>NC_133425.1:1465000-11465000 GCF_049350105.2 Macaca mulatta | reverse complement strand
GTGCCACCATGCCTGGCTAATTTTTGTGTTAACTACAGGCATGAGCCACCACAACTGGCCTCGTGATAATTAACTTTAGTATTAAAGTTATAAATAGATAACCAAAGTCCATATTAAAACGTCTTAAAAGTAGCATTGGTGATTACTGCAAATTGTTGAGGTTGTGGAGTGTAGGGTTAATGTGATACTCTACCTTGTTTTGACCTGATTGACTCTCACGTAACTGAGAGAGCCGGACAGACTCCATTTTGGTTTCTTGCACCATTTTGGTTCACTTGCAGCCCCTTATCCCCCTCCCTTAAGGACATAACTGGTGCAAGCTGACTCCAAGCACATCCAGGAATGCACTTACTGATAAGATACTGAGGCAAGCTGTACCAGCAGCTCCTGGGAACGTGCTCGGTTGATGGTACCCAAAGCCCTTGCATTTATCTCTTTGTGATACTTTAAACCCCTGCACCTAGAACTGTTTATTTTTCTGTAACTGTTTCTGTAACCATTTGTCTTTTAACTTTTTGCCTGTTCTGCTTCTGTAAAATTGCTTCAGCTAGGCTCCCCCCCCCCTTTTTAAACCAAGATATAAAAGGAAATCTAGCCCCTTCATTGAGGCTGAGAGAATTTTTGAACTGTAGCCATCTCTCGGTCGCCGGCAATAAAGGACTTCTGAATTAGTCTCAGAGTGTGGCATTTGTCTATAACTCACTCGGTTACGACATTAAGACTATGCATAATCCAATGCCAACTCCCACCTTTACCGGCCGTGTGTCAAGGGTCCAGTCACTCTACCTCTCTGAGCTGCGATGTGCTCATCTGTAATACAGGAATCATAATAAGATCCACCCCCTAATTAGATGAGTGTGCATGTGAGAAGTACCTAGAAGAGTATCTGACATGGAATGGGCACATTGCAAATGTAAGCCCTCATTTTGGCTAAGGCTTTCCCCATTGCTATCGAAAAGTCTTTTGCGCCTCTTGAGTATGTTTTTCCACGATGACATATTTTGCTTACCGTTCATCCGGATGGAAATTTTAGATGCAAACAAGGGGGGCAGTAGTCTAAACACATCCCTCAAAAATCAGAAACTGGAATTGAGTTTGCAATAGGCGATTTTCTTGACTTTTGCCATAAGCATCATTGGATACAAGCCATATGGAATAGAATCACGACTTGAGACAAATTTAATCTTTTGGGGTGTGGGAGCTACAACCTTTGCAGTGACAGACATTTTTTTGGATGTGAGGAGTGAGATTGATGTCACTGTTAGCCCTCTGAGCCCAAGCCAAGCTATCATATCCCCTGTGACCTGCATGTATACATCCAGATGGCCTGAAGCAACTGAAGATCCACAGAAGAAGTGAAAATAGCCTTCACCGATGACATTCCACCATTGTGATTTGTTCCTGCACCACCTTAACTGATACATAGATTCTTCCCCACCCTTAAGAAGGTACTTTGTAATATTCTCCCCACCCTTAAGAATATACTTTGTACACCTATCCTAAACCTGTAAGAACTAATGACAATCCCACCATCCTTTGCTGACTCCTTTTTGGACTCAGCCTGCCCTCACCCAGCTGAAATAATCAGCCTTGTTGCTCACACAAAGCCTGTTTGATGGACTGTCTTCACACGGACGCACGTGACAGTCACCTCTGTGGGGGATGTTTGCTTTACTGCTTTACTGCACACAAAATGGCACCAGAGATTGCTATATTTCTTTTTAAAAAATAGAGTCTACTTGGCCAAGAATGCTTTCGCTTTTTCATCTCTTAGGGCTCATTTTGGAGCTGAATTAAATGTTTTAAATTAGGCCAGGCGTGGTGGCTTATGCCTGCAATCCTAGCACTTTGGGAGGCTGAGGATGGCAGATCACTTGAGGTCAGGAGTTCGAGACCAGCCTGGTGGACATGGTGAAACCCTGTCTCTACTAAAAACACAAAAATTAGCTGGGTGTGGTGGCATACGCCTGTAATCCCAGCTACTGGGGAGGCTGAGGCAAGAGAATTGCTTGAAACTGGGAGGCAGGTGTTGTAGTGGGCCAAGATCGAGCCACTGCACTCCAGCCTGGGCAACAGAACGAGACTCTGATTAAAAAAAAAAGTTTTAAATTAATGTTAGCTGAAGATGAAACCTCTGTGAAACTCATATCCCAGAAATGTGTCCTGTCATCGTCCTTGCTTCTCAGTCACTCAGTTTTGCTGTACCATTCTGGGAAAGGGTTAAATTTTCCAAAGTGTGTGTGTGTGTGTGTGTATATGTGTATATATATATATATATATATATATATATATATATTTAATTTTTTTTTTTATTTTTGTCTCTACTTTTTTTCTAAAGCACATCTGTACGGCTCCAGTCCTTGGGATCTGTGTGGTGCAGTGGTCCATAGAGCTTGGAAAACACTGGGTTAAACTCAGCTAAGCTGACTTCTGTAATTAACAAGTTCACTCATGTAAATATTCAGTTAATTTATTCATTTATTGTAGGGTCCAGCCCTACGGGGCTTAGCAGGTGTTCTCCCCGTGTGTGGAGATGAGAGATCATAAGAAATAAAGACATAAGACAAAGAGATAAAGAGAGAAACAGCTGGGCCCGGGAGACTACTACCACCAAGGTGCAGAGACCAGTAGTGGCCCCAAATGGCTGGGCGTGCTAATATTTATTGTATACAAGACAAGGGGCAGGGTAAGGAGAGTGAGTCATCCAAGTGATTGATAAGGTTGAGCAAGTCACGTGATCATGGGACAGCGGGCCCTTCCCTTTTAGGTAGCCGAAGCAGAGAGGGAAGGCAGCATACGTCAGCATTTTCTTCTATGCACTTATCAGAAAGATCACAGACTTTGAGACTTTCACTGTTTCTTCTACTACTATCTTCTAAGAACTTCAAAGAGGAACCAGGAGTACAGGAGGAACATGAAAATGGACAAGGAGCGTGACCACTGAAGCAGAGCACCACAGGGAGTGGTTTAGGCCTTCGGATGACTGCGGGCCTGCATAATATCCAGCCTCCCACAAGAAGCTGGTGGAGCAGAGTGTTCTCTGACTCCTCCAAGTAAAGGGAGACTCCCTTTCACAGTCTGCGAAGTAACGGGTGGTTTCCCAGGCACTGGCATTACCGCTTGACCAAGAAGCCGTCAAGCAGGCATGACAGAGGGCTCACCTCTTGCCTTCCAGGTCACTTCTCACAATGTGCCTTCAGCACCTGATCCTATACCTGCCGGTTATTCCTTTGTTATATCAATAATCAAACAGTAATATTAAAGGCCAATGATTAATAATGTCTATACTAATGAACAATAATGTCCATGATCCTCTCTATATCTAATTTGTATTATAACTATTCTTATTCGAACTGTTTTCTTTATTATACTGAAACTGTGTGTGCCTTCAGTCTCTTGCGTCGGCACCTGGGTAATCCTCGGCCCACAATTTATCACATTTTTATTGAGTGCTCCTCAGCATTATGCTAGGAAGGGGGATACTGTAATGAGCTAGATTTGACTCCTCATTTCCCAGAGCTTAAAATCTGATAATGGTGACTGCAGGCCTTCTCAGAGTCTTAATTAACTGAATGTACCTAATTTGCTCAAAAAGGAATTGGGTGTCCTGCATTTTCTGGCCTGAAAACCTTTTTAAATAAAAATACTTTTTGAGTTCAGTATTCCTTGGAACACATCTTTGGGGAATTCTTGAATTAGGCTGTAGTTGCTGACACTGAGGATACCGTAACCATTACTATTCCTTGTGTCCTCAGAGGCCTGGTGTTCAGTGAGTGTTTACCTTGTGGCCTTCGCATGTGTCATTGTCTTTATTATTTATTTTTATTTTTTGAGACAGAGTCTTGCTCTGTCACCAGGCTGGAGTGTAGTGGCACGATTTTGGCTCACTGCATCTAGCTCCTGGGTTCAAGCAATTCTTGTGCTTCAGCCTCCTGAGCAGCTGGGATTACAGGGACCCGCCACCATGCCCAGCTAACTTTTACATTTTTAGTAGAGACAGGTTTCAGCATGTTGACCAGGCTGGTCTCAAACTCCTGACCTCAGGTGATCCTCCCGCCTCGGCCTCTCAAAGTGCTGGGATTACAGGCGTGAGCCACTGGGCCCAGCCTTGTATTTATTTTTATTATTTATTAATTTATTATTTCTATTTTTAGAGACAAGGGCTTCCTCTGTTGCCCAGGCTAGAGTGCAGTGAATGATCATAGCTCACTGTAACCTTGAGCTCCTGGCTCAAGCGATCCTCCCACCTCAGCCTCATGTGTAGCTGGGATTACAGGCGCACCACCACACTTGGCTAATATTTTTTTTTTGTTGTTTTCTATAGAGATAGGGTCTTGCTATGTAGCTCAGGCTGGTCTAATACTCCTGGGCTTAAGCAGTCCTCCTGCCTCAGCCTCCCAAAGGGCTGGGATTACAGGCATGCACCACTGTGCCTGGGTGGATCGCTGTGTTTAATTCTTACACTGATGGTGATGTCAATACTTTTTAAAAATCCCTTCTTGATATATGAGAAAATGGAGGCACAGAGGAGTGACGTAGTCTGCCCAAAATCACCCAGTTGGGAAGTGGCAGAGCCGAGATTTGGATCCTGCTAGAGCCTGCAGAACCCCTTTAATCCAATGGTTTGCCACTGAGGGTGATTTTGCTCCCCACAGGACAGTGGGCAATGTCAGGAGACATTTTTGCTTGTCACTAGTTGAGATGGAAGTGCCATTGGCATCATGTGGGTAGAAACCAGGGACGCTGCTAAACACCCTAACATGCCCAGAACAACCTCCCATAGCACAGAATTATTCATCCCAAATGTCAACAGTTCCAAGGTTGAGAAACCCTGCTTCAGCGAATACATTATGTGGGTTTTAGTTCTATGAGTACCTCACAATTCAGTAGGGAGACGGGACAAAGGCATACATGAATTCTAATACAAGCAAGAGGCATGCTACAGAAAGGGTATAAATTATCCTTATGGCCCTCATCAGACCTTTTCATTTCCTTATAAGCTCTTTATTGCTATGGCCACATCCTTGCTAACCCTGCTCAGGGCTGTTTTCGGCAGAGGGAAGTTACTGAGCCAGTCCCCCCACTTGGCCTCTGGCACCTTCTAGTGGCCTCAGGAGAAACTTCATCTTCCTCAGATACCCCACAAAGCCCTTCCCCCTCACCTGCCCCAACTCCAACCTCAGCCGCATCTCCCTGTGGCCCCTCTGCACCCCGATATAGTCACTGCCTCCCGTTGGTGGTCACCTACTGGCCGCAGCCCAGGACCTCTCACAGGAGCTGCCCTCTCAACCTGGGACTTTCTCCATTCTATTCTTTTTTTTTCCCCCAGCTTCTACATTGGGTACAGACTTCTTTTTTTTTTTTTTACTCTCCACTATATTAATGAGGACCATTCTTCTTTTGCTTTGCAAGCCCTGCTCACCTCTTCAGACGATGCTTAAAGACCCTCTTCTCCTGGACATCTTTCTGATTCTCCCAGCAAAAGTGAATGGCAGAGTCTTTTGTGCTTTCAGCCCCAGAATTTATGGTTAGGTTATAACTTACTAATTTGTGTCTCTCTGTTCATCCATCTGTGTGTCTGTCCCTCCACCTGTGGCTTCTAAGCCTGACTACAAAATGTCCTGGAGGGATTGCTAAAAACCAATAAACAAACAAGCAAGCAAACAATCTCCACCACTGTATTTCAACACAATAGATCTAAGATGAAGCTCAGGAATTTGCACATATTTTTACATTCCCAACGGGTTCTGAAGTGCCCTAACATCTGAAAACCACTCTGTATTGTTGCTCTTTCTTTTTCAGATCTAGCTGAAATGTCACCTCCTATAAGAAGCGTTCCCTGATCATTCGTAGTATTAATGACAAGGTTGGAAGAGGTGGCTCGAGGATTTATCATTGGAGGCTTTGAATGCCAGGTTAGGCAAGGCATTGGGAAGTGGCTCTGTGGGATTCCTAGGGTTTTTGCCAGAGGGAGGGAGGTGATTCCTGGTGAGTGTTGGTGGTATTAGTCCAGCAGATTGGTGCAAGATGGGTGCAGCAGAGGTGAAGGCTAGATGTGGGGAGTTCCTATTAAGAGTTCTTGCAGCAACTTGGGAATGAGGAAACCAGGGCTTGGGCTGGCTTCAAGGCTGTGAGCACGGAACTTTGGGGAGAGGAGAGAATGAGACAATGTCAACACGTCTTGGACAGGTCCAGGCACTGACTAGCTATGGGGATGGCTGTGATGGATGAGTCAGACATGGCACTCAGAGTTCTAGCCTTGGCACCAGAAGGCTGGTGCTACTGCCAGAGTTAAAGAAGGCAGGGGAGAGCTCCTCTCCCGAGAGTGGATGATGAATCAACACTAGGACCCACTGAGTTTGAGATCCTAAGAGGATCATCTAAGAGTGGACTGAGAAGAAGGTCAAAAGAGGGGAAACTAGAGAGGAATCCCTGGAAACACATGATGCCTCATTTCCTGAATTCAAGAAATAGTTCTTCCGGCATCTCCTACGTGCAGGCCCCCATGCCAAGTGAGCGGGTGAAGTGATGGATTAAACAGATGCCATTCTTGCCCTCATGGAACTTCCCCTGTAGTGAGGGAGAGAGAGGAAAAAAATGTCCCAAACATTTTCCAAAACTAATAATGACTGGGTGCAGTGGCTCACACCTGTAATCCCAACACTTTGGAAGGCCGAGGTGGGAGGATTACTTGAGGCCGGGGGTTTGAGACCAGCATGGGCAACATAGACCTCGCTAAAAAGTGAAAAATATTGGCTGGGTGCAATGGCTCACGCCTGTAATCCTAGCACTTTGGGAGGCTGAGGCGGGTGGATTGCCTGAGCTCAGAAGTTCAAGACCAGCCTGGGCAACACTGTGAAACCCCGTCTCTACTAAAATACAAAAAATTAGCCGGGCGTGGTGGTGTGTGCCTGTAGTTCCAGCTACTTGGGAGGCTGAGACAGGAGAATTGCTTGAACCCCGGAGGCTGAGGTTGCAGTGAGCCGAGATCGTGCTACTGCACTCCAGCCTGTGCGACACAGCGAGATTCCGTCTCAAAAAAGAAAAAAAAAAAAAAGTAGCCAGGCATGGTGGTGTGTGCCTGCAGGCTAAGGTGGGAGGATTACTTGAAACCAGGAGGCAGAGGTTGCAGTGAGCCGAGATTGTGCCACTGCACTCCAGCCTGGGTGCGCAAGACTCTGTGTCAAAAAATAAATAAAATAAAATAAAATAAAATTAAAAAATAAAAATAAAATAAATAAAATAAAAAAATAAAATAAAATAAAAAAGTTAGCCAGGTATGGTGTCCTGCACCTGTAGTCATGAGTCTTCTGAGGTGGGAAAATCCTTTGAGTCCAGGGTTCGAGGCTGCAGTGAGCCATGATTGTGCCACTGAACTCCAAACTGGATGACAGTATGAGATCCTTTTTTTTTTTTTTTTTTTTTTTTTGAGACAGAGTCTCAGTCTGTCGCCCAGGCTGCAGTGCAGTGGCGTGACCTCGGCTCACTGCAACCTCCGCTTCCCGGGTTCGAGAGATTCTCCTGCCCCAGTCTTCCGAGTAGTTGGGATCACAGGCACCTGCCACCATGCCCAGCTAATTTCTGTATTTTTAGTAGAGACAGGGTTTCACCATGTTGGCCAGTCTGGTCTCGAACTCCTGACTTCAAGTGATCCTCCCACTTTGACCTCCCAAAGTGCTGGGATTACAGGAGTGAGCCACTGCACCTGGTGAGACCCTGTGTTAAAATAATAATAACAATAATAATAATAATAATAATAACTGCTCTGAAAGAAACCAAGATAAAGAAAAAAAAATGTATCCTAAGTTCAGTTCCCTAGAGGCAGTCTGAGATGGCAACTCTTGTGCCAGTGGTTTATTGAGGGGCTGCCCAAAGTGAAAGGAGAGTCAGGGAAGCCAGGTAGATAATCCTTTAGAGAAGGTTTCAGGTATGAGCCCTAAGCAGCTGATACCCGCAGCAGTTGGGTGTGGGTCCACTGGCCTGGTGACAAGGATCTGAGTGGGATATCGACAGTATCTGCTCCCTGTGGTCAGGGAAGGCCTGAGGAGGTGGCATTGAAGCTGAGACCTGAAGGATGGAAAGGAGAGAAAACCCGGGGGGCACGTAGTTGATGGAGAGAAGGCAGGTCTCCGCATTCCAAGTGGAGGGGGTAGCACCGCACTAGTCCTGGTGTAGAAACGAGCTTGAGGTATTCGATATTAAATTTTAAATGAAATTATTTAATTTAGTATATTAAATAATTTATTCTTTATATTTTAATGATTTAAAATGAAATTTAATATTAAAGAAAGCCAGGGTGGCTGGGATTTCTGAACCAAGGGAAGCGTAACCCAACATGAGGTCAGAGTGTCGCCAGGGTCTTGTAAACATCGTGTAGAGCCTCGATTTTATGCCAAGGGCAACGAGAAACCTGAAGAGAGGTTTTAGGTGAGCAGTTGCCAAGATCTGATTTATGTTTCAAGATCATTCTGGCTACTGTGCAGAAAACAGAGTAGTAGGGTGAGGCAGTCATGCAAGTCACAGTGCTAAACACTTCACAAGCATTCATGCAAATCCCACAGTGATCCTCCTTTCACAAGGGGTAACTGAGACCCAGTGAGGGTAAGCTATCTGCCCAAAGACACACAGCTAGCAAGGCGGCAGAACCAGGATTAAAAAAAAAAAAAAACTTTCATTTTTAGAGACAGGATCTCACTCTGTCAGCCAGGCTGAAATGCAGTGGTGAGATCATAGCTCACTGCAGCCTTGAATTCCCAGGCTCAAACCATCCTTCCACCTCAGCCTCCTGAGAAGCCAGGACTACAGGCGAGGCCACCACGCCATGCTAATTTCATTTACAGTTTTTCATAGAGACAGGGGTCTCGCTATGTTCCCAGGCTTGTATCAAACTCCTGGACTCAAGTGATCCTCCTGCCTCAGCCTCCCAAGTAGTTTGGACCACAGCTGACACCATGCCCGGCTAATTTCATTTAAATTTTTTGTAGAGATGGGGTCTTGCAGCAAGAGGTAGGGTTAGGGTTAGGTTAGGTTTAGGGTCTCGCAGCAAGACCCATCTCTACGAAAAATTTAAACGAAATGAGCAGGGCCAATTGGCCTCCTGGATTGCTTAAGCCCAGGAGTTTTTTGTATTTAAATGAAATTTAATTTAATGAAATTTAAAGATAAAAAATTTAAAGGTTGGTGTTGAACTCCTGGGCTCAAGCAGTCCTGCCTCAACTTCCCAAAGTGCTGAGATTATCGGCTGAGCCACTGAGCCTGGCCAGGAGCTGGGAACGGATCACAGGCCAGCGATGCTGCAGTAAGAGCCCCCACTGTAGAAGCTCACCATCTCCTTCAGGGTCCTCCTGCTCCTTCGTCTTCATGTCACAGGGCAGGAGCTCCATAAATGCTCATTGGGCGGAAGAATGTGGGAGTGAGAGAATCTGAACAGGAAGGGCACACAATGGAGCGGGGAAGGCACGGAGGGGAGCAGGCAGGGTTCGAGGAGGAGGGAGTTAGCGGAGGGAGTGCTGCTGGGGTGGTGGTCATCAAAATCAAATGTTCCCAAGCGACACACACGGACTAGACCGTAGAAAGGATGCTGGACTTGGTGCGTGGGAATCGTCAGCGACCCCGGCTTGGGCAGGTTTGGGCAGCGTAGGGAGGAAGCCAGATTGCAACGGATTAAGGAGTGAGGGGGTGGCGAGATTTGCTGTCCTGATTCAGCCGCCGCGGCAGCCCAGGCTGGCTCTCCTCCCACAGGTGCGGGCTCCACATGCGACGGGAACACGTGTGCCCACTCGTGCCACAGGCATGCAGGTGGGTGGAGGGGGCGTCTGGGGAGGACTGAGGCCCAGGGAGTGCGGACAGCCAGGGTGCACAGTCTGAAACGGAGAGCAGAGGGCTATGGGCTGCCGCGGGACCACGTGCACAAGACCCCACGCGTGGGCTCCGCCTGGGGGGAGTGGAACAGAGCGCAAGGGGTTCACTTGGGGCTGGGATGCTTCTCTTTGGAATTGGCAGAGAGAAGGAGGGAGTGAAATGAGAGAGAAAATGGTGAGCTGGGCAAACAGGCCAGCCCCGTGTAGTTTTTGGAAAGGACCTGGTACGCTTGGCATGGTGGCGCACGCCTGTGATCCCAGTGATTTGGGAGGCACAAGCGGGAGGATCGCTTGAGCTCTGGAGTTCGAGGCCAGCCTGGGCAACATTGTGAGACCCTGTCTCTACTAAAAATAATTTTAAAAAATGAAAAGCTTGCAGTATAAGTAGTAATGAATAACAGCGGCCATTTATTGAGGACCTGCTCTGTGCCCAGCACTGTGCAAAGTAGGCTTAATTGTCCTGAGACTCTCACTCTGATGAAGAACATGTTTGTGGTATTATCGTCAGGTTGTGGATGAGGAAACTGAGCCTCAGGTTAAGTGACTTGATCAAGGAGTACTAGAATGGAACTTGGGCTGGACAGACCCAAAGCTCCTGCCCTTAACCCCTTTTTGGTGCTTCTGTCTACAGCTTCCTGGGAAGGGGTGACAAGTGGAGTTTTGAGCCAGGCAGACCTGTGTACCAGCCACTGCCCTGTGACTTTGGGTCATTTCCACCCCATAGGGTTCAGTTTCCTTTTTTGCAAAGCAGGGATACGGAGAAACTTTGGGAAGGCTAAGGTGAGAAGCATCTAGGTAAGGGCAATTCATTCATTCATCCATTCATTTGTTCATTCAGCAACAGGAGTTTTGAGCATCTGCTGTGTGCCTGATGCTATGCTAGTTGCTGGGAATCGACAGTCATGAGCTAGATGGAGTCTGTGATTTCATGGAGCTTAAATCCAGGGGAGAGATATGGATAATAAATGAGTAAATAAATTGACTAGGCAATTCTGGATCATAATAGATGTTACAAGGGAGAAAATGCAGTGTAATGAGAGAGAGAGCATGATGGCTGGGGGCCTCTGCAAACTGTTATCCGTGCGGCAAGTGGCGGTAGCCAGTATGATGCTCCAATTTCTGCTCCAACAGAAGGTTCCAGAAACCTTAGCCAAAAGATGCCTGGAATCACTGGGGAACCAAATCAAAATATGGATACCTGGGGATTTGGAATAAGACTCCCTGCCTTTCTGTTGATTATGTTATCCTTGGCATGAAGAAACAGGCTCAGAGAGGTTAAGCAACCTGCCTGAAGTCACACAGCTAATAAACGACAGGGCCAGGATTTGAACCTGAACAATTGGATTCAGGAACCTGTACACTTCATCAGTAGGCTGCTGGAGAGTGCAGACACTTTTTGTTAAAATGCAAACACCAACCCTGGGAAGAGTAACACACAGGCTCTTTGTCGCTGTTACATGGAATTTCCGTGTATGAGGGCCCTTAGAGACCATTTAGAGGAGTGAAGATCAGAGAGGTGATGTCCCTGCCCAAGGGCACACAGCCAGGCAGCCACAGAGCTGGGTTAGGAGCCTGAGGACAGATGTCTCTGGAGGGCATGGCACTGTCTGTCTCCAGCCCGAAGCTCGTTTCAGGTGGTGTTTGTCAGCTGATCACCTTGGCGCCATCAGCCATGCTGGCACTGCACAGCAGCCGGTCTTTATGGACACGGACATTTTTATGTCCTTTATTCAGGCAAAACTCATTCCAGAATTTGAGTAACTTTGCATCTGGGGACACGCTTCACTGAGCCCCGAGTGGCTGAGTTGGCTCATGCTGGATGACAATGACTCACTTTTATTGCCCCGTTGCTTTTGAGCCTGTGCCCGCCACAGATAACCTTGCAGGAGGCTGCAGCTGCCCTGGAGGTAGCAGCTCTCCAATGCTCCCCCTCGCCTCGTCTGCAGCAAAGGTGCTGTGCAGCTTCCCCTCCTGCCCTCCTCAGCTTCCCCCTACCCACCTCTCTCTTCTGGCTTCTGCAATCTGTCCTCTTGGGGAAGGAAACCTGCCACTGTTTGGGCCCAGGATGAGTAACTGGTACTTAGAAGACAAATAAAGATGCCAAACAGGTCCACACATTTGTCTGAGCGGCTCGGATGTTCTTTCAGACCCTGATTCCACATGGCCCGGGGCACCCTGACTTGCTTTCTCAAGCACCATTTTCCACATTCCTTCCTGGGTTGGAGATGGTTGGGACGGAGAGAGACAAAGCGGACCCCTTAGCACTGAGGCACGAGATGATGAAGCTAAGCCGACAGAAGAAAAGCTGACCCCTCGGAAGGTGATGGTGTAGCCCAGATATTTAAAGGCAGCTTTGATTTCAGCAGTCCTCTGGGCATCTCATGTGTCACAGCCTCATTTGTTGGGAACCTGGTTCAGATAGTGCAGTTATTACCTACAGTCGTTTATTCATTCAACAAACAAGTAATGAGCACCCCAGCTCATTGTTGGAGATGCTGCGGTGGGCAGGACACGCAGGGGGCAGCTGGCATGGAATTTATGTTCCATGGGGGGAGATAGTCCTTAGATGATGATACCAATTGTTACTGAATTATAGTTGGAACAAGTGCTATGCAGAAGAGCAGGGTGTGTATAATCCCCGTCTCCCCCTCCTCCCCATTGGGAGTCTTCAGGGAGTGTGTCTCCATCCCCACTCTTTTCTGGGCATCTCCTTGACCCTACTTTCTTTTTTTGAGTTGGAGTCTCCCTCTGTCACCCAGGCTGGAGTGCAATGGCGTGATCTTGGCTCACTACAGCCTCCACCTCCCGGGCTCAATTGATTCTCCCATCTCAGCCTCTCGAGTTGCTGGGATTACCGGCGGGTGCTACCACACCAGCTAATTTTTGTATTTTTAGTAAAGACAGGGTTTTACCATGTTGGCCAGCTGGTCTCGAACTCCTGACCTCAGGTGATCCGCCTGCCTTGGCCTCCCAAAGTGCTGGGATTACAGGCGTGAGCCACCGCACCCGGTCGACCTTACTTTCTTTAGACATGTAACAGAGACAAATGGAAATAAGACCACAGAGTAGCTTAACCACAGAGCCACTCGCCAGCAGCTCTTATGCCTAGTATGTGATCACATTTTTCTCCTGCAAGATTGTGTAACTCAGCTGGGTGTGGTGGCTCAGGCCTGTAATCCCAGCACTTTGGGAGGTTGAGGTGGGAGGGTCACCTGAGGTCAGGAGTTCGAGACCAGCCTGGCCAACATGGTGAAATCCCATCTCTACTAAAAATACAAAAATTAGCTGGGTATGGTGGCACATGCCTGTAATCCCAAGTACTTGGGAGGCTGAGACAGGAGAATTGCTTGAACCCATGAGGCAGAGGTCACAGTGAGCCAAGACTGAGCCACTGCACTCCAGCCCGGGTGACACAGTGAAACTCTATCTAAAAAAAAAAAAAAAAAAAAAAAAAAAAAAATTGTGTAACTCTGTTGGGGATGTGCTTGGTCCTCAAAGTAAAGTGTGAGACGGCTTGAACTAGAAGTTTCTCTGTCCTTGTAAATTGGTGACTGATGGCATTGGAGCTACCTGTGTTTCTTTCTATCTATCTATCTATCAATCAAATATCTATCTGTCATCTACCTATGTATCTATACATCCTTCCATCCGCCCATTCATCTCTATTTTATCTTTCTACCTCTTTCCTGCCACACACTTAAAAAAAAAAAATCAAACATATTGGGCACATTGGCTCATTCTTGAAATCCCAGTACTTTAGGAGGTTTAGGCAGGAGAACCAATTGAGACCAGGAGTTTGAACCAGCCTGGGCAACATAGCGAGGCCTCCATCTCTATGAAAAATTTGAAAAATAGCCAAGCATGGTAGCATGCATCTATAATCCCACCTACTTGGGAGACTGGAGTGGGAGGATTGCTTGAGGCCAGGAGTTTGAGACCAACCTGGTCAACATGGTGAAACCCTGTCTCTACTAGAAAATACAAAAATTAGCTGGGCATGGTTGTGCATGCCTGTGATCCCAGTTACTTGGGTGGCTGAGGCAGAAGAATTGCTTGAATCTGGGAGGTGGAAGTTGCAGTAAGCTGAGATCACGCCACTGCACTCCAGCCTGGGTGACAGAGGGAGACTCTGTCTCAAAAAAAAAAAAAAAAAAAAGCTCTTGATGATAAGATGCACCAATAATTTAAACGTGGCCTTTGGCGGTTATGATAAAGGAAGGAACTTGTCATGGTGGCTCATGCTGGTAATCCCAGCCCTTTGGGAAGCTGAGGCAGGAGGATTGCTTGAGCCCAGGAATTTGAAACCAGACTGGGTGATATAGTGAGACCCCATCTCTACCAAAAATTTTAAAATCAGCTGGGCATGCACCTGTGGTCCCAGCTACTCGGGAGCCTGACATGGGAATAATCACACTTCTGCACTGCAGCCTGGGTGACAGGGTGAGACCCTGTTTCTTAAAAAAAAAAAAAGGAAGTCAGATTATATGAAATGTGTATACCTGAGGTAGGAAATTTCAGAAACAGGAAAATATGGTAAACTTTGATTTGGGGGTAAGGGGCTGAAAATATATGCCTAGAGCTGCAAAAATGCAACATGATTAGCAGCAGTATCCCCAAAAGTGCAGTAGCTGGGATTTTGTGAAAGCAGGTGTATTGGTTTCCTAGGGCTAAGGTAACAAGGTGTGATGAGCTTGGTGGCTTAAAACAACAGAAATGTATGGTCTCACAGTTATGGAGGCCAGAAGATCAAGGTGTTTGCAGGGCCACACCCCCTCTGAATCCTCCGTTGCCTCTTTCTAGCTTCCCGTGGTTTCTGCAGCAGTCTTTGGTGTTCTTTGGCTTGCAGCTGCAGAACTCCAGTCTCTGCCTCAGGACATCCTCCCCATGTGTCTCCTCCTTCAAGTGGCTGCCCCTTATAATAACACCAGTCATATCAGATTAGGGATGCAACGTATACCACTAAGACCTCATATTAACTAATTATATTTGCAATGACTGTAGTTTCCAAATAAGGTCACATTCAGAGGTATTGCGGGTTAGGACTTCCATATATCTTTTATAAAAAAATTAAATTAAATTAAAAATAATTAGCCAGGCATGGAGATACGTGTCTATAGTTCTAGCTACTCAGGAGGCTGAGGTGGAGGGTCTTGCTCTGTTGCCCAAGCTGTTCTTGAACTCCTGGCTTCCAGTGATCCTCCTGCCTTGGCCTCCCTAAGTTCTGGGATTATAGTCATGAGCCACCACATCCCATATATCTTTTTAATGGAGGTGGGGCAGCATATACAATTCAGTGCTCATAACAGTAGCTATCTGTTGTCTTCTGTTATTCCTATTTATATTTATATCTGTTTCTCTGTTTCTCCTTTCGCACTGCTTCCTTCTTCACATCTCCTCTTTTTTTTTTTTTTTTTTTTGAGACAGAGTCTCGCTCTGTCACCCAGGCTGGAGTGCAGTGGCACAATCTTGGCTCACTGCAACCTCCACCTCCCAGGTTCAAGCAATTCTCCTACCTCAGCCTCCTGAGTAGCTGGAACTACAGGCACCCACCACCATGCACAGCACATTTTTTGGTATTTTTAGTAGAGACAGGGTTTTACCATGTTGGCCAGGCTGGTCTCAAACCCCTGACCTCAGGTGATCCACTCGCCTGGGCCTCCCAAAGTGCTGGGATTATGGGCGTGAGCCACCGTGGCTGGCCTACATCTTCTCTTGCATGAATGTAACACAGACCCAAAATATCTTTTTATTTGCTATTTTGTGAAGTACAGTTTTATCTTATCTTATCTTAGGCTAAGAAGCCCATTGTGTTATTTTCCTTTTGTTGCTGTGACAAATTAGCACAAACTTAGTGGTTTAAAACAGCAGGAGTTCATTGCCCCACAGTTCTGGAGGTTGGAACTCCAAAGTGAGTCTGAACGGGGTTAAAATTAAGGTGTTAGGCAGCTGTGGTGTCCTGTCTCAAAAAAAAAAAAAAAAAAAAAAAAAGGGAGAGAGACTGATAATTCTGATTCCAAATAACTGAGTGACTTAGAGCAATTTTTATTTAATGTCTGGGAACTTCAGCTGCCTCATCTACAAAAGTGAATGGTAGAGATATGTTTTATATTCTTCATAGATATTTTCACCTCATCCTCTCTGTCTCTTTCTCCATCTCCATCCATCCATCCATCCATCCATCTATTATCATGTTGTTTTTATTTTTTTATTTTTTGGGACGGTGTTTCACTCTTGTCGCTCAGGCTAGAGTGCAATGGTGTGATCTCAGCTCACTGGAACCTCCACCTCCTGGGTTCAAGTGATCCTCCTGCCTCAGCCTCCTGAGTAGCTGGGACTATAGGTATGTGCCACCACACCCAGCTAATTTTTATATTTTTAGTAGAGATGGGTTTTCACCATGTTGGCCAGGTTGGTCTCGAACTCCCGACCTCAGGTGATCCGCTCACCTCGGCCTCCCAAATTGCTGGGATTACATGTGTGAGCCAACGCACCTGACCTGATCCATCTATTATTGAGAGGTACAGGTGAACAATTGTTTGGCAGGAAGCTGAGTATAGTGGAAGAGTTCTGATGTCAGAGGGGCCTGGCTTTTAATCATGATTCTGCTGTTTTATCTTGTGCGACCTTGGGGGAAGTTACTGAACCTATTTGAGCCTCACTTTACTCATCCACAAAAATGGAGACACTAATAGTACCAGAAGAATTGAATGGAATTTTATATATATGAAGCACAGAGCCAGGACAGAGTAGCCGCTTTAAAAATGATAGCAATTAGCATTGCTATTATTAAAAACACTGGACAAGATAAAGTCCGTGGCGATACTTTTTTCCCTTTCAGAGACCTGTTCTCGGGCAGAGCAATGTGGTTTCCTTCCTACTATCCTAAACTCCTTCTCTCCATCAGTTCCCTATTCCCCAGCACTTGTTCTGTTCCGGAAACTTGGCAGATAGTGTGTGCAGTTATTTTCAGAGGAATGAGTGGGTAAAATCGGCAGTGTTTCCCCCGGAGTGTCTGTGCCCAGGGAGTATGAGTTTATGGCGCATCTGCTTTGTGTATAAAAGCCTTGTCCTCCCCCAGCACCACCCCCTTGCCTCAGAGGCAGAACAAGCAGGGACCCGGCTACTGCCTGCACCCCTCATTTCCTGCCGGTCAGCGGAGTCTTTGCCGACCAGCCGCATGGTTGCTGGGGTGGTAAACAGCAACAGTGGCTTTCCTTCCAGGTGCCTGGCTGGGCAGGGGAAAGTGGTCATTGCTGGAGGGGCAGCAGCTTTGGAGGGACTTGGGAGCAGAGTTCAGAGGATCCCTCACTAGTCTGCAGCCCAGCCTGAGATGATGATGAAAATGATAATGATGGCTGGGCATGGTGGCTCATGCCTGTAATCCCAGCACTTTGGGAGGCTGAGGCAGGAGGCTTGCTTGAGCCCAAGAGTTTGAGACCAGCCTGGGCAACATACTGAGACCCTGTCTCTACAAAACAGAAACAAAATTAGCGAGGTGCGGTGGCACACACCTGTGGTCCCAGCTACATGGGAGGCTGAGGTGGGAGGATCACTTGAGCCTGGGAGGTCAAAGCTGCAGTGACCCATGATCGTGCCACTGCATTTCAGCCTGGGTGACAGAGTGAGACCTTGTCTCAAAAAATAAAAAAAATAAAATGAGAAAGAGATACTGACAACAATGATACCTAATAGAATAGTAGCATCTGCTCCTCTCATTGTCCTAGCTCAGAAGGCCTGTGTAGGATCCCCTTTAACCCCCTATATAGGGGTGGGCGTCTTCCTCACTGCCCTACTTGGCATCCAGAGGTTGCCTTGGGTCTTATGGTTGTCTGGGGTGGTGGCGTGTTGTTGTTGTTGAGGGAGGTTATGTGCTCTTGGAGCATCTGTACAATGGTGGCAATGAAGACCTTGACCATGGGGCAGAGCCTCTTCTTCCCTCAATTGAGAAGGAGTGGTTGTCACCAGGAGAGCCTTTCGTATAGCAGAGACCCGGGACATGCCAGTTGTTCCTGTCTGCACTCTCTCCGCCTCTCACCTGGCATTTCCTGGGCATTGGTCTCATTTGAGATCTACGCTTGACTCAAGGCGTCTGGTGTTGAATTTCCTCCGTCTCCTCCCCAGTCTGTCTTTTCCACCCTAGCCTTTTTCTCCCTCTATACCCCAGTCTTGCTAATGTCTCGTCTCTCGTAGCAGCCTTTGTGGCAGATCAAGAGGATCCTCACTGACCATTAACAATATAGCTAACGTATTATTAGCAATAGAAAGTTCTTTCCTCTTTTCTTTTCTCTTTTTTTTTTCTTGAAATGAAGTTTCGCTCTTGTTGCCCAGGCTGGAGTGCAATGGTGCAATCTCGGCTCACCGCAATCTCTGCCTCCCGGGTTCAAGCCGTTCTCCTACCTCACCTCCCGAATAGCTGGGATTACAGGCATGCACCACCACGCCCGGCTAATTTTTGGTATTTTTAGTGGAGATGGGGTTTCTCCATGTTGGTCAGGCTGGTTTCAAACTCCCGACCTCAGGTGACCCACGACCTCGGCCTCCCAAAGTGCCGGGATTACAGGCGGGAGTCACCGCGCCCGGCCAGTTCTTTCCTCTTTTCTTAAGGGCAGGGAAGAGTCTATCTTCAGAAAACACAGAACATCTAACCTCTACTTCCTGAACTCTAGAGCTGAGTTTTTAACAAAAAAACAAAATCAATCAGGTCGAATCATTACTTTAACCTGTTTTTTAAAATTTTTATTATTATTATTTTTAGTTTGGGTCTCATTCTGTCACAGGGGTGTGAACATGGCTCACTGCAGCCTTGACTTCCCAGGCTCAGGTGATCCTCCCACCTCAGCCTCCCAGGTGGCTGGGACTACAGGCATGCACCACCACGCTTGGCTAATTTTTGTATTTTTTTGTAGAGACGAGACCTCGCTGTATTGCCCAGGCTGGTCTCGAACTTTTGGGCTCGAGTGATCCTCCCGCCTCAGCCTCCCAAAGTGCTGGGATTACAGGCGTCAGCCACTGAGCCTGACCTAACTTGTATTTGAATCTACTTCTTCATTTTGCAGGAGAAAAAACTGAAAGCTCAGAAGGGGAAGGAACTTCCCCAAGTGGACATGTGGTTACTAAACGGCCACATCAAAATTTGAACAGTGGCCACTGACGCCAAAGCCTGTTGGTTTAGCCACTAAAGGTGGACTATTCCACCTTTTTTGCGATCTTGGGCAAATCCCCCTCTCGGAGCCTCAGTTTACCCTACTGTTCCCTGAAGATAAACACTTCTCTTGCAGGACGGCAGTCATAGTGATAGTTGTAGTAATAACGGATGATGGTGGTGACCAGTGCTTATGTATTCCTATTTGTCCCCTATGAAACATGTTTTATATGTTGACACACAGGCCTCTGAATGGGCACACTGATGACCGGGATGGGAGAGGACGCATGGAATGCAATTGTTACAGTGTGTGACACACAGTGGGCTGTAAGTGGTGGGTCTTATAATTAATACTGTTATTAGCAGGAACATGAAGAGATTGATGCTGGTCTTGGGGGTCTGAGAGGCCTCATGAAAGCCCTGCCCTCAACAGCAGCAACTCCCATGTTTTGGAAAGTTTTCTAGCATGTTCTCTCCACCTTGGCATTGCATTCTCTTAGCACCTTCCAAAAGATAGGCCGTCCTAGACAGTTAGGAGAGAGAAATCATTTTTCTCTTTAAAGAATTCTGTTCTTCCTTTGGCTTTCCTCCCGTGTTGGGTAAGAGTCTCCGAGGGCAGCATGAATCCAGGGCGGGTCCAGTGGATGACTGGTTTCTGCAGTGAAGGACCCTGATGCTTCTCAATGGAGGAACCAGGCAGAATGGCTCCCCGGGGAGAGGGGAAACAGCCTGTGTGGCCCAGCCACCTGCTCCAGGTCATGTTCGTGCCTCTGGCTCCTAGCAGTGAGGCCCTGAGCAACACATGTCTTCCCCTGGGAACTGCTGCAGCTTCCCAAAGCACCAGCTCCCTTCTGTAAGAGAGAAATCTGGCATTGGGAAGGCAGCATCTCACTGGTTTCTGAGTGCCAGCTGGCGCCCTGGGACCAGCTACAAAACTGAGTTCTTGTTTCCTTAGGATCAGGTGGGAGGGAATCTGGGCCTCCAGCACCAAGGCAATGGGAATAATAATAGTGATGTGGATGATGACAACAATAACAGCAGCAGCTACCATTTAGTGAGTGTTAGACAATCTGTTGGGGGCTTTGTGTTCATTGTCAGATTTTACCTGTGACAACCCTACGAGGTGGACGTCATTCCCCCATTTTACAGATAGGGAGATAGAAGCTTAGAGAGCTTCAGGACACTGTGCCCAAGATCACATGTGATATGGTTTAGCTGGGTCCCCACCCAAATCTCACCTGGAATTGTAATAATCCCCGTGTGTCAAGGGCGAGGCCAGGTGGAGATAATTGAACCATGGGGGTTTTCCCCCATACTGTTCTCATGGTAGTGAATAAGTCTCATGAGAGGTTTATAAAACTGATGGTTTTATAAATGGGAGTTCCCCCGAACACACTCTCTGGCCCGCTGCCATGGAAGAAGGCCCCTTTGTTCTTCCTTCGTCTTCCGCCATGATTGTGAGGCCTCCCCAGCCATGTGGAAGTGTGAGTCCATCAAAACCTCTTTCCTTTATAGATTACCCACTCTCGGTATGTCTTTATTAGCAGCATAAGAACAGACTAACATACATGGCCACTGAGCAACCAAGCGAGGGTTCCAACCCCCGGTCTAGTTGATGACAAAACCAGGGTTCTCACTGCAACACCATGTGACTGTGTTGGTCCCAATAGATGGTAGCCACTGAGAGCATGCTACCTGTGTTTGAATCAAGTCTCTGCCACTTTTCTTTGTTTTCTTTCTTTTCTTTTTTTTTTTTTTTTTGGAGACAGGGTCTCGCTCTGTTATCCTAAGTCATCATGGCTCGCTGCAGCCTCCACCTCCCTGGCTCAAGCGATCCTCCAACCTCAGCCCACTGGGTAGCTGGACTACTGGCATATACCACCACACTCAGCTAAATTTAGTATTTTTTGTAAAAACAGGGTTTCACCATGTTGCTCAGGCTGGACTCAAACTCCTGACCTCAAACTTTCTTCCCTCCTTAGCCTCTCAAAATGCTGTGATTACAGGCATAAGCCACCGCGCCTGGCCTTTCTGGTACTTTCTTGCTGTATGACCTTGGGTAGTTTGCATACCTGAGCTTTAGTTTCCTCTTTCGGAAAATGGGGCAATGGGGTTAATAATAGTGCCTCACTCATAACATCAGTATGGAGATTAAATGAGATAACACAGTCCTCAATGCCTTGGAATGCAACAGAGTTTCTCAGCCTTGACATTGACATTTTGGGTGAGATAATGCCTTAATATTGGGGCTGTCCTGGGCAGTGTGGGATGTTTAGTAGCAATCTTGGCCTCTGGCTGCTAGATGACAGTAGGAGCCCACCCCCTTCCCCGCAGTGTGATACACAAAAATGTGATAAACGTCCACAGGGTGTATGTGTGGGGGGATTGCCTCCCTTTGAGAATCAATGACACATAGTAAGTGCCCAATCCATGTTAGGCATTTTATGATTATAATTCTGACAGGGCCTTAGGCTGTCTCAAAGCTGGTCTGATAATGGAAGTACTTTGCGGAAGTGTTTAACCATGCTCGAAGCTAGGAGGGCAACCTCTTAAGGGAATATGGAGTTGTTGCCTGGCTAGGATTGTCTGAAGGGAAAACTATCCCAGACACAGACCTATACTTCCTCCTTGGTGATAATAAGCAGCTTTGTTTCCACTTCCTTTAGTGGTGACCACTTAGAAGTGCCTGGGTCTTCTGCAGCACCATGACAAATCATAGGGTCTTTTTAAAAACTAGTTTGAGTTTCCTATCATTTTATTAATCCAGACAGCAATAACTGAGCACCTCTTGTGTGCCAGATCTTGCAATATAAAGATCAACAGAGGCCGGGTGCGGTGGCTCACGCCTGTAATCCCAGCACATTGGGAGGCCGAGGCAGGTGGATCACCTGAGGTCAGGAGTTTGAGACCAGCCTGGCCAACATGGCAAAACCCCATCTCTACTAAAAATACAAAATGTATCCAGGCAAGGTGGTGCATGCCTGTAGTCCCAGCTTGGGAGGCTGAGGCAGGAGAATTGCTTGAACCTGGAAGGCAGAGGTTGCAGTGAGCCAAGACCATGCCATTGCATTCCAGCCAGGGTGACAGAGCAAGACTCCGTTTCAAAAAAAAAAAAAAAAAAGATCAATATGATCAACAGCTAACACTCAGCAGGCCTTTAAAGGGTGCCAGGCTCTATTCTAAGTTTCCTAGCCGTGTCATCTCAGTTCAGCCTCTGTGATAGTTTTACACGTCGACTTGACTGGATCAGGAGTGTCCAGATATGTGGTAGAACATTATTTCTGACTGCGAGTGTTTCCGGAAGAGATTAGCATTTGAATCAGTAGCCTGAGTGAAGAAGATCTGCCTTCCCCAGTGTGAGTGGGCAGCATCCGATCTGTTGAGAGCTCAAATAGAACCAAAGGTGGAGGGAGGAGGGATTTGCCCCTTCTCATTCCCATCTTCTCCTGCCTCCGACTGGCATTCACTCAGCTCCTCTGGTTCTCAGGTCGTCCAGTTTGGACTGAATTACAGCACCGACCTTCCTGAGCCTCCAGCCTGCGGATGGCCAGGAGTGGGACTTATCAGCCTCTGAATCACTCGAGCCAATTTCTTCTTGTGCATCTCCTTTTTTTCCTTTTTTCTTTTTTCTTTTTGAGATGGAGTCTCGCTCTGCCGCCCAGGCTGGAGTGCAGTGGCGCAATCTCAGCTCACTGCAACCTCCGTCTCCTGGATTCAAGCGATTGTCCTGCCTCAGCCTCTGGAGTAGCTGGGACTACAGGTGCCCACCACCATACCCGGCTAATTTTTGTATTTTTAGTAGAGATGGGGTTTCATCATGTTGGCCAGGCTGGTCTCGAACTCCTGACCTCAAGTGATCCCCCCACCTTGGGTTTCCAAAGCGCTGGGATTACAGGCATAAGCCACCTTGCCCGGCCCTCTTTTTAACATTTAACCTATGGTTCTGTTTCTCTGGAGAATCCTTATTAATATATTCACAAAACATCCCGCTTTTCTTTTTCTTTTTAGAGACAGGGTCTCACTCTGTCACCCAGGCTAGAGTGCAGTGATGTGAGCACAGTTCACTGCAACCTTAAACTCCTGGGCACCAGCAATCCTCCCACATCAGCCTCCTGAGTAGCTGGGACTGAAAGTGCACACCACCATGCCTGGCAATTTTAAAATATTTTGCAGAGACAGGGTCTCACTATGTTGCCCAGGCTAGTCTCAAACTCCTGGCCTTAAGCGATCCTCCCTTCTCAGCCTCCCAAAGTGCTGGGATTATAGGTGTGAGCCACTGCACCTGGCCAGAACACCCACATAATATTATCCCCATTTTATAAATGAGAAAAATGAGGTACAGAAAAGTTAAAGCACTTTGTCTATGAGTACACAGCCAACAAGTGGAGGAACAGAAGTTCACACGCAGGTGGGTCTGGCTCCAGGGCCACTTTAATGATCTGAATTAGATAAGATGTTCTGCTCTTTGGGAGCCCACAGCCTGGAAGGGAAGCCAGAGGATGGTAGCAAAGAGGTGAGGATAAAAGTAAGCCAGGGGAACTGTGGGGCCCGAGAGTGGAGGAGAAGCATCTGTGTCAGTGTCGTCAGGGAAAGCATCTTTCAGAGGGCAGGTTGGGAAATCTGCTTTAAAAGTGCAGGTGACAGATGGGACAGTAGCATTCTGGCTGCAGGGACCAGATATCCAAAGGTGCCAAAGTTGGCTGGGTGTGGTGGTGCATGCCCATAATTCCAGCTACTAGGAAGGCTGAGGTGGGAGGATCACTTGAGCCTAAGGCTTCGAGCCTGCAGTGAGCTGTGTTCATGCCACTGCACTCCAGCCTGGGTGACAGAGCAATACCTCATCAATTAAAAAAACAAATCTCTCAAAGTCCAGAGCCATAGAACAACACAATATGCATGTGGTGAACCACAAATGACTGCAGCCAAGAGTGTGAGGCAAGGAGAATTGGGAGATGAGAACCAAGAGGTGCTTCAGGACCAGATCACAAAGGCTGCCACACATAGGAACTAGAACATCAAAGAAATCCATTACTTTGCAAAAAATATCCTGGATGGATTGCGTTTGCAGGACCTGGTTAAAGTAGAAGAATAGCAGGTATGCGTTTATTAAGTTGAAAGAATGAAAAAAGCAAATGCCCTTAGAATCGTTGACCAAAAAACTCAGCACAGACAGAATTGTAGTGAGCTCCAGGAGACCTGGGCATGAGTGATCTGGCTCGCTGTGTCAGGATTGCCGGATTGCACAGCTCCAGGGAGCACCATCCAGTTTGGGTCAGTAGCGCTCTCTGGAGCCATGCTGTCCTCTAGCACTTTTTGCAAAGACAGACCTGTTCTGTTTATGCTGTTCATTACAATAGCCACTGGCTACACGTGGGAATTAAGTACTTGAAATGTAGCTAGTGTGACTGAGGAACAGAATTTTAAAATTTTATTTATTTTTAACTAATTAACATTTAAATACAAATAGCTGCCTGTGCCTAGTGGCTAGCATTTGGACAGCGCAGCCCTGGAGTCTTGCATTGCCCTGTCAGTGTGGCTGCACGCTGTGGCATTGACCTATATGCTCCTTGGGGAAATCACTTGCCTTCCAGAACGCTGTTATTTTTCTTTGTGTCTTTGAGACTCTGCTACAGTGAAACATGAAACAGAACAAATTAGCAGGCATCTCAGAGATAATTAATGGTTTGAATGATGGGAAAAAGACAAAACCAACCAACCAACAAACCAAACAATAAACAACTCAAATGACCAGTCAGTGAGAAAGTTGGCATGCTTGATACCCATGGAACAAAAAGTCTTGGCTGGACCAGGTGCAATGGCTCACGTCTGTGAACCCAGCACTTTGGTAGACTGAGGTGGACAGATCACTTGAACTCAGGAGTTCAAGACCAGCCTGGCCAACATGGCAAAACACTGTCTCTACTAAAAATTACAAAAATTAGTCAGGCGTGGTGGCAGGTGCCTAAAATGCTGCTACTTGGGAGGCTGAGGCAGGGAGAATTGCTGGAACCCGGGAGGCGGAGGTTGCAGTAAGCCAAGATCGCGCCATTGCACTCTAGCCTGGGCAACACAGTGAGACTCCGTCTCAAAAAAAAAAAAAAAAAAAAAAAAGTCTTGGGTGGGTGGTTTTGAAGATGGAGTTGGAGGAATCTGTCTCTAACTGAATAAGAGGCCTATGAAGTCATGATTTCCAACTCACACTATATGCAAGCATCTTTCCCCTAGGAGAGTGACCACTGGCAAATTGAGTGAATGGCTCAGTTTTTCATTCTTCTCTGTATCCATGATCTTTGACTTGTCCCCTTGCAGTTTCTGCCATTGGAGGCAGGATTGCCCCTTAATTTTGGGTTTGATCATGTGATTCACTTTAGCCTATGGGACAGCAGCAGGTTTGATGCCACCAAAAGCTTGAAAAGCACTTGCATGATGGGGCTTGCTGTCTTGTGCCTCTTTCATCACCATGAGAAGAACTTGGATGGCCACCTGCCCACTGGTCCCGGGAGAGGATGGGAAGCAAGTGGAACAAGACACTACACCACCCAGCCCAACCCACCCTAGTCCCCGCCTAGCCAAAGATACACCAGTGAGAGCTCAGCCTAGATTAGACAGCTCCAGTCAATTACAGACACATGAGCTTTTTCTTTCATCAACGGAGATTTTGTAATTGTTATATAGCAGAGGTTAACTGATACATGACTGTTAATTTGATTTGAAATGTCATCATTCTCCTGGATAATTGAAATTGCAGTATATAATGGTTTATATTATCATGTGTCTGCCCTTTCAAACTCTGGTTTCTCTTGATGACATTTACAGGTTAAATATTTCTTTTTGGGGCTTTTAAGGCCATTACATACTCAATTTAGAAAGTGATATGGAAAAGCAAGAAAATTTAAAAATTATGTATAATCTCGACCCCCAGACATAATCACTGTTAACATCTTGTTGCATATTTTTTTCTGATATAAACCAAGATAGATACATACCTGTACAGGCATATACAAACATGCACACAACTATAAATGGGATCATATTATATAGAGAACTGTGTTCTGCATTATTTTACTTAGCTCAACATTACAACATCAGCATTTCCCTATGTCCTTAAATTTCTCCAGGCACATGATTCTTAGCAGCTGCATATTAATATTCTATGGTATGGCTGTATCATATTTTATTTAAGCATTTCCTACTTTTGGACATTTAAATTCTTTGCAATTTTTCACCAT
The DNA here is from genome assembly GCF_049350105.2 of Macaca mulatta. Taxonomy (NCBI): domain Eukaryota; kingdom Metazoa; phylum Chordata; class Mammalia; order Primates; family Cercopithecidae; genus Macaca; species Macaca mulatta. The sequence continues at coordinate 11,438,769 of NC_133425.1, read as the reverse complement.
TACAAATGATGCTACAATGTTCATCTTTGTACATAAATCTCAGTGTGCTTCTGTGATTGTTCCCTTAGGCTGTGTTCCTAGAAGTGAAATTCCTTGGTGAAAAGGTTCAAACAATTTTAATAAGGTATTGCCAAAAAAAATTTTAAAAAGGCAATTTATCACCCTGCCAGCAGAGTAAGAAAGAGTCTGGTATTTGTAATTTTCAAAGGCACACTGGGGACATTTTAAAGTGGACTGATTGGGACTGGGGTCTCTACACAGGACCATCAACTTGGAATCATGTGAATTCTCTTAAATGTGACATTGAGGGGTGACCTTGAAATGAATCATAGGACCCCAGCGTTCTTTTTTGTTTTCCTCGAGACGAAGTCTTGCTCTTTTGCCCAGGCTGGAGGGCAGTGGCACGATCTTGGCTCACTGCAACCTCCTCCTCCCGGGTTCAAGAGATTATCCTGCCTCAGCTTCCTGAGTAGCTGGGATTACAGGTGTGAGCCACCATGCCTAGCAAATTGTTGTATTTTTAGTAGAAATGGGGTTTCACCATGTTGGCGAGGCTGGTGTTGAACTCCTGACCTCGTGATTTGCCTGCCTCAGCCTCCCAAAGTGCTGGGATTACAGATGTCAGCCATTGCTCCCAGTCAACCCCAGTGTTCTTGACCTGCCCAGTCACTTCTAGCTGTGTGATTTCTGGCTAAAACCTGAGTAGTACTGTTTAGAGAAGGTAGACACAATCTGATTTTTAAAGTTCAGGAGAATGGCCCAGGAGATATCGTCTTTGTGGACAGTACCTGCATCTGTTAAATATCCCAGTCACCTAAGAGCAAACTCCAGATCCATTCCTTTGTAACCTTGAGACTTTGCCAGTCCACATGTTTTCTCTGAACACAGGATTCCTTATCAGTAAAATGGGAGCAAAGCTATGATTTAAACTGGCAAATTATCTAGCAAACCCAGTCATTTCCAAACTGGTTTTTTGACTCTTGCATATCCCAGAGGGAATTTTCACGGGGCTGTGAAAAACAATGATGTAGGCTATTATGAATGGAGAGACATATGTCTGTAAAGGCTTGTTCCATACTATGACGTACGTTTTCTTACGAGCTAAACACCCTTTTAAAGGGAAATGTGGAATTTTGCTTCTGATAATGGCCAAGTAGGTGCGTATTGGGCGGACCTTCCCTCAGATAACAAATATAATGCCTGAAAAAAAAAAAATCTCACCTACCTAATGGATGGGTGTTGGTGGCTAAAACTCCAACAGAAAATCTGCACTCTATCTGGCCTGAAGAGCCAGAGAACATGGTTACAGACATCTGTTCTCATGGGAGAATGAACTGGAGATGGCAAGGTTTAACTCTGTGTGTAAATTCTGCCCCAATCTCTGGGCGATTTCTGAAGTATCTATGCACCAGGCAAACCATAAGTAGCCCAGATAAAGCTAAAAGAGATGGTCTGAGAACTAAGCTGCTGCCCTACTGGTAGAGTTTGCAATTTGAGTCAAACCAAGTTAATCGCCTCCAAAAACAAATTAAAAAATCAACACTCTTCGGAGAAATAGCACAGAATCCAGAGTCTCTACAATGTAATATTCACAATATCTAGGATACAATCTACTCTAAATGCAAACAAATGGGAAAATGTGGCCCATTCTTGAGCAAAAAGATAATGAATGGAAGCTGACTCCAAGGTGACCCAGACTTTGGAATTAGCAGACAAGTTTTGTTTTGTTTTGTTTTCTTTTTTCAGATGGAGTTTCGCTCTTTTGCCCAGGCTGGAGTGCAGTGGTGTGATCTTGGCTCACTGCAACCTCTTCCTCCTGGGTTCAAGTGATTCTCCTGCCTCAGCCTCCTGAGTAGCTGGAATTACAGGTGCCTGCCACCACATCCAGCTAATTTTTACATTTTCAGTAGAGATGGGGTTTCGCCACGTTAGCTAGGCTTGTCTCGAAATCCTGACCTCCGGTGATCCACCAGCCTTGGTCTCCCAAAATGCTGGAATTAGAGGTGTGAGCCACCATGCCTTGCGCAGACAAGGGTTTTTAAAGCAGCTATTCTAACAATGCTTAGTGATGTAAGGGAAACTCTGCTCACAATAAATGAAAAGATAAGAAATTTCAGCCTCAAATAGAACAATAAGAAAGAAACAATGGGAACTTCTAGGTCTAGAACATACAATGTCTAAAATAAAACATTCACAGGAGGGGGTTTATTGCAGAATAAAGATGACAAAGGAATGAATTATGAATTTGAAGATGTCAATAGTATTTTTTGAAATATTCATTGATGTACTTTCTCCTTGTCTTCCTTTTTTTCCTCCATGCTCCCTTCAGTCCCAATCTAAGCAGATGGCTGGGCTCATTGCATAAGGGAGGAGATGGGACTATACAAAAAAACAAGAAAGTCTGCAAGTGCCTGTCTTTAGTGTCCCAAAGTCTAAGTCCTTAGGAAAATTAAAAAGATTAGGGATTCTGTAATGTTTATCATTAGAATTAGAGTTTAAGAAGAGTGAGGCTTTTCCCTAGATTGAGGAGGAAGGAGAGAAAGGAGAGAAAAGGGAGTTGAGCAGAAACATCGGTGCCTCCTGGAGAAAGACAATGCTATGCAGAGCTCTGGAGGGTCTTGCACTGCCACATAGATGCTCCAGGCAGGAGTGACACAGATCACTCTGCTCACAGCTCACTGAGCAGAACTAGTCACATGGCCCCACTTGACTGCACAGGGCCCAGGGAATGGTATCCCATTATGAGTCTAGAAAGCTGAAAATATTGCTAAGCAGTGCTGATGATTACCATGGTATGCATCTTTGGGACTCAAATCTTCTCCTACTGGAACGATCATAAATGCCTCCTGTATGGACTGAATGTGTACCCTGCTAATTCATATCTTGATGCTCTCACTCACAGTGTGATGGGAGATAGGGCCTTTGGGAGTTAATTAGGGTTGGATGAGGTGATGAGGGTGGGGCCCCTATGATGAGATTAGTACCCTTGTAAGAACAGACATGTGAGAGCTTGCTCCCTCTCTCCCTCTCTGCCATGTGAGGTCCCAGTGAGAAGGTGGTTATCTATAAACCAGGAAACAGGCCCTCGCTGGAAACCAACCATGCTGCACCTTGATCTTGGACTTCCAGCCTCCAGAACCGCAAGAAAACAAGTTTATGTTGTTTAAGCCACTCAGGCTATGGCATTTTGTCAGGGCAACCTGAGCTTACTAATAAACCTCTCCCAGGGTCTCCCTGCCCAGAGTCTCCTGACCTTTAAGCATTCTTCATCCAATCATCCTTTTCCAGAAAGCCATTATCATGGGAACAAACTAGGCAGTCTCAAGCAAGACAGCTTCACCTAACTCATTTGGTTTTCTTTTTGGATTTCTTTTGGGTTGAGCATGCTTCCTGGTCTGCTGGTCCAGACCCACAGTGGTCCTCAACTCATCATAGGAAACAATCGTTCATTCTTTCTTTATCTTTTGCCTTCTTGGCATGTGGGAGGTTTCTTCTCTTTGGCAGCTACAGAGAATCATTCTTCTCTTATCTCAGGAAACCCTGGAAAAACCAAACCTACTCCTTCCTTCATCACTCAAGGAATGCAGGTGCAGAGGAGAGTTGTGGAGACCTGTCCAGTTGGCAGGGAAAACGGGGATAATGGAAAGCTGCATCCAAGTGTCCCATCTCCTTGCCTCTCCTACCCATCTCATGCCTTTTCTGCCCATACACATTGTTCTCTTAGCATACCAAACAATTTGTGACTTTCCAAGTGCACCAGTATTTTCTGTCTCGAACTCTGCTGGGAGACAGGGCCTTTGGGAGTCAGTTAGAATTAGATGAGGTCATGAGGGTGGGGCCTCCATGATGAGATTAGTGCCCTTATAAGAAGAGACATGTGGCCAGGTAAGGTGGCTCACTCCTGTAATCCCAGCACTTTGGAAGACCATGGCAGGCAGATTACCTGAGGTTGGGAGTTTGAGACCAGCCTGATCAACATATTGAAACCCTGTCTCTACTAAAAATACAAAATTAGCCAGGCATGGTGGCACATGCCTGTAATCCCAGCTACTCGGGAGGCTGAGGCAGGAAAATCACTTGAACCTGGGAGACGGAGGTTGTAGTGAGCTGAGATCGGGCCACTGCACTCCAGCCCGGGCAACAAGAGTGAAACTCTGTCAAACAAAACAAAACAAAACAAAACAAAACAAAAAGACATCTGAGAGCTTACTCCCTCTGTGCCATGTGAGGTCCCAATGAGAAAGTGGTTATCTATAAACCAGGAAGGGGGCCCTTGCCAGAACCCAGCCATGCTGCACCTTGATCTTGGACTGCCGGTCTCCAGAACTGCATGAAAATACATTGTTTAAGTCACGCAGGAAGGCAGAGTCTGGGCACAGTGACTCATGTCTGTAATCCCAACACTTTGGAAGGCTGAGACAGGTGGATCACTTGAGGTCAGGAGTTCGAGACCAGCCTGGCCAACATGGCAAAACTCTGTCTCTACTAAAAATACAAAAATTAGCTGGGTGTGGTGGCGCATGCCTGTAATCCTAGCTACTCAGGAGGCTGAGGCATGCCCTTCTCCTCTGTCTTCTGTTTCTTCCATGAATAAATCTGTCCACAGATTTTTTCACCAACAAATATTTACTGAACCCCTACTGAGTGTTAGGCACCCACGCTAGGGTACAGTGATGAAGAGGACAGACATAGTCCCTGCCCTCATGGAGCTTACAGTCTAGTGGGGGAAACCAGAGAGAGAGAGAGAACACATCATCTACAAAATCAGAGCATCCAGAGTCATAAGGAGCCTAGAGTTGTTGAGAAACAGTAAAGGCACCCTAAATAAGAGGAAGGCCAGCTCGTCAAGGCTCACCTCAAATATCCTCTCTTCTCTGGAACCTTCTCTACCACCTCTGGGATCTCACAGCATTTGGTACACCCTTCCCTCATGCACACTTATGTCAACATCACTTGTTTGTGTCATCCAAATGCCTGTTGGAGGTCCCCTGTCTCTCAGGGGCTCATTGGGTCACTCCACAAATGTTTGTTGAGTACCTACTATAGGCCAGATTCTGTAGACACTTTGGTAAATAGAAAAAGGCCCCCACCTTCATGAGGCTTATGTTCTTGGAGCAGAGAGAAAGCAAACACATGAATGCATGAATCAACAGTTCAAGTTCAGGGGATGATAAGTGCTATGAAGAAACTGATGTAGGGTTGTGTGGATAAATTGAGGCAGGGGCTTGGAGTAGTGGCTCATGCATTTTGGGAGGCTGAGGCAGGCAGATCACTTGAGGCCAGGAGTTTGAGACCAGCCTGGCCAACATGGTAAAACCCTATCCTACTGAAAATACAAAAGTTAACTAAGCATGGTGACACATGCCTGTAATCCCAGTTACTCAGGAGGCTGAGGCATGAGTATTGCTTGAACCTGGGAGGTGGAGGTTGCAGTGAGCTGAAATCATGCCACTGCCCTCCAGCCTAGGCGACAGAGCAAGACTCTGTCTCAAAAATAAATAAATAAATAAATCGAGGCAGTTGCTAAAATTCACAGTGGTAAGGAAAGACTCGAGTGTGGAGATGATATTTGAACTGAGAGCTGCATAATGAGAAGGACCCCACCCTGCGAAGATTGGGGTAGGGGTGAGAGAGTGGTCTAAGCAGAGCAAACAGCCAGTGCAAAGGCCCTGGGGTCAGAAAAAGATGGGTATGTTCAGAAGATCAGAAAGACAGATCTTACAGAGTCCATGAAGGCGGGGTAAGAAATGTGGATTTTGTTCAAAATGCAATGGAAAGCTTTTGGAGGATTAAATTAAATTAATTAATTAATTAATTTAGAGACAGAGTTTTGCTCTTGTAACCCAGGCTGGAGAGCAATGGCGGGATCTCGGCTCACTGTCTCCACCTCCCAGGTTCAAGTGATTCTCTTGCCTCAGCCTCCCAACTAGCTGAGATTACAGGTGTGCACCACCATGCCTGGCTAATTTTGTATTTTTAATAGAGACACAGTTTCACCATGTTGGCCAGGCTGGTCTCCTGACCTCAAGTGATCTGCCCTCCTCAACCTCTCAAAGTGCTGGGATTGCAGGCGTGAGCCACCACGCCTGGCTTTGAAGCTATTGGAGGATTTTAGAGGCACAAAATGACCTGGCCTCAAGAACTGAATACATTTAGGTGTCAAGACCTAGTTGCATTTTAAAGGCTCACTCTGGCTGCTGGTGGGGAGTCCATAGTGTGGGAGGGGGCAGGCATAGAAGCAGGACACCATGTAGGAGGCTGCCGTAGTCTTCCTGGTGGGCGTGGGTGGCAGCTTGCAAACTGGCCTCAAATGTCCCTGATTCTATGGCTTGAGATAGTCCAAATCCCTCCTTTAGATTTCTCAAGAGGTCAGTTCCTAACTGTCTCTTCCATCTCCAGTCCCTGTGCCTGCGTGCTGTTCACCAGCTCCCTGAAGATGAGAGGTTTCACATCACACCACGTATGTCCTGGCCTCCCCTCCAGGTCCCGGCACTCCCCTTCCTGTTCTGCTCTGGGGAACAAACAAAGCCCTCTCATTTTCACACACACAGCAGTTTCCTCCTCTTCCCTTGAAGTCTTGGCACCAGCAGCATTCATACCCTTAGGGAATCAATTTTGCCCTCAGTGAACTTGTTAAAACATCCTCCCAAACAAATACAGCACTTTCCCCAAAAGGACATCTGGCAAATGAAGCATTATCTGATTTGTGACACGGCAGCCTCTCCAGATAGCTGAAGAGCTCCCCGAGGGCAGGGCTGTGTATGGATAATAACAATGTCTGTGCCCTAGGTCAAGTTTCTCCAGAATCAGGCCCTGAGATGAGGGTTCATCGGCAAGTGATTTATTAGGAAAGTGCTTCCAAGAGAAACTGACAAAAAGATCAGAATGGGCAGTAGCCAAGCAAGGGTGAGTTTTCAGATCAAGTTCAGCCTCAGCCTGATTCTGCAGGATGTTCTGGGAGCGGGGTGGGTACCTGACACCTTAGAGTTTGTGCTACCTCGAGTCCAGGAGAAGCTGGGCTTTCCATCCCGCCCCTATGAGTCAGTGGTTAAAGACTACCCTGGCAGTGATATAAATTCCCAGATATGAGTGGCAGAGCTTCCATAGCCTAAAGTCAGTCTTCAGAGAAAGGCAGCAGGTGTACAGAGATGGGCACAAAGAACTCGCCAAAATAGTGCAGAGCGCCCACCCTATCCTCTCCAGTAAATATCCCCAGTTCCCAGAACGACTGATGCAAGGTGTGTGCTCAATGGCATTTGTTGAATGAATTAGTGAATTTAGTGTCCAAGGCTACATACGGGCTGGTGTGGATTACAGTGGGTGTGAAGAGACTAGAAAGTCAGAGAACTCTACCTGTAGAAAGCTCTTCTAAGCTTCAGGATTAGGATGCAGACAGGCAGGGCTTGGATTCCTAGTGACAATAGCGGTGGGGTCTCAGATGTCATCGTGATGGTTAGCCATGTCCTGTTCTCTGAGAACGTCCATGTTTGTGCAGTGTTTTGACATTGACAAGTTGCTTTTACATTTAATTTCCTCACTGGGTCCTGAAAACACGTTCATGAAAGAGATTATTTCCATTGTGAAGATGAGAAAACTGGGGCTCAGAGGAATGAACTCATTAAGTTTCATATAGTGGAGGAGTAAGAATGGGGACTTGAATTTGTCCCTAAAGGTGGTTGATACTGACTAGTTTCCTAAGGATGCTTAAGATGATTATTTAATGTGGTTGCTCTTTGCTTCTTTAAGAGAAAGATTGCAAACCGTGGGCCCGCATGCCAATTCCAGTTATCAGATGTGTTCTGGGTAGCACGGTAATATTTTTTCATTTCACAGATGTTTTACCATTGAATGATTTCATATGACTATCTGGATGTCTGGCTTTTCTTGAAAACTGAACATCTGGTTTCACATTCCCTCCTGGCTGGGATTGTGGCTGCCGTTCCATTTTAGATGGGTCACCCTCTCTCCAGTTTTCAACATTCCCTATCACTGCATATAGCTGTACTGTTCGATAAGGTAACCACTAGTCATATGGGGCTATTGAGTCTTGAAACGTGGCTAGTCCAAATTGGGAAGGCTATTAGGGATAAGGGAATCTGGGAGGTATTTTTCTATTTCTATTAGAAAATTCTTACGGGGTTTACATTGGATTTCCATTGGACCCTAGTGGCCCACAGTCTTCACATCAAGCCAGCTTCTTGCATTTCTGCTCCCTGCCTGACCTTGTAGGCACAGGAGTTTGGAACCCCTGATGAATGGGAAGGAAGTGTGACCTGGAGTCAGGAGGCCAAAGTTCAAGTGCTGGCTCTGACACTTACTGTGTGACTTTGGGAGAGTTACCTCCCCTCTCTGTGCTTGGTCTCTTCAATTGTACAATGAAGACTTTGGACTGAATTTCTAACTTTCTACATTGGAAATACAATGGAAGACTTTGGACTTAATTTCCAACTTTCTACAATGGAAAGAAACTTCCCCTCCCACACACCTATGAATTTACCCTCTTTTGGTGGGGCTCTGCTGCTCTCAGCTTTGATCTGAGGTTCCCCAGCTGGGCACCCCCTCCTCTTGCCCTGATTCTCTACACTCCAGCTGCTTCTATATCTTTGGGGAGCCCTGTCTCCATCAGGGGCCTCCCTCCTCATTCCACAGGGGGCTGCATCCTGGATCATTCTGCTTGGCTTGCTTTTACAAAATGAGAGGTTGACCGTGTTTTCCTTTGCTTTTTCATTAATATCTGCAATTTGCCCTCATTTAATTCACATAGTTTAGCTATTAGTTTGCTCACCTTCCGCAATTATTTTCATGCACCCTTGGGCTTGTAAACCATTGTTCCAAGTGGCGTGTTGCCTATTTTAAGAACTTAATTTGTTTATAATGTGCACTTCAGCTGCATGATTTGTTTCTTGCTGGTAATTAACTTTTAAGCTGATGCCATTCCCCCGCCAAAAGTGAAACTCAAGGTAAAGTTGGTAAGATTAATCATGCTGGCTGCATCCAAATCTTCCGACATCTTCATCAGACTCAGCAAGTTTGGGGAAAATGATATTTTTTTCTTCCACTTCCATCTGTTACTCTGCCGATCTTGGAGCCAATCCATCCATTAGTGGGCTTGAGTGTTGGAGTTGGAATCTGAGACTTTTCAGTTTCTGTACCAAGACAAGCAAACTTTTCCTCCAAACCCTCACCCTGCAACTTGAACCCATCTCTTCCTTCCTGGGAGGGTCCCTGGATACTGATGAATCATGAAATGGTTGTATAATACCTCCCAGATTCCCTTAGTGCTATTGTGGAGTTAGCTGCTGGTTTCCACGGTCTTTTGCAATTAGACAAATCAGCAATGTCTTAGATTGATAATCTCCATTGGTGAGGTGGGGGTGTTTGGGTTGTAAATAGTTAACTTTATTAATCTTTCCATTTAGTGATTCTCTGTCTGTAAGTCATGGGTGAAATAGAAATTCCAGACCACCCTCCTTCGTGGCAAACCTTTAGAAATTAGCCTGTACCAGGTCAGTGCTTCTCAAACCTGAATGTGAACCGCTGGGTGAGATTATGATTCAGTTGGTCTAGGGTAGGACCCACAAATCTGCATTTTGACATGTGCCCAGAAGAGGCCAGTGCTGCTAGCCCGGGACCATATTCTGAGATGTAGGCATTAGCCAGCCAGCTTCATGAAGACTGGAATGATATCAGTTTTGTTTCTCTCTCTCTTTTTTTTTTCTTTTTGAGACAGAGTCTCACTCTGTTGCCCAGGCTGTAGTGCAGTGGCGCGATCTCAGCTCAGCTCACTGCAACCTCCGCCTCCTGGGTCCAAGTGATTATCCTGCCTCAGCCTTCTGAGTAGCTGGGATTACAGGTATGCACCACCATGTGCGGCTATTTTTTTTTTTTTTTTTTGCATTTTTAGTAATGACGGGATTTCAGCATGTTGGTCAGGCTGGTCTCGAACTCCTGACCCCGTGATCCACCTGCCTTGCTCTCCCAAAGTGCTGGAACCACAGGCATAAGCCACCGCTCCAGGTCTCAGTCTTGTTTCTTATTGGCATGTGGACACCCACAACTATTTGGAGACTGAATGAGTGAATGACTGAATGAGCTGCACTCAGGAATGTAGATAACGCTCTCCCAGATCGATCTTATTAGAGTGAGATGCCTTCCTTCTTATTCTCACGCTACCAAAAAAAAAAAAAAAAAAAAGTAGTAATTTCATATTTTTCCAAATTTAGGAAGGGCTAAATGTCATACGCTGATTTATCTCCTCCATAGATATGGTATTTATGTGTGTGTGCACACACATATGTTTGGCTTTTGGAAGTGAATTTATAGTAACAGAATGCTCTTCACCATGGATCTCTTTCTAACTATAGCCTGCCGCCTTCATCCGAAAGGGCCCGCTTCCAGAGAGCCCTGCAAATTGAGAAATCCTTGTTCCTGTTTTTAAAATTCTTCAGAGAGCTGCCTGGTTTTCCCTCTAAGGCACTGTTTTTTTCCAGTGTTTTTTCCAGATTTCTGATCGCATCAATGGAGGAGCTTCAAATAAGTGCTGACTTCCTGTAACACCCCTCTTGAACACCTTGAAGCTTCTGTCATTCTTCAGCTACCATGAATGGGTTGTCAATTTTTCATGAGGCCAAGATGGATAAATGTGTCAGGACATACGACCTGGGTACTCATTTAAAGAGACAGAGGGGCGGAATATTTTAAATTGGATGTAGCTGTTTTCATATTTACATGGAATTTCATGTTCTGTTACTGCAGGAGGTCCTCCAGGCTGTTTCAGCTTCAGGGTCCTCCTGAACCTCTTCCTCCAAGAAAGGCTGTGAATTTTCCTGGGTGTCTCCACCAGGCCCCCTGGACTCTTGTGGATTTCTGGGGTTTCCTGCCTAGCCCCACCTGTGGGACGTGGGAGAAAGCTGAAAGGAGAAAATGCGAGCTCCGACTGTCATTTGCCCAAGGCTTTGTGAATAAGAAGCGGGGGAGACACCCCACGACCTCTGACCCAGGGCTGACAGTCTTAACTATTATGCTCCACTGTTGTGCATCTCAAACCGAAAGTGCCCAGGAGTCTCCTGGGACCTTGTACAAATGCAGATTCTGATTCATTAGGTCTGAGGTGGAGCCTGAGATTCTGCAGTTCCAACAAGCTCCCAGGCGATGCCGATGCTGTCCACCTGTCCCCTACGCTCTGAGAACAACTAATCTAGAGGGTCACGCCCCTGACTGCATTGAAATCACTGAAGATCTTTTAAAAACTGCCACTTTGGCTGTACCTCCAGAAATTCTGATTGAATTGCAGCAGCCTGGGCATCATGAGGTTTTTAAATTTTTTTTTCTTTTTTCCTTTTTATTTCTTTTTCTTTTCTTTTTTTCTGAGACAGAGTCTTGCTCTGTTGCCCAGGCTGGAGTGCAGTGGCATGGTCTTGGCTCACCGCAACCTCTACTTCCTGGGTTCAAGCAATTCTCCTGCCTCAGCCTCCCAAGTAGCTGGGATTACAGGTGCACACCACCACGCCCGGCTAATTTTTGTATTTTTAATAGAGACAGGGTCTTGCTATGTTGCCCAGGCTAGTCTTAACTTAAACTCCTGACCTCAGGTGATTTACCCACCTTGGCATCCCAAAGTACGGGATTACAGATGAGAGTCACCGTGTCCAGGCAAAAAAATTTTCATTTTTAAAATAGAGATGGGGACTTGCTATGTTGCCCAGGCTGGTCTTGAACTCCTGGGCTTAAGTGATCCTCCCACCTTGACCTCCCAAAGTGCTGGAATCACAGGCATGAGTCACTGTGCTTGGCCTGATCATGAGTTTGAAAAGCTCCTTGGGTGAATCCAGGTGCTAGCTGGGCTGAGAACTACTGTTCTAGGGCTTTTGTTGAGACTTCATCTGTTTCAGGACCCCCTGAGATTCCTGCCCATCTGTTCTCCTGCAGAACAGTCCAACCCCCACCTCTGGCATAGTGGAGACCAGACTGGGATGGACTTGGGGACTCCCTTGACTCTCTGTCCTGTCCTGAGCTAGTTGATTGGACCAGAGATGCTCTGGGTACCACGCCAGTTGGAGTAGGCAGGTGCAAGGCCACATCTGGCAGGGTACAGCACAAGGAAAGGAACAAAGTCTCCTCTGGGGGTCCAGGAGACACTTCCAAGCTGCTCTTTGCTGAAATGTTCAGCTGCCAAGCTGAAAATAACTTCGGCATTGCTGAGGAGGCTACCTGGGATTCCCCTCCTGCCAGGAAGCGTGGAAGTAGGGGCCCTGGAATCCCAGGGAAGCTGATCCCACCAGGCTGGGCTGTGTCAGCAAGTCCTGAAGTACCGAGTGTCTACCAATAACTGTGCAAGAAAAGGGGTAGAGGACTGAGCTAGTGACTCTCAGTCCCTTCACGATCCACAGTGATGAAGCTCATCTAGCCCAGCTGTGCTTCAGTGACCTAGGGCTTTACTGGAGATGCTTCAGAGGGTGCATTACTTTCCTCTGGCTGTTGTAACAAAGGACCACAAACTGAGTGGGTAAAAACAACACAGGTTTGTTATTTTCCAGTTCTAGGGATCAGGAGTCTGGCACAGGTGTTAGTGGGCTGAAACCAAGGAATTCTTTTCTGGAGACTTTGAAGGAGACTCCATTTTCTTGTCCTCTTCAGCTTCTACAGGCTGCCTGTATCCTTGGCTCGGCGCCCCTTCCTCCATCTGCAATTCCAGCAACAGTGGTGTGAGGTTTTCTCACATTACATCACTCTTCTGCCTCCCTCTTCTACTTTTTTTTTTTTAACTTCTCATTCCATAAATATTTGTTAGACATCTACGCTGCGTCAGGCACTGTTGTAGGCACTTTGGATCCAGCGTGTGTGAAACAGACAAAATCCCAACTTTTATGGAGTATTTTCCAGGAAAGAGGACAATAGAAACAATCCATACATCAATATGTTGCCGGGCACCATGGCACATGCCTATGGTCCCAGCTACTGGGGATGCCGAGGTGGGAGGACCGCTAGAGCCCAGGAGGTCTGAGCTGCAATGCACTGTGTCTATCGTGTGTCCGCACTAAGTTCGGCATCAATGTGGTGACCTCCTGGGAGTGGGGGACAACCAGGTTGCCTAAGGAGAGGTGAACTGGTCCAGGTTGGAAACGGAGCAGGTCAAAACTCCCATGCTGATCCGCAGTGGGATCACGCCTGTGAATAGCCACTGCACTCCAGCCTGGGCAACACAGTGAGACACTGCCTCTAAAAAACCAAAAAACAAAACATAAGTGTACATATTATAAAAGATATTAGAAGATGAGTTCTATGGGGGAGAAAATACAGGGAAGGCAGATAGGGACTACTAAGTGACTCTGTTCCACTTTTAACACTCTGTTCTGATTAGATTGGGCCCACCCAGATAATCTCCCTATTTTAAGGTTAGCTGATTAACCACCTTAATTTCATCTGAAAACGTAATTCCCCTTTGCCAGGTAACGGAACATATTCATAGGTTTGTGGAATTAGGACGTGATGTCTTTGATGGGGTCATAATTCTGCCTAACTCAGGGATTTAGGGGTGAATCTGAGTCTGAGACTCCGGTTGTCCCATCCTTTCTGAACCCTGACTTTAATCAGAGTAGTTTTGTTAAGTATCTGTTTCCATGCAACATTTCCTTTATAGAAAGTATTGCAAAGCTAACAAAAGCTTTTCAACCAATGGTCTAGTCCCTTTTCCTGGACCAGCAGCAAGAGAACCTGGCAGGTTGTTAGAAACGTCCAATCTCTGCCTGAGCCAGGGTCTACATCTTAGCACAGACCAGGATGATCTGTGCCTACAGTGAAGTTTGAGAAGGACCTGGAAGGGGAGGTGGGTAGTTTCCTGCCACCATGGCTGTTTGTTGAAACCATACAGAGAGCTTTGAAATATACTGAAGCCTGGGTCCTACCAAAGATTCATTGGCCTGGGAGTGCCACCTGGGTGTTGGAGTTTCTCGAATCTCCTGGGTGATTTTAATGTGCAGTAGAGTTTGAGAACAGCTCGTCTGGTCTATCCTTCCAGAAGAGGAAACTTCGCAGGGAGTGAAAGTGACTTGGCCAGGGTCACACAGAGGGTTGCTGGCCATCCTGGGAGAGGATTCAGGTCTCTTGACTTTCTACATTGCGGACTTCTGCTCCTACCAAGAAAACGAAAACAATAGCAACAACAACAATTTGGGTGGAGAGATGGGAGAGAGGAAGAGGACTTTCCCCTGTCTTTATCCTTCCTTAAAGTTCGAATTATTTTTAATGTCAAGTATTTTGTAATTTTAATACATAAAAAGTATTAAAGACTGGTTTGGCTCTGTGTCCCTGCTCAAATCTCATGTCAAATTGTAATCCCCAATGTTGGAGGAGGGGCTTGGTGGGAGGTGATTGGATCATGGGGATGGATTTCCTCCTTGCTGTTCTCAGGATGGTGAGTGAGTTCTCATAAGATCTGCTTGTTTAAAAGTGTGTGGCACCTGCCCCCTTCTCTCTTCCTTCTGCTCTGGCTGTGTAAGACGTGCGTCCTTCCTCTTCACCTTCTGCTATGATTGTAAGTTTCCTGAGGCCTCCCCAGCCATACTTCCTGTACAGCCTGCAGAACTGTGAGCCAATCAAGAAGCCTCTTTTATTTATAAATTACCCAGCCTAAGGTAGTTCCTTATAGCAATGTGAGAATGGACTCATATGCTGGTTAAAAAATAAATAATAAAGAAAACTCAGGATTCTAGTAATAGTGACCATTTTGTTGAGGCCCTTACATGGCTGGGAACTCTGTACACACTTGTTCATGTTATCCTCACTGTGTCTTTCCAAGGTGGGAAATCGTCGTTCCATTTTTCACTTTTTTGGGGAGGATCTCCAGGGTTCTATGGTTTAGGCACTGGAATCTTGCTGAAAGCAGAAAACTTGGATGACCTGTGGTTAGCCCTTGGCTTGGCTCCTGTTATGAGGTAGGAGGTGTGTATGTGTGCAGCAGCTCCTAAAGATCTTATCACAATTTCCTGTTTCCACTTATGGCTTGCTCTGTGGATCACTGAACTTTGACCAGGAGCAGAGAACCAGAAACAAGGTGATATGTGCCCCTGTTTACCTCCCCTCTCTCCCATCCCCTTCCTTCCCTTTTCTTCCCCTTTTTTTCCCTTTCCTTTCCTTCCCCCTTCCCTCCTCTTCCCTTTCTCCCCTTTTCCCTCTGATCTGGGTGGAGACAAACCACCTGCCTTTCCCTTTTTAATTCTGGTTTCTGAATCATTATACAAAAAAGATACCTGCACCCGTATGTTTAATCACAGCACTATTCAGAATAGCAAAGATATGGAATCAACCTAAGTGGCCATCAATGCAGGACTGGATAAATAAAATGTTGTATATATACCTATGTATACACACACAATGGAATACTATTCAGCTGTAAACATGAATGATTTTTTTTTTTTTTTTTTTGTAGCAACACAGATGGGACTGGAGGCCATGATCATAAATGAAACATCTCAGACACAGAAAGACAAATGCTGTATCTTCTCACTTGTAAGCAAGGGCTAAATAGTGTGTACACATGGAAGCAGAGTGTGGGGTGATGGGCCGTGGAGACATGAAGGTGTGGAAGGTGTCAGGTGAGCAGGTGATTGGTGATTGCTTGGTGGATAAAACGCATGTGGCGGCCGGGCGCGGTGGCTCAAGCCTGTAATCCCAGCACTTTGGGAGGCCGAGACGGGCGGATCATGAGGTCAGGAGATCGAGACCATCCTGGGTAACACGGTGAAACCCCGTCTCTACTAAAAAATACAAAAAACTAGCCGGGCATGGTGGTGGGCGCCTGTAGTCCCAGCTACTCGGGAGGCTGAGGCGGGAGAATGGCGTAAACCTGGGAGGCGGAGCTTGCAGTGAACTGAGATCCGGCCACTGCACTCCAGCCTGGGCGACAGAGCGAGACTCCGTCTCAAAAAAAAAAACCAAAAAAAAAAAACCAAAAAAAAAACAAAACAAAAAAAACCCAAAAAAAAAACCCAAAAAAACACGCACGTGGCTCCAGCGATGGACGTACTGAAGGTCCTGACTTCAGCACAGTGCAACACATCAGCGTAGCAGAAAAATAAATTTGGTTCCGAAATAGTCTTGCAGTCTATGCATTAGAGAAGAAATGATTAAAAATGTAATTATTATTTTCATTTTTCAACAAGCCCAGTGGATGGTTGCCTACTTTATTAGATTAGTTGTAAAGGTGATAAAAAATAATAAATAGTTGATAGCATTTTTTGAAGCTTACTCCTTGCCAGACTCTCTCCTTCACCTGTTTAAACTCATTTAAATCTCACAAGTCTATGAGGCATAGCCTCACAGCCCCATTTTGCAGATTGGAAAATCGAGGCACAGAGATGAAATGAGTTGGTGCTTGGAAATGGCCCAGTCCGTGGCTGCCAGACATCTGGGAAGTGTGCATTCATGGGTTTCCTCTCACTCTCTCTGACAGCTGTCTAGTCAAATCCCGGTGCTTGCTGTGAGAACACCCTGCAAGCCTTCCTTGGCTGAGGGTCCTTAACATGGGAGATGTCGCCCTGTCGCTTCACCTCAGTTTCCCCTGCTTGGCTCTGCCTTTCTCTCTGAGGTGCTGGGAGGATTCTGTAAATAGTTCCCTCGAGGTGCTGGAAGCACTGGGTGGAGAAACTCACTATAAATACCCGGCACTTATAATTAGCCTTCATGGCGGCACAGTTCTGTGTGTGGGGGAGGCGAACACCTGCAGGGGCAGAAAGTCAAAATGCCGGGGACCAGGGCTCTCCAGAACTGCTTCTTGGCACCAACGGAGCCAGAGAAGACCCATGCCGAGTGAAGAAACCCAGATAAGAACACAGTGGGGCCCCCTGATCTTGCTGCAGCTGCAGACAAGAGCATTAGGGGCTGGTAGGAGCTCCCAGCTCCATTACTCCCTGTCTGTGAGACCTGCAAATTAGTGCAGTCCTCCGAGCCTCAGTTTCCACATCTGTAAGCTGGTGTAGTATACGATAAAAGACATCTAGGGGCTATAAGATTAATGGTAGCCATAAAACCTATCTGAGCATCTTGTGGGGCTGAGACTACCTGTCACTTAGTGTGATGCAGCCTGGCCCGGGGATTTCCAGGAGACAAAGTTAAATCGGCACAGATATAACTTTCATAAATCTTAAAATAAAGCTTATTCTCACAAGAATAGCTTAAACTCCTTTTATGTAAGAAACACCTGGTAAGGGACCTGGACTGAATACGGATAGAAGGAAGGGGAAGGATCCCCCAAACTTTGATAATGGTCTCTGGATGGACACCCTCCTGGTCAGTCAGTCATCTGACCTGCGGCTGTGTCTGGCCATGCCACCAGCCTCCTCCCACTGCCTGTCTCGTAAGAATATGCCAGAATAAGCTCCTTAAGCATCAGACTCACATGCTAAGACTCATCTTTGGCATGGATCAAATGGAGGGAGAGAAGTTGCCCCTGGGGAAATTTGTCAGCTAGGACCACCTGAAATCCCTGATCATGACGGATGGAGATAATCACTCCTACTGTGAATAATTAAGAATAATGCATATAAAGCTCCCAGTATTGGTGTATGGAGTAGGTACTTAACACATACAAGGTTCTTGTTCCCTTTGTGTGCACAGCTGGGCAGATGGCATCTAAGGTGCAATCAGATGGCCCTGTCCCACTTAAAGACTGTCTTAGGCTCCCCATTGGTGGCTGAAGTACTCCATGCCTATGTCTTGCCCCCATGCTCCTGCTCTGCATTGATACTAACAACTTCTTATTCTTCTTCTCCTTCTTCAACTTCTCCTTCTCCAACTTCTCCTTCTCCTCCTTCTTCTCCTTCTTCTTCTTCTTCCTCTTCTTTCTTTTCTTTCTTTCCTTCTTTATTTTTTTTTTTGAGATGGAGTTTTGTTCTTGTTGCCCAGGCTGGAGTGCAATGGCATGATTTCCGTTCATTGCAACCTCTGCCTTCCAGGTTCAAGTGATTCTCCTGCCTCAGCCTCCTGAGTAGCTGCAATTACAGATGTCCACCACCACACCGGGCTAATTTTTGCATTATTAGTAGAGACGGGGTTTCACTATGTTGGCCAGGCTTGTCTTGAACTCCTGACCTCAGGTGATCCACCCACCTCAGTCTCCCAAAGTGCTGGGATTACAGGCGTGAGCCACTGCGCCTGGCCGCTGTTAGTAACTTCTCACTCCACCTCAAGAGTGTGCCCTGAGTCTTTCTGCTTTCTGCCCTCAAGTTTTCTTGGATGCTGTTGAAACCTGCTTAGTCTGTGCAAAAGTCTAGCCCAGAAGTACTGAGTTAACAGCCCAGGAGGCGATCATCAAGATAAATTGTGCCACTATCCCTCCTTCAGGTGGAAAATTCCAGGGGGCTTCCTGCATGCTTTTTGCGAGGTCCTTGCAGCACAGAGCTTTTGTTGTTCTCAGTGGTGACCTTGATGATGGACATGTATATGGCTTTGTCTCCTAAATCTTTTCCTTTCCTTGTTCCTGCTTCCAGAAATCAATTTCCAAGTCAACCACCAGCACCCAAATCCTTGTCTCAGGCTCTGCTTTTGGAGAAGTCAACCCATGAGATCATCACATCTGGAATAAGTTCCAAATTCCTTGCTGTGGCTGCAGGGCCCTGCACAATGCTCTTCTGCCGTTCCAACCTCACATCTGCTACCACTCTTGCCCACACCTGCCACATCCAGCCACACTGGCCTCCAGTCACTTTTCTTTGACTTGCTGAGCAATCCCTCCTCAGGGCCTTCACACATGCTGTTCCCTCCGCCTTCCCCTTCTTCTGTGTCAATCAGTCCTTCCTATAGCTCTCAGCTTAAATACCATTCCCTTAGAGAGTGTCACTTCCTCCTGGTCTCTGATCTCTTGCAGGTTCCAACACCCTTTATTCTCTCTCACAACAAATTGTTACCTTTTCCTTGTACTATTTGAAGTTGTGTATTCATTTGAATGTTTATTTGTTAATTACCTGCCTCCTTTTAGCTTATAAACCCCACATGAATAGAGACAACTTCTGTCTACTTCCATGAGCTCTAGAGTATCCGCAAGCTCCTTACATATGAGACATGAATATTCATTGAATGAAGGTGTGATTCAGGTTGGTCAGTTTCTCCTGCATCTCAAACTTACTCTACTCTGTTAGGCTATGGGATATTGGCAGAGGACTTTAAGGGAGGTGGGGCATGGGGGAGGGTTAAGAAGTAAGGGAGGCAAGAAAAGCCAGTCTCCATCCTCACCTTCCTTGCTCCCACTTCTCCAGGATCAGAGCATCAGTGGCAACTGAATGAGCCATGCCAGTCTGGGCTCAGGCTCCAGGAGGACATATCCAAGCACATCTCCATGACCAGGAGGTTCATGCACTTGGTCCTCTGTGCATTGAGGGAGCTTGGGCATTTATCCATGACTTCGCACACCTGGTACCCAAGCTGTGATTTCAGGATTCTAGGTCTTCATCTGGAGCAAAGCTGGGGTGTGACTCCAGGGGCCCAGGAAGGCTAATCTTCATCCTAAGCCTCTGTAAGAATAGGGCCAATTTGAAGCTAGTCTGTGTAACTCTGTGCATTTTCTCCAGAGACACTGGAACCAGAAGCTTGGCGAAGAAAGGATGGGATGTACTAATCAGTGATTTATAACATGCTGTCAGAAGTCCAAAGCTGCCTGGAGGTGCCCTGTACCAACTTACTACGTAGTTTATTGGAAAAACATAGATGGATGGTTGGCACCAGGTTTCAATTATTTTGCCTGGTTACTTAGCCTGGTTTGGGCTATGTGACCAGAGGGAAATAAGATGAGCAAAAGTCTCATTGAAGTTCCCTGAAGCCCAGCTCTTCCCCATGCACTAGGGGGTTCACGATGCAGAGGCCAAACCAGTCCTGTGCGACTGAGGGGGGCCTTAGCAACTGCTCATGGATGCTGTGGATCTTCCTGAAGTTGCTCTGAGTTTTCTTACTCTTATTGTTCTGTATCCTTTGCCTGTAATAAAACCATTCAGGGCCAGGGGCAGTGGTTCACGCCTGTAATCCCAGCACTTTGGGAGCCCAAGGCAGAAGGATGGCTTCAGCCTAGGAGTTCAAAACCAGCCTGGGCAACATGGCGAGACTCTGTCTCTCTTTGAAATATAAAAAAAAAAATTGAAAAGAAAAACCTTTCAGGCCTTTTACTTTGTTGGAGTCTTCTAGGTCCTTTTGATGATCTGACCCAGTGTAATTGCTGCAACCTCTCTTGATGCTGGGCTCTGGCTCCTGGCAGTTTCCTCTTGACATCCAAATTGTAGAATCCTCAGAGCTCATGGGCTCTGGCCCCTGCTTCTTAAGGAGGAGAAGGTGGAGCATGGGGGCCTAACCTGTATCTCGTGGAGGTGACGGCAGGGCAGCAGAGCCTCAGCCTGAAAGTGAATTACCCATAACCACTGAGCAAGTTAGATGGGGAGAAAATAAATGTGACTATAATCCCATTACCCAGAGACAAGAATGGCCAACATTGTAATACACCATCTTTTTTTTTCTCTACATATATATTTACATATAACTGAGATATATTGAACATACCATTTCATATCCTACTGTTTACCTCAACATTGCATTGTAAGCATTAGCTGATGATTTTTATAAAGACTCAATTTCTTCACTTGTGAAATGAGAATAATAGTAATAGTGATGATGATGATAATACTAGTACCTATATTATGGGTTATTGTGGGGATTAGATGAGAAAATGTGTGGAAAAGCTTTTAGCCCACTGTGTGGAATATACTAAGTGCTTAGCAAAAATTATTATAATAACATACTTTAAAATCATAAATGGTTGCAGAGTAGTCTATTGAGTGACTATGTCATTATTCATGTAACTATTCCTTTATTGAACTTACAGATAATGTTTAAGAATCTTGATATCTTAACTTTTTTTTTTTTTTTTTGAGACAGAGTTTCACTCTTGTCGCTCAGGCTGGAGTGCAATGGTGTGATCTGGGCTCACTGCAAACTCCGTCTCCCAGGTTCAAGCGAGTCTCCTGCCTCAGCCTCCTGAGTAGCTGGGATTACAGGTGCCTGCCACCACGCCTGGCTAATTTTTGTATTTTCAGTAGAGACACGGTTTCACCATGTTGGCGAGGCTGCTGTCGAACTCCTGACCTCAAGTGATCCGCCCACCCCGGCCTCCCAAAGTGCCCAGATTACAGGCATGAGCCACCGCATCCAGCCTTGACATCTTAACTTTTAACTCAGTGTTTTTTTTCTATAGCACGCCATATTACCTTCTAGAAATGCAAAGCATCAACACAGAAGTCACCAGACTCCATGTGGTTGTTGATAATGATCACAACTGCAATAAAAACAAGGGTGTCCTGACCTACTTGACCCTCAGGTGATCAGGAGACTATCTTGTCCTGTGAACACCTTGGAGCTGAGTGGGGCAAGAGCTCACAGATGCACTGTGACAATAGGATAGGATGTGTCTACCATGCAGATGTCAGCACCAGATGCTGGACAGAGCAGGAGAGGCAGGATCAAATCGGCCTGGGGGAGAGGCCAGCAAGGACATCCTGGACCAGGTAGAGAGGTGGTGCTGCCAGGTTTATGTCCTAGTTTGAATTCTTCTGATATTGGAGCCTGGGACAAGGACATTGGTACAGGTGTTTTATTTGGGAGGGGACCCCAGGAGGCAGGAGTGAGGGAGGAAGTAGTGTAAATCTCCAAAGGGGAAGAAGCCAATAAAAGGCATGTTATTGAGTTGTGGGAAACTGGGTCTCAGTGCCTCTGGGGACCTGGAGAAGCCACCAGAATAAACTTCGGAAGTGTTCCTCTGTGTGTCGAGGGAGCTTGGGCATTTATCCATCGATGGTTGAAGGTTGTCCAGGGCGTAACTCTGCAATTCTAGGCTGCCTTGTGCGTGGAGGCCCAAAGGAGTGAGATTCTGTAGTTCTGGAAAAAGCCCCAAAAGAGAAATGTGGAGGGCCGTGGAAGGCTGTGGAGGAACTGTGTCAGGTGCACGGGGACCAGACACACAGCTGCAGCTGAAGCTGAAGCTGGCGGGTCAAGGGAAGCAAGAGTGGACGAGAGATTTGTTTCAGAAACGAGGATGACACCGTGCCATGGTGCCCTTGTCCTGTGATTTCACGTCTTCCACTGCGGTCAGAAGTTTTCCCTTATTCTACAGTGAATTTTGCTTGCTGCATTTTCTTCCTGTTTCTCTTCTTGCTAGCCCTAAAAGGAGGTGCAGAGCAGCTGGCCACGGTCAGAGGGAAATGCTACAAGAGCTACACTTCTTGGCAGTCCGACCCTGCCAGGCTCCTTGCAGGCTAAGCTAGTGCTTTTTCTTTCCTCATCCTCATCATGTCTTTTTTCTTTTTCTTTTTCTTTTTTGTTTCTTTCTTTCTTTTTTTTTTTTTTGACAGAGTCTTTCTCTGTCACCCAGGCTGGAGTGCAGTGGTACAATCTCAGCTCACTGCAACCTCTGCCACCTGGGGTCAAGTGATTCTCATGCCTCAACCATCTGAGTATCTGGGATTGCAGGCATGCACCACCACATCCAGCTAATTTTTGTGTATATTTTTAGTAGAGTTGGGGTTTCACCATGTTGGCCAGGCTGGTCTCGAACTCCTGACCTCAAGAGATCCACCCACCTCGGCCTCCCACAGTGCTGAGATTACAGGTGTGAGCCATAGCCTCATCACATCTTAATCTACTTACACAGGCTGTGAGCCCAGGCCATCGCTAGATTATTGTTCTATCAATCAGGTGACCCAAATGCTAATGTCTCCCCTGTGACTGGCATTAATTGTTTCCTGTAAGCCAGGTCCTGTGCTAAGTACTTACCTTGTTTCACTTAATTCTAACTATTGCCCTTCATGCTAGGTTCTATGAACACTCCCATTGTATGGATGAGGAGATTGAGGCTCAGCGTATGCCATCTTTTAGCATGACACAGAACTGAGCTCCAGTATTCACCATATCACTTGTTCCCCTCTTTAAGCAAGTGTGCATTCATCTCTTTGTAACGTGACTTGTACATAGAAACTCACACCTCTGGTGTCTTCTTCTTCTGTTTTTCTTTTTTCTTTTTTTTTTTGAGACAGTGTCTGGCTCTGTCACCCAGGCTGGAGTGTAGTGGTACAATCATGGCTCACTATAGCCTCAAGCTCCCAGGCTCAGGTGGTTCTCCCATCTCAGCCTCCTGAGTAGCTGGAACTACAGGTATGTGCTACCATGCTGGGCAAATTTTTTGTATTTTGTATTTTGTATTTTTTTGTAGAGATGAGGTACCATTATGTTGCCCAGGCTGGAGGTTTCTTCTAATAACTTCACTAGAGGTTGTTTCTTGAGGGCCCTTTACTTACCTGCTTAGTCTTGAGTAGGAGACAACTCTTAGCACTTGGGAAAATAATAAAGTAATAGTAGGAGTTACTGAACCTTGGATAACTACTATATGCTTGTCATTTCTGTACCTGTTCAATGCCCATTGGACAGATGAGGAAAAACCGGGCTCAGTGAAAAGAAGTGGAGATTTACCCATGCCACGTAGGTGGTAAGTGTGGGAACCAGGTATGGAATTCAGCCTACTTGATTGCAAAACCCATGAGCTTCCCCTCTAGCCTTTACAGGGTGCTGTTTATAGAGTGGCCATAAAGTCCAGCAACAGTGGTGAACGTGCATAACAAATGGTTTACTGATATTAACATACATGACCAAATGTATGGTACCAGCTGTTATGGCCCCCTTATATATGCCTGGTGCGGGGAGGGATTGAGAAAGGACTCATGATCACAGGTGACTCCGACATAGCCCTGGGTGATGAAAATGATGTTAGGGGCAGAGGGAAGTCTGCACCAAAGTGCCAGCCTGGAACTGGGGGAAAAAGAGGGTGGGGCAGACCGAGGGTGATGCAAATTTGTTTTCTTTACGCAAGACGTGCCTGCCAGTTAGAGAGGACCTGAGCTCCTCTGTCACTTTAGAGATGGGGAAATGGAGGCCTGGAGAGAAGCAATGAACAGTCCAAGACCCCACCTCTTTTCAAGGCTGCGCCCACTGAATATCTGCTCTCCGTGGCACTTGCTTACCACTCTGCCTGTGCCCCACCTCTTGGGTAACTCGGAGAATACCACAGGGATGCGCGGTGACCTGCGCAGCTTCCCTCCTCCATTCCAGTGCCGCAGCCTCCCCCTACCCTGGTTTCTCCAGCTCTCTGACTAAAAGAACCCCTGAGGCACCCCTCCATCTGTCAACCCCCACCCGCCCCCTCTCATTTGGAGCCCTCAGGCCTGTGAGCTGTGGCTCTGAGGAGAAGCAGGGCCGTGGGTGGGGCAAGCAGGATAATTATAATCTTGGAAGGTTTGACTCTCAGGCTGAGAAGCAGGGAGGCATTCTTCCTGCCTGGTTTGGGAGCTAGGTCTGAGTCAGAAACCATCTCCCACAGCCCAGCCTGCCATGGGTCTGCAGCAGCTGGTCCCCTCTTACCCTGGCACCAGACCTTAAGCCAGTTCATTCATTCATGCAAGCATTCATGCATTCATTCATTTACAAAATGCCGATTATGTATTTACTGCATGCCAAGCACTGTGTGGAGCTCGGGGACACAGACAGGGATGGGGCAGGGCTGATGTGGTGTTGTGTCAGTCAAGCTTCATCAGTTGCAATCTTGGCTCCACCATTTACCAGTAATACAATTTTTTGTGCATCATTTAAGCATTCTGTGCCTTACTTTCCTCATCTGAGAAATGAGTATTATCTTCCTTGTAACTTAATGGGGAGAATACATATAAACAGGTAAACAAAGCCTTTAACATACTTCAGGCATGTTAACAGCTAACAAAGTGTTGCTGTTAGTATTGAAAAATTTTCATTAAAGAGATGAATCCTGTACAGTTTCTGCTCTGGAAAAACTCCTAGTCTAGAGTAGAGATGGCGAAGGGGTTTCATCTCACATGTCAGCTCTGGATAGAGGCTGCTTGGAATACTGTATCAAGAAAAATTCTGAGAATCAGTTTAGGACCACCAGGAAAAAGAGAATGATTGATGAGAATTAGGTTCTAGAGAAGGTAGAGGTGGCACATATGCCTAGCATTGAGTCTCCTTGTTACTGATTTAGTCCTGGAGAGGAAAAGAGACAGGAGTGGGAGGAGAGTAAGGAATTTAGAGGAGTACAGAGTCAGACCTTATCAGGTATTTGGGGCAAATGTTGGAGGGGTCAGGGCTGCCTAAGAGCTGTTCCTATGTGAATATTTCTTTTTTGTTTGTTTTGTTTTTTTTTTTTTTTAGATTGAATCTCACTCTGTTGCCAGGCTGGAGTACAGTGGCGCGATCTTGGCTCACTGCAATCTCTGTCTCCCCAGTTCAAGTGATTCTCCTGCCTCAGCCTCCTGAGTAGCTGGGACTACAGGCACACACCACCATGCCCAGCTAATTTTTGTATTTTTTTTTATAGTAGAGATGGTATTCCACCATCTAGGATGGTCTTGATCTCTTGACCTCATGATTCGCCCTCCTCCGTCTCCCAAATTGCTGGGATTATAGGCATGAGCCACCGTGCCCGGACCTAAGTGAATTTCTAAGCATCTCCAAGACAGGTGGATTGTCCCTGCTCTAGAGTGGCAAGAGAGTTTTATTAGAAAATACAAATTTGAATCTTGGCTCTGGCACTACAGGCTGTGTGGCCTTGGGCAAGCAATGGACCTATCTAGGTCTCAGCTTCCCCTTCTGAATCCCCCCACTGTCACCCTGGATTTTGATGAGAATTAAATGAGATAGCACAAGTTAAGAAATTAGACACAGCAAAGGAAACCACCAATACAGTGAAAAGGCAACCTATGGAATGGGAGAAAATATTTGCAAACCATATGTCTAATAAGGAGTTAATATCCAGACTATATAAAGAACTCCCACAAGTTAGCAATAACAACAACAGCAAAAACCAAATGACTAGATTAAAAAACAGTCAAAGGATTTGAATAGACATTTCTCCAAAGAAAATATACGAATGGCCAACAAACACAGGAAAAGATGCTCAACATTATAATCATTAGGAAAATACAAGTCAAAACCACAATGAACTATCACCTCATGCCTGTTGGGGCCATTATCACAAAACAGAAAATAACAAATGTTGGTGAGGATATGGAAAAATTGGAACCCTGGTGCACTGTTGGTGAGATTGTAAAATGGTGCAGCCACTATGAAAAAAGTACAGAGGCCTTTCAAAAGATTAAAAGTAGAATTAATAGGCCAGGCGTGGTGGCTCACACCTGTAATCCCAGGACTTTGGGAGGCCGAGGCAGGCAGATCACGAGGTCAGGAGCTCAAGACCAGCCTGGTCAACATGGGGAAACACCGTCTCTACTAAAAATACAAAAATTAACTGGGCGTGGTGGCTCGCACCTGTAGTCCCAGGTACTCGAGAGGCTGAGGCAGGAGAATCACTTGGACCCCGGAGGCGGAGGTTGCAGTGAGCCGAGATCACACCAATGCACTCCAGCCTGGGCTACAGAGTGAGACTCCGTCTCAAAAAAAAAAAAAAAAAAAAATATGATCCAGCAATACCACTTCTGGGTAAACAGATGCTCCTTGAGTCACAACGGGATTATGTCCTGATGAACCCATCATAAGTTGAAAATATCATTAAGTTGAAAATGCATTTAATATACCTTACCTACTGAATGTCGTAGTTTAGCCTCATCTACCTTAAACATGCTCAGAACACTTACATTTGCCTGCAGTTGGGCAAAATAATCTAACACAAGGCCAATGTTATAATAAAGTGTTGATTATCTCATGTAATTTATTAAATGTGTTATTGAAAGTGAAAAACATAATGATTGTATGGATACTTTTAGTATGGTTTCTATTGAATCTATACTGCTTTTGCACCATCATAAAGTTGAAAAATTTTAAGTTGAACTATCGTAAGTCAAGGATTGCATGCCCAAAAGAACTGGAAACAGATCTCAAAGAGAGATTTTCACACCCATAATCACTGCAGCATTATTCACAATAGACAAGAGGTAGAAGCAACCTAAATGTCCATTGATGGATGAATGGATAAAGAAAATGTGGTATATACATACAATTGAATATTACTCAGCATTAAAAAAGAAGAAAATCTTGTCATATGTCACAACATGGATGAACCTTGAGGACATTACGCTAATTGAAATAAGTTAGTCACGAAACAACAAATATGCCACCGCACCTGTAGTCCCAGCTACTCGGGAAGCTGAGGTATGAGAATTGCTTGAACCCAGGAGGTGGATTGCAGTCAGTCGTGATCGTGCCACTGCACTCTAGTCTGGGCGACAGAGTGAGACTCCACCTCAAAAAAAAAAAAAAAAGACAAATATTCATATTTCTGTTTATATGTGTGTCTTAGCCTGTTTGTGTTGCTATAAAGTAATACCTGAGACTGAGTAATTTATAAAGAAATAAAGGTTTATCTGGCTCATGATTCTGCAGGCTGTACAAGAAGCACGACACCAGCATCTGCTCAGCTTCTGGTGAGGCCTCAGGTTGCTTCCAATCATGGTGGAAGGTGAAGGGAAGCTGGCATGTGCAAGATTACAGTGTGGGGGAGGAAGCAAGAGAGAGAGGGCGAGATGCCAGCCTCTTTTTAATAATCAGCTCTTACAGAAACTAATAGAGTGGAAACTCATTACCATGAGGATAGCACCAAGACGTTCATGAGGGATCTACCCCTACGACCCAAACACGTCCCATTAGGCTCCACCCCCAATCTTGGGGATCAAATTTCAACATGAGATTTGGAAGACAAACATTCAAACTATAGCATGTGAGGTATCTAAAGTAGCCAAGCTCATATAAATAGAAAGTAGAATGGTAGTTGCTGGGGACTGTGGCGAGGGGCAAAAGGGGTGCTGTTGTTTAATAGATATAGAATCTCCGTTTTGGAAGATAAAAACGTTCTAGAGATTGTGCATGTGAACTATATGACAGTGTGCATATAGTTAATGCTACTGTGCTGTACACTTAAAAATGATGAAGATGGCCGGGCGCGGTGGCTCACTCCTGTAATCCCAGCACTTTGGGAGGCTGAGGCGGGTGTATCACCAGGTCAGGAGTTTGACAGCAGCCTGGCCAGCACGGTGAAACCCTGTCTCTACTAAAGATACAAAAAATTAGCCAGGCGTGGTGGCACACACCTGTAATCCCAGCTACTCAGGAGGTTGAGGTAGGAGGATCGCTTGAACCCAGGAGGTAGAGGTTGCAATAAGCTGAGATCGTGCCATTGCACTCCAGTCTGGGCAACAGGGAGACTCCATCTCAAAAAAAAAAAAAAAAAAAAAAAAAAAGGATTAAGATAGTGCATTTTATATTACGTGTTTTTTGTTTTTACCATAATAATTTACAAAACTTAGCACAGTGCCATATGAAGCACTCAAAAACTGGTGGTTAGCCATCAATATTTTGTTTGATGAAAGAACTGGAAGGTGGGACAGAGCTTTCTTTGTAATCCATTATTAGTCAAATAGTTCCACTCTTTGTGAAATCTGGAAAAAATCAAGAATTAGTTGGAACAAATTGTTAAAAAATAGAGGATTAGTTGGAAAAAGCTTAACACTTCAAACAATTGGTGAATCGCTCAAATAAATTGTGGTAGGTTATACAACATTATGTAAAATGCGATTCCATTTTTATGAAAAAGTATTAATTCACATAAGACCAGAAAAAGATTTGGAAATTTGAACACCTTGGAGTTAACAATGATCCTTCCTGAGTAGGTGGGGTGTAGGTGTACCCACTGGGATTCTTAACAGAAGCCAACTTAGGCTAATTAAGCAGAAAAGGAGTTCATTAAAAGGATTTGAGGGAGTCCCAGTCCTCAAGTGGATGTCTCTGGGTTTGGGAACATTACCTAAGCTTGTCTGGTGAGGGAACCACTGTCACCGCTGGCAAACCCCAGGGGCTCCAGCTTGCCCAGAGCCCTGTGTGTACTGGAAACTCAACCCTGAAACCACCATAATTTCTGAATATAATTAGCTCAACTCTGTACCTGACATAGGTCCAAGACTAACCATCTTTATGACTAACTGATCAGTAGTTCAGAAGAATGAACAAATAAGTCCTTCTTTCAATTCTGAGTCATTATCTTCCAACTCATAGAGTCCACAGGTGGGTAGATCCTCCATCTGGCTCACCTTGGCCCTTACTCCCTGGTGGGCAGGTTCTGCCGGCTGAGTGCCTGGGGCTTCCCACTACGGTCAAGCGTGTTCATAGTCATTAGGAAACAATGTCCCCCAGCCCTTACCGGCCCCTTTGGGCCCTTTTACTCTTCTTGCTGACCTCTGATATAGGCTGGCTGTCTTTGATATCCAACCAGTATCAAGACCATCAGACCCTTCTACTATGCAGCACGTTTGAGCATAAAATGGTTCTGAGGGAAGGGTTTTAGGGGGCAGTGGTCCCAAGAGGGGTCAGGGTGAACCTAGAAGGCTTCGTAGAGGAGGAGGTTCTGAGATGAACCACAAAGGACAATTAGGATTTTCACAGGCGTGGATAGGGAGAGGGAGAGAGAAGAGCAATGTCACTCGGTGACTGTGATGAGTCAGACAAGACAAAACCACTCCACAGTCATGTCAGAAAACATGAGCATTGTCCAAACCTCAAAAATAACCAAACAATCTTCATCCTGGCTCCTCTGAGTGATGGCCACTTCTCCACCAATTACAGCTTTAACCTTACTTCCTTTTTTTCTTGCTAACATTTATTAAGATAACCCAGTTAGAGACTTATCTCCTGCTTCCTGATAGCATTCAAACCAGAACAAAGCCCCCCGCGCCCCTCCCCCCCCCCTTTTTTTTTTTTGAGACAGGGCCTCACTCTGTCACCCAGGCTGGAGTACAGCCACACAATTATAGCTCATTGCAATCTCCAAATCCTGGGCTCAAGTGATCCTCCCACCTTAGCCTCCTGAGTACCTGGGACTATAGGCAGCAGCCACCAAACCTAGCTAATTTTTAAATTTTTTGTAGAAATGGGGTCTTGGCTATGTTGCCCAGTCTGGTTTTGAACTCCTGGCCTCAAGCCATCCTCCCACCTCAGCCTCCCAAACTGTTGGGGTTATAGACGTGACCCGCCACACCAGCCAAAGCTCCGCTTTCTTTTTTTCTTTTTTTTTCTGTTTGAGATGGAGTCTTGCTCTGTTGCCCAGGCTGGAGTGCAGTCACGTGATCTCTGCTCACTGAAGCCTCTGCCTCCCAGGTTCTAGCGATTCTTATGCCAGGAGTTCAGGCCCCACTTTCTTAAACCCTCCTCCAAACTGCCTAACAGGAGTCCAAGTTCTATAAGTTCTTTTCAACATGCCCCTACAGAGATGCCCTACGTGGTGTATGTTACCCTTTTTACAACAAGCCAACAAACCCAATTTTGTTGAACTCCGGGTGTCTTTTGGTGGTCTTTGGCTAGAGGGCATCCATACTTCCCTTCCATCATTCACAGCCCCACATCTTTCATGCCCCCAGGGATGTTGCCTTTTTGGGGGAATGCCTGTTCCCTCCTCCTTCACTTGACTACCTCCTCCTCCTCATCCTTCACGATGCATAGTAGTTGGCCGGGCATGGTGGTTCACGCCTGTAATCTCAGCCGTTTGGAAAGCTGAGGCACATGAATCACTTGAGGCCAGGAGTTTGAGACCAGTCTGGCCAACATGGTGAAACCCCGTCTCTACTAAAAATACACACACATACACACACACACACACACACACACACACACACACACAAAAGTTGGGCATGGTGGCTCACTCCTGTAATCCCAACTACTGGAGGTGGAGGTTGCAGTGAGCCGAGATTATGCAGCTGCACTCCAGCCTGGGTGACAGATTGACTGTATCAAAAAAAAAAAAAAAAAAAAGCATAGTGGTAGCTACTGTCTTTTGAAGCTTTCTCATGCTCCAGGTACTGCACTTTGTGTTATTACTTATATTAAGATCTATATGTTTATCCCCATTTTGCAGATTAAGAAATTGAGGCCAGAGAATTTAGGTAACTTACTCAAGGCCACACAGATTTAAGATGGCATGTTTATAACCATTACACTGACACATCTCAAATGTTAGCGGACATAAGAATCACCCAGGCGTCTTACTCAAAATGTTACATCCTGGGTCCTATCTTTAGAGATTTGGATTGAGCTAGTGTATTAGTTTCTTTTCTTTTCTTTTCTTTCTCTTCTCTTCTCTTCTCTTCTCCTTTCTCTCTCTCTCTCTTTCTTCTTTCTTTCTTTCTTTTTTTTTGAGGCAGACTCTCACTTTGCCACCCAGGCTGGAGTGCAGTGATGTGATCTTGGCTTACTGCAACCTCCACCACCTGAGTTGAAGCAATTCTCCAGCCTCAGCCTCCCGAATAGCTGGGATTACAGGCATGTGGCACCACATCTGGCTTGCTTTTGTATTTTTAGTAGAGATGGGGTTTTACCATGTTAGCCAGGCTGGTCTCGAGCTCCTGACCTCAGGTGATCCACCTGCCTCGGCCTCCCAAAGTGCTGTGATTACAGGCATGAATCACTGTGCCTGGTGTTGGTGTATTAATTTCTATTGCTTCAAAACAAATCACCACATAATTAGCAGTTTAACACAACACCCACTTATTGTATCATAGTTTCTGTGGGTCAGGATTCCAGGTATAGCTTAGCTGGGTCCTCTGCTCAGTCTCGTAAGGCTGTAGTCAGGGCATTGGGTGGGCTATGTTCTCATCTGGAGGTCTGACTGGGGAATAACCAACTTCCAGACTCATTTAAGTTGTTGGTAGAATTTATTTGCTTGCAGCTGTATGTATGATGGAGAATCCTAGATTTTTACTGGCCATATAAGGTAGAGGCCACTCTCAGGTCCTGGAAACATCCTGTAGTTCCATGCCATGTTGCCTTCTCCATAGACAGTTCACACCATAGCTGTTTGCTTTTCTGGGGCTGGCAAAAAAGTATCTCTACTATGCTAAGACCGAGTCTTATAAAATGAAAGGTAATCACAGGTGGGATACCCCGTCACCTCTGTCATCTCCGATTGATTAGGAGCAAGTCTCAGGTTCTAATTGCATTTAAGGGGAGGGGGCTATACCAAGGTGCAACACCAGGGGGCAGAGCTCATGGGGGACAGTTGAGGCTTCTGCCCACCATGGCAGGTCTGGGTGGGCCTGTTAATCTTTATGTTAATGCACTCCTCTCCCTGCCCAAGTGATTCAGATGTAGGTGTAAGGTGAAGACCTATACAGGGGACAGTGTTATATAGTATAAAGAATGTGAACTCTGCCTGGTCCAAAGCCTCTCACTGGGGACTTGGAGCAAGTTACTTACATTTTATTTTTTATTTTATTTTACTTATTATTATTTATTTTTTGAGATGGAGTCTCACTCTTGTCACCCAGGCTGGAGTGCAGTGGTGCGATCTTGGCTCACTGCAACCTCCACCTCCTGGGTTCAAGCGATTCTCCTGCCTCAGCTCCTGAGTAGCTGGGATTACGGGCACCCACCATTATGCCCAGCTAATTTCTGTATTTTTGGTACAGATGGCGTTTTACCATGTTGACCAGGCTGGTCTCGAATTCCTGACCTCAAGTGATTCGCCTGCCTTGGGCTCCCAAAGTGCTGGGATTACAGGCGTGAGTCACTGCGCCTGGCCAAGTTATTTAAATTTTATTTACTTACTATTATTTTTAAAAATTTTATGGATTGATTGGTTGAGACAGGGTCTCACTCTGTTACCCAGACTGGGGTGCCGTGGTGTGATCATAGCTCACCACAGTCTCAAACTCCTTGGCTCAAAGGGATCCTCTTGCCTCATCCCCCTGAGGAGGTGGGGCTACAGGCATGTATCACTATGCCTGGCTAAATTTTTCTTTTTTTTTTTTTGTAGAGACAAGGGTCTCACTGTGTTGCTCAGGCTGCTCTCAAACTCCCAGCTTCAAGTGATCCTCCCACCTTAGCCTCCCAAAGTGCTGTGATTACAGGCATGAACCATGACGCCCAGCAAACTTCAACTTTAAAAGTTCAGTGCCTCATAATAGATGTAGGAGTGATCACCTTCATTATCATAACTACGTCATAGGGCTGTTTTGAGGATTAAAGGAGATAATACTGGTAGACCACCTGGAACAGAGAAGGCAATAAACAAATGTAAAGTACCATTCTGTTGTATAAAACTTTCTCCAAGCTCAAATGGAAAGGCGCCCTTCCCCCAGTCCTCCCTGGCTAGATCTGGTGCTGGTCTTTGGGACTTCAGAAGCCCCTATCACAGTCCTTATCTGCCGATTACGTTTTCCCATTGGGCCGAGAGCTGGTTAACGCAAGA
Organism: Macaca mulatta; assembly: GCF_049350105.2. Classification (NCBI taxonomy): domain Eukaryota; kingdom Metazoa; phylum Chordata; class Mammalia; order Primates; family Cercopithecidae; genus Macaca; species Macaca mulatta. The sequence continues at coordinate 11,405,492 of NC_133425.1, read as the reverse complement.
TGCTGCACCAGTTACAGTAGACTAGGTTTAGCTGCTGTAACAAATGACCCCCAAGGTTCCATGGCCTCTGACAGCAAATGTCTATTTCTTCCTCATGTTGCACATCCGTTGTCAGTTGGCAGTGACTCTGCTCTGTGCCATCTTCACTCTGGGACCTGGCAGATGGGAGAACCTCTAAGTGGAACATTGCCAATCTCATGGCAGACGGGAGGAAAAAAAGACATAGTGAAAAATGTGTTGGCTCTTAAATCTGCTGGCAAGTGACACGTGTTAGTTCCACCTGCCTAATAGTGATCCAAAACAAGTCACATGGCCCTTGTTGAGTTCAACAAGGGGGAGATCTAAAATCTTCTTGCAAGGAGGTAATCCAGAATATTTGGCAAATGGCTTTAAAGTCAACCATGGAGACCTCATAAAATTCATATTAGGAGAAACAATAACAGTAACAACGCTGCTAAGAGTAGCAAAACACCAGGTACTGTTCTAAGTTTTTTAGGTAAATGAACCCATGTCATGTTATCATCATAACAAGTGTGAGGAAGGGGCTATTATGATGCCCATTTTACAGATGGGCAAACTGAGGCACTGAGCAGTCAAGTCCCAGGTCCAAGACTGCATGGCTTAGGTGGAACCTGCAGGGTAGTGCAGCTATGATGAAAATGAAGTGGCGGACCTGGAAACAACCACAGTACAAAATTCTCAGATCCAGTTGTTTCCATCAGGCTCCTCCCTCCTCTGGCTGCTCCTCAGTGACCTTCTCCTTTGCCCAGGTCTCTGCAGAGCTCTTCCCCCTTCCTATTGCTTTTATCCAGCTCCGCAGCTGAAAAATCCTGTGTTCGGATCTGCTGAACACCATAAAAACATCAATTAAGTTGATTTAAAAATGCTCCTAGTCTCATTAACAACAAACTGTTTGTGCCAGTGCAGCCAGACAGGGCTAAGAATAAATAATATGAATATTAAAAGGTTTTTGGTATCATTAATTATCAATAATAAATCATCACTACCCCCTGCCCCTTCTCTGGCTGCTAGGGATGCTTTTTTCCTGGGCAGGATGAGTTATTACTAGAAGGCTGAGATGTGGCTTTCTTATTTTCTGTGGAGAAGGAATGCAGGCATTGTAGACCAGGGCCCCAGGAATCACGGCTCTTGTGGTCTTTAGTCTGACAATCTTTTTTTCTTTTTTTTTTTTCGAGACAGATCTCACTCTGTTGCCCATGCTGGAGTGCAGTGGCACAATCTCGGCGGCTCACTGCAACCTCTGCCTCCTGGGTTCAAGCAATTCTTCCACCTCAGCCTGCTGAGTAGCTGGGATTACAGGCACCCACCACCACGTCCGGCTAATTTTTGTATTTTTAGTAGAGACAGGGTTTTGCCACGTTGGCCAGGCTGCTCTCGAACTCCTGACCTCAAGTGATTAGCCTGCCTCGGCCTCCCAAAGTGCTGGGATTACAGGCATGAGCCACTGTGCCTGGCCTAGTCTGACAATTTCAAATCATTAGTGTCCTGCAGCAGTGTGAACTTCTGGTGTGGGTTACAACCCAGTCCAACATCTGGCTCAGGGCAGGCGCCCTGTCAATGTTTGGTGAATGAACAAACACATAAAAGTAAAGGCCTGGACTTACATTTGTACCTCATAGCCTGAGTATGGCCTGGGTTCTGCTACTCCCTAGCTGTGTGACCCTAGATACATCACTTAACTTCTCTGATTGTCATTTTCTTCTTCTGATAATAATAGTAGCTATTAGGCATAGTGGTGTGTGCCTGTGGTCCCAGTGGGAGGCTGAGGCAGGAGGATCACTTGGGCCTGAGGTTGAGGCTGCAGTGAGCCATGATTGCACCAATGCACTCCAGCCTGGGCAACACAGTGAGACCCTGTCCCCCTCAAAAAAAAAAATCTTAACTACTTCACATGTTGTGAAGATGAAAAGAGATAATGTATGTTAGAGCTCAGGCATGTAATAAGTGCTCAGTGAATATTAGCCATCATCATCATTTTAATTATAATTGCAATTCTGTGGTAGAAGGACTTATGACTTCTCCATTTTATCTCCTCAAAGGAATATTCTGCAATCATTAAAAATGATTGCATTTTTTTAATAACAAGGAAAAAAACTTATACACATAAGTTAAGAAAAAGTAAATTGCAGAATTTTTTTTCGAGACAGAGTTTCACTGTCACCCAGGCTGGAGTGCAGTGGTGCCATCTCGACTCACTGCAACCTGTGCTTCCCAGGTTCAAGCAATTCTCCTGCCTTAGGCTCTCGAGTAGCCGGGATTACAGGTGCTTGCCACCATGCCTGGCTAATTTTTGTATTTTTAGTAGAGACAGGGTTTCACCATGTTGGCCAGGCTAGTCTCGAACCCCTGACCTCAAGTGATCTGCCCCCATCAGCCTCCCAAAAGTGCTGGGATTACAGGCATGAGCCATGGCACCTGGCATAAATTGCAGAATTTTATGTGCCTTCTGATTGCAGTAATTTTAAGGCAGTCAAAACTTGGAAGGAGATATATCAAAACATTATAGATGATTTTCTCCTAGGTGGTAGAGTTACTGTTTTCTTTGGAATGTTTTCTGTAGCTTTAAATTTTTACAATAAACATGTTTTGTTTACTATAAAAATTTTTCCACATGCACAAAAGTGGAGATACCAGTATTATGAACACCCATAAACCTATCATTTAAATTTAATGATTGTTAACATTTTGCTATATTTGTGTCATCTTTTTTTCTTTACTTTTGGGTGAAATATTTTAAAATTACTAACATCAGGATATTTTATCCTTAAATATTTCAGTATTTGTCTCTAAAAAAATTTTCCTACCTAACCACAGTATTATGATCACATCTGGCAAAATTAAGAATAATGTCTTAAATGTTATCTAATACATTGTTCATATTCAGATTTCCCCAATCATCCTTCAAAATGGTTGTGTGCATGTGTTTGTGTGTGTGTGTTTTGAGACAGGATCTGGCTCTGTTGTCCAGGCTGGAGTGCAGTGGTGTGATCTCAGCTCACTGCAACCTCTGCTTCCCTGGTTCACTTGATCCTCCCAGCTCAGCCTTCTGAGTAGCTAGGACTACAGGCATGTGCCACCATGCCTGGTTATTTTTTGTAGTTTCTGTAGAGATGTGGTTTTGCTATGTTGTCCAGGTTGGTCTCAAACTCCTAAACTCAAGCAATCTTCCCACCTTGGCTTCCTAAAGTGCTGGGATGCCAGGTGTGAGCCCCTGCACATGGCCATGTTTTTACAAAGGGCTTGTTTGAACCAGGATTCAACCAAGAACCACACACTGCATTTAGCTGTTGTGTCTTCTAAGTCTCTTTAAATCTAGAACAATATACCCCTGCCCTTTTGTCCATCACATGGACTTGTTGAACTGACCATGCCAATTATTCCATAGATGTCCCTGCTTTTGCCTTTGCCTTTTCTTTGTGGTTGCGTTGCTTGTATAATATGAAAACAAGCAATACAAATTTGCCCCTATCATTCCTAGCCACTCTCCTAGCCATATAAATGATAATTGTAACTTCGCCTTCCACAAGCCGGGTGCTGTTCTAAGCGCTTTATTTTCATGATTTTATTTAATCATTTCAATAAATCCATGACATAGGGACTCTTTTTATCAAGGATGAAAATGAAATACACAGGTGAAAACTTGCCAAGGCCATATAGCCAGGTAGACCAGCTTTCAAGCCAGCACACCTAACCACCGTGCCATATTGAAAGAGTAGAAAGAGAAGCTGCAAAGGAAGGAAGACAGTGAGGTCAACCCTGCCTTCCTTTGGGGTACTCAGTGAAGACCGAAGACCAGATTCTCTGTGGGGTCCAGGGAGTGTCCTGGAGGAGGTGATGAAGTGGTGGCACCAGTGATGGCATCTGTTCTGCCAGACTGTGGAACTGTTCTGGGCCCTCTCCAGGGTTTCCTCCTGTTTCCTTTTCTTCCATTCTCAGCAGGTTGGAAAGGTCCCTAAGAAGCCTGTGCTTTTCGCTCACTGGGCTTGACAATCCCTGTGGCTGCTATTTACAGGCAAGGAGACATCAGATCCAGAAAACCGCCTCAAGGGAGGTGCCTGCATAGCTACCAGGGTAGGGGACACATGGGCCCTACCAGTGATTATATTCTTGGGTCTTCATTGATGAACATTCTGGAAAAAACAAATATGCAGTGTGTTTTGGGAAAGACCACTGGAAGAGGCTAGGTGTGGTGGCTCATGCCGGTAATTCCAGCCCTTTAGGAGGTGGAGGCGGGAAGATGGCTTGAGCCCAGGAGTTTGAGACCAGCCTGGGCAACATTGCAAGATCTCATCTTTACCAAAATCAATCAATCAATCAATCAATCAATCAGCCAATCAGCTGGGCATGGTGGTGTGTGTCTATAGTTGCAGCTACTTGGGAGGCTGAGTGGAAGGATCACTTAAAACCAAGAGTTTGAGGCTGCAGTGACCTATGATTGATTGTGTCACTGCACTCTAGGCTGTGTGACAGAGCAAGATGCTCCTGTCTCTTAAAAAAAAATAGAGAAAACACTGGAAGAGAAGTTAAAACACCCAGGTTCTTAGCTGGATTTGCCTCTGCCATGGTCAGGCTGTGACTTTGGCCAGGGCACCCAGCTTCCCTGAGCCAAAGGACCCTCTAAATTATGTTGGATTTAAGGCTGACAGCTGTTTCCATTGTGAGGTTGTTATAAGGATTATATGAAGATAAGAGTGGACGTGCTTTGCAAACTAACAAGAGAAATACAAAAGCTTCCCTTTAGGGTGTACTGCAGAAGTTGCAAATTCAGATGTGCAGACTGGCTAGGTAGGTAACACATGGTTCCCAAGAGAGCTGCTGTGGTCTAACATGGCCCCATCCCAAAGCCACAATTGACTGGCCACGGAGTTGGCAACTGATCCACACTGGGCCAATGAATCCCCACCCTGGGGTTTTTGGACTTAGGAAGGCAGGGCAGTCAGTCATTCTTTCCCGTGGGTTTAGGTCTAAACTGTGAAATAGGAAGCATTACTATGAATGTTCCCTGAGTGTGGAGGAAGACAGTTTGTGAGGGAGGGTGAATGCAGCAAGCAAGTGAAAGCAAAAGAGGGGGAGAGAGAAGTGAGACCCAGACTCCAGCTGTTCTTGGAGTCTAGCTGCATCCGTGGGATTTGACCATTCAACCACAGGTTTGGTTTCTCTGAGCCAACTATTTCTTATTTTTGGCTTAGCCTCTTTGGGATTTTTTGCTACCATTTATGTCTGGAAGAGTGTCTTGTATATTAGGCAATAGGACACTCTTAGCAGTCTAAAGAAGGGAAGAGCTGGAGTGAAATTAGCTGGGCATGGTGGCATGTGGCTGTAGTCCTAGCTTGAGCCCAGGAGTTTGAGGCTACAGTGAGCTATGATTGTGCCACTGCACTCCAGCCTGGGTGACAGAGTGATGCCCTATCTTAAAATAAAATAAAAATAAATAAATAAAAATAAAGAGGCCCAGCAAGTTAGTGACTTAGGCAGCTTAGAGAGCACCTCCTAATCCTTCCACCTCAGTTTACAACTAAAGTTCAACATCATCAACTACCTCGTCTCGGGTATCCAAGTGATACGGTTTGGCTGTGTCCCCACCCAAATCTCATCTTGAATTATAGCTCCCACAGTTGTGGGAGGGACCCCGTGAGAGGTAATTGAATCATGGGGCAGGTCTTTCCTGTGCTATTCTTGTGACAGTAATAAGTCTCACGAGCTCTGATGGTTTTATAAAGGGGAGTTGCCCTGCACAAGTTATCTTCTCTTGTCTGCTGCCATGTGAGACGTGCCTTTCACCTTCCACTATGATTGTGAGGCCTCCCAGCCACGTGGAACTCTGAGTCCATTAAACCTCTTTCTTTTGTAAATTGCCCAGTCTTGGGTATGTCTTTATCAGCAGTGTGAAAACAGACTAATACACCGAGTAAGTGAATTGGTGGCAAAACCAAAACAATAATTCAGATCTCCTGACTTCCATCCCAGGGTCTTTTTCACCTCTATGATCTGCCTGTTTGTATATCTGGGCAGCATATAATCACACCACATTAAAAAACAGTAACTTTTACTATTTATTGAGTACACATTAAGTTTCTTCCCATATAAGACAGTTGCATTACCTTAACAGCAACCCATTAAAGAAGTTCTTATTGTTCTCATTTTGCACAGTGGAAAACTGAAGTTCAGAAAGGTTAAGCAACTTGCCTAAAGTCACACAGCTAGTAAGTCATAGAGTCAGGATCCAAATTCAAGTGGCCTGACTCTTGAGTCCTCATGTTTAATTATGATGCTCTGCCCCATCTTTGGCTTTCTGCTCTACCAAGAGTGACAGTGCCCATGCACTCTTTCAAGCCAGGACCTTGCTGAGTCTTTGACTGAGACAGAGAAATCCTAAGAGATCTGTCATTTCCTGCACTTCGTGGCTACTGGCATGGGAATATTGTTCTCAGCCTTGTGTTATTTACCCAAGAATTTGCAAGGCTGCACCTTGCTTAAGTAGCAAACACCTCTGCAAATATGGATGGGAAATTGGGTTTGCTTACCCAGGAGTGGAGAAGGATTCAAGTATTCTTGGAAAAGGTGTTGGTGCAAACATGCATGGGTGCCAAAGATGCTCAAAGTTGATTGGGTTTCACTTATCAACACAGTGGTGGAGGAAGAAATTCTTTTTCAAAACATTAGCTTTACTGAGGCATAATTGCATACAAAAATAACTACACATGTTTAGTGTATAGAATTTGATGAGTTCAGATTTATGTATATACCTATGATACCATCACCACACTCAAGGTAATAAGAGTCCCATTCCTCTGATGGATGGGACTCTTTTGTTGTTTTGTTTTGTTTTTTAGAGATAGAGTTTCACTCTGTCACCCAGGCTGGAGTGCAGTGGTGCAATGACAGCTCATTGCAGTGTCTAACTCCTGGGCTCAGGTGATCCCCACCCTCCCCCCTTAGCCTCCTGAGTAGCTGGGACCACAGGCATGCACCACCACATTTGGCTAATTTTTTAATTTTATTTTTTGCAGAGTTGGCGGGGGCGAGGGGTCTCACTGTTTACCAGGCTGGTTTTGAACTCCTGGGCTTAAGCAATCCTCCTGCTTTGGCCTCCCAAGCTGTTGGGATTATAGGCATGAGCCACTGCTCTTGGTCAGAGAAGCGGACTTTTGAAGTCTCTCTGCAAACATGGCTTTGGTGCTTATAAACAGAAACTCTGCAATGTGAGGGGCAGAAATTGTTAACTAATGTTCATTCCACATCCACAAAGATCTGGCAAAGGGCAGTCTATTCCACACTGTAGACTTCTGATCGCCTGTGATGGAAGCACCTGGCGAGGCTTGTTAAAAATGCAGAGTATTGGTTATTTATTGTTGTGTAACACGTTGCTCCAAATTGTAGTAGCTTAAAACAACAGCAACTAGTTTCCCAGTGAATCTTCAACTTGGGGAGAGTTCATCAGGACTGTCTCTGCTGGGTTGGCTCCACTGGGGACTGGGGGATTCTCTTTTGAAATGACTCACTCACATTGCTGGCAGGTTGGTGTACTTGTTGGTTGGGATTTCTGCCGGGGCTGAGGGCTGCAGGCCTTGGTTCTTCTCTATGTAAGGCTCTCCAAAGGATGCTTGGGCTTCCTCACAGCATGGTGGCTGGGTTCCAAGATAACAAGATACAATTATATTGCACTTTTCTGATCTACATCTCTGCTGTACTATATTGGTTGAGGGAGTAAAAAAGGCCCACCAAGTTTCAAGAGTTCATAAATTCATCCTCTTGATGGGGGAAGTGTCAAGATTCAGAAAGAGCATGTGGGATGGAAAGTATTATTGTGGCCAGCTTTGGAAAATACAATCTGCCACTTAGCAAATTCCCATGACCCCACTGCAGAGCTGCAGGATCAGAATTTATGGAGGCAGGGCCAAGGAATCTGCATTTCAATCTCTTCCATGTAATTTCTATTGATCACTGAACTTTGAGATTCCCTAAGTGAGGATTGACATGCAGCCTCCATAAGACAGTGCTAACTTAGCATTTGGTGTAGCTGACTGGAAGATAGGAAACAGGCTTTTGTCCTGGCCAGGCACCGGAATTCCTGTGTGACTTTGGGAAAGTAACTTACTATTTCAGGGTTCATTCTTCTTAGCTGTTTAATAATTATACACAGTTCAGGGGGTCATTCTCAGGACTAAATACTACAAAACCTAGAATATGCTTAGCCTAGTACCTGTTGCTGAGTGAGTATTCAATGAATAGTATCATCTTCAAATGACATTATTATGACTGCTAAAGTCTTTGTCAATTTAAAGTGCTCTTTTATTATAATTATCATAGCTACTGTTTGTTTACAGCTCTCTCAGTGCCAAGCCCATTATTACTTAGAATTTGCAGGTATTACTAATCCCATTTCACAGAGAAGGAAATTGAGGTTCAAAAAGGTTGAATGACTTACCCAAGGAATGGGGAGAACTTGGATTTGAACTGATTGTAATTTGGTTCCAAAACCCCTACCCCTACCATGTCACACTGCCCCTTGCTATGTGATAACAGAAGCCTCTTTTTAAAAAAATTAAATTTGTCTTATTGCCTCATCTTGAAAATGAGGTCTATAACACCTTCCTTGCCAGAAGGTTGGTGTTGGGGTTTATTGTCCTTCTAAGATCTTGTCTTCTGAGACAGTGCTGAGATCTGTCCCGGCGGTTAAATCCCTGCTTGCTGGCCTCTATTGGTGTGGTGGGAATGCAGTTCTGGGAGCCAGAGAAGAGAGATGCTTCCTACCTACCCCCTCCTCATTCAATGGGGTCCCATCCACCTGCCAAAAAACAATGTGGCCATCTCGCAAGGAGGCGGTAGCTTCCTTACAGCCTGACAGCTGTGACATTATGAGGCTCAGTGGGTTGAACTCCAGAAGCTTAAGCTCAAATCCCAACTCTACCACTTCGTACCAGTATGACCTTGGGTAGGTACTTAGGGAGCACTATACCACTCTAGGCTTCTGTGTCCTCCACCGTAACAAGGGGATACCAACTCCAACCTTTGGGTTTGCTCCAAGGATTAGATGAGCTTAAGTAGATAGGCATCTAAGAAACGATTTGGTACACAGAAAGTTGGGTGCGTTTTGCTGTCATGGAGGGGGGGTCCTCAGCGCCTTGCAGACCTGGATCTTTTTCCACTTGCAGAGGTGGATCAAGTCAGGCAGAGTGCAGCTCTGGGGGCTCAGCCCAAGGCCCTGCCATGACTGTGGGGGCTCATTCTTCTTTGCTTCCCATTGCAGTTGTTGCTTGAACTCTGCCCTGACACCTAGGGGCACACCAAGACACACACGAGCACACCCACTCACTACTCTCTACCATCTCAGCTTTTTACTCATTCTTTAAGCAGGAAGGTAATATATGTGCATGCCAAAAGCAAACCATGCCTCACAGTGAGAAGGAATCCTCCCTCTTTCACCTGTCTCTCTCCACTTTCTCCCAGTGACCTGTGTTCCCTTGCTGGCGGCAACCATGATTGCTAGTTCCTTGGGTACCCTTTCAGAGATAATCTATGCATAGATAAGCATATAGGTAATTTTCTTAAGCATATATTGCTTTTAGTTTTTTTAAGCAAAGATTGTATTTTGGAATGTTTTTAGATTTACAGAAAAGTTGCAGAGATAGTACAGTGACTTTCTATAAACTCTTCGACTGGTGTTCCCTCATGTTAACATCTTACACAACGCAGGTACATTTGTCTAAACTAAGAAACTAACACTGGTACATTGCTGTTGACAAAACTTCAGGCTTTATTAGGATTTACAGGGTTTTCCCCTAATGCCCTTTTTCTGTTCCAAGACTCAATTCAGAATCCCATGTTGCATTTAGCATATATGCTTTGTCATTGATGGAAATCACACAATTCCTTCACCCTTTTGCAAAGAATAAAACAAAAACCAAAACCTCAAACGACCACCACAACAAGCCCTACGAATTCCTCACCCAACCACAAAGGCTGTGAACATAATCATTTCTACCATTTATTAAAAACTCAATATACACAAGATGTTTTATCTAATTTCATTCTCACAACAACCCTGATTTCACAGGCAAGGAAATTTAGGCACAGGAGGCTAGAATGACATGCCCACAGTCACCCAGCAAGAGAGATGCTGCAGAACTGAGGTCTCAGCCGGGTCTGTTGGCTCTCAGGTTTGGTCATTGAACTAGTCTTTCTTCTTCTCCCTGTACCCTGAATCCTTGGACAACTTTGCCTAATTAAGAGAAATGTTTTTTTATACAGTTTGGATCTGACCGCTGGACTTGGTGACAATTTATTTTGTGGCTTCCTACTACAAATGGAGTTCTTTTTTAGGAACAGTGACTCTCAGAGGGCAGAGCCAGGAATTTTAATTGACTGAGAGGCAGCAGTGAGTAGCAGAGTGAGTACCAAGTGGCAAGTCAGAAAACACCTATTTAAATCCTAACCTGCTCTGTGACCTTGGGCATTCATATCACTGCTAATTAGTCATAATAATCACCTTTACTTATTGATTTCTTATGTATCAGGTGCTGTGCTAAGCAACTCGTGTGCATCACCTGATTTAATCTTCTCAGCAATTTTGTGGGAGAGGCACAAAGAATCCCTTATTTTGTTTCTTATTTATTTATTTATTTATATATATATATTTTAATTATACTTTAAATTCTGGGATACATGTGCAGAACGTGAAGGTTTGTTACATAGATATACATGTGCCATGGTGGTTTGCCGCACCCATCGACCCGTAATCTACATTAGGCATTTCTCCTAATGCTATCCCTCCCCCAGTCCCTCACTCCCTGACAGGCCCTGGTGTGTGATGTTTCCCTCCCTGTGTCCATGAGTCCCCCCATTTTATAGATGAGGAAACTGAGGCTTCAGGCATTGAGCAGCATGCCCAAGGCCACACAGATAGGAAGAGGTGCATCAAAGATTTGAACCTGGGCAGAGGGGCTACAGAGCCTGTATTTTTGCTACTGCTATAATACCGATATAGGGAATAGCTAATATTTATTTTCTACGTGGTGCACACGATTCCAATCACTGTATGCAATATATCATTGAGTCCCCACAATGACTCTGTGGAGTCAATACTATCATCTCCATTTTTTTCAAATGAAGAAACTGCTTTCTCATTTGTTCAGTGAAGCAATCATTTCCTTTCTGCTCCATAGTTGCTTTCTAAGAGCTGTCACTTCCAGAAAAAGGGTTAAGACAGGCAAGGACTCAGGTAATGTGGAAAGGGGGCTGACTGTTGACTAAGTCCCTCCCTCTCCCTCTCAGAGAGAAGCCGTGGGAGCCACAGGAGCTTGGGGAGGCGGCTGGACTAGTGCCTCACCTGCGCCTTCTCTGGAGGCTGGAGGCACAGTCCGAGTTCCCTGGGGCTGGCTGTGCCTGTTGTCCATCAGTCCAGGCTGGGCAGGCTGCCTCCTTGGCAGAGCAGGCTACAGCTCAAGGCTCCTGAGCACTGCGTGGCTCAGTGAACTGTGCAGGGAAGGGAGGCTGCCAATATGTCACCGGCCAGCACCCCCATGGGCACCATCTGGGACACACTGAGCTGGAGAGCTAGGCCTGACCAATGGCTGCCCCTCCGCCCTGCACACCACACCTTCCTGAACACACACCAGGAGCCACTCAGCCCAGGAGAGGTATCTGAGCATCAGGGGACAGCAACATCTTAGTGGAACCCTCAAGGGCCCTATAAGACAATAATAAGCATCCTAATAACTGACATTTATTAAACCCATGCTATGACTGGGCACTATGCTAAACGTTTTATATGTATTGCCTCATTCAATTTACCCCTTAGAAATCCCTAAATGGCAAGTACTATTACTATCCCCACATTATAGATGAGGAAACTGGAGCACAGAGAGGCTGAGAGATCTACCCAGTATCATGCAGCCAGTAAGTTTCAGAGCTAAGGTTCAGATGCTATTTTTAAAAGTCTGGCTGTCTGTGATAAGTCCTGGATTCCAATCTTTGCTCCATCTCTAACTGATGAGTAATTCTATTTGGTCTCTTACTCTTTCTGGTTCTTGTTTCTTCTTTTGTGCCATGCAGAGATTGTACCATATTTTCAAAATGTGTTCATCAGAGTCCCAGAGTTCTGTGATGAGCTTTGGTGTGGGTGGGAGGGAGGCTAGGGGTGAAGCAGAAGTTAAGGAGCATCAGACTCCAATCTCTTACCCACCTTTTCACCTGAGATCAAAGCTTCACTTTTAGCTTCTTCCTATATTAGGGCAATGTAGGGGAGTTGGCTTATGAAAGGGGCTCTGCTGATTGAGGCAAGCTTAAACGCAGGAATTGCTAATCTGACATTCTTGCATCCTAAGAGTGAAGAAAAACGAGCCTCAAAGATGTCAAGTGACCTGTCTAAAGAGGCCCAGCAGGCTGGGCACAGCAGCTCATGTCTGTGATTTCAATACTTTGGGAGGCTGAGGTGCGAGGATTGGCTGGAACCCAGGAGTTCAAGACAAGCCTGGGCAACAAAGCAAGACCTCATCTCTATTAAAAATATTTTTAAAAAGCAGTGGCTCATGCCTGTAATCCCAGCACTTTGGGAAGCTGAGGCAGGTGGATTGCTTGAGTCCGTGAGTTTGAAACCAGCCTGGGCAACGTGGCAAAACCCCATCTCTACAAAAAGTACAAAAAATTAACCTGGCGTGGTGACATGTGCCTGTAGTCCCAGCTACTTGGGAGGCTGAGGTGGGAGAATCGTTTGAGTCCAGGAGGTGGAGGTTGAGGTGAGCCAAGATCATGCCATTGTACTCCAGCCTGGATGACAGAGTGAGACTGTCTCAAAAAAAAAAAAAAAAAAAAATGCTGGGCATGGTAGCATGCACCACCTGTAGTCTCAGCTACTTGGGAGGCTGAGGCAGTTGGATCAGTTGATCCCAGGAGTTTGAGGCTGCAGTGAGCTGTGATAATACCACTGTATTCCAGCTTGGGAGACAATGCAAGACCCTGTCTAAATAAACAAGTAAAATAAAATAAGAAAAATAAAGAGATCCAGCAGGTTAGTGACTTCGGCAGATAACATCGGATTGGTTTAAACTGCAGGTTCTGGAGCCAGACAAAAATAGGTTCCAATCCTACCTCTGCTAATTACCAGTCACTGGGCAGAGTCAGCTCTTGACTGGTAGACCCAGCCTGTTTTACTACCGCTAAATGCGCTCAGTAAGATTGCTAATGCCCTGAGTCATTTTTCTGATGGAGAACTCAGTAACTGAGTCATCTTTCCTTTCCTTCTTCACCCCAATCCCAATTCCCCTCCTAAAGAGCACAGGACACCCAAATATCTTTTGACCTGCCTAGCTATGCTGCATATACCAGGGGCACCCAAGGACGATCACCTCTTGAGGAATAATTTGCTGTGACTTTCTACCTGGCAACCTCTACTGGAAGTCATATCCAGTGGAGAGGTCTGTGTTCATGAATAGGAAAAGGGCTGTGCTTGTGACAGGAAGGTATGAAAAAGAGACCATATGTGACTCTTAGTAGCTATGTGACCTTCAGTGCCTTCAGCTTTGGAGTCCTCTTTTTTTTTTTTTTGAGATAGAGTTTCATTGTCACCCAGGCTGGAGTGCAGTGGCACGATTTCAACTCACTGCAACCTCCATCTCCCAGGTTCAAGTAATTCTCCTGCCTCAACCTCTTAAGTAGCTGGGACTACAGGCACATGCCACCACGCCTGGCTAATTTTTGTATTTTTAGTAGAGATGGGGTTTCACCATGTTGGTCAGGCTGGTCTCAAACTCCTGACCTCAAGTGATCCGCCTGCCTCTGACTCCCAAAGTCCTGGGATTACAGGTGTGAGCCACTGCGCCTAGCCAGAGTCCTCATTAGAGGAAAAAAAAAGCAGTGTTGGGGGTTGGTTTGATCATCCCCAAGGGCCTCCACAGTTTCAAGATGGCACGCCTCAATGATCCCTGGTACCAGGAAATATGACCTCTCTCCTTAGCATCCAGACATTTCCCTGAGAAGTTTTTTTTTCCATAGGCACAGACTCTGACAGAGTCTTTATCTGCGGAGTGAATGATGAGACTTTTGGGCACTGCTGGCCTTGGGAAATTGGCCTGACATGCTCTGACTTTACGGCCATCAAAGCACTGTCTTGAGGGACTGCTCTGACCAGTCACGGCTGAGTGACAGAGCTTAAGATGGAGCCAGCTTCCCTATACAATTGTGAGTGAACCTACAAGAAAGACATTTCCTACAAGAGAGGCCTGGTCTCCTCCAGACATGGAAGCTGCCCTCCAATGGTGAGTGTGAGAAAGGGCACCCAAGGTGCTTCCTCTTGGGGTGTAGCAGTGTGGCCCGCCCAGGTATGTGGAAGAACTGCTCCTTGTTCTTTCTCTTAGAGAAGTCTTTATCGGTGTGTTAGCCAGGGTTCTCTAGAGGGACAGAACCAATAGGATAGACGTATATATAAAGGGGAGTTTATTTTCATTTTTATTTTACTTTTTTGAGACGGAGTTTTGTTCTTGTTGCCTAGGCTGGAGTGCATTGGCACAATCTCAGCTCACTGCAACCTCTGCCTCCTGGGTTCAAGTGATTTTCCTGCCACAGCCTCCCAAGTAGCTGGGATTACAGGCATACGCTACTATGCCTGGCTAATTTTTTTTGTATTTAATAGAGCCGGGGTTTCACCATGTTGGCCAGGCTGGTCTTGAACTCCTGACCTCAGGTGATCCACCCATCTCGGTTTCCCAAAGTGCTGGGATTACAGACGTGAGCCACTGTGCCTGGCCTAAAGGGAAGTTTATTAAGGAATATTGACTCACATGATCACAAGGTGAGGTCTCACAATAGTCTGCAAGCTGAGAAGCAAGGAAGCCAGTCCAAGTCCCAAAGCAGAAGAACTTGGAGTCCGATGTTACAAGGCAGGAAGCATTCAGCCCCGGGGGAAAGATGGAGGCCAGAAAACTAAACCAGTCTAGTCTTTCCACGTTCTTCTGCCTGCTTTTATTCTGGCTGTGCTGGCAGCTGATTAGATGGTGCTCACCCAGATTGAGGGTGGGTCTGCCAGTCCTCTGACTTGAATGTTAATCTCCTTTGGCAACACCCTCACACACACACCCAGGAACAATACTTTGCATCCTTCAATCCAATCAAGCTGATCAAGTTGATACTCAGTATTAACCAACACAGTTGGTATAGCTGCTATGAAGGTTTTCTTAGCATCTGAAACTCTTTGAGCAGCAAAATTCTGCTCAGCATCCTAAGCTGCATTGAGAATTAAGCTTTGCAGCATAGATGGAGTAAGGCTGTCGTGATCCTATACACGCTGTCATAGTCTCTGCATGTATGGTGAAGCTCCAGGTGCCTGACACACGACGTGCTCCACCCTGGTGACCTGTCCACTCCAGTGAAACTCCAGCTGCCTGTGCCTATGTTTAGAGGCACACTGTCCCTTCCAATGAAGGGCTGCCATTTTTCTTTATCCAAAAGAGGCCATATCTGTTTGATTTATCTTTCTATAAGTCTGATCATGAATAACTTAAAACCCTGAATACCAATAGTTTTCAAGAAAGACAAATCCAGTTTCAGGGTTGGCATCAATTTATGAGAACAGCAAGTGCAGAGGCATCATCAGAATCCCCTATGGATTTAAAACAAATGTCCGTGCCTGGCCCCACACCTGGAGATCCTAATGGAGTAGATCTAGAGTGGGCATAGGCGTCTGTGTTTTATTTTGTTTATTTTTTTTGAGACAAAGTCTCACTCTGTCACTCAGGCTGGAGTGCAGCAGTTGAACACCTGGGTTCTCTTCATGTTGCCCAGGCTGGTTTCAAACCCCTGGGCTCAAGTGATCCTCCTGCCTTGGCCTCCCAAAGTGCTGGGAGTACAGGCGTGAGCCACTGCACCCAGCCACATCTGTATTTTTAAAAGTCCCATAGATACAACCCACATATCCATTGCAGGGGACTGGATACACAAAGTATGGCTTATCCATGCAATAGAGAGCTAACTGCTCAACGATAAAAAATAAAAAAGCTGCTGATACATGCAACAACACAGAGGAATCTTCTAGACATCAGGGTAAGTGAAAAAAGCCAGTCACCAAAGAATACATAGTGTAAAATTCCACTTACATGAAATTCAAAAAAGGGAAAAACTAATACACGGTATTAGAAATCAAAACTGTAGTTTACACTGAGTGGGGAGAGTGGGATTGACAACAAAGGGATACAAGAAAATTTCCTGGTGGCGATGAAAATACTCTGTACCTTGTTTTACATGATGGTCTGTGTGGATACACAGATTTTCAAAAGAAACAAACTGGCTGGGTGCAGTGGCTCACACCTGTAATTTCAGCCTTTGAGAGGCCAAGGCCAGATGATTTCTTAAGGACAAGAGTTTGAGACCAGCATGGACAACATAGCAACACCCAGTCGCTACAAAAAATAAAAAATTTACCAGATGTGGTAGCATGTGCTAACCACTAAAGTCCTAACTACTTGGGAAGCTGAGGCAGAGGGATCACGTGAGCCTAGGAGTTCAAGTTCACAGTGAGCTACGACCACACAACTGTACTCCAGCCTGGGCAACAGAGCAAGACCCTGTCAAAAACAAAAACAAAAATAAAAACCCAAACACCTAAAAACCTTCACAAATGAAACCCTTAAGAGGTATGAATTTTATTATCTATAATTTATAGCTCATTTAAATAAAATGGCCTAACTTTCCCTTTAGACCCCAAGCCAGAGTCTTGCATGGGTGTCAAGGAGTGGCCTAATCAGTTCAGCCCAGCCATAGGCTCAGGAAAGGAAACACTTTCCTGCTCCCTGCCTTATATTATACAATCCCCCATTTTAATGTACTTTCCAGGATTTCCCTCACCCTTTCTCTGTCTTTTGGATTAAAACAACAACAACAACAACAACAACAACAACAAAATCCAGGAAACCCAACATAGAACAACCAGCTCAATAAGGAATCCATTTGTCTCCAGACACTGTACCCCTCTCCTGTCTCCATTTTAGCAGCCACATCCACATTCCTGGAGGAAGTTCCCCTGCTTCCAGGCTACTTCAAGGCGCATGATGTTGATTGAGCATCTACTATGTGCCAGACCTTGCTTTACTAAGGCTGCCTCCTTTTCTTTTCAAAATAATCCTGAGAAGTAGATGTTTTTACTGCCCCCCAATTCCAGATTAGTGATCAACAAGGGGAGGTAATATAATGTCAAAAAGTGATGTTTTTAGTTTGATCCAGCTTGCCATAGCAAAACATCATAAACAGCAGAAGTTTATTTTTCTCACTTCTTGAGGCCGGGAGGTCCAAGATGAAGTGGCATCAGACTCAATGTTTGGGGAGGGCCTGGTTCCTACTCATAGGCCGATGCCTTCTTGATTAAGCCTCACTTGGTGGAAGGACCTGGCTGATTCTCTGGCGTCTCTTTTATAAGAGCACAGATCCCATTTTACTCTCATGAAGCCATGAAGTCACCTCCTAAAGGCCCCAATACCATCTCCTTGAGAGTTAGGATTTTATCCTGTGAATTTGGGGGTGGGAACACACACATTTAGACCGCAGCAGGTGACATTAGGTTAAGAGGAGGAGGCGGGCTTAGAGGAGTGATTGCAAAACCTCTTAGAATTTAAGACCCCTTTCCTTCCAAGGCCTGAAAGGCAGACAGGCATTGGAGATACAGGTGAGTATAAAGGGGCAGAGCTCCTCACTCGGCCATGCATTTCATGCCCAGTCGCTAGAATTTAAGTCATCCGAGCCCTCACACACCCAGGCCGTCCCATGTTCTCTGGCTCATCTCTTCTGGTAGCTTAGAAGTCGCAGCCTCAGGGAGACTTCTTTTTGGTGCAACTTAGAAGGAAGCAAGTGTGAAATGCAGAAGTCTTTGCTTTTAGGATTTTGGCTCCCTGAGATCAGAGGAGTGGGTTCCCGTACGGGGGTGGCAAGGCACAGGGAGAAGCATTGGAGCAGACTCTGCGCGCGCGCGTGTGTGTGTGTGTGTGTGTGTGTGTGTGTGTGTCGGCGCGCCTGTGCGTGGAGGGGGATAGCTGTACCCAGCGCGAGGCACTGGGGGAGGAGGAAGCGGTACAGAGATCTGAATAATTGATTCTTCAGCCGCACCAGACGCTCGGGAGCGGGCGGAGAGCGTGGTTCCAACACCACGGACAGCAGCGCGCGCCGCCGCAGGCGCCCCCGTCGCCAGCCAGTCACCTATCCTGGCCTTATTTGCCGCCGTGCGCTCTCAGAACGGGTGGCCGCGCTCCGCGTCGCCGCCGAGGGACTGCGGGGTCTGTCTCGACCCACCTAGGAGAGAGGCTGCGCGCAGGAGACGCTTTCGCCCGCCGGAGCTCCAAGCCTCTTGGGCTTGCGCGGGGGCTACTGCGTCTCGCCGGCTGAGAACAAGTCTCTTAAGTTGGTGTGGAGGGCGCCCCTGCCCTCCCCCTCCTCTTCCTCGGAGGCGACCGCAGCAGAAATACGCCCCGGGAACCCGGCTTTGCCAGTGCTGTGAACCAGGGTGTCCAGACGCTCTCCGGACTCCCTCTGGGAAGTGGAGAGCCGAACGCCCTGCGCGGAGCTGGCCCCGCAGCGAAGGGCCCGGAGGGAGCTGCCTTTCCCCGCCCGAGCCTCTCTCGGCCGGGGACCGCGGGGATCCCCGGCCACACGCGCGCGCACGCTCCCACATTCACTCACACACATTCGCCCTCAAACACACCAGCCCGGAGCTGGGCTGCGGAGAGGGTGCTCCGGCGCGCTCAGAGGACCGGGCAGTTGCCGTCCGGAGTGGGACAGGAAGCAGAGCTAGGACTCTTGGAGGGGAGCTCCTAGGGCTTGGCCGGATCATGGGACCGGGTGAGCGTTAAGAATCGCGGCCGCAGCCATCAGCCCTGGAGATGACCAGGAGCGGCCACTGCTGAGAACTATGTGGAGAGAGGCTGCGGTGAGTGCTGGCGCGGGACGCCGGGCCTGGAAGGCCCCCTTGGGAAGGGGGAGGTGGGAGGCCTGGAGAGGGAGGGAGCGGCAGGATCTCAAGAGGGTCGCTGCGTGGGAACGATCCACCTCCCTCGGGGAACCGGGACCGCGGGAGCCCGCGTCCTTCCCTCCCCCTCTCCTACTGCCGGCTCGTCGCAAACTCAGCCAGCGCCCCCCCACCCTTGTTACCTCCTCTTTCTCTCCCTACCCCCCTCGCTTAGCAGCTCCCGGTCGCACAACTCCCAGCAGCCGGCGCTGGGGAGGTGGTAGGGGGTGCGGGTGGAGGTGCCCAGTTAGCTTCTCGTGGGTTGCCAACCTGGGGCTCCCATTCTCCTGTGCACCCTGGAGTGGAGCTCCCGCTATCAGTCACAGGGGCTGAGGATCCGCACTGGGGGCGTCGTGGGCATGGGGCTTCAGCTTCCCCCCTCTTGTCTAGCCCCCCTGGGCGCACAGGGGGGCTTGTGAGCGCTGCAGACTGCAGCCTTCCCCTCAACCCTCCCTCCCCTCGCTGGTGGGCTGACCCTGCCTCTCCTTCTCTCCTCCGCCCCGGTAGAGCCCTGCTGCAGAGCCTCCGGCTGGGATAGCCGCCCCCCGTGGGGGCGATGCGGACAGCGCGGGACAGCCAGGGGAGAGCGCGGGGGCCGCAGCATGCGGGAACCCGCTAAACCCGGTGGCTGCTGAGGCGGCCGAGATGATCGTGCGCGCAGCGCGCCCCACTGCATCCTCGACCTTCTCGGGCTACAGGTAAGTCCCAGCAGGAGATCAGGGCTCCGTGGGCCGGGGAGGAGGGAGACTCGACCGGAGGGAGAGCGGCAGAGGTGATGGTCAGGCTAGAGAGGGGAGAGGGAAAGCGGGAGGGAGCCCAGCGGCGAGGCGCAGTAGGGGCACCAGGGGGCGCTGCGGCTCCGCGCTCAGCGACGCTCACCCAGGAACGCCGAGGCAGCTAGGAGTTCGCCTCAACTTCCCCCGGCGCCAGCAGCGCCCGGTCTGAGAGGCGCGCGTCAGGTCACGCGTGCACGACCGCGCTGGTATTTTCAGGTACGCGGGGCTGTGCACTTGCCGCCGTTCATGCGTGTGCCCCACCTGAGGACGTGTGAGGACTCCGGCTGGCAGTGGGCACCGCTTCAGCAGCCTGAGGAAGTGCGCAGAAAAGCGCGCGTGCCTATGAGCGTGTGCGGCCCACTGCCCACGTGCACCTAAGACTTGGCAACAGCGCCCGCAGTAGAAAGGCCAGGGAGGGGCTGTACAGTCCACGTCCGTCTGGGAGCTTCTTGGGAGCCTACCTTTCCCCCTACGCACGTTCTTTGCCAGCTCCCACGCGCTGGCCCGCGGGGGGACGCGCCTACTCTCCAGAATTCAGCACTGCACACGGCGCGCGTGAGAGAGGGTGTGTGTGTGTGAACATGTGTGTGTGCATGTGCGTGTGTGCATGTGCGTGTGTGCATGTGCGTGTGTGCACGCGCGCGTGTAGGGGGTGGGTCCTGGGCCTACTTGCAGTTGAGTGAAGGACTCTTCACGGTCCCTCGGCGCGAGGTGGGGCGAGCCCCAAGTTCCCCCAGGCACCGCGGAGCCTGGGCCCACCAGGCAGCGTCCTCACTCCCAAGCACCTGGGGTGTACGCTGCCTGAGAGGAGACGGGTCTGTAGTTGGGGCTGGGCGTAGAGCAAAGTGTGTGGCGCACGCGACGGGCTCGCAGGGGGCGGGGTCAGCCAACTAGCTCCACTCTCAGGCCTGGACGCGGGGTCTGGGCGCCGCCTCCGCACGCCCAGCCGGGTCTGTAGTTCGCTCCGTGCCAGCAGGGGGCGGGGTTGATAACTTGGTCTTCACTATCCCAGGTGGGAGGGGTTGGGTGGAGGGTTTATTCTGTGCACCTACGAGCTTGGTGGGGTAAAGAACGCGCGCGGCGCTTAGGGTCTGTGGCCCTTAGCTAACCTGGGGAATGCGGTGGGGGATATGGACAGAGTTGGGGATGAGGAAGCGCCTGGAGACAGGGGATGAAGAAGCTGGATGTGAGAATGGGCTGGGGGATGCAGAATTAGCTCGGATTGGAGTTGTAGACAGAGTTAGAGACGGATCGAGGGACGTGGATGACGTCGAGGATTGGGAATGGAGTCTGTGATCCCAGCAGCCTATCCAGCTGCTGAGTTCCATCCCTGACTCGTAGAGCAGGGGCCCCGTTGGTAATCCCTTCCTTCTGGTCGTCTTGCTCACCGCGGCCCTGCCTCTCACTCTTCACTTTGCAGGGACCGTCAGTGGCGACTATGGGCAGAGTGGGCTATTGGACCCTGCTGGTGCTGCCGGCCCTTCTGGTCTGGCGCGGTCCGGCGCCGAGCGCGGCGGCGGAGAAGGGTTCCCCCGCGCTGAATATTGCGGTGATGCTGGGTCACAGCCACGACATGACAGAGCGCGAACTTCGAACCCTGTGGGGCCCCGAGCAGGCGGCGGGGCTGCCCCTGGACGTGAACGTGGTAGCTCTGCTGATGAACCGCACCGACCCCAAGAGCCTCATCACGCACGTGTGCGACCTCATGTCCGGGGCACGCATCCACGGCCTCGTGTTTGGGGACGACACGGACCAGGAGGCCGTGGCCCAGATGCTGGATTTTATCTCCTCCCAGACCTTCATCCCCATCTTGGGCATTCACGGGGGCGCATCTATGATCATGGCTGACAAGGTAAGGCCGGGATCTGATGCCCTGCCAGAACCCGGGAAGCCACCAGCTGCAAGGCAGCTGCTGCAGGTCCTCGGACACCCCTAGAATCTGTCTTGATGTGAAGTAGGGGTGGGGGTGGGAGGGTCGTGGCAACTGGCCCAGGTCTTGCCTCTCCAACCCAGAAATGAATGGAAATGCCTTTTGCCTTGTTTCTGAAAATGGTGTACACAGGAGCACTTTGGTGTGGGTGTTCCAGGAAGAGCTCAGAAAACTGAGAAGTGGGCTGTGGGGTGGTGGTGGTGGTGGTAGCATGTTTGGAGATTTACAAGTACCGTGGGGCACAGAGGTGGGCCCAGGAGCACTGGAGATATATGGTTCCTGTTTCCACAATGCCAGTTTTACCTGATTATTTTTTGGGAAAATGTCCATTTTATCCTTTTATGGTAAGTGACTAAAACTATTTCTAAAAATTATTAAATGTGGGTAGGTTCTGGAAGAAAATGCAAAGTTTTTAGGTAAAGCACAAAAGGGCAGAAAAAATGTCATGCTTCCTCCGACTCTGCAATTAGAGGCACAGAGGTAGGGAGTTTGAGAACCCTGGGCCAGAGGAGCGGAGGAGATACTCCTTCCTCAAGGGGAGTGGGTGGGAGTGGAGATAATTAACTCCAAAGCCAGAGCATGGAGGGCCTGGCATTTTCCTTACACGTTCTCTGTCTGGGGCTCCAAGGCCCTCAGATGAAAGAGTTGGCTCCTGAACAAAGATGGGTCTTGGTACTAAAGTTGGAGGGTCTCAAAATGCACGAAAGAGTGTAAAAAAGTCTGTTGACTTCGAATGAGAGAGGGTCTTTTTTTGTGGACATCCTGGGAGCATCGGTTTGGAGAAGAAGGGAGAGAGATTGAAGATTTGAAGGAGCTGTTAGGACAGCTCGGTTTGGGAATTACACAGAAGTGGAGGGAAGGAAGAAGGCTGGAAGGAAGAAGTAAAGTGAGGAATAAGAAAAAAGGGAAAGATTGGAGTTGTGTGTGTACTGTCCTCTAAGTCCTGAGAAAGGATTGGGAGTTCAGAAGGGGAGAGTAAGTGTACTTGTGTGCCATGGTCTCTAGCCCTGAGACCTTCTTGAAGAATGTTCCTTAGATGGCAGGAGATATTCCAGTGGGGTGAGCAGACATTCACTGTAGCACTTACCTTTTGATGCTCTCAAAGCACTGTTATATTCATCACATCAGCTTTTGCTTCTGTTTCAGCAATTCCCATCAGCTCCTTTGGGAACCGTATTAATTCTTTCGGGTCTCCTGGGCTACAGCACATTCAGCTGAAGCACACAATTGATGCAGTATCTTATTAAACATTCATTTTAAATGGTTTGCAGCCTAGCAGAATTCTTGTGTGTGGTTGAGCGTTTTCCCAGTCACTTCTCAGTTTTGGGGGGCTCCTTTCTGGGAAGAAGATAGTAGGGACTAGCCATGCTCTGCCACCACTGACAATTTCAGAACTGGAGAGGACCTTAGGGTTTCCTGGAGCAACCTGTAACTTTCAGATGAAGTGACTGAGCCGTAGGGGAGTTAAGGGACTTTGCCAAGACCACATGGTGGGTGATGTAGCTAGGTAGCTGAATTTCTGGTCCCAAGCTGTGATCTTCCATTCCACTAAATCAAGCCCATACTTTAATGATGTCATCCATCTTCAGGAGGGCCAAGGAACCAGTCTTGTTTTGTGGGAGGGGCTGAGCATGGAGAGCTGTGATGAATCACAGCCTAGAGGGCTTTTGTATAGGAGGGGCCAATCTTCTAATGAAGGCATTGAGGAAGAAGAACAGCCGGTTTCCAGCCAGGCCTTGCAGTGTGATTTTGGGATTTAAATATTACCACAGATCCCTTCTTCCTTCTTGAGTTTTTCTGAAGTAGCTATAGACAAGAAACAGGAGCCGTATTGAAAGTGAAATTTCTGGATCCATGAGGGTTTGGCACAACCCTTTGGAGAAATCTGGGAAAAGCTGAATTGGAAAAGGTGGTATGAGATGGGGAGGTTCCAGGTAGGCTTTGGCTCTTACTTCTAAGTCTCAGCCGATAGGTGTGTGGCTCGGGCTCTCATGTAATGCATTCATCCAACTGTAGGCAGAGAGAAGTAGGAAGAGTGTAGGGTCATGGATAGGAACCCCCTTGATAGGCAGGGACCCTGCCTGCTAGTGAATCTTGACCCAATGAATGGCAGGCTCTGACCAGCTAGACCAGCAACTGTTCTTCCCTTGAAGGAGGCATTAGAAAGAAGGTTCTGAGAAGTCCAGGGAGTATGGGTGGAAACATTCTTCTCTCCTCTGTGATGAAACTGCCTTTTGGGGATGTGGACCAAAATGTGACCTCACTTAAGAGTAAGAAGAGAAAAGGAATCAGGAAAGGACAAGAGGAAGATGAGAAAAGACATTTCCAGAGAAATCAAGAATAGAGGTTTAAGAGGAGTTGGAGACAGAAGAATGAAAGGGTCCATTAGTTCAAAAATGGGGGAGGGGATTTGATACTCCCTATTATTGTTGGGACTTTCAGAGTTGGTCTTGGAGAGATTGGCCCCTCTCTGTGATTCTGGTGGAACTCTAGGGAGATAAGGCAAGGTGGCAGGGAAGCAAAGAGCTCAGTGGAGGTAACATCAGGGCATATGTCTAGTCCCTATGTGGAACGGTGATATTGAGAGGAGTTGGGTGATATTGAGAGGAGTTGGGTGATACTGAGAGGAGTTGGTTTAAAAGGTGGTATTTTGAGACACTGGGGATGTGTTTAGAAAGGAGATTGTCTGAGATGTGAACATCCCTTCCTTCCATTAGTAACATATGTAGATGGCTTGTGCTTCTGCCACCTGTTTCATTTACAGCTGAACATTCCGTTTATTTGGCTCCAAAGAAACAGTCATGGTGCATTGCTTAAAACTCTGCCTAGCCTGGGTGTGCCAATGGTATTATGACTACAGCCTCAACCACCCTAGATTGATAAGACCTCTGCCTCCTGATAAAATGATGTTGATTTGGTAAAGCCACCCAGAACACACTTTTGTTATTTTTACTTCTAAATTGGCAACATGATAGTGCCCCTGCTGATGAGAAAGGTAGTCAATTTGGTTATCAGTTAAAATGAACACACACACTTTTTTTTTTTACCCTTCTCTCTGTCTACTTGACCCTTAAAGAAAACAACAAAGCCTTATGACAATCGAAATGTCATGCAAATGTGGCAGATTTTTGTGGTGTTAATTTAATTTACAACTGAGGTGTTAATGTTTTGCTTGCATTGTTGGGTGGTCTTGCAATACAACTAAATTAGAGGTGAAAATAAGGCTGGTTGAGGTGGTTCACACCTGTAATCCTAGCACTTTGGGAGGCCAAGGCGGACAGATTACCTGAGGTCAGGAGCTCAAGACCAGCCTGACCAACATGCTGAAACCCCATCTCTACAAAAATACAAAAATTAGCCAGATGTGGTGTCAGGCCCCTGTCATCCCAGCTAATCAGGAGGCTGAGGCAGGGAGAATTGCTTGAACCCAGGAGGTGGAGGTTGCAGTGAGCCAAGATTGTGCCACTGCACTCCAGCCTGGGCGATAGAGTGAGACTTTGTTTCAAAAAAGAAAATAAATAAATAAATTAATTAATTAAAGGTGAAAACAATGCTCGATGTAGATAAAGTTCTAATGTTATCTTGGCTTGGCCATTTTGACCCTGTCTAAGTGAAATACACTCCAGCTGCAGTAATAGTCCCTAGTAAGCCCAGCATATGGGTTAGATCTTTACACTTCTACTCAGTGTCCTCAACCCCTCTCACCCCCCCACCACTTCTCTCCTTATTCCTAACTGCTCCGTGCAGGAAAAGACGAGGCTCAGATTTTAGCTATATCCATCCATGCCAGTTATCACTTAGGTTTTGTTTTCTATGTTATTTCTATGCAAACCTCATCTGTCCTACTAGAGTATAAGTCGTTTGAGGGCAGATTTTTTTTTTTTTTAAAAACTGTGTTTATCTGTGTATGTGTATTTGACGTAACAAATGTTTCTCTCCTCCACAGACATATAAAAATAGTGTCTTTTCACTGTAGAGCACTTAGGAAGTACATTAAAATTTAAAGAAGATAAAAATCTCTCTCCAAATCCTATCACCATAGGTAAACACTACTGACACTTTGGTGTATTTCCTTTTATCTATTTAGTCTCATGCTCAGGATTTTATAGTATATATGGTTTTTCTTATTGTGCTTTGCCCTCTGTGGACTTCCTTAGAGGCTTCAAGATTTTCTTTAATTCTGGAAATACCTCAACTGCTGTTCGTTGGATATTTCCTTTCCATCATTATTTCTATTCTCTCTGTCTGAATATATATGCATATATATAGTCACGCGTCGCTTCATGATGGGACACGTTCTGAGAAATGCACGGTTAGGTGATTTAATTGTGTGAACATCACAGAGTGCTCTTACACAAACCTACATGGTATAGTCTGTTACACACCTAGGCTATGTGCTATAGCCTGTTGCTCCTCGGCTAAAGCCCCTACAGCATACTCTACTGTATAAATGCTATAGTAAATATTGTACGTAACTGTAATACAATGGTAAGTATTTGTATATCTAAACATATCTAAGCATAGAAAAGGTACAGCAAAAACTTAGAATGCTGGTCTTATGGGACCAGCATTGTGTACTTATGGTCCTTTGTTGACCTAAACCTCCTTATGCAGCATATGACTGTACTATATATATATATATATATGTCATTTCTCAATCAATTCTCCATGTATCTTAAGTTGTTTTTCTTTTTTCAGTTCTCTGTACTGTGTTTGGGAAGGTTTCCTCAATTCTATATTCCCGTTAACTACATCATTTCATTTGTGTCTGGTCTATTTTATTTTAGAAAGAAGCAGCATGGATGTTCTATTATTTTGACTATCAGTTGAGTTATGGATTTCAACAAGGATATACTTTATTTCCAAGATAATAATTGGTCCCTTTTTATACCTCCCTGTTTTTTTGCTTTATAAATAACAAAAAACTATTCTCATTTTGTGCATGTAACTCCCTCCCCTGTCCCTTCAAAGATTAAAAAATATGTATTATAAAGTTCTTCTCTGATTGCTCTAGCATCTTTGTTTCTTCAGTTGTGAATTCCTTCGTTTGTAGAGTCAGTTAGTTGGACGTTCACATGTTCTTTAATTTTTGTTTGTGAACTTATTTTCAAGGCAGCTTTATGATTACTTATGCCCTACATCTGTGAAGGTGTGTGCTTTAAGCCAGAGCCCATGTCAACAGCTCAGCTTTGTACTCTCTTCCCATTCTACACTGCCTGTGGTGCAGGCTTGGGAGTCCGTCTCATGTAGGT
This sequence comes from Macaca mulatta, assembly GCF_049350105.2. Lineage (NCBI taxonomy): Eukaryota > Metazoa > Chordata > Mammalia > Primates > Cercopithecidae > Macaca > Macaca mulatta. The sequence continues at coordinate 11,378,531 of NC_133425.1, read as the reverse complement.
GACTTCATTTTGGCTCCTTGAAACAGATGGGGTCCTGCTTTTTGGCTGTGACTATTGGTGGATGGTGCAGATGTTCCAGCGCCATCCACAGCTAGCAGCATGATTCTAGGTCCACTTCTTCCCCTTTTTCCCTGGACGGACATTGACACTTCTGTTCTTACGGCTCATATTGGACCTACCCTCTATTGATTATGTGGCTTTGATTCCTACTTGAAACCCTAGAGTCCCGTCTTTCAGTTCATTTATTTTTAGGGATTGCTCTCTATTTTTGATCTGTGATTCCCTTTTCTTATTTCCAAGCAATACTATGTAAATTTAAAAATAACTAAAGATTTCTTTATAAATTCTATGTCTTAGGAGCAGAAAAGGAAGGTTACTGAGTGTGTTCACTCAGCTTTTGACCCAGTTTTATTTCACAACCTGCTTTTATGTATTTTTTTAAGCTTGATTATGTATTCTTGGAATTTTCCTTTATCACTACATAGACTTCTCAAACTTGATTTTCAATGGCTGCAGAGTGTTCAGTTCATACCACAATTATTTTAACCATTTCTCTCTTTTTCCACCATTAATAAGATTCATTTGTGCTCCATAGGGGCATCTCCTTTTCGGCACCTTGCACTTGTCCTGCCCTTTGCGTTTGTTACACAGTAAATGTTTGTTGATTGAATGAATTAAGCCATTGGCTCTGATGCCAGCTTGTTGGAGCTTCCAGATGAACATATCACAATATGGTTCAGGGCATTCGTGCAGTGTTTGTTCCCTCAATGCTGACTGATTTCATAGGTGTTTGCCAATTTTTTTCTTCTCTCTAGTAGGCAGATAATTACCAGCCATCCTAAGGATTACCATAAATTGGGGGGTTACATACAAAAGGCCTGTAGAGAACTGCTGAGTAACAGCTTATCAGCAGGAGGTGAAAGTTGGTGCTCTTGTAACCTGGCAGCTCCACAGTTTGGATGCGAGTGACAGGCCTTCCCGTTAAACACTGAAAGCTCTCGAAAAGGGCAGACGCGCAGATCGGAATGTTGGTGGAGCCCACTCAGCTCCTGCTAAAGAGGCATCAGGTAGTTCCTGGGAGAGTGGGGAGACCTATCTTTAGTCTTTTCCATGAGGCATGTCAGATGTGATCATCAACACCTCCTCACATAAGTCATCAGAGACCAACAGGCATCCTCCCAGTAGCGTGACTCACACTCCAAGTAGCCGTCAGGGGTTGCTCGTAATTGTTTGGGCCCTTAAGAGCTGTGGTCTGGTGGGTTTGGAGGGGTGTTTATCTTATTTCTCATGGCCTCAGATGGAAAATGCTACTGTAGGCAGAGTGAGTGCGGAATGAGAGAGAAAGAGGGCTGTGCAGAAGAGAAACAGGAACTGAATCTCTGGTTTGTGATAGAGAGTTGGTAGCCTCTGATAAGACATCACATAAATGAGACATTATAAGGCTATTAATTGGTGTCTTTTGTTTGTCCTGCATCCCGCACCCTTGATCTTTCAAATCCTAATTCTTTGCCAACGTTTTAAAGTTGCCAACGTTTTAAAGACATCCCATTGAAAAGAAAATCCAAACTTCGTGCTGCTTTGAAACAGTCAGAAGGCCTGGCCACACTGGCCCTGATTCCCCCCAATGGCAACAGTTGGCTGGAGATGAATCTCATCCCCCACCCCACCCGCCACGATCCCTGCCCTCCCATTGCCAACCTGGGACAAGACAGGTGCCCCTCCTTTCTTAAATTCCCAACAGTCACTTCACTTCACTCATTTATGTTACATACACAGTGTCCTGAAGGCACTGGACTGTGAGGCCTATGATGTAGGTGAGGGAAGTAGCTCTTCTAGGGGCTGCTCCTGGGTAAGACGGCAGATCTATGGCGTGTATGTGACCATGGATGCCATGTTTACTGCTGCCGTCATTAATCTCCTGTAACGCCTGGCCTTGTTGGGTCCACTGGCCTTCTCAACACAGTACTCCAGGCAGCCATGATGAATCAACCTGAATTGGAAGATCTAAGAAAACCTTGGACAAAGAGTCTGAAGAATGAAATTCAATTTCCAAAAATACCTGTGTGACCTTAGAAAAAGCCCTTTACCTGTCTGAACCTCCGATTCTCCTGCAAAATGAGGATTTGGGACAAAATTATCACCAAGATCTCTTCCAGCTCTGAAAATTTTATGCCCTATCAAGGAAAGATTGGCAACAAACATACCAAAATATGAATAGCAGTTATCTTTGGGGTGGTAGACTCATGGCTGCTTTAATCTTTTAAAGAATGTCGTTATCAAGTGGTTAACATATTGTACTTTGAGTTAGATTGCCTGAATTTAAATTCAGGGATTCCACCTCTTGCTGGCTGGGTGATCATGGGAAAGTTCTTAATATCTTAAGCCTCAATGTCTTCATCTCTAAAATGGAAACAATAATAGCATCCACTTTATAGAGTTGTGAGATTTAAATGATATCATGGATATTAGTCCATGTCTCAGTGCCTACCTTATAATAAATGCTTATTACAGGAATGCTATTGTTATTGTGTCCACATTTTGTAGTTTTTATTTTTCTCCAGTGTACATGTACTTTTTAATAACCAGAAAGAGTGATTAAGGATGATGTGGTTACATGAGGGTATGCTCTGCAAGAAACTGGGAGTGAATCCCACAGAACTGTCAGAAGTGGAGGGTCTAACGTGAAATGATTTATATTTTCTCAACGGGAAAACCAGAAGCTTCCTTTGCCTTTGTAGGACTTGCTGAGAGTTTTATTCTGGCAGACCAAAGCTAAATGTGGCCGGCGTGAAAGTGATCGTAGGAGAAGACTATCTCGTTGACCTTTGCACTAAATGACTCCACCAAGTGGACCATATGTTTGCACGGGGCTTAGGGATTTAGAGTGTGGACATATACAGTTTCTCATTTTGTCTCTGCCAAAGATTAATAACTCAGTGATAGCCTGGGGAACCTGGCAGCTCCAAAGGTATTTGTTTAAAGAATCTCTATTTTCAGATGAGGAAATAAAGGATCTGGGAATTGCAGTAATTTGTGCATTGTTCAAAGCTGTAACTGGAACCTAGAGCTTTGGCTTCTTACTCTTATTCTTTTGCTTTTATTTTATTGCCCTTTCAAGTTAATGACTACGAATCCATTTGGTTTAGGGAAGGGGTTCAGATTCAAGACAAATAATAGATTTTGATGTTCATATTGTGGTTGTCTTGACTAAAAGGATTAAGATATTGGATGATGGAATTAAAATTCAAAACTTCAGATTGAAGTGATGGAGCCACGCTAAAGACTGCACTGGAGGTTCCCTCCATACCCTGCTCAGCTTTAATGAGGTTAAATGACAAAGAAAAATTGTATGTATTAAAGGTGTACAACACAATTTTTTTTTTTTCTTAAAGAAAACAGGGTTTCACTCTGTTGCCCAGGCTGGAGTGCAGTGGCATGATCATAGCTCACTGCAGCCTCAACCTCCTGGGCTTAGGTGATCCTCTCGTCTCAGCCTCCCAAGTAGCTGGAACATAGGTGCATGCCATGATATCCCGCTAGTTTTTAATTTTTTGGTAGAGATGGGGGTCTTACCATGTTGCCCAGTCTGGTCTCGAACTCCTGGACTCAAGCAGTCCTCTTCCCTCGGCCTCCCAAAGTGCTGGTATTACAGGCATGAGCCAAAATGATATTTTGATATACATGTAAATGTGAGATGATTGTCACAATCAAACTAATTAACATATCCATTACCTCACATGGTTACCTTTATTGTGTGATGAGATTACTTAAGATGTACTATCTTAGCAAATTGCCAGTGTACAATACATTTTTGTATTGTCACCATGGTATCACCAGTCACCATGCTATACATTGGGTCTCTAGAACGTATTTACCTTATAACTGGATGTTCGTGACTTTTGACCAACCTCTCTCAATAGTTTTAAGAAGAATTTTCACTATTGCAGAAAGGGGGATATGAGACTTTCCAACTCACTTAGTCACAATGTGGCTGCCTCGGTTCCAGCTATCACATCCAACTCACTTGGGAATGGTTTTTACAAGGGTCATGAACTGGTGTACCGCACACTGAATCTGGCTCATAGATGCATTTTGTTTCACCAGTACAGCATTTTTAAATGCTGAAATTTTAATGTCTTTAGACAGGCATGCATTTTCAAATTTGCTACAGCCGCCCCCACTCTGTTATCCCGTATCTAGGGTGATTCATACATTTATGTTGATGATATGGTTTCTGTGAGTATTTGAGATCATGGTACTCAAATACAGACTTCATATTTGTTTGCTTGTTTGTTTTGTATTGACCAGAAGCTCAGCAGATCCTAAGTGGGCATATGTGGAGGCCACATATCTAGAAATACATGTGGAGGCCACATATATTGTGGCCTTATAAAAAGTGGAGGCCACATTTATAGAAACATAATGTTTAAATCAAGGGAGGTGATAGCTCCGTTATACCTCTTCTGTTGTTTGGAGTGCTTTTAGGTGCAAGTAACAGAGTATTTGACCAACAGTGACTTAAACCATTAAAGACATTCAGTTTTTTGCTTAGTAAGGAGCCTCAGGTCTAGCTTACTGACTTAATGTCCTATTGAGGACTCAGATCCTTCCCATTCTTCTACTTTGCCTTCCTCAGCTGCTGGTTTATCTCAGTCACAATGTGGCTGCTTCTGTTCCAGCCGTCACGCCTTCACCTCCTGGCATTCAGAACAGGAAAAAAAGGGAGAGAAAACTAAGCCTTCTTCTAGGGCCTCTCTCCTTTCATTGGAGTGGACTTCCTCTTACATTTCAGTGGCCAGAACTGGGTCACATTCCCACCACTCAAACAACAATGATAGAGATCCAGGATTCCTCTCTGAGAATGGGTAATTGCCACTGAGTAAAATTGCTTCTGTTAGCAAGGGTGGGGGGTGATGCCTCAGTGGTACAACTAGTGATGTCTCCAGCAACACTAACACCATTATATGTAGAATTGCACTTAGTTCTGAGGAGTAATATCTAAAGATGAATGTTGAAAAATTGCAGTGCATGCAGAAAAAGGGCCTTTAGGATTGCATAGACTCTAAATGAAATATGTTAAGAGTTTCAGAAGAAGCATTTAGGGATGTTTAGCCTGGAGAAGGGAAATCTCAGAGGGGATATGGGAGTAGTGTTCAGATACCCCATGAGCTGTTACAAGGTAGAAGGTTAAGTTTTAATTTTGTTATTGTTTTTCTGGGGACAGACATGAGAGTGAAATAATAATTATTATTATTATCATTGTTATTATTTGAGACAGAGTTTTGCTCTTATTGCCCACGCTGGAATGCAATGGCACGATCTCAGCTCACTGCAACCTCTGCCTCCTGGGTTCAAGTGATTCTCCTGCCTTCAGCCTTCCGAGTAGCTGGGATTACAGGCACCTGCCACCACCATCAGCTAATTTTGTATTTTTAGTAGAGATGGGGTTTCACCATATTGGCCAGGCTGGTCTTGAACTCCTGACCTCAGGTGATCCACCTGCTTCAACCTCCCAAAGTCCTGGATTACAGGCATGAGCCACTGCACCTGGCCAAGAGTGAAATTATAAGGAGTAAAGTTTCATCTTGATATGAGGAATAAGCTTCGGCAGTTAGCTCTCTAACAGAAGACTGTGAGGTGTCATGGAATAGGAAGGATATGATTGAGCTAACAGTGACTGTCTGTCCCTCAGGAATGGGGTGGAAAATTGGGCTTGCAAGGTTGGGTTGGGTCACCTCTGAGGCTCTTTCTTATTCAGACACTCTGTACCTCTCAAATCCTTGATTTAAAAAAAAAAAAAAAATCTCTAAGCCTTGGTGCTTTAGGCCGAGCATTTGGCTGAAAATCAACATCCTCACTTTTTCCAAATGTGTGAGTAATTCAGTATAAATTTGCCTGGCATGGAGGAGGAATTTATAATCCCTGCATCATCACCTCAAGTTCCCAAAGGACTTTACATTATCGTGAAGGTAGAAGATATTTGAAAAGCAGGAAACCTATGTATATATCAACTCACACACACATATATAAATATAAACGTAAGTAGGTCAGCCGGTGTCATATTTACTAGCGAAAATCTTTTTGGCTAAGAAGCTCATCTACAGAAGACAATGTTTAGAGAAATTGCCAATGATCTCGAAATGGGGTATTTTTGCACTTGCATCAGGTTAATCATTATTACCTAATAAAGTATTTTCAGCTTGTTCTGCACATCTTCCTGTAGTAATATGTTTGTGTTCTAAACAGCCAGCCAGATTCCTCTCTGGTTTTTCAGTTGGCAAATTATTCTTTTTTGTCAATTGTACTCTCCTGCATTTGGAACATCTGCTTGTGGCAGAAAACGCTCTAGATAGTATTCTGTTGTTTATTCACTTCTCCTATTCCTCCACATGCCCCTAAAGAAAAACGAACCTGAAATTGCTTTCCAAATGCTTTCTCTTTCCATTCAAATCTTGTAACTTTCCATGGGATGGCAATTGATATAATGTTTCCACTTTTTAAATTTTGAAATAGATGTTGATGTACAGAGTAAAAAAAATCTAAATAATACAAGAGAGCATTCAGAGGAAGAGTGTTTGCTCCATTAATTCACTGCAGATCTTCGGACTCAGGTTCCCTTCCATGGAGGTGGCTGTGTTACCCATTTCAGGACGGGAAGTATTGATTGGAATGGCAGTTTATTTCTGTTTGTGATTTTTTTTTGCTGAAGTTGGCATATCAAAAGGATCTTCTCTTAAACTTCAATCCCTGACTTAAAACAGGTTGTTTCCATTGGTCCCTAATAGTGACTTTTTTTGCCAAAACAAAAATAAACTCACTCTAAAATGTAAGTTGTGATTTCCAAAAATCACTGACACCTTGAAGCTTGGCTCACAAACTCACTCAAGGAATTTAAGATAATTTGGGATGATCTGGGGGGAGTCAGGGACCACTTTAAAATCTAATGAAGACTATGGACCCTTCCAGGGAATTGAAGTTTAAGAGAAGATCCTTTCGATATGCCAACTTCAGCATAAACATGCAGTCAATATTATGTGCAATTTTGGGATCACAGACCCTCTGAAACCCATTCATAGACTTCCTTGGAATTTATTTATTGGTTTATTAATACAGTTGATCCTTGAACAATTCAGGAGTTAGGTGCATTAAGCCCCATGCAGTTTAAAATCCGCGTATAAATTTTGACTCCCCATCAACTATAGCCCACTGTTGACCAGAAACCTTACCAATAACATAGACAGTCAATTAATACAAATTTTGTATGTTATACATATTATATAGTAGCTTCTTAAGTACTATAAGTAAGCCATAGAAAAGAAAATCATAAGGAAGATCATGAGGAAGAAAATATGTTTGCTATTCAAATGGATGTGGGTCATCATAAAGGTCTTCATCCTTGTCTTCATATTGAAGAGGCTAAGGAGGAGGAGGAAGAGGAAGGGTTGGTCTTGCTGCCTCAGGGGTTGGCAGAGGGAGAAGAAATTAATGTATAGGTAGACCCATGCAGTGTGTTGCTAATGGGTCAAATGTATGTTCATTCTTCATACATTTCTTGGCTTTGTCCTTGGGCCAAAATGCTTTGTGGATGCATCTGTGATCAATTTGTTTCAGGATCTAGCTGGGGAGACTCATAATGCAAGTCCAGTATGATTGTATTCATGGGACCATGGGAATGCAGAGGAGGGGCAGCCTCATCCACAGGTCTGAGGGTCAGGATCTGGGGTCCAACTGGAGAGCTGGTCTAGCAGAGGCTGGTGTCCTGTGTTCCTGCCCCTACAGGTTGTCATCCCCCATGGCTGAGGATGAGCTGCAGAGGGAAGGCTGTCTCATGGAGAAACAGGAGTGAGTTCACAATCTAAGCCTTCCTCTCCTCTTAACCTGTTCCTCAAGGCTGCCAGTCTTGAGTGATGTCTTGATAGCTTCCAAATTCTCCTCTGGATGGCTTACCATCAAACATTGAGCTTTTTGCAGATTTCTGTTTTGTTGTCACAAATGGCTGAATGTCTCCTGCTCTATCTTGTCTCTTCCAATTAGGAATACCTGCCCAGGAAGAGTGAGTGGCATTTGAAATCCATATTTTCTTGCCAGTCTGCCATCCTAGGGGTGAAAGGAAAAGACATATTTTCCAGGCGAATTGTTTTAATGCTAAGATATCTGTAGGGCTGAGGAAATGTAGTATTAGCTGAATTGGGTGAATAGACTCAGAACCGTGTGAAGAAACTGTGGAGCTGTGGACAAAGGCAGGCTTGCTGTAGTTCTGGCGCTAGGGTGAGTGCATGACTTCCACGAATGGGATTTTGAAAATGGCAGGCCTTGGGTGAAGACCTCAGCTTCATGGTCAAATTTGCTCTTTAGTTAAAAACAAATTTGCTATTGGTTTTGCCTTGGTTAATTGATACTAGTTTTTCCTCTTCTCTTCTCCTCTCTTCTTTTTCTCTTCTCTCCCCTCCCCTCCCTTCTCCTCTCCTCTCGTCTTCTGTCTTCTTCTCTCTCTCCTTTTCTCTCTCTCTCTGTCTCTCTCCTGTTTAGCAGTATTAAAAAAATATTTTTATCATGGACCCACTGCTGGATCATTTTAAAGCAAATCCAAGACATCATTGTATTCATCAGTAAATATATCAGTGTATATATGTATGTGTGTATATATATGTATATATATAAAAGATAAAAACTTTAAGAACTGTCAAAATAGTCACAGCTAATGTACAAGTAATCTAATGCTTATGTATTTTAGAGGATTTTGTGAGAATCAGGGCAGTATAAAGAAAATAAAAATCACCTTTACTCTCACCATCCACAGACAACTGCTATTAACGTTTTTGTTTATTTCCCTCTAATCTGTTTTCCTATACCTTATTTACAAATATACACTATATAATTTTATAGATAGCTTGTAATTTGCTTAACATTTTATCATGAAACTTTCAAATTACTTGTAAATATTTTTATATTCTGTTTTCCATTCTGTGGATGTATCATGATTTACTTGATAATTTAGATTTTCCCCATTTTTTGCTATGAAAACCAACACCTGGTTTAACATCTTTGTAATGAAATGTCTGCATCACAGGTTATTGGCTTTTAATAGAATCCATTACTGAAATTAAAGAATTTTAAAATTATCAATACAGAACCAATTAAGGTTCCGTTAATTGGTTTCCAGAAAGATTGAACCACTGAACACTTCCAATAACTAAGTCTTAAAGTATCTCCATCACTTAACTCTGGCTGGCTCTTGAAACAGAACTTTTTCTGATTGGCTAGACAAAAGTATTATCTCATCGTTATAGTTTGCATCTCTTTTATGACACCTGCCATGGAATATATTTTAATTTAATCATCGCTTTTATATTCCCTAGGTATTGCATATTTTAACTGCTTTGATATTTCCCATTGTGTAAATGGAAAACCTCAGAGAACAATGACTTCCAATATAAAGTACACTGGAATAATTTGAATTTCTAAAAAATAATAAATATTTTGAAGCCTGGCAGGGAGTTCTATGATTACTCATTTTTCATCACCAGGCATTGCTCAACCGTTGTCTCTGTATCAATGTTGTTTCAAGAATTGCTTTAATATGTAAACTTTCCCAGCAGAAAATCATTTTATGGGACCCCACTGTTATGATTTGCCAGAAGTCTAGGTAAAGACTCACGTCCAAGTGGGCTGGAGTCATGTTCGTGTCCCAGGCTTTGTGGGGAATGGTAGGGATGGGAAGCCCTTGTTTGTTCCTTTCTCTAAAAAAGCAGAGGCAGGGTGAGGATGTGCGGGGTCCGTCCTGCAGACTCTGACCCAATGACAGATGAATAAAGTACACTGACGCACAGATATTCTGCTTTGCCAGTCCAGCTGAGTGTCCGTGCCATTTACAGACACCGAGGAAGGTACTGTACGGAGTCAGTGGCCATGGCCTCGAGTTGCCAGTGAAACTCACATTTATTGAGTAAAGATTAATTGACAAAGGTTGTGAGTAAACACAGTGGTGGGTAATTAATCTGGTCACCCCCACCCCGGAGAGAGCCATCATGCACCCGAGAATGATCAAAGGTTGGTATTAACACCGCGTGAGTAAACAAGCTAGTTAGACAAACTACTCTGCCTTCCTTTGTACCCATTTTAAGCTATTTACTAAAGGTAAGGATTAGGTTGCCTTCAGTCATAACCTTATCCTGAGACTTTTGCAAAAACCTTCAGGCCTTCCAAGAAGGCTTTTGGTTATTCTCTATAACTAAAATTTTTCCCACCAGCCTGACTGAATCCCCACAAGGTTGTAACAGGAACTGCCTTGCGATAGGAAAGGGATATTGCCTGGGTGGCAGGGGGGCAGTAAAATGAGTTTTAAACAAAAGTGGGAGAGATTTAGGTTTGATATTAACGGCTGTGAGGAATACTTAAAATATTTAACCACTACAGCATGATCACAGCTGAATCAGAATAGACACTCTAGAATCCCAGAGCACCTATTATGTGAGGTGTTAATCCTTTAGTGGCTGGTTATGGGGAGGTGGGGGGTTCCTGAGGGGGCACTTGGGGCTCCTGGAAGATGTGGCTATTCACAAGCAAAACAGAAGCATTTCAGTTTTTAAATAACCAGTTCTGCCGCACCAGTGCACACCAGCCAGGATATCAGCGAGCTCTCACGTGTTATTTATGCCAGTGTGTATGCAGAAGTTTTTCTCGGGGAACTGTCTAGAAAAGGAGGCAGGATGGCTGTCTCCTCTGCCATACATTAGCCATGCCCTGAAAAAGGGAGGTAGGGCTGAGAGCATTTTAAATATCTCTTTCCTAAAATATGGAAATAGAAATGTGCTTCCTTCTAACCTTCCACCTTCTGAGCCTGTTGCTTTGGCTTGTCTCTTATGGGTTAATTTTCTAGCTGTCTGTCATAAGCATGCCTTTCTTCCATGAAAAGCACAGGAGCTGAAGCCAGCTGTCCATTCCACCACCCACTCCCCACTCCCATGTTCCCTGTCTTCTAGGGCAAGAGATTCCCAAACAATTCCTATTTTCATTGGGGTTGAATGAAGAGGCCTGTTTTAGTCTCTGGTTTTGGGGTGTGATGTGCTCATTTGCAGAAGCATAAAAATAATCTTGTAACTCACCAAAAAATACTCCACAGCCTAAATTAACTTTGTTAAAGATCAACTTTCAAAAGAGAGCCTTGGATGTGCCTTCGTGGGATCATGTGCTTAGTTTACTTGTAGAGTCTGTGTCTTCCTTCCCTCCTCCGAAGTTGGAAATCCTCCATCCCTGTCCTGGTTCATGGAGGTTTTCAAATGGGCTTCAGGAGAAAGAAGCACATTTCTGGTTTCATCTGAGGGTAGGAGAACCCTGTGATATGTTGTTTATTGCTTGAGAATGCACTGAATTGTATCTCCCTAAAAGTCCTATGTTGGGTCCTAATCCCCAATATCTCCGAATGTGACACTTTGGAGCTGGAGTCTTTAAGAGTAATTATGGTAAAATGAGGGCATGTGGGTAAGCCTTAATCCAACATGACTGGTGTCCTTATAAGAAGAGAAGATTAAGAGAAACCATAAACACACAAAGGGAAGACCATGTGAAGACACAGGGAGAGGATGGCCATCTGTAAGACACGGAGACAGTTTTCAGAGGAACAATCCTGCTGCTCTCTTGTCTTGAACTTCTAGCTTTGAGAACTGTGAACAAATTACATTTCTGTTGTTTAAACCACCTTTGCTGTAACAAAGACTGTGATCCTTTGTTACAGCAGCCTGGGAAAATGAATACAGAGAGGTTGGGAGGTAGTTGGAGCTTAATTCCAAGCCTCCTCCTCACTCCTCTTCTATAACTGAGCCTCAGGGGAGTCATGACGCCTCAGCTCAGAACCCAGACTTCCACCTGCTCTAACACTGACTTTGTTCTTCTCATGTGGGCTCTCCCTTTCTGGACACTAGGCTCTTGCTTTGAGGAACTGAGTCCCTGTCTTAGAATCCTTCCCAAAACCCTTCTAGGACTTCCAGGTTCAGTGCTTCTCAGGAATTTTTACTCAAGGAGCCCTAGGGGGTGTGGTAGACAGAATCATGCCCCCACCACCCCCTCTTCCCCACCCAGAGACATCCACATTCTAATTCCTGGAACCCATGAATACTCACCTTATATGGCTAAAGGGACTGTGCAAATGTAATTAAATTAAGGATCTTGAAATGGAGAGACTGTTTTGGATTAGCCTAGGTGAGTCCAATTTATAATCACTCCTTATAAAAGGCAGGCCGGGAGGTAAGAGTCAGATAAGGAGATGCGGCAACAGAAGCAGAGATTGGAGTGATGCACTTTCAAGACGGAGGAAGGGGCTGCAATCCAAGGAATGCCAGCATCCTCCAGAAGCTGGAGAAGGCAAGGAGATAGGTCCTCCTCTAGGGCCTCCGGAAGGAATGCAGCCCTGCCAACTGCTTGACCCATTTCAGACTTTGGACCTCTGGAGCCATAAGAGAAAGAATCTGTGCTGCTTAGAGCCACTAAATTGGTGGTAATTTGTTACAACAGCAGTAAGAAGCCAATACAGGGAGAGTGTCTGATAAATACATGCTCTGCACATCAGGCTGTGCCCTTTGTGGCCTCTTCTCTGAGTTTTGTCTTAAACATTCATGCAGATTTTGGTTCGTACCTCATAATGTCACTATGATGGTACTAAGGTGAAATAATTTAAAATGACTTACAAGATATGTGTGTCCATTTTCCCCTTCACCAAATAGTCAAGTTGTATTAGTTCGTTCTCACACTGCTAATAAAGATATACCGAAGATTGGGTAATTTATAAAGGAAAAAGGTTTAAGTGACTCACAGTTCAGCATGGCTGGGAGGCCTCTGGAAATTTACAATCATGGCAGAAGGGGAAGCAAACACATCCTTCTTCACATGGTAGCAGCAAGGAGAAGTGTGAGCAAAAGGGGGGAAGCCCCTAATAAGACCATCTTGTGTGAACTCACTCACTATCATGAGAAGAGCATGGGAGTAACTGCTCCCATGATTAAATTACCTCCCACCAGGTCCCTCCCACAACACGTGAGGATTATGGGAACAATTCAAGATGAGATTTGAGTGAGGACACAGCCAAACCATATCACAAGTAGAAGTAATGCTCTAGAAAGTTCTACTGTATTTGTGCTTTGCACGTGTGTTCTGCTGGGCTGTATGTGCCTCTGTTTGAGAACCCTGGGGTGGTATGTACTTTGAACTGTAAAACTCCAAAATCTGGCTCCATGAATGTGCCTCCACCAAATTCTTCCCAAGCAAAGTTTCCTCATCACTTTTGTGCCTGGAGGGGAGAAGAGACTCAAGAAATTCAGGATAGCTGGAGAATAGAGTAAGAGAAAGAGCGAATTAACAGTGAGATTTCTGTTAGATTGAGCATTTCTCCACAATATATTGAGATCAAGTTTTGTTTCTTAAACAAATCTTAACTTTTACGGTCATTTTGGGGTGGTGCAATGGGTTAGAAGAATTCATTAAAGCAGCCAAAATCTCTGGCACCGCTGAATGTGGGAAAGTCTCTGATGCCCTCCAAGCAGTTGTGTGAAAAAGATGGATTGTCAGCAGTGCAGAGATGACATGAGAGATGCAGATGGGGCTTTGATCCTTCTTGTTACCAAAATCCTACTTAGAATGTGTTATCATGAGGTCCCCATTTCATGCAGCCATATCATAGTTCCTAAAGCCAGGTCTGGGGTGGAATTTAGAAGCTAGAAATGAACCTGCCCAAGTCTACATCCCATCCACGGTTCACATGCCCTTGGTCCACACCCACTTGTGCTGGGTGCTCCTGTTCTCTTGGATTGGGGAGGCCATATCCCACTTGTATTGATGACTTCATCATTCTATACTTCTAGCACTCAGAACATTGTTTTGGGGGAGAGTAGGTACTTAGTAGATGTTCAAACAAAATAGTGGGTTAGGAGAAGGGGCTAGGTCCAGGACTGTATTAGTTTACTACAGCTGCTGTAACAAATTATCATCACAAACATGGTGGCTGAAAAAATGCACTTTTACTCTCTTACAGCCCTGGAGGGCAGAAGTCTGAAATCAGGTTACCTGCACCAAAATCAAGGTGTCAGCAAAGCTGTGCTCCCTCTGGAGACTCTGGGGGAAAATCTGTTTCCTTTCCTTTACTAGCTTCCAGAACTGCGTTCCTTGACTTGTAGCAAACTCTGAATTTCAGTTTCTCCTGCAAGTAAGAAAGCTGGGCTAAATGCTCTTCCAGCTTTCTTTAATATCTGGGCTTCTTTGAATGAGTTCCACATAATAAAAACCATAGCTTGTATTGCACAAATATGGAGGTTTGAGTTAGGCAGATCTGGGATGGAATCTGAGCTTTCATATTCTCTCTCACAAAGAATAATATATTTATCTATCATTTATCTATCTATAAAATAGTATTTATTATCTATCTAAAACAATACTTTTATAGTATATCTTCTTACTTCCTCTCTCCCTTCTGGACCTTACCTTTCCTCATCTGTAAAATGGGATTGGGCTAAGGTCCACTCCTTGATAGACTCCACTGCTTCTTGGAAGTCAGGAGTCATTCCAACCTGGTTGATGATGATCTGCCTTTTGACTGCTTGGGGGACCTACACCTCTGTACAGTGAGACAGGGCTTCCTCCAAGCGTCCTGTCAGCTCCTCTTCTCTAGATATAGTCCTTAGTAGTTGGAGCTTTGCAGATGCCTCCACAATCTACACTTGTAGCCTCAACCTCTTGCCCTGAGTTCCTGACCTGTTCCCCTAGGTGCTTGGTGGGTTTTTCTCCTTGACATGGCCATGGGTGCCTCAAACTGAACCTGCCCAGGCATGTCCCCTTTGATTCATGCTTATTCTGCATTTCTTCTCTCTGTCAATGATATTCCTGTTGTTCAAGCCTTCCTTGCTTGGAAGGAAAATGAAGGACAGATGTGTGTTGAGCTCCCTGATGTTCAGGCAGAGTGTTGCAGGCAGGGATCTGAGGAGCACCACCCTCATTCTAGAGAGGAGGAAAGTGAAGCCCAGGGAATCACAGAAGCTTACTTTTGGTGACACTGCTGGTAGGCAGGTAACAGAGCTGGGCCCTGAACTCAGGTCTCCTGACTCCATAGCCTCTGTTTTTTTGATCACAAGAATTTCTTAAGTTTCATTTCCTTCCATGCCACCTTCACAATATTTTGGCCACTTTGACTAATTTTTTTATTATGATATAATACACATAATATAGAATCTGCCATTCTAAACATTTTAAAGTGAACAATTCAGTGGCATTTAGTACATTCAAAATGTTGTGTGACCAGCACCTCCATCTAGGTCCAGAACATCATCACTCCAAAAGGAGACCAGTAACCATCAAGCAGTAATGATCCATTTCCCCACCCCTCCAGCTCCTGGAAACCATTAATCTGCTTTCTGTATCTGTGGATTTACTCGTTCTAGATGGGATAGGATCATCTGTTATGTGACCTTTTGCATCTGGCATCTTTCACTTAGCATAATGTTTTCAAGGTCCATCCATGTCGTAGCATGAATCAGTACTTTATTCCTTTTTAATGGCTGAATAATATTCCATTGTATGGATATACTACATTTATCTATTCAACCATTGATGGGCATTTGTGCCCATTCCACCTGTTGGCTATTGTGAATAGTGCTGCTATAAACATTTATGTACAAGTTTTTGTTTGAACACCTGTTTTCAATTCTTTTAGGTTTATACCCAAGAATGAAATTGCTGAGTCATATTGTAATACTATGCTTAACGTATTGAGGATAGATATCCCCCCTACTCCCACCACCAGAATACTTTTCTTTATATCTTAAAATAAAATGATGCCAGGTACAGTGGCTCACGTCTGTAATCCTAGCACTTTGGGAGGCTGAGATGGATGGATCTCTTGAGCCCAGGAGTCTGAGACTAGCCTGGGCAATGTGGTGGAATCCTGTCTCTACAAAAAATGTGAAAATTAGCTGGGTGTGTTGGCACATGCCTGTGGTCTCAAGTGCTTGAGAGGCTGAAGTAGGAGGATCACCTGAGCCCGGGAAGTTGAGGCTGCAGTGGGCTGTGATTATGCCACTGTACTCCAGCCTTGGTGACAGAGTGAGACCCTGTCTCAAAAAAAAAAAAAAAAAAAAAAAAAAAAAGAAATATAGTTTAAAAGAGAGTGGTATATCACTGCCAATAATGAAAACCAGTTTCATTTACGATAAGTAGAAGATAACAGCAAACTAACAATCAGATAAACAAAATCCTGCCACTAGGAAAAAAAGTAAAAATAAGATTACAGTAGTAATATTAAAATATAACAAACTACTGTTCCTGCCAAGTCTTACTTAGCATATGATATGGTTTGGCTCTGTGTCCCCATCCAAATCTCATCTCGAATTGCAATCGCCATGTGTTGAAGAAGGGAAGTAATTGGATCGTGGGGGCTGTTTCCCCCATGCTGTTCTCGTGATAGTGCGGAAATTCTCATGAGATATGATGGTTTTATAAACGGTAGTCTTTCCTGCATGCTCACACTGTTTCTTGTCTTCCTGTGAAGAAGGTATTGGCTTCTCCTTCATCTTCTTCCATGATTGTAAGTTTTCTGAGGCCTCCCCAGCCATGTAGAACTGTGAGTCAATTAAACCTCTTCCTCTATAAATTACCAATCTCTGGTAGCATTTTTTTTTTTTTAGCAGTGTGAGAACGGACTAATATAGTGTATTATTGTCTCCTTTAAAAGATTAGCAAGTGTTAGAAAGGTGTTGAAGACCTATTAGCACCAAAATGAGACTTCCTCACTGACTAATTAGAAGGATTGAAAGAAATCAGAGTTTTATACTGCATACTTTAATATTATTTTGTGTCTCATCTATGTAAGACATAAAACAATCTCTGACACTATACCTGGCCCTCTGGTTTTGTCTATTCTTCCACTGCCCAACTCTTGGTGACCTCATTCCTCTTCATCTCTGGTACCTGGTCCTTATCACCTTCCACCTGAACTTTGATTCCAGGCTTCTAACTTTCCCGCTTATATGGGAAGAATTCCTGCTCAAAAGGGAGCTTTGAACATGTTACTCTCCACTCTTAAAGCTTTGGTGATATCAACATTATATTCAGGGTAAATTCTAAACCCTTAGCCAGGCATCCAAGAATCACCTCTATCTGCCCCCCATCACCACCAGACTCTGTCTCCTACAGAGCACCCATCAGGTGAATTAGATAATTTCTTCTTTCTTTCACGTGCCCATAGTTCTAGCTCTATTGCTGAGTTCTTCCTCCCACCTCCAGCTTCACTTTTGGAAAGCACAGCTGAAATCTATCTCTCAGGGTTCTTATTAGGATCAAATGAAATAAGGTGTATGAAAACCCTGAAAACGGTAAGAAGAAATACAAGTGCGAAACATGTCATTGTTAGCCCTACTTTGCCTTTAAGTCCTTTAAGTTTTAAGTGTCAAGGTCTCTAAGGTGCCTTTTCCATTTCTCAGGCTTGAAGCAATCGCCTTCTTCTGCCTCCTATGCACTCAGTCTTTTTTTATTCCAGAAGACAGACAGAATGGCCTCCCCACATGACTGTGAATTTATTCCTCTTCTATACCCTTGCTGTAGCCATTTTCATCTTCCTCCCCTCAGTGCCCAGTATACGTGGGTTGAAAGAGCAAATCTGTGCCTACTTGCAGGAGAAACCATCTTGTTGTCAATCAGAAGTGGAGAAAACTGTAGCCACACTGCCTCTGTCAAACATACTTTCTTTCCTTATTTTTCTTCCCTCATTAGTTGCATCTTGGAATGTGCTTTCTCTAATAGGAAGTGGCAGTTTAATCCTTTGGGTTTTTAAAATTTATATTCTGCTACACAGCTGACCACATGTGATGATCAGGCAGCCCAGCATTATGGCATGAGTCCATTCCACTTTCTCTTTGCATCAGAAGATTTGGGTGGAGCCATGAAATGGTTGACCTTGTCCACAGCAAGAATGTTGAAAATTACTGTAGGGGACAGGAGCTCTTCTAGGGAGAAAGAAGTCAGGTATGTGTGCAGGTGCAGAGCGGGCAGAGAGGCAGTAAGACAGAGCGGGCTGACAGTTTGCCTGGACCCTGGGCTAAGTCATCCCTTTCATTGTCCAGTGTCCCTCCTATCACTTAAAATGGATTTCTCCATGATTATTTACTCTTGTCTCTTCTTTTGAAATCCTTTGAGCCTTTGAACTTGATATGGCTTGGCTGTGTCCCCACCCAAATCTCATCTTGAATTGTGGCTTCTATAATCCTCATGTGTTGCGGGAGGGATTTAGTGGGAGGTAATTGAATCATGGGAGCAGGTCTTTCCCGTGCTGTTTTCGTGATAGTGAATAAATCTCACAAGATCTGATGGTTTTGTAAATGGGAGTTCCCCTGCACATGCTCTCTTGCCTACTGCCACGTAAGATGTGACTTTGCTTCTCATTTGCCTTCTGCCATGATTCTGAGGCCTCCTCAGCCGTGTGGAACGGTGAGTCCATTAAACCTCTTTCTTTTGTATATTACCAGTCTCAGATATGTCTTTATTATCAGTGTGAGAACAGACTAATACAGAGCTCTTTCAGTGGAAATGATAGTACCTTAAATCGTTATACCAAACATTATAATCATGGATGGTGTTGCAGTCACATTATCTGCCAGGAGAATTGGCAGGGACCGTGGAAGGGATGTCCGCTATTTAACTTGAACCATCACACAGATGTGAAATATGAGGCTCAGAGAGGCTCAGGGACTTGCTGAGGGACACACTGCTTCCTGAGTACCAGTCCCATGGGTCTCCTGGCCCATCAAATGTTGATTACTGGTGCTGATGAAAAGACCAACAAAGACATTCGTTTTCTGTGATGGCGGATGGTAATAAAACTTCTCCCCGCAGACTCATCACGTGCACTGCGTTGCCTTCAGATGTAAATGTAAACTCCTAGCTGCACAAATACCTGATTTCTGACCCCTGCTGACCTTTTGAGCTTCAACTTAGTTCTCTCCTCATTTTGCAATTTGCTCTAGACCTTCCCAAAGAGGGCTCTGAGGAATACGACCCTACAGAAAAGAGTTTAAGCCAAAATAAATTTAAGAGATGCTGTACATCATGGGATCCTCGGATATTTACAATGCATATTAGCCTCTTCAAAGCTCTGAGAAGTCCTGCACTACAGACATGGTTTAAACTTATTTCTTGCTGTTTGAACGAATGTTTCCCAAATCTATTTGATCACAAGACTCCCCTTTTGTTTTTTTATACAACACTTGTTCTTGTTGGCTTGATAAAATATGACAAAAACCATTGCCCTGATTGCTAAAATATAACAAAACCCCACATTGCTCTAAATGTGCCTTTTTCACATTTTCTGGCACTTGTCTGTGCTGCCATTTCTGTCTGTCTCGTATCCTTCAAAAGTCATCTCAGAAGCCATGCCCTCTGGGAAACCTTGGACTGCTACCCCCACACAGGCTTAGGTGCCATATTTGTGCTTTTGTGGCTCCTGCATTCTGATAATTTATTTGTTGATTTAGCTTCCCAGCTGTCCTCAGTGAGGATCAGAACAGTGTCTTATGTGTTCATTCATTTAGTGAGTCATTCCATAAACATGCACTGAGCCTCCTCTATGCAGGCACATAGTTCAGGGCTCTGAGGATCCTGGGGGGAACAATGTCCCTGCCCTTATCAAACTTATATTCAAGGGGATAGGGACAAAATGTAAATACGATAAATATATAATGTTAGATTGCATTAAGCGCCACAGGTAAAGCAGGGTAAAGAGACTGAGAGTGACAGGAGATGCCCTTTAAGATAGGGTTTCAGGAAAGCTGGATCAGCTAGGATGGGCGAGGCTATGCTGCACAAATAGCCCCTGTATCTTAGTGGCTTAGAACAATAAAGGCTTATTTCTCGTTCATGCAATGGGCCCACCGAGGGTTGGCTACAACTTCTGTGCCACATCACCTCACTTGTGGGCCCAGATGGAGCTTGGCTGGCTGTCGTGGAGTAGGTGGGGAGGGGGATGTGGTGAGTCATACACTGGCTCTTAAGGGCTTCAGCTCACATTTGATTGCCACAACTCATTCAAGGGGCCAGGAAAGGGCTTTCCTGCCATGTGCCTGGAATGAGAGGAAAACTGGACTGTGGGGTGGACGGCATTAATGAATGCACAGGAACCCTCTCCGATATGAGGACTTTTGCACAGAGACCTTAATGCAGAAAGGAGAGGAGACTTGTGAATATGCGGGAGGAGGGTGGAGGAAACAGTACTTGCAAAGACCCCAACACCCTTCCGGCATTCAGCACGGGGTTTTACATGAAGCAGGTGACCGGGCAGTGTTTGTTGAATGAATATCTTGAATTCCAGGAGTTTCTGCATTAGTGAGATCTTTCCATCTCAGCTGTCTAAGTGGCAGGTCTAGATGAGGTGAGCGTTCATTTGTAAGAGTGGAATATTCTAACCAGCCCAAACAAAGATTGTTTGGTATCGGAGTCTCAATCTCAATTATAGGACTTAGAGTCAGTATACCGAACTTATCTCTGGCTACATAATTTATTTTGACTTGTCCTCTGACTAAAGGCCAGGATCTTATGTTCTAGCACAAGAAACAAGAGAGAAATATGTAAAGTCACCCTAAGTATAGAGCGTTTAGAAACATGTTTATAAAATACCTATAAAAATGAAAACTAGTTTTTCTCCTTGTGTATACCTGATGGGTTTATCATATTTGAAATGACTGTCCAGATTCCCTGCTAAACTCCAACTGGGCAGGAGCATATCCCCTTCATAGAGTATCGCCAGCACCTAGATACTGCCTGGCAAGTGATGGATGGCCAATATATCTAGTACCTGCGGACTGGTTGGCAGAGGGAGGGAAAGCTATGCAGCATTTTTCAGACTTTAAGAGCAGTCTTAGGTTCACAGCAAAATTGAACAGAAGGTACAGAGGTATCCTAAATACCCCCTGCTGCACACATGCATAGCTGTCCCTGTGATCCACATCCCCCACCAGAATAGCACCAGCTTGTAACAACATCAATTGATACAATTGATAGGCCTACATGGACACATAATTATCGCCTAAAGTCCATAGTGTACATTATAATTCACCCTTGGTGTTGTACATTCTATGGGTTTGAACAAATGTGTAATGACATGTATCCACCACTATAGTGCCGTACAGAGTAATTTCATGAAAAAATAATCTATGCTCTACCTATTTATTCTTCCCTAAGTCCCTACCTCCTGGCAACCACTGATCTTTTCACTGTCTCCATAGTTTTGCCTTTTCCAGAATGTCATATGGTTGGAATCATACAGTGTGTAACCTTTTCAGATTGGGTTCTTTCACTTAGAAATATGCATTTAAGGTCACTCAGTGTCTTTTCATGGCTTGATAGCACACTTCCTTTTTGTATTGAATAATATTCTATTGTCTGGATATACCATCTTTTAGGGTACGGCTATGGGGAGTGTTCTGACCTCAGCACTATTGCTTGTCAAGAAAGTGAAATGGGTTTAACTAGAGGAAGAGTGGGTTTATTAATAAAGGCAATGGTGAACTGAACATAAAACCAAGAAGGGTGATCAAGCTAGAGGACAATCAGCTGAGGCTCCTGGAGAATGAACTAGGTCAGAGTGAGTGATAGTGGGGGGAAAAATGGACTGGACTCGGTGGATGTGTAGGATTTCAATAGAGGAGCCGGGGGAAGATTGGCACATGGGATCCATGGAGTCGAACCATCATTATGTCCATGTTAAATGCTAACTTTGGCAAAAATAAACAATTTCCATGAGCTTCTCCAGTCAGAGAAAACAGCATGAATAAAGACACGTAGGTGGCCAAGTACATGGTGCGTATGGAGAGCCATATGCAGATCGCTTTGGTTGGAGCATGGGGTGTTTGCATTTTAACCCTAACTCTTTTTAACTTTGATGCTAATTTTGAGCAAATGGAAATGGCACTAGCCACATTCTTGGATCTCCCAGGTATCTGGATTTTGGGGTTACAGTGCTTGATATTTTTGCTCAGTCCTAGGTCCTCCCTTGCTGAGACCACTATTGTACTGGCTTCCCTGGTGGCTGCTGCCAGGGGCAGGGTGTCTGAGATAGTCTCACTCAGGCACACTGTGACTCCTTCTCAGGACGAAGGACAAGAGCAGCATCTCTATAGACATGATGCTAAGTCAGCAGAAGGTTCTGATTGTGCAGATTCAGGATTTCTCTTCCTGCTGGTTTGAATGAATGTCTCACCTGCAGCTGCCTTGGGAAAAGCTGCAGTGTCAGATGAGGAGGGTCGGAGGTCAGACAGAGGCTGGGCTGTTTTGGTGACTTGGAGATTCTTTTGTTTATAGCAGGTTGGTAATTCCATTTGGGGGGCCTTTAATGCCTCAAACTCGGAGACCTTGGTAGACACTCTAAGTTAATGGATTTGAAATTTCTTTGAAAAGCTGAAATTACTGGACAAACACAAGATGGTAGTGGTCATTATAGTAATTATGATAAAAATGATAGGAAACTTTAAATTTCCCAGCCTGATATGACTTGAAGGATGCAAAAGTTGAATCTGATGTTGGTCAAGCATTGATCTTGCAGAAAATGTCCTGTTTTCCTGTAGCAAAGAGATGTCCTAAAAATGGCCCTGTAACTTTTGAATTGAGTCCCTAGGGAACCTTGGAGTTTTAGGGTAATATGTTTGTACCTTGAAGGAACATTTGATTTTCATGCCCCGTTGTTTCCTATCGCTTCATGCTTCAATGCCTTGGTGCAAATTGTTACCTCTGTCCAGAATGCCCCTCCTCACCTAACTGGCAATGTCACGAACAGTTCTTCACTTGTAAGCACCAGACACATTCTCTGGCTAGCTGAAGTTGAAAAAGAAAAGAGAGGGGGAACTCACAAACTTGAGAGGCTGAGGGGACCAGGCAGGACTCTGAGGACATGCCACTCAAAATCAAAAAGGCTGCTTGCATCTTGCATCTCGGCTCTTGATCAAGCAAGTGCATTTAATAGACTCATCAAGATGGCGGACAGCAACAGTGAGGATTCCCCGAGGGTATTCGTGACAGTGGTGGTTGCTATGCAGCCAAGGAAATTAACACATGCCCGTTTCATCGTGTTCAGTCCCCAGCTCAACAGTCATCTCCTCGGGAAACTTTCTTTGACTTCTTCTGGGTAGGGTTCATTCAACATGCATGATATTCAAAAGATATATTAGTATCTACCATGTGTCAGGCATGTTCAGGGCACCAGATGCAGCCATAAACAAGATGGACATGATCTCTACCGTCAGGAAGTTTACCTTTCAGAGAAGCTAGATGATAAAGAGAATGAAGAAGCACATAAGTTAATTTTAGGTAGTGTTAAGTACTAGATAGGGAAATAAAGTAGGGAGAGGTAAGAGACAGAGTGCTGTGGATGGATAAAGGTGGAGTATTTAAGAGAGGCTGAGCAGGAAAGGTGTCTCTGAGGAGGAGAGGAAGTGAGCCATGTGGAGTATAGGCAGCAGGTGACCGCAAGTGTCTAGACCCTGGGTGGGTAGGGGAGGGCGGGCTTGCCATGTCTGGGGAGCAGTAACAAGACTAGGGTGGCTGCAGGAGAGTGATCAGATAGAAGTGGGAGGAAACAGGTTCTGAGAGGTAGAGAGAGGGCAGCTCTCCTGGGACTTGGTCATGAAAAGACTTTAAAAACAAATAGATCTTAAAACAGACCAGGTTTTGTTTTTGTCCTGAAAATAGGAGATTCCAGGTCAAGAAGGTTTCTTCTGCTCTAACCCTTATGAAAAATAACCTGAAGCCCTTGTTCCCACCTTATAAAACCCACTGTTCTGCTATTTGCTAGTGGGATTTGAAACCAAATAGTGACAGAGTGATGCCAATGCCTAAAGTTTTGGTTAGTCTCTCAACTGAGAGGTTGATCAAAAGGGAGAATTGTTAAGTTTAGCCAAAAGCTGCCTTTTTACATACTTTAAAGATTTCTCCATAAGTAGGGAACTGCGACCTAACTGGATGTGTAAACAGACTGTAACCCACTATTGTCCAAACAACTGAGTTTCAGCCAATCAAGGGTGGTCAAATGTTAAAACTGGGCTCAAGTAAGGCAAACACCAAGCTGTAATGGATCCAGCTGTCTCTGCACCTCACTTCCATTTTCTGTCTGTCGCTTTCCTTCTTCTGTCCATAAATCTTCTTTATGGTAGAAATGGAGCCTCTCCAAACCTGTTCCGGTTCGAGGTCTGCCCAATTCTTGAATCATTCTTTGTTCAATTAAATACTATTAAACTTTTTAAAAAAGGAGTTTGGGTTTTATTTCAACTGTGATGGAAAACCATTGGAGGGGTCTGAACAAAGGATTGACTTAACTTGATTTATGGTTTTAAAAAATATCACTCTGGATGCTGCATGGATTGTAGGAATTCTGGAGTGAGGAGGGGATAGGGGGCGCCTGGGAGGCCAGTTAGGAGGATATTACAATAATCCAGGTGGAGACAGGACAGGATGGTTACTTGGGTAAGGAGGTGATGGTGGAGGTGGTGAAAGTGACCGGTTTGGGGATGTGCTTAGAAAGTGGACTGCTCTGTACTTGCTGATGGATTTGATGTGAGGAGTAAGAGAAAGAATGACTCTTAGGGCTTTTACTTAATCAACTTTAAAATTTGAGGATAATTTTAGAGTTATAGAAAAGTTGCAATAATAGTACAGAGAATTTTGGTATATGCTTCACCTAGGTTGCACTAGTGGTCAAAGTCCTAGAGTTCTTTCTTATATTTTTTAAATTTTTAATTATTATGCATACATAGTAGGTGTATATGTTTGTTAGGTATATGGGACATTTTGACACAGGCATGCAAATATGCAATAATCATATCAGGGTAAATGTGGTATCCATCACCTCAAGCATTTATCCTTTGTGTGACAAACAATCCAATTATACTCTTTTTTTACTTACTTAAAAATGTAATTTACTTACTTAAAAATGTACAATTAAGTTGTTGTTGACTACCGTCACCCTCTTGTGCATTCAAATACCGTATCTTATTTGTTCTTTCTATTTTTTGTACCCATTAACCATCCCCATTACCTGCCCCCACACTCCCAGTACCCTTTCCAGCCTCTGGTAACCATTGCACTACTCTCTGTGTCTGTGAATTCAACTGTTTTCATTTTTAGCTCCCACAAATGGCTGAGAACATGTGAAGTTTGTCTATCTATGTCTGGCTTTTTCCACTTAACATAATGACTTCCAGTTCCATCCATGTTGTTCCAAATGACAGGATCTTATTCTTTTTATGGCTGATTGGTACTCCATTGTGTATATATACCACATTTTCTTTATTCATCTGTTGGTAGACTTAGGTTGTTTCCAAATCTTGGGTGTTGTGAATAGTGCTGCAATAGACCTAGGAGGGCAGATATCTCTTTGATACACTGATTTCCTTTCTTTTAGGTATGTGCCTAGCAGTGGGATTGCTGGGTCACATGTTAGCTCTACTTTTAGTTAGTTTTAATATAGTATGGTTAACATGCTGGATGGAGTTGACATTTGTTGAGATGGGGAAGACGGAAGAGGGAGATATCTCTAGCTCTGCTTTGGCCATCTTAGCAAGTCATTTCACATTCAGGTGGAAGTAGATATCAAACAGGTTGGTTAGATATATGAATCTGGAGTTCAGGAGAGAACCTGGGTAGTGGGTGCAGCTGTCGACATTTAGATAGTATTTAAGGTCACAGAATGCTCCAGTCTTTTATATTTGGTAATTTTCATAATAAAAAGTTCATTTGAAAATTGAGTCAGTTTAAGGAAATATGATTAAATAATAACTTAGGTCACACTTTTCTACAAATGACCAGTAGAAAATGTTTTAGGCTTTGCAGGCCATAGGATCTGTTGCAAGGACTCAACTCTCCCATTTTAGCACAAAAGGAGCTCTAGATAATGTATCAATGAATGGGCATGGCTGGGTTATAATAAAACTCTATGTACAAAAACTAGGTGGTGGACTGGATTTGGCTCACAGGCTGTACTTTGCCAATTCCTGGGCCCTACAATGTTGAGAGGTTGGGAAGATGAGGACAAACCATCAAGGAAGCTAAGAGGGAGCAACTAGTAGGGTAGCAGGAAAACCAGGGCAGTGTGAAGCCCAGGAAGGCAAGTCCAGGAAAGGAATTCTCCATCATGTCTGATGCTGGTAGGACAAGAAATGAGAATTGTCCTGTAGATTTGACAACACAGAGGTTGCAGGAGACCTTCGGTAGCACCGTGGTGGCCACACCTGACCAGGGTTTGTAGAGGAAAGAATAGTACAGAAGTAGGCAGGGTGGTTATAGCCAACTCTAGACCATTTTTGCTATAAAAGGGAACAGAGAGAAATGGAGAATTGTCTACAGAGGGACTTGGGAGTCACATAAGGGTTTTCATTTCCGTTTTTATGGTAGAAGCTATGCTTGTATTTTGAGGTGAACCTCCTCATGCTTTTACTATAGTTGTACCCTGTATACACTTCTTTCTTTCTTTATTTTTTTGAAGATAGGGCCTCACTATGTCACCCAGGCTGGAGAGCAGTGGTGCAATCTCAGCTCACTGCAACCTCTGCCCTACCAGGCTCAAGAGATCCTCCCATCTCAGCCTCCTAAGTAGCTGGGACCACAGGTGTGCACCACCATGCCTGCCTATTTTTTTTTTCTTTTCTTTTTTTTGTATTTTTAGTAGAGACGGTGTTTCACCATGTTGCCCCAGGCTGGTCTCGAACTCCTGAACTCAAACGATCTGCTTGTCTCAGTCTCCCAAAGTGCTGGGATTACAGTACACTTCTACAATTAATTCTTTCACATTATCATTTGTTTAAAATCTGTGTCTTATGTTAGCAGAGTTTCTCAGTCTTTGAACGTGACGTTATGGGCTAGGCAATGATTTGCTGGGGGAGGGCACCATTGCTGCTCATTAAACTACTAGAGTGTGGTACTAGATTTACTCTTCTTGGTCTCCCTGGTCTTTAATACTATGCCTGGCGTACACAGGGGGTGCCATAAGTATTTTGTTGAGTGAGTTGGTGAATAGAGGGGTTCCTTTACAAAGTACTGTTTTGATCATCTGATAAGAAAGTCACATGGTACCTGGGTGGCCTGAGGTAAAAGCAAGGCAGGTCTCCAGGGTTGAGTTTAGCATGCCTGATCTTTGCTGAGATTCAGGATTTCCAATTGCACTGGAGAGGATTCTGTAGTTATTAGCAAGAGGATGGCTAGCTACATTTAGCTGACATTTCTCATGCGGCTTCTGGACTATCAAGGTCTCCTTCTTCATGCCTCCTCATCTGCTTGGGAATGTTGCTTATGTAGTTCCTACAAGAGCAAGTGGACATGAGGGATGGGGAAGTTCTTTATCTTAAGCATGATTATTAAATGTGGATTCCATTATTTAGGCAAATGCTGTCTACAGACGCTCCAGGAGCCACCTCCCAACACCTGTCCTTCACCTCTTGCCAGAGACTCAAAGATGAGTGGACTTTCAGAGTTGGAACAATAATAATATTAGTAGCTGTCACTTTGAAATAGACATGGCAATTTACACTCTGTGGGGGAGTCTTTAGTCCCTCACTGGATAAGCACAGTGGAAGGCCACCCGTATGTGAAGTGATCTCAGTGGGAGCTAAAGATGGTGAGGAATAGGCTAAGTACCTTCTTCCCCTTGTACCACCCTCTGATGTAGACAAACATGACCTCCACCTTTAGGGGATTCTATAAAATGTTGTTGAATGGGCAGGGTGTGGTGGCTCATGCCTGTAATCCCAGCACTGTGGGAGGCTGAGGTGGGTCAATCACTTGAGATCAGGAGTTCGAGACCAGCCTGGCCAACATGGTAAAACTCCGTCTCTACTAAAAATACAAAGATTAGCCGGGTGTGGTGGGGCACATCTGTAATCCCAGCTACTCAGGAGGCTGAGGCAGGAGAATTGCTTGAACTCGGGAGGTGGAGGTTGCAGTGAGCTGAGACTGCACCACTGCACTCCAGTCTGGGTGACAGAGTGAGACTCCATCTCAAAAAAAAAAAAAAAAAAAGTGTTGTTGAATGAAAGGATGAGTGGATATGCATCCGTGCTCCCATCTTGTCCCTGTCTTCCTTTTATTTGTGTTTCTACCTGGCACCAAAGGTGTCCTGTAGCTGTCTCCAAGTAAGACTGAATTGATAAGAACTTATTACTCTAAAGGGAGGAGACAGAGTCCCAATAATTGAATGCTATTCTTCTTTCAGTCTTTCCTGTATCACCTTCATGGATTTTGCCATATCAGGGTATCACCTACCTTAGGGATCTATAAACTATGGCCTGCCACCTGTCTTTGTAAATAAAGTATTATTAGAACAGAATTGCACCCATCTGTGGATGTGCTTTCTATGGGTGCTTTCGTGTTACAACAGCAGAGTTAAGCAGTTGCTATGGTGACCATATGGCCCATAAAGCCTAAAACATTTACACTCTGGCCCTTTACAGAAAAGCATGCTGGCCCTTGATGTACATTATTATTTAATCAATTTTTCTTTAAATCGACTCAGTTTTAGAATAAACTTATTATTATGGAGGTTAGCAAACAGGCAAGAATAGAGAGAATGTGTAATGAACACTCATGTACCCATATTCAGCTTCAACTCATGGTCAATTTTTTTTTAAATGGCTCCATTAACATCTAAATAATATTAAAAACTGCGTGTGTTTAATATACATAACTTGATGAGTTTGGACGTATGCATGTGCCTGTGAAACCATAGCCACCGTTGAGATAATAGATATATCTTTCACTTCAACAGTTCCCTTGTGTCTCTTCGTTTTGCTTTTGTTGTAGTGAGAACACCTGAGATGAGATCTCTCTTAAGAAAATTTTAAGGGCACAATACAGTTTGTTAACTATAGACACTATGTTGTCCAGCAGATCTCCAGAACTTATTCATCCTGCATAAACAAAACTTTATGGAACAGCAACTCCCCATTTCCCTGCACCCCCAACCCTTGGCAATACCATTCTATTCTCTGTTTCAATGAGTTTGACTATTTTAGATATCCTGTATAGGTGGAATCATGCAGTTTTTGTCCTCTGTTACAGTCTTATTTCACATAGTAGAATGGTCCAGTCTCATCCATATTACTGCAAATAGAGGACTTTTTTTTTTTAGGTTGTACAATTTTCCATTGTATAAATATGTCACATTTTCTTTATTCATTCATCTCTCTCTCTCTCTCTCTCTCTCTTTTATTTTATTTATTTATTTATTTTTTGAGACAGGGTCTTGCTCTGTTGCCCAGGCTAGAGTGTAGTGGCACAATCTCAGCTCACTGCAGCCTCCACCTCCGGGGTTCAAGCAGTTCTCCCACCTCAGCCTCCTGAGTAGGTGGGATTACAGGGGTGCGCCACCACAACTGGCTAATTTTTGCATTTATAGAGACGAGGTTTCACTATGTTGGCCAGGCTCCATTCATCTCTTGATGGACATTTGGGTAATTGCCGTATCTTGGCTGTTCTGAGTAACGCTGCAGTGAAACTTCTGTGAAGCAAAGGAAACAATCAAAGAATGAAAAGATATCCTATGGAAAGGGAGAAAGTATTTGCAAATTATATATCTGATAAGGGGCTAATATCCAAAATATATAAGAAACTCCTGTGACTCAGTAGTGAAAATTATTAAATGGGCAATTAAAAAATGGACAAAGGACTTGAAATACATGATTCTTCAAAGAAGACATACAAATGGCCAACAGGTATTAAAAAGGTTCTCAATATCACTAATCATCAGGAAAATGCAACACAAAACCACAATGAGTGATTGTGAAGTCATCTCACACCTGTTAGGATAGCTGTTATAAAAATGACCACACCTCACACCTGTTAGGATGGTTGTCACAAAAATGACCAAAGATAACAAGTGTTGGCAAGGATGTGGGGACATTGGAACCCTTGTACACTGTTGGTGCTAATGTAAAATAATGCAGCTGATATGAAAAACAGTGTGGTGGTTCCTCAAAAATTTTTAAAATTTTTATTATAGGTTGGTGCAGAAGTAATTGCGGTTTTTGCAATTAAAAGTAATTTCACCAACCTAATAGAACTATCATATGATCCAGCAATCCCACTTCTGGGTACATATCCAAAAGAATTGAAATCAGGATCTCAAAGAAATATCTGTACCCTCGTGTTCACCCATGTTCATTATGGCATTATCCAAGATAGCCAAGTTGGGGACAATCTTATTTAAAAAAGAATTTTTTTTTTTTTGAGATAGAGTCTCACTCTGTTGCCCAGGCTGGAATACAGTGGCATGATACTGGTGCACTGCAACCTCCATCTCCTGAGCTCAAGCAGTCCTCCTGCCTCAGCCTCCCTAGTAGTTGGGACTACAGGTGTGTGCCACCATGCCTGGCTCATTTTTGTGTTTTTTTTTTTGTAGAGATGGGGTTTTACCATTTTGCCTAGGCTAGTCTCAAACTCCTGGGCTCAAGAGATCCACTTGCCTTGGTCTCCCAAAATGCTGAGATTGAAGGCATGAACCATCACACCCCACCCAATCTTGGTTTCTTAATACTCCCTCTTCCCTAATACCTTACCAACCCCCTGATTATTTTAATGCAAATCTCAGAACTTGTATCATTTTAATTTAAAGTTTCAGTAAGTATATTAAAAGGCAAGAACTCCTGTATTGACTGTAACTACAATTTTATTATTCCTCTTAATTAATAATTCCTTAATATCATCAACTATCCTTAAATAGCTCAAGGTTTTTAAACACAAATATCTACTTAAGCTTCGTTCCAAGCAATAATTTGCTTGAAATTATGGTTCAGATATGCTATTTATATTTTTTAATATAGTAGAATGGCTCCTGAATTATTGAAAATGTAAGAGGAAAATGTATCCCTGCACCATCTAAAATGATCTTGTACGCCATCAGTATACCTCACACTGGAGTACACCACGTTAAGGAGGCCCTTAGCAGAAGGTGTTGTCCACTTTCTTCTTTGAATCCTGTGGAAGGTCTTATGGTGTCCTTGTTTTCACAACCCTGACAGAGTTAGTCAGTGCCTGGAGCAAACACCAGGGACATGCAAATCAACCATGAAGTCTGAAGGAACAACAACTTCATAGTCACCTTCACCAGCTCAACACAATTTACAGTACAATTAAGACCGACAAATCTAATTGGATAAACAGAAAATAGAATTAAGGTAATCTATCCTAAGTGTACCAAATTCCTATAATGAGTTGCTTTCAGCAGTTGTGGAAACATATAATTACCAAACAAATTACATGTTATTTTTATCTAAGAAGCTAATTAAGTGTTCTGTGCAAATTATTATGTGGTGGCACCAGGATCAGAGTTGTATTAAATACCTAATTGAAAAAGGGACGAGACCCTAGAATTTTACATGGGAATGCGATTGAGAGAGATCATAGCAAGAGGGTCTGATTCAGAGGCAGAGACTTGAGAGAAGCTGGGTGGAAGTGGGAGAAGTTAGGGTGTCTTTGGTTAGTTTAAATTTGTTTGTGTTTTTAGAGACAGAGTCTTGCTCTGTTGCCCAGACTGGAATACAGTGGCATGATCTCAGCTCACTGCAGCCTTGAACTCCTCGGCTCAAGCGATCCTCCCTCCTCAGCCTCCTGAGTAGTGGAGACTATACCACCACCACACACTACCATGCCTGGATAATTTTTAAATGTTTTGTAGAGACAGGGTCTTGCTGTGTTGCCCAGGCTGGTCTTGAACTCCTGGCCTTGCATGATCCTCCTGCCTTGGCCTCCCAAAGTGTTGAGATTACAGGCATGAGCCACTGCGCTTGGCCACTTTGGTTGGTTTAACTTGAGCCTGAATGGTTGAGTTTAAGTCAGGGCTCTGACATTTATGGAGCCTTAGGTCTTTTTAATTTATCTGTTCTTTAAATTTATGCTTCTTCCTAAATGTAAGCTGCAAAGCTCTGTATGCTGCAGCTAACCTTAACCCTGGGTTTTTTTGTTTTTTTTTTTCTTTTTCGTAGCCCTTATATAACTTCCTTACTTTGCTCTCATTTCCTCATTTCCTTGTGACTCAGTAAATCTTCTGATATCTTCTTGTGGGTTCGTGCTCTTTTGCACCCTGGAATGGTAAGAAATAGGCACTTTGGGATATTTCCTATAACTCAGAAAAGGTAGCCTGGAAGAATTTTGCAATGAAGCTTTGAGCTGGAATCAGCCTCAAGAAACATATCCGTGTTGAGTGTGATAGGAGAGGCAGAGCCTTTTCCTAAGTTGAGGCAGGTGAGGAGAGAGTGAAGTTGCTGCGTTTCCACCAGGTTAGACATAGTGCTGTAGTGGAAAGCACTCTCAACTGGCATCATAAGACCAGATTTATTGTCCCTGTCCTGCTGTTGGTGAGCAGTGTGACCTCTGGCAACGCATCACTCCCCTCTGAGCTCCGGTATCTCATTTGTAAAATGTGGAAAATAGCCCTTGGCCTATTTACCTCACAGAGGTGCTTTAAGGATGGCATGCCATAGTTTAAATGAACATCATCTGTAAAATCTCAATTTTTACAACAGAAAGATATGAAAAGATCTGGCATTACGGTTGTTATTTACCAATGGCAGCTGTAGGAAGTCAGACAAGGTGGGTGATGTAACCGAAAATAGCGAGAATCTTCCAGCCTGGCTAGATCCAGGTATCATTGGGATTCGGTCTCTCTTGCTTTTCCGCTTGATTCTTCTCTGTATTCACTGTATTTATTTTTATTTTAATTTATTTTAATTTAATTTAATTTAATTTTATTTTATTATTTTTTTTTTTAGATGGAGTCTTGCACTGTTGCCCAGGCTAGAGTGCAGTGGCGTAATCTCGGTTCACTGCCACCTCTGCCTCCAGGGCTCAAGCAATACTCTTGCCTCCAGCCTCCCAAGTAGCTGGGACTACAGGCACATACCACCACGCCTGGCTATTTTTGTATTTTTATTAGAGATGGGGTTTCACCATATTTGCCATGTTGGTCTCAAACTCCTGACCTCGTGATCCACCTACCTCAGCCTCCCAAAGTGCTGGGATTACAGGTGTGAGCCACTGCACCTGCCTATTTTTTTTTTTTTTTTTTTTGAGACAGTGTCTTGTTCTGTCTCCTAGGATGGAGTGCAGTGGCACGATCATGGCTCACTCCAGCCTCAACCTCCTGGGCTCAAGTGATCCTCCCACCTCAGCTTACTGAGTAGCTTGGACTACAGGTGCACACCACCATGCCTGGTTACTTATTTTTATTTTTGAAGAGATGGAGTCTCACTATGTTGCCCAGGCTGGTCTCAAACTCCTGGCTCAAGCAGTCCTCCTATCCTGGTCTCCTCCCAAAGTTCTGGGATTACAGGCATGAGCCACCACACCCAGCCTGTATTGGTTTTATTCAGGGAATGTCTCCTCACCCTGACTCCCAGTGTGGCAAGACAGTCACTAGAAGAAGTGCTGCATCTTTATTCTATCAGTTAAGTGACTCAGGGGAAACAGAGCACAGAGTCCACTTCCTGGTAGCTTCATCAGAACTCCCAGGGCTAACTCTGATTGGACTCCTCTTACTCATGTGCCCATAAATAAACCAATCACAATGTTCAGGACAGGAATACACTAATTGACCAGGCTGGTCATGTGCATATCCTGAGAGCTGAAGATGCTGAGGTTGCCCCACTTGAGCTACATGGAATGAAAAGTGGGGACAGTTTGTTTCCCAAAAGTGCCAGAAGAAAGAGTATTTTCTGGACCGGAGAAAACCAAAGATCTCATTCTCCCGTAGGCTACCTATTTGAATTACAGTAGAAAAATTTACTAGATTGAGAGTCAGGGAAGACTTGGATTCTAGTCTTGACTGTGTCACTATCACTCTGACCCTGGACATGTCAGTTCTCTTTTTGGGAGCCCAGTTTCCAAATCTTTGAAAGAGATTTGGGCCTGAATTATTCTGAAGTTCCTCACCTTTTATTCACCAGGGACTCTTCTTATCCTGTGGCTTTTTATCTTCATGATATACTGTGTGTTTTGCCAGCGAAACAAAATACATTAAGTACTAATTGATTTTATTTAAAAAAATGAATTAATAGCATGCAGTCAATTGCCACTTAGAAATGCAGATCAACAGAATATAAGGTAACCAGTGGAACTACACTGAGTTATATATATTCCAACCCAAAGCAAATAAACTTAATATTTCTTTAATCTGGCCTGGGTTGCCTGGGACAGCCTGATTACAGGGCAGAATTTGAATTATGCCAGGCCTTATGAAACATTCAGCATGGCTATAGATTCCTAGTTTTCATTTACTGGATCTCAGGTGTCTGTAGTCCCAGCTATTCTGGAGGCTGAGGCATGAGAATCACTTGAACCTGGGAGGCGGAAGTTGCAGTGAGCCAAGATTGTGCCACTGCGCTCCAGTCTGGGGGATAGAGTGAGACTCCCTTCAAAAAAAAAAAAAAAAAAAAGATTATTTATCTCATCTGTCTGGGTTCTGCACATATTTGAATTTGCTGAACCTGATACAGACCAAATCAGTGTTTCCGAAACCTCTCTCTGATATTAAAAATAACCTATGGAGCTCTTTAAACTTATAGCCTCTTGGGTATTCCCCCCAACCCCATTTTGACTCAGTATATTTGGGTATGGTTGGATACGTGCCTTTTTAACAAGGTATCCCCAGGTGATTCTTATCTTAAAGAAAGTTTGGAAACGCTGGACTAATATCCAAGGCCTTACTACTCAAAGTGTGACCAGCCACATCTGTATCCCCTGGGGTGTCTTGCTTAAATTGCAGAGGCCAGGCCCTACCCAGACTGACAACTGGAATCTGCATTTTAACAATGGAAGCAGATTGGCTTTTGTTTTTAGTTGGCTTTTAATTTGATCTATTTTCTGTTTTCATCGTCGTGAGGCTCTCAGCTGCCCCTCTTGTCCTAGGCCTCTTCAGAAGAGACATTTCCCTCTCCTCTCCTTGCCTCCCCACAGGGTATAATAAACACCTGTCGGGGTTTGTGGGGGAAGCTCGCCCTGACCTCCTGTTACTGAGACAGGAGATGCAAAAGGGTTCTGCACACAGCCTCTCAAAGCAGACTTGACCCCCAAGCTTCCACCGCTAGGTCTTGGGAAGAAATGGCCTCAGCAGATTCTAGGCCTCCACGGCTGTCTGTTTCATGCTCTCAATTTTGACTTGGCCTGATCCGTGCTGTCTCCATCAGGTGTTCTGAGGCATTTCACACATGACTGGTCTTAGGCAACTGGGCCAAGCCTGTTCTGTTCTTTTTCAGTTTTCTTAATTGCAAGGCTGTTTGTTTCCCCACTGGAGAACTTCCATACCCAGAATTCTGAAATCTAGGTACTCAGGCCTTAGCGGATGATGTTCTCTCAGCACTTAATTCATTCATCATTCAGTAAACTATCCTCAAGCAATTCTATATTCGAAACATTCTGATAATGATGGCATAGTAATAATAATAGTTGGCATGTATTGAAATTTTATTATGTGCAAGAAGCTGTGCCAGGTACTTTAAATATCTCATTTAATCCTCACAGTAACTCTGGGATGCTGTTCTCACCCCCGTTTGACAGATGGAAAAGCTGAGGCTCATAGAAGGAAACAGAGTGCACAGTGTCTCTGATATGGTTTGGCTCTGTGTCCCCATCCAACTCTCATCTCAAATTGTAATCCCCACGTGTCAGGGAGGGGTCTGGTGGAAGGTGATTGGATAATGGGGGAGGATTTTCCCCTTGCTGTTCTCGTGATAGTGAGCGAGTTCTTGTGATAGTGAGCGAGTTCTCGTGAGATCTGATGGTTTAAAAGTGCGTGTCAATTCCCCTTCTTGCTCCCCATCCCGCTCCTTCTGCCGAGTGAGATGTTCCTTGCTTCCTCTTTGTCTTCCACTATGATTGTAAGTTTCTTGAGGTCTTCTTCCCCAGCCATGGGGAGCGGTGAGTTAATGAAACCTCTCTTCCTTATAAACTACTCAGCCTCTGATAGTTCTTTACAGCAGTGTGAAAATGGACCGATACAGTCTCACAGCTGAATAGTGATCGAATCTGGTTTCAAACCCAGCCCTCTCTGACCTCTGAGTTTTCAGTGTTAACCATGTCACACACTAATATGATTTAGGCTTTATGGAAGGAGCTCACTTTTCATGAAACATCTATAGAGCCTTTAATTTCTACTAATGCCATGAGGAAAGTGCCTTGCCCACCTGGGTGATGTCAGAACTAGGGTCTGGGAGTGGATTCATATGGTCATAGTCTCGTGGCCAGGGATTGGTAAAATCCAAATTTGGAATCTGGCTTCTGGCTATAAGCCCAAAGTTCTTCCTGTCATCCCGGACGGTACAGCCCATTATCTCAAGGAGCTGGCCTCTCAGAGTCAGAGAGGTCATGCTCAGTATCTAGAAGTTTGTGACAAGTACTATGTGGCACATCCCTGGCTCTGAGGATAAAGTCATGACTCTTGGGTGAGCTCATGATAATGCAGGCTTGCATTACTTCAGTACTTACTTTGTGCTAAGCATGTCACACTCTCTCATTTAATGCTCTTAACCCTACAATTACCCCCATTTTACAGAGGAGGAAGCTATAGTGGCTCACACAGAATAGGTGCACAGTGAGTTTTTATTGAAAAGAAGAAAAATGGCACGTGAGTTGCATTAAGGAAATGTAGGCCAGGGCTGGGGCAGGAAGGCAAATGGTGGCCATAGGGCCAGCTCACGGGAGTAATCGAGTGCCTGAATAAGGAGTCTGAACTTCGTCCTCTGTTTTGTAAGTAGCTAAGGAAGGGAAATGAAGTTCAGTGTGCAGGAAGGTCTGGAGGCAGGTGAAAGCATTAGGTCATTGCAGACCTCCAGATGTGGGTGATACGGCTCGAACTAAGATGGAGAAAATAGGAACACCTGTCAGCATGTGTAGTGGGCAAGAATGTGACTTTAGGGTCACACCTGCTTACAATCCAGCCTCATCATTTAAGCAAGTTACTTTCTTCTCTGAGCCTCACTTTTGTTCTCTTTTTAAATGAGGATAATACCACCTACTTATTAGGGTTGTGTAGCATGTGCTGTTGGGGCTTTCCCATGTGCCCGCAGTCCTTGCCTCCATATATGGAAGCCTGATCACTATGAACCCCTCTGACTCTGTCTTTTCTGGCTTTGGAAGCAGGTTTAGCCCACCTGCAGGGGAAGCAAAGGTGCTGGAAGCAGCCAACGGTAGGGATTTGTGGATAAGCACTCCAGTCCTTTGTTTTGTAGGCAGGATAACTGATGTAGAGTAGATATTTTATGCTATATCCCAGATGTGTCTCTAGTGATCTTAAGGCCCAGTTGCCCTAAGCAGTCTCTTAATTTAAAATCCACCATTTATTGTTTCCTTTTACTTCCCTGTCTCACTTCTCTTTCCTCTTACCAGTGTTTCCTGGGATCATTTCTCAAACCACTGGGAGCTCAAATTCTTTTTCAGGGCCTCAGATCATAATAATGATAAAACCAAACACTGTATATAAAGTGCTTAGCACAGTCGTGTGGCCCAAGGTTAGTTCCCCGATAAATGGTAGCTGCTATCAGCATCATCATCATTATCATCCTTGTGAAGGTGGAATGAACGTAGTCTTTCAAGACATTTCCACTGACAGATAAATTCATCCAAAATATGAAGAAAAATGTGAAGGAAAAGGTCACCTAGAATATGCGGAGCAAAATATTGCAATGATTTCTTTTTTTAATGAGATAGTTTATTAATTATTAATCAGTATCTTTAACCTTTAGTCCTTGTCTAACACCATGGATAACAGGTCTACAATTGAGTATAATTAGCCAAATGCGTCTTGCATCCTAAATTGGCTATTCTGAGTTACACAGTTTGATTTTCTTGGAAGGAGGACCTGGTTTCATTAGAACCTAGTTGTAAATGAGTCTCCTCCTTGAAGTTCCTGTTGCTATTTGAGCTTGTGTTTGTAGCTGGAGATTTACTCTTGGATTTTAGTTGTTTTAGCCTTCATCTGTTGAAGAGGTGAGATGATATTGTGTGTGTGTGTGCTGGAGGTTATGCTTCCAATATTTACAACATTGGCTTTCCAAAGCAGAAGATGATGGGCTTTCTGGGAGGATGGTTCAATAGGAAACCTTCAGAACCAGTGGGGTTGGATGGTGGAGCAGAGGGTGGAAGGGAGAGTGATGGAAAGTAGAGTGATGGAAAGTAGAAAGGATAAGCCAACTTTATCCTTTAGACTTGCCCACTTAACTTATATGTGCTTATCTGGACCTGGGCCCAGGGGGAGGAGATAGAGAAATGCATGAGAGGCTGTCTTGAGTGTTAGGGACAGAGCATGATGAATGCAACACCTGTCAGTTCTATGTGTCAACTTGAATGGGCTACAGTCTATAGTTACCTAGTCAAACTCTAATGTAGGTGTGTTGTGAAAGTGTTTTGTAGATGTGATTAAAGCTTATAATCAGGTGACTTTAAGGGAGATTATCTTACATAATCTGGGTGGGCCTGATTCAATCAGAGGACTTAAGAGTAGAGCTGAGGCTTCTGAAGAATAAATTCCACCCAAGGAGAGAAGGTTTAGCTCATGCCCGGAAATTCCAGCCTGCCCCGTGGATATTGGACTTGCCTAGCCATTCCCCACAATCATGTGAGCCGATTCCTTGTCATATGTTTCTTAATATATGTCTCCTGCTCATCTGTTCCTTTAATTGAACCCTCAGTAATACAGATTTTGGTGCCAGGAATAGGGTTCTATTGTAACAAATACCTTAAAAAGTGGCAGTGGCCTTGGAATTGCGTGTTGGGCAGAGGCTAGAAGAATTTGGAGACACATCAGAGAAAAAGACTAGACATCCTTCAACAGACTGTGAGTGGAAATATGAATGCTAACAGCTCTGTTTCTGGGGACTCAGAAAAAAGTAAGTAACATGTTAGAGAAAGCATATATCATTTTAGAGAATACCTAAATCATCATAAACAGATTTTTGGTAGAATTATGGATGTTAAAGGCACTACCAGTGAGGGCTACCTAAGAAGGAAATGTTATTGAAAACTGGAGTAAAGGACATCCTTGTTATACAGTGGCAGAACGTTTATCTGAATTATATGCTACAGTTGTGTGGAAATCTGAACTTGCAAGCAATGAACTTGGTAGTGTTGAAGGGGCAGCCTGGATTCTTCTTACTCCTTTTAGTAAAATGTGAGAGGAAAGAGATAGATTGAAGGAAGAACTGTTAAGCAAAAAGAAACCAAGATTTGATGACTTGGGAAATTCTCAGCCTATCTGGATTGCAAAAGATGCTAAAATTAGGAGATTTACTATCAGGAAAGCATGTCAGGAAAGGGTATGGCTGAACAGCTTTTTTTTGCTAGTTCCTTGGAAAGATAAAAAGTCCCAGTATTCAGCCACACAGAGGGCTGTTTGAAGAGATTAGGTATGAGACTCATGTACCCCTTGGCCATTTAACCAGAAGTGAAGAATAGATATTAGGATTATCCAGGAAAGGACTGTGAATAACCTTTTTTTGTCTGATGGAGTGAATCCCCATGACATACACAGGAGACCCATGAGGTTTTTGAAATTTCCTACCAGCATAAACACAGGCAATTTGGACCCAAGGTAACAGAGAAGATAGAATGAAAGAAGGCCCGTTACACTTCCCAAATTATTTTATTATTATTTTACTTTAAGTTGTAGGGTATGTGTGCACAATGTGTAGGTTTGTTACACAGGTATACATGTCCCATGTTGGTTTGCTGCACCCATCAACTGGTCATTTACATTAGATATTTCTCCTAATGCTATCCCTCCCCCAGCCCCCCACCCCACACACAACAGGCCCCAGTGTGTGATGTTCTCTGCCTTGTGTCCAAGTGTTCTGATTGTTCAATTCTCACCTATGATATAATCCCCAAATTTTACAGGCAGGAAATGACTTAAAACTCTTAGGCTGCAAACACATGTTACCCTTCATGAGAAAGGACTGGTTGCTCAAAAGGTAGAGCCTCAAGCTCAAAGGACAGAGATGGGAGAGGATTATTTCTAGACTTTGCAACCTAGTGTTTACCTAACTGAATCTCTCCTCTCCTTTTTTTTTTTTTTTTTTTCTTTCTGGAAACAGTGTCTCACTCTGAAGGCCAGACTGGAGTGCGGTGGTGTGATCACTCCTCACTGCACCTTCAACCTCCTGGGCTCAAGTGATTCTCCCACCTCAGCCTCCTGAGTAGGTTGAACTACAGGCATGCGCCACCATACCCAGCTAACCTGTTTTTGTATTTTTTTTCTTTAGAGGTGGGGTTTCACCACATTGCCCTGGCTGTCTCCAATGTCTGGGCTCAAGCATTCCACCCACCGTGGCTTCCCATAGTGTTAGGATTACAGGCATTAGCCACTGCATCTGGACTGCCTAACTGAATTCCAAAATTGCTTGGATGTGGTGACTTGTTTTTTCTTTTCATTGTTTCCTTTTTTGATCAAAAACGCCTATAACTGGTATCCCATGCCTGTTCCACAATTACATGTGGGGAGCAGATAATCCGTTTTCTAGTTTTACAGGTCCACAATTGGAGAGAAACTTTGACCCAGGAGGGATCATGCTCAGATTCTTTTAAGTACTTGATTTAGGTGATTGAGATAAGATTTTAGACATTTGAGCTGATGCGATTTGTTTATTTATTATTTATTTATTATTTTTTTGAGACTGAGTCTCACTCTGTCAACCCAGACTGGAGTGCAGTGGCATGATATCAGTTCACTGCAATCTCCACCTCCCAGGTTCAAGTGCTTCTCATGCCTGAGCCTTCAGAGTAGCTGGGATTACAGGTGCATGCCACCATGCCTGGCTGAGTTTTGTATTTTTAGTAGAGACGGGTTTTACCATGTTGGCCAGGCTGGTCTCGAACTCCTGACCTCAGGTGATCCACCCGCCTCGGCCTCCCAAAATGCTGGGATTACAGGTGTGAGTCACTGTGCCTGGTCTGATGAGATTTTGATGAAAATTTTGGACTTTGAATTGACACTATCATGAGTTACTTTTGGGCGGATGGGGTGAATCTTTGGGAGCAAGAGGGTGGCCTGGCAGGCAGAACTACAATTTCTCAAAGATGTTCACCTTCTAAACTCTGACACCTGTGAAAATGTTATGATTTATGGCAAAAGGGATTTTGAAGATGTGATTAAGTTATGGATCCATCTTGAGATGAGAGCCTCATCCAAAATTATCTGGTGGGTCCAATATAATCATGAGTGTACTTATAAGAGGCAGGCATGGAAGAGTCAGAGAAGATGTGACCATGGAAACAGAGTTAGAGCTATGTGGCCACGAGCTAAGGAATGTGGGCAGACTCTACAAACTGGAAAAGAAAAGAAATGAATCCTCCTCTAAAGCCTTAAAAGGAAGCAGTAGGAAGCCCTGCTGGTCCATTTTAGATTTCTGACCTCCAGGACTTTAATTTTACATCGCTCTAAGCTGCTAACTTTGTGGCAATTTGTTACAGCAGCAATGGGAAGCTTATAACCTGTTAAGTGCCACGTCTTCTGCTACACTGCTTAAACATATTATCTTGCTTCTTTCCGCAGTCCTTCAGGACATAGGTATTAAAATCCCCATGTCCCACATTAAAATTTGTGGTTGTAGAAACAGAGGCATTGAAAGTTCACATAGCTTGCCTAAAATGACAGATCTAGTTAGTGGTGGCTATGGGATTTAACTCCACGTCTGAATGATTCCAATGTCTATGGACTAGATCTTGCATGATAAATGTCAAGGGACATGAGAAGTAGGTAAGAAAGCCATCACGACAGTTCAATGTGTGGCTTTACGTTAGACGTAGGATGACCTAGTGGTAAGTGGTATAGCACCCGTTTAGGTGCACTGGAGACATGTTGTATGTCCCCAGATCCAGCTTTGCCACCTCTAAGTGTCTGAGTTGACTTTGGACAAGTTATTTCACCTCTGTTCTTTTCTTTTTTTTTTTCTTTCTTTTTTTTCTGAGACGG
This sequence comes from Macaca mulatta, assembly GCF_049350105.2. NCBI lineage: Eukaryota > Metazoa > Chordata > Mammalia > Primates > Cercopithecidae > Macaca > Macaca mulatta. The sequence goes on along the minus strand of NC_133425.1, from coordinate 11,336,572 downwards.
TGTCTTGTTCTGCTCATTCTGTTGCCCAGGCTGGAGTGCAGTGGCACAATCTCAGCTCACTGCAACCTCTACCTCCCAGGCTCAAGCGATACTCCTGCCTCAGCTTCCTGAGTAGCTAGGATTACAGGCATGCACCACCACGCCCAGCCAATTTTTGTATTTTTAGTAGAGATGGGATTTCACTATGTTGGCCAGGCTGGCCTCAAATTCCTGACTTCAAGTGATCTGCCTGCCTCAGTCTCCCAAAGTACTGGGATTACTGGCGTGAGTCACTGCGCCCAGCCTATTTCGCTTCTCTGAAGCTCAGTTTCCTCACTTATAAATGGGGATTATAATAACACTTTTTTCTAGGGATATGGAGCTTAGAGGAGAGTAATGGTGGTAAAATGCTTAGTGCAGTGCCTGACACATCATAAGTGCTCATAAGTAAAATAATAACAGTAGTAGTAATAATAACAATAATAACATGCTAATAATAAAGGCGAATTATTCTTCCTGGTGTGCCACTCTAGGCAGAGCGATACTAGCAAAGAGAATACAAGATCCATGGTGGGTCAGGGGCACAAGTGTGTTACAAGCAAAGAGAACAGCAGGTACTCAGGCCATTGCACATGACATGTTCTCCATACGACCTGCTTTTCCCCACCTCTTAAACTGGCTACTCCCATTCAAAAGCCATGTCTCCCAGGAAGTCTTCCCTGATCTTCTTGGCTGAAACAGACACCCTTTCTCTGAGGGAGTGTCACAGGAAGTACTTTCCTACTCTGGTCTTATCAATGCGTTCGAAGCCTCTCTCATTAGCCTGGAAACTCCGAGAGCAGAGGTGCTCTCTGTCCCTCTCTTATTTATTGTTACACCCTGAGCATTAAAAAAAAAAAAAAATGGGGTAAGTGGTGAGAAGAGACTGGAGTGGCAGGCCTTGGCCATGCCGGGAGGGACCCTTTAGCCTCCAGCTTCCCGACAAATTTCCCCCGAGTTGGTTTGCGTTTTCTTTGTAACTGAGAACAGCCCAGGGAAAGGCATGGACATGGGGGACCTGCAGAGATGAGACTGGTTGCTTTGCATCTCCGTGGCCCCTCACTCCTGCAGCCCACTCTACATGCTGTTCTGGGCCTCATTAAAACCTGTTCTCCACTAGCCTCTGTGTTTAATATTTATCGATCACCCACAGCATGCAAGCTGGTCAATAAGTGTTTTCAGAAGCCTCACTCCACGCCATCTTGATCAGCCCCTGCCGCTATTTTCCATCATGCCAGCTCTTGAAACCTTGTGGATGTGCCTTGAATTTTTTTTTTAAGTGCTTTTCTAACAAAAGTCCCGACTACAGAGATGCAGAAGCTGAAGTTCCATTTCATTTGCCTCCTGAACCTTGAAGGCACTGATTTTTTTACTGCTGCCTCTGTCCCTCTTAGTCCTCAGTCCCCACACCTCTCAGGATAGCTGAAGAGATGAGCCTGTGTTTGGCTCTGAGTTCCAGCTCCCTGGCAGCTATATCTGTGTTAATAGCATCTCCTTTAGCGTAATCCATTTGACTCCCCCAGCTGTTTACTTTCCTGGGGACCTGCTTGAGCTAGTCTGCTCCCGAACTTCCTTAATGAAGACATGACAGTGGGTGGCTGGAGACGGGAAGTTGCAGGAGAAGCAAGAAAGGGAGAGAGAGTCCCCTGGGTTATATCCCTGTTACTCAACATTGTTGAATTAGATCTCAACATTCCATCATGTGATGTTTGGATGCTGGGAGGGGAGTTAAATATAGAATTCTTCCTTTTGGCATTTCAGAAGGTTTATATAATGTCCTGTTCCTTTTGACAGTGGGGAGAAAGTGAATAGGATGGCTTGGAAGATAGGTCTGTGTCCGGAGCTCCATTTAAAGTAAAGTCTACTCAGCAGCCTGACCCATCTGCCTACTCAGGGGGATATTCAGTGAATCATGTTTGCAAAGGCGCAGATGCCCTTTTGAGCCCAAGGATCTGCTCAGCTCGAAAATTCTATTAATTCTAAGATTCTACAAGTAGCCTTCACAAGAGTGGGTGCTGAAAATAGATCAGCCATGTGGTATGCCCTGAATTTGCCTGGGTTACTGATTTGATTTTCCCCTCAGTGTTTCCCTGAACCTGGCCTGGAAATTCAGCTTGCTTTACCATTTGAACCCTGCCCTGGGGTCCCAGGGACCAGGGTCCCAGGTCTGCCTCCATCATTTCCCAGCCATGTAACCTTGAATGAGTCTCCTGGCTTTTCTGAGTCTCATTATCTTTAGCATACCTCTCTCTCCTCCTTCCTTTCCTGTCTTAGTAAATGACCTCATTTTCCATTTAGCTGTTCAAACTACAAACCTACAAGTCACCTTTGATTTCTCTCTCCCTCTTACCTGCTATGTAGAAACCATCAGCAAGTGCTTCTAGCTCTGCCTTTAGCACAGATCCATGAAACATGCTTCTACCTTCACTGCAACTCCTTATGAAATCTGCATTCAGTGACAGCAGCATCTTCTAAACTGGTCTCTGCTTCCAGCCTTGACATCCTACGATCAATGCATGACCTCAGTGGTTGAGTGATTAAGAACAATGACAAAAACCCATATCTTGAATCGCATGCATCTTTATTAAAATCTTCCTCCAGCCTTCTATTTTACCTAGAATTAAAATCAATTTCTTGCTGTGGCCTAGAAGGACTGCCATAATCTCCTGCTTATATCTCAGACCAAATCCTGCTGTCTTTTCCCTTGGTCCTTTTTCTTTATCTTCCTAGAACTTTCCTCACAGTCATCTTTGCACTTTGCTTGGGAATTTCTTCCCCTGGACCTTTCTGTGGTTGTCTTCTCACCATTCAAGTTTCATCTCAAACATTGCTGCCTGTCACAGGCTGTTCATGATCATCCAGGTTCAAGTAGCCTCCACTCCAGCCACTATCCCATTACTCAGCTTCATTTTCTCCTATAGCCTAGCTCTATCTAAATATTATTTGGGGTGTGTGTGTGTGTGTGTGTGTGTGTGTGTGTGTGTGTGTGTTTAATCAAACTCCTCCCGTTAAAGCATGTGTCCTTTGAAAGCAGGCAGATTGGTCATTTCTGTATCTTAAGGGAGTCATCACCAGCCTGGGCAACACAGAGAGACTTTGTCTCTACTAAAAACTAAAAAAACCAGGTGTCATGGCTTACACCTGTAGTCCCAGCTATTTGGGATGCTGAGGTGGGAGGATCACTTGAGCCCAGAAATTTGAGGCTGCAGTGAGTTCTGGTCGTACCACTGCATTCCAGCCTGGCCAATGGAGCCAGACCCTGTTTCAAAAAAGTCATGCACATGTAGGTGCTTAAAAAAAAGGTGATGTACATAGTAGGTGCTTAATATCTGTTAAACAAATGGATAAAGATTGGTTATGGGGATGAAATAAGAGTGTGCCATACATGCTCGTGTATACAGACACAGTCATGCACATATGTGCATTGAAACTGCCATGGTAAGAAATGCTATTGTTAATAGCTGGGAGCCAGACTTCCCATGACTCTCCAGTTGCATCAGGCCTCCCTTGACTACATTATGCTCCTGAGAAACTTTTTCTGCCCTTTATTGAATTAAAATACTTTAACTTCTCAGCTATCTCATGGATCTTTGCATCTGTTTTGCATCTGTTTCTTAGCAGCCTAGCTTGGCACATGGTGCTTTTTAGAGACATTTAGCATGTAAAGATATTTATAAAGGAGGGATTCTCTTCTATTTTTGCCCAGTCATCTGTTGGAGAGAGGGGGAGCAGCATGCAGGCCCACATGATTCATGTTCTTGCCTGGAGGGTGCTGCCCACCTCTAGCTTGAAAGAGTGGGGTGTCAGCAGCCCTCTGCATTCCAAGGCTGGTTCCTGTGAATGGAGCATCTACAGTGGTGGTTTGGCCAATCCCAACATTCTGTAATGGCCTCTTCTTTATGGTTCATATTTCCCAGATAGGTTAATATTATAGTTCCTTCCATCAGAATGTCCTTAAGTGTAGACCTGCAAAGTTGAGGGGCACAGTTCATAAAACCATTTCTGACATCACTTCCAAGATTGAGGGCTGCCAAGACCACCCTTATCTTTGATAATTCACTAGAAACTCACAAAACTCACTGAAAGCTGTTACACCCACGGCTATGGCTTGTTATAGCTGAAGGATATAGACTAAAATCAGCCAAAAGAGGGACACATAGGCAGAGTCATGAAAGGTCCAAATGTGAGTTGCCAGTGGTCCTCTTCCTATGGAATCATGGACAGTGCCACCTTCTCAGCAACAATGGATGAAAATAAGCATGGAACTTTGCCAACCAGGGAAGCTCACTGAGCCTTGGCATGCAGAGTCGTTTTTGGGGTCTGCTGTTGGGTTCTCACATGGCTGACCTCGGCTTCCAGGTCCTCTGGAAGTTGAGCTCATGCTATATGATTCTAAGCCCCCACTCTGAATCACACTGTTAGACTCTCTGGTGTACCCAAGTCCTCCACAAGCAAAAAAACACTGCTATCTAGGCATGGCATTCCCAGGGCTTAGTAAGACACCAAGGGCAAAGACCAGACTTCTTTTTGGGCAAGGTTTAATTCTTTACTATGTAAGAGCTCAACTTGATACTCTTGGTATGGATGACTTATGTAGACAGCAGTGGTGCTGGCCCTCCTCTAGCTTCCAGTACCTGAATTCATCCATCAATTCCACAAATACTTATTGATTGTGAGCTAGGTGCCAGGCTCTGTGCTCGCTGCTAGGGATACAGTGGTGAAGGACATAGTTCATGCTATGAAAAGGCTGGGGAGACAGATAAACAGGCAATTATTCTTATACATAATTATACCATCATGATGCTAGAAATGATACTAAAGGCTCTTGGTGCACAAGGGTGGCTGGCACAGTTGCTGGTGAAGACCTCCCAGGGTGGTGGTAGTTAGGCTGAGATTGGAAAGATGATTAGAAGTTGGCCAACCAGGGTGGAGTATGGGGGTAGGGAGGTAGTGTTTAGGTGGAGGAATAGCACGTGTAGAGGTTGAGTGATGAGAAAGTTCTTTAGGATGGTAAGGAGCGCCACATTTTCTTGGATGCCACAGCTCACAGGTGATTCTTCTTGAACACACAACCAATAAACACCCAAAGACTTTCTTTTCTCATCTCGTACTAAGGCAGGTGGATTTTTTTTTTTTTTTTTGAAGACTGAGTCTCGCTCTGTTGCCAGGCTGGAGTGCAGTGGCACGATCTCAGCTCACTGCAATCTCTGCCTCCCAGGTTCAAGCGATTCTGCCAAGGCAGGTGGATTTTGAAATCAAGAAAATAGGGTTCATGAGAGAAATTGTTGGCACCTGTTGCTGTCAGGAAGGCTTTTAGACTAAAAAGAGTGGAGCTAATGAAAGCAGTTGGATGGGACAAGAGTATGAGCATTGGCTTTCAGTGGCTTAGGGCAGCTCCAACTCCCCCAGAAATGACTCTTTGTTTACGGTGAGCTCAGGACTTCAGAGTGTGACCCAGAAGGTCCTCAGACCTGGTAAAAAGCATAGACTGGTGCTGTAGGCCAAAAGACAAGGTTTATAAAAGCAGAAGGATTTCTGAGACATTTTGGACATGTGAGCAGGTGACTCATAGACGTTCTAGAAACCATATTTCAAAGACAGTATTTTTGGCAGAATCAGATGGTTGCTTTGTGGTCCTTTCAGGGAGTTCCAGAAACAATATAAAGAAAATTAATAGAAACTAACAAATGGTAGGGAAAAAAGTTGGTGATACTTGCCAAAGGGTTACTATCTTTAATTCACAAAGATGACTTACAAATTAAGAAAAAGACAAAACACCCTAAAAGAAAAATGGAAGTGGAAAAATTATCATGTAATTAGAGAATAAAAACTCAATGGCTAATAAATGCCCAAGAAAATATTAAGCCCTGCCAATACTGTAAAATATTTGAAATAAGATAGTGAAACTGACTGGGCACTGGCTTTTGCCTATAGTCCCGTAATTTGGGAGGCAGTGGCAGGAGAAGTGCTTGAGGCCAGGAGTTTGAGACCAGTCTGGGCAATATAGCGAGACCCCCCTCTCTACAAAAAAATAATTTTAAAAAATGAGCCGGGCGTGGTGGTGCATGCCTGTAGTCCGTTTCTTGGAAGCCTGAGGCAGGATCACTTGAGCCTAGGAATTTGAGGCTGCAGTGAGCTCTGATTGTGCCATGGAATTCCAGCCTGGGTAACAGAGCGAGATCCTATCTCAAAAAAAAAAAAAAAAAAAAAAAAAGAAAACAAAATCCATCAACTAGCACAAAAATGTTGTTGATGAGACTTTGCATTCTTATAATTAAGAAAAGCAAAATGAAAATTCAGTAAGCAAAACAGTGCAGTTGGAAGGAGCGCTAAGCCTCCCTACTTCATTTTGGTGAAGGCAGTTAGTCGGGAAGGAGTCTGGGGCTCCTCCTGTCTGTGTCCTCATTTTGTCTCCCACCCCGTCCCCACTGGCCCCCAGTTTTCTTGCAGGTGTGAGTATGTCAGACCTCCTTCTGTTCTGAGTGGGAGAGAACTCGCTGTACTCTACGGAGCTGAGTTTGGGGAAAGACTGGCCCTTAAGCATCCTCCCACCCAGCCTTTACCCCCAACTCTCTCTCCCTGTAGGACGCCTGATTTTCTTGGCAGAGGAAGAAGCTACCCTCCCTCCCCTTTCCCAGGGCTCTGTGGTAGGCAAGGCAGACTCTTCCTCTGGGCCATCCAGCCTCCTGTAGGCCTGGGGCTTAGCAAAACAGCCAGGGAGAGGGAGATTGGGGACAGTCTTTTTTTTTTAACTCCCACCGTGAACAGTGTGAGGATGATGCCTTAGCTCCATTGCTTTGCTGTCAGCCTTCAGACTTGCTGGAGGAGAATCTCTGCTGAACCCTGTCATGTCTTGGATTTGTGTAATTGAGGGAGGCCTCCCAGGCAATTTAAGTAGGGATTTACTTATTCCTTGGGAGTGCTGAGCTCGTAGTGGAGAAATGGTCTACTCAGTAGTGTATTTACTCGACTTATCCTAACAAGAGCCTTTACACTTGGGATTGCTCTGTCCAGCATCCCTTGGGACTTCCAGGGAAAGCCAAATATTCTTTGCTGCCCCTGCTGCTTCGACAATAAATGTAAAAAGTTTGAAAAAGTCCCATACTGGGGTTGTGTCCCCAGGGTCAAAGACCTCAAATCTCTCGTAAGAAGTAGAAGGCATCAAGAGGTCAAGTTCTGACTCCATAGTCTCAGGACACTGTGGGACTTGATTGCTGCAGTGTGCAATTGATGGTTTTGTAAGACAGATGTATTTAAAACCCTTTCATGGCATCTTGTAGCCTTTGGAATAAAATTCAGCATCCTCACCATGGCCTATGAAGAGACCCTGCATGATTTGGGCACTATGTGCTTTTTTGGGGCTTTGTTTGCTGTCATTTTCCTCCTTGTTCTTTCCAACCCCCGGGGTTTGTAGTCATGTTTCCCTATGCATGGAATGCTCTTCCCACTATTCTGCACTGGTTGATGACGACGACTTCAAAACTTGGCTTAAGGGTCATTTCTTTTGAGAGGGCTTCCTGACAGACCTGCTAACCTTTTCCGTAAGAGCCCTCATGTCATTAGCTGTACCATAACTTTAACTTGTACGTGTTCATTTTCATGGTTTTATCTCTTTCATGAAATGGGTGCTCTGTGGGCGTAGGACCTCTGCTGTCTCGTACAACACCTGGCACATGGGCCAACTTAAAAATATGAATGAATGAATGAATGAATGGACAGCTCTCTAGGAATCAATTATGACTGTATCTTTCCCTGCCATCTCCCAGCTCTGTCTCACCTGGACCACCTGGAGAAACCTCTTGCATCCCATAATTTCAGTTCCCCTGTCTGTATCTGAGGCTGTGGAAAAGCTCTTCACCCAAGCTCCAAGGAATCCTGCCCTTTTCCACTTGCCCCGGATAAGCAAAGAGTTTTCAAGGCTAAGTTGCCAGTTATGTTGGCTTCTTCTGTTTGCTCTTGGGAGGATAGGATTTTGATTACAAGCATAACAGCCTCCAATTATTGAGCATCTACTGCACACAGGGCGGGTACTTTGCCTACATGATCCCTGATCTTCATAGTATCCCTACACGGTAGGTTTTATTATCCCCATGTTGCAAGTAAGCAAACAAAGGATTTCAGAGGTCAGTTTGCACCCTGGGCCACCTGACCCCAAGACTGGTGCTCTTTTTCCCCTATACATTGTGGTCTAGGTTTTGGAACACACACTGGCAAGCACACGGCCCTTCTCAAACTGTGACAATATGGTGCACTGAAAGACCTCGCTTTTTTAACAATCTAAGCTGATGGGCTGAGTTGTGAGGGTCATAAGCTTGCAATTTTGTTTCATCTGGGGACTATTCTGGGTTTCTTCTGTCTGGAAAGAAGGTAAGCACAACAAAGGCTCTGTGAGGGATCATTACACCAGGGCAGAAACAGCTCACCTCTTGAATGCTCATGTGCCATACAGTGTGCCAAGTGATTTATACATATAGCTTTATGTAACCCACAGAGCAGCTCTATATGTATTATTTTGAGCACTATTCTGCAAATGAGGAAACTGAGGCACACAGTAAGAAAGGGTAAACAGTGGAGGCTGGATGCAAACCCAAGTAGTCTGACTACATAGTTTGAAAGCTCAGCCACCAGGTACCTACCAACCAGCTAAATAGATCCTCGCCATTCAAAGTGTGGTCCATGCACCAGCAGCTTTGACATCTTCTGAGAGCCTGAATGCAGAATCTCAGGTCCCAGCCAGACTGACTGAGTTAGAATCTGCCTCTTAACAAGATCCCTCGCTGATTCGTGTGCATGTTAAAGTTTGAGAAGCACTGCCCCAGAAATTCTACAAATATAAAGTAAGTGCCATTTTCCTGAAGTCAAAAGCTGGAGATTTAGGGCATCAGTGTTCTTAGAAACAACGTGCAACTTCAGTATCTTGCAGACTATGGCATCGACAAGGAGCGGCTCCTTTGCTTGAAGGAGTTAGTGATGACAAATTAATTGAGTATTTTCAACAAAAATAAAAGCAAGTTGAGCTTGCATAGTTGATCCAAGGCTTTAAAAAAAAGAGGCCGCTTCAGCCTGCAGGATGTTGTTGACAGAGTATTACATCGAAGCAAGCAGGGAGCCCCGAGCCAGGGTTGCTGAAGTGGCCCTGTTGAAGGTGAAGTTTTGGCAAACAGAATCTAGGGATTGAAAAAGTAACTCCTTCATTAGATCTGCCTGGAATTTACACATCTGCAAATGTGAGAGGACAAAAAGGACTTTTGATCCAAGAGAGACTGGCCCCATCTCCCTGTGCTGGGAAAGAACTTTGATTTCCTTCTTTGATGTGAAGCCACTGCTAGCTATATATTTGCTCGTAGTCACTGGACAATTTATTCAGCTCTAGTTCTTTATTAGGTCCTCATGGCTGCTTTCTTAGACACCGGAATCCTTAAAAACAAGGAGAATTTTATATTTTTAAAATCTTTTCCAGCCTATAAATGCCCCCAGGGACCTGGAGATGTACATGTGGACTTTATCAATGATGTGTGTCATTCTGTTTGAGTCAAAATAGTGAATGGTTGCATGGACGATAATTGATATTGTATATTTCAGAGTCACCTCATTTTTGGGGAAGGAATATGCTGATTGTGCGTCAATTTCCCTCAGGTTGGCTCTCTAGCACCCTTTTCATATTTCTTTGCTACTTCCTTTCATCTTGCCAAGTTACATTTAGCAGGATATTCATCTAATTCCTTTTTAAAAATTTTAATGCTCCCCATTTTTTGGGGGGAGACAAAAAGAGCCTTTTTGGAAATAAGCATCAGGAACTAACTAATCAAAGCAGAAACTTTCTGGGAGGAATCTGACAGCCACATGTCTCTAATGACCTTCAAAAAGATCACATGCTCCAGGCAATTACAGGATTTGGGAGAAAATAGCTCATTCTGAATAGCCGAACCTGCTGCAATGTTCATCACTTTGCAACCATGCCCCTACCTCCCCCCTTTTGCAGCTTCCTTACCCAGGAGTCTCCTGAAAGATTTCACTTGGATTAAAACTCCTCCAGCTTTAACAAACCGCAAAGGGGACAGCTGATACTAAAAAAGGGGATCTTGTGCACAGTGCCAGGTTTCTCCTGTAGCCAGAGTTTTTTTGGCTCTGGCTACAGAAGGTGCATAATGCATTCTGACTCATGGCCAAATATTATCAGGGGACTTTGCTGCTCAAGCTCTTGAATATGGGTGCAGCTGGAAAAATAACCTGTTTGTCAATAGGTTACCAGTTTCACAACTGATATTGCCCAGAAGGGCACTGAATAAACTTCAGTGGGATCCATGCTACTTGGTGCTTGAAGTTCATCTGACGTGAAGCCTTTGTGAAAAGAGTATTCAGGAACCCAGAAACAGTCTTTTCCTTTATTTTAATTAGACCATGCTTCTCTGTTGTTTGCAGGGCTATATGAGATTTTATGCAGATTTTTAATGTTTTTGCCTGTCAGTATTTCCATTATTTGAAATCTTTCATATTAAGTAAAATTAGCCAAGGCCGGTGCTATATTAAAGTATCAAAACTTTCAGCATTTGCTCACCCTCATTTCCCAGGGAGAACAGATTTCTCTACATGATTGCCTGTATGCTTTGCTATGAGTCATAGTTTAGAGAAACCTTCCACGTTCCTGTGCAATGAAAGAAGCAGCATAATGATCTCAACTCAGGCAGAATGGCCTGGAAACGCACTATATGTGGCTGCACCCAGTCGGTGCCTTTGCTTTGCTTGTGTTGGAGGTCTCTTGCATTGGTGTTGTGAAAATAGATGATGAGCTTGTGCCTTTGTGACTTTGTTTCTTAAGACCTGCCCGATTTCCATGGTCACAAGAACGCGGAGAAAGATGCGTGGGCCCTCGGGGCTCTGCCTGACACTGTTGTGAGCGATTCCAGAGGAGAAAGCTATCTATGGGGTAATCTTTGGATGTCATTCTGAAAAGCCCCAACTTCTTCCCCATAACAGCTTCTAAGCTTGAGGACCAAGAGTTATCCTCTAAAAAGGTGTCTGCTAACAAGGTAGGTGACTTTCCCCCAGTGTTTCCAGGAGTGTGAGCCAATACACGGGGCAAAATGATTAGGGCACCTCTTGGGTCTTGGAAGTGGTTTAATCCTTCTTGTAGCTCCATGTGACTCTGTCTGTGGTCGATGTCACTCAGAGTCAGGGGTAGGAGTGTGTGTGAGACAGCATAGTAGATATGCCAATCTTTGTGGTTGCCCCACCCTTCTTACTGTGGATTGCTGCTTTGACCAGGAGTGTTGGACTGATTAAAGTATACACAGTCCTCAGTCTGACATTTGACCTCTGTGGCTGGGTTTGAAGGGATAAGCTTGAATGTGGGCTTTTGAATTAGAAATAGAATAGGATTTTTCAGTTAGCATTGTTGATACAGGGGCTGAAAAGATACCACGATGAGCTGAAGTTGAAAAGGATCGGGGACACCTGTGGGAGGAGGACAATGTGGGGAAGACTAGAGGGGAGTGGAAATAGGGGACCATGGGGCGGGGGAGTAGGGAGAGAATATGAAGGCTTCTGGTAGCAATCTGCATGTGTCCTTACGATAAACAGTTTCTCCTGAACTAACTGGAGTGGGTCTCTTTCCTTGACCATGTGGAAGACCTAATAGAAGAAAGGAGACAAAGAGATCACAGGTGTCTTCCAGAGAGAAGATCTGTTTTCCTGTGTGTTTTAATGTAGAATCTCTTTCTGGTCTGCTTACCCACTCTTTGTGCCCTGCATTCACCCCCCTTGTGTATTTTTCCCTTAGTGAAAAAAAATAGAGATCATTTTAATGCAGAGGTAAAATTCCAAGGCCTCCCCAGAAAACTGTTTCATGAATGAGGAAGCTAAGAAAAAGGGCCACTGGCTTTAAAGCCCAGTAGGGTTAAATAGGAGGAGGAGAACCGAGAAAGTTATAAAATGATTCATTGGTCAAGTTGGGATGGGAACCTTAGGTTATATCAAGCTCTTTTAACCTTGGCACTATGGACATTTTGAGCAGGAGAATTCTTTGCTGTGGGAGGGGCTTTTCTGTGCATTGTAAGACATACAGCAACATCCCTGGACTCTGTCCACTAAATGCCAGTAGCAGTCCATAGTTGTGACAACAACAAATGTCTCCAGCTATAGTCAAACATTCCCTGGTGGTAAAAATCTCCCCCAGTTGAATGTAAATTTGTTCAGCCATTGTGGAAAGTAGTGTGATCATTCCTAAAAGAACTTAAAACAGAATTACCAATCAACCCAGCATCTCATTATGGAGTATATACCCAAAGGAATATAAATAATTATATAAAGACATATGCATACATATGTTCGTTGCAGCATTATTCACAATAGCAAATAAATGGAATCCACCTATATGCCCATCAATGGTAGACTGGATACAGAAAATCTGGTATATATACACCATGAAATACTACACAGCCATAAAAAGAATGAACTCAAGTACTTTGCAGCGACATGGATAGAGCCAGAGCCCATTATCCTTAGCAAACTGACGCAGGAACAGAAAATCAAATGCTACATTTTCTGACTTATAAGTGGGAGCTAAACAGTGAGAACACAAGGGCCATAGGGAGGGGAACAACAGACAAATAGTTCTAATTGAGGGTGGAGGGTAGGAGGAGGGAGAAGATAAAAAACTACCTGTCGGGTACTATGCATATTACCTGGGTGACAAAATAATCTGTACACCAAATCCTTGTGACAGAGTTTACCTATAACCTGCACATGTACCCCTGAACCTAAAATGAAAGTTAAAAAATAATCTTTCCCAGTTGAGAACCATGGGGTTAGACAAAAAGCCGCCTTCCTTCCTTTCTTCAATGAGGCTTTTGTTTGTTTGAATCTACTGATAATGAAGTGCTGTGGAGGCTACAGGGATGACTAAGGCACAGTCTCTTACTTGTATGAATTAACAGATTCCTGGAAAATGTTAAGCATGAAAACAACTGATCAAATAAAGCTGAAATATACCTTCTTCTTGGTGTTGACAAACAGCAAAAATATCCACCTGTGTCATGGGTAAAGCTCATTCAAATTCAAAGTGTAATGAGGATCTAACCTGAGGTTCCCACCCAACTTGATCAATTATTTTATAACTTTCTCCATCTTCCTCCTCCTACTGAACTCTACTGGGTTTTAAAGCCATTGGGCCTTTTTTTCCTTAGCTTTGTAATTCAAAGGATAATGGTAGATGCTATAACAAATAAGCCCTCAAATATCAGTGGTATAACATAGTAGAAGTTTGCTTCCTGCTTATGTAATCGTGTTCCTGGTTGGTGAACAGCTTTCCTATGGCCATGCAGTGATTCAGGGACCCAGATTTCTGCCATATTGTGGCTCTTCCAATCCCCTAGATCTCACTGTCTTTTCTTTCCAATCAGCAGAAAAGGAGAAAATATGCCCCTTTCTTAAGAGTCCTGGCCTCAGTGTGACTTTGTTTATGCTGATCTTCCATTAGAAAGGACAATTGGACCACTGACAATTTCCGATCAAGTAGAATAAATCAATATTGAATGGCTCATCTTGGCTCAAATTCTGTGACAGTCTCTGGTTAAGAAAATTTACCATCAGGATCCTGTTCACGTAGGACACTTTCTTCAGCAGCAGGGAGAGTTTTGCAGAATTCTCTTTGTGCACAGTTTAAGGTGGAGCTGGGAAAAGAACCCAAGTTTTTAGATACAGCAGTCTGTTTGCTACTTGCATCTTTTCTTCTACTCCATACCAGGAATGGAAGACATAGATTGTGCCTAATTTCTATATCCTAAGTACCTACCAGAGGATTGGGCATGTAAAATATTTTCAGAAGGGATGAATAGATGAAAAATATTGTTCACAGGCTTAGAAGTATGCACTCAAGGAAGATTTTACTTGTTAACCTGAAAATTGCAACACAGGTGCTTGTAGAGCTGTACCCACAGCAATACATTGATGTCACAAGTATCAGGGCAGGAGAAACTACAGTTGCTGCATGGGGTGGGGTGGGGATGATGGTAGTTTCCTTTGTTAGCCAGAGATATAAGTGACAGAAGTCTAAATGAGAACGTCAAGCCAAATAGGGACATTTGTTTGATCAGGTAACTAAAAAGTTCAGGGTATCTGGCTTCTAGCAGGGCTGAATACAGATATATAACAATGTCATCAGGAACTTCTTCCTGTACCTGGGCTCCACTTTCCTCTGTCAGACTCAGTCTTTGGCAGATTCTCCTTAGCCACAACAGATGTTTATCCTTCAGCTTGGCCACCTCAGAAGGAAGAGGGGCTCCAGAGAATGCCCCAAGATTATCGTTGGCTGGTCCAGTGCCATGTGCTCATCTCTGCACCCATTGCCATGGTCTCCCTCTCATTGTTCAGACCAGGTCACTTGTGCAGCATTAGCACAAGGGGTGCCCAGTCCACAGGGATAAAGGGTCAAGCAGGGATAATTCTTCAGTAAAAAACTAGAATGGATGCTGGATGAGGAAAGATATTCTATGTCCACTATATTTCCATTCTCCTTATGGAGTGGACCTGTGCATTTTTTATCTTAATACTCATTTACATACTTCTGGTAATTGTATGTAATCAATCTCTGTTAAGCCCTCTTCCCCAGCTGTAGCCTGTGAGCTTTTTGTAGAGATTCCTCCTGGTGCAGAGGTAGAGCATATGGTTCAGTCCTGGACCACTGGGGTCATTATATGCCCCTGGTCCCTGTGAACAGTTTGGGGATGGTTATCTGGTCCACGAAGACCCAGTGAGGTGAAATGAGACTTTAGCTCAAACTTGAGTAAGAAAGATTGTTTTCAAAATTAACTTTTTATTATGATGATTTTCAAAATGCATGAAAATAGAGGTAACTCTAATCATAAGCGGAGATAACTGTCCTATACTCACCATCCAGCTTCAGCATTTATCAACTCATGGACAATCTTATTTCATTTTATAACCACCCACAGTAGATTATTTTGGAGCAAATTCCCAACATCCTATCATTTCATCTCTGTAATTTTCAATATGTTTCTCTAAAGATAAGAGCTCTTGGGGGAAAAGACTTAGTATTTTCTATTAAAAGTGAATCTGAAAAGATGTAGGGAATAAAATCACTGCTACCATCTTGCTTCCACTTGGAGCCAACAACTGGAGCCAACTGTGTGGCAGCAGAACAGCAAGAAGGAGGAACACAAAATCCAGATGACAGATTTTGGGTCCTGAATTCACCTGTGCATGGAGTAAGCTTAGCTACTTTTTTTTTTTTTTTTCAGTCATGTGAACTAGAATATTCCCTGTAGCTATGTTGTTGATGCCCCACTCATATCCTCTTGGCCCACCCTGTGGGTCACCCGAAGCTTAGATGGACAGTTCCCAACACAGTGATGGCTTCTCACCTCAAGCACAGGCATCTCTCTGCCTAAGAACGTTCTCTGGCCATAAGATTGTGCTTGGCTGCTGCATTGGCAAACCTGAAGTGGCAGGGAATAAATAAATGCCCCCCAGAACTGTCTTTAACAATGAGGGATATAAGTTGGCATACCCTGGCTTCTTTGCTGCTCAGGGAGACAGTACTGAGTACTGAGGTGTGTCCTACACTGTTACTGGAGGGCCCCTGGTGGGCTTGAGTCCCCGTTGTCCCCAACAGTAACCTTCCCTTGAATTTCCCTGCTGCTGGCTTCTTTTCCTTTCCTGTCTTATTTTTCTACTTCCTCACCACACTTCTGTGATCACCTCCCAACTAAACCACGCCCCCCCAGTTTCTTGCTTTAGGGTCTGCTCTAAAGTAAAACCTAACTGAAGTCATTCCCGTTTCCTTCGTTTTGCGTAAGCTTCCATGGTTCTATTTCTTTAAAAAAATTTTTTATTTTAAGTTACGGGATACATGTACAGAATGTGCAGGTTTGTTACTTAGGTAAACATTTGCCGTGGCAGTTTGCTGCACCTGTCAACCCATCATATAGGTATTAAGCCCCATATGCATTAGCTGTTTATCCTGATGTTCTCCCTTCCCCACCCCCAGCAGGCCCTGGTGTGTGTTGTTCCCCTCCCTGTGTCCATGGGTTCTCATTGTTCAGCTCTCACTTATGAGTGAGAACATGTGGTTTTTGGTTTTCTGTTCCTATGTTGGTTTGCTGAGGATGATGGCTTCCAGCTTTATCCATGTCCCTGCAAAGGACATGATCTCATTCCTTTTTATGGTTGCATAGTATTCCATAATGTATGTGTACCACATTTTCTTTATCCAGTCTATCATTGATGGGCATTTGGGTTGATTCCATGTCTTTGCTATTGTGGATAGTGCTGCAATAAACATACATGTGCATGTATCTGTATGACAGAATGGTTTATATTCCTTTAGGCATATACCCTGTGATGGGATTGCTGGGTCAAATGATATTTCTGGTTCTAGATCCTAGAGGAATCACTACACTGTCTTCCACAATGGTTGAACTAATTTACATTCCCATCAACAGTGTAAAAGTGTTCATGGTTCTATTTCTGGTAATTCTTTTTTTTTTTTTTTTTTTTTTTAAAGTCCTGAGTAATTATGCTCCATAGTTCCATCCCCAGTATTTGCTTGAGAAATGAAATAATGAATACTTCTGGGAAACAGTGTCCCATGCCCCCATACCCCATTCACACAAAATGTTTTCAGCCTGAGAATCCAGTTACAGAAGCCAAGTTGGGTATCAGGAATATCTGGTTTGCACTAAATTTCACCTGCAGGATTATAAAATTCAGGTGCTGTTGCCTTGGGCACAACTGCTCCGCTCCGATAAGTAGAGTGGGTGCCCCAGCAGCCTGTCCTGTTGGTTCAGATAATGATTTATTGGGGGGGGGGTGCAGGCCCCAGGGTGTGCACATGGAAGGATGCTCTGCTTATCCCCCTCCAGGAAGGTTTCTGGCATCTAAGACAAGGGAGGAGTGGGGACAACAAGGAAAGCTGCTGTCTCTTCCCGTTCAAGCATCTCTCCTACTACCTACAAATGAAAACATACAAACACTATGTCGATAGTAAAGCAAGTAACTTTAAAGAAGGCCCCAGAAACACTTCAGTAATTGGAGACCAGTTCTCCAGCATTATGAAACCATAAGGAAATTACAAAGTAAGATGAAAAAAAAAAAAAAAAAACAACTTAGATCATGCAAAAGAGTGGTCAACAAAGTCCATGTACTCTACTCAAAGGAGAGCCCTCTTAAGACTCTCTCTCCGGGCTAGTTTACTTTTACTTTATACATAATTGCTACAGAATGTCGAAAGCAGCACATTTTAAGCAGGGAAGGAACACACACAGCAAGGACTGCAAACCCAAAAAATTAAATGAACCCAGACAATAATTTTAAACAAGTGAAAGAGGCCAGTTGATGGATCAATGCCATGCGGGAATGTGGGTCGAGTGTTGACAGTTCTTCCATGTTTTCAGGAAGAAACTGAAAATTGGAATTTTAAGTGAAATAGCCTTAGTTTTACATAGAAAATATCTAAAGAAAAAATTTTAAACAGCATGCAGACCTGGCACATCGGGGGCGTGACTTTGCCCCATTAAATGAAGCATAAATTCTCTATTTTGCCAGTGTTCCTGCTTGGATCATATAGGACACTTTAATTTGTGATTCTTTGGTTATTAGATCACTAGACTTTTGAGCACAGGCTTTGGGCTTTGTTTGCCTTCTTGGGAAATACTGTCAGAGAAATCAATGGGTTCATAACCTTTTGCAGAAGTCATTCTTACTTTGGTTGAGTGGGCAGTGTTCTTAGCTACCCAAAACAAACTAGCTATTCACATCCTGGGATCGATGGGACTGGTGCCTGGGGGTTTCTGGGGACACAGAGGATACATCTTCCTCCTCCCTGTCTTGTGTTTACACAATCTGCTTTCAAAGGTTATGATTCCTCTGTGGGTGACTGGCCTACAGCATCTGCCTGGTTTGCTTGATTTGGTTCATCTCATCGAGGCTGGCACCTTCGAGTCTGGGGTCCTTTTGGCTTTGCCCACACATAATCTCTTGGGTGGATCAAAACCTCTTCAACTCTATCTCAGTCTCCAAGCAGGCTCCCCTGTGAGGCTCTTCTAAGAGTGTTTAGCATTAGCATTGCTGCAGAGCACAGTCCCATTGTGTGGTTTTATGAAGGATTTGTTTTTTTAAATTTGTTTTTTATTTTTATATCTTTAGAGGTAGAGTCTTGCTCTGTTGCCCAGGCTGGAGTGCAGTGGCATGATCATAGCTCAGTGCAGCGTCAAACTCTGGCTCAGACAATTTTTCCTGACTCAGCCTTCAGAGTAGCTGGGACTACAGGCACACACCACCATGCCTGCCTAATTAAATCTTTTTTTTTTCTTTCTTCCTCTGTTTTTTTTGAACGAGGGTTTATGTTATCCAGGTTGGTCTTGAACTCTTTGCCCCCGCCTTCTGAGTAGCTGGGATTACATGCGTGAGCCACCATGCCCAACTAAGGTTAAAAATCTTTGGATTTTTTTTGAGATGGAGTCTTGCTCTGTCACCCAGGCTGGAGTGCAGTGGCGCAATCTCGTCTCACTGTTGGCTCCACCTCCCAGGTTCATGCCATTCTCCTGCCTCAGCCTCCCCAGCAGCTGGGACAACAAGCGCATGCCACCACGCCTGACTAATTTTTTTTGTATTTTTAGTGGAGACGAAGTTTCACTGTGTTAGCCAGGATGGTCTTGATCTCCTGACCTTGTGATCCGCCCGCCTCCGCCTCCCAAAGTGCTGGGATTACAGGCGTGAGCCACCGTGCCGGGCTAAGGTTAAAAATCTTAAGATACCCTTCAAGACTCTACTCCTCAAGGTCATGAAATAGTCTTTTACATAAAAAGCTAATTTACCATAAAAGTGTACAGCTAGGCATAAAACATATGTTTAAATCATTAATAACTCCAAGAAATGCGAGAAACAAAAACATTGAGTTTTTCTGTTTTGTTTTTGCTTATCAAATAAGAAAACTATAAGAGAAGAATAACATACAGAAAACAGTTAACTCTACCTATACTGCCAATGGGTATATATTAGTACAACCTTTCCAAAAATAATATGGCAATATATACTCAAAACCTTTTATTGTGTGGAGCTTTTGACCTAGGAATCTATGCCTACATTTAATGAAGTTAATTCAAGGAAAATAATTATGGGTGGACCCCCAAAATTATATAAAGGGGTTTCATCAGTGTTAGTAGCAATAGAGGCCAACTGGGAACAATTTAAATGTCAAGAAGCTATTGAATGATCAAATGTATTATGGTACACCATTGTACGATGAAGTATTATACAACCATTATAGATCATGTTATAGAAGAATTTTTAATGAATCTGGAGTCACAATATTTTTGTGACCTTTCTTTAATGTATTATGAAAAATTTCCCCCGAAATAAAAAAACCCATAAATTGGAAAAAAAAAATAGTCTTTTAAATTTGTTAAAAATTATGCTGAGTGTATATTATTTTCATCTGGTCCCAAGAGTGTTATGACAATTGTTTTAGAAATACAGAATAAAATTAAAATTATCACTAATGCTGTCACACTTTTAATAATGGCATTTTCCCCTTTATTTCCTTCTCCATATGTATATATGTATGTGTGCATTGATGTGCATGTGTATGTATGTATATGTATACAAGTACATAAGATATAAATGTATTCACACATATTTGTAATTGCACACAATTTATACATGCAGTAGTATATAAACTGCATGTTTCACTTACTATCAAAATCTCTGGAAGCATAATTTTTTTTTATTCTGATTATTTAATACACAATGACGCAACTGTGATCCCAAAATGTGCTAAGTTAAAGCCTTCAACTGCAGCTGAGGAGAGGGCAGGAACAGTATACAGGGACAGTGGCGAGTCAGGAATGATGGGCAGGTGGCCATGACCAGGGCAGCCTCCTTCCCAGGGCCAGGGACAGGGGAATGGCCTGAGGAGCAGGACCCAAGGCTAGCCCAGGGCCGGGGAAGGGGCCAGAGACCTCCCCTTGGCCTAGGTCAGGAGCTCAGAAGTAGCACATGGCTGAGGGGGCAGCTGCCTGGGAAGGGCCAGAGGCAGGGAGGTCTCATTTCCTGGGGGATTGGGGGCAGGGAGGTGTCCTGCAGGAGAAGCCAGCAGGGGCCGCCTGTCCCTAGGGTGGGGGTCATGCTGGAGCATGCTGCAGCAAGAAAGACCTGAGGCAGGTGCAGGGCCTGATAGCCCAGCTGGCTGGGCTGGGGGGTGCTTCCAGGCAGCCTGGCCCAGGGAGCAGTCCTGACTCTGCAGGGGATGCCCAGCGAGGGGCTGCAGAGCCCTCAGGACCTCTCTTCTCTCCTTAGAAAGGAGCTGAGGAACCCATAGTGCAAATCTGTGGACCACTCAGTTATGCAGAGAGCCTGTGCCTGAAGGTGGACACTGGGGTGGGCCCCCTCCACCACCTCAGCCTCCACCGCTGTCCTCAGTACAGCTGCTTCTGGTAAGAGTGCAGGCCGAGGACGCCACACCTCCATCTGGGCTGACGTGGTCCGCTTCTGAAACTTGAGCTCTCCTAAGTACATCATGGACCGAAGGACAGACAGGCTGCGGGCCCCGATATCCTGGCAGCTGTGCTGGAAGGCTGCTATGAGGTAGGGCACGAACTTCTGAATGGACCCTTTGTCCTGGATGGAGCCCATGACACCCTGCACGATCTTTACCTTATCTTCCTTGGTGAAGTATCGTTTCTGGCTGCTGCTGCTCTTCTCCATGGCATCCAGCAAGCTCATGCCCCCGTACTTCTTGAGCTGTACCCCATCTGAGAAGTACTCGCTAGGGGCCTCCATGATGGCAGCCATCAGGGAGCCCATCATCACTGTGGAGGCTTCAAGGGCCAGGGCCTTGACCACGTGCCCCATGGTCTGGACGCCACTATGATGGACACACCAAAGTGCTGGGCATACTTGGCCACCTTATACGCAGCAGTGCCCTGGGGCCGACCTCAGGCCATCACTTCCTGGGTGATGCAGATGGAGCTGCAGCCCATGCCCATGTGCAGTCCGTCCACACCAGCATCAATCAGATTCTTGGCCTGGGCTGCTGTCACCACATTCCTCCCAATCACCTGGAGGTGGGGGTACTTCTGTTTGATGTAATGCACCATGGTGATTTGATAGACCCAGTTCCCTTGGGAGGAGTCCAAGACTATGACATTGACGCCTACCCAGGTGAGCAGGTCCAGGCGGTATTTGTCATCCTCATGGGTGCTCACAGCTGCCCAGTGCAGTAGGTGCTTGGGGAATCCTTGGATATCAGAGGGTAGTCTCGGTTCTTCAGATTGGTGTGGGCGATGATGGCCACTAGCTCATGGCGATCATTGACTATAGGCAGCTTCCCTTTCTTGCTACCCTGAAGGATCTCATTTGCCTCTTTCAATGTCACACCTGCTGGAACCACCATCGGCTTGATCCTTGGCTTCATCACCTCACTGAGGAGGGTGGTGTGGTCCTTCTCAGCAAGAAAGTCGATGTCTTGGGAGGTGACGATGCCCACCAGCTTGCTGCCCATGGTGCCTGTCTCAGTGATGGGAATGCCAGAGAAGCCATGCTGGATCTTGGCCTCCAGCTCATCACCCACAGTGTGCGAGGGGCTCAGCACCACGGGGTCCGTGATGAAGCCCTGTTCAAACTTCTTGACCTTACGTACCTCGTTGGCCTGGAACCCTGGGGTACAGCTGTGGTGAATGAAACCAGTACCTCCCATCAGAGCCATCGCTATGGCCATGTTGGCCTCTGTCTCAGTGTCCATGGGGGGAGATCAGCGGTGTCTTCAGCGTAATCTTCTGGGTCAGGGCTGAGGTCAGGTCCACCTTATCAGCTCTGAAGTCTATGAACCCTGGGAGAATCAGGAAGTCGTTGTGGGTGAGGCCGTAGGCGCTGACGAAGAACTGCTGCGTGGTGAGCCAGTCCTCGGGCACGTAGCTGGTGCCACAGCTGGTCAGGTAGTCCGCCATGCTGCTGCAAGACCCTGCGACTTGACATAAACCCCCGCGCGGCCGCCTGCGGCTGCCGCCTTCACTGCTGCTGCTGACGCTGCGGGCCAGGGGACTGTAAGCATATTTTTAATGCCCATGTAAGGTCAAATCATAATGGTGCTTATTTAACCACTTAGTGTTGGGTGCCTTGGTCACTTTCACGGAAACTTTTACTAATATAAATAACACTAATATAAATATAAATTACTAATATAAATAATATTAATACAAATAAATATAAATAAAAAACAATACTTTTACTAATATAAATATATATTAGTAAATATATATTTACTAATATAAAAAATTATAATATAATATATAATTATTATTTATTTATAATATATGAGCTATTTATATTATATATTTACTAATATAAGTAACACTGAGTTCATCTGCATTGAGCTGTGAAAGGAGTGGAGCCTGGGAGGTTTTTTATGGACTAAATATTCCCAGGAGGAAAAGGGAGTAGGATTTATGATCACTTATCCAGATCCTGCTATACAATTTCTCCTTATCTCATACTTGTAGTCCGTCAGCAAATCTTGTTGCTTGTATCTTCGAAATATCCCTTGACTCACCCACCTTTCTCCCTTTCCCATGCACCCCCCCAGTCCTGGCTGGTGCCATGACTCCCCTGGATCACTGCAATAGCTTGCTCACTGATATTTCTCTTCCACTTTGCCCTTGCGTATCCATATTCTGTAAATAAATCTTGATTAAAACAAACAGTCCCATGACATTCCCCAGATAAAAACCATGTAATAGCATCCATTAGAATTTATTAAAAAATCCAAACTATTTACCAATCCAAACTATGAGGTCCTGTGTGATCTAGCCTTGTCTATTCTCCAATCTCATCCATTACTACGTTCCCCTAACTCATTAAATGCTATTCCAGATGATCTCTATTCAACTTTTTAAATTTGCCAAGCTCTTTTTTACCCTGTAACCTCTGAGTATGCCACTCCCTTTGCCTAAAACTTTCTTCTTGTTCTTCACTTGACAGGTTATTTCAGTTTTTATTTAAAATTCTTTTTATTTAAAAAATTATTTTTACTTTTTGTGGGTACATAGTAGGTGTATATATTTATGGGGTACATGAGATATTTTAATACAGGCATGTAATGTGAAATAATGACATCATGGAGAATGAAGTCTCCATCCCCTTGAGCGTTTATCCTTTGTGTTACAAACAATCCAATTATATATTTTTTGTTATTTAAAAATGTACACTTAATTCATTGACTATAGTCACTCTGTTGTGCTATTAAATAGTAGGTCTTACTCATTCTTCCTTTTTTTTTGTAGTCTGTTTATTTCTTGTTCTTTGGATTTCAGCCTACCTTCGTGGTGTGAACTCACTTGGTTATAATGCATTGCCTTTTGATATATTTTTCTATTTGATCTGCTCATATTTTGTGGGGCACTTTTGCATGTATGCTTGCGAGGAAAGTTGGTCTAGAGTTTTCTTATGATGGCTTGCTCTGGTTTTGGAATCAGGGTAATACTATCATCCTAACATGAGTTGGGAAGTATTCCCTCCTGAACACTAGTTTCTGAAATAATTTGTGTAGGACTCTTTCTTTTTTTCCTTAAATGTTTGATAGAGTGCAGCAGAGAAGACATCTGGGCCTGAAGTTTACTTTGTGGGAGGATTTTAAACTATGGGTTCATTTTCTTTAATTGATACAGGGTTGTTGAAGGTTTCTATTTTTTTTTTTTGAAAAAGCTTTGATAATTTGTATCTTTCCAGGAATTTGTCCATTTCATCTAGGTTGTAAAATTTATAGGCATAAGGGTTTTTTAATCCTTTTAATATCTGGAAGGTCTGTAGTAGTGCACCAGACTTTATTTCTGATAGCCTCTTTTTCTTCTTGATCAGTCTACCTAGATTTATCATTTTAATTTTTTTTTTTTAAAGAGAATCAGCTTTGGGTTTCATTAGTTTTCTGTTATTTCTTAATTAACTTCTCAGCCTGAATGTCTCCTCCAAAAGGATGTCTCCTGACAGTTCTACTTCAGGTGGCTTCCCCTTTCTCTTTCCTTCTTCTCTGATTGTTTTCTACCTCAGGTCTATGTGTAATTATTTTTGTTATGTGTTATGTGCTTTTTTGCTTCTATGTTACTTGCAGATATTGGAGAATAGTAATAAGTCTGCCCAACATGGTAATGTGCCTGGTGCATTTCCAAGAACATATATGGTGGTTTTCAAATATGCTAGCAGAGCAGTATCTATAGTGGTTAGGAGACTAGGGTCTAGAGTTGGCTCATCTCAGCTTGAATCCTGGCTACACCATACACTAAATGTGACCCTGAACATGTGTGACTATGAACACAAATTCTGATCCCTTCTAAGATGAAGGCTGTGCAACATGGCAGCTGTGATCAGGAGGCCTAGGGTTTTAGTTCTGGCTCTGTTACCTGTCAGCTGTGTGATTCTTGCGGCAATTACTTCTCTGAGACCCAGTGATATGGTTCGGCTGTGTCCCCACTCAAATCTCATCTTGAATTGTAATTCCCACAACTCCCCCATGTTGTGGGAGGGATCCAGTGGGAGGTAATTGAATCATGGGGGTGGGTCTTTCTTATGCTGTTCTCACAATAGTGAGTAAGTCTCATGAGATCCAATGGTTTCAAAAAGAGGAATTCCCCTGTGCAAGCTCTTACTCTTTGCCTGCTGCCATCCATGTAAGATGTGACTTGCTCCTTTGCTTTCTACCTGATTGTGAGGCCTTCCCAGCCATGTGGAACTGTAAGTCCATTAAACCTTTGTCTTCCCAGTTTCAGTTGTATCTTTATCAGCAGCATGAAAAGGGACTAATACACCCAATTTTCTCTTCTTTAAAATGATCTGATGCAAGCAGTACCTAATCATGGGATTACTGGGAGGAACTGGATAAGACAGACATGAGTAGGATCTAGCCCAGGGTTGGCCTGTTGCATATGAGGCATTCCCTCAAACTCTCCTTTCCCAGAACTTCAGCTCTCCCCACCAGAGGGTAAGCATCACTGTAGCAGACACTTTACATGTTTTGTGCACCTCTGTACCCCCACTACCTTGATCAGTGTGGTCAGACAGGCACTGAAAAATGCCTGTGAAATGGATTCTTCTTTTTGTTGCTTATTAAATCTGCAACCATGAGTTGAGTGTCCTGAAGCTCAGCAGGGCAACGATGGCTTCAACAATCTGGGCCTTGCTTGTCTCAGGTGAGCTGCTCCTTTTCCTTTTAGGAATCTTCTAAACTGCTGGGATTCCCAGGGTGAGGACAGGACCTTTAGGGATCTTGCAAACCCCAGCAGAATATCAGTTTCCTTCACAGAAGTGGGTCTACCTTCCTTCAACCCTGGTTTGCAAATTCCAGACATGACACTGTGCTATTTGCTAACTTGGCCTGGCAAGAGCACAGGTGTTTATTCAAAGGCTGCGGGACTCCATGATAGAAAGTAGCAACAGAGCCAGCAGGATCCTGTAAGTACTCCTCATGCAACTACCTGGGGTGGATTTAAAGTCAGCTCAGGGCAGTCTCAATACCAGAGTTGGAGGAAAGAGGTTGTGTGTACATTGTCCTCTGCGGATTGCTGCTGTTGTTTATACCTTGTGGTTTCCTTTGGTGGAGACAAATCCACCCTGCTTTTCTCATCCACCTTCCTACACAAATATATCTTGTTTTCTAGTGCTGAAACGGAGCATGGAAACGGGCTGGGTCTAGTGCTGAGATCTTCTGCTTAGCTCTTGCAAATACAGAAAGAACTTCCCTGTGTATGATTAGGACTGAAGTACATGTGCTTGGTTCAACATTCCTTCAATCAATAGGAAATCCAGTCATCATCCCTAGCCCTCCATTCCATTCTTTGTCTCACTTCATGGTATCCCTTAGGGGTAAAGATTTCTGAATTCAAAGCCAGCTGAGCTGGGTTCAAATCTCCACATGTCCATTTATGAGATGAACATCATGTCTTCTGTCTGATTCATTTGTCTTAGTTTCTGCCTCTGCAAATGGAGATAATGACAATATGTACTCTGGCATGTTCTCGGGAGGCTGAAATAACACCCAGGCTTGCTGCTCATTGCACAACCTAGCTTTCCTACCTTCCTTTTCTCCCTTCATGAATCCCCCCATGTCCTGCTACCTGTTGCTTTCTGTTCATAAGAATATTTTGAATTCCTGCCTTATTCTCCTTCTCTAGAAGTGAAGGAGCTGACTTCCCTAAAGTCCATGGAATGCCATTTTACTTCGTTAGAAAAAAAATCACATTTTGTCATGTGCATTCTCATCTATCCATTCAACGGACGTCATCGGAGCACCTTCTGGGGGTCAGACCACTTCCAGCTACTAGGGATTCAGAGACAAACTAGTGGCCTGGCGCGGTGGCTCAGGCCTGTAATCCCAGCACTTTGGGAGGCTGAGACGGGCGGATCATGAGGTCAGGAGATTGAGACCATCCTGGCTAACCCGGTGAAACCCCGTCTCTACTAAAAAATACAAAAAACTAGCCAGGCGAGGTGGCGGGCACCTGTAGTCCCAGCTACTCAGGAGACTGAGGCAGGAGAATGGCATAAACCCGGGAGGCGGAGCTTGCAGTGAGCTGAGATCCGGCCACTGCACTCCAGCCTGGGCGACAGAGCGAGAGTCCGTCTTAAAAAAAAAAAGACAAACTAGTCATGCTCCCTCTCTTCAAGGGACTTAGAATCATCCCCAGAGGAGGATGCTGTGAACAACCTCAAGTGTGATGCTGTGGCCAGCTTGGTTGTACTAGGGTGGTGGGATTTGGGAGCTTTTTCTTATTTTTATTTATTTTAAATTTTTTTAATTAAAAAAATTTTAAATAGAGACAGTGTCTTGCTATATTGTCCAGGTTGGTCTCAAATTCCTGGTCTGAAGCAGCCCTCCCTCCTCAGTCTCCCAAAGTGCTAGGATTACAGATGTGGGCCACTGTGCCAGGCCACTTTTTCTCATGTTTAATTTAAAAAAGAATTTGAACAGGATTAAAAAGAAAGTAAAAAAAAAAAAAATTCCCCAAGCAAACAAACAACACCTCTTTCACAAATTTCTTTTCTAAGAATGGTCATCATAGTGGATATTTCAGATGGGTGAGTATGCATGCCCCATTTTATCCAAGTTTCTCACAGTGCTTGGGAGTAAGTCTTTTTTCACACACAGTTCCATGCATGAAAGGTGGCTGTGCAAAAAACTTCTTATAACATGTCTGGCTATACTGTACATATATCTATACACATGTATGCATGTATGTGCATATGCATATGTGCATATACATACATACCTTTGCATATATATATATATGCATACATTTTACTTTGCTTTATTTAGAATTATTATTTTTGGAGATAGAGTCTTGCTTTGTCACCCAGGCTGGAGTGCAGCGGCACGATCTTAGCTCTCTGCAACCTCCGCCTCCTGGGTTCAAGCCAGTCTCCTGCCTCAGCCTCCTGAGTAGCTGGGATTACACGTGTGCACCACCAAGCCCAGCTAATTTTTCTGTTTTTATCAGAGATGGGGTTTCACCATGTTGGCCAGGCTGATCTCAAACTCCTAACCTCAGGAGATCTGCCCACCTCAACTCAGCCTTCTAAAGTGCTGGAATTACAAGTATGAGCCACCATGCCCAGCCTTATTTGGAATTTCATAGGGAATTCTTATGTTATTAAAACTAAGGCTTATAAGGGCTGCCAAATGGCCTGCCATATGGCTGGTCTCAAATGCATTTAAACACCCCCTCCCCCACTGATTTTTTTATTTTACATGGTTTTCTTATATTTGAAAGTTAGTATCTCTGTTAAACATTGGGCCAGCTGATTCTACCGCCCAGGAGACGCAGGCAACACCTCAAAAGTCCACAGCTCTCTTGGCCCTGATGTGACTGTTCTATTTCACAGCTCATTTTTCTGTGTCTGCAGAAAGACAAAGTACAAACTGTTAACTTTGGAGGTTTTTGTCAGCTTCATTAAAGGACAAGGATTTTCCTCTCTGGGGGATTGGCTTCATGTTTCAATGGTCGTGGTCAGCATTGCTGGGTGAGGATCCTTAGGCTTTTTGTTAGGGATTCAGGGCCTTCTGGCTTCTCCAGGCTTCCATCTCTAGAGAAGACTCGGGATGAACTCTGAATTCTTCTAGACCACGGCTACCAACTCGGCTCCAGACCCAGAGCGGCACTGCTTTAATCTTGGCAAAGAAGACTAAAGACTTTTTTGTGTAACTAATTAAAAGTTTGCTTCAGGCTTCTTTCATTTTATGCCTCTGCTGTGCTCTTACAACGTTTAGCACCTCCCCTGTTGTCATATCATTTATCATATTGTGGAGTTTCAGGTATTTTATTTTGGTTTTCCTGTCAATCTTCCTCCTAGACTCTGCACTCACGAGGGACGTAGAAACCTGACCTGTTTCTCCTCATACCCCTGCCATCAACTGCAGCCCCTGCACACGGTGGGGTCTACAATGTTGATGGGAGCCAAGGGATTGTTTTAGTGATTTTTAAGGCTGGATATTTATTTACTTTTAGGTATGCTTTGCACTTTTTCTCTAGGGAATCAGGACTCAGTACAGAAACTTGGCATTGTCATGTGGGCACTCTGGAGAATCCAATAATTGGAAAAAATAAAAATGCACGTGGAGAACACCATTCCTTCCCATAGCCAGGTAAAATTGTGCTCATGCAAGCTTCCCACATACAAGAGTGCTTTTAATCTAATCAGATGGAAAGCCAGAGGCAGAGGGGAATGAATGTAACTTACATATTGACTATTTTTTTTTTGAGACGGAGTCTCACTCTGTCGCCCAGGCTGGAGTGCAGTGGCCGGATCTCAGCTCACTGCAAGCTCCACCTCCTGGGTTTACGCCATTCTCCTGCCTCAGCCTCCTGAGTAGCTGGGACTATAGGCACCCGCCACCTCGCCCGGCTAGTTTTTTGTATTTTTTAGTAGAGACGGGGTTTCACCGTGTTAGCCAGGATGGTCTCGATCTCCTGACCTCGTGATCCGCCCGTCTCGGCCTCCCAAAGTGCTGAGACATATTATTAAGTCATTTATTCTAGTAGTATTTGTTGGACTCTTACAATACTCCTTCCTCAAAGTGGCCCTCCTCCAGGGCATGGTACCACCATCCTCCCAGACGCCCAGGCTAAACTTCTTGCTACCGCCATTTTCCTCACACCCCTCACCCTGTGACTACACCTGCTACATAGTATTCATATCCATCCACTTTTCTCTTTTCTTTACTGGCCCAAGTCCATCTAATCTTTTACCTGGACAGGTTCAATAACAGATGAACAGATGACAGAATGAATACATCGAACAGTTTCTTCAAACTGGTTTGTGTGAAGAGAAATAGCATTTATATTTTTATTTAGTCCTAGAGAAAAAATAATAACCCTTTGCATCTGCCTACTCTCGTTTTCACAGTCCCTTCACAAATATTGTATCTTTGGCTATGCTCATGTGTAGGTTCTGTATTTTAAGAAGGACATTGAAAAACTGGGCTTGTTAAACGGAACATGACTAAGGGAGGTACAGGCTGCTGGAAGTGGTTCCCGAATAATGTCAACGAAAGGATAAATGTTTGCATTTCTGAGAGTGGAGAGAAATGGGGAAGTAAGAGGGGTGAGTAGATTGTTATACTTATTTGAAGGGCTTCCATCTTGAACACAGAGCAGATACATTCCATGGTGCTCTAGAATCTAAGGGAAGAAGCAGAGCCCGTAGAGACAGAATCTGCCTCCAAAAAGTATGTAGAAGAGCTGTGAGCTGGCAAATTAAGTCTAGAGTTCTGTCATTAGAGGTAGTCAGCAGAGTAAACATGTTGGGGGCAGGGATTCTGGCTTACATATGGACTCTCTTGTTTTGTAGATTCTGTGAGGTTATTAGGACTTCTGGCGATATTCTCATCTATAGATGGGTATTGCTTCAGCTGCCTAAACCCGTATCTCCCTGTACCCTCAAAACATTCAAGAGCCATGGCCATAAAACATCAAGAAGATGAAATATTTTGGAGATTAGTAATACCCTTGATGGTTAGAGTTATATGTGGCTGTGATTCTTCTTGTATCTATTCTGGTCTCATTTAAGATGTCTGTCTTTGGACAAGTTTACATTTTCCCATCTTCACTTTCTTTGTCCTTAAAAAAAAGTTACAGTTTGCTCTGCAAAATGTCTGCAAATTGCTTCCCAACTTGTGTGAGGAGAGCCCTTCCCCCATCCCCAAGTGTGTTGTTTGTTTCAGTGATGGTGATTTAGAGGCTGTGATGTATCGGCTTATCTGGTTTGGGTGTCAGCTTTCTCACGACTAGATGTATGTCTTTGGACAAGTTTACATTTTCCCATCTTCACTTTCTTTGTTTAAAAAAGAAGTTACTGTTGCTGCTGATAGTATCTACTCCACGTAGTTGAGAGTGGGTCTCCTATTAGAGAAAATAAAATAAATTGCTATATTAGAATCTTCCCAGCTAGTCTTTGAGCTTCTTGATGTCAAGGATCATTCATTCTTTTCTTCCCAGTGCCTACCATAGGGGATGGCACAGAGTAGACAATAGATGCTTGTTAAATGACGCAGCAACTGAGGCATCCACTCCGTATCTGTGAGTGGGGTACATCTCTCAGATTAAGAGTGTCCCAGTGCAAGAGTGATCTAGAACAGCGGAGGAAGGGAGGATAAATGTAGTCTTTGATTCTCAAGATTCTGGAGAGACCCAAGTTTGAATCCTAGCTCTACCTCTTGCTAGCTCTGTGGTCTTAGACAAGTTGCTTAACCTCTCTGAGCCCATGTTAGTCCATTCTTGTGTTGCTATAAAGAAACACCCAGGGCAGCCTGTCATGGTGGCACATGCCTGTAATCCCAGCTACTTGGGGGGCTGAGGTGCAAGAATTGCTTGAACCCAGGAGGTTGAGGTTGCAGTGAGCAGAGATCATACTACTGCACTCCAGCCTGGGCAATGGGGTGAGACTCGTCTCAAGAAGAAGAAGGGGGAAAAAAAAATACCCAAAGGTAGGTAATTTGTAAAGAAGAGAGATTTAATTGGCTCATGGTTCTGCAGGCTGTACAGGAAGCATGGTGTTGGCTTCAGCTTGGCTTCTGGTGAGGCCTCAGGAGGCTTCCAGTCATGGTGGAAGGCGAAGGAGGGCAGCATATCACATGGCGAGAGACAGAGCAAGAGAGAAGGGGATCAGTGCCACACTCTTTTAAACAACCAAATCTCATGTGAACTAAGAGCGAGAGCTCACTCATTACCAAGGGGATGGTGCTAGGCCATTCATGAGGACACTGCCCCCATGATCTAATCACCTCCCACCAGGCCCCACCTGCAACACAGGTCCCATTCCAACATGAGATTTGGAGGGAACAAACATCCAAACCATATCAGAACCTTTGTGTCCTCATTGAAATAATTGGTGAAAATATCACCAATGTCTAGGAGTTCCTGTGATGATTAGGTGAGCTGATTCTGTAAAATATACCCCTCACAATCTACAAACATACTCATTGCTCCATAAATACTAACTGCCATTACTGTCATCTTTAGGATTTCCACCATGTTGTCAGCTTTTCCTGTCACCCTTGCCTCCACAAAAGTGGTTTGATGTTCTAGAAATTGAGACTAAACTAAACTTTGAATAGATTTTCCCAAACCTGCCAAAATATCCTTCAAATTATAGCAATAACCGTTCCCCTGTAGAGTGGGGCTGTCTCTCCAATGGAAGACCTGAAGGTTGTGTGAGGGATGCTTTTTCTCTTGTCTCCCTCTACTTTTAGCCTGAGATCTATAACAATTTCCAAGGCAGGGATGGTAAAGTAGACTGACAGCCCTAGTCTTCCTTGCAGGGAGATTAGGCTCTTGTCCCAGGTTTATAATTGGTATCCCAAATAATGGATTGAGAGGGTTGGCCAGAGGGGAGAAGAACTGGCAACATTACCGCCCTAAATGACCCCTGGGATTCTGGCCAAAAACGGGGAGCAATCTTTCTTGAAGGCCCAACATCTGCTGTTTCTCAGAAAGCTTCCTGGCAGTTTGAGCCAACTTAATTAGACTGTTCTCTTACAGTGCTCAGAGGTTTTAATCCTTTGGGACAAGAGATAGCTCTGAGTTACTTAACTTACCTGGTTCTTGTGTATGCTTCTTCATGTTGTGGTGTTTAGTTTTTTTTCTCTCTAAGGTGAGCCAGTTGGATCCTCCAGGAAACAGATGCTGAGATGGAGTTAGGGGCACAAGAAGTTTATTGAGGGGGCATAAGCACCTGGGAAAAATAAAATAGGGAAGGCAGGAAGTAGAATTGTGCATCGGAGAGCCTCAGACCACCGTGCAGACTGGACAGTCTGCCAACCTAACCAGAAAGCTTTGGAGCATAGGTCGCCCATGAAAGGAGCCCCATGTTGGGCAGAAGTTGCCAGGCCCCATGTCCCCATCACTCCCTGTCACTGGCTGTGGACTGCTCTGGCAGAATGTGACTTCAGCTCAAAATAAAAGTGAATCCTGAGGGCTCTGAAGCCAGAGGATGTCAGTAACCTGTACCCAGTGGCTGAACGACACATTCTTTTTTGAAGGCAGATCGGATCCAAGTGTCTCCTCCATGGAAGTCACACCTGGAGAATCACACATTGCAAAGCATTGGCCAGCACGTCTGTGATGGATTAACTCAAGTGGTTAGGGAGCCTGGCTGACTGCCACCATCTGGGCCATTCAAGTCAGTTTTCTCCACAAATATTTATTTACACTTACTGGGTGCTAATCATCCTGGTGGGAGAACTAATTTGTTGTAAAGTGAATCCAGCAGGGAGGGACTATGCCTTCAAATAACATAAAGCTGCACAGATGGAATGAACAGTGTGGACAAACAACCATTTTAAAAGATGTGAACTGAAAAGCATTTTACAGGAGTTACAAAGATCATCAGTGTAATAATGGCTATCATTTATTGAATCATCAGGATGTGCCAGGTGCTTTCCACATGCCATCTCATTTCACTGGGAGGTGAATGGGCTTATTACTCCCATTTTACTGACGAGGAAATGGAGGTGCAGAAAAAAGTAACTTGACCAACATCAGTTGTTGAAGGTGCATTTCCCCATTTCCATCACCAGCTCTGTGATCCAACACTCAACATCTTTTGCCAGGACAACCAAAGGTCTTCGAATTACTCTCCTTCCCACAAGCATCTTTGCTTTTTGCTCAAACTCCATCCTCTCTACTGAAGCCAGTGGGGTCTTTCAAAATGCAAACCCAATCATGTTGTTTCCCTGCTGAAAATGGTTTCATGGCTTCCCATTGCTATGGGGATAGGAATAAAATTTTTCTCTGTGGCCTTCAAAGCACTTCATGACTGACCTCTTCTACCTCTGCAGCCCCACTTCTTACCTTCTCTTTGCAAAAGTGATATTGGCCTTCTTGCAGTTTCCCTCATGTCCCCCTTCACCTGTCTGACATGGGCCCTTTGCACCTGCTGTTCATTCTGCTGATACTTCTTGACTAGTAATTCTTCTCATGTACTTAAATAGCACTCGCTACAATTTGTGATGTTGCATTTACTTTTGTGATTGACTAACTCTTGCCTCCCTGAACTCCCTCGGTGAAGCTCCATAAGAATGGAGAATTATCCATCTTCACTGTTGTATCCCCAGCACTCGGTACAGTGCCTCTTGCAACCTTGGGCACTTCATGGAATGAGTAGGTGTTTCAGTACTGGTGTTTGAAATAACAAACATTCTGAGTTCAATACCATGTTGAAAAAGAGTTCCTTCTATTTGGGAGTGAGGGAGGGTCCTGAAGGTATCTTCTAGGAAGTAGCATTTGAATCCAGCCTTTGAAGTGAGTTACCTTTATTCTGTTTCTGACTCCAGTAAACAAGCCAGCAAACCAAACCCTTAGAGATGGCAAAACTACGTTAGCAGAGCAGGTGCAGATCTCTTCTGACCCGTCCTACTCTCGGAGGACAGCAGCTCAAGATAGTATCATCCTTGTGAAAAACCAACAACTTCCACATTTTCTTTGAGCCAGAGGAACACTGGTTAGCTGAGGAGGGGGGTGCAAGGGAGGGAGACAGGATGGCATCCTCTTTCCTTTTCTCAGTTACTTATTTCTCCCAGTGCTGAATCTAGGCACTCCAGAGACAGGGCCCTGAATTCTGAGCTCTAGTGATTTGCATTTAATTACTAAGAATTTTTTTTTCTCTTTTAAAATTGTAATGCTGCTTGCAGCATTAAAAGGAGTTCCTTCTGGAATGAAAACACCAAGCTTTTGAGTAAGTATCTTTTATGCTGAACGTGGGGAGTCATCCAAAATAGGGAGTTGATTTTCATAATGGTTTCGCAATTACTCATAATGATGTCCTTTGTAAGTCTTGAAGGTCAAGGAAAAAAATCATAGGTCAGATGCACAAGGTATGGGGAATGTTAGAAATTGCTTTGATCTAAATTCCTCTAAGATGGGTGGTTTTTTGGAGCGTTTTCTAAATTATTTTGAACAACTGTTTGGAGAACACAAACTGAAATAACCGAAATCAATACTAGTTTTATTTATTTATTTTTCCTTTTTAAAAATTTCCATAGGTTTTTTTTTGTTTTTTGTTTTTTTTTTTTTGGTTGTGGGGGGGACAGTTGGTATTTGGTTACATGCGTAAGTTCTTTAGTGGTGATTTCTGAGATTTTGGTGCACCCATTACCCTAGCAGTAGACATTGAATCCAATTTGTAGTCTTTTATTCCTCACCACCCTTTCCCCCGAGTCTCCAATGTCCATTGTGTCATTCTTAGGCCTTTGCATTCTCATAGCTTAGCTCCCACTTATAAGTGAGAACATAAAATGTTTGGGTTTCCATTCCTGAGTTACTTCATTTAGGAAAATAGTCTTCAGTTCCATTCAGGTTGCTGCAGATGCCATTAATTCATTCATTTTTATGGCTGAGTTTTATTCCATCATGTATGTATGTATATATGTATGTGTATGTATGTATATATACACATTTTCTTTAGCCACTCATCAATTAATGGGCATTTGGGCTGGTTCCATATTTTTGCAGTTGTGAATTGTGCTGCTATAAACATGTGTGTGCAAATGTCTTTTTGGTAGAATGACTTCTTTTCCTCTGGGTAGATACCCAGTAGTGGGATTGCTGGGTTAAATGGTAGTTCTACTT
Organism: Macaca mulatta; assembly: GCF_049350105.2. Classification (NCBI taxonomy): domain Eukaryota; kingdom Metazoa; phylum Chordata; class Mammalia; order Primates; family Cercopithecidae; genus Macaca; species Macaca mulatta. The sequence continues at coordinate 11,301,431 of NC_133425.1, read as the reverse complement.
TTAGCTATTTAAGGAATCTCCACACTGTTTTCCATAGTGGTTGTACTACACCCATCAGCAGTGTAAAAGTGTTTCTTTTCACCACATCCATGCCAACATCTATTTTTTTAATTTTTTGATTATGGCCATTCTTGCAGGAATAAAGTGGTATTGCATTGTGGTTTTGATTTGCATTTCCCTGATCATTAGTGATGTTGAGCATTCGTTCATATGTTTGTTGGCCATTTGTATGTCTTCTTTTGAGAACTGTCTGTTCATGCCCTTAGCCCACTTTTGTTTGGGCTTGCTAATTTGTTTTCCAATTGTTTTTTTCCCCTTGCTAATTTGTTTGCGTTCCTTGTAGATTCTAGATATTAGTCCTTTATTGGATATATGGTTGTGAAGATTTTCTCACACTCTGTGGGTTGTGTGTTTACTCTGCTGACTGTTCTTTTGACTGTGCAGAAGCTCTTTAGCTTCATTAAGTCCTGCCCATTTATCTTTGTTTTTGTTGCATTTGCTTTGGGTTCTTGGTCATGAAATCTTTACCTAAGCCAATGTCTAGAAGGGATTTTCCCATGTTCTAGAATTTTTACAGTTTTAGGTCTTAGATTTCAGTCCTTGATCCATCTTGAGTTGATTTTTGCTTAAGGTGAGAGACAAGGATCCACTTTCATTCTCCTACATGTTAGACGAAGGGTGTTAAGAAAGAAGGTACAGAAGAGTTGGATGCAGTTTAGGGATTTGCTCACATTTATCAGCCATCCTTGTCTCTACCACTGCCCACCTCTGGCTCACCAGGATCTAGGATATGCCAATAGCTGCAGATTTAGTTAGGATCCCTTTCCAGTCCCTGGGTTTCAGGAAGGCTTAGGGACAAGGAGGAAGAGCAAAAGTGGGCTCAGGCAGCCCATCTAATGGAACTGGTGATCTAGTCTCGCCAGAGACTCCATTCCTTTCCTGTTGCTTCATAGATTAGATCATGGTAGGATGCAGTTTCCAAGACGCCAAAATGATATATGTGGGGTGAAGATTTCTCAGGGAAGAAGCCCAGGTCCTCATTCTCAGTTTTCCAACTTCAAACATCTCTACGATTATTTGTTTAGTGTGTGCTTTAAACCACTTGCATTTTAATTTAACCACATTTATTTTAAAAAAGCAACTTGGCATCAGAGTCAGAAATGGAAAACCAGTATCACTTCCCACAAATAGAAAGTAAGTTGCAAAAATACATACAACGAAGACCAAACAGCTCAGAGACTGCTGCCTGAGGCTCAGAGCCTGAGGCCTGATCTCGCTGTTAAAAAGGGAGATTAGCGAGTGTTATAGGGTGTTTGGGACTTTTCCCCTGATGTTTTCAGAAGATTTGAAACAGACTTGAAAGGGAACAACTTTCGCACCATGTGACTTGATGTTATTTAATTCTGTCTCCTTGTACCACCTAAAAATTGTCACAGCTAACACCGTGATACAGCCTCACACCTGGAAAAGGGATCTGGTCTTTTTCAGTAAATTGTTAATTTCGCATTGGTTCTTTGTCTCCTGGGCAGGCTCAGGGAATGTGGCTTGAGAGCGATGGAGAGGACAGATTAGTTTCAAGGAATTAGTGTTTGTAGCAGCACTATGTATGGTGGACCGACCAGTAGGGGAAGTACAAGGAGAATGGGGTACGTGGCACAGGTAGGGAGGAGGGCAGGGAAGTGAGACCACCAGCAAGAAAAAACTGATAATTAGAACAGTGGAGTAAAATCTACACTTTCACTGTTGTGTCTGGACTTTGCCCCTTGGAAGACATTTGGGAAAGGTGATGTGGGGCTGGAAGTCTATGCTGACTGGCCAAGATAGTACATTGTGTGTGTGTGTGTTTTACCACAATTTAAAAAATTAAAAGGGAAAAGAAGAACACTCTTAGTTGAGAAGCAACACACACCACGGTTCTCACACTTAAGTGAATATCAAAACCCCCAAAGGCCTGTTTAAAGCACAGATTGCTGGTACACCACCAAAGTGTCAGATTCAGTAGGTTTGGGTGAGGTCCAAGAATCTGCATTTGTTACAAGTCTCTGGGTGCTCAGGTGCTGCTGCTGGTTGGGAACTGCTTTAAACCATTTACTTTGCTACCCACAGGTCCAGAGAATGTCAGAATGTCACTATCCTCTGAGCCCTGTAGAGGCTGTCAACCTAGGAGGCACATTATAATCACCCAAGGAGTCTAAAAAACAAACATAGAAACAAAAACATGGATGCCTGGGCCCTAAACCCCCAGTGAATCTGATTTTATTAGTCTGGGGTGGGGCTTGGGCTCATATGTTTTTTAAACTGTATATGCATTTAGATATATTTTCTTTTTTTTAACTTTTTATTTCAGGGGTGCATGTGCAGATATGTTACATAGGTAAACTTGTGTCATAAGTAGATATATTTTCAAGCTTACAGAAAAGTTGAAAGAATAGTAGAAAGAACTCTTATATTCTCTTTATCCAGATTCACCAGTTGTTTGCATTTTGCCCTATTTCTTTCACACTTTGTTTTTTTGTAGAAATATCACTGAAGTGACATTGTGTTCTTCTTGGTGCATTGTATCAAGAGATGATGTCAGTTGATCTTGATATTGGTGATATTAATTTTGACTACATGGTTAAGGTAGTATCTGCAGTCTCTACTGTAAAGTTGCTATTTCCTGTTTGTAGTTAACAAGTAACTTGTAGGGAGTTCTGATGCTTTCTGCTTAGAAACTGGACTAGGAAGATGGGAGACCTGGGTTTCACTGTAGTTACTATATTTGTAGGGAGATACATTGAGACTGTGTAAATATCCTATTCCTTATCATGTTTTTACTCACCAGCTTTAGCATCCATTGATGTTTTCTAACTCCATCATTCCTTCTCTTTACTAGTGTTCTGCTATAAGGAAGAACATTTATTTTTACTTTTATGCTTTATATTAGCATGGGCTCAAGATTCTTAATTTTCCATTACTAATTTTCCATTACTGTCATTATTTATATTTATGCTTAAATTTTCTCAGATTTTGTTGGTCAGCACTTCAACCTGGCTCTTGTATTCTTTTGACACGTTCTTGTCTTAGTGATCTCCGCCTGCTATGACAAAATATCATAGACTGGGTGTCTTAACCAACAAAAATTTATTTTTTTTGTGGTTCTAAAAGCCGGAAGTCTAAGATCAGGGAGCTGGCGTGGTTGGGTTTGGGTAAGGGCTCTCTTACTGGTTTGTAGATAACTGTCTTCTCTTTGTGTGCTCATATGGCCTTTTCTCAGTGCATGCTGGTGGAGAGAAAGAGAAATCTCTCTCTTCCTCTACTTATAGGTTCACCAATCCTATCAAATTGGGGTCCTACTCTTATGACCTCATTTAACCTTAGTTACCTCCTAAAAGCCCTATTGCCAAATATAGTCAATATATAGTTTTTTTTTTTTAAGTGCACATTCCCTTACTTTCTGAAACAATAAGATGCTCTAGTCTTATTTTATACTTTGCCTGCTTTAACCCTGGAATCAACAATCAGTCATTTCTCCAAGGGTCTGGGTTCCTCTTTTAAAAAATGCTTTCTGGGCCAGGCACAGTGGTTCATGCCTGTAATTCCAGCACTTTGGGAGGCCAAGGTGGGCAGATCACCAGAGGTAAGGAGTTTGAGACCAGCCTGGCCAATGTGGTGAAACCCTGTCTCTACTAAAATTACAAAAATCAGCCAGGTGTTGTGGTGGATGCCTGTACTCCCAGCTACTCAGGAGGCTGAGGCAGGAGAATCACTTGAACCCAGGAGATGGAGGTTGCAGTGAGCCGAGATTGTGCCATTGCACTCCAGCCTGGGCAACAAGAGCGAGATTCTGTCTCCAAAACAAAAAAAAAAAAGCTTTCCAGATGAGAATAATATGCAGTCAGAACTGAGAACTAGAGTTCTAAAAGAATCCCCTCATGTATACCCACATTCTATAGATGAAGAAGCTGATATTAAGAGATAGGGAGTGACCAGCTCAAAGTCACACAGCACGCGAGTGGTGGAACTGAGCCTGTAACTCTCACCTTTCCTCAGTTCAGCACTTTTAAAAAATTGCACCCTCCTGAGCCCTCACCGTTTTGTTTGCAAGTGTCTTGTTGATTCAGGGGTATCACCCATTCACTCCATTACAGATTTAGGACATTATAACCAGGGACCCAGTCATCTTCCTTATTGGTATCTCCTCTATACCCATGGCTTGGTGCTGAGCAGAGAGTAACTGCTCCATGAAACCTTGGGGCTTCATATGATTTTTCTGACAGCCAGGTTCTGATGCTTCCCGTTTAGAAACCTGGACTAGGAGGACAGGAGACAGGGGTTTCACTGTAGCTCCTGTATTCACTCACTGGGTGATACATCAGTTCTCCTCTTTGGGTCTCATTTCTCATTGACACAAGGAAAGAAACCACACTACGTGAGCTCTCTGGTGATGTCTGGGGCAGAGTTTCCTAGACAGTCTCTTCTCTGCAGTCTTAGACACCCTGGGCAAAAGCCAAAACTGACACAGTGGCACGTCTCCCTCATGTAATTGGCCAAACTAAGTCACACGATCAAACTCAAAGTCAAGGGATGAGGAACTGTATCCTGCTTTTTGAGTGGCTGAGACCACAGAATCATATGGCAGGGACATGTTTCCAGTAAGGGATGAAGTATTGGGCCAATTGTGCAATCATGCAATCTACTGCAAAAGGCTTTTTCCCCCCACTTTGTGGCCAGGGTATTCCCTAAAATACCCAGAGACTGTGGTTCTTAAATATAAGGCTGATTAAAGCTGATTGATGCCACCTGACTATAATACTGTCACTTGAGTGAAGGTGCCAATGCTACACGACAAATGTAGGAGAGATGCCATATATTAACTGTATGTTTTTAGAAGCTATGGTGGCCCAGCCCCTCCCACAAGTCGGGGCTGAACCCAGTGGTCCAGTAAGATGGAGAGGCCTGATGAGAAGCAGGACACACACCTGGGATGTGCCTATGATCATTGAGATCTTCTGACAGAGGCTGCTCCTTTTGGAGCGAGGCAAGATATTAAAGGACAGTTTCCTATGAGACCTGCAGGCTGCAAGAGCAATAATACCTACCCCCATCTGTTATTATGACATACTGACCCTGCCTGCAGTGCTGAGCAACTATAACTCTGAGCCCCACTTGCTCTTCTTCCCTCTGGGTCTCAGAAAGGTTGGCTGGGTGTGGGGCTCACACCTGTAATCCCAGCACTTTGGGAGGCTGAGGCGGGTGGATCACTTGAGCCAGGAATTTGAGACCAGCTTGGCCAACATGGCGAAACCCCATCTCTACTAAAAATACAACAAATTAGCCAGGCTTGGTGGTGGGCACCTGTAATTCCAGCTACTTGGGAGGCTGAGGCAGGAGAATCACTTGAACCCAGGAGGCAGAGGCTGCAGTGAGCCGAGATCGTGGCATTGCACTCCAGCCTGTTTAAAAAAAAAAAAAGCGACTTTTCATGCTGCCTTTTACCTTATCTTTTATTTATAACTTGAGATTTAATGCCTCTGAGGACATGAGATGGAAGGCTTAAGAGAAGGGACTTGAGTTATCTGTTTAGTTTGAATCCCGTCTCCATTATACTAGCTTGCTGTGTGATCTTGTACAAGTCACTTAACCTATCTGCTCTAGTTTACTTATTTGTTAAAAGAGATAAAATAGAACTGACCTCATAGAGTTGTTATGAGCATTAAATTAGGTAATACATTTTATATGTTTGGAGCAGTGCATGGCACATAGTAAGCAGTCTATAAGAGTTACTATAAAAGGCAAAATCACTGAGAGAAAAAAGAATGCTTAATTTTCCTTTTGTTCTTGAGAACAGAGAAATTCAGACCCTTGAAGACACTGTGATCTCTTTCCACTGTCCCCTGAGACCCCTGGAGGCAAAGGTGATGCTGTCCCCTGTATTCTGACTGCTAACGTGAGAAGAGCTCACACAACGTTGCATATCTGCTGAAATGTTAATTTATAATTCAGTGTAAATACTGATTTTCCTTGGACTGTAACGAGTCTCCCTTTCTAGAACAGAAAAGATTAAAAATATGTGCATGTAATTATGGTGTTTATGCCACTTTAAAGAAAATTATTCCTGAATATTGTTTGGGTAGAATTACTTAGAATGAGGCTAGAACCATTCCAATCCCAAAGACTCCTCATTTGACCAAACTCTTCTATCCTTTGTTGAAAGGACTAGACTGGAGGTATATCAAGGCATGTAGATCATTAAACTATTGCGTGGGCTGTTAGAGGATTAATTATTTTAATATCTTTATTGATATAATTTACATATCATAAAATGCACTCATTGTAAATATGTAATCCAGTGATTTTTAAAGTAAAGTTACAGATTTTGCAACCATCACCCCAAATAAATTTTAGAACATTTTCGCCAGCCCTAAAAAAAACATCTCAGGCCTCTCAGTCATTGCTTCTAACCCCAGCCTCAAGCAACCACTGATCCACTTTCTGTCTCTATAGATTTTCCTTTTCTGGAAATTTAATGTAAATGGAATCATACAATATATAGTCCCTTGAGTATGGCTTCTTTCACTTTGCATAATGTCTTTGAGGTTAATTCACGTTGTCACATGTATCAGTGTTTTCTACATTTCTATTGCCAAATAACATTCTATTATCTGGATATATAATATTTTGTTTATTATTTTTTTTTTGAGACAGGGCCTGTTCCCCAGGCTGTAGCTCACTGCAGCCTCTGCCTCCGAGGCTCAAGCAATCCTCCCACCTCAGCCTCCCAAGTAGCTGGGAGGGACTACAGGTACACACTACCACACCCAGCTAATTTTGTGTGTGTGTATATTTATATATTTATACATATATACATAAATATATGTATATGTATGTATAATATACATATTATACATAAATATATTCTACATGTATATTTATATATTTATACATACATATTTGGTAGAGATGGGGTTTCCATGTTGCCCAACTTGATCTCAAACTCCTGGCTCAAGTGATCCACCTACCTTGGCCTCCAAAGTTATGGACGTGGCCCACTGTGCCCAGCCAACACTTTGTTTATTTACTAGCTCATGGGTATTTGGGTTGTTTCTACTTTTTGTCTGTTAGGGATAATACTCCTGTGAATATGTGCCAGTCTGTGTGGATGTGTGTTTTAATTTCTCTTGGGTTGATACCTAGAAGTGGAATTGCTGGGCCACATAATAAGTGTACGTTTCAGTTTTTAAAAAATTGCCAAACTGTTTTCACAAGTGGTTGTACAATATCACATTCTCATCAGCAATGTACAAGGGTTTCAGTTTTTGTGAATCCTTGCCAGCACTTGGTATTGTCTGTATTTTTCATTACAGTCATTCTAGTGTGTATATGGAAGTGGTATCTCATTGTGGTTTTAATGTGCATTTCCGTAATGACTAATATTCAACTCCTTTTCATTTCCTATTGGCCTGTGTATTTCATCTTTGATGAAATAACTATTGAGTTTTTTAGCTCATCTTATTTTTGAGCTGTTTGTTTTATTATTGAGTTGTAGGAGTTCTTTACATATTTTTGATATAGTTGTTTATCATATGTATGATTTGCAAATGTTTTCTCGTAGTCTGGCTTGTCTTTTTATTCTTAATGGTGTCTTTGGAGTGCAAAAGTTTTAAATTTTAGTAGAGATGAATTTGCCTGGGTTTTCATTTATGTCTAGGAAAAGAATAATGAATGGTTTTGTGTCTAAGAGCTTTTTGCTTAACCCAAGGACATGATGGTTTTCTCTAATTGTTTTTTCTAGGAGCTTTATAGTTTTATTTTTATATTTAGGTCTAAGATCTATTTTGAGTTAATTTTTGTGTGTGGTTTGGAGATAAGGATTTAAGTTCACTTTTTCACATATTGGTACCATATTTTCCCAGCATCATGTGTTGAAAAGACTATCTTTTCCCTATCAAATTATCTTGTCATGTTTGTCAAAAATCAGTTGACAGTGTCAGAGCTTATTTCTAAACATTCAGTTATGTTCCAGTGATTTATTTGTCTATCTTAATACCCCACTCTCTTGATTACTGTAACTTTGTAATCTGTTTGAAATGAGGGTAGTGTAAGTCCTTCACCATTGTTTTTCTATTTCAAAATTATTTTGCCTGGGTATAATTTGTTTTGGCTACTGGAAACCCCTCCCTCTTGGGTCTGATAGGGCTGGAGATAGATATGATAAAATAGAGTACAGGGGACAGAGAGCAGCAGACTGTGTCTTGGTCACCATTGTGTCTTTAGCACTTCATATGGTGCCTGGTAGGTCCTAAATACTAAAAAAGCTGTTAAATAAATGAATAAATATATCAAGATTTTTTTAATCACATGGTATCATCCACGTCTTGGGATTGAGAAAATTTCCAGGTCAAACTAAAGAGGTAAAATTCACCAAGGTTTTGATATGCTCTGATGTGATCACTAGTACTTGAGGCTCCCCCTCATCAGTTTCATTTCCCACCTGTCACAGCTCCTGGAGGAGGATGGAATTAATTTCAAGGGGATTTGGGAAGTAATTGTCTTGTTATAAATTTTTGAGAGATGGTAGAACCTTATCAAGATAGCTTGCTGTTGAAATCATAGTTTGCCATTCAGACCTCTGTTGTTATTATCTGATTATCTGATTATTATTATCAAAGGTTTTATATGCCTAACAGTATTAGATATTGAGAGGTCCTTCCTACATGTTGCCTCTTCTGCCTGAAACAGAGCCCCTCAACCCTCCCAGAAGGAAGCACACATACCCCAAACTGTCTCATAATTCTTAGACATTCTCCAGACCTCAACCTCATCATCATTCCTTAGAAAAATCATTCCTAAACCATAACCTGTATCAACTGCCCTCCTAGAACCTACCATATGCTTCTCCTTGGTAACACTTATGGTGGTTGCATAATTAACATTCATTGGTGTGCTTATTTTTTAAAGCTTTATTGAGGTATAGTTGACATACAAAAAATTGCACATATTTAATGTAAACATTTCGATGAATATAGACATATGCATACATCTGTGATACCATCACCAAAATCAAGGAGTACTGAACATATCTTTAACCTCCAGGGTATGTGATTAATGTGTATTTCTCCTAGGGGATCATCGGCTTCATAGGGGCAGGAACTGTACTAGTTTTCACTCACTGTTTTGTCCCTAGTGACTACCACAATAGTTGGCAAAGTACAACTAACATTTTACTGAGCCCTTGCTTTGTGCCAGGCATTATTTAAATGCTATGGATATATTAATATACTTAACAACTACAGTAGCCTCTTGGGTTGGTCCTGTTGTCATCCCATTTTGTAGATGAGAAAACTGAGGCATGAGGAGAGAGATTATGTAACTTGCTCAGAGTCATACAAACAATATGAAATGGGGCATACAGAAGGGTGTCAATAATTATTTGTTAAACAAATGAATGGATGAATAAGAGAAAGAAAAGGTGAATGAGGCTATTCCCTTGATCCTAGTTGGAAGCAGGGCCTCTACAAGAGCGCTGACTTTTCTTTTCTTGCTTGATGGATGGGAATACAAGGCTATGGGGGAGCCCCTGGACACTGGTTTGGACTCCAATGCTGCTGACTCCAGAGCGAAGAAAAGGTGGGGATTGGGATAGTCTAGGAAATGCTGGCTTCACACAACAAAGCCAAGTGAGTGGGAGCCAAAAATAGCCAGTCCTTTGAGTAGAAACTCCTCCAGGGAGGAAACATTTCTTTGAAATTGGACACACAAATTAGCTAATGATATTCAGACACTAAAGAACTGCATGTTCCCCAGACAGCCCGTGGCCTCAGGATCAGACGCTGATCTTGAGTACAGAGTAAGAGATGCCACAGGTCTGGGGTGGGTATAGATTGTTGTGTCTGCCATCCTCACTCACAGCCCTGAGCGCAGAGGTGAGGACACAGCCAGGGCCAGCCCTGTCCTTCCATGTCTGCCAATCCCTGCCTCCCTGAATGTCCTGGGCTGTTGGTCCAGGATGGAAAGTGGCGCTGTGGCATTTTTACCTGTCTGTACTCAATGATAATTGACATGACACAGAGTCTATGTTGGCAGTATTTCCAGACTTTAGGAAGAGTTTTTCAATCTGGGAGCTTCTAACAGAGGCTCTGAGCCTGGAATGTGCAAACTACCTGCACTTATCTTCAAAATTGTGTCCAAATGTGCATTTCTCAAGGGAGAGGATCCAAACTTTTATGAGTAAACAACAACAGAAAAAACTTTCAACAGGGTATGGGATGTCTCCGAAAGGATGAGAACCCATGATGATGATACTGATAATAGCAATAATAAAGTAACTTTACTGAGTGCTTGGAAATTGCTAAGGCCAGGCGTGGTGGCTCACACCTGTAATCTCAGCACTTGGGGAGGCCGAGGTGGGCAGATTGCTTGAGCCCAGGAGTTCGAGACCAGCCTGGGCGACATGGTGAAACCCTGTCTCTTAAAAAAAAAAAAAATTAGCTGGGCATGGTGGTGCATGCCTATAGTCTCAGCTACTTGGAAAGCTGAGGTGGGAGGATCACTTGAGCCCAGATGGAGGCTGCAATGAGCTGAGATCATGCTACTGCACTCCAGCCTGGGTCACAGAGTAAGACCCTGTTCCCCAACCCTGCCCAAAAATAAATAAAAAAGAAAATGCCAGATATGCATTAAGTCTCTTATATAGATGATATCATTTAATTGTTGTATCAGTTTAAGCAGGTTCGTGCTACAGTAATAAACAGCTCCAAAATCTCAGTAGCTTATGAAAGTTGATTTCTTGTTCCAGTTATGTGAGGTTAGTTGCAGCTCTGCTTCATATCTTAGATGCAAGACTCAGACTGAGGGAGAGCTCCTTTCTGGGTCATTGCTAATCTCATGGAAGAGGGAAAAGAGAAGGAGGTAGATGATGAGATGGATCTTAAAGGTTCTCCTGGAAGTGTCACCGTTACTTCCAGTTACATTTCACTGGCTCCCAGCCCAACATTGGCAGGGATTTCAGTTGTCCAGTAGGGAGGGGTCCTGTAGAGAGGAGAGACAGTGGATGTTTGAACAATAACATAATCTATTGCATTCCTTATAAAAACCAATCGGTAGATAGATAGTGATTATTATCATTGTCCCTTTCTTACAGGTGTGGAAACTGAGGCTCAGGTTAACTTTCTCCCCAGTGCTGTGTATTTATTAAGTGAGAGGTTCAAGATTTGCATGGACTCGGTCAGACTCTTGAGCCTACAGCTTTAGCCACTGCATTCATCGACTTCCATTGTTATAGCAGGAGCTTCTTCTGCACTCCTCGTTCCTCCTCCCCAATTCATGGAAATCTACACACACCAGTTTTCTTAAAACTTCATTCATGCTCAAGAGAAAACCATATCCCTATCTGGATCCTGTGTTTGCACAGTCCCCAGCCTCTGGGCTCATTCTGGATTGTCCAGCTAGGTAGGCATTTGTTTGGCAGGATTTCTGCCCACTAAGAGCTCACCATGCATGTCATGGTGGGAATGAGCTGGGTATTTTTAGAGCTTGGCAGCCTAGCACTGCCGCTTGCTCTTCCCCGAGGTCCGCAGATTAGCCCAGGGGTAGCATATGCCCACGCTTTGCTTGCCTGGTCCTGGTACATGGTCCTGTGTGCTGTTAAGAAAACAGATTGTCCCAGGTAGGTATATAGCCAGATATTTTTTTCTCTGCTTCTTTTTTTTCAGAGCTGCTCCACCCCCTGGTATGGTGCAGCTTCTCTTGGGGTTCCTCTGTAATTTTACAGCTGCTTCTGAGCTAGTGAAGAAGGTGGGATTTGCTCATTTGCAGTTAAGTCTGGCCAGACAGCTGCTGGTTATTGCCACAAACATCTTATGTGTCTGTAGTCTTGCCTGTCCTCCTGGGTAGACAGAATGCACAGTCCCTCCTCAGGGGAAGTGAGAAGATCTGGAAGGCCCAAGGAACCATTATTTTTGGCATCATTGCTCCTCCAAACTCATTATCCACATCTGTTGAGTATTCCTGTGACCCGGAAGCTGATGGCAGTGTCACTGTGGCACCCTAGCTTGGATGTCCTTATTGTGAAAAGCTCTGGATAGGGACTGCCAACAGGACTTTGCTGCATAGGTGCTATGAGTCTCCATGGGAAGGAAAGCTGGAGATTTGCATAAAAAAAGTATTTAGAAAGTCCAGAAGTTACAAACTCAGGTGTCATCCAATTCAACAAACACTTCCTGAGTGCCTACTGTGTGCAGGACATAGGATTTTGCTTCATGTAGAAGTTATAACGTTCAAGAGGACACCTGTGGAGCACACAAGCACATCCCCCAATAGGGCCCCAGGCATTACAGAAGGTGACAGACATGACATTTTTTGTTTGTTAATTAACAAATTCATTCTAGTGTTGTGGTTAAGAGCATAAGATTTGGGGCCAGACTGGTTGGTTTGAATCCTAGAAATAAAAGTAAAATCCTAAACCACCCCAACTGATTAAATGGAACCCCCTCTTGCCCAGGGGGATCCCAGAGAAACCTTGGAAACTGAGTTCCTAGCCATAACCAGACAGGAGCTCAGACTTACCTCATCATATCCTCTCCCTTGCTAACTATCATTTGGCTTTCTTTCCTAAGGGTTAAACACAAACGGGTCATCTCAAAAGACTTGTTCCATCAGTGTTTTCAACCAACCACCTAACTCTGCCCCTCGCCTTATGCGGGTTCGATACCGCCAACTAAGCAACATTCCTTCCTGATAAGATTTGCACACCCAGAACTAGCTTCTGTTTGCATGAAGTGGTTCTGGTCAGTTTACGGAGGCTGCACACTGAGTGCCTTCATGTCCTCTAATTCACTTTTTGACACACAGGGCCAAATTATAATACACTTAAATGTTACGTTTTCACTCCAAAATGAACATGGCATGTATATGACATTCATATTAATTTACTATGCATTCGTGTGCCCCTCTTTTGGACTATTCATAGCTCCTCCTATAACTTGTTGACTGTGTATACTTAGCCAACCTGTTAGCATAAATTCCTATCTCACCTTGCCTCCTTTGAGGTGCCTGCTTCTGGTATCTGTTGGATGCTACGCTCCCCAGCATGTGAGATGGTCAGCTTATAGGCTGCAACCCCTTATGAGAAATATCTGCTTTCTACATGTATGAACCTCGTGTTTCTTCAGTTGACAAATCCTTGCTCTGTAACTCAATGGCTATATAACTGAACAAGTGACCAAAACTCTCCCTGCCCAGCTTCTTTCTTCCCAAAATGGGAATGACAACAGTACCTAGCTCAGGGAGCTGTTGCAGGGATTATATGAGTTAATATATATATAAGGCCCTTGGAATGATTCCTGGTGCATAGGAAGCTCTATCAAAGTGTTGGCTGCTACTAACACTATTATCATTTATGCAATGGATATTTACTGATCTGTGTGTCAGTAGACTGTCATCTACTGTGTGTCAGGCACTGACCTAGGTCCCAGTTGCAGAACACTGAGCTCACTCCATATCCTTTTACCCTTATGGAGCTTGCATTTCAAAGGTTGGAGGCAGAAAATAAATATAAAGTCAGGTGGTGATTAAGACTTGAATGAAAAAATCATACTAGGAAAGTCAGATGAGGGAGATTAATTCCTACTTGAGCAGAGATGATGAAAAACTTCCCCAGAGTAGATGACACCGGCTGAGATGAGGCATGGTAGTGAGAAGCAGGCACCCAACATGCAATTCCAAAATGAGATTTTGCTAGAGAATGGGAATATCCTTCTTGGGGGTCATATTGTTACATCTTTCTTTTTCTTGCCGCCTATGAACAGAAATTCTAAATGAGGTCAGAGACTGGGGTTGTTTTCTTGGTCTTAGTGACCTTTGTGTTGGGCCCAAGGTTCCAGGAAGTCTTTTATCCCAGCAACAGTTTTTCGGAGAGAGGACTCACTCACTTGCAAGACTGATGTGAAAAGGGGTTTGCTCTGTATGAGGCTGTGAGCTCAGCCCCATGCCTAAAGTACTGACTGGGAAAAAAGGCGGAGACTTTGCCTGTTTTCTATTCAAGGGGCTGGTACAACATTTGGTTTTTGGTAGGTGCTCAGTAAAGAATATAAATAGTCATTGAGTGTTTACTGTGTGCTGAAGACATGCCACCAGGTTGTAAGCCTTTGATATTTGTCAACTTACTTAAGTTTTACAACTGAATGCCTGTTGTTGTTGTTGTTAGACAGGGTCTCACTCTGTTGTCCAGGCTGGAGTGCAATGGCACGATCTCAGCTCACTGCTGCCTTGACCTCCTGGGTCCAAGTGACCCTCCTTCCTCAACCCCCAAGTAGCTGGGAGTATAGGCATGTGCCCCATGAATGACTCATATTTGTATTTTTTGTAGAGACAGGGTTTCATCATGTTGCCCAGGCTGATCTTAAACTCCTGAGCTTTAGTGATCCACCTGCCTTGGCCTCCCAAAGTGCTGGGACTACAGGCGTGAGCCACCACACTCAACCCTGAATGCCTGTTTTTGTCCTTGTTGAAAAGATGAGGAAACTGAGCACAGGCCATGCAGGGGCTATCTAAGGACTCTTCATAGAAAGAATTCAAGAAGACTTCTTAGAGAAGGTGACTTTATAAAGCATGTCTTGAAAGACAAATTCTTCAGGTTGGAGAGTAGGGGTGGGGGGTGAGGTGCAGAAAGGAGCATTGTAAAGAGAAGCAGCTCAATGAGAGTGCTTGGTAAGTTCAGTCCAGGATGCAGACAGGGGAGTAGCTGGGGAAGAGGGTTAGAGAGAGGTCAGGGTGAAAGCAAGTGAGCCTCATAGGCCTTACTCAATGATTTAGATCTTTATCTTGACTGCATCAGTTAGCTATGCAAGTAATTCCTGAAAAGGAAGTGTCCTGAGATCAAACTGGCTTTACTCAAAGGTCACCATTTAAACCCAGCAATGCACAGTTTAGCACTTCATTAAATACTGTTTCCTAATGGTTGCTGCCTTTTCCCGGGAGCCACACATGTCTTCTCATGTACATAAGCACTTGTGGAGTCTGCAGTTGGAAGAATTCACACAAGGACTGGTTGTGCCTTGCACACCTGTCAGAGATTTGCACACCCAGAACTAGCTCCTGTTTGCATAGTTTCTCCTGTAGCTTCTGCAAATGACAAATGGTGGGGGTTTCTTCTTGGATGAAGTTGTTTGAGGTTTGAGACTTGGATGTTTTCTTTGAAAATTTTTTATTTTTTATTTTTTGGCAAAGAGAAACTTGTTCCTCTTCCTTTGCTCACTGAGTCTTTTCCCTAACTTCTAGAGGAAGTGTATTTAATCATGCTGTGATCAAGTCAGCCCTGGGTACCCATGTTGGCTTTTAATTTTAAAAAAGAGAATGACAGGAAAAGAAAATGGGCCAGTTAGGTTTTGAAGTTTTTTTCTGTTTTATTATTATTAAAGGAAACCATGTGGGAGAATGTCTGGTGCTAGTTTCTCATCTCAGCACTGACATCATCCCTATCTTGACTGATGTAGGAATTATTTGTTCTTGGCTTGTGTATCAGCTATCTACTGCTGTGTAACAACCCACCACCAACTTAGCAGGTGACACCCATTTATTATCTCAGAGTTTTTGTGGGTCAGGAGCGTTGGCACAACTTAGATGGGCTCTCTGCTTAGGGTCTCACAAGGCTGAAATCAAGGTGTCAGCTACAGCTGCAATCTGAGACTCTGGTTTCTTTTCTAATCTCACATTGTTGTTGGCAAGATTTGTTTCCTTGAAGCTGTAGAACTCAAAGAGGCCTCCTCCTTCAAAACCAGCATTGGAGAGAGAGAAGGAAGGAGGGCTCTGCTGCTTCTAGTCTCTGAGCACAGGGAAAGTTTAAGCCTTGTTTTAAAGGGCTCACCTGATGAAGCCAGGCCCACCTTGGGTAATCTCCCTTTTGATTAACTCAAAGTCAGCTGATTAGGGACCTTAATGATATCTACAAAATCTTGTCACTTTTACCATATGATGTAACATAATTCCAGAAGTGATGTCCTATCATATTCACAGGTTCACCTGTACTCAAGGGGAGGAGATCACACAAGGACATGGGTCATTGGTGGTCATCTTAGAGTTCTGCCTACTGTGGCTGGTAATCTAAATCAAATATTCTTCCTGATCTGTGTATTAAGACTATCACTTTGGGAACAGCCATTTTCCAAAGCCCTCTCATAATTCCATCATAAGCAGGGATGGAGCGTGGCCATACAACGTTTTGGAGGCTCCAAGTCTAGGTAAAGTGGAACCACTGGAGACAGAGTGCCATCTTGTGTGTGGAGTCAGGTAAAGACACTGTGTCTAGGTGGGATTTGCTTGGAGCTGATTTCTCTGCTGGATAAAATAGACCAGTGGCTCCATAACCCTGTGAAAAAAATAAGGGTTCTGGAAGTTGACACTTTTTTTTTTTTTTTTTTTGAGATGGAGTCTCGTTCTGTCACCCAGGCTGGAGTGCAGTGGCCGGATCTCAGCTCACTGCAAGCTCCGCCTCCTGGGTTTACGCCATTCTCCTGCCTCAGCCTCCTGAGTAGCTGGGACTACAGGTGCCCGCCACCTCGCCCGGCTAGTTTTTTGTATTTTTTTTTAGTAGAGACGGGGTTTCACCGTGTTAGCCAGGATGGTCTCGATCTCCTGACCTCGTGATCCGCCCGTCTCGGCCTCCCAAAGTGCTGGGATTACAGGCTTGAGCCACCGCGCCCGGCCGGAAGTTGACACATTTTGGAAGTGGAGCTCAACCCAAGGCTGACTCCAGGTTTCAACTGTTTCTACTTGGTGCCCTTGAGCTTATTTTTCCAGTACATAGGTCTCAGCTTACCAATCGGAAAATGGAGAGTAGGGACATAGGGACTTGGAGGTTCCTACTTATTTTAATCAGTTCCATAGCCTGACCCTGGTCCACTGAGGATCAGATTTGGAGCCTGTGCCATTTATGAAACAGGCAGGTATTGGAGAGACTCCAACAAGCTTGTCTCATGTGTGCTTCCCTGCAAAAACAGCCAGTTCCAGCTAGAAACTTTTATCTTCATGAAAGTAAAGGAAACTTCTAGGCAGAGAGTTCTATTTGTTTTTACAACTGTCCCCAGTTGTATTTGAAAATGGCAAAATGTTAGGCTTAAGGTCCCCCTGCCCCCTGGGTTCATGGAGCTTGCTTTCTTAATGCCTCAATCGTACTTTTAATCAGAACAAATTTAGAGCGTTAATCTTCAGTGCGTGTTCTTGCCATTTCCAGCCACTCGACACTTTTTCATAAACAAAGTGACAGTTTGATTGAATGTGGTTTTTAATTAAGCTGCTTTCACTTGGAACAACTTTCCGGGGGCATATGTAAGGAGCAGAACTTAGAAGTGCAAGCTGAGACTGACTTCTCCATACCTTCATCGCCAGGCAGAGTTTGAGAACAAAGGAAACCAGGCAAGTGGAATTAACCAGGCACCTGAATCCGGGGCATCAGCTCCCACTCCATCCTAGCTCTCTGTCCCTTGGAATAAGTGTGGGAAGGCTTAGCAGTGAGTGCAGTTGCCTCATGCTAACCTCAGGATGAAGCATGTAAGAGCCTCGGAAATTGCCCCATGGCAGATCTTTATGTTAAGGACATTTGACCTGTTTGTGGCATGTCACTCTCTTCTGCGGTTGGGACTCTGCAAACACAAAATGCAAAAAGACCACTCTGATTCTGCCCTCAGGTACAACTCAGAATTTTATGAGCAACAGTGGATTATGCAGTATAAGATCTCAGAGTCTAACAGGGAGGCGAAGACATTCACGGGGGCAGAACATACGAGACAGGAATGGGCTACCTGAGCTTGGAGGGTGGAGATGTGCCTGGGAAACACTTTGCAAGCTCTTCAAAGGCTTTTCAGGTATAATGGGGACAGTATGTCATATGACAGGTCTGGGCCTCCTTGAGGTGGGTGTTTGGATGATAGGAGGATCCCAGGCATTGTCATCTGGCTGCAATGCAAGGATCTGGGTGAGGGTGATATTGCTTTAAGTAGCGCTGAATCTGTACTCCATCACTCCCTTTGTGTTCTGTGGTGTACAGATCTACCCTGATAAATAGCTGCTGCCGTGGAGAAATCCATCAAGCCTTCAGCCTTTGCATGACTCATTTCCCTGTGGCAGGCGTGTTGCTCGGCTTCCAAGAATAGCCTAGCCTAAGGGATCCAAGCTCGGAATCCCTTCCAACTTTCTGGGCTCTGAAGTTTGGCACCCACAGAGGTCTGTGCTTAGGTAACGGGGTGCAGATGGCTTGACGTTTGCAGAGACAGTGGCTAATAACCATCTCCCTTCCACCTTTGCATTCTGCAAAAGCCCAGGGCCTGGCAGAGTCACATTGCTTGCAAAGGAAGCCTAATCATAAAAAGTTGCCTTTTGGTGGCTTAAAGGTAAGGTAATCAGGAAGCCCACTCATTGATTTATTTGCTCATTCAACAGATATTTGATGACTGCCTTGGGAGTGAGAACCAGAACAAGAAACTTAACAGGGGACCTTACAGAGGCAAATCAGGTCTCAGTGCTAAGCCCTGAATATACTCTGCTGTGCTGGCAACCAGGCAGGGAGATGATAAGAACAGTAGTTGGCATTTATTAAGCACTTACTATATGTGGTGTATTAAGTACTTTACATGAATCAATTTGATTAATATTCACAAAAATGCTGTAAGTTCAGTTCCATGATCATTCTAATTTGCTGGTTGAGAGCAACATTGCGCAGAGGGTAACTTGCTCATTCTCATACCAAGTGCTCATGCAATTCTTCATACAGGAATTGCACCCAGGGTTCTCTGATACACATAAAAATCACAATGATGACACCATTGCGCTATCATAGCAACCTTCTTTCTGTCGCTTCTTTGCAGCCTGTGCCAAGCTCTTTCCTGCTTTCTTAGTCTGTTTGGGCTGCTATAACAAAATGTCATAAACTGGGTGGCTTGTAAGCAATCAAACGTCTATTTCTTATAGTTCTGGAGGCTTCTAAGTCCAAGATCAAGGAACCAGCAGATTCATGTCTGGTGAGGGCCTGCTTCCTTGTTCATCGATGACCGTCAGCATTTTGTTTTGTTCTTCAGTGGTAATGGAAGGGGCCATTGATCTCTCTGGAGCCTCTTTTATAAGGCAGGAATATCATTTATGAGGGCGTAGCCCTCACGACCTAATCACCTCCCAAGGGCCCTACCTCCTAATACCATCACATTGGGGATTAGGTTTGAACGTCTGAATTTTGGAGGGATACAGACGTTCAGACCATAGCACCTACCCCATGGGTTTAGCATTTTTCTCTGCCTGAAACATGACTGCATTGTCTGCATCTCATTCTTCAGGTCTCCCCTTAAAGGCCAACTCCTTAAGAGGCCTTCCCTGACTACCCAGTCAGTTTTCTCCTGTTATTCTCTAGCCTACACTTTATTTCTTTCACAGCCTTTATCATATTGTGACATTATCAAATTTTTTTTTGGTTGTTATCCATATGCCTCTCTCCTCCAGTCCCTACTAGAATTTAAGCTCCCAAAGACATGGGCCTTGTGTATCTTATTTGCTCTAAGACAGTGCCTGACACCTGGTGAGTCCTCAATGAGTTTGGTCTGGGTGGTCGGAGGTAGGAGCTGGGACCTTCAGTCCTCATGGATGCAGAACAAATCTCAGGTGTTGTTGCATGGCTGTTTGAAGGAATGGAGCTATGAGCATAAGGCTGTACTGTTATTGTTGTCACTGTCATGATCATGGCTGGTGAAAAACAGAAAGACACTGGGGATTCAGAAAGCACAACAGTGTTTGCAATTGCAATGCAGAGACGGTGACCTGGCAGGCAGGCAGGCAGTCAGCATGCTCCCTTTCCAGAATCTGCCAGCGGAGTGCACTGTGCCCCATGGATGGGCTTTGGAGGGGGTAGTGGTGGCATCAGCTCCCCAGCAGCTTCTTACCTCTCTTGGCCTGAAGGGGGCTGTGCCCTTTGTTTCACTGCAGCTACTACAGACAGAGAAAGGAGGAGATTCCCAGCTTCGAGGTTGCCTGGCAGGCAGTAGTGACTGAGGGCAGAGCACAGAGGAGCAGCTGTATTCTCCTTGGGGACATGACTATGTGGCCTGGCTTCTCCTGCCCCCAGGGGCTGGGGGCCTGCCAGGTGTTCTGAGGATTCCCTGTTGCCCTTATCTCCCTCCCTCCTGCATCTCAATTTGTCTCCACCGGGACTCTGCTTTTTCCCCCTTGTTTTGCCTAATCTGCCACAAGGACATGCTGGAAAGAGGACTTTGTGTTCTAGAACATCTACATGTGTAGAGGTCCCCTGAATCTCACTTTGTTCACCTGTGAAGTGGGCATTATACCGACTGATAGTGTGGTCACGAGGAACAGACGAGGCTGTCGTTTCCCCAGCACGGTTCCAGGCACTTGACTGGTAAAGCTCTGTGGTGTTTGTTCATCCCACCGAACCACAGAGCAACAGTGTCTTATATTTTATGAAGATGTTTCAATCCCTGGACTAAGCACTTAATTATTGTTGTCATTAAGGCATTGACTTGCAATAAACCGCACAGCTGGGTGAGTGCTGATGTAGGCATATACCCATGGAACCATCACCACAGTGGTATTCAGCCCTTACCACAACCCCATTTTACAGATGAGGAAACAGAGGCTTAGAGAGAGAAATATCTTATCCTGGTTCACGTGGATGGCTAAAAGCAGAGCTGTCTGATCCAGGCCTGCATTTACCTTGGAGACAAGAGACATCACAGATAAGGCCACAGTCTTAAATACGATGCCAAGGAAAGTATCACCAAAAAAATGATATTTGGATAAAGACCCTAAAGAGGGTCTGATCCAGGCCTGAGTTTACCTTGGAGACAAGAAACATCAGAGATAAGGCTGAAGTCTTAAATATGATGCCAAGGAAGGTATCACCAGAAAAATGATATTTGGATAAAGACCCTAAAGAGGCTTTAAAGGGAGTGGGCCACACAGAAGAGCATTCCAAGGAGAGGAAACAGCATATGCAAAGGCCCTGAGGTAGGGGCATTTTCTGGTGTGTTTGAGAAGCATTTAAGAGGCCCAGCTGGCTTGGGGATGGAAGGAGATGAGGGCAGAAAGGTAACCGGAGGCCAGACTCTAAAGGGCCTTGTAGGACTGCGCAAAGTCTTGCCTGAAACACCATTGCAGGGTTTGGGGCAGAGAATAAACGTGGACTAACAGGGCCATCTGGCTTACCTGTTGATACTGGATTGTAAGAGGCACAGGTGGAAACAGAAGTCATCCAGGTGAGAGGTGGCATGGACCAGACTTCTAGTGGCAGTGGTGAGAGTGTGAGGTGTACTGGATTTACTGATGGATTTGTGCAGAATAAGAGAAAGAGGAGAGTGGGAGATGCCACCAAAATGTTTGGCCTGAGCAACAAAGTCAGGGGCTGCTGCGGCTGAGATGGATGATAGACTTGAGATGCCTATTAGACGTCATATTAGTATTTTTTTTCCCTTTGCTGCCATAACAAATTAAACACAGTGGCTTAAAACACATCAATTTATAATCCTGCTGTTCATCCGCGTCTCACTGGGCTAAAATCAAGGTACAAGTCTGTGTTCTTTCTGGAGGCTCTGCGGGAGAATCCATTTACTGGCCTTTCTAGCTTTTAGAGGCTGCCTGCACCCTGTGACTTGTGGTTGCTTCCTCCATCTCCATTGCCGGCAACATTGCATTCCTCTGTGCCTTTCTTCTGAAGTCACATCTCCCTCTACCCAAAGTCAGGAAAGGTTTTCCACTTGTGACCCTGGTGATGATATTGGCCCCACCCAGGTCATCCAGGATAAATTCCCCTCCTAAGATCTTTAACTTAATCACATTTGCCAAGTCCCCTTTGCTGTGTAAGGTAACAAGCTCACAGGTTCCAGGAATTAGGGTGTGGACCTCATTGGGGACCACTACTCTGCCTACCACACATATATCCTAGTGGAGATGCAAGGACAGACTTAGATGTTTGAGTCTGGCTTTCAGAGGTGAGGGTGACTGCAGATGTGATGGTCACCGTGCTCTTGACTCTTCTATACTTTCTGCATTCATTCAGTACTCATAGCTCTTTCTCCTCCAGACTAGGAGCTGCTTGAGATAGAACTTGGGTCTTTTCCTCTTTGTGTGTCTCAGGCCACACACCAAAGAGTGCTCTGGATTGTCTACGACATGAATACAGTTTGAGTTCAAATTTAAACCAAACTCATCTCTTAAACGAGGAGTATGATACAGATCCTAGCGCTTGGGATGACTGCAGACATGTGTCTCCACCCTGCCTTGCCTGGTAAGAGTTTATGGCAGACCCTGACCCTGCTGAACTTGTGTTTTAGCTTTTAGGTTCCCACTGTCGCCACTCTGGATACAAACTTGGCATTGTGGCTAGGGGTTTTGTGGGATGGATGCAGCAGGTGTTGGCTTGTGAACATTCTCCTGTGGATGGTTTTTGGGTCAAGGCCCACTGGATCCTGTTGTGAGTTAATTTGCAAAGCTTAGCAGTGCCTAATGCAGGAGAGAGGGTAAACAAACACAAGCAGCAGGACAGACTTTGCACCAGTGACTCAGAGGAAGGCCTGTAGGGGTAGGATCCTCAACCCACTTTGCTTCCTGACATCCCAGGTGCTGGGCTGGGAGAAGGGTCTGGTTAGCTCTATGTCCGATCCTAAGGAATATTCACATTTTGCCATGCTTTCTACAGGTAGCACGATGGGCACATTTTTCACTCTTGCAGATGGGTCTTGGAGTGTACTTTCTTACATTAAAAAAGGGAGTGGTTTGGATTTTCTCACTGTCTAGAAGTAGAGTGCCTAAGGGAATTTCTGGAGTCCCTCTGGGTTATACAGAGCCCAGAGTTATACACACTAGTTATAGGATTTTATTTTTTAATTTTTAATTTTTTTGGCATATTAATTATATTTAATAAATTCTCTATTTTGGATATTTAGAGCAGCTAGAGGCATTATTTTAGATGTTGCTGAGATGAATGTCCCTCTAACACTTGTCTGATTATTTTCTTATGAGAAATTCCTAGTACAGAATGTGTTAGTCAAAGGGCTTATTCTTAAGACTTTGATATGTGTCATCAAGGTGCCCTGTAGGGTGACTGTCCTGGATGACACTCATTTTGATGGACTGGTTCTTTTTTATTGTGGTAGAATATATATAACCTAACATTTGCTATTCTAACCATTTTTAAGTTCAGTGGCGTTAAGTACAGTCACATTGTTGTGCGATCATCGTCAGTATCCATCTCCAGCACTTTTCCATCATTCCAAATCGAGACTCTGTACTTACTAAGCAATCACTCTCCATTCCGCCCCCCTGCTTAGTCCCTGGTAACCACTATTCTACTTTCCGTCTCTATGAATTTCCCTATTCTAGGTATCCCATATAAGTGGAATCATACAAATTTGTCTTTTTGTGATACGGGACTTTAGACAAGTCATGGCATCTCTCTGGGGCTCAGTTTCCTAATCTGATTTTGTGTGACTGTGAAAATCTCAAACTCAGGATGAAAGGGAAGGAGGGAGGAAGACCTTTAAGTAATCAGAATTTACTAGGGGCTGACTGTGTGCCAGGTGCTAGATACTATTATATTCCCCAACATATAGATGAGGAAACTGCATAGGTGAGAACTCATGGAATGTCCCAGCAAGTTCAGGACTATGATTTTAACCCATGTGGCCTGGCGTCAGAACCACATTCTAAACGCCTACACTGGTCTGTCCTTTGATAATAATGGAAACTCCTTCATAGGATTCTTTGAAGGATTGAGCCAGAAGTTTTATCTATATATAGCACTTAGGCCGGCGAGGAGAAAATGGTCAATAAGTGATACCTAGTCTTATGTTTGAATGTTTTTGAGATATAATTCACATAAAATTTACCATTTTAAAGTTCACAGTTCAATGCTTTTTAGTATATTGACTATATTGTGCAACCATCACCACTCCCTAATTCTAGAACAGTTCCAAAACCACTAAATATTTTTAGCAGTCACTCTCTGTCTCCCTTTTTTCCCAGCCCTAGAAACCATGGATCTACTTTTTGTCTCTATGAATTTGCCTATTCTGGAAATTTCATATAAACAGAATTGTATAACACGTGGCCTTTTGTGTCTGGTTTCCTTCACTTAGCATAATGTCTTCAATGCCTATCCATGTTGTAGAAGGTGTCGGTACTTCATTCCTTTTTAGGGGTGTATAACATTCCATTGAATGGGCATATCATATCTTGTTTATCCTTTCATTGATTGTAGGATGTTTAGATTGTTTCCAGTTTTTGGTTGCTATCAGTAATGCTGCTACGAACATTTATATACAAGTTGTTGTTTGAACATCTGTTTTCGGTTCTCTTGGGTATATAAATACCTAGAAATGGAATTGCTGGATCATATAGGAGTTCTATGTGTAGCTATTTGAAGAACTGTCATACTGTTTTCCATAGCAGCTATACCATTTTACATTCTCACCATCAGTGTACAAGGGTTCTTACTTCTCCACATCCTGGTCAGCATTTGTTATTTCCATTCTTTTGAGTTTAGCTATCCTGGTTAGTGTGAAGTGATATCTCATTGTGATTTTGATTTGCATTTCTCTAATCACTGTTTGTATTGAGCATATTTTCATGTGCTTATTGGCTATTTGTATGCCATCTTGTAAGAAATGTCTATTGAGACCCTTTGGTTTTTTTTTTTAAAACTGGGTTGCCTTTTTATTGTTGAGTCGTAAGTGTTCTCTATGTGCCCTGGATACTAGACTCTTATCAGATATGTAATTTGCAAATATTTTCTGTGTGTCGTGTTTTCACCTCGTTTTGTTTTTTTGAGACAGGGGTCTCACTCTGTTGCCCAGATTGGTATGCAGTGGCACCCTCTGGGCTCGTTGCAACCTCTGCCTCTCAGGCTCAAGCAATTCTCCTGCCTCAGCCTCCCGAGTAGCTGGGATTACAGGCACGCACGACTGCCTCCTGGCTAATTTTTTTTTGTATTTTTAGTAGAGATGGGGTTTCACCATGTTGGCCAGGCTGGTCGTGTTTTCACTTCTTAATAGTGCCCTTTGATAAATAAAAGGTTTTAATTTTGACAAAGGGTGAAAGACGTCTGGTATTTTGTCTGTGATCCATTTTTCACCTCTAGGCCCACTTTTTTGACCCTCACATATCATGGTAGATTAGGAATTTCTTAATGCTATACTGGTTTTGGGGGTAAGGAAGATGGGACCAGCCCGCTTTGCTTTGTCAGGCTGAGAAGGAAGAAGTGATTCTATTGAGCCAGGACTTCAGTGGCCAACACCACCTCCCCTGGCCTCAGAATCCCTTCCCCAGACCAACCCTGCATGACATCAGCATGTGGTAAAACACTCCTGTGTCTTTAGAGACTGCAGTCTATACATGCTTTTTCTGTCTCCCATGGACCTTGCCTGCAAGCGCTTTCCATCTTTCCCTAGGTTCCAGGAATGTGCACAAATTATGGGATCTTGGCTGGGCATGGTGGCTCATGTCTGTAATCCCAGCACTTTGGTAGGCCGAGGCGGGTGAATCACTTGAGGTCAGGAGTTCGAGACCAGCCTGGCCAACATGGTGAAACCTCATCTCTCCTAAAAATACAAAAACTAGCCAGGCGTGGCAGTGGGTGCCTGTAATCCCAGCTACTCGGGAGGCTGAGCGAGGGGAATCTCTTGAACTGGGGAGGAGGAGGTTGCAGTAAGCTGAGCTTGCACCACTGCCCTCGAGCCTGGGCCTGGGCAATGAAGAGAGACTGTCTCAAAAAAAAAAAAAAAATGGGGTCTTGTCACTGAGTTTCCTCAGCCTGCCTCTGCCTCTGAGCTCATTTTTCCTTCTGTTTCTCCACCATGATGAAAACCAGTCACAGACTTTGACTACTCTCTGTTCTCTAGGGTCCCAAACTTCAGTGAGCCTAGAATCATCCAGATAACTTGTTAAATATGTGGATTCTTGGGATATTCCTCAGAAATACTGAATCTGAATTTAGGGATAGAGCCTAACATGTGCATGTTTAAGCAGATTCCCAGGTGATTCTGATGTCCGGGGGTCCACAGACCACATCTTGAGAGGCACTGCCTTATTCTAGAAGCCTACCCACCCAAACTTATTCTGAGATCCCACGAGAGGCTAAGTTCAGTGGTCCTCAAACTGGACTGCATGCTATAATCACCTAGGGGAACTTTACAGCTTCCCTCCATCCTAGGGCACAGTGCAGACCAATCAAAACAAATTCAGGGCATGGGACCCCAGCTTCAGTAGTTTTAAAAGCTCCCTGGGCGCTTCCAAGGTTGCAGCCGAAGCTGAGAGGCATTGGAGCCATAAAATTGTAGGTACTTGTTTCTCTTTGCTAAGTCATTTAACCCACACAGGTCAGCTGGATTTGGAAGTTGACACTTCACTCTTTTAAACACACTTCAGCTTGTTCATTATTCTCGTGCTGCAAGTGGAAGGTACAGAATTGCAAGGGATGGAATGTGCACGTACCTCCAAGTTCCCTACCAGCAGGGAATGCAACAGCCTCATGATGCTTAACCACAAAGGGCACCACTTGAGACATCTTTGCTCACTCTCATGATGGTGCAAGATTGTCTTGCGCTCATTGAAGGAGCCATGGATGTTCCCAAGTCCCCAGATAGAGGTATCATCACTTTCTGATCACGAACCTGTGGCACCAAGGTCATTCTGGTAAAGAATCTTTCTTCTAAGTAATGGCCGAGAGTGTGGGCTTTGGAATCAGGCTCCCTGGTTTGAATTTTAGCTCTGTCACTTAGGTGAGCAACCTAGTGGCTCTTTCTATGCCTCCATTTCCTCCTCTGTGAAATGGAGATAAACAATAGTACTGTATCTATAGGGTTGTCTTAAAAATTAAACAAGGTGATGCATATAAACAGTTTAACCCCTGCCTGGTGTCAGCTACCCTCCACTTCTCCTCTTGGGTTGCCTTTCAAGAAGTGATAGTGGCAGGCAGGTCTGGTGCTTGGGACCACGCTGGTGATAGAAGCAGCAGCCAGGTAATGTGCCCAAGATGTTCTCAAGAGTACAAGCTCAGTACATCCCTTTCATTTACCACCTAAGCCCTGTCTGGTGAGATGCATCATTTGTCCCCTATACAATGCCTTCCCAAACTCCACTCCAATTCCTTTCTCTAGGCACAGCTTATGTTAACAAGGTATAGCTTCATCCTGGGGGCATAATGCACTTGAAGTTTTTCTCAATACAGTGTTATTAGGGTGAGGAAGGGACGTACATAATCCGGACAACCAGAAGAGATACATGCCCAATTTCTTAACAAGGCTCGTGCCTCATCCTGTAAGACTCCTTGACTCTATTACTGCACTTTTAAGAGTACAGACTCTTTGCGGTTTTCCCCTTACTTCAACTGAATCTGTCAGTAATTCAGATGAATGACAATGACACATTCTTCTTGAACCAATATGCTTCCTACATTGCATTTCTGCTAATAGAATGTTCAGAATATTTCCAGGTATATGTGTCTGCATGATTCTACCTTTATAAACCCTCTAACTAGAAATCCCAAGTTTCCATGCAACAGTATTCAACATTCAACCATGTGCTAGGCATGGTTCTTTTATGTAGGTATTACTTAAGCTGGTTTATCAATTTTAACACACTGGATTTCCCCTTCTGATCAATACTGCCTATCGGCTGGCATGAGGAGAGTTTTGGAGAAATGGTAGTCATTACTCTGATGAGGGCATGACCTTTCCATGCTCTGAAGTGACCAAGGCGCTCCAAGAGTTGTTGTGTTAATCTGACTGCTCTCTCAACAAAGAGAAGTAGGGACAGGAGGAGAGGAAAAGAGGAAAGTAGACTCCTTAGAGGGCAAAGTACCCATGAGAAAAGCGGGCAAAGGAAAGAGGGCACTTGGAACATGTCTCCCATATAAGCTAACCATTCCAGATGGTCTGTGTGTGAGGCAGTCTGCAGAACTGGCTAATCCAGCTGCTGAACAATTCATAGCCATTTCACAAAACCTAAAAGAGGCAGCCCAGAGGTCTACACAGGAGTAGAGGGAGAAGGCGGCCTGCTAAAAATTTACCATCTGGAAAATCTGATGATGAGAGGAGTGGTCAGAGAACACAAAGGGAAAATATATAAATATATTAGTGTCACTAGAATTTCGGGCTTCAAGCAGCCCTTGAAGTTTAATAACGAATCATCCCAGGCCACGCTGTTAGCATTTTTTTTTTTTTTTTTACCACAATTACAAATAACTGACATGGCAATGTTGTAGATGACTGGCTTCTGAACTGTGGACCAGTGATTCTCAAACTTTAACACGCATGCACAACTCACCTGGGATCTGGTTAAAATGCAGATTACGGTTCAGCAAGTCTGGGCTGGAGCCTGAGACTCTGTACTTCTAAGAAGCTCCTGGGAGATGTTGATGCTGCTGGCCCACGGACCCCACTGTGAGTACCGAGGCTAGAGGTATGCTTGGTAAACAAAGTCAGGAGGCCTAAATGCAGTGCTTCGAGGTGGTGCAGGAACAGCTGGGGCACCTAGAAAGCATTGCTGACATCTCGGGGACCCATGTCCAGGGAAGGGCTCCAGGACTTCCCCGAGTTGAGGATGAAGACTCAGACTTCCTGGCTACCACTCAGGTAGAGAAGAGCAAGATGTTGCCACTGAAGTCCCAGGGATGAATAAATTCTAGAGCTGCTAGAGGGGGGAACGTTGTCATTGAGCTTAGAGAAAGAGAAGTTGGAGGGAGGGGTTGATAGGCAAGAGGGAACCCACAGGTACTGAGCATTTCTTGATCGTCTTCCTCTTGCTCCCCACCCTTAACTGTCCCTTCCCAGGTCTTTCTCTCTTTAGTAATTGCACTCACCATCCACCTAACTGCCTAAGCCCAAGACGTGGGATCTGTCCTTCACTGCATTGGGGAAGGCGGTCATGCACAGCTTGTTTTACCCTGTATGGCTGTGTGACTGGCCTTGGGCCTGAAACATTTCCTTGACAAGAGATGAAGAGCCCTCCCAGCCTGGGCTGGGCATATCTCTTTGCCTGGAAATATCTTTCCCTGTTCTGGGCTTGATGTACTTTGTTCTGCTTAAATGTGTGCATCTAATGGCCCCTGGCCAAATCCACTGCTATATCTGTCCCTGGTGGAAAGGGATCTGGGTCCTTCTACTGCAGCACAAGGTGGGTGCATGTAGCTGCACTGCCTGGGTTGACTGCAGAGCAGATCCACTGGCTGTGGAGGACCGACGCGTTGCAAGGGACTGCATCTTGTGCAGTCCGTCTCTTCTTGCTCTACCACTTGAGCCTAGTGCGTATGTTGTCTGTTCTCAGCAACCTCCAATCATGTGATGGTCTCTTCCCTGGATGACACTTAGCCTTTTAACCTTGGCTGCCCAGCCTGAATACCCAGTGAATGGTGGAACATTCTTTCTCTCATCCCCACAAGAGTCTAGTGCAGTATATGATTATTCTCCTTCAAATCTGTATCTCAAATTCTTCCTCATCTCCAGTGCTACCACCATCATCACCATCTGGATCTGTAGATGAAGCAGCCTCCACTGGTCTCCCTGCTTCTACCTCTACTCCTCCCCCACTTCATCCTTTCCTTTGCAGCCAGGGTAAATTGGATCAGGTCACTTCTCTTCTGAATAGCCTTTAAGGGCTTCTCATGATATCTTGGCTAGAACCCAGGTGCCTTCTCATGAACTGCGGGATCCTTACCCACCTGTCTTATCCCTCTCCCCTTGCCACCTGCTCCCCACCACGCATCTGTGCTCTGCCAGTTGTCACCTGTGCTCTCTGTCAGTTTTGAACATACCCTGTTTTCTTTTCTTCTTGGAGTCTTTGTATATTTGGTTCTGTCTGTCTGGAACCAGCACCAATCCCCAAAACTCTGCCATCCTTCAGGTCTCTGCTTCAATGTCCCTTCCCCAGAGACAGTTTCCCTGATCACCCTGGATTAGATGTTAGTCTCTGACCTCTGTCCTTTACTCTCATGATGCTAACCTTAGTTTGGTTTGTACATTATCTGTTATCTACCTCTCCTAATAGATTAAATGATCCATGGGGGGAGTGATAAGGTTTGGATGTCTTGCCCAAATCTCATGTTGAATTGTAATACCTGGTGTTGGAGGTGGGGCCTGGTGGGAAGTGTTTGGATCATGGAGGTGGATCCCTTGTGAATGGCTTGGGTCACACTCTTAGTAATGAGTGAATTCTTGCCCTGAGTTCTTTTGAGATCTGGTCACTTAAAAGTGCGTAATACTTCCCCCCGCCACTTACTCTCTCTCCTGCTCTGGTCATGTGACATGCCTGCTCCCCCTTCACCTTCCACCATGATTGTAAGCTTCCTGAGGCCTCCCCAGGAGTCAAGCAGATGACAGTACCACGTTTCCTGTAAAGCCTGCAGAACTGTGAGCCAATTAAACCTCTTTTCTTTATAAATTACCCAGTCTCAGGTATTTCTTTATAGCAATGCAAGAACAGACTAGTACAGCGTCCCTGCCTTTCTTATCTGTTGTTGAATATCCAGCACCCAGCTCCAGGCCCAGAGTAGACACTCAATAGGTGTTGGTTAAAGAACTGAGTCAATTAGTGAATAAATAAGCTTTGGGAAAGCAGAGGACCACAAGGAGCGCATACAAGGGGTTAGCATTCATGGAAACACCTGCTATGTGCATTGCACATCTGCCATCTCATCTCATCTATCCCACAGATGGCTTTCAGATTCATCTTGCAGCCTAGAGAGTTTAATTAACCTCCCCAAGTTCCACAGCCACAGAGTAGCAGAGCTGATTTGCACTCTGCTTCATCTTAGCCCGGAGTTTTTTAGCCTCAGCATCATGACATTTGGGACCACATCATTCTTTGCTGTGGGGTGGAGGGAGTGGCTATAACATGCATTGCAGGACATGTAGCCTCTACCCATGCCATGCTAGTAGCACCCCCTGCCCAATTTATGACAACCTTCATGTCTCCAGACATTGCCAGTGTCCCTTGGGGTGGGGGTGGGAATGTGTCCCCAGTATAGAACCACTGGCTTAGCCTGTGGGTAATCTCAGCCTCCCATCTGCTTCTACTCCAATCCCTGCCCACCCCACTCCTCTCAGTTGCTGTTTTTCTCCTGAACTCTTTCTCACCCTGTCTTCACGCAGTCCTCCCTGGGTGTCCCTCTGGGCATGCAACACATGGATGGCAATGTTCTGAGTGTTGCAATACACATTTGTGTTTCTGGTTTCTTTAATATCAGCCCCATGTCCTGATGTTCGTGTCATTGGCATGGATGCTAGCAGGCTGTCTAGAAAATGTGCAATATATTTTTTCTTTTGCCTAAATAGCACATCTAATTGTTTAGCATGAGATAAACCAGTATGTTTACCGGGAGATAACTTGTCAAAACAGACTTGTGGCTCCACCATTGGAAAAACCTAGCCTCCTCATTCAGAGATGGAGTGTGACTTTTTCATGGGTATTTTATGTGGATTTAAACAAAAAGTTATTTTTTGCTGTTTTGTGGACAGAAAAAAATGAGGGAAGAAACAGCTTCAGAAAAAGCCCCAGATGCAAGTGTCTTTCTAAGCATAGGTGATGAAGGAAGAGAATAGAACAGAAAAGAGGAGAAAGAAACAGCACAAAAGAGGGAATTTGCTAGGGAAAAAATGTGAGAGAGTTCATAGCTAGGGGATCCAGTTAGAGATAGGGCACTCTTTTATTGCTCATTCATTTATTCATCCACTTAAAGTATGGTGAGCTAGGGAGTGTGCTGGTGTAGCATGCGTCAGAATGTCCTCCCTTTTTGAACTCTGGCTAACATTCCATTGTATGTATTTACATTTTGTTTACCTATTCTTCTGTCAATGGACATTTGGGTTGTTCCCACCTTTGGCTATTGTGAATAATGCTGCTATGATGAACTGGTCTTACATATCAGTATTAAAGCTGACAGTTCCCAAGTGCCTACTGCTGAGCTGGGCACCATGCTGGCCTCTGTACACACGGTATCTCGTTTAACCTTCTCAATATCATGGGAGATTGACCCTCTGCCATGACATTGAGCAAACATTGGGAGGGGAGGCTTAAGATGCTTCAGCCACTCATCCTAAGGTCTTAGAGTGATAGATCCTGGGTGGAAACATGGGTCTTTTTGTAGGTCATCATTTGTATAATCAGAATAAGTGATTGTGAGTGAGGTCTTACTCAATGAGGAACACGAAATAGCCCACAGTTTTGTCCCTGTTGACTTTGATGCCCTCTTGGATTTGTATGGAACTGCTATTTTGCAGCATACATCTGTCTTCAGATACCATTTTTACTCTGCAAACATTGGCTAACCTTGAAACTCTCTGCCGCTCCTTCCTCCTCTCCTTTTATGACAGAGATAAATAAGTTGGTGATGTTTCCGGAAGAAGGACATGATGAGACAGACAGGATTAGACTCCAGGAAGGAGCCCAGAGGCCACTTCGTGAGCTAGTGTTCAGGCAACCCTCCCCAGATGTGCAGTGTAGCAGAAGTAAAGGCCCCTGAGAGGCACAGAGAGGAAGACGCATCCCAAACTTCAAAGGCTCCCACTCCAACACCAGGGGATATGAAATTCTGCCATGGTGAAGAGCATCATCTGCTTTCTAAAGTCTGAAGAATGTTTCCACTCAGCTCCTAAAATGGGTTAAGGGTGAGATGGACTATGGCAGTGTCAGGAGGACAGATAAATGATCTCTTGGTTGTTGGATTCATGATGTCTAAATCCATTTCCGAAAGCCCTCTCTCAAGGAACACTCTTTAAGTGATGGGTAGGTGACTTTCAGCTCTCTAATCATAAGAGACCCATGTTTCCACCCAGTATCTATCACCCTGAGACCGTGGGAGGAATGACGGAAGCGTGTTAAGCCTCCCCTCCCAGTGTTTGTCCAGTGTCATGACAGAGGGTCAACCTCCCATGAAACTGAGAGAGTTATAGTCTTGGCTTGAGAATGGGGTTGGAGTAAATAATGTATCCAATCCTCTTCCAGCTTAGCATTCACTTGGCAGCCAATGAGATCTTCCATAATTAACACTATTAGGCACGTGCTACAAGTCAAGAACTGTGCTAGATGCACTTCATCCATGCTGTCACTGAATTCTTTTAAAAACCCTATGAGGTAGGAGCTATGAATAGCCCCATTTTACAGGTAAGAAAATTGAGGTACAATAACTTGCCTGAAGTCACATAGTGAGCAAATGACAGAAATTTAAACATACATTAAATGAAATTTATGAAAGGATGGATTCTGAAGATGTGACCTTAGAGAGATGGGCAGTGATTAACCTGAAGTTGAGAGACTCCTGTGGCATATGTATTGTCCTAGATAGAGAAAGAAAATTGTGGTTGTAACAAGGAAGCTGAAATAGAAAGGCGTAAGAGTAGATGCTCTGGGTTGCAGGTACATTCTTTTGCTAACAAGTTTTTTCTCATGTGAGTAACTTCCCACAGCATGCTCTTGGCTGGGTGGCAGCAGGCTACCATTTTAATGATGACGGTTAATCATTTAATGATGGTTAATAATTCTCCCAACTAATGCGAGGCAGGCGAGGTACCTTAAAATAAAGCACAGAACTTACTGGCATGTATGAATGCCCAGTTATATCAGAGATTCATTTTCTATTTGTGCAGAATGCTGTGTGGAGAGTCTATGTTATCACCAGACTTTGCCAAATTTCCCTGTGATTTTTTCCATGGTTCTGACTCTTCTCTTTCATTTATACGCATGTGGATTCTCCACTTTACAGTGTCTTCTGATTTTCTTAGGTAGGTGATATTGAAAAAGTTTAACAATTGACGAGGCATGGGGACTGGTCAGTTTGGATGAATGCACTGACCATATGAATGCTTGTCAGCCATAAACAACCAGCTGAATATCAATCTTGCCCTGAAACAATGGAGATTTCCCCATAGTCTAATTCATGGGATGAAACAGTAATTTGCATTTTGCTGAAGCACATGGAAAAGTCAAAACAGGCTGTGCAAGTAAGAGTCAGTATAGCATGTGAAGCAAAGATTTGCACCTGGGGGGTGTCAGTAGCAGGGTCTATTGAACTATGACATCTCATGATATGTTTTAGTCACCATATTAATTTCTCTTGCAATTTCAAACAGCATTAGAGGAAAATGTGAGGTTGAAAATGTTTATCAAGGAGTACTGGGTCATAAAACCTTGAGAAACATCAGTGTAGAGGCAAGAACAGTAGAAACAAGCATAGGTTTGATGGAGTCGCTGAGTTAACATGGAGTGAAGCTGTCCATCTTTTTCCCATTGATAAAGTCCTAGTTGAAAATGTTTGAGGATCTCTGGTGCAGGGCTTTGGGAATCAGGCCAGATCTCAGTCCCCAGGGAGTGAAGATGAGGTTAGACCAGTGACAATGCTGTTCTGACACATCAAAATGGGCGAATGAGGGGAAGTGCCTGGGACGCATTCACCAGCATTCAAGTACCTGTTGATACACCCCCCTTGCATGGTGCTGTGGCTAGTTTTGGGGGTTGTTTGAAAAACAAAAGAGTCAGTGTCTGCTTCTGAAGGAATATCTGTTCTCGCAGAGGAAACAAAACACTCACCAACATAGTCAGTTCAATTCTATAGACATCGATTGAGAACCTACCATGGGTAAGGAAAGCTCTCTGCTTGAGAGTAACTTAAGGATCATTGAAAAATGACACATCAGTGTGATTCGAGTAAAGCAGAACAGAACAATCCTGTTGTTCTCACCATACTGCTGAGTCACACAATCCCAGAATTCTAGGAGGGCTCTAATTAGGAAAGGCTTCCAGGAGAAGGTGACTGTGGGGTCATGGATAAAGTGGCAGCCTCCTCAGGGGAGCCTGGGAAGAGGGTATTTGCTCCATTATCAGCCTGGCTTTTGGCAGTGCAAGAAAGGAAGGCTACTGTACATCTACAAGTTTCCAATGTTTTCACCACCTAGTGTTCTTTTTTATTATTTTGAGTCCTATGAACACTGTGTTTAGGAGGATTTTATCTACCGATAAAAGTGTATTGAAGCAGCAGTTCTGTACTAATCAAATCTACCTGTAACGTGATTTAGATCCTCTGATTTGCTTGAGAATGATTTATTCATTCAACAGATATTCACTGGATACTAAATCAGTTGGATTCAGTTTGGTGGTTTATGACAGAAAATCCAGATTATCAATGGCTTAAATAAGACAGAATTTTATTTCCTTCTCATGTAAAAGAAGGAGAGAATAGATTTTTGGGTGGGAGGCTCGTGGTTGCTGTCATAAGCATCTACAGGAAGCCAAATACCAGGTTATGTACTAGAAATGGCTAGGAAGGTCTCACACACAGTGATTTACTCTGATTCTAGCCCATTTTAAAACTATAATTTCAACTTTTATTTTAGATTCAGTGGATACATGTGCTGGGTTGTTCCATGGGTGTATTCTGTGATATTGTGGATATGAATGGTCCCATCATCCAAGTAGTGAGCATAGTACCCAACAGGTAGTTTTTCAGCCTTGCTCTCCCCAC
Organism: Macaca mulatta; assembly: GCF_049350105.2. Lineage (NCBI taxonomy): Eukaryota > Metazoa > Chordata > Mammalia > Primates > Cercopithecidae > Macaca > Macaca mulatta. The sequence goes on along the minus strand of NC_133425.1, from coordinate 11,265,952 downwards.
ACTTCTCATCATCCCCAGTGTCTATTTGTTCCCATTTTTATATCCATGTGTACCCAGTGTTTAGTTCCCACTTATAAGTGCAAACATGCAGTATTCGATTTTCTGTTCCTGTGTTAATTTGCTTAGGATAATGGCCTCCGGCTCCATCCATGTTGTTGCAAATAACATGATTTCGTTTTTTTTAATGGCTGTGTAGTATTCCATGGTGTATATGTGCCACATTTTCTTTATCCAATCCACCACTGATGGGCACCTAGGTTGATTCCATGTCTTTGTTATTGTGAATAGTGCTGCAGTGAACATATGAGTGCATGTGTCTTTTTGCTAACCCAATGTTTCTTTTCTTCTTCTTCTTCTTCTTTTTTTTTTTTTTGAAATAGAGTCTTGCTCTGTCACCCAGACTGGAGTGCAGTGGCATGATCTTGGCTCACTGCAACCTCTGCCTCCCAGGTTCAAGCAATTCTTCTGCCACGGCCTCCCAAGTAGCTGGGATTACAGACATGCGCCACCACACCCAGCTAATTTTTGTGTTTTTAGTAGACATGCAGTTTTGCCATGTTGGCCAGGCTGATCTCAAACTCCTTACTTCAGGTGATCCACCTGCCTTGGCATCCCAAAATGTTGGGATTACAGGTGTGAGCCACCACACCCGGCGTGTTAACCCAATGTTTTTCCAACTTTAATGTGTGTCAGAGTCACCTGGAAAGCTTGTGAAAATAGATTTCTGAATGTTATTTCTGGAGTTTCTGTTTCATTAGATCTGGAGGCAAAGAGACTGACAATTTGCATTTCTAGAAAGGTCTGGATGCTGATGGTCTGGTGACAAGATGGACTCAGTGACATAGGTCAGAGCATGGCCATCTGCAGCCTACAGTTCAAATCCAGCTGGCTACTTTTGTACATAAATTTTTATTGGACTGCAGCCATACTTTTTTTGTTTTCTACTGTCTAGGGCTGCTTTTTACTACGGCAGCAGAGGTGAATAGTTGTAATCTGAAGTGTTTCCTATTTGACCTTTTACAGAAAAAGTTTATCAACTCCTGCCTTAGGTACAAGTGGATACTCACAATCCATAAAGAAGGTATGTACATCAATGGAGAAGCCAGCAAGTACAAGACCTGGGTTTCCATTTCTTCCCAGTTCAGCCATTCATTTTTTATGTGACTTTGGTCCAGCCATTACCCTGTCTGATCCTCTGTTGCCTCCCCCATGTAATGGAGGCACTGAGCAAATGGTTTCAAAAATCCCTTTTAGTACTTCTCTGATTTCAGCAGAGAAGCTGACGGAATGGCCTGTTGCCATTGTACAAAGTGACAGGCTATGGCTGAATACGTCCCATTTTGCTGCTGAGTTAGATTGGCCTTTATGTTCTGTTTATGAAGGTGTCCCCTCTGCCACTTTTGGAGGGAACTCCCTTTCTTCACTTTTGATTGACATGTGACATTTACTGGAGCTGGCATTCATTAATTCCTACTTTCTCAGCCACTTTCCAACATGTTCTATTCATCACTGTGACTTTTTTGTTGTCTTTGCCACTACTAACCTTCTAAGAGTTCGGAAAAGAGTCACTTAGAGTTTATAATGACATATTTAATATCACACCACTTCTCTCTGCCCCAGACTGACTTCACTGGGTTTGGGAGTCTTTTTCAGAAGCAACAAGGGAGAAAATTTTGCTTTTGATGGCACCCCATCAATCAAAGAAAGACACACAGTTGACTGTATTTAAATCAGAGTGAATGAGTGGAAATGAGTATGTAAAGGAATCTCTATTCATTTGGATTTTAGTATTAGGGCAGGTGCATACATTGGTTAGGAATTGTGATTGCCGATAAACAGGCCTGGAAATGCTAAAATAAAACAGAAGTTTATTTCTTTCTCAGATTAAAGCAGCCTGGAGGTAGGTGGTTGAGGGTTGCCAAGGTGGCTTCATGGTGTCCTCATAGATTTAGCCTCTTTCTGTATTTCTTTTGTACTCCTAAGCACATGGTTTGCGTCTTCACAGTTGCTTCATGATCCAAGATGGCTGCTGGAGCTCCAGCCGTCACATTCACACTCAAAGCAGGAAATAAGAATAAGGAGGAAAAGAGCAAAAAGAGTACACTCCAGCTGTATGCCCCTTCTTCAGGAGCTCAGAAATCCTACCGCATCATTTCAGTGTATTGTTGGTCATCTCTGATAGGGAAGAAGGCAGGGGAATAGAATATTTTACCTAGAAACATTGTCTCAGAATTAAACTGGAGTTCTGAAAAGGAAAAGGAGAACAGACATTGGTTGGGAAACCAGCAGTTTCTGCTGTGGTGTCCAGAATGAATACTTTGATCGATATGGTAGGAAGTTAGATTTGGGAATGGTTTTTGGCTTGCACTTTTGTGGATGTGTTATGAATGGAAGGACATATAGCTTGTACTTGTAAAGAGGAAACACAGCTTTCATTATATATCCCTGGCTTTGAATCTGCCATTTACTAGCTGTGTGACTTGGGGCAAGATATTGAACCTTTCTGAGGCTCAATTTCTTCATCTGTAAATTGAAAATAATAACAGTAGCAAAGATGATAATGAAGATGGTGCTAAAAATAATCATGAATTTCTTGCAGGAACAAATGATATATTGAAGATCAAGCACTAGGAACAGTTTTTAGCATGCAGTTAGCATTTAATGAACAGCAGATAATCTTTTTTGAAGAACAATGGATGTCAGAGGAAAGACTATAAATTTTGCGTTCCTCCAGACATAGGTTTAGGTGCCAGCTTAGCCACTGACTAGCGGAGGAACCCTAAGTAGGTTTCTTAATCTTGCTGAGCCTTAATTTTCTTATCTATAAGATAGGTCACAGTGGGGCTAAACAGATAATATGTGGGACAGAACTGAGGCAACGTCAGAAAACATCAAGCACAGACCCTGGCATATGGTTCGTGCCTAGTACCTATTGATTTTCCTTCTCTTTCTTGTCTAGAGGATTGGGCTGTGAGGACTTTGTTCCTGGGTCTGCTCTGCTAGCCTGATTGTTCTCAATCCATTCTCTGCCCTTTCCCTTCTCTGTTCCATATGCAAGGACATATTTTATCCAGGCTGCAGGGGATTTCTCCCTCACTTCCTCTTCCTTGCGAATGTCTCCATCTGGCTCTTGATGGACAGCCTCCAGGGTCCCAGTTCCTATCAGGTGGTCCCTGCTGTGGGATTTGCTACTGCCAGGCAACCCAGCTTCTGAGCTCTGGTAATGTCTCCTACATCTCCTTTTTCCTCCATCCCTAGGATATTAATGGCTTCCTGTTTTCCTTTTCTCTCCGTGTCCCAGTGGCTCCTATGTAATCGATTTTCTGTATTATCTCTGTTGGAAACACCTGGAGTGGTTTCTGTTTCCTGACTGGATCTTAACTCATTCATGAATCTAAAGTTGTATAAACACATAGTACCCAAACATTCTCTTCACTGACCTCTTACCTCTCACTACCCTCTAAAAATCTTTAGGTCTTTTTTTTTTTTTTTTTTTTTTTGTCAGGATGGTGTGATTTTGTTTCTTTAATTCCACAGTCCTTCATTAGCTACAGGAGAAAGTCAAAAGTCCTTCCTTTGTTGTTTAAGACCCTCTATTGTCTGTGGCATGGCCTCCTTTCTAAAGTTATTCACTTCTGAACTTCAGAAATTTTGAGAACAAATTTGATTTTACCTCCAAAATACATCATCAACCTACCCATTTCTACCACTAGTCCAAGCCAGGGGTAGCTGAATCCTGCACTTGCATGGCCCTAAGAATGAGTGCTTCCTTGAATTCTGTACCCGTAGATGCCTCAGTAGCCCCAACCCTGGATCAAGTCACCACTCTTACTTGCATGAATGCAATGGCCTCTAAACCGGTCTCTTCTGTCCATTAATCTTTTTCTTTACGATCCATTCTCATTCGGTGTCCAAAGAAATCTTTTAAAACAATATAATGTAAATCTGTTATTCCCCTGCATACACTGCTTCCATGGCTACCCACTGCACTTAACGTGCAACCGAAACCTATTCCCATGGTCTATGGGGTTCAGCACATCTGCAGCTGCTCCATCTTTGTCTTCATTTCCTCTGTCTCCTATTGCTGTGTTCACTCTAGCCACGTAGACCGTCTTCCTGTTCTTCTGATGCCCAAGTTCCTCTCCTGTTACAGGGCATTTGTCTGAATCCCCCTTCCATGTATTATGATTCCCTATCCTCCTGCATAGTGTGTTCCTCATGGGTACCAACACCAGGTGAACCTCCCCTTTCCCCATATCACTCTGTTGATTCTTTTTCACAATCTGTTGTTATCACAACCTGTAACTATCTTGTTTATCTGCTTATTGACTGTCTCTGCCCACTAGAATATAAGCTCATTAGGGAAGACACCACATCTGCCTTTTTGGCCTTGTATGTTGCTAGCACTAACCATATTGTCAGGAATGTCACAAACATTCAGGATTTAGGGGATGAATGAGCGAGTAAATGAATGGACAAATACATAAATACCTAAACATATAAACCACATAAACGGGCCCCTAAGGAGTCTATGGATGGAATTCAGTGGTCTGTAAACTTGGATGGGGAAAAATTGCTTATTTTCACTTACCTCTAACAGAAATTTTCATTTCTTTTTATATTGAATTGTAGCAAGAAATCACAGTAATAACAGCTCTGATTTTTTCACCAAGATAAATTACATATTTCTTACCACATTATCATTGTTGCAGATATTTCAGAATTATTTACTTTTACCAAATTATTTTGAAATCATTGTGGTTAGTATACACAGCACAGCTCTTGTGATTTAGCATGTTAATACCAACATATATGTATCATAATTTTGTTTTAAAGCATCATTATGATTATATTTTGATATAATTTTATTTCTTTGTAATCTAGAGTTTTTTATTTTTATTTATTTATTTATTTATTTATTTATTTATTTATTTATTTATTTATTTTTGAGACAGAGTCTAGCTCTTGTCACCCAGACTGGAGTGCAGTGGCTTGATCATGGCTCACTGCAACCTCTGCCTCCCAGGTTCAAGCAGTTCTCATGCCTCAGCCTCCTAAATAACTAGAATTATAGGCCTGCACCACCACACCCAGCTAATTTTTGTATTTTTAGCAGAGACAGGGTTTCAACATATTGGTCAGACTTGTCTCAAACTCCTGACCTCAAGTGATCCGTCCTCCTTGGCCTCTCAAAGTGTTGGGATTATAGGCGTGAGTCACCATGCCCAGCTGTGTATTTTATTTTACTTATTTGACAGCTCTGTTCTGAGAAGGAATTTGAAGGCTTCACCAGCCTGCAAAAGTGGTTGTTGGCACATGAAAGTGAAGATCTCTTAAAATGAACTAGTGATGTCTGCACTTTTGTTTATTGAGGACCACACTAAAAATAGGTATCCCTCCCATTACTTAACTGTCATTTATCCTTCAGAATCCAGGCAAACCTTTCTTCAAGAAAGCTTTGCAGTCTTCAGTGGTTTCCCTGTCCTCTGAGAGTGTGCAGCACTTATCCAAAGCCCAATACCTCCCTGATGCTGTAAGCCTCTTTGGGAAGTGATTTTTTTTTTAACTACTTATGAGTTTGTTTTGTTTTTCCAACTTATAGATGCTTTCTGTTACTCCCTAATCATAATTCGTGCCCTGAGCCCTGCACCATTGTTATTTTCTTTGTAGAGCTGTATTTTTTCCTGCGTAGAATTCAGTAAAATTGATAAATATATATTTATTTGTATGATTTATTTAATGTCTATATATCCATTTGGGAAGAGTCCTGGGATATTTTGCTCCTCATCTAGTGGAGGCCCCAGAACATTTATATTGGAAGGGCCTAAGTGCTACCAATATAGTTACAAGTGGCAGGAATAGCTAGGGAACTTAACTTGAAGTTCAATTTGCATAGCAAGTCCATTATATTTACAATAAATACTTAGATTGTATTTATTCTCTCTTTTTTTTTTTTTTTTTTTTTTTTTTGAGACGGAGTCTTGCTCTGTCGCCCAGGCTGGGGTGCAGTGGCCGGATCTCAGCTCACTGCAAGCTCCGCCTCCCGGGTTTACGCCATTCTCCTGCCTCAGCCTCCCGAGTAGCTGAGACTACAGGCGCCCGCCAACCCGCCCGGCTAGTTTTTTTGCATTTTTTAGTAGAGACGGGGTTTCACCGTGTTAGCCAGGATGGTCTCGATCTCCTGACCTTATGATCCGCCCATCTCGGCCTCCCAAAGTGCTGGGATTACAGGCTTGAGCCACCGTGCCTGGCCATCAGATTGTATTTATTCTTGAGGTCTGGTGATATTAGTGGAGATATTAGCATATGTCCGAGGAAGAACCCATGATATCTTGTTGCTACTGTTGTCACCATTGTACACTTAGCACACAGAACAACACTTGGCACATAGACCCTAAATAAAGTATGTGTGAATGGATGAATGATAGATGGTTGGATGGGTGGATAGATGGATGCATGGGTGGATGGAATGAATGGTGAATTGGGTGGATGGCTGGATGGATGGGTGGAGGGATGGATGGGTAGAAGGCTGGAGGGGTGGAGGGTTGGATAGTTGAGAAGATTACTGACTGGGGGTTGGAGAGATGGCGTGGTTGGTAGGGGAGGTGGTATATTAGTTTCTTAGGGCTGCTCAACAAAGTCCTGCAAACTTGGTGGCTCGAAACAAGAGGAATTTATTATATCACAGTTCTAGAGGCTAGGCGTTCAAAATCAAGGTTCTGGCATTCCTGTTCTCTTTCTAAGAATGCTAAGGGAAGACTCTTCCCTGCATCTTATAACTTCTGGTGGTTGCCATCAACTCTTGGAGTTCCTTGGCTTGTAGGTACATCAGTCCAGTCTCTGTTTCCATGTTTATATGGCCTTCTCCTTTTATGTGTGCCTGTGTTTTCTCCTCTTCAGGACACCAGTCATTGGATTAGAGTCCACATTCAGTTTGACCTCCTATTAATTTAGTTCATAACATCTACAAAGGCCTTCTTTTCAAATAAAGTCATATTAGGTTCTGAGTGAACATGAATTTTTGAAGTACACTGCTCAACCCAATACAGGTGGTTAGAGGATTGAAGAGATGGATGTATGGAGGAATGGAAGATGGCTTACTGGGTAGGTGGAGAATGGAAAGGGAGGACCAGGCTGGCTGGAAGGGCAAGAGGATGGATGGATAAAGGAGTTGTTGTATAAACAGAATGGTAAATGAATTATTTGAATGGATGAGTGGAAAGATTTAGGGTTGGATGGATTGAGGGTGGAAAGGTGAATGAGTGAAAGGGTAAATGGGTGGAGGAATGAATGGTTGGTTGCTTGGACATATGTATGGATGGATCAATTGTATGATTAATTTCTTCATAGTAGAATTTCCGGCATGTATATTTATCTTCTTTGTTATTACTTGGCATGACACTGCATTTAGGAAATGCTCATTAAATATTTGTTGTCTGGTTTTCTCTGCATACAGAAATGCTGTTAACTGGAATGAGTGCTGCCAGCTGTCCTGGGCTGTGAACTTGTAGGGGGTGAGGGAGTGTATGTGTGAATTCATTTGGTGCAGCATCCAGCCTGGATCTGTCTCTAGCCTGGAGTAGGCCTAGTGAAACTCTGAGAAAGAACTTACATGTTGGGTATAATTCCTACTGTTTAGGGAGTGACAAAAATATACATATATAGACACCACTATTTCATATTTCAATTATTCTTTATTTAACATTTTAAACCTGATGGCAGAAAAATATGCCTCAGACAGGCACAGTTGCTTTTATTATTTCAGACTGGATGGGTAAATGTGGTGTGGGTGATCCTGAATTTGTGCTACATTGATTTCTGTTGAAGGTTTTATCTTACTTACTTAAGGAAGGGCGTAGTTGAATTTAACAGCACCTATTCTGATGTTGTCTATTGAAGTGACTGAGTTTGCCAGTGCATTGTTAATAGGGAGTTTGCAGCTTGGTGCCAGACGGAGTCCCTTCATCAGATGCCAGAGATCTTCCCAGATGTTTTGTCTGCTCGGAGTATCCTTTTATATTGATCTGGCTATCTCCAGTGAACTAAGGAGTCTCAGAGAAGTCATCCTATTACTGTGTTTAAATCTTTTCTTTTTCTCTTTCAAAACCAGGATTGACCAATGGTGTAATATTTCAGACATACTGATAAGTACAGAGAATAAAATAACAAACACCCATGTACTGACAATTCAGATTTAACAAATGTTAATATTTTTGTCACATTTATTTCAGATTTTAAAAATAAAAAGTTGCTGCTGAAGCCTGCCACCCTCATTTCATTCCCTTCTCTCCTTCCTCAGAGGAAACCACTAACCTGAAGCTTATACATGTGTTTTTCTATATGTACCCGCAAACCTAGAGTATAATGGTATTAGTATGTTTTATGCTTTTTACAAACAGTACTATATTTTTCCAACTACTCTTTTTTTTCTTTCTTTTATTTTTGTTTTTTTGAGATGGAGTCTTGCTCTGTTGCCCAGGCTGGAGTGCAGTGGCATGATCTCAGCTCACTGCATCCTCCGCCTCCTGGGTTTAAGCGATTCTCCTGCCTCAGCCTCCCATGTAGTTGGGACGACAGGTGCATGCCACCATGTCCGGCTAATTTTTTGTGTTTTTAGTAGAGATGGGATTTCACCATATTAGCCAGGATGGTCTTGATCTCCTGACCTCGTGATCCGCCCACCTTGCCCTCCCAAAATGGTAGGTTTACGGACGTGAGCCACCATGCCCAGCCCAAATTACTCTTTTTCACTCAGTATTATGTTATTGAGATTCATCTGTGTTTATAAAAGTAGCTTTAGTGGATTTAACTGTTTATATTTTAAATATCCACTCTATGGATGTATAAAAATGTTACTTATCCATGAACTGAATGATGGGCACTTTGTTATTAAAGCAATGAAACACAGAACATCTTTGCACAGATGAGAAGTTTTCTTGATGATATATGCCTGTAAGTAAAATTTCTGGGTCATAGGATGTGGGCATTTTCAGTGTCACCAGAGTTTGCCAATTTGTTCTGCAAAAGGATTGAGCCTATTTATGTTCCCACAGCAAGGAATGAAAGATGCAACCTTCCAATATCTCTTTAAATCTCCATGTTTGTCCTGTTCATTTTTGCTTACATGATAGATATAAAATGGAATCTAACCATGGTCTCCAATTTGCATTTATCTTACTAAGAAGTTGAACATATTTTCACATTTATTGGCCATTTGGGTTTTCTTTAGTTTGTTTTTCTTGAACAGTCATATCAGAAGATTCATATTTTTCCCTCAAAGATCAGCTTATAGTTTTATTTGGCTTCTTTTTTTTCGCTTGGTTTATTTTTGTTTTCTGCTTTATCCACGCAGGATCTTTTTCTTTCTTTGGCTTTGTTTCTTTATTCTGTTCAGTTTTTTAAAATTAAATTTTAACTTATTGTCATTCCATAATCAAATATATCTATTTATGGATATATTAGGTTGGTGCAAAAGTATTTGCGGTTCTTGCCATTACAAACCATGATTACTTTTGCACCAACTAATACATCTCTTGTGTGGTGGCTTTTATTGTATTTCGCAGGTGACCCTGATAACAGAAGGACGTTGTAACACCAGGTGGCAGGATTTAGACAAGGCAAAATGGTCTAATCCTGGCTCCATTTTCTCCCCAGGGCAATCCACCTTAGTGCAAGATTTGCCCTCCTGAAACTCCCTATGAACTTGTCACCACCTGCTTAAAAGATATCAGTGACTCTGCTTCATTCATCACTCACAGTCCTTAGGAGAGATGGTGTGTAGTGGAATAATTATGGGCTTCAGACAGGCAAACATTCAGGTTTAAACTCCAGTTCTTCTCTTACTAGCTGGCTGACTTTGGGTAAACTAAAGTGGGAATATTCGTAGAGGGTTGTTGTGAAGATTAGACAAGATTAGAGTCTGGTCTGTGGTAGACGTTCAACAAAATACATTATCTTTTAGCCTGACATTTAAGGTCCTGTAGATCAAACCACCCCTTCCGCAGGATCCTCTGCTACTCACCTACAGAAACCATCTGTTTCAGTCATCCGATGTTCTTCCTGAATTTGGAAAGCTTCAGGAAAAAGCTTTCTGTCTCCATCTTACTCTTCTCCATCCACTGTTGTGGCCCTGAACTGTGGCAGAGTTACTAATGGGGCTTGTTCAAAGTTCAGATTCCCAAGTTTTACTCAGACTCACTGTCTGTGTTCTTTTCTTTTCTTTTTTTTTTTTTTTTTTTTTTTTTTTTTGAGATGGAGTCTTGCTCTGTTGCTCAGGCTGGAATGCAATGGCGCGATCTCTGCTCACTGCTACCTCTGCCTCCTAGGATCAAGCCATTCTCTTGCCTCAGCCTCCCGAGCACCTGGGACTACAGGCATGTTCCACCACACCTGGGTAATTTTCTTATTTTTAGTAGAGACAGAGTTTCACCATGTTGGACAGGCTGCTCTCGAACTCTTGATCTCAGGTGATCTGCCCACCTCGGCCTCCCAAGTGCTGGGATTACAAGTGTAAGCCACCATGCCTGGCCTCACTCTCTGTATTCTAAGGATAGGGCTCAGGATCTCCACTTAGGGGAAGCTCCCAGTTTGGGTGGAATTTGCTCTAGTTGTTGAAGCTTCCTGCCTCAACAGATCTTTTCTTTATGTCCAGCACAGTACCTACATTTTCCAGGAGGTCTTTTGTACCAGCCAGCCCTGGTCACACTTACCCTCCCTGCATCCTAAAGGTGGAATATCTTAGCCCACCCCTCTCCCTGGCTAGCAAGCATCATTCCTGTCCCTTAGGGCAGATGGCGATTCCTTAAGGACAGGGCTTAGGTCTTGCGGACTTGACCCTTCCTGTTGGAAGTTCAGTGCATGGTATGTAAAAGGACTTAGAGAGAGCATGGGAAGGAGCACAGGCTTTGTGGCTGCCCAGGTTCAAACGTGAGCTCTGCAAAACTGTGAGATCTGGCCCACGGGGCTCAGTCTCCTTAACTGTAAAGTGTTGATAGCACGTCTACCCGACAGGTCTTTAGGGGAAGATTAAATGTGATCAGCTCTTTGGAAAGTGGTTTCTTTTTCTCTTATTCCAGATGGAAAAGAGCTTGAATTATCATGAGAATACATCTATCATTGGGATCATCTTTGTGTTTATTTCCTCCTACAGTAGGATTTAATGACCTCTCGAATTTCCTGATGACATTGTTTTGGGCATATGTGTCATTGTCTACTGGCCACTATGCTTGTCTTTTAGGGACATTTCCTTCCAGGCCATTATGATTCTGTAGTTTCCCCCTTGAAGTCTTCAGTAAAAGAGGTAGTTTGAGATCTCTCAGCACAAACAAGACTTTTTAGTATGTGACAATGATCTGACAAATGAAAATGCATTGTTATGGTATCCACATAACAATGCAAGTGTAGTCTTTACAAAATACCTACCTAATCACATTACCATTCTACTTGAATGTCTGAGCTGGCTCCTGTGGCTGACAGGAGCAGGCCAGCCTGGCAGAACAGGCAGGGTCTGGCCAGTCTCTCTGCCCCATCTTCTGTACCACCTGTACAGTATTGCACTCACCCTGGCATGCTCTGCATGCTCTGCTTTCCTTGGTATTTTCTACCTTCTTCCTTGCTCTTGCTCATGCAGTTATCTCTCCCTAGAATGCCGTTTCTCTTTGCGAAGTTTTGTGAATTCTGCACTATTCAATTCAAATGGTCCAGTCCCTGATACACCCTCTCAGACACACACATGCGAGGCAGAATTAATTCCTTCCAGCTTTGTATACTTGGAGCACTTTTTAAAAACTACTTTGAGTTAGTACTCATTCATTCACTCAACAAATATTTATTAAGTACCTACTATGGGTCAGGCATTGATCTTGACTCTGGGGATACTCCTGTGAAAATGCAATGCCCTGCGCCCATGGAGTTTTTCTTCCCAATGTTTTATTACTACTCACTATGACTGCCCTTTCCATCAAACTCTGAGATCCATGCAGGAGGTGTCTTGTTCATATCTGTGCACTTTTACAGCTGGCTGCAGTTATTTGAACTGGGAATTCCATGGAGAGGAAAAACTAAGTCCCAAAATACAGAGTGGTTGCTGAAGAGATTGCAGGGTGAAATAGTCATGGCCTTATAGCACCAAAATCTCGGGAACTGAGTGTTGCACACAGTGTTTCTTATCGTTTGATCAACTCCCTTGGCTTTATATGGAGGACAAGAGGAAGAGTGTGGAGTTAAGCTGACTGCATTTACATCTACATCACCCTACCACCTAACTACCTGGGGGGCCTGGTACCTGCTCTCAAATCTTAGCTTCCTCATCTAATTAGTGGGTCTATTAGTTTCCTATTGCTGCCATTACAAATTACCATGAACGTCTTAGCTTAAAGTGGCACATTATTTATTATATAAGTTATATGTTTTGGAGGACTGAAGTTCAAAATGGGAAATTACTGGGTTAAAATCAAGGTTTGTGAAAGCAGGGTTGTGCTCCTCTGGAAACTCTCAGAATATGATTCACTGCCTTTACAGCAGTGGTCCTCAACCTTTTTGGCACCAGGGACCAGGTTCGTGGAAGACAATTTTTCCATGGACTGGGGTTGGGGTGATGGTTTTGGAATGATTCAAGTGCATTCCATTTATTGTGTACTTTGTTTCTATCACTACATTATAATATATAATGAAATAATGATATAACTCATCATAATGTAGAATCAGTGGGAACCCTGAATTTGTTTTCTTGCAACTAGATGGTCCCATCTAGGGGTGATGGGAGACAGTGACACATCATCAGGCATTAGATTCTCATAAGGAACATGCAATCTAGATCCCTCGTATGTGCAGTTCACAATAGGGTTCGCACTCCTATGAGTATCTAATGCTGCCACTTATCTGACAGGAGGTGGAACTCAGGTGGTAATGCAAGCAATGGGGAGCAGCTATAAATACAGATAAAGCTTCACTTGCTCACGTGCCACTCACCTCCTGCTGTGTGGCCCAGTTCCTAATAGGTCATGGACTGGTACTGGTCTGTGGTCTAAGGTTGGGGATCCCTACTCTAGAGGTCACCTGCATTTGTTCCTTGGCTCCTGGCCTCTTCCTTCATCTTCAAAGCCAGAAGTGTAGCATCTTCAAGTCTGTCTCCCTCTGCCCTTTTTACCTCCCTCTTAGAAGAATACTTCTGATTACATTGGGCCAAACCAGGGACTTCAGGATAATCTCCCCATATCGAGATCCTTAATCATTTCTGCAAAGTCTTCTTGGCCATGTAAGTTAACATATTCACAGGTTCTTGGTATTGGGATATAGACATCTATTGGGAGATCTTTATTCTCCCTATCAGGTAGGATGGTATGGGTGTGAGTATAAATATGGGAATGGTAATAACAGTAGCTTTTCCACTGGGTTATCAGAAAGATTCCAGGAGATTCATTTATTCATCCTTTCCGTCAGCAAATATTAATTGAATACTTCCTAAGAACTGGGCACTGCTCACAAAAAAATTGCGCAAAATTTTCTGCCATTGTAGAGCTTCCATCTTAATCAGGAGAGACAGTCAAACACATCATTATATAATGTATTGGAGGGTGCTAAGTGTAATGGCAAGAAACCAGGAGGGAAGAGAACTGGGGAGTCCCAGGCAAGTTGTGGGCCAGGCGTGGTAGCTCATGCCTGTAATCCCAGCACTTTGGGAGGCCACGGCGGGTGGATCACCTGATGTCAGTAGTTCAAGACCAGCCTGGCCAACATGGTGAAACCCTGTCTCTACTAAAAATACAAAAAATTAGCTGGGCATAGTGGTGGGTGCCTGTAATCCCAGCTACTCAAGAGGCTGAGGCCAGAGAATCGCTTGAACCTGGGAGGTGGAGGTTACAGTGAGCCAAGATTGCACCACCGCACTCCAACCTGGGAAACAGAGCGAGACTGTCTCAAAAAAAAAAAAAAGTAAAAAATCAATAAATAAGGTGGTAATGCTGGGACAACTCGTTTGAGATAATGAGTCTAAAATGCATAGTCCAGTGCCTGAGACAGAGTAAACAGAGCATTTAAATGTAAATTAAAAATAAATTTAAATAAATAGGCAATCCATCTCTTCATTGTCATCCCACCATCCATAAAACAAAAACTCTGTTCTTTCTGGGTGGTATCATTCATGAAATTCACTGGGCTTTTGCCAAGAGGAACTCTGATCTTTGGAAGGGTTATTTCAGTATGGAGTGTGTCATATCAGGAACTTAAAATACTGTTACAGATTTTCCTCCCCTCTGGCTCTCTTTTGGAGTAGCAATGACTGGGAGGTAAATAGCTTAGAATAGAGACAGCAAGTTTCTGATGCATGAATGGGCAGGGGCTGGGGCCAGAGAGATCTCTCTCTCGGCTTCTTCCTCCGTGTCAGCAGGAATGAGGCTTGTAGAACTTGGCCCTGGAGCTTGCACTGATCCCATTTGCCATGTAGAATGGCTTTAGGAAACAGAAACCCTCCAAGGTTGGGATGGAGAGAAGAAATGGGGAGAGAAGTCTTTTATGGGTTGAGACATGTTGACCCCCTTGTGGCACCAGCCCAAGGGAGGCCAAGTGTGGGGTATTACTGTCTTTCAGAATGGAAGACTGCTTTAGCCATTCAACAGCCCGAGGAATGCTCATTTCTGGAGGGCAGAGACCTGGGCTATGTCAGTGCTGGGAGGCACTAATGTCTCTAGTCTTCTTCCCAGGCCAGGAGAGATTGAGCAAATGTAGACTTATTCAGGCATATTTCCTGAATGTTAATTCAAGTGGAGGAATCCAAGCAGTTTGTAGGCAACATGTCCCCACATATGTCTTCATCAACAAAGGAATTATGCTTTGGGCAAATAGGAGAAGCTTTCTTTTCACTGTTGACTGTTTTTGAAAATTAGATTCTTAAATAATTCCTGATATATTGGCTTGAGGTAGTAGGCAGCTCTCCCAAGTCCTAGAAACTTGACTTAGGCTGCCAAGGAGACTAGGATTGATTACGAAGGAATTAAAAGGCATGATTGCTTACATAGGGCTTACTAGATGCCAATCATGATTTTAAGTATTTAACAAATATTAACTCATTTAGCCCTTATAATGACCTTGTGAAGTAAGTATTATTATCTCCATTTTACATAAAGAAAACTGAGTCATAGGTGAAATAACTTGCCCATGGCTATAAAATTAATACATGTTTGAAAAGGGATTCTAATCAGGGAATATAACTATTGAGTCTGAACTCTTAATCATTAAAGTAAAGGGATAGTGTCTTAGTTGGGTCCCTCAGAAACATTGTGATTAAATATTGAGTGTACCTAGTTTATCTGGGACATGCAGGGGCACAGGCAGGGGAGACAGGAGTTGATAAAAGGAGAGGGAGTCCACCAGTGAGGCATATGTTACTAAGCCAGATACCAAGGTGGTGAACTGAAACTTAACCCTGCAGGTAAGCTCTGAGAATCAATGTAAAATGCACACCTGAGAATTATTCCTGCCAAGGAGTGGAGGAGCTGAGGTATTTATACTCCTGTGCCCATTAATCATCTTTCAAAGCCTACTCCAGGGCAGAAAAGGATATATTAACTCTCAGACACTTCTGACCCACCATGCATGCTGGCAGCGTGGGGTCCAATATTCAGAGGGATTTCTCCTACAAAGAGGGAGGTGCTGGCTACTGGGAGTCAGGGTGGCTTTGCAGAAATGGTAAGGGGGTCTGAGGCAGTTCAGATGGAACACCAACAACATTTATATCGGGTATGGGACTCAAGTCCGTAAGTTCATAGAACAAAGCAAAGAAGATTAACAGGAACTGAGGTCCTAATTCCTAAAACCAGACAATAATCTTTGAACCAAGAACACAGTAGTATGCAAAGCTAACATTTATTGAGTACTAATTGTTTGCCAGGCATTTTGTTAGGTGTTTTGCAGTCATTATTTTCCTGAAGTCTAAAAATGATCTAGAAAGGTAGACTTTATCACCCCCATTTTCTGGATGGAGAAACTGAAATTGAGACAGTAATATCCACAAGCTAGTGGAGAGTAGAGCCTAGATCTATCTGCTACCAAATAATGATTGTGATTGTTTTATGCTATAAAATAAATGATCATTTATAGAAGAATGTAAATTCCTTGAGGGCAGGAAGCAAATCTTTTTATCTGTATGTTGCCAGGGTGTACACCAATGGTTTTCAATGAGAAGTAATTTTATCCTTCAGGGACAAATGTTCCCTGTTTGGCAATGTGTAGAGACAACTTTGGTTGTCATGACTGCAGGTGAGTGCTACTGGCATCCAGAGTGTAGAGTCCAGGGATGCTTCTAAATATCCTACGGTGCGCAAAACAGCTTCCTACAACACAGAATTATCCAGCTCCAACTGTCAACAGTGCTGAGGTAGAGCAACGGATATACACAGTACTTAGTATATGGTTAGGCTTAACAAATGTTAGCCGAATGTCTGAGTGCTGGGTGGTGAATATGTAGATGTGCCACCCTCTGAAGGGTAGTAGGGACTGAAAATGTAATGATACCCACAAAGCACTTGGAGTTTATTACGCATTTTCGTACACACTATCTCATTTGACGATTATATAATCTCAAACGGGTGCAGAATTGATGGTGTTATCACCATGGAAGAAATGAAGGAAATTAAGAGAGCTGTGTGTGTATAGCTGCTGCTCAAACTTAGCTCTGTTTGCCTCAGATTCCAGGGCTCTTTAAACCATCCTATACAGCATTTGAATGCATTGAAAGGTGATGCTTTGACTAATAAGGGAGAGAGGCAAAGTAGATTTGTTATGGAAAAGATGGGAAGCTGTATATATTGGGATGCTTTTGGCTGCAAGTAACAAAATCCCAACTCAAATTTATTCCATCAATAATGAAATGAATTTCATTTATTATGTCATGAAGAGTCTTAAGGTATGGTGACCCTAAGGTTGCTTAAGTTAACTGGGGAGCCGTAGCTTTAAGAAAAAAAAAACACTTTAACAATCTTTTTCATCCTTTTTTATTGGCTGCATCCTTGGGGTGGTGATAAGATGTGATTTAGACATGCCAGGAACCAGAAAAAGAAGAGACACTTTCAGTTTTGTATCTTCTTAGGAGTGAGAGAGCATTTTTTAAAGGCCTCAAGATGACTTCCTCTCATGCCCAATTGGTCAGAACTGGATCACGTGCTCACCCCTAAAACCATCACTGACTAAGGCAATGGGGCTACCATATTGGCTTAGAGCAGTGTTTTTCAAATGGGGACAATTTTGTCTTTCCCTTGCCAAAGGGTAATAGTCTGGCGATATTTTTGGTTTTCACAGGTAGGTGTTTGTCAGGAGATGCTACTAATATCTAGCATGTAGGGACCAGGGATGCTGCAAAATATCCTACAATGTACAGGAGAGCCCACCCAGCAAAGAATGATCCGCTCACAGAGGTTGAGAAACCCTGGCATAGAGCAAAAGAAGATTTAATCCTGAGCCTCCTGTAGGCGGGTGAGCACTTGAACAAAATGAGGACTCCATCAGCTTGGAAAGGGTGTCATGGAAGTTGAATGGGGCACCCCAAGATCATCTGCTTCAGGAGGACTTTGTACATTTTTCATGACTGATGTCATAGGAGGCAAATACAGCTCTTTTCTGCAAAACGTTTCTGGATGCCTCTGTCAGACAGTGCCATGGCCTGAACGGACCATTGGTCTGACCCAGTCTGGCATTTCTTATCTTCATCAGGCTCACTGCCAAACCCCGAGGATAGGATGTCACCTCTGGCAGAAGATCAGTCAGGATTAATTGATGGTGAAGCTGTGTCCCACTTTGAACCTCTCTCTTATGTAGCCAGAGCAGTGCAGATTTGGAGTCTTAGGAGCAGAGCATTCGAAATCCAGTGCAAAAAAATTTGCAAGAGGCCTGAGAGAGAGCCTGCTGTACAAAAGGATGTAAACTAGCCAGAGACCCCTGGTAAACATAAGAAGGAAGAACATGTTTAACTTGCTTCTATTTGGGGAAATAATTTAATACTTTCCTGAAGGAGGCCATCTGTATTCTTAACAATACTGACTGCTTGATAGTTTTGAGTTTGTGGGATACATTTTCCTGGCCAAATCTTACCAGAAATCCTTGAATCATGTCTGCATCCTGGTGATGGAAGGCACCAAGGAAGACTTTGGCCAATTGGCAAGGAACTGTTACCAACTTGAAGAAGCCTATGACATCAACTAAAGATCCCCCTGCCACCAAATATTTTCAAAAGAATATTTTGAACAGGTACAGGTTTTTTTTTTTTTTCTTTGCCAGGTGATTATGTATGGTAAATGTTTTATTCAAGACCAGTGTCTTTGAATTGCTCAATAATTCCCTGGTCATTGATTGGGGAATAGTAACACAGTTAACCCTTGACTAAATAGATCACAATTGTCACGCATTTATCTACAAGTATTTGAATGCTCGCCTTGTGCCCTGTAATTTATGTTAGAGACAAGAATGGTGAAAAAATCAATTTCTTGTCCTTGGTAACTTACAGTCTAAAAGAGGAGTCAGATTTGAACAGATGATTGGAATGTCGTGGGATGAGAGCTGTCATAACTGTTGCAGGAACATAGCAGACATGGGCTATCCTTTGAATGATAAATGTGTACATCCCTTTCATAACATTTATTGAGCATCTAATATGAACCAGCCATTGGTGCTTAAGGAACTTGTAACACATCTGATTGTCTAAAAACTTTTCAAAAGCAAATAATCTTAAAGCAATAGGATGCATGTTTTATTAAAGATATGTACAGAACACAATGACAGCCTAGATGAAGAGCGACTTAATTTGGGAGTTTGGGAGTGGCATTAGGAAAGACTTGATAAGGACTAAGCAAAGACATCAACAGAGGAAAGAAAAAGCATAAAGGAGGGCAGGCAAGTCAAACTTTTCTATGCAGCAACAAGCCATGTACACATGATTTAAAAAATAATATTGCAGGCTGGGTGTGGTGGCTCACACTTGTAATCCGAAACTTTGGGAGGCCAAGGTGGGCGGATCACGAGGTCAGGAGTTCAAGACCAGCCTGGCCAACATGGTGAAACCCCATCTCTACTAAAAATACAAAAATTAACTGGGCATGGTGGCCAGGCTGAGGCAGGAGAATTGCTTGAACCAGGACCTGGGAGGCAGAGGTTGCAGTGAGCCGAGATCGCGCCCCTGCACTCCTGCCTGGGCTACAGAGTGAGACTCTATCTCTGTCTGTCTGTGCGCGTGTGTGTGGGTCTCTCTCTCTCTCTCTCTATATATATATATATATACACACACACACATATATATGTATGTATGTGTGTGTATATGTGTGTGTATATATATATTGCAGCCCCTTTCCATTGGTCAGGCAGTGGGCAAGTGTATATTAAGCACGAAATGCCGTAATATCTAGGCTCCGGGACTGAACAAAAGGAGTACTTGGCACAGGGATTTGACCTTAAGAAGGAGGCAGCTTGGCTGATGGGGGCAGGTTAGGATGCTTGAAACAATTTGAAAACCCTTGAGCACTAAGCTGTGTGGTTACGGTTATCAGTACAGTGGGGGGTTCAGAGCAGGAAGCCTTCACTGTGGGCTAGAATGGTTGCAGAAGCTTTCCTAGCTGAGATAATTGAAGGTTGGTGGCATCTTTGTAGGATACTGAGAAATAATACCATATATAGTGAGAAGTGGAAAATCACATCAAGACCTGCCCCACTTTGGGAGGCCTCATAGCAGAGGGTAATGTTCAGCTCTACAAAAAGATAAGGAGTTAGTGAGTTAGCATTTAAAGTTTGGGTTTGCTGCTGATGTGATCCTGGCTGCCTTTCTGAGAAAATCCTGGGGTGCTTTCTTAGCGTGCCACTTTGATCATCAGCATGGTGGGTTGGAACGAATGTCAACTTTGAGTTCAAAGGCCTGTACTGAATCCTAGCTGTGTCTCTCATTAGCTATGTGACCTGGGAAAAGTTATTTAATTGCATCAAGCCTCAGTTTCCTCATCTGTAAAGTAGGGATGATAATATCTAAATTGTAGGATACTAGAGAGATTAGAAATAGTCTGTAAAAAAGTGTCTAAGATAGTGCCAAACGTGAAATGCAGAGAGCCCATTAGAAGTAGCTCCTTGAATGAGTTGGGGTGTGTTTAGCTGCAAGTAATTATGAGAACCTTGACTCAAAGTAGCTTATACAGTGTATAAACTTATTATTTCACGTGACCAGAAACTCTGAAGTAGATTAAGGTTGGGGACTGATGGATTCAGTGGCTCAGTGGCATCAACAAGAATCCACCTTCTTGAGTCTACTCATAGGCTGGTTCCAAAAAGGTTCCTGAAGTTTGAGGCATTGTATACAGACACAAATGTGCTGTGGCAGAAGAGAGATTTTATCTTCCTATGGCCCCCTTAGGTGTGACTTAGTAAATGTTTCCCCATGCGCCCTCCATCCCAACCCCAGCAGATTCCTCTTACTATATCGTTGTCCAGGATTGGGTCAGCATCAGAACTATGTACTGATAGGTGTGTTGTGTATTAGTTAGCTATTGGTGCATAACAAATCATCCCAGAACTTAGAAGTGTGAAGCAACAAGCATTTATTATCTCACTGATTATGTGGATCATATTCGGGAGCAACTTAGTTGGGGGATTCTTGTCTAGGGTCTCTTGTGAGGCTGTGGTCAGTACATTGGCCAGAGGTGCAGTCATCTAAAGGCTGGACTGAGGCTGGAGGACCGGCTGGTATGGATGGCTTCTTTCCAAGGCTGCTGGCAGGAGGCCTCATTTACTGACTTTGAGAACCTCTCCATGGGGCTGCTTGAAGTCCATCATGTCATGGCAGCCAAATTCCTCAGAGTGAGTGATCCAGAAGAGAGAAGGAAGCCACATTGCCTTTGTCGATGTCATCTTAGAAATCACAGACTGTCTTTTCTGCCACACTCTGTGAGAAGAGAGTTACCAAGCACACAGGGAAGATTAAGCTTTACCTTTTGAAGAAGAGAAGTATTGAAAAATTTGCAGACATATTTTAAAACTACCTTATGTGTGGTACAACAGAAAATTCCATGGTTATCTGGTGGTCAGGCATTTTTTGGAGCCAACTACAAGGTCTACCACACTATTGCTATTCATCACCTGAGGAACATTTATGGAGCCCCTACTGTGTGCTTGTCATTGCACACCGAAGACTCAGACATGAGTCCTGTTAATTAGGGTGTAAAGGGAGTGTAAGACGCACTGGGACTACATTGTGATATACAAAGCTAAATGTGGAGAGGGTCAAATAAAGTACCAGGGGGTGACTGCAGATTGCAGAAGGAGGTGATTTACTTCCAATTAGCATATTCATGGAAAGACTCACTGAGGAGGTGGGCTTTGAACTGAGCTCAATGGAGTAGGTTAGATTTATACACTCAAGGATGGGTATCTGGGTTGGTCAACAGCATAGTCATACCAAAGTTATCAGCTAGCACTTATTGAGTACCTAGTCTGTAGCAGACACTGAACATGTATTATCTTTAAGCCTTATTACATCCCTGGGAGACAGGCAATATTACTCCCATTTTACAGATGAAGAAACAAGCCCAGAGACATTAAATGACCCCGTGAGACCATGTAGTTAGGAAGAGGCCCCACTCAGAGCCCTTACCTAAGAGATACTTGTGTTTTTAAAGAACTCAGGGGACAGCGCCTTGCCTTAAGGAACTTCCCTAGCTTGTTCAAAGTAAGGCTTTTATATAACAATTTAGCTTCAGGGAGTAGGTACAGCAGAATGAGTAATCTCTTTACAAAAGAATTTGTCATTTTATTGAACCTTTACAGAAGATTCTCCTTAATTATCAAGCCCACACCCCACCCAATACATTGAAAATATGATTCAAAATTTATTAAGATTTACTTTGCATATCTTTCCCCCTGGAATTCCTACTCCGTGTTATACCTTTTGTAGGCTGAGTTGTTGGAAGAATTAGCTGGTAAAAAATTAGCTTATAAATCTGGGAAGGTCTCATGGAAGAAGTAAAGTCTTACACATTCCCTTCACTTTTTTGTGATGAAGGTTACAAGATTTATCAAAGTAAAAAGACATTAATTGTTGCTAATTAACACCTGGAGCTCCACACACTCAGACCACCACCTGTGTATTGGAGGTGAGGGGGTGCCTTAACCTGGGTTACTTTGCCAAGGGGCTTTGACGTCAGGTGGAAGCAGGGAAGGAAGGGCTTAGGGTAAGCACAGAGAAAGCCACCTCCTCCAGCCTGTGGCAGAGGGGAGTGCTCCTGGCTGGGGCTGCTTTCTCAGAGAACAGATAGGACAGCTCACCAGCACAGCCCCGACCTGCCAGCCTCCCCCACAGCTGCCTCCAACCTCCAGAGCGGCTTATTCAGGAACAGAGGCAGATGCAGAGTCAGAGCGCAGCTGCGTGAGGGTTGCGTGGGTGTGTCTCCATGGGAGGGTGTGCAAGTGTGTGCAGTGTGCCTATGGGGTGTGTATGTGTGGTGTGAATGTAAAGGTTTGTGTGTGCACATGTGAGTTTGTGTGTATTTCTGTGTATGCTATGTGTATTTGTGTGTAGTTGTGAATGTGTGTGTTGTGGATGTGTTTTTGTGAGAGTGTGTGTGTTTGTGAATACGCACCTGGTCCTTGTATGTGTGCTGTGAGTGTGTAGCATTATGTTTGTGGTGTGGATGTCTTGTGGGTGTGTGTGTGGTGTGAATGTGTGTTCATGTATTTGTGTGTGGCTTGGATTTGTATTTGTGACTGTGTTCATGTATTTGTGTGTGGTGGTGTGTTTGTGGGTATGTGTATTTGTGGTTTGGATGTGTGCGTTGTGTATTTGTGGTGTGGGTCTGTGTACATTGTGAGTGCAGGGTTGTGAGTGTGCATGTGTGGTGTGGATGTGTGTTGTGCATTTGCATGTGCATGGTGTGGATGTGTTTGTGTATCTGTGTGGTGTAGATGTATGCATGGTGTGAATGTGTGTAGTATGTTTGCATGGTGTGGATGTATGTGTTTGGTGTATTTGTGGGTGTGTGCGTGTGCACTATGAGTGTGTGAAGTTGCGAGTGTGTGGTGTGAGTGTGCGTTATGTATTTGTGTGTGGTATGTGGATGTGTGTAGTATATTTGGTGTGGACGTATGTGTTGGGTATGTTTGTGGGTATGTGCATGTGCACTGTGTGAAGTTTCAAGTATGTGTGGTGTGGATGTGTGTGTGGTGTGTGTGTTGTGGATGTGTGTTCTGTGTGTAGTTTATTTGCGTGGTGAGGATTTGTGTGTTGCGTGCATTTGTGGGTGTGTGCATGTGTACTGTGAGTGTGAAGTTGCGAGTGTGTATGTTTGGTGTGGATGTGTGTGTTGTGTATTTGTGTGGTATAGTGTGTGTGTGCAGTGTATTTGTATGCATGGTGTGGATGTGTGTCTTGGGTGTGTTTGTGGGTGTGTGTGCGCACTGTGAAGTTGCAAGTATGTGTGGTGTGGATGTGTGTGTTGTGTATTTGTGTGGTATGGATGTGTGTCTCTAGTTTGTGTATGTGATGTGGATGTGTGTCAACTGTTTGCGGGTGTGTGCGTGTGCACTTTGTGCGAAGTTGCGAGTATGTATGTATAGTGTGGATGTGTATGTTATTTGTGTGGTGTGGAGGTGTAGTGTGTGTTTTTGTGGATGTGTGTTTGCGTGTGCACTGTGAGTGTGCTGGATTGCAAGGGTGTAGGTGATGAGTGTGTGGCTGCGCACCACTCCTCTGAGCGGTGGGGACCCAGGACTCCCTTCTCTCTTGCAGCCTTGCTCATTTATTCAGGCTTCTCATCGCTGAGTGAGGGAGGGGGTTTCTGCCCAGCACACGGTCTCTCGAAAGGCTCCTCCCAGGAGCCCAGCGAGCAGCCGCCCCGCCCCTCCCGAGTGCAGACCCTCGCCGCGCCCACCGCCACCGGCCCCTCCCGCTGCAGCGCAGTCCTTGCTGCCCTCCGTTCTGTAGGTGGCAGCCTTGGTAAGCCTTGCTCCCATCCTGCCCCTGGGGAGAGGAGCTTCAGCAAAAGACTTTTAGACTTTAGCGTCTCGATTTTCAAATAAACAACTCTATCTTTTACAGTTTAAAAATAAAAACAAGATCCAGGGAATGTCCTTTTAAACAAAGCCACATTTACCTGAGACACTGGGGATAGAGAGCAGGTTTTTGGTGCAGGTTTGGAGTGCAGTTCATCCCTGCCCCCGCTACGAATGCACATCCGCATTCGCCTTTGAGTCGTGAGCAAGAGAGCATCTGAGAAAACACGCTAGAGGCAGCCAAACCTCTTTAAATCCTGGCACCAAGGGACAGGAGTGGGTCCCCTGTCTGCCTTTCTTTTCCACTCACTTTCTATCATCTAGTTGATCAACAGACATCAGTGGGGACACTGGGAGGTGAGGAGGGGTGTCTGCCCCCTTCCAGGTGGGCGCTGTGCTAGCGTCAGGGGCACAAAATAGAAGCAGACCTGGTTTCAGTCTGATGTGGGAAAGAGCTAAAGTAAACACACAGTGAATTTACTGCTGTTTAGGGATATGGGGCCTGGAGGAGGGGCCAGGGGGCTTCCTGGAGGAGGTGACACTGCCCTGATTTTTAAAGGACTAGTTGGAATTATCTAGGCCAGGGGACATTTGGCAATATTTACGTTTTTCTGTTGTCCAAACTGGGGATGAGGTGGAGTTGCTACTGGCATCTAGTGGGTAGAGGCCAAGGATGCTTCTAAATACCCTACAGTGTGTGCAGGACAGTCCCCTCCAATGCAGAAATATCCAGTCCCAAATGTTCACAGTGCTGGGCTTGAGAAACACAGGTCTAGACAAGAGGAAAAGTGCTGTGGTTTGAATGTTTGCATCCCCCCAAATTCATATGTTGAAATCTTGATCTCCAAAGTGATAGGCTGAGGCGGTGGAGCCTTTGGGAGGTGATTAGGTCACGAATGGGATTAGTGCCCTTATAAAAGAGGCAAGACAAAGATCTCTAGACCCTTCCACTGTGAGGACACAGAAGGCAGCGCCTGTGATCCAGGAAGCTGACCGTCACCAGACACCAAATATGCTGGCACCTTGATCTTGGACTTCTCAACCTCTAGAACTGCAAGAAATAAATATCTGTTATTTATAAGCCCAGTTTATGTGTTTTGTTACAGCAGCCTGAACAGACTAAGGCAGAAAAGCATTCCAGGGGATTATGATGTGGACTGGGAGGAGCTGCAGACAGCTGGGTTTGTCTGGAAGGACTGCTGGGTGTGGGAGAGGGCTTAGAAATGGGAGTAGAGCCGGCACAATGGTTCATGCCTGTAATCCCAACATTTTGGGAGGCCGAGGCAAGAGGATTGCTTGAATCCAGGAGTTTGAGAGTAGCCCGGGCAACATAGCAAGACCCTGTGTCTACAAATAATACAAAAACTAGCTGACTGTGGTGGCATGTGCCTGTTGTCACAGATGCTCAGGAGGCTGAGGTGGGAGGATCACCTGAGTCCAGGAGGTCCAGGCTGCAGTGAACTCTGATCACTCCACTGCACACCAGCCTGGGTGACAGTGCAAGACCCGGTCTCTAATAAATAAAAACTAATAATAGAAGATATAGTAGAGAAGCTGTCAGATGGAGATGAATGAAGACCCTTGAATGTCATGCTAAGGGGTTTAGACTTTATCTTAGGGAAGGGGAAACATGAAAGAGGTTTAAGCAGGGGAGTAACATAGTCCGATAGCTTTTTAGAACGATCACTCTGGATACTGTATGTCAGGTGTGGTGGAGGGTGGCAGGGCTGCACACGGCGGCTAGAGGTTTCATATGTGGGCTGATAGTGCATGTAAGCGGAGAAGTGATCACGATGTTTCCACAAAAGAACTTAGAACTGGTTTAGTTAATGCTGTGCAATGGAATGCAGTTATGCAACAGAGTCGTTTTTATATTTCAAGAAGAAAGCTATGGGAAGAGAAGCATTAGGGATATAGAGTTTTGCATGGCTGCCATGCCCTTTTATTTAAATGACCAACCAGGTCAGCACGTTGCATAAGGACACGGGCAAATTACTTCTGCTAACCGAGGCGGAACTCTCCAGTAGCCCAAATTCCAGTGCTCCATCCATCCAGGGAGGTGTCTATGAGATGACAGGTCATCAAGACAGATAACAAGTTGTTTGTCTCCTGGCATGGATCCTTCTGGGATTGCAGGTGTCTTCTGACAAGGCATCATGGGTTGTATCCCCCACCAAAACAAAGTATATGTTGAAGTCCTCACCCTCAGTGCCTCAGGATGTGACCTTACTTGGAGAGAGAGTTTTTACAGAGGTAATCAAGTTAAAATGAGGTCATCAGAGTGAGCCCTAATCTGATAAGACTGGTGTCCTCATAAAAAGGGGAAAGTTGGACACAGAAACAGATGTGCAGAGAGGAGAGATGGTATGAAGATGTATACAATCTTTACAAAATAGTAAGTACTAATATTTTTATTATGGCATCAATGGAAAGAACGCCGTCAAGGAACCAAGGAACGCCTGAGGCTACCAGAAGCTGGAAGAAAGGCATGAAACAGATTGTCCTTCAGAGACTCCAGAGGGAACCACCAACACCTTGATCTTAGACTTTTAGCCTCCAGAAGTATGAGAGAAAAAAATCGTATTGTTCAAGCCACCAAGTTTGCAGTACTTTGCCACAGCATTTCTAGAGAACTAATGCTGATACCAATCACACGAAGTGATTGAAAAGAGGAGAAGTCCTGGTGAATTTCAGAAAAACCCCTGATCTCAGTTATGCAAGTGAGATTATCAGGGGAATCTGAATCAATCATCCTTTTTACCTGAAAGTAGTAGGCAGAAAGGAAATTAAATTCCATAGAAATCCATTAATCGTCCAGGCATGGTAGCTCACGCCTGTAATCTCACCACTTTGGGAGGCCCAGGCAGGCGGATCACTTGAGATCAGGAGTTCGAGACCAGCCTGGCCAATGTGGTGAAACCCCATCTCTACTAAAAATCAAAAATTAGCTGGGCATGGTGGCAAGTGCCCATAGTCCTAGCTACTGGGGAGGCTGAGGTATGAGAATCACTTGAACCCGGGAGGCGGAGGTTGCAGTGAGCTAAGATCACACCAGTGCACTCTAGCCTGGGTGACAGAGTGAGACTCTATCTCAAAAAAAAAAAAAAAAAAAAGAAGAAAAAAAAAGAAACCTTTCAATCGTCCAGTGCAGTGGTTCTCAAAGTGTGGTCCCTGGACCAGCAGCATCAGCATCACCTGGGAATGCAGATTCTTGGGCTTCCCCTGAAATCTCCTGGTTGGTGACTCCAGTGGGTGGAGAGCCCCTGGCCTAGGGTCTGTGAGACCCTGGAGAAGTCCGGCAGAGCTTCACAGGGGAGGTGACACATGAGATGTGCCTTGAGGGAAGGTAGGGCTTTCAAAGGAGCCAGGGAAGGACATTTGAAAGGGAGCAGAGGCAAGGAGATATAGATGTATGAGGCTTCTTCAGAGAGGCAGTACAGTTTGGAGGGTATATGGAGAGAAAGGTGAGAGAAAGGGAGTACAGACATATTGTGGGCAGTGAGGATGGGTGGGGAGTGGTGGCTCACATCTGTAATCCTAGCATTTTGAGAGGCCAAGGCAGGAGGATCACTTGAGTCTTGATATTTAAGACCAGAGTGAGCAATATAGCAAGACCCTGTCTCTACAAAAAATACAAAAATTAGCCAGGTGTGGTGACATGTGCCTATAGTCCCAGCTACTCAAGAGGTTGAGGCAGGAGGTTCACTGGAGCCCAGAGGTTTTCAAGGCTGTAGTGAGCTATGATGGTGTCACTGCATTCCAGCCTGGGTGACAGAAGGAGACCCTGTCTCTAGACACGTTAAAAGAAAGTGAAGATGAGGTCAAAGACGTTGTCATGTTGTAAAGGATTTGTGAGCCAGGATGAGTTTATTAATGGGGGTCACTGAAGAGTTTTAGGAACATTACTGTAGGCTGAAGTATCAATGTGTAATTTGGGTATGTGTGTGATATTCAAATTAGCTGACCTATTAGGACTGTCTCAGCTAACAAATCACTGATTGCAGATACTCAACCATGCTTTCTTAAAATGCAAACTCCTAGTGGTTCTTGAGATGAGTGGAGGGGTCACACCAATACCAGGAGAACTCTAGATTTGGGGAATCTTTAAGAAAGCCAAGGACCAGTAAGTCTCCTGAATAGATAGATCAGTTTTCTCCCACCTGGGGCTATGAAAGATGAGTGACATCTTTACCTCTTGACTTTAACCATTCATTAGCCAGCGAGTCATCATCCTTCTCAAAGTCTGGCTCCATCAATTCTGAGCCAGTTTTTTTCTTTTCTTTTCTTTTTGAGATGGGGTCTCTATCACCCATGCTGGGGTGCAGTGACACGATCTTGGTTCACTGCAATCTCCGCTTCCCGGGTTCAAGTGATTCTCCTGCCTCAGCCTCCCGAGTAGCAGGGACTACAGGCATGTGCCAACATTCCAGCTAATTTTTTGTATTTTTAGTAGAGATGGGGTTTCACCATATTGGCCAGGATGGTCTCGAACCCCTGGTCTCAAGTGATCTGCCTGTCTCAGCCTCCGGAAGTGCTAGGATTACAGGAATGAGCCACCTTGCCTGCTTTGCCCCAAGTTGCTAAGCTTCCTTGATCACTGACCCAGTCTGAAGGCGGAGAAACACAAAGTCTTTGTCTATGGGAGACTTACGATTTAGTTGCACAGAAGGTGGAGCTTCTGCCCTTCACGCTGCCAGTCTCAGTTCTCATAGCCGCCTGGCATCAGGAAGGCATTAATCTCTGCCAAGTCTCTATCCTCTTCACCTTTCAGCAGGTATTCCTTGCTGGTTGTTTGGCCTGGGTGATAGGAAAAAGCAGAAGAGAGAGTGGACCCGTGTGCCTCTGTCTCCTCTTTGCTCAGTGACCCAAGAAGGCAGGAAAAGGAAGACACTTCTTAGCTGCCTTTCTTATGGTTGGCTGCTGGGCTGGGATGGAGCTGGGGAACTTACCTCTTGTGACAAACAGTGAAGAAGCAGGGATTTCATGCAGCATCAGCACACGCACAAGGCTGTGTTGGGAAGAACACGGGCAGGGCTCCAGAGAGGACTGAGGGCAGCTGCCCCTTTAATGCTGGTCACACATGCTTGCTTCTGTCTGGCTTCCCTCCTGGACTGCATGGATAGCTTTGTTCACACCTGAATGCCTGGTGCCTGGCTTCAGGAAAGGCATAGCTTGCATTTCTGAGCATTTTACATGTGCCATGAGATTTACCGTCACCACGAATAGATTTGGAAATAGGTTTGGAGGGATTATGAGACTTGCCCAGAGACGTTCGGCTTGATGGGGAGAAGATCATGGCCCTGTTCTAAAGATCTCTCCAACCCCTCACTCTCAGTTTCATTTTATCACGTCATCCTGTTTGTTTTTATCATAGCTTGTACCACAATTGCCAATTTTCTTGCTTGTTGATGTGTTTAGTGTCTGTCTCCCACTCCAGGATCTGGGTTCCTGATAGCGGCACCTGTGTTTCCTGGGTTCACCTTGGTATCCTGAGTGTGTAACACAGGCCCATCATACAGCCAAAGCTCTACAATGTTAACAAAATTAATGAATGATTTGAACCCAGACCTATTTGGCCAAAGCCTCACTCTGTAACCTGTGCTCACTGCAGAGTTCCTTGTGGTACAGTCTTGCTTGGTAAATGTTGATGGAATTGAATTATAACAGTTCAAGGTTGGTAGGTGGGGGTATGAGATACATGCATCTGAGAAAGTCACAGAAATGTACCCCAATATAGGTATAATCATGTGCTCAGGAATACAGGGCAAACTTTGCCCACAGGTACAAACCAGCTGGGGCACCTGTGGTATCCCAGGAGCCTGGTGTGCTAAAAGACATGGTGTGGTCATGGGTTCAAGCAACTCTCCACTGAGTAAGGGCACTAGATACGTGGTCACAAGAAACTCTCCATTGGTTAGGACACTGGTAAGGAAACTCTCCACTGGGTGAGGACACTGATCTCTTTCACATGAGCAGAGCCTTGTGTTAAGAGTTCCAGCTGGGAGTCAGGCAGAACATGTGATGAAACATCTCTGGGTCTCAGTTTCCCCATTTTTTATTGGTGTGTGCTCCACCACTGTTGTTTAATGGCTTAGAGTGGGTACTGGCATTAAACTGTCTGTGTTCAACCCTGAATCCACCACTTTCTAGGTGTGTGCCTATTGGAAAGTTTTCATTTTCCTTCGTGCCTCAGTTCCTCATCTGTGAAATGGGGATAATGATAATATTTACCTTTGAAGGTTGGTTGCAAGGGCTGAAAGTTAATGTATATAAAGCACTTGGAACACATGGCAAGTGTCTGGCTTACTGGTTTCATGAGAAGATCCAATGAGATACTGAGTTTTCATAATGCAAAAAGTGCTGAAAGAAACTCAGCAGAGGTAGGGTTTGGATCAAGGTATCTCAGTGGAAGGTATCAAATTAGATGAAAGGCTTAGAGGTGGGTAGACCCACTTTTTTTTTTATTGTACTTTAAGTTCTAGGGTACATGTGCACAATATGCAGGTTTGTTACATATGTATACATGTGCCATGTTGGTGTGCTGCTCCCATTCACTCGCCATTTACATTAGGTATATCTCCTAATGCTATCCTTCTCCCTATCCCCCCACTCCACGACAGGCCCTGGTATGTGATGTTCCCCTTCCTGTGTCCAAGTGTTCTCATTGTTCAATTCCCACCTATGAGTGAGAACATGCGGTGTTTGGTTTTCTGTTCTTGCGATAGTTTGCTGAGAATGATGGTTTCCAGCTGCATCCATGTCCCTACAAAGGACATGAACTCATCCTTTTTTATGGCTGCATGGTATTCCATGGTGTACATGTGCCACATTTTCTTAATCCAGTCTGTCACTGATGGACATTTGGGTTGATTCCAAGTCTTTGCTATTGTGAATAGTGCGGCAATAAACATCCGTGTGCATGTGTCTTTATAGCAGCATGATTTATAATCCTTTGGGCATATACCCAGTAATGGGATGGCTGGAAGACCCATATTTTTAAAAAATCACTTAATTTGTACAATGTGTGCCAATTGGTATTTATGAAGTATCATCCATTTTATCTCATTGAGGTCCCCCATGTCTCTGTGGCCTAACCATCATTACCCAAGGCGCAACAAGCTTGAAGTAGCTTGTTTGAAGGTTTCTTTAGTTATTTGTTCATGGATTTCTTGAAAGCCGACTGTGTGCTAGGCTCAGCATAAAATGGGGTCCAAAACCAGGTGCTCTTTCTGCTCATATGAATCTGACAGTCTAGAGGGGTAGGCAGATATTTCAAAAAAGTATCATGCAAGTAAATGCGATGCACTGTAATAAGTACTGTGTGACCCACCCAGGAAGGTCAGAGAAGGTTCCCTGAGGACACGGGCTGAAACTGAGATGTGAAGACTAGAGTGGGTGACAGAGGGAAGGGAAGAGCATTTCAGGAAGTAGAAACAGACTGGGCATAGACCCTGTGGCAGGAGGGATCATAGCAAATGTTTGGTGTGAAAAAAATTGCCTGAGAAGACCCTGGTGCTTCGAGGGGAAGAGTGAAGAGGTCAGAGCAGGACCGTACTGAGACCCCCAGGCCACATTTGGGTGTTGCATCTTGTTGTAAGAGCAGAAAGAAACCACTGAAGATTTTAAAGCCAGGGTGGAGGGTGGTGAATATCAGATTTACCTTGCAAAAGCATCCTCTGGTGGCCACGTGGAGAACCGGCTGCAGGGGAGAGGAGAGCAGGCAATAAGTTACAGTTGCTAAGAAGCATTCACCATTCCATGGGTAGTTACTGAGCACCACTGTCTACAGGCTCTGTGCTGGGTGCCAGGAACACAGCACTGACCACGACAAAGCCCCTGCCTTAGATGACATTTCAGTACAAGGACAGAGATGGCAAATGAACAAGCAAATGAATGAATGTGTCAGGTAGCAATGTGGCTGGGAAGAAACACTTAAAAGCAGGGCAAGAGAATAGAGCATATTGGCTGCCATTTAGGCAGGAAAGACCTCTTGTGCTGACATTTGAAGTGAGGGGACAGCCATGTGAATATCCGGGGGAAGGGCTTTCCAGGAGGCGGCAGAGCAATGGCAAAGACCCTGAGGTGGGAACAGGCTCAGGGTGTTTGAAGACCATCATAGAAGTCAGTGTGGCTGCAGAGAAGGATTAAAAGAGGCAGATTATAAAGGCCACATTGAGGATTTGTGTATGTTATTCGGAGGGTGAGAAGAGGCCATTGGAAGCCAGAGCTGGGAAGTGTCGTGAACTAGGTGGTGATTCCAGCGTAGGCTTCTTCTCTTCTCAAATTCTAGGGCCCCCACACCACTTTCCAGAGTTCAGATTTCTCCCTGGCCTCGTGACAGTAGCAATTTTAACAAGTCAGCAGCCAGTATGGCAGAGCCTATCCCCTAGATGGTGCATGAGACATACCAAAGAAGCTTTATTTTTCACTTTTTTAGGGCAACAAGTAATACATCTATTTATTGCTTTTCCTACTAGAATGTGGGCACCTCGACAGCAATTTTGCTCACTGCTGTATCTCTGAAGCCTTAAATAGTATCTGAGATTGTAGCTGTCAATTTGCTGAGTTAATAGATGATCACCCTGCACTCAAGTTTCTATGTAATGACTCCTGGCCAGAGAGCAGAGATTCAGCAAAGAAGGTAAAAAGAAGATAAAGATGAGAGAGGCCTCTTATAACTCATCAATGTAAAAAAACACAAAATAAAAAGTCTTGGGCTTAACACAGAATGCAAGTAGAAAACGTCAACAACAAAACCCTTCTGTCTGAAAACGCCTGATTCTTGTGTGAGACCTTTTCAGGATGCATGGATTTTCAGGTAGCATCTTAACCCCCAGCGCAAGAGTAAGTGCAGGCAGGAGACCAAAACCAATACCCTTGCCCTCATCCCCATAGCAGGGGTGAAGTCTGAGCACATGACTGGACACAGCAGCCACATGACTTTGGTGCCTTCGGAGACAGTGTCTCAGCTATGCACATGCTATTCCTACAACCACAACATGGTCTGGAGCAGAGAAGAGCGTAGGAAACTCAGCAGGGGTATATTATATTTTCTGCCAGAACTGACAGTAATATTGAATGATGAGAGAAATGCAGTAATATTGAAGGACGAGAGAAATGAGAGTTGTATAACATTTAATGGTTTTTTAAAAAATCACCCAAGAACATGAAGATGACTTGAAACGTCTCTGAAAATGATCCCTTCCTGTCCATAGGCAGCTCAGCTTGCATATTGCTCGTGTTTGCTTTCCATTATCAGTGATAAACTTCGAGGATGCTGCAGCCTCCATTGAGTTTCTTTTTGTATATATATACTTTTTCTTTTTTTTTTCTTTTTTTTTTTTTTTTTTAAGACAGTCTCACTCTGTGGCCCAGGCTAGAGTGCAGTAGCTCAATCTCAGCTTGCTACAACCTCTGCCTCCTGGGTTCAAGCGATTCTCCTGTCTCAGCCTCCCAAGTAGCTGAGATTATAGGTGTGCACCATTATGCCCAGCTAATTTTTGCATTTTTAGTAGAGACGGGATTTTATCATGTTGGCCAGGCTGGTCTCGAACTCCTAACCTCAGGTGATCTACCCCGCCTCGGCCTCCCAAAGTGCTGGGATTACAGGTGTGAGTCACCGTGCCAGGTCTGAGTTTCTACTTTAACTGGCTGTCTTGCGCAAATCATGAAGAAGCCACTGTATGAATAAGGCAGGAAACTTGTTAGTTACAGATGAGGTGAGACATGTGCTGTATCCCCAAAATTAATGTTGGGGCATTAACTTTTAAGTGCTGCATTGTTTTACTGTTTAATGTTTTATACAGCATTCCTGTTCTCTTTTTTAAAATACTGTTTTTCTTTTGAGTCTACGTGACTGCAGCTTTTACGCTTCTAAACCCAGCACTTTGGGAGGCCAACGCGGGAGGATCACCTGGGGTCAGGAGTTTGAGGCCAGCCTGACCAACGTGGAGAAATCCCGTCTGTACTAAAAATACAAAAATTTGCCAGGCATGGTGGTGCATGCCTGTAATCCCAGCTACTTGGGAGGCTGAGGCAGAAGAATAGCTTGAACCTGGGAGGCGGAGGTTGTGGTGAGCCGTGATTGTGCCATTGCACTCCAGCCTGGGCTACAAGAGCGAAACTCAGTCGCCAAAAAAAAAAAAAAAACGAAACCAACAACAACAACAAAACAACAACAACAACAAAAAGGGTGTGCAATTGGGGTGGGGAGGTATAGTGCTCTTTTTGTAGACTCTGTCTTCCAGTTTTCCATAGATAAATGGATTCAGTGGGGACAGAAAGAGGGCCACTCCAGCTCTGGGGAGAAACAACAGAGTTGGGAAAGTGAGAAACCTTTGCATATGGCTGTGGATGATTAGGAGACTAAGAAGGAAACCAAAGAGGACTCCCCCTTTCCTATATTATTTGATTAACATTAGCTGTAATAACAAATAATTCCTGTACAATTTTAATGCCTTAGCACAAGATTTGGCAAGCTATGGTTCTCCAGACCAATTTGGGCCTTTGTTTGTTTTTGCAAATAAAGTTTTATTGGAACACAGCTACATCCATTTGTTTACAGATCGTCTAAGAAAACTTTTATGCTATGATGACAGAGTCGAGCCATTGTGAGAGACACTGCATGGCCTGCAAAGCTCAAAATATTTGCTCTCTAGCTCTTTACAGAAAAGTTTGCTGACCTCTGGCTTAACAACAAAGCTTACTTTTTGCTAACCTGATGGTCCAGTGGTGGGTATTCCTGGAGTCAGCAGGCAGCTTCTCTGGGGAATTTAAGAACTCAGTCTCTACTATCCTGTGGCTCTGCCATCTTCTAATAACTTACGATTTTCTGCAAGCAGCCAGTGGAGGCAGGAAGGAGAGAAGAAAGGGTGTCCTACCTCTCCAAAACTCTGGTCCACATCTTGTTGGATGAAGGAGTCACATGGCTACACCCAGATGCAGAGGTGCTGGGAAGTGTCCATGACTGGGCAGCTGCCTCCCGGTGACAGTGCCACACTGTGTAAATGGAAGCACACATTTGTTTTGGACCCATAGCCATCACCACCATGCTGTTACCCTACTATGCCAGATACCTGCTTTTGAATCATTGCTCTGCCACTTACTGACTGTGAGACTTGGGGGAATTTAACAAAACACTCTGTGTGTCCCAGTTTTCTCATCTTTGAAATGGGCACAATCACAGTTCCTGCCTCATAGAGTTGCTGCAAGCAGCAAGTGACATATTGTTTCCTGCTCAGCACAGACCTGGCATGGGGCATACATAGAACATATGTCATTGATCAAGGATGATGCCGGCATTTTTAGTGACTTGACAAAAAACCAGAGGCACTGGGCAACATCCTTCAGAGCACTTTGTAATAAGTCCCCAACCTCTTGCACTGTTCTGGGAGAAGCCAGGTGGATGTAGAAGGAGAGGTTCCTTGAAGAGATGAGTCCAGGCCAAGGCGGTGGGGACAGCTTGAGGGTGGAAAGGGATCTGCCCAAAAGACAAGGGTGCTTCTCGGAGTGTCTTGGATGAGGGAGGAGAGAGGAGGAGCACGCAGGGCAGAGGAAGCACTTGGTTGGTGGGTGCAGCAACATCTTTGGTTTAGTCCTTTACTGCATCAACATCCCCTTGCTTGTGACGAATAAGGGTAGGGACAGTGTCTGGATGGGAAGTCGCAGAGGCACCAGGCCAGCCCATGCTGAAAGCTCACCAACTCCAGCACTTACATTAGGTAATACACCAGCAAGGAGGACTCCTCATGTCTCACTGGGTTCCCCTTCCACCATCAGAAGCCAAGGAAATTTCCAAAATATTCCACTGATGTCCAGAGCAGCACTGGAAGGTAGTAAGAGCAGGATTTGTCATCTTATTTTGCATGTGGCTAGATGGAATCACTGAGAGAGACACCAACCTCACTCAGCTAATAAATGCAGACCCAGGATTGGCAGCCAGGCTCCTATGACACTGTGGCTGTGGCTGAGACAAGGCAGGATGAACGTTCCTTGGAGCACTGGCAGGGGGGACATTCACTATATTCTAACGGTAATACTTGGGTTTTCTTGATAGCTGAGATGCTAAACTTTGTTATGTGAGCTTGGAAAAATCCGTTCTCTCTGAGCCTCAGTTTCTTCCTCTGTAATATGGGCAACTCCTTTATAAGATCCCTTATGCCTTTATGTGGATGCTAGGTGTTAGGGAGGGCTATAAACAGCTTGTTTTCTCATGTAACAAATACTACTTGAGCCTTCAATGGGTTGTGCGTGCAGGGGATATAGCAGTCAACAAACCTGTTGTCTGTGTGTGAGCAGAGGCCGACACAGACGTAACTAGTATTTAATGTGTCAGCTGATAATAAGCACTAGGCAAAAAGTGGATTAGGGAAAGGCAAAAGGGAGGCCTCGGGTGGCGGTGCAATGGGGTTTTGATTTGAAATAGAGCCATTTTCACGGGAGGGTCCACTTGAGAACAGGTGGGTGGTATAGGAGAGAACATGATTGTTTCTGTGATTGAGAAAGAGAGGGGACTGGAAGTGCACATGTTCCTGAGGTTCCTTCACCTGAAACGAGGAATCTGAAAGCACCTGCTTTCAAGTTCTGCATTTTTGGGGGGTGGGAGGAAGTGAGAGAAAAACAGACCTGGTTCGTGTTTGGCATGTTTCTCGATGGGTGGAGCTACTGGGCTTTCTTGGGGCCATTGTTAAGAGCTGCCATGGCTCACGTCTGCTGGTGGTGGTCGTCTTTCCTTGTTCTCTGCAGTGCCCCCCAGCTTGACTGTGCAGCAAATGGAGCAGATCCATGTTCTTCGGTTGACAGAAAGGGAGAGTTAGAGATGGACCCAAAGCCCTCCTTAAATCAGAGGGCGAAGTGATCTGAAGTTCGAATTTAAATTTAGGAAGGGCTTTTTTTTTTTTTTTTTTTTTTTTAATGGCTGTGAATATCCTTCAGGCTATGTTGGGTACATTGCATAGACTACCTTCAAGATACGGAGAAAGGAAATGCATCTAATGCTGTTAGTAACAGCATTAATAATAGTAATAGATAGATAATAGTAAATAATAGCAATAGATTCCCTGTACATGCTGGACAGTGCACCAAGCATTTTATTTTATTTTTCACAATAATACCATGAGGGAGCTACTTTCTATCACTCCTGTTATGTAGAGGAGGAAACTGAGGCTTAGGAAGGTGACGTGACTTGCCCCAGCTCATCCAATTAGTGAGAACCTAAGTTGGTATTTGACTTCGGCTCTCAACCTCCAACCAGTCCTGTGTCCAAGTGGTTACCTCTAGTTCGGGGATTCTGGAAGTCCTTTCTGCATCCTTATGCTCTGGATATTTTTTTTCTATAGTGAACATATAGAGATTCTATAGCCAGGAGGAAGGTTGGGCTGAGAACAGTGATGATGTAGCCAGATAGTATTGTGTGAGTCAAAGAGGCTGCCTTGAGGTTGGCTCCAGAACGCTGGCTACCAAGCTTGCTGTGCCTGACTTCCTCAAGCCACTTGCCTCCCATGTTTTCTTTAAAGGAAACTTCCACTGCCTCAGATACATAATGTCATTGCAATCCTGTCTAAAGTCTGGTCTCCAGGGTTTGCAGTAAGATTTCTCTGAAGCAAGGCTGCATCTCTGCCTGTGAGATTTTGCATCCCCTAGCCTACCTGTCACTGCCAGCCAATACAGGGAGGCAGGGGAGGGCTCACATCCGTATCCTTGAGTGGACCCCGCTCTGGCGTCTTTATTTTCATCTCTGAGAAATTATATTTTCCCTGGAGTCAAATTAGAAGATATTCCAGTCTCCTTGCTTAAATATGTCTCAAAGGTTCTGCTGTGTCAGGCATGGTGATTCATGCCTGTAATTCCAGCACTTAGGTAGGCTGAGGCAGGAGGATCACTTAAGCCTAGGAGTTCAAGACCAGCCTGGGGAACACAGGGAGACCCTGTCTCTTCCCGCAAAAAATAGCCAGATGTGGTGGCATAGGCCTATAGTCCCAGCTACTTGGAAGGCTGAGGCAGGAGGATCCCTGAACCCAGGAGGTTGAGGCTGCTGTGAGTTGTAATTATGCCACTGTACTCCAGCCTGGATGACAGAGCAAGACCCCATCTCAAAAAAAAAAAAAAAAAAATAGGACCCTGCTGCTTCCCTGATCTGGCAAATTAAAAATATAATATAATACCTGTTGTTAAACCCTGGAACCACAAGTTTCCTATAAACATGATCGTTTTATGATTCAGCTGCACCATTAGTAATCTCCAGTTTTTTTAGTCCCTCCCATCTCCCTGACACCTCTTTCAGTTTTCTTCTTCACTTGTTCCTCTCTTCTTTCCTCCCTTTTCCTCTCCATCTCCTCTCATCTCTTGATTCCTCTCTTCCCTCTTCTTACTCCTTTTTCTCTCCTCTTTGACTCTTCCATGATTTATCTCCATTTCAACTATGCTTTTTAAAATACTTCATTTAAAAATTTTTTGGATGATTTGGTGGGAGGCTGTGTTTTGAATTTAGTACTTATTTTATTTGCTCAAAAAATGAGCAGCCAGCCAACCAGATAGCCATTCTATGTCTACATGTGGTCTCTCACGCCATCCAGCAGCTCTTACTTGATATAATTGTGAAGCCGTGGGAAAGCTATTGTGCCTACCTCTTCAGTGAGGAGCGAGTGGGAAGTTATGCCTGAACGTGGGCCTTCTCTGTGTTGTTTAGGCTTCTCATCTTGACACTACTCTAAATCCATGGCTTGAATGGGTCTGCAAAATGAGAGTCTCTAAAAGCCAGACCCATCTTGGCATATTTTGTGATCTCTAAGCAGCAATGGGAGACAGAGAAAAGGTGGTAAGGATATAACTTAGCTGAGACTGAAACACATTTTTGCTTAAAACTGTGCATGACATCAGCTGGGCATGGTGACTCACACCTGTAATTCCAACACTTTGGGAGAGCGAGACGGGTAGATCATGAAGTTGGGAGTTTGAGACCAGCCTGGCCAACACGGTGAAACCCCATCTCTAGTAAAAATACAAAAATTATCTGGGTGTGGTGGCACGCACCTGTAATCCCAGCTACTCAGGAGGCTGAGGCAGGAGAATTGCTTGACCTGGGAGGCGGAGGTTGCAGTGAGCTGAGATGGCGCCACTGCACTCTAGCCTGGGTGACACAGTGCTCCATCTCAAAAAACAAAAAACAAACAAAAAAAAGTGCATGACATCAGTGAGACCACTTGTGCTTTCATTAGTCTGCAATGAGCCAAAAATCCAGATGAACTGGTAGATAGCTGATGGAAGCCTCATGGGCTCGATTTGCACCCTCGTGTGTCCTAGGGAGAGGCGAATGCCACGGTTCTTAAGAACATGTCTTTGGATTGGAATTCTGGCTCTGATGACCAGCTATATGACTTTGGATGAGTCATTTAACGTCTCTGAACCCCAACCTGTTCTTCTGAACAAGAGGCACAATGACAGCTCATATGATTGGATTAAATGGCATAATATGTGACGTACCTGGCCTAAGGTTCATGCCTTAATAAATATGTGTCATCACTGCAATGTTTTGGAATGTTTTCTCTGTATGTAAAATGGTGCCCATGCCCACCTCCCTGTGCTACTGGAGGATTAACTGAGACATAGCATGACAAAACTCCTTGGAAGGCCAGTGCAAATGAGTGGACTTGTGACCTCTCACATTATTTCTGTCTGTAGGTTCAGCTGGCAAGCAGTCATGCCCATTTATAGCGACACGCACTGAAAACTTTCTTCCACAAGAGGTTATTGAACCAAGATGAGAGGAAATACCAGAAGGCTCTTTCTGTTGTTTTAATTCCTTCACATTTATTTCTTTCATCACCAGTTAATGAGGACTTAGTACTCACATCAGCAGTGAGAGTAGAAAATGGGCTCATATTGGTGTACAAATCCTGATAGGTTCTCTTACTGGTTTTAAGATTTATGCCAGGTTACTAATCAACCTTAGTTTTCTCACCTATAAAGTTGTAATTATAATACCCACTTCGAAGGGTCATTGTAAAAACCATACCTGAATGTTCCCGCATATACACAGACACAACCACTATAGAAAATAGATTATGTAATGTTTGTTCAATGTATTTTGCTTGTCTGTTGTTTATAGAGCCCTGCCTCAGTTGGGTGAGTTATTCCAGATTTGGAAGCGCCTCGTTCTCTAGCTTGGGAATGCAGCTGAACACTGGGGGCAGCTGTGGCCCTCTTTTTGTTTGTTGCTAACTTGGTCTAGGATCAGCCTGAGTGGACTCAGTTGGAATCTACCATCTCAATATCAGGTGGTTCACTTCTCATTGGT
Organism: Macaca mulatta; assembly: GCF_049350105.2. Taxonomy (NCBI): domain Eukaryota; kingdom Metazoa; phylum Chordata; class Mammalia; order Primates; family Cercopithecidae; genus Macaca; species Macaca mulatta. The sequence goes on along the minus strand of NC_133425.1, from coordinate 11,225,649 downwards.
AGAGCCCTCTTTTTATGGGCTTGGGAAGGCTGGCTGATCATCTCAGGTTGTTTAAGCAAGAAAGTTAAGCTCTATCACCCTGATTAGTAGGATTTTCTCCTTTACATTCCTGTATTAATCTACAAACTGAGGAGTTTATCCCTGGTAGACATTGGAATACCAGGTGTGGTAGTCATGCTGCTTATGCATGTGTAGAACTTTCTAGTGGTGCCTCTCTTAGGCCACATTTTCACTTCTTGAGAACAGTCTCGTTGTTGTCATTTTTCTCCCAAAGAGCTGGCATAATACTCAAAATAAATGGGGTCTTATTAAGTGCTTGTTCATTGACTGATAGGAAGAGAACTGTGGGAATATATATTTATGGAAAAACAGCTCCCAGGTATTCATGCACTCATTCAGTCACCAAATACTTCTTTATCATCCTAAAAACGTCAGCAACTGTGCTAAGTGTTCAGACCGAAGAGAAGAATAGGACCTGCTATGGGGAAGCACTCAGTCTGAGGTGAGGGAAGAGAGGCTGGGAAATAGACTATGGTGCAGCACGAATGTATGTTTTATTTTTTGTTTATGAAATATTGTAGGGATGTAGAGGAAAATGAAACTAGCATCAGTGCTGGTCTTTAAAGAGAGGCTAAACCTCCACTGGTGAAGGAGATAGGGGAGGACATTCTAAACAGAAGGAAGAGATTTGTAGAGATGTCAAGGTGGGACATGGAGGAACAGCAAGATGTTCTGTGTGGCCGGGATGGTGCACATATGTGCATGCTTGCATGTGTGCGTGTGTGTATGTGTGCATGCACTTATGTATGTGTGTGACTGTGCACGCATGTGTGTGTGAATATATGTGCATGCACATATGCATGTGTGTGACTGCATGTGTGTGTGTGTGTATGCATGTGTAAGGCTGAGCTGGAAATCAACGTGTACTTTCTATTCTGGGGAGTTTGTATTCGCTTATTCAGCGCATGTTTATCAAGTACCTGCTATATGTTGGATGCTATGGTGTTTTGCACGAGCGCCTCGTAATCACAGTAAAACCTCCACAAGCGAAGGATATAGGGAAAGACATTCTAGACAGAGGGAAGAGATTTCTAGAGGTGTCAAGGTGGGACATAGACGAACAGCAGCATGTTCTGTGCGAGGTATTATGAGATAGGTATTATGACCATTACTTTCATTTTACCAGTGAGAAAACAGACTCAGAGAGGTGAAGTGACTTGCCCAAGGTCACACAGCATGATGATCCCCATCACTTGGGACAGCGAGTTCATTGAGCAGAGAAGTGAGGAGGTTGGGGCAGAATGCAGCCTAAGGTCCCTCAGAGTTGACCTTTGGCAGCCTCCTCATTTGCTCCAGCCCCACTGATGCTGTCTCAGTTTCCTAACAACCCCATGGTCTCCCCTACTTTGGGGCATTTGCACATGCTTTTCTTTCAGCCTAGAATGCTCTTCCCGTCATTCCTTTCTTGGTTGGCTATTTCTCATCATTATCCATCATCTCCTCAGAAAGGACTTGCTTCTGCTCCTGTCAATCCTCTCCCTCTCTTTGCTGTCAATATGGATTTCAGCTTCCTTTTTATTTCCCTTTTCAAACTCTACCATTGGTAATTGGGGGAATGTATCACACTTCACTGAGTGGCGAGGAGCTTGGAGTCTGCGGTAGACTGCTGGGGTGAGAATCCTGGCTCCAACATTTACCAGCTGCTGGGACATTGGGCAAGTCCTTCACCTTTCTGGGAATCATTTTCCTCTGCTATAAAATGGAAACAATAGTAGATTCTCCTCACAGGGCCATCCAGGAAGGATTCCAGGAGGGCAGAGTCTGACACAACATAGATGTTCAATAAATATGTGTTGAATAGAGCCATGCTTGACAAATGCATTCATTCACTACCTAGGTCTCATGGCTGCCTTAGAGCTGGGAAGCTACAGGCTGCTTAGGGGACCCAATTGTGGTCTTCCCTCTCCCACCCACCCAGTGGCTGCTCTCCAAAGCCTGTGGGCTTGCTTCTGGGGATTCTGGCAGTCATCTGCCCCCTGAAAGGACTCCTCCTGCTGAATTGCAGCCAATTAGGGCTGATTAGATGTTAATGAGTCTGAAGCTGCTTGGTAAGCTGTTTAGCACAAACTTGGAGGTGAGAGGGAGAAGCCGGGAAAGTGGTGACATCATGCACAGCCTGGAGAAGTGCAAGGGCCTGACCAAGACCTACAGCATCTCAGTTGTCTGTCCAGCCTCTGTACTGTGGCTCTTTATGTTGGAGCTGGTACAGGTAGGATCCTTACTATACCTGGCGAGGGAGTAGCAGTGGTAATAATGATCATAATTATAGTAAAATAATGCTTTTTGCTGAGCCCTTAACATGGGCCAAGCACTATGCTTGGTGCTTTATTTTTTATTTTTTATTATTTTTTTGTGATTATAAACATACTAATATGCGTTTATTTCCTTTTTTAAAATTTATTATTTATTATACTCTAAGTTCTAGGGTACATGTGCATAACGTGCAGGTTTGTTACATATGTATACTTGTGCCATGTTGGTGTGCTACACCCATCAACTCGTCAGCACCCATCAACTCGTCATTTACATCAGGAGTATGCTTGGTGCTTTATATGTACTTACTTTTTTTTTTTTTTTTTTTTTTTTGAGGTGGAGTCTCCCTCTGTCACCCAGGCTGGAGTGCCGTGGTATGATCTTGGCTCGCTGCAAGCTCTGCCTCCTGGGTTCACAGCATTCTCCTGTGTCAGCCTCCCGAGTAGCTGGGACTACAGGCACCCGCCACCACGCCCAGCTAATTTTTTGTATTTTTAGTAGAGACGGGGTTTCACTGTGTTAGCCAGGATGGTCTCAGTCTCCTGACCTCATGATCCGCCCGCCTCGGCCTTATATATACTTATTTTTATCTTGTCCTTACAACATCATAGGCGGCACCATGATTATTTATCCTCATTTTGCAGCTGAGAATCAGAACAATTAATTAATCTTGTATCATTTAGCTAGTACAACTCTCTTGAATCCAGAGTTCATGTTCTCCTTGATTTTTTAGAAACTCGATATGGAGAATTCTAATTTTACATTTATTGCACACACAGCTGCAGCCTCATGTACTAAACTCCCACCTTGTATTGAAATCATAATATGCGGAACTCCCTTTTATATTTATTGATCATCTACACTGTGAAAGGTGGTCTTTTATGCAATTGATTTCTGAACTTCTTGGAAAAATTATGTAGGGTAGGTATGAGAATTCGCATTCTCCAGATGAAGAAACTGAGCCCAAAGAGTTTCAATGAGTATGCAAGTACGGGTAGCCAGTAAAGGGTAGAGTCAGGGTCTGGATAGAGGCTCACCTGACTTTAAGGCTAATCTCTTTCCACCACCCTAGATCTTCTCAAGTAGCAGTGGTGGGCTCTACATTTTTGTCTGTTTCTTTTAATGATTAATTCTTTATTGTTAGATACTTTGGCAACACACAATGAAAAATAATTACTAGAAAAATGATTTTGTGTTTGGACATTGCAGTAATGCTGCATTGCTATAAAAGTTTCTAAATGCTTATTCTTAATTTATATATTTATCGTGTTGTGGACCCATAACTAACAAGTCCATGGACCAAACTTTGGCACTTCTTGCTCACAACACTTTTCCACCGCCTTATGTTTCTCTTGCTTAGTCGCTCCTACCCTTGCATACATGTGAGCATCCACAGAAAGCTTTTCTGACCTAATCACTCTGGAGTGGGCCCCCTGCATCTGCACTTTTGGAAGGTGCCTACATGGAATTAAAGCACAGCCTTTGAGGTGGACTTTGAGTGTTTACACCCATTAGTTCACTTAAAACCATCCTTTAAAGGAGGCATTGGAAATTATTCCCAGTTCTGATTTCTTGCAGACTGGGAGGCTGAGGACCATAGAGATTGGGTTTGTGGTAGAGTCAGATCTAGTACCTGGTGTCTTGGGTCTCAGCTCAGGGCTTTTTCTGTTCTTCCTGTGCCCCAGAGAAGGCCCTCTTCTTCCTAGAGGACCCAGGAAACCTCTTTGTAGAATCAGATGCTGGATTCATGAATTCTCCAGAACACTTAGCTGGATGGCAGATAGAGAAGAGAATAAGGAAGTCAGTCCCCGTGGCAGGAAGGAAAGGTGTGAGCAGCCCCCGGAGGCCAAAACTGCATCTGAAATTGTGAAGGGAGTTTGCATGCATCCTCAGTGACTCGCAGAGAAGCAGGGCTTGGACCAAACAGTTTGATGAGACCCCTTGAAACTGTGAGATTTTGTGATACCACATAGTGGGCTCTACAGCCTGGATGGCATGAGGCTGCTTCCTTCTTCCTCTTCTTATACCCCTCCATTGAATCCCATTGATCCAAGTTTCTGGCCCAAAGCAGGGTCTATTAAAGAGTTTCCTATAGGCTGGGTACGGTGGCCCATGCCTGTAATCCTAGCATTTTGGGAGTGTGAGGTGGGAGGATCACTTGAACCCAGGAGTTTGAGACCAGCCTGGGCAACATAGCAAGCCTCTCAGTCTCTGTTTCCCATAAGACCTGAGACTAAATGTTCTGAACCAACCACCCATGGGAAAAAAAAATACAATTTCATAGTTTCGGATTGTGAGCCCTGAGCTAGGGAGTCTTGTCTTGTCTTCTCTTTTCTTTTTTTTTTTTAAGACAGAGCCTCTCTGTGTCACCCAGACTGAAGTGCAGTGGCGTGATCTCAGCTCACTGCAACCTCCGCCTCCTGGGTTCAAGCGATTCTCCTGCCTCAGCCTTTCAAGTAGCTGGGACTACAGGCACCCGCCCCCATGCCCCCATGCCCTGCTAATTTTTGTATTTTTAGTAGAGATGGGGTTTTACTATGTTGGCCAGGCTGGTCTTAAACTCCTGACCTTGTGATCCGCCCATCTCAGCCTCCCAAAGTGCTGGGACTACAGGCATGAGCCACTGCGCCTGGTCTGTCTTTTCATTTCTTTGGGATACTCTGTTTTTCCTCCCAGCTTTATTGAGGTTTAACTGACAAATAAAGTAGTTTGTATTCAAGGTGTACAATGTGATGTTTTGATGAGTGTGTAGACTGTGAAATGATTACCATCATCGAATTAATTAACACATCTGTCACCACTGTTGGTTACCATTTTGGGTGTCTGTGTATGTGGTGAGGATACTTGAGATCTAACACTTCACACATTTCAAGTGTATAGTACAATATTATTAACCGTAGTCACCATCCTCAGAACTTACTCACCTTATAATGGAAAGTTGGTACCCTTTGGTCAACATATCTACTCTAGGGCCATTTCTAAGTCAGCCAGGAAGTCAATGTAAGATGAATCCAGGATCACTCCTTCTGACTCCGGTAGTCCTAAACCTTCACTGAGCTGACACAGACCTGGCTGCAATCTCAGAAGAAAGCACTTGCCAAACAAATGAGTAGTAAAGAGGCACTGGGGTACTGGGCAGGGGTGATTTAATCTACTGAGAGCACACTGTTTTCTAACCTTGGGTAGATAAATTGTTTATGTACAAGTAATGCTGCTAACTAGAAACATGTTTTATCTTTTCATTAAAATGGGTCCACACATTTCTGCTTAAAAATACTATTTTAGCTTCCCTCTTTGAAATGCTTACAGATTAAACATTTCCTCCCTGCTATCCTTGTGATGATATTTTCCATTTATTGTGCCTCTGCCGTATGCCAGACTGTGATAGATGTTTTCTGTGCATAATCTAATTCTAATTTTTACAACTTAATAATAGTGATAATTATAAAACAATGATAAACAGTAGCTCTCATATATCAAATGCTTGTCATATGCCAGACACTGTTGAATGCTTGTATCTTATTTTATTCTTATACTTGCCACACATGAAGGTACTGTTAGTGTCCTTATTTTACTAATGAAATGTTAGCGGTGAGGTGACTTCCCTCTTTTTATCGATGGGGCAACTGAGGCACAGAGAGATCCTGCAATTTGCTCAAGGTCACAAACTTACGTCGAGATTCAGTTTTTTTTTAAATTTTGGAGATCTCCACCTCCTTGGACTTATTGGGAAATGGGTGATCATTGTTAAAAACATGTTTTCCAAAAAAGATATTTTTTCTTGAGGTTTGGGGGAACTTGGGAGAAAAAGTGGGGTCTGAGCCGCTGGCATGGTCCAAAGTCACTGAAGGAAGGCCACAGCCAGTGCCCAGATTGGGAAGGTGGAGCTGTAACTCTGGTGCATTTTTGCTTGTGACAATAAGGATTTCCAAGGTGTCTGCAACTCAGAGAGTCTGAGACCTAAAGAATCAGAGCAGCGTGAGGGTGGGAGATGAGTTTCTTTCCTGCTCATCTTCATGGTGCAAGCAGAGCTGGGGTACACAGTGTGTGTGGGGTGACTGGCAGTGCAGGCATGCTCAGCTGAGTACCATGGCATCAGTACAGTCACCTCCCTGGATAGAGTTTCCCTCATGCAGCATCAGCAATAGCTGGACCAGAGGTTCACCTCTCTCTTGGCAAAAGTATCGCCAGTGTTGACAGCCTGAGATAGCCTCTAGGGTTCTCTCAGCCATCTGTAAACAGGTCAGGCTAGAGTTGAGCTGAGAGCCGCACCACCTTAGCACACAGCTGCTGGACTCCCCTTTCACATTTTGGTGAACTCTTCTCCAGGGGCTTCTGGTCATATCAACTGTAGTGGGATTGCTGTCTCCAGTGTGTGTCTTCTGGTGCTACCACAGAAACTCTGCCTTCTTCTCTTCTAACTGTTTCTAGAAAACACCAGCCTCCTCTTCTCTTGCTGGGATCAGAATTCTTGTAACACCCACCGTTGTGTCATGTAATGGGCCCTTTTCCACATACAGTCTTATGGTTTTCTATTTGAAATGGCCCACGTGTGTCTGCTTTGCCTCCTAAACGAAGCTAAACGTCTTCTGATCAAGTCTGTTTTTAATAATTCATCTCTTTTAAAAAGTCATCTCATTTGATTCTTCTACATATAAAAGTATACTCACATAGTAGAAAAATTGGAAAGCCATGTATCAAGGCCAGGACAGACAAGGAAGAGGAGATTAAGACTCCCTCCTCGGGTGCAAAATTTAAAAGGGTGCCAAACAATTCAGTTATCAAGGTAAATACTACTTCAATGCAATATTATAGAGAATAGAAATTAATGCCAAGAATTCCATGATTAACAAAATACTAGAGGATCCAGCAGGGCTGAGACTGAAGTTGGGCAAGCACAGAGTTGGATCCTGTTTTTATTTGAAATGTTTTTTTTTTTTTGCATCTTTTTTTCTGCATTGATTTTGATTTGAAAAAATACCATATTAAAATATTACTTATCTTGACTGATGAGTCATTTGTCACCCTCTTAAATGTTGCACCCAAAGGAAGTGCTTCGTTGGCCTTGCTGTACTTGTAGTCCGGGTTATGATGACCAATGTATACCGAGTACTCATGGTGTCTCAGGCTCATTCTTACGCATTTCTTATGTTGTGCTTGTTCTTTTGTACAACCCTCACAACAACTCACAATACCTGGGAACTGTTACTGTTCACATTTCACAGAGCACTTGGAGACCCTCAGAGAGTAGTAACTCGCCATTAACATAGCTCGAAAGAAGCCGAACAAACCAAGATGCAACCAAAGCTGTTTGGCTCTAGAACATGCACTCAGGCTACTGTAACCTGTGCAGAAATGATTTCCCCTCCCGCCTTCTTTCATGACCCCCAGCCCCCAGGTAGTCTTCTCTGACCACCCCCACCAAGACTCATCAAGTACCCTATCATGCTGCCATTGTAGCACTTAACAACATGTAATGATTATTTATTCTTGTGACGATTATCTATTGATCATGGTGTAATGATTACCTTAATGTGTAATGATTATGTGTTTCTTCATCTGTATTCCTCATAAGGTTCCTTTTAAAAAAAATGGCAGTGTCTCCATGTTCCTATGGTGCTTCTGTGATCAGAAGATGAGGGGCTTATAGGCCATTTCACTTGGGGCTTGATCACCTGCTCATTGTTGGCTCTGGACTCAAACTCATTTGCCCCAGTAGCAACATGCTCTTCGGAGGACAGAAAGAGGCCCATCGGCTCTGATCCCTTAGTTGGTAAACAATCATTTCTCTAGATCTGTGTTCATCCATCATGGCCCATTAAGCAGCAGTGGCCTGGGGCCATTTTCCAGTGTGACTGATGATATTTGAAGATTTGGCAGAGGAGGTGTAGGAGGCTTGTCTTCTGTGCCAGCTCCATCCTGCTGCTCATGTGAGTGATGATGGTAGGGTTGGGGTGGTTCTGGTCTGCACTAATCAGAAGTATGAGGGGTAGTGGGATGGTGCCCACTTGTGCAAGTCAAAGCCGGGAGGCCCAGAGAGCAGGTAAGAGAGATGTGAGCTCACTTTGCCCTAATGTAGAGAAGCAGTGCATTAATAATCACCCAGAGGGGGAGAGACACTATTGCAAAAACCCAACTACGGTAAATTCTTGGTCTCTCTGTTGTTATCCATTTATCCTATGGACAATTACTGGGTACCCACCAGGTGTGGGATGCTGTGCCAGATAGGAGGCACAGGGTTCTCTGCCCTCACAAAGCTCTTAATTTAATGCTTACCTGTTGCATTGTCCACTGAGATGGGTCTATGGTTGGCAAGAGGCTGCAGCCCTTTAGGAATACTAGATGCAGTGAATCTGTGGGGCAATCTGTCCTTCTTTTCTTTCCCATGCATGTGTGGAAATCCAATGTGCATGAAGTGGAGATCTGACCCCATCTTGTTTGAGCCATGTGCTGATTGTTGGATGGGGTGACAGATGAAACACATACTGTGAGAAGTCCACAGACTAGATGGGAAACTAAACAATGCTCAGATATCCAAGGTGTCTTTCCTGACTGTCCCCGACTCCACTGCACCATTGCAGGCCGAATTAGGGGGCCTTTTCTCTCTGTGTCTCTCACATTACCCTGGGTTTCCCTTGCTCAGCCCACGCCTACCACATTGTATTTTTGTTTTGTTTTTGTTTTTGTTTTTGTTTTGAGATGGAGTTTCACTCTTGTCACCTAGGCTGGAGTGCAATGGCGTAATCTTGGCTCACCGCACCCTCCTCCTCCTGGGTTCAAGCAATTTTCTTGCCTCAGCCTCCTGAGTAGCTGAGATTACAGGCGCTCACCATCACACCCGGCTAATTTTTGTATTTTTAGTAGAGACGGGTTTTTCTCATGTTGGCCAGGCTGGTCTCAAACTCCTGACCTCAGGTGATCCTCCCACCTAGACATCCCAAAGTGCTGGGATTACAGGTGTGAGCCACCATGCCTGGCTACCTACCACATGGTTTAGTGAGGTTCTGCTTGGCTCTCCGTTTCCCACACTGATGGTGAACTCCCTCATTGCAGGGGCTGAGTTGTTGCACCTCCCTGTCCCCTGCAGTTGCCATCACCTCATAAATAGTATGTTCCCAATAAATGTTTGCTGGGGGAATGCAGCCAATGGGTGATGAAGCAGGTGAAAATGCTTAGGAGAAAGCTTACACTGCAATGTTAAATACATGCAAATGAATCTAGTGCAAACTGCCTATCTTGCAAAATGATTTTCCAAATGTAAGGATGTTCAGAAATTTAAAGCACATTCAGAAGCAGGGAGTCTTTTTTTGAAAAAAATATTTTTGTTATTATTTTGCTTGAGTGAACTCAGTTGTGTCACTGAGTTAAAATAAGTCATCTGGAAGTAGGTCTCCGATGGTAGGCCACAGGTCTCTGTACTTAGATCTATTTTATAGACATTGTGGATCTTTCAAGTCTTTTTCTTCCTCTCTATTCTTCCCTCCTACCCTTAGTAAGATTCCAGTTATTTCTTTTTTTTTTTTCTTTTTTTTTCGGAGATGGAGTCTCACTCTGTTGCCCAGGCTGGAGTGCAGTGGCATGAGCTCAGCTCACTGCAACCTCCGCCTCCCAGTTCAAGTGATTCTCCTGCCTCAGCCTCCCAAGTAGCTGGGATTATAGGCCTGTACTACCATGCCCAGCTAATTTTTGTATTTTTAGTAGAGATGAAATTTCACTATGTTAGCCAGGCTGGTCCCGAACTCCTAATCTCAGGTGATCTGCCCACCTTGGCCTCCCAAAGTGCTGGGATTACAGGCATGAGCCACTACACCTGTTCAGTTATTTCTTATTTGAATGATTATAACAACCTTCTAATTCCCTCCTGCTTTTCTATTCACTCATCCTCCTGTAGACGCTAGATTTTTTTCTGAAATATAAATGTCATGCTCCTGTTAATAACCCATTACTTGTTGATAAAGTCCATATTGCTTAACTCACTGCATGAGTCTCTTTGTTCATAGCCTTCCAGGCTTGTCTGTCTTCACTCTGACCTATGTTTAAATGACTTAAAACAGTTGTCACTTCTTGAGACACCTTCATTTCTTGATAATGAGTTTCCCTTTGTCTGGGACTCCTGTGCCATCCTCATCTCGTTAACTCCTACTTACACCACAGAACCCAACTTTCTTTATAATGACATTGAACACTTGGTTTCAGAGTGGTCCATTTATGTCTCTGTCTCTCCTGCTAGACTGAGTAATCTAAGGGTGGGGCTCATGCTTTGCTTACCTATTTATCTTCAGCTACCCTCTGAGCCTGGCTCATAGTAGCCACTCAAGACATGTTTGTAGAACGAATGAAGACCCAAGTTTTCTAATAAATTTTTACATTTATTAGGCCAGGAGAAAAGAACCTATTGTGGCCCATGAAATCAAGCTTCAAATATGGGTCACTAAACTAGAATGCAGGGTAAAGTTGTCAAGGTATCCTTTAAGAGACATACATACTGAAGTCTTGCATTTAGGTTACAAAATTTATTCTACAAGTGCCAGGTTGAGAAGGGGAAGGTATCCAACCATATGAAAATGACCAAAAACTGGAGTTTTCATTTGTTCTGATAATAAGGCAGAATATTGACAAGTCAGGCTCCCCCACACATTGACTCACAACTCATCACCCACCCATTTATTAGCTGGGCTATGCTATACAGGCTCACACTCTGCTGTCACAGAGCTTATAAATTTAGAGGGGGTCATAGGCATCAAATAACGAAGTCACAGTAACTGTGCATAATTACAGACAGAGCTGAATGCTCTAAAGGAAAATATCATTCAACAAAGGAGCTTGACCCAGACTGGTAGCTGATCTGAGATTGCTTCCTTGAGGAAATGACGCTTGAGCAAGAGATTGCAGGCATGAGTAGAAGCTGACTCAATAGCTTGATTTCTAGGAAGAGGAAGGAGGCCAGAGAGAGAGGTGTGGGTCAAACCGCTTTACGCAATTTTTCTCCTCACCAAAGAAAATCTCTTTGCCTGGGGAAAGATTGAATAATTTTAAGCAGCGTTTAGATGATTTGTAGTTGAAAAGAAACACATCAGTGGTCATGGTTTCGCTGTCCTTGGTCCTGACCCTGGAGGATACTGGTTGGTACCAATCTTTGCGTTTTAGAAGGGTCAGACAGAATGTGCACAGAGAGAAGAGCTATGATTCCAGGAAGGTCTCAGGAAGAAAGGCAGAGAGCATGAGATAGCAGTCTTCAAACATATGAAGGGCTGTCCTGTGGAGGAGAAACAAGAGCCCCTGGTTACTGTCCCGCAGGGAAGAGTAGGATCTGTGGGCAAAAGCTATAAGGGAGAGAGAAATTATCTCTGCTTAAGAGCAGACCCTTTGAAATATTAAAGCTCTTACTTATTGGGATGATGATCAGGAAGGCAGTCAGCTGCCATCATGTGGATGCTTAGAGGCTGGATGGCCATTCTTCAGGATGAAGCAAGGGGAAGGCTTTCGTGGGAGAGGAACAGAAGAAAAAGGGCAGCCTACAGCCCACAGATACACCTTGGGCCTCAAAGTCTGTAAAAATCCAATGAGTATTCACTAAACTATCTAGAGGTAGATTTCTTTTTAAAATTCAGATTTTTGAAACTTTTATTTTAGGCTGAGGGTACATGTGAAGGTTTGTTACATAGGTAAACACGTGTCACTGGGATTTGTTGTACAGATTATTTCATCTCCCAGGTATTAATCTAAGTACCCAAAAGTGACTTCTTCTGCTCCTCTACCACCTCCCACCCAAGAACTGGCAAGTTGAACCAGCATTCTAGAACGGCAACAATTGTTTGCAGTTGATACATGGTGTATTAGTTGCCTATTGCTGAAATAAATTACCACAAACTTACTGACTTAAAACAATACAAATTTATTATCCTGCAGTTTTGCAGATCAGAAAGCTGAAATGGGTCTCATGGAGCTAAAATCAAGGTGTTAGTAGTGCTGAACTCTTTCTGGAGGCTCTAGGGGAAAAGACTGCTTTTTCCTTGCCTGATTTTCTTGGCTCATGGCCCCTTCCTCATGTTCCAAGGCAGCACCAGAGCATCTTCAAATCTCTTTCTCAGACTCTACTTTCATATGTCCTCTCTCCCCATCTCAAGATCCTTACCTTAATCACATCTGCAACGTCCCTTTTGCCGTGTAAGGTAACATATTCACAAGTTCCAAGGATTGGGACATGGATACCTTTGGGGGCCATTGTTCTGCCCTGTCCCACATGGCCACCGTTTTAGAATCGATTGAACAAGGTTTACATATTTTCTTTACCTGCTTCTCCATACTAGATGTTGCATTTATGATTCTTGAGTTACAGGGCTGGGCTCGATAACCATTCTTCCTGTGGTTATCCTATAATTAGAAATGAAATTTAGCATATGAGGGTTAAATGCGTTAATACAACCTTTCTCTCTTGAGAGGCTGGAGATCAGGTATAAAAGGTGTGAGAAGGACCTTTTAAGTTCTTTAAAAATGATTCTTTTATTGTTTGCAGGATGTCACATAATCAGTTCAATTCAACATTGAATCTGTGCCCTGTTCTGTACAGCATTAAAGAATATGTAAGACAAAGCATAATACATTAAAAATTTCTTCCATTTCGCTCCCACTCAAGAAAACATTTCAGAATGTAAATGAGTAAGAATGATGGTATTATAGAAATGACCTTGAATGTGCTGTAACTTACAAAAAAAAGCCAAAATCATTTCCAAGTATCACTGATTGCACTTGGATTCTAACTAATTAGTTGCATCACACTTCATAGTTTCTCATGATTCATTAGTCTTGAAGACCTCTTGTTTATGATATGGTCTCCAGCCTACAGAAAAGCTTTTGTCTGTCTGCAGAGACAACAGTTATAGGGTGAAACTATGAGCAGTTTGGTGTAGCATGTGGATTAAGTGCTTACGTATGTGGTATAGACAGTAGGTGCTCAGGGATTTGTACAGGCATCATGGTTAACCAGCCCTGAAGGATGCTTGGTGAACATCATCCCACCACAAAGCGATTCCCACTTTCTGGTTCTGCAGTAGGGCAGCTGGTAGATGAAACCAACACTGATTAACTAAGATTAAAAAATAATTCATTAGCATGTTTCAAGGGTGCTCTGCAAAAAGCACACCTCTGCAACGAATAAGGAGAGCCTCTCTAGGGATCCATGAAGGAGGATCTGACAGGCAGTTACATCAGCACACAGCAGTCAGTGAATCAGCTCTGGCCTTGTGTCTTTCCTCCTGTGTTGGAAATGTTTGGAGAATGACTCTGATTGGTTGAGTTGGGTCCTGCCTTGGTCCCGGGAGAGTAGACACCTTGACTGGACCCACCAAGACAAAAGAAAATAGAATATTGCTCCTTATAGAAGAATGGTTGGATGCTGATGTCAGCCGTAACTTTTTACTTGCAATGTCTTAAGAGTCACAACTCAGGCATTCCCACAGGTTCCTTAGCACCTTACTGAATACTCAGGGGGAGAACTGGTGTCCACTTATCTCCAAATCTAGAATTCTTTCTAATGTAAACATCTGGGAAGGTAATCTTAGCATTAGAAACTTAATTTAACATATACCTGTAATAACTGATAGGAGCCATCTTCAAAATGCAGGCACAAATATTACCCTATACCTTCAAATTGATACATGAATAAGAAAGAGTGGGGAAGGTAGATGAGTGTTATTCCCAGTTATTTGTGGGGTGACTGATGCTAAAGAAGAGTGTAGCATTGGTGGCTGGGAGCCTCGGATGTCGTCATGAAAAGTTGGAGTGAGATATAGAAGAAATTTTACGGGAATAACCCAGCAAGCCTGAACCTTTAGCACATGAGGACACCATGTTCCACAACTGTAGGTGAAGGGTGGGGTGGAGGACTATGCTCATGGGATATAATATGATTGCTGCCTTCCTGGAGTTGTGCAGCATAGCAGTCCTGGTGAAGAGACCAGTGCAGTATAAATACATGGCCTCCCTGGAGAGACAAGGGAAGAATTCTGGAGGAGCAAGGGGAGACATTCCTGTTTCAGCAGGTACCTGGGAGTGGAGGCACGAACATTCAGTAACCTCTCCTCTTCTGTCTGAGTTGAGTCCTAGTCATCACTTGTTAATGTTGCAAATCCACATTATTCACAGTACAATAATGATGGTGGGAAGCATTTGTTGAGAACCTATGAAGTACTATGAACTATATTAACAGTTCCTATACATTATCTTATTTAATTTTGCAAAATTTTTACAAGTAGGTACTATTGCTAATGCTCTCCAGACTTCAAATGTTATCTTTTTAAAACTTTTATATTAAGTTCGAGGGTATGTGTGCAAATTTGTTATACAGGTAAACTGATGTCCCGAGGGTTTCTAGTACAGATTATTGCAGCACGCAGATATTAAGCCTAGTACCCATTAGTTATTTTTCCTGTCTGTGGAACAACTTCTCTCTTGAAAACTCTGGAGGACTCAGAAAAATAAGGTGTTGGAAACTCACCTAGGTGAGGATTCTTCTTGTATTAGTGTACAGAGTCAAAGCTAGATGTATGTGCTGAAATCAACAGCTTGGTAATAATAATATAAGGAAATGAACCAGGTAGGCCTTGCTATTCTCTACCCTTATCAGAAAGGAGAAAGGAGCTGAGATGTTCATCTGTGTGCCTGAGGGCACAGTACTGAGGGAGTAGAAAGCAGGAATTCAAACAGAATTCAAAGTTGTGCTTGTTTCTTTGGGCCTTGCTGCTAACTCATAGAGTAGAGGGGACTATGCTTTGGTCTGGCCCAAGACAAGCGACTATGTAATGCTGGGCCAGCATCTTTAGGAACCTCAGGTCCAGCCTCATTGTGCATTTGGCCGTCGTCTGGCCTGTCTCTGCCTCTTGTTCATTGTGGTCCCACGTGACCTCTTTCTGCTTGGTTTGCCTCTGGTCAGGTGACTTAGCTGCCTGGACTCTTCTGTTCTGTGCAGGAACGATGCATTAGTTTTCACTTATTGCAGGAAAGACCAGATTGGCAGGTTGGCCTTTTTTTTTTTTTTTTTTTTTCTTTCTTTCTCATTTGAGCAAGGTACTGGGAACACTGAGGGTGATAAAGGGAAGCCATTGTTTTGCAATCTGTGCTTATATCACTGAGCTGCCTGCAAGCAAGACCCTTGAGGAACATGTGGGGTAGGTGCCCAGGTGAGCTCAGGCACAGACCCTATTGTCCTGAATAGACCCCCATCCTGCCCAGGTCTTCCCCTTCATTACCACGCCGTTCCTGGTCTGAACCTAGGGGTTGTGCTGTCCTTGGGGATTGAGCTGAATTACAAATAAAAGGGCACTTACGGTTTTGAGTGGTGCATACTCTATTACAGTATGTTGCTCTCACCTGCCTACTTTTACATTAAAAAAAATCACCTCTTCTTAGATCTAAATCCTCACTTCATCCTTACCTACCTTCTCCCTCTCTGTGTGTCAACTCTATTGTGCTTCAGTGATTACATATTTAAAAATATTTGTTTGTTTTGAATAGGCAATACCCATATGGGATTGCAAAAAGTAAATCAGCTCCCCCACGTGTCTAGCAAGTAGTTTTTCTTCTAAGCTTCCTTCCTGGAAGAATTTCTGTCTGTTTCTTGTACATCATTTTGTCTGAGTATGTATCTGGTTAAGTCTTTGGAAATCACCTTCTTTATGTGTCAAAGTGGTCACTTACCAGCAAATTCACATGATTCACCCAAATTCGAGCATAAATATGGGACTTTATCAGCACTTGACATATAACGTATTTCCATGTGTATTTGTGTGTTGTCTGTCTCTCTCCATCAGAATGTAAGCTAAATGGAGCCAAGGCTTGTTTTGTTTACTGCTAAATCTCCAGTGTCTGGCACCAAAAAAGACCCAACAAATCAATATACTACTTTTTATGTACAAATGGTAGCCAACTCTATACTCTGTTCTATACCTTACTTCATTTACTGCCACGTTTTTCAAATTATTATTTGTTGGTCCCTGTAAATCAGCTTTGTTTTCTAACAGCTGCATGGAACGTGCATCCGTGGTGACAATGTACCCTAATGGATGTGACCAATTCCCTTCTCGATGAACACCTAGGTTGTTCCCAATCTATTACTATTACATACAAAAATGCCTTGAACATCCTTGCATAGATCTAAAAGTGTGAGTACCTATAGGAAGTTACCTACATGTTGGAACTGCTGGTTCTGAGATTATGTTGCTATTTTGGGTAAACGTTGCCTAGTTGGTTTATTGTATGCTTAGGGAGGAATCACAGTTCTCATGGGTCCGGTCTTTGGTCCTTTGATTGTTATTGTTGGAAACAACTCCACCCACTTCTTATGCTCTACAAAACAACAGCAGTAGGGGAGTGACTACACGCTGTTCAGGCTACTTAAAGTTTGTCTTGCTACTCCCTGTGGTCAACAGCAGTCCATTCTTTGTATGCTAATCTGTTACATTTGTATTAGAAGATGGATTTCTCAGCATGACACAACCAAATTAGTTTTGCTATTGGAAGCCACCATGGGGTGCTAGTTGGGGCACAGCTGTCGCATAGCCGTGGGATATCCAAATAAGGGGAGTGGGGAAGGCAGTGTCGTAAGATCGCAGTCTTTCTTAGGAGCTAGAGCTGTCAGGACTCAAGGGGACAGTTTTCCTCCATTACCTTAATCTCCTGCCTCCTCTCTGTGGTGTTATTACTTCCCCCCAAGATGTTCAAGTTCAGCCCATGTTCATAGAGTGCTTACTGTATGCCAGGTACTTTCTGTCCAAAATCTAATTTAACTTTAAGAGCCCTTTGAAAAAAGAATACTAGTTGTATCTTATAGAGAATGTACCAGAGGCTCAAAGAAGTAGAATGACTTGCCAGAGTAAGTTTTTTTAAAGATACAAATAAGACTGTCCTTCCCACTTAGGACCTTCCATTCTAAAGTCCTCTTGGGTTCTTATCTGCCCCCATCCGTGTCTCCAACTTAATCACATTTTCTTCCTCTCAAATCTGCCTCCAGCTACATTGCCTCTTGCCACTTACATCTATGTGCTCATTCCTTCCAAAGGCCATTTGCATTTCTATTTCCCTCTGCCGAAAACATTTAGCCCCCAAAATTAAAATGTACATGGACCCCAAAAGCACAGCCAACCAAAGCCAAATGGGCAAATGGGATCACATCAGGTTCAAAAACTTCTGCACAGCAAAGAGTCAACAAAGCGAAGAGACCACCCAAAGAATGGGAGAAAATGATTAAAAACTATCCATCTGGCAACAGATTAATAACCAGAATATTTAAGGAGCTCAAACAACTCAATGGGAAAAAAATCTAATAATCCAATTTTAAAAATGGGCTAAAGATCTGAATAGACATTTTTCGAAAGAAGACAGACAAATGGCAAAGAGGTCTATGAAAACGTGCTCAACATCACTAATGGTCAGATAAATAAAATTCAAAAGTACAATAAGATATAATCTCACCCCAGCTAAAATGACTTTTATCCAAAAGACAGGCAATGATGAATGCTGGGAAGTATGTGGAGAAAGGGGAACTCTGTAAACTTTTGGTACAAATGCAAATTAATACAGCCACTATGCATAACAGTATGGAGGTTCCTCAAAAAACTAAAAATAGAACTACCATATGATCCAGCAATTCCACTGTCAACTATATACCTAAAGAAGGGGAAATCAGTATATTGAAGAGATACCTGCACTCCCATGTTTATTACAGCACTATTCAGAATAGCCAACATTTGGAAGCAACCTAAGTGTTCATCCACAGATTAATGCATACAGAAAATGTGGTACAAATACACAATGGAGTACTATTCAGCCATTAAAAAGAATGAGGTCCTGTCATTTGCGACAACATTGATGAAACTGAAGGTCACTATGTTAAGTGAAGTAAGCCAGGCGTAGAAAGACAAACTTTGCGTGTTTTCACTTCTTTGTGGGAGCTGAAAATTAAAACAATCGAACACAGAGAGAGAGAGAGTAGAAGGATGGTTACTAGAGGCTGGGAAGGGTGGTTGTGGGAGAGGGTGTTGGGAAATAGGGAGGGTTAATGGCTACAACAATATAGGTAGTATACATAAGATCTAGTGTTTGATAGCATAACAGAGTGACTGTAGTCAGCAACAATTTGTTGTACATTTTAGAATAACTGAGGGAGTACAATTGGAATGGTCATAACACAAAGAAATGATGAATGCTTGAGGTGATGGAAACCTCATTTACCCTGATGCGATTATTATGCATTAAGTGCCTGTACTAAAATACCTCATGTACTCCATAAATATATACACCTACTATGTACCCATAAAATTTTTTAAGAAATAAAATGAAATTTACATGATTGGATTCTTCTAGCCACAGCCAGAATGTCATCTCTTTAGGGATGATAGATCTTCCTTGACCACTCCCCCTCAGCACACTCTATCTCATGGTCCATTTTGTCTTGCACACAGCTCTTCTCACTGTCTTAAAAAGTTGTTTTGGTTGTTCACATGGTTTATTTGTTGATGCAAATGTTGGAGTTGCATTTTAAAATTGGGTGTAAAAATCTGGGTGCATGCTTCTTTGCCTGAGACGGTTTCATTCCAATCCTGACCAATGGCCAGGAGAGCATAGTTGCTGACTTCTACAACTGTAGTTAGGATGGTGTCCAGGTTCCTGGGACAATTGTGCTTAGATCGACCACTGAGGCTAATCACATTGTATTCAGGAACTTGTTTTCTCTTTACAACAGCCTACATCCTTACATAGATCTTCACTGAAAGGAAAATAGTCGTTGGTCAATACTGGCCAAAGCTGTAACGTTGAGGTAAAAAGCTATCCCTTAAGAACTTATGGTTTCAAAGGTAGTTTATTCACACACTCAGAGGTTTGTGTAAATGTGTGTGTCAGTATATATATGTGGTTACATTAGAAATAAATTCAACACAAACGTGATCATGTCATTTCACTGGATGAAAACTTCCCCTTTTTGTCTTAGGTTTAAAAAGTAAAAAGTACTTAATAGAATTTATAATGGAATTTGCAAAGTGATAGGCCACAGAATGAATGAGTTTTATTCAGCCCACATGGTGCTTTGACTTAGTCTGCAACATTTACAAATCAGGAGATGTTACATGAAATTCTGGATATTTGACTTCTCTTAAAGATTTAAAAGCTTCAGTGATACTGTCTGTTGAAATGGAAGTGAGTAGCAGCTTTTTCTCCAGGTAGAGCATGGATCCCCCCAGTTCACCTCTTTACATATCTGGACCACTTCACTCACTCATGAGACACACTTGGCCCCTATAAAATTTGGTTTTGTGACCATCGCTCTAAAATTTCTCCTTCATTTTCCTTTGGAATGAAAAATAGCAGGTAATGTGAGTAATAAAAAATGATATATTCATGTTTGTTAATTTGTGGAATTGCACAAGCTTACAAATACAAACAGTAGACGTCTGAGAGAAAGCAGGTGAGAAATCAACTTTTAAGGGTACATTGGCCCAGAAAATAAATAGCTTCTGATATCTAAATCTTCCCTGTCACTTTTTATACCAATACTTATTTAAAATAAGTGCTGGCAAAGAAGTAATTTCTTAAAATACTTTGATGCATGTTGCTAGATGCAATTTTTTCAAATGATTATTTTATTTGATTCATGCTTATAACCTATATACATACCAGTGCCCTATGTATTCTAGCCTCAAAACTGTGTAAATTCAGAGAAACACAATCAAGAGTTTTTATAAAAAGAAATTTTCATTTTACTTTTGTCTTTTCAATAAAATTCATGCACTTTATAATGCACTTTAAGTAGCAATTCTTAAAATTGTCTTTCCTTTCCACTTTTACTCTCTCTTGCCCCGTGTAGTAGGCTGAATAGAGGGCCCTTAAAATGTTTAAATTCTAATTCCTTGACCTTGTGAGTATGTTACCTTATATGACAAAAGGGACTTTGCCGATGTGATTAAACATCTTGATATGGGGAGATTTTCCTGTATTATCCAAGTGGACCCAACGATATAATCACAAGTGTCCTCATCAGGGAAAGACAGGGGGATTCTACTACTAGAGAAGACGATAGTGTGGTGACCAAAGGAAAATGCTGTGCTTCTTGCTTTGAAGACGGAGGAAGGGGCCACGAACCAAGGAATGCTAGGATTACATTTCTAGGAGCTGGGAAAGGCAAGGAATTGGATTCTTCCCTAGAGTGTCCACAGAGAATACACCCCTACTGACACCTTGATTTTAGCCCAGTGCAACTGATTTGGGAATTCTGACATCCATGACTCTAAGGAATAAATGTACACTGTTTTAAGCCAACGGGTTTGTAGTAATTTGTTACAGCAGCCATAAGAAACATCCCATAATTGTCCTTTTTTTTTTTTTTGAGATGGAGTCTTGCTCTGTCACCCAGGCTGGAGTGCAGTGGTGTGATCTCGGCTTACTGTAACCTCTACCTCCCGGGTTTAAGTGATTCTCCTGTTTCAGCCCGCTGAGTAGCTGGGACTACAGGTGCACACCGCCATGCCCAGCTCATTTTTGTATTTTTAGTAGAGACGGGGTTTCACCATATTGGCCAGGCTGATCTCAAATTCCTGACCTCGTCATCTGCTCGCCTCGGCCTCCCAAAGTGCTGGTATAACAGGTGTGAGCCACTGTGCCCGGCCTAATTGTCCTCTTTATTTGTGTGTTCTCAAGCCTCTCCATGAAACTTTCTCAGCCCCCCTTTGATTCCCTTTTATGGGTAATAGTGAGGCAGCACACACAGGGAACCAGGACAGTAAACAACCTTCTTTCCCTTTTCCAAGATTTCTTCCCAGGAGAGACACAGTAAAACAGAGCAGGTAAGGCAATGTGGACGTGTGACTACACGATCCATTACCTGAAATAACTTGACCAAAATCAATGGGAGAACCAACAAGTCTGTGGAACCCACAGTCTTTTTCAAGCACTTATTCCTCTTATTCATAGCTCAGTGTCTTTGCTTTAATGACCTCATTCTTTGCTGCATAAGCCCACTCAGACTGTTCTCTAGATATTCTGCCGACATGGCCTCATCTAGACTCCATGTGGCTCTGCCTCTAATTACTGTGTGCTTCATTTGCATAAGGTTTTACTCATTCTCATGTCATTCGTATAAAGTGGGAGTCTCATTGCCAAGGCAACCAGAAGTGGGAGTGTGCACAATTTCAGCCTCGTCCAAGCACTCAACTCTGCTTCGTATACTCCCACTGTGTTCTTGGTTTCCTGCCTTCCATATCCAAAATAATGCAAACAATTCCATGGTCATCTCTGTTCTTTTTTTCTCTTTTTATTAATCTTTTAGCAGTCCTATCCAGCTTTTTCCTGAATTCACTAACTTTGTTCTTTAATTTCCCCTAGCTAATCTTGATGTCTTTTCCTTTTGCTGCATAATAGATGTCTTATCTGGAATCCTTTATGGTAATTACTGCTGTGAACACTTTCCACATGGGTTTTTCTCTTTCTTCCACCCTTTTGACCATTCCATGCCTCTCCCATTGGAATCAGAATCCAGGATTTCTCTTTCTGCTCTTCATCTGGACAGGGCCACTCAAAAATAGATGAAGGATCAGAGACTCCAAACTCCCCATGTAGGAAGACAGATGGAGGCCTCTAAGAAATGTGGTTCTAATTTTAAACTGATTGCCTCGTATTCTCTTCCCATGCATCAAGAGCTAGTTTGAGTTCTGTCCATAATTGTCAGTTGCTACACACTCACTCAGCAGCAATATGCCAGATTTTTCTGCTAGTTAATGCTTAAAAGTTTATTCCATTTTACAAAGTACTGATGAATTTTGACAAGAATAAAAGGCCTTATGGTTTACAGTAGGAAAACTGCCTTTCTCCTAAAGGCCATGAAATGGTAGTCCATTGGGTGAGTCTGGTTCACAAATGTGTCCTACAGAAAATCTTAAATGTGCATGGGTTACCAACTGTTAAAATAGCAAGATTTAACACAAAATCCTGATTTCTGGATTGTCTTGAAATACTGAAAGATCTGGCAAAATCAAGTTGTATCCTTCTATGGCCACAGACAGTTGGAGTTGTATAGTCATTGTCCTTGGGATAAGGTGGTAATCCTTGGCTCATCTCACACTCTACACACCCTACTTTGCTCAATTTTGTTACCTGCCTGATTTTTGTCAGCATCTCAATTTGCAACTTCTTTCATGGAGTTCCAGGCTTACTGGGAGGAAGGAACCTATAGATGACTACACTGACTTCCTTCTCTTACCCACCTAATTCATGAAACAGGTCATTTAGCTTCCAGAGATGAATTTCTTATTGTCTTCCTGCATAGCCATTCCATCTGTGGTCAGCTCTCACTAGGAGAATGTATTCCATGGATTAGAGTAGATTTTTCGTCTATTATGTCTTCTTGTCCCTTAGTTGGAGATCTATTGGCGATAACCCATTTGGATTATTCTGTTTCTCCAAAACTTGATTTCCATTGTATTCCCAAGGGCTCAGTGGAACTTTCAGTTCACCATTTGCACTGAGCATCAAGGAACCCTGATGCCTCCTCATCCTGTAGCATGTTTTATCTGGTTATTTTATGCCATTTGCAAGCTCTAGTGTGATGCATGAGGCCACCTCAGAGATTTCTCAAGGTTCACCTGGTAAGAGCCAAAGGAAGCTGTGTTAGTTTCTATAGCTTTTTCATATATTCTCATATATATATATACACATATATATATTATACTTTAAGTTCTAGGGTACATGTGCACAATGCGCAGGTTTGTTACATATGTATGCATGTGCCATGTGGGTGTGCTGCACCCATTAACTCGTCATTTACATTAGGTATATCTCCTAATGCTATCCCTCCCCCCCTCCCACAATAGGAATTGGTGTGTGATGATCCCCTTCCTGTGTCCAAGTGATCTTATTGTTCAATTCCCACCTATGAGTGAGAACATGCAGTGTTTGGTTTTCTGTTCTTGCGATAGTTTGCTGACAATGGTTTCCAGCTGCATCCATGTCCCTATAAAGGACACGAACTCATCCTTTTTTATGGCTACATAGTATTCCATGGTGTATATGTGCCACATTTTCTTAATCCAGTCTGTCACTGATGGACATTTGGGTTGATTCCAAGTCTTTGCTATTGTGAATAGTGCTGCAATAAACATCCGTGTGCATGTGTCTTTATAGCAGCATGATTTATAATCCTTTGGGTATATCCCCAGTAATGGGATGGCTGGGTCAAATGGTATTTCTAGTTCTAGATCCTTGAGGAATCGCCACACTGTTTTCTACAATGGTTGAACTAGTTTACAGTTCCACCAACAGTGTAAAAGTGTTCCTATATCTCCACATCCTCTCCAGCACTTGTTCTTTCCTGATTTTTTAATGATCGCCATTCTAACTGGTGTGAGATGGTATCTCATTGTGGTTTTGATTTGCATTTCTCTGATGGCCAGTGATGATGAGCATTTTTTCATGTGTCTCTTGGCTGTATGAATGTCCTCTTTTGAGAAGTGTCTGTTCATATCCTTTGCCCGCTTTTTGATGGGGTTGTTTGTTTTTTCTTGTAAATTTGATTGAGTTCTTTATAGGTTCTTGATATTAGCCCTTTGTCAGATGAGTAGATTGCAAAAATTTTCTCCCATTCTGTAGATTGCCTGTTCACTCTGATGGTAGTTTCTTTTGCTGTGCAGAAGCTCTTTAGTTTAATTAGATCCCATTTGTCAATTTTGGCTTTTGTTGCCATTGCTTTTGGTGTTTACATGAAGTCCTTGCCCATGCCTATGTCCTGAATCGTATTACCTAGGTTTACTTCTAGGGTTTTTATGGTTTTAGGTCTAACATTTAAGTCTCTAATCCATCTTGAATTAATTTTCGTATAAGGAGTAAGGAAAGGATCCCGTTTCAGCTTTCTACTTATGGCTAGCCAATTTTCCCAGCACCATTTATTGAATAGGGAATCCTTTCCCCATTTCTTGTTTTTTTCAGGTTTGTCAAAGATCAGATGGCTATAGATGTGTGGTATTATTTCTAAGGGCTCTGTTCTGTTCCATTGGTCTATATCTTTGTTTTGGTACCAGTACCATGCTGTTTTGTTTACTGTAGCCTTGTAGTATAGTTTGAAGTCAGGTAGCCTGATTGCCTGATGAACTTTAAAGCAGTTTTTTCCAATTCTGTGAAGAAAGTAAAGCCCATTTAGAATTTATGACCTCAGAATTGCAGAATAATAAATGTGTGTTATTCTAAGTCGTTGTGCTTGTGGAATTTGTTACAACAGCAAATGGAAACTAATACTCCCTGTGTCAGAGCCTGTGATCAGTGATTCGCCTCCATGTCTTACTTGATGTTTTTCTTTTTTTTTAAACTTTTGTGCAGTTTTGTTACAGAGGTATACACATGCCATGGTGGTCTGCTGTGCTCATCAATCACCTACGTTAGGTGTTTCTCCTGATGCTACCCCTCCCCTAGCCCCCAACCCCCGACAAGCCACAGTGTGTGATGTTCCCCTTTCTGTGTCCATGTATTCTCGTTGTTCAGCTCCCACCTATGAGTGAGAACATGCAGTGTTTGGTTTTCTGTTCTTGTGTTAGTTTGCTGAGAATGATGGTTTCCAGCTTCATCCTTGTCCCTGCAAAAGACATGAACTCATCCTTCTTTATGGCTGCATAGTATTCCATTGTGTATATGTGCCACATTTTCTTTATCCAGTCTCATTGATGGACAGCTTGATTCTTATCAGTCCTTCATTTTAGAGATTGCAAAATGCTGTTTAGAGTGGTAAGTTAATATGCCAACGTCACTTCTTGAGTTAAGCAGTCAAGTCAGGATTTGAACCCAGGCAGTCTAATACCAGAACTTGGATTCTTAACCACTGACTCTACTACCTCTCTAATATAGCTGGAAACTCTTTGACATAAGAACATCCTTCTTGGGCCAGCAGGTGCCTGAGAAGCTTCTTTTAGTGTAAGTTTTCTGTGCTGTTTGGAGGAAAATACTACATTCATATAATAGGAATTGTTAGTTGCTGGAACCCCTAATGTTGTTTGTTCTGCTGATGTAGTGCTTCCATTGGCTCTGAGCTGACTAAAGAAATAAGGATTCTGTGTATATTGCACACCCCGTACCCGCACCCTTAGGATGTTTATGTCCCTCAACAAGCCATCCAGGAAGTCCTGAGGGTGAAAGCAGTGCATGTAATTGAAACTGATACATGACTCAAAAAGTTTTGCAGGAGCGGGAGGAGCAGTATTTGCGACTATTGTCAGAACCATTAGAGAGTTGGAGACGAAGGCATTCCCCACTCTCCTGAAAAGAGAATAGAAAGAGCAAGGGGGAGAGAAAAAGAGGGGGGAAGGGAGAAGGAGAGAGAGAGAAAGAGAAGAGTGAGACTCATTCTGAAATTAGTTGAGAAAGATACATAGATATATTTACAGTAATACAAAAACATAAAAGGAGTAAGATTTTGCAAGGCAATTTGCCAATTTTTATAAAAATTTAAAAAGAGCATACTTTGTGATCTGGCAGTTCTATGTTTTTTATTGCAGTAAAGAGTCCATAATACAGAGTTTACTATTTTAACCATTTTAAAGAGTACGATTCAGTGGCATTAAGTACATTCACAATGTTGTGCAAGGATCATCGATCTCTACTTCCAAAACATTTTCATGAGTCCAGATGAAAGTTCTGTATTTATTAAGTAGTCACTCAACATGCCCCATCCCTCCAGCCCCTGGCAACCAATAATCTAACTTCTGTCTCTATGGATTTGCCTATTCTGGACATTTCATATGAATGGAATGATACAATGTTATGCCTGGCTCCTGTCATTTATCATGATGTTTTCAAGGTTCATGCCACTCTTGTATAACAACAGCTAGATATGGACTAAATATCAATCGCAGTGCCATGGCTAACCCATGACACATCTGCACCATGGGAAAGATTCTTCTGGTAAAATAAGATAGAGCCTCATACTGGTGTGGAGAGGTCTCCAAGACATGTTTTTGGGTGAAAACAGACAGTTACAGAATAAAAAACATAGTCTATTATTTGTGTAAAAAGTTATGGAATGAAGTGTTGTAATTCTATAAATAAATGTAGGTACATGTATTAGTCTATTTTCATACGGCTATGAAGAAATACCCAAGACTGGGTAATTTATAAAGAAAAAGAGGTTTAATGGACTCACATTTCCACATGGCTGGGGAGGCCTCACAATCATGGTGGAAGGTAAAGGAGGAACAAAGGCATGTCTTACATGGGGGCAGGCAAGAGAGCATGTGCAAGGGAACTGCCCTTTATAAAGCCATCAGATCTTGTGAGACTTATACACTGTCAAGAGAACAGCACAGGAAAAACGCATCCCCATGATTCAATTATTTATCTCCCACCAGGTCTCTCCCATGACATGTGGGGATTATGGGGGTTATGATTCAAGATGAGATTTGGGTGGTGACACAGCCAAACCCTATCAGCACATCAGTGCACAGAGGTTTGAGTGGATACACAACAAACATGTAACACAAGAGTGGTTGCTGTGGAGGATGAATTGAGATTAGGGATGGCGGTCAAGAGGGCTTTAGCTTTGTCTCTTAATGTTTGAATTTATCAAAGGAGAATATATTCATATACTGAAAATATGCATATAAATGAATCATATTGAAAGAAAACATGAAAAGAAAGGAAAAACAGAGAAAAAGAGACCAGTGATACCAAGAAAAAGTGTAGGGGGAAGGCCACACACAGGAAGACATCCCCGGGGATGGAATCTGGATGGACCCATCATCACACCATTACTGTACCATTTGGAGTGGGAACATTGTGAGTGGGGAGTGTTGAATGGTGAGAGCTTTTAGAGTCAGCCTTTTCCCTGTTGTCATAAGCTGACTTTAATTATAGCATCTCCAACACTAGTGATTATTGGCTTGTTCCAGTGTTAGAAAGTCTACAGGCCAGTTCAGGACAGAGCTCCTGTTTTGAGTCTTAACTCAGCAATCAGTGTTTCGATTTTGGAGAAATTTTTTCAAGATTAATCAAGTTGTTTTTTCTTCTGTGTTGTCAGGATGATACATTTTTGGGCTGGTGGTGAAAAAAAAATCATGGTTTGCTTAAAGGAATGAAAGAGCATGACTTAAGTTGTGTAAAGGTTGGCGGTTTTTTGTTTGAAATGTCATAGCAATTAGCTACTTAATATGTGAGAGATAATTTTATGATTTAAAAAAACACTTGCTGTTAGAGGACTCAGACCAGAAAAATGAACATTTTATTTTTATTTTGTTTTCTTTGTTAAGAACTGTGAGTCCTGGTTTGAAATCCCCACCCCTATTCATTTATCCATCATTGAGAATTTTTGATGAGTGATTCGCCTATGTGCTAGGTGCTGTGGTGCTAAAAAATAGGTATAGCCTCTTCCCATGAGTGGAGCTAATGGTGTATTGGGAAAGACAGATATTCCACAAAAAACCCAACAACTATGTGCATATGATTATAAATCCTGACAAGGGAAATTATGTGTAGACAAATGAAGTTGGAATATTACTTACAGGTGTGCCCACCACAATCCACTCCGGAACAGGTCACTTGGGAGGAGATGTCTAGTTGGATTTCCACACTCTGGCCTCAGGCAATTAATTTTCTCTCTTAACGATTACGGCAATGGGTAGTAGGAGCGGGTCTTTTGGAGTTCAGTTTGCATTTAGCTGAACTCAATTTTCATGTGTGCCTGAGTCTGAAAGAATAGCTGCTCAGGGGAGCCCAGGTAGCCTGCATCATGGGAGGGAGTGGCAGCAGTGGTTTCACGCAATGCGATGTGGTAGAAGAGAATGAGGTCTGTTCCTTCTGAAGGATGAAAGAGGCAGGTTATGATGCAGGTTGGGGTAACTGTTGGAGATGCCCTTCCACCCTACATAACTCTGCCGTTTTCTTGGTTGGCTTGCATCTTCTCTTTCTGACATTCACCTATCTCCCATTCTTTTATTATTTTATTTCCATACTTTTTTCTCCTTTACTTTCTTTCCTTTCCAAATCCTCCTTTCTCTATTTCCTTCTGTTCTCTTCCCTCTTACTCCTTTCTTTCTTTTTTTGTTTTGATTTTTTTTTTTTTTTTGGCCATCCTCTGCCTGCTTTCTTTCATTCCTCCCATTCCTTTTCTTCCTTGATCTATTGTTTTACCTCTTTGCTCACTCTTGGTCAATGCACTTCTAGCTCTCCTAGTTTATTTCTCTACCTCCCTGCAAATCCCCCTGTTACTATCTTAGACTCACTGATGATCCCATGCAGATCCCACAAGCCTTACTTCTCTATCCCCTCCTTAAATGGAAGCTAGTGTTAAATGGGTCATTTATCCCTTGCATTGAAAAAGCATACTGAGGATATAGGGGGACCCACTCAAAGGAAAGGGGGCGAGGGCTTTGGAAAATGTAAGTGCAAGAATCACAAGCATTATAAGCATAGCATACACTCGGAGGTCAGAGGTGTTATTAGATGACTGGGACCTTGGGTGATTTATGTGTTTGGGGAAGTTTCATTCTGACTGGGAGTGAATAGACTGGTTTGGACCCCTCCTTCCTTTGTTTACTTGTTCCCAGGCCCTCCTTGGAAATTGTATTACTGTAGCCTGAAAGGGCTGGGCTTCTTCACAATATCTTGGCCAAAACATCACCACCATCACCACCACCACCACCACCACCAACAACAACAACAACAACATTCTTGTCTTTATTAAACCTGAGGGGATGCATACTTAGAAATCCATTTAAAAATCCTAATTCTTCATCTGTCCCCTCCATGAATCTGCTTAAAATGTTTCTTCTCTTGTTCGTCCCCCAAATTCTCTTGACCACATCTGGCTTGTGCTATCTCCCCTCTTTGTCTCTTAGATGGCTTAGCCTTGCTTTCCCTCCTTCCCTTTCCCAACCTTTCCCAGTCTCCAGGAGGCTGATTTCTTATCATTCAGGCCTCAGTTCAGATGCTGCTTCCTCAGAGTGGCCTTCTCTAAACATTCTCTCTTGCAGATACGCTTAACCTTATGGGGACGATAGGAGGAAATACACTGAAGAATGTGATGAAACCAAGGACTCTTTCACAGGAAAATGCTTATATACACAACAGTCTTCCTTTCCCCCAATCTCGGGATTCTTCAGCTGTCCCTGGACTTTTCAGGTGTCTGTTTCACTGAGTCAGTCTCCAAGAGCTCCCCTTCTCTTGTTACACGCTATCACCGTAGCTTGCGTTTATTTGCTTCTTAACCCTTAAAAACAGCTGAAATGAGGTTTTATGTTTGTTTGCTTATTCACCATTTTCAAGGTCCCAGCCAGGAATACCTCTAATTACCATAGCAACAGGAGACACTGGAAAAAGCACTTTCAGGGTAAAGGAGTTCCAATGGGGATGGTGAGCCGAGAATTCCCCCTTACGTTTTTCCATGCTGTGGTGATGCAGGTACCTCTGACCTGAAACTTAATTGAGAAGCTCCCAATGCTATGCCTGGTAGTTTCCATTTGTATTCAAACCCTTCCCTGTCCGTGGTCTTCTCTTCTATTTGCTTCTTGTCTTTTTTGATAGAAATCAATAGTTTCCTTCATCTTGTTCCTGCATTTAGAAAAGTGAACCAACTCTCCAGTTTCCCTGCTTCATTGACACACAAATTTAACATCTTGGGGATGCCAATCCTCAGGGCAGAACTTAGAGAAGAGAATGTTTTCCTCCTAATTGATGGGATCTCATTGCTAAGACTCTCTTATTTCACCTCCCACCTGGGGACGAGGAGGGCTCCACAGTCTCCGGAACAATGACATTTTACTTTATTGCCTTAGAGAGAAGGAGCTACAAGGCCCAAGCACAGGGAAGATGAGGGCAGTAACCCAGGTCACCTCTTAAAACAGCTGAAAGAAACTATCCAGGAACCGACAAATGGGCTTTGCATTCTGACAAGTGCAGGGCCCTCTTCAGCAGTTTGCATTGGAAATTGGAAAAATGAGCCTATCATTGAAGATCTAGAGCGTTCATTCCATTTTTAAGTGAGAAAGGAGGTATTTCACAGTATTACCTTTAGTGCCAAGCGTTTGTGCCAAAGATGTAAGATGATAACATGGAGGGTGATATTCCGTGTGACGGATTTCTTCTTCCCTTGCCTCACTACAGAATGTTCAAAAATAAACTTTCCATCTGCAATTCCTGTAGAATATCAGACAACTCTTTGCAAGTGAGAAGACGTGATGGTCCAACCGAAGACCCCAGGGGATTACAATGATGTGTCCGAAGTCAGAGTCAGGAGCAAGAACAAAGAATGCATCCTTTTCCCCACACAAGCCCTCTATCCGGACTCATGATGGCCCTGGGATCTCTTGCCTCTGTTGATTTGGAGACTGGGGTCTTTACCAATAGGGGTTGGAAGTGGGGCAGATTTAGGTTTTAGTCTGAGTTCTCTCTCTGACAGCGTTTTTGGGTGACTTTAGGGAAGTCACTCATTTCATCTGTGTCTTTGTTTCCCACCCTGCAATGTAGGAGGGAAACATGCCCATTGCACAGGAGAGATTTAAAATGGAAGAGCCTTAATTTTTAGGGAAAACAAAACAAAACAGATTTATTCATGATATATTTATTTTAGTGATGGATTCTCACTTTGTGTCACCCAGGCTGGAGTGCAGTGTCAGGATCGTAGCTTGCTGCAGCCTTGAGTTCCTGGACTACAGTGATCCTCCTGCCTCTGCCTTCCGAGTAGCTGGGATTACAGGCGCAGGCCACCATACTTGGCTACTTGTTTTTTAAAAAGCTTTTGTGGAGATGAGGTTTCACTATGTTGCCTAGACTAGTCTTAAACTCCTGACTTCAAATAATCCTCCTGCCTCAGCCTCCCAAAACAGTGTGATTTCAGCATGAACCCCTACACCCAACCTTATTTATTTATTTATTTATTTATTTATTTATTTATGAGATAGAGTCTTGCTATGTAGCCCAGGCTGGAGTGCAGTGGAGAGATCTTGGCTCACTGCAACCTCTGCCTCCAGGGTTCAATGATTCTTGGGCTTTAGCCTCCTGAGGAGCTGGGACTACAGACGTGCACCACCATACCTGGCTAATTATTTTTGTATTTTTGGTAGAGATGAGGTTTTGCCATGTTTGCCAGGTTGGTCTCAAACTCCTGACCTCAAGTGATCCACTCACCTCGGCCTCCCAAAGTGTTGGGATTACAGGCGTGAGCCACCGCCACCAGCCTTATTTTTTACTTATTTTGTTTTTTAGATATGAGAGTTTATCACTATTACGGCAGGAACAGGTAGTGTTGGAAGTAAGACTGAGAAGGAGGTAATTTCGGTCCCACGTAGTACGCCCACTGTGCTTTATGTTGTGCACTGATTGAGTCACATAGCTGAGTATCGTCTCTCTGTGTCAGATTTGTCCACTGTCTACACTTTGCTGTGAACTGTATGTTGCACAGCTGCTTGCACAGCTGTGAACTGTATGTTGTGAACTGTATGTTGCACAGCTGATGATTTCTCTTTATCCTGATTTATTAGCCCTGGTTGATGCGAAGGGAACCTCTGCATAAAATCAACAACAATTTATAACCTGCCTCATCAGCAAATATCCAGAGCATTAGTCACAGAAAATGTGTTCGTTGGTCCTGTTCCTTGCTTCTGGCGGAAGGAGCTAAAACAGCAGGTTCATTTCACCATGGACACCCATCATGTTCTAGGTACATGTGTTCTAGGGTACATGTGGATAACGTGCAGGGTTGTTACATATGTATACTTGTGCCATGTTGGCGTGCTGCACCCAGCAATTCGTCAGCACCTATTGGCCTCTTTCTTATCTAGGACACAGTTTGCTGTTTGTGAACAACTGGCTAAGAGTGAAGCTGGCCTTTTCTGCTGAGCAAATAGAATCTGTCTTCCCTGTTCCATCTTCACATGGGAACATCAGCTTGAGAGACACTACACATATAAACCTTCCTCTTTCCCTCATCCAGCTTCCTCTATAAACTAACCTATCCTCTGAGAAGTCTTCGTATTAAGAACCAGGATTGCAACTTGAAAAGATAGGGAATCGACCCAAGTGTCCATGAACAAATCATTGGATAAAGAAAATGATATAAACATACCATGGAATACTACTGAGCTGTAAAAGGTAATGACATCATGTCTTTTGAAACAATGTGGATGGAACTTGAGGCCCTTATCTTTTTTATTATTATTATACTTTAAGTTCTGGGATATATGTACAGAACGTGCAGGTTTGTTACATAGGTATACATGTGCCATGGTGGTTTGCTGTACCTATCAACCCATCATCTAGGTTTTAAGCCCTGCATGCATTAGGCATTTGTCCTAATGCTCTCCCTCCCCTTGCTTCCCCACCCCCCGACAGGTCCTGGTGTGTGATCTTCCCCTCATTGTATCCATGTGTTCTCATTGTTCAACTCCCACTTATGAGTAAGAACATGTGGTGTTTGGCTTGCTGTTCCTGTGTTAGTTTGCTGAGAATGACGGTTTTCAGCTTCATCCATGTCCCTGCGAAGGACATAAACTCATTCTTTTTTATGGCTGCATAGTATTCCATTGTGTATATGTGTTGAGGCCCTTATCTTAAGTGCAACAGCTCCAAAATAGTCAAATACAGCATGTCCTCACTTATAAGTGGGAGCTAAATAATATATATGCATGGACACTGAGGGTGGCATAATAGACACTGGAGCCTTAAAGGTGAGGGGAGTGGGAGGAGGTGAAGAATGAGAAGTTATTTAATGGGTACAATGGACACTTTTGAGTGAGGTTACACTAAAAGCTGAGACTTCACCACTACACAATATATCCATATAACAAAAATACAGTTGTACCCCCTAAATCTATTTTTAAAAGAACAATGATTGCAACTTGAAATCATATCATTTATTTTACCAGTTGGACCACTTACTAATTCAGAGCTGAACCCTGGAGCCAGAGGACCAAGATTCAACTATTTCTCCACCTTGGGGATGCCATTTTGTCTCTCTAGGACTTGGATCCCTTCTTTGCAAATGGAGTGAATAATACTACCTGATATTAAGTTGTTGGAAGCATTAAATCTGATAACTCCTATAATGTGCTGAGTGTAGTGTCTCATTAAGAAATACCAGGCATTTGCCTTTTTCCATTTTCTTTTTTTTTTTCTTTTTTTTGAGACAGAGTCTCACTCTGTCACCAAGGCTGGAGTGTAGTGGCGCGATCTTGGCTCACTGCAACCTCTGCCTCCTGGGTTCAAGCCATTGTCCTTCCTCAGCCTCCTGAGTAGCTGGGATCACAGGCGCCTGCAACTGCACCTGGCTAACTTGTATTTTTAGTAGAGAGGAGGTTTCATCATGTTGGCCAGGCTGGTCTTGAACTCCGACCTCAGGTGATCCATCCGCCTCGGCCTCCCAAAGTGCTAGGATTACAGGCGTGAGCCACCGCACCCAGCCCAAGTTATTTCTTAAAATAAGAAAATAGTATTATCCAAAACCTACCTTACAAACTCTGTTAGCCAAAATTTCTCCTGCACTTGACCTTTTGAGAAGGAGACAGGTGAAAAAAAATGCCAATATAGAAATATAGTTGAGACTATTTTGAGTCAGTATGTAGAGGCAGCATTCATTTTCTGCCAACTGTGTGTGTGTGTGTGTGTGTGTGTGTGTGTGTGTGTGTGTGTGTGTATGTGTGTAGAGAGAGAGATTCAAGGGGTGCATATGCAGGTTCATTACATAGGCATATTATGTAATGCTGAAGTTTGAGCTTCTAATGTTCCTCTTGCCCACGTAGTGAATGCACTACCTGCTAGGTAGTTTTTCAACCCTTGCCCCCCTCCCTACCTTCTCCCTTTTGTGATCCCTGGTGTCTACTGTTCTCATCTTTATGCCTGTGAGCACCCAATTTTAGCTCGTACTTATTAGTGAGAACATGTGTTATTTGGATTTCTGTTTTTGTGTTAACTCACTTAGGATAATGGCCTTCAGCTGCATCCATGCTGCTGCAAAGGACATGATTTCACCCTTTTTATGGCTGCATAGTATTCCATAGTGTATATATAGCACATTTTCTTTATGCAATCCATTGTTAATGGGCATGTGGGTTGATTCTATGCCTTTGCTATCATGAACAGTGCTGTGATAAACATACGAGTGCAGGTGTTTTTTTGGTAGAACCATTTATTTTCCTTTGGGCATATACCCAGTAATGAGATTGCTGAGTCGAATGGTAATTCTATTTTTAGTTCTTTGAGAAATCTCCAAACTACTTTCCACAGGGGCTGAACTAATTTACATTCCCACCAGCAGTGTATAAATGTCCCTTTTCTCTGCAACCTTGCCAACATCTATTATTTCTGACTCTTTAATAATAGCCATTCTGACTGGCATCTCATTGTAGTTTTGATTTGCTTTTCTCTTATGATTAATGATGCTGAGCATTTTTCATGTTTGCTGACCACCTGTATGTCTTCTTTTGAGAAGTGTCTGCTCATGTCCTTTGCCTGATTTTAATGGAGTTATTTTTTTTTTCTTGATTTAAGTTCCTTATAGCTTCTGAATATTAGCCCTTTGTTGGATACCTACTTTGCAAATATTTTTCCCCATTCTATAGGTTGTCTGTTTAGTGTATTGATAGTTTCTTTTGCAGTGCAGAAGCTCTTTAGTTAATTAGGTTCCGATTGTCAATTTTTGTTTTTGTTGCATTTGTTTTTGAGGACTTAATCATACATTATTTGCCTAGGCTGATGTCTAGAACGGTATTTCCTAGGTTTCTTCTAGGATTTTTTATAGTTTGAGGTCTTACATTTAAGTCTTTAATCCATCTTGGGTTAATTTTTGTATATAGTAAGAGATAGGGGTCCAGATTTAGCCTTTTGTGTATGGGTAGCCGGTTTTCCCAGCACCATTTATTGGATGGGGGTCCTTTCCTCATTGTTTATTTTTGTTGACTTTGTCAAACATCAGTTGGTCGTAGGTGTGCAGCTTTATTTTAGGGGGTCTGTATTCTATTTCACTGGTCTATGTGTCTTTTACAAGTACCATGCTGTTTTGGTTGCTGTAGCCTTGTAGTATAGTTTGAAGTTAGGTAATGTGATGGCTTTGGCTTCATTCTTTTTGCTTAGGATAGCTTTGCCCATTTATCAACCCTATATTTTTTATTTGGGGACAAAAGAAGATGGATGTTCAGAGAGCACTAAAGCCTTACCAGGTCACATATCAAGATTCAACATTGTTTCGTTTCCTTATTGAGGCAGAATAATGGACCAAGATATCAAGTCTTCAATATTGGCTTGAAGAGAAAATGAGAGTTAGTTGTAGGACCCTCCTCCTCTCTGCTTATCATGGTTCTGTTTGGGGGATCTTGGGCTACATTCCGTCAAAGCATGGAGGGACCTGCAGTATTGTGGAAAGAACCTAGGCGGATAGTGAGTCTTATTTGAGATTAATCATATTTTGGTGTAGTTCTAACCATCTCAACCTGGGGAAGTTACTTAAATTCCCTGTTCCTCATAATGGAGATAATAATGGCTTCTTGAGAGGGTTGTTGTGAATATGATATTGTTTAAGACACCTGTCACTCAGCCTGGCATATGGAAGATGTTCTTTGAATATTCACTGTCCTTGCTAAAAATGTGTGTGTGTGTTAGAGAGAGGTTAGCTGGTACACACAGAGAAGGAAAGAGGTGGCTGGACGACCATGGTGGGGAATTGATACAGACTTGCAGGAGCTGGAGGAAGGTTTCTGGTGTTCTGTATCTTGAAGCTCGATTTGGAAAATGGTTGTATCGATGTGTTCAAATGGTAGAAAATTGAGTGGTATACTATAATTTGTCCACTGATTTTATGTATTAAAAATTTAAAAATGTGTGTTTGTAAGACCTCTCTCTCTCACACACACATACCCCTATGGATCTCTTTCCTTCAGTGTTCAGGAGAGACACACTCCCCAGACATCTTGGCATTTCCTTTTAGTCGCTCTTGATTCCTGCCCCTGACATCAGTGATGTAGGCTCCTAATTCTCTTGAGATCTGGTATTCTTCTATTGCCTCTAAGTGGTAGGTTGGTGTTGTGGGAGCCATATGGGCTTTGGAGGCAGAAAAACCAGGGTTTGCATCTCGGGCTTATTTTTCACAAGCTGCAGATTTCTTGTCCACAAAATGGTTGCTGTGAGAATTAGAGATGATTCAGGTAAACCACTGAGCATGGTGCTAGACACGTCCAAGTATTAGCTGTACAGTCTTTGGATTTATCTCCTGGGTAGAGAGAACCTCCTGCCCCGAGTCTGGAAAGATGTCAGCTTTTGTAGAGTAAACTCTTGAAATGTATTGAATTGACTTCATGCTTGGGAATTTTCTCCATTTAGAATGGGTGTTTCTATCTGGTTTAGAACTGAGTTCAACCTAGATCCTCCTAAAACTATTTAAGACCATTGCCTCTGACATAGGCTGTGCAGAGTAAACAGATCTCACGTGAATGAGAACTTCTCCATCTTTCTTTGTTTTTATTTAAGCCAAATATACAGAATTTGAATGTCTAATAATTTTCTTGTATTGGGGTCATTGGTTTAATTTTCTTTGCTTAAGGGAGAGGTGACTAGATATGTTTTGTGAGCTGCTCTTGAAACATGTTTTGGCATATTTGTTTGCTTTCTTATGCCCTCATTTATTTTACTGCATTTGGATAACTGGATGTTATCAGGTAACTACTATTCTTAGTGAATAGGTGGAATTCCACTTCCTTGCCTAACAGCATACGAAGAAAACAGCATTATTCTAGCTGCATTTTTTTCCTCCCATAGTTTCCGAGTTAAAAATGGGAGTGAGTTGGCTTTCATATGCACCTACAAAATTAATGTTTTACAAAAGGAAGAAATATAAATTCTTTAGGCCATCTTTATTGGCCTAATGCCTAGAATCATTTAGAGAGGTCTGGGCCAAGTTAGGGTTAGGGTTAGGCTTTGTTTTTTCATAATTAGTAATCTAGTTGTGGGAACCAGACATGCTCTGTAATAACAAACAGCCCTACCAGTAAGTATCAAATTATGTGCCCAGTGAAAAGTGGAGTCCCTAATACAATGTCTCAATGTGGAGTCTATGGACCTCCTGCATCAATGATGCCAAGTATGCTGGTTCAGAATATAGATTCCTGGGTACCATAGCCAGAGATTCTGATTCCATGGTGCTGGAAGGAAACTTGGGTATATGCATATTAAAAAGATCATTAGGGTGATTTTGATGCTAAGTTATTGAATTACTAGCAGTCTGCACAATTGGAGGACAGAAAGTACCTATGTGAGGTTGTAGTATTTATGGAAGAGGGAAAAGGTGATAACTAGATCTTGAAAGATAAAACACTGACAATATAAACATTTTTTTTTTTTTTTTTTGAGATGGAGTCTTGCACTGTTGCCTGGGCTGGTGTGATCTACAGCTCATTGCAACCTCTGTCTCCTGAGTTTAAGTGATTCTCCTGCCTCAGCCTCCCAAATAGCTGGAATTACAGGCGCCCACCACCACGCCTGGCTAATTTTTTGTATTTTTTAGTAGAGATGGGGTTTTACTATGTTGACCAGACTGGTCTCGAACTCCTGACCTCATGATCTGCCTGCCTT
Source organism: Macaca mulatta (assembly GCF_049350105.2). Taxonomy (NCBI): domain Eukaryota; kingdom Metazoa; phylum Chordata; class Mammalia; order Primates; family Cercopithecidae; genus Macaca; species Macaca mulatta. The sequence goes on along the minus strand of NC_133425.1, from coordinate 11,187,765 downwards.
GGCCTCCCAAGGTGCTGGGATTACAGGTGTGAGCCGCTGCACCCGGCCCATTTTATTTCTTTAAAAGAGCCTTTTGGTTATTGTAATAACATATGTACATTGTTAAAACAGAAATATACTATAAAATAAAATTGACAAAGATCACTTGTAATTTCACCACAGCTGTAACTCTTTGGTGGAGTTTTTCAATCTTATTTTTTTTTTTACAAATATTTTTATGATTGGCTTGTGTATACATTTTGGTTTCACTTTTATTATTCACCTAACATCTTAATTTCAGTTCATCATGTTATGACAACTTCTCCATAAGCACTTTTTCTTGGTGGTAGCATATTCCTTTTCCTTAGTTGTAGGATTTTCTACAAATTTCCTTTCTTATCAGTATATCTTGGTACCTAGGCAGAAGGAACAATGCTGTTGATGGTTTCTGTTTCCAAAGGAGGTTGGGAAATTTTCTTTTCCTTTAAAGTTGTGTGATCATTCTGTTGTATACGTATATAAAAACGTAGTGTACCTATAAATGTGTATAATTATAAAATATCAATTAAAAATAAAGTAGGTATATGTGTTTCTGGGGTACATGAGGTATTTTGATACAAGCATACAATGCATAATAATCACATCAGAGTAGATGGGGTATCCATCACCTCAAGCATTTATCCTTTCTTTGTGTTATAATCCAATTATACTGTTACTTTTTAATGTACAATAAATTGTTGTTGACTGTAGTCACCCTGTTGTGCTATTAAATATTAGATCTTATTCATTCTATCTAACTATCTTTTTGTACTTATTAACCATCCCTACCTCATACCACCCCCAACTACCCTTCCCAGCCTCTGGTAACCATCACTCTACTCTCTACCTCCATGAGTTCAATTGTTTTAAATTTTTTTTAGCTCTCACAAATAAGTGGGAATGTGAAGCTTGGCTTTCTGTGCCTGGCTTATTTCACCTAACATACTAATCTCCAGTTCCATCCGTACTGTTGTAAATGACAGGATCTCATTCTTTTTCCTGGCTCTATAATACTCTTTTGTGTATATGTACCACATTTTCTTTATCCATTTGTCTGTTGACAGACATATAGGTTGACTCCAAATCTTGGCTATTGTGAATAGTGCTGCAACAAACTTGGGAGGGCCTTGATATTTTCCTCTTAATTCACTGACTAATAAACATCACTTCCTAATGATAAAGGCAGATAGAAACCAAAAGAATAAATTAAAATTTCATTCTATTCTAAATGCAGGACCATGTAAAATGAACATATAAATAATTGGCCCCATATCTGGATGTTGTAATAACATCATTAGATTTGTTCTTACTGATGACAAGGAAGTTAACATCTTTAGGTTTGGATCCAACCTAACTGAGAAGCACGCCTAGAGAGTTGGGCACATCAGGAAGCTTTTGTTAATAGTTTGGTTTCTGGCAGAGTCTCATGGAGAGTTACTCTGTGTTTGTGTAACACAAGTTACTCTGTGTGTGTGTGTGCGCACGCGCATGCATGAGTGTGTGTCCACCTGTGAGTGTGTCAGAGAGAAGGAGAACATACTGGTGTGTGTGTGTGTGTAGCTGAAGGAGTGTCATATCACGGATACTTTTATTAGGGAAATCTGGAAGATAGCAGCAGAGCTTTTGATTATCTTTGAACCTCAAAAAACAAACTAACAAAAGTAATAAAAAACCAAAAACTCATGGGTAATAGCTACAAAAAATTATGGAACAGGATGTCCCCATGAGTTCTAAAAATAAGCATGTAAATAAAAATCACAACTACAAATCCCATGTGGTATTAGAAACTGCGTGTGAGAAAGCAAAGACCGAGTTACTTGTGATGCCTCTGAGAGTTTGGGAAGTTCAAGATCATCATCAGGTACTACTGGAAAATGAGAGAGACCATTCTGAGGACAATAGCTACAGCAGAAATGGTGCTTGGAAAAGTGGATATTCATATGCAGAATGATGAAACTAGGCCTCTATCTGTCACCATATACAAAATACACTCAAAATGGGTTAAAGACTTCAATGTAAAACCTAAAACTATGAAACTACTAGAAGAAAACAGGGTAAACTCCAGGGCATTGGTCTGGGAAAATATTTTTATAGAGAAGACCCCAAAAGCACAGGTAATACAAGCAAAAATAGACAAATATAAAAGCTTCTGCTCAGCAAAGGAAAAAAAAAGAGTGAAGAGACAACCTGCAGAAGGAGAGAAAATATTTGCAAACTACATCTGACAAGGGATTAATATGCAGAATATACAAGGAACTCAACAGCAAAAAAATATAATCTGATTAAAAAATGGGCAAATGAGTTAAATAAACGTCTCTTAAAGACATGCAAATGGATAAGTTTATGAAAAAAATAACAAATGAGAAAAATGCAAATCGAAACCACAACGTGATATAATCTCACCTCGGAAAAGATATTATCAAAAATCCAAAAATACTGGCAAGGATGCAGAGAAAGAGAACTCTTACACATTGCTGGTGGGAATTTAGAACAGGCATGATGAAAACCGGTATGGAGATTCCTCATACTAAAAGTAGAACTCCTGATTGATCCAGCAACCCCACTACTGGGTAAATTTTAAGAAGAAAGGAAATCAGTATGTTGAAGAGATATTCTTTACCCACTGCAGCACTATTCACAGGGGCCAAGACATTGAATCAACCATTGAATTAACAGATGAAGAAAATGTGGTATGTATACACAATGGAATACTATTCAGCCATTAAAACAATATCTTGTCATTCGTGGCAACATAGATGAACTTGGAGGACACTATATTAAATAAGCCAGGCACAAAAAACCAAATATCACTTGTTTTCATTCATGTGGAAGCTCGGAACGTTGATCTCATGGAAGTAGAAAGTAGATTAGTGGTTACTAGAGGTCAGGAAGGGTGTGTAGCCACAGGTTGGTAAACGATAAAAAATTATGCTAGACAGGAAGAATAGGTTCTAGTATTCTATCACACTGTAGGATGACCATAGTTAAAATTACATTGTGTATTTTTAAATAGCTAGAAAAGCAGACTTTTTAATGTTCTAAACACAAGAAATGACAAGTTTAAGGTAATGGATAAGCTAATTACCTTGCTTTGATCATTAACACATTGTATACATGTATTGAAATATATACCGTACCCCATAAATATTAATATACAATAATGTCAATTAAAAAATAAAGTATCAGTATGAACTTATGATACATTTTCACTTAAAATACATATATCCTAGAACAGTAACCAACCTAGTAAAAGTAAGTACCTCTCCACTCAGAGTTTGGTTTTTAAACTATTTTCCACTGAGGGGGACCACTGGGAAAGTGGGTGATTCAAGGTGTAGGGTGGAAATGAACAAGATAAACCTTCCTAGAGTGCCTTGTCACTGCAATGAGCAAAGCAGTTACCAAAGACTACAGGTCAAAGGGACTCAGAAGCCAATCTGAAAAGTATCAGCTGGCCAAAGATGAAACAGTTTGGGCATCAATGAAGGTACTCATTGCAAGGGATTGAAATGCATAAAATCCATGAGTTTTATAATAATACATCCATGAGTTTGAAATAATAAAATATTATAAAAGATAACTAATTGGTAACCCTTGGAGGATGCTAGGGAACCAATTCATTGTTCTGAAAACATACATGGGGGAAGGAGCACGTGTTTACTGTATTCTGCCCTTGTTATATTAGCTCTCCCTCAGGCCAACCAAATAGCTGACAAAGGAAGATTTCTCTTTTTGGCATAGTTCCAGGTAATAAATGAAGAAGGAATAGTAGGATTGGAATATCCCTACACTGCAAACTTTAATGAACTAATGGATTCAGGCAGTTATTGTCTATGCCTGCGAATGTTACGAAAGACAACCAGAACATTTATTTTTTAAAGAAAGTACACACATCACTTATGAAGTATCCTTGGCAAAATAAATGAGATTTGCATCTGCCTCTGGCCTGAACTGCCAGCAAATATGGGAGGGGACATAAGCATGTTAGATGATATCATGGGCATGTCATCGGCAAAATCCAGACTATTGGAAACTGCAACAAAAGACCCAGTTTTTAAAACAAAAAATGGAATGAAGTAAAAAGAGTCTCAAGAGTCATATTAATTAGACTGGCTGCAGTGACTTACACCTGTAATACCAGCACTTTGGGAGGCTGAGGTGGGCAGACCGCTTGAAGCCAGAAGTTCCAGACCAGCCTGGATAACATAGCGAAACCCCCGTCTCTACTAAAAATGCAAAAATTAGCTGGGCGTGGTGGCACATGTCTGTAATCCCAGCTACTTGGGAGGCCGAGGTAGGAGAATCGTTTGAGCCCAGGAGGCAGAGGTTGCAGTGAGCAGAGATCACACCACTGCACTCCAGCCTGGGCAATACAGCAAGACTCTGTCTCAAAAATAAATACATAAATAAATACCATATTAATCATATAGACCTAGTATGTATACAAAGTCAAAAGAATAAGATTTCTCTAAAAGTATACAGATCAGGGAAATATGAACACAGATCAGACACTTGATAATATTAAGGATTAAGGTAAATTTTGAGTGTGATGATATTTGTAAAAAGGAGTCCTTGACTTTTAGAGATGCATACTGAAATATTTACAGATGAATGATATGATGTCTGGAGTTCACCTCAAAATAATACATTGGAAGGAGGATATTGGTAAGAATATAGACAAAACAAGATCAGTCATGAATTGAAAATAGTTGAAATTGAGTGGTGGATACATGGGGGTTCATTATACTATTTTTTTCCTTTTCTATGTTTGACATTTACCATAATGACAAGTTTAAAAAGAATATAAAGTGACCCAAGTTTATATGAACCTTTCTGGAAATGACCTAATTGCATCACAACTAAGCTTTGCAGATAGGAAAACGTCTACCAGTCCAATTACCTTGAGACATTGTTGGAGGCGCTGAGCAAGCATGGCAGTGCTGCCTTGAGATCATGGAAGGAATCCTCCCAGCCAGGAAGTGAACAACAGACAGCATGGATGGCATTTTCAGTTTTTATTCTAATGCTAATTTGTGCATTTCCTGTCTTGTAGTTCTTTTAGCACCTTGCGGGTGCTGGACAGCTACTGTGACTGGTAGCTTTTAACCCTGCAGCCCAGGCCTGCTTTTTTTCCCTCCTCTAAGGAGTTTGCAGGGTGAAACTATTCTCTCTCTCTCTCTCTCTCCTTTTCTTTATTGAGACAGAGTATCTGTCTGTTGTTCAGGCTGGAGTGCAGTGGTGTGATCTCGGCTCACTGCAACCTCTGCCTCTTGGGTTTAAGCAATTCTCATGCCTCAGCCTCCTGAGTAGCTGGGACTGCAGGTGTGCACCACCATGCCCACCTAATTTTTCTTTTCTTTTTTTCTTTAGTAGAGATGGGGGTTTCGCCATGTTGGCCAGGCTGGTCTTGAACTCCTGGCATCAAGTGATCCGCCTGCCTTGGCCTGCCAAAATGCTGGAATTACAGGACTGAGCTACCATGTCTGGACTATTCTCTAGTTATATAGGAGAATTTTCCAATATCACCAGAGTCTATGGTTTCACTTTCAATATAATATAAATATCTTAGGTATATATACTTTTATCTCTTACATATATACACACACACAATATAAGTCATATATATATATATATATATATATATATATATATATATATATATATATATTTATAGTCTCATAGTCCCTTATATATATATAGGACTGTACAGCCCCCAAGTGTTTTCTAGTACAGTCATTCATTCAGTGAATATTAAATGCTTAAATGTCTGGCATTGTACTAGAGAATGAGGATACAGTCTTTTCATGTCCAGATTCTAAGTACATTCTAGTATAGGGAGACATCAATACACAAGTGAAAAAACTATTTACAGATTTTGGAAAGTGCTATGGGAGAGGTAATAAGCAGAGCTGTGATGAAGACTGATGGACAAAGACCCTGCTCTAGCAAGAAAAGGCCTCTCAGAGCATGAGACATTTAAGCTGAAATCTGAAGGATGAAAAGGAGGTCCTGATGATGGGAAGAGCAGAGGGAAAAGCATTCCAGGTATAGGGAACAGACAGTGCAAAGACAATGAGGAGGGAAAAAGCTGGTGACAGGAAACTGTCAAGGTCTATCATAGAGTAAAATGAGAAAGATGGAGAGTGGCCCAAGGGATAGGAGCTGATCTTGTCTTCAGAATAACCATGTGGCACTGCCTTCCTTGTTTCTTCCATTTCACAGATAGGACAACTGAGGCAACCTTCTGTGTCATTGCTAGTAAGTCACAGAAGGAGAGCTTGAATCCTCTTCATCAGACTCCAGATCTAGTGTTCCTTTCAAGTAGATAAAATAAACCTGTTAGAATCTTAGTCTCCTCTTGGCTTACTTTGTCACAACCAGAGAGGTCAGTTTAAGCTGTGCTTGGCATAACCAGAGTGAGGGACCTGCATTGCAAGAGAGGCAGGATCCCACATGCTCCTGAAATCAATGTCAGGATTTCTTGGCAGGTTTCGTTGTGGGAGTCGGAAATGTGGGCACCACTTTTTAATGTCTTAGAAGTGTCTGTGGGTACATAGCAGAATTTACTGTCACATCCATCTGCTTCTCTCCCTCCGTCTTGCTGAGTAACCTGCCATTTGAGATGAGGAGCTCGCACCACGTTATGTCATCAGGGTCCATTAAGACTTTACTCTGATTCCAGAGGAACATCAGTTCTGAATACATAGCAACTTGCTTTCATCTTCCGAGGGATGCCAATTGTTGATTCCTTGCTCCTCTTCAAAGGGAAATATAATAAAAATCCTTCTGGAGGAATTTTCCTACTGGCAGTGATCATCTTCATAGTGAACTTGAGCCAGGTCACAGAGTGGAAGAAATTTAATGTTCTTACAGAGGGAAGATCTTGCTTCATTGAGGAGGAAGAAGAGGAGGATAGAGAGGAAGGGGAGAAGGAGAAAGAGGAGAATGGGGAAGAAGGGGAGAGTGAGAGGAGGAAGAAGAAGAGGATAGAGAGGAAGGGGAGGAGGAGAAAGAGGAGAATGGGGAAGAAGGGGAGAGTGAGAGGAGGAAGGGGATGGGGGAGGAGGAAGAGAAGGACTAAGGAGCAAAGTACTAACCACCTTCCATACTCATGTTAATCATCACAATAAACCAGCAAGGCTGGGAATTATCACCTTTCTGGAAATGAGCAAACTGAGGCTAAGCAAGGTGAAGAGACTTGCCCAAGTTCACACAGATAGGAGGAGGTTGAGCCAGGTCCCTGTAACTCCATTTCCCTGAATCATACAGCTTCTCCATGGATGCTTTGAAAAGTGAGTGACCCTTGCTTTCTAGATCAAATCACACACAATTCTAACTTGCATTGGGAGCTGACAACCCGTTGCTTTTTCTTTATCAGTTGGCGCTTTAATTATGCTGTAGCATTGTCGTGTTTTATAACATCCAAGTGCCTCATTCTGCATGGAGGAAAAGACACAAAAAGGCGAAGAATGTGTCCAAAATCATCCGGTAAATATATGGCACAGGCAGCATCCAAGTTCTAACTCCAAGTCTAGTGCCCTCTTCTCAAACCACAGCTGTCTTGTTCTTGCCCAAGATCTTTTTCTTCATCTTCATTGTTAAGCTGCGGGTTGACCTAATTAAAAACAGGGTTTTTTTTTTTATTTTATTTTTATTTATTTATTTTTTTGTGAATTAGAGATTGCTTGGAGCTGAGATTGAGGCTAAGAGAGGTACTTACTCACTGAAGTCTACTCCCCCAGGAAAAGGCAACTGAATTGAAGTGTGTGTGTATGTGTGTGTGCGTGCATGTGAGTGCATGCACACATGGATGTGCACGTGTGCATATGGAGTATGAGGAGGAGAGTGGGGCACTTTTATATATGTACTGGTTAAAATTTAGTGACAAAGCTGCCTGAACGTGTGCTGTGGTTAATGATTGCTTGAGCTCTGCCTTCCACTCTCAGCTTTGGAGTGGGTGGTACGCTGTATACAGAGCACCTAGCGTGCGCACAGAACTCTCCTTTCATTTCTACACATAAAGGGCTTAACATAGTATCTGGCAGATGGCATGCAATGAATTTAACTTTAATTATAATTATCTCATTTAGGGTGAGGTAATACTATTTTTTTCAGTTTTACAGATTAGGAAATGGAGACTTCAAGGCTTAAATAACTTCCTAAAATCACTCAATTAGCAAATGATAAACCCAGGATTCAAACTCTGGTCAGTTCTCCCTCCCTCTCTCCCTCCCTCCGAGGGTATTGCTCTGTTGCCCAGGCTGGAGTGCAGTGACACAGTCATGGCTCACTGCAGCCTTGGATTCCTGGGCTCAAGTGATCCTCCTGTCTCAGCCTCCCAAGTAGCTGGGATTACACGCATGTGCTCCCACACCTGGCTTGTTTAATTTTTGAAAATGGTGTCTTGCATGTCAGCTTTAGATTGAGTAGGACTATGTAATAAACTGGCTGGTGAGAGATTAATCGCTACAATCAGAGAAGGGGGAGAGTCAACTCTTGCTTTGTTATTGGAATCAGAACCAAAATTATTTTAGGCCCTCCTGTTTCAGGTCTCCAATGAATCTCATTTACAGCAGTCAACTGAACACACACAGGAAAACTATTTTGTATTCCACTCATGTGGCAGCCTTTGCCTGGTAAGGCTTGGTTCTCCGATCTCATTTGTCACCCGATGTGGTGTCAGGCTGGCCACCCGATAGATAGTGGCTTCCCTCGGAGGGATAAATCTACAAGTCACGCCAGCTGAATGGCTTCAGAGGACATGCATCATTTGTGAGGCTCCTAAAGGTGGGAGCTGCGCGCCTGTGATTTCATTACTGGAATTAGAGTGCCGACTTTCATTTTTCTGTAATTTCACTGATGATATTAGTCGTGTTAAAAAGACAGAACAAACTTGGCTGTAAGTGTTTTTGGATGCTGAATGCCACCAGCACTTCTGACTCTGAGTTGGTTCAGGGTCCTGGAGCTTGCAGTTTTCTATTGGGTTTCAAATGCCAACTTTAAAGAGGAGGCTTAGGTTCCACTCTTACTGCTAATAAAAGACTCACAGAACAGAGGAAGGAACGTTCAACAAAGGATCAGAACACCGGGATCTGGCAGCAACTCGTTTGGTTACAGGAGACCAGTTAGTGTCCTGTTCTCCTTTGGACATGTGAGAAAGTCAGGTTACATAAGTGTTTCCCAGAATATGGGGCTGCATATCACCTCGGGTAAAGGAGATGGCTTTGGGTGGTACACAGCCCCAGTTAAAGAACACAGACTCACATAGTAGTCATGCCATGATGTCTGGCTAGGATTTAATGATATGGTTTGCTATATGTTCATGGTGATTATGTAAGTGACACGAGGCTTCCCATTTATGTAAGCTATAAAATTTCCCTTAGAATAGCTTAATTACATTTTAAAAAGTGAGTCGGTTTATAGACTAATAATAAATAATGGGAAATATCTGTGATTGAAGTTGAAGAGGAACAGTGATTGTGGAGTTGTCTATTTTTCCTTTTAGTTCCGTTCTATATTTTTGGGGTTCTGTTATTAAGTTCATCCACATTTATGGTTATTGTATCTTTCTGATGAATTGACCCTTTTCTCATTATGAAATGCCCCTCTCGGAATAGTCCTTGTTTTAAAGTCTGTTTTATCTGATGCTAATAAAGACGGTCCCATCTTCTAACACTTTCTGGTTGTGTGGTGTATCTTTTTCCATTAATTTACTTCAATCTGTCTGTGTCTTTACATTGAAAGTACATCTCTCATAGATAGAGAATAGTTGGTCTTGTTTTGTTTGATCCATGCTGAGAATCTTCAACTTTTAGTCCACAGTCATTTAATGCAATTATTGATGTGTTTGAGTTTTTTGTTGTTTATTGTTTATTGTTGTTTCTATATTTCCCCTCTGTTTTTCATGTCTTTCTCCTCCCTTTCCTGCTCTGTTAGTTTTCTGTTGCTGGTGTGATGAATAATTCGCAAATCAAAGAGTTGTGGAACTGAGGTTCCCATTTATTTGCAGTCTATGGATGGCGGGCTGGTCTTTGCTCCTAGAGAATTCTTTCTCATGTTTTCCATGAGCCCTCCAGCAATGGTGAGTGAAGATCCTCTGACACTTGGAGTCTTTTTGACTTCTTCTCTGCTACTTCTCTGACTCCAGCTGGAAAAAGTTCTATGTTTTTCAGGCGACACGTAGGTAGTCTCCATGGAATAAACCAGGATAACCTCTCTGTTTTTAGGTCCATAATCACTTTTTTCACATAACACATTCAGAGATTCCAGGGTTAGAGGTGAAAATCTTTGGGGGATTCATTTTGCTTATTATATCTGCCTTCTTTTGGATTTTTTGAGTATTTATACACTTGTTGTAACTTATTTATTGGCTTTTAATCAATACCTCTCATCTCAATAGATGCAGAATTATCTTAATAGATGCAGAAAAAGTATTTGAAAATTTTAATACTTTTATTCCTATAAAATTTAAATTAATTCCTTCTATAACCAGTTTGCTGAGTGTTTTCCTGATAAAAGTATATCTGATAAAGGTCAAGTACAACAAGCCCACAACAAACACCATACTCAGTGGTGAAAATTGAGAGCTTTTCGTCTACAATCAGGAGAAGACAAAGATGTTCAATCTCACCACTTCTATTCAGCATAGTACTGGAAGTCCTAGCCAGAGCAATTAGGCCAGAAAAAGAAATAAAAGGCATCCAAATTGGAAAGGAAGAAGTAAAATTATCTCTATTTGCATTTTTAAAGTGATTGCTCTAGGGATCACATGAAACATCTCTAACTTTTCACAGGCTACTTAGGGTTAGTATTGCATTGCTTCACATACAATGTAGAAACTTTTCAGTATAGGGCCCACTCATTCCCCTTACCATCCTGTATGCTATAGTGTTATAAGCATTGCATCTGTACATTAATACCCAAGAGGCAATGTAAGGATTTGTGCTTTAAATAGTCATATGCATTTGTATTTTTTTAAAAAATTAAAAGAATAAATCATCTTTTATGCTTACCCAGATATTTATGCTTCTAATGCTCTTCATTAATTCCTGAAGGAATTAGAGTTTTCTGGTATTATTTTCCTCTGATGTCAGCTTGAATAACTTCCTTTAGCATTTCTTGAAGAGCTGGTCTGCTGGAAATGAATTCTGTTAGTTTTCTTTTATCTGAAAAGTCTTTAATTCTTTTTCATTCTTGAAGGACATTTTCACTAAAAATAGAATTTGGTGTGTCTTTTTTTCCCCTAGCACTTATAAAGACATTATTCCACTGTCTTCTGGACTCTGTAGTTTCTAATCTTAAGTCTGTGAAAAATTTGAATCATTGTTCTCTATATATAATGTGCTATTTTTCTCTTGCTAATTTTGAGATTTTCTTTCTTTTGATTTTCATCAGTTTGACTATGATGTGCCTAGCATGGTTTTCTCCACATTTGTCCTATTTGGGGTTCTTTGAGTTTCTTGAATTTGAAAATTTATGTCTGTCTTCTTTTTGGCCATTATTCTTCAATATTTTTTCCCCTTCTCCATTCTCTTTCTTGTAGAAACTTTTGAAACCACCTTTGCAAAAATTGTAACTGAGAAATTATGGCAGTGAAAGAGATCTCACTTAAGTGACTTCATCTTGCTTCTAACCTCCAAGTTGTCCTTGTTTTTCCTGGGCGTAGGTGTAGGCCAAAATAACCTTCAGAGAAACTTAGTTTATAGTTTAACTTTGAAACAAAGAGATATTAGCCCTTTCTCAAAACAAACACCCTTTCTGCCTGGGGACCAGACTGCCTAAAGCCACAGGATGAGAAATTATGGTTTAGGAGTCATGCAGCTGAAGGCTGCAAGACTCTAAACCTCCCCAAATTGCTCCTGGGGATAACATCACTATTGTAAAACCTAAGATCAGTACTTGAGATATTTTGCAGACCCTACATCTGATGGATCAGTTAGCACCACCCAGATTGATAAACTGGCTCATCTGGCCTTGTGTTTCCCACCTAGGAACTGACTCACAGCAGGAGGACAGTTTTAACTCCCTGTGATTTCATCTCCAGCCAGCCAATCAGAACTCCCAACTCACTGGCCCTCAACCCACCGAATTATCCTTAAAAACTCTGATCCCTGAATTCTTGGGGAGACTGATTTGAGTCATAATAAAACTCTGGTCTCCTGCACAGCTGGTTCTGTGTGAATTACTCTTTCTCTGTTGCAATTCCCCTGTCTTGATAAACTGGCTCTGTCTAGGCAGTGGCAAGGTGATCTTGGGTTGTTACACTTTAATCACATGTATGTTAGACCTCACTCTGTTAATTTATGAAAGCCCCTCTGCTTACGTCATTTCTATTGATCTATCTTCAAGCTCTCTGACTCCTGCCTCTGTCATCTTCATTCTCATATTCTATCCAGTAAATTCTTTATTTCAGATATTTTATTTTTCAGTTCTAAATTTTTTAAAAATTTTCCTCTTATGAGAATTCCTACCTTTTTCTTTGTGATGAGCATATTTTCCTTTACCTTATTAAGTATATTGTTAGAATAGCAGCTTTAACTATTCTAACAATATACTTAATATTGGGATTGACCTCTGTTGATTGTCTTTTTTCTTTGAGAATGGGTCAGATTTCCCTATTTCTTATATGTAAAGTAATTTTGAATTATACTAGCACTTTGTGAATGCTATATTGTGGGTTACATTATATTTCTTCAAAGAGTATTCATATTTGTGTCTTAGCAAGTAATTAACCTCGTTATACTTAAATTTCCATCTCTGTCTCTTGGATGAAGGCTCAGTTCTCAGTCCTGTTAGGTTTAGATGCAAACTACTTTGAGCCTTGTCTGCTCACCCTTTGTTCAAGGACTGACCAAAGACTTGGGCAGAGTTTACATATACATGCCAAGAATTCCCTTCTCTAAGTCTCTTCTTTCTGGGGTTTTTATATTCTGCTGGCCATGGACTTCCAGGTCTCTAACTTCCACCTTTTCAGGCAAGAAAGACGGTGGCTCTTCCATAAGATGTTGAGCCACCCAGTACCATTTTGGGACAGCAGCATGCTGTCAGACCTAGGTGGAAAAAATGTAGAACTCACTCTATGATGAGCCCTTCTTCCATGTTTCAATGTCCCTGTGAAATCTACTGGCTGTTTTTATTCTACAGAGCCTTCAGGTATCTTTTTTCCTTCTAGCTTTAAGTGTTTACCTGTTTGGGTGTGGGAGGGAATCTGTTAAGAGATTTCCTACCATACCAGAAGCAGAACTCTGGCTATCTTCTGTTACTCTCTTACACTTCTACAATGCTGGAACTATTTTTGCAGATAAACTAGATCAGATAATTTTTATGGTGAAGTTAGACTGACATGTCATCATCGTTAGCCATCTCATTTTCTTACCTGACATTGGCAGTTTTACCTTCTTATATACTGTTGCTACAAGATATAGGAGCTAGAAACAAGAATCATTTTATTGTCAGTCACAGTTCTGTGGGTTGACTGGGCTCTGCTAGGTGGTTCTTCTGCTCCATGTAATAATAGCTGGGGCTGCAGTTCCCTGAGAGCACAGTTGGGCTGGAATGTATGATATGGCTCATGATATAGCTAAGTGTGTGGAGCTGGCCACTGGCTTGGAGGCTTAGCTCACTGCCTAACGTAACCTTTGTATGTGGCTTGGATTTCACAAAGCATGGCAGTTGAGTTTTGAGTTGACATACCTGACATATCCAAGGGCAAGTGTTATATGAGGGAAGAAGTGGAAGCTTCTGTTTTACTTAAAAGTTAGGCTTTTCTATTGGTCACACAGTCATTGTGCTGGTCAGATTCAAGAGGAGGATAAAGCAATCTACCTGTCAATGGGAAGGATAACAGAAAACAGTGTAGACATCCTTAATTCACCCCTCTTCGTACGGCCTGCTCTTATTTATCACCCATGGCCTTTGTTCGTGCCTTGATCATCTCTTTATAGAATTCCTGAAATAGCCTTCTAGCCTGTCCCCTTCCCTCCAGTCTTGCCTCTCAAATGGCTATCTACACAACTGTGTCTTCTCCAGAAAGCTTTCCTTTATTCCCAGGGTGAATGATCCTTTCATCTCTACATTATTCTGTAGCATTCTGTAATACTTTAACATTTACTACATTGTTTTGAAATTATAAAATATATTTGTCTCTCTCACCAACCAGTCTGAGTTTCTCAGGGGAAGAAACTATATTTGATAAATCCAATATTTCTCCTGTTGAGAGTTTACCAGCCTGTAATTTTCTTAAGGTAGGAGACTTTGCCTGCTTTATTTATTTTATCTTCAGTACCTGACTTTGTGTCTAGCTCATCAGAGATCCTTAATACATATTTCTTGAACCAAAATGATTTTTTTTTAAAAAAAATTCACATTGTCAGTTAAGGCAGAGCAAGAACTGGATTCCAGATTTATTTCCCCTCTAAGTTAATACTTTCTAGAGCCCTCCAGCAGCCAAGTGAATCTAAACAATTCTCAAGGCCTCTTTTCCTTAGCAGATCTATCGTATCTTTATCCCCATATCTCAAAAGCACTTTCTTTCATATGTTTTAAAATATAAACTGAGCTTAATAAGATGGAAAGGTTTGAGGATTTTCCTGCATTGGTCTCTACTCCAGTCTCTCTAGTGGGCAATGCACCAAAACATTGGTCTATTTCCTAGCTTTAAACTTGAAGAAATAAGCTCCAAGCTCCAGGGCTAAGAAAAGGATTGTACATTAAAGACTTGTTGCTTTGGACCATGATCCTTACAGGTCAATTTTTTCTGGAATAGTGCTAATAAAGAGAAAACAGAGTTAAATGATTCACCTGGAGGCCTAGGAAGTTGTATTGTGAAGGCTGAAGTCAAGTGCTTACTCAAACATTGAATTTTAGCTGCTTTTTTCTGTATCAGCGGTCCCAGTGCTTGGTGCGGAACAAGAACTTAGTGGATTTCTTTGACGTCAAGGTTGGCTCTACCTAGAGTGGTGATTCTTGAACTGTAGTGTGTATAAGATTCACTTGGAGAGTGTGTTAAAACACCAACCCGGGCCTCACTTCAGAGATTTCTAATTCAGTAGGTCTGAGATAGGGTGCGAGAGTAGATGTGTCTGTGAGTCTCCTGTGAACTGCTGATGCAGTTAAGGCTTTAAGGCAGAGTTGCTCAACAGTGGAATTCTTGACATTTTGGGCTAGATAATTCTTTGTTATAGGGAGCTTTCTTGTACATTGTAGGATGTTTAGCAGCATCCCTGGTCTTTACCCACTGGGTGCCAGTCATACTCTGCCCCCTAGCTATGACAGCTAAATGCGTCCCCAGGCATAGCCAAATATTCCCTAGTGGAGCACAGTCATTGCATGTTGAGAACCACTGCTCTAGGGTTTCTGGATGGCTGTGGATTGAGGTATCACTAAGTTTGGGTGGTGGATGACAAGGTCAGTTTTAGAGTTTGTTGACCTTAACTGGCTTATAGGGCACCATGAGCATCCAGTTATTTAAATATCAAAGTCCAGTGGAATGATCTGGATTTGGAAGCCACTGGCATATATTTAAAGCCATAAAGGATGGACAAAATGTCCAAGTAAATGATGTACCCAGTGAGGAACAATGGATGCAACACAGAGCCTTGGGGAACACTAACTCATTCAGAGGCAAATGAAGAAAGTGTGCACATAAGAAGGAATGATCAGGGGGACATAAGAGAAGGACAAGGAGAAAAAGATGTTTCAGGCAACATTGGAGGAGAGTGTGTCAAGGAGAAAAGGGAGGTGATGTCAGTAGAAGAAAGATTCAATAACACCAAGTTCAAAAAAGGACCATGGGACCAGGAGATCACCTTGACCACAGAGACCTGTTTTGTGCCACTGAATCCCTGTGTCTACTGAGCATTTGAAGTGTGGCTAGTGTGAGCTGAAATGTGCTATAAGTGTTAAATTCACTCTGGATTTCAGACTTGCTGTGGAAAAAAAAAAAGAATGTGAAGTATCTCATTAATAATAATTTTTATATTGATTGCACGTTAAAATGATAATATAGTGAGTTGAGTAAGATACATTATTAATATTAATTTCAACTTTTTCTTTTTACTTTAATATATGTGGTTTGAGGGCAGGGTGCAGTGGCTCACACCTGTAATCCCAGCAATTTGGAAGGCCGAGGCGGGCGGATCACCTGAGGTTGGGAGTTCGAGACCAGGCTGACCAACATGGAGAAACCCCATCTCTACTAAAAATACAAAATTAGCCGGGTGTGGTGGCACCCACCTGTAATCCCAGTTACTTGGGAGACTGAAGCAGGAGAATCTCTTGAATCTGGGAGTCAGGGGTTGCAGTGAGCCAAGTTTGTGCCATGGCACTCCAGCCTGGATAACAAGAGCAAAACTCTGTCAAAAAAAATAAATATGGCCAGGTACGGTGGCACATGCCTGTAATTCCAGCACTTTGGGAGGCCGAGGTGGGTGGATCACCTGAGGTCAGGAGTTCGAGACCAGCCTGACCAACATGGTGAAACCCCATCTCTACTAAAAATACAAAATTAGCCGGGTGTGGTGGCACATGCATGTAATCCCAGCTACTTGGGAAGCTGAGGCAGGAGAATTGCTTGAACCCAGGAGGCGGAGGTTGCAGTGAGCCAAGATCATGCCATTGCACTCCAGCCTGGGCAACAAGAGCAAAACTCCATCTCTAATTACATACATACATACGTACATACACACATACAAGTCAATAGAGGCAAAGAAGTAGATACGGGGAGAGAAGAAAGAAGGAAGCAATACAAAGCTTAGAGAGATTGTTGTTGAATGGGTAAGGGGAGTGTCAGGGAGATTAACTTGTGTCTATTTTCAACCCCTTTGAGACTCCTCCTTTTTTCCTGCAAAATGGGAGTAAGAATCACTTTGCAATAATAACGCCTACCCACTGGGTTGTCTGGAGGTTTGTCTGGAGGTTTACATGAGATAATAGATGGGGGGACTAACTTTGGAAATAATGAAGCACTGTATGAAAGAATTCCAGCCACAGTCATAAGTGTCTTTCTTTTTGACATTTCACTGTCTGCCTCCTGATGCGTTCATAATTCATATTCTTTTTAAAAAATTTATTTTGACTTCAATAGTTTTTGGGGTATAGGCAGATTTTGGTTACAAGGATAAGTTGTTTAGTGGTGATTTCTGAGATTTTGGTCCACCTGTCACCCAAGACTACTCACTATGTAGTCTTTTATCCCTCACCCCCTCCTGAACTTTCCCCACCCCTAAATCCCCAAAGTCCATTATGTCATTTTTTTTTTTGAGATGGAGTCTCACTCTGTCACCCAGGCTGGAGTGCAATGATGCAATCTTGGCTCACTGAAACCTCCACCTCCCAGGTTCAAGTGATCCTACTGCCTCAGCCTCCCCAAGTAGCTGAGACTACAGGCCCATGCCAGCATGCACGGCTAATTTTTGTATTTTTAGTCGACTTGGGGTTTTGCCACGTTAGCCAGGCTGGTCTCGAACTCCTGACCTCAAGTGATCCGCCCGCCTTGGCCTCCCAAAGTGCTGGGATTACAGGCATGAGTCACTGCGCCTGGCCCATTATATCATTCTTGTGTCTTTGCATCCTCATAGCTTAGTTCCCACTTATAAGTGAGAACATAACGATATTTGATTTTCCATTCCCGAGTTACTTCGCTTTGAATAATGGCTTCCAGCTTCCTCTAAGTTGCTGCAAGACATCATTTTGTTCTTTTTTATGACTAAGTAGTGTTCCATGGTGTATATCTACCACGTTTTCTTTATCCACTCATTGGCTGATGGGCTCTTAGGTGGGTTCCACATCTTTACAATTGTGAGCATAATTCATATTCTTTATTGCCACAGAGTCTCAGGAAGAATTCACCCCAAATTTCAAAATGTGGGACCTGCTGAACATAGAATCTACCGCTGAAGTGTGGAACATGAGTCACTTAATAGTGCTGAAGTAATAGTGAGAATTTAATCGTGAGACCTTAATAGTGACTCAGGTTCCACTACTGCTAAAGTGTGGAAAATGAGTCACTATTAAACCAGGATGGGCACTGGGTAACCTTTGCACTGTGGTTCTCAAAGTGTGGTTTCTGTACCAGCATCATCAGTATCACTTGAGTGATATGCACATTCTCAGGCACATATGCATCCTACTGAATCAGAAAGTGAGGGGCAGGGCTTGTCAGTCTGTTTTAACAAGTCTTTTGGGTGATTCTTATCAAGGCTTATACACTGTTGGTGGGAGTGTAGATTAGTGCTGCTGTTGTGGAAGACAGTGTGGCAATTTCTCAAAGACCTAAAGACAGAAATACCATTTGACCCAGCAATCCCATTTCCGGGTATATACCCAAAGGAATATAAATCATTCTATTATAAGGACACATGCAAGTGTATGTTCTTGCAGGACTATTCACAGTAGCAAAGACAGGGAATCAACCTAAATATTTGTCCATCAGTGATAGCTTGGATCAAGAGAATGTGGTACATATACTCCACAGAATATTATGCAGCCATAAAAAAAGAATGAGATCATGTCCTTTGGAGGGATGTGGATGGAGCTCGAGGCCATTATCCTTAGCAAACTAACACAGGAACAGAAAACCAAATATCATATATTAGTACTTATAAGTGGGGAGCTAAATGATGAGAATACATGGACACATATAGAGGAAAAACACACAATGGGGCCTTTCAGAGGGTGGATGGTGGGAGGAGGAAGAGAGTCAGGAAAGTAATAGGTACTAGGCTTAATACCTGGGTGATGAAATAATCTGTACAACAATCCCCCATGGCACAAGTTTACCTGTGTAGCAGACCTGCATGTGTATCCCTGAACTTAAAAGTAAAAAAAGAGAAAAGTTTAGAACCCTGCTGTTGTGAAATCAGATCACTTCTCTTTCAGTGCAAGGATTGGGAAACTAGTTAAAATTCAGATTCTGGGCTTAAGCTGCTGCATATTTAAAAGATCCCAAGATTGTTTTGATAAGCTACCAGAATGCATTATAAAGCAGCGATTGGCAAGTGTTTTATATAAAAGGCCAGATAGTAAATATTTTAGGCTTGGCAAACTGAGAGGCCACATATTCTGCTGCTGTAGTACAAAGGCAGCCACAGACAATACATTCAGGAAAGGGCTTGGCTCTGCTTTTGGGCTATATAAAAGAGGCTTTGGAGAGGATTTGGTCCACAAGCCATAGACTGTTAACCCCTGCTTTAGGATCTAAATATTACCCTTGACTGTGGTCCTGGGTGATTTTCTATGCATTCATTTATTCTTTAATTCCATACGTTTTATTTTCTTGGGTCTCAGCTGTGTGCCAGACATGGACTGGACATCAGACATTGACTGTTGGCTTCCTGGCAAGACCCTTGCTCTCATGGAGCCCGCTGTCTCATCAAGTGTGGGGAAATTATTAAGTGGGATCAAAATCATTTGTGATTTCTGCTTAAAATGGGGGAGATACAGTTTATTCGCTATCACAAAAGTCTTTTATTCCATAGCTCAGCCCAACATGCTTTGTGTTCTATTTCCTGGCTTCCTCACTGCCCAACTTTTCATGTTTTTGAGGCAGCGTTTGGGGGGGAGCATTTTTGTTCCATCTCCCCAGTTGCCTGAAATTCTTTGCAAATGGTTGACCAAGTTCCCTTTACCACTAGGCTATAGCCATTTGTGAGTCAGACCAGACCAGCTGGTTGATTCGGCACAGAGAGTTAGGAGAGGAATCTGTTCTAGCTGTTGGTATGGAGATGCTGAAACACCCTGCAGTCTTTGTTCTGCCAGCATGTGAGTATGCAACTGGTAGTATTTAGTGAAGAAGTCTTACTTTATTAGAAATTTTTGTGTAAATGGAAACTAGGTTTGTGCATCGTTTGGAGTAGTTCCCTAAGACCTGAGTATTCCCAGGATTTACACCTAAGTTGGTTTATATTTGCATGCTTATTGGTCCAGAGGATTTGGTGTTTCCTTCTCATACTCTTGAATCATATTTAATAATAGTAACATAGTGCCTAACAATTATTAAGCACATACTATAAGCCAGACATTGTGATAAATAATTTCATGTGTGGTAGAAAGAATAATGGCTTCCCTAAGATGTCCATGCCCTCATCTCCAGAGTGTGTGGATATGTTGCTTATAGTGCAAAGGGGACTTTGCAGCTGTGAGATTCAGGGTTTAGCACCTTGAGATGCAGATGATCCTGTATTAGCAAGGTGGGACCAACTTAGTCCTGTGAATCCTCAAAAGTGAAGGGCTTTTCCACAATGTGGACAGAGAAAGATGTGAAGATGGAAGAGTCAGAGAGATGCAGTGGTGCTGGCTTGAAGATGAAGGAGTGATAAGCCGAGGAATGTGGGCAACCTCTGAAAGATGGAAAAGGCAAGGAAGTGGATTTTCCCCTAGGGCCTCCAGAAAGGAAAGCAACCCTGTTGACACCTTGATTTTAGTCCAGCGAGACCTGTTTCACACTTCAGAACCACAGAAGTGTAAGAGAGTAAATGAGGATTATTTAAGCCACCGCCAAGTCGATGGTAATTTGTTATAGTTGATGGTAATTTGTTATAGTTGGTGGTAATTTGTTATAGCAGCAATAGAAAATGAACACACCATGGTTGATCCCATTAAATCCTCGCAAAAACCTCAATTAAGCACTAACACTGGTCACATTTTCGGGAAGAAGAATTCGAGGCTGAGTAATTGTGCAAGGTCCCATATTTATCAAGTGGTAGATGCAGGATTGGGTCATTGGTTCCAGGGCGACACTTGTGCTGTAAATTCACGTAAGCTCCATGGTAGGAAACTCCATGTGGATATTTGAGGATTCCCTCCAAGTCCATGCAGCAGTGCCTTTGCACATACACCTTCGAGGATGCTCTTGCCTCCTCCAAAGAGTCACCTGCCATCTCTGCTGCTTCATCCTCAGACTGTTGTGTTTTCTTGGGAGCTCTCTCCAAATTTGCAGTCAGCCCACATGGCCCCTTCCTGCTGTGCATCAAGACACTACATGCCCTATCACAGCACCGCACGGTGCGGTGTGACTTTGTGTCTGTCTGTCCACTAGACTGTGAGTTCTTCCATTCCCGCACCACAAGCTCTTCCTCTCCTCCACCAGGACATGGCACTTTGTCTGGCACATAGTTCTAAAATGCACGCCCCATGAGGGCAGGGAGTTTTGTCCATCATTGCTATATCCAGGGCCTAGAATAGTACCTGGCACAGAGTAGCAATACAGTAAATATCTGTTGAATGGTTGAATTATCGAATAGCAGATTCTCAATAAATATACAGAGGCTGAAGGTTAATAAACCTGTAGTAATTATCTAAAAGCCTTTTGTTTGTTTCAGTAGTACTTTATGGAGGTATAGTTTACATATAGTATAATGCATGAATCTTAAGTGTAAATAAAGCCCAATGAATTTTTACACATATATACAATTGTGACCACACAGATCAAGATGCAGAACATTTTAAAAAAATTGTTTAACACCACGTGTTCTCACTCATAAGTGGGAGTTGAACAATGAGAACACATGAACGCAGGGAGAGGAACATCACCCACTGGGGCCTGTCAGGAGGTGGGGGACAAGAGGAGGGAGAGCATTAGGACAAATACCTAATGCATGTGGGGCTTAAAACGTAGATGACAGGTTGATGGGTGCAGAAACCCACCATGGCACATGTATACCTATGTAACAAACCTGCCCATTTTGCGCATGTATGCTGGAACTTAGAGTAAAATTTTTTAAAATCTCAAAATTTTTGTTTAATCGGTACAAGTGCAGTTTTATTACATAGATATATTGCAAAGATATAGAACGTTTCTAGTTCCCTATAAAGTTCTTGTTTGCTCCCTTCTCACCAACCCCAAGATAACCACTATTCTGAATTCAATCATCATAGATTAGTTTTGCCTGTTCTTGCACTTTTATGAAATTTCCATTCTGTTCTGTTATAAATGGGCTTGCATAGCATGCCTTTGTGGCTGGCCTCTTTTGCTTCAGCATGATGCTTTTGTGGTTCATTCACTGGGTTAAGTGTGGAAAGCTCTTTACTCCTCCTACCCTCTCCTAGTGATCTCCCACCCCCACACCCCCATATCATTAGATGAGTTCCCTGTCTGGAGCATGTGACCTTCTATTGGATTATACCTGCGTATTTCCATCAAAGTGGTACCCAGAGATTCAGACTTGGAATGTCTTCCTCTTGGACCTCAGCTTCAGTGAGATAGTAGTTCTTGGTACATGGTTGAGGCTTAATAAAGGGCCATTAAGTAAATGAGTACATCAATAAGTAGTGTACTTCTCTAACAGTCTATTGGGTGCTAAAGTCATACATGTATTGAATGCTTGCTGTATAGCAAGCAGTATAGTGCTGAGTGTTTTACGTCCATTAAATTGCACGTAAGTGAAAACAACAATAACAAACTCACTTGAATGGTAAATATTATTAGCTGTAGTGTATAACTCGGGAAATTGAGACTAAGAAAATTATAGCTGAGGGCAGTGGCTCTCGCCTGTAATCCCAGAAATTTGGGAGGCTGAGGCAGGAGGATCACTTGAGTCTAGGAGTTTGAGACCAGCCTGGACAAGTTGGCAAAACCTCATCTCTGCCAAAAATACAAAAATTATTCAGGTGTGGTGGAACACACCTGTAGTCCCTGAACTTGGGAGGTTGAGATGGGAGGATGGTTTGAGCCCAGGAGGCAGAGGTTGCAATGAGCTGAGATCATGTCATTGCACTCCAGCCTCTGTGACAGAGTCAGACCCTGTCCCAAGTAAATACATAAATAAAAATAAAGTGTATACAAAAAGAAAAATTACACGTTAGGAACAAGTGATACAATTAATAAAAGATAGTCTGTTTGTCTTCGCAGCATATGCTCTCCCTACCTACCTAGGCTGCCTCGTTTTCAAATTAATTTTTCATTTATTAAAAAAACAGGCTAATTATAGGAAATTTGAAAAATACAGAAAAGCAGAAGCAAGAAAATATAAAGGCATCCATATGCTACAATCCAAGGACAATCACTCTTAGTGTTTTGGGGTGTATTATCTTTTTGCATTGTTATCTGTGTATAGTTTTTTATCTGTTTAATAAGGTTATGATAACAGTATACATGCAAAATTATGTCCAACTTTTTCACGTAATTTCTTCTCAGGTTGTTGTAAACTCAGTGTCTGCAATCTAGTTCATTCAATATTTATTCAACTGATATTTATGAATTGCCTACTATGGGGCATTGTTGATTGAACTCCTCCTATGTGCAAAGCTCATGTTTTTTCCTTTTTTACTACTAGGCTCCACTATCTATTACCTGGGCCAGATGGTTGGGTCTCAACCAGGAAGCCACATCATCTCTGTCTTTAATGTTGCTCAATTATGTGGTTTCAGTGAGTTTCTAGGTTTGCTGGTATGTGCTATGGTTTTTGTTTGCTTTTTGAGATGGAGTCTTGCTCTGTCACTGAGGCTGGAGTGCAGTGGCCCGATTTTGGCTCACTGCAGCCTCTGCCTCCCGGGTTCAAGCAATTCTCTTGCTTCACCCTCCCAGTAGCTGGGATTACAGGCATGCACCACCATGCCCAGCTAATTTTTGTATTTTTAGTAGAGATAGGGTTTCACCATGTTGGCCAGGCTGGTCTTGAACTCCTGACCTCTGGTGATCTACCCACCTCAGCCTCCCAAAGTGCTAGGATTATAGGTGTGAGCCACCATGCCTGGCCAATGTTTTTACTTAATAAAAGAATAAAACCACAAGAAAACCATTGGCAAGCCCTCTGGTTCTTTGGGCTCCTTGTTTAGCACAATGGAAAGCCTGTGTGGCAAGTCAGAACGGCAACTCCTGGAATAAATCATCTCAGGTGAAGAGTTCAGACGTTGCATATTGGTAGCTTGGGCGGCATATTTAAATACTAACCAGGCTCACTCTGCAAATAGAATGAAGTGATTCCAAAACCTCGGTGCCATAACTTGATACATAACTTGATAATACAAGCCTATTACGAGCTCCTATGGGGAGACATGCAGGGCATGAGGAATTGAAATAGGAGGAGGAGACAGAACATCATAATTTCGCTCTAGGTTCAGGGATAGAAGCTGGTTGGTGGGTCGGGGCAGGAAAAGGAGTGAGGCTTTTTATCTCTTAGGAGATTGGAGATATTTTCAAGAGGGCTGTGAATCATTTGAGGCTGATTTCAGGGCAGATGAGTGCAAATCCAGCCTATTTCTCTGGTCCAGATGAATACCTGTCCTTGTGACACTGAAAACCAAATATTTGAATAAGAATGAGTGTTCTGGGATATTCTGGGGTAGCGTGGCTCAGAGGCTCCTAGCAGTTGTTCATTGACTTGAAAGGAAGATGGTTGTAAAAATTTGGGGCATAAGCTGAACATTTGTCTGATTCAACATAAATTAGCACCAATTCTGCTCATTTTGTGCCTTTTCCCTACCAACTTCTCTATATTTATTCATTAATTCATTTATCTAGGAAATATTCACTGAACACCTTCTGTACAGCCAGCACAAGAGATGTATCAGTGAACAAGCCCATGCTTGTATGAATTTTCTAGTCTGTTGAGGCAGTTTATGCTTTAGTGTTTGTTTAGCACCTACTATATGTGGCTTGGGGAGAGGTGGAGGTATGAAGCTATTCAGGTTCTAATTTCTGCCCTCAGTAGCTTGCAATCTGGTATGCAAACGAATATATGCAACTGAAACCTAATACCCAGCAAGCATTCTTTCCCCAGGTCTCTGTAATTCTTGATGGTTCACTTTGGCCAAGTGCTTCCGTTCCACGGGGTCTGTCCTAGGACTAATTTGCTGACCATTTGCTTCAGAATCTACTTAAAAATACAGATTTCTGGGCCAAACCTCAGACATACTGTGCCAGATAAAATCTATGGGAACAGAGCCCCAGGAGACCATTGCTAAAGATATGGAAGTGGGGTTGAACCTGTGTATGTGTGTGCATGTGTCTGTGTAGTCATTGATGGGTATGAGTAGTAGTAAATTTGGCAGTTCACAGTCTGGTTTGCCAAGAAAGATGGTCTTAGGAAACCAACATTGCCCAGATCAGCAAGAGGGAGCCATGGCTTTGTGGCAAGTCAGCATTCAAGGAGGATGGATTTGGTAGTAAGTTCAGATCAGGCTGGATGTTATTAATGGCAATTATGATAACAACTAACTGTATTAGGAGTTAATTGCGTGCCCGGTGCCTTTACATCCATTGCCACTTTTAATTCTCACAGTCGCTTATGCGGAGGTGGTAGTTATCTTCATTTATGGAGGAGGAAGGCAGGCACAGAGAAGCTAAGCAACTAGCTCAAAGTCACCCAGCTTGGAGATAGCAGAGCTGTGATTCTAAAGTACTTTATCACTATCTCTCTTTCCTGGTATAACTGAGAGGAAAAACTAGAGAAGCATGCACAATCAACATGGAAAACAAGCCAACCTGTTCTTTTGGGGAAGACCTTCATATCAGTGGCCAAGTGTTGCTCATGGGGGCAACCAGTGTGACAACCCTAAGAGTGTGGTTGCCCAAGTCTATAGAAGAGTTCTCAGGTGAGGTTCAAAGAGGTCCAGGAAATATGAGAAACCAAGCCCTTCAGAGTCATCGAGGGGCATCTTTCGGTTGTTAAATTTCCCAATTAAAGAAGAGTTGAGATAGCCCCATTTTGATGTGCTTTGCTGTGGTTGGGAATTCTGGTCCTATTGCTAATTATGATGCAATGACATCATTTGGGTAATCTCCTTTCCTATTGAAAACTGCCTCTTAGGTTTTATATTTGCTTTATTTCCATTCCACTCCTCTGGCCACCCAGTGCATGCAGAGAACAACTGGATTGTGGTATCGTTACTGATAATGTCTTTCAAAGTGAATTGGGGTTTCACATGGGAAGGCATGAAAAAGGTTGATTAAAGGAAACCATAGTATCAGGACCCAAATGCTGAGGAGTGCTCACAGAAGTGAAGGAGCTTGTTCCTCTTTGGGTGGTCTATGTGATAGGGAGTGGCTGTGTCCCACAGTGAGAGCAGCCCTGGGTTTGGAACTCAATCCCAGATCCGTTGTGTGTGTCCTGAACATGGGCAGCTCCCTTAAATAATTTTCTCTGAGTAAAATTAGGGGCTGGCACCAGGTGAGTGCTGGTCCGCCTGGCTGAGAACAAGCCCTAGGCAGATAGCACACAGGACCAGAGTGAAAGCCAAGGGCATTCCCAGGGAGGAGGAAGTTAGGAGCGTTTTGTGATCACAGAGAGGCAGAGGTATGCTAATAAGGGAATTAACACCTTTTCTCTGATTAGCAGCCAGGGAATTATTGAAAGGGATTAGATGGAAACTGTGAAAAGATTCTTGGGTAACTGAGAGGTGAGAGGAAGGTAATAGCCTCTTCTTTAGATACAAAGGAATACAAATACAAATACATTTTATTAGCAGAGAATCAGTCTCTTTTATCCTTACCCCAAATGACTTTCTTAAAGACCCTTACACTTGGGTCCTATCCGGGCACCTTTGCATGTGAAGGACCTTCTTTGCAAGAGGCATTCTTTCCTCTCCTCTTTGCCTAACCCCTACTCCGGCATCTCCTGTTTGGAGAAGTCTTTGATCATCTAAATTGTTGTTTCCCCCATTGTGCATTCTTAATGCGCCATGAGTTTTTCTTACAAAATGTGAATTTCAATAGCAATTTTGTGTGTGTGGTTGTTTAATTAATATTTGTCTTTTCCATCTGGATCGTAAGCTCTGTGAATGCAGGTTTCATGGATGTTTTTGTTCAGTACGGGATTCTCAGCCTTCAGCACTGTACCTGGTCCAGAGATGAATAAATAGTAGGTTAAATGAATGAATTAATTAAAGAAAGACACAGTTAAGTGATAATTGACATCTGGCTCACTGTGCAGTTCTAGAAGTTGGTAAGACTCATACTATTTGTCATTCCCGTGAAGAGACTGAAGCTCTGAAGATCAGTGAAATAAAGTGAGTTTCCCAAGACACACGGCCCATACATGATAAACCAGGACTTGCATAGAACCCCCGAGAATCTGAATTTTTATTCATCTTTGCTTTAAGTATGGGTGTTAGGTAGCTTATAGGTAGAGGTTTAAAATTTTTAAAGTTAAGACAGTAGCAGAAACAAAAACAGAAGGCAGACAAGAAAGCCCACAGGACAGTGGATTCTTTCCAAACATCTCACTTCAGTGGCAGCTACCTTTGAAGAAAGTGTACATGTTGCATTTAAATTACCTGTCACAAATCACAGTGTTCACCCAGTAGCAGCTAGGAGGGGCTGATTCAAGCCCCTGGGAATTGTTTTGTGTCTTGATCATGAGTCCAACAACAGAACTTTACAAGGATGATGCAAGCTGCTTTAAGGGGTGGTAGAACCAATGATAGGAACCCACACCTAACACCTGGCAGAGACTTTGCCAGACGTGATGCCCAAGCCCCTGGGGATTTCTGCCCAAAGGTGACACAGCCTGATGGGGTCTCCTGGTTTATTGAAACTGGTGGTGAGAGAGAGTTTGGAAGAAATGACTTGCTTGATACTGTGTGACACAGGGAGCTCATTCACCTTGATGCACTTAGGCAAGCTGCCTAACCTCGTTCAAAACAAGCCAGTAAACCAAAACAAAACCAAAAATGGAATTAGGCTCCTACAGTGCTGGAGATATAGTGATTAGTAAAACAAAATGAAACAGCACACATAGCCCCTGCCTTTCTGGACCATTTATGTAAGTGGGGGACACACACATTCATGAAAGAAGTCTATAAATCAATGTTGATTAACAGCCACATTAAGTGCTATGAAAATATTAGGTTGTTGTAAAAGTAATTGCTGTTTTTGCCATTAAAAGTGGTGGCAGTAACAGCAATTACTTTTGCACCAACCTAATACAAGAAAGAGCATAGAAGAGAGGAAATTTGCCTAATCAGTGAAGGTATGGAAGCCATCCCTTAGGAAATGATGATCTAGAAATGAATGAAGGAAGAACAGGAGTCAGACTGAGAAGGTAAGAACAGTTCAAGGAAGCTGGAACAAGACAAGCAAGGTCTCTGTGGTGGACACAAGGTGGCCGAGAGGTCGTTGCATCTGGAGAGGAGAAAGCAAGGTGGAGAGGCTGTGGTCTGTGACAAGACTACATACTCTGCTGGTATCTGCAGGCCATGTGGTGATCTGTGGTATTTGTCCTCAGTGCCATTTGACACTGAATGGTCAGCACTGGAGTAGTGATAAACTCAGGCTGTTGAGAGAGTGAAACCCTCGCCTTAACTCAGGCAATTGGCTGCAAGGATTTATTGATTGCCCATGCGGATGACGCCAAACTCATCCCCAACTTCTGCAGAGTAAGTACAGTCTGATCCCAGGTAATGGGAAACCACATCATCGCAGTCACTATGTGCGTAATAACTGTAGAGTAAACCTAACACCGCTTGCTACAAACTTATCACTCAACACGATGAACAGAAAGGACGCTGGCCTGGAGAAAAGACTTTGACTCATACTGAATTCTGGATTCATCCAACTGCATGACTTGCTTTGTCGATGCATTTCATTTAAGTCTGGAGAGGACTTGAGTGCCGGGTAGAGAGATTCATTTAGAGGCAGAAGGCTCATTAAAATCCCAACCTTTTTTTTTGGTTTGGTTTGTTTTAAGCCAGGGGTACCTCTAATTTGTGGCCTGAAAATTTTGCTTGGCAAGGGATTGAAAAATGGAGAAATGGGTTTGTATGCCAGGATTGTCTAATCACCATCTTGTGTGAGCTTTAGAAAAGGACTCATTCTGCAGGCTATTAATGACGTGAGTGTTTAATGGCCCCTTGATGCTCCCCCATCAGATACAGTGTCTTGGGTTTTTAATAAGCTCTGTTCTCAGTCCTTTTCAAATCAGAGAGTGTTGGAACAAGTCCTTGAGGAGACATCAACAGAAAGATGATGCAATGTGTGTGAGCTGGAAAGAGCAGCCGTCTTAACTCCAGAGAGTGTCTAGGAAGCTGTCTATCTCAATCTGCCGACCATGTGCACATCTAATTTTCGCTTCCTTTCTGTTCTCTGGGGAACAAGACACACTTAGGTTTTATATTTTTTCTGTAAAGAAAAAGTGATGTCCAGGGTGAAAAACTAAGGAATCTTGTTCTTCAACATCGAAGGTATATTGCAAGCATAATTTTGGAATTAAAAAGGAAAAATGTTCACTTCATTTTCCTTTAGCATGTAGGGAGTTATTTTAGGATATCCTGTGTTTCCTGGCACAAGTTTCTCTGTCTAGGACAGAAGGATTGATGTAGAGGACCTGGTGAATGGGGAAAAAAGAAGGCAGGAGGAGGAGCCCCCTGACCACAGTTTGAATCCCAGTATTCAGAGAAATTCTTCTCCATACCTCTAAAATACTGTTGTGTTTGAGAAGAAGCATGGGGCAGTTGGAAAGTGTTGGGGCCTCCTCCACTGTCCCCTTTACTTCTTGTGCCTCCTTCACTCCTCCAGACCACTCTGAGGTTGTGCTTCTACCTACTCCACTTGCCTTAAAGCCCCAGGTGAACGTCTCACTGCACCACGCAGCAGTACCTTTCAGCCTTTGTCTTCCTGGACACTAGACACCTTTCACCCCTGCCTTTGTCTTCAAGCTCTCTATTCTGGTGGCTTGTAAGTTATTACATTCCCCAGCTTTCTCCTTGTACCTCTCCTACACTCCTGTGCCTCCTTTCCACACATACTTTCCTTCTTCTAGTCCTTGCTTTCTAAGGTTCTTCTAACTCCATATATATTAGGAGATACCATCCACAGCTGTCAATAACCACCACCCCCAGCAGATGGAAAATTTCTAGATCTCAAGCCTCAGCCCTGACCCCTTTCTCATCTTCAGACCTGCATATCCAGCTTCTTGCTGGACTCCCTGCAGGGAGATCTCAAAAGCAGCTAACCCAAACCTGAATTCCATGTGCATTTCTCTGTCCCCCTACCTATACCCACTTCTACCCTTGCTCACTCATTCATTCAACATTTACAGAGTGGCTACTGTATGTCAGGTACAAGGCTATCTGCTGGAGCCACAATTGTGAGGAAGAAAGCAGGTTCCCTAACCAGCTCTTCACTTTTGTAAGTGACATCACCATTTACCTGGCAATCCTCCTTTATACCCCAATACCTCTGCCAATCTGATCCATGAGTTGCCAAGACCAATTGAGTGTGCCTTCTAAACATCCCTTGAACCTCTCTTTTCTGTATCTGTATTGCAGCAATCCTAGTTCAGGTCTTTCTCTCTTTTCTGGAGTTGCTTCAGTGAGATTGCTCTGGGCCTGCTTTCCTGCCTTCATTCATTCCCTCCTCTAAGTCCTTCCTCATACTCAAGCTCAAGTGGTCCTTCCAGAAGACAAAAACCTGCTCATGTCACACCGTTGCTAAAAAATGATCTCATTGGTTCTTCTCATCAACCCCAGAAAGTATTAACTCCTTATCTCTTTTTTCACTCCCTTGCTGTGTCTCTCCATCCTTCCTCCTTTCCATGCTCTTTCTTCCTCCCTCTTTTTCTTCCCTTTTCCCTTTTTCTCTCTCTTTCTGCTTGCCTGACTTTCTCCCTTTCATTCAATAATTATTTGAATGTCTTTAATCCAATCCCATAAATATAAGCATTGAGTTCCTCTCTTTGGCAGGCTCTGTCACATGTACTTGGGATCAATGAACAAACAAACAGACAAACAGAATATCCCTGATTTCATGGAGCTTATATTCTATCAAATAGAACATTGAACAGACAGAAAATGTTAACATGCATTGTAAGTGAATCATATGAGTTATATGGAATGTAAAGGTGACAGATACTATGGAGCCAGATCCAAAGGTGTTTCTCATTGTGAGCCAGACAGACAAGGACCTACCCTTGGGCCTTGCCTCTTCCCCTAGCCACACACTTCTCTGGCTCTTTTCTCTTTCTGTCTGCATATGTTTCTGTAGCATCAAGTTGCTGACATTCCCAGTGGGCGCCATGTTCTTCAATCTCTATATCTCTGTACACTGTCTTTGCACACTGTCCTCTCTGTACTCCCTCTCCAGAACTTTCCAGCCTGTGCCAGGTTGCCCTCCAATCACGAGGAGCTCAGGGGTTGCTGGGAACCCTATCACCGTCTTGCTGGGTTGGGTGGGTCCCCTTCCTCTGCATTCCCTTGGTGCCCTGAGTTTTCTTTGGCTACAACTCTCACTACTGGAGCATGCTGAGGGTGGGCTGAGCTCTGTGGCTCCATGACTTTTTCTCTGGGTGAGTCGCGGAGGCCATTGAACCCTCCCCACTTCCAGCCTTACTTTTTTCAGGTACAAAGTGGGAACAAGGAGAGCCTTCTGTTTGTTTCTCGTGGTTGCCACAAAGTTTTCAGCAAATATGAAATACCCAAGGGTGAGCGGTATCATTGGGGGCGGGGAGGTCACTGGGCAGTGAGTGTCAGGGCTTCCCTGTCCTGTGAGCCCTGAGGAAGGAATCCCTTCTGTGTTCAACAACACTGGAGAAGACAAATTTACCTGAGGTTGAAGAACACATGGGCTGACTCGGGCTCTCGCCTGCAGCCTGCTCTGAGTGTGACAGGAGCCAGGACAACCTGGGGCTCAGCATGAACACAAATGGACCTCATTCGATTATGTTTTTCTCCTTTCAAATAGTGATTTGGAATTCTTTTCAGAGGCTGACATTCAATTTCTTTTTCTGTGTCACTTCGGAGAAAAAAAACCAACATTTTTTTTTTCTGTTAAAATCTCTCCCTTTTCCACCCCTTGTTTATGCTCCTAATTTCTTTTGTGCTCAGAGTTTAATTGTAATGGTTGAACTCTGGTCACATTCAGTTCATCCTCTTCTTTTGAGCTGCAGGTGGGTCTTGCACAGGCTGCCCGGCTTAGTACTTGCTGGAGAGAACAAAAAGATATTAGCTTTTTGACATGCACCCCTGTGCGTACATACACAAACACAAACAGAAATGTGCCCTTGAGAATTTAGTGTTGCTCTGTTAAAGGGGCGGATGATATTCTGTGTTTGGTCTACTGATCTCCAAAGCTGTGAGAGATGAATAAATCGGATGCCCATAAGATGCTTAGTTACATAAGTTATAGGATGCTCTGTATTGTGTTAGCTTCAGTGAGGGAGTGATTTGCAAGCAGAATATTATGCTCCAGGAAAACAGTGTAGATTAGGTTGCTTAATCTCCTGGCATTAGTTCAGGGTGCATTCTTCTGCTGTGGATGCATTGCTTCCAGAGGAAGAAGCTGGTGATGGAAGAAACACTGCACTGGGGAAGGGTTGATTTTCAGGTGGTATCTGAATATATGGGAGAATGACTGGGTAAAGGAAAGGGAGCTCACAGGTTAAGCACTGATAAGGAGGAGGCACATGTTGCCAGTGGTGAAGAGCATGGGTTTTGGAATCCAGTAAAATTTAAATTGATTAGTTTTGACATTGGATATTAATAACACCTTCATGGGGTTTCATTAAAGATTAAATGAGATAATATGGAAGAAATGACTGGAATGCAATAAATAATCAGTAAACAGCTACTCTACGTGAGCTCATCTGATCTATGAGGTTGGTGGAAATTGTTTTTCCCATTTTACAGCCTAGGACATGGAGGCTTAAAGGGGTTGAGCCAGTTTCTTAAGGCCACATGGGTAGCATGTGGAAGAACTGAGGTTTGAACTTAGATATGTCTTATTCCGGAATCTGTGTGTCTTCTGCACTAAGCCACCTCCCATGATTTGACTGGGACTCTGCTCCTGCAAAACAATTATAGCTGTCCTGTTTGCTACCTGCTTAGTAGCCTCGTTAGAGAAGGCTGTCATTATAGCCTATTCAAGTTGTAGGGCTCTGCAAAGTGAGAGGGGTGAAAATGATGGTTGCAGAGCTTCCTGGGAGCTTTGGATACCTAGGAGGAGCAATAAGATGTGGGTCTCCAGGTACCAGTTGATGGTTGGTGACCTCCTCCCTCCTAGACCCTTAGTAGTTTGTTTTTTCTATCTTGGCCAGGGCCTCAAGTAGCCCTGAGGTCCAAGGGCTCCCTGGGGGACCCCCTCACATCACCTGCAAGACTAAAGGTACCTAAGAAAAGCCTTTGCTGAGGATATGTAGCTGGGAGAGAAGAACACATAAAGGGGCTTGGGAGTGGGCTAGAGATTCGGGGAGGGAAACAGTCTGTCCCTGTGCTCACGAGAGCCCTGAGTCAGCTCTGACAGCAGCAAGGACATGGGCTCTTTTTGGAATCAATTCCTTTCCTGGGTTTGGATAGATAGGGAGTCCACTTTGCCTGAATCTGTTTGGTTCACGAGTCCTAGAGAGCAAGTAGCAAGGGTTCAGACAGTGAAGAATGCCAGCCCAACCCACTTCAGAATTGTGTATTACTTTTCTGCCTTCAGATTGTGAGAATTTGGGTAGCAATGGATCCTCACACTTCAGACACTCAGTTCTACCTCTGAGCCCCCTCATCTCACATCCCCCATTTATGCAGCTCTCACTTATACCCTGCCCTCTCTAACCCATCACTGTGCTACTAACTCAGCCACTCCCTTTCTCACTAGATGTTCATTTATTTTTTCAATCTCTTATACCCACAACTCATGTCACATCCATCCATCCATCCATCCATCCATCCATCCATCCATCTATTCATCTGTTCTTCTGTCCATCCATCCATCCATCCATCCACTCACCCACCCACCTCTCCATCCATCTGTCCATCCATCTACCCATCCATCCATCCATCCATCCATCCATCCATCCATCCATGCATCTGTTCATTTTTCTGTTCCGTCATCCATCCATCTACCCTATCCATCTATCCACTCATCTGTCCATCTGCCCATCAATCCATTCATCCACCCACTCATCCATTAATCCACCCACCCATCCATCCACCTGTCCATCCATTTGTCCAATTTGTCCATCCTCCCATCCCATCCCATCCATCCATCCATCCATCCATCCATCCATCCATCCATCCATCCGTCCATCCATCCAATCTGTCCGTCCATCCATCTGTCAATCCATTCACCTGCTTACTTATACCTTCATGAAATGTGTTCTGAGCTCCCCATGTAGTGGGAGCTGGGCTGGGTGCTATTACTGTACAGATGAATTAGCATTAATCTGGTTGCATGGAGACAGCTATTTAAATAGACACCTAAAATACCTGGTGACGATTGACAATAAAGACCTGGACAATGTGTTCTGGGAGCACCGTGGGGGTGGTGGGGAGACAGGAGGCAGCAGCCGTTTCCTATTTCCCCAGTGAGCTCCCACATTAGTCCCCTACCTTTCAGTTTATGGAACTTTTGCTCATCACTCTGTTATGGATGCCCCAGCTCCCCTCCAGGTAATTAGAAAACTGCCAGGTCCATTTTATAGATGAAAAAATGGAGGCTCAGGAAGTCCCAGCCACTTGCATACATTTGTGAGCTGCAGCGCTGGCGTGCAGGCTTCTCTACACAGGGAACACCCTGGGGTCATTTTCTTTGCTTGACAGATGGCCATGGGCATCGTAGGACTGGTGCTTCCTTCTCTCTCTCTCTACTCTCCTCATTCCTGGGTGGCTTCAGTTCTCTCCCAGGAGTGAGGCGGTTCACCCCAGGGTGGCCCCTCTTCCTTCACTCCCACGCAGTGCATTCTGACTCAAAGCTGAAAGTGCTTTGCTGGATAAGATGATGGGGACTGACAGGGGTGACATACCTGTGACATGCTTGAAGGAAACACACAGTGGTGAGAATGTCAGACATCAGACACTATCTTATGTCATTGCCTAGTCCTCCCTGGGATGGACAGAGGTCACCTGGCACCAAGACCCCTGGGTCAGAACCGTCACTCTGAGGGATGCTTGCTGCATGATGTTGGACATGACACGTGACTTGACCTCTACAACTTTGCTGCTGAAAGCTTGGTCCATGGACTAGCGACAACCGATGCCACCTGGGAGCTTGCTTGCAATGCCCCAGCCCCCACCCACTGTGTTTTAACAAGATCCAAGGTGATTCTTACGTTCATTAGAGTTTCAGAAGTGCCTATTTCTAAGCCTCAACTTCCTTAACTGTAGAATGGGAATAGAAATACCTTCCCTGAAACATTAGTGTGAAGATTAAATAAATGCACTTGAAGATCTCTGTGTGATCGACTGATTGTCCTGATTTGCCCAGGACTGAAAGGGTTCCTGAAAAGCGGAACATTCAGGTTTAAAGTTGGGATGGGTTGTCAACCTGCTTTCACCTCAGCGCTTGACACGCAATAAGAGTTCCTTTGCCATGGTGCTGCAGTTGTGGCATTTAGGAGACGTGGATTTAGGATTTCCACAGGGAAACTGATTGTATTTGCATTGGTGCTGTGCTGGTGGGTTGTAGTGTTTTGGGTTTTGTTGCTGTTATTGTGGTTGATTCTTTCTTGATTACAACAGCCACCATAATCACAGCTCTCATTAATGGAGCTCTCGGTATGTGCTCAGAGTAATACATGCATTATCCCATTCACAATAACCTCTTTAAAGTAGGGAATAAAATTCCCTCCATTTAAAAACAATGAGAAAATGGAGCCTCAGAGCGAGTAAGGATTTTGTCCAAGGCCCAGACACCAGTAAGATAAAGAGCTGAGATTTGAACCCTCTATTTGGCACCAGTGTCTGTGCCTTTAATAACAGGAACATACAGACTCCCAAAGGGAGAAGAAGCAATTTCTTCTGAAACTTGAGCATTCAGAGCTGTTTGTAGACACTTCTTCGAGAACAGTGGGATATTTTCGAAACGGACATTTCGACTATAATGTTTACCACCAGGGCCTGCCCCTAGCAAGTGTTATGGGAAAGCCCGAGACACTCCTTTTTATTCCAGAAGTAAAGCTGCTTCCTTCAGTTCAGCAGCAACACCTCTATGTATGACAGCCGGAGACGAAAACTTAATGAACAGGACTGGTTTGCTTTTTCTCTTTGCTGGAACAGCTTAATGACAAGCGATTATTATTGGTGGCAACTTGTCATGTCTTAAGTCTGGGTCTTGGCAGTTGTGGCTGTCAGAGTCTTTGAAAAGAAACCAATCTCAGCACATATTAGAGAAAAACAAAAAACAATGAGGAAAGATGAAGAGCTCATGCAGGGAAAAGTGAGATTTGTGAAGAGAGGTGGGTGTCCCAGGAAAAAGAGAAGAATGGTGAAGAAAAAGAGAAGAATGGTAAGAAAAGGGAAAGATGATGAAGAGAGATGCACTACCCTGTAGTCTGAATTATTCTGATCCAAGTTCAGGAGCATGAGTTAAACATGTTACATTATTTTTTTTCCTAGCCAAAGTGGCATCAGTAATCTTTGATTGTAAGTGATAGAAAAGCTAATCAAATTGGCTTAAGCAAAATGAGATAATTAATTGGGACATGCAATTGACAACAAGGTAATTTGTCTTCAGGTGTAGCTTGAACAAGGTGTTCAACATGGACATCAGAACTTGGTAACTCTCCATCTTACAGCTTAAACTGTGGGTCTGATAGCTTTCTTATTAGGATGGTACATAGTGGTTGGGTAGCTGCCAGAAATTCTGGCTGAACATCCATCTAAGCTCAAGTCTAACAGTAAAAGTACCTGTCTTTTCCTAGTCCCTTTCTTCATAAATCCAGGAAGTCACTCTGATTAGATCAGGTTAGGACCTGTTTCTACCCCCGAATTAATTACTGGCACTATGGGCCAATTGGCTTGACTGAGAGAGAGGAAAATGACAGTTCTCAGGGGAAATTCACTATTACCAGTAAAGGAAGAAGAGATGCTCAGTGGTCAGAATAAAAAATGTCTACCACGTGGCTCAGGGAGGCACATGCTTCATGAGAAAAAAAGGAATCTGAAGAAAATAGCTTCAGGGGCACAGAGAAGGCCAGTGGGCCAGTCACAGTTGGGACTTGCAAAATAAAGATGTTTCCTTGTGCTTAAGTTTATCAGCTCCTCAGACACCTGACCCCGGGGCCTCTGGTTCAGTAGAATTTCCCTCTGGCTTTGGTGGGAACCAGGCTTGCTTTCTGTGTGAGAATAGCTGGACCTAGCCCTAGACAATCTATAATTGCTAATGACCCTGTTTGGAAGCCTGGAGTCAGATGCTCACCTGCAGGTTGACAGAGCACCAGTGAAGCCAGGTTGGGCCTTTGCTGTGCCCTTGCATAACCATAAGGGTCTAAATCTCAGCGGGGCCTCCTTTTGGCCAGCCCTGCTAATGATCTAGAAAGCAGGACTGAGTTCAAGAGCAATGATCATTGTGTGGTCCTAATTGATGTACAGTATGTTGTGCTGTCCTAAATTAGCTGCAACAAGAATCAAGAAATACATTTCTCCATGCATTTATATGTTCTTTCCTCTGGCATTGCAGACTTGATAGTGGGAAACTTGGCTTTGGGTGGTAAGCTGGGACAAGATCTGAAATTCCCAGGAAAACATGGAAGTTCTAGCCACAATATTTGAAGTTAGAGTACCAGTTGACTAAATGATATAGCAAACGAAAGATGCTGGCTGCATCTTTCAAGTCATAACCCAGCAAGTGTTATGGGAAAGCCTGAAACACTCCTTTTTATTCCAGAAACAAAGCTGCTTCCTTCACTTCAGTTCAGCAGCAACCCCTCTATGTATGACAGCCCCTCTACGTAAATCAATGTAGGCTTACCTATTGGCACAGATCGGAATTCCAAAGGGAAGAACAGAGTTATCTTACACAATATCCCCCAAATTCCAGGTTTCTCCCAGGTTCCCTGTTGGAAGACACTGGTGGCACATTTAGCAGAGGAAGAGTTTGCAATACAGTTGACCTAGGAATTAGATACAGATGCCTTTAGCAGAGGAGTTGTTTGTAATACAGTTGACCTAGGAATTAGATACCGATGCCTTATCCTGAGCTACAGGGCGCTCATTGTGTGATGTGGCCTCTGCTTCCCATTCTAACTCATTTCTCACCCCTCTCTCTCTTGCTCCTTAAACTTCAGCTGTTCTGACTTTCCTTCTGTTCCCTGAACTTGATGAGCCCTCACTTACCTTGGCATATGTGTCATCTTCTGCTGGAATGACTCTCCCTACTCTCATCTCACCCCTAATCTTTGCCTGGATGAATCCTTCTTCATATACTTTTGATCAGCTCCAATGTAGCAGATCAGATGACCTAGAGTGGGGCTCCTCTCTCAACCCCACTCCTGAACTGTGACATCATCTGATTTCCTTGAAATTATTCTATTTGTTTTTTTAATTCAAATTTTTAAAATTTGAGATGAGTCTTACTCTGGGGTTGGCCAGACTGGTTTTGAACTCCCGGCCTCAAGCAATCCTCCTTCCTTGGTCTCCCAAAATACTGGGATTACAGGCATGAGCCACCATACCTAGCAATTGTTCTATTTATTGTTGTCCTTCTTTGTTTGTCTCCTCCCCTAAGAATGTAAAATTCATGGAATGGGGGGCCTTCACTTTGGTAACCTCCTTCCCTAGGTTCACTTTCCTGGAAAAAAACCTGGCACAGAGCTGGAGTTTGTTAAATTTGTTGAATGAATGAAAGACAATCCACAGATGAGTGTCTCTAGAGTGGTAGGTCTAGCAAGTCTCTTTAAGTACATAGAGCATGGGATCCTTTCCTGCCCACGGGCAGTCTTGCACTCTAGGGGGATGCTTGTGCCAGTTTCCTTCCCAAAAAAGTGGCCCAGTGGTCTGCAAGGTGCTGAGTGGGACTCAGGAGGGCATGGTGCCCTACCCTCAAGAATTCTCAGTCTGAAGGACATGCAAGATTCACACCTCTCTGCAACTAGGCAACCACATATGATCCAGATTAAAATCTTTAATGCAGGCATAATAATAAGACATCTCACTGTATGCTATATAGAGCTACATATTGGGTATGCCCAAGAGAGATATTGGCTATGATGATGGTCGTGATGATGATGGTGAGAAGGAGGATGGATGTGATGATGATGGAGGATGATGATGACAGAGGAGGGAGGTGGGTAGTCATGGAGTAGTTATTTTCCAGTGGGACCGATTCAGGTTATGTGCACTTGAGAATGCTATCCATCTCAATCCTCAGGCTTAGAAGGCTTATTTGATGCTTTTAATTTTCCTCTCACCCCTGGAAATTGAAATAAAATATGTTGAAATGCTCAACTGATACACTATGAGAGTAAAAGAAAGCACATCAGGGCTTACCAGGGCTCACGAGGGCAATCCTCAACAGGAGAATGCAAATTCCCCAGGAGTCTCTCTGGACTGTTGCTGGGTTACCTGCATTATTTTAGCAGACAACAGGAAAATAAGTTGTGGAAATGGGTGTGGGGTTGACAATACTGACCAATTAATTCTTTCATGCTACTTGGGGGTAAGCCTCCTGCCCCTCTTATCCTTCCCCAAGTACTTATCAGGCCCCTACTATGTGTCAGACATTATACTAGGCTTTAAAGATTCTAACTTGAATACCTACTTCTCAGCCATACTGCTGTTGAGAAAAGACAGAGGAAAAACTAATAAATCAGCTTTAAAGTTCAGATACTCAGGCCACAGAGTTTCAATCAGACTGGCATGGGGCACAATGCATAGGTTATTCTTTGATAACTCTCCAAGGGATTCAGATGTGCAGCCAGGAATGAGAGCCACTGATGTGAGCAAGGGAAAACTGGATGCATCTCATGATGACTGCCATCACCATGGGGCCATGTGGATCTCAGGGAAGTCACTTAACCTCTCATCCTGTGTCTTTAGGAGAAACGCCATCCATGAGGGTTATGCCACTTGCCTTATTTATTGATTAGTTGGGATCAAAGAGATACTGGGTGTGGGTGGGCTTTGTAACCTTTATGAATGGGTAAATGGAATGTAAGTTGCTGTTAGGCTCTAGGAAACAGCAGGGCTTGGTACCCATGGAGTCAGGTGTCACCCTGGGGACCCAGCAAGCTCTGGAACATTCTGGAGCAGGATTGAATGCTCCAGACCTGATTGAATGAGACCTCAGTTATGATGGGACTAAAACACAGAGTTTAGAGCAGACACCCAGAATCCCACACCCTTCTGCCTCCCTCGCTCTGTGTTTAAAACAGTTTGTTCTGTCTTCCGCAGAGCAGTGAGCATGGGGAGAGAAGTGCTTTTGCTTCAAAATCAAAGTGGGTGTATGAAATCTGTTCCTCTCCCCCGGCTGCACATTCTAAGGAAGCCGAGTGCCAGAGGTGGTCAGAGGCTGATATGTAGAATCCGAAAAGTACAGGCTGAGCCGTGGCAGGAGGAGGTAAGTGCAGGAGAGGTGGCCTCTACCATCAAGGCAGGGAGTGGAAAGGACGTTCAGGGGCTTCAGGCGATTTGGCGTATTGGACGCCAGGCCCTGGGAGTGTGGCCAGATTCCCCATCATGTCCTACCAGTCCATAAAATCACCTTAGAAAATCCCAAAGCTAAATGTGAGCCTCTTCATTGTTTTGCTATGCTATTATATTTTGCAAATAGGCCCTTGCTTCTGTCCCTCCAAGGGGTAGATGATGCTTTTGGTCCACGGTGGTTTTTGGGTTGAAGTTTAAGATGCCAATAGAAATGAGAGTGGTACAGGGTAACTGCATGATGCCCAGGAAGGACATTAGGGATGGTTTCTCTCCAAGGCATGGATTCATTGCTGTACGGAAAGGCAGTTTTTTCTTTGCATTATGCAGGCTCCTTGGGCTCAGAATAAATGAGCTGGTTTGCATGGGGTGGTGGAGATTTGAAACTAGCATGTCAGTGGACCTGGAGAGACCAGTTCCTGAAATAGGATGAGGACCCTCTTAGGTTTCTGACGATGTCTGTGTGATCTGTAGGACCAAGGATGTGGAGACAAGTACCCAAACTGTCAAAGTCAGGCATGGATAGATGAGTGTCCCACTTCTACCATTTCATCCCATTCTCACAGCAGCCCCAAGCGATGGAGGGGTCATTTTTCCTGTCTTATAGGGAAAGAGACTCAGACCCAGAAAGATTAAGCACCTTCCCAAAGCCATAGGGCTGGCTAGGTTAGCCACAGTCCCTCAAAAGCAGGACTTGAACTCAGGTTCAATAGACCCTAGAGCTCATGATATTTCAACTATAAAGCTGATACACATAGACGGGTAGGCTAGGGAGTCTAAACTTAACGTGGCAGGCCTCTGGGAGCTATTGGTGACTACAGAGTAGGGCAGTGGCATGGTTAAAGGGATGCTTTAAGAGTTTCAACGAGGCAGCTCTGAACAGGTTGAGTTGTTGAGATGCTCCAAGTCCAGAGTGTGGATTACCTCTTGGAAAAGATAGCATAATCTCCTGATGTGAAATATTTGCTGAGTACTTCATACGTGATGGGCACTACACTGGGTGCTTTGCTACAAGGGAATCATTTAATCCCTACAACTCAATGAGAAAGCACCATTATTGGCAACAGCAGAGTGCAGAGATAAAAAGCTGGAGACCCTGAGGGCAGGCAAACCTGATTTCTACCTGTATGATTTTCTACCTGAAAAATCAGCCTATTTCTGGGTCTTTTTTCATTTGTAAAATGGGCATACTACTAGTGCCAACTTAGTAAGGTGGTTGGGGGTGGCATTAAATGAGATAGTACCTAGAAAGTAAGGAGCAATGTGACTCTCATAGACTAAGTATTTCTAGCATGTTTTACTATGGTCATTATCACCATAGCCACACCCATTTTATAGGTGAGAAAACTGAGACTTAGAAAGGCTGAGTGGTTTTATCCCCCCCTACCCAAAGCCACATAATGAGGATTGGAGCTGGGTAGTCCGACCCCAGAGGTTCTAGTATTCTCCATTCTGGGGAGAGGCTGCGAATGGGGATCAGCATAGTGAGTAATGGGAGAGATTCAGCTTGGGCTGAAATTTGGCATGACAGGGAGTGGGTACAGCACAAAGCAAGGGTTTTTGCACATACTCTTTCACAGATGGCCTGTGCCGAGCTGGCTCTGGGCCGATTAACTGCTGTCCCTATAATTATCTTTCTCCTGAGGAAGTTCACAGTGCAGCCATGCCCTCCTCTACATGTGGAGAACCAGATAAGATGCGTGTGCTTACAGCTCTACTCTGTGCACAAACCTTTGCATGGATACCCTGGTCATGTCTAGCTCAGAGTACATAAAGCAAGGGTGTTGGAGGATCCCACATTCCATCACCATCTGGCATGTCTGACCTTCACCTCTCCACCAATACCAATCTTTCCAAGGAATTGTCTCATAGACCCTTTTTATTGGGTTCCAGTGGTGCCTTTAAGGTGTGTCCTGTTAAGAGCTTTCTCTGTTCCTTGTGTACTCAGTGCAAGATGCCGATCCACTGCCTTTTGCAGTCAGAAGGTAGCTCTGGTGACTGGCTTCCTTTGAGGCATCATTTCCATGGGAGTTATCACATTTCTTTGGTAATTTAGAACATTTTTGCTCCATCCCAAGAGGCGTCTCACAGTGTGTGAGGCTGGTGAATATAATTGCCTTTAGACTCTACTTCTGTGTTGCCTTCTGTTGGTGGTTTCTTTATGTTGTTGCCCTATTTTGACATTTAATGAA
The DNA here is from genome assembly GCF_049350105.2 of Macaca mulatta. Classification (NCBI taxonomy): domain Eukaryota; kingdom Metazoa; phylum Chordata; class Mammalia; order Primates; family Cercopithecidae; genus Macaca; species Macaca mulatta. The sequence continues at coordinate 11,145,283 of NC_133425.1, read as the reverse complement.
GTTCTTTGGACAACTGCTGAGGTTTATAGGTCTTCTTTATTCTCCTCTTTATCAACAGATGACACATTGAGATATAGGTGGGTATTGGATGCTTGGGTAATTCCTCAGGGTAGGAAAGTGTAGGTGATGATGTTGAAAGTTTCATTTTGTTTTGGTCACAATATTCAGAATCCACACAAAATACAATCTCAGTTACTGAATTCTCCTTCTTTCCATTTCTGGTCTTAACCAAGGACATTCCTCTTAGGCTTCATTCACATATTCATTCCCTTGTCATCCATTTATGGTTGTGCCAAGATTTCTGCCAGGTTCTGGGGACATAAAGATGAAAACGCAAAAATCTCTGCCCTTGAGGAGCTCACAGTCTTGTTGAGATGTGATTTAAAATGGTTAATCAATTCAAGAATATTAGATTTCTGTAAAAGCTACTGTAGGGAAAACAATAATTATCCAAAGTCTTTAAATCTATTACCCACTTTAATTGATTTAATTAGGTAAAATTCATAGAACTGTAATGTTGGAAGGGGCCCAGAAGACATTTATTCTTGTTTCTTTTCTCTGCCTTCAGGCCACGCTTCACTCAAATTATCCCCCAAACCCATGCATTTCAGAAAAGAGCAGTATTTTGAAGAACTATAGCTTTTGGCCCGTTCTGATAAAACTTTTAGTGAGCACCCACAGGGAAAGCGATGTAAGCTTGTTGAAAGAATTGACATGCACAGCTACAAAAGTATTGTTCTGAAAAATGTGAATGGAACATCCACCCTTCACACACACATACACACACACACACACACACACACATACACACTCTTGCAGTGGAATCCCCATAAGTTACCCTGTTGAGGTTGTGTTCAATACACATGGTAAATACAGAATGCAAAATAAAAACATGACTGTAATATGATGAGGACCCTTTGATAATTTTTTCAGTTACCTGAAGGAAATACATCTCAGCACTTGTCAAATCCTGTTTTGCTCCAACACAGAGGCATACTTTCTGTTCTGTTTAGTTGGCATTTTTGCACCATGTCCACAAGTCAACAATGTGATTTAAGCATCTGTTCCATACAGATCTTCAGTGATCCCAGGAAGGCTGTGGTTGAGTGTCAGAAAGGGGGCAGGACGTAGAGTCATGGCACTGAGGTACGGATGCCTACTTGCCGTGTGACCGTTTTGAGCCTCATTTTCCCTGCCAACAATACCAGCTTTGTAGGATCACTGTGGGGATTTGACGAGTTAGGGGGTATGAAGGCAGCTTGTATATTGTAGCACTGTATGCATCACCTGCCTTTTCTAAATGGAAATTTGTTCTCATGATCGTAGATTGGTGGAGATGTTAGGGCTAATAGAGGCCCTTTAACACAACATAAGTTACCATGCCACTTTCTAGGGTGAGAACATTCAGCGACTCTCCCTTACCCTCTGAATAGAGTCTAACTCTCCGGACATAGCTCCTCAGGCCCTATGTACTGGGGTTTCTGCCAAGCTCTTCAACATCATATCGTACCCCTCCTTTGGGCGCCATGATGTATTCATCTACAGCTTCTGAAATAGTTATAGTGCATCCTTGGGATTCCTCTGACTGTAACATCCATGCACTTCTCCTCTTCCTCACCTGGATGTTCCTTCAGCACTTCATATGCATCTTTTAGCCCTTAGTTCATGGAAGTTGTCTTCCACTTAATTCTTATTAAGAACGCTTAATAAGGTGTTCGATAAATGTTTGTTGATTGAAAAGGTAGATGTCCACATGGTATTTATGATACTCTATTACATGGGAGCTGTACGTTCAAGTGACAGAAACCCTACTCAAACTGCTTACATGAACATAGAAACGTACTGGTTTCTGTAACCAAGGGGTCCAGGAGAAATGACTTCAGACTTGGCAGACTCTAGGGGCTCCAAATATATCGTTAGAAAACTGTCTGTCTTTGTTGATGCTGTTTTGTATCCATGGCTTGATTTTTCCAGTCATGAGCTGGGGTGGGGGTCAGATAGAGTTTGTTCTGTTAGAACCATATAGACTCAAAGGAGGAGGGGGCAGGATGAACTAGAGGAAAATGAGAAGAATAGATGATAAACAAGCAATAATAACAGATATCCTACCAGGACCTGATTATAAGCTCCTGAGTACAGCGGCTTCTTTCTTCTGTGTATTTGCAGGATCTGTTCTGGAGTCTGGCATATAGTAGATGCTCAGGAATATCTGCAAATGATTGATGTGTGATTTACTTTCCTTACTTCTAGGATGCAGTTTCGTGCTTCTGTATAAACCACCTCCTGCCTCATCCTTTGTTTTACTTTCTTTTCACTGGCAGGATCCGACGTCTACCTTCTTCCAGTTTGGAGCATCCATCCAGCAGCAAGCCACGGTCATGCTGAAGATCATGCAGGATTATGACTGGCATGTCTTCTCCCTGGTGACCACCATCTTCCCTGGCTACAGGGACTTCATCAGCTTCGTCAAGACCACGGTGGACAACAGCTTTGTGGGCTGGGACATGCAGAATGTGATCACACTGGACACTTCCTTTGAGGATGCAAAGACACAAGTCCAGTTGAAGAAGATCCACTCTTCTGTCATCTTGCTCTACTGTTCCAAAGACGAGGCTGTCCTCATTCTGAGTGAGGCGCGTTCCCTTGGCCTCACCGGGTATGATTTCTTCTGGATTGTCCCTAGCTTGGTCTCTGGGAACACGGAGCTCATCCCCAAAGAGTTTCCATCGGGACTCATTTCCGTCTCCTACGATGACTGGGACTACACCCTGGAGGCGAGAGTGAGGGACGGCATTGGCATCCTAACCACTGCTGCATCTTCTATGCTGGAGAAGTTCTCCTACATCCCTGAGGCCAAGGCCAGCTGCTACGGGCAGATGGAGAGGCCAGAGATCCCAATGCACACCTTGCACCCGTAAGAAAGGGCTTGTTGTCTCCCAAAGAGGGATGAGAGTTTTGCTGTTGTCATTGTTTGCTCACTTACATACTCACTGTTGGAAATATGCACTGAAAATGCACGATGTTGTGTGTTTACTTATGGGATTTTTATTTTGCTCTCCTCTCTTTCTCTCATCTCCTTTGTAAGATAAGTCACATCAAACTTTGTTTCCTACAACTTACCTTTTTTTTCTACTCAACAATATATCTTGGAAACCTACACCTGGGATCGATCGATCTGTCTGTCTATAGCTATATCTCAAGTGTACCTATATTTTTTGTAACTCATAAACATTTGAACCCAGGCAAGTCTAACTTCAGAGCTCACATCACATTCTTCAATATGGTATCATGGTGTCATGATTTAGTTATCCAATCTGCATAATGATAGAAATTTAGGAGTTATTTTTCTTTTATTTAAAAAAATTTTGTGGGTACATAGTAGGTGTATATATTTATGGGGTACATGAGATGTTTGGCCACAGGTGTGCAATGTGAAATAAGCACATCATGGGGAATGGGGTGTCCATCCCCTAAGCATTTATCCTTTCAGTTACAAACAATTCAATTATATTCTTTAAGTTATGTTAAAATATACAAGTAATTTATTATTGACTATAGTCACCCAATTATGCTATCATATAGCAGGTCTTATTCATTCTTTCTATTTTTTTTTTTTTACCCTATTAGTCATCCCCACCTCCTGCCCCAACCCACAATACAGAAATGTGTTTATTTATAGGATAAGTGAAGTATTTTGGTAGAGGCATACAATGTTTGATAATCACATCAGGGTAAATGGGGTTTTCATCACCTCAAGAATTCATCATTTGTGTTATAAACATTTAATTTAGGGATTTTGTCAGATTGTTTTCCTATTAGAAGCTAAACAGCAGTGATCATCTTTATACATGTCTATGCACATGTGCAAGTTTTTTTCTAGCGTTGATTCTAAGATACAGGATTTTTGGGTCCTAATTCATGTGCATTTTTAAATGGAGGCATCTATTGCCAAATTGTCCTGCAAAGTAACAACACCAATTTATAGTCACACCAACAGTTTGTGAAACCACCCGGTTTCCCACGTCCTCACCAACATGTTATGCTTTGGGGAAACTTCCCACGCTAGTGCTCCTGGTCTCTGTTTGATTTTGCATTTGATTTTTTTCCCTTCTTATATTCTAAGTACTTTTGTAGGTCATTGGAAATCTTGGCAAACGTTACTTGCAGAACTGCATTCTATTCCATTATATGAATGTATCATAATTTATTTACTCCCATCTTGGCGAACATTTAAGTTAAATTTTAGGTTTCTGAGAAGTGTCATTGTTCCTTGTGGCCCATCATTATGGTTAAGCTGTTGAGATTTAGAATGATCCCTCCTATCCCCATTTTGCATGGTTCTGCCTGATGTTCACAGATTTAATTCATGCTTTATTCCTCAGATAATGAGCATTGTAGAACTCTGATTAAGGGCCTCAACTCTGGAGTTAGACTTGTCTGGGTTCAAAGCTTGTCTTGTCCACTTTCTATATCACTTGCACAATCATTTTACTTTTCTGGGCCTCAGATGTTTATTGCAAAGTGATGATAATAGCACCTAATTTCTAGGTAGCTGTTCTCAGGCCTCAGCAGGCATCAGAATCTCTGGGAGGACTTGTTAAGACACAAATTACTGGACCTCAATCTCAGAGTTTCTAATGTAATAGAAAATATGGGGTGAGCCCCAAGAATTTGCAATTTCTTTCAAGTTTTGGGGTGATGCTGATGTTCGTGGTGTAGGGGCTGTGCTTTGAGAACCAGTGTTCTAGAGATAGTCGTATTCATTGAGTTGCTGCATGAAAAGTACTGTTTAGCACAGTATTTACCACCTAGTAATATTAAATAACTTCCAGAGTGATCAGTGAAGTTTTTGGTCATCAGAAATTGTAGTCAGCAGGCTGGGTGTGGTAGCTCATGCCTGTAATCCTAGCACTTTGGGAGGCCAAGGTGGGTAGATCACTGGAGGCCAGGAGTTCAAGACCAGCCTGGCCAACATGGTGAAACCCTGTCTATACTAAAAATACAAATGTTAGCCAGATGGTGGTGGAGCATGCCTGTGATCCCAGCTACTCAGGAGGCTGAGGCAGGAGAATCACTTGAACCCAAGAGGGAGAGGCAGAGGTTGCAGTGAGCTGAGATCGCACCACTGCACTTCAGCCTGGGTGACACAGTGAGATTCCATTTCAAAAAAAAATAATTAAAAAAAGGAATTACAGTCAACAAACCACGTTGGTTTATTGCCAGCAGGGTACTATGTCACTCTGAAATATTTGTGGAAAGTTTTAGGACTTTGAATCTGCTACAGTTCAGAGACTATCAGAGATAGTCTCTGAACTGTAGCTGGAGGGGTGTGTGTGTGTGTGTGTGCGTGTGTGTGTTGAAGTAGACAGAATATACTTCTTTACAATTAACGTAAATCTGAAAAACAAAAAATGAACCTTGAATTGGGAAATCATGCTCCTTTGACATTTCTCCGTCCTCTGTCCTTTTACTCTCTTTAGTAATCCTGTTTCTACACTGCCACTTTCAGCGTTTAAAATAATTGTCCAGATATCAGGAAGGAACTCAGATAAATCAGCGTGAGACATGGGAGTCTCTTACAGAGGCAGGATTGCTGCCAGCCCAAAGACATAAGCGAGGCTAATGAATTCTCACTCCCATAATAAGATGTGCCCTGCAGCTGGAATATTCAGAAATGTATAATTTTGATGGAAACATAACTCAATTTTATGGCAATATATATTATATTGAAATATAATATATACAGGAAAAGGAATTCTAGAAGGATAATTGGTAAGACATTTAGATCCCTTTGCAGTGACCACCCTGGATTCTATTCTTTTTTTAAAAGAATGGAATTTTTCTGCTGCTGTGAAATGCTGTTGTGCTATTTCCCGAAGTTATGCCTTTAAATGCGGCAATTTTGTAAATGGTATTTCAGTCCCAGAGAAGCAATGCATCAAGTGTGGTAAGTCGCCATCCACTGCTTGGTGTTTAATGAAACATCTCTCCATCCATGCAGGGTTGGTGGTGTCCACCCAGTGTGTAAGTTTGGATAATGCATAAGTAGTCTCTCCTTCCCACACTCTCCCACAGTCCCTGATGCCCACCCCAGGGAACAGTGGAAACCTGCCAGGCTGCCCTTGACAGGGAGCTGGAGAAAGCCCAAAGAAGGCATTAAAAAAAAAAGGATTAAGGTGTGTGTGTGTGTGTGTGTGTGTGTGTGTGTGTGTGTATGTTTTGTTTTGTTTTTGAGACAGAGTCTCACTCTGTCTCCCAGACTGGAGGGCAGTGGTGCGATCTCGGCTTACTACAAACTCTTCCTCCTAGATTAAGCAATTCTCCCACCCTGTCTCCTAAGTAGCTGGGACTACAAGCACGCACGACCACATCTGGCTAATTTTTGTATTTTCAGTAGAGATGAGGTTTCACCATGTTGGCCAGGCTGGTCTCAAACTTGTGACCTCAGGTGATCCACCCACCTTGGCCTTCCAAACTGCTGGAATTACAGGCATGAGCCACTGCGCCCGGCGAAGGCACTATATTCTTCTGTTCTCCATCTATCATTGCTTCCAACCAACAGACTCTGTGCTAGGCCCTGGGATACATAGATGAATTAAGATATAATTTCTCTCCTCAAACACAATACAGTCTGATCAAGGTGGGGGAAATTTGTCTAAAGACAAACTTAGGTAATAAGAATTCTTTTTTTAATATTGAAAAAAGAATAGTACAGAAAACTACAGAATCTGATAAAATATCCAACTCAATATTCATCATAGAGAACAAAGTTAAGGATGCCAAAGGTTAATGTTTGTTTCAACATTTTAAAAGAAATAAAACACTAATGATAATGTAGAAGTTCTGATTATATCTGTTTCCCTGTCCCAGTTTTGTCCTCTTCTCTCCATAGAAGGGAAAACATGTACATGGATTTGGATGTAAACCAAATTCATCATCATGTTTTCGTACTTTCAATGCACATATATGTGTAACCACATTCCCAATGCATACTTCTGTCTAATGTACACAAATGGTGTCTAACGTATTAGAACTTCCTTTACCTCAATGTTATGTTTTCAAAATCCTTCTATGAAGATAATTAATTGCATTTATTTTATTGATGATATTCTGTTGTATAAATGTTCCATCTTTAATAATTCCTCTTTGATGAACATTTAGGTTTTTTTATAGTAAGATATTTTTCAGTCTGGATAGCTGAAAGCAGAGAACAGATCTATCTGTAGCCTGAGTTAGATCTATTAGCTTGTTCAATAGAAGCCCAGGACTCTCGAGTTAGGAGTTCCTCACTTCAAGCTTAAAAGTTACATTTGCAGCTGGATTAAGGTCTTATTCTGCAAAGCATCTGGTAAACAAATAGCTCTCACTATTCCTCCTATGTAGTAGGGAGGTTGCAAATAGCTCCAGAAGTTCAGATGAGGTCATACCTGATGTCTTTGTGGTGAGTTACTGAGGGGATCTGGGATCCAGCTTTGACTGGCTGAGAACAAAGTCATGGGGCCAGCTAGACATGCCACTTGGTGGTCATCATGGACTTTATTTATAATCTCATGCAAAGAACTGGTGCAGTTAGGATATTGAAACGTTGATTTATTGCTCATGGGCTGGGCGTGGTACCAGGGTCTGCTTGCAAGGGAAGGTATGTTCACGACCTTACCACCAACCTGTTTCTGTACATAGAGTTTCAGGGGGAAAAAAAAAAAAAGTACAGGAAAGGGGGACATTTTCTTCATATTTAATATTCCTGATTTTACAGAAGACACTTTGAAAAGAGCAGTCAGCATTTTCCAAAGTTCAAAAATAGCTCAGCCATGTTATATAACCTCCTCCTTGCTACTGCAAAGTTATTAAACATCTGTTCCTTCACCAAGCACAGAGCATGTCACAGGTAACTCCCAAAATTGTGAAGGTAAACCATGACCTGTTTGGCCAGTGGAATCCCAGCTGTTGTGTCCAGTTCCATTACAAGAATCTGTCCAGTTCATGAGTGGCCAGGGCTCCCTGGGAGGCACTGTGGCATCATGGTTAAGAGCATGAGCACTGGGGCCAGGCTGCGTGGGTTAGAACCTGATCTGTACTTTTTTAGACTTAGGACTTTGGGTGAGTCACTGAACTCCTCCACGTCTGCTCCCTCAGGTGTAATATGGGGATAAGAAAAGCATTTGCATCTTAGACCAGTGTGTGGTGCATGCAGAAGCAGTCTGTAAATGGTTACTACTGTGGATGAAACTTGTAGATCTAAAGTTATTAGGCCGGGCGTGGTAGCTCACACCTGTAATCCCAGCACTTTGGGAGGCTGAGGCAGGCAGATCACTTGAGGTCAAGAGTTGGAGACCAGTCTGGCCAACACATGGTGTGAAACCCTGTCTCTACTAAAAAAAAATACAAACATTATCTGGACGTGGTGGTGCACACCTGTAGTCCCAGCTACTTGGGAAGCTGAGGCAGAAGAATCACTTGAACCTGGGAGGTGGAGGTTGCAGTGAGCCGAGATCATGTCACTACATTCCAGCCTGGGCGACAGAGCAAGACTCAGTCTCTCAAAAAAAAAAAAATGAAGTTATGAGTGAAGAAAGTGTCTCTTCATGCCACAGCCCATGATATTACCATTCGTTCATTCAAAAAATTTATTTGATGTCTTCTATATGCTAGGCACCAATTATTTGTAGTTGGAGAGACACAAAAAGGCTGTCATGTGATTATTGGGCAGGGCAGGGCTGTCATTCATCTATTGTTTGCTCTGAGGTTTGGGGGCCAGTGGAATATTCCATAGTAGAGGCCCAGCCTCCCAAGTTGGAGGTATAGGAGAAAGAAAAATGTCCTTATGCTAAAGCACAGCACCTAATAAGAGGAGTAGGATCTGAATGACTCAATGCTCTGTGATTATTTTGAAGCTTCTTTTTGGTAGCTTTTATTTATTTCCTCTGGTGCTTAAAGCTCTAGTCATTAATGCCTATTTGGGGCTTGGTTCAAGCATGAAGACCCAGGTGAAATTCATATCACATTTTAGCCTGTGGTTTTATGAAATGCAAAGCATTAAGTTTGTGCTGTGAGTGCTGTGTATTTGTGTATGTCTACAAGTGTTTTTGCACACATATATGTGCATGGGTATGTATATACACACGTGTGCGCATGTTTACAAGCATTTTTGGTGCATGTGTGTGTCTTTCTCTCTGCATGTGTGTATGTGTTTCTTCTTCCACAAAGGAGGGGACACATTTTATACTTATTGAAGAGGAGATCATAGAGCGGAGAGGGTGGATGTTTCTCAGACCAAAACCCTCTTATCAAAGGATTACCATGGGCGAAATATGGCCATTGGGAAGAGGGCAGTGTGGCATCAAGAAAAGTTCATGGGCTAGGTAGTATGACAGACTTGACTATGAATTTACCACATATTTACCAGGTATAAGTTATTAACAACTCTGAACCCAGGAGTTTTCCTAAAGTAAGATAGACATCTCTTCTTATTGTAGCATCTTAAAGTATATACATTTAACATAGTGCCAGGCATGGAGTAGGCATTTTACAAATAACAGGTCATTATTACAATTTTCTTTTTCTTATTGTGGTCATCATCATCATTATTATTATAACTTTATACTTTTTATGCTGCAAGCTCTGCATAATCTAGGAAAGCAAGCAATGGAAGTGCATTTCAGTTCTCATCTTTAATTCCTGAATTACAACTGTATGTTCTGTGGTTCCCATTTAAGTTAGGGATGTAGGAGATGGATAAGTTACTGCACTGGAAATCAAGTAGCAGAGCTCGAGTAGATCTATAGCACAAATGAGGGAGCAAAAAAAGTCTTATCCCAGGAGAATTATGAATTAGTATTAAAGGGAAGTTATTTGGCCTTCATTGATAACACCTGGCTTGACCATTTATGTGTTTTGAATTGACTTCTTGATTTATGAAGTCAGGCTTCGGCTTTAAAAACCAACAACATTGTAAATTATTTCCCCCGCAGGAAGGGAAATAGAAGGAAGATATATATGTGATAAAGCATTTTATTCATGTCTAAGTTACACTGATACTACTTTAAATCTTCATTTCTAAAATAACATAGAAAAAAAATTCTTGGTTTAATGACCCATTAAGAGACTGTGCTAAAGCTGTTCGACGTATTTTTATTTAATAATTAGAATGATCACTGTTGGTTTTTTGTAATGCCAATAAAAGTACCTGCTCAGTTAATTCTCTGAGCTTGACCAGAGTTAAAACTTCCCGAGGTGAATGTGATTAACTCTTTGCAAATATTTATCTGTGGGATCACCATATGCTCAACAAACACTTCTCGCAGTGAGATCAGGCACCTCAGAGGCCAAGCTGTCCTGTGGGCCTTTGCTGTGCATCTGATTGGGACTCTGAACTCAGAATTGTGAAAAACAACCGAGTTCAAAGTAAATCAACAAGAGATATGAAGTGAGAGAATCCAGAGGAACACAAAGCACATTTCCCAAGCCTATGTGACTTTGTGGAATGTGGATTCAGACAGTGCTGTGTTCAAAACCCTCTTATTATCTGGGTTATTCTGGGAGAGTTCCTTAACTTCTTTGAGCCTCCATTTCCTTGATTGTAAACAGAGAAAATTCCAAGAATAGGGAGGATGATGACACAAAATACAGGTATTATACTTAGTTAAGCATCTAGGATATAGTTGGCACTCTACAGGTGTTAATTCTCCTCCTTCCCTGGACTAGAGGCACAGCTTGATCTAGTCCTGATGGACCCGTGAGAGTGGGCTGAGCTTGCTGGGGGTTCAGCCTGAGCGCTAAGTCAACAGCCTCTCTTCGGCATCATCTCTGTTTGTGGCATCTCTCCTGGAACACAGCCCTCCCTTTTATGGCTGGAAGTCAAAAGAACCGTATGCCAGCCCTGCAATGCAAGTCAATCATTTCCAGTTGGCATCCGATGAATACCTCGACAAATGGTGGAAACCTGATGCTGGCAGCTTGGGCGGACCAGAAGTTGGCCGTGCCTTTACCTTGAGGGAAAGGTGGTTTGGGTTGCTTTGGGGTCATACATAAAGCACAAATATTGTTCAAATTTGCCTTAGGCCAGATGTAAGTCTTAGGATTTTGGAACTAGCATGCCCAACAAAAAGACACATTGATCTATTTCCTCCAGGGTTGAATACTAGAGAAGTTTTCATTTTGAAATTTGGTAATTTAGTGACATGTGCTAATTATTTGCTGCAACTCTCTTTTGTGAAAACACAAAGCAAATTAAAGCCCCATCTCTATTTCTCTGGTGCCTTCTGACAGAGTGTATGTTGGGGCTGGGAGGCTTTAATGTGTAGAAACATAGGCTGATTGGGAGACCATGGCATAGGTCTAGGAAAGAGGAAGTGGTGACTTGGATTACAGTAATAGCTGTGGATTCAGAGAGAAATGGGCAGGCTTAATGCATATTTGGGGTATAAAATTGACAAGACTTGACAGACGAATATGAGGTGTTAAAAGAGCTATAATAATAATTTTTCTCTTGTATAGCCGAGTAGATGGTAGTGTCTTTTACTAAACAGAAGAAATGAGGAAAGAAATGTTGGGGAACAGAGTCAGGGACATCCAATTTTAGAGATGTTAAATTAGACATACTTTTGAGATATTCAAGTGGAAATCTCAAGTGGGCAATCAGAAGAGTGAGTACAGACCGAAAATGCAATACACAGGATTTGAGCTTATTGATGGCAGTCAAAGCCCTACGACTGGGCAAGGTCTTGCAGGGGAGAATGATGACTCAGGAGGGCCTGGGTTTAAACCATGAGGAACTTTAACATTAATTGGTAAATAATCCTCCAAAGAGAAGGAGAATGTTGGAGAGAAAGAGTTAGGCTGTAAATTCCAGGTGCTCTTCCCACATGGAAACTCTGTTCCCAATGTTGATTTTGTTTTGATGCCTGGTGGGCATCTGCACAGTGTTTGTTCCATGATAAACATCATAGTAGGTCCTGTAGGCCTTCCAAAAATGTGTAATCTATGGCTATGGCGAATATATCTGGGTTTGGTACGTCCTTGCAGAGTTAATCATACCAGCAGTTTTATTTAATCAGTACATTGAGAAAGTATATACATATATGTATGTGTGTGTGTGTGTGTGTATATATATGTATATATTTTTTTAGATGGAGTCTCACTCTGTCACCCAGGCTGGAGTGCAATGCTGCTATCTTGGCTCACTGCAATCTCTGCCTCCCGGGTTCAAGTGATTCTCCCACCTCAGCCTCCCGAGTAGCTGAGATTACAGCCACCCACCACCACACCTGGCTAATTTTTGTATTTTTGTAGAGACGGAGTTTCACCGTGTTGGCCGGGTCCTAATCTCCTGACCTCAGGTGATCTGCCCGCCTCAGCCTCCCAGCGTGCTGGGATTACAGGAGTGAGCCACCGCACCCGGCCGAAAGTAAAATTGATTACACGATGAATTGCCTGGCAAATCATCCCAGCAGTGAGCCTTTTGAGTTTTGAGAAATGAATATTATACTGGGCTTGAGACATGACTCAGATAGCAAGTCAAGTTTTGGTTCTGGAGAGATAAGGAAGTGATGAAGCTTTGGGTCTGGATGGATGAGGAGGTGATGGTTGGTGGAACATTGGGTCTGGAGAGATAAGAAGGTAATGGAACTTTAGGTCTGGACAGATGAGGAGGTGATGGGGCTTTGAGTCTGGACAGATGAAGAGGTGATGGAACTTTAGGTCTGGACAGGTGAGGAGGTGATAAGGCTTTGAGTCTGGACAGATGAGAAGGTGATGGAGCTTTAGGTCTGGACAGATGAGGAGGTAATGGAGCTTTAGGTCTGGACAGGTGAGGAGGTGATGGAGCTTTGAGTCTGGAGAGATGAGGAGGGGATAGAGCTTTGGTCTGGACAGATGAGTAAATGACAAGTGATGGAACTTTGGATCTGGAGAGGTGAGGAGGCGATGGAGCTTTTGGGGTCTGGAGAGATGAGGGAGTGATAGTTCAGGCAGGGGGAAAACCTCTGTCTTTGTTTCATTCTGGACATGATTTGGGCAACATCTGATATTGTACAAAAAGACAAAGTTAAAAATCCTTTGTACCAAAAGGGAGAAGCATGCGGCAAAGTACAAAGGGATAGGTGCTCACGACCGATTAACTTATGAGCTGTCCTTGGTTTGCTTTCCTGAAGGAGTATCTGTCTATGCACCTCCATCTATATATAGGCCAAAAGCTCTCCTGCTCATCCCTTCCAGGTGGGAGCAAGAGAGCCAGAACAGGCCTCTCCACCTGTTCTCTGCCTTTGTCTCCTTGCTTCTTTGCTTCTCTCACCTCTTGCTTCCGTGTGGATGCTGCCTGCCTGCAGGTGTGACTGAGCCCCTGTCCAGGTTCCTGGTGCCTCAAATCCTGGCATGAACCTCAGGGATGGAGGAGTCACGGTCCAGCGTGATGGTGCTAGCTGTGTTCTGCGTGGGCATGGGAGGCCAGCCACATTTCTACACAGGCCTCAAAGTTGGGTAAATGAACTGGCAGATCTGCTGGTGTCTGGTGTACCGTTGTCCAAATCCCCACAGTCAGCTTCCTGAGGATCTGCTTCATTTGGTTAAGTCTTGGCCAAACACAAAGAATAAATCCACACTGCCCAGTTTTCCACGTGATAGAAAATAGCTCTCCTGAGAAATATGCTCGTTTCCTTTTCATTTCCATCGCTATTAATAAGAGGAGGTTTTAAAAATTTAATTTAATTAATGCATCATTATGTATGTGGGGGTGAGTGGAGAAACTTCAAGTTTCATAGGTTACATTATCTAAGCATATATATTTTTAAATGTGAAATATTGGAAATGTGAAAGTATTCTAAGGATAAGACCATGTATTGACTGCCTCCTGTGTGTCAATCAGTTTAAATACATCATCTTTCATCCTTAGATGTGAGTTAGGATGATTTGACTGCAGGTAGCAATCAAATTAACTCAAAGTTATATGATTGAATTATTTCCCATAACAAAAATTCCAGAAGTTGTTTGGATTTCAGGTGCAATATAATCAAGCTTCTAGTTCTTTTCTCTATGATCTCTTGACTTTGCTTTTTGGGCAGTGTGTGTTTTTTTTTCTCTCTAACTGGCTTCCTCATTACCTCAAGTTTGCTGTTAGCAACACCTGGAAAGACTTCTTTGTTTGTGGCCAAATTAGGTCATGTACTCATCTTGGGCCAATAATGGTGATTTTGAAAGTGCCAGGTACTGACTGGCTTCACTTCAAACTCCTGACCCAGTCACAGAGAAAGCAAACAGGTTAAATCAAACCGGACCTACTCCTGGAGCTGGGAATGGAGAAAACTTCCCATGAGTTCCATAGATTCTTACAGAAGGCGTGAAGTCTCAATAAAATTTGAGTTCTGTTAAGAATGAGAAAGAGATAAATGAATGCTAGATAGAGTACTGGCAGGTCAATTATAAGTCATAATTCGTATTACAGGTAAGTATAAATAGGACTAGAGAAGTTATAGAACTTGAAAAGAGCCACACGGGTAATGTAAAATGGAACCAGAAGTTAAATCCAGTTTCCTTTGGTTCCAAACCCCACATTACAACTTTCAGAGGCTGCAAATTGACCTGCGTTGTGTGCATGTTTTTTTTTTTTTAACTTAGAGTGTTTTTCCTGTTTCTAAAAGTCAAGTAAGCCCCAATGTTTAAACATTATCATCAGATTTCACAAAAATTATATTGTTGTTTACCATGAAAAAGATGGAGTTAGTGATAGTAATCCCATATCTTGACCTGATAATGATCAACTGGAAGTTGGAAGTGACTGTCATCTCTGCGCAGAGCGCCTTAGTCTCAATCTGAGTTGTTTCATTTATCCATGTTACCTCCAGGGCTTCTTTAAGTATTTTATTCCAGGTTGTCTTGTACTCATTTTTATTATTTTTATCATAATCATCATTCTGTATATTTATTTCCAAAACAAGAACTTGATGATTATTAAGATTGGCAGATATTAGAATGAGCAATAACAGGGAGTTTTGATAGTTCACCTCCAGAGATCTTCATACCTGAGTTAGTACAACTGGAACCGTGTACAACATAGGTCTCTCATATTCTATATGCTTACAGCATTACTGGTCAAACATTCTTACTTAAAGCTGCAGGTAAAATCATAGAAAGCACTGCTGGTGTATGATTTTCTATGATTAGAGGCTTCCCAAGATTGGAGAGGTGCCTCTAATCTTTTGCCCACATTTTCTCAGAACAAAATAAGATGAACTTGGCTTTCAAAATTACAGCTGGGCATGTCTGGGACATAGTCATCTGTGACTAAGTGATCATTTCATGGAGCTGTAGATCATAAACCTCCTTCTTGGTTCAACTTACAGGTGAGAGGTTGAGTTGTTTGTGCCTAGAGTGCCTTACCTAAAGGCAAAAACTTCCTGACTTACCCAAGGAGAGTTCCCCCTTGACAGATTAAATTAATTTGTAGATATTATTTTAAGGCTGGAAGAAAATATTTGCTCGGGTGTGCAGTGGCATTATGACATTTGTCAAGTGAATGGCAAACGATGGAGCCTGATGGAACCCATATTACTTGTTTAAGAAATTGTGCTGAAAACTTCCAGTTTGTCATTTAACCCAGTAAACTATTTGGTTCCAATCTACTTTCATTTTCTTAGTCATACTGGGGGTTTCAATATTTGCTTTAAAAATAAATTTGGGGTTTGTCAATTCTAACTGCTAAAGATATGTTTGACAGATTGAATGGTCTTCTTTACCTTCATTGAATTCCATTCTATCGACTTCTACTTCAGACCACGATGGATCCCCTACAGACTGAAAAAACCAAAATGGACAAAAAATTTGAAATGATGATTTTTAAGACCCTGAATATTGGAGTAAAGAAGATAGAAAATAAAATAAGGGAGTTTATATATGGCTCCACTCACCACCTTGAGAGAGTTTCCAAGCTGCAACTTAAGGATAGGGGACTCAAGTCTGGCAGACTCCCTAAATGGAAGAGACAGAGACGAATCTAAGAAAGCAAAGGCAGCTGGATTTCACAGGACAGAGTAACTGAGAAAAGTGATCTGCATAAATGGAGAACCCTGGAGATCTGCCTAAGGCCCACCTTAGTGTTGAGCTGAGTACTGCTCAATATAAGGGCAAGGACACCACCTAAAGCCAAAGAAAGAAGCCTCCCAAAGATTGAAAATAACAGAGCCCAGGGCTCGCATGGAGTGAGGATTAGCCACTAGTCAGGCTAGAAAACCCCGTTATTCATGGGCACTGAGTTGAGTGCACAGAAGGTGGTTGTCTCAATAATGGAGAAATAATTAGCTGTAGACTATGAATTGCTCTGACTCTGCCTAACAAATATCAAAAGCAAAATCTGAAAAGATCAAACTGCTTCCAAGTAACTTAGTCATTCTAGAACAGAGCTCAGTGATATTTATAGGAATACAAAAATATCAGCACAAAAAAAAGTTAAAATTTATAATTTCTTCCATCCAATCAAAAGTTACCAGGCATGGAAAGCAGCAGGGAAATATAATTCATAATGAAAAACTATCATGTAACAACTTACCCAGATTTAAATGGATGTTGGAATTGGCAGATGGGGCTATTACTATAGAGAGTAACTCTAACTCTCAACGTCATAGGTTCAAAAGTTCAAGTGGAGACATACAGAATGTTTTTTAAAAAGCCATATCAAACTTCTACAATGCATGAGATAAAAACTACACTGGATGGATTAATGGCACATTTGACATTGAAGAAGAAAAAATTAGTGAACTTGAAGACAAAGTAATTTCCCCAAATGAAACTCATAGAGAAAACACAATTTGAACTATGAACTGAGCATGACTTAGGATATTAATATATGTTTAATTTGAATCCCTAAAGTAAAAGGGGGCAGGAAGAATATTTGAAAAATAATGGAATGAAAATTTTTCAAATTTAATGGAAACTATATAAACTCTCAGTTCAAAAAACTTAAATCCTGAGAATGAGAAATATGAAGACATAGCATAATCAAATTTCTCAAAATCAGTTTTAAAGATATATCAACTAAAAAGATATACCAGAGTTGAAAGCTGTCAGAGGAAAAAAGATACCAGCAGACTTCTGGTCAGAAACAATACAGGTTAGAAAAGAGTGCAGAAAAATATTTTGTACTGAAAGAAAACAATGTAAACCTAGAATTCTTTGTACAGTAACAATATCTTTCCAAAGTGAAAATGAAATAAAGACTTTTTAGATATAGAATAACTGAAAGAATTAGCAACAGATCTGCATTACAAGAAAAATTAAAAGAAGTTCTTAAGGGAGAAAGAAAGTAATACCAAACAGAATATGGATCATCACAAAAGAATTAAAAGCAATTAAATGGAAACTACATTGTTAAACACATGAGGAATTTTTTTTTTTTTTTTTTTTTGAGACCAAGTCTCACTCTATTGCCCAGGCTGGAGTGCAGTGGCACGATCTCGGCTCACTACAGCCTCCACCTTCTCCTGCCTCAGCCTCCTGAGTAGCTGGGATTACAGGCACATGCCACCAAGCCCAGCTAATTTTTGTATTTTTAGTAGAGATGGGGTTTACCATGTTGGCCAGGCTGGTCTCGAACTCCTGGCCTCAAGTGATCCACCCACCTCGGCCTCCCAAAGTGCTGGGATTACAGGTGTGAGCCACCATGCCCGGCCTCACATGAGGAGTTTTAAACAATGAAATCATTTAAAAAGACAAATTACTTTTAAAACAAAAATACTAACAATGTAGCATGAGGTTTACAGCTTGTTAAAAGTAAATTTAAAATAAGTATGACAACAATAGCACAAAGGTTAGCAGGGAAATCAACGTATGCTATTTTTGAAGGTCTTATGGTATACTTACATAGTATAGTGGTATAACATCACTTGAAGATAACCATAAGAAATTTAAAATATATACTATAAACCCTAAACAAACCACTAACATGAAATAAAGCCCCAATGCTCTGGCTAATAAGCCACAAAGGAAATAAAACAGAATGATAAAAAATATTCGATTTATCAAAAGAATGTAAGTAGAAAGGAAAAAGAGAACAAAGAACAGATAGAACAAATAGCAAGATGATAGGTTTAAACCTACTCTATTAATAATCACATTACATGTAAATAGTATAAACATCTCAGTTAAAAGGCAGAGATTATCAAATTGAGTCACAAAGCAAGAACCAACTCTAAGGTGCCCATAAGAAGCCCACTTTAAATATAAAAACATAAATAGGTTGCAAGTTGAAATGGAAAAATATGTACACACTAACACTAATTTTTAAAAACTGGACTTGCTATATTAACATAGTAGGTAGATTTTCAGATCATGAAGATTTTGTTGTTAAATATTATCATTTCATAATGATAAATGAGTCAATTCATCAAAAAGACTTCAAACTATGCATCTAATATAGCTTCAAAATAATAAAGCAAAACTGATACAACTGCAAGGAGAAATAAATTCATAATTATAGTAGGAGATTTCAGTACTCTTAATAATTGATACAATAGCAGACAAAGTTAGTAAAGATAGATGATTTTAACAATGTCACAACCAAGTTGACCTAATATTTGCTTGTAGAAAACTCCACCCAGCAACAGAACACACATTTTTCAAATGTAAACAGAAATTTTATAGGGATATATCATATTCTAGGCCATAAAACAAGTTTTAGTATATTTAAAAGGATGCACTCACACAAAGTATTTCTGTGACTACTGTGAAATTAATTAGAATCTAATAACTGAAAGATCTCTAGAAATTCCCTGAATGTTTACACACTAAATAACATACTTCTAAACCTATGGGTAAAAGAATAAATAAAAGTGACTCTTTACTCAAGTTGTCCCTTGGCAGAAATCCAAGCTTCTTTGGGAAACTGTTCTTCACTCAGGCATGTGGTCCATCTTAGATTAACCAAGTCACAGGGACATTTGGCTCTTTGCTTAGTTGCTGCCCAGAACAGTAAGGAATTGATGTCCACAGAGAGGTTTGTGGGTATGAGGGCATGAAGAATGTGTTTCCTAACAAAAATAATAGAAAACTGGGTCCAGATGGGTGCGGTTATAATTCTCAGGCAAGCCACATTCCCTGCCTTCATCCGAGTTTTCAATGTGATGGTGGAAATAGGACCCAAACTAAGATTTAAGGCATTGGGTTTTAATCCTAGCTTGCTCCTGTGTATGGTTGTACTCTTTGTTCAAAGACTCTTAACTTTTCTGGTTCTCCTTTTTTTTTTAATCTGTAGATTGATGGTGTTGGTTACAATAACCTGGAATTGTATTTCATGATGTCAGAGCAGGAAGGGATGCTGGAGATCATTTAGGCCATTAACTTTTAATTATTTTTCTCCTTTGTACATAAGTAGTCTGGTGGGTGCTTTTGCATATCCTCACACTTCGTAGGGTGTAAGTGGTAGCGGCAACCCTTTTCTTCCACCTAAGAAAGATTAAAGGGCAAATGAGTGATGATAGTCTGCTTTAAATTAGATCAAAGTCTAATTTATCTTTTTTATGTTTTTAATAAATAATGTGTAAAATTTGCCTCAAAATTATAAAATATATTATTAGTTGTAACAACTTATTTTCAACTGGTTTTACAAAATCAAAATAAATTACATATCTGTGTTATATTATAGATGAGGAAATTGAGGCCCCAAAGAGACAGGGTTAATGTTTTGCTGTCTAGCTCATGGCAAAGGTGTGAGAAATGCACAATTTTTCTTTTTCCCAGACCTTGGTGCATTGCTTCCACTACATCTTCTAGGTTGTTTGTGGTTATTAATAATAAGGTGATGATGATTGATGATGATGATTGATGAAGATGATGATGATGAACTCCAGGAACCTTGTCCATTTTGCTTTTGTGCACCAGAACCTGGCATAGTGTAGACACTTAATAAATATATGTTGAATAAGTCGATAATGATAATTGCTACCACAGCACTTGTTCTGATCTAGGTGCTATGTTAAGTATTTTTATATGCACCATCTTATATTATTCTCACAACATCTCTGTGAAATAAGTAGTAGTGTTATTTATATTTTCACATGAGAAAAAGATTTCAGAGAGAAGAATGACTTTCCCAGGCTCAGTTAGTGGTAGGATCAGTATCAAGATGACCTCTCTGGCTTTAGCACCTGATCTTCTGATTCTCTGGCTTCTCAGGGGAAAGAAAAGGCTTCAGTTGTGTTTTCATAAGGTCCTAGGATGTCTTCCGATGCTGCGAAGCTGGTACAAAGATCTCTCCCTGGTGGGTAGGAGACATTTTCTTGTCTTTAGACTTAATTCATCATGAAAGTGTGATTGATGGAAATTCATTTTACAAACTACAAAACCTTTCTGAAAGTGTTAATGTTGTCAGCAGTACTAATTATTATTATTATTGTCATGATCACAGGGATCTATGTTTGGCGTTGCCAATAATAAAACAGGCAGAAGAACAAAGGGTCTTTCCTCGGAAAATGTTTATGAGAATCGTCAAAAGCTCAATTGCAGAACCATCAGCTCCCTTTAAATTAGTTCTGGAATGAGTCCCTTGAGACATTGTGCACCCCTGAGGAGGACCCATAAATGTTAACTCTACAGAGGATTGGGTAAAATCCCCAGTAAGGGAATCGTAGTAATTCTGACTAGGCAGAAGGAAGGAAATAAAACATAGAAAGAAAGAAGGAAACCAAGATTTAATTGTGCAAACCAGTCTATAATGGGCTTGTCTGCCTGGATTTTAAAAGTTTGGGAGGCCGAGGTGGGGGATCACAAGGTCAGCAGATCGAGAGCATTCTGGCCAATGTGGTGAAACCCCATCTACTAAATTACAAAAAATTAGCCGGGAGTGGTGGCGGGTGCCTGTAGTCCCAGCTACTCGAGAGGCTGAGGCAGGGGAATCTCTTGAACCTGGGAGGTGAGGTTGCAGTGAGCTGAGATCGTGTCACTGCACTCCAGCTTGGTGACAGAGCAAGACTCCATCTTAAAAAAAAAAAAAAAAAAGTATTCAATTCACATATATGCAGGGAGGCCAAGACACTGGTAAATATTTTCCATTCAGTGTAAAAGATGACAGCAGGGAGGAGGGATCCATCATACTTCGTAGCTATTTACTTGGGTTTAAACTTGATCTAATAAATCTTTCAAAAGAGAGCATTTCTTAGACTCAGAGCTCTGGATGCAGGACTGGGAGAGGGTGTTTGTCTTCAGCTGACGAAGTGAAAGCAAAACAAAACAAAACAAAACACATAGAATAAAAACAGTCCCCTGGTATCTGTTACCCATGTTAACCTAGCAGTTTCCTGGAATTCATTCATTCATTCATTCATTCATTCATTCATTCATGTATTCACCCGTTTTCATTCATTTACCCTTTCATGTATTCATTTACCCTTAACAGTCAGCTATTGTGCACTCGCTATGGGTGAGACCTTATAGTAAGCATGAGACACACACAGTGATGCACAAAACAGAAAAAAGCATGCTGCTCAAAGCTCCTATTCTAGTGGGAAGAGCGAAAATAAATGAATACACACAACGTCAATTTGCTATTGATATGGGATGGGAAGAGAAACAGAGCAGAGGGTAAGGGGATAGAGACTGAAGGATGGTTATTTTAGACAGAATGGTTGGGAAGGTGAAATTTGGCAGATACCTGAATGAAGTGAATGAGAAAGTAATATGACAATCTGAGGAAAGAGCGATTTGGATTGGGGGCTGCCAAATGCAAAGGCCTGGAACTGGGAAATTGCTTGGAGGGTCTGAGGAGCCAGCATGATGGTCAGAACGGCAGGAGCAAGAGGAGCATGCATTTGGAGAGATGAGCCAAGTTCTGTAGGTCCTCAGAGACCACGGTGGGAGTTTGGAATTTTGTTTCAAGTGTTACGAAAAGCCACTGGAGAGTTTTAGGGGGGCAGTAAGGTACTGCAGTGACCTCTGAACTTGCACAAGTTGTTTCTGGAGCCTTATTCACTTTTTCTTTTCCCTGTGACGTTTCGTCTCCTATTAGACACAAGCTTTTCCTAGTGTGGTACAAAATGTACTTGCCTTTCCAGATTCCATTTCTCTTCTCATCACACAGGCCTTGGTGGGTCCTATTTGGCCACAGCTAATCAGAATAATCCCATGCATGTCACTACAGCGATTGGTTCAGGAATGGACACACTATCTAATTTGGTCTAATATTAAAAACTTCTGAGCTATTTGATATATGGCAAGTGTGTAAATGTGAGACTTGGAATTTCTGCTGCCATTTTTCCACCATGAAATAAACCAGGCTGATGATAAAGGCAATTTACACATGGGGAAGAACTAAGAGAAGCATGGTATGAAGAATGAGTCAGAGCCAAGATCTGATTTTATCTGAAATCTACCCTATCACTGATCTTTTCAGAGATATATATGTATTTTTTTTTGAGATGGAGTCTCACTCTGTTGCCCAGGCTAGAGTGCAGTGGTGTGATCTCGGCTCACTGCAACCTCCACCTCTTGGGTTCAAGCAATTCTCCCGCCTTAGCCTCCTGAGGAGCTGGGATTACAGGCACACACCGCCATGGCTGACTAATTTTTGTATTTTCAGTAGAGACCAGACTTCACCATGTTGGTCAGGATAGTTTCAAAGTCCTGTCCACAAGTGATCTGCCCATTTTGGCCTCCCAGAGTGCTGGGATTACAGGCATGAGCCACCACGCCCCTCCATTTTCGGACATTAACCACTAAACGTCCATAGTGGTTTAATTTTCTTTAAGCTAGTTTTCTTTCATTGCAACCAAAGTTCCTTTGGTTGTATAATTTACAGTGAATGTATAGTATTATGTTAATTAGTTGATGTATTATACCCTTTAATTTACATGGTTACATTTAACAAAGCTGAATGTTAACAAAGTGATATTATAAGTAAGAATTTTAGAAACATTGTTTTGCACAAGATACTTTGGACTTTAATTTCAGACAGAAAACTTCTCAGGACGTAATTTGTGCTTTGTATATATTAGTCACTTTTGAATGATTCAAACCTATACGGTAGTCCCCTCTTATCCTTGGTTTTTCTTTGTGTGGTTCCAGTTACCCATAGTCCGAAAATATTACATAAAATACAATATTTTAAGGGAGAGACCACATTTATATATCATTTATTCTAGCATATTGTTATAATTGTTCTGTTTTATTAATTATTGTTGTTAATTTCCTACAGTGCCTAATTCATAAACTTCATCATAGGTATGTATGTCGGTATAAGAAGAAACATAATACATACACAGTTCTGTACTATCTGCAGTTTCAGGCATCCACTGGGGATCTTGGAACATATTCCCTGTGGATAGGGGGATACTGCAGTACATCCACAGGATTTGGAATCAAATTTCAGCTTTTTCTGCCACTTATTAGCTGTGAGACTTTGAGCAAGTAACAAAATATATCTGAGCTTCATTTTTGTCATCAGTAAAATAGAAATAATGCTGGTCCCCACTCTCAATGGGGAGTTTGTGAGAATTAAATAAAGCATGTAAAACATTTAGCTCAGTACCTGGCCCACAGTAAGTGATCTATGAATGTTGGCTCTTATATAATAATATAATTCTCAGAATAACCAAGGAAAATAGAACAAAAAATGCCACCTAGATGGCAGGATTGCTTTGCATAGCTTAATTAAGTATGTTTCATTATTCCAACTCCCTGGAGCTTTTGGAAATAAAGTTTTTAAACATGTACAAGAACAGTCTCATTAAGAGAGTGGGGAAGGGGCAGTCTCTAGGCAGGAAGTGAGAGGGAGGATATGTTGAAATTGTGGAGCAGAACGCATGAGTACTAGTGCAAACTTGGTCCTGAAACAGTAAATACACACATTGAGCCACACAATCATGTCTTTCCAAAGGAAGTTTTTTTTTTTTTTTTAAAGTTAGAAGAACTTGGGTCCTGTATAAGAGTGAGATGTTAACATATTTTATTTGAAGATTCCAGCTATTATAAGATGATCTTTATTTCAAAAGAGTTAAAATGCAAAAGATGTGCATTTTAGAACTGATGCCGTAGAATGGTGGTGCATTCCACGTCCGGTTTTCCAACTAGCTGTGAGGTAGGCAATATTATCCTCCTTTGAGGTGGAAGAAAATTGAGGCTTAGGAAAGTCAAGTGCCTTTTTGGAGGTCACATTGTTAGTGGACAGCAGTCACAATCGTGTTCATCCATTCATCTGAACAATTTCCCTAGTGTTCAGTGCCAAACCCCACAGGGGATACACCAGTGAAAACAACAGAGCATGACCCCTGGGGTTATAATCTCATAGAGAATTTAAACAAAAATGAGTAAGGAGTCAAATACATAAAATAATTGCACCATATTACGGCTCCTGTGAAGGGCAGATATGGGGTACTGAGATGGAAAACACGAAGGATGAAAGGAGCGCATCTCTTGCCTCTTTGCAGAAGTGATGTTTCCCCTGAAAGCTGAAGGGTGAAGAGTCAGACGTGAAAAGAGCCAGAGAAAAGTCATTCCAGGCAAAGGGAGCAGAGTGTGCAAAGTCCCTGAAGTGGGAAAGATTTTAGTGTTTATAAGGTAATAATAACACGTACTCGCATGGTAGACTCAGTTTCAGGTCTTTCTAACTTCAGACCGTGCTCTGAACCACTAGGCAACACTACCTCTGCAAAAGGGCAAGTTGGGTGTTTGAAGGCCAAGAGACACCATGGAGCAGTGCCTGTCAAAGGGATGCTCATCACTTCCTCACATCACTTACTTAACACCCCAGAAGAAAATTCCTTTTGTACGTTAAGTGACCAACTCCATCCCTGCCCTGTAAAAGCCGGAGGAGATATTTGAAGGGCTTCTGTTAATATATGGGATGTGGGTGGGGGAGGGGAACTGGTGGAAAAGAGGTCATGCCTTGAAAGGCTGGAAAAGGGAGGATGGTGGAAGAAGAGCTAGGAGTGGACCGTTGACTCAGGCCAACCTCCTAGTCAAGAAGGCTGCATCACCGGCCACCTCCGAGGTGGGACACCAGGTGTCTGTTAATCCACAGCAGGATACTATTAGAAAGCCCATTTCGCTTGTCACTGTATCGCCGTGGCTCTGAAAGTTGTGCCATTTGGTTCCAAATTGTTTTTATCTCAGTACCTTCCTTCCCAGCAAGAGGTATTGAAAATAAGGGAAGAATGAGAAGATCTCGATTTATATGTGCCAGCAGATTCAGGGTGTATCCAATTGCTGATTCTCTTGAGAAGTTGGGTGATGCTTTAATGGAAACTTCTCTTCTTTTTTCCAAGGACTCATGTCATGAAGCTTTTGACTGTTAGGAGGATCTGTGGGGTCATGGGATCATCATTTTACTTCATTACCCTCCCTAATTAGACATAATTAATAATTATTACAATAATATTATATAGGGTTTTAGGCTCATATATAAAATCTTTAATCCTCATAGCAATCCTATGAGTTGCATGGGATGATTCCAATTTTACAGATAATGTTCACAGAGGTGACATCATATAACCCAGATTACACAAAGTTATTGACCCAACTCTTATGCCTCCAACTCCAGAAGACAAAGTTGGCAAAGAATTGGCAGATGAGAAATTGTTGCACCACTCTTAATAATCCCAGGAAGGAAGTAAATATGTTGATTAATTGACAACAACCAAAGGTATTAGCATGTCTATAATAATTAGCATTTATCAAGTGCCTAGAATGTGACGTACTGTGCTAAATTCTATTAATCAATCTAATTCTCACAACCACCCTGTCATGTAGGTGCCATTATTATCTCCATTTAATAGATGAAAAAACAGAGGCTCGAACAGGTGAAATAACAACTTATGGCAGTTTATATAACTAGCAAGTGGCAGAGACAGTTCACAAACACTCATAATTTAACTCCAGAGTCAGTGCTTGTCACCACCACCTAAACTACCTCCATTAATGGTGTACTTCTAATATTAGTAGCAATGACACCAATTACATCAATTCATTGGACAGAGCTACTGTGAGCCCATTTCGCTTGTCAATGGTAAGAGAGTCCCATCTCTTACCATTGGTTAAAAAAATTCCAAGTTTTAGGAGCAGGATTCCATCATACTGTCTCTGTTCAAATAACTAAGTAGAAACAAGTAATTTGGGGCAATGGCCTGGATAAATAATCTTACTATAAAGCTGCTATCACAGAAAAACACTTGTTTGTATGTATTTCCTCCCTTCATTAGAACATTTGGATAGTTGTGTAGGTCTATGCTGTTCTTCTTAAGGAAAGTGGCTATTATTAAGGGTGGTGGACTTGGTTCAAGTCCTCCCAGTTTTGATGTGTTCCTTAACCAGTTGGTTCTCATTTCCCTGACTTGTAAATTGCTGTCAACTTCAGCTTCTTCTGCTTGCCTTATTAAGAATTCTGCATAGTCAATAGGATGCAAATAAATGGAAACATATACACCTTCCCACATGTGGGGAATGTTGCTGTTGGCTCTTCTGCCCCTTAGCTGTCTTGTAGCACGATGCTTCAGCTTTCAGTTGAGCCTCTTCTTTTTCGTGGCTTGTCTAACTGCTGCTATAATACCCAGGTGATTGAGCTGTTATACCTTAATGGCAAGTTTCAATTCACTGTCTTCTTCCTCAGTTTTGGGTCTGGGAACCCCTTAGGTTCCCACTTTGTTCACTCTGGGACCATCTTTCCATCTTCAATAAGCCTAACTTCTGAGCCACAGCAAAACAAATGCGTTTGTGTTGAAGATAGTTTCAGAACTTATGCATTGGGAAATTTTCTACTGTGGTTTAACACGGTGAGAAGAACTGGAATAGCCTGTGCTGTTCAGAAGCCAGATCTGATATTGAAAGCAGGTGCAGGCCTATCAGCCACACAGCTGGTTGAGTTAACTCTATTAGACACTATTGGACAATTTTGTTATCTGAAATAGAAACCAGTATGGTGGCAGGCTGTCCCTTTGCCAAATGGTGCCCCTGCTAGGCTGGTTTAGGTCTGCCTTTCTTGTTGGTGCATCTGCTGGGTATTGCTGCCAGTATGTTGAAAACTGGCAGTTCTGTAAAGTTTTATTGTCTTCCTAGGTGTTTTTGTCCAGGAGAGAAATACTAAGATTTGCTATTTTTTAAATGATGACTTGGCATTTTGACTCTTGACTCTACTTTAGCTGGAAGAAATTAGTCTCTGATTTTATTCTAATACTGGAACTGCATCATTTTTTTAAACCAAGAATGATTTTCTAGTTCTCTCCAAATCGTACATTCTTGGTAGCCTCTATTCTAAATTGTTTTTCACACTCAGTTGTAATGCCTTCACATAATGGATTTTTGTAATTTTGTTCTTTTCTTTTTTTCTTTTGAAAATCAGCAACAAGTAAAAAGAACCCCTGTGGGTGAAATACAATATCCCTCCCAAAGGAGAAATGAAAAAAAATGTTATTCCAAACTTCAAGCCCATACGAACGTTATCTGCCTTCTACATGTTGAGCAGGCTCAGAGCCTTTGAGGATTGAGTCAGAGAATGCAAAATGTGACCTCTTAAAGGCAAAAGCTAAATAAAAAGGGACCTAGAACATCAAATAGCTCTTACCAAAGAGTGTTTTGATGAGTGAAGTGTAAATGAAGCAGAGAATATAGCTCTTTTCCAGGATACGAGGCCCAATTTACAAAACATGCAAACACTCTCTCAGTTGAATGCATTAGCTGCTTAGTTTCAGAGCTGCTGAAGTATAAAATGTGATAACTTATATTAAACACCCAGCCACTGCCTAGCCCATGTTGGGCCCTCAATTTAATATCATCATTAATTATTCCTATATAGAGGGGAAACATAAAGAAACTTGTTTCAATTACTTATTTGACCTAAAATATAAGGTTGCACAATGCGTTGTAGCAAATATCTATGAATCTTTACATAAAGGTCCCTGGGATGGAATCTCACTCTGCAAATTCAAGATCCTGTTTGGAGAAAAAGAGTGAAGACTCTATATATGTATTTTTGAATGAAATAGAGCACCCATATCTACTAAGTGTCTTATGAGGAATGGTTCCCCAGAGGAGACTCGTAAGGAGTGACCCAAGAACTGGCTTCAGAGTTTTAACAGACTGCCATCTGGAAATTGTAGTAGAATTAGTCTCCTTTGCTTACAGTAGAGAACTAGAGCTAGTGGGTTGAAGCTTCAAGGGAATAACTGTGGCTCAGTGAAAGGAAGCCCTTGCAGACACTTTGCGCTATCAGTGGGAGGGACCCTCCGAAGAAGTGGAGATAAATCATGCGGACACTGGAATCTTCTGGCAGGAAGACTGGGAAGAGTTTCTGCAATGTATAGCGAGGCCAAGGGTGGAGGGAGCAGTTCTGTCGGTTTAGATAGATAACCTTAAAACTCTTCTATGTGGAGACTGTTTGGGTCCAACTGAACTCTCTGCCTTGGAATCCTCCCATCCACTTTTGCTGAACAGCACAGCTATTATGCCTTTTAGATATGAAATTCAATAGCATTTGTTCCTTGGCTCAGATCATTTCACCTTTAATTGTGCCCGTTAATAGCAGTGATAACTGATGTTTATTCTTCAGTTACTGTGTTCCAGGCTCTGCACAAAGTGTTTTGTGCATATTGCCCTTTTAGTAATCAGAGATACTCCATGTGAGTATTTTTATTATCCCCATTATGCAGATTTTAAACATGACTCTCAGACAGGTGGCACGATTAACTCAAAGAGGCAGACTCATAACTAGCAATACTGAGATAAAAAGCAAGGGCTCTAAATCCAAAGCTTCTGTTCTTAACCACTTCTTTGTAGTACCCCCCACCCTGGCTTACTCTGAATTGTGAGAAGAGTGCTTTGTCTTCTCATTATTCCTTTTGCAGCTTGATAAAGCTTTCATATGCATTTCATCAGGGACTGAGTTCTGGAAATGGTGTTTCTGGAACCATGGTTCTGGAAAGGGCAGAGACAAAATGATACCAACATTGGTATCATCATCATCATCATCATCATCATCATCATCAACATCATATAATCGCCATCACCATTTATAGCATCATCTTCATCATCACTATTACTATCACCATTGCTATCAACATCACACCATCACCAACGTCATTATCTATCATCATTGCCATCATTACCAGCATCTTCTACTACTTCTTCCTCTTTTTCCCCTATTCTTCCTCTTCCTTCTTCTTTTCCATTATCATCATCATTACCATCACCATCACCATCATCACCATCACCACCATCACTATCACCATCATCATCACCATCACCATTATCATCACCATCACCATCATCCTCATCATCACCATCACCATCATCCTCATCACCATCGTCCTCATCATCACCATCACCATCATCCTCATCATCATCATCACTCTCATCATCACCATCATCCTCATCATCACCATCACCATCATCCTCATCACCATCACCATCATCCTCATAATCACCATCACCATCATCGTCACCATCATCATCATCACCATCACCATCACCATCATCATCATCATCACCATCACCATCATCCTCATCATCACCATCATCGTCACCATCACCATTATTTTCATCATCACCATCACCATCCTCATCATCACCATCACCATCATCCTCATTATCACCATCATCATCACCATCACCATCATCCTCATCATCACCATCACCATCATCCTCATTATCACCATCATCATCACCATCATCCTCATCATCACCATCACCATCATCCTCATCACCATCATCCTCATCATCATCACCCTCATCATCACCATCACCATCACCATCATCACCACCATCACCATCATCATCACCATCACCATCATCCTCATCATAGTTAACATGTATTTTATGCTCACAGTATGTCAGCACATTATAGGTACTAACTCATTTAATCCTCCCACCAACACTGTGAGGTAGGGTTACTAACCCCATTTTACAAGATCTTGAACTAAGATGCAGAGAGAATAGCTTGCCCAGTCATGCTGTTAAGCACAATACCTAATGCCTCTCACCCTTTAGGGGCTGATTTTCAACTTGACTAAGGGTGGAATCATCACTTGAGTAAGTCATAGACACTTCCCAAAAGTATAGAAGTGTTCACTCAACCTTTATACTCAGGTCTTATTCCGTAGAATTACTTAAAATTGTCTAGACATTATAATGATGTGCTTCTCCCTGTTACACGATGGGTAAATGGCCATCACAGGTTAGGAGACCTTTGTAGAGCTATGTTTTTCCAAATACACTTCCTTGTTCCTAAGTTGGAGGGCATTGTTAACATTCATGGGGTAATATTAATGACAGCCACTGGCATATTTAAGCACCTAAGAAACACAGGCATTGGGATGGTGCTCAGGACTCTCGATGAATTCTCATTTTATACTCATGACAAACCTATGGCATGGCTGCTATGATTATGCCCATTTTATTGATCAAGAAACAGGCTAGGGATCGTTAAATAAGTTGCCCAAGATCGCTAACACTAGGAATTAGCTGAGTTAGCATATAAACGTAAGGTTTTCTGACTCCAGAGCTACTGCACATAATCACTGTGTTTCACTGTTCCTTTCATTCATTTTTTGACCATTTTGTTTGTTTATTTTAGAGATGAGGGTCTCTCTATGTTACCCAAGCTGGTGTCAAACTCCTGGCCTCAAGTGATCCTCCCACCTTGGCCTCCCAGAATGCTGTGATTACAGGTGTGAGCCACCACACCCAGCTTATGGTCATTTTGGATTCTTCTCTACATGGCTGACCTCCACTAACTCTTTGCTGTCACTCTTCTGTTAAGGCTGTTGTTAGCTTCCGTGCAGTTAGCCAGGCACATAGTAGGAATACATTATTTTGGATAACTCTGGGGACTGTAGGATAAACTGTGAAAACTACAGATGAATTTTTTTTTTTAGTTAAAGTGAAGAAGACCTTTCTAAAATGTGTATCTATACAGCAATGATATTGATTGTTTCGGAGAGGTACTGAGGTCTTTACTCCATGGAAGCAGACAAGCAGAAATACAGGCCCACCTATCTGCGAGAGGTATTGTAGAAATGATTCAGGGGCAGAAGGTTGAATCAAAAGAACTCTGAAGCTGGGTGCGGTGGCTCACGCCTGTAATCCCAGCACTTTGGGAGACGAAGGCGGGCAGATCGTCTGAGGTCAGGAGATCTAGGCCAGCCTGGCCAACTAGGTGAAGCCCTGTTTCTACTAAAAATACAAAAATTAGCTGGGTGTGGTGGTGGGTGCCTGTTGTCCCAGTTACTCGGGAGGCTGAGGCAGGAGAATCGCTTGAACCTGGGAGGCAGAGGTTGCAGTGAGCCGAGATCGCACCACTGCACTCCAGCCTGGACAACAGGATGACCCCATCTCAAAAAAAACAAAAAACAAAAAACTCTGAGACCTCATGTGAGACTCAAATATGAGTTTAAATCTCGTATCTCAGATATGACTACTTTT
Organism: Macaca mulatta; assembly: GCF_049350105.2. NCBI lineage: Eukaryota > Metazoa > Chordata > Mammalia > Primates > Cercopithecidae > Macaca > Macaca mulatta. The sequence continues at coordinate 11,113,900 of NC_133425.1, read as the reverse complement.
AAACTACTTATTGTATCCTCCAAATTAGCTCAATTCTATTCAGCCATCTGCTTACTTTCTTTGTTACTTTCATTTGAAATGATTCTTTGTTGTGGAAAAATACACATATCAAAAATTTTGGCATTTTAACAATTTTGAACTATATAATTCAGTGGCATTAAGCGCATTCACAATGTTGTACAACCATCACCACTATCTAGTTCCAGAACCACCTCATTACCCTACCCCCAAAGGATTCCACTTCTAGTTAGATACCTCCCCAAATTAAAAATAGATATTCAAACAAAAACTTGTACTTGAATGTTCCTAGAAGCACTATACACATTAACCCAAAGTATAAACCTAGATGTCCATCAACAGACATTTGATGGATGAACTTAATGTGGTTTATCCATACTATAGAATATAAACCATATAGGAATGAAATACATTTTCCAACATTGATGAATCTTGAAAACATTAGGCTATATGAAAGAGGCCAGGCACAGAAGGCCACATAGTGTATGATTCCATTTACATGAAATATGTTTATTACTTTTTGTTGTATCTGTAAACCCTCTGTGATATTGTTAACATAGTACTTTTTACCTACATTGACCTAATCTTTTAGAGACATAAAATTCACCATAGCCTCTTCTTAAGCAATGATATATATGAAACAGTGAATTTGAGATGGTAGTTCCATTTTTCCAATATACATGAAAATAATAAAATCTCATTCTAAGAATAAAGTTCGCCCATGTGCCATCTAAATGGATTTGTGTACCAGCTCAAATACACTTAAGACATTTCAGAAAACAGCCTTTTGGGTTCTTCTTGACAATCAATTTTTCCTTGAATGTGATCCACACAGCTCTTTTCTCTGTGCTTAAGCTATCTGACACCCAGCCACTAGCCATATGTGGCTATTTAAATGGAAATTAAGTAAAATTAAATAAAACGGAAAATTCATATCCTCATCACACTATCCACATTTCAGTCGCTCAGTGGTAACAGGTAACTAGTGGCTGTCATACTGGATGTGACAGACATATTGCCATTGTGCTAGAAAGATCTACTGGACAGTATGACCTAGGGTTGGCTTTCATTCTTTCTGTTGTGCTAAGGAAGCTCCCTGATATGGTTTGGCATTGTCGCCACCCATATCTCATCTTGAATTCCCACGTGTTGTGGGAAGGACCCGATGAGAGGTAATTGATTCATGGGGGCGGGTCTTTCCCATGCTTTTCTTGTGATAGTGAATAAGTCTCCTGAGAGCTGATGGTTTTAAAAAGGGGGTGTTTTCCTGCACAAACTCTCTTTTTGCCTGCTGCCTTCCATGTAAGACGTGACTTGGTCCTCCTTGCCTTCCGCCATGATTGTGAGGCCTCCCCAGCCACATGGAACTGTAAGTCCATTAAACCTCTTTTTCTTCCCAGTTTCGGGTATGTCTTTATCAGCAGTGTGAAAAACAGACTAAGAACACTCCCCATCTCCCAGATCCCATGCTCAAGTCAACCTCTCACTCAGCATCCTTAATTCCCACCGCTTGCTGCTGGCTGACCCTTCATCCCCCAGCCAGCTCTGAAACTGACCTACTTTCCCAATGTCACCAGGGAGGGCCTGGTGCCAGGCCACTGTGTGGTGCCTCCCCTCACTGCTCCCTTCCTGTTTGCTGCTTGCCCAGCTCTGGACGCAATCCATCTTGCCACTCTCTCTTGCTCTGATAATACTGACGTGAGGATCTCCTCCCACACAGCCCTGGCCAGCTTTCCTGAAGGGCTCTGCTGGGCTTCAAGCTCCATTTTGTTTCATTATCAAGTGTAAGAAAACAGCCCTTTTCCTTTTCCCACGCTTCTCCTTTACTCCCCTGTTGGTCTTTCTTCTTCTTCTTCCCCTGGGGTTTTCTTCTCTTTAACTTCTTTTCCTCTTTCCCCTCCTTTGTTCCCTCTTTCTCTTCCTCCTACTCTCCCCACAATTATTGCTCTGTAATTGTAAAATTAACCCTTTATAGCTACTTGAAAAACAAACTGGAAGAAGGACTATAGTCAAAACAAAACAAAACAAAAGAAAAAAACAAACTCCTCCTCCACCTAGCAGTTCTTCTTTTGCTGTTTAGATGGTAAACACATCATTCTCTTCTCCCACCAAGAAGGTGACCTTGCAATTATGGATGAAGATATGAATATTAGGGCAGCGATTGGGGCTTGCAGAGCTTAGTCTTTTAGGGGACACATTTCCACACCAGAAATCCACGTCGGAGTGTGAAATGTTACTGCTAATGTAGACAGTGCTGTCAAGTTTCATTATGAGACCCGGCTGCATTCAGACCTCTATTTAGGCCAGAATACAGTTAGCTCTATCCTGATGGTTCTCATGTGTCATCCAGCACACCAGGACATTCTCCACGCTGCCCAGGACTCCAGCTCCGGCCAGATGAAAATCTGCTCCTGTTTGTTCTGCAAATGGTCACTGACCACCTACCATATGCCAGACACTGTGCAGGGGTGAGGGCATGCAGCAAGGGCTCAGACACGATCCCTGTTCCCCGGGAGCTTCCCCTCCAGCAAAGAAGACAATGTATGTGTTTGAAAAATTCTAAGGTGGAAATGGAGATGCAGAGGAAGTGATGGGAGTTTTGAGGAGGGAGTGGAGGCTGGAAGTTCAGTGAGCCTTTTGGGAAAAGGTGGACTCTCTGCTCAGTTTTGGAGGATTTGAACATGTGAATATTTAGGCGAGACAGATCTTTGTATTTAATTGAGACTTGTGATTTTGCTTTATAATTTTTTAATGAAAATTTAAAATTTTATTTTAAAAAATAATATCTAGTAAAATTGACTGTTGGAGGAGTGACTGTATGATTCTTAGCACACAGATAGATTCATATAAATCATGACCACAATCAGGATTCAGAGGAGTTCCATCACCCCACCCCCCAAAATCCTTTACGTATGTATTTACAGGCACACTTTCTGCTCTAGCCACACAATCACTGTCTGTGTCTGTAGTTTTGGCTTTCTGAGAATGTCATATAAGAGAATCACACAGTGCGTAACCTTCTGAGGATCACTTCTGTCAATCAGTAGAATGCCTCTGCAATTCATTCAAGTTGTTCTGTGTTTCTATAATTCATTGTTTGTATTCCCATATTGTATTTCATTGTATATCCATACAATGATCTCACTCTTAGGTATTTAACCTATGGTCACACAAAAACCTGTGCACAAATGTTTATAACCTCTTTTCATAATTGCCCCAAACTGTAAAACACCTAAATGTCCTTCAATGGCTGAATAGAAAAACAAGACTTTTGTGGTCGGGCATGGTGAGTCATGCCTGTAATCCCAGCACTTTGGGAGGCCAAGGTAAGCAGATTGCTTGAGTCTAAGAGTTCATGACCAACCTGAGCAATGTGGTGAAACCCTCTCTACAAGAAATACATAAATTACCCAGCTACTAAGGAGGCTGAGGTGGGAGGATCACTTGAGCCCTGGAGGTTGCAGCTACAGTGAGCTGTGATTGTGCCACTGCACTCCAGCCCGGGCAACACAGCAAGACCTTACCTTGAAAAAAAAAAAAGAAAAATAAAACTTTGTGATTTTCACTGAGAAAAAATAAATTCTTATTAACTTAGGCACACAAAAAAGTGCAAAATGATTTATTGGTTCATTCATCTAGAAAGGATGGACTTGTTATCTTGCGTGTCTAGATCCGGGCTCGAATGGTGTCTTCAGGTCTCCCTCTGCTTCCCATATTTCTCCCTGTTAAGGTGTGTTGTTTGCCTCTGGAAGATAGGGAATGAACTCACGTAAACTAAGTATTGACTCACATACTTTTAGCACTGTATCTTTTTAAGTCCAGAAAGACAGTGGTCCCTTCTAGTTGCAATAAAAAATTCCCAGAGAAGAAATGTGATTGTTGAGATTGAGTCATGTGCCAATCCCTGAACCAATCTCTGTGGCCAGAGATGCCCTTCAGGTTTCGTGGAGGAAGATCTATTATCAGAAAATGAAAGTAACCAGAAACAACAGCTATGATTGCATTTCCAGTGGAGGAAGGTGTAGGAACAAAAGCTAAGAAGTGGAAAATCACAAGACTTTACTGGGATACCATGAGTGGTTTGGGTTTGCTCCAGTGCAGGATACTGTTAAGAACAGTTTTAGGATGGAAGGTTGGAAAAATTAAAGTTGGCCGAGGAGCACGGATTTTATTTTTGGACAATAGGGATCCATTTCAGGGTTTTGAGAAGGGTGGCACATGATCAGAGCTGAGGTGTGGGAACATTCATCTGGCGATTGGGCTTGATATGAGTGTGGAGGATGAAATGTAGGAATCTGGATAGCAGTACAGATGTTATAGTCCAGGTAGGAGCAAAGTGAAAGACATTTTGGTAGCAAGCAACAGAAACCCTGATTAGCTTAATTTAATTAAAAGGAGGTAATGAAGGAGAAACAATATAAAATATTGCTTGGGGGCTTTATTAGGCCTTTTACAAATCAAAGTATAAGTTGAGCAGCTAATCTTTGGAAAGGTCATAATGAGGCAACATTCTTGATGAAAGAGAGTCACTATTACATTGGTTTTGAGTCAACAATTCGTGGTCTTTGTGTCTTACCTATCAAGTTTCAAATTCCTAGGAGAGAGAATCTAATTGACCCACCATGGGACAGGTGCACCTCTCCCCCTTGTATATATTTTTATGACCAGGGAAACAAATAAGTGTTCAGGTACACATAAGGGAGGACTTTTTCAAAGATTGGGGCTTATTGTATGTCCATAGGCACATCCCTCCACCCCAGAAGGGATGTAGTCCTATGAACTGTACTAGTATAGAAGGAAGCCTAGGTTTTTGCTAGAGGAAGGAACATGAATATTTTTCAGTTCATTTAGAACAGACAGTCCAAATGAGCAGCCAGTAGATCGGTTTTATTTCATTTACATTTAAATGAATTTGAATGCCTTTAGCTAAGATTTTCACCACTGTTATCATCTTGCACCTGGCTCATTTTACTCATTGATGTTATCTGCCCAGTCCTGAAAAGCATGAGAGATTTGTATTCTTTCTGATAAATCAACTTGGTGTTTGCCCTGAAGAAAAGCAAGTAGAAGTGGAGTAATGGAAGATTAACCAGTATACTGATGGGCCAGAACCCCCTCCTAATGTTCTTACAGCAACAGGAATGTTAGCTGCAGATGTATTGCAATTTATTGTAATTATTTGCATAGGATCTGCCTTTCCCTTAAACTCTAAATTATTGCAGAGAAAGGACAACACAATTTTTACTTACCACTTTATTTCCTATACTTTGCTAGCATAAAGTAGATGTTCAATTAATGTTTATTGAATTGATGTGTTTACTAAGAGTTGAAACCTTTCTATAGATGTCCTTTTGGTATATTTCTTAGTGGATCAAACTCTTAATTTGTGGTCCATAATTTATGGTTTTGGTTTTAGCACTGAAATTTTTACGCCACAGGAAACACCTCAGTGCTGGGACAACTGGGATGGTTGTTCACACTACTACTGGATGTCAATCAAAAACAATGTACTACTGGATGTCAATTAAAAAAATGTGCTTATCATAGGCCCCCTTCTAACTCTCATGATGCCACCATGAAACTTCGCAACAATGCTGTGTAGTTGTTATGGATTGAAAGTTTATGTTGAAACCGTAATCCTCAATGTGATAGTATCTGGAGGTGGGGCCTTGGGGAGGTAATTAGGGTTAGATGATGTCATGAGGGTGGGTCCCTTGCAATGGAAATAGTGCCCTTATAAAAAGAGGAAGAGCCAGGTACAGTGGCTCACCCCTGTAATCTCAGCACTTTGGGAGGCCGAGGTGGACAGATCACTTGAGGCCAGGAGACTGAGAACAGCCTGGCCAACATAGCAAAACCCTGTCTTCATTAATAATGCAAAAAATTAGCTGGGCTTGGTGATGCACACTGGTAATTCCAGCTGGTGGGGAGGCTGAGACATGAGAATCTCTTGAACCCGGGAGGTGGAGGTTGCAGTAAGCTGAGATCACGTTGCCGCACTCCAGCCTGGGTGACAGAGCATGACTCTGTCTCAAAAAGAAAAGAAAAGAAAAAGAAAAAGAGGAAGAGACACGAGATAGATCTCTCTCCACCATGTGAGTACACTTTAGGAAGACAGTCTTCTATAAATAGGCAAGAGGGCTTTCACCAAATCTGCTGGTGCCTTGATCTTGAACTTTCCAGCCTCCAGAACTGTGAGATGCAAATATTTGTTAGTTAAGCCACCCACACTATGGTAGTTTGTTATAGCAGCCTGAACTGGTGAAAACAGTGGCCTTACCCCCACTGACACAGAAGTGAGCTGACTCTCAAATAACTTGATTTCCTTAAGGGTATAAACACCAACAATTGTGGATTTAAAACTCAACTTCAGTTTGCCTGTCTCTAAATCCACTCTTCTCTGCAATTCAGTGTTCCCAGAGTTCAAGGTACTGGGTTATGAATTCTTATCCTCAGGGAGTTGACAGTCTGGGAGAGGTGATAACATTGTTGAGGCTATGAATTACACAAGTCCAGGGGCAGCCTTCATACCAGCTTCATCAAAGATTTGTGTTTTATTTTGACAGTTGTTCTGGCAAATGGTAGTAAAGGGTGTTCAGAAAGAGGTGTCTTTTTAAAATTAGTCCTGAGTGGTTGGGACTAACATAAATAAAGAAGGTGCCCTCTAAGAGGTGTGTGTCACATGAAGAACAGGGGTTGAGAGTGGAAGAGGATGCATCTAACTTGAAGGAGTCAGGTAATACTTTGTGGAGGAGGTATTATTTGCGATGATCATGAGGGGTGGCCAATAAGCCTGATGCAGGGAATGAACAGGAATTATAGCTGCAGAAAAATAATATGGACAAAGATTTGTGGCCTGGCTTATTGTCCTTCCTCAGCCTTCCTTGTGTTTGGTGTCAAGTAGGGAAAAAGGTGGTCCCGAGGTGGAGATTAAGGTATCCCTTTTTGAATCAAGTCAATAAATGGTGAACATGCTGTGCTCAATGGCAGTTCTGCTGGATAAACATAAATAACAGAAAGGAAGATCTGACCTTTGCTCCTAGTGGGACCAAATGTGTGAATGTGGAATCCTCAGAGACTAGCAGGAGACAATGTATTGCTAAGTGCTGTTGCATGAGGAATGGATTAAAAAATCCGAGAGAGGCCGGGCACGGTGGCTCATGCCTGTAATCCAGCACTTTGGGAGGCTGAGGTGGGCAGATCATGAGGTCAGGAGATTGAGACCATCCTGGCTAACACAGTGAAGCCCGGTCTCTACTAAAAATACAAAAAATCAGCTGGGCTTGGTGGCACGCGACTGTAGTCCCAGCTACTGGGGGAAGCTGAGGCAGGAGAATTGCTTGAATCCAGGAAGCAGAGGTTGCAGTGAGCTCAGATCGCACCACTGCACTCCAGCCTGGGCAACAGAGTGAGACTCCATCGCCCATCCCCCCTCCCACCCTGCCCCCACCCCGCCCCCACCCCCGCAAAAACAAAACAAAACAGAACAAAACAGAACCAAGAGAAGGAAAGATTATTAGGAAACCCCACAACGAAGAAACAGCTTGAAATCAGCCTTGTTAAAAACAAATACTGGGTTTAGACTGAAGAAGATGAGGCAGAAAGGCATTCTGGGTGGGAGGAACAGCATATACTAAGAGATGGGGTTAGGACCAAATGCATTGTGTATTCACAGGGGTGGGGGAAGATAAGGAGATAAAATTAAATATTGTAGAGTTGGAAAAATAAAGAAGTGTGTGGTACCACTGCCCCATTTATCAGAGAAGGCAACCGAGGTGTAGGGAGGTTAAATGAGTGCTGGTGCACCTTAATTCAAAGGCTTTGAAATCCGAAAGATTTTGGTTCAAATAACCAGTTGACTGCTTAAACCAACTAAAATTATTATTTTTTTAATGACAAAAATTCTAAAACATAAAAGTAGCTTAAAGAAGATAGGCACCGAATTCTTTCTTGTGCAAAGGTTGTCTAGGGCTGGTGTGGTATTCCACAGTGTCAGGGACCCAGGCTCTTTCTACCTTGTGGCTCTGCCACCCTCAGCCAGTGGCTTCCACATCATAATTCAAGATGGCTGCTACTGCTCCAGCCATCATATCTGCGTTGCAACTAGAAGGAAGGAGAAAGGAGCAAAGACGGGCTCACCTCCTCCTTTTACAGTACTTCTTATAAGTTATACATATCATATCTTCTCTCTTCCTATTGTCCAGAACATTGTCATAGGGTCATGACTAGCTGCTAGGGAAGCTGAAAATGTAAGCTTTATTATTGGAGGTTCTGTGCCCCTCTAAAAATAGAATTTCTGTTACTAAGGCAGAAGAAAAGAGAGGATATTGATGAACAACCAGAAGTCTCTTGACACCCCATATAGCTTTTCACACCATTATAAAACCCACCTCTGTTTTCTCTCTGTAAAATGAGAAAATCTGCACTTAGTTCTTAGGGTGAGAATTCAGGTAACATATGGGAAGTATCTGGCACACCATTCAACACATATTAGAGGCTAAATACATTTTAGTCCCTTATCCTTAAGTGTTCGCTCTTACTCACATATTCAGGGAGAAAGAACAAGATTCTAGGTCTCCTGATTTGAAAACCAGAGTTCTTCTTTTGTAGTAGCTTGGATGAGCAAATATCTTAATTGTTTTCTAGTTTATTTGTTTAATTGATTAATATAAAGATATTTTCCCTGGTCAGGCATGGGATGTGGTGGCTCATGCCTATAATCCCAGCACTTTGGGAAGCTGAGGCAGATGGAGCATTTGAGGTCTGGAGTTTGAGACCAGCCTGACCAACCCCTTCTGTACTAAAAATACAAAAAATTAGCCAGGCGTGGTGGTGCACACTTGTAATCTCAGCTACTCGGGAGGCTGAGGCATGAGAATCACTTGAACCCGGGATGCGGAGGTTGCATTGAGCTGAGGTCGCACCATTGCACTCCAGCCGGGGTGAAGACAAGACTCTGTCTCAAAAATAAATAAATAAATAAAAGATATATTTTCGCCAAATAATACCATATAGAAAAGAATAACATATTAACAATGTAAGTGGAGTTAGGAGTGTTAGAGTCCCATTGGCATATCACACCCAACCTTTCCTCTCTGCCTTTGAGTTACCTCACTGGATGTCTAGCAGTAATTCACAGAGCACAGGTAGACACCCACTGGACAGAGAGACAAAGTAGGGCTCATCATCAAAAGCAAAAACAAAAGAAAACAAAAAGAGAGCTGAGACTTTCGTTCGTTCCATGAATTTGCATTGAGCCTCTACTCTATACCAGGTACTATTCTAGGTTCTTCAAGGGAGAAAAAGCAGGGGAAAGAAAAACCAGGCAAAATCTCTGCTTTTATGAGTTCTATATTCCAGTATGCAAATATCCAGAAATTCTAGAATAAAAATCACACCTGGAATTGAATGTCAATTGATCCATATCATCTCATTATATAGTTTTTGGTAGGAAGAGCAACATGCATGCACATCTGTCCCTTTGAGATCTTGAATAATTTGGCAGCATAGGCACAGGTGATTGAGTGAGCTTGGAAATGCTGGTCATGCTACATACATTTTTTTCTGCTGTTTTGGATTAGAAGCTCATTATGTGAGCTGGTTCCACTGGCTCTTGTGCCAGCCAGTTCAAAGTGGTTAGGTGAGCCATAGTCATGAGAGGTTAATGGTGACATCTTTGGTGCTATTTTAACAGTTCTGGTAATATAAATACTACCCAGAATTTCCAGATTCCTCATCCCAGGTTCCTGAGAAAACTCCAAATAGAGGGAAAAAGAGCAGCCTGCGATTTGAAGAACCACTTTATTAATGGTCATTCAGAGTTCCAATAACTCCCAATAAAGTAGAATTAGGACATGCATCTTAGACCCTACTCTAGACGCCCTGCTCCTAGTTGAAATCTTTGGCCAGCTGTGTCAAAGGTTCAGGTATGCTGTCTGGAGTTGGGAGGAGGAGAGCCATATTTACAGGAAAGAGCTTTGTCCTAACTTACCTCAAGTTTTAGACATAGAGGTTGTATTACAAAAGACAGCATGTAGGGTCCTGTACTTAACGAGTCACCGTTGACTCAGGTGTGCTCCCTTAATAGAGTTGGAAGCCCAGGCTGGCACATGGATTACAGCCTTTGTACCATAGAAGCTTCACCCACCAGTAAGCCCAGTCCAGGGGATGCTGTGAGCTCTGAACTATCAGATGAGCTCCTCCTCTCTCCTTGGGGTAGGGCCTAGATGAGCTCTCGTTGCCTCCCTTGCAGGACTGGAATTAGAAGCCAAAATGATTCTCCAGCATTTAAAAGAAAGCTTTTGACCCAAAATTTTAGGAGGAAGACGACAATTATGTGAAACCATGACAACTACTGCTACCCCTACTATCGTTTAGCAGACACCCATAATGTGCCAAGCACTCTGCTGGCCGTTATCATGTTCTGTATCTCATTAGACATCATTTAATGTGATCCCTATAATTACCCAGTGACATGGCTGTTATGACCTCACTTTTACAGAAAAGGAAACAAATCTGACTCTCAGAACTGAGGATACTTGCCTGAGGTTGAAAGCCAGAAAACTGAATTCTAACTCAGGCTATCCAATTCTTGCAATATTGCCTCTTGGCAGTTGTTGCACCAGAATCGAATATTTAGTGTGCAGGATCCTAGAGACCTATGTCTGCTCATTCATTTGTTCATTTATTTCACAGGTACTTTTAAGATGCGGCTTAAAAGTCAGGACACACCCTCTTCTAGGTGTTTTAGAGTTGTAGTGATCAGAACAAAGACCCCTGCCCTTATCGAGATTTTTATTTTCTGTCCTAAAATCATTAAAATTCAGTATTGCTCAGCTAGTACAACTAGCATTATTTTTTTAATTGGCCACAATAGAATTTGTGTTAAAGAGTAAACAATACTTTTCTCCTTATAAAAATCCCTTTCTTTTTTCTGTTTCTTTATGCTGTGGTTTCTGAGCCCGTTTTAGTGTATCTCTGTGTTGGAGTTACTATTTTTCTCCCTTGACTTTTTTTTTTTTTTTTTTTTTTGAGACAAGAGTTTCGCTCTCGTTGCCCAGGCTGGAGTGCAATGGCACAATCTCTGCTCACCACAACCTCCACCTCCTGGGTTCAAGCGATTTTCCTGTCTCAGCTACGTGAGTAGCGGGGATTATAGGTGCCCACCACTACGCCCGGCTAATTTTTGGTATTTTTAGTAGAGATGGAGTTTCACCATGTTGGCCAGGCTGGTCTCAAACTCCTGACCTCAGGTGATCCACCTGCCTCGGCCTCCCAAAGTGCTGGGATTATAGGAGTGAGCCACTGCACCTGGTCTTCTCTGCCTTGACATTTAAGTCTTGGCTCTGCTGTCAAGCCTTTTTAATTGTTCATGGGGAACCGGAAACCACCAATGGTACTGTATATGAAATTGAGCACCAGAGCAAAGAGAAAGGTGCTGCCATCGAAAGACAGCACAAGGATGTTCAGAGGAAGAAGAGAACGAGGAGGTGAATGAGTTGGGAATTGAAAACTGGCAAAAGTAGAGTGAAGTTGTACTAAAGAGGGATGAGGATGCATTTGTGCCCATGAGGGAGTAGTTAATGGAAGATGAGAAAGCACTAAGACAGACATCAAAGTTGAAGGGATTTGCAAACACCAGGAGAATGCTTGTAAGAGAAAGAAAAAAAGCCTCTAAAAATGAACATGTCTTGAGAATTGAAAAGAGGTTAAAGAAAACGGCAACTGTGTTTTCAAAAACATGTAAATTAAATGACAGACTAAGAAACTGTGACACCTCAAGCAGTTCAAGGAGGCATTTAAGAGACACTGTGATTCAGGAAATGTCCCTGGGAACTTCAGAAATGGCAAAGCAGATGGAAAATTAACCAAAAATTGAGAAACACTAAATGGGTTATGGTGGCATTTGTGAATCAGTAAGAGAATTAAAGTCTAAGGGAAAATAGTGAATAATAAATACATCTAGAGAACATCTCAAATAATTCGATTTTGGAAGTTAAAGGAGACTTTTGACTATAAGGCGAAAGAGATAAAATAGAAATCTGGAGGAATGAGATATTTTAAGTCATAGTTAAAGAAACTTATGCAGCCCATTATGGTTGGCTGTTCACACAAGGACAGAGGGATTCTGGAAATGAGTATACTAAATGGCAAGGGGAAGCATGGTTTTAAAAAGCATTGCATTTGTAGTAGGGTGTTAGAAAATATGACAGGGTGGAAAAAGAGTGAAAACTACATGGAAAATTTGCATCAATGTAACTACTGTTTATTAATAGCTGTATGCCAGTCATTGTGCTAGGCATTTTATGTGAACTATGAAGTTAGGTTAAACCATATGAAACTGTCATGGCTAGTTTATATGGTTTAACTTAATCCATTTTTGCAAAAAAAGGAAATGGAGGCTCAGTAGATTTTAAATATGCTGCCCAAGGTGCCAGGTACTGTCTCACTGTAAAGCCTCTTCTCCTTCCCTGATGTCATGAAACCTTGACAACATAGAAGCAGCAAGTTATTCTTTTATTCATTCTGCACATGTTCAGCACCAGCTTTGTGCCACACACCCTGTTTAGCACTAGAAATACAATACTAAACAAGGCAGATGAGGTCCCTGCTTCCATGATTACAGTCTACCAGTTAAAAACAAAAGTAAAGGCACAAAGACAGTCTAGAACAGCTGTCCATTAGGAATAAAATGCGAGTCACGTGCAACTTAAATTTTTTGGTAGCCCATTAAAAAAGTGAAGAGAGGCAGATAAAATTAATTTTAATAATATATTTTATTTAACCCAACATGTCTAAATGAACATGAAATCAACCTAAAATTATTTATGAGACCTTTTACTCTTGAAAAATACAGGCTTCAAAATTCTGTTTGTAGTTTTACATGGATGACACATTTCAATTCAGACTAACCACATTTCAAATGCTCAATAGCTACATGTGGTTGGTGGCTATGTAATGTGATAGTAGGCCTAGAGAGAATTGGACAATTCTGGCCCCATTTCTTTTCAATCATAATATAGGAAATATTGCCTGCCTATTTTTCAGTGTTATCTCTGATCACCATGCATCACCATTCATAGAGCACAAAACACAAGGGGAAGAGAAATGTTTATTTCACCTGGACTTCAACGTCATACACTTAACACTGTAAATACCAGAGGAAATGTGTATATATATGTACATATTTTATGTATTTTATATATGTAATATGTAAACATATATATTATATATATATATATATATTATATATATATATATATATATATATATATATATATATATATATATATATTTAGTGTTGTGTCATTGACAATAAAAAACAGCTTAGCACTTTACCACCAGTGACTGACAACACAGAAGTGGTCTTGGCAAATCACTAGAGTCTTCCCCTTCTCTATCTGCCAGCATGCTTCTATGTACTTATTGCTCCTGACGGAGATATTGAAGCTGTAATTTGAGGCTTAGAAGCAGTCAGAATTTCTGACATTTTATCTGACCACTAAAGCTTTATGATCAATTTTGTAGAGATAAGCAAAACAATGATAATATTTTACTGTTTAATACAAGTGCTCAGCAGGTGTTAATGGGAACTGATCAATGTGGTGTAAAATGGTATTTCCCTAGGTAAATAACTCTGCTCTGGAGCAAGTTTAAATGGGAAGAAAGCCCATGGAAATATGGATTGTCCTTTCTAGAAATTGGATGGGGGAATTGAAGGTAATAGGTACTTGCTCCCTGCCAACTTCATAATGAAATTACTGTTCAGCAGAAATTTCTGTTAGAGGTTGTTTTTCCCCCCCTCCCAAGGGACTGAAGACTTTTAATAGAAAAAGAAAGACAATATTAACATTAAGTATATGGAGTCATTTGCCCAGAATATTGAATCTTAAAGGAATACAGAAAAATCTGAAGCATGAGGATTTCTGCATAGTTATTTTCATATAATCTGAAGAAGACTGTTTGCGTCTCAATAATCACTCTGCTAATTCCATCTGATTTTACTACAAAATGGAAGAAAAGGGAACAAGTGGAGAACATGGAGATGGGAAATTAAAGAAGGAGATTTTAAGTAAATTAAACTGGCAAATCCAAAGAAAGGTGCTCAACTGCGTCTGCTACCTTCTTGATTAAAACAATCACTGTGTTGGCTGGGCGTGGTGGCTCACACCTGTAATTGCAGCACTTTGGGAGGCTAAGGCAGGTGGATCATTTGAGGTCAGGAGTTCGAGACCAGCCTGGCCAACATGGTGCAACCCTGTCTCTACTAAAAATAGGAGAATTAGCCGGAAGTGGTGGCAGGTACCTGTAATCCCAGCTACTTGGGAGGCTGAAGCAGGAGAATTGCTTGAACCTGGGAGGCGGAGGTTGCAGTGAGCTGAGATTGCACCGCTGCATCCAGCCTGGGTGACAGAGTGAGACCCCGTTTCAAAAAGCAAAAACAAACAAACAAAAAACCCCCAAAAAAGTTGCTGTGACATTCAGTTCATGTTATGTAACCTTGTGAATGGCTCTCCCCAGGACCAAGTGTCTATATCGAAACCAAAGCATTTATTCCCTAATCCAGCATTTCCAAACAGATAATAAACTGGATATTTCCAAATTTCTTGATAATTTCCTAAATTTTTCACTTTTCCCACATTTGGGACACTAGGTAGACTCAACCTGAACTACATTCACCCCAAAGTGTTGGATAATTGAAACCTGGCTTAAGATCTCATTGTACTCAATAAGAAACACCTCAGTGAGTTGGTCACCCTAATTATGAACTTAGGGCAGCAGGTACAGAGTGACTGGTAACTTATCTTCTGCTAGCTGAGGTCAAGGCCACTGGTGGTCTTTGTCAGTTGTTTTTGTATTGAAATTCCATTGCAGTTGCCTGCCTATCTGTCCAATCTCTTCATTCCAACTGTTGCTTTCTTTGACCGTTGTCTCTATTCCTTGCTTGGGTTACTACAAAGCCTCATCTGTTTGCCCATCTGCATCTTACAAACTTGCAATTAAAGTCTAAAGGGAAATAGTGAATAATAAATTTGTCTATGATGAAGTCTAAACTCCATAGTACAGTCTATATAGTACTTACTTACCTGACTCCTGCGTCTGTCTCTAGCTTCCTCTCCCAAGTTGCTTTCCCACTTGCCCCCCACTTCCCTGCCATTCTGAACTGACTGCAGCTCATTGAACATGTCATGGTGTTTCAGGATTCTCTGCCTTGGACTTTGCATTTTCTCCATGTGCATGAGCCAGAGCTGCTCAACTTTTCCTTCGTCTTCCTTTTCAGCACAACCCAAATCCCTTCCAGTTTGTTTCCTTATTCCAGTCATGGAATCACCATAGAATCAGCCACTCCTTCTCTTATGCTTTCCAACAACTTAGTCAAAATCTCTATTTTTACACTTACTATTCTTTGTTACATTTATTTTGTGTGTCTCTCTCTCTCCAATCTTGAAAAATTAAGTATTTTTGGTCATTTTTGTATCATTTTCCTAGCATAGTTCTGCTACAGGGTGTGATATATAGGAGGTACTCAAACATGCCTAATGGATGGAAGAATAGATGAATATATTAATGAATGTATTGATGGATAGATGGATGAATGGATGGATTAATGAGTGGATGGATGAATGCACTGATAGATGGATGGATAGATGAATGGACAGGTAAGTGTATTGATGATGGATGGATAGATGAATGACTGCATTGACAGATGGATGGAAGGATAGATATATAGATGGTTGAATGTATGGATGGGTGGATGTCCCTTTGGTAATGATCTGTCAATATACTCATTTGTCAGACATTAACTGAGCCCCCACAGTATGTCAGACAATGTGACAGAGCTAAAAATAACCATGGGAAACAGAACCAAAATGTCAGCTTAAAAAATAAAAACAGCTTAACTTAGGCTCAATAAGTTACTTTGAAAGCCTGCTAATAATGAGGAATTTGACTCCAGTTCTCCACTAAACACTCAGTCCATGCAAATGTCTTCTTTAGAGTCTCAATAAGGAGTGTGAGGTGGAGCACCCCTAGTTGTGTGTATCTGGACCATGTTCATTTAGTTCATCAAACTCGGGCCAGGAAACATCAAAGGGAAGAAGGAAGAGAGAATAAAAAGTTTCAATTGTTTAGATAATGAATGGTTTTTAAGCCATGAACAAAAATGTTAAAGTCCCCTCAAGTGCAGAGAATCATTTTCACTTCTGCCCCTATTGGCCGCAAATCTGAGTGTATCGCTCCTCTACTTAAAATCTTTCCTGGCTCTCCGTGACCTTCTGAACAAATCCAAACCCTTCAGTGTGTCCATTATGATCTGGCTTCAGGGATCCTCTGCAGACTCATCCCACTGCACATAATATAACCGTCAGCTTTACTAAGCCGTTTCCTACTTCCTCTAGCCTGTGTTACTACCTTTGCTGACTCTTTACTTAAGATGATCCCTCTGCCCAGAATGCGTTCTCCTGCCTCAACCCCTTCACCCATTAAGATTCCCTGGGAAGCCCTCCCCAGATTCCCCAGGTTAAGTTAGGGACCCTTTTGTCTGTGTTCTTTCATCTTCTTACATTTACTCTCCATCAGTGAATAAGTGGCATTATAGGTGCTGTCATTGTTTATGTGTCTATGCCATTGAATTATAAGAATGTGGGTAAGAGAGAAGACAAATACTGTGTTGGTTTTTTTTCTATATCTGGAAGACTTACTATAAGCCCTGACTTATATACCAGGCATACAGTAAATAGTTGTTAAATCAAGAAAATACCTTTCGGGCGTGGTGGCTCATGCCTGTAATCCCAGCACTTTGGGAGCCAGAGGCAGGCAGATCACCTGAGGTCAGGAATTCAGAACCAGCCTGGCCAACATGGTGAAACCCTGTCTCTACTAAAAATACAAAAATTAGCTGGGTGTGGTGGTGGGCACCTGTAACCCCAGCTACTCGGGAGGCTGAGGCGGGAGAATCACTTGAACCTGGGAGGTGGAGGTTGCAGTGAGCAGAGATTGTACCAGTGTACTACAGTCTGGACTACAGAGTGAGACTCCATCTCAAAACAAAACAAAACACAAACAGACAACAACAACAAAAAACCTTTCTAGGAAATGATAAGAGATACCCCAAATAAACCAAATAGAATAGTGATTATCCTTTGTTCCTTCTAGAATAGCAGTGTTTTAGTTTTCTGTTTGTTAAAGTATTTGATTGCAGAGAACTTGAAGAATACAAAGATACATAAAAGAAAATGAAAAATACCTGTAACCCTTTTAGACATAGATAAGCTCAGTTTTTATTCTCTTTTCTGCTTCTTTAACATTAAGTAGTAAGCGTTTTCTCTGTATTAATTTGTCTTCAAAACATGATTTTCAATGACCCAGATAGTCTACTGAATAAATACACAATATTTGCTCTTTTCCTTTTCCCCAATTTCTTCACTTTGTCCTTGGAAACCAAATTCTCCCCCATACAACACCACCGTCAGTCTCTTCTGCACCATGCTGGTCCGGGGATGTACGTGTGACCCAATAGGCCATTGTCTCTTTTTGAAATTTCTTGTAGCCTAGTTCTCTTCTTCTTTTTCTCCTTCTTCTTCTCCTTCTCCTTCTTCTCCTTTTCCTTCTCCTTCTCCTTCTTCTTCATTCTTCTTCTTTCTTCTTCTCCTGCTTCCTCCTCCTTCCTCTTCTTCTTCTTTTTTTCTTTCTTTCTTTCTTTTTTTTTTTTAACTTTTTAGCATCTCTGGATGTTAATGGAATATGAAGCAAGAGACACAGTATCTTTCTGGGAAAGTCTTTGAATGCTTCAATCCACCATATTATATTTATCTTGTGTCTGCTAAGTGGCCACCACCATGTTGTCTCAGATGTCTTTAATGACATCACCTTTTTCTCAAACTGCAAGGAGAGTGGAACCCTTGGGAAACCTCTCACCTGAAATCTGGGAGATGAAGTCTGCCTTGGCTCCCTGAGTTCAGCCCGAGTACAGGCCAAGGTGGCTTTGAGGAGTGATGAGGGTATAAATGTTGTAAGGCAGACAGACGTTACCTGCAATGAAAACACCTAGACTAAAAGTTAAGTTTATACATGTTACATAGGTAGATTCTAGGAGTCATCCTTGATGCCTCTTTCTCCCCTCCCCTCATCTAATCTTTCACTAAATACCTCCTAAATATCTCTCCACTCAGTCTTGTTTGCTGTTGCTTTTTCTCTTCCTTCTTCTCTTCTTTGGCCACAACCAGAGTCAAAGCCACCATTATCTTTGACCTGGATTATAAGAATAGCATAAGTAGTCCCCCTGTACCTGCTCTGGTTCCCCTCCAATCTGTTCACTACACAGTCTTCAACTAACATGATCTGTTACCTCTTTGATGTCACCCTTGCTTCTATGTCTTCCCATAGTTTTTTGTTTGTTTGTTTGTTTGTTTGTTTTTCTGAAACGGAGTTTCACACTTGTTGCCCAGGCTGGAGTGCAATGGCAGGATCTCAGCTCACCGCGACCTCTGCCTCCCGGGTTCAAGCGATTCTCCTGCCTCGGCCTCCTGAGTAACTGGGAATACAGGTGTACACCACTATGCCCAGCTAATTTTTTTGTATTTTTAGTAGAGATGGGATTTCTCCATGTTAGTCAGGCTGGTCTCGAACTCCCGACCTCAGGTGATTCTCCTACCTCAACCTCCCAAAGTGCTGGGATTACAGATGGGAGCCACCGTGCCTGCACCTTCCCATGGTTTTAAGACAGACATTTAACATAGTCTCTAAAATCCTGCACTTTCTGTTCCTATTCATCTTCTCAGCCTCGCCTGATCTCACATTTTCTTGTCTTTCTCTGCTTCAGCCTCACTGGTCTGCATTCAGTTCCTTGTATGCACACCACGGAGTCTTTGTACGTGTTGTCTCTTTTGCTGGTTTGTGTCTTTTCTTGCCTATGAATGCCAACTCATCCTTCAGATCAAGCTGCACTTCCTCAGCCTTGCCTCACCCCTATTTCACTTTCTTATAGTATACTCTCCTCTCCCTTGTAGCATTTGTCATAAATCTGTGATTAATCAATTAATGTCTATCCTCCCCCTTAGACTCTAAACTTCATGAGGGTAGGAATCATGTTCATTTTCTTATTTACCCTGAATCAACTAGCTGAGTCCTGGCATGTAGCAAATGCTTAATATATATTAGTTGAATAAATAATGAATAATGGAATGTCATTTTTTCAACACTGAATGCCATGTGGTTTATGAGCAAGCAGCTTCCTTCAGGGAATCTTGTTAGAGTATAATAGAATGTGCTTTCAGATCTTCCTGTAAGAAGATCATTTGAATATAGGTCTATGGATCTGGCAGCACAAAAAACTTACATTCCACGTGTTAATTACAGTCAATTACTAAAGCATGGTCAACTAGCAATGGTTGCACGAGTATTAATACTTCTACAGAGAGGCTTCTTGTGATGAATATAGCTTTGTAAGTTTATAATTTTTCAGTATTCCATTAATGGTGGCATCTACTTAATTGTTTGATTGCTCTAATTATTTCCTAAAATTTTGTCTTTCTGTCTTCCCCTTTGTAGATTTATGGTCAATGTTACATGGGATGGCAAAGACTTATCCTTCACTGAGGAAGGCTACCAGGTGCATCCCAGGCTGGTGGTGATTGTGCTGAACAAAGACCGGGAATGGGAAAAGGTGAGCATCCTTCTGCGTGCTGAATGCAGGGGAGGGAAGAAAGCATGGACAATAAAGGAGCTCACAGTGCTTCTTTCTCCCACGCATTTCCTGTTGAGCTGCTCTAGATCCCATCTCACAGCCGAGAGCACGTCTTTCTTGCAACAAGGCCGACTAAATGTTTAAGGTGCAATTGGAATGCTTTCCCTGGGTGAACTGTGGTAATTGTGTGATGTTCTCTATGTCTGTTCTCAAATCCCAGTAGGATAGATCTGAACTTAGGATAATTTAAAGACAGTGAAGTTTGGGTTGCAGCATTACACTAGTAAGTATTGACTATATAGCAATGATCACACAAGTTTGCCTAAACTTCCTAATTGTGTGCCATAGTCATTGCCATATGAATGAACCCTCTGTATTTTCATGTACTTGGTCTTTCGCTTTAAATAAACTCATTTTAAAAACTTAAATGTATCACTTCTGTAAATCATGAGTTAGAGAGGGAGGTTATTTTTCTTATAAAGCATATTTTCAACTACATGTATATTAGCTATTGAAAAATACAAAAAAATCAGTGTGCCAAGAAAAAAGTCATCATCTTACGTACCATACATGTCGTGACCTGGGTCAGAGAGGAGAGACATCACAGGAAATTTACAGATGCTCTCACACATGCAATGACAATATCTGGTCCAGCTGCCCTCCCTCCTCCTCCATAATTAAATGCTTAAGTTAGTCGCTACAATTTCTTTTTTTTTTTTTTTTTGAGACGGAGTCTTGCTCTGTTGCCCAGGCTGGAGTGCAGTGGCACGATCTCGGCTCACTGCAAGCTCCGCTTCTCAGGTTCACGCCATTCTCCTGCCTCAGCCTCCTGAGTAGCTGGGAGTACAGGCGCCCGCCACCACGCCCGGCTAATTTTTTTGTATTTTTAGTAGCGACGGGGTTTCACCGTGGTCTCGATCTCCTGACCTTGTGATCCGCCCGCCTCGGCCTCCCAAAGTGCTGGGATAACAGGCGTGAGCCACCGCGCCCGGCAGTCGCTACAATTTCATATAAAGGCTAGAATAAAAGAGATCAGAAAGCCTATGTTGTTATGTTGTTATCTTATTTTTTTGTTTTTTTGTTTTTGACAATCATTGCATGACCTCTGAACTACTTTAGCATCTTGAAATTTATCGTCACTTAGTACATCAAATGGAGGCCTGAGTGACCCTAGAGGGAAGGAAGATATAGGATGTGCTGTGGGAGACATAATGTAATTGACTGAAATCAGGGGGAAATACTATGCAAACAAAAGCATTGACTTTGGGGAGACAATGACAGATTCCTAGAAAAGAACAGTGAGGAGGAAGCTTAGGAAAGTTTTGCATGCTACACCCAACAGCTGTAAAATGCACAGCCTTTCAAGTGCACATGGGAAATCCACCAAAGTAGACTACATTCTGGAGCATAAAACAAAAGTCTCAATGTGTTTAGAAGACCTGAAATGATGGAGGCTGCATTCTTTGATCATAACAGCATTAAAATAAAAACTAGCAACAAAAATATATCTAGAAAATCCCCAAATATTTGGAAATGGCAACACACTTCTAAACCACCTATAGGTCAAAGAAGAAATCAGAAAGACATTAGAAAATACTTTGGCCGGAATGATAATGAAAACACAAAATATCAAAATTTGAAGAATAAGATTGAAGGCATACTAAGAAATTCGTAGCTTTAACTGCTTATAATATAAAAGGAAAGTGTGAATTCAGTGTCAATGATTTAAGCTTATAAATTTAGAAGTTAGAAAAGAGCAAAGTAAACAAATGAAGTAGGAGAAAAAAATAATAAATACAGGAGTAAAAATCAACAAGGTGGAACACAAGCCATAGACAAAAATCAACAAAGCCAAAAGCTAGTTCTTTGAAATGACTAATAAAATTCATAATCCCTAGCAGTAATGATCACACAAAAGAGAGAAAACACAAATAAGCCAATATTAAAAATGCAAGACGGACTATCACTTACACACACTACAGATCCTACAGGCATTAAAAAGATGAAAATAATATTATGAAAAATTTATGACAACAAATTTGACAATATAGATAAAATGGGCAGATTCTGAAGAAACAAAATTTTCTACAACTGACATGAAGGAATTGACAATCTAAGTAGCTCAATATAGATAAAATGGGCAAATTCTGAAGAAACACAGTTTTCTACAACTGAGATGTAGGAATTGACAATCTGAATAGCTCATATTTGCTGAAAAACTGAAAATATACCTAAAAACTTTCCTATTTTAAAAAGACAAAAGAGAAACTCCTGGCCCAGATGGCTTTGCTTTGTACTATAACAAACATTTAAAAGAAATAACAGCACTCTATACAAAGTTTTTCAATATGTTACTAATCATAATCTAATAATATTTTTTAAAAAGGATAATACATCATGGATAAGTGGGAGCTATCTTAGGAATACAAGATTCGTTTAACATTGAAAAATTAAATTAATTTTCCATATTAACAAGAGCAAAGGGGGAAATATGGTCATTTCAATAGATGCAGAAAAAACATTTGACAAAATTCAATATCCAGTTATGATAAAGATGGTAAATTCCTCAATCTGATAAAGGGTATCTATGAAAAACCTATAATATATAATATATATCTATTTATATATATTATGCATATAATATGTATTATATGCACATATGCATATCATGAGATTATTTGACAATTTTTAAGTTTTTCTATTCTAAGTTATGGTACTGTGCATAAAATATATATATTAAATAAGCTTATATCTTATTTAATGATGAAATAATGAAAATAGATCCACATAGGGGCATTCAAATGATTTTTGATGAATGATTATGACAACAGGGAAAAGGAAAGTCTTTTTAATAAATGGTATTGGATTAACGGGCAATCTACATGGAATAAAAAAAAAACCTTGACCCATTGCTCACGTTAAGCACAAATAATTACTTGAAGTAGATTGCAGACTTAAATGTAAAAGATAAAACTATAAACTTTCTAGAAGAAAATATAGGAGAATATTTTTGTGATCTGTGAGCCTCAGATTTCTTAAACCAAATATGAAAAACTATTCAGTAGTAGATAAACTGTACTTCATCAAAATTAAAAAGTTTTGCTCATCTGAAGACATTGTTAGAAAATAAAAAAGAGATCTGGGCATGGTGGCTCACGCTTGTAATTCCAGTAGTTTGGGAGGCCAAGGCAGGTGGACCACCTGAGGTCAGGAGTTTGAGACCAGCCTGACCAATATGGTGAAACCCTGTCTCTACTAAAAATACAAAAATTAGCTGGGCATGGTGGCATGCACCAGTGGTCCCAGCTAGTTGGGAAGCTGAGGGACAAGAATCACTTGAATCCAGGAGATGGAGGTTCCAGTGAGCCAAGATTGAGCTACTGCACTCCAGCCTGGGCAATAGAACGAGACTCCACCTCAGCCCCCCGGGTAGCTGGGATTACAGGTGTGTGCCACCACTCCGGCTAATTTTTTATACTTTTGGTAGAGATAGAGTTTCACATGTTGACCAGGCTGGTCTCAGACTCTTGACAAGTGATCCACCCGCCTTGGCCTCCCAAACTGCTGAGATCACAGGTGTGAGCCACGTTCCTGGCCAGAAACTGTGTGTTTTTTTAAAATAAATTTAGTCATACACAAATCTTACCCAGCAATTTTACTCCTACTTATTTATTCCAAAGAAAGATAAACATATATCCAAAAAGTAATACTTGTACAAGAATGTTTATTGCAACTTTATTCATTATAGCAAAACATCAGAAATAATTCAAATGTCCATCAACAAGGAAATGGATGAACAAATTATGGTATATTAATAAAATAGAATGGCCTGGTAATATGTGCAACAACATGGATGAAAGAAAAACATTATATGGAACCAAAGAAAGACATGAAAGATTATATCGTGTGGTTCCATTTACATAAAGTTCAAGGAGAGGCAAACCTTCCCTACAGGGTTAGATACCAGAATAGTGGTTGCTTCTGTGGTTGAGTGCAGTTGACAGGACAGGGCACAGGGAATTTTCTGGAGTGATGGCAGTTATTTCCTATCTTGAACATTTGTCAAAAGGCGTTAAATTATGACACAAGATCCATTCATTTTGTTGTATGTCATTGTGCTTAATTAAAAAAAAAAAAAAAACTAAATCTGTTCTGGGTATGGTGACTCACACCTGTAATCCTAGCATTTTGGGAAGCCAAGGCAGTCAGATTGCCTGAGCTCAGGAGTTCAAGACCAACCTAGGCAACACGATGAAACCAGGTATCTACTAAAATATAAAAAAAAGCCGGGCATGGTGATGGTGCCTATAATCCCAGCTACTCGGGAGGCTGAGGCAGGAGAATCACTTGAACCTGGGAGGTGGAGGTTGCAGTAAGCTGAGATCGCACCACTGCACTTCACCCTGGGTGACAGAGCAAGACTTTGTCTCAAAACAAAACAAAATCTTAAATCCTTCAAATTGGGATACCCAGCACAATTAGCTAACAGTTTTCACAGCATTCATATTTAACCCCCTGACATGAATACCAATTATAATAACAATATGCATTGCTTATTGATCACCTCTTCTATTGATCCTTCAGTTGATCCACCAAAGCCCTGACTTCATGGTTTGTCTATTCATTTTTTCATTCAACAAAGAGTTATTAAGTGCCTACTTTGTACCAGGCACTATTCTTGATGTTTGGAGTCCATCATAAACAAGAGAAAAAATATTTTCTGTACTCAAGAAACTTAGATTCTAGTGTGTATATGGAGGAGATGAAGTAGGCTGGGATTCTATGGACTTCTGTCATGCTTAAGGGAAGTGTTAGCATCTAGTTCACTGTCCTTGGTTTTAACCTCCTTTCTTCCCTCTTATATACCCTGTAGCCCACTATGCACGTGATTTGCAACTCCATAAACGTATATAGGGTTCCTTCATGCATTTGGGACTTTGAATATGCTTTTGTTGTTGTTGCCTATAGTGTTTTATTGTATCACTACTTTCTTTTATCCATATTTCAAATCCTGATTTTCTTTTCTCTTACACATGTAAAGCCAAAATGCAATTCATGTTTTTTTCTAATCAGCCATAGGAGGTAGAGAATTGGAGCCTTTCTGCCTTATGTTGTTGGGTTTTAGGGTTTTCAACCTTTTGATGTTACACAATCTGCGATTCACTTTTGGAGCCGCCACATCATTCCCTTTGGTTGGTTTTAACCAGTCCTGGGGCAGGCTTGGCTCACACCTGTGAATTTTCTGTGCTACCTTAGAATCTGACTCATCTTCCAGGGAGCCGGTACACAAGGAGGCCACTGCAGTGCAGGTGACAGCTGCCCTTGATACACTCCATTTCCAAATACAGAAAATGCCTTTTAATATTTTGTGGGCCCTTCTTCAAATTCCTGTTGAAACATAGCAATTTCCCGTAAAAGGCAGCTTGGGGAATTGCTGCTGAGTTGAGCTTAGAATGCACAAATGCTGCCTGTAGTTGTTCTATTCTCTTGGCACTCAGGGGATCTAGTGCTTCAGAAATAACTCTGTGTGCTTCTGTCGCGAAGAAAGAGAAAGCCAGTGGAGCAGGTAAATACCAGTCATGTTATCCTTAAAGCTGCCCCCCAGCACTACACGCTGGTACAGCAGGTCAACAGAGGGGAAGGACTGCCGAGGAGGGAGCTGTTATTCTGGGACTCGGAGGCAATTTCTTTTCATCTCTGAGGTCACTCAGTGGCGTCACTGGAAGCAGCAGCGTGTAATGAGGGTGTCTGGGAAAACACAAGCCCTTAGAGGGGTGCTTGCTTTTTGCTGGGCCTTTGTATGTGGCTGGTGTGGATTATACAGACGCCGAGCACCAGGCCTGCCTGTGTGCTGCAGACACAGAACTCAGGATGGAGCAGGCTTTCTCCTACAAATCGGGACTTTCATACCTTTTCTCTCTCCCTTTTTCTTCAGTGATTTTGGTCTGCCTTGGAGTTTGATGAGTCCAAGGCTTCCCAGAGATGCTCAAAAACAAAACCCTAGATGCCTCAGCCTCAGCCTCAGCCTCAGAAGACCCTACAGCCTCAAATTCCTGGGCGTAAGGGGTCTTCCTGCCAATTAGCAGTCTAGGCCAGTACAGCCAATGCCCTGTGTATGTCAGCTTTGTGGCCAGCAGATCATTAGGTACCAGGGATGCTACAAGGATGCATAGGAAACCATCTCTCTTCTCAAGTAGCTCATAATAGAGAATTAAGCCAACCCTGGGACAACTGGATATAAGTGCTACTGGCCGTAGGACAATCCCCAGCACATAGGAGAGAGAAGGGTGAACTTGGCCCAGTCAAGAAATTCTCTAGCCAGGTGTAGTGGTTCACACCTGTAATCCCAGCACTTTGGGAGACTGAGGCAGGTAGCTCATGAGGTCAGGAGATGGAGACCATCCTGGCTAACATGATGAAACCCCATCTCTACTGAAAATACACGCACACACAAAAATTAGCTGGGTGTGATGGCGGGCACCTGTAGTCCCAACTACTTGGGAGGCTGAGGCAGGAGAATGGCGTGAACACAGGAGGCGGAGCTTACAGTGAGCCAAGATCGCACCACTGCACTCCAACCTGGCTGACAGAGCAAGACTCCATCTCAAAAAAAAAAAAAAAAAAAATTCTCTAAGTGAGAATTTCTCACTTAGAGAAATTCTTTTTAAAGCTAGAGGCATTGGAGTTGGGCCTTGAATAATAAATTGGATTTCTCTAGGCTGAACTACTTATTCTACCTGAAAAAAAATGATTTGAGGATAATTCTATTTACCATTTTAGGGTTACAGTAGCTTTATTTTATTTTATTTTTTATTTATTTATTTAGAGGCAGAATCTCATACTGTCACCCAGGCTGGAGTACAATGGCACGATCTCGGCTCACTGCAACCTCTGCTTCCTGGGTTCAAAAAATTCTCCTGTCTCAGCGTCCTGAGTAGCTAGAGTTACAGACATGTGTAACCACTCCTGGCTAACTTTTGTGTTTTTAGTAGAGACGAGGTTTCACCATGTTGGCCAGTTTGGTCTTGAACCCCTGACCTCAGGTGATCCACTTTGGCTTCCCAAAGTGCTGGGATTACAGGCATGAGGCACTGTGCCCAGCCTTACAATAGCTTTAAAATGAAAATATATGTGTGTTTATGCATACGCCTATATACACATATAGGCTAGCTTTTAAAAATTTGTTTAAGTTAACAAATAAAAATTGTATATAATTTTACTGCACATGATGTTTTGATATATTTGTACACTGTGGAAAAGCTAGATTGAACTAATTAGTGTATCCCAGACTAACTTTAAAAGAGATATATATTGAGAAAGAGATATATAAATATTTTTGAAGTTTTGACTTCAAATATAAATAGGACAAAACACATAAATATTAAAGTAAAACAAGCATTTTATTCCCCAGAGAAGATCTAATTAAAGATGATACCGATGTTCAAGAAGACATAAGGGAGACCCTTCCTTGTGTCTTCCTGAAGGAAATGTCCTGTTCTCGCTCTGATGGGTCTGTTTTTCTTTTTGTTTTCATCACTCTGTTTACATTTGGTTTCAGGTGCATTTTGCACAGAAACATGACCAGATCTCTCCCTCCAGCCCAGATCTGTCTCATGACCTCCAGACTTGCCTACAGCACCCCATGTGGCTGACCCACAGACACCCAATATCATCTTGTCCAAAGCCAAACTCATCATCTTCCTCCCACGAATATGCTTATTCGCCCGTGCCCCAACTCAGAAAGCTGTCTTCTTATTCCCCAAGCCCTAGTATTCAGCTGTCACCTGCTCCTGATGTTCCTGCCCCTTCAAACATTTTTCCTCTTTGTCAAGGACACCCTTTCCATTGATTCTATATCTGGATAGCTCAAAGTGGGTCTGCCCTTTTCCACTTCATTTCTGTAGACCTGTATACTAACTCGTAAGAGTGTTAACAGCTTGCTTTGGCATTGTTTGCCTGTTCATCTTCGCTTAGACTAGAAGCCCCAACAGGGGAAGGTCTGTTCCTTTCGTCTGCGTTTTTTCAGCTTCACCACAAGGGTTTGGGCCTAGTGCACAAATGGACCCCTCTATGATCTGTTGGTATCGACGACTTCAGCCACCATTTATTAAGAGCTACTCTGTATCAATAACTATGCTGAGAATTTTACATTCATGATCTCATTTAGTCATCTCAGTAGGTATTCATTTAATGGCTCTTCTAAAGTAGGTATTCTTCTCCCTGCTTCAGAGATGGAAATTCTGGTTCAGAGAAGCTAGTGACCAGCTTCAGATCCCCCAGCTGGTGTGTGATGGTAGAAGGATGTAAGTGGAGGTATGCCTGACCCCAAAGGCTGTGTTCGCCACCACTACATCATGTGGAACAACTGGCAGTGGGGAGGAGGTATTCTAGAGGAGAAATTTAGGGTGTTCCTCCTACCCTTAGAAAGGTGTCTGCTTCCTTTCCTCTCACTGGAGGCAGTAGATTCGGCCTGAACCCAGCTAATGAGAACTCAGGGTATAGGCATTTATTGCATCTCCCAGACCTTGTAATTTTTAATTTTTTTTAGAGACATGGTCTCACTCTGTTACCAGGCTGGAGTGCAGGCACAATCACACCTCACTACAGCCTCAAATTCCTGGGCTTAAGGGGTCTTCCTGCCTCACCCTCCCAAGTAGCTGGGGACACAAGTGCACACCACCTTGCCTGGCTAATTTTTATTTTTTTTGCAGACACAAGGTCTCGCTATGCTGCCCAGGTTGGTCTCAATCTCCTAACCTCAAACAATCCTCCCATCTTGACTTCCCAGAGTGCTGGGATTACAGGCATGAGGCACTGCACCCGGCCCCTTCTATTTTTTGGTCTACAGTAGTTTCATCTTCCAATCTGTCTCATTAAGGGAGGGGATGCACCCTGTATGTTGTGTCTTGGGTGAAATAAAGTAGATTCCAGTTATAGGATTCCTAGTACAGATATGATCAAGGAGATCTTACAAAAGCTATGATTACTCTCTTGAGTCTGTGGTTCTGACTGTGGCATATCAATGTGCTATCAGGTCTAGTGAGGCATGGTGATACATGGAGTGCAATTATTACATGATGTGATTTGTAATTATAGAATGCCATAGCTCCCTCCTATCTAAATTATTGTGTTTTAACTTTCCCATCACTACTACTACATTTAGCCTAGAAGGGCCCAGTGAGTGTCAAGATCTCAATAAAACATGCAGGTTATTAGTGTGAGTTTGCCCCTGTGTTTGTGTGTGTGTATGAGATATCAGCAGTCTTCAAAAAAGTTCATCCAGCCAAAGGATGGAAGTATTTTTGCAAACATGGTTCTTGACTTCTGCGCACACATTCCAGTGAAGATTATGTAAAAGAAATCATGAGGAAAAATTGTAGTTGTGAGGACATCCTGTAAATGACAATTGATAGAATGATTATGTGGATTGCTAAAATTGAAGTGCATTGTGACACATTCTACCAGCAAGCAGAAACATTACGACTCACTTTGCTTAGAAAGACAATAGCAACCCATTGGTAAAGCCATGAATTCTGACCACGGCTAGCACTGAGAGCTCATGGTGTGTTTTCAGTTTCTCCTTTACTATTATATCTCTGTCAATAGCAGAGGCTCAATAAGTATTTATAGAATGAATGGAAAGGCCCTTTTCCCTGTTAACTTCCCCAAATGAGGAGCATCTTTCAGTGTGGTCATGTTATACCTGTGGTTCCTTGGGCTACCTAGATTAGAATCACCTTGGGAAAAATGTAAAGGCCTTAGCCCTGCCTCAAATCTATGGATTCAGCATTTCTGATTCTGAATCTGCATGTTTTTTTTAAGCCTCCCTAGTGATTCTCATGCCCATTAAAGATGTAAAGCTACTGCTTTAGGGCATGGACTTACTCTGTGTAACCCTGAAATGCTTTTATCTAGGTCATCCTGTTATCAAGATTCTTGCTTCTTAGCTTTTGTGCCTCTTTATTCCTTTGGAATACATGGCTCAGTAGCAGTGCTTAGGCAAAACTATAGAGGGAAAAGAAAGAAGGAATTTGGAGTCTTGTTGCATCTTGAATAATTTGTGGTAAATGAGAGAATAACAAGGCAAAATAAAACGCTGTTTATAGATGTAGGTCAGTACATGTTATCTAGATTTCTCTCAATAAATATTAAGTTATTAAATGATTTTTTGTTAACATTTTGTCCCATCAACAGAGATAATAGAACTTAGGTTGCTATATAATCCATATTTATTCACACACTTATTTGATCAAAGAAAATTTCTGAGCACCCACTATGTGCAAGTCATATCTGAGGGTTGCAAAGCAGATAAAACATCTGGTTTTAGAGTCTAACAGAGCCCTAAGAGATGCTCATAACTGCAGGAGAACATGTGAAGTGCCATAAAGATGTTTTGGAAACTCCAGGGTATTTAGAGAAGAGAGATGTTATAGGGAGGCAGAAGAATCAAGGGCGTTTGTATGGAGGACTTCTCGTTTGAACAAGGTCTCAGAGAATAAGCAAGATTTGGATTTCTGAATATGTGTGAGAAGGCCATTCCATGTCTTCTCACACATACGTGGGAAGATTGAAAGTCAGGTTCAGAGGCAAGAGTGCCCAAGGCCCATCTGGAGAAGAGTTCAATGTGATTGAAACATAGCTGTGTGGTATGCAGAATTCTAAGAATGGTCTCCAATGACACTCGGCCTTTTCTAAGCCTCTCCTCTGGGAGTATGTGATATGATGAGCTGTCACTCCTGTGGTTTTATTAGGCCACATGGCAGAAAGGACTTCTCAGTTGACTTCGAGTTACTCAAAAGGGAGATTATTGGGGTGGGCCTCACCCAATCACATGAGCCCTTTAAAAATAGAATGTTTTGTGCAGCTATTAGGTTGGTGCAAAAGTAATCATGGGTTTTGCCATTTAAAAAAAGAAATAGTGAAAACTGCAGTTACACTTGCATAAGCCTAATAGTTGCAGAAAGAAATTTGGAGTGTGAGAAGGCTTAGTCTGATTTCTACAATTGAGGATGGAGGGGGCTCCATGATAAGAAATGCAAGAGCCTCTGGGCACTGAGATCAGTCGCTAGCTGACCTCAGACATATAACCCCAAGGAGCTGAGCTTGCCCAACAATCTGAGCGAGCTTGGAAGTGGATTCTTCCCAGATCCTCCAGATATGAGCCCAGCCTGGGTAAGGCCATGTTTTTGGCCTTGTGACACCCAGAGGCAAAACCTAGCTGAGCCCGCTAGGGCTTCTGACCTGCAGAACTGTGAGATCATAAATAGGTGTTGTTTCAAATGGCTAACTTTGAGGCAATTTGCTACACAGCAATAGAAGACTAGTACAAATCTTTTGAAGGAAACTTTATGGGGGTAAAGGACTATGCTAGAATTTGAATGATAGGTTATGGCACTTAATTCAGTAATCTTCAGGGCACTTTTGAAGAGCATGAGATGAGAGAACAACATAAAAAAGTAATAATCACTCACATTTGTTTAACATTTATTAGGTGCTAAGCATACATCTAATCCTCATATCAGGACTGTAATACAGATACAACTATTACCCTCTTTTGTAAATGGAGGGAATGAAGCTCAGAGAAATTCAGTAACTCGCTCAGAGTCACAGAGCTAGTAACTTTCAAAGCCAGGATTTGGAATCCAATCATCTGCACTCTTAAACATGAACTACACTGCTTCTTTAA
This sequence comes from Macaca mulatta, assembly GCF_049350105.2. NCBI lineage: Eukaryota > Metazoa > Chordata > Mammalia > Primates > Cercopithecidae > Macaca > Macaca mulatta. The sequence goes on along the minus strand of NC_133425.1, from coordinate 11,082,512 downwards.
AAGGAAAATGGTGATTGTCAAGAATCTGGGAAATTTTCTAAGGGCATATTTAAGTGGCTTGGGCTACAGGGAATAGAGATGTGGGGAGGAATAGTGGCCACGGAATCTGAGAGAAATTTCAGAAACAGAACTGAAAGTCATGGCATTGGCTGCACTGATTCTCCAGGAGATGCATGACAGAGGGGAATTAGATAGATTAAAAGAAATTTTTTTTAGGTGTAAGTCTCTAATTAGGTATATTCAGATTAGGTATTTCTAGAAGAGCTTTGCTATGCCTGTAAATAACATTGTTCATCTCCCACCCTTCGCTGTCATCCTCCTTCCTTTCCTCTCTTCTTTTCTTTTCTTCTCCCAAATCCATATTTAAAGGCAAGTTCCTTTTTATAAAATGGATTTGGTAATATCAACCTTAGCAGAGTCTGTGTGGAATTTAATTTGTTTCCTTATATAATGATCATTAAGTTTCTTAAATAATGTGAGCCATAGAGAGGGAAAATTGAGCCATTACAAAACATTTAAAATTATCCGTGCATCAGGATTTAGCAAAGGTGAATATAAATAAAATAATCATCTGACTTCCCTAGAGTCACGCATAGTGACTATTTTAAATACTCACACAGTACAATATGTTAGGTCACAGTGAGGAAAATATAGTAGATCTCTAGCAAATTAACACATTCAACTGAAATAAGTGATGCCATCTCCTAAAGCATGTGTGCGTGTGTGTGTGTGTGTGTGTGCATGTGTGTGTGTGTGTCTGACTTGCACTGGTTCTTTTGTTGTTGTTGTTGTTGTTGCAGTTGTAACCCAACTCCAAAAAGAACAGCAGTTGAACAGGCGCTCTCCTGCGGAGCAACATTCTGCTGAAAGTTTTTCAGATTTGAGAAGTTAAAACCAAAAAAATGCAGTTCCTAGAAAAGACATCTCTACGGGAATATACGTTGACAGGGATACTAATGATAAAGATGATTGATGATGATGGCGATGATGATTGATGATGGTGATGATGGTGATGTTCTTGATGGATGGGATGATCATGAGGGCAGCAGCTACCATTAGTTGAGCTCCCACTATGTGTCAGACACCATGCAGAGTGTTTTCAATGCATAATCTTGTCTCATAATCAGTCTCCCAACATTCTCTGTATTTTCTCATATCTAAAAGGGAGGCAATAATAGTACTTACCTCCTAGGTTTTTAGGATAATTAAACACGGTAATATATCAGGTGCTTAGAACACTGACACATAGATGCCAGTTCCAAGTATAATTATTTCTATCCTCATGTTATAGGAGATAAATTGGAAGCAACATGGGTTGAATGACTTGTCCAAGGTCATACAGTGGTAAAGGCAGGACTTCAGCTCAAGCAGTATTTCAATAGAGCCAGAGTCAAACATTTGGTCATATGGAATATCCATCTCCACCCCAGTCACAACCCCAAATTGTTAAGGATCTCTCTGAGGGTGATGGGAGCATGATTAAGCTGACAGGTGGTATAAATGTAAGACAAAAGCTGCACCCTTGCTAGTTTTCCATTGCCATCAATTATGAAAATGAGTGAATAGATTATTTAAATGATCTCAGATGAGTAAATTATTCAAAGAGCCTCTCAGAAGTATTTCTAGAAACTCCTGAGTAGACCGACAAAAACCATTTTGATTTTCTGACAGGGTTATCTGCTCATCTGTGTTGTAGAGGAACACAAAGCCCTGAGGAAGCAAGGAAAGTGGGAGAGAGAGAGTGGGGAGGAGTGCGGGGGAGAGGGAGGCAGGGAGAGGGTAGGAAGGGATAGCAGGACACGGAGGGGGAATGGGGGAGAGGGAAAGAGGAGGAAAGAGTAAGGGGGAGAGTGAGAGAGGGAGGGGGAGAAAAGAGGGGAGAGGGAGAGGAAGGGAGGGAGAGGCAGAGAGGTGGGAAAGGGAGGGGAATAAATAGAGAGGGGTTGGAGAGGGGGAAGAGAGAGTGGGAGAAGGGGAGAGACAGAGAGAGAGAGAGAGAGAGAGAGAGGAAGATGGAGTTGGGGAGAGGAAGGGGGAGAGAGAAGGGGGAAGAGGAGATGAGGGAGAGTGACAGAACAAAGAAACAGTGAACTTTAAGACAAATTTTCTTTTCTAACTATATTCCCTGGAATGCTGATTCCTTTCAGAACCTTGAGTGCCACCAGGATCTCTGGGTGGGTGGGGGGGCTTACGAGGTAAGACCCAGCTTCAACTGGAGATGGCAAAGCTTCATCTGATTGATATGTTGAGGTTCAAAGTGAGCTTCCATTTGGGGAAAAATAAAATATTTCTAAAACAAGTTTGAAAGCAAGTAGAGGAAGGGGATCCACTTTAGTAATTGTCTGAATATGATGTAAATAAATAGTAAGCATTTGTTGAGCACCTATTCTATACCAAACCTTACAGTATGCCCTTTTGTACTTATTGTTTCACTTTAGCCACATAATTACCCTATGAAGTGAGTCTCTGATTTCATATTTGAGTCATGCAAACTTACAGATATTCTATGATTTTTAAAAAGTTAATAACTGAGAAAAGATTCAAATTTAGGTCTTGTGAATCTCCAGGTTTGGTGCTTATTCCAGTACTTTGCACAGTTCCTAGGATGAATGATGGAAATTTTCATATAGGATCTGGAGATTTGTAGGGATAGTATCTGCCTTGGAGGTTGAGTGGAAGTTGGGGGCATGAAGATACCTAGGCTCTTGTGTGGACTTAACTCTTATTCTTTAGGACAAAGTAACTATAAACTATGACTGTCTCTGATGGGATTGAACCATTTTCCCATCCATTTATCCACCCATCCACCCAGCTAGTCATCCAAAAATTAATCATCTAATAAACCATCCATCAATTCATCAACCCATCAGACCAACTGTAATTCATCCAGCCATATGGTCATCCATTCATTCTTGAACCCACCCACTTACCCACTATTGATCTGTTTACCAAGCGTTCACTGATTACTGACTCAGTGCCAGGCCTGTGGTAGGTACAAATGAAGTAGAGATGACTAATAAAATATCCCTGGGATTTTAGGGAATGTTGGGGTGATCAGACCCAACACCAGGCCATGGGGGCTACGAAGTCCAGCGGAGTCAAAGGAATGAGAAAAGACAGGTTAAGAGTACATAAGGTGGATCCAGGGGGCCAATGCTAGTATGGAGGCTGTGAAGACCCTGAGCTCTGGAAGCCCATAGTATTTATTGGTGATGAAACAAAGAAGCAGGTGGTGAGGACATGCAGATGTGGGGGTAAACAGGTGAGGATGTGAGGATGTAGGGGTAGAAAGGTAGCAGTGCATCAAGCGTAGCTGTGACAGTTTAGCATTTTCTTTGATGCATATGTAATATGCTCTGCTACCTGAAGTAATGGAGAACATATTTACGAGCCTGGGAGAGTAAGAAGCAAGGAGCCAGCAAGTCTGTGCACATTCCAGAGGCCCTGAGGGATTTTATGCCCTGAGTCTTGGATTGCGTCCAAGCCACGAGGGGTTTTATGCCCTGGGCTTAGATTGTGGTGCAGCAGGGCAGCCTTCCACCCTTTGGCACAGAGCTTGGTGTTCCAAAGGCCACGAGAGGGTTTAGACCCTGGCCCCAGGACATGTTCCAAGACTCTTTTACATTGTGACAGACAAGCTAGTCCTGCCTCAGCTCTCCTACCAACAGGGAACTTATAACGTATTGGGAGAGACAGGGAAATGCACTGCTAGTTAGGGCATTGTGAAATGAGCGGGAACAGGAGAGGTGCACATGGCACACTGTGACAACTACTCCAGCCTGGGCACTGGGGAGGTGAAAAGACTTCCTGAAAGACCTAAGCTAGGACCCAACTCCTAAAGGATAAAGAAGAGTTATCCAAAGGGTGACAGTCATCTGATCCATTCTAGTAACTGAACCACAAACATTATTTTTCTTTATTTCTCATTGCATCTGATAGCAGCAGCTAGATTTTTTCCCCCTACCCCATCCACAATTACCAGAGCTCAGTGGCTGCTGTCTGGACCTGTTTCTCATTTTCTTTCCATTGTCTGTGTTCTATTATTTCCCCATTTGCCTGCTGATGGAACAGACAAGAAGGACATCTGTCCCTAAGAAAAGGGACAGAACAGGGAGGTGCTGCCCCCAGCAATCTGCTTCTGGCTACAAGTGGCTCTGTCAGGCTGCCTCTGTAGCTACAGTTTGGTTTCCTCATCTGTGCCATTGGCAGCAGAAGCTTCCCATTCCACCACCCTGTTTTTCTTGGCATCGGAACCTGGCTTGGAACAGGGGGAGAAATAGAGATAAAAAGAGGTTGCATATTCTCAGCATTGATCTCTAAGCTGTGGAGGATTTAATGTGCTTTCTAGACTCTTAAGACCTTGTACCTTGAGATAATTATCCATATTTTATTAAAAAAATGATGATGATAATTGTGGCCTATGGGCTATAGATTCACTACTTTGATTCCCCCACAAACACTTTTGTAAGAGATGGGAGGCTGCAGTGAGGAGCCACTTGTAGTCCCAGCTACTTGTGGGGGCTGAGGCCAGATAATTGCTTGAGCCCAGTAGGTCAAGGCTTCAGTGAGCCATGTTCATGCCACTGCACTCCCTGGAGTGGCTCACTGCAGGCCTTGACTTCCTTGACTTGAGCAATAATCTGGCCTCTGCCCCTCAAGTAGCTGGGACTACAGGTGTGTGCCACCACACCTGCCTAAATTTTTTTGTTTGTGTTGTAGAGACATGGTTTTGCCAGATTGCCTAGACTGGTCTCAAACGCCTGGGCCCAGGCAATCTGCCTGCCTTGGCCTCCTGAAGTGCTGGGATTACAGGCATGAGCTACCGCGCCCAGCCTTGATCCTCTTTTAACAGACATTAAAGATGAGTACGATCACTCCTTCCCCCTCCCTCCAGTTACATATGAAGACAGTGAGGCTCTAAGATGATTGCTGATTTGCCCAAGGTTACAAAACAAGTATATGGCAAAGTCTAGATTCTAGCTTAAGTCTGCCAGAATGCAAAGTCCATTTTGTTTCTACAGTACCTTATGGTAGAGATGGGTGTTATTTGTATATCAGTAGTGAACGCTGTCAGTGCTTTAATTAGGAAAACTCCTGTTGGGGGTCCCCCCATCCCTGCACAATTGATGTGCCCCCAGCGTTGGCAAGAAGGACTATTACAGGTACAAGATTCCCCGCTGAACCACATGTCTCTTTCTGAGCTCGGCTCAGAGCATCCCGCTGAGCTGTATGCAAATCTGCCTCCTAATCAGTCTCTTGCATCTTTGTGCAAAACGAATCAGCATTCCTCTGCACATCTGAAGATGTAAATCGGTCCCCACCCCTGCAGTAAACTGTTCCTTTATTCCTTATTACTCCACCATATGGTTAGTTATCTAGCCATTGTCTTTTGAAAACGTGCTTTAAAACTCATCAAAATCATATTCCTGGAGTCTATATTCCTTCTATTTAAATTATAATTCTGCAAATTAGAAAGACTGACTGGGCCTGTTTGAGATGGGAAGAGTAGAGGCTGAGCCATCTTGATTTCCCTGGATGTGAAGAAAGATTCCGTCAGAAATGCCCATGAGAAAAAAATCTAAAGTTGGGGAAAAACAGGGGAGTCAACTCTTACCCCCTTGAAGGGAGTTGTAGAATGACTCAAAGAAACCAATGGCCTCTCACTTACGTTGTCTTTAACTTTAAAATTGAAACAATCAAATATGAATCAAAAGAACCCTAATTCCTATTGATGCCCACCCTGCTGGCCTCTATGTGATCTCGCAGATTATAGCTGATGACATATTTTTTCCTTCCACAATTAAAGTGTGTTTGAAGAAACTAGGACAGGCCGATCTAACATAGGAAAGGGGGGCAACAATTAGTTTTGGGTATCAGATCCTGGCATCCATGCTGTATACAGGGAAAGCAGAAACATTTAGCTGCTTTTACCAGGTGAAGAGACTGAGATTCAGAGAAGAGACTTGTTCAACCTTCTTCTGCAAGAATTGTAAACATCTCACTCCACTTTTTTGTTTTGCTTTGTTTTCTCTAAGACCAAGAAAGATTCCACAGATGTTTCTTTTCTGTTTGTTTGTTTGTTTGTTGTTGTTGTTGTTGTTATTGTTGTTTAGAGATGGGGGGTCTCACTTTGTTTCTCAGGCTGGTCTCAAACTCCCGAGCTCAAGGGGTTCTCCTGCCTCAGCCTCCCAAAGTGCTGGGATTACAGGCATGAGCCACTGCACCCAGTCTCACTCCACTTTTGGCATTCAAGTTGGTAACTTGAATCAACACAGCAAGATTTGGATGCTTTTTTTGTTTGTTTGTTTTGTTTAAATGTATGGAGTACAAGTGTAATTTTGTTACATGCATAGATTGTGTAGTAGTGATGTCAGGGCTTTTTGAGTATCCATCTCACAAATAACATACATTGTATCCATTAAGTAGCCTTTCATCAGCCTCTTCCCTCAGCCTCCTCCCTCACACCCACTTGCCTTTCTGAGTCTCCACTGTCTATCATTACACATTCTGTATCTAAGTGTATGCATTATTTAGCTCCCGCTTACAAGTGAGAACATGCAGTATTTATCCTTATTGCTTTTTCTTTCATTCATTCTTTTTTTTTTAACCCCTGACACAGGGTCTTGCTTTGTTGCCCAGGCTGGAGTATAGTGGTGCAATCACGGCTCACTGCAGCCTCAAACTCTGGGGCTCAAATGATCTTCCCACTTCAGCCCCACAAGTAGCTGGGACTATAGGCATGTGCCACCATGCCTGGCTAGTTTTTCTGTTTTTGTTTTGTTTTGTTTTTGTAGAGATAGGGTTTTGCCATGTTACTCAGGCTGGTCTCAAACTCCTGGGCTCAAGTGATTCCCCCACCTCTCCACTTGGCCTCTTTAAGTGCTGGGATTAAAAGCATGAGCTAGTCTGGCCTAGTATTTGTCTTTCTGTGTCCGAGTTGCTTCACTTATGATTGTGGTCTCCAGTTCCATCCATGTTGCTGCAAAAGACGTGATTGGATTCTTTTTTATGGCTAAATAGTATTCCATTGTGTATATATACCACATTTTCTTTATCCAGAGATTTGAGTTTCGTTACCAAAATGACTTGGAGGATTTGCATTGAGGCATTGTCATCTCATTGAAAACGGATGAGGATTCAAAAATTACAGATGGGACATCTATCAAGTCATACTATAAATCAGTGCGGACAGAAGCTGGAAACACATGGTCTGATCAGAAGCCCAAAATACAAAGTCAATGCCAAGAGATAAAGTGACTGGTCTATGCAGACAAAGAGAGAACAGCATCGTGGTCAGGAGAAATGGGCTGGTGCCTTCCTCCCCTGTTTCACTGAGCATGGCACCGGTTAGGGGAGCTGAGCTATCTTGGGGTAGAGAGTGAGTTTGATCAACATTTATGCTGTTGAGTCTGGCCAAGGGTAAGAGTTGTGAGACTCAAGCTAACTCTGGAAATCCATCATTCTTTGTTTCCAACAGCAACATGGAGCTAATGATAATACCCACCCCTTGGGGTTCCTGTGAGGATATTAAAGCCACCATTTATTAAATGCATTTTGTAAGTCAGAACTTTAGATGCACGATCTCTCTTAACTCACACAAAATCCTGATGATATTGGTACTATTATTGCCCCTGTTTTATAAATGAGAAATCTAAGGAACAGAAAACAAGTTAATTTCCGCTAACCTGAACCGTATTCTGAACCCCATTTGTCTGACTCCGAAGCCCATGCTTTGACTGCTGACTTCTGCTACTTTCTTCAATAAAATTCTACAATGCAGGTGAAATCATGCCATGTTGTGGGAGATGGAGAATTTAAGTGGGAAACAAATGGAGCTTAGTTTTCCTATGTCATTCCAAAAAAAAAAAAAGCCTAATAGTTTTTAAACTCTGACTCCATCACAGGTCCTGAGCCAACCACATTATGTACACTACCACATTTTATGTTCACTGCAACCCCAAATGGTACGTATTATTTTATAGATGAGAAAAATGAGGACCAGAGAAGTGAATTAATTGGAACATGGTCACCCAGCCACTTCATAGCTCAGAGGCATCATAAATGATATACATGCCAAGTATCTAGCATGAGACCCGGAACATGGCTAGAAAGATCTTAATAAACAGGAACTATTATGTATATACAAAGTGCGATCTAGACTGTAGACTTCTAGACTTTTAAATGGCACTATTAGGGTTGTTTTACCTTTTTTTTTTTTTTCTCATTTTCAGTGGATTTCTAAAAGTCTATTGACAGCATTCTCTTTTCTCAAAGGACCTGGGTCCAAAGTTTTAGAGACAAGCCTCTTCAAGGAGTTCTTTAAGTCCTGCATATGTATGAATATATTGCAACACATACAGTTAAGCAAGTCCTCGTCCAGGAGCCAGAAAACTGTTTCTGGTTCTTTCACATATTTGCTGCAATTTATGAATGAGGCTTGGTGGTTGACAGGTGAGGAAGTGGTAGATTGACTCAGAGTTGGGGGGAGGGTGGGGCCAGGTGGGTGTGACAGGAGGACAAAATGGGAGCAGGAAAATTGTGGGCACGGCAGGAAATATGTTGCTGTGATAAAGAGATCTGGGCTGTAATAGGGAAGAAATGGAGAGTCACGAATGAGCAGATTGATTGGGAGAAAATAGAGGAGTCCAGAGCCCAGAGGCCAAAATGACATTGGGAAAGAGACATGACAATAGTCCTTAAATTTGAAAGTTACTTGAGCCAGGCGCAGTAGCTCACGCCTGTAATCCTAGCACTTTGGGAGGCCGAGGTGGGTGAATTGCCTGAGCTCAGGAGTTTGAGACCAAACTGGGCAACACGGTGAAACCTTATAGCTACTGAAATACAAAAAATTAGCCAGGCACGGCAGTGTGCACCTGTAGTCCCAGCTACTTGGGAGGCTAAGGCAGAAGAATCGCTTGAACCCAGGAAGTGGAGGTTGCAGTGAGTTGAGATCACGCCACTGCACTTCAGCCTAGGCAACAGAGCAAGACTCCATCTCTACAAAAAAAAAAAAAAAGAAAAATATAGTTATTTGAATCAGTTTACCACTCTGCAAAATTGTAATAATATCTCTTTCATCTGTATATGACTCTGTTGTGATGGTCAAGTGAAATGAGAAAATAACCAGCAACTTGTAGCCCATAAAGAGCTATATTAACTCTAGGACTTTTGTATTATTATCCACATAATGACACACAGCTTTCTGGCTAGGATGCGTTTTCCAGTGTGTCTATTATCTGAAATTTCCATCTTTTTTTTCTATGTCTTTTCATTTTTTTCCCCAATACAGCTTCTTAGCCAGGTGAACACTAGCAAGTGTATGCATAAGATCACACCGTTTGACACAAGGATCCAAGAAAGCTTGGGTTACATTTATAGTTATGAAATTAATGGTATGCGTTAATCATGCAGAACCTCAAACTAGCAAATGGAATTAAAAATAATTGCCAGGCCTTTGGATTTATTGGTAGAGTGAAAATAACACCCAGTGGCTTTTGGCAGGGCCTTCTTCTCTGTGCACAGAATTATATTAACAGATGATGTTATTTCTATCCAAAATAGAGAGCAGTAAGTGAAAAGCAGATCTGTCTCCTCTTAGAGCAGGGGAGGAAAATCCAAATACATTTCCTTAGTGTCATTTTGGCATGCAAGCCCTGGGCCTGGAATTTTGGTAAAAGCAATGCCTTGCTCTTGCCTGTTCTGGAGTTGTGCCAGTGTCCTCCACTCAACTTACAAGAACATGCACATCGTAGGTGAGAAGGAACCTTGACTAAATACCTTTGGTGGGCCAGACATCTGATTGCTGGTTCACAAACATGAGTTAATGTCATCCTTCTAAGATCCCCGTATATAATAAAACACCTAATCCTGGTTGAGTAGGGACTATGTGACAGATAGTTCAACAAGTGCCTTGCAGTTACTGCTTTATTTATTTCCATGAGAATAATATCATGTGATTACTCCTATTATGCCCACATTACATATGAGGAAACTGGTGTCCAAGAAGTAAAGTTAGTCAAGTTCACATAGCTGGTAAGCAGAAGAGCTGGGAATTCAGGTCCAAATGTGGCTGACTTCAAAATCCACATCATTTTCAGGGCCTATTACTAGAAGAGATCATTAAAGTTGATAATTGACTGCAGGAAGATCATAGTTATGGTGGTCATATTGGTACCTCTGTGTGTTAACTTGCCTGTTTTATTTATTTATTTAGAGACAGAGTCTTGCTCTGTTGCCCAGGCTGGAGTGCATTGGTGCAATCTGGGCTCATTGCAACCTCTGCCTCCTGGGTTCAAGCGATTCTCATGCCTCAGCCTCCCGAGTAACTGAGATTGTAGGCATGTACCACCACACTAAGCTAATTTTTGTATTTTTAGTAGAGACAGAGTTTTGCCATGTTGCCCAGGCTGGTCTCAAACTCCTGGTCTCAATTGAACCTCCTGCCTCGCCTTCAAAGTGATTACATATGTGAGCCACCACTCCTGGCTAACTTGTTCGTTTAATAGGTATTTGTGCATCCATTATGTAAGCAGCCCTGGGCTGGGTGCAAGGGACACAAAGGCAAACAGAACACAGTCCCACCCTCAACGAGTCCGCTAGCGCAGACAGATGAGTGTGCGGGTCTCACAACACCTGGTGAGGTAGGGGAAGGAGAGGCCACTGCCCAGTTTTATGGGATTGGAGGCTGCTTCCCAGAACAGCTGCCGTCTGTGTTGAGTTCTGAAGGACACATAGGAGAGTGCCAGGCAGAGAGTGGGAAGGGGTTTTCTAGGCAGGGTGAGTAGCATGTTGAAACCTGGCACTGAGAAAAAAGCTCGATGTACTCAGAAGCCTGTCATTAGTTCTGTGTGATTCACGAATTGATGTGGGGCAGGGCTGGAACCAGGAGTTGGTTGTCAAAATGAGGCTGTCATGATTGCAGAGGGATAGGAAGGCCTGGGGAAGAGGCCAGGTCACTTAGACCATGGTCAGGCATTTTCACTTGATTCCAGCTGCAGTGGGGAACCATTAAAAGGCCATAAGCTGGGGAGTAGAAGGGCCAGATACACAGAGATACACAGTGATGGTTTGGGCTAGGCACAGTGGCTTATGCCCGTAATCCCACCACTTTGGGAGGTTGAGGCGGGCAGATCACCTGAGGTCAGGTGTTTGAGGTCAGCATGGCTAACATGGCAAAACCCCATCTCTACTAAAAATACAAAAATTAGCCGGGTGTGGTAGTGTGCACCTGTAATCCCAACTACTCGGGAGGCTGAGGCATAAGAATCGCTTGAACCAGGGAGGTGGAGGTAGCACTGAACTGAGATAGTGCCACTGCATTCCAGCCTGGGAGACAGAATAAGACCCTGTCTCAAAAAAATAAATAAAAAATAAAGTGGTGGTTTGGGCTGCTGCTTTGAAGATGGGCTGAAGAGCAATCTACCAGAAGCAAGAAGGCCAGGTAAGACGCTGAGGCATAAATTAGTGAGAGAGGTGAAGGCCTGGATGAGGGTGGTGGCTGTGAATTAGGAAAGAAGTAAAAAATGTTCAAATATTATAACTATCAAGGCTTGGTGATTGATTTAATATATATGGGGGTGGCAGAAGAGAGATGAATTAGGGGATATTTCCATGGTTGGGATTTCAAGAACTCCTATATGGCAGAGGGCCGATAAACTATTTTTTATGATGGAAGATAAGAGGCTGAGTTCTTCCCTAAGCCTACTGAGTTTGAGGTTTCTTGGAGGCAGTAGAGAAGAATGGGGGAAAGGCAACAGATCAGGGGCTATCAAAAGAGGTGATAACTGGAGACTGTGGAACAGAAGAGGCCTGAACCTGGATGTCTGGGGGCAAGAGGGAGAGGAAAGACAAGTCAGATGTGTCCAGAGAAAGAGAAACTTGCATTTTGGCAGAGATGAATCAGCCAACGAGGTGGGAAACAGTTGGGTAATGGTAGTGTCATGACAGTCTAGGGCAGAGAGACTCAAGAAAGATGGGAGTAGTCCCATTGTCAAATGCAGAGGAGGGGCTTATGTGCAGCGCACCTATTGGATTTAGTGAAAACCGCTGGAGATCTTAGGTCAGTTTGAGAGGCAAGGACAGTGCAGAAGGGAATGTGTCTACAGCCCAAGGGCTGGGATGCGTGTTAGCCTAGAGGAGAGATGTCTCCTTTATTACTGAAAGGGGAGAAGAAAGACGTGTGCAGAGGCAGGTGAGTTTGTGGGTGATGTGGGTTGTCCATAGAGTCTGAAATAAGAGGCAGATTCATCAGCTGGGAGTGGGGCTGGAGCTGGCAGCTTTGCAGTCTTGTGGGCAGGTGTGAAGGTTTGAAATAGTTTCTAGGGAATGGGAGAGATGCAATTAGGAAAAAGAGAAAGATTTTTAGCCAGAGAGGGAGTCCTTAAATTTGAAATGACATTAATCTATGTGGTTATATGATATTCTCCACCTGTACTTGCTGCTTTACAGGTGTGGAAGTGGTGGGATCAACTCAGAGTTGGGGATGGTGGTGCCAGGTGGGTGTGATAGGAAGACAGAGTGGGGGCAGGAAAATTGTGGGTATGACAGGAAATCTGTTGATGTTATGGATAAAGAGGTCTAAGTTGGAATGGGGAAGAAATGAAGGCATGAATGAATAGATTAATTGAGAGAAGATAGAGACCAGGGATGATGCTGGAGAGGAGACATAAGAATAGCTGAATGAGAGCTGTATTTAGAGTCATTTGAGTCAAGCATTTCTAAGCGAATTTCCTTCATGGGAATGGGTGGCTACAGTGGACTGGAGGTTCTAAATTTAGAGTCACTCAAGTCAAGCAGTTCTAAGTGAATTTCACCCATAGGAATGGGTGGCTACAGTGGACTGGAGGTAGTCAGTGGAGAGATGGTCAAAAAAACTGGCCTTCAGTTTTATCCAAATGCTCTGACCAGTATGGATGTGTTTATGAAGGACATGACATCAATTACTTGCAAATAGGACAATTTCAAAATATATGAAGAGTGCTAAGTCCTAGCCACATGTGGATAAAATCATCAATATTATCCCCAGATGTTGAGTCAGAGGGATTCCCAAGGCCAATTTCCAATTTGAACTTAAATGCAACCAAATTCCAATGTGCATAAAGGGATTGTAGCCCAATATCCAAGGGCTTCTTCAATCTTGTCCCACGGTATCCCTTTATTCCTCTTTCTCTCTCTTCTTCTTTATATATTTGTATTTCTTCCTGTTTGGACAACTTCCTAGTTCACAAACATATCACTTAAACTCAGCTTCTAAGCTTTTGCACGTGCTGTTCTCTGATCCTACACATCCCTTCTTTCCACTCTGACTTTTCAGGTCCTTTGCAAACTGCAGAACTCCCCTCCATTGCACTGCTTCATGATTTCTTTCTTCCCTCGTCAGATCTGCCTCTCACATCTGAAGCCCTCTGCATTTCTTGCACCTTTCACCCTTTGGCTCTTAGCATTTTCTGTTTTCTTGTACAATTAATTCAGGGGGCATTGTATTTTATCTTCCTCACTGGTGAGTGGATCCTTTACAGATAAGGACTTAGAGCAGGGATTGGCATAACCGCTAACTCTTTTTATAAAGGGCTGGCTAGTAAATATTTTAGGCTTTGTGGGCCATACTCTTTCTATGGCAAGCACTCAACTCTCCTTTTTTAGTGCAAAGGCAAGTGTTGAGGCTATGTACAGAAATAAGCATGGCTGTGTTCCAATCAAACTTTATTTATGGATACTCACATTCAAATCTTATGTAATTTTATAATTGTGTCACCAAATATTACTCTTTTCATTTTTTTCAACAATTTAAAAATGGAAAACCCATTCTTAGCTGGTGGGCTGTGCAGAAACAGCTTGCCCTTGGGCTGTGGTATGCTGACCCCAGGTTTAGAGTCTATTCACTGCTGTGTCACCAGTGTGAGAACAGTTTATGGCACATAGTAGGCACTCCATGAATGAATGAACCAGATGAATGCATGTGATCCAACCCTAAGAAACTGAAAACCTACAGAATAGTGCTGTTTATTGGTTGTAACACTTGGAGAAATCAGGAATCTTGAGATTCTGCTTTTGGCTACAATTTGTGTGAGCTCGAAAAGTTTTGATGTGACATAGCTCATAAGTATCAGAGCTGAACTTGAACTTGGGTCTTCCAACTCCAAATGCATGGTTCTTTTAAACTGCTGTGTTTGGCAGTATATTAATAATTCAGTGGGAAAAGCAATGCTGAGAGGCTGCCTGATTGGTCACCATGATTCTCATTTCTCCCAGTGGCTCCATAGGGCTCTCAAATTGTTGATTACTGTCTGAGATGGGGATAATTGGTTTGGGTGAAATTGGATTGACAGTGGTGGGTCACTTAGGCTTAGTTTTCAAAAATAGCAAGTCTTATCTGTCCCATCCCAAGGGAAACCTCCTCTTCCCCCACTGCCTTAGAATAATCACGTTTTTAACTGGGCAAAGCTGTCATTAAGCTTATTACTGTTTTCTCACTATTAAATCTTCTGTTGGCTTTAGTATTTCAAATGATCCTCTTGTTGGAATACTTTAGATCCCAGACAAGCCTGGAGCAATGTAGTTTTGGGCCAGAGATGAGCAAAGAAAAATGATTGTCAAAATACCATCTCATCTAAGGGAAACTGAAATTCTCATCAGTGTGCATTTCATCATAACGATGGATTTCACCCATCCACAAGGGCTTTGGTTAGCATCCTTGCAAAAACTAGCAGGGCCTTAGGCACCAACCCCTTTCATTTGGAAGAAGGAAAATGTCCATCTCAAAAACTTAAATTTATTATTTGGCCCCAGATACAGAAGAACAAATGCCCATCAGAGACCTGCCACCAAGTTCCAGACATTTCAACTCTCACAACCCAATAACTTTTCATAGGCATGGGGGATGAAATGCTGTTCACTGATTGATACCTCCAGATTCTGTAACCTTATTGCAAAAACTCTGCAGACACAGTCAATGAGGTTAACTTTGAATGTTCAGGGCTGAGATCCAAATGGAATTGGCTTTTTACATAATGCTGAGTGAGGAAATCCATCAGCTTTTGACTTGTTAGATCCTTCAAGTCAGGTTTGATGCATTGAAGCCTCATGCTTCCTTAGCCTGCAGTTTAATTACCTGGAACTTATCTCCTTTTATAAACTGT
Organism: Macaca mulatta; assembly: GCF_049350105.2. Lineage (NCBI taxonomy): Eukaryota > Metazoa > Chordata > Mammalia > Primates > Cercopithecidae > Macaca > Macaca mulatta. Next base: position 11,067,375 of record NC_133425.1, on the reverse strand, counting down.
TACACACTCAGCCCCAAATTTTGCCACTTTTCAAGGTTTTCATTTAAAAAAAAAACTTGCCATAGAGTAAGAGAAGTCATATCTATAGTCGTGTTCAGTCATAATTTTCAGGCTGGTAAGAATGAATTGATTATCCCAATAAATAAAAGGCTCTCTCAGCTGTCAGCCCAGGATCAGAGTCTACCTCTCTTGGCCACTTTCTAACTCTTATTGGCAAGTTTGCTGAGGGAACAAGAGCTGCTTAATATCATTCAGGTAAATACTCCCCAAAAGAGCTATTTACTCTGCCAGATTGCAAATGGCATTTCATTTATTTTACAATTGGATGCTATGCTGATCTTTGAAATTTACCCAGAAAAAGTACATTAGAAGGTCAAACAAAAACCTTTATCATATTTCTAAATTGTCTTTATGCAGGTGTTAAAAAATAATAATAGTTATCACTGTTATTGTAATAAAAGACTGGCCTTAGGTCAAGTTCTCATGCAATGTTATGTGTTTAACCTTCCCCAGTCCCAATTCCTGTTTCTGTGATTGTTCCAGTTGCCTTCACATCTCCTCCTAAACTTTTTTTGCAGACCTATATGCATTCTAGTTTTCTCCTCCAAGAAACATCCTCTTAAGAAGTCCAACCAAGTTTATGTTTGGGTTTTGATAATAACAAATGCAGATATAGAAAAAGAATTGTGTTGTCTTGGCCAACAATATCTCAAATATAACATGATACAGAAGGAAGATGAAATCCTCTCTTCTAAGGCCCCTTATGTAATGGATGGAGATGACCACAGAGGCAAGGAAGAAGTCCAATCAGCTGCTAGAGCCTTAATGACATTCCTCTTGGTTGAAACCCCCAGAGTACCTAATTGTCACACGGTTCACATTTGACCAGTTGATTTTCTCTCCCTGATGTGCTATTCTAATTGCTTTTTGGATGTCCGTGTTAGTAGCGGTGAAATTCAGCATCAAGCCTGCAAAGTAGGGCTCACTGCAACTCTGCTGTCAGAGGCATTTTCTGTGGTGGAATTCAAGGTCCTCAGAAGAGTCAATTCATGGGCAAATGGAGGAAGTAAAACTGTCATGCATAAAAGCAAACTGCAAGACCACCTCTGGCTGCTTTCTCCCCACCTCCTGTGCTCCATATGGAAAGAAAATGTTGCCCCTTCCCAAAGTGGAAGATTGTGTGTATTGGGGCCAGAACCCGGCTTCTCCAGCTCTCAGGACATCACCCTGCTGCATGGTGCGAATTATTAATGCTCTCTTCCCAACTGATCCATGAAATATTCCCTCATGAAAGCAAACTGCTCGTGTTTGCCTTAATATTTCCCAAAGCAAATAGAATGGCAGCCTTGGAAATATCAGGCAGTGGTAACAGCTCTTGCCCTGAAGTCCAAGCTCAGATTCCAGGTCTTCTCACTCGCTGTTTGATCTTGGGCAAGTCACTTACCTTCCCTGTTTCCCAATTTATAAAACGAGGCTAATAATGGCATTTTTATCAGAGGATTATGAAGGTAAAATAGAAAATGCCCATTGGGGTGATCACAGTACCTCAATAAATGCCAACAATTATACTTGTTAATGATTTAATAATTATCATTGCAGCCTATGGAAGACAGACTGATACGGAACTTGCACAATGAAGGACTCCCAAGAGCAAGTTCAAAAAATTAATCCATGATTATGAAAGAGCTCCTTTTTTATTTTTGCTGATTTTTCAAGTCTCTGGCATTATATTACTCCAAGGTAGAACCAAAAGAGAGAGAGAAAACACTATTAACTTTTTAGCTAATTACAAGAACCCATCACTTTTAAGAGCACACAAAGAATTAAAAGTAATCCAAAGAAATAGGACTCCTATCTATCCCCAGGGATCTGGCAACAAAGGAACTCTGGAGGACTGAAGATTATACATGAACTCCTGAAGAAAATGATGGCTCTTTGTTCCAAAGATTTTTCCGCTTTTAAATTTGAGGCTGAACAAGCATTCAGCTCTTCCCTTGTTGGCTGAACCTCAAGAGGAGAATGGAAGCAGAGATGCGGGTTGTTCATGGAAATAACAATGAAAACACGTTTCTATGAATTACCAGATCAGTTCTGGGTTCTAAGACAGTTGATGCTGTTATCCATAAAGATACTAGATTATCTTGAGAGCAGTTATGGGAGGAAAAAAAATCTACTGCTCCAATGTGAGCTGTGTAACAATTAGGCAATTCTGAAATTTCAACTGAGAGGAATTTAATTAAGGCTCTAATAGCTGATTAAACTCATTTAGATCTGCTGGCAATTGCCACTGGTTACATAAGTAACCCAAGAAGAAAGATTTCTATCTTGTTCTTAGGCTGTATTTAATCCCGTTTGTTAGTCCTAGGTCTTCTTGTGGTGCTCCTTAAAATGGGGTCCTTAGACCACTCAGAGCAGAATGACCTAGAACGCTGGTTGAAAAGTCAGGATCCCACACCTTATCCCAGATCTACTGATTCCAACACTTCAGAGATCTGGGAGTCTGCATTCTCAATCAGCTTCCAGGAAAGGTTCTTATTCATGCCAAAGCTTCATAATCCCACCACCTCCAATCGTTGCATTTAAAACAGTTCTTGGTTTTACTCTGCCGGTAGCCATCCAAGACTCGTGGCAGTGAAGACAGAGCAGGTTTGACCCACACCTGCTCTTTAGCAATTTCTTCATAGAAACTTGTTTGTGTATACCACACAGGGAAAAATTGGGTCCCAAAGTGACGGTTGATTTCAGCAGACTAGTTTTCGTGGATACTCTTTAGATCAGGTATTGGTTTAAAAAAAATCACTGAACTCAACTGCAAAGTCCTCCAGATACAGCATATGTCAACCTAATATCAAGCCACGGTAGTGGCTCTGGTATCTTTATTGTTGTTTCCGGATCAATTACATTTAGATCTGCTTTTGGTTTCAAGCAGCAACCCAAGACAAAAAATTACTTACATGTTAACCTGCGATCAGTTTGTTTGTGTGTCAGATGTGCATGCAGAGGCATGGAAGTGATGCTAATCGATGTTGTTACTTATGCTAAATATGGACAGTAAATCATTTTAAATTTCCTTCACGGCCATTTATCTCATGTCCTTTGGCAGACTTTATATTTCAGGTGGAGAGAAATTGGTCTCCCGTTTGCTTTGTTTTTCCTCCTTAACATCATCTTCCTGAAGAGTTAATTACTCATGTTTTCTCCAGCTTGGGAGTAAATCACGGCTTATTTTCTGGAGTGAAATGTACTCCGAAGGTTTGCAAGCTTGAAGTGTTTGTTTTAAAGGCTGTTTCCCCATGGTTCTGAAACCACCCAGTGAATTAACTGGGCCCAGCCAGACTAGAGCACAGGCAGCCTGAACTCTGCTTCTGTTGTTGGTTTTAATAAATCTCCTCTCTGATTTTTAATTTTGCAATTCCTATTGTCTTGTCTCCAAGGAGAGAAGATGAGTAAACAGGCAACTTCTCTTTTTAAACTCTGAATTCTAAGTAAAAATCGATGATATGCTACAGTCAGAATTGAATTCATTTCAGCGGATATTTCTTGAACTGCATCGTGGGTGAGCACTATACTATATCGAACATGGATCACGTGGTTGAGGAAGACTGGCCAGCCTTGACACTCTACAGAACCGAAATTCAAGGCCAACTGGGCCCTTATTCCCCACCCCTACAGCCCATCTCAGTTCTGTTGATTCTACACTTTGAGTTCACACCAGCCTGACCACCATGGTGGTGGTCATCTGTGTCATCCAGATTCCTGCAGCCACCTCCCAGCTCGTCACTCTGCCTTCTGAATCTTCTAGCTAGAAACACTGTCTCTGCACTACATTGAGAAGAAGTGTTTAATCCACTTCTAATTCAGGGAATGATTTCAATAGGTCTTCAATAAATCCTCATCCCCATCCCTTACATATGTCACTTGCCCATAGGATAAAGATAAAACCCCATAACAGGCAACCCACTAACTCCCTTGGTCCTCTTTTTTTTTTTTTTTTTTTTTTGAGAGACTCTTGCTCTGTCACCCAGGCTGGAGTGCAGTGGCGCAATCTCGGCTCACTGCAACCTCTGCCTCCTGGGTTCAAGTGATTCTCATGCCCCAGCCTCCCAAGTAGCTGAAGTAGCTGGGATTACAGACCCACGCCTGGCTAATTTTTGTATTTTTAGTACAGATGGGACTCCTGACCTCAAGCGATCCGCCGACCTCAGCTTCCCAAAGTACTGGGATTATAGGCGCGAGCCACCACGCCTGGCCTGTTTCATATTTGGAAGCCACTTCCTGTTAGAAGCATTTTTTGATTCCCTTCCAGATTAGGAAGCTGTATTCTTCAACAGCATCCTGTGCTTGCTGCCGGCATAGCATTTTTCTCACTTCATTGCTATTGAGCTTTGACATCTCTCCACACAGACTGGAAACTCTAGGGATAGGATAGTCCTCTCTGAGGACTGTTCACCACTGTAGCCCCAGGGCTTCCAGCAGTGCCCTGCACAATGGAAAGCACTGAAGGCATGTGGGCTTATGAATACACAAGTGAGGGGAAAGTGTGTTCTAAAGGCAAAGAAAATGCGAAAATGAATTCCAGATGGAGAATTAGGTTCCATGGGAGTATTGGCATTTGAGCTAGGCCTGAAAAGAGTGGGTAGGATTTCAGTAGGGGGAGATAATAAGGAGAAGAATTCCAGGGAGAAGAAATAGTGTAGGCATAGGCAGGAAAGTGGGTGTCGTTCAGGGTGTGTTTTGTGAAAAGTGTATGCATCATTGTAGCTTCATATTCTGTGTGTGTGTGTGTGTGTGTGTGTGTCTGTGTGTGTGTGTATGTAAAGGTTTGAGTGTATGTGTTTGTGTCGGGTATGTATTTGTAGTTGTGTGTGTGGGTGTGAGTGTATATGTGTATAATGTGAGTGTAGGTAGGCATGAGTGTACCTGTATATAAGTGTGCTTTTATGTAGAGGTTTATGTATAGATGTATAGGAATATGTATACATACATGTGTAGATGTGGTGATGGTATTGCTTGAGTTCTTATAATAGTAAAAATTGACATTCACTGGACACTTATGTATTAGACACTTATGTATGCACCATATTTAGTGCTATTTTAATTCGAATAAACTCCCTATACACAAGAGGAAGTTAGGGAAATACTTTTTATCTCTATTATGAATTTTTCCATGTTTAATTGTGAATATGTGTAGGTATAAGTGTGTGTGCAAAGGCAGGTGTGTGTGTGTTTTAGTGTGATGTGTGTGTGAAAGAATGAGAGAGAAAGTGAGAAAAAGAGAATAGTGAGGTTGATTGGACCTCTATTATAGAGGAGTTTTTACTTTACAGGGCAGTCTGGATTTGGTTTTGTGGGCAGCATGAGACATGGAGGGACTTGAGCACGGAGTAGATCTATGATTTTGGTGTTTAGATATTTGTTTTTAGGGAGTGGCTTCAGAGACCAGGAGACCTGTGATGAGGTTATTTTAATTGTCTCTTGTAAGCATTTCATAAATGGATCAAATAAGATCAAACGCTCAGATCTCTTTGAAAGAGCCACGCACATCTATTAACCTAATTTCTTCCAGCCTTTTGCAGCCTCGGCAACATCCCTCTGAATTTATCCGGACATCAGAGGTGTATATTAACTTGAGACATACAATTTCTGGAGATGAAATTATCTCTGCTCTGAGAACATATTGGCTGAACATTTTGATAAGTAATCACTGTCCTTTTAAAAAAACTCTTTCTAGGAGCTGAAGAGCAATTAGCTTCCTAAAAGCACTGTATTTAAATTTTATTAATAAGAATAAAAAATCATTACAAAGTTAATCTACCCTTTTTATATTTCTTTTAGCAAAATCACTTTTCTCCATCAGAGGTCAATATTTTTTGTCTTCACAACGTCAGTATATTTCTGCAAACACTCAAAGACTTCACCAAAATTCAGTTTATTTTAAAGGTAAAGATTTTTTTTCTCCTCCCACACAACCTATTTTGTTGAATTGAGAACTGTTTTAAGTACCAAAAAAAATCATAATAGAGATAAAAAAGTATGTCCCTAACTTCCTCTTCTGTATAGGGAGTTTATTAGAATTAAGATAGCACTAAGAATGGTGCCTGATACATAATAAGTGCCTAGTGAATGTCAATTTTTACTGTTATTATAAGAACTCAAGCAATGCCATCCCCATTTTATCGCTATCTTCTCTCAATTTCTTAGCTCAGTATTCATTTTCTGATAAGTTGTTCTCTCATGACTGCCCTGTTCTAATAGTTCCAGCAAAAGTCCCAGGCAAAACTCTCATTGGCTTAGCTTAGGTCACATGCACATTCCTGAGCTAATCAGTGTACTGATTTGCCAAATAAAGGACACGTGCCTATTCGTGAAATTGGGGCAGCATCTCTCCAAGGGAAAATCAATATGCTGTAACCAAAAATCTGATAAATGAATGACAGATAGGCAAAACAGCATAAGGCTATTGCGGAACCCTTGGGGGAAATGTGGAGAAAAGCGTGATTTATGGCTAAAACTACTGACGTGGTAAAAACTGTCTAAAGTAAACTAAAGTTAGTATCAAGAACAGCTCTTACGAAGTTAAAACATGAAATAATCTAAATTCCACTCTAAAATTGTTTCTCCATTGATTTAAACAATGACAAAATAGCAATACATAGCACATAGTGTTGGGCATTTCTCTGTGGGCTTTACATACATTCACTAATTTAGTTCTCTCAGCAATCCTGTGAATTATGCTATTAATATCATCCCACTTTTCACATGATGAAACTGAGGCAAATAGATATTAAACAGTTGGCCCAAGTGGCACAGCTCATAGTACAGCTGGGATTTGAAGCCAGAGTAGCCGGCTCCAAAGTTTAAACTCCTGGCAAATTTGCTACTCTATGTCTGAGAACATATTTGCTGTTTTTTAAAAACTCTCCCTTTTGAATTCAAAAACAGTTTTTGAATAAACTTTTTAGGTTAGACTAGTTTTATATTTACGGAAAACTTGCAAAGATAGTCGAGTGACTTCTCACATACCTAATACCTAGTTTTTCTGATCATTAGCACCTGACATTAGTATGGTATGTTTGTCACAATGAGTCAATTCATATATTACTGTTAACTAAAACCCATGCTTTATTCAGATTTCCTTAGTTTTCATCTAATCTTCTTTTTCTGTTCCATCCTGATAGTGGATCCAGGATCCTATATGACATGTAGTTGTAATATTGTCTTAGGCTCCTCTTGTCTAGTATGTTTTCTTAGACCTTTTTGTTTTTCAATGACTTTTGACAATTTGGAGGAGTACTGGTCAGATATCTTCTAGAATACCCCAACACTGGAATTTTTCTGATAGTTTTCTTATAATTACACTGAGGTTATAAGACCACACAGGTAGACCACCATGCTATTATCACTACATCATATTAAAGATACGTACTATTAGAATGATTTATCATTGTCAATATTGGCTTTGACCATTGGGCTGACATCACGGTATCTGTCACATTTCTGCATTGTAAAGTTAGTCTTTTTTTTGTTCAGCAGAAAATTCTAGTTGCATTTTTTCACTGACTTAAAAATGAGTCCTGGGTTCAAATCCTGGTTCTACCACTCTCAAATTATATGAATTGGACAATTACTTAAACCCGAGGCCTCAGTTCCCTCATCTATGAAGTGGAGATAATAAAAGTAGCATGTTATTCATGGGTCTACTTTTAGGATTACAGAAATTATTAAAGCTTTCAGAAGAGTAGAAACAGAAAGACTTATTTTTATCATCTCATGTAATCTTTATAACAACTCTGTGACCTTGTTGTAACCTTTAAAATATGAAGAAACTAAATATCAAAAAAGGGAGGTAGTGATTAAGCAGTGCTCTAGAGGTTTTCACTGAATGAGTTTAAATTCTTACTGTGACCCTTATGATCTGACCTGAGCAAGAAACATAATATTTTTAAGTCCCAGTTTCCTCATCATGCAATCATACAGTTGCCTGGAGGATTGAGTCATATAATGAATGAAAAACCCTTAGCACTGCTCCTGGAAACACGTAGTAAAGCCCTAATCAATGTTAACAATGGACTTTTGTCATTGTCCACTGTGCCCCAGCTAGGAATGGACAAGTCAGGATTTGAACTCATGCCCTTCTTCAGAGAATGAGGAAGAGCCAGCTTTGAGAAAAGCCTCAGATTTTAGTACCCCGGTTTTTGTTTTTGTTTTGTTGTTGTTTATTTTTTGTTTTGCAGCATGGAGAATTACTGTCCAAGAGGGCTCTGTTGACCATGTTTCTCTTTCCTCAGTCTTCTAACTGGTTCTCAGAACCATCCTGCCACTTTTTTGTAGAGATAGCTTGCCATTTGGCTGTTTTCTGCTGTCCTTTCACCCTGGGTGCAAGACTGCCCTTATATATGGTTGCCATCCAGAATTAAACATCAAGCGAGGAGTGTTACCTTTGCCCCTCTTCTAATTATGTACTCATTACCCTGATCTCAAATGAGGAAGGATTTGGGAGGGCAGCTTATCCTTGCATTTTACATAGAGTGCTAGACCTGAAAGACCTTAGAGATTATGTAATTCAAACCCACTCCCCTCATTTCTGTTACAGTGAGGAGAATGAGACACAATCAGTGAGGTCAAAAGTCAAGGGAATGCCATAGAAGAAACTCAGATCTCCTTTTGTCAATTAGTTCTTCTGCTACAGAAGCTCATTTTCCTGAAGATAAGTTTAACAAATATTGAATTAATGATAATAGTACCACGTATGGAGAACTTCCTGTGTGCCAGGAACTGTGCTTCAGAGATGTTTGTTGTCATTATCTTACAAGTAAGCCTCATAACAGCATATGAAATGGAAGTGTTGTTTTTATTTGGTGATCCAGTGAACTGAGGTTCAAAAGGATTATGTGGCTTGTTCAAGGTCACATGGCTAAAGCCATGACAAGATTTGAACCTGTTCATCTGTCTGATCTCTAAGCCTGTGGTATTAATTATTCTGAACCCTCTTATCCTCTGCCATGTAAAGGAGAGAAGAGAGGGGTTCTGTAGCAATGAAGTTGATTCCTGAAAAGTCAATGGGATCCATATATGCATATACATGTACATGTATACAACACACACACACACACACAAGTGTGCTTGCCTATCCTGGTTGTGTATAAATCTAACCAGAAGTTTGGCAAGGTGTCCTGGAACTTCATTTTCCCTCCAAGCTCCAAAAATAGGAGTACGTGATTGACAATGACTGTATGATTTTACTTGCTCTGATGCATTGAAACCTTACTCCTGGAAGCACTGCTGGAGGAAATGGATTGAAACCTTACTCCTGGAAGCACTGCTGGAGGAAATGTGCAACCCTGGCTCACTCTTCAGAATAGCTTATGTGGGTCAGGACTGCTGATCTAAAGTTACAGACTCAGCTAACTGTGGTGTTCACTTTTATGGAGGGGATTGGGAACAGGAAAAAGGTCTAGTTTAGAGAATAGCAAAAGAGTCACCATCAGTTCCAAGGTGGAAGCAGAGAAATTGTTGGCTGCCATCTTCAGAGTACACAGGGTTCTTCCATTTTGGATATAACTTCTAAATAAAGGCACTTGGAGCATACATACTCCATGCCACCCTGAAATGGAGACAAGCAGAGACAATATGACAATTGAAACTGAGGTCTTCAGGATTTAACCCATTGGTTCTTACTTTCTCCCTGAATACATCAGAGTGACTGGAGTCCCTTTTTAAATGGTGTTAGGATGATGATATTTGCTTTCTCTGGGGAAATTTAATACTCAGAGTCTATTCAGACAGCTGTCCTCAATGGCTCTAGGTCTGGGGGGCTGCAGTTGCAGTAAGAGCAAGGGAGAGAATACAGGTCCTTGATACTTCCATATTTTGCCTAGGGTACAGGATTCCAAAGCTGAGGCACATATGGACACATTAATCATTCTAACATTTTCTGACTCATACACATTTGAAAAATACAGGCTGCATGTTTATTCACTCCACCAAAAACTACCCATTAAGTTCCTCCATGTGGCATTCCCTGAGTTAGAAGCCGTGGACATAGAAACCAATCATTATGCATATAAAATTCCTACTAGGCTGGGAAATCATAGTCTCATAAGTAAAACATATACATAAACACATAGATTGTTGTAGATTATTGAGGTATAACATTGTGAAGCAAATGAGGTTTAGATATTTAAATCAAATTAAGGATTTATGAATAAATTATATGATGTGGGTTTCTTTGCTGTAATATGGAAGGAGTGAGTGGGAGTATAAATGAAACAAGATTGGTCTTGAGTACTAATTATTGAAGCTGGATATTGGGAATATGGAGGTTCATTATATGATTCTACTCTTGTATACATTTAAACATTTCCATAATAAAAAAAATTGGAGTAGGCAAAGAAGCTTCCACCTTCAGGCAGGTTATATATGGACATATATCCATGGTAACTTCTATAAATCTTTTTCCATTCTGACCATTGAACTAGATTGACTCTTAGTCCATTTGGGTTGCTATAACAGAATACCATAGACTGAGTGGCTTATAAACCACAGAAACTTGTTTCTCATGCTTCTGGAGACTGGGAAGTCCAAATCAAGGTGCCAGCAGATTTAGTGTCTGGTGAGAGCTGCGTCCTGGTTCATAGACAGCAGTCGTCTTGTTGCATCCTCACATGGTAGAAAAGGCAATGGGTCTCTCTGGGGCCTTTCATAAAAGCACTAATACCATTCATGAGGGCTCCACCTTCATGACCTAATCACCTCCCAAAGACCCCTCCTCGTAACACCACCACATTAGGGGTTAGGATTTCAACCTATGAATTTTGGAGGAACACAAACATTCAGTCTATAGCAAACCCTTACGGCAAATCCCAACTTCTTCACTTGATCTTAGCCAAAAGGCCGAGAAGCGATAAATCCCAACTTCTTAATAGAGCCTACAAGGCTTTGCATCTTCTGGTCTCCACCTATCTGAAGTGCTCTTTCTTTCTCTGCTCCTCCACAATTCCTTCCCACAACTGTCATGGTCCAATTCATCCTGAATTTCCAATTTCAACTTAAGTGTCACCTCCTCAGGGAAGACGTCTCTGATATCTTTTCTCCTGTATGCTTTCTTAGACCCGTGTTTCATTTCTTCCTCCCAGTTTGTATGAACATATGTTTTTGTGTAATCATTTGACTCAAGTGTCTTCTCAATTAGCACAAAAATTTCAGGCAAGCAAACATTTTATCACTTAAGTTACAGTATTCTCAGTGTCTAGCTCAGTGCTTGGAACCTAGTAACCACTCAACACATATTTATGGAATGAATGACTCTGCTAAACCTGTCTACAAACACTGGACTCAGTTATAGTCCCTTGTAAATAGGAATATGGGCAGGGAAAGTGAAGAATGTCTGTTCTCCTTTATCTGGTATATACAATTTAGTAGTTGAGATTTTTGGTGTTTGCAGTGGGGTGCTGAGGGGCCTATCAGATCAGAGAAGAAGATAAGAGCTCTTAGGATCTAAGGCAACGTTGACACAGCAGTTTCAGCTCCTGATCGAGTTCTCTCCACCTACCACTCACCTTCAACCTCCTTGGCTGACCCATGGATACTTTACTTGGATGTGTCAGGAATGGAGAGTAGAACTTGGAGAAGATTTAGGAAGTTATTGCACTCTTGGTGCTAATAAACCTTTTCAACTTTCCTTGAGTCAACGTTAGACTGAAACATTTGCCTGACTCCCGTGGTGTGGGGGTTGTGATGTGGTCAATGACATCATCAAAGATTCTCCTAGCCTTTGCCTTAATTTACATTATCTTGGGGCTTTAAGGAACATGTCTGCAAGGAAGGAAGAGTGTTGGAGCTATAATGTGGTTCCTGCAGCTCAATTCACAGAAGCACTATGTACATAGTGAGAAAGCACCTTTGGGTTCAGAAAGAAGCCCCATGATATAACTCTGGTTCCACCACTTACTTGTTGTGTGAGTTTGTGCAAGTCACATAACCTCTCTGTATTTCAGTTTCCTGAACTATGAAGTTGGAATAATAATGCTTACCATGTAGAATTTGTAGGAATTAAACTAAGTGGTGATATTGGCACATTTCCTGACTATACAGAAGTGCTAAAAAGTTATGTCATTAAAATTATAATATTAAAATGCTATGGTGGAGGTATGTGCAAAGTTCTATATTACTAGGGAAGCAGGAATTTTTTTTTTTTTTTTTTTTTTTTGAGACGGAGTCTGGCTCTGTCACCCAGGCTGGAGTGCAGTGGCGCGATCTCGGCTCACTGCAAGCTCCGCCTCCCGGGTTTACGCCATTCTCCTGCCTCAGCCTCCCGAGTAGCTGGGACTACAGGCACCCGCCACCTCGCACGGCTAGTTTTTTGTATTTTTTTTAGTAGAGACGGGGTTTCACCGTGTTAGCCAGGATGGTCTCGATCTCCTGACCTCGTGATCCGCCCGTCTTGGCCTCCCAAAGTGCTGGGATTACAGGCTTGAGCCACCGCGCCCGGCCGCAGGAATGATTTTACAGATAAGGTGATAGTTCAGCTATATCTTAAATGCTAACGACAACAGCAATAGTAAAATAATAGCCACCATGTGTGTTACATGCCATGTCAGGTTCTGTGCTCTATATTTTTGGTACTTTTTGGCTCATTCAAACCTTACTGCAGTCCTTAAGGTCATACCCTGTTGCTCTTTTCATTTTACAAATGGAGAAAGTAAAGCTCAGAGAGGTTGAATGACTTTCCCAAGGCTACTCAGCTAGTGGATGAAGCCAGGATTTACACCTAGTTCTGTTCGACTTCAAAAGCCATTCTCTTACCCACTGAACTCTCCAACTTCTCTTGAAGGTTGTGTTTGAGACTTCCAAGGCAAATGGAAAGAAAAGGGATTGGTATAATATGTCCCAAAAGGGAAAACTTGTATATTTCTTTGTCTATTTGCATATTTTAGTATTTTTGCTTTGATCTATGTCATACAACTGACTGACAGTTCCAAGAAGGCAAAAGCCATTGTGTTTTAGCCATCATTATTCCCAGGCTGGCACTGGGACATAGTAGGTCTTCAATAAATCTATGTCGCATGAATGAAGAATTTGATGGGTTTAACATTCTCCCCAGCCTGTTACATATCATAGCATGAATAAATGAACAATGTGTATGTGTTTAACCAAATTGCTGTACTTGCCATCCTATCTTAAAAAGAAATGTATCAGCAATGCTGGACAATTTTGTAATTAGCCACAGGAAATGCTTCTTCACAGCCAGCAAACATTTTCCAGCCCATATGATGAGGTAATCTTAGAGAGCACTGATTCTCTTCTCTCCTCCCACCCTATCACCTCTCCTGGTGTCCAGCATGTTTGAATTCTCTTTAAGGGCTTGAGATTCATTTCTGGTGACACTTAAACGTTATAGGAGGAGAGGTGAGTGGGTCATGTCAACACAGACAAGCCTGGATTTGGCACTTAGCTTTTCAGACGAGGTGTTTTCCTCCATGCTGGTATTACACATAAAGCGGTGACCTGTGGTGTCAAGCAATCGCGTGTGGGAGCAGGAGGAGAAGGGAGAAAGAGCAGCGCGGGGGCAGCTTCCTCCCGGCGTGTATGTGAATAGTGCCAATAAGCTGTCAAATAAAATTAAGGTTCAAAATATACAGCCTTCAATTTGATTGCACTAAGATGCCGACTGCTGCTCCGAGGGAATACAATCGATTCTATTTTGACAGGTCTTGATGTACGCTAAGCAGTAACAGTCTCCGCTCTGTGCAGGATTAATAAAAGTTCACCTTAATTTGCAACTTAAATAGAACCGTATCTAGGGTCAAAACGATGCTTTCAATTTCCCCACCTGCTCCATCTCTCCCGTGTGTTATCTCAGTCCTCCTCCTCTTCTTTTCACTCTCCAGCTTCGTTTTCCTCTCCCTTTTTCTCTTTCCCTTCATCTTAGTACCTTTTTTATTTCTTTCTCCTTTTCACTTTCTTTTCTTTATTCTTAAAAACAATATGGAGTCCCTATGATGTGCCAAGCACTGTGCTTTTGACTTTCATGCATTGCCTTATTGAATTCCCATGGCATTCTTAAGAAGTAGGGGGAGTCGTGTTCGTTATACAGATGAGAAAACAGAAGATCTTAGGATTAAGAGCTTGCCTAGAGTTGTACAGCTAGTAAGTGGTACAGTTGGAGAATCAAACCCAGACGTCTCTGATTCTAAAAGTCTGTGCTGTTTCCTTGCCGTCCGTGGTCCTGAACTCTGGCAGAACGTTACAACCACCTGCGGGGCTCTAAAGGTATCAGTGCCTGGGCACCACCTCCCGAGATGCAGTTTGATTCCTCTGGGGATGAGGGGAGCTGGAATGGAGAACTGCCCCATATTCTGTTTTCTCTTTATGCCTGTTTGTCTTAGCACAGAAGTAGATGCATATGTTGAGGTATGAGGCAGAAAGACCCTTGAGACGGGTGGATGTCTCCGGCAGGGAAAGGATTTGCCTCTCCAGAAATCAGCGGCGGAAGAAAGCACAGCTGTGTCTTTGTGTTTGTGCTGCAGGTGGGCAAGTGGGAGAACCAGACGCTGAGCCTGAGGCACGCCGTGTGGCCCAGGTACAAGTCCTTCTCCGACTGTGAGCCGGATGACAACCATCTCAGCATCGTCACCCTGGAGGAGGCCCCGTTCGTCATTGTGGAAGATATAGACCCCCTGACCGAGACGTGTGTGAGGAACACTGTGCCGTGTCGGAAGTTCGTCAAAATCAAGTGAGTGGCAGGGATGCTGTCGCCTGAATGTGCCCAACCCTTTGAAATAGCTCGGATCATCGATAGTAACAATATCTGTACTTGAATCATAAAATGTCATAGAAAATACACTCCATTATAGTAGGTATAATACAATAATCAATTTTAAAAAGACTTAGATAAATTCCTGGAGATGTGCCAAACTTGCATTCATTTAATTCCACCAGCAATATGAGGTGGGTAGTTTTTCCCGTTGTAAATATAATAAAACCAACTTATGGGAAGATTATGAAACATGTTCAAAGCCATCTAGCTAGGAAATGGAAGAGGTAGGACTCAAACAGTGGTCCAACTGACTCCACAGACATGTTTTTAACCCTTATGTTGAATCGATCCTCCCCTTCAGTATTTCTAGTTTAATTTAATTTATTCATTTATTTATTTTTGAACAAACATATTCAAAAAATATCTTTATATTTTTAATATAGAAAACATATTTATGTATTAAAATAGAAATATGTTTATATATTAAATATATGAGATTATATATTTTATATATTTAAAATATATAAAACATCACATATTTTATGTATTAAAATATAAAACATATATTTTTATGTATTAAAATAGAAAACATTTTATGTATTAAAATATATAAAACATATTTTTATATATTTAAAATATATTTTTTTACTTCAAATATATGTAAAACACATTTTATACATTAAAAGATATAGTACATTGTATTTTTTATATATTAAAAATATATATAGCTGGACACAGTGATGCACGTCTATAATCTCAGCAGTTTGGGAGGTCAGGCTGGGCAGATTACTTGAGATCAGGAGTTGAAGCCAGCCTAGGCAACATGGCTAAACCCTGTCTTTGTTAAAAATACAAAAACTAGCCATGTATGGTGGTAGCCACCTGTGATCCCAGCTACTCAGGAGGCTGAAGCATGAGAATCACTTGAATCTGGGAGGTGGAGGTTACGATAAGTCGAGATCGAGCCACTACACTCCACCCTAGGTGACAGAGCGAGACTCTGACTCAAAAATAAATGAAGAAATGAAAATAGAAATATATAAAACATTGTACATTTTTACATATTGAAATATATAAAGCATATATTTTTATATATTTTATATATAAACTATTTTATATAATACATATTTATATATAAACTATGTATTTATATATAAACTACGTAGTTTATAATATATAAATTTATATATAAACTACGTATATATAAAATACATTTTATATAAAATACATAGTTTGTATATATAAACTACGTAGTTTATATATTAAAATATAAACATATTTTCATATATTAAAAATATGGAAACCAATATATTTTTATATATTAAACGTATATAAAACATACATTTTTGTTAAAATATATAAAACATATTTTTATGTTAAAAATATATAAAACATTTTTATGTTAAAAATGTATAAAACATTTTTGTATGTTAAAAATGTATAAAACGTATATTTTTATATGTTAAAATATATAAAACATATTTTATATGTTGAAAATGTATAAAACATTATATATTTTTGTATGTCAAAAATATATAAAACTTTTTTTTTATATATAATGACAGGATCTTGCTCTGTCCCCCAGGGTGGAGTGCAGTGGTATGATCACAGCTCACTGCGTTCTTGAACTCCTAGGCTCAAGCGATCCTCTCACCCCAGCCTCCTGAATAGCTGAGACTACAGGCCTGCGCCACCAAGTCTGGATCATTTTTTAATTAATTTTTTTTAGAGACAGGGGTCTTGCTGTGTTACTAAGGCTGGTCTCAAGCTACTGACCTTAAGTGATCCTCGTGCCTTGGCCTCCTGAGTCACTGGGATTACAGATGTGAGCCACTGTGTCCAGTTTCCTTTAGTCTTTTTAAAAATAATTATCTCATTTCCACTTTTCTGGCTGTCCCTTCGCTTTCGCCCACACATTCTTCTTCCTTCCATCTCCTTTATAGATCCCAGATTCGTGCTTCTCAAAAATGTGAAAAACATCTCTCCATTTGGGAGTGAACACACACCTTGCATGTTACTTTCTGATACAATCCAGGTGCAAATGGAACTTCTGGCCGTTTCTCAGCTCAGCAGCAGCTAGCAGGCACTGCATCTGTGTCATTTCTCCTTTTGTTATGATTGAAGAAAGAGCTGGCATTGTCTATTATGAGGTCCCCCTTAATCTACAAACCCTCTGGGGTCACAGAAACCTCCATGGCCAACTCCGAGGCCCTGATCCTGGTATTTCCTAATTCAAACATAAGCAAAAACACCACCTCATAGGCGACTCACAGAAGAAAAAGGCCTGCTGTTGGATGGAAACTTTATTTTTTTTCTGAGTCCTTTCTGATCTGTTTCTTTTACCTACTTCTTACTCATCCTTTTAAGTGTAGCTCCTGCATCCCAAGCTGGGTTAGCTCTTCCTACTTCCACAGTACCTGAGTCTGTCTCTCTCTACCCTCATCACCTGTCTGTACAGTGTCTAGTGTATCTGTCTTCTCCCTGGTTTCTGAGCCACCTACATATAGGGAATGTGACTTACTAATATTTGCACCCTCAGTTACAAGGGCACAGCATGACACACCAATGTTTGTTTCATGACTAGGAAGAGAGATTTTTACTTCCTCGTTTCAAACTCCAGTCTCAGCCATTAACACACCAGATGCAAGTCCCCAGATCTCAATCCTTTAGATCAGGATTTTAAAGATATAATATGTAATTGCTAAATGTACTATGAGGGCCTATTTTGGTTTGGAGAAAGTTTTATCAGTGGGGTCACAAATGTCAGCCTCTTTGAAGTTGAAATCCTGAATACATCATGGAATAAATAAATATGCCCCTCCTAAAAAGGCCTTTCCTTTCTCCGGTGTCCCCACTGTGGCTCCCTGGGATGAAGCTTTTTTTTGATAAGCAGTCCCCCAGCCTCCACTCTCCTGGAGATGAGGAAGAGGTGGGGCCCACCAAGGAAGGGCAAGTGTACATCCCGTGATTCATGATTCATGATTCATCATGATTCATAATTGTGTGAAACAGACCATGTTTTGGGGTCATGAATGTTTTAATGATTTTTGCTGAATTCCTTTACAGTGAAATAACACCAAATTGTTATAAATAAAATTGTTTTAATACAGAATGAATGAATGTGCATTAAGCACAGTTTACATGTTAGGCACATTGCTGGGCACAGGGGATACATTGATGAACAGGGAGAGCAAAAGACTAGGACCTTTCCATCATGGAACATATGTGGTTAGAAAACAATTCAACCAAGAAGAAATGGACAACCCCATGTTGTAATAAACCTTGTGATGAATAGAAAGAGAGTGGTATGAGAAGAGAGGAAATCGGGGTATGTGGGGTTACTTTAGCTCACACAGGTAAGGTTTAAGGTGATATATACAGGATGAGAAGGAGCCACACATGTGAAGATTTGGGGAAAGCCTTCCAGGTAGAGACAATGGCAGGTGCAAAGGCCCTGGGGAGGAAAGAAGCTTGGGAGTTTGGGAAACAGAAGGAAACCCAGTGCAATGCTGGAGAGTGATGAGTTACAAGGAGGACAGAGGAGATGATGTGGGAACGTTGTCAGAGGATGTTCTAATTTGGGTGGGTGTTCTTTCAGCAGAACTTGGCCCGATGAAGAAAGCAAAGTGGCTGGCAGAAAGCAGAGTCTAACCTCAGTGGGACACCTCCTCTATGATAACAATACCCTCCGTGTTTCAATAGGGTAATCAAATGAGGCCCCTTGTGTTCCAGAATCAATAACAGGAGTTTAGAACCTTTAAAATCCAAAGCCCTGGAGCTGAAAACAAGTAGATCCCCAAGTACTGAGTCACATTTGTATGAAGAAGAGAAATCAAAATAAGTTGCTGTCTTTAAAAGAATTGACTTTTCTACTGAAGACTATCAACAGCTTAACAGGTTCAAATTCACGTTTTTGGTTTCTGTGAGGAGACAGTAGCTTGCAGCTTTCCTTCTTCCACTTGGGGATATGAGGAGTTTACTGTGTGTCTAGATGAAATGAAAGTCTTTGACTCATGTGAGAGCAATAGAGAATTGCTAGGATCCACTAATCCCAACGTTAAAGAAGATTAGATCAATTGCATTTCCTACAGGGAACATCTTTGAGACAGGCTGATCAGTTGCAAAAAGGATTCCTGTTAGACAACGTGATTGTATGAAACCTTTTTGTTTCTCACTTCTGATAAATGGTGGGGTCTTCTAAGAATACCAGGTAACAAGAAATGAGCTGAGAAATCTTTCTCTCTGCTCTGTTAGTTGGGTGATAAAGACATGCAGAGAAAATTGGAAAAATCATTTGGCCTGATGTGTAGCGAGAAATGGCCATACTGTCAATTAAGCTCCCAAACTGTCAAATCGTTGGTGGGAAGAAAGGAAATTTATTTTTAAGTGCTGGATGAGATTAGTCTGAGTCTCCATGGTGGACAGGAGCCAACCCAGGACCTGGACATAGGTCTGAGTCGCATGGCTGTGCTCGTATCCACTGGCTATACTGGGAAATTGTAGAGCTGGTAAACTGGACAATTTATTGGATCCCTTTCCCCATATTTGTTTTTATGAGTCATTCCCTCTCTTGGGTGGTGGTGGAGCACTGAGAGAGATCACATGGGGACCATTTCTCAGTCTGTGTAGTTAAGTCACATCCCCTGCACGCCCACACAAGGGCTGTAATAGGAACCAACAGACGTTCCCAATTACAAGCTGGTCTGCAATTCCATAATTACTGTGATAAATTCAACTATTGAATTTGCTGTGTGCCTTTTTCATCCTGTGTCCCCAGGGCCCAGTTCCATGTCTTGTGCACAGTAGACACTTAGTGGGTGCTTGTTGGGTGAAAATGCATCAATGATCATTTGTATTTAGAAATACACCTGGTGTTCAGGGATATGGGTGAGATAACTCATAAACTGGCTGAGGTTTCCAGGGAGACCAAAGAATGCCACTATATGCCCGTGACCCTTAATCTTAAACCTGGAGCATCTAAAATTTCTGTCTAATCTCCCAGAAATCTTGACCAGGTGAAAGAAGAGCCTGTGACAGGGGAAGAAGGGAAGGAACATAGAATGAAGGTGATAAAAATGAACAAAGGTGGGGAAAGAGTGTCAGTGCATGGCCAACAGCGACCAGAAAGAAAAAGAGAGAATTCGATTTTCACACATTTTTCAGAGCCATGTATATTGAGAAGGAAGTAGTATCTGGACATTCCATCAACTTTAGTGTACTTAGGACACATTTCTATCATATTTGTGGCAGTTTTAACTCTAGCCCAACCCCCTCCATTCTGGCTAATTGGTGGAGATGGAGCTGGCACATACCCCATGACTGTACAGTGTTGAGGTCACTAATCATCACATGCAAATGTACACAGATGTGGCCTCCTACTACCCCCACGCTAAGGATGCTGGATCACAGCAGGTCATCCAGCCTCTAGGCAAGAGAGTAAAGTCTCTATGGTGGTCTGGGCTGACAGAAGCAGAGTGGTTGAGTACAAATCACTGACAGGATGTGGGGGTGGGGTGCAATGGTGAAGAGAGTGATTCAAGACAGGCAGTCTTTGATCCTGAGATAAAGGAAAGCATTGATAAGCAGGTGTCATTTACAACCCACTTCTGTTACTCAAAATTATGTTTTCCCACTTGAGTATGGTGGCTCACACCTGTAATCCCAACACTTTGAAAGGCCAAAGTGGGAGTATCACTTGAGGCCAGGAGGTCCAGGCTGCAGTGAGCCATGATCCCATCACTGCAACCCGGTCTGGGTAACAGAGCAAGAGTGTGTCTCTTAAAAAAATTGTTCTGTCAAATCTGCCTACCTTCATGGCTATAGAGATGATGTATATCATACAAATCAATGTTGTTTGATGTGTGTGTGTTGTCAATTACATAAGTAGTATGTACTTACTAGATAATTTGGGGAAAAAACCCTAAAAATATAAAAAAGAAAACATGTTTTTCACCATTCCAAAATAACTATGCTTGCTTCTTTCTTCCTTCCTTCCTTTCTCTTTCTTTTTTTCTTTTTTCCTTCCTTCCTTCCTTCCTTCCTTTCCCTCCCTCCCTCTCTCTCTCCCTTTCTTTCCTTCTTTCTTTTCCTTTTTCTCTTTTCTTTTCTTCCTTCCTTCCTTCCTTACCTCCCTCCCTCCCTCTTTCTTTTTCTGTCTCCCTCTTTCTTTCCCTTTCTTTCTTTTCTTCCTTTCTTTTCCTTTCTTTTCTTCTTTCTCTCTCTCTCTCTTTACTTTCTTCCCTCCCCTCCCCTCCCCTCCCCTCCCCTCTCCTCCCCTCCCCTCCCCTCTCCTCCCCTCCCCTCTCCTCTCCTTTCCTTTCCTTTGTTTCAATAGAGTCTCACTCTGTCACCTAGGCTGGAGTGCAGTGGTATGATCTTGGCTCACTGCAACCTCTGCCTCCCAGGTTGAAGCTATTCTTATGCCTCCTACATAGCTGGGATTACAGGTGCATGCCACCATGCCCAGCTCATTTTCGTATTTTTAGTAAAAATACAGTTTCTCCATGTTGGCCAGGCTGGTCTCAAACTCCCAACCTCAGGGGATCCACCCAACTTGGCTTCCCAAAGTGCTGACATTACAGGAAAGAGCCACTGTGCCTGTCCTATGCTTCATATTTCATTGTTTTTCCATACAGTTATTTCATAAGCTCATCTGCTTTTATATAGCTGTGATTATTCTGTTTGTACTACTGTGTAACCTACTTCTTTCATATGACATGGAAACATAAGAATTTTCCTGTGATGATGTTGGATTTCCATAGACATCACTTTAGTGCTTAGGTAACACTTCAATGTGTGGATGTGCCAAAAATGGGATATTCAAACAGAGAACATATTCATGAAATGCATGACTCAAAGACAGGGTTGAGCTAATGGGATATCCATTAATCAAGCATATTGCCCAGAAAGGCCTTGATCTTATGTGAGTTGTGTAAGTACTTTTTGCTATCAGTTGGATAGACCAGTATTTCCTTTCTTTTCTCTTTTCTCTCTCTCCTTCCTTCCTTCCTTTTTCTTCCTTCCTTTTTCTTTCTTTCTCCTTCCTTCTTTTCTTTCTCCTTCCTTCCTTCCTTTTCTTTCCTTCTTCCTTTTTCTTTCTTTCTCTTTCTTTCTTTCTTTCCTTCCTTTCTCTTTTTCTTTCTCTCTCTCTTTCTTTCTTTCTTTCTTTCTTTCTTTCTTTCTTTCTTTCTTTCTTTCTTTCTTTCTTTTCTTTCTTTCTTTCTTTCTTTCCTCCTTTCCTCCTTTTTCCTCCCTTCCTCCCTTCCTCTCTTTCTCTCTTTCTTTCTTTCTCTCTCTTTCTTCACTCTTGTCACCCAGGCTTGAGTGCAATGCCATGATCTTGGCTACAGCCTCCGCCTCCTGGGTTCAAGTCATTCTCATCCCTCAGTCTCCTGAGTATCTGGAACTACAAGCCCCTGCCACCATGCCTGGCTAATTTTTGTATTTTTAGTAGAGACAGGGTTTCGCCATGTTGGCCAGGCTGGTCTTGAACTTCTGACCTCAGGTGATCCACCCGCCTCGGCCTCCCAAAGTGCTGGGATTATAGGTGTGAGTCACCATACCCAGCCTCCTTTCTTTTTGAAGGTATTTTTCTGGTTTGCAAGGGTGTCCTTTGAATATGTCTTGTTCAGGTGAATACAGCAAGGTGGCTGGTCCAAAACAATAAGTACAGCCTTGGTAGAGTATACAATAGCCTTTAAGATAGCTTAAATTTTAATAGGGCTTTCACCTGATCAAGGACTTTGTTTTTAGAGGTGTTTCCTTTTATACTACGTGTCACATATGTAGATAGGGAAGATATTATTAATGAGCCCTCATGTAACATTTGGCTCTATCAAGAGAAGTTCGGTCCACAAACTCAGGCATGGAATAGAACCCAAGTCTCCTGATTCTTGGTTGAGGTGTTCTCTGGGTACCTTCACTTTTCCCCTTTGGTTTCAAGCCTCTGTAATTATAAAATGAAGCAAAACCCTGCTTTCTCTGAGAATTTCACATCCTCCTCTCCCATTCTCTAATAAGTTTTTATGACTCAGTTTAGATCAGATGACTAAACTCTAGTCTAAAATTGTATATGTTAAAACTCTTAAAAATTGAAGAGTTGGTAATTTTTACCTGTTTAATGGGTATACAAATATCACCTAATTCAGAAAATGTTATGGAGATTAATTCAACAATTAGTATAAAGCCTTTAGGATAGTGCCTAGCAAATAGTAATTACTCAGTAAGTGTTAGCTCTTGTCATGATAACTGCTATAATTAAGGACACTTTCTGCTTTTGCTGTCATATACTCACTGTGGGTCCTTGAGAAAGCCACTTCCCCTTTTTAAACTTCAGTTTACTCATCTGAAAAATAGGAGAAGAGTACAGCTAATGATTGTGAACAAACCTTCCAGTGCTAACATTCTGTGGTCCTGGGATTTTTCTTTACAGCAATTCAACCAATGAGGGGATGAATGTGAAGAAATGCTGCAAGGGGTTCTGCATTGATATTCTGAAGAAGCTTTCCAGAACTGTGAAGTTTACTTACGACCTCTACCTGGTGACCAATGGGAAGCACGGCAAGAAAGTTAACAATGTGTGGAATGGAATGATCGGTGAAGTAAGTTATCTTTTCATCCCCTGGACTCTTATTCAGACAAAGTGCCTGCAGTCCTCAGGAATGTTGGCAGGAAAAGTAAAGGTACTGTTCTTCTTCTTTTCTTTTTTTTTTTTTTTTTTTTTGCCTTGCATCCAGGTGGTCTATCAACGGGCAGTCATGGCAGTTGGTTCTCTCACCATCAATGAGGAACGTTCTGAAGTGGTGGACTTCTCTGTGCCCTTTGTGGAAACGGGAATCAGTGTCATGGTTTCAAGAAGTAATGGCACCGTCTCACCTTCTGCTTTTCTAGGTGTGTGAATTTCATAATGACTATTGCTTTCCTATAAGGAATTGTAGGAAATCTTGTTTGCTCAGAGGATGGGACCGGAAAGGAACTTGTTCAGTTCCGTTTGGCCGTGGCAGCATTTGAATTATCCTATGAGAGGGTTAGGCTTTGTGTCCCTACCCAAATCTCATCTGGAATTGTAATCCACAGCTGTTGGGGGAGAGACCTGATGGGAGGTGACAGGATCATGGGGAATGTTTCTCCCATTCTGTTCTTGTGATAGTGAGTGAGTTCTCATGAGATCTGATGGTTTAATAAGGGGCTCTTCCCCCTTCGCTTCACTTCTCTCACGTGCCACCATGTAAGACGTGCCTGCTTCCTCTTTTGCCATGATTGTAAGTTTCCTGGGGACTCCCCAGCCATGTGGAACTGTGAGTGAATTAAATCCCTTTCCTTTATAAATTACCCAATCTCAGTTTTTTTTTAGATGGAGTCTAGCTCTGTTGCCCAGGCTTGAGTGCAGTGGTGTGATCTCAGCTTACTGCAGCCTCTGCCTCCTGGCTTCAAGCGATTCTCCCACCTCAGCCTCCCCAGTAGCTGGGATTACAGGTGCTCACCACCATGCCTGGCTAATTTTTGTGTAGAGATGGGGTTTCACCATGTTGGCCAGACTGATCTCAAACTCCTGACCTCAAGTGATTCTCAGGCAGTTCTTTATAGCAGCGTGAGAGTAGACTAATACATCCTAATTCACTCCCCTCCACCCCCAGTTCACATCTTTCATTTGTCTTAAACTTGGAAAAAGCTGCTGAAAAAAATATGATCACATATTCAGATACTGGTCTTGACTCCGTAGAATGTAAATTAATAGATATATTGCTTAGAATCTTGAAAACATTTAAAAAATAAACCTGTCTGTCCACAGTTAATTTAAACCAGCTCATAAACCTTTATTCAGCATGTACATATCCATCCTCCATCCCACAAAGAACAGCAATCATTTATTTGCTCGATGTAAGAGTGGAAATAATGATGACTGTACAATGATTTATGCCAGTATTCTGCTAACAGAAGTAGTCTGAAAAGTATACGCTGATTTAAAATTAATCAAATCATATTTTAATTGTGACTACCCATTAAGCCAAATAGTTTGTAAAGAAGGACATTCTTTTGATTTTTTTAACCATTTCATAAATTTATGTTTTCACAAAAAAGGGTTTTTTTTTTTTTTTTTTTAAATCAAGAAAGAGCTATATTTTCTATCATCTGCTTTTCTCTAGCACTCATACTGTATTGGGTAACCTGGCGAGAGTAGTTGAAACTTCATGGAACATAGTAAAGCATTATTTTTGTCTTTAAAGGAAAGTGTTGTATTAACTGTTTGGTTATCATAAATGACTTTTGACCATAACTATCTTGTTGAATATCATGAAATTCAGATCACTAATTCCCCCTTGGCACTCCCATATAAGTGGGTTTGTCCCAAATTAGGGAAGGTTAAGACAAACCTGAATCTCTGGAGGAAAACTGAGAGAGGCAAAATATTATATATTTAATTTTTTAAAAATTTCAGTAGCTCAGGGGTACAAGTGGTTTTAGGTTATATGGACGAATTATATAGTGGTGAAGTCTGGGCATTTAGTGTACCTGTCACCTAAATAGTGTACATTGTAGGTAATTTTTCATCACTCATCTCCCTCCCATCCTCTCCCTTTTTGAGTCTCCAGTGTCCATTATACCATTTGTGTGCTTTTTCATACCCATAGCTTAGCTTTCATTTAGAAATGAGAACATGGAGTATTAGATTTTCCATTCCTGAAAAACCCATCCCCCAGTTCACATCTTTCACTTATCTCAAACTTAGAAAAAGCTGCTAAAAAAATAAGATCACATATTTAGATACTGGTCTTGACTCTGTAGAATGTAAATTAATAGCTATATTGCTTAGAGTCTTGAAAACATTTTAAAAATAAACCTGTCAGTCCACAGTTAATTAAATCAGCCCATAAACCTTTATTCAGCATCTACATACCCATCTTCCATCTCACAAAGAACAACAGTCATTTATTTAGATGATTAGCAAATATTTAGGATGATGGCCTCCAGTTTCATCCAAGTTGCTGCAAAAGACATTGCATCATTCTTTTTTATGGCTGAGTAGTATTCCACAATGTATATACACCACATTTTCTTTATGCAGTCATCAGCTGATGGACACATAGGTTGATTCCATATCTTTGCAATTGTGAGTTGTGCTCTGATAAACATATGTATGCAAGTGTCTTTTTGTTGTAATGACTTCTTTTCCTTTGGGTAGATACCCAGTAGTGAAATTGCTGGATCAAATGGTAAATCTACTTTTAGTTCTTTGAGAAATCTCCACCCTGGGAGAACAGTTATATTAAGGTCAACTAACTTTCTTATATTTTTCCAGAGACAAAAATAACTTTATCTTTTAAAGCAAATTGTAAACTCAAACCAAATTGTGAACATCAACTCCAAGCCCATTGTCTTATTCTTCCACTGTCTTCATTTATATGTAATGTTAGCATCCAGTGAAACTTTTGTGTTTCATTCTCTTCAGTGAAATATTGACTAACAGGATTTTGGACACTGCCTTACATTCAGAGCTCTGTGGATTTACTGTTTTCATTTTCGATAATCCATTTAAGCTGTTAAAATCCTTGCCACTCTCTGGATTTGATTGTGCACTAGTTGCTTCAATTTTTGTAACCTTTGTTGGAGTAATGTGGACGCTGACAAATACCTCATTATGTTCCTTTTGTCCCTCTGTCTGACATGGATTCAGATACTCATATCTTAATAAGAGAGCTTCACTATGCCAGGAACAATGCAACCAGCTGATACTGACAACACATGCAGAATCCTAATAATTCTTAGGTGGACATTCACTAAGTCCACCTAAGAATTTAGGTGGACTCTTCAGTCACTCCTAGTCATGTTTCCCCTCATTCCCTTTCAGACTCTTTGGCAGGAATCCTTTGCCCTGGAGGTTAAGAAAGGGTTAGAGGAAGTGAGTTCATTGATCAAAATGGAAAGAAATCGTTTCTTTTTTTAGAAAAAAAATATTATATTTCTTTAGTGAGCTAGAGAGAATTCTTTTTCCAATTCAGTCAGAGAGAAAAAAATATCAATTGGCTTGTCTCATGAAAATGGGTCGCTAATATTGAATCTGGCCTCAACCCAGTTTCTCTAGATTTTTATCTTACTTGCATTTGTAAAACATTTCCATAAAAAAGTCAAGTATTTTGCTAAATTTAGCAAAACCTCTCTTTCCCCACACTTTTCCTGCTGCATTTTTTAAAGTAAAATAAATTGTAACCAGAGGAAACTATTTTCAAAGCTGTTTTTACACAGTCGGCTTAATATTTTTCCTAGTCACTAAATTACATCCTTATTTGATTGACTGTGCACCCCCTTATTTACGGTCATTATCTACAGATTTTGAAAGTCATAATGAACCATGCTAAGCTACATTTTTCCATTCACTGGCTCAGTCATCTGGAAGAGCCAAAACATTCAAAATCTGATTGTATTGCTCTTCATTATTTCCTATTCTCTCTCGTCTCCAGACTCCATTAACTCACATCAGAAGCACTTGCAGGTAATGCCTCTAAGCTTTTTGTGTAAAAATGTAACCAGTGGCTCTTCAAGGACAGAGATGGCATCTCCTGTAATATTTCTATCTAGCTAATTCTGAAGACTTTCCAAACAAGTTGGATTCTTTGATCCAAAGAAATGCTGACCTGGTATCTCCTCAATTGCAGTTCCTTCATGGACAAACATTGAATCTGTTTTAAACCATCAGAGGATGTAATAGAGAGTTATTTAAACTATTTCTGGGTCACTCCTTAGACACTGTAGACATGGCTTTAACGATGTTCTAATGTTTTTCTTTGTTTTGGGGCGTGTGTCTGCACGCATACATTCACGTGTGTGGTATCTTAGAATAGCAACACTTCGGGGCACTCATACGTACTTACTTTACTAAAACCATAGTACTGCAGCAGATCTGTGCTGTGCTCACAAGTTAAGGAACAGATGTGGTCAGTTCCAAGTGGGGAGACATCTGGGATCAGTTGCTTCATCAGTTTCCGCCTGATTTTCTGACTGGTGTGTTAGTGACAAGTATGCACCTGTCAAAAAAAGTTCACTGCGAGTTTACAGTTTCTTGCATGCACATAGGATAATTCAGTTATGGTCCCTTCTAATGTTTAAAAATAATGTTTTCACAGCCTACGGAGAAATAGAAGTTACCAGATTAATAAATGTGCTCTTTCAAAAACCAGCATGCCCTTTTCAGAACCATGGACAGCGTATTGTTGCCCCAGTATTTCTGGCTTTAATCCTGGAATTAAACAGCTATTCCACTCAATATATTGTCGTATATTGTGTGCCTCACACACGAGCAAACACTTTCATGTATGTACCCATTTACTCATCACAATGATCCTCCTCCGATAAGACACACTATGCAACTCGGAGAATTATTTTATCTCTATTCTTGAATATGAAGTACTTTTAAATCTCCTAATCATTTATTTATCTAATTTCCTTTTTGGATACAACTCAGTATTAAAGTGCTGTTATTTCAGGGACATAATATTGTTTATTACTCAAGCTAAATTTAAAATAAATTTCAGTTGCAGTCTCATTGATTTCTTGGAGCACATCTTGTGTTACTTAAGTTGTGTTACCTGTTGCTTTTTAATATATTTGCACTATCAAACTGCATTAGAAAGCATTCCTTACAGCTTTTAAATTATCCAATATAGCCAAAGTTAAGTTCAGACATATTCGTTTCTTGTTATACATTAAGCTCATTAAATTGGATTTTGTGATGACTTCTAACCGTGTTAGGTAGTCATACTCTAATAAGAAGGTGGCCTGCTATCAACCTAGTTCTTTATAAGTAGCTTCATTAGGAAAACAATTTTAAATAATATGTTTACTATTCAAGAGGTATTATCAGACTTATTTTAACCCTCAGAAAATATTTGCTTATGAGGAAAAAGGTTTTAAGTTCATTGGTGTCTATAGGCAGTTTCTTCCCCATGATACATTCAGGTGGAGATGTATTCATTTTAAAAATTTATTTTCTGTTGATGTTGTAGCAAATCTATACCATAAATAAAATGGCTTCAGTCAGCTAATTTTCATATCCTCAATAAAGTTGAATAGAAATCTTATTTACATAATATTTCTTACCTTTCTAGAGTGTTATAAGACTTACAGCCTTATGACTTGGCCTGCCCTTCTGACACATCCACCTACTGCTTAAGTTACATGCAAATGAGCTGCTGAAAACTACTTTTGGTGGAAATAACCATCTATCCATCTACTATTTTATTGCCTCTACCCTTTAAGTGATGCTTTTTTTATTGAATTATCATGTGAAGATAATATTCTCAATTGACTTTCAATTGCATTTAAGGCTGCTACCAACATCAACAAGATTAATAAAGCGTAGCAATCTCATCTGTCTATGAGGCAGAAGGTGAAATGGAGAGTGTGCTGGATTATAACTTTCCAATATTTCTGTCACCCATGATTTTATGATTCTTTTCCAACAGGTTATAATTCTCCCTTTATTTTCAGAATTTCCTAAGTATCATCTTTCTAGCATGAAAAAATAACAAAAATAAAAATAACAACCACAACAATTTGCAGGAGCCTATGATTAACTATTAGGGCCTAGTCTTCTTTTTTTCTTCCTAGCTTTAGCCCCCTGGATGGTTCTATAATTGCAAAGGAACCTATGGCCAGTCTATTTGCATTCTAACTTGCTCCCTCTTTCTTATCACTCTTTTTTCTTCTGATTATCCTTGACCTAATTTGTAAAATGTCCTATGCTCTTGTCTATTTTTATTATATTATATGCAATCTTATACCTCAAATATTTTGTAGAATAAAGAATGATTTAAATTGATGAATATAAAATGACTGGCTGGCCAGGAGCAGTGGCTCACGCCTGTAATCCCAGCACTTTCGGAGGCCGAGGTGGGCAGATCACCTGAGGTCAGGAGTTCGAGACCAGCCTGGGCAACATGGCAAAACCCCATCTCAACTAAAAATACAAAAATTAGCCAGGTGTGGTGGCACATGCCTGTAGTCCCAGCTACTCGGAAGGCTGAGGCAGGAGAATTGCTTTAATTTGGGGGTAGAGGTTGCAGCGAGCTGAAATTGTACCACTACATTCCAGCCTGGGTGACACAGTGAGTGAAACTACATCTAAAAAATAAAAATAAAAAACGATTAGCTTCTTTTGAAGGATCAGATTCAAATTAGAGAAAATATTTTTGGTGAGCCTGCAAATGGATGTCTGCGCTTCCTGCTGGAAGTGAGGAAGAGATAATTGACCACTTTTCCATTCCTCCATCTGTTTATTTGCAGAACCATTCAGCGCCTCTGTCTGGGTGATGATGTTTGTGATGCTGCTCATTGTTTCTGCCATAGCTGTTTTTGTCTTTGAATACTTCAGCCCTGTTGGATACAACAGAAACTTAGCCAAAGGGAAAGGTAAGGATACCTTCATGAGCATGATTCAATGTTGATGCAATTTCATTTACCTTTAATGAACATTTCAGGTTTAGAATACATTACTCTAGACCAGGCGTGGTGGCTCACGCCTGTAATCCCAGCACTTTGGGAGGCTGAGGTGGGTGAATCACGAGGTCAGAAGTTCAGAACCAGCCTGACCAATATGGTGAAACCCATCTCTACTAAAAATGCAAAAATTTGCTGGGCATGGTGGCACACACCTATAATACCAGCTACTCGGGAGACTGAGGCAGGAGAATCGCTTGAAACCAGGAGGGAGAGGTTGCAGTGAGTCGAGATTGTGCCACTTCAGCCTGAGTGACAGAGCGAGACTCCATCACATACACACACAAAAGAATATATTGCATTGGTGTACCATTGTATGAATGGTGTTTGGTCACTGATATTACTTGTAATGCCAGAAAAGTATGGTTTATGTACTTCGACTGAAGGATAAAACAGAATGAAATATTTTAATCTTGTTATCACCTGAAGTCAATAGTTGTTAGGTGGAAACCACTGATGTTCAATTTGTTGGGAAAGCAGATTTGAAGGAGCTTTTCTGGCAATTAATTTAAAAGATGCATGTCAAAAGAAATGCTAAAATTGTCATGGGTTTCAACTTCAGTCTATGCAAAGAAAATGACTTTATAAAATCTAGTTTAAGAACATTCCTCAAACTACTGAATCAATTTACATTAGTTTGACAATAAATATAACTATGAAGTGATATCTTTCCCCCTAGAGTTATATTTTCCTCTCGGTGGTGCCAAGAGGAAATTAAGTGTGCTAAGACCAAGTGCATTGATCTTAGTGCACTGTAGTTGATAAAGAGACAATCAGTAGATAGGAAATAAAATTGGGAGGCATTCGTTGGCTATAACTCATTAAAAGGATCCCACTCTAGCCAGGGTTTATGTCATACACATTATGCCATTTTGAGTGGGCTTTCCTCAGTGGGCACTACCTTCTAAGTGGGTGTTATCAGAAAAGTGTCAGGACCAAATCTCTTTCCCAAAAAATGACTTGATATGGTAGAGGATGGAACTTGAAGTCTCATATCCCCCCAAAAGCAGAGCACTTTAATGTGATTGATACATATTATTTTTACTTGGATGTTTTAATGTTGGAAACAGTCAACAGGGCGTGGGAATCTATTAGGAACCTGGTTTTATTGAAATCTTTCAACTTCTTCCTCACCATTGAAGAGTGGTGATTACCACATAAACCATCTTCAATCAACCAAATACTAAACAATGCCATAAATAATGTTGTTGTGTTTAATGGGAGAGTGCAAGCCTTCATTTAAAGGGTAATTTAACCACTAAGAAGATTTCCAACAGGGTGGAATCTGAGACGTTTCTGTGAGTGACTTTACTGTGATACAGTAGTCCTTTACATTTGCATAATCAGGGCTTGTGCTGTTGTGAATTTACACATTTATCTGATGAATATTTATCAAATGGGTACTATGTGTCAGGAGGCACTATACTGCTGCCAGAGATAATGTGGTAAATCAAATAGAGATTTTCTATCAGGGAGTTTAGAATTTAGTTGTGAAAATAACATGTAGACACACAAATTAATAATCACAGATTATAATAAATATCAAGAAGAAGAAGAAGAAAACATAGTAACATGATAGTGATGGGGTGCAGACACTACGTTAGATAAGATGGTCAATGGGAAAGGATGTTCATTGAGCTAGGACCTGAAGGGTGACATACGATTGTATCTGTGAAAAACGGTTACAATCATTTCGTGTAAAAGGAACAGCAAGCAGAAAGGCTGAAATTAATCTTGAGATGTTCAAGAAACGGAAAAAGGCTGAGGCTCATGCTTGTGGTCTCAAGGCTTTTTGAGGCCAAGGCAGGAGGATTGCCTGAGGTCAGGAGTTTGAGACCAGCCTGGCTAACATAGCAAGACCTCATTTCTACAATCAATCAATCAATCAATCAATCAATAAGTAAGCCAGGCATGATGATGTGTGCCTGTAGTCCCAGCTACTCAGAAGGCTGAGGTAGGAGAATTACTTGAGCTCAGAAGATTGAGGTTGCAGTGAGCTATGATCACACCACTGCACTCTAGCCTACTCAGCAGAGCAAGACGCTGTCTCTCTTAAAAAATAAAATAAAAAGACATCAGTGAATGAGGGAGACAATAGTATAAGACGAAATCAGAGAGATAGGCAATTGACCATGGTAACCATGTCAGACTTTCTTCAAAATACAATGGAGGGAGGCCAGGCATGGTGGCTCATGCCTGGAATCCCAGCACTTTGAGAGGCTGAGGTGGGCAGATCACTTGAGGTAAGAAGTTCGAGACCAGCCTGGCCAATATGGCAAAACCACATCTCTTCTAACAATACAAAAATTAGCTGGGCGTGGTGGTATGCTCCTGTAGTCCCAGCTGCTCGGGAGGCTGACACAGGAGAATCCCTTGAACCCGGGAAGTGGAGGCTGCATTGAGTCGAGATTGTGCCACTGCACTGCAGCCTGAGCGACAGAGCAAGTCTCCATCTCAAAAAAAAAAAAAAAAAAAGGGGGGGGGAGAGAGGTGACATACATGTACAGAGCAAAAAAGCCACTGCGGCTACTCTATCCAGATAGTGTGTGGGGATGACAGTTGGAAGCGGGGGGACGGGGAGGACAGTTAAGAAAGTGTCACTTTTTCCAAGAGAAAGGATTGCAGTGACTTGGAACTGGTCAAGAAAAATGAAAATACAGATAAGCAGCTAAATCTGAGTTATACTTTGGAAGGTGAAAACGACCCACAGCCCATCCTGTGCAATACGTTCTCCTTTGACTGAAGCATGCCCGAAAGACTATTGTAAAGGACGGCATCAGTTATGCAAACTCCTCAGCCCTTCCATTCTCTCCAGGCTCTGTTCCCAGCTCATCTGCTGTGGCAGCTCTCGGGAAATGACAGTTTCTTGGTTTTTCGTACAAAATGGTTTTCTGTTATATTTCACTGCACTTTATGGGAAAAGTTATATGGCCCAGTAATGGTATTCATGAATCAGGAATTCCTAGAAGTCTTGGACCGATCCTTCTGAACTGCCTACATCTGATTCCCAAATAGCTGTCATTTCTGATCAACGTGCATCCCTAAAAAAATTCAGTAGTTCATAAAGTTGACTGGATTAACTCTAAGTTTCCCCCAAGAATTTCCTGCCTCTTGAGAATAAGCCCAGAAGATCATAAAACTAGCCAAATAGAAAGAGGAGAGATTGAGAATATGAGAATTAACTACCTTCTCTTTAATGGGTTGTGTCGTGGATATTATAAGTACTGCTGTAGCCTGGGTTCGGCCTCCAATGCGCAGAGAGCTTGCTTTTCCTAGGCTTCCTGCCCAACACTTCGTAACTTCCATTAATGTGAATTCGCTTCTGCCACTTTATTTATTGCCCACTCTGCTTGCATTGCCAGGTGACATCTGAGTAGATCATTTTTTCATATCTTCGTTTACTTAAATGACATAAAAGTTAACCTCCTGTTAAAGGAAAACCTTCTTCCTATGAAATGAGGGCATAAATTGATTTTTTTTTCCTCATGCAAAACAAAGACTTGAAAACCCTAATATGTGTGTTTTACAGCCTGCATATGCCCCATCTCCATGAATTTTGGCATATTGTTCTGTCTCTTTAGTTAAGTCTGTTGCAAGGAACATTTAAGAATCTTAAAAGGGCTGCATAGCTATTGCGAGGATATACTGGAAAAAAGTGCTGTGATATGACATCAGTGTTCATTTTCGATGCCCCTGCAATGAAATGTCTTCCATCTGTGAAGTGTTGGAAGAATTAAGATCTATTGTTCCATTCCTTAATGTCTCCATTTGGAGAGGGTTTTAGTTTGGTTTAATTCTTATGTTGTGCACACTTTACATCTGAGTTTGAACAGGAGCAATTGCTAGGGACAATCGGATTAGAATACCAAACATCAGTCCTGCTAAATTGCATGGTTCCTATACGATAGCACATCCGATGAATTTGGAAGCAGTCCCCATGCACACATTTTTGTCAGGCTCTCTTTATGCTTATTAAGAAGGTTGGTTTCCTCAAATGGGAATCAAATCCAAATTTAAAACAGGTCATAACACTACTTCTTATTCAAACCCCCATTTTGCATAAGCATTTTCGTTTCCTTTCTTTTTTTAAAGAAATGTGGCAAAAATCCAGTTGGATAGAAATGTGAGAAGAATGCTAATTTTTAAAGAAAAAATAAGTTATTGTGGTTCTAGGGCAATCACAGGACACAGCTATGATATAATTCCATCTTCTGGCAATCTTCAGTGTTGCTGGTGGCTGCTGCATGGTTCTCATACACATACAAATAGACTTTTTTTTTTCAGAAAATGCTGAGAATGTCCTTTTTGTCATCTGCAGCACCCCATGGGCCTTCTTTTACAATTGGAAAAGCTATATGGCTTCTTTGGGGCCTGGTGTTCAATAACTCCGTGCCTGTGCAGAATCCTAAAGGGACCACCAGCAAGATCATGGTATCCGTATGGGCCTTCTTTGCTGTTATATTCCTGGCCAGCTACACAGCCAATCTGGCTGCTTTCATGATCCAGGAGGAATTTGTGGACCAAGTGACTGGCCTCAGTGACAAAAAGGTAAGGTCACCTTGCTTTCATCTCTATCTGAGGGTTGGTCTTAACTGCTCTCCTTTCAGGAGGAAGAGATTCGGGTGCCTCTCATTGAGATCCATCAACTCTAATACACAAAAACCAGAAGGTTTTTTTCCCTTTAACTCAAATTGGCATCTTTCTTATAGTTTTTGAAACACAACCTTAAGCTTAGCTTTCCTAGAGCTAAAAGATTCCAGATCTAATTTGGAAGCATGGCTTCCCCGAGTGGTCATGTTTCTTATTTATGTGATCTTTCTGATGCTCGTGAATGGCCTATGACTCAAGTCCTTAGGTTGAAACTCATCCTTTCAAAAGTGTAATGTTGAGGAAGGCCCATTTGCCTGGATGAGAAGAAATTGGGGTGAAGGAGCACTGTAGGCTGTGGGTACCTCATCTATGACATGAAAAAAAGTCATCTCTAAGCCCTACCCAGAGATAAAGTTGTCTGACAGCTCCTCTTTTCCATACAGCCAAATCAGTCTCAGCGTCAGCGCTTCTGACTCACCTGAAATGTCGTCAAGGCACACAAAAGGAGCAGAGAGGTTTTTTTTGTTTTATTTTTAATTTCCCACTGGTTCCTTCTCCTCAGATATATCGCTAATCTTCCCTCGTGGGGCTGTACTTCCCACAGCAGTAAGACAGGAGTAAAAACACCTGCTCTCTCATTCTCCGCTGAAATGAAATGTAACAAGGGCTGCAGGGTTTTAGTAGCTATTCAGAAATGCACATTGAGGAAGAAAAGAGGTAAACTGGGTGCATCCTCCTATTGAGGCTTTAGTTCGGGAAACATCCTGGCTTGCTAAGCTCAGCAAGTGTTGAGATTGCAGCACCGCGAAGATTTTCTGTTCCGTGTGTGGGGGGATAATTTGTCTCTCATTATAAAACCTCACTAATATATCTGGTTGACATAAGTCTACATATATCCTTTTGGCATTCATCAACAAACTGCTGAATAGAAAAATCAATCCATGGAAAGCTTTTACAGCTTATCCATGGTACACACTGTGATTGAAAGAATCTTGTCAAGAGAGCTGATGAGGGGTTGGGGTTAAAGATGGAATCATTTCCACAAAGGCATGGGAGTGGCTCGCCTCTCTCTGATGGTTTCCGATTGAGGCTTGAGTAAGGGTCACTCTACTTACCATGGCACACAAAAGCCTGTGTTATCTCACCTGTGCCCACATTTCCTTCCTCTTGTTCCATCCCTGTCACTAAGTTGATTTTCAGCTCAGTGTCCTCTTATGCCCTCTGCCTAGAATGTTCTTCCCCAGTCTTCTCATGGTTGGCTCCTCCTGGAATTTCAGGCCTCAGGGAAGACATTACCTCCTCAGGGAAGTCTTTCCTGGCTACTGTAATAAACTTGGCAGAATGAGCTCAGGTTCCCAAGAAACGTAAATTCTAGTAGGAAAAAATAAACAGTACACAAGTAAACATCAGGGAAGAAACAAATTTGGAAATTTGGGGCAGAAATAAGTTATAAAGAAGATAAAGCTGATGAGACTAAAATTGTCTGGGGGAAGAGAACCTCAGGAATGTAGTTTGATAGAGTTGTTTTGCACTTAGAGGTGCTCAGGACATTCTTGCTGGGTGAATGAATACACACATGGTATACTGGACACTGTGTATACCCCACCTGGATCTCCCCGGATCCCTTTTGCAGCCCTGTGTGCCCAGCCCCACCTTTCCATGCTTTGCTGACAAAGCCTCACTTCAGGGATCCTCAGCGGGCTTTTGCCTTGGGGCACTGGAATGGTAAATGCCTGGCAATTTAAGTTCTCTCAGTCTTTGTGGTCACTTGTAACCAAAGACTAATCGGTGTGAGAATACAAAGGCCCAGCTGCTCCCTCACTTTGAAGCAGGAGAAACTTTAAGGTACGAATCACTCTCTGGAGCTCCCTGCAGGACTGGACGGAGATGGAGACTTGACCTTAAATCAGACCTTTGGTTTCTCCCCGTTCTCCAGTCTTTCCTAACTTTATCCTGCTCCCCTGCTGACTTCTCCTGGAACCCTTCACTAGTAAATCATGCTCACCCCCAAATCCTTCACTTGGGGTCAGCTACTGTAAGATCCTCGCTTGAAGCGGGTGGTATCTCAGAGGCAGCAGATAACGCACTGCGTTTAGAGTCAGAAAAGTTGCGTTTCCTCTCTGCCTGTTTCCTCTCTGCCACTCGCCAGCCATATAATGCTTTTAAAGCCATGTTGCCTCACGGTGCCTGCTTTGTCTGCTCTATACATTTGGGAGTCACAATTGCAGTGAGGATGAAAGAAAGCCACATATGTAAATGTGCCTTGTAGCACATGAATCCCTCTGCAGATGCAAAGTGCTATTATGCAACTCCATCGCCTTATGGGATCAAAAGTGCAATTCCTAGAAGTGATTGGAGGTATGGTGGAAGCAGCGGGAAGCCACGTCCTGGAAGAGAGGATTTTTCAAGAAAATGATTGGCAGCATATTTTGCTTTTTGTTGCTATTTTCAAAGGCAAGGTGGGGAAAATCCTTACTACATAGTTTTGGGTCTAAATAACATGACCACTTGTGGGAAAACTAATTAAAACCACTAATAATTTGACTGACCTTCACTGACTTGGAAACACCCGGTAACAGATACCATATCGTCAAGAGACACAGCTCAGTTTTCCATGCTCAAAGCATTAGAGGCAAGCTGATAGCTCTTTTAATTAAATGTTTGATACGATGAGATAAACAGCAAAATTCCTGGAGTAAATAAGCTAAATGCTCCCAGAAGATTAATAGAAGATACACCAAGAAAGTCTGCAAAATAAAAAATCTATATTGAATCAATTTATTGTACACTGTGGTTGGTTTTGTTTTTGTTTTTTGTTTATCATGAATACCTGTGTAACAACTCGGGTTTACAATGCTTTTAAGCCATTAGTCCTTGCCGTGAAGAATCATATTGGAGCCCATGGTGTGCTCAGATGAGCTGGGACTTAAATTATAAATAGGTGAATTCATGGGTAAGATGCTTCCCTAGGAATTATTAAGAGAAAATTGCAATGTTGATAGGGATGCTTTCCAAAATGTTGGGAATCACTCTGATAGAGGAAATCCATCTCTGGGAGGCAGATTTATGTTGTGGAAAGAGCAATATCATGTTTGGGGTCAAATGGACCTGGGTTCAAATCCTGGCCTTGCCATATGATTGGTCTTCTGTATGTCAATATCCCCCTAGGCTTAATTTCCTGTAAAAGAGAAGACATTATCTCCTTTCTGGCAAGGTTGATAGGAGGATTAGAAATAATCCTCACACCATGCCTGGCACACGGTAGATGATCCTGTAATGTGTTATTTCCTTCTTCTACCCTCCTCCTTTCCACTCCCCCCTCTCATTCCTCCCCCTCTCCTTTCTCTTTGTCTCCCTTCTCCTCCTACTCCTTCCATCATCTTCATCATCGCCTGACTCGAACCATTCTTGGCTTCTGGGGCCTGAAATGTTACTGCACTGAGTTGGTCTTTTGTGACAACCAATGGAGGGAATTGAGGGAACTTCTCTCAGTGGATGAGCCGAGGAATGTGTTCTCAAGGAGCCGTGCTGTCTCTGGGCACTGTGCTGCTGCTGCTGAGTGGCCCCAGTCCAGGCAGCCAGGCCTCCTCCCAGCTCATCCTCTCTCTGCTCAAGGACACACCTGCTTGCTGCTCACATCAAGAAGCACGTGGGACTTCACCAACAGAAGACTGTACTAGAAATAGGGGCTCCAGTTGCCAGATGTCCCTTATTTACAGGCACAGAAGACAGATAGATATTTTTAATAAATGTGTAGCTTTTGGTTCATAAAAAAGAGAAAAAATGTCTTGGTTAATTGCTGCATTTTTCTGGAAATTTTATCTCCAAGTGTTGCCTCTCTACCTCCTCCATCATCAAATGCTTGCCATGTTTTAGTCACTCGGATGACCTTCAGACATGCTTCCATATTGGATGGAAAAAAAAATTAGAAAATAATCCTCTGTTCTTCAAACTGTAAGGAGCCTGGCTTCATTGTTTGGCTGAAATGATGTGTGGGTAACAACAGGTGATCTATCCCAAGCATTAGAGGATGCCAGGTGTTCTTTCAAGCACTTTAAGATTCGTTGCAAAAGCAATCTCCAATTTACAGATAGAGAAATTGAGGCTCAGGAGCTTAAATAGTTGCTCCAAATGGTGCAGTTTCTAAGCAGCAGATGAGAACCTGAACTTGTCTCCTCTAAGTCCAAAGCCAGGTGAAACCAGTTAACCTACACAGCAAGGGAACCCTGCAGAGAAGACAGGGGAGTTCCTCTTGACCCCGGATATTGTGATTACATTGTTCTGTGGTCTTGCTGACAATGGAGACCTCTGTCCTATCTCTTCCTTTGCTAAAGCCCATATTGGTTTCTTTCTGCTTGCACGTGGAACTCTCTGGGAGAAAGTCTTGCTAGGAATCATTCTCATAGGAAGCATGGAGTGTGTCCTGGATGTTGACCCTGGGACTTAAGAGTTGAGCCATCCTTGCCCCCTCACTGTTTTTCATGCTGTAGGTCATGACTCTTTAGTGAGCCATGAAATTAGTCTAAGGATTGCAGACATTTTTTTAAAAATAGAACATAATGGATAACCTCAGAGTATATCACAGAAAGAATGAGTGCTGTGAAATTTTGCGCGTGTGTATGGAGTGGTGATGGGAAACGTATTGTGAGTCATGCTTTAAAAAGTTTGACAGTCTTTAGTCTAGTGGAAAAGATTTCTGGAGCTTGGTGTCAGGCTGAATTTTGTGTGGGTGATGGTACTATCCAGGCCAGAGAAGCGCGGAAACCATCACAGAGACTGAATATCTGTCTTTGTCACTGCGCAACCCAGAGGCAGGGAAGAAAGTGAATTTTTAAAGACCTATGCAGCTCCTCTGCAACAGATGGGGAGTGAAGTGGAAGGCATTTAGTCAAATAGGCCATCTCCGGATGTCTCTGGAGATTGGGAATGGCTGCTACAATGAGATTTATGAGCAGCACTATTCCCTCTCTCCTCCCAAGCAGGCGGCTGCCATGAGGATGAGCCTAGACTTGGCCTTTTAAGCTTTTGGTGATGAGTTAAGGCACTGTTTGGCAGAGTGACTGCAAAAAGCATTTTGCTGTTCACCTACACACACATGCACACATGGACGCACATACTCCCAGGGCAAGGCACGCCCTGGCAGGAGAATCTCATTTGTCCAATGAATGGCCACTTCTCCCAAATCCAGTTATGACTGCTTATTAGGTAGCAGCATGCCTAATTTAGGGAAAACGATTTTCAACTGGAAATTTTAATTAACGGTGAAATGAAGTGTGAGTCTGGAAAAAAGAATAATGTTTCTAGCTGGTCTGACTCTTGGGTAAATCTGGATGCTTACCCTGGCGGTTCTTGGTTCCATGGAAGACACACTGGTCTGGAAGTTAGAGAGACTGCTGCATTGTGGTCCTGGTTCTGACACTGATTTTCTGGGTGTTCTTCCCCTCCTGGGGTCTTTAAATCTTTATGTCTAGATGAGGAGAGAGTCACTAGCAATGGTCTCTGAGGAACGATAGAGTTAAGACCTCCGCCTGCGGTCAGACGCATCCAGGTTTGAATTGTAGGCCACTGCTTGGTAGTTACATAATCTTAAATAGGTCACACAACCTCTCTGAGCCTCAGTTTTCTCATCTGCAAGAAGGAGCCTCTAGGATTAACTACCTGGCATGGTTTTGTAAGGATTAAATGACCTGATGTTTGTAAAGTTCTTGGCATAGTGCTGGACCCGACGAGGTTCTCGAAAAGTGTTAGTCATTGTTGTTATTACTTTCTAGTTCCAGAATTCAATATTTCATAGAAAAGTGAGGTTCAGGTTCCTTTTTCACTCTTAATGACGATAACAAAATGTAATCATAAATTTATTTTTGAATGCTTCCTGTAGTCCAGGCACTATTACAGTTACTTGACAAACGTATGTTGAGATCTTCCTGGTGGCCCCCCACTCTACAGATGGAAAATAAAGGGAGGCAGCATGAAGTGAATGTGTTATCTAGGGTTCTGTAGCTTGTATGTGATAGAACCTGATTTTCCAACCAGCCAGTTCGAGCTCCCACTTATAACCACAGCCCGGTGCCATCTCTAGTGTTTAGCTGTATTTCTGGAACTCAGATCCAGTTTTCTTGACTTCGACTCTCATTGAGTCACCTGAAACACTGAAGTGGTAGACAGACAGAATCATCCAGTCCATCGGGGAAGACTGGTGATGCGTGGTCTACAGGCCTTTATGGGGGGCTTGAGAGCCGAGTGCTGGGCATCCCTGAAAGCTGTAGATCAACAGGGACTCTGGCTCAACAAGTATTCATGGAACCTGCCATGCACTGGCAGTTATGCCTGGGGAATGTTAGGCACTAGATAAATAGTGTCTGCAGGAGTGAATGAATGACTGAGTGAGTGGAGAATGAATGAGTGGTAATATATAGTCATTTTCTGGGTGAGGTGAAGGTAATTATTAATGGAGTTTAGAGAAGGGAGTGATTGGTGGAAATCACAGAAAATTTCATCATGAAGTGGATAAATGGACTGGACTAAGGTAGTACCTTAAGTTCAGCTCATTCAGCATTTCTAAGCACTGACTGTGTGCCTAACACTGTGCTAGTCTCTATAATGGCACTGAAAATTTCAACTCAACAAGTATCTATGGAGCACCCAGCCAGGCCCTGTGCTAGGACCTGAGCAATAGTACAGAAGAAAAGAGATGCTGGGTCCCCCCTCCTGGAGCTCACAGACTGACTGAAGATGTGATTAAGTAGAAAGAAAGACCAAAAAGTAACATTTTATTGTCATCCTGCACTAATGCGTTTGTTTAACTCCTAACACCAGACGAAATGATCATTGATTTCTCATTTGTTCTCTCCTCCCCCTCCTCCCTTCTTTTCCTGCTCTCTCTCTTCCTTTCTCGTTCCCTCTCCAGTTTCAGAGACCTCATGACTATTCCCCACCTTTTCGATTTGGGACAGTGCCTAATGGAAGCACGGAGAGAAACATTCGGAATAACTATCCCTACATGCATCAGTACATGACCAAATTTAATCAGAAGGGAGTAGAGGATGCCTTGGTCAGCCTGAAAACGGGGTAAGGATGGCAGTTTCCTTTTCTCCACAGGTCTGCGGGTGATAAACCTTAGAGAAATTGACTCTTGGCATGCCTCAGTTCTTATCTGCTCCCATTGTTGTA
The DNA here is from genome assembly GCF_049350105.2 of Macaca mulatta. Taxonomy (NCBI): domain Eukaryota; kingdom Metazoa; phylum Chordata; class Mammalia; order Primates; family Cercopithecidae; genus Macaca; species Macaca mulatta. Next base: position 11,025,365 of record NC_133425.1, on the reverse strand, counting down.
TTTCTGGAGAGTGACTGTGGTCCAGATGGGCCCCAGTTGAGGGCTGTTTTTGTTAATCTAATGAGCATCCCAGGTTTCCTTCTGAGCTGGGTTAAGAAAAAGCAAATCCAGGATGCTTTGAAATGCACAGAAACAGAGGGGTTTCTTAGACTGATAAAGAAGTTTGTCCAACTCCATAGGAGATTTTAACCAAATAGAAAGATCCAAGAAGGCTGAGAGTTTAAAGTAGTGAAAACAAAGATTTTTATCTGATTTTAGGTAGGAGGTTTTCTGGGAGTGGTGAGGAGTAGCTTGCTCGTAGGAGCTTTATGAAAAAACTAATTGTATAATATTGATGAAAGAGAAAGAAAAGATGGGAGAAAAGCAATGAGAACTCAAATCATTCACGTTACAGCTAGCATTCCTGTCTGTCTGTTGGCATTGTGGAGTGTAACACAGACTCCATAGCTGAAGCTGTAAAGAAAAGATAGCACAGGGGTTAGGAGTTTAGACTTCGGAGAGAGACTTTCTCATACTTCATAGCCTCATACCTAAGATGGGAATAATAATAGGACTTAAGAGAGAAAATCTGATGGAAAGCATTTTGGATGGCAAATAGACAGTACCTAAATGTGAGTGTTGTTATTTATTGTAAAGGTTAAATTCTATTCCGTGGACTCTTCCAAAAAGTCGGAAATGCATGAAATCAATTTTAGAAAGGATTAAATTCAATAAAAATGATTTTATTTTCAATGACAGAGTTGTTTAATGAGGGAATTTTGATTATCCAGAAAATTAGCTCACATGGGGCATTTCAGTTGTCAGATTCCTGCATGGACACGTGACTGCAGGTGTATTCTCCTTGTGGCTTAATAAATAACCTCCTCTTCAGCTATTCTGCTAGCCCATTGTGAAGGCCTTGCTGCTGGCTTTGTGTCTGGTAGGGGGAGACAGAGGCCCCTCTAAAGCATCAAAGCTCGGATTTCTGCATAGAAATCCTGGTCATTTTGGCTGTGAGCATTCTGTTCTTTCAGTCTGTGCCTTTGGAATCTCTTTGGCATCTCAGCAGGGGCTGGGAGAGCATTTATTTAGAAACCGAGTCTATGATTTCTGAAAAACTCATTCCCCCAGTGCTCATTCTGGCTTGGAATGATTTCTTTAAACTTTTGAAGTATAACAAAAATGCAGAAAATTCACAAATATTAAATATGCTGCATTATGGCTTTGTACAAACCGACCATCCAGGTCATCAATCCCTGGAACCCCACCCCACACCCTCTTTCAGTCAATATCTTCCACCCGCCTCCTGCACTTCTAAAGCTGTAGATTCTTGGTGCCTGCTATTTTAACATAGAAATAAAGCCACACTCTTTTCTTTTTTGTCTTCTTTGGCTCAACATTGTGTTTGCAAGATTGTTGCATGTAATTTCAGTGCTTTCATTCTCATTGTTGAAACACACCACACATGGATGTCTCTCTCCTAATCTTGATGGACATTTGGGTAATGTCCTGTTTTGGGGCTACTATGAATAATGCTTCTTTCATTAATGAGTGAGTGAATTTCTCTTGGTATACACCAAAGACTGCAACTGCTGAGCCATAGAATATTTGTGTCTTCCACTTTCATAGATACCGGAAAAGATCCATTGTTGATGACTTTACAGTTTAGCCATGGGGTTGGGATTTTTGTTTGTTTGTTTCCATTGAGGTCTTTTAATCAACATATACTGTCATTTTGGACAGACCATGAGCGCAAATGCAGATGATAATGGTTGGAGACAATGGTTGATGCCTAGCTGACTTTCTCTTCCTCCATTTATTAACCAGAGTACAAAATGGGTTGTTTTCTTTCTTTTTCAATCTTTTTAAAAATATAATAGCAAAAAAAAAAAAAAGAGAGAGAGAAATGGAAACCATTCGTGACCATAAATTGTACAAAATGTTTTCTGGAAGCCATATAATAATTGTAACATCCATCTTAGAAAACTTGGGCAGATGGCAGATTCACTCTATACTCAATCTCCTATGTGGGGGATGCTTTGCATTGTTACTTTAAACTCAGAAACTAGAGCTGAAGGAGTACAAGTATTTTTTTTATTTTTTATTTTTTATTATTATTTTTTTTTTGGAGATGGAGTTTCACTCTTGTTGCTCATGCTGGAGTGCAATGGCGCAGTCTGGCCCCACTGCAACGTCCGCCTCCCAGGTTCAAGCAATTCTCCTGCCTCAGCCTCCTGAGTAGCTGGGATTACAGGCGCACACCAACACGCTCAGCTAATTTTTGTGTTTTTGTAGAGACGGGGTCTCACCATGTTGACCAGGCACATTTTGAACTTCTGAGCTCAGGTGATCCTCCTGCTTCAGCCTTCCAAAGTGCTGGGATTACAGGCCTGAGCCACTGCACCCAGCCACAAGTCATTTTTAAAGAAATAATTCAATATACCCTTAGGGATGAGAGCGTAGCAGTTCTCATTCCTGGAGATTTAATTTCATTAGAGTTAATATTTGGGGAAACCACATACATGTTTAACAGGTTCCTTGATTATTTAAGTATTTGGTTTTTTTATTTGTTTGTTTTTTTGTTTGTTTTTTTTTTCAGACAGGGTCTCACTCTGACACCCAGGTTGGAGTACAGCAGTGTAATCATAGCTTACTGCAGCCTGGACTTCCCTGGGCTCAAGTGATCATCCCTCCTCAGCCTCCTGAGTAGCTGGGACTATAGGCGTGTCCCACCACACCTGGCTAATTGTTGTGTTTCGTGTAGAGAGGAGGTTTTGCCGTGTTACCCAGGTTGATTTCAAATTCAGAAGGCTCAAGCCATTCTCCTGCCTCAGCCTCTCAAAGTGCTGGGATTACAGGAGTGAGTCACTATACCCGGGCTAAATTAAATTTTGAATAGATAAGATATTTATATACTTCAAAAATAAAAAGGTACAGAAAAAGAAAAACAGTGAAAAGTTTTCCCTCCACACTATTCCTCATCTAGTACCCTTCCATGGTAACCACATTTGCTCTGTGTATCCTTCCAATATGTTCTTCTGAATCTTTCTATATTAATGCATAAAGAGCCATAAAGTTATTTTTATAGAGTCATAATCTTTCATTATGCAAATATACCATATTTTATTTGGTCAGGCCTCTACTGTTGGACATTTAGGTTGTTTCCAGTCTTTTACTGTTGCAAACAAAGCTGCAGTGAATATCTTTGGATTGCGTCACATTCAATGTAGAATAAATTTCTTGAAAGAGTGGGTCATAGTTGCAATTTTAACAGATATCGCCAAATCTCCCTCCAAAAGAAATTTGTACTTACCCATCAGTATATGAGAGAGCTTATTTCTCCAAAGTTTTGCCAATACAATGTGTAATTAATCTTTCAAAATTTTGCTAATAGGTAAAAAGTGTGTTGAGATATAAATTTGCACTTATTTTCAGTAAATTTTGGCCATATTTATATACTTAAGAGCCATCAGCAATTCCTTTTTTACTTTTATTAATATTTCTATTGGTTTGTTGGTCTCTTTCTTATTCATTTACATATTGGACAGATGAGCCTTTTGTGATGTGGTTACAAATATTTCCCTATTTCTTTTGAACTTGCTCATGATCCTTTTTTTTTTCCATGCAGATTTTATCTTTTTTGTAGTGAAATACATCAACCATTTTCTTATGGCTTTTGAATTTTGAGACGTAATTCAAAAGTCTTTCATAATTCTGGTATTACAAGATAATTATCTTGTGTTTTCTATTTTGGTTGCGTTTGTTAATATTTGGAATTTTTCTTGGTGGACGGTATGAGACACGACTTCAACTCCTCAGATGATTATGAAAACCAAAATATGAGAATTACCACCACAGAACTACACCAAGATCTGATCAACTTTGTGTTGGTTGTGTCTCCTCAACATCCCACCACGAGACTGCGGTCTTTCAAGTGTCCACGTCACCACACTCATAGGCCTTTTCCTTCCTTTTCACATCTCTTGTTTCCTTTTTAAATTGTTCATTATGAAATATATTGCTGTTTAAGGAATAATAATAATACAATGAAATCTTCATGTACCTACCACCGAGCCTTTAAAAAAAAAAGTCATTCTCGTCCTTCACCACATCCAGCATCTGTAGAAGATTCCATCCCTCTGGAAGGTTGAGGAAGGTAACCTCATCTGCTCCTGAATTGCTCAGCTTTAGAACATTCCCCCAACACCCTAGAATCCAGCAGGCCTTGACTTAGAACATCCAGAGCACGTGGCTCAGCTGCTGGGTCTCACTACTCCACCCACACGTTTCAGTAACATCTGCTGCCTAGCAAAGCCACGTGCATGCACACCAGGGTCAGTGAAATTATGGGTTGTAATTTTCTGGGAGAGTCTTGAACACCAGACGGGCTTTGGATTATGGTCAAATGACAGTCCCAGCTGGGTTTGAGTCTGGGCTCGAGCATTAGCTAGCTGTGTCCTGGGACGAGTCATGTCACCTCTCCAAGTCACTTTCTAGTTTCCCCATCTAAGAAGTGAAACGGTTGAATTCTTTGATCTCTGAACTAGTTCTGAGATTCTTTTATTTGTGTCAAACACTTAAGAAAACTCAGAGAAACCACACGTACAAACAACTGTCAGTTTTGCAGAAAGGATTTAGAATCATGCCCCCAAATTGGGTGCCTCCAAGCCTGGCCAGTGGACCAGCTGTACCTGAATCACATGATTACCTGTCAAAATGCAGATTCCTGGGCCCAGCACAAGGCTTTCTAGCTATGGAGCCTGTGACTCTTCATTATAATAAGCATCATTCCCCTGACCACGCCACACCACGTGATTTTGAGACACATAAATATTTGAGAACTACTGTTTTAGAAGTCCAACACACTATTCATTGTGCAACAGAGCTGAGAACTACTTTAAAGGAGTTTAAGAAACATGTTTTATTGGGATAGGCATATACAGAGTAGACAGACCAAATGCTTGTCTTTGGAATCCATAATTTTTTGAAGAAAGGCATGGGCAGAGAAAAACTTGAAAGCTAAGTTTTACTGTTTATTGAAATTCATAGCAAATGGAGATAAATTATCAGACAAATCAGAAAAGAGGGTTTGACGTGTAAACATCAACAGAGATGGGATTTTTCAGGCACAGATCTGTTGTGCCTTGTGGGACTCCGGTGAACCAAAGGTGGATGAGCGTCAGTGACCCCAGGTTTCTAGACGAATGCTTCTCAAGGTAGCCTGAGTCTGAATCAGAATAGGTACTAATAAAAATGTAGATTGTTGAGCCCCACTGAGCCAGTTGAATCAGAATCTCTGTAAGGAGGGGTCTGAAGATCTGCGTGGTTTAACAAGCTCTTCAGGTGACTCCGATATGCCCTAATCAAATTTTAAGAACGTCCGCCCTAGAAGAGGGAGCTGAAGCTGAAATGAGTGGAGACAGATTTAGATTTACAAATGCTCAGTCATCAGAAGCTGATGTCCTCCAAGCCGTTTTGGCATGGGGGCAAAACTGCAAGCGTCGCACTTATGCCAGATTTAAATTAAACAACGTCCCTAGAGCTCCAAAGAGCCTAATATTTCAAGACACAGTGGGATAGTTTGTTTTTATTTTAATTGATTTTCATGTACAATTCCGGGTGTATACATTTATGGAAAAGTCCCAATTTCCTTAGAATAGAAGCCTCAGTTTTCAGCTCTCAGGGTCCCCAGTCCCCTGTGTGATTTCATTCTCAGCACTACAGTGTTGAAAAACAGGCAGGTCTCTGCTGGTTTCTTTTTATACGTTAGAAGAATTGGAAGACAGGATTGTCTTTTTTCCTTATTGTGATAAAATATACATGGCATAAAATTTGCCATCTTCACATTTTTAAGTGTATGGTTCAGTGGTATTAAATGCATTCATCATGTGGTACAACCATTACCACCATCTGTCTCCAAAGCTCTTTTGTAAAACTGCAACTCTCTACCCACTAAACAAAAACTCCTCATCCCCCTTTTCCCCAGCCCCAGGCAACCACCATTCTACATTTCATCTTTATGATTTTGACTACTCTAAATACCTCATCTAAGTGGAATCATACAGTATTTGTCTTTTTGTGACTAGCTTATTTCACTTAGCATAACATTTATCCATGTTTTAGCATGTGTCAGAATTTTATTCTTTTTTAAGGAATATTTATTCCATTGTATTCAGGTACCACATTCATCTTTCAGTGGACACTTGAGTTGTCTCAGCAGTTTGACTATTTTGAATCATGCTTCTGTGAACATAGATGTGTGAATATATTTTTGAGACTTTGGTTTTTTTTTGGGCATATATGCAGAAGTGAAATAATTGGATCATATGTCAATTCTATTTTTAATTATTGAGAAACAACCATACTGTTTTCCACAGTCCCATTTGCATTCCCACCAGCAGGGCACAAGGGTTCCAATTTCTCCACATCCTCACCAATACTTGTTTTCTGTTTTTCTAGTAGTAGCCATCCTACTGGGTATGAGGTGCTATCTCATTGCAGTTTTGATTTGCATTTCCGTAATGATTAGTGGTATTGAGCACTTTTTACCTACTTATTGGCCAATTGTATTTCTTCTTTTGAGAAGTGGATATGCATGTCTTTTCGGCATTTACATTTGGGTTGTTTGGGTTTTCTTTTTTGTTGTTGTTGTTGTTAGGTTTTAGGAGTTCTGTATATATTCTGGATATCAATCCCTTATCAGATATACAATTTGCAAATATTTTTTCCTATTCTATGGGTTACCTTTTTATGTTCTAGCTTTACACTGATAGTGTCTTTTGATGCAAATTTAAAAAAATATTAGGGAGTATTGTGTTTTGACCAATAAATATTTTTCTAAAAGGGCTTCAGTTGTCCTCAGTGACTTGTCTGTAAAAACAAAGGAACAGTACAGTCCCATCTCCCTGCACATGTTTGAAATGTCTTCATAGAAAGTTTTGCATTGAAAAACAAATGAGCACTGAATTCCTATCCTAGAGCACAGGTTTGCAAAGCCTGTGGGATTTAGGAATGTACCTTTTTTTTTTTTTTGAAATGGAGTTTTGCTGTCGTTGCCCAGGCTGGAGTGCAATGGCACGATCTCGGCTCACCGCAACCCTTGCCTTCCGGGTTCAAGCGATTCTCCTGCCTCAGCCCTCCCGAGTAGCTGGGATTACAGGCTTGCACCACCATGCCCTGTCAATTTTGTATTTTTTTAGTAGAGACAGGTTTCTCCATGTTTGTCAGGCTGGACTCAAACTCCCAATCTCAGGTGATCCACCTGCCTTGGCCTCCCAAATTGCTGGAACTACAGGCGTGAGCCACCGCGCCTGGCCAGGAATGTCCAGTTTTATTAGCGCTTCTAGTGATTCAGATGTAGGTAGTCCATGTCTTTGGGAGGTTAGCTAGTTGACTGTTGAGAGATGGAGTTCTGTAGTGACTAAACAGGACAAGGAAGAGGAAGGATATTTCAGGAGGAGGGTGCAGGATGGGTGATGTGGCAAAATGTAAGTTTAGGTTTAGGCATATTAAGTTGGAAGTGCCTTTGGGACACATCATCATATCTGCAGGCATCTTTGCACTTAATGCGACCTTACAATTAGTGAACTGCAGCCCTGAGCACTTCACATGCCTAATCTCAATCCTCACAACACCCCTACGATCTGGATACCATTAATATCGCTTTTAAGAGATGAAGAATCTGAAGTTCACCATTGTTAACCTAATTACCCAATAGGCTATTCAGCTAAGTAACTACATTGCAGAATTAGTAAGTATGGAAGTTAGGCTTACTTCCCTACTTGGAAATGCCACCCTAAGCAGTTGGAAACGTGGGATTATGGTTCAGGGGAGAGTTGAAAACTAAAGTTAGATATTACGTATGTGCATACATGATAGAGTACATATCCTGTTAATTGATGATCTGAGAATTGGTGAAATCACAGCATTATTTCTATCCTCAAAAGAAACTGGTTCTGGGATATTGGCATTCCCAAGGCAAAGGTGAACCAGAAGAGTATAAGGATCTTCACTGAAGTTCAGTTGCTCAGCAGAGCAAATTTTTTCAAAGATGCCATTTGAGCGGATTTTATTTGCTGTATTTTATCAGCCAAACAGAATCAAACACAAATGGTTCATTTCCAGCTGCTGAATTCGAAAGCGACCATAGACATCAGGATTCAGTGAGCTGTTCTAAATGGGATAGCATCATCTCCAGAGAAAATCAGATCGACAATGACCTGGTTTCTGAGATCCACCCCCACACTGCAAACAAAGCTCAAAAAAAATTGCTTCCACATCATAGAGTTAAGAAGTTTTTTCCTTAATAAAAACTCAAATAAACATAGACATCTGTTTTTTTTGTTTGGTTGGTTTTTTTTTTTTTTTTTTTTTTTTTTTTTTTTTTTTTGGTACTTGGAATTATTTCCTGGTAAGCTCTATTAAAACAACGTTAAAGGATTTTCAAGGCCACCTATAAAACCTTTTTTAAAGTAGAAAAAATTGTTGGGGGGGGGGAGTTAAATAAAGTGAGATCATAATTCTTTAAACTCAGAGATGGAAAAAAAGGTAAAAAGACAGACTAAAAAATATATCAAAATGTTATCAGAGATGCTGCTAGGTGATTGGGATGATGGACTTTACATTCTTTCACATTTAACAAATTTTCAGCAACACAGTATTACTTGCAATAGCTAGAAAAAAGTTTCTTCTGACTATAATTCTGTAGTTTTTCCTGCATTTCATTCTTGTATTGTCAACGCGTGTATACAATTCATACAAGTTGAATCAGTGCATATGCAAATTTGTTTTGCTTTTTGCAATCAAAGTGGACAGTTCTGTTGTTTAGTTTCCACATTTAAGGACCAGGTGATAGTTTCATTGAGCTAGAGGAATATTAATTAATTTAGCTTTTACTGCTTTGTGTTTTCATCATGCCTTAACTAGCACTGAAAGGTACTACAAGAAATAGTTATTTTTGAAAAGGTTGCTGATATGGTTATTATAGGACAGCTTGTGGAGAATGTCGTCCTGTGGCATCCCTCACACTTCTGTACAATGAAGAGCATTGCTTTGTTCTGTTTGAGGCATGCTTTGATCTTGTGGACAACACAATTCTTGTAATAACTTACAGGTTTCTTTTTGCTTGGACTACCGCACAATTCAGAGCTTAATGCATGATTCTTTTTTCATAATTGTGGAGCCTGTGGCCTGAGTATCTGTTTACTGACTTTCCCTAAGGCCGAGCTACTATTCCACTTCTGAATTCACTTAACTCCAATTGCTTTATCCGTATATGTAAACCTTATTCTATTACAGTGAATGTGAGCTACCTGAATTGCTTTGGACACAAAGCAATTCTTGTTTTTTATTTTTTTTTATTGTTTGTTTTTATTTTTATTGTTTGTTTATTTCTTTTTTCTTTCTTTCTTTTTTGTTTTTGTTTGAGACAGAGTCTTGCTCTGTTGCCCAGGCTGGAGTGCAGTGGTACTACCTCAGCTCAGTGCAATCTCCATCTCCCAGGTTTAAGTGATTCTCATGCCACAGCCTCCCAAGTAGTGGGATTACAGGTAGTGGGATTACAGGGGTGCACCACCACACCCAGTTAATTTGTGTATTTTTAGGAGAGATGGGGTTTCGCCATGTTGGCCAGGCTGGTCTTGAACTCCTGGCCTCAGGTGATCCTCCCACCTCAGCCTCCCAAAGTGCTGGGATTGCAGGCATGAGTTACCGCACCCAGCCCAAGTGAGGTATTTCTAACCAACAGGTACCATTTATTGGGAGCTTACCTAAGTGCCAGGTACTGTTTTAAATGCTTTGCCTCCATTATCTAACTTAAACATCATGACAACCCTATATGACGGTGACTATCATGATTTTCATCCACCTTTGAGGAAACAGGCATTGACAGATTAAGCAGCGTGTCTGGGATCAATCTTACTGCAGAGCCCATGCTTTGATTCCCAATGTAAACAAAATAAAAAATATGACTGTTCTCATAATATTCCACAATTAAGGCCATTTCTAATTGCCCACCATTATACAAAACCTAGTACCAATTTTGTTCATATTTTTACTTCAAAAGATCTCTTTTTTTCTTAAAAATCTTTACTACTGTTTCAAAAGGGCTAATGTTTCTTCTTCCATTGAAATGAGGAAAATAAATGAATGCATGGAGCTAGAGGGTGGAGGAAGTGAATTTCTTCTATTCGAGCCAAGCCACAGGAAGCACATGGTCAGAAAATTCCTCTTGGGGAAGAACTGTGAAGAAGCAGGAACTCCCTGGCAGGTTCTATATCCTTAGGGATAACCTCTTGTTTGTTTTTGTTTGTCTGTTTGAGACAGAGTTTCACCGGGGCTGGACTGCAGTCACGAGATCTCAGCTCACTGCAACCTCCGCCTGCCGGGTTCCAGTGATTCTTGTGCCTCAGCATCCCAAATACTGGGACCACAGATGTGCGCCACCAGGCCTGGCTAATTTTTGCACTTTTAGTAGAGACAGGGTTTTGCCACGTTGTTCCAGACTGGTGTCAAACTCCTGACCTCAAGTGATCCACCTGCCTCGGCCTCCCAAAGTGCTGGAATTACAGGTGTGAGCCCCCACACACCTGGCCCACCTCTTGTTATTGCTTGCTGAACTCACATGGGAACTTCAAACATGTGATCTCATTTCCTCCTGATTCAACTCTGCCAGACAGTCATTTTCTCCATTTGTAGAGGAGGACACTGAAGTTCAGGCAGAAGCCAGAGCTCATCCGAAGGTTAACATCTAGTGAGTAGTAGTGGCAGCATTCAGTTGAAGACCTAACATCTTTTCTGACCCGTGATGTTGTGCTAATCCTCTGCTTGTCCTGAGAAGGGAACAGCTTGGCAAGGGTTGTACCTATCTGTTACAAGGTCGTGGGGTTAGGAGCTGGGAAGTTGCTCTTGCCCATGAAGCATTGCAGATTTGGAATAGCTCAGCTTCCTTTCTCCCCACCGTAAAATTATAAACACATCTCCACTGACCCAGGTGCTAAAAAGGTCATGGTGTTAATGTATCAGCCCTGTGTGTTCTCTTGCTGCAGGGAGAAGTGAGTTTTCCTGGCACTGGGCTCACTCAGGCCACCGAAAGCCTCTAGCACAGGTTAGAAGACACTGTTTACACCCCATGGAAAGTGCCCGGGGCCAACCCCGGACAGCTGCCTCTCCCAAAGCAAGCCCTGCCTCCTTCCTCGTGTAGAGAAATGCAGGTGGAGGAGTGATAGGAACTCAGGTACTGCACCTTCAGGTGCCCCCAGTGAAGTAGTTTCCTAGAGTGGCCATAACAAATGACCACAAGCGTGGTGGGATGCAACAACAGAATTTTATTATCTCAGTTCTGGGGGCCAGAAGCCCAAAATCAAGGTGTCAGCAGGACCTTGCTCCCTCTGAAGGCTCTAAGTGAGGGTCATTCCTTGCCTCCTCCAGTTTCTGGTGCCTCCAGGTATCTCTTGGCTTGTGGCTGCATCACTCCAATCTCTGCCTCCATTTGCAGGTAACCTTCTTCCCTCGGTATGTCTCTTCTTCTAAGGACTCCAGCCATTGGAGTTAGGACCCACCCTAAATCCAGGATGACTTATCTCAAGATCCCTAAATAATTATATCTGCAAAGACATGATTTTCAAATAAGGGCATACTCTGACGTCCCAGGTGGACATGAATTTGGAGGTATACTCACCTAGGCTGTAGTGTGGTTTTCCCATCATCACCTCCTGATAGGTGTCTGACATCAGCACTGCCAGAGGAGGCTGTCCTCAGTTGTCTTGGGGACCAGGGGAAGAGGCGATGCTGTCCAGTACTTTATCTGGGTATGCTGTGAGGAGTGGTGTTGTATTCCACAGGGATGCACAGCAGAGAGGTATGCAAAGTGGATTCTTGCTTGTGAACTCCCACCATCACGTGGTAATTGTGCTGGCCGATTTCCCGTACCATCCCTATCCCCTGCCTCCTGGTCTCGGTTGTTTAGGTAGCCATCACTCCATGCCAGGAGGTATTTTTCTTTTTGAGACAGAGTCTGGCTCCTTCACCCAGGGTGGAGTGCAACAGCACGATCTCGGCCCACTGCAACCTCCACCTCCCAGGATCAAGCAATTCTCCTGCCTCAGCCTCCAGAGTAGCTGAGATTACAGGTGTGCACCACCATACCCAGCTAATTTTTGTATTTTTAGTAGAGATGGGGTTTCACCATCTTGGCCAGACTGGTCTCAAACTCCCGATCTCAGGGGATCCGCCCTCATCAGCCTCCCAAAGTGTTGGGATTACCGGCATGAGCTACCGTGCCTGGCTCCAGGAGCTTTTATGAGTGCATTACCTGTAACTCTTCATTTAATCTTCACAGCTTCTCCGTGAGGTTGGCATGCCTGGCATTTCCACTATATAGATAAGTTAAGTCATGATGCAGGCACAGTGATGGTAAGCTTCAGAGCTGGGATTTGAACTGGCTCTAGGAGTTATGCCCTTAACCATTTTGCTATATTGCTTCTCATTAAAAAATATATCCTCATTGTAAAAAAGAAAAAATGAAAATACGGATAAGGAATCATTCCTTTGGCTTGGCATCTCAATGCCAAACTGTTATCTGTTTGATGTACGTTCCATTTCTCCCAGACTTTTATTATATGCATTTGTATGTGTTTTTGTTTTTGTGTGACGGAGTCTTGCTCTGTTGCCCAGGCTGGAGTGCAGTGGTACGATCTTGGCTCACTGCAACCTCCGCCTTCTAGGTTCAAGTGATTCTCCTGCCTCAGCCTCCTGAGTAGCTGGGACTACAGGGGTGTGCCATGATGCCCAGTTGATTTTTCTATTTTTAAGAGATGGGGTTTCACCATGTTGCCCAGGCTGATCTCAAACTCCTGACCTTTAGTAGTCCACCCACTTCGGCCTCCCAAAGTGCCGGGATTACAGGGATGAGCCACCGTGCCCAGTCTGCATTTGCATATATTAATGTCTGCACATAAGAATACAATTTTATTCTGTGGAATGCTGTCAAACTCTATGCAGTATGTCACAGTTTGGTTTTCAGTGAACGATATATTTTGGAGAGGTTTCCATTTTTTGCCTTCATTCTCTTTGACTGCTGGAAAGAATTCTATGATATGCATGCATCAGTGGTTTTTTTAAGCATTTTCTTCTTACTAGATTTTTTTGGGGGATGGGATGAGGGCTATCAGTCATATGACTGTGTTAAGGATCATTGGGGATTCCTCTGTGTACCCCTACAAGTGGTTTTCTAGGACTGAAACCAGGACATAGAATTTCTTGGTGTAAGTATTTATATTTTCTGAAAGCCTTCAAACTTATATAGTCAATTTATTTGATTTGCTTATTTTTATATTTTCTGAGTGGATTTTGGAGTAAAAAATGCCTACTTTAACATTCTGTCTCTAATACCAGCTGTGTGACCTTTGGTGAATTAAATAACTTCCCTGAGCCTAATTCCCACATGTGTAAAATCCCACTTCCTGGAATTCCTCTGAGAAATAACTAAGTTGACTTATGGAAAGTACCCTGCACTCTATCTAACACATAATAGCATTTTCACAAATCTCGATGTTTTTCATAATCTCTCTTTCACTCTCATGTTTTCTGGCCCCCGGGAGTCCCTGTCTTTCAGTCCTCTCTGTGTGACAAGTTCTGTGGTGTCATCACTACTAACAGTATGATGGGGTGCTTAAAGGCTAAGCATCCTGGATTCAAATTCTCACTCCAGTAACATCCAGTGTTGGGACCTTGGACAAATTAATTAACATCTTAAACTACAGTTTTCCGCTCTTATAAAATTATACTAATTGTGCTGCCTTCACTTAGAAGTGCATTGCAAAGATTAAATGAGATATTCAGGCAAAGAGTCCAGCACATAGTAAATGTTCAAGAAAAGTCTGAACAAAGGAAACCTTTTTGAGCCATCTTTCTAATATTATAAAAATGCTATGCTTCATGAAATCGGCAGCAGAATGGTTAGCTCTGATCCCAACCCTTGAAAAGTCCACTCTAAGAAGCTCCATAAAGAGTAACATTCCAGAAAGAACCAATACTGTGCCGATGTCAGAGCGTGAGTTGTGGTGAAGAAAATACAGTATTGCATAGTGCTTTGCAATTCACCAAATTAATGACTGTGACTTCATTCAACCAGTGCACCAACATAGGAGACGGATTATGTTTTCCTTCCTGTCAGATGGGGAAATCAAGGCTTAGAGAAATATTTAGACTTGCCCAACTTTCCACAAAGTGTGCAGAGCCAGTTCTCTGACCCTGCGTCCCAGCAGAGGCCTTGTACTGGAGGAGCCCGGCAATGGTGTCCTGAAGGCGCACTGCTTTGGTGAGTGACAGGCCGGTCTGGAAACATTGAGCAGAGATCTCTGGGCCTCAGTGTCCTCATCTGAAAAATGAAGAGACTGGATTACATACTCTGTCAACTCCTTGGGCATAGTCAGTTTGGGTCCAACATTAAATTTAACAGATACAAAGTACTTACAGCTAGATGGATTTGCTCAACCATTTCAGTCCTTCCCTCTCTTTGAAATTAGCAGTCAATAGACAAAGTGGGTACATTCCATCTCTTGGGTATTCTTTCTGTCTCTCTCTGTCTGTCTCTCTCTATCCCCACCCTCCCTCTTTCTTTCTCCCCCTCTCCCTCTCTCTCTCCCTCTCTCTCTCCCTCTCTTTCTCTATTAGCCCATTTTCACACTGCTGATAAAGACATACCCGAGACTGGGTAATTTATAAGGAAAAAGAGGTTTAATGGACTCACAGTTCCATGTAGCTAGGGAGGCCTCACAATCATGGTGGAAGGCGAAAGGCATGTCTTACATGGTGGCAGGCAAAAGAGAATGAGAACCAAGTAAGAGGGGAAAACTCTTCTAAAACAATCATATCTCATGAGACTTATTCTCTCCCATGAGAACCTTATGGGGGAAACTGCCCCCATGATTTACTTATCACCCACCAGGTCCCTCCCACAACAGGTGGGAATTATGAGAGCTACAATTCAAGATGAGATTTGGGTGGGGACACAGCGAAACTATATCACCGTCCTTCTCACTCCCTCCTCATCACCTTCTTCTATCCTCTTTCTCTTTGTTTCTTTCCCTCCTTTTTTTTCTCTTAGTTTCTTGCAATTAATATATCTCACTTTTTATTCTCTCCCTGTCTGTACCTCACTACTATCTCTTTCTCCTTCTCTGTTTCTCTTTCTCACTTTCTCTTTCTCATCTTTTCTTCTTTCTCTCTTTCTGTCTCTGTCTTCCTGTTTTGCTTGGTACCTCCTTCCATCTGGATCTTTTCCTCCTGCCTAGTTCTCTTCCTCTCTTTTATCCTCTCCTCTTCTCTGCTTCTTACCACCTCTGTCTTATAAAATTGCTCAGGATTTATTCTCAGCTAAAAAATAAATATTAACCATCCATCTTTTTTGCCCAATTCACAGTGATTATTATTGGTAGAAATAACCCACACAAAGTAAACTGACAAGAGCTGAAAGCACATAGGGTGAAATTTGGTATTGACTAAAAATCCATAGATGACTCAAATCTTCTCAGCTAATTTTGGTTCTCTGTACAATTTTGACCCAGGAGAATTGGACTTAGTGGAAATAATAACCACAAAAGGGAACTCAAAATGTCAGAAGTTATAAATTAGTAAAATTTGTTGTGGTCCAAATGCTGATTGATGAAGCAAATATTTATAAAATTTAAACACAAAAGAATTGACCCCAGTAAAAATGCTTCCAAAAAAATTGGAAACGATTTAACTATGCTATGCAAGACATCGATCGAGGAATTAAATTAGCTTAATGGAGTTTGCTTTGAAAAATGCTTCCTTTGTGAAAATTCATCAATGTTGGTATAACTCTGACTTTAGAGTTTGTATTCACAAACCCAGAATCAAAATGTGATTCTAGGCCATTTTCCCAAAGCCAGTTTTAGGCCATCCTGTGCTGATGGCAGATAGTCTCTGTATAGGTTGAGTGTCTCTTGCCCAAGTAAACAATTTCAAAGGTTGTCATGCCCCAGTGGTACCATTTCTGGGGATCATGAATGCCCTTCCCCGATGGGTACCTGGTGGTGCTCCACACCTCCACTGCTTCTCTCTGCATAGTGATACCACCACTGCCAGACAATCTCCTAAATCCCATCGGCATCTGCAATTACAAACAAAACACCTTCACTTCCATTTTAATCCATCCAACAGCCAGCCCTGTAATAAGGTATTATTTCCCGTCTTGCAGATGAGAAAACTGAAGCTCAGAGAGGTCCCATGACCGGGCTTCACTCATGGAGCTGGTGAAGGTAAATCTGAATTGTGTTCCCTGTTCCACAGTTGCCCAAACATGCCAACTGACCTCACGTGTTAATGTGTTTCTCTTCCTGGCAAGTGTTTGGTTTGACCTGAAAAAAATACATTCAGTTATCATCAAAGAGATGTTTTAATTTTCAGTAACATACACACACACACACACACACACACACACACACACGCTGGTTTCATTAATTCATCAAGACAAGCAGTGTCTTGTTAAAGGCTTCTTGAATGTTAATGAATGAATAATTAACTTTAACTATATAATTAGCCTTTAAATGTGCTGAGACCCCCAGAGAGCATCTGCAAACATGCATAAGAAGATGATGAGCTAAAACCGGAAACTTTTGATTAGGAAATGTCAAGTCACTTGACAATACAAATTCCCATCCCTAACGTGTCCATGCTTCGACTGTGGGGTATGGTCCTCCCCGGTGTAGGGACAATTAGATTTGCCAACAAACAGTCTTGGGGCTAGGATTGGACTTTCAAGGCCATTGTGCAGGTATAAGAGAGACCCACAGACTAAAGGAATGGGGTCAGATCTACACACTTGTGAAAGCTGTAGCAGCTCTTGAGGTCTGTCAATAAGTCTGGCAGGAAACCACTAGGTTAAAGTAGCATGGGGCACATGTGACATCCCTCCTTACCTTGCTTCTTTGCTAATTTACAGAGAGGAGGTCTTATTTCCCCCTCTCATTCTGAATTACTGTCATTTCTAATCATCTGTGCTCCTTGAGGAACTGCCGGTGATGGAGAAGGTAATGGCACCCGCACAGCCACTAAGACGCCTGGCAGGGGGTGAGCCTGTCATGCAGCCAGCATAGCGTGGAATTCATTTGGGCTCCAGCACTGCTCTAGCCCTCATGATGGAAAGCCAAGGTGTCTTTGGTCTGTCACAGACATTGGAGAAGAGTGATCACTCCTCTCCAACATCTTGTATAGGGAGTGGAGACAGAAAGGTGCCATGGACTCCAGTGTGTCAGATGGGATCTCTGTCCTCATCATGGGCAACATCCCACAGTTCTCAGACCTGACCTCTGAACCTCCTGCTACCCAGTGGGAGAAACACAACCCTGGTACCTGGTAGGAACTGAGAATGTGGCACAAAGACAATTTCCTCTTGAAAAAAGGAAGAGAACATGCACCAAGCAGAGAAGAGTAACTGAGTTCCCTTAGCTGTGTGTTTTTAATTGGGCTTTCAGTTGGCTGCTCTTGGTTCTAAGGAACCAGCCCCTCAATGGTGTTCCAAGCCAGTGCTGCCAATACCAGGCTGCAACAAGTCACTCTGCATCCAGCAGTCGCAGCTCAACCCCTCTAAATGCTGTTGGTCCACATTGGACCAATACTCTGACACTGTCTACTATGGAAACTAAGCACTTGAAATATGGCAGATTTCTATTTCAGGTGGCCTTTTTTCTCTTTCTTACCCTCCATCTTCAACAAGAAGCTATGGCCACCTACACCTAAATGTCTTCCGATGGACTGCAGTAGACTATGTTAGGGGCAAGAGTTTTCTATGAAGGTAACTCCAGCCCCTTAGATGACTGTGCGGCTGTTAGGAACGAGACAGATGAAGTGGAACAACCCACCACAACTATTGAAACTCTGGCTGCTCTGGCCCCATCCTTGCCTCTTCTTTCAAAACATTTGGCTTATTTATAGCTAAAATCCCCAATCTGAATTTCCTAAGTAATAGAGTTGCCTCCACTTACTCCACAAGTCTTATGGATAACATGGCTTGGTCACAGTGGTTATGTCAGTTGCCTTTGGTGTCAGACTGCGTAGGTTCCAATGCAACTTTTGACATGTATGGGCTGGGTGATGGTGCTGAGTCACTTTAATGCTCAGTGCTTCAGTTTCTCCATCTGACAATAGGGAAAGCAGTAGTATGCCCATCCCTGCACAAGGAGAAGGACCAAAAAAATATAATAATGCATATAAAGTATGCAGAACTGGATTTCTCCTATAGGATCCATAAAACTGGTGAGCCCCTTTGCCATAAAATCTGAATTTGATCAAATGCATTTATGTGTTTTGAGCATTTGTTTTGTTCTGAGCATTGCACACATACTTTACTTATATCACTTTATTCCCAACAGCCCTTTAAGGGCAAATAATGTTGGCTCTATTTTTCTTTCCTTTTATTTTTCTTTTTTTTTGAGATGGAGTTTTGCTCTTGTTGCCCAGGCTGGAGTGCAATGGCGCAATCTCGGCTCACTGCAACCTCCTCCTCCCAGGTTCAAGTTATTCTCCTGCCTCAGCCTCCTGAGTAGCTGGGATTACAGGCATGTGCCACCTCACCCAACTATTTTTTTTTTTTTTGTATTTTTAGTAAAGACGGGGTTTCTCCATGTTGGTCAGGCTGGTCTCAAACTCCTGACCTCAGGTGATCCACCCACCTCAGCCTCCCAAAGTGCTGGGACTACAGGTGTGAGCCACCATGCCCAGCAAGTTGGATCCATTTTTCATAGAGAAAACTGAGCCTCAGAAATACAGGTGCTTTGCCCAAAGTCCCTGATGACAAACCTCAGAGATTTAGGGGATTTTTATTTCTAACAACGGGAACAATTATTTTTTCCGATAGAAAACAGATCAAAAGTAGAATTTTTGGGTCAGAGCAAGAAGGGAGACCCAGAGTCCTGCTCCCTAAGCTTCCCCCTTGCTTGCCACGGAACATGTAGGGCTGTGCCGTCCACTGCCAATAGTCCATAGGCACGTGGGATCCCCTATGTTAAAATCTAAATCAATGAAATTAAACGAAATCTACAACTCAGTTGCACTAACCATATTTCAAGTGCTCAACATTCATAGTAGACCGTGTCAGAGCATTTCCAGCATTGCAGAAAGTTCTATTGGACAGTGTGGTCCTAGAGGGTTTTATAATATAAAGTCTGGAAATATCACCATGGAGCCCCAGGCTGCCTTAGCCTCTCTGAAACTTTTCTGCTCATAGACAGAATAGGAAAATAATAACAACAATAATAATCATATCTTGCTACTGGATAGTTGTGAGGCCTCAGTGGGATGATGTCTGTAAAATGCTAAGTATTTTATAAAACACCTTGCAGACAATGGCCATCTCTTTTTTTCAAAGTGATTATTAGTGATTCCATTTGCTATTATTTTAATTCATAGTTTGTTCCTGCATCAGTTTGCTCAGAATAATGGTCTGCAGCTCCATTCATGTCTCTGCAAAGGACGTGATCTTGTTCTTTTTATGGCTGCATAGTATTCAATAGTGTGTATGTGCCACATTTTCTTTATCCAGTCTATCACTGGTGGGCATTTAGGTTGATGCTGTGTCTTTGCTATTGTGAATAGTGCTGCAGTGAACATATGTGTGCATGTATCTTTATAATAGAATGATTTACATTCCTTTGGGTATATACCCAGTACAGATCTTTGAGGAATTGCCACACTGCTTTCCACAATGGTTTCACTAAACTACACTCCCATCAACAGTGTATAATCATTTCTCTTT
This sequence comes from Macaca mulatta, assembly GCF_049350105.2. Classification (NCBI taxonomy): domain Eukaryota; kingdom Metazoa; phylum Chordata; class Mammalia; order Primates; family Cercopithecidae; genus Macaca; species Macaca mulatta. The sequence goes on along the minus strand of NC_133425.1, from coordinate 11,005,609 downwards.
CTTCATAACCTTGCCAGCATCTGTTATTTTTTTGACTTTTTAATAATAGCCCATTCTGACTGGTGTGAGATGGTGTCTCAGACAATGACCATCTCCCTTAAAGGGGACTGTGTATGCCCCAGGTTGTTTTTAAACATGCAGCTATCTGTAGCCATTGTGTGTAGGCCCCAGCTTTCTAGAGTCTAGAAACCAGTTCGTGTGGCCTTACGGTTTCCTTTCTGTGTTGTCATTACTTTGGTTCTGACATGGCCCTAAGATGACAGTCAGGCCATGGAGGGCTGGCCCATTTGTGCCCCTCCATGGCCAGACCCCTCTGAGAGCATGACCACCAGCCCACCCCAGTCATGCGAATGTGTAATTGCATTGGTCAGAGTCAACCACATCTTTTGCAGCTGTCCTGCCTCTGACTTTTCAGCATTGTGCTTTTACAAACTTTGTTCCCAAAGAAAACTTTCTTTATTCCTTGTACTCATATGTCTGTTTGTTGCTCAGCTCAAAAAGACCTGTCATGAAATATGGTACTGATTGGCAGATGTCTATGCCTGTCCATAAAATACCAACTTAAACTGCTTCTGGACAACTCTCATGTGGTTGCTAGGTACATGGTTAGATTTCCAGCCCAGCAGCACCTCAGTACACAGTGGCTTAGCAGGTTGGGAGAAGGTTTCACCCCATAAATTCCAACAGAGGGCCTTAATGTTTGAATGTGCCTGTGTGTACGTGTGTGTGTTTATGTTTATTTTTTGAGGAATGGAGAGATGAGTGTTGGGTGGGACTTAGAAAGTCTAAATAAAACCAAGGTTCTGTGTCTCCATGGCAACTTGGATATGGGAAGTATTGACGTTGCAAGTATCTCAGCTTTTTCAAGAGACCAACACCTTCCATGGCCCTAAGTCCTCAGGATACATGTGTTATCCAGAGTTTCAATTTCCCTATGGATAGCCACAGAAGATGTCTATTGGCTCATAGAATCTTAGAATGCCACAGCTGAACAAGTGTCTCAGCAAGACCACAATGACCACCTCCTCTCACAGAGGAGAAACCAGAAATCCAAAAGGAGAAAGTGACTTTCCTTAGGTTGCACCATCATCCTAGCCTAGACTAGAACTCAGGTCCCTTTTACGTACTACTCCAGTGTTCTTGTTACACACCTTACTCCCACGATACACAAATTACTTTTGACATTGTATAACTCTCCATCCCATATTTCTATAGGTCTCACTATTGCTGGCTGTTTCTCTTGACTTGCTGTCATCAAGCCAAGCTCTAGGTTGCTCTAGGTTACAACTGACAGTTCTAGGTTACCATCACTGTTGCCAATCAGTGCCCAGTTCTCTTCTGCTACTGCTTGATCTGATTCCCTTTAAATACTCTCAGAGCTTAATACCAAGTCTCTGATTCCCCCACCTTGAGATCAAAGCTTCAGAGTGTTTCTATGGATGAGACAAGTCCTACAGTTTTGCGCCACCTCAAACCATTATAGAAACAAAAAAATTAAAATGAAGAACATGGCTGTAAACCTGCCAAATAGTTTTGTTCCCATAGGGAGTCCTTCGGCAGCTGTCTCTGAAAGGATGCAGTATTTCACATCCTCTCTTTGCCATTTTTATTTTTATTTTTTTGCTTCACTGTTTTATGTTTTCTTGTTAAAGAAAGAAAGGCAATAAGGTTGAGAAAGTGTCATGAAATTGAGTCATCTCCAATTTAGTTTTCTTACTCATTTTAGAGTTGAGACGTTCATCCCTGCATTCCACAGTGATCATTTCAGCCTCGTTAAATAACTTTAACATTTGGAAACAATATCCAGGACCACTGATAGGGATCTAATCATAATTAGGGCCTGTAATCCCAGCACTTTGGGAAGCCAAGGTGGGTGGATACTTGAGGCCAGGAGTTCGAGGCCAGGAGTTCAAGTCCAGCCTGACCAACATGGTGAAACCTGTCTCTACTAAAACTATAAAAATTAGCCGGGAGTGGTGGCAGGCACCTGTAATCCCAGTTATTTGGGAGGCTGAGGCACGAGAATCACTTGAATCCAGGAGGTGGAGGTGGCAGTGAGCTGAGATCGTACCATTGCACTCCAGCCTGGGCAACAGAGTGAGACTCCATCTGAATAATAATAATAATAATATTTAGGCACAATTGTGCCCTTGGAGAGATTACCTGATCCTTGTTTTCTGGGGCATGCATAGGATTTCTAAGGAAATGATAACATTCCACATTTTGAACTGCATGGTGATTTCAAGGATATATACATATGTAAAAATTCATCAAGCATTTTATTGCACATACATTATACCTCAATAAAAATAAGTATATCAAAAAATTTAAAAGTGCTACGTTTATTGACGTGGAAATATATTCACTACGGAATGAGAGAAGAAAGCAATTTGTGAAATAGTTTGTGTGGCATAATCACATTTTCAGGATTAAAACAAGTGTTGGCAAACTACAGCCCATGGACCCATCTGTTTTCCTAAATAACATTTTATTGGAACAGAGCAAAGTTCGTTTATTTACACATTCTCTATGGCTGCTTTGGCACTATGTCTTGGTTTCCAAGGGCAGCCATAACAAAGGAATGCAACCTGAGTGGCTTAAACAACAGAAACGACTGTCTCGCAGCTCTGGAGGCTAGATGTCCAAGATCAGGGCATGTGCAGGACCACGCTTCCACCGAAGGCTCCAAGGAGGGATCTATCTGTTCCAGGCCTCTCTCCTGGCTTCTGGTAGCTCTTGGCTTGCAGCAGCATAACTCCAGTCTTCATATGGTATTCTCCCTGTATGCATGTCCGTGTTCAGATTTCTCCTTTTTATAAGGATGCCAGCCACAGTGGATTAGGGGTTCATCCTACTTCTGTATGAATGTTAGGGGTGGACACAGTGCAGCCCGTAACACCCTAGAACAGCAGAGTTTAATAGCTGCAACAGAGACTGTATGGCTCACAAAGCCTCAACTATTTATTATCTTGTGTTTACGGAAAAAAGTTCGCCAGTCTCTGTGTATGCGTCTTTGTGCATACTCAGTAAAAAGTTTGGAAGGCTGTTCACTAACAACAAAGGTTGCATCTGAGTTGTAGAATTATAGGTAGTTTTAATTTTAATGATTTTTAATACTTTTCTGTATTATTTGGATTTTTAAACATTCTGCAATAATTTCTGTATGATAAATAAGCAGCACACATATTTCTCTTGGGAGGAAAAAAATACCGTTCCTATTTAGTTCCTTTCTCCCTCACATATACTACCACCAAATTCTTCTGCCCCTTAGTGGTTTATTTTGTTCTGATGCAAACCTTTCTAAATAGGCCAGTGTTCTCCACTGTTGGGAGTGTTAAGGACAAACACTTAGCAAACCAGCAAACTCGACTGTTTACTCACTTGGGTATATAGATCCTTCATGTCTTTATTTAGCTGCCTCTTGTAAGTTGGAGAGAAAAGGTTCTGGCTTTTATCTTCTCATTAAAAATAGATCCTTTTATGATGAGGGGATGGAGAGGCCATGAGTCATCATCACCAGCATGAAAGAAAGTGTGTGATGCTTTCAGGATCAGGCCTCAGGAGCCAGACCCCGAGGTGGTACCTGGCCATCCCTCTGACCCCCTGGTTTCTTGTCATTTCAGGAAGCTGGATGCTTTCATCTATGATGCCGCGGTCTTGAATTACAAGGCCGGGAGGGATGAAGGCTGCAAGCTGGTGACCATCGGGAGTGGGTACATCTTTGCCACCACCGGTTATGGAATTGCCCTTCAGAAAGGCTCTCCTTGGAAGAGGCAGATCGACCTGGCTTTGCTTCAGTTTGTGGGTGATGGTAAGACCCCAGGTGACCCCTTTCTTTAGGGGGACTTGAGACCCTCGCACTTGCTCTGTTTGTTCCTGGGCTTCCCAGTAGATCTTTGCATGATGAGTTTGCTCCCTAAAAATATTTACTGAGTTCCTGTCACATGAAACCATGGTTCTTTAGATTGCTTATAATGGAAAGCAATTCTAGATAACTAAATTTAACAAACAAAAGTATTCTAAGGATACAGTCTCTCTCGGGGGATTTAGGAAAGAGTTAAATAGGTTTAGAAAAAGACAGGAGACAGAGCAGTCCTGGTGCCTTAAGTGGGAATTCATAGGCCTTATCTCTAGGGCCGTGGTTCTCAGAGGGTAAAGGGCAATTTTGTCCCCCAGGTGACATTTGGCAGTACCTGGAGACACATTCAGTGATCACGGCTGAGAATCTGCTTGCTGATCTCATGGGTAGAGGCCAGGGCTAGAAGATGCAGGGAAACACCTTACAGGGTTCAGGACAGCCCCTACATCACAAAACACAGAATTATCCAACCGCACATGTTGGTAGGCTGTGGTTGAGAGACCCTGCTGTACAAAATTACATAACTAGGCTGTAATCAGTCCCAATTTCATTCCAGAGAAAGGATTCCTGATGCATTTTGAGGTCAAAGACTCTTTCCTAGACTCACCAGGCATGACTCAGGGTGGGGTCAGGTTGTACCAACTTGGCAACTCATGTTCTTCTCCCATGGAGGAATGAAGGAAATTCAATCTCTGTTACAGCCTAATGAGACTGTGGCATTTATAGAACTAAACAGCCACTTGGGCTAGCTGTGTCACCAGAAGCATTTCCTCCTGTCTGCCCTTTCTACTTCATAGCTGGTAATCTCACTGTAGCCCAGAGTTTCCTGGCATGGCCTCTAGAGACTGGCCATGGCTTGGAATGGCAGGTTGGTTTCCTTTTCATTAATAACACTGAGGACATGGAAAAAGCAAAGTCAGCTCAGATAGCAGGTTAACACCAAAAATGAGCTCAGTATGAGGGGGATAGAAAGGCTCAGGCCAGAGGGCAGAAGCACCATTCTAATAGGTGGAGGCTATATTCAGAGATGGTTACTGAATGTGCTATGCTGGGCTAGAGGTGGGAGAGAAAAATCTAGTTACCACTACGGTGAAATGCAATATCAAAATAGGCAGAGGTTAGCTAGTGCGTAGGGTTGGTGTGAATTTGAATGAAGTGCACAATTACTTCTGGCTTCTTATCTGCTTTCTATTCACAGAATTAAATCCTAGATTCTCACAGTGCCATCAAGCATGCGAAAGGTGTTTTATATTTAACTCCCAAATAAGAACATCTGAGTCTTTGAATTCCCCTTAGGGCATTCGTACCTTCCTCAGATCACTGGCCATGTTCTCTGTTGTGTAATAATGATTTGTGGCTGTGTTGGTCAGCTTTTTGCTGTGAGATCTTAGAGGCGTACAACAATAAGCATTTATTTTCCTCATGGTAGCGCAGGTTGAGTGGAAAAGCTCTGCCTGGGGTGGGGATAGTGCCTCTGCTTCCTGCCACAAGCCCATGATTCAACAGTGTGGTCTCTGCTCCACACGTGTTTATGCTGTGTCTCAGGCTGAAAGGGTAGCAGCTACCTGGGGAAACTCTTTTCCTGGCTATGGCAGAAGCACAGAAAGGAATGCCTAGCTGCACAGGCACATTTCAAGCTGCTGCTTGGTCATGTTCATGTCTGCTAATATCCTTCTGTCCAAAGCAAGTCAGGTGTCCAAGTTCATGGTCAAGGGATTGCGGGTATGCTCTACCTTTCATATGACAGATTTTGAAGTTTTATTGCAAAAGTGTGGACACTGAGAGTACACTGAAGAATTGGGGCCAAATGTTTTGCCTGTCACGGGGGTGGATAAACACCCTTACAGGGGGTGAACTACTCAGCGAACAGGAGTCTTGTTTCCAGCATTAAAACAAAACAGTGAACATCACAGGTAATTGGTCAATAAAGGGTTGAATGAATAAATACGTGTGTAGATGAATGGTTGATATTAAGATGTATTTCATTCGGCAGGAAACTTTTAAATGTGATAGGTATCTGTCAAATAAGTGAGTTCTAACTCTAGCCCCACCCACCATTGGTGTCATTCTCGAACCATCTATTATAAAACAGCTAACATATTTAGGGACTTGGATATGTCAATCATCATACTGGATGCATTACATATGTTCCTCAATGTAATCTTCATAACCTTATGAGGTTAAATGTTGCTTATTCCCACTTTACAGAGGAGGAAATTCAATCTCAGAGGGCAAATCCCCTAGCTAGTAAGGGGCAAAGCTTCTACTTCAGGGACCTTCCTCTGGAAGGGGACCAATTAGGGAAGACTGTTGTTACATTTAATTCTCTAAGATATCTATCAAAGATGACTAATTCAACTCTTGAGATGTGTAAATCCTTTAGGAAGGAGTAGTTTAGTGCACATCTGAACTAAATCTGTTGCATTTACAAATACTTCTGTGAAAGAAGTGATCTTTTTTAGCCTCAGTTTATTCATCTGTGAAAGGATACATAAATATTTACCAATAAGGTTGGTGTGAAGATGAAATGGGAGAATATATGTCAAGTGCATAGCTTAGCATAGACCCTGTAACATAGAAGTGGTTCAATAAATGTTAGCCATCACCATCGTTGTTACAGAAAAGGGGTGCTGATGTAGATCTCAAGAGAGGGTTCTTGGATCTCATGCAGGAAAGAATTCAGGGCGAGTCCATGGAGTAAAGTCAAAGCAAGTTTATTAAGAAAATGAAGGAATAAAAGAATGGCTACTCCATAGACAGAGCAGACCCAAGGGCTGCTGGTTGCCCATTTTTATGGTTATTTCTTGATGACATGCTAAACAAGGAGTGGATTATTCATGCGTCCCTTTTTTAGACCATGTAGGGTAACTTCCTGACATTGCCATGGCATTTGTAAACTGTCATGGCGCTGGTGGGAGTGTAGCAGTGGGGATGACCAGAGGTCACTCTCTTTGCCATCTTGGTTTTGGTGGGTTTTGGCCGGCTTCTTTACTGCAACCTGTTTTATCAGCAAGGTCTTTATGATCTATATCTTGTGCCCACCTTCTATCTCATCTTGTGACTTAGAATGCCTTAAGCCATTTGGGAATGCAGCCTAGTAGGGCTCAGCCTCATTTTACCCGGCTCCTATTTAAGATAAAGAGTTGTTCCGGTTCACACACCTCTGATATCATTATTATCATTATCATCATCATCACCATCACCATCATCATCACCATCAGTCATTATCATCATCATCATCATGACCAATGCCATCATCCTCATTACCACCATCATCACCACCATCATCATGGCCGTCACCACCACCCTCCTCCTCCTCTTCATCCTTCTCCTTCTCATCATCACCATAGTTGCCTGTGCACTACTCTAGTATCAAACAACTTCTTTAGTGTTGCACTGGCAATAATATAGTCAAGTTAGTAACATAGAAACGACGTTTGTGGTGCTAAACATAAAGGTCTTCTTTGCATCAAATAAAAAATAAACAGTAAAAGCATCCAGATGGGCCAGGGGTTTGTTGATATACTTACAGAACATCTAGGTTCTCATAGATATTTTCTGTTCTGGCTCATTGCCTTCCTGGTCAGACTGTTGGGTTTGGGAAGTGTGTCTTTTCAGCTTCCTCTCTTGAGGCCATCTGGAGGCAAAGACTTGGGAGAGAAAATGCCATTGCTCCAGGGGGTGTCTCCAGATGATCTTCCCGGAAAGCCATGACCAATTCTGAATGTCTCTCTAGGAGTAAATACATGAATTAACACAGCTGCATAAATATTTCACTTATCGTATGCAGCTTCAGCAGGATTAATTATGCTCTAAAATTAGATGTGTAAAGAGCACAGTGCTGAGCAGTACCTAATTATTTATCTAGAATGGAGTGTTTATCTCTTGTTATACAGTAGCTTCAGTGGACGATTATGAGTCTAATGAGTGTCAAAAGTATAAAAATTTTCCTAATGAGCTGTGTAAATATAACATTTGAATGGAGTGTTTGGTTACTGAGGGAACCTCTTACGTGAAGCCTGCCACGCATTTCCCTAGGAAAAAGACTGCTCATCTGCCTGGAAGCATACACAAGATCCTAGCAAGATGTGGCCTTCCTTTTCCCATCTAATTGTCTGTGGTCTTTCTAAAATGGTAGAGTGCACCATGGCATCTTTGAGTCTCAGTCCTGGAGTAGCAGTGCTCATTGGCATTTTCCGGCATTGATCAGCATCGATACCCAACACTTACTGAGAAACAGATGCCTTCGTAGGCACTGATGTTCTAAGAAGGGGATGTCATGGTCTTTTTCTTCTTACCCTCAATGAACTTACAGTCCAGTAGGTTAACAGATGTATAAATGCAAAACATCTTATCCTAAAATTGAAACGTGTCTAGTAATTCACATATATAAATTTATGTCATATATGTATATATACACATATGTAGACATAAATACATATATACATACATGTGTTATATATGTGGTATATATTCTTATGTATGTATATGTATATACATATATATTCTTCTTAAGTGTGTTGGGTAGATGATAGAGTGGTCAAGGAGAAATACAAGACATAACTAGTATCTTTAAATATAAGAATAAAGGACAGAATGATTCATAAAGAAAACAAGTGTGGCAAGATTTAGACAAAAAATAGAATGGGCCAGGGTTCAGAGAAGCCTCTGCCATTTATTCATCCAGCACCCAGCAACTCTTTATTGAGTACCTCGATTCTGCTTGGTCCCTAAAAGGTGACACTTGAGTGAGAACCTGAAGACTGGGTAAGCCTTGGACTTAAAGAATGGCATTTCTGGCTTTGAAGTAAAGGTGAACAGAGGATCCCATAGGTCCCATCTATCTCATACATTTTGTGATTTTCAAAAAAATGATTCTGGGATTTGAAGAAGCGGAAGAAAGACCATAAAGGTCAAACCCTTCTGATATCTAGGGACCAGAAAACAAGATACCGAGAAGAACAAGAATGCCTAATTTTATTGTTCAGACACAAATGGTGCTGAGAAAAAGGAGGGAAAAAAATTGTTTTGGGGCCTCTCATCTATGGTTCAGCATTATGCCAAGCACATCACATATAATATCCTAGTAAGCCTTTATATAACATTCTGAAGTATCTCTTAGTATCTCCATTCCACAAAGCAGGACAATGAGGCTCCAGTGGGTCAAGTGAACTGCAGCAGAGCTTCTTTAGCTTTACCATGAGCAAGAATCACCTGGGGATCTTCCTAAAACAAAGACTCTGTTTCAGTGGGTCTAGGGTGGAGCCTGAGACCCAGCATTTCTAACAAGCTCCCGGGTGATGCTGATGCTACCAGCCAATGGACAACACCCTGTTCAGACTTTTATAGAGGTAACAATTGGCTCTAGTTCATCTGAGTCCAATTCTGATCATTTTTCCACTAAACCAAGCTGCAAGGAGAAACGTGGGTTGCAGGCGGCCGGGTCAGCTTAGCTATAAGTAATACTTTTTAGCATTGAGAAACATTTAATCTTCTTTGTATTTAGCTCAGTTTTAATGGTTGTGGATTTATTTTTAAACTCCAGTATACATTACTCGTCCCTGACATCTAGTCTGAGTTCATATAACACATAAAATTAGATGTATATATTATATATTTTAAAAATTATGTATATGGTATATTCAATTGCACCTATATCATATTTAGGTGTATATAATAGATTATATATATATTATATATATAGTATATGTGAAATATTCTAAAGATATGGCACATATATCTCTCTCATTGATATTATATTAGGCTAGGTGCAGTGGCTCGTGCCTGTAATCTTAACTACTCAGGAGCGTGAGGTGGGAGGATTGCCTGAATCCAGGGGTTCAAGATCAGCCCAGGCAACATAGCAAAAACCCATCTCTACAAAAACAATTTTAAAAATTAGCTGAGCATGGTGGTACATGCTTGTAGGCCCACCTACTCAGGAGACTGAGGCAGGAGGATTACTTGAGCTCAGGAGTTTGAGGCTGCAGTAAGCCATGATCATGCCACTGCACTCCAGCCTGGGTGACAGAGTGAGACCTCGTCTCCAAAAATAATAACATGAATAGAGTGACCAATTCAACCAATTTTGCCCGGACTCTCCAAGTTTTAAAACTAGTGACTGACCCTAGTTATATCATATTTGGACATATAATCATATGTTAAATATTTGAAAGATACAGATACACACACACACAATTTTAGTTCATCAGGTTCCCTCTGTTCCGTTTGTACTGCAACTTTTGCCAGCAATAATTCAGATTGGAGAGGACCACAAACCCTGCTCTCATGTTAATAAGGAGCCTTGCTGCAATGGACTCTAGAGCTTTAAAAGCACCGTTCAGCATAATGATGCTCACAGATCTTGGAGTCGGGGAGCCTTGGCAGGGAAGTCAATGGAGAAGCTCACTTTCTCCCTCTGAGTGGGTCAGTGTTGGCATCCTGAGTCCTTTTTTTGTTGATCACTCTTCCACTGAAGCATACAAGATAGCTTTTGACAGCAGGGGACCCCATGCTGGCAGACAGAGTAGAGAGTGTTTGTGTGGTTACAGAAGTCCTTGTATCTAATTAGAATTCTCATAAATTGCTCTGGGCCACTGGATGGGTTGCTAATATCCTCAACACTGCCCTTGATCAGCTTCCCAGCTTAATATCTTTGGGCTGACATCCGAGTCTAGGGTAGAGCTGGACAGTCCCACAGCTCAGGCAGTGATGACCACACATGCGTCCATCCTGAGGATGGCATATGCCTGAGAGGCCTTCACAGCAAGTCTTCTTGGGGCTGGCTTAGGAATGGTATGGCAGTGTGGATTGGGGAAATCCTTGAATGCCCCTTACCCCTGAATATTTTTTCCATTCAACTTTGTACAGCATCCAAAATTTCACCATTTGAAATTTTTTTTTAGATAAGTGTGGATTGCTGCATGCAACACCCTGTAAAAATGGAATTCCTCCTTCCTTCTTTTCCTAACCCCATTTCCTGATTTGACATCTCATCCATCCTTCAGCCTCTGTGCTCCTCTGTGAAGACTCCCATAAAGACCTCTAAGCTGGATACCCTGCCTGTGAACTCCATTATCTCCATGTTTGTGGCATTTAGCAAAGCAAGAGAGGTGAAATAAGTAAGATGAAGGTTCTGCAGTTTCCTAGTAGTGTGACCTGGGGCAAATTAATTTCTTAGAGTCTCAGTTTTCTCATTTTAAAATCAGAATTCTTTAAGAATTAAGTATGAAAATAAACATAAAGAAGCTAGCCCTGTGCCTGGCACACATTAGATGCCATTGTTGACCTCTCCATGTCCGCTAGCCACTTGAGTGCACTACATTATAGGTTCTTTGAGGGCATACACTATCCGTGTCCATCCTTGTTGCTATTCCCTTACTGCAGGACTCAGTGGAGCTTGGCATACAGCGGGTACATAAACAAAACTTGTTTAATGAATGAAAAAATGAATGAATGAAGTAGAAAATACTGCAGATATACTTTTGCAAGACTTATGTCATCAATTTAATATCTTCTCTAATGAAAGGGACCATATTTTCTTTAGAAAGGACACTAGATACCTCTAGAGAGATGCAAGGAGGTAATCACTGAATTACTGCCAAACTTTTGAGAGTCTTTCCAAGCATCTTACCACTGTATTAACTACAAGATAGAGGCAAATTCCTCCATTGTCTTACTTGTATATTATAATAGTCAAATATCCCTATATTAAGCTCTTTAATGCAATATATGCAATATGCATATCAGGCATATCTATGCATATATGTAATATGTGCAATATGATGTATATAACCAACAGAATTATATATTCCCTGGCTTTTACAACTGTATTGGATCATAAATTGCTGCTTAGTCCAGTAATAGGGAAACCCGAAGCCAGAGAGGGGATACGACCTCACCTAAGGATGCAGTGAAGCAGTGCAGAGTTGAGGCTCAAACCCAGGTTCTCTGCCTCCTAGACAAATTATATATTAGAAACAAAATAAAGGGAACACAAAACCAGTGATGATCCTTTGTTCTGTTTCTTTGGGAAAGACTTAACCTCTGCAGTAGGAGTAAGGGTCATAGAGGACAGTTGGGGTATCTCCAGGCATATTGGTCAGCAGCCCTATCCAAATCATAAAGCTTCCAGTAGAATGAGCCTTGCTGTCTCCCAGGACCCCCTCCTTCCCTGCAGCACAGTAGAGGCAAGAGATAGGAGAAACAGTGTGGACTCCAAAGCACATGCTTTGTTTATTTCAGGCAAGACTGCATACTTATGCGGGGGACAGTAGGCAAGCTTCATGTCCATAATGTTCCCGGGCACACACCCTTGGTTTATGTCTTTCTTTGACAAACCAGCCCTGTTCACAGCTTCTCCCTTTCTTCCATGCAAACCTCTTCCAAACTCTAGCTCTAATCCCTTCCCTAAGGAGGAGCTTGTGAAATAAAACTGTGTTGCTCTACCCTTGATTTTTGCTGTACTTCACTGATGTGGTTTTGTTCATTGCAATGTCATTATGTCATTAGCATGAATAGAGAATTCTAAAACCCCAACAACCCGGAGTGATAATTGCACAGTTGTCTTAGCCAGACCCTTTGCCAAACTGGATCGAGCTCCTACTGTGTCCTTTGCTAAACTTGCTACTGCAGTCCTAAGAATTTAAACACTCAAAAGCGTCCTCCTTAATTTATTTGTGTGTGTGTGTGTGTGTGTGTGTGTGTGTGTGTGTGTGTGTGTTTCATATATCTTATCAACCAAGGTTTGTTTTCCAAATTCTCTAACCTTAGACAGGAATTCAGGTGTTCCCACATAGTAGTCAGCAACATAAGTCAGAACTCATGATTCTTCCATGTCCACCAGATCTAGGGAGGGTTCTGGAATATGGGATTCAGTCTCTTTAATCAAGAACCTGGGAGAGAGTGGCCAGGAACTTCAGAGGCCCAGAAATTAGGACCATGAGGCTGAAATCTGTGCTTTATTCTGCTGGTTTATGATGAAGAGGGTGACCAAGATAAAGTGTATTTCCTTTAGCATTTATCAAAACCCATGACCCAAATCCCACTTACTGCCTGGTTTTGAAAATAAAGTTTTATTGAAACCCAATCGCATGTAAAGCACAGTCATTGCAATAGAAACTGTAAGGCCTGCAAAGGCCAAAATGGTTATTATCTGGCCCTTTACAGAACAAGTTTGATGGCACCTAGTCTAGACTGTCTGGAGCGAGATAAGAAGGGCCGGGCGCAGTGGCTCACGCCTGTAATCCCAGCACTTTGGGAGGCTGAGGCAGGTGAATCAGGAGTTCAAGACCAGCCTTTTCAATACAGTGAAACCCTGTCTCTTCTAAAAAATACAAAAATTAGCCGGATGTGGTGGCGGGTGCCTGTAGTCCCAGCTACTCAGGAGGCTGAGGCAGGAGAATCACTTGAACCCAGGAGGTGGAGGTTGCAGTGAGCCGAGATGGTGCCACTGCACTCCAGCCTGGGCAACAGAATGAGACTCTGTCTCAGAAGAAAAGAAAAGAAAAAAAGAAAATAACAGAGTCAAAAAGTAAGGAAAGAGGGGAGAAAGGAAGAGATAGCAAAAAAAAAAAAAAAAAAAGGAGTAAAGGGAGAGAGAGGCAAAGAAAGAAGGAGTGGGAGAGGTAAGAGACGTTTGCTAAATGGTAGTTTAGGCAGTATTTAGCCTGTGCCTCCACAGAGCAAGCTGGTTTTATTAGATTGAGAATTAGCCATGTTGCAGATGAAACTGAAGATGTCTCAGAGCCGTCCCTGCTTCTCCTCAGCTCCAGTGTGTTGGTACAAAGCACAGACCACCGGGTGACTCACTCCTGCCTCGGAGATGTCTAATCTGTCTTTTGATGGCTTCCCTGCCAGCAATTCTTCCTGACATAGGTCCCTGTGTCCTCAGATGACTCAGCAACACCCATTACAACCAGCAGCCTCAGCCCAATTAAAGAGAGAAATGCAAAATAAAAATGGACAGGAGAGGAATTGCAGAGCATCTGAAAACCTCGTTTAAGAGGATGGGACAGTTTTCCATTTCTCCACATGGAAGTAGTTCAACAGCTACCATGATTGTTATAGATATTTGTCATAATGAGTAACACTTATGAGAAGGATAACTACATGTCACAAAAATCATCTCATTCCTTTATGTTTTTATCCACAAAAAGAGTCAAACTCTGTAAAATATTCGAAGAGATCTATTCTGAGCCAACTGTGAGGGCCATGACCCATGACACAACCCCCCAGGAGGTCCTGAGAACAAGAACATGTGCCCAAGGTGGTCGGGCTACAGCCTGGTTTTACACGTTTTAGGGAGACAAAAGACATCAATCAATACATGTGAGGTGTGCATTGGTGTAGTCTGATAGGGCAGGATAACATGGTGTGGGGTGGGGGAGTGGGGCACAAGTGAAAGGTAGAGTCAAAGTCCAAAGATTTTCTGATTTGCAATTGGTTGAAAGAGTTAAATTATTATAGAAAGGCCTGGAATCAAGAGAAAGGAGTTTCTGGGTTAAGAGAAGGGATTGTGGAGACTACAGTTCTCAGGTGCGTGAAGCCTCAGTGTTTTCTGTTCAGACCTCTAAAAGACCCTGGCCTCTCAGTCTCTTCAAGATCAGGAGGGCCTGGAATGGGGAAAGATCTTGTTATGTTAATAGAGAATATATATAGATGCAATTTTCCACAAGGATGGCTTTGCAGGCCATTTAAAAATATGGCAAAGAAACATATTTGGGGGTAAAATGTTTTGACTTCCTTCTTTATCTGTCATGTGATGTTCTGCCAGAGTCAAGTTGGAAACTAAGCCATGTTACATAGCATGGAATAAAACCCCTCTGATGAGACTTTATGGTTTGGAGGGTGTGACTCTTCAGGCCCCTTAGATAGGACTTTGGGCAAGAGAAGAAAATGGTCAGAGTTTAGTCCTTATATTAATTTCATTTGCTCCTCACAATGACAAAATGGCATGGAGTTATGATTATTCATTCCTATTTACATATGAGGAAACTGAGTCACAGGTCAGTTAAGTAAGGTGTCCAGGATTATCCAGCTAAGTGGGAGATCTGAGATTGGTACAATTGATACCTACGCAGGAGGGCGCCAGGATCTTTGCTTTAACCTTTATGTGATATTACTTCTTTAGCTGCTATAAACCCTCATAGACATCTTGGAAGACAGGTTTTCTCATCTGGAAAGGGGCAAGGCTGTGATTTAAACACAGGTAGGTCACACCCCAGAGTCAGTGCTCCTTCCTCTTTTACTAATGAAACAGCATCATTCCCCTGCAGATGGTACTGGGCAAAATCGCTTAGCAACAGAAGTTTAGGGTGGGAGAGAAAGTGACCTACACTTTTTTTCCGTTGTTCCATGGTGAAGGAGACTCGTCCATGCCTCAGGCCCCAGCACCATGGGAGCAGGCCCAGCCTAATTTTTGAGATCATTCAACCCTGCCAGTTTGGGGAAAACTAAGGACCCAGAAGCAAGAGATGAGAAGGAATGAAACAAGGACAGAATGTAATTAAGAGAAGTCAGATGTTTGGCCTCGATACAGGCTTGCAAAGCAGCCTCTCCAGGTTCACAAAGACCTGTCTTGGTTGCTGGAATTGCTTGTTCCCCACAGAGCTTCTTGGAGCTGCATAATCTCCAGAATTTCAGAAAGTTATTGTTCCTTGCTAAACGTGTTTTAATCAAATTGAGACTTCAAAGGCAGAAATCACAGTTGGGCATGAGCTGGGCTAGTCTGTAAATTACTAACTTTCTAATCAAGTTAGGAAGAACTGGGTGCCATTGACAACCCCTTTCCCATTTATTCACCCATTTGTTCATTCATTCATTCTCCCCTCTAGTCGTTGATTCAACAAAGAACAACTGAGCAGATTTTAAACTCCAGGTGGTGGGATATAAAAATGATTAAACACTCCTGCTCTATTGCCCTTGCATGTGGAGATGCTTTTGACATTTTTGCATCCAATAGAATCACTTGGCAAGCCAAACGAAAATACACCTAACTTTCACCTCCTGTGGGGTATTTCTACATCCTTTCTGGATGATTCTAATGTACATTAAGGTTTTTTTTTTTTTAATTGAAACTTATACTTTTTATCTAGTGTTCTAATTTGAATCTCCATGTACATAATTTTATAATATTTTGTAACTTTTAAGTGAAAATTCTTAAAGCAGGCATTTGCTCCCTTTGCACACACGTACACACACACACACACATATATATATATATATATATATTTTTTTTTTTGAGATAGAGTTTTGCTTTTGTTGCCCAGGCTGGAATGCAGTGGTGTGATCTCAGCTTACTGCAACCTCTGCTTCCTGGGTTCAAGCGATTCTCCTGCCTCAGCCTCCTGAGTAGCTGGAATTACAGGCACCCACCACCACGCCCAGCTAATTTTTGTATTTTTAGTAGAGAAAGGGTTTTGCCATGTTGGCCAGGCTGGTCTTGAACTCCTGACCTCAGGTGATCTGTCTGCCTCCGCCTCCCAAAGTGCTGGGATTACAGGTGTGAGCCACCGTGCCCAGCCATATAATCCTTTTTAAAAAACTGGAAGTTCATGGGTACATGTGCAGGTTTGCTATATAGGTAAACTTGTGTCATGGGGGTTTGTTGTACAGATTATTTCATCACCCAGGTATTAAGCCTAGTACCCATTATTTGTTTTTCCTGATCCTCTCCCTCCTCCTATCCTCCAACCTCCATTAGGCCCCAGTGTGTGTTGCTCCCTTCTATATATCCATGTGTTCTCATCCTTTAGTTTCCACTTGAAAGTGGGAACATGGGGTATTTGGTTTTCTGTTCCTTTGTTAGTTTACTAAGAATAATAGTCTTCAGCTCCATCCATAAGGTTTAAGAATCACTCTTTTTTTTTTTAAATTTATTTATTATTATTATACTTTAAGTTGTAGGGTACATGTGCATAACGTGCAGGTTTGTTACATACAATATTTACCATTTAGAAACATTTTATCCTCTGATTGACAAATGCTGAGTACAAACATCTCTGGCCATCCAATCACTCAGTTGCGGTCTATAATATTGAAACTTTGCCCTGTGTTTTATTCATTCTTTTTCTCTCAGGGCTTCTAATTAGGTTTACACAGAGACCTTGGTGATTGTGAACACTAGAGGCATAAATGGTTTGGCACTTCTAAGCATCAGTCCACATGCCAACCACAATAAAGAACATAGGAGATATGAGGGTAGGCTATGAATGGAAGACGTAGTCAGATAAGCTTTAATGTTAAGCTTCCTCATTCAGGAAGGATCGAAATAGACATGAAAGCCTTTATTGCTTCCAAAGATTTCATTTTCATTTATTGACTATAATAACAGTGTTAAAAATAAAGCAGGCAAAACTGAAAACCCCACATTTGGGCAAAGACTGAGCCAGCACTTCTATCAATTAAATCGGATCTGGAACTAGATTTGGACACAATGGCTCTCCTGATTCCTTATACATGTAGACGGGGTCTCATTTGAAACCATGGGGAAAGTGCGGCTAAAGACCATTGATTGAGTCTAATTTTTTATATGGATTTCATTATTGCTCCCATGTTCATGGATGACCTTTGCATGCACGTAAACATCGTGTATACACAAGGATAATATACTGATATAGATGGCAGAAGGGGGTGATCATTAATAACCATTTTGATGCCCCAACAACTAAGTCACTTTTACTCTCCTATGACCTAAAGACTGTCTAGGGCAAACAATTTATTCAGAAATGCAACGTTTTTAAAGAAGAAAAATGTCAGTTCTAAGCATAGATTAGCAATAAAGGACTTAACTGCTTCTCCATTGGCCTGTGACCAGCTGGTACCATAAAAATTAGACTTGTTTATTTCCCTCCTAATTTTAACTAGAGACATATTTGGAATAATAATGGAACAGTACTTACTTAAGAAACAGATAAAATCCATAAATTTCCTGGAGAGCCATTGACTCTTCCTCAGTGTTAAAACTCCAGGGGATTTTATCTGCGTAAATTTGCAGTGATTTCCCTAACAGGCCTGTTGAGATTCAGAATCTTAGTGTCTGTTATCAATCCAACACCAGGATTAGTACAAGGTCAGCATGCCAGGCCCGTGCCTGACAAGCAGTGAATTGCTCAAACCAGGGAAAGTCAAATGTCAAGAGAACCATCAAAGTGGAAATAAGACATAATGAATGGCTTGTTGGTAAGTCAAACATTGATGTCACATAGGCTCGTGCAAGATTTATGGGATGGATAAAGAGTGGCCCCAAATCCCTCTCAGTCTATATTTTTTAAACGCTTTCATTTGGAAAGGCAGTGTATTATATATACATTGGTCCCTCAGTATGGTGAAGGATTGGTTTGAGGACCTCCTGCAGACACCAAAATCTGTGGATGCTCAAGTTCCTGATATAAAATGGTATAGCATTTGAATATAATCCACGCACATCTTTTCTTATACTTTAAATCATCTCTAGTTTACTTATAATACCTAATGCAATATAAATGCTATCTAAATAGTTGTTACACCATATGGTTTAAGAAACAATGACAAGAAAAAAAAAGTCTGTATTCGTTTAGCGCAGACACCATTTTTTCCCCAAAATATTTTCAATCCATGATCATTTGAATTCACAAATACAGAAAGGGCTGACTGTACATATAATCACCCCGACCTGCAACTTTAACATAATTATTTTTAATTTAGATATTATCTCCTGATCCCTGTTGCTTGCAGACACATTTCTTTAAATAATTATAATTATTGGTTAGATACACTTTTATATTCCATGATTTTTCACTTATTATTACATTTTAAGCATTCTTATGTAACTACATTATCTGCTTTCAAAATTATTTTGATTTTTTGCATAAAGTATCATCTTTATTAAACCAGAAACCATTACATTATTTTCCAAATGCTACATATTTTGGTATTTTGCTAGTATAGATAATGATGGAAGAAATATCTTCATGCCTATTTCTTTTTTCTTTTGAACTATTTGCAACGAACCCTTAGATGTCGAATTTAAAGGGTTAATAGTTCTAAAGATCTCTAGGAGTCTTGATATATAGCATCATATTGATGCCTAAAAGGTTTGTTTCCTCTGGATGCAGTGACTCATACCTGTAATCCTAGCACTTTAGGATGCCAAGGTAGAGGGATTGCTTGAGCCCAGGAGTTCAAGATCAGCCTGGGCAACATGGTGAGACCCCATCTCTACAAAAAATAAAAACATTATCTAGGCATAGTGGCATGCACCTGTGGTCCCAGCTACTTTGGAGGCTGAGGTGGGAGGATTCCTTGAGCCTGGGAGGTTGAGGCTGCATAGAGCATTGTTCCTTCCACTGCACTCTAGCATGGGTGACAGAACAAGACCCTGTCTCAAAGAAAAAAAAGTTTTGTTCCCATCTAAAGTACTAGTAATAGTGGATCAACATACCAATGTTACCACGATCTAGCAGCATTAGGCATTACAGTTCTTTTTGCTATTTTAGAAGGTACAACATGCTATCTCTTATATATAAATATAAAAAGTTATTTCAAGTTTCATGTTTTGATTGGTTAAAGCAGAATTCTGCAAACTATGGCCCATTGTGTGTTTTTTATAAATAAAGTTTTATTGGAACACAACCACACTCATTCCTGTATTATGTATTGTCTATGGCTGTTTTTGTGCTACAAAGGCAGAGTTGAGTAGTTGTGATACAGATCGTATGGCCTATAGTGCTGAAAATATTTACTAATTGGCCCTTTACATAAAAAAAAAAAATTACTGACCTCTGGCTTAAACAATAAAAGTGACATGTTCTTTTGAAACAATTCCAACAATTGGAAGAATTTAACTAAACATGACTCATATCCCCTTATCCTTAAAGAAATTTTCTCTTTTTGTAAGCAAGTTTCACACTTTAAAAAAAAAGTTTTTATTTTTCTCTCTGGTTTAGAAAGTCTGTTTTCTTCAACTTTCCTTATTACCTCACTTAACCCCCAAAGTAAAAGAATAATTATACCTGTACTATGCCACTCACTGTTTTTTTCTATTTGTTACCTTCTATAAACTATGACATACATTCATTATATTACACAAATCCCAATGTCCAGTTAATTTGTATACAGCTGTGCAACTGCCACCCAGATTGAGCTATAAAATGTGAGCAGTATCCTAGAAAGCTTCCTCGTGGCCCCTACCAGCCAGTATTCCCCCACAAGTAATCAACATTCTGTCCTCCGTGACCATGGGGTGTTTTTTGCCTTCTTTTGACCCTCAAATAAATGGTGGAATCATACAACATGTATTCATTGATGTCTTTTATGACATTAATATATATTACTACATGTAATCACAGCTCATTGTTTTTTTCATTGCTGGGTGGTATTTTATCATACAAATTTACCCATTTTGCTGTTGATGTGCATTTATATCACTTTTAGTTTTTGTCTGCTTTGGATATTTTTATACCTTTTTTGTGCACAAAGGAACTTATTGGTTTGGAAATATACCTAGGAATGAAACTGAGGGTAATAGAGCGCATCTACTCAGCTTTAGTAGATACTTTGAACACTGTTCCGAAGACGTAAACCAATTTACATTCCCGCCAGCAGCGCATGTAACTTCTCCAATTTCCAAGTGCTCCTTTTCTACCTTCTGTGAGAGGTAAAGCTGGCTTATGCAACTGAACTCTAGGTGTCTTCATCAGTGGCTGTGTGGTTGGCTGTTGCTGTATGATCATAACCAATCATTCAGAGATCCAGATTCTTTCCCCAACATCCACATTGCCTTATTTTGTGATCTTGGTTCATGTAGCCTGACCTCCGATTTAGCATCAGTACAATAGGGGCAGAGGACTGCGAAGTCTGCCCCACCTACTTTCCTGAGTTAGAATTGATATGTTGCTTTTCTCCCACCCCCATGTGCTCTTCCGCTCATCCTTGGCCAGATCTCACCCCATCTGGTGCCTTAGACTTGGGATAAGGGAGAGGAGGTGAGAGGAGCACCTCCATACCTGGGGAGGGGGAAGATGTCATCAAAGGGAGAGCTGAGAGCTCTCCTAAGTCATAACCCAGCCCTGCACACCACCCCTATTACCCTCTATGGAAAGAAAAACAGGGTCTTCCTTCTGCTTTAGTTACAGATGGTTCTGACAGCTGATATGGGGTCCTTTCTGTAATAAGTTTTATTTCTCACTTTCTGTCCTTCTCCATTCCCCTTCTTCTTTCTCCTCCTTCTCTTCCCTGTCTTCTTTTCTTTCCTTTCTACTCTCTCCTTCTCTTTTCATTCCACAACCAAGTTTCCAGTGCCCATTAAGCTCCTTGTGTATACTAAGCAATGGGGAATAGTGATCAAATGGAATTGATCCATTTTGCTTCTGGATTTTACAGCTTTAGAGAACTTGTTGACAACACTTCAATAAAAAAGAACCTGAAAAGCAGTGAGATCATTTTACTTGCTGAAAGGAAGGAGCTATTTCTTGGCATGTAGAACTGAGCAACACAGCACAGGTTGCCTTGGTATTACAAGTGAAGCATCACACCCAAATGGCTCAAGCCCCTGGCCAGAGATAAGAACTCAGAGGCATCGCCCCCAGCTGGGAGACCAAGCTCCATGCTTTCCCACTACTTCCTTTAAACGGATCATTCAGGCATTTGCCTGCAAACTTAAAGTGACCTGCACCCTATTTCCTTTCATGTACTACTAGTTGCCACGTTCTCTCTTTCTCGGGTTGACTCTTCATTCTTGCCTTGTGTGACGCAGGAGCAGAAAACTGTCCTCTTGATTCATTGCACCTTCCCTGCCCAGGATGTGCAAGTAATACATCTTTGAGCTTATTTTCTATATTGTGGTGTATTGAATTTGCATCTTTCATCTGAAGAACTAGAAACTGCTGCAGACTGGGTTTTCCCTTGGGGAGACTACAGGGTTGGGCTTCCAGTGCCAGAGTGATGATCAGGCAGACATAAACTGAACATAGGTCAGACAAGAGCTGCAAGGGCATCGGCAGTTATAAACAAGTTCCTCCTGGGAGAGATCCCCTGGTCATGGATAAGAAAACTAGGCATGAGACCGTCTACCAGGTAAAAGCAGCATCCTGTGAAAGGCACATGTAAACACCCAGATTTACCTCCCCTCATTGACCATTAGGGCAGGGTTGTTAGCTGCTGTAGTACTGGAACCCCAGTTTAGCTGTCAAAACAGCACGGGATCTGAAGTTATTGCTGTCTTTTTTTTTCTTAAATCTATATATGTTTAAAACACAAGAACCCCTTTGTGATATTAAAAAGTCCTCATATCCTTCACATAAGTCATCAGGTTTTGAGGACTCTTGATTGAGAAAATATGCAATGGCAAAAAGTCACTATGAATTCATTTGTGCTCACAAATGCATGTGCCTTTTAAGCCATGTCAGCTTCACCATCTTTATTTGTGTGAGGCAAATTGGTTAAGCAGATTCCAGAAGAACCTGGTATATAATAAGATTTCCTGGATTCCTACAAGGTTTCTGCCATCCTACTTCAAAGAATTATATCTCTCCAACTTCATCCAGTAATGGAAAATTGTGACCATGCGTATTATTTGATGTTCGATAGAGTTGTCCAGTCCTCTATTGTTCAATCCTCTTTTTAATTTTTCTTCTGAAAGAGACACTGGTTGGGAAGCTGCACAAGTTGTAGTTGGGTTTTTTTGGTTTTGTTTTGTTTTGTTTTGTTTTTGTTTTTGTTTTTTTGAGACAGAGTTTCACTCTTATTGTCCAGGCTGGAGTGCAATGGCACAATCTCGGCTCACCACAACCTCCACCTCCCAGGTTCAAGCAATTCTCCTGCCTCAGCCTCCTGAGTAGCTGGAATTACAGGCACCCACCACCACACTCAGCTAATTTTTTGTATTTTTAGTAAAGGCAGGGTTTCACCATGTTGGCCAGGCTGGTCTTGAACTCCTGACCTCAGGTGATCCGCCTGCCTCGGCCTCCCAAAGTGCTGGGATTACAGGCATGAGCCATTGCACCCAGCCGGAGTTGGGGGATTTTATGGTTGGGAACCTGTGTGCATAAAATCCCCCAACTCCATCCAACTTGTGCAGCTAATCACGTGGCCTGTGAAATCCTGCAATGTGACAAGTAGCAATGAACTTGACAATACTCAAGTTTCATCCATGGAGCAGAAGCCTCAGTTGGAAGGTGGCGGTGAAACATTTATGCCAAAGACAGCCTGTCCCTGCCTCTAACTGGATACATTTAAGCCTAGCCCTATTTTTATTTTGGTTTTGTGACTTCTCAGCATTATACAGAAATGGAATATTCTGACATTTAAATAAGGAATATTTATCTCCCAAATTCAATCTATTTGTGTCCAGAATCTTGTACTATTTCCTATCACCACCACCATCAAAAGTATTTTTTCTCTTCAGCAAAGAGTGACCCTCTGAGATCATGAGAACAGAGGTCACAGGCTCCAGAATATTATTTCTGAACCCAAGGTTACTTGGGTCTTATTTTTCTCTAGCTCATTTTTTTTGTCTTGTTTGTCAGATTTATTGGGTCTTTGTTTTGTCCTTTTGAGAGTTTTTAAATTTGTCTTTAAAAAAACATGGGTGTTGGGTCACCACAGGGAAGAGAGAAAGGAATGAGTTGCTCATTGTTGCATCTGGGAGGGTGGACTTGCCTCACATGGCTTTGAGTCAAGACGGTGGAATTAATGAAGCTAGGCCCTCAGGGTCGAAGCTCAGATGGTCTAACTGATCTTACTCGGCTCCAAGACCACAGACCACATCCCCAAATCTGATATGCAACTTCCTTTCATCTACAGGACAACTGGGTAAGGAGAGGATTTGGCCCTAATTCTGTATCTCCCCATGCCATCCCCAATTGCAGGACCACCGTTCAGAACTCACAATGACCGAGTCTGTTGCCATTGAGAACACGAGCCTGCCAATGAATCTGTGCCCTAGATTTCCCATAAAAAAGTTGTTCCTTTGCCATTTCCAATTCCAATCGGGCTTCTGAGAAGCCCAAAGTACCCAACCTCTGGGCAACACATGAAACAGGATGGAAATGGGGTCAGTTAGCCTCTCGGTGTTCACAGCAAACCCTAATGAGATCAGCAGCAACAACCTTCTGACGTCTTTCAGCTATAGATGGAAGTCTGTTCCCTGTGGGAAACCACCAGGCTCTATTGCTAGGATCTTTGATTGGAACATACTCGCCCAAGAGCCAGCCTTGATTTCTGGGTTTCAGAATCTATGCCTCACCCCTTTGCCTGGGGCTTCTCAAATTTCTTCCTTTCTTGGGCTCTGATTGATCCTCAGATCTGTGGATCACAAACTAATCAAGGAGGCAGGAGCCTTGTATTATCCACAGTTGGTGCAATGTTATGAACCACATGTGCCAAGACCTGTACCACAGACTGGGGGTACAAGGAGAATAAGACAAGATTCCTGCCCTGAATAAACCCACCTCCCAGTGACAATTACATTGCAGTGTGACAAATTCTATACAAAAAAAAAATCCAGGATGTTATGGTAGAGGAAACCATGGCCTCGTATTTACATTCCTGTTCATTCGGGGAAGACTTCCTTGAAGGTGGAGACCTCTGAACTATATGCCAAAGATAGCTATTGCCAAGTTTTCAGCACAATACCATGCAGCTGGTATATCCAGAGTAGACTGTAATGGGTGATGATGATATTGGTGACAGTTTACAATGAATCCTTGCGAGCAGTTTCTTGCAAGTGGGTTTCTCCCAGGCACTACATAACCTCGGAACAGGAGAGCTTAAGCTGCATCTTCTATCTGACTCTGAAATCAGGACAGGACTCTAATAGTGACTGTGTCACCCAGATAGAGTTGACTGGTGACCTTCCTCCACATGGTAGCACCATTGTACACATTTGCAATTTGAATGAGACATTGCACACTCATCACAGCTTACCTTCTATTGTATGTGAGGAGACACTGGATTTCCAATCGGGGACCATGACTGGAGAAACATGAGCAACAACTGAAGAATCTTGGGTCCACTAAGAAAATAGTTGGGTGTTCACTACAGGTGTACATCTGACGGCCTTACTGTTCCCTGGGTACCCCAGACTTCTTAGCATGAAAATTGAGTTCTTAGCATTCTGGCTTCTAATCCTCAGGCTCCTCCTTTGATCCCGTCTTCTTTCCCAGAAATCCTGAACTGCTCTCTGATCTCAACACTCCCTGTTTCTTCCTGCCTCCAGCCCTGTGCAAATCCAATCACCTCATTTTGCCATAACTACTGCTTTTCATGACTCTCTCTCACAGAAATGAGCTCTTAGAGGCCAAAGACTATCTGTAATTCATCTCTATATGAAAATACAAAGATGCTTGCCACATGTTAAGTGCTTTAGAAATATTCTCTTTTCAATGAATGAATGAATGAGTAAAGAAAAAACAAATGAAGTCCTCAGAAAACCAAAAAGCAACAGCTTCCTTGACCAGACACGAAATAGAACATCGAACTCAGCTTCTCAGAACCCCATACTCTCTCTTTTCATACCATCACTGCCTTGGGTCAGGTGCTTTGGCAATAAACCAAGAAAAAAAAATATGTAGACACGTGCCTGTGGAAGCTGATTTTAGAAGATACGTTTCAGCAAATTTTGGACAAAGCCTAACGGGTACAGGTTCAAAATGGATTTTTCACAACTGACCTCAGGGGAGAGGTACTTGGGAAGTTTGAAGGCTAGTCACATTGCTTGCTATAAAGTCTGTTCCCGAAAACTGCAGTTCCTCTGGAAGTGCTGAGAATGAGTCAGGGCAAATAGAGAAATGATTTCTCTCATTTTGGATGTAACAGAGTCTCCATGGGGAGCTGAACCGTCTCCCTGGACTTGCATTCTTGGAATCATAGATAGAGTGAGTTAGAAGGGCACAGAGAGCATTATATGGTCCATCCCACCCGCCAGCTTCCCTGATTTCAGGCAATAATAATATCTCCAGAAATACTTATTTTGTAATTAGTGTATGCCAGGCACTGTGTGTATGCAACATCATTTAATTCTAACAAAACTCCTATAAGATAAATACTGTTGTACTCCCATTTTCTAGATATTAAAACTGAAGCTTAGAGTGACTGAGTAAATTCTAACCTCTGTGCACCTGCGTGCCCTCGTCTGTAAAATAGACCAGCCACATTAAGGTTACATGAGTTAATTTTTTAAAACTCTAGTATAGTACCTGAAGGACAGTCTATTTTATATAATTTTGTTAAATAGAAAAATAGATACATGAATGGAAGAGTAGTTGGATAGATTAAGTAGAGTGGCTGGACCATGATCAAAAAGCCAGTACATGTGGAAGGCAAGAGTCTAATGCAGGCCGTCTGACTCAGATATTGACTGTAGTATACCTCCATGTTACTATCTAGACCTTACCAGATGATTGGACGTGCTTCCCAAAATCTTCAGGGAAAGGTGCTTTCTTTTATACCTCATTCTAGTGTTTTCTACCTGAAACATTCTTTCTTGTAATTTGCTGAACAGTATCTAGTTGAATTTTCTTTCGTTCCTTTTTGCAAATATAAAACCTCTGGCTTCCTCCTTGCCGGTGGGTGGATGGGTAATGGGATAAACTCCTGCACTGTCTGCATCCTGTCTGTACCTTTTGTCTAACCAGCCTTCTTACAGACTCACCCAAGCAGCCAATGGAAGCAAGCTGGAGACACACACAACACTGCCTCAATTATCCTTGCCTGTTCCCTTTTAGATTCTGCATCTCTCTGACGGTTGACACCTGAAACTCTATTACTCTGTCTTTTAATGTTGCAAGCATTAGGAAAAGAGTGACCTTGACACCTTGCTCCTTCTACTGAACTTACAGCTTTCCTCAGGATGGTGCAGAACTAAGTGGTTGGCAGAGATACTTGCGGCTGGAAACATCTCCCCTGAAAACAGATATAGGAAGAACAGGTGCAAGTTCCCACGGGCACAAAGAAGTTCTGCAAATGTACATGAGCTTACTGTCATTGGAGGAGGTGGAAACACAAAAGGAGAGGGCTTTGAGCATTACATGGGGACCAGTCCTCTCCAGTGGGGAGACAAAGGCAGTGTGGTTTGACTGCAACCCCAAAACTTCCCAGGCTCCATCTGTTCCCAAGAGAGCATTTAGCTTGTGTCTTCCCAGCAAGAATGCGTCTGCCTCAGGAAAGAGATTTAATTGTCCCATTTACCAGCTCTAGTTCACAAGATCACACTGACAAAGATCACGGCCTTTTTAATAGGAGAAACTGACAGCAGAATGAATATCATAGAGCCACTCCTTGGAAAAATGACATTTGATGCTTCACCCTACCTAAAGGATGCACATTTCCCAGCCTTTTACTCTCAAGCCCGCTGCGGGTTCCCCTTTGCTTTGTATTCCGTCTATTTATATGGCAGAGTAACTCACTAAACAGATTTGAACACTTCTGCAATGCTGCCCAATTTAAGCCTGGGGATATAAGAAAAGAAACAGAAACAGAAAATATGGATTCAATGCTCACTACGTGCTGCAGGCCACGAAAAATATCAAAACCATAAAACATGGTCCCTGATCTCCCTCCAGGAGATTACAATATACTTGAGTAAATTAAAAATGAAATAAGAAAGTATTTGAACTATAGTTCAGTACACTAGTCAAAGAGGGCCACGAGGCAGGAAATGATTGATTTGAAAATGATTGGAACAGGCTGTAATTGGTAATGAGAAATGTGCATTTGCTCTTTTTTTTTGAAATTGGAGTCTGCTTTACCAGGTTGACTTCCTGTAAAAAGAGGTATTGTTTGGGCAAAGGGCAGAAGGAAATCTTTTTATTTACATCCTGAAAGGAATCAAGATGATGTTTCTTGTATCAGACTGCCCTCCTTACAGGCTTACAAACCTGGCTTTCTTTGGGGTAACACCGAAAGGAAGATGTTCTGGGAATCTGATGAGTCATAGCGAGAAGACCCATTTTTGTGTCCTCACAGACTCCAAAGGGTCTGAGCACAGTGGCTCACGCTTGTAATCCTAGCACTTTGGGAGGCTGAGCCAGGTGGATTGCTTGAGCCCAGGAGTTTGAGATCAGCCTGGGCAAGATAGTGAAACCTCATCTCTACTAAAAATACAAAAACTTAGCACAGCATGGTGGCGTGTGCCTGTCGTCCCAACTACTTCGGAGGCTAAGGTGGGAGGATCACCTGAGCCCAGGAAGTTGCTGCTGTAAGGAGTTATGATCGCACCACTGCACTCCAGCCTGGGTGACTAGAGTGAGACCCCATTGCAACAAAACAAAACAAAACACCTCCAAAGGGAGAGGGAAGTCAATAGCACATTGTATTTTGAAAGGAATGGCATTGGTGTTTTTGTGAGAAGAGGAAGCAGTCGTGCAGGTCTGAGGTACATGGTGGGCAGAGAAATCTGGATGAGTTTGAGACAGTGTTGGTGGACAGTGAGATATTATCTCAAAGTCTCCCATGACCTTTGTGATTGTGTGGAAGTATGGGAGGCTGTTGGAAGAAAAGGAATTGAATCAAGATACCCTCTTCTCATCCCTTTACCTACATGACTGATTGATCAGCACCCATTTTTGTGTGTGAGAAACTCAAAAGGGGATGGATTTCCTATTTTGTAAAAAACCTTATTAGCATGTATGCTTTTTTCTGGTTAATACATTCGAGACCTTTCATGAGTCACTTAGTCTGTAAAAAGAAAACTAGGAAAATCTCTGTCCATCAAAGTGAAGAAAATGCAAGGAGGTTTACCATCTGTTTGAAGCTCTCAGTAAGAAAGTAAAGCCCAAATGAGCATGTGAGTTCAAATGCATGCTACTTAAATGGTGTAGTAATCAAAGTAAAAATTTTTCCATACAAAAACTCATCCATTGAAAATTCCTGGAACCATGGAACCGTGGCAGAAGCAAACCCAGAAACTCTCTGTAGGGATGTTTCTATAGCCTAGTGTTCTTGGGAGTCCCATGGGGCTTAGAGGGGAAATAATTTGGCAGAAGATTAGCTCATGGTCAAAAGTTACAGATGTCACAAGGAAGTAACCCACCATGAGAGTCAGAACACGCAGCAAACAGAGGGATGAGAATCCCAAGAACTAAGGTGGGGGTTGGGGGGAGTCATCTGAAAGACTAGAGGTTTAAAACTATTAAATATATAAAAGTTTTGAAAATCATAAAAGGGTGGGATATTATGACAAAAAGAACAGGCAGAACTGTAAAAAAACCAAATCAGTATCACAATTAAAATAAAATTAAAACATAAAGCTAAATATTACTAAGAAAGGAATAAATTAATGTGAAAATTTATCTATTGGAAATCACCCAAATGCAGCACAGAGAGAAAAAAAGAATGCAAATATTAAAACAAGGTAAATAACCTAGAAGAGAGAATGAAAAGGTCTACGGTATTTTAAAGTTTTCAGGAAAAAAAAAAAAGATGGTACTATTAGATGCCATTAGGGAATTGCGAATTGAAAAAATGAGCGAGCACTACATCCCTATGAGAGTGGCTAAAACCCCAAATGCTAACACGAACACTGACAACGATAAGGGTGGTGAGGACTTGGAGCAACAGGAGCTCTCTTCATTGTTGATGGGAGTGCAAAATAGTACAGCCACTTTGGAAGAAAGGTTGACAGTTTCCTACAAAGCTGAAAAACAGACTTACTGCATATTCTAGCAATAATGCTCCTAGGTATTTACCCAAATGAATTGTAAAAACTGTACCACACTAATGCAAGATATTAATAGGGAAAACTGAAGGGAGCGGGGAGAGGTAGTATATGGGAACTCTCTGTACTTTCTGTTCAGTTTTTCTGTAACTATAAAACCACTCTAAAAAATAAAATCTATTAACTTTTTAATAAAAGATATGATGGGGAGAAGTAATGTTCAAAGCCACAGTAGGTGAATTTTTGCCAGAACTAAAGTTGTAAGTATTCAAATTGAAAAATCATACTAAGTCCACAGCTGAACCAATAAAACAAACCACACCTAGACTTCACACCAAAGACAAAGTGAAATTCTCAAAAGCAACTGGAGAGAAAATATAGATTACATAGAAAGTAACGATAATAAGATGATTAGCCAACTTTTCAACAACTGCCATCCAGATCAGAAGAAAATTTAACATCCTCAAAAGGTCAAGGAAAAATAATTGTCAACTTTGATTTTTATATTCAGCCATATCATTCAGGATTGAGAACAAACCAAAAACAATACATGCTAATTTCACATAACTTAAAGACCAGTATTAAATCAATCATTATGATTGACTTCTTCAAAAAGAATTGATATAAACATTCAGAGTATTTCCTTAATTTTTCTCAGCATGTCCCCATTTCATCTTAGACATCATGTATATACATATACATATAAAATATAGTCATACTTTTCATTTAACATATGCATCTTCCTTGATTTTTACTGTCCTTGAAAGATCATTTTTAAAGGCTGAATCATAGTCTAAGTACCATAGTTTAGTGAATTGCTAGACAGTTAGTATATAATTGCTAGATGTTTAGATCAGAGGATTTTCTCCTAAATGGCAACTGGATAAAATGCACATAGAAGAGAGAGAATAATTCTAAGCATGCCTACTGTTTTCTTCCCCCATTGGAAAAAACCACCTGGTTATTTAATTGCCTACTGAAGTAGGGGGGTGGGGATACTTTAGTTTGCAAGGGTCCATTCAGAGCCAGCTGGATGTCTCTTTTCAATTAAAGTTTTGTGCTCTAAGTATACTGCTCATGTGTGACTTTTCTAAGTAATCCTGAATGTTCTAAACAGAAAAAAAAGAAATATATTTGAGGATTGCCGTAGGCCAGGCACTGTGTTAGGCATTTTCTTCACAACAATAAATAGTAGCAAACATACTACTTATGAAACTTACTATGATCTGGGTCCTTTAGGGATTTTACACATTCTCATGTCATTTGATCCTCATGGCAACTCTATAGAGGAAGTATGTTCTATTATTATGCCTATTTCACAGACAGGATAACTGTAGCTCCGAGGCCATACAGCTAGCAGATGATGAAGTCAGAATTGCAATGAAGTCTTTCTATTGCACATTCTGCGCTTTTATTCCTATGTCTTGTTCAAAGCTTGGGTGGGTGTTGGGGGCAGGGGTAGGGAAAAGCAAGGTCAGAAAAACATAATAATGACCAAAAAAAAAAAAAAGACAAAACTCCAAAAACCGAAACCAAAACCAGGAACTGTGCTAGTTATATATATTTTGTATGTATATAATATATAAATATATATTAATAGAGAATAACCTTGCTGTACTTTGTCTGCTATATATATATATATGTTCTCTATTTTTATATATAAATTTCATCACTGCAACAATATTAGGTAGGCTTCGTAATCACTATTATCTTCACTCAAAAAGTGACCAAATGGAGAATCAGCAAACTCAGAAACTTGCCTTATGGTTACATAGCTGTGAGTTGCACATCGTCTGTTCCAAACCCAGAAGCATCTGCCCCAAAATGCATGTTCTGGTCCTCACTGCCTATGAATGTTGTATCCTGTCTAGGTGAGATGGAGGAGCTGGAGACCCTGTGGCTCACGGGGATCTGCCACAATGAGAAGAACGAGGTGATGAGCAGCCAGCTGGACATTGACAACATGGCGGGCGTGTTCTACATGCTGGCCGCGGCCATGGCCCTTAGCCTCATCACCTTCATCTGGGAGCACCTCTTCTACTGGAAGCTGCGCTTCTGTTTCACGGGCGTGTGCTCCGACCGGCCTGGGTTGCTCTTCTCCATCAGCAGGGTCAGTACCCCGGGGGGCTACTTCCTTGCACCACAAGCAGGTTTAGAAAAACGCGTGGGTTCTTGACGTCTCAGTGGGGTCTGCACTTTCTTCCCTTGCCAGCCCTTTTTGGGCTTGTCAAAAGAGCATCCAGATTTTGTGCATTCATAAGCCGGGAGGTGCAAACCTAGATGACTATGGAAGGCAGAAAGGAAATGGGAGTGGGTGCAGCAGGCGGGACATGAGAAAAAATAGCACAAATGACGTGAGACGGCAGCTAAACCTCAGTATCAAAGTGAGAGAACGATAGGGAATACTGAGGACTGTGGCCAATCGCATAATGTTTGCCTTACCAGTAGCGGGCAGCCATCCTCAACTCCTGCTGAGTATTGTCTTATGGGAAAGTAGGATCAATATTATCAGGTCTTCTAGTTTTTTAAAAAGAGAAAATGTCATCTGATTTTGCTAGAAACTTTTCCATTTTTAATATTAGTAACTAATTCCATTTTTAAAAAATTTAAAAACACTGGGCCAGACACAGCCAGCCTGTGGCTTCCATCACTAGTGCTCAGGTATGTTGCATAACACTACTAATGCTGCTATGCAAGATGCTACAATTTGTGTATGCATTGTAACAGAACATGCACAACAAAACAAAATCTACTTGCAATGCTATGCATTATGTATCCACATCTAACAAAACACAAAGAGCATGTGGAATGCAACAGCACATGAAATGAAACACAGATGTAACAGAAGAAAATGCACACATATCAAGCAGAAAACAAAGTATACCTTCAACTCAACATAAACAACAGCACAGAATACATATCTATCTGCCTTCTTATCTATATATCCATTCATTAATTTCAGCCATCTACGCATCCATCTGTTCATCCACTCATCTCTCTTATTTGCCCACCTTGTTTTTTGTTTTGTTTTATTTTGGTTTTGCCTTGGAAGAACTTCATTGATTAGGATTTGAAAAATGGTGAAAACTTTTTTTAAAAACATCTAATTGCAGCAAACCAACACAGCACATGTATACATATGTAACAAACCTACACGTTGTGCACATGTGCCCTAGAACTTAAAGTATAATAAAAATAAATAAATAAAAAACATCTAATTTTATATGCTATTGTTTACTGAGAAAGCCAAATAATTGCTTTAAAACAAATTTGTATATTCTTAGCATTTGCTAGTTTCAAGAACTGTGGAGATTCGGAATGTACACATTAGTTTAGCGAGGAAGATTTATTTTCTCCAGTTACACTCCAAACTCGGGTTCTGTGCAAATACATATTTCCTAATTAGCTTGATGGCATCTAAACACATAGATTGCTTAAAAATAACAACGTACGTGCATAAAGCTAGGTATTATGCCAACTTTAAGCTAATTCTCCCAGCCAATTACCAAAGGCATTTCATATCCAAATGATTCTGGGATTATCACCAAACAAATGCACACTGTTGCGTTTACTTCTAAATCTTGCTTGTTTTTGGAAGAGCATTTCCTCTATCTAAAACACCGCTAAGGAAGCCAAGTTGATTTATCAACATTTTAAGAAATGAAGTAAACCCATATCTTGCTTTCCAAAGGATGGAATGGAAGGCAAACTGGGCGGCAGAGGGCAGGCATTGTTGGTGGAGTTCCTCAATCAGCTGGAATTTGCACTTTGGCCACTCCATCTCTAGGGGAGAAGAACCCCTAATTTTATGGGGAGCAATGTGCTTTTATTTATTATTTTATTTAATTAATGTATTAATTTTTTAAATGGAGCCTCCCTCTGTTGCCCAGGCTAGAGTGTGGTGGCACAATCTCGGCTCACTGCAGCCTCCATCTCCTGGGTTCAAGCAGTTCTCCTGCCTCAGCCTCCCGAGTCGCTGGGATTACAGGCACCGGCCACACCTGGCTGATGTTTGTATTTTTAGTAGAGATGGGGTTTCGCCATATTGGCCAGGCTGGTCTTGAACTCCTGACCTTGTGATCTGCCCACCTTGGCCACCCAAAGTGCTGGGATTACAAGTATGAGCCACTGCACCTGGCCAAGAGCAATGTGCTTTTATGGGAACTTCTGTGCTCCCTTGGGAACTCTCAGACGCCATTATTGCTTCAGTGGTTTCAGGGAGCCCTACTTATGGGGACCCTCCTTCTCCCCAGATAATATTTGTCTTTACAAGTAAGTGCAGCCTGCTGTGTCTAAATAGGAGATGTCGTCCTGAGTGATTCTTTCCTGCCTCTCTCATTAATTAGGGGTACTCAAAATAGGCTCAGCTCCTGATGTGGTGCACAGCAAAGCTCTGAGTTTCTTTAAAAAAAAAAAAAAGAAAAAAGAAAAATGACCTTCCTTTCAGTCAAGGGCTACTGCCACCACTGAAGCTTGTCTTCTGTGGACATTCACACATATATCATCTTACATGTTGGCCTACACAGCACGGAGAACACACATGGAAACAAAAGTGAATTCATTATGTACACACAATCAATTTCTTTAACAAAATCCACAGTGGGGAATTCCCAGGCAAAGAAGCTACTTTCCACAAGTGCGAGATCACAACTACAGAATGAATTATGCCTCATGTGTGGATGAGGACTTGTTACTTCTAATCCTCACGATGCCCTCTGAGGTTGACATGACCAGACCCATCCTGAAATTGAGTCCCCAAAGGTTACCTTTATGGTTTTACCTTATGTTTCCTTAAAGCAACAGGAAACATCTCACTTCATCTATCACACTAGAAAAAGATGTGAAAGAGGGAACTAGCCTGTTTGTGCAGGGTTGGGTTGCAGGCTTTAGTCTACTCCAGAATTTAAGTGTTTTTTTTCTTCTTAAAGACACTGATCCTGGATGCTCTGAAATTTACTCCCTCCCCAAGGCAGGTTTGGTTCTGCACAGAAACTGGATCTCTCTATTACCAGTTATTCTCCTTGCAGCAAGTTGAACATCAATAGATGTAGAGCTATTACCATGCAGCAGACTTACATAGCTCTCCTTACAGGCTCAACATCCCCAGGGAAGCCTCTGCACAGTGCAATGCAAGTACACACTAGAGATACGTGCATGCCTGGCACTGCAGAGGGAGAAGTCCAGCACTCCAAAAAGGCATTTGTTTAACATTGGAACCAAGCTTCTCCCAGGGCGGTGGCCCTTGGCTTTTACAACGTCCAAAAATGCATCCTCCTGCCTGTGGGATGCTCTTAACTTTTGTTTTCTCTCCAAAATGCTTTCCCTCCCATGTAGAATAAAATAATTCATTGTCATCAGCAAAAAGAGCTGCCTCCATGAGGCATGAGAGACACAGCAAAGCCAAAAACGAGGGGAATGAAAATGGGCAGCCTTTCCAGGAAGACCTGATGAGGGAAGCTTGGAGCAGAATGGACAAAGCCTCATGCTAACCCACAATTGGGACCAACGGAAATCAGATGCTTTAGGGATGGGGTTCAGGCTCAAAGGGACTGAGGAGGACATTGCCCCATGGATAATATTCTGAGAGGTCAGGCGCCCTTCAGGAAAGCACAGACATTTCCTGGAACAACACCTTGAGTCATCAACACTGGTTTTACCTGACTCTGAGCCCACTGCGAGACCAAGAGGGCATCTTATTTCCACAACCCATAAAATGTATCTGGGATCTATAAATAATAGAGAAGAGAAACTAAAGACAGAGTTGTTGCAACTAAGAAAGAAACTCTAGCCCAGGGATTTACTTGGTTCCCAAGGTAGGGTTTTGTCTGCCTGTCTAAGCAGAAAGTCAGAGTGGCTACCGAGAACAAATCTTAAGCAGTAGAGAGTGGCATGCATTTCCTGCAGCTTCAACCATATGGGTACCGCATGCTTAAGCTCCTGGGAAACGGACAAGGTGATGGTAAAGAAGGGAAGGTCAGAGATGACTGGGCAGCTTGTCCAGCT
Source organism: Macaca mulatta (assembly GCF_049350105.2). NCBI lineage: Eukaryota > Metazoa > Chordata > Mammalia > Primates > Cercopithecidae > Macaca > Macaca mulatta. The sequence continues at coordinate 10,970,114 of NC_133425.1, read as the reverse complement.
CACATGTACTGACCACCTATGGTGTTAGGGGCTTTGTTTGCATTATTTTACCTTGCCCTGGTGCCCACCTTAGGAGGGCATAATTCCCATTTTTTAGATGCAGAAACTGAAGCTCAAATAGACGTGGCTTATGCAAGGTCACAGAGCTAATCCATAATGGAGCCAGGACTCACATCTAGTGGATTCCAGGCCTCTGGCTCTTCGTGTTATTCTGTAATCTGCATTCCCTCTCCTCAACAGCCCTTCCAGAAGATGGATCAAATCAGTTGGAGAATGCTGTTGCCAAAACCTGGGGTACACCAGCGTGGGCAATATAGCAAGACCCCATCTCTACAAAAAATAAAAAATTAGCCAGGCGTGATGGTTTGTGCCTATAGCCCTGGCTGCTCAGGGCGTTGAGGCAGGAGGATTGCTTGAGCCCAGGCGCTTGATATTGCAGTGAGCCATGATTGCCCCACTGTACTCCAGCCTGGGAAGCAGGGTGAGACCCCATCTCTAAACAAACAACCAATCTGGGGTAGAGACTGGGTCCACCCCTTTGACTTTTTCCATGGCCTCACCAGGCATATCAACACCTGGGAACAGCCTTAGCCATGTTGCATGTGTCCTAGGAAAACCAGGGATGAGAGAGAGCCATCAACAGCCATCCTCCCATCTCCTGCAACATAACTCATCTCCCTGATCACTTCTGTGAGCCTCCTCCAAATAGAAAGACAGCCAGCACATCTTGGCAGTCAGGAGCATGTTGCTCTGAGGGTGGAGGGGTGGAGGGCAGTTCTTAGAATCTTCAGGTGGCAGAAGGGAGTGTGTTGGAATCAAAGTACAAATTTAGGGGGAAAAAATCTTAAAAACTTCTATTTTCATGATACGAACAGGAATAAAAGGCACAGACCTAGGCTGATTCTGACAAATAGAGTCACACTAATTTTCAACCATAGTGGGAGAATCTCTCTGGGTCAGAGTATAAGATTATTATATTACAAGGTTAGGTGAGAAAAACATAGGTTAACATAAAAGGTTAAGCAACTCTGTACTATGTGAAATACATGACTCATTTGTAAGATTTCCACATCCACAGTCTGGATGCTCCAGCAGCTCTGGAAGCAATGAGGGCAGGGGCAGATGTTATTTTGTGGCAGGACAAACAGCCAACCACACATTATATATAGAAGAAGATCACAGATAAGTTTGCAGGAAGGCAGGAAAGGGTGTAATGCCAGTGCCCTGGGCCTCAGGGGGCCTTCACCAACCATGAAGCCTGGGGTGGAGAGGATCAGAGAAAGAGCAGCTCAAACTTGCAACTGTAGGCTTTTGTGTTTACGGTTCCTTGAAGGCTGGAGTGGAAAGACTGTCTACTACAAGAAAAATGGAGCAGTACAAATGAGTTGAGGCTGTCACAGTTCCGTGAGCATCCCTGCAGGGTGAGCTCGTCCCCACCATGGGGGACCGATGGAGCCACCATTATCAGAGTCCACAGTTAATCACACATACTTTCCTGTAGTTTATGCCAAAGTCAGCAGCAACTGCCAATTCTGCCCTACAAACCCCTTCGTAGTTTGGCTCCCTGTCAGCCTTGGGAAGACCAGGTCAAATCCTGCAGCCTTGATCTGACTGTTTCCTGTAGGTATGGCTGCTGAAATCTGGGGTAGGAGTGGGGAGAAGCAGGGGAGGCCACAGATCAAAATGTTCCAGACGTCCTTTTGCCTGTTATTGTGGTATGAATCAAGGGCTCTTCCCGTGATAACAGTTAAACAGCTACTTTTAAGTGAACGTAAACAGTTGTTTTCTAAAAGGAAGAAAGAGTAGAAAACGAGGAGATATATAGATGGAGGTGCTTGTATTTGGGCTGCCCAGGAGCCCCTAAGTCATTCAGTTCCCTGGATGGATTTAAAGGTGGTGTCACTGTGTCACCAGAACTCTTCACTATGACTAGTAACTAAAACCCAGTTCTAGCTACGTTGAATAGACTCACACACAAACATACAAGGAATAGATTGAGTGGATTAAGTAAAAGAGTTCAAGAGACTGGCTCCAGAGGTTCAAACTATGTCTTTCTCTATCCCTTGGGCTCTACTTTTCACTACAATGGCTTCACTGATAGGCTCACACCCCCACATGATGGTAAGTCTGCAACTCCTTCTATCCAAGCTTCCATATCTATCCCCACAAAAAGAGTATGATGAGTCTCACATGAATTTCATGCCTGCCTTTAGATGAATCAATGTGTGCATGGAGAAGAGATTTTCTGATTGGCCACTCAGGACACATTCTTTGGTTGTTAGCTTTCGCATAACAGTAGGGGTAATTCCAGCAAAGAGTTAACAATGGATGATCCTTTCATGCTGACTGTGTCAGTAGTTAAGTCTCTGGTGCCTGAACTTCAAAGATGATGCTGGGAAACTTTAACAAAAGCTTGGATTGGTGACCCGGCGGACTGGGAGGCTCAGTTATCTGTCCTTATATGCCACTTTGGAGACCCCGAGGCACTGACAGTTGTATGAGCATCGGTTGATACCTTTTCTCAAACTCCATGTGTGACTTTTTGCAAAGGTGTCAGCTAATCTTGAACCAGAGCAGTAAGGTAAACCCTATGCTTTGCAACTTGTCTCAAACCTTTAAGATACATTATCAGGATTCAGACTGAATTTCGCTGTTTCTCCAGGGCTCCTGCAAGAAGTACAAATCTCACCTTTTCAGGTAAAGTTCAAGTGCAAAGTGGTTTCACATTCACTGCTGCTGCTGCTGATGGTGCTTTATGTTACTCCCCTACAGGGCATCTACAGCTGCATTCATGGAGTGCACATTGAAGAAAAGAAGAAGTCTCCAGACTTCAATCTGACAGGATCCCAGAGCAACATGTTAAAACTCCTCCGGTCAGCCAAAAACATTTCCAACATGTCCAACATGAACTCCTCAAGAATGGACTCACCCAAAAGAGCTGCTGACTTCATCCAAAGAGGTTCCCTTATCATGGACATGGTTTCAGATAAGGGGAATATGATGTACTCGGACAACAGGTCCTTTCAGGGGAAAGAGAGCATTTTTGGAGACAACATGAACGAACTCCAGACATTTGTGGCCAACCGGCACAAGGATAACCTCAATAACTACGTATTCCAGGGACAACATCCTCTCACTCTCAATGAGTCCAACCCTAACACGGTGGAGGTGGCTGTGAGCACAGAATCCAAAGTGAACTCTAGACCCCGGCAACTTTGGAAGAAATCCATGGATTCCATACGCCAGGATTCACTATCCCAGAATCCAGTCTCCCAGAGGGATGAGGGAACAGCAGAGAATAGGACCCACTCCCTAAAGAGCCCTAGGTATCTTCCAGAAGAGATGGCCCATTCTGACGTTTCAGAAACGTCAAATCGGGCCACGTGCCACAGGGAACCTGACAACAGTAAGAACCACAAAACCAAGGACAACTTTAAAAGGTCAGTGGCCTCCAAATACCCCAAGGACTGTAGCGAGGTCGAGCGCACCTACCTGAAAACCAAATCAAGCTCCCCGAGAGACAAGATCTACACTATTGATGGTGAGAAGGAGCCTGGTTTTCACTTAGATCCACCCCAGTTTGTTGAAAACGTGACCCTGCCCGAGAACGTGGACTTCCCAGACCCCTACCAGGATCACAGTGAAAACTTCCGCAAGGGCGACTCCACACTGCCAATGAACCGGAAGCCCTTGCATAATGAAGAGGGGCTTCCCGACACCGAGCAGTATAAACTCTACTCCAAGCACTTCACCTTGAAAGACAAGGGTTCCCCACACAGCGAGACCAGCGAGCGATACCGGCAGAACTCCACGCACTGCAGAAGCTGCCTTTCCAACCTGCCCACCTATTCAGGCCACTTCACCATGAGGTCCCCCTTCAAGTGCGATGCCTGCCTGCGGATGGGGAACCTCTATGACATCGACGAAGACCAGATGCTTCAGGAGACAGGTAACCCAGCCACCCGGGAGCAGGTCTACCAGCAGGACTGGGCACAGAACAATGCCCTTCAATTACAAAAGAACAAGCTAAGGATTAGCCGTCAGCATTCCTACGATAACATTGTCGACAAACCTAGGGAGCTAGACCTTAGCAGGCCCTCCCGGAGCATAAGCCTCAAGGACAGGGAACGGCTTCTGGAGGGAAATTTTTACGGCAGCCTGTTTAGTGTCCCCTCAAGCAAACTCTCGGGGAACAAAAGCTCCCTTTTCCCCCAAGGTCTGGAGGACAGCAAGAGGAGCAAGTCTCTCTTGCCAGACCACACCTCCGATAACCCTTTCCTCCACTCCCACAGGGATGACCAACGCTTGGTTATTGGGAGATGCCCCTCGGACCCTTACAAACACTCGTTGCCATCCCAGGCGGTGAATGACAGCTATCTTCGGTCGTCCTTGAGGTCAACGGCATCGTACTGTTCCAGGGACAGTCGGGGCCACAATGATGTGTATATTTCGGAGCATGTTATGCCTTATGCTGCAAATAAGAATAATATGTACTCTACCCCCAGGGTTTTAAATTCCTGCAGCAATAGACGTGTGTACAAGAAAATGCCTAGTATGGAATCTGATGTTTAAAAATCTTCCATTAATGTTTTATCTATAGGGAAACATACGTAATGGCCAACGTTCTGGAGGGTAAATGTTGGACGTCCAATAGTGCCCTGCTAAGAGAAAGAAGATGTAGGGAGGTATTTTTTTGTTGTTGTTGGCTCTTTTGCACATGGCTTCATGCCATAATTTTCCACTCAAGGAATCTTGTGAGGTATGTGCTGAGCATGGTGAGTCCTTAACCAAAAATAACTAACTACATAAGGGCAAGTCTCCGGGACATGCCTACTGGGTATGATGGCAATAATGATGCATTGGATGCTAATGGTGATGTTATGATTTCCTATATTCCAAATTCCATTAAGGTCAGTCCACCATGTAATTTTCTCATCAGAAATGCCTAATGGTTTCTCTAATTCAGAATAAGCAATATGGTATGCATGTAAACCTGACACAGACAAAATAAAAACAGTTAAGAATGCATCTGCACTGTAGTGAGATTGACATGTGCAAGAGATTAGGAAGTGTGGCTCGTAACAGTTTCAGCTTTCTCGTTATGCCTTCCATCACAGCCCAGGCTCACCCCAAGAACTCCAGGCTCCCCCAAAGAATAGCAAATCAGTGTGTTCGTGGTGACTATGCTACCTTCATTATAGTTCATTTCCAAGACCCATCTGGAGCCAAAGGCCCGAGGGACCCTCAGGTGGAGAGAGCTACAGGAATCTCTTTGGATGTTGATGTGTGTTTCTCTCACCCTCGGCTTCGATGGTCTTGTTCAGAGCTGCATAAACTAACACATTTATGTCTTCGAGATCTAAGTGTGGATCTTCTGTCTGTGACACAGTGGCCATTGTAGTTTATCCCGAAGACGCCTATGTACGTAAGTTTGCATTTCCTCCCTTCTGGTGATGACTCAGGGTTGTATAGTATCTGTTGCCCCTTCCCTCCCAGAGTAACCATAACTCGTTCCGTTTCCAAACAGCCATGGTGGTGTCCAATTAGCTGTGTATTGCTCGTCCCAGAGTTGTGAATGTGGTGACATGCACCAACAGCCGTATGTGTACTGTGCTCTGTAAGAAGTACAATGCCATCTGTCTGCCGAAGGCTAGCATGGTTTTAGGTTTATCTTCCTTCACATACAGAAATTCTGTTGGACACTCACTTCCACCCCAACCTCCTCAAATGAAAAGCCTTCAAAACACAAAACACTCTTGGATCTACCCTGAGTATCCTCCAAACTGTGGATATAGACTTTAGTGAGACAAGTGATTTCTCCCGAGTTATTCTCTCTGTTGGTGGCAAACCACTTCATAGCACCAACAGAGATGTAGGAAAAATTCCTCAAAGCATTTGTCATTTCTGAATCACCTGCATTATCCCATTCTTATTCTACTCAAACCTGTGCATATATGACATGAAATGATACCCATTTTATTTTAAGTTAGAGGCAGACAGGGGAATACTTATGCATGGGGAGCCTATTAGCACAGTGCCTGCCACAAAAAAAAAAAAAAAAAAAAGTGCCCCCGACAAGATAGTTGCTATGTTATGACACTTTATCAGATCAGGATTTTCTAGTTTAAAAATTAAATACCATAAAACCAGCAAATAATATTAACTAAACCTTTTATATAGTTCTACTCTGTTAATTAGTGTATTTCATATATATGAGAATTTTTGATGTATTTGGGATAACTAGCCATCAGTGTTTGCAGAAGACCTCAGTCTGTTTCGGGCCATGCTGCGGAAACACTAAGCTAATGTAGACTCGCCTGACCATTTCCTGGTTTCCTCCTGCATTCTGCTTTACGTTCTTGAAGAAAGGGAGAAAGTGGCAGGTTGAAAAATTATCCCGTTTCTTCTCCTCATGGTGTGCATTCTGTTTTGTAAGTATTATTTTCTTGCATGTGGGCAAGTGCCAGGAATGATTCTCTTAAAGCTCAAGGATGCATGGAATAGCTCCATCTTTGGGAAAGTGCGCCTGACCTGCAGTGTTCCTACAATGACGAAAAGTGGTTGCAATAAATTTCAGGGTCAGTGGTAGTGAACAGAGGGAGGCAGTGGGTGAGAGGAGCTTCCTTTCATTTTTGAAAGGCAGAAGGGGCTGACTAGGTCTTGGGGATGCATATGCTTGAAAATGATATTTTATTTCCCGGCTGCTGTATCTCTGCTGTCCCAAGACCCAGCCATGGAGAAGCCTGGATCAAAGGGCCTGGAATAGTCATCCCAACTTCTGATCCTAAATCTGAATTTCCATGACTGTGTGGCCTTTTAGCCCTTTCTACCTTTTGCCCTTCCACTGCGTTCCAAACCTTTATCCACCCCAGCAAGGATCACCTCCATTTCCTCACAAGTCTGGGATGTTTTGACACGAATGAATTAAAAAGCCTCTCCAGAACACAGAAGAGTGATTTGTTGTCAAGCCAAAGAGGCTTTCTGTCTTCGTCTGGTGTCCTCTAAACCCAGAGGGCTGCCAAATGCCACAGAGACCTCTAGGGAGACTGAGAGTTATACTTGCACTGACTTAATCGGTCAAAAAGCCTTCCCCTAATAGCAGCATTATTTCTGCTATTAACCCCATACATACATCTCTGGATAAAGAAACTGAAAATGTGGCCTTTGGAATAATCAACAGTAATGTTGCAAAAAAAATCTATATCCTTTTTACTACCCAAAGTGTTTTCTTTAAATAAATAATCAGAAATTTTATGCTGCACAAAGTTTATGGTTTCCCTTCTCTACTAATTCATTGACTCTTCAATGTGATGATCCCAAGCAAAGAAAAAAAAAAAAATCAACTACTGATCAGATGGTCAATTTCTAAGGAAAAGATGCAGAGTTATTCAAAAGTCATCTAAGTTCAGTTTTTGCAAAAAGAATATTGGGAATGTAACGTCCAGTGGTGAATGGAAACCACAGTATGAGAAGTAACAAGAATTAAATAGGAAGCCCTAGACTATAGATCCATCACAGAAGATTCCTGTAACATATCCCAGCTCTGAGGTCTTAGATTTGTGGATGGCAAGGAGTCCAAATCTCTGAACACAAATGCCTGAGTTTCAGCTGGCTTAAGTCAGAACTGGCATCCATAATGATATCTTGTTAATTCTAATTGGTTTTTTCCACTTGAGAAGGACCCAACAGGTCCTCAGAGAGGTACACTTGAATGCAAATGGTTGGGTCTCTGTCCAAGGGTAATAGCATGCACATGCAACCAGTTTAAAATACTCTGGGTAAGAGAGTCTTCTAGAGCATGAACTGTACTTGAGAAACCTTTGTGCTTCTGGAAAATGAGTTTCATCATCCTTACATCTGCAGGTTCTTAGGCCGCTTATGGTTTCAATGCTCTGAGCTGGCAAGTCCCTATAGGTCTATCTTTCTGCCAGGGAGATATGCAGGATTATAATCTCACCACACATTACTGTTATGTCCTCTGCAAATCTCTCTGCATTATTTATCTGTCTGCCCAGCACCATGACGGGGCATCCACGGATTACTCTTGATTTTCTCTTCCCTGATTCACAGGGTGCCAGAGCGTCTTCGTATTTAGCTTTTCTAGTGAAAGCATTAAAATTCACCCATTGCAGCAAAATCTGTCACATCATTTCACGCTTATTTTCTGGGGAGAAGAAAAAGAAAATTACACCTTGTTTACAAATGAAATAGTTTCACTTAAATGGGACTGTAGCCAAAGCAGTTAATTAGTCAAAAGATCCACGGCTGTCATATAGTCACACATTGTTTATTCTATTTGATATGTCGACCACTGATGTGTATTTAATATTCTGCATCCTTCTCAGGAAATGACAAATGCCCTGAATTATTTGCAAATAGAATTGCTAATGAAAAAGAAAAAAAATGTTGATGTTAATTAAATGGTGATTAAAAATTTATCTCCTTTAAATCTAAAAAGTGCAGCTTTAATAATCAGTTGTCATATAAATAAGTACCTTGTACTGAAATCCCTTGCGGTTTAAGACCTAAATAAACACTAATTTGAGAAATCTAAAATACCTTACAGAGGAGCTGGATATATTCGTTAACATTATGCACATTCCTGTACTGTTTCTTTGTGCATTGCTGTCGTGCATGAATCCTTGAAAAGGGGACATGCGTTGTTTCTGAAATGGAGCCTGTTTGTATTAACCACAGCTATAGTAGACATAATTGGACTCAAAGAAAAAGAAGTTCGAGTAGGTGGAAGCTAAATGTGTTGGTTGATATTTAATGAGTGAAGGGTTCTATGTAAAGGCAATTTTCCTTCCAAAAGTACTGTTTATTTTCACTGGAGACACAATTAGACCTTTCCAGATACCCCATCTCTTTTTGGTGAACAGGGTTGAAAGTGATGTGGGGTCTATACTTGAAAAGTTCTCCCAGTATGCAGTTACTGTTTCCCATTCAATCCCTACATATTGTACTGTGTTCATACCTAATTGTATCAGATGAGGTCAGCTTGCCACTTGATATGGATCAGAGATGATAAAATGCACTTATCCTGTGAATACAACTGCTTGTGTACACATGTATATAATATACATGCTTGATTTCTACCATTCACACATAAGTGTATTATCCAAATAAAATTGTACATATTGTAAAGTTTATGTTAAAAATTAAATGGTGATGATGGTATTAACACATGGAAAACCCATTCTGGTTATTTTTATGGGAGGATATTTCTGTAGAGAGGGCACTGTATTTTTTTAATCTCAGTTGTAGGGAGGATGACAGAGCTTAAGTAGAATTTGGGTGTTGGTGTTCTTGGCCCCTTCTTTGAAAAACAAAACTCTGGGATGAGGGGTATAGAATCTATTCTGCTCGCATTTGCTTCTGAAGACAATGCTGATATGGACTTGTGTGTGAATTTCCTTAAACATGTCAAAGGGCATAGATTTCCTATTTAAATACTTTATCCTCTTTCCTCACCTGCACTCCTTCTGTGCCCAGCAGTGCTTTCAGTATAGTATTAGCTAGAAGTGCCTGCCCAGAAGGGTCTTAGAAAAAGAGAGTTTGGAGAACCACACCAAAAGTTAGGAGAAGGGGAGGAGAGATGAGAAAATGAAGTTTACAAATGGGCAGTTGCCTGTTTAAGATCATCAAGTTAGAGTATCAGAGCGAGGATTAGATCCAAGACATGGTTCAATTTCCGGCTCGGTTCTCTGACCGGGCTGACTTATTTCTAGGTTTCTTTCTAGGGGACACTCCTGACTACTTCCGGAATAAGAGCCAGAGATCCCCGTAAAGCTGCCCTGGCTTTTTTTTTTTTTTCTTTTTTCTTTTTTTTCCACCTCTTGCCCTAGAAAGACCTACCCATGCTCCCATGCTTCTTTGAATTTTGTTTTCCTTTAAACTCCCTCACAATCCCTGTCTTAAAGTTCTAGAAGAGAGAAAACTTTTTTCAGAGACTGTCTCCTTAGGAAGAATCAACAGGGATATTGTTTAAAACCTCAAACTGAGATAAAAGGCTGGTAGTAACCGTTGAAATAATTGAGTTCTATGTACCATGCACTGAGGAAGAACCAAGCACACTGACCAGCTAATAGGATTTCACTGAATGTCCACTTCACTTTGAAAGCCAGTTTGGGATTGTGGGGGAGGGGATGCAAAATAAACAGAAAATACAGTCTCTTCCCATAAGTAGCTTATGGTTTAGAAGTTCAGTTCTCTAATCCAAATGATAAGCAAGGACCCGTGAAATGCAAACAGAGACTAAACAGCAAAAATTAGAAATGAGCCAGGAAAAAAAAAATCTGATTCTAGGAGCATACTTTTTTTTTTTAAAGTCCTTCCCTAAACCTTTAAGTAACTCTGGAGAATAGAGTTAGTGCTCCTGGAAATGCACTTGATTTATTTTAATCTTCAAATAACGTGCTTAGGAGACCCAGGAGCGGCTAACCAGGTGAACACACTCACACTCCTACAATTTTGCACAGGAAGGCTTGGGTCTGGTTCCAGCCAGTTCTCCAATCCTTCCCAAATCATGCCTCCTCCCAGCCTTGTGTTATGACATGTGCCTCAAGAAAAGGTTTAAAAAAATTCCCCAAAGGATTAGAAAATAGACCATGATGTAAAAAGATGAAGCATTTCCCTAAAGCTTTTTTGTTTGGTTTTGTTTTTGACGTTTGAAGAACCCTTTTGATAGACCAGGGTATGAAGGTATCAGGGAAGGGTGGAGGGAGAATTCTTTATCGAGTTCCAAGTGCCTACTGTTGTGGCTGACAAAAGAGAAAGCATCAGGTTCCCTAGAGAGAAAATGGGGCAAAGAGATGGGGAAAGGAATATAGGTGTATTTCAGGAAGGATGGCGAGGTGGAGAGGGAGCTTTTGTCACTCTGTCCATCCCATTCTATGCATTCTTGGGATGTTATATTTTCTGCTTATCGCAAGTACTTGCCATGGATCTGCACCTGAATTTGAGAATATCAAAATATATCTAAATTGAGTGTAGGCAGTATTCTAGGCATATCCTAGAATGTGATCCTCAAAATAACCTTAAGATATAAATATGATTGCTCCCATTTTACAGATAAGGAAACTGAGGCTCAGGTTTTTCTCAGCCTCATCAGTAACTAGAATTAGTAAATCTCTAATGTTAGACATATTCTCAAAGTGCCTGGTCTCCTTCAGGGAGATCAGAATAGAAGTCAGAAAGAGAGGTCTGCTCTTTTGAGGTTCCTGGGCTTATACCCTTGAGTGTCAGCCTCTGTGACAGAGAAGTTTGTTAGGGTCGTACCCCTCATTGCCTGATTTGGGTGTATTGAGAATTTCTGGGGATCTCACCTCTGTTCATAGTTCCTTCTGAGACTTGAACACTGTTTGTGTCTCCCTTTCATATGCTTGCACTCAGCATTTTAAAAAAAATTCCTGGGGAGTTATTTTCTCTACTTAGCATGTGCCTAATCTTAAATATCTCTTTCCTAATGTCTCATCGTTTTATCACTCAACATCAGGGCTAATTCCATTAAACATATGTACATAGTACATGCTCTCAAGTGTGTGGGTATGCACACACACGCAGCCATGTGGCCCTCCATTAAAGTCCTCCTAAATATTGTGACCCATGTTCAAAGAGGTGATATTATTTGCAAGTTGACTGTTCCTCCTATTTCATCCCTATGTTTGGTTATCTTTGCCAGGCAGACGGAATGAGTTTCAGAGGTGGGACAGGGAATAGGAAATAGAGTTTCTGCATGAATGATGGAGAGCTTTGGTAGTCAGAATGTTTGAGGACCAGCTATTAAAAAGTTGTTGTTTTCCTTCTTGGTCTTTTTTTTTTCATTTCCAAATTGTCTTAGAGATAATTCGCTGCTCACTTAGCATTAGGATAGTGATGGTTATTCTGTCCCACTGAAGAGTGTTGAATTGGAATGCTTCCACCGGGCTTTGTAGGTACCCAGAATGGCCTAGTATTTAACGTACTCTGCAGGCATGCCGCTGAGCACACACTGCCTTTCCTGCATTCCCCCCTCTCCATGTTCTAAGCCACATTTCTTTCCTGGCATTTATATTTACTGGGAGGTGAGGGGTGCATTAGGCCCATTTGATGGATGAGGACACTAGCAGGGATTTGAAGGAATGTCTTTCTGGGAGTCTCCATGAATTCTCTGGAGGGTTAGCTAACTTAATGCAAGTTAAGTGCTAGTCTCTGAGAAAAAATTTCTCAGCTGTTTCATCTTTCAAGCTTTTTAAGACAGAAAGATTATTATTTGTTATTTGGAGATCCTGTTGTTGGGTCTACAAGTGCATGACAATGTTCTCCTTGGAATGTTGAAATATGTAGAAATGGAGCACTCCAAAGAACAATTTGACCAATAGCATTTCTTCTCTGGGGGTTGTATTTCAAAGCATGCAACTCTCCAGGGAACCAGAACTAAATTGCTTAAAATGAAGTCATTCCTCAGATTAACTTCCTCAGATAAGGTGTCAGCAGTCCGCAGAAACACAGAAGACAAAACGGAGATTATCACTCATAATTCTCTCTTTCTTACTGTGTCAGTGAAACAGTGAGTTTGCATTTTTGCAATCCTAGAACATTCTTCATTAGCCCTGGGTCATGACTTCTTCCAGTTAATTCTCTTTCATACCTTTAGGAAAGATTTAAGATGAACCCTCAATAGGATATTAACATAACATAGCCAATACCACAGCTGCCTTTTAAATTAATAAGGTTAATTGTTCTCCAACAAACATGAGTTTGTCTTTAGCATTTTAAATGCCTCCCATTGATCTGACATTTTGCTGTTTCAAGTTTTAAAGGGCTCAAATCAAAGACTATTGATAACTGAGCAAAAAGCGAAGGTCCAGAAATACGAAAACATTGTCATTTTTTTTCCATGAAAAGCATTCATAGCCTTTGGGATTCAATCAAAGTTTCTACATTAGCCATCTAAGACTTACTGAATTATTTCCATTCTCAGTCAAGCTAATTCAAGTGAATGAACAGTATTGACTTTTAAAATATTTTTTAAAATTTTTTAAGTCTTTATTAAGTTTGTAGACACAGCTCTGGGGTCATGACCACTTATAGAAATGTTTCAGTTTAAAAACAAAAGATTAAGCCCTCTAATTTGAGCCAAATCCAGGTGATCTTTTTGGAAAATTTTGATGAATATGAAAAGATGAAAGTGGAACTTTTAACATTCATGTTCCCCAAATTTTTGACTGGGAAGGGATGCTAATTGCCTACTTAAGATATAAGTTCAAGAATAACATTTTCATAGAAAAGGCAGAAAACTGCTTGACACACATAGTTAGATGTGGCTCAGGTGCCTTCCAAACCTGAGGGTCCCCAAAGATTTCTTTACCAGTTGTTTTTTAACTGTGAATCTTAATCTTGTTCATTCCCCTGCCAAAACAAATTTAAAAGCATAAACCTGCTGAATTAATTGGCAGAATTCACCATAGTTTATATCACCCCAGAATGTTTATGTGTATGTGTTTATGTAGAGCATATATATTTCAAGCTGAATGTTCAGAAAGAATAAGGTGAGTTTTTTGGTGGCTTGAATAAGAATTAGATCATAAAAATTATAAATAATGACCTTCTCAGACAGAAAAAGAGGATAAATGATTCATTTTTCACTCATGTATTAATAATAAGACTTGTTGCATAATACACAAGCTGGTCATTGCCTGCAAGAAAGTTATTGAATTAAGCGGCTATCCAGGTTTATGTCTGAGTCCATTTTTAATCCAATATGGTTAGGATTGAACTCCATATGCAGAGGGTTTCTATTCACAGCTACATTCAAACAGAATCCAAAACCCACATCAGAACTGACTTGATCTCTTGTATGGTGGAACTCAAAGCAAGCTGTGTGCTCTATGCAATGGTCTTCATTTGGGAATTAATGTTCACTGATCAACTGCAGCAGTTTATATCTGTCATGTTTTAATCCACTGCATGAGGAAGTGCTAATAACTGTATTAAATATTTCCAAGCATAGCTACAAAATTACATGTTTGCTTAACACCTTTCTATGATAGAGGAAGTATATACTATGGTTGTCTTCTTGTAGTATGTCTTTTAATTTTGTTCAATGTGTTATCAACTGTTTTAAGGAATGGGGATTGACATGTGTGTGCAAACTGATATGTACATAACTCCTGAGGCAACAGAAGTGCCCGGTCATATGGTGTAAAAATGTAAATACAGGAAAATTTCATTTTTCTAATAAAGATAATTTCTGCCAATTGATATGAAAATGAGAAATTGAGTTGTGGTCTTTGTTGTTGTCATTGTTGCTGCTGTTGTAAGCATCACTGTGTTAGTCTGTTTTGCATTGCTAGAAAGGAACACCTGAGGCTGGGTAATTTACAAAGAAAAGAGGTTTATTTATCTCATTGTTCTGCAGGCTGTACAAGCATGGCACCCGCATCTGCTTGGCTCCTGGTGAGGCCTCAGGAAACTTTTAGTCATGACGGAAGGGAAGAGGAGCCAGTGTGTCACATGATGAGAGAGAGCAAGAGAGAAATGCCAGGCTCCTTTAGACAACCAGCTCTCTCATGAACTAATAGACAACTCTCTCATTACCATAGGGTGGACACCAAGCCATTCATGAGGGATCCGTCCCGATGACCCAAACATATCTCACTAGGCCCCACCTCCAACTTCTGGTGATCACATTCAGCATGAGATTTGGAGGGGACAAATACCCCAACCATATCAATTGCTAATGTTTCAGGCAGGCTTAATGTTTGTACAAAGGGGAAATAACAAGTTCCCCACTTTGGCAAGGGGAGAGGGTAGAGGGAGGCACGGAATTCAGGACAATTCTTGGCTTGGCTTCAGGATTTCAGCCAAAAGCTTAGCCACTGTCCCACACCTAGCTCTTGTCTTCCTGTGCAGTTCCTGTGCTTGTAGCCTTGACCCTGATAATGTTGACTTTTACCAAGAAGCACCCTTATGGCAAGAGGGGAAAGGGGATTCTTGCAATACCGGGAGGGGAACTATTGCAATAGGGAGAATTCTCTGACAATAAGTCTGCAAGCATCTCAGGGTTAGGCAAAAGGGTTTTTCTTTTACAGGGAGAAGTAAATAAAGCTAGAAAGAACAAGGTAAAGGAAAGTGAGATGAACAGGAGTAGCAAGAACAGGAGTCTTACCTATATGACTTAGTTAAGACTCACAGACGCTCCCACTTGTTTACCCACACCAAGGCCAGACACACGCCCTCCCAATGCCTATTCTTTGCCTCATAAATGATTAACTGAAATGTTGATCCCTACTGATCAGTTGGAACAAAAGTGCTTGTTAATCAAACGGTTAAGCTTCCCTCCTTCTCCAGGTCCTTGAACTCTGGCCAAACCTCAGCCCAAGCCAGCCTAAAACCTCTCCCTAACAGCTCCTCCTGGGAATAGGCAAGTCTTAAATGCCCCATCTATCCACCTTCTGACCAATTGTGCCTCTCTTGTTCATCTCACTTTCCTGCACCCTGTTCTTTCTAGCTTTGTTTACTCCTCCCTGTAAAAGAAAAGCCCTTTTGTCTAACCCTGAGATGCTTGCAAATCTATTGTCAGAGCATTCTCCCGATTGCAATAGGCCCTCTTCCTCTATTGCAAGAATCCCTTTCTCCCTCTGCAATAATCCTTTTGAATAAAGTCTCTCTTTACTAAACCCAGATTTGAATTTGGTTTGACAACCCCCGTCTTCAGATCAAGTGACATTTCTACAACCCAAATCTGACAATGTTAGTTCCACCTCTCCTTAACTTAAAACCTTCAGCTTGGTCCCCCGTGGCCCACAGGGAAAGCCCAATTCCTTGCCATAGTGCACAAAGCCATTCCAACCCCTGCCATACCCCTTTCTACCATGCATCTTATGCTGTAAGGAATCAAAGATATTTTCACCCTTCCTCAAGGACACCATGAGCTCTTATGCTCCCATGTTTTTGCTGATGCTGTTCTTTCTTCCTGGAATGCTGGTCTCCTTATCAATGCTTAATTCTTTTTTATGGTCTATTTTAAAGATAAACCTCTTCTTAGTCTTTCCAAGCTTCCTCCAGAAGCATAGTTAACAGTTGATTTCTCCACGATCCATAGCCCCATGTACACACCTCTATAATATAATGCATCAAGCTTTACTACATTTTTAGGTGTGCTACTTTTCCTTAGAATGTGAGCTTTTCCAAAACAGGGGCCATAAAATTGTTCACCTTTAAATCCTAGCACCCAGTACATCATGTGACACTAAGCATTTTTGGATGAGTAGAAGGACAGCTAGATGAAAGAGTGAATGGCTGGTGGTGGTGAATAGATGGAGTGCTTTGGAATCAGTTCTCAGCTTATGGTACTCTTCTAACTAGCTTATTTTACTCAGTCCTGTGACTTTAAATGCCACTCCCACATTTTTATATTCGGATTCAACTTTCTCCATAAGCTCTATACTCCCATCCATATTTCCATTGAGAGATCTTAAAGACATCCAAGACCTAAGATATCTTGAAAAGTACTGTGAACAGCCCATCCTTCCAACAGAAATCTGGTCCTCTGCCATTGTTCCTCATCTTGGAAAACTGCATGGCTATTGACCTGATATCTCAAGCCAAATGTCTGTATAGTGATTCTTCCCTCGTCTATTCCCCTTCACATCCAATCATGTGTCTTTATGACCTTTATTTTATTTATTTATTTATTTATTTATTTACGAGATGAAGTCTCACTCTGCCACCCAGGCTGGAGTGCAATGGCACGATCTTGGCTCACTGCAACCTCCACGTCCCAAGTTCAAGCAATTCTCTGTCTCAGCCTCCCGAGTAGCTGGGATTACAGGCATGCACCACCACACCTGGCTAATTTTTTGTATTTTTAGTAGAGACAGGGTTTCACCATGTTCAGGCTGGTCTCAAACTCCTGACCCCAAGTGATCCACCCGCCTTGGCCTCCCAAAGTGCTGGGATTACAGGAATGAGGCACCGAGTCTGGCCTTCATGACCTTTAAAATACATTCAAGACCCATCTATTTCTCATCACTCCTTCCCCGTCACTCCAGTCCATCATCTCTGATTTATACTACTGCAACAGCTTTCTAACCCATCTGCCGGCCTCTCCCCTGGCTTCCTTCTTATCCATTCTCCAGACAGAAGACAGGGCAATCTTTTAAAAACATCAATTAGATAATATGATTCATCTGTTCTCAGGCCTTTAGTATCTTTCCATCACAATCAGAATAAAATCCAAATTCTTCCCTATGACCTTAGGGTGCCAACTGGTCTGCCTCATCTTCTATCTTGTCTACTACTGTTCTGCACCACACTCATTAAGATCCAGCCACACCGAACTTCTCTCACTTCAAACAGAGGTAATTCAGGGTCTTGGTACTTGCAACTGCCTCTCCCTGTAACTCTACCCCTAGATATTTCTGTGCTTTCCTCCTTTATTATACCTAAAGGTCTGTTTAAATGTCATCTCAGGAAGGCACTGTCTGACTACACTTTTTTTTTTTTTTTTTTTTGATACAGGGTCTCACTCTATCACCCAGGCTGGAGTGCAGTGGCATGATCAGAGCTCACTACAGCCTCGAACTCCCGGGCTCAAGCGATCCTCCCACTTCAGCCTCCTGAGTAGCTGGGACTACAGGCATGCATCACCACACCTTTTTTTTTTTTTTTTTTTAAGTTTTAGTAGAGATGAGGCCTCGCTATGTTGCCCAGGCTGGTCTCGAACTCCTGAGCTCAGGTGATCCTCCCGTCTCCCAAAGTGCTGAGATTACAGGTATGAGTCACTATGCCCAATCTGGCCACACTATCTTAAATAGAATCTCCCCCATCACTCTCTGTTCCCATAGCATACTTTGTCCTTATAGCACTTAACACTATCTGTAATTTTATCATATATTTGTGTGTATTTGTTCATTGTACGTCTTCACGGAATAAGTATAGTGACTTGATGTATCTCATTCACTGTTCAAGCACCAGCAGTGTCTGATACATGGTGGGTATCCAGTAAATGTTGCATGAACAAATGAATGAATGGATCAATAAGTAACAGTTGATGGATGAAAAATTGGTTGGATGAATGAGTGGACAGAGAGAGGGAAAGGGTAAGTACATGACTAGATGGATATGTGGCTAAATGGATGAAAGTAGGAATGCATGAAGGGTGGGTGAATAGAATGCCATTGATTAGGACAAGTAGTTCCTAGCTTCCTAGCTCATCCCACCTTGCTCTTGGGCACTTCTCATATGGCAAGGTACACTTTTTCCTTCAGAATTAAAACTAAATATATAACTAAAAGTATATTCTCAATGAGGGGTTGAAAATATCCTTCACATCTCCTCCATTTTTCCCCTAATCTCTTTAACCTTCCCAAGGATATTCAAAGGGCAGTTTATGAAGGATGCCTTATATACCAACCCCTATGAACCTGGGACACATACAAAAGGGTTCATGGGGACCCCGCTGAAATAGTAACAGAGTTCAGAAAGTCACATATAAGACCGCAATACCTGGCTCTGGCAACCAAAACTCTCTCTGTTTTCTGAGAGGCAATGTAACTAGGGGAAAAAGCAAGTCTCTCGTTCTCTCAAAATCCACACACGCACCGTGTACTTACTCTGTACAAAGGCCCATTCTTTGGTAGATTACAGTCTAGTGGTCACTTCTGAATCTTTAAGACGATGGTGGCTTCGCATAGAGACTCTTCTTCTTGGGGCCTGGGCTAGATTGCAGCCTCCTCACAGTCGGGTAACGCTAGGGATTTCCTCTTCAGGAGCCCCCAAATGGCTGCCAAGTCCCACAGCCTTCTGGGAAGAAATGGCGGCTGCTCTAGTCTGAAGAAGTCACTGCCTTCCTTCTGCCTCAACAAGGCAGACCGTCTTCCCTGAGGCTGCAGAAGACCCAAGCCCTTGCAGTAGACCCTTCTCTAAGTCTGACCTAACCTGAAGGAGTGGAGAAAACCCTTGAGGAGAGTTTCTAGTGGGGCATTGCCCTTGTGTTCATGGTAAGGGCGGGAAAGGGATAGACTGTCATTTGCACTGTGTGGCAAATAGCTTCACCCATGGGAAGATTTGATCTAGGAAAGTTTGTCTGGGGCAGAGATGTAACTTCCAGAAATGCTGATTTGTTGGAAGATCATGTAGATAGAGCTCAGGTGAGTAACAATCAGGTGGGGGTCCCTAAGAATCAGGGTTTGTGGTCCTTAAAGAGAGTGGGGTAAACAGTGCCTCAGGCATAGGTCTCAAAATCTTTCTAGGTTTAGGAGCCTCAGACTCTCACAGAGATGGATGGTTTTATAAGGGTTATGAAATAATGAGAAGACACATGGTATCCAGGAACCCCCTTTCTTATTTTTCTGCCTGGCCCAGACTGTAATGAATTCTGTCCCCTCTCATCCCCTCTCATTAGAGATGAGGAAACTGAGGCTGGGAGAAACGGTATATGTCATTTAAGCTCACTCAGATCTTAGCAATCAAGACTTCATGGTTGAATCTGGCACCAAGTGCTGAGATGGGTAAAGAAAATCAACATTTCTTGAATCCTTACTATGTACCAGTCTGAGCCAGGTTCACAAACATCGTAATATTAAATTCTTCCAACCAAACAAAAGCTCAGGTTCAAGACTCTTTCCTGATTCAACGCACTTCAAACTACAACCTGTGTGTCTACCACAGGGCCAACAGATCAATTATATCATGAAGCAAATGTCATCATGCACAAGAACACACTTATTTGATCCCAAAATAAGTAATCTATAAGGTATGAGGATCAGAAGAACACAATGGCAACTATTTGTGTGCTGTTCTATGTTGCTGTAGAAAAGAGCCCTGTGAGGAAGGTTATATCGCAATTTTTATTCACTTCCATGTAACAGATAAGGAAATTGAGACTCAGAGATAAAAGTGACCCAGCCCAGATCACTGAATTGATATGCGGCAGAGAAAGGAGGCCTCAACCCAGATGGTCTGACTCCATACCCCAAACCACCCCCTAAACTCTTTTTTTTTTTTTTTTTAAGATGGAGTCTAGCTCTGTCACCCAGACTGGAGTGCAGTGGCATAATCTGGCTCACTGCAACCTCCGCTTCCTGGGTTCAAGCGATTCTCATACCTCAGCCTCCCGAGTAGTTGAGACTACAGGCATGCACCACCACACCCAGCTAATTCTTGTATTTGTGGTAGAGAAGGGGCTTTCTCCATGTTGGCCAGGCTGGTCTCAAACTTCTGACCTCAGTGACCTACCAGCCTCAGCCTCCCAAAGGGCTAGGATTACAGGCATGAGCCACCGTGCCCGGCCCTTGAACTCTTTACAGCACAGTACCTCCTTCAAGGAAATGGACAAAGGCTTTTCTTTTTTCTTGTGTCATTCCCTGTCTTCTGAGCTTCTCCTTAACCTCAGCTTTTTCTTTGGAGCAGCTGAAGATGGGCCATTTTCAACACATTTTTCTATTAACTGAAGTGGCACTAAATACTATTGCTACTATGAAACTAATCAGCAATTTGTGGGATGCCTTAACACCCATGTAGCCCCATTTGGGGCCATAATTATTTCCTAATTGGGAGGTGATTTATACTTGGGACTTGAGACATGTGCTTCTGCCAGTGATGTGGCTATGTAGGATGGCTTGATTCTTTTTTTGTCCCCCAAGATTCTGCTGTCTAAAGCCAAATGGCCATACAGCTGAGCAAATTTAATTAACAGACAGTTCTGGTCCTGTGAGAGGGAAAAGCTTTCATTTCCCAGTCAAATGTGCAGTAATTCCGAGGATAAAGCTAAAGAAAGTTTTATCGTGCAAGATCCTGTAGTCTTCTGCTGATAATAGAGTTTTTGGGGTCATTTATCTTTTTTTCTTAGAGTTCTGACAAAATTTGTCAAAGTTCATTAAACTACCCCCCTTAAAAAGAACCCTTAAAAATATCCTTGGAGCACCCCTTTGCAGCAAGGATTATAATCCCCATTTTATTTTCTTTTATTTTTTGAGTAAAAATAAAACCAGGTCTTTCTGTTGTCCACGTAGCAGTGGCACAATCACAGCTCATTGCAGCCTCGAACCTCTGGGTTTAAGCACTACTCCTGCCTCAGCCTCCCGAGTAGCTGAGACTACAGGCATGTGCCACTGCACTCGACTACTTTCTTATTTTTTGTAGAGATGGGGTCTCGCCGTGTTGCCCAGGCTGATCTTGAACACCTGGGCTCAAGTGATCCTCCTGCTTCAGTCTCCCAAAGTGCTGGGATTACAGGCATGAGCCACCATGCCCAGCCACGTTACATATGAGGAAACCAAGGAGAGTCGAAATGACATCCTTAAGGCAATAGGATCAGGTGGTCATTGTGAAGCTGAGGTTGGGAGGTGAACGCATGTCAGTTGGACTCTACATCCATCATCTTGTACCTTTACTGCCATGTTCAATGTTACCTAGATTCCAATAGAGTGCAGGCAGAAACTGTCCTGGGTCCCTAATCCCTTGTACACTGTAAGGTCTCAATACATATTTTAAAATAAACAAGCAGCAGAAAGAAGAGCCAGGAATCCTGGGTTCTTCTCCACATCCTAGCTGTGTGACTCTAGTCCAGTCACTCGACTTCTCCAACTCTTCTCATGCATGTCTGTAAAATGAGGATATTTACCCCACTTCTGACTGCTTCATGAGGTTGTACAGAGGGATTATTACTATACAGTACAAAAGATAATTCCTTTTGTAATTTTTTTTAGTTCCGAAACGTAGTAGTTGTGTTCAGGTTATGTCCACAGAAACAATAACTTACTTCCTGGAAGTTACCTTCCAGGCAACTTCTAGTGCCTGGAAATCCTAGGGACTGTCTTTTCACAAAGGTGAGAATTTTCCATGAATTAGAGGTCATACTCAGGTCGCTCTCTCAAGTAGATGGAAAAGTGGCCACAGGTTCCAATTCTGTGCTTTCGTGGGTTCTGAAGTTTCCAGAAAGGTATGTGCAAAACCTTCATTACCAATCTCTTAGACAGCAGTTAGAAAAGAAGCACATATTTTTTACTCCTGGAATCTCCAAGGTGCTAAAAGTTCTGAGGACATATGTGCAAAACCTTCTGCACTCTGGCTTGATAAAAACTTCCATACAGCGTACAGGCTGGCAGAAGCCAGGAACAGACCATGCTGTGACTTTCTGTTTGAAATTCTTTACTTTCCCTTAAAGAAGTGTCCAACTCTCTTCCATTCTCCACCTCCCACTGACATGCTACAGTGTCTCAGAAGTCTTCTTTCTCTTGCGTTTCTCTCTGTCTCTCTTCTTGCCTGAGGAAAAAACAGCAGCCTTGCCCTTCTTAACTCAGCAGTACTGCAGGCAGGCCTGCCCTCTGAAAAGTAGCCGCCTCCTCTTCCATTTCTTCCAAAGTCAACAAGAAGTCCCGATCACTCTTCTAGGGCTGGGATCCCAGGAGCTGGTGACATTGTATGTACTCAGGGCTCCTGTTACTTATGATTGCTTGGAGCCTCTAATGCAAACAAGAGCCAAGGAAGAGGAAGGTGCAACAAGAGATAGAATGAAGAGACAGTCGGCCGGGCGCGGTGGCTCATGCCTTTAATCCCAGCATTTTGGGAGGCTGAGGCAGGTGGATCACGTGGTCAGGAGTTCAAGACCAGCCTGGCCAAGATGGTGAAATCCCATCTCTACTAAAAATATAAAAATTAGCCAGGTATGATGATGGGGGACCCCTTTAATTCCAGCTACTGGGGAAGCTGAGGCAGAGAATTGCTCGAACCTGGGAGGCGGAGGTTGCAGTGAGCCAAGATCACGCCAATGCACTCCAGCCTCGGCAACAGAGCAAGACTCTGTCTCAAAAAAAAAAAAGAAAAAAAAGAATGAAGAGATAGTCATCCCTCATTAGACAGCACCCAGGTCCCATTTTGTCTTTCCTATCACCAAGCACAATGAAAAGACAAATTTTCCCAAAACTTAGCTTCAAACAACAAATGCTTATTATCTTAAAGTGGGTCAGGAATTTTAAAGCAGCTTCTTTGGGTGGTCTGGCTAAGGGTCTCTCATTAGGTTATATTCAATATATATATTTGGTTATATATAGGTTGACTAGGGCTGCAGTCATCTGAAGGTTTAATTGGGGCTGGAGGATCTGCCTCCAAACTCACTCTCAAAGCTGTTGGAAGGAGGCCCCAGTTCCTTTCTGGCTGTTGGCTGGAGGGCTCAGTTCTTCACCATGTGGGCATCTCCATAGGGCTGCTTGAGAGTGCTAAGCACATGACATCTGGCTTGTCTAGGAAAAGTAAGTGATGAGAGAGAGAGAAAAAAAATCTACAATACCTTTTATAACAGTCTCAGAAGTGAACTATTTGCTCTTTCATTATATTCTAGTCAAGTGAGTTACTAACTCCAGCCCACACTCAAGGAGAAGGAATTAAGTTTCACCTCTTAATGGGAGGCATCTCAAAGAATGTGTGGCTCTGTTTTAAAACCACTGTATATACAGAAAGAGCTGAGTGCAGAAAAGGGCCAAGTATGCCCAAACTCACTAACCCAAGGTGGCTCAACTATTTCTTGGTTTCTCATATTTTGCTGTGTGTGAGCATGTCTTGCCTCCATCCAAGCCCTGGCCATAGAAATTTAAATATCAATTTTATTCCCCCCACCAAAAAATTGAAAGTCTTTCTAGCCTGGAAATATTTTCTGTTCCTGTAGCCACATGCTTACAATTGTATTAAGTTGCACCCTCTAATGTAACTATCAAGCTGATTTGAAACCCAGTAAATGTATATTTGTTGAATGAATAAATTGATTTTGTCATTTAAATATTTGCTCATTAACTCACATATTCATTCACTACACATTCATTGAGCAGGTATTATGTGTTAGGCCCTATACTAGGCTGTGAGAAATACAAAGAGGAATAACACCTCATTCCTATATTTAAGGAGCTCTCATTGTGCCTAAAGGTCAATTAATCTCCCACATGAGGACTCAAGGGTGAATTTGCCTTAAGCTCTTAAGAGCAGAAGCCCAGCCTTCTTCTCACAGTGATGACTTCTTGAAATTCTAAATCAGAATCTTGGCGAGGGTAGGCCAAGTGTTCCTGGGGTGGATGTCCTGGCCAGAGTTGAGGTGCCCTTCTTTTGGGGCAGCCACAAAGCTGGGTCTCCCAGGGTCAGCTTGAGCAGGTGGGGTGTGCTCAAGGTGAGATGCTGCAGAAAGTCCATGGGTGGGTCAGAATAGCTCCCCAAGTCTCTGCTCCCATCTGGCCCAGTGACATACATGAGGAGTGTGCCAAGGGGAAGGTGATATGTACAAAACCCCAGCTCCACCTCCTGCTTTACTCTCTCGCTATTTTTGGAACAGGTGCCCTAGATCTACCCTACATCACAACAAAAGTGGTCACTTCAGAGCAGATGTGGGGGGACAGAATCAGATTTTCACTTTGAAGGGCACCCGGAGGTTGCATAACTCAATTTGATGAGCAGATCCTTCCTATGACAGCTCCTTCTTTTTTTTTTTTTTTTTTGAGGCAGAGTCTCACTTTGTTACCCAGGCTGGAGTGCAGTGGTGTGATCTCGGCTCACTGCAATCTCCACCTCCTGGGTTCAAGTGATTCTCCTGCCTCAGCCTCCCGAGTAGCTGGGATTACAGGCACACGCCACCACATCCAGTTACTTTTTGTATTTTTAGTAGAGACAGGGTTTCACCATGTTGGTCAGGTTGGTCTTGAACTCCTGACCTCGTGATACACTGCCCGCCTTGGCCTCCCAAAGTGCTGGGATTACAGGCATGATCCCCCGGCCTCCTTCCTATTATATTTCTACAAGTGGTTGTCTAGCCTGGATTTGGGAAACTCCTGTGACTGGGAGCTCACCACTTCCTGAGGCTCTTCCTTCTACAGGGAGTTGTTCCTTTCAAACACGGATCATTTATACCTGTTTGAAAGACCCTCCTAACTCCATTAAGATGAAACCAACTTCTCTAAAACTGGCCATTTGCCTTTATTATATCTTCTGGACTCACCTAGAATAACTTCACTACCTTTTCATCAACAAAATCATCATCAAGTGAAATAATAATAATGGAAATAAAAGTTAACTTTCTGAAGGGCTATTTGCAGAAAAAGTACAGATTCCTTTACCTGAATTACATTGCTTATCCCTGGAGCAATCCTATGAGGTAGGTACTATTATTACCCCCATTTTACAGATGAGGAAACTGAGGCAAGAACCAGAAGATAAATATCAAGTTTCACCAAGTCTTCCCTTTCAAGGCTAACTATCCTTCCATTTTATCTGCTCTTTCTATTTTGTCTTGAGAGAGACAATGTAGTAGAGTGGAAACAGCATAATCTTTGAGTCAGGCCAACCCAAGTTGAAATTCCCCTTTTGTTTCCTGCACCACTTTCAACAAGTCACTTAACCATTTGAGCTGCTGTCCCCTCATCAGAATTGACATGTTATAAAGCGAAGAGAAAAATGGAAAAGCTGTGAGTGTGAAGAGCCTAGCCAAAGCCTAGTACAAAATAAGCTCTTGATGCTAAATGTTTCCTTGTCAGCATCCTGAACACCACTAAGACTGAGTGGGTTCTGTAAAAGTTTTGACTGTATGACACACAGGATTGCATATGTCACAGTCTAGGCATCTTCTGATAATCTCAGAGACAATGATGATATGTGTTCCCTCCTCCTGGGGAGACAGTCTGAGATAAGCATCTTTTGGTGGCCATGCCATGCAGATGAGACACACTGCATTTCCAGCTGACTCAGACCCAAAAGCCTTTCTCCCCATATGCTCTAATTAGAAGTAACACCCCTATCATGTTTTTGGACAGTAGGCATTGGGGATCCAATTGCAGGAATTTATACTTAACCCAGTTAAACTACCATCTATTAAGGCATTTTAGATCAAAAACTGTTGATCTCCCTATTTCCTTCTCTTCGAATGAATCTTAGTTTTGGTGAACAGCTCACTGGATGATTGATCCAGTGAAGGGCCCACGGGCTCTTCATAGTCCACCTCTGCCTTTCTTTCAGTACCTCCTCTAACCTCGCTTTTCCTGTCTCCCTGAACTCCAGCTCCACGCAGCAGTATTGGGTCCCAAGTGCTCTCTGTGCTTCCTGCTGCAAGAGGGAATCTGTGTCTGCCGCCCTTCTGCCTGCCGCAATGCTACCCCTGCCCTTTGCCTCGTGAACACCTGTACATCCTTCAGACCTCAGCTTGATTAGGAGTGTCGGCTCGGCAGCCAACCTCCTGGCCCAGCTCTACCATTTGCTAACTGTGTGACCGTGGGCAAATAAAACACTTAACCTTTGGGCGTCTCAGTTTCTTTGTCTCTAAAATGGGCGTAATAGCAGCAATAATAGACCTGCTATGAGGATAATATGTAAAGCATAAAAAAACCTCAGTGTCTGACATATAGTAAGTGTTGTAAAAGTATTAATAATTATTATTCCATAATAATAATTATAATTACTTAGGAGAGCCTTCCCTGAACCCTCATACTAGATTAGTGACTCAAGGGGTGTGTTTGTGTGTGTCCCTATTATATATATGTGGTATGTATATAAAATAAAATTTAGGCTGGGCATGGTGGCTCACACCTGTAATCCCAGCATTTGGGGAGGCTGAGGCAGAAGGTTTATTTGAGGCCAGGAGTTTGAGACCAGCCTGGGAAACACAGCATAACCCCATCTCTAAAAATAAAAAATTAGCCGGGCACGGTAGTGTATCTCTGTAGTCCCAGCTTCTCAGTAGACTGAGGCAACAGGATTACTTGAGCTGGGGAGGTTGAGGCTGCAGTGAGCTGTGATCACACCACTGCACTTCAGCCTGGGTGACAGAGTGAGACCCTGTCTCTAAAAATTAATTAATTAATTAAAAATGAAAAATAAAATTAATATATATTTATAACAAGGACCTTAGATTTTTTCATTGTACATTTATTTGTTCATTATTTGGATTATCTCAGTCCCTTCCACTAAATTGTAAGCTTCATGAGGGCAAAGACTTGTGTTGTGTCTTACCACTTTTGCTCCCTTCAGTGTCTGGGCCACGTCATGGCACTTCCAGGAGTATTCACTAAAGGTGTAAATGCAAGTTGCTGAATGCAGCAGGCACAACTTCGGGTTAATCATGGTTCTTTGGCATACCCATTCATCCATACGCCTATATCTACAATACTGTCATTCAGTCAGTTCCAAGTCTTCATGATGGCTCAGTCATTAATTTTCTGGCACTTGTTCAAGGTTATGGATGTAGCAGATAAAACACTGGCTTCAAGTAGGGAAGGCTTAGTCTCAAATCCCAGGTCAGCCACTTGCTATGTTTGGGTCTTCAGATTAGTCCTTTAAGCTCTTTGAGCCTCAGTTTGAGTATGCTGGAAAAGAGGAGAGAGAGGAAGAGGTGATATTAGCACCTGCCTTAGAGGGCTGTCGCGTGAATTAAATAAGATAAAGGCTACTGACATTTATGAGACAATCACCACGTTTCAACTAAACTCCTCAATCTTTTACATGGGTCATTGCATTTAATCCTCACAACAAAGCTCTGAGGCAGGTAGTATTATTTCCTCCATGCGATAGAAAAAGACATGTAAGCCTAGAGTGATTAAGTATGTCCATGCAGGAAAGGGAGAGACCATGTTTGAACCCAAGCTGTGTAGACCTGTTGCTCCTGGACCACACCAGGTTCTTGACTTTGCTGCACAAAATAATTTGAGAGTGAGTCCAAAGTCAAAGTATGCAAGAAAGTTAATTGCAAAGTGAAAGTACACTCTGACAGCTGATCAGAGCGGGCTGCTCAAAGGCAAGCCAGCACTGACTCACACTAAGGTAACTGTCTTTATGGGAGGCTTTCATGATTACTCATAAAGGGATGGGAAGGGTTGTTGTCAGGAAGCATGTTATGGGCAGTTTTCTGTCGGTGCATGCTCTGTAGTTGTACATGCTAGTACATACAACACATGTCTCATTAGCATCTTAAATCTCTACCCAGGGGTGTGCTTTTAAATATTTTCATGTCCATAAATCAGCCCAAGGACACTAATCATGGGTTTCTGCACTTGCACAAATTTGGAGATTCTCTCTTCTGCTCTTCTACCTCCTTGCTGCAGGGTGTCCTAACCATGAGCCTGGGATGTGGTTTGTACACTGTGGGGTGGTTTGTTCTCTCCCTTTTTTTAGCAAGTGCGTTCTCCTTTAAGGGAGCCTGTGACCATCCTGTCCAACCTACCTCAGACCCAGAACCTGAGCTTTCAACTCATCTTCCACTCTGCCTCACGCACAGTATTTAAGATGTGTCTGGTGCAGGTCACGCGTTGGAAGTACTGGTTGAAAGATGCTGACTTTGAGAATGGCCCACATGAGAGATGCTTGCATAATACTCTACTCTTCGCAAACACATTCATTCTCATTCTCTCTCCTACAGCTTCCCCAAAACACCCACTGACATCATCTCAAGATTTTTTTTTTTTTTTTTTTTTTTTTTTTTTTTTTTTTTTTTTTTTTGAGACGGATTCTCGCTCTGTCGCCCAGGCTGGAGTGCAGTGGCCGGATCTCAGCTCACTGCAAGCTCCGCCTCCTGGGTTCACGCCATTCTCCTGCCTCAGCCTCCCAAGTAGCTGGGACTACAGGCGCCCGCCACTTCGCCCGGCTAGTTTTTTGTATTTTTTAGTAGAGACGGGGTTTCACCGTGTTAGCCAGGATGGTCTCGATCTCCTGACGTCGTGATCCGCCCGTCTCGGCCTCCCAAAGTGCTGGGATTACAGGCTTGAGCCACCGCGCCCGGCCCATCTCAAGATTATCTACTGACATCAACAACTATCCAATAGGCACCAGGGACTAATCAAGAGAGAGATTTTCTAAGAATAGCTTTTATTTTCTCCACGCCACTGGCTAATATTGTCCCCATCTACACGATCTAATCAGAATTCTTGCTGATTTGAAAGCAAATATAATAACAATAAGAGCACCACTTATTAGCATGCAGCTTAGAAAGTGGCTCATCCCAAATAGTCTATTTTTTCTTTCCACATGAGAAGTTTGGAGATTGCTTAGATGAGCCAGATATTACTTGGAGGCAGGAAAGGGGAGGAATATCTGAAATCAAAGAAACTCCACAGAGAGTTATCAATGATCTTCCTTTTGCTGCTGGGAGTTTGGAATGAGATTAGGAAATAATGTGGTAAGAATCAAGGAACTGTAGAGTCAGGACACGGGCTGAGGGACCAGGGAGGGGCCTAGGAGGGAAAATAGCCCTGAAGCCTGCTCTCACTTGCAGTGACCTTATGATGTGACTGGGACATTAACACGTATCATTTTTAATCCTCATAAAACCTTGGGCTATAACATTCTTTTATTTTATGATAATAGAAGCAGGGCTTGGAGAGGTGGGGTAACTTGTCAAAGTTACAAAGGTTGTCAAGGGCTGAGGCAGAATTCAAATAGCTGTATTCTCCAGCTCATTGTCCATATTGTGTATCCGTGTGTGTATGTGTGTTGGGGGAGAGGTATTGAATTACAGAGAACATAAGACTCAATCTCTTTTTCTTAATGTATTATTTCTCCCTTTATTCTGTCTAGATCCCCACTCAGTCTCATGGCATTCAATACAATCTGTAGGCTGACAACTCGAAAATATATATCTCTGATCTAGACCTCCCTTGTGAGATTCAGACTTGTAATTTTCATTTGCCTACTTGACATTTCCACTTGGATATCTAACAGCAATCCTAGACTTAACACTCCTAAAACTAAAATCCTGATCTCGTCCCAACATCCATTTATTCATCTTGCAGCCTTCCCCATTGCAGAGGTTGGTACTACCATCTTCCTAGCCCAGAGCTAGGAAAGCAGGGAGTTATTCTGATCACCTTCTCCTCCCTTGGCCTCACACATTCCCAACCCATGGCTCCATCCTGCCTATCTCTCTCAACCCACTGCATTCCATTTCTACCATCACCACTGCAGTGATTGCCTTCCTCTTTGACTTCCTCAAATGACCTTTAAGGTACGATGTGATTTAATTGTACCCCTCTTCTTCACTGCACGCCAGGCACTCTGGCCATTCTTCAGCTCTCTGAATATATCAATCTTCTCTATGTCGTGATAGTCATACAACCTGTATTTAATCTTCTAAGATTCATCTTCTGCTTTCTCCACTGACTCCTATTCATTCTCCAAATGTCAAAGTAAATGTCACCTTCTCAAAGAGACCCTCTCAAGCCAACTGAGCTATATAGAATGGAAAGAATTTTCTGTATGTTATCTGTTTTAATCATTGATTCCTTTTTGCTCATTGAGTAGTCATTAATTACTCTTCCTTACGACTTAGTGAAGTAAGCATATTTTCCTCTGTTTATACGAAAACTAAAAAATAGACTAGTAGAGTAACTTTTCTAGCGTCACAGAGCTAAGAAGTTACAGGACCAGAACTTGAACCCAAGTCATCCTAACTTCAGAACCAACGCCCCTATTCATGGCGCCATGTTGCATTCCCACCATGCTGCCTGCGTGATGCTGGGTGCACAATAGATGCTCGATCTAATATAGTTCTTACTCTTTTCCTCCTACCCTTCATTGAGTAAGTTGCAGCTTAAGTGAATGTGCACATTACCAGCGTTCTCTGCTCTGTTCATCTCTCCTGTGCTAGTGAAAACAAATAGAATGTTTCAAATAATCTCAGCTTTTTGATAATGGGAACTTCCAGGGAGTGCCACTCTTCTATTTACTAAACAATTTTGACCTCTTTATCTGAAGCTCTTTCTCTGAGATTGTTGCTATCTTTACAAATGTGCTCCCTGACAAGCCTTAGAAAGAGCCATCTAGTTCCCATTCCTTTACTGCACAGAAATGATGAATATGGAGCTGAATTTCCCCTGAATGAACGTCTTTGTGCTCAGAGTGCTTCAAATCTAGTTGGGGAGACTTACAAACAAATAGACAACTACTACACGATATGGTAAGTGCTCTAATAACAGGTTAACTGCCTAGAGACAGAGGGTCAAGCAGTTTGGGTCAGAGCATCCCACCAGCAAACTGCTTGACCCTGAGGCACAGTCAACCAAAAATGTCTGACTAACAACAACAAAACTGTTCTCTGTTCATCTGGTGCCCAAATCCTGGATGCCAGTAGAGCCAGTTAAAGATGAATTATGTCTTTTTGCATCATCCCGGGTTTAATGATCTCAGGACGCAAAGACCTGAAGGACAATTCCTGGTGAAAGAACAAGAGGGAGGAATCTTATTTTTAAATGCCCAGGGCTTTCATTTTAGTTAATCATGAGCCTGCTCCCTCTCTTCTTTCCTCCTTCCTTTTGTTTATCCCTCCTTCCTTCCCCTCTTCCTCTTTCCCTCCCTTCCTTCCTTCCCTTCATTGATATTTATTACGCATCTTCTATTAGTCAAACACCACCCAAAGTTTGGGAAGTGATAGTGAGTGACAGCAGCCACTGTCCCTGCCCACATGGAGCTCCCAGTCTAACAGAGAAGAGCCAAACAATTGCACTAATCAGCATATGATTGCAAAAGATGGTAAGGCTTCTGAAGGAAAGAACACAGTTATGGGACAGAATAGTAACAGTCTGATGCAGACTAGGAGATTAAGAGAGTCATCTATGATGAAACAAAGGCTAAGCAGGAGTTAACCAGGTGAAGAGGCTCCGGGCAGATCATGTTGGATGGAGCAAAAAGCCTGTGCAAAGGCCCTGGGGCAGATGGAACATGATAAGCTCAAGGAAGGAAAAGAAGAAAGTGTAATGGGAAAACACAACAGTGTTCAATGTATACCCTGGTTCATAGTGCAGGTACACAGCTGTGCAAAAGATTTCTGCTCTGGTGAACATGCTGGAAAACACTCAGGGTGATGCTGATTATATAACAATGGCAATGATTGCCTCTTTGAATGCAAAATGGTGAATAAATAGCCCTGTCAACTTCTATCACCTGAAAATAATATGGAATTTCTATCCCTGCCCTTCGAACACAGCTAAGACATCCTATAGGGAAAGGAAAATTAATATATTGGAAGAAGTCAGCTGAATTGGGGTTTTTTGAACTGTGTCCACTTTCAGATGAGATATGGCAATGTAAACAAGATGTGCTACACAGCCAGGGCAAAAATTTCATTTGGCCCCAAACTTACTGAGTGCTGTCAAAATAAGCTCTCACCAGACAGAGCCTGGGGCACTAACTGTCATTGAGCATCTATTAGGGGCCAAGCACAGAATTCAGCCCTTGGTCCATTGCTTAGTGTAATTCTCACTATAAGCGACGATGAAGGTACTGTTTGTTATGACTCACTGTGCAGACAAGCCAATGAAGCCTGTCCGGCCACCCCCACTCCCGTTCACTCTCCGCTTCAGGACTGCAATTTACTTTCTTAAGTTATCACGTGGATTCTGTGTGCACTTGCTCTGTCTCTCTTCCACTTCAATGCATGCTGCTCAAGGGCAAAGCCATGTCGCTCATCTCCACCCCTGCATAACCAGCGTGCTGTGCGGTGCAGTGCCAAGCAAGTGGAGGACAAGCAATAGGATTTCTCAACAAATTAAGTAACTTACCCAAGGTAAATTAGTCCACTGTGGCCTCATACCCATGCACTAAAGACAAACAAAACAAACAGAATCCTGGCTGGCAAGGGTATGGGATGCATTCTATTACTCACTTAATCTCCTCTCTTGATATAGCTCCTGGCATAGAATAGGTGTCCAGTACACGTTTATAGAAGCAGTGAAAGATGCATACACTTTAGAGTGGGGCTTGGTATTTCCCTTAGGGCTGTGTTCGTCAACATAGGCATCAAAGCATCTGGGGTGCCTGTTAAAATGAAGATTTCCGGGCCCCTTCTATATATACTGAATGGAATCTCCTATTAAAAACTTCTTAAAGGAAGAGTTAAAAAGCTTATTGAGGCCGGGCGCGGTGGCTCACGCCTGTAATCCCAGCACTTTGGGAGGCCGAGACAGGCGGATCACGAGGTCAGGAGATCGAGACCATCCTGGCTAACACGGTAAAACCCCGTCTCTACTAAAAATACAAAAAAATTAGCCGGGCGCGGTGGCTGGCGCCTGTAGTCCCAGCTACTCGGGAGGCTGAGGTAGGAAAATGGCGTGAACCCGGGAGGCGGAGCTTGCAGCGAGCGGAGATGGCGCCACTGCACTCCAGCCTGGGCGACAGAGCGAGAGTCTGTCTCAAAAGAAAAAAAAAAGCGTATTGAAGGCTCTCACAAATGATTCTGAGGAACATGAAATATAGACGTTGATATAGTTTGGCTTTTGTCCCCACCCAAATGTTACCTCCCCACGTCTCAGGGGACGGCCCGGTAGGAGGTGATTGGATCACGTGGGCGGACTTTCCCCTGACAGTTCTGGTGCTAGCGAGTGAGTTCTCACGAGATCTGGTTGTTTGAAAGCGCATAGCGCTTTCTCCTTCGGGCTGTCTCTCCCGTTCCACCATGATAAGACGTGACTGCTTCTCCTTCGCCTTCTGTCATGATTGTAAGTTTTCTGAGGCCTCCGAGTCATAATTCCTTTTAAGCTTGTGGAACTGTGAGTCAAGTAAATCTCTTATCTTCATGAATGACCTAGTCTCAGGTAGTTCCTTATAGCAGTGTGAGAACGAACGAATACAGACATTTTCCCTCATCCTGTGCTTTTCCTCTTTCACTCGCCAGGACTAGGTTCTGTATTTAAATCAATTTACAGCAGACGGACTGCACTGGTGGGGATGGGGACAGGGTTTAATGAGGAACATCCTCTGGCTTTGCCCTTTTTCATTGGAAACCTTAAAAAGCACAAGAAACTACATCCAGCAAGGCAACAGAAGTATCTTTAACTGTGGGCACTGCCTCATCCATAGAGCCCTGGTCAGTCTCTGGAAGACGTTGCCGTTTTCGTATTTCAAGTTGAATCTTTGAGAGGCTCCATGGTGGAGTAGAAAGTCATACCCAAGTCCAATCTCCACCTTCATCTTTTACCAGTTATGTGGTCGTGGCAGTCAGTTAACCTCCCAAAGCCTCAGTTGTTTCATCTGTAAAATGGAGATCACACCCAGCTCCAGGACAGTGGGGAGCGTGAAGTGAAATGATATCCAAGAGCACCCGCAATAGCGACTGGACAGGCGGGTACTTCATAATTAGTGCTATATCTTTTAAAAAAATACTAATCATTATTTGAGTACTTACCATGTGTAAGACAGGCACTTTACTAAAGGTAGGTAATACGCAGATAAAATATATACTGAATATGATATAACATGTGTAATAAATACAATAAATATATAGTCATTATAAAACATATGAATACAAATATATAAATATATTTTATATAACAATAATATATGTGTGTATGTATGTGTGTGTGTGTGTGTGTGTATATATATATATGAGAGAGAGACAGAGCAAGAGAGAGACTGATACCTTCATGCAACAGGTTTCACCATCTGTCTTTTGCGTATACTGAGGCCCCGAGAGGTTCTGCAATGTGCCCAAGGCCACAAGGCAAGTAAAAAACAGAGCAGGGTTACAGGTTTTCTCTCTGCATTCTGACCAAGGGGTACACTGTTTTGTCCTTTGCTACCTCTTAAGGTAAAGTTCAGAGGAGAAAATGATAACTAATGCTCTGGGGTGTTGGTCCTGATCTGGTTCAGCTTTAAAGTATTTGACCTGTTTACCAAAGAGAGTAACTCCTTATCTCCCAATTTATTGTCTGTGCCTTGATCCCTGTGGCCTTAGCTGAATGCTTCCTGGGTACAAATTGTTTAGGACACTGGTTCTCAAATCTTGCTGCACGATAGAATCTTCTGAGGAACTTAAAAGAATACCTATGCTTGGCCCAATCACATCTGGGTCCTTGGAAGCGGGACCCAGGTGCCACAGGTTTTTAAGGCTGCCTGGGTGATTTCAATGTGCATTGAGGATTAACACCGACTTAGAGTTTTCTGCCTTGACCTTCTGACAAATCCCATCTCAGGTGTGACCGCATCACCTGCAGAAAGTTCCTTAGCCTTTTTTTAAAAAAATACCAAATTGGAATTGAGTGCAAGGGGTGGCTGAGGAAGTCTTTGGGGTTATTGAAAACATCGTTGCTCATCCCACGGATAGGAAGGAAGCATCAGTTTCCAAGAGTCTGAACCGAGAGAGATTCAGACATTTCCAAAGAGCACAACTAGTAAACGACAGTGTCTGCCAGAAATTCACATCCTAGGAATTTCCATGACGGGTTCATTCTCTACATTCAGGTTTTAGCTTCAAAGTCACCTCCAAAGAGGGAACTTCCCTGACCCTCCCCCCACCCCAACAAAAGCAGCCCCCAGCCCCTCTGTTACCCCTACAGCACTCACTGCCATCTATTACGTCCTTGCTTCTTTTTGCATTTCTTTGTCAACTCGACCAGAAACATTATAAAAGCAGGGACCCGGTCGGACACGGTGGCTCACGCCTGTAATCCCAACAACTTTGGGAGGCCAAGGCGGGCAGACCACCTGAGGTTGGGAGTTCCAGACCAGCCTGACCAACATGGAGAAACCCCGTTTCTACTAAAAATACAAAATTAACTGGGTGTGGTGGTGCATGCCTGTAATCCCAGCTACTCGGGAGGCTGAGGCAAGAGAATCGCTTGAACCCGGGAGGTGGAGGTTGCAGTGAGCCGGGACGGCGCCATTGCACTCCAGCCTGGACAACAAGAGCAAAACCCCGTCTCAAAAAAAAAAAAGCAAGGACCCCACCTTAGTGACTGCTATACTCCCAGCATCATCCAAAACCGTGCCTGGTACACAGTAGGTGTATACGAAGTGTCTGCTAAATTAATGATAAAATGAGCATAAATATAAATGCAGACATTCTGATTCAAGTTCTTAGCCACTGCACAATACCTTATCTTTCCAATGGTTATTATTAGGGTCTTGTCGCTTTGGGCTTTGATGCTTAGTTAATTGCCTTCCAAGATAAAATGGAGTCAAACACCTGCAGGGGAAGTTGAGGAGGGGGAATCTGCCTTCCCCGGTGTGGGGTCCGCTGTGCACATGATTGATTTCCCTCTTCTAGATCTAACACATAATTCACACGGATGGAGACACATTGTTTATAGATTACCCCCACCCCCTTTTTTTTTTTTTTTTTTGCTTCAGAATGAGGAAAAAAACCCAAACTTGATCATAAACTCCCAGACAGAAAACCATGGCGACCATCTCCTGGGTCTAATAAAAGTTGGATGATTCAGTGTCTCAAATAACTGTATCCAAATTGAGCCTGATCACATTCCTTTTTAAAAGGCCGTGTTTCAGTTACGTCATTTTATAGAAATAATTGTTCTGAGGACACTCACAGCGTCATTTCACACAGGTGAAATATTCCTGGAGGTGGTCGGGAATTCCAGTCCTGTTTTCTCAGGCACGCTTGATGCCTAGCATGTGAATTGTGAAGCAACATATTTCAGTACCTGAAAGGTTACCACTGAGGTTAGGGAGCATTGTGAACAACCACAAGTGATACCCAGCCAAGTGTTTTTCAGCCTCCATAGGTTTCCCCTCCACAACCTGGGATGCCTGAATCTCCAGCAATGATTTAAAAAAAAAAAAAAAAAAAAAAAGACTATTGTGTTTAGAGTCAGACATTGCGGACTCTGAATCTTGGCTTTACCTCTTTCCAGCTGGGTGACCTTGGAGAAGTTGCTAAGCCTCTCTGATCACTGAGTATTAGTTTAGTAGAAAAAAGTGTCCTTTCAGTCCTGCCGGAAGAAGAGGCTAGAATCATATGGCTTAGATGTCACTTCCGGGGCCCATATGTTATCAGAAAAAGCTCAAATTCTGCAAATCTAAGAATAACCAGTGAGTCTCATTGTGTGGGTTTACTAACAAAAGTTTTACTCTCCTTCATTTCCCTTTGTGGGGTTCTTATAGAAAGATGTAATATATCTTCTACTGGAGGTTAGTTAGAAATATCGTTATTTGAAGAAAAACAGAAAAATTACCTGTAATCCGACCAGCCACTGCTAATACATTGGGGGCATTTCCTACCTGATATTTTTCTACACAGACATACTAAGGTAAAAATATTATTTTAAAATCTGGACTTAATTTTCTTTTAGCGTCTTAAATAATACATTGGAGAGGCACTTGTTGTAGCAGGTGAGGCTGGGGAAATTGGTGTGATTCAGAGAGAGATGGAGGTGGGGGGAGAGAGGAGGAAAGTCACTCCTTGAGTAGAATGAGAGAAATGAGTACAGAGCCCCTGGGAGGGAGGGATAAAGAGATGAAAAGGAGGGAAGTGAGGAGTTGCCAAGTTCATGTGAGGCTATGGCCAGTGGAAATTTTCTTGGGAGATTATTAATACATTGGGAAAAAAAGGATGCGTGTTACTTAAAGTCCTTTTTAAGTCGTTTTAAGTTGTCTTTGTATTATTCAATTTTATTACATTCATAAGTGCTTTCTATCTTTCTCTCTCTCTCTGTATGCGTGTGTGTGTGTGTGTGTGTATGTGTGTGTGTGACTTTGTATGTGAGAAGGGCCTGAATTTCCCACTGCTGCAGTGTAAGCTGAAACAGGGGCAGCCTGAGAAAATCATGATCCTGAAGTCAGTGGTGACTTTGAAATCACAGCCACTTCCTTTCCACCTGTCCCCCAGCTAATAACCCGAAAACTTGGGAAGGGCTCTAGACTTCCATGGAACATGAAACTGCTCACCCAAGCTCATCTTAACCTTGACTTCAAGGATGTGTAGGTGCGTGTGTGTGTGGGGTGTGTGCGTGTGTGTGCGTGTGTGTGTGTGTGTGTGTGTGAAGTAGGATGCTGTCAGTTGCTCAGACATACAGCGAGAGCAGGTAGTTATTTCCTTATGCCATGCCCCCAATCTTACCACTAGATTCTGCATTCACTGATATGCATGGAAATTTTATTTAGTAGCTGGGGAAGAAAGGAGTTCTGATTGGCATTTCTCTGATGACCAGTGATGATGAGCATTTTTTCACGTGTCTGTTGGTTGCATAAATGTCTTCTTTTGAGAAGTGTCTGTTCATATCCTTTGCCCACTTTTTGATGGGGTTGTTTGATTTTTTCTTGTAAATTTTTTTAAGTTCTTTGTAGATTCTGGATATTAGCCCTTTGTCAGATGGATAGATTGTAAA
Source organism: Macaca mulatta (assembly GCF_049350105.2). Lineage (NCBI taxonomy): Eukaryota > Metazoa > Chordata > Mammalia > Primates > Cercopithecidae > Macaca > Macaca mulatta. Next base: position 10,932,054 of record NC_133425.1, on the reverse strand, counting down.
AATTTTCTCCCATTCTGTAGGATGCCTGTTCACTCTGATGGTAGTTTCTTTTGCTGTGCAGAAGCTCTTTAGCTTAATTATATCCCATTTGTCAGTTTTGGCTTTTGTTGCCATTGCTTTTGGTGTTTTAGTCATGAGGTCCTTGCCCATGCCTATGTCCTGAATGGTATTGCCTAGGTTTTCTTGTAGGGTTTTTATGGTTTTAACAAATCAAAACCACAATGAGATACCGTCTCACACCAGTTAGAATGGTATCATTAAAAAGTCTGGAGACAACAGGTTCTGGAGAGGATGTGGAGAAATAGAAACACTTTTACACTGTTGGTGGAACTGTAAACTAGTTCAACCATTGTGTGAAGAGAGTGTGGCAATTCCTCAAGGATCTAGAACTAGAAATACCATTTGACCCGGCCATCCCATTACTGGGTATATACCCAAAGGATTATAAATCATGCTGCTATAAAGACACTTGCAAACGTGTGTTTATTGCAGCACCATTCACAATAGTAAAGACTTTGAACCAACCCAAATGACCATCAGTGATAGACTGGATTAAGAAAATGTGGCATATATACACCAGGGAATACTATACAGCCATAAAAAAGGATGAGTTCATGTCCTTTGTAAGGACATGGATGAAGCTGGAAACCCTCATTCTGAGCAGACTATCGCGAGGACAGAAAACCAAACATTGCATGTTCTTACTCATAGGTGGGAATTGAACAATGAGAACACTTGGACACAGGGTGAGGAACATCATACACCAGGGCCTGTCATGGGGTCAGGGGAGTGGGGAGGGATAGCATTAGGAGATATACCTAATGTAAATGACGAGTTAAGGGGTGCAGCACACCAATATGGCACATGTACACATATGTAACAAACCTGCATATTGTGCACATGTACCCTAGAACTTAAAGTACAATAAAAAAAGAAAGTGGGTCTACCCACCTCTAAGCCTTTCACCTAATTTGATACCTTCCACGGAGATACCTTGATCCAAACCCCACCTCTGCTGAGTTTCTTTCAGCACTTTTTGCATTATGAAAACTCAGTATCTCATTGGATCTTCTCATCAAGCCAGTAAGCCAGACATTTGCCATGTGTTCCAAGTGCTTTATATACATTAACTTTCAGCCCTTGCAACCCACCTTCAAAGGTAAATACTATCATTATCCCCATTTCACAGATGAGGAACTGAGGCACGAAGGAAAATGAAAACTTTCCAATAGGCACACACCTAGAAAGTGGTGGATTCAGGGTTGAACACAGACAGTTTAATGCCAGTCCCCACTCTAAGCCATTAAACAACAGTGGTGGAGCACACACCTACAAAAAAATGGGGAAACTGAGGCCCAGAGATGTTTCATTACATGTTCTGCCTGACTCCCAGCTGGAACTCTTAACATAAGGCTCTGCTCATGTGAAAGAGATCAGTGTCCTCACCCAGTGGAGAGTTTCCTTACCAGTGTCCTAACCAATGGAGAGTTTCTTTCTCCTTGTCCTCCTCCTCTTCCTCCTCCTCCTCCTTTTCCTCCTCGTTCTCTTCCTCTTTCTCCATCTTTTCCTCCTCCTCTTCTTCCTTCTCCTCCTCTTCCTCTTTCCCCTCCTCCTCTTCCTCCTTCTCCTCCTCTTCTTCCTCCTCCTCTTTCTCTTCCTCTTTCTCCTTCTCCTCCTCCTCTTCCTCTTTCTCCTCCTGCTCTTCCTCCTCCTCCAAACCTAAGCCTCTTTCCTGATTCACTTTCACATAGATGCAAAGAGAAACAACTCTCAATCAGCAGCAACAGGGAGTGTATGTTCAGTTCCACACCCTATCAGCCATCACCCTGTCTCCCTGTGGACTGACTCTGAGTGTGACCAGGAAGTACATCTCTCACAAGAATGGGACTTCAACCTCTTAGAATTGGAGAAAGAGGATGAGAGGGGATATGAGATTCACATTGCATGGGGAGGTACTCCTCTCCTTAGTCAGAAGAAAATACCTGGAAAGGAAGGAATGATAAATGGATGCTTTGCTCTTTGCTTGGAGGCTGCTGATGTCTCTACTCTGGAAGCTCTGGCTGTGGCTAATTGAACCCAGGGAAGAAGAAAAGGAGGAGGAGAAAGAGAGAAGCTCCTAGGATATTTTGCAGACTGAGTGATTCAGAGGCAGAAAAAGTTAGTAGCTTTCTCTTTGTGCTTTCTACCAGTGATGCAAAGAGATGATCCTAGCCCCCGGGGTCTGGTAAAGGGAAAGTTGTTACCCTTGTTGGTCTGATGTGGCGTTCTAGAGCTTGAACTCTGGGCTCAGCCATCCTGGATTAGAATTCCAGAGCCTTGGGCCTCTTTGAGCCTCAGTTTCCTTATCTGTAACATGTGTATGCTTCATTGATTTTTAAAATGTCCCCAAGTATTTATCACTTCCTATATCCACACCTTTCCAATGTGACCGTGAAGCTTCTCTAATCAAGAGGCGGATTCTGGGTCTCACCCCTTGAATGTGGGCTGGCCTTATGATTTGCTTTATGTAGTCAGTAACATGGAGCGGGGTTAGCAGCATGTGCCTGTTCTGAGCTAAGGTCTCAAGAAGTCTTATGTGCTTCTACTGTTGTTCTTGGACAAATCCAGGATAGCTTGCTGAATGATGAGTGACTTGGGACTCATCATCACCACCGCCCACCATCGAGCCAACAATCAGCCACCACCAGGCATGTGAGGGAGGCATCCTATGTCAGCCATCCTTGGCCAACCAGCCAGTTGACCACAGATGCGTGTCCATGTCTAATCGGGATCAGTCAAGTCTGTCCCACATGAGCAGAATTGCCCAGTCAAGCTGCAGACGTGGGAACCAAATGAACACTTACTATCTGAAGCAATGGATTGACTGTGTGTGGTGTGTGTGTGTGTATTTTTTCTTTTTTTTATTTTTTTGAGACAGAGACTCACTCTGTCCCCCAGGCTAGAATGCAGTGGCATGATTTTGGCTCGCTGCAATTTCTGCCTCCTGGATTCAAGCAATTCTCCTACCTCAGCCTCCCGTGTAGCTGGGACTGCAGGCGCCCGATACCACACCCGGCTAATTTTTGTATTTTTAGTAGAGACAGGGTTTCACCATATTGACCAGGCTGGTCTCGAACTCCTGGTCTTATGATCCACCCGCCTCAGCATCCCAAAGTGCTGGGATTACAGTCGTGAGCCAATGTGCATGGCTGTAGATTCTTACAATGGCATGTACTGTATGCCAGGCATAGTCCTAAACATTTTTCACCTATCAGGTTATTTAATTTTTAAAACAACCATGGGAAATAAGAGTTACTATTATCAATTATTTTGGAAAAGGAATTTGAGTCTAGAGAACTCAAGGCCATCCGGTTAATAAGTGGCAGAACTAGGATTTAAACCTGGCAGGTTGGATTTAGAGATAATTTTTGTTATACTGGTGGTTTTTCCCAACTGTAAATTGCAAGTTTTGAAATTGCAGATATAATATAATCTGATTTTTATTTTAAAGCACATATGCAATCTCTATGTATATATGTATGTACGGAAATGAACAAAAAATTTAGGTCTGGAAGGGTGGGCTGTGACATTTTCACAGTACAGATAGTCATGCCGAGCAGAGGGGCTATGTCAGCTTTTACGTCCTTCTTTCTACCTTTTAAAATTGCTGGCTTATTTTTATAGAGAGTATGTGTTATTTTTATAATCAGGAAAAAAAGCAAATAAGGCGATTTCCACTTTAGGAAGAGAAAAAGCAAAGCAGGAGGCAACCATGAGCCTTGTCTAGAAATGATCTCCAATGCTGAGGAGCCCACTTTACACCCACGGGTGTCCTGCTGGGATTGTTCTGGGTTCTCATTTTTTACTGCCTATAGAGTCACATATTTTACATCCCCAGCTTCACCTGGACCCACAGTGGGCCCCTCAGAGAAATAATACTCCTATGCTATTGCCCATTTACATAGAGCTTTAATCTGATCACATCTGACCTTCTGTATTAGTCCGCTTGGGCTGCCATAACAAAATGTCATCAACTGAGTAGCATATAAACAATGGAAATTTATTTTGTCACTGCTCTGAAAGCTGGCAAGTCCAAGATCAAGGTCCAGCAGGATTTGGCTTCTGGGCATCTCTGTTTCTGGTTTGCACACAGCTGCTTTATCCTCACATGGCCTTTCCTTTAGGGAGGGAGAGGAGAGAAAGAGAGGGAGAGAAAGCTCTGTGTTGTCTCTTCTTATAAAGACACTAACCCTATCAGATCAGGGCCCCACTCATATGGCCTCATTTAATCTTAATTACTTCCTACTATCCTGTGTCCAAGTATAGCCACACTGGGGGCTAGGGCCTCAACCTACACATTTTGGAGAAACACAGTTCAGTCCATAGTCCCATCCCATTGACACATGAGGAGACTGAGAGTTCGTCACTTATCTCTAGTCACTGCAGCTGGAAGCTCACTTTTCTGGAAACTGTAGCTGAAGCCTTTAAGCACCTTGTAAATTTTTAAGTATGTTTTGATGGAAACTTTTTATAAAACATATTTTTTGACACTGCCCTGTCTTATAAAGATGGGACAAAGCCAGATATGATAAAACTTGTTGGATGATCAGTTATCTTTTTTTTTTTTGAGACAGAGTCTTGCTCTGTTGCCCAGGCTGGAGTGCAGTGGCCGGATCTCGGCTCACTGCAAGCTTTGCCTCCCGAGTTTAGGCCATTCTCCTGCCTCAGCCTCCCGAGTAGCTGGGACTATAGGCGCCCGCTACCTCGCCTGGCTAGTTTTTTGTACTTTTTAGTAGAGACGGGGTTTCACCGTGTTAGCCAGGATGGTCTCGATCTCCTGACCTCGTGATCCGCCCGTCTCGGCCTCCCAAAGTGCTGGGATTACAGGCTTGAACCACCGCGCCCGGCCGATCAGTTATCTTTTATTGGAGAGCAGTATGATGAGGCTGAACTACCTTAAGCTTTGGGGACAGACCCGAGTTCATTTCTGGTCACTCATTTACTATGTGGCCGTGGGAAAGTTACTTGTCTTCTCTGACTTTAGTTTCCTTTTCTGTGAAATGGAACACACAGGTCAGTGCCTCCCTAGGATTATTGAGAGGATTAAATGGGGCTACAAATGTGACCATGGCAGAGATAATAATAGCATATGACACACAAAAACGCCCTAAACACTAGTTCTCTTCCTGCTTATATTTAAGAGTTTAGATTTATGATTGATCACTTAGTACAAAAATTGGCTAACTCCCAAATTCTTCCATCTGTCCATCCATGCAGGTAGACATGCATCCATGCATCCATCCATCTACACATTTATGCATATGGAAGCTCAAGAGGCAGAACACTTGGAGAGGAAGTTGAGTTCGTAATCTGGGGTCATTCTGACTTTGCTTTAAGGCCTGACACTGAAAAGCAGGTGTGTAGCTTGGGCCAGTTTCTCAGCCTCACTACAACTGGTTCATCTTATAAACAAGAATATTAGTCTCCATCTGAAAGGGGTGTTATGAGGATTTAAAGAGCTAAAGTCATGTTTCTTAAATTCAGTCATTCACATAACAGTTCGTGATTTTTGCATGTGTTTCCTCTGTCATTGTTACTTACTGTCTTTCTTATTTTTTCATTTCAAAATTAAGCTTCATATACTGCTATAAAAGGAAAATTGTTACCACTTTTTATAGTAGCAGATGTCATAGGTAGAAGATATTCCCCATCAAAATAACAATAAAAATAAAGCAATGCAGTTAAAAATTTAGCTAAGAAATGTTACCTGCTGAAAGGCTGTAAATTTGAGGTGTGTTGTTTTTGTGTTTCAGAAGAAGTCAATGATGAAAGGAGATGAGTAAATGGTGAACTAGCTTAGTATTAAAGAGGATGAGTGAGTGGATGAGGCCCTTAGGTTGTGAGTTTCCGACTGATGCCTAAATGAATGGTCTTCCTTGGGTAAATGGTGAACAGATGGGTAAGTGGTGAACTTACAACAGCTGATGGCTTTCTTGCACTATTGCAGGTGCCAGGGGAGACATGAGTAAGACAAAAGATGTCAGAGCACCTCTAGATCCCAAACTCAAATATGCAAAAGACTTATAGAAAAACAAAATGTAGTTAAGTATTGGTGTAGGGTAAAGGGTGGCCTGGAAGAGAAGTGTGCTAGTGCTCATGGACACGGATGGTGCTGGTGGAGAGAGTCCTCATTAAGCTCTTTCCTCCTCCTGGCATGCTATAGAGGCAGTTACCCATCCTAGTTGCTATTGCAGGGCAAAGAAGCAGGAATACCTTCTGGAAGCTGTAGGGTATCTTCAGGGTAGAACTATCCATGAGGGGACATGGCCAGTTGTAATGAGTATGAGTGTATTGGCTAGCACCTGAGCATGTTAGCATCACCCAACACAGGTTCACCCCTGTGGGCTCGTCATCTGGACTGGTAACCTACAGAGAACAGCTACCGTCACCTCATCCAAAAATAGTTCCTATGGTGGGGATCTTGAGAAACAACTAAAGCTTACAAGGAAACTATAATCATAACTTCTGGTCAAACTCCAAAATAAAAACTCAGTGGATGGGTTGATCACTGTGATGGCTAAAAATAAAAGTAAAGATACACAGAATATTGGCTCAAAGAGGTTTCTCTGACATCATCAGGGGATGATAAATAAATGGAATGATGGTCACCAAGTTAAGAGCTTTGGAAGCTAGATGTAGTAGGAGTCTTGGAAGGAAATAAAATGGAAATGTAAAGGAGGATTATTTGAAAAAGAAATAACAGAAGAAAGAATTGATGGATGCATGCATGGCTACATGCGTGGGTGTATAGATGGATTCATGGATTTATAGATGCATGGCTACATGCATGTATGTGTAGACGATTCATGGATTCGGTGATGCATTGCCACATGCATGGATGAATAGATAAATGCATGGCTACATGCATGGATGTGTGGGTGGATGCATGGATTCTTGGAAGCATGCCCACATGCATGGATGCATAGATGGATGAATGCATGGATTCATGGAAGCATGAATAGATGCATTGATGAATAATGGGTGGAAATTATGCAAAATATGAATGATGACTTCTAGTATAGCCTAGCTATTTAGGAAGGAAAGGAGAAACTTACTCTGGAGAGGCAAGGGCTCTCTGCAAGAGGAGAGGCTTCTGGTTCTTCTGAATGCAACAGAGGAGAAATGTTTTAAGGTAAGGATAATAGGGGTCTGAGAAATGGGGGAAAAACAACCCTGAGGGACAAGTAAGTGGCTTAGAGAACAAAGTGAAACATTTTATTTTGGGCCTCACATCTGAAAACTGAGGCTTGATATTCCAACGGGGCTTAGCCAATCAATCAAGAAACACAGTCAATATTTCAAACTGGTACCCACCAACCCACACACTTTTATTTTCCTGCACAATGTCCTTCCCCTTTGCCAAGCAATGGGACATCTATCTTTACATATGCTAGTAAGGGTGGGAGTCATGTCTGATGTGACTCACATCAGTCCCAAGAATGGAAGTCTGCATTCTTTCCAGTCTCAGTGAGCCAACGTCTTAAAAAATAGGTGTGTATTTAGGGTTTTCAAAAGAGATAATAAGCAATTGCTAATAATTATTTGAAACCATTAGAGTTGGACCCAGCACAATTAGTGCTAATGTTGAGTCTTGATAATACCAGAAAGATAATTTAAGCTTGGTGCAAGGATGGCTGCCAAGGCTTGCTCAACAATTGAACTGAATTTTCAAACATACAGATATAATTTTTTCAAGTGGTACAAATTCAAATGAATTGACTTACAACAAAATGATGGTCTCTTGTACATTTCCTAGAACATTCAGAATGGAGAAGCAGATGTTCTCAGGAGGGAACAAGTTTGTAAGAGCCTGCCCTCGTTCCTCAGGAGTGGGATGGGGTGCTGACATGTAACACCAGTTTGGAGCAGAACCATGGAGGACTCTGAGTCATGACATCTGTATTTTTCCTGAGGCTGCTGTAATAAATTACAGCAAATATAATGACCTAAAACAATGCAAATTTATTTCCTAATACTCCTGGAAAACCAGAAATCCAAAATCAAGATGTCACCAGGGTTGATTCCTTCTGGAGGATTCAAAGAAGAATCTGTTTCATGCATCTCTCCTGGCTTCTGCTGCCTGCTGTCAATTCTTGGTGTTCCTTGTTTTGTAGATGCATCATTTCAATCCCCACCTCCATCTTCATATCATCTTCTCCTCTGTGTGTCTTGTCTGTTTTTCTTCTCCTATAATAAGACGCGTGCGATTGGATTTGGAGTCTACCCCAGAATGAGCTCATCCTGAGATCCTCTGCAGAGACCCTTTTCCAAATAAGGTCACATTCACAGGTTCTGAGTGAACATATATCTTGGTGGGAACATCACTCAGCTCACTACAAATTCTAGGACAATAAGTTCCCACCTCTGATGCCATTTCTTACCCATCACTTTTTAACTCCAGGCACCAGGCCTCCTGCCTGTTCCTCAAACACACCAAGTTCATCTTGAATCAGGAAGTCTGCTCCCATGTCCTGGAAAGTTTTGCTGCCATCTAGCCATTCAAGTCTCAGTTGCAGTGTCCCTGCCCCAAAGCGAACTTCCTAGATTAGTCTCTATATATTGGCATCTCAGCTTCAGTTTATCTCCATCACATTATTCTGTTCTATTTTATCCACGGCATTTATCACCATCCGAAATTATTTCAGATATCTGTTCATTTTTTGGTGTCTTTTTGATAAACTATAAAGCTCCATGAGCTCAAGGCTGTCCCTGTCTTAACGACCAAAATAATAAGATCCCCAATGACCTGAGCACTTTCTTCCCTATTGTAGATGTTCAATATTCAATGAAGAGTTGTTAAATAAGTGATTGACTATAAAGTGCCATCTAGGGCATCACAAAGTCAGGTTCATAACTTGAGAAATTGCTTGACCTTCCAAAATGAGAAGTTTTCAGAATCAAGACCACAAGATATGGGACAAGGAAAGTTCTCCTGACAACAGGGAAAACACGATATAGAAGAGGTATAAAGACCATAGTCTCCAGAGTCAAACAGCCCAGGATAGCATCCATTCCTGCTCAGAAATAATCAATGTGACCTTCTGCAAGTTCCTTTGACTACTTGAACCTTAATTTCCTTATCTATAAAATCGACTGTATCAGTTGCCTATCTAACAAGTAGCCACGTCTTCCTGCTTTCCAGAGGAATCCCAATTTTGATCAGCCTCTTTTGAGAGGCCATGTAATTTAAGATCCTCCGTTCTGGTTATGAAGGCATATGAATCTTGACTAACTTACCCGTTTGTGGACCTCCCATAGAACTTTGGAAAACATACCAATGGCCAGGCCCCACCTCCAAATGTCTGGATTCAACTGGTTTGTGATGGGCGGCGTCAGGCACTACCGTGGTTTATAAGCCTCACCTTGTAATTCTGTTGTGCTGCCAGGATTGAGAACCATTGATCTAATCCAGTCATGAAAACTCTATTTTTTTGGTCAAATGATTGATGCCATGATTTGGGCATGTGACATAAACCTGACTAATAAGCCAGGAGGCTAAGTAAGCTGGAAATACTCTTGGAAAGTTTTTCTTCCAGTTAGAAAGAGGACACAGACAGACGCTGTTGCCACCCCAAGGATGGCACTGTCCTTGTAGACTATGGACCAGACCTTCCCTGGGTGACTGCAGAGAGACTACACTGCATATATCACTTCTTCTGCAACTTTCTATCCATGTCTTACTGGAAGTCCTGCAGAAGAAGCCTGGCCAGTATTTTATCATCCAAGGATATGGCATCATCTGGACAATACAATTTTAAAAATTTGCTGTAATTAGTTATTTGTCATGTTATTACTTGCCATATATGAGATTGCTGTGTTACTTGTATTTCTGTGTAGGTAATAGAAAAACAGTGAATTTTAAAAAAGCAAAAGCTTTTGTTATCTCACATAATATGATATTCAAAGATAGGATGGTTCCAGGTCAGGGCTGAAAACTTAAGAAGAACGATGAGAAGGGTGTTATCTTTCTCTATTTCCGATCTGCCATCCTCAGACAGGGTTCCTTCTTGCCCCATGGCCTCAAGGTTGCTGCTAAAGTTCCAGGCATCACACAGAGGCCATAACACTCAGGGTCAGAGAAGAGAAGAGAATACAAATGTCTTATGTTCTTTTTCTCAATGGAAGAAAAGCTTTCTCAGAGTCCACTCCCAGCTGACTTAGCTCCAGGACCCATTGGCCAGATTTATGTACATGCTTAAGTTATCACATTAATCACTTTAACAAAAGAAATGGAATTTCCGTGACTGGCTTAGGCCAGTGATTCTCAACCAACTAGGTCAGTTAACAATCATTTGCTACACAATGCTCCAGGGTACTGGAGGTACCACAGTGAACACAAACAGACATGACTCCTGCCCTCACTAGCATATGTAAAGATAGATGTCCCATTATCTGGCAAAGGGGAAGTAAAGCAAACCACCGCATTCATTCATTCCATTATTTATTGAGATCTTACTTGTACTGGATATGGCCTGAGTTCTCAGGGTACGTCAATGAACAAAAAGACTCCTGCCCTGGTGCAGTTTACATTCTAGTGGGAGAAGGCAGATAATATGTAATAAGCATAGTAAGTAAATTATGTAGTATTTACATGAAAGGCAGTAAGTGAAATGAAGAAGAAAAAGCAGAGTGGGGAGAGGGGGATTGGAAGGTCTGGGGTGGGTGTGTTTGGGACTGACAGTGGGTGTCAGTTTTAAGTTGGATAGTCACGGAAGACCTTGCCAAGAAGACAACAGAATAAAGACAGGAAGAACGTGAGGGAGTGAACCATGGGAATATTTGGAGGGAGAGCTTTCTGGGTAGAGGGAACAGGCAGGGCAAAGACCCAGAGACTGGAGCATGCTGGGGTGACTGAGGAACCGCAAGAAGGCCATACTGAGCAAGGGGGTAGAGGCAAGGGAATGAGGTTAGAAAGGAGATGGTCAGGGGTATGGGCCGTGTAAGGCCCTGGCTATTGGGAATACGTATGTGTTTATGTGTATGACTTTTTTCCTTAGTCATTAATTATTTGGTTTCATGTCAATTACCTAACCCTCTATCTGTAGTTTCTACATCCTTCAGTGATTGGGGAAGAACCTTGGCTTTCTCATCTTAAGTCTTCCCTGCTTCTGTATTATTTCTGGGTAGGAAAAATGTGTCTAAGGAGGAACATGCAGTTGACATATGTGTGCCAAGGTAAGCCTGAGCTGTTGGACAGTGGTTCTTCGATAAACAAAGACTCCCAGACCCAGAGAAAAGACCCCTGGACCCAGAGGCCACAGTGTTCTGGGTGCAAATCCCAGCCCGGGCTGCTTTACCCACTATGTGGCCTGGTGGCGTCCCCAGGCTGCAGCTTCCACTCTGTAACATGGATAAGGGGCTTTCCCGGCCCTAGTTCTCTTTATCCCTGTACAATCTCTCATGTCTGAGAAGTCAGAACCCAGCAAACTGCAGTCGGTGGTCTTTGGCACCTTCAATTTTTCTCTTTAAGCTGCTCTGAGGTGCAAAGGAAACCAGTCATTAAAGAGAATTATGTCCCAGGCAGTCTGAGCATGTGCTAATTTACTAGTTAGAAGCTGGAAAACAATTCCAGCCAGATGGAGGTGCCCTGCCCCTGTTATCAGCCACCAAACTGTTGACATTTTATTTCTCAGAGGGAGACTGTGCTGTAAGATACCAGAAGGAGAATAAGGGTTCTTTGCTACCCTGCCTCAAACTCTTAAATATTTTCAAATGCTTAAAACAGACTCACAAACAAAAACCCTCCCAGATAGGCACTCTTAATATATCTGTGAAATTATGTTCCAAAGGGGAGATGTGCTTACAATTTGCAAGATTAGAACATCTCACATCAAGTAAAAGGTATAAATCTGAATCCCAAACCCCAGTTCTCACTAATTTTTCGGTTTTAAAGGAAAAGCATCTTTGATATCTTCTTAATGCAACAGCACCCTGCCAGCACCTGCTGGGGTGCTGAATTGTCAGGGTTCCAAACACCAGCTGCCAGAGACCCCCCTCATCCTGACACTTCTCATTTACTTCTCACGTAAATCCCATTGAATAGACTCAAGCAAATTTGATCAATCATAGATAACATGAGTACATACTTATAATATACCAGGCATTGTTCTAAGCATATTAATAATCATCACTGAAACTTACATAGCATTTGTCATGTGTCAGATGCTGCTTCAAGTGCTTGGTATATAAATACATGTACTGCATTCTATAGTAGCCTTATGAGGGTCCATGAACATCTACATTTTGCGTTTGAGGAAACTGAGGCTCAGAGAAGCTGAGTAAATTTCTTGACACCCTTCAGAGTGGTAGATTTGGGTTTCAAACCAAGACAGTCAGGCTCCAAGCTTCGAGGACAATATTGCTCATATAGTTTGGCTCTGTGTCCCCACACAAATCTCATGTCAAATTGTAATCCTCAATGTTGGAGAAGGGTGGGAGGTGATTGAATCATGGGGGAACTTCCCCTTGCTCTTCTTGTGATAGTGAGTTCTCACGAGATCTAGTTGTCTAAAAGTGTGTAGCACGTTCCCCTTTGCTCTCTCTCCTGCTCCACCGTGTGAAGATATGTCTGCTTCCCCTTCACCTTTCACTGTGATTGTAAGTTTCTTGAGGCCTCCCCAGCCATGTTTCCTGTGCAGCCTGAAGAACTGTAAGTCAGTTAAACCTCTTGTCTTCATAAATTACCCAGTTTCAGATAGTTTCTTATAGCAATGCGAGAACAGAGTAATACAATTACATAGGTTGAAGCCATCTCCCATGCAACTACAGCTTTTGCTTTGTGGCTGGGAAGAGGACTTACCTTTACCAAGTTCTTAACCGTTGTCAGGGACTATACTAGACATGGATATATACTGTGTTTTTATTTGAATCTCCGAAAAGCTGTATAAATAAAGCAAATATTTGCATGAGAAACCCAAAGTTCATAGCTTGGGTAACATTCCTGGAGCCCACAGCCACTCAGGGGTAGGGCTGGAATTTGAACCAAGGTCTTGCGGAACCCAAAAGTTCACTAAATAGGGTTTCTTTCTAATAGAGTTGTTCTAATACTCCAGAGATCCTTTGAGGACATTTCTTATACGTGGTCTCAAGTGTTCATACAAATATTTATTGGGCACGGACTCCATGCCAAGCACTGAGATAAATGCTAGCAATTCAGTGTGGACCAAAACAGACACAGCCCCTGCCCTGTGGAGTCCAGCGCAAGGACTGTTGTTAAACATAGGGTGAATTATTTCATTTTAAATTGCCAAATGTGCTATTAAGAAAAACAAGAGGCTGGGCACGGTGGCTCAAGCCTGTAATCCCAGCACTTTGGGAGGCCTAGATGGGCGGATCACGAGGTCAGGAGATCGAGACCATCCTGGCTAACACAGTGAAACCCCCGTCTCAACTAAAAAATACAAAAAAACTAGCTGGGCAAGGTGGTGGGTGCCTGTAGTCCCAGCTACTCGGGAGGCTGAGGCAGGAGAATGGCATAAACCCAGGAGGCGGAGCTTGCAGTGAGCTAAGATCCGGCCACTGCACTCCAGCGTGGGCAGCAGAGCGAGACTCCGTCTCAAAAAAAAAAAAAAAAAAAAAAAAAAAAAAAAAGAGGGAGGCTCTAATTTGGCTGGGGGAGTAGGGGCAGGAATACCTGCTTTAAACATGCAATATACGCTGAGCCTTGAAGGATGAGGCAGCATTTGCAGAGGAAGATTGAAGTAGAAGTGCATTCTAGGCAGAGATAGCAGCATGTGCAAAGGCCCTGAGGCAGAAACAAACTTGGTGCTTTGAGGAATGAAATAGTTAGTAGAGCTGTATTAGTACTGATAGGGCCTAGGTCACAGGATAATATTAGAGAGGTGTTGGCAGGGCAAGGTGGCTCATGCCTATAATCCCAGCACTTTGAGAGACTGAAGCAGGTGCGTTGCTTGAACCCGAGAGTTTGAGACCAGCCTGGGCAACATAGTGAGATCCTTTCTTTACAAAAAATACACAAATTAGCTGGCCATGGTGACGTGCACCTGTAGTCCCAGCTACTGGGGAGGCTGAGGTGGGAAGATTGCTTGAGCCCAAGAGGTTTCAGTAAGCCATGATCATGCCACTGCACCTCAGCTGGTGACAGAGCAAGACCCCGTCTCAAACAAACAAACAAAACAAGAACCAAAAAACATTAGCAAGGTGAACTTCTTGGGGTTCAGCCAAGGACCACTAGCAGGCAATATGAGCTGCAGGCTCAGAACCAAGCCATGAAGGTGAGTGGGTTAGAGAGACTGACCTCAGAGAGACAACCCTTCCATACCCATACTAGCCCTTTCTTCACCCCTAATCCTCCCTGTCACCTTGATTCAGCCCCTGGAACTTTAAAGTCTCCCTGCCTTTCGGCTGACTTCATCTGACCCATGTCAGCTACCACAACCTTCTCTTTAAAGCTTTCAGGATAAAATTAAGATGTCTTCAGGTGAGCACATTACCCTTTTTGTGGTTTGGGGTCTGCCCACCTCTCTGACTCTCTCCATCTTCTCTATCCCACAGAATTGAAGTGCCACCATGAGATCCTGTAACCCCTTGCCTTGTACTGGTTGATGATTTGACAGATTATGTCAAAAATCCTTCCTCAGCTTAAGAAGCTTTTGGGCTGAGACTATGGGGGTTTTCTAGATACATAATCATGTTGTCGGCAAACAGGGATAGTTTTACTTCCTCTCTTCTTATTTGAATGCCATTTATTTCTTTCTCTTGCCTGATTGCCCTGGCCAGAACTTCCAATACTACAATAGGAGTGGTAAGAGAGGGCATCCTTGTCTTATGCCAGTTTTCAAGGGGAATGCTTCCAGCTTTTGCCCATTCAATATGATGTTGGCTGTGGGTTTGTCATATATGGCTCTTACTATTTTGAGGTGTGTTCCTTTAATACCTAGTTTATTGAGAGAGTTTTTAACACCATGGAATACTATGCAGCCATAAAAACGTACAAGATCATGTCCTCTGCAGGGACATGGATGGAGCTGGAGGCCATTTTCCTTAGCAAACTAACGCAGGCACAGAAAACAAAATACTGCATGTTCTCGCTTATAAGTGGGAGCTAAATGATGAGAACACATGGACACGTAGAGAGGAACAACACCCTTTGGGGCCTGTGTAGATGGTGGAAGATGGGAAGAGGGAGAGGATCAGGAAAAATAACTAACAAGTATAAGACTTAATACCTGAGTAATGAAATAATCCATAATACAAACCCCCATGGCACACATTTACCTGTGTAACAAACCAGCCTCTGTACCCTTGAACTTAAAATAAATGTTTAAAAAAGGGCAGAAGCATACAGTGAGGTAAAAGGAATAAATTCAAGGTTTGGTAGCAGAATAGGATGACTATGCTTAGCCGAAAAGTATTGTACTTAGGTGATGAATGCCCTGAATACCCTGACTCGATCACTGCACATCATATACACGTAATGAATTTTCTCATGTACCCCATACACTTGCATCAATAAAAAATAAATAAAATGCAGTGCCTTTGAAGATAAAATTTAAAAATCTGTCCTTGCTCTAAAAACCCAAGAAAGAAATGCAAACTCTCTGTTTTGATAACAGACAAGACAGGGTTACATTTTTCTCCTTTTGAGCAAACCAGCGTTCTGTAATCCTGCTTGGCCATTGCTCAATGAAGAGTCCTATGTGAGCTGTATGTCCATTTCACATTCATTAGATCCATTTGCCTCTAGTTAGGGAGACACATCCTTAAAATGGTGGCTTTAGGAAGCTTCCCGCAGAGTTTCTTTCGTGTGGCAATGTGTGTAGCAGGTATGCTGAGCTTCTGTTTCCTTCCAGGAGAAGGAGAAGGGGCACTTACCCAGGAGTACCGAACACTCTCAGCCTGCTCTCTTGGTCTCCTTCATGTCTGGTGAGTAACTGACAGTTTCCTGATTGCTTTATAAAGGAGACTTTCCAAGGGAAGAAAGCAGCGTATATTAAACTGAGAACCCAGAAGGCAGGAGGGTGGCAAGAGACTTTGAAACGATCTCTGAGTTGTAAATGCAGGATCTTAAAGAGACTGTGGAATTACATCATCTGAAGAGTAGCATGCTGACTGAATTATTGGTGAGTGCATGTGTATTCTCGCTGCTCAGGTGACCCTTGGCAGCCTACACTACCCAGCTAAAGGACACAGAAATTCCACTATGAGAAAAGAAGAAAAAGAACTCTTGAGTTTTGCTGCAAAACTTCCAGCATGCCTTTTGTCCCAGCAGCCAGACCTTCTGGCCTTCTGACCTAGCTCTCATTGGCTGTGAAGAGTTTTCAGTGGAAACTTTTGAACCCAGAGGGCATTTTCACACTGCCCCCCGCCCCAACCCCATGGCAGTGTACTCTTTGCCTCTCATCTGACTTCTCCTTACTGCTCACATCTGAACTCTGCCTCTTGACTTTTATCTCCTTTTGCTTCCCCATGGCCACTGGCTTAGTTCAGTGTTTAGCATCTTTCAACTAGATTACTGCTATGGCCCTCTGTCTGACCTTTTTCCTTTGTTGTGATTTTTTCTCTACATCATTAAAAATGAACTCCCCAAAGCACAAATCTGACCACCTCCCTGGAGTGTTCCCTGCTGCCTATAGATTACAATCCTAAGCTCTTAGCTGGAAGATTCCTTGTCTATCTCTTGAGGCTGGATTAGACTGCCAGGCTCCAGGTTCATGTCTCCAAGTACTGACTGTGCCTCTCCAGTGGGAAAATTCTGTGGCTGCCTCAAACTGAATGTGGCAAAAATCGATCATGGTCTATTTCATTCAAAACCTACTCTTCCTCATGCAGTCATGATTCTGGCATGGAGTTCTTCTTAGTCAATCAAGCCAGAAATTTGGGAGTCATTATCAGTACCTCCCTTGCCATCATTTCCTAGATTAAGTCCCTAAAAGGAAAAACTCTCTAACCCCTCAGTCCAGGTTGGGTCTCCCTAGCTCAGCAGGATTACTGAGACAGCCATCATGACCCATTGTTTTACCCATCACAGCCATCATGACCTCCCTAGATGACTGTATTAGTTTGCTAGGGCTGCCATAACAAAGTACCACAGACTGGGTGGGTTAAACAACAGAAATGTGTTTTCTCACAGTTCTGGAAGCCCGAGATAAAGTGTCGACCAGAGTTGTTTTTTTCCGAGGCCCCTCTCCTTGGCTTGTTGATGGCTGTCTTCTCCCTAGATCTCCATGTGGTCATTTTTCTGTGCATGTCTATGTCCTAATCTCTTCTTCTAAGAACACCAGTCATATTGTATTTAGGTCCACCCATATAACTACTTCACCATACTTAACCTCTTTAGTAACCCTATCTCCAAATACATTGACATTCTGAGGTAAATTAAAGATCAGGACTTCAACGTATGAATTCCAGGGAGGCACAATGCATCCCATAGCAATGACAAATCTGAGAACATCACTCTCTTTAGTAGCTCCTCGAAGCTGCAGGATAAAATCAGAATACTGTAGGTGAGTTTGCAAGACCCTTTGTGATTTGATGATCATGCACCCATCTTGGTGGGACTATTTCCTCTCGCCTTATCATTCTGAATTAAAGCTCTGCCATTGTAATGTGGGGTTTCATAACTCCTTGCCTTGACAAGCAGCTTTCCTCTAACAAAAGGTTCATTTGCTCTTTCTTTTTTAAACAGCTTATTGAGGTGTAATGGACACACAATACACTACATTGTTTCAAGTGCACAATATAAAAAGTTTTGACATGCATACATACTTGTGAATCCATCACCATAATCCAGGTAATGAACATAGGCATCAGTTCAAAAAGTTTCCTCTTGCCCCTTTATAATTCTCCCCACCTTCCCTGTCTCCCATCCCTGAACAAATTGTGGGTTGCCTTTCTATCATTACAGGTCAGTTTGCATTTTGTAGAATTTTATATCAATAGAGTCCTAAGGCATGTGCTCTTTTCTTTCTGGCTTCTTTCACTTTGCATGATTATTTTGAGATTTATCCATGTTGTTATGGGTATCAACAATTCATTCCTTTTATTGCTGTACAGCATTCCATTGGATGGATAATAGATACACAATGTGTTAATCCAGTCACTTGTTGATGGACATTTGGGTTATTTTCAGTCTGAGGCTATTATAAATAAAGCTGCTATAGAAATTCATGTAAAGTCTTTATATAGACATAGATCTTGTCAACTGAAGAATCACAAGGTTTATAACTTTGGAGAAGAGAACTTTATTTCTTTTGTTTGTTGTTTGTTTTTTTGAGATGCAGTTTCTCTCTGTCACCAGGCTGGAGTGCAGTGGCACGATCTCAGCTCACTGCAACCTCCACCTCCTGGGTTCAAGCAATTCTCCTGCCTCAGTCTCCTGTGTAGCTGGGATTACAGGCATGCACCACCACACCCAGCTAATTTTTGTATTTTTAGTAGAGACGGGTTTTCACCATGTTGGCCAGGATGATCTTGATATCCTGACCTCATGGCTGTTTCATAGGCTGGGAAATGTAGCCTTTGATAGAAACCAAAAGCAGGCATGTTGAGGAAGGAAAGATGGGATAGGAATTTATGCTGAACAAGTTGGCTGGTTACACATATTCAAAAGGTCATAGGAGGAGCTATGAATATTTACAAAGGGGGGGTGCACATGCGTAGTAAGGAAATATGCGTGCTACATATGTCCCATTTTCACACTGGGGTGGAGACTTAACATTTATATGCATTAAAATTAGGCTTTAAATATCAAAAGGTAAAATGGAGGACACAGAGTCATCCTGTAAACCAGCCAGAACGAGTCCGTGGTCTGTGGTCTCTTATCAGGAAGGAATGCTGCTCGGTGGTTGTGTCAAAACCACAAAAAGCGAGTAGAGTCCAGTAAGTCTTTTGAAAGAGCTGGTGTCTGCTTAGCCCTTGGGAAAGAAAGCCTAATGGTGGTTAGCAAGGGAGAAAGTGTAACAATGCATGTTCAACCTTCTATCCCATCACAACCAGGTATTCAGTTTTTAAGGTTTCTCAGGAGTCTCTTTGGCCAAGAGGGAGTCCATTCAGTTGGTTGGGGGGGGCTTAGAATTTTATTTTTATTCCTCAAGCTTTATTTTTCTTAGGTAAATACCTAGAAGTAGAATGGTTGTGTTATATGGTACAGTATTACTTTTGAATAGATCCTGAATAATCAGACATTGAGTTGTAGAAAAAGATGATGCATGTGAACCTCTACGTATAGTTGTTGGATGTTTACATGTGTTTATCATGGAACTAAAACATTTATTCTCTTTTTCTTCATCCTTCCATCAACTGTCCTCTGTGCCCAACCAGTTTCTGCCCTGCTGATTTTCTGCCTTCAGAAACAAAGAAGAATCCAGCTTTTCTTCATGATGCAGTATGTTGTATGTACTTGGAGCCATCCTCAGTCACAGCTGCCCCTTCATGATTCCAAGGTAACTTTATAAGAGACTGCCTTTGCCTCCAAAGGTAGGGACAAGCTCATTGAATATTTATCCTGTGATGGAAGTCAGAAAAACAAATATGCATTAATATTATAACCATCAGCCAGGCGTGGTGGCTCACGCCTATAATCCTAGCACTTTGGGTGGCTGAGGCAGGTGGATTACAAGGTCAGGAGTTCGAGACCAGCCTGATCAACATAGTGAAACCCTGTGTCTACAAAAAATACAAAAATTAGCTGGGTGTGGTGGTGCATGCCTGTAGCCACAGCCACTCGGGAGGTTGAGGCAGGAGAATCGCTTGAACCCAGTAGGTGGAGGTTCCAGTGAGCCAAAATCATGCCACTGCACTCTAGCATGGGCAACAGAGGGAGATGCCATCTCAAAAAATATGTATATTTAAGCATCTCCATATTTCACCACCTTTTCCAGGCAGTTAATATTGATGCTTTAGAGACAGCTCTGGAGTCAGACTGCCTGGATTTGAATCCTGGTTTGTGCCATTCTCTAGATGGAAGCCTTTTCAAGATACTTAACCCCCTATGCCTCAGCTTCCTCATCTGTAAAAGGCAGACGGTGAAATCTCTGAGGATTCAGGGCAAAAGCACAGTGTCTAGCATACAGTAAATTCTTTGAAAATGGTATCCTTATTATTATCCAGTTTCCTCTCAAGCCAAGCCCTCTCATCACTATGGCAACCCATGTAAAAAAGAGATCACAGGTAAGCTCTCCTTTGATGCTCCAAAAGTTTGAAGCACCACCACTATCTTCAGCACTCAGCTTTGAAGACGTCTTGTTAAGCTCTGTTGTTTTGTATCAGTGGGCTACGTGCTCATCTGAAAAATGAATGGAAATAGCACAGGTATTTTTAAGCAATTAGTTGGAGCAATAGAAATGCCCAAAGGAGTGAAAGTAAAATAAAGATATGTCAATGCATGCCCATTCTCTGCCATTTTCCTTGAGATAATGTCAAATATCTAAGAATGTTGGTGAGTAGGGGGAAACGTTGCAGGAAAAATAAAATTTTTCCCTATACGAATCCTGTTTTAGTAATATTGAACCTTGATATGATTAATGCTATGCCCAGGTAATGCTGACTTATTAATATTCCTCAGCAATGGCACCTCTGGGAACCTCACCAAGTTCAATGGTACTAGGAGGTTTTGAAATATCTAGGGCTAAGTGGGGCTGTCTTTCAGGGATAATAATCTTTTTGAGCTCTGTCTGCTCTTTTGTTTCCTGAGCTCTCCACAGTGGGGCCGTAGGCTGCCCCTTCACCCATCTGTTGCCTTGTGCTTCTCCTCGGTGTCGTCTTTTAGTTGTGCAAACAACGCAAGAAAATTTGCCTCCAATACAGACTTCAGAGGCTTGCATTTGCTTTGAGCAATGCGGCAACATTGCTTCTGGAGCTTCTGTTGTATTTTGACATCAAGGTTGCTATCTCAATCTCCTACTTCTCACTGGGGATTAAGAGAGACAAGGTAGCTGCAAAAGTAACCACTGGTATACCAGCGATACATTGCATATGTATAACAAAGATCAGGTGCTTTATTTTGTTAACAGAAAAACCAAACTCAAAAATATTTTAAAGAGGTTTATTTTGAGTCAATATGAGAAAACACAACCTAAGAAGCCTTGAAAAACTGTGCCCGAGATGGTCAGATTACAGTTTAGTTTTATGCATTTTAAGGAGGCAGGAGTTGCAGACAAAGACATACATCAATAGAGAAAGCATACGTTGGTTTGGCCTGAAAGACAGGATATCTTGAAGCAGAGGCTTACAGTTATAGGTGGATTCAGAGATTCTTTAATTTGCAGTTGTTTGAAAGAGTTCAGCTTTGTCTAAAGACTTGAAGTCAGTACAAAGGAATGCTTGAATTAAGATAAGGAGGCCTGCTATCTATCATGTGATGGTATAACAGCGTCAGGTTAAAAAGTAAGCCACATTATACTAGACTTAAGAAAAAACAAAACATTTAACAAGATTTTATGGTTTGTAGGGCATGACTTAACCCTTTCCTCTCATGGTCTTAGGTCTTCTTTATAATCTGGTATCTTATTACCACAAAGAGTCTATTCTGTCGGTCTTATGATCTCTATTTTAACATCAATGCTGGTCAGTTGTGCTTAAACTCCACAAAAAGGGGGTTTAATGAGGCATATCCAACCAACCTTCTGGTCATGACTGGTAATTCAGTTTTTAAGGTTTTTCTGGGGACCCCTTGACCAAGAGCGAGGTCTGTTCAGTTGGATGCGGGGCTTAGGATTTTATTTTTAGTTTACAATTTCATTTGAGATGTGCCCCCAAAAAGGAGAAGGTTACAAACAACTCAAGATAAACATTTTAATGCGCTTAATGGACCAATGACTTGGGCCTCTTGACTTTCAGGAAGTCAAGAAGCTGAGAGCTACTGTGGAATAAATTGGGTTTACAGTCAGAGAGAACTGAATTTTAGTTCCAGCCTTAGTTACCCACCAGCATCACTGGGGTGATAGTCTCTCATCCTCAGAATTTCAAGGGAATAGGCTTATGGATGTCAATTACACAGCACGCAAGAAAGCTTGGCACTGTAATCTTCATCCACTGGGGCAAAGTGAGGTTCCCCTCTCCCTTCCTGAGATTCATTTTCCACAGCTCAGATGAGAGGCAGAGCCCAGACAACCCAGAAAGGGAAGAGTCCATGATGGCAGGACTCACACTATGTCCCAGAACCTAGTCCTGCTTGCATAGTAGGCATTTCATAAATACATGATTAAAAAGTACCAGAATCTAGGATCAAGGCAAGATTGTGAATATACTTCACTGTACGTGCCTCATATTTATGGGAGTACTGTACATGAAGTTTTGGGTTTTGTGTTGGTTATTTTTTAGCTGTTTTAGTCCTAATTAAAAATGTGCTTGATAGAAATTCACAGCCTCCCAAACACATCTCACTACCACCGCCCTGTCACCACCCGTTTTGTTAGTCCTTGTTCTCGACAGCCCCTTGTCTGGCTGACATGGGTCCCGCTCAGCCTCCCTCTGTCTCTAACCTGGGTAATTACTTCAGTCCAAGCTGCAGCTCATTAGCTCCCTGCAGGTGTTAACCAAAGCAGACCTGACCTCTTAGGAGTTCATTAGTCAGATGCCAGAGGTAGAACCTGGACTCCAGTTGCTAAGGCCTCCGAGCGCTATAGACTAGAAGTCTCTCTGAATAGTTTTATACTGGCATGTTTAAAAGAAAAATAGTAACGACCCATCAGGTCATAACTACCCATCCCTGTAGGATGCCTTCTTGCCAAACTTCACCTTGGCATGATGCTACCCACCTGTATGTAGGAGCCAAGTGAGAAACCACCGCCCCCCCCCCAACCCTTTTTTTTTTAATTTGAGATGGAGTCTCACTCTGTCACCCAGGCTGGAGTGCAATAAAGCAATCTCGGCTCACTGTAATCTCCGCCTCCCAGGTTCAAGCAATTCTCTGCCTCAACCTCCCAAGTAGCTGGGTTTACAGGTGCCTGCCACTACGCCTGGCTAATTCTTTTTGGATTTTTAGTAGAGACGGGGTTTCACCATCTTGGTCAGGCTGGTCTTGAACTCCTGACCTCGTGATCCACCCGCCTCGGCCTCCCAAAGTGCTGGGATTACAGGCGTGAGCCACCGCACCTGGCCGAGAAATTACCCTTTAATTTGTTTTTGTGTTTGCTCTAAGGCTGTTGGAATGCTCATTATCTTACACAGGGCCCTCCCTCTGAGGAGCCCTTGGAGAAAATTTTGGATTTTAGTATGAGAAAAAGCAGTGCTTCTCCAGAGCAGCTGACAGATGATGACTGCCACAAAGTGCAATGGGAAAGGGGGCAGGTCTTGGAAGAATCGGACCTGGGAATGAATTCCATTTTTACCATGTGATAGCTCTGCAAACGTGGGCCTCTCTTTCATCTGCAAACTTGTAAGATAATACCTAGCTTCCAGGGCTGTTGTGAAGATGAGATGAGATAATCTATGTAGAGGCCTGGTATTTAGTTTGTGATCAGTGAATGGTAGTTGCCAGTGTTGTTTGTTTTTGTAAATGGCTATGTAACTCATGGATATGTCAGAGATCAACATACACCATCTCCAAACAGGAAAGATTGTTGAGGTGAAAGCAACTAAGAAAAGGCAAATGCAGAAAAGCTCTCTGCCGTCCTTCTATTTGACCAAAAGCATGGCATAGAGTTATGAAGACAAATTGTCCCACTCCCCCTCTCAACCAGGGAGAACAAAGGTAAATCACTGAAGATACCTATGACCCTTATTGGCCTGGAGATGGTACCAGAGGAATCTACATTAACAAGCTTTGCGAACTAGCCTGTATGTGCCATCTACTTACCTTCCTGTAGAGACTCAATATTCTTTTTCTTTGTCTTGCCACTTCTCTAAAAACTTACTGTTCTCTGAGGGGTGGGGCTGCCGGCATCTTGGCGGGCTGTCAGCCCGTTGAAATGGAGATCTCTGCCTGCTCCTCCCCTTGGTGTGCTTTGGTTTCTGGAACAGGCCCAGCATGCAGTGAATGTGTGCTGAACGAGCAGATATTGGAGGACACCAGTGCATGTCAGGCAGCACAGGAAAGGTTCTCACTCGGAGTACCCCTCCCTCTGCCTGCTGACCAACCCTGCTGGCTCCGCCGTGGCCCTGTCTAACTATGCTGTGCCTGCCTTTTGGGAACTGTGACTATCTTCATTTTACTTATCTGATCTGGAGGACTTACTATACCTCAAACTGTTTATTAATACACAAGAATTAGAGTGGCCTGGGATGATAAGACACTTTGGACACAAGATAAACAAATGAGAACATATGAACTAGGCACCTTTTTCCAATATTCTAAACAAGTTTAATATTTTAATACATGAGTTTTTTTTTCAGATGGAAAAAAAAAACTGGCTTTTTTTTTGTTGAAGATGCTATTTAAGCTGGAATTCAAAGATACCTCTCTAAATACTCCTCATTCCCTGGGTATTTCCCATGTCTATGTGAAATATATATGTTAATACACTTCCATTTGTTTTTCTCTTGTTAATTTGTCTTTCATTATAGGAATTCATTCCAATTAAGAATTTATAAAGATTGAAAAAAAAAATCTTTCTTTCCCTACAATTTACTGTCTTTGTCTCTTCCCATTGGATACCAGGAAGTACAGAGGAAAATCTGCAGCTGACCACCAGCAAGTGTCCAGGACCCTGTGGCACAGATTATGTGTAACAAGTCTTGCTTCTCTCACTCTATTGTTTGTAGTTTGGATTTTTTATTTGCATCTTCTTAATGAATTAATTATAATTCCTGAAATATTCCATATATCTTTGATAACTGCTTCAAGTCCTGTTTGGAACAAGCTAGAGTAAAAACATTCTAATACAAGATTAGAGAAAGAAAGAAAGAAAAAGAAAGAAAGAAAGAAAGAAACCCTCTGTCATTTCAATTTTCAGTGGTCAATGTAAAAAATTTGGAAGAAAAAAAATCAATATAGGGGCTCCCAAGAAAATGATGAATGTTCACTCTTTAAAAATGAAAGATCTGCTTCCACTAGGGGCTTCAGAAGTGGATATATCTTGCTGTTGTCTCCTTTAAAGTTTATTTTCTTGAAAACCTATTATTGGTCTGAGTTGAGACAAATGTCAAAGTTTTCACATCAAGGTTTTTTAGCTCTTATTCCTATTAATTCATTCTCATTTTCCTCTTTCATGGGCTAGATTCCTTTCAATACAAATATTGTAGTCCCATTATGGTAGATTCCTAGGACTCTCCCAGTTATCAAAGTCAGTAAGAGGTGTGGATTAGACCTGGGTGACCCTGAGTGTGTCACCTACCTTTGAGCTCACCCTCTTCACTTGTGAAATAAAGAGGATAATTTCTTCCCTGTAAACTATTCACATTAAAGACAGTAATGCAGTCAAGACCATCTGGCAGGTGCTCAATAAATGTTATTTTCTTTTCTCTTAACTTTCAGAGCCTAGATGAACCCAATTTTAGATTTTTTAAAAAACAAGTTGTTAGAAACACCTGTTCTTTCTCACCCAATCTCCTTTCTTGTTGTATAAGTTTAGTGCCTTTCCAATACTAATACTCTGGATCAGTTTCCATTATACTATAAACTAGTTTCCACTGAAACTAGATGATAGCAAATTGTATTTCAAGTAAATGGCTCATCAGCTTGATCATCATTTGGCTGTATAGATGTCTGCAAGAGTGGTCCATCCAGCCCAGAAAGCTGTCTCTGAAGGGCGTAGAGAGATTTATAGTCTTGTGTTGTCTTGTACCTGTAATGCCGAACTCTGTCATTATAATAAGAAGAATAGCTAATATTGAACATTTAGCCAGGCACTTTGCTAAGGTATTCACTTTACATGCATTATCTTATTAACCCTTTGTATTAATTTTCTACTAATGCATAACAAATCACCACAAACTTAGCATCTTAAAATAGCAAACATGTACTACCTCTCATTTTCCATGGGTTAGAGTTCCAGGCAGAGCTTAGCTGGTTTTCCTCTTCAAGGTTTCATAAGGCCACACTCAAGGTATTAGCCAGGCTGCATTCCGATTTGGAGGATTGATGGGGTGCTATGGTTTAAATGTGTGTCCCCTCCAAAACTCGTGTTGAAACTTGATGCCCAATGTGGCAGGATTAAAAGGTGGTGCCCTTAAAAGGTGATTGGGTCATGAGAGCCTCTACCTCCAAGAATGGATTGATCCATTCATGAATTAATGGATTAGCGGGTTGTTGGATTAATGGGTTATCATGGGAGTGAGACTGGTGGCTTTATAAGAAGAGGAAGACAGACCTGAGCTAGCATGCTCAGTTACTCATCGTGGGACACCATGTGCCACCTCATAACACCCTGTGCCACTTTGCAATGCCCTGTGCCACCTCGTGATGATGCTCTGTGCCACCATGACTTGGCTTAGAGTTCCACCAGCAAGAAGGCTCTCATCAGATGCCCCCATTTGACCTTGGACTTCTCAGCCTCCAGAACCATAAGAAATGAAGTTTATTTCTCATAGATTTCCCAGTGTCAGGTATTCTGTTATAAGCAACAGAAAACAGGCTAAGACACTGGGGAAACATCCACCTTCAAATTCCTTTCAGTGACTTGGCAGAATTCATGTCCTTATAGTTGAAGGACTAGGATTCCTGTTTATTTGCAGGCTCAAGTCCCTGTGATTTGTCCCCGCCTCTCATAACATGACAGCTTCATTCTTCAAGATGATAGCAAGGATCTTTTGCTCCAGTGGGCTAAGATGGAGCCTTAGATAATGTAATACAAACACAGGAGTGATTATCCCATCATCTTTGCCATTTTCCATTGGCTAGAAGCAAGTCACAGGTTTCTCCTCACTCAAGGAATTCTACTAAGTCACCTAAAGAAACTTGGAAGGATCAGACAGGGCAAGGATGCCTGGCAGTGGGAATCATGGGACCATCTTGCAATTCTGTCTGCCATACTCTCCATCACAACTCTCGAAGGGAGGTATTGTTATGATCCCTGTTGTTCATATCAAGCACCACAATTTGTATGAGACAGTGCAGTACATGTTGGAAATCTGGCACTAAAGCCTGAGCTGTCAGCTTCAGAGTCCATGTTCTTCAAACAATAAATTCTAGGAAGAAGCCTTTCCTCACATTTTTTCTAAAACTACCTCCTTTAGGTTCTAGGTGTAAAGATAGTGTTTGTGATACAGGATTTGAGGAGCATCTGTGTGTACATGATCCATAGTCAAAGAATATTTAGAGCTGGAAAGGGTCTTAAACCTACTGTTCACATCTTTCTCTTTGGTACATGAAGAAACAAAAGATCAGAGAAAGGAAAGGATTTGTTTAAGGTCACAGAACTAGTAAGTAGCAGAGCTGGTATTGGACAGCAGATGCAGCAGACATTTTTATTTTTTCTTTCTTTCTATTTTTTCCCTTGTTTTCTTTTCCTAACTAGTTCATAACTAGAATCCCTTCCCCTCTCCATTTAGTTGGCAATAAGACCTTAATTTTCCTTTGGATGACACCTCCTCTTTCCTCTCAGTCCTTATAATTTAGGGTAAGCTGGTCTCTCCCAGGGAGGTACAGAAATAGTCGAATGATCCAGGCATGTCCAGAGAGAGAAATGAATCTTCATGACCGCAGAGATGGTTGAAATAGGCATATAATTAAAGTAGGGTCAGTAATAGTCAATGAGAATCAGACTTAAAGCTTATTCTGGGATTATTGAGAAAGAGGTGTCATCTTCTTGGTAGGGGCACTACTTAGTTAGGATGGAAACCAGGAGCTGCTGGTAACCATCATTGCCATCAAGCATAGGGAACCATGTTGAGGAAAAAGCTAATACAGAGGAAAGTATGTAGAGGAAGAGATTCCTAATGTTACTGTGTGCTTGATCAAGCCACACCTGAAGCTAGTTACTTCCTAGAATTTGAGGAAACATAGCCAATATATTTTGTTAAGTCAGTACATTTTTGTTCCTCTCTTTAACCCAATTTGAGATGGTTTCTGACACCACTCAGTGAGCGAATTCTAATTGATATGGTCTCCTGGCTTCTGTTGTAGTGCTCCATATGTTGCACTTTGATTTTTTAAATTATTGACAGAGATTTCAGAGCCCTAGTATCTTCTGCAAGAATGTTAAAACCTTCCATCTTATACTCTTCGTCTTATTCATCCCTTTCTCTATAGTCTGAATACATTAGGTCTTTCTTGACATCAGATGCAAAGAAGTATGGGCGCATTGGCTCACGCCTATAATCCCAGCACTTTGGGAGGCCAAGGCAGGTGGATCACTTGAGGTCAAGAGCTCGAGACCAGTCTGTCCAACATGGTGAAACCCCATCTCTAGTAAAAATACAAAAATTAGTTGGGCGTGATGGCACACACCTGTAATTCCACTACTTGGGAAACTGAGGCAGGAGACTCTCTTGAACCTAGGAGATGAAGGTTGTAGTGAGCTGAGATTGCACCACTGCACTCCAGCCCAGAAGACAGAGTGAATGAGACTCCATCTCAAAAAACAAACAGATGCAAAGGTATCACCAAATGGGACACAAAGATGCTTCGGTGAGTTAACATTTTTTATTCTAAAAATGACCTACGTATATCAGGTCCTTTGGCTCCAACCAGTTATTGGGCAGGTTTCTTTCAGGAGTAGCGTGACAGTCATCACTATATTCCTCTGTGGATCTCAGCTGCTAGCTGTGTGTCCTTCATTCTCACGAGTACAGAATGGATTGTTTTTCCTTAACTATGTTACTGCATTTAACATGAGTAGCCTCAACTCCGTCTCTTTTCCAACATAATCACGTGCAAAATTGGAGTGAGGGGTCAGGTTTCTAAGGCAGATGTGTTGCCAAAGGACAGGGCTGCAAGTCATAGAAGGTGGCCATCCCCTTCACAAATCACTGGGAAAGAACAAAGGCTTAGAAAGCAATGAATTGTCTTAGGTTGTTATTGTTTTATTAAACAAAATTGTATTGGGACTTGATGATCCAATTCCAGCATTTAAGGGCTGCCATCAATCACCATTATCCAAGAAAGGAAAACATAAGCTTTATGCTTGCAGGTAATAAGATTATTATCTGAAATCAGCACATGATACTGGAAGAATAATGGGCCTTAGAGCTAGCAAAACTGAGTTCAAATCCTGCTTATGTTACCAGTTGTGTGCTGTTGAAGGAATTTATAAGCCCTCATAAAAGGGGATAATACTTATTTTGCAAGTTGGGGGAAAATCTATAAGGTGAGACCCTTAAGCTACTCTGTCTTTAATAAATTAATCTTTAATTATTCCTACTCTAGAATTCATTATATTCATTATAAGGATAATGTCATGCCTTAAAACTAGCCAGATTATTTCAATTCTGGATGATATGAAATGAGTTCACATCTTTCCTCTCCCACTGAGTAGAGATGTAAAACCTAAGCATAATGTATGGATCAGCTATTAGAAAACTCTGGAAAGTAAAAAGTAACAGGCAGAATGAGGGGAAAGATGCTAAAGTGTCACAGACTCATGAGTAAGTTTAGCATTTTTTCCGTCTGGTATCCGCAACCTGGACTCGACGTAGTAGAAAACACAAGAAGTGGGCATCAGTGGAGTCAGAGATCCAAAAGTCCTTTTAGTTCAGGCTCAAGGAGCAGGAAAGGAATATTCTGGTAGTGACAGCAGCAGCGACAAGGGACCTAAAGATCTAAGGGAAGGAAACTTTCTAACTGAAGAAGCTACGTTTCCAAGAGGATACGCAAAATTTCCTCTTATTGCCTCTGTCCTCATATGACTTGGCCCCATACATGGGCACATTCATGGTAGTGCACAGCCAAGTGAGGGAAATAAGCCCAGCTCCCTGGCTAGAGGACTAAAAAGAGGTGAACCAGGAAATTTTAAAAGGTATAAGGAAGGTCATGGACAGGTAGGAGCTCAAGAAAATGCCTCCATAATGCTGTTCATAATCTACGGCGCTCACCCCTGAGGTGAACTTGTGTGGGTATGGTCCTTTTCAAAGTATCTGATGTGGTTTGGCTCTGTGTCCCCACCCAAATCGCATCTCGAATTGTAATCCCCGTGTGTCGAGGGAGGGACCTGATGGGAGGTGAATGGATTATGGGGGTTTCCCCCATGCTGTTCTCGTGAGAGTGAGTGCTCATGAGATCTGATGGTTTAAAAGTGTGACACTTCCCCTCTGTGCTCTTTCTCTCTCTCCTGCTGCCTTGTGAAGTAGGCGCTTGCTTCCCTTTCACTTTCTGCCATGATTGTAAGTTTCCTGAGGCCTCCCCAGCCACGTGGACCTGAGAGTCAATTAAACATTTTCTTCATAAATTACGCAGTCTCAGGTAATTCTTTACAGCAGTGTGAAAATGGACTAATATAGTACCAAAGACTTTAAGAACTGAACTAAGAAATAGACACCAGCAAGTTCCCAACTGACTAATGAGTGTCTCCTGAAAGAGTCAAATCCAAATAGCACTGAAAAGCCTTTAAGAGTAGAGGTAACACTGAAACTACGACCTAGAAAAAGATGGTAGAAACTGTGAACCAAACTCAGTGGATCAAGTCCCCACTAAAACAAGAATACCTACATTTTCAACAGGATTTAAACAACATCCAAAGTCTTGTTATATTAGGATAAAATCCAGTATCATCCAGCATATGAAGAATCGGAAAATTCAATTTGCACAGAAAAAGGCAATCCAACAAATGTCAACACCAAGATGGCACAGATGTGGAAATTATATGAAAAAAAGATTAAAACACTGATGACAAAAATGTTCCAAAGGACAAATATTTTTGGGATGATAAACATATTAAACATTTTGCAAAGAAATAGAAAATAAAACAAAGATTCGAATATAAAATTTAGGGCAGAAAAATGCAACACAAATAAAAACCGACTAGAATGATGCAATAGCATAATGAAATAACAGAGGAAAACAGTAAACTTTTAGGTCAGTAGAAAGTATCCAAGTTGAACAACAGAGAGAGAAAAAACTTTCAAAAACGGAACACAGTCTCAGAGATAATAGTAAAAGACCTGTTTATGTTATGAAAAACAGAAGAACGTGAGGCAGAAAAAATGCTTTTATTAATAATTGCTAACTTCCCAAGTTTGGCCAAAAACTTCATAAGCCTAGAAGCTTAGTGAGCCCCAAATGGGATAAACCTCAAAACTTTATGCTAAGATATATCATAATCAAACTCCAGAAAATTAAAGACCAAGGAAGATACTGAACGCACCCAAAGGGGCAGAGGAGGAAAGTGTATTATTTATAAGGGAACAACAATTTTAGAGACTACGCATTTCTCATCAGAAACTCTGGAAGCCAAAATGAAGTGCAACAATATTTTTGATGTGAAAAAAAATAATTGTCAGCTCACAATTTGATATACAAAGAAAATATTCTTCAGGAATTAAGGTAAGGTATAAACATTCTCACACGAAGAAAAAGCAAGAGAATTTGTTGCTAGCATGTACTCTAAAAGAATTGCTAGGCCGGTGCCATGGCTCGTGCCTGTAATCCTAGCACTTTGGGAGGCTGAGGCAGGTGGATCACCTGAGGTCGGGAGTTCGAGACCAGCCTGGCCAACATGGAGAAGCCCCACCTCTAGTAAAACTACAAAAAATTAGCTGGGTGTGGTGGCGCATGCCGTTAATCCCAGCTATTCAGGAGGCTAAGGCAGGAGAATCGCTTGAACCTGGAAGGCGGAGGTTGCGGTGAGCTGAGATTGCACTGTTGCACTCCAGCTTGGGCAACAGGAGTGAAACTCCGTCTCAAAAAAAAAAAAAAAAGGAATTGCTAAAGGAAATTCTTTAGACAAAAGCAAAACAGTGCCAGAAAGTAATTTGGAACATTGATGATGAAGGGAGAGCAACAGAAATTATAAATATCTGGGTAAGTATCATAGACTATTCTTCTTCTCTTGAGATTTTAGAATAGCTTCAACAAATATAATAGCAATAGCAAATATAATACAATTGTCCAATGAAATTTTAAATACATTTATATAGAATTATAAGACAACACTAACACAAAGAGGGAGGGAAAAAAGACCTATGAGGGCAATAGTTTCATATTCTACTTGAAGTGGTATATTATAGACTGAAAAACTAAGTATTTTTAGAGCAACCACTACAAAAAAAAGCTGTACAAAGAGATATAGTGAAATCCCTATATATGAGTTAAAATGGGATATTAGAAAAAGGTTCACATCACAGAAAAGAAGGCAGACAAAAGGACACAAAGGGTCAAAAAACAGCAGGAACAAACAAATAATAAAGTGGTACATCATCTGTTTCCAAATATGCCAATAATTGCAACTAGTGTAAATGCTCTAACACGCCAATTAAAAGCAGTGATTGTGAAAATGCATTAAACGTCATGATCTTATATGTTGTCTACAAGAAACTAACTTCAAATATAATGATATAGGTAGGTTAAAAGGAACAAAAAAGCTTTAACTTGTAAACAAAAAAAGAAAAGCTGGGTGGCTATATTAATATCAAGCAAAGTAGACTACATAGCAAAGAAAATTGTCATGAATAAAGACAAATATTATTTAATGATAAAAAGTAAATTCACCAAGGTGATATAACAATACTAAATGCGTATGCATCCAACAGAGCTTCAAAATATATCAAACACATGCTGACAGAACTGAAAGGGGAAATAGACAAATCCATAATCGTAGTTAAATATTTCAACGCTTCTCTCAACCATAGATAGAACTTGCTGATCGATCGACAAGGACATGGAAGAAATGAACAATATCATTTAAAAAACCCGAATCAAATGGATCTTTATAGAATAGTCCACCCAAGAATAGCACACTTACCCAAGTGCACATGACATATTTACCAAGATAAACTATATCTTGGGTTATAAAACAAACCTTCACCAGTTTTAAAAAATTGAACCTAGACAAACTATGCATCTAATCACAATATAATTTGATTATAAATGAATAGCAGAAAGACAACAGAAAAATATTTTACAACTTGGCAATTAAACAGCACATTCTTTAATAATCCATTAATCAAAAAGGAAATTTTGAGGAAAATTAGAAAATAAACTGAATGAAAATAAAATACAGCATATCAAAATTGGTGAAATAGAAATAAAGTAGTGCTTAGTGGTAAATTTATAATTAATTTACTTACATTAGAATTAATTACTTCCATTCAAAAAGAAGAAAGCTTTAAGTCAACACTTTAAGCTTCTCCCTTAAGAAATCTAAAAATAATGAGCAAAAATCCCCCCAAAATAGAACAATGTTATTATATTTGTTTTTAACAAGGAAATGATTAAGAGAAGAGTACTAGTAAATTGACTTGAGGCCAGAAAAGCAATATGAAAAAAATCAATGAAACCAAAATATACTGGTTCTTTGAAAAGACCAATGCATTTGATCAGCCTCTGGCAAAACTGGTAAAGAAAACTGAGAAGAAATAAATCACCAATGTTAGGAATGAATAAAAGATAATACTACAGACCCTGCAGATATTAATGGACTAATGAAGAAACTCTACAAACAATTCTATAAATATACTTAGATGAAACAAACCAATTCATTGAAAGTACCAAATTCATCAAGATGAAATAGATAGCCCCAGTAGACTTAGATTTATAAAATACATTGAATTAATACTTTAAAGCCGTCCAGAAATAATCTCTCAACCAAAATTCTCAACCAAACTTTGTGTGGAAAGTCAAGAGACATAGAATGGCCAAAATAATATGAAAACAATAAAATTAGAGGAGTCATACCAATTAGTTTTAAAATTTAACTATAAAAATCACAATAATCAGTACAGTATGGGGTTGCCGAAGGAATTGATAGAAGTAGATAAATGAAGGAGAATAGAGAGTCCAGACATAAGACCCAGATAAATGTGTTCAATTGATTTTTGGAAAGGTGCAAAGGCAATTCACGGGAGAAAGATATTCTTTTCAACAAATAATGTTGAAAGAATTGGACATTCACATGCAAAAAACAAAAACAAATAGGTCCTTGATCAACACCTCACACTTAATGCAAAAATGAAGTCAACGTAGACTATAGATCTAGATGTAAAAAGCAAAACTACAAAACTTTTAGAGGAAAATATAAGAGAAAATGTGTGTGACTTGGGTAGGGCAAAGAGTTATGTGATGTGACACTAAAAGCATACTCTACAAGAAACAAATGGATAAATTGAACTTTACCAAAACATAAAACTTTTTTTTCTATGAAAGATACTGTTGGGCCAGGCGCGGTGGCTCATGCCTGTAATCCCCGCACTTTGGGAGGCGGAAGCAGGCGGATCACTTGAGGTCGGGGGTTCGAGACCAGCCTGACCAACATGGAGAAACCCCATCTCTACTAAAAATACAAAATTAGCAGGGCATGGTGGTGCATGCCTGTAATCCCAGCCACTCGGGAGGCTGAGGCAGGAGAATTGCTTCAACCCAGGAGGTGGAGGTTGCGGTGAGCCGAGATCGTGCCACTGTACTCCAGCCTGGGCAATAAGAGTGAGACTCCGTCTCAAAAAAAAAGAAGAAGAAAAAAGAAAAAAAGAAAAATGCTGTTTAAAAAAGTGAAAAGACAAACAGTAGACTGGGTGAAAATGTTTGCAAATCACATATCCAACCAAGGACTTGTATCCAGAGTACATATAAAGAAACTCTCAAACTCAACTGTCAGAAGACAATGAAGTTACAAAATGGGCCAAAAACAAACTTCAATAGACACTTTGCCATGGAGGGTAGATGGAAGGCAAATAAGAACATTAAAAGATGTTTAATGCCATTAGCTATTAGGGAAATTCAACTTAAAACCATGATGAGGTACTACTAAACATCTATTCAGATGGCTAAAGTAGAAAATACTGCCAATACCTAAGTAAGTAAGGGATGCAGACAGACTAATTAGAACTGTCATACTTTGCTGTTGCAAATGAGAATGATACAGCCATTCTGGAAAACAATTTGGCAGTTTTTAATGAATTAAACATATGCTTAGTACATAACCAAGCATTCCCACTCCTGGGTAGTTACCCTGGGAAAATGAAAAATTATGCTCACATGAAAACCTGTACATGTACATTTATAGTAGTTTAATAATCTCCAAAAGCTGAACAACCACAAATGTCCTTCAGTGAGTGAACAGATAAAATGTGTGGTACATCCACACACTGGGATACTACTCAGCAGTGAAAAGAAGCAAACCACCAGTACATGCAATAAGCCAGTTTCACAATGTTATTAATACATACTCTATGATTCCATTTATATGACATTCTCTAAACTACAAAGCTATAGGGATGAGAACAGTTCTGTGGCTGCCAGGAGTTAGAGGTAGAGAGAGGGTGGGCTGTGACTGTAAATGGGTAGCATGAGAGAATTTTGGGCAAGTGATGGAATTGTTCTGTATACTGATTATAGTGTTAGTTATACAAATTTATACATGTGTTAAAATTCATAGAACTGTGTATCAAAAAAGTCCATTTTAGCATATGTTAATTTAAAATTTTTTTTAACCCTGATGATGTCACCTTCTATGGAGGAGGATGGAAATGATGCTCCTGATTCTGAAAACGTCTTAACAAGAGAAAAATGTTATGTGATTAAGAGCAAATATTTATTGGGCACTGATTTAGTAAGCTCTGCAATATTACTCCATTTTATCCAATTTAATCCTCCTAACAACACTAGGAGAGTCATTTTGTTATTATCCCCTGTAAGCCAAAAAGTATCTGAGACAGATACTTCCTGTTTCTAATTTTTCTAAAATTTTTAATCAATTTAGATTTTTTTTTTTTTTTTTTTGGCTAAAGTGTTGGGTCTTGACCTGTGACACAGCCTCAGGAAGTCCTGAGAACATGTGCTCAGGGTAGTTGGGCTATAGCTTGGTTTTCTATGTTTTAGGGAGAGACGAAACATCAATCAATACATGTCAGGCATACATTGGTTTGGTCCAGAAAGGTGGGACAGCTTGAAGGGGTGGTGAGGCTTGGAGGTCATGGGTGGTTTCAAAGATTTTATGATTGGCAAATGGTTGAAAGAGTTATTATCTAAAGACCTGGAATGAGGCCATATGTAGTGGCTCAGACTTGTAATCTCAGCACTTTGAGAGGCCAAGGCAGGTGGATCACCTGAGGCCAAGAGCTTGAGACCAGCCTGGGTAACATGGTGAAACCCTATCTCTACTAAAAATACAAAAATTAGCTGGGCACGGTGGCGGGCACCTGTAATCCCAGCTACTCCTGTGGCTGAGGCATGAGAATGGCCTGAACCCAGGAGGGTTGCAGTGAGCTGAGATTGTGCCATTGCACTCCAGCTTGGGTGACAGGAGCAAAACTCCATCACAAAAAAAAAAAAAAAAAAAAAAAAAAAAAAAAGACCTGGAATCAATAGAAAGGACTATCTGGGTTAAGACAAAGAGTTGAGGAGACCATGGTTTTTATTATGTAGATGAAATCTCATAGGTGATCATCCCTAGAGGTGATATATGGCAAATGTCTCTGACTCAGACCCTTAAAAGGCACTAGACTCTCAACCAATATCTTCAGGATCAGAAACAGACCTAGAAAGCAAAGGGGATTTGCTGTAGAATGCAGATTTCTCCCACAAGAGACAGCTTTGCAGTGCCATTTCAAAATATGTCAAAGAAATATAGTATGGGGTAAAATACTTCGGTTTCTTTCAAAGCCCTGCTGTCATGTGATGCTATACTAGAGTCGGGTTGGAATTTGATATCTTATTGCTACAAAGAATCTGTTCTGTCAGTCTTAGGATTTCTATTTTAATGTTAATGCTGATCAGTTGTGTACCTGAACACCAAAGGGAGGAGGAGATGATGAGGCATGTCTGACTTCTCCTTCCTGGCATGGCCAGAATTAGTTTTTCAGGCACCATTGGCTGAGAGGAGGTCCATTTAGTCATTTGGAGGGTTTAGAATTTTACTGTTGGTTTATTACACCCCTTTTTTACAGATGAGGGAAACTGGGCCCCAGGTTATGTGACTTGCCCAGACCCATGGCTAGAAAGTGAAGTACCTGGTGTTTGAACACAAGCCTCACCAACTCCAAAGTTTTGAGTTTTGTGCCAACTACATCCTAACCGTTTCCGGGGTTCCAGTATTCTGCTTTTCCTGTTTTAAAATCCTGCATATTAACTAAGTATAGCCTTGTCAGAGAGAAACATCATCTCTGCTCTGCGAATAAGCTCTCTCCTCACCACTGATCTCTAGTCAATGAGAAATGCTGACTCTTTGGCTAAAGAAATTTTCTAGTATCGATCTCCGTTGTTTTCTTTATTTAATGTAGCTGTTAAGTTCTTTTAAACAATGTAATTCATCATGAGATAGTCAAACCCTGGTTTTATTGATACAACAATTAATTAGTTGGCTGCCGAGTTCTGCAGAGTTTGTTCCAGATGAATGCCTGGCTAGGCTCTGGAGCCATGATGCAAATCTAGTGAACATGTTGGACATACTGCTGACTTAATCACATTTGAGACGTTGCTGGATTTGAGTCCCCCCGCCCTTGCCTCTGGGATGGCTGATGGCTGGAGCTGCTCTGAGAGCGATTGCAGGAGCTGCCTCTACTAGCACCAAAGCTGGGGACTGGTCATTCCTGGCTTTTCCCAAGGAGGGTTCCTGGGGCCTTTGAGAAAATAAAAGTAAAGTAGGAAGTTTGGGGTTTATGTTCATGCTAAAGTATGGCTGTGCTGTGTAGTGGATAAAAAAGTGGGGTCTGGGGTCAGACTCCTTGGAGTCCAGTGGTTATCATTCACTAAATGGGACAAGAGACCACTCACCTTTTAAAGCTTTATGAAGATACAACTTACATGCCATACAATTCACTATTTATTCAATGACATTCAGTCTGTTTACAGAATTGTGTAAACATCACCAAACCTAATTTTAGAATATGTTTCTCACCCTGATTCTGGGGTCTGGGGGAGTTCCCCAGATACTGTTGGGACCTCAACCCCAGCCAGTGTCTAGGCTCTTGACGGTATATGAGAAAGAGTTCAAAGATAAGCCAGAAAACAGTGAAAGTACAGAGATGTATTGTAAACCAAGAAGTACACACTCAAGAAAAAAGAGTCACACTGTGGGTTTGGATTTGGGGTTTCTATCTTTATGGGTCTCTTTAACCAAGGGGTGGAATATTCATGAAGATTCCTGGAAAAATCTGGAGATTTTCCAGAACTGTGGTGTTGCCCATTTTTAAAAGAAATATGGGTGTTCCTGGAACTGTCATTCCAGTGATTGTTTGATTTAGTATGTTAATGAGCATATAATGAGGTCCTACATAAAACCTAGGTCAAATCCTGTGCCATGTTGCGTCCAGTCAGTCTTAGCCAGCTTGATTCACACCCTGGTTTTTCAGGATCTTAACAGTCTCTAGCTTCTGCAACTGTTTCAATAGTTTCCTTTTACTAGTCATGTGAAGCTGCTGCCTGAAATTTCCTCTTCTCCTGAGATCACCCTGTATGATTCCTGTCTCAAACCCCAAAGGAAACCTTATCCCCATTTGCAGTCACTTCCCATCTCCCCACCCTAGACCATCCCTTAAGCAATCACTAATCTATTTTTTGTTTCGATAAATTTGTCTTTTCTGGAAAATTAATATAAGTAGAATGATACAATTGTGGTCTTTCTGTGCCCAACTTTTTTCTCTTTGCATATTATTTTGAGGTTCATCCATGTTGTAGCATGTATCAATACTTCATTCTTTTTCATGGCTGAATAATATTCCATTATATTGATGTACCACATTTTGT
Organism: Macaca mulatta; assembly: GCF_049350105.2. NCBI lineage: Eukaryota > Metazoa > Chordata > Mammalia > Primates > Cercopithecidae > Macaca > Macaca mulatta. The sequence continues at coordinate 10,893,344 of NC_133425.1, read as the reverse complement.
TTATCTGATCATCAGTTGATAAACATTTAGGTCATTTCCACTTTTTGGTTGTTATGAATAATGCTGCTATGAACATTCCTATATGAGTTTTTGCTTGGACATATGTTTTCAGTTCTCCTGGGTATATATCTAGGAGTGATGTTTCTGGGTCCTGTGGTGGTGCCATGTTTAATATCTTGAAAAACTTCCAAACTATTTCTCAAAGTGGCTATGTCATTTTATACCCCCACCAGCAATGTGTGTGGGTTCTAATTTCTCCACATCCTCCCCAACACTTGTTATTGTCTGTTTTTTTCATTCTGGCCACCCTCATGGGTATGAAGTGGTATCTCGCTGTGGTTTTGATTTGCATTTCCCTGCTAGCTAATGATGTTAAGCATCTTTTCATGTGCTTATTGGTCATCGGTATGTTGTCTTTGGAGAAATGCCTCTTTAAATCCTTTGCCAATTTCTAAATCAGGTTATGTGTCTTCTTCTTCTTCATCTGTAAGAATTCCTCAAATACTGGGTACACATTCCGATAGACTGACCATTTAAACCCTCAGCCTCAACTTTGCCTCTGGGTTGCTTTACCAGTGTTTCGTTCCTGTAGATTCATACCCTCCTTTTCACCTTGTCTGTCCTTTTTTTTGTTGTTGTTGCCTAATCCTTTCCCATCAGAGAAGGAAATCAGTGTGACACAGTGACTGCCTCAAGAGAGTAAAACCCTAGACCCATCAGTGCTCACTTTCAAAAGAAAGGTTTCTCCTCTTTACTTCCCATACATTTTAAACATTTTCCTCTTCCTCCTTCTCCCCTGCGCCCCAGCCAAAAAAAACAAAAAAAACAAAACAAAAAAAACAACCCTAAATTGTAAAGCAACATTCCAGATTTTCATCCCCTGCTAAAAAGCAATGAGGTATATCAGAAAGAGACAAACTTGGAGTTTTACTGTTCTGCAGTCAAATCCCAGATGTGCCTTCTCTATCTGTGTGACTCCAAGCAAGTTGCTTAACCTCTCTAAGCCTAACTTATCTAACTTTAGTGTTGAAATGAGGAAGAGTATTTTAAAAACATGATTAGTGAATGCAGTGATCACCTCTTAAGTGTACTAAGCGTTCAATACAAGAATTTCCTTTGCTCTTTACTCATGCAATCTCACAGCAACTTTGTGAAGTGGGTGTTACTTTCTCAACATTACTAGGGACAGAACAAAGACTCAGAGAGGTGCACCACTTGCCCTAGGTTCCTCAGCCAATGAGAGGCAGAGCTGAGATTCAAACCCAAATCTCACCCTCTCTAGAGCTTCTGTTCTTCTTAATGAGTTGCAAATGGAGGGCCCCCACTGTAAGCTATCACCCTATTAGAGTAATTTAGAGAAAATAACAAAATCCTAGCAAGAACTTCCCTGTGGGGGGATTATTTGTCTGCAATATGTGTGTTTTGCATGGCTGAGTTAATCTTTATTGAGCAAGGGCACCGTGGGAAGTATGGGGCACAACAATGAACGAAACCAGAAGGAGCTTCTTCCCTAAAGCCATTAAAGAAATAAATATACGGGCCGGGCACAGTGGCTCATGCCTGTAATCCCAGCACTTTGGGAGGCCAAGGTGGGAGGATCCCTTGCGGTCAGGAGTTTGAGAACAGCCTGGCCAACATGGTGAAACCCTGTCTCTACTGAAAATACAAAAATTAGCTGGGCGTGGTGCCGGGAGCCAGTAATCCCAGCTACTTGGGAGGCTGCAGCACAAGAATTGCTTGAACCTGGGAGGCGGAGGTTGCAGCGAGCCAAGATCGTATCACTACACTCCAGCCCGGGCGACAGAGCGAAACTCCATCTCAAAACAAACAAACAAACAAGTTTATTATTTCATTACACATTGTGCTAAGTATCTGGGTTTGAATTTCTGCTCTGCAGTTTACGACTCCGGTTCTTTGAGCTTTGTTTTCCTCCTCTCCTCTGTACAATGGGTTGGTTATTTCCTGCCTCACTGGCTGTGGGGAAACCTGGGGATGTGTCAGCGTGTGCTGGTCCTGCTCTGTAGTCTGTCGTCTGCACCCAGTTAAGGGCTGCAGCCAGAGGTGATCACTTTCTTAAGCTCCGGTTTTCTGAAGTCTGCTTGCAAACACATAGCTCCACTCTGCTGCTGTGAGGCCGGGGCCAGCTTCCTCTTCTCTGCGCTGCAGCAGCCAATGAAGTTCTGGGAAGCCGGCCTCTGTGCCTTCTTTGGGAGGAAAACTGAACTGACAAGTATGCCTTGAGAATACTGCACCTCCATACGGAACTGCAGAGGAATTGCTGTGCACATGATTAGAGTTTCAAGGAAGTCACGTAAGAATAGGCCACGCTAGGGTTCAGCATTCCTACTGCAGAGGAGAGAAAATCAGAAGCCATATGAGGGGACTTCATTATATTATAAGGCAGTTTCTGAATAAAAAAGGGCAGTTGTTCTTGCAATTGTATTTAATAGTAGGCCAGAGCTTGCCCGACATGGAAAGACGGGGATGATATGATGAGTGCATTGGAAAATCCTTCACTTAGTCTTTCTGCTTACAGACAGAAATTTAATTTGACTCCGATATTTGGTTCTTTGGGTGAATGTGCCCAGCAAATGAAGAAATGAAAAATCTGCAGATTAAAGATATTCGGGTGTTGCTGTTGCACAACATGTATAAGACCCAACTTTGTAACTTAGCATCTAAAAACCTTTATCACGTGGACAATGGATTTGCCTCCTGCCGTCATTAGTGTCAGAGAGCTGGAGATCGGCTGGCTGAGTTCAAATCCACCCTGTCTCTTGCTAGCTCTTTGATCTTAAGTGGCTTAGCCTCTCAGAGCCTCATTTTCCTTGTCTGAGACAAGGGCTGAAACCACTATCTCACAGAGTTATAATGAGGATAAAGCGGTTTCAAGTTTATAAGGTGATCGGCCTAAGGGGTACACACAGCAGAGCTTCTCCAGCTCAGCACCACTGGCCCTGGGAGGGGAACAGTCCTGTGCACCATAGGATGTTTAGAAGCATCCCTGACCTTTACCCCTAGATGCCAGTAGCATTCCCTCTCCTACCACAGCTGTGACAACCAAAAATGTCTCCAGATATTGGCAAATATGTCCTGGAAGAGAGACAAAATCACCCCGATAGAAAACCCTTGGCACACAGTAAGTGCTCTCAACAGGGTTGTCATTATCATCTTCCATCGCTTGCCTCTGAAATCCTCCGCTTAAATCCAATGACTTGAACGTCTCTGGACTAAAATGTGCTTTCTGGCAGTTCTCTGCTCACACCTTCCCTTCAAAGGCCTTTTGAGGCTCCAAAGCCTCAAAGCCCTGTTGTGCCTTTTCCTGAGTTCTCCTGCTCATTCTTCAAGACTCAGTATAGGCATCACCTCCTCCAAGAAGCCTTCTCTTCCCTTCTCCCCTCAAAGGTGGGGACGTTCTGTCTCTGAGACCACAGAGCGCCTGCGGTTCATAAATTCATTCATTCATTCACTCAAAATGTATTATGCCCAGCACACAGTTCACACTCAAAGAAGCACAAAGATTTCCCATGCCAAGGAAATCAAGAATGCGGACACACAAGGAGTGAGGTGAAGAATGGAGGTTAATAGGTGAAAGAAAGATAAAAGCTCTCTCCTGCAGAGACGGGTCCCGAGCGGGTCCTCTGGCCCATGGTGAAGTGCAGGAGGTTTTATAGATGAGCTTGAGAAGGCGGTGTCTGATTTACATGGGGCACAAAAGATTGGTCGGACCAGGTGTGCAATTTGCATAGCATGCGAAGAACTGGTTAAGACTGGGTGTGCCATTTGCATAGTGTGTGAAGAAGCTGGCCACTCACCCTTATCTTTTATTATGCAGATGAGTTCTCTACCTGGCCAGTGCCATGTCACCTGCTTTTTTACTGTACACATAGTGACAAAGAAAAGGGAAGATGGATCCTCCATATTGAATATGCCTGGCTCCCAGGTAGCCCTTTCCTACTGGTCCAGCTGCCAGCATTCACCTGTGCCGGCTTCTAGCTTGCATGTTTGCAGCTTGATTTTTCAGGCTGCTCTTTGTTAAAAAGAAATCATTTGGGGGCTGCATTTTGTTAAAAGGGAAGCCTTACTGAGGACTCCTTTACCCTCACTATTGCCTAAATAATTTCTTTCTAGCTCCTATATCAATATTATCACAGAGTTATCACTTTCTGTGTTTCTCTCCCACATAATACTGTGATACTCAAAGGTCAGAGTTGTGGGCGTGTAGTAGGACTCATTGAATGCTCGATGCAGGGAGTGGCAAAGGGAAGAGTTAATGGCGGGGGTCCTTCCCAAAAGGACAAGGAGATCAGCAACCTCAGCTTCAAGACTTCTCCCTCCTGCTTTCATCTGGTTCCCCAGGACACAGCCCAAGAAGCAGCAGGAGCTGCGTCAGCCTCACTAAATAAAAACGGCTCTTTAAAAACATCATTAGAAACTCATTTACTGCAAGCCACCAAAACCGCGTGAGGCAGAGAAAATCGGCCCATCCCCGATCGTCTTTCTCTTGTTCTGTTTGCTCTCTTCTTTTGTCTGTTTTTTTTTCCCCTCATGTTTTGCTGATTCTCATCATTTCCAAAGAATTATTTCCACTGCTTCTTGCTGCCAAGTCCCCAAACAATCATGCACACATACTTGTGTGTTGCTAGAGGCGAGAAGAATGCCTTTGCTGCGGTGTGAACTTTCTGCAGTTTGCAAAGTTTTCGATTCCAATACCCCAAGTTGCTGGAGCCCAGCTTTGATCATATATTAACGTCCAACTGTTGGACTTAATTTCTCTGCATTAAAAAAATGCACATAGGAGTTTTTAATAGAGTTAAATAGTTTGTGTTTCATAAAACTTTCTGCCTTCCATTCCCAATTCTAATCAGTGCTATTGGTTGGCCCAGAAAACGACTTAAACATTACTTGAACATTGGCTTAAAGGTGAATTTTAAAAGTCATTTTCCATTCATTCATAATTTTCTTAAGTTTTAGCGGGGATCCTGTTCACTGTCTGTGCTTCTGCTGCTGCTCTTCTCACTTTGAGAAAAGGAAGGAAAAGGGGAAACAATGATGCTGAGGACCTACGGTGTTCCTCTCCCCTTGGGAGAAGTACTCATAAGTCCACTCTTACAGCCAAGGACTCTTGGGCACAGGGAAGTCAAGCAAGTTTCTGACAGTCACACAGCTAGTGGTGACAGAGTCAGGATTAGTAACAGAACCAGCTCCTAGAAAACTTGAATGCTGTCATTTTCTCTGTCCTCTTGCTCCCCCATTATTTGAGCCCTGATAATACCACCTACCAGGACCCATCCAGTGCAGGAGCAATGGAAATCCTTTCTGATCTATTATAGAAGGGAATTCTCATTTCCAGCCCTTCCAAGGGCTATTCTAAGGATTAAACCCCACAAATTGATGTTTGTGCAGCTGGGTACCCAGAAAACAGTTTATCATTATTGTCTGTTGTTATTATTTCTTCCTTCCAAACTTATCAGTCTTCTATCCCATTCTCCAGGCCCTGCCCGCTATGAAATATTTCTAAAAGAGTTCTTTAAGGATTGGGTCCACCTCTGATCCTATGTGTTGCTTCAAACATAATGTCCACCATGAATCTAGCAAAGCCTGGTTGAATTGAACAGTGATAGTGGTAGCAGGCTAAACAAGTAAAGGGTACATTGGCAAATCTCTTTCCAGTCGAGGCAGTCCAGTGCCATAGGCTGTTACAAATGCACAGTTTCAAGTTTATAAGGTGATCGGCCCAAGGTGTACACACAACACAGCTTCTCCGCCTCAGCACCACTGGCCCTGGGAGGGGAACAGTCCTGTGCACCGTAGGATGTTTAGAAGCATCCCTGACCTTTACCCCTAGATGCCAGTAGCATTCCCTCTCCTACTACAGCTGTGACAACCAAAAATGTCTCCAGATATTGGCAAATATCTCCCGGAAGAGAGACAAAATCATCCCTGATAGAAAACGCTTGGCACACAGTAAGTGCCCTAATGACCCTAATGGATCATGCTAATGGCAGAAATATGAGATGTACTAGCAGGTGACGGGACATAGTTAAGAGTAGATGAAATTTTTTTCTCCTCCATTATAGGGATTATATCTTCTTTTAAAATTTTTATCTTATTTTATTTTACTTTTTGAGATGGAGTCTCCCTCTGTCTCCTAGGCTGGAATGCAGTGGCATGATTTCAGCTCACTGCAACCTCTGCTTCCCAGGTTCAAGCGACTCTCCTGCCTCAGCCTCCTGAGTAGTTGGGACCACAGGTGCACGCCACCATGCCCAGCTGATTTTTGTATTTTTAGTAGAGACGGGGTTTCACCATGTTGGCTAGGCTGGTCTCGAACTCCTGACCTCAACTGATTCCCCCCACTTCAGCCTCCCAAAGTGCTGAGACTACAGGTGTGAGCCACCGTGCCCGGCCTGTATCTTCTTTTGGCATATTGGAACTGTTATATTTTTTTCAACTTAGGCTTTCTAATATTTTGTTTTTAAATGCTAACCATCTGCTAGATGATCAGTGCTATTACGGATATAAGGATGATGATACGGTTTGGATCTGTGTCCCCCCGCCCCCAAATCTCATGTCGAATTGTAATCCCCTATATTGGGGGCTTGTGGGAAGCAATTGGATCATGGGGGCAGATTTCCTCCTGGCTGCTGCTCTCGTGATAGTGATAGTGCGTAATTGCTCACCCAAGATCTGGTTGTTTAAAAGTGTGTAGCCCCTCCCCACTCTCTCTCTCCCCCTCTGTCCTCCTCCTGCTCCGGCCATTATGCCCAGTAGCAGTGATGGGAATGAATAAAACAGAAAGGAACCTATACTCCAGTCTTTCATGTTTGACCTGCTATTATTCCCCCTTCCCTATAACACAAATTCATAGGAAACTCATTTATTAAACATTTATCATGTCCCAAGTGCTGTACACATTGCATTCATCATTTGATTCACATAGTAAAAACATATTAAGGTAGAGGTTATTATTGTTCCCATTTTATGGATGAAAAAACTGAGGTTCAGACAAGTTAAGTAACTTCCCTAGAGTCACAGCACTGCTAAGTGGCAGAGCTGGGGTTGAGCCCCCAAGTCTGCGAAAGTGAAAGGGCCTTGCCTTTAACCAAATGCTACACTGTCTCTGTTCTCTTTCTTTCATAAAGAAGCTTCATAAAGGGTTCTTAGATGTGGGAATTCAAGGAATCCTGGAAACACAAACACTGGGCTTAGGTCTATGCTTGTGGCATCCTCTGGGTACAGCCAGAGTGCTAATTAGCATTTGTTTATCGCCTCTAATTATCTGAGACTCTCTGACAGTTTGAGTTCAGGAATGCTAATGTGAGGGGAGAGTTGTGAGAAGTTAGAAGCAGAGGCTTCAGGCTTATAGAGACAAACGTTGTGTTTTAGCTGACCCAATGGCTCCTGGAGGGGCAGAGAGACCAGGACATGGAGTTAGAAACAGATTGAAATGAAGAGAGTCACTTACCATGTACCTTTTATCCCAAGAGCTCTCACTTTGCTGGAATTATGCCCTAAATAACCCAGCTCAAGGACTAATGAGTTTCAAAAGATTGATGTAGTAATATTAACATTTGTATTGCAAAAGGTTGTAGAGCACATGTATTATTTTCTGCCTGCCTGGCAACCGTTTTTCTTTCTTCTGGTAATAGGACATTGATTTTGCCTGGGAAGACACCCACTCCAACTTAAAGTCCATGTAATTCTGATGTTGTCCCCCAACCTACACCCCAGCCCTAGGCACCAAGAGGGACCCTGTAATTCAGACCTGGCCAATTACCATATTCTATCTTCATGACCTCAGTGATTGACTCGGGAGTAAGCCAGTGAGAATCAGTTCCACTTTTTCCTAAATGTTGGAGAAGTGTCTAAGTTGTGAATAGATCTGATTGACCTTAGGTTCAGCTATATCCAGAGGATCAATTGCATAAACAAGAATCTGTCATTCCCCGTCTCTGGTCCTGTTTTCCTTTATGTTGCTTCAGGTTTTTTGTACACATTCTCTACATTTCAAGAATTCTGGCTACAAGCAGTGCCCTTCTCAGCCTTAGGCTCCATATGTCAAATTTCATAAGAGAATTCTTCATTGCTCCCACTCACCTGCACACTCTACCCCCTTGGCCAATTACAGCTGGGAAAATGCAGTTCTACGACTGGCTGTATCCAGGTCACCCTTGCAGCTGCAGGGAGGTGGGACAGCAGGTGCTATCAGGTTCACTGTCTGTGGAGGATGAACAGTTTCTACAAGGTAGGCAGATGCCCTGCACGGTTCTTTTCAACTATGAATGGGTCCCTATCTTTTTCACGTGTCCAGAAAATGGACTATGTCATTAGACTTTTCAGACTTGGAAGGACACACTGGCTCTGTCGATGGTGTCATTGGCCAAATCATATTCCTTGGAAGACTTACAATGCAAGTTATAAGCAGATGTTGGTGACATAGTAGCATGCTACTGCCAAGACACAGGGACAGGTCAATGGATTCAATTGAGAGGATGCTTAATGGCCCATTTCCCTCCAAAAGCAGGAGACAGAGGAGATGGTGACTCTCCCCTGCCACCCAGTACAGCCTCCTTCATCCTTCCTTTCTCCTGTAGTCTCCCTCTTTTTTTGGGGGGTGGGGAGTCTCGCTTTGTTGCCCAGGCTGGAATGCAGTGGCACAATCTTGGCTCACTGCAACCTCCACCTCCCGAGTTCGAGTGATTCACCTGCTTCAGCCTCCCAAGTAGCTGAGACTACAGGTGCCTGCCACCATGCCCGGCTAATCTTTGTATTTTTAGTAGAGACAGGGTTTTTCCATGTTGGCCAGGCTGGTTTAGAACTCCTGACCTCAGGTGATCTACCATGCCCAGCCTCCAGTGTCCCTTTTATACCCCTTCTCAGCTCCTGCTAGGGTATTCTCAATTTAAGCTACTGATGTCACTCTTTGTAAATGTCAGTGGGTCCTCATTTTATAGTTCAGAGTCCAAGGTTTTCAAGTTGGCTTCTGGGCTACTTCCAGCCCATCCAGAACCCACCTGTTGTTTTAAAAATTTTTTAAGGCTGGGCACGGTGGCTCACACCTGTAATCCCAGGGTTTTGGGGAAGCCAAGGTAGGCGGATCATGAGGTCAGGAGATTGAGACCATCCTGGCCAACATGGGGAAAACCTGTCTCTACTAAAAATATAAAAATTAGCTGGGCATGGTGGCACACACCTGTAATCCCACTTACTCGGGGGGCTGAGGCAGGAGAATGACTTGAACCCGGGAGGCGGAGATTACACTCCAGCCTGGTGACTGAGTGAGACTCTGTCTCAAAAAATAATAATAATATAATTAATTTTAATTTATTTTGAGATGGGGTCTCACTATGTTGTCCAGGTTGGTCTCGAATTTCTAACCACAAGCAATCTCACTTCAGCCTCTTGAACTGTTGGAATTACAGGCGTGAGCCACCACATGTCTCTTCCCCACCTTTCTAATGACGATGCTTCCTTGTTTCTATACCTCCTCGTTTCTTCCATTCTTTGTCATGCTTCAACTGTAGTGAGTTATTTTTTTTTGTTCCCTGTGGGTACTGTTTCTTTGGCACCTCTGCACCTATAATTGTGTTGCGTAGGACACTTTCGTCCATGAACAATCTTTTAAAAACTCTTCCTCTATTAAGCCTACACTACACTGTCATCATCTGAGACAAGCTTTGAGAACACAAATTCTGGAAGTTCAGCATTCCGATTCTACCATTTATTACCCCTGTGATCTTGGACAAATTAGCCTCAGTTTTCTCATCTGTAAAATTTGAGATATTAATAATAATAGTGTATCTTCCTCTTGGAATTGTTGTGAGGTTTAAATGTATTAAATTATCTAACACACTTGGAGCAGTGCCTGACACATGAATGCGCCATAAGTGTTTGTTTATTGTTATTTTATTCATTCCCATACCTGTCTCCTTGTAAACTTTAGGCTCTTTGAGGGCAGTGAATATGGCTTTTTTTTTTTTTTTTCTGTTTCCTCAGTGTTTATTAGTTACTCTTTTTCCTTCCCTCACTGCAAAGAGATAACTGGGTTTCTGAACACTGAGCATCAACATCTCCAGTCTCATCATGGGAGACACTCATCCAGAAGCAAATCTCAGCCAACGGGAGTGGAGCCAACGTGGGAGGCTGCAACTGCAGTAAGATTGCCACCATTCAGGGACCAGCCAGGATCTCATGCCTACTGCTGCTTTGGTGGCTATGATGGACCATTTCAACAGGTGACCACACGGAGAATTGAACAACATATTCTTATGGAAACAGCACCTGTACAGGGAAAGGCAGGGCATGTGGGGAAACACAGGAAACAACACAGAGGCAGAAGCAGCACTTGAGGGGGAAACAGTGCTCCTCTGGGCTCGGCATGCTGCGTTGTCTGCTGGGCGGCTGGCGGAGGACCAGGGCACAGAGCAGTGTTTAACTGCTCAGCTCTTGCTCTGAACAGCTGAGCTATAAATGCTCATACCTCAGCCGAAGAATAAGCAACCTAATCTGAAATCGTATTCCAGTAAAAATAAAAATATGTTGGGTTGGAAGAAAGAGAGTTGCATTGCCTTTTGATTTCACCTCCCACCTCTTTTATTGCAAGAATTGTATTGCTGCTCCTCCAGCTGTGATAACTCTTTCGGGAATAATAAGAGCTCTCATCTGTCTTAAACAGACCAATGAAAGAATTTATTTCTCATGCGCTGTTTGTGAATATTGAGTTAAGTAATAGCTGGCACTTATAGACCACCTTAATATGCGTTAGCATTGTACCCTCAGGGCAGTCATTGGAGGTAAGTGTGGCAATCATCTTGGTTATACATGAGCAAATGAAGAACCAGAGAAGCTCAGCGGTTTGTTCAAGGTCACACCGCCAGTCTATAAGATAAGATGGTATAAAGGAAAGAGGTCCATTCTGAGGTCAGATAGTTCTGAGTTCTTATCTCTGTTCTGTTACTTAGTAGCTGGGTGACCTTGTTGTTTCTCCTCTCTGAGTCTACATTTCCTAGTTATTAAAATGGTATAGTAATGCTCACTCCATGGATTTATTATCAATTCAGTGGAACATTTATATAAAAAGACAATGTCAAATATACTGCTTAATAATTCCTTCTCCATTTGCTCCTTTTTCTTTCTAAGAAAAACAGTTGGAGCTTGAACTCAGACCAGCTGATCTCCCAGCCCACACTCTTTGCACCCTTCCATGCTGCCTGCCGTCTCTACCCTCTCCCGGCTGACAGTACAGTGGTAGCCGGGAGGTGATGCCTTCTTACAAATCATCTGTGATATAGTGAGGAATATCCTTGGGTACTAGAGGAACATGCATTTATGCACTTATTCAGTGAGAGAGCTCCATGTGGATTTAGGGGGAGGGCGGGTCCAGCTTTGAATATGTGCTTGTTAAATTGTCTGTGTGAGGAGCCAAGGGGCACTTCTCAATAGGTAGCTGGATATGCAGAGCTGAAGCTTGGGAAACCAATCTGAGCTTTGGCTGCAGATTTATGAGTCATCATTGTACAAGGGATCAGAATATAATTCCGGCTTTTATGACTCTCAGAGGTGGTGGAAACAAGGTGTGGCAGAGACAGAAATAATTACAATACAATATAAAATATGACAGTCTAGATTAAAATAAATCCAAGAGGACAAGAACTTTGTCCTCATGGAGCTTAGGTTGCAGTGAAATTTAAGAGACATGAATCAAAGTTTCCATTCAAATGGAAAAATTGTACTACCGAACTTTCCAACTGTGTCTGTGGTGACTTCAAAATTCATTCATTTAGTTGTTAATTCTTACAAAAGATATATTTGTATTTGTTTTTGTTTTGGGATAGAGTCTCACTCTGTTGCCCAGGCTGGAGTGCAGCAGGCTGATCTCAGCTCACTGCAACCTCTGCCTCCCAGGTTCAAGCGATTCTCGTGTCTCAGCCCCCAGGTAGCTGCGATTACAGGTGCCCGCCACCACACCTGGCTAATTTTTGTATTTTTAGTAGAGATGGGGTTTCACCATGTTGACCGGGCTGGTCTCAAACTCCTGACCTCAGGTAATCCACCCGCCTTGGCCTCCCAAAGTGTTGGGATTACAGGCATAAGCCACTGTGCCCAGCCCATCCTTACAGAGGTTATTTATTCTGCTCCTATTATAAACCAGACTCCGTGCTGGGTTCTGCAGATAATGTGATGAGTAAAAGAAGATGCATCTTCTTTCTCCCATGGAGCTTAGAGTTTATTGGAAGAGACAGATAGATAGTAATCAGTTTGCATAATACACATAAAATTGCAACCGTGACAAGGGGTATAATGCATACCAAATGATACTAGAAAGTATTAACCTAGACAGAAAGGTTGGGCAGACTTCCATGAAGAAAGCTCTAATGATATTAGAACTGGATACTAAAGGATGATGAGGCATGAACTAGGTGAAGAAAGAAGGATGGAGAACTTTAAAGAACAGCATGTGCAAAGGCCCTGTGGCAGCAAGAGTGTTGTGCCTAGAAAGGACTGGCAAAAACCAGTGTAACTTCGTTCAGTGGGCATCCAGCTACAGTTCAAAATCCATCACTCTGTCTTCAGTTACAGCACAGATTTGGGTCCCATAATATCTAGTTACCTTGATTCTAAGGTATCAATGATTGTGTTATCCCACTGGTTTGTTAACATTGTTTTTTTTTAATTGAAAATATAAACAAAAAAATGGTGAGAGCTTTGCTACCACATTCAATTACTACATTAATTTTTTTTTTTTTTTTAGATGGGGTCTCGCTCTGTCACTCAGGCTGGAGTGCAGTGGTGCGATCTTGGCTCACTGCAGCCTCCATCTCCTGGGTTCAAGCAATTCTCCCATGTCAGCCTCCCAAGTAGCTGGGATTAGTGGAGAGCACCATCACACCTGGCTAACTTTTGCATTTTTAGTAGACAGGGTTTCACCATGTTGGTCAGGCTGGTATCAAACTCCTGACCTCAGGTGATCCACCCACCTTGGCATCCCAAAGTGCTGGGATTACAGGGGTGAACCACCTCACCTGGCCTACACTGATTTTTTAAGTGGACTTTTTATTTGGGTGATTTTAGATTTACAGAAAACACATCAATTTAAAGATGCATTCTGAACTTCAAAATGTGAAGAAGATGCTTCTTGGAATTGAAACAATTTTTATGATTATGATTACGACCACCACAGCTAACATAATTAACTTTGTACTGTGTACCAGACACTCTGCTAAGCACCTTCAATTTAAAACTCAGACAAAACAGAAACAGGTGCAAAATGGTTAACACACTTTCCTGGTGTCACCCTGTTAAAAGTGACCAAGTCAGGGCTTTCACCCCAGCTGTTCGGGTCCAGACCTCTGTGACCACTCTATGCCCCTTGGCCCAGCTCCCCTTCCCAGGATGTACTTTTCTTTCACCAGTTGCTTTTGGGAATAGGTGATGAGCTGAGTGACAAAGGATGAGGCTGAAGGGGGTTCTGTTCTTACCCGTGGCTTTAGGCGTGTCTCCCCTCTGACCTCACAACCTGTGGCTTTAGGCATGTCTCTTTCCCCTCTGACCTCCCTTTTCCCAAGCCAGACCAAGCACAATATGAAAATGTTGCAGATTCCCTGGGCAGATGATTGTCGCCTCCAAGTTTAAGTCCAGCCTGTTCACACCAGCTGCACAGATTTGCTGTATTAGTACCAGGAGCTGGACTTTCCAACAAAGAGGGAGCCCAGGGGCTGGTGAAGTCCAGATGATTATTCATGTTCCTTTCCAGATAATCATAGTCATCCCTAGATCTCATTTATCTTGTCCCCTCCTGGGTACCACAACAGGAAACTAGCCATTCTTCATCACTCAACTGTTGATCTCTTTCGCTAGCTTGTTGATTGGCTTCATGACAACTTTGGTGGCAGATATTAAAGTGAATGAGAGAGGTCCACCGTAAGGAAGATTAGAAAAAAATAAAATTTACTCTTACTCATTCTCAACCATATGAAAGACTCTACTTAAGGATAGCAATAGCTGTCACTTGCAAGGCCTGAGGATTCCAGTATTCCTTGCTTGGCATAATGCACAAATTTCCCATTCTTAATTATTTCTTTGGGCTAAGATATTTATACATTTTATATTTATATATTTATACATTTTACAATTTGTACAGAGACAAGTAACCTATAAGTGTTAGAGCTCAAAAGCGTAGATCTATATTCAGACTATCTGGGATTGAACCCTAGCTCCACTATTTTCTTTGGGAACATAGACAAGTTACTAAATTCTCCAGGCCTCAATTTCTTTATTGTAAAATGAGCTTAATAGTAACACATATCTTATAAATTTGGGATGTGTCCCTTCTCTCCTCTGCTCTCACACAGCCTCCTGTGGTCTCCATAAGTTCACTGATGATTCTGTCAGCCTGATTACACTCTCTGTCCTTTCAAGGGCAGGAAGTGCACTAGACTCATTTCCAAGGATGTTTTCACTAAATTTTTGATGATCAAGTAAATATTGGGGGAAAACCCAGGCAGACATTCATATCTTGATTCTAGTCTTGCTTCAACAATCAAATGACTATGTGACCTTAGGTAAATCTCTAGCCCCCTCTGAGTCTCCATTTCTTCTTCTGTATTACAGACGTGTAGATTTGAAAATCTTTAGAGTCCTCTTCTTAGTTCCGAGGTTCAATACTCTCTTTCTCTCTCATAAGAGAATTATGACTGTCTTTGTGGAAACAATACATCAATACATGATTATCACTTAAATGCATGACATAAAACATTTAAATAAGTTCAGGCACGGTGGCTCATGCCTATAATCCCAGCACTTTGGGAAGCCAAAGTGGGAGGATCTCTTCAGCCCAGGAGTTCAAGACCAGCCTGGGCAACATAGGGAGACTCCATCTCTCTAAAAAATTAGCTGGCCATGTGATGCATGCCTATGGTCCCAGCTACTCAGGAGGCTGAGGCAGGATTGCTTGAGCCTGGGAGGTTGAGGCTGCAGTGAACCATGATGGCACCACTGCACTTTAGCCTGGACAACAGAGCAAGACTCTGTCTCAAAAATCAAAAATAAAAGCAAAACAAAAGAAATAATTAACACTTAAATAATTCAGAAAAGTGCAAAGAAAGAGTAAAAAAAACTTACCCCAAATTCCACCATCTAGAAATTCCACCATCTAGAAATAACGATGGCTAGCATTGGATGAAGATCATTCCAGACAGACATCTTATGCTTGTATCCTAATAGAAGCAGGATCAACAGATAGAAATAAGATTACAAAAACAGGATCGTAGCATCCTGATTCTTTTTGAAATATAGTATTGAATTAATTTTTTTACTGGATAGAAGAAGAAAGTAAAAGAAGAGTAGAACTGGAAGAAAAAGAAACTGAAATGAAACTAAACGAATTGCTGAACTTCAGAGTCCTATTATCCTGACATCAAATACTCATGAGGCTACAGCCGACAAATACCAACAATTCTGATGCAGACATTTCAAATTAGAGGATAGAACAGGTGCCTTTTAATTCTGAGTGTGAGATCTCAGCTCTAAACTGGAAGAATAGGCTGCAGGGTCCAGACAATTTGATTTGAGCAGGCTTGTGAAGACATGATGGATGGCCAGCTCCCCAGCCTTGCACTGTAATTGATGGCAGCGCCGTACTGACCCAGACTATTCTGCAAAAGAAACTGAGTTTCTGAGGCTGTCAACTGGGGCTTTCAAGGAGCCAGCAGAGGGCCCAGGCAAGCCTATCCTGTGAGCCTCAATCCTGGGGAGTCGACATCTCTCACTGCCTGACAAATCCTCCCCAAAATCCAAAATGATTGAGGGCAGGCGGGGGTGGTTTTCTGGCAGATCTAAAGACAGAGTTCTGATTTGATTCCAGGGGCTTCTGGCAACAAATTACACATTTGGCTGAGATTGGCCCATCCCCACCCCACATCCCAGTCCCTCTTTGCTTCTGCAGACAAACTTCCAGTTTGATTTTATCTACTCGGAAGGCAGGGGCGGCTGTGACTCGAAACAGAGATAGATGTATTGGTTCATTAAGTAAGAGCATAGGCGACACAGGGTAGAGCACCAGCTGTGGGATTTTAGGGTTGGACAGAAAAAAAGGGGTCATCACTGTGGGACAGTGCAAGTCCCAAGGTTCTGGGTTTGAATCCAGGGTCTGCCTTATATAAACCGTGCAAACGCTGACAAGTGTCTCACCTTTCTGTGCGTCAGTTTTCTCACCTGCTGGTGGAGTTGATAATAATAGTGACTGCTGAAGTTTATTGTGTGTGTAAAGCAGCTGCTGTACACAGGGTTCTTGCTAAGCGAAAACCGTTTGTACGACCTTAAGCAAGTCAATACGGTCTCTTCGTATTTCAGTTTTATTAGAGCTAATAATAGCTCACCATAAATAACATGCGTTGAATTCATAGTATGTGATGGGCACACGCCAAAGAGCTAATGGAAGAGAGTTGAATAAGGATTCTATTTACAAAGGTGTGGGTCAGATTAAGGGATGTGATGAAGTACTACCAGGGCTAGCAAGAGCAGGAAACCACTCATCCTACAAGAGTGAAGGGAACTCAAGAGGAACAGGGGCTTTAGGAGAGAGCTGCCTGACAGCAGCTCAGGGTGGTGCAGAAAACCAGCAGGTGAGCAATACCCACTTCCTACTCTCTACGGTGCATCCCATGGACCCAACCCAACTGGGAACCGGAGGGACAGGGAATCCAGGAATAATGCAGTGGAAGAGGTTTCCGCTTATGGAGCACAGAGAGGATTAAGAAGCTGCTATGGTTTGGCTATGTCCCCACCCAAATCTCATCTTGAATCGTAGCTCCCATAATTCCCACCTGTCGTGGGAGGGACCCAGTGGGAAGTAATTGAATCATGGGGGCTGGTCTTTTCCGTGCTGTTCTCCTGATAGTGAATAAGTCTCATGAGATCTGACGGTTTTATAAAGGGACTTCCCCTGCACAAACTCTCTCTTGCCTCCCGTCATGTAACATGTCCCTTACTCTTCCGCCATGATTCGGAGGCCTCTTCAGCCACGTGGAACTGTGAGTCCATTAAACCTCTTTCCTTTATAAATTACCCTATCTTGGGTGTATGTCTTTATTAGCAGCGTGAGAACAGATGAATGCAGAAGCATTAAGAGCATACGCAGCCCAACCACGTAGGTGCCTTTTTTTTTTTTTTTCTGAGACGGAGTTTTGCTCTTGTTGCCCAGGCTGGAGTGCAGTGGCACCATCTCCACCCACCGCAATGTCGACCTCCTGGTTTAAGTGATTCTCCTGCCTCAGCCTCCCAAGTAGCTGGGATTACAGACATGCACCACCACGCCTGGCTAATTTTTTTTTTTTTTTGCATTTTTAGTAGAGACGGGGTTTCTCCACGTTGGTCAAGCTGGTCTTGAACTCCTGACCTCAGGTGATCCGCCCGCCTCAGCCTCCCAAAGTGCTGGGATTACAGCACTTTTATTTCATCTTTGCTACAACCCTATAGGTGAGGACTGTTGTCCCCTTAGCTGCCACATGAAGGGACTGAGAAAAGACTCTGAGAACTTAGGAACCTCAACCAAGTCGCACATCAGGTAAGCAGCAGAGCTGGTATCCAAACCTGGGTCTGTCTGATTTGGGAACTCATGCTCATAATTATTTCTGTTAGAGACCATGACCTCTGCTTGTGTGTAGACAGACCATGACCCCTGCTTGTGCGTAGACAGACCATGACCCCTGCTTGTGTGTAGACAGACCATGACCCCTGCTTGTGCGTAGACAGACCATGACCCCTGCTTGTGCGTAGACAGACCATGACCCCTGGCTGTGTTTAGCATCCCTGGGATGATCCCATGAGAACGGGAATGAGACAGGGAAAACACAGGACACACAGAGAAGGTAACAGGACCATTGTCCTTAGCTATGAAATGACTTTTCTGAAACATACACCAGAATCAAACTCACACTCCATTTTCATGGCTCCTCAACATCCTCAGGAAAAAGCTGTCATCTTCCTGCTCCTTCACAAGCTGCATATTCCTCCACTCCCAACCATATTCGCTATCCTCCGGCCACCCAGAAACACCGCCCATTTCCTACACACAGTCAGGGGTCTCCAAAGACACACAACCAAGAAGATAGCTATACCTATACGTATATGCATACTAAGAGATTTACTTCAAGGAATCGGCTTACATGATTGTGCAGGCCAGCAAGTGGTTGAGATCAGGTTATGAAACTGGCTAATTTTTGTACTTTTGGTAGAGACAAGGTTTCACCATGTTGCCAAGGCTAGTCTCGAACTTCTGGGCTCAAGGGATCCACCTGCCCTTGGCCTCCCAAACTACTGAGATTACAGGTGTGAGCCACTGAGCCTGACTGAGAAGGGGTTGTGGGAACCCTAATTTATAGCTGGTTGATCAGAAGCAGGGGTCACAATGTGGGACCTGCCATTGGCTTGTGAAGTAGAGGTAGTCTTGTGCAATGGAGCCCCTAACCTGTGGAATCTGACACTAATCCAGGTAGATGGCATCAGGATTGAATTTAATTGAATTATAGGATGGCAAGTTTGTGTTCGCTGGAAAATTTCTTGTTATGCGGAGGAAAAAAAAAATCCCGCACATGTTAGTGATTGAAGTGGAGTGTGTTGAGTATGAGTAGAGAGAAAAGCAGTTTTGTTTTCTCCTTTAAGGGTACCTTATTGCCCCCACACTGGTAGGTTACTTGATCAGCTAATTATCACCACCAGGCTGACAACTCAGGCTGGCTTTTGTGCTGCAGACTTGAAGCAGAATTTCTCCTTCTCCAGGAAATCTGAGTTTTGCTCTGAAGTTCTTCACCTGATTGAGGGAGGCCCACCCATATTCTAAAGCGTAATCTTTTCTTAAAATCAACTGATTATAAATATTAACTACATCAATAAGATTCCTTCACAGCAACACCTAGATTTGTGTTTGATTAAATAGCTGTGGACTACAACCTAGACCAGTAAACACATGAAACCAATCATCACAACCTCTTCTCATGCCACCATACCTTTGGGCAAGCTGTTTGCTCTCCTGGGCTTCCCTCCCAGCCTTCTCATTCATGCCATTCCTGGAGGCACAGTCCAAATGCCCATCACACCCTCCCCTTTGTAAAGCCTTCCCTGATTTCCTCACACGGAGTGAGATCCTCCTCCTTTGTGCTTCTGAAGCGTTCCCCAGGCTCAGTCTGTCATAGCATTTATCACACTGCATAGCAAATATTTACCTTTACCCACCACCCCACTAGCCTGAGAAGCTTCCTGGGGCAGTAGCTGGATATTCTTCCAGCCCAGTGTCCCCAGCATCTTGCACATGTCTCAGCACATGAAAGAGCTCAATAAATATTTGTTAAATGAGCCAATTTGTTATAGATAAAAAGGAGAATGTGAAGGAAAAGAAAACTCTGAAGCTCAGTGGAGACATGGAGAGATTTCACTACTCATAAAACTCACCAATGTATACCTTTTATCTCACTCAGCCCTGATTTCAATGTCTTTCCCCCCAGCTGCTGAGAGCCAAGTTAAGGCAGGACTGCCATAAGACCAGCCGAACCCTTCATTAAAAAGTCGGGGGCTGGGGGGCTGGGGATGAAGGGAAGCAGTTCCGCAGAAAGTCACCAGCTACTGCTTTCTGTGAGAGGCTCTGCAATTGGTATTTCACAGTATGTGGTCTTTTTTAGCTTCCTGCTGGAAAACACCAAGTGGCTGTAAATCATTCCATTGCAGCTGTCCGAGTAAGAAGTGCCTGGGAATTGGGAAGGGATGGGTTATGTGCTCCCATCCTCAGGAGCCATATGGGCTGTTTCCAAGGCTTGGCAACTTATGCTGAAAAGCAAGGGGTTTGGTTCTTTAGCTCCCAAATCAATAGGACTCAGAGCAACATTTGTTCTCATAGTGGGGTCAATGCAAAAAGATGTTGGGAGCCAGGTCTCTTGGGAGAGATCCTTCAGCAGCCTTGTAGGGTGGGCTCTTGGAAAGGTGGCCACTTTGATGAAGAGGTAGAAATCTACTTCTTAGATCATTATTTAAATCTACTTCTAAAACATTATTTAAATTCACTGAGCCTTATTCTACTTATCTGTGAAAAAGGGACAAAATAATAGCTACTTTGTAGACTTCTTATGAGAATTAAATAAATATAATGTTTTATATATATTACATATAATATATATAACATATTTTTTATATATATATATAGAGAGAGAGAGAGAGCGCGCATTTACAACAGTGTCTGGTGTGTGCTAACCACTGTGTCAATGTTTACTGTCATTATAATCATCATCATCATCATCACCATCAACATCAACACCATCATCATCCCTATTGTCCCCATCATTCACCATCATTATTACCATCAACATTATTATCACCATCATCACCATCATCCCACCACATTCTCATCTTTGTTGTTATTATTGTTGTCTTGTCAAACATTTATAGATCCTGTTACATACCAGGTTCTGTACTAGGCTCTGAGAATTTCTAGAGATTGAAAGATACAATCCTTTAACAGGAAGTTGGGCATGCAGACCTCCCAATGGTGCTGCAACAAAGGTTTGTTCAAGGGGCACAGAGAAGAGGTAACCGAAGACTCCAAGAGGAACAATGTTTGAATGATGCCATAGGAATGTCCAAGAGGAGAGCAAATTAGTAAGGCAGACAAAGGGGTGCTGTTTTGAGTGCAGGATAACATTCCAAGAAGAAGAATAGCATGGAGCTCCAGACCCAGAAGAAGCATTCAGGGAGCTACATGACCTGGCACAAAGGCTGGTCAAGGATATGAGAGCAGAACTGGTGATCCCTCAGAATGTCCCCAAGGTACATTCTGGCCACAGCAGCTTCCTGGACCTCAACACACTCTACAATGTATATTCCAGGTAGGTGAACATTCTCCTGTAAGCCTGTCTCCATAATACCAATAGGAATGAAGATAGTTCTGGATGCATAAATCTCAGGTAAATTGGTCCTAGATTCCCATTTTCCCCCATGAAAGCTTACAAGAAGGAAATGTTGCCAGTGAAGTTTCCTATCTGTAAGATGTGGTTTGGATCTCCAGGTAGACATATAGTATTAATAGCTTTCAACTTAATGGGTTTCCATTTTATGCACCTGACCCTGTTCTAGACAGTAAACGCACAGTACACTATGAAATTGTTACAACAACTAGAAGGAAAATAAATTACTAAACCTACTTTATGGAAGAGAACACTGAAGCTCAGAGAGCTTAGCTGACATATCCAAGGTCATGCAGGCACTGAGTGACTGTAGTGGCATTTAAACCTCATCCTGCTGAATCCTAAGATTTTTGATTACTCTAGAGATGGCACTGTCGAATTTGGTAGCCACAAGACTATCCTAGGTGGCTACTTACACATAAAGTTAAATTAATTTGAATTCAATAAAATTAAGAACTCAGTTACAAGTCGCACTAGTCACATTTGAAGTGTTCAATAGCAACATGTGGCTAGTGGCTACAATATTGGATAGTGTAGATACAGCATAGTTCTATCAGCAGAGAAAGTTCTATGGAATAGCGCTGCTTTAGAGAACAAGGTATACCCTCCCTGCATGTCTTGTGCCATCAAGAGATCATACCTCATTTAGTTATGACTGCAACATCATATTTAAGATGCTCCAGAGACCCACAAACCTACCCTCATAAGGTTACCACCCAGGAATAACCCATTTGGAAGGCAATTAGGCGATATGAATCATGAAAGGTGCAATTAATCAAAGCAAAAGGCAGAGAAAGAAGCCATGGAATGCGGCGGCTGCTCCAAACGGAAACCTCCTCGAGAAAAGAGCAGGTAAGCAGACATGAGCATCCCCTCAGCCACACCTTGTGCCCTTCCCTGGCCCCAGGACCTCAAAGCTGTGTTTCATGTTATTGCTGTATGGCCGCCTTCTGTGTCTCTGGAGCTTGCCTCATAGGACCCTTTACGGATATTCACTCATTTAGTTCCAGCAAAGGTCCATGCATATTATGTGCCAGGAATACTGCTAGACTTTGTGAAGAAAAATCCATTATCATCATCATCATCATCACAATCATCACTGGTCATGAAAATTGGGTTTAAGGCCAACTCTGCATCTCCCTTAGGTCTGGCACAAGCCCTTTGTGGCTCTGGATCTCAGTTCTGGATCATCTGGAAAATAAAAATTCAGAAAACAAAATGTGATCATCAAATGAAATGATACCTGTGAAAAATTTCCCTGCAACCTGAAAAGTATGGCTTTGAAGGTCACTGTTTTAATCGAACTTCAAGGTTAGCCCTATGGTACCAGTGAACTTCAGATGGTTGGCTCAGGGAAGAAGAGACTTGTTCAAGTCCTCATTTTACATATGAGAATAAGTGAATAGGGGCTAAAATCGCTTTTGTGAATGGACACAGGAAGCCAGAGAAACAGAGAAGGACTGAAATTTCCCGATTATACATCTCTCATCTTTCCATTCTGCTTATCTTTCCATCGCTGGCCAAGCTGTGAATCCCTCTCCGCTTTCAGGACCCACAGGCTCTAAGAGGACTTTCATTATCTGAGGTCAGTAAAAAAAGGCCATGGAGACCATCCGTTGAACACTTAGTATCGGCCAGATGATTGACATCCATGCTGGTGTTTAATCCCTATATGCAGACTGTAGAAGGAGAAACACCATCAGAGAAGTTCAGCTTACTGCCCGAAGACACACTACTGGCAATTGACAGAGGAGGTGACCACGCCCACATTTTTCTGACTTTGAAGCTTTTCACTGCTCACTGTCCCCTGGGGCAGGAGCAATTTGTAGTTGCCATGGGGTACAAAGAGGGTAGGGAGGAAGGATGCTTCAGCTGTCAGTACCAGGGCAGTGCTTTCCCAAGTGCTGATTAAAATGTCCAACAGGACTGACCACCCTCGGAGGTGATGTTTTGCTAAAACCTCTTTGTCCCTCCACCTGGCTAAGAGAGGACAGTTATTGTAAGGGCAGAGCTTCCTAAAGGGAGGAGGTAGAGGTGATCACTGGGGAGTCTTCCAAGAAAATTGAGAAGCTCCCTCCAGGCCCGAGCTTTGGATTTCCTCTTCCCTGTTGGAATCTGCATGCTTTTGTTTTTATTTATACTTAACCAAACTTTTAGGTGAAAACAGTTCTGGAGGAATTTCCTAATTAAATGAAGATGAAATATTCTCAAATTATTTTAGGCAAACTCTACTTCTTTTTCCTGCTTAAAGAAGAAATTAAAATCCAACGTTAACCTTTTAGAAAGATCAAAGTAAGTTTTGTTCCTGTATATTTATTCCAATGGCCTCCTTCTCCTCTTCCTCCTCTTCTCCTTCCTTCCTCTCCTTCTCCTTCTCCTTGCAAACTTACATCTCGGTTTTAGGATGAAGGTAGTAAACTTAACTGGGGATTAGGGGGTAGTATTTACAAAAGTTATTGTTAAAGCCCTCAACTTCAGCATGTGTTCACTTTGCTTATTGATCAGCACGCCTATGCTAGCATTGACCAGCATGCCCATATTAGCATTGTTCAGCACGCTCATACTAGCATTCATCAGCAGGTTTATACTAGCATTCATCAGCACAGTCATGCTAGCATTGATCAGCACGCCCATACTAGTATTGGTCATCATGCCCATACTAGCATTGATCAGCAGGCTTATACTGGCATTGATAAGAACACCCATACAAACATTGATCAGCACGCCCATGATAGCATTGATCAGCATACTTATATTAGGTTTGATCAGCACGCCCATACTAGCATTGATCAGCATACCTACACTAGCATTGATCAGCACACTCATACTAGCATCGATCAGCATATCCTTGCTAGCATTAATCAGCATGCTTAGTTCTGTGATAGCTTTGCTCTTCCAGAGATTGCTCATTACTTGACATTACAGCATTAGTCCAGCTGGCAATGCCACTTCTGTGTGTGCAGCTGCGACCCCACCCTCCACAGCCCTGATGCCTAATAGATGTTCAACAATTATTATTAATTTGACTTTGTATATCCTTCAGACATTTGACACTACCTGTCCTTATTTCATTTTCTTTGTCACTGGAATGTAAGCTGCAAGAGGACAGAGACTTTCTTTAGTTCACTGCTATGTCCCCTGCACTAGGAGGAAGCACTAAATCAATATTCATTGGATAAACAAAGCACGGAAGAGCCACAGTTAGCCCTGCAGAAGGAGCTGACCATCTCAAATTTTAAATTTAGGGTGAGAAAAGAAATGAAAGGCAGCGTTTGGCTTCTGCAAGGAAAACAAATTAGGGGCTTGTGAATCCAAGCATGGTAAACAAAGCTGTCAAATAGGAGTACTCTAGTTAGTAAACATTTCACATATAGTTTATGAAAATAATATCTAACACTGTTTGCCAACTACTTGAGATGCATTTTGTTTGCATTATCTCATTTAATTCTTCCCAGCTGCCATAGGTGA
This sequence comes from Macaca mulatta, assembly GCF_049350105.2. Lineage (NCBI taxonomy): Eukaryota > Metazoa > Chordata > Mammalia > Primates > Cercopithecidae > Macaca > Macaca mulatta. The sequence continues at coordinate 10,868,925 of NC_133425.1, read as the reverse complement.
TAGATGTCATTATCCTTTTGAAAAATACGTATAAGATGAGAAAACCAAGGTATGCAGAGGTTAGGGAAAATGTCAAAATCGTATGGCTGGCAGGGTGGCCTTTATTGCCCACTCCGAACTATTCCTCAGGATGAAAATCAGCCATTTATAGTTGTGCTGATACCATTACCCAGTCAGGGGCTTAATATTCAAGCATAATGAAGTGACTTAAGCTAAAGGACAAAAAAAAAATCAGTTTTCTCTCTATCTTTGTGTTGCAACAAGCATCGCTATGTTTCTCCTGAACTAATCCTTTTATTTCCATAATTGATTCATCTTTTCTCTTTGCTTTCCTGGCTAAGTGCTTTAAAATACATTTTACCTTGTATGCTTCTTCTCTTATCTACTATGCTAAAGCTCTCTTGACAGGGGCCTCAATTTCACCTCTTTGCTCTTTCAAGTTTCCATAATGTAGGAATTTTTTTTTTTTTTAATAATGCTGCACCTGAGTTCCCAGAGGGCAGGGACCTTGTCTTTTCTGTTTCTTGTTCCCTCCCCAGCATCTAGACCAACTCCAGGCACAGAGAAGAGACAGCATAAAGATCACTAAACAGATCAATATGAGTGCTTTAGCCATAAGTAGACCAACAGCTCTTAGAAAATTACGGGGGTGAGTGGGGAAATCTACTAGCCCCGAAGTCTGGAGGTCCTGGAAAGGTGAAAACTGGGATCTATTTTGTGAGGAAGCCCTGGAGGTATATATTATATGATATAGTTTGAATATTTGTCCCCACCCAAATCTCATGTTGAAATGTAATCCCCAAGGTTGGAGGTGGGACCCGCTGGGAAGTGTTTGGATAGTGAGGGCGGATCCCTCATGAGTGGCTTGGGCCATCCCCTTGGTGATAAGTGAGTCCTCACTCTGAGTTCACACGAGATTCTGGTCATTTAAAAGTGTGTAACACATTCCCCCATCCCCCGATTTGCTCTCTTCTCTTGCTCCTGCTCCTGCTATGTGAAGCTCTTGCCGTGTGAAGCATCTGCTCTCCCTTTGCCTTCCACCGTGATTGGAAGCTTCCTGAACAATGAGCTACTTAAACCTCTTTTCTTATAAATTACCCAGTCTCAGGTATTTATCTATAGCATTGCAAGAATGGCCTAATGCATTATAATTATGGAAGGAGGCAAGATTGGGAAGAAACCATAAAGACAATATTGCAGTGTTGGATGACTCTGGCTTGAAACCAAATATGGTCAGCTCTCAGGAAGCTAAAAGAATCTGAAGTTCTTTGACCTGGACCATTCCCCTTGTATATTTGAATAAGAATTATGTCTGTGGGGCAGGGTCCTGGTACTGGTGCCCATGCGACCAGATAAATCCAACACAATTGGAAATCTTCACTTAAATATTTTAAAATCCAATGGATTTCAACAAAGTTTACCTAAGTCAGATTTTGTCTTTGCCTTGAGCAAAATAAAGCCATGAATGCTTTACAAAGCACTCATGAAGCTTTGGACCTCTGGGACTTTGGCTAGTGAGAGTCAGGGCATCCAGATTCAATCCCTGGTGGATAGTGATTTGTCTGTTTGGCTGCTTTCAAATCAGAGTTCATGGCCCTAAGTGATCTCCCATTATTATTTGAGAAAGGACAGATCACCAGACGTATTAGTATCCCAGAGCTGCAGTAACAAATTACCACAAACAAAATGATTTAAAATGGAAACATGTTATCTCACGGTTTTAGAGGCCGGAAGTCCAGAAATCAAGGTATTAGCAGAACCACGCTCTCCCTAGAGGCTCTAGGAGAAGATCATTTCTTGCCTCTTTCTGGCGTCTGGTTCAGCAATACTGGGTGCCCCTGGGTTTGTAACTCCATGGCCCCAATTCCTGCATCAGTCATCACATGCCTTCTTCCCTTTCTCTGTATCTCTCTCTCCTTATAAGGGCACAGGTCGTTGGATTTAGAGCCCATTCTAATCCAGTATGATCTCATTTTAACTTAATTACATCCACAAAGACCATATTTCCAAAGAAGGTCTCATTCACAGGTACGGAGGTTTAGAACTGGGACGTATCTTTTGGAATGGACACAGTTCAACCAGTCAAACCAGTTTTTTGTTTGTTTGTCTGTTTGTTTGAGACGGAGTCTCGCTCTGTCGCCAGGCTGGAGTACAGTGGCAGAATCTCAGCTCACTGCAACCTGTGCCTCCCAGGTTCAAGAGATTCTCCTGCCTCAGTCTCCTGAGTAGCTGGGACTACAGGCATGCACCTCTGTTTTTAGTAGAGACGGGGTTTCACCATGTTGGCCGGGATGTTCTCGATCTCCAGACCTTGTGACCCACCTGCTTCAGCCTCCCAAAGTGCTGGGATTACAGGTGTGAGCCACTACACCCGGCTGTCAAACCAGTTTTTTCAGGTTTCTTTGTTCTTGGTGTGAACTCTGAATTGGGGGATTGACTTATGAAGACTCTTTGACCAAAAGCACTTAGAGGAATCATGGATTGCTGGTGTGCTGCACTGCTGACGGGCAAGGGGTCATACCTATCTCACATACCTTTCCTGGACTGCAGAGCATCTCCAGGTTTCTGCATCTAACTGAATCTTTTAACACCTCTTTGGGGCGGGTAATGGTGACTCTTCTTTTCACCCTCTGGTGGGTCCTTAGAGAGCATCACCATCACCCACTTATCTCACAAAGGAGTAAGCTGAGATACCCAGAGGTTAATGAACATCCACGACCTCTTTAGAACTGCTAGTGTCTGGGGTCAGTCTGGGTTGCAATGACCTACTTACATTTTGCTGTAATCACCATTTTTCCCCCCCAGACTATGTGTCATGCATGGGCAGTCACTTTCTTTTATATAAAAAACAAGAAAAATAGTATGAGGTACTTTTTTCCTGCTACTTCACATGGCTTTTAGACTGAGCAGTCCTGCTGTCCTTTTTTCATATCTCCTTGCACATATTTGGAACATAGAATTATCATTATCTCTTTGCATATTGATCTCTGGAAGACTGTGAGCGCCCCAGAGAGAAGGCGAACTTCCCTAAAATCATCTTAGATTCCATGGTACAAGACATACCTTGGCTACACCTTGGAATTGTATCTGAGGGGCATGGCTTTAGAATGCATTGTAAAGAACATTTTTTCTCTCTCTTCTTGCCTGAGCCTTGAAATATTTTGAAACTCTTTCTGTCTTTTCCCACCAGGCACTCTCTTTCACAGTGCATGCTTATCTAATGATGTGCTTGCTTAGAAATTCCAGGGGCTAATCTTAAACCAGACGGGAAGACCCAGCTGTGGAATTCTCCCCATCTAGAGATTACCTCAAAGTGATTAAGCTATTATTACAACCCAACCATTGTCAATATGGAACCAGGCCTCACTCCAGGTGGACAGTAATGCAAGATGGCCTTTGGAACAAGGCACACGGACTCTGCACCACACCTGCGTGCTTTCCATGTCAAGTTTCCCTTCTTAAATCTGCTCCCTTGCCTAAAATATTGAGATGGTTTATTTGGCGCTTGAGTCCAAGCATCTCCCAAGTGCTGGTGCTTGAATAAAGCTTCTTTCCTTTCACTGCACCTCACTTCTTACATTTTGGCATTTGAGCAGTGAGCAGCTGGACTTGAACTTGATTACAGAATCAACTGAGGAGCTTTAAAAAATACTGATGCCTGGCTTCTATCCCCAAAGATTATGATTTAGTTGGCCTGGGATGTGGCTAAGAATCAGCAAATGTTAAAAGCTCCCAAATAACTTCGATTGCTTTTCTTTCTACTTTTAATTGATATATAATAGTTGTATATATTTATGGAGTACTTGTGATATTTTGATACCTGCATGCGATGTGTTATGATCAAAACAGGGTAATTAGGAACTCCATCGCCTCAAACATTTATCACTTCCTTGTGCTGGGAACATTCCAAATCTTCTAGATATTTTGAAATATACAGTAAATTATGTACTATAGTCATCCTGCTGTGCTATCAAACATCAGAACTTATGTCCTCTATCTAACTGTATCTTTGTACCCATTAACCAATTTCTCTTCATCCCTCCTTTCTTGTTTACTTCCTATCTTTGGTAACCATAATTCTACCCTCTACCTCCATGAGACCACCATTTTAGCTCCCATGTATAAGTGAGAACATATACTATTCGTCTCTCTGGGCCTGGCTTATTTCTGTTAATGTAATGACCTCTGATTTCATCCATATTGTTGAAAATGACAGGGTTTCATTCTTTCAATGGCTGAATCATATTCGATTCAATACATATGTTATATTTTCTTCATCCATTCATCCATTGATGGACACTTAGGTTGATTCCATGTCCTGGTTACTGTGAATAGTGCTGTAACAAACATGGGAGTGTGGATATCTCTTTGACATGCTGATTTCCTTCCTTTTGGATATTTACCCAGCAATGGGATTCCTGGATCAAGTGATAGATCTGTTTCTAGTTTTCTGAGGATCCCCCACACTATTTTCCATAGCAGCTGCACTAATTTACATTCCTACCAACAGTGTACTGCGTTCCCCAGGTAACTTTGACATTTACTCAGCCAAGGTTGAGAACCACTGCCCTAGCATCTAGCATCGAGGGTTTGTAGTGCTGGTGACAGCAGCAGCTAATATTTATTGATCCTTTATAATGTGGCTCAGGTACTGTGCTTTGCCATTTGTATGCATTGTTTCATTCAGTTATGCAGCCATTCTAAAAGACAGCAACTATTGTTACCCTGATTTTGCACTGAAGGAAAATAAAATCTAAAGATGTTGAGTAATTTACCCAAAGTTACCCAGCTAGGAAATTACAGAGCTTGGCTGTCAGCTTCCTTGAAATCGGGATCATTTTCCCAACACTAATGTTGCTTACGCAATGTTGCATTCACCATGCTCTCTGCCTCCCTCTATTGGTGTATAGGAGATGTTCCATAAGCTGTTATTGAATAAATAAATGGAACTGTCAAAATCTATCCTTGACACTTCACATAGGTCACTAGAGTTCCCTTAGGCATCTCCTTAGCTACCATAATAAGTTGGACACCACTGCCTGTTGTCCCATCTCACACCTCCTGCCCAGGGCTGTTCAGATACGTCTGGGAATCCTCAGGGCTGATGTTCCATGAACAAGTGTACTCCCAACCAGGGATCCCCACCTGGGTGGTGCTCCCAGAACACCACCACAGTCTTTGCTTGCCCAGTGGTCTGTAGGGAAGTGAGACCCGATTGGGGCACCAGAAAAGAGAATGCCTTGAGCCCATTTATGTGACATTGTTAATGAAGTACTACTCAAACTTTAATATGAACACAGATTACCTGGGGGTTTTCCTTAAATGGGTATTCTGATTCATCAGGCCTGGGGTAGCACCTGAGGTTCTGTACCACCAGGTGAGGCCAATGCTGCTTGTCTGCAGACCCCACTTTTAGAAGCAAGATGTGGGAAGGGTATCAAGGCAGTACAGCTTGTCAGCTTATTTGAGCATAACATTTCTTTCTACTCAGAGACCTCCTTTCTACCTACATTTAAGGCATCTGTGGACCTTACCATATCACTCCAGCAGACATGAAGAGGCAGGACTGAATTCCACCTTAATCTCAGCCTTGATTGTTGCTGCAAACATATGTAAAAGAAAATATAAATGCACCGCCAAATACCCCTTATTATTAACCTCTCTCTGCAAGGTCTAGCACTGCAACCGATACACGATAGGTGTTCAGTAAATATGCAATGAATTTAATTCAATTAAGAATCAACTGTGAGTTTTTACAGCATTTGACATCAGCTCAAGTCAAGAATTACCTTGGGTAACTCTCAAATAAAATAGTGTTCCTGAGTTCACTGAAAGGTGGGCAATTCTATGAACTCTGAGAAAGTTGTTTGCTCTGATGTCACTGAAATAGAGGGATTTTTCATGGATTGTTGATTAGCCCCAAAAAGTAGCATGAATTATTGTTGGTATTGTTAGTGATTATATGTGCTTCTATGCCATATAAGTTAATTGTATATTCTATGTATTAGTTAAGCACCTAATTAATTAATCTTATAAATATTTATTGAATAATTAACATGCACTGGGTAATATTTCAGTGCTATAGATATAGTGATAACAAGACAGCTAAGTTCTCTGTCTTTTTTTTTTTTTTTTGAGACGGAGTCTCGCTCTGTCACCCAGGCTGGAGTGCAGTGGCCAGATCTCAGCTCATTGCAAGCTCCACCTCCCAGGTTCACACCATTCTCCTGCCTCAGCCTCCCTGGTAGCTGGGACTACAGGCGCCCGCCACCTCGCCCGGCTAGTTTTTTGTATTTTTTAGTAGAGATGGGGTTTCACTGTGTTAGCCAGGGTGGTCTCGATCTCCTGACCTCGTGATCCACCCGTCTCGGCCTCCCAAAGTGCTGGGATTACAGGCTTGAGCCACCGCGCCCGGCCCCAAGTTATCTGTCTTCATGGAGCTTACATTTTAGTAGAACACAGATAATATGAGGAAAATGTATGAATAACGAAGGTGCTTTTAGAAGGCTATAAGGATATGATGATAATAAAGCAAGGATATTGAATGGAAGTTTTCTTTAGTTACCAGAGTAGGTAAAATTTTACCTGGGGAGGTAAAATTTGAGCCAAGATCAGAATAAAAAGAAGGGACTAGCCATGAGGAATATCCTAAAAAGAAGAAAGGATTAATAAGATTAATCATTAGAAGCCATAAGAAGGGAGTGTGCTCAGTGAGTTATGGAATAGAAGGAAAGCCAGTGTGGTTACAGCATGGGTAGAGAGGAATGTATGGCTTTGTAGGTCATGCTAAGAAATTTGGGCTTACATTGTGTGTAATGTGCACTGTTAAAAGATGCTAAGCATGGGGCAGCATGATCTGAGTTGTGTTTTTAGAAGTTATTCTCTCTGCTGTGTCAAGAATGGATTATTGAGCAACAAGACGAGAAGCAAGGAGACCAGTCGGGAGGCTCTTAAGGTCATCCAGGTGATAATGGATGATGGCGGGTTGGCCTAGGATGACACCAACTTTTATGGAGAAAAGTGCACAATTGTAATGGTTTAGGGAAAGGAACCAAGATGGTTCCTTTAGAAACTGGATGAAGGGCATACAGGCTTGAAGGATATAAAGATATTAAGAATGGATTTGGGAGATTTTAATAAAAGCAACGGAGTGGATGGAGGTGCCATTTTGACCTGGAGAGGACAAAACTGAGTTGGGGTTGTTTCGGAGCACGGTAGATTTGAGATGCCGTCTAGACTCCGTATTGGCGATGTTGGGTAGGCAGGCAGAGTTATGATTCTGGCAGTCAGGGGACTGGTGAGTGCAAGGAACATAGATTTGGGTGCCTTCAGTGAGTAGATGATATTTGAAACCACACATATAAATAAGACCACCTTGGAACAATGTTCAGAGATAAGAAAGCCCAGGACTGTGCCCTGGGTACCTCTACCTCAGAGAGGCCGAGGAGAGAGGGCAGAGGTGGCAAAGAGGAAGCCAGAGAGTTGGAGGAGAACAGTCAAAAAATTCAGCATCTCAGAACTGAGAGAAGTGTGCTGAGAAGTAGGGAGGGATTAATCAGAGATGATACCTCTCTGAGGGTGATTAAAAAAAACATAAAAAGTCATCCATTAAATTTGGTGCTGAAATCCTTCTGTATGTCATACATGTGTTTTAAAATTTTATTTTAATTTAGTTTTTTAACTGACAAATAATTGTACATATTCAAGGGGTACATGATGATGTTTTGATACATATAATGTATAGTGACCAGGTCAATGTAATTAGCATTTCCATCAGCTCCCAACATTTATCATTTCTTTGTGTTGGGAACATTCAGTACCCTCCTTCTAGCTATTTGAAACAATATATTATTGTCAACTATAGTTATCCTACAGTGCTACAGAACACTAGAACTTATTCTTCCTATCTAGCTGCAATTTTGTATCCTTTTGCAAATCTCTTCTCATCCTTCCCTCGTTTCCACCCACCCTTTCCAGCCTCTAGTATCTTCTGTTTCACATGCATATTTCGTTAACAATTCTCACGACATTCCAGCAGGTCACGTTGTATTATCCTGAATTTACAGATAGGAAATGGGGTTCAGAGAAATAAAGCAACTTGTCCAAGGTCACAGCTCAGAGGTGAAGGTGCTGGGCTTCATCTCAAGGATAGATGCTCTTCCTGCTACAATCCCACAGAAGAAGCGTAAGCCCCTTGAGGACAGAGACCCTCTCTCCTCGTTGACTGTGTATAGAAAGACCCAATACTGCCACTGTTAAAAGTATGGGAGATGAAGGCAGATGGCTGAGTTTGGACTCAGTTTTTTTTTTATCCACACAGTGGAAATGAGGATAATCACTTCTAAGACTTATTTTGAGGAATAAATGAGATAATCCATGCCAAAATGCCTTCACAGTGCTAGACAATAAGGAGTATTCAATAAATGCTTGTTTCCTTTTTAATTCTTTTTCTCATCCTTTTATTCCCCAAAAGTATTTCAACAGGTACCACAAATAGAAACTATCCTTCAGTTTCTTGTGAAGCTGTGGTTATGAAACATGGTCTGAAGTATTATCTAAAATAGAATTTTATAAAACTCAGTGTGCTGAACAATTACATAAAATGTCAACTTGTTTTGTCCTAACCAGGAATGGGGAGGTCAGGATTTTAATTTGAAGTCTTTAATCTCAGCCTCAGTGTTCACTAGCTGTGTCATCTGGGGAAAATCTCTCATGTCAACCTTGCTTTCCAGATATATTGTGGTCCTGTGGATAGAAAAGTTGAATATTTGTGCTATAAAAAGCTATTGGTATCTGTTTTCAGGAATCTTGGTACTAAGACTTATGGAAATGTATCTCTAACAGCTTTATGCACAACAGAGAATGATACTGGCCAATATAACAAAGTCCAATGATGGCCTCAGGTATAGCTAGATCCAGGTGCTGAAATGGTATCAGTAGGAATTATTCACTTTCCGCCTCTTGGCTCTGGTATCCTGGACTCTGGTTTCACTACCAGCTTCCCAGATGATGATAAAGAGGTAACTGGCATTAGGTTTACTTTCTTGTAGCTTAGTAGCCCAGGGGCAGCTCTAGGTTTCACTACAATTAAGTTGGCTCATGATACATTCAAGCCACAGCACATCATAAGAAAGTGGATCATTGACCCGGGATTCTCCACACCCCTTCAGCTTCTTCCCACTAACAGACTGTTCCCCATCTTTCCTCTGCACTCCTACATGCTGTGTGGCCATCAGTTCTGACACTACCTCTGTTTTACCACCCTCCTCTGCTCCTGACCTCTGTGCTTCTTTATTTTCTCATTGGTAAGAAGGAAAGAATAATATTGAAAATAAAATCAGTCCCATAGGATTGCTGCAAAGATTAAATAGAATGCCCATGGAGACGCCTGACAGGTAAGTTCTGGTGATTATAGGCCTCTTTCCTTTGTATCTTCTGTGTTAGTTCCTCATAGGTACAACAGAAGTGTATAACATCGTGATTAAGAGCTGAGACTTTCAATGCACGATTTGAGTTCATTTTTTTTCCCCTTTGTAGCTCAGTGCCTCTGAGTAATTTGGCCAATCTCTCTCTTTTTGTTTTTTTTTTTCAATTTTTTTTACATTCAGAGCCAGGTGCAGTAGCCCATGCTTGCAATCCCAGCACTTTGGGAGGCCGAGCAGGAGGATTGCTTGAGCCAGAGGTTCAAGACCAGCTGGGGAAACATAGCAATACCCTGTCTCTACTAAAAAATCAAGAACAACAACAACAAAAACCAACTTAAAAAAAAAAATTAGCCAGGCGTGGTTGTATGCTCCTGTAGTCCCAACTGCTTGGGAGGCTGAGGTGGGAGGATTGCTCGAGCCTTGGAGGTCAAGGCTGCAGTGACCTGTGATGGCACCATTGTACTCAGCCTGGATGACAGAGTGAGACCCTGTCTCAAAACAAATTTAAAAATAAATAATACAGGCAGGTACGGTGACTCACGCCTGTAATCCCAGCACTTTGGGAGGCCGAGGCAGGTGGATTGCCTGAGGTCAGGAGTTCAAGACCAGCCTGGGCAACATGGCAAAACCCCGTCTCTACTACAAATATAAAAATTAGCTGGCCATGGTAGGGGCACCTGTAATCCCAGCTACTCAGGAGGCTGAGGCGGAAAAGTCATCACTTGAACCTGGGAGGCGGAGGTTGCAGTGAGCCGAGATGGTGCCATTGCACTCCAGCCTGGGCGACAAGAGCGAAACTCCGTCTCAAACATACATAAATAAATAAAACTTAGATTCAGGGGGTACATGTGCAGGTTTGTTACCTGGATGTATTGCGTAATGCTGAGGTTTGGGGTATAAATGATCATGTCACCCAGGTACTGAGCATTGTATCCAACAGTTCATTTTTCAACCCTCGCTCCCCTCCCTCCCTCCCTGTTCTAGTAGTCGCCAGTGTCTGTGTTGCCATCTTTATGTCCATGAGTACCCAGTGTTTGGCTCCCACTTCTAAGTGAAAGTGCAATAAATTTGGCTTTCTGTTCCTGCATTAATTCGCTTAGGATAATATTGGCCAATCTCTGTAAGCCTGCTTCCTCATCTGTAAGATGGGGATGACGATAGCACCATCCCTTAAATTTGTACAAGAGGTAGATCATAGAATGTATGCCCAGCATTTAGCCGAATGCCAAGGCTCATTGTAAACACTCCACATATCAACAAACATTTATTCTTAATCTTCCTGAAAGGGATGGAGAGAGGACTTACTCTGTTCTAATATATGAAAAATGTTTCTAAAAGGCAAATAAATAATCATAATCTAGTATGTACTTTCAGTCTTACTGTGGATAATTGTGAATTGCTTGTGATGTTTCATGTCTATTTGGATTGAAATGAAAGAACCCGATGGGAATTCTAAAATCCATACATCAATAGAAGCCCTTAGGTCATTTACCACCTTAAAATATATCACACATGCAGAAATGATGTTTTCTGGTCCGTGAAAGATTGCACAAGACCTTAGATTCACATTTTATATCTGATAGGTAACAGATAGACATTTGACATCATGATTCCTACAAGGAAGATTTATGAATGTTTTGAATCTTAATATTTAATATTTTGAAAGATGAGTAGAACATAAAACTGAAAATTTCATATCTTAAATGTTGTTGTCAAATATTCATTATTGGTGGGATAATGTGAGGAGTCCTATGTTATAATTTCAAACTCCTGTTTTGCTAATGTGCAAAAAGCCTTAGTAGAAAACATTTACCTACATTTTATATGTTTCAAAGAATCTTTATATTCTGATTTTATCTAATTTTTATGACAGTCTTGTGGGATAAAAAAGTATTATTCCCATTTTAGGGTTGAGAAAACTGAGTCACCAGGAGATTAAATAGCTTAGTTCTGTCATACCCTGCAAAGTATTGGAAATGGAATCAGAATCCCAATATTAACTTCCCTTCATCTTAAAACTTACAGCCACTTATATGTCATAAAACTAAAAATAAGCTTTTTCTCTCCTTTTTTCCTCTTGAGCTTCTGCTATCTTTGAATTTTAGAGAAATGGCATAAGTAATGCATAAAACGAACCTCATGTTGAATAAATAGCATCTGAGAAGCATAAAATTTTTATCAACTCATTGTCCGGCATTATCTCCTTTTTTTTTTTTAATCTTATTCAGAGTCTGTATCCTATATTCTTATCTCACTCAAAGCATTCACCACAAGAGTTTAGTTTCATAAAGCGTGTACTTTAAATGTTACTTTTGTATGTCTTTTACAAATTTTTATCAAAGCCCTATACATGGTTAAATACCACACAGAACAAAAGGGCTCATAAATGGCTAGTGCCCTGCACGTCACCACCTCGACATCTTTTTCATTTCCTAGAACACACAACCTCAAAAATGACCTTATCTTCTTTCATTGTTTCTTCTAATAGTTAATTCCATATTTCTAAATAATGTAGGTATTCTGCTCTTTGTAAGAGCAGATGAGTTTTGTACATTACCTATTGATTTCTTTCTATGGTAGATGAATAATTACTTCACTTAAACTACCTAGCCTCTCTCCTTCTCTCAGATGCATCACATTTGTAAATTCCTCTGCTGTAAATGTTTCTTAAATATCTTCTTTTCCTGTCCTTTCAGCTAGACACAAGATCTGAACTCAATCCTTTGACCCCACCCCTTCCTCTTCTACTTCTTAATTTCTGTCATCTGTGCTTTTAAGTTACTGTCAAGACTGAGAGTATTTATATGATGGTAAACAATAACCACATATAATTAAATTCAAGATGCTATGGACTGTAAAATCCACCATTTTTATGTGTCACAAAAAAGTAAAAGAAACATAGCCATTTGTAATTGCAAAGTACATCAAAGACAACTCAATTTTGGAGATGTTAAAAAAACGATAAAACCCTCAGATGTCACTGATAGTATTATAAAATGGTTCAACTGCTTTGGAAAATAGTTTGGTGATTCCTCAAAATGTGAAACCTAGAGATGCCACATGACCCAGCAATTCTACTGCTAAGTATTTACCAAAGAACAATGAAAATATATATCCACACAAAAAAAGCTTGTACATGAATGTTCACAGTAGCATTGTTCATAATTGACAAGAGTGGAAGTAAGCTGAACATACATTGATGGATGAATTGATAAACTGAATGTAGTATACCCATACAATGGAATACAATGCTGTAAATACAACCATTCTGTTTTTTTACTTTCAGTACTGTATTCAATAAATTACATGAGGTATTCAAAGCTTTAGCATACAAAAGGGTTTGTGTTAGGTGATTTTGCCCAATTTGAGACTAACGTAAGTATTCTGAGCACATATAAGGTAAGCTAGGCTAAGCTACGATGTTTGGTAGGTTGAGTGTATTAAATGCATTGTCGGTTTACAATATTTTCAACTTATGTTTATCATGACTTAACTCCATCATAAGTAAAGGAGCATTTTGGCACTCAAAATTTCTATGGATAAATTAAAATGGAATTATAAATGTTGAACTAACCCAGAGAAGGGCAATAAAAATAAAACATAGAAATGACAAAGCAGAGAGAACAAGTTTAAAAAAAAACCACACAAGCCTAAGCCCTAACATATCAATAGTTACACTAAGTGTAAATGGTGTAAATATATCGATTTAAAAACATATTTCCAGAGTGGATTATAAACATAACCCAAATATATCCTATCTACAAGAAACACATTTTGAATATATCAATATAGATGGATTGAAAGTAAAAGTTTTGTCTGGGAGTGGTGGTTCATGCCTGTAATTCTAGTGCCTTGGGAGGCCAAGGCAGGAGGATTGCTTGAGGCCAGGAGTTCAAGACCAGCCTGGGCAACATGGAGACACACCCACCTCTACACAAATAAAAATTAAAAAATTAACAAAGCACAGTGGTATACACCTGCAGTCCCAACTACCAGGTGGGAGGATTGTTTGAACCTAGGGGTTCAAGGTTATAGTGAGCTATGATCACACCATTGCTTGGGCAGCAGAGTGAGACCCTGTCTAAAAAAAAAGTTTGGAAAATATATACGATATAAACATTAGTAAAAGTAAAAAGGAGGAATGGCAATATTCATATGCAATAAATCAGACTTTATAGGAAAAAATAGAAACAGAGATAAACATTATACAAAAATGAAAGTGTCAACAAAATAAGAAGACATAGTAATCCTAAATGTAAATGCACCAAAAAATAAACCTGCAAAATATATAAAGCAGAAACTGTTGGAAATGAAAGAAGTAGACAAATGCACAACTACACTTGGAGACTTCAACACCCCCTCTCAACAATTGACAGAGCAAGTAGAAAGAAGCTGTGCAAAGATACAGAGGAATACAACACCAGCAACCAATCAGATCTAATCACCATTAATAGAACGTTCCACCACCAGCAACAGAATACACATTTTTCCCCAGTGCTATGGAACATATTCTAAGAAGACCATGTCTTGGGCTTTAAAATAACCCCTCCAGTAACTGAGCAAGAATTAATTGTTACAGTTGCGTTTTTCAATCACAATGAAGTTAAACTAGAAATCATTAACAGGAAAATCTCCAAACAATTGAAAAGTAAGCAACCCCTTTCTAAGTAATTCAAAGTTCAAATAGAAAGTGTCAAGGAGCATTTTAAAACATTACACTGAATAAAATGAAAATGCATCATATCAAAATTTGTGATACATGAGGCTGAGTATAGTGGCTCACGCCTGTAATCTCAGCACTTTGGGAGGCTAAGGCAGACAGATCACTTGAGGCCAAGAGTTCAAGACCAGCCTGGCCAACATGGTGAAATGCCATCTCTACTAAACATGCAAAAATTTGCTGGGCATGGTGGCATGTGCCTGTAATCCCTACTGCGCAGGAGGCTGATGCAGGAGAATCACTTGAATCTGGGAGGTGGAGGTTGCAGTGAGCCGAGATCGCACCACTGCACTCCAGCCTGGGTGACAGAGCAGGACTCCGTCTCGGAAAAAATAAAATAAAATAAATTGTGATATATAACTAGTCCATGATGGCTATTTGGAGCCTCATTCTCTGATACCAGCATCTCCCAAGAACCAGATGCAAACCATAGGACTGCTTCTTCTGGGTCAGTGGGGTTATTTCTGTGCCTAAAGAGGTGGACAGAATGAAACACTGTTACATAGATCCTGGGCACAGGCCTAGCTGACATTCTGTGATGGATATTTAACAGTGAATGTGTTATAAATTACCAGAAATCAGGCATTGCAAAGGACATGGGGATGGGACTCCCAGGTGTCTGAGCAGTAGACCAAAGAGCCTAGAAAATTGTTCAGCCATTCATCCAGACTGATAAGAATCCCGTGGACAGGAACACGAAATGGTGTTACTGTCCCCTAAGGGCTCCATGTGTGGCTGCTGTCCCCGAGGCTGGGTCAGGATTGCAGACCGCAGTCTGGGAAGAAGAAGGTAGCAGGCTGAGATACTAATGGGCTTTGTGGTATTAGCTATGCTTGAGAAAGCTGAGCAGCCCCGTTGAATAGTGGGATGGAAGCCATGGTGTAAAATGATGCACTCTTTTTACTCGGGCTAGAAGCTCTTCCGCTTCCAAATGCATGAACACAGCTGAAAACATGGGACCCACAGTGGGATGTTCTTGGTTTGTTTGGATGGAGTGGCATCGGATTTTAGGGGGCTGAGGTTAAAGACAGTAACAAAGAGGTGAGCTCCAAGAGCCGATAAAGGGAGTTGCTCTTATGTGCAGAACTTTTCAGGGAGGTGTTAAAGGACAGAATTAATCGAGCATCTCTCCTGGTAGGTCTAAGAGCCATTTGACATTCTGGACTATGATTTCCCACCCACACTGTCTGCATGACGCTTGTTAATGACCCATCACAATGGTTTTGCTTCTCTGCTGCATAGATTCAGAGCTGGACCTGATGAGCTTCTTAAGAGCAGTCAGGGAAGCCTGAACTGCTTGAAGATCAGGTAAATGACCTTCGCTATTCTCTTGACTGACAGGTTACAAACTACAGAGGTTAAATGTCAAGACTGAAACTTAGCTTTCTGAGAAAATGTTTCCCCCTCTTGTCTGCTGGTGAAAATGACATTGGGAAGGACTATACAGACTTGAGAAGCATGATAAAAGGGGCAGGGCAGATTATTTAGTTCTAGAGATGCTGTCTGCGCTGGAGAGGCAGGTGGCAGAAGGGGACAACTGAGTCACTCCATGTTTATACTGGTGCTTGTCAATTTTATTTTTATTTTCATTTTTATTTTTTTTTGAGGCAGCGTCTTGCTCTGTCACCCAGGCTGGATTGCAGTGGTGTGATCTCAGCTTACTGCAACCTGTGCCTCCCGGATTCAAGCGATTCTCCTGCCTCAGCCTCCCAAGTAGCTGGGATTACAGGCACGCGCCACCACACCTGGCTAATTTTAGTATTTTTAGTAGAGATGGGGTTTTGCCATGTTGGCCAGTGGGTGACCTCATGATCCACCCACTTTGGCTTCCCAAAGTGCTGGGATTACAGGTGTGAGCCACTGCGCCTGGCCTGATTCTCAGTTTTAACCTGTGTGTGAATCACCTAAGGACCTGAGCTTCTGACTCAGTGTAGATCTGGCGTGGGGTCCGAGATTCGGCATATCCCAAAAGCTCACAGGTGATGCTGGTGGGTTGGGGACCATGCTCTGAGCTGAGAGATTCCAGACCAGACCGGTGGCTGAGGGTGTCATCTCTCCTCCCCTCACCAGCCTCCAGAACAGAAACTGGATTAATGGCAGGCCATTGAGCTGGTACTAGAAAGAATATTTTTATTAATCAAACCCTTACTCTGTACTAAGGGCTTTCCCTGCACTGAGGTAGGTATCATCTTCCCTATTTGAGAGATGAGGACGAATATGGTTTAAATCTGTGTCGCCACCAAATCTCATGTCGAATTGTAATCCCCAGTGTTGAATGTGGGGCCCGGTAGGAGGTGATTGGATTGTGGGAGTGTGGATTTCACATGAATGGTTTAGCACCATCTCCTTGGTACTGTCCTGGAGATAGTGAGTTCTCATGAGATCTGGTTATTTAAGAGTGTGTTGCACCCCTCCCCTTTCTCTCTCCCTTGCTCCTCCTCCTGCTATGTAAGAAGCTTGTGCCCCCTTTGCCTTCCACCATGATTGGAAGCTTCCTGGTGAGGCCTCCCCAGAAGCAAAGCCACTATGCTTCTTGTATAGGCTGCATAACCATGAGCCAATTAAACCTCTTTTCTTTATAAGTTACCCAGTCTTAGGTATTTCTTGATAGCAGTGCGAGAGTGGCCTAATACTTGCAAGTCAGAATTTTGGGTACTCATTTGTCCTCCTCCCCAGATTCATATCCTGAAGTCCTAACCCCCAGCACTTCAGATGTAACTGTACTTGGAAATAAAGTCTTTAAAGAGGAGATTAAACACCGGGGCGTATCACGGGGAGGGAGGAGGGGGGAGGGATTGCTTTGGGAGTTATACCTGATGTAAATGACGAGTTGATGGGTGCTGACGAGGTGATGGGTGCAGCACACCAACATGGCACAAGTATACATATGTAACAAATCTGCACGTTATGCACATGTACCCTAAAACTTAAAGTATAATAATAATAAAAAAAAAAGAGGAGATTAAATTAAAGTGAGATCATTAGGGTGTACCCTCATTCAATATGACTGGTGTTTTTATAAGAAGAGGAGATTAGGACAATGACATGCACAAAGGGAAGACCATGCGGAAGATACAAGGAAAAAGATGGTCATCTACAAGCCCAAGTGAGAGAGACTTGGAAAACAACAACAACAGCAACAACAAAACTAACCCTGCCAACACCTTGATCTCAGACTTCTAGCCTCAGAGCTGTGAGGAAGTAAATTTCTGTTGGTTAAGCCACCCAGTCTGTAGTACTTTGTTATGGAAGCCTTAGCAAATTAATACACTCACTCACCTGCTATGTTCCAGCTATAAGAAATGACAACCTTTGGGTTACATTTCTTTTCCTTTTTTTTTTTTTTTTTTTAGATGGAGTTTTGCTCTTGTTGCCCAGGCTGGGGTGCAGTGGTGCAAACTTGGCTCACTGCAACCTCTACCTCCTGGGTTCAAGTGATTCTTCTGCCTCAGTCTCCCAAGTAGCTGGGATTACATGCAAGCACCACCACACCCAGCTAATTTTTGTGTTTTTAGTAGAGATAGGGTTTCCTCATGTTGGTCAGGCTGGTCTTGAACTCCTGACCTCAAGTGATCCACCCGCCTTGGCCTCCCAAAGTGCTGGGATTACAGGTGTGAGCCACTGCGCCCAGTCTAGGTTATATTTCTTTCTTTTTTCTTTTTCTTTTCTTTTCTTTTTTTTTCTTTTGAGATGAAGTCTTACTCTGTCGCCCAGGCTGGAGTACAGTGGCACAATCTCAGCTCACTGCAACCTCTGCCTCCTGGGTTCAAGCGATTCTGCTGCCTGACCCTCCTGAGTAGCTGGGATTACACGCATGCATCACCATGTCCGGCTAATTTTTGCATTTTTAGTCTCTACGGAGTTTCACCCTGTTGGTCAGGCTAGTCTCAAACTCCTGACCTCAGGTCATCCACCCACCTCAGCCTCCCAAAGTGCTGGGATTACAGCATGAGCAGCCGTGGCTGGTCCTAGGTTATAGTTCAACACTGGGCATGGTGCCATGAATGTAATAGACAGTAAATGTGTTGACTTGATCTGAGAACTCTGAGCATGTAGGCAGGCAGTCAAACTCATTTTTTTTTCCAGAGTGAATCAAACCTTTCTAGGCCTGCTCAAACCTCTTTGTAGAGACGTGGGTCACATAGTGAGCACAAAGAATTTATTTAGCCACTAAAATCCTCCCATTAGAGGTAAGACATTAAAGAGAGTCTCCTGAACCATCCAAACGTCCCAGGGTCTTTAACCCCCCTGAAAAGATGAGTTCTTGAAGTCTGGAGTGGCAAGTAGGGGTTGGAGCCTACAATTGTGCCGAATGCAACCTAAACAACCACCCACAGTGGCCCTAGTTATATGGAATGTTGAAAACTTCAAATCCACAAATGCCAAGCCAGGATTATGTAGGAAGAGCTCAACCCTGGGGGAAAGAGCTGATGCAAGTTAGCACAAACATCACCTTGACTGACCTCATCTTGCTATGCATTCTGACTTGAGTGTCACTTTTGTTCAAGTGAGTTTTCCCTGGAAAAGGAAATGACAAATGGAATTCAAGAGCATCTTTGAAAAGTGGTAGAGACATATCAGAGTTTGCAATCCTATGTGTAACACTCCCTCACTTAGAGGTCATGTTTAACCATGTTCTGTTGATTTTCATGAAGGAGTGTAATCTGGCCACAAAAATAAAATCTGTGCTGTGAATTTATTGCCAGGACCAAACTCAGGATAAAATAAATTTAGTGATTCAATGAATTTTCATTATTGAACAAGATATCACATGACATTAAATCTTGTATCTAAAATCTAGGACAGATGCGCTTGCGGCTCTTTAAGCTACTTACCCAATATATACTGAAAATCTTCTTTTTGTCAAGAGTGGTGCTAGCTCTGGGGATATAGGATTCATCAAGACAACCACGGTGCCTACCCCTTAGAGCTTTGATCTCCAGGGGCTGCTGATAGGTGAATTGACACAATGCATCGTGAGAGGTGCTTTGTGTAATAAGGATAGTCCATAGTGGTAAATGAGGATGGAGGAAGGAACCAGAGAAGGTTTCCCAGAGGTGACAACATTCAGCCTCATACCTAAAGGTTGAGTGGGGATTTCCCAGATGTCATCAGCTGAATTGTATCTCCTACCCAAATTCATAGGCTGAATTTATATCTCCCAATATCTCAGAATGAGACTATATTTGGAGACGAGGCCTTTAAAGAGGAAATTTAAAATGAGATTTTCAGGGTGGACCCTCAACCAGTATAACTGGTGTCCTTATAAAAGCAGGAAATTTGAACACAGGCGCATGCACACACATGAAGACCATGTAGGGCCACACAACCTTGGACTTCTACCCTCCAGAACTGTGAGGAGGTAACTTCTATTGTTTAAGCCTCCCGGTCTGCAGTGTTTTGTATAGCAGCCCTAGACCAGTGGAAAAACATGAGCCTAGGTCCACAGTGAGAGAGAGTTTGGCAATGTCAGGAAACTGACAGCAGATGTGAGCAGCTGGAGGGTGGGCAGTAGGGTGGATGCAGGACAGGAAGCTAGAGAGACGGACAGGCAAGTCCTGGAGGCATGGGAAGGACCTTGGTCTTTGTTAAAGGGGCAATGAGGAGCCAAGGAGGGTTCAAGCAGGCAGTGATGTAGTCAGGCAGCTCTGCCTTCAGAGTAGAGGAGCCCTGGGGTGGCCTGAGACCCGTTCATCTGTTTCAGTGAAGCAGGAAGGGAGGGGAAACACAGCAGTGATGTCCTGCTGACTTCCTGATGGGCAGATAGACATCATCATTCTGAATACTTGCTGGGATTGGGGGGAGGAAGAGCAGGGCCTCTCATCCTGAGCACTATTGAATTTGGGGCTGCATAATCATTTTGTTAAGAGCTATCCTGTGCAATGTAGGATGCTTAACAGCATCCCTGCTCCCTGCCCACTAGATGCCAGTTGCATCCTCCCCAACCTGGCTGGGACAACCAAAAGTATCTAAACATGGCCAGACGTCCCCTGAGAGGCACAAAATTGGCCCTCTAGTTGAGAACTGCTGAGATAGAGTAGAGTGGTTATGATGCAGGGCAGGACAGCCCCAAATTGGGGCTTAGCCCATGAGGGTTCTTGGCTTCACCCAGGAAAGAATTCCAGGGCAAGCTGATGGTAGAGTAGAAGAAAACAGCTTTATTGCAGCAGCTGTGTTACAGCTCCAGCTACACTGTTACAGCTCCAGCTACACTGTTACAGCTCCATGACTGCTCCTGCAGAGCAGGGTGACCCCATAGGCAGTGTGCTGAGAGTAGCAGCTCACAGCAGTTCTGCAGTCATATTAAGGGGTGGTTTATACAGAAATATCTAGGAAAAGGGTAGTAACTTCTGGGCTGTCAGGGCATTGCCATGGAAAGGGGTAGTAACCCCTGGGTGTTGCCATGGCAATGGTAAACTGACATGGCATACTGGTGGGTGTGTCTTATGGAAAGCTGCTTATGCCCTGTCCCTGTTTTAGCTAGTCTTCAATTTGGTCCGGTGTCTGAGCCCCACCTCTGGAGTCAAGTCCCACCTTCTACTTCAGTTATACACAAAGTCAACAGTGTGGTCCCTAGACAGGCAGCATCAGCATCATCTGGGAACATGTTAGAAATGCAAATTACTAGGCCTCATCCAAAACTGGAAGCAAGGCCCCTTAATCTGTGTTTAAACAAGCCTTCTGGGTAATTCTGATGACCTCCAGGTGATTAGGCTCTCTGTAGTCTAAGTGCTGCAAGGAATCAACCCAGGCATGGAGGGAAAGTTCCTGGGTGCGGTGAGTGGGTGATATGGTTTGGCTGTCTCCACACACAAACCTCATCTTGAATTGTAGCTCCCATAATTCCAATGTGTTGTGGGAAGAACCCAGTGGGAGATAACTGAATCATGGGGACCATTTCCACCATACTGTTCTCATGGCAGTGAATAAGTCTCCTGAGATCGGATGGTTTTATAAGGGGAAACCCCTTTTACTTGGCTCATTCTCTTCTCTTGTCTGCCGCCATGTGAGATGTGCCTTTTACCTTCCATCATGATTGTGATGTCTCCCCAGCAACAAGGAACTGTGAGTCCATTAAACCTTTTGCTTTTGTAAATTGCCCAGTCTCAGGTATGTCTTTATCAGCAGCATGAAAATGGACTAGTATAGTGGGTTTCAGAACTCTATTCACTTCAGGAAGTAAGAAACATGTATTATGGACACATCTCTTCTAGCAGTGCCTCGCCCCCAAATGTTCACCTCTGTCCTTCAAACCTCAGTCACCATGACTCTCCTGAAGGTTCAGAAATGATAAAGACACAGTCCTTACTCTGAGGAATTCGATGAACATTTTTTTTCCTGATATGATGAAGGAACAAACATTTGTCGAGTGCTGACTGTGTGCCAGAAATGGTGATAGCCACTGTCATTATCTGCTCATTCTCTATCTTCATGTAAATGAGGTATCATTAATAACCTCATTTAATATGTAAGGAAACTTAGCTCACAGGGGAAAGAGAATAGCCAAAAGTTACATATCTGACAGGTAAGCGGTGCTCAAATGCACACCACCTGACCCTAAAGACTAGTCTTTTCTTGACACCATTATCTTAGTCCTTTTGGGCTGCTATAACAAAATGCCATAGACTGAGTAGCTTAAAACAACAGACATTTATTTCTCAAGGTTCTAGAGGCTGGAAGTCCAATATCATTGTACCAGCAGATTCCATGTCTGGTGAGGGCCAATTTCCTGGCTCATAGAAGGTACCTTCTCATTGTGTCATGTGGAAGGGGGAACTTCAGTCTCAGCCCCTTATAAGAGTACTGATCTCATTCTTGAGGGCTCCACTCCCACGACCTGATCACCTCCCAAAGGCCTCACTTCCAAATATCATCACATTGGAGATTAGTTTTCAACATACGAATTTGGAGCCAACACAAAAATTTAGTCCATAGCAATCATTCTGTATGTAAGTGATAATTAACCCCATGGTGGCAGATGTCATCAAAGCAGAGTTTTGGAAGTCCTCAAAATTAAATGAGAGGAAAAATGCACAAGGGCAGAAGAGACGATTTGAGAGGATATAATGGTATATACTGTCTGGAGTTCAGCCGGCGTCAATTCTTTATCAAAGATGAATAAGCAGATTTGATGAGCATTTGGAGAAGTCTTAAGGCAGAAAAGCCAAGTAGCCTGAATGAGGAGATATTAGGAAGTAAACTTTATGGTAGGAACAGTGTGGAGTCTTCAGAGAGGATGAGAATAGACACAAAGGGGTAGGAAGGAAATCTCAGGTAGCACCACGAGGCTCTTTGATATGGCAGCACAGTCCAGGACTCTGAAATTAGGAGACTTTGCAGCCACTGCCTCAGCCAGTCAGTAAGGACATGTATAACAAGACATGGCATAAGAAAATACAGCTGTGCAGCTGGACATAAATTGGGTCTAACAGGACTGGGTGATTCATGGTATTAGATGTAATGGTGTCTTACAAGGTACTGTGTCTCAGTAAGGTTGAAGCCACATAATTCAACATGACAGCTGAAATGTGGGGAGAAGAGCATCTATATCCACATCTGTTGTGTTCATTTGGGTGGTAGCTGTATGGGAGGACATTATCAACAAAGGAGCACCAGACAGAACTTACAGGAAGCTGGCTGGGGACGAAGGTTATGAACTTGGAGAACAGAATGCCAGGACCATAGCAGTGGGCTGTCAGTGATCATAAGAGTTAACCTTTATTTGTGCCAGCCGGTGAACGATCAGCAAATACATGTTCACTATGAACAACCAATGCATTATGTCATTTCATTCTCATGACAACCCTGAGAGTTAGAAATCATCCCCATTTTACTGATGATTTTACACAGCTAGAAGGTTGCAGAGCTGGGATTTAAACCAAGGATATCTGATTTCAAATCCCATAGTTGCAAACATCGTACTCTTCTTGGATTTCTTCCAATGTATGCCATGAATGCTTTGGACACAGTAGGCAGTGGACATGGGTGGAATAAATTAATCACTGTGTGACTTTTATCAATTGATTCCATGGTCAGGTGATTTTGCTTAGAGTCCCTTGCCAATCACATGTCCACAAATGTGTTTTGTTTGGCCCATAGAACATCAGCCCATATCATGTTTTTTGTTTTTTTTTTAAGTTGTCAACATTTAAATATTAGAATATACCCCCATAAAATCCAGATATTTTTTGTGACTTTGGAAAGACTGGGAAATCTTGCAATGCCAGGTCCACTTGGCAACCATACATTGGAGCTGACAATATCTGTATTCTCTGATTTGCAGCACTCCCCACCACTCCCCATTACCTCTTTGAGTCTGAATCCAAATAATCCTTGACATTTGTAATTAAATTTGGGTTATTCTTCTTTTAGGATAATTATAAAAGCAGTAAAATATTTATTATACCCACCTGAATCAAATGTAAGAAAATCAAATATAGACTGAGAGGACCACATATTTCCAGAAAATTCAGAATTATAGAATTGAAAAATATCCGATCTGTTTTAATACAAATGTAAGTATTGTCTGGTGCTCCTTTCTTGTCCGTGTCCGAAGCATACATCTTAGGATACCCAGCGTGCTTCACTGATTTTCATTGCCAGCTTGATCTTTGTATGGATTTGATTTTTGAGACCCTAGTCTAGATGGTCAATTTCAATTAGCCCCATATCACCCAAAGTCTTATCAGTATGAGGTTTGCTCCATTTGTGAGCAGTCGGGAAGATCTATAATCGATGAGAAACAGTCACCTCGTTGTTGCTATATGTGAATTTAGGGATCCATAAGCATTTCAGGACTTATATTTTCAAATCATCAATTTTATATTTCCTATATAGAGCAGAATAAAAATAACAAGAATTATTACTCTATATTGAGTTACCTGCCATGAGCCAGGATATTTAATGAGTTATGAACACATGCTGGATCATTTATTTTAACTATCATAATCACCCTGTAATATAGGTATTATTTAATCCCAAATTTTTCAATAGGGTAGTTGATGATCAATCAAGGTTAAGATATAAACTCAGGTCTAAGTCCAAAGCCCAAATTCTTTTCACTATGTCACACTGCTTTGACTTCAATTGTAATATGGCCAACTATGCTCTCTTTCCTTTTTACATTTTTTCCTGATGTTTATTTGCTTTTCAAAATCTGCCACCTTTGCCATTTAAGACATTTACAAGCAGCATAACTTAGATTTTAAAGACAATTTTTATAAGGGGTTTTTGCTTTATAATAAATATATCTCTTATTTATATTTATTTTCATAATAGGTACATATGTAGTTATGTGTATTTATTCTTTTTTTGTACCTCTTCATAGTGAAACATCAGAACTCTGTATACAGTCGGTAATCAACTAACTTTTGTAAACACAGGGAAGTGCTCAGCATCAATTAAAAGACAGAATTTTAAGGTAAAATTGGGCCATTTATTCCTTAGTTTCTAGGAACTGTGACAGTGAAATAGCCTGAGGTTTTCATCTTTTTCTTTTTCTCTCCTCTAAAGAGATGGAAAAGTTTCCTGTCCAGAAACCCTAGCAAATATGGTCAAAAATTCAAGGAACATTACAATGTTATACAAGCCGTTACCTCCATACATTTATAACCTAATCTCATTAAGTTTCATTAAGACTGGAATCTGTGACATGTTGGATGGAGGCTGAAGGAAGTTTACCAAATTAACAGTGTGAATGAGGTTGCACATGCATGCTGTTCCCACTTAGAGCAGGTTACAAGCACTTTAGAAGCATCTGTAATTAGATAAATCAGTGGATGCTAAATATCTGATAGGTTATGAATAGAAATGAGGGGTCTTAGGAGACACTCCCGTAAACTAGAACAAGTTATTGTATGTCTCTGTGCCTCAGTTTCCTCATCTCTGAAATAGGCATAAGGAGACCTAACTACCATCAGAATCAAATAAGGAAATATATTTTAAAAAGTGGTGAATTCTCCTGGTAGTTAAGAGCACAGATCTGGCAATCAGAATTAGCTTAGAATCTCTGTTTTATCAATAACAAATTGATAAATTTGTTACTGATAAATTATTCACCTCTCTGACCACCATCAGTTAGCTCATCTAGTAAATGGGTAGAAAAATGTCCTTGGGCTACTGAGAACATTAATATATGTGCAGTGCCTCAGCCAGCATCTGACAGACAGCAAGTGCAAAAATAAAAAGTGAGTATTATCACAATGGCATCCTTGTACTAATATTAATATTACCTTGATAGGTAATTAATATTACCTTGATAGATAATGCTCTGCGATTTTAGTATTCATGGTAAATATTAATAGGTTAATACTAGGAATAACACAACTGCATATAGTAAGTGCCCAATATACTGCATATTGTTATTCATCCTGGAGGAGGGAGAACTAGAAGCAGAAACAGTGCTTAGGGATGTCACTGTCGTCTTCCTTCCAGACTTAACTTACCTGGAAGAAAGACACCAAGTAAGTTTCACAGACAGACTTGAATGTGCCTTTAGTTCATTCATTTCTGGAGGTTCCCATGACCTCTGACTAAGAAGAATTGATCCTCCATTGAATGTCTCTGTCTACCTGAAAGTTATAATTTATCTCTTCTAAAATACATTATATGGTTCATATTTTTCATTGATTCCAAACCTCTTTCCTCCAGCAATCACAGACCAGTCCCTGGATGATGACGCATTTCCCTGGGATTAGTCTAGTGGTCCCTTTTCTTTGGCCCTCTTTCTTCCCTGTTTCCTGGCAACCTTCTCTAATAGAGGTGAGGATGCTGAGGTCAGAGTGAGAAATGGGGAGAGAATCTGGACAAAGAAGAAAGCATATCTTGCATTTATATCTATTCCCCCCACTTCCCTCCTTCCTATCTTGCCATTTCATTCTCTCACTGTGTCTCATTTCCTCTCACTGTCATCTCCTTGTTTTATTTTCTTTTTTCCCCCTTCCTCCTCCCTTCTCCTTCTCTCACTTCCCTCCCTTGCATAGGTTGCGAGTACAGCCCATGATTTTGTTTGAAATGTCCCGTGAAAAATATTCCTTAATTAAATCACAAATAATAGCTCTAATCAGTAGAAGAAGAGAGAGCTCAACTAAAACTCTATCCACAACAGCCTTGGATTACCAAGTGATGAAGGATGGGGAGAGGATGAGAGAGAGGATGGATATCGGGGGCAAACATTTGATGCAACCGATTCTGAGTAAGGTTCCTAGGAGCGAGGGCAATCAAATGCAAACATACATCTTAACCTGGACAGGCTTTCGGTAGGGCTCCATGTGCCTAGCCCACTCCAGCTCCAGCAACTTAGAGGAACACAGAGCCAAGGAGAGCTCTCCCAGCCAGGCGCTCAGTCTGACAACAGCCTCGCCAGTGATCAAGCTGAGTCAGCTACCCCTGCAAGCAGGAACCCAGGCTCCTGTGAGTGCCCAGTAATCAGCAGAGAGCCTTTCTTATCCCTCTCTATTGCAGACCCTATCGGCTCTTCCCACACCCACCTCCCTCCATCCAGTGTCTTCCTTGCAGGAGACTCCTCCCTCCTCTACTTTTTCCCTGAGTGTTCATCCTGCTCCACAAAATCATGTTCTCAGAGAAGGCATATATTTTAATTCAGATATAATTTATCTGTAAAGCACATAATCTGCCAGGTGTGGTGGCTCATGCCTGTAATCCCAGCACTTTGCTTGCTCCTACCTGCCTTTTGTCTCCAGTCCACCACAGTAATGACTATTCCCAATAACCTAGATCTCGTCAAAGACGGTAAGAAATTTATTTATTCATTCAACAGCTATAAAGTGAGCATTTTTTTTTATCAGTGTTTGTTTCAGGTTCGGGCATAAAAGTCTGAACAAAATAGACGAAGATCCCTCCCTTCCTGGGGGTTATCTTTCAGAGGGTAATGAGGTTGAAAGTCATCTTTTTTTTGTTTCATTCTCTCTGCAGGACCCCTCCTTCCTGAAACACTTTCTAGTCATGTGACCTTGGATAAGACAAATTTTCCTTTTTTTTTTAGAGGAAGAGTCTCCATCTGTAATCTGGCTGGCTGGAGTGCAGTGGCACGATCACAGATCACTGCAGCCTCAAACTCCTGGGCTCAAGAGATCCTCTCACCTCAGCCTTCAGAGTCACTGGAATTATAGGCACATGCCACCATGCCCAGCTAATTTTTAATTATTTTTTGTGGAGATGGGCTCTCACTATGTTGCCTAGGCTGGTCTCAAACACGTGGGCTCAAGTGATCTTCCCAGCACAGTCTCCAGAGAGTTGGGATTACAGGTGTGAGCCACTGCGCCTAGCCAAGACAAATGTGTAATACCTCAGTTGCCTCTTCTGTAAAATGTAGATGATCACATCTACCTCAGTGTGGTAGTGGGGGTTATTGGGAAGATCCAGGGAGGTACCCTGGGACCAGTGCCTGGCACACACACATGCATGGAAATGCCAGTTTCAAAGCCAGGTGCAGTAATCCCAGGGTTTTGGGAGGCTGAGGCAGGAGGATTGTTTGAGGCCAGGAATTCAAGACCAGCCTGGGCAATATAGTGAGACGCCATGTCAACAACAACAAAAAATAATAACCAGGCATGGTGGCATGCAACTGTGTGCCAGCTACTTGAGCGGGTGAAGCAGGAGGATCCCTTGAGCCCAGGAAGTAAAGGCTCCAGTGAGCTGTGTTCGTGCCACTTCACTCCAACCTAGGTGACAGCGAGACCCTGTCTCAAACAAAAAAAAAATGAGTTCCAGTTCCTAATGTGTTTTCCTTACCCCACAAGATCTTTAATTACAAAGTATGTAACTTTGTATTAGTTCTGCTTGTAATTATAAGGTAACTTTCCGAATAACATATGCAAAGGAATTAAATTGCCTACAGCGCAACATGCGTTTTTTTAACTTCCAATTTTATGGTCTAAACCAGCTCTCTGATTTACAGACTTGTAATAATCAGTTTCTGCCCGTCAGTGCCTGCGAACCCAGGCACAGCCTCGGCTTGTTTAGCCAGGAACTTACGAACCTTAACAGCCTGGCCAGCAGCCCTGTTCATCAGGAATCACATCCTGGGCTCTCCTCTTTCTCTGTCTCTCAATT
Source organism: Macaca mulatta (assembly GCF_049350105.2). Classification (NCBI taxonomy): domain Eukaryota; kingdom Metazoa; phylum Chordata; class Mammalia; order Primates; family Cercopithecidae; genus Macaca; species Macaca mulatta. Next base: position 10,840,707 of record NC_133425.1, on the reverse strand, counting down.
TTTGATTTTTATAAAATTCCAACTTACGGAAAAGCTGCAAGATGACTGCAAGAGAATGTCAATATCTTTTATTAACATTCACAAATTATTAATATTTTTTCCTCATTTGATTCATCAGTCTACATAAGTATTTTTATGAAACATTTGAGAAATTGGAGATGCCATACCCCTGGATTATTAACTTTGGTGTATACTTTTCTTTTTGAAACAGTATCTCACTCTGTTGCCCAGGCTAGAATGCAGTGGCATGATCATAGCTTACTGCATCCTCTAATTTCTCATCTTAAGCAACCCTCATACCTCTGCATTTAGTTGCTATGCCTGTAGTCTTCTTTCACCTAGAATGTTCCCCAACCTTTTCTTGTTTTGTTTTTTGTTGTTGTTGTTGTTGTTTTTACCTTGATATTTTTAAAGAGCCCCAATTGGTTATTGTATAAGGCCATTCTTGCATTGCTATAAAGAAATACCTGAGACTAGATAATTTATAAAAAAAAAAAAAAAAAGAGGTTTAATTGGCTCATGGTTCTGCAGGCTGTACAGCAAGCATAGGTCTGGCATCAGCTTCTGGAGAGTTCTCAGGAAGCTTACAATCATGGCAGAAGGCGAAGTAGGAGAAGGCAGTTCCCATGGTGAAGGCAGGAGAAAGTGTATGTGAGAGTGTGTGTGTGTGTGAGAGAGAGAGAGTTGGCAGGGAGTGTCACATACTTTTAAATGACCAGATCTTGTGAGAACTCACTATCACGAAGATAGCACCAAGCCATGAGGGATCCGCCCCCATGACCCAGACACTTCCCACCAGGTCCCACCTCAGCACTGGGGATTACAATTCCCAAAATGAGATTGGGGCGGAGACAAATATCCAAACTATATCAGTTATTTCATTGAATGTGCCTCAAAATCACTTGGTTAATGTGGTGTCTGCCAGGTTTCTCCACTGTGAAGTCACTGCTTTTCCTTCATAATAATAAATAACTTGTGCATAGATACATTGAAGCTGTATGTATCCTGTTCCTTAATGAAACTTTCATAGCATGGTTTAGTATTACTTGATGCTTTTCCAACTCCATTAATCCTTCTATATTTATTATTAATAGTTGATATTCTGTAAGGAAGAGCTTGTCTTCTCCATTTACTCACTCATTTGTCATTACAAACTCACAGATTCTTATTTTAGTCAATGAGTTATAATCTACTATCATTATTTGTTTTAATACTCAAACTGTATCAGCCGAAACCAGTGGGAGCTCCTTCATCTTGGTCCTGTGTGCATTTGATATATCCACATTGCTCTTCATCACTTCCTTACTTTCTGGCACAAAAAGGAGTCTCAGGCTCAATGAATACTCTTTCTTCCCCAGCTCTAGGTTTGGCCTTTTCTCCAAGGAATTACAATTCCTTTCAGAGGAAACTGATATTTAGAAATCAATATCTGGGTCTAGATGTACTCATTGCTGTTACTATATCATTGCTTCTAGACCCTCTCAGCAGATAGACTAAGTTACACATACATGTCTACACACACACACACACACATACACCCCTATATTAAAAACCATGAGTTTATACTGATACATTTAATTTTAATCCAACATCATAGGGAACATTCTAGTTTTTTTCTCTTTCCATATTTGTAACTACATTTTCTAACAATGAAAAAGCTAGATCTCATTATCTTCAAAATATTTACACTTATGCTAAAGCCCAGGATACACAAAAAATAGTTTCAGAATTGCCGATTCATTCCACTGTGAAAAGCAAACCAATTTACTGGAGTTCAAAATTTTTAAAAATGTTTCTTAAGGCAAAATATGTATAAAATAAAATGCATGCTGCATCTTAAATATATAGTTCACGAGTTTTGCAAAATGTGTATGTCCATGTAACCCACAATCCTGTCAGTGGATGTAGCCACATTTCCACCACACCAAAAAGTCCCCTTAAACTCAGGTCCCAGTCAGTTCCCAAAAAGAGACAACTATTTGTCTGATGTTTTCCACCATAGACAAGTTTTACCTATTTTTAAAATTTTATGTAAGTAGATTCACACATTAAGTTCTCCTTCGTGCCTGACTTCTTCCACCCAGCATGATATCCTAGTGATTTTTTGTGTTGTTGTTGTTGTCTTTTGAGACGGAGCCTCACTCTGTCGCCCAGACTGGAGTGCAGTGGTGCGATCTTGGCTCACTGCAAGCTCGGCCTCCTGGGTTCAAGCAATTCTCCTGCCTCAGCCTCCTGAGCAGCTGGGACTACAGGCGCATGCCGCCACACCCGGGTAATTTTTTGCATTTTTAGTAGAGACGGAGTTTCACCCTGTTAGCCAGAATGGTCTGGATCTCCTGACCTTGTGATGCGCCTGCCTCGGCCTCCCAAAGTGCTGGGATTACAGGCATACGCCACGGCGCCCGGCCGATATCCAAGTGATTTATTCATGATATTACATGTATAAGTAGTCTATTCCTATTTATTTCTGAGTTGTTATTCTAGGGTATAAATATGCTACAAGTTGCTTACACACCTTTCTGTTAATGACTATTTTGGTTGTTTCCAATTGGGGCTATTATAAAGAAGCTGCTATCAGCTTGTACAGGTCTTTGGTGGGCATATCTGTTCATTTCTCTTTGATATATTTCTAGGAGTAAAATTGCTAGGTTGTTGGATAGAAGCTGCCAATCCTTTTTTAAATGTTGTCATGCCATTTATATACACCCACCAGCATTGTGGGAGAGTCTTGGTTGCTCTGTATCCTTGCCAACATTTGGTATTGTCAGTCTGTTAGTTTTAGCAATCCAAATGAAGGTGTGGTGACATGCCATTGTGGCTTTGATTTTGCATTTTTGTGATGACTAATGGTGTTGAGCACATATTTATGTGCTTATTCAAAATTTCTGTGTCTTTGTTTGCAAGAGGATAGTCAAAGCTTTATTTTTAATTGGATTTCTCATCTTTTTAATATTGATTTATAGGAGTTCTCGCTCTATGTATTGTCATGAAGTCATTTGTCAGCTACATCTTTCTCATTTTTTAAAATAATCTGTGGCTTCTTGGTATATTTTCTTACTGATGACTTTTGATGAGGAAAAATGCTTAATTGTGACAAAATCTAATTTATTATTTTTTTTCTTTCTGTTTTTGTGTCCTACCTAAGAAATGTTTAACTACTCTGAGGTTGTGTGGATATTCACTGATATTTTCTTCTGAAACTTTATATTTTTGACTTTTATGCTTAGGTTTATGCTCCACCTCAAAATGATTTTTGTGTATGCCGTAAGAAAGATACCGAGTTCATTTTTCTTTCTCCAGTGAACTGCTTTCGGTATCTTTGTCTAAAATCATTTGGCTATGTAAGCTTGAGTCTACTGCTGGACTCTCTATGCCGAGGGGTGCCCAACTCGGGGGCCACAGATGGGTACCCATCTGTGGCCTGTTAGGAACTGGGCCACACAGCAGGAGGTGAGTGGCAGGTGAGTAAGTGAAGCTTCATCTGTATTTACAGCCACAACTCATCGTTTACATTCCCGCTGGACTCTGCCTCCTGTCAGATCACCAGTGGCATTAGATTCTCATAGGAGCATGAACCCTATGCAAGGGATCTAGGTTGTGTGCTCCTTATGAGAATCTAATGCCTGATGATCTGTCACTGCCTCCCATCACCCCTGGATGGGACCATCTAGGTGCACGGAAACAAGCTCAGGGCTCCCACTGATTCTACATTATGGTGAGTTGTATAATTATTTCACTGGATATTACAATGTAATAATAATTGAAATCAAGTGCACAATAAATGTAATGCATTTGAATCATCCTGAAACCATTCCCCACCCCGTTGTGATCTGTGGAAAAATTGTCTTTCATGAAACTGGCCCCTGGTGTCAAAAAGTTTGGGGACCACTGCCCTAGGCTTTTCCACTGATTCAGTTGTCCTTCACTGTACACACGTCACACTTTCTTGATAAAGTAGCTTTATGAGAAGTCAGATCAGTAAGGTAGCATTAGTTCTCCAAAGCTGTTCACTTCATCAAAATTGCTTACATATTCTATCTTCTTTGCACTGCCACTTTCAATTTCCTTCCTTCCTTCCTTCTCTCTTTCTTTCTTTCTTTCCTTTCTTTCTTTCTTTTCCTCCCTTCCTTCCTTCCCTCCTTCCTTCCTTCCTTCCTTCCACCCTTCCTTCCTTCCTTCCTTTCTTTCTTTTCTTTCTTTCTTTTCTTTTCTTTCTTTCTTTCTTTCTTTCTCTTTCTTTTTCTTTTTCTTTTTCTTTCTTTCTTTCTTTCTTTCTTTCTTTCTTTCTTTCTTTCTTTCTTTCTTTCTTTCTTTCTCTCTCCTCTCCTCTGTCTCTCTCCTCTCTCTCTCCTCTCTCTCTCTCTCTCTCTCTCTCTCTCTCCTCTCTCTCTCTATCTCTCTTTCTTTCTTTTTTTTCAGGGTCTCTCTCTGTTGCCCAGTTTGGAGTGCAGTAGGGTGATCTTGGCTCACTACAGCTTCAACTTCCCAGGCCCAGGTGATCCTCCCACTTCAGTCTCCTGAGTAGCTAGGACTACAGGTTTACGCCACCATACCTGGCTAAAATTTAAGATATTTTTTGTAGAGATGAAGTTTCAACACGTTGCCCAAGCTGGTCTCCAACTCCTGGGCTCAAGCAATCTACCTGCCTCAGCCTACCATATTGCTGAGATTACAGGTGTGAGCCACCACACCTGGCACCCATTTACATATTAAAAGCAGATTTTATCAATTTATTTGTTTAATAAAGGCTACTGGAATTATGATTGGAAGTGAATTGAATCTATAGATCAAATTAGGAATCACCGACATTTTAAAAATGTAAATCTATGAACATGATATATTTCCACATTTATTTAGGTGATTTTTAATTTTAATCAGCAATAGCTTATGGTTTTCAGTAGAGGTCTTATACATTGTTTTCATTAAATTTAGCCTGAGATATTTTACATTTTAGGTGTCACTGTAAGTGGAAGATTCTTATTTCAATTTCTAATTGCTGCAAGAATGTAAAATTATAATTATTTTGTGTACTGACATTGATCATATGATCATGCTAAATTCATTTATTAGTTCCACTAGTTGTTTTATTGATGCCATCGGATTTTTCTCTTAACTAATCATACCATCTGAAAATAGATACAGTTTTACTTCTTCCCTTCTGAACTTATGCATTTCATTTATTTTATTTGTCTTATTGCACTGGCCAGAAATTCCAGCACAAGGTTGAATAGGAGTGAATAGAGCTAGGTCCATTATTCACTATTGCTATTTCAACCAGTAATGACATCACCATCACCACCCGTAGCCTCCTCACTCCCAGCACATTACTTCATCCCCTAAAAAGAAATTAGACGCAGGTGAGAAAAACCTCAAGATTTTTTTTTTTTCTAAAACTGACTGGTATTCACACTATGGTGGCTTTGTAATTAAGCTAAGTGTAGAATCCCCTTCCCTAGCTGCTCCCAGTTGGGCCTCAGGAGAGATCTGAAGGAAGAGCTGGAGCACGGGTCATTGTGTGGCTCACACATGTTGCTGTTGATCTGTTGACTCATCCTGGCAAGTGGCAGCAGCTGGAATTGCAACAGTTCCTTTCCCTGAATCCTCTTTCATTGCCTTTGGCTCATGGGTCAGTACCTATGTTTGCCTAAGGGCCCCTGGCTTTTGCAGGACACTCATATCATTAATATCAGAGACAAAAACAAACAAACAAACAAAAAACAAAAACCCTGATGCAAGTCTCCAGTCTGTCCTTGTGGGGCTCCACTCATGCCTTTGGGTTCCAGCTTGTTTTTTATTTCCTCTATTTTACATCCATCTTCCCTTCCCTACTTCTTCTGCTATGAAATTCAGGTTCCAACATAAAGTGCACAGCTCCCGACTGGTGCACTTCTGCATCCCTTCCTCCTCCTATCTTATCTATCTTCCAATATATGATATGGTTTGGATTTGTGTCCCTACCCAAATCTCATGTCAAATTGGAGGAGGGGCTTGCAGGGAGGTGATGGGATCATGGGGGCATATTTTCCCCTTGCTATTCTCGTGATAGTGAGTGAGTCCTCACGAGATTTAATGGTTTAAAAGTGTGTGGCACTTCCCCTGTCTCTCTCTCCTGCCACCATGTGAAGAAGGTCCTTGCTTCCGCTTTGCGTTCCACCGTGGTTGAAAGTTTCCTGAGGCCTCCCAGTCATGTTTTCTGTTAAGCCTGCAGAACTGTGAGGCAATTAAACCTCTTTTCTTCATAAATTACCCAGTCTCGGGTAGTTCTTTACAGCAGTGTGAAAACGGACTAACACACATCCCTGTGCTCAGAATCTCATTATCTCCCACCTACATCCACTAGTAACCCTTCCTTCTTTCCCTTAAGCCTCTCTCTCTCTCTCTTTTCTGGTCCATTGTATCATTTTAAAAGCAAGTTCAAGTCTCTCCCATCTTAAAACAGGAGTAACAAAATAAACAAAACAAGTAAGCAAATAAAATAAAATGTCAAAGTCCCTGAATGTCACATTTGTCTCTTCTCTTATTGCCCAATGGTAGCCTGTAACAATCTCAGGGTCTCTGATTCCCCACACCTGTTCACCCACCTACTCCTGGTAATCTGGCTTCTGCTCCATTACTTCCGTTAAATTCTGTCATTTTCTATAGTTCAGGGATCCTTCCCAAGAAAAACTTTTCTGGTCCTGTTGCGACCTTAAACGGAGAAAATTAAATCTACTTCTAAATAACTTGACTTGTAACTATATTTGTGAAGTCAAGAACTTCCATCAGGGAAAGCAATGTGATGTCTTGGGCTAGTCTCAGAAGAACTATTTTGACCCAAGTTTGTATTGATCATGGAAATCCAGGTTATATCAAGAAGGTAGGCTTAGATAACTGTATTTCATACAGTCCTAGAATGTTGAAGTCATTAAGGCATTAAACATAAAACATTGCACCACAATGAGGTGACTGCAGGTATTGAGAGTCAGTGCTTAAAAGCTTTTATGGCAATTTGCAAAATAATTTTGAGTCTAATAAATCTAATAAAAGGACTTGTTTTGATTCCATTTTTCTAGTAATTCACTGTTATTGTAATTTTTTTTGCAAGCATTGGCCTGTGAAGTATTAGAGGAAAATACTCCTTTTCCAAAGATAGCTTAAGAAACACTGTTTTGGGACACATTTGTTTGGAGCTCAGAATCTCCATGGGTCACTCAATTTTTCTTCTTTCCTGGTCCAACACCCGCATCTCTGACTTTAAAGATCTTAAATTTTCTAGCTCTTTCAGACCTGAGGGGATTCTAGATTCCTGCAGCGAATTAAGAGGTTGGAGACAAGAAGGACCCATATGAAGATGTCCTGAAGCAACTAGCTTCATGAATGGAAGGAACCAAAAGAAGGTGTATTGAGATATTTGGGCATTTAAATGCTTCTGCCTTAAGTCAACTGCTAATCCCCTAGGATTAATTTTTTTTTTTTTTTTTTTTTGCTATCTGTAACTAAACTTAAGATTTGTTAACATTCCCCACTGACAGACTCCTTGTTATTGCCATGATCAATATAAGCTTGGGTCAAAATAGTTCCTCTGAGACTAGCCCAAGACATCACATTGTTTTCCCCAATGGAAGTTCTTGACTTCACAAATATAGTAACGAGTCAAGTTATTTAGAATTAGATTTAATTTTCCTTGTTATGAAATATAATGGAAAACCACATATTGCATAATTTCACTCATACGAATTTTCCAGAACAGGTGAATTTGTAGAGACAGAAAGCAGATGAGTGGTTGGAAGGCCAGATGAGTGAGAGAGGAGAATTGGGAGTAACTGCCTAATGGGTACAGAATTCTGCTTAGGGTGATAAAAATGTTCTGAAACATGATAGTAGTGAGGGCTGCACAACATCATGAATATACTTAAATGCCACTGAATTGTACTCTTTAAAACGGCCAAAATGATTAGTGTCATGCTATGTGATTTTACCACAATAAAAAGAAAATCTAATACAACTTTTCAATCTCTATTGTACTTAACTTCTTAGGGCAATTATACTCAATCACTCACTCCTTCTTTTACATCTTCTCTTCTCAAGGCTTTCAGGACCCTGTAGGAGCCCATCATTTTAATATCCTTTCCAAGGCTCTGAAGCCAACATTACCTGTCAGGTTCAGAAGGTTTCTGAAGCCAACATTACCTGTCAGGGTCACGGCCAGAAAAAGATAGCCTTTGCAAAGAGTTTTTTGATGGAATTCTGTGCAAACGTATGGGCAGGCTTAGGAAAACTGATGAGAAGGTTGAAGCACCCTGGGCTAGGAACTACAGAGTTAACATAACTCCCAAGTGCAGGAAGAGGGAGAATTTACCAGACTTCAGCAAGAGCTATGAGAGCGAACCACCTAATAGACAGTATAGCCTTAACTCATTTGTGCTGGAAGTTGCAATTTTTGCAACTTCCAGCATTGAATTTTTGCAATCAGACCTTGGCAATGACCTTGAGCAGTAGGGCATAAATAACACCCACATGCTTAGTGTTCCACTAATGGAACAGTAGGCATAAATGGGTTTAAGTAGCGGAACCCAGTCCCTGCAACTCACAACCCACCAGTGATGGAGGCAGAAGAAGTACCTAAATCGTTCTTCCCTCCCATAACCCAGTCTCTTGCTGGTCCTCTCATTGGCTGAACCCATCCAGAAACCAGGTGGCCAGGAAACCTGATTGAAACAGCCATAGAGTCCAGTCTCCAGGTCACAGAGCAGAGTGGAGAAGTGTGGAAATAAATCTGGAGGGACAAAAAGGGAATATTCAGTATACTCACTATGCCTCAGTGTTCTCATATCTAAAACACAGATTAGAATGATACCCTCACTAATGGGTCTTTTGTGGGAAGTAAATGCAGTGTCCAGCATAAAAACTCAGTAAAAAGTAGTTACTATGTTTCTTTCCTTCTTTCTTGTTCACCTAATTAAGCGAATCAAAAATTGCTTAAATAAAAACTTCTAACTCCAAGGGAAGGTAACTGCCCGAAATATGTCCAGTAAGTTCTAGTTGGTACAATTTGTTTAACAGTATGATTTGCTTATCGATGTCTGTTCTTTCAGGAAACTGACAGGTAATTTTCTTACCAGTTAGGTACAGATTTCTCATATGCAAGAAATATCTAAAAGCATGCATCATACATCGTGAGGCTGACTTTAAGCAGACCATGAAACTCAATGGTCTGTTCAGATTATTTCTAGAATCCATAAATGAGTTCAGATTCATTTGCTCTGAATTTTATGAAAAACTAGATCTTTTATCATCATCTCCTGTCAAGTTGGCCTTGTGTTAGTTGCTTTAAAGTATTTTAAAAAGTAATCATACCTATGAATATGTAGTAATATACAGTTTAATCAGAAAATATACATTATTGTAAATGTGAAATATTCACAATCATATAAAGTGTATAAAATTACCTGTAGTTCCTCTATCCTCAAAAACACTATATAAATGCTGCATTGTATATATTATACAGTAAATATTGAAAATTATATATTTTATTATGTATTACCATATAAAGTTTTTTGAGTCAGACAGCATAGGTTAAAACAAGTTTGGCTGTATGCTAATTCTGTGACTTTGGAAAATTTATGTATCCTCTCTCAAATGTATTTATCTTGTAAAATGAGGACAATGATGCCAAATTCACAGGGTTATTGTGAGGATTAAATGTGAAACTACATATAAGATGCCTGGTGTTGTGCCTAATAAACAATGTGTGCTCCATAAATATAGGATACTATTATTATTATTATTATTTTAGACAGAGTCTCACTCTGTTGCCCAGGCTGGAGTGCAGTGGCACAATCTCGGCTCGCTGCAACCTCCGCCGCCTGGGTTCAAGCAACTCTCTTGTCTCCGCCTCCTGAGTAGCTGGGACTACAGGCGCCAGCCAGCACGCCCAGCTAATTTTTGTGTTTTTAGTACATACAGGTTTCAGGTTGGCCAGGCTGTTCTTGAACTCCTGGCCTCATGTGATCCACCCACCTTGGCCTCCTAAAGTGGGATTTTATTATGATAAAAATGTTTCTGTTTATAAGTTGTTAATGTTTAATAAATGGGTCATTGCTTTATCCGCCACGAAGAGTTGTATCTGGAAGCAAGAATTTGAAGTAAACAGAAAACTTTACACTTTTCAGATAGCCTTTACCAAAGAGGGAAGGAGAGGTTTTGGTGAGACCTGGGGATGTCTTCTAGATACTTCTGGTTGCAGAAAGATTTCTTCCTCATTGTCACTTAACAACATACTCCTCTGAAGACAGATTTCCAGGCAAGGCCTGTCATTGCATCCTCATCTCTACCAGCTCTCGGGAGATCAGCGGTCATTTTTCTTCCATTTCTCACTGTCAGCCCGAGGACTCGGAGACATTATAATCTTGTCTGTGTAGCACTTTCCAAGATGAAACGTCTATGGGCATTTCACACATGCAAAGAGATAAGGTCAGAAAACAATCAAGAGAAGGCCCTAAATAGTCAGTCTTGTTTGTCTCCTATCCTTCTGAGGCTAAATTGAGGGATAAAATTAAATCAACGGATGAAAAGTAAAATGAAATCTTAAAGCGTATGAGGAAATGGATTCTATTATCATGCTCCCTTGACCAAACTCTCTATTAAAAAACAGCCAGATAAGAAGGTGGTATTAAATCAGAATCATGAGTGGACTACAGGGACATCATAATATTAGTAAATATAACATTAACAATGGCTATGGTTTTTGAAGGTTTACTCTGCACTAGATATGACTCCAAGTGCTTTCTCTATATGAGCTCTTAAATCTTCAAAACAATTCTGTGAAATAAGTACTATTATTTTCTAGATGTTTTTCCAGATGAGGAAACCAAAATAGAGAAGGCAAAAAACGTGCCCAAGGTCACACAGCTAATAAGTAGCAGAGCTAGGATTCAGAGCCAGGCAGTGAACACTAGTGTAGAGACAGTGGCGCACTGATTCTGACCTCTCTCTCGGTCGAAAACCCAGCCTTGCTGAGAAGAGTTTAAGGAACAAGGAGACTCAGATGTTTATAAACGTTCCCTAAAATAGAAGCACATGCATTATTAGTGCAAGTTATTCTGGGAAGCGGGGGGAGTTCTGTAAGACCCAAAAATAACAAGACAATAGCACAGAAATGACCGTGCTGTTTTCATATTCTGGCAGTGACCTACCCGTCCAGACATTGTCATTAATAGACAAATGTCATGTTAGGGGATCAGGGACCCAGTAAATTTCTGTCTGGGCCATATTATGACTGTTCCTGCTTATGTGGTCACATTGCACTCTTGAAAAGTTTCAGGCCGGGCACAGTGGCTCACACCTGTAATTCCAGCAGTGTGGAAGACCAAGGTGGGAGAACCACTTGAGCTCAGGAGTTTGAGACCAGCCTGGGCAACATATTGAGACCCTGTTTTTCAAAAAATAAAAATAAAAAATTAGCCATGTGTGGTGGTACAAGCCTGTAGTCCCAGCTACTCAAGAGGCTGAGGTGGGAGAATCGCTTGAGACTGGGACTCATGCAGTCTCAAGCGATTGCAGTGAGCCGTGTTCATACTACTGCACTCCAGCGTGGGTGACAGAGAAAGACCCTATTTAAAAAATAAAATAAAGTTTCAGATTTCTGGCTAATAATACGTGCCATCTATAGTAAGTCTTGGCATGCATCAGTATCGTATATAATCTACCTGAAATGCTGCAAATAATTAATCCTGTGGGCCTTTTAGAGCCTTGATTCTTAAAGTGTGGTCTGTGGCCCAGCAGCACCTGAGGGTTTATTAGAAATGCAGCCTCAGGCCCTACCCTAGGCTTGCTCTACTGGGTAGAACTGTGTCTCCCAAAAGATACATCCACTTAGTACCTTAGAAGGTGACTTTATTTGGAAAAAGAACCTTTGCAGATGTAAATAATGTAAGGATCTAGGGGTGAATTCATGCATGCTGCCGTCCTTATAGCAGAGAAGAGGACGCAGAGACACACGGGGAAGAGACACAAGTGAAGATAGAGGCAGGGGTGGGAGTAAGGTGTCTACAAGCAGAGGCTGACATCTACCAGAAGCCAGGAGAAAGGCATAGAATAGATTCTCCGCTGGAACCTGCAGAAGGAACCAATTGGTAGACACTTCGATTTTAGACTCCTGACCTCCAGAACTGCAAGAGAATACATTTTTGTTTTTTTAAGCCACCTCATTTGTGGCTATTTGTTATGGCAGCCCTAGGAAATTAATACACTTGCTGAATCAGAATCTGCATTTTAACAAATCCCCAGGTGATCCAAATGCATATTAAACTTTAGGAAGCACTGCGGGAGCATTTACAATCTGTGTTGAAATCTATCACTTTTCCAATCTGTTTTAAGGGTTTAGCTTAAGACTTTGTTTTCAAAGGAAATCTAAACTAAGGGAAGTGATTTAGCTCTGCTAGAGTCAGGGGGTTGATGGGAGAGGCTTAGGGTGGCTGGCGTGGCTTCTTGCTGCTGACCTCAGCCCCTGCAGTACCTGCTGAGTTCTATAACAACTTGTGTGTGTGATCAGTTGAGTCACGAACTGCTCCTGTTGTGTAAGCAAGGTCATGGGGCTAAAAGAAAAAAATGAAACCAGAACTCAAACCCACTGCTTAGGACTCAAATTATTTTAGCTTTTTGAAATTGCATTTTTTGTTTTGCCTCTAATCCCATAAAATCTTTCTCAGAAAGGATGTAAAATTTATAGGAAGATCATCCTCTTTAGTCACTGGTGGGAATTTTGAGTTTTATTGAGAGTGGGATTCACATCTAGATATTGGTATAATTTATGCTGTCACAGTAATGACTGTTTCTTTGGAAACTGGACTCACATGGGGAGCAGATTGCTATCTCTGATTCTGTTCGAGATTACCCCCTACCTAGAACTAACTACTATGAACTGGGTACCATGAATAGCTTCCCCCTCCATAGAATGTAGTCAGAGGCAAGATACATTTACAGATTTCCAGTTCGTTGGCCTCCCAGGCCAACTTAAGCAAGAGGGTCACTGCTCAGATCTTTGTGCAGTCAGCAACATCTTTCCTGAGCCATTTACTGAATATCGCTGGGTACCTACACGAGTCACACAAGTCCTTCCCATGCCTTGCAGAAGCATGGACTAAGAGCTAGGTCCTTGGAGGCAAACCATCTGAGTCCCCACCCTTTTATTAGCTCGGTGACATTGGGCCAATTAGTTTCCTATACCCGAGATAATACTGGTGCTTGCATCATAAGGTGACTTTCAGGAATGAGTTAACACATATAATGTGCTTAGAACATGGCCTCACACAAGCACACAAGAAAGCCATCTGTTCTTATGCCTCCTACCCTTGTAGTCCTTGTGTGAACAAGTCTCCCTTTGCAACACTCTACAGAGGAAGGATGTAGACGTTGCCCAACTCTGCCTGTGTTTAGCACATTAGTTATGAATCCACTGGACTCACTATTTTACCTGATTTCTCTAGCTCTGAAATTCCTCAGCTAAGGAACTCATTTTATCCCATAAAAGAACGGTCACTACTCTAGCATATCTTAAATCCTATTCACTTATAAGCCATTCTTCTGATTTCGCTGCCATCTTTCACCTTCACACCTGATGCCTGTTCAGGTGAACAGGTTTCTAGTGGCTTTCCATCTACAGGACTCAAACCCTAGTACTTAGCCCCAGGCATTAACCAGAATGATTTTGGGCTGAAAGGAAACTTGGAAACCATTAAATTCAATGACCACACTTTTAAGATGAAGAAACTGAGAGACAAGGAGAAAGGGAAAGGTAATTGAAGCTATAGCACTTTTAACTAAATTATGAATTACTAGGCTGGTTTTCTTAATTCTCCACTTACCAATGACAAATGTGAGGTTCAAAGAGCTGTATAATTTGCCCAGGGTCATACAGTTGGAATGTGGTAAATTCAAGATTTGAACTGGCCCTTCCTGTTTCCAAAGCGTATATTGGTCATTTCACTAAATCATGTGACTTAGTTGCCATGTGATTTACCCGAGGTCACCGATCTCACAGAGAACGTCTGGGATTTGGATGCAACACTGGCCACCAGCCCCCAACCCACTTCAGTTTGGCCGATAGCAAGGCCTTTTAAAATATGGGGTTTTAAAATCTGCTCAAGTTATATGAATGCTTGAAAGGAAGACTCGCCATTCTTATAGCAGAATATTAAATGTTGCTCATGCAGAAGGCATCATCTGATAAATCAGCTACTTAGAGTTTGTCAAATCCAGGCACTGTGATAAACTACTGCTTACCATAAAAGAATGTATTTATAAAACCATGAGAGTGAGCATATCAGAGTGGATACTAAATTCTCTTTCTCTTATCTTTACAGAAATGTTTTTCCTTCTCAGCAAGCAGAAGGGCACTAGGGTGGGAGGGCTGATGTTGCCACCTCAAGTTTCCAATTTGATTTAGAGGTCATTCCTGTGAGCTAGCCACCCCCTTCCTGCTTCTCTGAGCTCTGGGAGTCAGGAAGGAGAGTTTGCTTTTTTCTAGTGGTCATGGATGCTGACCTTGACTTACTGCAAGAGACAATGGCAGGGATGCTGCATATCACAGCAGCAGTCATTTGTAAAACTATTACGGGCCAAGAATTGTGCAAAGGACTTTTCAAGCAGCATCCCATTTGATCTGCCAGCAACCCAATGAAGTAGATAATCTTACCATCTCCATTTAACCGATGAGGAGGCTGAGGCTTAAAGAGGTAACATGGCTTGGTGATGGTTACCCAGCTAGAAAATGACAAAACTGGAGTCCGAACCCATGTCTGCCAAACTCCCAAGACCCTACTTTTAATTCCAGCTCTACTCTGACCAGCTGTGTGGCCTTGGGCAAGCTGCTTCAAGGCTCTGAGCCTGTCTTATTTGTAAAAAGAGGGCAAGAAAATTAGCTCACTTACAGGTTTGTTTTGATGATTAAATTAGTCTACGTATCGTGCTCAGCACAGTGTTGAGTGTATAATAAGTGCTCAATAAGTACGAACTATTATTATTATAAACTACAGAGACTCCATCCTGCCACCGTAAGGGGTCTGCTGATGTAATGTTTTGATAAGATGAATGGGATTTCTTTTCAAGTGCTCTATTGAGGCTCCTGCTGCTGGCCTTCTGGAATGACAGTGAGCTGAATAGCTCCTAAACACTTCTGGGCAGCCTGATGATGTCCATGGGCTTCCCAACACCCAGACGGAGTGGGTCAGTGGCTATGCTTCCCTTTCATGTCTGACCTCCACTTCAGGGCCCTGGAAGTGACAGGAATCCCCCCGACCCTTGGCATGGTCTGCCTGCTGTTGCAAGCATTATGGAGAAAGTGACTTTCGTCATGTGTGCCTTGTTCTTCACCCACATCTTTGCCCACTGGACACCATTTGAATGGGATCCATTCTGGATTCAACAGGAAGAACTTTGGAGGTTTACTTGGCTCCCATGACACTGTCTGCTCACTGCGATAGGGTGGCTTTGACCATAAGTCATCCATCCATTCATTCAACAAACTTTTTTTGTGTGTGTATGCGAAACTTGTCATAGCTTCATTAGTTAAAAATTGGCCCATTTGGGGAACAATTCTGCATGATATCCTAGGGTCAAGTCTAGATCTGTCTTTGAGATCACGTTTTAATATAAAAATACATTCATGTCATTTTTCTGCGTATCCATGGCTTCCCATGGCCCATGCAGTGAAGGACAAACCTTGGCCCTACCATCCTTTCCATTCTTACCTTGGCCACTCTCCTCCATCATAAAGGGCTCCATCACATTCCCTAGCTCTAGAAAACAGCAAGTTCTTCCTGACCTGACCCCAGGGCCTTTGCCCATGCTGTGTCCTCATCCTGGAACATGCTTCCCTGCCTCCTCATCCTTCAGGTTTCAGTTTTCCCCACTTCTCAGACTCATGTCATACATTTTCAGA
This sequence comes from Macaca mulatta, assembly GCF_049350105.2. Lineage (NCBI taxonomy): Eukaryota > Metazoa > Chordata > Mammalia > Primates > Cercopithecidae > Macaca > Macaca mulatta. The sequence continues at coordinate 10,824,788 of NC_133425.1, read as the reverse complement.
GGGCCATGCACATTTTCTCGTGAGTTCATCCCACAGTTTTAATTAATTATTATTTCAGCAATTATTCGTTCAATGGCTGTGTCTTTGTATGGGTTCCCTTAAAATCGGAGCCTGAATACAGCTGGCTTATTTGGGATGGCAAAAGAGTAAAATATAACAATGTTATACAACGTAAATAAGTTCTAGATATTTACTGTATAACATGGGGCATATGGTTAACAATGCTGAATTGTATACTGAATTATTTGCTAAGAGGGCAGATCTTCTGTCAAGTGATGTCACCACAAAAAGAAAACAATACACAAAGAAGGGGAGCAGGAGGAAACTTTTGGAGTTGATGGAGATGTTTATGGCATTGATTGTGATGATGGTTTCATGGATATTTACTTATTTTCAAAAACATCAACTGTATACAGTAAACATCTTCAGCTTTTTGTTTGTCAACCATAGCTTAATAAGGTGGTTTAAAAAAAGTGAATTGTGTCATTGAGCCACCACTGAGAGCAGAGGGTCATGGTTCCACCAAGACTTTCTGAGGACTCTAGAGAATGCTTCTCAGAAAGAAAGATTGGGACATTTATCCACCTCCCTTCATTCAACACTGCAATGGTTGAGGGTTTCACCTAGAAGTGTTAACTCCCTGTACTTCCAGACTCTCCTTGTACATGGGCCAGGCAGTTTCGTACAGCATCAGAGAAGGATCTGGAAATCAGAAATCAGAAAAACACATGGTGAACTCTTGAGGTGGGATGCCTTCAACACAAGGAGAGTCCAGGGTCACAGAGAGCTGTCCATCATAGCTGTAGCTGAAATAAGGAGCCATGGCAGACTGTATTTTCTAAAGATGGCCACACCAATATAGGTCCAATCCTACATGTTCTTCTTATGATGTGACGTTGATATTCCTGCCTCAAGCAATGGGGTCTATATTCCCTTCCTTGAAATTTCCTTTTCTTTTTTTCTTTTTTTCCTTTTTTTTTTCTTTTTTTGAGACCGAGTGTCACTCTGTCGCCCAGGCTAGAGTGCAGTGGCATGATCTCGGCTCACTGCAAGCTCCGCCTCCTGGGTTCACGCCATTCTCCTGCCTCAGCCTCCCGAGTAGTGCCCATCACTGCGCCCAGCTAATTTTTTGTTTTTTTAGTAGAGATGGGGTTTCACCGTGGTCTCGATCTCCTGACCTTGTGATCCGCCCGCCTCGGCCTTCCAAAGTGCTGGGATTACAGGCATGAGCCACCACGCCTGGCCAAAATTTCCAAAGCAAGATCATAAAAAGCAAAATGGATTCCAACTGGGTCTCTTTCTCTCTCTCTCTTTCTCTCCCCCGACTCATCATATGGAATAATCTCTAGAGAGAGATAGATAGTGAAGGACTCTTCAGAATGAGCCCCACCCCAGTCACCACCTGACTGTAACTTCATGAGGGAGCCCAAGCCAGATGGCCCAACCAAGCTTCTCTCTAATTCCTGATCTAGAGTAACCAAGAAAGCTCATAGATTAGAACCTTAAGCCACTAAGTTTTGGGGTGATTTGCTTGTCAGCCATAGTAATTAAACCATGACTACACATGGAATTGAGGCATCAGTGGCACTTGGTAAAAGCCAAGTTCCCCAGTAGACTGTAAGTTTAATGATGGAGGGGCTGTCTTTTAGTGATTTTTCTGATTTATTTCCAATGCTCACTTGCTCTGCCTGAGACATAGTAGACTCTCGATAAATGTTTGACCAATAAATGACTAAATCAATCAGTCAGTCAATCAGTGCATAATACTTGAGACTAGGAATGCAAAAGGGTGTTGTCTGAAATCAGAGAAAGACAGTTGTTAGGGATTGCAAAGACTTGGGAACTGGGATATCTACTGTAATACCCTGGAGAGCATCCATTTAGGAGTTGATTTTTACCATCCTCTGGCTGTTGTGCCAGGCCTGGCAAGCCTAGAACACAAAATATTGTCATTTATGGAAAACAGAAAAGTAAGATTGTAGGTATTTCATGAAAGCATTTGAGTCCTGAGTTTTGGCGTCTGGCCAGCACTTTTGATTCAAACCAGCAGGGTCCATGTGGTTCAGCATGAGTAAATATGGGGGTATTGATATAAGTGTATTGGAGGGAGATTTGGAAATAAATAGCTTTGACTGTGTGGTTTAATGCTGAAGCCAAAACCTATTGTGCTACTTAAATTTCAATTAATTTAATTTAAATTAAAATGTTAATTCCTCATTCACACTAGCCACATTTCAAGTGCTTAATAGCCTTACGTGACTGGTGGAAACAGTATTAGACAATGGCAAGACAGAGCATTTCTATCATCACAGAAAGTGCTATTGAAGACAGTGGGTCCAGGGCTTTTAGTCATCAGTATTACGTCACTCAGCCCCATCACTGTGACTGTTCAGGGTGTTTTCTTATTCAAGGACTTTTCAGTTGTTGAACACTTATTGCCCAGTACCAGAAAGGACACATTTCACGTATTATCTTCCTCAATGCTCCCATTTTGCAACTGAGGGTATTAGATCTTTGAAGGATCAAGTAACTTACCCATTGCCATTTTGCTTGGGCTTGGTAGACAGAGCTGGGATCTAAGACCAAGGCTATTGGATTCTAAGCCAGGGCTCTTTCCATAGTAATCAGTTTCCTCTCACTGAAGTGTTGCTACATTTGCATGGACTTTACTATAGGCATCTAAAGTATTTGGATTGAAGGAGCCTTGAAGGTAAGTAACTCACCCAGTACTGAAGCTCTCTACTCTACATCACAGGTGAATAGTTGGATTCAGGGCAAGTTTCATGCCTTATCAATGTGATTCTTTTTTTTTTTTTTTCCTTCTTTTTTTCTCTCTTTCTGTCTTTCTTTTTTTATTTTTATTTTTATTTTTTTTAAGACACAGTTTTTCTCTGTAGAACAGGCTGAGGTGCAGTGGCACAATCTTGGCTCACTGCAACCTCCGCCTCCGGGGTTCAAGTGGTTCTCCTGCCTCAATCTCCCGAGTAGCTGGGATTACAGGTGCACACCACTATGCTTGGCTAATTTTTGTACTTTTAGTAGAGATGGGGGTTTCACTATGTTGGCCAGGCTGGTCTCGAACTCCTGACCTCAGGTGATCCACCCACCTCGGCCTCCCAAAGTGCTGGGATTACAGGCGTGAGCCACCGCACCTGGCCCACTGTGAGTCTTATGTAAACCCTTGTCTACACATCTGGCTTTCAGCTGAGTGTTTTCCAATGCAAGAGCGATGGCTAAAACACCATTAGTCTTTGTCCTAATTCATAATACTTATTACTCATAGAAATACACAGCCACAAACTGAGACTGACAACTGTTAAATGTGCACAGAGTAAAATTTGTTATAGCAGGAAAACTGACTGAAAAAAGTCACAGCATTTTGACAATACTGAAATCTACAAAAAGAAAAAAATCATCCAAAGAAAAAATTAGACTTGGTATAATGCTTAACAGAAAATAAAACTGACAGCTGCTAAAACGGTACATGGTAAAGCCTATTGATGACTAAAAATTGTGGGAAGAATAAAATATTCTTGACAAAGTTTAGACATGCAAAATTCTACCTGGAAAAATTTGATTTGGTAGAAAACATTAGTAATGACAGCTTTTAACTGGCTACCACTAATCAGAGCTTTCTCTGCATCAGCCAGTATGATAAATGCTTCCTATGGTTTATTTTATTAACACTTAAGAAAGATTTGGAGATTGACATTAATGTTACTCTCACTTTATAGTTGAAAAAAACTGAAGTAAAGAAAGGTATGGAAGTTGCCCACATGGATCAGACAGCAAATAAAAATGATGGTTAAAGCCCGGTGCATTAGCTCATGACTGTAATCCCAGCACTTTGGGAGGCCAAGGTGGGTGGATCACGAGGTCAGGAGTTTGAGACCAGCCTGGCCAACATAGTGAAACCCTGTCTCTACTAAAAAAAACACAAAAAATTACCTGGGCCTGGTGGTGGGCACCTGTAATCCCAGATATTTGGGAGGCTGAGGCAAGAGAATTGCTTGAACTCAGGAGACAGAGGTTGCTATGAGCCCAGATTGTGCCATTGCACTCCAGCCCTGGCAACAGTGTGAGACTCTGTTTCAAAAAAAAAAAAGATGGTTAAACTGAACCCAGGAAATTTGGTTACAGTGTTTGTGCTTTTCAATGTTTATTTTTACCATGCACCTTAATTTAACAATTAAAATAAAATATATATATTTTTGAGACAGAGTCTCACTCTGTTGCCCAGGCTGGAGTGCAGTGGCACGATCTCGGCTCACCACAACCTCCACCTCCCAGGTTCAAGCGATTCCTGCCTCAGTCTCTAGAAAAATAAAATGTTTTTGTACCTTATATTTCGAAATAATTTTCTCTTTAAATTTTTTGTACAGATGGAATCTCCCTATATTGCCCAACCAGTCTCAAACTCCTGGCCTCAAGTGATCCTCTCGCCTCAGCTTCCCAAAGTTCTGGGATTGTAGGCATGAACCACTGCACCTGGCCAAAATAATTTTTAACACAGGAAAAATGAAGAAATAGTTTGATAAAACTTTTTGAATCATTTGTGAATGAACTGAAGACACGATGCCCCATTATTCCCAAATATTTTGGTATTTCCCACAACAAATATATTCTCCTAAATAACTGTAGTACAACTATCAAAATCAGGAAATTAACACTGATGCATTTCTGCTGTCTAATCCATGGATCCCATTCAAATATTGCCAGTTGTCCTAACCATGTCCCATCACCAATCTCCTGCCATTACTGTCTCCCACGCTCTCTGGGCTCTACCCACACAAGGGCTGCTGTCCCCTCACCACTTGCCTGCTCAGCTTGTCCAAACTAATGTCTTGAGGAAGAGAGGGAGTATGAGAGGCAGGGGAGGAGGAAAAGAGGCAGAGATAGAGTAAGGGAAAGAGAGAAGGAAGGAAGGGGAAAGGAAGGAAGGAAAGGAGGGAGAGAGGGAGAAAGGGAGAAGAAGGAGAAAGAAAAAGTAGGGAAGGAAAGGGAGGCAAACTAATTTTAAGAGAAAAAAAGGCCAGAGCAATGGCTTCTGCCTGTAATCTCAGAGCTTTGGGAGGCTGAGGAAGGAAGATTGCTTCAGGCCAGGAGTTTGAGACCAGTCTGGGGAACACAGCAAGACCCTATCTCTACAAAAAAATAAAAAATAAAAAATCAGCCAAATTTGGTAGTGTATGTCTGTTGTCCCAGCTACTTGAGAGGCTGAGGCTGGAGGATCACTTGAGCCCAGAAGGTCGAGGCTGCAGTGAGCTGTGATTTCGCCACTGCACTCCAGTCTGCATGACAGAGCAACAACTTGTGCCAATCAATCAATCAATCAATAAAGGAGAGAAAAAGAACTGCAATATATAGGAAATTGATGACATAAATTGATTTGATAGAATTCATATCAGAAATACTATATCAATATAAATATATCATGGGTGAATAATTATAATTAAAGGTCTATATTTAAAATGCAGAGTCAAGTATCACAGAAAGCAAAATTTTTTAAATATTTACAGGTGGGAATGGGGAGAAGAAGGTTAAATATTCACCAGAGTAAAAGGTAGCATCGCTGAGTGTGGTAGCTCACACTTATAATCCCAACACTTTGGGAGGCTGAGGTGGGTGGATCACCTGAGGTCAGGAGTTTGAGACAGCCTGGCTAACATGGTAAAAGCCTGTCTATACTAAAAACACAAAAATTAGCCAGGCATAGTGTCGAGCAGCTGTAATCCCAGCTACTCGGGAGACTGAGGCAAAAGAATAGCTTGAACCCAAGAGCGGAGGTTACAGTGAGCTGAGGTTGCGCCACTGCACGCCAGCCTGGGTGACAGAGTGAGAAAAAGGAGAGAGTAGGAACCAATCTCACTTTGTCTGGACTGTCATTTCCCACCTGAGTCTTCGGCTTTGATCAATAGCATTTGTCCAGCTGAAGGAGAAAAATCTCTTCAGACTCACCAAGGCAATTTCTAGACAAGGCCATTTCGAGTGGAGATTACTGTTGCGTGGAGAAGTTCTCTAGTGATCGCCTTCTTTCTCATGGCTCCAAGAAGAAGAAACAACAACAACGACATAGAGATGACTCAAGAATACTAGCAACTGTCTGAAGTCAGAAAACAGAGAAAGACCTGAAATAATACACGGAAAGCTGCCCAAACGTAGGTCACACATTGGGCTTTGCAACACTGCTTAGCACATACAGGTGCTCCATGTATATTTGCTGAATAAAAGAATAAATGAATGTTTCTGAGATGCTGAAATGGTTTCTCCTCCAGTGCCTCCTGGATGTAATTAAAGTGCACCCAAGAAACAAAAGAGCAAGAGCTGAGATTTTTTTAAAAACACAGAAAAGCTTAAGTTGGGGAAAATGGAAACAACTGTTACTGTGATAGTAATTATTGCACTCTGCTAATATTTGTTGAGGGTTACATTTGAAGCATGATTCCCAGGATTTGAGAATGGTGATCATAAGCCATCCTGGCCTCATAGACTTTCTGAAGCAGAAAGAGGCAAATGTACAAAGGTCCATTTGCCCTTTCAAACGACAACATTTCTTGAGCACTTACTATATCTTAGGGGATGCATGTAGAATAAGCAAAGTTGCTGGTCTCGGAAGAGTTCATGGTCTGATTGTGAAGACAGATAAATAGGAAATTACATCACTTAATGAATGCTGTTGACAGTTGCACTAAACACAGATGGCTGGAGGAAGTGAGTTATAAGAGAGGACAGCAAGTTCAGTCCCTAGTGATTTTGCTTGGTGTTTTGCTGAAAGTAGGGAGCTATCTGGTTTTTTCTCCCAATACTTAACTAGTTGTCCAAGCAGTATAGATTAAAGAACGCTTATGCTCCACACCAGTTAAAAAGGCACCTTTATCATGCATTTGCTACCTTTGTGTGTGTGTGGGTGTGATATTGCATCTGTTGCTAGTCTCTCTTCTATTCCATTAATCTGTCTCTTTTTGAAATAGTGCCACACTTTTAAATGTATTGCTCCCCTAGCACTCTCAGATATTAAACATATTATAATCTCACTTTGTTAACATTCTTAAATTTTCTTTTCTTGGCTTTTTTTTTTCACCTATTTATTTGTCCAAATGCGTTTTAGAATCGCTTTGTCAAGTTTCCCAAAAATGTCCTACTAGGATTGATATTGCAATTGCATTAAACCAGTAAATTAATTGAGAGAGAACCTATTTATAATATTGCGTCTTGCCTTTTAAGGACATGATATGTTTCTACATTAAACCAAGGTATTTTTTAATGTTCTGCAGTAAAATTTTATAGATTTTTTTTTTTCTTCAGGCAGTTAAGTTTATTCCCTAAGGGTTTAAAAAACTATTTTGCTACTATGGGAGAAGAGGATTATTTTTCCACTATATTTTGTAACTGCTTATTGCTGGCATATAAGAAATACATTGATTTTTTCTATTTATTTTTTGTGTAGCTATTTTGGTGCCCTTTTTCATTAGTTCTAAGATTTCTTCAGGTGCCTTTCATGGGCTAGATAATCATATTGCCTATAAACAATGATGATTCTGTGCCTTCTTTCCAAATAAAGTGATCCTTCAAAAACGCAAAACTACTGATTTCCACTCTCCTGCTCCCATTGTCTGTAGTACAAAATCGAAACCTTCTAAGCAGGAATAGAAAACCCTTTGTGATCCTGCCACATCTTCCAGGTTCCGTTTTCTGCATCCACACTGCATTCATTGCTGTACAGCCAGCTCCAAGTTCTGGCAGCCTCCCAAACATAGGCCAGGCTCTGTGACTGTTTCACACCCGGGCTCTCCCTTCTAGGCCTTAACTCATCTTCAAGTCTCAGCCCAGGTATTTGACACATTCTCCTAAAGTCTCCCCCAGGGCCCTCAGATTCTCCCATGCTCTTGGAATGGCTAATAAGAATCATTCATCACCATAGTGCATCTGCAGTGCAGGTAGGAACACAAGCTTTTGCATTAAAACCTTGAGGTTGTATCTTGGATACACCATATATCGACTGTGTACCCTGGGTAAGTTAATTTATTCTTCATTTTTAAAATGGGAGTCATAACACCTAACTTACAGAGCAGTTACCAGGATTAAATGGAATAATTAAAGAGTTTCATGTAATCCCTGGTTCATAGTAAGTCTTCAAGATAGCTGTCATTTTATTGTTTTTGTGCTGTGGTTATTTCCATATTATTAAAATTTTTCTAACACATCAGCAGTAGCTCATATGCCCCTCTAGACTACAAGCTTCTATAGGGAAGGTTCTATTTGTTTCTGTTTTTTCAGCCTATTCAGTGTAGAGTTTCTCAGCTATGGTTCAGGACAACTCACATCACTCACCTGGGGTGCTCGTCTAAAAGGGGCTTTCCAAGCTACCCACAGCCCCTAAATCCAGATCTCAAAAAACCTGGCCCAGCAATACAGATTTTTAGCATTTACTAAGTGAGCACTATGTACTCTAATGTTTGAGAACACTGTGCTACAGTGACCCCCAAAATGAACATTAATTGAGTAAGTGAAGTGCACAAAAATAATTGTACTGGGCCGTATAATTGATTAAGTAACCTCATGGGGAATGCACAAGTCACTTTATTATTAGGGACAAAGGCAACCTGTCTATGGCTTACTTGAAATTCAGGGGCTTAGGCAAAATCTGGCACATAGCAGATGCTAAATACACATTGTTGAGTTTGTAAGTGGATATAAGAAAACCTGAGCCACAATGTCAGTCCTTCAGCCCAGCTAGGTTAGTCTGTTACTTAGAAGAGAAGAGAAAAATCCTATGCCCATTCTCTGCTCCCAGCCATTCTTGCCAAAACATCTCAGCGTCACTTTCAAAGGGAAGCTTCTTTTGTGCAATCAGCCCCTTGGTTGCAGAAGCATCCATTACTTTTGAAACTTAAAGATCCAAAATAAGAATTTGTCTTTTCCAGTTAAGGAGGTTCATCCAATCCAAAAAAGTGTGGGTTTTATTGGTTCTTTCTTAATATTATAAAAGCAATGTATCTTTATTGGAAAAAAAACTTGGAAGATAAGGACAAACAGAAGGAATGAAATAAAACATAAACCACAATCTTTCCATGTATTATTGTTACCATTTGAATGCTGTTATTGCCATCCTGTTTCATTCTCATGTGCTTTTTACACAGCTCATAAGTTGCAAGGCTCGGGTGAGCATTGCCGACATCATAAAAAGGATCCAAAACATTATTTCCAACAGCTACATAATACTGTCATATGGATATGCCATAATTAGCATTTTATTCTCCTATTGGACATGTAGATTATTTCCAAAGTCTTATTAATACAAACAATTATTTCTTGAACATGCTTATATAGGCCTAATTTGTTTTCATTTGTGATGATTGCCTTATGATAAATATTTGGAAGTAAAACTACTACATCAACAGGTGAGAACATTTCTAGAGCTCTGGATATGTATTTCAAACGGCTTTCCAGAAAGTTTATAAAAATGTATGTCCCTATGGAGAGTCTGATAGTTGCTATAAATCGTATTTTCTTATTTTTTCTTCTTTTAATGCGAATCGTTTGCCCTTGGCTAAAAGAAAGAATCCTAAAAATTTGGGAAATCAAAAAGACTTCCCAATTGTCAGTCTCCTGACAACAGAAGCCCAGCTGGCATGCTTTTATGCCCCTCTTTCCTTGGATTTTTATATCCAAAAGAACAAGACCAAGGTCCCCAAACGGGGTCTCCAAGTGCTTTTTTCAGCCCTCGCTTGACCCTCTGTCTGTCTTTGCTTGTAGAAGGGAAGAACTCTGAAGGTGGACTTGGGGTGCAATTATCCAGCTGTCACCTTGGTCTTGTTGTTTCCTTAAGAAATGCTGTCAGCTTTGGGCTGCTTCTTTCAGAATGATATGTGAGTACTAGGGCAAGCCACGCAATCAACCACAGAGGGCCAGGGTTTTGTGGGCATGAGAATCTCCTCTTCCTGGGGGCCTCTGAAAAAAACAAGACTCTTCCAACTCTCACAGTGAGTAAAGATGCGTGCAACTCATATCTCCAATCCAAGTACTAACCAGGCCCGACCCTGCTTAGCTTCTGAGATCAGACGAGATTGGGTGTGTTCAGGTGTTCGGGGTGGTAGGGAGGTGGAGCCATGCAATTCATTTCTAATAAAAGTGTCCACCCCTCTTCCTGTTTCCCAATTCTGATTCCCATTCTGCTACCACCACCTAGAGAGCATATAGGGGCCAGATGACAGGCAGGCACGTATCTAAGGATATGGATGGGAGCACACGCTGCTGGGACTTGCTCCAAGAGGAACCAGTCTTCCAGAAATCCCAGCGGCTGAGTTAGGCTGCTCTGGACTGAACATCCCTCCTGAGCTAGAGGCCTTGTATAACCTACTGTGACACTCTTATGTGCAGTTTAACTCTTTTGAAGGACATCTCAGCACCAAGGGCTCCCTCCACCAGGTTCCAAATAATACAGAGAATAAAAATGCTAGCTGAGTTGAAGGCTCAAGACAAGCCAGGTTATGACAGAATCAAAGGACTTCCTTGGAGCTCAGGACCAAATCTGTTAGTGACCACGAATATCTGTGCCTCCTTCTGCATTTCCTATCCTCCCATGTGGCCAGGGTGGGCCGTGTGACTTGTGTTGGCCAGTGAAATGTGAGAATATTGCTAGGTTGCAGTTCTGACGTCCATCACTTCTGGGTTACAGCATTTAAGAGCAAGGTGACCTTCATAACACTTCCTTGCTCTGCCACAGCAACCACGGAGGCTGTGGATCATGGAACATCTTGTTTTGTCAATAAGAAATAAAATTTTATTGTGTTAAGCCACTGAGATCTCAGGTTTGATCTGATGTAACAGCTAACTTTAATTATGGTGATTAATATAGAAACATAAAGTCAGTTTGAGAATCTTCTGTTTGGACATGCTGGTTAACATCAAAATTTTTCTTTGTCTTCTTTTTGATGTTCCTATTGGCCTTGATCAAAAGCCCTGTAGGTTCAGAGCCTAAAATGGGGTTTGGGTAGTATATTCCAGTTGATGACCAGGCCCAATATTACTATATAATCTCTAAGAACTGACAAAAGTCATAGATTATGAAAAAAAATGGGTGAAGGTGGGAACTAAAGAGTATTGAATCTCACAGTCCTGGGTTCAAATTTTGATTCCACCAGTAACGAGTTGTGACTTTGGGAAAATCATTTAACTTCTCAGCCCCAAAGTCTTCATCTATAAAACGAAGGTGGCGATATTACCTGCCTCATCATAGATCTGGTGTGAGGATCAAATGAGATCATCCATGGAAAGCATTTAGCACAATGCTATGAACTATGCTATATGACAGATGGAGAAACTGAGTCTCAGAAAGCTGAAGGGATCTGGCCATAACACACAGTGAGTTATTTGGAGAATTTGGTTAGGAAGCCAGCCCTGTCTGAACTCCAAAGCTGGTCGTGTCTCCTCTATGCCCTTCTCCTTTCTCTGGAGGGCTTCTTCTTGTTTGTGGAGCTGTTCTCTGCAGTGTAAGGGCATTGTGTGTGTGGGGTTCATTTGTCTCAGCTGGGGCTCTACTCTCTGGTCAGAGTTCTGGGCCTCCTGTGGGCCATAAGGAAGGTGTGTTAGAAGTTGATAGGGTTTTACTCTCATTGGAGAGAAGACTGGAACAGCTGAGACAGAGACTGTCTTCGAGCCTGTTCATGTCAGTGAATGAGAAGCTTTGAAACTGTTCCTGAGGCCCATTTAAAACAACAGAAAGACACTATTCAGACAAAAAATCCCTCTGCCAAGTGCGTCCCATTAAGGCTTCCTTTGTGTAGGCCTGAATAATGGGGTTTGATAGCCTAGGCTGGTGAAAGGGAACAAAATTTCTATGAGAAGTGCAAGATGATGTTTCTCTGAGACAGCCTTTGTTGCATGAGCCGTCATTGAAATATGAGGAGGGGAAACATGATAAGCAAATGGTTTCTGGGGACAGAGTTATGTAAAGTGAAGATAAAGAGGGAAGCTTTCTGAACAGCCTCCTGGCAGTGGCTACGAGAAGGATTTTTAGAATGTTGTACAAAGAAGGATAGAGATGGAGTGGTGAAAATGTGCCTTCTACCCAGTATCCTTCCTCACTCTAAAACTTTCTAAGCAACATCATTAGCACCTCCATCATTTCTTCCTCCTCATCATTGTCATCAGCCTCATGGTCATGGATACCATTTGAAGCAATTATCATGTGCTGGGACTAAGCATCCACTATCTCATGTTATTACTCTGAGTCAGGTGAGGTGCTATGTTTATTTTATAGGTAGGTAAACTGAAGCTCCAAGGAGCTAAGGAAATTATCATTAGTCATATGGTATGTTATAAAGAATTTCATCTTACCTGGGCTGGTCGTGGTGGCTCTCACCTGTAATCCCAGCACTTTGGGAGGCCGAGGAGGGTGGATTGCTTGAGCCCAGGAGTCTGAGACCACCCAGGGGCAATATAGCAAGACCTTGTCTCTATTTTTTTTTTTTTTTTTTTTGAGACGAGGTCTCACTCTGTCACATGTGCTGGAGTGCCGTGGTATGATTTTGGCTCACTGCCTCTTCCTCTCAGGTTCAATTGATTCTCCTGCCTCAGCCTCCTGAGTAGCTGGGATTACAGGCACCCGTCACCATGACCAGATAATTTTTGTATTTTTGGCAGAGTCGGGGTTTCACCGTATTGGTCAGGCTTGTCTCAAACTCCTGACCTCAGGTGATCCGCCTGCCTTGGCCTCCCAAAGTGCTGGGATTATAGGCATGAGCCACCATGCCTAGCCGTCTCTATTTTTTTTTTTTTAATTAAAATTTTGGAGGCCAAGGTGGGTGGATTACTTGAGTCTAGGAGTTCAAGACTAGCCTGGGCAGCCTGGAGACACCCCATCTCTACAAAAAAAAATACAAAAATTAGCAGGTCATGGTGACACAGGTCTGTAGTCCCAACTACTCAGAAGGCTGAGGTGGGAGGATTGCTTGAGCCCAGGAGGAAGAGGTTACAGTGAGCCAAGATAGTGCCACTGCACCCCAGCCTGAAGGCAATGGGATATAATGAAAGACACAAGGGCTTTGAAGGCAGAGAGGCCTGGGATTTGGTCTCAGATGTGCTGTTTATAAGCTATGTGGCCTTTGGAAAGCTGTGTAACCTGTCTCAAAAAAAATTGATTAATTAATTAAAAATAAATAGAATTTACCGTTGCCTGAAAAGAGATATGGCCTTTTCCCTTTTCTTCTGGGAGAGGACCTCTAGGCCCTTGGAATGTCATGCATGACAGGAGTATCTTTCTTTGCCTGGGGACCTCAGTCACACAATGTGCTTTAGGGTGGAAACTAGCCACTATTCTAATAATGTAATTTAGTGTGGAGGCTTTGAGTCACACAGTATCAGCTCAACCTCCAGATGTGGCTAGGGACTGAGATCAGTCACATGGGCAGTCAACCAGGCCTATGCTATTGAGCTTCAGTAAAAACTCTGGACATGGCAGCTTGAGAGAGTTTCCCTGGCTGGTAATACTCCATGTGTATGGTCAAGCATTGTTGCCGGGAAAAGTCATTCTGTCCATGATCTTACAGAGAGAGGACAACTGGAAACTCCATATTTGGAACTTGCCTGTGCTATGGGCTCTGCATTTCCTCCTTTGTCTAGTTTTGATCTGTATCCTTTCACGATGACAACTCAAAATTGTGAGCATAACAACGTTCAGAGTCCTTTGAGTCTTCCTGGCAAATTATCCTGACAGTAGTCTTGCAGATCTCGGAAACTGCAATTGGTATCAGAAGGAAGGTTGGTCTCAGGGACTCCTAAACACTGTAGTTGGCATCACAGTGAGGGTAGTCTTGTGGACTGTTTTCTAACTGCACATGTGAATAGAGTGAGATTTGAATTCCAGTCCATCTGACCATAAATCCATTGGTCTTTCAACATAATAGTCTACAAGAGCAAGGCTCAACTATGATTCCCAAACCTAGCTACGTGTAAAAAAGTTGTCAAATATATGGATGGCTGGAACCCATCTCAGTACTACTGAATGAGAATTTCTAGGAGGTAATGTCAAGGAATCTCTACTGTTTGTGTTTAGCGAAGTCTCAGGATGACTCTACTGGACCTAACCTGGCACCAATTCACAGACACAGGGAACTACACTTGTCTGTGAAATCCCTTTTTTCCATTGTGGAAAAGGCATTTTTTTCCAGCCTGGCATCCACTTTTTATAGGTGATAAATGCCTTCATTATCTACTAGACTGTTTTCTCCTGGGAGATAGGGACAGTATCTTTTTATCTCTGCATCCTTCACATTCAACACAGATTCAGATTGGCCCATATTAGATAGTCAAATATTTGTTGAATAAATGAGTTAATATATTTTTGGCTATGACACATTCATAATTAGCTACAATGCCTACGGCAAATGATTATGAAAAAAATAAACACCTACTGCTCCATGTCTTGAAATTTGCTGTGTAGAGTTGCCCTAGTGAGAAGCAGCTAAATCACAAATGAGCCCCTGCAATTGTAGACGCCTGCCCTTCTGAGATACTTACAATTGGATGTTCATATTGGAAACCACAGTTGCGACCTTGGTCCCTGGCATTTTAGTACATATGATGTATCTCCCCTAATCAACAGACATGTCCTCTGGTTATGTGTCAGTCTCCGTTTATCTGATGGTTGACTAACCCTTTGAGATGTCCCCCCATATCATATCCTCCACGGAAAATTCCCTATATGCCACATCACCTACTGTAAGTAAAATCCGTTCCAAATATACCCTCCAAAATCACATTTTAAAAAAGTATGTCTCCACGTTTGTGTGATAAGAGGATAACAGTAAAGAGAAGCAAAACAAAACCTTAATTTCCTTAAAGGTATATGGCATCCCATGCTGGAATGACTTCATCCCAATGGCAGAGCATCAGGAGGACTTATGTCTGTTCTGATATGGAGGAAGGGAAGGCCGTGGACCAAGGGAAATAAGACAAAAGCCTGTTATTCTCAAAATCTGTACTAGGTGCTCTATGTGTCATTTCATCTCTTTCACAGATGACCCTTCAAGAAAGGGCCTTTCCACATGCCATTTCCTTGACCTGGAATGCTTTCTACCTTGTTCTGGCTAACTCTCAATCATCCTTAGGATCTTAACTAATCCTCCAGACCTAATCAGCTCTTCCTATTATGCATTCGCAAGGCATGATGTGACTTCTATCTGAGGGACTTAGCTCAGTTGTAATTTTAGTTGCTCAATAATGTGATTCTTCCTCCTCTTCTTCCTAACTCTACTATAATGAGCAAAGGGGATCTTTCAAATAGGACAAGGACAGTATTCACTCACCACCAAGCAGAGCACTGACACCTGGTAGGTTTTAATAAGCCTATGCTGGAAATAAAGTGATCCCTAAAGCTGCAGATAAAGCTCACAGAACACAAGTGACTTTTCCAAGGTTGCATAGACCAAAAGCAATAAAGCCGGAACTGAAGTCCTCTTGACTCAAATGTCTACATTCTCTTCTCCGGGCATCCTTATCTCCTACCGAAAGAAATGGGTAGACTCAGAGCAGGTTCCAGAAGACCCTGGCCAGGAGCAGTTGCCATTTGACTGAAACTGAGGCAGGAGCTGAAAAGAATGGATGAAAGGTCATTTATTATCCACTGGGTTTCAGAGGGAGACTTGCTTTATAAGGTTATTTTCTAGGGACTAAGGATTTTGATCCTTATATTGAGGAAGGTGTCACACACGATAATGCTGCTTTATGAACTACTCCTTTCGCCTTTGGGGAAGTAGAGAGTGTAGGAGAGAGGTTTTAAATGGGGTCAGAAGAGGGCATTAAAAACAACATTCTACTGAAATCCAAGCTCTGACTACTGTACCTGCCTTTCTAGAAGGAAGAAAGGCTATTATTCAGCTTGGAAAACTCATTTTATTTTTCTGAAGGCAATGGGATATAATGAAAGACACAAGGGCTTTGAAGGCAGAGAGGCCTGGGATTTGGTCTCAGATGTGCTGCTTACAAGCTGTGTGACCTTTGGAAAGCTGTGTGCCTCAGTCTCCTTGTTGGCAAATATAGTAATAACACCTACCATTCATGGCATTGGGGGATATTTAATGAGATAGTGAATTTAAAATTGCCCAGTAGGGTGCCTATCACAGAGCAGATACTCAGGAAATTTTAGTTCTCATCCAGTAAAATGTAGTCATTTGATGCTTCTATCGTTAAAATGAGGGCAGACAACAAGGTTATGTGGAAAGAGGTTAGGAACCGGGAACAAGTGACCTTTAGAGTCCCATGTAAAGATGGTTCCATGATTTTCTTTCATGTCTGTTGAGTGTCATTCAGTATTAACATGCACCAAGGTTGATGGAGACAATTGCGTGAAATGCCCCAGAGTGGGAATCGGGGGATACTTTATGAAGCCCTGAAACCTAAGCTGTCTCTATTTTTACTTCTTAACAAAGTGTTTCAATAACAGCTAACATTTTGCAGATAAATACTTACCATGAGAAAGATGTACATTTTAGCTAACATACTTCTTGTATCTTCTCATACATTTCCTAGACCAAAATTGTGTATCTATTATTATCCCTATTTTACAAGTGAAAGAACTGAGGCTCAGAGAGGCAAGGTAGCTTGCCCAAGATCATACAGCTGGTAAGTGATGGCCCTAGGATTTGAATCAGGCAGTCCAACTGTAGCTTTTGTTGGAAGGATACTAAGCTATACCACTCCCAGTTTCCTCCTCTGTTGAAGCTCAGATATCAGTAAGATTCTTATGTGAGCACTCTAATTATTCATGAGAGTAGCTAAGACAAATTGCTCTTTGAAAAGCAATTAGTTCAGGGTCTGCACTAAAGTTTACAAACAGTAGAGGAGATGAAAGTGGAAAAATACAAACATAACATGATATATGCTATAAGGAGAAGCCTGTGTGAAATGCCCCAGAGTGGGAATCAGGAGATCCTTTATGAAGCCCTGAAACTTAAGCTGTCTCTATTTTTACTTCTTCACAAAGTGTTTCAATAAATAAAAATGAGTAAACAAAAAAAACTTCAAAGGAAACTTCTCTAGGCATGACTATGTAGAATTTCATTTTATTATGATTTATGTAATTCTGTGTAATAATCAGTCTCTGGGCAATGGGAAGATGTAAATGGAATGATCTAATAAGACTAGAGGATGGTTTGTGGATTTCAGATAATGTTCTTGGCCTGAGCTCAATCGTGAAGAATCGGGAATGTTCCAGTTAGAAGAAGAGGAGATGGACACTCCTGTTCCTAGCAATACAATTTCCTGCACATAAGACAGTGTTTAAGGCTCTGGATACAATGTACTTTGGGTTTAATGAAACCCTGAATGCCTTATCTATTGGAAGTTGAGGCTGGGGTTTGCACCTGACATCCTTAAATACGAAAATCCTGTGGAAATAATTTTTGTGAATGACAGAGATTGTAGTCCATGACCTTCGATGCTGTGGCCTTTGCTTCTGGATGTTACAGTGGCCAGAACACCCCCCTCCTATTGCTGCCCTAGGGTAGCTTCAAATTATACAAAGCACACTTGCCAGGTTTAGGAGGCTATAGCGTATCTCCCATGCTGCAGGGATGAGATGTTCTAAACTGAGATAGAAAAGCTTTAACAAAGTTGAATAAGCACAAAAATTATGTAACTTCTTCACTCCATCCCCTTCTGTCACCATAGAACACAGAGAGTAAGGGGACAAATTTCTGATAACGTCTTGCCCAATGGCTTTTTCTCATCCTATGAAATTTTTTAAGATTGGAATAGTCTTTGAAGAGGTACATTAGCTAAAATTTACAAATCAGTGGATTGGGTCTTCTCAGAATACCTGTCATAGCAGGGGTCTCTAAAACAATTAATTTGGGCAGTAGGAAGAACAAAAGAAATCTACTACAGGAAGGCACAGACATTCAGTCTATCAGGCTTGCCAGAGACTGGGGGACGCTGGGGGAGTTGAGGTTTTCATCTGAGTTCATGTCTAATTCTGCTTTAATGACAGGTCTCTGTGTGTTTAGCTATCCTTTGAATTGGTATTACTGTTTATCTCCCCTGGAGCTTTGAGTACCTGGGAAGTTGTGCTACATCTGAGTGTTCCTCCCCTCAAAGCCAGGGAGAAGAGCGGGTCTGGTAGGAAGCAGAGACACAGTTACAGCGGCTGTGGCAGATTGCTGCCCATTTGTACTCCAAGGCTGATGCTCAAAGATGCTAGGTTTATTCTTAAAAGTTAAACCCCTCCTCAGCTTGTCCAGATGCTGTCCTATTATAGTTGTGCTTTTATGAAACTCAGGCAACAGACAGGAGAAGAAAATCCAAGTCATAAAATGCAAAGATGCACATACTTCTCATAAAGTTGCTCTTCAGACAAATTTATTTTTTAAGTACAGGAAAGAATGATCATATTTTTCCATGACAGCATGCTGTCAAGGCCTGGGTGCTGGAATGATACAAGGGAAGACACAAGCCCAGCCCTCCAAGGAGCTTTTCTGTCTATATCCTTCAAAGCCTGCAAACTGTTCATGTTATTGCTAAAAATAAATAGCCAGCTTTTATTACTTACTACAGTCCAATCCCCCTACTAAGCATATTCTTACTGAATCCTCAACATAGGCCTAAAAGGTTGGTACTGTTATTATCTCCATGTGTACACAGGGAAACCAAGGTGTAACACAGGTGAGTGTCTTACCCAAGTTCTCACATCTCTCAAACAATGGGGGTGGCATGTGAATCCATGAGTATAGGCTGCTAATCACTCTAGTAATTACTATCTAGGATGTGGTGAGTGGTGGGAACATGGAATACCCAATGGAATACCCAAATCCTGCTCCAAAACACTGAGCCCCTGGTGATTCTCTTAGGTACTCAGTAGTTTCCCTCTGGTGATTACAGCCAGAGCACATGACTTAGCCCAAAAGCTTTTGAGGCTCTCCCAGCCACCACCACCCTGAAGCCAGAATCTTGCCTCTGGCAATTTCTAGAGAATGAAATACTCATGAGAAGAAGAAAATCAGCAAAGATGAGGCAGAAGATCCTGATTCTGAAAACCTGAAGCCAGAATCTTGCCTCTGTCAATTTCTAGAGAATGAAATACTCATGAGAAGAAGAAAATCAGCAAAGATGAGGCAGAAGATCCTGATTCTGAAAACCCACCTAGGATCCTGGGGTTGGGAACAGGGGATATTAAAACAGGGGAATGTTCAGAGATCAGGAAGGGAGTTAGGATTCAGAAGAGAAGAAATATGTTAGTTCTCTACAGCAGAGACAGAGTCCTGTCCATCAAAACCTATGTTGTCTTCTTTCTAGGTATACAGATTATGTCTCCCAGCCTCTCTGGAAGATGCATGTGGCTGTGGGGCCGAGTTTTGATCTATGGAATGTGAGCAGGAGTGATGAATGTATGCCCTTTTTTCCTGCCTATTTCAAAAGTGGTCATGCATAATTCCCTGTAGTCTTTTTCCTTCCACCAGCTGAATTTTATTATCAATAATGACTTCGGAATACCATGTCGAAGATAGCAGAACTTCCATTGACCTGAGTCTCTGAGTGACAGCATGAAATAGAGCCTCCCTCACTGACCTGGAGTCTCTTTGGACTATTAAATGAGAAGAACAAACTTCTATTGAGTTGCAACTAACATATACTTCAGATCTATTTGTTATCACAGCTAGCATTGCCCTGAATACTACTCTGTACCTGAGGAACCAAGAGAAAGCCTCACAGAAGAGAGAACTCTCAAATGACATCTGGTTAGAGCCCTGTATCCCACAGGTGCTCAATACATGTGGAGGTTGACTCCAATGTAGAAAGAGTTCTAGAAAGATGAGCTAGAATCCCAAAGATAAGGTTATGGATCTGAGGTTGGCCCTATTATGGCATACAGAGAATAGATCACAGGAGGAAGGGGGCCTACTGTGGTCTGGAGTAATCTAGGAAACTTCCGGAAGATGTTGACTGCAAGCAGAAGGTGCATCGCTTTGGAACTTAACTACAAAATTGTGTCACGGGGGGCGAAAATGCAAGACTGTGAGACCTGGATTGTAGTCTTGGTTCTGTATCCACCTCTCTCTCTCTGGGACTTGGGCAGGACACAGCCCCTCTCTGAAAAGTTATTGCCTCCTTTGTTAAACTAGGAGGTTTGAAAAAAAGATAATTGTTATAAAGAGGCAGTTCAACACAATAGTTAAGAACCTCAGTTCTGGGGTGAGATGCCTAGTTCAAATCTGATCTAAAACATATTATCTCTGTGGCTTTTGGAAAAGTTTATTGACTTCTTATGCCTGTTTTCTTACCTTTAAAAACAGGATTAATAAAATGCCCATTTCACGCGGGTTGTTTTAAGAATTAAGTGAGATGCTAAGTGTAAAGCACTGACATTCCTGACAATGCAGGTGCTGGGTGTGTGTCTGTGTACTGACTTTACATGAAGATGAATCTCAAATGAGACTGCCTTGGCCACCACTTGGAGAAAATTCTGAGCACTTGCAGTAAGTGGTATGAGAAATGCATTTGCCACTCAAACAAAAGGAAAAGGAGATCTTTAAAAAATTAAAATTGGGAGAGCGACATTCAAAAGGTCAGGGCAAGAGGTTCCCAGTTGCAGCACTACCCACCCAGGCGGCATGGACAGGGTCTCTGGTGTAGACACTGCTGTGCTCCACTGGGTGAGAGAGATTGAAAGCAGCCAAATAATTCAGGACACCAAACCCAGTTTCTCAGAGGAAGAAATGATGCTTTGTAGGGCAACTGTCCAAAGAGGTGTTGTCCCCAAATGGCTAAGAAGAAGCAGCATGCCCAGGAAAGGTGATCACAGAGTCTCAGAGCCCAAAGGATTCTATCCGATCTGAGGATGAGGTGCTATCATTTCTCAGGATTAACTTCATGACTATGCTAAAGTCTTCATAAATGTACTATCTCATTGAATCCTCCAACTAGCCCACAAGGCAGACACTGTTAAAATCCTCATTGTAGAGATTAAGAAATCAAGGCACAGAGAGATTTAAAAAAAAAAAAAAATTGATGCTACACATCCAGAAAAAGACAGAACTGGGGACAAATCCACAGGGTCTGACCCCAGAGCCCCAGGTAATAGCAGCAACGTTACCTCGAAGCAGCTTACAGGAAATCATGCAATGAAAGAAGAGAATGCACACATGAATACATGCAAATGAATGCATGGATTGATGAGAAAATGGAGGTGGAGGAAAAATAAAGACAAAAAATAATTGAAAGCCATTGGGTAAACTTAATTTGTCAGATTTATTGCCACTGACTATGGGATATAATGATTTGAGAAAGGCCATGAATTAAATTCAGCTCCTTAGAGGCCATAGTGGACCAAAGCAACAACAGCAGCTGCCAGATCTCAATGCCATAAAATACAACCCAACTGCACGTGCCAAGGCGTCCTAGACCACTTTGCTTGTTTGTTGTTTGTTTGTTTGTTTGTTTCCCAAAGACACAAAAGAAAACTTTGAGGGCCTTTATGAGAGAAGCAGTTTTTTTTTTTTTTTTTGGTTTGTAATTGAGAGGAATTATCACCTACTGTGATCTGAATCAATTTTATTTTAGACTTGATGATATAAACACATTGATAAGTAGAGAAAATAATTATCTAGGTAACATTGCATCCTTCCTCTTTCCCCTTCCTACCCCCACAAAGTCCAGTGTCTGAGAATAATGGCAGAAAAATCTCATTACCTTATAATTTAATGGCTCTTTTAATCATTTACAGTTAATTTTGGCATCTACTCTTTATAATAATAATAGTAGTTTATTTAGCACCTAATAAATCTCAAGCCCACGTGCATCACTAATGTGACCTAATGTGATTTTTTAACAATAGCCCTGATGTGGTAGATACTATAACTTGCATCTTTGCAGACGAAACAGGTTCAGGGAATTAGCAATCTGGAAGTCGAGACAGGACCCAGACCCAGGTCAGCTGGACTTTGAAGCCACTCCCTGTCCATCACAACACATTTCTTTAAGCCTATAGTTCTCAACCTTGCCAGTCCACTATAACCCCTCTAAGGGGCTTTTAAAAATAACCAACATTTAGGCACCTTTTCAGAGCAAATGAATCAGAATCAGTAGAAAAGGAGTGCGACTGGTCACCTGGCACTTTTTCAACTCATCACTTCTTCCTTCCTTCCTTCCTTCCTTCCTTCCTTCCTTCCTTCCTTCCTTCCTTTCTTCCTTCCTTCCTTCCTCTCTTCCTCTCTTCCTCTCTTTCTTTTTGAGACAGAATCTTGCTCTGCCACGCAGTGGCATGATCTCGGCTCACTGCAAACTCCACCTCCCATTCAAGTGATTCTCGTGACTACAGGCACCCATCACCAGGCCTGGCTAATTTTCGTATTTTTAGTAGAGACAGGGTTTCACCATGTTGACCAGGTTGGTCTCAAACTCCTGACCTCAAGTGACCCACTGCCTCGGCCTCCCATGATTTTTCTTTCCTCCCTTATCCCAATCCTGGCAACCTCAAGGGAAATTGAGCAAACCAGTTCATTTATTAGGAGGGTCATGACAGCAAATCAGACCATTGGATCTGATTCAAAAAAATATAACAGATTCCAAGCCTAAAATTGACCCTCCTTTAGAGAGGGTACCCTATCAAGTCAATATTCTTTGGGCCAGCCTTGGGCAAAGGGAGCTGGTAATTTAATTAGAAGCTCTTTGGACTGTGAAAAGTGATCATTTTTCATCACAGCTTCAAGGACACCATTTTTCTTGCAGCTTCCCAATCGCCTTCATAGTCAATGGTCCAAAATCATCAAGAGCATACCGCACGATGTCATGGGCAGGGCACGGAGTGTGCAAGGAGACAGAACTCTTCCTGCGGAAACCAGCATCTCAGGCATGTCAGGGAGCCACCCTGAACCTTCACCTTCCCAGTCTGTAAAGTAGGATGAATCATCATTTCTGCCTTGACTCATTGCTGTGGGAGGTGTGAGTACCGCACATGTGAGGTGTCCTGAGATACGCCTGACACGTGGTGGGCACTCAACAAAGACTAGCCGGTACCAAGGTGACTTCCGTATTAGCTGGAGAAAATGCACGTTCTTTTTTGACACTCCTCCAGCATTCACCATGTGCCAGGCACTGTTCTCATTCCTTCACGTAGATTAATTCATGTGCATACTCACGGCAACCCTTTGATGTGGGCATAGTATTATCTTCATTTTACAAATGAGGAAACTGAGGCTCAGAGAAGTTGTCCAAGGTCACAGAGCTAGCAGTTGTAGAACGATGGTAGATGGGACCCAGACAATCAGGCCCCAGGGCATACACTCTTCAATACAACACCATACTGACTCTCCTACTTAAAATCATAGGTTCTCTAAGAATAGAAAAGTAGTAAGAAGGCTGAATATTCTCTTGCTGCTTAAGTTCAGCCAAATGCCTTACATGTTCTACCTCATCAGTCCTTATTATAACCCAATAAGCTACACCCTATCATTATCACCATTTACAGACGAGAAAACAGAGGCATACAGAGGATAAATAGCCTGACCCAGGTTTACAGCTAGTAAGTGGATTCAGATCCATGCCTGTCTGAGTTCAGAGCTCATGCTAGCAACCATGCTGCTACTTTGAATCCTAGAAAGGCTCTCCTCCGTTGGTGCTCCCTCCAAAGCAGTACAGGATTAGCTGGGATGACCACCCAAGAGGCTCAACTCAGGGTCAGGGTGGGCAGTTACCCTCTGCTCAAAGTCAGAGCAGACTCAGAGGATGATAGTGACAGAGATCATCACACCTAGAGCCCATTTCACAGATAAGGAAACTGACCAGAAAGGAGAAGGCACCTGTCCAGTGAAATCAGTGCTGAGTCTTCCTTTGGGGCTACCTCTCTTTAGAAAATCCTCTAGTATACTCTAATAATTATTCTCAAAAAAGTCTAAAATATCGGAAAAGCTTTAAGTCAAAGTATTATAACTAGCATTTTTAATAATGGTAAAAACTTATGTGAACAACTTCAGTGTCCAGCAATAAGGATTGTTTCAATAAATTATGGTGCATCCAGACAGTAGCATATTGTGTAGCCAGTCTCACTCAATAAGGTTTATGAAAAGTTAGTCATGGTATAGGAAATGTGTGTGATACAATGTTAAATGAAAAAAAAAAAATCAGAGGTTGGGAGCAGTGGCTCACTTTGGGAGGCCAAGTAGGTGGACTGCTTGAGGGCAAGAGTTAGAGACCATCATGGCCAAATGGTAAAACCCTCTCTCTACTAAAAATACAAAAATTAGCCAGGCATGGTGGTGCATGCCTGTAATCCCAGCTACTCAGGAGGCTGAGGCAGGTGAATCGTTTGAACCTGGAAGGTGGAGGTTGCAGTGAGCCAAGATCGCACCACTGCACTCCAGCCTGCCTGACAGAGCAAGACTCTATCTGAAAAAAAAAGTAATAGTAAGAAGAACTACTGGAATACTATGCAGCCATAAAAAAAGAATGAGTTAATGTCCTTTGCAGAGACATGGATGAAGCTGGAAGCCGTCATTCTCAGCAAACTAACACAAGAACAGAAAACCAAACACCGTATGTTCTCACTCATAACTGGCAGGTGAACAATGAGAACACACGGATGCAGAGAGGGGAACATCACATACCGGGGCCTGTCAGGAGGTGGGGGTCAAGGGGAGGGAGAGCATTAGGACAAATACCTAATGCATGCGGGCCTTAAAACCTAGATGATGGGTTGATAGGTGCAGCAAACCACCATGGCACACGTATACATATGTAACAAACCTGCACGTTCTGCACATGTATCCCAGAACATAAACTATAAATAAATAATTCAAATCAGTAGTAATAATAATAATTTCCTTGGGGCTGGACTTCAGGACGAATTGTTTATTCTGCACCTTAATAACTCTCTAGATTGTCTAGTATCCATTCACTCACTGGACAGAGTCTTGAGCCTGTCAACTGGACCCCATCTCTACTGCCAATCTCTTGGTCTAAATGACCATCCCCATTCACCTGAACAACAGCAACATTCTCCCAACTGGTCTTCCAGCCCTGAGGTCCACTCCCCGCCTCTACTTTGCATCTCACGTAGCAGCCAGAGTGATCTTTATAACGTGAATATGACTGTGTTATGCCCTTGCATTGCGCCCTCCGACGGCTCCCCACTGCCCTCAGGATAAAGTCTCTACTCCACAGCCTGGCATGCAACTGCCCTCTCCAGCCTCATCTCATTTTTCCAAATTTTCTACCTCTCATTCTACATTGCAGCCAGGCAGAAACTTCTGGAGTCCTTCTGCCTCTCCAAGTCCCTTCTAGCCCCAGGACTCAAGCCGTGTGGTGTTCCCTCTGTGCAGCACACACTCTGCTTGCTTCCCATGGCTGGCTTCTGCTGTTCCTCTCATCTCAGCTGAGCTATCATTACCTCTTGACGGTCTTTCCTGGACCCTCAATACTAAGTCAGTAGCTCTTCTCAGGGTTCCCATTTCTCCATTTGCTGTAATATTTATACTCTTATAGTCATCTGTGCTCACGCCCAGCTCTTCCGCTAGAGACTAACCTCTATAGGAACAGTGTGGTGTCTCTGTTTTTCTAATGTTTCATTCACAAACACCTGTGCACATAGTAGGCACTCGGAAAATGTTTACTGAGTTGATGTACCAGATAACTCAATTAGGAGGCTGGTTTGGGTGGAGGATCTAAATTATCCAATTATTTGAAAAGGAAATAAACCTTTAGGGGAAGCTTAAATGATCCATATCTGCCATGTAAAAGGAATATTTTCCCTGAAATATAGTTTTATTTTCCTCTGTGCTGTAAGGATTTAGCCCCCCGCCCTCCAAGTCCTGAAATGCATGGAAACCACTAGGTGGTCAAAGAAACACATTAAAAATTCGATGTTCAGGCACTACCCACTGGGATTCTAATTCACCAAGTATGGGGTGAGGCCCAGGAATCTGTTTTTATGATAATCTCCATGGGGGACCTTGACAAGTTAGAATACCACTGAAATATATATAAAGCCCAGCCTATTGCTTGGCACAAAGCAGGGACTCTAAAAATGTTTGTTCTACTCACTCATTTCCCTGACAGATGAGAGCAGGCCTGGTGTCTCCTAATTCCTTTATTCTAGCGTCATGTATTTTCTACCTGTTAAGCACCACATGTGAAGTAGACCCCAGAGCTGAAACCCCACCCGTCCTTGAACCCACTCTGGAACAGAAATGCATCTCAAGCCCATCAGACTGTAGGACCTACAGCCCTTCCCGCCTTTTAACGATATTACAGAGGCAGCTGGCCTACCGCGTTAGTATGACAGGTCTATTTTCATATGGAAAAGAAAATTATAGAGAGGCATAAACATTTGCTAACTAGAGAGATGTTATTATAGCCCGCAAATTGCATTCAGATGTTTAGTAATACTAGAGTTAATGGATTTCTGAGAGTTCTTCAGCAAGTGAGCCCATCTAAGAAAAACCTTTCTTTTCTGTTTTTAAGGAAAAAAAAAAAAAAGGTGTTACCCAGCAGCCCCAATCCAGCAGGTTGGTTACAGGCTGCAGTGGGGAATCCTGAGTCTGCAGGGATCTGGGGACTGAAAGAGGGCAATATTCCGTCTGATTCAGTTAAACGTAGGACTGGCAGGGAAGCCCCTCACTCCCACACTCTGCAGCTTTGAAGGAATATTAAGGAGTAGAAGGCATTTACTGATGACGGAGAATTTACTCTGTGCCAGACCCCCCACCAAGCACATTACACTTGCATCTCACTTTACCCTCCCTGCACCTCATGGGGTGGTATTATTATCTCCTTTTTAGAGATAAGGAAACTGAGGCACAGAGAGTTCAGGGATGTTGCTTGAAATCTAATGGCTCACCTCACTCAGAGGTGAGATTTACACTCATACCATCCAACCTCAGAACCGAAACTCTCAACCACCGAAATCGACGTGTGAGGCTTAAACAGTCTTGCCATCATGGTACCTATTTTATAGATGTGTCCTTTGCACCAAAAAGTCTCTTGCCTAAGAGGCAGAACCAGAGTTCAAACCAGTTCAGTAAGTGCTTGCCCAGCCAGTCAGTCAATAAATTTTGTTGAAATTCTGCTCCGTGGCAGGCTCTGAGCTAGGCAATGAGAAACACAACAGACACCATCCCAGTCCTTGGAGATTTTAACCTTTTGTGCTGGGACTCCCTCTGGCATGGAAAGCCCTTGGATAAAAATGTCAAGGGCATTGCTATTTATGGCTGTTGTGCCTTGTGTCCCCTCATTTGGCCTATCATGACCCCCATCCTTTGGCCACCCAGAATACCTTGCCCTGGCCCATATCCAGAATCTGATCCAAATAGTCCTCTGCAATCCACCTTTAGACTCTGCTTCCAATACATGAATCCATAAAGTCAAGTGATGGTCAGTATATTGCTCAGCTTGGGCTGCCATAACAACATACCAGACTGAGTGGCTTCAACAGCAGAAATGTATTTTGTCACAATTCTGGAGGCTGGAAGTTCAAGATCAAAGTACCAACAAATTCAGCTCCTGGTGAAGGCTCTCTTCCCAGCTTGCAATCATCTTCTCAGTGTGTCCTGAAAAGGCTGAGAGACAGAACTCGGTGTCTCTTCCTTTCATTATAAGGACACCAGTCCTATGGATTAGGACCCCACCATTATAACTTCCTTTAACCTTGATTATCTTCTTAAAGGCCCTATTTCCAAATACAGTCCATAAGGGATTACGTTCAACATGAATTTGGAGGGAACAGAATTCAGTCTGTAACAGTCAACTGTACTTCCCACCCTTATAATCTCCTTTAACCTTAATTATCTCCTTAAAGGCCCTATCTCCAAATATAGTTCATAAGGGATTATGTTCAACATGAATTTTGGGGGGACAGAATTCAGTCTATAACAGTCAGCTACACTTCCCACAATGTGAAAACCACTAAACTTAAGGAGCAGAAGATTCTGAGTCATTCCATCCACACTTTACATTTGCAGATGGGAAAACTGAGGCCCTGACTAGGAGAATACCTTATCCAGGGCCAAAAATCCAGGCAGAGCCAGAGCTAAGCCAAGAACAAGAGCCAAACCTTGGTCGCACATCTAATAGGCCATGTAACTTCGTCCAAATGACTTGGCCATTTCAAACTACAGTTTTCTCACCTGTGAGGTGGAGGAATCATAGAAGTACCTGCCAGAAATGTTAAGGGGAAGGATTAAATGAGATTGTGCGTGGGGCATCCTGGGATACCCACATGGACATTGCTGCTCTTCCCTTTGGGATGAGGGCTTAGTCTGTCCATATCTTCATTTTTGGCTGCATCCTGATAGCTAAAGCAGAAACTGACAGCCCCATTTCTCAGCTGTTTCTTTTTATTTGTCACATTTTTGAAGACTGGGTCATCAAATGTCAGCTCTTTACATGTGCTCAGTGAGTATTTAAGTGAATAAATGAACAAATGAACCTAAGAAATGATTACTTGTTTTTAAAATGGATTTCTTGTATTTAAAATTTTTTTAATTTAAAAAATTAATATATGCATATAGAAAAACTCCAAAGTATATACAATGAAAATTAAGTATTAATCCCATCCCTGATACCATCCCCAACTTCTCTTTACAAGTATCTATTATTATAAAGTGTGTATGTGTGTATGCCCAGCCTTCCACAGATATTCCAAGCTTTTCCACATCCTTGTTCTTATCATTAGAAATATTCTTTAAGCCCCATGCTTTTTTTCCACTGAAAAAATATATCATGGCTATGACTCCTTATCAGGGCATATTAAGCTATTTTCTCCTTCCCAAATGTCACAATGGGTGCCTTTGTGTGAATGGATTAATTAATTAGTCAATTCCCTATTCTTGGACACTTAGGTTGTTTCCAGTCCACGCTATTATAAACAATGAACATCTTCATTGTGCATAGGAATGAGAACATTTGTAGGAAAACATCTCAATACTGGAACACTTGGGTCAAAGACTACATGCTTTTTATGCTTGTTTTGATTATTATTACCAAATAGCTCTCCAAAATATTTACACATTTCACCCTCCTTCCAGCAGTATATAAAAATACTGATTTTCTCACACCCTGGCCAAACCTCCCATTACTGACATTTTCCATTTTTACCATTCTGCCTCCCTAGTGGTTGGACAGTTATTCATTTTACCCTTATATAAGTCCTTCTCAACAGGAGAGATTCTCTAAGCTCTATTAATGAAATTAAACACCCTTCCTTAAATGCTAGGTTCAAGATAAATTAAATTTTAATTCTGTTCCACCTCGACTGTTAATTTTTTTCACCGATCTAGGCTGCCCTTTCCAGACTGGAGTTTCACGTGTTCCACTCAGAGTGGAGACTTGGGTGTCATTTGCACAGCATATGGCACTGAGGAAACAAGGCCAAGGGCTTGGCATCACCATTAATTAAGTTGTTTCAACACAGAGCTCTGTTTGCTCATCCAGATGTGAATCATACTTCACACTCTCATATTTTCCACCATGATTCTTTTTGGAAGGAAAGACGCACATGTCCTGGTGAGGGCTGAAGATGGAAAGTGCTAGAAAAATCATTTTATCAGCATAGAATCAATTTCTGGAGCCACCTTGTGTGTAGTTGAACATTCTCAAGATATATGAGATTTTGAGAAAGTCAGCAGGTACCTGCCCCTGTTTCTCAAGTTGGGCAATTTCAGTTGAAACCAATTCAACAGAAATGCAACTCGATCCAATAGAAATGTGTGAAGCCCTAATATTGTATGTTAAGCTCTCTGATGCATCCAGTGAATACAGTGGTAAGCTAAAATAGACACATGAAATCTCAAAGGGTTCGAAACCTGGAGTCTGCATATCTTGTAGTTGGATTCAAGAGGTTCCATTAATCCCTAAAATTATACACACAACTGTGCATGTATGTGTGCATCTTTGTGTGGGATTGTGCATATTTTCTGGAGAGAAGACCCACAGAGTTTATCCTACTGTAAAAGATTCCACCCCTTTTGTCGCCCCCCCGCCACCACCAAAAAAGAAAAAGAAAAAAAAAAAACAAAAAAAGGCTTAAGAATTGATAAGTTCAGGAGTAATGGTGTATCTTCCATCACTTTGAGGACTTCGGGACCGTTTTCAGGATTTTTAATATCTCAACATCTGCAAGCCTCTTGGTTTTCTTCAACTACAGCACCTCCTGCCTACTGCTTTACCCCTGGAAACAAACTCATCCTGCCCTTGGAGAAAGCAATCAGTTTTGTCTTTCTTATGCTAAGCAGCACAGTGAATGGTGGGTACGGGAGATGCCCAAGTTTGGCTGCAAACGAATTAAACCCTTCAAAGTTCAAAAGACAGACTTCCAAAGTCTGATGTGACTTCTAGACATCCTTTCATTTACTCAGTCATCACTTATCTCTCCAATGACCCACACTCTCATTTACACACACATCATTTACTCACTGTCTCATTCACTCACCATTCAGGCAACACACACTCATTCTCTCTGTCACACACTCATGCAATCATGTATTCACCCTTCAAACCCTTACTGGGTACATATCACATGTCTGACACCAGGAGACTGTAGGCAGAAATGGCCCACGTTCCTCCCCTAAAGGAGAACTTTAGTCTAAAGGGGAATCTGATGCTAAGACTAAAAACTACAATACATTGTCTTACCTACGGCAGAAACATGATGTAGGAAGGGTCGGTGCAAATTGCTGAGAAGGCCCTGAGGAGGGGGCAGCTGCATTATCCTTGGGGAATGCTTCACAAGCACGTGATATTTGAGCTGGGTCTTAAAGGATGACCGGGAGTTTTCCAGGCATAAGAGAGGGAAAAGCAGCCTAAGTGGATAATATAGCCTGTGCAAAATCCCAGGGGTGGGGAAATATTAGAGCATGGTATACCTTGAAGATAGCAGCTTTTTCTTTCCCCAGTTAAAACTTGATTTGTTTTGACCTGGGAGCATGGCTGCTTTGAGAGGCGCTCAGCTCATAAGCCTACAGGAAATGCTGCAGCTCTTGGTGACACACTCGCTGCAGAGACAGGGCCCCAGGAGCCAGGCTGTTTGCTTCCCTCAACATTATGTCAATGGCCCTCCAGATGCTACTTTTATGTGATGAACTCACTTCAGAAGCACATTTGGCCTTCCACGGTGACAAAAGCCCTGCCTGCCAGTGACTGATTTACAGTGAAAGAAATAATCTCTTTCCATCTTTAGGACTTAGTTTATGGGACTCCTGCTATGACTGAGTGCCTGTTATTTCTGTTTCCATGGCCCCGCCTTTCCTCCTTCCTGTGACTCCCATCACACAGGGGAGAGACAAAGGAAGGTTCATAAACAAATTGAATTTAGAAGAGGTAAAAGGAAAGTTTATTTGCAAACATATGGGCACAAAAATATATGGGATTCAACTCTTTTGACTCACACAACCTCATTTTCAAATGTGTAGTCATCTGAAGATCTTGCCTAGAACACTTTAAGTGACTCAGATACAGGGTTATATTGTTTAGCTCAAGAGACAATATGTATGTCAATTAAGGTCATGGACTCTTGAGTTACAGAGAACAGACTTCAAATCTTGGCTCTGACATCTAGAACCTATATGTACCAATCAGGACTTGTTGGGTGCAAGCGACAGAAAACCCAACTGAAAGTGACTTAGGGTGGGGGGAAAAAGGATCACCATTTTTCTGTCACCTCTCAGTTCTGAGTTCATGCTCTTTGTTAATTTTAGGCTTTTCAAGTACTATTTCCTATCCTTGAAATGGTCTCCATTTTCCCAATCCTCCCCTTATCTTTTCAAATCATAGCTTAGCTATCACCTGCTTCATAAGGCTGTAGTCACTGCTGAGGTGAGCCACCAATATTCACCTCCAACTACTGGGAAGTCAGTGGCTAACAGCTCCCACCTAACGATCTCTCTCCAAAAAATGCCTTCATTCAAAAAGAACTGCCCCTCCGAAAGTCACTCTACCTACTTGGGGCCAAGTCACATCCCGTGACTGTCCCATGTGGCTGTCTCAAAGAAGTACAAGGCTTAGGGCCATCCCAGCTTCAGAGCTTGCTGAGGCATGAGTGGAGGCCTTCGTTGCAAATGCATCACATTCAGCTTCTCTCTTGCTGGATCCCATTTCCTTCACTCCCCAACAAGTGTTGATCTCAAGGCTACTCCCTGAGGAATGCCTTGCATGAAACTCTCCATCTCAGAGCCTATGTCCTGAGGAACCTGATTTAAGACAGATGCTAGCCTCAACACTTCATAAGGTTAGGTCAGATACCAGTTCCAGGAAACTTTCAGTTGAAAATCACCAAAGCCCTAACTCTATATTACTTAAAAATAAAGATATGCATTATCTCCCATGAAGATTCCTAAAACATAGTACAGACCTCACAGCTGGTCAATTCACTTGCTCAGTCACATCGTAGAGACCCAGGTGTTTCTCCTCCCTTTGCTAGAATGATTTTAGCGCTGGATTCATTCTCGGGCTGTCACGAAGTGGCTGCAGCAGTTCAAGGCATCACATGCAAACATGGGAATGCCTAGAAGAAAAAGAGAGACTATCTCTTCTTACAGGAAAGCACATAATTTTCCCAGAATCCCCTCGTAAACCCTCATAACCTCATTGGCCAGAGTTGGGTCACATGACCATTTTCTAAACCAATCACTGGCTAAGAGAATAAGGCCCACGTGGGGATGGGGTCTTCTTCCTGTGAGGAACTTAGCTAAGGGAAGGTATGGATACCTGAATAACATTGGGATTATGTTAGTAAAGAAGAGGGTGAATGAATGGAAGGAAGATCACCAAGAACAGCATCACCTTCTTTCTCTGCGTCCCTAGCAGGCCGTACTCCCCATAAGAGCACCTATTATAATGCAGTAAAGAAATCTGCTTCCTCCTCAGTCTCCCTCATGAGACAGAGCTTTATGCAAGGAGGGACTTTTCCTACCTAATGCCAGGCGCCGTTCTAGGCACTGGGAGAGCAGATGATGAATAAAACAAAGCCCCCACCCTTTGAAGTTTACATTCTGGTAGAAGAGACAATAAACAGACAAAACCAATGTATAGTATAACATCAGTGGTGGCGAGTCCTATGAACAGAAATAAAGCAAGAGAAGGTGATTAGGGGCGATTAGGGTGCATCTTTAGACTACAGTCTGGTCAGGGAAGGCCTCTCTGATAAAGTTACATTTGAACAGAGGTCTGGGGTCGACAAAGGAAGAAGCCACATGCTATGCTAAGTGCATAAACCAAGGGCATGATTGCCTAGTTCAAGGACAAATGGGAAAGCCAGTGTAGGAAATAAGCAGGGATGAGTTGAGTGCTATCTAATAGCAACAGTGTGTGGTCCTCAATGTAACGTAATTTTTTTCTCTTCTTAGACACATTTTTTTTTAAATCAGGTGAAACTTATTTTAGTAAGCCAATAGAATCAAAATATTATTTTAATAGTGATAATATTAAAAGTTATAAAGAGATAGTTCTCATTACTTTTTCATATTCCCTTAAAATAGAGCAAACACGAGAATGTCCACAATTGTGGGTTTCCCACCCACAGTGTATCTGAGTTCCAGGTAGCCATATTTTAAGGACTCAGTAACCACATATGGACAGCGCAGACTGAGATAGCTGAACTTGGCTGTCAGGTTTCTATTCTTTGGGCTTTTGTTTTTTTGTTTTTTTGAGATGGAGTCTCGCTCTGTCACCCAGGCTGGAGTGCAATGGCGTGATCTCGGCTCACTGCAACCCTCCGCCTCCTGGGTTCAAGCGATTCTCGTGCTGCAGCTTTCCAAATAGCTGGGATTACAGGCACCCGCCACCACGCCTGGCTAATTTTTGTATTTTTAGTAGAGACAGAGTTTCGCCAT
This sequence comes from Macaca mulatta, assembly GCF_049350105.2. Classification (NCBI taxonomy): domain Eukaryota; kingdom Metazoa; phylum Chordata; class Mammalia; order Primates; family Cercopithecidae; genus Macaca; species Macaca mulatta. The sequence goes on along the minus strand of NC_133425.1, from coordinate 10,790,976 downwards.
GTTGGCCAGGCTGGTCTCGAACTCCTGACCTCAGATGATCCACCCACTTCGGCCCCCAAAGTGCTGGGATTACAGGAGTGAGCCACCGCGCCCTGCCTGGGCTTTGTTCTCAGTAAAATGGGAAGCCACTGGAGAGTTTGAGTGGGAATATGACTTTACTGAATTTGTTCTAAAAAGGATTGTGCTGGCTTTGAGGGGAGATTTTCTTCTGCGAGCATCGGGTTGGACGTAGAGAGACTAGTTTAAAAGGCTACATTTACATTGCAACCAGGGGGAGGGAATAACCCCCAGCCCTCAAACGCAGAGGTGGCTGGATCCCAGCTAGGATGCGTTCCCCTGGATTCATTTCCATCCCATCCCTCCATCTGCACTGGCAGGGTGGGCCTCATGCACACAGAATTTCCATGAGGAAGGCTGACCTACCCCATAATGTGCTCAGCTATCTTCATCTGAGAGTCTTCATTTGCCTACCCATAAAGGAAATCACAAGTGGTAATTACTTCAATTTGTGCAAAGCATACAAAACCAGACCAAACTCTGTGATGGTACTGTCCTCCCTGGACAGCACTGACTGGCATTTTTAGCTTAGGAATCTTGTCCTCCAGTCTATGGCCATACAACCTGAACGCTCCCGATCTCATCTGATCTCAGAAGCTAAGCAGGGTCGGGCCTGATTAGTACTTGGATGGGAGGAATCTTGTCCTACGGCGTGGTTAGTACTTGGATGGGAGGAATCTTGTCCTCCACTGAAATTGTCTGTGGAAGTCCCAGGCATGTGACACGCCTCAACCTGCAGATGGGTTAGGTTTCGTCAAGCTCTCTGTACCAAGATCCCAAGACTCTGGACATGTGACAGATGCACACCCATCTAAATAAAGCCAGGTTCTGTATGCTGACACCTCTTGTTCTGTTTCGTGCTCATAGAAGTTTTATTCAAAGATGTTTACATGGTGACCTTCTTTATATCATAAATAAGGCATGAGTCACCTTTATAAATAAATCATGACATCTAGACGTTAAGTGGCCCTACACAATGCTTATGCCATCAGCTGGTGCTGGGCAGAGTGGACCTACTTTTGCTCTGGCGGTAGCTTCATTTGTCTCTAGCAGTGTTTCTAAGTTGAACTCTCTATATACAATTAAGGACAGATTAGAGTGGTTTTGAACTAGCGCTGATTGGGTGTCCTTCTATCTTTTTCTTCAAAGTAGCCCCTGAGCCAGCTCTGACAAACACAATCGAAACCCATCCTATTGTTACTGCCCGATGGTTTCAAAACTTCAGGCATTCGCACACTACTCTCACAGTTTTTGTTTTCTTTTTTGAGGTCGGGTCTCATGCTGTCACCCAGGCTGGAGTGCAGTGGTGTAATCTCAGTTCACTGCAACCTCCACCTCCCAGGCTCAAGTGATCCTCCCACCTCAGCCTCCCAAGTAGCTGAGACCATGGGCATGCACCACCATGCCTGGCTAATTCTCGTGTTTTTTGTAGAAACAAGGTTTCACCTTTTTGCCCAGGCTGCTCTCGAACTCCTGAGCTCAAGCGATCCTCCCGCCTCGGCCTCCCAAAATGCTGGGATTATAAGTGTGAGCACCGACCACGCTCATAGTTTTTAAACAGCTTTATTGAGCTATAATGTACATGCCATATTATCATTTTAAGTGTACGATGTAGTGATTTTTAGTAGATTTGCAGAGTTGTGCAACCATCAGCCCAAACTAATTTTAGAACATTTTCATCACCCCTAAAAATCCCTCATACCCTATTTGTTCTCTCCCCTTTCCCACCCCCAGCCCCAGGCAATTACTAATCTATTTCATAGATTGGTCATTTCTGGTCATGTCATATAAATGGACTCATAGAATGGCATTTTGTAAGTGGTGGCCTTCCGCTAACATGCTGTTTTTAAGGTTTAACCATATTGTAGCATGCATCACTGCTTCATTCCTTTATATTGGCTGCCCTCACAATTTTTGTCATATTCAAGTGCCACATATATTATTCCTTTCTTAGAATAGTATAACTATCTAAAGTCATTTACTTTTTTAAAAGCTGTGCTAAAAACATTGGGACTACCAAGGGAAAACCAATGTTACTTACAGTGTAATGGAAGGTAACTGCAAAATAAATAGAAACAAAATAAAATACTGTCATGAATTGTGTCTCCATAAAAAGATAAATAAATAAAACTGTTATTTAGCTAGTTAGTTACTGACATCTGGGAAACTTTGGGCACATTTAGAATTCAGAGCACAAATGAAATAGAAGTGGCCTGGTTGAGAGGCATTCCGTCAAAATAGGCTCACCTATTTATCCTGTAGCATAGTTGACTTGCTTTCAACATGTGAAAAGGAGAGATTAGTAAGTGTCAAAGCGGGTGAGGGTTAAAAACTTAACTATGGGGTACAATGTTCACTATTCTGGTGATAGGTACTCTGGAAGCCCAAACCTCATCACTATGCAATATATATATGTAGCAAAGCTGAACACACACCCCCTGAATTTATAAAAATAAAGAAGTGTTAAAGACCAAACTTAGCACTAAATGCTCAGCACCAAACTGAACACTGAAGTGTTCAAAAGGATTGGAAAATAATTACAAATAAAATAAAATAACTCCCTCATTCAGTGATTCTATTATTTTGTGCTCGTCTATGTCCCACTTAAAATAAATTTAGATGTCGTCAGAGGTACGCCTCCCACATGTTTAGGGGATGCTCCCATCGGCCCTGTGTAGGTATTTGCTTTGCTATTAGTAGGAGCTTAAATGGGTGTCACTGGAATTAGAGCTGTATGCTTAGAAAACTTTAGTTCTCAACTCTACATCTTAGAGAACAGTCATTCAATAATTATGCACAAGACCCTGGCTTGGTAAGTAGTCACGAAGCAGGAAACTCCTAATCTTCTTTCCATGCCTGCCTCCAGACCCCCCAAACCCTAGAGAGTGCATGTAATTCAGCTATACTACAAGATAAATAGATGAGCCTGTTTATGTATTAATGAAATGCCTTTCAACCTGGCCACTTCTTTTATATTTCTTTCGTGCTCTGAATTTGAAACTTGCCCATCCCAATTGTCCCTCTACTGAAATCTTTCACTGGATCTTCGTAGTGCTCTGGATAGTCTCAACTCCAGCCAACTCCATATTTGGTGTTTCCTGAGTGTATTTCATACCACTGAGATTTTGTTCCTTGTCTCAGAACCACGTCTCTTTACATCTCCTTGAACAGAGTCCACTCCTTGAAGACAAGCCCAAGCCTTGTCTTCTTCAAACTTACCTGGTTTATCCAACCCTGCTCTGTGCGTGCTTCATGTGTAACTCTCTCCAAACACATAACATGGGATGGTGTACTGTGTGAACATCCAGTGTTCACAAAAACCTTCCTGGACCTCCAGCTCCCCGAGGACAAAAGCCCTATCTTTGTTCTATCTCCAAAACCTCTCCCAGGATCTTCATTTGTTGTATGAATGGCCTTAAAAGGAAGCTATTAAATACCAACTGTGGAAATTGGAGAGACAATGGCAACTGCTACCTCCTTGGTAAACATCTTAGATCACTTCCCCACTTGTATTTTAGTAGTGTGTGTTAATTTTGTGTCAGCTTCCACTTGAAACTGCCTCCCAACCTTGAAAACATCCCCATCAAGGTGATTTTGCAAGCTCACAGTTCATACACCTAAATTCAGCAGCTCAGACAAAGTCTTCTGTCACCTCCTATTTCTCTTTTCTCTCTAATTCATGGTTATAGGTAGCAGAAATAGCAAGCGTCTGTCCTAGGCTTTGTTCTTGCGAACAGGAGGAAAGAAGTGAAGAATGAATGCATCATGCTGTAGAGGCTCCCTGGCACAGCAGAGAGAGCATAGATGCAGGGTCTAAAGCCAAATACTCCAGTTGTCCACTGAAGCCCCTCTCCTTTAGCCAGTACAGGGGTACTATTCTTGCAATCACCCATTGTTTTCTTGTATCATAAAATTTTCCCTCTCTGCTGTATCATTCCTATCAGAACACAAACATGCTGCAATATTTCTCATCTTAAGAAAAATCATCCCCGATCTGTTTGGCTACTGTTCTGTTTCTTTGCTTTCCTTTATTGTGCACACGCTGAAAAATAATTGTCTCCACTTGTGTTCTTCCCACTCTCTCTTGCTTTCTACCCCAGAAAGAGATTTGTGTCACAGTCAACAATGATATCTAATGTCCTACAACAAATAATGAATCCTCAGTCCTCATCTAACTCAACTGAGCAGCAGCATTTGATGCAATTAATTGCTTCTGTCTTCTTGAGATACCCTTTTCCCTTGGCCTCCGCAATCTAATTTTTGTATCGTCCGTCCCACTAACTGTGCCTTCTCAGTGTTCTTTGCTGGGTCTTATCTTCCTGGCCTCCGAGATTGGAGTGCTCCAGGGCTGCATTCCCTAGCGGTTTTAACCATCCCATAGCATTTAATACTGCCTCTGTGGCGACAAATCCTTCATTTTCATCTCCAGCTCCATCCTTTCCATATACAACTGCCTCTTAATATCTCCCCTTGACTATCCAAAAAGTATCTTGGACATAACAGGTACAAAACCAAACTTTTGACCCCACTCTGCTCAAATCAGCTTTGACCAGTATCTCCCCATCTTAGTAAATGGCAACTTCTGGTTGCACGGACAAAAAAAAAAATGTCGAAGTCATTTTTGTTCTGCCCCCACTCACCACACACATCTAAGCCATCAGCAAGTCCCACACCACTTCCCTCAAAATGCATTCAAAATCAATCCACGTCTTCCACTCTAGACCAAGACTCCACCTTCTTTCCCTGGTTCGCTGCAGTGGCTTCCTAAGTGGGCACTGGGTCCTACCTTTGTCCCCCTACAGTTTGTTCTCTGCAAAAAACCTAAGTAATCCAAAATCTAAGTCAGATAAGGCATAACTCTCCTCAAAACATGCCTGCAACTCCCCATCTCCCTCCAAATACATAATCCAAAATCTGTGTAGTAGCTATAAAACAACACGTGATATGGCCCCTCTTCACCCTCTGATGTTACTTTCCCTCCTTGGTGAAGACTTCCCACTGCAAAGCCTTCATATTAGGCTGTTCCCTCTGCCTGGAATGTGGTTCCTCCAGGTATTTTCATGACTGTCCACTCCCTAGTTCCCTCCAGGTCTCTGCTCAAATGTCACCTCATAAGAGAGGTCTTCTCCAATCACCATAAATCAAATCGGCCCCCATTAGGCTCCTCAAGTCTGCTTAATTTTTTAAAGCACCTACCACCATCTGACATATTCTGTATGTATATATTTGTTTGCATATTGTGATTCACCCCTTCTAGAATGTGAAGCTTCAGGAGAACAGGATTTTTTTCTATTTTGTTCACTGCAGTATCCCCAGAGCCCAACACAGTGAATGCATGCAGTAAGCACTTAATTAAATATTTTTGAATAAGTGAATGAAAGTCAGATGGAGTTTCAGTTCTGACTGTGGCATGTAATAGCTGTGTGACCTTGATCACGTGCACTTGGTCAAGTGTATCTTCTTTTCTGAGCCTCAGTTTTTTAAACTGTGAAATGGAGATGAGGGCATCTACCTTAGAGGACTGTCATAAAGTTTATCAACAATATATGTAAGTGTCAGAGTAAGGCCAGAGTAATATGGGCAACAAAAGCACTAAAAAAAAGTAGGTACTATCATGGTTTTGCTGTCATTAATGACAGAGAAGAAATTCACCATGGGTTTGGATGCTGGGATTCAATTATTCATTACCCTTTATCATGAGGGCGACAGGGAGAGCTGTGTCCCCAAAACTTCCTGTGGCACTGAAGAAATCTCAGCTGATCCAATTTGGCCCTTCAGTTATTTAATAAATTTAGGAAACCGTTGTTGTACATCCATCAGGCACTGGGCACCATGCTTCTCTCTGGGTCTGACATTTTGTACAGTTGGAACCACAAGAGAATCCTTTACTTTTATGAGAATGGCCTGGATGTTACCTGCAGAATAGCAAGCAGGTCTTTGCTCATCCTGTGAGCAAAATAGGCCAGATCTCGGCTGCCACCCACACCCAGCCAAGCCCCAGTGGGGCTGGCTGCATACCACTGCCACCATCACCACCCAGCGTCTGGAACGGGGTTAGTGATGAGTGATGGAGAGGACAGAAATACCTCTCGGAACAGGAGGTTGACATTTCTGGGGCAGGGCTTCAAAGCTCTGGCAAGGAGAATAGCAAGGGCACCTTGTTCTTCTTTCTGGGCCTGGGCTGCTCATAGCTGTTTGCCCAGTTGCAAGAGTCACCGCCTAATGACCCATCAGAGTGATGCCCGGATGGGGGCATGGCTTGAGGGCAGAGGGTGGCATCAGTGGGGCTGAGGAACTGGCACTGGGCTTGGAGCCATGAGCTTGAGCATGGAGTCCTGTCCCAGCCTCAGGTTTTGTATGACATTCAGTCATTTACCTGGGGATCTGCTGACTCAGGCTGCAAGTGCCACCACGTGGTGGCTAGGCCAGTTTCTTTGCCTCTGAGATGCTGAGATGCTCATCTACAAAAGAAGGTAAGTATTAGGTTGGTGCAAAAGTAATTGCAGTCTTTGCAATTACTTCAATGGCAAAACCGCAATTACTTTTGCACCAACTTAATACATCTCAGGGCTACTGGAAAGATTAGTGAAAGTGGTTTATTATGTGAAAGCACATGGGTGACTGGCAGGTGGGGTGTTTCCCTTTCAAAGCCTCCACTCCCTTATCTACAAAATGGGGGCACCATCACATCTGTTATCCTAGAAGTTGCTATGAATGTGTCTAAGAGGATGTAAGCTGTTATTATCATCCTTCTTTTTCTTTTTTGAGACAGGGTCTTACTCTGTTGCCCAGGCTGGAGTGCAGTGGCAGGATCACAGCTCACTGCAGCCTCAACTTCCTGGGCTCAAGTGATCCTCCTGCCTCAGCTTCCCGAGTAGCTGGGACTCTAGGTTCATACCACCAAATTTGGCTTTTTTTTTTTTTTTTTTTTTTTTTTTTTTTTTTTACTTTTTGTAGAGACAAGGTCTCACTGTTAACCAGGCTGGTCTTGAACTCCTGAGCTCAAGTGATCCTCCCACTTTGACCTCCCAAAATGCTAGGATTACAGGTGTGAGCCATCGTGCCCGGCCTGTTATCACCCTTCTATTGCCTCGAGTGTTCTAGGCTGAGAGCAGAAATCTTTGTTCATACTTCTGTATAATGGGCATCATTCTCTATCACAGCCAATTGTGTGTAGTCTGCCCACCAAAAATATGTGAGTCTTGTGGTGGGCAGAGACTCTGTCTGCATTTGCTCATCGCTGTCATTTTAACACTTGGCACTCAGGGAACAGCTGGGAAATGAAGGACTGCCTTGTGCCTTGGCAGTTTCTTTTTCATACTCCTTTAGATGTTCCATTCCATGAGGAGTCACCCAACTCTTTGCCTTCAAGGAATTCCAGGCTAGGAAGATGGACTGACTTACTATGCAGGTACAGGGCTGGTGATGGACATCTCATGAACATCTGTGGTTTGTGTCTTCCCATTCTCTAATGACAGGATCCCCAAACTCTCTCCCTTCATCGCCCCCCAACCTGACTTCTCTTTAGGAAACTCCCTCTCCTCTTTCTGGTACCACATGACTTGGTGAGGCTCATCCAAGAACTAGCTAATCAGCATATTTTTCTTCCAACCACAGTGATTGTTTTAGGGATTGCCATGTGACCCATATCAGACCAATGAGACACAGTCTTGGGATTTTTACTGCATCTATGGGGCCAGGAAGGTTCTTTCTACTGGGGCTGTAAGCAGAGTAGGAAAACGAGAAGACACAGTCAGATTAACTCTTGATGACATCATTTCAATCTCTAGATCTAGCCAACAACAATTAGTGTCATTGTTATTAATATGTCACTATATTTTGAGTCCAGATCTCAGACTGTTCGGTTACAGAAGCCAATGAATTCAAGTTCTCTCTCTTTGCTTACACTGTTTTGAGTGAGGTTCCTATCACTTGCAATGAAAGAATGCAGAGTAATTTCTAGCTAAAATACAGTGGTAAAGGACACAGTTGGTGGCATGAACTAAGTAACACAGGGCTTAGTAATTGTGTCTGAGAACACTGGCAAACACAGGCAACCCTTGCAAGGGCAAATAAAATTTTAACTAGGCAGCCTTACCCTGACCCTCTTTTGCCACAAGCTAGGCTCTATTCATTTTATAGTTAAGGTGCAAATGCCCTAGTTCCTGATTGGACATGCACAATATTGAAGAAGGAAAGAAAGGAGAGATGAAGAAATGACAGCCTTCAGGGAGCAATATCATTTAAAATTTAAAGTTGCTGAGTGTTGACTGCACAGTTTGTTAAGAGGGTATGCAAATTATATACGAACTGTATGCATATTTAAATTGCAAATCCCTTGTGACCTTCCTACACTGTGTTCTACACACCTGGTATGAGGCCCCAGGGGGAAACCCTGGTGGGAATTTTCACTCAACAGGTATTTATTTAATAAGCTCCTGCTCTGCCTCTCTGAAAGGTGTACAGCCTACAAGACTTGGTCTCTGCCCTCGAGGAGTTGGCAAGTAAGCCAGGGAGAAGGGAGGAACCACAAGACACAATTAGTGCATAATAGAAGACAAGATGTAATTAAGTGCTAAATACTGGGCTGCAAACTGGAAGCAATTGGGTGAAGTTGCAAGGAGGCCAATTTCAGCTCAATGCAAGGCAGAACTTTCCGGTGGATGAACCTGTCACTCAAGGGTAGTACAAACCCAGTTTCCATCTTACCAGAGCTTGATACAGATTTGGAATAATAAGAATAATGATAGTAATCATGGAGCTGGGAATCATACCAAATGGGTTTCAGTACTGGCTCTGTCAACTAACCACGTGACTATGGCCAAATGCCTTTATTTCTTCATCTATAAAGTGGGTCTAAATAACTCCCACCTTGCAGCGTCATGAGCTTTGGAAATCCTGCAGGTAAGGTTTGTGAAAGACCCAAACTCATAACAAAAGCAGCAAAATGTCAAAAGGTAAGAGTCAGGTGGACAGGGTGTGGTGGCTTATGCCTGTACTCCAAGCACTTTGGGAGACCGAGGCAGTCGGATCACTTGAGGTCAGGAGTTTGAGACCAGCCTGGCCAACCTGGAAAACCCTGTCTCCACTAAAAATACAAAAATTACCTGGGCATGGTGGAGTGTGCCTGTAAACCCAGCTACTCGAGTGGCTGAGGCAGGAGAATTACTTGAACCTGGGAGGCAGAGGTTGTAAGGAGCTGAGCTGGTGCCACTGCACTCCAGCCAGGGCAACAGAGTAAGACTCCATCTCAAAAAAAGGAGTCAGGTAGAACAGAGTTCACAGTCCTAGGTTTGCCATTTACAAGCTATTGATGTGGCCTTGGGTGAGTCATTGAACCTCTCTGAACATCAAAAAATAATAATCATTATTATTATTATTGTTATTAGTGTTGTTATTATGTCACTATAAATCTAATAAAGATGCTTCAAAGATTGCTAAGCACCCTTAGCACAGTATCTGGCGCAGAGTCATTAAAAAAATAATGACATGTATGTATTTACACAAACAGGCAAGCACATATTTTTACACATTTGTATTGTAATCAGGACTAGCCTTCCGTCTTCTCTAGAAGCCTTCCCAACAGCAAGTGGGTGATCCCAGTGCCTGCCGATGAGTGAGCTCTTTGAAAATGGAAACCAATCAAAAAGCACACTTACAACTGCGCCCCAGAATCATCTCTCTAGCGCTCGCACAATGAATATTCATCTTTTTTTGAGACAAAGTCTCACTCTCTTGCCCAGCCTGGAGTACAGTGGTGTGATCTCAGCTCACTGCAACCTCAGCCTCCTGGTTTCAAGCAATTCTCCTGCCTCAGTCTCCGGAGTAGCTGGGAATACAGGCACGCACCACCACACCTGGCTAATTTTTGTATTTTTAGTAGAGATGAGGTTTTGCCATGTTGGCTAGACTGGTCTCAAATTCCTGACCTCAGGTGATCCGTCTGCCTCGGCCTCCCAAAGTGCTGGGATTACAGGTGTGAGCCACCATGCCCAGCCTCCTTTCTCAAATTCATGTTTGTTTGTTTGTTTGTTTTAGAAAAGTAGTACACACTAATAGAAGAGTATTTGATAAATTTCATATATAAATAAATATGTAACTGCGGATTACCCACAATTTCTCTACTCACGTAGGGGTAAAGACCACTTCCCAGACTTGTGGAGACAAACATACCACAGGAAACTTTGTGAGCTAAACAACTTCCCAGGTATGACCACAAAATATATTCTGACAACATATGGGCTAGAGGGCAAATGTCAAATCAGACACTGAGTTGTTGTTCAAGAAGTGCCTGGGAAAATGCTAATAAATACTGCCAGTGACTCACCAGAATGACTAAAATGAAAATAAAACTGACAACATCAAGTGTTGTCAAAGATGTGGAGGAACAGGAACTCTTGCAGTGCTGGTGGGACTCTCCATTAGTACAGTCACTTTGGAAAACCAGCAATATAATCATTAACACTAAACACCTGCCCATCCTATGACTGAGGAATGTCACTCCTACGTACATGGCTGTTTTGTACTGAATTGTGTCGCACCCAAAATTTATATGTTCAAGTCCTATTAGTAGGGTATTTAAAGAGGTGATCAAAGATTAATGAGGTTATTGGAGTGAGCCCTAATCCCATATGACTGGTGTTCCTATAAGTAGAGGAAATCAGGACACAGACATCTACAGAGGGGGAAAATTATGTGAAGGCACAGGGCCATTTATAAGCTAAAGAGAGAGACCGCAGAAGAAACCCAACCTACCAACACCTTGATCTTGGACTTCCAGCCTCCACAACTGTAAGAAAACAAATTTCTGTTTTTTAAGGCACCCAATCTGTGGTTCTTTGTTATGGTAGTCCTAGAAACTAGCACAGTGGCCAAGAGAAAGAAGTGCTCCTGTTCACTGAAAGACTTGTGATGTGTTCATATGATAGTATATGATGTAGCAATAAAGAAAGAACAAACTGGATACAGGCAACCATATGGGTGAATCTCACAGGCATTGTTGAGTAAAAGAAGCCAGACACAAAAGAGTACATATTGTTTGGTTCCATTTATGTGGATGTTTAGGCAAAACTAACATATAGTGCTAGAAGTCAGAACAGTGGTTGCCTCTGGGAGGTTATTAACTAGAAAGAAGTATAAGAGAGCAAGCTAGAAATGTTCTATATCTTGATCTGGGGTTTGGCTACACATTGTAGACGTGTAAAATCAATCAAGCTGTAATGGTTGCAGAGTCTCTGTGTGGGATGATAAAAAATTTGGAAGTAGTAGTAATAGTTGTACAAAACTGTGACTGCAGTTCATGCCACTGAATATTATACTTAAAAATGGTTCAAATGGGCTGGGGGCAGTGGCTCATGCCTCTAATCCCAGCACTTTGGGAGGCTGAGGCCAGTAGATCGCTTGAACTCAGGAGTTTGAGACCAGCCCAGGCAACATGGCAAAACCTCGTCTCTACAAAAGATACGAAAATTACCCAGACATGGTGAAGCATGCCTGTGGTCCCAGCTGCTTGGGAGGCTAAGGTGGAAGGATCACCTGAGCCTGGGAGGCAGAGGTTGCAGTGAGCCAAGATTGCACCGCTGCACTCCAGCCTGGTTGACAGAGTGAGACCCTGTCACTCACACACATACACACACACACACACACACACACACACACACACACACAAAGGTTCAAATGGCAAATTTGAGGTTGTATATCTATTACCACAATAAAAAATGTTCAAAATAAAAAAAAAGCAACAAAGGCATATGCTTCAGATGTGTGCCCTCTCCTGTATGTTTTGCCTCTGGATACAAATAGAAAAAGAAAACTGTCAGAGAATATTTTACAATATGTACATGATACAGCTGTGATGTGTACTTTTCTCCAGGAAATCTTATCCTCAAAGTGAGGTTGTGACTTTCAAAGCAGGGAGGTTTGACTGACTTCCCTCTAGATTCCCCTTCTCCAAGATTTTTTATTTTATCATTTTTATCTTTTTTAAAAAAAAATTTCAGTGAATCATCTTCCCTGATGGCCAGAGTGAAGGTTATGGAGGCCTCATATGAATGAGAATGTCACTGGGTGGACTCAAGGAACAATGTAAAGATCTGATTTAAAGACCTCCCTTTCTAACTCAAAACGCTTTACTCCAAAACTCATTTTTGGTTGGTTGGTTGGAGAAGCTGTTTATGAAAAGGGCATAATTAACATGGCAGGTGCCTTTTGTTACAAGCAAATAACAACAGCGGAAAAACAGACATATAATTAGTTGGGCTTTTTTGGTGCTTGAGTGTTACTGCTGCTGATATTAAGTAAAGAATGTGACACCCGATCGTGCTGTGAGTGCGGGGTTGATTCACTTTCAGCTGGTGGAGATCTGGGCTTTGGGGGGATGTGGAAAGTGGACTTGATTTTTTTTTAATAGAATAAAAAAGATTAAGTCCTGAAAAACACATGAGTGAGTGGTTGCAATTTTTTCTGAAGTCTTCCATTGTGGAAGTCTTCCCAAGACCACTTTCCTCTGTGTTCTACTCATTGTCACTTGGATAAGCAAAAGTATAAATCCTTTATAAAGACTCTCTATTATAAAGACACATGTATATATATGTTCATTGCAGCTGTTCACAATAGCAAAGACATGGACTCAACCTAAATGTCCATCAGCAATATAACGGATAAAGAAAACGTGGCACTTACACACCATGGAACACTATGCGGTCATGAAAGAGAATGAGATCATGTCCTTTGCAGAGACCAGGATGGAGCTGAAGACCATTATCCTTAGTAAACTAATACAGAAACAAAAATTCAAATACCACATCTTCTCGCTTATAACTGGGAGCTAAATGAAGAGAGTACATGGACACAGATAGGGGAACAACACACACTGGGGCCTATTAGAGGGCAGAGAGTGGGAGGAGGCAGAGGATCAGGAAAAGTAACTAATGGGTACTAGGCTTAATACCTGGGTGATGAAATAATCTTTACAACAAACCCCAATGACACAAGTTTACCTATGTAAGAAATCTTCACATGTGCCCGTGAACTTAAAAGTTAAAAAAAAGATTTCACTAAAAAAAAAAGTTTGATGTTCTCTTCCACAAACTCTCATTGTTGTAACCTATTTCTGTTAATCAAATAAACTAGGGAGAAGACAAAGCCCATATCTCTCTTGCCTACCCCATCAAAGCAAAACAGAGAGCAACAGGGAGGAGGGGCATTTCTCAGCCCCACAGTTAATCCAGCAGCTCCTAGCCCAGGTCCACCTCTGCATGGGATGCCAAGTGGAGGGGGATGTGGGTACTACTCTCTGACCCTCTGCCTGTGATGTTCTGCCTGCACCCAAAGACGGTGCTAGTATTTCCTGAGCTCTTTGCTCAAAATCCACAGAGCATGTATTCAAAATCGAGTCTTCTGTATCATCTAGGTGTGTTTTTACCTGCAAGTGGCACATGGTACTTTACACAGATAAGGGTCTATTTTTCTTACGTAACAATATGTCTAGAGGTAAACAGCTGCTGTGCTCATTCAGAAGCTTGGTGATGTCAGGGGGGGTGCCTGTGTGTTTCTCTGAATCTTTCCTTCATGATTGTTATCTCGTGTTCTCAATTAGCTACTCAGGATCTAAGCGTGATGTTCATGTTCAAGGCAGAACAAAGGGAGGGAAGGGTGGTGCCGGCTTAATCTTGTCCTTTTTTCAATCAAGAAAGCAATCTTCAATGCAAAGAGGCTGGAAAATAAATATTTGGCTTTCCAGGCACTGTAGTGGAAAGAAGCCAGGGCGTGGGGTGGGAATAGTTACGGAGTGTCCACTCAGCTAGCTAACCTCCAGGCCGTCTTTGACACAACCTTCCACATGGGTGAAATCTGACTATCCATGTGAATATGGTGAGCATGAAGGCTGGAGTTCTTGAGTTTCAGAATGTCAGAGCTTCCAAGGTGGCTGGATTTGTATGTCTGTATTGTCATTTCTTCTTCTGGGTTCTCTCAGAAGTGGATGCCAAGACGGAAATTGACATGCAAGAGATTTACTGGGGGAAATGCCTATGAAGGATAAAGGAGAAGTGAAGAGGAGCAGGTGGGGAGAGCCTTTAGACCATGATGCAGGTCTGACACCTGGGAAAGGAGAAAAGGAAGGAGGATGTGGTAGGGAGATGCTCAGGCTGCCTGAGGAGCGTCCAAGCATGCATTGTCTACTAGAAGAATCTTCATCAGGCAGGATGGGATGGCACTGGCACTCTCACCCTACTTAGTTACTGGCTCAGTGCAGCCAGGAGAATATGGCCTCATAATAAACGCTGTAGTGGATTTAACCATGCAGCAGCTAGAGATAATCAGCCAATCACCCTAATTACAGCAGGTTTCCTCAAAGGGATATATAAGCAAGGGACCTCCGTGACTGCAATTTTAGTCCCCCTCCTATACCTTCGCTTACCTCATCCTTTATGATACCAAAACTATGTGAAATCCTGAGTCTCTGGAAGTTCTGTGTAGGAGGGCTTCAGTTGGTCATCTTACTGCAAAGAGGTGGGGCATTGTTTTGAAGCTGCATTTGCATAGCAGTCATGGCTGCTATTTTACATGGGGTGCATGGTCTCTCCACATGGCTTAGGGTGGACACTAAAACCACCCCATGTTTTCTGTTGAATTGTGTTTCCCAAAAAGATAATATTGCAGTCTTGATCCCCAATATTTGCAAATATGACCTTATTTAGAAATAGGGTCTTTGCAGAAGTAATCAAGAAGAAAGCCTACCCGTCCTAACCCAGTGACTGGTATCCTTATAAGAAGAAGACATTTGGATGCAGAGACACACTGGAGAATGTCCTGGGATGACAGAGGCAAAGATTAAAGTGAAGCATCTACAAGCGAAGGAATACGAAGAATTGTTAGGGGTCACCAAAATCTAACAGAGAGGCATGGAACAGATTCTCTCTCAGTGCCTCTAGAAGGACCAATCCTGCCAACACCTAGATTTTAGACTTCTAATCTCCAGAACTGTGAGAGAATCGATTTCTGTTGTTGTAAGCCACTCAGTTTGTAGTAATGGTATCCCTAGGAAACACACATCTCTGTGGATGCTGGCCTTGTCCTGGGCTCTTCCACATGCCTCATAGCCATATGCCAGGCCATCAACTCAAACATGGTGGCCAGGATTCTCCTAGTCTTGCAAACTGTGGCTGCAGGTCAGAGAATCTCTCCTGCCTTTGGGGTATACGGAATAAAATTATCATGCCTGGGCATTATCAGGTCTCATTTGACTGGCTTCTACTTGGGGTCTTTCTGTATAGTGTGATATTACAGGAACCCTCTGGACTTAGGACCCCAATTGTTCGTGATGAGTCAGGCTTTGGGTTGAAAGCCCAGGCTTTGGGGTCAGGTGATCTGACTGTGAATTCTGTCTTCAGCTGTCAGTGGTTAGAGCAGCTTGGGGAGTGTATTAGTCCACCTGGGCTGCCATAACGAAATACTATAAACTGGGTAGCTTAAACAATAGAAATCCGTTTTCTCATAATTTTAGAAACTGAGAAGTCCAAAATCAAAGCACTGGCTGATTGAGTTCCTGGTGAGGGCTCTTTTTCTGTCTTGCAGACGTTCACCTTCTCACTTTGTCCTCATACGGTATAGAGAGAGAAAGTGCCCTGGCGTCTCTTCCTTTTCTTATAAGGGCATCAGTCCTATCAGATCAGAACCTTACCCCTCTGACCTCGTTTAACCTTTATCACCTCCTTGCAGGTCCTGTCTCCAAATACAATCCCATGAGGGGTTAGGGCTTCAACACAGGAATCGGGGAGGGAAGGGACAGGGAATTCAGTCCATAACAGGCAGGAACACAACTTCTCAGGGCCTTAGCTTTTCTTGTAAAATGAGGTTGATAATACTTCCTTAAAGGGTTCTGGGAAGGATTCAGTGAAGTCCCTCCTTCATTGTGAAGGACAATTTTATGGCAAATTTTTACCATTATTGTCATTATTATTTAAAAAACAATAATGAGGGCCAGGCATGGTGGCTCATGCCTGTAATCCCAGCACTTTGAGAGGCCAAGGTGGGTGAATCACCAGGTCAGGAGATCGAGACCATCCTGGCCAACATGGTGAAACCCCGTCCCTACTAAAAATACAAAACAATTAACTGTGCATGGTGGTGTGTGCCTGTAGTTCCAGCTATTTGGGAGGATGAAGCAGGAGAATTGCTTGATCCCAGGAGACGGATGTTGCACTGAGCTGAGATCCCGCCACTGCACTCCAGCCTGGCGACAGAGCGAGACTCCTTCTCAAAAAAACAAAACAAAACAAAAAAACCAATAATGAGGATAATGACGATTCTGTGGTTCGGGAGAGTGCCTTCTTTGAATACTCCTTACTCTGCCCTCTTTTAATTATTTATTTTCTAAAAATCCCATTCTTGGGGAGGCCAGGTGTGGTGGATTATCTGAGATCAGGAGTTCGAGACCAACCTGGCCAACATGGTAAAACCCCATCTCTACTAAAAATACAAAAAAAAAAAAAAATTAGCCAGGCATGGTGGTGGGCACCTGTAATCCCAGCTACTTGGGAGGCTGAGGCAGGAGAATCTCTTGAACCCAGGAGGCAGAGGTTGCAGTGAGCCAAGATTGTGCCACTGCACTCCAGCCTGGGCTGTAACAAGAGTGAAACTCCATCTCAAAAAAACAAACAAAAAAATCCCATTCTTGACTCCAGTTTCTGGAATTCCCAGTTGGGAAATTAAGTACAGTTTAGGGTATCAGTAAAGCAGAGCCCCAGAGATACTGAGCTTAAAAGAGAATGAATAAGAACATCTGAAAGGAGAAAGCAAGAGCAAGCAAACAAGAGAACAAATGTATTTCGGTACAACTATATAAATGTGTGTATTTTGAAAAACAAAATTATATGCCACTGCTTACTGTTATTTTGTTCTAAATTGCATATGGCAGCAGTGTGATTGATATTTTCAGGGTGCTGGGCCTCTAAATGCTCCAACTGTACCTTATTGATTTTATCTTGTTATATAACCCTAGATGCACCAATGCACCTCCCACCAGGAAAGAGAATAGCATGTGGAAAGGAACTTTGGTAGAAGAAAGGATGCAAAGTCAAGTTGCAAATGGCAGGCCAGTGTGGCTAGACTAGTGGGAGGCAGAAGGAGAATGTTTTAAGACAACTATGATGTGATTGGGCATTTTAAATGATCCCTCTGGCCTCTGGGAGCCATATGGAGAAAAGATTGAAAGGAGTGAGCATGGACCTGGGACAGCAGGGGCAGCATCCCAGATGAGAGGTAGTGATGGAAATCACTACTGAAACTTATCTGATTTAATAATAGCAATAAAGTCTAGTCCCACCTCTAATTTATGCCCCACAAACAGACCATGGTGTGTACTGCCTCTGCTCGGAACAAAGCCTAGAGCTGCCTCATCGTGCAGATTCCAGCCCAGGACAAGCAGAGAACAGTAAATGTCAGAATCAGACAATTTGCAAAGACGTTAAATCCCCAGCCCCAGACATAGCAGCAGGTCTGTATGCTAGAGGACAGAAGCATAATTTTCCATAACCCAGAGCGGACGTGAAATGTGAAGGCAAATCCCAATGCAGGTATTTGGCGACTGAGAACAGAGACTTGGAAGAAAGAAGGGAAGCAGGAGTGACTGAGGAGCTGTTCTTTGGTCATTGTTCCTTCGTCCTCTCATTTAATCCTCCCAGCCACCCTGCAAGGGAGAGTTTACTCTCCCCATTTCCTAGGTGAGCAAACTGAGGCATAGAGGGTCTGAATGCCTTTTTGATTTATAGACAGGGTCTTGCTCTATTGCCCAGGCTGGAGTACAGTGGCACCATCCTAGCTCACTGAAGCCTGGAACCCCTGGGCTCAAGCAATTCTCCCACCTCAGCCTCCTGAGTAGCTGGTACTACAGATGTGAGTCACCATGCTCCACGAAGAGCCTGAATGCCTTGACCAAGTGATGGAACCATCTTGACCATGGTTTCCTTGCAACTGATTCCTGAGTTTCTGATCTTAGCCACAGTGCTAGATAATCACTCTCCCCAGGGTTGCAGCGACCTCAAAAGAAGGGCCCTAATCTCATGACTAAAACAAAGGCCTCTGTGACTCCTAAGAGAAATAAGGACTAACACCTAGCCCCCACTCTCCATATGCATGTCTCCAAGCCACGTACATGAGTCATGCCATTTAATCCACCTAAGACGCTCTGACGGAGGCACTGTTGATATCAATACTCCTATTCAGTAGATGAATAAATGGTTCTGAGAGGTAAAGTTACTTGTCCAGGGAACACAGATAGTTGGGTGGATTTGAATCAGCACTATTTGTTCTGTCCGGGAGAGGACAGGGCATAGGGCATAGGCAGCATAATTGAAGACATCAAGCTGCTCTTTTATTATTTTCACATTGATACTGAAGAGTAGCATAACTGCTATGGAATGTATTGTTCTTGTTTCTTTCTCTCAGCACATCCAATTTATCAAAACAAAACAAAAAAAGACCATTGACTCTTTTTTCAAAGCACAGAGGATCCAATTACTTCTAGCCACCTTCAGTGCTCATACTTTGCCCCAAGACCCCGTGATCTCTCACCTGGATTATCACAATGGCCTCCTGGTCAGCCTGTCTGCATCCATCGTTGCTCCCCACCTATCTACCCCATCCTCACTCCCCACCTATCTACCCCCTCACATGAGTGTCAGAATGGTTCTGTTAAAATGTAATCAGGTCAGAGCACTCATCTGCTCAAACCTCAGCTCACTCAAGGTAAATCCCACATCCTTCACAATGGCCCACAAAGCCTCATCTGATCTGATCAACACCTCCTATTTTCTCTTCCAGCTCATCTTCTCTCTCTAATCCTCTCTTTTCCCTCTGCACTCTCTGTGGCCCTCAGGCATGCTCCTGCTGCAGGGCCTTTGCACATGCCCTTCCTTGGAATGCTCTTTCTTCAAATAACTGCAGGCTTCACCTTCACATCTCTTTCAGGCTTCTACTCAACTACCATCTCATCCAAAATTCTTCCCTGACCACCGTTTAGGATATACCCGTGTCTCTCTATCTTCCATACTCTGCTTTACTTTGCCCCTGTAACCCCTGACATAGCACATATTTATCTCTGTTTTTTGTTTGTTTGTTTGCTTTTTCAAATAACCTACCTTCCACACTGCAAAGTAAGCTCCATGAAGCGAGAGAGTGAAGTGGCTTTGTTAGGTCTTCTGCTGTATCCACAGTAGCTAGGACAATGCCTGGCACAGAGAAGGAGGGCAAGAAATCTTTATTAAATGAATGCATGAATAAATGAATGCTCAGGATAGAAAAAAAAAATCAGATATGAGGACATGAGGCTTCCCCTTATCAAAGGCCCCCTATTGTAAGGGTAAAAGAAAGGAAAATGTGTTTATAGTGTACCTACTGTGTGTCAACATGGCAGTTAGGAGGGCAGCTCCAACTCAGACAGAGCTAGATCTAAATTCCTGGCTTCGCCTCTTGCTAGCCGGATGACCTAGGAAAATTACCTGTCTGCTCTAAGCTCAGCTCCCTCACCTACGCAATGTGGACACTGAGATCACCTACCACCAAGGATGTCCTAGGTAGGAGATACAAAGTGCATTCCAAGTGCCTGACGCCTGAGAAGTGGCAATAAATATTAGCTATTCAAATTTTAATACCAGCTGACCTCCCTGAGACAGTAAAAGTGCCTCTTTCCTGAAGTACAATCAGGACTTTCAAATTTATTTTTTTTTCAGATGTGAGGTAATCAGAGTGCAGAGAGGAATTCCACTAGATAGAAGAATCCAAGAACTGACCTAAGTAAATATTCCTCCCTCATATCATTTTTGACCTTTGCTATTTAAACTTTGAAATGATGCAATACACGGACGCTCCACCTGAGATACTCGGACACCAATTACCTTCACATTTTAATCTCTGATTCCAGACTTTGATGGTCTGCAGGAATTCTGGAAGCTATTTTCCCGGATAAGAAAATGATCAGCATGTACGCTGTTTATAAGTAGTATTAGGGCTTGAATGGTCACAGAAAGAAGGCAGCAGGGAGCATGTTTGTTTGAGGTACAGGTATTTGGTTGGCAGAATTCTGGTCCAATAGTCCTATGAGTAAGGTCCTGAGAATTAGCACAGATCACTTACTTCTCTCTGGGATTAGCTTTTACATTTAGGCAGAGAGCCCGAGTTTGCATGTGTCACTGTGATAGAGGACATATTTCTCCTATGCTGATTCTGTTTTACTTGTTCATTAAAATCACCATCATCTGAGCAAAAAGGCAAACTGTGGAACATTCAGTATCTTGTAATCCCACTTATGTAAATTATATTGATGTGTATTTCTTTAAGCACTGGAAAGATATCTGGAAAGATGCTCTTTAAAATAGAACGTGGTTAACTGGCTATTTAGGGCTGATGGGAATTTGGATGAGTTGAGGGGTTTTTTTGTTGTTTTAATCTTCCTTGTATTATTTGAGGTTTCTAAAATTCCTGCAAATTATCTGTGTAATACAAAAGAAACAATAAAGCTGTGTTCGTTTCCAAAGGAAAAAAGTCATCATCATCATTATCATCATCATCATCATCATCATCATCACAAACAACATTGGACCGTGGCCAGTTACCATACTTGAATTTTCCCACATTTGTGGCAGCACTGGGGTCGGGTACCTAGTGGTGCCCACTCTAAGAAGGCCAAATGGGGACTGGGCATGATGGCTTGTGCTTGTAATCCCAGTACTTTGGGAGGCCGAGGCGGGTGGATCACAAGGTCAAGAGATCAAGACCATACTGGCCAACATGGTGAAACCCCGTCTCTACTAAAAATACAAAAATTAGCTGGGTGTGATGGCGTGTGCCTATAGTCCCAGCTACTCAGGAGGCTGAGACAGGAGAATCACTTGAACCCCTGGAGGCGGAGGTTGCAGTGAGCCAAGATCGTGCCACTGCACTCCAGCCTGGCGACAGAGCGAGACTCCATCTCAAAAAGAAAAAAAGAAGGCCAACTGGGAAGCCAATGAGTTGGCTGTTTGGTTTCCTAATGAATGGAGGTTGCAGGTTATTTGGGCATTTGTCAATGGCATCTAAAAGTCCTAAACTGATGTGCCAGGCGGGGCAGTGTTGATGCTCATCTTTCCCACTTCTACCTGTATTTGTGGAAGTCAGCAGCTTGATGGGGGTCCAAATGCTGGGAGTCTGTTTGTTGAACAGAAGTATTCTAACTCCCTTAGCAGGGAGGCAAGTGGGCAAAAGAGAGGGCACAGAGATTTCTGGTCACTCCAAGCCATGCCAGGCTGAAACTTCCTGGTGGTGTCCAGGAAAAAGGCTGATGAATTTCCCTCATTCATTCCTTTATTAATTAGTACATGTTAGGCATCTACTGCAGGGCAGACACTAGATCAAGGCTTGGATGTGATCCAGAAAAAACACCTGTCCTCATGGATCCCACAGTCTAGAGGGGAAGCCGGGCAGTAAACGTAGAGTAAGGCTTTACAAAACTAACCTTAGACTGGCTGTGCTGAGTAGAATATAAATCAGATGCTGAGACAGTCTAAATCAAGAGTCAGTAAATCCTAATAATGATTTATTTTTTTACATTTTAAAAGGGTTGTAAACAAACAGAATCATATGTAATAGGGACTTTCGGTGCCTCATAAAGCCTAAAATATTTACTCTGGCCCTTTGCAGAAAGCTTGCTGATGCTTGGAAAAATCAAAAAGGACATAGGGAGAGGACATGTAAAGGCAGAGAGGTCAGAGGAGCCTCTCTGAAGATGCAACACAAGCTGAAACCTGACCAAGCAGGACCCAGTCATGAGAATAGCCCGTGTGGTCCAGAAAGTGAGTCATCAAGTGCAAAAGTCCCGAGGCAGGGAGGAGGCAAGTGTGGTTGGAGCATTATAGTAAAAGAGATGGTTGGTGTAAGGTGCAGGGAACCAGGGGAGCAACCAGGGGCCAGAGCATGCAGGCTGGGGCGAGTAGCAATAGGAAGCAGTGAGCTCTGAACTCTGGAGATGTCTGCCTGTGTGTCTGTCTCTCCATCTGTAGCCATCTATCTAAACATATCTCTCACTGCAGTGACACAATATTTAGATAGATGATAGATAAATTGATTTACTTTTTGCTGTTGTTGTTGTTGACTCAGAGTCTTTCTCTGTCGCTGGCTGGAGTGCAGTGGTGCGATCTTGGCTCACTGCAACCTCTGCCTCCCAGGTTGAAGTGATTCTCGTGCCTCAGCCTCCCAAGTAACTGGAATTATAGGTACGTGCCACACACCCAGCTAATTCTTTGTATTTTTAGTAGAGACAGGGTTTCACCATGTTGGTCAGGCTGGTCCCAAACTCCTGACCTCAAGTGATCTGCCTGCCTCAGCCTCCCAAAGTGCTGGGATTACAGGCATGAGCCACCGCACCTGGCCTGATTTACTTTTAATTTTGAAATAATTATAGATTCACAGCAAGTCACAAAATAGTACATAGAGTCCCACCAGCCCTTCACTCATTTTCCCCAATGGTGACAAGGTATAACTTATAGAAGTGGAAAATTGACATTGGCGTGATACTATTAACTAGACTACAGAGCTTGAGTTCATTTATATTTGTAATCACTCTGGCCACTCCATGGAGAACGGATTCATGGCAGGCTTGAACTGCAGATACAGGGTGTAGCAGGGTACTGCAATTATCCAAGCAAAAAAGAAAAATGAATATGAAGAAAAATAGACACATCTCAGTTTTCTGGGCAGTTCATTTCCACTTTGTTTCAGTATCTGGCCTCCTTATGGGCATCAACAGTTTCATGGGACAGTGAAGATGAAATAAAGTGACGTATATAACTATCTAGCACCGTGTCCCAGACCCTGGTGCAGTGTATTCCGTAAACATGAATCCTCTGCACGTCCTCCCCCTCCATTCTCAATGGGGATGGAAGGTTAATGAGTAAACAGCCTTGCTATGGTAATGTGGGAAAACGGACTGAGTGAAATACTGCAGGCCTTGGGGCTCGAGTCTGCCCAACACAACATTTCTCATGTCATAAGGGCTCAATAATGTTATCCGATTTGTGTTTGAACAAAACAGCCCAGGCGTACACACCGAACACCAGCAGAGTGTGTAAGCGGATGGACTCTTGAGCCAGACTGCCTAAGTCCAAATCCTGGCGTTCATAGATGTGTGGTCTTGGGAAGGTTTCTGCATCTCTGTGAAGGACATTTACGCCTAACACAGGCAACTGTTATCCTGTCTCTCCCTTCCCCTGTTTCTCTTCCCTGCAGTGTAACTGAAATGTTTCAGTTTCTTCTTCTGTAAAATGGGATGCTAATAATGACATCTCTTTCAGTGGATTATCAATGGTATTAAATGAATGGATACATATAAAATACACAGAAAAAATGCCTAGCCTATACGGTTAATAAATACTCCAAAAATGTTCCTTTTGTTGTTCCTTCTTCCCCACTGGAGAACGACCTCTCCAAATTGAGCCAATTGAGGGCTACTGGGGAAAATATTGTGCAAAATATGTGACACATTCTGTGTTTACGGTAATGATTCTTTCCGTGAAATGCATTGGGAGTTGCCAGAATTAGACTCAACATTCAGTAAATCATGATAATGGGAGATTACCTTTCCAGTGGCCCATGATTTGAGGAGATATGCACAACCTCCAAGAATTTCTGATAAGCCAGAAAAATGTGATCATGGGTCCTGAGAACAGAAGGAGGGAATATCTCCTGCCCCTTCCCAAGTTTCCTGGGACCCCTCTAGCGCATGGGTCAAACTATGACTCAAATGCTAATCCCTGTTTTCACTTCTACTCCTAATAATGGATTGAGGAGGTTGCAGGTGGTGGCTCCTAGAGAAAACAAACATTTTTTAAGTTCCCTAGTAATTGTGGCAATCAGCTTGTTTGGGAACATGTGAAAATGCATGTAAAACACCCTACAAAATATTCGGCACACAATATGGGCTCAATAATGTTAGCTGCTTTATGATTTCATGAAATAGCCTCGGGATACATAAATGACACTAGTGGAGTGCTTAAAAGAGTGGACTCTTGGGCCAGGCCCCCTGAATTCAAAGGCTAGCATTAATAGCTGTGTGGTTTTGGGAAGGTTTTTTTTTAACCTCTACAAACCTTTAATATGAGGGTAATAATAGTACCTATCTCGTAGAGCTATTGTATAGTTTAAAAGAATTAGTATGTGTAAAAATGTATACAAACAGTAACTAGCAAGTGACACAGGGAAAATTCTGTGTTAGCTCTAATGATCCCTTCCATGAAATGCACTGGGAGTTGCCAGAATTAGATTCAGGATTCTGGCCGGGCTTGGTGGTTCATGCCTGCGATCTCAGCACTTTGGGAGGCTGGAGCAGGTGGACCACTTGAGGTCGTGAGTTCAAGACCAGCCTGGCCAACATGGTACAACCCCATCTCTACCAAAAATATTAAAAAAAAAAAATAGCCGGGTGTGGTGGCACGCAACTGTAATCCCAGCTACTCAGGAGGCTGAGGCAAGAGAATCTCTTGAACCCGAGAGGCAGAGGTTGCAGTGAGCCGAGACTGCACCACTGCACTCCAGCCTGGGTGACAGAGTGAGACTACATCTCAATAAATAAATTAATTAATTACAAAATAATTAAGTAAATCATGATAACATGAGATTACCTTTGCAGTGGCCCATCATTTGAGGAAATATGCACAACCTCCAAGAATTTGTGAGAAGCACAAATATAATTTTATTTTCATTTGCTCTGAGCAAGTCATATAAGAAAGTCCTGTGAGATCTTTGGAAGATTACAGAAGCTGTTAAGATTCTGCAACTAGCTTAAGAAAAACAAAATCACAGAAGATGCTGAATGGTAGCAAGGTTGAGACACAAATGTGGTTTGGTTTTCATTACAGCTTCTGTAGGAATTAATCAGCTTGATACCAAGTGGCAATGTTGCTTTTTTACCAAAACACATTATTTTAGCACAGTCTAAGTGAGCAGATAAGACCAGATGTATGTGTGCATGTGCACACACACACACTACACACACACACACACACACACACACACACACTCGCTCACCCTCCTCAGCTCAAAGTCTAGTCAATTAACCCAAATGGGCGTCCAGAAAAAAAAAAAAAAAAAAAAAAAAAAAAAAAAAAAGCGGGTCTCTAGGTTGGCAAGAGTCCATGAGAAAAAACTCCGGAAGACATTAGTCTTAGCCTCAGCCTTGTTTGCAGCAAACAGGTCCTCAAGGTATAAAGTGAGAGGACACAAGACAGGTACACCTGGAACACCTTCCCCAGTCTTCAGCCAACTTTGAGAGAACTGGATGAAATCCAAAAGACTTGGGTATAAATTGCAGACCTGTTCCTCCCAGCACTGTGACCCTGGGTAGATTCACTAAGCCTAAGACCCCAAAACTGTAGAACAGGCTTCCCTTAGAATTTTAAGAATGAGGTGATCTGGTGTACAACACTTCTTAGTAAGGTGCCCGCACCTGGTAACTGAATAGCCCACATGGGCGGGCAGTCACTTTTCCGTTGTGACTTGTTCTCTTCCATCCGAGCTTTACAGCTCAGATTTGCCACTTGCTGCTAGATTCCAGACTATTTTAGCTTCCTCTTGGTTATGCCTTGGCCTCTGCATCCCAGCTCAGATGATTGTGTCTCCTGGATAAGACCCCGGGAAACTTCCCATGGCTGCCAGCTCCCTCTAGCATGCAAGTCTTGTTTCAAACTGGCCTTCTGGCCACAACCCACAGCCCTCTGATGTCCGAAAGGTTCAGTTAGAAAGTCTTCCCTCTTTGGAGTAAGCGTTGCCCTTTCTCCCCATGAATATGCTCCTAGGAAGCCATGAATTCTCATTCCTGTTGCAAGTGCGTTTATCAGATACCTTTTGCTGCAATGCAGTAAAGATTGAAGAGGGCTATGGGTAATGGACTTGGGTATATTCATTTTATGCATTTGCTATAACAAATTACTACAAACTGAGTGGCTTAAAACAACAGAAATACAATCTTTCACAATTCAGGTGGCCAGAAATGCAAAACCACCCTCACGGGGCTGAGCAGGGCCACTCCCTCCAGAGGCTCCAAGGGAGAGCCTTTCTTGCCTCTCCCAGCTTCTAGAGGCACTGGCATTCCTTGGCTTGTGGCTGCATCAATCAAATCTTCAATATCATTGTCTTCAGATCTCTCTCCATTGCCTCCTTCTCTCCTGTGTGTCTGTGTTAGCTCCCATTGGCTCTCTCTTTTAAGGACACTTGTGATTATATTTAGGACAAAACATCCTGTAATCTCCCTGTCACAAGATCCCTACCTTAATCGCCTCTGCAAAGACCCTTTCCCCAAATAAAGTCACATTTACAGGATCCAGGGATTAGGATCTGATATTTTAGGGGGCCATTATTCAGCCCCCTAAGGTGGGTTCAATGAAGCAACAAGTGAGATGGGAAGTCATGTCTGTCGAATACCTGCTGTGTGCTAGATCCCTTCCTCAAAACAAGTTTGTGTGCTAAATATCATAATTTCCATCCTATGGATGGTTATAATGTTTTTAAAAAATAAAAGAGGCGGAGAACAGCAGCCACGTTTGTTTTTGTTTTTGATTGTAGATTAAATGGTAATTAATCAGCCCAACACGGAGCACAGGCTGTTTTTTAACTGCATCACCTATACCCTCGTCCTGCAACTGTCTAACACCTTCCTGTCTTTCAAAACCTCAGCTCAGTGCCAATATCCGTGGGATGGTTTCCTGCACCCCAGGCTAGGCAATGACCTTTCTTCGGGGGCCCTGGCTTATTCTGTGCTCTCTGATCACTGTGTTGCTTCCTCTCTGTCCCAAAAGACCACATAGCTTCTCTAAGGTCAGGGAACCTATCTCGACTTTGCGTCCCCAACAACTTGCACGGGTAAAGCACGGTAGTTAATAACTATGGAATGGATACAGTGATGAGATTGAGACTCAGAAAAGTTTATATTATTGTATTTATTTATGTATTTATTGAGATGGAGTCTTGCTCTGTCGCCAGACTGGAGTGCAGTGGCCCAATCCCCACTCAATGCAACCTCCACATCCCGGGTTCCAGCCATTCTCCTGCCTCAGCCTCCCGAGTAGCTGGGATTACAGGCACCTGCCACCACTCCCAGCTAATTTTTGTATTTTTAGTAGAGATGGGGTTTCACCATGTTGGCCGGGATAGTCTTGATCTCTTGACCTCGTGATCCACCCACCTCAGCCGCCCAAAGTACTAGGATTAGAGGCATGAGCCACTGCGCCTAGCCAGAAAAGTTTATATTATTTTTCAAAGGTCATGCTAGCAGAGTTTTTCTTCTTATAATAAATCAGTTCATTCGCCTTTTAGAAAATTAGAACAGTGCAGATAAAGTCCCTTTGACTTCCACCTCAAATAGCATTATGAATGTCATTCCTGTTCTTCCAGACCTCTTTTTATTACTTTACATGCACATAAATGTATCCATAAAATACATGGCATTTGCTGTGATGTTTTTTACAGAAATAGTATCCTTTTAAATGGATTTCTCAACAACTCATATTTTTTATTCAACAATATGTGTCTTTGAGATCCACCTCTCCAACTGACGTCAGTTCATTCCTTTGAGGGCTGTGTTGTACTCCATCATGTAAATAAACTATATCCTATTTATTCTTTCCCCTATTGATACACTCTCAGGTTGATTTTAATCGTCTTTCATTACAAAAGGCAGTTTTGCAGTGACAATTTCCATGCACGACCCATACTGCATGCAGATAAGTGCTTCTCCTGAGTAGATACTTAGAAGTACCGAGGGGATTTGAACCCAGGCCTTCCTGATTGAAAAGTCTTTCTATAATGTCAAGCTTCTGCTTGTTATTCTAGCCAAAAATCACAGTTGAGAGTCCTGGAAGGGTCAAGCAGGACTGGGTTTGTTCCACTTTTGAAGGCAGACGAATCACCGGGAATCCTGAAGACAGAGAATCTGACAGGCCTAACAGAATCATTAAAGGGAGAAACAGTTTCAGCTCATTCATCTTTTCACTGTTATATCCTCTTCTCACTTGCTACTTTGTTGTTTAGCAATACAAGAGGCAGAAGGTAGAGGGTCCCTTCCTTAGGACTACACAGGACTGGCCACTAGAGTCTCAAAACTGGTCCACACTGGCCCAGCCTCTGCTCATCCAGCTGTGTGACCTTGGATAAGCCTGATAATGCTTTTGATTGACTTGCCTTTCCCATCCTCTCCTCCTTTAATAAAATCACCAAGGATCTGAGATCAAATCTGCCTCCAGCCCCTGCCACCTGGGAACCGACATAATGATTCCAGCAGTATTTTCCCTTCTTTTTATTCATTCCTGCAGCCATTGTTTATTGAGTATCTACCATGTGAAAGGCACTCCTGAGTGTTTCAAGCTCTCCCCCACCAACCCTGCCCCAGGACCTTTGCACAAACTGTTTTCTTTAACTAGCCAACTCCTACTCACCTTTTGCTTGTCATTTCAGGGTCATATCCACACATGGAAGCCTCTGCATTGATCGAATTCCCCATTTTTGTAGCTCCCAAATCCTTTTCTCCTTTCTCTCTGGGACTATTTGCCCAGGTATAAATAGAAGATATGGACGAAGAGGATGACTGAATTATTAGGGTCCTAACATTGGAGAATACTCAGGAAGCCTCCCTCACCCTCACTTTGCTGCACCCCTTACAGTGACCTCATCACCAAGCCCTAATATATGGGTTTTTTTTAATTTCTCACATACGTTCTACAGAGGTCCCCTTCTCCCCATTGCCACTGCCACCCCAACACCCAGCCTTGGTCACTGTCATTTCTTGCTTGGCCTTTCTTATTCCTCTTTTCATTTTCACTCAAGCAACTCCCACCAACTCTGTTTGATTCATCTCTTTGAGGGATCTCAAAATTAATGCCTGATATTATCACTCCTCCCTTGCTTAAAACTGTTCAGTGACTTTCCCCTGCTCTTAGGATAAAGCCCAGAATCCTTGATGTGCACTAGAAAGCCCTCTGTGATTTGTCCCTGCCTGCCTCTCCAGTTTCAGCTCACACCTCCCCACCCCCAGCCACACTTGTCTTCTTTTGTCTCGTGAGTGTTCTGTGCTCTCCCCCACCAACCTACCCCAGGGCCTTTGCACAAGATGTTCTCTAGCCAACTCCTACCCACCTTTCTCTGTCATTTCAAGGTCATCTCCACACATGGAAGCCTTTGCAGAGTCCGTTGATCAAATTCCTCATTTCTGTAGCTCTCAAATCCTTTTCTCCTTATAGCTCCTTTCAACAGATTGGAATCATATTTATCTATGGAATTCCTCAACTAATATCTGTGTCTCTCCCTGGACTGGAAGCTCCATAAGGGCTATGCTTGTCTCCATTAGTATATCCACAGTGCCTTTCACATAGTAGAGGCTCAATAAACAATGGCTGCAGGAATGAACAAAAAGTAGGGAAAATACTGCTGGTATCGTTACATCTGCTCCTAGGTGGCAGGGGCTGGAGGCAGATTTGATCTTCTCAGATCCTTGGTGATTTTATTAAAAGAGAAGAGGGTGGGAAAGGCAAGTCAATCAAAAGTATTATCAGGCTGGTAATAATTCAACACATTTAACTTATCTGAGCCTCAGTTTCCCCACTTGCAAAACAGAGAATATAGTTATTCCCACTTCATAGGGTTGATGTGAGAATCGAGACCCTGTGTATCAAAGTACTTGGCACATTGAATGACGTATAAAAAGTGCTCACTCAACGTTTGCTATTTGCTCTCATAGGAGGAGCTCAGTAAATGACAGCTGATATGAGGCATGCCTTGATTAGCCAAGATTTGTGGATTCAGGGCTTTAAATGCATGATGTCCTTTGACTCTCATGTCAGCCTATTTGTCAACTTGTTCTTGAAAACCAAATCTTCCCCATGATCCAGTGTTTGAACCAATCGTAGCCTGCACCCGACTACTCACAATATGGTCCAGAGACCCACAGCAGTGGCAACACCCTGGAACTTGTCAGAAATGCAGAATCTCAGGTCCCATTCCCAACCTCCTGAACCAAAATCTTAATTCTTATACAAGACTCCTAGGCGTTTCAAGGGTTTACTAAAGTGTAAGGAGCCCCAAGTCTAGGCCAATCAGACATCTCTGCTCTGAGGCCGAGGCCTGTTATGGAACTGCCTAAGAACATGGCTAATAAAGGAACAAGGTGAGGTTTGAACTCATGCCGTCTGATTGCAGACTGAGAGGTTGGTCCCTCTATTGTGTGGACTGGCAAGCGTGAGGTGCCTTACTGAGATAAGCAGGCA
This sequence comes from Macaca mulatta, assembly GCF_049350105.2. NCBI lineage: Eukaryota > Metazoa > Chordata > Mammalia > Primates > Cercopithecidae > Macaca > Macaca mulatta. Next base: position 10,760,638 of record NC_133425.1, on the reverse strand, counting down.
AGGACCTTGACCCTCAAATTATGCACAGCCTCACGGTGGAGAGAGAGAAACAAACAGGAAATGTTGATGCAGAAAGCTAGATGCTGTGACGACAGGTGGGGGTGCTATGGCAACGCCATACTCACCAAGGCCTAGGATTCACCAAGAGCAAATACTTTCTAGTACAAGGAGATAAACGCAATGTGTTCAGGCAAGTGCACATAGCCTGGAATAGGGCTCACAAAGTTTGGGAGAACAGCTGAGCAGGAGCAGTGGGAAGGAGTGAATGAAGCTCTTCAAGTGGCCAGTGGCCAGATTGAGAAGGTCAGCAAGCCCGGTGCTCAGCAGCCTGCAGAGATGACAAAGATGCTCACTTTTGCTGCAGGGAGCTGCTGCTCTAGGACAAAGCCTACAGACCTCCCCCTGCCTCTCATGGGGATAATACTCAACAGTTACAGAACTTTCTCATGCATTCCCTGAAGTGATCTTCATGTGACCCTAAGAGGCAAGCACGGAGCCCTGTTGTACAGACTAGCAAGGAGTGCAAAGAAAGTGAGTGACCCAAGTTACCATGTGGCAGGCTTTAGAGTGGATACACAGTGAAAAAAAAAAGGCATTTTCCTTCATATCTGATCAAGCAGAGGAGTTGCTCCATAATTGTCAGGTCATTTTTAATTTTTTATTTATTTTACATTTTTAAATGTTACATATTTTCATTTATTTACGTATTTTTGAGGTGGGGTCTTGCTCTGTCGCCCAGACTGGAGTGCAGTGGCACAATCTCGGCTCACTGCAACCTCCAGGTTCCAGCAAGTCCCCTGCCTCAATCTCCTGAGTAGCTGGGACTACAGGTGCGTGCCACCATACCTGGCTAATTTTGTGTGTTTTTACTAGAGATGGGGTTTCACCATGTTGGCCAGACTGGTCTTGAACTCCTAACCTCAAGTGATCCACCCATCTCCCAAAGTGCTGGGATTCCAGGCATGAACCACCACGCCTGGCATCAAGTCATTTTTTAAATGTTGACATATTTACCTTCCCTACTTCTCTCCTTTGTGTTCCCACGAAATGGACTGGGAGAGATGCTTAATGATGAAGAAACCGAGGCACAGAAGGGATAAGCAACTTTCTTAAGAATCTACAGCAACTGGCCACGCTGGGGAAATTGTCTTAATAACACTAATCATCAGCAGACACTACTTATTACCAACAATGTTATCAGCCAGGCTCTTTGTTACCATTCTCTCATTTAAATTTTTCATCAGCCCTAGGATTGGGTATCATTTGTGTGATGATTGTGTAAACAAGTTGGCTCTCTGGAATATTAAGGAGTTGGGGAGGACCATGCTCAGAACCCAGGTCCCAAACCCACATCCTTTGTCACTAGGCCATCCTGCCTATGGGCCTGCCCGTGTCTCTCTTCTACCCAGGCATTTCACTGGGACACACATGGCTTTTATTTTCCTGTCCACTTTGATAAATACACCTTTCCCGTATCTCACCTTATACGAGAGTTGGAATTCAGTTGTGAAACATGGGCACCCGCTCTGCTCTCAAGGCTAGTGACAGCAACCCCGAGGAACCCTGAACTCAGAAGGAGCCACAAGACAGCAACAGGCTGGAATGACGGATGTTGCAGCCCCGAAAGCCAGCTCAGTCTATCACTTCACAAACAGAAACATGTCTTTAATTATATCAGTTAGCTCAGCACAGGGAGGGGGTCTGGAGACAGATGATCGGAGTCTCCAAACAAGCAAGGCTTTTCAAGCTGTGCATCAATGCGGCGGGTGCACTTAATTCCATTTGTCACCTGTTTGACAGCCGTCAACCCCTTGATTGAGCTGGATGAGCTGACATCATGCATTTAGCCAAAATCATCAGGCTCCTATGTTTTGATTTTTAAGCTTATTGATGTCTAAAAGAAAAGCAAGAAAATCGAATCTCTCGGGATCAAAGTTTCTGTTGAGCAGAAAGAGTGTTTAGTTTTATTGGCCACCTGGTATTGGGGATTATTGCACAATAGCACTCTGCAATGATTTTTTGGAGAGAAAGTTTCATTCACTGGCGGGGTGAGAAAGACAGGCATTAAGTACCTAGTGCAGTTTCTGGCACAGAACTCAACTCAAAACATGAGAGACTCTGTCAATTGTATTGTTGTTACAAGCAATAATGTAAACCTTTTCAATAAACCCTTGTTTTACTGCTGTATCCCCAGACTTAGCACAGTGCCTGGTACATAATAGATGTTCAGTAAATACCTGTAGATGGAATGAATGAATGATGAATGAATAAAAGCAAGCAGATGAGTATTATAATTCCTGTTTGCAGTGTTTGTCAATTGTAGTGTGTAGTGTGTTTGCAACAGCACGTCAGGAACCAGCAACGTAGATGGTGTGGCAAATGAACCTGAGTGCTTCATGAATGGATAAAGGGTTCGCATATAGATCACTTTCAACCAGAGTGCCAAGCACAGGGCAACTGTCAAAAGACTGCCTTTAGCTGGGCACAGTGGCTCACATCTGTAATCTCAGTACTTTTCTTTTTGGCTACCTGGCACCTGAAAAATGTTCCCTCCTTTGCCTGGGGCATTCCGGGCAGAGCTCAATTCCCACTGTAGAAGGTAAAGAGGCCAAATACCCACTTTCTCGGGCCTTAGCAACCACCAGGCTCTGCCAATCAGCTGTACCTGCTCCAGAGTGATATTGGAGCTATGGGCACCAAAAAATGAGGGACAAGAGCAATCCATTTTTAAAACAGATGCTGGTGGTGGTGGCGACTTTTCTGATTTCCCCGGACACAAAGGGCTGCTGGGCTAACAGTACAAGTAAGGCTGGGAGAGACAGCAGCCAGTTCTGCTGGGAGATTCTGGGAGCTGAGGCTGCTTGGATAGCTCTGAGCCTACTCCTTGACCCTCTAATGGAGAGCTTCCTTACAAACACTCAGGCTTAGCTTGTTGCCTACAACCAATGTCCCCAACCATTCATTCTGTCGCTTCCCCAAGGTCACAGCTACTAAGTGGCAGAGCCAGTTAACAATCCTAGGTCTAGAGATTCTAAAGGCCACGCCCATCTTCACTGAGCTTCTAAAAAGAAATAGTCTGTCATTAAACCATGTGGCTGCAGAAGATGCTAATTGAATGTCTGGTTTGAGTCAATCATCTTTCCCCCGGTTGGTGCACATACATGTCACGTAGAGATCTGGACCAGTGGGCACGTATGGGTGCATCACACAAGCTTTTTTGGGGATACTCTGTACAGAGGCCAGCCTGGCCATCTGGGACTCAGGGTTCTGGTTAAAAGGAGAAATCCATTTGTCCAGCATTAATCAAAAGAAGCCTTCAAACTCAGGCAGAACTGACTCAATTTTTAATTGGGTTCAAGTCAGATAATTACTCAGCTGCCCATAAAATTCATTTTAACTTATTAAATGGAGCTTCCAAAATAGCATTGCTATGGAGTGTGGCCAATTGCATGGGTAATTTGTCTAAAGAAAAAATACATTGGTCTGAAACCTGAATCCTTTCTTGCCCAGTGGCTGAGGACTTGTGCAAGTGATTCAACCTTTCTGAACTATAGTTTCCTTGTCTTTAAATGGGTATATTTATATCTGCTTCATGGCAATGTTGTGGGGACACATGAGATATTTATGTAAACTAGCACATGGTCTGGCAGAGAGAAGGTGCTGGGTAAGTAGTATAAGAAGAACACCCTTAGGACAGATTCCCAGAAGTCAAATGAGTGAGTAAAACTGCATGGAACAGTCTTCAGCGTTCTTCATTTAGATTCCCACTTTTTTTTCCTAGAGGGTTGTACCAATTTTCACGGCCACTGACAATTTATAAAAGCACCTATTTTGTAAAAGATTTTAACCAGATCTTTGCCAATTGATGAGGGATGCTAAGCAACAGTAACCAGAAACGTGAATGGTGTGGCAAATGAACTTGAGTGGTTTCCGAATGGATAAAGGGTTCACATATAGATCAGTTTGAACCAGAGTTGCCCTGCCAACCATAGGGCAATTGTCGAAAGACTCTGCCTTCAATGGTATGCAAAAGGAGTGTATTTGGAGCAAAAGTAGCATCCACATTATTGTGCATCTGAGCTTAGATCGTAACTTTAAAAAAAAAAAAATAAGAGACAGGGTCTCACTCTGTTGCCTATGCTGAAGTGCAGTGGTGCAATCCTCACTGCATCCTCAAACTCCTGAGCTCAAGCAGTCTTCCAGCCTCAGCCTCCCAAGTAGCTGGGACTACAGGCATGCACCACCATGCCTGACTAATAGATCATAACTCTTAAAGTTGCAAGGGACCTGGCAGGCTGATCCAACATTCCCTTAGTGTAGGGATTACTGAAGCCAAGGAATCCGAGTATTTGCAAGACAGTGTCATTAGGGAGATTACATGGCAGGTGGTGAAGTTGCCTTTGTGTGAATTCCCAGAACAAAACGCTTTAGAGAAACAAGAAAAATATAAATTAAAGAACATGGGATGAATTCTGCAGCCACAGAAATCCTGACTTTTCCTGCTAGAGTAGAGAGGACGACCCTTCATCTACCCATTGCAAGTTGAAAACATGAAATCATTCGCAGCAGAAACCTCCAGCCATGTGTTGATTTGTGAAGTTCTTCTGGCTTTTTCTCATGATCTGGGTCATTCACAAAAGGGCTTTTAAAAACTTTGAAGTCACAGAGAACTGTGTCCTAATTCTAGCTTTACCATGTACTATCTGTGCATCCTGGCTACTCTGCCTTAGTCGGATTTCTCATTCTCAGATTTCCCATTAGCCTGCTTTGCCTGTTTACATTGTGTGCCTGTTAAGATTGAGTTAGTGACTCTTGCATCAGAGTACTCTGAGAGCAATTTGAGAATCAGGCTCCTTTCTGTCCTCTGCCAAGTCCACCAGTTGGGAGAAAACTATTATAGACCCCCAGATCCCCAGCTTGTTGGTATAAACAAGAACAATGTCCCAATTCTTTTTTCTCTTTTTTGAGACCAAGTCTCACTCTGTTGCCCAGGCTGGAGTGCAGTGGCACGATACGGGCTCACTGCAGCCTCTGACTCCCAGGCTCGAGCCATTCTCCTGCCTCAGCCTCCTGAGTAGCTGGGATTACAGACGCTCATCACCAAGCCTGGCTAATTTTTGTATTTTTAGTAGAGATGGGGTTTCGCCATGTTGGCCAGGCTGGTCACGAATTCCTGACCTCAGATGATCTGCTCGCTTCGGCCTCCCAAAGTGCTGGGATTACAGATGTGAGCCACCATGCCCGGCCAACAATATCCCTATTCTACTGCACCTGGGTGACTTGCAAGTGTACTGTCAAAGGACCTATTGAAGGTGGTGGTCAATCCATGTTTTGGAGATATGAATGGCACACACCTGTTTGCACCAAACAAATAATGATGCGTGATGTACTTGGGCCACCTGTTCATCTCGTCAAGAGCAAAAGTACCTACCTAATGCAATTTGTTCGGCAGCCTCTCAACAGGGGATGCCAAGACTCCTTGAACATTAAGTATATTAATGTCCCCCTTTGGAGAAGATGTTCACTTTTAACCAATGTTAAATTCTTCGGCAGCAAGTTCTGGCCAGGAAATCTGTCCCTGAAGTGGGGGAAAAGGATCCAAGTGTTCAGCTGAGCGGCGCCTCATGAATAATTTCAATTTCTTCTAAAAAGGAAAAAACAATAGAACTTCATCGCTTGTTGCATCCATGACTGCATGCCAAGGCTGTTTGAACCAATCGTTCCAGCCTGGCAGGGGAGCATGCCTCTGTCCCAGAAGGATGGTCCTAAATGATTTATGGCTGTGGGACATATACCCTAATGCTTGTCTTTAGAAACAAGGCTGCTGGGGAGAGAAGATCTAGAAAGAAATCTGATTGCAAACTTCTAATTAATGTATGTTTTATTTATGCTTATGAAGCCTAAAATATTAATGGAGGCAAGTGAATGCATAATTGATATGCCCCATAGAAAATATGTATTACAGTGCATGTACAGAAAACTCCAAATGTCCTTCTGTCAAAGATGTAAGAAGAATCCTGCAGCTACTGGCAACTTTGGAGTGCTCGGCATTGCTGAAATTCTTGAAATCTCTGTATTCTGGCAGTTGGTATCAAAAGAATGTTGTTTTCAGTATCTTGCCTTTTGGATGAACATACCATTTCTTTGGAGGAGAAGATGAGGTTAAGAGAGATCTAATATTAGTGGAGTACCTAATATGTGATTAGGCAAGTATTTTTCCATGCTAATTTCATTTAACCCTCATGACAATATCAAACCTATTATGAATCCTATTTTATGCTTGAAGAACTAGGATGCAGAGGTAAAGTGACATTTCCAAGGTCACACAATGAGTGAATAAAAAAGCTGAAGTTTTAAACCTATTCTTTTTATACCACAGCAATAATTGCTGCGGGCAAGGTTCATTAATGAATGCTACAAGTAGTGGGTGACGAAAGAGTGTGTGGATGTGAATCCTGGCCCATCATTCAGAGAAGGAGATTGTAAGCAAGCCACATAATCACTCTGTGACTCAGCTTCCTCATCTGTAAAATTGAGATGATGATGGTACCTACCTCATGAGTGATAACATATAAAACCTTAGGCTGGGCACGGTGGCTCACACCTGGAATCCCAGCACTTTGGGAGGCCAGTGCGGGTAGATCATTTGAGCCCAGGAGTTTGAGACCAGCCTGGGTAACATGGTGAAACCCTGTCTCTACAAACAGATAAACAAAACTACCTGGGCATGGTGGCGATGCACCTGTAGTCCCAGCTATTTGGGAGGCTGAGGTGGGAGGATCACCTGAGCCTGGGAGGTCGAGACTGCAGTGAGCTATGATTGTGCCACTGCACTCCAGTCTGGGTGACAGAGTGAGACCCTATCAAAAAACAAAACAAAGAAACAAACAAAACACCTTAGCATCTGTCACATAATGAGCATGTGATAAACTAGATATTATTATTATGACTACTTTGTGCAAGACACTGAGTTAGACATCAAACAGTCTGACATATAAATGAATTATTATACTACAGGGTAATGATAATTTTAAATTTACCAAAACTTGCAGGAACACAAAGAACAAACAGAAATTCTTCCCAGGGATATCAGAAATGCTTGATAACAGTGTTGATTTTAAAGGGTTTTGATAACTAAGAGTTTGTCAAGTGGAGAAAGGGGGAAAGGCATGCCAGGTGGGGGTTACAGCCTACACAAAAGCCTGAGGCTGTGCCCTGGGAAGAGCAGGAATTTTAGCATAGTGGGAGCAGAGATTACACTGCTGATCAGGGAGCAGGGAGGTAGTAAAGGTGAAGGTCTCTGTAGCTGACGCAGATGCAACACACCTCCCCTGCTCTCCACCAATACCCCTCTGCACCCTGCCAATGCAGCAACATCAGAGTCTCCCCAAGAGTCTTGAGGTTACCTTTTGGCTTTTGCCTGTTTTTTGAAGAAGGCTTAGCTGTACAGCACAGAATGAGCTATCTGACTTCTCTAAGCCATTTTTCAAGCAAAACCATCTACATCTCTTCATCCCCATCCCCATCACAAACAGCCCAGGCCTCCAACATCTCTCATTTAGGTGGTTCCAAAAGTCTCCTAACTGGACTCTGCACCCACTTGTATCCATGCCCAATCCCTTCTCCACCGCAACCACAGGGTCTTTGAAAACACAATTTTCATCATTCCATCCAAGTTTCTTTAAACCCTTCCATTATTTCCATTGTTTCTATAATAAAGGCCATATTTGTGATTATGGCTTGGAAGACTGTGCACAATTTGGACCCTACCCACATGTCCAGCCTTACTTTAGACACCTCATTCCACTCCAGTCACTCTGATCTTCTCTTACTTCTTCCAACCTGCATGTTCCTTTGCACTGCATGGTCACTGCCATTCCCTCTGCATGGAAGGTCTCCTTGCCCCCAATCCCCACCCATCCTCTAGTTAAGCTCTCTTCACCCTTTATAACTCAGCTCAAGTATCCTTTCCTTAGTGAAAACTTCTGACTCTTTATAACAAGTCCAAATCCCCTATGATGGCCTCCAACACATGGGCCTCTCCTTAATAGCACTGGTCACAATTAAAATTCCCCAGGGAGTATTTTATTACTTCTGTTTCCATGAGAACGTGAAACACACCTGATGTTGCCAACCATTAAAATCCCAGCAACTGTCACAGTGTCTGACACACAGTAGAGATTCATAGATATGTACTGAATAAATGAATGAATGAATGATGCATTTCTAGTCTCCCAACTCCTGCATCTGATAAGACATGATTTTTTCATTCATTCATTTAAAAAAATGTGTATTGAGTGCCTACTATGTGCCAGACGTTGTCCTAAAGTGCTTTGTGTACATGGAAAGCAAAACAAAGATCCCTGCCCTTGGAAAGCTTACATTCCAGCAGGGGAGACAGACAGTTGACAAATATCACAGGCAAATATCAATCACTTAGTAGTGGGAAGAGTGCTGTAGAAGCAAGAAGTGCAGCAGGATGAGGGCGATAAGCAATGCCAGTCACAGAGGCAGTTTGCAATATGAAAGAGGGTAGTGAGAGTGGATTTCATTGAGAAGATGACATTTGCACAACAACTTGAGGGAGGAAGGAGTGAGCCAAGTGGTACTTGGAGGAAGAGCATTCCAGACAGTCTGGCCAAGGTCTTACAGTGAAAGCATGTCTGGTATGTTCAAGGAATAACAAGGAAGCCAGTATGGTTGGAGCAGAGAAAATGAGTGGGAGAGACTGGGAAATGGGGTCAGGGTGAGAATGAGGCACCAGATGTTGTAAGAAATTAGATATTTACACTGAGTGAATTGGGGCACCATTAAAAGGTTTTATGCAAAGGAAAGATATTAAGGAAGATATGATTTGACTTATGCTCAAGTGGCTGTGTTGAAAATAGACCACGAAGGGGAAGGCTGAGAAAGAAAGAGGGAAACCATTTGGGAGAATTTGTGGGAATGGATGGCAGATAATGGTGGGCGAAAACACAGCAGGAGTGGTGGAAATAGTGAAAACTGGTTGGATTCTGGATATGTTTCAAATAGAGCCAACAGTTGAGAGACTGGATATGGGTAGAAAGAAACAGTGAAATCGAGAATGAAGCAACTAGAATGACAGCTTACCATCAAAGATGGAAAGGATACAGGAGAGCAGGTATACAGTGGTCTAGTTTGGGGCCCTCTGGTCTTGAGATGCCTGTCAGACATCCCAGGGGAGAGGCCAAGTAGGCTTTTCTGTCCATGAGTCTGGAAAAGGCATATTCTTCAATTCTTTTCTTTTTGTTCTTAGTGGTAATTTGTTTTCTTCTTATAAACACTTAGGAATACAAAGGGAGGAAATTTAAAATGCACCAGCAGGTTCATTTGGATGAGCCTTTTGTAAAGAGTATTAAGTCAGGTCATGTAACTCCCTGAAAAATATATCTAATGGAAAGGCAAATGATGATGATGACAATGGTAATGATGATTTTGATGAAGATAATGGAAAGAGAATATAAGGAACGAGCTCAGAGAGAGACAATAAAAGAGAGGAGAGGAGAGGAAGGAAGGAAGGAAGGGAGGGAGGGAGGGAGGGGGAGGGAGAGAGGCAAACACCATTTTTAGGCATTCAAGTATTCAAGTGGCAAAGCGATTCTTTAAGGAAAAAGTGGCCTCCTTGGGGTGGAGAAAGTAGAATAACAGCCAGATTAATGTAGTGGGTTTGTCTGTTTCTCCAAAGTGAGTGCTGATCAAGGAATGAACTCTATTAGAAATCCCAGAAGCTTCGTTAGAGTTGAGTTTACTTATCTGCCTTGGAGGCAACAGAATGCCCAGAGTTCTCCCTGAGGCCCGAAAGTGCACAAAGGCCCTTAATGGGAGAACACAACGAGAAAAGAGAAGGCAACCCCAGTTCTACAGAGCAGGTCTCATGGGCTCACCATACAGTGCATAATGGGTATCATCTTAGTTAATCATCACAATAACTCTGTGAAGTGGGAATCAACTCCTTGCTAATGAAGAAAGTAAGGCCTAGAGGTTCTGAGTGACTTCCCCAAGGTCACGTAGCTCTATGATGGGGAGGCTGGACAGAAACCCAATTCTTTTCTGAGTTCAACTTGAGGATTTTTTCATGGTGCCAGATAGGATCCCTTGAAGGGGACTTTGAGGTGCTAGTGAAATATCCTGAATAATTAGGTATCGAGAGAGTGGTAGAATATACACTTGGCTTCCCTGGAAGCCTTTAGAATGGCTACAAATGGATGCTGATCCCGGTGCCAGCTTCAGGGACCAATAGACCTACTTTGTACGACATTTTTTTTTTTTTTTTTTTTGAGGTGGAGTCTCCCTCTGTTGTCCAAGGCTGGAGTGCAATGGTGCGATCTCTCAGCTCACTGCAACCTCCGCCTCCAGGGTTCAAGCGATTCTCCTGCCTCAGTAGCTGGGACTACAGCTGTATGCACTATGCACCAACCAGCATGCCCATCTAGTTTTTTGTATTTTCAGTAGAGACGGGGTTTCGCCCTGTTCGCCAGGCTGGTTTCGAACTCCTGAGCTCAGGCAATCTGCCCGCCTCAGCCTCCCAAAGTGCTGGGATTACAGGCACGAGTCACTGCGACCAACATCTTGTACAACATTTGTATAAGGTTTTGACTCACAAAGCTCCATTGTGAGGCCTTTCCACCCTGGACAGAGAGCTTTATCTTTGAAGACTTTATCTTTGAAGAATGATGTGTGCTTTGTCATGCCGTATTCCCAAGAGCCCTGTATATCTTAGGAGATAAATAAGATAAAAAGTAGTTAAGTGAATAAATGCAGCAAGATCCTGAATCACTAAATAATCTGTTATATTCATTATAGTTGTAATACTGTGAAAACTTTGTTTTATTTTTAATATGCGATGCATGTATCCATGTTTTTTGGGCACCTGCTATCTGCAGTGTATTGGATAATACAGACTTGCTAATTAGCACAAACTTGGCCTCTGCCTTCGAGAAACTCACATTCCAGAGAGGGAAAAAGAGATCAAATCACAAACTGCATTGCTAATTATTCAATTATCATTCCAGGTGGGGAAAGTACAACAAAGGGAAAGTCTGCAATGCTTAGAAAGCCTATCACAGAGAAAGATGTCCCGGTGCAGAGATATCTGGGAAGGCTTCCATGTGAGGAGACAGTGACAATGAGATAAAAAGGAAAAGTGCAAGGTTGTTTTTTTTTTTAAATTTAAAAATCAAAATCACCTAAGCTCTTTGATGTTCTGGCTCCTCAACCGTAGAGAAAAATAATGGCTGAGTTTGTGCTCCCAATATGGGAGGGGCACCCAGCCAGTGTTAGTCTCCTTTCCTCTCCCACGCTCACGTTCTCACCTAATTCCCAGGTCAGGAGTGGGAGCCACTTCCACTGCAGCATTCAGCAGAGACCTCTCCCTTTTTGCCTCCCTCCAAACTGCCTTCTTCCCATCCCCAGACACTTCCCTTCGGGAGAGCCATGCTTCAGAGAGGAGATGAATGGGGTTCCCTCTCCCCCTAAGGGATTATCATCAGTGTCACAGCCACAGCAGGGAAACTAGACAGTGATAGCTCTGTGCTGTCATTTGCTTTCACAGAGCAGACAGTGGCCTGATGTACGATAGCCTTGAGCTAAGTTCATAGTGAAAGGAAGGCCTTGGAGGCTTGCAGGGCTGGACTCCCACTTAGTTCCTCCCTCGGGGCCATTCTTTCAGCTCTGCTTTACTGTTAGCCATGGTCTCCAGCAATGAGTCATTTTCTCTCAGATGCCTGGACTGATTATTCCTGGTGGATTCAACAGAAGAATCCAAGGTCAGCATGGACAGATCCTTGCACTAGCTTGGAAATCAGACAGATGGAGTAAACTCCCAGCTCAGACCTGTGGCCTTGGGCAAGCTGCTTCCCAACTTATGGCGCCATATTGGAAAATGGAATTTTACAGAAGCTACTTCCCAACTTACGATGCCATATTGGAAAATGGAATTTTACAGTAGCTGCTTCCCAACTTATGGTGCCATATTGGAAAATGGAATTTTACAGAAGCTACTTCCCAACTTATGGTGCCATATTAGAAAATGGAATTTTACAGTAGCAGTGCTTACCACCTGGGTTGTTCTAAGGACTGAATAACATAGTTGGTAAGGTGGGTAGCTCAGTACTTGGCAAACGGTTAACCAAATCATTGCACATCTACTGTCAGTTTGGAGTACATCCTTCTACATCATTTTCCTCTTCATCTACAAAAACATATACATATTTGTGTGTTTTTCCTCTTTTTCTTATACAAAAACTATGTATATATAATGCTATGTTATATGCAAATATACAATTATATATGCATATTTATTACATGTAGAATGTATTCGGGTTTTTTTCTTTCATTATACAGTGGCAAAGAAGAATGTATTATTTTGTAAATTACTGTTGTTTACTCAAAAATATAACGCTTCTATTCCACTCAAGGAGATCTTCCACATGCTCACACATAAGCTCATATATAAGCTTACACACATATATAAACATCTTCTTTATCCTTTCTAACTGCTACCTAGTAGTCCACAAAGTGGAACACCATAAAAGGTTGATGGACATTTAGTTTTGCTCCCTATTTTTCACTATTGTGAACTGTGTAGCTACTAGCATCTTCATACATCTTTTCTTATGCATATGTGTGAGGATTTCTCCAGCACAGGTGTCATTTCTAAACAACGAGACACAAATCAAGGACTTGGATCCCTCTTCCCACATTTGGGTGTGGACCATATTTGTTCTTAGCATAAGGAAAACTGAATCAGATTAAATTGTGATTACAATTTCCCTTTTTCTTACTTCCGAACATTATTTATTATTATTACAGTATTTGCATAATTTGTATATTGCATTACAAATTCCTTCTAGCCTAATAATATATAAACATTTATTTAAAAATAATTGTTTTTAAATTTTTGTATTTTGACATAATTCTAGGTTAATGGGAAATAACCAAATACAGATAGATGTTAACAGATAAACAGTTAGATAGATAGATGATAGATAGATAGATAGATAGATAGATAGATAGATAGATAGATAGATAGGTGCAGTGGCTCACGCCTGTAATCCCAGCACTTTGGGAGGCTGAGGCCAGTGGATCACAAGGTCAGGAGTTCAAGACCAACCTGGCCAAGATGGTGAAACCCCATCTCTACTAAAAATACAAAAATGAGCCAGGCATGGTGGTGGGCACCTGTAATCCCAGCTACTCAGGAGGCTGAGGCAGGGAATTGCTTGAACCTGGGAGGCAGAGGTTGCAGTGAGCCGAGATCATGCCACTGCCCTCCATCCTGGGCAACAGAGCAAGACTCCATCTCAAAAAAAAAAAAAAATAGAAAAACAGATAGATAGATGATTGATCGATAGATAGATAGATAGATAATAGATATCCAGATACCCTTTACCAAATTTCTCCCACAAGCATCTTGCATAACCTTAGCACAATTCTTAGCCAGGAAACTGACATTGATGCAATCCACAGAGCCTATACACATCTCTCCTGTTTTATATGCACTCATTTACATGTGTGCCTATGTTTCTGTGTAATTTCATCACATGTGTAGATTTGCTTAATGATGACCACAATCAAAACCCAGCATTGCTTCTTCACCACAAGGCTCCGTAGTGTTCTCCCTTTATAGCTGCCTGTGACTCCCGCCCCCTGCCAATCCCCAATCTGTTTTCCACCTCTATAATTTTATTTCAATAACATAATATAAATGGAGCCATACAATATGGAACCTTTTGAGACTGGCTTTTTTCACTCAACATTATCCTCCAGTGATCCATTTAATTTGTCAAGTATTTCCATAGTTCCTTCCTTTTTATTGTGGAGTAATATTCCAGCTATGGATGTACCACAGTCCGTTAGCCACTTATTCATTCATTGACGAACACTTGGGTTGTTTCTGGTTTGGGACTATCGTAAATAAAGCCTCTAGGAACACTGGTGGACAGGCTTTTCTACACACCTAAGTTCTTATTTCTATGAAAGAATTGCTTATCTGACACTGGCAGGGTTCTACGGTGAGCATGTTTCATTTGCAAGAAACTGCCAAACTATTTTCCCATCCATTTTGCATTCCCATCAGCAACATATGAGCGATCCAGTTTCTCTGCATCCTCAGCAGCATTTGATGCTATCACTATTTTTTATTTTAGCCATTCTGACAGGTGTGTAGTGAAATGTCATTATGGTTTTAATTTGCATTTTCCTACTCTCTTATGATGTTAAACATTTTTTCATCTGCCTATATGCCATCTGTATATCCTCTTAGGTGAAATATCTCTGCATGTCTTTTGCCTATTTTTTAATTGGAGTTTTTGTTTCTTTACTGTTGAGTTTCAAGAGGTCTTAACAAAATTTCTCTTTTTAACTTTCATTTTGGAATGGCAGATGTGCTGAATAAGAATTCTGATCAGAAGGATACTGCCTATGGAAATGGGCAAGGACTATCCTGAGCCTCATTTAAACAATTATCATGCTTCTCTGTGATGTGTAGTTCCACTTCAGGATTCCTTTCTATCCAATTTTAAACCAACAGTCCATTGTGGACTTTGAAAATGTGTGATGGAGAAAAAAATAATTTTAAATGACAATAATCAAAATTCTCTAGCAGCCCGCAGTGTACTCCTGAGTGACCCATCACCCGGCACTGAGCCATGAGTAGTCCCATCTGATCCCTTAGTGGGCTCTCATACATCTTTCTTTTATAAAAAGAAAGAAAAGCATATATGATTTTTACATATTGCCAAGAAATGAAATGTGTTATGGGCAGAAGTGTAGGTTCTGGAGTCAGACAGCTCAGGATAAAATCCCAGCCACATCACCTAGTAGTGATAGTAGGGCTACTTGGTATGGTTTTGCAGGTTGTGCACTGCATACATTTCCCTCCCACGATTTAGGGAGATGAGTTGGAGCTGAAATACAGATTGCTTTGCGTTTGCTAAGCTATGCAAGCCAGTCTGGAGGAAGGGGCTGCTGCTTCCTTGTGTAACTATGAAAACCACTTGCCAAGCTGTACACTGGTATAGCTGTACCTGCCAGAAAGGGCATCTTGTTCTAATTCAAAAGGGAATACCAGTTTCAATTTGCACACAGGCTCTTACCGGCTAGCAGGGGCCCTATGCTGTGTCACCTTGATCAGGTTGCTTAACCTCTCTGGGCCTTAGCTTTCTTATCCTTGAAATGGGGATAACAGTCACATCTATCTCAAATAATTGTTGCAAGGATTAAGAGGGTTAATTCCTATAAAAGGCTAGACCTAGCATCTGGCATATGATAAATGCTCAATAAATGTCATTGTTGTTACTACTACTATCTTTTAGTGATGTGGATGGACGGGCTCACCCACACAAACCAGTCTGCAAGCCAACAGTTGGAAAATGATAGTTCAGTATATTGCACAAGATCAGGACAATAAAGCTCTTTATTAAAACTGCAGCACTTCTGACTTATAGTCACAAAATGCTTCAAGGAACAGAATGCTCCCCTGATCTTGGGACTGGGGAGATGAATCGATGTGGAGAGGCTGGCAGAGTGTCCTTCGTCCTGGAGTCCAGCCAGGCTGGCTTTAACATTCCGGGTCAGACACCCAGCCGCAGGCTCTCTCCTGCCAGCCTGGTGTGCTTCTTCTTCAAACAGTTTATTTATTTTTTTCTATTTCTTGCAAGATGTAGGATTTTCTTTTCCTTGAGAAAATCCCATCTGTTCTCTGCCAATATTTTCTCTCCCAGAATAATAGTCTGAATATCTGAAAAGTTCTTCATAAGCTGACTTGCCCATTGGTTTCTAAAGTCCAGAGCAGGGGAAAAAAATCATGTTGAAAGCATATGAAACATGCAGATTCTTGGACCCTGACCCTGGAAATCCTGATATAGTAAATCTGGAGTGGAGCTCATGCATTTTTCTTTTTAACCAGCACTTTCAGGTGTTTCTAATGTTTAGTTGGCCTTGTCCAACCCCTTTAAGACTCCGAGGGCTGTGATCAGCTCCAGGTCACACAGTAATGCGAAACAGAGCTGAGATTAGAACACAGACTTCTGTGTGGTGTTATTTCTCAGCAAGGTGCAGCTGCCCCTACTACTTTCTCTTCCCTCACCAGGCTTTTCCCCCCAGTGACCTTAGGGGCCTTAATTGAATGACCTTGGATGACCTTGAATGCTTCAAGGTCCACTCCACCCCCAACCCACAATAAAACTCACAGGCTCAGAGTCGGTTCCTTAAAGGACATGACTTCTGGATTCAGTGGTAAGATGCTCATCAATTCCTACCTGCAAAATCCCCAAAAGGGAAAAATGTTTGAGCCTATCTGGGGCACAGCAAAGAGCATGGGGCAAAATGGAGTGTCTTCACCCTTACAGACAACACTAGGAGGTGAAGGAATTCTGGGGAATGGGACAAAAGGGAGTATCTGGGAGGCTTATCCAGTGAACGGCCCATTAGCCCATTCAGTTACTTCATGAAACATCCTATGCATGAAATATTAACTGAAAATGGACTGGTTAGCACTTACTGTGCTAAGCCCTTGTTAGGACCAAATTTGGCTATGGAAAAAAAAAAAAAAAAAAGAAATGCAGTCACTTTTGTGTGGACTGCAAAACCTTCCTTAAAGATAAATAAAACATTCATCCTTGAAAATGCACATGCAAATTGTACATAGATATAGACACACTTGTGTGGACAAAAGCAAACATACATCTGCACACCAAGTGGGCACACATTCATACACTTACAAGCAGATATGTACTGCCACATTAAGAAGTACACACACACATCTGCACACACAGACACACATGCACAATCACAAGTGCAATTTCCTATATACCATATATGTACAAAATTGCTTAAAATGAAACGTATTGCACTGAATTATTATCTCAGTCACTGGATGGTGAGTTCTTGAGGTTGGGAAACAGTGTCTTACTCACCTTGGTAGCCCCAGGGCTCAGTACAGGGACTGGAATAGAATAGACATTCAGCAAAGTTGTGTTAAACTTTACTGAGTACAGGCCCACACACTTGGACCTGAGCTAAAACTGTCCTCCCATGGATACAGATGTGAGTTCCTTCAGAGGTTTTTCATTGCATCAGCGGAAATCAGGCCTAACTGTGGATGTAAATATCAAGGCAAAATCAGATTGCCTTACTTGCATTCCTATTTGAGAAAGCAGCAAAAATGCTCCCCAGGCTCCAAAATTGATGGCTATAAAAAAGGGGGAGCCCAGAAGAGCTACTGAGCCTGCACTCCACGTGGGGGCACACCCCACCCATTGAGGCTCAGAACCCTAGCCAACAAGTAATGATCACCCCCACAGGTGGGTCCCCACTCCCTGCCAAGTTTTCCCAAACATCCTTTATTTGTCTAAAATTAGCCCTTTCTGGTATATACTTGAGAGAAAACCTTTAGTTCCTCTATTTGTTTTTTGTGACAACAGTAACACATTACCACAACCTGGGTGGCTTAAAACAACAGGACATTTGTCTCCTCCTAGTTCTGGAAACCAGAATTAAGGTGCCAGCAAGACCACACTTCCTCCAGGGGCTCTAGGGAAGAATCCATTCTTTACCTTTTCTGGCTTCTGGAAGCCGTCAGAGTTCCTTGGCTTGTGGCTGCATCACTCCAGTCTCTGCCTGCATGGTCACATGGTCTCTTTCTGTCTGTCTAATCTCCCTCTGCCTCACTCTTATAAGGACACCGATTATTAGATTTAGGAAACACCCAGAAAATTCAGGATACTATGGTTTGAACATGTCCCCCAAAGTTCATGTGTTGGAAACTCAACCCCCAATGCCACAGTGTGGAGAAAGAGGACGTTTAAGAGACGATAAGTTTATGAGGGCTCTGTCCTCATGGATGAATTAATGCAATTATCACAGGAGTGAGTTAGTTATTATCAAGAAAGTGGGTTCCTAATAAAGGATGAGTTCAGTTCTCTTTCCTCTCTCTCTCTCTCTTTCTCTCTCTCTCTCCTTCTTTCTCTGTCTCTCATAGTCTCTTGCTCTCCTTCTTTTTACCATGGGATAACACAGCAAAAATAACCTCAGCAGATGTGGGCCTCTCAACCCTGGACTTAGAGAAGTCCAAGAACTGTAAGAAATAAACCTCTATTCCTTGTAAATTACCCAGTCTCAAGTATTCTACTATAGCATCACAAAATGGTCTAGGAAGCAGAATAAACTCCCTCTCACAATCCTGAATTGCATGACATCTGCAAAGACACTTTTTTTCAAATAAAGTCCTATTCACGGGTTCCAGGTTCAAGGAATTAGGTCATGGATATATTTGGAAGAGGAGCAGGGGAACCCCAGAAGCCCACTACAGTATCTACAATCACAAAGCTGGTAAAATAATACGAAAATTTTCTCAACTTCAACTTTTTGAGCAGAGTTTTATCTAAACTGACAGGGGAGCTAAGATCATTTTTAAGAAAATGCAATTTATTTTTATGGACTGACTTGCCTCATTTAGAACTATCTTAGACAATACTGATTGATTACAAAACTTCTTATGCCAGAAATATTTCAGTATTAAAAAAAGAATATATTTTCACACCCACTATGGTCCTGAACAGAAAGTGTGCACATGTGATTTTTTTTCTTCTCTCTATGTTCAACCAGAGAATGGCAGAGTGACTATCTCTCACTGCCTTCCAGAAAGAGCTGGTTCTCCTTTGGCCAACAAGCTTTGGCAAACCTCAATTTGAGTACAGCTCAGTCTATTTGTTCATTTCACTATAAATGTAACTTCTGCCATTATCGCTCCTCTGGTGAACACTTTTGACTCAAAATGGCTGAAGAAGCCACAAATGAGTCTGGGAAGAGTATTACACTGAAGGTTACAATGTAAATTTTACAGTGGCTTAAGGCAAGTTGATGTCTTCAAAGAAATAAAGTCCAGGAAAGAGAGTACAGATGGGCAGTTCTTAGAATTCAGTGGAGACCTTTTGGAATTATAATTAGCTTCTAGGCATCGCTCACCCTAAACGATGTGGCCAACTGGCTGTGCATGACCCGTGACTGTAGGACATTGGCCCAAAGCTCTCCATATCTTAGAGAGTCTGAGAAGGACCAATAGGGATAATATCACCTTCACAGAGACTGTGGAATCACCTGGGAAGTGCACAGAAAGAGAGAGAAAGAACAGGAGAGAGGAAGGGAGAGGGGTTTCCAAGATCCCCACCCTAGAGATCTTTTTCCAGTTGATCTGGGGTGCTACCTGGAAGCTTTGTATTAAAAAAATTTTTTTTCACTCCCTTACTTAGAAACTTTGACCCAAGGCCAAGCTCAGGAGCCACTGCCACGTAGAACCTACTTTAATGAACAGATGAAAAGCTGTTGGCACTAAGCATTGATTTTCTGTCGCTCAAATTTCTTAAGGGCAAAGATCAAGTCCTCTTCATACTTGAAGTCTTCATTGACTAGCACAGTGACTTCCAGGTAACAAGAATCTATAAAGCATGTTGAAATTGTAACATTAGGAATACATGTTCCAATATGTGTGCTGAATAATTTCTTGAGTGACTTGGCCACCTCCTCAATCTGCTATATAGAGAATCAGGGACAGCAGTGCTTGGGGAGGAAGAATCCAGAGTTGAGCAGTTTTGGTCAAATCCCCACTCTGGCATTTACTCTGTGACTTTGGACAAGCTGTTTAACCTCTCTAGGCCTCAGTTTCCTTATCTGTTAAATGGGAATAATAATAACACCTGTCTTTCAGTGTTGTGAAGGATATATGTACACAACCCAGTGCCTAGCACCTAGTAAGCACTCAACAAATGCTAGCTGTTACTAATAGAATTATTACTAATTTGAATACATTAAAATATGCCAGTGATCTCCATTGCTCTCCATTGTCCTTATGGTTAAGCAAAAGAAAAGTGCCTTGGCCTTGCATAGTAGACCCTCTCAAGAGATTTTAGACACATTGTCTGTCACCACTAACCTTCTGGTAATACTGAATTGCTAATGGTTCCCCACATTTAGTGTGCCCCTTTTCACCTCGAAACTGTACATAGCATTAATCCTTCTGTTCCCACTCTCTCCTCATTTCTCTCTGTCGGTGATCTTCTACTGAACTTTAAAATGGTAATTCAGTTGCTCCTCTTCTCCAAGAAGCCTTATCTATCTCTCTGCTAGTTCTTCCTTGCTTCCTTCATAGAATCGATAATCCTCTCCCTTATCCTAGCTGCATATTTTGTCTTCACTTATATCTTTAAACATACTACATTGTGTTGAAATTTATCATATTTTATTTAAAAATGAATAACCTATCCTGTCAACATAGGTTCTGAATTTGTGGGTTTTGAACATATGCACTTTTACAGTATACATTTGTATCAGTTAGTTATTGCTGTGTAACAAGCCATCCTGAACTCAGTAATTTAAAATAACAATCATTTATTCTCACTCAGGTTTCTGTTAGGTTGGATGGAAGTTTGCTAAGCTCAGCTGAGCAGCTTGTATTCCAGCCTGGGACCAGCTGGGCTTGGCTGCTCACTGTAGGTTTGGCCCAGATCTGCTCCAGGTGTGTCCATTCTGGAGCCCAAGTGGAAGGGTCCAGCAGCGACTGAAAGGAAGCTCCTCTTCCAAATGCATTTCAAGTTTCTCTGCTTGCATCATTCCTGCTACAATCTCATTGGCCAAGTCACATGCTGAGCCCAAAGTCAACAAGCAGAAAGGTACACATAGCCTATCATGATGTCAGCAAGACACATGCCCAAAGTCAGCATTGGTCCCATTGGTCCAGTAAGCATGAAAGTGGGAGGCAGGGAGTGGATATTTTTGAGCAGGAACTGATCCACCATGATAATTCTCAAATCTTTCTATGATTCATTTCGCTTGTCAAGTGCATTAGTCTGTATTTAGACATCTGCATTTCCGTGCTCAAATAGCCTTAATAATGAATGCATTGTAATGATATTCTGAACTCTAACAGGGAATTAAATTTCCCTTTTTCAGTCCCTAATACGTTTGTGTGTGTTTATGAAATTATTTAGTACTCTGTATTGTAATTCTCCATGTGTGTCTCTTTCAATGGTGTAACATTATTCAATGGTGTGACAGATGCTATGGTTTTCTGACCTAGTGCTCATTCTCGTCCCCTTCTTTTCTGCTCACTTACACTATAAACGACACAGATGACAAATGTCCTCCCCCGCAGCTTCCATTGAAGCTAGGAGTGACCATATAACACAGCTCAGCTACTGAGGCATAAGCAGAAATCTGCAAGGAGGTCTCAGGAAAGTCTTTTCCCTCTTAACAAAACAGTATTCCTCCATTGGCCCTACCCCTTCTCTCCTTCTTCCTGTCTTTAACATGGACATGATTAGGTTGACAAGCATGAAATAAATAACAGAGAACCAGAAAAAGCTGGTCGGCATCTTTGGTCCACTGAACCAACACCAGTATCTGCCTATCAAGGCTTCATGTAGTAAGATTTTCCATGAGGTATAGCTAGACACACTCCCAACTGTGCAATTCTCTAGGACAGGGGTTGGCACAAACTACAGCCAATAGGACAAATCTAGCCTACCACCTGTTTTTGTAAATCAAGTTTTACTGAAATACAGCCATGCTCATTTCTTTGTTGTTTAAGGCTGCTTTTCTCCTGCAACGGCAGATTGAAGTAGTCGTAACAGAAACCTTTGGGTACACAAAGCCTACAATATTTGCTCTCTGACCCTTTATAGAAAGTTTGCCAACCTCATAAGACAAATGTTGCCCCTTATTTCTGTTTTTCATCCCTCAGTGTCTAGCAAAGGGCTGGTATACCATGGACAAGCAATAGTTGTTTGATATAATAGCAATAGCATTAGATGTCATTTACTGAGCACTAACTCTTTGTTAGGAGCTATGCTAAACATTTTTCGGGTTTTTTTAATCTTATTTCATCTTCCCAAAATCCAGGTTGATTGAAATGACTGCCTTCCCCAGTCTACAAAGGTGGAGACTAAGGCTTAGAATTGTTAAATAACTCGCCCAAGGTCACAAAGCTAGTGAAGGGCAGAGCCAGCCCTCCAATATAGATTTGGCAGACTTCAAAGAAAATGCTCTTCACCTCCAGGCTCTTTTCCCTCCCAGCTGTCCAGCTGAATTTGACCAGAGACCATCTTTCATGAGGGAGGACAGTGGCTTTTGTCCTCTTCCTCACACCGCGCTTTGTGGGCCAAGTTTATGAACAATCTTTTTTCCTTGGGAGACTTAATCACACCTCACTGGAGAAAAGAACCTCTTGGCAAAACAATGACTCTAAATCACAGAAATGGGGATTTTACAGCTACCAAATAAACAGAAGATGTTGTAAATTTTCCCTTGTGTGCTGGCCAAGTAGTTTTGCATCTGTCAGGACTTCTCAGTGGTCATTTTTCCCTCTGCCTACACCAAGACATGCTCAGACAAAGAGAACTGTGCATCTTGCCTATCAGCTACCCTAAACTTGAGACAGGTATCTTGCCTTATCTTCTGTTGTTGAAAAAAATCTTTCTTGCTCATTGTCAATGCCCTCCCAGAACAACCTAGCTTTTAGAAAAAGACAAACACGTGCCCTTGTGCATCTCAGAGTCCTCCTACCCAGATGTTCAAAGTGATTGTTACACAGATCACTCAGCTGTCTCTGAGGGTGGGATCAGAAAGAGATGGGTGGGCACTGATCACACCAGAGTCTCTTCCACAGCTTGATTCAAGGGTCTTACTAGAAGACGAGGGACACTTTCAGACTGAGTTAAACATAGTTGGTGGAAATCCCATGGATTTCTTTTAGCAGAGTAAAAAGAGTCCAAGAAAATCAGCTTGGGATTTAACTTGAACTTTTTTTTTTTTTTTTTTTTTTTTTTTTTGAGACAGAATTTCACTTTCGTTGCTTAGGCTAATATTAGTACAATGGAGCAATCTCAGATCACTGCAACCTTCACCTTCTCGTTAACTGGAATTTCCATTCAATTCATCAGCGAGCACATTCTAAGAGAAGAGGAAACTAATTAATACTCATTGAGTGCCTACTAAACACTCCAAACACTACACCCTTCATGCCATCATAGAATTTTTTTTTTTTTTTTGAGATGGAGTCTTGCTCTGTCGTCCAGGCTGG
Source organism: Macaca mulatta (assembly GCF_049350105.2). NCBI lineage: Eukaryota > Metazoa > Chordata > Mammalia > Primates > Cercopithecidae > Macaca > Macaca mulatta. The sequence continues at coordinate 10,737,543 of NC_133425.1, read as the reverse complement.
AGTGCAATGGCACAATCTCGGCTCACTGCAACCTCCGCCTCCCAGGTTCACGCCATTCTCCTGCCTCAGCCTCCCGAGTAGCTGGGACTACAGGTGCCTGCCACCATGCCCAGCTAATTTTTTGTATTTTTAGTAGAGACAGGGTTTCACCGTGTTAGCCAGGGTGGTCTTGATCTCCTGACCTCGTGATCCACCTGCCTCGGCCTCCCAAAGTGCTGGGATTACAGGTATGAGCCACCACGCCTGGCTGGTAGAATATTTTATGCACCATGTGTCAGTCCTCTTCTAGGTGCTGTGCACATACTAACTCATTTAATTCTCACAGTGATTTTATAGAGTAGGGGCCATTTTTTTATATGAGAAAAAAATGGGGCATAGACAGTGTATCAGTTACCTATTCCCAATTACAAACGTCCCCAAACTGTAGTGGCTCAAAACAAATCAAGCATTTCCCCATTTTCCACCCCAGCCTCCTAGCCTCTGGCAATCACTGCTCCTCTCTCTAAGGGTACAAATTTCAGTTAGACAGGAGGAGTACATTTTAAAGATCCATTGCACAACATGGTGACTATAGTTAATAATAATGTATTGTATATTTCAACATTGTGAAAAGAGTAGATTTAAAATGTTCTCACCACAAAAAAAAAAAAAAGGACAAGTGTGAGGTGGTGGATACATTAATTAGCTTAAGTATTCCATAATGTATACACATATCAAAATACCACATTATGCCCCATAAATATGTACAATTACTTTTTGTCAATTAAAAAGAAATTTTAAAGAATCAAGCATTTTTTGAACTCATGATTCTGTGAATCCATTGAGGGTTTTTCTGATCTGGGGGCAGCTCAGCTGATCTCAGTCAGGCTGTCTCATGCAAGTGTGTTCAGCTTGCAGATAGGCTGATGGTTGGAGGATCTGGAATGGCCGCACTCACCTGTGTGGGGGATGGAAGGCTGTTGGCTCAAGGACAAGACACCTGTCTCTCTCCACCCCCAGTCAGCCCACCTGAGCTTGTTCACATGACAGTAGTGTCCCAAAGCAGCAAGGGGACAAGTGCACAGCACCTCTCCGGTCTCCCATTGTCCCATTGGCAAAGCAATTTGCCATTGTCCCATTGGCAAAGCAAGTCACATGACTCATTCCATAGACACTGCAGAAAAGGACTTTCCGGGAGTGTGGGCAGAGAGAAGTCTGGATGTACTGAGGCCATTACTGCAGCAATCCACCACAGAGAAGTGATGCCACCTCTCTAAGACTCCACAGCTAATAAGTGGTGGGGCTAGAATTTCAACCCAAGTAGTCTGACTCCAGAACCCACATCTGTAAGGATGATGTTACTCAAAAATATACAGTTTCATTTCATTCTTAGACACTTTGAAGAGAAGGTATTACTAGCCCTATTTTAGATTTAAAACACAAAAAGCAGAGACTCAGTATTGTTAGAGAATTTGCCTGAGATCATATGGCTAGAAAATGGGAAACATCTGGCTCACTTTTATAAGTCATTGTTTCCTTCCATTTTCACACATACACACGTCCACAAACACACTGCACTGGCCCTGGGTGAGGGTCACCTTCAGAACCAAACAATTTAAATACCCACAGTGAAAATGACCCATTAAATCCTGGATCACATTATATCAAAGTACTATATCTTACTCCTACTCACTTGACGTTATGGCTACTTCGGTTTTTAGACAAAAATTATGCAAGGTATCTTTAGATGATGTAACTTATGAGTATTTCCTCATGCCATTTTGTGTCCTCCAAATTAATATTATTTGTTGTTATGACGGCCCCATAATGAATTTACTCATTCCCCTATGGTCAACCTTTTGCTATTATACACAACCCTGTGATTAATATTCCTTGCATAAAACTTTATCGCCCATTTGTGACTATATTCCCAGCAGTGGCATCATTGAGTCATAAGCATGAACATTTCAAGTCTCTTGATACCCACTGCAAATTGTCCCTCCAGAAAAGATATACCAGTGCTTGCATACCAGCTACCCACGAGAGTGAGACTCCTTGCATCCCAGCCTCACCAGGACTGAGTATTAACAAGCATGGATGGGTCCATTGGATTATTCCCCATGTGTAATGGGATCAGGCTCTGATTGACTGCATCCTTTTGCATACCATAAGAGCCTTCCTACAGGGCCCTAATACTCAAAGTCCATTGACAAAGACACTCTCTACCCTGAATTAGCATTGCTACAATTTATAACCTCTCCGACACTCTTTATTTCACATGTTTCTTCCTGACCAGTGCTTCTTTTTATAGACCACATTGTCTTTAGCTATGAACAACTACAGCTAAGTCTTTCTCAGCCTAGGAACTTGAGCTCATTTTTCTGTCTATCTTAACCCTGATCCATTGTGTATTAATTTCATGGTTCACTGACTCTTTTCTAATATCCAGGCTAGTTGTTGGCAGGGGAGAGGAAGTCACCTTGTTTTCATCACCACATACTGTCTACAACACATGTGCTCCCATTTGATCCTCATCTGAACCATAAAAAGTGGACAGAGAGGAGAACTAAAACTCACTGAGGTTAAATGGTTCTTAGTAGTTCAGAGCTACTAGTGAGCAATGCCAGAACTTGAGCCTGGCTTTGTTCTTTCTACGTTATCTTGCAAGAGGAAGAAATTGTGCTCAAAGCCACCAATTTAAAAGTTCATGTAATAAATAAGTCATGAGGTACTGGGGATTTCAGTGAGGGATACAATTACAAGAAAGAAGAGGAAGTGATTGAATCTAAAAGTCTTGTGAAAGAATGACCACTAGGAGAAGCCTATCTGTTTTTGGAAAATGTATTTCAAATGGAAAGTGAAATCAAAATACAGAAGAAAGGAGAAAATGAAGAGTGATAAGTGTCTTTAAACTTCCAGATTCAGTTGTCCCTAAAGTCAATTTCTCTACTCCTCCTATCCCTAGTCACTTCAGCTAAGAAGGCCCCCATTGCTTTGCCTATGCCAGCTGGAGTGGAGTTTCTGCCACTTGCAACAGAGAGGGCTGAGGTGTGCATGCACACCACCACTCCAGACCCACATACAGAAATGCACGCAGGGGAAAAAAAAAAAAAAAAAAGCAATCTTTGAATTGAAGTGTACTGCATTAGCAGCCAAGACCTTACCATCGCTCGATCTGCCCTCCTTCCATCTCCCAACTGAGGCCTCTCATATTTACTGATAAGAACTTTCTAATCTTCTCCAGTCTTCCTGGCTCACCAAATATCAAAATCTCCATGCCAGAGTTCTAGTTCTTGGGAGCTCTACAAATTTGCTCTCTTGGGATGCAGGAGCAAAGGTTGAGGCTGTGAAGGGCTTTAATCAATAGTGCATGAGCCTGAAGAACAGGCAGGAATCAATAATATATTTCCACTATCAACTTTTTCTTATCCTCAAAACAACAGCATCAAAACATGCATGCCAAATGGCAATTGAAAAAGTCAATTTAAAAAGTTATTATTCTCTTTCTTGGTCTTTATTAAAAGGCATAATGAATAGGCTTACTGTAAGGAGGTGAGAGATACTCAATTAGGAAAAAAACAGAAAATATGGTATTTTATAGTGATGGGGTTTCCCCCAGCTTTCGCAAAGAAAGTCAATTGCAGTTTTTAGGATGGGTCTGTGGAATGATGCGTGATAAGTAAGAAAAAGGAGGAGAGGTTATATTCAGAGCTCAGAACACAGTGAACTTCTGGGTTTATGCAATGAGAAACTCCTCTGTTAATTTATAAAATAAATTTCTTAGTCCATGCTACATAGTAGGCTTACAGTGAATGTATATGGCAGTTGGTTAGATGGTAACCACTCTCATTGCCAGATGACTCCAATAGGCAGCTGGTTCGAGAATCACTGGACTTGATGACGTCTCCAGGTTAGGTACTTCTTAAAATTTCATATAGTCCAAAATAGTCTTTCCAAAAATTGATGATGATCTTAGCATTGAGGCTCATGTTTGACTGAATGATTAGACAGAGCTGCTTTACTAAAATATTTTATCTCAGTGGACGTGTAGATATTTCTTGACTCCTGGAAAATACTTCAAATGGAAAAATGGTAAGAAATATAAAATGTGTAAAATCATCCTTACATTTTATTTATTTATTAAATCACCCACTCCTTTTTCTTATCACGTGTCAAACATTTGTTATATAGTAGACATTTTTGGGTAGAGCATTGGATAAAACCCAGACCATGACCTCAAGTAGATCACAGTCCACTTGAGCAACACCAAGAGCATTAAATTCAAATAAAGAAGTGTTGGGTTAAAATACAACGTGCCTCTCTCTAGGACCAGGGGCTATTGCAGAAGAGGTGGGCACATGACATTGTAAGGGCTGGTTTTGAAGGACAGAATTACTTCAGACCCTCCAAATCAACGACAGGCACACAAATGCCTAAAGAGCTGATAGACTCAGGTACTTTGCCTCCTGGGGCATTATGTGGCCCATTTTCATTCATGCCAACTACAAACTTCCCATAAACTTAAAAGAGAATTACCAAGAGGATGTCAAGCTACCTGGTGACAGAGTCTTCTTGTATAGTTGTTCCCAGTTAGAGGTTTATGCAAATAGAGATATGATTTTTAAAAATTTGACCACTTTAGGACAAATTACTAAAGAGACTGTAAAAGGCATCGTGGCACGACAAAAACCTCTACATTCCTTAGCTTAAAAGCTTTTAGCAAAATGCTTATGTTTCATACAGCTAATTACTACAACTCTGTTACTAAAACCAAGATTACAGTAGCTCAACACACAGAACTTATAGATATGTCAATTCTGTAATCTGGCTTTTTGGCTTTGTTTTTTTGCTCTTATGTTGCTTAACAGGTTTTAAGAGTTGATGGGTTTCTGCCCACCTCCATTCCTGTCTGTCCTAGAAAGTTTAATTGACCATAAGTCTTTTGGCTCTAATTCCCTTGGCCATAGGAGTCTCACTGAAGGACAAGATGGACCCAGGGCAAGCAGCCACACCACCCCACAAAGATAGGGAAGAAAATAAAAGTTTGGTCATTGATGCTGCCTCTGGCAGATTTGGGACAAAAGGGGGAGAATACAAACTAAAAATAAAATTCTAAGCTCCTCAACTGACTGAATGTATCATCTCTTGGACAAGGAGACCCCATCTGAAAACTGAGTTATCAGCCATGATAGGATGGGAAGGTCAGACACACTCATACTCTGTTATGGTTTGGCTCTGTGTCTCCACCCAAATCTCATGTCAAATTGTAATCCCCATGTGTTGGAGGAGGGGCCTGGTGAGAGGTGATTGAATCATGGAGATGGGCATCCCCCTTGCTGTTCTTGTGGGAGTGAATGGGTTCTCACGAGATCTGGTTGTTTAAAAGTGTGTAACACTTCCTGGCCAGTCTACAGAGGATGCACAATAAGGGTTTCCATGGATTCTGTTTCACCTTTTGACATCAGCGGGCCAAAACTCCATCTTCAGATTGCCGCCATTTTTTGAACATGGAGAAGCAAGAAGCTCGATTGCACAGGTGTACATTTCTCCTTTCATAAATATGCACGCCTCCTTCTGTAGCTTATTGAATATGTATATTTGGCCATCCCAATGGGCATCAATTCCTGTTCCCTTTGCTCCTTCCTCGAAGCGTTTGTTTCTGGCTTCTGGCTAGAGGCTATGTTTCTCAGCCGGTCAGAATGGCCACTCTGCAGGCTGCAACTCTTTATAATAAGTAAAGTCTCCTCTTCTCCAAATTTAAATTTCAAAAAAATGCAGTGTGATGAGTGCCATGAAGAAAATAGGCACAGAGAGTCCATGGGGACACTGTGAGAGAAAACTAACAGCCATGGAGGGAGAAAAAGTGAACACAGCTTCTTAGGAAACTACTAGTAGGAGGCAGGGCACGGTGGCTTACGCCTGTAATCCCAGCACTTTGGGAGGCCAAGGTGGGCAGATCACAAGGTCAGGAGTTCAAGACCAGCCTGGCCAACATGGTGAAACCCCGTCTGAACTAAAAATACAAAAATTAGCCAGCTGCAGTGGTGGGCGCGTGTAATCCCAGCTACCCAGGAGGCTGAGGCAGGAGAATCTCTTGAATTTGGGAGGAGGAGGTTGCGATGAGCTGAGATTGTGCCATCGTACTCCAGCCTGGGTGACAGAGCAAGACTCTGTCTCGAAAAGAAAAGAAAAAAAAAAAAAAGAAAACTACTCATAGGAGGGAGAGAGGTTGAAAGGAAGATGGAAAAGTGAACGTAGAGTCAGGCAGGCCAGGAGAGGAGGCTCGTGAGGTTGCTGAAGACTAGAATAACCTGGGGAGCGTTAAGAAAAATTAAAATGCCCTGTTTCCACCCAAGATGAATTAAATCAGAATATTTTAGTGGTAAGACTCAGACATCATTTCTTTTGTATTTTTTTAAATCTCTCCAGTTGATTCTGGTGAACTGTCAGTTTGAGAAATCTGGACTAAATTATGAAGTGTCTTGTTACTAATCTAAGGAGTTCAGACTTTGAATTATAAAAGGAAAAATCTTCTAATACTATAATGATCATTAGACCTGAGACAGAGCGTTACACTTTCAGATGCATTTAAATAGTTCTCCAGGACCATCAATCCTCATTTATCTCTTTGAACCCTGCTAAATGAGAAAACCAACTTCTAGAAGGCATCAGAATAGCATAACAGTTAAGGCAGAGCTTGTGTGAAAGAGCCTAGATTCAGGTCCTGGCAGAATATTTAACTCTTTGTGGGCTTCACTTTCCATATCTCTAATATTTGGCTATCTGATTATTTCATAGGGCTGTTGTAAAATATTTACAGAGAACTTACTAGGTGTCAGCCTCTTTGATAAGCCCTAGAAATAAAATAGTAAACAAAGATAATACAATATTTATTCTCATGAAATTTACCTGCTAAAGAGAAGGGTTAGACATTAGTCAAGTAACCATATGAGCAATTATAAAAATATGAACATAATTGCAATTGTGTAATTACAAAGTGATATACTGCTAGAATGTCTGGTGATAATGGCTGTCTGTAAGAGAAAAACCAGGAACTAAGAAAGGGTGTAATAGAAGAGCTCACCTGGGAAGAACAGGCTGGAATTTGAAGGAATAGAAACAAAGTCACTGAAAATGCAGAGGAAGGGAAATTAGAAGGAAGTGGAGTGACAAGGGAGGCCCAGGCCAAGGGACATGTATAAATAAACAAAGGTCCTGAGAGATGAGGCAATAATGTATATAGACGACCTAGCAAGGTTAGAAGTGCAGTGTGAGTGCTTAATAGTTAGTTACCATCATCATCAGCGCAGCAGCCATCTCTTCTGTATTAAATCTACAGAGAGGTGAGAAATAGAAATTGAAGAGATTGAGCCAGATATGTTCTCATTGTTAAACATTTTTAAATATTGATGATGTTAAAGGTGAAAATGTCCCTGCATGCAGTTTAAGACTAGTACTTTGTACTTAATGAAGGTCTCAAGGAAGAAATGCTGGCTTTCATTCAAGCCCAGGACAAACAGCACACTAATGAGTGGCATGTTAATCGTCAAGGAGATATGTTGAGTGACTGCTGAGACAGACTTTTTCTGGAGTACAGAACAGAGTTTTTCCAGCCAGCCTGCACCTCAGGAGATTATCAGCAGTTCTGGCACGTTGGTAGTTGCTCCACTGATGTCGAAATGTGCTTGAAATGTGACTACCTGTCCCACCTCCCCCTCAGTCTCTACAGGAATGGCTTGAGTGACAACATGCGATAATATCTCCATCGATTTCCTTGGAGCTCCCTTTGGTGGCTCAAGATTAAGTAGTGAAGTAGAGATAGCCATTATCACTGTATATTCCAGCAGCTGATAATATGCATTTGATCAATTATTTTAATATAAGTTGCAAAAGGAGCTGTATGCATCAGGGTGAGAAGCTTTGCTGCTTTCTGTGTGCTAATTTTTCTTTCCTTTTCTTTTTTTTTTTTTTTTTTTTTTTTTTTTTTTGGAGACAGAGTCCCTCTCTTTTGCCCAGGCTGGAGTGCGGTAGCTTGATCTTGGCTCACTGCAACCTCTGCCTTCTGGGTTCAAGCAATTCTCCTGCCTCAGCCTCCCGAGTAGCTGGGACTACAGGCGTCCACCACCACCCGTGGCTAATTTTTGTATTTTTTAGTACAGATGAAGTTTCACTAGTCTGGCCAGGCTGGTCTCAAACTCTTGACCTTGTGATCCACCCACCTCAGCCTCTTAAAGTGCTGAGATTATAGGTGTGAAATTTTTCTTTTCTTAATCTTTTGTTTCCTCAGTCTCTGTGACCTGAGTGTAACTTTGCTCAAGAGATAATGCATGTGTGGCATCCAGTAGTGTGCCTGGCTCATAGTAAGCCCCAGATTCTGCTCTTCCTCTTCCATCTTAGCATGTTTGCCAAGGAGCCAGACAATGTGTAATTACAGCATGGGTCTTAGCATCAGACAGACCTGGACTCAGATCCAAGCCCTATAACCTAACCAGCTGTCATATCTTGGGCATGACACATTAATTCTTTATTTATATACTTTCCTTTTTCTCTGAAATTGGACTGCTAAGAAATTTATTCTGTAATTCTTGATTTCTTCAGTTGTAAAGCAGAAAGCACACTGTGGGGTTATTGTTAAAACCAGTGATAACCCCCTGCCCCAAAAGTCTCCTGACCCCAGCCTATTTAGTAATGATACCCAGTTTACAGAAGTTACCACTCTCATGGTTAATATGCTAGAACTATCCTCAGTCTTGTTTATTTGTCATGAATTTTCACCTTCTTTCTCCCCGCAAATGTAAGAAAGTTTATTTGACTTTGAGAAAATACTGTTTCGACCACGAATATGGTATTACCTACTCATTAGCACTCTCCTTTTTCAGCGACCAAAAAATTCATCCTAAATTACTCAAGACAAAAATGCACAAAAGCCCAGGTGTTATTAGCTGCAGGCATGGCTGGATCTAGATGCTCAAATTATGTTCTCAGGAATCTGCTTCCTGCCATCTCCCATCTGCACTTGGCTCTATTTCGGCTTCATTTTCAGGCGGCCTCTCCCTCATACTAACAGAAATGGCCTTCAGCAACTTTGCACTGATATAGCTCCAGCTTAGCAAAGCTGATGAAAAGAAAATAACTATTTTTCAAGTAGTTTCAGAAAAATTCCAGGACCTAATTCTGATTGACTTTAATCATGTGACCACCTTTAACCTATCTCTGTAGCCAGTCCTGCCTGAGTCAGGGGCCCATACCTGGAGTGGAAAACAGGTGAGTCCCCAGAGAAAACACAGGAAGCTCCTTCCTGGGGAGGGATGCCTGGAATGCAGACAAAACCAATTCAGATTCACTATCTATAGGCATTTTTCACTTTTTCCTCTTAATCTTAACTCTCTTCCCCATAAATCAATTGTTGACAGAAGAAGCTCACTTTGATCAGTTGATCAGCTGAGCCCTCTTCCTGGCCTCACTGATTCCTCAGCCAGCCTTTATCTCAACTCTGGAAGACACCAGGCCACCATCAATTTGCAGCATCTGCATTTATTCCAATCTGCACAGCAAGAACAAGCATCAGCAATGGAGATAATTGTAGCCAATCATGTGGCTTCCAATCACGTGCTGTCAAAACATGTTGAAGCCCCTCAACAGCACAGTCATTTGAGCACTAGGAACCACCAATTTAAAAGAAATCAGCCACTTTTCTTTCTTCACTTATTTCTAGCCTCCCTCAAACAAAGATATATTTCTTACTTTGACTTTACAGTGACTTAAATAACCAGCGATAAAAATACAGTTTCCATTGACTATTTACTATGCAGCCAAGCCTAGGGAGGAAACACCAGGTTGCCCCTGCCTCTCCTTCCCATGCCTGCAACCATGACAGACATCGCTAATCAATCAGGTACATGTCTCCCCTCCCCATTCTTACATCTGTGACAGACATCACTAATCAGACAACAGGTCACCCCTTCTCATGCCTACATTCATGACAGACATCACTAATCAATCATGCACATACCTCCCCTCCCCATGCCTACATCCATGACAGATATTACTAATCAGTTAGATACTCTCCTGATGAACCTGGGCCTTATCTCTGAATCCTCCCCAGCGTAGCAGCTATTAGGAATAGAATGAAATTGGTTTCATTCATAAGAAAGGAAACTATTTGCCCTCTCAGGTCTTGGCAACGTCTAGGTTCATGCCTATATCTAATAAGTTGTAATCTTCACAACTCTCTCCATTTTACAGGTGAGATGTGAGGCTCAGAGAGGCGTGGCACCTTGGTAACTACCACACAGCTTCCAAAGCAGTCTGATTCCACTGCTTAATTTTTACACCATTCTTCCTCATCCTCATCTATTCATAATGAAAACAGCAAACTGTTCATAAATCCCTGCTCACCCAGCAGCCCAGGCCAGAGCAAGGGCTCTGAGTTTCACAGCATCCCTGAGAAATGGCTGACTCCCACTCACTGTTTCTGAAGGTGCCAGCTGCCTCACTCACTCGGCACTTGACAGCCAGCCACACTACCATTGAGGAGCATTGGGGGCCAGTAGGAGCTAATCCTGAGCACTGTAGTTTTTCAAGTGGCACCAGAGCTGGCATCAGCCCTGCCTTCCTCATTAGGAAAAGCAAGAATATTTCGAATCCATGAAGCTGTAGCAACTTTCAGCTTCCCTTTCCCAGACAAAGTAAGCAACAGCAGCATGTCAGAGCAAATCGCACTGGCGGGCCCAACCTGCCAGCAGTGAGTGAGGGCAGAGAGCAGGGAGCAGCTGGAAGGAGGACCCTTATGCCAGACGAAATTTGAGAGAGGATTGAACTCTCACAGCAGGGGTCACAGCATCCAGCCTAGAGAAGGGAAAGGAGGGGAAGCTCACTTTCAGTACAAGCAAAACAAAATGAAATAAGATGAAATAACTCACTGTAGCTGTAACTGGTTTATTTGCCAGATATTGCTCTGAATTCCTGTTCTTCCTCTACCTCCTCCCTGACATCTTACTTAGTACAAGAAGCTGTGAAGTAGATAAGAGAATGCACTATGAGTCTGAATCCAGTACCAGTAATTTGCTGCCTGAATAACCTAGAGAAAGTGCTTCAGCTTCTCTGTTCCTCAGTTGCCCCATCAATATAATGGAGATAATAGTATTTTATACTTTATTACAGACTTGATCATTCTTGGCACTATTGACACTTGGAGCCAGACAATTATTTGTTTTTGGGGAGCTGTCATGTGCATTGTAATTTGTTTAGCAGTATCCCTGGTGCCTATTCACTGGGTGTCAATAGCACTTATACACCCACCCCCAGTCATGTCAACCAAAAAAGCCTCCAGAAATTGCCAAATATCTGGGGTGGAGGGAAGGAGAAATCACCCTGGACTTGGAACCACTGGCTAATTGGATTCTTAGGAAAATTAACCAAGTTAATATTATATGTTGTAAATCATTTAGAAGAGTGTCTGGCACATCAAAAGAGCTTGCTAAATATTAGTTATTATTGCCATGTCTCTGTCCATGTCCCAGACCATTCCTTCTCACACATTCCACACCCACTGATATATGGTTTGGCCATGTCCCCACCCAAATTTCACCTTGAATTGTAATCATCCCTGTGAATCAAGGGCCGGACCAGGTGGAGATAATTGAATCATGGGGATGGTTTCCACCATACTGTTCTCATGGTAGTGAATAAGTCTCACGAGACATGATGGTTTTATAAAGGGGAGTTCCCCTGACCAAGCTCTTTGCCTGCCACCATGGAAGACAGGCACCTTTGCTTCTCCTTTGTCTTCCCCCATGATTGTGAGGTCTCCCCAGTCATGTGAAATTGTGAATCCATTAAACCTCTTTCCTTTATAAATTACCCAGTTTTGTGTATGTCTTTATTAGCAGCATGAGAACAAGCTAATACACCCATATTTATGGCAGACATTGCTAATCAATGATAACTCTGTTCCTGACACCCTTTGGAATTATCTGCAAATCCTTCTCAACACAGCAGCCATCTTTTAAGATCTGGGTGCTCTTTGGGAATTCTTCGAGACCCAGGAGCTGAACCTGACACCAAGAAGCAGCTCTGGGCACTTACTTTATTCCTACCTCAGGATAGCCCTATGAAGTCTCTATGCCCACTTAGCAGCTGAAGAAACTGAACCTTAGCAAGGCTTGGCCTAAGGTCATGTGATTACTAAATGACAGCACCAGATGTAAACCCCAAAGCCCATTTTTCGGCTGTCCCCAAAGCTAGATATCAAATCACAAGAGTCTGACTTCACAGCTCATATTCTTAAGGATAACTCTGGATAGTTAATGCAGGATTCTCCAGTTGGGCTGCACTGGTGAACCACCTCTCCAAGGAAAAGGTAAAAGCCGTAATGTGTAGTGTTTGCCAATTCCCACAGTGTAAATACTCTCACTATAGCCGATTTGAAATTAGGGATGATTTTAAAACTGACTCACAAAGTTCCTAATGATGTAACAATTGGTTCTTGAAGGCTGGTACAAGCAGTTTCCAGTGCATCAGAGTGGCTTCCAGTCCATTTTGGAACAAGGCAGTGTATCAGTAAATAAGTAAATCCCAGGAAATCATAAGTCAGCAAAAGCAACAGATGAACTAGCTAAGGCAGAGACTGCTTCACTTTCCATCCCTAAAGTTTGATGGACATGCAGACAAAAACCCACGTTTGGATTTGAATTCTACAGATGCCCTTACATAACCTGATACAGTAAACTCTAGATACGATGTCCAGAAAATTAGTTCAGGCTGACATTAACTTTATAGCCTCACTAATTGCCCATGAGTTCTTTTTTGGAAAAAAAAAAAAAAAAATCCTCCCTCTTTAGGCTGATTGTTTCTAGCAAACAACTCAGGCATAAATATTAGCAGCAGGATGGAGAGTCTGGACCGATGTAGGATTTGCAGACGATTTCCCCTCCAGAGACACACTGCAAGATGTGCTTCAATTAGCCACTGTAGCTCCAGGCCAGCACAGGCAGCATCGGGGATCCATCTCAGTGGGCTATGTGAAAGATGTGTAGCTCTTATGTAATTAGTATAGAAGTTCTACGCTTAGTTAATGTAATGAGCATTAACTGTGTGCTCGTTCTGCTCCTAAGCAAACTAAGGCTTTTCCCACTCTTTCTCTGCAACTCAGTTCCCCACCCAGAAGGCAAAAATGAATGATTCCACCTTGTCCCTGTCAGGCAGCTTTTCTTCCACAGTGGTGCACCCCCAAAAGCTCTGTCAACACTCAAGCAAACATGCTCGACCGTTTTGCCATCTCTAATGCTGGGCAGAAACACATCTGAGCAGCTTTTGTGACCCAGGTTGCATTCTGGAAAGCGAAGATGGGTTCCCTGGAAGACGTTTCTAGAAAACCTAGGGCTTAATGCCAAAACACCACCATTTCCCATAAGGTCATCAGACTGGCTTAGTTTTGTACAATGGCCACAGATCTTTGTTTCTCAATTTTCCCCAGCAATCCCTTTCACTTCAAAAAAAAAAAAAAAAATCAAGCACCAAGAGGATTCACTGGAGTTTAATATTCTGAATGCAAATGATGCTTAATTTTTTTTATAGATTCTGCCACTAGGTCTTCATCAAAGAATTCTCCAAGACATGGATGATGTATAGATTACATAAAAGCAACCAGGAAGAGGGGTAAGAACATGGAATTTAGAGTCAGATACAAGCCTGGGTTCAAATTCTGCCATATGTGTGCTCTATGTCCTTGAAAAGTTACTTAAACTCTCTGTGCCTCAGTTTCCTCATCTGTAAGATGGAGACAGTAATATTAACTTCATAGGGTTCCTGTAACTAGACACACAAAACAATAAGAGTGGATGTTTCTAGCCCAGCTGGAGACACGTGGTGAGTACACTCCACTAGGGATTAGAAAATCACCTGATTTTCTAATTAGGGATTAATCTTTTAAATAAAAGGATTCATTTGAAGATACAGGGGTCTGGAGACAGACTTTCCTTTTGTTCCATTCTAATGACTTTAGAATGTCTCTAATCATCTTCACTATTCTTTCTGTCTGTAGTAGTTTATGGCCCTGATAAGGACCTAATTTGTTTCCTGGTTTGTAAAAGACTTTTTAAAAATGGGATCTTCAAAACCAGATGCTTCTCCTGGCCCCAGAAGAATAGAAACCATTAGGAATGGTTCTGTCCACCATGGATGACATAAAGAAAATATAACTCTGCTGAGAATGACCCCAAATCCTCCCCATGTTGTGCTTGTATAGGGAAGTGGCTTCTAAATCCATGTAAGCCTGACTCGAAATGTTCTTTAAGACATTATCTAAGCTATCACGAGGCTCTCTGCAGAGACTCAATGAGGATATTAAAGCTCTCAAGGGTATCGCGAAACTGCTTTGTCTCAGCCTTTTCAAAGTTTCTAGGGAACCCTTGGAGGACAACTCTATAGAAAGGAAAGGTACTGGCATATCAAAGTCTGAGAGCTGGCAACCCTACATCCCATGAGCCTCATATTTATTATCCTACTCTCATCTTTTCTGGTTTCTAATCAATTAATTTATGTGAAATCTCCCCTATAAAGCTTTGTCAAGAACCACTCCTTAGCTCTTCTTGCTGGGATACAGAGGATGGAGTGGTTGTAGGTCTGGTTCCAGGCACTGACAGTGGCTAGGATTAGAAACCTTTCTAGGCTGGTTCATCTTGGCCCCATGAGAGGGCTTTGGGGAAAATGATGCATAAGGGAAAATATAAGAGCTATGTATCCAGAGATGTGGGATTGGAAGCCCGTGGAGCTAGAGGCCATTATCCTTAGCAAACTAATGCAGGAACAGAAAACCAAATACCACATGTTCTCACTTCTAAGTGGGAAGTGAATGATGAGAATGAATGGACACATAAAGGGGAACAACCCACACCAGAACCTGCCAAAGAGGGAAGAGGAGGAGGAGGGAGAGGATCAGGAAGAAGAACTAAGGGGTACTAGGCTTAATACCTGGGTGATGAAATAATCTGTACAAGAAAAAACCCATGACACAAGTTTACCTATGTAACAAACCTGCACATGTACTCCTGGACTTGAAATAAGAATTAAAAATAAATAAATAAATAAAGACTAACTAACATAAAAGATTGGAAGCCCAGGTCTATGAGGCCATGAGGAGACCGTCACTAACTCTGACCCTAAAAGACTCTTCCTTTCCCCCTGTATTAGCCAGGACTCTCCAGAGAAACAAAACCAATACAATACCGAGAGATATAAAAGGAGATTTATTATGGGAATTGTCTCACACAATTATGGAAGCCAAGAAGTCCCACGATCGTCCATCTGCAAGCTAGAAAATTCAGTCCAAGTCTGAAGGCCCAAGAACCAGGAGGGGGCTGCTGGTGTGAGTCTGAGTCTGAAGGCCCAAGAACCAGGAGCTCTGATGTCCAAGAGTGGGAGAAGATGGATGTCCCAGCTCAAGAAGAGAGAGAACTCACCCCTCCTCTGCCTTTTTGCTCTATCTGGACCGTCAGTGGACTGAATGGTGCTCATCACATCATTCAGGGCAAGTGTTCTTTCCTCAGTTTACTGATTCAAATGCTAACCTCTTGCAGAAACACCCTCTGGGACATACCCAGAAATAGTGTTTTACCAGCTATGTAGGCATCCCTTAGCACAGTGAATTGACACACAAAATTAACCACCACACACTCTCTGCATTGACCCTTTGTAAGTCTCATCCCAGAGAAATAAAAACATGGAGAGATACAGCATCTTACATAAAATATTTTTTTAATCATCATGTAAAGGCCAGAGATGACCTGATCACTGTCATTTAAAGAGTGGAAACATGAATATGGAATGAAATTCACCTGAGAGGAAGATGTTAGTTTGACACTGGAGAGAAGAATATAACAAAGTGGTCCAAGAGAGAATTTAGGGTTTATGTACCTATTAATTCATGAAAAAAAAATTCACTGAGTACCAGCCATATGTCAGACACCGTTCTGGATGCTGGGGACATATCAGTGAGTGAAAACAAGTGTATTTCCATGGTTCCACTCTCCTTCCTTTCTCTCTTTTTTCCTTCCTTACTTAATCAAAACATTAGTGTTTACTAGTGCCAAGAACTGGGCAGGATACTGAGGCTCCAGAAAATAGTAAACAAATAGATGAACAATTGCTAAGCAGTATGAAAAATAGCTAACCTGCGGGGAATGAGAGATCAAAGACTACACATTGGGTGCAGTATATACTGTTCGGGTGATGGGTGCACCACAGTCTCAGCAACCACTACTAAAGAACTTATACATGTAACCAAACACTACCTGCTTCCCAAAAACCTACTGAAAAAAAAAATACTAAAATAAATAAATAAATACCACAAAAAAAAAGAAAAAAGAAAAGAAAAGAAAATAGCTAACCTGTATAGAGTACTTTCTATTGGGCAAACACCGTGGATGAAGTCAGTGAATGTCAATGAATCCTCACAACAAACCCTATTTGTTTTTAGACCGAGTATCTGTATCTCACAGGTGAGGAAGCTGAGGCTCAGACAGTCTAGGGAACTTGTAAGATCACGGAGCAAGGAACTAGTGGAACCAGACATCAAACCCACAGTCTGATTTGAAGTTCATATTCTTAAACATGACTTTGGATGGTTAAAGCGTGTATATTCTATAGTGGGAGTGTGCTGGTAAACCACCTCTCTGAGAAAGAAAAAAGTAAAGCACGAATTTATAACATTTTCCAATGCCTTTGGTGTACATATTCCCACTGTGGTCAGTTTGAAGTTACCAATGGATAACAACTAATTCACAAAATTTCTGAAAATTTAGTAATTGGTTTTGCAAACTGGTGTAAGTCAGGCTTCAGCACATCACTAAGTACCAATTGTTGGTGGATACAGAGAAGAAACGCACCTAACTCACCTTTAGGAATTTTGTTGTAGAATTCAAGATGAATGAGCCATAAACTCCTTTCACATAGGCCCCTGGAATAGCCCATTTCCCCCGACCCTCTCTGAGCCTGCCCCAATTTTTAGAACTGGTTGTTCAGCATTTCCTGGGATTCTCTAAAACACAATATCCTTCCAACAGTATCCTTCCAAAAAATTATTTCTTGCCCAAGCTGAGTCAAAATGAGCTTTGTTATTGAAAAGCAAAAGATTCTTAGTAACTAATGCAGAGGGGCGTCTCCATCAGAATCAGGAAAATATTATTCAGCGGAGCAGCAGCAACGTGTTGATGTCAATTAAATGCAGCTTTAATAGATAGACATGCTCTTCTGAAAATTCAGGGAGCTGTACTCCCAGAACAATAGAAATTGTCACTCTACCAAAGGGAAGTCTAGCAACAACATCCCTGGGTGCACTTAAGCATGTGTTTATATACCATTAGCTACTTGGCAGAGTGACTGAGGTTAGAAAAGCTGGGGGCAATAGAAGAGATCAGTGATGACGATGAATTATCCCTGAAATTATAACAGAAGGCCCTAATAAAATGTAATTCAATTTTAAAGGGAAAAGACTTACAAACAACATTTTAGAAATTCAGCTAGAGAGTAAAGCCATAAATAAGTATCTTTTCTGAGGTCTACCTGAACTTGCAGTCAGGTGGATATGAGCCTGAATCTCAGCTCTTTCCTAGCTCTGTGACCTTAAGCAAGTACCAGCCGTGTGTCAGATACATCTTGAAGCTAGCTTTAGGCTCCTCTTGTGTAACCTGAGATAAATAATTCAGGATGACTCTGAGAAATAAATGTAGAATGCACAGATCCTATAGTGGCATCCTGGCCCATCATTAATATTCAAAAGATGATAGTTAATGTTGAAATTGTCCCTATATACTGCATAAAAGTATATCAGTAAAGAAGAAAGGGAGAAAAGCAAAAATAAACCAAGTTTGCAGCACATGCAGCTTTCATCATTAGGTCAGCTTGCTCCCTCATAGCTGTTTGGTGTCTATTGTTTTAGAATCATGCAGACCCTCTTATAAGATTATAGTTCCCCTTAACTGCTCTAGAGATAATAACTTGAACATTATAAAATATTCAGTTTTTCAATTGAGATATTCTTTTAGGTCCTGCATATCAGTGAAACTACTGACATCATCCAGTCTGGAGGCCCCCATGAGAAACTGACTCATCAAGAAATGCAGTTTCCAAGTCCTGATGATTTCATCCTCCTTACCCCAACCAACCAATGACCCAAATTTCCAGCCCCTTTCCCTCCATGATCCCCTTTAAAAACCCTAGCCCAGAACTCCTTGGGGAGATGGATTTCAGAGTCTCCTCCAATTTCCTCACTCAGTGCCTTTCTCTGCTGTAAACCCTGCTGTGTCACTGTATTGGTCGGTTAAAATACAGTGAACATATGCATCTGTTGGTCCTATAGCAATATTGTCAACAGTCACGATGATGACAGTGATCATGATTACAGCTCAAGTCTTGCCCCATCTAGAACCTCTTCCTGACATCTCTATCCCTGATCAGTTTTTTTAACCTTTGGGGATAGCTCTGATATAGTTCTCATCAATTATCTGTATCTATAGTTATCTACAATTATCTCATCAATTATCTATAGTTAAGTAGATAATCACCTGTTTTACTCAAGAGTAAGAACTGTGTTTCAATTAGCTTCTGTGTTTCATGTAACAGTAAAAGTACAAGATTTGAAGTGCAATTGTATTTCAGAGAAGTTTGATCATTTTCTTAAGGTTACATAGCTTATAACTGTCAGAGTTCACTAAGCTAAAAAATAGGTCTGTGCTACTTCACAGCCCAAGCATTTTACTTCTACGTCACCTCTCCTCCCTAGTAGGTTCTTATCTGTTAATTAAGCTTAGTGCTATGCTCTTGGGACCCACTTATTGTTGTAGTTGTTGTTGTTGTTATTGTTACCAATATTCTTGTTGTTGTGTTTCCAAATTCCATGTTGATCTGTGTGATAAGGGTCTTTCGATTGATCACAGCTCAAATCAATGTCAAGTACACACAGAAGATGGATTCTTGCCCTTCTCTGAGCTCTAGCATTATAGATTCAGTGTTGCAGGACTGGACTAGAAACTGTCTGGCAATGCCTAATCTGTTGCATTTGGCACCAAAGATGATGGTGGATAAAACTCATGATGGCATCATCCTTGCTTGGTTGCACCTGGTAAGGAATTAGAAGTCCCCTAGTGTTTGTGTCCAAGCTAATTTAGATTTGTTTTCCTTACTAAAACTCATGGAGGTTTGACCTACTCATATAATAGACACACATGCCCGCCAGGGTCTCCTTGCAAATAAGGATTGCGGTAAAGGATACCTGGAAACACCGCTGCTCCTCCAGGGTCTATGTACTCTGAGCATTTTGCCTTCAACGTAGACCTAGAGTCAAGGGCTCTTAATGCAGGTTGCTAGGATTCTAGTTCTAGTTCTATAAACTGCAGACTGTGTGAACTTAAAATAGGTAGTTAATCTCTGTGCCCTATTCCTTTATCTACATAATAAGGATTATACCCCCAAAATATAGCCTGTTGTAAGGAGTTAATGGGATGCCATGTGTAATACAGCTAACAGCCTTGGCTCCCAGGCAGTCAATGCTGCCCTGAGCTCAGTTACCAGGAAGGACCAAGAAAAATGTGCAACTCTGCTTGGCCTCTATGAGGGTAAAAGAAATTCAGATGACCTCAACCCTTCCATTTCTGCTTCCCTCCTTCACCTATCACACACCCCTGAAAATTTTCATGCTGCCATCTCCACACTTCAGGAAAAACACACATGCTCTGGAGTCAGAGCTCTGAATTCAGAGACCTGTGTCTCCAAAGACTGGCTGTATCCCACTGCAAATTATTTCTTCCATTCCAGCGTTTCCACAGTGTGAATGATAATGTAAACTAAATAAAACAAAAATGGCTTGCACATGAAAATCACAGAATCCATGCTGTTATTTTCTCAGATATTTTAGTCTTACATAAAGGAAGGGTTGTTTTTTCTGTTGTTTTTGCAAGTCTTCTCTCTCCGTCTGTCTGTCTCTGCCTCTCTGTTTTTCTCTGTGTGCATGTCAACTATCTCAGACTCTTTCTACACACTTCTTTAAATTCTTTGTATTTTTCTCAGACTCTCCCATGTCTCACACTGTCTCTTTCTTTAAATCGCTGTCTTTATCTCTTTCTCTCTCTGCCTTTCTCTCTGTGTGTATGTGTGTGCCAATTCTCTCAACCTCTTTCTTTATAATTCTCTTACCCACTCTGTCTCTCAACCATAGTAATTTAAAGTGTATCCTCTAAATTCATCTGCCTGAATTTGCAGACTGGCTCCATACTTGAAGAACCGTGTGAACTTGGGTAATTTATTTAGTCTTTCTAAGCTTGTTTTTACACTTTGAAAGTAAGACAAATAACAATGTTTCTGCTGCATAGGATTATCACAAAGAAGAAATAAAATAATGCAGCCAGAGCCCCCACCGTAATACCTGGCAAACAGCATGCATTTAACAAATATTCACTGTTCTGATTATCTGTTTCTCTTGTCTCCTTGATCCCTGTTTATCCTTGTGTCTATTTCAGGTGCATTCTCTTCCTTTCTCTTTCTCTGTTTTCTGGCTCTCTCCCTCTCTCCTTTCTTCCCTCCCTCCTTCTGTCTCCTCCTCCCTCTCTGAACAGAGATCCACTGTTGCTCCTTTCCTAAATTTGTTTAGCCACATCAATCTCTTGGTCAGGTGCAGATGTCAAGCTGCCCACACACAAAATAAAAAGCTACGCTTGTGGTGCCAAGGAAGTATGGGCGGCTTAGGAGCCCTTACCAAGTTGCTCGGGAGATGGCCCAGGGGTTCCGTGACGACAGGGCCATCGCTGGCAATGTTTTCCTATGCCATGGTAACCACCCGCCGTGCGTCACTGCAAGACAAACAGTGCCGCTCGGTAAGCAGAGAGATTAACAGCGTAGAACGTGGAGTATGAGCTCTTCAAAGGGAGCAGAATGTTCAACTGTAATTCATCTGAACTCCCATTTTTAACTCAAAACACAAATGCAGTTGCCAATAGAAGTCTATAAAGAATTAATTAGGGAACTTCACAAACAGTCAAAACTCATAAATTTATCACTGTCAAAAAGAATCATTTCCTCTGTCAGACGTGAAGTATGGTTGTCAGAAAACGGAAACAAAAAAGAAAAAACACTCAAAGAAGCAGGCCTGCTGTCTCATTTCTTTTCTCTAATTTGAAGAGAGAACATAGTTTAGGGCTTGGAGGATTCAGAAACTGACAATGCTCCCAGACCCTAAGCTCCATGCGGCTAAGGGCGGCCATGTCTGCAGTGTTCATTGCCAGAACTCCAGTCTGTAGCTTGGTGCCTGGTACAGAGGCGGAGTTGAAAATATTTATTGAATTGACTAAAATTTAAAAGGAGGCAGTGGGGAAGGGATGAGATTGACGGTCCAGACTTCTGACATTAAATCTGGCTTCCCTCCAATGCTCTGTCCTACTTCCTGTGAAGCAGGAAGTGACACAGTGGCATCATTCCCCTTCCTGAGAATTCCTGACTATTCTGATCCCATTATTACTCTAACAACCCCAGTAATAAGAGCATGGCTTTGGAACATCAACAGGCCCAGCTCTATCCTAACTTCTATTAGTTTCAGCTTTTTAATGTGTAAAATGAAGCTAATTCTTTCATTGACGTCACACAATTTATGGAGATTAAGTGATAAACGTATTTGAAGATAGATATTAGCTACTAGTATCATTACTATAAGGAGTGAAGAGGACCATATTAGTTTACTAGGGCTGCCATGACAAAATACCTCAGAGTGGGTGACTTAAAACAACTGAAAATTATTTTCCAACAGTTTTGGAGGCTGAAAGTCCAAGATCAAGGTGCCACCAGTGTTGGTTTCATTAGGAGGCCTCTCTCCTTGGCTTGTGGATGGCCATCTTCTTGCTGTATCCTCACATGATCTTTCCTCTGTGCACACACAACCCTGGTGTATCTCTGTGTCCAGATTTCCTCTTCTTAAAGGACGCTGGTCACATTGGATTAGAGCCCACCCTAACAGCCATGATATTAACTTAATCATCTCTTTAAAGACCCTGTCTCCAAACAGTCACGTTCTGTGGTGCTGTGGGTTAGGGCTTCAACATATGAACTTTGGGGGGACTATACCCAGCCCATAGCAGGGACCTTTAGTATAATCATACTTCTCAATAGTTTAAGAGAAAACAAAAATTTGTCTTCCGACTGGCACTGAACTGAGTTTACCCTTGTAAATCCGCAAGCTAAAAAATATTTTTCAAATCTGACCTGCCAGCATGCAAAGAGCCGGGAAGACCAGAGATCTAGGACTAATGCATGCAGCACAGGCCCTCATTCAAGGCTCTTGCCCTCTCTAGTCCTAATCTAGGAGGAATAGGTTGCACCATGGGGTCCCTAAGATTTCATCTGCTATAATTCTAGCTATATGATTGCTCAGATGCTGAAAGGATCTGTAAAGGCTTGTATAGAAAGTAGGAGTTCATATAAAAAATAAGAGTGTTCCCACCTCTATATTGGAAGTTTAGCTTCTGGAGCTCTCCATTGCAGTAAGCATGTGGTAGAGGACACTAAACTTTGGGAGAAAAATGGGAAAAAGGTCAGGGGATCAAGGTTAAGAACAAACTCATGAAGGGCTGTATCATGGTAATGCCTCCAACTTGCCTGGCATCCAAAAGATGGGTCTTTCTTTACCAGAGAGAAAACCTAGCACAGAATCTTGACCACTCATGAGGTGCGGCAGGTGTTGCAAATAATTACCGTCAAAATGCATTTCAGCCTAATCAGGGTCCACCTCTGGGAGCTGTCCCTGGGAGTCTTTTCTCCAGCCTCTTGCCTCTTTCTCCTCTCCTTACCCTCATACCCTTGGTATTTTCTATTTCTCTGCCAGGGTCTTGCTCTATCAATGAAGGAACTCCTTACAGCCCTTGGCTCCTGAACACCATCTCTGATTCCTTCTTCTGTTATAAGAAAAAGCTTCAAGCTCTTCACGTTCCTCAGGTGAGAGATGGCAGAGTGCGGTGGTTAAGACAGGCATTCTTGAGCCAGTCTTACTAGTTTTGAATTCCTGATCTTTCACCGATCAGCTGTATCAGTTACTAGGAAAGTTACTGAACCTCTCTGTGCCTCCATTTGTGAATATCTGTGAAGTGGGAATTGCAATTGTTCCTCCCTGTTTGGGCTGTTATGAGGGTTAGATGAGCTAACATGCAAAAAGTGTGAGGACAGTGCCGGCACATAGCAGGTGCACACATGTTAACTGCTTCTCCTGAGAGGTGAGCACTCATACTGGTGGCTGAGGTTGGGCAGAACAGTTTACTGGGGTGCATAAAGAAAACATCTGTTATCATTACCTCTTTAATGTCTATTTTAATATGTGTTTTATAAGATACACAATATATGAACACAATAGTAAGTGTTTGCAACCTATAAATAAGTAAACATATATATTGTATGGAAGTGTTTGAAGAATTCTAATTCAGTGCACAACCGAAAGAGTTTAGAGGCTATTGATCTATAGCCAACCAACCCTTACTTTTTTAAAAAAAAAAATGTAACTTGCACAATAGTATTTTTTAGAACACACCCTTTTCTTGTTAATACTGACTTCTTCTCTGAGTATAATGTAGTTGTCACTGTTCTACTAATGAAACCTTAGTCTCTTTATTCTGTCTTAGTAAAGACTGCCAGTTCACCAAGAATAGAGAAGGAAATTTCATCCAGCTACTATACATTTTTACACTCACCTAAACACAACAATAAAGACAGCATCGAAAGATAGAATGAAAGAATACCAGGGACCGCCGGCACCTAATAAAGCAGTAATTATAGCTACTGTACAACTCATAACTCATTTCCATTTGCTATCTCTTATTCATTAGTCCTCACTTCGAAAATCCTGGTTTTCCATGACATATGTGTCATTTCATTTTCAGTTTCTTTCACTGTGCATTTTCAAGGAGGGCTGCATTTCTCTATGTGTACCTTTTTAAAATTATAATGCCCACTGCATTTCTGATTTTAGATATTGACTTCCAACTCTTGGGACCCACTGTGGTTGGAGACATTCAGTGAAATCTGGATACTTGCATTGGAAATAACTTTAGGCAACCTTGTTTCAACCTTTTTGGTGTCACTAGTAGGAATTTCTTCAGTCTCATTGGCAATACCCAGAATTTTGTAATCTCAACTTTCTCCATATAAGTTTGTACCAAAGACACCTGTGTCTTAAACATCTGCCTTTCTTATACTGACTAGAATTGTCTGAAAATAAAGGATGGCTTGCTGTGCTGGGAATAGGTAATGAATTTACTACCTCTAACGCAGCACTTCTCAACTTTAGTATATCGACACTTGGGGCTAGATAATTCCTTGCTGTGAGGGGTCACCCTGTGCATTGTGGGGTATTTAGCAGCATCCCTGGTCTCAACCTACCAGATGCCAGTAGCAACTCTCCCTGGGCCGTGACAAACAAAAATGTCTCCAGATATCACCACGTGTCTCCTGAGGGGCAAAATCATCTCTGGTTGGGAATCCTGTTTCAGAAGTAGTCAAGAAGAAGAACAATACCCCCCTTCAAGGGGGTGTTACAGCAGGAAGATTCCTGTGCTGGGTGAGAACTTGAACCAGATTTTAAATTCCATGGAAATTCTGTAGTGCTACAACAGCACAAAATAGTTTTTAAGTCAGTGGTGTTGATGGGGTGAAGTAGAGAGAGGAACGGGGCAGGAATGGGGGAAATTTAGAATCTGGGTCAATGGACTTGGGATCCACTCCGAGATCATGTGAGAGTGTTCCCACTCTCTCTCTCCCTCCCAAAGCCAATCCCTGCAGGGGGTCAGTAGATAGAGGAGAGGTGAGATGCTCACTCACGAGTTAGGAGATTTATACCAACAGATGATGCTTTCAGAATGTGGTGAGTCTTCCAAGTTTGTTTGTTTTCCAGACAGAGTCTCACTCTGTCATGCAGGTTAAGTGCAGTGGCACAATCTTAGCTCACTGCAACCTCTGCCTCCCGGTTCAAGCTATTCTCATGCCTTGGCCTCCCAAGTAGCTAGGATGACAAGTGCCCTCCCACCACATCCAGCTAATTTTTGTATTTTTAGTAGAGACAGGGTTTCACCATGTTGACCAGACTGGTCTCCAACTCCTGACCTCAACTGATCCACCCACCTCAGCCTCCCAAAGTGCTGGGATTACGGGAATGAGCCACCGCACCCAGGTGAGCCTTCCAAGTTTTACACCGTATCTCCAGCAGCTCTGTGCTTCCACATCCCTAAGTATCAAGAGTAACCTCCTTGCTGCAGTGCTCGAGGGAACTCAGGAGATGTGGAAAAGGGGGACTGCCATAGCATCACCATACTTCTTCCCTGAGACCGCCACAACCAGCACAATCCTCATGGACATTCACATTCCATGACATAGGGTGCAGACTGACACACTTCATCATTTTCATATGAAATGATGTGCAGTCTCAGAGGCACAGACTGACTGCAAAGCTATAATAAACCCCGCCTGATTTATTTCTCTTATTATTAAATAACCATCTCACTGGAGCCTGGGGACTTGGGGGTTTTTTAGGCCAGCCCCCAGCTCTGAAATTGACACAGCCTAGATAATTAGAACTCGCCTTAAGGACCTCATTCCGCCTACCTCCCCAAAAAGTTTGCCGTTGGATTTCTTGACCTTCCCATGTGAACAGCGCTTGTGTTTAGCAGGGCCATATTTCAATTTAATTGTCTTGCCCACGACACACTGACTGTCTCACATGCTGGAAACAGAATGAATTAGAAGAAGTTTCCTGTTCTGCCTCATGGAGTCTTTTCTTTCCCTTATGCTATGTTTAGCCTTTGTGTGGGCACTTGGCTGATGCCAGATACAACTTATTGCTTTAATTCCTGTTTTGATGAGACACTCTCTTTGCTGAGGGTGAAGCTCAAGGGTGAAAGAACTTGCTGAGATATTTCTTCCGTCATCTACCTCATCTCCTGGGGACTGGTAAAGCTTCTTCCATTTGGGAAAAGAGAGTGTCTTCTTTCAAACACAGAGGAAGTATACTTTATTGGAAGGATTACAATAAAGGAATTCATTGGAAGCATTGCAGATAAAGGAATTCTGGCTACCTGTCCTGCAGTTGTGCTTTCTACTTAAGCAACATCTACTGCACACCTGCTGAGTACCACATTTCATGCCAGGCAAGGGTGACACAGCTGTGGCTAAGTCACAGTCCCTCCCCTTGAGGAATTTGAGAGCCTAGTGTGGAAGCAAACTGGTAAATAGGTATTAAAATATGACGTGGTAATAAGAACAAAAGCAATGAAAGGCAAGCAGCTCTTGTTTTCTGGGGCACTTACTATGTGTCAAGTTCTATGGTAAAAAAGAAGGAATGGAGTCCAGGCTCTGAAGCCAAACTGCCCCAGTTTGAATACCATCGTGGGCACTTAGGAGTGATGTAAACTTGGAGAAGTCACTATCTCGCTTCTGGCTTGTAGATGTGGTGTTTTGAACCAGTCATGTAGCCTCTCTGAGCCTCAATTTTTTCATATGTAGAATGGGAACAATCATACTCCTTACCTCTTAAGACTGTATTCAGGAGAAAATGAAATAAGATGTATAATGCAATAAATGCTCCACAAAGGCTCGCTGTTACTATCTCTATAATCCACAAGGCCAGTCGTATTATTCTAATTTTAAAGATCAAGAAAAGAAGGCTCAGATACACTGTATGAGTTGTCCGAGATTTTACGTTCAGTAAGTGGCAATCCTGCCATTTGAACTGAGGTCTGTATGATGCCACAGCCAGG
Source organism: Macaca mulatta (assembly GCF_049350105.2). Lineage (NCBI taxonomy): Eukaryota > Metazoa > Chordata > Mammalia > Primates > Cercopithecidae > Macaca > Macaca mulatta. The sequence continues at coordinate 10,710,787 of NC_133425.1, read as the reverse complement.
GTTTGAACTAGAGTTCAGTAGGAAGAAACTAACATTTTTGAGAATCATAAGGACAGAGAATTTGAGGGGACAGCTTGAGCCTCTATCCTGGGTCCTATGACGTGAAGACAAGAAGAGTTCCCAGGGCTGCAAGAAGAGACCATAGCACCTCTGCTCTGTTACTCTTCTTCCTCTCTGCTCCCTTAGTCTCTATTCCTCTGTGTCATCATGAATCTGTGTTTCAACTTCTCCACTTGAATGTCTAATTCAACTTCTAATTAAATTCATTCAATTTCTCCACTTCAATATCTAAATGGCATCTCAGTGTTAAGACATCCAAACCCAGACTCAGGAAATCTAACCACCCCTCCCATGCTGCTTCTCCCCCAGCTCCTCTCCATCCTGGTACACGGCACCATCATCTCTCAACCAGTTAACCAAAAGCTCTCAAGCTATCTTGATTCCTTTTTTCCTCATTAGCAAAACTCAGCAATCCCAGTCAAACCAGTGACTGACTCTATTCACAGCTCTCCACCTCCTCCACCACTCTCCTGGCCCAAGGCATCCCCCTGTCTCAACTGGACGACTGCTGGAGCCTCCTTAGGGGTCTTCCTGTCTCCCTCTTGCCCCTCCACAGTGCACTCCATGCAATATCAAAGTGAGCTTTTGAAAACAGATCTTATGCACTCTGTATCAGCCCATGTGGTCTCCTTCTGTTCCTTTTCACCATCAAGTACTTAGCCTCAAATGTTCTCTTTTTGATTTTTAGGTGTCGGTTTCCTTCTAATCATTGGATCTCAACTTAAAAATCACAAACTTTGAGACAACTTGACCACTCAGTCTCCCTCTGACTCTTCTTCTGTTTTTATTCTTGCGTAGCAAGAATTATCAACAACCAATATTTTTTCTGTTTTTGCTTCTCCCAACTAAACTGTAAGTGTCGTGGGAAGAGAGCCCTTGTCTATTTTGTTTATGTATCTTCCGTATCTTGAACACAATCTGGCACCCAACAGGGTCTCGTACATAATAGGTACTCAATAAATATTTATATACTATAAATACATCAACGAGTGTGTTCTTTCTACCCTCCTTTCTGTCCCTCCTATCTCTAGCTTTTCACCTCTTAAATTTATTATTCAGAATAAGAATAGAAGACATATAATGTCTCATGCTTAGTCATTTGTAAACAGTAAGTAAAACCCTAGAACTCCCAAATTGTAATGAAGAATTCTAAATTGTAAAATGTGACATGTGGATGGTTCCTCTGAAATGTTTACCAGCCTCCCGAAAATGGCTCCTTATCTTCATGAATACAAATGAAGAAGGATCGCTCAACGATTACCTTCAAAGAAGCAACAGCCTGTCTGTAATCACCGTCAGATTCTCTCTGCTCAGGCTCTGATGCGCACCCCTGAATTCACTTCATTAGTTTTAATTATCCCCGCCGTGAGCAGGCAAAGACTTTAGAGCTATTTTAGAAATGGAATTAGCAAACTTGTAGACTGGATAACTTTCTCCAAGGTGTTTAGCTGTAATTGTCCTCGTGTTGAGTAGAAACAGAAGTAGCATCAGCTTATCCATTTGGTGAATTTATATTGCATTTTGGGGAAGATGCTGTTTGATGACTTTTTTCATTTGTCTGGATTCATTAACATCAAATCTACCTAGACTGACCTAGCCCTGGCTGAACCGTTGCTACATTCCTACTTTTTCTTATGACATAATTCCGAGTTGAGCCACATTTCTCTCTCTCTTTCACACATACACACACCCTCACTAGCAGCAGAAGCAGCAGCAGCAGCAGCAAATCATGCCATAAAACTCTCTCTCTCACACACATACGCACACATATATACACTCATGCACTCAAACATATTCACACAAAACAACAACCACATAACTCAACCTAATCATTTCTTACTGTTGCCACCATAATAGTGTAATATAAGCCATTGTCATCTTTTACCTGGACCACTGTGACAACCTCCTTCTGGGCTCTGTGTTTCTGCTCTGCTCCCCGCCCCCTTTCTCCCCATCCATTCAGCGGCTAACATGCTGCTAATAAAAGAAAATTCGAATCACATCCACCCACTGCTCAGAGCCCCCTGCCTTTCCCTCCCCACATGTAGATTAAGTCCTCACCACGTCCAACCCTAAGTGAACCCTAACATGGCCCTAACTGATCTGGGTCCTGTCCACTTTTCCGACATTGCCTTGAATTACTCACTCCACTCCAGCCATCTTGCCTCCCGGACATTTCTGGAACCCACCAACCCCACTCCTGTCTCAGCACCTCTGTGCTGCTATGCCTCAGCCCGGAACACACTGCAGCAAATGTCCACAAGGTTTGCTTCCTCACTTCACTCAAGTCTGTGTTCAAATGCCACCTCCTCTGAGAAGCCTCCCATAAGTACTCTAATGAAACACTACCCTCGGTCTTCTTCATCCTCACACTTTGATTTTTCTTCCATAACATCATCAGCCATCATCATTATATAATCTAGGTCGGGCGTGGTGCTTCACACCTGTAATTCCAGCACTTTGAAAGGTCAAGGTGGGCAGATCACTTGAGGTCAGCAATTCGAGACCAGCCTGGCCAACATGGTAAAATCCTGTCTCTACTGAAAAATGCAAAAATTAGCCAGGCATTGTGGTTACGTGCCTGCAGTCCCAGCTACTCTGGAGGCTGAGGCAGGAGAATCGCTTGAACCCAGGAAGAGGAGGCTGCAGTGAGCTGAGGTCGCACCACTGCACTCCCACCTGGGTGACAGAGTGAGACGTCATTTCAAAAAAACAAAGAGATTATATAATCTAAATATTTGTTTATTCGTGATCTCCCTACATTATGCATAAGAATGTGCTAGCAGGAGCGCTGGAGTGAGAAAAGAAACCTGGGTAAAGGGTAAACCATTTCAGTTAGACAGGAGGAATAAATTCTGGAGATCTATTGCACAGCAAGGTGCCTCTAGTTAATAGCAATGTGTTGTTTATTCCAAAATTGCTATAAGAGTGAATTTCAAATGTTTTCACCACAAAGAAATGGTAAGTATGTGAGGCAATAGATATGTCAATTAGCCAAATTTCCTCATCCACAATATACACACGTGTCAAAGCATCACACTGTACTCCATCAATATGCAATTATTATTTATTGATAAAAATATAATTAAAGGCTGGGCATGTTGGCCCACACCTGTAATCCCATCATTTTGGAAGGCCAAGGCAGGAGGATCACTTAAGTGCCGGAGTTCAAGACCAGCCTGGGCAATATAGTGAGACTCCATCTATATTTAAAAAAAAAAAGAGAGAGGAGAAAAAAAAATTTTTTTTTGGAGACAGGGTCTTGCTCTGTTGCCCAGGCTGGAGTGCAGTGCCATCTCGGCTCGCTGCAAGCTCCGCCTCCCAGGTTCACACCATTCTCCTGCCTCAGCCTTCCGAGTAGCTGGGACTACAGGCACCCACCACCACGCCCAGATAATTTTTTGTATTTTTAGTAGAGACGGGGTTTCACTGTGTTAGCCAAGATGGTCTCGATCTCCTGACCTCGTGATCCACCCACCTCGGCCTCCCAAAGTGCTGGGATTATAGGCTTGAGCCAATGCACCCAGCCAGAAAAAGAAAAAATTTTTAAAAAGATGATTCAGGTAGAAAAACAGAATGACTGTAAAAGTGAGTTGACATGCCTGGTTTGGCTAAACCTCTGTGGTGGTGGAAACTGAGAAGCCAATTTCAGAAAAATCGTTCAGCTGGAATTAAAATACACTTCTGTGGGAAACCTCAGAATCTGGGTGTACTTTCGTATTAGTCCGTTCTCACACTGCTAATAAAGACATACCTGAGACTGGGTAAATTATAAAGGAAGGAAGTTTGACTCACCACTCAGCATGGCAGAGGAGGCCTCTGGAAACTTACAATCATGGTGGAAGGGGAAGCAAACACGTCCTTCTTCACATGGCGGCAGCAAGGAGAAGTGCCCAGCAAAAAGTGGGGAAAGCCCTTTATAAAACCATCAGATCTCACGAGAACTCCCTCACTGTGACAAGAACAGCATGAAAGTAACCATCCTCATGGTTCAATTACTTCTCACTGGTCAGTCCCATGACACATGGGATTATGGGAACTATAATTCAGAATGAGATTTGGGTGGGGACACAGCCAAACCATGTCAACTTTCCACTCAAGAAGGCTCAAAACATCTCTCATCCATCATCCCAATGCTCACCCTCCCTCCCCATCACTTTGGGTCACCCAGTCCTTTGGGTGCATTGCATCAACATTTCACAATATCTGTGCAATAGAGATACTATCCACAAATACCAAAATGTGAGTTTCAACTTGGCAAATATATCAAGAACATTAAAAATGTCCAACTCTTCAATGCAGAAATCCTCCTTTTAGAAAATATCACATGGAAATACTCTGAAACACAATGTTTCATGTACAATGTTATTTACAACACAGGGAACAGGAAACAGCCCAACTGTCTCCTAGTATGGCACTGGTTAAACAAATGAGGGTACGTTACTATGATGGACTTGTGCAGTCATTAAAGTTATGTTTATGAGCATTTTTAATGTCATAAGAAAATACTTATTCAATAATGACAAGCAAAATAATGAAAATGCAAAATTATATTGTTTCAGTCTTAACTATGCAGATAAAATAAATTTTAAAACACTGGAGGAAATATACTAGAGTGGCTAACTCTCAGTTTAAAAATTATTTTTTCTGCTTTGTAATATTTTTCATGTTTTCCGAAGTGGCCTGATGGGGATTGTCTCCACCTCATTCTATTCCCAGGAAATAATGTTGTGCCCCCTGCTGTTCTGACATAAGAGAGTCAGGCTGGGAAAGATGAAGAAAAGCCACACTTATTTAAAGTTATGATAAACTGAAATTATGCTAAAAGACGGCCAAAGAGAAAGCTTTGTCTGAAAGTTGTTTCTTCAAGCTTAACTTAAAAAATACGCTCCTGCATCCTTTCCTTCCTAGCACAACACCTGAAGGATCTGGCTCCTACTACCTCAAAGCTGAGCCAGGTCAGGGACTTAAACTGACATTCTGGCCAAAAGTTGAGAGGAAGAAGAAGTGGGGTACTAGAAAGAGCAGGGAAATTAAGAAACCAAGGGAACCATCAGGGAGGAAGAAAACGGGAAAGAAAACCACAGTAAAAAAAAAAAAAAAAAATCAGAAACCCACCCATCTACAAGGGTCAAATAGATAACCAAGCTGTCTGTAAGAAGCAAAAGGGAGGCCAGGAGCAGTGTCTCACACTTGTAATCCCAGCACTTTCGGAGGCCAAGGCCGGCGGATCACCTGAAGTCAGGAGTTCGAGACCAGCCTGGCCAACATGGTGAAACCCTGTCTCTACAAAAAATACAAACAAAAATAATAATAGTAATAGCTGGGCATGATGGCCGGTGCCTGTAATCCCAGGTACTCGGGAGGCTGACGTGGAAGAATCACTTAAACCAGGGAGGCCGAGGTTGCTGTGAGCCAAGATGGCACCATTGCACTCCAGCCTGGGCGACAGAGTGAGACTCCGTCTCAAAACAAAAATAATAAAAGAAGCAAAAGGGAATGCTGGGGACTGTGGCAAACTGGAAGGTTTCTACTCTATTGAATGGGGAACGGTTAAGTCATTTCCAGGTAAATGTTACCACATGCAAACCCAGTTTTCTCAGGCTTTTCCAATTTTTCAATCCAGAAATCCATATTTTTATGCAAAAAACCTCACCTTTTAAAATACTGGTAAATAAACATTTACACTCCATTTAAAAAAATACCAGTATCATGAAAACAGTAGGAGTCGAGGCCGAGCATAGTGGCTCATGTCTTTAATCCCAGCACTTTGGAGATTGAGACTGGTGAATCACTTTAGCCCAGGAGTTTGAGATCAGCCTGGACAGCATGGTAAAACCCTGTCTCTGCCAGAACAAACAAACAATAACAGCTGCGTAGAGTAGCGTGCACCTGTAGTTCCAGCAACTAGGGAGGCTGAGGTGGAAAAATTGCTTGAGCCCAGGCGGTGGAGGTTGCAATGAACTGAGACTATACCACTGCACTCCATCCTAGGTGACAGAGCCAGACCCTGTCTTGAAAAAAAAAAAAAAAGAAACATATATATATATGGAGTTGATTATTTTTGGTACTTTTCTCTATTTTTTAAGTAAGAAAAAATGAACAAGGGCAAAATTAAAACCCCCACTACATAGACCAAATAAAATATTGACAAGTCATATTCAGTTTTCAACCATACCATAGTGCAAGGATTCTCTTTGACCCATCTGAGACAGACTTAGCATGAATCAATGGGTAATTAAAAGGAAGCGCAGAGGATTTTTCTTATTTTTACTATCATCCATGATTTTTTTAAGAAGGGGCATCACCACCCTATCCTTCCAAATTTTAAGGGGTTACAAGAAAATGAGCATCTTTTATCATCAAGCAATCAAGGGCTGAAAAAAAGCTAGGATGGAATGAGGCTTGGCAAAGCTTTCCTCTCCCAGCTTGGAGAATGGACACATCTTCCATCTTGCCCAGCCTCAGCTCTTTGAGTGAGTGTAGCTGTTGTGTTTAAATGATATATCCAGATTAATTTGTTTGACAAATGAACAGAGGTGTGAGACATGTTGGGTCATGGAGATGGTTATGTCGTCTCTGTCTTTATAAATCATCCCTGCTTCTCCTGAGACAATGCCAGGTTAACTCCTGGATGCCTCTGATCCAGATGGTAAAGACGGGTACAAATCACCCTTTTTCTAAAGAGTTCAGTTAGACAGATTGTGGCGGTGTCTACAGGGCCAGAAATGATCAGAGTCTTACAAAAGTAACACAAGAGCATCACAATCGATTTGTATAGATGCCTCATCTTAGGGGTCGCCATCTGGTAACCAAGGGAAAATAAGAACTGAGACATCTTACAATTCAGAACCGGCTAGTGAGACCCAGGTGTCCTTGGTTGTTCTCCCCATTGACTCATGGTCCTGGGGTTCCCTGAGCCCAGCACATTGGTTAAGAGATTCTGCTAATGACTGTAGAGTTAATGATAACCAGCAATAACTTTTACCTATGCAAAGCCTGCTCTGTGCCTAATAATTGACCTGCGTTTCCATTTACTATTTCCAAATCTTGAAATAGATACCGGCAGTCTCATTTTACAGATAAGGAATTTGTAGACTGGGTGAATGAAGTGACTTTTCCAAAGCCATCAGCTGGGGTTTAAGTGGGAATTCTGATACTGTTCCAGCCCACCTTTCAGAGATTGTCATGACGAGACCATCACTGTCGAGATGTTTTCCACATACATGTTTCCCAGAGGATCAAGACCTTCATCAGTTTGACTCTCTTTTTTTTTCTTTTTTTTTTTTTTTTTTTTTGAGATGGAGTTTCACTCTTGTTGCCCAGCCTGGAGTGCAGTGGCGTGATCTTGGCTCACCGCAACCTCCGCCTCCCGGGTTCAAGTAATTCTCCTGCCTCAGCCTCCTGAGTAGCTGGGATTACAGGCATGCGCCACCATGCCCGGCTAATTTTGTATTTTTAGTAGAGGTTTTTAGGTTTCTCCATGTTGGTCAGGCTGGTCTCCAGCTCCCAACCTCAGGTGATCCACCCGCCTTGGCCTCCGAAAAGTGTTGGGATTACAGGTGTGAGCCACCACTCCTGGCCCACTTTGACTCTTAAAAGAAAAAGTAATTTTAAAATACAGCTTCAAAAGAAACTGTAGAGTATAGTAAAAAGAGGGAAGTTCAGACAGATCAGGAATTGCATGTGGACTCAGTCCACTTCCCTGCCATGAGAACGCAGACAAATCCCTAAAACTCTCTGAGCTTTGGGTTTCTTGTCTGTGAGAGTGACATGGCCATTTGACACACATTTAACATTACGTAGGGATAATTTCTTTTCCTAATGGGAGACTGGCAGAGCTGTTTCCCACAGAAACCACAGCATGAGAGCCCAAGTTTACTTCCTGAAATTACAGTTTGACCATTGCCAAAAGGCCGCTCCCCTGCTTTTCTCTCCCCTGTTCTTTTTTTTTTTTTTTTTTTTTTTTTTGAGATGGAGTTTCACTCTTGTTGCCCAGGCTGGAGTACAATAGAATGATTTTGGCTCACTGCAAATTCCGCCTCCCAGGTTCAAGCGATTCTCCCACCTCAGCCTCCTGAGTAGCTGGGATTACAGGCACCCGCCACCACACCCGGCTAATTTTTGTACGTTTAGTAGAGACAGGGTTTCACCATGTTGGCCAGGCTGGTCTCGAACTCCTGACCTCAGGGGATCTCCCCACCTGGCCTCCCAAAGTGTTGGGATTACAGACGTGAGCCACCATGCCCAGCCTATTTTTTTTAATTGATAGATAACATTGTATGTTTTATTATGTATAACATGATGTCTTAAAGTATATATACATCTTGCCATTGAAAGTAATGGCAAAAAACACAATTACTTTTGCACCAACCCAATAGTTAGCGAATGCATTTCTTCACGTGGTTATTATGTTTGTGGGGAGAGCACATAATACCCACTCTACATTTTTCAAGAATACAGCATAACATCATTAACTACAGTCACCTTACTGCACAATAGATCTCTTGAAATTTATTCCTCTTAACTGTAATTATGTATCCTTTGACCAACGTCCCCCATTCTCCCCACCCCTCTACCACTACACTCCATATTTCTGTGAGATCAACTTTTTTAGATTTCACATATAGGTGAGATCATGCAGTATTTGTCTTTCAATGCCTGGTTTATTTCACTTCATATAATGTCCTCCAGGTTCATCCATGCTGTCACAAATGGTAGAATTTTATTCCTTTTTGTGGCTGAACAGTTTTTCTGCTGGGTATATATACTGCATTTTCTTTCTCCATTCATCCTTTGATGGACACTTCCATATCTTGGCTATTGTGAGGTTAGGTGAGTTCCGTATCTTGGCTATTGTGAGGTTAGGTGAGTTCCGTATCTTGGCTATTGTGAGGTTAGGTGAGTTCCGTATCTTGGCTATTGTGAGGTTAGGTGAGTTCCGTATCTTGGCTATTGTGAGGTTAGGTGAGTTCCGTATCTTGGCTATTGTGAGGTTAGGTGAGTTCCGTATCTTGGCTATTGTGAGGTTAGGTGAGTTCCGTATCTTGGCTATTGTGAGGTTAGGTGAGTTCCGTATCTTGGCTATTGTGAATAGTACTCTAATAAACATGGGTGTGCAGATGTCTCTTTGACATGGTGATTTTACTTCCTTTGGATATGTATGCAGTAGTAGGATTGTTGGCTCACACGGTAGTTCTATTTTTAACTTTTTGAGGAACCTCTATACTGTTTTCCATAATGGCTGTGCTAATTTACATTCCCACCAATAGTGTGCAAGGATTCCCTTTTCTCCATATCCTCACCAACACTTGTTATTTTTTGTCTGCAGAAGTGTTCCAGAGGACTCACGACATATTTTAAATCACCTTTATTTAGGTATATTGTCGTACACTAAGATGCACACATTTTCAGTGTACAGTTTAATAATTTGGACAGAGATATGCACTTATATCATGTAGTGGCAAAGACAAATTAAAAATAAGAGGCCTAACTTTCCCTGTTCAAAAATAAGGAAAGAGACTTCTCCTTCCTTTTTCTTAGAGCATTTACTTTAGGAAACCTCTAATTGTAGGCTCTTTCTCTGTCTCTTTAAAATGTATGTAAATCTTTTTAAAAGTGAACTAAGCCTCTTGCCAGCTTTAGGAGCCAGAAACAGCTTTCTCAGGGACCCGGGTACCCTCTCTTAGAAATGTAATCATCAAGAAAGATGGCACCTCTGTCTCCCAATTCCTGTGGGAGAATAGGAGTCTAATCCAAGCTGGAGTGGGCACCTCACTGCAAGTTACAAAACTGCCTCCTGTCATAAAGATGTGAGAAGTCTATTTTTCCTTAGGATAAAGCCAATTAGCAAGCACAGATGGCCATCCCAATTACTAAGTGAATCTAGGGTGAACTATGTATGACAAATGTTGCTGTCAAATTCTCTGACTTGAGGACTATTTATTGTTTATCTTGAGAATCTGCAGGTAGTGTGTTGTATCTGCTTGACTGTATAAAAGGGTGAGATTTCTTTCTATCTTTGCAATTGTGTGGCAGATTGCCTGTGATGTACATCACATTCTGGATTAATGCTTATTCAGTAATGAAATTGTCTGTCTTCTCTTCTACCTTTCTGAGTTGAGAGGGGATTTTGTTTTGAATTCTATGGTATTTCTCCAACAGTCACCACCACCCTGATCGAGATACTGAAAATGGGTCAGGTGTCAAGACTCACACCTCTAATCCCAGCACTTTGGAAGGCAGAGGCGGGCAGATCACTTGAGGTCAGGCGTTCAAGACCAGCCTGGCCAACTACAAATACAAAAATTAGCCAGGCACGGTGGTGTGTACCTGTAATCCCAGCTACTCAGGAGGCTGAGGCAGGAGAATCTCTTGAACCCTGGAGGTGTGGGCTGCAGTGAAACAAGATCGCACCACTGCACTCCAGCCTCGGTGACAGAGTGAGACTCTGTCTCAAAAAAAAAAAAAAAAGGAAGAAAAGAAAAGAAAAAAGACACTGAAATTTTCCATCACCCCAGAAGTTACCATGTGCCCCTTTGAAATAAATCCTCAACTCTCCACCCTAGGCAAGTATTGATGGTATTTCTATTGCCATAGATAATTTTTGCTGATTCGAGAACTTCTTAAAGTGAAATCATACAGTATTTACTCTTCAATGTAAGTCTTCTTTAACCCAGGCTGTTTTTGAGATCCAAACATGGTTCTTGCATGTAACAGTAGGATGTTCATTGTAACTGTACAGTACTATTCCAAAATTGTTTTTCACTCACTTGTTGATAGACATTTGGATTTTTTTCCAGTTTTTGACTATTAGAAATAAAGCTTCAGTGAACATTCAGGTACAAGTCTGTTTGTGAATGTACATTTTTATTTCACCTTGGATAAATAGCCAAGAGCAGAATTGCTGAGTCTTCTGAGTGTGTATTTAACGTTTTAACTGACATACTGTTTTCCAAAGTGGTTGTACCATTTTACACTCCCATTAGAAAGTTCCTCTCATTTCATATCCTCAGCAACACTTGACATAGTCATTCTTTTTAATTTTGGACATCTTAAGTCATAAGACATAAGTCTTATGTTGTAAGTCTTAAGTCATAAGACATAAGTCATAAGTCTTAAGTCATAAGTCCTAATCATAAGATTTTTCTCCTATGTTTTCTTCTTATAGATTTAAGCATTTATATTTAGGTCTGTGATACATTGTAAATGAAATTTTGTGTATAGTGTAAAGCAGAGACTGAGGCTCACATTTTCCTCTCTAAATATCTTCTTTTTCTATCACCATTTGTTGAAAAAACACCCCATTTCTCCAAGTGAGTTATGTTAGTATCTTTGTCTAAAATGAGTTGATCATATGTGTGGGTTATTTCTAGACTCTGTCTTTACACCGATACTACACTGTCTTGATACTGTAGCTTTGAAATTGAGTAGTGCAGTTTCTCTAATTTCTCTCTTCTTTTTCAAATGGTTTTGGTTATTCTAGATCTTTTGTACTCTACAAAGCCTGCTTGGGTTTTGATTGGGATTATGATGACTATAGGTAAATTTGGAGAGAACAATACAATAACAATGTTATTAGTTATCTACTGCTACATTAAAAAAAATCTCCAAACTCATAATAACAACATTTAGTGTCAAAACATTATCTATGGGTCAGTAACATGGGCATGACTTAGCTAGGTCTTCCAGCTCAGGGTCTCACTCAAAGATGTAAACAGGGCCAAGACTGTGGTCATCTGAGGGTTTGACTGGATCCATTTCCAAGCTCACTCAGTGGTTATTGGCAGAATTTGGTTCCTCACAGATTGTTGAACTGACAGTCTCACCCTTATTGATTGTTAGCTGGAGGCTACCCTCAAATCCTTGCTATATGGATCCTTCCATAAGGAAGCTTACAGCATGGCAGCTGGCCTAATCAAAGTAAGCAAGAGGGAGTTAGAAGAAGATAGAAGTCAGTCTTCTAGAACTTAATCTCAGAAGAATCATTCTATCATCTTTGCCATATTCTGTTCATTAGAGGCAACTCACTAGACTCAACTCATACTAAAGGGAGAGGATTACACAAGGTATAAATACCAGGAGATGCTGATCATCGGGAGCCATATGAGAGGTCTACCTACCACAATCGTATTGAATATGCCAATCCATGAACATGGTATCTCTCTCAATCTCCCCTCTTTCTCCTTTTCAATTTCTCTTAGCAATGTTTATTGGTTTTAATATTAAACTTTTGCATATCTTTCATTAAATTTATTCCTAAATATTTTATTTTTGATCTTCTAAATGATATTTTAAATTTTATTTTTTAGTTCCTTATGATCAACACATTTAAATACAAGTGATTTTTATATTGACCTTGAATTTTTTGACTTTGCTAATTTCATGTATTAATTCTAGAATTTTATGTAGAATTTTCTATGTAGACAATCATGTCATCTGAAAATAGAGAAAAATTTTACTATGCCTTTCACATTTCCATACCTTTGTTCTTACTTTTCATGCCTTGCTGCACTAACTAGTTCCCCCATCTAGCAAAAAATTTAATAGTGGTAAGATATTCTTGCTTTGTTCCTAATATTGTGGGGGGTGGGGGCAAAAGCATTCACTAAACAGTATGTTAACGGTATGTCTTTTATAGGTGCTCCTTATCAAATAGAAGATGTTCCCTTCTGTCTCAATTTCCTCAGAGTTTGGGTTCTTTTACTCTAAAAAATGTTGATTTTTATTCTCTAAGGAAGATCGGTTATGGAGTAATCATCTTTAACATGTGTAGCCTTGGCATTATGCTTTGTTAAAGTAGATCTATAGAATCCCCAAGGTTTTTCCTAAGCCCCTCAAACTCCGAATGTTGATGTCTCTGCAGATTTTGGCAGGGCTTGATTTTAAGCTTTGTTAGAGAAGATCTAGAGAAGACCTTACTCTATGATATGTTCCCACATGGTAGGAGCATTTTTTCTGGTTTCTCATCTGGACAACCAACATGTTAACAAGATTTCTCAACTGTGGGTGGGCCACACTCTCACATCTCCTAGTACTCATTAACCTGCAGTATTCTCTTCTCTCAGCCCATGGCAGCGACTCACTGGTAAGTCTTGCATAATTTTGCTTTGCACATGTGCATCCCTCAGCCAAGGAATCCCTGAGAATCCCTACAGAGACTTCCTGAGATCTCTGTTCAGCTCCCTCCTTTCCAGTGCCCTGCCTTATAGCTTCCAACCACTTCAGCAGTCCTGATCTCTGATCTCTGTCTCATCAGATCAGTAGAACTGCTACTTCCTACCCAGGCTCCAACTCTCTGCACCATGACCCGAAGATTGTCCCAGCCAATACCACACTGGTGTGTCTTACGTCATGAGTTTCCCACACTCCAGGATCACAATCTTGGGCTGCTTACTATCCAGTGACTAGCAGCATAAATCGTAAATTTTTGTTTAGTTTTATACTTTTTTAAAGCAAAGAGGCTAACCCAAAGCCAGCTGCTTTGTCAAGGCTGGAAGTGGTATGATTTCTGGCATTTTGATTTGGGAGAAAGACGATCCTCTTCATAAAGAACCCACTTCCTCTCATTCCAAGTTACTTTGAGCAGTAGCATTGTGGGTCAAAAGCTCCTACTAAATGCTTCTTCTGGTATCTGATTATGTCAGGACATGTCCAGAGGGTCTGTGGGGCAGGCCACTTTAGGGCCTATACTCATCCTAACAGAAGAGAGCTCCTAAGAGAAGTGGTCCAGGGTTGCTGGAGAGAAATGAGTCTCCATCACTCAAATCTCCTTCCACTCCAGCAAGGTGGACAGAGCTTAAAATCCTAGAAAGATGGAAAGAGTGCACAATAACCAAAAGTTCCATTTGCTGACATTTTTGAAGAAAGTCAATATCAATTGTAATAATAATATTGGTTGAATACTTACTGTATTCCAACCATGGCTAAAGAGAACTCTCCATAAACTAATTTATGTAATTTATATAAAAATTTAGTGATAAAGATTCTGTTACTATCCTGATTTTGCCGATGAGCTTAACCAGCATGCTAAGAAAATAAGTACCTTTTCCCTGGTCAACCAACTTAACTAGTAAAAATGGAACCTGTGTGCCTTTGATGATCATTCTACACTCCCGTTCAGTATGATGTATACCAAGCAATCTCAAATGTATTATCTTTTTTAATTTTCTTAACTACTCAGTAAGGCCAGTAATTTACATATGAGAAAGCTGAGGCTCATAAATGGACAATTAATATACCCAAAGTCCTTTACCTGATGAGTAGGAGCTCTGAGCTTTGAAACTGATTTTATCTGATTCCAATCCAATGCTCCTTCTCTGGCCTCCCATGGAAAAAGCCCAGGAGCCCCCAGGGAATTCAGTAAAAAGAGAAAAAGCGTTTCACGGCTACTTTGTCCTGAAACATCTGGCATTGATGGTCTCAACCAGGGACATATCTCAGCAGCAAGAAAGGGAAAGAAGTGGATAAGAAGTGCTTGGGCTTGGGCAAGGGTGTAGATGAATGGGGGTTCTACAACTGTAGATCCCACACCAACAGAGAAATATTGTTTGCGCCTGGTGTTGAGACCTATTCTTACCACTATACTGAATTGGCCTGAGGGGGAAAAAATGTTATCCATTTTATTTCACAAACTGCTTTGGAAAGTAGACAAGTTTAGTGTTGGCAATTTTGGTCTCTCCACAGCATAAGCTGTTTCCAGTTGTAATAAGATAAATGATAGAGGTGCTGGCCCACAGGAAAAGAGGAAGGCTAGCATTCTGGTTGGGGAAGTTTGCTTACACCCCTACTCAAACACGGTCTGAGTATGCCTCAGAGAAAGAGATGCAATATGAATCAATTTGAACCTAAAATGACTCCCCAAAAGAAGAGTCCCTTGATAAGTAAGCAAGCCTCATGTAAAACAACAGCTCAGTTACCTGCCCTTCTATTCCACTGCAACTCTACCACTTACTAGCTGTGGGTCCTTAGGCAGGTTATGTCACTTTTCCAAGCCTCAATTTTGTCATTTATAAAAATGAAAATAATAATGGTGCTAAGAAGACAGCATCTGTCAAATCAACCAGTGGCTTTAATGCTCAGGGGAGGTCTTTTGAAGCAATTAACACTTGAACAAGACCTGAAGGATGAGATCAAGACAAACATACAAAAATCACATAAAAGAATATCCCAGGAAGGGTCAGGAAGCATCAGGGAAACAGCAAGTACAGAGGTCCTAGAGCAGGAAAGGATATATGTGTTCAAGAAAGAGAAGGACAGTGTTGCTGAAACACAGAAAGCAGGAAAAAGGGGAGAGAAAATCAGCTTAAAGCGGGGTCAGATCATGTAGGAATTTTAGGACATGGTAAGAACTTTGTGTTTCATTCCAAGTGTAAAGGATAGTTTTTAGAGGATTTTAAAGTGAGAGAATAACATAATTTGGCTCATCCCAGAGTAGCCACGGATGAATTGGATCTACAGTGCTTACTAAAGTAACGAGTGCGGCAGCTGGAGGTGGAAATGCACAAAGTAAAAACTCGGTAAGTCGTAGCTGCCGTGCCTCTCATGGTTGTACCTATCTGGCCTTGTCCTGAGCAAAAGACATTGCTAAAAGGGCTCACTTCCCTGAAGTCAGAGGAAAGTTCCAACAAGGCCACCAACACCACCCCCCACCCCCGCCCGCACCCCCAGGCCTGGGACAGCTGACTCAGGGGCAGAGCGATGTGTTCCCACTGAGCTTATTAAAGCTCCCCAGCTTGCGGATGTGGCTATGAAGGTTAGTGATGAGAGAGCATCCTTACCTGGCTTTAGGGCATTACCTGCTGCTGGGGCTGCACCTGGATTCCTGACCTCCAGAGGAGGAGGAGATGATGTTTCTCTGCCTGTGCTCGCTTGGCTGTTTTTATTGCTGAGACAGGCCATTCAGGTAGCTACAAATGAGGGCAGGGACCATGGATGCAATCTGCCCACTCCCTGAGTCATAGAATCCTCCAGGGTCTGTGCTAGGAGGGGCCTTCCCCTCATCTAATTATAATGCCAGAAATAAGCTACTGTTTGTTAAGCACCTATGATGGTCTAGGCATAAGGCAGTTACATCGCCTCCTTCAAGTATTTAACCACTCTTCCAGAGAAGGATTTTTTCCCTCTATTTTACAGAGATTCAGAGAGGCTAAGTAAGTTGCCTAAGGTCACACAGCTATTCAGTAGCAAAGCTAGGATTTTAACCTAGTATTTTTAACGCCCAGCTTAGACTATAGGCTTCTACATCCCTTTTCCCCCATCCAAGAGATGAAGACAGTAAAGGTAAGAATGCAGAAGCAACTGCTTTAAACCAGATGCCTCTATGTGTTTTTAAAAAGACTTTTGTCACAGAAGGTAGGTTCTGGCATCACAGTCTCTGCCTATGTGATCCTCAGAGAGCAGGACAAGTTGACCTTGATGCTCGCTTCTGGCTTTTAAGTTGACAGATTCTGCTTCTGTGATCATTTCTGAAAAGATCCACAAAGTAGGTTGTTTAAATAAGACTGAAAACTGAACCAAATCAACAAATATTTTCTGACCCCTTGATGTGCCGGGATTTATCATTTAGTAAAGATTCATATACTATACTCTACATCTGGAATCTGCTTCTGGTTAAGCTGGAGAAACAGATCTGATTTGCCCTTGCACCTGAAATAACTATGAAGACACAAAAAGATACAAGAAGGAATGGTTTTGTTGTTGTTGTTGTTGTTGTTTTGTTTTGTTTTTGTTTTTGAGATGGAGTCTTGCTCTGTTGCCCAGGCTGAAGCGCAATGGCATGATCTCGGCTCACTGCAACCTCCACCTCCCAGGTTCAAATGATTCTCCTGCCTCAGCCTCCCGAGTAGCTGGGATTACAGGCACTCGCCACCACACCTGGCTAATTTTTTTGTATTTTTAGTACAGACAGAGTTTCACTATGTCGTCCAGGGTGGTCTTGAACTCTTGACCTCATGATCTGCCCACCTCTGCCTCCCAAAGTATTGGGATTACAGGCGTGAGCCACCGCGCCCGGCCAAAGTAATGGTTTTAAAGCCAATAGACTGCAGACAATGGAGGACAGTGACCCCTATGAGGTGAGAAACAAATGAGTTAAATCCTATGATTCTTACTGCCTTGACAGAATTTCCAGGAGCAGCCCAAGGAGAGGGAAGCCAGGAAGAGCTTCCTCAACTCCATGGACTCTTGGAGTTAAGGAGATGGAGGTGTAAGGCCAGGAAATCCAAAGTAAACAGAGTTTGCAGGATATAGAGGAGAGAGACCTGCAGAGGCTCCCCTGGTGTATTGAGCAGAACACTGAGGCAGCACCTGGATGTGAGGAAACTACCCACGCCCATGGCAAGAACATCCAAAAGGATTAGAAGAAACACTGCCTGAGACTCACATAGGGTCAGAAGCAGTGCCTGTTCCTACTAGTCACACTGGGAAACCTCATCATTCACTGGGCAATAGCTAGAGTTGTTTAGAAAGGTCTTGCCTCAGCATTGGTAATGTTGTAAATCTTAGAATGGTAAGGGGCAAAGGTAAGTCCCCTAGACGAAACCTAAATATTTCCCTTTTTTCTTGCAACATAAATTGCCACAATAATTGAGGGGAAAAAGTTGGGGCAGATTGTAGCATTATTGCATATAAGTTCCTAGTGGAGAATTGCCATCTTGAACCAGGCTTAGCCTAGAACAAAGACTGGTTTTTTGAGAAGCAAATAAACAGTTTTGGAAGGAGAATCACAAACCCAGTCATTAAGTCATACCTGGAACAACTTTAACCAGGATTTTACAAAAATCTACATCTATAGAGCAAGTGATAAGCTCAAAGTAGGTTTTTTAAGTGTAAGTCATTTATTTTCCATCATGCACCTTTTTAAAAGAGAGTTGCATAGGGACAAAAGTTTTCCAGTGATGTTTTTAACATACAGCACTCCAAACAGAGTATAATGTTAAATACTAATTAATCAGTAGCAGAAAGATATTTTAAGTTTGATTTAACAAATATTCACTTCTGTAAGTATGATGGATACTGCATGTATATATATAAAAAATCCACTGAACACCAAATAATTACCAATATGCTAGAGGAACGAGAGATAAAACAGAAACAGATGGTTCTTATTCTCAAAACTAATGAGACAGACTCATCTGAATAATATTAAACTTTGGGAGTATCATAGGTATGAAAAGCCTGGGATCCCTTCACTAGAATCCATAGAGTCACAACGTATATATTGCTGTGCCTGTGGTCTGACTCATGGCAGGCATTACTATTTGATAGGGACACTCAACGGATAAGCCAGACTGACAATTGATTAAGGAGAAACCATTTCACCCTGGCTATTAGATTATCTCCTTCTGATGGTTCTCCTCAACCTAAACTCAAGTCTTTGAACAGTTCCCATGTCCAAAGTATCTTAGTTGATTTCATGCCCTTTAGTTCTTTGAGAGACAAAATATCTTCCTCCTGGTTTGCTTTTGGCAACATTTGTCCACTGCATGCCTTTCTGCCCTTCTCCATTCTCCAATATCATCCAGTAACGTTGCCGTTATCATCAACATCATCATCAGTATCATTTTCTGAACGCTAACTATGAACCAGACTAAATACTAAAATTGAGACTTGGCCGGGTGCGGTGGCTCACATCTGTAATCCCAGCACTTTAGGAGGCCGAGGTGGGTGGATTGCTTGAGGACAGGAGTTCAAGACCAGCCTGGCCAACATGGTGAAACCCTGTCTCTACTAAAAATTTAAATTAAAAAAAAAATTAGCCACGTATGGTAGTGGGTGCCTGTAATCCCAGCTACTCGGGAGGCTGAGGCAGGAGAATTGCTTGAATCCAGGATTCAGAGTGAGCTGAGATCACACCAATGCACTCCAGCCTGGGCGACAAAGCAAGACTCCGTCTCAATAAATAAATAATAAAAATAAAATTGAGACTAGAATCTAAGGAGGTATTAAATATTTTCCAATTTGTTTCAAACTTTTACGACTTTCTGAATGAGTACTTTATCTCCATTTTACAGATAAAGAAACTGAGATTTAAAGAGGCAAAGTAACTTGCCTATGTTTGCCTCTTGAAAACCAAAATTCAAACCTATAGGCTATGACACTATAGAAAAACTCATGTGTAATGTGCAAAGATTATTTTCTGTGTCAATCCACGTGTCCCAAACTCTCTAAATATAAACACTGCAAAGGAATTGTTTATTTGCTATTATTGTGACTGGAGTCCTTTGACCATAAACTTAGAAGTTATTTGAGAAGATTGAAAAGTCTCTCTTTGTTCCAATTCGGAAGCATTCAGCCAGTATTAAAAATATTACTGCAGCTCTGTGTGAATTGCCTTTTTTTTTTTTTTTTTCATGATAAATTTTGTGTCATGAGGACTTCCTAAGTGGCTTTCCAATAAGCATTTCCATTCGGGTTTCTTTTGTGGTGTGCAGATGGTAATAAAATAAAGCTGCCATTGCCATCCTTGCTTTTAACTTTCGTCACTACACATCATAAATAGTGTAGGAGTTGTCACCAGGGACTCCTGGGGTATATATAAATTGCTGTTATTTCTGTGGTTTACCACTTGGACCTGGAGTGATTTGTCTTTGCACAACTAGGGGCTGCTATAGAATTTATCGTCTGAGTGGAGGCAGAAAGCCAATGGGCCCATGTTCATTGAGCAGCTAAATGTGAATTGCGTGGTAGGGACAGAGGTCAGGTTAGGTCTGATTAACTCATAAATGAATGTGCCCACTGGATGCATCCTGGGAAACCACAGCTGCTAATTAAGTATTACAAAATGCAAGCTTCATGAACGTGGGGGCCTTGTCTGACTTCTTCACCATTCAAACCCTATCACCTGGCTCCACGCCTGGCACACCATAGATGCTCTATTAGTATTTTTGCCAACATTTTATTATAAAAGATTTGAAACATAGCAAAGTTGAAAGAATTTTTCAGGGAAAGTTCATATACTCACCACCTACATTCTACCATTTAAATGTTATTATATTTGCTTTATTTTATACATATATAATAAAATTATATATATATATATATATATATATATATATATATATATATACACCCATCTATTAATCCACTTCATTTTCCAAAGCATTTTAAAGTAAACTGCAAACATCAATACACTTTCCCCTAGGTATTTCAGTGTGCATATCATTAACTTCTGTTCAATATTGTTTTGCACTTTTTTCTGTTGATGCAAATTTACCTACAGCTTAATGTATAAATCTTAAGAGCCCATTTACTGGATATTGTGAATTGAATTGCATCCCCACTAAAATTTATATGCTGAAGTCTTAACCCCAGTACTGCAGAATGTGACTGTATTTTGATATAGGGTCTTTAAAAAGGTCATTCAGGTTAAATGAGTTTATTAGGAAGAACGTTAATCCAGTATGACTGGTGCCCTTAAAAGAAGAAGTGGTTAGGACATACACACACAGAGCAAGGAAACACAGGGAAAAGACCTCCCCCTGCAAGCCAAGGAGAGAGAACTGGAACAGATCCTGCCTTCAGAGTCCTAAGAAGGAACCAACCCTGTCCATATCTTGATCACTGACTTTTAGCCCCCAGAATTTTATGAAAATAAATTCACATTGTTTAAGCCACCCAGTCTGGAACATTTTGTTATGGCAACCTTAGCAAACTAATACACTGGGTTTTGACAAAGGCATTCACCTGTGTGACTCAAACACCTATCAATATACAAAACATTAGTACTCTCCAGAATGTTCTCTCAGGCTCTTGCTCAAGCAATTTCCAACAAGATGCTACTCTGAATTTTTATACTCTAGGTTCATTTTGTCCATTCTTGAACTTCATGAAAATAGAATTATGCACTGTATACTTTTTTACGTAAGGCTTATTTTGCAGAATGTTTTTGAAACACTTTCATGCTTTTTCCATGAATCAACAGTTTATTCTTTTCACTGCTAAGTAGCATTGCATTGTATGGATGTACCACAGTTTACTTATACATTATCGTATGGACAGACACCTAGGTTCTAATTTATGAAAATTATAGATAAAACTGCTGTGAATATTTCTGTACAAGTCTTTTCTTAAGCATATGTTTTTGTTTCTTTTGGAGAAATACCTAGGAATGGAATGACTGGATCATATGGCAGTGTGTGTTTCGTTTTATAAGAAATGACCTGAAATGTTTCCAAAGTGTTTGCACCATTTTACATCCTTACCAATAATGCAGAAAAGTTCTGCGTGTCCTTGCCAACATCTGGGGCTGTCATGTTAAGTGTTTCATGAATGAATAAAGATGTGGATTGTTCCTGAGTCTTGAAGTGACTATTCCTGGAACTCCGCTGGAAAGACCTCAAATGGAAGAACCAGATTTCTTTCTCTCAGAGAAGAATACATGATGCAATGAGAAGGTTCTGGGCTTTGGAGATGGAATATCTGGGTCCACTTCCCACCTCTGCCACTTAGTTAGCTGTGTGATCTGGGCCATTTAAGTTTCTTGAGTTTCCGTTTTCTCATGTGTCACAAGGACAAAATGAGGAAATGTATTGAATGATGCTTAGCATTAAGCCTGTGTATAGCAAAGTTTAGAAACTGATGCTTCATGACGTGGATCAGTCACTGTTCTCTTTTTCATCTTTTCTCAGGATCTTCTCGTTCCTTTATCACATCCACCTTGCCCCTTAAATTCTTTCCTGCATCCTTTTCTTCCTTCTTCATGCCTCTGTAGAGAATCAGAATTTTTTCTTAGAACAGGGCATAGCCCCTAGTCAAAGGTATGCTTTGAAGAGATCAAGAGAACTGACGCATAGAAAAAAGACCTAAATTTTAATTGAGCTTCACTTATTAGTATGGCATTGGGGACAAATAAATCTTAGTTTTCTTATCTGTAAATTGTAGAGGATAACACCTTGCCGGATGGGGTCATGTGGTAAGTCAAATCAAGTAAGTGTCTAAAGTGTAAGTGTCCCAGCACAGTGCACAGAATAGAGTAAGTGGTCAGGAAACAAGAGTTCTTTTCCTCCACAAGGTCTGAGGTCAGAAGGCACATCACATGCATGAGGTCTGCACCTCTCTGCCCACTCTGAACTCAGTTTCTGACTCGTTTGGGACTGCTAGAAGCCCTGTGGTCTTTTGTCCCCTCTCTATAGATCTTGCTACTCAGATCTCTGATGTTCTTTGAGTGTTTAGGAGCCAAGAGCCTTAATGTGTGATCAGGCCCCAAACCTGGGAAGAGTTCATGAGGTTTGCTGATGGAGAAATACACAAGGAGAAGAAAAAAGAGAGAAAGGAGGATTCACTTAGCATATGTTTCCATCCTAAACCTCAAAGAAAAGATTTCAGAAGATACCTTCCCCCATGCCTCTTCCCTATCATCGCGTCATTAAAGCCTCAGAGAGATATTCAGAGCATCCCTTCCCTCTTCAATTAAACATAAGGAAAAGTCTCTTCATGTTTAACAAATGATTGCTGTGAATAAAAATAAAAGCCTTTCATTCAGTGATCGTTCTATTGTATTATTATTATTAACCACTAGTTGACTCTTGCTAATTGAGTTCCTCTGAATGAAAGGTTAACATTGCTTAGTACAAAGCAGCCACTAACCATTTAGCAATTTGCAGAATATGTTCTCTGTGCTTTGCCTTATTAAAGGAACATTGAGGAGAGGGGCTTGTGAGTTGTCAGGGATGATCTTGGGAAGATGGAAGTGGCCCAGTATCACTCCCTAGCTCCTTAATACACCATGTTCATTCTAAATGAATTCTTAAACTTGTGCTTCTTGAAGTTGTTCAAGCCTTTACAATGATGAATGCTTGAAGTCTCCTAGACACATAGATTTTCATTGGATAATTAGGAAATGGGGTAGATGAGTCTCTTCCAAATTGTACTCTTGGGCAACCCAAATGGCTTAATTTAAATTGCTAAAGAAGTTACATATGTGGCAGGGTAAAAGGCTTTGGAAGCCAATAAAACTACATTGAGATACCAGCTATGACTTTTTCTAGCTTGTGACCTCGAACGTGTATGCTCTGAAAGTCTCAGTTTCCTCACCTGCAAAATGTAAATAATAAGACCAACTGAAAGGAGCTGTTACAAAGATTAGGATGATGAAAACCAACATAGTACATAATGGGTGCTCTAAATAAAAGTGCTAACTTATCATCATCATCATCATCATCATCATCATTATTCAGCAGAGAGTTTGTGACCTGTTACTTTCAAGCAGATTGAACCTGTGACACTATGTAAAAACATTCCCCTGGGCCTTCTCTGTAAGAGTCAGCCAGTTCCTATGTTTAATGCAAGAAGGGTAGAGGTAGTATCCTCTAATTCTCTGTGCAAGGCTGAATCCTTTGTCCTTCTTCTTCTCCAAGGACTGAAAAGCAGGCACAATGACTAAACACAAATTTATGCATTATTTATGTATGGGAAAGATGATTCTATTGTAACCTGTGGTATGCTGAGACATAAATAAGCCTTGTTAAATCAGATTCTGCAAGGGGCAGGGGGTGACTTTTTACCTGATTTTGCTCCCTCTGGGTATCAGAATTATGACTGTAATAGTCAGAGGGGTTGACCTGGAACTGACATCTGGTTTAACAATACCTGTAGGAATTCTGAATCTACGGGCTCTTAAAAAACTAATAATAGCTTTGAAGAGAATGCCTGAGCGTTTATGCTGGCTTCTAAGGAGGTTCTGGTTCCTGCCACTGCTATGCATTTCAAGCCACAGTGATGGGCAGTGAAGTCTCCCATCCTCTGGCTCAAGGAGGAGTTGGTCAAGTTCAAGGACACTGATTGGGTCATGTTGCCCAAGGGTAGAGGATTGAAAGGAAATAATGTTCATAACACATGCAAGTATTGTTCTTTCTTCTCGCACCCCACTCACATGCTAGGGTGGTTTTAACCAAAGACCAAAATCTCAGGTACCTACATTGGCCAAGCAGGTTACCTGGATAAGTGACAGCACTATCTGAAAAGAGAAGCTACTTCTCAGTGCCAACTGATTGTTGCCAGATAGGTGTGCAGTGTTACCAGATAGTCTTATTTTATAGGATGAGTTAGAAGATGAGATTTCTGTAAATCTTCACTTTTTCAACTGTTGGCAAATAATTTTTGTTTTCTTTTCTTTCCTTTTATTTATTTTTTTTTTGAGACAGGGTCTCACTCTGTCTGTTGGGCTGAAGTGCAGTGGTGAGATCACAGTTCACCACAGCCTCAACTTCCCCAACTAGAGCGATCCTCCTACCTCAACCTCCCAAATAACTGAGACCACAGACGTGCACCACCATGCTCAGCTAATAATTATTGGATTGTTTATTTATTTATTTATTATAGAGACACGGTCTTGCTATGTTGACCTCTACAGTGTTTTAAAAAGTTGGCCAGGTGCAGTGGCTCAAGGACATCCTGGGCTCAAGTGACCCTCCCACCTCGCTCCCAAAGTGAGAGGATTACAGGCATGAGCCACTGCACCCGACCAACTTTATAATAACACTGTAGAGGTCAGCAAACACATTTAAGGGCCAAAATCAGCCCTTAGACAGCCAGTTAAGAGCTTAGTCACTGGAGTTAGTCAGAACTGGGATCAAGTCTCGGCTCTGCACCTTAGTGTCTGGGTGACCTTGGGTAAGGTTCAGTCTCCTCACCTGCAAAATGAAGTTAATGAGGGTACCTACTTCATCTGGCATTCAGATTAATTGGGATTACACTCACAAAGCCCTAAGTATAATGCCTGGCACATAAAATTGAATTAACACTTGTTAAAGAAGTCATTGGTGCATCAAAATGTGGGAACAGAATTAAAGAATATCAGGCAAAGTTAACCTTTCCAGCCCTTACACAATGATTAATTATGGACCATCCCCTTTTGTTTCTCAGTAATTTTGCCCATATAGCTCCAAGTTGGCAGGAATTCCAAGCCAGGTTTTTACCCAAGAGCTACACATGAAAAATGATCTCTTCCCACCTCAAATGCAACCAGGTCCATACCAATTAATGCGGTTTATATCTTTCCCTCCATTTTGAGATAAGAGGAAGAAATGGGTTATTAACGAGATAGTTTGAAAAGACCCCCAGTGAATCCTGGATTTCCTCAGAGAAACTTCTCTATGTTTTCACTCACCTTTGTCACCATCTTCACTGACTTCTCTCAGGAAGCAGAAATAGAAAGTAGGTGAGCTAGACAGCTAGAAAGTAGAGGCAGTTACCCTAGGCTTTGCCCAATTTTCTCTACAAACACAGGTCAGGACAGCAGAGAGGCTACTCCTGGGTCAGGAAAGGTAACAAATATCTCTAGGTCAGAGTTCAGCACTCACCTGAGCACTGTTGACATGGGGCCAGAGAACTCGTTATTGTGGGGCCTGTCCTGTGTGTTGTAAGATGTTCAGGAGCATTTTTTTACTTCCACCCACTAAACACCAGTCGTGCGTACACTGCCCCTGCCCGCCCCCCCCCCACACCAGTTCTGGCCATCAAAAGTATCTCCAGATATTGACAGATGTCCTGTTGAGACCAAATTCGTCCCATTGAGAATGCTACTCTAAATCCATCCCTTCCTGCTACTCCTTGGGGATATCCCTGATTCTGGAACTCTCCCTGTAATAAAATTAAGAGAAAATAACCAGAAGTAAAAGAGCATTCTGTAAAGAAAACTTTAGGGGAAAAAAATACAGAGAGTGAGTTTTGGGATCAGATGACAAGGATTCGAATTCTGGTTCACCCTCAGATGAATTGCTTGAAGCAAAATACCTCACTTCTCTGAGCTTCAAATGCTTCCTCTGTAAAATGAGGATTATGATACCCTCCTCCCAGGGATATTTTTCATATTAACTGTGATAATGTCAGGAATCTAAATATCACAGCATTATACAGTCCTGCTAAATAAACAGAAATAATTATTATTTTATGAGAAAGATAAAAATTCACTCTGATTTTTTTTTTTTTTTTTTGAGACAAGGTCGCACCCTTTGACCAGGCAAGAGTGCAATGGTGTGATCATAGCTCACTGCAGCCCTAATCTCCTAGGTTCAATTAATACTCCCACCTCAGCCTCCCAAGTAGCTGAGACCACAGTCACATGCCACTATCCCCAGTTAATTTCTTTTTGGTAGAGATGGGGTCTTGCTATATTGCCCAGACTGGTCTCAAACTCCTAGGCTCAAGTGATTCTCCCGCCCCAGCCTCGCAAAGTGTGCATTCTAATCCAAAAAAAAAAAAAAAAAAAAACTTACTGGATCATGTTCAGTATTTTATGTATTTTAGAAATTTAGACAAGGCTCCACCAATTCCACAAATGGCCTATTCACTGTTAATTCTGAGGGGCCGATGCTCAGATAAGACAATTTCCCTCTAGTTGCCTTGCTCTTTCCTTCTTTCTCAATGTCTCTAGTTAAGAAATCATCCATGATCTTTTAAGCATCGAAATGTATAAAATATTTGAGTCCTTGTATCTTCTTTGTCTTATGTACTGTAATAGGTTCAAAGTAAAAAGTCCCAAAATCACCATTCTCACCTCATCTCCCCTTAGGTCTGCTCCACTCACTCAGTAAGTATTTCTGAGAACCTACTAAGTGCCAGGCATTTGAGCTAGATGGATGAAAAGACATTACTGTCTTCTCCTTATAAACTTACTCACAAAGCAATGGGGAAAATAGATAAGTAGGTGGTCAATTATAATATATCATGGTCATTTTTTAAAGCTTCACTTTCTAATGTTTTTTCTTTCTTTTTTGAAAAAAATGAAGTCAGTACAGGATTGCAAATTTATTCTAATAAGGAAATTAAGGAAAAGAAAAATAAGTGTAAGCAAAATAAGAGGAAGTCAAAAAATTAGTGTTCACAGCATACATGTTTAACAGATTACTCGTAGCCTGTAAATTGAGCACTGAGCTTCCTAGTTGCCAATGTGAAAACAGAAAGAAGTTACAGGACAATTTGGTGTGGTCAGTAGGGAAGGAAGAGGAGAGTTGGGGAAGACATCCTATATAAGGTCATGTCTGAGATGAATCTCAAAGCACAAGCAGGAGCTATGCACATTGATAAAGCAGGGGTGGGTAACATAGGTGAACTTTATAGCACACTCAAAGGCCTAGAGACAAGGTAGAGCATAGCAGGCCCCAAGCTTGTGAGCAAAGCTTGGGATTCTGTTTGCTTTTTACCATTTCTCTTTGCTTGACAGGATCAGGTTAGAGCCAAATTGCATAACAAAGCCTGCCAGAAATCTTCCCTTGCTGTTTCCACAGGAAGTCATTTAAAAAGGTGAAATTCAGCCACAGTTACATCAACTGCAAGAGGAAAGACATTCGGAAATTTTACCTTTTCTTTCTGTTCCTGGTTTGGCAGAGAGAGAATATGTGAAAATTGATTCAGAGGTAAGTGCTCTGCTAATAGAAAAGCATTAACAATAAAAGTAGGTCACTGGCAGGGCCTTTCTACTCTCCCCTCTGCTACCTGTATTACAGATACCTATCATTACTGATACCAGCAGCTGCCTGGGGTCTGCATTGCCCGTTTGCTACCCTGGATGTCCTCTAATCATGTTCCTGAAGCCCCCTGAACAAATGCCCAGTGCTGACCATGTGAAAGACATATTCTTCACTTGACTTCTCATGTTCTATGCACTTTACCCCAATCAACCAAGCAAGCAGCCAACCAGCCAATCAATCCCAGGTACTCACTGAGCATCCACTTTGTGCTGGGCATTGAGCTGGAGCCAGGTCATGGAGAGCCTTGTGAGACTTATGTTGTGGTTCAGGCTCCCAAGGAAAAAGATTCTGAGCAGATTCACATGCAGGGGTTTTGTTGGGGAGTGGTTTTGAGAACAACAGATAGAAGGATGGGAGGGAAGCAGGCTGGTGGGAGGGAAGCAGGCTGGACAAAGGGAGGAAGTAAGGAAAACTGCAGTGACAGTAGAAGCTGCAGATGATCTTATGGGGGACACTGGAACTGGGGTGGCCCCTCAAAGATGTTCCAAATTGAAGCAAGGGAGGCAGGCCTGTGTGACTCAACCTGACCAGTTGTTGCATAGAATGAAGAGACATGACCTTGGATGGGGCAACACTCTTTCTAGGGAGGCACTCAGCTATGAGCTATCAGCAGTTAATGGACCAAAAGGTATATATGCCTGCTGCATAGTAACTTACCAATGCACTGAGACAGCAGGGTTTGCAGCAGAGAAAGAGTCTAATGATCACAGGGTGCCAAGCAAGGAGATAGGAGGAGACTCTCAAATCCATCTCCCCAAGGAATTCTGGGCTGGAGGTTTTAAGGGGATTATGGAGGCTGAAGGACTGGAAATTTGGGGCCGTTGATTGGTTAGAGCAAACAGAATGAAATCATCAGGACATGGCATCTGTATTCCTTGGTGAATCAGCTTCTCATGGGGTTCTCCAGACCAGCTGACATCAGTAGTTTCACTGGTATGTAGGACCTGAAAGAATATCTCAAAGGGAAAACATAACATTTTATAATGTTCAAGTTGTTAGGTGTAGAGTAGTTAAGAACTATAATCTTGTAACAGGGTCTACATGATTCCAGGACAATAAGCACCAAACTATGAGGAAGCATATTAGAGGGCAAACAGACCTCTTTATTAAAGCTGAGTGTGCTGGAAACTTGGTCTATTATGTTTCTCCCTTTCCTTTCTTCCCTGATTAATTTTATAAAGTTCATAGGGACGGCTTCATCTACACTCCCAGCTGCTGGGAAAATAAATGCCTTGGTCTTGTAGGAAGATCAGGACAGCACACCACAACATCCACTGCACCAAAGGAAGGAATTGAGATTTTATTCTCAAAATAAGGGGAAGTTATCGCAGTGGTTCAGGCAGAGGAGTGGCATGATCTGACCATCACTGTGAAAGTATCACTCCTGCTGGGTGATGAAGTGGGGGGTGAGCAAACATGGCAGCAGGGAGATCAATTAGGAGGCTATTGGAGACATCTCAACCAGAAGGATAGGGATGCAGTGGAAACAGATGAAGTAGATCATTTAAAACAGCAGGACACGATGAATAACTGGCTGGGAGGGTGGGGAAGACTCTGGCTTGAGCACCTAATGGATCATGAGATAGTGGACACCAAATAAAGTTTGGGTTTCAGGAGAAGGCTGTGCACTCAACCTGAGGCAGAGTCTGAGTTCCCTGGGAGATATCCCAGAGGAGACGTGGCATCATTTGAGTGCAGCACTCAGAAGAAAAGTTGAGGCTGGAGGTACCAAAGGAGGAAAATCCCCAGCTCAAAAATAATATCTGAGGCTATGGAGTCTTCCTAGTCAGAATGCATAGCTAGAAAATGAAAGTGGGCCCGTGAAAGAGCCCTGGAGAAACACAGTCTTCTGTGTGTTTTGAGACAAGGTCTTGCTCTTTCACCCAGGCTGGAATGCAGTGGCACAATTATGGCTTACTGCATCCTTGACCTCCCAGGCTCAAGCAATCCTCCCACCCTAGCCTCCTGAGTAGCTGGCACCACAGGTGCATGCCACCACACCTGGCTAATTTTTGTGATTTTTAGTAGAGATGAGGCCTCACTGTGTTGCCTAGTCTGGTCTCGAACTCCTGCTCTCGAGCAATCCGCCCACCTCCGCCTCCCAAAGTGCTAAGATTACAGGCAAGAGCCACCACACCTGGCCAAGAAACAGTTTTTAAGTAAAGAGCAGAAGAGTGGAAGCCAGGAAAACAGGCTGAGAAACATAAACCTGTCAGTCAAACACCAGGAGAATGTGCTGATAATGGCGCTAACTTTCACGGAATGCTCTTTGTGCTGGTCACTATGCAATGAGACTTGCAAAGATTATTTTTATATTCTTTGAAGTGGGTATAACTCCTGTCTTCCCCTTACAGTTGGAGAAACTGAGACTTAAACTGCTGGAGTAATTTGCTCAGGATTGTACACTCAGTAGGAGGGGTGCAGGGCGTTGCTCTCAGACTTTCTGACTCCATACGAATGGCCTCAACCACTCTGATTTACTGCTGTAGAAAAGTCAAGATGATGGGGAGCTTTTCAGGAAGGAAAGAATTGTCAAATCTGGAAAATTCTGCAAAGAGGAAGGACTGGCATTTAATCCAGCAATCCCACTACTGGGTATCTACCCAAAAGAAAATAAGTCATATCAAAAAAGACACTTGCACATGCATGTTTATAGCAGCACAATTTGCAATTGCAAAAATATGGAACCAACCTAAATGCACATCCATCAATGAATGGATAAAAAAATATGGGATATATACACCATGGAATACTACTCAGCTATAAAAATAAACAAAAGAATGGCACTTGCAGTAACTTGGATGAAGTTGGAGATCGTTATTCTAAGTGAAGTAATTCGGGAACGGAAAATCAAGTATCGTATGTTCTCATAAGTGAGAGCTAAACTATGAGGATGCAAAGGCATAAGAATGATACAGTGGACTTTGGGAACTCAGAAGGAAGGCAGGGAGTGGAATGGGGAATAAAATACTACACATTGGATATCGTGTACACTGCTTGGGTGACAGGTGAACCAAAATCTCAGAAATCACCACTAAAGAACTTTTCCATATAACCAAAAACCACCTGTTCCCCAAAAACTACTGAAATAATTTTTTTTAAAAAAGGAGAATGACAGTACCCATGCTCTTTTCAACAAGTAAGGCATTCGTGGCTTGGTGGGGGCACTTCTACTGAAATGATGGCATGAAAGCCAGACTGTGCTGGACCAAGATGGAATGATTAATTTCTCTGACTGCACTGGGCATAAAGTTATGATGTGGAATTATCCACCTTACTAGGTTTTGCAGTCAACCTATGGCTTTTTTAAAAAAAATTTTCTCTCTGTGTGACTATTTTGTTGACCGTAGGGGTCCATAAAAACCCTATTGGTTCACTTAAGAATATTGGGTGTCTACAGAGAGAACATGGATAGGCAAAATAGTTTAGGAGAGAATAAGTAATTTTAACAGAAGAAGGCAAAGTAATAGCTACATTTACCTCCATTGTTCTTAGGATATGGTCAAGGACTGGTCGACTCGCCAAAGGATTTTATGATAACACTCAGGCTTCTTTTGTATTGATTTGACTGAGATATTGCTTTCTTTTTTCTTGAGTTTAGAGAAAATTCTTATTATGATAATAATAGTAGTAATAATCACATTTATTGACTCAAGACGTAATTCTAGAATTCCAATTATATGATAAGCGCTGGAGATCCCAGATAAATCAAAGTCCCCATCCTGGGTGAACTCGCTCTTATTGGAGAGGAAGGAATATAAGCAAATACATGTGTCACTAAGTGATAAGGAATAATGAAGGTGGTGTGTGGGTTTAGTGGAGAGCTCAAAGAAGAAAGTGGAAGCAATGTGATGGAGGGGGAATGCTACATAGAGGAAGATTATTGAAGGAATGCACTTACAATGGAGAGAATGTGACACTCAGATGGAATGTGGGGAGCATAATGCATTGGGCAGTCTCAGTAGTTCCACATGGTTGGAACCCAGAATTTTGTAAAGAAGCAGCAGGAGAAGAAAAAGAGAGAGGCACCTCCCCACAGGATACAACACTGCACAGCTTGCTAAGGTGCTTCACCTCCATTATGTAAATGGTTCTGCAAAGTATGGAGAAAGGAAACTTACATAGACTGAATTACCTAATATACTCCTGGCATTCGAGCTTTGAGGTTTTAAGTTATCCTATGTAAATCCAGCCACATGCCTGAGATGCGGGTACTAGTTAGCGTCTCTGCTTAAAGATTTGGGAAATTGAGACCCAGAGAAGATGACTTCTCCAAGGTCTGAACATGGAGTTTTAACCCACGTCTATCTGACTCCCAAGTCTGTTCTCTTTTTATTACGTGATCCTGCCTTTTTGCTATGCCTAAACATTCTTAAATACAGGAGGGGATGCAGAATATTATATTCCTAAAGAGCATAGTGAATCATTCATGGAGCTGTAGCTGGCGCCTCCTTGGCACAGCATGATTTCAAAGCTCTTCTCTCTAGGCAGGCTGGTCTAGGAAAAAAAATTATTTCCACGTTGACCTTTAATACCAATGAATGTGAATGATCAGGGATGGGGAGGAAGCTAGATTTAAATTGCTTCTTGAATATTGACTCTGAAAGCATGAACTTGTGATGTGGACTTTTAATGATATGAACATATGAAAAATGTCAAGATCTTTTTATTTTGTCAGATTAATTTTTTAAATATTTCCAAACAGATTTGCAACGTACAGTTTGCAGGCATAAGAAGAGAAATGTTGGGCAGGGGTGTGAGACCCATTAAAACAATAAAACATTCCTGAGTTATACCCAAGTTAGGGAGGAAGATTTGTTCTTTCATTCCTTCATTCATTCATTCATTCATTCATTCTCCAACATTAGTTCATTGTGAGTTCCTATAATTTGTGAGTCCTCCTATGCACCAGGTACCACTCAAAGCACTGAGAATCCCTCAGTGGACAGAATAGACAAAAGCCTTGCCCTCCAGAAGTTACATTCCAGTAGGAAACACCATGGAACTTCTGAAATGCCATGCCGTAAATCTAGATGGTGAAATTAATATTTAATGAGGACTCAAGAGACCAGAATTCTATCTCCAGTCCTGTTGCTAACTAGCTTCTCTCTCAGTAAGACTACCTAACATTTCTATTTCTTCGTCTCCTCATCTGTAAAGTGGGAATAATGCAACTTATACTTCCTGTTGCATGGAGTGGTCATGTGACTCAATCTGCTGAAAAGAAAACGCAGACTGCTATACTCCAAAGAATACCAAACAGGTAATAACTCCTAGCATTTACTACTCCTACCCCTGCTGCTGCTGCAGCTACTGACATGATTACTGCCATTGCTGCTACTACTTCCACTGTTACTTCTGCTGCTGCTGATGCTGTTACTGCTACCACTACTGCTGTTGCTGTTACGACTAACACTATGTCTACAACTACTATTGCTGCTGTTACTCGTACTACCACTGTTTCTTCTTGCTCCTCTTCTACTACTACTGCTATTCTAATACTGCTACTAATGCCATTATCACTATTATTTCTACTATTACTATGACAATCACTGCTATTGCTATTTTTAGCACACTTTACTCTTGGCTTCCATGACACTCATTTCTTGGTTTTCTCTTACTTCTCTGGGTGCTCCCTCTCAATTTCTCTCAATCCATCTTTCCTCCACCCCCAACCTTAGTACCCTTCCCTAGCACTCTATGTTTTCCTTCAGATAATAGCAACAATTCCCTCTAAAATGCTACATTTTGATGAGTTCTCATAGGCATTTTCAGTCAAGATATTTTGAACATGACTTCTCCATGTTTTAGAAAAAACTCCTCTCCTGGAACCTACATTTGGGCGTCTCTCAGAAGCCTCAAACTCAATCTGACAAAAGTTGGACTATTGACCTCCCCTTCCAAATCTGCCCCCTTCCTTCCTGTATCTTCTGTCTTCAGGAAATGACACCATGACTTCCATCATCATCTCACAATAAACCTGGCAATTATGTCCGACACTCCCTTTCTCTTGTTCCCGAAGACTCTCACTCACAAATGCCTATGGATTTTACCTTATAAATGTTTCTTGATACTCTCAAAGCCCTGACTTCACCACTACATAATCTAGGCATATAACAAAATTACACTGGTACCTCATAAATTTATACAAATTTTTAAATATATTTCTTGAGCATGTCTACTTCTGTGCATCACCCCCTCGGCTCATAAGATTGTCCCCCATGTCACCAGGACTATTATTGTTGTTTCCTAACTTCCACTATTGCCCCCTTTAATTAATTCTCCATTTTTAAAAGATTTTTCATACTTCTTTTTTTTTTTTTTTTTTTTTTTTGAGACAGGGTATTATTCTGTCACCCAGACTGGAGTGCAATGGGTAATCATGGCTCACTGCAGCCTCGGCCTCCTGGGCTCAACTGATCCCTCCAACTTAGCCTCCCAAGTAGCTGGAAAGAGGTGTGCTCCACCATGCCCAGCTATTTTTTTAAAAATATTTTTGTAGAGATGGGAGTCTCACTATGTTGCCCAGGCTTGGTATTCAACTCCTCCCACTTCAGCATTCCAAAGTGCTGGGATTACAGGCATGAACCACTGCACTCACCCATTTCATGCATTTTCTTTGCTTGTAAAATCAAGTTCAAAATCTACAACATGCCCCTCGGGGGCAGCCTGGTTGTCTTCTTCTCCCCCTCCAGCTTCACCCTAGGATCTCTGTCTTCCCTCTTTCTTCAACCACGCATATCTGTCTCCTCCGTGAGCCAGATTCTTTCCATCACAGGGTCTTTCCACATGCTCTTTCCTCTGCCTGGAACGTTCCTTTAGCCCCATCCCCCCAACCCACCCACAGGGCTCATACTCATCTTTCAGACTCCGTATTCACTGTCATTTCCTTAAACATCCCCCCCTAGACTTGCTTCCCTTAGTCAATCTCAGAGCACCAATGGACTTTGCCTTGTAATTACCTGTATGAGTGAAATCATTGTTCAAAGACTGTCTCTCCTGATAGAACTTGAAAGTCAGGACATGATTGTAATCCCAGTGCCAAGAACAGAGCCTGGCATAAAGCAGGTATTCAATGAATGTGTGTTGAGTGAACAAACAAGTAAATCATCACCATTGTTGTTATAAAGTCACTGCCCTCTGGAGATTTCAGTTCCCTCTCATGAGCACGCCACTCTGTGAGATTTTGTTTTGTTTACGAAATATTCTGCTCTACTCCCTTGAACCTAGCAGGTTTCAATTTGGCTTTCCTTCCATTCTTCCCAAACTCACATAGGACAGACCTTAATGCACGCATTTGGCTCTAATAAACTCGGTTCCAAGGTAATTGAACTTCCTGCTATTTTGGGGTTGCACCATTATGAAAGGGGGAAGAATCACTGACCTCTAATAATTATTATCACTGTTACTGCCATTTGAGCTAGAAGCCACCTAAGCAGTTTCTGAAAACATGTCAGATAAAGAACCTAGAGTGTGCCTGAGTCTGTTTTTTATTTTTAAATTTTTCTCTGGAGTTTCCTGGACCCAATCATCCAGAGATGGAAGAAGGGCCCTGGTGAAACATGCCAACCCTGCGGTGCCTCATGACTGACAGATCTTCACAGCTATGGGCCAGCTGCCATCTGCCAAGTGGCCTCCAAGGGCTCCTGCCAAGAAAAGAGAGGCTCGAGGGAGCAGGAATTGAAAATAACTTAGTTTACACAACACACATACACACACAGTCTTATCAATACCATTGGCTCAATGCAGACATTGAGCTGTAAAGATCAAATCCTCAAGGGTATTTCAAAAATAATTGCATTGGATCAGGCCTGTTGGGTCCACGTCCCTTAAAGATAAACTGAACCTCACCCCATCATGCGCTCTCATCCATAAACAGATGACAAGGAACTCAAAAGAAACTCAGTCTCTATTTATACTGAAGCTCTGTTCTTCCTGATGAGACTCTGCATTACTCCAAGAGGATTTTTCTTTCCTTTAAAAGTAACTCTTGGCTGAGCATGGTGACTCATGCCTGTAATCTCACACTACTTTGGGAAGCCAAGGGGGACAGATCACCAGAGGTCAAGAGTTCGAGACCAGCCTGGCCAACATGACTACTCTACTAAAGGCCCATCTCTACTAAAAATACAAACATTAACTGAGTATGGAGGTGCACACCTGTCACTTACTCTATTCCGGTAGCTGAGGCAGGAGAATCGCTTGAATCCGGGAGGCCAAGGTTGCAGTGAGCCAAGATCACGCCACTGCTCTTCAGCCTGTGTGATAAAGTGAGATTCTGCCTCAAAATAGATAGATAGATAGATAGATAGATAGATAGATAGATAGATAGATAGATAGACAGACAGACAGACAGACAGATAGATAGATAGATAGATAGATAGATAGATAGATAGATAGATAGACAGATAGACAGATAGATAGGTGACTCTTGGTCCTGGAATGTCTGGGAAATAGCAGGAAGATGGGCAGAACGTCCTTTACCAGCCTTCGCTTTTGTGCACTCAGAGCCACGATCCTGCTCCCAGCTCCCCTGGACCCCTACTGAGGTGCCTGCTGCAAATGGATTATGCTCTGTATTTTACAGACGTTGTCTTGGTTGCTGCCATCAGAACCCCTCAGGGCCCAGGTCTCACAGTACCCTCTGACAGAGCTATCTAAGCCCCCAAAAGCCCCAGCTGTTTCCATACTTCCACCTCCCAACTCTGAGTCTCAATGATTCTTGCCTCCTCCTCTCAGCATCCTACATCAGATCCCAAGTTACTCAGGATTTATAGGACTCTTAGGAAACCAGTGCATCTCTCCCCCTTTCTCTACCTGTTAATCTGAATCACAAGTTCTGGAACCAGTTACCAATCAAAAGAAGATACCAAATATCTCCAGCCTTTGTCTTGGGTGAGTAGGACTCAGCCAGGTTCTTCAGACAGTGTTGAGAACACAGACCAGTCAAGCTTGCATATTTTCTAAAGATTTACTGGCCTCTCTGTACTTTCACAGAAGCAGACAATGGCCCTTCACCAGCAAGACCAAGAGAATAAGAAAAAATAACACCAGTTATGTATTGAATGTTTGCTAATTTCCTAATCACTTCACAGGTCTTACCTTTCACTGAAATTTACAAGAGCCTGACGCATTATGTGGTCGTTGCCCTACTCATTGTTGCTATTATTATTTTGCAAGGAGAAAGACTAAGGCTCAGAGTGGTTAATTAACTTGCCCTTCCATTGTCAGGTAAATGACAATGCTTTTTTGGAACACGTATCTGTGTTGATTCCAAAACCTGAGCTTTTAAAAGTATAAAAAATAACAAAAGCTGACATTTAATGATCACATTACTGAATGCCAGGAGCTAAGCTAAGCATTTAACATGCCTTCTCTTCTTTCCTGTAATGATCCCACAAGGTAGGCATCAATAGGCCCATTTTAGAGAAGAAGTCACTGAGGTCCAGAACAGCTAAGTATCTGGTCCAAGGACTTATGGCTGGTGAGTAGAGAAACAGGGATTCCAGTAGACCTCGGAGTCTACTCACCCACAGCACTATGGGAACCTCTGCAAAGGCTTCATGGAGGACCTCTGACCCACACAGAAATATTATCTCAAAATGTTTCCTTATGCAGCCCCATTCCTGGAAACAAAACTTGGCATCCTATTTTTTTTTTAATTCAAATCAATAGTAAGAGAAGTGGAGATTGAGATGTGTATCTTTAAGGTACAATTCAAAACTTTGTCTTATTCTTAAAACACATGATAATATACAATCCCCTCCAGTGGAGCCATCTAAGCCCCTAGCTGCCCCAGCTACTTCCATACTTTGGTCTTCCAACTCTGAGTCTCAGCAATGCTTGCCTCCTACATCAGATCCCAAGTTACTCA
The DNA here is from genome assembly GCF_049350105.2 of Macaca mulatta. NCBI lineage: Eukaryota > Metazoa > Chordata > Mammalia > Primates > Cercopithecidae > Macaca > Macaca mulatta. The sequence goes on along the minus strand of NC_133425.1, from coordinate 10,673,383 downwards.
GGATTTACAGAACTCTCAGGAAAGTAGTGAATCTCTACCCCTTCCCCTACCTGTTCCTCAATCACAGGTTCTAGAACCAGTTACTAATCAAAAGAAGATACTAAATATCTCCAGCCTTCATCTCCAAGGCCCAGTGGAGACAGACACAATGGGACATTCCCGGAGCTGCTTATGCTTCAGCATGACACAGCCTGTTAGCGGGCTGGGAGCACGTGGCCACTCCTTTGTGAAAGGGCGGGCTCTGAAAGGTGGATTCCCCTGGCGTCCTGCATCCTCAGATTTTGCACCACTCAGTACATCCATTCCTGGGCCGCTGTATTCAGTAGTACCCAGCACAGGCAACTGACCACTGTAGATCAGACTGTTTCTCCAGACCTTGACTCATCTCAGCCTCAGAGCAAACCATTTCTACATTTGTATAATGCTATTCACCAGAGGCCACTGGTCGTGACAGCTGTGACATCTAGCCCCATGTTCTTTTGGCTGACTGGTCAATTATTTTCAGCTCAAAGCCCAATAATTTCCCAGGCTGGCATGGTAGCAAGGGCACAGGGTCAGGAATCATATATACCTGGGTTCTAGTCATGCATCTTTCCTTTACCAGCTGTATGACCTAGGACACGTCACTTTACTTCTCCAAAATCTAATTGCCTTACTATTAATTGGGGATTATAAAGGCCTCCTTGCATAATGTTGCTGTGAGGATTAAATATGCTAACCAAAGACCTGGTATGAAGAAGAGATCTCATGTGTGTCGTTAAGCCCTTTTCCCCTACATAACCAAGTGCCTAAGAGAACAGACGTAGCGAAACCGTGATTAGACCTTTTGAGCAAGGGAACTTCAAAGGCAGCTCACAGGGTTGCCAGAACTCTCAAAATGGATTCATTTACGGAGAGACTATAAAGAAAGCCCACAAAGTCGTGAACTCAGCACTTCACTTGTCACTGCTCTTTATATTCAAATGTTGGAAAGACAGGACAAGCTGGACCAACATGCAGGGAAAGGTGACCACAAAGCCAGGTGTGTGAAAGGAATGGGGAAGGGGATTGGACAGGTGCTCACTGAAGAAAGACATCTCCATAGGGGCCAGTCCACCAACAACCACCTTCTTCCCGATTCCAACTGAGCCTTAGAAACCAGGTACTTCCTCTACATGCTATCCTCCTAAGAGTCTGTAGACCCCGCCAAAGGTCAAGAAATTGCAAAAAAATCTTATTAGACCCTAAAAGAAAGAAAGCTTTTTTTTTTTTTTTTTTTTTTGACAGAGTCTCGCTCTGTCACCCAGGCCGGAGTGCCATGGCGCAATCTCCGCTCACTGTAACCTCTGCCTCCTGGGTTCAAGCAATTCTCCTGCCTCAGCCTCCCGAGTAGCTGGGATTACAGGCATGCACCACCACACCCAGCTAATTTTTTTGGTATTTTTAGTAGAGACAGAGTTTCACCATATTGGTCAGGCTGGTCTTGAACTCCTGACCTTGTGATCTGCCCACCTTGGCCTCCCAAATTGCTGGGATTACAGACTATTTTATTATTTTTTTTAGAGACAGGGTCTCACTCTGTTGCCCAGACTGGAGTGAAGTGGCAAAATCATAGCTCACTGCAGTTTCAACCTACCCACCTCAAGTGATCCTCCCTCCTCAGCCTCCTGAATAGCTGGGCCTACAGGCATGTGCCACTACGCCTGGCTGATTTTTTAATTTCTTTTGTAGAGATGGGGGGTCTCCCTATGTTGCCCAAGCTGGTCTTCAACTCCTGGACTCAGGCGATCCTCTCGCCTCATCCTCCCAAAATGAAGAAAGCATTTTAAATATCATAGATTAGGAAGTCTCCCAGAGCAATTGAGGTCCTCCTTGCTGACACGAGGGTGTAGCTACAAGAGCTGCCTCTGTTTGACTCGTCTGCAGCTCTTCTGGGCTCCCTGCTTCCCTCCTCTCCTTCCTCACCTAGTTGTGAAATCCCCTGTCCTTGTGTTGAGGGCAGGGACCAAGGTCTTTAGAGTCAAATAGACCTGGGAACAAACTGGGCTCCATCATTTTCTAGTGTTGCATTTCCATTAGTTACCTCATTTCGTTGAGCCCCAGATCATCATCTGTAAACACACAGGGCATAATCATAGCATTTCCCTCTTGGGTTGCTGCGAGGATTAGATAAAATATGAATAAAAAGTCAGTCCTTAATACATGCTGGTTTCCTAAGTACACCTCCCTAGCACAGTGCTGAGTATTTGTAATAACAGCAATAATAGCAGTATTAAATAATCACTAAGCACTAGGCTCTGTGCTAAACACATCCCAGTTATTGTCTTGCTAATCCTCACCACAGCCCTGTGATGTAGGTAACACAAGCGCACGTTTTAGAGTTGGGGAAATCAAGTCTCAGAAAAATTCTGTAGTGCATCTCAGGGTACTGTTGAAAAATGGCAAAGTAGGAATTCAAGCCAACACAAACAAGGCAGGCTAAGCTCTACTGGGCACTGACAATGTGCAGGAACTGCTCTAACTACTTTAAATATATTCTCCCCAAAAAACTCCGTGAAATAAGTACTCTTTTTTTCCCCCTTTTTTACAGAGAAATGTAGGGGCCAGAGGAAAACTTCCCCTTTACTCTCTGATGGTTCACTGAAAATCAACAGACCAAAGGCAGATTAGGAGGAGAAAAGGCACACAGAGTTGTATTTTAATATGCACAGTACGGGGAAATTGCAGGAGAATGATTACCCAATAACCCAGGGAGGCACAGATGTTTGTATACTCTTCTTCATAGGGGAAGAGGAGATGGGGGAAGTGTGGCAACTTGAGGGACAGTAAATGATGTTTAGCGGGAAATGAATGCAGTTGGAGAACACCCAATGGCCTGAGACAAAGCCCTGTTGGGCCCACAGAGCAGCCAATGGCTGGTGACGAAAGTCTGTGCAGGTGTATTAACAGACTTCCATCCTTCCTGCTGCAATATGAGTTAAGGCTGTGAAAACTTGGGGAAGACAGTTGTGTTTTGGGCAGGTCTGGTTTCTAGGCAGATAAGGGAACTTCAGAGAACAACTTTATCCTGTGCTTTGGGAGAGACAGAGGATGGAGAGTTGGGACGAGGGAAAGTCAGAGAGAACTTGAGGCTACTTAGTTCAGCACATCAAAGTGCAGTATTTGGGGGTACTGGTTTCTGAGCCCCAACAAAAAGAAACAAGTTCAGAGGCTAAATAACTAATAGATTCTCCCAGCTAACGGGAGGTGGAACCAGAATTCAAACCTACATCTCCCCAATTCTAGAGCTTATTGTTTTCATCTCTATGTTCTGCTGCCTCTCCTATGCAGTTAAATAAAAGAGAAGTTACATTTTTTAGCAAGCGCCAAATGAAAAGACAGGCAATTAGGCTGGGCGCGGTGGCTCAAGCCTGTAATCCCAGCACTTTGGGAGGCCGAGACGGGTGGATCACGAGGTCAGGAGATCGAGACCATCCTGGCTAACACGGTGAAACCCCGTCTCTACTAAAAATACAAAAAACTAGCTGGGCGTGGTGGCGGCGCCTGTAGTCCCAGCTACTCGGAGGCTGAGGCAGGAGAATGGCGTGAACCCGGGAGGCGGAGCTTGCAGTGAGCCGAGATCGCGCCACTGCACTCCAGCCTGGGCGACACAGCGAGACTCCGTCTCAAAAAAAAAAAAGAAAAGAAAAGACAGGCAATTTATACTCTGAGAGTTCAAAGGAAGGAGACCTCAGTGAAGGATGAAGAGGTGTGAGCCCTTGCTCTGTTACCTGAAATTTTATTTCACCTGTGTGATCCTCAGTTTCCTTAAGTGAGAAAAGGAAACGACGGTACTCATTTCAGAGGGTGAGGGGGTCATATGAATGAGTACAGAGGGGCTTGATGCATGTTTCTTAGAAGATTTGCCTGGGCAGACCCTTGCTGTGGTCCAAGGAGTGGCGTTCCTTTTCTCCTTGCCTTCCCCTTTCTGTGCTTGTATGGAGAAATCCCTAAGACCTGTGAAAATGGAGATGTGCTGTCTGACTCCCTCAGCCTGCCTACAGGAGCGATTCAAAGGCCTCAAATAATTGTCTGGAAAGAACCAGTTCAGGGAAAGCACATTACAAGAGGAAAGAAAATTGCCTAATCCTCATGCTGCTGAGTCCTCAATTTGCAAAAGCTCGGAATCAAAATAATGAAGAAATAAACATCAGGGACGTTCCAAGGCTGGTTCTTCTATGAATGCCTGTCAATCACTCACCTGGAAGACTCCACCTGTCAGTGCAGAGGAGTCCTCAAGGCCACCTGGGAGCAGCTGTGAGGTCAGAAAAGGCTGAAATGGAGAGATAGGATAACATATGGGGAGGCGGCAAAAAGACCCCTGCTTTGACCGTGCTGCAAGACATCGCTCAGCCTCTCACCAGCTACGCGATCTCCTGTAATGCTCTCTGCCTCTCAGGCATCCCCAGGAAAGGGTTATGGTGTGAAAACATACAAGGAGCCTTGGCACAGAGGGTGCCTGTGGTGAATGCCCACATGTGCATATTTCCTCAGCAACCCGGTTATTTTTCACCTTTTACTTTCTGATGCTATGTGGACATTCTGCTGCTCAGCTCTGGAGAACCGTTTTAATCTCTCCATAAGTTCTTGGACTGGGATTCGAATTATGGAAAATGAGCAAAAGCAACAGGTATCAAAATCGCAGGGGTCTGAAGAAGGGTTTTATTTTTTCTTTTCTTTCTTTCTTTTCTTTTTTCTTTTTTTTTTTTTTTTTTTTTTTTTTTTTTTTGAGACAGAGTTTTGCTCTGTTGCCCAGGCTGGAGTGCAATGGTATGATCTCAGCTCGCTGCAACCTCCACCTCCTGGGTTGGGCTCAAGCAATTCTCCTGCCTCAGCCTCCGGAGTAGCTGGGACTACAGGTGCCCACTACCATGCCAGCTAATTTTTGTACTTTTAGTAGAAATGGAGTTTTGCCATGTTGGTCAGGCTGGTCTTGAACCCCTGACCTCAGGTGAGCCTCCTGCCTCGGCCTCCCAAAGTGCTGGGATTACAGGCATGAGCCACCATGCCTGGCCCTATTTTTTCTTACGTAACAAGGACAGTTTAAATAAAGCTAGGAATATTTTTTTAATTCCATCAACAAAAATATGAAAATTGATTTAGTGTCCAATTAAAACCCCATATGTTCAAAGTCCTGCCATTGACGGGGAAGTTTTACAGATGTATGTTTAATGCATAATTCATGGAAAAGTGGCATGATTTATTTATGTTTATCTGTGAAGATGGGCTGAGCAGGAGCTACTTTAAATGAATAGTTTTATGGCCTTGAAAAATAAAAGAGGCTCAATTTATACATTTATAATTCAAGGGCCACTGATGGCTGAGCTTCATGTAGACACGATTCAGTCCATCCATGTGGCTTGTGAGAAATGGATTTGGGGGATTCCCAGGAGTTCTCAGAAGGAACTAGGACAGCTCCCGGGCTTCTAGGTGAATGACTGGCATTATACGGAGCCCTTCCAGAGACCCTTTAGCAAGAACACTGGGAGATGTTTTCAGAATCTGAAGCAGGCAAGGGTAGCACTGAATAGTTAGGTCTGCTAGGTGGGGATCATAACAGTGCCTGGACTGCAGAGAGTAGTGCTGGGGATAAATGAGATGACATAGGTGAGGTGCTGGCACACAGCAGACACTCAAGTGTTGCAGAGAGCTCAGAAACCTGGCATCTACCTGGCAGTGCCACCAGTGCAGCCCCCTTCCTGCTCCCACATTGTAGCATTGTGGTCAAGGGCACTGTGTCCAGATGTGAGCATGTTCTAGAACCTGAGCTGGTCATTGCATCTCCCTTGGTGTCAGTTTCCTCATCCCTGTAACGAGGATAATAATAGTACTTGTCTCATAGGATTATTGCAAAGATTGAAAAAGTAACAAAAGCACTATTCTATTATTATCCCCACTTAGCAGATGAGTAAGAAATTCTCACATCCTGGTTCCTGCCCATGGTTCAGCATAAATTATTATCAGTACACCCTTCATGCTCCCAGTTTTCTCTCTGGACCATAAATCAATCATATGGTTATCCTCCAGAGGAGAAAATCGAGGTGAGAGAAGTAACTTGCTCAGAATCAGGACTTACACTCAGACATTCAAGTCCATTCTCTCCACTAACCACTACACTTGCTTGCCTCAGATTCTGAACTTATCTCCTGGGGTTCTTGGTAACAGAGACTCCCACAGAGCCCCAGGCAGTGCTGCCCCAGTAGCCTGTGAGCCTGAATGCCATCCAGGTCCATTCTCAGAACTCCTGGAAATCCCGAAGGTCCATGACTCACAAGCCACATGGATGGGCTGTCTTGTCTACATTGTGTTCAGCCCAGCCATTGGTTGGCCTTCAACTATGAGCACATAAATTAAGCCTGAGACAGAACCTGGGTGCAAGTCCATTAGTTGGAGGATGATCTCAGTTAGCACCAGTGGGAAAGTGAGACATGAGATGGGGAAATGGAAAAGCCAACAGAGGGTGCATTCACACGTGGGTTGACATTGAGCAACACATCTCAGAACTGTCCCACCCAGGGGTAGGGAAGCTGAACTGCTCATCCACCAACTCCCATCCCTCATCCATTGAGTTTTGCTCCTAGGGCATTAGTTCTCTGGCATATTCACCTACCCAAGGCACAAGTCAAAGGTACCCCAGTGGCCAGAGAGCACCCCAGAGTGTCAGAGAAAACCATCAGCATGTGGGAACTGAGATGCCACCAGCATCTGCTACCACAGGTCAAGGGTATCTGTAGTACTAGCTGTTGTACTTCCCCAGGAAGTACTTGTGACCTGAGTACAATTCCCAGTATTTCCTGACCCAGGCACTATCTCTTGTGATCCAGGGAGAAGGTGGCCCAAGATAATATTGAGGAGAAAACAAGGCCTGGTAGGACATGGCAGAACTTTGGAGCTTTATCCTGAGGGCCATGAGAAGCCCCTGATGGATTTTAAAGAGGGAATGGACCTGATCTGATTAGCACTTCCAAACAATTGCCCTGGCTACTGCCTTATGAAATGCAGTGGTCTTGAAGCATGTTCACAACACAAACAGCTTGGGGTATCACGGTGGAAGAAGAACTTCTAAAGCAGTGGTTCTCAGGCAGAGGCAAATTTGCCTAATCCTCCAGGGACATGAGACAGTGCCTGGAGATATTTCTGGATGTTACAATTGTGAGAGGGAATAATGGTACCTCAAGTGAGTAGAGACCAGGGATGCTGCTAAACAGCCTACAATGCACAAGACAGCCCCCCACAACAAAGAACTCTATGCCCAAAATATCAATAGTGCCAAGACTGAGGAATCCTGCTCTAAGGAATTCTATAGGAACAAGGGATCTAGGTGAAATAAGGCTTTCTGGTCAAGGAGGGTTCAGCAGAGTTGACAGAGCAGGTGTTACGCATAAGAGAAAAAGGAGATGAACAGGAGGTGAAGATGATCAGGGGTCATAAAGTCTTGGGTCCAACTGTCAGAGATGTTTGAACCAGAGAAACTCCATCTTAAATAGGGACTGGGTAAAATAAGGCTGAGACCTACTGGGCTGCATTCCCAGGAGGTTAAGGCATTCTAAGTCGCAGGATGAGACATGAGTTCGGACAAGACACAGGTCATAAAGACCTTGCTGATAAAACAGGTTGCAGTAAAGAAGCCAGCTAAACCCCACCAAAACCAAGATAGTGATGAGAGTTACATCTGGTCATCCTCACTGCTACACTCCCACTAGTGCCATGACAGTTTACAGATGCCCTGGCAATGTCAGAAAGTTACCCTATATGGTCTAAAAAGGGGAGGCATGAATAATACACACTTTGCTTAGTATATCATCAAGAAATAACCATAAAAATGGGCAACCAACACCCCTCTGGGCTTCTCTGCCTATGGAGTAGCCATTCTTTTATTTGTTTGCTTTGTTAATAAACTTGCTTTCACTTTACTCTATGGACCAGCCTGAAATTCTTTCTTGGTGAGATCCAAGAACAGTCTTTTGGGGTCTGGATCGGGAGCCTTTTCCAGTAATACAACAACAATTAATGGTCGTGATGGAGAGAGAGTTACATAATGCTGGGTATGGCTTGAAATACCACCCGGGGCAACATGGTCTTATTCTTTGCCCAGTAGCAAATAGCTTTCATCTGCATCTGATTAGTAGTGACTGCCTGCATCAAGGATTGGATCAGGTAGTGCCATGATTGATTAGTGATGTCTGTCTCAGGAGTTGAGCCAGAACTGAGTGGCTGTGTGTTCTTTCTCTCTTTTTAATTGACGAGTAAAAAGTGTATATATTTATGGTATACAACATGATGTTTTGATATGTGTATATATTGTGAAATGACTAAATTAAGCTACTTAACATATGCATTACCTCACACAATGCACATGATTTTTGTGATGAGAACACTTAAAATCTACTCTCAGCAATTTTGAAGTATACAATATATTGTTAACTGCAGTCACTGTGATGTATACTAGATCTCTTGAAATTATTTCCTGTCTAACTGAAATTTTGAGTCCTTTGACCAACATCTCCCCAATCCCCACACCCTCTAGTACATCCTTGAACAAAGTTAATTTTTCTGTCTTTGAGCAACAGACACTAGTGGTGATACAGAACTTTTGCTCCTTAGCTCAGCTAGGTCCGAGTTCTTGTCTCATGACCAGGAAGAATTAGGCACATGGACCCCAGAGAGTGAGTGCAGTAGACTTCATTAAGCAAAAGGAAAGCTCTCAGAAAAGAAAGGGGTCCTGAAAGCAGTGGCTGGTCGCCCTCTTCACAGTTGAATACCAGGGTTTGAGGTGCAAATTCCTGGCAACTCCACCCCATCCTCCCAGTGCACATGTGGGCCCTTAAACTTAGCCACTCCATGTTGATTTATTTCCCTTACTGCACATGTGTTAAGGAATGGAATTTTCCACTGCAGGTGTGTTTAGGCAAGCTCCCTTTGCAAGCTCCCTATCTGCACAAAATATCTGGTGTAAGCACTTGTGGGTGGGTCAGAGGTTCTCTGGGGACCCTTTCCTTACTGTCTGCCTAAAGCAAGTTGGCTAACTCCTTTCAACGGGAGAAGGGACAGTATGATGACCTCACTGATTTCTTATGAGGTCATTGTAAGCCAGGCTGTACAAATGCTGAGTTATTCTTAATATGAGTATTCCAGAAACTTCCACCCCTCAGACTTCAGTGCAGGTGACAGAAACAGGGAGCAGAAACAGATGCATCCAAGCATCGTAGGTGTGTCTGCATCTGTACCCTTTGAGTACAGCATTTATGTTACTCAATGATGCACTAACACAGTAAATGACACCTCACTCCAGGTCAGGGAGAAACTACTCCCTCCTACGGAATTCACTGAACTTTTCTTTCTCCACTTCCCTTCTTCTCTTCCTTTATGAACTACCCACTTCCTCCTCTCTCTCTCTCTTTTTTTTTTTTCCCCTGATCTCTCCCTCCTCCACTTCCACCCTCAGTGACTGACTCCCTCAACTCTCCTGGAATGGAATTAACTTCTGTGTCTAGCTATCTAGTACCACATATAATCCATTTGGGATGATGATCTGTCTGATCCTACATAAGAAACACTCTCTCTATACGTTTTAAATTTTTAATTAACATATAGTAATTGTACATATTTATAGGTTACAATGTGATATTTCAGTACCCGTATACAATGTGCGACAATCAAATTCAGGTAATGAGCATATCCACCACCTCAAATAATTCTCATCTTTTAGTGCTATGGACATTTAAAATCCTCTCTTCTAGTTATTTGAAAATATAGAGTTAATTGTTAACTATAGTTACCCTACAGTTCTATAGAACATTAGAACTTATTCCTTTATATCTAGCTGTAATTTTGTATTTATTAACCCACCTTTCTCTATTCCTCCTTTCTCCCACTCTTACCAGCTTCTAGTTACCACTATTCTACTCTCAATCTCTATGAGATCACCTTATTTAGCTTCCACTGCATGAATGAGAGAGCATGCAATATTTATCTTCCTGTGCCTGGCTTATTTCCCTTATAACGTCCTCTAGGCCCATCCATGTTGCCACAAATGAAGGATTTCATTCTTTTTATAGCTGAATAGTATTCCATTGTGTATATATAGCACATTTTCTTTATCCATTCATTTGTTGATCGACACTCAGGTTGATTTCTTACCTTGGCTATTGTGAATAGCACTGCTATAAACATGGGAGTACAGATATTTCTTTGACGTCGTGATTTCCTTTCCTTTAGATAAATACCCAGTAAAGGTATTGCTGAATCATATGACAATTCTGTTTTCAGTTCTTTGAAAAAACACTGTGCTATTTACCCATAATGGCTGTACTAATTTACATTCCCACCAAGAGTGCATAAGAGTTCCCTTTTCTCTACATTCTTACCAGCATTTGTTTGCTTATTTGTTTTTGTCTTTTTTATAATCACCATTCTAACTGGAGTGAGATGATACCTCTGTGTGGTTTTGATTTGCATTTCCCTGATGATTACTGATCTTGAGCATCTTTATATGCTTCTTGGCCATTTTTATGTCTTCTTTTGAGAAGTGTTTATTCAGATTATTTGCTCATTTTAATCAGATTTTTTTTACCATTGGACTGAGTTTTTTTGTATATTCTGGATACAACTGATTGAGTTTTTTTGAATATTCTGGATATGACTCACTTGTCAAATGAACAGTTAGCAAATATTTTCTCCCCATCTGTAGATTGTCCTTTTACTCTGTTGTTTCCTTTGCCGTGCAGAAGCTTTTTAGTTTGATATAAATCCATTTGTCTATTTTTTATTTTGTTTTAAATGCTTTTGAGGTTTTGACGATGAAATCTTTGCCATCCAATCTTCAGAAACATTTCCCCTGCATTTTCCTCTCGTAGTTTCACAGTTTCAGGTCTTATATTTAAGTCTTTAATCCATTTGGGTTGATTTTTATGTATAGTGAGAGATAGGGGTGTAGTTTCACTCTTCTGTAGATGGATATCTAATTTTCCCAGAACCATTTACTAAGGAGACTGTCGTTTCTCCAATGTACATTCTTGGTGCCTTGTTGAAAATCAGTTGGCTATAAATATATGGATTTATTTCTAGATACTATATTCTGTTCCATTAGTCTATGTATCTGTTTTTAATGCCATTACCATGCTGTTTTGGTTATACACTTGTCCTGTATTTTGAGGTCACATAGTGTGATGCTTCCAGCTTTGCTCTTTTTGCTCAGGACTGCTTGGCTATTCAGGGTCTTTTGTGATCCCATATAAATCTTAGGATTTTTTTCTATTTCTATGAAAAATATTATTGGTATTTTAAGAGGAATTACATTGAATCTGTAGAAATCTGTAGATTGCCTTAGGTAGTATATTCATTTTAACAATATTCCTCCAATTCATGAACATATGATATCTTTCTAATTTTTTGTGTCCTTTTCAGTTTCTTTTATCAGAATTTTATAATTTTCATTTTAGATATCTTTTACCTCCTTGGTTAAATTAAATGAAGAATTAATCACCAGTAGACCAGCCTCACAAGAAGTGTTTAAAGGAATCCTACCTCTGGAAGCAAAAGGCCAGTCATAGCTACCATAATGAAAACATATGAAAGTATATAACTCACTGGTACAGCAGATACAACAAATGCAAAAGGGAAAGGAATAAAACCTTATCCCTACAAAAATCCCAAACCACAAACAAAAAGAGGAAGAAAGGAACAAGGGATATACAAAACAACCAGAAACCAATCGACAAAATGACAGAAGTACATCTTCACCCATCAATAACAACCTTGAATGTAAATAAAGTAAATTCCCCAATTAAAAGATATGGATTGGGTGAATGGATTTTTTTTAAAGACCCAACAATATGCTGCCTACAAGAAACTCACTTCGCCTGTAATGACACACATAGACTGAAAGTAAAGGGATAGAGAAAGATTCTATGCAAATGAACATTAAAATCAAGCAGGATTAGCTCTACTTAGATAACAGACTTTAAGCCAAAAACTGTGAAAAAAAGACAGACAATCTCATTACATAATGATAAAGGGATCCATCAATTCAGTAAGAAGATATAACAATTATAAACATATATGCACATAACACCAGAGCACCCAGATATATAAAGCAAATATTAATAGATCTAAAGGGGGAGATAGAGTACAACCTAATAACAATAGGACATATTTTCCCATGAAACATTCTTCAGGATAGACCATATCTTAGGCCACAATACAAGTCTCAACAAATTTTTAAAAATCAAAAGCATATCAAGTATATTTTCTATCCACAATGAAATAAAACTAGATATCAACCGCAAGAGGAACTTTGGAAACTGTACAAATACATGGAAATTAAATAACATGCTTCAGAACAACTGATGGGTCAATGAAGAAATTAAGAAGAAAGTTTAAAAATGTCTTGAAACAAATGAAAATAGAAATACAACATACCAAAATCTATGGGACACAACAAAAGCAGTAGTAACAAGCAATTTTATAGCAATAATTGCCTACATTCGAAAAATAGAAATGTTTCAAGTAAACAACTCAGCAATGTACTTCAAGGAATTAGAAAAGCAGAAATAAACCAAACCCAAAATTAATTAAAGGGAAGAAATAATAAAGATCAGAAAAAAATAAAACAAAGTAGGATTTTAAAAATGCAAAAGATAAACAGAATGAAAAGTTGTTCTTTTAAAGACTAGCAAATCAAAAACCATAGCTGGACTATGAAAAGAAAAAGAGAGAGAAGACTCAAGTAAATAAAATCAGGAACAAAAAGAGAAGACATTACCATTGATACCACAGATTTTTTTTAATTATTAGAGACTATTAGAAACAACTATATACAAAAAATTGGAAAACCTAGAAGAAATAGATAAATTTCTGAACAAATATAATCTGCAAAGATTGAATCAGAAAGAAATAGAAAATCTGAACACACCAATAACAAGTAATGAGATTAAAGCATTAATAAAAAGTTTCCCAAAAAAAGAAAAGCCCAGGACCAATGGATTCACTACTGAATTCTACCAAACATTTTAAAAGCAAATACCAATTTCCTTCAAACTACTCCAAAAAATTGAAAGGGAGAAAGTTCTTCCAAACTCATTCTATAAGGTCAACATTACCCTGATATCAAAACCAGACAAAAACACAACCAAAAGAAGAAAACCACAGGTCAATATCCCTGATTAACATAGATGCAAAAATTCTCAACAAAATACTAGCAAACCAAATCCAAGAGCACATCAAAAAGATTACACACCATAATGAAGTAGGAATCATTCCAGGGATGCAAGGATGGTTTGACATATGCAAATCAATAAATGTGATATATCACATCAACAGAATGAAGGATAATAACCATGTAATCATCTCAACAGATGCAAGAAAGGATTTGATAAAATTCAATATCCCTCATGATAAAAACACAAAACAAAACTTTCAACAAATTGGGTATAAAAGCAATATACTTCAACACAACAAAGACCGTGTATGATAAACCCACAGCCAACATCATACAGAATGAGGAATAGAACACTTTTTCTCTAAGAACCAGAACAAGACAAGCACGCCCACTTTCACCATCTAATGCAATATAATACTGGAAGTCCTAGCCAGAGCAATCAGGCAAGAGAAAAAAATAAAGGACATTCCAATTGGAAACAAGGAAGTCAAATTTTCCCTGTTTGCAGATGACATGATTGCATGCAGAGAAAAACCTAAAGATGCCACCAAAAGACTTTTAGAGTAGATTAACAAATTCAATATTGATGCAGGTACAAAATCAACGTACACAAATCAGTAGTGTTTCTATACACCAATAACAAACTAGCTGAGGAAGAAATCAAGAAAGCAACTCCATTTACAATAAACACAAAAGAATAAAGTAAAACATCTACTCATTAAGTTCAGAGAAGGTGAGCAAGAGAAAGGAGCATTTAAAAATTCTTTGTAGAAGCAAGGTATGGTAGCTCATGCCTGTAATCCTAGTGCTTTGAGATGCCAAGGAGAGAGGATTGCTTGAGCCCAAGAGTTCAAGACCAGCCTGGGAAACACAGCAAGACTCCATTGCCTCAGAGAATAAGAAACTTTTTGTAATAGCGATGTTATCTATAGAAGCAACTGGGGAAGTTACAAATCTTGTGACCTCCGGTTATATGACTCCTGAGCAGTAAGCAATTACAGAAAAGAAGCTAGGGAATAGTGGCTGACTGTTGTTTATGGTCCTAGCTTAGCAGAAGAAGCAATGACTGGTTAGAGTCTATGTCTACATCTTAGAAGAATTCGGGTGCCTACCGTATTTCTAACTTTGTGGGCTTTCATTAGTCTTACAAAGGTGGTTGCAGTTCCCAAACAAGGATGGGGTCAGTTTTGAGAAGGTCATCCTTGCTTTGAAGTTAAACTATAAATTAATTCCTTCCATTTAGCTTGGCCTATGCACAAGAATGAGCAACGGAAGTTAGCGCGTGAGGTTACAAGCAAGATGGAGTCAGTTATGTTAGATTTCTCTCACTGTTATAATTTTGCAAAGGCTGTTTCAAGGGGAAGTGATGAGGAAGGAACAGTGACCAGGCAGAGGGATTGGTCTGTGTGAAGTCACTGGTGTATGAAAGAACATTGCACGCTTTCTCTCCATCACTGTAGAACATGCATGCAGGAGAGACCAACCACATAATACAACTCCTCAAGAGTCCAGGGCTCAGGGGAGGTGAAGCACCGTAAGGTAACCCACACACAGTCATGTCTCAGTTCTTGGCAACACACTTGCCTTCCTGGGCCCTAAAATTCAGGAGGGTGAGTTCTTGCCTTCCAGTACCTTCTGGGGAAGAATTCATTCATTCAACAAATAAATATTCACTGAGGTTCTACTATGTACCAGGTCTCATGATAAATTCTAGGGATACAATGGCAAAGTAAACCAACAGGTTGTATTCTCATGGAGTCACGGTTGACCCTCACATCCCCATCTCTGACAAGTGCATGTTTCAGACCAGGCTTAACGGAGCTCCCTGGTGAGGGAGAAGGGCCGCCACCTTGAGAACAAACTCCCAGTGGCTTTTATAGACTTCTTGGTGTCTCCAGCGGCATATCCTGCTGACTAGGCCTTTTTCCAGGAAGAATCCAAAGACTGCCCCAGTGGGGCCAAGGGTGAGGGACAGGGCCTGCCACAGGGACCTCAAGGTATGATGTTTAAATTCAAAGCTCTCAGCACATTTCATGCTGGAAATTATTAGTCAAGTCACAGGCAGCATCTGGCCCAGGGAGAATACAGAATGCAGAATAAAACCGCCGCAAGGAAAACAAAACAGCACATTCTGGTGTTTGCAGACCTGTCCTTGCTGCTCTGGAGAACCATAAACCAGGGATGGTACAAATGCAAAATGGCTTTGTTGAAACCTCTGCTTCCTTCTGACTTTCCCCTTCAAAAGCAACACTGCTTTGTTTGTTTGCAGATTTGGTGGCTTTTTCAGGACCCAAATTCATTGTCAGCACCTCCTAGATTAGAGGCTCTTCAAGGGCCACTGAGGATTATTATTTCCTCTTAATTGCCTGGACTTTAAGGCTGCTTGGAATTCACTCATTGCCTCTTTTATCCATTAGCATCTTCAAAAATGTTCTTGATATCAGAATAATTCTAATAATAATGACAATATCATCAACAACCACTTATGAAGAGTCTGTGGCAGGCCAGGTCTCACTGACAACTGAACAGGCAGGCCTCCATAACAACTGTCTCAGCACTGACTGAGTGGTGAAGTTAAATATTAAAAGCTGAAAGAGCTAGTGCCCTTATACAAAGGCTGGAGTGTAACGAAAGCCCACCAAGAGTTGTGCCCAGGCCTTTCCTGGGCCTTGAAACATGACAAGATAACGAAGGAATTCTTAACAGGACCCATTTGGGATTAAACAAGTTTATTGGGGGTCTGAAGAAAGTCCCCAGACCTCCACAAACAAGTTTTACTGGGGGTCTAAAGGAACTCCCCAGACCTCTCATTTAGTGGGAGACAAGATAAAGGTAATCACCCCAGTACCTGGACCAATCTAGACTAAGTAAATTTACTGAAGTTCCAGAGGAAGGTCTTCAGGACTCACACCTTAGTTATAGGCTGGAAGAAGTTAATCACTTATGTCTTTAGATGAATGCATGCTTACACGTAGACATATAGCTTAGAAGGTATATAAGCTTTGGAAAGCTTTGTAATTTTGAGTTGGTCTGGCGATATTTTCCAGGCCTTCTCCCTGTACCCTGTTACAGAAATAAACTCCCTTCTTCCCCGGTTCATCTGCATCTCATTATTGGATTGCAAGAATAAGCAGTCCAACACCCGGTTTGGTCTGGGAACAAGTCTAGTATGTGCCATACTCTATGCCAATCCCTTGGTGCATTTGGTCAAATTTAACCCTCTTAATTACCCTATAAAGTTGATATTCATAGTGCATGCTATGTGCACCACCCAGATCTCCCTTCAAGACTGAAGTGCTCATTCCCCCAGCTGCTGAGAATATTACTGGCTGACAAACACCTCGGGCAAGTTCTTCTTCAGGAGTTAAACCTACCCGGTGGAAGGGCACTGCCTCACCCAAAGTTTCCACCCCAGGGGCAGCCTATATCCAATGACCCAGCCCCCTCCCCTCCAGGTGGGAGGGCCTTCGGGATCATCCCAGCCCCAGGTAGCTTATGATGTTAACAGTTCACCTCCTCCCTCTGCCTGGTCCTGCTTCCCTCACTCGCAGCAAGTGCTGAGCCCCAAAACACTCCCCAGTAAACTCCCATCTCTTCCAATTCTGGAGGCTTTTCCCCTTTTAGAAAGCCCATCTCTGTCAACCCAAAGGGAGTTAGAGTCAGAAAATAAAGTCTTGCCAGTTCTTCCCAGGAGCAAAGAAGTCCCATGGCTTTGTGATTCAAAGCCTTGGTTTGTATATTGGTTTCCCATTGATGCCGTAAAAAATTACCAAAAATGTAATGGCTTAAAGCAACACAAATGTACTTCCTTGCAGTTCTGGAGAACAGAAGTCTAAATCAGCTCTTCCTGGGCTAACATCAAGATGTTGGGAAAGTTTGAAAGTTCCTTCTGGAGGCTGTGTGAGGATAATCTGTTTCCTTTGTCTTTTTCCACCTTCTAGAAGCAGCCCACATTCCTTGGCTCCTAGCTTCCTCCTCCATCTCAAGGTCAACAGCATAGTGTCTTTAAATATCTCTCTGTGTCTCTCTCTCTGTCTACCCTGTCCTGCTTCTGCCTCCCCCATCATATCGCCTCTGATTCCAACCCTCCCACATCCCTCTTATGAGGATGCTTGTGATTCGTTTGAGCCCACCCAATAATTCAGCATCATCTCCTCACTTCAAGATTCTTAACTTAGTCCTTACTGCCACACAAGGTCACCTATTCACAGGTTTCAGGAATTTCAAGGTAGATATCTTTAGGGAGCTATTATGCTGTCTACCATAATTGGGAAGATGGAAATACAACTCCTTCTTTTCAGTTTCATACAGCTAAGAGGTCAATTTCAAATCATTAAATTGGAAGATGATTCTGCCATATTAACACAGTTTTGTGAAATGGAGGCTGAAATTCCTTGTGCCTGATATCCTTTGGCAAAAAATTCATCAATGTGTCTAACAAGATGGAAAATGTTGGGGTATCAGTTTTGCCACTACCTTTATTTCATACCTGCACACTCAGAACTTTCCATTCTTCAGAAATCATGACCAACCTTCCCACCTTGGGAGCGCCATTAAATAGACCCCCAGGTGCTGGGATCCTCTTGTCTGTCCCTTGGTAACTCCACAGTGATACCTGGCTTGTGCCTTTAGCCCTGAGCTCACAGTTGTCACAGCAACTAATGCTCAGGGGTGCACTGAGGACCATCTAGTCCTGCCCACACTGTCCAGCACCGTAGCCACTGGCCACATGTGGTCATCGAGCCCTTGGAATGTGTTTTTTCCAGGTGGAGATGGGTGTTAAGTGTAAAATACACACCAGATTTCAAAGACTTAGTACAAAAAAGAATGAAAGGCCATGAGGAGACATGCAGGAAACTTAAAGGCACATTATTAAGTGAAAAAAGCCAGTCTGAAGAGGCTACTTTCTGGATGATTCCAACTCTGTGATGTTCTGAAAAAGGCAAAACTGTAAGGACAGTAAAAGATCTGTGGCTGCCAGGAGTTGCGGAAAGGAGAATTAAATTGGCAGAGCGTAGAAAATGTTCAGGGCGGGGCACTGAAATAATTCTGCCTCTTAATACTTAGGCTGTATTAAGGCTAATGTTAATGTTTTGGGTATATTAAGTTAAATATACTATTAAATATTATTTAAGTTTACTTGGTTTTTTTCTACTTTTTTAATGTGACTACTAAGACAATTTTAAGTTACTTCAAATTATATAATTCCATAGGTTCTACAATTATATAAAATCACATTTGCGGCTCACTTTATATTTCCACTGGGGAGCATTGGTCTAATCAATCGATTTCTACAGAAGCTTTCTTTACCCACAGGCCCCACAGAATGTTGGCTGCTTCATTCGTCTGTAAGTGAATGCCACGCACAGTCTTGGTACATAAAGAATATTTTAGTCACTGTTTGCTGAATGAATGAGAGACTAATTGGGTGAGCACTTTAGCAGGCTGGGGATGGTTCTGTGATGCTATGGCTCGCTCTCGCTCTCTCTCTTCCATCCTGGAAACAAGTCCTCTGCTGCTCATCCAAGGAACGTCTTGTGGGACACTGTAGACAGCCCTCCACCTCCAGCAAAATAGTTCCTAAAATTGCTGTTTAATCAATTCATACTCAACGTTCTATCTATGCCATTCCCTTTACACCCTCTTTACATTTTCAAATGGTAACTGTGTGGGAATTAATACCTCCACTTTACAGGCAAAATGCCCAGGAAAAGAAATGTCAGGGTACTTGCTGAAAGGTCACAGAGGATATGTGGTTTTCAGGACTCCAGGCCTAAACTAAAAGCACAAGCAATTACACATCTTTGCTCAACCAAAGGGAGATAGAGTGTAGTCAAGTCAGGTTTTGTTTTACTTTATTATATTTTCTTTTATTTCATTTTTCTGATGGTAAAAGTAATACATCATCATTGTAGAACATTTAAAAGTTGAAGGAAAGTCTAGGGAAACATGAATAAACGTTCCCTACAATCCTACCCTTCCGTTATAGTCAAATAAAAGCATATTTTCCTCTAATCTTTGTACTTAGGACCCTTTACATAATTGACAGTATTTTTACAATTTCTCTGCCTTACTTTTTTATTCACTATTGTAGCATAAATATTTACAACATTATTTCAAACTCACCATGGAACAAGATAAATGCTATATGTGGAAAAACCATAATTAATTGAATTTTGTTCAGACTATGCATCTCTGGACTGTTTCCCATTGACCATTGTGAGAGAGCCTGGCTCTGCATCTTTAGGAGAAAATCTTCACTCCCTCTTGTGCTATTTTCAGGATAAAGATGAAGAATTAAAGTTATTGAGTAAAAGAGGAGAAATATGAATGGGGCCCTTGATACATCCAGCAAGGCTTATATAAAATGCCCTTACCAGACTCTAGCCAGCTGTTACACGCTGTCCCGCAGTCTCTAGCCCTGACAGAGAGGAGCTGAACACCCAGAAGATGAGTAAAAAGCCACCAATTTTGCCTTGTTCTGGGCCATACGAGATCCTTTTCTGGGTCAGAACAGATCCCTCCCAGAAAGCAGTGTGGGAGCCAGTGTCCATTCACCCTTAAAACGTACAGGGAAATCTGCAAGAGAAATCAGAAAAGAAACTGAACTTAAGCCATCCTAAGGGGGAGTGGAATGTATTGGCTCACATGGTTTGAAAATGATACTGAAGGAGTATGTAGCATTGAAAGGATGGGTTACAGGGATAATGTCTCCAAGCAATGGAACTGGCTCTCGACACTGCCAAAGTACATCTCTCATCCTTCTCTCTTCTCTCTCTCTCCCTGTCTCTCTCTCTCTCTCTCTCTCCCTCTTTCTCTCCCCACTCTTCCTCCTCTCCACCCCCTTTCCCTCTCTCCCTCTCTACCTGTCTCTCTCTTTTTCTCTCTCCCTGTCTTTTTCTCTCTCTCCCTCTCTCCCCCCTCTTTCCCTCCTCTCTCCCTCTTTCTGTCTCCCTCTCTCTCTTTCCCTCTCTCTCATTCCCCCTTTCTCCCTCCCTCTCCCCCTTACTCTCTCTCCCTCTCTCCCTCGCTTTCTCTCCCTTTCTCTTTCCTCTCTCGCTCCCTCTCTCTTTTTCCCTCTCTCCCCCTCTCTGTCTCTCTCTCTCTCTTTCTCTCTCTCTTTCCTTCTCTCTCGCTCCCACTTTCTCCCTCCCTCCCCACTCTCCCTCTCTCTTCTCTCCCACTTTTTTTTTTCTCTCTCTCTTCCTCTCCCCCCCCCCATACATTTCTCACCTCCCTTTTCCCTCCTTGGCTTCATATCTTCTACTACAAACAGGCCTTTCTACATGACAGGAAAAAAGATAACTCTCAGCACCTCCAACTTTATGCCCCACTTTGTATTTACAACCAAAAGCAAGAGTGTCTTCCTCACAGTAACTTTCCTATGCATCAATTCCAGGGAAGAATGCTAATTGGCTCTGCTAAGGTCACATGTCCACCCACTGAACCAATTACTGACACCTAAGAAATAGAGGTCGATGATTGGTCAGACCTGAGTCATATGCCAACCTCATTGGCCAGATCTGTTATCAGAAGAAGGGAGATGCACAAACTCCTTGGACAATCTTTTTAAAAATAGCTACTGGCTGCAGGATGGCTCACACCTGTAATCCCAGCACATTGGGAGGCCGAGCTGGGTGAATCACCTGAGGTCAGGAGATTGAGACCAGCCTGGCCAACATGGTGAAACACCGTCTCTACTAAAAATACAGAAATTAGCTGGTCGTGGTATTGCATGCCTGTAATCCCAGCTACTCCAGAGGCTGAAGCAGGAGAATCGCTTGAACCCGGGAGGCGGAGGTGGCAGTGAGCCGAGATTGCACCACTGCACTCCAGCCTGGGTGACAGAGCAAGATTCCATCTAAAAAAAAAAAAAAAAAAAGCTATCTTGGTTAAGCATGCTTTTTCTATACCCATAAACTCCAAAAACATCAGGTTATGAAAGCAAGAGCGTGGACCTTGTCATAGTTGTCATAGATAGAAGTCATTATTTAAGGTAATTTTCAATTTTACTTTTTTGTTTGTTTGTTGTTTGTTTTGAGACAGGGTCTCACTCTCTTAACCAGGCTGGAGTGCAGTGGTGCGATCTTGATCCACTGCAGCCTTAACTTCCCTGGGCTCAATTGATCTTCCTACCTCAGCCTCTTAAGCAGCTGGGACTACAGGCACACACCGACACACCTAATTTTGTTTTGCTTTTTTTTTTTTTTTTTTGTAGAGTTGGGTTTCACCATGTTGCCCAGGCTGGTCTCAAACTCCTGGGCTCAAGCGACCCACCCACCTCAGCTTCCCAAACTGGGAACACAGACATGAGCCACTGCACCCAGCCCTTGAATTCACTTCAAAAAGTGGAAAAATGATGGGAAGATAACTTGTAAATCAATAGAAGGATCTACCTTCTATTGATTCCAAAAGGTTGCCTATAATTATGCTATTTACCTGGAGATCTCACATGTTAGACGACAAATGTTTCTCTGCAATTACCTGATTTTTGCAATGCATAATTTAGGTGTTCAAGTTGTCGGGAAAGAGCATTTATCTATAAATACAAAATTATGTATGTGTATCATCAGGTTATAAGGTGATCAGTAAACAGGGTATTTAAGAAAAGTGTACAGTAATTACTAAAACTTGCTATTTAGGGCATATTACTTAACCAAGTAATGAAATCGCTGAACACTAGTTTCTATTTAAATGTCATTCATCTGCAGATAGGAAGACACTGCAGCTTTTAATTAAATCGTAGAATATCTCAGCTGTACTGTGCATTAGGTAGAAAGCTCTTTCTCTTTTATAGTGGGATGAACTGAGGTTTACTTCTCTGGCACCAAACCTAGAAATAAAGGTTATGAAATCTTCAATAGAATTTTCCACATCCCTTTAACATCTGCCTTACGTGTAAAATGAGATAATTTTTATAAACATAAAAATTTACTTATAGTTGACTTCAGAACTGAGATGGAAGAACATACTATCCAGAAACTAGTATTTGTTGAGTGCCTACTATGTGTTAGGTATGGTGCAAAGCACTTTGCATGTTTCACCTCATTAGAACCACCTGTCTTTTGTGGGTGATAAAACCAAGGTTCGGAGGGCTGATATTCATGTCCAAGGTCACACAGCTTTTGAGTGGCAGAGCTGGAATTCGAATCAAGCCAGTTAGACTCCAAGGTCCATGTTCTGGCTGCCATAGCATGAGCTCAGAAGCTGGTAGTTAAAGGGATGAATGCCCAAGTTTTCTTCTAATTGTCGGGTTCCATGATGCCAATTTTTGTAGCTCTACTCTTAAATGGCACAAAAATAGCATCTGGTGAACCAAGGCTCAGGGGAACCGAATTCTGCTGGATAGTTCTGTCATTTGTTGTATTTTGCAAAGCAAAGCCTGTAGGAACCATATCATTTGCTGCAGACATTATGTCTTCCCTTGAGGGTGGCAAGCAGTAGATTTTAGGACATAACCAGAGTCCATAGAGTACAGATTTTGAACCTGAACTGCCGGGGTTCAAATACAGACTCAACTATTTTTTCATCCATGGATATAGGGAACTAATTTACCTTCTCTAAAGCCTAAGGACCCTCATGTGCAAAATGGTTTCAAACATATTATGTTACTACTCACCTGAATTTTGTTTAATATATTACATACTTGGACCATAGCACATAAGTCAGATGTTGCTGCTGTCTTCATACTTACTTAGTTTCAAATGCTAAGATGGAGTCATTCATCCATTAAATAAATATTTGTGGACTACAAGCTCTGTGTCAGGCACTGTGCTAAGCCCTGCCTATATACTAGTGAACAAATAGATGCAGTCTTGCCGTCATGAAATTTGTAATCTAACTGGTGAGAAAAAAATGTATTGGTTAGAAATGCGTTTGGCTATCATTAATTTTTTTTTAAAAGCCCCACACTGTCTTAAGCTATAAGTACATGTGGGACTTATAAAAAAAAAAAAAGAAGCCCAGAATAAATAAATCTAGATTTGGCTTAGAAGCTCAGTGATAGCATGAAAGTCCCGGGACCATCCTGTCCTCTGTTATTCTCAGTGTGAAAATGAGGTCTCACCTCATGGTCACAAGATGGTTGCCATGACTCCAAGTAATACATCTCCACGTGATGACACTCTTCCAAAAGGAAGGAATCATTCTTTAATGAGAGAGGAAAATGTTTGTCCGAAACTCCTAGGAGATTTCTTAGGTGTCATTGGCAAGAACCAAGCCACTGAGTCACATGCCTACCCCTAAACCAATTCCAGACAAAATAAAGTGGTTAGACCAATTGTGATATATCTCTTGAGGCTGAACAATTACCTCTTTCTTTAGCAAAAAAATTTAAAAAGAGAGAAAAAAATGGGAGAATGTTTGTTGGACAGATGAAGGATGTCAGGTGCAGTCAGGAATACAAGAGACACGGCTGTGGGAGGGAGCCTGGGTTGAGTGTAAGGAGATCACCAGGAAATGCTGAGAAACAGACCAGCTGAGGTGCCAAGTACCCAGTGGGAAAAGGAGCCCAGAATATGCACCTGTTGGGGGAGCTGAGATAGGCAGACATAGAAGCAAAGGAACAGCACAGGGAGTCTCGAACTCCAGTGTCTACAGGGACCAGGATGGCAATGAAAATGGGCAAAGTCACCTGGACAGAGGTCAAGACAAATGGGACGGGGTATGCCCCATCTGTCCAAAGGGACCAGCAGCTACTCTAGGATAGCCCACTATGGCCAGTGGGAATTCTGGTCCAGGGCTGTGAGAGCTTCTGAATCTTCAAAAGAAGCCAGAAATCTAGATTTCTAAAGAAATCTCCCAATTTTTAAGCACTGGTAACAAATTAAAAATAATGTTAATAAAATGGTGATCCAAGGAAAATATCTGCAGGCCAGATTCTCTGCAGTTAGCAGCCTTAGGAGTAATATTGCCTTACCTAATCCAGGAGGCTCTCACAACAAAGCCGAGTGGGTGTGCATTGGTTCCTGCTTCCTTGCATCATAATGCCCCAGCATGTTCCTAGACCCTAGCGTGCTCCTCAAGTAGCGTGTTTCCACTCTTTCCAGCACCTTGCAGCCATCCATGGATGTCTTCCAGTCCTGGATCATCCTTATTCTGATATTCAGAAGGATCAGTAGAGAAAGCCATGGAGGCCCATCATGACAAGCTGTTGAAAAACAACAAGGGTTTTTTTTGCAAAGTGTGTTTATCATTCATTTAACAAATATTTATGGGGCACCTACAGGGACCAGACACTGTCCCAGGAGCTGGAAATATTATGAAACCAATACCAAGACAGCCCCATTCCTTGGCAGAGTTTGCTTTCTCTGTGTCTTTGGTCTCCTTGGCTCAACTCTCTGCCCCATCTTTTCCAAGGTGGTATGGTGCCCACCACCACACATCCAGGATCTTTGTTTTGACCCTCTCTTTGCTAGCCCAACCTCACTTCCCTCATCTAGTTCCCTGGAGAATTCTCTACCTTTTGGCTCACTATGTTCCTCTTCTTAATTTGGGAATGCTACAGTGGATGTTCTGATAGGAGAACATTCTTTCTGCCACCATCAAGCCTCGGTGTTAGGTGATCTTGAGTCACAGGGGCCATGATTGTTTTTAGAAGGTCTCCCCGCAAGGCTCTTGGAAGAGACACAACATAAAGTGTCCTCTATGTCAGCACTGATGGAGTTCGGGTGTGAAACCCACCACCGGCTCACAGTTCAGTGGAGTGCAGCTGGCAGAATGTTCACATCTTGCTGGGCGCTTCTCAGAGTCAGCAAAGACTTAAGCCAATGGATTTCAATCCTGACTGCACCCTGGAACCAATGACCAATGCCCCTATCCACACCAATTAAATCAGAATTCTTCAGGGTGGGGCCTGGAGCTCAGCATTATGTTAAAGCTCCCCAGGTTAGTTGAGAATCCGGTTGCAAACCCAAGAGCTGCACCCTTATTACAGGGTGCAGCTCATGCATGAAGACTTGTGGACTATTAGCTTCTGCTCTCAAAGTCCAGCCTTAGGATCTCAGCTTGGCTACAGACTGATCCAACTAACCTCTCCAGACTCAGTTTACCCATCAGTAAAAAGAGGATAGTCATAAATAATAACTCCCTTGATGGATTAAATGAAATGATCAATGGAAAGGCCTTGGCTCATGATGAAAGCTATTATTAATTGTTTATTACCTATTTTCTTACTCTCCCCTCCCCATGGGGATCATCTGCCTGGTAAGATCAGCCCTGATTCTCAAATGATTTAGTGAGAGTTCCCAGGTTCTGTGTGTGTGAATGTGTGTATAAGTGTCTTTTATTTCTGTCTGCCTCCCTGACACTCCTCTACCAAAATATCACCAAGTTCTGTCACAGGGAGAGGCTTTGATAACTTGGAGGATACTTATGACTCAACGTAGCTGCCGGGATACATGGCAGAATTAGGAATGCCTTTTCCCCCTCTGTTTGCAACACTTTCTGGAATACGATCATGTTGTCTTAAAAGTGAAAAGTGAAGAAAATGGCAGCTCAGTTATTTTTAGGCACAATTACTGTCTTGAGAGACTCTGAATGGCTTTGTCACCTCCAAGCAGAACTAAGAGAAGCCAGCCCTCTCCCAGAGTGCTGTGTGGTAGCTGGAGCTGACAGTCCTTGCCAATAAGGTTTCTATACATATGTGCAGAATGGCATGATTGGGGAAGGATGCCATTATTACAGGCCTGGTGAGAAAACTTTCCAGAAAGAAAAACAATATTAGAAAATAAAAAGAAGAGAGGCAAATTTAACAGACAAGCTTTCTACACTTCCCACTGCCTCTAAATGTCACATCTCTGAAGACTCAATTTGGTGAAAAAGCACCATTTGAGGTTGTGATGCTGGAGCCCCTACAATCTCACAGCAGAAAGATCTCATCCTGGAGGATTTCACAGGGTGATGACAGGCAAGGAGAACATCAGCCTTGGAGACACACAGATTGTGGGTTCAAATCTCAGCTCCACCATGGTCTAGGCCAACCAATTTAACCTCTCCAGACTTAGTTTCCTCATCTTTAAAATGGGGATAGTCACAAATCATACCTACCTTGCTGGATTAAATGAGATGATGAATATAAAGGTCTTGCCTGTTATTAATTGTTCATTTGTTCATTTATTCAACAAATAATTATTCAGAGCTTTCTCTCCACTCAGCATTCTTCCTCATGGTGGGGCCTACCTCCATGAGCAAAACACATTTGGAGGGAGTGAAGGATTTAGTTAGCATGGCCAGAAAAGACTTCGCTGAGAAGGTGAGGGAGAGAGCCACGCAGATATCTGGGAAAGGACATGGCAGTCAGAGGGATCAATCAGCAAAGTTGCTGAAAAGGAAACAGGTCAGGGGTATGAGGAACAGCCAGGTGCCAGGGTGTCCAGAGCAGAGTGAAAAAGAAGAAGACAGAAAGAGAGACAGGGTCAGAGAGACCACAGGAGACGGGGCTGCATGAGGCCAGTCAGACCATCGTAAGAGTTTGAGTTTTACTCTGAGTTGTGAACCGTTGGAAGAGTTGGAGCACAGAAGCGGCAGGATCTATTTCCATGTACGTGCAATCCCTCCAGCAGCTTGGGAGAAGAGTCTGGAGGGAGAGGTAAGATTGGAGCAGGGAGAAGAATGTGAGGGCCTCATCCACTTCTAGATGCAATAGTATAGGGGCAGCAGTGGAAGGGGTAAGAAATGGCTGCACTCCGGGTATATTTTGAAGATAAATTTTGATGGAATTTGCTGACAGACAAAATATGGGGTGTAAGAAAAAGGGAGACATCAAAAATGACTCCAAGATTTAAGGCCTGATTTTGATTTTTATAAAAAAGTATTATACAAAAATGGCTTAACTTCAAAATAGAGGACAGTCCTTTCCAAGAGGAAGATTGTAGCCTTATGCTGGCATCCATACATTTATCTACCTGCCTACATATCTATCTATCTATCTATCTATCTATCTATCTATCTATCCATCCATCCGTCCATCTGTTCATCCATCTGTCCATCTATCCATCCATCCATCCATCCATCCATCTTCTATACATCCATTGATCCATCCATTTATGTATCATCTATTCATCTATGTATCCATCCATATATCTATCTATCCATCCATTCATCTGTCTGTCTGTCTTATCTATATATTTCTTCATCCATCCATTCATCCAGTTATCTATCCATATAACAGCTCCTTTTTTAGTGTAATCATAAACTTCTTGAAAACCAACATTAATAAACTAGTCTTTAATAATCTAGCATTAATCAACAGAGCAGCCTCCCTCCTAACCTAACACTGCCTTTGCCTAAGCAGTGGGCTCTGGGCGGGAGAGCTGGATAACTTCCTTCAGCTTTGGTTTCTGCTCTGAGTGTGAATTCCCAAAATTCCACACAGATAATTGAGTTGTCTACTATTCCAGCAATACCACAGAAATCGCAATGAAATGGCTTTGAATGAAAGAAAGAGCTCCTGAGAAGGCAGCAGAGTGCCAACACTGCCAACATCTAGTGGTGTGATCCTAGGATGAGTTGTCAGCCTCAAGCCTTGGTCTCTCTTTGGTAGGGAGGAGTCAATGATGTAAATCCCTCATCCTACTGGAAAGATGGCCAACCTTGAAGATGGCCTCATTGATTCTCTTCTCCTGATGGTTCCACTGTTGTGTAGCCCCTTCCCACATTTAACAGGCTGACTTGTATAACCAACAGGATATTGCAGAAATGATTGTGACTTCTGGTGTGTGGGCATAAAAGACACTGCAGCTTCTGCCTTTCTCTCTTTTGGAGAAATCAAACACCACGTCATGAGGACACCCAAGCAGGTCTCTGGGACTGTCCACGTGATGAGGAACCTCCAGCCACCATCAGGCACCAACTTGCCAGTCATGTGAGGGCACCATTGTGTAAGTGGCTCCTCCAGCCCCAGTTGAGCCTTCAGATGACAGCAGCCCCTAACAACAACTTGACTATAGCCTCATGAAAGACCCTGAGCCAGAAGCATCCAAATGGGTAACTCCCAAATTCCTGACCACAGAAACTGCAAGATAATAAATGTTTATTAATATTGGAGGCTGCAAGTTTGGGGGTGATTTGTTTTTCAGAGATAGAACTAATATAGTCCCCTAATAATAAAGGGTGAAGGCACACTTTTTAGCCTGATACAGAAGCCTCACCCTGACTCACAGACTCTGTCTCATCTCACACCCATCATCCTCCCAGATAAGACATGTACACCCTGGTCCTGGCCCAACAGACCTCCCAAAATCTTTTAAACACAGCATGCTCTTTCTCACATCTACATCTTCCCAAATGCTATTCTCCCTCTCTCTGCAATGCCCTTCCACCAATCCTTTCTAGAGAACTCCACCTCTTCCCTTATAACCCAGCTCAAATGACACCTCCCCATGAAGCCTTCCCCAGGAGATATGCACCTCTCTGCCTTCCCACAGTACTCTGCAAACACCTTAGCACTAAATATTGGCATGAATTTTGCACTGTCACTTTCTGCACATGGCAAGAGTCATGTCTTCAGCATCTTAGCATTTCTGCTGGCACATAGTAGGCTCTCAGAAAGCATACAAAGGCTAAAGATGTCAGTTACCATTTGCTCAGCTCCTGTTATGGGCCAGCACAGATTATCTTCACTCCACCAACCTATTGAGGCAAGAACTTTGCAGATGAGAAAACCGAGGCTCAGAGAGGCTAGCCCTTTGCCCAAGATCTCAGAGCTGCCTAGCGATGCATCCAGGATTAAAACCCAGAGAAAAACAAAATGAATTTTCCCAAAATATTTTTAGAGCTTTTGTCTGATTTATCCCTCCCACCACTTTATAGGTAGCTGGTGATCAAATGAGAGAAATGTATGCAGAAAACATTTGCAATAATAAGTCTCGGCAAATGCAATGGGTGACCATTGCCCTTAACAACCTGAGCCTCCTTCCTACAGACCCAGAAGCCAGAATCCAAATTCCCCAGGCCTTTTTCTTTTTAAATGTCTTCAAGCCCTGCCAGGTTCTATGCTTGCCCCTTATAACAAGGTGCTCTGACATTTCAGCAGCCACTCCTTCCTCTCTTCCCCCACGCCACCTGCAGACAGGCAAAGGGAACCAGAGGGAGGCATCTCTCAGGATGGGTGCTGTTTGTCTAACACTTTAATTTATTGTCCTGCTACTGCCGCTTCATTTGGTATTCAATGTGATCACATCCATCCAGATAATGAATTTATCTGGTAATAACGTGGATGCCACATGCACTTACACTCAGCATTGTGCAGGGTTTTGCCAGCAGAGCTGCAACATGGCTAGCTCAGGAACTCTGCCAATTTTAAAACTTTCTTCTTTTTTTTTTTTTAGACAGGTTCTTGCTCTGTCATCCAGGCTGGAGCACAGTGGGGCAATCTCGGCTCACTGCAACCTCCACCTCCTAGGCTCAAGTGATCCTCCCATCTCAGCCTCCTGAGTATCTAGGACTACAGGCACCTACCTCCATGCTCGGCTAAATTTTTGTATTTTTGGTAGAGACGGGGTTTCGCCATGTTCGCCAGGCTTCTGCCAACTTTAAAAGAAGGTTTTCCTTTCCCCACCCCCACCTTTTTCAGATGGTTCAGGTATTTCTGCTGAATGGCACCTCTTTTGCCTCTCTGACTCATAACTATTTTTATGTTTGTCTTTGAACAAGGTCTCAATGCCCACCTGTTGGTTCACAAAGAAGGTTTTTTTGATGCCTCCTTCTGAAACAGGGCCTTCCAGTAGAACTGTCAGTGGTGACGGAAAGTTCTACAGCTGCAAGGTGCAAGATGGTAGCCACGTACAGTTATTGAGCACTTAAAATATGGCTAATGTGACTAAGGAACTTTTACGACATATTTTATTCTCATTAGTTTGAATTTAAATAGCCACATGTGGCTATCATAGGGGACAGCATAGTTTTAAAAACTAAAACTAGACTAGATCAGAGCTTCTCGAACTTAATGTTTATGCTCATTACCAAGGGATCTTGTTAAAATGCAGATTCCAACTTAGAGGTCGAGTGGAGCCTGGGATTCCACATTTCTAACAAGCTCCTGAGTGATGCTGCTAGTCCTTGGACCACCCTTTGAGAAGTAAATGATCAGGGTGGTGGTTACATTATCATTTGCATAATTCATTAAATTGAACACAGAAGGTTCTGGGACTTTCCTATTTTATGTAGTACCTCAGTCTCTTGGAGGTTGCAGTATAATCTTCGAATCCTAAGTTCGGTGATTCTCACCATTGGTTGCACATAGACTTAACAGAAAAATCTCAGTGTTAAGGCCGAGTGCAGTCGCCCACGCCTGTAATCCCAGCACTTTGGCAGGCCGAGGCAGGCAGATCACAAGGTCAGGAGATCGAGACCATCCTGGCTAACACGGTGAAACCCCGTCTCTACTAAAAAAAAATACAAAAAATTAGCTGGTCATGGTGGCGGGTGCCTGTAGTCCCAGCTGCTAGGCAGCCTGAGGCAGGAGAATGGCGTGAACCCAGGAGTCAGAGCTTGCAGTGAGCCAAGATCACACCACTGCACTCCAGCCTGGGTGACAGAGCGAGACTCCATCTCAAAAAAAAAAAAAAAAAAAAAATCTGTTTTTTTGTTAACGTGTTAACGAAAAATGTTAACATGTCCCAGGCATTTTTTACTGTAACCTCACAAATTATAGTTGTATATATTTATGCAAGTGCCAAGTGAGTTATGGTTTCTGAATACAATGTGGAATAATTAAATCAAGCTAATTAACATATCTATCACTTCAAATGTTTATTATTTTCTGCAGTGAGGACATTTGAAATTTATTTTCTTAGCGATTTTAACATGCACTATACACTATTTTTAACTATATCCACCATGCTGCGCAAAAGATCTCAAAAAAAGAAAACCCACAAACTTATTGCTGCTTTCTAGATAAGGCTTTTTCCAGAGGATGGAGGGTGAGGAGAATGGAAAGATGATGTTCCAGACATTTCATATGGCGTACTTCTACTCCAACATTATTTGTTGTTTATTTGGAATGCAAATTTAACTGGGCTTGTTGTAGCTGTTGCTATTTTGCTAAGTTGACCAACCTTAGTTGCACATTAAGAGCACCTGAGAAGTTTCTTTTTTGACTGTCAATGCCCAAGCCTCATTCTGTCTTAAAAATCCTAATTGTCCTGGGCATACCCATGTTGCATGCTTTGAAAGCTCTCCAGGTGACTGTAATTTGCCTCCAGGGCTGTGAAGCACCAGGCTAAGTCTGTGGACCTTAAACTTCAGCAAGCATTAGTCTCCCCTAGAGGGGTTGTTAAAACACAGATTGTAGGACCCCCACCCCAAGAGTTTCTGAATCAACTGACTTGCTTACAAGTTCCCAGGTGGTGTTGATGCTGAAAGTCCAGGCACCACTCTCTGAGAACATCTGGGTTGCTAGTCAGCAAGTCTTGAGCATGAAAAATTGCATTTTTAACAAATTCCCAGGTGACGTTGATGCTGGTGGTCCAGGCAGCACATTTGGGGAACCCCTGGGTTACTTTATGCTGACCCAGAGGTGAAATTAACCCAAACTAGAAGCAAGCCAGTGTCTAAGGCCTGGTTCGTTAGCAGGTGCACAAACAAAAATCCAATGAAATCTGAATTGCCTGCAAGTCAAGGGTGCGTTCCCCCCAAGGAGCTCACTCTGTTTCCTCTCTCTTGGTGGCGAGGGATGATGGGAAGCTTTTTTAGCATCAGTTGGACCTGGTCCCCACGCTTACTAAACAGTGGACCTTGAGAAATGTGCACCCATCTCAGAGCCTCATTTGTAAAATGAGCTCCCACTACTCTTATTTCACGAGAAGGTAAAACGAAACAGGTATGCCATGTGATCGAGTAGGCACTCAATGTGTGCTGTCACCAAGAGGAAAATGCAACACTTGGGCAACTCTGGCCAGAATACTGTGGACCACAGAATACTGTGGACCACAGAATACTGTGCACCATCCATCCTCATAAATCTACAACTGAAAGATAACAAGCTTGGCTAGACCTGAATTTTAATCGAGGCCAATAATGTGCCACCCTGGCAGCTATTAGCATCATCTGGGAAGACTTTTGCAAGGACCAGGGCCAGGCCCCACACACAGGGATGCTGTGCCAGGTGTTCTGAGGCAAGGCACGGTCGTCAGGGTTTCTGAAGCTTCTCAGATGTTTCTTGTGGACAGAAAAAGCTGAAAATTGTTTGTGTGGGGCTGGCTTTAATCCCAGGCTTCTGGCAAACTGTGTGACCTCTCTGTGTCTTGGTTTCATCCCTGTTTCCACAGCATACAGACAAACCTTCTCTCTCTCACCAGACGATGAGAGATAATGTGCTGAGAGATCAGAAGGAGGCCTGGAGATCACCCAGTCCAGCCTCCCTTATTTCACAGGTGGTGAAGCTGAGACTCAGGGAGAATGAGCAGTTGGTCCAAGCTCACTCAGCTAGGTGTGTAATTCACATGCCACAACTTGACCCAGCTGTGGTTCAAAATCTATTTACTTTTATTGAACAAACACTTCTCAGCTTAGTATGTTCCAGATACTGTTTGGTTTTAAATGCTTTACAAATACTAGATACCTAATCCTCATAATACTTCTAAGAGGTCGGTGGTATTGGTGTTCATATTCCCATTTTACAGACTAAGCAACTGAGGCCCAGAAAAATTAAGCAGCTTGCCTGAGGCAATGGTGTATGGGAAGCACTGTGGTAACTCAGTCAGCAGAGCACTAAGGGAAGGGGTTATTTTGTAACCCAAATTTACCAGGACATACACCTTCTCATCCTTGCTGCCAAAGGACAGAGATTTTAGAAGACAATAATATTTTATCCCTTTCCCTTTCTCCATCAATAAAACAAACTATAAAGTGACTGAAAAACGCCCCTTAACTTTTATAAGAGATGCCACATCTCAGTAAACCAGCCTTCTCAACTCAGAGGCACTAAATGCTTTTTTAAGAAAAACCATGAACACTTTTTTGGTGCCAAGAAGGCTTTGCCAGTTAAGGAAATAAAAATTCATCAGCAGTGGCTGCTCAGTCGGTCAGTGTGATTAGGCAAAGCTCAGGCCCCGGTCAAAATCTGCCCCAACCTTCTTTCTTCATCAGCCTCGGACTCTAGAAACCTGAAGGTCTCCTTGGCAAGTTTGGTTCCTGCTGAGAAGAGGAGAGGAGAGCTTGGTCCGAAGTTTTGTATCTTTTCTGAGACCCTAACTTGCTACTTGGAATTGAGAACTTTGATCCAAGGCACCATTATTCCCCCTAGGAATTCATCTTTGTAAAACTCAAATCTGTTCACATCACGTCTGCACTTAAAATTCCTCAGTGTCTCCCTCTTACCTTATTGACAATGGCAAATCTCTCAGCGGGGTCTGATCACAGTCATTACTTTCTCTACCCCCTGCTCAACCCATCTCCCAGGCTCCTTTTGTAACTGCCCAACGGATTCACTTTGCACACTGCCTAGACAGAGCCCATTTACCAAGACGGGAATTGCAATAGAGAAAGAGTAATTCACACAGAACCAGCTGTGCGGGAGACTGGAGTTTAATTATCATTACTCAAATCAGTCTCCCCAAGCATTCGGGGATCAGAGTTTTTAAAGATAATTTGGCGGGTATGGGCTTGGGAAGTGAGGAGTGCTGATTGGTCAGGTTGGAGATGGAGTCATAGGGGGTTGAAGTGAGGTTTTCTTGCTGTTCCTGGGTGAGACGGCAGAACTGGTTGAGGCAGATTAGTGGTCTGCATGGTGTCAGCTGATCCATGGAGTGCAGCGTCTGCAAAATATCTCAAGCACTGATCTCAGGTTTTGCAATAGTGATGTTATCCCCAGGAGTAATTTGAGGAGGTTCAGACTCTTGGAGCCAGAGGCTGCATGACCCCTAAACTGTAATTTCTAATCTTGTAGCTAATTTGTTAGTCCTGCAAAGGCAGACTGGTCCCTGGGCAAGAAGAGGGTCTTTTGGGGAAAGGGTTATTATCAATTTTGATTCAGAGTCAAGCCATGAACTGAATTCCTTCCCAAAGTTAGTTAGGCCTATGCCCAGGAATGAACACTGTATTCAGTGGACAGCTGATCAAGGACTCAGAAGAATGCAACCTTTTGTCTCTTGTCTATCCGTGACCTGGAAGCCCCCTCCCCACCTGGAGTTGTTCCACCTTGGACTGAACCAATGTACATCTTACACATATGGATTCATATCTCATGTGTCCCTAAAATGTATAAAACCAAGCTGTGCCCTGACCACCTGGGGCACATGTCATCAGGGCCTCCCTGGGCTGTGTGCCGGCCACGTCCTTAACCTTGGCAAAATAAACGTTTCTAAATTGACTGAGATCTGTCTCAGATATTTTGAGTTCTCAGTCTTAGGCATGTGTCTTTAAACTTACTGGAACTCATTGTCTCCGTCTGTAAAATGGAAATAATAATTAAAAAATATATATTCCTCCAGTGGTTGTGAGGATTCAATGAGGAAATGCGTGGGAACTGAATAGCTCATACCATGCACTCAGAAAAAGGGAGTTGCTATTATTGTTATGAGAATGATGACAATGATGACGAGATTCACAGGGAGTCTCTGACATTCACACCTTCAAGTTTTGAACAAGCTGCATTTTCATACATTGCGCGTTGATGCCCCTAAATCCAATGCATATGCTCAACTTTAATTTTTTCACGAGTTACCATTTTACGGTAGCTCTGTTTGCTCAGTGAGGAAGCTCCAGCACCTTCACTATCTCTGTTGGTAAGATTTATTTAGCTATTTGATTATCTTCCACTCTTATACTATTTTATAAAAGGTAACTGAAAACAGAAAAGGAAAAAGCACTAATGTAATAATAAGGGATCAAATCTCAGCCGAGATTGAATTGAGTGAGCACGCCACAAATGGCCCACCTTTAAGTTCATTGAATTTAGGCCAGTTAATTGCGCCTTCAATTGTAAAAGGAAGAGGACAAAATGAGACCATAGACTGGTGCTGGAAATACTGCTTCCGAGTGTGTCTAATGGATAAACTGCAAAAAACATTATGCTAAGTGAAAGAAACCAGGCACAAAAACCCACATATGGCATGATTTCATTACATAAAATGTGCAGAAAAGGAAAATCCATGGAGACAGAAAATAGATTAGTAGTTGCCTCAGGCTGGGGTTAGGAAGGAGAGTGACTTCAAATGGGCACGAGGCTTCTTTCTGGGGAGGTAGAAATTACTTGAAATAAGATTGCAGTTATGGTTGCACAACTCTGTAAATATATTAATTATCACTGAGTTCTACACTTGAAATGGGTGCAGTCTGTGGTATGTGAATGATACTTCAGTAAAGGTTAAAAAAATGAGAGGGGGACAAAAAAAGCAAGGAGTAACTAAAATCTTAGCATATTTGTCGTTCTTCAGGCAGTGACCTACACGCGTGCACACACGCACATATGCACACACGCACATATGCACACACACGCACAGTCTGATCACATGTAAATCCACCGTCTGAATTTCCACACAATTACTATTTGCAAGTGTGGTATAGAAAAGTGTTTACATTATGTTGGGCTGTAAATTTCTGGAGGGCGAGAATCTCCTTCTTCCTCTCTGTCCCCTTAGCCCATTGCCAGCACTTAGTAAATGTTGCTGAACTGAAGAGAAATAAAGTCCTTTCCTACTGAGAACTGCTGACAGAGAGGCTTCTACAAACCAAAGAATGGACCCTCGCCTCTGTAGAACTGCTGGTCCAATAAGTGGTATGCCCAAATGTGGCTCTCTCATCCCATTTCAGATGGTTTGCTAAAAAAATTATAAATAAACAAATAAAATAAAAAGCCAGCCTGTAGCAAGCAAATAAATTCTCAACAGCTCTCTTCAATCTGGCCTTTGCAGCTTGCTAGGCTGTTTCATGTCATGACCAAAGATACTGCCCTCCAGGTCTTTCCATCAATGGTGAGTTTGCCAACACGGGTTCCCGAGCCCACCATTGAGTGTCTACGTGTTTGTTGTCCATGGCTCCTGTAACTGCCATGGGCTTCTGGGAGCCTATATAGTGCTAGGTTTGTCTTAGCACTGAGCACACAAGTTCCTCCTTACCAAGCCGAGCATCGCAAACCTTCTTGATGACCCTAACAAAAGCGTCCACAACCATTCAGTCTCCATTAAATGGTGACTGATAAGGAGGGGACCCGGCTTAATTCTCTGCACTGTGCATCATGAATTACAATCAGAACATGCTGCAAAGGGGCATATTTGCATGCTAACAGGGGGCTTCCGGGCATGATTTTGCAGGAATTGCTCTCCCGGTGCTGCTGGAGTATTGTCTTTAAAAGATTTACTTGGAGGAGAACAGATTGGTATCAAGGAGCAGGCAGAATTTATAGGAAGGATTTACAGGCTTGAGCTGAATGTGAGGAATAAACCTTTAAACAAACAGATCTGCTCAGAGACAGAAGAATGCAGCGCAAGGACCCAGTGATATGTGTTCTGAAGGTAGTAACTGCACCCCTCACCAGCCAGGTGAGTGGGGCAGGTCAGTGCACAGGAGTGAGTCCCAGTACCCTCCTCTTTAGGAGGGAAGCGACGTCACAGCCATCGCAGGCAGCTGTTATATTGACGCTTGGGTATCTCTTCGTTTCTTTGTTCAAAGTGGGGCAATGTGTTTAGCAACAAATGTCTACTCCTCTCCGAGGATCAGCAGGGGATTAAGAGCCCAGAGATTTATAAATGTCACGGCTCGCTATGCCTGGCAGCAAAAAGCCTGGAGCTGAGACGCTGAGTCCACAGACACAGCGGGAGTCTATCCCACACACGTGTGCAAGCAAGCACTCCCAGGGAAGACACTGGACTCAAACTCAGAATCCCTCCAGACTGAAAATTTCGCAATTAAGTAGCTTATTTGAAGTAAATAAAGATAATAAAGGCTAACATCAATTATGATTCTCAGCCCTGAGCACCTACTAAGCATTATATGGTTTATCTCATGCATTCAACAAATATTTTTAAAAGGCTTACCGTGTGCCAGGCACTGTCTAGGGGATACAGCAGCAAAGCCAGCAGGTAAATATCCTTGCCTGCTTGAAGATTACATTCTACTGGTATATTTCAGGGAGGGAGGAAAGAGGTGAAGGGAGCAGAGAAATAAATTACATAACTGTGCTTTAATATAAAGTACATAGAGTATAAGCATGTAAAATATGTCAGGTTGCTACAAACACTCAGAGAAAATATATCAAGAGAGAGGCATGGACAGCAAGGAGTGGGTAATTAAATAGGGTGGTCCAGAAAAGCCTTATTATACATACGCAAGTGAAGATCTATGGTGGGGGCAGATACCTTGGGGAAAAGGTTCCAGGCAGAGGGATTGTATATTTTCAGTTGTGCAACCGTAACCACATTAATTTTAGAACGTTTTCATCGCCCCAAAAGGAAACCTCATGCCCCCTGGCACTTCTCATTTCTCCCCCTCTCTCCTTCCACCACCTCTGGCCACCACTAATCTGTTTTCTGTCTTTCTGGTTGACTTTTGTATTTAAAGGATGATGCATACAGAAGAGATTACAGAAAGCGTGAGGTAAAACAAGGCGACCACTTACAAGGCTGTTGTCATGAATCAGGCAATCCTCAGTGAAATTTTATGAGAATTCTATTATTATGCCCACTTTACAGATGAGGAAACTGAGGCTCTGAAATGTTGACTTGCCTAAAGTCTCATGGCTAGAGAGGAGCAGTGCCAGGAATTGAGACCCAGTCTGTCAACCTTGGGCAGAAAACCATTACTCATCCTGCCTTGAGGGATTTGTGTTCCTGGCTCCCCTCCCTCTCCCTAATAGGATTATACATTTCCCTCCTCAGTCATCGCTCTGCAGTACTCCCTGGTAAAGCAGGCGGAGGACTTTCTCTGCCTATTGAAGTGAGTTTGGACCTGTGGCTGGCTTTGGCCTATAGGATGTTAGGCTTTAACAGTGTTCACATGGTTAGCATGCCCTCTTACGCTTCTACTAGCACCATGAAATTCAAATCCCAGGTAGCACTGGCCCCAAAAGAAGAAGGTGACATGTACGGAAGACTTGGATCCAACCCTGGTCCGGGAAGCAGGTCCAGCTAATTCCAGCCTACATCCGCCAAACTCCAACCCACCTACAGACTCATGAATGAGAAAAATAACGTTTAAGGTATTAAGCCACCAAGATTTGGGCGTGGTTGTTACACATTGTTATTTTAGTAGACACTGACTAATCTACAAACAAACTACAAACAAACCTCAAATCTTTGCAGCCTCTTTTGGATAATAAAACAGGAAGCTAACTAGTGGTATTTTGGTTTCCAAAGCTGTTTTGGATCCACGTTCTCGTTGAGCCCTCACAGCAAACCTATAAACTGAATGGTTTCATTTTCCTTTATATAGAGTGGAATCCTGAGGTTCAGAGATGCAAAGCCTCTCGCTTCAATTTGTAAAGGTCGAATGCACAATCCAGGTCTCTGCAAATCTTTCAACCTCAAGTCCAGCCCTCTACTATCTTTCAGCCTCCATCCTCTCTCCGGAAGTGTTCATTATTCGTATTTTATAATTGATTAACAAATGCACCGAAAGGAATCCAGCAGAAATATCTGATGGCTCAGAATTTAAATAGCTCCCACTAAGCTTGAACATTCAGTGTAAGAACCGTTCCCTCCCAGCCCCCACTGCTCCACGAGGGTTTTTCAGCACAGCTTTTATCAAGCTGCAGTTTGATTGCTGAGCTTCCACATCCATCTTCCCCACTGGACTAAGCTTTCAAAGAAAAAGGGCCAACCGCTTTTCCTCTCCAGTACCCAGTGCTTTGCGCACGGTCTGGCCCAGGACAAGTATGATTTTTCAGCAGATTCATTTAAAGGTAGCAATTCGTTTTCCAATATTCAGTTCAACTCAATGTGCATTTGATCAAGCACTGGTTGTAAAATGGAGACACTGATACTCCAAAGAGGAGTGTTGGTAAGCACGCCATTTGATCCTGCAGTTTTTATCCTACTGACTTTGCACCAGAAGACATTTCACGCTACCCTGCCTTGGTTTAGCCATCAATATGCCAGCAGACTGTGTATGTACGTGTGTGTGCATATGT
The DNA here is from genome assembly GCF_049350105.2 of Macaca mulatta. Taxonomy (NCBI): domain Eukaryota; kingdom Metazoa; phylum Chordata; class Mammalia; order Primates; family Cercopithecidae; genus Macaca; species Macaca mulatta. Next base: position 10,634,141 of record NC_133425.1, on the reverse strand, counting down.
ACATGAGTGTTTGTATGTGTTTATATCTGAATCTGTACGAATATATGCCGATGTATGGGCATATGTGTGCATACATTTGCATATGTGTGTATATATATATGGCTGTGTGGGTGCATATGTATCTCTGTGTGCATGCTGTCTATGTATGCTTATTTATGGGTGTTTGTGTATATGTGTATGTGTGTGGCTGTGTGCATGTGTGTACATGTGCATAAGTGTCGTCATGTGCATGTCTATGTGTGCGTATATGGGTGTATATGTGTAACTCCACGTGTATATGCATATGCATGGGTATGTCTGTGTGTTCGTGTGCATGTCTGTGTGTGCATATATGTGTGTGTATATGTGCAACTCTGCATGTATACGTATATCCATGCTTATGTCTGTGTGTTCATGTGCACGTCTATGTGTGCATATATGTGTGGTTTTTTCTTTTATTTTTAGTTGACACATAATAGTTATACATATTTATGGGATACAGAGTGATATTTCAATACATTTATACAATGGGTAATGATCAAATCAGAGTAGCATATCCATCACCTCAAACAGTTATCATTTCTTTGTGTTGTGAACATTCAAGATCCTCTCTTCTGGCTTTTTGAAAATATACACTAAGTTATTGTTAACCATATTCATCCTACAGTAATACAGAACAGTAGAAATTATTCCTCTCATTCAGCTGTAACTTTGTATCCACCAACCAGCCTCTCCCTATATCTTCTCTTCCTCTGCTCTTCCCAGCCTCTAACAACTACAATTCTACTCTCTATTTGGTGAGCACAAATACATTAACTCCTGCGTATGAATGTGACCCCATATATAGGGGTTTGCACCTGCAGGTGTATCTGTGACTATGCGTATGTTAGTGCATGTGCATATATGCCTCTGTGTATGTGCATGCTTGTGTGTATATGTGTGTGGCTGTGTGCATGCGTGTGTTTGTGTATACGTGTGTGCCTGTGTGCATGCATGTGTGTTTGTGTATATCTGTGTGGCTGTGTGCATGCATGTGTGTTTGTGTATAAGTGTGTGGTTGTGTGCATGCATGTGTGTCTGTGTGTGTGTGGCTGTGTGCATGCATGTGTGTGTATATGTGTGTGACTGTGTGCATGCATGTGTGTGTATATGTGTGTGGCTGTGTGCATGCACTTGTGTTTGTGTAGATGTGTGTGACTGCATGCATGTTTGTTTATGTATGTGTGTGTGGCTGTGTGCCTGCATGTGTGTTTGTGTATATGTGTGTGGCTGTGTGCACACATGTGCAATGTGTGTCTCCATGTGCAAGTCTATGTGCATGTGTATGTGCTGTCTCCATCTTCTCTCTTCTCCTCCACTTTCTCTCCTGTCTCCATCAATCTGTTTCTCACAGTCTTCTTTTCAAATAGATAAACCATCAGTCTTTGATTAAATCATAAGTGAATATCATTCTTTCCACCTACAAATATTTGTGGAGTACTTTCTTTCTTTCTTTTTTTAACGGAGTTTCACTCTGTCACCCAGGCTGGAGTGCAGTGGTGTGACTTCAACTCACCGCAACCTCCGCCTCCTGGGTTCAAGTGATTCTCCTGCCTCAGCCTCTTGAGGAGCTGGGACTACAGGTGCCCACCACCATGCCCAGCTAATTTTTTGTACTTTTAGTAGAGACGGGATTTCACCATGTTGGCCAGGCTGGTCTCAAACTCCTGACCTCAAGTGATCCACCTGCCTCGGCCTCCCAAAGTGCAAGGATTACAGGTGTGAGCCACCGCGCCTGGCCATATGGAGCACTTTCTATGTGCCATGCACTAAGTCTCAAGTATAAGGCAACAACAACAAAAAAAGGACAGAAATCCTGCCTTTGCAGAGTTTTCATTCTGATGATTATTTCTACCACGTATTACTGGTATGGTAAAAGCGATTAGCAACTAACAAAACTAGCAGGGTTAAAATGACTAGAATGTGTAATGAGCTGAAATTGACAGGAAAAAAAAAACAGGTATTGCTAATAACAAAATTTAAATCTACAAAATTTGATTCAGATGATTTTCACTTACTGGAAAGAATGGCCACAAAAGGATCAAACACACGAACAAGAAAACCTCTCCCAATAGCAGAAGTTAGAATCAGCAAAAAGTTGTTCTATAAAAAGAGACTGATGAGTCAAATGCCTGTTGTAGATTTAAACAGAAAATAATTGATCCCATGAAAATAATGTTACTACAAATAGACAGTCTAATGGAAAAAAATGGAAATGATTTAGTCGAGCTGTATAAAAAATTAAACTCCGGATTAAAATGGCTTAATGAAATTCGCTCGGCAAAACAGGTTGTTCCAGAAAATTAATGTCACAAGAATTCTCGCATTGATGTTTGCATTAAAGATGTACATGAGGCTGAAACAATGGGGTAAAAGTTGAGGAAGGTACACAATAGTCTTCATCTGTGTCGTATAATGCATTGATAGACACAGCCCTCGGCTAGTCAGCGAGAATGTGAGAGCTTTTTGGAGCACTAGCAGCATCAGATTGGAGTGTGATGAGAGGCTGCTGGCTTACCCTCTCTGCCCCATGCTTTTTAAGCATTACTGTGTATCTAAGATACAATCTTGTTAAAATGCAGATTTTGATGCAGCAGGTCTGGTTCTCTCAGAAGATTCTTCATTTCTAACAGGCTCCCAGGTGACGCAGATGCTGCTGGTCTGCAGACCACACTTTGAGGTCGCTTCTGACACTTTGTGCTGGGACGACAGCTGCTCGGGGGCTGGAGCGCTCCTCACCACTCCCAGCCCTGGGCTCACCTGCCTGCTTTGCATGGTCTCTCCCTGGAAAGGTGGCTGGCGTGGTCTTGCATAATTTCGAAGATCTGCAATGCAACTCGATCACCAGGTCCCGAGCCCTTAATGAGCCAGCCCTTGGTGTGAGTGTCAATCCTGCCATTTACCTTGGTTTGATCCTCATTCTCCAATCAGAGAATGTTCAGGGATTTACTAAAATAATCCTCTTCGTGATTCCACAGGAAGAGAGCAAGCCTTAATGCAAGGGAAGGAATCACTAGGAGTAGAAGCAGTCCGGTGAGGTGAAACAAGTCTAGACTCTGAAAGCTGTGAGTTCTCCATTCAAATGCTGACTCTTCCACTTACAGGTCTTCGGAAAACCAGGTGTCTCTTTGGGCCTTAGTTTTCTCATCTGTGTAATGGAAATATAAAGGTGGAATGAGAAATTTCATATAAAACACACAGCAACTAACAGGTGTGATGTTCAGTACATATTAGTTTCTATCCGCACCAAAGATGAATTCAGGCCCCTGCAGCCTGTGAGGGTGAGTTGCTCCAGAGGTTTGGGTTTTCCTGGCAGCCTCTACATTGCATTCATAGGCAGATGCCAATGACTGAATCACTAGTCTAGCTGGGATTGACACCGCAGAAACATGGAGCACAGGAACAGAACAGTTTTTAAAATGGGACTCACTTCCTTCTTGCAAAAGGAAAACAATGCCAGCTTCGGCAGACATTAGAAGTCAGCTCCTGTCTCCAGATTAGAACTGACTGGTCCAGGGGCCTTGGGCTCGCTACCAAATGGACCTTGGGGTCACTTTAAGAAAAGAAAAATAAGAGAGCAAGTCAACTGTTCCCCTTTTTCTGCTGCCAACAAATCTCAAATGAATTTCAAAGTACTTACAATTCAGAAGGGTGGGAGCCTTCAAGCTCCTGGCCATGGTCCTGAATGTGCAATTTTGGAACGTCAGTTCCCAGGGGTGGACACAGACCACAGGTGCAGAAAAAAGACAGTGCTCACCTGTAACACCCTTGGTGAGAGGGTCTTCCATCACCCAGAGAAGGGAAAACCCGTGGCACAAACTGGAACCCACTGGGTTCTGATGGGGATATGTGATTGTAGACAGGACAGTGGAGTCAGAACAATGCCTTTGAAGTTATACTGACCAGGGCCCAAACTCAACCCTGACACTTCCTGGCAGTGTGTCATTGCCTGAGCTGAGTCACTTTGCCTCTCTGAGTCTCTATTTCCACTTCCGTAAAATGGAGATAATAGCACCTACCACATAGGGTGTTGTGAGGATTGAATGAGTTATTATGCATAAAATGTTTTGCATAGGATCTAGTCTAGAGAAGAGTTGCCTTAGCCAGGTCTCCCACCATGGAATGTAATCCCTGAGGCAAGAGTTTGGGGCAGGCAGTTTGCTTGGGGAAGTGATCCCAGGGGACAGGAATGCAGGACAAGGACTGGTGGAACAGAGAAGAGAAATACATAAAGGATATGTCCTCGGTTGGTCACCACCATGAGCAGATAGGGTTCCATATCACCAGGATTTTCAGAGGTGCTATCTGCCCCAGAGCCATAAGAAGGGATCATTGATCCATTCCCACGGTAGAGGGCACTCTCCCACATGTTCGGACTTTCTCTACCTTAGTGTCAGGAGGATCATCACGGGCATCCTACAAGGCAGCCTCATAGAAGCCCTGGGGCAGAAAGCAAGAGGAGAGGTACTCTAAGGTTACACACGAACAAAGCAGAATGCTGCAGCAATGGCTGGAGAAGTTAATGAGCCAAAGACGTAAGATGGAGAACATGTATTCAATACAGAATTCAAAAATGTTAGTGGACCAATGGAGGTGATGCTGATGATGATGGTGATGATTGAGGTGATAATGATGATGAGGATAGTGATGATGATGATGACGGAGATTATAATGACATGGCGATGGAGGTGATGATGATGATGAAGGTGATGATGGTGATGGAGGTAATGATGTTGATGAAGGTGGTAACGATAAAGGTGATGATGATGAAGATGGTGATGATGGAGGTTATGATGGTGGGGGTGATGATGGTGATGGAGGTGATGATGATAATGATGATGGAGGTGATTATGAGGATGGTGATGGAGGTGATGATGATGATGGTATGTCAAAGAGACCCCCTTATCTTCTTGTATTCCCTCTTATTCAACTGATCACCTGGTGAGGTTAGAAAATACCTTAGGATTCTAAAGGCCTGTGATATAATTACTCTCCTACTTACTTTGTGACCTAAGCCAACTCATCTCACTCTGTGGCTCCCTGGCATACCACAAAGCCCTGATGTTGTTCCTGTGTCTCTCTCCTTCCTTCCTCTTCATCCCCCAGTCTTGGTATCTGTAGGCCAGGACAGCCCACTGGTTGCCAGAAGCCAATTAAATCCCCATCCATGGATGCAATTTCCAGTTACCGGACTAGATACTATAGCTTCACTTATACACTTGATCTCACTATCTACTAACCTCCAGAAACTGCCCCATTTCCAAAACATATAAAGAGAAAAAGATTAATATGTATTCAGCTATGACCATATCCTATCTGTTTGATGCATTGAGCAAAACCATATTGGCAAATAGTAACAGATACGTTTTTAATCCTCTCCCTAATTTCCTATTGATCCTTCTGCCAGCCTGGGATGCCAGGACTTTCTTTGTTCTCTGCTTCAGGGAGAGAATGTTACATAAGAAATTCAGAAAGAGGAGGAGAATCAGTTCCACAATTTTGAGTTTCAAGACAAGCTTTTGAGACTTGCTTCTGTGTGGCAGAAACAGGAGTTTGAGAGAACAGTTTTCTGCATTTTGAAATCCTAGGTTTTGACCATCAGAAATCAAGACCCTATAAGACTCTAGGCATAGAAATTGTGCCATTAATAATAGATTCGGAAGAATTTATCATCAATCTGAGTGTATTTTTCTGCCTTCAAGGAGTCAGAGATTGCAAGGATTGAGTTCAGTTAGGGAGAAGAGCAAGGAAGATTATATGTTGCTATATCCCTGAGAAGAGATTTTGAACCCTGCCCTATTATTCTCCCAGGTCAAATCTCAGGAGAACACAACCGAAGGAAAGAGAATATGCTTGGGGAACTGAGAGCAGAGACCTGTTTCTTGTTCTCCAGCTGAATGTTCAGGGGGAACGAGTCCTAAAATGACCCCCAACAATTCTTACCTCCTGAAGTTCACACCCTGTGTAAACCACTCTCCTGGTAGATGGGTTCATGAGTTGGAATTATTGACTTGTTTTTCATGAATAGAGTATGGCAGAAGCAGTGGGATTCACTTCCAAGATCAGATTACAAAAAGACCATTGCTTCTGTCTTGGGTCATCTCTCTTTTCTCTCTCTCTCTCTCTCTCTCTCTGTCTGTCTGTCTCTGTCTCTCTGCCCGCCCCCCACCCCAGGAAAGCAAGCTGCCAGCTGCCCTATGGAGGGTCATTGTTGCAGGGAATTGATGTCTTGACCTCTGCAGCAGGGATTTCTGCAACCCCAGCTGATGTCTTGATTACAGCTTCTTAGGAGTCCCTGAGCCAGAGACACTCAGCTAAGCTGCATGCAGATTCCTGACCTGTAGAAACTGGGATAATAAACGTTTGGGTTTTTTTTAAGTTGATCAGTCCAGGCAATATTTTATGCAGCAATAGATAACCAATGCAGAATGGAAGGTGTCCAGTATGGGCCCTGGGGTAGCCTTTGAGCCCCCATCCATCACAGGTTGGCTCTGGAAATGTCCATATCATTTCTTTTGGGATGAAATCAGCATACACATGTCAATGAGAACCAGAAAAGTGGAGAGGCTCAGCTGTCAATGTAAGAGTATGTGAAAGAGACTAAATTAAGATACAGAAAGGAAAAAGGGACCACTTATTGCATGGCCAATTTGTGACCTCAGATTTATTCTTGCCAAAAATATATCATCTCCTTTAAGACCCACGACAGCTCCATGAGCTCAGTTTTACCATCTCACCTCTTTTACTCTTAACTCTGCTCAGAGAGTTAAAGCACCTTCTCTCAGATAATGCAGCTAGAAAGTCGGGGAGCTGTGATTCCAACTGAGGTCACTTGGCTCTGAACTTGAGCTTGGAGCCATCCTTAAGGAAGAAGCTCACATCTGGCTTCCCCGGTTCTGATCCTCAGGGTTATCTGTGGATTCATTTTGGACCCACAATGTGTGGTACCAGCTTAGATGTAGCACTGAGACTCCAATCCTAGATCTTGTTTTCTGGGATCCTCAAATATTGTCCAGCTGACTTATTCATTTGTTATCCAAATGATCCTCTTTGTTCATAAAGAAGAAATAACCAACTCCCCAGACACCTAGAGATAAAGCAGTTGCCTGCTTAAAATGGTAATGGTCTATGAACTTATTAACAAGAGACAAGCCAAAATCATTTGGTCTCTCCCTCTCAGTTCTTTTATCACCCCCTTATCAGAAGCTGTCTTTTCTAATTTTAGCAGTTCACTAATGGTAAGTGGGACTAGGTTGCTAAGGAATTTTAGAGCTGCTTTCACTGCAGCATGAAAGAGCTTAGGGATTTTGAGTCCAATGGACAAGTGCCAATAGACAGCCGCATGCCTCAGTCAGTCAGGATGAGCCAGGTTTTAGTCCAGTAACAAACAGCCCTCAAATCTCCGTAGTTTAACATAGGAAAATTTTATTTCTCAATTATACTACATGAGCCACTAGGTCAGCAGGGCATTCTGCTCCACATAGTCACTCAGACCTCCAGGCTGTAGGAGGCCCTACCAGCTTGTAGATCTGGATATGTGACCCCCTTATCTGCTACAGCTAGGAAAGAAAGAGAAAAGCATGCTCCATCTCTAAAGCACTTCAGCCCAGATGCAATATACATCATTTCAAGCCTAAATGAGTAGCATGGTTCCACTTAACTTCAAAGGATCTGGTAAACATGGCCTTCCACATGTACAGGAAAGAAAGGAGAACAGGTACTTGTGAGAGGTAGCAATGTCTACCACAGTGAGACCACCATTCCCACCAGAAATGAAACCCTCTCTCTTAAGATGGACATGGACATGCACAGGGAAGCATTGATAAAATCTGACATTGGCCTGAAGGACTTTCTTTTTCTTTTTTTCTCCATCAAGGAACAAAATAGCTCCAAGCCTCACGGAGCCCTGGAACACCTCCTCCATTAGTTCTAGGATAGAACCGTTCTTAGTTGTAATTGGCACTTTGTGAAGTCAAACACTGTTACACCTTAGAAGGACCCTCAGGATTATCAAGTCGGGTATTATTTGGGGCAATTGAGGATATGGAGATCCAGAGAGGAATGGGAAGTATCCAGAATTATACTTGCATTCATTTTCTTAAGAAACATTTTGGAGCACCTGTTACATTCTAGAGACCCAAATTTTAAAATAGGAACAGAGAAATAAAGAAGATAATGGCATTGTCCTCAAAAGGTCCAAGGAAACCCATTAGGGAGACTGACATGAAGGCAAATAAATAGGCAAATAAATGAAGAGCTGTGTGTGTGTGTGTGTGTGTGTGTGTGTGTGTGTGTGTGTCTGTGTGTCTGTCTGTATGTCTGTGTGTGTGTGTGTGTGTGTGTGTGTGTGTCAGAGAGAGAAAGAGAGGGAGAGAGAGAGAGAGAGAAAGGTAAAACAGAAAGATTGATTCAATGTCCCATGAGGGAATAGAGAAACAGGAAGGAAGATGGCAAATCTGCCATCCCATCCAAATAAAGTTTAGAGGGGAGGTGATGCCAAGAGAATTTTTTCTCCTTCTAACTTTTAGTTTAGATTTTGGGGGTACATATCCATGCTTGTTACATGGGTAAATTGCCTATTGCTGGGCTTTGGTGCACAAATTATTTCTTTTCCCATGTAATAAGCATAGTACCCAATATGTAATTTTTTTATCCTTACCCTCCTCCAACCTTCCACCCTCATGCAGGCTCTGGCACCTGTTGTTCCCTTCTTTGTATCCACATGTACTCAATATTTAGCTCCCACTTATTTTTTTTTATTATTATTATTATACTCTAAGTTCTAGGGTACATGTGCATAACGTGCAGGTTTGTTACATATGTATACTGGTGCCATGTTGCTGTGCTGCACCCATCAACTCGTCAGCACCCATCAACTCGTCATTTACATCAGGTATAACTCCCAGTGCAATCCCTCCTCCCTCCCCCCTCCCCATGATAGGCCCCGGTGTGTGATGTTCCCCTTCCCGAGTCCAAGTGATCTCATTGTTCAGTTCCCACCTATGAGTGAGAACATGCGGTGTTTGGTTTTCTGTTCTTGTGATAGTTTTTAGCTCCCACTTATAAATGAGAACATGTAGTATTTGTTCTTCTGTTCCTGCGTTAATTTGCTTAGGATAATGGCCTTCAGCTGCATCCATGTTGTGGCAAAGGACATGATTTTGTTCTTTTTTATGGCTGTGTAGTATTCCATTGTGTGTATATACCACATTTGCTTTGTCCAATCCAACACTGATGGGTGTCTAGGTTGATTCCATGTCTTTGCTATTGGGAATGGTGCCGTGATGAACATATGTGTGCATCTGTCTTTATGGTAGAACCATTTATATTCCTTTGGGTATATACCCAATAATGGGATCACTGTGTCAAATGGTAGTTCTGTTTTAAGTTCTTTGAGAAATCTCCAAACTGCTTTCAACACTGGGTGAACTAATTTACATTCTCACCAATAGTATATAAGCATAGCTTTTTGTCTGCAATCTCACCAGAATCTGTTTCTTTTTGACTTTTTAGTAATAGCCATTCATACTGGTGGGAGGTGGTATCTCATTATACTTTTGATTTGCATTTCTGTAATGATTAGTAATGCTGAGCATTTTTTCATATGCTTCTTGGCCACTTGTGTGTCTTCTTTGAGAAGTAGCTATTCATGTCCTTTGCCCATTTTTAATGGAGTTGTTAGTTTTTTGTTTGTTGATTTGTTTAAGTTTCTTATAGATTCTGGATATTATACCATTTTCAGATGCATAGTTTGTAAATATTTTCCCCATTCTGTAGGTTGTCTGTTTATTCTGTTGGTAGTTTCCTTTGCTGTGCAGAAGCTCTTTAGTTTAATTAAGTCCCAGCAAAGTGAAATTTTGAAGCAAGTAGGAGTTCACGAGGTTTGGGTGTAACAGGCATTCCAGGTCTGGGGGATAGCACGAGCAAAGGCAATTTTCAGATTCAGTTATTGCATCCAGGTCTCTGATATCAGATTTCACATTCCCTTCCCTACATCCCAGGACCTAACACAGTATCTGGCATATAATAGGTGTTCAACCAATGCATGCTGATCTGAGCAAATGTGTCTCCCTATGTCTCAAGGTTATCCAGAAGACACTGTTGACTGAAGCTTGTGTGATAGCCACATAAAGCGTCGACCCAGGGCTTCTTTATACTGCAAGGTGCTTCCTCAGGTGTTCCTGGCAGGTGGGGCCCAGAAGAAGGCAGGGGACACAAAGTGCTGGTATGGGTACTTCACAGCATTCCAGGGCCTCACCGCTGGAAAACTCCGCATTTCTAAACTTAGCACAGAGCACTGATGCATTTGCCTCCTGCATGAGAGATGATTAATCTACCCTCACCTCTGCTTATGTGTTAAGCCTTTTGTATCGGTGTTTGCTGCAGTTAAACACAGAGTGTGTTGTGTAAATAGTACTGTAATGATGGCATAGACAGAGGGAAAATTCTAAATTCAATCACATTTAGTCTGGTTGGCCAGAAAAAGTGTCTCAGCTGCTGAAATTAAGGGAAAGGGAAATAGTGTTCATCACTGGTTTTTAAAACGTTTTTTTTTTTAATGATCCTTATTGGGGAAAAAACAGTAATGTTCTTGCTGCCAGGAGTATTCTAGAAAGCCTGCTTCACATTCCTCTTGACAGCAGAGAAAAGGCAGCAAGCACATCCTCTGGTTATTTAAAAGAAAAAGCAGTTCCCCTCCTGAGCCAAAGAGACCCAGCAAATGTGCTTACCTGAGCCTTCAGATGGAGACTAATCTCTGTTAAAGCAGGTATCAATTAACAGCAAAGAATAAATGCTTATAACAAGGGGAAAGGTCGTTTATTGTTTAGAAGGAAAAGAAAACCCTTGTCCTTGCCGCTTAGTAAATTAGGATGTGTCTTAGGAGTTGAGTCCCATCTCTCCCTCTCCCATTGCAAGAACCCCTGGGAGGGATCCCTACAGCGATCTCCATGGCCCCTTTTGAATAGAGTCTGCCTATCTCTAATAGATAAATCAACACCAGAACTCACCCTGGTGTTCTACAGCACTGCGGGGCGAAAATGGTTAACTATAATTTATTGTATATTTTAGAAAGCAAGAAGAGAGGATTTTGAATGTTCACAACACAAAGAAATGGTTCATATTGGAGGTGGCAGATAGGCTAATTACCCTGATTTGTATCCTTATACATCGAATACACCTACTGAAATATCACTCTGTATCTGATGGATATGTACAATTATTAGGTGCCAACTAAAAATAAAAGGAAAAAATTACAAAGTAAAGATAATAAATACATTTTAAAAAATTGAAAATGAACAAAAATAAATCAGTTAAGGAAGTGTCTCTCTCATGCATCTCTCCACCTGTCCTCATCCTTGTGTCTCTGCCTTTGTAATTTCTAGACCAGGTCCTTTACTCAGAATACCTAATAGAGGTGAAGAGATGTTATTGCTTTAAAATAAAAAGATGGAGAGGAAGAAAGGGAAGGAGGAAGAGAGGGAAGTAGGAAGAGAGGGAAGCAGGAAGGGAAGGAAGCAGGAAGGGAGGGAAGAAGGGAAGAAGAAAGGGAGAAAGGGAGGAAGGAAGGGAGGGAGAGAGGAAGGGAGGGAAAGAGGAAGGGAAGGAGGCAGAAAGGGAGGGAGGTAGCAAAGGAGCAAGGCAGGAAGGGAGGGAGAGTAGAAGGCAGGGAGGGAGGAAGTCAGGGTGGAAGGGAGGGAAGCAGGAAGGGAGGGAAGCAGGAAGAGAGGGAAGCAGGAAGGGAGGGAGGAAAAGAGGAAGGGAAGAAGAATGGGAGAGAGGGAGGAAGTGAGGGAGGGAGTAAGAGAGAGAAGAAGGGAAGGAAGCAGGAAGGGACGGAGGGAGAGAGGGAGGAAAGCAGGAAGGGAGGGAGGGAGAGAGGGAGGGAAGCAGGAAGGGAGGGAGAGAGGGAGGGAAGCAGGAAGGGAGGGAGGGAGAGAGGGAGGGAAGCAGGAAGGGAGGGAGGGAGAGAAGGAGGGAAGCAGAAAGGGAGGAAAGGTGGAAGAAGGGAGGGAAGCAGGAAGGGAAGAAGAGAGGAAGGAGAGGGAGGGAGGGAAGAAGCGGGATGGGGAAGGGAGACAGGAAGAGGGGGGGAAGGGAGACAGGAAGAGGGAGGGAAGGAGAGGGGAGAGAAGGGCATGCTGTTTAACAGGCGTATATGCAGAGACTGTGCACACTGCTCTAATAAAAGAAGTGAATACATTAAGCATGAAGCACAAGATTAAAACGCTGGTGGTTTCCACCTCCATCTTTCTCACCAGCCTGGGAGCCCCAGGGAATGTGAGGACAGGCTTCCTCTCTAGGTCTGCCTGGTTTCCTGCAGCTCACGTCTCCGTGTCATAGCACTTGTTGGCCTCTCTATCCAGGTGCCTTCCTTGCACTTTCCTTTGCTGCTGAGCTTTCAAATTCAGCTCAGGCATCACAGCCTCCTTCAGGAAATCTACTCTGCTCTTCCGGCTGGGGTGCATACCATCTTCTGTGTTCTCATCCCACACATTATGAGACATGACTTGTTTCCAGCTCAGTTTCCCTGTCCAGACGATGCACTCCCTGAGGGCAGGAATTCCATGAAGCTAATCTTCTTGTGCATTGCCCCTAACTAGGGGGAAATCCAAGGTGGATGCCTGATGAGTATTTACTGAATGAAGAAAAGCTGTCCTTTCCCCCAATTTTTAAATTTCCCTTCCTCTTTTCTCCCTCCTTTTCCTTCATTAAAATCAACCTATAATTAGCCTTTGTGGTGAAATCTGAATTTGAGATGCCTTTTTCTATATCATGGGGCTCCAGTCATTCAGAAAGCTGGAGGTCTTGTTTGCTTCACAGGCTTGGTTCATTCCACAAAATTCTCTTTATTCAGACTGATTTTAGCAACATCCTTATCGCCAGCCGGAATTCCGCTCCGGAGACTCCTCAAGCTCTGCAATTACTTTACAACGTTTTTTCTAATCAGCCTGGGGCCCACGAGGGCTCATAAATGACACTTGTCTTTGTGTTGCTACTTTTCATGAGTTTTCAGAATTAAGCCCCTCCTGGAGCTCCAGGCCCTCATGGGGGAGAGATTACCTTCCATTCAGTGAGAGAATAAAGGTTAATCGGTAAGTGGGTCTTGTGAATTAAGAAAATACTCACGGGTGAGAAAGAAAACAGAATCCACAATACAGGCAGCACGTTTCTAGATTTACAAACTCCCACACTTGTGAGCCTCAGAGAAAAATAGAAACACCGGAAATTCTTTCTGATTGAGTCAGAGAAATTTAAATGTAGAGATTGTCATTAAATAAAGTTAAGGGAAGAAGTGAGTATCTGCTGTGTGCCTCATTGAACTGTGAACTTGTGGACATTATCGTATCTAGTTATGTTTGTCAGCCTCCAAAATGACCCCCAGGGATTCTTTCTTCCTGGTGTTTATGCCCTTGTGTTGTCCACTTTCGTATTGAATAGGCTGACCTGTGAAACGAATAGGATATTTCAGAAATCATAGTGTGTGACTTCTGAGACTGGGGAGTAAGAGACACTATGGCTCTTCTCTTGAATCACTCACTCCGAAGGAATCCAGCCACCATGTTGTGAGGGCACTCAAGCAGCCCTATGGCCAGGACAGGTGGCAAGAAAGTGAAGTCTCCTGCCAACATCCAGGACCAATCTGAAGTGTATGAGTCATTTTGAAAGTGGGTTCTCCAACCTCAGTTACGCCTTCATATAACTGCAGTCCCCATTGAGATGAGACAGAGTTACTCAGCTAAGCGTCTCCCAGATTTCTTCCCCACAGAAGCAAAGAGAGTCCTGGTAGGTCTTAATTCCTTGAGCCTCTAGTGTCAGACCCTAAAGAGGTCTTGCTGTGGTTGGGCCCAAGATATTTCCTGGGATCCTTCAGGATTCAATGGCATTCGTTGGGTGGAAAGTGGTAGTACTCAAATCAACATAAGTAAAATTTGGGAGTTACCAATTTACTTAACAATAAGTAGAGAAAAGGAGGTGACCTCAGGCATAACTGGGTCCAAAGAAAAGCAAGTTCACATTTCCATGACTTGCTTTATCTGACAGCTTTCCAGTTCACCTATATTTGCATGTGGGCTTCATTCTCTTTTTCTACGGACAGGATTTTTCCAGGTAAGAAGCAGGCTGCAAGAACTGAATCCCCACGGGTCCAGCTCCAGGACCCCAGAGGCAAGCCCGTTCTCCAGCTCCACATCAAAAACTTCCAGGGAAAATTTTTAGGCCCGAATTGAAAACACACTCACCTAACCACTAATCCCTGTTTAGTGGGGAAATGGCTTACTGTAATTGGCTGGGCTTGGGTCACCTGGCTCTCTGTGACAATGGAAGCAAGGTCTATGATTGACAGCCTCACCAGGGTCACTTGATGGGATGAGAAAGAGAAAAGAAGAAATAGGAGATGGCAATCAGATAACAGCAGGTATTAACTACTCCTTCCAAGAAATTCCTTTAAATTTTTTTTCTTGCTTAAGCACTCTTAAGTTGACTTTCTTCCTTGCAATCAAAGGAAGAAACTGTGTATGACCATAAAACGACAACAGAAGGAACCCTTGTGACTTCTGTATCTTGACTGTATCAGTGTCAATATCCTGGTTGTGATATTGTCCTTAGTACCACTAGAGGAAATAAGGTAAAGGATGTATAGTGTCTCTCTATATTAGCTCTTACAACTGGATGTGAATCTAAAATGCCCATCCAAAAAAGTTTAATTTTTAAAAACCAGAAAACAAAATTTTGACTAAAGTTGATCCTGCCATCCAAATTAAATCTCAGCAGAGGTTCACCACTCAATAAGCAATGGAATACCACTAACTAGTCATTCAGCCAGTATCTTCAGAAAAAACAAATCCATTTGCTGTTAATTCTTTTTTAAAAATGAAGCTCTGACACGCTCCTTGGATAGCAGCGTTGTTCACTTCCAAGTGGTGATAATTAGAAGGAAAAGTTTAAGAATGTCCTGAAGGCCACAGTTCACATACTATAAGACACACCAGAATGTGCTAATCATCTCAGAATCAGCACTAATTCTTCATACATTTCTAAGCACATCAAATATTAAAACACAATTAGGCAGTGTGTAAATGCCTAAAAGTTTCAGAATTAACTTTCCTTTTAACTGGGTCAAGGAAGCAACTAATAGAAGAAAGTTAAATGTTGGTCATGAAGGATCAATTAGTCCTTCTTAAATTGGGGGCAGGGATGAGTGACAATTTATCAGCATGGAAAGACTTTGAAACCAGAAAGTCCTGGATTCAAATCTCAACTTTCCTCTAGGCAAGTCACTTCTAAAATCTAATCTATAAAACAGAGATAATAATAATGACCTCCGTCACTGAGATGTTGCAAGCATATAAAGTAGTTAATCTATGGAAAGCACCTGGCACAGAGTAGGTCATCAATGACTGTTAGTTTCCTTCCCGCTGGGAAACAGCATGAAAAGACTTTGGGTGTGATTAATACGTTTTATGAAAATGTAAAAAATAGGATTGCACTCCCCATTTAATTAGAAAAAAAAATAATATGTTCCTGTGGCAGATATTCAAGTATATGACATGAAATATTATGATGGCATTTTGGTCCTCTCCTCTTGAAAAGGGATGAAAGAAAATCTGCCTCCTCAAAAAATTAAGAAACTGTAAATCCTTCCATATCCTTGCATAGCATGCAACTGCCCAGTAGGAAGGGTCTTAAATTAATGTCCTCTTAACAAATTAAATGGTTGACTGATGATGCAGATATATTTCTAACTGACTTATTTACAGGAAAGATATTCACAGGTAGGACTTTTACTTTGCTCAACCCAAAATTTTATTCAAAAAACTGCAACTGAAGCAATAGCACACCCATTTCATGGGAGCTGGATTCCAGTCTATCTACCTGAAATTAGTAAAGAAAAAAACAAAGGAAAATGAAGATGTCATCTACAAACCATTTTCAACTCCTTACAGATTTGTGCTACTAAAGCAGCAGGACAGAAATGGCTTAATGCAGAACCCATTTTCCCCTTCATCCTCACTAATAGAGCCCTACCTTTATTTAGATTTGTCTGGTTTAAACTACATTTCCCAGCCTCCCTTCTGAATGGATGCACCATGTGACACAGTCTAGCCAATAAGAAGTAAGCACAAGTTAGTGAGTGGATGTGTTAGTTATCTATTGCTGCATGACAAGTTATCCTCAAAACTTAGTTATCCTCAAAACTTAGCAGCATGAAACAACAAACATTTTTGATCTCATAATTTCTGTGGGTCAGGAATCAGGGTGGTTTCAGTTCAGTGTCTCTCATGAGGTTGCCATCAAGCTGTCATCTGTAGCTGTGATCATTTGAAGGCTAAGGTAGGGGAGGATCTGCTTCCAAAATAAATCATGGGGTTGTTGGCAGGACCCGGATCCCCAGTGACTGTTGACCAAAGACCTCTCAGTTCCCCACCTATGCCATGGGCCTCTGCATAGGGTGAGAAAGACAGGTAAGTCGCCTTAAGGCCTAGAGTCAGAACTGGTATATGTCACTTTGTTCATGTCATTGGCCACCACAACTCACATGGCACTGCCTGAGGTCAAGGAATGGAGTATAAACTCCAGACCTGATGAGATCATGGCAAAGTATGGAAGGGGAGAGGAGGGATTAAAAATGTGAAATCAATAACTCAACCTACATACCCCCCTAAGCATGGACATAGAGATAAATAAGTCCCAAGTTTTGTCAAGCTTGCCTTTTAATTATCTTTTAAATCGCCCACTCTTTCTACTTCCACTGCTATCACCAGGGTCCAAGCCATTATCATCTCTTGCCAGGATTATAACAATTCCACCACATCCGTCATTGTCTCCCCTACAACCCATTCTCCATGCAGCAGCCAAACTGATCTTTAAAGAGACAAATCATGATCTTTTCATACCTTTGCGCAGCAACAACAAGAAAAATGCCTAATGGCATTTAGAAAACAGACTAAGTTCCTCTTTGAGATCCTGTGTGGTCTGACCTTGGCTCCTCCTTCACCCTCACCTGGTGCTGCCTCCGAACTCCATCTCTAGGCTTCACTTTTCCATTCCCCAAATGGCCCAAGCTCTCCCTGTTCCCATCACTCAGGGTGTTTCTTATGCCAGGAGAGCTCTTCCTTCCCTTTGCCTCTACTTCCTACCCAGCAACTTCTACTTCCCCATTTCCACTGACATTTGCTTTCTTTTTTCCACCAACATCAACTGTTAGAAAGTCATCTTGAGACAAGATGCTTTGGATGCCTAAACTATGCACAATTCCTAATATTTTACTCCTTCCATTAGTGCAGTTAGTGGTTCTGAGTTGCCTCTGTGAATCCCCCTTATCTGACCAACTTTAGATTCGTATGACCCTAACAGGGACTCAGACACCTCAATTAGCCAACTTGCAGTGCTCAAAGACAAGATGCAGAGTGTAGCTCCAGAAAGCCTGAGATGACAGGGAAACAGCCAGAGGTGCTGCTCACCACAGGGGTCATGGGTAAGGGATGGCTCTGGATAAAACAGGTTAAAGACATCCCTCTGTTTAATATCATGGGGAAGGGATTATTTTGATCTGAACAGACCTGAGAGAGCACCAAAACTTCCTTCTTTAAGATGAGACTGAGATGTCCCCATGCTCTAACCCCTGGTGGTGTTTGACTACACACAGAGGATAAAATTTACAGTGAACTAGCTTTGTCTTTGTATTGTCTAAATCACCTATAACTCTCGGGAAGCCACAATATCTAGTGCAAAGAGTTTCAGGGCTGTAACACACACACATAGATATGGGTATAAACCAAGAAAAGTGTGGATAGAGAAGAATGTGAGGGGCTGTGAAATCATATAACAAACAGGGAGACCTGATCCAGCCTAAAAAGTGAGAGAAGGCTTCCAGAAGGATGTGATTCCTAACCAAAATTAGAACACCAAGTAGGATGTAGAGGGTGAGTGGAGAATTTCACACAGAGGAGATGGATGGTGCAAAGTTTGAGATGGATGGTGCAAAGGTTGAGATGCTAGCAAGAGACATGCAACTGAAAAAACTCTACTCACACTTCCAACACCAAATGTGGGGGTTCCTTCAGCACCAACTAGTTCTCCAATTCTCTATATACCAACTGATTGTCCTACAATTTAATTCAGTTATAATGCTAACTGCCCAGAAATGGTGCAGAGCAGGGTTAAGGGCGCAGTCCCACAAGACTGTCCTACTTCAGATGTCAATCTTCAGCTCTAGGCCAGTCTTACAAACTGGCTATAAATCAGGAGTTCCCACTATCCCCTCCTCAGGTTCAATACTTTGCTAGAATGGCTCAAAGAACTGAGAAAAATACTTTACTTAATAATACAGGTTTATTTTTATAAGGGATACAAATGTACAGCCAGATGAAGAAGTATATAGGGCTAGGTCTGGAAGGGTCCTCAGCACAGGAGCTTCTATTTGTGTGAAGTTGGGATGCACCACTCCCCACCCCTGTATATGGACATGCTCACCAACCCAGAAGCTCTCTGAACCCCATTGTTTAGGGGTTTTATAGAGGTTCCATTACGTAGGCATGATTGATTAAATCACTGGCCATTAGTGATTGAACTCAGGCTGCAGCCCCTCTCCCATCCCTAGAGGTTCGGGGGTGGGGCTAACGATTCCAACTCTCTAACCACATCGTTGGTTCTTGTGACAATCAGCCTCTATCCTGAAGCTGTCTACAGGATTCCAGCCAAGACAATTGCATTAGCATACAAAAAGGCACTCATATCACTCTGGAGATTCCAGGCATCTTAGAAGCTCTTGTGTTAGGAACCAGGGACAAAGACCAAATATTATAACAAAAGATGCTCCTATCATCAGTATCACTCAGGAAGTTACAATAGTTTTTTTGTTGTTGTTGTTTTGTGTTTTTTTTTTTTTTGAGACGGAGTCTCGCTCTGTCGCCCAGACTGGAGTGCAGTGGCCGGATCTCAGCTCACTGCAAGCTCCGCCTCCTGGGTTTATGCCATTCTCCTGCCTCAGCCTCCCGAGTAGCTGGGACTACTGGCGCCCGCTACCTCACCAAAATACAATTTTATTGTATTTTTTAGTAGCGACGGGGTTTCACCGGGTTAGCCAGGATGGTTTCGATCTCCTGACCTCGTGATCTGCCCGTCTCGGCCTCCCAAAGTGCTGGGATTACAGACTTGAGCCACCGCGCCCGGCCTACAAGAGTTTTAGAAGCTCTGTTCCAGAAACCAGAGGCAGAGACCAAATACATATTTCTTATTATGTCTCAACTGATTGCATATTTTAACCCATAAGCAATTTGGTAAGGCAGGTGCCTGGATGGAGAAGGGAAAATGGTGAAGGTGTCAGCTTGGGAGGAGTAGTGAGTGCCCGGGGAGTCTGGACTTTATTCAGGGTTGCATGAGAAGTGGATATTCCTGGCTGCACATCATTTATTTATTTGGAGACAGAGTCTAGCTATGTCATCCAAGCTGGAGTGCAATGGCACAATCTCAGCTCACTGCAACCTCCACCTCACAGGTTTAAGCAATTCTCCTGCCTCAGCCTCTCTAGTAGCTAGAATTACAGATATGTGCCACCACACCTGGCTAATTTTTATATTTTTTAGTAGAGACGGGGTTTCATCACACTGGCCATGCTTGTCTCAAACTCCTGACCTCAAGTGATCTGCCTGCCTTGGCCTCCCAAAGTGCTGGGATTATAGGCATGAGCCACCACACCCAGCCTCCTGGCTGGATTTTAGAGAGCTCACTCTTGCTGCCGTTCACAGAAAGGACGAGAAGGGAGCAAGGCTGGCATTCCCTGTGGCACCCCAGAGCAGCCTGGTACCTCTCAGGATACAGACCAGAAACCCCAGAAGCAGGGCAGACACTGTGGCCCCTTCATGTGATGGCTTCTGTCAAAGTGTTATGACTCCTGCTGTTTACTCTCTTGACCAAATTCTGCTTTTACCAAAAGAAAAGGCTGCCTGGTCCAGAGAAAAAGAACAAGATCAGCCCTGTCCCTCCTGGGAGAAAATAAAAGCTGGTGCTACTAATTGCTCTTTCCTGAGCCTCCCTCATCAAGAAAAGGAATGGTCAGCATCTCTCCTCAGCCGCTGTTAGTACTCAAACGAAAATGAGAAAAAGCCTGCCTGCCTCCCGTCACATCAAAGGGTAAAAGACTCTGCAAAACCTGTTGGGTATATCTGTCCCCTTCTGATATGGTCTGGCTCTGTGTCCCCACTCAAATCTCATCTTGAACTGTAGCTTCCACAATTCCCATGTTTTGTGGGAGGGACCCAGTGGGAGGTAACTGAATCATGAGGGCGGGCCTTTCCCATGCTGTTCTCGTGGTAGTGAATAAGTCTCACGAGATCTGATGGTTTTATAAAGGGGAGTTTCCCTGCGCAAGCTCTCTGTTATCCGCTGTCATGGAAGACATGCTTTTCATCTTCCACCATGATTGTGAGACCTCTCCAGCAATGTGGAACTGTGAGTCCTTTAAACCTCTTTTTCTTTATAAATGACTCAGTCTCAGGCATGGCTTTTACCAGCAGCGTGAAAACAGACTAATATACCTTCTAATCCTCTGTACTCTCCTGTTATAGTCCCAGGCTGAGGGTCCCCCACCCCAGATGGTCCCAGACCTGAGGTGCTGTGCTGTTTCTTTTTCACTTGAACAGCATATTTGATGAGAAGACAGTGGGAGGAACATGATGGGAGCATAAGACACAGTGTGTGGGTTCCCATCCCAGCTCTGCCACTTAATTGCTGAGTGGCATTGGGCAAGTTACCCTCTGTTTACTCATTTATAAACTGGGAATAGTCATAGTATCAACCTTCAGGACTGTTCAGACTAAGTAAGTGATCTTTGTAAAGCGTTTGGGATGGGCCTGGCACTAAGTAAATGCTCAATAAATGTCAGCTGTTGGTAAGACTATAAGAAAGTGGAGGTGTAAGAGATTAGAGAGAGAAGGAGGGGCCAGGTGCTGTGGCTCACGCCTGTAATTCCAGCACTTCGAGAGGCCAAGGTGGGTGAATCAATTGAGGTCAGCAGTTCAAGACCAGCCTAGGCAACATGGTGAGACCCCCCCATCTCTACAGAAAAAATACAGAAAATTAGCTGGGTTTGGTGGTGTGCACCTGTGATTACAGCTACTTGGGAGGCTGAGGTGGGAGGATCGCTTGATTGTGGGAGGTTGAGGTTGCAGGGAGCTGAGATTGTGCCATTGCACTCCAGCCTGGGTGACAATGAGACCCTGTCTCAAAAAAACAATAAAAAAGAGAAGGGGGATAAGGAGAGGGAGAGCGAGATGGGGAGCAAGGAAGAGAGAGAAATGAGAAAGCACCTACACTGGAATGGTGTATTTTCTTTTGAAGAAAAACAAATCTTCCAACATATTGGTTGATTACATTTTGATTTGATTCAGTGAGTGCTTTATGGAGTGTCTACTCAGTCTATAACTGTCGTTTAATTTATCCTTCTAAACAACACTCATGGGGTAGGTTTTATTATTTCCATCTTACCACATGAGCAAACTGGGACTCTGAGAACTAAGGCACCCTGGATCCCACAGCTCAGTTAAGAGTCAGGCAGGGAGTTAGACTATCTGTGTCCTCCAGGGCATGGATTGAGTCAACATGTGCTTGGCACCATGATGTTTAAAACAGAGGACTGACACCACAGATGGTTATAATCCCTCAGCATGTAAACAGGGATATCCTCTAGCCCACCATTTCATCAGCAGCATCCCTGAGCATCTCCTCTTGCCAATTACTGCCCTGCACTGTACTGGTTATCTGTCCTGCATCCTCTCCCAAATCCCACGCCCAGACCGTGAGCCTCTGGAGGGCAGAAAACCATGATTTTTTTTTCATCTTGTATCTGATTCAAGGTAGGGAATGAATCACCATTACAGACTTGAGTTGAAACAATTTCTTCAGAGTACAAGCAATGCCAACAACTGCATCCATTCAAGTCAGGAAATGTTTACCAGTTAACAATTGTGTGCCTGGCCCTGAGCAGAGACAGAGCAGCACATGGAAGACAAAGCAGACACAATGTCCCTCCTCAAAGAGCTTAGTGGTACAATGAAGGGGTAGGAGGCCCTGATTTCTAGCATCTGCCAGTTGCCCTGTAAATATTCCTATCATGAATCAGCCAGTGATTCTCCCATCACACAAAGTTGAGCTTGGGGTTGATATAGTAGAGTCACCGTCACCGTGCTGAATGAGAGGCTTGTCTAGAAAGAAGGGAGGTTATGCCCAAGGGGCATTGAGCTCTGAAAACCCAAGGAAAGGGGCTTTGAAGGGAGGTACCTGCAGAGTAGACAGCAGGCAGGGAGGGGGCTGGCAAGGCGTAAGGAGTGGACCTGAATTTATTGTGCCTCTCTCAGGGCTGAGACAAGGGTGAGGCGAGTGAGGCTTTGGATGCAAAACCTAAGGGAGTGCCCCCAAACTCAGCAGCCTCTTCAAGTTACCCAGCAGCAAAATGGAGTTAGGAAGATGGGCTGCTTCCAGCACACTACGGATTTGTTGGGGAGGTAGACAGATGCGAGCAAGTGAGGAAGCCAAATTAAATAATCACTGATTGGTTCTATGAAGGAAATAAACAGGGTGCTAGGACAGGGAGAGATGGGGAAGTTGCCGTTAAGCTAAGAGTCATGCATGCAACTCTTTACTTTTCAAAGAGGATTTTTCAGTCCAAATTAAGCTCCAGTATTTACCATGGAGATTTACAGGAGCGGACAAATCCCTGCTCTATCCTCTTTCTTCGTGGGCACCCTCCTCACCAGGAAAGGGGGCTGTCATTGAGGGTCTGCTACCCATGAGTCTCTCTCCTGCAAAAGGGACAGTCTCTTCCCCCCCAGGACTTGGCAGCTGAGGAAGGTTAAACTGATTACACCCTCCGCTCCTGCTGTGTCCTGCTGCCCGCCTGATAACGTCTTCCTCCCTGATGGCCGCTGTCGTGGGGCGAGCAGTGAATCAAATCAATAGTGTCACCTATTAGGCTGATGTCAAACCCTAGAGGAGACGGTTTTTCTTCCTCAACTTTTAACAGGTGTTATGTAGCCACTGGGTCCCAGAGAGACTCCTTATATTATATAATTGTATTTATTTACTAGCGTTGGGAAATGTCTCCCACTGGCTTTATTCTATTCAGGTCAATCCAAAATGAAGACTCAGAGAAACAATGGAAACCTTTGAATTCTTTTTATTCCACCGCGAGCATTAAAGGCATCCATGATTTTTCCTATGGATGAATGCCATCAAATGGTCTCGGTTTTCTTTCTGACTCCACCCCTTGCTTGCTGTATGGACTGTAAGGAATCCTTTTACTTCTGCATGCCTTTGTTTTCCTCATGTATAAAGTGGGGATAAGAAAGGCCAGATGTAATGGTTCACATCTGTAATTCCAGCACTTTGGGAGGCTGAGATGGGAGGATTGCTTGAGGCCGGGAGTTCGAGCCCAGCCTAGGCAACAGAAAAAAAAAAAAAAAACCATAAAAAAATTTAAAAATTAGCCAGATGTGGTGGTGCATGCCCTTACTCCCAGCTGCTCAAGAGGCTGAATTGGGAGGATTTCTTGAGTTCGGGAGTTAAAGTCTACAGTGAGCGATGATCACACCACTGCACTCCAGCCTGGGTGACAGAGCAAGACCGTGTCTCTAAAGGAAAAAAAAAAGAACTTTTTAAAAATGGAGATAATGAAATCCACCTTGTAGGGTTGTTGTGAAGATTAGGTGAATTGAGTTGATACATGCAAAGTCCCTCAAAGAATGCTGGCTATATTCGGCATTATTAATACTTTTCCATTCTTGTTTTTGATATCTTGAATACCTACTAAGTGCCAGGTTCTGAGCTAGGAGCTTTGGCCTATATGATCTCGCTTAAAATTGATATGTTGCTCATCATGGTTTTTTGCATTAATTTTGATTTGTTAAAATATTGCATTGAAACATTATTCATCTTGGTTGCTGAGTTTGAGGCACTCCCTTAAGTTTTGCATCCAAGGCTTCACTTGCCCCACCCTTGTCTCAGCCCTGAAAGAGGCACAATAAATTCAGGTTCACTCCTTGTGCCTCCCCAGCCCCCTCCCTGCCCACTGTCTACTCTGCAGTCACCTCCCTTCAAAGCCCCTTTCCCTAGTTTTTCAGAGCTCAATGCCCCTTGGGCATATTCTCCCTTTTTTCTAGACAAGCCTCTCATTCAGCACAGTGACGGTGACTCTACTATATTAACTTCAAGGTCAATTTTGTGTGATGGGAGAATCACTGGCTGATTGCAGAGGAGGGACAGAAGGCTGTAGCTGATACAAGCAGCCCAGAGAGGCTGGTGGCAAAGAGAACAACGGTGAAGTCACAGTTTCTGGGGACATTTCTGCAGCAGCAGACTTGATGGCCACATAAATCTGGGTGTAAGGAAAAAGGAGGGGCGGAAGGTGACTGGCGGGTTGCTGGTCCCGGTACCAGGGAGGATTAGTTCCATTCATGGCAGGGAGGAGGTGGGTGCCTGAGAGTTAGGGGGATCCCACTATGCCCTGGTCCTCCCTGGGGCTCTGATTTCTACCTGTGCTTCTCAGTGAAGCACAGCTAACTCCGTTCAGGGGAAAGATCATAGGCTTGGAGTCACAGAGGCCTGGGCGTAGAGATACAATTTTAATAATCACACTGAGTTCTAGTTTGAAAATAGAATTGACATTAAAATTAGAGGGAGCAGAAAACACTCATCCCTGGTTCTCTGCTGCCAGTTTGTTGCTAGGAGCTTCAAGAAAAGGTGGCTTTGCAGCAGCCATTCCTGCCTAACAGCTCTCCTTTGCTCCGGTAGACGTGGCCATGGCACAGCACAGTTCTCCCTAAGTGAAGGCTGTGCAGAAGGCACAAGCACCTGTTTCCCTCTCGGGTTGCTATGATCTGAATGTTTATGCCCCCCAAAAATGCATACGTTGAAACCTAATTCCCAATGTGATGGTACTAGAGGGTAGAGCCTCTGGAAAATGATTACGTCATGAGGGTGTTTCTGTCATGAATGGGATTAATCCCTGCTCTAGTTTGGTTGTTTGTCTCTGCCAAACCTCATGTTCAGATTAGATCCCCATTGTTAGAGGTGGAACCTTGTGGAAGGTGTCTGGATTATGGGGGGCAGGTCTCTCATGAATGACTTGGTGCTGTCCTCACAATAATAAGTGAGTTCTCTCTCTATTAGTCCCTGCAAGAGCTGGTTATTTAAAAGAACCTGGTGCCTCCTCCCTCCCTCTCTTGCTTCCTCTGTTGCCTTGTGATCTCTTCATACATGGACTCCCATTCCCCTTCTACCATGAGTGGAAGCTGTCTGAGACCCTCACCAGAAGACAAGCAGATACAGGCATCATGCTTCTTGTACAGCCTGCAGAATTGTGAGCGGAATAAACCTCTTTTCTTTATAAATTATCCAGTCTCAGGTATTCCTTTAGCAATAGCCACACAAATGGACTAGAACAATATCATTATAGTGGGAACCCCAGAGAGCAAGCTAGCCCCCTTCTACTATGTGAGGACACAGCTGGAAGCTGCCACCTGTGAACCACAGAGTGCACCCTCACCAGACCCTGCATGTGCCAGCGTCTTGATCTTGGACTTCTAGCCTCCAGAACCATGAGCAACAAATTTGTGTTGTGGATAAGCCACCTAGGGTATGGTATTTTTGTTATCACAGCCCGAATGGACTAAGACACGGGTATAGATGGTACAAGGCAGATAGTTATGGCTTACTTGGGACACCAGACTTCTTAGGATATAGGGAGATGATCATAGTCAACAGAGGGGGCTCCTTTCATTCCTTGGTTTTTTTTCTTTCCTTCTCCATAGAATGTAGACTCCATAAAACAAACACTTGGTCTGTTCTGTCTGCTGCCATCTCCCCAGCCCCCATATGGCTATCTGGCAAGTGGCATCAAACAGAAGCTCAAATATTTTCTGAGCCAATGTGGTTTTTTTTGTTTTTTTTTTAATTTATTATTATTATTATGCTTTAAGTTCTAGGGTACATGTGCATAACGTGCAGGTTTGTTACATATGTACACTTGTGCCATGTTGGTGTGCTGCACCCATCAACTCGTCAGCACCCATCAACTCGTCATTTACATCAGGTATAACTCCCAATGCAATCCCTCCCCGCTCCCCCCTCCCCATGATAGGCCCCGGTGTGTGATGTTCCCCTTCCCGAGTCCAAGTGATCTCATTGTTCAGTTCCCACCTATGAGTGAGAACATGTGGTGTTTGGTTTTCTGTTCTTGGGATAGTTTGCTAAGGATGATGGTTTCCAGCTGCATCCATGACAAAGGACACAAACTCATCCTTTTTTATGGCTGCATAGTATTCCATGGTGTATATGTGCCACATTTTCTTAATCCAGTCTGTCAGTGATGGACATTTGGGTTGATTCCAAGTCTTTGCTATTGTGAACAGTGCTGCAATAAACATACGTGTGCATGTGTCTTTATAGCAGCATGATTTATAATCCTTTGGGTATATACCCAGTAATGGGATGGCTGGGTCATATGGTACATCTAGTTCTAGATCCTTGAGGAATCGCCATACTGTTTTCCATAATGGTTGAACTAGTTTACAGTCCCACCAACAGTGTAAAAGTGTTCCTATTTCTCCACATCCTCTCCAGCACCTGTTGTTTCCTGACTTTTTAATGATTGCCATTTTAACTGGTGTGAGATGGTATCTCATTGTGGTTTTGATTTGCATTTCTCTGATGGCCAGTGATGATGAGCATTTTTTCATGTGTCTGTTGGCTGTATGAATGTCCTCTTTTGAGAAATGTCTGTTTATATCCTTTGCCCACTTTTTGATGGGGTTGTTTTTTTCTTGTAAATTTGTTTGAGTTCTTCGTAGGTTCTGGATATTAGCCCTTTGTCTGATGAGTAGATTGCAAAAATTTTCTCCCATTCTGTAGGTTGCCTGTTCACTCTGATGGTAGTTTCTTTTGCTGTGCAGAAGCTCTTTAGTTTAATGAGATCCCATTTGTCAATTTTGGCTTCTGTTGCTGTTGCTTTTGGTGTTTTAGACATGAAGTCCTTGCCCATGCCTATGTCTTGAATGGTACTACCTAGGTTTTCTTCTAGGGTTTTTATGGTATTAGGTCTAATATTTAAGTCTCTAATCCATCTTGAATTAATTTTCGTATAAGGAATAAGGAAAGGATCCAGTTTCAGCTTTCTATTTATGGCTAGCCAATTTTCCCAGCACCATTTATTAAATAGGGAATCCTTTCCCCATTTCTTGTTTCTCTCAGGTTTCTCAAAGATCAGATGGCTGTAGATGTGTGGTATTATTTCTGAGGACTCTGTTCTGTTCCATTGGTCTATATCTCTGTTTTGGCACCAGTACCATGCTGTTTTGGTTACTGTAGCCTTATAGTATAGTTTGAAGTCAGGTAGCGTGATGCCTCCAGCTTTGTTCTTTTGACTTAGGATTGTCTTGGCAATGCAGGCTCTTTTTTGGTTCCATATAAACTTTAAAGCAGTTTTTTCCAATTCTGTGAAGAAACTCACTGGTAGCTTGATGGGGATGGCATTGAATCTATAAATAACCTTGGGCAGTGTGGCCATTTTCACGATATTGATTCTTCCTATCCATGAGCATGGTATGTTCTTCCATTTGTTTGTGTCCTCTTTTATTTCACTGAGCAGTGGTTTGTAGTTCTCCTTGAAGAGGTCCTTTATATCCCTTGTAAGTTGGATTCCTAGGTATTTTATTCTCTTTGAAGCAGTTGTGAATGGAAGTTCATTCATGATTTGGCTGTCTGTTTGTCTGTTACTGGTGTATAAGAATACTTGTGATTTTTGTAGATTAATTTTGTATCCTGAGACTTTGCTGAAGTTTCTTATCAGCTTAAGGAGATTTGGGGCTGAGACATTGGGGTTTTCTAAATATACAATCATGTCATCTGCAAAGAGGGACAATTTGACTTCTTCTTTTCCTAACTGAATACCCTTGATTTCTTTCTCTTGCCTGATTGCCCTAGCCAGAACTTCCAACACTATGTTGAATAGGAGTGGTGAGAGAGGGCATCCCTGTCTTGTGCCAGTTTTCAAAGGGAATTTTTCCAGTTTTTGCCCATTCAGTATGATATTGGCTGTGGGTTTGTCTTAATTGCTCTTATTATTTTGAGGTACGTTCCATCAATACCGAATTTATTGAGCGTTTTTAGCATGAAGGGCTGTTGAATTTTGTCAAAAGCCTTTTCTGCATCTATTGAGATAATCATGTGGTTCTTGTCTTTGGTTCTGTTTATATGCTGGATTACGTTTATTGATTGGCGAATGTTGAACCAGCCTTGCATCCCAGGGATGAAGCCCACTTGATCATGGTGGATAAGCTTTTTGATGTGCTGCTGAATCCGGTTTGCCAGTATTTTATTGAGGATTTTTGCATCGATGTTCATCAGGGATATTGGTCTAAAATTCTCTTTTTTTGTTGTGTCTCTGCCAGGCTTTGGTATCAGGATGATGTTGGCCTCATAAAATGAGTTAGGGAGGATTCCCTGTTTTTCTATTGATTGGAATAGTTTCAGAAGGAATGGTACCAGCTCCTCCTTGTACCTCTGGTAGAATTCAGCTGTGAATCCATCTGGTCCTGGACTTTTTTTGGTTGGTAGGCTATTAATTATTGCCTCAATTTCAGAGCCTGCTATTGGTCTATTCAGGAATTCAACTTCTTCCTGGTTTAGTCTTGGAAGAGTGTAAGTGTCCAGGAAATTATCCATTTCTTCTAAATTTTCTAGTTTATTTGCATAGAGGTGTTTATAGTATTCTCTGATGGTAGTTTGTATTTCTGTGGGGTCGGTGGTGATATCCCCTTTATCATTTTTTATTGCTTCTATTTGATTCTTCTCTCTTTTCTTCTTTATTAGTCTTGCTAGCGGTCTGTCAATTTTGTTGATCTTTTCAAAAAACCAACTCCTGGATTCATTGATTTTTTGTCTCTATCTCCTTCAGTTCTGCTCTGATCTTAGTTATTTCTCGCCTTCTGCTAGCTTTTGAATGTGTTTGCTCTTGCTTCTCTAGTTTTTTTAATTGTGATGTTAGAGTGTCAATTTTAGATCTTTCCAGCTTTCTCTTGTGGGCATTTAGTGCTATAAATTTCCCTCTACACACTGCTTTAAATGTGTCCCAGAGATTCTGGTATGTTGTATCTTTGTTCTCACTGGTTTCAAAGAACATCTTTATTTCTGCCTTTATTTCGTTATGTACCCAGTAGTCATTCAGGAGCAGGTTGTTCCGTTTCCATGTAGTTGAGTGGTTTTGATTGAGTTTCTTAGTCCTGAGTTCTAGTTTGATTGCACTGTGGTCTGAGAGACAGTTTGTTATAATTTCTATTCTTGTACATTTGCTGAGGAGTGCTTTACTTCCAATTATGTGGTCAATTTTGGAATAAGTGTGATGTGGTGCTGAGAAGAATGTATATTCTGTTGATTTGGGGTGGAGAGTTCTATAGATGTCTACTAGGTCTGCTTGCTGCAGAGATGAGTTCAATTCCTGGATATCCTTGTTAACTTTCTGTCTCGTTGATCTGTCTAATGTTGACAGTGGAGTGTTGAAGTCTCCCATTATTATTGTATGGGAGTCTAAGTCTCTTTGTAAGTCTCTAAGGACTTGCTTTATGAATCTAGGAGCTCCTGTATTGGGTGCATATATATTTAGGATAGTTAGCTCTTCCTGTTGAATTGATCCCTTTACCATTATGCAATGGCCTTCTTTGTCTCTTTTGATCTTTGATGGTTTAAAGTCTGTTTTATCAGAGACTAGTATTGCAACCCCTGCTTTTTTTTGTTCTCCATTTGCTTGGTAGATCTTCCTCCATCACTTTATTTTGAGCCTATGTATGTCTCTGCATGTGAGATGGGTCTCCTGAATACAGCAGACTGATGGGTCTTGACTTTTTATACAGTTTGCCAGTCTGTGTCTTTTAATTGGAGCATTCAGTCCATTTACATTTAAGGTTAATATTGTTATGTGTGAACTTGATCCTGCCATTATGATATTAACTGGTTATTTTGCTCGTTAGTTGATGCAGTTTCTTCCTAGCCTCGATGGTCTTTACATTTTGGCATGTTTTTGCAATGGCTGGTACCGGTTGTTCCTTTCCATGTTTAGTGCTTCCTTCAGGGTCTCTTGTAAGGCAGGCCTGGTGGTGACAAAATCTCTAAGCATTTGCTTATCTGTAAAGGATTTTATTTCTCCTTCACTTGTGAAACTTAGTTTGGCTGGATATGAAATTCTGGGTTGAAAATTCTTTTCTTTAAGAATGTTGAATATTGGCCCCCACTCTCTTCTGGCTTGTAGAGTTTCTCCCGAGAGATCTGCTGTTAGTCTGATGGGCTTCCCTTTGTGGGTAACCCGACCTTTCTCTCTGGCTGCCCTTAAGATTTTTTCCTTCATTTCAACTTTGGTGAATCTGGAAATTATGTGTCTTGGAGTTGCTCTTCTCAAGGAGTATCTTTGTGGTGTTCTCTGTATTTCCTGGGTTTGAATGTTGGCCTGCCCTACTAGGTTGGGGAAGTTCTCCTGGATGATATCCTGAAGAGTGTTTTCCAACTTGGTTCCATTTTCCACCTCACTTTCAGGCACCCCAATCAGACGTAGATTTGGTCTTTTTACATAATTCCATACTTCTTGCAGGCTTTGTTCATTTCTTTTTCTTTTTTCTTTTGGTTTCTCTTCTTGCTTCATTTCATTCATTTGATCCTCAATCGCTGATACTCTTTCTTCCAGTTGATCGAGTCAGTTACTGAAGCTTGTGCATTTGTCACGTATTTCTCGTGTCATGGTTTTCATCTCTGTCATTTCATTTATGACCTTCTTTGCATTAATTACTCTAGCTATCAATTCTTCCACTCTTTTTTCAAGATTTTTAGTTTCTTTGCGCTGGGTACGTAATTCCTCCTTTAGCTCTGAGAAGTTTGATGGACTGAAGCCTTCTTCTCTCATCTCGTCAAAGTCATTCTCCGTCCAGCTTTGATCCGTTGCTGGCGATGAGCTGCGCTCCTTTGCAGGGGGAGATGCGCTCTTATTTTTTAAATTTCCAGCTTTTCTGCCCTGCTTTTTCCCCATCTTTGTGGTTTTATCTGCCTCTGGTCTTTGACGATGGTGACATACTGATGGGGTTTTGGTGTAGGTGTCCTTCCTGTTTGATAGTTTTCCTTCTAATAGTCAGGACCCTCAGCTGTAGGTCTGTTGGAGATTGCTTGAGGTCCACTCCAGACCCTGTTTGCCTGGGTGTCAGCAGCAGAGGCTGCAGAAGATAGAATATTGCTGAACAGCGAGTGTACCTGTCTGATTCTTACTTTGGAAGCTTCCTCTCAGGGGTGTACTCCACCCTGTGAGTTGTGGGGTGTCAGACTGCCCCTAGTGGGGGATGTCTCCCAGTTAGGCTACTCAGGGGTCAGGGACCTACTTGAGCAGGCAGTGTGTCCCTTCTCAGATCTCAACCTCTGTGTTGGGAGATCCACTGCTCTCTTCAACGCTGTCAGACAGAGTCGTTTGCGTCTGCAGAGGTTTCTACTGCTTTTTTGTTGTTGTTGTTGTTGTTGTTTAGCTGTGCCCTGTCCCCAGAGGTGGAGTCTACAGAGACAGGCAGGTTTCCTTGAGCTGCTGTGAGCTCCACCCAGTTCGAGCTTCCCAGTGGCTTTGTTTACCTACTTAAGCCTCAGCAATGGCGGGCGCCCCTCCCCCAGCCTCGCTGCTGCCTTGCGGTTAGATCGCAGACTGCTGTGCTAGCAATGAGGGAGGCTCCATGGGCGTCAGACCCTCCCGGCCATGTGTGGGATATAATCTCCTGGTGTGCCCGTTTGCTTAAAGCACAGTATTGGGGTGGGAGTTACCCGATTTTCCAGGTGTTGTGTGTCTCAGTTCCCCTGGCTAGGAAAAGGGATTCCCTTCCCCCTTGCGCTTCCCAGGTTGGGCGATGCCTCAACCTGCTTCAGCTCTCGCTGGTTGGGCTGCAGCAGCTGACCAGCACCGATTGTCCGGCACTCCCTAGTGAGATGAACCCAGTACCTCAGTTGAAAATGCAGAAATCACCGGTCTTCTGTGTCGCTCGTGCTGGGAGTTGGAGACTGGAGTTGTTCCTATTCGGCCATCTTGCTCCCCTGAGCCAATGTTTGAATGAATCCATTCAGCAATAAACAGAGAGTAACATAATTCAAGAAGGCTAGATTATGCAGGATTGCACAGGTGTAGTTTGAATGTACCCACTGCACACGTCTCTTCCCAGTCTCACCAAAAGGATGTTGCATGGGGAAAGGTATGGGAAGCAGGAGAGGATTTAGGAAATGATTGTGATTTTAAAATGTGTAGTCTTTGACTGGGCATGGTGGCTCATGCCTATAATCCCTGCATGTTGGGAGGCTGAGGCGGGTAGATCACCTGAGGTCAGGAGTTCAAGATCAGCCTGGCCAACATGGTGAAACTCACTCTCTACTAAAAATACAAAAATTAGCCAGGTGTAGTGGCGGACGCCTGTGATCACAGCTACTTGGGAGGCTGAGGAAGGGAGAACTGCTTGAATCCAAGAGGCAGAGGTTGCAGTGAGCCGAGATCACGCCACTGTACGCCAGCCTTGGTGACCGAGCAAGACTTTGTCTCAAAAAAAAAAAAAAAAAAAAGTGTAGTCTTTAGACAAGCCTCCCTCTCTGTCTCCTTCATTTGACCTCATCAAATGAAGATGAGGTCATTGGGGTGAGCTCTAATCTGATAGGACTGTGTCCCTAGGAAAAGGGAAATTTTGGACATAGACACAAACACCCAGTAATCACACCATGTGATGACAGAGGAAGAGACTGGAGTGACGCATCCTTAAGCCAAGGAACACCAAGGATTGCCTGTAACACGGAAACTAAGAGGAAGGCACGGGACCGATTCTCCCTATAGCCTTCAGAAAGAACATGGCCCTGCCAACCCCTTATTTTGAACTTCTGGCCTCCCAAGCTGTGAGCAAATACATTTCCAATGATGCAAGCCAGCCAGTTTGTGGTCATTGTTATAGCAGCCCTGGGAAACAAATGACCTCACTGTTCAGACTTCTGTGTGAGCTACTCCTCAGCTGCTCCCAATGACCCACACAAATACTAGAACACAAACATTCAGTTCCCTGACTCCCCACTCCATCTCCCGCACAACCTTGAAACCAAATTCCTGACACCAAAGCTAATTTTACCTTTCAACCTGCATGCAGCTATTTTTATTCCAACCTCCAATCTCGGTTCTGTTGAGCTCCAATTAACAAGGTGGCTGAGGTCTTCCTGAAAGTCTTCACAGACCTGCATAATTCATCTCCTGTGTTCTCGAAGCCAGCATTAAACAAAGGAGGTCCAGCTCCAGACCAGACTCAAGTCTGGTGGTTCCCCAGGTGGGGCCAGGGACGATTTGCACCAGCAGCAGCTGGGGCACTGGTCAAAACTGGAGATCCGTAAGAGGATAGCCTGAACCAGAGTCTAAGGGGAGAGGTCAGGCACCTGCATTTTCAGCAGATGTACCAGGATATTCTGGTGTTTGCTAAAGCACTACCTTGTTAACTCTTTATCCACAGAGTTTTCCAGGCATGAGAGTCTGGGTTCCAGCCACAGCTAATGGACCTGTGGAAGACAGAATTCTCCCTATTTTATTTTTCCTCTTCCCAGTTGTCCTGGAGTGGGCACTGGGGTTGGCTGTTCTCAGGTGCCTCTTGGAATTTCTCAGCCTAGTTTACATGGGGAAGATAGAGGCATATTCAGATGAGGTAGCGGGTGAGAGTGGGTGAACTAAGGCAAGACATCCCCAGTTCCTTCCCAGCTTCCCTTCAAGAGGTAGGGTCTCTGACCCCAAAAGAATGCCTCTGCCCCATCCTTACAATCATCCCCTAAGACTGCTTTCCAGACCTGGCTGATTCTTTGATGAGATTTCTCAGCATTTGTTTTCATTTTTGTTTTTGTTTTGGTGTCATCTCAATGCTGCCAGTACTACCTGAGGCAGGAAAACCCACCCTACCCCTAAGTAAATCTATTCGTTTAGCAAATATTCAGTGAAAACCGAATATATGCTAGGGGCCTGGTTCACGCTCATAGTCCCAACACTTTGGGAGACCAAGGTGGAAGAATCGCTTGAGTCGGGGGGTTTGTGACCAGCATTGGCAACATAGCAAGACGCTGTCTCTACAGAAAAAGTTAAAATTAGCTGGATGTGGTTACTCATGCCTACAGTCCTAGCTACTTGGGAGGCTAAGGTGAGAAAATCACTTGAGCCCAGGAAGTTCAGGCTGCAGTGAGCCATGTTCACACCCCTACACTCTAGTCTGGGCAACAGAGCAAGACCCTGTCTCAAAAAAAAAAAAAAAGAAAAAAAGAAAAAAACATGCTAGAAGCTGTGCTAAATACGGAAGGGAACAAGACAGACCAAACCCCAGTTACAGGGCCTTTGCTTCAGCAGGAAAGAAAGATAGTAAAAACCCAATAGCATGACATGATATGGCTTGATTTCAGAGAGCGGTCAGGGCTGAGGGTGGTGGTGTGGGGTCATGGAAGTGCCAGTTGAGATAAGCTGGCCAGCAGGGTCCTCTGAGAAAGTGACAGACACTAGAGACCTGGATGAGTTGAGGGATGGGCCATGGGACTATCAGGTTGAAGAGAATTCCTGCACCAGGGAGTAGCTAATATGCAGCCCAGGTCATCAGGGTCCCGGGCATGTTTATAGACCAGCAAGGAGGCCAGTATGGCTGGTCTGGGAGGAGAAGATAGGGAGGCAGAGGAGGGGAAAGCTAGTGGGAGGTAGGGTCAGAGACAGGCAAGGCCAGATCATGTAGGGAAGTGCAATTGTCCAGGTCAGAGATCATCTCAGGCTAGGCTAGGGTGGAAGTCCCAGAGAGGCGGCAGAGTGGATGGATTCAGGATGAGTCTGGAGTTGGCAGGACGCAAGGATGGATTAGATGTGGGAGGAGGGAGAAGGAAAGAGGAAGCTATTTTAGTTCCTAGACGCTGACAGGATATTGCATAATATAAAAGAATCATTCATTTTTTTAGAAGTGGTAATGGTATTGCCATTGTGTATTTCTTAATTGTCCTCACCTTGTAGAGATACATGCCAGAATTTTAAAAAATGAAATGGCCAGGCATGGTGCCACCTGCCTGTAATCGCAGCTTCTGAGGAGGCCAAAGTAGGAGGATTGCTTGGGCCCAGGAGTGTGAGACCAGCACGGGCAACACAGTGAGACCCTGTCTCTAAAAAAATTTAAAAATTAGCTGGGTATGTTGGTGCACACTTGTAATCCCAGCTACTTTGGAGGCTGGGGCAGGAGGATTGCTTGGATCCAGGAATTTGAGGTTGCAGTTAGCTATGATCATGCCACTGCCTTCCAGCCAGGGTGGCAGATCAAGTTCCTGTCTCTTAAGAAAAATAAATAAAAAATAATAAAGTCATCTAATTACTTCACATTAATAAAACGCATGAGGGCTGGGCACAGTGCCTTGCACCTATAATAATCTCAGCACTTCAGGAGTTTGAGGCGGGAGGATTGCTTGAGTTTGAGACCAGCCTGGGTAACAAAATGAGACCCCCATCTCCACGAAAAATCAAAATTAGGCAGGCATGAGGATGTGTGCCTAGAGTCCTAGCTACTCAGGAGACTGAGGTGGGAGGATCACTTGAACCCAGGAGGTCAAGGCTGCAGTGAACCATGATCACGTCACTGTACCCCAGCCTAGATGACAGTGAGATCTTGTCTCTAAATAACTGTAAGTAAAATGAAATGATGTAATTATGGGATTTATCCAAAATAGTATAGGAGGGAAAGCCTTCTGGGAGGTGGAAATGAAAAAAGAATTGGCCATATGTTGATCATTGTTGAGGGTGAGTGACGGATCCATGGGTTTTCATTGCACCATTCACTCCACGGTTGTATTAATCTATGGTTAAAATTCTCCTTAGCAAACAATATAAGGGGGTACCATTTCCAGGATGCAGAAGTCTGAGAAAGGGGCAGGTCTAGGACGACAGATGGAGAGCTTCCTATAGATGTCGAATCTGGACTGTACTGTTCACAAGAGCCAAGATGTGGAATCAACCTAGGTGTCCAACAATAGATGAATGAATAAAGTAGATGGGGTGCCTATACACAATGGAATACTACTGAGCCATATAAATGGAGAAAATCCTGTCATTCATGACAGCATGGATGGAACTGGAGGATATTACGCTAAGTGAAATAAGCCAGGCACAGAAAGTTAAATAGTACACATTCCCACTCAGATGTTAAAGCTAACAAGGTTGATGTCATAAAAGTAAAGAGTAGGGCAGAGGATACTAGAAGTTGGGAAGAGGAGGGAGAGAGGAGGACAAGGGAGAGATTTTATTAAAGGTTTAAAAATTCCATCTAGATGGGAACAGTAGGTCCTAGTGTTCTATGGCAGTGTGTGATGACTATAATGTAAGTTCTGAACAGCTGGAAGATGATATTGAACATTCCTAACACAAAGAAATGATAAATGCTTGAGATGACGGCTATATTAGTTCCCCTGATGGGATCATTTATATTATATACATATCAAAACATCACTGTGTGCCACAAAAATATGTACAGTTATAATGTGTCAACTTAAACAATTAATACAGAAAAATTAGCCAGGCATGGTGGTGCATGCCTGTAGTCTCAGCTACTTGGGGGGCTGAGGAAAGAGGATTGCTTGAGCCCAGGAGGTCAAGGCTGCAGTGAGCCAAGATCAAGCCACTGCACTCCAGCCTGGGTGACAAAGTGAGACCCTGTCTCAAAAAAAAAAGATAAAAAATTAAATTAAAATTGTAAGCTCCAGACTGTGGGTTCAGACCCAAGACGTCAGAGAGAGGGTTACACACCTCCCCTACTCTCATCGGAGGCTTCATTGTCACCTCCCTCTTCTAACCCCCTGCTCAGAGGTTTCATTATTTGCCACCTTCCTCACACACCCCACCCTAGAACCAGCTACATAATTTATGGGACCCAGTGCAAACTGAAAATGCAGGACCCTTTCTCAATTACTATAAATTTCAAGATGGCTTTGCAGAGCATTCAACCAAGCTGGGGCCTTTCTGAGCATGGGCATTTGTGCAACCGACCCAGCCCCATACCTGCAATGACACCAGTCCTGCCCTACCCTGCAAAGATTGGAGAAATCCTTCTCAGGTGCTCATCTAAGAAGCACTGGCATCTGTGGCCACCACAATTGAATGACTTCCTTTCTTCATCCAGTTATTCAGGAAGTGTTTTTGGTGTATCCGTTACGGGATATTATGCTGGGGAAGAGGGTTACAGCAGGGTCTCCCAATCTCAATACTGTTAACATTTGGAGTCACATCATCCTTTGCTGGTCCTGTGCTGTCCTGTACACTGTACGGTATTTAGCAGCACCCCTGGCCCCATCCCAGCAGATGCCAGGAGCACCTATCCCTCCAGAATATGTCCAGACATTGCCAAATACTCCCTGGCAGCAAAGCTGCCCTCTGCTGAGAACCACTGGACTACAGTGATACAAGGAAATTTGGAGGCACTCCTAGTAAGCTTTTCCTTTGTAGAACCTATCACATTCATATTTTTAATTACTTTTTACTTATTTGTTTAATGCTGGCTCCTCCAAATAGACTGCAGTTTTCATGAAACCAAAGACAACCTCCCATCTCTGTTTTGTTCTCAGTTGCAT
Source organism: Macaca mulatta (assembly GCF_049350105.2). Classification (NCBI taxonomy): domain Eukaryota; kingdom Metazoa; phylum Chordata; class Mammalia; order Primates; family Cercopithecidae; genus Macaca; species Macaca mulatta. The sequence continues at coordinate 10,596,470 of NC_133425.1, read as the reverse complement.
CTCTAGCCCCAGCACCGTACCCAAGACATGGTAGGAGCTCAACAAATACTTGTTGAAGGCATGAACGTTGGAGGAGACAGACAAATGGCAGACAGAAAGAGTGGAGTGTCTCAACGTGGACAAAGAAAATACACAGTTGCGTGTACAAGGAAAGCATGCATCACAGAGGAGGAAGTGATTAACTATCAGGGAGAGAAGACTCCAGGAAGTCTACATGAAAGACTCAGCAAATATTTAAAGGAAAAATAGGGATCTGTCTGGTGAAATGATAGGGCTGTGCATTCAGACAGCAGCACCACCATCCACAAAGGCACCAAGAGAATACAAGGCTGCACTCAGGAACACAATGATTATAATGGTGCAAGTGAGTGAGCTGGAGAGGTAGGCATGGTCCATTCCGTGGGCCTGGATGCCCACTAAACCATTAAACAAATGGATTACAAGTAATTAAAAATATGAGTGTGATATGTTCTAGATGCTTTACCCAGTTGGCGCTGAGTATCCACTGAAGGGTTTGAAGCAGCCACCTGGGTTGGTGGGCTCTGTTTGTAGATAGCCATGTGCAGAATAGATTGAAGAAGACAATCTATAGAAAAGCAGGCATCATAGCAGGGGCACCTCTGCCTTTGCTCCCTCCTGGACCATGAGGTGTGGCACTGTCCTGGCATTAACCAATCTCCTGCAGTCACTCATCTGTGTTATCAACTGCCCTAGTCAGCTCAAGCTGCTATAATAAAACACCATGACTGTGTGGCTTAAACAACAGGCACTTACTGTGAAGGGCAGAAAGTCCAAGATCAGGGAGCCAGGAGGGCTGGGTTCTGATAAGGACTCTCTTCCTGGCTTGCAGACAGCCGCCTTCTTGCTGTGTCCTCACATGGTGGAGATAGAGGAAGAGTCTGTCTCTCTTCCTCTTACGAAAACACTAATCCCCCCCATGGCGGCCCCACACTAATGACCTCATCTAAACCTAATCACCTCCCATAGGCCCCACTTCCTGACAACATCACACTGGGGGTTAGGGCTTCAACATATTAATTTTGGGAGGACACAGACTTTCAGTCCATAACACCAGGTCTCCTGAAAGTCCCCAGGCCTGAACACCTGAAAGTGCCTTGTGAATTATTCAAAGCACTAATTTGGGACTGAGTGTCTTCTCGCATGTTTCCTCTTTGAAAATCAGAGCTGACAGTAACTCACGCACAGAGGTGCTATGGAGACAGCAAGGCTGGAGGGGGCCCTCTGCAGACAGACTGTGCCACGGGCCACACTCCAACTGTGTAGCTTCGAGCAAGTAATTTCACGGCTCTCAATTCATTCTCATCTAAAGATCGAGGGGAAGGATAGTACTTTCATTGTGAGATTGATGTGAAGGTTAAAATTAAGAGTTAACCTATAAAACATCCTTTAGCAGTGTCACTGTGACATAGTGTCAATAGCCAGACTGTTTGTGGGCCATTTATCTCCCACTCACCCCCTCTACAGCCATCAATCATACCAAATTAGAGAATGTATTTTGAAAACTTCATACCGAGTGCCAGAGCAGGGAGCATGATGGTCACCAGGTTAAAGGCTCAGGACTCGGGCTTTTTTTTTATTTTTTTTATTTTTTTTTTAATTTAAGTTCTAGGGTACATGTGCATAACGTGCAGGTTTGTTACATATGTATACTTGTACCATGTTGGTGTGCTGCACCCATCAACTCGTCAGTACCCATCACCTCGTCATTTACATCAGGTATAACTCCCAATGCAATCCCTCCCCCCTCCTCCCTCCCCATGATAGGCCCCTGTGTGTGATGTTCCCCTTCCTGAGTCCAAGTGATCTCATTGTTCAGTTCCCACCTATGAGTGAGAACATGCGGTGTTTGGTTTTTGTGATAGTTTGCTGAGAATGATGGTTTCCAGCTGCATCCATGTCCCTACAAAGGACACAAACTCATCCTTTTTTATGGCTGCGTAGTATTCCATGGTGTATATGTGCTACATTTTTTTTTTTTTTTTTGAGACGGAGTCTCGCTCTGTGGCCCAGGCTGGAGTGCAGTGGCTGGATCTCAGCTCACTGCAAGCTCCGCCTCCCGGGTTCACACCGTTCTCCTGCCTCAGCCTCCCAAGTAGCTGGGACTACAGGCGCCCGCCACCTCACCCGGCTAGTGCCACATTTTCTTAATCCAGTCTGTCACTGATGGACATTTGGGTTGATTCCAAGTCTTTGCTATTGTGAATAGTGCTGCAGTAAACATACGTGTACATGTGTCTTTATAGCAGCATGATTTATAATCCTTTGGGTATATACCCAGTAATGGGATGGCTGGGTCATATGGTACTTCTAGTTCTAGATCCTTGAGGAATCACCATACTGTTTTCCATAATGGTTGAACTAGTTTACAGTCCCACCAACAGTGTAAAAGTGTTCCTATTTCTCCACATCCTCTCCAGCACCTGTTGTTTCCTGACTTTTTAATGATTGCCATTTTAACTGGTGTGAGATGGTATCTCATTGTGGTTTTGATTTGCATTTCTCTGATGGCCAGTGATGATGAGCATTTTTTCATATGTCTGTTGGCTGTATGAATGTCCTCTTTTGAGAAATGTCTATTCATATCCTTTGCCCACTTTTTGATGGGGTTGTTTGTTTTTTTCTTGTAAATTTGTTTGAGTTCTTCGTAGGTTCTGGATATTAGCCCTTTGTCTGATGAGTAGATTGCAAAAATTTTCTCCCATTCTGTAGGTTGCCTGTTCACTCTGATGGTAGTTTCTTTTGCTGTGCAGAAGCTCTTTAGTTTAATGAGATCCCATTTGTCAATTTTGGCTTCTGTTGCCGTTGCTTTTGGTGTTTTAGACATGAAGTCCTTGCCCATGCCTATGTCCTGAATGGTATTACCTAGGTTTTCCTGTGGGGTTTTTATGGTATTAGGTCTAACATTTAAGTCTCTAATCCATCTTGAATTAATTTTCGTATAAGGAGTAAGGAAAGGATCCAGTTTCAGCTTTCTACTTATGGCTAGCCAATTTTCCCAGCACCATTTATTAAATAGGGAATCCTTTCCCCATTTCTTGTTTCTCTCAGGTTTCTCAAAGATCAGATGGCTGTAGATGTGTGGTATTATTTCTGAGGACTCTGTTCTGTTCCATTGGTCTATATCTCTGTTTTGGTACCAGTACCATGCTGTTTTGGTTACTGTAGCCTTGTATAGTTTGAAGTCAGGTAGCGTGATGCCTCCAGCTTTGTTCTTTTGACTTAGAATTATCTTGGAGATGTTTTTTTTCTTTTTTCTTTTAACAGGGTCTCACTCCAGTTGATAAGGCTGGAGTGCAGTGGCACCATCTCAGCTTACTGTAGTTTTGCCCTCCTGGGCTCAGGCAAATCTCCCACCTCAGCCTCCTGTGTAGCAGGAACTACAGGCACATACCACCACACCTGGCTAACTTTCTGTAGTTTTAGTAGAGACAGGATTTTGCCATGTTGCCCAGGCTCGTCTTGAATTTCTGGACTCAGGAGTTCAAGTCCACCTGCCTCAGCCTGCCAAAGTGCTGGAATTACAGGTGTGAGCCACTGTGTCTGGCTTTATGCAATTTTAAATTGAGCCTTGACAGAAAGAGTACTCCATAGGGCAATGGCTCTTAACTGCGGGTGAGTGTTGCAGCCGAACATCTGGCCATGTGTGGAGGCATTTTTGGTTGTCACAGCTGAGGGGGTTCTACTGGCATCTAATAGATAGATTGTAGAGAAGCTGCTGAACATCCTGCAAAGCATGGAACAGTCCCCAACAAGGAATTGTCCAGCACAAAATGTCAATAGTGCTCAGATTGAGAAACCTGATCTAGACACTGCTAGATCTTGGTAGAATGAACATAAACTTTTTGGAGTCAGGTAAACCTACATTTAAATTCCCATCATGCCACTTACTAGCTTGTGGCCTTAGACAAATCACTTAACATCTCCAAGATGACACCTTCCCAGAGTATGTTGCTCAGGATTAGAAGGAGTAAAACATCAGCACCTAGAAAAATGACCAGCACTTGGCCAATGTCCCAGACATTTGTGATTGCCTACCCAATAGCCATTCTTGACTGCCTTCCTGCTCTGGACACTGACATGAAAGATGTGATGTTGGTGCAGCAGCAGCAATTTTGGCTCCAAGAGGGAGAAGGCAAAAAAAAGACTGAGAGGCTGACGCAGAGCCCAGAAGCCATGGAATCAACCCCTGGATCCAACTCCTCTTGAGTTCTGTTACATAAGAAATAATGTGTCATTAGTGAAGCTGCTTTTAAGATTTTTTAACAGCGCTCTTTTTAATTTTTTGTTATTTTTCTTTGTTTTTTTTTTTTTTGAGACAGAGTCTCGCTTTGTCGCCCAGGCTGGAGTGCAGTGGTGAGATCTCGGCTCACTGCAAGCTCCGCCTCCTGGGTTCATGCCATTCTCCTGCCTCAGCCTCCGAGTAGCTGGGACTACAGGCACGCACCACCACGCCTGGCTAATTTTTTATATTTTTAATAGACACGGGGTTTCACCATGTTAGCCAGGATGGTCTCGATCTCCTGACCTCGTGATCCACCCGCCTTGGTCTCCCAAAGTGCTGGGATTACAGGCGTGAGCCACCGTGCCTGGATTTATTTATTTTTCAATAGCTTTTGGGGTATAAGTGGTTTTTGGTTACATGAATGAATTATATAGTGATGAATTCTGAGATTTTAGTGCACTCATCACAAAAGCAGTATACATTGTACCTAACGTGTAGGTTTTTTCCATCCTTGCCCCCCCACCCTTGCACTTCTAAGTCTCTGAAGTCCATTATACCACTCTGTATGCCTTTGCGTACTCATAGTTCAACCTCCCCATTTTAGTGGGAACATGCAGTTTTTGGTTTTCTACTCCTGTGTTACTTCACTTAGAATAATGGCCTCCAGCTCCATCGAAGTCCCTGCAAAAGACATGATTTCATTCCTTTTAATGTCTGAGTCGTATTCCGTGGTGTATATATACCATGTTTTTCTTTAGCCACTCAGTCAATGGGCAATTGGGTTCGTTCCACATCTTGGCAATTGTGAATTATGACGCTATAAACACACATGTGCAAGTATCTTCTTCATACAATAACTTTGTTAAGCTGCTTTTAGTTGATAGGTATTGACACCTTCACTCATTCGAATCACTACTATACAAACTCAATAAACATTTGTAGACAATAAATGGTTTTATATGTCTGGCTTATAGTAGGTGTTTTAAGCAGTGGTTGAGATATCCTGGCCAGGCAAGAAATAACTTTTTTTTTTTCTTTTTTCTTTTTTTTTTTTTTTTTTTTTTTGAGACAGAGTTTCGCTCTTTTTGCCCATTCTGGAGTACAATGGCGCAGTCTTGGCTCACTGCAATCTCTGCCTCCTGGGTTCCAGTGATTCTCCTGCCTTAGCCTCCCAAGTAGCTGGGATTACAGGTGCCCGCCACCACACCCGGCTAATTTTTGTATTTTTAGGAGAAACGGGGTTTCACCGTGTTGGTCAGGCTGGTCTCGAACTCCTGACCTCAGGTGATCCGCCTGCCTTGGCCTCCTAAAGTGCTGGGATTACAGGCGTGAACCACCATTGCCAGGTCAAGAAAGAACTTTGGGTTGCCCACTGCCAGTTGCCCTTGGATGTTAGACACATTTCAGAATCCCTATGATCCAATAAGCGGGCAGAGAAAACAGTTTTAAAGAGACAGGGAACAGCAAGGAGAGGAGAGGTTGTCGGTCTGTGGTTTTCTATAAATGGATTCTTCTTCCTCACCCACATGTTACAAGCCACAGTGACCATTCTGTGTCTAACAAGCAGTCTGTCATTTGGGGAGGAGGGATTACAACCCTCTCTTTCCTTGTAACAGCTGTGATAATGCAGCCCAACTGCCCGCTTAGGTGGCAATCTGTCATTGGAGGTCATGGAAGCCCTGCATGGAGCCACTTGTGAAGAAGTTGTCCGACAAGGAGACCTGGAAGAAAATGTGTGATAGCAAAGTGTCAGGTAGAGATGTGACGGCTGGCTTTGTTTCCCCCAGAGAGCTATTGTCATGGAAAGCTCTGCTCTGCCCTGAAACTAGATAACTTCATCAAGTCAGAACTGCTGGGGGAAGTGCTTTTGGCTTGAAGCAAGCTGAGAAAAGCTGGCAAAGAGGTGGGGGTGGTAAGGCGAGTGACCATGGGGATTTGACGGGGAGTTTCCTTTATAACAAACCTTGTTAAAGTGAGAGGCAGGGAGTACCATGGAATAAGGGTTGCCTAGGGGCCAGGCAATCATTTACCTCTGTTATTCTTACAACCTCCATTTGTCCAGTGCAATAGTTCATAGGTGCCAGACATTGAGATCAACACTTTACAGAAACCCTCTTATTGGTTTGCTGGAGTTTTGTAACAAGGTGGCTCCAACAACAGAAATTTATTCTCTCCCAGCTCTGGAGGCCAGAAGTTGAAAATCAAGGTGGCAGCAGGGGTGGTTCCTTCTGAAGGCAATGGGGGAGACTCCACTCTGTTCCAGGCCTCTCTGCTTGGCTTGTAGATTGCTGTCTTCTCCCTGCATCTCTTCACTTCCCTCTGTGAGTGTCTCTGTATCCAAACTTCCTCTTCTTATAAAAGCACCAGTCTTACTGATTAAAGCCCACCCGAATGGTGTCAACTTAACTTCATTACTTCTGTGAAAACAAGATCTCCAATAAGGTCACATTTCCAGGGGTTAGAACTTCAGCAGATGCATCTTGAGATGATACAATTCAACCCACAACACCCTCTTATTCAATACTTACAACACTGGTGAGAGGAGAGGCCTATAAGAGTCATTTAATCCTAGCACTTTGGGAGGCCGAGGCGGGCGGATCACGAGGTCAGGCAATCTGTCATTCGAGGAGATCAATGTAACAATATAGATTTGTTATCTCACAACTCTGGAGGGTCAGGCATCCAAAATGAGACTCACTGGGCTAAAATCAAGCTGTTAGCAGGGTTGGGCTCTGTCTGAAGGCTCCAGCGAGCCTCTGTGTCATCACCTTTTCTGGCTTCTAGACGCTGCCTGAATTCCTTGACTCTCCTTCCATCTCCAAGGCCAGCAATGCAGGTGGAGTGCTTCTCACTCAGACCCGGACCCTCTTGCCTCCCCTCTCCGTTGTCAAGATCTCTTGATCACAGTGGGCCCTCCTGGATAGTCCAGGATTCTCTCCCCATCTCAGGATCTTTATCTTAACCACATCTACAAAGTCTCTTTGCCGTGTAAGGTAACACATTCACGGGTTCTGGGATCAGAAGTGATCATCTTTGGGGACATTATTCTGTCTACCACACAGATAAACATTTTTCTTCGTGCCGCTCCCTAGGATGAGGTAGGAGTGCCGTCGTGGGGTCTCCTATTCATCTCAGACCTCTAAAGCACCTTAGGGAGGAAGATCTCACTGCAGCAGGGTGAGAACCCAGTGCAGCAAAAACCTGTTTATTACAGAATAACACTGTCTTCAGTAGAGAACAAAAGGGACATTATTGAAAAACCCCTTAACTAACCTGGACCTTTTGGAGTTACACATCATGAGGCTTTTTACACAATGCCTCATAAAATTACCTATGAATTAATTTGAGATCTATCTGGGAGAAGGCTGTAAATTGCCCTGAAGCAAGCGGTTATCTCTTTCGGTTGAAACTTGTCTTTCTAGTTTGCCCCAGTCCCCACCACTCCATATTGTCTCAGCCCTGGTTATGCATTTACATCAGCTGCTTGGCTCTCAAGAGCATTTGTGTTCATGACTCCTCACTTAAAATTATTCTGCAAGGATGCTGATGATGGAGTTGTGTTTAACCTTGAGATGTGACTTAGCTGTGTGACCCCAGCAAATCAGGAATCATCTCTGAGTCTCGGTTTCCTCGCTAGTGAGATGTGAATGCTGCTGTGGTGGGCAGTAAGGGGGAGGGAGGCAGGATTATGACAACTATGAGCGTTTACTCATTTACTATGAGTCAGACGAGTAAGACTGAATCTCCATGCTATTGTTTGCTACCTGCATTAATTCATTTTTATTTACATATTTATATATATATTTATTTATGTATTTTTAATTTCAGTAGGTTTTGGGGGGAATAGGCGTTGTCTGGTTACATAAATTTACATGAATAAGTTCTTTTATTTGAGATGGAATCTTACTCTTGTCGCTCAGGCTAGAGTACAATGGCATGATCTTGGCTCACTGCAACCTCCATCTCCTGGGTTCAAGTGATTTTCTTGCCTCAGCCTCCCCAGTAGCTGGGACTACAGGCGCCCACCAGCATGCCCAGCTAATCTTTGTACTTTTATTAAAGATGGAGTTTCACCACGTTGGCCAGGCTGGTCTCGAACTCCTGACCTCAGGTGATCTGCAAGCCTTGGCTTCCCATAGTGCTGGGATTACAGGCGTGAACTACCACACCCATCAAATGAGTTCTTTAGTGGTGATTTCTGAGATTATGGTGCACCCATCGCCCAAGCAGTGTACACTGTATCCAGTGTGTAGTCTTTTATCCCTCACCACCCCTGACCCTTTCCCCTGAGTTCTCGATGTCCAGTCTATCATTCTTATGCCTTTTTGTCTTTATAGCTTAGCTCCCACATATGAGTGAGAACACACGAAGTTTGGTTTTCCATTCCTGAGTTTCTTCACTTAGAATCATAGTCTCCACTTCCATCCAGGTTGCTGCAAATGCCGTTATTTCGTTTCTTTTTATGACTGAGTAGTACTCCTTGGTGTGTGTATGTGTATATATATATAAAATACATTTTCTTTATTTACTTGTTGATTGATGGGCACTTGGACTGGTTGTGTATTTTTGCTATTGCAAATTGTGCTACTATAAACAATGCAAATCAGTAAAGAGGATGTCTTTAAAAGGCACTGCGCAGGGTGTTAGAGAAACATCAGTGAACAAAAGGGATAAAATCCCTTCCCTCATGGGACTCACACTTCAGTGGGGTGTGTAGTGCCTGATGACATAATTGTAGCACCCGTTGTATGCAGATGGGGAAGGAGGCTGGCATGATGTCAGGCCAGTGTCGCAGCCCCTCTGAGTCTGTTTCCTTTCCCTTCAATGACTTTGATAGACCTTTCTCTTAAATGACTTTTTTTTTTTTTTGAGACAGAGTCTTGCTCTGTTGCCCAGGCTGCCAGGCTGGAGTTCAGTGGCAGGATCTCAGCTCACTGCAAGTTTCACCTCCTGGGTCATGCCATTCTGCTGCCTCAGCCTCCTGAGTAGTTGGGACTACAGGCGCCCGCCACCACACCCGGCTCATTTTGTTTTGTATTTTTAGTGGAGACGGGGTTTCACTATGTTAGCCAGGATGGTCTCGATCTGGTTATGCTGGTGGGCGCCTGTAGTCCCAGCTACTGGGAGGCTGAGGCAAGAAAATCACTTGAACCCAGGAGATGGAGGTTGCAGTGAGCCAAGATCATGCCATTGTACTCTAGCCTGAGCGACAAGAGTAAGATTCCATCTCAAAAAATAAAAGAACTTATTCATGTATATTTATGTAACCAGACAACGCCTATTCCCCCCAAAACCTACTGAAATTAAAAATACATAAATAAATATATATATAAATATGTAAATAAAAATGAATTAATGCAGGTAGCAAACAATAGCATGGAGATTCAGTCTTACTCGTCTGACTCATAGTAAATGAGTAAACGCTCATAGTTGTCATAATCCTGCCTCCCTCCCCCTTACTGCCCACCACAGCAGCATTCACATCTCACTAGCGAGGAAACCGAGACTCAGAGATGATTCCTGATTTGCTGGGGTCACACAGCTAAGTCACATCTCAAGGTTAAACACAACTCCATCATCAGCATCCTTGCAGAATAATTTTAAGTGAGGAGTCATGAACACAAATGCTCTTGAGAGCCAAGCAGCTGATGTAAATGCATAACCAGGGCTGAGACAATATGGAGTGGTGGGGACTGGGGCAAACTAGAAAGACAAGTTTCAACCGAAAGAGATAACCGCTTGCTTCAGGGCAATTTACAGCCTTCTCCCAGATAGATCTCAAATTAATTCATAGGTAATTTTATGAGGCATTGTGTAAAAAGCCTCATGATGTGTAACTCCAAAAGGTCCAGGTTAGTTAAGGGGTTTTTCAATAATGTCCCTTTTGTTCTCTACTGAAGACAGTGTTATTCTGTAATAAACAGGTTTTTGCTGCACTGGGTTCTCAGCCTGCTGCAGTGAGATCTTCCTCCCTAAGGTGCTTTAGAGGTCTGAGATGAATAGGAGACCCCACGACGGCACTCCTACCTCATCCTAGGGAGTGGCACGAAGAAAAACGTTTATCTGTGTGGTAGACAGAATAATGTCCCCAAAGATGATCACTTCTGATCCCAGAACCCGTGAATGTGTTACCTTACACGGCAAAGAGACTTTGTAGATGTGGTTAAGATAAAGATCCTGAGATGGGGAGAGAATCCTGGACTATCCAGGAGGGCCCACTGTGATCAAGAGATCTTGACAACGGAGAGGGGAGGCAAGAGGGTCCGGGTCTGAGTGAGAAGCACTCCACCTGCATTGCTGGCCTTGGAGATGGAAGGAGAGTCAAGGAATTCAGGCAGCGTCTAGAAGCCGGAAAAGGTGATGACACAGAGCCTCGCTGGAGGCTTCAGACAGAGCCCAACCCTGCTAACAGCTTGATTTTAGCCCAGTGAGTCTCATTTTGGATGCCTGACCCTCCAGGGTTGTGAGATAACAAATCTATATTGTTTTAAGCCACTAAGATTGTGCTGACTTGTTACACCAGCAACAGGAAAGTGATACACTCTGCAGCTGACATCCAGGGACATATCTGAGTCACTCTTTCTCCCTCTGCAATACCCAGCCATCAGTGGTGATGTCCCAGGACCACATTTCTTGTCTCTAAATTCCCCAATTCAGTCCCCCACCCCCACCGCAGCCCCCAGATCCGCTCTTCCCACAGTCTTCCTCATCTGTTATTTCTCCTCCACCCAGTTATTCAGGCCAAAAGCCTTGCAGTCATTCACAACTCTTCCTTCTCTCTCTTTGGTAGCTCAGGTCCCACGTATCAGCAAGTCAATATCCAGAATCCAACCACATCTCTCCAACCCCCACCTCCACACCTGGTCCAGGCCATCATCACCTCTCACCTGGACACATCGTGGTAGCTCCTCACCCATCCTTCCCTTCCATGTGTATCTCTTATTTTATACATAAAAGACAGACTGTTAGATTATGTTCTGCTGCTGCCCAACCTTGCCAAGGACCTCACATCACACACCTCACCACAAGCACCCAGATCCTACTGGACGTGGCCCCTGTCCTCTACTCCCACCTCACATGCCAACACCACCCCATTCTTCACCATGCTTTGTGGTCAAGGTTCCTCACTGCCTGCAAATGCACTAAGAGCAGGCTGACCTCAGGGCCTTGATATCTGTTGCCTAAACATGCTTTTTTTTTTTTTTTTTTTTTAAAGAGATAGGGTATTGCTCTGTCACCCAGGCTGGAGTGCAGTGGTGCATGCACAGCTCATTGCAGCCATGTCCTCCTGGCCCCCAGCGATCCTCAGCCTCCCAAAAGCACTGAACCTGCAGGTATGCACCACTGCGCCGACTCTTATTCACTCCCTCTAATCAGACCTCTTGCTATAAGTCACCTGCCCTAACCTCTGTATCTAAATCAGGTCCCTCCCACCCCATCCTCACCTCTAGTCTGCTTCCCTCTTCTGTTTTACCTTCTATCCTGGCCCTTCTCTCTCCCTAACTCTGTAGCATATATTTCACATGTTTATCACATCTTCCCTTCCATTCTCTGCCAGAACGTAGTTATTACTACAAAGTAATCAGCTTGCAAACTTTCTCATAATAAAGTACAAGATGCTGAGACTCCAGAACAACCACGACTGAACCTCTTCCCCTGTTGTAACTTACATAAATTATGTCAGAGAACACAGTGTCTGAGCCTTCCGGCACCAGCCTCTCCTGGGGACTGCTTTGGTCCACCCTGTTTGCTCACGGATTAGATCAGCATTGTCACATGGAAGGTGGCCCTGCGCCCTCCTGGCTCCTTCTGCAGGATTGTCCAAGGGTTTTTGGCAACCACAACTCATCCCCAGCTATGCTGGAATATGAACATGAGGTTGCCAGATCTCTGGGTTCTTTTTTTTTTTTTTTTTTTTTAAAGAAGTTGTAGTCTGGATTTTTATGTGGAAGCTTCTAATTTTTAACACTGAGCCTACACTCTGCATAGCAACAGTCTGCTAGAGCTGCGAGCTGCTGCCCACTATGAAAAGGGCATGAACTCTTTATGTCACAACAAACCTCACCCAGAATATTTCAGTTATTTGCCTTACCTGTCTTGTCTGTGACAGCATTTGGCTCCTCAGCCCCTGACTTAAGGATTTTTCATGGATGTTAAGCTAAACACTAACTAGCAGTGTAAAGTGGAATTGCCAGAAAGCTAAAAATAAAAAATTTTTAAAGACTCATGTTACCTCAGGTTGCATCAGTAGAGGTGCCTTGTTCAAGGGAAAGGAGGTGATATGCCAAGCCTGGTTCCCACTGGTGAGATCACACACCTGCAGTCAAGGCCACCATTTCAAAAGAGAGAAAGACTATGGGAAATTGTTGGTAGGAGAGCAAACAGAAAGGTTGAGCAACTGTTTCCTTTTAGCTTAAAGGGAAAAAGACAGAGAGAGAAAGAGAGAGACTGTTCAGAATTTGAGCACTCTTTTCAAATGTCCAGAGGACAGTTAGGCAGAAGAGAGACAAGACATACTTTGTGAGGCCACTGGGGAGCACAATTAGATCCAGTAGGAGGGAGCTACAAGGAGGTAAAGTTTATCTTGGCATTTAAAAAGTGAATTTTCAGCTGGATGTGGTGACTCACACCTGTAATCCCAACACTTTGGGGGGCCGAGGCAGGCAGATCACCTGAGGTCAAGAGTTCAAGACCAGCCTGGCCAACATGGCGAAACTCTCTCTCTACTAAAAATACAAAAATTAGCCGGGTGTAGTGGCGGACGTCTGTGATCCCAGCTACTTGGGAGGCTGAGGCAGGGAGAACTGCTTGAATCCAAGAGGCAGAGGGTGCAGTGAGCCGAGATAGCGCCACTGCACTCCAGCCTGGGAGATAAGAGTTTTGAAACTCCGTTTCAAAAACAAACAAATAAATAAAAATACAAAACTACAAAGTGAATTTTCTCATTGCCAGAGCTGAACTGGAATGGAATGAGGAGTGACTTCCCTGTCACTGGCAGTATTCAAGTTGAGACAGGACACCACTTAATGGGCATATAGTAGAGGTGATTCCAGCATTGGACATAAGGTTGGGAGGAAGAGCAGGAAGGAAAGGAGAAAGAAAGGAATGGAGGGAGGATAACAGATGGATGGATTTATTGAGCACCTACTGTGGGCCTGGAGTTGTCTGTATCTAGATAATCATTCATTGCCCTTTCAACATTTACACTCTGGATCAGAGAATCGTCCTTCTAATTGCAATTATTTTACAATCTCAGGTGAAGGTGTGCTCCACATATCCCATCCAACACAGATGCTAATTAGACACAAATTCCAAAGGTGTTGCAGATAGAAGGTTTCTTTCTGAAAGGGCAATGGGAACCCACGCAGGAGGCAGATCCCAAAGGTCGCCCCTTCCTAGTTCCCCATTCCCACCTCTACCTCCCACAGCAGCAGCAGAAATTATTGCTTACTGGAAAATGGGGCTGGCGGAGACACTGCTGGGACGCGTGCTCCTCCGCTCTTCTCAATCCTGAGCTACGTTAATGGGGGAGAAATTGTCTTGTTTTGTAAGACGTGCTTGACAGCTGTTCATTGCCTGTCAGGGAAGACAAGTAATGAGAATTACTTAGCAGTTGAGTCTTAACTAAGAGAGCCTGCAGCATAACAGGAGGTCCCCAAGATTCATGGGGAAAAAATTGCATCTTGCTGAGCCTACGTGCATCTTACCCCACTCCCACTGGAGTCTTTGGCCTCAGATTAAGAATTAGAAAAAGGAAGACCACTGCAACTGGTCTCCCTGTCACTGATCTGCAGCCCAACAAGCCATTCTCCAAACAGCTGCCAATGGGATCCTTAAGAAATGAATATCAGACATCACTCCCTGCTCAAATCCTTCCAATGCTTTCCCATGACACTGAGGATTAAATCCAAACTCATTAACCCATATAAAAAGACCATGAGGGCTGAGTACAGTGGCTCACACCTGTAATCCCAACACCTTGGGAGGCCAAGGCAGGTGGCTCATCTGAGATCTGGAGTTCGAGACCAGCCTGGCCAGTGTGGTGAAACCCCATCTCTACTAAAAATACAAAAATTAGCCAGGTGTGGTGGCACATGCCTGTAATCCCAGCTACTCGGGAGGCTGAGGCAGGAGAATCGCTTGAACCCCAGAGGCAGAGGTTGCAGTGAGCCAAGATCACACCACTGTACTCCAGCCTGGGTTACAGAGCAAGACTTCGTCTCAAAATAAATAAATAGACCATAATGGCCACATCCTAAGCCTCTCTCCACCAGCTTACATGACATCTGTCTTAGTTGGGATTTTCCAAAAGCAGGCCCTAAGACAAGCATCTGGGAACAAGTAGTTTACTTGGAAGGTGATTCCAGGAAGCAAAGTGAGGGAGTGGGAGAGCGCAGGAGAGGAAAGCATAGGGCACGTGATACGGTTTGGCTGTGTCCCCACCCAAATCTCATCTTGAATTGTAGCTCCCACAATTCCCACATGTCACCGAAGGGACTCCGTGGGAAGTAACTGAATCGTGGGGGCAGGTCTTTCCCATACTGTTCTCTTGATAGTGAATAAGTCTTACGAGCTCTGACACTTTTATAAAGAGGAGTTCCCCTGCACAAGCTCTGTCTCTTGCCTGCTACCATGTAAGATGTGACTTTGCTCCTCCTTGCCTTCTGCCATAATTGTGAGGCCTCCCCAGCCATGTGGAACTGTGAGTCAATTAAACCTATTTCCTTTATGGTTACCCAGTCTCGGGTATGTCTTTATCAGCAGTGTGAAAATGCAGGAATACAGCACGTTTATGAGCAGGTTCTGCTGTGGACAGTTGGGGCTCAGTCCTGCTGGAAACAGCAAGGGACTGTGTGGATCATGCATCAGAGTTGTCCCATCCAGGGCCACGGAAGCTGGGATATTTCCCACCATAGTCATTCTCTAACGCGGCTGTAATGAATTCCCTCCAGTGCCTTAAAACAATAGACATTCACTCTCAGTTCTGAAGGCCAGAAGTCCAAGATCAAGGTTTCGGCAGGGTCACGCTGCCTCCAAAGGCTCTAGGAAACATCTTTCCTTGCCTTTTCCTGGCTTCTGGTGGCTGCTGGCAATCTTTGGTGTTCTTTGGGTTCCAGCACTCCAGCTCTGCCTTGGTTGCTGCATGGCCTTCTTCGTGTGTCTCTCTGTGTCTTCATATGGCCTCCTTGTAGTGACAACAGTCATTAGGTTTAGAGCCTTCCCTAATATGGTATGACCTCGTCTTAACTAATTGCACCTGCAAAGACTATTTCCAAATAAGGTTGCACCCTGAGGTTCCTAGTGCCTCAGCGTTCTCCCATCCAGGGACAAGGAAGCTGGCTATTTCCCACCACAGTCATTCCCTAGGGCTGCTGTAATGTAGTCCCACCAAACGGACGGCTTAAAACAACAGCTATTCGCTCACAGCTCTGAAGGCCAGAAGTCCTAGATCAAGGTGTCGGCAGGGCCATGCTGCCTCTAAAGACTCTAGGAAAAAATCTTTCCTTGTTTCTGAGGCAGCATGGGGGATGCTATGCAACCCAGTTCGGCACCAGTTTCCTTCACCCTTTATTCAAGCAATGTTGTGTAGCGCAAAAGCCCACAGCCCAGTGACTGTCTACCTCATCCACTCACTCCAGCTGTACTGGCCTTTGACTCAGTGATGTCCGGCTTGCTCTCCTCCGCCCCTCACACAAGCTGGTACCTCTGTGTGCAACACTCCCTCCCAATGTCTACGCATCTAATTTCTACTATTTTTCAGATCTACACAGCTACAAGTAACAGAACTCTAACCCAAAGTAGCTTAGTGCCTCCAAAGCAGGAAACTCATTGGTTCATGTAACTAAAAGTCTTCAAGTAAGGCTGGGTTGGGGTTTAAAGTATGCCATCGCTGCTCTGTCTTGCTCTGTGTGGTCCAGGCCTGGACTCATGTGGTTATGAGTGAAACCATTTGGAAACACAGCATCCTACCTACAGGATTCTGGTTTCTCTCAGGCCCTTGCCTACCCCTGAATCATCACTGTGGCCAGAGGATTACAGTATTGTGATTGGCCAGGTCTGGGTCACATGCCTACCTCTCAGACTAATGGGCAGACCTCATCCAATCCACATGGAATGGATTTATCCAAAAGAAACAGCGTTGTGTTATCAAAGAAATAAATAATAGTGGTGTCAACTAAAATGTCTCCAGTCATATGGCATTTCTTCAGAGAGCCCTTCCCTGACCTCTCTTCCCACCCCAAATTAGCCCTATGACAGTCTCCTTCATGGATCTAATTATTTTCCCTCATAAAACTCATAATTTGTTTATTATGTGTGAATAGTTGTCCCTTGGTATCCATCGGGGACTGGCTCCAGGATGCCCTACAAATACCAAAATCCTTACAAGCTTAAGTTCCTTATATATTAATAAAATGGCATAGTATTTGCATATAATCTATGCGCATCCTCCTGTAGACTTTAAATCACCTCTATATTTCTTATAATAACTAATACAATGTACATGCTATGTAAATAGTTGTTATACTGCACTGTTTAGGGAATAATGGCAAGAAACAGTCTGTACATGTTCAGTGCTGACACTTCTTTTTCTGAGTATTTTCAATTCATTGTTGGTCGAATCCATAGCTAACTGTATTATTTTTTTCTTTTTTTTTTTTTTTTTTTCCTCGAGACAGAGTCTCGCTCTGTCACCCAGGCTGGAGTGCAGTGGCGCCATCTCGGCTCACTGCAAGCTCCGCCACCTCCCAGGTTTACGCCATTCTCCTGCCTCAGCCTCCCAAGTAGCTGGGACTACAGGCGCCCGCCACCACGCCCGGCTAATTTTTTATATTTTTAGTAGAGACAGGGTTTCACCGTGTTAGCTAGGATGGTCTGTATCTCCTGACCTCGTGATCCACTCGCCTTGGCCTCCCAAAGTGCTGGGATTACAGGCGTGAGCCACCACGCCTGGCTTGTATTATTTCTGTAATATCTGCCTTACCCACTAGACTCTGAGCTCCTTGAAAGCAGAGATGATGCCTGGTTTGTTCACATCTGGACTTCCCAGCCCTTGCTCACCCTTGCTTGCTTTGTCCACAGCAGGTGCTCAATAAATACCATAGAATGACTTACAGAATTCAGTGATTATTCATTTCAGTGAGTTGTGGTGCTGGGAGAAGCACCCAGGCGTCCTGAGTCCCAGCACAGCACTTGGCACTGTGGTTCTCCTGACCCCGACTGTGGTCCTCATGACTGGAGTGATACTGGAGCCCAGCCTGGAATTGATAGTCAAAGCCCAACTTTGGATGATCTGTCGGCCATGATGTTTTCCCTCACAACACTTACCTGTCTCATCTTATTCCCCAGCCTAAGTCAGTCTGGCTTAGTGCAAAGGTCACAGCTCTTAGCAGCCAGAAGACGCAGGTTCAAATGGCACTTCTGTCACTTCATACTTCCATGGGCACAGGCAAGGCTCTGAAGCTCTCTGAGACTTTATTTCCACACTGCTTTTGAAAGGATATTTTCTTTGGCTTTACCTTTCATGACTATGCTATATTTTATAAATTATAATAAAACCACCTATAAACCATCCTGGAACATGGCGGGGCATAAATAAAATGTATCTGCAAAACAGAGATAATATTTACCACTCAGGACTGCAGGGAAGATTACAGATGAGGTAGGCAGTGCTCCTGGTAGTGAGTAGCTGCTGTTGTCATCATTATCATTTTGGGTGAGGCTGAATCTCAACACATACCTTGTAGGACATCAAGCAGGAAACCAATTTCTTTGAAAATAAATGTCACAGATATGAAAGGCCTACAAAAATAAATAAATAATCTCTGATCAGGACAAAATCCAGGGATATGGTCAGGCCGTGGGTGAGGCCCCATGGTAACCCAGTCTGACCCCTCAGAATGGTGGGGGAAATGGAGCTGAAGGTGAAACTTCACGGACACATCATTCTAGTTCTTCATGACCTAGCCAGAGAGATGACTGAACTAGAGGTGAGTAAGGTGAAACAGGAGGGCTAGACATTGCCAGCAACTGCACAAAAAGGTTAAGAATGAAAAAGCTTTGCTGTGAGCCACTATGAGCACAAAATATGATGGGGAAGAGGCCCACAATGCAGAGAATA
The DNA here is from genome assembly GCF_049350105.2 of Macaca mulatta. Taxonomy (NCBI): domain Eukaryota; kingdom Metazoa; phylum Chordata; class Mammalia; order Primates; family Cercopithecidae; genus Macaca; species Macaca mulatta. The sequence continues at coordinate 10,578,108 of NC_133425.1, read as the reverse complement.
AAATAAAATGAAACAGATACTTGCATTAGAGAGTTTGAAACAACAAAACAGATCAAAGCCGTGGAGTGGTCCAGACTCTTCAGTAAATGAAGTGGGTGGATTCAAAATTTATCATTGACAAAAAAATAATTAAAAACATGAGACCTATCCCCCAAAAAAGTGAGGAAGAGAGGAATGGGCTGTGAAGAAAAGGTACATTTCTTAAAATATCAATTGTGGCCAGGTGATGGTGCCTCACGCCTGTTCTCCCAGCCCTTTGGGAGGCTGAGGTGGGAAGATGGCTTGAGTTCTGGAGTTCAAGACCAGCCTGGGCAATATGGCAAGACTCCATCTCTACCAAAATTACCAAAAAAAAATAAAAAGTAGCAGGGCATGGTGGTCTGCATATGTGGTCCCAGCTACTGGGGAGGCTCGGGTGGGAGGCTTGGAGGCTTGAACCTAGGGGGTGGGGGTGGAGGTTGTAGTGAGCTGAGATGGAGCCACTGCACTCCCCCTGGGTGACACAGTGAGACCCTGTCTCAAAAAAAAAAAAAAATTTATATATATATATATATTGCAGCCAGGCCCAGTGGCTCATGCCTGTAATCCCAACACTTCAGGAGGCCGAGGCGGGTGGATCACCTGAGGTCAAAAGTTCGAGACCAGCCTGGCCAACATGGCAAAAACCTGTCTCTACTAAAAATACAAAAATTAGCCAGGCACAGTGGTGGGTGCCTGTAATCCCAGCTACTCAGGAGGCTGAGGCAGGAGAATACCTTGAACCTAGGGGGTAGAGATTGCAGTGAGCCAAGATTGCACCACTGCACTCCAGCCTGGGTGCAGAGCAAGGCTCCATCTCAAAAAATAAAAAATAAAATAAAAGATTAATTACAAGAGTAATCAACCAAGGAAAAGATGAGTTCTCCATAACCACAAAGAAATGATGGGCATGAGAGATCTCTTAATATCAGAAACAGAACAATAAAGATTCAAAGAAAAGTTTATGTAGCAGCAAAGGAGTGAAAGATAAAATGTCACAGTGCTCAAAGCTACTTGTAAAACAATGTGACTGGAAATGAAGTCTGGGAGGTAAAAGAGAACTTTGATGGGACGAGAAACCTGCCAAAACTTTAAAATCTGTATGTGGGCAGGCATGAGGATTAGAATCTGCTGGAGCCAGAAGCCAGATCTAGTTCTCCCCCACACCAATTCTCCCACCCATTGGACATTTTCCAAGTAAGAAATGGTAGAGGAAGGTGGGGGCTTGGCTGAAAAGCAGAAGTAGATCTTGCAGTCTTGCAGTTCTTAAATCACAAATATCTGCTGGAGGGAGAGGCCCGGTCTCACCTTCAAGACATTAAAGCCACATGCAGGCCAAAACAAACGAAAACAGTAAACCAGCCCCAGTCAGTCCAACTTCTGACCAGACTGAAGAAAGTAACCCTTACACTAGCTGCCTGAAAGAGAAATTTGAGCCATTTCTGAGGGAAAAAAATATTATCAACTTCAGTTTCTAGTTCTTATATGCAAATTCTGGCATATGATAAAAATAGCAGAATATGTTAAAAAGTAGGAGATTGTGAAATAAAAAAAAAATCAACAGAAAAACATGTGACTAAATACAGACCAAGAGATGACACAGCTGATTAGTGGACATGGATTTTGAAATAACTATCATAAAGTAAGTAAAAGAATCTGAAAGAAAATATTAATATGGGCGAAAATACGGAAAAAAATCCAAAAGAATAATGTGACCTCTAAAACTAGAATGAAATGGAAATTCTAGACCCAAAAAATACAATACCTGAAGTGGAAAATTAATTGAAAGGGCTTAACCGTAGACAGGACATAGTGAAAGAAAGAACTAGTGAATTTGAAGAGCAGTCAATAGAAATTATCCAAACTGAAGCAAAGAGAGAAAAGGAATTTTTATAGTAGAATGTTAGAGAGCCCTGGGTCAGGATCAAATGATCCAGCACAATTTGGAGTCTCAGAAGAGGAGCAGGGAAATGGGATAGAAAAAAATATTGGAAGAGTAAAATATTTTTAGTTGGTAGGAAACAAACTCAAAGATCCAAGAAGCTTAACCAACCCAAAGGAGGAAAAGTACAGTTAAAATCACATCTAAGTGCATCATCCTGCTGAAAACCAAAGAGAATGAGAAAAATCCTAAAAGCAGGGGCGGGGTAGACACCATACATTCAGGAAAATGGAGGCTACCCCTCAAGCAGTCCGCAAAATACTGTTTAACACATTATATGAAGAGACTAACCAAGGCTAGATAAAGAATCATCCAAAAAGATTAGAGGGAACACTACTTGGTGATCACATAGGACCAGGAGGAATATCCATCACCCAGTAAGATAAAATTCGTAATGTCTGGCACACAAATTATATGCTCCCTATAAAAAATAGACTTTAAATATAAATGTACAAGAATGGAAAAAGATATACCATGCTAATACTCATCAAAAAAGAGCTGGAGTTACCATATTAATATCATATAATGTAGATCTCAGAGCAAGGCATATTACCAAGAAGGAAGAAGTTTATGTCATAAAGATAAAGAGATCAATTCATCAAGAGGACATAACAATACTAAAGTTTCATCACATAAAACAAAACTCAAGGCTGGGCACAGTGGCTCACATCTGTAATCCCTGCAATTTGGGAGGCCAAGGGAGGTGGATTGCTTGGGGTCCAGAGTTTGGGACCAGCCTGGCCAACATGGTGAAACCTCATCTCTACTAAAAATACGAAAATTAGCTGGGCATGGTGGCAGGTACCTGTAATCCCAACTACTCGGGTGGCTGAGGCAGGAGAATCACTTGAACGCAGGAGGTGGAAGTTGCAGTGAGCTGAGATTGTGTCACTGTACTCCAGTCTGGGTGACAGAGTGAGACTGCATCTCAAAAAAAAAACAAAAGCTCAAAATATATATAAAAGAAAAACTGATAGAACATAGAACAGCCAGGAGAAATAGAAAATCCACAATTACAGTCAGAGATTATTTCAATAATTAATATAACAAGTAGACAAATTACCAGGCATGTAGAACACTTGAATAGTGCCATCAATCAACTTGACTTGACTGACATTTACAGAAAAACTGGTTGGCCGGATGCAAGAAAAATAAACTTTGATTCATACCTCACACCATATACAAAAAGCAACTTAAAATGAACCAAAGACCTAAGTGTAAAACCTTAAACTATACAATTTCCTGGAGAAAACACAAGATAAAATATTTGTAGCCTTGAGTTGGGCAAAGATTTTTTAGATATGATACTAAAAGCATCAGCCATAAAAGAAAAAACGAATTAATTATACTTTGTCAAATTTTAAGATGTTGCCTTTTCAAAAGACACTGTTAAAAGACATTAAAACAGCCCGTCTCCTCTCCTTCCTCCCTCTAAAAAAAACTAAAAACAAAAGCCATAGACTGGGAGAAAATATTTGCAAAACAGGTATCTAATCAAGGACTTGTGCCCAGATTACGTAAGAAACTCTCAAATCCCAAAACTAAGAAAAAAACAACACGCTTTTTTAAATAAGCAAAACATTTGTATTAGTCCATTCTCACACTGCTATGAAGAACTGCCTGAGACTGGGTAATGTATAAAGAAAAGAGGTTAAATTTACTCACAGTTCTGCATGGTTTGGGAGGCCTCAGGAAAGTTACAATCATAGTGGAAGGCACCTCTTCACAGGGCAGCAGGAAGGTAACTGCTGAGTGAAGTGGGAGGAGCCACTTTTAAACCATCAGATCTCCTGAGACTCACTATCGAGAGAACAGCATGGAGAAAACTGCCTCCATGATGCAATTACCTCCACCTGGTCTCTCCCTTGACAAGTAAGGATTATGGGGATTACAATTCAAGATGAGGTTTGGGTGGGAACACAAAGCCTAACCATATCAACATTTAAACAGACACCAATAAAGAAGATACCACAGATGCACATAAGCACATGAAAAGATGCTCAATATCATTACTCATTAGGGAAATGCAGATTAAAACCATGAGATACCACTATACTTCTAGTAGAATAGCTAACGTTAAAAAGCCTGACAATACCAAGGATTTGCAAGAAATGTAGAGAAACTGGGCCAGGCGCAGTGGCTCATGCCTGTAATCCCAGCGCTTTGGGAGGCCAAGGTGGGCGGATCATGAGGTCAGGAGATGGAGAATATCCTGGCTAACACGGTTAAACCCTGTCTCTACTAAAAATACAAAAAAAAAAAAAAAAAAAATTAGCCAGGCATGGTGGCAGGCGCCTGTAGTTCCAGCTACTCGGGAGGCTGAGGCAGGAGAATGGCATGAACCTGGGAGGCAGAGCTTGCAGTGAGCCGAGATCACGCCACTGCACTCCAGCCTGGGCGACAGAGCAAGACCCCATCTCAAAAAAAAAAAAAAAAAAAAGAAATGTAGAGAAACTGAGACTTTCATACACCACTGTTAGGAGTTTAAAATGATACAACTTTGAAAAACAGTTTGTCAGTTTCTCTAAAAATCAATCACCAATGATTCAGCCATTGCACACCTTGGTATTTAACCAAAACAAATGAAGCACATCAATACAAAGCTTCCACACATATTAGTAGCAGTTTTATTTGTAATAACTCAAAATCATAAACAATGTAGATGTCACCAGCAGGTAAATGGATAAACAAATGCTGGTACATCCATACAATGGAATACTACTCAGCAATAAAAAGGAATCAATACATACTGCAGTATGGGTGAATCTCAAAATAATTATACTGAGTGAAAGAAGACAGAAAAAAATGTAATACTTACCCTCTGATTCCATTTATGTAAAACTCTAGAAAATTTAAAATAACCTAAAGTGACAGAAAATAAATTAGCAGTTGCCAGGAAAGAGGGGAACTGAGAAAATGAAACAGAGGAACTACCAGGGGTACAAGGGAGCCTTTGAGGGTGATGGATATATTCACTATCTTCATGCAGTTATGACTTTTGGTGTAAACACACAGCAAAATTTATCACATGATACACTTTAAATATATGTTTATTTTATGTAAATTATATCTCAATAAAGCAGTTTGACAAAAGCTCCCCACCCCCGCCACCAAAAAAAGTTATTGGACTTGTGCATTCTATGTACTAAAATTACATTTCAATAAAATACTGTTTTAAAAAGTCACACACAAAACCTCAAGCAGGCAAGGACTCATAGGATAGCACCACTCCTGAGCTCATCTTGAAGAAAATATTGACAATGAAATGTGCTGAAATAAGAATGAATCAAAAGAACTCAAGACAGGCCAAGCCTGGGGAAAGCACTGAGTCATTTAAATATAAAACTGAGACTAAACAACCGTGAGAATTCTGGTTACAGAACCACGTCCCAATGCCATAACCTTGAAAATATAAACACACAGTTAAAACCACAGAGTTGGGAATGACAGACAAGAGAAATGTGAACACATAATTTCTTCACATTTTATAGAAAAGAAAATCAAGTGATGGCTAAAATTTGAAACAAATTACTAAAAAACAGATTCTAGCCTCTAAATGGTTTCATAATTTTTCCCTCAATTTTAAAGGAATAACTTTAGAATGAGAAGCAGTTATGGTAAAGAAGTCGTTATCTAAACTTTAACAGTTTCTTCAAATTTCATTTCCATTTCATTTTCTTCAGACAAAATTTAAATTAATTATTTTATTAATAATAAGATGAAGAGTATGCATGCAATTTGTAAAATAATTCCCATCTATTTTTGTTCTGATCTCTCTATTCTTATGTCTGCATGTGTGTATAGAAAGATGTCCTGAATGATAGTCACTAAATATTAATTATGGCTTTCTGGAGAGCATGAAATAAGGTGGATTATTTTCCATTATTCTGTGTCCTCCTTCGATGGCTTGAATTTTGTGTAGTATACATGTATCACTTTTACAAAAATGATAAAGTTACTATTCTTGTTTTTAAAAAACAGCGCACACTCTAAAGTCAAACAAAGTAGTGCTAATTCCAACTGCAGCAGTAATTCGCAGTGCAAATGGAGGATTTGTTTTAATCTGTTAGTGCCTCAGTTCTCTCATCTGTATTGTGAAAGTAACACCAGCACCTAATCCTTTGGGGTAAGGTGGATTTAAATGGGATGGTGTGTTTAAGTTGCTAAGTATAGTACCCCAATAGTTAGCAGCCACTGGATAGTGGAATTGTAGCTGAAGATGATGCCAAAAACCCAATGAGGCTCTTTAGCTCACAATCACATCATCAAATTGTACTTGAACTCTAAAAAGGGAGCTATGAGCAACATAGAGCAACACCCAAGACCAAGTATCTGATTTTCAGAACTGTATCCTATCTACCGAGAAATGCCAGGGATGAAGGTCTCAGTTTCCTTCTGGTTCTTATTTCTTGCACCAGTAGTAGAATTTCAGGAGTTGTCAAATGCACACTTCAAGTTGGTGTGTTATTGAAGAGAAGTCTGATGAGTTTCCAGAGCAGGTGACTGTCCTTGACATATGAAGGAATTTTTAGTAGTTGAACTCCAAACACAACCAGATGTTTCCTTGATGTTCACAATGGGATGTCTCCTTGAAGTCTGCCCTGCCACCAACACGGGGTCTCCAAAACAGTTTGGAGAAGAAATGACAAGAAAAACACACTACTTTAGACAATTTCAGTCATTTTGAATTTGGAGTAACTGATTTTTATTCATCTCCAAAATAGGCATCTTGTTGCCTTTGCAAGTAGATATATTTCAGGAAAGTGATCTGAAAAGAAAATCTAACTTCTTCATTGACTGTCTTATAAAATTATGAATATATTTGTCCTGGAGAAAAAAATATACCCAACTCAACATTTTTTTTAAAGTGCCGTGGGTGGCCAGGTTCAAGACTTTTTGTTGATGCTAATAAAATGGGTGACTTTTTAAAAGTGTCCAGAGCTTTGCAGCATTTTGCATGAATTCTAAGCTCCCTTTTTCTCTCTTGCCAGGCAAGAATTATCTTCTTCAAGCAACAGAATTATCTTCGAGACTACATAATCTCCTGGCACTCCATTTTCAAATTTTGAAGTTCAGCTCTATTTTTTCACTTATATAAAAATAGTACTACTGGAGGTGGGCTGCCATATTACATTTTTTCCAGTAATGACCATCATGTAAAAATGTGCTCCAGGGAGCAATATGGACAAATAGAAGACCCCAGTGGCCATTCCCCACCCTCCAACCTCCCACTGAAACACCAAATTGAACAATTATCCACACAAGAGAGCATCTTCGTAAAAACCAAAAACACGGGCGCTATCACAATACCTGGTTTTGACATCATATTAAGGAAAGAGGCACTGAAGAGGGTAGAAAAGACATTCTCAAATCGCATACAGCACTCTTCTCCCATCGCCCAGCAGCTGCACTGTGGTGTGAAGATTGTGTGTTTGGGGGAGACAGAGTGCAGTGATTGTGGGGCTGTGCATTGGAACTCAGTGCTGTCCTGTCACCATGAAGAGCAACACAGGGCAGAACTCAGCCAGTGCCTCCAGAGGAAGGATTGAGACCAACCCTAACCAGAGACACATTGTCCATCACAGCAGCCAGGACTTCAGTTCCAGCTAGCCCCACTACTGTGGGCTACAGGGCTCTGGGTTCCTACTTAGACTTGAAAGTAAGTCCAAGCCACAAGGACTGCAATTCCTGGGCAAGTCCTGGTGCTATGCTGGGCTCGGAGCCGCATGTGACCTAGTGAGATACCAGCTGGGAGACAAAGAGGACCTCCTCTTACAACTTGAATACCATCTCAGCCACAGTAGGATATGGCACTGGGCAGAGTCCTGAGGCCCCTATTTTAGGCTCTAGCTCCTAGACAACATTTCTAGACACACCCTGGGCCAGAAGGGAACCTGCTGCCTTGAAGGGAAGGACCCAATCCTAACAGGATTCATCACCTGCTGACTAATGGGTCCATGGCCCCCGAATAATCAGCAACGGTAGCCAGGCAAGCCAGATACTTGCCACGGGACTTGGGTGCAATCCAGGGCCATGCTGGCTTCAGGTGTGACTCAGCGCATTCCCAGCTGTGGTGGCCGTAGGTAGGGACTCCTTCTGCTTGAGCAAAGGAGAAGACAGAATAAAGGGGACTTGGTCTTGCAACTTGGGCATCAGCGTGATCACAGTGTGGTAGAACACCAAGCAAGTTTTTGGAGTCCCCAGTTCCAGGCCTTGTCTTTGATGGCATTTCTGGACCTGCCCCTAGGCCAGGGAGGAGCCCACTGTCCTGAAAGGAGAGACCTAAGCCTGACAGCATTCACCACAAGCTGACTGAAGGACCCTTGGGCCTTGATTGAACAATGGTGGTAGCCAGGCAGTACTCACCACAGGCCTGGGGCAGTGGTGGCCAAGGGGAGTCCTTCTGCTTAAGGAAAGAAGAGGGAAGAGTGGAAAGGGGTTTATCTTATGGCTTGGGTGCCAGCTCAGCCATAGTGGAATAGAGCACCAGGTAGATTCCTCAGGTTCCTAACTCCAAGCCCTGGCTCCTGGACAGCATTCCTGGACCTGCTGTGGGCCAGCAGAGGAGCTCACCTACCAGAAAGAAAGAACACAGGCCTGGCTGGACTCACTACCTGCTGACTGAAAAGCCCTTGGGCCTTGAGTGAACATCAGCAGTAGCCAGGCAGTAGTCACCACAGACTTTGGATGAGACCCAGTGCTATGTTGTCTTCAGGTATGACCCAGCACAGCCCCAGTGTTGGTGGTCACAGGAGTGCTTGTGTCACCCCTCTCCCAGCTCCAGACAGCTCAGCGGAGAGAGACCCTGTTTGTTTTGGGGGGAAAGTAAAGGAAAAGAACAGGAGTCTCTTCCTGGTAATCCAAGGACTTCTTTCAGATCTTACCCAAGATAACCAAGGCAGTACTACTACAAGTCTACAAGAGTCACGGTGTTACTGGGCTTAGGGTGCCCTCTAATGCAGATACAACTGCAGTGACAAAAGATGTAGATCACAATACTCAATTCCCTTTGTGTACTTTAAAGCCTTCCCAAGAAAGACGGATACAAACAAGCCCAGACTGCAAAAACTGCAATAAACACCAGAGTCTTCAATGCCAGGACATCAATGAATATCCATAAGCATTAACACTGTCCAGGAAAACATGACCTCACCAAATGAACTAAATAAGGCACAAGTGACCAATCCCAGCATGACATAGATATGTGACCTTTCAGACAGAAAATTCAAAATAGGTGTTTTAAGGAAGTTCAATGAAATTAATGATAACACAGAGAAGGAATTCAGAATCCCATCAGATAATTTTGACAAAGATTGAAGTTTTTTTTAAATCAAGCAGAAATTATAGAGCTGAAAAATGCAGTTGGCATACTGAAGAATACCTCAGAAACTCTCAAAAACAGAATTGATCAAGCAGAAGAAAGAAATAATTGGTGAACTTGAAGACAGGCTATTTGAAAATAGTCAGAGGAAACAAAAGAAAAAGAATAAAGTATGTCTACAAGATCTAGAAAATAGCCTCAAAAGGGCAAATCTAAGGGTTATTGGCCTCAAAGAGGAGGGGGAGAGAGGGAGATCAAGGCAGAAAATTTATTCAAAGGTATAATAGAGAACTTTTCAAACCTAGAGAAAGTTATCACTATTCAAGTACAAGAGAGTTACAGAACACCAAGTAGATTTAACCCAAAGAAGACCACCTTAAGGCATTTAATAATCAAATTCCCAAAGGTCAAGGATTTTAAAAAGGATCCTAAACGCAGCAAGAGCAAAGAAACAAACAAAATACAGTGGAGCTCCAATACATCTGGCAGCAGACTTTTCAGTGTGAACCTTACAGGCCAGGAGAGAGTGGCATGAAGTATTTAAAGTGCTAGAGGGAAAAAAAAAAACCTTTTATTCTAGAACACTACACTCAGCAAAAACATCCTTCAAACATGAAAGAGAAATAGTCTTTCCCAGACACAAAAAAAAAGCTGACGGATTTCATCAACACCAGACCTGTCCTAGACAAAATGTTAAAGGGAGTTCTTCAATATGAAAGAAAAGGACATTAATGAACAATACGAAATCATCTGAAGGCACAAAACTTACTGCTAATAGTAAGTACAAAAACACATAATATTATAACACTTCAATTGTGATGTGTAAACTACTTCTTGAGTCAAAAGACTAAAAGATGAACCCATCAAAAATAATAACCACAACAACTTTGAGACATAGACAGTAGAATAAGATATAAATAGCAACAACAAAAAGTGGAGGGGATAAAATTGAACTGTAGAGTTTTTGTTAGTTTTCTCTTTGCTTATTAGTTTATTTGTCTTTTTTTTGTAATCAGTGTTGTCATCAGTTTAAAATAATAGATAACATGATGTTATTTACAAGCCTCATGGTGACCTCAAATCAAAAAACCTACAACAGATACACAAAAAATAAAAAGCAAGAAATTAAAACAAATCACCAGAGAAAATTATCTTCACAAAAAAGAAGACAGGACAGTAAAAAAAAAAAAAAGAAGGAAAGACCACAAAACAAACAGAAAACAAATAACAAAATGGCAGGAGTAAGTCCTTACTTAATAATAACATTGAACGTAAATAAACTTAATTCTCCAATCAAAATGCATAGAGTGGCTGAATGGATTGAAAAAAGGCCCCAATGAACTGTCACCCACAAGAAACATAGTTCACCTATAAAGACACATATAGACTGAAAATAAAGGAATGGAAACAGATATTCAAGTCAATGGAAGCCAAAATAGAGCAAAAGAAATATATATATACCCAAAAGAAAAGAAATCAGTATATTGAAGAGATATCTGCACTCCCATGTTTATTGCAGCATTGTTCACAATAGCCAACATTTCAGAAAAACCTAAGTGTCTATCAGAAGATGAACGGATAAAGAAAATGTGGTACGTATACACAATGGAGTACTATTCAGCCATTAAAAAGAATGAGATCTTGTCATTTGCAACAACGTAGATGGAACTGAGGGACATTATATTAACTGAAATATGCCAGGTACAGAAAGACAAACTTTGCATATTCTCACTCATTGGTGGGAGCTAAAAATTAAAACAATTGAACTCATGGAGAGAGAGAGAAGAGTGATGGTTACCAGAGGATGGAAAGGGTCATGGGAGATTGGGGATGGAGTAGGGATGGTTAATGGGTACAGAAATAGTTAGATAGAATGAATGAAATCTAGTATTTGATAGCACAACAGGATGTCTACAGACAACAATAATTTATTGTACATTTTAAAATAGCTAAAAGAGTATAATTGGAATGTTTGTAACACAAAGAAACGACAAATGCTTGAGGTAATGGATACTTCATCTACCCTGATGTGATTTTCATGCATTGGATGCTTATATCAAAATATCTCATGTATCCCAAACGTACCTATACCTACTATGAACCCATAAACATTTTTAAATTTTTTAAAATGTACTCCAGTCCCCAAAAATTATTCAATGTGCATAAAAAGAGTTCTAGCACCTACTCTATCAATTCCTTATGCTGAAACTTTCATAAAACTTGCTTACTTAAAATCAATAATATATGTGCCTGAAAATATCAGTAAGAAACTCAATAGAAGCTTAGTCAAGTCAAACACAGTAATATTTGGCACCCATGCCTCTTCTGTAGTCCAGGACTGGGTCTGCCAAGAGAATTCTTGTACAGAGACTCCCCAAGAATGAAAGGGAACCCAATAGCTTCTCAGTTCTCTTTTGATTCTGCAAGCAAGCCCACAGGAGACCTCTGGTCCCCTTTGTGGAAGGTAGAATGGCAACAGGACAGGAAAAAGAAAATGAATACTCATCAACAGACAGGACAAGAAGAAGAAGATGAATTAATATTGATGGGAAGCTAAAGCTGTTGTAGATTGGAGACACCAACTTGCAAAGGATCTGAATCACAAGAATAAGCGAAGCTATGGGGTGTGATACAAATGAAGACTTTGTGGTCCTAACCTTATTTCCTACCTGGGGGACAAAATATTTAGAAATCTACCATTAAAGAGGCACAGAGGCATCTAACAGCATATACAATCCCAGAGAACAAGGGGAAGGGAAGTAACAGGGAAAACCAACGTTATCAAACATTGCTGCGCATCGTGACTTCATCCTAGTTCCACTCTCATTTGAAATAGTCTCTGTTACTCCAGCTGCAACGGACTCTTAGGAAAATATGTTTCCTCCAAAATGCATGCAAATGCCACATAGAAGTGGCTTCGGACCTACACTCCTTTACTGGGTTAATTCAATTCCTGACTTACTCTTCTGTTCTCATCAAACTTCTTCCAGTCTCTAGAACTCAGAGTGTTACCTGCATGAGTTAATTCTTTCTGCCCATGCCCTAGTTTAGCACCACTTCCTCCGCACACCTTCCCTGACCGTGGTCCTCCCCTCAACTTCCAAGTGCTGTACTTCCCCTAGTATTGCTCTTCTCATGGTGCGTCAAGATAGGCTGTGGACTTAACAGGCTCTCTACCAGACCTTGAGCTCTGCTGGAGCAGGTGCTGGATTTTGTTCACTGTTACATTCACCTGTGCTTGGCCCATTGAAGGTGTTTAATGATTTCTTGTTGAATACGCAGTCAAGAGCATACGTAGAATACATCGATATTCCCCCGTGTTGCTACAGAAATTTCACTTGCCTCTGCCCCACATCCACCCACCTATATACAGTTTCCCTCTGCTTTTCCATTGTTCCCATTTGGGTCCAACTCTATGACAGCAACTTCTAGATAGAATTGTCCCTGCTTGGGTGAATCTAGGCCAAGCATGTGTTTTGGGAGAATTGCAGCTTTTTTTTTTTTTTTTTTTTTAGCAGAGATGTAAATATTAATGGTGAAACTATCTGATAAAAATTAAAGAGGGCCATCGCTCAAGAATGCAAAGTGGGGCTTTCTACATTTTAAGAGTCTCTGAGAAGTCCACAAGAGGGATCTAAAAACGTACAAAACATCATGTGGCTGTGTTAAGAAGAGAAACTTCACTGCAATTTTCAGAAGCCAAAGCTGAGAGGCTCTGCAACGTTGGAAACACTTGAGAGCTGTGGCACTAGAGCAGTCCAGTCTTTCTAGAGGAAGCAGACAGAGTGGTAGACTGGGTGGGCCAGTGGACCTGAGCTTAAATGAGACAGGAAAAAGGAGGGCAAAGAGGAAGGAGGAGAGGAGAAAGAGATGGGGATTGGAATCAAAGACAGAGATGGAATTAAATTATTGGAATAAATAAATATACAACAAATTGGAATATATAATAAACACATAATAAATTGAAATAAATACACAGTAAATACACAATTGGAATAAATAAATACACAATAAATCAATCCCCCTTCCATACTTTCCATTTTTTTCTTGTATCCACTTTCCATTATTTCCATCTTTTTTTTCCTTAAGGAAAAAAAGAATGGAAAGCAGATTCATTTATTGTGTATTTCCAAGTTTTTAAAATATTGCATGCTTATTGGAGAAAAACAATAATACAATAAAGAAAAAAATAAATTCACTCATAATTTTTAACCACTTTTTCTGTAATTCCTTCCCACCTTTCTATTCATATATAAGAGCTTTTATATAGGTTTATATTTTGCATGTCACTTTTGAATCCATCTGCAATTATTTTATACACAACAGGATGGAGTTCAAAATTTTTTCTACCAAAAAATCCAAATGTCCATTACTATTTGAATGAAGTTGCTTTTTCTTTACTCCTTTTCACTTTCCCTTAAGTATTGTCAGCTGCGTGTTTCATATACTGTGTTTCTGCTCTACCTTTTCTATGTTGTAGCCCAGCAGTGAAGAGCCCAACTCCGGAATCAGACAAGCCAAGGTTGGAAACCCAGCCCATTTATGAGCTCTGTGGCATTGGGCATGTTCTGTAAAACCTCTGGGACTGTGTTTTAACATCTGTAAAATGGGATTGATAATAATACTTCACAGGGTTGTTAATGATAAAGCATTTTCACCATTCCTGGCACATGCTGATAATTCAACAGGTACCAATCGCTAATGTTATTATACTCCCATTGCTCTGTTTGAATTCACACTTCAAAAAAATATTTTCGAATACCTCCTGTGTACCAGAAACCCATTGCTCTGTTTGAATTCGCACTTCCAAAAAATATTTTCGAATACCTCCTATGTACCAGAAACTGTGGCAGGCCCTGGTGTGACAGTTTTAGAACTGTCATCACCCCAATACACACACACTCTATTCCCTGGCCATTCTCCTTTCCACTGGAATTCTACTCAAGTGCTTGCTACAGTGTCCTAGCTGTTTTGAAAGGCAGTAGGGGTTTCACTGCCAATCCTTAAGGGAAATCAGATGAAAAGGAACAACCATACAAGACATCGGCAGCAACAATAGCTCCAGAATCCTGCTATTGTCATTATCCCTTATCCTGGGTGTAGCGTTTCTGATCCCCTGGGTCCAGTGGAACCAAAGGCACTAAAATAACCTCCTTCCCCTCCACAATGCCCTCCCTCCCTTAGAAAGCACCTTCTCCCACAGATTCCACTTCCAGCACTTTAGCTGAAAGAAAGGGTACAAAACAAGCATAATGTTCACACTCTCAACCTCAAAAACCAGGATAAATCCCTTCTGTCTACAACCATGGAGATCTGGAACTTATCTCTGGGTCCCAGTAAAGATGGCTTGGGATTTTATCTCAGTAGGTACCCCACACTCACACAAACAATGTGGATTCTCTTCCTCTTTTGGGAGAAAAACATACATTCTGCTCCATTCGTAAGGGAAGAATGCTTTCCTGTGAAATGGAACCCAGGGTGAGTACTTGCCGTCTGCTATAAACTGGTCCTGAAGGTCAATGCAAATATGGCCTCCCTCCTGTGCAACCTCCCTGGGCCCCTCTGAAGCTCAGAGCTGGCTCCCTTCTCTCCCAATAAAGATCTTGCTTATATATTAAAATGGTTAGAAAGGCAGGACACTTCCCCAGAAGGAAACTCTCAACCTTCTAATTTTTATTCACCGGAGAGTCAAACAATAAAACCTAAACTTGGAATCACGGAGAATTAGCCCAGGTTGATAAACTTGGCTGGTGATGTGCAGGTCCAGCCATGTGTATGGCCTCCCAACCCCCAAATAGAGGCCTCAAGGACTTGGTTCTGGAGCAAATTCTGCCCCATCCTGCACATACAAGAGAAATAAACAATTGAAAGGTCGGCAGAGTGCCTTCTGTTTTCCCATTGTAGCTTTTCACATTACAGTTCATGCAGAAAAGTATATCTTCATCAAATGCCTGGCAGCCCTGAAAGCTGAGGGGATGGGCCCCTCGGGTTAAGGTTGGAGATTCTCTGGGGCAGCAGACTAGAGGCTCTAAATGCAGAAAGGAAGAACAGAGAGGGAGAGAAAGAGCTGTACGGCTCAGCCTCTGCCCTTGGGCACCTCAAAGAAGGCATTATACTTATGATTTCTCATTCATTCCTCTTAAAAACATTACGTCCTAAGGTGAGGAAATGAAGTTCAGAGACGTTAAATGGCCGGTTCTTTCTGTCCCACTTTGGGCACCTGGAAATTTCTACTCATCTTTGAAGACTCAGTTCAGATACCTCTTCCTTCATTTACAGACACCCCTGTGCCTCTGAGCCCTACAGCTCCCATAGACGCCTCTACGATGGCACAGATTACATGCAGATTGACTGCCTGGGTCTGAATTCCAGCCTTAAAACTTCTGAAATTTGACTCTTTGAGCAGGTTATTTAAACACTGTGTGTTTCATTGTCTTTAACCATGAAATGGGAATGATACTAGCAGTTCTTATCTCATTGAGTACTTAGGTGGATTCATTGAGTTAATACATGAAAAGCATTTAGGGCAGTGCCTGGTAAATAGTAAGCATTCAATAAATGTGGATTTTTCTTTTTTTTTTTTTTTGAGACGGAGTCTCACTCTTGTCGCCCACGCTGGAGTACAGTGGCACGATCTCGGCTCACTGCAACCTCCACCTCCCCGGTTCAAGTGGTTCTCCTGCCTCAGCCTCCCAAGTAGCTGGGATTATAGGTGCCCACCACCACACCTGGCTAATTTTTTGTATTTTTAGTAGAGACGGGGTTTCGCCATGTTGGCCAGGCTGGTCTCGAACCCCTGACCTCAGGTGATCCGCCCGCCTCAGCCTCCCAAAGTGCTGGGATTATAGACGTGAGCCACTGCACCTGGCCTATTACTTTTATTCTTTTTTTCTTTTTATACTTTAAGTTCTAGGGTACATGTGCATAACGTGCAGGTTTGTTACATATGTATACTTGTGCCATGTTGGCGTGCTGCACCCATCAACTCGTCATTTACATCAGGTATAACTCCCAATGCAATCCCTCCCCCTTCCCCCCTCCCCATGATAGGCCCCGGTGTATGATGTTCCCCTTCCCGAGTCCAAGTGATCTCATTGTTCCGTTCCCACCTATGAGTGAGAACATGCGGTGTTTGGTTTTCTGTTCTTGCGATAGTTTGCTGGGAATGATGGTTTGAATCAATATCGTGAAAATGGCCATACTGCCCAAGGTAATTTATAGATTCAATGCCATCCCTATCAAGCTACCAATGAGTTTCTTCACAGAATTAGAAAAAACTGCTTTAAAGTTCATATGGAACCAAAAAAGAGCCCACATTGCCAAGACAATCCTAAGTCAAAAGAGCAAAGCTGGAGGCATCACGCTACCTGACTTCAAACTATAGTACAAGGCTACAGTAACCAAAACAGCATGGTACTGGTACCAAAACAGAGATATAGACCAATGGAACAGAACAGAGTCCTCAGAAATAATACCACACATCTACAGCCATCTGATCTTTGACAAACCTGAGAGAAACAAGAAATGGGGAAAGGATTCCCTATTTAATAAATGGTGCTGGGAAAATTGACTAGCCATAAGCAGAAAGCTGAAACTGGATCCCTTCCTTAATCCTTATACGAAAATTAATTCAAGATGAATTAGAGACTTAAATGTTAGACCTAATATCATAAAAACCCTAGAAGAAAACCTAGGTAATACCATTCAGGACATAGGCATGGGGAAGGACTTCATGTCTAAAACACCAAAAGCAACAGCAACAAAAGCCAAAATTGACAAATGGGATCTCATTAAACTAAAGAGCTTCTGCACAGCAAAAGAAACTACCATCAGAGTAAACAGGTAACCTACACAATGGGAGAAAATTTTTGCAATCTACTTTTATTCTTATTAGGCACTCATTATGCTGAGTTCCTTGAGGATAGGAAGAGTATCTTACTCATGAAAACAGGACCTTGTCAGAATTGTTACATGTATCCAATGCCTGAAACAACCTGCCAAGAAAGACCCTAAATAAATATGTGTTGAATCTTTGGATAAATGCATTAATGAATTTATCCCTTTCTCTTCAGTACCCAGCATCAAGCAATGTCCAATTTGTATTCGGTTGATGTGATAAATAAATTCATAAGTGAACCTCACGGGTGATTTAAGCCTCGAGATACTCCTTACACCTTGCTCATCGTGGTAGCTTCTTGCAAAAAGGGTAATAGACCTTTGTCTTCAAAGTACTTGAAAGGAACAACAGTCCAGGGTTATGCAGATTTCCAAAGATGCAGCCATGGAGAGTGCCCATAACTTTAATAAGCACCCTCGAGTCTAGCTGGAGTCCCTCAGTAAGGAGCCGAAGTTAATTTGGCACTTTTTGGCCTTCCAATGCACTTTCAATAGGGATAAAAGCAACGTTGATTTCCCCTGGAACCTATAAATAATTCAGTCCCCCATTTGTGTCATTGAATCTCTTTTAGCAGGAACCGTACAAAGGTCAGGGCCAAATAAATGTCTCTTCAATGTTTGTGCATAATGTCAAAGAGTATTTTTAGGGCAAATGGTGTTCAGAAAAGAACTGAAGAGAAACGGTGAGGTAATTGTGTTCCAGCGCAGATATTCCCGAACAGATAAGCGTGGGTTTTCCCAACAGCCCCCAGAGCCAGACAGCTCCCGCCTGCATTGCTAACCCAGAGCCGGGGGTGATGAAGACTTCATTGGCCCCAAAATGGCGTGGTGCAGCTTAAGTTCTTCTCAAACCTAGAAGTGGTGCCAGAACAGTTTTTGTCCTAGTTTCTTAAGCCTACAGATTCTAGCAAGATTAAAAAAAAAAAAAAAAAAAAAAAAAAAAAAAGAATAAAAAGAAAGGCTTCTTCTTGCATAAGAATTAAATGCAGCAATTAACTAACCTGGGAGAGTGCAGTGGACAAAACCATGGGCTTGGAAGCCAGGCAGCCCAATATCTTGGCTCTATCGCTCTCTGGTTGTGTGATCTTGGGCAAAATACCTCAACCCACTGAGCGTTAGTCTCTCTATCTATAAAATGGAAGTACTAGCAAAAACTACGTCAGAGGGATATTATGAGAATTATAGTAGATAATGCAAGTACAAAGCTTAACATCGTGCTTGGCACAAAGAGCTCCTTAAAATTAGATATTCTTTTGAATATGTTTTAGGCTGTGGTTTGCAATGGCTCTTTCTCCAAATGCATGATCTGGTTTTGATCTGTTAGGGATTCCTCAAGAATCCTGGTTTGTTGATGCTATTCTGCTACTTGTTCTTGTTTTTCAGTCTGTTGCTCTACACATTCGCTCTCATATCCTCTGTCTCCCCTCCCTCTCTTGTTATTTCATAGGATTTGGAGTGAGAAGGGGTCGGAAAGAGGTACTCAGTCTTCTTCAAACCTTATTATCCAATGAATCAAGGCCCTATAAGGGCTGCTCACTGTAGAGTAACTGAGTCCCATGCTTAGAAAAAACATCAAAGTGTATGCACCCATTTTCCAAATGAGGACACTGAGGCTCAGAGAAGTGTGGCTTCCTCAAGAAAATTAAGTCAGTGCAGGGGTTTTTAACCCAGTGTCCACAAACCCTCAAAGGGTCCTGGATAGAATTTAGGGAGTCCATGAACTTCAATGGGAAAACATTAGAGGGAGACTTTTCAATAACGTCTAGCTGAAAGTTTTCATTTCCTTCAACTGAATGTAGGCAATCAAGCACAGTGGTACTTACCTTATTATGATTTTGTCACCAAGAGAAACCACAGATACTTTGCCATCACAGCACAATTATTGTAGACATCACAAAATACTATTCATGCTTAGCACAATGTTGAAATATTGATAGTGATTAGACCTGCTGTGGGATCTATTTAATGCACTATTAAGGAAGTATACGTATCATTCTACCACATATTTATTGTTTTTAATCTTTTGCCAACAAAATAATGTATTCTCTTTGTAATTTTTTTTTTTTTTTTTTTTTTTTTTTTTTTTTTTTTTTGCAGGGTCTCACTCTTTTACCCAGACTGGAGTGCAGGGGCATGATCATGACTCACTGCAGCCTCAGCTTCCTCTGCTCAAGCAATCCTCCCACCTCAGCTACCCAGGTAGCTGGGACTACATGCACACACCACCAGACCCAGCTAATTTTTTGTAGTTTTTGTAGAGATGGGGTTTTGCCATATTGCCCAGACTGGTCTCAAACTCCTGGGTTCAAGTGATTCACCTACGTTGGCCTCCCAAAATACTGTGACTTTAAAACAATTTTTTTGAGGCAAGATCTATGTCTTCATCAAACTTCCCTTTGGCCCATGCCCTCAGGAAAGGTTAAAAGAGCTAACAAGTGTCAGAGTTGTCATCTAAATACGTCCCCCAGAAACTTCAAATACATGGCCCCTCCTTGGAAGAGGCTGGATCCCTCTGAGTCTCTAGATGCACCTTGTCATGCTATACCTCCAATCTCCCACCTTCCTCACTACTATTATTCAAGCCAATGAGGAAAAGGAGGAGGAAAAAGAGGAGGAGAAAAAGGAGAAAGAGGAAGAGGAGGAGAAAGAGAAAGAAGAGAAAGAAATTAACAACCACCACCCCAATAGTAGGTCTTACAATTGACCTCATCCTTCCATATAACTTAGTTCATAACAACCCTATCTACTACCTACAAAGGGAATGTTAGAGAGGCCAAGGGTTTTGTTCAAAGCCACACAGCTAGTGAAGAGTAGGTCTAGGACTCAAGCTCAGTCTGTCAAATTCTAGATCACTGCTCCATACTGCCCTGTGGTCCCTTGTCCCTAATAGCCACCCCCATGACCACTAGTCCACATAGCTGCTTCTTTTGACAACCACCCTCCCCACACCTCATAATACCTAAATTGCTTTATCTTTATCCAGGATCGTTTACACTGTGTAATTCTCATTTCAAAACTGGTCAAAGTGGTACAGGGAAGTCATCATGTCAAAAGGATTGTCTCTGGGAGACTTGGACAGGAGAACTGCTTTGCTGGCTAGCGAGTGTATCAGTTAGGGAAAGCCAGGTTATGAAGCAGTAACAAATGACCCCAAAAGCTCAGTGATATAACAATAAAAAGTCATTCTTTCTTGCTCCTACTGCACGTCCATCAGGGTCAGCTGTGGCTACGATCCACATCTCTTCTGCCTGGGACACAGGCTATGGGAGCGGCCACAATCTGGGACATTGCTTTGGCAGAGGGAAAAGAGGACATAGCTTTTAAATCTGCTGCCTGGAAGAGACTCCTGTCACTTCTGCTTGCATTTCATTGGCCAAAGCAAGTCAAAACCATGACATCATGCAGGGAACGAAAGCATGATTATTTTCCAAGAAGATGGAGTGAGTATTACAGTAATAATTCAGCTAACATAGGGAAAAGGCCATTTAAAAAGGTGCTAGGTTTTGATGGCAATCTGTAAATGTCTCCAGGTTTGACCTCTGATGCGTCAATCATATTTACAAGACTGACCTTTGCTTTCTTTAATTTGTATTCATCATAGTCTTAACTACTATGATAATAAATTGGCTTTTAAAATTATTGAAAAGGTGCCACTTTTAGAGCGTGTATTTAGAGGAGAATCCACTCCCCCTGTTCCTTTCTCCCTGCAGTTCTGGCAGTACCGCCAAGACTCTGACACTGCTTGGTCATATTCTTCATTATTCTAAGCCCAGCCAAGGGCACCCAGTGGGTATTCAGCTCAGACATGGCCACTTGCTCTGAAAAGCTACTAATGAGTGAAAGTTGTGTGTGCTCAACCGACACAGGGAACAGTGTTGACGGCTGCAAACACTTCATAAATCCTGTTCTCTAATAAAGAGACTGCTCTGGGCTAATCTTTGTCCCCTCTGAATTTAAATGCTGCATGGAAAGAGAGTGTCGATGCAGCAAGATGGACTACTATAAGGGGCTAAGGAGCTGTGTCACCAAAATGGTTTTTGTCTTTCCCCTTGATTAATGAGAAGGAGGCCAGGCTGTGCTTTTATCTCAGACAGGTCATGTTGGATAAATATTAATGATGTCATCAGATGATGGATTTTCTCATACCTTCACTCACTAAACCATGCCAGATCTATCAAGCCCCGTGCAAAGTGGATGGAAGAACAAAGAGCTTGGAGCTGCAGGAACAATCCCATTATAATCGACTTGCTGAGGTTACACCATGTAATAGAGTGGCAGGGAAGTATGATGATATAATGCAAAAGTTAAAGACTACTGAAAATTGGTGCCCAGAAAAAACCAGACCTAGTTCCACAGGTGTGGGGGGGTGTGTGTGTCTGTATGTGTGTGTGGGGGGGAGGGGGTGTGTATTGAGCAGATAGTTTTTTAATTGGGTTTTTCCTCATTTTTCCCAATATTTTATTATAAAACTTTTCAACACACAGCAACATTGAATCATTAACATTTTACTGAACTTGATGTATCATATATCCGTCCATCCATCAATCCACCTTACTTTTGGTTCATTTCAAAGTATATTGCAGATGTCAGTATACTTCAGGTTGAAATATACACATTTTAAGTATTCATCCACTGAGTTTTGACAAATGCATGTAACAGTATAATTTAAACCTCTATCAAGCTAGAGAATATTACTAGCACCCTGAAGGTGCGTCACTCCCTTCTTCACAGCTGATTCCTGCCCTCATCATAGGTCAATTTTACTTGTTCTAGAACTTTGAGTAAATGGACACCTGTCATATGTGCTCTTTGTGTATGCCTTCTTCTGCTCAGCCCTGTGCTTCTGAGATTCATTCATGCTTTGTGTAGGTATCAGTAATTTCCTTCCTTTCCATTGCAGAGTCATATTCAGTTGAATAAATATCCATTTGTTTAATGCATTATCTAGAAAGATATTTGCAGAATTAAGTATCAAACTTTAAAGAACATGCATTGATTGTCTTTATAATTTTTTGGCATGCAAAAATGGAAGGTTTCATATAAAAATCTAGATGTCTGGGTGCATCTTAAGAATCTCAAGATTGGGCAACACTGGGCTCACCTTTCTCCACCAGGAACAATGGGAAGGGTCAACTGAAGACCCTTCAAGTGCTCTCTCATTTGGCACAGCCTTCCCCACTTCCTTCCATATCCCACCTGGACAACTTTATTCATTTATGATACCTGCCTGTGTCTGAAGGTATGTAATTTTCTGGTTCCTATTAATAATAACCAAATGCTACAAAGGAATTATGAAATGTTTAATGAAGGAGAGAATAAATGAACAAAATGTGATTGCATTGGCTATACTGTGCCAAATATCCTACAATACAGAGTAAATAGGAGTCCTGAGTTTGGATTCGGTTACATATGAGTCCTAATCCTTTCGCTACTTTGTATCATCTCCACTTCCTTCGTATGTAATATGGGAATAAAAAATGTTAATTTATCACTTGGTGTAAGAATCAATAAGATAACATATTTAAGCTGCCCAGCACCACCAGGATGGTAGTTTACAATCACCAATATTATCATTATTATCATCAACTCGTTCTCCATTAGAGAGAGTTCAACTCATTTTTCATTCCATCTCTTCAAAGCAGCAATTTGAAGCCTCTGGATTCTGAGAGAGAAGATGATTGGGCTTAATGATCAGGAGAAGTTTTCTCCCTCGTGCCCTTCCTTCTAATGAGTCACCATCCCAAGCATGAGTTTGGTCCCAAATTAAAGCCATTGAAAAGTCTAGAATCCTGTCAACCAAACGGGAGCTTCCTTCTTCATGCTTTTGAGGACTTGAGACAAAGAGCATTAGAGCTCAGAAACAAAATGAGGCATCTCAAAGGGTGGAAAATCAACAGAATAGGAAATCCAGAAATAGACCCACATGCATACATGATATTAGTATATAATGGCAGTGTTTTCATACCACTGGGAAAAGACAGATTACTCCATAAATGGTAACAACTGGAAAACCATCTGGAGAGAGATAAAGTCGAATTCTTATTGCACTAAAACAAATTCCAGATGGATCAAAGATTTAAACATAAAATAAAGGAACCATTAAAATACTAAAAGAAAGGATGGGAGGCGTTTTTTCCTAAAACATTGATGGAGAGAAAACATTAAGAACCACTTAAAATTCAGAACCCATATATAATGGGGGTATATTTAAACAAATAAAAATATGCAATTTCTACCTTTAAAAACCACAAAGGAAGTTTTAAAAAGATCTAAAAAGCTGGGGAAAATATTTTTGCAAACAACCAGAAAAAAAGGTCATTTCCTAAAGATAAAGAAATCCTATAAATCAGTAAGAAAAAGACCAACAACTCAATAGAAAAATTGGCCAAGTTTTTTTTTCATCTAAAAAGAATATATAAACATACCAAAATATGCTCATCTACACTAATTATAAGTTAAATACAACTTAAAACTATAGCAACATATTTTTAGCTTCTAATTGGCAAAAATCAACATGTTTGATAACAAACTGTGGCGTTGAGATTGTGGGGAAACAGTCACTCTCATATTTGCTGGTGGGAAGATAAATTGATAAACATCTTTGAAGAGCCATTTGGCACGAACTTTTAAAGTTAAAAATGCACATACTATGTGACCCACCAATTCCACTGCAAAAAAAAAAACATCATCCTTGAACTTGTGAGAAATGCTATGGATACAAAAGTTTATGTGCAGCATTGTGGTAGTCAAACAGTGGGGACAACCTGAAAACTATAAATAAGAAATTGGGGCCAGGCCTGGTGGCTCATGTCTATAATCCCAGCACTTTGGGAGGCCAAGGTGGGTCGATCACCTGAGGTCAGGAGTTCGAGATCAGCCTGGCCAACATGGTGAAACCCTATCTCTAGTACTAAAATTACAAAAATTAGCCGGGTGTGGTGGTGCATGCCTGTAATCTCAGCTACTCTGGAAGCTAAGGCAGCAGAATCCCCTGAACCTGGGAGGCGGAGGTTGCAGTGAGCCAAGGTCATGCCATTGCACTCCAGCCCGGGCGACAGAGTGAGACTCCATCTCAAAAAAAAAAAAAAAAAAAAAAAATTGGTAAAATACACTATGGTACATCCATGCAATTAAATACTTCTGTTTGTAGCAATATTGGACAGCATCCAAGTTACACTGTTGAAACTGGCAAAAGGAAGGAGAGATGGCAGGGCAGATACAGAGTGTGAATACAGTGAGCTACCATTGGTGCAGGGATGCAGGGAGAAGAATAGGCAAGGCAGAAGTGCATAGGCTGTAAGTGCATAGGATATATCACAGGATACATCTGGAGGACATGGGAGAAACCAAGACCAATAGTTGGCGCTGGAGTAAAACTGCATGGCTGGGTCTATATATTCTTTTACATTTTGCACCATGTACATTTATTGCCTATTCAACGAAAATGTTTTACTTAAAATATAGTGAAATTGCTATCTTTAGGTCATTTAAACATGTATAACTATTTTAGCAGGCTATTAGAGATAGTACACAATCATCATTAGAATAATCCAAATAGATTCCCTTCTGACCCTGGAATTCTAGGAATTTATTGAAATACATCCGTACTAGCTCATTTCATTGTGCTCAGAATGACAAAAGTATTTCTATTAGGTTTGTAGAAGCATAACATGCTTCTGGCCTTCAAGACCCCACGCCTATTAGCAAACTACAGAAGGAGATTCTTTGGGTCATCCACCTTCTGTCACACCTTCTGAACAGGTAGGGCTTCCTACCACACAGCACTGACAACCACCCCACTCCAAGGGGCCACCACACACACAGGGAAGGGGAACAGAATGTTTCTTGTCAAAAATGGAATTTGGATCTATTTTCAAAGCTAGAACGCATATATGCCGTAATGTGAAGGCATTTTTAGCTTCCAAATGGTAACTGACATTTGAAGATTTACTATCTGCCAAAGCTTCACATGCATTATCTTTTCTAATCCTCCCCATGACTCTGTGAGGGAGGCATCCTGCATATTCTCCATTTACAGGTGAGGAAACTGAGGCTCAGCGATGTCTGTGCAAGAGCACAATGGGAGATTCCAAGCCAGGCAGTCAGCTCCAGGAAGCCCCTCCTCTTATCACCACCACCCACCATGGCTTTTCAAATCACAAAGCCTGGCCTCTCACCTGCCACTCCTCCTCCACATCCATGGGTTCTATTTATTTTCCTGTGCTTCCTCCTAGAATGTTAGATGGTGTGGGAGGCAGAACAATGTCCTCCCAAAGACATCCACATCTTAATCCCCAGAACCTGTGAATATATTGCATTATATGGCAAAGGGGAATTAAGACGGAATTAAGGTTGCTAGTCAGCTGACCTTAAAATACAGAGATTATTCTGGATTATTAAAGTGGGACCAATGTAATCAGAAGGGACCCTAAATGTGGAAGAGGGAGGCAGGAGAGGAAGTCGGAGTGATGAGCAGAGAGAAGTATTCAACTGCCCATTGCTGGCTGTGAAGTCCAAGGAAGGGGCCATGAGCCAAGGAATGTGGGTGGCCTCTGGAAGCTGAAAAAGGGAGGAAACAGATCCTCCCCCAGAGACTCCAGAAAGAAACACAGCCCTCCCTACCCCTTGATGTTAACCCAGTTGTGACTTGTGAGATTCTTTTCAGACTTCTGACTCCCAGAACTGTAAGACAGTAAATTTGCATCTTATGCCGCTACATTTGTGGTAATTTGTTGCATCCACATAATGAAGAATACTATAAAGGAAAAAATTGGGAGCTATGAAGAGACCCCGGGTGAAAACAGACACCTCTGTAAATAAGAGGTGCAGTCACACCACAGTTACCATCTGAATAAAGAACCAACAGGAAGAACCCACCGAGAACTTGAGGTTGGATAAAAGGTCTAGATCTGTGCTCTCCAAGAGCGCTTTCTGAAATGACGGAAAATGTTCTATGTCTGGTCTGTCCAGTGTGGGGGGGCCGCTGGCCCTACGTGGCTACTAAGTGTTTGAAATGTGGCTGGTGTGATGAGAAATTACAATTTTAAAATTTTATTTCAACTATTAATAATTTAAAGTTATGTACCATAACCCCATGGCTTATGCTGTCTTGTTGGACGGGGTATGGAGAAAGACCTTCCTCTTGTAAAATGAACCACCCCCTCCCCTCTATCAGCATAACTCTGCTCATGACTCTTTGGTAGTGAGGTCAGAGCCATCTCTCAAAGCACAAGCAGTCAAGTACGGTGGTCAGGAGCTACGGCCCTGGCCCGACCACTTCTAAGCCATGAGGCTCTGAGCAGGTGACTTGACCTGCTGTGACTCAGTGTCCTCCACTATAAAATAGAAATAAAACAATTACACTAGGCACGGTGGCTCACACATCTAATCCCAGCACTTTGGCAGGCCAAGGCGGGCAAATCACTTGAAGTCAGGAGTTCAAGACCAGACTGGCCAACACATTAAAACTGTCTCTACTAAAATTACAAAAATTAGCCAGGCATGGTGGTGGGTGCCTGTAATCTCAGCTACTCGGGAGGCTGAGGCATGAGAATCACTTGAACCTGCGAGGCAGAAGCTGCAGTGAGCCCAGATCATGCCACTGCACTACAGCCTGGGCAACACAGTGAGACTCCATCTCAAATAAAAAATAAATAAAAAAATAAAACAATTGCTGTATCAGAATTAGATGACCCATATTAAGGGCATAGCACACAGTAGGTCCTTTGTCCAGATTAACAATTGGCAGGAGTATGACTGTTTTCTTTATAGCATTCTGTCTTCTGCAATTTAACGGTAAGGTCCTGGACCGAGGTCTGATTCATGTTGATTCCTCCCCTCTTTAAAAGTGTCTAGTACAACACCCAGCACACAGTAGGTCCTCAGTATAACCATTTGAATGGAATTGAATCCATTTAAGTTCAGTACCTATACATGTTAAATGTTGTGCGCGTAATTTTAAATACTGAATGTGCTGAGACCAAGCATGCTGCTGGGAAAGGCCTTTTCCTGTGGCTGAGAGAGGCTGGATCACAGGAGGCAGGGGAGATTTCAAAGGTTCCTGGAAACTCTCGTCTTACCACCCCCACTTCAAAAACTATGTTTCCTAAAAGCCCATGCCTGGAATATCTTTAGCCAAAAAAAAAAAAAAAAAAAAAAGTCGGGATTTTACTCCACAATTAGCAAAGATTAAAAATGCTGTGGGAGAAGAAATGAATTGACAGATTCTCACTACACAGAGAAGCATGGAGTTCACAGAAACTTCGAGATTATTCAATGATTCTTTGTCTTTTAACTTTTTATTTTATTTATTTATTTATTTATTTTGTAGAGACAAAGTCTCACTATCTTGCCCAAGCTGCTCTTGAACTCCTGAGCTCAGGCGATCCTCCAGCCTCAGCCTCCCAAAGTGCCAGGATTACAGGCACAAGCCACCTTGCCCAGCCTATTCAATGATTCTTAACCGTGCTGCAGGTAGGAATCTACTAAGCAGCCTTTAAAATGTACCCATGGAATCAGAATCTGCGGTGGGGCCCAGCATCAGTATTTTCAAAGCTCCCTGGTGATCTAAATGTGCATTCAGTGTGTAAGAACCACTGGATGGTCCTGTCACGTGTCCTTCTTTTTTCTTTTTTGTTTTTTTTTTAACCATTTTAAAGTGAGCAAATCAATAGCGATCAGTACATTGTCATCACTCCAAAAGGAAACCCTATATGCCCATGCAGCAGGCTCCTCCATTCCCCTCTCTGCACTCAGGCTTCTTTGCTACTCAGGAGAAAACACAACCAACATCTTAACAGGGAAACCCCAGGCTCCCCCTTGTATTCCAAACCCATGTACCCATCCTGACACAGCTTCCTTCTCCATCTCATCTCTGAGCTAGTCTCTAAGCGGAATAGATGCTTCATAGCCATAATTCTTTTGCTCAGATCCACAAATCACTGCCAATCTCAGCTAAGTGTCCCGATATGCTCAGGCCCCTCACTCTCCCCACAAAACCTCAGAAAGTTAATTCCGGACAGATGGGAACTGGTCAGCCTTCAGCCATTTTCAATCTTGGGAATCTCCAAAAATAGCTCAACTCTAATGCATATTTCAGGTTAGGCTTGTTTATTTTCCCTCTGTCCATGCCAGCAAGCTAATTTCCCCAGAGGGAGAAGGAAAGCAAAGGCTGCTGCCAGAAAACAGAAAAATCGGCTTTTGCTTCTCCCTTGATTGCCCATGAGGAAATGCCTCCAGGGCTTCATGTCTCAGCGCTCTGAAAGAGACCCAGAGAGCAGGGCCTTTCTTTCTCCGTGGGCAAGATGTTCAAATACTCCCAACACAAAAGCCCAGCGATGCTTGACTCTGGACACAGACTTCCGACCTTCTCAGTGTGCAAGGGGAGAAGCAAGAGGCAGCAGCTGATGTTAGCCTTGATCCATGCAAGGAAAAATAAATAAGAAAGAATTACTGTGATTTAAATTCCAAAGTGAGGAAGGACCCTGGGAGACCTGGTGTCTGCACAGTTAGGGCCAAGGATAGGGTAATGATGGGTTGATCTTGGGCACAAGAGCAGAAAAATCTGCTATTTAGATGTATTACTATCACAGACGCTCAACTATATTTAGCCAGAATGGAGGGTGGTAAAAAACACAAGCAGAAACCCTTGAATTATCCACCCATCCACTGCTAACAATTTGTGAGTCACCTTAAGGCAGACAGGATTGTAGACTCAGACATGAGTAGACTTTGATTCTGCTAGTGGAGCTCTTTGGGTAAGGACTGTCTTGCCAATCCCCTAGGTCCTTCCTGCCTGAAGTCTTTTATGACTCTGATGGAAAATTCATCCTCTTTGGGTTTGTAAGGGTTGCATGAGTCCAGAACCATAAAAAAGAGAAGTAGAGTTTAGCTCCTAAAAGTACAAGATGGTCAGAAATCATCTGGCAGTGATTCTCACCTTGGAGCTTCACAAAGACCTGGGCAGGGAGTGTCCCTAGCTCCCTCCCCCAGTCACAGAAAATGAAGCACATAAAACAACATCCAGGATATTCATCAAGAAAAGGATTCAATCATCTAGACAGGCTGGCCAAGTCCTTTCACTTGGGATGAGCTTGAACAATCATGCTGCCTTTTCCTGCAGCATCTCTTAAATTCACATAGGTGATAGAGTAACCAAAGCCACCAGAACCTGGAACTTTCCTTTTTCTGTAAACATTTTGGAAGGCATGATCTCCAAAAGAAAGGGTTCCAGAACCTTAAGGGTAGAAGAAAAGGTGGGGCAAATACCAGAATAGTCTAAACCAAAATGGAATTTTCCTTTCTGAATTCATGTTAATGTACACGTACTATGTGCCTGACGGTGTGTTAGTCACAGCTGCACATGTTGGTTCCAAATGGGAGACATTAATATGCCACTTCTGGCATAATCATGTGAGTTAAATGGGTTTTGTATTTGTAGTCTTAATTTCCACATAAAGAAAATAATATTCAGAAGGTTCAAATGACCTATCCAAGCATACTTAGGTAATACCTGGTGGAGCCAGCATTTGAACCCCTATTCAAAGCTCAGTGAACTCTTTCCACCACATAGCTCTGGAACAAGTGGAAATTCCAAGGAAAATCGAGCACCATTCTTGTCGTGGTTCCACAAAGCAATTTCTTTTATAGTCCTACTAGTCATTGCCCAGTGCCAAAAGGAGACATTTGCTTTTCTCTCACTTGTCACTCCTCTGCCTGAAAACCTCATTTGCATCAGCTCCTAAACAATATCTTTGGCTCATCCTCTTAGGAAACAGAGGAGGGCGCAGAGGCGAGCTTTTTCTGGAGTCTGCCAATGTCTAAATCAAAAGTTCTCCTCCAGTAATGGCAGTCAGAATGGACTTTGTCCAATTCTCTCTCACTTCCAGGACGGTTAATGTCTGCTCTACGGCCCTGTGTTTCTAAACAGCTTTCTCCCGGAGAAGGGATGGCACATATGTGTATGTGCTGTTTCCTCTCCTCCCTTACCCATGACAGACATTACTAATCAATCCTGGCATTCCATCTCACCCATCCTAGCCTCAGCATCAATCCTCTCTATTTCGTTAAATTCCAGGCACTCACTACCAACTTTAAAAAGTCTCCTTTTCACCCTTTTTCTCTAGCAGTACTCCACCTAACAACTCCCAAACCATCCTTTTGTACTAAGGGAATGATGTCTCCCCTCCCTCTATTAATCCCCCGAATGTACAACCCATTTTAGAGAAGCCACTTCTCACTATAGAATCTCAGTGTACATTGCTAAACCATTTAACTTGGCAACTATCAAACATGAACAGAATTTGTCCTCATGTAATTTCATGACAAGTTCACTCCATGAGACTTCACCTAAGTGATCTGGGCACTTTGTTAATTAAAGCAAATTGAAACTGAATTTCCAGTGGAAATCTGAGGAGAACTACACACCACCTCGTGAGATAAAAGGTGATTCCCAAGGGCATTTTGAAATCAAGGGTACCAATTATGGGTTAAACTCAAAGTGTGAGTCTGAATCCTCCTTCCACACAGGTCTGCATTGAACATCGGTAAGTTCTGTGATTCAGCAAATTTTACACGAGCTCCAAACACAAGGGCAGAAGTGGCTGTATTATTAATAGTTTGTGTTCAGCATTGCTCACAGGCGGATGCACCCATTCACTGTGACCTGTGTGGGGCTCCCTGCCTTCCTCTCGCATCTGCAGTAACTTAAGAAAACAAAACTCCAACCATCAGAGCTAGTCACTGCTACTTAGATAAGACCAAAAAGCCTGAATTCCCAGAGGTGAAAGTCAGACTCAGAAAAGGTTATGATAAAACTGAGCACCACCACAGCCCATCCAACACAGAGGGCGCCCCTACCAAAAGATGGAAGCCCCGGGGGGGTTCTTCTTCTATGCATATTCTACTCAGTAAATTGCCAATTCTCTCTTCCTTGCCCCTAAGGAGTTATAATCAAGCTGTAATTTTGCATATTGCCTAGGTTTGCCACATATGTTCAAATTAAAGATAAGCTGTCTTCAAAGGGAAATCATCCCTTTCGAAAGTGAACGCCTACTTGAAATGTAGCTGCTTCAATCCTGACAGAGAATTCTTCTGACTCATATTTGGAATTCAGTCTGTTCCTCCAGGTGGCATGTGCACCAACATTCTCCACTCCTGTGCCCCAAGCAGACATTACTAATCAATCATGACTCTGTTTTGCTCTAAGGTGGGAAGAAGCCTCCAAACAGGGCTCCAGGAACCACTGTCAGTCAGTAAGAGTGGCATATAAGATAAAAGCTGTTTGCCATTCTGCCACCTAGAATTCATTTATGTGGATGTCAGGTGGTCATCTTTGACTGCTCTGGTGACATATAATTTCTGTTTCTACTTCTACACGTTTGTCTATTACAGGCCTTCATTATGCCCCGACCCCAAGCACCATACATACATGGACTGTCTCTAGGGGGACCCAGAACATTTCTCCATTTTCCCAGCTTGTCCTTGCATCTATTTGTCCTCATCCTATTCTACTGTCAAGGTATCTCCCGTCCCTAGACTTAGCATTTTTCCATTTCCTTCCAGTCCCATCAAATCCTAACATGAGGATGCTCCAAGTATCCTACCAGAACCCTTGCAATCTCAGCCATGGTTGACTTATCCTAACCCCTTTGGTAAGAAAGAGTTTGACAAAATTAGCCCATTCTAAAAATATAACGATGACAATTAAACTTCTCCTTTTTTCAAAAAACCTTCACTTTCAGGATTTCAGGCAATGATATGGCTTG
Organism: Macaca mulatta; assembly: GCF_049350105.2. Taxonomy (NCBI): domain Eukaryota; kingdom Metazoa; phylum Chordata; class Mammalia; order Primates; family Cercopithecidae; genus Macaca; species Macaca mulatta. The sequence goes on along the minus strand of NC_133425.1, from coordinate 10,546,166 downwards.
GCTGTGTCCCCACCCAAATCTTACCTTGAACTGCATCTCCCATAACTCACATGTGTTGTAGGGAGGAACCCAGTAGGAGATAACTAAGAATCATGGGGGTGGTTTCCCCCAAACTGTTCTCATGGTAGTAAATAAGTCTCATGAGATCTGATGTTTTGATAAGGGGTTTCCCCCTTTACTTGGCTCTCTCATTCTCTCTTGGCTGCTGCCATGTAAGACGTGCCTTTCACCTTCCACCATGATTGTGAGGTCTCCCTAGTCATGTGGAACTATGAGTCCATTAAACCTCTTTTTCTTTATAAATAATAATCCAAATGATCCAATAATCCAATAATCTAAATGATCATGGAGGGCAAGTATTTCAAGACCATGGGGTTGTCATCAAACAGAAACAGATCCAAACCTTGATTCTACCATGTACAAGCTTTGTCAGATTCTTTCACCTGTCTGGGCCTCATTTTCCTCATCTGGAGACCTTACCAGCACCTACCTCAGAGGGCTGCTATGAGGACTAAAGAAGGTAATGCACACAGAGGCTCAAAGAAGGCGGAGCTTGCAGTGAGCCGAGATCGGGCCACTGCACTCCAGCCTGGGTGACACAGCGAGACTCCGTCTCAAAAAAAAAAAAAAAAAAAAAAAAAGAAGGTAATGCACACAGAGGCTCATCACAGTGTCAGGCAATCAGAACACATTGGCTGCGGTTGTTTTTATTTAACAGATGCTGCCTTTGATGTGGTTTCCTAGAAGATCCTAAGATAAAGACTTGAATGCAAACAATGTATTTACCGGAAGATCCCAGGAAGCACCAGAAGGAGAGTAAGAAAGTGAGACAGGGAAGGGAAGGAAACCAATGAGTAGGTCACCATTGTGGGCGCCCAGGGGCTTCATCCCAAGAGGGAATCTCAGAGGTGGTGTAGGACATGCACCCCATTATCCCACCTAAAGCACCCAATTATCCCACCCACGGGGCATTTGCTCATCAACTCCCATTTCTTGTTGGTTGAAGGCTGCTCCTGGGGGTGTTAACTCCCTGGCACTTCTAGCTTGCTTGTGCACGGGACAGGCATGTTCCTAGAGCCAGCAGACCTCAGGCAGAGTCACAGGCTCCTTGAAGACAGAAGCGGTTGGCAGGAACAGTGAGTGTGAGAGGAGGGGGGATATGAGCATGGCACCAAAGCCCCTACTGCAGATTCACACAGTAGAGTCCAGGAAGGTTACACTGCAAACCCACGCTCACACAAACACGGAGTGCCTGTGTAGAAGGAAAGCAAAAGAACTGCGCTGGGTTCAAATTGCAGCCAATTGCAGTTCAAATTGCAGCCAGGCATGGTGGCTCCCACGTGTAATCCCAGCACCTTGGGAGGCCAAGATGGGCAGATCACTTGAGGCCAGGAGTTCAAGAACAGCCTGGCTAACATGGTGAAAAATACAAAAAATACATGGCCAAAAATACAAAAACATCATCCAAGTGTGGTGGTGCACACCTATAATCCCAGCTACTCAAGAGGCTGAGGCATGAGAATTGCTTGAACCCAGGAAGCGGAGGTTGCAGTGAGCTGAGACTGAGACACTGCACTCCAGCCTGGCAATAGAGTAAGACTCTGTCTCAAAAAAGAAAAATGGCAAATTGCAGTTGCACCACTTGCTTGTCTGTAACATGATAGGACTGATCCCTCCCTGGGAAAGTTTTGAAGGAAGGAAGTTGTATAATGTAGGTAAATCACTTCACACAAATTGGATGCTGAAGAAATGTTGGATGCAGCAAAACTGCTTAGTGACCTTTCTCTTTTCTCCTGACCCCAGAATTCTCCCACTAGGACAGTAGCCTCCCTGACAAGCAGGGAAACTTATTTTCTCCATCCATCTAGTCATCAAATGGCTATTGAATGCCACCTGGACACCTGGCACTACATAGGAGATGGAGATGTACAGGTGTGTAGACGTGCACATCTTGGCCCTTCTCCCAGACAAAGAGAAGCAATCAAATAAATGCAATGTGGAGGGATGGAGAAGCAGTTTCTACAGCAGTGCTTCTCAAACTTTAATGTGCATTTGGGAATGGCCCAGGGAATTCTTACTAAAATATAGTGTCTGACTTGGGGTCTAGGATGAGATTTAAGAGTCTTCATTTCTAGCAAGTTCCCAACTGATTCTGATGCTGCACAGTTTGAGCAAAAGAGATCTACAGAATTCATTGGGGGTAAAAAAAAATGAAAAATTCATTCATTCTCGGGGAAATATACCTGCTTACTCATTGGGTTACCTAGGTGTTTTTCCCCCCAGCTTTTGAAATGAGGAGACCATTATGAAGTTCATGAACTGGAAAGGATGATTCAAGATGATCAGATCCAGATGTATGGGAAGGTGACTCTCTTATCATCCCCAAAAGAAATTCATTCAGGGTCTACATAAAGAGGGAGACATCACCTCATCCTCTTTTGACAGTGTCTAAAGACTTGAATGGCCAAGAAATTTTTCCATGCCCCACCTTGTACTTCAGAGTGAGTTGAGAAAACTTTATAAAACCAACACACCTCCTCTAAGCCTGGAGTCGTCTTTGCTTGCACCTGTGGGACTGGAATCGGAATGCAAGCTCAGTACAACATGGGCATGCTGCTGAGGTTGCAGCCACTAAATATCTAAGCCTCATAATGAGCATAGTTCACCATCCAGCTTTCTGATTCATCCCACCTTTTCCTCCTGAGAAACTGTTCAGTCCCTTCACTTTTCTTGAACACTTCCATCTAATTAAGCCTAAATCGACTATCTGGAAGTGCATGCAAATGGAGCTAGATTTTATCTGAAGTTCCCTAAACCCAGATATAATAACAGTTGCAGAGTATTCACTAAGGAAGATAAATGTGAACTATCAAACAGACTGCAGAGGCCTCAACTGTCAATCAATATGTCCAATAAGCAACGTGTGCATTGTTATTAAACATTTTGGCATGTAAAATTATTCTATAATATGTGAGAGATTAGTAGATGGGATAGAGTATCCTGTATCCTTAGAATAAATTCCCCTGTCTTATTTGTCCAAAGTAACTTGAGCAGGTTTCTATTACTAGCAACGAAAAGACTCCTGATTAAAAGACAGGTTTTCAGATGGCCCAGGCCAGCCAATATTCCCAGCTCAATGAATATTTGTTTTTGAAGGAATGAGCAATACTGTAACCCAAAAGAAGGTAATTATGTAGAATTTCTGGCATCAGCAAGACAGGAAGGAGACCTTCTCTCACCCCTAATATCTTACTCTGTGATAGCTGCCCAGCCTCCGATGAAAACAGGATCACAAATTCAACAACAGGAAAAGGGTGGTGAAAATCTGATATTTAGAAAGAACTCTGAATACAGAGATGCCCACCTGGGTTCTGGCCTCTGCTCCGCTACTGAATAGCCAAATGCCCTTTAATAAGTCACTCAGTCCTCAGTTGTTCTTATCCTAAAGTGAGTCTGTAGCAAACATGTGCTGGCTGCCTTCCCACATCCATCCCTTCCTCTTTCTCCCCCTGATACAACCAATATACTTTAAGGGAAATACATGCCCAGGCCTGCAGCAAGAGTGAGCTCTGACTGGCTTAAAGCAATCAGCATCTTTTAGTCTCCCAGCCCGGTCTCCAGTTCAGACTTGGGCACATGATCGACATAGATACCACCAAGGTGAATCTCAGGACCCTTGCTTGAATGTGAAAGCAAAAGTGCTCATTCTAGCCCTGGACATGAGTGAGAAAGCAAGAAGCAGTTTGTTGTAACCATCCTGCATTCATGACAGGAGCTAGTGTGAGAGTGAATCTGACTTGCAAAATAAAGAAGAGTCACTGAAAAAAAATTACAAGGGAAATTAAGCCAGAGGAATGATCACTCTGCACCTCAAGCTCGTTCTTCTATGAGTTCTATGAGTCAGGCAATTCCCTTTGTTTTTATGGCCATTGCAGTTAAGTTTGCTGTTATTAAAAATGAATGCATCTGGCCTGGCGCGGTGGAACACGCCTGTAATCCCAGAACTTTGGGAGGCCAAGGCAGGCGGATCACCTGAGGTCAGCAGTTTGAGACCAGCCTGGTCAACATGGCAAAACCCCATCTCTACTAAAAATACAAAACAGCTGGGCGTGGTGGCGGGTACCTGTAATCCCAACTACCTGGGAGGCTGAGGAAGGAGAATTGCTTGAACCTGGAAGGCAATGATTGCAGTGAGCCGAGATTGTGCCACTGCACTCCAGCAGCCTGGGCGACAGAGCAAGACTCTACCTCAAAAAAAAAAAAAAAAAAAAAGAATACATCCGTGGATACCCAGTTTCTAGAAGTGTCCTGTATATATTATAGCACAGTTCATAATGCCTGGACTGAAATCATATATTTTGTATGAAAGCACTTTTGAATCTTACAATTCTGTAGCAAGGTAAGAAAGTATTCGTTTCCCAGAAAACATCTGGAAGTCAAAGAGTTAATCTTTCTCCCGAGCCCAGAATGACAATTTAGTTGTCTTGAAAGAGGCAGGATGAAGGATTCATTTTTATAACAATTGGCTTTGAGAAGCAAAAGCCAATTATTCAAAGCTCCCTGCCTATTTATTTGGTCGTGTTTAAAAGAACCCATCAGGCACAGCCAGATTTGCCTTAACTGAATTGGTTCAGAGAGAGCTTTGAAGCATTAAGTTCACTGTCGGGGAAATTCCATCTCAGAACATGAGTGGAGGTAGCAGAGGAAGAGTCTGCTCCCCTGGGCAGGGCCCATCCTCCATGCTGCTCAGGGAAGCTCTGGTCCAAGGATGGTGCAAAAAACTCAATGAGAGATGGGGCTTACAGGTAGCTGCTGGCCTTCCTGTCAGTGGCAGCGATTCTGGTTCAAACCCACCCTCTGTCACTAGAGCTGCACAGCCTTGAACTTCTCTGAGCCTCAGTTTCCTCATCTGCAGAATGGGGATGATAGCGCTTGTTCTACCTAGCCATCACCATGGGATGTGTTGCTGGAAATAGGTGTGATTTCACTCTTCTATGGGAGAGGAAAGAGGGAGGCAAGACATGAAAGGAACATAAGGAACATTCACAGGGGGAAGTGAAACATGCAGGTGCATGGATTTTACAGTACACCTAGGACCAAAACCTCTGCTACTGCCTCCTATCTTATCATTTAGGCATTTGACAGTCATTCAACTAACATCCCATTGAGAGCCTACAGTGTGCCAGACACTGGATACCAGTGGAAAACAAGACAGACAAGGTCCTGGCCTTATAGATCTTACACTGAGGTCAGCTGTGGTGGGGAGGGGAGTGGTGTACAAAAAATCAATATATAAACAAATCTAAAAGATAATTTGATGTAATGAAATTGTCCTTGCTCAAATCTCATCTCTTAGAGAGATATATCCAGCCTTCCTATTTAATGCACAGCCTTGCCCCACCTGTGCTTACAACCCTCTAACCTCGCCTTCCCTATTTTCCTTTCCATAACTCATTCCTTTTAACCTACCAGGTAATTTATTTGTATGTGTATTGTATATTTTCTGTGTCTCCTGTGAGAATGTAAGCTCCATGAAGGCAAGAATCATTGTTTTGTTCACTGCCGTAGCCCAAGTGCCTAGAACAATTACTATGCTGTCACAGTAAATATTTGTTGAGTTGACTTATTTCATGGAAAGTACTACAGAAAAATTAAGCAGGGTAATGGAATAGAGTGTTATGGTTCCCCCCCCCCCAAAAAAAATTAACATGTTGAAAACTTAATTCCTGATGTGATAACAGTAGGAGGTGAGACCCTTGGGAGGTGATTAGATCATGAGGGTGAAGCTCTCATGAGTGAAATTAGTGCACATGTAAAAGAGACCCTAGAGATTTCCCTCCTCACTTCTGTGGTATGAGAGCAGAGCAAAAAGGCACTCCCTAAGAACCAGGACGGCCGGGCATGGTGGCTCAAACTTGTAATCCCAGCACTTTGGGAGGCCGAGACGGGCGGATCATGAGGTCAGGAGATCAAGACCATCCTGGCGAACACGGTGAAACCCCGTCTCTACTACAAAATACAAAAAAACTAGCCGGGCGAGGTGGCAGGCGCCTGTAGTCCCAGCTACTCAGGAGGCTGAGGCAGGAGAATGGTGTGAACCCGGGAGGCGGAGCTTGCAGTGAGCTGAGATCCGGCCACTGCACTCCAGCCTGGGCGACAGAGCGAGACTCCGTCTCAAAAAAAAAAAAAAAAAAGAGTTTTATAAAAAAAAAAAAAAAAAAGAACCAGGACTTGAACCCTCACCAGACAACATATCTGTTGGTTCCTTGATCTTAGACTTCCCAGCCTCCAGAACTGTTAGAAATAAATTTCTGTTGTTTATAAACCAGCCGGTCTATGGTACTTTGTTATAACAGCCCTAATGGACTAAGCCAGAGGGTAACGGAGCAGAAGTAGGATTGAGGGCCTAGTTTAGATAGAAATATATGTAGGCTTCTCTAAAAAGATGTCATGTGCATGAGAGCTGCATGGTGAGAAGCAGCAGCAGTTACGAAGATTTGGGAAAGCATCCCAGGCAGCAAGGATGGCATGTACAAAGGCCCTAAAGCAGGAAGGATCTTGGTGTGTTCAAAGAATAGAAAATTCGGGAACTCTTGGGTGAATCACCTGAGGTCAGGAGTTCGATACCAGCCTGGCCAACATGGTGAAACCCTGTCTCTACTAAAATACAAAAATTAGCCAGGTGTGGTGGTGCATGCCTGTGGTCCCAGCTACTTAAGAGGCAGAAGAATCGCTTGAACCTGGGAGGCAGAGGTTGCAGTGAGCCGAGATGGCACCAGTGCACTCCAGCCTGGGCAACAGAGCAAAAAGAAAAAAAAAAAAAGAAAATTCAGTAACTCTGAAGAAGGAGGGTGAGAGGGAGAGTGGTGGAAGACAGGACTGGAAAAGTGTGGAATTTTGAATCCTGCTAGTTGAATACCCTACGAATCTTTGCTTAATTGCAAAGTGTTATAAGCCATAAACATGCTTATCACCATGTCTGGAGCATAAAGAAAAGGCTCTTTAATAAATGCTTGTTAGATCCAATGAACTCTCCTTTTTCGTCGTGGAGAATGGCTGAAAAGTTAGAAGATTTCTGACCTTTCAAAGAAATGACACAAGTGGATTTCAACAATTGCCATCTTTATAAAACTGAAGGGTCATCAGGGAGAAAGGGAACAGAATTGTTCCATGTGAAAACTAAATCCAATGGGTAAAGACCACAAGGAAAGAGATTTCAGCCCAATTTGAGACAAACTTCCTTACACTCAAACTGCACAAAGGTGAAATTGGGAGTAGTGAGTTTCCCACAACTGGAAGTGTTCAAGCCAAGGGTGAGCTTCCATGTGGTAGGAATAGGTAGAAGGAGCCCAAGTGTTGAGTCGACTATAGTCCTCCCATGCATGCAAGTTGAAGATTTTATGATAATCTCTTAATCATGCCATGTAACGCATTAGTGTTTGATCTCTGCCTTTGTTTACAAACCCCATCAGTAAAATTTTCATAGAACACATCTACTAATAAGGTAGCAAAGACTGGAATGCATAACAAGGAATGAGTGTACCCATCCTTTGTTCAATAATACAATATTTTTCTTGAATAATGCATGAGCTGCTTTTCATTTCGGAAATGAGAGAGTCTATAATCCCACTGTGCGTCAAGCGAATATTTTTAAACATTTATAAGCAGGAGCCAAAGACAGTGGTAAGAAGCTTAGTAACAACAGAAACATGCGTGGCTTGGGATCAGAATAGGCAGGGTGCTTCCATGAGAACCACAGAAGGATGCAGGAAACTGAACAGCCACCATTCAGTCCCCTGCTCCTAAGGTCATAAAGGGCAAAGCAAAGATGAGACTCTGGGTCAAGATACTCCAGGGGGCTTTCTTCAAGCCAGGCTGATTTACAGTTTCCAAAGAAGACTAGCTAGGAAAGGCGTATCAGCACTGAAGTTCAGTGCTTTCTTCTCAAATTAAGCTCTCTACCCAACCTTCATCACTGCCCTGGCTATTTACGTGGTGGGTGAGTTCAAGGGGACAGTGACATAAATACTAGGGCCTACTTGATGTCCTCTTATTGCTAGTATGAGAAACTACATTTATCACTCAGCTAAAAGACTACATTTCCCAGACTCTCTTGTGAGGCATGACCACGTGACCACATTCTGACCAATGAGATGTAAAGAGACAAGGGTAGAAAGGGAGGAAGAGGGTCTTACAGGAAGGATCCTTAAAAGGAGTGGACTCCAGTGAGAAGTGTCCCCTTTTTCTCATTCCACTCTTCCCTTTTCCTGCTGCTACAGGAATGGAAAGTTCTGACTGGGCCTATCCCAGTAAACTGGAGATGATAGCAAACCCCATCCTTACTCTAATGGGAAGGAGTGTTGTCAAAACTAATGAGATGATTATTTCACAAGGCCAAAATAACAGATGTTCCTTATGTGTGAGAAGGCAAGACACAGAGAAAGTAAGGGTGTGTCTGTTTGGATTTATGAATGCAGAGACAAGGAACAATTTTCCCGAGGGAAGCAGCAACACGGTCAAAGGCACAGAGGTGGCAAAGTGTGAAGCCATTTGCCAAACTAACCCTGCACGCTTATGAGTAGGAGCAGAGGAAAAGGAGGCCAAAAGAGAGGTGAAAGCCTGATCATGGAAGGTCTCAAACACCAAGCCAAGGGGGTTGACGTGTATTCTTTGCTGGTTCTCATACTAATGATACTTACCAGCCTTGCTGAAAAAGTTGGCCCACTTGAATCTTCTTTACTGAATGAAGAAAATGGCAGAGTGAGCTCTTTTTGCCCTTTGTCCCCAAGGCAAATGGAGAATGAGGCATTTTACTTTGGATACCTTGTTGTGAGCAATTTCTGTTTTATCTCAGAGAATTTCATCAATATAGGTGAAGTAATAGTTACAAATAGGGGTTTTTGTAAATATATATATATATCTAATAACAGCTAGCATATGGCTCCTAAACTAAACACTTGTCTGAAATTAATTTTATTTATTCTTTTTAACAATGCTGTAAGGAAGACAGGACTACTCTACCGCATTTAATCATGGAGAAAATGGGCTCTGAGAAGTTACATACTAACCAAGATTACACAGGTGGGGCTGGAGAGCTAGAATGCAAACTGAGCTCTGTCTGGCTCTAAAAACAATTCCTCTAGCCACACGCTAAATCTGTAACTTCTGTGCATGATCAGAATAGCTGAGCAAACAGAAAAACCTAGATACATTGTTGGGTTCACCATAGAGAGGACCACTCATCACCCATGAGCCAAGAGCTGAAAGATCTCTAACCTCTGAAAACAGCAGAAAGTAGAGTTCCTACTTTCCAGCTACAAAGTGGCCACAGGAAAAAGTGTGGTGCAAGGTGAAGGAACATCTGTAGCATTTGCTTTATGCATATGGCATCATTTCAGGACTGCTCACTGATAAATATGACTCCAGTTAAGGCACCATGGGGCCTGATATTCCACAAAATTGTTTGACGACCCAACAGAGAAAGAATGTATCTAATCATTCTTTTATATTATTGAGGTAACTAATCAATAATATCCTCCAACAGAAAAGCCAGTTCTGTAGCCATCAAGTTGTTCTACAGCTCAAGGTGCTGCCTGCAATGGACTAAATTTCTGTGTCACACCAAAATTCATATTTTAAAACCTAATTCTTAGTGGGAAGTTATTTGGAGGTGGGTGGTGACTACATCATGAGGGTGGAGCCCTCATGAATAAGATTAGTGTCCTTATAAAAGAGGCTAAATCCTTTGTCCCTTCCATCATGTAAAGGCACAGCAAGATGGCACTATGAGCCAGAAAGCGGGACCTCACCAGACACTGAATCTACCTTAATGGACTCAGACATTAATGGACTTAGTGGACAGCCTTAATGGACTCAGACATTCCCCCTCCAAAACAATAATAAATAAACTAACTGTTGAGTAATGCTAGTTCTTATGTGTTCATTTAATCCTTCTGAAACCCCACCATGTTGAGAATTACTATCCAAATGAGGAAAATGAGACTCAGTGAAGAACCACGGCCAAGATTACACCATCAATAGTGAGCAAGTAATTCTAATCTGACACTGAAATGGCTTCTCCACCAAGCCACTAAGCCATGGCACTTCTCAGAGAGAACACCTCAAAATAGCAGAAATAAGAATTTGAATCTAGACAAAAGGAAAAAATGAATGGGCTGTTGAACATCCATTCTCAGCAAAATCCATCTCCCTTTTAATTTGATAGAGCCCCACCTCAGCAGAACACCATTTCCAGGCTCATTTGATGGATTCCACCCTTTCCACAACTAGGTCTCCTTTTTGATGTAAGTTGGCATTTTAATTAACATGGTTTTTATTGTGTGTGAAGCCTGAAGCAAGCAGGCTTTGGGATCCAGGGATCCCAAACACAAAGAGGAAAAAGGAAAATAAGTAAGGATCAAAATGTGATTGATGCTCATTTTTAAGAGCCAAATTTCAATCCTCCTTCCTTCTCAGGTTTTTTACTTAATTAACCCCAGCAAATGCTAGAGGCCTGAGCTCTGGTCTCTCATCTACCTTACTCTAAGGATTTGTCTCTTGTGGCCATAGTTTGCACATCTGAAAACAAGGAGGTTGAGGTAGAGGTACTGCAATGGTTCTTCCAGCCCAAACTCTTAAGACAGCCATCAGCGAGAATGGAAGGTTGCAGGCATTGGGTCAGCTCAGCAAGGATATGTTTAGGTAATGAGTGAAATCATACTAGGTCCATAAAGTGGGAGTTCCAGAATTTTGCTCTTTCAAAACCCTTATAGCATGGAGCTTACAGTTTCTTTAGCTCTTGGCTCAAAAGTAGTGGAAAGACATAACTTTAGTCATCCTTTGTCCTCTGAGCCCTAATTTCTCAAAGAGACATGGAGACTGGTTTGCCTAGATAGTGGTGAGGCCTTGGGAGCAGGGTGGAAGTGCAGAAAGATATGGCCTTTGGAAGCCAACCATTCCACCTCCTATAGCTTTGTCACTTGGAAAAGTTACTCAGCCTCTCCACACTTCAGTAACTTCATCTGTAAAATGCCCAGAATAATCTCACTTTCCAGGATGCCAGATTAAACAAGATCATGCTTGTTAAGTACCTAGCAATGTACGTAGCACATAGTAGCTGCCCAGTTAATAGTAGGTATTATTATTAATTGTCCTGCATATAGTCCCTCCCATTTTTTACCTCCAAGCTGGCTTGGCTTAGAAAACAGTTATAAATAAGCTACATATGTAAAAGAGCTTTGTAAACTGTACAGCAGTGTACTCACATAACGTCTTGCTATTATTTTACATGAATGGGGGAGATAAGATTCCCATCAGGCCAACAGGAATGAAACAAGTATACAATACAGACCCCAAGTTTTTCATCATTCATTGTAGTTACTCACCTCTGAGGATCCCCTCGGTACATGTTCGTCTTGAATTGAGTTGAGCTGAACTGAGTTGAGTCAAGTTGAGTTCAACAGAATTGAACTGAGTTCAGTTGAGGTGGGCTGAGTTAAGTTAAATGGAGTTGAGTTGAGCTGGACTTAGTTGAGTTCAGCTGAGTTGAGCTGAGCTGAACTTAGTTGAGCTGAGTTGAGATAAGCTGAATTGACTTCCATTGAGTTGAGTTGGGCTTACCTGAGCTGAGTTGAGCTGAGCTGAGTTCAGTCGAGTTGAGTTGAGCTGTTCAGTTGAACTGAGCCAAGTTGAACTGAGCTGAGCTGACTTCAGTTGAGCTGAGCTGAGTTGAGCTGAGCTGAACTGAGTTGAGCTGAGCTGAACTGAGTTGAGCTGAATTGAGATGAGCTTAGCTGAGCTGAATTTAATTGAGCTTAGCTGAGCTGAACTGAGTTGAGCTGAGCAGAATTGAGTTGAGCTGAGCTGAATTGAGTTGAGCTGAGCTTAACTGAGCTTAGCTGAGCTGAGTTGAGCTGAGCTAAGTTGAGCTTAGCTGAGCTGAGTTGAGTTGAGCTGAGTTGAGCTGAGCTGAGCTGACTTCAGTTGAGTTGAGCTGAGCTGAGTTGAGCTGAGCTGAACTGAGTTGAGCTGAGTTGAGCTGAGCTGAAGTGAGTTGAGCTGAGTTGAGTTGAGCTGAGTTGAGTTGAGCTGAAGTGAGTTGAGCTGAAGTGAGTTGAGCTTAGCTGAGCTGAATTTAGTTGAGCTTAGCTGAGCTGAATTGAGTTGAGCAGAATTGAGTTGATCTGAGGTGAATTGAATTGAGCTGAGCTTAGCTGAGCTGACTTGAGTTGAGCTTAGCTGAGCTGAATTGAATTGAGCTGAGCTGAGCTGAGTTGAGGTGAATTGAGTTGAATTGAGCAGAATTGAGTTGAGCTGAGCTGAATTGAGTTGAGCTGAGCTGAATTGAGTTGAGCTGAGCTTAGCTGAGCTGAGTTGAGTTGAGTTAAATTGAGTTGAATTGAGCAGAATTGAGTTGAGCTGAGCTGAATTGAGTTGAGCTGAGCTTAGCTGAGCTGAGTTGAGTTGAGTTGAGCTTAGCTGAGCTGAGCTGAGCTGATTTGAGCTGAGCTGAGCTGAGCTGAGTTGAGTTGAGCTGAGCTGAACTGAGTTGAGCTGAGATTAGCTGAGCTGAGCTGAGCTGAGCTAAGTTGACCTGAGCTTAGCTGAGCTGAGTTGAGTTGAGTTGAGTTGAGTTGAGTTGAGCTGAGTTGAGTTGAACTGAGGTGAGGTGAGGTGAGTTGAATTGAGCTGAGGTGAGTTGAGCTGAGCTGAGCTGACTCAAGTGGGAGAAGGCATCTCTTAAGGCTTCAGTCTGGAGGCAGCATGGACCTTGTAGCCAGTGGATAGGAAATGGGCATGGAAAGCAAGGTCAGGAGCCCAGCCTGCCATGCTAAGAAGCTGTCTGGTGGAGCAGTGAAAAGCAAGGACCTGGGAACCAGACTATCTGCTCTATAATCCTGGCTCCACCATCCAACAGCTGTGTAGCCTTGGGCAACTTACTTAACTTCCCTTACTTAACTTCCCTTAGTTTCCTCATCTACAAAATGAGGAAAATAATAATATACACCTTATATATCATAAAATTAAATGAATTAACATTTCTAACAATGCCTGGCACAGATCTTTTGTTATTATTATTAGTTGGTCAGGGGATAGGAATGGATGAGCATACAGGGACTGACCTCAACTGACCCTTAGGGCTTCCTAAGCACAGGAGCCAGGACCTACACACGCATTTCTCAGCTAAAAACTCTTGAAATGTCTGTTCAACGCTTGTTGATCTTTTTGCTTTTGCATCCCCAGTCCCGTCCCAGCGCCTGGAAGGAATAAAGGAACAACTTCATAAATAAGAGGAAAAAATATTCGTCATTTGCCATGCAATAGGCTAAGCATTTTACACACATTATTTTAATTATTTTAATCTGCATAATATCTCTATGAGGTCTAGGTACCATCATTAGCCCCCTTTTTATACAAAACAACCTGAGGTTCAGAAAGGTGAAGGAATTTTCCCAGGAGTGCACAGCTTCTAAGTGGCTGAGCCAAGATACAAATTCAGACTTGCCAGGCTTTTGCCCTTTATGACACTGCCTCTCTGAATCAAAGTGTTTGGTCCCATTTTGCGGGTGAGAAAGCTGAGGCCAGATAGCTGTAAGCCGTTTGGAATCAGTCTCCAAGTTTCTGTTCCTTTTCCTGCACCCCAGCTACTCCACCCACTGGCCAAATGCAGCCTCACCCAACTCCCAGAGGCATAGATACTGTATATTCCCTGCCTGGGGGTTCCTGAGGGTGTTTCAGAGGCCATTTGCCTAGAGCAAAGGCACAACTGTAGTGGCCAGTCTTGAGCTGGTGAGACGTGTGTGCTGGGGGAACCAAGCCCTTCCCCCTGACAGCTGTGTTAGTCATGACTTGCTGCAATGCGCAGTGGCACTCCAGGAAGCCGGGCCTCCTTGACGTTAGGAATCTGTAGCCGCTGCCTCACAGACTGGCCGCCGAGCAAGCTGGCTTCTGCAGCTGCCCATCATCCTGCCTGCCCTGTCCACAGCCCTGCTGTCTTAAGGACTTTTTTCTTTCCTGCTAGAAAGATTGACAAGGCCCCTGAATCTTTCTCCCTGACAACACAGGCTACAGTCAGGACTGGAGACACCCTGGGCACAGGTCTTGCTGCTCAAATAATATGACACCTTCCAAATGTTGAATCCTTAACTATGCCCAGGCTATCTTAGACACACATAGGGAAGGAGAGTTTGGAGAGTCAGGGTCCAGTGGAGGGGAGGCACAGGGAGCACAGACATGCACTGAGCATATTCTTCAGCTGCTAACATAATGCTTTGACCAGTAGATCCTTTACATCCATCATGTTACTAACCCTCCGACCATTGAGGGAAGACATCATTCCATTTAAGGGATAGAGAAAGCAAGGCCAAGACAGGTGAGCTGACTTGCTTATGATCACACAACCATAATGTTTGATTAAAACGTGCTGGAGAGATCATGTAACAACAAGCCCAGAGGACCCAGACACAAAGTCATCAAAAAGAGATGTCTTTTCATGTGTTAATACCCACATCAAGCAGTGGTACTGTTTCCACCCCAGCCCAGCCCTGCCTGTCACTCCCATGTTAGATTCCGGAAAAAAACAAATTGGGAGCCAGTAGCACCTAGCTGCTGGGTTTTCAAACTCCCAGGAGTTGGGCTTCTAGATTCAAATCCTGACTCTGCCCCTCACCAGCTATGTGCCCTCAGACATGTTACTTAACCTCTCTGAGCCTCAGCTCCCTCTCCTGCAAACTGGGCAGTTTAATGAGACCAATGCTTGTGGGGGTCTCAGGCCTGGACTCAAATGCTCCATGCAAAGCTCTGAACCCGGTGCTGGGGATGGAAGAAGGGAGCTGCTCTGATTTTCACCATGATCCTCTCTGATCCTCACATGATTCTGCAAGGCAGGCAGGAGTAACATCCTTCTACAGATGAGAAGACTGAGGTTCTTGGATGAGGTTTAAGACCTAGGTCTTTCTGACTCAGGAATCTCAAAGGCTACTGGCCTTGGTGCAAGCGTCACTGGTCTTCATGGGAGTGGAGCCTGCTGACGGCTGGCAGGAATGTTGAGGTGGATAATGAGACTTGGGATAGGCTTGGTCTGTCATCACTGCAGCCCTTTCTGCTGACTTGGGAGGAAGAGCCTGCAAGGTCCCTGGAGAGTCAGATCGCTCCATCCTGGACCAAGGCTGTGAGAGCTGAAGGCTGCCTCGGAGATGCCATCACCTCCTCCCCTTTGAGCCCTGACCTGAGGAACCAGGGTCACAGAGGGTGGGGACTCCCAAGCAGTGTGCACCTGTGACACGTGCTGAAGGAGGGTCCACCATGAGCCAGGCACTGGGACAGCCACCACACTTTTCATCTTGCTTAACCCCTCAACCCACCCTGGAATGGTGATGTCAAACCCATGTAACAGACAGAGAAACTGAAGCCAAGGCAGGAGAGCTGACTTGTTGATGATCACAAGTCATAAAAGAGCAGAGCCAGGGCTGCAACTCAGGTCTTTCTGGGGCCAATGCCCTTACTGTCTATTCACTTTACTGCCCAGAGGCATCAGTGAGTTACAATCCAGGTCACCGCCTCCAATCCTAGTGCACCACTGGGTATTTCCAAGGTACATAGTAAGCATTATCTAGCTGGGTGGCTGATGAAATTTCCATGTTTGTGTTTTCCATATAAGATGCCTTACAAGGTACAATAACTTTCCAAACTGCTTTCTTGCTCCTTTCGACGACTAAAAGTATGGACTGGGTCAGAAACCAGCAGCACTGGCATCAGCCAGGTACTTGTTAGATAGAAATGCAGAGTCTCGGCCCTCACCTTAGACCAACTCACTTAGAATCTTGCATTTATCAGGACATCGCCCACCTGCATGGTTTATGTGTGCACTAGTGTCCCAAAGGCACAACCATAGACCCCTTGATCAAATCGGCCAAGGAAAAAGTCCTCACTGTAACCAGAGCGGTTAAGTGACTTCTATAAAGACACACAGAGTTAACAGTGAGTGCCACTCCGCGTCTGCACGCTCTAGTCTTGCACCCCTCATTGCCTGCCCCTCACTGCCCTCCTGAGAGTCTTTCAGGGAGGAACTGGCTCCTCAACTTGAGCCCAAGTTCCTGCCTACATCTTCCAAATAAAAAGAAGTCAGATTGTGGCGAACAATTAGTCTTGTTATCCACAAAGGAAATAAAACCAAAGGCAGCACTTGTCAGTACACAGTGACCAAAGCTCCCCTGAAAGACAGGCAGGAACTCGGCAATTAAAAACTTGGGTCCGTATTTCAGGATCTAATTGTGTGAGATGCTTTGCATGTATCATAGCAACACAAAGACAAGCTGTATCAGCATTTCTCTGAGAACCTGCTTTTCCAAGGATTATAATGAACCCAGCATGTGGCAAAAACAAAACCGCCCTGTCCGTCACTGAAGGCCGTTCCTGGGCTTGAACTACTGACGGATATTTACCTGCAGGGTTTGGGTAGGTAGCACTTTTTTCCATTTTATTCTTGTTTCCATTTGCAAAAGAAAAAGAATAACTCAGGGAAATTTTTAAGTGGGACGAGAAGTGGTGTGAGTGATTTTGAGTTTTACTGCTGCTTGGAAATCACTCCGAGGATTTTCAGGGTTTATGGTGCTGAGTTGGCCGCGGGTCAACAATCCACTTGCAGCTTCAAAGTGAACAGGGGAAAGGAAACCGCCACTGACGAAACACACCAGCAATAGGTCCCACGCTTCATTTTAATGCATGTAATATTCAATCTCCCCAGTAATATCTCCTTTTTGCAGGTGAGAAAACTGAGTATCAGAGAGGATGAGCCATTTTTCCCAAGGTCGCATGACTAATGGGCTAGAATACCAGCCCAGGTCATAAAGCCCAACTTTTGTCCTGTATACCACACTGCCTTATGCTTCTGTAGCACTTATCAACTCTTGGTACAGTTCATTGCTATGTGTGCTCAGCAAGTGTCAATGTAAGAAAAACAAGAAATGATCCTTGTCTCCTTGCCCAGTTGCAATATATACCATTGGCTGAATGTCTTCTGGGTGTCAAACCCTGAAAGGACCTTTGCATACAGTCTCATAAATCCAGGGATAATAAGTCGCTACATATATGTGCCATCTCTCCTCCCTCATCCATGGCAGACAGCCATAATGAATTTAATTACCCCCTTCCTCTGTTCCCAGACACAGCCTCAGAATCTTTCTCAACACCATGTCGGGAAGCCCCTGACTAATAAAGCAGAGTTCGTGTAAGAGGTTTAACGGAATGTGCTGGAGCCAGCTCACAGCTGCACAGAAAAGTAGATGGCACATGTCTCTTCCCAAATCTACTCAGTGATGTGACACAGACTGCTTGGAATCCACCATGGAAGGAGTGTATATACCTTGGAAATTGACAAACACTACACAACAGGGCTTTTGTTTCAAAGAGCTGATTTAACAGCCCACTACCAACTCTATGCCTCTTCTGATCTAAACCTCACTTTTTACAACAACCCAGAAGATAAGCAGTATCAGCCTCCATTTTATAAATTAGGAAAATGAGGCTCAAGCAAGTGAAGAGGGTTGGCCAAGTCAGACAACCAGCCAGGACAGAGCTGTAATACTATAACCTCCATCATGCATTGGCTGCACAGAGCAAGACAGGGCGGAAATGGGAAACGAGAACGAGTAAAGCCCTCTGTAAATACGAGAGATTATTATTCCTACTGCTGCCATCATTGCTGGGCAGACAGAACTAATGAACCTGGACTTCCGGAGTTCTGCCAGCTCCAGGGCCAGTCATTTCAGAGCTGCCCAGGGTGGAGTTCCCAAGCCTGATCTCCTTCCTTATTATTAGCCAAGACCCCTTATTAGCCTAGATTCTTAAAAGGCCCCAAACACTATCTACATTCTCAATCTGCCCAGGAAAACCATAACAGAATTTCCTCAGTGGCAGCAGAATCTATTTACATGGAGCTCAGAAGTTTGTTTGGGGTTGGGTTGTTTTGTTTGTTTGTTTGTTTGCTTGCTGAGTTTAGCAACCAATCCTATAAAATGTGGCTACTACATATCTATATCACGTTCTTTCTTTCCACAAACACTTATGAACGCCTCCTAATAAATCCAGAAATACCCTGTGAGACCCAGTTCCTAGCAAGTGTGATAGGATGGTGATAGGGGAGAGGTCAAAGAAAGTCAAATAATAGTAGTAATAGTTAACACTCATTGGACACCTATTATGTGCCAAGTACTATTTCACACACTCTCATTATCTCATTTAATCTTCAATGCTGTGAGGTAAATATTATCATCATCCCATTTTTTAAAAGGAAACTGATGCACAGAGAAGCGAAGCAATCTGCTCAAGAACACACAGCAAGCAAGAGGCAGAGGAGGATGCAAACCTAGATAGGCAACTGGATTCAGGGTTTATACTCTTAACTGCTTAACAGAGGACAGTCTGCCTGAACTGGGTTTTGAGGGCTGAGAAGGAGTGATTGAGAAAGGGAACCTGGAGAACTTTCAAGCTCAAAGGCAAAAATGTTCACATCTGTTTTGAAGGCACTCCTGGTAGTTTGAATGAAGGAGAAAATGTGTGTAAAATGCTTAGCTGGCCCATAGTAAACATGCTACTCACCGTTCTTGCTTGGTGTGGATGGACCAGAGAATATTTCTGATGCAAGGCAGGAGGGGAAGCAGAGGGCTGAGTGTGGAAGATGCCCAGGCTATATTGTGGATTTGGAATCCAACCCTAGGACAGAAGCTTTCATATAACTCTGAGTCGCAAAGGGTGGAAAAGCAAGTTAGCAGAGCTCAAAACAGCCCACCGCAGAGTGTAATTTTTGTAAATATCAGGTTTTCATGAAAAAGTCAGACAAATACTGCTGTTTCCTCCATAAGATATTTGCATTTGTTGTAATATAAATATGATTATTTAAAATTTCTACCATTGGCTGGGCACAGTGGCTCACACCTGTAATCCCATTACTTTGGGAGGTCGAGGCAGGTGGATCACTTGAGGCCAGGAGTTTGAGACCAGCCTGGCCAACATGTTGAAACCCCCTCTCTACTTTAAATACAAAAAAATTATCCAGGCAAGGTGGCTCACGCCTGTAATCCCAGCTATTCGGGGGGCTGAGGCACAAGAATCACTTGAACCTGGGAGGCAGAGGTTGCAGTGAGCCCAGATCGCGCCACTGCACCTCCAGCCTAGGCGACACAGTGAGACCCTATCTCAGAAAAAATAATAATAATTAAAAAGTAAATTTTCTACCATCGAGGAAAACGGACAACACAAAAACATGCATCTCCTTTTCCCCCTGTCCGGGGACTCCAAACTCAGCATTATTGACATTGGAGTAATGCTTTTTTGTGGTGGGCTGTCCTGTGCATTGTAAAATGTTTAGCAGCATCCCAGCCAGCAGCAAGCACCACTCTCATCCTAGCTGCGACAACTAAAACTGTTTCCAAACACTGCCCAGTGTGCCCTGGGGGGCAACATCACCTCAGGTTGAGAACCTCTAATCTAGTCTCGGACTGCGGTATCCTGCTATGTGACTCCAATTGAGAAGCACACTTGTCTAACTGAAGGATTTTGATACAGACAGAAGGTAAAAACTACTTACGACGACTGTGCTATAATATTGATACTATGGTCTTTCTCATTCTGTCAATGAGTAAACAGAAGCTCAGACAAGGGAAGTGAGTCTCCCCCAAGTCACACAGCCATAAGACGGTTTGTACCCCATGTCTTTCTGACTCCAAAACCTAACTCCATCCACTGTACCACACGACTACACTCAACTTCATCGAGGGCAACCAAAGGCCTCAATTTGCTTGATCCAGCTGAGCAAGGAAGAGAAGACGCCTGCCTCCCATCCCTCCTCATCATCCACCTTGGTCGCAGGGCAGGACACTCTCACACCTTAACTGCTATCTCTTCTGGATGACTGCGCTTGGTGGCTGAGGCCATGTAGTGACCTCTCCTGTACCATGATGACTTCCAGGATACAAGGGAAAACCTAAATTGCAGGGTTGAGCTTCAGAGACCAACCAACAGCAAGGTCATAGCAAAGCAGCAGGATCACCCCATTTTAAAACAAAACACACCACTGCTAGAACCGAAAAACATGCAGCGCATTTTGCCTCCTCTTTTCCATAGTAAGATTTAAATTATCCATAGTGGCACCCAGGAAACTATTGCTCTATAGGAATATCTCTTAAAGGACACCATCCCCACCCCATTTTATAGGGCATGAGACTTAAGATCCATAAACGGTATGCTTTCCATTTCACCACCTTCATTTTTGGGCTCCTCTTGGTGACCCTCACAGATCCTGACCGTATCCTCTCACCACGGCTGGAAAAGAAAGAAGCCATTACCCGGAGTTCCACGTAAGTCCCAGGACACGCTCTGATTGGACCAACTGGTGCCACATGCTCCCCCTGAACCAATCACTGCAGTCAGGGAATGGACCATGCTGATTGGACCGGCCTGAGTCACATGTCTGCTCCCGGAGCTGGGAACGGCTCAACCAGAACCAGAGCACATGACGTGAGAATAGAGGAAAGATGGCTCCCCAAGGAAATGTGGAATACTGTTATAGAAAGCAAAGGGAATGGATGCTGAGTGTCAGTCTGCAAAAATCCTAATTCTAGCAGACATTTATCCACTACCCAACAGGCAAGAGGTACTGCTCAAAGCAATATGCGAACTCTGTGACCTCCACTGCACCCTAGGGAGACTGGTCTGTTTTATTCCTCATCTGACAGTCAACAAAGACCACCAGAGCCACACCTGCCATTGAGCAAGTTAGGATTCTGGACTCATTGCCATGAGGGAGAGCACACACGGTGGAGAGTCATGGGGCATCTCAGGAAAGGGGTGTTGGAAAGGCTTCTTTGGGCTCGTGTTAGGTGATTTTAGGAAGAGTTTAAGGAAGCAGGGCTTTGTTCTGGATTGCATACTGTCATGAAGTGAGAGTAATTCTATTTTGATAAATCTCCTTTAGAGGGTGAGGAATGAGGCACAGCCAAAGCTGTAACTGGTAAAGAAACAGAGGTTACTCCCGTTAGTCAAGATCAGGGATCCTTTGGTCATCTTTGTGGTTTAGACAATGCTGATGTTTGGCTTGTGCGTGGACATAATTACAAAGTGATCTTGTTTTCATCTTGACCTGACATCGTTACAGAGGGGCCTTTTCTGATGCTGGCGTTCTGCGAAATTGTTTATGCTCAACACAACACCAGGGTCTACCTGTGAGTGCCGAGCCAGCTCCTAGCAACTCCAAGCCCTTGTCGATAGTACCAGGCCAGCTCCTGGATGTCAGGGGCTGCTTTTCTCTTTCTTAGAACTGAGACAAGAAGGGTCTAACAACTACCTAAAGTCACAAAGCAAGTGGTGGAGCTAGAATACAAGCCTCAGCAGGCCCATTCTAGAGTGTGATTTAAACCACTACATCACCCTGTCTCTTTTCCTTCACATTGCAGGACCCCAAACGCTATGAAGGAAGGGGAAAACATACATTTCCTGGACATCTACTCTTGTCAGGCACCGAAATAGGTCCTTTGACTCCTTAAAGTCATCCACCCTTGTATTCATTTCCTAAAGATGCCATAACAAAGTGCCTACTGGGTGTCTTAAAACAACAGGAATTTACTGTCACCGTTCTGGAGGCGAGAAGCCCTAAATCAGGTGACAGTAGAGCCTACTCCCTCTGAAGCCTCCAGGAGACGTGTCTTCTTTTTATTTTATTTATTTTATTTTATTTTATTTTATTCCATTTGATTAAGTTCCGGGGTACATGTGCAGGATGTGCAGGTTTGTGACATAAGTAAATGTGTGCCATGTGCTCTGTTGCACCTATCAACCCATCACCTACGTATTAAGCTTGGTATGCATTAGCTATTTTTTTCTGATGCTCTTCCCTGCCTCCCCACCCCCTGCCCAACAGGCCCCGGCATGTGTTGTTCCCCTCCCTGTGTCCGTGTGTTCTCATTGTTCAGCTCCCACTTACAACTGAGAGCATGCCGTGTTTGGTTTTCTGTTCCTGCGTTAGTTTGCTGAGGATAATGGCTTTCAGCCTCATCCATGTCCCTGAAAACGACATGATCTCGTTCTTTTATGGCTGCATAGTACTGCGTGGTGTATATGTACCACATTTTCTTTATCCAGTCTATCATTCATGGGTATTTGGGTTGATTCCGTGTCAGGAGAGAAGTCTTCTTATCTCTTCCAGCTCCTGGTAGCCCCAGGTATTCTGTGGCTTGTGGAAGCATGACTCCAATCTCTTCCTCCATTCTGTATGGCTGCCTCCCTCCACGTGTCTGTGTCTCTTCTCCTCCTGTAAGGGCACCAGTCATACTGGAGTAAGCGCCCACCCTACTCCAGTATAATTTCATCTTAATTACATCTGCAAAACCCCTGTTTCCAAACAAAGTCACATTCACAGGCCCCAAGGGTTAAAACTTAAATATGTCTTCTTAGGGGAAAAAAAAAGGTCAACCTGTAACAACCCTGAAATAGTGCCCTCCATTTTAACAGAATTAGGCATTAAGTCTCAGAGAGGTTTAGTAACTCACGCAAAGTCACACAGCTAGAACATAGCAGAGTCAGGATTCAAGCCCCAAGGCCTTGACTCCTTGCCCAGTGCTTCAAAATCTCAGAAAACTACACCCCTGGCAGTCAAATGGGGCAGGGACAGAAGGCTCAGACGCACCACCTTGCAACCGCCAAAAAGACTGTTTTGTTTTCATTTGTTTCTTGGAGTTTTCCTGCAGGAGAACAGTGCTGTCCCGGAAGGAAATGAGCCGGCACAGACACGCCCCAGTGCAGGAGACTCACCAGCGCAGCCACCAAGCTGTCCTGGAAGGAAGCCGGCTCCGCAACCTGACATTGACAAAGCGCTCGCCAGTGTTTCCAAAGATTCCCAGGGCTCGTGTTTTCCACTTACACGATTCAATTAGGAATCCCAAAATGTGTAAATCTTGGCATTCTTATGGCTCCATTAAAGAAACAAAGTATTAAATGCAGACACATCTCCTTAAATGTTGGTGAGTTTGCTTCCATTGGCTCTAAAGATAACTGCTGTTCTTTTCTAATGATTACTCTGAGGATGACAGATGCTGTGGTCCCAGATGTCTCCAGAAAGGGCCATTGTGTTGGGTGTGGGGGAGTCACAGGGATTCCAGGGAGAGGACAGGGAGAACCAGCATAATTATGATTATTATTATTGTTATTATAATGACTTTCTTTTCTGTTGCTCCCTTTTGTTCATATTCCTCCTTAGCTCATCACCTCCCTTCTCCCACCCTGTTCACAGCTACTGAGGGCAAATCATGCAAAACCCCGGCTTCCTCTTGTGGCTCTCCTGCCCACAGAGATGGATCCCAAAGGCCTGTCCCATCAAGAGCTTATTCTTCACGACATAGATGTTGTGTGATCAGGAACAAACCAGTTAGCCTCTTGGAGCTTCCATTTCCCCATCTTCAGGTCACTTACCTTATGGTGCTAAATGAGATCATTCATGTAAAGAGCTCCACGTGGAACCCGGCACACAACCAGCCTTCGCTTCAACTGACCAAATGCCGAAGCACGGGACCACTCTTGCCAAGAAGCCAACACACACCATGTAATCAATCTTCACACTTCGCAAGGTCCTCTCAGCCGGCCCACCATCCAAGTCCATTTAATCTCCTGCCTATAAACAGATGACCCTCCAAGGCAGATGAGATTGAGCAAGATGCACTGTCCCTGCTAGACCCAGCGACCTTTCTAAAGAGATAGACAGGGTGGCTATAGAATATTTCATCACTGCAGGAAGTCTACTGGACAGCACAGGATTACTGTGAGGAATAGTAAATGAACTGATGAATATAAGGTGCCTAGCACCACGCCTGAAGGATAGAAAGTGCTCAATACAATGAGGCTGTTATGCCACCTAATCCTCTGCAAGGTGGGGGCTTTGCTCCCATTTCACAGATGGGAAAGCTGAGGTTCAGAAGAATGAAAATAACATATTCAAACTCTGATACCAGTAACTAGGAAAGTCAGAATTTAAGCCCTGATCTGTATGACTCCAAAAATGGGTGCGTTTTTCATGAGATAAGCAATCTTCATGCAATGGGAAGAGAGACTGGCAATAGAGGAAGTAGTGATGCAAAATGAAATAAAAATAAAAATAGGCTGGGCGCAGTGGCTCACGCCTGTAATCCCAACACTTTGGGAGGCCAAGGCAGGCAGATCATGAGGTCAAGAGATTGACACCATTCTGGCCAACATGGTGAAACCCCGACCCTACTAAAAATATAAAAATTAACTGGGCGTGGTGGTGCACACCTGTAGTCCCAGCTACTCGGGAGGCTGAGGCAGGAGAATTGCTGGAACCCAGGAGGTGGAGGTTGCAGTGAGCCAAGATCGCGCCACTGCACTTCAGCCTGACAACAGAGCGAGACTCTGTCTCAAAAATAAAAAAATAAATAAATAAAATAAAAAATGAAAATGAAAAAGATACAATGGTATCACCAAAAGCAAAGAGAGTTCAGTCCATACGCAGTTTCAGGGAAAACAAACTCAAACCAACCGCTCCTCCCCTGAAGACATTTGGCCTCACTTACAGGATAGTGAGAAGGTTTCAATCCTGCTTTAAACCTCAGTTTCCTCTTCTGTAAAGTGGGTTGCTTTGAGGAGAAAGTGAGACAATGTATTTTCAAGCACAGAATAGGTACTCAAAACATTGTTTTTTAAAAATATCTGAATAATGACCACCCTAAGTACAACCTTTGGGTCTGGGCCTATCCAAGAGTGCTCACCTATCTTTTCGGCTTTCTGTAAGAATCAGAAATTTGTTGAATCCACACTCTCCAGGAAGCAGAAAAGCTCACTGCCTCTTGCAGAGGACGTAATAGCTGAAGTGTGGCCTTTTAATTTGTTAATCTTTGCAAAACAGGGTTCCAGAGCTTTGCAAAGATGCGGAACCATCGGAGCTCTATACAGAAACAATCAATTCCTTGATTAAAATCTGACAGCTTAATTAATTAGTACTTAATAGCTCAACCTTAATTATACCCTACATCGTTATTTGATAATATTCATAAATTTCCCATGTGGCTGTGCACACATGTCTTTTATCAACTGATTACAAACGCCCGAACTTGACCTCCATCCTCGGGAAAATGTCTCGGATGTCAAGAACATGAAGGACTTCATTAACATTAATGGCGACCTCACCAAGGCCTACTCCTAGGTAAGAATTCTCTGATTTAAAAGTTCTTTGAGATCCACCAGAGAAAAGTGGTAATTTGTGCACTAAGTTTGCTGTATAGTTTATTTCCTTCAAAGTTCAATATTTTTGGAAATTTTATAAAGTATTAAATAATATCCCTGGATCTTACTTTCACCTGAAAAAGACACTCACAGACTCTATTTTTTTTAACCCAGAGAGTGGGTTAGTTTCTAAACTAGGTGAGAATCACTGAAATTCTTTGGATGTGATGGGAGAGTTACGGGGACCCCATATGATGATGATTAATACGGCTTTGAAGCCCAAAAGCCCTGGCTTGAGGCCAGGCATGGTGGCTCACACCGGTAATCCCAAAACTTTGGGAAGCCAAGGTAGGTGGATCACTTGTGGTCAGGAGTTCGAGACCAGCCTGGCCAAGATGGCGAAACCCCATCTCTACTAAAAATACAAAAATTAGCCGGGTGTGATGGTGCACGCCTGTAGTCACAGCTACTCAGGAGGCTGAGGTAGGAGACTCACTTGAACCTGGGAGGCAGAGGTTACAGTGAGACTCACTTGAACCTGGGAGGCAGAGGTTACACTGAGCAGAGATCACGCCACTGCACTCCAGCCTGGGAGGCAAAGCAAGACTTTGTAAAACAAACAAACAAACAAAAAAAACCACCTGAACTTCAATCTCTATATTTCTGAGCTTTATGATCTTGATTGAGTTTCTTCACCTCTCTGAGCCTGTTTCTTCATTTGGAAAGTTGAAATAATAATTCCTAGCCCTCAGAATGTTGATGTGACATTCAAATGGACGGGAAAGTGCCTGGCATGTACTAGATGCTCAATAAATGTTACACGTTAACCCATTAGCTGTGGCAGAGTGTAGGCCATTCTGCTTTGTCCAATTGCCCATGGAGACCACTCACCTGGAGGAGAGGGGATCAGACCTCTGCATGTGGGAGCTCTGGAGAATGAGGTGAGGGGAGAGCTATCAGAGAGGATAAGAAGATTATATTCTGCCAAATAAACCAGTTCTTCTATGGATGTGTCTTTTGGGCTTGGTGGGGGCAGGGAGGGGGATGGCAAGGGAGGGCACAAAACCTTCCCAGAAGTCTCCAGAACTACTTTAGGAGCTGCAGCCCTGCCTAGAGGGAAGGGCCCCCCACTTGAGTTGAGGTGCCTAGCCTCTAGGCATGGCTCTGTGTTGGGTGGCATTAAGCAAGTCCCTCAACTCCTAGAAAATTAATCTTCTTCTTTGTTAAAGACATTTAGTTTGATTTTTCCAAACACCTGCTGCAACTATAGAATCACCTGGGACATTTATTTAAGTAGAGATATAATATACAGCGACAATTCCCCGCCACACACATCCCAAATAATGACTACTTCCATATAGCAATTTTTTTTAGATACTCATTTCTGGGCCTCGATTGATTCAGTGGGTCTGAAGTAATTTCCAAGAATTATTCTTTAAATTTCCCAAGGAATTCTGATGGGCAACCAGGTTGGGGAACTAACAGGATTGCTGGTTTCCAGCTTCCGCATCCACCGGGAAAACTTGGACTCGTTGCCGCCTGGGCACACCAGTGACACCTGGTGGCTTGGAGGAGTGACTCTAGCTTGTCCCAGCACATGATTTCAAATCCTCCATTGCATAGCTCCCTGCAGTTGTGGGAGAAGAGGTTTTCCACTCTTCCCAAAATCTAGATAACATGATTCTCTGTCTCAATATCCATTAAAGACACAGCATCTCAGCTCCAGAGTCCATCTTTCAAACTACCCATTTGACAGATGTCCGTCTTGGACCACCACCATATTTTTTTGGCCTCCAAGTTCTGATGGCACCTGCAACTAGAAACCTCACAAGACATCGCCATTTCAGGAGTCACACAGACATGGGGTGACCACTCAGATACCTGAACTGTACTGTGTCCTAAGAGAACAGACACATGACCTTTCCCTCCTTTCCCTCAACTCATAGAATTTACAAAGTGGGATAAGACAAGCTGAGATGCTGAAAAAGGCATAAACTGATGTACTCGCAATCTCCCATTCCCTAGAATCTGTGACCAGACAACTCTTTACATTCTTATTGGTCACCCCAAGATTAATCAATCATACTAATAATTGAAATTACAGAAAATCTATCCAACACAATGGCCATTTCCAGAAATTAGATTGTCCCTCATTAGTGGGGGATTTTCTTTCTTTTCTATATTATTTCCCACTAATACTAAAAAACATTTTTACTGGATTTTTCCCATCATTTTCCCAGCATGGACCTAATAGTAACCAAGAAGTACTTTAAAAATCCCATTATCTTTATCGAATGGAAATTCTCACAATATCACAATTGCCAGAGGTCTTTTTTATTCTAGTGTTAACCTTGGAGAGCTTTTAGATGTTCTTTGGGGCATGCACAGAGGACTGAGGAAATCTTTCATTTCTACATCCTTTGAGAGTTCAGCACACTTGGCTAAGGATGAAACTGTTCACTCCTAATTTGTTTCTCTGGGTGAATAATGATTTGACTTCTGTTGTATATCACCAATGCACACCAATCTCCAGAATCATGGGGCACTGAGGGTTTCTGTTTAATATTCAACTTGGAGCCACTCAAGCACTCACACAATTTTTTTTTTTTAGTTGCTCCACCTGTTGTTCTCCCAGATGGATAAGGTAAGAATGTCGTGTATAAAACAAAGTAATTGCTGTGGCTGTTAAACAATTCAGGACTACTTCTCCTGAGCTCTGCTGGGTATTTACAAAGTCCCACAGATGCCAAGCTTGAAGAAGCTTAAAAGGGGAACTGCTCATTTGGAACTGAGTAAATCCAGTGATCTCTCTGGTTATGTAGCAAACCTGTCTAGGTCTGCGTGTCCGATATATTTGCGCTTTTTGTACTGGTTAAGTCCACACTTGGGGACATCTGGCATTCCCCCTATTTATGAGACAGACATCTATGCTGCGTGTTGGAGAGGAAATATATAGTTCTGAGCAGTATTTCTGGTGCCTGGACATTTGAAGTTCCTTGATCTAAATGGAAGTCTTTAAGTGAGAGAATCATCAGGGGAATTCTATTTTTAAAATCCCAAAGTGTTTAAAAATAAAATAAGATTTTTAAGGACAAATCAGTTTGTTTTGGGGGTGGAGGGAATCATCTGGATATTTGCCTTTCCCCCTTTTTTTTTTTTTTCCAGAGACAGGGTCTGGTTCCGTCACCCAGACTGCAGTGCACAATCATAGCTCACTTGCAGCTTCAAACTTCCAGGCTCAAGTGATTCTCCTGACTCAGCCTCCTGAATAGCTGGGACTATAGACACATGCCACCATACCCAGTTAATTTTTTTTAAATTATTTTTTGTAGACCAGGAGCAGTGGCTCAGATCTGTAATCTCAGTACTTTGGGAGGCTGAGGTGGGTGGATCATTCAAGGTCAGGAGTTCGAGACCAGCCTGGCCAACATGGTTATACCTGTCTCTACTAAAAATACAAAGATTAGCTGGGTATGGTGGCACATGCATGTAATCCCAGTACTCAGGAGGCTGAGGCAGGAGAATCGCTTGAACCCAGGAGATGAAGGATGCAGTCAGTCAAGATCACACCACTGCACTCCAGCCTGGGCAACAGAGTGAGACTCTGTCTCAAAAAAAATTACTAAGATTCTGCAAACCAGATGGAATTCTTACCTTATTACATCACCCAAGGGTCCCAAGGAGGCTTCAGCTATTGAGGCGGATGCAGAGAATCCCAGTGCCAGTAGCAGCCTTCAGCACTGTGTGTATTTGTAAAGTGGAACAAACCAGATGTTGACGGTACACAAGACTGCACAGGCAAGAAGCAGGCAGTAAGACAGGTGTCAGGAATCGGAGAGGATGCAGGAGATGCAGAGGATCTCAGAACTCTCCTTTTCTGATCAGGGGAAGCAGGAGGAGGCTTCAGTGCTGAGCCAGACCTCCCTGATGAGACTGTTTATCCAGGCTCTTCACACAAGAAGGCTCAAGTTGGGGCAGAGTGATCAATCA
Source organism: Macaca mulatta (assembly GCF_049350105.2). Taxonomy (NCBI): domain Eukaryota; kingdom Metazoa; phylum Chordata; class Mammalia; order Primates; family Cercopithecidae; genus Macaca; species Macaca mulatta. The sequence continues at coordinate 10,516,952 of NC_133425.1, read as the reverse complement.
CCCTACCTTGCCAGGGATAGAGTGATATCCCGAGATGCAGGGCTTTCTGTTTTAAAATCATGAAAGCTCCCATAAAACTAGAATGAGTTGGGAGGCCAAGGCAGGTGGATCACCTGGGGTCAGGAGTTCAAGACCAGCCTGGCCAATGTGGTGAAACCCCGCCTCTACTAAAAATACAGAAAATTAGCTGGACATGGTGGTGGGTGCCTGTAATTATAATCCCAGCTACTCGGGAGGCTGAGGCAGAAAAATTGCTTGAACCTGGGAGGCGGAGGTTGCAGTGAGCTAAGATCACACCATTGTACTCCAGCCTGGGCAACAAGAGCAAAACTCCATCTCAAACAAACAAACAAACAAACTACGGTGCATTGTTCACCCTAGGTTGGAGAGACCATTTGATGTAGTTTCTAAAGCATAAACATTAAAGTAAGACAGGCCTAGGTTTGAATTCCAGCTGTGCTTGCTAAATAACCTTGGGCAGGCAGCATCACCTCCCCTCTTCTGTAAGACAGAAATGGTCATGTTTGCCCAACTCACAGGTATGTAAAATAGTCATGTAGTAAAGTAACATTTAATAATGCAAGCAAAGTGTATAGCATAGTGTCTGGCATAGAGGAGGCTGTCGGTATGTTTTATTCTCATCATTCTGAATAAACGAGTTACCAGGATGCATTCCGAACGCCTCCCAAGCAAGAAAGGAAAGAACAAGCCTGGATGTGGGTATCCAGGAAAATGAGAGACGGTGAAACCAAAGACCATGAATTAATGACTAGGGCAGATGAGAAGGTCAGAGAGACCAATGTAGAGATGAGGCTAGGATAGATAGTGGTTGGGATGAACTGGGGAATGAGGTAGGACTAATCTCTCACACTCTGTGCTATGTCCTTGAAGTCTCAGGGGTTCGACAGAGTGGGGGCTCCCCACTGAAGGAAGAAGGAAGACTAGGATTCTGGCTGAAGGAAATGGACCACCCTGGGTGCCTACACCCTTGGTAGACCACCCAATATCCCAGCCCTTTCTCACCCTCCTCTTTGACCATTCTGAAGAATATTCTCTTGGGGCCTGATGATGGATTCCCAAGAAACTGACATTCTAGCAGAGTTTTCTGCATTCAAAAGAAAAAATCAGGCTAGGAGGAGGGAAAAAGCTGGAAAAACAGTTTGAAGCAAGTGCAGAAGAGCTCTTTTAAACATAACAACACCCCAGTGTTACGGTCCAAATTTGTCCCTCAAAATTCACGTGTTGGATGCTTCATCCCCAATGCCACAGTGTTGGGAAGTGGGGCCTAATAAAAGGGGATTAAGTCTCAAAAGCTTTGCCCTCATGAAGGGATTAAAGTTGTTATTGGGAGAGAAGCTGAATTATCTTGAGAGTGAATTTTTACAAAAGTGAGTTTAGCTCCTTCTTGTTCACTTACTTTTGCCCTCTGTTGCCCTTCCACCTTCCACCATGGGACGACATAGCACAAAGGCTCTTGCCAGATACTAGTGCTATGCTCTTGGACTCCCCAGCCTTCAAAGCCATGAGCCAGATATAATTCTATTGTTTATAAATTACCCAGTCTGTGGTATTCTGTTATAGCAACACAAAATAGACTAAGAAACCAGGTATAACAGAAATAAAACCAATGCTATTAAGTTATTAGTAGGTACAGTGCTCTCCCCTTCCATTCTCACTCCCTTTTGGCCTTTTAAAGAGAAAAAAATTATTTCTTACTGGATCAGTTCTTAGGTTCCCCTTTATGTGTGTGTTAAAAGGGCAAAGTAGAAAGAAATGTAAAGATCCAGAAAGGCTAAGTTGATTTATATAATAAAGAACAAAGGTGGAAACATGAAGTAAAAGGGAGACAGGAAAGTTTTTGGGGCTGAGTGTCAGGGTTTAGGAAATTAAGAGAGAAGGAGATGAGTTGATCTTTTCCCAGGAGCCACTGCAAAGATTTAGGAAGTAATTTGTGGTGAGAGAGATGAGCTATGATTTTTTAAGATGATTGAGAGACTGAGTAAAAGTTTTAATTTCTTTCAACTAAATCGTCTTCCATAATGCAATTTCTTTTTTTTTAGAGACAAGGTCTTGCTCTGTCACCCAGGCTACAGTGCAGTGGTGTCATAGCTCACTGTAACCTCAAACTCTTGGAACTCCTGGTCTCAAGTTATCCTCCTGCTTTAGCCTCCCAAGTAGCTAGGGCTAACAGCATGTGTCACCACACCCGGCTAATTTTTTTCTTTTTTTTTTTTTTTTTTTGAGACAGAGTCCTGCTATGTTGCCCAGGATAGTCTTGAACTCCTGGGCTGAAGCAATCCTCCTGCCTCAGCCTCCCAAAGCACTAGGGTTACAGGCATGAGCCATGGCACCTGGCTTGCAACTTCTTTTACTGCAAATCTGTGCTGAGACTGGACCATGTAGATATCGTGACTTATACAGGTTACACTAACTACCATTAATTAATATTCAATAAGTGCCTCCCAGGTTCCAAGCAATTCAGCAAACATTGACTGCCTATTGCAGTATTATGATTACATTGATTGCTCCAATTAATGGGTCTTCCTGCTTCCACATCCTTTCCAGTGTGAATTTGCAGCTTCTTCCCATCATGAAGTAGAGTCTATTTCCCCACCATTTGCACCTAAGATGGGCTGGTTAACTTCATTTGGCAAATAGGACATAGTGGAACTGACAGTGTTCCAGCTCTAAGCTGAGCTCTTAAGAGGCTTTGCAGGCTTTTACCGTCTTTCTTGGGCCTTTGCCTCCATCATGATGACAAGCCCAGGCTGGTCTTCTGGAGGCTGAGAGACCACATACATTAGAACCAAGAGACCACAGCTAACAGCAAGCCAACCTCCAAATGCAAGGTCATCAACTCAACCTTCATCTGAGCATGGACACATGAGGAAGCCCCACGAGGGGTAGAAGAGCTACCCAGCAGAACCCACCTGAATTGCCAACACTAAGAATCATGAACAAGAAAAAAAAGTTCATAGCTTCTAAGCCACTAACTTTTGATATGGTTTGTTATGCAGCTACATCTACCTGACACACTTACTAAGTAATCAATGTTTTGAAGACATTATTTTTATTCTTTCAACTGAGGATTTATAATTCTCTTTGTCATATGAGATTTCATGACAAAAAGAAAAAGAAGGACTTGCCTGAGGTCATTCATCTGGTAGATTCCAAAGCCAGATTTGAAAATAGTTCCATTTAATTCAAAATCGATCCTCTGTGCTTCATATCATGCTGCCTAAGATAATGCCAAATTTACCAATAGCCAAGATCATCTGTATATTTCAGAAGGGCTAAGAGGACAGGTCTGGACATTGCTCCTGAAGCCAGGCCTCCCAGTGTCCAGGCCGGTGAAACGGGACCACAGCCCAGTAGGAAATTGACATCACAGGAAGGCTGGGGCAGAATATGAGACCTCATAAGAGACACTCCAGTGTTGAGAACAATGAGAGATGTGAGAATCAGCAGAGTTGGAGTTGCCAAAGCGAGATTTATGGAAGATCAACAAAACCCATTTGATCAAACGGAAAATGAAATTGCCGAGCAGTTTCAATAAGAAGTAAATAGACACTCTCTGAAACCTGCTAAACAGCTTGGCAGGAAATCAGGCTGGCTGTATACACACTTCCTCAGTGTTGCAAGTGGTTCTACACACACACACACCACACAGGGATATAGGTGAGTGCACGCACAGAGACCTGCCTACTTATACCTCATAGGAAGCACATGCACGCAGTCACATCTGTATGTGTACATGCACACACACACATACACACACAAAAATTACCCAGTCTGTGGTATTCTGTTATAGCAACACAAGGAGGACTAAGAAACCAGGTATAACAGAAATAAAAGAAATTATATTAGGCCGGGTGCAGTGGCTCACACCTGTAATCCCAGCACTTTGGGAGGCCGAGGCAAGCGAATCACCTGAGGTCAGGAGTTCGAGACCAGCCTCACCAACACGGTGAAACCCCGTCTCTTCTAAAAATACAAAATACAATTAGCTGGGCATGGTGGCGGGCGCCTGTGATCCCAGCTACTCAGGAGGCTGAGGCAGGAGAATCGCTTGAACCCAGGAGGCAGAGGTTGCAGTGAGTCGAGATCATACCATTGCACTCCAGCCTGGGCAACAAGAGCAAAACTCTATCTCAAAAAAAAAAAAAAAAAAAAAAAGATATTAAGTTACAAGTAGGTACAGCCTCCTTCCTCTTCTCTTAGGCCTTTGATCCCTACAGGCATAAATGATCACAAAACATGTAACACCCAAACGCACACAGAATACACACAGAGAGACAGGCACGCCCACACCCTCTTACACAGGAGCACATCGGCTTTCCATACACATGCAAACATATTCCCTGTGACATGCAGGCACACACATAACCCTCCCTGACCAAAGAGGCAGAGGGAGGGACATTTTTCTCTTACTGGGAGCAGGTTTTCTCTTCCAGGATTGGTCCTCAGAGCTGGAGCACTCCACCTGCACACCCGGCCAAGATGGAGTCTTCCCAATGATCCTTCGATCCCAACAAAAAAAGCCCAGCCCTTCCTGGATCTTGGAGCCAGTGCTGACCTTGGCAAGAAGGAGTTTTGAGAGCCTTGGGGTGACTGCTGGGATTAAGTGTGAAGTCCACCTTTTGGGCTTTTTGCACCGTGTTTTGAGAAATTACAACTGTGACCCAGAACAGCAGCTTTGACACCAGGGAGACCAGGGTTCAAATCCTACCTCTGCCACTTCCTAACTGTAGGAACTTGGGGCCACTTACATAAATATGCTGAATTTCAGTGTCCTCAGTTGTAAAATGGAAATGGTAATTCTCACCAAGCAGGGATTTGTATGGATAAAAGGTGATTCTGTGTGTAAGTGCTTGGTTTGGTACCAGGCACACAATAGGTGTCAGTAATAGGAGAAGAGAGGACATTTTCCAAGCCACATGCTCCATTCATTTACAGTCTTAATCTTGGGTTTTCCTTTTCTTTTTTCTTCCCCCAAGCATAACATAAATCCCGGCTACTTTGCATTTATATTCTATAACTTTTTATGCATCATTTTTTATCCAAAATGATGATTTTTCCATTAGATCTCTTCATGTAAATGACTCTGGTACGAACAAGGGCTAATTTCTTCATCTGTCCTTGGGCACCATATATCTGGTTATGATCATGAAAACCATTCAGCAAATCAATTTTAATTATCCCAAATTCTCTTTATAGGCAACATTTCAAGACTCAAAGCTTCCTGAGAAAAGGGGACAAAAAACTACAGTCTGAAAGTCAAAAGCAGACATTGCTCTTAAGAATCCATATCTAAAAGTGGACCTTGAAACATCAAATTTTGAATGTTTGTTTTCCAACTCATCCGTTCAACACCACCAACATCTCTGAACGCCAACTATGTGCTAGACACAGTGATTGGTGTCCAGTTCGCAGAGACATACAGAGTTCAGTACAAAAGCAAAGTACATAAGGAGTCAAAATTCAAAATGGTCAGAGAAATGATTTTTAAAATACTAATTTTCTAAAAGGTACATGGCTCAGGCCTGTAATCCCAGCACTTAGGGAGGCCAAGGCAGGTGGATCGCATGAGCTCAGGAGTTCAAGACCAGCCTGAGCAACGTGACAAAACCCCATCTCTACAAAAAATACAAAAATTAGCCATGCATGATGTCACATGCCTGTAGTCCCAGCTACTCTGGAGGCTGGGGTGGGAGAATTGCTAGAGCCCAGGAGGCAGAGGTTGCAGTGAGCTGAGATCGCACCACTGCACTCCAGCCTGGGCGACAGAGCAAGGCACCATTTCTAAAAAAAAGAAAAAAAGGGCCGGGCGCGGTGGCTCAAGCCTGTAATCCCAGCACTTTAGGAGGCCAAGACGGGCGGATCACGAGGTCACAAGATCAAGACCATCCTGGCTAACACAGTGAAACCCCGTCTCTACTAAAAAATACAAAAAAAACTAGCCGGGCGAGGTGGCAGGCGCCTGTAGTCCCAGCTACTCGGGAGGCTGAGGCAGGAGAATGGCGTGAACCCAGGAGGCAGAGCTTGCAGTGAGCTGAGATCCGGCCACTGCACTCCAGCCTGGGCGACAGAGCGAGACTCCATCTCAAAAAGAAAGAAAGAAAGAAAGAAAGAAAGAAAGAAAGAAAGGAAGAAAGGAAGAAAGGAAGAAAGGAAGAAAGGAAGAGAAAGAAAGAGAGAGAGAAAGAGAGAGAGAAAGAGGGAAAGAGAGAGAAAGAGAGAAAGAGGGAAAGAAAGAAAGAAGGGAGGGAGGGAAAGAAAGAGAGAAAGAAAGAAAGAAGGGAGGGAGGGAAAGAGAGAAAGAAAGAAAGAAAAGAAAGAAAGAGAAAGAAAGAAAGAAAGAAAGAAAGAAAGAAAGAAAGAAAGAAAGAAAGAAAGAAAGAAAGAAAGAAGAAGGAAGGAAGAAAGGAAGGAAGGAAAGGGAAGGAGGGAGGGAGAGAAAGAGAAGGAGAGAGAGGGAGGGAAGGGAAGGGAGGAAGGACGGAAGGAAGGAAGGAATGAAGGAAGGAAGAAAGGGAGGAAGAAAAGAAAAAGGAGAGGAGAGGAGAAGAGATGAGAGGAGAGGAGAGGAATTATCTTAGCATGGCTAGAAGATACAAGGATAAAGCAGCTAGTACTTTGAGGACAAGGACCACCCTCCTCTATATTCCCAGCACCTAACACAGCGCCCGGCACATAAAGGTGCTCAGGAAATGCTTCTGGAATGAATGAGCCATGGATTCACAGAAACGGAGCCAAAGTCTCATAAGCCATGCTGGCTCTGGCAATACCCGAGGGCAAGGTGGAAACATTAAAGATGTTTTTAATCAGGAAACAGTCATAATTCAGAAATGGTTTTTTTATTGTTCACTTTAAAATTCAACTTTGGCTTCTGAATGAAGAACAGATTGAACATGAGCAGGGCTGGAAGCAGGGATTCCAATCAGGAGACCAACGCCGTAATCCAAGGGAGGAAGGCAATCAGGCCTGAAGCTGGCCCCTGGCAGTGGGGATGCATTCGACAGGTTTTGGTGATTGTTTAGATACGGGTGGAGAGGGGAAGGGAAAAAATGCAAGGATGACCCAAAATCACCGTCTTGGGTGGGTGACGGTATCATTCACCGACAAATGGAACAGGAGAGGAGAAACAGGGCAGAAAAATGAAGAGTTTTGTTTTGGGGGTTTGAGGTCCTGTCAAACAGCCAAGATGAGATGCCAAGTAAGACTGCAGCTCAAGAGAGTAGTCAGGGAGGATAGAGTTTAGGGATTCATCAGCATTGGCTCAAGGATTCTAAACCTGTGTGTCAGATCCCTCAGCTTGCACACAATATTATGTATGCATGTGCATTTTTTAGGAGCGAAGGCCCAAGTCCTACATCATTTTCTCAATGGATCTATGCTCTCAGAATGGTTAAGAAGTATGGTGAGCCTGGCACAGTGACTCACACCTGTAATCCCAACACTTTGGGAGCCTGAGACCAGCCGATCACCTAATCCCAGGAGTTCAAGACCAGCCTGGGCAACCTAGTGAGACCCTGCCTCTACAAAAAACAAATACAAAAAGTTAGCCAGGTATGGCATACATCTATAGTCTCAGCTACCTGGGAGGCTGATGTGGGAGGATTGCTTGTGCCTGGGAGGTTGAGGCTGCAGTGAGCCATGATCATGCCACTGCACTCCAGCCTGGGTGACAGAGTGAGACTTTGTCTCAAAAATAAATAAATAAAAGAAGCATGGTGTATGAGGCCCTGGGTATCTGTATCAGTCAGAATTCTTCAGGGAAAAAAAAAAACAACAGAACCAACAGGAGGTGGGAGACAGAGAGAGATAAAAACACAAAGAGACAGAAAGAAACTTTAGGAGATTGGCCCATGAGATTGTGGAAGCTGGCAAGTCCAAAACCTGCAGGACAAACTGGCAGCCTGGAAATTCGGGTGGGATTTCCATGTTAGAGTCTTGAGGCAGAATTTTTTCCTCTCAGGGGAACTTAGTTTTTGTTCTTAAGGCCCTCAACTGACTGGATGAAGCCAACCACATTATCAAGGGTAGATGCTATATATATATATATGTGTATGTGTGTGTGTGTGTGTGTGTGTATTTTTAAATCATTGAGATTGTGTATGTGTGTGTGTATTTTTAAATTACTAATCATCGAGGTTGTGTGTGTGTGTGTGTGTGTGTGTGTATGTATTTTTTTTCTTTTTATGAAATGTGGTCTTGTTCTATTGCCCAGGCCAGGGTGTGGTGGCACAATCCTAGCTCACTGCACCCTCAAACTTCTGGGCCCAAGCTATCCTCCCACCTCAGCCTCCCAAGTAGCTGGGACTACAGGCACACACCACTGCACCCAGCTAAATTACTTTTTTCTTTTGTAGAGATAGGGTCTCGCTTTTTTGCCCATGCTGGTCTCAAGCTCCTGGCTTCAAGCAATCCTTCTGCCTCAGCCTTCAGCACTACACTTGGCCTTTTTAAACAGAAAAACACACACACACACACACACACACACAAATGCACAAAATAAAGGTGGCACTTAATAGACCACAATGATAACACTTATTTGCTGATACAAGGAGGCAGGATGTTGCCTTGTTCAGCCTCAGACGGGAAGGTGCACGTCACACGACTCAGCTTCTTCACGTTTCGGTGCCTGTCCGTCAACAACTGTGAAACTGTGTCGAGTATTGGCCGGGTGCAGTGGCTCACACCTGTAATCCCAGCACTTTAGGAGGCCAAGGCAGGCCAGTTACCTGAAGTCAGGAGTTCGAGAACAGCCATGGCCAACGTGGTGAAACCCCTTCTCTACCAAAAACACACACAAAAATTAACGGGCATGGTGGCACCTGCCTGTAGTCCCAGGTACTCAGGAGGCTGAGGCAGGAGAACTGCTTGAACCCAGGAGGCAGAGGTTGCAGTGAACTGAGATCGCACTGCTGCACTCCATCCTAGGCAACAGAGTGAGACTCCATCCCCACCAAAAAAAAAAAAAAATAGTGTGGCAAGTATTAATTGTCAGATTACAAATAAATTTTAGTAAGTAGGCAAATTTACAAATACAGAACCTGCAAATAATGAAGGTGACTGTTGGTCAGGATAGTCTCAAACACCTGACCTCAATGATTATGGAACAGACAGATTTGAAAAATGCATCAGAGCCTCTCCCCTGCCACACCCAATTGATTCAGCCTAATGCAAGCAGAAGACAAGGATGAGGGAGACCGTCCGAAGCTGCTCGCCACGGGGCTGCATCTGTTCAGAGCCCTGATCCTTCTCCGGGGCCTGTGAGATGATCAGCGCTAGAGAAGGGGGAGAAGCCTGCGACAGTCAACTTCTCATGTTGCTTCTTGTTCCCCACTGTAGGGAACAATTTCTACACCTGCGGCCAGCACAGGCCATGGAAGGCAAGCTCCGGCTCCGGGGAAATCTGCTCTTTCTCCCGCAGGGAAGAGTAAAGGGTGAAGAGAGAGGGGAGAACCCCTCCCCAGGATTTTCTGGAGAACACAGGACAAAATTCCTATTTTAAAGGCCCAGATAGAATAGAAGAGAGGAGGACACAATCCTTACCTCCGGGGAAGTCAGTCCCAATGACTGCTCATGGTGGAGACAGCTTTCAGAAAACCAGCGGAGAGGAAAAGCCAGGGGCAGACAGCTGCCTTTGATTCTCAGCACTAGCAGACCCGCGGTCCACAATCACCATCTCCAGGGACACGTCTGTTCCTTTTTCAACGTTGACAGTGACTTTGAACATCACCTTGAAGTGGAGTCATGTGAGGGACAGGGTTCCATCAGGAAGTGCAGGCTTGAGGGAAGACCTCAGAGGCACGGCAAGGTCCTGTAAAAATCAAACACATCACCATCATCCTCATGTCCCTGCCATTACCAGTAGACTTAAACGATATGGAAGCAGTTAATATATGCCTATATGTCACTGACTTTTTTTTTGAATGGAGCCTCACTCTGTCGCCCAGGCTGGAGTTCAGTGGTGCAATCTCAGCTCACTGCAACCTCCGCCTCCTGGGCTCAAGTGATTCTCCTTCCTCAGCCTCCCAAGTAGATGAGATTACAGGCGTGTGCCACCATGCCCAGCTAATTGTTTTTTTATTTTTTATTTTTTTGTATTTTTAGTAGAAATGAGGTTTCACCAGTTGGCCAGGATAGTCTCAAACTCCTGACCTCAGGTGATCTGCCCGCCTCAGCCTCCCAAAGTGCTGAGATTACAGGCATGAGCCATCACGCCCGGCCATATGCCATTGACTTTTAATCCCATGAAAATCCAGGTTTATATTTATGGAGGGTTTGCCAGGTCCCTGATGCTGTGCTATGTGTCACAAGAGCTCTGTTTTGAAAACAACCACGCCGGCCAGGAACTGTTTATCATTTGCATTCCATCAATGAAGGAACAGAGGCTTGGCCAAATTAAGTAACTTCATAAACTAGTAGACAATAGAGCAGGGTTTCTTGACTTCAGCACTACTGACATTTGGGGCCAGATTATTCTCTGTTGTGAAGGGATGTCCTATGCATTGAAGGATGCTGAAGAGCATCCTCAGCCTCTACCCACTAGATATGCCAGCAGCAACTCCCTCAAGTTATGACAACCAAAAATGTCTCCAGACATGGCCAAATGTCCCCTGGAGGCTGGGGGCCAATTCCAGCTGAGAACCAGTGCAATAGGACAATCATTTGAATCCAGGCTGAATCCAAAGCTCACTCCCCTCATTGCTACATGATCCCAACTCCTTGCTGTTAATCCCCAATCTTCAGCCTGAAACCAGGGCTCAAAAAGGAAGGCAAGTCCCTAACACTGCACAGCTTGTATGGGGTCCAGTGGATGTGAATTCAGTCTGACCCCAAGCTAAGTCCTCTTCCCACCCACCATCCAGCGTCTGTTTCAAAGGAGATTCATCCATCAATGCCTGTACTAAACCGTGGGCTTGAATTTGGCAGTAGTTAGGAAAGGGTCACTCCTATGTCTGACACCAGACATAGGAGCAATTCCATTGCTTATCAGGGATTTTTGCCCTAACAGTGGTTGTAAGGAAAGCCCAGGGTCTAAGTTCAAGGAATACATTCTCCTACTTCCTTCCCACAGGGTGGTAATAGCAAAAGTGTCAATAGCCCTCAGGGAACAGCTGTGTGCTCCAACAGATGAACAACACGTTATAGTCCACAACGGTTGACTTTCTTGAGTATCTTCCATGTGCCAGGCACCTTTGAATACCATCTCCTCTAATCCTCACAAGTGCCCTGTGAATTGCTTATGCGGGTTTTATAGATGCAGAGGCTGAGATTCCAGAGAGCTAAGGTCCCTCGCCCCAGGTCCATAGCTAGGAAGTGCCCAGGCCTGGATCCAAACTCAGATCTGCTAGTTCTGCAGTACAAGCAGGTTACACTCCACTCTGCAGTCCCCAGCTCATACCAGCTTCCTCCCCTCCATCATTCCCATTTCCTTCTCCAGCCAATTACAGCCAAGTTTCACATCTAGTGATTTTGCAACTATCTTCTTTTCTTGTACAATCACTGGCTTCAACTGCCAATATCTTCCTTTGATGGCAAAAGAGAGGGTGACATGGCCTTCAGAGATTCAAAACTGGACAGAGCAACAGGTTGCAAACCCCAAAGCTTTGCTGGATTTTTAGCCAAAGAACTGGACAGAAGGATATCTGTGGCTTATCAGATGGCCCTCCTCCCACCGCATGATGGTGGCTGATGAAGGAACATGCTTGACAGTTCAGTTAGCTCTTTAATTACATGGAAAGAAGAGCCTTCAGAAGCCAGTCAATCAGCTGAGGAAGAAAGCGGCACGTCCGGCTTCAAATCAATGGCTGTTCCAGTCTCTTTCAACAAAGGCTTGATGTGTCATTTTCTATTGTCTGCAGTTAATGAGTCAGTTTGATCAGGCGTTGCTTCCGTGGCCTCCCTTGGATAAAGGGAAGCTTGCTTAACTCTGGGGAATGCTCTCTGCTTGATAACGTTTCTCCATGCATTTCTCAGGGCATCTATCACTCTGAGAGTTGTTGTCTACTGAGTATCTGCTATGTGCCGGGCCGTGCATTGAGGACTCAGTATGTCTTAGCTCTTTTGATCTTCACGTCAACTCCAGGAGAGAGGTTCTACTGGCTCCCTGGCCCTGCTCCTTACCAACTGGAAGCCTTTGGGCTTCTCTGTGCCTCTGTTTTCTCATCTGTTTAATGGGGATAATAATAGTTCTGACCTCAAAGAGTTGCAAAACTTTGATGAATTCATGTTTACAAAGTCCTTAGAATAGTGCCTTGCACACAGTAACTGCCGGTAACAGTTTGCTACTTTTTTTTTTTTTTTTTTTTTTTTTTTTTTTTGAGATGGAGTCTTGCTCTGTCACCCAGGCTAGAGTGCAGTGGCACAATCTTGGCTCGCTGCAACCTCTGCTGCCTGGGTTCAAGCGATTTTCCTGCCTCAGTCTCCCAAGTAGCTGGGATTACAGGCAGGTGCCACCACGCCCAGCTAATTTTTGTGTTTTTAGTAGAGACAGGGTTTCAGCATCTTGGCCAAGCTGGACTTGAACTCCAGACCTGGTGATCCACCCGTCTCGGCCTCCCAAAGTGCTGGGATTACAGGCGTCAGCCGCCGCGCCCGGCCTACGTTTATTATTATCCTCATTTTTCAAGCAAGGAACCTGGGGTTGATAAAGATTAAGGAGGCTGACCAAGGCTCAGTGGTTGCCAGCCACAAAGCTGAGACTTAACACTGGTCTGTTTGACTCCAAAGCTAAGTTCTTACCACTGGATCATGAAAGGGGGAAAGAAGGAAAGGATACACAGCTGCTTCTGGGAAACTGCCAGAGCCCTGGGAACCCTGGAACTGGCTCTCACTTTACAAAGCCAAGAGCAGACCAGCAGTCAGCACGGAACCCACCTAGAGAGGATCTAGCCCGGAGGAAGGAGACCCTATCTCAGGGTTAGAGTGACCAAAAGGGCTGCTGGAGGAACTCCTCATCCTCAGAATAGAGGCCAAACTCTGCCTTGGCATAAAAGCTCTCCTGAGCCCTCCAACCTTCCCATCTTTATCCTCAGGTACCTCACGCACTCCAATCCCCCCATCTGCATCTCTACTCAGACCTGCCAGTCTCTTGAATTCTGTGTCTGTTCATACATACTCTTCACTCTACCTCAAATTCCTTCCCCTTCCCCATTTCTACCACACACACTGCCCTCTGAAACTCAGCTCTAGTGTCACCTACTCCAGGAAGCCTTCCATGACCACACTGCATGGGGCTAGATGCCTCTTTGGGGCTTCCACAGTACTCCCCTCCTTATTTTTTCAGCTTAAAATTCCCCTGTAATTATAAATCCGTATTGTAATTATCTGTCTCTCTCCTAGGCCCTGGAACTCCTCTAAGGTCCAGCTCAGAAGCCAGCACACAGTAGGTGCTCAGGAAATATTTGTGAGTGAATGAGTTATTAAAGGATGGGTAGTCCACTTAGGTACCCTTCCATGTGCAAAAGGGACTTTATTAATGCTGTGGGTCCACATAGGGCTTGAAGACCCAGGGAAATATGCTAACACATAGTGGGTGCACTCAGCCACACCTAAAAAGAGAATGGGCTGCAGGAACAGGCAAAGGACTCCAAAAGACTGACGGTATGCAAGCAGAAGCTGAAGGAATGCCCACCAGGGATGCCAGAGTTAATTTATGAATTACTAAGATGATGGCTGATGTTCTAATGCTTTCAGTCTATACTCAATCAACTTGAAATCTTCTCAAGCAACCTTAAAATAATAATTATAGGCCGAGGCAGGTGGATCACGAGGTCAGGAGTTCGAGACCAGCCTGACCAACATGGTGAAACCCCGTCTCTACTAAAAATACAAAAATAGCCAGGCATGGTGGCACGCGTCTATAATCCCAGCTACACAGGAGGCTGAGACAGGGGAACTGCTTGAACCCGGGAGGCGGAGGTTGCAGTGAGCAGAGATCGCGCCACTGCACTCCAGCCTGGGTGACAGAGCAAGACTCCATCTCAAAAATAATAATAATTTGATCGCCATCACCTATGAGGCACCTCGATGTACCATGCATTGTGCCATGCCTTTAACACACAGAGCGATCACCAGCCCTCCCTACATATATAATGCACAACTTTAAAATGTGTACAGAATTCAAATAATCAACTCCAATGTTGGGGGAGGAAAGGATAACATCTGTATACAATCTTCAATTTAACCTCATTTTTCTGATGCAATCTTCGACCATGTATTTCTATTTTCATATAGGTCTTTTTGTTTGTTTGTTTGTTTTTGTTTGTTTTTGTTGTTGTTGTTGTTGAGACAGAGTCTCCCTGTGTCGCCCAGACTGGAGTGCAGTGGCCGGATCTCAGCTCACTGCAAGCTCCGCCTCCCGGGTTCACGCCATTCTCCTGCCTCAGCCTCCCGAGTAGCTGGGACTACAGGCGTCCACCACCTCGCCCGGCTAGTTTTTGTATTTTTTAGTAGAGACGGGGTTTCACCGTGTTAGCCAGGATGGTCTCGATCTCCTGACCTCGTGATCCGCCCGTCTCGGCCTCCCAAAGTGCTGGGATTACAGGCTTGAGCCACCGCGCCCGGCCCATACATGTCTTTTAATTGTATTCTTTTTTTTCACAACTGTGCAATGTACAATAAGCTAATCCCAAAGATCTTCCAGCTAAAAGTTAAAGATCTGCTGTGTTAGGTGGCTTTTATGATTTTATATTCTCATTTGTTTCTTTCATTCTTTGGCTTGGTTGTATTAAGTTTATGAGACTCATGTTTCTTTACCAGAAAGATCAGCACTTCTTCTTTTTGCTTGGTTTTCTATAGTAATCACAAAAATGCAATAAAATATTAAAGTCCTTGGCACAAACACTGCTGCACAGGCAAAGACAGAGACCCTCCTGGAGAGGAATTTCTGCCAGGGGGTCATCATCACATGAGCTTGAGATGGCCTTGCAGCCCCTGATACACAAAAACTCAAACTCCTATGTAAGAAGGGGTGTATGGGTATCCGTGTAAATGCCCCCAAAGCCCAGTTTGTCCCAAAGATGAATATGTGGCAACCAAAAGCTCTCAGTATGGGTATTATATTTATTTGTCTGATTGGATATTGTGGCTCAGAGCAGTCAAGTAACTCACCCAGAGTCCCACAGTCAATGAGAAACAGAGCTGGGAACATGAATCAAGGTGGAATTGAGCACCTATGTTTAATAACAATAGATGGTGTTTATTGAGCACTTACTATGTGCCAAAGATTCTTCCAAGCACCATTTGTCTTTGACTGACTTAGTTCTCACAGCAACCCTAGGAGGAGTGCCCCATTTTACAGATGAGAAAACTGAGAGGCAGAGAGATCGAATGACTCACCAGTGCTCACCCCACCAAATGTGGTGGAGCCAGACTTTGAACGGGGAGAACCTGGCACTTCCAAGACTCTCTCTTAAGTGCCAAGCCTCTCAGTAAGCCAAAAATCTCCAAACAGACCCTGAGCACAAAGAACACCTCCCTCCCTGAATAAGGATTGAGGACATGGTAGAGAGAAGCCAAGTGCCCTGAGGCTGGGTTGATTGTACGAGCTGCTATTTTCCTGCAGGGAAGCAGCTCTGCCATCAAAGGCTCCTGTCTGAGAAGCTGACCTTGCAGCACAAGGGCATCCGAGCCACGGCCAGAGCTGCTTTTCTAAGGCATTGCTCTGAGAAGCCCCTTCTGGAAATGCTTCTCCTGCATGCCTCATTCTCATGAGGGGCTGTCAGGCCTCAAAGAGCTGAATCAGGGATTTAATTGAATGCTGCGGGAAAAGGTGCTATGTGGGTCTCCATAGGCTCAGCTCTAACAGCATTTGCACTTTGGCCACTAAAGCACAAAATGCAAACCACTAGCCTCTCGGTGCAGGAAACGAAACAAGGGTGTAAAAAATCAGGAGATCTCAGATCAAGTTGAGGCATCCCTGACTCACTGGATGACCTGGGGCAAGTCACTTCACCTGTCAGAGCCTCAGGCTCTTGTGCACATGGAGTGTGATGAGTCAGGGTTTCTCTAAACTCTCTGCCTCCAACATCCAGGGCTCCTGTGCCCACATACCGGAGGAGATACACATCATGAATTGGTTTGAGCTTCCCTCTGCGTATTGAATTTCAGGCCTACATGACTGGAACCCAAATGAGGAGGGAATCCTGAGAAACCAAGAACAGTGCTTTACAGGAGAATCTACAAAAGTCCCTAACTGCAGCAGTGACTGTATTTACCTGAATGGCTCCCAATATCTGATCAATTCCCTGGAATGATCCACCCCAGCTGCAGGTCCTATTATTGTTAATAAATGGTACTTAATTGGATAGCATACTATGTGCTGATTATTTCACTTGCTACAACAACCTAAGAGATAGGTAAGAATAAGGACCATCAGAAAAAGGGGGAAACTGAGGCTTAC
Source organism: Macaca mulatta (assembly GCF_049350105.2). Classification (NCBI taxonomy): domain Eukaryota; kingdom Metazoa; phylum Chordata; class Mammalia; order Primates; family Cercopithecidae; genus Macaca; species Macaca mulatta. Next base: position 10,500,538 of record NC_133425.1, on the reverse strand, counting down.
ATGCCCAAGGGCACATATATAATAAGTAGTACAGTTGGGACTAGACCTCACGTTAATATGACCAAAGGTCTGTGTTCTCTCCACTACTTCTCCAATTCTCAAATAATCTTGGTCTTGCAAACCAAAGCAGCTTTGGCACAGCTCACATGTTTAATATTTGTTCAACAAGTATTCGGTAAGCACCTATTACAAGCCAGGTGCCATGCAAGGCACCAGAGATACAGCAATGATAGAGACTAACTCAGATTTTTGGCTTCAGAGGACCTCAATTGCTCCCATAGCGGGGACAATGAAGCTCCAGTAAGAGATAATCATGGTTCGAATGCGAATGAGACGTTGGCAGACACACACGGGAAGCATTCGCCTCCATTCTCATAAAAGAAAGCCCTTGATTGGTGGCGGTAAATGGATCCTGGGGAGGAGCAGGGGGAAATGTGTTCAAGCTGCATCGGTAGATTTACTGCAAAATGGAAAATGTTACTGAATGTAAAAATGCTGAAGATATGAAATTAAAATTGAATCACGAACACAAATCATTTCTGAGTTTCAGAAAAGTGTGAAGGTTGCCTGCATAAAATTTGCCTGGAAGATGGGGGAGATGAGGAACAAGTGGAAAAATAGGTGGGTTTGCATGCCAGCCCAGAGTATTTATCTCAAAACCGGGAATATTTTGCACATTTATAATGTTTAATATTTTATTCATCCATTCAGCAGACACATCATCTTGAGCAAAGGGGTATGAGATGAACAAGACCCAGTTCCTTTACTAAAGAAGCTCAGCAATGAATGGGGGAAGGAGCCTAACATATACACTGTAATACTAATATTTACAACATCGTTATGTTGTAAGGGTCGTGACAGGTATGAATGAAGTCCCATGAGCTCCACAAGAAGGAAGCAATTAATTCCAACCTAGGGGAACCCTATGGCTTTTCCTGGAAGTAGAGGCCCATGAAATGGGTGTCGGAGCAGAGAGACAAAGAGTGATCAAGATAAAGGGAAGCAGAGATGTGCAGATGTGGAGGCTTGTTCATAGATTAATGGTTGAGTCAGGATGGTGAGCCGTAGACAGTGGGAAGATGGGACAAGAGCAGGTTTCTCAACCTCAGCGCTATTGACATTTAGGGTTGCATAATTCTGTGTTGTGGTGCTGTCCTGTGCATTATGGTATGTTTAGCTGCATCCCTGGCCACTGCCCACTGGATGCCAACAACAAAAAACACTTAGTAATTCTAGTTTAAGAGGCCAGTGTAATAGAGGGGAGAGAAGATGAGAAGGGAAGAGAGGGAAGAGGAGAGGAGGTGAGGAGCATGAAAATGTCTTCGCTTTTATTACTCTTAAGTATTGACTAGGCTGAAATTAGTACATATTATAGCATTTGATCCTCTCCACAATGCCTGCAATTATGTAGCTTTGGGCTGAATGTGGTGGCTCACACCTGTAATCCCAGCACTTTGGGAGGCCAAGGCAAGAGGATCACTTGAGGTCAGGAGTTCAAGACCAGCCTGCCCAACATGGCAAAACCCCATCTCTACTAAAAATACAAAAATTAGCCAGTCGTGATGGTGGGCACCTATAATCCCAGCTACTCAAGATGCTGAGGCAGGAGAATCACTTGAACCCAAGAGGCAGAGGTTGCGATGAGCCGAGATTGTGCCACTGCACTCCAGCCTGGGCGACAGGAGTGAAACTCCATCTTAAAAAAAATAAATAAATAAGGGATGTAGCTTTGGCCTAAGTAAGTATCATGATTTATCCCAACTCCATATCTGTGCCTATTTTTGTTTTGCCTCTGTTTCCTCCTACACTGTGTCCCATTCTGCAGCTATCCTGAGTGACCTGCCTCCCGGACCAGGCCACAGGCTGCCTGGGGGACCCTCATAGGTCAGGGTGAGGAAGGAAGACCAAACCACCTATTCCAGAGCTGCACGTCCATACTGTGAGTGCCACTGAGGCCCTGATGCCACCTCGGAGGCCTGCTGCGATGGCACTGTTGAATATTTTAAACAAGACAAAAGAACAAGATGCTGCAAGCCTGTCAGTGGCATACCATGGCCTTGTTTTACAAGATCCTTTCCTGTCTTGCCGCATTTGCCTTGCCAACCCAGTCCACTGCATTCCCCAGGCCCCTCATATCTCCTTTTGCCTTCAAACTTCTTTGCACACTGTGTTCTGTGCCTAGAGGGACCTCCCACCCCAGCCTCCTCACCCTGCCAACTCCACTCACCTTTCAGGTCTAAGATCCCACATCACCTTTTCCAGGCAGTCTTCTCCATTGTCCAAGCCTGAATTGACGCTCAACTCTAAGCTTCCATAATAGGCTACTTTATCATGGTTAGTTACTTGCGTGCCCACCCCTCATTAGACAAGGGGTCAGAAACTACAGCTGGGAGTGGAGTAAAACCTGTTTTGGTAAATAAAGTTTTATTAGAACACAGCCATGTCCCTTTTTTTGCGTATTAGCAACAGCTGCTTTTGCACTACAAGAGTAGAATTAAATAACTGCAACAGAGACCATATGTCCACAAAGCCTAAAATATTTTCTATTCACTCCTTTACAGAAAAATTTTGCTGGCCCTTGCACCAGACTATGGGCTCTCTAAGAGGAAGAAAGCTGCCTTGTTCCTCAGTGTATTGCAATCAGCATCTAGTGCTGGGCCTGGGAGAGAAAAGCAGTTTAATGAATATTTGATGAATGGAATATTTGATGAATGTTGAGTACGTAAGTGTCAAGCTCCATGACAATGTGACAATGCTCACACATAAGAGACACTTTTGGCAAGATAGTTCCAAATCAAAAGAAACAGTCTGATTGTATAAAACAAAATCAGCTCAGAAACATGCATGCCTACACACACACACACACACACACACACACACACACACACACACACCTCTCAACAAAATGAATAGCTGGTGGTTGGTATGTTGAGTTCTAACTTAAAGGAGATGCTACAGAGACAGGTTGGGTTAAGGTAACTTCCTGCTATGAGCTTCTGTGATTTTTATTTGAATTTTCTTCCCATCCAATGTTTTGAACAAGAAAAATCAGTTGTTGAATTAAACCTGAATTTCATCAACCTAGAAATCTGAGATGAATAATCTAGACTTTTTTTTTGAGTCTTGGAAGGAGGGAGAAAGGACAGTAAAGCTAACATTATCTATTAAGGATGACCATGACTTCAGCTCCCCAAACTGGAAATGCCTCCAAAAAATAACGCCTTGTCCCCCTTGTCCAGCTGATAAAGTTAAACTCCTTCTTCAGCAGTCATTTCATTTTTCTTGCCTTCTCAAAGCCCTCTTTGATCCACCTTCCCAAACTCTCCCTCTTCCAAACTCTAGTAGCACTTTGCTCCTACCTGTATTACAATCGCTTCTCAGACTTGCTTGCATGTCTACTTAATACGTCAAAAATGCATGACTCCCTTGGAGACCCCTGGAAAAAATGCAACACCTTATCTAAGAAAGGTACCCTGTTCCAAGCTCATTTAGCATTCAGCCGGGGCTGATTAGAGTTCTGATTATGATACTGGAATTACTTTTATTTCCAAGCATTAGTATTTAGGATCAGGTGGGCATTAGTCAACAGGGATTTAAAAGCAACAACGGAAAGGAAAGTTCTTCCCTACACACATACACGCACATGTGCATGCACACACACACGCGCACGCACACACACGCATCTTTCTTATCTTTAGTTAGCTTTGCCCAGATTGATATGAAAACATTTCCAGACCCAGAAGTAATTTATCTTTTATGATTGTGAAAATCATTCGTTTTTTTAAGAGAATGGGATGCCAGAGATAAATTGAGTGAAACAATAGTTTCAGGGCTCTTCCAACAGCAATAAGTAGACAAAGACCTTGAATAAAATCAGAGACAACAACCGAAGCCAGGGCTGTTGAGTCAAATAATTGTGCATTTTGGATTCCATTTCTGTCCCTCTCTAAATGTGCTACCTTGGGAGACTTAATAACCTCCTCTGAGCCTCCACTTCCAACTGTGTACACACACCTCACCTCACAGTTCATTCTTTGCTAAGTACAAGAGATTTTTTTAAAACATAAATCAATCCAGGAACCTATTGGATTAAAAGTTTTCAACATCTTCCCATTTAATTTAGAATAAAGCACGCACTCCTTGATGTAACTTTTGCATATAAAAAAAGCCTAAGTATATTTGTGCAACCAAACAAGGGGAAACTTTTTTCACATGATAAGAAGTTTAGAGATGGTCCAGAGAAGCTCCAAAATGCCACGAGTGACGCATGTTCCTTCTATCCTCCTGCTCTGCCATCATCAGAAAATAGAGACCCTCATGGTCACAAGATGGCTGCACCAGCTCAGGGCTTTGCTTCCAAGTTCCAGGGAAAACGTAGGGAAGGGAGCAAAGGAAAAAAGGCATTAACAGTTGGGTCTGTCCCTTTTTATCACTAAAGTAATAACTTTTCTTTAGACTGCAACTTACAGATTATTGGCCAGAACTTTGTTACATTACCAATGTCAGTTTCAAGGAAGACAGTCTTCTTAGGTGAGTACTTTGCCTCCTGAACAAAACCAGGCTTTTGTTGATAAGAAGAAAGGGCGGTTAAAATGTTGGACTTGCCTGTAGGTTGTAGCAACAGTGAAGAGATTTTTGCAGCTCTAATTCAGGTCCCAAGTCAGCTGATTTTGAATTAATTTAAAGGGAGATCATCCTGACTTATTCAGGTTAAAACCCTTAAAAGAGGGACTGGGCTCCCAAGAGCTGAGAGAGCCTCCTTGCTGGCTTGATGAAATAGAAAGTCATGTTGAGGAACCCCATATGGCAAAGGGATGAAGGAGGACTCCAGAAACTTCAGACTCTAGGACCAGATAGCTGCCTCCAACCAACAGCCAGCAAAAAGCCATGATGCTCAATCATGCATCCATAAGGAAACGGATTCTGCCAAGAGGACCCAGCTAAGCTGTACTCAGACTCCTGACCCACAGAAACTGTGAGATAATACGTGTGGGTTTTTTTTATGCAGCCAAGATTGTGGCAATCATTGAAATGGAACTGTTGAAAGAATAAATGATAAGGGAGAGAGGGAAAAAGAGAACGGCTGAATTAAATGAGTGAATGTGTAAATGGGTAGGTGAATGCATGAGTGGAGAAATGGATGCATGGATGGGTGGGTGGATGATGGAGTAAATGTGGCAATAGATAGCTAATACTGTGCCAAACACACAGGTCTCCTTTCCGCCACTTTGATTGTGCTGTACCCCTTCATCCATCAAGGACTTCACTCAGGCTGTTATTTCTGCCAGATACAGCCTTTCCTCAGTTCCGTACAGAGCCAACGCATTCTCCTCCTTCAAATTCCAGCTCAAATACCCTTCTCAGAGATGCCTTTCCTCACCATTCAACCTAACTATCTCTTCATCACTCTCTATGCCTCATCTGCATCATAGAATCTAAACCAGTCAGCAATTACCTTTATTTACCTATTTGCTTCCTTGAAATTGTCTTTCTCCACTAGAATGTCACCTCCAAGAGGGAAGGGACTGTGTCTGCCTCCACAACACGTAGATCGGTTCCAGGCACTCAGTAAAGCTCAGGAAAAGACAACCCCCTCCACACACCCAAACTCCTGATGAGGTTTGCAAGCAGCTTAAAAGCAGGATTTCCAGAAGAGCATACCCCTGAATGATCCGTGAACATAGCAGAAGGTACTCCTGGTCCTTAGCTCTTCCTACTGCCTCCCTCTCCCCTCCCGCACGCCCATTTGTATGGTCATACAGAGACTTGCCATATTATTTCCCTCCCTCACACATTCACCCTTGTGATTTAACTGTATTTGTGTGAAATTTTGTGTTTTGTTTTGTTTTGAGATGGAGTCTCACTCTGTCACCCAGGCTGGAATGCAGGGCATGCTCTCAACTGACTGCAACGTCCGCCTCCTGGGTTCAAGCAATTCTCCTGCCTCAGCCTCCCAAGTAGCTGGGATTGCAGGCATGCACCACCACACTTGGCAAATTTTTTGTATTTTTACTAGAGAGGGGGTTTCACCATGTTGGCCAGGCTAGCCTTGAACACCTGACCTCAGGTGATCTGCCCGCCTCGGCCTCCCAAAGTGCTGGGATTACAGGCGTGATCACTGCGCCCAGGCTGTATTTGTGTATTTAACTGTAAGTTACTGCCTCATAAAAGCCAGCAGGAATTTGGAGAGGGGGAGAAGATGCCCTAGAAATATGAACATAGTGTTCACCTCCTACAGTTCATCTCCACATTGTTCTCATATGTTAAAATGAGACAATCTACCAAGGAGAAGGGGGCATCTTGTCTATATGTACCTGACCATCAAATAATACAATCGAGGAGTTGCACATTAATATGAAATAAGAGCCTTCAAAATTTCCAGAAGGATCATTAGAAATTGTTTCACCCACCCCTTTTAATCTAAACAGGTGTATTGTTGAACACCAGCCCTGAGGAGTCCTCTGTACACTGCTCTGTGGGCAAAAAAAGTGTGGCAAACGTGAGTTCCACATTCTTCTCTTGGGGGCTCATGGTGAATGTTAGTGTGGTGGTCTGGAGGTGGCAACTGGCCTCACCCCTCTGGCCCTCTGGGTTCTGAACCACCCACAAGCCAGAGGAGGAATGAAATGCTTTGTTATCCCCAAATGCAGAGTTTCTGGCATATTTGGGATGAATGACCTACGGTAAAGGAAGGCTTTGTGTTACTTCACTAGGAAGTCTGGAATCCAGACATTGACTTCTGCTTTGACAGTATATGGACCAGATGTTCTAAAGGAATTCTCTACACAAGACAACTAAATCCTAAAGAAAATAAAATTTTATTGGTGGGATTACAAGAAGCAAGGGAAATCTCCAAGGGGCCAAAAAATTACGTTGAAGCTTAAGCAGATCAGACAAACATGCATAAGGGAACATCAGTGTGACAATCAAGCACAAGTCTCGGGATAAGAGCAAGATGTGGGGATTGGACCTGACCCTCTACTATTAATCCAAGTAGCTAAAAACAGACAGTGCCTGTGGCTCTCGCAAGGCAAAAATGCAAAATACTCTCTGAAGGAAAGCATTCTTAATCTATGTCCTCAGTATTCTCACAGCTTAAGATTGGCCCAATATAAACTCATAAATGAGCAAGCAACAAAAAATAAGCAGACACACTTGAAACCAAAGAAAATACATAAAATAGAACTATAATTATTGAAATTAGAACTCAATAGGTATAGTTTTTCTTAAAAAAAAAAAAAAGCAAATTATCCACAGCTAAAAAGGGAAATTCATAAACTGGAAGATAGAGAGCAACACAAAGGCAAGAATAAGAAAATAAGACATTCAGAGCTGTGAAGCACAGAATGTGATATTCTAACGTATATTCTAATTCGAATCCCAGAAAATAAAACAGAGAGAGAATAAAAATGAGGCTATATTTGAAAAGGCAAAAACTGAGAGTTTTCCAGGACTAGTAAAGACATGAATCTACAGATACAAGAGTACCATTTACACCAAACTGACTAAGTAAAAAGAAGCCTATTCCTGGATACATTGTGATAAAGCTACAGAACATCAAAGACAAATAGGAAGTCTTAAAACCAGCAGCAGATGGAAGAAATCAGCAACAACCCCCAGCACAGATGTAATAGTTAGACCAGCAACAACTGGACATTTTTTAACAGTAGCAACAGAAGTCATCAAAATTCTCTCTTCATCTAGTTGAGAAAAAGAGAACTGTCAAGCTAGAATAGCAGATCTAACAAAACTCAAGAATCTCAAGAATAAGAGCAAAATAAGGACATTTTCAGACTTATAAAAACAAAGATTTAACCAATAGGCCAACTAAAATAATTTCTAAAGGATGTAGTTGAGAGAGAATGAAAACGAACCCAAGTAAGAAGGCCTGAGATTCAAGAAGATTAGCAAAGGGGAAAAAGGATAAAACATGTAGGTTAATCTAAAGAACCATTGTATTCATAAAATATAGTTGCCTAACAAGTAGGCTTAATAGAAAGAACTAAAGTCCTTAGCAACAAGAATGTGTCAATTAGGAGAGAAATGACCAGGGTTGAAGTAGTCCAAAATCCTCGTATCATCAGTCAGGGTGGGAAGGTGATGACAGTCAAAATACCAACATTACAGCCTGGGCAACACAGCGAGGCTCTGTCTCTAGAAAATAAAAATAAAAAATAAATTATCTGGTTTTGGAGGTGCATGCCTGTAATCCAAGCTACTCATGAGGCTAGGAGGTAGGAGGATGCCTGGAGCCCTGAAGTTTGGGGCTGCAGTGAACTATGATCATGCCATGGCACTCCAGCCTGAGTGACAGCCTCTAAAATTTAAAAAAAAAAAAAGATACTGACATTAAAAGTTAAACTGACATTAAAAGTAAAAGATACTGACATTAAAAGTCTCATGTGCATAGTAAAATTTCAAAGATAATAATTTAAAGAGTAAAAACAGAAGTTATAACTTCCATCTCAGGAAAGAAAAAGAAGTAATAAGAAAAAAAACTTAATTTGTATAGACCAGAAAAGATAAATTTTATATATGCAGTATATATATATATATATATATACACACACACACACACACACACACTGCAGTACCAATGAAACCTCAAAAAAGTTAAAATAGGAGAAACAATCCAAATAGATCAATAATCACAATAAATGTAATTGAAATAACCATCTCAGTTAAAAGAGATTATCAAATTGGATGGGGTGGGGGCAGGGAATCCAGCTATCTGCTGTTAAAAAAAAAAAAAAAAAAAAAAACGCTAAAACGTAAAAATATAGGAAGGTTTTAATATAGAAAGTAAAGAAATAGACAAAGATATTAGGCAAATACTAATAAAATAAAGGCGAGTGGCCATATTAACACCAAATAAAATAGCTTTTTAGTAAAGACTATATATTAGGGATAGAGAGAATCACTGCAAAATAATAAAGCATTTGCTTCTCCACGAAGATATGATTCTGAGAATATTTGTGTCTAGTCAAATAACTTTACAATATATACTGCAGATGCTTCTTCATACTTCTCTATGAAGGATCTCAGCTGGCCTCACCCTAACAAGTGTGGAGAGAAATGACTGTGGGTAGCCAGGTCACCTGTTGGACACAGTGTCCCCAGCCCTGGTAAAAACGGCCAAGATATGATAACTTCTCCCCATCTTTCTAGAGATATGAGTCATTCTTCTTTGAATGAGGAGTAAAGAGGTCAGAGCTGAAGCTTCCTTCCCATAATCCCTTGAGAAGGCAGAAGTGTTAGATTAAGTTCCTACTTTACAGGCTGGGGACAGGAACACTGAAAAGAATAAAGAAACAATTTGTAGCTGGGTGTGGTGGCATGTGCTGTAGTCCCAGCTACTTGGGAGGCGGAGATGGGAGGATTGCTTGAGCCCAGGAGATCGAGGCTGCAGTGAGCTATGATCACACCACTGCACTCCAGCCTGAGTGACACACCAAGACGCTGTCTCTAAAAAGAAAAAATTAAAAGAGAAACAATTTGAACTGAAAGGCAGAAACCTTGAGTTTGTTGAACCTAATATTCCTCTGATTTTTTTTTTTCTTAACACAGATCTACAGAATTTTGGCAAACAGAGACCTGATCCAACCCTCTCATTTCAAAGATGAGAAAACAGAAAACGCACAGAGAGGTCACGTGGCTTGCCCGAACTCATACAAATAATGTATTTGCATGTACATATAATCATTAATATTCACAAGGGGACCCGCGAAAGATTGTGAAAACTAATGAATTTAAATGTTAAAGTGGCAAATTCTCCCTCAATAAAGAAAAAAGCCTCTATCAAACAGCCCCACTAAATTAAAAAATGCACTCCAATAGGTCTGCTTTCCCTCCGCAAAGGGCTAGCAAACAAGAAAGGCATAGCATGCTGTGCACGGCATTGAAATGTCAGATAGCTGCTGACTCCAGTAATTCATCATTGAATTGAAAGCATTACATATGGGAAGAGCAAAAATCTAATTCCAGCTCATTTCAATAAGAATTGATCTAAGGGTTCATTACCTAAAGTAATTTTTACTAACACAACTTTGAACGCATCCTCCAACAAGGGTTAGAATCTCTCCCATGACAGCCGGAGTTGATCAGGGGAAATTTTCATGCAGATAAATGCCCCCTGCTAAGTTGCAGATTCCTTGCGTTCAATTTAACTAAGTTGTTTTTCTGTTTTAATGTTTGCTTAATGTTGGAGAGGAAGGTTGGAGAGGGCTGGGAAAACTGGAGTTAGGGTTATTTTTAAAAGAGATCTAGGGGCCAGGCGCAGTGACTCATGCCTGTGATTCCAGAACTTTCAGAGGCAGAGGCAGGAAGGGTGCTAAAGCCCAGGAATTCAAGACCAGCCTGGGCAACGTAGCAAGACACTGTCTCTAAAAAAAAAAAAAAATTAAAATTAAAATTAGTCGGACATGGTGGCATGCACCTATATAGTCCCAGGAAGGCCGAGGTGGGAGGATTGCTTAAGCCCCAAGGTCAAGGCTCCAGGGAGCTGTGATCATGGCACTGCACCCCAGCCTGGATGACAGAGTGAGATCCTGTCTCAAAAAAGGGGTGGGGGAGGGGATCTAGGATCTCAAATGCAGATTCATTTGTCTCCATGAGCTGTGCGGCCTTAACTGCACTTCTCTAACTCTAGTCCTTCATCGATAAAAATACTTATATTTCATGTGATAACTGAATAAGAAAATGAATGTAAAGCACTTCACAGAGGTTAAAGTTCTTGATGAAAGGTAGCTTTTAAAAAGCTCATAAACCGTTTGCTAGTTCATGATCTCAAGATATTAATACCTACCTGGCCTGACAGCCTTTAAAAGAGTGAATGAATGTGTGTGGTATGCAATGACTGTTAGTTCCAATAGTTCCAATCTCCTCCCCTTTGAGTGGGCTTAAGTGAAATCCTCCAAGATCCAAATGTACCGAGGCTTGTGTCTGATTGGCCCCAGCAGTGAGACTCAAACTTTCATCAAGAATCTTAACCTCTGCTAGCTGGACCAAGATACCTGATTCCTTAAGCAAAAGAAACAATTCCTCTATCTCTTTCTTCTTTTTTTCTTTTTGAGATGGAGTCTCACTCTGTCACCCAGGTTGGAGTCCATCGGCTCAATCTTGGCTCACTGCAACTTCCACCTCCTGGATTCAAGCGATTCTCCTGCCTCAGCCTCTCAAGTAGCTGGGATTACAGGCGCATACCACCACACCCAACTAATTTTTGTATTTTTAGTAGAGACGGGATTTCGCCATGTTGGCCAGGCTGGTCTTGAATCCCTAACCTGAGGTGATCCACTTGCCTCAGCCTCCTAAAGTGCTGGGATTAAAGGCATGGGCCACCCCACTCAGCCTCCTCTCTTACTAAATAGGTTTTTCTAAGCTCAAAGAACAGACCTCTGGCTAAATTCAGAAGTTCTCAACTTTGAATACTCACTGCGATGATCAGATGAGGGAGTGGGGGGCTTCGAAAAACCCTGTGCCTAAGCTGTACCCAAAGCCAATTAGATTATCTGGGCATGGGACCCAGATGTCAGTATTTTTTAAAGCTCCCAGATGCAACAACAAAAAATAAAATAAAATAACCCAATTAAAAAATGGGCAAAGGACTTGAATAGGCATTTCTCCAAAGATGGTATATAAATGGTTCTATGTTCCTGGAACAGGGGAGCCAAGACAGGATGTGGTGGGAGGTGGGCTAGGAAGATTTAGTCCTCAGAGTTCTGCCACGCACGGGTTTGAGGGCAATGGGGAGGGAGCCTTGGAACGTGTTAAGCAGATGAGTAATCTAGTCAGATTGACATTTCTGGAAAATTATTCTCACTACAAAATAAAGAGTAGGTTGGATGGCGTGTGACCAGAGGCAGAAAGACCAGTTAGGAGTCGATGGGTGGACCCAAGGTCAAACGTTTCTAGGACAGTGGTTCTTACACATGCCTGGAAATCTTCTTCAGGGCTTGCTAGAACACAGATTGCCGGGCCCTGCTCCCCGTCTCTGTGATTCGGCAGCCCCAGGGTACAACCAAGAATTCACATTTCTAACAATTCCCCAGGCAATGCAGGTACTGCAGGTCTGGGGACCTGAATTTGAGAACCACTGCTCTAGGTGGTAGTGATGTTAGAAGGGCGGTTCGTTTGGAAAGCAGCTTCACAGTTCTAGGTTGGTGGTTCTAGGTCAAGATTTAATGCTGCCTGCACATTAAAATCACCTGGAGAGCCTGGGCCCCACCATACCCCCCTTCACTGATTCATCTGATCTGGGGTAAGGTCTAGGTGTGAGCACTGAAAAGCCCCCAAATGACTCTAGTGTGAAATCGGGGGTGAAAACCAATCCTTGCTGCTCAAAGTGTGGTCCACGGCCCAGCATCTTCAGCACTATCTGAGAATGAATGAGAGCTGCATCCCAGACCCATGGAACCAACCATTCTAACATAATTTTCCAGTGGTTCCTTTGCACGTGAAAGTTTGAGAAGCATGGATGTAAATAGCATCTGGCCTGAAATGGGATTCCAGAAACAGCTGGAAGCACAGGGGAGGTGGAATCCAGCCCCCAGGATGATAACCTGGACAAGGACTCTGGGGAGAAGAGAGATTCATTCATTTATTCCAATGGACTATATTGACCTTCACTGTGTGCTGGGCATTGTGCCAAGTGCTACAGAAATATGAGGCAAGCACCTGGCCTCAAGGCCAAGAAGACACGACAATAAAAAAATGAAAGGCCAAGAGCTCTCACGCTGAAGCTCTAGAGGTGCTTCTGAACCACGGCCAGGTCAGCAACTCCAACACCAGCTCCCTGAGAGCAAGAACGTCTCCCCGGCACACGACATGCCAGGCACCTGCCAGATTTCCATAAATGTTTGCTGAAAGAATGCCAAATTTGGTGGCATTGGAGGGGGACCTTCCAGGTGGGGAAAATTACTATGGGCAGAAATGAGCCAGGACTTTGCAAATGGACGGACCCCCCAGGGCCAAACCAGGTTATGGCAAAGGCCAGGATGTGTGCGAGGGACCACAGCACATGGTGCCATTTGGCTGGATCTAGATCTGGTCAGCACTCTTTCTCTGCACAGAGCCAGAGAGTAAACATGTCAGGCCTTGTGGGCCATGCAGTCTCTGTTGAAACAATCTGACTCTGCCCTGATAGTGTGAAAGCAGACATAGACAATCAGTAAACACATGGGTGGCTGGATTCCAATCAAACTATCTACAAAAGCAGGCTGCAAATCAGATTTGGCCCGAAGGCCCCTGATCTAGAACAAGAGAGGAAAAAGCTGGAGATGAAGCCGCAAAGGTAAATTGGAGGTCGTTAGGAGATCACAGAAGACCTTAGCTACCAAGCAAGGTAGGGCAGACCTTGAATCAGCAGTGGTAAGCTCTGTGTTGGACATCAAAGTGAAAGGGTCAGCTTGGAGAACTCCATCAGACAGAAATGTGTGAGATAAGATCAGGAGCTAGGGGAGGAGAGGTGGGGTCAGGGGGACCTTTAGGAGATTTGGGGTGGTTCCCAAAGTTCTGGACAACCAAGAGCCAGAGCAGTGGCACTCAAAGAGAAAAACTGGGGTGCAAGAGATGCTTTGGTGGCCAAGGGTAGGGAGAGAAAAGGAGGGGTTGGTTGGAAACAGTGCATTTTCTGGTCACTGGGGTGATGAAGAGCATGCTGCAGGCAAAGACAGGGAAGCTGGCAGGATCTGGGAGTGAGGATCTGGATCTGGAAGCTCAGGGAAAGCATGTTGAACCCAGCAAAATCCGAATCTGAGACAGCATGAGGCTCCCCATCAACTCCCCATCCCCCCACCCTCCCACCCCAGCACACGCAAGCGCAGAGGCAGCTGGAGACAACATTTGAGAAAAGCAAGAGAAAAAGGTTAAAATGCAGGGCTAGACTGGCTGCTGTTGTTCCCAAAGATATGAATCTGAGAGATGGAGCTCACCCCAGGCTGGGGTGAATCCTGGCATTCCGGGGCCAGAAGGAGCTTCAGAGCAGCACTCCTCAAACCTCAATGTGTCGCAAACCCCCTAGAGAGGCTGTTAAGTAAGATTCTGCTGCAGCAAGCTGAACGAGAGGCCCAGACCTTGCAATTCCAACAAGAGCCCAGTGGTGCCGATGCTGCTGGCCCAGGATCACACTTTGAAAATTGAGACCATGAACTCATTCCTTTAACTTCTGTTGTCACCCAAACAACAGTGAGAATCACTGTGCTACCATTTGTTGAGTGGCTAATACACACTAGGCCCTGGAGATACTGAGAAAATAGCAAAAGGAACTAACCTTTGAGCCCTTGCTATGAGCCAGGCACTGCCCTCAGAAACCCCCATCTGTGACTCATCCATTCCTCGCAGGGGAAGGACCTGCCATGAGGCGGGCTTCACAAGTGCCCCCGTTCTCCAGACGATTTAATGGCCTGAGCACAAGGCAGCCACAATGCAGAGCTAGAACTCCATCGTTGTACCCAAAGAGGACGGCAACAGACCACCTAGGCAGGCTATGAGTCCCCCTGAGGCCACCTCTCCGGGAAAATTTAAAACTAAGGCAAGCTCTTCAACTACAATGGACTCAAGGCATCATGAATCTCCTAAGTGAGGTGGGGTGCAGGGATCACGTATCTGCTAGCATCAGGGACACCCACGGGGCCATGTGGCTAGGATTTCACCCACGGACAATTCTTTCACTTTGCTTCTGAGACACTAAAGCACTAAGCCCTTAGAAGAGACACTTCCACGGAGCCCCTGTAATGCAAATAAATACCCCCAAATAAAAGAGAAATAATCTGGTGGAGAATTTTGTAGCTGGTGCATATTTGATGGGCTTGATTTTCAGAAGCGACTCCCAGCCCCTTCGTCAGGGTCCTGGGGTGCGGTCCCCGCCGGGCGTTGCGACACTACCACCTAGTGGCAATGCGGAGATCTGCTGCGGAAGTCGAAGCGTCCAAACCCCCAAAACAACAGGGGAGGCTGCATTCTGTTAACACCAGTCTGGGCGGTGGCTGTTTTTAGCTGGGTCTCTCCTTCTGTGCCACTTTCATCATGGAAACTGGCTCTCTAGGCCCAAAAAAAGCTGCGACGTGCTCTGCAAAAGCTGTTTGAGGGCCAATTTTAGCTGCATTTCTTGGAATTTGGGCTCCCAGGAGGAAGGAGGGATGTGCGGTTTCAGGAAGCTGTGCATCTTCTTCCTGGAGGCTGTTCTGGCCATGAGATCATGGATCCCTTTGGGTTCTGCACTGCACCCTACAAAGGAGTATTTGGGTTTTATACGCAGCAGCAACTGTGTCCTGAGAGCTTTACCATGTACTATCAAGAGCTTTTTTTATGTGAATCATGTCATTGATGTTTCCAGATAACCCTAAAAAGACATTTAGAATTATGCCCATTATACACATGAGGAAATCAAGAGTTGGGAAAGTGACTTGGCCAAGGTCATAGAGCTGGTACCTACTAGAGCCATGATTTCAACTCCAGAGTTTGTCCTCTACACCCAGAACCCAAACAAAGCGATGGATCAAGCGTTGAAAGTCCTGGGTTCACCCACACTCTGCTGCCAATTCACTGACTTTGAGCAGGTCATTTAACCTCTCTGGGTCTCATTTTCCTCGATGATAAAACGGGTGTTTTCCTCATAGATCCTGCTTCACAAGGTTGTATGAGGATCCAAGAAGAAATGTGATATCCTTTCATTCAGTGGTTCTGTTTCCTGGCCAGGGGGACATCAGACTCCCAGAGTCTTCCACAGATTCCAGGAGATAGATGGGAATAGGCTCAGGATCCTGCAATATGCAAGTCTGCTCCATGAGCTGGGGACTGCCATTTGTCTCATTACCGTTGTGCAAACAGCTTAGTTAGCCCCTGGTAGGAAATTGAAGAGATGACCACCTACTATGTGTCAGGTCCTTATGCTATGCATTGGGGGTGCAAACATAAGTGAGACGTAGAGATCATGGCCATGTGGCAGAGATTGACAGGTAGCCATGTGGACCCCTATACATTAAGGACTGTGATGGAATAGACATGGGGTGGAGGAAAGGGATATGGAATCATAGAAGGACCCCAACTAGCTTGAGATGATAGGTGCCAGAGAAGCCTTCCTAGAAGATCTGATTCTAGTGGAGCCCACAAAGCTATTAATCAGGTAAGAAAGGGAAGAAAAGAAGACTCTTGAGAGATCTGCAAGCCACATGACATGCCAGTGCCATGGAGGTCAACCTGACCCAAAGACAGAAGCTTTACCAGACTGCACCATCTCCAGAATCCCAGAAATCTCTCAAGCTCCTTCCCTTCCCCCTGCTTTCCAAAGCAACCAAGTCACTATTCACCTAATAACAAACAACAACAACAAAATTCGCCTTTGTCCGTATCAGCCAAGGTCCAATTTCATGCCTTAAGATTTTGGATAGGTCACTGGAAGGCTATCCATCCCTGCTGCCCCCATGCCAAGCCTCAAAATGCTAAATTAAATAGAGGTAAAATGACAGGCTCACTTTTCCCATCTTTTACCTTGCTTGCAGATGGCTGTCACCTAGCCAGGGACCTGCAGGTACAACTGTTTAATACTTCAGTGGTTCTTCACTGGGACAATGTTGTCCTCCACGAAATAGCCAGCAATGTCTGGAGACATGTTTGGTTGTCATAACCAGCAGGTGGGAGAGATGTTGCTACAAGCGTCTGGTGGGTAGAGGCCAAATACACTGCTCAACATCCCACAGTGCGTAGGACAGCCCCTACCACAAAGAACGATGTGGCCCAAGACACCACTAGTCCAGAGGTGGAAAAACTCTGTTGTATCCTGTGTTGAGCTGACCATGGAGGGCACTAACGGAAGCCATCAGGCCGCTGCTGAGCCATTCAGAGTCCTCCTGGATAGATATGGAGGGAAAGGGGATGTGGAGTTTTCTATCTGATCTTATTTTCACTATATTGCATTAGTCGTCCATGTGGTCTTCAGTATTTTACCCCATCACCAACCACCAACACTGCCCCAATTCCTGAGGAAGATCAGATGGTATCTCAGCCCTTCCCTATTCTCTATTCATTCTACCCACATGGAGTGAACACCTAATGCATGCCAGGCACAAAATGGTGACTAAGGCATAGCCTCTGCTCTCGGAAGCGTTCGGTCTCCTGCAGAAGGCAAGTTTGGCCCCTTATGTGACTGGAGAAACAGGACACCAGGTGCCACGGCTCCAGGGGCGCCACCTCTCACCTTGTAGTCTATGGGAATGGCACCCCTGGAGGACGGCTTCAGAAAAGCAGGTGAAGTTGCCTCTTTGGGGTTGACCAACATGGCGGCCTCTGAAAGGCTAGAAAACAGGAAAAGGCAGATCAGTGGGGACAAGGAGCCTTAGCTGTGCCTTAAAGGCAATGGGGGAGGACAAGGGACAGACAGGGAATAATATGGACAGAGAGTAGAATGAATGAACAGATGTCTAATAGATACTAACAAGAGTGTCAGATACAAAACCACTATAATAGGCGTTGCAATACCACTTTAGTATATAAAGCTCACTCAGGACTTACAAAGTGCTAGGGGCCTTCATGAATTATCTTGCTTTGCCCAAACATGAACCCTGGAAATAGATATTATTATCATCTGCAAATTGCAGATAAGGAAGGTGCTCCCTAATTAGATATTTTACTCAAAGCTGCCCAACTCAAAGGTGGCAGAGCACAAATTGGACTGTGAATGTTGATCATATGAACTTGGTCATTCTTGTCACACCCAACTAAAAAAGAGTTGAGAAATCAGGTGGGGAAAAGGCACTCAGGACGCATAATATTGCTGCAAGAATGTTATTCTCTGCAAGTCCAGCTGCTGAGACTGCCTGTTATAACCTGAGACAAGTTTTATCGATAGCTGCTGAGATAAAGTGCTGCAACTCTAGGACTAATTTCTTCTACTGCCATCTCCCACCAATCAAGCTTGCCAGCTCCCCAGAAACTTCTAGAGCCAATGAACATTCTCAAAGAGTAATACATAACATTTCTCTTTGCCATAAAACCTCCAACCTCCTCTTTGTTCTTTGTTCTTCAAAGTCTGCCCAGTCTGTGTGCATGCCCCAAACTGCAATTCTTTCTTCCCAAATAAAACATTAAATTAAGAAATTCATCACTGCATTTTTATTTTGACTTTGCCAGAACCCATGGAGTTTAATTCCAAAATCTATATGCTTAACAGCTCCCCTATTAGCTGAGAAGAGAACTGTTCAAAAGCCCAGTAAGCAATGAGCATATGAGAGTTCAGGGAGCTAGCTGAAGCAGAAAATTTACTGGAAGAAGTAAAGAGACAGGCTCTGAAAAGCATCAAATACTGAGCTAAGCAGCCTGACCCTTGACACTGTAGAATTGGGAAGGCACATAGGTTTCCTCCTGTGATCTACCCTAGTTGATAGCTAGCTATGGGGAGAAGCAGTAAGGAGAGGAGTTTGAGGCTTGCTGTTATTGATTAGTGATGTCTGCCTTGAGTGTAGGAATGGGAGATAACAGCATACTTAGCCTAGACTTGCCATCCCTGATGTGGGCAATAAGGAGCCATTACAAGTTTCTGAGCAAGGAGCGCTCTAGTAGGACTACTCAGGCTATGACATGAAGAGTAGAGATCAGAGCAGAGAGCCCTGGGATTCCATGGAAAGCAGCATTTTCTTCAAAATATGAAACCTGCAAAAGGCAACCTGCTCCAACAAACTTGATCAAATATTTTTACAATTATCTCCACTCCCTGAATTCTTGTTTTAACTCTACTAACCTCATTCAAGAGTTCCAAGGAACTCCAGCACTGCTTTCCCCCCACCCAAGAATATTCCTCATTATAATTTTATTCTCATATAACTTTGACTAATTAGAACACTTGGGAAGGAAGGGGTGGCAGAAAGGCTCAGGGAATCACGAGAAAAAGGAAGAATTATTTAATCACCACATGGTTAATCTAAATTACTATCCACAGTGTCCCAACATGGAGATATCTTCTCCAAAAGGTACCTTATTAAGGTTAATCTAAATTACTATCCACAGTGTCCCAACATGGAGATATCTTCTCCAAAAGGTGCCTTATTGAGAGGCGTGGAGTGAGGTGGCCAGTAGCCAAAGACCACCTCGAGGTGTCCCTCCCACAGCACACAAGCCAAAGAGTTCCTGTACTGGTCAGAAAAAAAACCCTGCCATGGCAAAGTCAACTGCCAGGTATTAACAAGACAGACTAAAATCACAAAACAGAGACACAGGAATGAATCTTTACAAATTCCTTCAACAAGTGCTTTTAACATCCCTACTGTGTGTCAAAATACCTTAGAAGTAATACAGACATCTTCCCACTTTATGTTGAATCCATCCCACACCATCCATAGTGGACCATGGTGACTAATGTCTTCAGAAGCCCAGCACATTTTCCTCCATTCACCTTCTTCTAGTAACTTCTAGTAATTTCTACTCCCAATCACTGGGATGGACATATGACCCAGTCAGACCTGGCCAATCATGCTCTGGGGGTGGACATATGATCTGAGCAGAGCCACACAGAGTCCTCTCCTGAGACTTTCTCTTGTAGTCAGGGTTATGAAGGAGGATGTGGAATCAGGAGCAATGGTGGCCATCTTCCCCACCACATGGACAAAGCAGAAGATGGAGCCAGGCAGAGGGAAGCAGACAGTCTCTACCTCCTTCAATTCTGCAAACTATCTGAGAATTCTTCCTGACTACATGAACCAACACATTTCCTCCCTTACTGATATGGGTTGACTGTGCCCCCAGCCAAATCTCATCTTGAATTGTAGCTCCCATAATTCCCACATGTCGTGGGAGGGACCTGGTAGAGGATAATTGAATCATGGGTGCAGTTTTCCCCATACTATTCCCGTGGTAGTGAATAAGTCTCACGAGATCTGATTTGTTTTGTTTTGTTTTGTTTGTTTTTCTGAGACAGAGTTTCGCTCTTGTTGCCCAGGCTGGAGTGCAATGGTGCAATCTCGGCTCACCACAACCTGCACCTCCGGGTTCAAGCAATTATCCAGCCTCAGCCTCCCAAGTAGCTGGGATTACAAGCATGTGCCACCACGCCTGGCTAATTTTGTATTTTTAGTAGAGACAAGGTTTCTCCATGTTGGTCAGGCTGGTCTCAAACTCCCGACCTCAGGTGATCTGCCCGCCTCTGCCTCCCAAAGTGCTGGGATTACAGGTGTGAGCCACTGCGCCCAGCGAGCTGATGGTTTTATAAGGGGTTTCCTCTTTCACTTGGTTCCCATTCTGTCTTGTCTGCCACCATGCCTTTCACCTTTCACCATGATTATGAGGCCTCCCCAACCACATGGAACTGTGAGTTCATTAAGCCTCTTTTTCTATATAAATTACCCAATCTTCGGTACGTCTTTATCAGCAGCGTGAAAATGGACTAATACACTTGCCATAAGCTATCATCTCACCCCAGTTAAAATGGCTTCTATCCAAAAGACAGGCAATAACAAATGCTGGTGAGGACCTGGAGCAAAGGGAACCCTTGTACACTGTTGGTGGGAACATAAACTAGTACCACCACCATGGAGAACAGTTTGGAGGTTACTCAAAATACTAGAAGTTTCCAGAAGAGTTTTGACTGATACATCATCCAGGACTCACACCTCCATTTGGTATCCTCTAGGGATTGGGGAACTGATGGGGGACTCACTGTCTTGAGGTAACCCTTCTACTTTGAGGCACTTTGTCAGAAATCTCTTTCTTAGAAAAAGCCAAATTTTGCCTCATGGGTCCTCCAACCCTTGAATTCTGGTTCTGCCCTCTGGAGTTCCCCAGTCTGAATCTATGACACTGCTGTAGAGTATCTGCTAAATATGCATTTGCAAGATGCATGCCTTCCCTCAGGCACATCACACACACACACACACACACACACACACACGCACGCACACACACACAAACCCCAAGCCTCCTCTTTGCTTGGATGAGCACCTGAGTTCATTCTACTGTTCTGCATTTGACATGGTATAATGGTGCATCTGCATTCAGGCAAGGCTGGATCTAGGGGAACACTTGAAATAAATCACCAGGACACTATCTCACCTTTTCTTTGTTCTAATTTCTTCAGTCTTGGCCGTGTTCACAGATAAACTCTTCCCACCTAGAAAATGAACCTGACAGCTCACACATCATCTTCACAACTGATTATACCAATTCACAGAAAGCAGCTCTCCCATGATGGAAAGAGTTCCAATTTGTCCAAGGTGGTAAAGGGGGGCTAACATGCTTTTGTTGAGCCAATCATTGTGGCCAGAGGAATTGGGAATTCCTGTGGCCACTCATGGGTAATGTGCCCATCTCTTAGTAGGGGGAAAGCAGGGAAAGGCTCCCAGCATATTGGATGTTACAGAAAGCTGGGAGGAGAGGAATGGGAGAAAGGCAGAGGAAGCTGGCTTCAGAAGGGAACGCTCTAGTAAATAGTATCTGATCTACATGATTTGCAGAACTTCCACCTTCTAGGTCCTCTCCTGGACGTGATTCAAGCATCACCCTCCAAGGGTGGTACCTTGGTCTGAACCAGGTCAGGAAACATCATTTCATTATCACCTTCTTTTGTAGTTTATTGAACCAACCGAGACTCACATTATCCCCTTGGAAGTCACATTTCATCCTCACTCCCACTGAAGTTACAAGCAACATGCATGCACACACACACATGCAGGACACACAGCACATGTGCAAACACATACACAGACACATACATAGATTCACAAATATAAACACATTTTATATTTATACATAGACACATAAACACATACAGACATGCATACACTGATATGAACACACAACGTAAATATGCATGCATATGCATGTACACATACATAAACACACAGCGATCCACATATACACACGTGCAGGCACACACGTATGCATACACACACAGATACACATACACATATGCATACACACAGATGTACACATATAAGCACATTAACATATCTATACAAAAACACATACACAAACACATGTACACACCTACACATACACACACACACACACTCAGAAGCACACAGAAACATGTATACACACATGCACATACATACACAGAGAGATATATACACTCACACAGAGACACATGTAAACACATCTACACACATACACATACACAAGGGCTCATCACATGAGCTGCTGAGAACAAAAGAACTCCTTACTCACATCACCTGGTATGAAGACCCCACACGCCCACATCCATTCTCACTGCAAATAAGACTCCCCAGTTAAAAAAAACCAAACCATGGCCAGGCGCGGTGGCTCACACCTGCAATCCCAGCATTTTGGGAGGCTGAAGAGGGCAGATCACAAGGTCAGGAGATCGAGACCATCCTGGCTTATACGGTGAAACCCCGCCTCTACTAAAAATATAAAAAATTAGCCGGGCATGGTGGCACGTGCCTGTACTCCCAGCTATTCGGGAGGCTGATGCAGGAGAATCACTTGAACCCAGGAGGCAAAGGTTGCAGTGAGCTGAGATCGCACCACTGCACTCCAGCCTGGGCAATAGAGCAAGACTCCGTCTCAAAGAAAAAAAAAAAAAGCCATGTGGTTCCCTGCCCACCTCCCAGAGCCTTCAGCCTAGCATTGGCTTCTCCCATCACCATGGAAACCACACCACCCCCAGCACTTGCCGTTCAAGAACTTTTGTGGCATTCCTGAATGTCAAAATGACATTGATATTTTCCAGAGAGGTGACCCTAATTTTGAGTTCAACTCAAAGGACTCCTTGAAGATAGAAAGCAGGCTGACTTCTCTGGCCCCGGGTGAGTCACCAGGGAAGGAAGGCAATGTTGTTGGTCTGCTTTCTTTTGTGTTCCTGATCAGTTACAGCATTTTATGTTATAAAATGGGCCTCAGGAATACAATCATGATTGATAACATTGTGTGTTTTGGAAAGATGAGTGCTCCGAGGCTCCGAGAAATTAAATAATCAGCCTAAGGTCACACAGCAGAACTAAGACTTCTAAAAAGATTTTTTTATTTTTAATTTTTGTGGGTACATAGTAGGTATATATATTTATGGGCATATGAGAGGTAGAGAGATGATAGATAGATAGAGAGATAGATAGATAGATAGATAGGCCGGGCGCGGTGGCTCACGCCTGTAATCCCAGCACTTTGGGAGGCCGAGGCAGGCAGATCACGAGGTCAGGAGATCGAGACCAGCCTGGCTAACACGGTGAAACCCCGTCTCTACTTTAAAAAAATACAAAAAAAAAAAAAACTAGCCGGGCAAGGTGGCGGCGCCTGTAGTCCCAGCTACTAGGGAGGCTGAGGCAGGAGAATGGTGTGAACCCGGGGGGCGGAGCTTGCAGTGAGCTGAGATCTGGCCACTGCGCTCCAGCCTGGGCGACAGAGCAAGACTCCGTCTCAAAAAAAAAAAAAAAAATAGATAGATAGATAGATAGATAGATAGATAGATAGATGACAGTTTTTTGTTTTGTTTTGTTTTTTGGAGATGAAGTCTCACTCTGTCACCCAAGCTGCAGTGCAATGGCCCAATCTCAGTTCACTGCAACCTCCACCTCCCTAGTTCAAGCGATTCTCCTGCCTCAGCCTCCCAAGTAGCTGGGATTACAGGCACCCGCCACTACACCCAGCTAATTTTTTGTATTTTTAGTAGAGACGAGGTTTCACCACGTTGGCCAGGCTGGTCTCCAGGGAAGACCACTAGAACTCCTGACCTTGTGATTCACCCACCTCGGCCTCCCAAAGTGCTGGGATTACAGGTGTGAGCCACTGTGCCTGGCAAGATAGTTTTAGAAATTTTTATAAAGGCACATAATGTATAATAATCACATCAAGGTAATGGAATATCCATCACCTCAAGCATTTATCCTTTGTATTATAAACAATATAATTACACTTTTAGTTATTTTTAAATGTACAATTAAATTTTTGACTACAGTTACCCTGTCATGCTATTAAATACTAGATCTTATTCACTGTCTATACCATCCCCATTTCTCTCTCCACCACCACCACCTATGACCTTTCCCAGCCTCTGGTAACCATCCTTCTACTCTCTATCTCCATGAGTTCAAGTGTTTTAATTTTCAGCTCCCATAGATAAGTGAGAACATGTGAAGTTTGTCTTTCTGGGCATGGCTTATTTCACTTAACATACTGACCTTCAGTTCCATTCATGTTGTTGCAAACTATCAGGATCTCATTCTTTTTATGGCTGAATAGTACTCCATTGTGTATATGATCACATTTTCTTTATCCATTCGTCTAGAATCAGGATTTGAACCCCAATTTGAGCCCAAGGCCCTGGACTTCCTTCTGCATATGCTCCCACTCCATAATGCTCCCTTTTCGTGATTGGGTAATTAATATTTTGAACCTAATGCAGGATTCTTTTTTTATTACTATTATTTTTGAGACAGAGTCTCACTCTGTTGCCCAGGCTGGAGTGCAGTGAAATGATCTTGGCTCACTAACCTCTGCCTCCTGGGTTCAAGTGATTCTCATGCCTCCATTTCCCAAGTAGCTGGGATTACAGACTTGCACCATCACGCCTGGCTAATTTTTGTGTTTTTCGTAGAGACAGGTTTCACCATGTTGGCCAGGCTGCTCTTGAACTCCTGACCTCAGGTGATTCACCTGCTTTGGCCTCCCAAAGTGCTGGGATTACAGGTGTAAGCAACCACGTCCAGCCTATTTCTATTATTATTACACTGTAATATATACTGAAATAATTATGTAACTCACCATAATCTACAATCCATGGGAGCCCTGAGCTTGCTCTCCTGCAACTAGATGGTCCCATCTGGGGGTGATGGGAGACAGTGACAGATCATCAGGCATTAGATTTTCATAAGGAGCACACACGGCCGGGCGCGGTGGCTCAAGCCTGTAATCCCAGCACTTTGGGAGGCCGAGATGGGCGGATCACGAGGTCAGGAGATCGAGACCATCCTGGCTAATACGGTGAAACCCCGTCTCTACTAAAAATACAAAAAACTAGCCGGGCGAGGTGGTGGGCGCCTGTAGTCTCAGCTACTCGGGAGGCTGAGGCAGAATGGCGGGAACCCGGGAGGTGGAGCTTGCAGTGAGCTGAGGTCCGGCCACTGCACTCCAGCCCAGGCAACAGAGCGAGACTCCGTCTCAAAAAAAAAAAAGGAGCACACACAACCTAGATCCCTCACATGCAGATGAGGAAACCCAGGCACAGAGAGGCTGAAGTCGTGCCGGCGTGTGCAGGCCATCTGAGTGCAGAGTCTTCTGCTTCTCAACCTCACTCTGCTGCCGAGGAGAGATTAAGGAGGGGAAAATCCACTCTGCATTGGAGGCCAGTTCACAATACCGTTCGTGCTCCTGTAAGAATCTAATGCTGCTGCTGATCTGACAGGAGGCGGAGCTCAGGCGGTAGTGTGAGCAATGGGAGCGGCTGTCAACACAGAAGAAGCTTCACCGGATCACCCACCACTCATCTCCTGCTGTGCGGCCTGGTTCCTAACAGGCCATGGACCAGTAGCGGTTCGTGGCCTGGGGGTTGGAGACTCCTGCCGTAAGACCTACCCTCAGTGGTGACTCTCTCCAGACCTTCAACGCAGAAAGGATTTTCCCCTCCTTAACCTCTCAGCAGCAGAGTGAGGTTGAGAAGCAGAAGACTGCACTCATGGCCTGCACACTCCCAGCACGACTTCAGCCTCTCTGTGCCTGGGTTTCCTCATCTGAAAAACACTTGTAACAATAGTACCTTCATCAGAGGTTATGTCAAAGGTTACAGGAGTTAATAAGTTCAGCATTTAGAACAGTGCCTGGCACGTAGTAAGTGCTATACGTGTGATAGTTAGATTTGATAAAATCTTTTTCATACCTATGCTCCCCAAATCCTTGCTTGGTTGGCTGTCATTCCCCGAGAGCCCTTCCTCTGTGACCCCTATTCCTGCCTCCTAGAAGCCTAGCACAAGGTCTTGCAAATAATGACTATCCTATGTGGGGGCACTGACTGGATAACTTTGCATTTCTTCTGTTATCTGCCTGGATAGACACAAACTGGAACCAGACCAGTTACAAGAGTGAAGAGGTTATTGTTACAAGTAACATCTTCTGGAAGTTATTTCGCCCTTTAGGAATTATTTAATGCTTCTGGAAATGTTCAGAAGCCACCACTGCATTGAAAATTTACAGAGATGACTGTGTGTGGCTGTAGAGGGAGGGCCTTGAGATCATTTTACTACCAATTCCCATGCAGTTGGGCGGGGCTAAGAGTCTCCCAGCTGCCCGCTGCCTCCTTCAAGCTGTTTCAGCCCCACCTGTTTCCAAATGCTGTCCCTGACACCTACGGTGTGGGACACCCTTAGCCCAGGGGCTGTGGTGTGCCCCCGTTCCCCCATGAGGCACTGACAACTCTTCCCGGCCTTGTGGCAGGCACAGATTCAATAAATACCCATTCATTCTTTGGTTGAATCAATTAAGGACCTCGGAATAAGGTGTTAGCAGGCAAGATCTGCACCTGTCTGCCGGAAGAGGAAGAGGAAGAAGAGGAAGAGGAAGAGGAGGAAGAGGAAGAGGAAGACGAAGAAATGTATTCTCTTGCAGTTCTGGAGGCCAGAATTCTGAAATCAGGGTTTCAGCAGGATTGGTTCCTTCTGGAGGCTCTGGGGGCTGAATGTGTTCCATTCTTCTCTCCCTGCTTCTGAGGCTGCCCAGGATCCTTGGCATTCCTCAGCTTGTGGACGCATCACTCCAATCTCTGCCACCCTCTTCACATGGCCTTCTTCCCTCTGAATTTGTTATCTCTGTGTCCAAATCTCCTTCTCCTTTTCCTTTGCATCAGGGCCCACCCTAATCCAGTATGACCTCATCTTAACGCGATTACATCTGCAAAGACCCTGTGTATTATCTTTTTTTTTTTTTTTTTTTTTTGAGACAGGGCCTTGCTGTGTACCCAGGCTGGAGTGCAGTGGTGTGATCACAACTCACTGCACATCAACCTTGAATATGGCTTTATTTCCTAATAAGGCCATATTCACAGGCACAGAAGTTAGAACTTCGATGTAATATTGCAGGGTCGGTGCAGGAGGACACAACTCAATGTGGTGACAGCAGGTCACCACAGCTCTGATCTTCCACTTCCTCTTGTGTATAGAGGAGATAATAGCCCCTCCTTGCTCTGGAGGATTCAGTGGGAGGGTCTATTGAAAGCACCAGCCCAGCCGGGTGTGATGGTGCACACCTGTAGTCCCAGCTACTCAGGAGGGTGAGGCAGGAGGATGGTTTAAGCCCAGGAGTTCAAGGCTGCAGTGAGCTATGACTGCACCACTGCACTCCAGCCTGGGTGACAGACGGAGACGCTGTCTTTAAAAATAAATAAACAGGCCTGGTGCGGTGGCTCACATCTGTAATTCCAGCACTTTGGGAGGCTGAGGCAGGCAGATCACTTGAGGTCAGGAGTTCGAGACCAACATGGCGAAACCCCATCTCTAATAAAAATACAAAAATTAGCTGGGCATGGTGGCAGGCGCCTGTAATCCCAGCTACTCAGGAGGCTGAGGCAGGAGAATCGCTAGAACCCAGGAAATGGAGATTGCAGTGAACCGAGATTGCACCACTGCACTCGAGCCTGGGTGACAGGGTGAAACTGTTCAAAAAAAATTAAATTAAATTAAATTAAAATAAATAAAAACAGAAATAAAGTACCCAGCTGGTAGACCTGCAAAAGCCCAAGGTACCGTGGTATTCTCTGTCACTGGCCATGGCCTAGGTCCCAAGGTTCTTGGCAGCTGGCAAACACCTTCTTGGGGCCCGAGTCCAAGAGACCTTCCCGGAGAGATCTTCCACAAAGGGGACCCAACTGGCAGCAAATGGAAAGTTCTACAGGCACCTAAACTAGGGCTGTCAACCTTCAATGTTATAGAATCTCCAGGTGCAGGTTGATGGGAGGTTGAAATAGCTGGTACCCAGCAGCACCCTGATGGCTGAAAAGCGCAAAGAAATACTGCTTGCTCTCACTCTCTCTCTCTCTTTCGTCCAAAACACACACACACACACACACACACACACACTCTCTCTCTCTCTCTCTCTCTCTCTCTCTCTCCCCCACTGCCCCCATTCTTCTAGCAATTCTCAGCCAAGGTGTGGTGTGTTCCGAGCAGTTGTGAGGTGTATTAGCAACTAATCTGTTGCTAATCACAGAATGCCAAATGTGGCAAATATATGTACGAGTAGATGCAAGGTTATTCCTGTGAAATATCACTTCCACTCTTGCATACTGATTAGGTTCCTTCAGTGGGAAAAGAAAGGAGAGAATTTACAGCTACTGCAGGCGTGAGGATGTCTCCACCCATGATGGATTAAAAAGCCTGCGACCACTTCATTGTATTCCATGCCCTGAGGGGCACGAATAGAAATGCGATGCTTTCTTCTGTGTAACATACATAGGTACCATATACCATGCTTGGAGGGAGACCTTGGGTGAGGAAAGGAAATACAGATGGCCAGGAAAGATCAAGAGAGATGCAAAAATGTAAACAGAAACAGAAGGCATCATTATTTACTCACTCACTTGGAAAAAACATGTTAAGTTTGATCCTAACAGGTATTGGCAACAATGCAAAGGTGCAGAGAGGGGTTCATTCAAACGTGCTTGTGAAACTAGCCCTAGCATCCCACAGAAATGGTATAACTCAGCCGGGCGCGGTGGCTCATGCCTGTAATCCCAGCACTTTGGGAGGCCGAGGCTAGTGGATCATGAGGTCAAGAGTTCAAGACCAGCCT
Source organism: Macaca mulatta (assembly GCF_049350105.2). Lineage (NCBI taxonomy): Eukaryota > Metazoa > Chordata > Mammalia > Primates > Cercopithecidae > Macaca > Macaca mulatta. The sequence continues at coordinate 10,471,822 of NC_133425.1, read as the reverse complement.
GGCCAAGATGGTGAAACCCCATCTCTACTAAAAATACAAAAATTAGCCAGGCACGGTGGCAGGTGCCTGCAATCCCAGCTACTCAGGAGGCTGAGGTAGGAGACTCACTTGAACCCTGAGGACAGAGGTTGCAGTGAACCAAGATCACACCACTGCACTACAGCCTGGGTGACACAGCAAGACTCCATCTCAAAAAGAAAAAAGAAAAAAAGAAACGGTATAACTCACCCAGATCACGGTATCCAGACAGCAAGACGCCAGACCCCTCGTCCATCACGACTGCTTCCTTACTCCTCCCTCATTCTCCTTTTCCCACCTTCCCCACTCTATACATCTCATCATTTTAGCTGGTCGGGGAGACAGGTTTGAGACTGATCTCCTGTCTCTTTGGCCTTCTTCCTGGCAGTACTCATCTTGGTGACTGGCTCTCTGTGCAGCAAGCAATGGGACCTGGACCAAACCCCTGACGTTTTGGTAACGGGGTTCAGAGGACTGAGGTTGATATGACCATTTGGGAGACCTTGTGGGATACAGATGCCATTACCTTTCTGACCTCAATTCCTTCTACTCACTGCCTTGATCACCAATAGGATGTGTCTTTTCCCAGGGTTAACAGCACCAGTTCTTCAGAAAAGCTGCCTGAATTAGGACGTTCTGCTTCATCACTTCCTAGCTGTGTGAACTTAGCGGTTTCTTAAATCTTTCCGTGCCTCCATTTCCTCATCTGTAAAATGGAGATGATTGGCCGGGTATGGGGGCTCACACCTGTAATCCCAGCACTTTGGGAGGCTGAGGCAAGCAGATTACCTGAGGTCAGGCATTCAAGATCAGCCAGGCCAACATGGCAAAACCCCATCTCTACTACAAATACAAAAATTAGCCGGGCATGGTGGAGTGGGCCTGTAATCCCAGCTACTCGGGAGGCTGAGGCAGGAGAATTGCTTGAATCAGGGAGGCAGAAGTTGAAGTGAGCCAAGGGCACGCCACTGTACTCCAGCCTGGGCAACAAGAACGAAACTTCGTCTCCAAAAATAAATAAATTAAATAAATAAATAAATATAAATAAAATGGAGATGATGATAATACTACTACCCCACAAGGATTGTGTGAGGATTCATTAAGATAATGCATGTAGGCCGGGTGCGGTGGCTCACACCTGAAATCCCAGCACTTTGGGAGGCTAAGGAGGGCGGATCACTTTAGTCCAGGAGTTCGAGACCAGCCTGGACAACATAGTGAGATCCTGTCTCTACTAAAAATACAAAAAAAATTGCCAGGTGTGGTGATGCATGCCTGCCATTTTAGGTACTCGGGAGGCTGAGGTGTGAGGATCACCTGAGCCCAGAAGGTCGAGGCTACAGTGAGCCGTGATTGTGTCACTGCACTTCAGCCTGGATAACAAAGCAGGACCCTGCCTCAAAAAAACAAAACAAAACAAAACAAAAAGATAATACAATGCACATAAAGTGCTTAGCACTGTGTTGGGACCAAGTGGGTGCTAAACAGAGGCCATCCATCATCATCACTCTTATTAACATCACTGTTATTTCAGATGTGCCAGTAGGGTCTCTTTTATTCCAAGTGATATATGCCAGTGTGCTAGGATTTAGTATTTCTGTACATGACACTTTTAGTCTGCTATAGACAGAGATATGGGATATGTTCACTCTGTTATTTATACCCATAGGGAAGGTGTCACTGTTGGTTACATACACAGCGATGAGGCACTTTACTCTGTTATTTTTAAGCAAGAGTTTCTGGATGTTATGTATGTAGTTAAGATATGTGTATATTTACTTCTCACAATCCGTACAGATCTGGCATGTTTGGGTTGGTTACATATGCTTGGCTCCTGTCACCGGCATGTGCGGTGCTACAGTCTCAGAAGAGATTGAAGAAGACATAACTAGAGTGACCCATTCCCCCAGTGTGCCTGGGACTGAGGGGTTTCCCTGGGGTCAGGACTTTCAGGTGTAAAACCAAGAAAGTCCTAGGCAAAGCAGGACTAGCTGGTCACCCTAGACACCGCCCAGGCCAGCACTCCCCAAATACCACTTAATCATAGCCCACATGCCTAACCACTTAGGAGCACAGATTCTGGAGTCAGGGGTCTGGTTTCAAATCTGGCTCCACCAGTCAGTCATGCAGCCTGGGAAAGACATTGAACTCTCTGCGGCTCCTTTTGCTCAAGTGCAAAATGGAGCTAATAAAGGAACTAACCGCAATGACTATGAGAATTTAATGAGTTGATAAATAGAAAATGCTTAAAATCATGCCTAGCCCAGAGTAAGCACTCAATAAACCTTTGCTCTTATTATTATATCTGCCACTACCTCTAGTATCTATTTAATTATTTCTAGATCTACACAATCTTAAAAGGCTTAAATGCATCTATTGTAAAATTAAATGGTACACCACTACCCTAATTGGAAAGCCAGTCCTGTTAGTCATAAATAGAAGGTAACTGTAAACATAAGTGTGTAATTATTTACCAAGTAGAAGCAGTTCACACCCCACTAATGGGATGCCGACATCCTTTGGAAATGCTGATTTCTAGCTCAGTTGCTCCACACAAGTGGAAATAAGCTGAGAAACAGAGAGGAACAAGGCAAGGTGGAGTCAGGGCTCGGAAGCCCACTGTATAGACTCCACATCTAAGCCCATCGCACTGTGCCCTAGGGCCATTAAGAAAGGGCAGGAAGGGCCAGGCATGGTAGCTCACGTCTGCAATCCCAGCACTTTGGGAGACCGAGGTGGGTGGATAACTTGAGGTCAGGAACTCAAGACTAGCCTGGCCAACATGGTGAAACCGCATCTCTACTAAAAATAGAAAAAATATTAGCCAGGCATGGTGGCACATGCCTGTAGTCCCAGCTGCCTGGGAGGCTGAGGCAGGAGAATGGCTTGAACCCTGGAGGTGGAAGTTGCAGTGAGCCAAAATCGTGCCACTGCACTCCAGCCTGGGCGACAGAGCAAGACTCCGTCAAGGGAAGGGAAGGGGAGGGGAGGGGAGGGGAGGGGAGGGGAGGGGAGGGGAGGGGAGGGAAAAAGAAAGGGCAGGTAGGAGACAGTCATTTTCCACAGGTTGGCTCTTTTCAAGGCAGGTATCTGAAATGCCTCTAGTCGGCCCTCACCTAGCCTGGTTCTCAGCAGGCAGGTTAGAGTCAGGGTTAAGGCAACCCCCTGCATTAGCTCTGCCCCCTTAGGACAAGTCACTTCACCTCCCTGGGCCTCAGTGAACCCCATCTGCAAAATGAGCATAATAATGTCCGCCTCACAGGGTCACTGAGAGGATCAGACAGGATAAAGGTAAACACATCTTGTGGTTTTGAATGCATTCAAGAAACGTTGCTGCTCACCATCTGGCTTTGTCAAATCATAAGAATTAATTTGTGGAAGCTTTTCATTACTTGGGTGGAAACGGTCTCATTCCCCTAATCGCCAGTGCCTCAGTGAAAACTAGGAAAGATGTATCATCAGAAAGCTTTTTAGAAAGCCAAAAAGGAAGGGATGTTAATTTTACCACTTTTAGGCAATTGTTCATTTTGTTTTTAATTGTACTTGAAAATCTGGGCTCCCACTTAAGAATACTTCAAACAGTGAGCTTGAATCACAGTACGAACTTCAAGTGACAGGCTTGTAATACAATTAGAGCAACTGCTTATTATCTTCCATTATTGAATAATATGTTCATTAATAGCTCTCCCCTTCCCTTACTATAACACTCTCCTGCTAAAAATAAACATAAACACCAAGACCCAGGATGTTGGAGAGCTGAACTTGACCACAGAGTGACCAGCAGCTGTACTGGGTGGGACCAGGAATCCAGCATTCGGTGGCTATATTAGTCCATTTTCACACTACTGATAAAGACATACCAAGACTGGGTAATTTATAAAGAAAAAGAAATTTAATGGACTCACAGTTCCACGGGACTGGGAAGGCCTCACAATCATGGCAGAAGGTAAAAGGCACGTCTTACATGGCAACAGACAAGAGAGAATGAGAGACAAGTGAGAGGGGTTTCCCCTGATAAAACCATCAGATCTCGTGAGACTTACTACCACGAGAACAGCATGGGAGAAACCACTCCCATCATTCAATTATCCCCCACTGGGTCCCTCCCACAACATGTGGGAATTATGGGAGCTACAATCCAAAATGAGATTTGGGTGGGGACACAGCCAAACCATCTCAGTGGCCATGACCAAGTCCACCCTGGAGCCACCTCTTTGATCTGCTGATCCAGGAGCCCTTGCCTGCCAGGTTATATGGAGACAGAAGGAAATGAAAGGCCCTACACATATTTTATCTGGTGCCATCCTCAACACATCCCTGTAAACTAAGTTTTATTACCATGCCTTCCCTTTCACAGATGAAGAGACTGAGGGTCACAGAGGTTGCTTGACGAGCCCAAGTCACACAGCAAGGAAATGTCAGAACCAGGATGCAAACCCTGCTCTGTCTGACTCCATTACACTAAGCCCAGATCTTTCAAAGGAAGATTTTTCTTCATTTCCTTTTGATATATGTTCCTGATAGCCCCAACAATCATTTCTCCACTTTGCAAACATGTGTGCCTGTATATGTGTCCTTTTTCACAAAATAGGTAATCATCTATCTCCTCCTCCTTCTTCTCTTCCTCTAACTTGGGCACCCAAGACAAGAAAGGGGGTGTCTCCATAGGATTATGAGAGACTGACTGTTTATGTCTATGTGCTCAGAGTAACAACAGACGAGGGCTGTGCTTCCTCCCTCCTGGGGCTAAAACTGACTTTGTGGAAGAGCTAGAAAAAGTCATATAAATAGTTCTGGTACAGACCAAAAACCAACAAAGGAAAGGAAGGGAAAGGGAAAGGGAAAGGGAAAGGGAAAGGGAAAGGGAAAGGGAAAGGGAAAGGGAAAGGGAAAGGGAGGGAGGAAGGAAGGAAGGAAGGAAGGAAGGAAGGAAGGAAGGAAGGAAGGAAGGAAGGAACAACATGGATAAACTGCCTGCATTTCCAGCCCGCCTGACTTGTGCCATGAATTTCAGATTCAAGACTGCAACACCAACTCTTACCTGAACTTCTAGCCTGTCAGCCTGCCCTATAGACTTCAGACTTTCTAACACCTACAATCATGTGAGCCAATGCCTTAAAATACAGATGTGTGGGCTGGGCGTGGTGGCTCACGCCTGTAATCCCAGCACTTTGGGACGCCGAGGCGGGTGGATCACGAGGTCAGGAGATCGAGACCATCCTGGCTAACACAGTGAAACCCCGTCTCTACTAAAAATGCAAAAAATTAGCCGGGCGTGGCGGTGGGCACCTGTAGGCCCAGCTACTCGGGAGGCTGAAGCAGGAGAATGGCGTGAACCCAGGAGGTGGAGCTTGCAGTGAGCCGAGATCGGGCCACTGCACTCCAGCCTGGGCGACTGAGCGAGACTCCGTCTCAAAAAAAAAAATACAGATGTGTGTGTGCACACGTGCACACACACACACACACCCTACCATTGGTTCTGGTTCTCTGTAGAACTATGGTTAATACAGCAAATAAAGCAGACAGAGCCCCTGGAGGTGGAAACCATGGGGGAATTCATGAATGACACACCTACTATGTTCAAGGAGCTTTTGTATGTGTTATCAAATTCTCACCTACCATCCATAAAGACAGTTTTGCCATTTCTCCAGGATTCAGAGAGCTTAAGTGACTCGCCAGGGTCACCCAACTGAAAATCAAACCCACAACTGTCTGTGTTATCTCATCAAATCCTCACCCACCATCCATAAAGGCAGTTTTGCCATTTCTTCAGGATCCAGGGATCTTAAGTGACTCGCCAGCATCACCCAACTGAAAATCAAAACCATAACTGTCTGCCTCCAACATCCACACTGTTTCATGCACCAAGTACAGTGCCCTCAGAAAGATGATACCAGAGAGTCTGGGGGCATCACTTTTTTCCAGAATCCCAAAAGGAACTCTTCCTCAAGTCCTTCCAGTGAAAAGTCATCAAGGAGAGAAACCAACATGCACATTTTCTAATTGCAAAGAATGGAAAACCCAACTCAAGCTCTCTTGGGTAATAAAGGGCACTCCTCCACTCCCATGTGTAGGACGCCCAGCGGCAGATCTTAACACCTGAGCCAACAACTGAGGTGCCAAGAGGATCATGAGAGCTTGATTTCTGTTGCCACCCCTCCTCCGGATGATAACCTTCTCAAGCCTGCAGCTTTCATCACCTGAACTGCTAGAGGTTCTCTGGAAAGAGAAATCCTCCCTGAGAGTCTTAAGACTTGGGATTAAGACTTGTGGGCCTGGTTTAGCTCTCTTCACTCTTGCCTGAACTAATTGAGATGCAACCCAACAAAGGCCATACTGTTCCCCGACCAAACCGAGGGTCAGGCTGCTGCTTCTCACCGCCCAGTAACAAGACGCAGATGAACTGGGGAAGAAGACAGTTTTTATTTCTGTAACCAGGTACAGGGAGAAGGCCTAGAAAATACCACCAGACCAACTCTAAATTACAAAGTTTTCCAGGGCTTCTATACCTTCTAAGCTATATGTCTACATGTAAGTGTGCATTCATCTAAAGACTGAAGTGATTAACTTCTCATCTGTAACTAAGATCTGAGTCCTGTAGACCTTCCTCTAGAGCCTCAGTAAATTTACTTAATCTAAATGGGTCCAGGTGCTGGGGTGATTACCCTTATCTTGTCTTCTGCTAAATCATGGAGGTTTGGGGAGTCCCTTCAGAGCCCCAATAAACTTGTTTGTGGAGGCCTGGGGAGTTTCTTTGGACCCCCGCCCCCCCCAATAAACTTGTTTAATCCCAAATGGGTCCTGTTAAGAAATCCTTCATTATCTTATCATGTTTCAAGGCCCAGGAAAGGCCTGGGCACAAGTCTTGGTGGGCTTTTGTTACATTCCAGCCTTTGTATAAGGGCACTGGCTCTCTCAGCTTTTAATATTTAACTTCACCACTCAGTCAGTGCTGACACAGTTGTTATGGAGGCCTGCCTGTTCAGCCGTTAGGGAAACCTGGCCTGCCACAATACTACGTGAGTTCAAATCCCTGCTGCATCACTTACCTGCTGGTGACTTTGGACAGTAACCTTAACCCTTCCTCCATCGTTCCATCTGTAAAATACACATAAGAATTAGATTTCCCTCAAAGGATTGGGATGAGGATTAAATGGATTAATATGCATTTATGGGCCAGGCACAGTGGCTCACTCCTGTAATCCCAGCACTTTGGGAGGCCGAGGCAGGCAGATCACCTGAGGTCAGGAGTTCAAGACCAGCCTGACCAACATGATGAAACCCATCTCTACTAAAAATACAAAAATTAGCTGGGCATGGTGGTATGTGCCTGTAGTCCCAGCTACTCAGGAGGCTGAGGCCAGAGAATCACCTGAACCTGGGAGGCAGAGGTTGTAATGAGCCGAGATCACGTCAGGTAACACTCCAGCCCAGACAACAAGAGCAAAACTCTGTCTCAAAAACAAAAAGAAAAAAAAAATGCATCTATAAAATGCTTGCAATAGTGACTAGCACACAGTACACAGTACATGAAGGTGGCTGTTAATTAAATTACCAGAGCTAGGGATTGACAGGTGCATGCCCTCGCCTGAAACCTGGATCTGCCCTACCTGAGTCACAAGGATTAAAAGAGGCAGGGGATGATTCCCCTACAGGAAACGGATGTACAGTTAGCAAAGAAAAGAGAATTTGGAGCAGAAAGGCCAGCACAGCTGCTGTCTGATAAAGTGGCCTCAATGAAATGCCACAATACCGGATTATTTTCTTTCCTATTAAAGACAAACCTGGGCCAGGTGCGGTGGCGCACACCTGTAATCCCAGCACTCTGGGAGGCCGAGGCGGGCGAATCACAAGGTCAGGAGATCGAGACCATCCTGGCTAACACGGTGAAACCCCGTCTCTACTAAAAATACAAAAAATTAGCCGGGCGTGGTGGCGGCGCCTGTAGTCCCAGCTACTCGGGAGGCTGAGGCAGGAGAATGGCGGGAACCCGGGAGGCAGAGCTTGCAGTGAGCCGAGATCGCGCCACTGCACTCCAGCCTGGGTGACAGAGCAAGATTCTATCTCAAAAAAAAAAAAAAAAAAAAAAGACAAACCTAAGGTTAAAGCTGCCTTAAATTGAGATGATAAAAAATACCCTAATTGTGTGTGAGAATAAAACAGAGCAGGTCATCCTGGCCTGCTGCTACAGTTTCCTTTGTATTTCTACCCACCAAAAATGAATCCAGGACAATCGGACATTTAAAGTCTACCTTTGGGCCAGGCGCAGTGACTCACGCCTGTAATCCCAGCACTCTGGGAGGCCAAGATGGGTAGATCACTTGAGGTCAGGAGTTCGAGACCAGCCTGGTCAACAGGGTGAAACCCCATCACTACTAAAAGTACAAAAATTAGCCAGGCACGGTGGCACACGCCTGTAGTCCCAGCTACTTGGGAGGCGGAGGCTACAGAATCGCTTGAACCCCGGAGGCAGAGGTTGCAGTGAGCCGAGATCGTGACACTGCACTCCAACCTGGGTGACAGTGAGACTCAGTCTCAAAAATAAAAACTAAAGTCTATCTTTGACTCATTCATTTGTTCTACAGACATTTAACGAGCCCTAGAGGTGCATGTTCCCCCACGCTAACGAAGCTTCAGCTCCAGGGGCCCTCATGGAAATGGGCTTCTTCCAAGTCCTTCCACCTAATTTGATATTTGTAATTCTGCATTATTTTCCTTAAGGAAGGCCCCCCAAATTGTATAAGCCTCAGGCTCCACAAAAACCTGGATTTGCTTCCATGAGTCCTATTATGCACAGGGTGATGAGGGGCTGAAGGTACAGAGATGAACGAAAGGCAGTCCTGTCCTGCAGGGCTTGAGTTACACAAAATGAGTAAGTCCTAGAGCTCAGCATAGTGCCTGCAGCTAACAATACTATATTGTGTATTTTAAGAGGATTTAATAATACTGTATTGTGTATTTAATAAGAGGATAGATCTGAGGGTATGTGTTCTTACCATAAATAAATAAAAAACGAGACAATCTTTGGAGGTGATGAAAATGTTTATTACACTGATGGCTGTCATGACTCGATAGATGAGTACTGATCTCTAAACTCATCAAGCTGTATACATTAAATATGCTTTTCATATGTCAAAGAAAGAGGTGATTTAAAAATACAAAAGAAAAAGAAAGTGGTCATGTCTTGAAGGAGCTTCTCTCCATTGCGGGAAATTGAGAATGAGCATGAGGATCTTTTCACAGGGAAAATATTTGCTATTCAATCATTCAATCATTAAATAAATATGTATTCATCATCTACTATATGTCAGGCACTGCGAAGTCCAGGATGAAAAGGGAGGGAAGGGCTGTGCTTTCAAGGTGCTTACAATCAATCAGTATCAAAAAACATTTCAGTCCAGGACTGGGCACGGTGGCTCACACCTGTAATCCCAGCAGTTTGGAAGGCAAAGAGAGGTGAATCACCTGAGGTCAGGAGTTCAAGACCAGCCTGGCCAACATGGCAAAACCCCGTTTCCACTAAAAATACAAAAATTAGCTGGGTGTGGTGATGTGCACTTGTAATCCCAGCTACTCAGGAGGCTGAGGCAGGAGAATCACTTGAACCCAGGAGGTGGAAGTTGTAGTGAACCGAGAACACACCAGTGCACTCCAGCCTGGGTGACAAAGAGAGACTTTGTCTGAAAAAGAAAAAAAAAAATCAGTCCAGAAAAATAGGATGAAGTGGTAAAGAATGACTGAGATGCTTGGTTGGGAAAGGGTTCTTGGTTGGGAAAGAAAAGCTGTTATATAAATATGAAAAATGCCAGCCGTGTAAAGACAGGGAATCGTTCTAAGCAGAAAGAATAGCAAATGGCAAGGCCTAAAGAGGGGATGACCCCAGTGATGAAAGGAACAGATGGAAGGCCAGCATGGCCAGCACAGAGTAGACCAAGGGGAGAGAAACAAGATGAGGTCAAAGAAGTAGGAACGAGCTAGATGTTGTAGGGTCTTAATGCCAGAGTGAGAGGGATGGATTTTGACATTAGAAGTAATCAGGATTTTAGACAAGAGAATGATACGATCCTGTTGATATTACCAAAGAGTTCTCTGCCTGCCATGGACAGAACAGAGTGTCAGGTGGGAGCAAAGCTGGTTAAGGGACCTCTGCCCCTATCCAATTGGCAAACACCCCAAAGTTTCACAAACTACTGTTGTAGGTCAGGATGAAACAGGCCTTCTCAGCTATTATTGGTGAGAATGTAAAATTGTACAACTCCCATAAGGGGGAATTTGGCAATCTATAGCAAATTTACCTATGCATTTGGCCACTGACTGATCAATCCCTGCCTTAGCCCTTTTGTGTTGCTATAAAGGAATGCCTGGGGCTGGGTAATTTATAAAGAAAAAAGGTTTATTTGGCTCACAGTTCTGCAGGTTGTCCAAGAAGCATGGCACCAGCATCTGCTTCTGGTGAGAGCCTCAGGCTGCTTCCACTTATGGCAGAACGTGAAGGGAGTTGGTGTGTGCAGAGATTACATGGCAAGAGAAGAGGCAAGACAGAGATGGGGGTGCCAGGGTCTTCTAAACAACCAGCTGTCACAGGAACTAGTAGAGAATTCACTCACCACTCGTCATCAAGAGTGGGCATTAATCTATTTGTGAGGAATCCACTCCCACCACCCAAACACCTGCCATTAGACTCCATCTCCAACTTTGAGGATCAAATCTCAACATAAGGTTGTGAGGACAAACCTGCAAAATAAAGCAGTCCTACTCCCAAAAATCTATTCAAAAAATACACTATCAAAAATACCAAACAAAAAAAAAGAAGATTGTAGGGAGATGAGTCTATCTCTGCAGCATCATTTGTAATGGCAAAGACTGGGAATCACCTATACAATTGCCTAGTTAAATTAATCCTGTGCATTGACACAATACCATCCACTTCCCGGCGTTAAAGGAATGTGAAAAGTCTCTACTTAGTGCTATGGAGTGATCTCCAGGATACATTATTAAATAAAAATGCAAAGTAAAGAAAAATATGTATATTATGCTGACATTTACCTAAGAAAGAGGTGGGATATGAACACATGTTTTTCATGGAAAGAATAAATCAAAAATTTTAGAAATGGTTATCTACCAGGGATAAAGAAAATAGTTGAAGGGGGAAGACACAGAAACTAGATTTCACTGAATAGACTGTATATATTGACTTTTAAACTTTATACTTTTTTATATCAATTCCTAAAAATTAAGTATTCCAGTGACTTTAAACATAATATTTGACTGTAAATCCCTAGTAAGATATGCGTTCAGAACCAAAAAAAAGACTGCAAATGTCTTACATTGCTTTCATTAATCACATCATTGATATGACATGATATGTTGCTATTGCTTTCCTGGGAACATTCTGTATGCATTATGAGATGAAGCAGAGTGATTATGTTGGTTTTGGAGGAATCAGGAATTTTGGTATAGAAGAAAGAAGATGCTGATATAAAATTGAAGACAATTAAGTAAAAACCTACTAGTCCTGAATTTGAATTGGAAATCTCAGTATCAAATCAAGATGTATTTTATCTACAAAAAAAAAAAAAGAAAATGTTTTAAGTTACTGGTTCTAGCCAATAAAAAGATGAGAAACAATATCCATCCCAGAAACAAGAAGCACCTCCAGCACTCAGATTGTGGTCACTAAGTGCCATTCCCCACCTAGAGAAACCAGGGATCAATGAAGAAAGGACTGATGCTATGTCTGGGGCAGAGCACAGCAAAGAAATAGAGGAGAAGGGAGGAAAGTAAATTACAAAGTAGCTGCCAGTGAACAGGAGGAAAGCCAAGAGAGTGAATGGACACTAACACCAAGAGAAGAAAGTGGGTTTTTTAATTGACATATAGTATTTCTACATACTTATGGGGTGCATGTGACATTTTGTTACATGCAAAGCAGATAATAATCAAGTCAAGGTATTTGGGTTGTCCACCACCTTGAGTATTTATCATTTCTATGTGTTAGGAACATTGCGAATCCTCTCTTCTAGCTATTTTGAAACCTACAAGACATTGTTATTAACTATCATCACCCTACTCTGCAATCAAATATTAGAACTTATTCCTTAAATCTAACTGTATGTTTATTTCCATTAACCAACCTCTGTGAAGAAAGTGTTTTAAGAAGGCAGGAGTGATCAGTTGTGATGACTACTTCTGAGATGAAAGTAAAATCATAGCAATGTTGACCCTTGGAGTTGGCAACGTGGAGGCCACGAGGCGTTGACAAGTGAGGGCTCAGTGGAGTCGCAGGAGCCTGACTGGAGTGGTAAGGAGAGTACCCAAGGTATAATAACCTAGAATGCCAGGAAAATTTAAAAGTTGCTCCAGAAACTTCTATAGATAAAATTTTAAAAAAAGAAAGAAAGAAAAAAGAAACACAGCCGAAGGAAACAGATCCAAATCTTGCCATCTGTACACTCACCTCTAATAGGAACCTGGCATTTAGAAAAGGTAAGTGGAAAAGACACACACTTTTCTGTATGCTCTTCATCAAAATGCAGGCATCGTTTCTGCACGTGGTGATATTTAAGCAGGAGAGCATTGTCTTGGCTCCCCTGACCCAAGTGAGGCAGTGAGTGCCCCACCTCTGAGGGCAATTAAGTTAAGGAAGAATGACCAGCCATCAGGAGTGCTATACAGGTGATCCAGCCTTGGATATTGAAATAGGGCTTTGTGAGCTATGGAAAGCAAAATGGCCTAGGAAAAAATGGGGGCTTAACAGACGTTCCAGGCCTATCTGTGCAGCTTTTCCAATGTCCCTCACTTCTCCAACAACTCCAAGACCTTGTAATTCCATGGTGTTTGCTTTGGATAAAGGGACCTGGATTCCCTTATATGGAGCTTTTCTCCAGGTATTTCTCTCCATTGGCATCTCCCGCACTCCATCTGCCAGTGTCTCCTGCCTTTTCTGCTGCCAGATTTAGCCACAGAAAAACAAGCACAAAAGAATCTTTCATTGCCACCACCAGCTGCACACGCCAGCCCCAGGCCTTTCTGCACATTCCAGCCATGTGATGGTAGAAAAGCAAACCCAGAGCATACCCGTGCTTCCTCTCTATTTACTCACAGAGATGGGAAGGGAAAATGGCCAGTTCTCCTCCACTGCCTCTAAGAATGGCCCAACTTAAAGCTGGAGAAACAGATGCTAGATACAGAAGGAACTCAATGGTTGCAGGATCTGAGGTCCCTATGTCTCTTGTAATAGATATGTAAAAAACAAATATCTAAACAGTACCTTCTGGCCAGGTGTGATGGCCCACACATGTAATCCCAGCACTTTGGGAGGCTGAGGTGGGCGGATCTCCTGAGGTCAGGAGTTCAAGACCAGCCTGGCCAACATGGTGAAATTCCAAGCCCAAAGTCAGATAACTGGTAAAGTTTGGAAATAAAGTATTCTATGTACATCCTTGTTATGAACCACATGTTTATGTCACCCCAAAATTCATATATTGAGAACTTAATTATAGTGTGATATTTGGAGATGGGGTCTATATTAGGCCATTTTTTAACAGCTATCAAGAAATACCTGAGACAAGGTAATTTATAAAGAAAACAGGTTTACTTGGCTCACAGTTCTACAAGCTGTACAGGAAGCATGACGCTGGCATCTGCTCAGCTTCTGGGGAGGCCTCAGGAAGCTTACAGTCATGGTAGAAGGCAAAGAGGAAGCAGGCATGTCATTTGACCAGAGCAGGAGCAAGAGAGAGAGAAGGAGGTGCCATGTGCTTTTAAACAGCCAGATCTCATGAGAGCTCACTCATTATCATGAGGACAACACCCAGGGGACAGTGCCAAATCAATCATGAGAAATCCACCCCCATGATCCAATCACCTCCTGCCAGGCCCCATATCTGATACTGGAGATTACAACTCAACATGAGATTGGGGCTGGGACAAATATACAAACTATATCAGAGCCTTAGGAAATGATTGGGTCATAAGGGCCCTCATGATGGGATTAGTGCCCTTATAAGAAGAGATGCCAAAGCGCTCTCTCTCTCTTTCTCTCTCTCTCTCTCTCTCTCTCTCTATCACCTCCATGTAAGGATACAGCAAGAATATGGTTATCTGCAAGCCAGGAAGAGCACCCTCGCGAAGAACCCAACCACGCTGGCCATCTGATCTCTGATTCCAGCCTCCAGACCTGTGAGAAATAAATGTCTATTGTTCAAGCCACCCAGTCTACAGTGTTCTGTTACAGCAGCTCACACTGTCTAAGGCAGCCCTCTAGCCAAAAGCCCCCAAAAACACATCTGTAGATGAGTATGCTGGGCTTGTTGCTTGTTGCAGTGAGGAAGAATGCATGCCCACGGGAACTATGGGGTGTCTCAGTAAAGAGTTAGAAAGGACTTACTGGATTGGATCTTGTGTTAGGTGATTTGGTGGAGGGTGTAAGGAAGCAGGGCTTTGCTATGGGTTGGATATGCCAGGAAGCAGGAGTGACTGAGCATCTCAATACATCTTTTTTTTTTTTTTTTTTTTTTTTAGCCAGGGTCTCCTTCTGTCACCCAGGCTGGAGTGTAGTAGTGCAATCACAGCTCACTGCAGCCTCAACCTTCCAGGCTCAAGCGGTCCTCCCACCTCAGCCTCTCTAGTAGCTGCGACTACAGGTATGTGCCACCACACCTGGCTAATTTTTGTATTTTTGGTAGAGACCAAGTTTCATCATGTTGCCCAGGCTGGTCTTGAACTCCTGGGCTCAAGTAATCCTCCCACCTTGGCCATTGTCTCAGGCCTCAGTAAATCTTATCTAGACAAAAAGAAGACTAAAGCAAGACTAAAGCTGGCATTGGTAAAGAAACAGCAGTCACTCATATCAGTTGGAACAGAGAGAAAGGTTTGGCATTTTGTGGCTTGGACAATGTTCGTGTTTTATCTGATTTCAAACATGCTTATGGTCGAGGGTAGGGGGTGGCCTGTTCTGTCCAGATGCATCACAGTCACGGAGTGCCCTGCCTGATGTAGGTGTTCTGGGAAATCATTCACGTTCAACAGGACAATACTCAAGTCTATCTGTGAGTAGTACCAGGCCAGCTCCTACCAATACCACGCCTCAGCTGACAGTACCAGGAGGCGCTGCTTTTCTATTTCTCAACTTAAACTGAGTCTATCTACCCACAGAAGCTGTGCCTAAAACCATTGTGCCCCTCTGCCTATAACCGAGTACCCAACCCTAAAATGCATTTTAAAACTTCTTTCCTTTCCTTCCTAATCTCAGAATGTGGCCTTCTACTGTAAGACTCTATTTCCTTCCCTTTCCCACCAGGCACATCGTGCACAGCGTTTGCTTATTGAATTATGTGCTTGCTTAGGAATTCCAGGGACCCGTCTTGAAACAAAGCAGAGAGACCCAGCTATGGAATCTTCCCTCTTGAGGGGAGCTATGAACAGTTGGCCCAGCACCACTGGACCAGAGTCAGGATGATGCAAACTAGACTCCAGACGGGCGATTACTCAAAATAACTATCAGAACAAGACACACACACCTGCACCCTCTTTTTCACTACTCCTGCATAATTCCCACACTTTTACCTTTCTTAAACCCCTGCAATCAGCCCAGAAGGCTGAGATGGTTTCTTTGAAGTTTGAGCTTTGCCATTCTCCCATCTGCTAGCATCTGACCAATAAAAGCTGCTTTCCTATCACCACCCCTCACTGCTCATGCTTTGACTTCTGAGCAGTCAGCAGCTGGACTTGAGCTGGTTCCATGTCTTCCAGAACAGGACACAGCCTAGGACAAGCTGAGCATTGTGTGCAACCTGGAGAATTAATGTTTTTATGCGAAAGGAAAATAAATCTTGGAAATCTTGGGGCCCCAAAAATCACTAAGCTAAAGGGAAAAGTCAGGCTGGGAACTGCTTAGGGCCAACCTGCCTCCCATTCTATTCCAAGTCACCCCTTTGTTCACTGAGATAAATGCATATCTGATTGCCTCCTTTGGAGAGGCTCATCAGAAACTCAAAGAATGCGATCACTTGTCTCTTATCCACCTATGACCTGGAAGCCCCCTCCCCACATCGAGTCTTCCCACCCTTGCTTCAAGGTGTCCCACCTTCCAGACTGAACCAATGTTCATCTTACATACGCTGATTGATGTCTCATGTCTCCCTACAATGTATAAAACCCAACTGTGCTCTGACTACCTTGGGCACATGTCGTCAGGGCCTCCGGAGGCTGTGTCATGGGCACGGGTCCTCAACCTTGGCAAAATAAACTTTCTTAATTAACTGAGACCTGTCTCAGACGTTCAGGGTTTGCATTTATTAAGAGTTCAGCTGGGCAAGGTGGTTCACGCCTGTAATCCTAGCACTTAGGGTGGCTGAGGCAGGTGTATTGTTTGAACTCAGGAGTTCAAGACCAGCCTGGACAACAAAAAGTACAAAAGTTAGCTGGGTGTGGTGGCATACTCCTGTAGTCCCAGCTACTTGGGAGATGAAGCAAGAGGATCACCCTCCTTGAGAGGGTCCCAAGGACTTGAGCCCAGAAGTTTGAGGCTGAAATGAGCTGAGACCGTGCCACTGCACTCCAGCCTGGGTGACAAACTGAGACCTTGTCTCAAAAAAAAGAGTCCACCCAGAGAGAGAGAGACACACATGGGGTAGTGGAAAGGTGACTCCATTACCGTGAAGACACTTGGGCTTCAGTGCCATTGGCACTTGTGGCCCAGTGTGTGTTGCTGGATGATTCTTTTCCCCTCTGGACCGTGATTTTCTCATCCGTAAAACGAGAGTTGGGTCAATGCTTTCCAAGGCTCCTTACAGCAACCCTCCGTTGTTGAGAGCACCCCCCGACACACACACAAAGAATCAATTCATTCTGGGGAAACCATTTGTCACTTTCCAAGGTCCCAAGGACTTCTCTAGACTTCCTTTGGAAGCAAAGAAGCAATTTGATTTGCAATCTCCAGCAAGCTGTGTGTATTTTCTAAGCTTCAGCTTATTTATCCAAAAGTAAATTTAGACCAGGTGCAGTGGCTCATACCTGTAATCCCAACCCTGTGGGAGGCTGAGGCAGGAGGATCGCTTGAGACCAGGAGTTCAAGACCAGCCTGGCCAACATGGCAAGACCTCGTCTCTACAAAAAATAATTTGTTAATTAGCCAGGCATGGTTGTGCACATGTTGGGTTCCAGCTACTCAGGAGGCTAAGGCGGGGGGATCATTTGAGCCAGGAGGTCAAGGCTACAGTGAGCCATGTTCACCCCACTGCACTTCAGCCTGTACAACAGAGCAGGATCTGTCTCAAAAAAAAAGGAAAAGAAAATTTTTCATCTTATAGGAAAGTTAAAATCATAGAATAATAAATATCTAAATTCATTTAGAGTTACCATTTGTTAACACTTTGTCACATCTGCTTATCTCTATTAGTTTTGTTGTTGTTGTTGTTTGTTTGGTTTTTTGCTGAACTGTTAGGTCAGTGCAAAAGTAATTACAATTTTTGCCATTAAAAGTAATTGCAGTTTTTGCAATTACTTTTGCACCAACCTAATACTTGAAACAAACATAACATAATAACATTTCATCCCTAAATACGTGTTCTAAGAACAAACACATTCTGCAAGGTAATCCCTTGTGTAATAACACCATTATCACATCTAAGAAATTTAAGTCATATAATACTACCCAATATGCAGTCCATATTAAAAGTCTCCCAATCCAGGAGTCCCCAAAACATTCATTTCAGCTACTTGTCTTTTTTTTTTTTTTTTTTTTTTTTTTTGACAGAATCTCTCTGTGTCGCCAGGCTGCACTACAGTGGCACTATCTCAGCTCACTGCAACCTATGCCTCCCGGGTCCAAGCTATTCTCCTGCCTCAGCCTCCCAAGTAGCTGGGACTACAGGCATGTGCCACTACATCCAGCTAATTTTTGTATTTTTAATAGAGACAGGGTTTCACCATGTTGGCCAGGATGGTCTTGATCGCCTGACCTCATGATCCGCCGGCCACGGCCTCCCAAAGTGCTGGGATTACAAGCGTGAGCCACTGTGCTTGGTCTACTTGTCTTTTTTTTAAATTCAGAAACCAATCAAGGGTTAGTTGTCTTGTCTCTTTGGTCTCCTTTAATCTAGAACAATCCTACCACTTTGTTCTAACTATCACGTCGTTGACATTTTTTCAGAGTCTAGGCTAGTGGTCTTGCAGAAGGACACTATCTTTTGAAAGGAGCACAGCTCTTCAAAAAGATTTTAACATTTAGATGTCTCAGTAATATAAAGGCTCGCCCCACACATCTGCCTGTGATGATGAGATTTTAGTAAGCATCTTATGCATGGTGGATTTAATTCTGATTATTCCTTTATGAATGAATTCAAAGCACCTAGCTCTTCTCTCCAGTTTCCCTCATTAAATGTGGTTGCCAACTATAAAGTGGGCCCAATGAGTTTGATTCAAAATCAAGTCAAGGTCATCTAGCTGGCCACTGCCTACATAAAGAAGAGAGAAAATCCACTTAGGTCCAGGGCTGTTGATATAGCCTGACGTCTTTCTTGCTGCTTTACTAGTTCTAGTGAATATTTCATAACAGGTGACAGCTTTGCCCTTTAATTGCTGAGGGATTTTAATTTTGCACTGCTGTTTGCTGTTCAAAGTGATTTACCTTGGTTCATAAACACTTACATTGCAGGGACTTTCTCTACAGCAAGAAAAGTAAACTTATAAGCTGTGTGACTTGAGCATACACACGAAATCACACTTTTAATTAGGCCACTACCTCCCAACATCAGGCAGTTCATATCACTTTCACCATTTTGGCCATATCTGTACTTACTTTATGTTTTTTATTTACATAAATTGTTCTTCCTGCCTAGATAAAAATGTTTTCCAATAAAACCTTGTATCATTATTGATGAAAAAACTGGCATTGTTTTCCATCATCAGTTGAAAAATAAATACAGTGAAAATCTTGATCGTGAGGCCTGCTGAAGGCTCTGAGCCTGAGGACTGCTCTGTCTTGTTTGAACAGAAGATCAGCAAGAATTAAACACAGAAGAAGCCAAACTGACACTTTCGGCTTTGAGTAATGAGAGAAATAAGAGGACATTGAAAGGGGATTGATTTTCCACTATAGTTATTTAATGCTGGCTTTGGAGTCCACTTCAAATGAACAATCTTCTGTGCCCACAAACAGGCACATACACTGCATTTTGGGAAACACTGAATTCTGTCTTTCTGTTTCAGGCTTCTTTTTTTTTCTTTTGAATAACATATTCAAAGATCAGTCCCTATGTTATATGACATGTATTTAGTATTTGGTTGGAAAACTTGGTTATCGTGTCATGCCAGATGGATTGTTCTCTGGTAAAACCCTCAGCAAGAACTGAGGTTGAACTATATTGAAATTGCCATTTTTGTAGGTTGAAAATGGTCTAATGTCAGCAATTTCATGCCATGTAGCCTAAGAGTAACCATCATCAATATCAATAGTGTTTCTCATTTCCAAAGAACTCCCACAAACATCACCTTGCTTGGTCCCAACAGTAAACTTTGGCGCAGGGTTTTTGTTGTTTTTTTGTTTGTTTGTTTGTTTGTTTTTCTATCTTTCTTTCTTCCTTTCTTGTCATATTCATTTCACAGATGAGAAAATTCCTCTGGGGGATAAGAGCATTCCCCAAGTTCAGGTGGGGCGCCAGTGGGGGCCCTGGGGCTGAAATCAGTGAGGCTGATCCAGAGTTCTTGCTTTCTCCTGCAGCTTTATTTGCCTCCCAAGTTATCGCTGTAAATGCAACGTTAAATAAGGAATGAGATTCCAAAGTTGGCTGTGGCTATTTTCCTGCAACTCTGAGCCCTTCCGTCTGTCTTGGTCCAGCAGAGTCGGGGCTCGGTAAATTTTACTGAGCTGGGTCATTGATTCTCACAGTGAGGAGGGCTTACAAGTCACCATTTCCAAGCCCGTTTCCAAGGGAGGAAAGGATACAGATTTATTCAGCCCAGAAGGATGGCTTGAAGACCGCTATATTTCTCACAGTCAGAAGTTATGCCTTTTTTGTTTCTTCACTGCCCTGCACAAATAAATGCCTCAGAAATGAAAGGTGGAGACAAAGAAAGGGAGGGAGGGAGGAAAAAGAGGAGAAAGAAAGTGGGGAGTAAGGAACAAAAAATGAAAGACAAGGAAAGAAAAGAGGGAGGGAAAGGGCAGAGGGATGGGGGAAGGAGGAGAAAGAATAAAGAGGGAAGAAAGGAGGACTGGAGAACAAAAGAAGAGAAGAAGAAAAGAAAGAAAGGAGATGTGGGAAGAGGGCAGCCTGGATTGCAGAATTAAATTTCTATTGTGGCTTATTTGGATTTCAATGGAAAGAAAATGAGGGTTTAGGATTCAGACAGGTGAGTATTCAGTTCCCTGCTCCTCCCTTGCCTAGGTGTAACCTTGAGCAAATTACATCACCTCTCTTGGCCACAATGTTGTCATCTTTATAAAGAAGAAAATAACACCGACTGCAAAGGCATAGGGAGAAGCTGAAGAGGCAGTGACTGCGCAATGAATGCTTTGTCATTGCTGTTATTGTTCTTGTTGCCATTTGCCATTTGCCATTGTTGGAAACACTTACCTCTTTCTTTTTTTTTTTTTTTTTGTTTTTGTTTTTTTGTTTTTTTGAGACAGTCTCAATCCCTCGCCCAGGCTGGGGAGCAGGGGCGCAATCTCAACTCACTGCAACCTCCGCCTCCTGGGTTCAAGCAATCCTCTCACCTCAGCCTCCTGAGTAGCTAGGATTACAGGCATACACCACCAAGCTCAGTTAATTTTTTGCATTTTTAGCAGAGACGGGGTTTCACCGTGCTGGCCAGGCTGGTCTCGAACTCCTGACCTCAAGCAATCTGCCCGTCTCAGCCTCCCAAAGTGCTGGGATTACAGGTATGAGCCACTCCACTCAGCCCCTCCTTTTTTGACCTTGAAACCAACATTATACAGTAACTTTACCCTTTGAGCAACCTCCACTTAAGGAAAATTTGACCCAAGATTTGCACACAAGGAGGAGGAAAATTCACAAGAGCCACAGAGAGGGTCGCCCTGGGAACTGCAGAGAGGCCACTGAGCCAGGTGTTTCTTAGACTCCAGTCTGACAATGATCCCCTGAAAAAATTAAACAGCGGGGATGTTCCTTTTAGCCTTAAAGGAGAAAGATGCCTCTGCAGGTCTGTCTGTCTTGATATAAGCTTCCCCAGGGCAGTGAGCCCAGTGTGGTGGCAGCTTGGTAAATGTTTGCTGAGCTGGACCATTGGCCGGGAGGAGAGCTTATCAGTCACCATCTCCTAGCCCCTGAAGGGCTGTCAGGAAGGAAAGGACAGAGACTTATTTAGCCCAAAAGGATGACTGAAGACCACCAGCTGAGGCTTCGAGAGAAGAAATTTCAGCTCTATAGAAAGGACTGACTTCTAATAACAAGGGTTTCCAAAAATCAAGTCTACTGCCTATGGCAGAATGTATCACAATTAGATTGGGACTAAAGCATTAGTCCTCCTGTGTCTATCACCGTAGCCATGAGCCACGCATGGTTTTCAAGCACCGAAATGAGGCCAGTCCAAATTGCCACGTGTTCTAAGTGTAAAATATACGACAGAACTCAAAGACTTAATGTAAAAGCAGTATGCAAAATATCTCATAAATATTTTATATTGATTACATATTAAAATGACAATATTTTAGATGTATTATGTTAAAATGTACAATAAAAATGCATCTCACCCAGCAAATCCTAACAAATACAAAGAAAAAGAATAAGATTTAACTTGAGCTTTTCAACATAAAAGTGGATGCAGGATTCCACACAATACTTTCAAAGTTTAAAAGACAGAGTTGGCAGTACTTCATTTTTGTTTTGCTGTATGTGTTTTATTTTCCAAATAAAGATGACTTTGATAAAAATATTGGGGTGACTATTCAAATAAGAAGAGAAATGAAGTCCATAAGATTTTGAAATAAATAAAGATGACACAAACAAATGAAAAAACATTTCATGCTCATGGATAGGAAGAATCAATATTATTTAAATGGCCATACTGCGCAAAGCAACTAACAGATTCAATGCTATTCCTATCAAACTACCAATGCCATTTTTCACAGATTTAGAAAAAACTATTCTAAAATTCATGTGGAATCAAAAATAGAGCCGAAATAGCCCAAACAATACTAAGCAAAAAAAAAACAAAAACAAAGCCGAATGTATCACACTACAAAATTTCGAACTATACTGAAAGTGAACTAAAACCAAAACAGCACTGTACATGTACAAAAACAGACACACGGAAGAATGAAACAGAATAGAGAACCCAGAAATAATGCCGCACACCTCTAATGTGTGTCAACCATCTAATCTTCGACAGCGTTGACAAAAATAAGCAATGGGAGAAAGAATCCCTATTCAGACGTGGTGCTGGGATACTGGCTATCCATATGCAGAGGAATGAAACTGAATCCCTACCTATAACTATATACAAAAATTTACTCAAGATGGATTAAGGACTTAAAGGTTAGACCTCATATTGTAAAAATCCTGGAAGAAAACCTGGGAAATACCCTTCTTGACATCAGCCTTAGCAAATAATTTATAGCTAAGTCCTCAAAAGCAACTGCAACAAAAACCAAAAATTGACAAGCGACACTTAATTTTTTTTTTTTTTTTTTTCAGATAGAGTTTCGCTTTATCGCCCAGGCTAGAGTGCAATGGCATGATTTTGGCTCACTGCAACCTCTGTCTCCCAGGTTCAAGGGATTCTCCTGCCTCAGCCTCCCAAGTAGCTGAGATTACAGGCGTGTGCCACCATGCCTGTAACAATACAAAATTATCTGAGTGTGGTGGGACTGCACGCCTGTAGTCCCAGCTACTCTGGAGGCTGAGACAGGAGAATCACTTGAACCCGGGATGGGGAGGCTGCAGTGAGCAGAGATCGTGCCACTGCACTACAGCCTGGGCAAGACAGAGCAAGACTCCGTCTCAAAGGAAAAAAAAGAAAACAGAAAATGTCTTTAAGGTCAGGCGCAGTGGCTCATGCCTGTAATGCCAGCACTTTAGGAGGCCAGGGTAGATGGATCACCTGAGGTCAGGATTTCAAGATCAGCCTGGCCAACATGGTGAAACCGCGTCTCTACTAAAAATACAGAAATTAGCTGGGCATAGTAGCAGGTGCCTGTAATCCTAGCTACTCCAAAGGCTGAGGCAGTAGAATTGCTTGAACCTGGGAGGCAGAAGTGGCAGTGAGTTGAGCTCTCGCCACTGCACTCCAGCCTGGGTGACAAAGCCAGACTCTGTCTCAAAAAAAAAAAAAAAACTCCTGAGCTGAAGCAATCTGCCCACCTCAGCCTTCCAAAGTGCTAAGATTACAGGTGTGAGCCACCACACATGGCCGCCAATTTTCTTTACTAGAACCAGTCACTCCCCATTGCCTCCCTCCCCAGTCTATTTTAAATGGAATCATACAATATGTGACCCTTTCTGTGTTTGGCCTCTTTCACTGAGCGTGGTGTCTCTGAGGTCTATCACATCATAGTATGTGTCAGTACTTCATTCTTTTTTACAGTGGAATAATATTCTGTCGTATGGGTCAATCACATTTTGTTTATCTGTTTGTTTTTGTTGATGCACATGTTTCCACTGCTGCCTGTTCTTGTACATACAGCTTTATCAGAACACAGCCTTGCCCACTCATTCACATGCTGTCTGCGGCTTCTTCCACGCTACAACGGCAGAGTCAAGTGGTTGCTATAGAGTCTAAAAAAGGTACTATCTAGTCCTTTACACGAAAAAAGTTTTCCAGACTAGAAACTAGAACCCTGGTCTAGTTCATCCAAGTCCCCAAACAGCTAGTTTTAGGTGAAGGAACAGAGCCAAACTACCACCTGCCCCTTCCTCCCCAAACCAAGTTCTGCTCCTTGTTTCCTTTTATTATAAATGGAACCAACATCCTCCCATTAACCTATGCAAGAGTTCAGAAGTCATCCTTGATACCTCCCATCATCTTCCACATCCAATCAAGCCAATTCCTGTCCACTCTACATCCCATATTTTCCTTGACTCCATCTTTTTCTTCCATCTCTCCATTCCCTACCACCACCCTAGGTTAGCCACCACCATTTTTTCACCTAGATCCAGAGAAAAATGTCTTATAATGTCCTTACACTCCTACTGTTAACTTCCCCCTTCCAGCTCTCAAACTCTTCCCACACTGCAGCCAGAATTTAAAAAAAAAACAAATATAACCATTTCGCTTGAAACTGCCCGATGACTCCCCATTGCCCTCAAGATAAAGTCAAAATTCCATAACATGGTTTTAAAAATCCTGTATGGGCTAAGCATGGTGGCTCATGCTTGTCATCCCAGCACTTTGGGAGGCCAAGGCAAGAGGATCACTTGAAGCCAGCAGTTTGAGACCAGCCTAGACAACATACCAAGACCCCATCTCTATAAAATATTTAAAAATCAGCCGGGCATGTTGGCCCGTGCCTATAGTCCCAGCTACTCAGGAGGCCAAGGCAAAAGGATCACTTGAATCCAGGAGTTCAAGACTACAGTGAGCTATGAGTGTGCCACTGCACTCCAGCATGGGCAACAGAGCAAGACATTGTCTCTATAATAAATAAATTTTTAAAAATAAAATAGAAATACATAAATGAAACCCCTGTACCATGTGGCCACTCCTGGGATTCAGATGGGGGCTCTGTCTCCTTCTTTCTTTATTTTGTTTTTTTTCTGGAGACAGAGTCTTGCTCTGTCACCCAGGCTGGAGTGCAGTGGTGTGATCTCGGCGGCTCACTTCAACCTCTGCCCCTGCCAGCCCCGGTTAAAGTGATTCTCCTGCCTCAGCCTCCTGAGTAGCTGGGAGTATAGTTACATCCCACCATGCCCAGCTAATTTTTTGTATTTTTAGTAGAGACGGGGTTTCACCATGTTAGCGAGGATGGCCTCAATCTCCTGACCTCGTGATCCGCCTGCCTCTGCCTCCCAAAGTGCTGAGATAACAGGCGTGAGCCACCACGTCCAGCCCTGACTCCTGAGAGCCAATTGAGAAAAAGATGAAGGATGCGGACAAACGGAGGTGTGTTGCTGATGGAGTGAACTGGGTAACTCAGCCTAGAAGTGAGGCTGTAGTCAGACTTCAACTTTTCCATGTGAAATGAACTTCCCCATACAGGGAAAAAGGAGATCAGAAAATGGGAGGGAGACCACTTCCCCCCCCGCCCCCGCAGGGAGGGATGGGAGTCAGTGTGGAGGGCTGGGCTTGGGTGTAGGGAGGACGAAACCTTTGATCCCCCACAGATAAAGCATGAGCGAAGAAAACTGAGAATTTGGGGCAGTTTTGTAAAATCTCCCACCACGGAGAGCTCCATGGGGTGAGAGGTAGCATATTTTTTTAATTTTTTTATTACACTTCAAATTTTCTGTGGGTACATAGTAGGTGTATCCATTTATGGGGTGCTTGAGATGTTTTGGTGCAAACATGCCATGTAGCATCTTGAAGTGAACATGAACTTTGCAGCCAGTCTACCTGGGTTCAAATCCTGGCACTGCCATTGACTAGCTGTGTGACCTCAGACATCCTGCTCTGCCCCTCCATGCCTCAGCTTCCTCATCTGTCAAGAGAGGGTGATTAATGGACATGCCTCTCGGTTTCTTGTAAAGGTAAACATATATCTACCTGGTGATCAACACTGGGAGAAAAACACCCAGGTGGAGGAGGAAGCAGGTTTATTTGAAAGGAAAATTATGACATCTAAGTGGGGTGTGATATTCATTTCCTGTAGCTTCCTGTCGCAAATTTCCAGAAACTGGTGGATTACAACAAACCAACAGAAATGTATTCTCTCGGCCAGGCTCAGTGGCTCATACCTGTAATCTCAGCACTTTGGGAGGCCGAGGTGGGCCAATCACTTGAGACCCAATCACTGAAGCCCAGGATTTCGAGACCAGCCTGGACAACATGCAGAGACCCTGTCTCTACAAAAAAAAAAAAAAAAATACCCAGGTATGGTGGTGTGTGGCTGTAGTCCCAGCTACTGGGAAGGATGAGGAGGGAGGATCGCTTGAGCCTGGGAGGGAGAGGCTGCAGTGAGCTGTGAAGGCACCACTGTACTCCAGCCTGGACAACAGAGCCAGACCCAGTCAAGAAGGAAGGAAGGGAGGGAGGGAGGGAGGGAGGGAGGGAGGGAGGGAAGTAAGGAAGGGAGGGAGGGAGGGAGGGAAGTAAGGAAGGGAGGGAGGGAGGGAGGGAGGGAGGGAGGGAGGGAGGGAGGGAGGGAAGGGAAGGAAAGGAGAAAGAAAGAGAAAGAAAGAAAGAAAAAAGAAAGAAAGAAAGAGAAAGAAAGAGGGAGGAACGACAGAAGGAGAGAGAGGAAAGAAAGAGAGAGAGAGAGAGAAAGAAAGAAAGAAAGAAAAAGAAAGAAAGAAAGAAAGAAAGAAAGAAAGAAAGGAAGGAAGGAAGGAAGGAAGGAAGGAAGGAAGGAAGGAAGGAAGGAAGGAAAAAGAAAAGAAAAGAAAGAAAAGAAAGGAAAAGAAAAGAAAAGAGAAAAGAAAAGAAGAGAAAGGAAGAAAGAAAGAGAATTCTCTCACAGTTCTGGACGCCAGAAGCCAGAAATCAATGTGTTCCCAGGGTTGGCTCCTTCTGCAAGCTCTAAGGGGAGTATGTGTCTCTTGCCTCTCTACAGCTTCTAGGGGCTGCCACAGTCCTGGGTACTCCTTGACGTGTAGGCCCCTCACTCTGATCCCTGCATCTATTGTCACCCCATCATCACCTGGTGTTCGCCTCTGCATCTTCTCCTCTTTTTATAAGGACACCAGTCGTTGGATTTAGGGCCTACCCAGATAATCCAGGACAATCTCATCTTGAGATCCTAATCTAACGACATCTGTAAAGCTCCTTTCTCTAAATAAAGTCCCATCCACCGGTTCTGGGTGGACATACCTTTTCAGGAGACTAACATCTAGCACACGACAGATATTCAACACAGTTACCCCAGGCAGGGACTGCCGTGTTCTGCATGCTGTATAATAGCTAACGTTTACTAGGTGTTCGCTTCATGCCAGACACTATGCAAACTGATTTCCACCCATTAGTTCATTTGTCCCACTCACAGTTTCCTCCATCTCAGCTGTGGCTGTCCCTTCCCCAGGCCTTCAGTGCCTGCAGAACAATGATATGTGAATGAAACCTTCCTCTCCCGCCATCCATTCTCCTTTGATCATTCATAATTTCATCACTTTAAAGGATAGAAGTAATAGTCCTGCTTCCAAAGAGGCAATCCTTTTATCTTCTCTGAAGCTTTCATTCAGCATCAGTGAGGGACAAGATTGCAGAACCTAACTGTGATTTGTTTCTTTAAAGTTATTTTAACAACGCTAGGTGTGGCATTTGCCTGTGGCAGCGGGGAAAATACAAATAAGTAAAAACAAACAAACAAACTTTCCCAAGCTTGGGGATTTTCAACCTACTTGGTGCTGAGTAGAAGTAATAGTAATTAAAGAACAATGACAGCAGCAATCACAACTAGCATTCATTTATTGAGCATTTACTATGTGCCAGGTACTCTTATAAGCACTTTACATGCATACTTATTTCAAGCCCTCAACAACCCCGTATGATAGGTACTAAAATTATTCCCATTTTACAGATGAGGAAGCTGAGGCTTACTGAGGATAAGGCACTTGCCTTCAGTTACAGACTTAGCAACCAGTGGAGCTGAGATTTAAACCCAGGAAGTTTGACTACAAGAACACTGCATTCTAGTTGGCATGTATTCTAGCATGTGTTGGAAATAATGTTCAAAATCCTAAGGAAACTGAACACTCAAACAAAGGATTTTCAGTGAAGTAATTTTACTTTTGTTTAGAGGGGTGCTTCTCCTTGGCTAGTCACCATGAGAGCACAACTGAACAAAGGGGCATGAAAGCCTTTATTCCTGATGCAAGTCCTGCCCCTGTGCCCTTTCCCCACTGGCTAGAGTCAGGCCACACAATCTAAACTAGTACCGGCTGCCTAAACATTTGAACTTTCTTTAGATAAGGTGGGCACATAAGGGAGAGAGGGCAAAGGGGAAGGGGTGTCTGTAATGAGCTAGAGAGCTAGTCTTTTTTTCAAATAAGGAAAGGAATGTGAGCTGGTATTGATAACACCTGGTACTGTGGCATGTCTGGGCACGTAACAAAGGCAGAAAGGAAGAAAGAGGAGAAAAGGGAAAGGTGGGGGGTTACTATGAATTAAAGAATAAAGGATTGATCAGGCTCTTTGAAGAGAAACCTCATCATATCCCACAGTTTTCCCCTTCTTTTTTTTTAATAATTCAGTTCCTTTGGTTGTAGGACTGAGGTTCCCATATCCTTGCAGTCTATAGCTCCTAAGGTCCTTTCTCGAGTCCTTGCCTATGAGCCTCTCCATCTCAGAGCCAACACATCAAATCCTTCTCATGCTTAGAATCATTCTGATTTCACCTTCTGCTGCCTGGAGCTAAATAAGACACAGCCAGTGCCCTGTAGGAGCCTATAGCCCAGAGGGCAAGATAGGCAGGTTAATGAGCACTTATAATTAGGGGGGATTATGGGCCATCATAGAGTGGGTAGGGGGGTGCACAGAGAGTCTACAGGATAGAGAAGCCAGACAGGCTCCCTGCAGACATTGACACCAGATGTGAGGCTAGATAACTAAGGAGAGTTAGGCAGACACCAGTGCTGACTTTCAGGCCACAGAATCCATGCAGAGGGACCAGCCCTTGCATAGACCTAGAGCCAAGAGAGAAGCTAGCGAATGAATCCAATGCTGCAATGAATGAAGAATATTCCTTGGTAACACTTCTTGAGAACACAAAATAGCAAATGCTTATGTAGACCTCACTAAGTGTTGAACGCAGTTCTGGGCACTTTGTATATATTCCCTCCTTTAATCCTTGCAGCACCTCCAAGAGGTCAGTGCTATTATTATCCACATTTTCCAGCCTGTCTCAACAGCTTCTTGTGGATGGGCCTTTTTAGGCAGTTGTCAAAGATCCCATTATGTGGTCACCACAAAGAAAATGTTGAAAGTTGTTGGGCGCGGTGGCTGAAGCCTGTAATCCCAGCACTTCGGGAGGCCAAGACGGGCGGATCACGAGGTCAGGAGATCAAGACCATCCTGGCGAACACGGTGAAACCCCATCTCTACTACAAAATACAAAAAACTAGCCGGGCGAGGTGGCGGGCGCCTGTAGTCCCAGCTACTCGGGAGGCTGAGGCAGGAGAATGGCGTAAACCCGGGAGGCGGAGCTTGCAGTGAGGTGAGATCTGGCCACTGCACTCCAGCCTGGGTGACAGAGCGAGACTCCGTCTCAAAAAAAAAAAAGAAAATGTTGAAAGTTCTGGCCTTAGTGATTTTCCCTCCCATCGCACATTTCTGACACCACAGAAAATGTGTTGATGTATGTATGAGTTCGTTCTCTCATTGCTATAAAGAACTACCTGAGGCCGGGCGCGGTGGCTCAAGCCTGTAATCCCAGCACTTTGGGAGGCCGAGACGGGCAGATCACGAGGTCAGGAGATCGAAACCATCCTGGCTAACACGGTGAAACCCCGTCTCTATTAAGAAATACAAAAAACTAGCCGGGCGAGGTGGCGGGCGCCTGTAGTCCCAGCTACTCGGGAGGCTGAGGCCGGAGAATGGCGGGAACCCGGGAGGCGGAGCTTGCAGTGAGCTGAGATCCGGCCACTGCACTCCAGCCTGGGCGACAGAGCGAGACTCCGTCTCAAAAAAAAAAAAAAAAAAAAAAAGAACTACCTGAGACTGGGTAATTTATGAAGACAAGAGGTTTAATTGACTCACAGTTCCACAGGCTGTACAGGAAGCCTGGGTGGGAGGCCTCAGGAAATTTACAATCATGGTGGGAGGTGAACAGGAAGGAGGAGCATCTTACATGACCAGGGCAGGCAGAAGACAGAGAGCCAAAGTGTGACCCAGAGGTCATGCTCTAACTATTGTAGTCCCCTGCCTTTCCAGTCCCACCATCAATGTCTGCTCCTTATGTTTAATTTTTACATTCTGCATAGTATGAGGAAGGAAAAAGGTACCTTTAGAACTGGTCTACGAGCAGATGTTGATATGGTTTGGATTTGTGTCCACACCCAAATATCATGTCGAATTGTGGGAAGGTGCCACATGCTTGTAAACAACCAGATCTCATGAGAGCTCACTCACCCTCATGAAAACAGTAAGGGGGAAATCTGCCCCCATGATCCCATTACCTCCTACCAGGTCCCTCCTCCAACACTGGGGATTACAATTCACCATGAGATTTGGGTGCAGATACAAAGCCAAACCATATCAACATCTGCTTGTAGGCCAGTTTTTTGTTTTGTTTTGTTTTGTTTTGTTTTGTTTTTTGAGACACAGTCTCATTGTATTGCCCAGACAGCAGTGCAGTGGCACTGTCTCAGCTCAGTGCAACCTCTGCCTCCCAGGTTCAAGCGATTCTCCTGCCTCAACCTCCTGAGTAGCTGGGATTACAGGTGCACACCACCAGGCCTGGTTAATTTTTTTTGTATTTTTAATAGAGACAGGGTTTCACCATGTTGGGCAGGCTGGTCTCGAACTCCTGACCTCGTGATCCACCCACCTCAGCCTCCCAAAGTGCTGGGATTACAAGCATGAGCCACCACACCCAGCCGACCAGTTCTAAAGGTAGCTTTTTTCTTCCTCATGCTACACAGAATGTAAAAATTAGATGTAAGGATCAAAGTTCCAAGATGGCCTAATAGGAACAGCTCCAGTCTACAGCTCCCAGCATGAGCAATGCAGAAGACGGGTGATTTCTGCATTTCCAACTGAGGTACCGGGTTCATCTCACTGGGGCTTGTCGGACAGTGGGTACAGGACAGTGGGTGCAGCCCACCGAGCATGAGCTGAAGCAGGGCGAGGCATCACCTCACCCAGGGAGTGCAAGGGGTAAGGGAATTCCCTTTCTTAGCCAAGAGAAGTTGTGACCTGGAAAATTGAGTCACTCCCACCCTAATACTGTGCTTTTCCAATGGTCTTAGCAAACAGCACACCAGGAGATTATATCCTGCGCCTGGCTCTGAGGGTGTCACGCCCACAGAGCCTCGCTCATTGCTAGCACAGCAGTCTGAGATCAAACTGCAAGGCGGCAGTGAGGCTGGGGGAAGGGCGCCCACCATTGCTGAGGCTTGAGTAGGTAAACAAAGCAGCCAGGAAGCTTGAACTGGGTGGAGCCCACTGCAGCTCAAGGAGGCCTGCCTGCCTCTGTAGACTCCACCTCTGGGGGCAGGGCATAGCTGAACAAAAGGCAGCAGAAACTTCTGCAGAGTTAAATGTCCCTGTGTGACAGCTTTGAAGAGAGTAGTGGTTCTCCCAGTACAGAGTTTGAGATCTGAGAACACACAGACTGCCTGCTCAAGTGGATCCCTGACCCCCGACGAGCCTAACTGGGAGACACCCCCCAGCAGGGGCCGACTGACACCTCACACAGCTGGGTGCCCCTCTGAGATGAAGCTTCCAGAGGAACAATGAGGCAGCAACATTTGCTGTTCTGCAATATTTGCTGTTCTGCAGCCTCTGCTGCTGATACCCAGGCAAACAGGGTCTGCAGTGGACCTCCAGCAAACTCCAACAGATCTGCAGCTGAGGGTCCTGACTGTTAGAAGGAAAACTAACAAATAGAAAGGATATCCACACCAAAATCCCGTACGTTACCATCATCAAAGACCAAAGGTAGATAAAACCACAAAGATGGGGAGAAACCAGAGCAGAAAAGCTGAAAATTCTAAAAATCAGAGCACCTCTTCCCCTCCAAAGGAACGCAGCTCCTCACCAGCAATGGAACAAAGCTGGACGGAGAATGACTTTGATGAGTTGAGAGAAGGCGGCTTCGGACGATCAAACTTCTCCGAGCTAAAGGAGGATGTTCGAACCCATCGCAAAGAAGTCAAAAACCTTGAAAAAAGACAAGACAAATGTCTAACTAGAATAACTAGTGTAGAGAAGACCTTAAATGACCTGATGGAGCTGAAAACCATGGCACGAGAACTACGTGATGCATGCACAAGCTTCAGTAGCCCATTTGACCAACTGGAAAAAAGGGTATCAGTGATTGAAGATCAAATGAATGAAATGAAGTGAGAAGAGAAGTTTAGAGAAAAAAGAGTAAAAAGAAACAAACAAAGCCTCCAAGAAATATGGGACTGTGTGAAAAGACCAAATCTATGTCTGATTGGTGTACCTGAAAGTGATGGGGAGAATGGAACCAAGTTGGAAAACACTCTTCAGGATATCACCCAGGAGAACTTCCTCAACCTAGCAAGGCAGGCCAACATTCAAATTCAGGAAATACAGAGAACGCCACAAAGATACTCCTCAAGAAGAGCAACTCCAAGACACATAATTGTCAGAGTCACCAAAGTTGAAATGAAGGAAAAAATGTTAAGAGCAGCCAGAGAGAAACATCGGGTTACCCACAAAGGGAAGCCCATCAGACTAACAGTGGATCTCTTGGGAGAAACTCTACAAGCCAGAAGAGAGTGGAGGCCAATATTCAACAATCTTAAAGAAAAGAATTTTCAACCCAGAATTTCATATGAAGCCAGCCAAACTAAGCTTCATAAGTGAAAGAGAAATAAAATCCTTTACAGACAAGCAAATGCTGAGAGATTTTGTCACCACCAGGCCTGCTTTACAAGAGCTCCTGAAGGAAGCACTAAACATGGAAAGGAACAACCAGTACCAGCCACTACAAAAACAGGCCAAATTGTAAAGACCATCGAGGCTAGGAAGAAACTCCATCAACTAACGAGCAAAATAACCAGCTAACATCATAATGACAGGATCAAATTCACACATAACAATATTAACCTTAAATATAAATGGGCTAAATGCTCCAATTAAAAGACATAGACTGGCAAATTGGATAGAGTCAAGACCCATCAGTGTGCTGTATTCAGGAGACCCATCTCACATGCACAGACACACACACACAGACTCAAAATAAAGGGATGAAGGAAGATCTACCAAGCAAATGGAAAACAAAAAAAGCAGAGGTTGCAATCATAGTCTCTGATAAAACAGACTTTAAACCAAAAAAGATCATAAGAGACAAAGAAAGCCATTACATAATGGTAAAGGGATCAATTCAACAAGAAGAGCTAACTATCCTAAATATATATGCACCCAATACAGGAGCACCCAGATTTGTAAAGCAAGACCTTAGAGACCTACAAAGAGACTTAGACTCCCACACAATAATAATGGGAGACTTTAACACCCCACTGTCAACATTAGACAGATCAACAAGACAGAAAGTTAACAAGGATATCCAGGAATTAAACTCAGCTCTGTACCAAGTGGACCTAATAGACATCTACAAAACACTCCACCCCAAATCAACAGAATGTACGTTCTTCTAATCACCACATCGCACTTATTCCAAAATTGACCACATAGTTGGAAGGAAGGCAGTCCTCAGCAAATGTAAAAGAACATAAATTATAACAAACTGTCTCTCAGACCACAGTGCAATCAAACTAGAACTCAGGATTAAGAAACTCACTCAAAACCGCTCAACTACATGGAAACTGAACAACCTGCTCCTGAATGACTACTGGGTACATAACAAAATGAAGGCAGAAATAAAGATGTTCTTTGAAACCAATGAGAACAAAGACACAACATACCAGAATCTCTGGGACACATTTAAAGCAGTGTGTAGAGGGAAATTTATAGCACTAAATGCCCACAAGAGAAAACAGGAAAGATCTAAAACTGACACCCTAACATCACAATTAAAAGAACTAGAGAAGCAAGAGCAAACATGTTCAAAAGCTAGCAGAAGACAAGAAATAACTAAGATCAGAGCAGAACTGAATGAAATAGAGACACAAAAAACCCTTCAAAAACTCAATGAATCCAGGGGTTGGTTTTTTGAAAAGATCAACAAAATTGATAGACCACTAGCAAGACTAATAAAGAAGAAAAGAGAGAAGAATCAAATAGACACAATAAAAATGATAAAGGGGATATCACCACTGATCCCACAGAAATACAAACTACCATTAGAGAATACCATAAACACCTCTACACGAATAAACTAGAAAATCTAGAAGAAATGGATAGATTCCTGGAACGTACACCCTCCCAAGACTAAACCAGGAAGAAGTTGGATCCCTGAATAGACCAATAACTGGCTCTGAAATTGAGGCAATAATTAAAAGCCTACCAACCAAAAAAAGTCCAGGACCGGACGGATTCACAGCCGAATTCTACCAGAGGTACAAGGAGGAGCTGGTACCATTCCTTCTGAAACTATTCCAATCAATAGAAAAAGGGAATCCTCTCTAACTCATTTTATGAGGCCAGCATCATCCTGATACCAAAGCCTGGAAGAGACACAACAAAAGGAAAATTTTAGACCAATATCCCTGATGAACATCAATGCAAAAATCTTCAATAAAATACTGGCAAACCGAATCCAGCAGCACATCAAAAAGCTTATCCACCATGATCAAGTGGGATTCATCCCTGGGATGCAAGGCTGGTTCAACATACACAAATCAATAAACGTAATCCATCATATAAACAGAACCAAAGACAAAAACCACATGATTTTCTCAATAGATGCAGAAAAGGCCTTTGACAAAATTCAACAGCCCTTCATGCTAAAAACTCTCAATAAATTAGGTATTGATGGGACTTATCTCAAAATAATAAGAGTTATTTATGACAAACCCACAGCCAATATCATACTGAATGGGCAAAAACTAGAAGTATTCCCTTTGAAAACCAGCACAAGACAAGGATGCCCTCTCTCACCACTCCTATTCAACACAGTGTTGGAAGTTC
The DNA here is from genome assembly GCF_049350105.2 of Macaca mulatta. NCBI lineage: Eukaryota > Metazoa > Chordata > Mammalia > Primates > Cercopithecidae > Macaca > Macaca mulatta. The sequence goes on along the minus strand of NC_133425.1, from coordinate 10,436,974 downwards.
TGGCCAGGGCAATCAGGCAATAGAAAAATAGGCAAAGGAACTGAATAGACATTTATTAAAAGAAGTCATGTAAATGGCCAACATATCAAAATACTCAGCATCACTAATCATTAGGGATATATAAAATAAAACCACAATGAGATATCACCTTGCACCTGTTAGAAGCCTATAACTAAAAAGACAAAAGATAACAAGTGTTGGTGGGAACATGGAGAAAAGGGAATTTTTTCTTTTTTTTTTTTTTTTTTTTTTTTGAGATGGAGTCTTGCTTTGTCGCCCAGGCTGGAGTGCAGAGGCGCAATCTCGGCTCACGGCAACCTCCACCTCCCTGGTTCAAGCAATTCCCCTGCCTCAGTTTCCCAAGTAGCTGGGATTACAGGCGCATGCCACCACACCTGGCTATTTTTTTTGAATTTTTAGTAGAGACAGGTTTTCACCATGTTGGCCAGACTAGTCTCGAACTCCTGACCTCATACAACCCACCCACCTCTGCCTTCCAAAGTGCTGGTTTTACAGGCGTGAGCCACCACACCCAGCCGAGAAAAGGGAACTTTTGTATACTGTTGGTGGGAATGTAAATCAGTAAAGCCATTATGAAAACAGTATGGAGTTTCCTCAAAAAAGTTATAAACACAACTATCATATGATCCAGCAATCTCACTTCTGAGTATGTATCCAAAGGAAATGAAGGAGCAGACCCTGAAACAAGGATTCCAGTGCAAGTGGGTTATTAAGGAGGGGATCCCAGAAAACATCAGCAAAAGGAGTAGGAAAATGAGACAGGGAAGGTGGGACAGGCCCTTGAGGATGTATATTAAGCAAAACATGCTGCATGCAAACTGGGGACCCCATATGACTGGAGAACTTTAGACAGAGAGTGCACAGCACACCTCAGCTTTCCATCTAAGAGTGAGCGTCTGTGGTGTCATCTGCCAGCTCCCAGCCCCGGCTGGCTGAGGGCTGCTTCCACAGGTGTCAATGTCCTGATGCTTCCAGCCTTCCCCATACGCAGATAGATCATGCTGTTAACCTGGAAGTCCCTGCAGATAGAAGGCCAAGAAGATGAAGGCACATCAAGGCAGATGCTGAGGAATGAACAGAGGCACTGATAACTTTTGCCACACCAGCAACAGGAAGACATCTAGTGGTCAGCTGGTCCACCTCTTCATAGGTACAGAAGAGCATAGGTGGTCTATTTTGGACTGAACTGATTCAGGCCACTGTGAGCGGTGATTTTCTTTTTTCTTTTTATTTTTGTTTTTTTGTTTGTTTGTTTGGTTGGTTGGTTGGTTGGTTGGTTTTTTTGAGACAAAGTTTCTCTCTGTTGCCCAGCCTGGAGTCATGATCTCGGCTCACTGCAACTTCCGCCTCCCAGGATTCTTGTGCCGCAGCCTCTCAAGTATCGGGGACTACAGGCACCCACCACCACACCTGGCTCATTTTTGTGTTTTTTAAGTAGAGACAGGGTTTCACCATTTTGGCCAGGCTGGTCTCGAACTCCTGACCTCAAGTGATTGGTCTGCCTCAACTTCCCAAAGTGCTGGGATTACAGGCCTGAGTCACCACACCTGGCCACTGTGATTTCCAAACCCTATTTGCTTGATTTTAAGACACCATTGCCTGTAAGACTCACCTTGGATATAATAACAGTTTTTCCAGACTTTCAAAAAAACCCACTACATTAAGTGAATACAAAAAGCATTCTAATTTCAGATATGTTAAAAAGTTTAAAAGAAAGCATCTCCAACTCTAGACAATATGGCTTTGTCCCGCTGTCCCCATAACAGCACTTATACCCTTCTGACCCTCCATCCCAATTTGGGCTTAGAATATAGAGTTATTTTGTTTGAAAATCTGTTCTGGTTCTGAAGTTCTGTGATTTTCTCTTTCCTTGCAACATCTTCGTCATGGCAACACAATGCCCATTTGCATTTCAAAAACTACCCCTGCCTACTTCACACCTTAAAACAAGAATCGAGATCCCACCTTAATATTTAAAAATAGGCAACTTCAGCCCTTTAGTGTCCAGGTACCCTTTTTTAGGCGACAAAAGGAGCCACAGTTTCTTGTTCACCATGTCAGCATCTTTAAATGCACACTTATTAATTAGATGTTAATAGGCACTGGCTAATTTTGTTACAAGGAGAAAGAAGAACTACTAACATTTATTAATGGACTGCTACTCCCAGATACCACACTAACGGCTTTAGATGTAGCATTTCATGCAATCCCCACAACTGATCCCTGAACAAAAGAAACTAAATCACAGCCAGGTTAAGTCACCTGATCAAAGCCACACAGCTGGCATGCTGCAAAGCTGATATAATGCTGGCAAAATTATCTACCATCATACCCTGTATCTTCTCAGAGCTTAATAAATACGAAGGACAAGCACAGCCAGAAAACAGAGAGGGAGGAGGTAAAGGGTATGAGAAGGAATAAAAAAGAGTAGAATTCCATCCCCAAAAGATTATCCACCCCCTAGTGTTGGACCACCTGGTGTTGCTAAGAAACGAGAACATGAACATTCTGCTCTCCAATTCCTAAAGATAGAGACTGGATTGCCCCAAGAAAAGAGGAAGCAACTTTCCTTTTCCTTTGCTTTATCCATCTTTTGTCCTCTTAAATATTCTCTAGCCAACATCAGCCAGCCAAATCCCTTCATTGTGAGATTTTTTTTTTAATCTGCTCTCGGTCCATTTAATTTAGCAAGTCATTTTTTATTAGTATTTTCCTTTCTTCTTCACGCAAAAGGTTTTAGGGAAGAGTAAATCTGGCTTCTTTATAATCCTACATGAATCTTTCAGACTTTGTTTTCCCACTGTGAGATAATAAAACCAGTAACTATACATTAAGCTGCCTGAACGCAGCTGTCAGAGACGCATGGTCTGTACAGGGCCAACGGAAGAGGCTCCGGGCTGGCCAAGCCCCTAGGATCTGTGTAATCCCCTGTCAATTCCACCCTTAAAGATTCATTCCTTTGGCTATTCCAATGCCATCTGTAAAATCACATGATCCTGGGAGAAGTGACACATAACTAATATCTGTAACTAGGGATTCTTAACCATTTCATGGTTTAAGAATGAAAGAGGTGTGTGGATCATCTGAGGTCAGGAGTTCAAGATCAGCCTGGCCAACATGGCAAAACTCCATCTCTACTAAAAATACAAAAATTAGACGGGTGTGGTGATGGGCGTCTATCATAGAATCCCAGCTACTCAGGAGGCTGAGGCAGGAGAATTGCTTGAACCTGATGGACGGAGACTGCTGCAGTGAGCGGAGATCGCACCACTTCACTCCAGCCTGAACCAAAGAGAGAAACTCCATCCCAAAAAAAAAACAAAAATGAAGGAGCGTGGATGAACCTTCTTCCTAGAAAAATATTAAGACACAAAATTCTACACATCTTTTGAACCCCAGAGGGAAAACCACTGTTTGAATCTGCTACCAGCTGATACCTTGGGAAGTAAGCCAAGAGAAAAGGATTATCTCAAATTTGACTGAAAGGCAACTGATTGTAGACGTTACATAGCCACATCTATAAAATCCCTTCAAAGTAACACCTAGATTCGTGTTTGACTGAGTAACTGGGAGCTGTAGCCTAGCCAGGTTCACACATTAAACTATCACATGTTGTTTTTTTTTATGTTCTTTTATTTTTTTCTTTTTTGGGACAGTGTCTCACTGTTGTCCAGGCTGAAGTATATTGGCACAATCACAGCTCGCTGCAGTATCAACCTCCCAAATTCAAGTGATCCTCCAGCCTCATCCTCCCAAGTAACTGGGACTACAGGTGCATACCACCATGTCCTGCCAATTTCATTTAATTTTTTTTGTAGAATTTTTTTGTAGAGATCTGGGTTGGGGGGTGCAGGTGCAGGTCTTGCCATGTTTCCCAGGCTGATCTAGAACTCCTGAGCTCGAGTGATCCTCCCACCTCGGCCTCCCAAAGTGCTGGGATTACAGGTGTGAGCCACCATGGCTGGCCCGTTTATTTTTTTGTAAGGCAGGGAAGTAAACAAAAAGGAGGAGTGGTCAGATGTGAAGCCCAAGATCACACCAAGAACTGGATATTAAGAGTCATATGTCAGGCCGGGCTCAATGGCTCAAGCCTGTAATCCCAGCACTTTGGGAGGCCGAGGCAGGTGGATCACCTGAGGTCAGGAGTTCAAGACCAGCCTGGCCAATATGGTGAAACCCCATCTCTACTAAAATATACAAAAATTAGCTGGGCGTGGTGGTGGGTGCCTATAATCCCACCTCCTTGGGAGGTTGAAGCAAGAGAATCACTTGAATCCGGGAGGCAGAGGTTGCAGTGAGCCAAGACTGCACCACTGCACTCCAGCCTGGGTGACAGAGTGAGACTCTGTCTCAAAAAAAAAAAAGAAAAAAGAAAAAAAAGAGCCATGTGTCAAATGCTTTAGCTAAGCTAAAGCTAAGTGTGCTTTAGCCTCTACACCTCACTAATCAGATCTATCCAGGGCTGAGTGAAGGTAGTTGGAGGTTGGCTGTCAGATGCAAAAATCCTGCCACTTCTGCTAAGACTGCAAGTTCCTACCCCCTCCCACCACCTGGGAATAACCTGGTCTGCTCCTTGACCTTCCTACAGGGGCAAGGCCTAGCAGGACACAGCCTAAGAGCCTATGAGAACTCAGGTCTCCAGTAAGGTCCCCAGGGGAGTGCTAGTCAAAAAGTCAGTTTAATCACTATTTAGGAAAGGCCCCTAACCCTGATTTGGGGAAGGTCATGCCTCAATTGAACTGTCACAATGGGTCAACTCCTTGGTCCAGCCAGCCAGGACACTGGTGAACACATCACAGGAAAATCTGGTGTCAGCTTCAGTAGACTCACTGGACCATCCACAGTGAGGATTAGGGTGAGATCGGTCAGGTTCCCAGCAGGAAATTAGCTTGCCACTCCAATGGGGTGAGACCAACTTGAGCTGAGACGAATAAAGAATTATTTACAAGGGAATGTGCAGAGTGTTGGAAAATCTCAAAGGACGGTGCAGTAACCTGAGGCTTGTGGCAGTGGAGAAGTTACCACCTTAGGCCTGGACGGATGAGGAGGAGGGAGCAATTATCGAAATCTGGACACAGAGAAAGCTGTGAGTGCAGGCCCACAAAGCAGGAGCAAAGACCCTCAGTCAAGGGATGCAACTGACCCCAGTCACCCCTGCAAAGAAGGAGCAAAAAGAATAAATATCTTGACCTGGCTCCTTCACCCCCACCCCCGACAATGCTCCCCAGCCCAACCCAACCCAAGCTTTAAGATCAAGGGAGCCATTTGATGTGGTTCATACAGGTCAGCCTCTGAGGGCACAGAGCAGGAGGACAGGGGAGAGGGGACCTAGAGGGACACACGGAGGCATAGCGTCTGATGATGGCTGACTCCTCCCTTAAGCACTTTCATTCACTTAATGTAGTTTAGTTGACCCAAACAATTAACATATAAGACAGATAATGTTATTGTTCCCATTTTACAGATGAGAAAGATGAGCCTCAGAGGGATGAAGTTGCCTGTCCAGGGCCACACAACTGGGAAATGGCTGAGCCAGGATTCGAACCCAGTTCTCCTCTCCTCTTGACTATTTCCCAGGCTGGCCTAAAAGAGGCTGGAATGAATGTGTCCCCAGAAACCTGAACACCTCTCTGATTTGTCAGGATCCAGCCAGGACTAATGGTGCTTTAAAACACGGAAGTGTGCCGGGCATGGTTGTTCACGCCTGTAATCCCAGCATTTTGTGAGGCCGAGGCGGGCGGATCACCTGAGGTTGGGAGTTCGAGACCAGCCTGACCAACATGGAGAAACCCTGTCTCTACTAAAAATACAAAATTAGACAGGCATGGTGGCACATGCCTGTAATCCCAGCTACTAGGGAGGCTGAGGCAGGAGATTCGCTTGAACCTGGAAGGTGGAGGTTGCGGTGAGCTGAGATCATGCCATTGCACTCCAGCCTGGGCAATAAGAGCAAAACTCTGTCTCAAAAGAAAAAAATAAATAAAAAATAAAAATAAAAAAATAAAACACAGAAGTGTAGTGCTACCAAAGGGACTTCAAGGTAACCTTCATACCAGGCCGGGCATGGTGGCTCACACCTGTAATCCCAGCATTTTGGGAGGCCGAGGTGGGCAAATCACTTGAGGTCAGGAGTTGGAGAGCAGCCTGGCCAACATGGTGAAACCCTTTCTCTACTAAAAATACAAAAATTAGCTAGGTGTGGTGGCTATGCCTGTAATCCCATCTACTCAGGAGGCTGAGGCAGGAGAATCGCTTGAACTTGGGAGACGGAGGTTGCAGTGAGCCAAGATCACACCACTGCACTCCAGCCTGGGTGACAGAGCGAAACTCTGTCTCAAAAAAATAATTAATAAATAAATAAATAAAACGTGCATAACATTTTCCAATGGGTAATCTAGGCTTGGTTCTAACTGATGTCATTATCACCAATTATTAAGCACAGATGGTTCCCAGAAAGTGTGTCTCAGAAGCACCGTGGAGTCAAGTGAGCTTTCACCAATTGGCCCAAGTCTCCCGCCAGGGATACGGTGAGTGAACAAAGCCCACCCAGCCATCTCTTCGGGACCCAATCCTGGCAAGCGACAAGAGGCTGACATGAAAACGCCCCCCCTCCTGCTGTCCTCTCCCTAAGCCAACATCCCTGCCTTCAGCCTCCAAGTGGGGCCAAGATTATGCCCACCCAGGATGAGGGATCCCAGCCTCACGTCTGCCTGACTCTAGATCCCTGTTCCTCCCACAGCACTGAGCTGGCTTCTAACCCTTGACGCCTGCTAGAAGGGAAGGTTGTACTTCTTCCATGGCAGTGGGCTTCCATGCTGCCAGGACAATTAAAGAATCTGCCCATATCTGACACAGGCTTCCTATGACCCGTGACCAAGCTGCAGGAGGCTGACAGCCCCCCAACCAGGACTCTTACGTCATTAGATTCTCATTTCCTCTTCCAGGCAGCTTCAGGGAAAGGCAGACCAGGCATGAAGGGTGCAGCTAGCAAGGACAGTCCCTGCTACTCACCCTGCCTCCCACTGCCCCATCTCTGCACCCCAAGAGCCACGTATAGGAAGCTGCTATCCCTCGGCCAGCACAGCACAAGGACTAGAGGTTGCCCAGCTGGTGGCTTTGAGCCCTGAGGGTAATTCATCACGTCTAGAGGATTCATTTCCATGAGAGCCTGCTACATCCAGTCTCCTGAACAGAATAGCAATAACCAGGTGCCGTCACCGGAAACTGAAACCCGTGCAGCTGACACAGTCCAGAGTCTGCCGCTCCCCTGCTGTGGGACACAGGGCAGGTCCCTTCTGTCCCGTAAGACAGAGCCAAAAGACATAGCAAGGAAAGAAATATTCTTTCTCTGTTTCTCCTTTTCTCTCCACCCTCCTCCTCCTATCATCCCCTCTCCTCTCATTGCTTTCTCTCTTTATTCTCTCCCTTATCCTCTAAGAGCACCGGAGGAAAGACATGGAGAGCTAGGCTTCCTTCCCTGTCCCCAGCGCCTGTTTCTGCTCCCCCAGCCCTCCAGCCATGCTCAGGACCTGGCTGATCACGAGAACTTGCTGGCCACACTCAGAAGGTCGTGGCTGGGATTCCGTGACAGCAAATGTCCCCACTGCAGAGACCTCAGACGTGCAGGTGAAGAGAAGGAACCACGGACCACGATGTGAAATCTCCTCCTGGCTCTATCTGGTGACTCTTAAGCGCTTTCTATCCCTGCCTCTGTGTCTAGATCCAGAGAATGAGGACAGGACCTGGAATTTTCCACAGGACGGTGGATGAAGAACTGATATGTGGAGATATTAAGTAACATCCCTGTGCTCTTGCGGTTAATTGGTGGTGGGCGGGAATTATCAAACCATTGTCTTCTCCCACCTACCACCCTCCTCCTCCCTCCACCCAGCATTAGAACTGGGCCTTCTCTCCAATCTGTGTTCCGTTGGGGCCCTAAAGATGAGGAATCAACTGGTGGATCCACAGACACCATCTCAGATGTGTCTTTGCAGGTCTGGCTTCTCTTCTGGGATGATCACAATGACAATGACATAAAAAAAATTTTTAAAAACCCATGCACATGAGGAGACACAGTGGTCTGGGGAGAGCAGCAGAGAAAGTCTATGGGTGGCCAGGCGCAGTGGCTCACACCTGTATTCCCAACACTTTGGGAGGCTGAGGCTGGCGGACTACCTAAGATTAGGAGTTCAAGACCAGCCTGGCCAACATGCTGGTTTCACCTGGCCAACAGGTGAAACCCTGTCTCTACTAAAAATACAAAAATTAGCCAGCCATGGTGGCACACACCTATAGTCCCAGCTACTTGGGAGGCTGAGGCAGGAGAATCACCTGAACCCAGAAGGCAGAGGTTACAGTGAGCCGAGATCGTACCACTGCACTCCAGCCTGGATGACACAGTGAGATTCCATCTCAAAAAAACAAGTCTATAGGCAGGTATCAGATCCAGAAATCCACACCTGTATTTATTTATCCAAACACCTTGGGGCTACGGGACATGGGAAAATAGTGTCGTAGGACGGTTTGGTCTTTTTCTGACAGTCCTCATAGCAGACTCCATGGGACACATACAATGGCCAGGAGAATGGGCCTCCTTCTCCCGGATGGGTGGCATTGGGGAATGAGCCTAGGAGAGGTGGGGAAAGACGAGAAATGCTATAATAGCAAAGTAACCCAATTCCAACCCCCTTCATCTTAGAACAGCATGAAACTTCACACCAACACCACATGCTGAGGATTATCAGGCCCGTTTTGTAGACGAGAAGACCCACACGAGGGAGGTAAGGTGGCCTGCCCCAGGTCACACATCTCATAACCGCATTCAAACTCAGGTCTACCTCGCCGGGTGCAGTGACTTACACCTATAATCTCAGCACTTTGGGAGGCTGAGGTGGGTGGATCACCTGAGGTCAGGAGTTTGAGACCACCCTGGCCAACATGGTGAAACCCCATCTCTAGTAAAAATACAAAATTAGCTGGGCATGGTGGTGTGCACCTGTAATCTCAGTTATCGGGAAGCTAAGGCAGGAGAATCGCTTGAACCTGGGAGGCAGAGGCTTCAATGAGCCAAGATTGTGCCACTGCACTCCAGCCTGGGCGACAGAGCAAGACTCCATCTAAAAAAAAAAAAAGAAAAAAACACCTCAGGTCTCCCCAACTCCAAAGCCACCGCCCCAGCCTCCTTACTGAGGGATGCACACCAACCTGCTTTCAAAGTCTGCATTCCCTGATGCTGCTGGAGGCCTAGAAAATTACCCCAAAGCTGGGAGATTTATGCAGCTAATTTCCATTAGGACTAACAGAAGAAAGAAAAGGCCATTTTTCTTATAATTAGAAGAGAATTCAATCTTCACAGCCAATGCGTCTAATATCTCAGCTTACGTAACAAAAGAAAAAGAATGCAAATGGAGATAATTAGGGGAGAGAAAAAACCACTTGGATTACTGGCTGCAGAAGTGATGGGGCGAAGGTATCATACAATTCTGGATGGAAATAGTTCTCTGCAACCAGTCAGGGTGGATTATAAATGCCCATCATCAACACCAGCGCTTGTGGAGAGGCTACAGTGTGGCAGTTCTGCGCATCACTTACAATATCTCCTAACACAAAGGGAATTGTGGAGGAGGGACGATGATTATGCCCATTTCAGAGATAAAGAACTAAGGTTCTGAAAAGCAATGTGCCTCACCAATTATCACAAAATGCATCCCATCACTCAGCCTCTATCTAGCAGGCGCCTACCTCATGCCAGGCACACAGACGATAGCTCTTCAGCAGGCCAGGATGAGCCAGGATCCAAACCCATGTCTGTTTCACACCAAATCCACTTCCCTTCAGAGCAGAAACTCATTCAATGTTTGCCAAATGAATGAATTCCTTCAAAGTTTTTATTCTGCCGCTATTTCTTTGCTGCTGGCAAGAGTTCCGAGCAGAGGGGCATTGGGATGAAACATTACAAGAAGCCAGGGCCTTGCCAGCTCCCATCAGCTCCCTGTGCCTCTGGGATGGGCTGCTTCTGCTGAAGCCAGGCTTCAGGGCTTGTCCTGCAGCCCCAGTGACCCCCAGTGGTGTCCTGTGTTCAGCAACTACAAAAGGTATGAGTTAATGGAGTATTGATCCCTGTTTTTAAAGCAGCAAAAATTGCAGGGGTTGCAGCCAAGGAGAGGGAGAGTGAAGAGTGAAAACCCAGCCCCTCAAGATCCCCCAGTTCTGCCAGTCCTCTGCTTTGCTCCTGGGGACAAGCAGCAGCAGCCAGAGGCTGGAAGGGAAGGGGCACATCGTACAGGCAGGTGACACACTGTGCCATCGGCATGCCTTGCGTCCTGGGGCCTTTGCAACAGTCCTGGGGCAGAGTTACTGTTGCTATTGTACAGATGAGAAAACCAGTGTTCAGAAAGGGTGGGTCCCTTGCCCAACATCACACAGCCACTGAGCGACACAACTGGGACTTAAGTTTTTATAACTCTAGAACCTGGGTTGTTTGCGTTGCACTAAAAGAAAGCCCTAAAATACAGACTCTTACAAGAGCTTAAGAAACACATTGTGCCGGCCGGGCGCGGTGGCTCAAGCCTGTAATCCCAGCACTTTGGGAGGCCGAGACAGGCGGATCACGAGGTCAGGAGATCGAGACCATCCTGGCTAACACGGTGAAACCCCTCTCTACTAAAAAATACAAAAAAGTGGGCCGGGCGCGGTGGCTCAAGCCTGTAATCCCAGCACTTTGGGAGGCCGAGACAGGCGGATCACGAGGTCAGGAGATCGAGACCATCCTGGCTAACACGGTGAAACCCCTCTCTACTAAAAAATACAAAAAAGTGGGCCGGGCGCGGTGGCTCAAGCCTGTAATCCCAGCACTTTGGGAGGCCGAGATGGGTGGATCACGAGGTCAGGAGATCGAGACCATCCTGGCTAACACGGTGAAACCCCGTCTCTACTAAAAAATACAAAAAACTAGCCGGGCGAGGTGGCGGGCGCCTGTAGTCCCAGCTACTTGGGAGGCTGAGGCAGGAGAATGGCGGGAACCCGGGACGCGGAGCTTGCAGTGAGCCGAGATCTGGTCACTGCGCTCCAGCCTGGGCGACAGAGCAAGACTCCGTCTCAAAAAAAAAAAAAAAAAAAAAAAATACAAAAAAGTAGCCGGGTGAGGTGGCGGGCGCCTGTAGTCCCAGCTACTCGGGAGGCTGAGGCAGGAGAATGGCGTAAACCTGGGAGGCGGAGCTTGCAGTGAGCTGAGATCCGGCCACTGCACCCCAGCCTGGGCGGCAGAGCAAGACTCCGTCTCAAAAAAAAAAAAAAAAAAGAAACACATTGTGCCGAGGAGGCTGTTTGGTTGTTGTTGCTGTTGTTGTTTGTTTGTTTGTTTGTTGACAGAGTTTTGCTCTTGTTGCCCAGGCTGGAGTGCAATGGCACAATCTTGGCTCACTGCAACCTCTGCCTCCCGGGTTCAAGTGATTCTCCTACCTCAGCCTCCCAAGTAGCTGAGATTACAGGCGCCTGCCACCATGCCTGGCTAAATTTTGTATTTTTAGTAGAGATGGGGTTTCACCATCTTGGCCAGGCTGGTGTCGAACTCCTGACCTCAGGTGATCCACCCGCCTCGGCCTCCCAAAGTGCTGGGATTACAGGCGTGAGTCACTGCGCCAGGCCAAGGCAACTTTTCTCTCCTGCTTTCTATGTTTATAACAGTAGGTGGACTGCTGGGTGCAGTGGCTCAAGCCTGTAATCCTAACACTTTGGGAGGCCAAGGCAGGCACATCACTTGAGCCCGGGAGTTCAAGTTCAGCCTGGGCAAAATGGCAAAACCCTGTCTCTAACAAAAATACAAAACAAATTAGCCAGGCATGGTGGTGCATGCCTGTGGTCCCAGCTACTGGGGAGGCTGAGGTGGGGGACCACGTGAGCCTGGGAGACGGAGGGTGCAGTGAGCTGAGACTGCACCACTGTTCTCCAGCCTGGGTGACAGAGTGAAACCCTGTCTCAAAAAAAAAAAAAAAAAAAAAAAAGCAGGCTGTCACTGCAAAACATTCTCCTTCTGTACGCGGCATGAACTAGACATCACATCTCCATTTTTGCGCAAAAACAATTCCATTCCACTTCTGAGACAGTGGAAGTCCATTAAGGAAGCCATTAAGGAGTCTTTGAAAGAGTGACCTAAAAGCACCCATTTCCCCAGCGGTCACTCTCCTGGAGCGACCCAGGGGCCTGGAGGGGCATCTTAGTCCCACATGGCATGTCTAACCTCAGTCAAATAATCCGGCACAGCCATTCCTCCAGGCGCCTCCTTCTGCAGGGCAGGCTGTTTCTCAGGAGTGTGACTTTGCATTTTCTACAGGAAAGGTGCTATTGTTCATCCCTTCTCAACTCTGAAATGTCTCAAAAATCTGAAAAGACATTTTCTTTTTTTTTTTTTTTTTTTGAGACGGAATTGTTGCCCAGGCTGGAGTGCAGTGGCGCGATCTCAGCTCACTGCAACCTCCGCCTCCCGGGTTCAAGTAATTCTCCTGCCTCAGCCTCCCAAGTAGCTGGGATTACAGGCATGTGCCTCCATGCCTGGTTAATTTTGTATTTTTAGTAGACACGGGGTTTCTCCTTGTTGCCCAGGCTGGTCTTGAACTCCCAACCTCAGGTAATCCACCCACCTTGGCCGCCCAAAGTGCTGGGATTACAGGTGTGAGACACCGCAACTGGCCTGAAAAGTCATTTTCTTGGGTGGATCAGAAAATAATTTTGTTTCTAACTTCACAGAGTTTTCTGGGGTTTTTTTATTTTATTTATTTATTTTTAAGACAGTACCTCACTCTGTCGCCCAGGCTGGAGTGCAGTGGCGCAATGTCAGTTTACTGCAACCTCCACTTCCTGGGTTCAAGCGATCCTCCCGCTTCAGCCTCCCAAGTAGCTACGACTACACGCACACCACCATGCCTGGCTAATTTCTGGATTTTGTTGTTATTGTTGTTGTTATTGTTATTTTGTGGAGACGGGGTTTTGCCATGTTACCCAGCCTGCTCTGGAACTCCTGAGCTCAAGCAATCCTCCACCATGGGCCTCCCAAAGCCCTGAAATTACAGGCAATGAGCCACCACACCCAATGTCACAGAGTTTTCTATAAGCCCAATTGTATTCACTTGTGTTCACCCGACCTTCCTTCTACACACACACTTCCACATGTTGAAATAGCTACCTGTAATGAACATCGACTATGTGATAAAGGTTTTATGTTAATGGTTTCGTTGAATATGCAAAACAGCCCCATCACCCCATTGTGGAAACAGGAAGACTGAGACCTAGAGAAGTCCTATATCACCAGGTCAACCTAGCGGGAAGCTGACATCTGAGCCCAGAGCTCAAGGTCGTAATCATTATGCTGTATGACCTCCTTGCTTTTCTTACTTAAAACCTTCAGGGCCTCAAAGGAAGCTAATCAAGGGCAGTTTATGCTGGAACCAAAAATGGTGGCTAGGGTTCTATGCTAGGATAAGGGAGTCCAGAATCAGGAACCAGCCTCACTTGAGTTTACCATGTAATTGGAGACAAGTCACCAGCTCCCATTCTGCACCCCTATCAGGTTCCCCAGTGTAGCCCCCATTACCTATCCACCCTCATCCCCTGCTTCTCTATACCTTCTTCTTACATGCCAGAAACAGCTAATTGCTCCTAGCTCCCTGTGCCCACTAAATTCCTTGTGCTATACTGCCTTGGCCCAAGTAGTTCCTGTCACCATCCATGCCTGTCCTACGTTCTCCACCTGAACTCATTTTTCAAGTCTCTGCTACAAGGTCACTGTTGAGAGCTACTCAGAATCTTGAGAAGGTCTAATTTTAAAACAGAATTGGAAATGCATCAGTGCATATAGATGACAGAAAATTGGTGATGGGACAGGTGCAGTGGCTCATGCCTGTAAGCTCAACACTTTCAGAGGCTGAGGTGAGAAGATTGCTTGAGGCCAGGAGTTCAAGACCAGCCTGGGCAGCACAGTTAATCCCTGTCTCTAAATTAAAAAATAAAAAGTTTTAAAAATTCAAAAATTCAATAAAAAATAAAAATTAGGCCAGGCACAGTGGCTCATGCCTGTAATCCCAGCACTCGCCAAGGTGAGTGAATCATCTGAGGTCAGGAGTTCGAGACCAGCCTGGCCAACATGGCAAAACCCCATCTCTATTAAAAATATAAAAAAATTAGCCCAGTGTGGTGGCTCACACCTATAATCCCAGCTACTCAGGAAGCTGAGGCAGGAGAATCATTTGAACCCAGGAGGCGGAGCTTGCAGTGAGCCGAGATCGCACCACTGCATTCCAGCCTCAGTGACAGAGCGAGACTCTGTCTCAAAAATAAATAAATACAAAATTAAAATGAGTGCATATTCTCCCTCCGCAAAGCAAAACATCTTGTTAGGACATAGATTTGTTTGGGTTGTCTATTGCCAAGTGACCAACTATTCCAAAACTTAATGGCTTAATACAACAGTGCTTTATTTTACTCACAAATTTATAAGTTGAGTAGGGCTCAGTGAAAACAGCTCATCTCCATTCCACGTGGTACGCACTGGGGTAGCTAGATGGAGAACTAAATCATAACTCGTACGGCTGGCAAGTTGGTGCTGTCTATCAGCTGGGACCTCAGCCAGAGCTATGGGCTGGGGACCTCAGTCTTCCTCACGTGGGCCTCTCCACAGGACGTCTGGGCTTCCTCTCAGCATGGTGGCTGACTTCCAAGATGGAGCCCAAGGCAGATGTGCATGGTATTTTTATAAGCTAGCCTCAGAAGTCACATATAACCACTTCTGCTACGTTCCGTTGGTCAAGACAGTCCCCAAGACCCATCCAGATTCACAGGGAGGGTACAACAATTACAACTCAATGGGGATGCCAAGGCCATAGCACTGCATGTGTGACAGGAGATCTTATTGTAATCATCTATGGAAAATACAACCTGCCACAATTTGCACATGGCTTTTCATAACCTCCAGCTAATTGTTTTAGAATTTCTCATTATTTCCAGCACCCTCTGAGAGGAGCCAATGCCAGAAAGAAGCAACATCCAGGTGACCCAAAATACTGAATGCACAATGGTGAACTTCCTGATGTCGAGTCCCAGGGAATATCAAAGGCTACGGCAAAGCCCCAGGCAAGATAAGATCAAAAGCCTTTCCTTCTGTCTTTTTTGTTTTGTGGGTTGCCATAGTGATGGCAAGGGTAAAATTGAGAGGCAACTGTAGACGTTATCATAATAGTGGCTCTCACGAAATCTGCACCTAAGTTCACCAACACACACACACACGCACACCCACACATACATGGGCTCAAGGCATGTAGGACCGAATATTGCAAGAACTCAAGATGAGGTATCCAAAAAAAGTTAACTAAGTTTTCAGAATTCTGCTGGCTGTAATGCCTCTGTCTTTTTAGCTGATCTTGACACCCCAAAGAGACATAGCTACTAGGATGGTAGGCTCCCTGGGAATTCTTCTCTGGTCCTTCAAATAAAGCTGTGTTCTGCCTCTCACCTTCCATAACCAGCTTGTTCTTATCCTTGTCACAGCCTATATTGGTCTGCGCTCTAATCAGCTCTGCACCTGTCTGTCTCCTTCACAGGATGGAGATGACTTGAGAAAGGGGACCTCACCACGTAGCACAATGCCTGGTCACACAGCAGGTGTCCAACAGATGTTGTGAAACTGACTTAACCATCTCTATCTCTTTCTTCCCGCAGGGCATCTGTCAACTTAGCATCTTCATTGTTTTGGATCCTTGAGGGACACTGAACTGCTGTGAAGGGAGTGAGTGCTGCGGTACACATGCTAATTCAACTTTGCCCCATTGTTGGACAGTGGAGTGATTTCCCTTTTTTCCCATTGTAAATAATGCTATGATGAGACATGGGTGAATAAAACCTTATCTGCATTTCAGATTATTCCCTAAGGCTCACTTCCAAGTTTGGAAACTACTGGATGAAAGGATAGAGACATACTGAAGGCTCTTGATTCAAGCCAGGAAATTGTTCTTCAAAAAGACAGCAATTTGCATTCTGTAGCTGCATTTTAACATGACAATGATACAATAATAGTAACAATATCAGTAATAACAGCAATGTAATATAGTACTCACCAAGTGCCATATATCCTCCGAAGCTCTTGATATTGATTATCTCAGTTAATCCTCTTAACAGTCCTATAAATAAAGCATGATTATTATCTCCTTTTATAGACAGGGAAACTGACGGACAGAAATTGTCCTTGCCCAAAGACACACAACCAAGATGTCAGACCAAGATACAAACCCAAAAAGCCCTAAGACAGAAGCATGAGAGCCTCATCATCTTCCTTCCTCATGATGGTTAAAGAAAAAGCAGGTCAGACATCCCTTCCATAACTCATATGAGGCCATTAAGCAATCTTCCACCTTCCATTTCTGCAAAGTCAGTTGGGTGTCCCCACTGAATGTTGGCCCTGAGCCTTAGGTTACATTCCCTAGAGTCTGAGATGGGAATTGGAGAGTGTGATCTCTTGAGGGAGGGTTCTCAAGAGAAGTGAGAGGGAAGCAGGAAGGGATCAGGGAAAAAGTGAACAAGGATATGGCTTCAGGTCAAGTTCACCTGGCCTGATCCTGGTGGGGGCTCTGCAGCACTAATCAAATGACAGGGGCTGAGTACTGTGGCTCACGTCTGTAATCCCAGCACTTTGGGAAACCAAGGTAGGAGGATTGCTTAAGGCCAGGAGTTTGAGACCAGCCTAGGCAAGATAGTAAGACCTTCCCCATCTCTTAAAAAAAAAAAAAAGAAAGAAAGAAAGAAACAAAAAAAGAAATTACTCACCTATAGTCCTAGCTACTCAGGAGTCTGAGGCAGAAGAATCACTTGAGCCCAGGAGTTCGAGGCTGCAGTGAGCTATGATGCACACCATTGCACTCCAGCCTGGGCAATAGAACAAGACCTTGTCTCTAAAAATAAAAAATAAATAAATAAACAAACAAACAAACAAAAACAATGACAGGGACCTCCCCACTTTGACTCAAAGATGCAACCTTTATACCTAGGGTGTCAGTCATTGACTGAGTGCTGTCCCTGCAGATGAGGAAGTATGACTTCCCAAGGTGAGGCAGCTCCTGTCAGGAAGGGCAGTTCGCTGGAGACAATTCTCTGGACAGCTGCGAGCTGTTAGCAGCCAACATGCACAGCAGCTTGGAGATGGATTTGCCAGCTGATGAAGGGGAGCCGGGCAGGGCACCAGCAGAATCTACTTCACCTTCCATGCTTCCTACATAAACCAATAGCCTAAACTCAACCCTCCCAAATGGTTTTTCTTCCCCTCTCTGAGTTGCACCATAGACATGTTGCTAAATGAGACTTCCCTATAAGTGAAATGGGAAAGTTCCCTGACTTCCTTCACAGGACGTGCGACAGGGGTGTGGCTTGTCTGCTCAGCCGCCATGCATGCTCAAACCCCTTATGGGAAGGGGAGCACACAGATGGGCAGGTGCAGGAGCCAGGGCAAACACCCCTGGACTACTGCCCCATGGCAGCGTCCAGCGGTCAGTGTCTGTGACTCCCAAAGCCCAAGAGACCATGCGTTACAGTGCACTCATTTAGCTTGCCGTCCACAGATGGCTTAATTGTTAACCAGCTCAGTGGACCCTCTGCCTTCTTCCAAGGGTAGAGGGCCAGTGTGGCAGCTTTCCATATCCCGAGTTCTTGTCTGGCATCCAGGAAAAATGAGGTCACATATGGACCCGAAGGATGAATATGGGGGTTTTACTGAGTGGTGGAGGTGACTCTCAGTGGGATGAATGGGGAGCTGGAAAGGGGATGGAGTGGGAAGATGATTGTCCTCTGGAGTTTGGCCATCCAGTAGCTGATCTCCTCTCTGACCATCCCCACCTGAACTCCTGTCAGCGTTCAGACACTCCTTCTCTTCTCTCTGCTGTGCCATTCTACCATTCTTCTGCTCTTCCGTTTGTCTCCTCATGGAGCCTGGGGTATATGCGTGTATAGGATGGGGGCAGGGTGGGCCAAAAGGCAACTTTTGGGCACAAAAACAGGAATGTCTGTTCTCATTTAGGGCCACGGGTTTCCAGGCTTGAGGGTGGAGCCTTTGCTAGGGAACCACTCTCTTCTAACCCGTATTTCCCTGTCTCCTGTCTGTATCGTAAGTGTCCCTCACTGGGCTCACAGAAAATGCTGATGGCACGAGAGTGGAACTGTGAGACTCCAGGGAAACAGAGACAAACTGAATGCATGTTGTAATGCTTCGTCTCTGGTGAACTTCACTGTGGGTCAGAAAAGAAGGAATTCTTCAGGAGGATGTTGGGAAGGTACTCCTTCAGAAGCAAGCCCAAGGAGGAGAGAGGAGAAGGTATCATGGCTCCCCACGGTCCTGTCCCAAGTCATATTCCCCATCTACTAGGCCTTGCTGGAATTTAAGGAAACAAGGATGAATCAGAGACAGGCCCAGCTCTGACAGGGCTCAGTACGTAATGAAGAACACAGAGGTACAAGTGACTTCAACGCAGATGCACAGAGTGCCAGGAGCACAGAGGAGGGGCAGCCACTGCAGTGGGACAGGGGAGATCAACCAGGGCTGCAGAAGACCTTGACGTCATACCTGAGTCCTGATGTTTGGTGGGCCAATGGAAATGACCTGGGAATAGCAAGGGGCAGAAAGGACATTCCAGACAGAGGAAGCCACAAGTGCAAAAGGCAGGAGGCCTGATCCAGGACGGGGGATTCCACAAAAGCCCACTTTGCAGGGGAGAAAACTGAGGTTCAGAGGAGTGAAGCAGCTCCCCACAAAGGCACATTAATAATGATAAAAGAAAAACTTCAGCCAAATTAAATGTAAAGGAGTTTAATTCAGCAATGAATGATTTGTGAATCGGGCAGCCCCTAGAATCAGAACAGATTCACAGAGACTCCAGCACAGCCACGTGGTGGAAGATTTATAGACCAAAAAAAGGGGGGGGAGGGGAATGATGTACGGAAATCAGCAGTGAAGTACAGAAACAGCTGGATTGGTTACAGGTTGGCATTTGCCTGATTTAAACACAGTTTGAGCACTTAGCAGTCTATGAGTGGTTGTGTGTATTGCCGCTGGGGTTGGCCAAGACTCTGTTATTGCTACAGGTGCATACTCCTTAGTTAGCTTTTCAATTTTGTCTGACTATTAAGCTAGGTTACAGCTGGTCCACAATGACTCAAATGTAGAAGTATGAAGTCCTTCTCAGGCCATATGTAGTTTGCTATAACAATAATAAGTGGCCGGATGCGGTGGCTCACACCTGTAATCCCAGCACTTTGGGAGGCCAAGGCGGGCGGATCATCAGGTCAGGAGTTCGAGATCAGCCTAACACGGAAAACCCCGTTTCTACTAAACATAAAAAATTAGCCAGCCGTGGTGTCAGGTGCCTGTAATCCCAGCTACTCAGGAGGCTGAGGCAGGAGAACTGCTTGAACCCAGGAGGTGGAAGTTGCAATGAGCCGAGATGGTGCCACTGCACCCCAGCCTGGGTGACAGAGTGAGACTCTGTCTCATAAATAAATAAATGGCAGAATTGGAGTCTGCTCTCTATACTTCAACAGAAATCGCCCATTAGTAGAAGAAACATTTTCAAAGGAGAGATAAACCATCCCACATCTACCCTCTAGCAAACAAGAAGGATGGTGAAGGGTGTCAGAGAACACAGAAATGTAATGTCACCCTCCACCCCAATCTCTCTCTCTCTCTCTCAGCTCCACCCCATCTTTCTTTCTCTCTCTCTCTCCCCTTCTCTCATTATTCGACTAATCCTTATGTCTCCTTGATGCCATTTATGGCAGACAGCAGTTGTACACCTTTTCATTCATTTCAGGAAACTCAGACATGACACTTCTGAAGATCCCAGGTTATCTCACTTTTATGCCCTAGAGAGAGATTTAGGCCCTACCATGGCCACGAAAGTCAAAATGTATAAAATTCCAGTTAGACAGAAGGAATGAGTTTTTGACATCTGTTGCACAAAAATTTAAGTATGTGAAGAGACGGCTATGTCCATCAGCTTGACTTAATCATTCCACAATGTATACATATATCAAAACATCACACTGTTCCCCCAAAATACCTACAATTATTATTTCTCCATTTTTTATTTATTATTTTTTGAGATGGAGTCTCACTCTGTCACCTGGGTTGGAGTGCACCAGCACGATCTCAGCTTACTGCAACCCCCACCTTCCAGGTTCAAGCAAATCTCCTGCCTTGGCCCTGCCGAGTAGCTGGGATTACAGGCACCTGCCACCACACCTGAGTAATTTTTGTATTTTTAGTAGACATGAGGTTTCACCATGTTGGCCAGGCTGGTCTCAAACTCCTGACCTCAGGTGATCCGCCCTCCTCGGCCTCCCAAAGTGCTGGGATTACAGGCAGGAGCCACCACGACCGGCCAATTTGTACATTTTTTTTTTCATTGATTTTAAAGGAAAGAAAATAAAGTCACGCTATTCCTAGGGAGAGTTTCCTAAATAGGTAGAGGAATTCAAATAAGAGGGGAAGGTCTACATGCAGATAGTGGATCATTCAAACTGATACAGCTTTAAGATAATTGTCAAATCCCTGGAGGAAACAGAGATTTTACTTCAGGGATTTGTTTTACTCCAATAAAACTGGGAGGGGGTGTTGGGAAGGGAGAAGATTCCAAAGAATTTGTCTTCCCACATCACACCAGTATTTTCCAAAGTGTGGAAAATGTGCTGGTGGCACATAAAATTATTCGAGTTGAACACGGCATTGCAAAACATCTCATCACACACTGAAATGGTCACTCTGTCTATTGGTTTTCAACCCTTCCAATTAATGCAAAGAGAAAGTCTCCCTGGGTGAGTCTGTCTTTAAGAACTCGAGGGCCGGGCGCGGTGGCTCAAGCCTGCAATCCCAGCACTTTGGGAGGCCGAGACGGGTGGATCACGAGGTGAGGAGATCGAGACCATCCTGGCTAACACGGTGAAACCCCGTCTCTACTAAAAAATACAAAAAAAAAAACTAGCCGGGTGAGGTGGTGGGCACCTGTAGTCCCAGCTACTCGGGAGGCTGAGGCAGGAGAATGGCGTAAACCCGGGAGGCGGAGCTTGCAGTGAGCTGAGATCCGGCCACTGCACTCCAGCCTGGGCGACAGAGCGAGACTCCGTCTCAAAAAAAAAGAACTCGAACTCTTCCTAATCCCTTTTAACTTACAGAGCCCTTCCCTCCGGCTAGGAGTCTTCCCCAGCAAATGTACCCAAGTGGAATGGAATACCATTGTCTCCTTTGTCACGGTATTCACTTTGCTGTTTTTACACGTAAGCTTTTATTTTTCAATCGGCAATTCATTTTTTACCTTTTTAATATTTATATAATGGTTGAAAGGTTTGCAAATCTGTCTTTAAATCCATTCTAATTGTTTGCCTTTTTTTTTTTTTTCCAAGACAGAGTCTCGCGCTGTCTCCCTGGTTAGAGTGCAATGCGCGATCTCCACTCGCTGCAACCTTCGCTTCCCAGGTTCAAGCGATTTTCCTGCTTCAGCCTCCCAAGTAGCTGGGATTACAGGCACCCACCACCACACCCAGCTAATTTTTTGTATTTTTTTTAGTAGATATAGCATTTCACTATGTTGGTCAGGCTGGTCTCAAATGCCTGACTTCGTGATCCACCCGCCTCAGTCTCCCAAAGTGCTCGGATTACAGGCATGAGCCACCGTGCTTGGCCTCTTTGCCCATTTTTACATATATTTTACCACAATTGGGAGAAAGGAAAGAAAGAGGAAAAGAAGGAAGAGGAAGGAAGGAAAGAAGGAAGAGGAAGGGAGGGAGGGAGGGAGGGAGGAAGGAAGGAAGGAAGGAAGGAAGGAAGGAAGGAAGGAAGGAAGGGAAGGAACGGAAGGGAAAAGGAAGAGGGAAGGAAGGAAGGAGGGAAGGAGAGAAGTAAGGAGAGAAGGAAGGAGAGAAGGAAAGAGAGAAGGAAGGGAGGGAGGGAGGGAAGGAAGGAAGGAAGGAAGGAAGAAAGGAAGGAAGGAAAGAAGGAAGGAAGGAAGGAAGGAAGGAAGGAAGGAAGGAAGGAAGGAAGGAAGGAAGGAAGGAAGGAAGGAAAGATTTATGTAGAACAAAACCTAAGGGATGTAAACTATCCAATGCTTTTTTAAAAACACTGTATTGATTTTTATGCTTAGCGTTTATTTCCTCTTTATGATATTGGGTTTCCATTTATAGTAGTGACATAATGTTTCCTGTTTAAAATAGTCTATTAATTTAATTTTAAAATGAGTTGGCTTTAAACCAAGTAAAAAAATAGAACACGGATATAGATACAGCAGAAATCACACAGGTGGTAAGCGAATGACTCAAGTTTGGGTAACACTGGGAAGCTTGATTCTTTTTTTAATATTTGGCTTCCTGCAGATTAACTCTTGGAAATGTGAGGCACATCCGCTCTTGGGGCACGGGCAGGAAGGCTCAAAGGCAGCGCCAGTGGGAGGGAGCAGAGGGTGTCAGGATGTGCTCTCCCAGACATCCCAGGAAGTTCCCAGCGTCTTGGATCCAGCTGCTGGCTTGTCAAGGTCCCTGCTCTGGGTTAATAAGCCAGCAACAGATGGAGAGCTATTGTACAGATCGAGATGGGGGATTTTCAAGGAGGCAATTTAATGAGCAGCGGTTTGAATTGAGACCAATTTTAATGTCTTTTCTGTTTTCCACCAACCGTCACAGAAATTGCCACAAACGACGTCTTAATTCTGTTCCCTAGCGGGTCTCTGATATGGCAAAGGATGAATTTTAAATTGTTTGATCAGAATTAGCAACATTAGTCACTGCAAATAGCCTTTTAATTTCCACAGAGCTGCCAAGGGGAGCAAAAATAGAATTGTGAGGAGAGTTCCAGCAAGCAGATGTGCTCCTGGTAAAAGAGGCCTCGTGGTCTGCTGGAGGTGTCTTCAGGTGCTCCAGGGTTGGTGAGGCAAGGCGGGGGAGGGGGTGGGGGTAAAGGGGTTTCATTCCCAGCTTCCCACTTCCTCTGGGTGGCAAGGATTTGCTATCCCAAGAAACTGTAGATTCCAGCCAGGCGCGGTAGCTCACACCTGTAATCCCAGCATTTTGGGAGGCCGAGGCAAGTGGATCGCCTGGGTCAGGAGTTTGAGACCAGTCTGGACATGGCGAAACCCAGTCTCTACTAAAAATACAAAAATTAGCTGGGTGTGGTGGTGGGCGCCTGTAATCCCAGCTACTCAGGAGGCTGAGGCAGGAGAATTACTTGAACCTGGGAGGTGGAAGTTGCAGTGAGCCAAGATGGTGCCACTGCACTCCAGCCTGGGTGACAGAGCAAGACAAAAAGAAAGAAAGATAGGTAGAAAGAGAGAGAGAGAAAGAAAGAGAAAGAGAGAGAGAGAGAAAGAGAGAGAAAGAAAGAGAGAGAGAGAGAGAGAGAAAGAAAGAAAGAAAGAAAGAAAGAAAGAAAGAAAGAAAGAAAGAGAGAGAGAAAGAAAGAGAGAGAGAGAAAGAGAGAGAAAGAAAGAGAAAGACAGAAAGAAGGAAACAAAGAAAGAAACTGGATTACGAGGGTGGTCCCCTGTGGACCTGCGTAAAGACCAAATTCCCTTCCTCCTGGCTCTGGCCACAACTTCCCAGATCCCCAGGGCATACGGCGTTTGCTGCTAGTGGCAGTGCTGCATTCCCACCCAGCAGCCAGACTGACCTTTTCATTCCTAAAACAGTCCAGGCACTGTGGTTCATGCCTGTCATTCCAGCACTTTGGGAGACCAAGGAGGGAGGATGGCTTGAGCCAAGGAGTTCAAGACTAGCCTGGATAAGATAGCAAGACCCTCATCCCTACAAAAAAAAAGTTTAAAAATTTCAGGCATGGTGGCTCATGCCTGAAATTTTAGCAGTTTGGGAGCTAAAGTGAGCAACAAGGCACTGCATGAGTGTTCACTGCCTTCTTCTCCCGCCTTGTCTTACATCCTTTTCTCCCTCACTCACTGCTTTTAACCATTCCTAGAACAAGCTCATCTCTTCCCAGCGCTGGGCCTTTGCCCATGCTGTCCCCCCTTCCCTGCAATAATCCCCGTGACTGACTACTTCTCAATCTGCATGTTTCCCCTTAAATCTTCTCTGAGAAAGACCTCCCTGACCACCTTCGCAAAGGTAGGTTCCCACTCCTGTAGATTCTAACACAATGCATGGTATGTCCTAAAATCACTTATGGCCAGACATAGTGGCTCACGACTATAATCTCAGTACTTTGGAAAGCCGAGGTGGGAGGATCACTTGGGGCCAGGAGTTCAAGATCAGCCTAGACAACATAGCAAGAGCCCATCTCTACAAAAAATAATTTAGGCCAGGTGTGGTGGCATGTATCTGTAATCTCAACACTTTGGGAAGCCAAGGAGGGAGGATCACTTGAGCCCAGGAGTTTGAGGCCAGCCTGGCCAACGTTGGGAGACTCCATTTCTATGAAAATAATAATAATAATAATAATAATTAGCTGGATGTGGTGATGCATGTCTGTGGTCCCAGGTAGTCAGGAGGCTGAGGCTGGAGGAATGCTTGAGCCCAGGAGTTTGAGGCCACAATAAGACGATCATGCCACTGCACTCTAGCCTGGGCAACCGAGCAAGACCCTGTCTCAAAAAAAAAAAAAAAAATCATTTATCACAGTTTATTTTTCTGTATTTGCTTGTTTGGGGATTTTTTCTTTTGTTTTGTTTTTTGCTTGTTTTTTGAGACAGGGTCTCCCTCTGTTGCCCAGGCTGGAATGCAGTGGCACAATGTCGGCTCACTGCAACATTCAGCTGCCAGGTTCAAGCGATTCTCCCACCTCAGCCTCCCAAGTAGCTGGGATTACAGGCACGCACCATCACCCCCCGTTAATTTTTGTAATTTTTTGTAATTAACCAAGTTGTCTAGGCTGGTCTCAAACTCCTGAGCTCAAGTGATCTGCCCACCTCAGCCTCCCAAAGTGCTGGGATTACAGGCATGAGCCACTGCGCCCGGCCTGTTTGCTTGCTCTTGTCTGTCTCCCGTGTTAGATCATAAGCTATTTGATGCAGGGCTTTGTCTCACCACTGTATTCCCTGGTACCCGGCCCATCAGAGGCCATTTCACACATGGGGTCTTCCTAAGTCCTCCCTACGCCCTAAGGGGTGGGTGGTCTCATTCCCACATTACAGATGAGAAGCCTGAGGCTCAGAGAGGGTAAGGAAGTAACCCAGCACCCATGGTGGAGCCAGCATTCAAACTCACGTCTCTTTCTCCCGTAGCCCAAACCTTTACCTAAGGTCCTCTTACAAAAGACAAGACATTCCTGTATTAGGTCAGACCCAACGCATCTTCAACCAAGAAAGTATGTCCACTTCTTACCTCTCTCCCTCCTGTCAGTTGCAGTCACAAGTAATTAAGTACCGGCTCTTGGAGGTAGTTTCTGGGTACACAGCATTTGCCTCTGTGAAAGGGGGAGGCAGCTATTAGAAATGTCATTTTTCTCCCTTTCCCAGAAAGAGCAACCTCAGCAAAGCCTGGCTTTCTTCAGTGGCAGCTGCTGACAGTTATAAGCCATGGCAGTTTCCAGAGCTCACAAAAATAAATGGAAGCATTAGTCTTGGGCCCTATCAGAGGGGAGCCTGCTGCCTCTAGAGCCATCTGGCGCAGGAAAGCTGAGATGGGGCAACGGCCCGGGTCCCTGCCAGGCAGCAGGCAGACATCCAAAGATACGGAGATACGGTCCCCTCCCCAGCCCCTAACAGAGCCCATCAATCAGGGGGGCTCAACCCATTCCCCAGGCCCTCACCCCAAGACCCCTTTTTTTTTTTTTTGAAATAGGGTCTCACTGTGTCACCAAGCCTAGAATGAAGTGGCGCAACCTCAGCCCACTGCAGCCTCTGCCTCCCAGGTTCAAGAGAGTCTCCCACCTCAGCCTCCCCAGTAGCTGGGATTATAGGCACGCACCAACACGCCCAGCTAATTTTTGTATTTTTCGTAGAGACACGGTTTCACAATGTTGTCCAGGTTGATCTCAAACTGCTGGCCTCAAGTGATTCATCCGCCACGGCCTCCCAAAGTGCTGGGATTACAGGCGTGAGCCACGACGCCTGGTCAGATCTATCGCTTTCCACCTTCCCAGATAATCTGCTGATTCATTTGGCTTAAGGTCTGGCATGCCCTCTCTAGAATGCGAGCGCCACAGGGGGAGAGGTTTTTGTCTATTTTGCTCACCAGTATATCTACCTGTGAGGCATAGTAAGTACCTCAGTAAATATTTTCTGAATGAAGGGAATGAATGGTCCTGGAGTCACACCAGTACACCCAAGTTGGAGAGTATCCATTCAGAAATATCCTTCTCATTCCCACACAGTGGGCAGGTTAAAAGGGGGTGTCACTCCCTGAGCACAACTTTTCCAGCACCAGTGGCAAGACGCCAGGTGCTGGCAAGGTAATACAGTCAGCAGGTATGAGATTACTTAGCTCAAATCCCCACTGCCTACAGGCTGTGCTACTCTGAGCAAGTCACTCGCCCTCTCTGAGCCTGGATTTCCTCACCTGTAAAATGGTTGTGGCAGACTGAATCATTCCTCCCCACAAAAGTGCTGTGTTAGTCCAGTCTCACACTACTATAAAAGAACTACCTGAGACTGGGTAATTTAAGAAGAAAAGAGCTTTATAGTTCCACAGGCTTAACAGGAGGCATGACTGGGAGGCCTCAGGACACTTACAATGATGGAGGAAGGTGAAGGGGAAGCAGGCACCTTCTTCATATGCTGGCAGGAGAGAGAGAGACAGCGAGCAAAGTGGGAAGCGCCACACACTCTTAGCCCATCGGATCTCGTGAGAACTCCCCAACTATCACGAGAACAGCAAGGGGGAAGTCCGCCCACATGATCCAATCACCTCCTACCAGGCCCCTCCTCCAACGTGTGTGGATTACAATTCAAGACCAGATTTAGGTGGGGACACAGAGCCAAACTATATCAGGGGTCCATGTCCTAATCTCCAGAACCTGTGTATATGTTAGCTTGCACAGCAAATGAGAGTTTGCAGGTGTGATTAAGTTAAGGCTCTTAAGATACGGACATTATCCTGGATTAGCCAGGTGACCCAATCAAATCACAAGGGGCCTTATAGGAGAAAGAGAGAGGTGGCAGGGTCAGAAAAGGAAACATGAAGATGGAGGAAGGGGGATCAGACTTAGAGAAAGATTTGAAAATGCAATACTGCTGGCTTTGGAGACAGAGGAAGGGGCCATGCACCAAGGAACGCAGGTTACCTCTAGAAGCTGGAAAAGGCAAGGAAACAGATTCTCCTCTAGAGCCTTCAGAGGGAACGCAGCCCTGCTGAAACTTTGATTTTAGACCATTAAGACCATTTCAGACTCAACCTCCAGAATGATAAAGAAAATAAATTAGCCCAACACAGTGGCTCATATTTGTAATCCCAGCACTTTGGGAGGCTGAGGTGGGAGGATGGTTTGAGCCCAGGAGTTCAAGACCAGCCTGGGCAACATGATGAGATCCTATCTCTACAAAAAATGTTTAAAAGTAGCTGGATGTGGTGGGGTGCCCTTTAGTCCCACCTACTCAGGAGGCTGGGATGGGAGGATCGCTTGAGGCTGGGAGTTAGTTCGAGGCTGCAGTGAGTAGTGATGGTGCCACTGCACTCCAGCCTGTGCCACAGAGTGAGACCCTCTTGAAAAGAAAAGAAAAGAAAAGAAAAGAAAAGAAAAGAAAAAGAAAGAAAGAAAGAAAGAAAGAAAGAAAGAAAGAAAGAAAGAAAGAAGGAGGAGGTAGGGAAGGAAGGAAGGAAGGAGGGAAGGAAGGAAGGGAGGGAGGGAGGGGTGTGTTGTTTTAAGCCACTAAGTTTGTAGTGATTTGTCATCACAGCCAATCAGGAAACTAAGACAATGCCATAAATAACAGTACCTGCCTCATGAGGTTGTGGGAGAAATTCAATGAAATATCACCACACAGCACCTGACACATAGTAGGTGTTCAATCAGACTGACTTAGTTGTGTCACGTCAATGCCCTGCCTTCTCAGCCTTTCTTCTGCAACCCACTAAGGATGATGCCATCCTCCAAGGATGCTGGGACTTACCTTACCTCCATCTGCTACCCACATGAGTGCCTTTGTCCTGCAGTTAATAAACACCAAGGTTTTCAAATGAAACCAGCTGGAGTTAAGGTCTTGCTCTGCCTTTCCTCCTTGGGCAATTGTGGATAAGTTTCTTGACATTTCTTGGCTTCATCTTCATCATCTTTAAAATGAGACCAACCACACCTCCCACAAAGCGTCACTGTGAGGCCAGGAGGCGATAACACACAGGAAGCACTCAGCATCCCACAGGTGGTACCGCTACTATTACTGTCATCAATAACGGCAAAGCTCACAGCTGTGCAACAGTGGAAATGGCTGTTCTAGAAGGTAGTGAGCTCCCTGCCACTAGAGGGAACCAAACCACATTCTGAAGACTGTTCTTCCTCCGAGACCCATGCATTGGATGGTGGGGATCCAGGCTGATATAAAATGTCAGAGCAGAACAGGCAGAGGAAAGTGGAGTATCTTCTGAATCATTGATTCCAACCCTTCATTTTATAGAGAGGGAAATTGAGGCCCAGAGTGAGGAAGTGGAGTTCCCTCCAAGCTCCCTGCCCCCAACCAACCTTCTGAACTGCAGTTCCTGTGTACCTTCTCCACATCTGCACCCAGAGTCAACTGTTTCCTATTAATATTAATGCAGTGGAAAATTAAACCAGACTCGCAATGCCGCTTTCCAATCCATAACCCCTGGGCTGTGCAAGGGGCAGGTAACCTTTACCATTAAGTGCCACTGGATTAGAGCTTATTATTACTGTCACAAGGGATGACTGATGGGTCTGAAGATGGGCAAGGAAAAACACAGTGGGGGAGGCACAGATTACACATGGGGAAGCTCATGAGCCGCAGCTGAGAGGGCTACGCTTTCTCTTGATAGAGCCCCCTGCATCCCAGCTCCTCACTCCAAGAACTCCCCTCCCTAACATCCAGGAAGAATCACCATATCATTGCTATCATCACCATCACCATCATTATCATCACTGTATCATTATCACCATCACCATTATCACCGCCACCATCATCACGACCATCAGCAGCAGCAGCTTTATCATCACCATCATCACCACCATAAACATCTCCATCACCACCATAGCTACCATCTTCATATCATTATGACCATCACCATCATTATCACAACCATGACCATATAATCACCGTCACTGCCATATCATTATCACCCTCATTATCACCATCATCACCATATCATCACCAACACAATTGTCACTATCATCACTATCATCAGATATCATCACCATCACCATCATTATTGCCACCATCACCATATCATCATCAACATCAACAAAATCACTATCCTCACCATATCATTATCATTCTCATCATCACTATCACCATCATAGCATTATCACCACCATCATCACCACCATTATCATCTCATCAGCAGCACTGTCATCATCGCCATTACCATAATCATCACCATATCATCACCATCACCATCATCATTGCTGCCATTGTCATCATCATCATCACTATCATCACCATATCATCACCATCACCATCATTACCACCACCATCACCACCACCATCATCATCATCCTGATCTCTCTTCAAGAATTCACTGTTCAGTGGGGAAGGCCCTGGGATAAACAGAGAACAAAGGCAGGGTCATGAGCATTGCAACCACCCCCAAGGAGTTAGAGCACAGGGAATGGAGAGAGAATTTACCTAGGAGAGGCACAGGGATTATATTTGGATGGAGAGCCAATGAATGACCAGTGTTGGCACAAACTGAGGGTAAAAACTGATCGCCTTCACTTGAAGAAATGTTACTTCGCTTGAAGTAACTCCTAGCACTGTGCTAGGAGTCTAAAGTCTAAAGTCCAGAATTCAAGTTCTGACTTGGCTCTAAGTATGTGACTTTAAGGTAGGATTTTTCAACCTTGGCATTATTGACATTTTGGGCTGGATCACTGTCCTGTACATTGCGGAATGTTTAGCAACATCCCTCCAGGCCTCTACCCACTAGATGCCAGTAGCACTCCACCCTCCCCATTAGGACAACCAAAACTTCTCCTGAGGAGTAAAATCACACCTGGTTAAGAACCACAGCCTTGCCGGGCGCGGTGGTAATCTCAGCACTTTGGGAGGTTGAGGCAGAAGGATCACCAGAGGTCAGGAGTCTGAGACCAGCCTGGCCAGGCTGTGGAGAAATATGAATGCTTTTACACTGTTGGTGGGAATGTACATTAGTTCGACCATTGTGGAAGACAGTGTGGCAATTCCTCAAGGATCTAAAACCAGAAATACCATTTGACCCAGCCATCCCATTACTGGGTATATACCCAAAGGAATATAATTCATTCTATTATAAAGATACGTGAACATGTATGTTTATTGCAGCACTATCCACAATAGCAAAGACCTGGAACCAACTCAAATGCCCATCAATGATAGACTGGATACAGAAAATGTAGGCCAGGCGCAGTGGCTCACACCTATAATCCTAACACTTTGGGAGTCCGAGGTGGGTGGCTCACAAGGTCAGGAGTTTGAGATCAGCCTGGCCAATATGGCAAAACCCCATCTCTACTACAAATACAAAAATTAGCTGGGCCTGGTGACGGGAGCCTGTAATCCCAGCTACTCAGGAGGCTGAGGCAGAATTGCCTGAAACCAGAAGGCGGAGGTTGCAGTGAGCCGAGATTGCACCATGCACTCCAGCCTGGGCAACAAGAACGAAACTCCATCTCAAAAAAAAAAAAAAAAAAAGACAGATTTGGCCGGGCGCAGTGGCTCATGCCTATAATCCCAGCACTTTGGGAGGCCGAGGTGGGCAGATCATCTGAGTTTGGGAGTTTGAGACCAGCCGGACCAACATGGAGAAATCCCATCTCTACTAAAAATACAAAATTAGCTGGACGTGGTGGCTCATGCCTGTAATCCCAGCTACTCAGGAGGCTGAGGCAGGAGAATCACTTGAACCCAGGAGGCAGAGGTTGCGGTGAGCCGAGATCAGGTCACTGCACTCCAGCCTGGGCGACAAGAGTGAAACTCCATCTCAAAAAAAAAAGGAAAATGTGGTACATATACACCATGGAATATTATGCAACCATAGAAAGGAATGAGATCAGGTCCTTTGCAGGGACATGGATGAAGATGGAAGCCATCAGTCTCAGCAAACTAACACAGGAACAGAAAACCAAACACCGCATGATCTCACTTATAAGTGTGAGCTCCACAGTGAGAACACATGGACACAGGGAGGGGAACAACACGCACTGGGGCCTGTCAGTGCACGGGAGGGGAGGCAGAGCATCAGGACCAACAGCTAATGCATGCTGGGCCCTCACACCTAGGTGACAGGTTTATAGGTGCAGCAAACCACCATGGCACACGTTTACCTATGTAACAAACCTGCATGTTCTGCACATGTATCCCAGAACTTAAAGTAAAATTAAGTAATTAAAATAAAGTGCTCAGCACAGAGCCTGGCACGCAGTAAGAGATCCATAAATGTAAACCATTCTTCTCGTTACTACCCAACTCACAGGCATAGAGTAAAAATCGATATAAGTGTGCTGATGGTCCTAACACAGCTCTCATTCCACATGCTGGTCTCACTGCCCTTTCTCTGCTGCTCAGCCAAACCTTGGTGGAATGAAAAAGTTCTCAAGGAACCGTAGCAGGACAGACAAATTCTCTGAGGCTTGCCCCTAAGCACCCAGCCAAGAAAGCCCCCATTCTGATTTTCAGCACTCTGCTGACTGCCAGACTGAGAGTTAATACTGCAGTCTTTTCAGCCTTGGCTCTAGCCCTGGGGGAAAAAAAAAGTGAGATGCAGCAAAGAATTCCAGGGCTTTAATATTCTGTCTGATCATTACTATTGTTGTGTTGTATTTGGTGAGCGTATTATGCTTTTAAATCAGAGACCTGGCAGTTACCCAGGCTGCACCCAGCAAAGAGAGTTGTTGTGTTGGATATCATAGAAAAAGCGATTGCAAGAAGAAAAAGAGGTGTTTCACGGGTGTATGCGTATGTCCAAACACGTCAAATTATACATTAAATACAGCTGCTTTTAAAAAAGAAGAAGAAGAGAAAGATGCAGAAAGAGTACACGCACTCTGAAAAGAAGAAATAATTATTCATAGGCCAAAAAAAATGGTGCTTCTTGCTTCTAGGTCTCAGGGGAATATCTTTTGGTCTCTGGCAAGAGTAAAAGTATAAAAGGAAGAAAATGGCTTTGGACTTAGAAAGAATTGGGTTCTTTTTTTTTTTTTTTTTTTTTTTTTTTTTGAGACGGAGTCTCGCTCTGTCGCCCAGGCTGGAGTGCAGTGGCGCGATCTCGGCTCACTGCAAGCTCCGCCTCCCGGGTTCACGCCATTCTCCTGCCTCAGCCTCCCGAGTAGCTGGGACTACAGGCGCCCACAACGCGCCCGGCTAATTTTTTGTATTTTTAGTAGAGACGGGGTTTCACCGTGGTCTCGATCTCCTGACCTTGTGATCCACCCGCCTCGGCCTCCCAAAGTGCTGGGATTACAGGCGTGAGCCACCGCGCCCGGCTAGAATTGGGTTCTCATTAAGTGACTGTGGATAGGCATCTTCTTGTATCCAAGCCTCTGTCTCTTCACTTGCAAAACAGAAGTAACAGCCCCTTGCTCTTTGGGAAGCTGTAAGGCATGAAATGGATACAAAGTGTTTTCCCCAGGCCCTACTCCTACTGAAAGGTGGCAATAGTGGGTGTAGGGAAGTATGGAAGAAAAAAATGGAAATGGACAGGGGGCCCCCGACCAGTAGAAAAGAGGGGTTTTTCTTGCTTGTTTGGTTGGTTTTGGTTTTTGGTTGTTGTTGTTTTGAGATGGAGTTTCACTCGTTGCCCAGACTGGAGTGCAGTGGCATGATCTCGACTCACTGCAACCTCCGCCTCCCGGGTCCAAGCGATTCTCCTGCCTCAGCCTCCCGAGTAGCTGGGACTACAGCTGCGTGCCACTACGCCTAGCTAATTTTTGTATTTTCAGTGGAGACTTGGTCTCACTATGTTGGCCAGGCTGGTCTCGAACTCCCAGGGTTTTTAAGATGTGACGCTACTGCAGAGAAATGATCCTCCTGATGCTCCCCTACCTCGGCCTGCCATGGGAGCCCTGGGATGCTCTGAATCTGTGACAAAGGAGAGGTCCCCGCTGTGAGCCCAGCCAGAAAAATCACAACCAACACCTCCTCCCAGGATGGAGGAAGGAGGAGCCCCAGGCCCATAATTAAGGCATATAAAGGAACTCTGGCCACAGAAGCAGAGCCCTGGACTCAACTCCTGGCTCTGGTAGAAATGCCCCACAAAACCACTTCCCTTTTATTTATTTTTAAAATCATTATTGATGTACAATAATTATATGTATTTGGGAGGAACATGTATTTTGTTTTGTTTTTTTGAAACAGAATTTCATCTGGGCTCGCCTCAGCCTCTGCCTCCCAGGTTCAAGTGATACTCCTGCCTCAGCCTCCCAAGTAGCTGGAATTACAGATGTGCGCCACCACGCCTGGCTAATTTTTGTATTTTTAGTAGAGACGGGGTTTCACCATGTTGGCCAGACTGGTTTCCAACTCCTGGGCTCAAGCAATATGCCTGCCTCTGCCTCCCAAAGTGCTGGGATTACAGGCGTGAGCCACTACGCCTGGCCACATGTGATATTTTGATGCATGTATGCAACATGCTTTAGGCTCTGAATGGCTCAATTACCCTGATTTGAACATTACACTTCAATTTTCTTGACTTTTCCCTCTTCATAAAAGAAGTTCTAACAGTCAACTACAATGCCTCTCCAGGCCTTTGTTTTCTCATCCCTTGAGTAGAACATAAAACGTGTAACTGCTTATATCACAGAAATGCTTCAGGGCTCCAGGAAGGAATGTGCAAAATCAATGTCTCTGTCAATTGCAAAGTGCTATACAAATGAGGGGATACAGCAGTGCCTTGTCATCAGCTGCTTGACTTTCCCCAGATGATTCGCAGGTTTTAGCAGTTCTAGAAGCTTGATTCAAACACCCAAAATTCGGCTCTTTTATGTGCACTGTCTCAGACCCATAAATACTCCAGAAACCATCTGCCTACCTTTGACACTTATTTCTTTTCAGGCCATATCCTGAGCCCATTTTTATGAATTAAGTCCTTCTGACACCTGGAATATTCATCAACCAGCCACCTAAAAATGGCACAAAGGCATCAGCCACAGCTTAATCATGTGGCACCCAGCAGATGCTCAGGAAATATGGGATTAACTGGACTAACTCACAAACACATCCAATAATCCATTAGGTTCCTTGGCTCAGCTTGGCTTGGCAAGATTCACAGAGGGAATTTCTTTAAAAAAAAAAAAAAATCAATGCAAAACCAAAACAAAAGTACATGCTCTTAAAACTTAGGAGGACGGCCAGGCATGGTGGCTCACACCTGTAATCCCCATACTTTGGGAGGCCATGGTGGGTAGATCACTTGAGCTCAGGAGTTCAAGGCCAGCCTGGGCAACATGGCAAAACCCCATCTCTACAAAAAAAATGCAAAAATTAGCTAGGTGTGGTGGTGTGTGCCTATAGTCCCAACCACTTGGGAGGCTGATGTGGGAGGATGTCTTGAGCCCAGGAGGCAGAGGCTGAAGTGAGCTGTGATTGTGCCACTGCACTCCAGCCTGGGCAATAGAGCCAGACCCTGCCTCAAAAATAACAACAACAATAACAAAAAAACTTAGGAGGACAACAAATGTCTCCCTGTGCCTACCATTAGAATGGTAAAATTGAGAAAAGAGCAGAAGCAAAACTCATATAGTATGCATATACCTCCATACGTACATACATGTATACGAGCAAATGTACATACATACACAAAGGATGCAGAGGGATATCCCGGGAAAAGTCCTTGAGCTCCATGAGGCACTGTTTGAGTGGGTTAAAATCCGAGAACCACCGCTTAGCAGCTGAGTGACTTATCAAATAACTTACTTTTCTTACTATCCATGTAGCAATGGGGAAATGACATCACCAGCCTTACCAAAGAGGAGGAAAAGCACTGTAATTGTTGACAGTGTGATCAAGCCATCAAATGTGCGGCAAGACAGCTATATACATTATGAAACAACTCACACTTGCCTTACTTAATAATATAGGCAATAAAAAATTAAAAAGAAGACTATGAGCATTTTGATCCTAACCAGCCAATGGTGAGTCTCCTGCTGCAGTCCGCTCACTCACCACCCTGAATCGGTGCATAGTATTGGTGCTTATGCCAAACCTTGGTGCCATTTTCATTTGTTGAAATGCATATTTTTCAGTCACTGTCAGTTTTATTTGCCATTTTGGCTGTGATTAATGGTTTCTTTCTTGAAACTGTGATTCTTTTAAAACGCTGGCATCTATGCATCTCCTTTGGTTCCTGCCTCTGGCCTTTGTCCATTTCTCTATCTTGTACTGGCCCACTCGACACCCTGCAGTGCCTCCAGCCACCAGGTCTTCCTTCACCTGGTTCTGAGCTCCTGGGACACTTGGATGGGAGTTCTCAGGAGCCAGAAGTCAAAAGGAACAATTATACCCTCCAGGTACAGAAACCTGTTTCAGGACCAAGGCCAGAGACCATGCCCTGCTAGGCCCCATCCATCATAGTTGATTAAAGCTAGACAAAGGAAATGCTTATACACTGTCGGTGGGAATGTAAATTAGTTCAACCTCTATGGAGAACAGTGTGGAGATATCTCCAAGAACTAAAAATAGAACACCATTTGATGCAGCAATCACACTACTGAGTGTGATCTACCCAAAGGAACAAAAATCCTTGTATCAAAAAGACACCGGCACATATATGCTTATCACAGCACAATTCACAATAGCAAAGTCATGGAATCAACCAAAGTGGTTATGAACAGAGGATTAGATAAAGAAAATGTGTGTGTGTGTGCAAATATCATGGAATACTACGCAGCCATAAAAATGAGTGAAATCATGTCCTTTGCATCAACATGAATGGAGCTGGAGGCCATTATCCTAAGTGAAATAACTTCAGAAACAGAAAATCAAATACTGCATGCTGTCACTTATAAGTAGGAGCTAAACAAATGGGCACACATGGACACAAAAGATGGAAATAACAGACACTGGGGACTCCAAAAGGAGAAAAGTTGGGAAGGGGTGAGGGTTGAAAAACGACCTCTTGGGTACAATGTTCATTATTTGGGTGATGGGTCCACTAGAAGCCCAAACCTCACCATGATGCATTATATCCATATAACAAATAACAAACCTGCACATGTACCTTCTGAATCTATAATTTAAAAAATAAAACAAAATGTTAACATCACCTCAAAGATACTGTGCTGTTAATTCCATAATTAAAATAGCTTCCTCTAAAAGAAAAACGCTACAGCTATGACAACATTCCCTTAACACCTACCTCATAGCGTCCTTGTAAAGGTTAAATGTCATGAGTGAACGTGAAGTTCTTTCCTTGCTCTTCTTTTCTCTCCTCTGATGGAAAATGGTACCTCCCCCACTCCACCATCACCGTCATAAAGCAAATCCCTCCACCCCAAAATTCCTGCCTGACTCCCTCTGGCTTCCTGGTGCTGATGGTGCTTAGGAGAGAAGGCAGTTCTGGCCCTCTGGACTCAGCCAAAACCAGAACCAGCTTTCCATGATGGTCCCACCTCCCTCGCCTTCTCTTGCTTGGGGCGCAAAGAATCCCCCCGTAAGGAGATTCACAGCCGGCTTCATATGGAGGGAACCACACCACCTCTTCCTCTGATGTGGATGCAGCTCTCTGTGGCATCCTCTTTCTCTGATATTCCTATCACAGCCTCCATCATCTCCCCTTCCCATCCTATTGCAGGATGAACCCAATGTTGGAACTCACTGAAGAGGTTAGTAAAAACTAGCGGGGCCTCCCTGAAACTGTTCCAAAGCTCAACCTCTTTCTAGAGCTTCCTTCCAAGAAACGAACCCTGAAATGAGGAGGCCAGGTCTTCCTTGAAGTATGTGGGGCAAGAGAGATCTCTATCAACATGCAAAGCGTCCGTTATGGGTTTAATTGTGTCACCCAAAGGAGATACATTGAAGTCCTATCTGCAGCACCTCAGAATGTGACTTTATCAGGAAATAGGGTCTTTGCAGCTATAATTAGTTACACTAAGATGGGTTCATACCAAAGTAGTGTGGGTCCTTAATCCATTATGACTGATGTCCTTATAAGAAAAGCGGAGGGCCAGGTGCAGTGGCTCTTGCTTGTAATCCCAGCACTTTGGGAGGCAGAGGCAGGTGGATCATCTGAGGTCAGGAGTTCAAGACCAGCCTGGCCAACATGGTGAAAGCCTGTCTCTACTAAAAATACAAAAAGTTAGCCAGGCGTGGTGGCAGGCGCCTATAGTCCCAGCTCCTTGGGAGGCAGAGGTTGCACTGAGCCAAGATCATGCCACTGCACTCCAGCCTGAGCAACAGAGCAAGACTCTGTCTCAAAAAAATAAATAGAAGAGGAGAAGAGACAGAGATACCAGGGGAAGGGACCAGGTGATGACAGAGGCAAAGGTCACAGTGAGGCATCTATGAGCCAAGGAACTCCAGGACGGCTGGCAGCCACCAAGAGTCAGGAAAAAGCAAAGCACAATGCTCTCCTAAGTCTTCAGAAAGAGGATGGTCCTGCCAACACCTTGCTTTCAGACTTCCAGCCTCCAGAACTGTGAGACAATAAATTTCTGTTGTTTTAAGCCACTCAGTGTGTGATAATTTGTTATGGCAGCCACAGGAAACAGATACATCTCACAGTTCAAAAAGTCAGACAGAAGTTGCACCACCCAGGCCAGGCACAGTGGCTCACACCTATAATCCTAGGACTTTGGGAGGCCAAGGAGGGTGGATCACTGAGGCCAAAAGTTTGAGACCAGCCTCAGCAAAATGCCAAAACCCCATCTCTACAAAAAAAAACACACACACACAAAAATACAAAAATTAGCTGGCCATGGTGGTGCCTGTCTGTGGTCCCAGCTACTGAGGAGGCTGAGGTGGGAAGATCATTTGAGCCCAGGAGGCCTAGGCTGCAGTGAGCCGAGATTGTGCCACAGCACTCCAATCTGGACAACAGAACAAGACCTTGTCTCAAAGGAAAAAAAAAAAGAAAAAAAAGCTGCACCACCCCTGTGTAACATAATCCCAGTTCACACACCCTTTCCAGCCTCCCCGCCTTTACATAGGATGCCCCTTCCCCCTGAAAAGCCCACCTCTCCCTTTGTCTGCCCAACAAAATTCCATTCACTTTTTCTTTTCTTTTCTGTTTTAACACAGGGCCTCACTGTTGCCCTGGCTGGAGTGCAATCCTCCCACCTCAGCCTCCCAAGTATCTGGGGCTGCAGACATGTGCCACCGCACCTGGCTAATTTTTGTATTTTTATTAGAGACTTGGTTTCGCTATGTTTCCCAGGCTGGTCTCAAACTCCTAGGCTCAGGCAGTCCACCCGCCTCAGCCTCCCAAAGTATTGGGATTACAGGCGAGAGCCACCACACCCAGCACCTACTCACTTTTTCAAGGTACATCTTAGATGTCACTTCCTCCAGGAAGCCCTCTCTGACTTCTCACACTCCCCACCACCACCATTGCTCTTGTGTATTTCACTGCTGTGGCATTTGCCCCAATGTAGGACAACTGCCCATTCATGAGTCTGCCTTCCAGGCTGGACGATGAGCTCACAGAAGCTAGAGAACTCACTCACATCCCCAGTACCCACAAAGGCCTGGCCCAGAATTCCTCATCGGAACCAGAGTTCAGCTACATTTTTAACTAACAGCTTCGCCTCAGTGTATATGTGACACTTTCTTCCTTCCATAAAAGAGAGATCTGAAGCAAGCGTGACAAAATGCTAAGATCTGTTAACTCCCTAGGGTACATACATGGGTGTCATTTGATTTCTTGTACTTTTCTGAAGGTTTGAAATATTTCCTAATGAAAATGTTCTCAGCCTTAGAAACGGAATGTACTGGGCTATCATGGAACACCACCAGTCCTCCAGGGAGTGATATCTTCTGGAACAAGCATCTCTAGTTCAAAGCATGCGCCCTCGAGCACATTTGGAGACCTCAGCCCACCCATGTGTCTGGGAAGGAGGAATATTTCTCAAGCGCCCCCAATGCGCTCTTGATTATGTTATTCTTGTTTTCATTATGACTGCAATCCTACGAGATCATTTGACTGTTTCCTTTTTTCAGAAAAGAGGCTTCCCGTGGGGTGCAGTGGCTCACACCTGTAATCCCAATATTTTGGGAGGCTGAGGCTCACAGACCACCAGAGGTCAGGAGTTTGAGACCAGCCTGGCCAACATGCTGAAACCCTGTCTCTACTAAAAATACAAAAATTAGCCTGGCATCATGGCACGCACCTGTAATCCCAGCTACTTGGGAAGCTGAGGCAGGAGAATCACTTGAACCTGAAAGACAGAGGTTGCAGTGAGCCGGGATCGTGCCACTGCACTCCAGCCTGGACAACAGAGCGAGACTCTGTCTTCCAAAAAAAAAAAAAAAAGAAGAAGACAGACTTGCCCTAGGTCATTGATAGGGTTTGGATCTGTGTCCCCACCCAAATCTCATGTTCAGCTGTAGTCTCCAGTGTTGGAGGTGGGGCCTGGTGGGTGGTGATTGGATCATGGGGGTGGTTTCTTAGGAATGATTTAGCACCATCCCTTTGACGCTGTCCTCTGGATAGTGAGTTTTCATGTGATCCGGCTGCTTAAAAGTATGCAGCTGGCCAGGCACAGTGGCTCACAGCCTGTAATCCTAGCACTTTGGGAGGCCTGAGTCAATAGTTCAAGACCAGCCTAGCCAACAGGCAAAACCCTATCTCTACTAAAAATACAAAAATTAGCCAGGCCTGGTGATGGGAGCCTATAATCCCAGCTACTCAGGAGCCTGAGGCAGGAGAATGGCTTGAACCTGGGAGGCAGAGGTTACAGTGAGCCAAGATCACGCCACTGCACTCCAGCCTGGGCAACAGAGTGAGACCGTGTCTCAAAAAAAAAAAAAAAATTGTGCAGCATCTCCCCACTCACTCTCTCCTGCCCCCACTCCCACCATGGGAGACGTCTACTCCCTCTTTGCCTTCCACCATGACTGGAAGCTTCCTGAGGCCTCCCCAGAAGCAAAAGCCCCTATGCTTCCTGTACAGCCTGCAGAACCGTGAGCCAATTAAAACTCTTTTATTTATAAATTACCCAGCCTCAGTCATTTCTTTGTAGCAATGTGAGAACAGATTGATACAATTAGCCAAGCCTAGTGGAGTGCACCTGTAATCCCAGCTACTCTGGAGGCTGAGGCAGGAGAATCGCTTTAACCTGGGAGGCAGAGGTTGCAGTGAGCTGAGATCGTGACACGGCACTCCAGCCTGGACAATACAGCAAGACACTGTCTCAAAAAAAAAAAAGAGAGAGAGAGAGAGAGAACAGACTGATACAACCATTCAGCTAATAAATTTTGGATCTGAGATTGAAGCTGAGTCTATCTTTTTCCAAAGCTTAGTAACAGAAGCAGAGGTTTATGTGGGTTTTTCTGTATGCCAGGCACATATTAGCTTCCTTCAGCTTCACAACAGCCCTGTGAGACAGGTCCTGTGATTATCATCATCCCGTCGTACGGATGAAGAATGAAAGGTGCAGAGAGGTTGAGTAGCTTTGCAAGGGAACAGCTAGTTCATGGCGATGCTGGAATTTAAACACATGCAGTCTGGTTCCAGAGCCTGTGCTCCCGGCCACACAGCCACACGCCTTCTCCCTGCAGTCTTGCCCACCACAGAGAACAGGCTCACGCTCCTCCAGGAAGGGCCCCTGGAGGCCAGAGAGGGCAACCCAGTCCCTAAGAGTCTCTGGAGGTCACCACACCCACGGCTCTACCTCCAAACTCAAGAAGAACTGAAATGGCCTTGATCAATCTACATTGAGGAGAGTGTGGGTGAGCGGTGGCTCTATGCAGGGAACTATGGTCTGAACGTCTGTGTCCTCCCAGAATTCATATGTTGAAATTGTTTTTTGTTTTTGAGACAGAGTCTTGCTCTGTCACCCAGGCTAGAGGGTGTCACAATCTCAGCTCACTGCAACCTCCACCTCTCAGGTTCAAGCAGTTCTCCCACGTCAGCCTCCCGAGTAGCTAGCACTACCGGAGTGCACCACCACGCCCAGTTAATTTTTTTGTATTTTTAGTAGAAACAAGGTTTCACCATGTTGGCCAGGCTGGTCTCAAACTCCTGACCTCAAGTGATCCGCCCTCCTCAGCCTCCCCATGTGCTGGGATTGCAGGCATGAGCCACCATGTCCAGCCCATATGTTGAAATTCTAACCGCCAAGGTGATGATGTTAGAAAGTGGGGCCTTTTGACAGGTGATTAGGTCCTGGGGGCAGAGCCTCATGAATGGGATCAGTGTCCTTATCAAACAGCCCCGGGAGAGCGCATTGGCCGTTCTACCTCAAGAGGACATAGCAGGAAGGTGGTATCTAGGAACAAGGAAGCAACCTGACGTTTTGATACAGGTATATGGGTGATCACCATGATTAAGCTAGTTCACATACCCAGCACCTCACGTAGCTAGCTTTGTGTATGTGTGTGTGGTGACAATGCTTAAAATCTACCCTCTTAGCAAATTTCAAGTACAAATACAGTATTGTTAGTTATCCTACCACGCTGTGCATTTGACTTGATGGAGCCTGAGGTGAATGGGGACATGAAGCAGGATGAGGCCGGCCACAGAAATCAGAGGCTTTAGGCATGATGATGCACACCTGTAGTCCCAGCTCCTCAGGAGGCTGAGGCAGGAGGATCGCTTGAGCCCAGCAGTTGGAGGCTGCAGTAAGCAATGATCACACCAAAGGGAAAGAAAGGGGAGGGGAAGGGAGGGGAGGGGAGGGAAAGGGAAGGAAAAGGAAATGGGAAAGGAAGGAAAATGAAATGGGAAAGGAAAGGAAAGGGGAAAGGAAGAAAAAAGAAAGGGGAAGGGAAAGGGGAAGGGAAGGGGAGGGGAGGGGAGGGGAGGGAAGAGGGAAGGAAAGGAAGAAATCAGAGGCTTTAGCCAACACTTCTAGGGTGGACTGTTTTACCCAAGCACTGGAAATGAGGCAACTGAGAGCAAACAGCAACAGCTGAAGACGTCAGGGAGGCAGGTCCTGCCCTCCCTGCTGGGGGGGAGTCTGGCACAAAAGAAGCTTTAGCTTTAGGACGCTGGTGCATCGAGCAACTGCTCCAACAGGCCTCGCCTTTCCCTGGACAGGATGGCAGTGGGACAACACTCCAAACAATGAACAAAATACTGTCCCTGCCCTTGAGGACTTCCAAGTCTAGTGGGAACAATGGTGAAGTCGACAGGCAATTACATTTCGGCAGAATCACAGCTAGCATGGAGACCAATCAGGCTAAGTGGTCAGGGAAGAAGTATGGGCTGAAGGTTTGTGTCCTCTCAAAGTTCATGTGTTGAGACCCTAATCCCCAACGTGATGCTCTTGGGAGGTGGGGCCTTTGGGAGGTGATGAGGTTTAGCTGAGGTCAGGGAGGTATGGCCCTAATGATGGGAATAGTGTTATTTATAAGAAAAAGAAGAGGCCGGGTGCAGTGGCTCATGCCTGTAATCCCAGCAATTTGGGAGGGTGAGGCAGGCAGATCACCTGAGGTCAGGAGTTCAGGAGTTCGAGACCAACCTGACCAACATGGTGAAACCCCCATCTCTACTAAAAGTAAAAAAAATTAGCCAGGAGTGGTGGCACATGCCTGTAATCTCAGCTACTTGGGAGGCTGAGGCAGGAGAATCACTTGAACCGAGGAGGTGGAGGCTGCAGTGAGCCAAGATCGCGCCACTGCACTCCAGCCTGGACTCCTACTCAAAAAATAAATAAAGTGGAAGAAACACCAGTACTTCTCTCTCTCTCTCTCTCTCTGACCCCATGCATGTGAGGACACAGACAGTAAACGTCCAATTGCAAGCTGGAAAGGAGCTCCCACCAGAACCCTGAACTCAGACTTCCAGCCTCCAGAACTGTGAGAAAATAAATGTCTGCTGTTAAAGCCACCCGGTCTGTGGCAGCACAAACTGACTAAGACAGATGAATTCTGGAGGAGACAATATCTGAGCCGACACTTGAAAGATGAATATGCATGAGCCAGTTAAAGGAGAGAGAAGACCACTATACTCCCACCAGAACTGCAAGAATTAAAAAGACTAACAATGCCAAGTGTTGGCAAAGATATGGAACAACTGGAACTCCTACACGCAGTTGGTGGGAGTCTAAATTGGTACCAGCACTTTGGAAACCTGCTTATAAATTTCCTACAAGGTGAAACATACACATATCCCACCACCTGGCAACTCCACTCCTGGCTTATATCCTATAAAGGTACCCACATACTAAGATGTGCACACTTTATGCCCACTACATGTATGATATACCTCGATCAAAAGATTTTTTTAAAAAAAAAGAGAGGTGTCGCCCAGGCACAGTGGCTCACGCCTGTAATCCCAGCACTGTGGGATGCTGAGGTTGGTGGACTACCTGAGTTCAGGAGTTCGAGACCAG
This sequence comes from Macaca mulatta, assembly GCF_049350105.2. Lineage (NCBI taxonomy): Eukaryota > Metazoa > Chordata > Mammalia > Primates > Cercopithecidae > Macaca > Macaca mulatta. The sequence goes on along the minus strand of NC_133425.1, from coordinate 10,393,359 downwards.
TCTGGCCAACATGGTGAAAACTTGTCTCTACTAAAAATACAAAAAAAAAGAAAAAAAAAAAAAATCTGGGCATGGTGGCGCACACCTGTAATCCCAGCTACTTGGGAGGCTGAGGCAAGAAAATTGCTTGAACCCGGGAGGTGGAGGTTGCAGTGAGCCGAGATCATACCACTGCACTCCAGCCTGGGCAACAGAGCTAGATTCTATCTCAATTTAAAAAAAAAAAGGAAAGACAGACATGGCCAGTCTTTTTGTCTGGGACATATTATTTATATCTGTCTCTCTCTCTTTTTTTTTTTTTTTTTTTTTGAGACAGAGCCTCACTCTGCTGCCCAGGCTGGAGTGCAGTGGTGTGATCTCAGCTCACTGCAGCCTCCGCTTCCTGGGTTCAAGTAATGAACCGGGCTAATTTTTGTATTTTTAGTAGAGATGGGGTTTCACCATGTTGCCCAGGCTGGTCTGGAACCCCTGACCTCAGGTGATCCGCCCACTTCGGCCTCCCAAAGTGCTGGGATTACAGGCGTGAGCCACTGCACAGGACTTTCTGTAAGTTTTTAACCAAGAAATTCCAACAAGTGAGCTTCCAACCTGAGGACTACCAACCAGAAAGGGTCCACTGAGACAATTGCTCAGAGACTTCATCCATCAACATGCACAAGGAAATAATGAGATTTAGGGTCAGTGGCTTGGAGAGAAAAATGCTGAAAACAGCAACAGCAGATGGATGGGATAGTCAGAGAGGAGGCCCGGGTGACTCTTACTCTATAAGTAACTCTGTAAGTGACTCTTACCATTCAAGAAAGGTGCTGGTTCCAAGGTAGAGAGGGGGAGGGTGGGAGAGAAGAATACCCTGCGTGGGAAGGTGTGGGACGCTCAGTGGGAAAGCTAATGAATGTCTGTCTCATCCCATTATACCAGGGCTCTTTACATGGCACATAAAAATCCAACTAGCGTCTCCCCAACAGACTCTTTCTGCTCAACCTGGCTTGTCTCTTCATAACTTTGAAGTGGCAGAGCAGCGTTTTTAATTAACAAGCCGTGTCTCTATCCCACCGTACATTTATTTAACTGCTCAATGCGACAACCAGGTACCTTCCGAGAAGCAGAGGAATTTTAAGAGGGTGGGAAGGGGGGCACAGGGGAGTCGCTTGAGGGTGTCAGATGAGCAGGTGCAGGCTTGTTAGTTGCTGTGAATGCATAAACCTCGTAAATTAATTTCACTGACGGTTCATTTTTTTATTAATGTTTTCCTGGCCATAAAAAAGTAACACTCTATTCCCCTGAATTCCAGGGGAAAAGACACATTCTCGGGAAGAGGATAGATTCAAATATTATATGACGACCAACCCACCTCTCTGCCTTCCCCCATCCTTCCTCATTGTGTCATTTTTCTCTCCAAGCCACTGAGCAGAAATCTCATTATCACTTCCTTGTGCATGTGGATGGATGAAGTCTGCAAGAGATTGTCTTGATAGACCCTTTCTGGTTGGCAGCTCTCAGAGGTTCTCGAAGGAGGATCTCAGATCATTCCAGTAGGGGGCAGGACCTGTTGGGAAGGGAGGCAGCTGGTGGGTCATAGAAGCCCTGAACCAGGGACTAGGGAAACAGATACAAGTAACCCTCAGACCACACACTTGTTGAGGAGCCCAGAGCAAGACACTGGCCTGTCTAGTCATTGGTCCTTCCTGTCAAGGGAAAGAAATGATATATGGGCCAGGCACAGTGGCTTACCCCTGTAATCCCACCTTGGGAGGCCAAGACAGGCGGATCACTTGAGGTCAGAAGTTCGAGACCAGCCTGGCCAACATGGTGAAACCCTGTCTCTACTAAAAATACAAAAATTAGCCAGGCGTGGTGGCACGAGCCTGTAATCCCAGCTACTCGGGAGGCTGAGGCAAGAGAATCGCTTGAATCTGGAGGCAGAGGTTGCAGTGAGACGGGATCATACCACTGCACTCCAGCCTGGGCGACAGAGCAAGACTCCGTCTCAAAAAAATGAAATAAAATAAAAATAAATCTCTTTCTCTCTGCATGTACATCCTGTCTCTGTTTCTCTAGAGAATGCTGACTAACACAAAGGTATCTCACACCATCAATCAATAAATGATTTTAGGCTGGGTGTGGCAGCTCATTCCTGTAATCCCAATATTTTGGGAGCCTGAGGCAGGAAGACCTCTTGAGGCCGGGAGTTCAAGACCAATCTGGGCAACATAGCAAGACCCCATCTCTACAAAAAAAAAAAAAATAAAATAAATAATAAGAATAAAAATAAGTGAATCAATAATCTTTTTTTTTTTTTTTTTTTTTTTTGAGACGGAGTCTCTCTCTGTCACCCAGGCTGGAGTGCAGTGGCCGGATCTCAGCTCACTGCAAGCTCCGCCTCCCGGGTTTACGCAATTCTCCTGCCTCAGCCTCCGAGTAGCTTGGACTACAGGAGCTCGCCACCACGCCCGGCTAGTTTTTTTTTTTTTTGTATTTTTAGTAGAGACGGGGTTTCACCATGTTAGCCAGGATGGTCTCGATCTCCTCACCTCGTGATCCACCCGCCTCGGCCTCCCAAAGTGCTGGGATTACAGGCTTGAGCCACCGCGCCTGGCGTGAATCAATAATCCTTACATAGACTTGCCAGCACCAAAACAACTGCCATTTGACCATTTTCTTCTTTAATAACATACTTGCCCAATAGTTTTCCATCTTTTTTCTTTTTATTTTTGATTTTTTTGTCACTCAATAATCTTTAATTCATTTTCATAATTTCAGAGATTTCACAAAAATAACGACATTTAATGACCTTAGGAAATAAAAATAACTAAGAAAAAGTAAAAGAAATAAACAAAAAACAAAAACAAAGAAGAAAACAAAAATAAAGAAAATTTTTTAAATTACTTTAGTCTTTTTTTTTTTTTTTTTAATTTTTTTTTTTGAGACAGAGTCTCACTCTGTCACCCAGGCTGTGCAGTGGTGCAATCTCATCTCACTGCAACCTCTGCCTCCCGGGTTCAAGCGATTCTCCTGCCTCAGCCTCCCTAGTAACTGGGATTATAGGAGCCCACCACCACGCCTGGCTGATTTTTGTATTTTTAGAAAAATTAGAAAGAATTGAGAGAGAACCACTCCGGGGTTGTTCAACCTTAAAGTTTGTAATTCTGTTGCATTTTCACAACTCCAGGCATAAGTTTAAACAGTAGGTCATGGGGGGAGTGGGGAGGGCTCCTGCAGATTAAATGCAATCAAAAGCCCAATTTCTTGTCTCTGAATTATAATTACATAAGCACTGTGGGCAATCTTCCATTATAATCAGCTATAATTGGTAAAGGAAGGCCTCACTAATTCCAAAACTGCCATGGAAGAAGGAAAAATCTTGTATCTACCAGAAAAATTTTGAATTCTGAAGCATATTAAAGTAAAGCTGTTTGTTTCCCCTTCAAGTGTGTGCACTGAAAATAAACAACCAAGCATGGCCAAGCAGGAGCCGGTTCAGACCTGCTTGCTCCATAATAACCTATTTAGATGTAACTCATCTGTTCTGCTTCACCAGCTTAGAGTGCAGTATGAGATCACCAGGCTTTTTAATATTCAAATTAAATTACTCTGGGAGCACAAATTGGTTCAACGTTTTTGGAGGGCAATTTTTGATAGCACCTCCCAAAATGTGAAATATGCTTACCTTTTTAACTCAGAAATTCTACTTCTAGGAATCTGTCCTGCAGAAATACTTGCACCAATACATGATGACCTAAACGATGTTTCCTGCAGGGTTTTATGGAAAAGAAATGGGAACGACTTGGCTGGGCACAGTGGCTCACGCCTGTAATCCCAGCACTTTGAGAGGCTGAGGCAGGTGGATCACCTGAGGTCAGGAGTTTAAGACCAGCCTGGCCAACATGGTGAAACCCCATCTCTACTAAAAAATACAAAAATGAGTCGGGTGTGGTGGCAGGCGCTTGTAATCCCAGCTACTCAGGCAGCTGAGACAGAAGAATCACTTGAACCCGGGAGGCGGAGTGTGCAGTGAGCCAAGATCGCACCACTGCACTCCAGCCTGAGCGACAGAGCAAGACTCTGTCTCAAAAAGAAGAAAGAAAGAAATGGGAATGACGCGATTGCCAATTAGCAGGGGATTGGTTAGAAGGAACGAGGTGGATATGTGCTTGTTTCAGAAGACCTTAAAGACAACTGTGCAGTGATAACACAAAGTAACCAAGCCACACAGAAAGCACAGTGACATTTATGTTTAAAACTATGCCATCCTATCTATTTATATGTATCGACATGGATATGTCTGTATCCCTATCTACATACATATATCTATGTCTATCTTGGTCTATGTCTTGAATTCTGTATCTACACACCTGTCTGTATCTATATCTACTCTATATCCATAGTAGAGCTATCTATCTATATCCATCTACGATCTATTATCTGTCTATAGCTACATCCATATTTACATAAAAGTCTGAAAAAGCAAATGTCACCAAGAGACAAAATGAAGGTTATCAAAAGACAACTTTTGGTCAGGCAGTGGCTCACGCCTGGAACCCCAACACTTTGGGAGGCCGAGGCAGGTGGATCACCTGAGATCAAGAGTTTGAGACCAGCCTAACCAATATGGTGAAACCCCATCTCTACTAAAAACACAAAAATTAGCCGGGCATGGTGGTGGCACGTGCCTATAATCCCAGCTACTCGGGAGGCTGAGGCAGGAGAATCACTTGAACCCGGGAGGCAGAGGTTACAATGAGCGGAGATCGCGCCATTGACTCCAGCCTGGGCAAAAAGAGGGAAACTCTGTCTCCAAAAAAAAAAAAAAGAAGAAAGAGAGAGAAAAAGAAGAAAGAGAGAGAAAAAGACAACTTTCACCTTTTTTTTTTCTTTTTTGAGGCAAAGTCTCACTACGTTGCCCAAGCTGGTCTCAGGTACCTGGGCTCAAGGATTCTCCTGCTTCAGACCCCGCCGAAGTGCTGGGATTACAAGTGGGAGCCACAGGGCTCCACCAACTGTCACTTTTGACTCCAAATCTTTCCATGCCGAGTTATTCCGTACATGTGTATATTACCGAGGGAATTTTCAAAAATCAGATGGCCCTGAGTCCCATCCTGACAAGTCACTCTTCCTGCTCCGGAGGAGGACCCCTGCCATGATCACACGCAAGAATGTGTGGTGGGTGGCGGTGGTCAATCCTGTCGGTGTCACAGGACGGACAGAAACAAGGGCATGTGAGCGGCCTGTAGAGGAGTCTGGGCAGTGCACACCATCCCTGAGGTCTGGCTGCCACATCCCAGGACCGGCTCTGTCCCCTGAAGGAAAACATCCGGCCTGGTGCACAGTGTGTCTCAGGCCTGCTCATGCTCCTGAAAGGGGCTAGGAAGTAGGGAACGGCTTCTGGGAGGGAGCTTTCATGTGTTTCTTAGAGCCCTGAGTGTGGGGGCAGGACAGCTGAGGAGGACCCGGCAGCAGCTGAGTCCAGGCTGGGCCAAAAAAACGCCACCACTGCATTGTCTTAGATGAGTCGAAACTCACAGTCCAGAAAGAAATAAGGACATCTCGGCTGGGCGCGGTGGCTCATGCCTCTAATTCCAGCACTTTGGGAGGCTAAGGCGGGTGGATCACCTGAGGTCAGAAATTCAAGACCAGCCTGACCAACATGGTGAAACCCTTCACTACTAAAAATACAAAAATTAGCTGGGCGTGGTGGCACATGTCTGTAATCCAAGCTACTTGGGAGGCTGAGGGCAGAAGAATCGCTTGAACCTGGGAGGCAGAGGTTGCAGTGAGCCGAGATCTCGATTGCCACTGCACTCCAGCCTGGGCAACAAAAGCAAAACTCTGTCTCAAAAAATAAAGAAAGAAGGACGTCTCATCCTGAGAAGGTGGTGGCTTGCACCCATGATCCCAGAAGGGCTTGGACCCCAGAAACCTCTCTGAACTTAGACGCAATCCTGGGAGAGGAGCAACCGGGGGACCCTGTAGACAAGAGCAACTGCACCAGCCCAGGGGCTGACGGTTCAGCTCAAGCAAAAAGTGATCAGACCTGAAGTTTCCTTTCCTAGACACACACAAGCACTGTATTAGTCAGTTCTCACACTGCTATAAAGAATACGACCTGATAGTGGGTAATTATAAAGGAAGAGGTTTAATGGACTCACCGTTCCACAGGCTTTACAGGAAGCATGGCTAGGAGGCCTCAGGAAACGTGCAATCATGGTGGAAGATGTCAAGGAGGCAGGCGCCTTCTTCACGAGGCTGCAGCAGGAAGTGTGTGTGTCAGCGCAGGAGAAACTACCTACGTTTATAAAACCATCATATCTCGAGGGAATTCACGCACTATCGTGAGAACAGCATGGAGGAAACCGCTCCCAAGATCCAATCACGTCCTTTCCTGGACCTGTGGGGATTACAGTTCAAGATGAGATTTGAGCCGGGCGCGGTGGCTCAAGCCTGTAATCCCAGCACTTTGGGAGGCCGAGACGGGCGGATCACGAGGTCAGAAGATCGAGACCATCCTGGCTAACACGGTGAAACCCCGTCTCTACTAAAAAATACAAAAAACTAGCCGGGCGAGGTGGCGGGCTGAGGCAGGAGAATGGCGTGACCCCGGGAGGCGGAGCTTGCACTGAGCTGAGATCCGGCCACTGCACTCCAGCCTGGGTGAGGGAGAGAGACTCCATCTCAAAAAAAAAAAAAAAAAAAAAAAAAAAAAAGATGAGATTTGAGTGAGGACACAGAGCCAAACCGTATCAAGCACATACATGCTCACACACAGGCATGCACACACAGGCATGCACACACATGCTCACACGCAGGCATGCACACACATACACACACACATACGCTTATGCATACCAGTGGTCAAGAGTAGCCAGAGCCTCTGTCCCAGAAGCAGACTGTGAGAGGGAAATTCAAGTGCCAGTTGCTTATGATCCCAAAAACACGGCTAGAAGAAAAGAAATGAGACGGGAAGGGCGGTTAGTACAGGATGTCCCTGTATTGTCAACGGACCACTCTCTAAGGACAGAGCGCCCTACCCGGAAGGCTGGGGAGCTGGAGTAGTTACCCAGCAACTCCCATCAGCCACTGATGGAGGATGCTCCCTGAGGGCAGGACCAGTGCTAACCCCTCTGTTATAATAGTTTGCTAGGGCTGGCATAACAAAATACTGCAAATTGAGTGGCAGGTGTAGACAACAGTCATACACAATTCATTATGTCACAGTCCTGCAGAATGCAAGTCCAAGATCGAGGCTGAGAATCTGCACTGCACCTCTCTCCCAGCCTCTGGTCACTTGCCAGCCCCCACTGCTCATCAGCTTATAGATGCATCACCCCAATCTCTGCCTCCATCTTAAGGCGGCGTTCTCCCTGCATATGTGTGTCTCTCTCTGTGTCCAAATTTCCCTTTTATTTACTTATGTATTTTTTCAGATGGAGTCTTGCTGTTGTCGCCCAGGCTAGAGTGCAATGGCACAATCTTGGCTCACTGCAACCTCTGCCTCCTGGACTCAAGCGATTCTACTGCCTCATCCCTCCTGAGTAGCTGGGATTACAGGCACCCACCACCACACCCAGCTAATTTTTGTATTTTTAGTAGAGATCGCACCTGGCCCAAATTTCACTTGTTTTTGTTTTGTTTTGTTTTGAGATGGAGTCTCGTTCTGTCACCCAGGCTGGAGTGCAGTGGCACAATCTCGGCTCACTGTAACCTCCCCCACCCAGGTTCAAGCAATTCTCCTGCCTCCGCCTCCCAAGTAGCTGGGACTACAGGCATACACCACCATGCCAGACTAATTTTTTGTATTTTTGGTAGAGACGGAGTTAAACCATGTTGGCAAGGCTGGTCTCGAACTCCTGACCTCAGGTGATCCACCCACCTCGGCCCCCCAAAGTGCTGGGATTACAGGCGTGAGCCACCACGCCCAGCCAGAATTTCCATTTTTATAAGGACATTGGGGTGGGGGGCCAGGCATAGTGGCTTATGCCTGTAATCCTAGAACTTTGGAAGGCCGAGGCAGGAGAATCGCTTGAGACCAGGTGTTCAAGACTCCCACTCTACAAAAAAAACATGCAAATTATAAAACCAGGCATGGTGACACGTCCCTGCAGTTCCAGCTACTTTAGGAGACTGAGGTGAGAATACTGCTTGAGCCCAGGAGTTCAAGGCTGTAGTGAGCTGAGATTGTACCATGGCATTCCAGCCTTGGCAACAGAATGAGACCCTGCCTCTAAAAAATAAAAAATCAATCAGCAAGACATTAGTCAAATTGGATGGGGACTTACCCTAGTGACCTTAACTCAACTTGATCATCTGCAAAGACCCTATTTCTTAATAAAGTCAAATTCACAAGTACACAAGTACAGGAGTTAGGACTGCCACAATTTTTTTTTTTTTTTTTTTTTTTTTTGGATTCAGAAGCTCACTATGTCACCCAGGCTGGGGTGCAGTGGTGAGATTTCAACTCACTGCAACCTCCACCTTCCGAGTTCAAGTGATTCTCCTGCCTCAGCCTCCCAAGTAGCTGGGATTACAGGCACGCACGACCACACCCAGCTAATTTTTGTATTTTCAGTAGAGATGGTGTTTCACCATGTTGCCCAGGCTGGCCTTGAACTCCTGACCTCAAGTGAACCACCCACCTTGGCTTCCCAAAGTGCTGGGATTACAGGCGTGAGCCACCGTGCCCAGCCAGGACTCCCACATTTTTGTGAGGTCACAGTTCAACCCAAAACGCCTCCCTCCCTAGCAGCTCCAGCAAAGAAAGCCCAGTGTGGAGCAGCACAGGCTCCCGGGTACTCGCAGATGGAAGGTCCTGGGATGGGACCAGGGGGACTCGGGCAGTAGACCAACGGCATCTGCTGTGGCCTCTAAGCCCACGAGTATATGAGTGTATTCTCCTGGCTACACTTCCAAGGCAGTGTAAACTGGGTTAAAGCTGAAAAGGCCATCCACCCTCAAGCATGACTAAAGGATTAAGAGTTGTATCTCAAAACCAAAAGCCAAGTGTGCGTTTGGGCCTCGGCTCCGGCCAGCTCAGCTGCCAAGAAGTTATCAGTGCAGATGAACTGCCTAATAACGGGAAGTGCCTCTTAATGGCCCTTCAAATCATTTCATTAAAAGTTGCCGTGATGTCTCCAGCTGAATCCGAGTCGCGCTGGGAAGGCCATTAGGTTAATCAAAATACGAGGACAGCTCACCATCTACTCTTAATTAACAAATTAGGTCCCACTGCCAACTCAGCAAAATGGAGAGCTGGCCTGTGACCCTTGGGGCAGTCGGAATGCTCAGAGTACCCTTCCATCACTGACTGCCAATCAATCAGAGCCTAATGCAGAACCTCAGCCTGGGGCAACAGGATTATCCTCACTGGAAGCGGATCGGAAGGGCTCCAAGATGGCACTTTTACCGGCAAAATCTCTGCCCCGCTCCCCTGTGTGTGTGTCTCTCATGCTAAAATGCAAGCTCCATAGGATGACAGGTTGCTCCTGTTGGCCTGGGACTGAGAAGCCACCTGGGACACCGGACCAGCGTTGCTGAAGCCAGAATGGTCCCAGGCAAACCAGGACAGTCACCAACACTCTTGCTTCATGATGGGAGGGACTTGGTGTGCTTTCATTGTGTTTTTTCCCCCGGGGCTAAAACAGTGCCTGGCACCCAGTGGACATCAAAGTATATTACTGAGATCAAAATATGAATGAGTAAATGAATTTCTTTCTTTCTTTTTTTCTTGAGACCCAATCTCACTCTGTCACCCAGGCTGGAGTGCAGTGGCACAATCTCCACTCACTGCAACCCCCACCCTTGGGTTCAAGCAATTCTTGAGCCTCAGCCACCCGAGTAGCTGGGATTACAGGCTCCTGCCACCAAGTCCGACTAATTTTTGTATTTTCAGTAGAGACGGGGTTTCACCATGCCAGCCAGGCTGGTTTCAAACTCCTGACCTCAAGTGATCCTTGGCCTGAGCCTCCCAAAGTGCTGGGATTACAGGCGTGAGCCACTGCACCCCATCTTTTTTTTTTTTAAACGAAGTCTTGCTCTTGTAGCCCAGGCTGAAGTGCAGTGCAGTGGCGCCATCATGGCTGACTGCAGCCTCGACCTCCCAGGCTCAAGGGATCCTCCCACCCCAGCCTCCCGAGTAGCTGGAACCACAGGTGTGTACCACGTCCAGCTAATTTTTTATAATTTTTGTAGTCTCACTATGTTGTCCAGGCTGGTCTCAAACTCCTGGGCTCAAGTGATGCTCCCGAGTCAGCCTCCCAAAGTGTTGGGATAAAAGGCATGGGCCACCACACCCCACCATGAATAAATGAGTCAATCTCCCCTCTGCGTAATCCCACAAGGTAACCAATTCCAACAGCCTGGAGTATAGTCTTCCATGTTTTTCCTTATGCCAACAAAAACACACACAAATAAGCATACCATACACATAGTATGGAACCTCTTGCCACCTCTGACAAAAAAGGAATCATGATACAGACATGATTCAGCAATTTACTTTTTCACTTAACACTGGGCAGTCCGTCTCTCTCCAGATCTCTGCACATAGGTCTGCCGAATTCCTTTTCATGGGGCGTGGTTTGCATAACACTGCATGTGCCATAATTTATTCTATTATTTACCTATTGATAAAGTCGTCTTTCCAACTTTTTCCAAGGAAAACAACACAGTAATATCTTTGCACACATATCTTCACATGCCGGTGATTGTGTTTCTATCAGGATAGATAGGATAGATTCGTAAAAGTCAAGAGGACTTTGGGCTTTTTTTTTTTTTTTTTTTTTGAGACTGAGTCTCGCTCTGTCACCCAGGCTGGAGTGCAGTGGCCTGATCTTGGCTCACTGCAACCTCCGCCTCTCAGGCTCAAGTGATTCTCCTGCCTCAGCCTCCCAAATAACCAGGACTATAGGTGCCTGCCACCACACCTGGCTAATTTTTGTATTTTTAGTAGAGACAGGGTTTCACCATGTTGACCAGGCTGGTCTTGAACTCCTGACCTCAGGGGATCTCCCCACCTCGGCCTCCCAAATTGCTGGGATTAGAGGCGTGAGCCACCGCACCCAGCCAGGCATGTTTAATTTAAATAGACATCAGGACTCACCTGAGTTAGGACAAGGCAAAGAAAGGTCACCCCAGTCCAGCAGGACTGTAAGGTAAGAAATCCAGGGCCGGGCGCAGTGGCTCACGCCTGTAATCCCAGCACTTTGGGAGGCCGAGGCAGGTGGATCACCTGAGGTCAGGAGTGCAAAACCAGCCTGACCAGTGTGGTGAAACCCCGTCTCTACTAAACACAAACAAATTAGCCAGGTGTGGTGGCACATACCTGTAATCCCAGCTACTTGGGAGGCTGAAGAAGGAGAATTGCTTGAACCCGGGAGGCAAGGTTGCAGTGAGCCAAGACTGTGCCACTGTACTCCAACCTGGGCAACAAGAACGAAACTTCGTCTAAAAAAAAAGAAAAGAAAAGAAATCCAGCAGTTAGGGCCGGGTGTGTTGGCTCATGCCTGTAATACCAGCACTTTGGGAGGCCAGGGAAGGCGGGTCACCTGAGGTCAGGAGTTCAAGACCAGCCTGACCAATGTGGTGAAACACCGACTCTACCAAAACTACAGAAATTAGCCAGGTGTGGTGGCACGTGCCTGTAGTACCAACTACTCGGGAGGCTGAGGCAAGAGAATCACTTGAACCCAGGAAGCAGAGGTTGCAGTGAGCAGAGACGGTGCCACTGCACTCCAGCCTGGGTGACAGAGTAAGTATTCTGTCTCAAAAAGAAAAAGAAAAAAATCCAGCAATTATTCATCTCAGACATTCACTTCCCAGCTCTCCCCCAGGGCTGTGGTATAAACAAGGAATTGATTGCTTCTTGGGGATGCAGAGAAAAATATGATGTGGTCTCTGCTCTAGAAACCCCACAGTTCCACAGCAGAGAGCAGGGAAGGGGAACTTTCATGTGCTAAACACTCACTAGGTCCCAGGCATTGTTCTAGATGCTTCCATGCATGGGACACTGAAATACTTTCCTCATTCCATCGTTAAACAATTTATTAATAAATAAATCTGCAAGGGAGGAAAGATTATCGTGGTCCCCAGAGAGGGACACTAAGCATCATGGAGCGGCCCACATTCATCACCATCCACGACCACATAGGCAGCCGTAGGGGCAGTCAGGCAGCCTCGCCTCTCGGCTTCCTTTGAGGTTTTAGAGGCTAAGAGGGTGTCATTTGTGGGTCCTCAGTGCCCTGGCCTAGATCCATGTGACCATTTTCTTTCTTTTTTTCTTTCTTTCTTTTTTTTTTTTTTTTTTTTTTTTTTTTTTTAGACAGAGTCTCACTCTGTTGCTCAGGCTGGAGTGCAGTGGCATGATCTCGGCTCACTGCAACCTCTGCTTCCCGGGTTCAAGCGATTCTCCGGCCTCAGCCTCCCAAGTAGCGGGGATTACAGGCGTGCACCACCATGCTTGGCTAATCTCTGCATTTTTAGTACAAATGGGGTTCTGCCATGTTGGCCAGGCTGGTCTCGAACTGCTGATCTCAGATGATCCACCCGCCTCGGCCTCCCTAAGTGCTAGGATTACAGGTGTGAGCCACCGCGCCCGGCCCACGTGACCATTTTCTTTCTGCCTAGTATTTGTCAATGTGCTTAATGAGCCTGCCTGGAATTAATGAATGCCCTGGCTTGCCCCCGCCCCCATGAATCCCTCTATAAACACATATGTACTGACCAAAAAGAGGGATAAATAGAACACACTGAAACGCTAGGGTGGCAGCTACCTGCAGCACTGGCTGAATTTTCATTTTCTTCCATCTCCTGAGACAGAAAGGAAGCCACCCCCTTTCTGAGAATATGAGCCCCCGGCTGACTCCAGGCGGCTCATCCCCCTACCTTCCTCTGCAAAAACGAACAGGGATTTAAGCAGCAGAAAAGACACTCGGAGGTCATCTGGGCCATCTCCCAGCATCTCTTGTCTCCTGTCTGGGCAGCAGCTGGCGAGGCTGCCCGGGTCCTGAGACTCCCCGAGGACGGCGATCCCCTGCTGCCCCCTGCTGACTGAGTTGGGAATGGCTGAGAAGCGAACGCAGTTGGGAATGCAGGAACTTCAAGGTCTCTGGTCTCTCTGACTCCTGGTCTCCCCGACTCCTCTTGTTAGATGCAAGTTCCCCTGGAAGATGAGCCAGCCTTTCCAAAACTACCTTCAGTATCTGCACTATGCCTGCCCATTCACATTCATATTCTCCACTAATTCCCACAATTGTATCTCTGAGAGAGACCTTCAGTATCCCGGTCATTCACCAAATGTTCCCTGGGTACAGCAAGGAGTCCGGCTGTGTGTGAGTCCAGGAGTCCAAGACCAGCCTGGGCAATATAGCAAGACCCCACCTCCACAAAAAATGAAAAAAATAGCCAGGCGTGATGGCACTCAACTGTAGACACTACTATGGAGGCCAAGGAGGGAGGATCGCTTCAACATGGGAGGTGGAGGCTGCAGTGAGCTGTGATGGTGCCACCGGTACTCCAGCCTGGGCCACAGAGTGAGACCTTGTCTCCCCACCAAAAAAGGAATAATATTCTGTAACATGTGAAAATTATACAAAATCCAACTCTCAATGTCCATGTATAAAGTGTGTTTTTGTTTTTACTTTTTTGTAGAGACAGGATCTCATTCTGTTGCCCAGGCTGGTCTCAAACTCCTGGCCTCAAAGGATCCTCCCACCTAGGCCTCCCAAAGTGTTGGGATTACAGGTGTGAGCCACCGTACCTGACCCACATATAAAGTGTTATTGGAATACAGCCACATTCATCACAGACATATCATCTACAGCTGCTTTCTAGATACAACAGCAGAGTTGAGTCATTCTGACAAAGACTGGAAGGCGCACAAAATGAAAGATATTCACTCTCCCTTTACAGAAGTATGCTGATCCCTGGTCTACTAAAAGAAAAAGGAGACTTCAGAGACAACTGGAGGCTGGGCATGGTGGCTCACACTTGTAATTCCAACACTTTGGGAGGCTGAGGCAGGTGGATCACCTGAGGTCAGGAGTTCAAGACTAGCCTGACTAACATGGAGAAACCCCATCTCTACTAAAAATACAAAATTAGCCAGGCATGGTGGTGCACGCCTATAATCCCAGGCACCCGGGAGGCTGAGGCAGGAGAATCGCTTGAACCCAGGAGGCGGAGGTTGCTGTAAGACGAGATCGCACCATTGCACTCCAGCCTGGGCAACAAGAGCGAAACCCTATCACCAAAAAAAAAATGTAAAAAAAAAAAAACAGACAACTGGGCTGTGTGTGGTGGTGCATGCCTGTGGTCCCAGCTACTCAGGAGGCTGAGGCAGGAGAATTGCTTGAGCCCAGTAGTTTAAGATCAGCCTGACAACAAAGCAAGACCCTGTCTCTACAAAAAAAGGAATTTTTTTTTTCTATTAGCCAGGCATGATGTCGTGCACCTAGAGTCTCAGCTACTTGAGAGGCTGAGGCAGGAGGATTGATTGAGCCCAGGAATTAGAGGCTACAGTGAGCTATGATTGCAACACTCCAGCCTGGGCAACAGAGCAAGACCCTGTCTCTTACAAAAAAGAAAAAGAGGCTGGGCACCATACCTGTAATCCCTGTACTTTGGGAGGCTGAGGCTGGAAGATCACTTGAGCTCAGGAGTTTGAGACCAGCTGGGGCAACATGGTGAAATCCATCTCTACCACCAGTACAAAAATTAGCCAGGTATGGTGGCACACACCTGTGGTCTCAGATACTCCGGAAGCTGAGATAGGAGGACCACTTGAGCCTGAGAGGTCAAGGCTGCAGTGAGCTGTGATAGCACCACTGTACTCCAGCCTGGGTGAGAGAGCAAGACAGGAAAGAAAGAAAAGAAAAGAAAAGAAAAGAAAAGAAAAGAAAAGAAAAGAAAGAAAGAGAGAAAGAGAGAAAGAGAGAAAGAGAGAAAGGGAGAAAGAGAGAAAGAGAGAGAGAGAGAGAGAGAAAGAGAGAGAGAGAGAGAGAGAGGAAGAGAGGAAGAGAGGAAGAGAGGGAGAAAGAGAGAGAGAGAGAGACTGGGCATGGTGACTCAAGCCTGTAATCCTAACATTTTGGGAGGCTGAGGGGGGTGGATCACCTGAGGTCAGAAGTCCGAAGCCAGCCTGGCCAACATGGCAAAACCCCGTCTCTACTAAAAATACACAAAAAGTAGCTGTGCGTGGTGGCAGCCACCTATAATCCCAGCTACTCGGGAGGCTGAGGCAGGAGAATCACTTGAACCCAGGGGGCAGAGGTTGCAGTGAGCCAAGCTTGCGCCACTTCACTCCAGCCTGGGTGAAAGAGCAAAACTCTGTCTCAAACAAAGAAAAAAAGAAAGAAAGAAAAAATAATAAAGAACCGGCTTTAGCTGAGCAAGTATAAGACAACTTCTATGCAAGGTGCTTTGCACACACAACCTTGCTAATCTCCTAGGTGCCCTTATTACCCACAAGTTACAGGTGAGAAGATAGAAGGTCAAGGCCACAGAGCCAAGAAGTAGCAGGGTTGAGGTCAAACTCAAGTCTGTCTAACTCCAAAACTCATGTTTATTCGATTACCTGAAGCTGCCTCCCTGTTCAAAATCTTAGTGTGTTTCTATTTTACAGATGGTTCACCTACGGCTAATGGAGGTCAGTTGACTTGCCCAAGGCGCTCAGCTGGTGAATGAGGGAGGACGGACTTGAACTCTGGTATCTGACTGCAAATCCCGTGTTGTATCCTAGACCGTTTCTTCCAACATTGATTGGGAATCAATCCCTCAGACTGATTCTCTCTGTAACAATAAAAGCCTGAAACATAATCATGATACCACAAGGGAAGGAAGGCTGTACTCAATGAAGTGAGGTGACAGGCTTCACATGTTCCTGCAGGGATTACTCCTGCCAGCCCCAGACTGACGGTTCTTCTGCAAAATTGGTATAAAACTCTGCTACAGTGGGTTTAAACTGTCCTCTGTGGAACACACAGGGACTGAAGGAGGTGAGGGGAGAATAGAATAAGGATGTCAACTTGTGAAGCCACGCAGCCCCTCCCACCACTTCAATCCATCGGAACAAGCCTGCTTTCATCTGTTCCATTCATGGACCTGTCAGATAAGGTTTCATTGGGAAAAAAGGCTGCATGGGGCCGGGCGCAGTGGCTCACGCCTGTAATCCCAGCACTTTGGGAGGCTGAGGCAGGCAGATCACCTGAGGTCAGGAGTTCAAGAGCAGCCAGGCCAACATGGTGAAACCCCATCTCTAAAAAATACAAAGATTAGCCAGCCATGATGGCAGGTGCCTGTAATCCCAGCTACTCGGGAGGCTGAGGCAGGAGATTATCTTGAACCCAGGAGGCGGAGGTTGCAGTAAACTGAGATTGCACCATTCCACTCCAGCCTGGGTGGCAGAGCAAGTCTCAAAAAAAAAAAAAAAGGGGCTCCATGGCTTAAGAAATAAAATTTGTAAATGATCACTTGAATGGGTGCTAAGACATTCCTAGCTGGCCCCACGAATCCCAGGGGCAGAGTGGGACCATCTATTGGTTTGTTATTTCGTGTGTTTTTGTTGTTGTTTTGTCTTCTTTTGTTTGAGACAGGGTCTCGCTATTGTCACCCAGACTGGAGTGCAGTGGCATGATCATACCTCACTGCAGCCTCAAACTCCTGGGCTCAAGCCATCCTCCCACCTTGACTTCCTAAAGCACTGGGATTACAGGCATGAGCCACTGCACCCGGCCTGTCTATTGCTTTGCTTATGATGTCACAAAAGACCACAGACTGGGTGGCTTAAACAACAGACATTTATTTTCTGGCAATCCTGAAGGCTACAAGACCAAGCTCAACGTGTCAGCAGGACTGGTTTCTTCTGAGGCCTCTCTCCTTGGCTTGTAGATGGCCACCTTCTCCCTGTGTCTTCACACATCTTCCCCCTGTGGATCTTAATCACCTCTTCTTCCTCTTCTTTTCTTTTTTTTTTTTTCTTTGAGACAGAGTCTCACTCTGTCACCCAGGCTGGAGTACAGTTGTGGCACGATCTGGGCTCACTGCAACCTCTGCCTCCCAGGTTCAAGCAATTCTCCTGCCTCAGACTCCTGAGTAACTGGGATTACAGGCACCCGCCACCACACCCGGCTAATTTTTATATTTTTAGTAGAGACCGGGTTTCACCATGTTGGTCAGGCTGATCTTGAACTCCTGACCTCAGGTGATCCACCCACCTCAGCCTCCCAAAAGTGCTGGGATTACAGGCGTGAGCCATCGCACCCGGCCAATCACCTCTTCTTCTAAGGACACCAATCCTATTGGATTAGGGCCCACCCAATTAGAGTGGTTAATGGAATCATCTCTCTCAAAACCCTGTCTCAAATACAATCCCACGCTGAGGTGCAGCGGGTCAGGACTTCAACATGAGAATTTGCCGGGCGTACGCAATGCATTTCATAATAGAGTTTGTTAGGGCAAGCAATGTCACCTCTCCCACGGGGTTCATCTGAAGGAAGTGGGGACGTGCCAGCGGGAGAAACAGGTGTGGAGCTCACTGAGAGGGGAGGCTGCTAACAGCTGGGGCAGGACAGCGTAGCTGTGACGGATCCCTCCAGTGTGTCAGGCACCCAGACCCTGTGAACAGGATTTATTGCTGCAGTCACTGGGGTAATTGGAGAGAAACAGGGCTGTCAGGTACAGGTCCCAAGGACAGTATTTCAGCAGCGACCCCCCCCCCAACCATGCCGCCATGTACTCTATGAGTCATCACTCCTGCACCCCCAAGCCCCTGCCCTGAGCTGTGTGGAGGTGAATATTTGTCTTGAGAAAGGGCTATTCAAGGTTGCGTGTCTGCAGAGCCTACCCCGGTCACCCTCTCCAGGGGAATGCGCCTGTCCTGCGGGGAATCGGGCAGTAGCTCAGCGGTCCTCAGCTTTTCCTGCACAATACAACCACCTGCAGAGATGTTGAAGTCCCGGGGCCTGAGCCCCACCCCCGGCGGTTCCGATGTAAGGCTTCTGGGTGTGCGGTTGAAAACCACCGCAGTATCTAACGCGGCACTTCTCCCACGACCCCAAATGCAGATCTGAGCCGAGAGCTACCCACTCTTGGAGAATGTTCCCGGCATCGCATCCTGCCCAGCTGTCTCTGAGCTCATCGCACCCCCTCCTCCTGCATCACAAGCAGAAGCCACAGAAAAAATTGTCTCCAGCTCCCTCGCCGGGTTTGCATCCTAGCCCTGGGCCCTTCACCCGCACCCGTCCGCCGCTTCCTTTTTATCCCCTCTCCGGATGGACCGCCACGTCCCCGCCCTCTGGTTCTGCGCACCATTGGGTTTAGACGGCCCCCTGGCTACCCTGCCCTCGTGCTCTGGACGGTGTCTCATCCGGCCCTTTGCCTGCAGAGGGTTACCAAGAGGTTTTGGAATGAGAGTAGGGATGGGTGTGCGCATGTACCAAAATTCATGTCCACCTAGAACCTCAGAATAGGCCCTTATTCAGAAACAGTCTTTGTAGATGTGTTTAGTTACGTTTAATAAGGTCATACAGGATTAGGGTAAGCCGTCACTGCAATGAACTCTAAGAAGAGAGAAATGTGGACAGGGACACACAAGAGCACCACATGACAATGGAGGCAGAGATTGGAGTGATGCAGCCACAAGTCGAGGAGCGCCCAGGGTTGCTGGGGCCCCCAGAGTCTAGGACAGAGTCAGGGCCACCAGAAGGAACTAGCCCTGTGGTCCTACTGATGCAGGCACCCAGGCTGTGACCATTTCTTGTGGCGGACCCAGAAAGCTGGGCCCAGGAGTGGGGTGCAGTGAGAGGAGGACCCCAAAGACACCAAACAAAGCCAACAACCAACAACCAAGGGGTAGAAAACAAACCTGGGAAACTGGCCATCAGGGGGTCAAGTGAGAGATACTAGGAACACTCACTCATACACACCCAAATACACATGCACACACACAAATACACACACACCCATATAAACACACACATACATATACACACACATACATGTACACACAAAAATACATATACACACATACACACATATACATACAAATACACACCCAAATACACACACATACATATACACACACACACATATACACACACATACATGTACACACAAAAATACATATACACACATACACACATATACATACAAATACACACACAAATACACATACATATACACACACATACATATACACACACATACATGTACACACAAAAATACATATACACACATACACACATATACATACAAATACACACACAAATACACATACATATACACACACATACATATACACACACATACATGTACACACAAAAATACATATACACACATACACACCCAAATACACATGCAAACACACAAATACACACACACCCATATAAACACACACATACATACACACACACATACATGTACACACAAAAATACATATACACACATACACACATATACATACAAATACACACACAAATACACATACATATACACACACATATACACACAAAAATACATATACACACATATACATACAAATACACACAAATACACACAAATACAAATACACAAACACAAATACACACACAAATACACATACACACATACACACATATACATACAAATACACAAATACACACACATACATATACACACACATACATATACACACAAAAATACATATACACACATATACATACAAATACACACAAATACACACAAATACAAATACACAAACACAAATACACACACAAATACACATACACACATACACACATATACATACAAATACACAAATACACACACATACATATACACACAAAAATACATATACACACATATACATACAAATACACACAAATACACACAAATACAAATACACAAACACAAATACACACACAAATACACATACACACATACACACATATACATACAAATACACACAAATACACATACACACAAATACACATAGACACACAAATACACACACATATACATATACACACATATACATATACGCACAAAAATACATATACACACATACACATATATACATACAAATACACACACACAAATACACACAGACAAATACAAATACACACACACAAATACACACACACAAATACAAATACACAAACACAAATACACACACACAAATACACATACACACACATATACATACAAATATACACACACAAATACACATACACACAAATACACATAGACACACAAATACACACACATATACATACACATACACACACAAATACAAATACACACACATACACACACACATACACCATATACATACAAATACACACACAAATACACATACACACAAATACAAAGACACACATACACATATACATACACACAAATACACATATACACACACATATACACACGTACACACATACACGCACATACACACAAATACACATACAAAAAACACACATACACACACATAAATACATACACACAAATATACATACATACACAAATACACACCCACACACGTGCACACGCACAATTCAAGCATGGGGTGCCCTAGAAGGACTTAGGAGTGGAAAGATTTGCACTGGAGACGCAGATATTGCTCATTTAACCTTTGTGAGCTCCTCACCCCGAAATGGGGTGCAAGCATCCAGCCCCCGGGTGTGCTGAGGATAGAAGGAAACCCAGCACAGATCTGATTCTAGCTCACAGCAAGGGCGCAGTGGGGCTCCCTGGTAGGGGTGAGCAGACGGAGGCGGGGCCAGGCAGGAAGGACTCTGCTAGGATTTCATCCGGTATTATCCACGGCAGAGCTAAAACTCCAAACTTCTACTTCCAGCGCCACCCCCCGCCCATCTTTAAATGCCTGGCTATTCCAATACTCTCTGTAACGTGTGGACGCTTAGTCGGTGGAATTTACTTTGAGGATTTTAATAAAAAGGGTATCTGACGGGCGCTTCTGCCGATATCCCCCAAGCAGAAGACTGAGAGCCGTGTGGGCTACTCTTTCTTCTCAGCAAATGACATCGAAAAACAGCAGCGGGCTCAACTGTCGAAAATTCCACATTCTTGTCCTCTTGGAGAAGGGTCTTTTTAGAGGGGACACGCTAATTTATGCTTGAATGAAGACCACACACAAGATTAGAAATGCAGAAAGTTCTAAATAGGCAGCATGGGCCCATGTTAATCATAATATAGACATGAATTCTGTAGCAACTGCCCATTCTGCATGGTGCGCATCAATGCTAGTCCTCCCCAAACCTAGCGGGGTAGTGGGATAGACCGCCTGGTGCAGGCAAGAAGGAGCCACACTGTCTATAAAGAGGGTAAAGACCGGAAATGGTAGCTCATGCCTGTAACCTCAGCACTCTGGCAGGCTGAGGCAGGAGGACTGATTCAGCCCAGGAGTTTGAGATCAGCCTGGGCAACACGGCAAGACCCCATCTGTCCAAAAAAAAAAAAAGCTAGGCATGGTGGCATGTGCCTGTGGTCCCAGCTACTTGGGAGGCTGAGGTGGGAGGATCACTTGAGCCCAGGAGTTAGAGGCTGCCATGAGCTATGATCACGCCACTGCACTCCAGCCTAGGTGGCACAGCAGACTCTAAAAAGAAAAATGAACTTAAAAAACAAGAATGAAGCCAAGCACGAGCTGGTCTGTTTTTTAATGTCAATATGAGCCATGCAATACTCTACCCCCAAACAATCTTTCCCTGGTCTAAGCTCTAAACGGGTGCTGCGCTTCCTGTTGGGGGCTAATAATATACACATGCCCTTCAGATTAGCACATGGCCGTTTCTTCTCCTTTAGTACACACTGTGGCCCAGGTCAGTGGCTCACCTCTGTAATCCCAGCCTGGGAGATGGAGGCTGGAGGATTACTGGAACCCAGGATGTGGAGACCAGCCTGGCCAACATGGTGAGACCCCATCTCTACAAAAAATAAAACAAATTAGCCAGGCGTGGAGGCACGTTCCTGTAATCCTAGCTACTTGGAAGGCTGAGGTAGGAGACTCGCTTGAACCCGGGAAGCAGAGGTTGCAGTGGGCTGAGATGGTGCCATTGCACTCTAGTCTCTGGAGTGTGTGATCTAAAATCTGCACTCACCAGACAAAAATGGCACGCCTCCCAGGTCCCGCTGCCACGCTGTTCTAAACTGTACACACGTATACAAACTCCAGGTTTTTCCTTGCAGACAGGATGTCAGAATGAAAGCCACGGAAGTTCCAGTTCTTTGCCGTTGGGCTCTCCTTGTTTACACTGCATCTACTGTTGGACCTCAGGGATATAATGTGCTGCAGGTAGTCCGAGCCCCGAGGAGACAAAACAGCAACAATCTCCACCGGCTGGAAACCTACTCACAAAACAAAGGCACGTAGCTGTGTGCCTGGGGCTTCTCATAATTAACTTCTCTGTAAAAGACCGTGTTTTTTTTGTTTTTTGTTTTTTTTTTGCTTGTTTCAGGGTTTTTTTTGTTTGTTTTTTTGTTTTTTTTTCCAAGACAGTGTCACCCTCTGTGGCCACTGCACCCAGCCTCAAATCACTTTTTTTTTAATTTTTTTTCTAATTTTTGCCCAGGCGCTGTGGCTCATGCCTGTAATCCCAGCACCTTGGGAAGCTGAGGCAGGTGGATCACTTCAGGTCAGGAGTTCGAGACCAGCCTGGCCAACATGGTGAAACCCCCGTCTCTACTAAAAATACAAAAATTAGCCAGGCATGGTGGACAACTGTAATCCCAGCTACTCAGGAGGCTGAGGCAGGAGAGTTGCTTGAACCCAGGAGGCAGAAGTTGCAGTGACCTGAGATCACAGCACTGCACTCCAGCCTGGGCAACAGGGCGACACTCTGTCTGGAAAAATAAAAAATAAAAAATAAATTCTAATTGTTTTCTGCTATCTAATTACAGATTATCCAATAACATCTCAAACTGGGTGTGGTGGTGCATGTCTGTAGTCCCAGTTACTCAGGAGGCTGAGATGGGAGGATTGCTTGAGCCCAGGAGATCAAGGCTGCAGTGAGCTGAGATTGTGCCCCTGAACCCCAGCCTGGGTGACAGAGTAAAAGCCTGTCTCAAGAAAAAAGAAAGAAATTGAAATATCTTCTCTTTCCATTGTTAATCATTTGTTTTAAAGCCAAAGAACAATAAAATAGTTATTTTTACTATTATGTGACTACTACAGAAGATAATTTTTTCATATAGGAGAGGTTAATGTAATTAACGCCACTGATTTGGACACTTGAAAATGGCCAGAATGGTGAATCTAATGTTATATGTATTTTGCCACAAATGTTTTAATAAATAATGAAATATGCCCAAAAAAAGTACACTTTAAATGAGTGAATTGTACATTATGGAAATTATATGTTTTTTTAAAAGAAGAGGAAGTGTTTTAAAATGATCCCGGGCCGGGTGCGGTGGCTCACGCCTGTAATCCCAGCACTTTGGAAGGCGGAGGAGGGCGGATCACGAGGTCAAGAGATCAAGACCATCCTGGCCAACCTGTTGAAACCCCATCTCTACTAAAAATACAAAAATTAGCTGGGCGAGGCGGTGTGCGCCTATAGTCCCAGCTACTCAGGAGGCTGTGGCAGGGGAATCTCTTGAAACCGGGAGGTGGAGGCTGCAGTGAGCCGAGATCATGCCACTGCACTCCAGCCTGGGCGACAAAGTGAGCCTCCGTCTGAAAAAAGAATTAAAATTAAAATTAAAAAAAAAAAACGAAAGAAAGATCCCGGCTGGGTGCGGTAGCTCATGCCTGCCTGTAATCCCAGTACTTTGGGAGGCCAAGGCAGGTGGATCATGAGCTCAAGAGATCGAGACCATCCTGGCCAACATGGTGAAACCCCATCTCTACCAAAAATACAAAAACTAGCTGGGCGTGGTGGTGTGCAGCTCCTTGGGAGGCTGAGGCAGGAGAATCGCTGGAACCCAGTAGGCAGAGGTTGCAGTGAGCCGAGATCACGCCAATGCACTCCAGCCTGGGTGACAGAGCAAGACTCTATGTCAGAAAAAAAAAAAAAAAAAAAAAAGGAGGTCCCGTCTGGGTGTCATATAAGCTATAAAGGCCACCGAGTGGTGTAGCCCTAATTTTGTAGAAAATGGAGGCTCTAAAAGGGGAAGTAACTTGTTCAAGTTCACACTGCTGGTAAGTGGCAGAATCTGGATTCTAATCAGGTCTCTCTGTCTCTCCACATTAATGTGAGATCCTGTTATGGTTTGAATATTTGTCCCCTCCAAAATTCGTGTTGAAATTTAATCCTCAATGTGGCAGTATTGAGAGGTGGGGCCTTTAAGACGTCACTGGGTCATGAGGGCTCTGGATTAATCCATTCACGGATGCATGGGTTATCACGGGAGTGGGCCTGGGTGACTTTTTTTTTTCTTTCTTTCTTTCCAAGACAGAGTCTCACTCTGTCACCCACGCTGGAGTGCAGAGGCATGATCTCGGCTTACTGCAACCTCTGTCTCCCGGGTTCAAGCAATTTTCCTGCCTCAGCCTCCTGAGTGTCTGGGATTACAGGTGCTCACCACCACACCTGGCTAATTTTGTATTTTTAGTAGAGACAGGGTTTCACCATGTTGGCCAGGCTGGCCTTGAACTCCTAGCCTCAAGGGATCTTCCTGTCTTGGCCTCCCAAAGTGCTGGGATTACAGGCGTGAGCCACTGTGCCCAGCTGGGCCTGGTGGTTTTATAGGAAGTGAGACCTGAGCTAGCACACTCATGCCCCTCCCCATGTGATGCCCTGGGCCACCTCAGGCCTCTGCAGAGAGACGCCACCAGCAAGAAGGCCCTCACCATATGTGGCTCCCTGATCTTGGACTTCCCAGCCTCCAGAACTGCAAGAAATAAAATGCATTTCTTATAAATAACCCAGTTTCAGGGGGTCTGTTATAAGCAACCTAAAATGGACTAAGATCTATTTCCATTCTGCCGCCTTCAACACATACTGTGGGCGCCCCCTGAAAGAAGGGCTTGACGTCTGAGACCTTCAGGGCTGGGGGACATCAGAGCCACCACTTCACAGCTCACCTGGGGAAGGCAGGCAGGGCCACACGTGGCAATTCAGGGAGAGGGAGGTGAGCACACTGCGGAGAGGCGTCTGTAGGGAGGGAGTGTTGTGTGTGGTGTCTGGGATAGCGAGTCTGCCCACACGTGGGACAGAGGGACGAGGGTTTCTAGGGCAGCACTGCTCGCCTTGAAGGGTAGCAGCATACACCACCCCAAAATACGCCACGTAGGCATGAGGATTATTTTAAGCTCATTATTATTTAAGGCAATTGCCTTATTATTTTAGGCAATCAAGAAAAAGCAGGTACCAGAAAAGCTCCCTGCTGTCCCTCTATTTACCTAAAAGCAGGCCATACATTTGTCAAGGTGTCCCTTCCCCTCCCTACCAGGAAGGACAGGAGCTAATCCCTGGAACAAGTCTAGCCCCTCATCAGCCTGGAGGAATCTCCACAGCAAACCTGAGTAACAAGCCCCTCCCACCATTGCTTTCCCCAATATAGTTGCGTTTCCACAATTCGCCGCCCCAGAAACTCCAAAGCCACTTTCCTTTCTCTTGTCACTTCTCTACAAAGTATTGTTCTTTTGTGAAAATGCTATAGAACAGGCGTCCCCATACCAGTTCATGACCCTTCAGGAACCAGGCCACACAGCAGGAGGTGTGAGCAGGCAAGCAAATGAAGCTGTACCTGTATTCACAGCTGCTCCCCATCATTCGCATTACTGCCTGAGCTCCGCCTCCTGTCAGATCAGCAGCCCTGTTAGATCATCATAGCTTGAATCCTATTGTGAACTACACATGCGAGGGATCTAGGTGGTGCAGTCTTTATGAGAATCTTTTTTTTTTTTTTTTAGACAGTCTCGCTCTGTCACCCAGAACGGTCTCGATCTCCTGACCTCATGATCCGCCCACCTCGGTCTCCCAAAGTGCTGGGATTACAGGCGTGAGACACCGCGCCCAGCTGAGAATCCTTTTTTTTTTTTTTTCCCAACACAGAGTCTTGCTCTGTCGCCCAGGCTGGAGTGCGGTGGCGCCATCTCGGCTCTGCAACCTCCACCTCCCGGGTTCAAGTCATTCTCCTGCCTCAGCCGTCCAAGTAGCTGGGATTACAGGCTTGCGCCACCACAACCGGCTACTTTTTGTATTTTTAGTAGAGATGGGGGTTCACCATGTTAGCCAGGCTGGTCTCGAACTCCTGACCTCAAATGACCTGCCCGCCTTGGCCTCCCAAAGTGCTGAGATTACAGGCGTGAGCCACCTCGCCTGGCCACTTCTTATGAGAACCGAATGCCTGATGATCTGTCAACCGTCTCCCATCATCCCCAGATGGAACTATCTAGTTGCAGGAAAACAAGCTCAGGGCTCCCACTGATTCTACTTTATGGAGAGTTGTATAATTATTGCATTATATATTACAATGTCATAATAATAGAAATAATATGCACAATAAATGTTATATGCTTGAATCATCCCATAACCATCCCCGACTCCGCCCTGTCCGTGGAAAAATTGTCCTGCACAAAACCAGTTCCTGGTGCCAAAAAGGTTGGGAAACACTGCTCTAGAAGCCCACGTTCCAAGCACTCCCGTGGCTGAGTGCTCTCGAGTGGAAATTTGATGCCCGTGTCCATGAATTTATTTTTCTCTTACTCACCAGTCTTTTGTTCATCTAATTCACAGGGCCCTAGCCCAAGAATCCAAGATGGGTTAAGGACAATGATGTTCTTCTACAGCCTAATAGCTTAGAATTTATATGTGATTGGTTCCAAATAACTGAGTAAGGTACAGGCCAGAGCCCAGGCCATAAGAACTCAGGAGACCCTCCGCCCTTATGGAATGGACATTCGCAGAGACAGGGTCCTGAGAGTGACAGGCAGGCGGCCGGCGCAGAGTGGACTGTCACCTGCTGAGGCACATTTTGGAATCCTGGACATGGGACACATGACGCTATCACTTGAATGCTGTCAAAGCCCAAAGCAATGGCCTTAGATGGATCACCAGAGGCTGGAGGTGAGCCTAGGAAGTTCCAGATGGTTTTTGTTTGTTTTCTGAGACAGACGCTCACTCTGTCGCTCAGGCTGGAGTGCAGTGGTGCAGTCACAGCTCACTGCAGCCTCGATGCCCCCGCCTCAGCCTCCCAAGTGCTGAGACCACGGGCAGGTGCCATCATGCCCCCCTAGTTTTTAAATTTTTCATAGAGATGGGGTTTCTCCTCGTTGCCCAGGCTGGTCTCAAATCCCTGGGCTCAAGCGATCTGCCTTCCTCTGCCTCCAAAGATGCTGGGATTACAGTTGTGGACCAGCATGCCTGGTCTTGAAGCTGCAGTTTTAAGCAGCCCCGGGTGACTGTGCATGCTCCGAGGCCCACAACGGGAGCACTTAGCAGAAAGCTTTCTGGTCCCTCTCTTCATTCCCACTCTTTGCCAGATCAGAGTTCCATCCCCCAGACTGGCCTGGAGGGGCTGAGGAGGCTGCCGCTAATCAGAGAAACGTGGGGTGAGGTAGTGTGGCCTTGAGTTCCCAGCCTCGAGGACAGTTCAGTCCCTAATTACTGGCTTGTGTTCACCAGGGACAGAGCTAACGGGAGATGGAGAAGAAAACAGACTCCTTCTCAGCTGGGAGCAACTGTGCCTCCCAGGGCTCACTCAGCAATGTCTAGAGACATTTGGGAGAGGCGGATCACAAATTGGAGGTGGGGAAGGGGTGCTCCTGGCATCTAGTGAGTGGTGGCCAGGGAAGCCACTGAACATCTACAGTGCACAGGATAGCTCCCCACACACAACAAAGAAGTATCCAGCCCCAAATGTCAACATTGCTGAAGTTGAGATTGAAATAAAGAGACAGAGATCAGAAACAGAAAAAAAAAAAAAAATATATATATATATATATATATCCCTCTCTCCCCCAATCCCCCCGCCCCACACACACACACTGAAAGAGAGAGAGAGGAACTGGCATCTGCTGGGGCTAACAGAACAAGGGAAAACTTGGGGAACAGGAAGGGAGGGAGGGAAGGAGAAAAGAAAAGAACTGGTCCCGGGGCCCCATCTGATCCAAGTTTCAAATTCAATAGGCTAACATTTTAAAGATTTGAATAATAATGAAAATGCCTGTGCTTCAAAAGAATATATTATCTGTATCCATCCCAAAGGCTGGCAGTTCTTCCTGGAGCGCTGCAGGAAAAGGAAAGTGAACCCAGTTCTGCTGCCAGCGGGGACGGCAGGAGAAGAGACCCAGGCTCCAAGGACATCAATCCCTGCTAGGGAAAAAAAAAACCACCTTAAAAGTCATTTCTAATAAATAAGCCACGAGATGATGAAAGGGTGTATTTGTTCTGCGTCAGAACACCGGTTTCTCACCACGAAGTACACCCTGGTTTTGAGACAGGACCCCCTTCGTGGGCAGGAACTGGAGTGGCTGGTTTCACGCAGCCCGCAGTCTATGGATGCCTAAGTGTTAACAGCTCAGCAAAAGGTTTGGGTGACAGTCTCCTGCACCTGCCCTTTTTGACACTTGAGTTCTTGTTCGGCGTCCAGGAAAAATCAGGTCACACAAACTGTTTGAAGGGTAGTGGATGTGGAGGACTTTATTGGACAATAAAAGTGACTCTAAGTGGGATGGGGAATTGGAAAGAGGATGGTGTGGGAAGGTGATCCTTCCCAGAAGCTGCACCGCCTGAAGTTAGCCGCATCTATCCAGTCTCCGATGCTCAGCCACATGTATGCCCGAGGCTCAGCAGCCCTCATCCCCAACCACTTGCATCAGTCGCTCCTGTTGCTCTACCAGCTGAAGTCTTTTTATGGGCCCAGGCCAGAAAGGCAATCATTTGGGCGAAAAATAGGGTCAGCTGTTTTCAGGGCTGAGGTTCCAGGCTTGAGAGTGGGGCTTAGCCGGGGGCCCAGCCATTCTGTATCAATACGACCCATGGACTCCCCAGAAAGCCCATCTGAGAGCTCCCAACTGCCCCCAAATGCAAAGCTGAGCTGTTGGAGCCCCAAACCGTCCCTAACATCCAGCACAGTGCCTGGGACAAAATTGGCATCCAACAAATATGAGTGGGTAGTTTTTTAACTTTTTTTTTTTTTTTTGAACGAAGTTTCGCTCTTGTCACCCAGGCTGGAGTGCAGTGGTGTGATCTTGGCTCACTACAACCTCTGCCTCCCGGGTTCAAGTGATTCTCCTGCCTCAGCCTCCTGAGTAGCTGGGATTACAGGTGCCCGCCACCACGCCTGGCTAAGTTTTGTATTTTTAGCAGAGACAGGGTTTCACCATGTTCACCAGGCTGGTCTTGAACTTCTGACCTCCGGTGATCCACCCGCCTTGGCCTCCCAAAGTGCTGGGATTACAGGCGTGAGCCACCACACCTGGCGAATGGATGGTTTTCTTTTTTTTTTTTTTTTTTTTTTTTGAGACGGAGTCATGCTCTGTCGCCCAGGCTGGAGTGCAGTGGCCGGATCTCAGCTCACTGCAAGCTCCGCCTCCCGGGTACACGCCATTCTCCTGCCTCAGCCTCCCAAGTAGCTGGGACTACAGGCGCCCGCCACTTCGCCCGGCTAGTTTTTTGTATTTTTTAGTAGAGACAGGGTTTCACCGTGTTAGCCAGGATGGTCTCGATCTCCTGACCTCATGATCCGCCCGTCTCGGCCTCCCAAAGTGCTGGGATTACAGGCTTGAGCCGATGGTTTTCAACAGCTAAACTTGACCTCGTCCAGCCAAAGTCCTTCTGGCAGCCCCATCCCTCACTCTGCTCTTGCCGTACTGCCTTCCATCCCCACCCTCAAACCATTAGCACATTCCTGCCCCAGGGCATTTGCACTTTCTGTGCCCTCATCTCACAACTTCCTGACTCACTCCCTCACCCCCTTCAGGGCTTTGCACAAGTGTCCTTTTATAAAATTACCACGTGTTCTTTCCCATTCTGCCTCTGAGGACTGAATTTCCAACCTCCCATGGGATGGTATAAGGAGATGGGGACTTTGGGCGGTAACTAGGTTTAGAAGAGGCCATAAAGGGCTGGGCCTACTAGTTCACACCTGTAATTCCAGCACTTTGGGAGGCCAAAGCAGGAGGATCACTTGAGCCCAGCAGTTCAAGACCAGCCTGGGTGACACAGGGAGACCCTGTCTCAAATCAAAATAATTAAATTTTTTAAAAATAAAAATAAGATAGAACAGGGCATGAAGGTGGGCCCCCATGATGGCCTTAGTGCTCTTCTAAGAAGAGACACCAGAGTGACCAGGCACGGTGGCTTGTCAGGAGTTCAAGACCAGCCTGACCAACATGGCGAAACCCCACCTCTACTAAAAATACAAAAATTAGCCAGACGTGGTGGCGCATGCCTGTAATCCCAGCTACTTAGGAGGCTGAGGCGGGCGGATCACGAGGTCAGGAGATCGAGACCAGCCTGGCCAAGATGGTGAAACCCCATCTCTACTAAAAATACAAAAATGAAATGAACCATCCATAGGTTACAAAGCAGAAAGTTAAACTAGGACAATAGGCTCCTGAAAAAAAGAAAGAAAAAAAAAGCCCAGATATGTTTTCGGAAATGGAGAAAGACCAGGAAAAGTATGTAACTAAATTCTTTTGATCAGTCCTATCCTGTAAGACCTAGCAAAAAAAGAAAAAAAAATTGTTTTGAAAGCTGGGTTTCAAATGTGGGACAATTAAGGTTATGTATTTGTAAACACAGCTATTGAAAAGAATGTATGACTTTCCTCCCAATTAAAATAGCATGCAAATGTGATGCAAATGTGTAAGGCTGAGCTTTGTCAGCTAAAAGTAATTAACTGAACAACTCAAATGGTATCATTTCTAGGTGAATTTGTTGTTTGCGATCAGACCATTTTCTTTTTTTTTTTTTTTAAACACAGAGTCTAGCTCTGTTGCCAGGCTGGAGTGCAGTGGCGCGGTCTCGACTCACTGCAACCTCCGCCTCCCAGGTTCAAGCAATTCTCCTGCCTCAGCCTCCGGAGAAGCTGGGACTACAGACACGCACCACCATGCCCAGCTAATTTTTTTGTATTTTTAGTACAGATGGGGTTTCACTGTTAGCCAGGATGGCCTGAATCTCCTGACCTCATCATCCGCCCATCTCAACCTCCCAGTGTTGGGATTACAGGCGTGAGCCACTGTGCCCGGCCAGAATTTTTAAAAGAAGTTAACATGACCATTTTTTGTTTTTGTTTTTTGAGACAGTCTCGCTCTTGTTGCCCAGGCTGGAGTGCAATGGGTGGGATCTTGGCTCACTGCAACCTCCACCTCCCTGGTTCAAGCGATTCTCCTGCCTCAGCCTCCGGAGTAACTGGGATTACAGGCGCCTGCCACCACGCTCAGCTAATTTTTTGTATTTTTAGTAGAGATTGGGTTTCACCATGTTGGCCAGGCTAATCTCAGACTCCTGACCTCATGATCTGCCCGCCTCAGCCTCCCAAAGTGCTGGGATTACAGGCATGAGCCGCCGTGCCCACTTGCTTTCTTTTTTCCAGAACTCATCCCTAGAGTTTTCACTGGGACTAAGGGACAGTTATTATAACTCGATGCTAGGTAAGCTAATAGTAAAAACCTAGCTTTTACCGAGTATTTACAATCTGTCATGACTGCAATAGGCAAGTTGCACACAGTATGTCATTTAATCTTCCGGAGAAAGCTATTAGATAGTGCATTATTAGGAACAAGTTCAACTATGGGTAACAGAGACCCAAAATGACAGTGGCCTAAATAAAACATAAAAAAGAGTCTATGAGCAGGGTGCAGTGGCTCACACCTGTAATCCCAGCACTTTAGATGGCTGAGGCAGGCAGATCACCTGAGGTCAGGAGTTTGAGATCAGCCTAGCCAACATGGTGAAACCCCATCTCTACTAAAAATACAAAAAAATTAGCTGGGTGTGGTAGCATACACCTGTAGTTCCAGCTACTCGAGAGGCTGAGGCAGGAGAATCAATTGAACCCGGGAGGTGGAGGTTGCAGTGAGCCAAGATCGCACCACTGCACTCCAGCCTAGGTGACAAGAGTAAAACTCCATCTCAAAAAAAAAAAAAAGATTCTATGACATAAAAATCTGGTATAAGGTAGTGCAGGGTTGGTGTGGTGGCTACACAGTGTCTCCATAGAAGAAAATGACTTTCTTCTGTCTTGTTGCATGTTCTTCATTCTCCATTCCAAAAACAACGTCTTGTTCCAGAGGGCTGCTCCGTCTCCAGTCATTGCACCTGCAATCCAGCTCAGTGGAAGGAGGAAAGAGGAGAAATAGGGCAACACTCTCAAGGACTTTCCCACAGTTTTAGCTACAACCCATTGGCCAGAACGTAACACATGGTCACACACAGTTGCAAGGGAGGCTGGGAAATGTAGTCATTATTCAGTGTAGCCATTTGCCCCAGCTGAAAACCAAGGGAGAATGGGTCTTGAGGGATCATGAGTATGAAGTCTTTGCCACAGGTAGATCCTATCTTTAATCCCCTTTTACAAATGAGGAAACGCAGAAGTTAGTGACTTGATCAAAGTCACAGTGTGAATAGGTGATGAACTGCAAAATATTTTGTGACACTTTTTTTCATGCACCTTACATTAGTAAAGTCTTAGTTATTAACTCTTCAACATTGCCCAGGAGACAAAAACACCACGTTGGCTGGGCGCAGGGCTCACACCTGTAATCCCACCACTTTGGGAGGCCAAGGCAGGTGGATCACTTGAGGTCAGGAGTTCGAGACCACCCCATCTCTACTAAAAATACAAAAATTAGCCGGGCATGGGGACACTAGCCTGTAATCCCAGCTATATGGGAGGCTGAGGTAGGAGAACCCCTTGAACCCAGGAGGCAGAGGTTGCAGTGAGTTGAGCTCACGCCACTGCCCTCCAGACTGGGTGACAGAGCGAGAGTCCATCTCAAAAAAAAAACCGCACATTTAAAATTCTGTTTATACTGAAGTCATTGCTTATTTTATCAAATAGAAATTTTTCAGGGCAGCTATTCCTGAGGCAGAGAATCTGTGCAGACTAACAAAAAGATGGGGTTTCTCTATCTCCGGGGAAAGAAGGGCAAAGGGGTCCACCCGGCTCATGCCCACGGAGGGCTTAGGGGTCTGCCTTTCTCATGCCCACGGAGGGCTTGTGAGCTGCTCCGATGCCGCTTTCCCCCATCCAGGCAGGGCTCCCTGTGGCCATAGCTGCAGCATCACTGCCCTCTACAGCCCGACATGGGAGTTCAACCACAGCTGCGTCTACACCAGGGACGGGGACAGACAGATGGATGGAGCCCCCCCCTTCCCACCTTGCTCGTGGCAAGCATGGGGAAACTTCAGTGGGAAGAGCAAAAAAGGACAGGGAGAGAAGCGGGGAGATCGATGAAGAAAGATCGTGATTGTGAGAAGCGTAGGAGCAAATTGGGGAGCAGGCCAGGGAAGAACATGGGAATCAGGACTACGGGGCTTTGTGGAGTCACACGGAGGGCTACCTTCCCCTACATGCCAGAAAATCCAGAGTGCACAAGCCCATTTAGGCACTGTCTCTCCTGCCCAGCCGGGCCCCACCAGCTCACCCACTGCCAGCTCCATGTCAGCCCCTCTCTGGTATCAAGCGCTGTGCTAGGTGTGAAAGATGCAATGGTTCAAGAGAGGGTCCCCACCCAACCCCTAAAAAGGGAGCAGAACAATGACACCTAAAACTCAATGAATAATAAGCTGGGACAAGCATGATGAAGCCAAAGAATGGGAAGAAGGTGGGAAAATTCGCAGAGGCCTGGGTGGCACCTGGTTTGAAAGGAAAGCTGAAGATGAATGAGGACCCGACCAGGGGAAGATGGAGTAGGTGTGGAAGAGGGGCAAGGGGAGTCCCCAAGACCGAGGGACCAGCAGGTGTGAAGACTTCAGACGAGCTAGGACTGAGCCTGCCCAAGGAGAGAAAGGGGGGCCAGGGTGGCAGGGGCAAAGCAGACACCCCAGAGAGCCATGGGCAGGGACGGTATCCCAATCAGGTCTATTCCAAGGAAGGTTTAGATTTAGATTTCCATGGCTTCTGGGTGGAACACGGGTTGGGAGCAGGCAGGACAAGAACTTGTGAGGAGGCCACTGCAGGTGTTGGGTGAGGGGGGACGTTGGCCTGAACTAGGTCAATTGTGGAGGGGTGAAGAGAGGCAGGTAGACTTGAGGGATATTAGGACAATGAAAGCCAGAGGACTGTGTGTACACGATGGGAGGCCCCACGCGGAGGGATTAAGAGTGTGGGCTCAGCCAGGTGCAGTGGCTCACACCTGTAATCCCAGCACTTTGGGAGGCTGAGTCAGGAGGATGGTTTGAGACCAGGAATTCTCTTTTCTTATTTTTTTTCTTTTTGAGACAGAGTCTCACTCTGTTGTCCAGGCTGGAGTGCAGTGGCGTGATCTCGGCCCACTGCAACCTCACCCTCCCAAGTAGCTGGGACTACAGGCACATGCCACCACACCAGGCTAATTTTTGTATTTTTAGTAGAGATGGGGTTTCACCATGTTGGCCAGGCTAGTTTTGAACTCCCAACCTCAAGTGATCCACCCACCTCAGCCTCTCAAAGTGCTGGGACTATAGGCATGAGCCACCACGCCAGGCCGAGACCAAGAGTTCGAGACCAGCCTGGGCAATAGGGTGAGACCTCTTCCCTATAAAAATAACAATTTTTTTGTTTTTTTTTTGTTTGTTTGTTTGTTTTGAGACGGGGTCTCGCTCTGTCACCCAGGCTGGAGTGCAGTGGCCGGATCTCAGCTCACTGCAAGCTCCGCCTCCCGGGTTCACGCCATTCTCCTGCCTCAGCCTCCCGAGTAGCTGGGACTACAGGCACCCGCCACCTCGCCCAGCTAGTTTTTTGTATTTTTTAGTAGAGACGGGGTTTCACCGGGTTAGCCAGGATGGTCTCGATCTCCTGACCTTGTGATCCACCCGTCTCGGCCTCCCAAAGTGCTGGGATTACAGGCTTGAGCCACCGCGCCCGGCCTTTTTTTGTTTTTTTGTTTGGTTTTGAGACAGAGTTTCACCCTTGTTGCCCAGGAGTGTAATGGCGCAATCTCACCTCACTGCAACCTCGGCCTCCTGAGTTCAAGTGATTTTCCTGCCTCAGCCTCCCAAGTGGCTGGGATTACAGGCACCCGCCACCATACCCAAATAATTTTTTTGTATTTTTGGTAGAGACGGGGCTTCACTACATTTGCCAGGCTGGTCTCAAACTCCAGACCTCAGGTGATCCACCCACCTCCACCTCCCAAAGTGCTGGGATTACAGGTGTAAGTCACCAAGACAAGCCCAATTTATTTTGATTTAATTTAGCCGGGTGTGGTGGCACGCGCCTGTAGTCCCAGCTACTCGGGAAGCTGAGGTGGGAGAATCACTTGCGTACGAGGGGCGGAAGTTGCAGAAAGCCAAGACTGCACCACTGCATTCCAGCCTAGGCAACGACAGAGTGAGACCTTGTCTCAAAAAACAGTAACAACAAAGACCAACTTAAAAAGGCTCCTACTAGCCAAAGATGGGACAATTTGAGCATCAATAAAAAAAATAACTGCATACTAAATATCTCAATCCATGGGTTTATAACAATGCTAAAAATATATTTTAAATGCTCATTAGTCCCCGCTGCAAAATTCTAGTGAGTCAATTCATTTTTTTTTTTAAGGGGGAAAGAATTAAGTATTTATCCTTCCTTTTCTTGGCAAACTGCACCACTGAGTAACCAAATGGGAGATGAGGGGAAGTTTCCGTATATAGAACTCTTCCATCTAATAAATGAAAAGGAATGGTAGCATGAGAATACCATCCCTTTGCAACCCCAAATGAATTCGTGGTTCCAGGCACTGCACACCCACACCTGCTGCCATCCCCCAAAGAGTGACAACCAGACATGATGTGCATCCTGACAGGAGGACACTACACCTCCTACGGGGCAGTCTTGCCAGATCAGTCAAACTGGAACCGCAGCAAACCTCCATACCCAAGGCCGGGGTGCAGTGGCTCATGTCTGTAATCCTAGCACTTTGGGAGGCCGAGGCAGGCAAATCACTTGAGGTCAGGGGTTCGAAACCAGCCTGGCCAACATGAGAAACCTCATCTCTGCTAAAAATACAAAAACTAGCCAGGCGTGGTGGCGGGCTCCAGTAATCCCAGCCACTTGGGAGGCTGAGGCGGGAGAATTGCTTGAACCTAGGAGGCAGAAGCTGCAGTGAGCCGAGATAGCTGCCACTGCACTCCAGCCTGGGTGACAGAGTGAGGCTCCATCTCAAAAAGAAAAAAACCACCATAACCTTTTCAAGCCTCCTCTATGTTATAGCATATGTCAGTACTTCATTCCTTTTTATAACTAAATAATATTCCATTATATGGATAGGCCACTTTTGTCATCCACTCATTCGCTGGTAAATACATGGATTATTCCACTTTGGAGCTAATATGAAGAATACTTCTATGAACATTTTTCCATATGTTTTTCTATGAACATGTTTTCAATTCTCTTGGGTACATACTTGGCCCCAAAGCTGTCTGATAGCTATTCATCGTTCTTGAAATGAAATCTGAGCTCTTTATCCTGACCTGTCCTGTCTTGCATGGTCTGAGCCCTGCCTGATCCTCCCTCCACTTCATCAGCCGCTCCCCTCCAGCTTCCCCAGGGGCCCCAGGCACTTGCTTCTAGTCACTGACCCAGGACCTTTGGAAGGGATGTTTTTACCGCCTGTATCTAGCTGTCTCCCATCATTAGCCTGTAAACTGTAAACTGCACAGGACAGAAACCACATCCTCTGTGGGGCACAGAGCCTGGCTGGTGACAAGAGATCAATGAATACTTGATCCTCAGTGTCCTCATCTAAACTTTGGGTTAAATCAGAGAAGAGATTCGTGACCTCAGTCCATGCATACAGGAGTGAGCTTCAGACAGTCAAGAAACCTACTGAAATATCTGTGTATTTTTCCAGGGAGAGGGTCTGCAGTTGTCAGCAGATTCTCAAAGGGTCTATGCCAAGCCCACCATCACCAAATCATAAGTATCCTGGGTCTGGGTCAATAATTTTCAAACTTCAGTATGCATCAGAATAACCTGGGCAAAGGCCGGGGGCAGTTGCTCATGCCTGTAATCCCAGAACTTTAGGAGGTTGAGGCAGGCAAGTCACTTGAGGTCAGGAGTTCAAGACCAGCCTGGCCAACATGGCGTAACCCTGTCTCTACTAAAAATACAAAAACTAGCCGGGCGTGGTGGTGGGTGCCTGTAATCCCAGCTACTGGGGAGGGTGGGGCAGGAGAATTGCTTGAACCTGGGAGGCAGAGGTTGCAGGGAGCCAAGATCACACCACTGCACTCCAGCCTGGGAAACAAAGTGAGACTCTGTCTCAAAATAATAACAATAACAACAACACGGGAAAGTCTGTAAAAATTTAGATATTCAGCAACCTTCATCACCCAGCACGGTCTGACTTTCAGGTTTGGGATAGGATCTTTATTTCTCTCTCCTACCTTGGACATCTGATGCAGGTCCAAGGACCATATTTTAAGAATGTTACCCCAAAGATTTCCTTGACCTACCTAAGAATCAGCGTAAGGCATCTTGAAGTGTCTTTATAGCACCGACATTCTCAGAGGCTTCCAGAAAACAAATGGCCCTTCCAGGGGTGGAGGGTGCAGTAATGAGAAAGGTTCCTCTGCCCCTGGGGCTGGAGCTCAGCACTGGGTGAGGGGCTGTAAGGGTCAGGTGCCCTGTGCTCCATGAGCCTCTAGATGGCAGTGCCCAGCCAGAAATAGAGCCAGAGGGGCGGATGCAGGAGGCTGTTGAGTCCTGAGGCTGCTCATGGGAGGGTGGGGAAAGCCCAGAGGTCAAAGGTCCCACAACCTGCCGCAACCGGCTCACACATACATGTGGCCAGGCTGGAACCCCGGATGCTCAGACACTTGTCAACTGAGTGGTGAATGGGAGGGAGGAAGATCATGAGAGTTTGAATTATTAATGATAGTAGCTAACATTTACTGAAAATTTGCTGCCAGTCATTGAGATCATGCTGTTTATATTTCTTATGATATTACCAGCATTTTTCCATGTCTTGAAATATTTTTCAAGACCAGGCGAGGTGGCTTATGTCTGTAATCCCAGTACTTTTGGAGGCCGAGGTGGGAGGATTGTTTGTGCCTAGGAGTCCAAGATCAGGCTGGACAACATAGGGAGACCCCCATCTCTACAAAAAAAAAAAAAGTTTTTTAATTAGCTGGGCATGGTGGGGCACGTCTGTGGCCCCAGCTACTCAGGAGGCTGAGGCAGGAAGATTGCCTGAGCCCAGAAGATGGAGGCTGAAGTGAGCCCTGATCATTCCATTGCACACCAGCCTCGGTGACAGGGAGCATTCTTGTCTCAAAACAGAAGTCTGTGCTTAGTGGCTCACACCTGTATAATCCTAGCACTCTGGGAGGCTGAGGTGGGCAAATTGCCTGAGCCCAGGAGTTCAAGACCAACCTGGGCAACACGGCAGAACCCCATCCCTACCAAAAATATAAAAAATTAGTCGGGCATGGTGCTGCCTACCTGTAACTCCCAGCTACTCGAGAGGCTGAGGTAGGAGGATCACCTGAGCCTAGGAGGTCGAGGCTGCAGCGGGCCTCAAGATCAGACCATTGCACTCCAACCTGGGTGACACAGCGAGACCCTGGCTAAAAAAAAAAAAAAAAAAAAAAAAAAATTCAAGAGTATACTTTAGGCCAGGCGCGGTGTCTCCCACCTGTAATTATAGTACTTTAGGAGGCCGAGGCAAGCAGATCACAAGTTCAGGAGTTCGAGACCAGCCTGGCCAATATGGTGAAACCCCATCTCTCCTAAAAATACAAAAAACAGTAGCCAGGTGTGGTGGCGCACGCCTGTAATCCCAGCTACTCATGAGGCTAAGGCAGGAGAACTGAACCCAGGAGGCGGAGGTTGCGGTGAGTCGAGATCATGCCACTATACTCCAGCCTGGGCAACAGAGGAAGACGCTATCTCAGAAAAAAAAAAAAAAAAAAGAGTATGCTTTATAAAAGATTCATAATTTTCCATCTAATGAAACTAATAAGATGTGATGAACCAGTACCTAATAGGGCTGTAGGTTATTCCTCACTGTCTTCCACTCCAAGTACCACACTTCTTATTGTTGCGTTAAGAATCCTCTTTTGGTGGGGAGTGATGGCTCACACCTACAATCCTAGCACTTTGGGAGGCTGAGGTGGGGGGCTCGACTGAGGTGGGGGACTCACCTGAGGTCGGGAGTTCAAGACCAACCTGGTCAACTTGGAGAAACCCCACCTCTACTAAAAATACAAAATTAGCCAGTCGTGTTGGCACATGCCTGTAATCCCAGCTACTCAGGAGGCTGAGGCAGGAGAATCACTAGAACCCAGGAGGCAGAGGTTGCAGTGAGCCAAGATTGCGCCATCGCACTCCAGCCTGGGCAATAAAAGCGAGACTCTGTCTCAACACAAACAAACAAACAAAGAAATAAAAAAAGAATCCCCTTCTAAGGCTGGGCACGGTGGCTCACGCCTGCAATCCCAGCAGTTTGGGAGGCTGAGGCAGGTGGATCATCTGAGGTCAGGAGTTCGAGATCAGTCTGGCCAACATGGTGAAACCCCATCTCTACTAAAAATACAAAAAATTAGCCAGGCGTGAGCACGCGCCTGTAATCCCAGCTCCTGGGGAGGCTGAGGCAGGAGAATTGCTTGAACGTGGGAGGCAGAGGTTGCGGTGAGCCAAAATTGTGCCACTGCACTCCAGCCTGGGCAACAAAAGCGAAACTCCATTTAAAAAAAAAAAAAAAAATCCTCTTTTGTAACTGTTATTCCATTGGAATATATGTTTAGCAACAGGATTATAAAACCCAAAATTAGAACCACTTTTGAAGATCTTAATAGACACAGCCAACTTTTTTTGTTTTGAGACAGTCTCGCTCTGTTGCCCAGGTTGCAGTGCAGTGGCACGATCTCGGCTCCCGGCAACCTGTGCCTCCCAAGTTCAAGCGATTCTGGTGCCTCAGCCACCTGAGTAGTGGGGATTACAGGTATGCCACTGGGCCCAGCTAATTTTTTTGTTTGTTTGTTTTTTTAAGTAGAGACAAGGTTTCACCATGTTGGTCAGGCTGGTCTCGAACTCCTGGCCTCAAGTGATCTGCCCACCTTGGCCTCCCAAAGTGCTGGGATTAGAGGCGTGAGCCACTGTGTCAGGCCCAGCCAACTTATTTTTCAAAATGTTTTAGCACCTCTTAGCAGTAGCATGTGAGAATGCACGTCATTTCAGGTTTCCCAACCCCAAGTAATAGCCACTTATCTTTTCAAAGCTGTGTTCAAAACACAGTATCACTTTGTTTTTGCTTTTCCATTTTTGAGACAGAGTCTCGCTCTGTCACCCAGGCTAGAGTGCAGTGGCTCAATCTCAGTTCGAGACTGTCTCGAAAAAATTAAATTAAATTAAAACTTTTTAAAGGCATAATTCAGTGGAAAAGCATCATCAGGAAACTAGTCTCTCTCTCTCTCTCTCTCTCTCTCTCTGCTTAGACAGGAAACCACCACCATTTATCTGGAGTGAATAAAAAGCCAAGTTAAACACATAAAAGTGACCCCACATGTCATTCTCCTGGATCACATGCTCCACGGAAGCAAGGGTTGTGCTCTGACCAGGTAAGGAAACGTTGCACAGGGGAAGAGGGCCTGGACCTTACAGACAGAAACTCCCAAGTGAGAGTCCCAGCTGGGCATCCTCAGACAAATCACTCAACCTTTCTGAGCATCAGCAAAACAGGTACAAACACATCCCTTGGGGATGTGCATGGAAAGCACCCAGGAGCCGGTCGAGGAATGGGGTTGGTTATCAAGATGACTGTGGTGACCGGCCCCTCGCATCCCACTGTGGGCATTTCATGAATTCCTGCAGGATTGGTGGACTTCCTGTTTGTCTCGTCCCCACCCCGCTGCCTGCAGAGAAGCCGGAGCCTGCTTTGCACACAGCCATAGGTTTGTCTTCTGCCAAAGGATAACAGGATTACAGCCACAACCAGGACCTAGGGAGGGTCCTATAGAACAGAGCCCCGAAGGGCAGGCCCAGGGCACCATCAGGACCCCACCTGGTAGTCTGGAAACCGGAAGATGTTTGGGGCGGGAGGAGCAGGTTCTAAACCCAGAGAATAAGCACCTGCGAGTACCGTTCACTGATTCCTGAGCATTCCAGCCCAGAACCCCAGATCCAGGAGAGGCGATGGAGCCCATTTTAGAGATGGGGAAAGTGAGGCCCAGAGAGCTGTTTCTGAAAGAACATGGAAGCATACCCGCCCATTTTCCCAGGTGTCCTGACCCAAGGGAAGCCAAAGCCAGCCCTGTCCACAAATGTGCTTGGTGGGTTTGAGTGTCCTTAAACAGATGTTCACTCTGCAAATCGCCGTGGTCTCAGGCTGCCAGTTCTGCTTACTCATCTAATGCTGCCAGCATCTGAGCGTGCCACCCCAAGCAAACAGGATGGATTTTTACAATCAACCTGGGATTTTATCACCCAGTTTGAGACAAAAGGCAGCGGAGGCCCAGATAGGGCAGCGAGTTAAACAAGGTTAGCAAGTAAATGCCCCGGCACGACAGGTCCTTCTAGGCACAAATGGCTCAGTGAACCAGATTGGACACTTGGAGACGAAGAGGTGGTTCCTCAGGGGAACTGAAAATCCGGATGGGGAAAAGAGGAGGTGTCTGGGCTGTGGAATCTGGCAGCAGGGCCCCTCGGCTCAAATCCTGACTCAAGAAGTTCTGGGCCCATTCATCAGCATCCCATTTGCCACCAGGGACCTTCCAGGACAAGCCCTGCCATGGGAAAACTGTCGCTTTAAGGCTCTGGTGGGCGGGCCCAGCCGTTTCCATGGAGCAGACTCTGCGCTGTTTCTCTTTCAAAAACCAAGGCCCAAACAGGAAGTGAGTCACCACAGGAAAATGCAGGGTTCCTAGCCTTAGGGGGCTCGAGGCTGACCTCAGATGTCCCTGTGGGGGTCAGGCCTTTGTGTGTACATGGCTCTGTGGGAAGGGAAAGATGATTTCAGCATTGGCTGACATCACTGAATGGTGTGGGACTGAGGGGAAGGTCTCTAACTCAGCCCAGGTTCATCTGAGTCGACCAGGGTCAAACAAGTTTCATGGGCGTCTTTGGGTCACTGGCCGGGCAAAGCCAGGCCCTCAAAACAAGAGGTCGTTGGCTGGGCACAGTGGCTCACACCTGTAATCCCAGCACTTTGGGAGGCCAAGGTAGGTGGATCACCTGAGGTCAGGAGTTCAAGAACAGCCTGGCCAACATGGTGAAGCCCCGTCTCCAATAAAAAATACAAAAAAAAAATTAGATGGGTGTCGTGGCGTGCGCCTATAATCCCAGCTACTCGGGAGGCTGAGGCAGGAAAATCACTTGAACCCAGGAGGCAGAGGTTGCAGTGAACTGAGATCACACCATTGCACTGCAGCCTGCACAACAGAGACTCTCTCTCAAAAAAAAAATTAGCCGGGTGTGGTGGGGCACACCTGTAATCCCACCTGCTTGGAGGGTTGCGGCGGGAGAATTGCTTGAGCCCAGGAGGCAGAGATTGCAGTGAGCTGAGATTATGCCAGTGCACTCCAGCCTGGGTGACAGCGAGACTTTGTTTCAAAAAAAAAAAAAAAAAAAAAGAGGTTGTTGAATGCACACTAAGAGCCAACCAAATGTTTTATGTGCAGTCCAGTGCGTTAGTTACCTTTGTCATGCCCACCTTCACAGATGAGAAAACTGAGGCTCAGATTAAGTTATCTGCCCAAGTTCCTACCAGCCCACACTCCCCAATCCCCTCCTGAATTTGAACCCAAGCTTGGGCTTGACAAGAAATGCTCACGAGTACCTTTCGGGCAGGAAAGAAGCCAGACAGATCTGGGTACCCCCGGAACCTTTCAGTGCCTCAGTCCTCTCATCAATCCCCTCATTCATCTGTGTACAGGTGTCTATTCAGTGCCAGGCCAACAGTGAACGCACACATGCAGACCCTGCCCTCCAGCAATGGCAGACCCTAAACACCAGAAAACCAGCAAGGAAAATCATCACAGGGCAGAATGAGAAACAAGGGGCCCAGAGACTAACGCAGGAGGGGAGGGCGAAGACATGCCCAGGAGGACACATCAGATGGGCCAGAGTAAGGGGGGTGACCTTTCAAAACAATGGGCAGAAGGATGTCCCGGGAGCAGACGTAAACCACAGTATTTGTCAAACTTGCAGCTGAAGTGAATGTTAACAAGGGAGGCCTCTGGAGAAGGTTCCATTGGGCAGACCAGGCCCTGCTAGGTCACACCTTGAAAGGAAGGGAAATCCCCACTGCTGGGTCCACTGAGAGCCCTGGCCGTCCCCAGGCTCAGAAGGCCCAGCTCAGCCACCCGGGGTTTGGAAATAATCCACCCCGTTCGAGAGGCTACCCAGTCGGCTCCCCCAGCAGCCTGTGCAAGAACAGCAACCACGCCCTCAGGACATGCCGGCTGCCCAGGCTTCAGCAGCTGGCGCAGAGGCCCAGTGAAGACTCCAGAAGCCGAGCCGGGTGAGTTGGTTTAAAATGGGATTGCAGTGGGCTGCATCAGCATCCCGACGTCAGGTCAGGACAGCTTCACAAGAGCCCACCTGTTGTTCTGCACGTGGGTTAAGGTTGACAACAGTGCGGAAACAGTTCCTTTGAGGTGGGTCTGTGATGAACCAAGGAATGAGTCCAAGCTTCCTGCCGACCTCAGTGAACCCCCTCCTCCTCCAGAGTCCCTCTTCTCACCTGAGAATGGCCTCTTCTCATCTGGGGATGGTTCACAATTGCCTGATTGCTCCAAGTCACCCGTGGAGAAATGGAGAGAGAATGCCATCTTGTGGCCACATCGCCAGGATTAAAAACTTACCAAGTGCCAGGTACCCTTCTCAAGTGTTTTAGGCAATACCTCATTTCATCCTCACAACCTATTCTCTTTATAGATGGGGAAACTGAGGCAGGGTAGCTAAAGAGCTTGCCAAGATGGGCTAGTGACACAGCCTTTCAACCAACAGGCTGCACCTGGAAGCTCAGGGCATAGCTGCCATCACAGCCTGTGAGGGCTCCCCAAGGGCCCGCTGGGTGTCTCCAGGGCACAAGGCAGGGGTCCAATCAGTACCCAGCCTGGGGCCACATATGGGCGCCGTTAGGTCACACAGACTCATCATGTGAATTGAGATATCAGAACCCGCCCAATGGGGCTGGCGTAGGCATTAAGCACTCCTTAGCTTTTTCACTGCAATATCCTTTACGTAACAAAAGATGTAGTTCTGCATAGACTGGCAACAAGGATCCCATCTACTTGAACAGGGAAAGAAGTGGTGTGTATATGACCCCTTTGGTATACGGTTCTCTAGGAATACGGTATACTCCCAGGACAAGTATTTTGTAACACTGTCACCAGTAGCTCCCGGCCGGGTGAGTAGATTTGGGGTCTGTAGGAATATGGGCAGAAAGCTGCTGCACGTCACAGGATTCCACACTGAATAGGAGGGCTGATGTACTGCTTAAGGACCAACGGTCTCTTCATTTTCTGCCGCGTCCAACTGCCTTGACCTTGGTCCAGCTTCCCGCGTAGTTTCAAGAGGCTGCGGCGACTCCAGGCTCACCTGCAGGTGACATCTGGGAGCAGGACACCCTACACAAGACTTCACCTGTACCTTCCTCTACCATTTCCCCCTCCCTCAAGTAGTCCTAACCCCAAGTGTAAACAGAGGTAAAGAGGTAAACAAGTAGTAGGACTTTAGAATCTTTCTTTTTCTCTTTTGTATTTTTAGTAGCGATGAGGTTTCGCCACGTTAAACAGGCAGGTCTTGAACTCCTGACCTCAAGTGATCCACCTGCCTCGGCCTCCCAAAGTGCTGGGATTACAGGCGTGAGCCACTGCACCTG
Organism: Macaca mulatta; assembly: GCF_049350105.2. Taxonomy (NCBI): domain Eukaryota; kingdom Metazoa; phylum Chordata; class Mammalia; order Primates; family Cercopithecidae; genus Macaca; species Macaca mulatta. The sequence goes on along the minus strand of NC_133425.1, from coordinate 10,348,475 downwards.
GCCATTTTTAATTCTTTAATTTGCTTTTTATTTTTGGAGATACCATCTTACCCAGACCTTTGCATTCAGCATGTGTGCCCAGGTGGGGAGTCCAGAAATCTGTAATTTAAACCTCCCTCCAGGAGAAAAAGCCCCACCAGCTTCCAGGTTCAGGGAGTTGTCTCCAAGGCACACCTGCTAGGTCATCCTTGGTGAGCCATGACTCACCATGCCCTGGAGCCCGTGGGTGCCAACTTCCTCCTGCCAAGCCAGTCAAACACCCTGGCCCAGAGGAACGCACTGACTGTGCTGACTTCCCCAAAGCCCAAGGGACTGAGGGTGGGTGGCAGGCAGCCCAAGAGTAGGGGCTGAGTCCTCTGACAGCCCCATCTGTCCTCAGCCACAGGGCTGGCTCCAAGGAGCCCAGTGCCACTAGCCACCCGCCCAGTTAACAATCGGCAAAGGAGCAAAAGCAACATTCCCCTCTGAGGAATGTGCCAAAGGTTCTCTACTGCTGAAGCATGGAAAATCTCGGTGCCTGGGTCCCACCCCAGAGTCCCATCTAGTTTTTCTGGGGTACGGCATGCCCAGTGGCTGATTCTAACATGCAGGAAGGAGGAGAAACACAAAACTAGAGAGTAAAGAGGAGAGAGGCGGAAACAGAGGCTGGAGGCCAGTACAGAACCCAGGAGAGAGACCTCGGACTCTGAGAAGGGAATCTTACCCAGTCATGCCAAGACAAGCACGTTTAAACGCTAACAACTGAGTCCTCACTTCGCGCCAGGCGTGGTGCCAGGCATCTTCCACACCAGTCTTGAGGCAGGGCCCCGGAAGGCAGGCCGCCAGTGGGACTGTTGCCTACACCCTACTCACCCCAAAGTCCTTCTCTTAACCACCACCCTAGTTCTCGACAGACCTAAGGCCCAGGAAAGGGAAAAATAGGAAGTACCTTGTGAAAACCTAGAAAACGTCAAGCTACTTTTTATGAACTCATTCAAGAAATGTCTATACCTACCCTGTGCTGCATGCTGAGGTCCAGAGAACCCAGGTTTTCAAGCTGGCTGTGAAATCAACACAGTTGGTCACATACAGCATCCTGTTCAGTGAAACAGCAAGAAGCTATAAAGTGAAGAGAATTCGACACAGAAAGCTAAGAACTGCTGAGACTTCTTTCACCAGTTCTGTGTGTGTTCAGTCACCGAAGGTGTGGATGGGTAAAAGATCTTGACGGGAGAGGTATTTCTTACCACAGATCACATTCCAACCTGTCTGAGAAACACTGAGGATGGGCAAGAGGTGAGCCTTCTTGTGCCCAGTGCAATTGTGTACGCAAACACAGTTCTATACAACATTCATGTTAACCTAGGAGGCCCCAAACAGCAAATTGCAACTTCTTGGTAGTTACAAATTTCTGCGTACACCTTGAATCAACATGGCCATGGTGATCTTGAGACTTACCATGGGGAGAAGAAATTGGGAGTGATTTAAGCTCCTGCCCACTACACTCGAGGACTGTTTAACAGGTGATCCCCTTTTCCCCAAGGAACTTCAGCCCTGGCACCGCCACTCCTGAGGAAGAGGTATGAATGGTCTGAGAATCCTTCCCTAAAGCTCTGTTATAGTGGCACACACCTTGGTGGGTTTATAGAGGGCATTCAGATTATATGGAGTCCACAAGCAAACAGTACCGAGTGTTGAGCCCACTGGACCCACAGGTGCCAAAAGCAGCCCAATGGTAGCTGGCTGCCCCAGGTACCCCCAAACCCTTCTTCCAGGGTCAGGCTGCAAAACTCAGCCAGCTGAGCCGTCCTTGTTGCTGAAGCTGGAGAAAACCCCAGGCCTCCTGAAGCTCCCAAATGCAATTCCACTAAGTGATGAGAGCCCCCGACACTTCCAGCAGCACTCAGAGATCACGCCCACCAGGCCTAAAAAACAAGCAAATGCTATAGCCCTCCCCAACAGCGGCAGTGCACGGCAACCACACCAGAACCCCACACTCCCTTTACTTGGGCTAAAGAGGAATAGCTTCCCGGCTTGAGAGTTAAGTACTTGTGAAGCAAGGCAGCCCGTACTTGCTGACCTGTGGCATCTCCTAGGGCATTCAACTTCAGTTTGAAAAATTAAAATCTCTCACATGTGGACAAGCCCTTTCCCTAAAACTCACCACTTAGTTCGTTACCTATTGAGGATGCAGTGAGCTATGAGAGTGCCACTGTACTCCAGCCTAGGCAACAGAGTAAAACCCTGTCTCAAAGAAAAAAAGGGTGGGCTAATTTTTCTTTTTCTTTTGAGACGGAGTCTTGCTCTGTCACCAGACTGGAGTGCAGTGGTGCAATCTTTGCTCACTGCAATCTCTTCGCCTCCCGGGTTCAAGTGATTCTCCTGCCTCAGCCTCCCGAGTAGCTGGAACTACAGGTGTGTGCCAACACGCCCAGCTAATTTTTGTATTTTTAGTAGAGACGGGGTTTCACCATGTTGGCCAGGATGGTCTCGATCTCTTGACCTTGTGATCTGCCCACCTTGACCTCCCAGTGCTGGGATTACAGGCGTGAGGCACCACGCCTAAACAAAAAGGGCTAATTTTTCTTTTTCTTTTTTTTTTTTTTTTTTGACGGAGTCTCGCTCTGCCACCCAGGCTGGAGTGCAGTGGCCGGATCTCAGCTCACTGCAAGCTCCGCCTCCCGGGTTCACGCCATTCTCTTGCCTCAGCCTCCCGAGTAGCTGGGACTACAGGCGCCCGCCACCTCGCCCGGCTAGTTTTTTGTAGTTTTTAGTAGAGACAGGGTTTCACAGTGTCAGCCAGGATGGTCTCGATCTCCTGACCTCGTGATCCGCCCGTCTCGGACTCCCAAAGTGCTGGGATTACAGGCTTGAGCCACCGCGCCCGGCCTTGGGGGCTAATTTTTCAATGGCATGTTGAGATAAGCTACTAGTCACATTCAAAAGTTCTCTAGGGCTCTGCTGATGGGAGAATTATAAATGGAGATGTAAATGTATCCAACTTCCAAGGAACACAAGTCACTAACATGCACATTTTAAAATTTATTTTTCTATTTTTTCTATTTATTTCACAGATAAAACTGAGCCGCGAGAGGCAAACTTACCTAGGTTCCCAGACCTGGTGGTAGAGTCAGCATTCAAGCCCACATGATATCAAACAAAAAGCCTTCCTTCATATGATCAGGTAAAAAGCAGATTAAAACTGAAAGGTCACTTCTGCCGAAGGAAGTGTAAATACCCAACACTGGCTAAGGTGTAAGGGAACAGGCACCCTTACTTTCTGATCGAAGTATTAACTGGCACCTTGCAGAACGTACTCTGGCAAGACCCATCAATATTTTATAGATGAACTCCTTTGACCCAGATAGTTCATCTGCAGAAATTTGTCATAGAGAAACTTACAAAACAGGCCGGGCACACTGTCTCATGTTTGTAATCCCAGCACTTGGGGAGAGCAAGGCGGGCAGATCACTTAAAGTCAGGAATTCAAGACTAGCCTGGCCAACATGGTGAAATCCCGTCTCTACTAAAAATTAAAAATAAAAAATAAAATTAGCTGGCCGTGGTGGTACACACCTACAGTTCCAGGCAGAAGAATCGCTTGAACCCGGGAGGCAGAGGATGCAGTGAGCTGGGATCACGCCACTGCACTCCAGCAACAGAGACTCTGTCTCAAAAATCAAGAAAAAGAAAAAAATTCACTGCTGCATTACTAATTATAAAAAAACGGGAACCTGTATCAAGGCTCATCCATACAAGGGAATACTATTCTGTCATAAGATTTCACCATATTTGAAACCCCGTATCTAACAAAAATACAAAAATTAGCCAGGTGCAGTGGCATATGCCTGCCAGCTACTTGGGAGGCTGAGGAATGAAAATTGCTTGAACCTAGAAGGCAGAAGTTGCGGTGAGCCAAGACTGTGCCGCTGCACTCCAGCCTGGATGACAGAGTGAAACTCCGTCTCAAATAAAAAAAAGATATCACCATATTAATTTTCATGTATAAAAGACTTGTATATACTATAAGCTGCTGTGTGGCTCAATATTTGCTGTTTAAAATCATTTTTTTAAAGCACTAAAAAGAAAATGAGGGGCCATCGAAAACTTGACTTGCCACATCACAGGCGACTGTCTACTGAACTTCACAAGGAGCCTGCAGGTCCCACTATACGAAGTAAAACCCTGGATCTCATCCCATCAAACCCAACAGTACAACACATGGTCTGACAGCCAGCCTGGGTGCTCAGGCCTGCTCCTCTCTTAAATGCTGCCCCCACTAAAATATCACACACCTCAAATATTCCAAAGGGAGGCTAGAAGCTGGCCTTATGGGGTAAGGTCATCTGAACTATCAAAGCTGACAACTTTCAAGAAGGGGTAGCAGGTACCATAAACACAACTTTAAACAAGGGGTTCCTCTGGAAGAACTTTTCTAGTCACTTCATTCCAAAAGTCCAGAATGTATCTCTGAAGATTCCCATCCTCACCAAAACTAAATACCTCAGTTACCAATCTAAGGAATGAAATGCCAGGTTATAACATACTGTATGAAGTAAAATGCAATGAGATTAATCTGCTAACATAGTCACCACTAGAGGTAGTAGCCAGGCCAAAACCTTAATCATTCTGTTCATAATTTTCTAAAATTATGGCCCCATTTCAAAATCATCTCTTGGCGTCTCGCACCGGCCTCTGAGGTTGACTAACCCTCTGGGTCGGACGTTGGCCATCCCTCTCACTATAAAGGAAGTTAGCCAGTTTTCACTGTTGAATGGAAATCTTCAGGCCCAAAGCCACAATTATTCGAGTTTAATGAGTTCCAGTAGCCCTTAGAAAAAAAATTTAGAAAGCTAATTCTTTTTTAGAAGCCTAAACTTCATTTGATTGCATCAAAAAGTTATTCAGATGTGATGACCAAAACAAAACTGCAGACAAGCCCCATGGTTTTTTTGTTTTTATTCATTTTATGATTAAGGTGTGTATCACTACTCCAGTTGGGTAAACCACATTGAAGAATCTGACTGCAGGTCTTTAGATTCAGCCAAATGCTTTCCATTAATTTTGTTCTATAAAATATTAAACATTATAATATTTCAGCCATGCTCAGAACGCTGCAGTCTAAGGATGAACTGCAACCTGCCCATGCCAAGTTAGGGCGACATGAGCAGAACTAAGGAGCTATGATGTCTAAAAGAATCAGAGAATCTGGCTTAAGACGAAGAGAGGTTCTGTTCAAACTAAACTGTTTCGTTTTTAAATCCACCCTTAACTGTTCAAGAAACTGAAAAAGTCAACTTGTTTTTAAAGTACCACACAGGTATGCAATCTTCCGTGATTTGTTTTGCATCTAAACTAGCACAGGGAAACATTTCAAAAATCTAGCTGTCAGAAGTTTTCCTAAGAGAAATCATTACGCGTCTACCGGTGAGCTTCATGTTTATTCTGTGCGTGGGGGAACAGGAGAGAGCAATGGGACAGAGAAGGGAAAAGCTGCAACTGGGTGACAAATGCTTTAGGTGCATTTGAAAGTAAATGCAATGGAAAAAAGTAACAAATGCTAAAGTTTTGTAAAAGTTTAATGAAGCCAATAAGGCATATAAATTGTGTTCTGGCAGACATTAAGACCTGCTTTCTTTTACCAAAGAAAAATGGCACATGTTTTATCAAAATTTGACAATTCAGAGTAAAGGGTACTGAGATTAAGCTTCAGAGCACCAACTTAAACAAAACAACCAAAAAATTGTTATCCAACTTGGAAGGAGGAACGAGAACCAAGGCATAAAGGGGAATTAAATATGTGTTCCTCCATCTCAAAATCCTTCTAGGAATAGGAGCTCTGGCCAGTTGTGAGCAACACATTGCATGACCAAACCCCAATTCCAGAATCTAAATTTACAACAATAGAGAAACAAAGGTAACTCCAAATGCATGTCTTGTATATTCCAAAGGGAAGCTTGAAAGTATTCATAATACATAGGCTTGTCTGTTTCAGGTAAAATGACAGATTGCTATAATTCTTCCTGCTATTATAGTCAACAAAAAATGATCCACTTTTGCAAAAATTTAGAAATATCTCACTTTCATTCCTAGTTTTAGTATGGAATTCACTTTTTTAAATAAGGGCTACATCTATAATGAATACAAGAACTTCAATTCACACATTTCTAACATTCCATTCACATCCCACCCAGTCAATGAATGAATATTTATGGTTAACTCAGCAAAGTTTCTTCACAGAAAGATATTATTAAATGGCTGAAGAAATTGCAAACTTTAAAAAAGTGCTGTGAGTAATTACTGGAAAAACCCTTACACTGATTTGCAATGGTCTTTTAAGGATAAAAATAGAAGTAACTGATACTGGACTACAAGTTTGCAAGGAAACATTTTTCACTGTCCTACTTGATATATAATATAATAATATGATAGAATAAATTACAGTACCTGGCAGGCTGACATCAGTTCTTCATCTAAAAAAACACTATCATTCAGTTCAGGATATTAAAAATGAAGATGAAACATGCTCTAAAACATTGTAGCTACAAGAGGTCTTATATTTACTCAAAAGAGGAATCTATTGAGAACTTTTATTTAGGTCTACCTAACAGCTAGAGAATCTCCATGCGATTCCATCTTTTCCAGAATGAGATTCCAAACTGAACTTTTTAGGAGAGGGATTGGAGGAACAGGGAGAGTTGGGTTTTGCTATTTTAAGTTGCAATCACATTATTAGTAGATAAAAGAGAGCTTTATCATCTTCCACCCACTCCAATGGAAACTGCACTAAGCAGGGCCTCCATGAAAAATGTAAAATGATAGACTAGAAAACCTACCCCACCATCCATCTCCCTCTCCCTCTAATACTGAACCAAAAAGGAAGCCCATTCTCAAAGTTCATGACCTCTCTACTTTAGGTCACCTCGAATGCAGTCTACATGTTTACATTTACCACAAGGAAAGTACCCCGCATGGGAAGTAGTGTTTGTCTTAAAACTGAGTACTTTAGGCCTACAGGGTTAATCTGGGGGCAGTTTAATATTAATATTGCTACTTTAGAGCACTAACACACACAAAGTGAATCCAATAAAGCTCTGTGCATTGATTCAATATTAAGTATTAATTGCATGACCATCATAGCACCTCTTTACATCACACAATCACCAGAATTAGAAACTGCTTTGAAAACTAAAAACAGGGCACAGTCCAATAATTAGAATTGCACACTGTTACTATATAGAAACCAGGTGCACGGTACAGTGCAACTGCAAAAATGGAAGCCAAATCATGTTTTTAGACAATTTTAGGAACCTGGCAATACTGTTGAAGCAAAATACTCAACACAGCAGGAAATGGACCCCCCCCAAAAAAAAAGCATTCTATAACCAAATAAACATCTGATATTTCCTTTCCCTTTGAGAATAAATACAGTTAAGGTCACTTTTAGCCTTGGAACGGATATATGTTTGCCTATGATGATCTTGCTAACGACTACACAGTATCTGATGTCCTCTGCTAGGATTATAGTTTTAAGAAAGCCATAATTACAAGAGGCATCTACTATAAATACCTAGAACTTCCTTTTATGGCAACCACTATAGAATTCACTTGTCTTAAACAGTGAACAAGGGAAGATGGCCTCATGTTTCCTTTGCAATTATAGTATATGTTGAGGATCAAGTGGCTTTCAAGCAGCATGGTGGGTGTGAAAATGTTTGCAGTTTAGATCATTCTGTTGCGTTTATGGGTTGGTGAGTCTGTAATGACATCGCCACACTGGGCTGAGGTACGCTTTCTAGTTCCACCATTGTCCAAGTGGAGTGCCATTTCTTCTGATATGAAAGTGTTCAAATCGACATCATGGAGTCCATTTCTCCTTCGACTAGCATTCGATCCACTGCTTACATGTGTAGGAGAGCCTGGGGTACTCGAACGCACGCTTATACTAGCCATTGCACCACTAAGACCTAGGAAGAAGAAAAAAGGTTTTAGAGTTGCTCAATTATTTAACCCTTCTGAAAGCAACCCACTTACTTTCCATGTTGTCACAATGTCAAAGCATGTCTGCCTATTTTCTTTATAAGGGATTACTGGCAAGCAATTAAGTTTTATTCTGGAAAAACATACCATGTGGTCTTGACATATATCTTATTGGTAATACTACCAATATCTACAATATTGGTAACTACCAATTACTAAAAGTTACTATGTGTCAACCACCATGCTAGGTGTACAAATATCTCATGAAATTCTCCCATCTATGAGGTAGGTACCGCACACAATTTACAGATAAGGACAGGAGCATTTGCTTTAAAGACAAGACATTTTTGGTTACCCAAAGTTACCATTCCAACAGACCCCTCTGATGAGTGTGTATGTGTGTGAAGTATTCAGGAGAGCCAGAAATCACTTCCAGGCCTGGGCGGGCTTGTTCCAACATCCCCTCTAGATAAGGTGATCACATAATTTATCATCCAAAACAGTATTACTGTTGAGCCCGAAAAGAGTAACTGTTAAAACTTCTACTGGGACACCAGGTACACAGTCAGTCTGCCCTGGACAAATCGGGTTATGTGATCACCTAAGGTCTGGAATGTATTTGGAAGATATCCTTCAGGACAGCCTCAATCATGATCCTCTCTAATCCTTCAGAGGAGGAGGCAGGGGAGAGGTTGTGAAGAATCCTGCTGCTTTGTTTTCAACATTAAGAGTTACTGAATCCAGGGCTGGGCGTGGTGGCTCACACCTGTAATCTCAGCACTTTGGGAGGCCGAGGCCGGCAGATCAGGAGTTCATGAGGTCAGGAGTTTGAGGTCAGGAGTTCATGACCAGCCTGACCAACATGGTGAAACCCCGTCTCTACTAATACAAAAATTAGCTGGGCGTGGTGGCAGGTGCCTGTAATCCCAGCTACTCTGGAAGCTGAGAAGGAGAATCGCTTGAACCCGGGAGGCGGTGGTTGCAATGAAGCGAGACTGCACTCCAGCCTGGGTGACAAGAGCAAAACTCCACCTCAAAAGCAAAAGAAAGTTACTTTACTGAATCCAGAATATACCCAGCACTCATGGATACTCATTCCTTTCCTTAAACTCATACACAGTTAAGGAGCCAAACTTACATTCCACTCCTAAATGGTCAGGATAAACCTGTGAAAGTACGAGTCAGGCCAGGAAACGTGAACCACAGTTGCATTTTTAAAAACCTACCGTCATTGGCAGTGATCTGCCTTAGGAATTTCCCCTTCCACTATTCTCGCCTCACCTAGGGATGTTATTGCTTGACTAAATTTATAACACAATTTAGTATAATCAATTTTCAAATAATAGGACTTACATCTTAGATTTTCAAGTAAGCTTAGAGGTTTCGTTTGACAGGGGCCCAATTCTTTCTAATCATGAATTCCATAAATATGTAGTTTAAATTTGAACTTTAAGTTGCAAAAAGAGTCTCTGCCTCCTATCACATCAAATCATTCCCCTTGATGTTTTTCTCCACCAAATATTCTGTGAATGTTCTCAAAACCATGGCCTCTCACTATCATCGTACATGCTGACAATGTCCTCCGGGCCACACCTCCCTTCTGAGGTGCTCAACTCCGAACTCTAGATGCCCCCCTATTCCTTTCTGCACTAATCCAACCAATCCCCTGGCTGCTCTTCCTGCAGAAGACGCATCCTCCCTTCCCGCTGGTGGTCAGAGAAAATCAAACTGTCCCTCTTTGGCCGCTCAACCTTTCCAAGGCTAGCACCTATTAAAAAATAAAAGCATTAACGTGAGAGTACTTCCTGCATCAGGTACTATGTCAATTACTTCCTATGATACCTATAATATCTCCATTCTGCAGATGAAAATCCAAGTTTAAAAGTAATTCACCCAAGGTCAACAGGTAGTAAACAAGAGCTGGGACTCTCACTCAAATGTAATCTATATTCCTAGGATCCCATTCTGATCCTTTTCCAAGCCTAGAGTATTTTAGCAAAAAAAGGTGGCTGCAGGTTGGTCCTAGGGTCAGCCTGCCTCTTAGGCCTCATCTCTTTGAACAGTTTCTCTCCCTTCCCTTCCTGCCCTCTTCACTTCACCCTTAGACCGAATCCCCACTACCAACATCATGCAATTTGCAGCTCTCTGAAATAGTGAGGCCTGCAACTATCTCTTTCAACATTTCCCAATGTCTGTCACTCCCTGAGTGAGCCCATCTATTCCCCAGCACTCTCTTCTGAGGCTCCTTTCCTGGTTCTCCTACTGGCTCCTCTTTCCTCCTCCTTGAAATTGAAACTCTCCGCTCCCTCCTCAGTCGCCTTGGTGGGGGGGTTCCTTTCTGTTCCTGAAAGGCTGGTGTCACCCTGGGTGATATCCTCAACCCCTACCTTACCCACACGTTAACCAAAACTGGACTAATGAGCTCAAGGGCCTTCCCAGATTTCTAACTGCCTACTGGACATCTCAAACTCAACACCATCAAAAAGGAACTTCACTTCCTCTTCCTCAACCGGCACAAGCTTATTTTTAAAAAACAAAACAAACCACAAAAAACATCTTGAGCTATTTTTCTATAGCATGGTACAACCAACCACCTCTTCCTATAGAAAATATCTTTTCATCTCCATCTAATGACCTTAACACAGTGCCTGGCACATAACACTCATTGAATTCTGAAAAAGAATAATACCTCAAAGTCCTACCCTCTCATGTTGAAATCCACTGAAATCCAAGGCTCAGCTGTTGATGTTTATTCACCTCTCCAACACCAGGAAATAAACTCAGGTGGTTCTCTTCACTTAAATCACTGCCATCAAGTTTAAAACTCAATTATCCCCCTTGTTGGCTTTTTTAAAGTTCTACAGCAAGACTAAACTTGAGGGGAGAGCCATGCCTTCTTATATCCTAGTCTCAGCCTGTAACGTATTACAAGGTGCCCACGTTCTTCAAAGATAACCTTTCATACTTGTTTCATAATCCAAAAGATATAATGGCAAAATATGGGCACATTCAGCAATAAACTGGGCTATTTCAATAATTAAAATCAAGATCCCCTTTGTCACTTCAAATGACAAAAAGAATTCAACAAACCCCACCCCAATGCCGTTGTTAACATAGGAGTCCCATGGCAGCATGTTTAATACCTAACAACAAATATGGAAGGCTCAAAACACTGTATCAGAAGTGGACTAGGGATTTCAAGCAAATGTTCCTTATTGTTTCAATTGCCATTCTTCATGAAAAAGAAGACGTGTTAAACATCAATTTGGTCAATCTGAAAATTCCAGCAGTTTCTGGGAAATCAACTTTTTCTACTGGGTGTATGACCTGGGTGTTTAGCCTGATAACTGTAATGTGCAATATGATCTATGACTGACTCTCATAGCAGTGAAAATATTTTCAAAGTTTCCCTACCTAATCTTCCCAAAAAGACTTTTCACAAAGGTCAAAAATAATTAAGATTAACAACCAAAAAAGGTGCATTTTGACAGCCCAAATTTTATTTTACAAACCAATGACAGCTACTAGAAGATGCTTTAGGAAACCTTAGCTAAGCCACATAATCAGACCTATACAAGTACAGAAAAATCTAAACATGCTTCAGAACTAAAAAAAAAAAAAAACAAAAAAAACAAAAACAAAACCAAGTTGTACGTCCTGAGGGCATACAACTTAATTTCTACCAAAAACATACTTTTTCAAAAGGGCTACGGGAGTATCAATTGACAAAAGCAGAACAAGTAGCATGATTAGACAGAGAAGTCTTAATTGCTTAACACAAGATAAACTCAGCAGTTTTAAAGTTTCCGTATCCATTTTAAATGATTAGTCCAGGGGTGGAAAAGATGAGGATGGTTTCATCACACTTTGAAAAGGAAAACTCCCACTGGAGCTAAAACAAATTTACAGTCCAGGTTATAAGAATCCAAGTTACATGGTAAATTATTAACTATTATTTTCACACCAAGTTCATGCTTAGGCAGTAAGAAAATCCTGTTTGCAGCATTAATTACATGTAATTCAGTTTCCAGGCACATAGTTAGAGGTCACATACAGGCAGAGAAAGAACAAATGCCAGTCCAGTCATCTCACTGCCTCACTCCAGCAGCCAGTGGCCCAGGACTTCATCTACACTGTCTATCTGCTTCCCAGCCACTTAAACCACATGAGGGAAGGTAAGGCAGCTAGCCCTGGGAGGTGAGAAGACACCGTTGATCCACCAGCGCAGGTGCAGGGCCCTCTGCAGATCTGTTCCACCAGTGTTATCTCCCATAGAAAATGGGATTTGAAATCACAACTTAAACAAAGTGGGCAATATCCTGACCAGGGGCCCTAAGAAACTGGCATTCTTGCATTGGAAATGAATTGCACTATTCAGATGCACAGCACTCCTTTTGCACAAAGTTGTGTTCTGAGGTGCCAGGACATCCAAGCACTTGCAGTGTCAATGTCGTGTTTAAGATGTACCAGGGGAGTTCAAACATTTAAAAAGGAATTCTACTAGGAAGATTTCGGTAATTTGAAGTAGATACCACTCCCCACCCCAATCTGTAAATTATAATACTGAATTTTTATTGAAATAAAGCACACTAAATCAAACCAATTACAAAGATACATGTGTCACACCAAGAAAACATTTTCAGTTATGCTGACAGCCCCAAATGCTTTCCATTTTTCAAAGACAGTTTTTAATGTCATGGGAAAATTGCTCACGACGTTAAAATGAAAAAAGCAAGATACAGTATCATATATGCAGTATGATCTCAACTATGAAATAATTTTAATATTTATACATTGAAAAAAAGACTAAAAGAAAATGCACCAAACATTGAACTGCAGTTAATCTCTATATAGTGGGATAACAAGATACTCATTTACTTATTGAAAACTTTCAAATTTTCCAAGAAATTAATCATAAAATCAGTGAGAAAATTAAACTTGAATGAATTAAACAAGCACCAGGCTGAGTAACCTGTCTTTGAGGCATGCTACATGGCCCTTTCCACTGCAATGAAAAAAATGTTCAACAAAATGCTACTGCGGGTTCAACACAATTTTGCACTACTGATGTTGGAAGCTTTATGTCCTACCTCCACAAACTTCAGCAGCTAACATCTAATCTTTTTTTTTTTTTTTTTTTGAGACAGAGTCATGCTCTGTCGCCCAGGCTGGAGTGCAGTGGCCGGATCTCAGCTCACTGCAAGCTCCGCCTCCCGGGTACACGCCATTCTCCTGCCTCAGCCTCCCAAGTAGCTGGGACTACAGGCGCCCGCCAATTCGCCCGGCTAGTTTTTTGTATTTTTTAGTAGAGACAGGGTTTCACCGTGTTAGCCAGGATGGTCTCGATCTCCTGACCTCATGATCCGCCCATCTCGGCCTCCCAAAGTGCACATCTAATCTTAATACACAGAAAATGCCAACTTTTTATTGAAAATTTTAATGGTATCTTAATTGCCTTAACTGTTCTTTTCAGGGGTTGGTTTGAACAAAGGGGCGTAATTTAAAAATTTCAGACTTCATAGAAAATTCAATTAAAGAAGATTCTTTGAAATAATTCATTTTAAGTAATTAAGAGATTGCTTTGGTGCATTAATCTCTTACATCTAATTTCCAAATGTTTTTTAGACACATTTTACTTTTAAACAGCTATCAACAGTTCTATTTCAACAAGATGCAGACTGCAACATTCAACAAGCATTCCTTAAGAATCAACTGTGTTCCACACACTGCTGGGAGGAGTGTGGGTTTCCAGAGAGAAGGATTCTGAAAGGTGAATGGTATAATCCAACAGGTTGGTTCTAATTAATTCTCTACAACAGAAAACTGCAAGATGTTTCTTTCGTACTATACCATCAGGTTGTTTTGTTTTGTTTTGTTTTGTTTGAGACTGAGTTTTGCTCTTGTTGCCCAGGCTAGAGTGCAATGGCGCAATCTCGGCTCACTGCAACCTCTGCCTCCCAGGTTCAGGCAATTCTCCTGCCTCAGCCTGCTGAGTAGCTGGGATTACAGGCATGTGCCACCACGCCTGGCTAATTTTTGTATTTTTAGTATAGACGGGGTTTCTCCATGTTGGTCAGGCTGGTCTCGAACTCCTGACCTCAGGTGATCCACCCACCTCGGTCTCCCAAAGTGCTGGGATTACAGGCGTGAGCCACTGCGCCCGGCCATACCATCCATCAGTTTTAAAATACTTAATCGAAACATTCGTGCTGCTGTCAAGACATACTTCTAAATATTTAGCTATAGTGATGGAAGAGGTAGAAGAGTGACACGAAAGGGGCAAGACACAGCCAAACACAATTAAATTTATTCTTAAAATGATCAATTGTCTAAGAAATTTTATCAGGAGTGATTTGTTCTCAAAAAAATGTGGTAACTTCCTTATCACTCTTGCATGTGTAGGGCCAAAGAAGGTTTTGACAAACAAAGGGTACAAAAATCTGCACTTGGAGGAGAAAGAAAATCTTACTGGTTTAGGCTGCCTAAAATGAGCTTTCCTTTTCTAGGGAAAAGGTAGCAGTTTTCTATTTTGGATGTGACAAATTAGTTATCTGCCTTACATTCTTCTTTGTAAAACATCCTATCCAACCTTATACCCCTAAACCCGATTTTGAATGATTTTTTCATAGAGCCCTACACCCAGTTTCTCCAAATCCAAGAATATTATCAAGCAACTTAATGATTTGAGAGAATAAGAAGTTCCATGCAGTCCACAGAAAGACTCTGTTGGGCAAAAAAAAAAGGCGGGGGGGAGGAACCCAGAAATGCAGCCTATTAATTCTCAAGGAGATGACACTGTGCCTCAATCTGATTCCCTGCGTTTAGACACTTCACACTGTCTACTATAATCTATTAGGCCAGAAACTCCTTGAGGAGATTATTAGCATTTTTGTTTCTTTAATCACCTGCCCCTACTCTTAGCCTCTAATAAACAGAGCACTTGGTATTCACTGTGTTCAGTAAATAAAGGACAATAGTAAAGGTTACAGAATAACAGTAAGAACTCCTAACACCAAATTCACAAAGCAGAGTTTTCAAACCAAAAAGGCCTCGCCAATCAACACTGAAGAGCTGCTGCTGTCTTGTAACTCACAAAGCACTGCTTTAAAAAAACAATTTACAAAGTTTTTTTCCTTTGTTTTGAAATTTTTATATTAAAGGCTAGACTGCCTGGGCTTGCCCAAGTCCCCCTGTCTTTAAAACTTGTTTTAAACAGGAAAGGAACTCACAACTGGGAAGAGTAAAGCCAAAAGCCAATGATAGTAATGGTTCCCATCAGTGCCTATTATGACACCAGACCCTGCATGCTAAAGGCCTTTGAGTCTGAAATGATGTGTAACTTTACAGAGGAACAACTCAGACCCAGTGGGGTTACCTCCAAGCCCTGCAGTCAAGAATGTCATCAAAATCAGTTTGGGAACTAAACCAAGTGTCTGATTTTTATGGAACAGTCTGAATCAGGGTCAGCAACTTGCAGAGACCACCTATGAGATGCTACGAGTCAGAGTGGGGCTTTGCATAAAGCTACTGAGTGAAGTCTGACTTGGCATCTGGCTCCCCACCCTAGGACCCACGCCATCTTCTTACTCGGGACCCTTTTCACCTAACCCCCATGATGACAGCTCAGAATGAAGGGAGCCCAGATTTCAATCCAACCCTTTCCAGAGATAGCACTGGGTTGGACAAGGCAACTCCAAATCTCTCCCTCCAGTGAGGAGAAAGACAATGTAACCAACTTCACTAGTTGGTCACAACATCAGACAAGCTCAAGATCTTAGCAAGTAATATTTACGAAGTCAAAGTTCTAAATGATCTGACCCCCTCCAGCGTGTTAGCTGCAATTTAAAATGTGACCTTTACTAAACAGGGAGGCAAAAAAGTATCCCAGAAGGCAAAAGCCACTGGGCCTTGAGATCCTTGGTCTATTTTTTTTTTTTTTTTTTTTTTTTTTTTGAGACGGAGTCTCGCTCTGCTGCCCAGGCTGGAGTGCAGTGGCCGGATCTCAGCTCACTGCAAGCTCCGCCTCCCGGGTTCATGCAATTCTCCTGCCTCAGCCTCCCCAGTAGCTAGGACTACAGGCGCCCGCCACCTCGCCCGGCTAGTTTTTTGTATTTTTTAGTAGAGACGGGGTTTCACCGTGTCAGCCAGGATGGTCTCGATCTCCTGACCTCGTGATCCGCCCGCCTCGGCCTCCCAAAGTGCTGGGATTACAGGCTTGAGCCACCGCGCCCGGCCGATCCTTGGTCTATTTTTATAGTAAAATTGCCCAGGGGAAAAGAGGGTACCCACAGGACCGGGAACAAACCAGAATTCCCCTTTCCTCAAGGCAAAGAATACTTCCAGTGTCATGGTAGGGTAGGTAACCTGCCTAGGCTCTCATTTAATGTATTATCTTGTATCACCTTTCACAAAGGAGACTGGCTTGGAGAGGTGGAGCACGTTGCCCAAGGTTACCAAGGAAAATAGCCTATACACAAAGACTATGTACTCTTCCTAACCAGTGAACCAGGGATACAGTTGTTTATTCACCTTTAAGTCTACTAATCCAGATTTGCTTATAGGGAAAACCACAGAAAGAGATATAAAATTCACATCGTTTCTGATTAATTTTGAGAAGAAAAGCCTAAAGATCTTTCCCACCTCAACACCTAAGCCCTAGGTCTTAGGGGGGACGATGTGGTAGACAAAAATCCCACATCTAAAAACATAAGGGTATAGTGGTTAAGGGTGTGCATTCTGAGGCCAGGCACCGTGGCTCATGCCAGTATTCCCAACACTTTGGGAGGTCGAGATTGGGGGATGGCCTGCACCCATGAGATAGAGACCAGACTGGACAACATGGTGAAACTCCAACTCTACAGAAAATAAAAAGTCAAAAATAAGAAATATATTGAAAACTAAAAATTTTTTTAATTCAAAAAAATACGCATTTTGGAGACAGGACTGGAGTATCTATTCTACCACTTACTAAACTGCCCATATCTTAGCCAAGTAAACCTTTCTTCATCAACAGTGTTAATAACCCAGGGTAGGTATGAGGATTAAACGACAACCTCCTTAGTGTGATGCTTTTACAAAGTAAACAAACACTGAAAGAGTAGGTTTAATGGTTATCACCCTAAGGTCCCATGGAAGTCTCAGTTGTATGTAGCACCCTAGGCAAACAGGTTACATTATTTCCTGATTGTAGCTATCTGGGGACTGTAATTCTCAACCCTTTCTAGAGGTTCTGGGTCCCCACTGTGTTGTATTCACTTAGCAGACCTCTGTGGTAACTCCAGTGGTAAACTCAGAATACATCTATGTCAAGTTCTTTGCTATGTTCTGTTAAAGCCAAAAAAAAAAAAAAAAGGACCAAGACAAGGTCCATGCTATCATGTGTGCCGAGGGGAATGGGACAGTCACAGAAACAAATCAAGCAGCAGAGCAAATGCATAGTTCAGGGAGGCTACAGAGACTGGGAGACCTGAAGGAAGGGTGTCACATAAGTGAGGTATGAACACGTAGGGGCTGGACTCGTCAAACAGCACAGAGGTATTCAAGAGATAAACAGTATGGCTAGGATACCTAACCCCTGGTTAACACTGGATCATAAGGGTCTTGTAATACACCATGCTGAATTTGGACTTCACTGTGTAGGCCCGGGGGAAACTTTAAACCATGAAGTGACAAGACCAGAAAGATCATTCCAATGGTCTCATGAAAGATGGACTGGCAACTACAGCTCAGAAGGAAGTGAGAGCTGAAACATTAGCCCAAGAGCCCAGGCTCAACTCCTCCAGAGGGCCTGCCATGAGCGCCACACAGCTGGCTGTGCTGTAAAACATCCCTTTCTGCTCTCAGAATATCTTCCACATATCACATTCATGACCTGAATAGAAATTGTCCAAATCTATGTTTGCCTCAACAGAAAAAAGAATCGCTGTATATTGATGTATTTCCAGAGACAGCACCGAATCTGCCATATAGAGAATGTGCTGAATGGCTCAATGAGTCATTCTGCTGTTGGGGCAGAAGAATGAGTCCAACCTGAAACTTCATCTGAGACAAATGCCTGTGGGACACTTTGGAGATATACACCGGAGGACAGTGGGACATGCCATCTGGCAGTCAGGAGAGAAGATCTAAACGAGAGGCCCAGATTTGGAAGTGAAGAGCTGGGGAATGTAATCTAGGGCAGTGATGGGGCCTGAGGACAGGTCAGGCAGGCCAATGTGGCAGAAGAGAAGCCAAGGTAAGGAGAAGCTCTAGAAGAGAAGGGATGAACAGAGGACCAATGAGAAGGGCAGGCAGAGATCCATAAAGCAGTCCAGAAGATTTCTGGGCTCAAGTATGCTGTTTACATAAAAACAAGTTACCAGTTATTAGTATTAATTTAACTCTTGGGAAATTTATAATGTTATTTTAAGACAGGATAACAAAGCAAGACAGAAATCTATTTAGCACATGCATGTTTATCTCTTTAATTCCTCTGTGAGTCTAACATACAAATGACTAGGTCCCACAGGACACAGGAAAAAAAGCAGTATGCTGCAGACAAGTGTCAAAATAAAGCACTGCATTAGTCTTTAAGCCCTGCTAGCCACTAATTGAAGTAGCTTTGATAAAAACTATTTGAGGCCGGTGCAGTGGCTCACACCTGCAATCCTAGCACTTAGGGGCAAGCAGTGAGGCTGAGGCAGATCACCTGAGGTCAGGAGTTCGAGACCAGCCTGGCCAACATGGTGAAACCCCTGTCTCTACTACAAATACAAAAATTAGCTGGACGTGGTGACAGGCGCCTGTAATCCCAGCTACTCGGGAGACTGAGGCATGAGAATCACTTGAACCCAGGAGGCGGAAGTCGCAGTGAGCCGAGATTACGCTACTGCACTTCAGCCTGGGCTACAGAGCAAGATTCAGTCTCAAAAAAACAAACAAACAAACCTGTTTGATAACCATAAATTGATATACCCTTTTTTTCTTTAAATAGAAAGTTTCACCAGGTTGGCCAGGGTGGTCTCAAACTCCTGACCTCAAGTGATCCACCCACCTTGGCCTCCCAAAGTGCAGACATTACAGGTGTGAGCCACAGCACCTGGCCAATTGATATACTTTTGATTAAAGCTGTTTACATTAGTCTCTCCCACTAAACTGGGTTCCGAGGCTTACAAGGGTAATGACTTGGGGTCTCATTCATTGTCACACTCTATCTACATGAAATATTCAGCAGGCATCAAGTCTGCCATATTCCTTTAAATTAAGAACATGTTTGGTTGGTTGGGCTGTATTTCATGGGGATAGGGGAAAGGAAGGGGAAAAAAAAACTGAGGGAAAACTGTCCTCTCTTAAATACATAGGACATGAAGAGGAACGTTGAGTTTGCTTTGATTATAAACTCAAGCCTGCCTCAATATACCAATTCTTTTCCCATGTCCTTTTGCTCTCCAAACACATGAATTTGGACCCACCCTCAATGCAAAACTCCAAAAACTTCAATTTGGCCTTTTACTTCATGAATTTGGCTAAGCAAATAATATGCAAGACTGAATTCTGGCATTGTATTTACCCTAACTATAGTGTTTCCAAGTACATCTTAAAAGAGCACCATAACAGTGTTCACTTCAAACAAATCAGATAATAAGGACACCCAGTTAAAGTCACTAATCAGCATTAGTAGTTAACAATGGCCCTAGTACCAGAACCATTCAAATTACTTTAAATATTCAAATTCAACTACCATTCTCCTTAATACACTGATGTTCTCACAAACCAGTAGAGCACAACTCAGTATAATTTATGTTTCTGTAGAGTCTTTCAAGGGGCCCTATTACTTCACCACAACACTGTTTTAACCCATGAATTAAAGGTATGAACCCTAAGAGTAAGAATGCATTCAGTCTCCAATCTGTACTGGATTAGTGCTACATAAGAAATTTACTGGAGGTAAAGATCATTTTTTCCTACACAAAACCTTATATTTAAGTTTTAAATCCTCACAACTTAAACATGTGAAAATTATAAACAGTCCCTTCAACTGTATCATTACTTAAAACTCCCAAAGTTCAGGAAAACAATAAATCACAGATGGAACACTTGCAATATAAGAAAATACATGGGAGTTGGAGGATACAGTTTTTTGAGGGCAGAGGAGGCTGGCTTGCCCTTTTTACTACTATGTACACTACTGCTACCTTAAGATAACAAGTGTGGTTTTTATGTTTCTTAAAACTCTCTTCTAAAATGTAACAGTACAATAGAGTAAAAAAGATACCTTAAGAGAAGCATGGAATGAGCCACAACCCTCTTAAAAAAGGAAGAAAATCACAATACTTAAGAGACAACTGCATCAAATATTACCATGCACTAAAATTAATCTAACAAACTATGTACACCTCTAGTTAACTGTTTTCCCAAACTTTAGGGGAAAAGATGTGAAACTCTCTAATTCAGTATCAACAGATCCCATTTTTGCCCAAGCTTCCAAAGTTCTGACAGCCTAACTACTCCACTCTATCAGGAACAGTGTGCAGTTTTAAGTACTGCATCCATACAACCTGAACTTTCCTGCAATTCATGTTTTTGTTTTTAATTGTCCTAAACACTAACACGGAAAAAACAACATTGGGGTTTCAGGAAAGAACTACAGTTTGCCACAGAGAACAAAATCTCTACAGGTATTAAAGTTTCAATGATTCAACTTCAATAAAGTTTCTTTATATCCCACTATTTCTTAGTACCTTACCAGGTTACTTTGTTTTAGATGACTTGTACTATGGCCCAAAAATATTAACTGTCAACAAGACTCACGGCCAGGCGCAGTGGCTCACGCCTGTAATCCCAGCATTTTGGGAGGCCGAGGTGGCGTGGATCACCTGAGGTTGGGAGTTCGAGACCAGCCTGACCAACATGGTGAAACCCTGTCTCTAAAAAATTAGCCAGGCGTGGTGGTGCATGCCTGTAATCCCAACTACTCAGGAGGCTGAGGCAGGAGAACTGCTTGAACCCGGAGGCGGAGGTTGTGGTGAGCCAATATCACACCACTGCACTCCAGCTCGCGCCACAAGAGCGAAACTCCAACTCCAAAAAAAAAAAAAAAAAAAAAAGAATTCATGACCTAATTACTTCTACCTGCTTAGCCATCTGCGTGGTCCATGTTTTCACCATGGTTTCAAGCAAGTCTTATTATTCTGTTGCTTTCTTTCCTTAAGCAGTATTAAATGCTGTCACACAGGTTAACTCTCCCAGCTCTATTTGGAAGTCTGTATTAGAGAGCAACAAGCAACAACAGACTTATCACTGACTACATTCCCTGGGTTTCTCCAGCAATACTAAAATCCCCTAGCCAAGAGTGCCTTCTTATGACAGGTCTGGTCTGGGGAGATAGCGATCCACCTGTCCACTGGCTGAACTCTGCTGGGCCCGCCTCTTAAAGCGCAAGGAACCTGAGGGACGGGACGATAGGCAGAAGGTCGAATCTTACATCCATCCTCTCCCACCATCTATAGCAGACCAAGTAAGAAAGGTATCAAGGGAGGTCCCAGGTCCCATGAGAACTAACCCAACAATCTCCCACCTTACTTGCCTGTCATGGACCATTAGAAATATAACAGAATTCTTAAGACACAAGAACTTCCTCTTTGACTTCAGAAGAGGAGAAAAACATGTACAACACATAACTGTAAAGCGATAAATTCTAATCAACACTGCAGAAAGATATGTAATTTTAACACCAATAAGCTCAAACTAACTTTCTAAAAACATTTTCTAGGATGGGTTATCTGACAGAAATCGCCCATATAAGGTTTAGCTTACATTCTATTAAACATTTCTAGAGCAAGCTGTTTACTGTAATAGACAAAAAACAGCATATCTGGACCTAAACCTAAAAGTGAAAAATGGGTCCACAGGCACCCTCTTAACCATTTTTCCAAAGAAATATGTTTAAACGGCTTTACCATGCAGAGCTATGGCTTCCCGGAAGGGTTGCAAATCAGTCTCTACAGATGAGCTAGTTTCCGTTGAAGTAGCTCGGTTAGGGGACACTACAGTCAGTCTTGGGGGAGCTCTAGAGTTTCGTGGTGGAGGAACTTTTCCACACAGGAAGCTGATCAAATCTTCTCTACGAATAGTTCTTCTGCGTTTTTTAACCCAAGCCAACACATCCTTATTGCGTCGCTGATAGCCAATCTGAATTCCAATATCAAAACTTCGTTGATGGGTATCCACGCTTTCTGTTAGAAATAAAGAAAAAGAAAACATGTATCATGATCATTAGAGTCAAATTGTATTCCCTCCTAAAGAAAACCATTTTACAAGCTAACCAAAGTGAATACCATGATGTGGCCTCTGTATCAGTAATATAAACTGAAATGATTACAGTCATAATGAAAATGTTATATATAAAATTTAATCTTAATGTCTAAATTCAGTGTTGACTTCAGTCCTGGAGCTTGTCTTGTTAAAAAAAATTTTTTTAACAGAAACAGATTAGTTATCTGTAATGGAACTACCTAAAATAACTTGCATCACATCATTCAACAGATGTCTAAGTATTGCACATGCCTCAGGCCACACTCATCTGCATTTACCACGTCATTGTGGAAATGCACTCCTACTGACAGATTCAGCACCAAGATTCAGGAACAAGCTGAAGACAGCGACAAACGTTTTAGAAGGAAAAATTAATTCTGATTGACGGCTCAACACTAAAACCAAATAGCATGGTGGAAACAAAAAGCTTTATTTATTTCCCTGGGTATATTCTCATTCTCCTTCCAGTTCCCAACAGCTTCCTGTAACTCAACCATTCCCAATAGATCTCCCAGACTTGATTCTTTGTGTATACTCCACCTGGGTTTTGGTAAAATGACCCCTACCTTTCAGTGGTTTCATCTAGTTGAAAAAAGTATTTGAAAATTTAAGTCACTGCAATTTATTTTTAATTGAGCTGCTGTGCCAGCAGAAAATCACCAGTATGTCTTTAACAGCATTAACCAACATCTTTACTTTATCCTTGAACTTTTTGTAAAAGCAACAACACTGTGTACATTTCTCTATTACTTTTCCCGGCTTTGATTATTTCATTTTATTTTATTTCATTTTCTGAGACGGAGTCTGTTGCCCAGGCTGTAGTGCTCAATCTTGGCTCACTGCAACCTCCGCCTCCCGGGTTCTCCTGCCTCAGCTGGGATTACAGGCGCACGCCTCCACACCTGGCTAAATTTTGTATTTAATAGAGACCGGGCTTCACCATGTTGGTCAGGCTGGTCTCGAACTCCTGACCTCATTGACCACCCGCCTCGGCCTCCCAAAGTGCTGGGATTACAGGCGTGAGCCACTGCACCCGGCGGCTTTAATTTCTTGTCTGCTATGTCTACAGTAGACTCTGAAAGGATGGGCAATCGTCAAACAATGTAAAGCTGTGTTCCAGGAAAAAAAAAAAACAATCATCCAGACATCACAGAGGATCCCAAGCTGAATTTGCACTATTAAAGAAAATGTCAAGAGGGCAGCAGAACAACCAGAACTTTATAATAAGGCTGACTCTTTGGCAGATGATAGTCTTTACTGCTGAAGAAATAAAAACAAGGATATTGTCCACAGATCTTTTCTCTTAAAAAAATAATCAATGTAGGACCTGGGATGTTAAAAAGAAAAAAGACTTCAAAATAAAAAGGACCAGGACTAGAATTCGACATCAATTTGGAAACCTGATATGCTATAGAGTGCATTCATATCTTCTCCATCACAACTTTGAGAAGGTGGATTATTCTAATTTTACAAACATAAAAAGCAGCTCAAAAGTGAAGTAACTTCTCCAGTGTCTCACTACTGGTATAATGTGAATCAATAATCTTGATTTCTCACTTCTTCATAAACAAAGCAAGGACTCCACCATTTGAATATAAATAGCTTTAGAGACGATCACCACTTTCTCCACCATTTTGAATATAAATAGCATTAGAGACGATCACCACTCTCCCATCTCTCTAAGAAAAGATTTAGATGAGCCAACCCTAAAGGGGTGGACAAACCTAAAGATGACTTTGTAATGCTGTACCTAAAACTTAAATGATTCTGAAAGAGCTGGAGGCATTAAGAGAAATCAAGTCATTGAGCAACTAAAACTTATCTTATCAAACCACATAAAGGATAAATGTAAAATGTGTTAACCTAGAAGCAATCACGTTTTTAAACCTATCCTACCTAGAAGAACTGCTTTTAATCAAGCTTATAAATGAAGAAGTTTCTGTTTCTGAAGAGAACAAGGAAATTTTATTCTTCAAAAGCCAAATGTTACGAGGTAAGCCCAGACCTGGAGAAACAGAGGAAAAAAGTCTGAAGCATAGTAAAAAAGGGATACAAGAAACAAGTCTGAAGCAGGCTTGGAGAGAGCAAAAAAGGATGACCGGGCGTGGTGGCTCATGCCTGTAATCCTAGCACTTTGGGAGGCCAAGGCAGGTGGATCACCTGAAGTCAGGAGTTCGAGACCAGCCTGGCTAAGATGGCAAAACCCCATCTCTACTAAAAATACAAAAAGTAGCCAGGCGTGGTGGCAGGCACCTGTAATCCCAGCTACTCTGGATGCTGAGGCAGGAGAATCACTTGAACCCGGAAGGCGGAGGTGGCAATGAGCCGAGAGTGTGCCACTTCACTCCAGCCTGGGTGAAAGAACAAGACACTCTCTCAAAAAAAAAAAAAAAAAAAGGAAGAAAGAAAAATGAAGTAGGCATGTAAACATACACCTGCCAAACCAGACAGCAAAAAAAGAGAAGCTAAACCTGATACAAAACTCAAGGGCCAAAGGGAAGGGGCCACGTGAGGTGGTTTAAAAAAAAAAAAAAAAACTATCCTGGGAAGAGCTTGGCCAAGTTTTGGTTTGTTTTGATTGAAGACACAAGAAGTCCAACAGTCAGATCTGCAAGGGACTAATGGTTTCATCACAGATTTGAACACTGGGAAAACTCAATAATCACTAGTAGCCTGGCTTAGATATAAGACAGTTATGTAAGAAGTTGTGAACCTCTTTAAAAATAATTATGCAACTGACAACTATTTCACCTCAAAAATTCTGAGATGACCAAGTCTCAACATCAGAACCGACTATGAGTACACTAAAAGTCAAGCATTTTGCAAACACTACCCTTACAGACTAGAAGGTCCTAGAAGAGAAAAGCAGATACAACATTTAATGTTTTAAGTATGTTTTTGCACCACCGGAGCATAATGTAGTTTTATACTGTTAACACTATATTCTGAAAACCAAGTCCGGCCAGGCGCGGTGGCTCAAGCCTGTAATCCCAGCACTCTGGGAGGCCGAGGCGGGTGGATCACAAGGTCAGGAGATCGAGACCATCCTGGCTAACATGGTGAAACCCCGTCTCTACTAAAAATACAAAAAACTAGCCGGGCGTGGTGGCGGGCGCCTGTAGTCCCAGCTACTCGGAGGCTGAGGCAGGAGAATGGCGAGAACCCGGGAGGCGGAGCTTGTAGTGAGCTGAGATCCGGCCACTGCACTCCAGCCTGGGCGACACAGCGAGACTCCGTCTCAAAAAAAAAAAAACCAAGTCCAATTGCCTTACCACTCAAACCCAACCTCAGTTATCTCCCAAAATATAAAGTCCCATGTACCTGGTGAAGTATTTAAAATAGAGTTCTTTTTAAATAGTTATCTGATTGAAAAAAAATCTTTCTCATACCTTGGGCTAATTAGGAGACCTGCATGCTTACTGGAGAATGTTAGACATGACTACATTTTAACGTAATCCCAGGACAAACTACTGTCCAGTGGATAATCTCACACACACACACACACACACGCACACACACACACACGGCCTCTTGACGGCTCTCAGCCAAACGCTGCTTTCAGCACACCCCAGTTCTAGAAGCATGGGCTTTCGAGTACCTATCCCAGAAAAACAGAGCACAGAAACCATGGCCAGTCTTGTGTCCAACACTATCTTACCGAAACCGAAGTCACTGTGGAAAAGAGCCACAAACTTGAAGGTTAGGCAAACCCCAAGGGCACTGAAATGTCAATCTAACCTTTAACCACAACACATTCATTTCCTTATTCAAAAAAGGAACTGGGCAGGCGTGGCTCGGTGGCTCATACACATAATCCCAGCACTTTTGGGAGGTTGAAGTGGGCGGATCACTTGAGGCCAGGAGTTTGAGATCAGCATGGCCAACATGGTGAAACCTCATCTCTACTCAAAATATAAAAATTAGCCAGACTTAGTGGCAGGCACCTGTAATCCCAGCTAGTTGGGAGGCTGAGGCAGAAGAATCATTTGAGTCTGCGAGGCAGAGGTTGCAGTGAGCCAAGACTGCACCACAGCACTCCAGGCTGGGTGACAGAGCAAGACTCCATCTCAAAAGAAAACGAACTGATTCACACACCAGTCATAGTAGGTATCCCATATTTATTTTTTTAAATGTTTTTATATAAGCATGTGAAACTGAATCCAACAGATTTTAGAAGACAAATACTCCCACCACAATGGGCTGGGGTGGGGGCAGAGGGCAAATAATTATATTGATTCTGAAGACCAAATGCATAACTTTCTTACATGACTGCATAAAATTTATTAGATTACACTACTTACAGCTTTTTGATACACACAAAACTTCATGTGAATTAGAGCAGGTATCGCAAGTTTATAACAAGGAACTGAAGTTCAAAGGGCCTTGTGTCCAAAGTTCAGTGACAGAGTTCCTTCTATGACCTATCTCTTCCTCAAATGAGAAGCCATCTCTCAATCACAATCTACAAACCTTAAGAGCACAATGCTACACCAAAACAACACTTCTGAAGAAATACTACTGACTATGTAAGATTTCAACCTAAGAGTTAGATTTGCACTAGTCAGTCCACCACACAGAAAAGTATTTTATTCTTTTTTGGGGGAAAGGGTAGAGGCAGGGTCTCACTATGTTGCCCAGGTTGATCTCAAACTCCTAGCCTCAAGAGATCCTCTCCCCTCAGCCTCAAGTGCTGGGACTACAGGTATGAGCCATGGCACTCCAACCAGTAAAGACAACGTATGTTTCTTCAGGAATGTAACAATCTAAGGGACAGCCAAAATTGAACACTTTCCAATCGTATTCCCTAAGGAAGTGTTATCCAAAAGTAAGCATACCTCCTAGTTACTTACGTATTTACCTAACCTTCACCTAGTACACAAAACAAATGACCAGGAACCAGGGGGAGAATTTTTATTTTTATTTTTATTTATTTATTTTTTTTTTTTGAGACGGAGTCTCGCTCTGTCGCCCAGGCTGGAGTGCAGTGGCCGGATCTCAGCTCACTGCAAGCTCCGGCTCCCGGGTTCGGGCCATTCTCCTGTCTCAGCCTCCTGAGTAGCTGGGACTACAGGCGCCCGCCACCTCGCCCGGCTAGTTTTTTGTATTTTTTAGTAGAGACGGGGTTTCACCGTGTTAGCCAGGATGGTCTCGATCTCCTGACCTAGTGATCCGCCCGTCTCGGCCTCCCAAAGTGCTGGGATTACAGGCTTGAACCACCGCGCCCGGCCTATTTTATTTTTTTTTGTGATGGAGTTTCGCTCGTCACCCAGGCTGGAGTGCAATGGCACGATCTCGGCTCACCACAACCTCTGCCTCCCGGGTTCAAGCGTTTCTTCTGCCTCAGCCTAACAAGTAGCCGGGATTACAGGCATGAGCCACCACGCCCAGCTAATTTTGTATTTTTAGCAGAGATGGGGTTTCTCCATGTGGGTCAGGCTGGTCCTGAACCCCCGACCTCAGATGATCTGCCCACCTTAGCCTCCCAAAGTGCTGGGATTACAGGTGTGAGCCACCTCGCCCAGCCCAGGGGGAGAATCTTAATAACCACTGTTTGTTGCCTGCCTGGCATCCAATCCTTGTCCTCCCCTTCTTAAAGCACTCCAAGTTTTTGTTTAGATAGCAACGTGTTCTGAGAGAAACTCCCTCTACATTTGCTTAAGGGGTTGTGGCTTAGCCCTCAACTCATCTGCATAACCCTATGTACCCCTATTAATGGTTGTGGGTAAGCAAGTGACCCCTTATGGCCAAGAGATGACAGAAGTCATTTTTAGGCTCTTCTAAGCTTCACTGAGTGGCCCTAAGACATGAGCCACAAGCCATTCTGCCAACATAATGAAGCCAGCCTGATGACAAAGTATGCTAGTGAACACACGGGGAAAACAGAGCAGGAGAGCCTGGGCCGCACAATTAAGTCAATCCTGCTGTGGCCTTTTAAGTCAGAGGGTCCAGTACATGTCCATACAGCTAAAGCCAGCCCAACTTGTGTTTTCTGATACTCGCAACCAACCTATCCTTTCACAGAAAAAGTACGCACAGGCTGGGTATGGTGGCTCACAGCTGTAATCCCAGCACTTTGGGAAGCTGAGACAGGTGGATCGCCTGAGCTCAGGAGACCAGCCTGGGCAATATAGCAAAACCTCATCTCTACTACAAAAACTTAGCTGGGCATGGTGGTGGGTGCCTGTGGTTCCAGCTACTCAGTGGCTAAGGTGGGAGGATCACTTGACCCTGGAAGATGGAGGGTGCAGTGAGCCAAGACAGCACAACTGCGCTCCCACCTGGGTGACAGAATGAGACCCTGTCTCCAAAAAAAAAAAAAAAGAAAGAAAAGAAAAGAAAAAAGAAAAGGAAAGCAACCAGGCGCGGTGGCTCACGCCCGTAATCCCAGCATTTTGGGAGGCCAAGGCAGGCGGATCACTTGAGGTCAGGAGTTCGAGACCAGCCTGTCCCAACACGGTGAAACCTCATCTCTACTAAAAATACAAAAATTAGGCCAGGCGTGGTGGCTCACGCCTGTAATCCCAGCACTTTGGGAGGCCAAGACGGGTGGATAACGAGGTAATAGATCAAGACCATCCTGGCTAACACAGTGAAACCCTGTCTCTACTAAAAATACAAAAAAAAAGGGCGTGGCGGGGGGTGCCTGTAGTCCCAGCTACTTGGGAAGCTGAGGCAGGAGAATGGCATGAACCCAGGAGGCGGAGCTTGCAGTGCACAGAGATGGCGCCACTGCACTCCAGCCTGGGCAACAGAGCAGGACTCTGTCTCAAAAAAAAAAAAAAACAGAAAAATTAGCCTGGTGTGGTGGCAGGCACCTGTAATCCCAGTTACTCAGGAGGCTGAGGGAGGAGAATCGCTTGAACCTGGGAGGCAGAGGTTGCAGTGAGCCGAGATCAAGCCACTGCACTCCAATCTGGGGGACAAGAGCAAGACTTTGTCTCAAAAAAAAAAAAAGGAAAAAAATAAGAGCTACACACAAAAAAAGCAGTCTTCTATAAAAATCTACAATCTACAAACACTATTATGAATAACTGAGGCTACTGCTTCTGACAAAGCTAAACATTTTTTTAAATTAAAAATTTTCCCCCCTTAAATTATATTTAAATTAAAAAAAAAGTTTTAAGACACGGGATCTCACTACATTCCCCCAAGCAATCCTCCTGCCTCAGCCTCCCAAAGTGCTGGGATTACAGGTATGAAAAGTATAATGCTCAGGATTTCTCACTATAATCTACACTAAGGTATTTTGAACAAAGTCTCAAACTCAGCAATAATTTTTTTGCAGCCAAGTGAGTCACAAACCAGCTCCACCAGTCTCCAGGTAAAATATGATTTCTGGCCATTTGTTTCTAAGTCACCTGCCACTTGGCCCACACATTTACAATTATGCTCAGTTCTCCTTTAGTTCACGAGTCCAAAATGGCCACAACGAAGTAAGACATATAAAGAGGGCTTGGCATCAAGATGTACCAAAAATCAGGACTTAAGGGCATCAGACTATTTTTCCTGTCAATTCTACTTACATTTACTCCATTTAGGGAAAAAAGAGGAACAAGGAAGTACACACCAGAGTTTATTCCAACACAAGGAAAAAAGAAAAGAAAATAAACTATTATTACTTCCCTTTGTTTTAAGCCCTGCCCACATTGAGAAAAATCCAAAAAATACTTAAAACTTGACCAACACAATGAATGCCAGAGCACTCACTATGCCAGGCACAAAGCTAAGAGCTTGTACTAGAATCTGTGGTAGTTATCCCTATTTAAGTCAAGTCAAGGAGCACAATGGTGAAGTAACACCTGGCTTCATTGTCCCCAGGACCATAAAGGTAAAAAGTAACAGAGTCAAGATCTGAACTCAGGCAACGTGGCAGTAGACTCCAACTCACAATGACACTAGCCCTCTGCAAGCACTGCTAGGCTGCAGATGCTCAGGGAAATGCTGTTCAAGATAACCAGAAACATCTTTCAGCAATATCCAGGACTGCATGCAACTAATGCTACAAATGCAGTTTCAAAACGTGGAGGCAAAGAAAACAAGCATCAAGGAAGAAAAACATGAAAAGCATGAAAAGCTGAGAAAGAACAATTAGAGAAATGGCTCTATGGGGCACAATCAAACACGGGCTCACACAGGTTGCTGGAAAGTGGGATCTCCAATGTAAGGAGCGAACACAGGCACGCTTGACCAAGTATTTCCCAGGTAAACATCAACCCTAGCTAGATTAAAATGATTTTTTACTCCTCTTCTTTAGTTTCAGGTATCACAAAATATATTGATCTAAGAATACTACTGAATATTGAAGAAACACCATCCTCTTTACATTTATCAAATTAAAAACCAGCAATCAGGATTTTGGCTTCCTTTATCAAAAAGAGGAAGAAAAGTCGGACCCTGCTATCTACAGCAGAAGAAACCACGCACTCCATTTTATTGAATTCTGTCCTTGCTGAAGGGACAAGTTCAACTCACATTTACATTATCTTCCAAATCCTTCTAGCCACATTCCAACGAAACCAATTAACTGAATTTTCAACTTCTCAAAAGCCCACTGACAACTAAAAGGGGCCATCTGCTGGGTATTTATCTCAATCCTGACCTTCATTAAGAAGGTCAAGATTGAGACAAAAACCTAGTGAACTTCTTGGTAGTTATCAAGAAGCTGGTAGGAGTGCCAAATTGTCCCCAGGCTGCAAAATAACCCATTTTTACCTTGTCAGATTAAGTGCTTAATTATACAAAATACAGGAATGCTGCCTGCTGCCCACTTAGAAGTATCCACCAAATTTTTCCCCCTTAAATTATATTTAAATATTTAATCAGAACTATAACCAATATCATTTAAATTTAGTACTACTTACTGCTGTATGCACTTGTGACACTACCTTGCTAATTTTATTGGTTCTATTTAAGGCAACCAATTATTCCTACAGCTGTATGCCTGTTCTCCAAAGACCACACCCTGAAAAGAAGAAAAAGTGAGACTATCCACAGTATTACCCACACACTCCTTGAATCAAATAAGAAAACGTTATTATACTATCAAATTCCACAAGACACAACTTACCATTTCTATTAGGCAAAGGATGTGTTTTCATTGTACAGGAACAAGGTACAAAATAAAACTAGTTCAGACTGACAATCTAGCATTTACAATAATCCAAGAATCATATATGATGTTTTCTAAAAATAAATGTTCCTCATTAAGTTTTCTGAGCAGGAAAACTAGCAAACTAAACATTTTAAAATGAAGCAATCAAATTAAGGATTATTTCAGAGTTCAAATGCTGAATCCATCTTCTTACACGAAAAGTTAGCACTAAAGAAAACTGCTAGCTTACTCCTAAAAGGACACATTCTACAAGCACCCAACAGCACCAAAGCCAGAGGACACTCACATTTCATATGGCCTAGGCTGAGAACCTGGCACATAAAAACACTAAAAATGTGTTGCCTTCCCCTTCAAGAACAAAGCAATACCAACAAGAGCAAAAGAATAAATCATGGTACTGCCACACCACAGAGCAATACTCGCCAATTAAAAGGCACTGAACTATGCACACCTGCAATGCGAACTCGATGGGTGAATCTTATCATAGTAAGTGGAACAAGCCAGACACAACAGGCTACAAGGACTGCACGGTTCTATTTAGGACATGATGGAGAAGAAAAAACAGTAATCAAATCAGTGACTGCCAGGGGCTGGAGTGGGGGTGACAGATATATTCTACTTGTTAAAAAAAAAAAAAAAAAAAAACGAAGTACACATTCTAAAACGGTGATTTTACCGTATGTAAATTACACTCCAAGAAACTTTTTTTAAATTAAGTATTATTTCAAAATTCCCTTTTTGGACAAAACCAAGAGCCATTCCAAAATGTTCAAGACCGTCAAGCACTACAGATGTTGAAGCAATTTACTCAGTCACAATTTAAGAAACAGCTATATAAAAGCAAAGCCAACCACTGGGGCACTATTTAACCATGTTCCCTTTTTTCAGTAAGGCTGGACTAGTAGCATGATAGTTCCTCATTCCCTAAAGTTAGCGTTCCTTTTCATCACTTTGTTACCAGTTCTCAAATTACTGTCCCAAAAAACTGTAGTCTACTCAAGAAATCTCACAATAAGAAATATTTTTCCTACAAGATGCAGCGGCCATTTGCACATTCTTACACAAAAATTAAAACTTGAAAGTCACGCAGCAGCTTCATAGCCCGTTTCAACCTATACCGGTATGTTTGAAATGCACAAAATTCCATTACTGTTCTGAGCAACTCTTAAAAGTTTGAAAGCATTTAATTACGTTTTTCTTAAGATTAACAAAGTCATAATCCTTTTTCCATAAAAACCTTGCCAAAAACAAAACAAAAATTCAACCTCAAATTTCTCAGTCTTCAAAATCAGTAAGGCACAAAATCTAAACCCACCGTTACCAAGAAAGCACAATGGTCAAGAACGTTTACTTACATATCTTCATGTCATCACAAAGGGTGGATTAACTCCAGAAAGGAACCACCATAAAACACAAATCTATCAACTCAAAACCCTCAATAGAATTCCTGCCAGCAACTCATAATAATCAGACATAGAATCGTTTTGACAGAAAACACGTGATGAAATGCTAGAAAAGAGCAGCACGTTAACATGCACGCAGATGACCGATTAGCAAGCTTTCAAGCACTTCAAAACTACATACACTGCCACGCTCTCAAATGCCTAACTCAAGAATTTTTTCCATACAGTTCGTCCCACCTCCGACTGTAGTACAAAAAACATCAACTCTTTTCTTCCCTCAACGTCTTTTCCAGTGGGAAGCAAGGCTCAGCGTCTCCCAGCTCAAGGCTTCTCAACCTGAGCACTACTGACTTAAGAGACAGGATAATTCTTCGCTGAGGGGGCCGGGGGTGTTATCTTGGGCACTGCAGGACCTTCAGCAGCCTCCATCCACTGGGTGCCAACAACAGCCCCCTCTAGGAGAAGACAACCAAAAACGTCCCCAGGCGTTGCCATCTGTCCTGAGGGGTGTCAAAACTGCCTCCGGTGGATCTAGCTAGAGCACCGCCGGGATTCTCAAGTTGCAAGGTATTCTAGGTTAGCAGCTGGGCTGGGGAGCAGAAAACACACTTGGAACGCAGGGGAGACACCCTGACGCAAGCGGCCCTTCCCTGAATCGGCAATGCAGCAAGGTTATCTTTACCTTTGTAGAGGTTGGTGACGGCGGTGGCTGCGTTTTGGAAGGGGACCCAGAGAGAAAGTCCTGGCTGCTGACACACTCGGTCTGAAAAGCAAACCAAAAAAAAAAAAAAGAAAGAAAAAAGAAACACACATAGAAAAAGAAACAGAACAAGAATGTTATTTGGGCGTCAATCACTCCGGAACGGCCATATTAGGTTTCGCCATTTTGTTCAAGGGTTTCGGGATCCCAAACCCAGTGTGAGGACCGGGGGGCAGGGGGGTCGCGGCGGGGAGAAGGGGATGCCGCAGGCCTCAGGGGCTCAGATCAGGGACAAGTCGCGGCGCAGGGAGGCGCCCCCCTCGCAGTCCCCGCCCCGAGGCCGGCTCAGGGCACAATGGGGCCGCCCCGCCGTCTCCCTTCGCCATTTTGTGACGGGGGCTCCTCCCCTCCCCTCTCCGGGCCGAGGGGGACACCGGGCGGCCGGGCCCGGAGAGCGGGGACCCTCGGACGACCGCAAAGCGGGGCTCCCCCGACGCCGGCCCTGGCCTGCCCCCCCAACCCCGGGCCTCCCTCCCACGGCGCCATCTTGCGGGGAGGGGGCGGCAGAGCCGCGGCGCCACCGGACGGGACCCCCGGGGCCGCCGCCGTAGCGGCCCCCCGAAGCGGCAGCCGAGCCGACAGGGCCGGGCCCGGGCGGGGGCGGCCAAGCGGCACCAAGATGGCGGCGGCGGCCTCACCTTTGTAGAGCTGGGCCACGGCGGTGGCCGAGTTCTGGAAGAGGTGCCACAGCTTCTGCTGCTTGTGTTCGGGCTGCGCGGCGGCCGCTGCCTCCTCCTGCAGCTCTGGGGGCAGCTGCTCGTCCTGCTCGGCCTCGGCCAGGCACTGCCGCTCCCACTTGGAGAACCAGTGCTCGGGCCCGTGCTCCTGGATCTCGGCCTCGCCCTCCTCCTTCCGCTCCTCCATCCTCCGCGGCCTCCCGCGGCCTCGCCGCCGCCGCCGCCGCGTCCTCCTCAGGCGGGGCCCCCGCGGGAGCGTCGTCGTCAAGCGGCCCGGCGGCAGGGCCCGGCGGCCGGCGGCGCCTCCTCCTCTCAGCGGCCCAGGCCTCCTGCACCCCGACGGCCGGCGAGCCCCGCCCCGCGGCCCCGTGCAACCAGGGACGACCCCCGCCCCAGGCCTTCCCACCCCCCGGGCCCCGCCGAGGTCGCCGCGGACCAGATGACCGCTGCCGCCCCTCGCCTCCCCCGCCGCAGCCTGTCTAACGCTCCCCCATGACGCTGCGGCCTCCCAACTGCCGCCGCCGCCGCTGACCGCCGAGCCCTCCGCGCAGCCCGGCCTGCACCGCTGAGCCCACCCCAAAGACTGAGCAACGTCGTCGTCGCCGCCGCGGAGGACGCCTCTGCGGCTGCTGGTCCCCGCCCTACCCCGCCCACATGCTGACTGGAGAAGCACCGCCCACTGGGCCCGAGCTCCCCTGCCCGGTTGGGGCGTGGCCGCTCCAAGGGCCCCTATTAGTCGGATCAGACCGGTTCCGCGTGCCGGCTTCTGAGCACAGCACCGTGATTGGTTCTTCGGCCTGTCTGCCTGACGTAACCAAGTGGCTGGGGGAAGGGAGTGAATGTCAGGAAGGATGAAGAGGGAGGAGGGGGAGGACCTGACAGTGGTTGCGTCCGAGCCAAGGTAGCCGGTGGGGGTGGGGAGGAAGAGCTTGAAGGGATGCGCATGCGCACTTGCTCGCTGCCCCCGAGCTCCGGGGCGCCGAGTGGGGATCACGTGACCAGGCCCAGCGACCGCACCCCGCGGGAGCTTTTCCGGCGTTTACAGGCCCTGGGGGATGCAAAATCGAGTGCGACTACTGTGCCGCGGGCATTGAGAGGTGTAGTGGGTGGTAGCGTGCTTACTCCAGCCCCTGGGGCTCCCAAAGGGAGGAGGGGAGTAGAGAAAGTGAATAAAACGCCCGACTCGTGTCCAAGTTTGCAAAGCACTTTCCGATTCTTTTGAGTGCCCCCCCACTTCATTTATTTTTTCCCTTTGAGAAGGAGTCTTGCTACGTTGTCCAGGTCTAGACTCCTGGCCTCAAGCAATCCTCCCGCCTCGGCCTCCCAAGGCGCTGGGAATACAGGCTTGAGCCACCGCGCCCGGCCCAGAGTCCCATTTCTTAGATGGGCAAATCGAGCAACAGAGCCAAAGAAAAACTTAAGAGTTGCGAAGTCGGCTCAGCTGCCCCTGCGCCCTGGCGTCCCCGAGGTCGTTGCGCCTTCCCGGTGGACAAGAGGCAGCCGCCCGCGGAGCCGAGGATAACCCGACTGCCCAGGCTGCCGGGTGCCCGCACGCGTCTGCGCCTTGGCGCCCGCGGCGGCACCCGCACCTGTCCCGAAAAGCACACTCCCGGCCACGTGCACGCCTCGCGTCACGCACCGGCCCCTGCCTCCCCCGGCCGGAACCCGCATGGCGGTGCAGAGCGCGGTGCCCGCCCCTGCTCCCCAGCAGCGCGCAATAGCTGGGCGCCCCTGAGGCTGCGCGCCCCCCTACCCTACCGGGACTTTCTCCCGGATCTGAGGCCAGAAGGCAGCGACGCAGACAGGCGGTGACCGCATAGAGGCAAAACCCACCATCCCCACCTACAGGCCCACGGCAGGCACCAGCCGGCCTGGAGCCGCGGAGGGGGCCGGCCAGGGGCCGTGTTGCCCGCAGCGTGCGACAGTGCGCTTGCACAGAGCAAGGCAGCTTTGCAAGAAAACCTGACCCCCTCACCGTGGCCTGCAAACCCCTGCAAGATCTGGCCCTGGCGCCTCTCACACAATCCCCTACTTGGCTTGTACCTTGCGCACCCCTTCCCCTCCCCTCCACTCCCCCAGTCTTCCCTCTCCCCCGCCCTCCCCTCCCCTTCGCGCCCCGCCCCCGCCTGGACGCTCACACACTGGCCTGCCTTATTTCCCTGGGACACTTAGGGTCTTTCCTGCCCCAGTCCGCTCTCTCTGGAAGCTCTTCCTCCTCCTTTTTCCTCAGATAGCTCCTGTTTAGGAAGCCTACTAGGACAAGCCTAAAGTAGCACCCTTCACACTCTCTCCTACTGCCCCGTTATATTATTTCGTAACATTGATCACTATCTAAAATGCTAAATTAGGGCGGGTGCAGTGGCTAAAAAAAATTTCCAATTTTAGGGAAGAATATAAAGTGAAAAGCAAACAAAAATCATTCTACCTAGCTCATTCTACATCCTGCCAATCCTATTCCCAGGAAATAACTTGTGACCTTTGAAAACGGAGTTACGTGTATGTCATGTGTGTATGTGTACGACGTGTGTGTCTGTGTGTGTCTACCTATATACAAGTATGTCCCCTTTTAAGGAAAAAAAAAGATGATTTTATGTGTACTATCCTACAAACCTTTTTCCCTTAACGTAATTTGGATGTCTCCACATTGGGACCTAAAGACATTTATTCTTTCAAAATAATGCAAAGAATTTCATTGTATGGATTCACTATAAAGTATTTAACAGGGCCCCTATTGATGCAAATTTAGGTTGTGACCAGTCTTTGCCTATTATAAACAATGCCATAATGAACATCTTGTACATATGTACTGCAGTGAACATCCTTGCATGTATACATATATGTATGCAAATATATATCCTCAGAAATAGTATTTTAGAGTCACAAGGTATATGAGTTAAATATTTTATGAGGCTAGTCATGGTGGCTCACACCTATATTCTCAACAATTTAGGAGGCCAAGACGGAAGGATTGCTTGAGCTCAAGAGTTCAAGACCAGCCTGGGCAACATAGTGAAACCCAGTCTCTACAAAATAATACAAAACATAGCCAGGCATGGCGACACACACCTGTAGTTACAGCTACTCAGTAGGCTGAGACGGGAGGATTGCTTGAGCAAAGAAGGCATAGGTTGCAGTGAGGCGAGATAGTACCACTGCACTCCAGCCTGGGTGACAGAGTGAGACCCCATCTCAGTCAATCAATCAATCAATAAAACTGCCTGCTGAGTGTAGGACCAATGGTTGTTGATATGTCAATTTCTGCATTTCTGCATTCCCAGTAGCACATGAGAAGTCCAGGCCTGCATATGTAGGTATGACAAAGGAAAGAACGCTGCTGGACCATTCTGCTGCCTGCAGGCCCTACTTCAAAAGCCACACACCACTTTGGACAGTCCAAAGGTTCCGAGTTTTTGCAGAATGAAAGCTGCTCTTCTTCTTGTTCATGTAATTCAGACACTGTTCCAGAAGTTTCTGACCTTTTCTTGTAAGAACATAATATTTCAGCCATAGATACAAGAAGGAATGATATTGAATTGCATCAATGGTGGATCTATAATAAATATTTGTCGGTTAGCAAAGACAATCTAAAGAAAAAGGAATAAATGTTGAAAAGCAGGCGGGGCGCGGTGGCTCAAGCCTGTAATCCCAGCACTTTGGGAGGCCGAGGCAGGTGGATCACGAGGTCAAGAGATCGAGATCATCCTGGCTAACATGGTGAAACCCCGTCTCTACTAAAAATACAAAAAACTAGCCAGGCGTGGTGGCGGGCGCCTGTAGTCCCAGCTACTCGGAGGCTGAGGCGGGAGAATGGCGTGAACCCGGGAGGTGGAGCTTGCAGTGAGCCGAGATCGTGCCACTGCACTCCAGCCTGGGCGACACAGCGAGACTCCATCTCAAAATAAATAAAAAAATAAATATTGAAAAGCATCACCTATCCGCTTGATTTCCATGACTCTGAGCTTTATTTTAACCTCTAAGAGTTTATTTTTTGTTGTTGTTTTGAAACGAAATCTCACTCTGCAGCCCAGGCTGGAGTGCAGTGGCATGATCTCAGCTCACTGCAACCTCCACCTCCTGGGTACAAGCCATTCTCCTGCCTCAGCCTGCCGAGTAGCTGGGACCAGAGGTGTGCACCACCATGCCCAGATAATTTTTTGTATTTTTTTGTAGGGATAGTTTTACATTGTTGCCCAGGTTGGTCTCCAATTCCTGGGCTCAAGCAGTTCTCCCACCTCTGCCTCCCAGGTGGCTGGGACTACAGGCACATGCTACCATGCCTGGCTAAATGTTGAATTTTTGGAAAGGCGGGGTTTTGCAGTGTTGCCCAGGCTGGTTTCCAACTCCTGGACTCAAGCAATCCTCCTGCCTCAGCCCCCCAAAGTGCTGGAATTACAGGTGTGAACTACTGTGCCCAACCCACCTCAAAGCATTTCTGAATTCTGAATTGACAGTCTTAGAGCCCTTAAGCTATTATTCAAATACTTATTATCTTCTTATTCATGTGTACTTTATAATCAATGCCACTTGGAATGGAGGAATGTCAAATGCCTACTCCTCAGTTTAAAGATCAAATCTTCTAAGCCGGGCGTGGTGGCTCACGCCTGTAATCCCAGCACTTTGGGAGGCCAAGGTGGGCAGATCACCTGAGGTCAGGAATTTGAGACATGGAGAAAACCCATCTCTACTAATAATAAAAAATTAGTGGGGTTTGGTGGTGCACGCCTGTAATCCCAGCTACTCAGGAGGCTGAGGCAGGAGAATCGCTCGAACCCAGGAGGTGGAGGTTGCAGTAAGCCAAGATCATGCCACTGCACTCCAGCCTGGGCAACACAGCAAGAATCCTTCTCATTTGGGAAAAAAAAAAAAAGGCTGGGCTCGGTGGCTTATGCCTTTAATCCCAGCACTTTGAGAGGCTCAGGCGGGCAAATCACCTGAGATCAGGCATTCAAGACCAGCCTGGCCAACATGGTGAAACCCCGTATCCACTAAAAATATAAAAATTAGCCGGGTGTGGTGGTGCCTGTCTGTAATCCCAGCTACTTGGGAGACTGAGGCAGGAAAATTGCTTAAACAGGAGGTGGAAGTTGCCGTGAGCAGAGATCACGCCACCGAACTCCAGCCTGAGCAACAGAGTGAGACTTCTCAAAAAAAAAAAAACCTCATGAAATTCTGAATCAAGTGATCTGTCTGCCCTTAATGATATTAGAATTATTCACATTTCAAATAGCAGATGTTTATATAATTGTAAGAATAGCCATGAAAATTTGTTGCATTCCTTTTATGTTTTCTTTTTTAGCACTTGTCAAACGATGAGAGTAATACACACTTACATTAAAAAAATAAAAATAGGCCAGGAGCGGTTGCTCAGGCCTGTAATTCTAGCACTTAGGGAGGCTGAGGCGGGAGGATCACTTGCATCCAGAAGTTTGAGACTAGCTTGGGAAATATAGGGAGACCCAGTTGCTACACAAAAATAAAAAATTAGCTGAGCATGGTGGTGCTCACCTGTACTCCCAGCTACTTGAGAGGCTGAGGCAGGAGAATCACTTGAGCCCAGGAATTCAAAACCAGCCTGGGCAACATAGCAAGACCCCATCTCAAATAAATAAAATAAAGACTATGGCAAGGCACGGTGGCTCACACCCATAATCCCAGCACTTTGGGAGGCTGAGGTGGGCGGATCACAAGGTCAAGAGATTGAGACCATCCTGGCTAACATGGTGAAACCCCGTCTCTACTAAAAATACAAAAATTAGCTGGGTGTGGTGGCTCACGCATGTAGCCCCAGCTACTTGGGAGGCTGAGGCAGGAGAATTGCTTGAACCGGGAGGCGGAGGTTGCAATGAGCTGAGATCACGCCACTGCACTCCAGCCTAGCGACAGAGCTAAACTCTGTCTCAAAATAAAACAAAATAAAATAAAGACTATAACAATGAAGGAACCACGGAAATTTGAATGTCCTTACTTTGAAACAGATTCTCTTCACATACATTTATTGATATATAATTCACATACCCTACAGTTCACACATTAAAGTATATGATTCAGTGGTTTTTAGTATATTCACAGAGTTATGCAATCAACCCCACTATCTAATTACAGAACACTTTCATCACCCTTAAAAGAACCCCCTCACCATTAGCAGTCACTCCCCATTACCCTCCCCTGAGCCCTTAACAAGCGCTAATTACTTTCTCTCTCTTTGGAGTTGCCTATACTAGACATTTAATATAAGTTAGATTATAAAATATTTGACCTTTTGTGTCTGGTTTCCTTCCACCTAGCATAGTTTTTCCAAGGTTCTTCCTTGTCATCACATATATCAGTGCTTTATTCTTTTTATGGCAAAAGAGTATTACAAATATTTCATATTTCATTGCATATACACATATACATACCACAATTTATTTATCTAATCATCAGTTGATGAACAGTTAGATTACTTCCAATTTTTGACTATTATGAATAATGTGGTTATGCACATTCACATACAAGTTTTGCGTGGACATATGTTTCCATTTCTCCTGGCTCTACACCTAGAAGCGGAATTGCTGGGTTACAGCATAACTCTGTTTAACTCATCGAAAAACTGCCAACCTGTTATGCAATATAATTGCACTCTTTTACATTTCCACCAGCAGTGCACAGGGGTTCCAATTTCTCCACATCCTCGCCAACACTTGTTATTGTGTCTTTTTTTTTTTTTCTTTTTCTTTAGATGGAGTCTCACTCTATCGCCCAGGCTGGAGTGCAGTGGCCAGATATCAGCTCACTGCAACCTGTGCCTCCCTGGTTCAAGCAATTCTCCTACCTCAGGCTCCCGAGTAGCTGGGATTACAGACACACGCCACCATGCCCGGCTAAGCTTTGTATTTTTTTAGTAGAGACAGAGTTTCACCATGTTGTCCAGGCTGGTCTCCAACTCCTGACCTCAGGTGATCCACCTGCCTCCATCTCCCAAAGTGCTGGGATTAACAGCATCTTTTTTTTTTTTTTTTTTTTTTTGTGGAGATAAGGTCTTCCTCTATTGTGAAGGCTGGAGTGCAGTGGGTATTCACAGGAGCGATCCCGTTACTGATCAGCATGGGAGTTCTGACACGCTTTATTTCTGACCTGGGCACCCGCATCCTTAGGTACAGCGCATCCTCCTGCCTCAGCCTCCTGAGTAGCTGGGACCACAGACACACGCCACCACAACCAGCGCCTGTCCTTTTTATTATAGCTATCCTAGTGAGTGTGATGTAGTGTCTCACTGTGGTTTTAATTTGCAATTCCCTGTTACCTAATGATGTTGATCATTTCTTCATGTGCTGTGGCCATTTGTTTATCTTCTTCAAAGAAATGTCTATTCAGGCCGGGCATGGTGGCTCATGCCTGTAATTCCAGCAATTTGGGAGGCCGAGGTGAGAGGATCACTTGAGGTCAGGAGTTTGAGACCAGCCTGGCCAACATGTTGAAACCCCATCTCTACTAAAAATACAAAAAATAGCTGGGGGTCATGGCGTGTGCCTGTCATCCCAGCTACTCAGGAGGCTGAGGCAGGAGAATTGCTTGAACCCGGGAGGTGGAGGTTGCAGTGAACCGAGACTGTGCCACTATACTCCAGCCTGGGCAACAATGCAAGACTCTGTCTCAAAGAAAAACAAAAGAAATGTCTATTCATGTATTTCACTTGTGTTTAATTGGGTTGTCTTTTTATTATAGAGTTGTCAGAGTTTTTATGTACTCTACATGACAGTCTCTTATCAGATAAACGATTTGCAAATATGTTCTCCCGTTCTGCGACTTGTCTTTTCACTGTATTGATGCTGTCCTTTGAAGCACAAAATGCTTTTAATTTTCACGCAGTACAATTTATCTGTTTTGTCTTATGCTGCTTATCATCAGTTTTTTAAATTGAGGTAAAATGCACATAACATGAAATTAACTATTTCACATACATGTCAAAAAATGTATGAGCCGGGTGCAGTGCCTCACACCTGTAATTCCAGCACTTTGGGAGGCTGAGGAGGATGGATGACTTGAGGCCAGGAGTTCAAGACCAGCCTGACAAACATGGTGAAACCCCGTCTCTACTAAAAACACAAAAATGAGCCAAGTGTGGTGGCACACACTTGTAGTCCCAGCTACTCAGGAGACTGAGGCATGAGAATCACTGGAACCCAGCAAGCAGAGGTTGCAGTGAGCGGAGATCACGCCACTGCTGCACTCCAGGCTCAGTGACAGAGCAAGACTCTGTCTCAAAAAAAAAAAAAAAAAAAAAAAAAAAAAAAAAAAAAAAGTTAATTTTTTTTTTAAGTGCAAGTAACATTTTTTAAAAAAGAATGCCTAGGAGGCCGGGCGTGGTGGCTCAAGCCTGTAATCCCAGCACTTTGGGAGGCCGAGACGGGTGGATCACGAGGTCAGGAGATCGAGACCATCCTGGCTAACACAGTGAAACCCCGTCTCTACTAAAAAATACAAAAAACTAGCCGGGCGAGGTAGCGGGCGCCTGTAGTCCCAGCTACACGGGAGGCTGAGGCAGGAGAATGGCGTAAACCCGGGAGGCGGAGCTTGCAGTGAGCCAAGATCCAGCCACTGCACTCCAGCCTGGGCGACAGAGCGAGACTCCGTCTCAAAAAAAAAAAAAAAAAAAAAAAGAGAGAGGAAAAATGATCATGATATCGTTTATTGAATGCTAACTAAGCACCTTGCACAGAACTAGGTCATCTATATCAGGGGTTTTCAACTGAGGGCATTTTTGCTCCCTTGGGGGGCATTTGGTAAAGAATGTCTGGAGGGCCAGGTATGGTGGCTCACGCCTGTAATCCCAGCACTTTGGGAGGCCGAGGTGGGCGGATCATCTGAGGTCGAGAGTTCGAGAGCTGACTGACCAACATGGAGAAATCCCATCTCTACTAAAATACAAAATCAGCCAGGCGTGGTGGCACATGCCTGTAATCCCAGCTACTCGGGAGGCTGAGGCAGAAGCATCGCTTGAACCCAGGAGGCAGAGATTGTGGTGAACTGAGATCACGCCATTGCACTCCAGCCTGGGCAACAAGAGCAAAACTCCGTCTCAAAAAAAAAAAAAAAAAAAGTGTGTCTGGAGACATTTTGATTGCCATAACTTGGGGGTTGGGGGTC
Source organism: Macaca mulatta (assembly GCF_049350105.2). Classification (NCBI taxonomy): domain Eukaryota; kingdom Metazoa; phylum Chordata; class Mammalia; order Primates; family Cercopithecidae; genus Macaca; species Macaca mulatta. The sequence goes on along the minus strand of NC_133425.1, from coordinate 10,305,146 downwards.
GCTACCACATCTAGTGGGTAGAAGCCAGGGAGGCTGTTAACATTCAACAATGTGCATAACAGCCCCCCACAACAGAGAATTATCTGGTCCAACGCGTCACTAGATCAGGGTGAGAAACCATGATCTATACACATTATCTCATTTTTCTTCACATCTGCGTAGTGGCACAGTTACTGTCAATTGTCATCATTTGTAAGTGAGGAGACTGAGGCTTAAAGGGGGTAAATAACTCATGCAAAACCCCACAGGTGGGGCAGGCACGGTGGCTCACACCTGTAATCCCAACACTTTGGGAGGCCGAGATGGGCAGATCACCTGAGGTCAGGAGTTCGAGACCAGCCTGGCCAACATGGTGAAACCCTGTCTCTACTAAAAATACAAAAATTAGCTGGGCATGGTGGCACACACCTATAGTCCCAGCTACCTGGGAGGCTGAGGCAGGAGAATCACTTGAATCCAGGATACGGAGATTGCAGTGAGCCGAGATCATGCCACTGCACTCCCACCTGGGCAACGGAGCTAAACTCTGTCTCAAAAAAAAAAAAACAAAACAAAACTGGAGTCTCGGCCGGGCGCGGTGGCTCAAGCCTGTAATCCCAGCACTTTGGGAGGCTGAGACGGGTGGATCACGAGGTCAGGAGATCGAGACCATTCTGGCTAACATGGTGAAACCCTGTCTCTACTAAAAAATACAAAAAACTAGCCGGGCGATGTGGCGGACGCCTGTAGTCCCAGCTACTCGGGAGGCTGAGGCAGGAGAATGGCGTGAACCCGGGAGGCGGAGCTTGCAGTGAGCTGAGATCAGGCCACTACACTCCAGCCTGGGCGACAGAGCAAGACTCAGTCTCAAAAAAAAAAAAAAAAAAAAAAAAAAAAAAAAAAACTGGAGTCTCTGGGCCCCATTCAGAGCTCCGGAACAGAATCATCTGCAGGTATGGGGCTCTGGGGTTGTAGTTTTGAAAGCCCTCTGGTTTGCTGGCTGCCTACCAAGTGCAGTACCCATGGGATAAACATATGGGGTTGTTAAGTCTGGTTTCAAGTGTGCTCGAATCAAGTGTGACTTTTTTTCTCTAGCCTAGACCATCCTCTTGATTATTTTATTTTATTTTATTTGTTTTGTTTTGTTTTTAAGACAGAGTCTCGCTCTGTCACCCAGGCTGGAGTACAGTGGTGGTGATCTCGGCTCACTGAAACCTCTGCCTCCTGGGTTAAGCATTTAAGCAGTCCTCTTGCCTCAGCCTCCCAAGTAGCTGGGATTACAAGCATGCGCCCCCATGCCTGGCTACACTGTTTTAATATTTTTAGTAGAGACAGTGTTTCACCATGTTAGTCAGGCTGGTCTCAAACTCCTGACCTGAAGTGATCCGCCCACCTTAGCCTCCCAAAGTGCTGGGATTACAGGCGGGAGCCACCGTGCCTGGCCCTTGATTAGTTTAATTACAAATGAGAAGCTTCAAGAAACCCAGAGACAGAATTCAGCCAAGGAGTATCTCTCTCCATTTATTTCCTCTCAGATAACATTTAGTAATTGTCTGAGTCCATTTTGTATTGCTATAAAAGAATACCTGAGACTTGGTAATGTATAAAGAAAAGCAGTTATTTAGTCCATGGTCCTACAAGCTGAGAAAGTCAAGGGCATGGTCCTGACCTTTGGGGAGGGCTTCCGTGCTGGGTCACAACAAGGCAAAGAAAGTCAAGAGGGAAGTGGACATATGTGAAGAGAGGAAAACCTAAGAGGCTTCCTGGCTTCATAACAACCCACTCTCAGAGGGACTAATCCATTCCCACAGAAATCAATTCGGTTCTCACTACCGCAGAAACAGCAGCAAGCCATTCATGAGGGATCTGACCCTGGAACTCAAATATCTCTTATTCAGCTCCGTCTCCCAACACTGCCACATCATTGAGGATCAAATATCTTTTCTTTTTCTTTTTCTTTTTTTTTTTTTTTTGAGACGGAGCCTCACTCTGTCGCCCAGGCTGGAGTACAGTGGCACAATCCTGGCTCACTGCAACCTCTGCCTCACAGGTTCAAGCAACTTTTCCTGCCTCAGCCTCCTGAGTAACTGGGTTTACAGGCACCCGCCAGCATGCCCAGCTAATATTTGTATTTTAAGTAGAGATGGGGTTTCTCCATGTTGGCCAGGTTGGTCTCGAACTCCTAACTTCAAGTGATCCACCTGCTTCAGCCTTCCAAAGTGCTGGGATTACAGCCTTGAGTCACCGTACCCAGCCAGGATCTACCTTTTGAAGGTAGGAATGTCATAGAATTGGGGAACCTGGCTGGACAAGGTGGCTCACACCTGTAATCCCAGCACTTTGAGAGGCCAAGACAGGTGGATTACCTGAGGTCAGGAGTTCGAGACCAGCCTGGCCAACATGGTGAAACCACGTCTCTACTAAAAATACAAAAGTAGCCAGGCGTGGTGGCACATGCCTGTAATCCCAGCTACTTGGTTGGCTTTGGCGGGAAAATTGCTTGAACCCAGGAGGCGGAGCTTGCAATGAGTCGGGAGAGTTTTAGTAGAGATGGGGTTTCTCCATGTTGGTCAGGTTGGTCTCGAACTCCTGACCTCAGGTGATCTGCCCGCCTCGGCCTCCCAAAGTACTGGAATTACAGGCATGAGCCACTGAGCCCAGCCTAGGGCCCCTTTTTACATATCTCCCCTGGGGCAGAAATGGTAAGCTCATAATTGAATCTAGTCACAACTCACTTCATTTGTTCTTCTGATGGAATTGTTTCTTTCTAAAGTCTTGTTTTATTTATTTGTATGACGTTTTTATGTTTTATTTATTTATTTATTTTGATTTATTTTTATTTTTTTTGAGAGAGAGTCCCACTCTGTTGCTCAGGCTGGAGTGCAGTGGCCTGATCTCGGTTCACTGCAACCTCCGCCTCCCGGGTTCAAGCAATTCTCCTGCCTCAGCCTTCTGAGTAGCTGGGATTACAGGCATGCGCCACCATGGCCGGCTAATATTTTTGTACTTTTAATAGAGATGGGGTTTTGCCATGTTGGCTAGGCTGGTCTCAAACTCCTGATCTCAAATACTCTGCCCTGGGATTACAGGCATGAGTCACTGTGCCTGGCCTGACTTTTTTTATTTTATAGAGATGGTATTGCACTGTGTTGCCCAAGCCTGGTCTCTAACTCCTAGGTTCAAGCAATCCTCTGACCTTGGCCTCCCAAAGTGCTGGGATTACAGGTGTGAGCCACCATGCTGGGCCCTAAACTCTTCTTTTGAATAAAAGCACAGCTAGCAAACAAAGTTAAATTTTAAGTAGATTTTTTTTTAACAGAAATCAAAAAGCTTATATGTTCTCCTCCCCTTGTTATGAAATGCACCACCTTACCTTGGGCAAGTAAATTCTACCTGTCTTAAAAAAGCAGTAGGAAATACTGCTAGTCTCTTTTCCATGAGACAGAAAAACTTTTACCCAGAAGTGTTAAATAGGCCAGACATGGTGGCTCATGCCCATAATCCCACTGCTTTGGGAGGCCAACGTGGGAGGATTTCTTGAGCCCAAGAGTTAAAGACCGGCCTGGGCAACATGGTGAGAACCCTACCTCTATTAAAAAAAAAAAGTTAAAATTTTTTTTAAATTTAGTTTTTTTCTTTAAATTTTTAACCTAATGGAGAATAGTAGATTTTCCTAATGGAGGAAATACTAGATTTTCCTAAGGGTGTCTCAAAGGTGAGCATGTAATGAGATAATATATACATAATGGAATCCACTAGTTCCCTTCCTAATATCCATTCCCCCATTTTTCTTTGCTAGCAGAGTCTGAATTTTATTCAAGCAAGCAATGTGCCCATCTTAAGAACTACACTTCCCAGCCTCCCTTGCAGCTAAGGGAGGATGATGAAATAATAAGAGGAAGTCACTGGGCAGGGCTTCCAGGAAAGCTATTTAAAGGGAAATGACTTAGCTTGCCCTCTGGCTCTTGCTACTTCCTTCTTCCCGCTGCTGGGAACACAAGCAAAACATTGAGGGCTGCAGCAGCCATCTTTGACCATGAAGTAATCTTAAGAAAGGAAGCCATGTGCTAAGAATGGTGGAGAAGAAAGGAGGAAGTGCCTGATGAATTTGTCAACATCCGTGGACTACCTATTTCTAGACTTTTTTAAGTAGAGAAAAATAAGCCTCTAGTTTATATAAGCAACTGTGGTCATGTTTCTGTACGAACCAAACACAATTTATTCATCCTTATGATATGTAAAGCTTGAGAAGTAAATTCTGATTTTTTTTTTTAAATCTTGCCCAAATTCCTATCTAAGGGGTTTGGGGAGTCATGCCCTACAAACCATAAATTCTCATCAGATGAGTTTTATTTAACCCTATATATATCTTGACATACTTTTCAACCTGACTCTGCCATAACATGAGGAGACAAGGAAGAAAGTCAAAATATTTTACCCCCAAAACATGTTTCTTTTTTTTTTTTTTTTTTTTTTTTTTTTGAGATGGAGTCTCGCTGTGTCGCCCAGGCTGGAGTGCAGTGGCCGGATCTCAGCTCACTGCAAGCTCTGCCTCCCGGGTTTTTACGCCATTCTCCTGCCTCAGCCTCCCGAGTAGCCGGGACTATAGGCGCCCGCCACCTCGCCCGGCTAGTTTTTTTTTTTGTATTTTTTAGTAGAGACGGGGTTTCACCGTGTTAGCCAGGATGGTCTCGAACTCCTGACCTCGTGATCCGCCCGTCTCGGCCTCCCAAAGTGCTGGGATTACAGGCTTGAGCCACCGCGCCCGGCCAAAACATGTTTCTTTGTCACATTTTGGAATGGCCCTGCACCCCATCCTTTGTGGGGAGAAAGTTCACATCTGTAAAGAATTCCAATTAACATAGCTAGACCTTTTCCTTCCAGGCCCCTCCAATTCTGAATAGAATAAGTGAAAGTCTAGCACCTTTTAAAGGTTCTGAATAGGAAAGATGTGTCATCTATTGTTGATAAGGACAGCTGCTATGAGACTTGGAAAGAACCTTGGTCTCCATGATCTGTTTTTGTTTGTTTTCTTTTTTTCCTTTGAGGTGGAGTCTCACTTTGTTGCCCAGGCTGGAGTGCAGTGGCTCGATCTCAGCTCACTGCAACCTCTGCCTCCCAGGTTCAAGTGATCCTCCCTCCTCAGCCTCCCAAGTAGCTGGGAGTACAGGCGCACACCACCACAGCTGGCTAATTTTTGTATTTTTAGTAGAGATGGGGTTTCACATGTTGGCCAGGCTGGTCTCAAACTCCTGACCTCAGGTTATCCACCTGCCTCAGCCTCCCAAAGTGCTGAGATTACAGGTGTGAGCCACCGTGCCCAGCCCACAATCTTTTATCTTAAGCTGAACGTTTCCTTTCTATTGATACCAGGTCCTTAGACAAAAACTTAACCAATTGTTAACCAGAAAATGTTTAAATTTACCTATAGCCTGGAAGCTCCCCCCACTTCAAGTTGTCCCACCTTTCTGGAACAACTCAATGTATTCCTTAAATGTATTCCTTAAATTGATTGATGTCTCATTCCTCCCTAAAATATATAAAACCAAGCTGCAGCCCAACCACCCTGGGCACATGCTCTCATGACCTCCTGAGGGCTGTGTCACAGGCCATGGTCACTCATATTTGGCTCAGAATAAATCTCTTTAAGTATTTTACAGAGTTTAACTCTATTCATTGACAAGCTCTTGGTAATTTGCAGATTTCTCAATACATGTGATGTTTCATAGTTTGAGGAGATCTGCGGTGGTTTCTCATTTTTGCTTTCGTCTTGCTTTTACCCACTGTGTTTATGCACCTTTTCTCCATTACAGCCTTGTGTTCCTTCTGAAGCTGGTCCTCAGCCTAGAGCTGTAGCTGCAAGTTGCTGCCGGTTGTCAGATAGTACTCAGGATAAGAATGTGATCGCTCATCCTGACTCTGCTATCTGAGGGCTGAATCACAGGCAATTAAATGCATTTTCAGAAAGACTGCCAGTGGCCTTGCCTGACTTGCGGCCACTCTGTGGATGGTTCTCTGAGCCTGGATTGGAGGCAGAGCCTGGGCTGGAGATGTGCTTCATTCAGCACGATGACAGTACCATGGAGGAAGGTGCCACCTGTAGACTGTGTCTCAGGTCTCTCGCTTCTGATGACTAAACGGTTCCCCGATTTTCCTGAAACTGTGTTCTAAAAGTGGCATGGCTCTGAAAACAAAAAGACTCCGATTCATGGGCCAGCCCAGGTATCACAGGAGGATCAGCTTCTTGATGAGCCAAGACATCTGTGTGGTAGAGCCACACTGTCTGACCACAACCTGCGTCCAAAAACAGCAGTAACACAGGCTCTCGTATTCAAACACAGACTTTGGTTCTGGAAGTCTGGGAGTCTGCATTAATTAATTAATTAATTAAATTTATTTATTTATTTTTGAGACAGGGTCTCTGTCACCCAGACTGTAGTGCAGTGGAGCAATCATAGCTCACTGCAGCCTTGAACCCTTGGGGTCAAGCAATCCTTCTGCCTTAGCCTCCAGAGTCCTAGGATGACAGACTTGCGCCACCATACCCAGCTAATTTTTTGTTTTAATTTTCTGTAGATATGGGGTCTCCCTATGTTACCCAGACTGGACTCAAACTCCTGGCCTCAAGCCATCCTCCTGTCTTGGCCTCCCAAAGTGCTGGGATTACAGGCATGAGTCACCTTGCCCAACTCAATGGTTTCCTTTTTTTTCTTTTTTTTTTTTTTACTTTGTTTCTTTCTTTTTTGAGACAGGGTCTCACTCAGGCTGGAGTGCAGTGGCATGATCTCAGCTCACTGCAGCGTCGACCTCCCATGCTCATGTGATCTTCCCAGCCTCCCGAGTACCTGGGATCACAGGAATGCACAACAATGCCTGGTTCATTTCTTGTTTTCTGTAAAGATGGGGTCTTGCTATGTTGCCAGGTTGTTCTCAAACTCCTACACTCAAGCCATCTGCCCACCTTGGTCTCCCGAAGTGCTGAGATTACAGTCATGGACCACCACACCTCGCAGTGGTTTCTAATATATATCTAATCCCACTGCTCTCCATTCGAATTTTAGCAGTTTTCCTTCCAGTCTTTTATTATTTTATTTTTTGAGACAAGGTCTTGCTCTGTCACCCAGGTGAGAGTGCAGTGGCGTGATCTCAGCTCACTGCAACCTCTGCCTCCCAGGTTCAAGCGATTGTCCTGCCTCAGCCTCCTGAGCAGCTGAGATTATAGGCGTGTGCCACGACACCCAGCTAATTTTTGTATTTTATTTGAGACAGGGTTTCACCACGTTGGCCAGGCTGGTCTCCAGAACTCCTACATCAGGTGATCTGCCTGCCTTGGCCTCCCAACGTGCTGGGATTACAGGCATGAGCCACTGCCCCAGCCACCTTTCAGTCTTTTATATTAACAGAAGTATTTCCAGTGCTGTGCTAGCACCAGTGCCCATAGGCTTGGATAGGCAGCTGTGCATGTCTCTATTCTGCTCCTCCCTCAGTGACATCACAACGTAGCTTGAAATCAGCCATGGTGAGAGTATTTACACCACAGAAATTGGCAGATGCTACTCTATAAAGCAGGGATTTTCTTTGCACAGAGTCAGTTGCTAAACATTTACCAGCACATCACTGATTTTATTATCATCAGGTTTACCCTGTCATTGCACTCTCCCCTATTTCACTTCTCCAACGATTTCACTTTCCCCTACAGTGTACCAGGAGCTTCATCCTAGCAAAGGAAGACAGACGATACGTAAGTAAACATGGAAACAAACAAGATCGTTGTAAGTAGCAATACAAAGTAGGGAGAAAATTAAAACAGGAGATATGTTGACTAGACTCCTTTTACCCTTTTATTCCCCATATCATGTCATAAACATTTCCCTAAGTTCTAAAAAGGTCTTAGCGCTTCTGCCTGTAATCCCAACACTTCGGAGGGCCAAGGTACAAGGATCGTTTGAGTCTAAGAGTTCAAGACCAGCCTGGGCAACATAGCAAGATCCCATCTCTATAAATAAGCAAACAAATAGATAAATAAATAGAAATGTTAAAAAGTTTTAAGGCACATTATTTTCACTGACTACATAATATTTATTCCTTGTAAGAATGTTCTACTTTTTTTGCCGGGCGCGGTGGCTCACGCCTGTAATCCCAGCACTTTGGGAGGCCGAGGCGGGCGGATCACAAGGTCAGGAGATCGAGACCACGGTGAAACCCCGTCTCTACTAAAAATACAAAAAATTAGCCGGGCGCGGTTGTGGGCGCCTGTAGTCCCAGCTACTCGGGAGGCTGAGGCAGGAGAATGGCGTGAACCCGGGAGGCGGAGCTTGCAGTGAGCCGAGATCGCGCCACTGCACTCCAGCCTGGGCGACAGAGCGAGACTCCGTCTCAAAAAAAAAAAAAAAAAAAAAAAAAGAATGTTCTACTTTTTTTAAGAAGTCCCCTGGAGTTCAGAATTGCCTAACCTCAGCACTATTGATATTTTGGACCAAAATAATTATTTGTTATTGGGGGCTGGGCTAAACATTGTAAGCTGTTTAACAGCATCCCTGGCTTCTACCCACTAGATGCTGGTAATACCCACCCCACCAGCTTCTTCCAGTAATGACAACCAAAAATGTCTTCTGGGGCAACAAAATCACACCAGTTGAGGATCACTACTATAACTGGACATTTACCACTTTTTTTGTTGTTGTGGTTTGTTTTTTTTTTTTGTTTTGAGACAGGGTCTCATTCTGTTGTCCATGCTGGAGTGCAGTGGTGCCATTTTGGCTTACTGCAACCTTTGCCTCGCAGGCTCAAGTGATCCTCCAGCCTCAGCCTTCTGCGTAGCTGGGCCTACGGATGCCCGCCACCACGCCCGGCCAATTTTAACATTTTTTTTGTAGAGACGGGGTCTCACTATGTCACCCAGGCTGGTCTCAAACTCCTGGGCTCAAGTGATTTGCCTGCCTTGGCTTCTCAAAGACCAGGCTGGCCAACATGGTGAAACCCTGTCTCTACTAAAAATACAAAATTTAGCAGGGCGTGGTGGCAGGCGCCTATAATCCCAGCTACTCCAGAAGCTGAGGCAGGAGAATCACTTGAACCCCGAGGGCAGAGGTTGCAGTGGGCCAAGATCGTGCCACTGCACTCCAGCCTGGGCGACAGACCAAGACTTCATCTCAAAAAAAAAAAAAAAAAAAAGCCAAGAAAATACTCAGGACTTCTCCAGATACCTGGAATCAGAATCTCTAGGGTTAGGACCTGGCGATCAGTTGTAACACACCCTCCAGGGGATTCTGATGCAGGCTCCCTTTTGATAACCACTACATGAGGGGGCTTAGAAGTCGGTTTCAGCCGGGCGTGGTGGCTCAAGCCTGTAATCCCAGCACTTTGGGAGGCCGAGGCGGGCGGATCACAAGGTCAGGAGTTCAAGACCAGCCTGGCCAATATGGTGAAACCCCGTCTCTACTAAAAATACAAAAATTAGCCGGGGGTGGTGGTGGACACCTGTAGTCCCAGCTACTCAGGAGGCTGAGGCAGGAGAATCACTTGAACCTGGGAGGCGGAGGTTGTAATGAGCCGAGATCAGGCCATTGCACTCCAGCCTGGGAGACAGAGCGAGACTCCGTCTCAAAAAAAAAAAAAAAAAAAAGGCGGTTTCAGAAATGAAAATCGTGTTTGAGGTTGGTTAGGTCCTGCAATACCTGGTTGTGGTTGCATCATAATGACGTTTTCCCCTCTGGCTGATTCATGGCAGATCTAGGTGATTAGTGCAAATTAGCTGTGTTCAGGTGTGCTTTTGACTTAAGTACCACCTTTCAGCTCAGGATTACCAAACACCACTTATTTTTATCCGGAGAGGCTCTCGGAGGCTCCAGGACCAGCGAGAAAGTTAAGAATAGAAAGCAAATGGACCGTCTGACTAGGCTCTAACCACCACGTTGTCATTCACCACGGCATGTAAACCTTGGTTCTTTAAATAAAGAACATTTGGGTCTTTTCAGAAACTGAAAACCACAGACTACAAGGCCAAGTCAAAATGTACTGCTCACAGCTACATCTCATGCTTGCTGCCATCTTGTGAAATGTGCTACCAAGAATTCAGTTCAGAATAAGAACTGTTTTCCTTGTTGGGGCTCAGGACGTGCTACCCCAAAATATGATACCTTGGCATTTGAAAAAAACAGCAGAAGCAGGAAGGTCCCTCTCATCTTCCCTTTGCCTCTCCTTTCAAGCAAAAAAGCCATAAGACACAAAAAGGATTCTCTGATCTTCCTCTAGAGCAGATCGTAAGACCTGTCAGAGGTACGCACCCTGTACCCGGAGGAAAAAACATCCTTGTCTCTGAAGACACAGGGACACAGGGAACAACCTAAACAAAAAGGCCTTGCCAACTTCCAGCCAGTTTGTTCCCGTTAGGTCATAGCCCCAGTGTCCAGCTATCCTTCTCCATGACTGTCCACTCTTCATCAAACCTAAGCATAAAATAGACAGGTTTCTGACCAGGGGCGGTGGCTAATGGTTATAATCCTAGCACTTTGGGAAGGCAAGCTGGGTAGATCTCTTGAGTCAAGAGCTCGAGACCAGCCTGGCCAACATGGTGAAACTTCGTCTCTACAAAAAGTACAAAAATTGGCCAGGCATGGTGGCTCATGCCTGTAATCCTGGCACTTTGGGAGGCCGAGGCGGGCAGATCACTGGAGGTCAGGATTTCGAGACTAATCTGGACAACATGGCAAAATCCTGTCTCTACTAAAAATACAAAAATTAGCCAGGCATAGTGGCATGCACATGTAATCCTAGCTACTAGGGAGGCTGAGGCAGGATAATTGCTTGAACCCAGGAGACAGAGGTTGTAGTGAGCCGAGACCGCGCCATTGCACTCCAGTCTGGGTGACAGAGTAAGATTCTGTCTCGGGGGGAAAAAAAAAAGTACAAAAATTAGCCAGGCATGATGGCACATACCTGTGGTCCCAGCTACTTGGGAGGCTGACATGAGAGGATTGCTTGAGCCTGGGAGGCGGAGGTTACAGTCAGCGAAGATTGCACCATTGCACTCCAGCCTGGGGGACAAAATGAGACTGTCTTAAAACACACACACACTCACAGGTTTTCCTGTTTCTGGATCTTCATTTCTGAAGGTTCTCACATCACATTAATCTTATATTAAATGCATGTGTTAATCTGTCTTTCATTGTGGGGACTCAGCCATGGACCTAGCAATGGGTGAGGAAAGATCTTTCCTTCCCTACATCTCCCACGGTTCCTAAATGGGGTTTGTCCTTGCCTACTCCAGAAACAAAAGGAACACTGGTCTAATGGTTCTCCGTTGTGGCATCACTGTCCCATTCAAGCTGACGTTTATAAACAGACAGTGGATGTGGGGTTGTCATGGTGGTGTGATCTCTGGCATCCAGTGTGTGACGCCAGCATTGCTCGCCATCTTATAGGGTGCAGGTGAGAATGTACAATGGTACAATCACTTTCAAAAATAATTTGAGTTGGCCGGGCACGGTGGCTCACGCCTGTAATCCTAGCGCTTTGGGAGGCAGAGGCAGGCAGATCACCTGAGGTCAGGAGTTGAAGACTAGCCTGGCCAACATGGTGAAACCCCATCTCTACTAAAAATACAAAAAAATTAGCCAGTCATGGTGGTGGGCACCTGTAGCTCCAGCTACTCCGGAGGCTTGAGGCAGGAGAATTGCTTGTAACGCAGTCGAGATTGCGCCACTGAACTCCAGCCTGGGCAACAGAGTGAGACTCTGTCTCAAAAAAAGAAAAAAAACATTATTCAAGAGTTAGTTAAAAATTCAAAATATACTTACCATATGGTCCAGCCATTCCATTCCTGGATATTTACCAAAGAATGCCTATGTCCGTATTTGTACCTGAACATTCATATCAGCCTATGCATAATCGCCAAAAACTGGAAATGACCCGAATGTCCAGATGAACAGATAAACAGGCTGTGATGCGATCATACAGTGGACAACTTAATGCTCAGCCATCAAAAGGAATAAACTATGAGTACACAATACAACATAGATGAGGCCGGGTGCAGTGGCTCACCCCTGTAATCCCAGCACTTTGGGAGGCCAAGGCAGGTGGATCACCTGAGGCCGGGAGTTCGAGACCAGCCTGGCCAACATGGTGAAACCCCATCTCTACTAAAAATGCAAAAATTGGCCGGACATGGTGGCTCACGCCTGTAATCCCAGCACTTTGGGAGGCCGAGGCGGGTGGATCATGAGGTCAAGAGATCGAGACCATCCTGGCCAATATGGTGAAACCCCGTCTCTACTAAAAACGCAAAAAATTAGCTGGGCGTGGTGGTGGGCACCTGTGGTCCCAGCTACTCAGGAGGCTGAGGCAGGAGAATCACTTGAACCCGGGGGCAGAGGTTGCAGTGAGCCGACGTTGTACCACTGCACTCCAGCCTGCCAACAGAGTGAGACTCAATCTCAAAAAACAAACAAACAAACAAACAAAAAACAAAAAAATACAAAAATTAGCCAGGTGTGGTGGTGGGCACCTGTAATCCCAGCTACTCAGGAGGCTGAGGCAGGAGAATCGCTTGAAACTGGGAGGCAGAAGTTACAGAGAGCCGAGATTGTGTCACTGCACTGCCGCCTGGGCCACAGGGCACACAGAGAAAGACTTCATCCAAAAAAAAAAAAAATTATATCTATCTATCTATCTATCTATCTATCTATCTATCTATCTATCTATCTATAGAGAGATGAAACTCAAATAATTATGCTGGGTGAAAGAAGCCAGACACAAAAGAATACATGAATTATAATTCATTCCCTTCACATAAAATTATAGAAAATGCAAACTAATCAGTCTATAGTCACAGAAAAAAAACAGATCAAACCATTTGCCTGGGGATGTGTGGAAGGGCCAGGGGGAAGTGAAGGAGGGATTCAATTCCATTTGAATTCCCTTGGGGTGACAAAGAATCAAGTTGGGTGATGGCCGTGTTAATTAGCCCTCCGTAGGGCAGCTCACAACCCGGCAGCTGGCTCCTCAGGGCAGAGGGAGTGTGTAAAAGAGAGTGTCTGAGAGACGGAAACCATTGTTCATAATCCACTCTCAGAGGTGACATCCATCACTTCTGCTGTATCCTATTCATTTGAGAAAAGTCAGTCAATCCAACGCACACTGGAGAGCTGGGTGTTATATAACAGAATGAATTCCAAGAGGCGTTGGATCTTTGGGAGCTCTCTTAGAGGCTGCCCACCTCAAGTAACAAATGGGAACATGCAGAAGTATGAAAGCGGACACACGCAGTGTTCTCCCGCTCTGCCCAAATTAGGGCACATTAATAGTGGCCTGGCAGGTCAGAACCACTTCACAAGGACATTTTCTTTCCTCCTTAAAAAAAAAAAATACCATCGGCCAGGAATGGTGGCTTAAGCCTGTAATCCCAGCACTTTAGGAGGCCAAGCTGGGCGGATCACCTGAGGCCAGGAGTTTGAGAACAGACTGACCAACATGGTGAAACTCCGTCTCTACTAAAAATACAAAAATTAGTCGCGCGTAGTGGCGGGCTCCTGTAATCCCAGCTACTTGGGAGGCAGAGACAGGAGAATTGCTTGAACCCGGGAGGCAGACGTTGCAGTGCGCCAAGATTGTACCACTGCACTCCAGCCTGGACAACAGAGCAAGACTCCCTCTAAAAAAATAAAAATAAAAATAAAAAATAGCATCGACCGGGAGCTGTGCCTCACACCTGTAATCCTAGCACTTTGGGAGGCTGAGGTGGCCGGATCACTTGATTTCAGGAGTTTGAAACTGGGCTGAAGAACATAGTAAAACCCCGTCTCTACTAAAAATATTTTTAAAACTAGCCGGGCAGCTGGGCACAGTGGCTCATGCCTGTAATCCCAGCACTTTGGGAGGCTGAGGTGGGCGGATTACCTGAGGTAAGGCGTTCGAGAGCAGCCTGACTAACATGGAGAAACCCCATCTCTACTAAAAATACAAAATTAGCCGGGCATGGTGGTGGGTGCCTGTAATCCCAGCTACTCGGGAGGCTGAGGCAGGAGAATGGCTTGAACCTGGGAGGCAGAGGTTGCGGTGAGCTTAGATCATGCCATTGCATTCCAGCCTGGGCAACAAGAGTGAAACTCTGCCTCAAAAAAAAAAAATAATAACAAATTAGCAGGGTGTGGTGGTGGGCACCTGTAATCCCAGCTACTTGGGAGGCTGGGGCAGGAGAATTATTTGAACCCGGGAGGCGGAGGTTGCAGTGAGCCAAGATCACATCATTGCAATCCAGCCTGGGCAACAGAGTAAGACTCTTTTTTAAAAAAAAGAAGGCCAGGCGCTGTGGCTCAAGCCTGTAATCCCAGCACTTTGGGAGGCCGAGACAGGTGGATCACAAGGTCAGGAGATCAAGACCATCCTGGCTAACACGGTGAAACCCTGTCTCTACTAAAAAATACACCAAAAAACTAACCGGGCGAGGTGGCGGGCGCCTGTAGTCCCAGCTACTAGGGAGGCTGAGGCAGGAGAATGGCGTAAACCTGGGAGGCGGAGCTTGCAGTGAGCTGAGATCTGGCCACTGCACTCCAGGTGGGCGACAGAGCGAGACTCCGTCTCAAAAAAAAAAAAAAAAAATAATAATAATAATAAAAAAGCATCATTGCTCCTATCCCTGTGGTCATAAGAGCTGATAGTGCTGATGTAGTTGGCAGTGTGTGTTTTTGTGGTTTCTCCAGTAGCTAAAGCAACAGCTTGTTGGAAGAGAACAGGAGAAGCATAAAAGTGTCGTGGGATGAAAGATGCCAGGGGTGTGCCCAATTCCCCAAACAGTCTGGATTATCTTCTAGAAATATTCATCGCTGTGTTGTACTGCTCAGGACAGGCTATGCTGCTATAAATGAACAAATGAAAACAATAAAATTATGTACAATTGGCAACACAGTGGTCGATGCCTGTAGTCCCAGCTACTTGGGAAAGTGAGGCAGGAGGATCACTTGAGGCCAGAAGTTTGAGACCAGACTGGGCAACATAGCAAGACTCTGTCTGAAAAAAAAAAAAAAAAGTAGGCCGGGCACAGTGGCTCACACCTATAATCCCAGCACTTTGGGAGGCTGAGGTGGGCGGATCACGAGGTCGGGAGATTGAGACCATCCTGGCTAACATGGTGAAACTCCATCTCTACTAAAAATACAAAAAATTAGCCGGGCATGGTGGTGGGCGCCTGTAGTCCCAGCTACTCAGGAGTCTGAGGCAGGAGAATGGCGTGAACCCGGGAGGCGGAGCTTGCAGTGAGCCGAGATCGCGCCACTGCACTCCAGCCTGGTAGAGAGAGCGACACACTGTCTCAAAAAAAAAAAAGTACATACACACACACACGCACATTTAATAGGCTAAACACCACAAAAATTTATTTCATGTTCAGGCAAAGCAGGCTGTGGGTCCAGACCACTCTCCAGGGCTTCTGCTCTCCACATGATGACATGTGGTGACTCAGAGATCCAGGCAGCTTCTATCTTATGACTCCATGCTTTCAATACAAGGCCTCCTCTATGATGAGCAAGATGAAGCCTGGAGAATCTTGCAGGGGCCCCAGAAAGGAAGTGACACATCACTTATGATTCATATTCTATTGGCCAGAACTAGTCACGTAGCCCAGCCTAACTCAAAATCATTGGGAAGGTATTTCCATACACTGAAAAAGGAAGGGAGAACTGGATATTGGGCAGTGTGAATATCAATTACATATGGCAAGGAGGAGATTGAATGCAGACACTAGTATTCAGAGGTGAGCATCCTTACCTGCTGTTTAAGCTGGGGAGCCTCCCACTTTGGGAGGCCGAGGTGGGTGGATCACCTGAGAACGGGCTCCTGTAATGGGCACCTGTAGAGTAGCTGGGAGTTCGAGATCAGCCTGGCCAACATGGTGAAACCTCTTCTCTACTAAAAATACAAAAATCAGCCAGGAATGGTGGCACATGCCTGTAATCCCAGCTATTCTGGAGGCTGACACAGGAGAATCGCTTGAACCCAGGAGGCAGAGGTTGTAGTGAGCCGAGATTGTACCACTGCACTCCAGCCTGGGTGACAGAGCAAGACTCTGTCTCAAAAAAAAAAAAAGCCGGGGAGCCTGACTGCTTCAAAATTAATTACAACATTTTAACAGAAAGGCCCTGGCCGATACTCACACACACAATTCCACATGTTATATTTGTTACCTGAAAAAAACAGGGTTCATTCGCCTGAGTGAGTGATAAACGACACTCCATGAGAATGTAGGGTTTTTGTTGTTGTCGTTGTTGTTGTTGTTGTTTTTTAATTAATAGAAATAAGGTCTCACCATGTTGTCCAGACTGGTCTTGAACTCCTGGGCTCAAGCAATCCTCCTACCTCAGCCTCCAGAGTAGCCAGGACTACAGGCATGTGTCACTAAGCCCAGCTAATTTATTTTTTGTTTTTTATTTTTGAGAGGAGTCTTGCTCTGTCTACCAGCTGGAGTGCAATGGCACGATCTCGGCTCACTGCAACTTCTGCCTCCCGGATTCAAGTGACCCTCCTGCCTCAGCCTCCCGAGGAGCTGGGATTACAAGTGTGTGCCACCACACCCAGCTAACTTTTGTATTTTTAGTAGAGATAGGGTTTCACCATGTTGGCCAGGCTGGTCTTGAACTCCTGACATCAAGTGATCCACCCACTTCGGCCTCCCAGAGTGCTGGATTACAGGCGTGAACCACCGCGCCAGGCCAATAGTTTTTGTTTTAGTTTTGTTTTGTTTGAGACGGAGTCTTGCTCTGTCTCTCAGGCTGGAGTGCAGTGGCGCGATCTTGGCTCACTGCAAGCTCTGCCTCCCGGGTTCACAGCATTCTCCTGCCTCAGTCTCCTGAGTACCTGGGACTACAGGCACCTGCCACCATGCCTGGCTAAATTTTTTTGTATTTTTTTAGTAGAGACGGGGTTTCACCATGTTAGCCAGGATGGTCTTGATCTCCTGACCTCGTGATCCACTCACTTCAGCCTCCCAAAGTGCTGGGATTACAGGCGTAAACCACTGCGCCCAGCACTTTTTTTTTTGTATTTTTAGTAGAGATGGAGTTCCACCGTGTTAGCCAGGATGGTCTCGATCTCCTGACCTGGTGTCCGCCTGCCTCGGCCTCCCAAAGTGCTGGGATTACAGGCGTGAGCCACCGCGCCCGGTCACCAATACTTTTATTACATGGCAGAAGTAAGGAGGACAACTGGGAGTATCCTCCAAAGCAGTGTCTCTCTGAGGGAAAATGACAGAAGGGTTTTATGGGGTGATGGAGAGGGGAGATGGTGTGTCATTCCGCATAGAGGAGGGGTCTCCGTGGCACAGACGCAGTAAGTAATCATGCCAGCACCTAGGTCACATGTGATGGTCACAAGCTATAGCTCCTCCCAGTGTGGAGACGTGAGCCTGACAATCAAGAAAGTTCACTCGGGCTCAGGTCTGTAATCTCAGCACTTTGGGAGACCAAGGAGGACGGATCACTTGAGGTAAGGAGTTCCAGACCAGCCTGGCCAACATGGTGAAACCCTGTCTCTACTAAAAATATAACAATTAGCCGGGTGTGGTGGCGTGCACCTGTAGTCCCAGCTCCTTGGGAGGCTGACGCAGGAGAATCGCTTGAACCCGGGAGGCCGAGATCACGCCACTGCATTCCAGCCTGGGCGACAGAGTGAAACTCCATCTCAAAAAAAGAACCCAAAACATTATGTAACATAGATAGATAGATGATAGATAGATAGATAGATAGATAGATAGATAGATAGATAGATAGAGTTAAGGCACAAAGAGGTTTCTAACCAAACTGATGGGCTTTTTCCACATCAACAACCAATTCTCCAATTCTCCAGACAGCAACTGGGTGTCCAACAATGCAACGTAATGCAATTCTGATGCTGCCCAGGGTTAGCATCAAACCCCACAGATGAAGGGCTCCGTCCCATAAGGCTGCCCCACTTCAGGTGCCAATCCCAAGTCTGGGACATCCATACTTCTGATTGACCAGACATAAATTGGGGGTTCCCACAAACCCCTCATTAGGTTCAGTAATTTGCTAGAACAGCTCACAGAACTCAGGAAAATGCTGCACTTAATATTACTGGTAAAGATAGGGGAGAGGGGGCTTGGAGCTTCCATGACTCCTCCAGGTGTGTTGCTCTCCCAGCACCCGATGTGTTCACCAACCCAGAAACTCATGAAACTCATTGTTCAAAAATATTTTTTAGCCAGGCATGGTGGCTCACACCTGCAATCCCAGCACTTTGGGAGGCCGAGGCAGGTGGATCGCCTGAGGTCAGGAGTTTGAGACCAGCCTGGCCAACATGGTGAAACCACATCTCTACTAAAAATACAAAAATTAGCTGGGCGTGGTGGCATGTGCCTGTAGTCCTAGCTACTCGGGAGGCTGAGGCAGGAGAATCACTTGAACCTGGGAGGTGGAGGTTGCAGTGAGCTAAGATCATATCATTGCACTACAGCCTGGGCAGCAAGAGCAAAACTCCGTCTCAAAATAAATAAATAAATAAATAAATAAATAAAACTATAAAAGTGCAGATAAATGAGAAGACACAACCAATCAAACTAGTGACCCACCACCCAAAAACAAGTGTAATGTAATATTTTCATATATATCTTTCCATTACATTTTCTATGCATATGTGTTTTATAAAATTAGAATTTTTCTATATATACTATTCTTAATTTTTTCTTTCTTAAAAATTATATCTTCAGAGGCAGGGTCTTGCTCTGTTGTCCAGGCTGGCATAAAGTGGCACAGTAACAGCTTACTGCAATCTTGAACTCCTGACTTAAGTGATCCTCTCACTTCAGCCTTCAAAGTAGCTGGGATTATAGGCATGAGCCACCATATCCCACTAATTTGCGTATTTTTTTTTTTTTGGTAGAGACAGGGTCTTGCTATATTGGCCAGGTTGGTCTCAGACACCTGGCCTCAAGTGATCCTCCTGCCTCAGCCTCCCAGAGTGCTGGAATTCTAGGTATGAGCCACCACACTTGTTTTTTGTTTGCTTGTTTGTTTTTTTTTTTTTTTTTTTTTTGTGAGACGGAGTTTCGCTCTTGTTGCCCAGGCTGGAGTGCAATGGCGCGATCTCGGCTCACCCCAACCTCCGCCTCCTGGGTTCAAGTGATTCTCCTGCCTCAGCCTACCAAGTAGCTGGGATTATAGGCATGCATTGCTACGCCTGGCTAATTTTGTATTTTTAATAGACATGGGGGTTTCTCCATGTTGGTCAGACTGGTCTCGAACTCCTGACCTCAAGTGATCCATCTGCCTCAGCCTCCCAAAATGCTGGGATTACAGGCATGAGCCACCACACCTGGCCAGCGTTGTTTTTTTTTTTTTTTTTTTTACTTAATAAACTGTGACCATCTTTTTATGTCTTCACACCTTTTTTTTTTTTTTTTTCTTGAACAGAGTCCTGCTCTGTCATCCAGGCTGGAGTGCATGGCACAATCTCGGTTCGTTGGAACCTCCACCTCCCGGGCTTAAGTGATTCTCCTGCCTTAGCCTCCCAAATAGGTAGGACTACAAGCATGCACCACCATGCCCAGCTAATTTTTGAATTTTTAGTAGAGATGGGGTTTCACCATGTTGGCCAGGTTGGTCTCAAACTCCCGACCTCAGGTGATCCACCCGCCGTGGCCTCCCAAAGTGCTGGGATTACAGGCGTGAGCCATCGCGCCCAGCCTCAGATGGCACATTTTAAGGCTTTGGATATGAATTGCCAAAATTTCTCCTCATTTCCCTCTTTCCTTACCCCAGCCAGCCAATGAAATGTCTGTTTATCTACATCCTCACTAACACTGGATGTTAAATATGGGTTTAAAAAAATCTCTGCAAATTGCTTCAGCATGATATTCTTTTTTTTTTTTTTTTTTTTGAGATGGAGTTTCACTCCATTGCCCAGGCTGGGGGGTGCAGTGGCACAATCTCGGCTCACTGCAACCTCTGCCTCCCGCGTTCAAGCGATTCTCCTGCTTCCGCCTCCTGAGTAGCTGGGATCGCAGGCGTGGGCCAACACCCTCGTTAATTTTTGTATTTTTAGTAGAGACGAGGTTTCACCATGCTGGCCAGGCTGTTCTCAAACTCTGACCTCAAATGATCCGCCTGCCTTCGCCTGGGATTACAAAGCATGAGCCACAGCACCCAGCCAGCATGATATTCTCAATGTAATAAAATGTCTTCTATCTGAAAAAAACATAAAAGGGCTTTATTTAAAGGATGAATTAAGGTCAAATAGGTTAAAACTAATCTTCCTTTAAATAGATCTATGCTGGCCGGGCATGGTGGCTCACGCCTGTAATCCTAGCACTTTGGGAGGCTGAGGCAGGTGGATCACCTGAGGTCGGGAGTTCAAGACCAGCCTGACCAACATGGAGAAACTCCGTCTCTACTAAAAATACAAATATTAGCAGGGCGTGGTGGCACATGCCTGTAATCCCAGCTACTCAGGAGGCTGAGGCAGGAGAATCACTTGAACCCAGGAGGCAGAGGTTGCAGTGAGCTGAGATCGTGGCATTGCACTCCAGCCTGGGCAACAAGAGTGAAACTCTGTCTCGAAAAGAAATAAAATAAATAAATAAAAATAAAAATAAAATAGATAAATGAAGCAAAAATTATTAAAATGGCCAGGCGCAGTGGCTCATGCCTGTAATCCCAGCAAGTTGAGAGGCTGAGGTGAAAGGATTGCTTGAGGTCAGGGGTTCGAGACCAGCCTGGGCAACATGGTGAAACCCCGTCTCTACAAAAAATACAAAAATTTACCAGGCTTGATAGCATCCGCGTGGAGTCCCAACTACTCAGGAGGTTGAGGTAGGAGGATGGCTTGAGCCTGGGAGGTCATGGCTGCAGTGAGCCATGTTCATCCCACTGCATTCCAGCCTGGGTGACAAAGCAAGATCCTGCCTCAAAAAATAAACTAAACTAAAATAAGAAGTTTATTATTAATAATTTTTTAAAAAATCAAGGCACACCTGACTGTAACAATTGGGGCCACTTAAAAAAAAACACACACAAGCACTCTTACCTCTGGCTGTAAGGACACAGGCTATTCTGATTTTATCACCAGGAAAACTGCCCATGAGGAAGCTGAGCCCAGCTGTGGCATTTTGGGTTACCAGGGAAGCTGCTGGCTGAGCTGAGAATAAACACAAGCGATTCTATTCTCAGTAAGTGGTTCTAACCGCTAACCATCCTTCCTTCCCCTTCAGTATATCTATATTATGTTTGGGCCTAAATCATGCTGTTTGGATGAGTCCTGATTCTAGGAGACTTTTAGTTTTGATAAACACAGTATTGGGAGATTTCCCAGGGGGTCTGCGTGAGAAGAAAAATCTGACTTTGCTTTAACAGGTGCCTAACCCCAACATTAATGCCAGTGCTTATGACTAAGGGGATCTGATGATGCAAGGCTAAATAGGAGTGTCGGACTTCCAAATGACATGGAACTTTAGGTGACATCTAAGACACTGGCTTGTGAGTGTGCAACAGTGCAGAGACCCGAGACGCTGCTCTTGCAGAAACACCTGGGAGAGTGACATATTAAATGAAAAATAAGGGCCGGGCGCGGTGGCTCAAGCCTGTAATCCCAGCACTTTGGGAGGCTGAGACGGGCGGATCACGAGGTCAGGAGATCGAGACCATCCTGGCTAACCCGGTGAAACCCCGTCTCTACTAAAAAGTACAAAAAAAAAACCAGCCGGGCAAGGTGGCAGGCGCCTGTAGTCCCAGCTACTCGGGAGGCTGAGGCAGGAGAATGGCGTAAACCTGGGAGGCGAGCTTGTAGTGAGCTGAGATCTGGCCACTGCACTCCAGCCTGGGCGACAGAGCGAGACTCCGTCTCAAAAAAAAAAAAAAAAAAAGAAAAAAAAAAAAGAAAAATAACCACCCCAAGCTGGGTATGGCGGCTCACACATGCCATCTGTAATCCCAGCACTTTGGGAGGTCAAGGCAGGAGGATTGCTTGAAGCCAGGAGTACAAGACCAACCTGGGCAACAAAGTGAGACCCTAACTTTACAAAAAAAAAAAAAAAAGAAAGGAAGGAAGGAAGGAAGGAGAAAGAGAGAGAGAGAGAGAACTACCCCAAATTTGGGAGTTAGCATCCTGCAAAACTGTTTTTTGTTTGTTTGTTTGTTTGTTTGAGCCAGAGTCTCGTTCTGTCACCGAGGCTGGAGTGCAGTGGCCCGATCTCAGCTCACTACCATCTCCACCTCCCAATTTCAAGCCATCCTCATTCCTCAGCCTCTCAGATAGCTGGGACTACAGGCAGATGCCACCACACTTGGCTAATTTTTGTATTTTTTAGTAGAGAAGGGCTTTCACCCTGTTGCCCAGGCTGGTCTAAAACCCCTGAACTCAGACAATCCGCCCACCTCAGCCTCCCAAAGTGCTAAGATTACAGGCATGAGCCACCACGCCCGGCCATGGAAAACTTTGTATTATGAGAAATTATAGTTGAAGAGGTTAACTGTTATAGTTGAAGAGGGAAAAAACAGGATAGTGAGCATCACAGCCAATAGATATTCTGATAAATAGCTTAAGTTCACTAAAATTACTTTAACAACAATAAAAACAGCAATGGGTGACTTTTTTGCACATGTAGCAATAGTATGCTTATTTTCCTTTTCTGAAAAACCCTGTGTTCCCTCTCCCCATAAAAATCATATATTAAGGCTGAGGCTGAATCATACTGGATAAACCAATTGGAAAGGTTTGACTCAAACCAAGAAAAGAAGAAAGAGCCAAATTTTTTTATTTTATGAGTTCCCAAGAAAGCTTTTGAAATTCATGGCAGAAATAATAATTTTGAAAGCCAAGGTTTTTGATTTGCAACATTTGTAAAAAGAGGCTTTTTTCCTTTCTTTCCTTCCTTCCTTCCTTCCTTCCTCCCTTCCTTCCTCCCTTCCTTCTTCTCGATGTTTAATTTTGAGTATCAGACTCTGAATTCAAAGCAAATCGCTGAAGGAATCATTTTGAAAGCCAAGGCTTATGATTTGCAAGATTTGCAAAAAGAGGATCTTTTTTTTTTCTTTGTTTTCTATCTTTTCTTTTTTTCTAGTTCTCTTAACTTGGTTTTGAGTATCAAAACTCTGAATTCAAAGCAAATCCCTGAAGCAATCTTGGAATAAAGTTTATGCCACGACAAACAAGAGATCTACTACGGGAGAACTGACAAAAAGTTAGGGCCAGGCGTGGTGGCTCACGCCTATAATCCCAGCACCTTGGGAGGCCGAGGCAGGCGGATCACTTGAGGCCAGGAGTTCAAGACAAACCTGGCCAACATGGCAAAATCCTGTCTCCACTAAAAACACAAAAATTCACTTTGGGAGGCCGAGACGGGCGGATCACAAGGTCAGGAGATCGAGACCATCCTGGCTAACATGGTGAAACCCCGTCTCTACTAAAAAAATACAAAAAACTAGCCAGGCGAGGTGGTGGACGCCTGTAGTCCCAGCTACTCGGGAGGCTGAGGCAGGAGAATGGCGTGAACCCGGGAGGTGGAGCTTGCAGTGAGCTGAGATCCGGCCACTGCACTCCAGCTTGGGTGACAGAGTGAGACTCCGTCTCAAAAAAAAAAAAAAAAAACACAAAAATTAGCTGGGCGTGGTGGTGTGCACCTGTAATCCCAGCTTCTCAGTGGCTGAGGCAGGAGAATCACTTGAACCCAGGAGGAGGAGGTTGCAGTGAGTCAAGATTGCACCACTTCACTCCAGCCTGGGCTACAGAGCAAGACTCTGTCTCAAAAAAAAGAAAAAAAGAAAAAAGTAATATTATCCTGTCCCTGAGACTGAAATTTTTCAACATAAAAGAAAAAGATCCGGCCGGGTGCAGTGGCTCACACCTGTAATCCCAGCACTTTGGGAGGCCGAGGTGGCAGATCACCTGAGATCAGGAGTTTGAGACCAGCCTGGCTAACATGGTGAAACCCCACTTCTATTAAAAATACAAAAAATTAGCCAGGCGTGGTGGTGCATGCCTGGTACTACTATCCCAGCTACAGCTACTCAGGAGGCTGAGGCAGAAGAAACGCTTGAACCTGGGAGGCAGAGGTTGCAGTGAGCCGAGATTGCGCCATTGCACTCCAGCAAGGGCAACAAGAGCGAAACTCTGTCTCAAAAAAAAAAAAAAAAAAAGAAAAGAAAAGAAAAGAAAGAAAAAAGAAAAGAAATCCCTAGAGGAAAAATTTTAAATTCCAATGAGTTGAGGAGTGACTGAAACTGGATTGGCCATGAGCTGATGAGCTGGTTGAAGCTGGGTTCATTATTCTAGTCATTCTACTTTTATATATCTTTTGAAATTTTGTATAATGAAAAAAAATTTGGTTGTTACTTTGCACATAGAAGAGAGAGACCAGTGAGAAGGGTATTGGGGCTGCAGGAGCAAGTGAGGTCTGAACTAGGGTGGCCATGTGGAGAGGGACGGAAGTGGCCAGAAGAGAAGGATGGCTTCGATTATGCTTGGCTGTATTCTCCTAGATTATTTCAGCATCTCGTTTCAAATCCCCAACCATCTTCTCTCCTCCTTCACTTCAAGTGCTTTGCCTGTACCCCTTTGGGCTTTAGTCTAGATGCCATGGGAATGTTTTTTTTTGTTTGTTTTTGTTTTTTGTTTTTTGAGACAGAATCTGGCTGTGTCACCCAGGCTAGACTACAGTGCCATGATCTCGGCTCACTGCAGCCTCCATTTCCTGGGTTCAAGCGATTCTCCTTCCTCAGCCTTCCAAGTAGCTGAGATTACAGGTACACGCCACAATGCCTGGCTATTTTTTGTATTTTTAGTAGACAGGGTTTCACCATGTTAGCCAGGCTGGTCTCAAACTCCCGACCTCAAATGATCCAGCCACCTTGGTCTCCCAAAGCGCCAAGATTACAGGCTTGAGCCACCATGCCCAGCTGGCCATGGGAACATTTAAGAGTTTTCGATAGGCAGTGGCCTGACTTTAAAAGTCCCCTCTGGGAGGTCAAGATGGGAGGATCCCTTGAGGCCAGGAGTTTAAGACCAGCCTGGGCAATGTAGTGAGACCCTCTCTTTAAGAAAAAAAAAAATAGGCCGGGCGCGGTGGCTCAAGCCTGTAATCCCAGCACTTTGGGAGGCCGAGACGGGCGGATCACGAGGTCAGGAGTTCGAGACCATCCTGGCTAACACGGTGAAACCCCGTCTCTACTAAAAAATACAAAAAACTAGCCGGGCAAGGTGGCGGGCGCCTGTAGTCCCGGCTACTCGGGAGGCTGAGGCAGGAGAATGGCGTAAAAACCCGGGAGGCAGAGCTTGCAGTGAGCTGAGATCTGGCCACTGCACTCCAGCCTGGGCGACACAGCGAGACTCCATCTCAAAAAAAAAAAAAAAAAAGAAAAAGAAAAAAAAAAAATTAGCCAAGTGTGGTGCATGCCTGTAGTCCCAGTTTCTTAGGAGGCTGAGGCAGGATTGCTTGAGCCCAGGAGTTTGAGGTTGCACTGAGCTATGATCATGCCACTGCACTCCAGTATGGGCAACAGAGTGAGACCCTCTCACTTTTAATTTAAGATAAAAGTCTCCTCTAGCCTAGCTAATGCACAGAGCACAATTTGGAGGGGGCTGTCTGTAAAAAGACCGGCTAGGAGGCACTGCAGCATTCCAAGTGCTTTATAAGCATTCTCTTCTTTTTTGAGACAGAGTCTCACTCTGTCGCCCCAGGCTCGAGTACAATGGCACAATCTCTGCTCACTGCAACCTCCACCTCCCAGGTTCAAGAGATTCTCCTGCCTCCCCCTCCCGAGTAGATAGGACTACAGGAGTGCGCCACCACACCCAGCTAATTTTTGTATTTTTGTAGAGATGGGGTTATACCATGATGCCCAGGCTGGTCTTCAACTCCTAACCTCAAGTGGTCCACCCAACTCGGCCTCCCAAAGTGTAGGGATTACAGGTGTGAGCCACTGCGCCCGGCAGCTTTCTTATTTACTTCTCAAAGCAAGTCTGTGAGTGAGGACTGTTCCCTTCATTTGGAATACAAGGAATCTGAGACCAGAGAGTTTGAGAGATGTACCCAAGGCCACCCAGCAATTCTCTGCAGGATTGCCAGATAAAAGAAAATAAAAGATGGCATGGAACAAACTTACACTAAAAAAAAAAATTGCTGTTTATCTGAAATTTATATTTAACTGGATAACCCGTTTTTTTGTTTTTCGGGATTTTTTTTTTTTTTATTGAGACAGAGTCTTGCTCTCTCACCCAGGCTGGAGTACGGTGGTGCAATCTCAGCTCACTACAATTTCTGTGCCCCGGGTTCAAGCGATTCTCCTGTCTCAGCCTCCCCACTAGCTGGGACTACAGGCACCTGCCACCACGCCTGTCTAATTTTTGTTTTTTTAGTAGAGACGGGGTTTCACCATGTTGGCCAGTCTGGTCTCAAATTCCCGACCTCAGATGATCTGCCCACCTCAGCCTCCCAAAGTGCAGGGATTACCGGTGTGAGCCATCGCCCCCGGCCCTGACCTGTATTTTTGTTATCGAAATCAGCAACCCTAATTGCTGACCAAGCCAGGATTTGGCCCCAGGGTCTCAAACCATCAGCAAATGCTTGTTGCATGAATATATAGGAGCAATGTGCAATATTAGAGAAGTTAAGGTCCTTTTTAGACAATCACAAATTCTATTATCATGAGCTGAGTAGGATGGAGGTAAGGGCACAGGCTCAGATATCAACTCCCTGGGTTCAGATTCTGCCAGCATCACCTAACTACCAGCTGTGTGATTTGGGCGCAGGTTACTTAAACCCCCATGCAACAGTTTTCTCATCTGCAAACTGGGGATAAGAATAATAGTACTAATAATAGCACATTCCTCTAGGTCAGCTTTGAAGATTAAAGGAGGAAACTCATACATTGCCAAGCCTTGCATGGTGTAAGACCTCAGGAGATGTTGGCTGAGTGAGGTCATAGCAAACAGTATGCTAAGGGAATAACTAAAGTGTTACAAACCCTCCTCATACTACCAATTACACACACAGACAAGTCTTTTCTCTTCTTTTTTTTTTTTTTTTTTTTTTTTTTGAGATGGAGTCTTGCTCTGTTGCCCAGGCTGGAGTGCAGTGGCACGATCTCTACTCACTGCAACCTCCACCTCCCGCCTCCCAGGTTCAAGTGATTCTCTTGCCTCAGCCTCCTGAGTAGCTTGGACTACAGGCACCCGCCACCACATCTAGCTAATTTTTGAATTTTTAGTGGAAACAAGGTTTCACTATATCACCCAGGCTGGTCTTGAACTCCTGACCTCAAGTGATCCTCTCACCTTGGCCTCCCAAAGTGCTGGGATTATAGGCGTGAGCCACCACACCCAGCCTAGAGAAGTTTCTCAAGGTGGGAACTGTGTCTTGTTCCTTACTGTCACTACCTTGGTGCAGAGAACCCTGCTTATAGTAGAGGGTGGAAAGTTTGTTTGTTTTTAAGACAGGACCTCGCTGTGTTGCCCCAGCTGGAGTGCAGTGGCATAATCATAGCTCACTGCAGCCTCAAATCCTTGGACTCAAGTGACTCTTCTACCTCAGGCACAGGCACATACCAACATGCCTGGTTAATTTTCTATTT
Organism: Macaca mulatta; assembly: GCF_049350105.2. Lineage (NCBI taxonomy): Eukaryota > Metazoa > Chordata > Mammalia > Primates > Cercopithecidae > Macaca > Macaca mulatta. The sequence goes on along the minus strand of NC_133425.1, from coordinate 10,277,598 downwards.
TTTGTAGAGATGGGGTCTTGCTATGTTGCCCATGCTGGTCTCAAACTCCTGGCCTCAAGTGGTCCTCCCACCTATGCCTCCCAAAGTTTTGGGATTATAGTCATGAGCCACCACAGCTGGTCCACAATCAATATTGATTCAATAATATAATGGGCCGGCGGGGAGGAATTTCTGATGGGACTAGAATTGACCTGTAAAAATAACCAAAAACTAAAACACAAAAGAAGAATCCCACAAAAACAAAAATTATATTAGAGGGAATGTAAAGAATGGCTCCAGAATGTGACAGTGAGTCAATCAAAGCATTCATTATTGAAAATACCATATTTTGAGATAAATATGTTTGATTTCTCAGGAAAAGCAAAAAGGGTTTGTGGCAAGCCACAACAAATACTGTCATTAAAGCAAAATTAGTACAGGTCTTAAATTCCAGAGGTTACAAAACAGCCTGGCTGAGGTCATTCATGCTTAATTATTGTGCCTAATAATTACCTTGACTAATTAGAGCAAAGGTTTCAAAGTATGTTTCTATTCCCAGACACTGAGTCACCAGTGATAGAATAAATCATTTCGCTCTATTTGTGTCTTGTATCATCGACATAAAAGCACCCTCAGCCAACTCCTCGGGGAAATTGCAAAGACTTCATTAATTAATATTTGGACAACAAATATAATTTGTATGTGCCAGACCTATAGAAACATGGCATCAGGATGTTTTGTAAGTTGGATTCCTTTATCTAATTATTCAACTACACTCCAGGTGCTCTTAATAATTGTTAAGTTCTACTCTGAGCCAGGCCCTGAGCTGGGAACTGGAGGTGCAACCGTGAACAAGGGAGATCGGTTCCTGCCCTCATGGAGCTTCTAGTCTAGCAAAGGAGACGGATGCTAAATAGGTAAACCAGATATAATCATTATAAATTGTTGAGTGCCAAGAGGAAAACAAATAGAAACCTGCATTAGAGACTAGTGGGAGGCGTTTAGTTTTCTTCATTTTTGTTATTTATTTTTATTTATTTATTTTTTCTGAGATGCAGTCTCGCTCTTGTTGCCCAGGCTGGAGTGCAATGGTGTGATATGGACTCACTGCAACCTCCGCCTCCCAGGTTCAAGCCATTCTCCTGCCTCAGTCTCCCAAGTAGCTAGGATTATGGACATGCCCCACCGTGTTCTCCATGTTGGTCAGGCAGGTCTCGAACTCCTGACCTCAGGTGACCTGCCTGCCTCAGCCTCCCAAAGTGCTGGGATTACAGGCATGAGTCACTGATCCTGGATTGGAGGGGTCTTTTTTTGACGGTACAGTCATAAGAGGCTCCTTAGAAGAGGATCCCCACACTGAGACCTGAAGGATGTGAAGGAATCAGCCAGGTGGACAGAGGAGAAGGGCATTTTAGGCAGAAGGAGCAGCCAGGGCAAAAGCTGAGGTAGGGAAGAGGTTTTCATTTGGGGTAACTATAGGAGTCAATGTACCTACAGCGTAGTGAATGAAGAAGTTGGCGTGAGCTCAGACCCAGATCACTCAGGGCCTCCGAGGAGTTTAAGAGTTGGCCAAAAGCTGTTCCTGGCCTCCTCCTTGGCATGTGGTTGGATTACATTTCCCAGCATCCCTTGCTGTTAAGGGTGGGCATGTGACTGGATTTTGACCAAAGGAATGCAAGGAGAGGCAAGGACCCCGCCCCACCCCTTGCTAGTGGCCTTGCTAGTGACCTTGCTAGTGACCACCTCTTGGGCTGACCTCCATGCTCCTGCATTTTACTCATCTTGATGGAGAAAGCAGAGCCACGAGCTAGCAGAAGCCTGGGTCCCTGGATCAGATATTGGAAGAGAGCCACCTGCCTATCAAGAATACCAATTTTGGACTTTACATGAACACAAAATAAATTCTTCTTGTGTTAGGCCACTGAGATTTTGGGGGTTTCTTTGTTTTCTTTTCTTTTTTTTTTTTTTTTTTGTCCTTTTGGGAGTTTCTTTGTTACAGTGGCTTGTGGTCTCTTAAGTAATACAGAGCCATTATACCAAATCCACCTTAAAAAGCTGAGCTCAGGGCTGGGCGCAGAGGCTCACGCCTGTAATCCCAGCACTGTGGGATGCCAAGGCAGGCGCATCACCTGAGGTCAGGAGTTCAAGACCAGCCTGACCAACATGGTGAAATCCCATCTCTACTAAAAATACAAAAATTAGCCAGGCGTGGTGGTGGGCACCTGTAATCCCAGCTGCTTGGGAGGCTGATGCAGGAGAATGGCTTGAACCTGGGAGGCAGAGGTTGTAGTGAGATAGCACCATTGCACTCCAGCCTAGGCAACAGAGCAAGACTCCAGCTCAAAAAAAAAAAAAAAAAAAAAAAAAAATCTGAGCTCATCTGGGCATGGTGGCTCACGTCTGTAATCTCAGCACTTTGGGAGGTTGTGGCAGGAGGATTGCTTGAGCCCAGGAGTTTGAGACCAGCCTGGGCAACATGGGGAGACCATATCTCTACAAAACAATACAAAAACTAGCTGGGCATGGTGGTGTGCACCTGTGGTCCCAGCTACTCAGGAGGCTGAGGTGGGAAGATCACATGAGTCCAGGAAGCAGAGGCTACAGTGAGCTGAGATCACTCCACTGCACTCCAGCGTGGGCAACAGAGCAAGACCCTGTCTCAATTAAAAAAAAAAAAAAAAAAAAAAAGAAAAGAAAAAGAAAAAGGAAGGCAGAGCTTTAATAGCACGTGGAAAGAGCCGGAATGGTGGCTCATGCCTGTAATCCCAGCACTTTGGGAGGCTGAGGCGGGCAGATCACTTGAGGTCAGGAGTTCGAGACCATTCCAGCCAACATGGTGAAACTCCTCTCTACTGAAAATACACAAAATTAGCTGGGCATGATGGCGCGTGCCTGTAATTCCAGCTACTTGGGAGGCTGAGGCAGGAAAATCGCTTGAACCTGGGAGGCGGAGGTTACAGTGAGCTGAGGTCGCACCACTGCACGCCAGCCTGGGCAACAGAGTGAGACTCTGTCTCAAAAACAAAAACAAAAACAAAAACAAACTGTAAAGAACAATAAGGAGGCTTCTTCTAACCCCTCCCACCAGCTTCTAGTTCCACACCAGAAGAATAGCGAGGAGAGGGAATGTGGTTTCCAGATAAAATGTAGGATGCCCAGTTACATTTGAATTTCAGATAAACAGCCAATTGTTTTTAGTGTAAGTATCTCCCACACAATATTTTGCCTCTTAAAAAAATACTAAAAAAATTATTCGTTGTTTTTCTGAAATTCACATTTCACTGGGCATCCTGTATTTTTATCTACTAAATTTGGCCACCCTAACTGGGTAGTGGGCATGGTGTCTGTAGATGGAGTTGGTGCCAATGGAAAGCATGAAAGGAAGCAAAACTGAGTGGGGAAGAGCAGTGCATGGTCGTGAGGAGCACAGACTTCCTGGGTTTAAATCCTGCTCTGAAATCGACTTGCTGCATGATCTTGGATACGTTATTGGCCTCAGTTTCTTCATCTTTATTTTTTATTTTTTTTTATTTATTTTTGAGACAGAGTCTTGCTCTGTTGCCCAGGCTGGAGTCCGGTGGTGCGATCTCCGCTCACTGCAACCTCTACCTCCCAAGTTCCCGTGATTCTTCTGCCTCAGTCTCTCGAGTAGTTGAGACTACAGGCGCATGATGCCACGCCAGGCTAATTTTTGTATTTTTTAATAGAGATGGGGTTTCACCATATTGGCCAGGCTGCTCTTGAACTCCTGACCTCGTGATCCGCCCGCTTCAGCCTCCCAAAGTGCTGGGATTACAGGCATGAGCCACCGCACCCGGCTTCTTCATCTTTAAAATGGGGAGAATGACAATACCTGTTTTTTAGGACTGTCACGATAAGTCAGTGAACTGTGCCCGGCACAGTGGCTCACACCTGTAATCTCAGCACTTTGGGAGGCTGAGGCAGGTGGATCACCTGAGGTCAGGAGTTCAAGGCCAGCCTAGCCAATATGGTGGCATCCCGCCTCTACTAAAAATACAAAAACTAGCCTGGTGTGGTGGTGCACACCTGTAGTCCCAACTACTTGCAAGACTGAGCCAGGAAAATCGCTTGAACCCAGGAGGCGGAGGTTGCAGTGAGCTGAGATTGTGCCACTGCACTCCAGCCGACAGAGTGAAACTCAATCTCGGGAAAAAAAAAAAAAAAAAAGTCAGTGAACTGATATTTGTAAAGCTCCCAAGCCTCGCGTAAGTGCCCGTAGGGGCTGATGATGCTACCCGTATCCCCTCGCTCACGTGAGCTCACCTGCAGCTGCAAATGGTTTCCGGTTGACTCAGCACTTCCTATTTCAGGGGCCCGAATCGCTCCGCTTCTCCACCTGGGAGCGCTCTTCAGCTCAACCAAACACAGGCTCACCCTGGAAATATCGGGCCACGTCAACCAGTCCGGTTAGGAGTTGTTTGGATAAAAGCCCCAGGCTCCCCGCCCTCCACTGGGCTGCACGACATACACTCCTCACGGTCTCCCAGAGGAGCCCCAGTTGCGCACAACAATCTGCACCTTTTGTTGGTTCTGGCCTTCCTGTCCCCTTCACTACCTCTCCCTCTCAGTGATTCCTGACGTCATCTCCCAGGGCTGGGACTAGGACCAGGCAAGCAAAGCATCGAGAGGGTGAAAAGGGCTGGGTGCAGTGGCTCAGGCCTGTGATCCCAGTGCTTTGGGAGGCCAAGGTGAGAGGACCGCTTCAGGTCAGGAGGTCGAGACCAGCCTGGGCAACATAGCGAGACCCTATCTCTACAAAAAATTAGAAATTTAGCTGGGCGTGGTGGTGCGCACCTGTGGTCCCAGCTACTCAGGAAGGTGAGGCAGGATTGCTTGAGGTGGGAGGTCAGGGTGGCACTGAGCTGTGATTATGCCACTGCATTCCAGCCTGGGTGACAAGGAGTGAGACTCTGTCTCAAAACAAAACCAAAGAAAGTTTACAATTTTAAAAACCACTTCAACTGATGAACGAATAAACATAGATGGTATATCCACACGATGGATTATTATTCATCTGTAAGAAGGAACAAAGCACTGATGCATACTACAACATGAAACAGCCTCAAAAACATTATGTTTGGCCAAGCACAGTGGCTCACGCCTGTAATCCTAGCAATTTGGGAGGCCAAGAAAGGAGGATCACTGAGGTCAAGAGTTCAAGACCAGCCTGGCCAACATGGTGAAACCCTGTCTCTACAAAAAATACAAAAAAAAAAAAAATATTAATTAGCCGGGTGTGGTGGTGCACACCTGCAGTTCCAGCTACTCTGGAGGCTGAGGCAGGAGGATCTCTTGAGCCCAGGAGGCGGAGCTTGCAGTGAACCAAGAGTGCACCACCGCACTCCGGCCTGGGCAACGGGAGACAAACCCTGTCTCAAAACACAAAAACGAAAAACATTGTGTTTAGTGAAAGAAGCCAGACACACAAAGTCACGTAATGCATGATCTCGTTTATGTGAAACATCCAGAGTAGAACGTAAACCAATATACAGAAAGCAGATTAGTGGTTGTCAGGGACTAGGGAGCTGGATGAATGAGGAGTGACTGCTTACTCGATACAGAGTTTCCTTTTGGGTGCCGAAAATGTCTTGGAACTAGATAGAGGTGGCATAGGTGGTTGCACAGCATTGTGAATATACTAAATGCCATTACATTGTTGACTTTACAATGGTTGATTTTGTGTTACGTGAGTTTCACCTCAATAAAAACAATGTATTTATTTACTTATTTATTTATTTTTGGAGATGGGGTCTCCCTCTGTTGCCCAGGCTGGAGTGCAGTGGTGTCATCATAGCTCACTGCAACCTCAAACTGTTGGACTTGAGTGATCCTCCTGTCTCAGCCTCCTGAGTAGCTGGGACGACAGGCACACATCACCATGCCCAGCTAATTTTCTGTAATTTTTGTAGAGATTGGGGGGGTCTCCCTATGTTGCCTAGGCTGGCCTCCAACTTCTGGTCTCAAGGGATCCTCCCACTTCAGCCTCCCAAAGGGCTGGGATTGCAGGCATGCATAAGCCACTGTGCTCGTTCTATACACACACACACACACACACACACACACACGTATTATATATAAGCATACATATGATATATGTTATATATAAGTGTATTATATATATAATGTGCCCGTTCTATATATATATACACACGCACACATATTTGTATATTATATATATATAAAATATACATATATAATATATATATATAAGCTGAGCATCTTTTTTCTCACTGCCCTGGACCTGGAATCCTTGGCCCAGTGCTGGAACTCAGTGTGAGATCATCCACCTTGCATCTTCTCCAGGGAGCGAAGGTCTGTTCAGTCCTAAAAGCCATGTGCCCCTTAATTCCTAAACCACAAAGAGGACAATTTGTACTTATTTACTGAAGCCCTAGCCTGTGTAAGGCCCTGTGCCAGACACTCTAGAGGGGCTTTCTCATCCAATCTTCTTACCTTCTGTTACTTCTACACCTCACCCGTTTAATTTTTCTTCACCATGCTTGCCACCAGCTGGCCTTATGTTATACATATAGATTTGTTCATTGTTGTTTTTCCTCCCTAGAATGTAAGCTTCGTGGGGGCAGGAATTTTGTCTGTGTCATTTACTATCATCTCCCCAGCGCCTGGCACTGATCAGGTGAAGGAATCTTGCCACGTAGGCCTTAGCACCCCCATTTGACAGATGGGGGGATGCAGGCTCAGCGATTTGCCAACATCCTGTGATTAGTAAGTAGCAGAGACTGAATTTAAACTCGGGGGCTCCTGGGGGCACAGCCCACACTGCAGGGAGCTTTTCTACATTAGCTTCCTCTACATTGCTGGGATGAGTTTGAAGTCTGAAAATTAAAGGCATAAAGGCGATGACTCATCTCTTAGACAAAGAAGAGGCAAATCAGGGCCCAGAGCTGAGTCATCATTTCCACTTCCCAGTATGCTGACTCATTCAGACCTCCGGCTCTTGCTCTCCCAGAGCTTGTTGCTGGCAGAGCAGCCAGGCGCTCAGCATAGTCCCTGGCTCCCTTCTTATCTGACCTTCTAGACTGCCCTATTGGCTGGGACAGTCTGACCCAGACACAAGCATGGATGTGGGTCCAGGCCAGCACTCCCCAGAGAGCTCTGCAGATCTGGAGGCAAGACTCCAAGGCTGTTGCAAGATCACAGCACTGGCAGCAGAGAGGCTCCTGCCTCACAGGGGCTTCCTGCTAGGAGGTTTTCTTGGATGGATGGACACCTGCAGTAACTGTGTGCACACCTGACTTATTTAAATTTTGAAAGAACTGTGTTCATATATGACTGATTAAATTTTGAAAGAACACAAGCCTTGACATCAGAAAGAAGTGAGTTTGAAGCCCAGCTCTGCCGGTTATTAGCTGTGTGACCCTAGGCACACTACTACACAACTCTGTGCCTCAGTGTCCTCATCTGAAACGTGAAGTCATACTATTGTCTACTTGCTATGGTTGGCAAGAGAAAGGCATGAGACATTTTGAGTGAGAGCTCTTTGCACAGCCTAAAGAAGGAAAAAACACACTTTAAAGTCATAAAGGCAACTGAGGACTGAACCCCGTGGTAGAGATGGGATGGAGTGGAGTTGGAAGAAAACAAAGTTCTGTGTGTGGGGCCGGACTGACCAGGGAGAATAAGACTAAAGGTGGACAAATGGCTTAACATCCAGCAGCTTACTTTTCTCCAACTGCACAGTGGATATGCTAGACTCCGCCCTGTCTCACACAGAATGAGAATATTCCACAGAAGGAAAAATGTTAACTGACATCATGGTTGGGGATTTGGGAGTGGAGAGTATTAAAAATATCACCCAAGTAATACATGAATCTATGTTTATTGTGAAAGATTTTAGCAATCTGGATTTCAACAAAATGTGGAGTCCCTTTTCACCAGCTTCCACTATCTACAGTTTGGAGCACATCCTTACAATCTCTCTCTCTCTGTCTCTCTCTCTCTCTCTGTCTCTCTCTCTCTCTCTCTCTCTCTCTGTCACTCCATTTATGTATATATGTGCACAGGGCTAATAGCTAACACTAGTTGGGCATTTTGCTACTTATCAGGCACTGCTCTAAGCACTTTACATGAATTCATTTATTTAATCTTCACAAAACCCCATGAGGCAAACTCTATTATTAGCTCTACTTTATGGAGGAGAAAGTTCAGGCCCAGAGAAGTAAAGTAACTTCCCCAAAGTCACACACTTTCAGAGAAAAAGAGCTGGGATTGAAACCCAGGCAGCCTGATTGCAGCGTCTATTCACAACCATTGCATTGTATTGTCTCTCAAATATTCTCTGTTTTCCAAAAATGGGGTCATACCTTGTGCATATTTTGCACTTTGCTTTTTGTATTTAATACATCTTGGACAGCACCTTATGTCTGTCCATAATTCCCTGCCTTTAATGGTGGCACAGTCCTATGTGGCATTCTGCAGTGCAAAGAGGAACTGTTAGGGGGTTTCCACTGTTTCATTTTCACAAATAATCCTTTGTCAATTGTCACTTGCACATACATCCTTGGGCACCCGTGCATTGATTTCTAGGGATTTCTAGAAGTAAGGATTTGAATCTTTGAGAAATGTTTTCAGATTGACTTTCCAAAAGGACACTTCCATTTACACTTGATCATCTGTGTGTGACCAATCCCCACGCTCTAGCCAACACTGGTTAGCACTGTCACTTACAGCTACTCTGATGGGGGAGGTGGGAAAGAGATGTGTCATTTGACATTTCACTTGGCACTTGGCATTTTCTCAAGCATCTTTTTTTTTTTGATACAGGGTCAAGCTGGGCGCAGTGGCTCATGCCTGTAATCCCAGTGCTTTGGGAGGCCAAGGCGGGCAGATCACCTGAGGTCAGGAGTTTGATATACTAGCTGGCCAACATGGAGAAATTCCGTCTCTACTAAAAATACAAAGGTAGCCAGGTATGGTGGCGCATGCCTGTAATCCCAGCTATTTGGGATGCTGAGGCAGGAGAATCGCTTGAACCTGGTAGGTAGAGGTTGCAGTGAGCCAAGATCACACCACTGCACCCTAGCCTGGGCAACCCGAGTGAAACTCCATCTCAAAAAAAAAAAAAAAAAAGAGAGAGAGAGAGAGAGACAGGGTCTCACTGTGTTGCCCAGGCTGGAGAGCAGTGACACAATCACAGCTTACTGCAGCCTCCACTCACTAGGCTCTGGGGATCCTCCTGCCTCAGCCTCCTGAGTAGTTGGGACCACAGATACATGCCACCATGCTGAGCTATGTTGCTCAGATTGGTCTCAAACTCCTGACCTCAAGTGATCCTCCTGCATTGGCCTCCCAAAGTGCTGGGATTATAGGCATCAGCCACTGCTCCTGACCTTCTCTAATATTTTTTGGTTTTTTATTTTTATTTTTTTATTTTTATTTTTATTTTTTTTGAGACGGAGTCTCGCTCTGCCTCCCAGGCTGGAGTGCAGTGGCGCGATCTCGGCTCACTGCAAGCTCCGCCTCCTGGGTTCACGCCATTCTCCTGCCTCAGCCTCCCGAGTAGCTGGGACTACAGGCGCCTGCCGCCACATCCACATCCAGCTAATTTTTGTATTTTTAGTAGAGATGGGGTTTCACCTGTTGGCCAGGTTGGTCTCAAACTTCTGACCTCAGGTGATACACCTGCCTCAGCCTCCCACAGTGCTGGGATTACAGGCATGAGTCACTGCACCCGGCCCTGTAATGTTTATAATGACTATTTCCATATTGTCCTCTGGGAATGGTCTGTCAGAGCCTGTTAGGATCATGGACAGTTAATGTTTCTTTCTCAGTACACCCCAATTTTCTTTTATTTATTTATTTATTTATTTATTTATTTATTTATTTATTTTGAGGTGGAGTCTCACTCTTGTTGGCCACGCTGGAGTGCAATGGCACAATCTCAGTTCACTGCGACCTCCGCCTCCCGGGTTCAAGTGATTCTCCCGTCTCAGTCTCCCGAGTAGCTGGGATTACAGGCGTCCTCCACCACACCCGGCTAATTTTTTTTATTTTTTATTTTCAGTGGATACAAGGTTTCACCATGTTGGCCAGGTTGGTCTCAAACTCCTGACCTCAGGTGATCCCGCCTGCCTCGGCCTCCCAAAGTGCTGGGATTACAGGCGTGAGCCACCACACCCGGCCAGTACACCCAATTTCACCTTGTAGTGGCTGCTTATGTTCCAGCTGCTCAAATCATCTCCTGCTTCTTGTGATAACACTTGATTTTCCACTTTTTCACCACTTTCTTCTGTAGCCAAATTTACAGCCTTTGACCTAAATGAAGCCAACTCCATCTCTCAGGCCATGGTGATGGGTTTAGGGCTCCTGACTCCAGACGGGCCAATCAGAGACAGCAAGATTCCATTGCTTGACTTCTTTTCGAGCTCTCGGGCAGACACTCTGCCCTCCTTTGTATTGGGTTTGGTGACATGGAGAACCTGACGCTGCCAGGGGAGCCAGAAAATGAAGACAGCACAGAGAAGATGAAGCTGAGAAATGCAGGGAATCTTTTTTTTTTTTTTTTTTTTTTTTTCAGACAGAGTCTGGCTGTGTCACCCAGGCTGGAGTGCAGTGGCACAATCTCAGCTCACTTCAACCTCCGCCTCTGCCTCCCAGGTTTAAGTGATTCTCCTGCCTCAGCCTACCAAGTAGCTGGGATTACAGTCATGCGCCACCATGCCCAGCTAATTTTTGTATTTTAGTAGAGACAGGGTTTCGCCATGTAGGCCAGGCTGGTCTCGAACTCCTGACCTCAAGTGATCCACCTGCCTCGGCCTCCCAAAATGCTCGGATTACAGGCATGAGCCACTGAGCCTGGCCGAAATGCAGGGATTCTGAGTCTTGATGGTATCATTATGTGAGTTCCTGGATCCAGCCACATCCACAGTCTAACAACATCTGAACTTCCCCATTGTGTACGTAAGGACTTTTTTGTTGTTGTTTTAAATATTTTTTAAACTTTATTTTTTTGAGACAGAGTCTCAGTGTCACCTAGGCTGGAGTGCAGTGGTGCCATCTCGGCTCACTGCAACCTCTGCCTCCTAGGCTCAAGAGATCCTCCTGCCTCGGCCTCCCAAAGTGCTGGGATTAGAGGTGTGAGCCCCTGTGCCTGGCCAAATGTGATTTAAACAGCTTAGTTTGAGGTTGTTGATTTGTTTTGTTTTTTGTTGTTGTTGTTTTTTCCATCGTGCAATGAGTCCTATTTGATCCACTTGTCCAGAGGAAAGAAAACAGACTCACATTCAGCTAAACTTTGCTCTCAAGTCTGAAGACATGGGTTTATGTCTATGCCGGCTGAAAAGTTATTTGGAGGGAGGCAAGGTAGGCATAGAAAAGACAGTGCTTGGGTATGGTGGCTGTGCCGATATAGTCCCAGCTACTTAGGAGGCTGAGGGTAGAAGCTCCCATGAGCCCAGGAGTTCAAGACCAGCCTAGACAACATAATGAAACCCCCGTCTCTACAAAAAATTTTTTTGAAAAATTAGCAAAGTGCCCAGCGCGGTGGCTCACACCTGTAATCCCAGCACTTTTGGAGGCCAAAATGGGCGGATCAGGAGGTAAGGAGATCGAGACCATCCTGGCTAACACGGTGAAACCCCATCTCTACTAAAAATACAAAAAATTAGCCGGGCATAGTGGTGGGTGCCTGTAGTCCCAGCTACTCGGGAGGCTGAGGCAGGAGAATGGCATGAACCCGGGAGGCAGAGCTTGCAGTGAGCTGAGATCCGGCCACTGCACTCCAGCCTGGGCAACAGCGAGACTCCGTCTCAAAAAAAAAAAAAAAAAAAAAAAAAATTAGCAAAGCATGGCCAGGCGTGGCAGCTTATGCCTGTAATCCCAGCACTTTGGGAGGCCGAGGTGGGTGGCTCATTTGAGATCAGGAGTTCCAGACCATCCTGGCCAACGTGTTGAAACCACATCTCTACTAAAAATACAAACATTAGCCAGGCATGATGGCAGGCACCTGTAATCCCAGCTATATAGGAGGCTGAGGCAGGAGAATTGCTCAAACCTGGGAGGTGAAGGTTGCAGTTAGCTGAGATTGCACCACTGCACTCCAGTCTGCATGACAGAGCGAGACTCTATCTCAAAAAATAAAAAATTAGCCACGTGTGGTGGTGTCTGCCTGTAGTCCTAGTTACTCCAGATGCTGAAGCAGGAAGATCGCTTGACCCCAGGAGTTCGAGGCTGCAGTGAGCTTAGATGGCTCCACTACACTCCAGCCTGGGCGACAGAGTGAGTCCCCGTCTAAAAAAAAAAAAAAAAACAAAAAAAAAAACAAAAACAAGGCCTGGCTTAGCATCCTTGGAGACTTTGTGATATAAGCAAACAGCATGGACGGTAGAAATGAACAGACGTTCTCATTACTTTTGTTTGACTCAGGTTTTCTCACTTGTTGGGGGTGGGGAGGGGGGCTGCCATAAGTGGGCTGGTGGCTCTTTTTTGTGAAACGAACTGCAGCTGTCACTGGGAAAGGCTTTTACACGCTCTGTGAACAATTTCCTTTGAATTCTGATTTTTCTTTTCCAAATAAAAATGAGTGTTCTTGAGATTAGTCAGAGGTCCCAGGCAGGGGGAGAGGAGGCGGATAAATGTGATGATGCTGGTGTTTCGCCACACAGCAAGAGTGGGGTAGTGGGGAAACGTAGTGAAAAGAGCCTTGGATGCCTACGTTCAAACACTGACTTCCGCGCTCATTCGCTGCACCCGTTTTTATGACTTCGGGCTTATAAGCTGCTCCAGTTTTTATGACTACCCCCAAAACTCAGTGCCAGAGAGCAACTTTTTTTTTTTTTTTTTTTTTTTTGAGACGGAGTCTCGCTTTGTCGCCCAGGCTGGAGTGCAGTGGCGCGATCTCGGCTCACTGCAAGCTCCGCCTCCCGGGTTCACGCCATTCTCCTGCCTCAGCTTCCCATGTAGCTGGGACTACAGGCGCCCGCCACCTTGCCTGGCTAATTTTTTTGTATTTTTAGTAGAGACGGGGTTTCACCATGTTAGCCAGGATGGTCTCGATCTGCTGACCTCGTGATCCACCCGCCTCGGCCTCCCAAAGTGCTGGAATTACAGGTGTGAGCCACCGCGCCCGGCCTAGATTAACTGTTTATTACGGATACAGTTGAATGGGTCAGGAATTCAGATACAGAATATCCATGCTGACAGCTTGTCTCTGCTCCTTTTTGTCTGGAACCTCAGCTGGAAAGCCCGGGGCTGGATCATCTCAAGGTTCCCATGGGTCCCATGTGAGAAAGAGGATGCTCCTTGTAGGCGGGGCCTCAGTGCCTCTCCAGGTGGATCTCTTTGTGTGGCTGGCTTGGGCTTAGTCACAGCATGGCGGCTGGGTTTCAAGGTCAAGCATCCGGAAAGAAAGAGAGACAGGTGGAAGTCAGATCACCTTTCACGACTTAGTCTTGGAAGTCATTTCTCCCATATTCTGTTCACTGTGGCAGTCACAAGGTCCTGACCAAGTTCAGATGCAGAAGAAATAGATTCTGCTTCTTGATAATGAGGAATAAGGCTTTGGAAAGGCATATGGGACCATAAATACATATACATATATATGTGTGTGTGTGTGTGTGTGTGTATTTGAGACAAGGTCTGGCTCTGTCACCCAGGTTGGAGTGCAGTGGCATGATCTCAGCTCACTGCAACCTCCGCCTCCTGGGCTCAAGTTATCCTGCCACCTCACCCTCCCAAGTAGCTGGGACTACAGGCAAGTGCCGCCACACCCGGCTAATGTGTGTGTGTGTGTGTGTGTGTGTGTCTGTGTGTGTGTGTTGTAGAGACCAGGTTTCATCATATTGCCCAAGCTGGTCTTGAACTCCTGAGCTCAAGCGATCCTCCCACCTCAGCCTCCTAAAGTGCTGGGATTACAGGCGTTAGCCACCGCACCCGGCTCTCAAAGGTGCTTTCTGTCCCAGCTTTCCAGAAATGCAAAATATTGAAGCCATTCAAATATTGGCAAAAAGGGATGATTTAAGTAAACAATGGTGCATTTATGAAATGCAATGCGATGCAGCCAGAAAAAAATGTAGCAGCGCCGTTGGTTAACTACCGCCTGCAGGGTAAATGTAACCCCCACCCCCACCTGTTTTTATTCACTCTGTGAGCTAAGAATAGTTTCTACTTTTTATAAATGGTTAAAAAATCAAAGGCCGGGCGCGGTGGCTCAAGCCTGTAATCCCAGCACTTTGGGAGGCCGAGGCGGGCGGATCACAAGGTCAGGAGATCGAGACCACAGTGAAACCCCGTCTCTACTAAAAATACAAAAAATTAGCCGGGCGCGGTGGCGGGCGCCTGTAGTCCCAGCTACTCAGGAGGCTGAGGCAGGAGAATGGCGTGAACCCAGGAGGTGGAGCTTGCAGTGAGCCGAGATCGCGCCACTGCACTCCAGCCTGGGCAACAGCGTGAGACTCCGTCTCAAAAAAAAAAAAAAAAAAAAAAAAAAAAATCAAAAGATAGGCCGGGCGCGGTGGCTCAAGCCTGTAATCCCAGCACTTTGGGAGGCCGAGGCGGGTGGATCACGAGGTCAGGAGATCGAGACTATCCTGGCTAACATGGTGAAACTCCGTCTCTACTAAAAATACAAAAAACTAGCCGGGCGTGGTGGCGGGCGCCTGTAGTCTCAGCTACTTGGGAGGCTGAGGCGGGAGAATGGCGTGAACCCGGGAGGCGGAGCTTGCAGTGAGCCGAGATCACGCCACTGCACTCCAGCCTGGGAAACACAGCGAGACTCCGTCTCAAAAAAAAAAAAAAAAAAAAAAAAATCAAAAGATGTGAAAACTATATGAAATTTCAATTTCAGGGACTGTAAATAAACTTTTATTGGAACACAGCCACACTTACTCATTTACGTATTGCCTGTGACTGTTTTTGCATTACAAGAGCAGAGTTGAGTAGCTGCCACAAAGAACATGTGATCTGCAAAGCCACATGTATTTACTTTCTGGACCTTTACTGAAAAAGTTTGCCGACCCGTCATAGAATATCTGATGGCGTGCAAATAAAACAATATCTTATGTACAATATACTATTGCTTTGGTAATAGGAAAAGCATATATCCAATGCCATATTGTACAGAAAAAATGCTGGAATGGATACATGCTAACATGAACACTTATCTCCATGAGTGGAATCACAGATTTTTTTTTTTTTTTTTTTTTTTTGAGAGACAGTCTCACTGTGTTGCCCAGGCTGCAGTGCAGTGGCGCAATCTCGGCTCACTGCAACCTCAGTCTACTGGGTTCTTCTACCTCAGCCTCCCGAGTAGCTGGGATTACAGGTGCCCACCACCATGTCCAGCTAATTTGTGCATTTTTACTAGAGATGGGGTTTCACCAAGTTGGCCAGGCTGGTCTCGAACTCCTGACCTCAGGTGATCCACCCGCCTCAGATGATTTTTATCTCCTGATTTTTGCATGGTTGACTTTTTGTACAATTTATGTACTGCACAAGTAGAGGTTTTTAATAAGGGGGGGGAAAAAAGAGAGAGTCCTGTCCCTTTCCTTTGAACTCTGCAGTTCCTTGGCTGAATTGTGTTCACTTTGTCCTTCTTTGCCTCAGCAATCTGTTCCTTCCAGCTTCATCTTGCTCTTCATGCTTTTCCACTTTTCACTCATTATCTTATTTCTTCCTTCAAAATTCAGCCCAGACCTCTTCACCTCCTCCAAGAAGCCTTCTTTGATTTCCCCAGGCCAGCTTAGGGGATCTCCTCCCCACTCTCATAGTGCCCTGGGTTATCTTGCTTGTTGCTCTCATTACACTATATTGTAATGACTTATTTAAGCATCTGTCTCCCTAACAAGGCTGCAAGTTTTTGAGGGACATGTTCTTATTTATATTCAGCAAAGTCCTAGAACATGATAGGTTCTCAAATAAATAATGGATGAATGAAAGATGATTTGAATGAATGAATGAATGAATGAATGAATGGGACTGATGCTGGAGATACAAGCAGATAGATTGGGAGAAGCTTTCTAGAAATGAGGCACTTAAGCAAAGCCTCAATGGATGACCAAGAAGGCCCACGCAGATATATAAAGGAAGGAAGAACATTCTTGACAGAGTTATATTTTTATTTTTAAAATTTTTTATTTTTTATTTTATTTTATTTTATTTATTTATTTTGAGACAGGGTCTCGCTCTGTCGCCCAGGCTGAGTGCAGTAGCACAGTCTCAGCTTACCAGAAGCCTCTGCCTCCTGGGCTCAAGGGATCCTCCCACCTCAGCCTCCTGAGTAGCTGGGACTAGAGGCCAGCATTTCTTATATTTGAATAAATGTCTTTGTAAATGCATAGTAAAAAGGTCTGGTGAGATACAGTTTGGAGAGCAAGCAGCACAGGAAACACCTAAGGACTAGCAGGCCATGAAGATTCAGCACTGTGGACAGGGACGTATCTCTGTCTCTCTCTGTCTCTCTCTGTCTCTCTCTCTCTCTCTCTCTCTCTCTCTCTCTCTCTCTCACCCCCACTCCTGGTCGTAAGTTGGTTCGGCTTATGGTAGAGACAAAGAGGGCTAAGATAGACATTACCTTCAAGGAGCCCACAGTCTTATGGGGGACCTCGATATGTAGTTGAATAACAACTTCATAATGACATATGTGAATTACATTATTAGTAAAGAAAAAAAGAATAGCAATAGGCCAGGCCTGGTAGCTCACACCTGTAATCTCAGCACTTTGGGAGACCAAGGAGGGTGAATCACTTGAGGCCAGGGGTTCAAGACCAGCCTGGCCAACATAGCAAAACCCTATCTCTACTAAAAATGCCAAAAACTAGCCAGGAGTGGTGGCAGGTGTCCATAATCCCAGCTACTCAGGAGGCCGAGGCAGTAGAATCACTTGAACCCAGGAGGCAGAGGTTGCAGTGAGCCAAGATTGTGCCACTGCATTCCAGCTTGGGTGACAGAGTGAGACCCTGTTGAAAGAAAGAAAGAAAGGAGGAGGGGAGGGGAGGGGAAGGGAGAGGAGGAAAGGGAAGGGAAGGGAGGAAGAAAGGAGGGAAGGAGGGAGGGAAGGAAAGAAAGAAAAAAGAAAAAAAGAAGGATATAAAGAAAAATAATAGCAATAATGGTCATCATTATCATTTGTTTATTTGTTTTTTTTTTTTTTTTTTGAGACGGAGTCTCGCTCTGTCGCCCAGGCTGGAGTGCAGTGGCCAGATCTCAGCTCACTGCAAGCTCCGCCTCCCGGGTTTACGCCATTCTCCTGCCTCAGCCTCCCCAGTAGCTGGGACTACAGGCACCTGCCACCTCGCCTGGCTAGTTTTTTGTATTTTTTAGTAGAGATGGGGTTTCACCGTGTTAACCAGGATGGTCTCGATCTCCTGACCTTGTGATCCGCCCGTCTCAGCCTCCCAAAGTGCTGGGATTACAGGCTTGAGCCACCGCGCCCGGCCTATTTGTTTTTAGAAGCAAGGTCTCATTCTGTCACTCAGACTGGATTACAATGGCACAATCACAACCCACTGCAGCCTCCAGCTACTGAGTTCAAGTGATGCTTCCACTTCAGCCTCCTGAGTAGCTAGGACTATGGGTGCGCACCGACTGGCTAATTATCCTTTATTTCTTTTCTTTCTTTCTTTTTTTTTTCTTGGAAAATGGGGGTCTTGCTATGTTGCTCAGGCTGGTCTTGAACTCCAGGCCTCAAGTGATTCTCCCACCAGAGCCTCTCAGAGTGCTGAGATTACAGGTGTGAGCTACCATGCCTGGCACATTTTGTTTTTATTGCTTTTATTTTATTTTTTTTTCTTTTCTTTTCTTTTTTTCGATAGAGTCTCGCTCTTTTGCCAGGCTGGAGTGCAGTAGTGTGATCTTGGCTCACTGCAACCTCCACCTCCTGGGTTCAAGTGATACTTCTGCCTCAGCCTCCTGAGTAGGTGGGGTTAGAGGTGCCGGCTACTTGCCCAGCTAATTTTATGTTTTTAGTAGAGACGGGATTTCACCATGTTGGCCAGGCTGGCCTTGAACTCCTGACCTCAGGTGATCCACCCGCCTCAGCTTCCCAAAGTGCTGAGATTACAGGTGTGAGCTACCGTGCCTGGCCCATTAACATGTATTGAGTGCACTATGCTAGCCATTTTGCATGCTTTGTCTCAGTTAATCCTCATAATCATATATATATATATGTATATGCATATATACTTTTTTTTTTTTTTTTTTGAGATGGAGTTTGACTCTTGTTGCCCAGGCTAGAGTGCAATGGCGTGATCTCGGCTCACTGCAACCTCCGCCTTCCAGGTTCAAGAGATTCTCCTGCCTTAGCCTCCCAAGTAGCTGGGATTACAGGCGCCTGCCACCATGCCTGCTGATTTTTTGTATTTTTAATAGAAACGGGGTTTCACCATGTTGACCAGGCTGGTCTCAAACTCCTGACCTCAGGTGATCAGCCTGCCTCAGCCTCCCAAAATCACATTTCCATTGAGATACTCTTGTTATTCTGTTTTACAGATAGAGAAACTGAGGCTCAGAAAGGTGAATTAGCAGAAGTCAAAATTTCATGACCTTACAAGTACACATCTTGGAAACTAAGAAAAAACCCTAGATGTGGTATTTGGGTAGCAAATTTCCTGGGGCCAGATACAGCATCCGCCCACTGACCCTGGAGGTTAAAGCATGTGTACTCACACTGAATTTGCTTGTTGTTGGCTGTTCATTTATTCATGCCTCAATAAGGAACTGCTACTGAAACTTACTTATTTTCTACTCATTACAGCACAAGAAAAATAAGCAGGTGCCTCCTGGCCCAATGTGGCTGTGACTTCTTAGAGGACCATGGTCACATCATTTTTTTTTTTTTAAGACAGTCTCACTCCATCACCCAGTTCTAGAGTACAGTGGTGCTATCTCGGCTCAATGCAACCTCGGCCTCCTGAGTTCAAGCGATTCTCCTGCCTCAGCCTCCTGAGCACCTGGGATTACAAGTGCCCGCCACCACGTCCAGTTAATTTTTGTATTTTTTTTTCAGCAGAGACGGAGTTTCATCATGTCGGCCAAGCTGGTCTCGAACTCCTGACCTCAAGTGATCTGCCCGTCTCGGCCTCCCAAAGTCCTCAGATTACAGGTATGAGCCACCACACCCAGCCTAATGTTATTTTTTTGAGACAGAATGTTGCCCAGGCTGGTCTTGAACTCTTGGCCTCAAGCAATCCTCCTCCTTTGACCTCCCAAAGTGCTGGGATTACAGGCATGAGCCACCTTGAATAATCTGTACTTGGTAGGTTGTTTATTTGTTCATTTGTTTGAGACGGAGTCTCCCTCTGTTGTCCAGGCTGGAGTGCAGTGGCACAATCTCAGCTCACTGCAACCTCCACCTCCCAGGTTCAAGCAATTCTCAGGCCTGAGCCTCCCAAGTAGCTGGGATTACAGGTGTGTGCCACCATATCCAGCTAATTTTTGTATTTTTAGTAAAAACAGGGTTTCACCATGTTGGTCAGGCTGGTCTTGAACTCCTGACCTCAAGTAATCCACCCACCTTGGCTTCCCAAAGTGCTGGGATTACAGGCATGAGCCACCACACCCAGCTGATCCTGTCTCTTAAACCTATACATATATATATATGTGTGTGTGTGCATATATATATGTATATATGTGTGTGTGTGTGTATATATAGATATACACATATACTTCTATGACATATGTATATAGCATAGAAGTTAGATCATTCTAGGCATGTGGTTCTGCAGCTTGCTATTCCCGCCGGATGTATCTGGCAGACAGTTCTATTTCAGGGTGTTCTCTGCCTCATTCTTTATAAAGGCAGCATGACAATCCAGCCATTGCAGAAGTCTCATGATTTATTTATCAAGTGTCCAATGGATGGATTTGAACATTCTTTTCAGTTTTTTCAAATGACACCACTTTGGGCACACTCAAGCAACTGCTGGATGAGGATTGCTTGTGAGAAATGAACTGAGTCACAAAAGAGTCCAGCTTTGGATTTGGACAGGTATTGCCCTGCAAAAAGAGCGTACCAAGTGACAGTGCCTTTCTCTAACACAAAATGAGGATGGCCCTTTCCCTATAGCCCTCCTCCTGCCCCTGCACTTTGCATTATCAAAGCTTTTCATCTTTATCCGTCCATATGGTTTAGATTTGTGTCCCTGCCCAAATCTCATGTGGAATTGTAATCCCCAGTGTTGGAGAAAGGACCTGGTGGGAGGTGATTGGATTATCGGGGTGAACTTCCCCCTTGCTGTTCTCGTGATGTGAATAAGTTCTCACAAGATCCGGTTGTTTAAAAGTGTGTAGCACCTCAGCTGGGTGCAGTGGCTCACACCTGTAATGACAGCACTTTGGGATGCCGAGGTGGGTGGATCACCTGAGGTCAGGAGTTCGAGACCAGCCTGGCCAAGATGGTGAAACCCTGTCTCTACCAAAAATACAAAATTAGCCAGGCATGATGGTTGGCACCTGTAGTCCCAGCTACTTTGGAGGCTGAGGCAGGAGAATAAATTGAACCCGAGAGGCGGAGGTTGCAGTGAGCTGAGATCAGGCTACTGCACTCCAGCCTGGGTGACAGAGTGAGACTCCATCTCAAAAAAAAAAAAAAAAAGAAAAGAAAAAAGAAGGATGTAGCACCACCCCCTTCTCTCTTCCTCCTGCCCTGGCAGTGTGGCCATGTAAGCCATGCCTCCTTTCCCTTCACCTTTTGCCACGATCCTAAGTTTCCTGAGCATACTTTCTGTACAACCTGCTGTGAGCCAGTTAAACATCTTTTCTTATAAATTACTCAGTTTCAGGTATTCCTTTATAGCTGTGTGATAACAGACTAATACACCAATCACATAATAGGAATATGATCTCCTGTTATAATCTATATATTTCCTTCCTTCCTTCCTTCGTTCCTTTTTTTTTTTTTTTTTTTTTTTTTGATACAGAGGCTCACTTTGTCACCTAGGCTGGTGCGACCTTGGCTCACTGCAACCTCCGCCTCCCAGATTCAAGCGATTCTCCTGCCTCAGCCTCCTGAGTAGCTGCAACTACAGGCACGCACCACCATGCCCAGCCAACTTTTGTATGTTTTGTAGAGATGGGGCTTCACCATGTGGGCCAGGTTGGTCTTGGACTCCTGGGCTCAAACGATCCTCCCATTTCAGCCTCCCAAAGTGCTGGGATTACAGGTTTGAGCCACCATGCCTGGTCTATAATCTGTATTTTTAAAATTATGTTTGATCTTTTTTTATAATTAAACAAATCTATACACTTATAAATAGACATGTAAATAAATTACATTCAGAAGAGGAAGACTGCAATGAGATATTTCCTCTAGACCTACAACGGGACAGACTCGCCCAGGAGCAGAGCTTCCGGTGGAAATGCAATACATTCCATGAGCAGAGGTTCTCAACCCTGGCAGCACTTTCCATTTACTCGGGTCTCAGATAACCAATGTCCAGGCTGGGCATGGTGCCTCACACCTGTAATCCTAGCACTTTAGGAGGCCAAGGCAAGTGGATTGCCTGAGCTCAGGAGTTCAAGACCAGCCTGGGCAACGCAGTGAAACCCCTCTACTAAAATACAAAAAATTAGCTGGGCATGGCAGCAGGCACCTGTAGTCCCAGCTACTTGGGAGGCTGAGGCAGGAGAATTGCTTGAACCCAGTAGGTAGAAGTTGCAGTGAGCCGAGATCGCGCCACTGCACTGCAGCCTCGGCGACAGAGTGAGACTCTGTCGAAAGAAAGAAAAGAAAGAAAGAGAGAAAGAGAGGAAGGGAGGAAGGGAAGGAAGGGAGGGAAGGGAGGAAGGGAGGGAAGGGAGGGAAGGAAGGTCCCTGCTCCACCCAGATTTGGGAAGAGAAGATCCCACTTGAGAGATCCCAGAGGTTCCCTTTCGCCACCAGAGGGCACTTGTCTGGTCTCTTAAGCCCAGGATTAGCTTCAGAGACCAAAGACAAGGCTTCCACAAGAAGGGAAACCAAAGGAATTTTAGGTCCTAGGGTCCAAGAGCCCATAAAATCAAAAGCAAGTTAGTTACCTCATAGATACAATGGGGGTACAGGCACTGGATAAATACACCCATTCCAAATGGGAGAAATTGGCCAAAATGAAGGGGCTACAGGCCCCATGTAAGTCTGAAATCCAACAGGGCCCATCAAATCTTAAAGCTCCAAAATGATCTCCTTTGATTCCATGTCTCACATCCAGGTCATGCTGATGCAAGCGGTGGGTTCCCATGGTCTTGGGCAGCTCCGCCCCTGTGGCTTTGCAGGATACAGCCTCCCTCCCTGCTGCTTTCACGGGCTGGCGTTGAGTGCCTGCAGCTTTTCCAGGTGCGTGGTGCATCGTGGATCTACCATTCTGGGGTCTGGAGGACGGTGGCTCTCTTATCATAGCTCCACTAGACACTGCCCCAGTGGGAGCTCTGTGTGGGGGCTTCAACCCCACATTTCCCTTCCGCACTGCCCTGGTGAAGTCGTCCCTGAGACCCGAGAATTCTGGACCCTATGGCCACCAGAGGAGCCCATGCATTGGCTTCCTTTTTTGTTTTTTTGCTTTGTTTTGTTTTTTTGCTTTGTTTTGTTTTGTTGTTTTTTTGACAGAGCCTTGTTCTGTCACCCAGGCTGGAGTGCAGTGGGGCAGTCTCGGCTCACTACAACCTCTGCCTCCCAGGTTCAAGTGATTTTTGTGTCTCAGCCTCCCAAGTAACTGGGACTACAGGTACCCACCACCACCACCATCATGCCCAGCTCGTTTTTTGTTTTTGTTTTTCTTGTTTTTTTGTGACAGAGTTTCGCTCTTGTTGCCCAGGCTGGAGTGCAATGGCGCAATCTCAGGTCATGGCAACCTCCGCCTCCCAGGTTCAAGCGATTCTCCTGCCTCAGCCCCCCAAGTAGCTATGATTACAGGCATGCACCACCATGCCTGGCTAATTTTGTATTTTTAGTAGAGACGGGGTTTCTCCATGTTGCTCAGGCTGGTCTCAAACTCCTGGCCTCAAGGGATCTTCCTGCCTTGGCCTCCCAAAGTGCTGGGATTACAGGCATGGATCACCATGCCCGGCCTACACGGACTTCTGACCTGTGGATGGAATATAGATGGTAAGAGAGAAAGCATTCCAGATGAAGACAAAAGCACACAGAGAAGTTACTGGAACCCATCCCAATTCTAAGAAAGGCACTTCCACCTAACAAGTTCAGATAGACACCACTATAACATAAGGAGGGAACCACCAGTTAAGCCAACAGGCCAGTATTAGGGAAACTGAATATCCACATGCGAAGGAATGATGTTGGATCCCTACTTCACATCGTATGCAAAACTTAATTAAAAAAGGATTAACGGCTCGGTGTACTAGCTCACGCCTGTAATCCCAGCACTTTGGGAGGCTGAGGCAGGCACATCACCTGAGGTTGGGAGTTCGTGACCTGCCTGACCAACGTGGAGAAACCCCATCTCTACTAAAAATACAAAATTAGCCAGGCATGGTGGTGCATGCCTGTAATCCCAGCTACCTGGGAGGTGGAAGTAGGCGAATCGCTTGAACTCAGGAGGTGGAGATTGCAGTGAGCCGAGATCACACCATTGCACTCCAGCCTGGGCAACAAGAGTGAAACTCTGCCTCAAAAAAAAAAAAAAAGATTGATGACCCAGACGTAAGAATTGAAAACATAAAGCTCTTTTTTTGTTGTTGGGCTTTTTTGTTTTGTTTTGTTTTTTCTTGAGACAGAGTTTCGCTCTGTCGCCCTGGCTGGAGTGCAATGGCGCCATCTCAGCTCACTGCAACCTCCGCCTCCCAGGTTCATGTGATTCTCGTGCCTCGTCCTCCTGAGCAGCTGGGGTTACGGGTGTGCACAACCACATCCAGCTGTTTTTTGTTTTTTTAGTAGAGACAGTGTTTCACCATGTTGCCCAGGCTGGTTTTGAACTCCTGACCACAGGTGATCCACCTGACTCGGCCTCCCAAAGTACTGGGATTATAGGCGTGAGCCTCCACGCCCAGCCAAAAACATAAAGCTCTTAGAAGAAAGTATAGATATCGGTTGGGTGTACTGGCTCACGCCTGTAATCCCAACACTTTGGGAGGCCAAGGTGGGTGGATCATTTGAAGTCAGGAGTTTGAGACCAGCCTAGCCAACATGACGAAACCCCGTCTCTACTAAAAATACAAAAACTAGTTGGGTGTGGTGGCATGCACCTGTAATCCCAGCTGCTCGGGAGGCTGAGGCAGGAGAATCGCTTCAACCCGGGAGGTATTTGTTGCAGTGAACCAAGATAGGGCCACTGCCCTCCAGCCTGAGCGACAGAGCGAGACGATGTCTCAAAAAAAAAAAAAAAAAAAAAAAAAGAATTCTTACAAGTCAACAACCAAAAGACAAAGGATCTGATTTTAAAATGGTCAACAGTTGAAGAGAATTTCTCCAAGGAAAGTACACACATCTTCAACAAAGCACATGAAAATGTGCTCAACATCAGTAGCCATTAGGGAAATGCAAATCTAAACCACAATGAGATACCGCTTCACACCCACTAGAATGGTAATAATTTTAAAAATGGAAAATAGCAAGTGTGGGTGAGGATATGGACACATTTAGAACCCTCGTGCATTGCTAGTGAGAATGTAAATGGTGCAGCTGCCGTGGAAAAGTTTGGCAGGTCTTCCAAAAGTTAAACATAGAGTTACCATACGACCCAGCAATTCCACTCCTAGGTACATACCCAAAGATTGAAAATAGGTGTTCAAACAAAACCTTGTATATGAACGTTCATAGTAGCTGTATTCATGATAGTGGATAAAAGTGGAAACAATCTTTATGTACATCAATGGATGAATAAACAAACTCTGATATACCTGTACAATGGAACATTATTCTGACATAGAAATGAGCTACTGCCAGGCGCGGTGGCTCATGCCTGTAATCTCAGCACTTTGGGAGGCCGAGGCGGGCAGATCACCTGAGCTCAGGAGCTCAAGACCAGCCTGCCCAACATGGCGAAACCTGTCTCTACTAAAAAATACAAAAATTAGCCAGGCACGGTGGCGCATGCCTGTAGTCACAGGAAGTAGCCAGACACGACCAGTCACATATTGTGTGATTCCATTTGACATTTTCAAAATAGGCAAATCCATAGAAATAGAAAACACGGCCAGGCGCGGTGGCTCACATCTGTAATCCCAGCGCTTTCGGAGGCCAAGGCAGGTGGATCACGAGGTCAGAAGTTCAAGACCAGCCTGGCCATGATGGTGGAACCCCCCTCTCTACTAAAAATACAAAAAATTAGCCAAGCACGGTGGCAGGCGCCTGTAATCCCAGCTATTCGGGAAGCTGAGGCAGGAGAATCATTTGAACCTGGGGGGCCAGGGGATTGGGGGCCAGGGTTGGGGGGAGGCGGCGGGCAGAGGTTGTAGTGAACCTAGATGGCGCCACTACACTCCAGCCTGGGCAACAGAGTGAGACTCTGTCTCAAAGTAAAAACAAAAAACAAAAAACAGATTAGTGGTTGTCAGGGGCTTGGAAGAGGAGGGAATGGGGAGAACCTGCGTAATAAGCAAGAGTTTTCTTCTGAGATGATGAAAATGTTTTGGAGAGATATTAGAAATAGGTATCTCTAAGGCTGGGCACGGTGGCTCATGCCATGGGCTCTATCCAATGGATCGAGACCATCCTGGCTAACACAGTGAAACCCCATCTCTACTAAAAATACAAAAATTTAGCCAGGCATGGTGGCGGGCACCTGTAGTCCCAGCTACTCGGGAGGCTGAGGCAGGAGAATGGCGTGAACCTAGGAGGCAGAGCTTGCAGTGAGCCGAGATTGCACCACTGCACTCCAGCCTGGGCGACAGAGTGAGACTCTGTCTCAAAAAAAAAAAAAAAAAAAAAGAAATGTTAGGTAAAATGCTAGATAAAGAGATACCTCAGCCAGGTAAAATGACTCACATCTGTCATCCCAGTGCGTTGGGAGGCCAGGGCAGATGAATCCCTTGAGCCCAGGAGATAGAGAGCAGCCTGGGTCACATAGTGAGACCCCACTCCCACAAGAAATGTTATTTTATTATTGATTTATTTTATTTTTTGAAAGGGAATTTTGCTTTTATTGCCCAGGCCTAGAATGTAGCGGTGCAATCATGGCTCACTACAACCTCTGCCTACTGGGTTCAAGCAATTCCCCTCCCTCAGCTTCCTGAATAGCTGGGATTACAGGCATGCGCCACCACACCTGGCTAATTTTTTTTGTGTTTTAGTGGAGACAGGGGTTTCACCATGTTGGTCAGGTTGGTCTCCAAATCCTGACTTCAGATGATCCACCTGCCTCGGCCTTCCAAAGTGCTGGTATTACAGGTGTGAGACACCACGCCCATCCCTACAAGAAATTTTAAAACTTAGGCATAGTGGCAGGCACCTGTGAGCCCAGCCACCTGGGAGGCTGAGGCAGGAGGATTGCTTGCGCCCAGGAAGTGAATGGGGCAGTGAGCTAGGGTGGCACCACTGCATTCGAGCCTGGGCAACAGAGCCAGATCCTGTCTCAAAAAAAGAGAGAGAGAGGTCTCTAGATAGAGGTGGTGGTTGCACAACATGATGACACACTAAATGCCACTGAATTGCTCACTTTGAAACTGTTAATTTTATGTTACGTAAATTTCATTTTCACAGAAAAAGAAGGAAAAACGTTTTACCATATAAAGAAAAAGAAAAAGATAGGGAGGCCCACAGGTAGGTAAGTACTTAGAAAGCTAGGTAGACAAGGCCGGGCACAGTGGCTCACGCCTGTAATCCCAGCATTTTGGGAGGCCGAGGCGGGCGGATCACTTTATGTCAGGAGTTCGAGACCAGCCTGATCAACATGGAGAAACCCCATCTCTACTAAAAATACAAAATTAGCCAGGTGTGGTGGCACATGCCTATAATCTCAATTACTAGGGAGGCTGAGGCAGGAGAATCGCTTGAACCCGGGAGGCAGAGGTTGCGGTGAGCCAAGATCACGCCATTGCACTTCAGCCTCAGCAACAAGAGCGAAACTCCATCTCAAAAAAAATAGAAATCAAATAATAATAATAAAGCTAGGTAGACAGACGATGTGGCCAATTGATTAGGCACAAATGTTACCCTCTTCCTATTATCCCCTTTTCAGAACTTCAACCCAATACCCAACATAGAACCTGACACCTAAATTTAAAAAGTCTATGGCCAGGCGAGATGGCTCACGACTGTAATCCCAGCACTTTGGGAGGCGGAGGCAGGCAGATCACTTGAGGTCCAGAGTTCAAGACCAGCCTGGCCAACATGGTGAAACCTCGTCTCTACTAAAAATCCAAAAATTGGCCTGGCGTGGTGGCTCTCGCCTGTGGTCAGGAGTTCTCAACCAGCCTGGCCAACAAGGTGAAACCCCGTCTCAACTAAAAATACAAAAAAATTAGCCGGGCGTGGTGGCAGGCGCTTGTAATCCCAGCTACTTGGGAGGCTGAGACAGGAAAATCGCTTGAACCCAGGAGGCGGAGGTTGCAGCGAGCCAAGATCACACCATTGCACTCCAGCCTGGGGGACAAGAGTGAGACTCCATCTCAAAAAAAAGAGAAAAATACAAAAATTAACCTGGCGTGGTGGCAGGCGCCTGTCACAGCTACTTGGGAGGCTGAGGCAGGAGGATCGCTTGAACCCAGGAGGCGGAGGTTGCAGTGAGCCGAGACTGCACCATTGTACTCCAAGCTGGGCAACAGAGTGAGACGCCATCTCAAAAATAAATAAATAAATAAATAAACAAATAAAAATAATAATAAAGGAAAGAGGATTGCAAACCAAAGGTCTGAAAATCAGAATTTAGCCCAGAAATGTATTTTTGTTTGGCTGGCAAAATGCTTTATTTAAAAAATTGAGACACCATTTAAACTCAACTAACATCAACTACAGATTTCCAATATCTCTTGAAAATTCCTAAAATTGGCCGGGCGCGGTGGCTCAAGCCTGTAATCCCAGCACTTTGGGAGGCCGAGACGGGCGGATCACGAGGTCAGGAGATCGAGACCATCCTGGCTAACACAGTGAAACCCCGTCTCTACTAAAAAAAATACAAAAAAATAGCCGGGCGAGGTGGTGTGTGCCTGTAGTCCCAGCTACTCGGGAGGCTGAGGCAGGAGAATGGCGTAAACCCGGGAGGCGGAGCTTGCAGTGAGCTGAGATCCGGCCACTGCACTCCAGCCCGGGCGACAGAGCCAGACTCCGTCTCAAAAAAAAAAAAAAAAAAAAAAAGAAAATTCCTAAAATGGGTGGGGCTGGTGGCTGATGCCTGTAATCCCAGCACTTTGGGAGGCAGAGGCAGGAAGATCACTTGAGCGCAGGAGTTTGAGATCAGCCTGGGCAACATAGCAAGACCCCGTCTATTTAAAAAAATTAATAGAAAGACAAATGAAAATTTCTGGCCAGGCATAGTGGCTCATGCCTCTAATCCCAGCACTTTGGGAGGTTGAGGAGGGTGGATCACTTGAGGTCAGGAGTTCGACACCAGCCTGGTCAACATGGTGAAACTCTGTCTCTACAAAAAACTACTCAAAAAATTAGCTGGGCCTGGGAGGCGGAGCTTGCAGTGAGCCAAGATCGTGCCACTGCACTCCAGCCTGGGTGACAGAGCGAGACTCCATCTCAAAAAAAAAAAAAAAAAAAGATTAGCTGGGTGTGGTGGCAGGCCCCTATAATCTTAGCTACTCAGGAGGCCATGGCAGGAGAATCGGTTGAACCCGGGAGACAGAGGTTGCAGTGAGCCGAGATCGTGCCGCTGCACTCCAGCCTGGGGTGACAAAGCAAGACTCCTTCTCAAAAAAAATTTTTTTTTTCTAAGATGTGGCAACACTGTGCCCACACCTCCCCTGGCAACAAGCAGCCAGAATTCAATAGGACCCGCCTCTTTAGAAAGGGCATGCAACCCCAGTTCGCCACAGTCTCCACCCCCTCTACTCTTGCCCAAGGATGAGGCTGAAATTTGAATTTCGAATGGATTCCCATGACATTTGAACTGCTGTTTTTCTTTTGGCAAAGTAGTATTTCTTTTTTTTTTTTTTTTTGAGACGGAGTCTCGCTGTGTCTCCCCAGGCTGGAGTGCAGTGGTGTGATCTCGGCTCACTGCAAGCTCCGCCTCCCGGGTTCACGCCATTCTCCTGCCTCAGCCTCCCAAGTAGCTGAGACTACAGGCGCCCGCCACCACGCCCGGCTAGTTTTTTGTATTTTTAGTAGAGACGGGGTTTCACCATGTTAGCCAGGATAGTCTCGATCTCCTGACCTCGTGATCCACCTGCCTCGGCCTCCCAAAGTGCTGGGATTACAGGCTTCAGCCACCGCGCCCGGCCTCAGCAAAGTAGTATTTCTCAGTATCCACTTCTCTATCAGAATTGAGACAGAAAGGTGGAAAAGCATTTGGCATTTGAAGAGTAACCCTAAGTACTGTATTATGCAAAGAAAGATTACTCAAGGTTCCCTGGCATTTAGTTCCCGGAACGTAACTTTTTGAACTTTGGATTCTTGCTGAAACCTGTCAGAAGCTGACAAGACAAGGAGGGAGGGGGCTGAGTATAGGGGGGAGTGGAAAGAACAGGAGTTTCTAGAACTCAGTTTGCAGCGTCCTCACTACAATCTCAGCCGTTAAGGAAAGAAAGTGAATTCCTTGAGGCTCTGGGAAATTGGAGATGAACAAACTGCTGTTTTCTTATGATTCCTGAATCATAAGAAATCCTGAAGGGCCACGGTTTTTGGCATGCCCTAATTCTATGAGACAAAAGAAGGAATTTTTCAGCAATATGTGTGACTGCAGTCATGTGCCACATAAGGACGTTTCAATCAACAACAGACTGCAAATACAACAGTGGTCCTGTAAGATTATAATATCAGGCCAGGCACGGTGGCTCACACCTGTAATCCCAGGACTTTGGGAGGCCGAGGTGGGCGGATCACGAGGTCAGAAGATGGAGACCATCCTGGCTAACACAGTGAAACCCTGTCTCTACTAAAAATACAAAAAATTAGCCGGGCGCGGTGGCGGGCGCCTGTAGTCCCAGCTACTCGTGAGGCTGAGGCAGGAGAATGGCGTGAACCCGGGAGGCGGAGCTTGCAGTGAGCTGAGATCGCGCCACTGCACCCCAGCCTGGGCGAGAGAGCGAGACTCTGTCTCAAAAAACAATTATAATATCAGGTTTTGGCCAGGCTTGGTGGCTTATGCCTGTAATCCCAGCTACTTGGGAGGCTAAGGCAAGAGAATCGGTTGAATCTGGGAGGCGGAGGCTGCAGTGAGCCAAGAGTGCATCATTGTACTGCAGCCTGGGTGACAGAGTGAGACTCCATCTCAAAATAATAATAATAATTAATAATAAATAAATAATAATACCAAGTTTTTACTTCACCTTTTCTATGTGTAGCTATGTTTACATACTCAACTACTTCCCACTGCATTACAATTGCCTGTCAGCACAGTAACATGCGGTACAGGTTTGTAACCTGGGAGCAATAGGCTGGACCTATAGCCTAGCTGTGTAGTAGGCTAGACCATCTAGGTTTGTGCAAGTGCACTCTATGATGCTCCCCCAATGACAAAATTGCCTAAGGCCTCCTTTCTCCCTTAAGCGACGTGTGACTATATTTGTCTAAATGCATTTTTTGCTCTTCCATAAGTAGTGTGTTATCGCTCTTAAGAATTACTAGGCTGGTCGCTGTGGCTCATGCCTGTAATCCCAGCAATTTGGGAGGCTGAGGCAGGCGGATCATTTGAGGTCAGGAGTTCAAGACCAGCCTGGCCAACATAGAGAGACCCTGTCTCTACTAAAAAAAATACAAAAATTAGCCAAGTATGGTGGTGTGTGCCTGTAATCCCAGCTATTCGGGAGGCTGAGGCAGGAGAATCGCTTGAACCTGGGAGATGGAGGCTGCAGTGAGCCGAGATCGTTCCACTGCACTACAGCCTGGGCGACAGAGTGAGACTCCACCTCAAAAAAAAAAACCAAAAAAAAAGGAATTACTGGGCTGGGGCTCACCCCTGTAATCATAAGACTTTGGGAGGCCAAGGCGGGTAGGTCATTTGAGTCTAGGAGTTTGAGACCAGCCTGGGCAACATGGCGAAACCCCATCTCTACAAAAAAATACAAAAGATTAGTTGGGCATGGTGGGACATGCCTATATCCCCAGCTACTCAGGAGGCTGAGGTGGGAGGATAGCTTGAGCCTAGAAGGTCGAGGCTGCAGTGAGCTGTGATCACACCACTGCACTCCAGCCTGAGCAACAGAGAGAGACCCCGTCTCAACAACAAAAAATAATTATTAAATTGAAAGGCATTTTTTTGAAGATATGACCAAAGAGTGAATAAGGAAGATGGGATTATTGTTGATGTATTTCTATAGGTAATGTGTTCAGGGATTTTCCATCTGCTGAGTATTGTCTCTGTATCTCCTCTTCCTGTCTCTGAATTCAAACATTCATTGCCTCTGGGGAGAGGTGTAGCAAGGGATCCTGTATCACACAGAAATAATCCTTTGAGCTTTTGTTTTCAAAAGTCTAAAGCACATTCTATGCAATCATATCCAGGCTGTATAATTAAGTAAAGTATGATGCAGAACAGCTTGTTTCGTTTGCTAAAGTTCATTTGGAAGATAAAAAGAAAACCGTGGAGCCCCTGGACCCAAAGGACTTTTTGGAGAAATGTTTTTGTTGTTGCTGTTGTTGTTTTGGTTTTGTTTTGTTGAGACAGGGTCTCATTCTGTTGCCCAGGCTGGAGTGCAGCAGTGCCACCTCGGCTCACTGCAGCCTCCACCTCCCAGGTTCAAGCAATTCTCCTGCCTCAGCCTCCCAACTAGCTGAGACTACAGGTGCACACCACCACACCCGACTAATTTTGTATTTTTAGTAGAGATGGGGTTTCTCCGTGTTGGTCAGGCTGGTCTCAAACTCCCAACCTCAGGTGATCCACCCGCCTTGGCCTCCCAAAGTGCTGGGATTACTGGCGTGAGCCACTGCGCCCGGCCAACTGAGGTTTTTTTTGAAAGTATAATTATGAAGTCAGGTGCAGTGGCTCACGCCTGTAGTCCCAGCTACTATATACTATAGGCAGTATCTATATAATGCTTAGTACACTTAGCCTATAGTTGGCATATAGTAGAATACATTAAGGCTATGATTAATTATATGAGGTCAGTATTATAGACCCTATTTTACAATGAAGGAAAATATATCGTTCAGAAAACACAGGGAATTTTTTTTTTTTTTTTTTTTTTTGAGACAGAGTCTCGCTCTGCCGCCCAGGCTAGAGTGCAGTGGCGTGATCTTGGCTCACTGCAAGCTCCGCCTCCCGGGTTCACGCCATTCTCCTGCCTCAGCCTCCCTGGTAGCTGGGACTACAGGCGCCTGCCACCTCGCCCGGCTAGTTTTTTTTGTATTTTTTAGTAGAGACGGGGTTTCACCGTGTCAGCCAGGATGGTCTCGATCTCCTGACCTCGTGATCCGCCCGTCTCGGCCTCCCAAAGTGCTGGGATTACAGGCTTGAGCCACCGCGCCCGGCCTACACAGGGAATCTTTTAAGGTTGCCCTGCAAATAAGCGGAAAAGCAAAGATTTTAATTTAGGATTATTGGCCTACAAAAAGCCACACCACCTGTGGTGTGCTAGTAAATGTTTAAAACCAGACTTCCAGGTATAGTTTGGATAAATTTGGCTGATATTAACAAGTGAGACGAAAGTGAAACGAAACAATGATAGTGTATATTGGAACATTGCTTTTTCTTTTTTTTTTTTTTTTCTTTCAGAGACACGGTCTTGATCTGTCGCCAGGAGTGCAGTGGCATAATTTCGGCTCACTGCAGCCTCAACCTCCTGGCCTCAAGTGATCCTCCCACCTCAGTCTAAAGAGTAACTCAGACTACAGGCACGCACCACCATGTTCAGCTAATTTTTGTATTCTTTTTCAGAGACAGGGTTTTGCCATGTTGTCTAGACTGGTCTTGAACTCCTGGGCTCAAGGGATTCACCCGCCTTGGCCTCCCAAAGTGCTGGGATTACAGGTGTGAGCCACTGCATTCAGCGAATTTTGCTCATTTGTGAGCAACATGTTTGTTGAATTGGATCTTGAATATTGCAAGATTTTTCTGAATTTGTTGTACTATTCACAATGGAATGGCTACAGATACGATACACTTTTGAGTTTGCCCTGTCTTATTAACATTCTCTCAGGCCGGGCGCGGTGGCTCCCTCCTGTTATCCCAGCACTTTGGGAGGCCAAGGCGTGTGGATCACCTGAGGTCAGGAGTTCAAGACCAGCCTGGTCAACTTGGTGAAACCCCGTCTTTTCAAAAAATTAGTTGGTATGGCAGCACATGCTTGTAATCCCAGCTACGTGGGAGGCTGAGGCAGGAGAATCACTGGAACCCAGGAGGTAGTGGTTGCAGTGAGCCAAGATACTGGCATTGCACTCCAGCCTGGGCAATAGAGTGAGACTCTGTCCAAAAAGAAAAAAAAAAGAAAATCTCTCTATCACTTTCTCAAACCTGGACAATCAACAAATAAAGCCAGGGTTTGTAGTATCTGCTGATGGCTCTTGTATAAATACTCCCACTATGGTGGATTTTTTTTTCAGAGACAGGGTCTTACTCTGTCATTCAGGCTGGAGTGCAGTGGCCACTATATTGCCCAGACCTGCCTTGAACTCCTGGCCTCAAGCGATGCTCCAGCCTGGGCCCCCAAAGCACTGGCATTACAGATGTGAGTCACTGTGCCTTGCAGGCAGCCCTAGGTTAGTTATATCAACCTGGCAGTCTGATTCCTGTGCCCAGTTCTTACTATATATAGACTACAAACTCAATTGTGCCAGCACATCACTTCCTTAGATTTCTAGAATTCAAGTTCCTTCCTTCCTTTCCTTCCTTCCTTCCTTCCTTCCCTCCCTCCCTCCCTCCCTCCTCCCTCCCTTCCTTCCTCCTCTCTCTGTCTCTCTCTCTTTCTTTTCTTGTGAGACGGAGTCTTGCTCTGTTGCCCAGGCTAGAGTACAGTGGCACAACCTCGGCTCACTGCAACCTCCACCTCCTGGGTTCAAGCAATTCTTCTACCTCAGCCTCCTCAGTAGCTGGGACTATAGGCGTGTGCCACCACGCCCAGCTAGTTTTTGTATTTTTAGTAGAGGCAGGGTTTTGCCATGTTAGCCAGGATGGTCTTGAACTCCTAACCTCAGGTGATCCCCCTGCCTCAGCCTCCCAAATTGCTGGGGTTACAGGCGTAAGCCACCGTGCCAGACTCAAGTTCATTTTTTTTTTTTTTTTTTTTTTTTTGAGACGGAGTCTCGCTCTGTCGCCCAGGCTGGAGTGCAGTGGCCTGATCTCAGCTCACTGCAAGCTCCGCCTCCTGGGTTCATGCCATTCTCCTGCCTCAGCCTCCTGAGTAGCTAGGACTACAGGCGCCCGCCACCTCGCCCGGCTAGTTTTTTGTATTTTTTAGTAGAGACGGGGTTTCACCGTGTTAGCCAGGATGGTCTCGATCTCCTGACCTCGTGATCCACCCGTCTCGGCCTCCCAAAGTGCTGGGATTACAGGCTTGAGCCACCGCGCCCGGCCTCAAGTTCATTTCTATGTGAGCCATCGTTGAGCTAGGCCAAACTCAAGCCCAAGCCCAAGTCCCTCCCGGGACTCCCACCTCTCTCCACACCTGTACTATTGTCCTGGAGGACGGCATGGTACCAAAGTGACCCTCTGTCATTTGTCAACGCAGGTTGCCATGGAGACATCCACCATCTTGGTGCATGTGGCCTTTTAGGTTCTAGAATTCTCTGCCAATTCTATGTCTTACTCAGGGTTCCAGGAAGCCTGGGCTCAGTCTTAGCTCTGCCATTTACAAGTCCCTTCACCACTCTCTCTGAGTCTTTGCCTCCTCACCTGTAAAAGTGGGGGTGAAAGAAGCTGTGGTCAAATTAGCCAGGCGTGGTAGTGCTTGCCTGTAATCCCAGCTACTTGGGAGACTGAGGCAGGAGAATCACTTGAACCTGGGAGGCAGAGTTTGCAGAGGAGCCGAGATTGTGCCACTGCACTCCAACTTGGGTGACAAAGCAAAACTCCATAAAAAAATAAAAACAACAACAAGTAATATTTGAGTAGTGTAGAGAGTGAGAAGTCTCCCTCCCTTGCCTATCTCTCTTCCCAACTTTCTCAGCCCAGGTGCCAACATTGTTACTGGTTCCTTTTGTCCTTCCAGAAAGCATCTACATATATCCTAGCAACTAGTTCTATATATTCTCTCCCTTCCCACATGCACACTGTTTTTTAATTATCTTAAGAAAAACTCCAAACATACGCCAAAATAGAGAGAATAGCATAACGATCCCACTTGGGGCCCCATCAGCCAGCTTCAACCACTGGCCACTCATCACCAGTCTTGTCACCTCTACCCCCACCTGATTCCTACTGCCACTAGATCACTTTGAAGCAAATCTCAGACATTCTTATTATTTCAAACATAAATATTTCAGAATAGACCCCAAACAGGGCACAGTTGCTCACGCCTGTAATCCCAGCACTTTGGGAGGCCGAGGTGGGCAAATCACGAGACCAAGAGATGGAGACCATCTGGCCAACATAGTGAAACCCGTCTCAACTAAAAATACAAAAATTCGCTGGGCGTGGTGGTGCCTGCCTGTAGTCCCAGCTACTTGGGAGGCTGAGGCAGGAGAATCGTTTGAACCCAGGAGGCAGAGGTTGCAGTGAGCCGAGATCACACCACTGTATTCGAGCCTGGAGGCAGAGTGAGGCTCTGTCTCAAAAAAAAAAAAAAAAAAAAAACTCAAAGCGAACAAACAAAAAAGCATAGTTACCAGGGTGAAATGGGAGGATCACTTAAGATCAGCCTGGTCAACATAGAAGAGACCCTGTCCCTACAGAAGCAAAACAAAACCATAGTGACAACATCATTATGACAGCTAGCAATTTTAACAGTATATCTTGGTCTGTTTGTTCTGCTATAACAAAATACAACAGACTGGGTAATTTATAAACAAGAGACATTTATTTTCTCATAGTTCTAGGGGCTGGGAAGTCCAAGATCAAGGTGCCAGCAAGTTTGGTGTCTGGTGAGGACCCATTCCTTGTAGATGTCACTGACTAGGTGTCCTTACATAGTAGAAGGGATAAGGGGCTAAAAGAGCCTAACCTTGTTTCCTCCAGCCCTTTTATAAGGCCCTTGTCCATTCATGAGGGCAGAGAAGGCCCCATCATTTAATATTGCCACAGTAGGGATTAAGTTTAAGCAGGAATTTTGGGAGGAAAACACTAAAACCATAGTTCAGTAATTCCTCAATGTAATAAAATATCCAGGCCAGGCGCAGTGGCTCACACCTGTAATCCCAGCACTCTGGGAGGCCAAGACGGGTGGATCACCTGAGGTCAGGAGTTCAAGACCAGCCTGGCCAACATGGCAAAACCTCATCTCTACTAAAAATACAAAAATTAGCCAGGCATGGTAGCACACACCTGTAATCCCAGCTACTCAGGAGGCTGAGGCTGGAGAATGGCTTGAACCCAGGAGGTGCAGGTTGCAGTGAGCTGAGATGGCACCACTGCACTCCAGTTTGGGCAACAGAGTGAGACTCTGTCTGAAAATAAATAAATAAATAAATAAATAAATAAATAAAGGCCAGGTGCAGTGGCTCACCTATAATTCCAGCACTTTGGGAGGCTGAGGCAGGCAGATCACAAAATCAGGAGTTCAAGACCAGCCTGACCAATATAGTGAAATCCCGTCTCTACTAAAAATATAAAAATTAGCTGGATGTGGTGGCAGGTACCTGTAGTCCTAGCTACTTAGGAGGCTGAGGCAGGAGAATCACTTGAACCTGGGAGGTAGAGGTTGCAGTGAGCCAAGATCATGCCACTGCACTCCAGTCTGGGCAACAGAGTAAGACTCCATCTCAAATAAATAAATAAATAAATAAATAAATAAATAAATAAATAAATAAAAATATCCAGTTCAGTGATCAAATTTCTGAGAACATTTTACTGTTTATTTGGATTAAAATTCAAATAAGGGGCTGGGCACGGTGGCTTATGCCTGTAATCCCAGCTCTTTGGGAGACCAAGGTGGGCAGATCATGAGGTCAGGAGATTGAAACCATTCTGGCCAATATGGTGAAACCCCGTCTCTACTAAAACTACAAAAATTAGCTGGGTGTGGTGGTGCATGCCTGTAATCCCAGCCACTTGGGAGGCTGAGGCAACAAGAATCACTTGAACCTGGGAGGCAGAGGTTGCAGTGAACTGAGATCATGCCACTGCACTGCAGCCTGGTGACAGAGTGAGACTCTGTTTCAAAAAAAAAAAAAAAATCCAAATAAGGTTCAAACATTACAATTGACTGATGTTGCTAATCTCTTAATTATTTATTTATTTATTTAATTTTTTTGAGATGGAGTCTTGCTCTGTTGCCAGGCTGGAGTGCAGTGGCACAATCTCGGTTCACTGCAACCTACGCTTCTCGGATTCAAGAGATTCTCCTGCCTCAGCCTCCCGAGTAGTTGGGACTACAGGCGGGCGCCACCATGCCCGGGTAATTTTTGTATTTTTACTAGACATGGGGTTTCATCATGTTGGCCAGGATGGTCTCGATCTCCCGACGTTGTGATCCGCCCGCCTTGGCCTCCCAAAGCTTTGGGATTACAGGCGTGAGCCACCACGCCTGGCCCCTCTTTTTTATTTTTTAGAGACAGGTTCTTACTGTGTCACCCCTGCTGGAGTGCAGTGGTGCAGTAATAGCTCACTACAGCCTCAAACTCAAGAGTTCATGCAATCCTCCTGCCTCGGCCTCCTGAGTAGCTGGGTCCATGTGTGCATCATCATGCCCGGCTAATTTTTTAAAAAAACATTTTCTAGGCTGGGCGCGGTGGCTCAAGCCTGTAATCCCAGCACTTTGGGAGGCCGAGACGGGCGGATCACGAGTTCAGGAGATCGAGACCATCCTGGCTAACACGGTGAAACCCCGTCTCTACTAAAATACAAAAAAAAAAAATTAGCCGGGCGAGGTGGTGGGCGCCTGTACTCCCAGCTACTCGGGAGGCTGAGGCAGGAGAGTGGCGTGAACCCGGGAGGCGGGGCTTGCAGTGAGCTGAGATCCGGCCATTGCACTCCAGCCTGGGCAACAGAGCTAGACTCCGTCTCAAAAAAAAAAAAAAAAAAAAAATTTTCTAGAGACAGGGTCTTACTGTGCTGCCCAGGCTGGTCTCAAACTCCTAGCTTCAAGCCATCCTCCCACTTCAGCCTCCCAAAGTGCTGGGATTATAGGTGTCACCCACTGTGCCCAGCCACCATGGCTGGTTTTAAATTACCAACATGAGATGATGGAAGGCTGATGATGGGAAGAGACGTACAGTGGCACAGCATGATACAATGTCCCCATCATACAGACGAAACAGATATAAATAACCTCAAACACACAGATAATGCTAAAATGTAGTAGAATTGGAAAGTGATGAGTTTTGAGTACTTATTATCTTCACTTTTTTTTTTTTTTTTTGAGATGGAGTCTCACTCTGTCGCCCAAGCTGGAATACAGTGGTGTGATCTCAGCTCACTGTAACCTCCACTTCCCAGGTTCAAGTGATTCTCCTGCCTCAGCCTCCAGGGTAGCTCAGATTACAGGTGCCTACCACCACACCTGGATAATTTTTGTATTTTTAGTAGAGACAGAGTTTTACCATGTTGGCCAGGCTGCTCTCGAACTTCCAACCTCAGGTGATCCACCTGCCTTGGCCTCCCAAAGTGCTAGGATTACAAGTGTGAGCCACAGCCCCCGGCCTGGATATGTTGTATTTTTATCCATTTACCAACTCATAGGCATTTCTTTTTTTGTTGTTTTTTTTGTTTTGTTTTTTGGTTTTGGTTTTTTTGAGAGAGTCTCGCTCTGTCACCCAGGCTGGAGTGCAGTGGCACGATCTCGGCTCACTGCAAGCTCCACTTCCTGGGTTCACACCATTCTCCCCTCAGCCTCCCGAGTAGCTGAGACTACAGGCACCTGCCACCACGCCCGGCTAGTTTTTTGTATTTTCAGTAGAGACAGGGTTTCATTGTGTTAGCCAGGCTTGTCTCGAACTCCTGACCTCAGGTGATCCACCTGCCTCAGCCTCCCAAAGTGCTGGGATTACAGGTGTGAGCCACTGCGCCCAGCCTAGGCATTTCTTTTATTTCCATTTTTTGGCTGTTGTAAACAATACAACAAAATTTTTGAAGTCTTAACAATCAGCTCTCACAAGCTGGTATGGGCTGGCTCCAGCACAACACTGCGCACAACGGCTGTTTCTGAACCAAGAAAAAAACAGGCAGATTCATGCTCAGAAGAAAATGCCAAGAATAATCCTCTTTTTTCTTTTTCTTTTTTACTGAGATGGAGTCTTGCTGTGTCCCCCAGACAGGAGTTCAGTGGCGCGATCTTGGATCACTGCGACCTCCACCTCCTGGGTTCTAGTGATTCTCCTGCCTCAGCCTCCCCAGTAGCTGGGACTACAGGCCTGCACCACCGCGCCCAGCTAATTTTTGTATTTTTAGTAAAGACAGGGTTTTGCCATGTTGGCCAGGCTGGTCTACAGACTCCTGACCTCAGGCGATCCACCTGCCTCAGCCTCCCGAGTAGCTGGGATTATAGGCATGAGTCACCGCACCCGGCCACCAAGAACAATTCTCATGGGGCTAGAGAATCTCCCTAGCATTGAGTACCAAGATGTTAAAACTTGGAGGTTTCTCTTCCAGGGCCTCAGTGTGAATGGGCGAAAAGAGGGATCTTGAAAGGCATCCACTAAAGGCACAGAAGGGCACGCACAGCAGGGCGGGCACCAGCTAGGGAGCCAGAGCGACCCAGCTCTGCCACATTCTGGCTATGGGACTATGAGCAATTCACTTCACCTTTCTGAGCCTCCACTTTCTTCTCTATAAAATGAGGGTGATTGGCTAGGTGTGGTGACTCACGCCTGTAATCCCAGCATTTTGGGAGGCCAAAGCGGATGGATCACCTGAGGTCAGGAGTTCGAGAGCAGCCTAGCCAACATGGTGAAACCCCATCTCTACTAAAAATACAGAAATTCGCTGGGCATGGTGGCACACACCTGTAATCTCAGCTACTCGGGAGGCTGAGGCAAGAGAATCACTTGAACCCAGGGGGCGGAGGTTGCAGTGAGCTGAGATCACAGTGCTTCACTCCAGTCTAGGTGTGAAAGACACTCCAGTCTGAAAGAGCAAGACTCTGTCTCAAAAAAAAAAAAAAAAACGAAACGAGGCTGATTATACTGTCTACCCTTTAGGGTTGCTCTGAGCATTAAGTGGAATAACCACGCAGAAAGTGCCAGGCACTTGTCTGAATTAGAGGAAGCACTTGATAAATACTAACTCCTAACATGGTCCTATCCTGCCCCTCCACTGATCCTGGACAGAATGATGGGGAACAACAGTATCTCCCTTGATTGGTCCCTTTCTGTGTCACGGTGCATTCTGGTGCCATCCTGACCGCACAGTGTAGCCAAAATCGAGCACTGAGTAAACAAATGCCCCAGAGGTGGTGGTTGTGCTCACTGAAGTCTCCTGACCAGGATGCCTCGGGGCTGCCAACTATGGGGAAGGAAGTGGTGAGAACACAGGCCATTCAATAGCTCATTCACTTTGCAGACTTGCCAGCTCCATGGATAAACATGGTTGATAAAGACACACAATGGCAATTGTCATTAGAAACATCCAAGGCAGAGAGAGCAAAACAATAATGTCTCTGAAAACTTTGAGGGTTTCTGGAAAGAGCTCTGGATTTGGAGCCAAGATTCCCTGTGACAGACCCTGGGTGACTTTGCTTTGTTTTTTGTTTTTTGTTTTTGTTTTTTTTTTGAGACGGAGTTTCGCTCTTGTTGCCCAGGCTAGAATGCAATGGCGCGATCTTGGCTCACTGCAACCTCCACCTCCCAGGTTCAAGTGATTCTCCTGCCTCAGCCTCCTGAGCAGCTGGGATTACAGGCATGCACCACCATGCCCGGCTAATTTTGTATTTTTAGTAGAGACGGGGTTTCTCCATGTTGGTCAGCCTGGTCTCGAACTCCCGACCTCAGGTGATCCACCCATCTTGGCCTCCCAAAGTGCTAGGATTATAGGCGTGAGCCACCATACCTGGACTGAGATTTACTTCTAGCCAGTACACTATGATATTGTTGTTGGGTGTGATGGTTCACACCTGTAATCCCAGTGCTTTGGGAAGCCAAGGCAAGAGGATCATTTGAGGCCAGGAGTTCGAGGTTACAGTGAGCTACTATTACATCACTGCACTCTAGCCTGGGTGACAGAGTGAAACCCTGTCTCTAACGAAAAAAATAGAATATGACATTGCTAATATAATTAAGGTCAGAAATTGGGCTGGGCACTGTGGCTCACATCTGTAATCCTAGCACTTTGGGAAGCTGAGGCAAGTGAATCACTTGAACCCAGGAGTTTGAGAACAGCCTGGGCAACAAAGTGAGACTCTGTTTTTCTCTTGTTTTTTTTTTTTTTTTTGGTTGTTCATTTTTGTGTTTTTTTGAGACGGAGTTTCTTGTTACCCATGCTGGAGTGCAATGGCGCGATCTCAGCTCACAACTTCTGCCTCCCAGGTTCAAGTGATTCTCCGGCCTCAGCCCCCGAGTAGTGGGATTACAGGCATGCGCCACCACCCCCGGCTAATTTTGTATTTTTAGTAGAGACGGGGTTTCTCCATGTTGGTCATGCTGGTCTCAAACTCCCGACCTCAGGTGATTCTCCTGCCTTTGCCTTCCAAAGTGCTAGCATTACAGGCATGAGCCACTGCGCCTGGCCACGTTATGATACTGGTTTGGCTGCTGTGACAAAGGTCAAACTAATAGGGGCTAAAATGAGATAAAGGTTTGTTTTTCTCTTAAGTCACCTCAGTCCAGGGCTGATAGGCCAGCTCCGCGGTGTCAGAGATTCAGGCTGCTACGTCCTGGTCCACAGTGGCTACTTCAGGCTGCGGTGGCTCACACCTGTAATCTCAGCACTTTGGGAGGCCAAGGCGGGCAGATCACTTGAGATCAGGAGTTCGAGACCAGCCTGGCTAACATGGTGAAATCCCATCTCTACTAAAAATGTAAAAAAATTAGCCTGGTGTGGTGGCGGGCACCTGTAATCCCAGATACTAGGGAGGCTGAGGCCTGCAAATCGCTTGAACCCGAGAGGTGGAGGTTGCAGTAAGCTGAGATGGTGCCACTGTACTCCAGCCTGGGTGACAGAGTAAGGCTCTGTCTCAAAAAAAAATATATTTTTTTAAAGGGTTACTTCAGCCGGGAGCAGTGGGTCATGCCTATAATCCCAGCATTTTGGGAGGCTGAGGCAGGAAGATCACTTGAGGTCAGGAGTTTGAGGCCAGCCTGGCCAACATGGTGAAACCCCGTCTCTACTAAAAATACAAAAATTAGCTGGTGTGGTGGCGCACATCTGTAATCCCAGCTACTCAGAAGGCTGAGGCAGGAGAATTGCTTGAACCAGGGAGGCAGAGATTGCAGTGAGGAAAGATTGCACCACTGCACTCCAGCCTGTATGACAGAGACTGTCTCCAAAAAAAGAAAGGACTACTTCAGCACCCACCATCACACTAACAATCCAGCCAGCAGGAAGTAAAAATGGAGAACATGCTTGTTCCTTTTAAGGCCATGACCTAGAAGTTGGACGTACCACTTTGCTCACATTCCATGAGTCAGAGCTTAATCAAGTGGCAAACAGAGTCTCCTCTGAGTGCTCAGGTAACATACAGGGACCTAGTACTGAAGAAAGAAGAGGAGAATGGCTATTAGGGAACAGTTAGTATTCATTGCCACAAGCTGAAGGAAGAAAATCTTAGGCAGAAGGAATTACAACTGCATGCACACACAGGCTTTCAGAGCAAATGATACTTGAGCTGGGTATTAAAGATGTTTGAAGTGAGCTGGATGGAGAGGGCAGCCTGGATAGAAGCAAGGGGACCAGAAAGATGCCAGTGTCTGGAGACAAGAAGCCCAGTGTGCCTGGGGCACTGACAGCAACACAAGTCTTGAGATGATGCAGCTGCCACCCTCCCTGTGTTATAGGTAAATAAAGCTCGGGGAGGTTCAGAAACGTGTCCAGGATCATAGGTTGGACTCTGTGAGGCTCAAATGAAGTCAGGACTCAACTGGTGAGGTCATGAGTCAAACCCAGGCTCATAGGATGCCTACAGGCTCATGGTTTTTCTCTGCTCAGTAGGAGTTTGGGTTGTGTTTTGTCCTCTGCATTGAATCACTGGTTCTCAGTCCTGGCTGCACATTAGGAACACCTGAGAAGGTTTTTTGTTTTTTTTAGTGTCCAGGTTGTTCACAGTGGCTCATGCCTGGGATCCCAGTGCTTTGGAAGGCTGAGTTGGGATGATTGCTTGAGGCCAGGAGTTTGAGACCAGCCTGGGCAATATAGTGAGACTACAGTCTCTTTAAAAAAAAAAAATGAGCTAGGTATGGTGGCATGCTCCTGTAGTCTTAGCTACTCAGGAGACTGAGGCAAGAGGATTGCTTGAGCCCAGGAGTTCGAGGCTGCAGTGAGCCATGATCATGCCATTGCACTTCAGTCTGGGCAACAGAGTGAGACCATGTCTCAAAAAACAAAAAAAAAAGTCAATGGGGTGGGCCACACCCCCCAGACCCATTGAACCAGGCTTTCTGGACCGTGGGACCAGCCATCAGCACTTTTTTTTTTAAAGTTCCCCACCTAATACCAACAAGCAGTCAGGTTTGAGATCCTCCTATATCCCAGGTCATGTTCTGGTGACCCCAGATTCCTTATTCCTACTGTCCAGATGGATGTGATTTCGTCATACCTCTTAATGCGAGTACCAGAAGATTCTAGAAGTCGGGGGAGGAGGGTTGCAGAATCCAAAGCAGAACAGCCCGCGTTCGCTCCGCTCCAGCATGAGGCCT
Source organism: Macaca mulatta (assembly GCF_049350105.2). Classification (NCBI taxonomy): domain Eukaryota; kingdom Metazoa; phylum Chordata; class Mammalia; order Primates; family Cercopithecidae; genus Macaca; species Macaca mulatta. The sequence continues at coordinate 10,233,734 of NC_133425.1, read as the reverse complement.
GGGTGATTTATTCCCATGTCTTGCCGTCCCATTTGCAAGAAAAGGAACTCAGAGTATCTCTCTTCGCTGTTTTGCTCACTACGACTCCCACCAGGTGAGAAACAGGAGCCGGACTTGGCATGGGGGCAGGCAAGCAGCTGCTGCCGCCACCTCCTCCCGGGAGCTGAGTCCCAAAGTGGTCCAGCCTGCTTCCCACCCACCCCTGCAGGCGGCAGATGGAGCTCGCGTCCTCCGCAGGCACGGTCGCCCCCAGCCGGCCCTGTGCTGGCAGGGAGAGGAGAGGGGACGCCAGTGGGAAGAACAGCTCCCCGGACACTGCTGGGTGCGCCTGTATTAATTCTGCAGCCTGGGAAACGCAAAGGGTCCCCAGGGCTCTCCTCGTTTGGAGTAACGTTTCTCCTTCAACATCCAAATCTGGGAGCTCCAGTCCCCATCTCAGGACTCCCACCTGAAATTGAAGGCCTAGAAGGCAGTGCGGCTCATGCCTGTGATGCCAGCACTTTGGGAAGCTGAGGTGGGAAGATCTCTTGAGGCCAGGAGTTCGAGACCAGCCTGGGCAACACAGCGAGACTCTTGTCTCTCCAAAAATAAATAAATAAATTACTTATTTATTTATTTATTTAGAGACAAAGTTTCGCTCTTGTTGCCCAGGCTAGAGTACAATGGCACAATCTCTGCTCACTGCAACTTCCGCTTTCCGGGTTCAAGCAATTCTCGTGCCTCAGCCTCCTGGGTAGCTGGGATTACAGGCATGCGCCACCACGCCCAGCTAATTTTTGTATTTTTAGTAGAGACGGGGTTTCTCCATGTTGGTCTGGCTGGTCTCGAACTCCCGACCTCAGGTGATCCGCCTGCCTCGGCCTCCCAAAGTGCTGGGTTTACAGGCGTAAGCCACCATGTCCGGCCCATAAATAAAACATTTTAAAATGCAGTTGAAAGTTTAACAGGCTGCAGCCAACTTCACTGTTGTCTGCTTCCGTTGCTGGTGGCTCCTGCACCTGCTGCCTTCCCACTAACCCAGGGACCCTGCCGCTCTTGCTACATCCCCACACACCACCGTAAATCCAAGGTGACTGTGTGCAGCAGAATGTCACCCCGGGTTTGCAGGTGATGAATGGCAGCCGATGGTAGGAAACTTCTTCATCAACATTAGGAAGCACCCCGAAATACTCAGCACTCACTCGCTTCTGTATTTGCTGAGAAACTTTCGCTTAAAGGGAAGGGAAACCGGCCAGGCGCGGTGGCTCACACCTGTAATCCCAGCACTTTGGGGGGCAAAGGCGAGCAGCTCACTTGGGGTCAGGAGATCAACACCAGCCTGGCTAACATGGTGAAACTCCGTCTCTACTAAAAATACAAAAATTAGCTGGGCTTGGTGGGGTGTGCCTGTAATCCCAGCTACTAGGGAGGCTGAGGCAGGAGAATCGCTTGAACCCGGGAGGTGGAAGTTCCAGTGAGCCGAGATCGTGCCAATGTACTCCAGGCTGGGCGACAAGAGCAAGACTCCATCTCAAAATAAATAAGGTAAGTAAGTAAGGGAAACCTATCTGAAATGGGCTTAACCTAGAAGGGGAAGCAATTGATTCAAGTAATTGGAAAGTCCAAGGGAGATTTCAGGTCGTGCTGGATCCAGCACCCACGTTGAGGCGGCTGGTTGCCTTTCCTCTCCTGTGGCCTCTCTTCCCTTGTTTCGTTTTGCATCTCCCTTTCCCACCTCTCTCTCTATGTCCCCCCTCTACGGTTTTCCTGTGTGCTGGCTTAATTCTTAAACAGGCCCTTTCCACGCGACAGGGAAAACCAGCCCTTCAGCCCCAGATTCACGCTGATGGGAAGAGACCTTTTTCTCACCTGATGCTGGAAGCGAAGCTCATTATCCAACCCGGACTCTGATTGGCTCAGTGATGGAGTAGGGTGGAGCCAACTGATTGACAGACATAAGGGAACCACTGACGGCGAGGGGCGGGAAGAAGTTCCATTAAGCGCAGTGATGCTGATCAAACAAACGATGCACGAGCAGTAACTCTTAACAGTTCATTTCATGGTCGGGCGCGGTGGCTCAAGCCTGTAATCCCAGCACTTTGGGAGGCCGAGACGTGCGGATCACGAGGTCAGGAGATCGAGACCATCCTGGCTAACACAATGAAACCCTGTCTCTACTAAAAATACAAAAACTTAGCCGGGCGAGGTGGCGGGCGCCTGTAGTCCCAGCTACTCGGGAGGCTGAGGCAGGAGAATGGCGTGAACCCGGGAGGCGGAGTTTGCAGTGAGCTGAGATCCGGCCACTGCACTCCAGCCTGGGTGACAGAGCGAGACTCCGTCTCAAAAAAAAAAAAAAAAAAAAAAACAGTTCATTTCTCTCTTCCCGCAACAGGCTTGCAACCTCCACAGCTCGAGTTACTCCTTATGCAGAGCCCTGGTCAAACCCGGCTATGCCCAGGTCACCTCACCTTTTATCACCAAGCCAAGTTTCTCTTTCTCTTTGAAAAAGTCAGCGACTGGGTGCGGTGGCTTACACCTGTAATCCCAGCACTTTGGGAGGCCGAGGCACGCAGATCACAAGGTCAGGAGTTCAAGACCAGCCTGGCCAAAACAGTGAAACCCTGTCTCTACTAAAAATACAAAAATTAGCTGGGCTTGGTGGTGCGTGCCTGTAATCCTAACTACTCCGCAGGCTGAGGTAGGAGAATGGCTTGAACCCGGGAGGTGGAGGTTACAGTGAGCTGAGATCTCGCCACTGCACTCCAGCCTGGGTGACAAAGTGAGACTCTGTCTCAAAAAAGAAAAAAGAAGAAGAAAAAAAAAGGGGGCTGGGCACCGTGGCTCAAGTCTGTAATCCCAGCACTTCCGGAGGCCAAGGCGGGCAGATCACCTGAGGTCGGGAGTTCAAGACCAGCCTGCCCAACATGGAGAAACCCCATCTCTACTAAAAATACAAAACTTAGCTGGCATAGTGGTGCATGCTTGTAACCCCAGCTACTTGAGAAGCTGAGGCAGGAGAATCACTTGAACCCGGGAGGCAGAGTTTGTGATGAGCCGAGATCACGCCATTACACTCCAGCCTGGGCAACAAGAGCAAAACTTCATCTCAAAAACAAAGCCAGTGACCTTGATCTCAACTGAGATTGGAGCTGAAGAACTGCCCTCAATTTTCAGTGTAAGACAGTTGATTTGCCTCAACCAGAGGTTCGCAGCCTTGCTACTGTTGACATTCTAAACCAGATAGAGCATTCTTGGTTGTTGGGCTTTTTTTTTTTGAGACAGTTCATTTTTATGAGACAGTTTCACTCTGTCGCCCAGGTGGGAGTGCAGTGGTGCGATCTCGGTTCACTGCAATCTCCACCTCCTGGGTTCAAGAGATTCTCCTGTCTCAGCCTCCCGAGTAGCTGGGATTACAGGCACCCGCCACCACTCCCAGCTAATTGGTACCCGGCTAATTTTTGTATTTTTAGAGATGAGGTTTCATCATGTTGGCCAGGCTGGTCTTGAACTCCTGACCTCAGGTGATCGTACTGCATTGGCTTCCCAAAGTGCTGGGGTAACAGGCATGAGCCACTGCGCCCACTTTCTGTGCACTGTAGGACATTTAGCAGCATCCCTACCCTCAGCCAGCTAGATGCCAGGAGCACCCTGCCACCCTCCCCCTATTTGTGACAACTAAAAATGTCCACTGGGAGAGGGAAAAGTCACTCCTCCTTTGCCCCTCACCCCTGTTTGAGGACTCCTGACTTAAAGAAGGCAGCCCTTACCTGTGAGTAATTATGGACCAGAGTGGCTGGGAAAAACAAGCTTGTGAATTCTGAATCTGGATTTCTTTCAAAGTAAGGCCCCCAAAGCATGTTGTTTGCTGATCTAGAGAAACCCTGCATGAAATAAATTCTTATCTGTCCCTGAAGCTTTCTGGGGTTTTGTTTGTTTATATTTTAATGCTGTGAGAATAAAATAGATGTTTATATGAAAATTTAAATTGTTTGGTCAGGCACAGTGGCTCACGCCTGTAAACTCAGCACTTTGGGATGCCAAGGCGGGTAAATCACCTGAGGTCAGGAGTTCGAGACCTTGTGGAACCCCGTCTCTACTAAAAATACAAAAATTAGCTGGGTTTGGCGGCGGGTGCCTATAATCCCAGTTACTCTGGAGGCTGAGGCAGGAGAATCGCTTGAACCCGGGAGGTAGAGGTTGCAGTGAGCTGAGATCGCACCACTACACTCTAGCCTGGGCAACAGAGTGAGACTCCGTCTCCAAAAAATAAACATAATAAAATAAAACAAAGTGTGACACAAACATGATGAGGTTTTTTGAAGTGAAACAAAGCAGGTAGTATTTAGTTTCCCTTCTGAGCTAGCGCTGCATGGCACAATCATGGGATCAGGATTTGGTTGTCACCTCTGCATCAAATTAGCGGCTTCGAAAGGTGCATTTTAAACTGTCCCTTTGATCCAATAATTGCCTTCTGCTGTGGTGATGCCTCTGCTGGAACTGAAAGCCACTCACAGTTAACTCCTCCAGCCTAAAGAAAAATGTCATTTTGTCAGAACTGAAGTTCAGGAGATGATGACTCGCCAAGACTTTAAGTGCTGACCTGGACACTGTTTTACCAGATTTGGTTTGAGGATAACATCTGGATCCCCTTCTCAAATTAGTTCCTTTTATCTGACAGCAGAGAGGCTACACTCTCATGTTTCCATTTTCACCTTGAATTCCTGGAAACAACTAAACTCAAGTACAATGACTATCAAATGCATTGACTGGCCGGGCACGGTGGCTCACAGCTACAATCCCAGCACTCTGGGAGGCCAAGGCAGGTGGATCATTTGAGGTCAGGAGTTCGAGACCAGCCTGGCCAACATGATGAAACCCTGTCTCCACTAAAAAGACACAAATTAGCCAGATGTGGTGGTGCATGCCTATAAGCCCAGCTACTCGGGAGGCTGAGGCAGGAGAACCATTTGAACCCAGGAGGTGGAGGTTGCAGTGAGCTGAGATCACGCCACTGCCCTCCAGCCTAGGTGACAGAACAAGATTTCATCTCAAAAAAATAAAAGTGGCCGGGCGCGGTGGCTCAAGCCTGTAATCCCAGCACTTTGGGAGGCCGAGACGGGCGGATCACGAGGTTGGGAGATCGAGACCATCCTGGTTAACACGGTGAAACCCCGTCTCTACTAAAAAATACAAAAAACTAGCCGGGCGAGGTGGCGGGCACCTGTAGTCCCAGCTACTCGGGAGGCTGAGGCAGGAGAATGGTGTAAACCCGGGAGGCGGAGCTTGCAGTGAGCTGAGATCTGGCCACTGCACTCCAGCCTGGGCTACAGAGCGAGACTCCGTCTCAAAAATAAATAAATAAATAAATAAATAAATAAATGTAAAAACATTCAATGACTGTCTCTTTTTTTGGCTCCTGGTGCAATTGTCCTGTCTTCCTTTTTTTTTTTTTTTTTTTTTTTTTTTTTTTAGACGGAGTCTCGCTGTGTCGCCCAGGCTGGAGTGCAGTGGCCGGATCTCAGCTCACTGCAAGCTCTGCCTCCCGGGTTTTTACGCCATTCTCCTGCCTCAGCCTCCAGAGTAGCCGGGACTACAGGCGCCCACCACCTCGCCCGGCTAGTTTTTTGTATTTTTTAGTAGAGACGGGGTTTCACCGTGTTAGCCAGGATGGTCTCGAACCCCTGACCTCATGATCCGCCCATCTCGGCCTCCCAAAGTGCTGGGATTACAGGCTTGAGCCACCGCGCCCGGCTCCTGTCTTCCTTTTAAGTGGTTTGAGGTGACTCTTTTTTATTTATTTTAACTTGCTTGCTCTGGGTCATTGTATTTCAGGAAGAAATCTCTGCGTGTCCCTTTGGGGATGTGAATAAGTAAGCATGTGAATTGTTGAAATTTAGGTGGAATCATTTGAAATTGACTTTTTATGGATCAAAAATAGCTGAATACAGCTTGGGCAACACTTCAGTGAGACCCCGTCTCTAGAAAAAAAAAAACAAAAAAAAAGCTTGAACCAGCTCTTCCATCGACCTGGCATGGTAGTGTGCACCTGTAGTCCCAGCTACTCAGGAGGCTAAGGTGGAAGGATGGCTTGAGTCCAGGAGTTCAAGGCTGCAGTGAACTGTGATCATGCCACTGCACTCCAGCGTGGGTGACAAAGCAAGACTCTGTCTCAAAAAAAAAAAAAAAAAAAAAGCTGAGTATCAGCCAGGCGCAGTGGTTGACACTTGTAACCCTAGCACTTTAGGAAGCCAAAGTGGAAGGATAACTTGAGCCCAGGACTTGAAGACCAGCCTGGGCAACATAGCAAGATCCCATATCTTTTTCTTTTTTTTTTTTTCCTGAGACAGAGTTTCGCTCTTTTTGCCCAGGCTGGAGTGCAATGGCACGATCTCGGCTCACTGCAACCTCTGCCTCCTGGGTTCAAGTGATTCTCCTGCCTTAGCCTCCCAAGTAGCTGGGATTACAGTTGCCTGCCACCATGCCCGGCTAATTTTTTGTATTTTTAGTAGAGACGGGGTTTCACCATGTTGGTCAGGATGTCTCCGTCTCTTGGCCTCCTGATCCGCCCGCCTTGGCCTCCCAAAGTGCTGGGATTACAGGCGTGAGCCGTTGTGCCCGGCCAAGATCCCATATCTTAAAAAAATAATAAATAAATTAGCCTGGTGTGTTGGTGCTCCTGTAGTCCCAGCTACTCGGGAGGCTGGGGTGGGAGGATCTAGCTCTGGAGTTAGAGGTTGCAGTGAGCTATGATCGCACCACTGCACTCCAGCCTGGGCAACAAAGTGAGACCCTGTCTTGAAAAAAAAAAAAAAAGAGCAAGAGAGAAAACAAGATTCCTTTTAGAGCTAATAAGGCTGGACACATGTAATTGATAAATCACGGACCCTTGTGCTTATTCCGCGCCAGCATGCTTCAGAGAAGAGACGTGTGAGGGAGTCATGTATTCTTCTGGGTTCTCTCTCCTGTTTGCCCGGTGGGGCGCAGTGCCCACCCGGACCCAGCTCCCGCATCTCCGCTGAGCTACGTCCTTCTCCCCCGTGGCCACTAGAGGGTGCAAGGACCGCAAGCAGGGGCTGAATGTCACCCAGCCGGGGTCAGGGCCCTGAGCTATGGCTGGCGATTTGGCGCTGGAAGGCCCTCCCTGCGCCCCTAGGGAAGGAACAGCAGACTCAGGAACCCAGGACAGCGGTGGACACCCCCACCTCTGAGCCAGCCGCACGTTCTGGAGTGCGTGGGTGGGATGGCAGTCCCCAGGAGTCCCGTGGGAATGAGAACACTGCGGGGGCTGGGGGGAGGCTTTGCTCCCCTTCAGTTCTGCATTGACCCCACTGGCCCGTTGAAACCCTCTCGGCCCCTCTTCAGACAGTCTGGCTGTGTCTGAGAGGGCACAGGTACATTACAGGCTAGAATAACCCTGTAATGGATCGGACCGTGCTTCCTGTACAAGTCTTGGTTTTCATTTACTGTAAGTAATCCTGCTTCTCCGATGGGGGAAAAGGGAAGGAGCATAGCTATGAGTTCGTTTCAGCCAGCACAGCGGTGGGCAAGGGAGCCAAAGGCGCGACTGGAACCAGCCAAGGTCTCTGAGAAATGATATCATGAATTTGGTGGGGAGGTGGCAGTGGGACGTGCACAGGGCTTGGGGATCCAGATGCAGACCTGGGCTCAAACCCAGCTCCTCCATCCACCAGTGGGCTTAGGATCTCCCCTCTCAGAGCCTCCGTTTCTTTGTCTTGATGGCACAGGCTCACACCTGTAAGCTGAGGGCTTTGGGAGGCCAAGGCAGGAGGATTGCTTGAGGCCAAGAGTTCAAGACCAGCCTGGGCAACATAGTGAGACACCCCCCCACCCGCCCCGTGCCCTTGTCTCTACAAAATATTTTTAAATTAGCCAGGTATAGTGGTGCGTGCCTGTCGTCCCAGCCACTTAGGAGGCTGAGGGGGAGAATTGCTTGAGCCCAAGAGGTCCGAGGCTGAAGTGAGCTATAATTGCACCACTGCACTCCAGCCTGAGCGACAGAGCCAGATCCTGTCTCTAAAAAAAAGAAAAGAAATGAAAAAGTGGGGGTGATATTCAGGACAATGAGTGACTTGAGTGAGATAATAGTTCCCCAGCACCCACCATGGTAGCCCTCAACTCATGGCCACTAAAATAGGACAGTGGCTTGGTTACAATGGTTGCAAAATAAATTCAGCTCCAATATGGATTGGTTTGAAACAACCATGTCATTATGTCTCTGGTTCTGTGGGCGCACTGGGCTCAGCTGAACCATTCCATTTCTGATCTCACTGAAGGTCTCTCACGCTGCCACACCTGACAGGCTGGAGTCCTCTGGAGGCTCCACGGGATGCTGGGAAGGCTGCCTCCTCTCACTCCCATGCTGCTGCCGGGCACTGCCTCCACACGTGGTCTCCCCAACAGGGTTGCTGAGTTTCATACACTGCATTTTGGGACTCCCAAAAGTACAAAAATGGATCTGCCCCAGTCCTCTTAAATCTTGGGTCTGGAGCCCACACAGCACCACATCTGGCATCATGCATGGGTGAGTTGCAGGCAGCTCTGATTCAGTGTGGGAGAGGATGATCCAGGCAGCCAGCACCAGAGATGTGGTTCCCAGGGGCCCATTGCTAGGGACCAGACACCAGAGATGATGTACCAGCGACCTAGGGCTGCTGTAACAGACTACCACCAACTTGCTGGCTTAAAATAACACACATTTATCATCTTACAGTTCGGGAGGTCAGAAGTTCAAAACGGGTCTCATTGGGCTGACATCAGGGCATAGAAAGGCTGTATTTCCTTTCTGGAGGCTCTAGAAAAGAGTTTTTTTTTTGTTGTTGTTGTTGTTTTAAGACTGGGTCTAGCTCTGTTGCCCAGGCTGGCATGCAGTAGCACAATCAAAGCTCACTGAAGCCTCAACATCCTGGGCTCAAGCAATCCTCCCACCTTGGCCTCCCACAGTGATGAAATTACAGGGGTGAGCCACCACGCCTGGCCAGAAAATCCTTTATCTTGCCTTTTACAGTTTCTTTTTTTTTTTCTAGACAGAGTCTTGCTCTATCACCCAGGCCAGAGTGCAGTGGCGCGATCTCAGCTCACTGCAACCTCCGTCTCCCGGATTCAAGCGATTCTCCTGCCTCAGCCTCCTGAGTAGCTAGGACTATGGCACGCACCACTATGCCCGGCTAATTTTTTGTGTTTTGAGTAGTGACGGGGTTTCACCATATTGGCCAGGCTGGTCTCAGACTCCTGACCTCGTGATCCACCTGCCTCATCCTCCCAAAGTGTTGGGATTATAGGCGTGAGCCACTGCAACTGGCCCTTTTTTCTTCTTTAAGCCTTCTGCCTCCTCTTGTAAGTACCCTTCTGATTACATTGGGCCCACCTGGATAAGCCATTGTATTCTCCCCATCTCAGATCAACTGATTAGCAACCTTAATTCTATCTGCAAACTTAATTTCTCATTGCCGTGTAACATAACACATTCACAGGTCCTAGGGATTAGGACATGGACACCTTTCGGGTCGTTATTCTGCCTACCTGCCACAGGTAGAAAGGCATTTTATTGAACTTACTACATTTCCTCCTAAAACATTTTTAGAGATTAAATTGATCATGAACCATGTTTCAGGAAAAATGTTCCTTAAACTCTTTTTGTTTTTGTTTTTTTGAGACAGGGTTTCAGTCTGTTGCCGAGGCTGGAGGGCATTGGTGCAATCATAGCTCACTGTAGCCTCGATCTCCCAGGTTCAAGTGATCCTCCCACTTCATTTTTCCAAGTAACTGGGACCACATGCACACACCACCACACCTGGCTAATTTTTATGTTTTGTAGAGACAAGGTCACAGTATGTTTTCTAGGTTGGTCTCGAAATTCTGGGCTCAAGAGATCCTTCTGCCTCAGCCTCCCAAAGTGTTGGGATTACAGGCGTGAGCCACTGCACCTGAATCAAACTCTTAAATAAATTCTCTTTTGCTTTTTTTTTTTTTTTTGAGACAGTCTCACTCTGTCTCCCAGGCTGGAGTGCAGTGGCGCAATCTCAGCTCACTGCAACTGCAACCTCCGTCTCCTGGGTTTAAGCCATTCTCCTGCCTCAGCCTCCCAAGTAACTGAGTCTACAGGCATGAGCAACCACGCCCGGCTAATTTTTATATTTTAGTAGAGCTGGGGTTTCGCCACGTTGGCCAGGCCAGTCTCAAACTCCCAACCTCAGGTGATCCACCCGCCTCGGCCTCCCAAAGTGCTGGGATTACAGGCTTGAGCCACTGTGCCTGGCCTCTTTGGCTTTTTTCATTCACAAGCATTGCTTGAGTTACAAGCCCCAAGAAGGCAAAAGGAGACACACAAAACATGGTCCCTGCCTTTGAGAAGTTCAGTGTGGTTCCCCCAGCAGCCACTTTCCCCGCTTCTTGCTACAAAATCTCAGTTTGTGCAGATGAAAATAGGCCTTAGCTGGATGCAGTGGCTCACAACTGTAATCCCAGAACTTTGGGAGGCCAAGGCAGGAAGATCAGTTAAGGCCAGGAGTTCAAGACCAGCCTGGGCAACATGGTGAAACCCTGTCTCTACTAAAAATACAAAAATTAGCTGGTGTGGTAACATGCACCTGTAATCCCAGCTACTTGGGAGGCTGAGGCAGGAGAATCGCTTGAACCCGGGAGATGGAGGCTGCAGTGAGCCAAGATCACGCCACTGCACTCTAGCCTGAGCAACAGAGTGAGACTCTGACTCAAAAAAAAAAAAAAAAATTACTAGGTCTGAGAATTGTCAGCCTTATAATACTGACTACTTATTTGATGGCTCCTGCTATGTGAGTTTCTTTGGGAAATTGACATATTTGCTAACTTGAGTCAGGCTTGATAATGCATTATACGAATATAAAATCATAGCCGGGTACAGTGGCCCATGCCTGTAATCCCAGCACTTTGGGAGGCTGAGGCAGGTATATCGCTTGAGCCCCAGGAGTTCAAGAGCAGCCTAGCCAACACGGCAAAACTCCGTCTCTACTAAAAATACAAAAATTAGTTGGGCGTGGTGGCATATGCCTGTAATTCCAGCTACTCGGGAGGCTGAGCCACAAGAATTGCGTGAGCACAGGAGGTGGAGGTTGCAGTGACCAGAGATGGCACCACTGCACTCCAGCCCCGGTGACAGAGGGAAACTCTGTCTCAAAATAAATAAATAGACCAGGTGTAGTGTTTCATGCCTGTTATCTCAGCACTATGGGAGGCTGAGGCAGGTGGATGATCAGGAGTTCAAGACCAACCTAGCCAACATAACAAAACCCTGTCTCCACTAAAAATACAAAAATTAGCCGGGCGTGGTGGCACATGCCTGTAGTCCCAGCTACTTGGTAGGCTGAGGTGGGAGGATCGCTTGAGCCCAAGGGGCAGAGGTTGCAGTGAGCTGGGATTGCGCCACTGCACTCTGGCCTGGGCAACGAGTGAGATCCTGTCTCAAAAATAGAAAATAAAAATGAAAAATAATTAATTAATTAAAATAAAATAATGACAAGCTGGGCATTGTCAGCTTGTCATTATTTTATCTCACCGTGCCCGGCCTTCTTTTAATATTTGAAGTAAAAAAAAAATAGGCTGGGTGCAGTGGCTCATGCCTATATTCCCAGCACTTTGAGAGGCCAAGCTGGGTGGATCACTTTAGCTCAGGAGCTCGAGACCAGCCTGGACAACATGGTGAAACCCTGGCTCTACAAAAAAAAAAAAATGCAAAAATTAGCCAGGTGTGGTGGCTTGTGCCTGTGGTCTCAGCTGCTTGGGAGGCTAAGGTAAGAGGATTGCTTGAGCCCAGGAGGCGGAGGTTGCAGTGAGCTGAGATCATGCCACTGCACTCCAGCTTGGGGAATGGACTAAGACTCTATCTAAAAAATAAATAAATAAGAAGTGAAAAGTGAATATAATCCAATTTCCCTTATATTTCTCTTTGTACCAATACAGTCCTGAACGACAATATTTTTTCATGAAGGAAGGGCCCATGGAAGTTACAGTGTGGCCCCAACAGTACCTGGCACAGAATAGACCTCAGTAGATGTGAGTTGTTTGATTATTCTCATCCTTGTTGCTATTATTGGCAAGAATGAGGCACTCCTTACACTATGGTCACCAGACCAGCCTAGCCAGCTGGGAGGGTAAATAGAACCAAAGAAATTATAAGGCTGGGTGCAGTAGCTCACACCTGTAGTTCCAGCTACTCCGGAGGCTGAGACAAGAACGTTGCTTGAGCCCAGGAGTTACAGGCTGCAGTGAGCTATGATTGCTATGATTGCAACACTGCACTCCAGCCTGGGACACAGAGCAAGACCCTATCTCTTAAAAAAAAAAAAAAAAAAAAAGAAAAGGCTGGGCGAGGCAGGTCATGCCTGTAATCCTAGCACTTTGGGAGGATCACCTGAGATCAGGACTTTGAGACCAGACTGGCCAACATGGTGTAACCTCATCTCTACTAAAAATACAAAAATTAGTGGGGCGTGGTGGCCGGCACCTGTAATACCAGCTACTCGGGAGGCCGAGGCAAGAGAATCGCTTGAACCTGGAAGGCAGAGGTTGTGGTGAGCCAAGATTGAGCCACTGCACTCCACCCTGGGTGACAAAGTGAGACTCCGTCTCAAAAAAAAAAAAAAAATTAGCACAAAGTAAGCTGGGTGTGGTGGCTCATACCTGTAATCCCAGCAGTTCAGGAGGCTGCAGTGGGAGGATCACTTGAGTCCAGGAGTTCAAGACCAGCCTGGGTAACATGGCAAAACCCTGTCTCTATAAAAAATTTAAAGATTAGCTGGGAGTCAGCCGGGCGCGGTGGCTCACATCTGTAATCCCAGCACTTTGGGAGGCCGAGGCGGGCAGATCACGAGGTCAGGAGATTGAGACCACAGTGAAACCCCATCTCTACTAAAAATACAAAAAAGTAGCTGGGCGCGGTAGTGGGTGCCTGTAGTCCCAGCTACTCGGGAGGGTGAGGCAGGAGAATGGCGTGAACCCAGGAGGTGGAGCTTGCAGTGAGCCAAGATCGCATCACTGCACTCCAGCCTGGGCGACAGACTGAGACGACGTCTCAAAAAAAAAAACAAATAAAAAAGAAAAAGATTAGCCGGGAGTGGTGGCATACACCTGTGGTCCTAGCTCCTTGGGAGGCTGAGGCAGGAGAACCACTGAGGCCTGGGAGGTGAAGGCTGCTGCGAGCTATATTCAGGCCATTGCACTGCAGACTCAAGGAAGGAAGGAAGGAAGGAAGGAAAGAAGGAAGGAAGGAGGGAAGGAAGGAAGGAGGGAAGGAAGGAAGGAAGGAAAGAAGGAAGGAAGGAGGAAAGGAAGGAAGGAGGGAAGGAAGGAAGGAAGGAAAGAAGGAAGGAAGGAAACACAATGTAAAAATAATATAGATTCACAGTGGTAAGTGCTCATTACACACTCAGCTCTGTGCTGAAGACATCATTGTCCCTACAAGGTGGATATTATCATCCCCATTCCACAGATGAGGTCATGGAAGCCGGAACAGTGAAGTGACTTGCCCAGGGTCACACACCTACCAAGAGGGGGAGGCAGGACTTGAATCCAGGTCCCTGGGATGCCACAGCCACATCCTGTATGTGCTAAGAGAGGTGATGCTAATCAGAAGGGCTTGCATGACAGTCTAGGGAATTTGGACTCACTCACACAGAAGACAGTGCTGGCAGGTTTTTGGAAAGGAGCTAAGTGGTGCTTTGGGAGATGGATTTGGCAGTGGTGCTTGGAGTCTCAGCGGGTTGTCATAATTCCATGGAGTATTCCAAGAGGTGTCTAAGATTGGTAAAGGGAGGCTGGGCACAGTGGCTCATGCCTGTAATCCCAGCACTTTAGGAGGCCGAGGCGGGCAGATCACAAGATCAGGACGTTGAGGCCAGCCTGGCCAGCATGGTGAAACCCCATCTCTACTAAAAATACAAAAAATTAGCTGGGTGTGGTGGCAGGCACCTGTAGTCCCAGCTACTTGGGAGGCTGAGGCAGGAGAATTACTTGAACCCAGGAGGCAGAGGTTGCAGTGAGCCGAGATCGTGCCACTGCACTCCAGCCTGGGCGATAGAGCGAGACTCTGTCTCAAAAAAATAAAAAGATTTGTAAAGGGGCGGGGTGCAGTGGCTCACACCTATAATTCCAGCACTTGGGAGGCTGAATCAGGTGGATCACTTGAGCCCAGGAGTTCGACACAACGTAGAAAGACCTCTCTCTACCAAAAATTGTTGTTAAATAAAATTAGCCAGATATGGTGACACTTGCCTGTGGTCTCAGGTACTTAGGAAGCTGAGGTGGAAGGATCATTTGAGCCTGGGAGGTCGAGGCTGCAGTGAGCCATGATCGTACCACTGCACTCCAGCCTGGATGACAGAGCGAGACTCTGTTTCTAAAAAAAAAAGCAAGAAGAAACAGGTGGAAATAATTTTAGCAAAATATTTTATTTAACCCAGTATGTGCAAAATATTATCATCTCAACTTAAAAACTATTCACTAGGCCCAGTTGGGGACTGGGGTGCTTTAACTAACAATTTTTTTTTTTGAGACGGAGTCTTGCTCTGTCGCCCAGGCTGGAGTGCAGTGGCCGGATCTCAGCTCACTGCAAGCTCCGCCTCCTGGGTTTACGCCATTCTCCTGCCTCAGCCTCCCAAGTAGCTGGGACTACAGCGCCCGCCACCTCACCCGGTTAGTTTTTTGTATTTTTTAGTAGAGACGGGGTTTCACCGTGTTAGCCAGGATGGTCTCGATCTCCTGACCTTGTGATCCGCCCGTCTTGGCCTCCCAAAGTGCTGGGATTACAGGCTTGAGCCACCGCGCCCGGCTAACTAACATTTTGAAAGCTCCTTCCGACCAGGCTCGGTGGCTCATCCCTGTAATCCCAGCACTTTGGGAGGCCAAGGCGGGAGGATTACCTGAGGTCAGGAGTTTGACACCAGACTGGCCAACATGTCAAAACCCCATCTCTACTCAAAATACAAAAAAAAAAAAAAAAATTTAGCCGGGCTTGGTGGCTCCCGCCTGTAGTCCCAGCCACTCGAGAGGCTGAGGCAGGAGAATCACTTGAACCAAGAGGCAGAGGTTGCAGTGAGCTGAGGTCTCGCCCATGCACTCCAGCCTGGGGGACAGAGTGAGACTCCATCTCCAAAACAAAAAAGCTGCTTCCTTTCTTCCCCTAGTAAGTTTAATGCTGGAGTTCACCACTGTGAGTGATTAGTCAGACTTTCTAGGTTGAAATCTCTGCTCTGTTTAATACTGCTGTATGACTTTAGACAAATTCCTTAATCTCTCTGTGCCTCAGGTTTTTTCATCTATAAAGAGGGAGGATGAGAATATAACTTACCTTGGGGGTTGCTGCAAGGAGTACATGTTAAGCACTTAGACAAACAATGAGCATGTGGCATGTGGTTAGCATTCTTTTTGTACACTTGGAAAGATTTTCTGCTCCTAAGTTAATGATATGCAAGAGACCGGGCACAGTGGCTCAGGCCTGTAATCCCAGCACTTTGGGAGGCTGAAGTGGGCGAATCACCTGAGGTCAGGAGTTCGAGACCAGCCTAGCCACACGGTAAAACCCCATCTCTACTAAAAATACAAAAATTAACCTGGCGTGGTGGCAGGTGCCTGTAATCCCAGCTACTCAGGAGGCTGAGGCAGGAGAATCGCTTAAACCCAGGAGGTGGAGGTTGCATTGAGCTGAGATCATGCCATTGCACTCCAGCCTGGGTAACAGAGCAAGATTCCATCTCAAAAAAAAAAAAAAAAAAAAAGGAAAAGAAAAAGAAAAAAGCCATGGTGGTACACTCCTGTAGTCCCAGCTATTCGGGAGGCTGAGACTGGGGGATTACTTGAGCCCAAGAAGTCAAGGCTGCAAGACTCTGTCTCAAAAAAAAAAAAAAAAAAAAAAAAACTATTTTAAAGAATGAATGCAGGTTAATCACTTAAAACAGTGCATGAATGGCTAGGTGAGGTGATTCACGCCTGTAATCCCATCACAGCCGAGGCAGACGGATCACTTGAGGTCAGGAGTTTGAGACCATCCTGGCCAACATGGTGAAACCCTGTCTCTACCAAAAACACAAAAAATTAGCTAGGCATGGTGGCACATGCCTGCAATCCCAGCTATTCAGGAGACTGAGGCAGGAGAATTGCTTGAACCTGGGAGGCGGAGGTTGCAGTGAGCTGAGGTCGCACCATTGCACTTCAGTCTGGGTGACAAGAGCAAAACTCCGTCTCAAAAACAAACGAACAAAAAACCAAAAACAAGAAAAACAACAGTGACTGATACATGATAAATATTCAACAATTATTAGCTCCCATTATTCTTGTTGTTGTTATGAGTTGTCTTGCAGAAATGGGGGTAATGGGACATGGATGCTCCAAGCTAATCCTCACACTGGTGTGACTAAGGGCATTAGCCTGGAAGCCAGGCAGATCCAGCTGCGCCATTTACTAGCTGAGTGATTCATTTATATTACATAACTTCTTTGAGTTCAGTTTTTTCAAATGTGAAATGAGAGTAATATCTACATATATCCACCAGATGTTTTTGGCTGTAAGGAACAGAAATTGGTGTGAACCATAAGAGAATATATTATCCCACAAAGCAAAAATCCCAGAAGTAGGCTGGCCTTCAAAAATGGCTGATCCAGTATCCAGTGCCGGGTGAGGTGGCTCATGCCTGTAGTCCACCTACTCGGGAGGCTGTGGTAGGAGAATCGTTTGAACCCGGGAGGCGGAGGTTGCAGTGAGCTGAGATCCTGCTACTGCACTCCAACCTAGGGGACAAGAGCCAAACTCCATCTTAAAAAAAAAAAAAAAGAGGAAGGCTGGGCGCGGTGGCTCACACTTGTAATCCCAGCACTTTGGGAGGCCGAGGTGGGCAGATCACGAGGTCCCGAGTTCGAGACCAACCTGGCCAACACAGTGAAACCCCATCTGTAATAAAGATACAAAAATTAGGCTGGGTGTGGTGGCAGGCGCCTATAATCCCTACTATAAGCCTACTCGAGAGGCTGAGACAGGAGAATCGCTTGAACCTGGGAGGTGGAGGCTGCAGTGAACCAAGATGGTGCCACTGCACTCCAGCCTCGGTGACAGACGTAGGCTCTGCCTAAAAAAAAAAAAAAGAAAGAAAGAAAAGAAAAAAGAAATGGCTGATCAAGAAGCCGAACCTGGTCACCAAGGACCCAGAAACTTTCCATCTCTATATCTAAGGTTCATCTTCAGGTTAAGGTTCATTTTGTTTTCGTTTTTGTTTCCGCTTTTGTTTAGAAACACGGTCTGGCTATGTCGCCCAGGCTGGAGCATAGTGGCACTATGGTAACTCACTACAGCCTGAAACTCCTGGGTTCATAAACCCTCAGCCCGGCCTCAAAGTTGTGGGGGTTTTTTGTTATTTATTTATTATTTATTTTTTTTTTAGTGTTTGCTAGATGGCTTCTGGTGGTAATTCAGGCCACATGCCTTGTTGTTCATCCAGTGAGTCCTCCCCCATCGTGAAATAAAATTCCTTCCTTTCAATGTAATTGGTCCAATATAAGTCTCATACCCACCCATTGACTGAGAACCCATTCGCAGCGTGGGATGCCTGAAGCTCATTGGCTTAGACCTGTATACTTGAACCAATCACAGGCAGGGAAATGGGATAACCATGTTCAGACCAATCAGAACCCATTCCTGGAGCTGGGCGGGGGGGCTGGACCCCCTCAGTCACATGGACTACATGCAGGCATTTGGTCTTAAGAAAATGCAGACTGGATGTAGAGTCGCAATCCACAGTGTCCCTTACGCTGCCTCTCGGGGTTCTCAACAAGATTAAATAAGAAAATATCTTTAAAGCACTTAGCACAGTGCCTCACACCTATTATTAAGTTTTTCTGTGTTGTTAGTAGGAGCTGAATTGAGTGCACGGAGCTGCTAAATTGGTTACCAAAGGAGAGAACAGAGAGTACCGGTGAGATTAATTTTTTTTTGATACAGTTAACAGAGAAATAGTATAAATATTCTTAACCATTTGCTAGCTATCAGGAGACTTATAGGCAGAGGCTAATGCAGTCAGGACACAATGCTTTAACTTAATCTGATGTAATGTCCAGAAGAAAGTAATAGCTGAAAACAAATTAAGTGACTGATTCTGGGGTGCAAACAGAGGTGCCTTCATGGGAGACTCACGAAGCTTGAGCTTTGGGATCCTAAATTGTCCCTTCCTAAATCCCGGAAGGGACCCTAGCAATTTTTGTTGTTTTTTGTTGTTTTGTTTTGTTTTGACATGGAGTCTCGCTCTGTTGCCCAGGCTGGAGTGCAATGGCGTGATCTTGCCTCACTGCAACCTCCGCCTCCCGGGTTCAAGCGATTCCTGTGCCTCAGCCTTCAGAGTAGCTGGGACTACCGGAGTGCGCCACCACACTTGGCTCATTTTTGTATTTTTAGCAGAGACAAGGTTTCACCATGTGGACCATGGCTGGTCTCAAACTCGTGACCTCAAGCGACCCGCTCGCCTCGGCCTCTCAAAGTGCTGGGATTACAGGCTTGAGTCACTATGCCTGGCCAATCCTAAAGAAAAATCTGATTGGTCCAGCCTCAGTCACTGTCTATTGAGTCAATCCAGTGGCCAGAGGGAGGAGCCAGTCTGACCAGTCTTAAGCATACTGAGAGATGAGAAGAGGCAGGACCACCTGAAGTTCTCTCAGAGGAAAGTAGAGAAAAGGAGATGAAAATGCACATTGTGGCTGGGCGCGGTGACTCATGCCTGTAATCCCAGCACTTTGGGAGGCCGAGGCGGGCGGATCACTTGAGGTCAGGAGTTCGAGGCCAGCCTGGCCAACATAGTGAAACCCCCATCTCTACTAAAAACACAAAATAATCAACCAGGCGCGGTGGTGTGTGCCTGTAGTCCCAGCCACTCGAGAGGCTGAGGCACAAGAATTGCTTGAACCCAGGAGGCGAAGGTTGCAGTGAACCCAGATCGCGCCACTGCAGTCCAGCCTGGTTGACTGAGCAAGACTGTGTCTCAAAGAAGAAAGAAAAGAAGGAGAGAGAGAGAGAGAGGGAGGGAGGGAGGGAGGGAGGGAGGGAGGGAGGGAGGAAGGAAGGAAGGAAGGAAGGAAGGAAGGAAGGAAGGAAGGAAATGTATATTGTTCAACTACACAGTCCCTTAAACCAAAGGACTGCAGCCACCTCTTCCAAGCACATCGTGTTATCACTGAGGGTATGGTGACCTAGAGAGGTGACATTTAGATTTACACAAGGTTATGCTGTATTTGCACAGATCAATTCATATTATGAAATCATGGATCTGGCCGGGCTGGGTGGCTCGCACCTGTAATCCCAGCACTTTGGGAGGCTGACTGACCAACATGGCAAAACCCTGTCTCTACTAAAAAATACAAAAATTAGCTGGGTGGGGTGGTAGGCGCCTGTAATTCCAGCTACTCAGGAGGCTGAGGCAGGGGAATCGCTTGAACCTGGGAAAGGGAGGTTGCAGTGAACCGAGATAGTGCCGCTGCACTCCAACTTGGGCGACGGAGTGAGACCCTGTCTCAAACAAACAAACAAACAAACAAATCATGGATCTGATATAAAATAATCCTACTCCCAGTGTTTTACAGAGCAGAGAGAAATCACCACATTCACCGTGAAACTGATATGGACTCAATGTCCTGGGCATTGTGACCCAGAAAAATGGAAAAGACCTGCAGTCAAACTGTCTAGCAGGACGCTTTTAGGGTTCATCAAAAGGATTTCTTTTAATATACCCACGGAGCCGTCTCCTTGTGGAAGCTACTCTCACTGATGCCAGCGCTGCTTCCTAGAATAGCTACCGTTCAGGGGGGTGGAGGTTGGTATATTCTCATCCATCAACCACAAAGAGTCAAATGTCATTTTTCATCACTACCTCCAGGGACACCCAGCATCACCACCACCAACCCTTCCTTGGAAAACTGGGTATAATCCCAGTCTCACCTCTCCGGGGTGTTCGGCACGTCTCTCCCTGCCAACACAGGAGAATGATGGCTGTAACCAAATGCTTCCTCTGTTGTTAGGCGTCTGCTGAGCCAGGAATGTAGCTATCTTAAGCAAAAGGGAGGGTTTGCTATAAGGATACTGGGCATCTTGCAAAACCTAAAGTCCTCAGGAGGGCTCAGAAATGGAAGCCATCAGAAACACTGGCCAGGGGTCGGGCACAGTGGCTCACGTCTGTAATCCCAGCACTTTGGGAGGCCAAGGTGGGTGGATCACCCGAGCTCAGGAGTTCGAGACCAGCCTGGGCAACATATTGAAACCCCATCTCTACTAAAAATACAAAAGTTAGCCGGGCGTGGTGGCACATGCCTGTGATCCCAATTACTTGGGAGGCTGAGGCAGAAGGATCACTTGAGCTTGGGAGGTGGAAATTGCAGTGAGCAGAGATCACGCCACTGTACTCCAGTCTGAGCAAGAGGGTGAGATCCTGTCAGAAAGAAAGAAAGAAAGAAAGAAAGAAAGAAAGAAAGAAAGAAAGAAAGAAAGAAAGAAAGAAAGAAAGAAAGAAAGAAAGAAAGGAGGGAGGGAGGGAGGGAGGGAGGGAGGGAGGGAGGGAGGGAGGGAGGGAGGGAGGGAAGGAAGGAAGGAAAGAAGGAAGGCCGGCCAGGTGCGGTGGCTCACGCCTGTAATCTCAACACTTGGGAGGCCAAGGCAGGCAGATCACTTGAGGTCAGGAGTTCGAGACCAGCCTAACCAACATGGAAAAAACTCTGTCTCTACTAAAAATACAAAACTAGCTGGTGTGGTGGCACATGCCTGTAATCACAGCTACTTGGAAGGCTGAGGCAGGAGAATTGCTTGAACCCAGGAGGCAGAGGTTGCGTTGAGCCGAGATCGCGCCATTGCACTCCAGCCTGGACAACAAGTGCAAAACTCCATCTTAAAAAAAAAAAGAAAAAGAAAAAGAAAAAAGAAACTCTGGCCAGGGCGAGTGTGGTGGCTGACGCCTGTAATCCCAACACTTTGGGAGGCCGAGGTGGGCAGATCTCTTAAGGTCAGGAGTTTGAGACCAGCCTGGTCAACATGGTGTAACCCTGTGTCTACTAAAAAGACAAAAATTAGGCCAGGTGTGGTGGCTCAAGCCTGTAATCCCAGCACTTTGGGAGGCCAAGATGGGCAGATCACGAGGTCAGGAGATCGAGACCATCCTGGCTAACACAGTGAAACCCCGTCTCTACTAAAAAAATACAAAAAACTAGCCAGGCGACGTGGCGGGTGCCTGTAGTCCCAGCTACTTGGGAGGCTGAGGCAGGTGAATGGCATGAACCCAGGAGGCAGAGCTTGCAGTGAGCTGAGATCCGGCCACTGCACTCCAGCCTGGGCGACAGAGCGAGACTCCGTCTCAAAAAAAAAAAAAAAAAGACAAAAATTAGCTGGGCATGGTGGTACTCACCTGTAATCCCAGCTACTCGGGAGGTTGAGGCCGATGAATCTCTTGAACCTGGGAGGTGGAGGTTGCAGTGAGCCGAGATCCCACCACTGCATTCCAGCCTGGGCAACAGAGCCAGACTTCATCTAAAAATATATATATATAAAAATACAAAATAAAGTCAGCTTGGGTCAGGCACAGTGGCTCACACCTGTAATCCCAGCACTTTGGGAGGCCAAGGCAGGAAGATCACTTGAGGCAGGAAGTTTGAAACCAGCCAGGGCAAAATGGTGAAACCCCATCTATACTAAAAAGACAAAAATTAGCTGGGCGTGCTGGTGGGCGCCTGTAATCCCAGCTATCCTGGAGGCTGAGGCAGGAGAATTGCTTGGATCCAGGAGGCGGAGGTTGCAGTGAGCCAAGATTGTGCCACTGCACTGTAGCCTGGGTGACAGAACAAGACCTTGTCTTTAAAAAGAAAATAAAAATTTGCTGGGCGCAGTGGCTCACACCTGTAATCCTAGCAGTTTGGGAGGCCAAGGTAGGTGGATCACGAGGTCAGGGGTTCAAGACCAGCCTGGCCAAGATAGTGAAACCCTGTCTCTACTAAAAATACAAAAATTAGCTGGGCATGGTGGTGGGCGCTTGTAATCCCAGCTACTCGGGAGGCTGAGGTAGAGAATTGCTTAAACCAAGGAGGTGGAGGTTGCAGTGAGCCGAGATCATGCCACTGCACTCCAGCCTGGGCGACAGAGCGAGATTCCATCTCAAAAAAAAAAATTACATAAATAAATAAAAATTAAAACTAGCTGATTAGCAATCTTAATTTCACATGCTTGACATGTGAGGTAACATATGCACAGGTTCTGGGGATTAGGGTGTGGACATGTTTGGGGAACCACAATTCTGCCCATCACAGCAACCCTCTGAGGAAATGAGTAACTGGAGCAGCCACACATCAGGTCTCATTTGACATCTTACATAGAATCTGGCTCTGCTGGCTGCTGCAAGGTGGGGCTACCCTGGGACACAGAGTACATGCGGTTGTCACAAACTGGAAGAGACAAAAATAAGCATGGTCTCCCAGAGGCATCCCTGACCTCTGCAGAAGAGACAGGGACCACCAGGTACCAAACCTGCTATCTGCTTTATCTTCCCACTGTGTTGATTTGCATAGGGATAGGGGGATAATCATCAGTGTTTATAGTAATAAAATAAGAAGCAATGTTTATAGTGTAAGTGGTGCCCTGCTTAAAATAAGCCTATTGTTTTTTTTGGGGGGGGATGATTTTTTTTTTTTTTTTTGAGACGGAGTCTCGCTCTGTCACCTAGGCTGGAGTGCAGTGGCCGGATCTCCGCTCACTGCAAGCTCCGCCTCCCGGGTTTACGCCATTCTCCCGCCTCAGCCTCCCGAGTAGCTGGGACTACAGGCGCCCGCCACCTCGCCCGGCTAGTTTTTTGTACTTCTTTTTAGTAGAGACGGGGTTTCACCATGTTAGCCAGGATGGTCTCGATCTCCTGACCTCGTGATCCGCCCGTCTCGGCCTCCCAAAGTGCTGGGATTACAGGCTTGAGCCACCGCTCCCGGCTGATTTTTTTTTTATTGTTGTTGTTTTGGTTTGGTTTTTTTGAGATGGAGTTTTGCTCTTGTCACCCAGGCTGGAGTGCAGTCGTGAGATCTTGGCTCACTGCAACCTCCACCTCCCGGGTTCAAGCAATTATCCTGTCTCAGCCTCCCGAGTAGCTGGGATTACAGGTGTGTGCCACCACACCTGGCTAATTTTTGTATTTTTAGTAGAGACGGGGTTTCACCATGTTGGCCGGGCTAGTCTTGAACTCCTGACCTCAGGTGATTGGCCCACCTCAGCCTCCCAAAGTGTTGGGATTACAGGCATGAGCCACTGCACCCGGCCTTGTTTTGTTTTTTGAGACAGGGTCTTGTTCTGTTGCCCAGGCTGGAGTGCAGTGGCAGAATCACAGCTGACTGCAACGTGGAACTCCTGGACTCAAGCATCCTCCTGCTTTAGCCTCCCAAGTAGCTACTATTTTTTTTTTTATTTTTGTAGAGACAGGGTCTCACTGTTTTGCCCAGGCTGGTATGGAACTCCTGGCCTCAAGGATCCAGCTGTCTCAGCTTCCCACAGTGCTGGGATTACAGGTGTGAGCCACCGAGCCTGGCCAAGCCTAGTGCTGTGCTCTCTGATCATCCCAGCCCCAGACATGAAATCTGCACCCAATTCCCCTTTGCAGCCACCGTCAATAATGTCTCTGGAGGCTGGGCACGGTGGCGCATGCCTGTAATCCCGGCACTTTGGGAGGCCGAAGCGGGTGGATCACTAGGTCAGGAGATTGAGACCAGTCTGGCCAACATGGTGAAACCCTGTCTCTACTAAAAACACAAAAAATTAGCTGGGCGTGGTGGCACGTGCCTATAGTCCCAGCTACTCAGGAGGCTGAGGCAGGAGAATTGCTTGGACCCAGGAGGCGGAGCTTGCAGTGAGCCGAGATCACACCACTGCACTCCAGCCTGGGCGACAGAGCAAGACTTCATCTCAAACACACACACACACACACACACACACACACACACACACACAAATGTCTTCGGAGTTGAAAGGGCTTCCAATTAAGATCTCTGTTGATCCTGGAGGACAGGCCAGAGGTCCCACCCTCCACTCTCTGCTGGGAGAAACACCTCCCTGGGAGTGCCTGAGCTTCCTGTTCTTTTTTTTTTTTTTTTTTTTTTGAGATGGAGTCTTGCTCTGTTGCCCAGGCTGGAGTGCAGTGGCCGGATCTTGGCTCACTGCAAGCTCTGCCTCCCGGGTTTACGCCATTCTCCTGCCTCAGCCTCCCGTGTAGCTGAGACTACAGGCGCCCGCCACCTTGCCCTGCTAGTTTTTTTGTATTTTTTAGTAGAGACGGGGTTTCACCGGTTAGCCAGGATGGTCTCGAACTCCTGACCTCGTGATCTGCCCGTCTCCGCCTCCCAAAGTGCTGGGATTACAGGCTTGAGCCACCGCGCCCAGCCAGAGCTTCCTGTTCTTTATTTCTTTTTCGTTTTTCTTTTCTCTCTTTATTTTTTATTTTTTTATTTTTGAGACAGGGTCTTGCTCTGTCACCCAGGCTGGCGTGCAGTGGTGCGATCATGGCTCATTGCAGCCTCAGCCTCCTGGGCTCAGCAATTCTCCTACCTAAGCCTTCTGTAGCTGGAACTACAGGCACGCGCTACCATGCCTGGTTGGACTTTCTGTTCTTTGTGCTCATGGGAACCTGCCACATGCCACATGCTTAGTGTGTCTAGTCGATGAAGGCAGCACGGCCTGGGGGTTAAACACTCAGCCTTGAGTTCAGATCCCAGCTCTCCCACTTACCAGCTGGGACTGGCTGTTTCTTCTGAGAAATGGAGATGATTATTATAATACTGTCTCCTGGGAGTGTTGTGAGGGTAAAAATGCAACTGCAGATGCAAATGTCATGCAAATTTGCCTAGTGGGCCCTAAATAAATGTTTGCTCTTGCTTTTACTATGATCTCAATAGGAGTGATTAGAAATTAAGAGCTCAGACATTTTCCAGACCCAGGTGAGTCTATCGGCTGTTACAAAGGTGTGTGAAAAGACATTCACGCCCAGTTTAGCCATTCCTATGTAAAATTAAAATACCATTCTAAAAGCTGGACATGGCTGGAACCCAGGAGTTCAAGTCCAGTCTGGGCAATGTAGGGAGACCCTGTCTTTCGAAAAAATAAATTAATAAAATACCATACAGGCTGCCCGTGGTGACTCACGCCTGTAATCCCAGAAATCTGGGAGGCCGAGGCGGGTGGATCACTTGAGGTCAGGAATTTGAGACCAGCCTGGCCAACATAGTGAAACCCTGTCTCTACTAAAAATACAAAAATTAGCCAGGTGTGGTGGTGTGTGCCTGTAGTCCCAGCTACTTGGGAGGCTGAGGCAGGAGAATCGCTTGAACCCCAGAGGCGGAGGTTGCAGTGAGATCACACCACTGCGCTCCTGCCTGGGCAACAGAACAAGACTCCGTGAAAAAAAAATAATAATAAATACAATACAATACAATACCATATTGTATTCCTAGGGTTTCTCAAAGGGTAGTCCAAGAATCACCTTTATTTTTCATCTTTATTTTTTTTTGAGAGTGGATCTCACTCTGTCATCCAGGCTGGAGTGCAGTGTTGTGATCTTGGCTCAGAGCAGCCTCCACCTCCTGGGCTCCAGTGATCCTCGTTCCTCAGCTCCCCAGGTAGCCGGGACTACAAGCGCGTGCCACCATGCCCAGTTAATTTTTGTAGTTTTTTTGTGAGCTCAAGCGATCTGCCTGCCTTGGCCTCCCAAAATGCTGGGATTATAGGAAGGAGCCACTGTGCCCAGCCCGTAAGAGCCACCCTTATGAGGCTGGGAGGGGAGCTGGTGAATACCGTAGAGGTAGGAGGACTGAGGAATCTGCATTTTAAAAACTCCCCAGGGATTCTTGGATTCGTATTCTTACTAAATATAAAAATGATTCTCTCTTTGTAAAGAATCTCGGCAGGAAAAGGGAAATGACTGTCTATGTTTGGTTTTTGTTTGTTTTTGAGATAGGGTCTTGCTCTGTTCCCCAGACTGGAGTGCACAGTGGTGCATTCACGGCTCACTGCAGTCTCAACCTCCCAGGCTCAAGTGATCCTCCCATCTCAGCACCACAAGTAGCTGGGGCTATCAGTGTGCTACCACACCCAGATAATTTTTTTTTTTTTTTTTAATTTTAGTAGAGACAAGGGCTCACTATGTTGCCTAGGCTGCTCTGGAACTCCTTTTTTTTTTTTTTTTTTTGAGACGGAGTTTTGCTCTTATCACCCAAGCTGGAGTGCAATGGCGTGATCTCGGCTCGTTGCAACCTCTGCCTCCTGGATTCAAGCGATTCTCCTGCCTCAGCCTCCTAAGTAGTTGGGATTACAGGCATGCATCTCCACGCCCAGCAAATTTTTGTATTTTTTTAGTAGAGACGGGAGTTTCACCACGTTAGGCTGGTCTCAAACTCCTGACCTCAGGTGATCCGCCTGCCTTGACTTCCCAAAATGCTGGGATTACAGGTATGAGCCACTGCATCCGGCCTGGTCTGGAACTCCTGAGCTCAAGCGATCCTTCCATCTCAGCCTCCCAAAGTGCTGGGATTACAGGTGTGAGCCACTGTGCCCACCAGGTCTATGCTTGGGATGTCCTGAGCATATTGGCATGGCAGCCACAGGGATGGAGCTTCTTCCTTTCCCCTGTCCGGTGGTTCTTTTCCCTCTGACCACAGACAGGCTGAGAGGAAGCTGAGCGCTGGGCCTGAATCAGCTCCCATCCTGCCCATGTCAGGACTGAAAGAGTGTTTTGTGGCTGGGCGCGGTGGCTCACGCCTGTAATCCCAGCACTTTGGGAGGTCGAGGCGGGCAAATCAAGAGGTCAGGAGTTCGAGACCAGCCTGACCAACATAGTGAAACTCCGTCTCTACTAAAAATACAAAAATTAGCCGGGCATGGTGGCGGGCACCTATAGTCCCAGCTACTCGGGAGGCTAAGGCAGGAGAATGGCATGAACCCAGAAGGCGGAGCTTGCAGTGAGCCAAGTGGCGCCACTGCACTCCAGCCTGGGTGACAGAGCGAGACTCCGTCTCAAAAAAAAAAAAAAAAAAAAAAAGAGGGTTTTGTGGTTTCTATGAGGGCAGCAGAGCTGGTCACAGGTCACAGCTGGCCACAACTCCTGGGGAAAAAGCCACTCGGATGCTCATGACCTGCTTCCTGCCCAACAAGGGACAGCCAGGCTAGAAGAAGCCATATATTAAAGAGAAGGGGCTGAGGGGCCAGGAGGATGCCTTCTGGGTATCCGCCCTGTTTCACTGCGAGCAGCAGGTTTGCATCAGCTACAGGTAGTACCTCGGTTGAGTAAACCACCCCCGGCCCCCAACCCCCAGTTATTCCTTGGGAAACTTTAATTTCTAACCCTGTCCTGCTTCTGGGAAAACACCAATTGCTCTTCTTTTGCCTGAGGTTGGCACTGCATGGAGGTTAAGAGCGTGGACTTTGGGCTGGGTGCTGTGGCACACACTTGTAATCTCAGCACTTTGGGAGGCCAAGGTAGGAGGGTTGCTTGAGCCCAGGAGTTCAAGACCAGCCTGCGGCAACATAGTGAGACCTTGTCTCCCAAAAAAAAAAAAAAAAAAAAAACGGGGGGACTCTGGCTTGAGCCCAGGACTTTGTCTGGGCAACAATGTGAGACCCCGTCTCAACAAAAAAATAAAATGAAAATTAGGCAGGCATGGCCGTGCACGCCTGTAGCCCCAGCTTCTCAGGAGACTGAGGCAGGAGCATCACTTGAGCCCAGGAGGGTCAAGGCTGCAGTGAGCTATGATTTCACCACTTCGCTCCAGCCTGGACAACAGAGCGAGCCTGTCTCCAAGAAAAAAAAAACAAGAATGTGGACTCTGGAGCCAGGCTGAATCCCCAGCTCTGCTGTGTGATATTAGGCAAGTTACTGAACCCCTCTGATATCCTAGTTACTTCATCTATAAAATGGGGATCACATAACCTGTACCTCATTGAGTTGGGATGAGGACTGAATGAATTTACAATTGTCCAGGGGCCCAGAGCACTCATTGCTTGCGTGGGCAAGTGTGAAATAAGTGTTTATTGGCATCATTGTCACACTACTAATAATAATTAGCATAGTTTTCGGCCCGACGCAGTGGCTCATGCCTATAATCCCAGCACTTTGTGAGACCGAGGCTGGTGGATCATGAGGTGGGGTCATCAAGACCATCCTGGCTAACACAGTGAAACCCCGTCTCTACTAAAAATATAAAAAAAGTAGCCAGTACAGTGGCGGGCGCCTGTAGTCCCAGCTACTCAGGAGGCTGACGCAGGAGAATGGCATGAACCCGGGAGGCGGAGCTTGCAGTGAGCTGAGATCCTGCCACTGCACTCCAGCCTGGGAGACAGAGCGATACTCTGTCTCGAAATAAAATAAAATAAAATAAAATAAAATAAAATAAAATAAAATAAAACAAAACAAAACAAAATAAAATAAAAATTAGCACCATTTTCCAAGTGTTTCTCCCATCCCTGAGCCTGGGCTGAAAACTTTAGGCCTATAATGTCACCGAATTGCACACCTGAAAATGGTGAAAATGAAGCTGGGCATGGGCCTGTGGTCCCAGCTACCCAGGAGGCTGAGGGAGAAGGACTGCTTGAGTCCAGGAGTTCAAGGTTGCAGTAAGCCGTGATCCCACCACTGCAGTCCAGCATGGGTGACAGAGCGAGACCCAGTCTCTAAAAAACAAAGAAAAGAAAATGGTGAAAATGGTAAATTTTTTGTTATATATATTTTAACACAATTTTTAAAATTCAATAGGCAGCCGAGCGTGGTAGCTCACACCTGTAATCCCAGCACTTTGGGAGGCCAAGGGGGGTGCGGATCACTAGAGGTCAAGAGTTCAAGACCAGCCTGGCCAACATGGTGAAACCCCTTCTCTACTAAAAACACAAAAGTTAGCTGGGTATGGTGGTTCACGCCTGTAATTCCAGCTATTCGGGAGGCTGAGGCAGGAGAATTGCCTGAACCCCAGGAGGCAGAAGTTGCAGTAAGCTGAGATCGCGCCATTGTACTCCAGCTTGGATGACAAGAGCAAAACTCTCTCTCTCAAAAAAAAAAAAAAAAATCCAATAAAGCAGGAGCTACTGTGATCACTCCATGTTACAAACGACAAACGGTGAAGTTCAAAGAGACCACATGCCTCACCCAGGCTGGGCACTGGGAGTGGCTAAGCCTGGACTTTATCCCAGTGTGCTTAACACTGGCATGAATGCAGAGACCTTTGTGCATTTATCCTTTTGTTCTTTCATTGAACAAACCTTGACTGGGTACGGTGGCTCAAGCCTGTAATCCCAGCACTTTGGGCAACCAAGGCAGACAGATTGTGTGGGTCCAGGAGTTTGAGACCAGCTTGACCAACATGGCAAAACCCTGTCTCTACCAAAAAATACAAAACTTAGTCGGGCATGCTAGTGCATGCCTGTAGTCCCAGCTAGTTGGCAGGCTCAGGTGGGAGGACTGCTTGAGCCCGGGAGGTCAAGGCTGCAGTGAGCTGTGGTTGCACCACTGCTCTCCAGCCTGGGCAACAGAGCAAGACCCTGTCTCAAAAACATAAAAAAAAACAAAAAAAACAAATTGCATCCCTACTAAGTGGCAGGCCCTGTATGATATACTGAGGGTTCTGCAGATGACAAGAGTTGATTATGAAACACTTGCCCAAATAAACGTGTATTGACAACAGGAACAAGTACTGAGGAGGAAGGTACCCGAGGGAGATGCTGATGAGGGGTTGAACTAGTCGGGGAGTGCATGAAGGGAAGTAGGAAGCAAAGAATTTTCTGGGCAGAGGGAGCCACTTTTGCAAAGGCCCTGTGGCCCATGTGGCTGGTGAGGAGGGGTTGGGAGAGGTGGAAGCAGCCGAGGATGAAGAGAAGTGCAGAGGCCAGACCACCCCCTGGAAAGCTCCACCTTTGTCCCAAGAGTAATGGGGACCCTTGAGGGTTAGAAGCCAGGCCGGGTGTGGTGGCTCACACCTGTAATCCCAGCCAAAGCCAGCAGATCACTCGAGGTCAGGAATTCAAGACCAGCCTGGCCAACATGGTGAAACCCCGTCTCTACTGAAAATACAAAAAATTAGCCGGGTGTGGTGGTGGGTTCCTGTAATCCCAGCTATTTGGGAGGCTGAGGCAGAATCACTTGAACCCAGAAGTTGGAGGTTGCAGTGAGCCGAGATCACACCACTGCACTCCAGCCCTCCAGCCTGGATGACTCTGCAAGACTCTGTCTCAACAAAAAAAAAACAATAAAAGAAGGAAGAAGAAGAAGAACAAAGAACCCAGAGAGCCAGGGAATGATGCAGTCTCATTCACCACCCCCAGGAAGGATTGACCGCCTCTCCCTGGCCCCAGGCTTGGCATCCCATAAGCAGCAATGAGAAGTCCCAGCAGTCAGCCGTTCCTGACGAGACCCCTCCTGCCACACCCTCCCCACACGCCTCCCTGCATGGACACCACCCTATTAAAATATTAAAATAATATTTTATCATTTTAATAAAATGATAAAATATTTTATTTTATTATTATTATCATTATTATTATTATTATTATTATTATTTGAGACAGAGTCTCACTCTGTCGCCCAGGCTGGAGTGCAGTGGTGCAATCTCAGTTCACTGCAACCTCTGCCCCACCAGGTTCAAGCGATTCTCCCGCCTCAGCCTCCAAAAAAGCTGGGATTACAGGCGCCTGCCACCATGCCCGGCTAATTTTGTATTTTTAGTAGAGATGAGGTTTCACCATGTTGCCCAGGCTGGTCCCGAACTCCTGACCTCAAGTGATCCGCCCGCCTCAGCCTCCCAAAGTGCTGGGATTACAGGCGTGAGCCACCTTGCCCGGCCTATTATTTTGAGCATTCTGTATGGAGGTGAATGGACCCACTCCTCTGTCCCAGGCACAGCATCAGAATCAAGGCAGACGTCCTAGAAACAGGGCTTGCTGCCAGCACACACACTCAGGATAATAACAGCGCACACTTGGGGGCCTCTGTTTCATTTCATTGCCTCATTCCATCTTCAGAGTAACTCCAGGGGGGACCATCAGTACCTCCATTGTTTTGAATTCAAACACTGAGACAGACGCAGAGGGGGGCCTCAGCCTGAGAAGCAGCAGTGCTGGCTGTCAGCGAAGCCCACGGCTGTCTGACTCTTGGTCCCGGTCACCTCCTACAAGGTTGCCTTAGGCCCCGTCCTGGGAAGAGTGCCCTCCACTACTCTCTCCTCCCTCTGCCTCCTGCTGCTCACTGGTGTGTTCATTTCTTGTCTCTCTTTCCCACCAGAACGTATGGTGAAAGATACACTCAAAGATGAATTATCCCCTGCCGGTGGCATCACGGACACAGCTGAAACTAATTTGATTTAGGGAGAAATGAGTATAACAGACTTGAATGAACCCTTTAAAATCATGCCACTTTTTTTTTTTTTTTTTTTTTTTTTTTTTTTTTGAGACAGTCTTGCCCTGTCACCCAGGCTGGAGTGCAATGGCACGACCTTGGCTTATTGCAACCTCCGCCTCCCAGGTTCAAGCGATTTGCCTGCCTCAGTCTCCCAAGTAGCTGGGATTACAGGCATGCACCACCACGCCCAGCTAATTTTTGTATTTTTAGTAGAGACAGGGTTTCACCATGTTGGCCAGGCTGGTCTCGAACATCTGACCTCAAGTGATCCACCGGCTTTGGCCTCCCAAATTGCTGGGATTACAAGTGTGAGCCACTGCGCCTGGCCAAACCATATCACTTCTGGCAGCTCTCATAGTTGCTGAGATGGTTGCTATACTTGTTTTGTTCACACCTGTGTTCCCAGTGCCTAGTACAATGCTAGGCACATAGTACGTCCTCAGTAAATGCCTGTTGAGAGATTTAATGCATGAATGGAAAGATTTCAGTCTTTTCTTTTACTGCTAAATTATATCCATATTGTCCTCATCCCCTTTCCTCCTTCCTTCCTTTCTTCCTGCTGTTCACACCTTTTGACCCCCTACCAGATGTCATGCACGTTTATAGAGGCTGCTATAAAAAGCTAAAAGTGACATGAAGCACATGGTAGTTGGTTCAATGGGTAGATATTTTAAAATTTATTCATTTATTATTTATTTATTTTGAAATGAAGTCTCATTCTGCTGCCCAGGCTGGAGTGCAGCTCACTGCAACCTCTACCTCCCAAGTTCAACCGATTCTCCTGTCTCAGCCTCCCGAGTTGCTGGGATTACAGGTGTGCACCACCATGCCTGGCTAATTTTTGTATTTTTAGTTGAGATGGAGTTTCACCATGTTGGCCGGGCTTGTCTCGAACTCCTGATCTCAGGTGATCTGCCTGCCTTGGCCTCCCAAAGTGCTGGGATTTCAGGTATAAGCCACCACGCCCAGCCTAAAAATTCCCTTTAATATAACGTGAAGGCCAGGCACGCTGGTTCACACCTGTAATTCCAGCACTTTGGAAGGCTGAGATGGGCGGATCACCTGAGGTCGGGAGTTCAAGACCAGACCAATATGGAGAAACCCCATCTCTAAAAAAATACAAAATTAGCCAGGCGTGGTGGCACATGCCCAAAATCACAGCTACTCGGGATGCTGAGGCAGGAGAGTCACTTGAACCTGGGAGGCGGAGGTTGCGGTGAGCTAAGGTTGCACCATTGTACTCCAGCCTGGCCAACAAGAGCGAAACTTTGTCTCGAAAAAAAAAATGTGAAAAGCATTATTTTATTTATTTTTTCATCTCTTATTCTTTTCTGTAGCTTTATTGAGGTATACTTTTGTGTGTGTGTGTGTGGGTTTTTGTTTTTTGGAGACAGGGTCTCGCTCTTTCTTGCAGGTTGGAGTGTAGTGACGCCATCATGGCTCGGTGCAGACTTGACCTTCTGGGCTCAAGGGATCCTCCTGCCTCAGTTTCTCAAAGTGCTGGGATTATAGGCATGAGCCCACACTTGGCCTACTCTGCCATTTGATAATGGACTTGAGCGTCCTTGAATTGTGGAATCAGTAGAACCAGTCTCCTGCAGATGCAAGCGTGGACTTTGTGCCTTTTTGTTTGTTTGTTTGTTTGTTTTGAAATGGAGTCTCACTCTGTGGCCAGGCTGGAGTGTAGTGGCACGATCTTGGCTCACTGCAACCTCCACCTCCTGGGCTCAAGCGATTCTCCTGCCTCAGCCTCCCGAGTAGCTGGATTACAGGCGTGTGCCACCACGCCCGGCTAATTTTTGTATTTTGTATTTTTAGTAGAGACAGGGTTTCACCATCTTGGCCAGGATGGTCTTGATCTCTTAATCTCATGATCTGCCCACCTCTGTCTCCCAAAGTGTTGGGATTATAGGTATGAGCCACCATGCCCTGCCAACTTTGTGCATTTTAAAAAGCTTGGACATATGCATATACCCATGATACCATCACTATAATGAAGGTAATAGACACATCCATCATTCCCAAAATATTTGCTGAGTCCCCTTGCTTTCTTTTGTTTTGTATGGTTTTTGTGGCAAGAACACTTAATTAATATGAGATCTGCCCTCTTCACAAGATTTCCAGTGTACAACATTGTATTGTGTGTTAACCATAGACACAATGGTATCCAGCAGATCTCTAGAACTTATTCTTTTATATTCCAAAAACAAAACTAGAGGCCGGGTTGGCGGGGGCAGGGGGGTGGTGGCTCACGCCTGTAATTCCAGCACTTTGAGACACCGAGGCGGGTGGATTACCTGAGGTCAGGAGTTGGAGACCAGCCTGGCCAATATGGCGAAACCCCATCTCTACTAAAAATACAAAAATTAGCCAGGCAGAGTAGTGGCATGCACCTGTAGTCCCAGCTACTTGGGAGGCTGAGGCAGGATAATCACTTGAACCCAGGAGGCAGAGGTTGCAGTGAGCTGAGATTGTGCCACTGTACTCCAGCCTGGGTGACAGACTGAGACTCCGTCTCCAAATAGTAATAATAATAATAATATTATTGGAGAGTGACAGTGTTTTTTATTTTTACTTAATTTTAATTTAATTTAATTTTTTTTTTTTTTTGAGACGGAGTCTCGCTCTGTTGCCCAGGCTGGAGTGCAATGGCACGATCTCGGCTCACTGCAACCTTTGTCTCCTGGGTTCAAGTGATGCTTCTGCCTCTGGCTCCTGGGTAGCTGGGATTACAGGCGCCCGCCACCATGCCTGGCTAATTTTTGTAGTTTTAGTAGAGACGGGGCTTCAAAATGTTGGCCAGGCTGGTCTCAAACTCCTGACCTCAGGTGATCCACCCGCCTCAGCCTCCCAAAGTGCTGGGATTACAGGCGTTGAGTCACCACTCCCAGTCTTATTTTATGTTTGAGACAGGTTCTTGCTCTGTCACCCAGGTTGGAGTGCAGTGGTGTGATCATGGCCCATTGCAGCCTCAACCTCCTGGGTTCAAGCGATCCTCGCACCTCAACCTCCCAAGTAGCTGAAACTACAGGCATGTACCACCATCCCCAGCTAATTTTTTTCTTTTTTTTTTTTGTAGAGATGGGGTTTCACTATGTTGTCCAGGCTGGTCTTGAACATCTGGGCTCAAGCAATACTCCTGCCTCTCAGCCAAAAGTGCTAAGATTGCAGGCATGAGACACCATGCCTGGCTTTATTTTTATTTTTTATTTAATTTTAGTAGAGAGGTGGTCTTGCTATGTTGCCCAAGCTATTCTCAAACTCCTGGGCTCAAGTGATTCTCCCATCTCAGCTTCCCAATCTGCTGGGATTATAGGCTTGAGCCACCATACCAGGTCCTGTTTGTTTATTTATTTATTTACTTACTTACTTACTTATTGTTTTGAGACGGAGTCTCGTTCTTGTGGCCCAGGCTGGAGTGCAGTGGTGCAGTATTGGCTTACTGCAACCTCTGCCTCCTGGGTTCGTGATTCTCCCTGAGTAGCTAGGATTACAAGCATGCGTCACCATGCCCAACTAATTTTCATATTTTTAGGAGAGAGGGGGGGTTTCACCATGTTGGCCAGGCTGGTCTTGAACTCCTGACCGCAAGTGATTCTCCCGCCTCGGCCTCCCAAAGTGCTGGGATTACAGGTGTGAGCAACTGCACCTGGCCTGTTTTTATTTTTTATTTTATTTTATTTATTTATTTATTTTTGAGACAGAGTCTTGCTCTGTCGCCCAGGCTGGAGTGCAGTGGCGCGATCTTGGCTCTCTGCAAACTGCGCCTCCTGGGTTCACACCATTCTCCTGCCTCAGCCTCCCCAGTAGCTGGGACTACAGGCGCCCACCACCACGCTTGGCTAATTTTTTGTATTTTTCATAGAGACAGGGTTTCACCGTGTTAGCCAGGATGGTCTCAATCTCCCGACCTCGTGATCCACCCACCTCAGCCTCCCAAAGTGCTGGGATTAGAGGCATGAGCCACCGTGCCCAGCCTGTTTTTATATTTTTTATTGAGACAAGTCTCACTCTGTCACCCAGCCTGCAGTGTGGTGGCGTGATCACAGCTCACTGCAACTTAGACCTCCTGGGCTCAAGTGATCTTCCCACCCCAACCTCCCAAGTGAAGGAGAGAATGAAAGTCTTTACATGAGACATTTTTGTAGTATACTTAGAAAAAGGTACAGGCAGTGGTCCTGGTGGTTCACAGTTGTAATCCCAGCACTTTGGAAGGCCAAGGCAGGAAGATCTCTTGAGGCCAGGAGTTCAAGGCCAGTCTGGGCAACATGGCCATGCCATCTCTACAAAAAACTTAAAAACAAAAAAATCGGCCGGGCGCGGTGGCTCAAGCCTGTAATCCCAGCACTTTGGGAGGCCGAGACGGGCGGATCACGAGGTCAGGAGATCGAGACCATCCTGGCTAACACGGTGAAACCCCGTCTCTACTAAAAAATACAAAAAACTAGCCGGGCGAGGTGGCGGGCGCCTGTAGTCCCAGCTACTCGGGAGGCTGAGGCAGGAGAATGGCGTAAACCCGGGAGGCGGAGCTTGCAGTGAGCTGAGATCGCGCCACTGCACTCCAGCCTGGGTGACAGAAGCCAGACTCCGTCTCAAAACAAACAAACAAACAAACAAACAAACAAAAAAATCACCCAAGCGTAGTGGCACACACCTATAGTCCCAGCTACTCAGGAGGCTGAGGTGGGAGGATCGCTTGAGCCCAGGAGGTTGAGGCTGCAGTGAACTATGATTGCACCACTGCACTCAGCCTAGGAGACAGAGAAAAACAATAAAGAAACAAATGAAAAGAAAACGAAGGAAGAAATGGAAGGAGGAAAGAAGGAAAGAAGAGAAAGGCTGGCTCAAGCCTGTAATCCCAGCACTTTGGGAGGCCGAGACGGGCGGATCACGAGGTCAGGAGATCGAGACCATCCTGGCTAACACGGTGAAACCCCGTCTCTACTAAAAAATACAAAAAACTAGCCGGGCGAGGTGGCGGGCGCCTGTAGTCCCAGCTACTCCGGAGGCTGAGGCAGGAGAATGGTCTAAACCCGGGAGGCGGAGCTTGCAGTGAGCTGAGATCCGGCCACTGCACCCCAGCCTGGGCGACAGAGCAAGACTCTGTCTCAAAAAAAAAAAAAAAGAAAAAAAGAAAGAAAGAAAGAAAGAAAGAAAGAAAGAAAGAAAGAAAGAAAGAAAGAAAGAAAGAGTAGCAGTATCTCATAGAAATTTCTGGGGTTGCACATTGCCAAGACAATTCCAAGCCAAAAGAACAAAGCTGGAGGCATCATGCTACCTGACTTCAAACTGTACTACAAGGCTACAGTAACCAAGACAGCATGGTACTGGTACCAAAACAGAGTTACAGACCAATGGAACAGAACAGAGCCCTCAGAAATAACACTGCACATCTACAACCTGACAAAAACAAGAAATAGGGAAAGGATTCCCTATTTAATACATGGTGCTGGGAAAACTGGCTAGCCATATGTAGAAAGCTGAAACTGGATCCCTTCCTTACACCTTATACAAAAATCAATTCAAGATGGATTAAAGACTTAAATGTTAGACCTAAAACCATAAAAACCCTAGAAGAAAACCTAGGCAATACCATTCAGTCCATACGCATGGGCAAGGATTTCATGACTAAAACACCAAAAGCAATGGCAACAAAAGCCAAAATTGACAAATGGGATCTAATTAAACTAAAGAGCTTCTGCACAGCAAAAGAAACCACCATCAGAGTGAACAGGAACCTACAGAATGGGAGAAAATTTTTACAATCTACCCATCTGGCAAAGGGCTAATACCCAGAATCTACAAATAACTTAAACAAATTTACAAGAAAAAATCAAACAACCCCATCAAAAAGTGGGCAAAGGATATGAACAGATACTTCTCAAACCAAGACATATATGCAGCCAATAGACACATGAAGAAATGCTAATCATCACTGGCCATCAGAGAAATACAAATCAAAACCACAATGAGATACCATCTCACACCAGTTAGAATGGCGATCATTAAAAAGTCAGGAAACAACAGATGACTGGAGAGGATGTGAAGAAATAAGAACGCTTTTACACTGTTGGTGGGACTGTAAACTAGTTCAACCATTATGGAAGACAGTGTGGCAATTCCTCAAGGATCTAGAACTAGAAATACCATTTGACCCAGCCATCCCATGACTGGGCATATACCCAAAGGATTATAAATCATGCTGCTATAAAGACACATGCACACATATGTTTACTGTGGCACTATTCACAATAGCAAAGACTTGGAACCAACCCAAATGTCGATCAGTGATAGACTGGATTAAGAAAATGTGGCACATATACACCATGGAATACTATGCAGCCATAAAAAAGGATGAGTCCATGTCCTTTATAGGGAAATGGATAAAGCTGGAAACCATCATTCTGAGCAAACTATCGCAAGGACAGAAAACCAAACACCACATGTTCTCACTCATAGGTGGGAGCTGAACAATGAGAACACATGGACACAGGGTGGGGAACATCACACACCGGGGCCTGCCAGGCTGTGGGGGGAGTGGGCAGGGATAGCATTAGAAGATATACCTAATGTAAATGACAAGTTAATGGGTACAGCACACCAACATGGCACATGTATACGTATGTAACAAACCTGCACATTGTGCACGTGTACCCTAGAACTTAAAGTAAAATTAAAAAAAAAAAAAAAGAAAGAAATATCTGGGGCTGGGCATGGTGGCTCATGCCTGTAATCCCAGCACTTTGGGAAGCTGAGGTGGGCGGCTCACTTGAGGTCAGGAGTTTGAGACCAGCCTGGCCAACCTGGTGAAACCCTGTCTCTACTAAAAATACAAAAAAATTACCCAGGTGTGGTGGCACGTGTCTATAATCCCTGCTACTTGGGAGGCTGAGACAGGAGAATCATTTTAACCCTGAAGGCAGAGGTTTCAGTGAGCTGAGATCGCACCAATGCACTCGAGCCTGGGTGACAGACTGAGACCCTGCCTCAAAAAAAAAAAAAAGAAAATTAGAAGAAAAAGGAAAGAAAATAAAAACAAAGGTGTAGGCTTCAAAATTACTTTAGCCTGTTCTTTTGTTCTGGGACCGCCTTAAGTAAACCTTTAAGCTATGCAAATGAGGTAAGGAGTCCAGATCCAGCCTTCAGTGAGCTGGGTGGGGAAGGGTGGGGAGGTGGGAGTCCAATTATAAGAGGCTGGAGGTGGAGAAGGCAGGGATCACATCATTTTCTCTTACTCTTATTTTCTATTTTCCTCTGAATGGGCTCAGAAAGCTCAGGAAGGCCCCAGAGAGCTTCCTTTCCGGAGATTCCCCATGCCACCAGTAAGACCAATTCGGAAATCGAGGCGTGAGCCAAGCTTCAAGCCTAGCCAGAGGCGCAAATCTCGGCCGCTCCCCAAGGCCTTGAGGCACCTTTCCCAGGAAGACCCGTGTACCAGCCACCAGTCCCTGTGGCTACTGGCTGAGTTCAGCTGCAGTGACCACAGCCCAAAACAAGGTATGTTTTTTAAAATTATATTTTCCAACTTTATTGCTAGCCCATAAGAAAACTTCATGGACATAGATAATGCCGTTGGTCACCTTAGAGAAAACGTACAGTGCTTTCGATAGCTTGTTTCCTCTGGAGGGTTTTAGGCACGCAAGCATGGCATTTCCAAATCCATGTTTGGCCTCTTCTGTTGCAGTTGAGCTTGTGTTTTCTCTTCTTGCCTTTCCTGGCGTTCCTTGGAAATGGATTGGATTGATAAAAATGGAGTTTGTCTTTTATTTGTTTGTGTGTTCTTTTGATTTTTGAGATAGGATCTCACTCTGTCTCCCAGGCTGGAGCCATCTTGGCTCATGCAGCCTCAGCCTCCCGTGGTCTCAAGCAATCTTCCCACCTTAGCCTCCCGAGTAGCTAGGACAATAGGCGCGCACCACCATGCCCAGCTAATTTTGTTTATT
Organism: Macaca mulatta; assembly: GCF_049350105.2. Classification (NCBI taxonomy): domain Eukaryota; kingdom Metazoa; phylum Chordata; class Mammalia; order Primates; family Cercopithecidae; genus Macaca; species Macaca mulatta. Next base: position 10,194,404 of record NC_133425.1, on the reverse strand, counting down.
TTTTGTAGAGATGAGGTTTCACTGTGTTGCCTAGGCAGGTCTCGAACTCTTGGGTTCAAGCAGACTCCCCCTCGTCTTGGCATCCCACAGTACTGGGATTACAGGCATAAGCCACAGTATCTGTCTAGGAGTTGGTCTTTTGAGCAACAAGTGGAAGGATGAATTTGGAACACTGGTTAGAGGCAGGGCGGAGAGCAAAGGGTGAGATGCTATCTAACGCAGCAAGAGTAATGGCTAAAGGACTCCTGCATAGAACAGAGGTTTTGAGATTGGAACAAATGCCAAAATCAAGTAGGATCACAATTACCCTTAAATCCCTTAAATCACCTTTGTAATCTCTTCCAAACTAGAACAGATCACCTCATTGAGTGCTGCTGAATTGATTATTTAGCAAGATCATTACATCTCCCCAGCAAAGATCAGCTGGCATTATAGATGTGAGCCATTGCACCCGGCCCACACTGAACATTTTCAATACTCAAGGTACAATTCAGTGGTTTTCAGTGTAGTTACAAAAGTGTGCAACCACCACCACCATCTAATCCCGGAACATTTTCTTTTTCTTTTTCTTTTTTTTTTTTTTTTTTGTCTGAGACAGGGTTTCACTCCAGTTGCCCAGGCTGGAATGAAGTGGCACAACTTAGGCTCGCTGTAGCCTCGACCTCCTGGGCTCAGGTGATGCTCCCACCTGAGCCTCCTGAGTAGCTGGGATTACAGGTGTGTACCACCACACTGAGCTAATTGTATTTTTAGTAGAGATGGGGATTTCACCATGTTGCCCAAGCTGGTCTCGAACTCCCAGGCTCAAGTGATCTTCGCGCCTCAGCCTCCCACTGTGCTGGGATCACAGGCATAAGCCACGACACCCACCCTCAGAACACTTTCATCATGTGAAAAAGAAACACCATACCGGGGCTGGGCGTGGTGGTTTGTGCCTGTAATCCCAGCACTTTGGGACGCCGAGGCAGGTGGATCACTTGAGGTCAGGAATTCAAGATCAGCCTGGCCAGCATGGTGAAATCCCATCTCTACTAAAAATATAAAAAAAAAAAAAAACTAGCCGGGCGTGGTGGCGGGCGCCTGTAGTCCCAGCTACTCGGAGGCTGAGGCAGGAGAACGGCGTGAACCCGGGGAGGCGGAGCTTGCAGTGAGCCTAGATCGCGCCACTGCACTCCAGCCTGGGAGACACAGCGAGACTCCGTCTCAAAAACACACACACACACACACACACACACACACACACACACAAATTGGCTGGACATGGTGGCCTGCACCTGTAGTCCCAGCTACTAGGGATGCTGAGGTGGGAGGATCACTTGAACCCAGGAGAGGGAGGTTGCAGTGAGCCGAGATCCTGACACTGCACTTGAACCTGGGCAACAAACTGAGACTGTCTCAAAAACAAACACACACCGTACCCATTAGCAGTCACTCCCTTTCCCCCACCCCCCCACCCTTTTCGGCTCCTAGCAAAAGCTAATCTACTTTCTGTTTATCATTTGCATAAACTGAATATTTCTTATAAGTAGAAACATATGTGACCTTTTGTGTCTGGCTCCTTCTCTTAGCATAATGTTTTCAAGATTCATCCAAGTTGTAGTATGAATCTAGTTTATTTCATTTTATGGCTGAATAGTATTTTATTATATGGAAGGTATATTTTATTTATTATTACTTTTAGAGGTTGTGTCTGTGCTTTGCTGCCCAGGCGGGTCTTAAACCCCTGGCCTTGAGCAATCCACCTCAGTCTCTGGAGTAGCTGGGATTACAGGTAGCTGAGCATGGTGCTGAGCTGTTAGACCACATTTTACTCATCCATTCATTCGTTGATGGACATTTGGGTTGTTTCCATCTTTTGGTGACTGAATAACACTGCTATGTATGTATGTGTGCATGTATTTGTGTGAGTCCCTGTTTTCAGTTCTCTTGGGTACATACCTAGGAGTGGAATTCCTGGGTCCTATGGTAACTCTTTTGCTTTTGGAGGAACTGCGTTTCTTTCTTTTTTTTTTTTTTTTTTTGAGACAGAGTCTTGCTCTGTCATCACCCAGGCTGGGGTGCAGTGGCGCAATCTCAGCTCACTGCAAGCTCCGCCTCCCGGGTTCATGCCATTCTCCTGCCTCAACCTCCCGAGTAGCTGGGACTACAGGCGCCCGCCACCACGCCTGGCTAATTTTTTGTATTTTTAGTAGAGACAGGGTTTCTTTTTTTTTTTTTTTTGAGACGGAGTCTCGCTCTGTCGCCCAGGCTGGAGTGCAGTGGCGCGATCTCGGCTCACTGCAAGCTCCGCCTCCCGGGTTCACGCCATTCTCCTGCCTCAGCCTCCCGAGTAGCTGGGACTACAGGCACCCACAACCGCGCCCGGCTAATTTTTTGTATTTTTAGTAGAGACGGGGTTTCACCGTGGTCTCGATCTCCTGACCTTGTGATCCGCCTGCTTCGGCCTCCCAAAGTGCTGGGATTACAGGCGTGAGCCACCGCGCCCGGCCGAGACGGGGTTTCACAGTGTTAGCCAGGAAGGTCTCGATCTCCTGACCTTGTGATCCACCTGCCTCAGCCTCCCAGAGTGCTGGGATTACAGGCGTGTGCCACTGCGCCCGGCCAGAACTACCTTTCATTTTTTTAAAGTTAATGTTGGGCTCAGTGACGCAGATTTTTTTTTTTAAAGTGTACATTTATCTCACTCTGTTGCCCAGGCTCGAGTGCAATGACGTGATCTGGGCTCGCTGCAACTTCTGCCTCCCGGGTTCAAGCCATTCTTCTGCTTCAGCCTCCCGAGCAGCTGGGATTACAGGCATCCACCACCACGCCCAACTAATTTTTTTATTTTTAGTAGAGACAGGGTTTCACCATGGTGGCCAGGATGGTCTCAAACTCCTGGTCTAACCTAGGCTGGAGGTCAGTGGCATGATCACAGCTCACTGCAGCCTCAACCTTCCAGGCTCCAGCAATCCTTTCATCTCAACCTCCTGAGTAGCTGGGACCACAGGACCCCAACACCACACCTGGCTAATTTTTTGGTATTTTTTTGTAGAGACAGGGGTCTCACCATGTTGTCCAGGCTGGTCTTGAACTCCTGGGCTCAAGTGAGCTGCCCATAGTCTCGGTCTCCCAAAGTGCTGGGATTATACCACCACATCCAGCTTTAATACCTTTTTTTTTTTTTGAGACAATGGTGGGATCTTGGCTCACTGCAACCTCTGCCTCCCTGGTTCAAACAATTCTAGTGCCTCAGTCTCCCTAGTAGCTGGGATTACAGGTGTGTGTCATCATGCCCGGCGAATTTTTTTGTATTTTTAGTAGAGAAGGGTTCACAATGTTGGCCAGCCTGGTCTCGAACTCCTGGCCTCATGTGATCCACCCACTTTGACCTCCCAAAGTGCTCCGATTACAGGCATGAGTCACCATGCCTGGTTTCCAAATACTTTGAAAAAGAAATACGATGCTTATTTGTAAAGAGCGAGTCTCAATGTTATCTAATTTAAAATCACAGAGGATGTCCAGGATAGCTGGAGGGAGGAACCCAGGGCAGGAGCCTGAGCTTTGGAGCCAGACAGACGTAATCTAAAATCCTGGTTTCGGCTGGGTGTGGTGGCTCACACTTGTAATCCCAACACTTTGGGAGGCCAAGGTTGGTGGACTGCATGAGCCCAGGAGTTTGAGACCAGCCTGGGCAACATAGTAAGACCCCGTCTCTGTTAAAATAGTAATCATGATCCTGGTAAAAAAGAATCCTGATTTTGTCACCTATTTGCTGTGTGACTGTACAAGTTGCTCAATTTTTCCACAAAAGAAAAGACCATGTAGGGTTGTCATTTTCAGGGCAGGTTTGAATTGATGCAATTGAAATTAAAATGAGAGTAAAATCTCACGTTCTTGCTTTAATGTGAAATACTGCAAATTTCTTACATCTTATCATTAGTTTATCAAGTACCTCCTAACTTCAAGATGAGCAGGACTGGGCATGGGTGCTCATGCCTGTAATCCCAGCACTTCGGGAGGCCGAGGCGAGAGGATTGCTTGAGCTCAGGAGTTCAAGAGCAGCCATGGGCAACATGGTGAAACCCGGTCTCTACAAAAAATTACAAAATTAGCCCCGTGTGGGGGCATGTACCTGTAGTCCCAGCTACTTGGGAGACTGAAGTGGGAGAATTGCTTGAGGCTTACAGGTTGAGACTGCAGTGAACTGAGATCGCATCACTGCACTGCAGCCTGGGTGACAGAATGAGACCCTGTCTTAAAAAATATATATATATATACACATGACCACATGGCCTGCAGCACCCCTTGTCTATATGCATCACTCTGGCGGTCCCACCTGATCGAGGAAACAGAAATAGCCGCTCCCCATTGTTAAGATTCACTGTGAATGATTAGCTTTAAATGTTGCCAAGTCTTCAGGAAGAGAACTGTTGTGAAAAGTGGAGTTGGGTGCAGTGGCTCACGCCTGTAATACCAGCACTATGGGAGGCTGAGGCGGGTGGATCACCAGCTCAGGAATTCAAGACCAGCCTGGTTAAGATGGTGAAACCCCATCTCTACTAAAAATACAAAAATTAGCCGGGCGTGGTGGCAGGTGCCTGTAATACCAGCTACTCAGGAGGCTGAGGCAGAGAATTTCGTTTGACCCTGGGTGGCGGAGGTTGCAGTGAGCTGAGATCTGGATCTTGCCACTGCACTCCAACCTGGGCAACAAAGTGAGACTCTCTCAAAAAAAAAAAAAAAAAAGAAAGAAAGAAAAAAGAAAAGTGGAGTTAATGTAAGAAAAGTGGCTGGCATAGAGTGGACCAGGGAAAACAATGGCTATTTGTACACATTCAGTGGCAGAATATTAATTTAGGGTTTTCTTTGGGATGTAGGTTTTAAAAAATTGATAAGCCTGGGTGAAGACATGATAGGACTCATTAGGAACTCCAGTGCGGAGTTGAAACCTCTTAAAAATAAAAAATAAAAATAACCATTTTTTGTTGTTGTTGTTGTTTTTGAGACAGAGTCTCACGCTGTTGCCCAGGCTGGAGTACACTGGCACAATTTTGGCTCACTGCAACATCCACCTCCCGGGTTCAAGCAATTCTTCTGCCTCAGCTTCCTGAGTAGCTGGGACTACAGGCTCCTGCCACCATGCTTGGCTAATTTTTGTATTCTTAGTAGCAACAGGGTTTCACCCCATTGGCCAAGCTGGTCTTGAACTCCTGACCTCAGGTATCTACCCGCCTCAGCCTCCCAAAGTGTTGGGATGTATTACAGGCGTGAGCCACCACCGTGCCTGGCCAATAACAGTTTTATTGAAATATAATTCACCTACTGCATAATTTATCTGTATTAAATGTACAATGCAATGGTTTTTACTATGTTCAGAGAGTTGTATAGCCATCACCACAGTCAATTTTAAGACATTTTGATTTCTCCCCCCAAATCCTATACCCATCCGCAGTCACTCCCCATTGCCCACCTCCCATGAACTGCAGGCAACTGCTAGTCTGCTTTCTGTCTCTATGGATTTGCTTAACACGGGTGTTTCATATCAATGAATTGTATAATATTTCTCCTTTTGTATCTACTTTCTTTCACTCAGCATGGTATTTTTGAGGTTCATCCATGTTGTAGCATGAATCAGTGCTTCATTCTTATTTATGGCTGAATAATATTCCATTGTGCTGATAGATCACTGTTATTTACCCACTCACTTGTTGATGAATACTGGGGTTGTGTTCAGAGTTGACATCTTGGTGTTGCTTCTTACTGGACCAGTTTTGGGGCCATTAGCCTCTTGCTGCCTTAGTGTCCTTTTCTGTAAAATGGGAGTAATAGTAGCACCTCTCATAGGCAGGGCTGGCACCAGCTTTTACAGTGCCCTCGTGCAAGCTAATGGTGCCCCTCTAGGCAGACACCTGCCTCATCCTATGGCCAGGTAAATAGGTGAAGCCTTTGGTGCCAAAAGCAACGTTGGTTTGGGGTAGTTCCTGGGCTAAATTGAGCACCATCCCTTTTAAAAAAATATAGTTTTAGGCAGGGCACAGTGGCTCATGCCTATAATCCCAGCACTTTGGGAGGCCAAGGCCAGTGGATCAGGAGGTCAGGAGATTGAGTGAAATCCTGGCTAACTCAGTGAAACCCTGTCTCTACTAAAAATACAAAAAATTAGCCGGGTGTGGTGGCATGCACCCGTAGTCCCAGCTACTCGGGGAGGCAGGAGAATCGCTTGAACTCAGGAGGCAGAGGTTGCATGAGCCAGGATCGCACTACCACTCTCCAGCCTGGGTGACAGAGTGAGACTCTGCCTCAAAAAAAAAAAAAAAAATGTAGTTTTAAGGCCAGGCATGGTGGCTTAGGCCTGTAATCCCAGCACTTTGGGAGGCCAAAGTGGGAGGATCACCTAAGGTCATGAGTTTGAGACCAGCCTGGCTAACATATAATGAAACCCCATCTTTACTTAAAAAATACAAAAATTAGCTGGGTGTGGTGGCGCACACCTATAGTTCTAACTACTCGGGAAGCTGAGACAGGAGAATCGCTTGAAACCAGGAGACGGAGGTTGCAGTGAGCCGAGATTTGGCCACTGCACTGCAGCCTGGGTGACATAGCAAGACTCTATCTCTAAAAAAAAAAATGTAGTTTTAAATTTTAGCTTTATAGTTTCCATTTAAAATGCCATTTTCTAGCCAGGAATGGTATAATCACAGCCTATAATCCCAGCATTTTGGGAGGCTGAGGTGGGAAGATCACTTAAGGCCAGGAGTTCAAGACCAGCCTGGGCAACAGCAACATAGAAAGATCTTGTTAGAGGTCAGGAGAACGAGATCATCCTGGCTAACACGGTGAAAAATACTAAAAATAGAAAAATTAGCCGGGCGTGGTGGCGGACGCCTGTAGACCCAGCTACTCGGGAGGCTGAGGCAGGAGAATGGTGTGAACCTGGGAGGCAGAGCTTGCAGTGAGCCGAGATCGCGCCACTGCACTCCAGCCTGGGCCACAGAGGCAGACTCTGTCTCAAAGAAGAAAAAAAAGAAAGATCTTGTTAGGAACAATTTGACTAATTTTCCTAAAAATAGAAAATAAGAAAAGAAAAAGATGACACTGATGCTGGTTGTCCATGTTCTCACTGACTCTCACTGCAACTTCCGTCTAAATGTAAGCCAATCCAGTCACTCTACCAAGGCATCTTTGTCGAGCTTTCTTCTTAAAAATGTTGGCTGGGCACGGTGGTTTATGCCTGTAATCCCAGCACTTTGGGAGGCCGAGGCGGGTGGATCACCTGAGGTCTGGAGTTCGAGACCAGCCTGACCAACATGGATAAACCCTGTCTCTACTAAAAATACAAAATTAGCCGGGCGTGGTGGCGCATGCCTGTAACCCAGCTACTTGGGAGGCTGAGGCAGGAGAATCGCTTGAACCCCGGGAAGTGGAGGTTGCGGTGAGCTGAAATGGTGCCACTGCACTCCAGCCTGGACAACAAGAGTGAAACTCCATCTCAGAAAAAAAAAAAATAACACGACTCCAACCACTATACACGCACCTGGCCATCTAGGAGCAGTCATTTTGGCAAAACGCTTGCATTCACATTTGGCTGTCTCTCTTCCAAAACCTATCCCAGAAGAATGCTGGTCACATGACTTCCTTTTATTTAGCCACAGTCACTTTTGCTATTCATTGAGCCTGAGGCAGCAGGGTCCTTATCTCATAATGGGCACTCATCCCATAAACAGATTTGAGTGAAAGGACAGTGGATTGTGGGGGTCAGGAGTTGGAGGCTGGGGTCTCACTCTGTTTGTTTGTTTGTTTTTTTTTTGAGAAGAGGTCTCACTCTGTTGCCCAGGCTAGAGTGCAGTGGCGCGACCTTGGCTCACTGCAATCTCTACTTCCCAGGTACAAGCAATTCTCTTGCCTCAGCCTCCTGAGTAGCTGAGATTACAGGTGTTGGCCACCATGCCTGGCTAATACTTTTGTATTTTTAGCAGAGGCGGGGTTTCACTACATTGGCCAGGCTAGTCTCCAATTCCTGACCTCAGGTGATCCACCCGCCTCGGTCTCTCAAAGTGCTGGGATTACAGGCGTGATCCACTGCGCCCAGCCTCCTTCTGTTCTTAGATCAATGATCTCACAACTTGTGATATGTTTTTTTCTTTTTTCTTTTTCTTTCTTTCTTTTTTTTTTTTTTTTTTTTTTGAGGCGAAGTCTCTCTTTGTCGCCCAGGCTGAAATGCAGTGGCGCAGTCTCAGCTCACTGCAGCCTCCACCTCGCAGGTTCAAGCAGTTCTCTTGCCTCAGCCACCCAGGTAGCTGGGACTACAGGCGTGCACCACCATGCCTGGCTATTTTTTTTGAGACGGGGTCTCACTCTGTTACCCTGACTGGAGTGCAGTAGTGCGATATTGGCTTACTGTAACTTGCACTCCTGGCTCAAGCGATCCTTCCATCTCAGCCTCCTGAGTAGCTGGGACCACAGGCGCAAGCCACCACACCTGGCTAATTTTCTTTTTTCTGTTTTTTTTTTTTTCCTAAGGAATTTCGCTCTTGTTGCCCAGGCTGGAGTGCAGTAGCACCATTTCGGCTCACTGCAACCTCCGCCTCTCGGGTTCAAGTGATTCTCCTGCCTCAGCCTCCCAAGTAGCTGGAATTACAGGCGCCCGCCAGCATGCCCAGCTAATTTTTGTATTTTTAGTAGAGACGGGGTTTCACCGTGTTGGCCAGGCTGGTCTCGACCTCCTGACCTCAGGTGATCCACCTGCCTTGGCCTCCCAAAGTGCTGGGATTACAGGCGTGAGTCACTGTGCCCAGCCACACTCGGCTAATTTTCTTGTATTTTTTGGTAGAGACAGGTTTTCACCATGTTACCCAGGCTGTTGTCAAACTCCTGAGCTCAAGCAATCTGCCCACCTCGGCCTCCCAAAGTGCTAGGATTATAGGCGTGAGCCACTGCACTGGTCAACCTGTGGATTTTGAAGTATTTGATATTTTATGGTTTCAGGGAGAGACTGTTTTTCCATTTCCCTGATAAGAATCCAGAATTAGAAAAGGTTGGGCCGGGCGCGATGGCTCACACCTGTAATCCTAACACTTTGGGAGGCCGATGTGGGTGGATCACCTGAGGTCAGGAGTTCGAGATCAGCCTGACCAACATGGTGAAATCCCGTTTCTACCAAAAAGGCAAAAATTAGCCAGGCGTGGTGGCGTGCACCTGTAATCCCAGCTACTCAGGAGGTTGAGGCAAGAGAATCGCTTGAACCCAGGAGGCGGAGGTTGCAGTTAGCTGAGATCGTGCCATTGTACTCCAGCTGGGGCTGGACTCCATCTCAAAAAAAAAAAAAAGAAAAGGTTAAGTAAGCTTCCCAAATTCAAGTTTAGAACCCTGTATGGAGCTGGGTTCCATCTGGTTTCTGAATCCTAAAGCCCCTTACCCTCCCAAACTGCTTGACCTTGGCTAAGTCCCTTATCTTCTCTAAAGCCAAATCCTCATCAGTAACCTTGTGGTATGGGATTAGGTCATCTTTCTAGGTATGGATTATTTAGGAATTTATTATCCCGGCAGGGCGGGGGGTGGGGGCAGATGAAGGTGTGGAGAGGGGGAAAGGTGTAAATCCCATTTCTTCTCTGACACTTTATTAAATAATTTTAGACCCTGACCAATATAGCTTCCAGGTAGATAAATATTTTGGTTCTCGAGAAGAAAAACCAACCCTCTGGTTTTGCCAAGTCATGGCATGGCCCTGGGAGCAGCAAAATATGTTTTGCTCCAAGTAATGATAGGGTGGCCCCTCCCTGCCCTTCACTGGCTCTAGCTAATGACAAGTCAGTTTCTCTGGTGGTTCCTGTCTCCCCGGTTTTTCATCTTCTCCTTAGTCCCCAGTTTCTGAACCACGGTATGGGTCATGAATTTTTTTTTTTTTTTTTTTTTAATTGGCAGTGGTCAAAAATGGTGCCTTCAGTCATCTTCCCCTTCAGAGCCTTCCGTGTCCTCTGGAGGCATCTTGGCATTCACCCTCCGAGGAAGCAGGCATTACTCAGCGATTCACTTCTGCCGAGTCCTTCCACACACACCCCTTCTGTGTGCAAATGGACTTTATAGCCAATGCAGGCACAATTCTACCAGGGGTAGAAGGAAACAGGCCAGCCAAGCCTGCTAGAATAATCAAGCCGGGGCCTTTTTAGTGGGCCTCCAAGGGTACTGGTCTTGGTGGTGCCCTGGAAATGAACTCTCCCTCCACCATCCACTCCTCGGTGAAAGATGTGGACCAGCTAGGAAGAAGCAAAGAAGTGTTGTTTTATTGATTCCAGATGAGAGGCCTTCCAAGCAAGCAGGCACTGTCACTCCCAGCCTGTATCCCAGAGGCTCTGAGCTCCTAGCAGGCAGTAAACAGTTGCAGGGGTGAAAGCATTCATTCGGCAAATCGGCAAATCTTCACTGAGCATGTACTATAAGCTTGGTGCTGTACCGAGGATAGAACTGTTAGACAAGACAATTTCTTTTTGTTTTGTTTATGTTTTTGTTTTGGAGACAGAGTCTCTCTCTGTCGCCCAGGCTGGAGTGCAATGCGTGATCTCGGCTCACTGCAACCTCCACCTCCCAGGTTCAAGCGATTCTCCTGCCTCAGCCTGGCGAGTAACTGGGACTACAGGCACCCACCACCACGCCCAGCTGATTTTTTGCATTTTTAGTAGAGACGGGGTTTAACCACGTTAGCCAGGATGATGTTGATCTCCTGACCTCCCAAAGTGCTGAGATTACAGGTGTGAGCCACTACGCCCAGCGACACTGTTTATGTGTATTTACATCCTATAGCTGTGTAATAAATTTCCTTAAATTTAGCAGTGTAAAACAATACCCCCCCCCTTTTTTTTTTGATACGCAGTCTCCCACTGCTGCCAAGGCTGCAAGGCTACAGTGCAGTGGTACGATCTCGGCTCACTGCAACCTCCACCTCCCAGGTTCAAGTGAGTCTCCAGCCTCAGCACCCAGAGTAGCTGGGACTACAGGCCTGTGCCACCACACCTGGCTAATTTTTGCATTTTAGTGGAGACAGGGTTTCACTATGTTGGCCAGGCTGGTCTCAGAGTCCTGACCTCAAGTGATCCACACCCCCTTGGCCTCCCAAAGTGCTGGGATTACAGGCATGAGCCACTGCGCCTGGCCTCATTCAGCAAATCTTCACTGAGCAACTACTATAAACCCAGTGCTGTGCTGAGGATAGACCTGTAGACAAGACAGTTTCTTTCTCAAGGTGCTTCTGGAAGGAGAGACAGATACTGTTTATGTGCATTCATTTTATTTATTTATATATTTTTTGAGACGGAGTCTCGCTCTGTTGCCCAGGCTAGAGTGCAGTGACACCATCTCGGCTCATCGCAAGATCCACCTCCAGGGTTCATGCCATTTTCCCACCTCAGCCTCCTGAGTAGCTGGGACTACAGGTGCCCGCCACCACACCTGGCTAATTTTTTTGTATTTTTAGTAGAGACGGGCTTTCGCCGTGTTAGCCAGGATGGTCTCCATCTCCTGATCTCGTGATCTGCCCGCCTGGGCCTCCCAAAGTGCTGGGATTATGGGTGTGAGCCACCGCGCCCAGCCGTGTATTCATTTTCTATTGCTGTGTAATAAATTTCCTAAAATTTAGCAGTGTAAAACAATACCCCTTTTTGATTTTATATTTCCATAGATCAGAAGTCATAGTGGGCTGGATTGGGTTCCTTTAGGTTTTCACAAGGCTAAAGCCAAGGGCTGGGCTCTCATCTGGAAGCTCTGGGGAAGAACAACCTTACTGAGGTTGTTGGCAGAATCCACTTTTTTTTTTTTTTTTTAGTGGAGACGGGGTTTCACCATGTTGTCTCGGCTGGTTTCGGGCTCCTGACCTCAAGTGATCCACCCACCTTGGCCTCCCAAGACACTAGGATTACAGGCATGAGCCACCACGCCCCAGCCACACAGATTTTTTTTTTTTTTTTTTTTTTGAGATAGAGTCTCATTCTGTCGCCCAGGCTGGAGTGCAGTGGTGCAATCTCGGCTCACTGCAACCTCCACCTCCCAAGTTCAAGCGATTCTTGTGCCTCAGCCTCCTGAGTAGCTGGGATTACAGGTGTGTGCCACCACACCTGGCTAATTTTTGTATTTTCAGTACAGACAGGGTTTCAGCATGTTGGTCAGGCTGGTCTTGAACTCCTGACCTCATGATCTGCCCTCCTCAGCCTTCTAAAGTGCTGGGATTACAGGCGTGAGCCACCAGGCCTGGCCGGATTGGTTTTGAACTCAGTGATGGGGATAAGGTTGGCCAATGTGAACTGACAGCCACACACATAACTTTCTGCCACCTCTTCCTCTGCCAGAAAGGCACTTTCTTCCCTCCTCCAAGCTTCCAGAATACTAGAGAGGATTCTTTTGCATCTGAGCAGTGTTGATTAGCATTTGTGAGAATCTGTGTGAATAACAATACCTCTTCTTCAGATTCTGGGGGTGACCCAAGGGATTCCTTTGAAGTGACTGGGCTCTCCCCTGCTCACCTCTGTGGTCTGGCAGGAAATTCACTGGTGGGAAATCTTCAAGTGTATGAAATGCTGGTGAGGGGGGGATCCAGTCACACTTGAATCATATGTTCATTCAACCATTTGATTGAATGATTGATTAATTGATTGGCTGATTCAGATTAGGTTTCCCTATGTTGCCCAGGCTGCTCTCCAACTCCTGGGTTCAAGCGATCCTCCTGCCTCAACTTCCCAAAGTGCTGGCATAAGAGGCGTAAGCCACCGTGCCTGGCCCATTCAACCAATATTTCTTTATGTATTTATTTATTTTAGATGGAATCTCGCTCTATTGCCTAGGCTGGAGTGCAAGGGTATGATTAACTAACTGTAGCCTCCACCTCCTGGGTTCAAGCAGTTCTCCTGCCTCAGCCTCCTGAGTAGCTGGGATTACAAGCGTACGCCACCATGCCCAGCTAATTTTTTTGTGTGTATTTTTAGTAGACATGAGGTTTCACCATGTTGGCCAGGCTGGTCTCGGATTCCTGACTTCAGGTGATCCGCCCACCTCGGCCTCCCAACGTGCTGAGATTACTGGCTTGAGCCACTGCGCCTGGCCCAACTAATTTTTATTAAGCACTTGCTGTGTATCCCAGGCATTTGTGATACAACAGTGAGCAGAACATTCTTTTGGGGGGCGGGGAGATGAACAGTACATAAACTGGAGAAAAACGCAGAGAAAGCGGGTATAGGGAGATGGAGAGGAAGACAGGTACCACAATCTTCTGGCCTTGTTAGGGCGAAATTCCATTCTCCCCTGAGATGTGTAGAAATGTACATCGGTTTGCTCCATTTTTATTGACCCACACTACCTTGATTAACTGGAAGAGTTGAGACCCTAATCATCAGTCTGTCAATGACTGGATGAGACAGGACAGGAGATACATTCACTGAATGTCTCCTGAAATAGGGAGACCCCGGGTGAATAATCCCAGACTGGGTTGATAGGAAGGAAATAATGCCAAATGTGAGGGGTAGTGGGCTTGTTTTATTTTTATATTATTATTTTGTTATCATCATTAGTTGAGATAAGGTCTCATTCTGTTGCCCAGGCTGGAGTGCAGTGGCACTATCTTGGATCACTGCAGCCTCAGTCAACCTCCCAAGTGAACCTCCAGCCTCAGCCTCCCAAGTAGCTGGGACTACAGGCGCGAGGCACCACACCCGGCTAATTAAAAATACATTTCAAAAATATAAAAACAAAAACCAAAAACTTTGTAGAGAGGGTGGTTTCTTACTCCTGGCCTCAAGTGACCCTCCCGCCTCGGCCTCCCAAACTGCTGGGATCACAGGTGTGAGAAGCTGCGTCCCGCCTGGGGTTGCTCTTAAGGAGCCAAACTTTGCCAGATTAGGCTGACAGTGAGAAAATAAATTCTTCCACGGTAGATACTGGGTGAAAAAGTGCAGGTCAGCGGGCGAGGGTAAATAACGACAACAACAGGAACTTCTAGGCGCTGACCCCAGGCTCCCTTCCGGGCCCTATCCCGAGCAGTCCCTGGGCAACCTCCGGCGCTCGCCCCGGCGGGCCCGGCTGGGACCTGAACCACGGCCGCCGGGTGGCTTCTGGGCACCTCCTCGTTGCCGCTCCTGGGTCTTTCGGGCTGTCCAGTTCCCCACGATGGGGAGGATTCCGGACCACCCCCGCAGGGCTAAGTCACCAGGCGTCCCGCCTCGGCCCCCACGGCCCGGGGGCAGCGAGCGCCGAGGGTCCGCCTCGGGACTGAGGGGCAGGCGGCGCCGGGACGCGGCGCTGCGGGGCGGGCGGGCCTCGGCGGCGGCGGCGGCAGGCGGGCCGCTCCCTGCTCCGCCTCCCGTGCTCCGCCCTCCGCTCCCGCTCCGCCCTCCGGCTCGGCGCCCGCCCGCTAGCTCTCCTCGCTCGCTCGCTCGCTCCGCGGCCCCCCATGCGGATGTGACATTTCACGCCGCCGCCATTTTGAGAGCGAGCCGAGCCGAGCTGCCGGGCGCCGCGTCCGCTGCCGGAGCCCCGACGACGACGCCGAGGAGGCGGAGGCCGCGGCTCTCGGAACGCGGCCGGCCCGTCGCCCGCCCGCGCCGCCGCTCCCGCCGGCCCCAGGGCCCGCAGGCCCGCCGCGGCCGGCCAGGCCTCCCGCCCGCCGCGCCCGGCCCGAGGCGGGGCTGACTCCGCGGCCCCCGCCCGGCCGCCCTCCGCCCCCGGCCGGCCCGCAGCCCCGCAGCCCCGGCCCGGGCCCCGGCGGCGGGAGGCGGGCCCCGCGGCGGCGGCGGCGGCGGCCGCAGCGAGCGACAAGGCCGCCCGGCCCGGCCCGCCGGCCGCCCGCCCGCCTCGGCGCCGAGATTGGGCGAATCGCGAGCAAGTACGTGCGCGTCTCCCTGCCGCCGCCGCCGCCCGCCGCGGGCCGCCCCGGGGCCGCCGCCGCCGACGACGCGCGGGAGGAGGAGGAGGAGGCCGCCCCGCCGCCGCCGCCGCCGCCGCCCCGGCTCGCCGCCGCCCGCCAGCCGGGCTCGCAGCCCCGGCCCCCGGCCGCAGGCGAGGCCCAGGCCGCGGCCGACATGAACCACCAGCAGCAGCAGCAGCAGCAGAAAGCGGGCGAGCAGCAGTTGAGCGAGCCCGAGGACATGGAGATGGAAGGTGAGACCCGCGGGCCGGCCGCGGCGGGGCCGGGGGGCGCCTTTCATTGTGGCCGGGGGAGCCGCGGGAGCCACGCGAGGGGCTCGCCATCTTTAACCAGGCCCCGGGCGGCCGCCGGGCCTCGGCCTGGCCTCCCGGCCCCGGCCCGGCGAGGCTGCAAAGTCATGCCGGGTCCGCGGGTGAGGGGCGGCCGCCGGGGCCTCGGCCCCGTGCATTGTCCCGACCACACGTTCGCCGGGCCTCCCCGGCACAAAGCGCCCAGAGTTGTAAAATTCGAACGCTCCGGCCGCGGAGGGACGGAGGTGTTTTCTCACCCAGGTTGGGAGGCGGGCTCCGGGGACCGTCCCGGTTCTGGGGCGTCCGGTTGGATCTGGTCTGGCTGGGGAACTCCTGATCTCCCCGGGCGCGGGGCTCGCCCGCACCTGCTCCGGTGCGCTCCCCCGGAGGGCGCGCCGTGGCTCGGAAGCGCTCCTCCAAATCACTTTCTAACAGCACTGCCTAGCGTCGGGCTTACATTCTAAAACACCTGCAAGGAACGCAGATGTTGTCAGGCTTTGGGCTGGCCCAGAGTTCTGATCCGGGCGCTGTTGGTTTCCGAATCCACCTGTTTTTCTGGGAGTTTGGTACCTGGCAGTGTGTGGTGCAGCCAGCATCCGGCCAGGTGTGCGCTTGCAGCCGTGCGAAAGCCCCGCCGCACATGGCTGCCTGCATCAGAATCAAACCTGACTCGAAAGGTAACTCGGTTTTCTGCCGATGTGGCAGTAATTTTCCAGGGCACTGTAGTTTGAGGTATAGAGTCTTGGTTATAAAGGTTGGATGTAAAGAACACTGTAAAGAGAAGGGTGTTGGATTTACGGAGTTGGTCATTGGAAGGCACTTTTTCTCCTGGCCCATTCCACTGAAACAAAGCAAAGTCCGAATGGTCTTTAAAAAGTTTTCTTACCTACGTGACGGGTTCAGGCTGTCAGGAGTCAAATGGAGGCCACCTGAATGAAAAGGGCGTGGAATGCTTTATTCTAGTTTTACTTTTAGCAAGGGATCTTGGGTTGCGTCAATGAATGAAGCTCCAGGGGAGCTCAGGAAAAGCAGTGTTTAGTCCTGTGCGGTGGCTCCAAGTGTGGGGCGCTGCACACCGGTTGGTGGGAACACTTAAGCGCGACTGGTGTTCCCCTCTGTATAACTTATTGCCAGTAATTGGATGGTCACTGAAAAAATGGCTGGCCAGGTTGCAAATGGCAAAGTGGCTGGGATTCTGCACTAGGCATTCCCCAGTGGTATTTATCAGTGGCAGTAATGGGGGACAGAAGAGCGTAGTCCACGCCAAGCACTGGGTTATCTGTTTCACTTGGCCCCAGCAAAGCAGCAACTTTGCAGAGCGCCTGGTATGTGTGATTAAACCAAATAACTGAAAAGATGTACATTGCTGAGAGAATTTTGTGTATTCCTTTTGTGCTGTATTTTGCAGCCCATCTAAAACATAAAAAAAGGTTACTTTTCAGTTTCCTTTTCAAATGGTACCCGATGAAGACGAATATCCAATAACACGAGCATATGGATTTCCCATGACATTGTCCTGCTGCTTTCCAGGTGTCTTTGGGCATCAGTGAGAATTAATAAACAGAGACATTACTGTAGAGCCTGTGTGTTACAGACCTGTATCTTTGGGAAAATGACCAGGTCCACAAATTTCAAGGTCTTTGCTTTTTTTTTTTTTTCTTGTGAGACAGAGTTTTGCTCTTGCTGTCAGGCTGGAGTGCAGTAGTGCACTCAGCTCACTGCAACCTCCGTCTCCCGGGTTCAAGCGATTTTCCTGCCTAAGCCTCCCAAGTAGCTGGGATTACAGGCATGTGCCACCACGCCTGGCTACTTTTGTATTTTTGTTAGAGACGGGGCTTCTCCATGTTGGTCAGGCTGGTCTCGAACTCCTGACCTGAGGCGATCTGCCCTCCTCGTCCTCCCAAACTGCTGAAATTACAGGCGTGAGCCACCGCGCCTGGCTGGTCTTTACCTTTAGAAGGCTAGAGGGTGTTGAAGTTTTAGAAATTCAGCAGTCTCCATGCATGTTTTCAAGGCTACTTTCTTTTCTTATAAAATGAAGCTTTATTTTCATATTACAGTTTGTATTGGAAAGGTAACCCCAAGAACAGTTAATCTGTAAATTTACCAGAATCTCAAATTGGGTGGCATTGGTTTTAGTTACTAATGCTGATTGCTTAAACTTAAGAAACTCCTTTCTTCTGACTGGGCGTCTGTTTCAATTTCATTATCGAGAAGGTCCCTTGTCTTGTCGGGAGCACATGAGGCTGTGGACAAATAATAGTGCCCTGTGAGTACCCACTGGTGTGTGGTTGAAAAAGCTACTTGTGTCTTAACGCCATCTATTTCAGCCTCCCCAATCCTGAAATGCAGCCTTAACGATTGATTGGAATGTGACTTAGGACCCGAAAGAGTGAGAGAACACTTATGTTAAAAAGCCACAAGGGTGGAATTTAGCGGACTCTGGTTGGCTTCATGGACCAGGCTGTGAGTGGGGTCCCGGTCAGAGCTAGAGACTTGCACCTGTTTAGTGTCTGCCCCGGTGCCTAAAGAACCAGCAGCTGGAAACTGTCAGGGTCTGAACAGCTTGAGGAAGGGAAGGCTTTGTAAACCTGGAGCATCCTGGCCGGGCGCGGTGGCTCACGCCTGTAATCCCAGCACTTTGGGAGGCCGAGGCGGGCGGATCACAAGGTCAGGAGATCGAGACCACGGTGAAACCCCGTCTCTACTAAAAATACAAAAAATTAGCCGGGCGCGGTGGTGGGCGCTTGTAGTCCCAGCTACTCAGGAGGCTGAGGCAGGAGAATGGCGTAAACCCAGGAGGCGGAGCTTGCGGTGAGCCGAGATCGCGCCACTGCACTCCAGCCTGGGCGACAGAGCGAGACTCCGTCTCAAAAAAAAAAAAAAAAAACAAAAAACAAAACAAACCTGGAGCATCCTGCCTGTGCCTCCTGGGCAGGGTGGTTTCGAAGGAGCCTGGGAGACTGGTTCGGTTGGTTGGTTTTTCTCTATCAATATAGGTCAGTGTGAGTTTGCTCTCCGGCCTCACATTCTTGGGGTCGCGTTTGCTTTTGAGTGAACTCTGCCACAGCCCTTGGATATTCACTGGAAAACAGCAGTACTCTGGAATAGTTATTTTTAAAATGCCCTGAGCAGTTAGGAAAGTGATGAAGGGTAAAGTGCGGAGAGGGAAGAGGTGAGGGGCCTGATGCAGTTTGCTGGGGTTGCAGCCACACACTGCCTGTGAGGTCTGAAGCAGCCAGTTGCACGTTTCTAGTTGGAAGGCAGATAGAGCTGGGGAGGTAGTGGTATGATTAGGTCTGGCTGGGAATAAGGTTGCTTGGCAGTGTATTATTATTTGCTAACTTTGATGGCCATGGAGGTCTAGGGGCTGAAGGAGTGACTTGCATGGGTCTCTGCCCTCTGAATACTCGATGAGGATGGTCATCGAATGGTCCGAATGGTCCCTGTAGACGCTGTTGAATCAACAGGAAATTATCCGGAGGCCTTGTTTCTGCATACAAACTGTTTTTTCAGTGGTGTGGTTCTTCTGCCCGAGTGAGCAGTCTCTCTTTCAGTGTTGGCTCTGAGAAGAATGGGATAGATGTTAGACTTTTGTATGACACTTAGACTGCTGCTATTAGGAGCAAATTAATGGGTCAGCTGCAGCTTCTGAAAAGAATTGATCATAGGCTTCTGTGTTTTTTGTTACAGGGGTGGTGGTGGGTCTCTTCCAAACTTGTGCAATTACTTTTCTGCTGAAGCATGTTTGGGAGTAGAAAGTGACTTCTCTTGAACACACCCAGCCAGATAAACTTGTGCTGTTCTAAGTTATTATAACTAACAGAAGATTCTTTCAAATAGCACTATAACAAGACAAAAATCAAATATTTCAAGGGTGTCGATTTTCCTTACGTTGACTTATGTTGCTAAGATAATTCTTTGCAAAGTTACAAGATGAACATCAGCTCAGAGAACCCAGTAGAGAAGAAATTAGGCCAAACCTAGCATCTCACTCTGATGTGAGCATGTCAGGTTTTAATGATTCAAAGCGATTCCCCAGGCTCCAGCTCTCCTGATTCTTTCAGGCTGCTGATATCCTCATTATAATTTTTTCTCTATAATCAAATGATCGATACCAGCAAATGTAGGAAGAAGGTATCCTTTTTTTTTTTTTGAATTAGTGTTTTGGAAAAGGAGAAAGAGGTCATTAAGTTAAAATTCATGGTGGGACAGACTGTGGTGGCTAAGGCAGTCTAGATTTAGAGCCATGCCTGGGTTTGAATCTGGGTTTTGCCATTTGATTGCTGTGGTACCTAATGCGCATTGCTTAAGCTCTTGGTTCCTCAGTTTCTCTATCCCTTAAAGGGGGTCACTCATGCCCATCAAGGTTGTTGTGAGACTGGAATCGCCAGGCTCATGTAAAGTGCCTGGCATGGAATTTGGAGCATAGGAGATGTTCAGCGCATGGTGTTGCCTTGATGGTAGGGCTTTCGCAGCCAAGAAGACGTGACACTTAGGTTAGAACTAAAGTGGGGCACACACCACAGGTGGGGCCGTCGAAGATGGGTGCTATGCAGAAAGGGCCCGCAGTAACCATAGCCGATGTGGATTAGGAAGAAGCCATCCGGCCTCTGCCTAAGCAATGCTGTTCCTGAAATCTTGGGCTTGATATGCCTGAATAGGGGTTTTAATATTAAAGGTGTAATATTTTGAGAACGATTCACTGTATGGTAAAAGTCGAGTGGATTTGGTGCCATTTGCCACTGATGCTTAAGTTTAGTCAGCCTGGTGGCCTTCTGATGATTCTTGCGTGAGTGCTAGAACTCCCTACGAGTGTGGGGAAGTGGAGCACTAGTTGGTGGCAGGAAACCAGGTCCCTGAGTGTCCAGAGGTTGGGAGTCGGCCTTGAACTCTGCCGTCTCTATCCCACATCCTGTTGCCAGGCCCGTTTGGCTTTTTCAGACATCCCCTGAAAGCAGGCCCTTGCTGCCTCATGCTGGAACTGTGGCGGTAGCCTCCCTCTTGGGCGTGCTTCCAGCCTGCCCGACCCCACACGCTATGAAAGCTGCTGCCCACAGGACTTCTGTCTGTCACTGCCCTGCTGAAAAGGACTCGGTGTCCGGCCTTCCCTGCAGGAAGTCGCACAGCCAGGGTCTCAGGATGGCCCCAGCCCCCTTGGTGCTGCTGACTCCCAGCACACATGCACTTGTGTGGGCACAAACAGGACAGATACCCTAGGAAAGAGGTTCAAAATCCCACCCAGGGGCCACCTTTCCCCTAAGCCTAAAGGTCGCCTCTGCCCCTTGGCTTGCATAAGACCTGTACACTTTTTGCCTCACCTGCTACTGTGCTGGTGGGATGGGCGTTCGGGTGCTTCTTCCACACTGTTGGCTTGTTTGCTCTGAAGGTGACCGTCTTAGTTTCCTATTTTGTTAAATTTATTTGTGGGAGATGCTCATTCAGGAAACAGTTTTTCAGTGTACTCTGAGAATAAACAGTAGTGCAGGAGATGGCTGGCTAGCAAGTGGCTCTCAGAAAGAGACGCTGAAGCCATAAAACGGTATTGCTTTGATAGGTGATCATTCAGTTTTATTGCTTTTAACGCTAACGTAATGGTGTGTTTTTGATCCTTTTGGAAGTAAAAGCTCGTTTTCCAGACAAAGACATTGCTAGACTTTCATAAATAACTGAAAATTTCTTTCGGGTATTTTGTAAAGTCTATTTTTGTTACCGTTTTTGTGTTTTTAAATTTTATTTTTTTTTCTTTAAGCGACAGGGTTGCTCTGGCTGTAGTATAGTGGATGATCATAGCTCACTGCAGCCTTAAACTTCCGGACTCAGGTGATCCTCCCACCTCAGCCTTCCAAGTAGCTGGGACCACAGGGTTGGGGTGACCACATCTGGCCAATTGTTTTTTTTTTATTTTAAGTTTTGTAGAGATGGGGTCTTACAATGTTCAAACTGATCTGGACTTCCTGGCCTCAAGCGATCCTCCTACCTAAACCTCTCAAAGCACTGGGATTATAGGTGTGAGCCACCTCACCCCGCCTGTTTATGGTTTTTTGCATGAGTAACAAATAGCGTGGATATCCTGCTTGATTTCCAAGGCAAAGAAATTTTACCCTGGAGAACAAGAGTTGTAACAACATATTTCTTGCCATGTACCATGACAGAGTTAGATGTTAAATGTCACCTGCTTTAGAAATTGCTTGTTCTGAAGTAATTTGGACTTAAGAAAGTTGGAGGAAGCAGGGTTTTAAGTGTCATGCGTAGGCAAGAAAGTCAGTTATGCCATTTTTCTAGTAAGTTAACACATGCCTCGGCTAATGAGAAGTCAGATGTGTTGAAATTTTTGAAGAGAAGCAGATCTACTTCTGAGGGTTGGTAATTTTAACTTTTTATTTGGAAGTTGGAAACAGTAATTAGTACGTTTCTTGTATGGGGAAATACACCAACCTGAGCCAGAGCAGGGATGCTTCCAGAATTCAGTGATGACGCCCCTGAGACAGAGGCTGGCAAGAACCCAACATGGGATGGGAAGAGGGGCGTCTGGGAGAAGGCACCCTGAGAAGTAGCGTCGACTTGTCTGTGTTGTGCTGCCCAGAAGGGCTGGGCATGTCTGAGGCTGTGCTGGGAGTCCTGGTGGGTAATGGGGCACTGCCTGCCGGGGGCTGGGCCCTTACTATCCTATGCCTGTGGCTGTGTAAAGCAAAATCTTTTTTTTTTTTTTTTTTTTTTAAATGAAGTCTCACTTTGTTGCCCAGGCTGGAGTGCAGTGGCACGATCTCGGCTCACTGTAACCTCTGACCCCAGGGTTTAAGCCATTCTCCTGCCTCACCCTCCCGAGTAGCTGGGACTACAGGCACACGCTACCACGTCTGGCTGATTTTTGTATTTTAGTAGAGATGGGGTTTCACCATGTTGCCCAGATAGTCTTGACCTCCTGAGCTCAGGCAATACGCCCGCCTCGGCCTCCCAAAGTGCTGGGATTAGAGGCGCGAGCCGCCGCACCTGACCCGAATTCAGTTCTTAGCGTACCCCTTAAGGGGTGGAGACACTATTGTGAGGTCACAGCTGTTCATAGTCGCAGAGATGCCCATGTTTCCTTGGAAGGAGCCCATGTTACCTGCCAGGAGCTTTAACTTCATGAATGTTTGAAACCTGGGAACAAGCGTTGTGGGCCATTCTCAAGGTGTTCATTCTCTTTGGGTCGTTGAGAATCTAAAAGCTATTTAGAAGGAGACTCCCTTGTGAAACCAGAACAAGTCATGTGATTTTCCTGCCTACCATAGAAGATTAAAAAATCAGGCCCCTCTGTTTTGATTGCATGCCAGTAACGAAGGTTTCCTGACATCCCGATACTGGGAGGGCAGTGTCTTGTGTTATGTACTAACCTCCAGCTCTTGCAATAAGTTGTTAAACTGGCATCTGGTTGGGAAAGTGTGCTGTGTGAGTTTGATAGGGTGACCTGTATTGTGGAACATCGTCCCATCCCAGGGTGTGGCCGCAGGTGTCTGGGTGGTAATCTAACTTCTGGCTGTCTCTCTTGCCACCCCATTCACAGTACTTCAGAAGTTGAGGGGAGTGTTTCCAAGGGACACTGTGTGGCATTGCTGTGAATGTGTAGGCTGAGCAAACCTTTCTGCTCCGCAGCCCCTTAAAAAAGCTGTAAGCCATTGACCTCAAGTTGCAAGTACATTTCATCAATAAGACTTTGGGGAATAAATTATATTTCATGACTCTTAATTGATCCTGTGCAATTGCTATATATATGTATTTTTTTGTTTTTTGTTTTTGAGGCGGAGTCTCACTCTGTTGCCCAGGCTGGAGTGCAGTGGTACAGTCTCTCCTCACTGCAAGCTCCGCCTCCCGGGTTCACACCATTCTCCTGCCTCAGCCTCCCGAGCAGCTGGGACTACAGGCGCGCCACGCCACGCCCAGCTAACTTTTTTGTATTTACTGAAAATAAATACGAATAATCTCTCTAGTGAAAATAAATCTCTCTCCTGAAGAGAGAGGGTTTCACTGTGATAGCCAGGATGGTCTCAATCTGCTGACCTCATGATCTGCCCACTTTGGCCTCCAAAAGTACTGGGATTACAGGCGTGAGCCACCGCACCCGGCTTTTTTTTTTTTTTTTTTTTTGAGAAGGAATCTCTCTCTGTTGCCCAGGCTGGAGTGCAGTGGCACGATCTCGGCTCACTGCAACCTCCTCCTCCCAGGTTCAAGCGATTCCCCTGCCTCAGCCTCCCGAGTAGCTGGGACTACAGGCGCTGCCACCATGCCCAGCTAATTTTTTGTATTTTAGTAAGAGACAGGGTTTCCCCATGTTGGCCAGGCCTGACCTCGTGATCTGCCTGCTTTGGCCTCCCAAAGTGCTGGGATTATAGGTGTGAGCCACTGCGCCTGGCCATGCAATTGCTATTTTAAAACATGCTTGTGAACCTGGGCGTGGTGGCTCATGCCTGGAATCCCAGCACTTCGGGAGGCCGAGGTGGGAGGATCACTTGAGCCTTGGAGGTCAAGGCCACAGTGAGCTATGATTGCATCACTGCACTCTAGCCTGGGGCGAGACACTGACTGGCCCCAATACTGTCCATCATGTAGAAATGAAAGGCAAACAGATTATTTAAGAAGTGGAAAAACAGCCATACAGAAAGAGAAACTCCAGTTTATTAAATACAACAAATGTAAAACTACATTTCAGCAGTTATTGTTAGAACAAGCATACATGGGAAGAAATAAAAGAATTGCAGAAACTGCAGATTCATAGAAAGTGGGTATAGGTGATAAGTAGAGTGACTGGTCCCCGTATCACTGTCATTCACCCTGTGGTAGCTGAGCAAAATGTGTGAAACAGCAATTGCTGTTACTGTTTTTTTATTTTTTTATTTTTTGAGACGGAGTCTCGCTCTGTTTGTCAGGCTGGAGTACAGTGGCATGATCTCAGCTCACTGCAACCTCCGCCTCCTGGGTTCATGCCTTTCTCCTGCCTCAGCCTCCCCAGTAGCTGGAACTACAGGCGCCCGCCACCATGCCCGGCTAGTTTTTTTTGTATTTTTAGTAGAGACGGGGTTTCACCGTGTTAGCCAGGATGGTCTCGATCTCCTGACCTCGTGATCCACCCGCCTCGGCCTCCCAAAGTGCTGGGGTTACGGACGTGAGCCACCCCACACGGCCCACAATTACTGTTATTAAACTATGAAAACTTCAAGTGAATACATACTTCATATTTAGTAAAGTTTTTGGCAAGTCTTCATCTCTGTAGAAAACTTCAAGAATGTATCTTATAAACTTATAGCTAAATTGTCTTCCATTGCAAAAAATAGATTCTGGATTTGACTTTGAGTTATGGTTAACAGGGTAATCCTAAAATCTCACAGGCTGTAATGTGGTCCGATTGCCTGTGACCTGAATGCAGTCACGCCTCATGTGATGAGTTTGAGAACACCCAAGCTGCCTCATGCTCTGTTTAGAGAGATGAGCGAGCCCACTGAACACATGTTTGGATGTTGCAGCAGAGTCAGATTTCTTAAAAAGCCATCTAAGACTCAATCTCCATTTCCCTTAGGTTCCCAGGGGCACCTGTTCAAAGCCTCTGCTTTGAGTGGCACTGCATGGGGCACCTGTCTTCTCCCCAAGCCCCGTTTCTTACTGTCTTGGTTTCCCCTTGGATCGTAGCTCAGACTTCACTTAGTGGCAGAAGGGGTGTCCTTGGTGTCCTGTGGTGTCCACAGAGGCTGGTGTAGGCTTTCGTTCATCTCCTGACTGGCAGGAACTGGGCTGGCTGCTGGGTTATGGTCCCAGCTCTGTCCCCGATGGGACTGCCTCAGAAAGTGAAGGTACCCTGAACACGTGTGCAGGGGAGGGCTTTGGCAAAGCAGCTGTGGTGGTATAGGAGAGACAGGACTGGCTTACTGCGGGGAGGGGGAGCCTCGGGTGAGGCCTCACAAAGAAGGCGACACAGCTGAGTGTGAAAAGAGGAGGTGAGGCCAGGTGTAGTGGCTCACGCCTGTAATCCCAGCACTTTGGGAGGCCGAGGCAGGCAGATTACCAGGTCAAGGGTTCAAGACCATCCTGACCAACATGGTGAAACCTCGTCTCTACTAAAAATACAAAAAATACCTGGCATGGTGGCACACGCCTGTAATCCCAGCTACTTGGGGGGCTGAGGCAGGAGAATCGCTTGAACCCAGGAAATGGAGGTTGCAGTGAGCCAAGATTGTTGCCACTGCACTCTAGCCTGGGTGACAAGAGTGAGACTCCAGCTTAAAACAAAACCAAAAAAAAGGAGGCGAGTGTGGTCACAGGCAGGAGGGGTTTAGGAATAGCAGGGTGAGTTTGGGAACTGCCAGACTCTGACTGGAGGTTTAGGGTTTGTGGTTGGCAGAATGATGCCCCCGTCCCCCAAAGGTGCCCATGTCCTAATTGCTGAAACCTGCAGATGGGATTTTGCAGACGAGATTGAATTCAGGATCCCTAGTGAGGAGATGGGCCGGCGTGCCGCAGGTGGGCCTGGTGTACTCACAGTCATCAGCGCCAGAGTGAGGGGACCTGAGAAGACAGGGGCAAGGGAGAGCCCAGGAATGGGGCGGCTCTAGGACCTGGAAGCAGCTGGGAAACATTTCCCCCAGAGCCTCCAGAAGGATTGAGCCCTGGCCAGCACCTTGGTTTTAGCCCAGTGAGACCCATTTCAGACTTCGACCTTCAGAGCTGTGAAAGAACAAGGTGTGTCAACTTACCTGGTTCACCCAGAGCAAGTGGCAGAGCTGGGATTGGAACCCGTGGTCTGGCTTCACCTTAACCAGTACGCACTGTTGGTCATAAAGTAGCGGTTACTGATTTTTAATAATTAAATTTTAATCATTACTATTTTTTTGGAGACAGGGTCTCCTTCTTGCCCAGGCTGGAGTGCAGTAGCGCGATCACCGTTAACTGTAGCCTCACACTCCTGGGGCTCAGGCAGTCCTCCCACCTCAGCCTCCCTAGTGACTGGGACTGCAGGCACTCCACCCACGGCCAGGTTTTTTTTCTTTTTTGTATAGATGGGGGTCTACTTTTTGATTTAAACACTCTACTGCTTTCATTCATTTTCCTACCTCATCACCCAGAAGTCATGAACTGCAGTTGGGCTTCCCAGTCTGAAGGTTGTGGTGTGGTTCACCACATGCTTTGAATATAGAAAGTAACCCACTGCCTGAATAGGCCAGGGCCACTGATCCACTGCAGGTGGCATTTGGTGGCATAAAAAGAGATGAAGCAAAATAATGCACGTTGGTAGATTTCTTCCTTTGTGAATCAGGTGTTCAGTAACAAGTTTTAATGAGATCCTGAGCTGAATGAATCATTCCTAAAGCAAACCATCCTGGGCTGTATGTGTCTCTGAGTGTATGGAGAGATTTAAATGTGAAAAGGCCTGAGTCTTGTCTCCCAGGGCTCAGGGTGCAGGTGCACAGCATCTCAGCATACCTAGGTCTCTAGATGTGCAGAATTAGATATTACAGCATTTTAGACTTAAGTATAGCCTCATGGGTTCAGGTCCTCAGTCATCCTCATGCCCACAAACCCTCTGCATTTACAGATGAGCAAATAGGATATCCAGGCGCTCTCTCCAAGCCCGCAGAGCTCATCACATGAACCTGGCTGGCTCAGACCCAGGTGGGTGAGCCCCCTGCTCCCCAGGCTGTGTTCTCTTGAAGCCCTGGCCAGCTGGGGTGGTGTCCTTCCTGTTGCCTAAATCACCTAGTTTCTTTAAGACGGCAGCTTTCACAAGGTGGGAGGAAAACTGGGTCAGGGCTACTAGAGGCTCAGGATTCCTTTACTGAGCAGAGGTTGAAAGAAATTAGGTGACTTAAGAGGCCAGTCTCCTTGTTTCATTAACTTGTAGTTAGCTGTGTGGTATTTATTGTTTCTGTGGCGTATTTTGAATATTTTCCATGTGGGCCTCTTTCCCTGACAGTAGATTTTAAAGATTAAATATGTATATATATATATACACACACACGTATATATATTATGTACATCTTCATAGGCAACTTTGGAAACTATTTAGTTTGTAAAGTGACTGTAGCAGTAAAAAAAACAGTGGCAAGACTACAGTTTTAAATACAGAAATCCTTACTTGGTTTGACTTTAAGTCTTGCCTGTTAAGTCACTGATTGAAGAAAGCGGAAAGAAACGTGGCTTTTTGATCTTAGGTTTCTGCACGTGCCTGCTGCTCACACAATGCACGAGAGCTGTGAATTCTTTGGACGTTGCATCAGATCATTTTTTTTAGTCTGTGCACAAATATTAGCTTGAATGCTTACTGGTCACTAATTGTACATGTGGTTCTCTTGGGAAAAGTAAGACAGGAGATCCAAGTTCTGGCCTCAGGAGTGACGGTGTGCACAGAAACAAATGACACTGAGTGCCCGCTCAGACCACTGTCATGTGCTGGTCAGTGCCTGGGGAAGACATGCATGTAAGCCAGGTGACCCTTGGGTCCCTCGCCAGTAGGACGTGGCCCTCCAGGTGACTGGTTGAGCTTCAGAATGCAGGGCACCCGGGCACATAGCTTCTGAATCTTGGACACTTAGCAGTGCCATGTTCATGGCAGGCAGGGCTGGGGTGGTAACTGAGACTGTTGTCTCTGTCAGTGCCCAGTCCTGTGGGAAATGTGCTGCTGAAAGCTCTGTCCCAGCCCGAGTGATCAAAGTCTTCAGTGTTCTCAAGTTGGGGTTAATTGCCTATGGGTAAGGGATCTGGAGAGAGGAAGAACACGTTAGCACCACACATCTGCATTTACTGTTAATGATCAGTATTTCATTTGGAAATCAGAAGCTGTTATTTAAAATCTAATTGTTTTGATGACATTAAGTCCTATACTTGTTAAAAGGGCTTTTCTTTTTCTTTTTTTTTTTTTTTTTTTGAGACGGAGTCTCGCTCTGTCGCCCAGGCTGGAGTGCAGTGGCCGGATCTCAGCTCACTGCAAGCTCCGCCTCCCGGGTTTACACCATTCTCCCACCTCAGCCTCCCGAGTAGCTGGGACTACAGGCGCCCGCCACCTCGCCCGGCTAGTTTTTTGTATTTTTTTAGTAGAGACGGGGTTTCACTGTGTTAGCCAGGATGGTCTCGATCTCCTGACCTCGTGATCCGCCCGTCTCGGCCTCCCAAAGTGCTGGGATTACAGGCGTGAGCCACCGCGCCCGGCTTATTTTTCTTAAAATACTGTTTTAATCTTGAGTGCTTACCAGGGAGCACTGGGTCCCATATTTTTTTTTAGAGCAGAAAGTGTCTGTTGTGGCCCCTACTCTACAAGCCTAGAAACCAAGGCTCTGAGTGATAAAATTATTTCTAGACCTTTGCTGTCCACTGTGGCAGCCACTAGCCACATGTGGTTGATTAAATTAAATACATAAATATTTGATTTTTTGGTCTCCCTGGCCATATTTCATGTGCTCAATAAGTACATGTGGCTATTTAAATAAAATTAAATTGAATAAGATAATAATACCAGTTCCTCTGTCACAACAGCCATGTTTCAAGTGCTCGGTCGCCACATGTAGCTCCTGGCTTCTGTGTTTGGTGGGACAGCACTGCTGTTTAGACAGAGCCTGTGAGTGGGGATTTTCCTTTGCTATTCTAGGGGATAGCAACCCTTAGACCTCCTTGACCAGGATGGTTTAGAATATGGAAAGCCAACCATTTTCATGTAATAACTTCTTAGAAGGAACTTCCCCAAGCTCAGCTTAGGACATCCTTGCTGGTAATCACTGCTTCAGGCCCTAGGGGCTTGGAGGGGAAGCAGAGATGAAGTGATAAGGTGTCTGCCTAAGGAAAGCCAGCATGGTTCAGATAGGTCATATGAGCAAATAATGAGGGCAGAAGATGATGAATGCCCAGAGGTGAGCCAGGTGGGGGCCTGGAAATTGAAGAGCGAGATTGCACCCCAAGAGCAGGAAGGCACGGTGAAGAGGTGGTGTTGTGGTGGGCCTTAAAGTAGGGTTAGGACTTGAGCTCAGGGAATTGGAGGTAAGGATGGCAGTGGTAAGGCTTCTGGGTGGATGAAAATAGAAGCACCGGCTGTCCTGGGCATGTCCATTGTATTGGAATTGCCACATTGTGTTGTGTTACTTTGCTTTTCTTCACTAGACTTTGAGGTTGTAAAGTTCAGGGACTGTGCCTCGGGCATTTTCAATGCCTTGAACAGTAGTGTTTCTCCCTACATAGTACCCAATAATCAGTTGCATTGCATTTTTATGTTTTAGTTTCAATCCGAGTGGAATGTGCCACGATGTTAAATGCCAGTTAACTTTAATTTTACCTGATTTGGTAACAATTGTAAAGGATTAGATTTGCATCTATGCTTTTTGATAAAATTCGCTAACAATCACGATTTTTAAAATAACTTCATTGAGAGATAATTCACATACCACAATTCACCCATTTAAAGTGGGTTCAGTGGTTTTTAGTATTCACAATTGTGTGACTATCAGCAATCAATTCGAGCACATTTTTATAACCACAAAAGGAAACCTTGTACCCATTAGCAGTCACCACTAATCTATGGATTTGCCTGTTCTAGACATTTCATAGACTGTAAGCTTCCCCTCCCTTTGGAGACAAGATCTTGTCACCCAGGCTGGAGTGCCGTGGTTTGATCATAGCTCACTGCAGCCTTAAACTCCTGGGCCCAAGGCATCCTCTCCCATCTCAGCCTCCCGAGTAGCTGGAACCACAGGCACACGCAACCATGCCCGGCTAATTTTTTTGTAAAGATGGGATTTTGCTGTTTTGTCCAGCCTTGTTTTTGGCTGCTTTTACTTAGCTTAAT
Source organism: Macaca mulatta (assembly GCF_049350105.2). Classification (NCBI taxonomy): domain Eukaryota; kingdom Metazoa; phylum Chordata; class Mammalia; order Primates; family Cercopithecidae; genus Macaca; species Macaca mulatta. The sequence goes on along the minus strand of NC_133425.1, from coordinate 10,164,433 downwards.
ATCCTCAAGGTTCATCCACATTGTAGCCAGTGGTCGTTCCCTTTTCTTGCCGAATAATATTCCATCGTGTGGAACTTCACCATGATTTGGCAAAGAGATGTGCAAGTTCTTAGGATTGTGTCATCTGTAATAGGCTTTAGTCAGTATTTTTAAAGGGATTTGAAGTTTTTTTGTAGTTAGGAATATGCTTCACTTACCGAGTCAACTGAGGTCCAGGTGTGGCAGCTCATACCTGTAATCCCAGCACTTTGGGGAGCTGAGGTTGGTGGATAGCTTGAGCCTGGGGATTTGAGACCAGCCTGGGCAACATGGTGAAAACTCGTCTCTACAAAAAATACCAAAAATTAGTCAGGCATGATGGCACGTGCTTGTAGTTCCAGCTACTCCGGAGGCTGAGGTGGGAGGATTGTTTGAGCCCAGGAAGTTGAAGCTGCAGTGAGCTGAGATGGTGCCACTCGTACTCCAGCCTGGGCTGGTGGGAGGGAGGAATCAAGGTCAGTTGAGGGTTCCATCAGGGGAGCAGAACTGTGGGAAACGGATGCAGGGATTTATTAGTGGGATTTTACTGGACACAGCAGTGGGAGCTCGATTAGCATCTGGGTCTGGTGCCAGAGCTGACCGACGTCTGCAGGCCATGCAGTCTTCGAGAGGTGGTGGTGGGAGTGGGGAGCGAGGCTGTGCTGCACTCCAGAGTGCCTCTCACCATGTCCAAGCCTCCAGGGCAGTCATGGAGCCTAAAGACCTGGGAGGCAGAGAAACCCCTAGGCGTAAGGGCATGTGGCACCTACTTTACTCCTACCTTCTAAATTGCACACTGAGGGTCTCAAAAGTGGGAGCTGTGCAGGGAAGGGCATGGCATGCCCACCTAGCTGAGGCAGCTTGGCACAAACCCACCAGGCAGCCCCACCTCTGGAATAGCCAAGCTTTTGGTGACAGGATCCTGTCAAAGTCCTAAAAGACTTCACCTGTTAAAGAGCTTTTGGTGGGTGGGTTATAGCTACTGTTATTTACCATATAGAAATTAAAGCCAACCTTAAATATTTATTGATTGAAAAACAATAGACGCACACCTGTAATCCCCGTATTTTGGGAGGCCGAGGTGGGTGGATCACTTGAGGCCAGGAGTTCGAGACCAGCCTGGGCAACATGGTGAAACCCAGTCTCTACTAAAAATACAAAAATTAGCTGGGTGTGGTGGTGCATGCTTGTAGTCCAGCTAATCAGGAGGCCAATGTGGGATAGTCACTTGAACCTGGGAGGTGGAGGTTGCAGTGAGCCGAGATGGCGCCACTGTACTTCAGCCTGGGTGATAGAGTGAGACCCTGTGTGTGTGTGGTGGGGTGGTTGAGGGGGGCAGCGCTGTGGAAAAACAATAAACCAGCACATGGTGATGTTGTAGAAAAAATAATTGTTTTCCAAAAGTCTGTTGAGAGGAATGGCATTGCTTTACGTTTTTGTAAATTTCTTTACTGTCTGTCTTAATAGAAGACTCCTTACCTGCTTCTGCGTTCAGTCAGGTGCAGTGTAATTTTAATTAAGATATGAAGCAAACCCAATCTTACAGAGAGATACTGAAAAAAACAGGAGGAATGCTTTGGTAGCCTTTGTGGCTATTTGATACTGCAGCAAAACAAGTGGTAGATTAATGGAGGTTAATTACCCCTGTTACATTAAGTTCATTGGTCTGTCATGCACTTTCAGTGGATTTTTTCCGGTTGCATTCATTGGCCATTTGGAAAATACGGATTCATCGTTATACAGGTCTGCTAAATGTTGCCACATTTTGTTATACAGTTATATTAAGAAATTGAGTTTATATGCCCAGACGTCGGCGTTGTGGGAAACCCTGCTGCTGTTTGCTCTGTGGGTGGAGCCTTCTGTGTGCTGGCAGATGGTTGAGTGGTGGAGTGTGAGTGGCTTTGTGGAGGCCGCCTCCTCATCTGCTGGCCTGTAGGGCTGGGGTACAGGCCAGTGACCAGACTGCTGGAGGTGTGCATTTGCCATGCCTGTGTGCTCTTCAGACTGTCACTTCAGGTGTTCTAACTTTTTAGTTGGGTTGTGTCCAGCTGTTGAGGTTCGTGAACTCTTTATATATTTGAGATTCGAGTCTTCGTAAGATACACGATTTGCAAATATTTTCTCCTGGTCTGTAGCTTGTGTGTATTCTCTTAACAGCTTCTTTCTGGAGCAGATGTCCAAATATTTGCCCCACCCATCATGATAGATGTTTTCCTGTATTTTCTTACAGTCTTATAGTTTTCTATTTCATTGTTAGCTACTTTTTATTTAAGGTGTGAGGTTTAGGTTGAGTGTCTTGTGGGGGAGGGGCTATAGAGTCCGGTTGTTCCATGGTTCCATGACTTTTGTTAGAGACTTTTTCCTTTGAATTGCTTTTGTAAAAAAGCTTTTTTTTTTTTTACATTTAAAAAAGCTTTTTTTACATTGCTTTTGTCAAAAATCAAATGGGATCTATTTCTTCCATTCTCCTCTGTCTGTTCCTTTGCCAGCAGTGCTATCTTGATTATGGAAGCTTCATACGGGTAATGTGATTCCTCAATCTGTGCTGTTGTTTTTTAGTTTTAATTTTAATTTTTGGAAATAGGGTCTCGCTATGTTGCCCAGGTTGGTTTCTGACTCCTGGCCTCAAGCAGTCTTCTTGCCTTGGCTTCCCAAAGTGCTGGGATTATAGTTTATGAGCCACCACACCTGGCGAATCTGTGTTACTCAGAATTGTTTTACCTACTCAATCTTTTATTGTTCCATATAAATATTAAAATCAGCTTGTGCATAGCTATTAAATCCTGCTTTTTAATTGGACTGTTTAAATGTATAGATTAATTTGGAGAGAACATCTTTACTGTGCTGTCTCCCAGTCTGTGGGCATGGTATGTCCCCAGTCTCAATGATTTTACCTCTTACGAACAGCTAGCATTCACAGTACATCAGTAGTGCACAAAAATGTTCAAGGTGTCTGTTGGTTTATAGGTTGAACTGTTCCCCAAATCCCTACTACCCCATGAACAAATAAAACAAGATTTGCTTTGCTACTCTCTGGACAACTAGTCTTCCCAGGAACATGTTTGTTTGTTTGTTTGTTTGTTTGAGACAGTGTCTTGCTGTGTTGCCCAAGCTGGAGTACAGTGGCGTGGTCTTGGCTCCCAGGTACAAATGATTCTTGTGCCTCAGCCTCCTAAGTAGCTGGGATTACAGGCGTGCACCACCACACCTGGCTATTTTAAGACAGAATTTCGCTCTTGTTGCCAGGCTGGAGTGCAATGGCAGAATCTCGGCTCACTGCAACCTCCGCCTCCCAGGTTCAAGCAATTCTCCTATCTCAGCCTCCCGAGTAGCTGGGATTACAGGCGCCCACCACCACACCCAGCTAATTTCTGTATTTTTAGTAGAGATGGGGTTTCATCTTCTTGGTCAGGCTGGTCTTGAACTCCTGACCTCGGGTGATCCACCTGCCTCAGCCTCCCAAAGTGTTGGGATTATAGGTGTGAGCCACTGTGCCCGGCCCACCTGGCTAATTTTTGTATTTTTAGTAGAGATGAGGTTTCACCATATTGGCCAGGCTGATCTCAGAACTCCTAATGCCATTCATGTGCCCCCACAACATCCCAAGTGCTGGGATTATAGGCGTGAGCCACCGTGTCCAGCCACCGTGTCCAGCCGCCAGGAACTTTTCAAAATCCCTTTGACTGGGTTTTCAAAAGATATGACAGCCCTTGAATTGCAGGTGTTCCATAAAAGTCTGCAATGGTCCCTTCTAAAGGAGATAAAAACCTGAATGGTGGTCTGTGTCTCTGGTGGCCTAGAGTAGACTGGCAGCCTGTGACATGGTACAAAAGAAAAAAAAATAGTTTTCTTTCTTTACTAGGTTGTTCCCGTTTGTGGTTTTATTCAAATAAAGGAGCCTGTTTGAAGTTGGTTATGTTTGACTAGTTTTAAAGGACTTAAATTAGTACAACCAAGAGTTTGTATAAAAATCTCTTTTCTACCTGTGACCTCATCCCCAGTCTCCAAACTGGCTTGTCTTTTCAAATAATTTTTGGGGAAAAACAGACATTTAAGAGAGGAAGCTACTAGTTAGTTGCCAAGGTGTAAACGGACCTTCCGGGCCACAAATAGCCCAGGCAATTCCTTTGTTCCAGGACTCTGGCCCCCTCCTGACTCCAGGTGGCAGCTGTTGCACCCCCTCTCTCAGCTGCCAAAGGGGTGTCAAGCCTCAGCCAGTATTTTGGCTGTGCTGTTTTTTGCACCTCTGTTGCCGTGTGTATTTTTGCTTTTGTTTTAAGAGTAATACGTATCCCCGGAAACATTCAAACATGCAAGCAAAAAGGCAAGAAGGAGAGATTCTGTTCCTTAGAGGGAACTACCATTATATACTTGATGTATTATGGATATGGTCCCAATTCATTCTTTTTTGATTGTTTTTTAATTTTAGAGATGGGGGGTCTCCCTATGTTTGCCCAGGCTGGTCTTGAACTCCTGGATACTGCCTCCCCTGCACCTTATAGTTTTTAAAACCGAATTATTGTAGAATAAGCAATAAAATAAATATAATAGAGAATTGAAATTTTAAAAACCAAAATGTTTTCCTGTAAAAACTTAAACTTATGTTTAATTTAAAGTTGTGCCTCTGCAGGAAGCACTGTTTGTGTTTATCCCTGGGCATGAGTGCTCATTTTCTTGGGGAATGGGTTTTTGTGGTAACATTTCAAAATGAGTGAAAGGACAATCAGCATTTTGGTTTGATACATACTGCCTTTGGGAAGGACAATTTGACTCTAGAAAAGTATGTTCCTGCCAGCCATTTGACACTACCCATATGCTAGACCTTCATTACCAGTGAGCATCTCCATTGCTTTTCACCATTAATCTAGCAGAGGAAGAGTGGTATCCCATGGTGACGAGGGAAGTGGAGCCTGTTGTTTAGTCCTTTGTGTTTCTCATGGCATTGGGACCCTGCATTCTCGGTGTTAATCCTTTGGCTCTTGTGTGTCACAGATCCCCATCCAGGTGGTGGCATCGCTTGCCCTACCGCGTCTGTGCAGCTTGGTTCTGGCCACGCGAGCTGCGACTGCCTTCCAACAGCACTTGCATTGTGCTGCACAGTTGAGCAGATAATCCTGTTTCTTTTGTGGAACAAACCATACATGTATAGAAGCAGAACAGGCATAATTATAAGCTCTTTACTTGTGCTGTATTTTAAACCCATCTCGGTGCGCAACACAGCATTGAAACCAATCATCAGTGTTTGGACAGGCATTTTTGGTAGTTAGGATGATCTCTAGGGAACAGATGATTTTACATAATGAAGCTAAACTGAAAGCTCCAAACAAATAGTTTTATTTAAGGATCACATATTATATGTGGCCTTCTTTGGGGCTTGGTTTTCATATAGCTAATTTACATCAGGATTATTTCAGCATATAGAGCAAACCGTCAGATGTTAATATAGTAGGTCCACTTTGAACACTCAGGCTCCACTGCCTTAAAGCTAGGTGGGTAGCTGACCTCAGGTCCCACAGTGGCTGAAAAGGCACAGGACTGAAGGCAACCTAGCTTAGTAGGATAGGACTGTCCCCTGGAGGTGGCTTTCCAGCCAGCCTAATGAGGGTGCATAGTTTTATGCACTCCAAATAACTGGAGTGTATAAAATCACAAAGTGGCTGGACGTGGTGTCTCATGTCTGTAACCCCAACACTTTGGAGGCCGAGCTGGGAGATTGCTTGAGGCCGGGAGTTAAAGACCCGCCTGGACAACATAGTGAGACCCAGTCTCTACAAAAAATACAGAAACTAGCTGAGTGTGGTCATGGGCACCTGTAGTCCCAGCTACTCGGGAGGTTGAGGTGGGAGGATTGCTTGAGCCTGGGAGGTCGAGGCTGCAGTGAGCCATGGTGGCACCACTGCACTCCAGCCTGCCCAACAGAGCGAGACTCTGTCTCAAAAATAAATAAGCCATAAGCCAAAAATTGTTAATAAGACCAGAGGGATTCAGAGTTATTTAGGAGGGCCCTGTTTTAGAGTACACAGGGATCTGTTTTGACAGGCTGGGTTGAGGTGTGGGTGTTCAGATCCTCACAGTCCTGCAGAACAGCAGAGGAGCTTGTAGGGAGACCCCTAGCATGTGATAAGGGTGGGACAAACCCTACTGCTGTGATATTTGGCAAGGGCTGGCGCCAAGATTCCCATGTTGGGGCTGTCTCCGGTCCAACAGAGCTCTCCACTGGGCATCCTAGTCACCCCGCGTGTCGCAGTACCTCCGAAGGACACAGATGGCTTCCTGTTCATTGGGTGGAACACCTGCTGGGAGGGAACATTTTAGAGTAAAGTTAAGAATCCTTATCATGGCCTTCAAGGCCCTCCACAGCCTTGGCCCTGCCCACCTTCCACTTGCCACCCATCCCCTTCCCACTGCCCTGTTCCTGTTCCTGTTCCTGTTGCGGTTTGCTCTACCTGAAAGGTACTTCTCCATCTCTGGCTGGCAGGCTCCTTCCACTCTGTGCTTGCCATCCAGTTGTCTCCTCCTTCATGACTAAGGGACATGAAGCAGCCCTGTGGCTGTCACTTTGTGCCGTTTGCCCTCTATTGCAGTGATCACCAAGGGACTTGCCTCCCACTTACTAGTGAGCCCCAGGAGACCAGGGGGTGTGTCTGCCCAGTTCGCTACCGAACCCTGGACCCAGCCATGCTTGTGGCACATACAAGTTACTGAACATGTTGGTTGACCTGCGAGAAGTGGGTGGTCTCTGCAGCCGGAGATACGTGCCTTTACCCCTCAGGCCCTTCCTGCCTGGAAAAGTAGCATATTATTAGGCTACAGAGTCAAGTGTCGTTTTTGTTAAGAGTTGTTAACTGCAGGCTGAAGGATATGTAGGGTATGTCCACACTTAAGGCGATGCGTGAAATCCTAGCTAATGGTAACAGCTTAGAAAGGCGCTTTCAGCATTATTTTTGAGCATAGTTGAATTTTCCCACTTAGGATCATGTTCTGGAATTGGCTCCTTCCAAGAGGTTTCAGGTGCTCAGTCAGGCACAGAGGGCATGAGGGCTGGGAAGTATTTGGGGGGGTCCTCATGGCCCCATGGGCAGGGTGGTCTTTGTGAGTGGGGCAGCAGCTTGTTGGCAAACAAGGGCAGTGTGGCCTGGCCAGCACCTACCACTTTCCAACCAGTGACTAGAAGGGGTGGTGAACCTCGAGTCCCTGAGTGCTGGACGAGAAGAAGGGTCCTGGGGTGGGAGGAGAGAGAATTCTTTCCTGCTATTCCTGACTTTGTTGTATCCTATTATGACCTTCACCCCTACTTGATTACCTGGAATATATACAGTGTATAGATACATAGATATAAGCAATTCTCCTGCCTCAGCCTCCCGAGTAGCTTGGATTACAGGTGTGCGCCACCATATCCGGCTAAATATTCCAGGACCCTACCTGAAGCCAGCTCGAGCTTCACCTAGGAGAGGCCTCGCAGAGGGGATTGAGCTCACTCCACAGCCTCTGATCTTTCCCACTCCCTGGAATGTCCAGAAGATGGCTGTCAGGAGCTTCTTAGGGAGTGTGGTAACTCCGTATTTTTTGGCAGCCGCCATCGTCCCTGTTTCTGTGGATGCCTTGGGAGCTCACAGGCTCTCACCTCTCCCTTCCTGATGCAGGGGGTCATTGTTCTAACTGCCCCACCTCCTGCCCTGGGTTGCCTGGTCCCAAGGTAACCCCTGCCCTTCAGTCTGATCAGCAGCCCTGATGGTGGCGTTCAGCTTCTTGGACGTTCCTAGTACACCTTTTGCCTCTTGCTGTGTTCCAGAAGCTGAAGAGTTCTCCTCAACACTGTGCTGGAGGCTGGTCCTGCGCTGGAGCTGGCCAGAGCATTTGGCGGTGTTCTGGTTCTTGGATAAATGTGTTGACATTTGTCATTGGACAAAGCATGGTTAGCCACTTGCAGAGACCAGATGTGTATATGACCTGGTTATAGGATGCGTAGACAGGTGACCTGGCTATAGGATGCGTAGATAGGCAGCAGGATGGGAGCCACAGCACAGGCAGTTTGTGAGAGCATCATTTGGAGTAGCAAAAATAAAATAAAGAAAAAACCTGGATGAAAACAGTCCTTTTTTTTGGAGACAGTCTTGCTGTCACCCGGGCTGGAGTGCATTGGCGTGATCTCAGCTCACTGCAACTGTGCCTCCCTGATTCAAGCGATTCTCATGCCTCAACCTCCCAAGTAGCTGGGATTACAGGCATGCGTCACGATGCCTGGCTTTTATGTGTTTTTAGTAGAGATAGGGTTTCACCATGCTGGCCAGGCTGGTCTTGAACTCCTGACCTTATGTGATCTGCCTGGCTTGGTCTCCCAAAGTGCTGCTGGGATTGATTACAGGTGTGAGCCACTGGACCCAGCCTGGAAAGTCTTTTTTTTTTTTTTTTTTTTTAAAGATGGAGTCTCGCTCTGTCACCCAGGCTGGAGTGCAGTGGTGCAATCTCAGCTCACTGTAAGCTCCGCCTCCTGGGTTCACGCCATCCTCCTGCCTCAGCCTCCCGAGTAGCTGGGACTACAGGTGGCCGTCACCACGCCCACCTAATTTTTTATATTTTTAGTAGAGTCGGGGTTTCACCATATTAGCCAGGATGGTCTCGATCTCCTGACCTCGTGATCCGCCCGCCTCGGTCTCCCAAAGTGCTGGGATTACAGACATGAGCCACCACGCCTGGCCGGAAACAGTTTTCATTAGGGGAGTGGTTGATAAATCATGACAATGTTTGGAGTTATTATACTTACCCACGTAATATGAATAGTATATGTGTGTTTTCCTTCATGAGAAAAAGTGCATGCACAATGTACATAATATGTACATATGAACATTATATTGAGAATGCTTGGAGGCGAAACATTCATGGTTTCCTTCATGTTAGCACTCAGGGAAGGCCAGTTGCTTTCTCCTTATTCGTGTCTGCATTGTTGCTAGCTAACATTTGCTTGCTTGTGTTTTCTTCTTTCAGAACTCAAAAGTAGAAATAAACATGAAACCAGGACCAGTCAAATATTTTCATAGCAGCTTTATTTGTAAATTTCCTCTATCTGGAAAGGACCCAGATGTCAGCAAGTGAATGGTCAAATGGGCGTCCATCCCTGCCATGATATCCTACATAACAGTAAAAAGGAGCAACTTATTCCACACTGTGTCCATTTATATAGCATTGGTGAAGTGACAAGATCCCAGAGATGCAGAACATATGAGGGTTGCCAGGGATGATGGGGGAGCATGCACGCCGGGGTGGGTGGTCATAACAGGGCCACTGGAGGGATCCTTGTGGTGTTGGAACTGTTCAGGATCTTAACTGTGGGGGTGGCGGACACAAAAATCTACACACAAAATAAAATTGCAGAGAACTAAATACGTGTAAATGTGGAGAAATCTTCATTGGGTTGGTGGGTTACATCAGGACCCTGGCTGTTGATACTGCAGGGTAGTTTTGCAAAGCGATGCTGTAAGGGGAAACTAGGAAAAGGGTATATGATCTCTCTCTGTCCCATGGTGTTAATGGGGGAACTGGTTCCAGTACCCTCTCAGGTATCAAAATCCACAGATGCTCAAATCTTCCTCATACAAAACAGTGTGGTATTTGCATATAATCACACATCTTCCTGTATAGTTTAAATTATCTCTAGGTTGCTTATAATATCTAATACAGTGTAAATGCTATGTAAATAGTTGGTAGACTGTTGTTTTGGGAATGACAAGGAAAAAAAAATCTGTACATGTTTAGTACAGACTCTCTCCCCCCAATTTTTTTTTTTTTTTTTGAGACAGAGTCTTGCTCTGTCGCCCAGGCTGGAGTGCAGTGGCTTGATCTCAGCTCACTGCAAGCTCCACCTCCCGGGTTTTGGCCATTCTTCTGCCTCAGCCTCTCAAGTAGCTGGGACTACAGGCGCCCACCACCACGCCCAGCTAATTTTTTGTATTTTTAATAGAGATGGGGTTTCACTGTGTTAGCCAGGATGGTCTTGGTCTCTCTCTCTTTTTTTTTTTTTTTTTTGAGACGGAGTCTTGCTCTGTCGCCCAGGCTGGAGTGCAGTGGCAGGATCTTGGCTCACTGCAAACTCCGCTTCCTGGGTTCACGCCATTCTCCTGCCTCAGCCTCCCAAGTAGCTGGGACTACAGGTGACTACCACCACCACGCCTGGCTAAGTTTTTGTATTTTTAGTAGAGACGGGGTTTCACCGTGTTAGCCAGATTGGTCTCGATCTCCTGACCTCGTGATCCGCCTGCCTCGGCCTCCCAAAGTGCTGGGATTACAGGCTTGAGCCACCGAGCCCGGCCGGTCTTGATCTCTTGACCTCATGATCCACCCACCTCAGCCTCCCAAAATGCTGGGATTACAGGCGTGAGTCACCACACCCGGCCCCCCGAGTATTTTTGATATGCAGTTTGTTGAATCCACAGATGTGGAAGACTGACTGTATTTTTTTTTTTTTTGAGACAGAGTCTCGCTCTGTTGCCCAGGCTCAGTGCAGTGGTGCGATCTCCACTTTCTGCAGGCTGTGCCTCCTGGGTTCATGCCATTCTCCTGTCTCAGCCTCCCGAGTAGCTGGAACTACAGGTGTCCGCCACCACGCCCGGCTAATTTTTTGTATTTTTAGTAGAGACAGGGTTTCACCGTGTTAGCCAGGATGGTTTCGATCTCCTGACCTCGTGATCTGCCCACCTCGGCCTCCCAAAGTGCTGGGATTACAGACATGTGCCACTGTGCCCGGCCGACTATATTATTTCTTAAGACTGTATGTGAATCCACAGTTATCTCAAAGTTTAATCAAGAAAAGTTTAATCAAGTCAGTATAGTATGGTGTAGTAGCAGTCCTACAGGAATCCAGGTTATTTTGGGAATATCCATATTTAAAAGCATATGTAGTCAAAGAACTTCAGCCGCCTTGGAGTGTCATGCCTGTTTGCTTAGGACTTTTCCATTCTTCTTGCCTAGGTCCTCTTGTGGTAGTGCCTGTGCTAGTCCAGCTGTGACCCTGGTCTGGTGACATAGGATATTCTGCCCTACCTTACCCTGGGGCCGGTGACGATTACCTGAGAATTGTACAAGGCCTGGCACATAATAGGGGCTCATTGGAGTTACTGATTGATGAAATACTTAAGCAGATGGTAGTTCCTTCTCATGTGGTCAGTATTTCCTCTCCCCTTCCTGCCCCCACATAGATGCAAGCTCCCCAGACTGGCGGCAGGTCTCCTGAGCAATTCTCCTGTCCAGTTGTCTCCTGGCATCTGTGTGGAAAGTGTTTTGTGTTTCAGCTCCCAAACTGCTTTTTTGTCTGCCTTGAATTGCTTGAGAATTTAAGCCATGCTCTGTATAGGTACATAATGCTAACATTTTTCCCTTTCTGTTTTTTTAATAGCCTATTTAAGAGACAGGGTCTTAAATAGGTAATAGGTCTTAATAGGTAAAGGCTCACTGCAGCCTTTACCTCCCCCACCTCAACCTCCCAAGTGGTTGGGATTACAGGTGTGCACCACTACACCCAAGTGATTTTTTTTTTTTTTTTTTTGAGACAGAGTCTTACTCTGTCGCCCAGGTTGGAGTGCAATGGCGCAATCTTGGTTCACTGCAACCTCTGCCTCCCGGGTTCAAGTGATTCTCCTGCCTCAGCCTCCCGAGTAGTAGCTGGGATTACAGGCATGAGCCACCACGTCTGGCTAAGTTTTGTATTTTTAGTAGAGATGGGGTTTTGCCATGTTGGCCAGGCTGGTCTCAAACTTCTGGCCTCAGGTGATCTGCCGGCCTCAGCCTCCGAAAGTGCTGGGATTACAGGCGTGAGCCACCATGCCTGGCCCAAATTGCGTATCTTATAAACAAACTAGTTGATACACATTGTTTCCGGTTAATCCTTTTTTAAAAAGACAGGGTCTCACTGTGTTGCCCAGGGTAAAGGGATCTTCCTGTCTCAGGGTCCTAAGTGCCTGAGATTCCTCCTGCTTCTTAGGCTGAGAGGGCGTTCTCCTTTGCCTTTTAAAAATTAGCTTTTAATTTTGGAGTAATTCTAGATGTACAGAAAAGTTGCAAAGTTACGACAGAGCTCCTGTGTGCCCCCCACTGACAATTTATATCACCAGTGTGAGTTTGTCACAGCCAAGGAACTGACATTGGTGTGTTACTGTTAACCAAACCCATTCTTTCAGGATTTCACCAGTTTTTCCATTAATATCCTCTTTCTCTTGCTGGACTGCCTTATCTAAATTGAGGTTGCTTGAATATGTTTCTGGTCCTGAAGACAAGGCTTTTGTGGGATGCTTTAAAAAATAAAAAAGAATGCTGAGGTAGAGCTCCTAGAGATTCTATGCAGTCACTCTGATGTGGGTGAGAGAACTCCCCCATCCCCCAGCAGACGCCACTGCAGAGCCATGCAGAGATGGCTGGGAACCACAGGCTTGGGCTCGAAGGTGAGTCAGGTTTTCAGGTTGGACTCCTTATGCTGGTGATGGATGGAGATAAACTATACTGACATGTCTAACCAGACTTCTGAAGTGTATTTGGGGCTATAAATCAAGAAACTATATGTATCAGTAAACTTTATATCTTTAAATTTATGTGTATCTTTAAGGTTATATTAGTAAACATTATATAAAGATCTCTGCTTTCTCATTTACCTCTGTTTCAAGTCATACATTTAAATGAGTTCAGTGTGGGGAGAGGAGATGAGAGGTGAAGAGAGGATCATGCAGAAGCCAGAGGGAGTTCATGGTGAACTGATGGGGGTGGGGTGAGATGGGCTGTAGGGCGCCATGCGAGCCACCCAGAGACCAGGCATTGGCCCGTGCGTGTCTGCCGTAATAACAGAGCTGTAGTTTTGATCACTAGGCTGTCACTAGTGGAAGGATCTGGGGGGCTGAGTGGAGACACCTGTGGCTCAGAGGCTGTGCTGGATCTTCATGGACAAGGCACCACCTGGTGGCAGGACATGGACTCAGTTTCAACACACCAGGGTTTTATTGTGTTCCCAACCCCTGCCCCCTGCCAGCTTTTTGGGGGAGGATTGATAAATCTTTGTGAAGTGACAGAAAATATAAAAGCCAGCCAATTGGAATCTTGCTTATTCTGATCTGTTATCTCAGGAGTGAGATTCGGGTGCTGAAGTGGTCTACCTAACTTTCTATAGCGGTTGGGAGGTGTTCTCTGGGGGGTAGCAGTTCTGTGTTATGACATCACAAATGGAATTCAGGGGGAGGAAAGCAGGGTATAGGCCTAAGTGCCCAGTAGAGCAGGTGGGAATATAGGCCCTGCAACTAGCCAGGGAGCCTACTTGGTGTTTCTAAAACTTATTTTCTGCCTTTTCTTATACATATTGTGTTAAAAGGCCTAGCAGTCACGAATAATGGAGACTGTCTTCTATTTCTGGGTGGGGTGTGCATATTATGGGATGGTAATGGCTTTATTTCCTACAGACGTTTTTCATCCAGGGCCTGTCTGACATTGCACATTGTCACTCGTGTTTGCCAAACATGTCCCCAGTCTTATTTGAGATAATTTTGTGTCAAAAATAGTGCGTCGTGGCTGATGCTTGTAATCCCAGCACTTTGGGAGGCCGAGGTGGGCAGATCACCTGAGGTCAGGAGTTCAACACTAGCCTGGCCAACATAGTGAAACCCCATCTCTACAAAAATACGGAAAAATTTTAGCCGGGCGTGATGGCAGGTGCCTGTAATCCCAGCTACTCAGGAGGCTGAGGTGGGAGAATCACTTGAACCCAGAAGGTTGCAGTGAGCCGAGATCACGCTATTCCACTCCAGCCTGGGTGATAGAACGAGACTCTGTCTCAAAAAAAAAAAAAAAAAAAAAAAGCCTTAGCTCAAGTGTTTGGCCAAATCAGTCCCCATGTCTTAAAAACTTCCAAAAAGGTGGGATATAAAACTTGGTATTACGTCACTCTTACATGGCAGTAAATATATGTGCACGCCAATCTCGAACGTCTGTCTTGAACAACAAAAGAAGGCAGCCTCATTGTTTAGGCTATTTCTAGAAGCCTAGTACAGATTTTTTTGTGTGTGGCTATCCTGTGCTTTCATCTTTTACTTCTGGACCAGGGATTTACCATGTCTTAATTAACATTTTAATCCTCTTGCAGAACTAACTCATTTATGAGGAGCTTTTAAAAATGGGATCTCCTGCCCCTGGGAGCTGGGCTGGAATCACCTTGGCGGCTGCTTGGACACCCATAGGGCCGTTGGTGGCCAGACCCATGCCTCATGTACTCAGTGGCCAACCAGTGGCCCTTTGCCATTTCACAGCCACTGGCCTTGACCGCTTTCTCTGCACCTGTCAGGTGGAAAAGGGCAGACTGGGCAAACCAACTCAGATGTGTTAATTTGGATGTAAAAGATGGGGTCTTGCTCAGAGTCTGTTGCAACCGCAGAGCTCTACTTTGCTTTTTCAAGGCCAACTGCAGAGTAGCCCTTACTTCACACTAGAACAATGTCAGAAAATAATAGGCTTTCTTTAGACATCACACTACAGTTAATCCTACTGCTGAAAAATGGGGGGTAGAGCTTACACATTTCCCCCACCCCAACCTGTAAGATATTATGCGCTCTTGAATTGATCTTGGTTTTTACTATTGCTGTAACTTTTAGAGACAATGCAGTCTCTCTGAAGTCACCCAGACAAGCCCTTCTTTGAGCTCTAATCTGAATTCACTTGTGTCTCAGTCTGATTTCACTAGACCTCATGAAACCATAACCTGTACCTCAGAATTACAGAGCAGTTGTAGAGTTCACTTATTTTCCATCCTTTAGACTGCTTACACTTACATATGATCCTGATTTTAGACATGAAGTTTTATGTACAGAAAATGAGCCCTCATTTTTGCATCCATGCATTAAAACCATGATAAGTTTGAACCAAGGAAGTTAAAAGTACTAGGTGTACCTCTAGCAAATTACTTTTAAGATTTATAGACCAGGTGTGGTGTCTCATCCCTGTAATCTCGGTACTTTGGGAGGCCACGGCTGGCGAATCACTTGAGGTCATGAGTTTGAGACCAGCCTGGCCAACACGGTGAAACCCTGTCTCTACTAAAAATACAAAAAGTAGCTGGGTGTGGTGGCACACAGCTGTAATCCTAGCTACTTGGGAGGCTGAGGCAGGAGGATCACTTGAACCCAGGAGGTGGAGGCTGCAGTGAACTGAGATCACCCCACTGTATTCCAGCGTGGGAGACAGAGGAAGACTCCATCTCAAAAAAAAAAAAAAAAAATAGTCCAGGCAGGGTGGTACATGCCTGTAATCCCAGCATTTTGGGAGGCTGAGAAGGGTGAGAGGGGTGGATTGCTTGAGTCCAGTTGAAGACCAGCCTGGGCAACACTGTGAAATCTTGTCTCTTTAAGGGGGGGAAAAATTGTAGCACTTACACATAGTGTGAGTGTGTGCATATACAGTGAAGAAGCTCTAGGTTGCTTCTGTGTAACCCTAATCTCTAGTAGGTTCTTATGTATCCTCCTGCTGTTTCTGTATACATCTTTTGAATTTTGTAAAGGGAAATATGAAATTACATGTTTCTATTTCAACACAGCTCTCTCCTTTTATAACAGAGGTTGTGTGTGATACGTATCGCTTGGTACCTGAATTTTTTTTTTTTTTTTTTTTTTTGAGACGGAGTCTCGCTCTGTCACCCAGGCTGGAGTGCAGTGGCCGGATCTCAGCTCACTGCAAGCTCCGCCTCCCGGGTTCACGCCATTCTCCTGCCTCAGCCTCCCTAGTAGCTGGGACTACAGGTGCCTGCCACCTCGCCCGGCTAAGTTTTTGTATTTTTAGTAGAGACGGGGTTTCACTGTGTTAGCCAGGATGGTCTCGATCTCCTGACCTCGTGATCCGCCCGTCTCGGCCTCCCAAAGTGCTGGGATTACAGGCTTGAGCCACCGCGCCCGGCCTAATTTTTTTGTTTTTAATAGACATGGGAATCTCACTATATTGCCCACGATGGTCTTGGACTCCCTGACTCCTGCGATCGTCCCATTCTGGCCTCCCACAAGTGCTGGGAGCCACCATGCTTGGCTACATTTTTTTTTTAACATTCCATTGGGAGGTTGGCGCAGTGGCTCTTGAGTGTAATCCCAGCACTTTGAGAGGCCATGGCGGGTGGATCACTTGAGGTCAGGAGTTCGAGACCAGCCTGACCAACAATGAAACCCTGTCTCTACTAAAAATACAAAATTAGCCAAGCGTGGTGGTGCACACCTGTAATCCCAACCACTTGGGAGACTGAAGCAGGAGAACTGCTGGAACCCCTGAGGCCAAGTTTGCAGTGAGCCGAGATCGTGCCACTGCACTCCAGCCTGGGCAACAAGGGCGAAACTGCATCTTAAAAAAAAAAAAAAAATTCCATTGGAATTTGCCATAATTTATTTAATAGGCCTTCATAAGTTTTTTTCCCTATTCAATTAATATATAAATATATTTTTAAGTTTAAATATACATGTTACCTCTTTAAAAATTTCCAACTTTAAATATCACAGATAAGGCACTAGCCTGCTTTGTCCATCCCCAGCCCCGTTCCCTTCTTGCCCCCTCCACTTTATAGGGCCAGTCACTGTCCTTGGTTTACAATTTATACATCTTATAAAACTTTTTAAAGATTTGATATAGTTCTAGGAAAATGAATGTGGGTGAAAGACATTTCAGAGTACCTGATTTTTCTTTTTTTAAATTGAGCATGTATGTTTGATTTAGAGCATTTGAGCTAGTTAAGAATCAGCAAAAAGACATTTTTCCTTCTCTTCATCCTTTCTCTTGAGTGTACATCTGAGTTCCTTTCCTTAACCCTCTTCCACAGTATTTCTGTCAAGGCATGATGGTCTAGGGACTAGTTTAGAAATATGTGTATATGTTTTCAGAAATAAGCTTTAAAAAAATAATAAATTGAGATGAGGTCTCACTGTGTTTCCCTGGTTGCTCTCAAACTCCTGAACTCAAGCAGTTCTCTCACTTTGGCCTCCCAAAGTGCTAGGATTATAGGCAATGAGCCACTGGTTGGACCCGAAATAACTTTTAAGCCATCATTAATTAAGTGTGTCTATTAAAAGACTGTCAAGATTGAAATTGATCTTTAATGTCTTAATCTTAAATGTCTGGGTGCTAATACCTGTTTCTTGGTATTTTGAATGTTTTGAGATGCTTGAGTGGTGGGGAGTACCATTTTATTCAGGAATGATTGGAGAGGCTTATGATGTAATCTTAAGCATTAGGGTTTTGGAGAGTTCCTAAAGGGGGAAGTGAGTGTGACGCTGTCCATGGTGCTGAATCAGATTGCATGCTGGTTCGAATGGCAGAAAAGCTCTGAAATTGTGAAGGCCACCCACACACACAACTACCTGACTGTTAAAAAGCTCATCTCCTGTCTGCAGTTGAGATTCCTAATTTCTGTTGGTGTCTGATGCACCAGGGAAAGCCGACTGTGTAGGCAACCGTGGGGCCAGCATTAGTTGCAGTGAGCTGTTCTAATATGTGGAAGAACAAATTGATTTAAATGGGACGTGTGAAGCTAGGTAAAACCTAAAAGTCCTGCTGTGATTATTCTGCTTGTAGAATAACCATCTGTGTCAGTGTGAGAAATCTATGCTTTAAAATTAATGAAAAGTGATTGGAATGTTGTTGTAATTTACACCTTATTTGCCAGTTGTAACTTAAAATGTTTTGAATCCGAACTTGAGTTATATGTGTTTTTCAGCCCAAGCATTTAGCACACATTTAGAGTGATCAGTTTTATGCTTTCCTAAGTACTTTACATAATCCAGGCTCTTTACATAATTATACAGTAATCGTCCACTGACACCTTGAGGATGATGATTTGATGTTTTAAGACAGTGGCATGGGTGGGTGATCCCAGCACTTTGGGAGGCCAAGGCGGGTGGATCACTTGAGGCCAGGAGTTCGAGACCAGTTGACCAACATGGTGAAACCACATCACTACTAAAAATACAAAATTATCTGGGCGTGGTGGCACGTGCTTGTAATCCCAGCTACTCAGAAGGTTGAGACAGGAGAATAGTTTGAACCCGAAAGGCAGAGGTAGCAGTGAGCTGAGATTGTGCCACTGCACTCCAGCCTGGGGAACAGAGTGAGACTGTCTCAAAAAAAAAAAAAAAAAAAAAAGATACTGGCATGTGTTCATGATGAAAAACTTTAAAATAATTTGTTTTAATATATACCATTTGCATATGTTCAGTAATCTTCACAACAAAATTGCCTGTAGAATTGTTTGTAATTACTAGGAGACCTGTAGTAAAATAATGACTTTCCACAACAATTAGATAAAGGTTCTTTATGCTGATTAGCTATTGTAAAGTAAGAACTACCTAAGGAATTTTTTTTTTTTTTTTTTTTTTTTTTGAGACTGAGTCTCACTCTGTCGGCCAGGCTGGAGTGCAATGGCACGATCTTGGTTCATCGCAGCCTCTGCCTCCTGGGTTCAAGTGATTTTCATTCCTCAGCCTGCTGAGTAGCTGGGATTACAGGTATGCACCACCACACCCAGCTAATTTTTGCATTTCTAGTAGAGATGGGGTTTCACCATGTTGGCCAGCCTGGTCTCGAACTCATGGCTTCAGATGATCGATCCGCCTTGGCCTCCCAAAATGCTAGGATTACAGGCATGAGCCACCATGCCTGGCCTACGTAAGAGATTTTACATAAAAAGTTTTGTGCAGAATATCATTGCAAAGAAAGCAAATTATAGTGTGGTATAGCATGTTTTCAAATTCCTTTTAGTGTTTTGAAATAACAGAAGTTTGTATTTAGTAAACATTAGTATAAATATTTTTTGGATTAGAATGAACCTTTACTGTGCTACAATTGAATTTTTTTTTTTTTTTTGAGACGGAGTCTCGTTCTGTTACCCAGGCTGGAGTGTAGTGGCGCGATCTCGGCTCACTGCAAGCTCCACTTCCCGGGTTCATGCCATTCTCCTGCCTCAGCCTCCTGAGTAGCTGGAACTACATGAGCTCGCCACCATGCCCGGATAATTTTTTTTTGTATTTTTAGTAGAGACGGAGTTTCACCGTGTTAGCCAGGATGGTCTCGATCTCCTGACATCGTGATCCGCCTGCCTCGGCTTCCCAAAGTGCTGGGATTACAGGCGTGAGCCACCGTGCCCAGCCACAATTGGAATTTATTAATGATTAGGCAATATCAAAAGTATAAGTTTATATTTTGCTTATTCCATTAAAGCCATGAATGTGAAACCCATGGAATTTGTTTTTCTTCTTTAAAGCTGGAGATACAGATGACCCACCAAGAATTACTCAGAACCCTGTGATCAACGGGAATGTGGCCCTGAGTGATGGACACAACAACACGGAGGAGGACATGGAGGATGGTAAGTGCCTATCGTTCGCCTCCTCGCAGCGGGCGGAAACCTGTCAGAAAACAGATTCAGATCCATGTTTTTTCCTTGGGTACTTGTGAGCTTGAGCATAGCTAGTTTTCAGGAGGCTGTAACTGAGGAAAATCCTGTTTGGGTTTTGAGTTTCAAGATGGCCTACACCATTTCCAGGTAAGTAGAGTCTCCCTAGCCTAGGTGAGGAGGTGTAATTTAGGTTTAAATATAATAGGTGGGTATTTACTCACGCCTGCAGGTCTCCAGCCACTGCTAGTATTGGGAACAACAAGCATGTCTTACTCTCCTTCCTGTTTGTTTGCAGCAAGATACGTGCAGACATTGGAACTTGGCTTTCCATTGCATTCTCATTGCAGGGTGTATATCAGTTGATGATAGCTGAGAATCCCTCCCCACTCCTGTTAGGGATGAAATCGGATTCAAGCTTTGGCCTTCATTCTCCCTGAGTTTTGGTCTATAGCTTCTCTGTGAGAAAGCACACTCATGTATGTGCATGGACTTTTTTTTGTGTAGGAGATCAGTTTTTTTCTTCCAAGACCATTCCTTCTTTAAATTTATCAGATTAGTGACCTCAACATTTGCAAGGTCACACTTGTGAGTAGGGAGCAGCCATAATTGCAGTATGCAGCCCCTGGAGTCTTGAGTGTAATATGAAACCATGTTCTGTCAAAAAGCATGTCCATCAATCCTCATGAGGGTTGTGTCCTTCCCAGGGGAGTAACGGGGCAGTTGAAAGAAACCATCAGTCACGGGCTGCACCACCAGAAGGACTGCTGTTCAGACCTCCTGCCAAAAGTTCAGCCTCCATGAGAAACTGCAGCCGTAGTTGAGAGTTCTCTCACAGTGCGGTTTACCCCTGGCAGCTGGCTGAGGCAATATCTGAGGAAGGTAAAGAGGCGTGGTCTAAACCCGCTGCTTTGTTACCTGTGGAGTGCGCTTTCCACCGTAGACAAGGGCAATGGTGTGGGTGTGGTCTCGCTGGTTGTTGGGCTTTGGAGGTTTTACTTCAGACATTAGAGATGCCGAAAGTGGTTTAGTGAGTGCATTTGGGAAGGTGTGGCCAGGTCTAAGGCGCCAGGTGTGCTTTTGGGATCCATTCTAGCCACTTGTGGAGCAGTGACAGGCCCCGCCCTATTGGAGCATTCCCAGTCTAGTTCCCACAGAGCAATCTGTGCCAACATTTCCCTACTGTGTTTTGTTTTTTTTAGGGGGGAGGTCTTGGGAGGAGACATAGATATAGGGTGGAGCTTCTCAGCTTCTCATGGCATCTTGGATAATTCCTGGTTGTGGGAGGCTGTCTTGTACATTCCAGGATGCCCATGGCCGCTGCCCCCCACTTGCAGTCATGACATGTCTCTAGACATTGACAAGTGTCTCCTGGGGAGAATGACTTATGAGAACATAAGTATGGGTAAAAATCCCCTTCCTTTTGAGGTACATTTCACTAAATTAGTAGACAGTGGTGCCACACCGTAGGACCTAAAAGTGGAAATGCCCTTCTTGTGACCTCCTTGATGGAAAAAGCGTATAATCCAAGAAGGTTGAGTAATCTTCAGTAGCATCTTTCCTTGGTTTGGAACTATGGTTGCCGTTGAAAGACCCAGCATGTAATATCTTTCTGATGGCAAAGTGCACGGGAGGGAGGTGGTCCTGACTGTAGGAGAAGAACTTGTAGCTGAGGGCAGCATTTTCCAGCTGCAGTATGAATTGTGCAACCCTCTTCTTCAGGGGATAAGTGTGTTGTGAAAAATGCACAGGATTCTAGGAAGTTATAGATGTGCTTGGCTAAACAAGCTTTATTTACTATCGTATGTCTCAGGGTTGTCGTATCAGAAGCAACATAAATTGCTTCTCCAAAAGTTTTTGTTAATGATGCCCCAAGACTGTGGACTTCAGAGCTCCCCTTTTTTTTGAGTGTCCTGTTTACTTGAGTGTTGAGTGTCCATTTCAGACTAGGACACACAATCTGGGAAGCATCTCTTTCGAAGTTTTGTCTGTAGCCAAACTATCAGAGACTTGATTGATTTGCACAGAAGACTTCTTAGTAAGGGACATTTCTTGTGTAAGAAGCTAAGTAGCTAATGACATAGCGATGGGAGACCTGTATAGTTGAGGAAGAGAACTTACTTAAAAATCCTGTTAACATAGAATTATGGGCAAGTATCAGAATTATTTTTTACTATATCTACTCATTCTATACTTTTAGTTCCTCATTCACTGTTTTTTGTGAGATGTCCAAGGAAGTTATTTTATTTTATTTTATTTATTTTGAGTTACAGTCTTGCTCTGTCACCCAGGCTGGAGTGCAGTGGTATGATGACTGCTTACTGCTTCTGCAGTCTCCTGAGTAGCTGGGACTACAAGTGTATACCGCCATGTGTGACTAATTGTTTGTAGTGACTGGATCTCTATGTTGCCCAGGCTGGTCTAGCACTTCTGGGCTCAAGCAGTTCTCCTTTCTTGGCCTCCCAGTGTGTTGGGATTATGGGCATGACCCATTGCACTTGGCCCAAGGAAGTTTTATTTTATTTTATTTTGAGATAGGTTCTTGC
This sequence comes from Macaca mulatta, assembly GCF_049350105.2. Lineage (NCBI taxonomy): Eukaryota > Metazoa > Chordata > Mammalia > Primates > Cercopithecidae > Macaca > Macaca mulatta. The sequence continues at coordinate 10,142,485 of NC_133425.1, read as the reverse complement.
TGTGTCGCCCAGGCTAGAGTGCAGTGGTGAGAGGTGAGATCTCAGCTCACTGTGACCTCTACCTCCTGGGTTTTTGCGATTCTCCTGCCTCAGCCTCCTGAGTAGCTGGGATTACAGGCACATGCCACCACGCCTGGCTACTTTTTGTATTTTTAGTAGAGACGGAGTTTCACCATGTTGGCCAGCTGTTCTTGAACTCCTGACCTCGGGTGATCCACCTGCCTTGGCCTCCCAAAGTACTGGGACTACAAGTGTGAGCCACCAAGGAAGTTTTAGAGCAAATATGGCCTCTGAAGATCTAGATGGATCTAGATTTAGAATGTTGTTCTCCATGAGACTAATTTGTGGGGATTGACGAGGACTTGCAAGAACTTGTATTAGAATGAAGAAGGTAGCTAAAATCACTGCAACAGCACATTTTGGGAAATTTTTTACCAACCTTTCTGATTCAAAAATCTGAAGTGTTGTGTTTTTCTTTAACTTTTTTTCCTCTTTTCTTTCTTTTCTCCTTCCTTCCTTCCTTCCTTCCTTCCTTCCTTCCTTCCTTCCTTCCTTCCTTCCTTCCTCCCTTCCTCCCTTCCTCCCTTCCTCCCTTCCTCCCTTCCTCCCTTCCTTCCCTTCCTTCCCTTCCTTCCCTTCCTTCCCTTCCTTCCCTTCCTTTCCTTCCTTTCCTTTCTTTTCTTTTCTTTTTGACGGAGTTGCACTTGTTGCCCAGGCTGGAGTGCAGTGGCACGATCTCGGCTCACCGTATCCTCTGCCTCCTGGGTTTAAGCAATTCTCCTGCCTCAACCTCCCAGGCAGCTGGGGCTACAGGCGCCTGCCACCACGCCTGGCTAATTTTTTGTATTTTTAGTAGAGATGAGGTTTTACTGTGTTGGCCAGGCAGCTAGTCCCGAACTCCTGACCTCGTGATCCACCCACCTCGACCTCCCAAAGTGTTGGGATTGCAGACGTGAGCCACCGCGCCCGGCCTACCTTTCTTTTTGCAACTGAAGCCTAGACTGGTCCATTGGCCTTTGCCCTGGGAGGATAAAATTGATATAACAAAGTGCACAGTTGGAACTTTGTGCTGTAGGTAATTGCCGCTGCCGCTGCTATAAGAGTCTCCAGGGACCAGATTGGAAGGTAGTGAGTTATCAAGGAGTCTGGTTGAGGATTTGTGGTGACAGCAGTTTGCAGAAGCTTGTTGCGCTGTCATTTACAATAAAAATAAGCAGTAATGAAATGGTACTCTGCTAATGTTAGTGGCATCCAGGCAGATTGGAGTCTTTGTGCATGAAGCGCTAATTTTGCAGGGAATGTGGGTGTCCTTCCTAATCCCTAGTATACTTGGAAGTTGCAAAAAATAGTACATAAGATCCTGTATACTGTTAAGTGTTTTCTTGGGCAAAGATCTCCATCACTCAGTCTCATGTAATTCCTCGTAGGAGGACAATCTGGCTGGCCATATCTGTGAAAGCTGGTTTCCAAGTCCACTTCTCCTTTTTATTGGACTTTTTTTGGAGACAGAGTTTTTTGCTCTTGTTGCCCAGGCTGGAGTGCAATGGCATGATCTCAGCTCACTGCAGCCTCCACCTCCCAGGTTCAAGCGATTCTCCTGCCTCAGCCTCCCAAGTACCTGGGATTACAGGCACACAACACCACACTTGGCCGGGCGCGGTGGCTCACGCCTGTAATCCCAGCTCTCAGGGAGGCAGAGGCGGGAGGATAGCTTGAGCCCAGGAGTTCGAGACCTGCCTGGGTAATATAGCGAGACCCCGTTCTCCACAAAAAGGAAAAAAAAAAAGAAAAAAAAAAAGACAACACCACACTTGGCTTATTTTTGTGTTTTTAGTAGAGATGGGGTTTTGCCATGTTGGGGCAGGCTGGTCTCAAACTCCTGACCTCAGGTGATCCTCCTGCCTCGGCCTCCCAAAGTGCTGGGATTACAGGCGTGAGCCACTGCGCCCTGCTGACCTTTTTTTTTTTTTTTTTGAAACGGAGTCTCGCTCTGTTGCCCAGGCTGGAGTGCAGTGGTGCAATCTCGACTCAGTGCAAGCTCCACCTCCCAGGTTCACGCCACTCTCCTGCCACAGCCACCCGAGCAGCTGGGGCGCCCTCCGCCAAGCCCGGCTAATTTTTTTTCTTTTTTGTATTTTTAGTAGAGACAGTTAACAAGAGCGTGTTAACCAGGATGGTCTTGATCTCCTGACTTCGTGATCTGCCCGCCTTGGCCTCCCAAAGTGCTGGGATTACAGGCATGAGCCACCGTGCCCAGCCAGACCTTTTGTTTTTTAGTAAAAGTTTTACATTATTCTATTAGTATGAAGAGTTTTCAGGAAGTGAGGTGAAATTTTAATACACCTGAAGTGTCATCTAAACTTCGTGCTTAGCAGATTTGATAAGTCTGTTTTAAGAAATGTGCCTTGAGTGTGAGGCTGAAATAGAGTGTACAGTGCACTGTGAACTATCCACTGTGTGTCAGGACAGTGCTACACTCAGGGGCACAGAGACGGATACATGGTGGCCTATGTGGGGCTGGGCAGCAGGTGGACCAAGTGCAAACTTTAATTCTGAGTCTCACCATTGTTTGGGGCTTTTTAATATTTAAGGAATATCTCGGGAAATTTAATGTATAGGGCAAAAGTTCAAAAAGCATTTATAATATGTATTGATTTGGGATACATAAAATCAAACCCTATAAACAGCTGAATTATATAAAATAGATGAGTTAGAAGAGAGGCATAACCTTGTTTCTTTCAGCTTTTTAGGTCCTGCAGTGATTTTCCATTTGGTTGCTTCTGTGCAGTTCTGTATACATGGGCTTCGTAAAGCGGGCAAGCTCGTAGTCTCATTTTGTTGAGACCTGCGTTTTGTGAGTGTTATGGTAACTTCCAGGAGTGGTATTTTAAAAACCAGAGTCAGGGTCACTGTGCGTAGTGTCTTGACAAATCTTGGATATTAAAATCCTCTATTGTCACTTGTAAAACAGCCTTGGCAGACTTCCATTTCCTCACTTAAAATGTAGGAATTGACATTTGTCTCTTGTCTACCTTGCAGAACTTAACTCCTGATCAACTGTGAATTGCATGATCCTAAAAACACATGGCAAAACTTGTTCCACCATGCCATTCTAGACATTATTATTTTAAACTTAAGTTTCTTGCCTTTTAGTAGACTTCTGTCCCTGAAAGGGATTAGGGTAATACCCCTTAAAGAGGCTTATATAAATAATTCTCTTGGACAAGATGCACCTCTTTCAGCTGCTCTTCCTTCCACAGTGCCTGTGCTGTAAACAACTCAGCAGGGTTATGTGGAATAAAAAAGTTTGGCATGAAGAGTGTCTCAAAGAAGGTAGAAGTGCTTACCATCACACATGCTTTTTATATTTCAATTCTACCCTCCCAGGAGGACTGATGGACATGTTTTCTTAAGACCAAACTCAGTCATAAACTTCAAGCAAATTCTGTTCCCCGAGAAGTGGCTGATGCTGAGAACTCAGTTGTTAGTGAACTTTGGAATCTGAAGGGTTGTTGGATGCCGTGGTGACTGCCTTCAGGGGCCTGAAGATGAAGGATGGGAGGATGTTTTTACGCGCTCTTTACTCAAGCCTACAAGTCTCGTTTTGTGCCTTAGGAGCCTGGTGGTCAGGGATGTCAAAATAGCACCTGATTCTAAGCCGGGAACAGCCTTCCAGGCACTGCATATAGAGCGTGGCCCTCAGTGTGGCCCTGGATCTCCTGCCAGTCCATGAGCTGTGTGCAGGCTATAATGAGATAGGTACAGAAACTGAAAGGAAGCGTTTAGAAGCTTGTGTAGCATGTTGACCTTGCTGTGGCAATTTCATTATGCTTTATAAAAGTATTGGTCGGCCGGGCGCGGTGGCTCAAGCCTGTAATCCCAGCACTTTGGGAGGCCGAGACGGGTGGATCACGAGGTCAGGAGATCGAGACCATCCTGGTGGAACACAGTGAAACCCCGTCTCTACTAAAACTACAAAAAACTAGCCGGGCGAGGTGGCGGGCGCCTGTAGTCCCAGCTACTCGGGAGGCTGAGGCAGGAGAATGGCGTGAACCCGGGAGGCGGAGCTTGCAGTGAGCGGAGATCAGGCCACTGCACTCCAGCCTGGGTGACAGAGCGAGACTCCGTCTCAAAAATAAAAAAAAAAAAAAAGTATTGGTCAATAACACATTGGTGTGGGTGCAGGAGGACCGTGCCTTCACAGGCGTCGTTTGAGAAGCAGTGAGATGCTGCAGGGTTTGTCAAAGGTGTTTGACCGATGGCCACATGCAAATGAATAGTCACTGTCATCAGTGAAAGATTGAATTTTAAATGGAGACCTTCAGTTGGACCTCTGCTAAGAGGCGCTGTGTTGGCAGAAACTTAAATTTCTTAAATCAGCCTTTGGTCTTATTATCATTGAACGATTTATACTGCTTATGTGGGAAAAGATACCAGTTTCTTAAAACAAAAAACAAAAACAAAAAAAAACTCCCCCTAGGGTGTCCAGGCTAGTAGTTTTACAAAAATTGTGAACTAATGAAGTTAACTTTATTATTAGGCTACTGTTGTAGCCATTGTCTTGCCTCTGAGCAGTGCTGAGCTTCCAGGGGGATGGCTGTTTTCCTGGCTCTCAAGTCCTGCCTGTGTGTTCTGTGCTCCCTAAAGTCAGCCCAAGTCCCATGTTGTGGTCTTTTCCCCCAGAAGTCCTGTCCTTGAACAGATGTGAGCCATGTTGTTCCTTCTCTCCAAAGTCTCTCCACTCACGGGGTGCCCGGGGTCCTTGGGAATTCAGCTTTAGTAAAGTAGACATTGTTCTCATGTGGAACTCAGTCTGACAGGGATGGCAAGTGTATGGTTAGCACTCTGTGAGTTTTGGACTTCATAAGGAAGAATTAATCCATTCAGAAACTGTATGTCATCTCAGTCTTAGGCTTTTAATAAATCTGAAGCAATTTTTTCGAACCGTTAGATTTTAGCAGTTAAATCAAGATGTATAGAACAGTTTACTCCATGTTGATTAATGCTAGTGGTTTTGGTCAGTGCACAGGCTCTGTGGCTGATGATGTGTTTTTTTTGCAGACACCAGTTGGCGCTCTGAGGCAACCTTTCAGTTCACTGTGGAGCGCTTCAGCAGACTGAGTGAGTCGGTCCTTAGCCCTCCGTGTTTTGTGCGAAATCTGCCATGGAAGATTATGGTGATGCCACGCTTTTATCCAGACAGACCACACCAAAAAAGCGTAGGATTCTTTCTCCAGTGCAATGCTGAATCTGATTCAACGTAAGACAGTTTAAATGATGCAACTACAAACCCCCACATAGTTGTATTACATTACTGGAAGCCAAATTCGATCAACCTAGTGCAATTCTATCTTATTTGCTGCCTCTACATAGTCTTTTGATTTTAAATTAGATTAAATACGTTTTTCTCTTTAAAACCCACTGGTGTATGTATAATACCCAAGCTAGAAAAGTGTATTTTTGTCTTGTAAGTAAAAAAACTAAAAATAGTTTGTTGGAATCTGCCAGCCCATGGAATCAGGGCCTACCAGGATTAGCTGACCATAGAGCCACCAGGCTTAATTCTTACTCTGCCTGAGCAGAAAATGGCAGCTGTCAGAGCCAGACATCCCTTCCATTGTGTGATAACTAATTTGTACGGGTTGTTCAGAAAGTACAAGTAAAACATACTTTGTGAAGGATTTATGCAACATGGCCCTCTGACTTGAGGAACATTTAAACATTCATGTATATTATGAAATGTCCAAACACTGAGAAATCTTGATGGTCCTTCTATTTATATGAATTAGAAAATTAATTCACCTTTTATCAAAAACCCAGTTGATTCTGGGAGTGCGGACCACTGTCTGCATCAGAGCCAGGGGAGGCTGCTGACTTGGACTGCACCTATCCTAGTCTCCCTGTGACCCTTTGGAACCCTCAGTAACGTGTTCCCCGGAGTGAACTGGCTCTAGCTGTTCTGTCAGTTCCCCCAGGGAATAAAATTTATGGAGTCTCACTCTGTCGCCAGGCTGGAGTGCAGTGGCCTGATCTTGGCTCACTGCAACCCCCGTCTCCCAGGTTCAAGCGATTCTCCTGCCTTGGCTTTCCTAGTACCTGGGACTACAGGCGTGTGCCACCACACCCGCTAATTTTATATTTTTAGTAGAGACGGGATTTCACCATATTGACCAGGCTGGTCTTGAACTCCTGACCTCAGGTGATCTGCCTTCCTTGGCCTCCCAAAGTGCTGGGATTACAGGCGTGAGCCACTTTGCCCGGCTGTACTTTCATTTTCTTTAATGTTTAAGTAAGAAGTGCCAAGGTAGTTTTATGCAGCCAGGGCTTTTGGATGGTTTAAAAAGTTTTCCTCTTCTGTTCACATTATGATGTGATCTGATGAGTATTTGGGCTAGGTTTGTTTCAGTCTGATGGACAACTTTAGCCTGAAGAGCACTTTGGAAAAACAGTGAATGGTCCATACCCAGTGTCAGCGTCCCGAGCAAGCAGGAAGTGCTGCGGGAACAGCACTGTCCTACCCTTGTCCTGAAGAGTCAAACCGTTTCAGGGTTCAGTTGTAGCGTTGATTTATAAGGCACCACTTTAATCGAAAGCCTTAACTTTCTGTGGCTTAAGGGGCTGTATGTATGGTTTTTGAACCTGGATTTAGAGACCCTTTTGTGGTTCACCCCACAGTTGACTGCATACAGTAGTTCTCTTTTGGTTGTAATTTGTGCCTCGACAGTGAATTCCTCGATGCCAGGGCAGGACAGCAAACTAAGGCCACAGAGCTCCCTGGTGCTGGTTTTGGGGCTGGTTTTTCCCCAATGTGTGCTGGAGGGCATCCTAGGAGAGCCTGAGAGGCATAGCACTGAAGGGCTGCAGGGGCAGGAGCGACACTGAGAGGTGACCCTTATATCAGCAGTAGAAGCAGAGGTTTACATCCACCCATCTGTTCTTTTTGGTTCTTTCCTAATAACTATTATCTGACCAAAAAGTTGTAGTCTTGTACAGAATCCACAACTGGTATTGAAAGTTCAAAATTGTATAGATACAATTAAAATTTCCAACTTCTGAGGAATTAAAAAATGAAACCATGAGTGAAATCCCTACAGAATACACTGGGGGAGCCCCAAACACCCTTTTTTCTATTGAAGGTAAAAATGCCTCCGTCCTACCTTTAACCCCAACCGGAAAGGAGAGAGCAACAAAAACATCAGTGGGAATTTTGGTGTGCTATGTTTACTGTCTTTAAAAATGTGTAACATCTGGTGAATATGTCAACTAAGGCTCAGATTATTCTTTTAAACAGGTCGTGGTCTTGCCATGCGCAAGCAGTGCTGAAGATAATAAATTACAGAGATGATGAAAAGTCGTTCAGTCGTCGTATTAGTCATTTGTTCTTCCATAAAGAAAATGATTGGGGATTTTCCAATTTTATGGCCTGGAGTGTAAGTAACGGTGTATTTAGTCTAAATAATCGGTGCATTACTGCTTGTTGTTCCCTTACCTTTTTGATTTTTCAAGTCCCTTATTCATTTTAGAGCTTGATTTTTGCTTTCTGAATTGGACAGGTGTCTTTGAAAACATGTTTTCTCCAGTTTCCTATTCTAGGTTTTTAGCAGCTTTCTGGATTCACGTCTCACCTTGTAGTCAGTTATTCAAAGGGAGTTCCCAGTGGGCTAAATTTCCTTTAAAAGACATAATGCTGTTTGAGGTCCTTTCATGATTCAGGCATAGTACTGAGTGGTTCCACGTGACTCCAGTAACTTCATTCAGTTCATTTTGACTCCTTTTTGCAGAGGTGGTAGCCGGTGGAACAATCTAGGAATGTTCCTTCTTACTCCGCTAAGTCACTTATCATTGCCTTCTCCAGCCCCTCCCCTCGCCTGCTTGGAGGAGCACAGATTTCTCCTGTCCATGCTGTGGCTCTGAGCCCCTGGGTACCTCTGGGATGCCTCTGAGGTGCCAAGCATTTGCTGTGTGTGTTGTGAGACCACTGTTAAAAGCAAATTGAAACAGTCTACAATTAGCAACAAAGTTGGGATGTATGTTTTAAAAAGTATTTTAATCTGTATTAAATACAGGGTACTAATGTAATTTGTCTCTTGGGAATAAAGTGTGTGTTCTTATTCAAGCAGGATATTCTTATTTATGTTTTATAGGAAGTGACCGATCCTGAGAAAGGATTTATAGATGATGACAAAGTTACCTTTGAAGTCTTTGTACAGGCGGATGCTCCCCATGGAGTTGCGTAAGTTTTTCTTTAATTGGGTGCTGTTAAAAATGTCTTTTGTGCTGCAGTGAAAGAAGCTTTGGCATGCATGTAACAGAGATGCACATATTTAATCAGTAAGCGTCCTCTTTGCGCTTGCTCTGTGGCACACAGAGTCATGCCCGCTTGCCACTCTTTTAATGGATTGATTGAGCAGTTCTACATGTTAGACCCTTGGAACATAATTGTATAATAACCAGTACATAAATACCCAGAGCAGAGGTGCTCTGTTGTTACTTTGATGAGGGCAGGGAGGAAGTCCTCTCCGAGTGTGAGGAAGAGGGGATTGAGGGAAGAGGCGAGCATCACCAACAACTAACATGGTGAGCGAGGAGTAAAGAGGCATGACCAGGCCGTTAGGTGTACTTGAGCATTTCCAAGGCTGGGAACTAACCCCTGGAGTGGCAGGGTGGGTGAATGGTACTGCGCAGTAGGTGTCTCCTCCAGCACTGGTCCTGCTTGGTGACTGTCGTGTGTTCATGTCATGGCATTGTGTACAGAGGGAGATGGGCGTGGAGGTGGGAGGATTGCTCTACTTTCTGGCACTGTTCTCTGTGGCTTCCTTTTACTACTTGGGGTGGGGGTGGAAAGGTACAAGACATAGTTAATTCCGAGAATCTTATCTTCCCCCAAACAACCACCAAAATCACAAAATAAAAAAAGCTCTGGGAGTTTAGAAGTCTGAGGCAAAACTTGGCAAATACACACTCCTGTTTCTTCTTGTGTGTGGGTCTACAGAAAAGATAAGTTTCAGCTTTTTTCATGTTGTGCTGACCTCGCGTGTCATAAGTGTAATTATGTAACCAGACTCTACTGTGAGGCATGTTGGGTATGAGCCTGCAGGTCTCCTTTAAGTGTCTGTTGGTGCTGGGCTTGATCAGTGACAGGAGTGCCACTGTCAGCAGGCAGGTGCTTCGAGGGCTGTGTGAATGTGGGGGTTGCATTTGCACCAGTTCACACAGTGGAGCAAGCAGAAGGGTATCGGTGACCATCGAAGGATGCTGTGTGACAAGTGCTCCTGGCTTCGGTTTCCTTAAGGCTGACCTTGAGTCAGATTGTTCCACACATACTGCAGGAGCAGTGGGGTATCTCTGCAAGATCCCCTCAACCTTGAACTGATTTTTCAGGTGGGATTCAAAGAAGCACACAGGCTATGTCGGCTTAAAGAATCAGGGAGCGACTTGTTACATGAACAGCCTGCTACAGACGTTATTTTTCACGAATCAGCTACGAAAGGTAAATGGATAGTGTTCCTCTCCTGCAGCCTTCTGCCCACCCTTTCCTCTCAGGTATATCAGAGCAAAGTCTTCTCAACAAACATCCCAGTCTCCCTCCCCTGGCCCTGTCTCCTTAGATGGCTGCTAGTTCATGCTGCATTTTCATTCCCCAGTGTTGGGACACCTACTTTGTAAACTGCTTCAGTGTTTCAGAGTTACCACCGCCAACCTTTTCCTTTGAGACGGAGTCTCGCTCTGTCACCTAGACTGGAGTGCAATGGTGTGACCTTGGCTCACTGCAGCCTCTGCCTCCTGGGTTCAAGTGATTCTCTGGCCTCAGCCTCCTGAGTAGCTGGGATTACAGGCACCTGCCACCACAGCCGGCTAATTTTTATATTTTAGTAGAGGTGGGGTTTCACCATGTTGTCCAGGCTGGTCTCGAACTCCTGACCCCAAGCTATCCACCTGCCTCAGCTTCTCAAGGGGCTCAGATTATAGGCGTGAGCCACCATGCCTAACCATGACCTAAGTTTACAGACTTAACATTGTGTTAGAAATCACCTTGTGAAGGTATTTAGAAAAACAATCATAAAATCCATTAACAGCAACATTTGCAAAGTTTTATATCAAAACTGAGTTGAAAAGTCAATGCAACTTACTTTTATTGAAAATTTCAATAAAAAGAATAGACATACATTAAATCTAGTATAGCTGAGTCAGTCAGTTCTACTTTGAGAATTACATGTGATTATTATGAAGCAGCACAGGAGATCGGCACACCTGGTTGTGGGGGGCAGGGAGCTGCCTGGCTTGTCAGCCTTGAAAGCATGTTTGCACAGCCACCCAGACAGGTTTGTCGTGATATATCCCAGGGACAGCTCAGTGTGGGTAATTCTAGTGACATTTAAGTTTTTATCAAATGTTTTGTTCACAAGTAATGCTAAGTTAAGAAATGGTGCTCCAATAAGTAGGAAATAAAAGTAGTTCTCTGGGGGGTGATTTTGTTTTTTGTTTGCTTCTTTCTCTATTATCTTTTTATCAAGAACATATGGGTGAGGCCGGGTGCGGTGGGTCTCGCCTGCAATCCCAGCACTTTGGGAGGCCAAGGTGGGCAAATCACCTGAGGTTAGGAGTTTGAGACCAGCCTGGCCAACATGGCGAAAACCCGTCTCTACTGAAAATTCAGAAATTAGCCTGGCGTGGTGGTGCATGCCAGTTATTCCAGCTACTCAGGAGGCTGAGGAAGGAGAATTGCTTGAACCTGGGAGGCGGAGGTTGCAGTGAGCTGAGATTACACCGCTGCACTGCAGCCTGGGAGACAGAGCGAAACTCCGTCTCACATGGGTGGTGATTTTCAAAATTTATTTTTGCATTTTTGTGTTTTCCAGTATCCCTAAAGATGTTCATGATTTTGTAAACTTTCTCATCGATTTGGGGATCATTAAAAGCCCTAACAACAATCTTAGCCATTGTGTTATTAGAAATGATTTTTTAAAACATGAAGATTAAATTCTTACTGTTTTTTAAATTTCCCTGCATCTTCTCAGAATAAATTCTTAAATCTGAATTAATTCTTTCAGGCTGTATACATGATGCCAACCGAGGGGGACGATTCATCTAAAAGCGTCCCTTTAGCATTACAAAGGGTGTTCTATGAATTACAACACAGTGATAAACCTGTAGGAACAAAAAAGCTAACAAAGTCATTTGGGTATGTATTAGACATCTGCCTTTGCCATTCTGCTTCCTCTTTTTTTTTTTTTTTTTTTTTTAAAGGACAAATGAGTAGAGAATAGGAAAGTTAGTAGAGCATACTGTAGGCACTTAATTTAGGGAGACTTGAGCATTTAATGGTGTCAGTGCTTTTATCATTGTATTTTGTTTCATTTCTTTGGAAATAGATACTTTGTTTTAGAATTTTGCTTGAGAAAGAGTTCACCGCTTAAGGTTTTTACTTTCAACACAAGAACCTGTATTGCTTTCAAATTTGTTACATTTTCTTGGAAACACCACTTCCCCTAGCAGTAAATCCATCTGAATTATAACTCCCAAAAATAGTCTTCACAGGAAAGGAATTTGAGAATAATAACTGACTATCTAGTTTAGTTTTTCAATCTAAGTTACTTTTAATTTGCTCATTTGAAAGTTGAGCGTTTAAATGGAGATGTTTGTTTTATCTTTGAAAGGTGGGAAACTTTAGATAGCTTCATGCAACACGATGTTCAGGAGCTTTGTCGAGTGGTAAGTTTCAAGCAGTACTTGTATATTTCTTACAATGAATATTTTTTGAAGCATTGTCAGAGTTATTACCAAGTAAAACCTCAGACCTAATTCAGAAAATGCCCATCTTTGTTTAGGATCAGACTGAGGCTACAAAAAGGCAGCAGCTGTCTAGTTTTAAAGGCTGGTAAGAATTATTTGAATAGGGATTTGAAGGTGAAGTGAGGAAGCTTGAATTTTATACTAGCAGGCAGTAGGCTTTTAATTTGTTAAATTGGTATATATACATGAGTTACTAATCCAGGAACCAAAGACTGGCTTTGTTGGCTGTCCCGTTGGTCCTGAGTCACTGTAGAGTGGTGACTTCTGTTCTTACTCCAGTGTCCAGACCCCTCCTGTGCAGCGAGGTTCTCACTGAGCAGAACTCAGTATGCGGCGATTACTCTCCCCGTGGCGTCACTAGTCGCTAGCAAATCCTCATTCTTCCAGTTGTGATTAAAGACACAGAAACACACACACACAACATGAAATGGCTGTTCAAGGTGATTGGCTGGGCAAGGTGTGTTTTCTTTTTTGCAGCACTAGCTGGATTGAATCCAGTTCATTAAATATCCATGGACAAACCAGTCAATCCTGTTGACAGGCTCAACCTCATTAATCTCTTGGTGTGGACCATTACGAGTTAAGTTTAGTGAACAATTTTACATGCTTTTCCACAGAGGTAAAAAAAATATAAAAATGCTTCTAAAGGCACTACAGATTACTAATTTATTCCAAAGGCTGTATAAAAGGTTAACCTCAACTGTTGCATGTAGAGATGTTTGTAAAAATCCAACCAAGAAAGAAGATTTTGTATATGTTTTTGATAATTGCATGCCGGAGGTCTTATTTTTATAGTCTACGACTTCTTTGAACATTGATATTTGTAGTCAATTATAAAATTAATGTATATATTAAGCATAAAAACCTTTTTTTAAAGCCAAAACTTTCTTTTTCAGTTGCTTGATAATGTGGAAAATAAGATGAAAGGCACCTGTGTAGAGGGCACTATACCCAAATTATTCCGCGGCAAAATGGTGGTATGTGGCTACCAGTTCTAAAAGATCTTTTGAAAAGGTTTTAGAATATGAATTTTTTGACTATTACTACTTAAGTCACTTTTAACTTTCCTTATTTGCAGTCCTATATCCAGTGTAAAGAAGTAGACTATCGGTCTGATAGAAGAGAAGATTATTATGATATCCAGCTAAGTATCAAAGGAAAGAAAAATAGTAAGTGTTGCGTGTATCTAATGGCATGATCTTTTGATGATTTCTATTGTGGTTTAATGTTTCATTTACACAAGTGATGTTTTTTTAAACAGTCTAAACACAGAGAATGGCTCAGATCTTAAGCAAATAGCTCACTGGGTGGACTCAGGCTTGTCACCTCCACCCAGCTCTAGTGTTGGCCAGCACCCCCACAGCCCTTCCCAGCCACCGCCTCCCTCTCCTCACAGGAAACCACCATGTGGACTTCTAACAGCCTCGGTTAACTTTGCATGTTTTAGGTGTCTATTTAAATAGAATTTTGTAGTAGGATGTATTTGTTTATTTTGTTGTTGTTTTTTGAGATAGGGTCTTGTGCTGTATAGGCTGGGGTGCAATGGTGCAATGGTAGCTCACTGCAGCCTGAAACTCCTCCTGCTTCAGCTTCCCCAGTGGCTGGGAACACAGGTGTGTGCCACTACACCCAGCTTTTTTTTTTTTTTTTTTTAAATAGAGATGGGGTCTCGCTTTGTTGCTCAGGCTGGTCTTCAACTCCTGGGTTCAAGCAGCCTTCCTGCCTTAGGCTCCCAAAGCACTGGAATTAGACATGAGCCACCGTGTCCAGCCTGTGTCTGATTTCTTTTGCTGAGCACATTCATGAGATACATCCACACTGGGACTAGTCATAGTAATCATTTGTGTTGCTTTATAGTATTCCATTTTGAGAATATACCACAAAAATTTTGAAATCTTTCTTTTTTTTTTTTTTTTTTTTTGAGACGGAGTCTCACTCTGTCCCCCTTGCTGGAGTGCAGTGGCCAGATCTCAGCTCACTGCAAGCTCCGCCTCCCGGGTTCAGACCATTCTCCTGCCTCAGCCTCCCGAGTAGCTGGGACTACAGGCGCCCGCCACCTCGCCCGGCTAGTTTTTTTGTATTTTTTAGTAGAAACGGGGTTTCACTGTGTTAGCCAGGATGGTCTCGATCTCCTGACCTCGTGATCCACCCGTCTCGGCCTCCCAAAGTGCTGGGATTACAGGCTTGAGCCACCGCGCCCGGCCGAAATCTTTCTTCTTCTGATTGATATTTGGGTTGGTCTCCGTTTGAGGTGGTTGGACATAAGGCAGATTGACCATTCTTAATGCCTGTTTGCATTTGGAGGAAGAGGAATTACTGGCCTGTAGGGTGTGCATATGTTCAGCTTGATGGATAAAGTTAGCAAGATTCCCAAAGTGGTTTATCAGTTTCACAGTCATCAGCAAGGTGTCAGAGTTACAGTTGCTCCATACCCACACTGGAGCTGTCAGTTGCCGGACGTGGAAAGATTTTGGTGGGAGTATATATGGTGCTGTCTGCATTTTAGTTTGTATTTCCTTGAAGATCAGTTAGGTTGTTCTTACCTTTTCAAATGCTTATTGGCAATTTGGATATCTTCCTTTATAAAATGCTTGTTTAAATACTTTAACAATTTTAGTATTGGCTTCTTTTTTTCCCCTTAACTGATTTATAGTCATTCTTTTAAAGAAATATTTAAAATAAGGGGGAGGATGGGTGTGGTCGCTCATGCCTGTAATTTCAGCAGTTTGGAAGGCTGAGGCGGGAGGATTGCTAGAACCCAGGAGTTTGAGGCCAGCAACACAGTGAGACAGGCAACATAGTGAGACTCCATCTCTACAAAAACTACAAAAATTAGCTGGGTGTGGTGGCATGCACCTGTAGTCCCAGCTACTCGAGGCTGAGGCAGGAGGATAGCTTGAGCCCTGGAGTTCAAGGCTGCAGCGAGCCATGATTGCGCCACTGTACTCCATCCTGGGCAACAGAGCGAGTGCCTGTCTCAAGAAAGTAAAATAAAATAAAAAGAGTGAGGAGGGGAAGTGCTTTATGTTGACCCGCATACTTACAGCTTGCAGTGCTCCTCTGTTTTTAATTTGGATATGGATTCTTACTAGGAATCATTGAGTACAGGTTGGCTGAGATGAGTTTTTTCAGCTTGCATGCCTGGAAAGATGTTATTTTATCTGCAGTTGTGAAAGACATTTTAAGTCGGTGTAGACTTCTAGATTGGCAGGTTCCTGCCTTTGGTCTGTTAGATGTTCCACCATCTTCTTGCTCGCATCGTTTCTGAGAAGTGGGCGGTAGCGTCCTCACTCTTGTTCATTTGTTTCTCGGCCCCAAGCGTCTCACGCTTCACTTCACTTCACTTCGCTTCACTTCACTTCTCTTCTCTCTTCCCTCTTCTCTCCTCTTTTTTTGAGAGAGAGTCTTGCTCTGTCACCCAGGCTGGAGTGCAGTGGCCGGATCTCAGCTCACTGCAAGCTCCGCCTCCCAGGTTTACGCCATTCTCCTGCCTCACCTTCCCGAGTAGCTGGGACTACAGGCGCCCGCCACCTCGCCCAGCTAGTTTTTTGTAATTTTTAGTAGAGATGGGGTTTCACCTTGTTAGCCAGGTTGGTCTCGATCTCCTGATCTCGTGATCTGCCCATCTTGGCCTCTCAAAGTGCTGGGATTACAGGGTTGAGCCACCGCACCTGGCCCGATTTTCAGACTTTAAATTTTTTTTTTTTTTATTTTTAGAAGTTTGACTTGGATTTTTTTCTTTCTTTCTTTTTTTTTTTTTTTTTTTGAGACGGAGTTGTGCTCTGTCGCCCCGGCTGGAGTGCAGTGGCTGGATCTCAGCTCACTGCAAGCTCCGCCTTCCAGGTTTATACCATTCTGCCTCAGCTTCCCGAGTAGCTGGGACTACAGGCGCCCACCACCTCGTGTGGCTAGTTTTTTGTATTTTTTAGTAGAGATGGGGTTTCACCTTGTTAGCCAGAATGGTCTCGATCTCCTGACCTTGTGATTCGCCCGTCTCGGCCTCCCAAAGTGCTGGGATTACAGGCTTGAGCCACTGCGCCTGGCCTGGATTTTTTTTTAAATGGAAATCTGTATCTGTTCTTTTTTTTTCTATGTATTTATCAATTAATTATAATTATTTGGAGACAAGGTGTTGCCGTGTTAGGCCAGTGTCGGAGGTCCTGCGCTCAAGCAGTCTGCCCGCCTTGGCCTCCCGAAGTGTTGGGACCATGGCCAGCCCTGTGTCTCTTCTTAGTATGCTCTTGCTTTCTTCTGCTTTGGACTTAAGTTGATAATGCTCTTGTCTACTAATTCTGTCATCTGTGAGATTTCTGCGTCTGTTCCTATTGAAGGATTGTTCTCTTTGTCTTGGGTGGTGGTTTCAGCTTCTTTGCATGCTTGGTAATCTTTTTTTTTTTCTTTTTTCTTTTTTTTTTTTTTGAGACGGAGTCTCACTCTGTCGCCTAGGCTGGAGTGCAGTGGCGCAGTCTCGGCTCATCACAACCTCCGTCTCCTGGGTTCAAGCAGTTCTCCTATCAGCCTCCTGAGTAGCTGGCATTACAGGTGCCCGCCACCACACCCAGCTAGTTTTTGCATCTTTAGTAGAGACGGGGTTTCACCATGTTTTGGCCAGGGTGGTATTGAACTCCTGACCTCATGGGATCCACCCGCCTCGGCTTCCCAAAGTGCTGGGATTACAGGCGCGAGCCACAGAGCCACTGTACTGGGCCACATGCTTGGTAACCTTTTTATTGAACAGCAGGCATGGTGATTTTTATCTTGCTGGGCGTTAGATATTACTAACCTTTGCTCTTACGCACAGATAAGTGATTTGTTAATCATTTGCTTCCTTTGAGTCTTGTTTTTAAGCCTTGCTAGATGGGAGAACAGGTTTTACTTGAGAGATAACCTGTCCCCACGTCCTTTTAGTTGTTAGCTGAGTCTCCCAGGTGTTCAGAGGTTTTTCCGCTGTGACTGATGGGAACACAGACTTCCCAGCCTGTCATGAGCTCTGAAGGTTGTTCCCCCGAGTCCTCATCCTCTTGCTGCTTCTTTCCCTTGCCCCAGGTAATTTCCTCGATTTCACTAGTCAGTTCTCACTGACAGCTTCGGAAGAAACTGCGCATCCCCAAGTCTTGCTTTCTGGGCAGCATTCTGCTTTAGGCTACTCTGCCCCTCAGGTTCCGGCTCCCTTGGGCTCCTCTGATTCTCACTTCTTGGCTCTTTCTGGGTTTGCCTTTCGCTGGCTGCAGCCTGTAAACTCTCAGCAGAGCTGGGCCCATCACGGGACTCTCATTTGTCCCGTCAGGGATCCCTGTCCTGTACCACATGTGTTCGGAGCGTGACTGCAGCTGTTTTCAGTGTTGTGCAGTTGCGTGTTTCCTTCATGATCGGAGCAGGAAGAGCTCTCCATACACTCTGGCTGCACAATTCTGTGTTGGATTGAGAGCTTGTCCCTCAGCATGTGGCTCCTCCTTTCACTCTTAATGTTACCATTCTTAATTTTAGGGAAATACAGTGTGTCCTTGTTTGCTTTTTATGTCCTGTAAAATTCTATTACTTTTTACTATTTTGCCTTTTCCATTTATCTACAATCCACCTGGAATAAGTGGGGGTGAGGAGATGCCAGGACCAACTTCCACTCCATCCCGTGTTGACCTCTGAGGAAATCGAGGGTTTCCTTGTTGTTCTGCCACATCAGGCAGCCGTTCACCTTTGTGCATCTCTGCTTTTGAGACCAAGGGGTGGTCCATACTGCCCAATTCCAAGCTGTCTTCATAATCATAGCTTTACAGTGTGTGCTTTGTTCAAATAACAGTAAAACCTTAACTGTTACCTCCATATTGTCATTTTAACGTCCTTAAGAAAGATACTAATGACCTTTGGCCAATGAGCAAAGGTGCTAACAGCACATTTACCTACAGTATTGGCTACAGGGGGAGAATTACTGTTGTTAATTAGTGTTGTTTACCTTTTCTGCTATTCCTAAATATGCTGATTTAAATAACTTATACCTGGGTTGGCTATATTATAAATGAAGCTTTAGCAATTGACTTTTCTCTCTCTTTTCCAAAGTATTTGAATCATTTGTGGATTATGTGGCAGTAGAACAGCTCGATGGGGACAATAAATACGACGCTGGGGAACATGGCTTACAGGTAACTTGGGTGTTTTGTGCTAGTGTCATATTGTAGTTTTCTTCTTTATTTTCAGTTCTTTTAATTGCTAAATAAGAAATTGCTTGTGCCCTTTCATGTGTTTCTGGTATTTAGAGTATACAAGGATTCTGTTTCTTGGATAGTCGAATGGGGAGGGTGAGGGGGTATTAGGACATGGGAGTGCAGCTGATTTATCCCGTAGAAGCACATCCAGCAGGATGGAGGGTCTCGTGGGGTTTTAGGAATCTTATCCTTTCCCCGTTCCTCACCTTACTGGTGTCACTGCTCCAGTTTTCCTTCAGTTTCTCCTGGTCACAAGTGGCATTTCTTGGTGAGTTGGACTGTGTTTATTTAGGTCGTGTTGCTTTATTTTTAAATGTATTTTTAATGAATTTAGTTTTCTGAGGATCCCGACTTTAGAATGAGGAGTGTGTTCTCTAGGGTTATGGCCCCTAGAGAACACACTGGGCATCTGACAGAGCAGTGAGCATGGTGCGTGACCAGGTGGCCAGCCCCCGCTTGGATGGAGGGAAATGAACTGTTCCTGGCTGCTGGTCTGGCTGGTCTGTTGGATCTGCAGTGTTCTCGTGGATCCAGTGATCCAGGGTCTGTTATGTCATCTTATAACCTTGACTCATTGACTCAACTGATTTATAATTAAAAATTTCAGGCCAGTGTGTGCTTACAAAGCCTGCCAGTGTATACTTCATGATGCCCGTGTACCCATTTTGTAGTCAGCTTCAAATGTACTCTTCTGCTAGGTCTGTCCAGTTGGACTGAGAAACTGAGGTATAGATCAGAAAGTTGTTTTTTTGTTTTTTTTTTTTTTGTTTTTTTTTGAGATGGAGCCTCGCTCTGTTCCCCAGGCTAGAGTGCAGTTGTGCGATCTCGACTCACTGCAACCTCCGCCTCCTGGGTTCAAGCAATTCTTCTACCTCAGCCTCCCGAGCAGCAGGGATACAGGCACCCGCCACTATGCCCAACTAATTTTTGTAGTTTTAGTAGAGATGGGGTTTCACCATATTGGCCAGGCTGGTCTCGAACCCCTGACCTTGTGATCCACTTGCCTCAGCCTCCCAAAGTGCTGGGATTACAGGTGTGAGCCACTGCGCTTGGCCAGAAAGTTATTTTTTAATGAGAACTTTGGCAGCTTGGTGTGGTTAAGAAATATTCTGGTCTTCTCACAAGAATTATTATTTTCTATTCTGGATGTTTTAGGGTCTGGTTGAGCAATATGTATTTGAGTCAAAGCCTCAGTGGACAGCGGTGGAGACAGAATCCTTTTATCTTTCAGGCTGTATTAAAAACAGGCCCTTCCCCACTGTGGAGTGGGTTCCTGAGGTCTGTGTTTGTCTTTACTGAGATAGCCCTGTCTTAAACGAGCAGCTCATGTACATCCAAGAACCTTGGCATACGGGTGTGTCTTGTTATGGCCCCCAATTCCTCCAGGTCTCTTGCTAGCTATGGGGCAGGTGGGTTTCCAGCCAGAAGGAAAGTCTGCATTGGAAATACAGCTGTGAGTCAGACGTGCATTGAGGGACCCTGACCACCTGGCCGTGGGTGAGATTGGCAAAGCCTGATTTTACTGAGGAACAAAGAGCTGGCCAAGATGGAGCAGAGACAGAGCGGGGCGAGAGCTGTAGAGTCCGATGTCCCCAGAGAAGGCTTGTTGAGAAGTTGGGGTGTCCTGTCCCACAGAGGCTGGCAGTCAGCTGGGGAAGGGCCTTGCTGACACTGGATCAGAACTTTCTTAGAAGTGGGATTGAGCCATAAGCACTAAGGGCGTGCCCTGTGATACATGGGTTCTTATGCAAACATCAAAGAGCCCAAGGAAAGGAAGCTTATAATCCTGCCAACCCATCACTGGGTTCATTGCTACTTGTTCTGTTGGGGCGTTTCATAAGCATACCTAATCTTGCGTAATTATAACCAGAGTTTTCTGCTTTTCCATTTAACGATTTTTCTGTGGATCTCCATAATTTTCACAGTGTTTAATGACTGTATAATTCAGCAGCAAATGACTGTCTAAATTTCCTTAACCATTTCTTCCCCCATTGCTGGATATCAAGTTAGAATACAATCCAAGGTAAGAGAATCTCACAGTCATGCTGGTGCAGCATTATTTTAACGAACAAAGAGACCCATAAACAGACCTAAAGAAAACATTTCAAAGATGCCCTAAATGGACATCTAAACTTCCCTGCCTTTGTCTCCAGAGTCCCCAGACATGTTCCAATCTTGCTGAGCCGCTGTTGATTTCATTGCTTCCAGGAGTAAGTAGAGGCTAACTACATTTGCATTTCTTTTTCATTGTTCAGGAAGCCGAGAAAGGTGTGAAATTCCTAACATTGCCACCAGTGTTACATCTACAACTGATGAGATTTATGTATGACCCTCAGACGGACCAAAATATCAAGATCAATGATAGGTAATCTGTAGTGGGATGTAAAGTTAAGATTTCATCATTGCGCTGGTCTAGGGGGTTAGTCTCAGTGCTTTCCTCAGTCTTTGTATTTTCAGTCCCATGTCTGATTTATTTAGATTTCCCTTCTACCTCTGTGTCCCAAGAGCAGCAGTGTTAAAGGAATTCTTTTATGTCAAGTTTCAGAGGCCGCCTCTGCCGAGTCTGTTTCCCCTCTCAAGATGCTTTGCCCAGTCCCAGCTCTGCTGTCTGCTGTGGCTGATTTAAGTCCACAAGGATGGGGCTGTTTCTGCTTCACAGATCTTGCATTCACAGGATTTCTAATAAATTTAATTTTGACCAATTGTAAATGTTATTTCACAGGGACTTTTAGTGTATTTGTTTAAATAGGATTTTCCAATATTTTGTTGTCTCTCAGTTGACGTCAACTTCTAGAATGTGCTAGAGTTTTCAGGAATGCTAAAGTAGTTGTTTGTATGCCAATTACAAGTAGTTATTTTTATTTTTTTTATTTTTTGAGACGGAGTCTCGCTCTGTCGCCCAGACTGGAGTGCAGTGGCCAGATCTCAGCTCACTGCAAGCTCCGCCTCCCGGATTCACGCCATTCTCCTGCCTCAGCCTCCCGAGTAGCTGGGACTACAGGTGCCTGCCACCACGCCCGGCTAGTTTTTTGTATTTTTTAGTAGAGACGGAGTTTCACCTTGTTAGCCAGGATGGTCTCGATCTCCTGACTTCGTGATCCGCCTGTCTTGGCCTCCCAAAGTGCTGGGATTACAGGCTTCAGCCACCGCGCCCGGCCCTATTTTTATTTATTTTGTTATGTTTTTGAGATGGAGCCTTGCTGTGTTGCCCAGGCTGGAGTGCAGTGGCACTATCGTGGCTCACTGCAGCCTTGAACTGGTGGGCTCAAGCGATCCTTGTGCCTCAGCCTTCCAAGTACCTGGCTAATTTTTGTATTTTAATGGAGTGAGGGTTTCACCATGCCGGCCAGGCTGGTCTCAAGTGATCTGCTGGCCTCAGCCTCCCAAAAGTGCTGGGAGTACTGGCATGAAACACCACCCCCAGCCACAAGTAGTTTTTAGATTGTTAAAATACCAGGTGCAGGAGTGACAGTGTGCACTACCTTGTCTGATAGAGGATACAGTAGTTTTATCCTGAGTAGGTTGAGCACCAGCTTTGTATGGAATGTAGATTGGTCATTCAGCTTTCAGGTTTGACGGAGAGTATAATCAAATCATGTTACTTGCCACCAGCTGAGCCTTTCGTCACCCATTCAGTCTTTATATGGGTCAGAAGCTATCTCAGCCAGAACTCACAAACTGGCAGCCTTCAGACCAATTCCCACCTGTTGGTATGTTTCTTTAGGTCCTTACTTTGTTTTTGTTTTTATTGGAGCCAGTGGCAAACATTTTTTAAATTGTGAGATTTTACATAGATGCTAAGATTTTGACATCGTTTAGGAATCCGAAGGTTTGGCAACTTGAGGCCACCATTCCTGAAGGCTGCAGGGGCTGTGAACTGAGTGCTGGCTGCTTCACAGGCGAGGCGAATGCTGTGCTTGGGACCAGCCCCCACCCGTGGAACTTGCCTTCCTGCCTCTTAATTTTGCAACCCTGATGGTGAAATTTGGTCAAGTAAATCAAAATTTGTAGAGCCAGTTAAAACTTTGTCGAATTCAGGATGTCTGTAGAATATTAAAACTAAGTCGATATTCAGAGTGGGAAATATTTTTACATGTCTTTCTGAATTTGATTTTTCATGTTTCTCAGTTTGCAGATATCCTTAGTAGTCTTAACCTCTCGACCCTCAGAATCATTTCTTGATATATTTGGAATTCCCCCAGCCTAAATTATTCGTAGTGTGTATTATGTTGACTAGGAATAATTATTTCCATCAAGTAGACATTACGTTATGTAGTTCATAGGCCTTCCCAAGGCAGTTCATGCTTATCACATTAAAGATGAGCCAATACATTAAATGGCCTTACTTAAAGTGTGATTTTTTTTGTGTAAATTAATACTGAATTTCTTTTAAAATGTTTTCTAATAGGTTTGAATTCCCAGAGCAGTTACCACTTGATGAATTTTTGCAAAAAACAGATCCTAAGGACCCTGCAAATTATATTCTTCATGCAGTCCTGGTTCATAGTGGAGATAATCATGGTGGACATTATGTGGTTTATCTAAACCCTAAAGGGGATGGCAAAGTAAGTGCTGGGACCCAGGACTGAATGCGAGCTCATCAGAAAGTTAACACAGACGCTCTGCTTCAGCCTGTTTTGGTTCCTACTTGGGACCTTGTCAGGGACCCCTAATTGATCTGTGTATTCTCTGGCTACTACGTGCTGTTGTCCCATCCATTTAATTGCTGAGATTTGAAGGGAAATAGTAAATTAGCATTTGTGCTTCTCTTCGTTAGTAATCAACGTTGGAACCTACAGAATCCCTTATATCTCATGTGAGACACTTACATTTTCTTCTGAATGCTTGTGGGATAATTACCCATGCCATGGGCCCAGTCGGAGAGGCCGGCTGGTTGCATGTCCCTCTGCATGCCCCCTGGTCCTCACTTGTTTCCTCTCATGGGGATCTCATGCAGTCTTCACCACCACCCTTGGGAGCGTAGAGGGCGCCATACTCATTTGGCACATGAGGATCTTGGAATCTACCTCCAAGACCACAGGGCCAGCACCCAGCTCCTGCCAAGGAGATTTGATGGAGGGACCCCACAGCATGAGAAAACAGTGAAGAGTACCTGTAACAGTAGCGCTCGCCACTATTTAATACGGCACCATCCACAAGGCAGATGGGAAGATAACTGTTAGAGACATGCCATGTTGACTTCAGTCTGGCCCTTAACTTGATTCCATAAAATGCCATGGGATAGGATAAAACAACCCATTTAATTATATAACTAAAGGATAAAATTTGAACTCTCATTTGGTGTGCTCAGTATGGCCTTTTTAATTCTGTAAAGAGTTGGTAATGTCAGTAGATTGAACCTAAATGGAAAACGGGCTATTTGAGTAGATTAGAAAAATTGCCATTGGGCGAACGGTAGTAATGCCCACAGAATGTTGAATGGGGATGGCAAAGGTCCTAGTGAATTGTATGAGTGGATACCTGAGGCTCTGCCTGCCTAGCACACCATCAAGTTGTGTGCCTGTGTATGTATACACATGTATATTTTTTCAACTGGGGCATACCTAGTTCACACATTTTAGAACAACGCTGCCGTCTAGTGTTGGGTGCTTGTCACAGTGCTTGATCGCTGCTGATGTGTGTTGCTTTCCTTGCAGTGGTGTAAATTTGATGACGACGTCGTGTCAAGGTGCACTAAAGAGGAAGCAATTGAGCACAATTATGGGGGTCACGATGACGACCTGTCTGTTCGACACTGCACTAATGCTTACATGTTAGTCTATATCAGGGAATCAAAACTGAGTGAGTAGCGTTCACTTTTGTTCTGTCCTTTACTGTGGTGGACTTGACATTTGTACCATGAATTCACAGTATCCTTTTTTGTCCAGACATGTTTTATGCTTATTCCACTATATTTACAACAGCCCAGAAACAAGCAGGGTTGGGCTTGTGCAGACTCATGGTACCAAGTAATTTCACGTTAATAGATTATTTTATTTTATTTTGAGACGAAGTCTCACTCTGTCGCCCAGGCTGGAGTGCAGTGGCGCAATCTCGGCTCACTGCAAGCTCCACCTCCTGGATTCACGCCATTCTCCTGCCTCATCCTCCTGAGTAGCTGGAACTACAGGGCCCGTCACCATGCCCGGCTAATTTTTTGTATTTTTTTTTTTAGTAGAGATGGGGTTTCACCATGTTAGCCAGGATGGTCTTGATCTCCTGACCTCGTGATCCGCCTGCCTTGGCCTCCCAAAGTGCTGGGATTACAGGAATGAGCCACCAAGCCTGGCCTAATAGATTATCTTATTAATGATGACCTAGAATCAGGAGCTTCTAAGGAGGCGAAAGTCCATCTGCAGAGGTCAAAGAGGATGCCTTTGTCCTGCAGGTGAAGTTTTACAGGCGGTCACCGACCATGATATTCCTCAGCAGTTGGTGGAGCGATTACAAGAAGAGAAAAGGATCGAGGCTCAGAAGCGGAAGGAACGACAGGAAGCCCATCTCTATATGCAAGTGCAGGTCAGCCCCCACCGTTCTGGGACTCCTGGGTCACCATGAAGCAGGGCACCCATCTCTGTACGCACGTGCAGGTCAGCCCCCGCCCCTCTAGGACCATTGGGTCACCCACCGCACCGCAGGGCAACTGCCCAGAGAGAAGCTGCTCCACGTGCTCTCCTGAGCTTGGTCTCAGTCCCAGAGTAGTTCCTGATACACAAACCAGGACTGTTGTGCCCTGAGCTGCTCTGGGCAGCTGCCTGAGCATTTGTAACACCTGGCCCTGTTGGTGGCAGGCAGGGCTGGTTCAGGAGTAAAGACTTGGGTGTCAGAAGTCAGGTCACCAGGCAGAGTAGTGATCAAGTGCACGTCAGGGTGTGTGTTGATTCAGAAAGTACTGTAGGGGTTGGAGAAGGGAGGAGGTCATCTCACAGTTGGCTATGTAGCTAGGTCCAATTTATAGGTGAGTTAAGTTATTGCAGTGAAACACAGCCTCCTTTTCTTTTTTCTTTTCTTTTTTTTTTTTGAGACGGAGTTTCACTCTTGTTGCCCAGGCTGGAATGCAGTGGCATGATCTCTGCTCACCTCAACCTCTGCCTCAGTCTACCGAGTAGCTGGGATTACAGGCATGTGCCACTACACCCAGCTAATTTTGTATTTTTGGTAGAGACAGGGTTTCTCCATGTAGGTCAGGCTGGTCTTGGAACTCCTGACCTCAGGTGATCCACCTGCCTCACCCTCCCAGAGTGCTGGGATTACAGGCGTGAGCCACCGTGCCCAGCCCACAGCCTCCTATTTCTAAATAAATAGGTTTACATTTTGGTCATTTTATGCTGTTTTTCTTCATTGGTCTTCTGAAGAAGTTTCTTTGGAACAAAAAATGAGTTTTCAGCATTTTAATGTTTAAATATGTTCAGTGTGGACTCATTTTTTGTCAGTTGTCAAGTCTTTTCTGTGTTTTCATACAAATTTTCAGATAGTCGCAGAGGACCAGTTTTGTGGCCACCAAGGAAATGACATGTACGATGAAGAAAAAGTGAAATACACTGTGTTCAAAGTGTTGAAGAACTCCTCGCTTGCCGAGTTTGTTCAGAGCCTCTCTCAGACCATGGTGCGTGCCGGTCTTATGGATGTCCCCACCCTGGTTCCCAAGGTCCACCTTCCTTCCCTGTCACTAGAAAAGACTAACTGCCTTTGGGGGTGGGTGCTGGGTCCAGCTACTGTCTGACAGTGAGGGGTGTGACCCAGGAATGTTTCCTACCTGAGAAAGTGCAAGAAAACCACTGACCCCCTGACTGCAGCTCTGGGGTACCCACAGGATTTCGCAGACATGTTTCCACCGCTTTTCCTCGTTCTCCACTCCACTCCCTGCACCCCCATCCCCTCTTTATTTTTGTAAAATGGGCATTCGATCCTGAAGGATAAGTCACAGTTGTCCAAATCAACCGGGAAAGAATTAGAATTCTTTTTCTTACAATCGCAGTCTTTTTTCTTTCTTTTTTTTTTCCGAGACAGAGTTTCACTCTTGTTACCCAGTGGCGCGATCTCAGCTCACTGCAACTCCGCCTTTTGGTTTCAAGCAATTATCCTGCCTCAGCCTCCCGAGTAGCTGGGATTACAGGTGCCCGCCACCACGCCTAGCTAATTTTTATATTTTTAGTGGAGATGGGATTTCACCATCTTGGCCAGGCTGGTCTTGAGCTCCCGACCTCGTGATCCACCCGTCTCAGCCTCCCAAAGTGCTGGGATTACAGGCGTGAACCACAGCACCTGGCCTACAATCACAATCTTAACATTAACATTTTGACTATATATGTATGTATATGTGTATATATGTATATGTATATGTGTATATATGTATATGTATATACATATGTGTGTGTAATACAGAGGACTAAAATATGAGTGTGTTTTTATCTTAATCTATTCTTAATATTTTTTCAGGGATTTCCACAAGATCAAATTCGATTGTGGCCCATGCAAGCAAGGAGTAATGGAACAAAACGGCCAGCAATGTTAGATAATGAAGCCGACGGCAATAAAACAGTAAATATTGTTAATAGCGTATCTGGTTTGGAACCATACAGGAGGTGTTAGTCCTCTGCACTTAGTGCAGCTTGTTTCCCTTTTGGTCCACTTAACTAGAATTGGACGTTTTCTTCAGTACTTGACTGTAGTTTTTCGCTCTGTCACCTAAGCCATTAGACTCTTCTAAAATCAGCGTCTCTTTTGGAAATAGATGATTGAGCTCAGTGATAATGAAAACCCTTGGACAATATTCCTGGAAACAGTTGATCCCGAGCTGGCTGCTAGTGGAGCGACCTTACCCAAGTTTGATAAAGATCGTAAGTGCCCACGAGACGCCTGCCTGCACTTAGAGCAGTAGCGTTGGATTCCTGGATTGTTGTTCTAAACACACAGGGTTAAGCCTTCTTCCCTTGCAGAAAGATCTGTTGATCAATTCCACAAATGCTCACTTGACTTCCTGATGAAGTCAAATAAGACTGACTTGGCTGCAAGTTTCCTGTGAGGCCTGGAGACAGTAGCAGCCATGTGGGGCCGTCCTGTTCTGTCTTCAGTCTCAGCTGCTGTGCTGTGCTAATCGCGTTGGTCACATCCTAAAGAGCAGGGTTGCAAACGTCTGTCAGGGGCCAGATAGGCAATATCTCAGGCGTTTCAGGCCTTTCTGTCTGTACTAAGGCGGCCACAAAGAATATGTAAATGAACGGGCTGGCTGTCTTCCAGTACAACTTTATCGACAAAACAGGTGGATCGGAATTTGCTGACCCTTGCTATAAAATGACACTTTTATTGCTGTGAGTGGTCACTTCTGGCAAAGACACAAGACCATGCGCAATCTTCCCGTGGCAACGCTCTTCCAGCCAGTCAGTGCCAGGTCTCAGAACTAGGAATTCTAAGTTTGCTGCACTCAATACCGTCTTGACTGTCTAAATGTAGTGGGTTTCCATGGGTCTGATGTTCGGAAACTCTGCGGTCATAGCCTCAGCTTCGTGACTAAGCCACATCTGAAGTAACTTTTAGGTACCTTAAGCTGTCATTTCACTTGTCACTGAGCTATTCAGCTTACTGGTTTTTTTGTTTTTGTTTTTTTTTTGTTTTTTAAGCATTGTACTGAGTGTTTGGATCTTAACAAAACTTGTTTATTAACCTTGTAGATGATGTAATGTTATTTTTGAAGATGTATGATCCCAAAACGCGGAGCTTGAATTACTGTGGGCATATCTACACACCAATATCCTGTAAAATACGTAAGTCCTTTGTGCACTTACCTTCGGAGTAGAGTTTGCTCAGTACATTACAGCTACACATTTACAATATCTTCTTTCTCCTAGGTGACTTGCTCCCAGTTATGTGTGACAGAGCAGGATTTATTCAAGATACTAGCCTTATCCTCTATGAGGTTTGGATGGTTTATTTTTCCATAATTAGTATATTCTTAGTAGTTTGTGGAGGATTTTGTTTGTTCTTTTTACCCCGAATTTGTTACTCTGTTAGGTCTACCAACTAACTCAGGGCCTCAGATGATCTTGAGAATGACATATTTAGATTTGTGATTTGTTTTTTTTTTTTTAATTTATTTTTTATTTTTTATTTTTTTAGAATCAGTTTTACATATTTGTGGATTTATTTATTTAGCTTTTTCCGTTAACATTTTAACTTAAAACGTGAATAGAATTGGGTGTACAGAAAATACTTAAGTACATGGAAGACTCTCTGGCCATATTAAACATTAGACAAACTTTGCAATGTAACAATTTTATATCTTTCACTGTAGGAAGTTAAACCGAATTTAACAGAGAGAATTCAGGACTATGACGTGTCTCTTGATAAAGCCCTTGATGAACTAATGGATGGTGACATCATAGTATTTCAGAAGTATGTACTTTGTGAAGGATTGTATCACTTTCTACTAATTTCAGGATTTTTTTAAGTTGTAGAACCAAGAAACATAAGTACCTAGATCCTGAGCCACGTTTTTGTTTTTGTTTTTTTAATGTAGCTCTGTTGACAGTCTTTCTCTGGGTTTTGAAATTAGGTGTGGTGAACATTTTCATTTCATAAAGCTCTTCTCAATTCCTTAAAATGTCTCAAGTGCACGTGGCAACTGTTAGCAGGGTGGGAACAATTGCTTCCTTCCCCTAAGATTTATGAAATCAAAACTCCTTAGAATGTACCTACTTGGGTAATTCATTTCAGTTTGTCTTCATGTAAACCAACCAGTCTTTGGTCTTAGACACTCAGTGTCTGAAAGCGGCTCGATGGCACATGAAAGCCCTGATTTGCTGACTCACGGTCAGTGACTGGGCTCCACCACCTGTCAGGTCTGTGGGCAAGACACTGCGTCCAAGTCTGCTCCTGTAGAGGAGGCGCAGGTGCTGTTACCTAAGGGGGTTTTGTTTTGTAGTGGGATGAGAATGTAAAGCCACCACGTTGTGCCTGGCTCAGTGCATGCCCTTGCATACTTGTCTCGCTTACAAAGGGGAACCTGAATTTATCTTGCAAGAGAGCCTGTTGGTGTCACTGTTGTGTAAAAGATGATGCCATTTTTACCAGCTACCCCCTGCCATGGTCTTTGATTCAGACTGCAAACTTTCTCCCCCCACCAGGGATGACCCTGAAAATGATAACAGTGAATTACCCACCGCAAAGGAATATTTCCGAGATCTCTACCACCGCGTTGATGTCATTTTCTGTGATAAAACAATCCCTAATGATCCTGGATTTGTGGTTACGTTATCAAATAGAATGAATTATTTTCAGGTATTTAATAAATGCTCCTTTCCTCTTCAGATCCCACACCAGAAAGACAAATTTCTTTCTTAAAATGCTTGTCGAAGAAGCTATCTCATGGTTTTGGTTCAGGAGGGGCTATGCCTGAGGAAATCTCCCACTGAAGTGGATTCAGGCTGATACTGCCATGGGAGCTAGAATAATTGCCATCAGAAAAGAACCTGTAGACCTCACCATTAAAAGTGAAAACTTTTCAAAGTTATCTTCATCAGATATGCTATTCCCATGGTGATACATTAAGGAATAATATAGTTTATTCCTGTTTAATAAATTCCTACGGAATTTAAATTCAGGCTGCTCATGGCACGTTTTACGTAATTAATCATGAAGTTTATGACCAGGTTTCAATTTTTTCCCCAAAATATGAACCTTCCTTTCTGTGTCTCAGGTTGCAAAGACAGTTGCACAGAGGCTCAACACAGATCCAATGTTGCTCCAGTTTTTCAAGTCACAAGGGTAAGTCATATGCACGGACACTTGCTAGGTGTTGACTGCATGCTTTCCACAGTTCATTGAAACATCTTGGAACTAATAATTAGCTCGCCATTTCACCCGACATGCCATTTCTTGCTTAGTTTCAGAATTGTCACCACTCACATCTTGACCACATTACTCTGAGATGTTAAAATAATTGACAGCCTCATCCAAAGCCAGACTGACTTTAGATACATCCTCAGTGCATCTCTCATGTGTCCAGCTGGTCAGTCCTGCCAGGCTGCTGGGTCTTTTGTCACTATGGCAGAGAGCATTCAAGTGTGACAGCGAGTGGGACTTAGTTCTCGGGAAACAGGAGTATTAAGTTAAACCCCATGCTAGGTCCAAATTTCAAGTCCAGATGTAAGGCCAGTGGTTTGCTTTTATGCTCACTCACAGATATTTGTTTGTAGGCAAATAAACAAGTCATTTATTTATATGCTGTTTTCTTGTGTAGTTATAGGGATGGCCCAGGTAATCCTCTTAGACATAATTATGAAGGTACTTTAAGAGATCTTCTACAATTCTTCAAGCCTAGACAACCTAAGAAACTTTACTATCAGCAGGTATGAGTCCAAATTAATGTAACTATGGGTAATAAAGAGAAGGCTTGGGTTTTTGGTGACGGTATCTGACGTGAATCTTTCTTTTCTTAATAGCTTAAGATGAAAATCACAGACTTTGAGAACAGGCGAAGTTTTAAATGTATATGGTTAAACAGCCAATTTAGGGAAGAGGTGAGTTTTTTTAATACTATAAATTTTAATTTTTATTGGAATTTGCTTATTGTTTCTACCTGTCCCCAGACGTTGAAAACTAAGACACCAAAGAAAAGCACTCTAAACAACAGCACATGAAAGGGGCTGGGGGCGACCTGGGCCAGTCTTTCCTGCCTCCTGGCAAGACCTCCTGAGGCCTTTGGGTACATCACACGTTAAGCTAAGGAACGATTTGTTCGGAAGCCAGCCCTTCCCTTCCAGGTCCCACTGTGATGCTTATGCATTGCCACTTGGCTGAGGGGGAGGATCCTTCTCCAGCTATTCCTGCCACGGCCTGGTCTCAGGGAGTCCAGCAGGCCTGTGAATGGAGTGGGCCTTGACTCCGCTGTGTGCTTACTCCCCAAGCTGCTAGTGTAGACAGCTCCAGTGTCACATGCTTACTCCAAACAGAAGACACACCCAGCCACATTTTAGGTGGTTCTTTTTTGAGACAGGGTCTCGCTCTGTCGCCCAGGCTGGAGTGCAGTGGCACCATCTCAGCCCATGACAGCCTAGACCTCCTGGGCTCAAGTGATCCTCCCACCTCAGCCCCCAAGTAGCTAGGATTACAGGTGTATGTCACCACGCCCAGCTCATTCATACGTGTGTGTGTGTGTATATATATATATATATTTTTTTTTTTTTTTTTTAGAGACAGGGTCTCACTGTATTGTACAGACTGGTCTTGAGCTCCTGGGCTTAATTAAGCATCCTTCTGCCTAGGCCTCCCAGAGTGTTGGCATTACAGGCATTAGGTGGTTCTTCAAAAAAGTCTGTGTACCTATTTGGATGCCAGATCTCTCACCCTTTCTAGCTCTACAAATATAGAGGGAAAATTCGAGACATAAATAGCCTCACCTTTGTAGAACTGAGCTCCCTGAAGGCCCACAGTCTGCCTCTGGTCTTGTATCTGGACCAGCATTCCTTTCTCATTGTGCTGAGAATTGGGAAGGCCCTGGGTGACCCTTCAGGATCATTTCCTGAGAAGGTGTTCTGTAAATGACAGGCTTTTTGCATCAAGGCCACTTTTGTTAACCTCCTGTCAGTATTTGGTTGGTTCTAGGTTAGGGCCAGTGTTCTCACTGAGAGTGAATTCACAGATGAGGGAGTTGGGGTGGGAATGAGAGCAAGAACATGGGGGCCAGCTGGGGACAGTTGAGAACAATGATGCAACTTCCTCCTCTCTTCCTTTGTGGTAGCAGACTTTGCTTTCTTGAAAGCACTTATTTTATCTTTTCATTACTTAGGAAATAACACTATATCCAGACAAGCATGGGTGTGTCCGGGACCTGTTAGAAGAATGTAAAAAGGCCGTGGAGCTTGGGGAGAAAGCATCAGGGAAACTTAGGCAAGTATTTCTTGAGCCCAAATGTGGACGGTTAGTTAGGGGTGGCAGTAACGCTGACCTCTGCAGCCGCATCGGTGGAAATCACCCAGCCAGAATCCATGCGCATCATTCCCAGACTCAGTGGGGTGTGCCTCAGGTTGCAAAGACAGTTGCACAGAAACTCAACACAGACCCAGTGTTGCTCCAGTTTTTCAAGTCTCAAGGGTAACCATCAAGGCGGTGTGGTGCAGAGGGTTATGCATGTTTCACAATTAAGCCATGTTTGTCCTTCTTCGCCTTGCATCTTCTGATAACATTAGCTGTAGTCAAAAGGCGTGATTCCCATAGAAAAGCCAAACAGAGGAACCGTATGATTTCATTGGAATGACGAACTGAAACTGGAAAGGGTGACTGTTGATTTTGTATTTGACAGATTGAATCACTTCTGATCCATCTAGCCAGCATTTGGGCTGTAGAAAGAAGCCCCTGAATTGATTGTTTATTTCAGAGAGAGGGGAATGATTCTCGCTACATTGACCTGTAGTCACTTGGAGGACAAATGGCCTTTGGGGGCATTTGGTTCCCAAATTTTCTTTAGTTTTAATAAAACAGTTATTAAACAGTGAGACGCTAATCTTTTACCTAATAATAAGAGTAAGTGAGGAAAATGCCTCAATCAACTGAATGTGAATTCCTTGTGAGAAAGGTTTACACAAGTTTCGGAGGCCCAGTCTGTACATCTCTGCCCAAATGTGGCCACTTTCCCTGTATCCAGCAAAGCCCTTTAATCTCATGCTTCGAGGGGACCCCCTCTGCTTGCCTTGCCCCCAGTCTCTGTTTCTGATATTTCAGATCCTCTTAAAAAAAAAAAAAAGACTGGGCGAGGTGGCTCACACTTGTAATCCCAGCACTTTGGGAGGCCGAGGTGAGCGGACCACGAGGTCAGGAGTTTGAGACCAGCCTGCCCAACATAGTGAAACCCTGTCTCTACTAAAAATACAAAAATCAGCTGGGTGTGGTGGCACACACCTATAGTCCTAGCTACTCGGGAGGCTGAGGTGGGAGAATCGCTTGAACCTAGGAGGCGGAGGTTGCAGTAAGCTGAGACCACGCTGTTGCATTCCAGGCTGGGCGACAGAGTAAGACTGTCTCAAAAAAAAAAAAAAAAAGCATATCATGGTAACTTTATTTCTTTCTAGAAAACCATTTTATTTTTATGTGAGTATACATCATTTTGCCCCACTTTTTTTTTCTTCTCTGTTCAGGCTGCTAGAAATTGTAAGCTACAAAATCATCGGTGTCCATCAAGAAGATGAACTATTAGAATGTTTATCTCCTGCAACAAGTCGGACGTTTCGAATAGAGGTATCTGTCCCCGACACCATTGGCACCAAAGAGTATTCATGAGCCCCATCTGCTGCATGTTTAAATATCACAGCAAAGTGTGCAAGTAGCTTGGACTGTGTTTATATACCAGTAATTGAGGTATATGATTCCATGGGTGGACCTGCAGTGTTTTTGCAGAGAGATTAGTCCTCAGTTTGTGTTACTAACCCAATCCAGACAGAAACTGTGGATCACTTGGATTTAGAGCTGTTGACATTTCCACAGGGACTGGAATAATAACAGTATTTGGCGTCTTAAAATTCAGTTTTTTGGGGGAGGAGGAAGAAACTTGGATATCTTCTGGCTTAGGCTTCCATGAGCGCCCATCATTCTGGCTGGATCCAGGTGTGGCATTTTTAGCAAAAACAGGCTCTACCCTCCAGGCTAGAGTAGTGTGAGAATTGAGATATGGACACTTTGACCGCATCACTTGCACTTACAGAACTGTGTCTGTCGTCCATGTCCCCAGGAAATCCCTTTGGACCAGGTGGACATAGATAAAGAGAATGAGATGCTTGTCACAGTGGCGCATTTCCACAAAGAGGTCTTCGGAACGTTCGGAATCCCGTTTTTGCTGAGGATACACCAGGTATGATATTGTGGTTGGCCAAGTGGCTCGCATCAAAACCTGGAGCCTTTGAGTGGCTGCTGTTGCTGAATCTGCGCTCCTGTTGGGGCTGGGCATCGGTTTTGGCGGCTGCCACGTGACGTGGCCCGGGGGTGCCGGCAGTGACCGTGTGAGCACGTGTCCTTTGCCATTCCAGGGCGAGCATTTTCGAGAAGTGATGAAGCGAATCCAGAGCCTGCTGGACATCCAGGAGAAGGAGTTTGAGAAGGTGTGCAGCTGGGGCCTCCTGGGGGCTTGACGGGCCACAGGCTCAAGCCTTGCCTAGCATAGCGGCCTAGGCTTTTTTTTTTTTTTTTTTTTTTTTTTTGCCAGAGATGTGAGTTTTACTGATATACAGAAATAATGGAGGAGTTTTAATTTTTTTTCTTTTAGTTTAAATTTGCAATTGTAATGATGGGCCGACACCAGTACATAAATGAAGACGAGTATGAAGTAAATTTGAAAGACTTTGAGCCACAGCCCGGTAAGGGTTCTCCCCTCGGGGGCTGGTGTGGGTTTCAGACTAAGAAGCAAGTGGTCTGGGGCTGGGAGGGGCAGCCCCAGGGGCAAGTGCCAGCTCTTCTCTCTCCACTGGGTGACCTGTGGAGCCAGGAGCAATATCATTCCATAACCTATGAGTTCTTAACAGATCCTTACATCCTTTGTCACCTGTGAGTTCTTCAAGGAGAGAAGCTTGGACGTGTGTTCAGGGTGATTGAAACTGAGGGTTGGTTGTGAGGACAGTGGCTCTGAGGTGCAGTCAGGGTGTGGGTCTCCTTAGCTCCAGGTGGGCGTGCAGTTCAGGTCCTGGCTTCCCCGCAAACTTACCCCTTGGGGAGCCACGGGGATGCATGCCTCACTGGCCACCACCCCGCTGAGGGGTTCCAGGGCTGCTCTGTGGCCTCACTTGCTTTTCTTCGTCCCCACCAGGTAATATGTCTCATCCTCGGCCTTGGCTAGGGCTCGACCACTTCAACAAAGCCCCAAAGAGGAGTCGCTACACTTACCTTGAAAAGGCCATTAAAATCCATAACTGATTTCCAAGCTGGTGTGTTCAAGGCGAGGACGGTGTGTGGGTGGCCCCTTAACAGCCTAGAACTTTGGTGCACGTGCCCTCTAGCCGAAGTCTTCAGCAAGAGGATTCGCTGCTGGTGTTAATTTTATTTTATTGAGGCTGTTCAGTTTGGCTTCTCTGTATCTATTGACTGCCCTTTTTGAGCAAAATGAAGGTGTTTTTATAAAGCTTGGATGCCAATGAGAGTTATTTTATGGTAACCACAGTGCAAGGCAACTGTCAGCGCAATGGGGGAGAAGAGGTTAGCGGATCATGGGTCCCTGGCTCAAGGTCTCTGGGCTGTCCCTAGTGGGCATGAGTGGCTCGGCTGCCTCCCTGGGGTCCCGTGCACCAGCCCTGCAGCTAGAAAGTCTTGTGTTTAGGCTCGTCCGACCTATTTCCTTCAGATATACTTTCAATGACCTTTTGTGCATCTGTAAAGGCAAAACAGAGAAACTCACAACCTAATAAATAGCGCTCTTCCCTTCATTGTGTGCATTGTCGGCCCTTCCTCGGGTTCTCCTCCTCCAGCTGCCTGGGGGCTTTTTAATAAACTCGTCTCACCTCGTCAGCCACTACTGTCTGCAGCCCCTTTGCAAAGTGGATGCACTGAACACAGTCCGGACAGACATCGTGGGGGTCTTTTTTATTAAATCAAGAACATTGTTAAATTCAATTAAGGTTTACTCTGCTGCCTCGGCAGACTTATGATCTCAACAGTTCATACGAGCAGGTGAAAGAATTACACATAGAATTTCGTTAAAGTGGAACAGACAACAACAAAGCCTTTTAGCAAGAGGGCATGCTCACTAGTGGTTAGTACGCTGTTGACTTTGTAAAAAAGTTAAAAAGGAAAAAAAAAGGAAAAATGAAATTGTATATTTAATGAATGAACATGTACAATTTGCCACTGGGAGGAGGTTCCTTTTTGTTGGGTGAGTCTGCAAGTGAATTTCACTGATGTTGATATTCATTGTGTGTAGTTTTATTTCAGTCGCAGCCCCGTTTCCTTTTCTTTTGGAGCTAATGCCAGCTGCGTGTCTAGTTTTGAGTGCAGTAAAATAGAATCAGCAAATCACTCTTATTTTTCATCCTTTTCCGGTATTTTTTGGGTTGTTTCTGTGGGAGCAGTGTACACCAACTCTTCCTGTATATTGCCTTTTTGCTGGAAAATGTATGTTGAATAAAATTTTCTATAAAAATTATAATTCAGTGAGTGACGTGGAAGTGGAGGAAGATTTCTACTCTCCCTGGAAACAGGCCTGGGAAACCTTGGCATTTGTAACAAGGTTTCACTGAAATGTACGTTTCCTTCTAATTCGGTTTTGCGGGGGCAGGGTCTCTTGTTTTCATTTCTTTCTTCCCTTTTTTTTTTTTTTTTTTTTTTTGCCTCTAACTAGTCACATTTGCTCTTAAGAAATAAAAGGTTTTCCAGGAGGGAGCTGTGTACAAATGAGGTGACTGGAGATGTGACCTGACGTGTCACGAGGCCCCTTGGGGCGGCAGGCGCTGTCGTGGACGTGGTCCTCGCACTGTCCCATCGGCCTTGCCTTCCAGCTCTGTGGCACGGTTTCCTGGTCTCTGGGCCAGTGTGTACCTTGGAGTGACTTCCTTTCTCAACTTCCACTGCAGTGTGTGTGCCTTCTGCTCTGAGAGCTGCCTTGTGACCTGTGTGATAGAAAGCAGGGAGTGAGGGCCCCCGGGGACCTGGCCCTTCCCTCCCTCCTTCCTTCCCTAGAAAGAGGAGTTAGAGCAGGGGTGCGAGAGCCGTTCGCTGTGAGTTTGTCTTTGAACGAACATTAAGGTGTCTTGTTTTTGTTCTGGGCTCGGGGTTGGCTGTAGTCTTAGGTAACTCAAAGTTCCTACTCTCCCTTGAGATATTAAATGACTCTTTTTCCAAAAAACATGTTGTAATGTTTCCGTCGTGTGCCGTGTTCCCTTTTCCACGCACTCCCTGTTAACAGTGTCAGGAGTTTGAGTTTGTTAAGCTGGTTTTGGGGAGACAAGTTGAAATTTTAAAGAAAGAAAAATGAACTCCCCTTCCCCGGCCTCACTATAACCCTGGGACTATTGTGTCTTCTCCCTCTATGGGGTGTGGATGCCATCTGTTGACAGCGTTCTGAGTCCTCACAGCGGAGGGCCTGAAAAACCACTGTGTGACAGCAGGGGCCTGTGGTCACAGTGGCCCTTTCCGCGCCCTCGCACACAGGAGCAGCGAGCTGAAGCAGTCTCGTTTCAAAATGAGAAGAGCAGCCAGGCCCAGTGGCTCACGCTGTGAGCAAAGCCCAAGGGTGACACAATGGCGCCCTGCAGAGTCCCCTGCAACATGGGTGCCGTGATAGTGGCGAGAAGCCACGTGTAGACACCATCGCTTCCTGATGGAGGCCCTAACCCAGCTTCTCTTTCACAAGACAGCAAGGACATTTGGCTTCATACATGACATTGTTCATTTGTTGTGAGGCAAATGTTTATGGTGCCAGGGATGGAGATTGTGAGTAGTTTTAAAGTCTCAACTCTGAAACCACCTTCACAGTTACAGCAAATGCGATAAAACCTATAGCACCTGGGCCGGATGCGGTGGCTCACACCTGTGATCCCAGCACTTCGGGAGGCTGAGGCGAGTGGATCACTTGAGGTCAGGATCAAGTGGATCACTGGCCAGTGTGGTGAAACCGTTTCTACTAAAAACACAAAAATTAGCCAGTCATGGTGGCACATATCTGCAGTCCCAGCTACTGGGGAGGCTGAGGCCAGAGAATCACCTGAACCCAGGAGGCGGAAGTTGCAGTGAGCCGAGATCACACCACTGCATTCCAGCCTGGGCGACAGAGTGAGGGAGACTCCATCTCAAAGCCGTAGCACCTGAAGGTTCCTTGAATTACTAAGGCGATATGTGTAAGTAAGACATCTCTCTTGTCATTTGGGCTTATGTTAGGGTCAGGGTTGGTAAACTTTCTGTAAAAGGTCAGAGAGTAGGTTTGTGTGATGGTCTCTGTTGGGACCCTCAGCTTTGCCAACGTGGCATGAACGCAGCCACAGACAACACTTGAGTGGTGAGGCTCTCCCCACAGGGCTTCGTTTTTTAAAAACCCGCTTTGTAGGTGTACCAGCCCTGGATTACAGGGAAGTGATCCTGCGTTCATGGCTTGATATAAGGGCCTCTTGGGCCAAGAGAGCTTCAGATTAGATAGCTGAGTCACTGCCTCCTAGTGGTATGTAGATAGGTCCCCTGGGGGAGTAGAGGAGTCAAGTTGACAACCAGACCTTGCCAACCCCATTGGACTACATCCCTAAGGCTTTTGTGTGAGTAGTGGGCAGTGTTTCCGGCCAGTCTTGCTACCACCCTATTCTCACCCAGTTCTGTTCATCAGAACTTTGTCTTAGTGGAGCTGCTGGTCACCTGTGGCTATAAAGCACTTGGAATGTGGCTTAAGTGGCAGAGGGGTTGAATTTTAATGGTATTCTAATTTGCACATGTGGCTGATGTCTTCCAGGCTGGATAGGCAGTTCTGACAAAACATCCCCCACCTTGGGAGTTACAGGGACTAACTCGACGGCTTTTGAGTGCTACCTGAAGCACAGGCATTGGAGTGGTCGTTCTTTATGGCCTACTCCCTCAAGGAATCCTTTGGGACATTGGTTTTCTGGGTGAGAACAGTTAAGGACAGAGTCCCCTATCCCTGCATTTTGCTGTTGGGGGAGATGGGTACCTGTGCATCTTCTGCTGACTTGCTTTCCACAGCCTTTAACTGAGTGAGGCTTGGGAGCTGGAGACCATGAATGATCTGTGAGCAAAACTGTGCAGGTTCCAAAGGGAGGGCCCCCCCCCACATCAGCTCCAAGGGGTCACTGACCCCCTACAGGCTGCCAGCTGTCAATGGCTGGATCTGGGGGTGGGCCTGGGGGTTCACAGCATGGTGCCTGCACAGCGCGTGGGCAGCTTGGGAGAGGGAAAATGTTACGGATTCAGACCACCCATGAAGTCCAATTTGTGTAGTAAGACTGGCACCGCCTGTCCTTCCCCACCAGTAGTCAGTGCCACTCAGCCCTTTGAAACTCATTGCTGCAGAGCTGGTTTTGCAGTGTGGAGGCAGAGAAGGGTGGTTAAGGCCAGCCCCTCCCTGGTGGTGAGAGTTAGTCCAGAAGCTGCTCAAGGTTCCCAGCATGGCCTTGATGGCCCCTCCATGCTCTTTACCCCATAGGACATGGCTCAAGGCCAGGTCCACCAGGCACATCTTTCTGCCCTGGCTGAGCTGAGAACTGCAGTAGGGAAGTGGTATGGGTGGCCTTGTGAGGAAGGCCACCAGCCGCCAGCGAGCTCTGCCCACGAGCTGGCATCAGTGCCACACCTGCCCATTGGGCTCCTGTGAGAAGGTGGGGTGGGGGCTGTTCTGATTCTTGCCTCCGGTTAATTAGGAGGGACAGTAGCAAGAAACCCCTTTGTGATAACCATTGTGCACGGTGAGCCAGCCCTGAGGTCAGCAGTGAGGCGTCTGGTGGCCCGAAGTAGGACAGAACCTTGAGGTGTGGGGCCTTGGGCCTTGGGCCTTGCCCAGTGTGGAGCAGGCATTCAGACCCCCACTGGCCGCCCGCCTCACCTCCCTGTTTTCCAGGTAGCCCTGGCTCAGCCCTCTGTGCATAAGTTGGGGGCTGTCCCCAGTTTCAAATGAGAGTTCAGCAACTTGCCAAGCTCGTCTGCCAGTGGTGGGCTGCCCTCTGACAAGCCCCAAAGCTGGGGAAGAGGCCTGCCCTGGGCATGGAGGACCACATCAACGGTCAGGGAAAGGGATGCAGGAGAAGGAAGCCCCAGCCCTGCCCTAGCCTGGCCCTGCAACAAGGTCTTGGCATAGGAGAACCAAGGCTTCCCTAGGACAAGGCCTCAGACACAGGAACACTGAGAGACTTAGAACGGCGGCTCAGGTCCTGTTGTTTAAGGCAGTGACTGCAGACATCCCGAGGCTTGGGTCTGGGGGTATTCCAGGGGGCTGGGCCAAGGGGCAGATGAAGTCCAGCCCCACTTGGCAGCCTCTCAAGACCCCAGTTCCTCTGCACCTACACCTTCAGACAACAGAACCCGAGAAACCTTGACTTCTTTTTTTTTTTAATGTGTATTTTTGTCTTGTTTTTTTTGAGATAGGGTCTCACCCCATCGCCAAGGCTGGAGTGCAATAGTGCAGTCGTGGCTCATTGCAACTTTGACCTCTTGGGCTCAAGCGATCTTCCTGCCTTGGCCTCCCAAGTGTCTGGGACCACAGGTGTTACCACCATGCCTGGCTAATTTTTTAATTTTTTGTAGAGACAAGGTCTCCCTAGGTTGCCCAGGCTGGTCTCAAACTCCTGGGCTCAAGTGATCTCGCCTTGACCTCCCAAAATGCTGAGATGACAGGGGTGAGCCACCTCGCCAAGCTGAAAATCCTGGATTTTCGACGCAAATTCTCCTATTTCTAAGAGTTGGCAAGTGACGTTTTCCTAACGGGACAGTCTGCATCCAGAGCGCCTGGGGACTGATCCGCAGAGTCACAGCAGAAGCTTTCAGCCATGCCAAGGACCTGGCCACCTCTGAAGGCACAATGGTGACTGACTCAGGCCAATGAAAGCTCTCCTGTGACTGAGGAGGACCTGGCACCCCCAGCCAGTCCACACTGAGTGAGCAGAGCCTGGCCATGGTCGGACACTGTCCCTGGACTGCAGGCGCTCATGTCTCTGGAGCCATCTGGGAACCCGAGTCAAAGCCAGCAGGCTGCATGGAATCAGAATGAGGGGCTCCAGCTGAACTCTGCAGATGGCGGAGGGTTCAGGCTGCAGGTGGGCCTTGCCAGCAAGACCGAGCAGCCCCCGACTGTCGCCTGCCATAGCCCGGCTGTTCTGCAGAGCCAGCGAGTCTCTCTGCATGGTGGAGGCCCGGTGGCTGGGCCCTCGTCCTAGGTGAGACCCTCGCGCCTCACCTTGA
The DNA here is from genome assembly GCF_049350105.2 of Macaca mulatta. NCBI lineage: Eukaryota > Metazoa > Chordata > Mammalia > Primates > Cercopithecidae > Macaca > Macaca mulatta. The sequence continues at coordinate 10,101,629 of NC_133425.1, read as the reverse complement.
GATACAGCCTGGATGGATGACCACTCACCTTGTCCACCAGGGGCTTTTCTGTCTCCCTGTGTTGACGTGGTGCCCCTGTGTCCTCATTTATTACAAATGAGAGGTTACTTCCTTTGTCTTCAGGGACGTACTGGGGTTCCCAGGTACTAGCTGCCTCGTTTGTGTCAAATACTTCACCATCCAACCCTAAAAATCTTGCTGAGTCTCTGAAGTGGAAATGGAGGCTCTGGGATCTGCAGCTAGTGTGGACTGGGAAGTTGTTCTCCGATGTACCCAGGCCTTTGGGTGGTGGCAGAGGCATAGGCATTGGGGAATTTTACTCCAGGGAAACCTGTCCCAGAACTTGCCCTTCCCCGGGGCTGGTGTGACCTGAGGACCTGTCAGCTCCATCACGCCAGGCTTTGACCAAGATGGCTGTTGCCTGCCCTATGGCTTCCAGGAACCTCTGCCTGCTGAAGACCATATGATGGAAGACAGGTAATGCTCCCTTCTGTCCCTCCAGGCCTTTGGCCACAGACACGCACACACGCATACCCTTCCAGACCCTCAGGCACACACACACACCCCTCCTCCAGGCCTTCAGCCACACACTCGCCTACGCACATGTGCTCACCCACCCTTTCTTCCAGGCCATCAGCCACACACACACATGCACCCCTCGCCTCTGTGCCTTCCTCCCTGATGCTGGACCCTGAGTTGGACAGACCTACATCTCCAGCGCTGATCTAGTTACTCACCTCAGCCTCAGCTTCCGCATCTGTAGGGTGGGGCAATAATGGGTCGATACCCCATCAGTGTGAGCCTTACAGCTCCCCCAGCTGCAGTTTAGTGAAGACAGCTCCACATGCCCCCAGCTCCCGATTCTTCCTCTTCCCCCTAATTCTTCCCTTACTTTTCTCCCCTGTGAAATTCATCTTATTTGAAAACATGACGAGTAGAACAGTATTTTTACTTTACAAAATTTATTAACTTTTTGAGACCCTGTCACCCAGGCTGTGGTACAGTGGCATGGTTAGGGCTCACTGCAGCCTCGACCTTCCAGGCTCAAGCAGTCCTCCCACCTCAGCCCCCCAGGTAGCTGGGACTACAGGCACGCATCACCATGCCCTGCTAATTCCCCCCAGCCCCGCATTTCAGTGGAAACGAGGTCTTGCTGTGTTGCCCAGGCTGGCCTAGAAGTCCTGGGCTCAAGCAGTCCTTCCACCTTGGCCTCCCAAAGTGCTGGGATTACAGGCATGGGCCACCGCGCCCAGCCTGTTCTGCAAAATTTAAGTCCTTTAGTGGTGATACTGGATTTCCCTCTACCCCATCGTCCCCCTCCTGACGTTGTTTGCAGGCAGACCCTGAAAGGGGTCCTATTCGTCAGCTTATTTGGGGCCTGTTAACGTCCACCTTCCTCCACAGCAGCTCTGCCATGCTGTAAGGCTGCAGCTGTAAGGGAGTCTTAAGGGTTAAACCTCTTAGTGGGAGACCAGACTGATCTGGGCAGACCTGCCCCATCCTAGCTTCTATAACCCGCCTGTCCCAACCAGGCCCTTGGGTACAGAGGTGAGCCAAGACCTCACAAACCGCCTGGGGAAAGTGATACACCAGAGAGCGGGTGACCAGACTGTGACAGGGCAGGGGCTGATTGGAGGGCTGGGCGCTGCTGGGAGCAGCCTGGGGAGGTCGGGTGGCTGGTGAGGGAGCAGTACTCTGTCCTATCTGGCTGGGGTGGGCAGGGGAGCTGGAGCCAGCTCACAGATGGCCTCAAGGGGCCCCAGGGGAAGCATGTGGACTTGGACTGAGAGAGGCACATTGTTGGCAGGTGTCTGGCATAGTCCAAGCCGGAGTTCCGGATCCTCACCCACAAGAATCACCGGCTCAGTGCTGGCCACTGGCTGCTGGAGAAGAGCAGGAGCGGGCGAGACTCTCGACAGGGAGACCTGGGGCTGCTGCCTCCTTCAAGGAGAGGATAAAGGGGAGGGAAGAAATCACTGCAGGGCAAGAAGGATGGGACTGAAGGGCTGCCCTGGAGGGGCACCGCCACCCACTCGTCCCAGCCACCAGGTTCAGGAGAAGAGGGAGGAGGGAGTTAGTGTGAGACCTGTTCGCTCTGCAGGGCCCCAAGCATCTTAGGGAGAAGGTTGTGGGTGGGATGCAGGAGCCAAGGCTAGACCCTGAGGAGCACTGGCCGAGTGACAAACCCACCAGGAGGGGCTGGAGAGCCGCTGCAGCCCAGGAGATGGGGTCTTTGAGGGAAGGGAGGGAGAGTGCCAAGGGCTACAGAGAACCCAGTTAGGAGCGAAGGAGCGAGTGCCCATTGGATGTTGCACTTAGCAAAGGAGCCGCTGGTCAACCAGGCAGGGGCAGGGCCCAGAGTGAGCCCGGATGTGGGTTGATGTGGGTTGAGGTGCACGTAGTGGATGAGATGTGGTATCAGGGAGAACAGGTCTCCCCTCCTGGCTGGACTTACAGGGAGATAGTTTTCCCTAAGAGGTAGAGGCTTGAGCTGATGGGAGGGAGCCCAGAAGGAAAGATGGGGCTGAGCTAGGGACTGTGGCTCTAAGGAGTCAAAAGAGAATGGAGGTGGACAGGACGGTGCGGCCCCCACACACTCAACACAGGCTCCCGGAGCAGAGGCGGCTGCCCAATCTCCTGGGCTGACAGAAGAGTAGGAGGCAAGGACATAGGGGTGTGCCCAGGTGGCGCCCCTGGCATTTATTTCTTAGGAGCTCACAGGTGGCGGTAGTAGAAGAGCTCGCGCTGGCACACGGGACACGAGTGCTTCACGTCCATTAGGCTCCTTATGCAGAACGGGAGGAAGCAGCAGCCTAGGACGCACCTGCAGTCCCAGAGTGGAGGCTGGGCGTGAGTGGAGCCACCTCTCAGGCTGCACACTGGACGCACCTGGGGCCCAGGCAGAGTCTGGGAGGGGCCTCGGCGTGTGTGTGTGTGTGTGTGTGTGTGTGTGTGTGTATTTGTGTGTGCGTGAGACAGTCTCACTCTAGCCCAGACTGAAGTGCAGTGGCGCGATCTTGGCTCACTGTAACCTCCGCCTCCCGGGTTCAAGCGATTTGCCTGCCTCACCCTCCTGAGTAGATGGGACTACAGGCACGCGCCACCATGCCCGGCTAATTTTTATATTTTTAATAGAGAGACAGCGTTTCAGCACATTGGTCAGGCTGGTCTATAACTCCTGACCTCAAGTGACCCCGCCCACCTTGGCCTCCCAAAGTGCTGGGATTACAGGCGTAAGCCACCACGCCTGGCCCCTCTCTGTGTTTTAACTCAGCTGAGAGGTAAGAGCCATCCTGAACCCACGTGTTCTTGGCTGCTGGTGACAGCAGCAGCTGTCTTGGGTGCCCTGGGCTGGCTGCTTTGCCAGCATCACTCACCCCTCCGCTCCCGGGACGCTGTTCTCATGGGAGGTCCCTGGGTCACAGGGCTGCTGCCTCCTCTCAAGGAGATAATGGCCCACCCAACTGGCCTCCCCGAGGCTTGGTCCTGCTGTTTTACCCGAAGGCTCCCCCTCCCCTGCAGGGACCCGCCCGGACCCACCCATGCCAATGCTCAGCCCTCTGCAGCGGCCGAGGGGTGGCCACTCACCCGAACAAGAAGAGGGTGATACACAGCAGCCAGGTGAGGGCGCCCGGGACAAAGGAGGTCACCGTGATGATGCGGTTTCCACAGTAGGGACACACGACCTGCACTGGCATGGACGTCCCCACCACAGGCATGCCGGCATACAGCTCTGGCAGTGGGGAGCAGGAAGCAGGTGGGACCCGCCCAGGTCAGGCCCCTGTGGCTTCTCACCTCCCACGGGCTGTCGGTGCTCACCTGAGATGGGGAGAAGCTAGGATCTGGACCCTGATATGTGGGGGTGTGGTGTGGCTCCCCCACCCCGGTCTGAAGGAAACAAGTGTTTATAGCTGGAAGTGGGGTCTCCAGTGGGCTCTAAGGGCCCTTTTCTTTTTTTTTTTTTTTTTTTTTTTTTGAGACAGAGTCTCACTCTATCATCCAGGCTTGGAGTGCAGTGGTGCGATCTCGGCTCACTGCAACCTCCGCTTCCCGGGTTCAAGCGATTCTCCTGCCCCAACCTCCTGAGTGGCTGGGACTATAGGCACGCACCATCACGCCCAGCTACTTTTTGTATTTTGGGTATAGACGGGAGTTTCGCCATGTTGGCCAGGCTGGTCTTGAATTCCTGACCTCATGCAATCCACCGGCTTTGGCCTCCCAAAGTTCTGGGATTACAGACCTGAGCCACCACGCCCGGCCTAAAGGGCACTTTTCAATGGTGATGTCATCTTCACTGTGCCCTCCAGGAATGTATCTAACCCAGCAGTTCTGAATCTGGAGACTGTCCGAGAATTCCCTGGAAAATCCCAAAGCTCAGGCCCCACCTGGGGGGCTCTGCCTTCCCCTCCTGTGGCCTCAGGGCTGGTGTGTTTGCAGAGTACAGAACAGGAGTCCACTCCATAAAAACGTCCTGAGCACCTACTGTATACAGGCTCCATCCACCCGTGATTTCCCTCTGGAGAGAGATGCTTCAGTGGCCATTGGCAACACAGCCAGCATGGGAGCAGAGGCAGCTGGCCAGCTGTGGGGTCCCACAGCTACAGAGTCAGGGGAGGAGAGCTTTCCAGAGGAGGTGCTGTTTGGGTAGAGTCTTGGCCAGTGGTCAGGAAAGGGAACATTCTGGGCAGCTCCGAGCATGAGACAGAAAGGGAGGAGGGAAGGCCGGCAGGGGCACTCACCTACAGGAACAACTTGGGGGCCTTCAAAGTACATCCGGGGAGGAGGACCATAGGGAGGAGGGGGGTCAGCAGGATGAGGATCTTTAGGAGAGAGGAAGAAAAGCACCCTCAGATCGGTGGGCTCACTATATGCCAGGGACTTAACTAAAAACTTAGGCCGGATGCAGTGGCTCACGCCTGTAATCCCAACACTTTGGGAGACCAAGGCAGGCAGATCAACTGAGATCAAGGAGTTCGAGACCAGCCTGGCCAACATGGTGAAACCCCATCTCTACTACAAATACAAAAATTAGCCGGGCACAGTGGCGCACGCCTGTAATGCCAGCTACTCGGGAGGCTGAGGCAGGAGAATCACTTGAACCCGGAAGGCAGAGGTTGCAGTGAGCTGAGATGGCGCCACTGCACTCCAGCCTGGGCGATACAACCAGACTCCATCTCAAAAAACAAAGAAACAAAAATAAACTCAGCCTGAGGCAGGTACCCATTTTACACAATAGAAAACAGGCCATTAGCTGGGCATGGTGGTGCATGCCTATATTCCCAGCTACTTGGGAAGCTGAGATGGGAGGATGGCTTGAGCCTAGGAGTTTGAGGCTGCAGTGAGCCGTGATTGTACTGCTGCACTCCAGCCTGGGTGACAGAATGAGACCCTGTCTCTAACAAAAAAGAAAGCCAGCAAGCCGAGGCCTAGAAGAATGAATAAAATTGTCCATGGTTGCATGGTTAGAGGTAGAAGAACTGGGATTTGAACCCCGGCATTTCTTTTCTTTTCTTTTGAGACGGAGACTTCCTGTCACCTAGGTTAGAGTGCAGTGGTGCAGTCTTGGCTCACTGCAGCCTCCAAGTCCCAGGTTCAAGTGATTCTCCTGCCTCAGCCTCCCGAGTAGCTGGGATTACAGGCACATGCCACCACACCAGGCTAATTTTTGTATTTTTAGTAGAGATGGGGTTTCACCATGTTGGCCAGGCTGGTCTCGAACTCTTGACCTCAGGTAATCCACCCACCTTGGCCTCCCAAAGTGTTGGGATTACAAGTGTGAGCCATCGTGCCCAGCCACACCCAGATATTTCTGACTCCAGTTGTGCCCTCATGTCTTAAGATGTAAGATCTTCCTGGAGGTAGCACCAGAAAGTTCAGGATGTGGAGATAGTGCAGGGCCTCATGATCTTTTAAAAAATGTATTAAGCATTTATTACGTGCTGCATCCTGTACTAGGTGCTACACCCGCCACTGCATTTACTCTTGCCAAAACACCACTGAGGTGAATATGTGGTATTATAGAATTTTGCAGGTGTGGAGACTAGGCTCAGACAGGGTAGGTAACTTGCCTGAGGTCACCCAGGAAATAAGCATCAGAGCCAAGGATGGAACTTAAATGTGTCTAACTCCAGAGCCTGCACTGCAAACCCTATCCCCTTGCCTGTGATCAGGAGGACTCCAAACACGGCTACGTTCCATCTACTCCTTCAAAGGAGGACTTTTTGGGTCTCAGCGAACCACAAGGAACCTCTCAGTGTGTGGACACCCCAGCTCCATCCCCTCGCTTGCCAGTAGCCACTGCTTGGCCAGTCCTGGGGCCTCCAGAAGGGTCCCTGCAGACCCTGGAGGCAGGCTTCTGGCTGTTTGGACAAGGAATTCTGGGATCTCGGATATCCAGGGTGTGTGATCCAGGAGTGGGGAAGATGGGAGCCTGATCAATTAACACTGTGTGGGCGATGGGTTTCCATTGAGAACCACATGGGTGCTTTGCACAGGGACCTGGGCTTTGTCTGGTCACCCAATTCCTGCTGCCCTTCCCAGGACTGGGGGCACTCAAAGAGCAGGAACCACCCCCAGCTCTGCCCACAGCTACTTCACACCACAGTCTGGGCCCTGTGGGACAGAAAGTGGTTTCATGCCCGTCCCGTGCCCCAGCGGCCCTACCTGGGGCTGTTCTGCATGCCCATTTTACAGATGAAGAAACTGAAGGTCGGCCGGGTGCGGTGGCTCACGCCTGTAATCCCAGCACTTTGGGAGGCTTAGATGGGTAGATCACTTGAGGTCAGGAGTTCGAGACCAGCCTGGCCAATATCGTGAAACCCCCATCTCTACTAAAAATACCAAAATTAGCCGGGTATGGTGGCAGGCGCCTGTAATCCCTGCTACTCCAGAGGATGAAGCAGGAGAATCGCTTGAACCCAGGAGGCGGAGGTCGCTGTGAGTCGAGATTGCGTCACTACCTCCAGCCTGGGCGACAGGGAGAGTCTGTCTCAAAAAACAAAACAAAACAAGAAACTGAAGGTCAAAAACTAAGGACCTGGCCTGCAGCTACCGGCTGAAGAGTCATTCTGATCTCAGGCCCAGTGAGCAACTGCCCTGCTGCCCAGCCCTACATCAACCCTCTTTTTTTTTCTTTTTTTTTGGGACAGCGTCTCACTCTGTTGCCTAGGCTGCAGTGCAGTAGTGCTCTCATGTATCACTGCAGCCTCTACCTCCCAGGCTCAAGCCATCCTCCTACCTCGGCCTCCTGAGTAGCTGGGACTACAGGAGTGCGCCACCACCCGTGGCTAATTGTTTAAAATGTTTTGTACAGATGGGGTCTCCCTATGTTGCCCATGCTGGACTGGAACTCTGGGCTCAAGCCATCCTTCTGCGTCAGACTCCCAAAGTGCTGGGATTATAGGTGTCAGCCACATGCCCGGCCAACCGTCGTCTTCATCCTCTCGACCACTGCACATGGTCTACACTGTTCTCCAGGTGAGAAAGAAAACAAGTTCCGAAAGATTTGGTAACTTTCCCAATTCCACGCCAGGCAGCCCCAGGGCCAGGACGGCTCTGCCTCCTGCTGCCTCCACACTCAGCCTGGGTTGTCTCTGGCCATGGGCAGGAGTGTCATACCTGATGTGGGGGAGTCATTAGTCTCATTCGGCAACTTGCTTGTATTTTTTGTTGTTGTTGTTGTTGTTGAGACGGAGTCTCGCTCTGTCGCCCAGGCTGGAGTGCAGTGGCTGGATCTCAGCTCATTGCAAGCTCCGCCTCCCGGGTTCACGCCGTTCTCCTGCCTCAGTCTCCCGAGTAGCTGGGACTACAGGCACCCGCGACCTCGCCCGGCTAGTTTTTTGTATTTTTTAGTAGAGACGGGGTTTCACCGTGTTAGCCAGGATGGTCTCGATCTCCTGACCTCGTGATCTGCCCGTCTCGGCCTCCCAAAGTGCTGGGATTACAGGCTTGAGCCACCGCGCCCAGCCCCTTATAACACTTTTAAGAGAGAGTACAGCACATTGAAGGCCCCACTGCTCGACCGTCTCTACTGGGTTCCGTGGCCCCCGGATTGGTGGGGACAGTAGGATTTTGGGGAAGGGTGGTGAGGACTGAGGGCAGCCCCCAGCTCAGCACAGGGACCCTCGTCTCCTCTCTGCTTCCTGCGGGCTCCAGAGTAGACTTCTTCCCAGTCCCTGCCAGCCCTGACCCCTGCATGAGGGGCGCCCTCACCCTGGCGATGATTCCATCCGGGTGCTCTGGAGGACCTCTGTCCCAGCAACAGTGGCTGGGCAGCACCACGTTCTGAGCTCTGAGTGCTCATGCGCTTATTTCCAGGAATTCTCATGACGAGGCCCGGTTGCCAGGAGGTGTGAGGAGCTGGGGCCACACCCGGCCGCCTCTTGCTGGGCCTGGCTCCAGTGGAACAGCCATTGTGATGTGTGCCTTCACTGTGTCCTCGTCCTCACTTCCTGCAGGAGGAAGGCCGGGGCGTCCCACAGGTGCGGCTTGAACCGCCTTTGGAGATGGCCCTGCTCCACGTTTCCACAGCCCCACACTGTGGGTGGGTGGGAAATTTCTGACAGCTGGGTGGGGAAACTGATCAACGGACTGAAATGTAGTCCTGTTAGAGCCCGGCCATTCTGTTTGAAGGAATTTATCCTGAGGGAGCTCACCAGATGTATGTGAAGATCTAATTGTAGCGTGTTCATGTCCTCTTAGGAACATGGCTGGGCACGGTGGCTCACGCCTGTATTCCCAGCACTTTGGGAGGCCAAGGCAGGCAGATCACTTGAACTCAGGAGTTCGAGACCAGCCTGGCCAACATGGTGAAACCCCGTCTCTACTAAAACTACAAAAATTAGCCGGGCGTGGTGGCACACACCTGTAGTCCCAACCACTCGGGAGGCTGAGGCAGGAGAATTGCTTGAACCCAGGAGGAGGAGGCTGCAGTGAGCCGAGATCGTGCCACTGTACTCCAGTCTAAGCTACAGGGTGAGACTCCGTCTCAAAAAAAAAAAAAAAAAACTTAAAAGGGAATAGCTTTGGCCGGGCGCGGTGGCTCACGCCTGTAATCCCAGCACTTTGGGAGGCCGAGGCGGGCAGATCACAAGGTCAGGAGATCGAGACCACGGTGAAACCCCGTCTCTACTAAAAATACAAAAAATTAGCCGGGCGCGGTTGTGGGCGCCTGTAGTCCCAGCTACTCGGGAGGCTGAGGCAGGAGAATGGCGTGAACCCGGGAGGCGGAGCTTGCAGTGAGCCGAGATCGCGCCACTGCACTCCAGCCTGGGCGACAGAGCGAGACTCCGTCTCAAAAAAAAAAAAAAAGGGAATAGCTTTTAAAAAGGTATCTAGTGAATCAATAATTCAGGCTGTTCTCATGTCTGGCAAAATTCTGGACATGGGCTAGTGAAAGACTGAGCAACACGGCCTTGCCCTGTCGATGGGCTCCTGTCTGAGTCCAGCAAACTTCGCCTCCACCCACCTCCTCCTCCGACCCCTTCCTCATTCCGTGGACTTCACAGACCCCCTGCTCTCTGGTGTGGAGGCAGCCTTTACCAGCATCTTGAGTGAATCTGTTTCCTAGTCCCCAGGATCCTTTCACCCTACCCTGCTGCCCTTGGCCACATCCGGCCAGCTGCCTTGAGATCTCAGCTTAGCATCCCTGTCCAGGAGCCCATCTTCTTTGGTCCTTACACATCTTCCGGCTCTATCCTTGGTGCTCCTTTGGCTCTGACCTTGGCCTCTCAGCACACGCCCACCCCTCTCCCTGTATGTGCTGGAGTCTGAGGTTTGACGATTATCTCCCTGTGGAGCCGTGGGGGCCAGGACCTTGCCTGCATGGCTTCCTGCTGTGTCCCCAGATCGTATGTATGAAGGAACAAATGAATGAGATGCATCTGCCAGTTATCATGGCCCACCCACTGGGCCTGAAATGCCTGGACTGGACGTCACAGCCCAGGGCTTCTTTTTTTTTTTTTTTTTTTTGAGACAGAGTCTTGCTCTGTTGCCCAGGCTGGAGTATGGTGGCACAATCACAGCTCACTGAAGCCTCAACCTCCCTGGATTCAAGCAATTCTTATGCCTCAGCCACCTGAGTAGCTGCGACTCTATGCATGCACCACCACGCCCAGCTAATTTTTGTAGTGTTTGTAGAGACATGGCTTTACCTTGTTGGCCAGGCTGGCCTCGAACTCCTGGCCTCATGTGATCCACCCGCCTCGGCTTCCCAAAGTGCTGGGATTACAGGCGTGAGCCACTGCTCCAGGCCTGGGCTTCTTGTAGAGACTTGAGGTTACATATTTTGGGAAGGGTTGGGGACTGCCTCCTTCCCTGGGGATTTTGAAGCGATGGTCCCCCTAACACAGGTTGGAACCCCAGGCGTGATGTCTGAAGTGGGGAAGCCTTGAGGTGAATGGGTGAGGGAGCTGATGGAGGGATGCTCTCCGGCTCTGCCCTTCCCGGCCATCGCCACCAGGGGTCAGCACCGGGCTGCCGTGAGTCCGCCTCAATTTCTCCCTCTGCAGATTCTGTGCCCCAAACCCTGCCATGGGGCGAGGACTCCTCTCTCCCACCCCATCACCCACAGGCCTGGCCGGAAAAGGTGGCAAAGCCAGCCGAGGTCACACAGCACGGCCGCGGGGAAGCTGAATTAGACTCCAGGCCCTCAGCACCCAGGACACAGTGCCCCACCAGGAAGCCACACGGCTCAGGGCTTCTGGAAGACTGGGTTGGTTTTTTTAAACCTCTTCATCCCTCAGGTAAGGCCTGGCACAGAGCAGGATGAAGTTGGTCCAACTGTGGGCTCTCTCCGAGCTGTGTGACTCTGGACAGGTGTTTTCTCGCTGAGCCTCAGTTTCCTCCCCTGCAAAAATAATACCTTCTGCTGAGAGTGTTATGAGCTGGGCGGTGGCTCATGCCTGCAATCCCAGCACTTTGGGAGGTTGTGCCAGGCGGACCACCTGAGGTCAGGAGTTCAAGACCAGCCTGGCCAACATGGCGAAACCCTGTCTCTATAAAAATACAAAAATCACCTGGGCGTGGTGCTGCGTACCTGTAATCCTAGCTACTTGGGAGGTGGAGGCAGGAGAATGGCTTGAACTTGGGAGGAGGTTGCAGTGAGCTGAGATTGCACTCCAGCCTGGACAACAGAGCAAGACTCAGTCTCAAAAAAAAAGAAAATGCTCGAATGACTGAAGAATGAAAGAAATCCATGGGTTGGGCACAGTGGCTCAGCCTTGTAATCCAACACTTTGGGAGGCCCAGGCAAGAGGATCACTTGAGGTCAGGAGTTCGAGACCAGCGTGATCACCATGGTGAAACCCCATTTCTACTAAAAGTGCAAAAATTAGCCGGGTGTGGTGGTGTGCACCTGTAATCTCAGCTACTTGGGAGGCTGAGGCAGAAGAATTGCTTAAACCCAGGAGGCAGAGGCTGCAGTAAGCCGAGATTGCACCACTCCACTCCAGCCTGGGTGACAGAGCAAGACTGTCTCAAAAAAAAAAAAAAAAAAAAAGATATCCACATGAAGCACTTAGCTCCATACTTGGCACATGGAAAGCTTGCAGTAAGTTGGCAATTAATATTAACATATTAAAAAGAACCATGACAATAAATTCAATTAGCAGTGTCACAAAGGCCAGGGCAGGGGGCAGGCCACCCAGGAATGCAATGAGTCTGGAGTTTTGGCAGCTGGGGACCTGGGGAGGCCCCTGTGGGACCTTTCCTGCTACGTGATCTATGGCACCGGACTCGCCCTCTGGGCTACGCTTTCTTTGCATGCCATCAGGAAGACTCTGGCCAGGGCTGTTTATGGGAAAAGGAGATGGGACATTTTTTTCCTTCCTACTCATCTTCTCTTACTAGAAGGGCCCAGCTTGAGCTGAGACGATGAGATAATAAGGAAGAAGGAATGGGAAGAATGAGCTGTACCTGTAATTATTGCACAAGCCATGTGGGGGTTGGATTACAGAGGGGCCTGGAGATGGGGCAGTGGCTTGCTCCTGCCTGGGGAGGAGCTGGCTGCCCCCAGAGTCCTGCCTTCCTCACTCTGGCTCAGCAGTGGGGTCCCATATATCTCATCTGCCTGGGGACCCTGGAACCCTGGGGTGGGGACTTGCTGGGTCATACTGGGGCGTCCCCCTAACCTCTCTGGGTTGAATTTCCGGCTCTGTGAACCATCTTCACTGCCTTGTCTTCCAGCTTGCGGTGGGGAGTGGATGGGTCGGGCGGGATGGGGGTGAATGAGGTATAGAGGCTGCTGTAGGCACCACCCTGCCTACTCCAGTCACAATGCTTACTCAGGGAGAGAAAAGGAGGAAGAGGAATTCTCGTTCCGAGGAACTGATGGAGGCCCCCCAACTGAAGGGATGGGGGGTTTCAGGGCTACTTCTTCCCCAGCAGCTGCCATCTGTCCATCTATCCATTCCTCCATCCCCTTCCCTCAGAGCCTGGAGGCCTGCCTGGTGGAGGAGGAAGGGCCATCTCCAGACTGAGAAAGCCTTGGGGTGTGGATGTGATGGGAGATGTGTGTGTCAGGTGTGTGGAGTGTCTGTGTGTCAAGCAGCAACTTTTTTCTTTGTTAGAAAGAGTCTTGGCCGGGCGCGGTGGCTCAAGCCTGTAATCCTAGCACTTTGGGAGGCCAAGACGGGCGGATCACAAGGTCAGCAGATCGAGACCATCCTGGTTAACATGGTGAAACCCCGTCTCTACTAAAAAATACAAAAAACTAGCCGGGCGAGGTGGCAGGCGCCTGTAGTCCCAGCTACTCGGGAGGCTGAGTCAGGAGAATGGCGTAAACCCGGGAGGCGGAGCTTGCAGTGAGCTGAGATCTGGCCACTGCACTCCAGCCTGGGCAACAGAGCTAGACTCCGACTCAAAAAAAAAAAAAAAAAAAAAGAGTCTTGCTCTTGTCACCCAGGTTGGAGTGCAGTGGGGCGATCTCAGCTCACTGCAACCTCTGCCTCCCAGGTTCAAGTGATTCTCCTGCCTCAGCCCACTGAGTAGCTGGGACTATAGCCACACACCATCATGCCTGGCTAAATTTGTGTATTTTGGTAGAGATGGGGTTTCACCATGTCGGCCAGGCTGGTCTCAAACTCCTGACCTCAAGTGATCCTCGTGTCTTGGCCTCCCAATATGCTGGGATTACAGGTGTGAGCCACTGTGCCCAGCCCGCCCTGATTCTTTAACGTGCATTTATTGAGCACCTAATATATGCTGGGCACACAAAACTGAGCAAGGCAGATGAGGTGCTTACTTACCCCAAGGAGCCCACATTTTAGTGGAGGAAACAGATGCCAGACGTGTCCTTTTTTTTTCCTTGAGATGGAGTCTTGCTCTGTCACCCAGGCTGCACTGCAGTGGCGCGATCTCTGTAAGGCTCCATCTTGGGAAAAAAAAAAAAGTGCCAAGATCCACTTCCTGTTCTGAGAGGACCCCCGAGCCTACTGTGCAGAGGAACAGTGGCAGGGAGTGGGCCAAAGACAGGAGGTGACTGTCCAGAAGGAAGCAGCCCTAACCGAGAGCATGGACACTGCACAGAGGAAGCAAGTGTGCCCAGAGCCTGAGGTCCCAGCCCCTCTTCTCTGAGACCCCCAGCAGAGGGATGCTTCCTGGGGAGGGGACTTCATCCTACACGGCCTGTGGGGGGTGCACTGGGGCAGCACAGGGGCCCAGTTTCCAGTCCTAGCCTGGCCTGCAATTGCTGCATGGTTCGGGGCGAGGTGATCTGAGCCTCATTTCCCATCTGTGGAATGGGACAATAACTCTCCTGCCCACGTTCCCCACAGCACCATTCACAATAGCCAAGATTTAGAAGCAATCTAAGGCTGGGTGGGGTGGCTCATACCTGTAATCCCAGCACTTTGGGAGGCTGAGGTGGGTGGATCACCTGAGGTCAGGAGTTCGAGACCAGCCTGGCCAACATGGTGAAACCTCGTCTCTACTAAAAATACAAAAATTAGCCAGGCGTGGTGGCAGATGCCTGTAATCCCAGCTACTTGGGAGGCTGAGGCAGGAGAATCACTTGAGCTTGGGAGGCGGAGGTTGCAGAGAGCTGAGATCATGCCACTGCACTCCAGCCTGGACAACAACAGTGAAACTCTGTCTCAAAAAAAAAAAAAAAAAAAAAAAAGGAAGAAACTTAAATGTCATTGATCAGTGGATGAATGGATAGAGAAAATGAGGTACCTAAACATGATGGAAGATTATTCAGCCATAGAAGAATGAGATCCTTGGCCGGGCCTGTAATTGGTGGCTTATCCCTGTAATCCCAGCACTTTGGGAGGCTGAGGCAGGCAGATCACCTGAGGTCAGGAGTTTGAGACCAGCCTGGCCAACATGGAGAAAGCCCGTCTCTACTAAAAATACAAAAAATCGTGGGAGAATCAATTGAACCAGGGAGGTAGAGGGTGCAGTGAGCCGAGATTGCGCCATTGCACTCCAGCCTGGGCGACAGAGTGAGACTCTGCCTCAAAAAAAAAAAAAAAAAAAAAAAGGGATCAAAGAATAAGAGAATAAGATAGAAACAGGAGGCTGGGCATGGTGGCTCCTGCCTGTAATTCTAGCACTTTGGGAAGCTGAGGCAGGAGGATTGCTTGAGCCCAGGGGTTCCAGACCAGCCTGGGCAACAATGTGAAACCCTGTTTCTACAAATAATAAAAATACAAATAATTAGCCAGGTGTGGTGGTGCGTGCCTGTGGTCCCAGCTACTTGGGAGGCTGAGCAGGAGGACTGCTTAATCCTGGAGGTAGAGGCTGCAGCGAGTGGTGATCACTCCACTGCACTCCAGCCTGGGCAATGGAGCAAGACCCTATCTCAAAAAAGAAAAGAGAGAGAGAGAGAGAGAGACAGAGAGAGAGAAAAACAGGAAACGCTGCAGAATATATGTCTGACCTTATCAGCAGGGTGAGGTGAAAACCCCAGAAGCCGCAAAGGGAAAGAGGGTCAGATTTCACCACATGGAAGCAGAGAGAGGCAGTGCCCCCCAGCCCCATCCCACCCAATGCCTATGCCTGCTCCCCACCTTCTGCAACAGGAAGAGCTCCAGCCGAGCCTGGGCCTCTCAGGTGTTTTCTGGTATAAACCCTGAGCTTGACGTCTCATCCTACCAGCCACCAGATCCCCATTCTCTAAGAAACATTTGCAGTGGGCCCTTTGCCATCCCGGGATGAAATCCATAGAAATATATGTTTCTTAACACACATGTTAAGACAAAGTTCAGGCTGGGCGCAGTGCCTCATGCCTGTAATCCCAGCACTTTGGGAGGCTGAGGCGGGCAGATCACTTGAGGTCAGGAGTTTGAGACCAACCTGGCCAACATGGTGAAACCCCCTCTCTACTAAAAATACAAAAATTATCTGGGCGTGGTGGCATTGTGCCTGTAATCCCAGCTACTTGGAAGGCTGAGGCGGGAGAATCACTTGAACCCGGGAGGTGAAGTTTGCAGTGAGCTGAGATCATGCCATTGCACTCCAGCTTGGGCAACAGAGTGAGACTTTGTCTCAAAAAAAAAAAAAAAAAAAAAAAGTCAAGGCCAGGCACAGTGGCTCACACCTGTAATCCCAGCACTTTGGGAGGAGGCTGGGGTGGGCAGATCACTTGAGCTCAAGAGTTTGAGACCAGCCTGGCCAACATGGTAAAACCCTCCTGTCTGTACTAAAAACACAAAAATTAGCTGGGTGTGGTGGCGGGCGCCTGTAATCCCAGCTACACGGGAGGCTGAGGCAGGAGAACCACTTGGACCCAGGAAGTGAAGGTTGCAGTGAGCCGAGATTGCACCACTGCACTCCAGCCTGGGTGACAAGAGCGAGACTCCATCTCTGGGGGAAAAAAAAAAGTTCAATGTAATGCCCTAATGGTAACATAAAAGAAAAATAAAAAAGCAATTTATAGTAAAATCTTTACACACCACACATGAATACATATTTCACAACTTCATATGGATTCTACTGCCCCTAGCTGTCATAAATGCCACTCCAATCCTAACATTGATCCAAGAGAAATGAAAACATGTCCCTACAAAGACTTGTACGTGAGGCTGGGCGCGGTGGCGCAGGCCTGTAATCCCAGCACTTTTGGGAGGCGGAGAGGCAGGTGGATTGCTTGAGCTCAGGAGTTCGAGACCAGCCTGGGCAACATAGAAAGACCCGTTTCTACTAAAAATAAATTTTAAAAATTAGCCAGGCTTGGTGTTGCGCACCTGTGGTCCCAGCTACTGGGAAGGCTGAGGTGGGAGGATGGCTTGAGCCTAGGAGGTGGAGGTTGCAGTGAGCCAAGGACATACTACTGCACTCCAACCTGGGTGACAGAGTGAGACTTTGTCTCAACAACAACAACAAAAGACCATACACTTTAAATGTGTGTATTTAATTGGATGTCAGTTATATCTCAATAAAGCTGTTGAAAAACAGGATTTTTCAGGGAGTGAAACTACTCTGCATGACACTGTAATGGAGATCCATGTCATTCTACATTTGTTCAAACAAACAGAACAGGAGTGACCCGCACCAGGAGTGACCCGCATTTAAACCATGGATTCTGGGCAATGATGTGTGAGTGTAGATTCACCCACTGTAACAAATGCACCACTCGGGCGTGTGATGTGGATAGCCGGGGGGGCTGTGCATGTGTGCTGGTCAGGAGTTTCCGGAAAATCCCTGTATTTTCTGCTCAGCTTTTTTTTTTTTTTTTATGGAGTTTTGCTCTTATTGCCCAGGCTGGAGTGCAATGGTGCGATGGTGCGATCTCAGCTCATGGCAACCTCCGCCTCCCAGGTTCAAGTGATTCTCCTGCCTCAGCCTCCCGTGTAGCTGGGATTACAGGCACCTGCCAGCACGCCCAGCCAATTTTGTAGTTTTAGTAGAGATGGGGTTTCTCCATGTTGGTCAGGCTGGTCTCAAACTCCTGACCTCAGGTAATCTGCCCGCCTCGGCCTCCCAAAGTGCTGGGATTACAGGTGTGAGCTACTGCACCTGGCCAGTTTTTTGTTTTTTGGTTTTTTTTTGAGAGAGGATCTCGCTCTATTGCCAGACTGGAGTGCAGTGGTACAATCATGGCTCATTGCAGCCTCAACCTACTAAGCTCAATTTATTCTGCCTCTGCCTCCCAAGTAGTTGGGACCAGATGCATGTGCCACCACATCCAGCTAATTTTTTTTTTTTTTAGATGGGAGTCTCACTCTGGTGCAGTGGCACGATCTCAGCTCACTGCAACCTCTGTCTCCCGGGTTCAAGCAATTCTCCAGCCTCAGCCTCCCGAGTAGCTGGGATTACAGGCGCCACCACCACGCCCAGCTAATTTTTGTATTTTTAGTAGATGGGGTTTCACCATGCTGGCCAGGGTAGTCTCAAACCCCTGACCTCAGGTGATCCTCCCAAAGTGCCGAGATTACAGGTTTGAGCCACTAGGCCCAGCCCTTTCTGCTCAATTTTGCTGTAAACCTAAACTGCCCTAAAAAGCAAAGTCCGTGTTTGTGTTTTTACAAACAGGGCCTCCCTCTGTTGCCCAGAAGTGCAGTGGCATGGTCATAGCTCACTGTAACCTCTGACACCTGTGCTCAAGTGATGTGCCTGCCTCAGACTCCCAAAGTGTTGGGATTATAGGCATGAACCACTATGCCCGGGCCTCTTTCTTTTCTTCTTTTCTTTTTGCCGTCTGTCTGTCTTTCTTTCCTCTTTCTTTCTCTCTCTCTCTCTCTCTGTCCTCCCTCCCTTTTTTTATTTTTTTAGAGATGGGATCTTGCTATGTTGCCCAGCCTTGTCTCGAACTCCAGGCTTCTAGTCATCCTCCTGTCTTGGGCTTCCAAGTAGCTGGGATTATGGGCGTGAGCCACAGCGCCTGGCTGTGGATGAATTTTCATAAAGTGAACCCACCCATGTACCCAGACTGAGGGACAGAAGTTTACCAGATCCTAGATTCCCACCTTGTGCCCCTCCTGGTCATGGCCTCCCCCTATCCCACCCCACGGTCCCCACTTGTTTGACTATTTATTTATTGAGATGGAGTCTGGTTCTGTCGCCCAGGCTGGACTGCAGTGGCATAATCTCAGCTCACTGCAACCTCCACCGCTCAGATTCAAGCAATTTTCATGCTTCAGCCTCCAGAGTAGCTGGGATTATAGGCATGTACCACCATGCCAGGATAAGTTTTGTATTTTTAGTAGAGACAGGGTTTCACCATGTTGGCCAGGCTGGTTGTGAACTCCTGAGCTCAAGTGATCCACCCGCCCCAGCCTCCCAAAGTGCTGGAGTTATAGGCATGAGCCACTGTGCCTGGCCTTGACTTTTTAATAAACAGTTTAACTGAGTCATAATTCATACACCATACAGTTCACCCATTGAAAGCACACAATGCAATGATTTTTAGTATATTCACAGACTTGTGCAACTATCGCCACCATCAATTTCAGCACATTTTCATCATCTCAAAAAGAAACCCTTGTACCTTTTAAGTGTCAACAGTCTAGCCCCCATCCCCACCGCCACCCCCAAGCAACCCCTAATCTACTTCCTGTATCTAGAGATTTGCCCATTCAGAACATTTCATACAGCTGGAATCACACAACATGCGGCCTTTGTCTTGGCTTCTTTCTCTTAGCATGTTTTCAAGGTTCCTCTGTGTTGTAGCATGCATCAAGATTTAATTCCTGTTAATGAGTGAATAGTTGTCTACTGTATAGATACACAACATTTTGTTCATCCTTTCATCACTCGATGGACATCTTAGCTGTTGCTACCTTTTGGCTATTAGGAGTAATACTGCTATAAACCTTACTCTGTCACCCAGGCTGGAGTGCAGCCGTGCAATCACCAATCACTGCAGTCTCGATCTCCTAGGTTCAAGGGATCCTCCCACCTCAGCCTCCCCAGTAGCTGGGACTACAGGTGGGTGCTACTACTCCTGGCAGTTGAAATACTTTTTTTTTTTTTTTTTTTTTTTTTTGTAGAGAAGGGGGCTTACTATGTTGTCCAGGCTGGTCTTGAACTCCTGGGCTTAAGAGATCCTCCTGTCTTGGTCTCCCAAAGTGCTGGGATTACAGCCATGAGCCACCTCGCCCAGACCAACAAGTAAAGTATTTATTTATTTTTAACTTTTTTTTTTTTTCTTCTCCCGGAGACAGAGACTCGCTGTTGCCCAGGCTGGAGTGCAGTGGCATGAACCTGGTTCACTGCAACCTCCACCTCCCGGGTTCAAGTGATTCTCCTGCCTCAGACTCCCAAGTAACTGGGATTACAGGCACCCACCACCAAGCCCGCCTAATTTTTGTATTTTTCGTAGACATGGGGTTTCGCCATGTTGGCCAGGCTGGTCTCCAACTCCTGAGCTCAAGTGATCCGCCCGCCTCGGCCTCCCAAAAGAGCTGGGATTACAGGCGTGAGCCACCGCGCCCGGCCTCAAGTAAATTTTTTTATGGACAAACATTTTCATTTCTCTTGGGCGCGCAGACACCTAGGACTGGAGTTGCTGGGTCTTGTGGAGACTCCAGGGTTCGTGGTTTGAGGAACCGCCGGGCTCTTTCCACAGCAGCTGCGCGGTTGTTCCCACCAACCGTCTAGGACGGTTCCTTGCCTGGCATGGACCAGTTGGTTTCGCCGCTGGGCCTTTTCCGTAGTGGCCCCAGTAGGGGCTGCAGAGTGAGTCCGGCACAGTCCTCACCGCGCCCTCCGGGGGCACGGTGGTCCCAGGCGAGCTCCGGGGACCTCTCTCCGTCCCCGCGTCCCTCAAAACCTGGTCCTGGGGTTTGGGCTCGCTTTCAGGGGCTGCTCTCGACTGGTCGTGCCCATGGGCTGGTCGCCTCTCTGTGCCTCAGTTTCCTCTCCTGCAAAACAGAGGTAACATTTTTTACCTCCAAAAACAGGACTCAAGGAAGGCTGGAAATGAAACAAGAAAAGAGAACAAAACCAGAATCCCAAACGGGAAAATAAAACCCTGTTTTTCTGGTGTGTGTATGTGTGTATTTTTTCTTTCTCTTTTCGTCCTGTGTGTTTTTGTTTGTTTTCTTCTTTCTCTCTTTTCATTCCTTTATCTCCTTTCTGCAAAAAGTGACGCCCCCCGGGCTTATACGGATTTTGGAGCCAAAAGCAGGTGGGAGCCGCACCTGGCGCGCGTGGTGAAGGGAAGGAACGGCAAAGAAGCAGAGACACAGTTCCCCCACTTTGCAGGGGCGTTTCTGCCGGTGGGTGCAGCCCAGCCCCGCCCTGGCCCCTACGCCCCGCGCTCTGCGCCCCACTCTCCCGCCAGTCCCAGGCGCGGACACAAAGGTCCTGTCCGGGCCACTCCTGCCCGCCCCACCCCTTCCGTCCTGGACTCCCTCCTGCAGCCCCATTGGCTGGGGCCTCCTGGGGGCGGGGCTCGGCGCCCCACCCCGCGGGCCACGCCCCCTCCCCAGCTCCGAGCTCCCAGTCCGAGCTAAGCGACTGGCGGAGCAGTACGGATCGCGAGGTAGGGAGCTCTTCTCGGGGACCCAAGGAGGGACAAGGTGGCCGCCCCTGGCCCGAGTCCCCGGGAGCGGCAGATAGGGCCTCGGTCTCCTGTGTCCCCATCGTCCCCCCTCCTACAGGGACTTCTAGCTCGGCAACGGAGGGCTCCCGGCTTGGTTTCTCCGGGCCTGTTTGGGGAACGCGGGTTGCTCCTCCCCGGGGCAAGGGGTGGGTGTGGCAACAGCGGCAGGGATTCTTGGCGGACGTCGGGTAGCACTTCCCGCCTGGCCACCTGTTCTCTGCGTGCAGGGGAAGCTCTCCCCGCCCTCCTCACCGCTTTTGCCTTTGGGAGGGAGCCCTGGAGGGGGGACTCGCGGGGCGGTGGGGCGAGGCGCGGGGGGCTTCGCACGCGGGAAGCGGAGCCACCCCCCGCCGGGCCTGGCCGCGCCAGCTGTGGCTCGAGGTTGGGACGGCGGCCAGGCCCGGCGGGGGAGGTGGGGAGCCGTCCTGGCGCCGCGCGATTAGCCGCATCTGGGAGGAGGAGGAGCCGCCGGGCGCGCTCGCCCCGGGTGTTTGCGCCCGGATGGGGGTGGGGGGCCCTAGGCGCTGGAGAAAAACTTCATCCGCGCCCACAGGCCCCCTTTCCGCAGGCTGCGCTGGCGGCCCAGGTTTGCAGGCCGGAAGTGAAACGTTCTTTTTTGATTTTTAAAAAGGAAGCCTCCGGCCCTACGGTTTTTTGGGGTTGGGGTGGATGTGTGTGCGGGGGGAGGCGGAGACGTCCCGCTCCAGGCAGGGCCTCGGGTCTCATAGGTGGGGAAATCTCACTGCCAAACAGGAGGCCTTTCGGAGCCTCAGTGTCCCCATCTGCAGACTGGCCTCTGACTTCTGGCTTAAGAGGGTGTGTGAGAGTAAAAGGAGACGGCTAGCCCCGTGCCGGGAGACACGTAAGCTACTGTTTTTTAACTTGCTGTTTTGATATTTCTCAGTCTCTCTGTGCCCAGTCTTGCCCCTCTCATCTGCTCCCCACTCTGAAGCTAGAGGGAAATTGTAAAAACAATCAGATCAACCCCCCGCTGAAAATCGTCCACCGAAGTCCCATTGTCGTCTAAGTCCCCGACTTCTCAGCAGGCCTTCCTGTTATCTTCCGCCACTACCTTCTCCAGCCGCTCTCTGCCTCTGTTCTCCCTCCCTTCGGGCCTTTGGCCCTCCTCTGGGCTCGGAATCCTCCTTGGAGACCCCGCCGCCCTTTGCACTCCCTGGGTGGCCTCGGTGATGACCATGGGTTCTCGATGCTGGTCCCTTCAGGGCAAGAAAGAGTGGCAGAGCCCGGCTCGGAGTAGATGCTTTGAATGAGCTGCGCTAGGCCCAGCGTGGGGCCCTGGGGTGGAGTTGAGGGTGGTTGATGGTGAGTGCCCTAGGTAGGTGAAAGGCCTTTGTTCCACGGAGTGGCAAAGCCAGTGCATTTGGTTTGTGTTCCAACAGCAGGGACAGGAATGGGAGGGAAGGTGATTTCAGATGGGCCCGTGCCTGATAGTTCCACCATCAGCCGCACAACTATTGTTGACTGAACCCGCCGTGCGCTTGGCATTTTCGCGGCGGCGTCTGCACAGCGTCCGAGCCCTGCGACGCAGCACCGTTCCTGTCCCCTTTGACAGATGAGGAAACTCGGGTGGGGCGGTGAAGTCGCTTGGCAGGGGTCACTGAGGGAGTGGGGAGAAGGCAGGGCTGAATCTCAGGTCTGAGCCAAAGCCCCCCGAGAATGGAGGGAAGGATGGAAGAATTGAGTGGGGGAGGAGTGTAGAGTAGGGTTCTTGTTGAGGAGGGCTTGGGCTTCCCCCCGAGGGGCAGTCCAGACTGAGAGCTGGGGCGGGTGCAGGGTCCCAGGTGGGTGGTGGCGGTGGGGTGACAGGGGTGCTAATGGGGGCACAGGCAGCGGCAATGTTGGAGGCCCCCTTGGGTTCCCGGTACACTCCTCGGGTTTCCGGCCTCTTCCCAGCACTCAGGGGCTCCTGAGGGCGGAAGAGCTATTCCCAGCTTGGCTGGGCCTGGGAGGGGGCTCCGGGCGGACGTGTGCGCCGTGCTGCACCTTCCCCACCCGCCTGTTTGCACTTATCTGTGGCAGCTGGCTTCAGGTCCTTAGCCCGCGGAGGACTGGCTCCGGCCTGGCTGCCCCCTCCCCTTTGCCTCCCATCCCTCCCCCTGGACTCTCCAACCCCCATCCCTTCCTGTCCCTCCTCCCCTTCTCACTCTTTGCTCCTCCCTCGCCAGACCCCCGCTCTCCCCGGAACAATGGAGGGGAATGTGGCTAGGCCAGCCTGGCGCTGCTGCGTCAACCTCTGGCTCGTTCTCGGCCTCCGTGGCTTCCAGGGACCCTTCTACCTGGGCTCAGCTGACCCGCCCCGCCTCTCGGCCCACGTGCCGGCAGTTCTGCCAGGCTGGGGCTCAGCTGCGCTGGGGACTGGGATGGATCAGCTCAGTGTCTCTGTCTGTTTACAGAGAAGGAACCCAGCTGCACTGAGGTAACTTTGCTATTCTTCTAGTCTCACCTCCATCCCTGCGCAATTTCCCTTCCACCTCTTGCACTGGTAAGCCTTGGGCTGTGAGATGGACCAGTGTAGCAGGACTACTGCGGTGTTCCCTGGGCCAGGGACAGCTGCCTCACTGGGAGCGCCTTAGAAATGCAGAGTCTTGGCCAGGAATCTCAAGCTTGTAATCCCAGCACTTTGGGAAGCCGAGGTGGGAGGATTGCTTGAGCATGAGAGGGCGTGACCCACCTGGACAACATAGTGAGACCTTGTCTCTACAAAAAATTAAAAAATTAGCTGCGTGTGGTGGCACACGCCTGTAGTCCCAGCTACATGGGAGGCTGAGGTGAGAGGATCCCTTGAGCCCAGGCGGTTGAGGCTGCAGTGAGCCATGAGTGCGCCACCAAACTCCAGCATGGGTGACAAAGCAAGACCCTGTCTCAAAAAAAAAAAAAAAAAGAAATGAATCTCAGGCCCCACCCCACACCTGCTGAGTGGCAATCTGCATTTGAACAAGATCCCCAGAGATTCCTGACTGCACTAAAGTAGCAAGTAGAATCACTGGCTTAAACCTCTGTGCCTTAGTTTCCTCATCTGTAAAACAGGGGTGCTAAAAGTGCCTCCCCTGTTGGGTTGATGTTTAGATGCATGTATTTGATGTTTGTAAACCCCCAACAGGGCCTGTCGTGGAAGTCTGTGGACAGTGGCTGTAGGGTGTATGAAAGCACTATAGCCTGCCCTGTCCCTATAGTGCAGGCCACTATCCACCCACTACACCTGTCAGCAGTGGGCTGTCCCCGGGCTGGAAGCTGTCCCAACACCATGCCCAACCCTGGCATTCCCCAGCCAGCAACGCTTGGAAGACTCAAGACACCCTCATTTTGCAGAGCAGGCTTGGAGAGGTTCTTGCTTTGCCAACAATGAGGTGTCTGACTTGAACTGAACTTTTGTCCCCCTGCCCTCTATCATCCTGTCTTCAATAAAGGGGCTGAAGCTATTAAGAATGGAGTCTCTGGCCAGGCACGGTGGTTCAAGCCTGTAATCCCAGCACTTTGGGAGGCTGAAGCGGGTAAATCACCTGAGATCAGGAGTCCGAGACCAGCTTGGCTAAAATGGTGAAACCCCATCTCTATTAAAAATACAAAAATCAGCTGGGTGAGGTGGTGCACGCGGGTAGTCCCAGCTACTCGGGAGGCTAAGGCAGGAGAACTGCTTGAACCTTGGGGACGCTAAGGCAGGAGAACTGCTTGAACCTGGGAGACGCTAAGGCAGGAGAACTGCTTGAACCTGGGGAACGCTAAGGCAGGAGAACTGCTTGAACCTGGGGAACGCTAAGGCAGGAGAACTGCTTGAACTTGGGGGACGCTAAGGCAGGAGAACTGCTTGAACCTGGGGGACGCTAAGGCAGGAGAACTGCTTGAACCTGGGGGACAGATCTTGAGCTGTGATCGCGCCACTGCACTCCATCCTGGGCAACAACGGGAGACTCTGTCTCACAAAAACAAAAATGAATGGAGTCTCCTTCAGTGAGCTCCCTCTCACTAGAGTGTAAATGGCTGATAGTGCTGCTAAAGCCCTACTTGCACTAAGCACCTGGCTGCTTGGCTCCCGTTGATGTGGGTGGTGGGTTTTCAGGCCAGGAGGGCAGGAAGTTGGGGAGTAGGTTACAGGGGTGCTGCATGATTGGGTCATAAGTCTCCAGACATGGGGGTAGGCTGAGCAGGAGCTGGGAAAGCCAGAGTCTTGGTACCCAGCTGAACTCCAGAACCTTCCAGGAGGAGCTGCAGAGCCTACAGAAAATTCCCAGGCTATTTTGGGCGGAGGCCCCTTCTCCCTGATGACACACCCGTCCCTGGGGCAGTCAGGTTGGGCGTGGCTTCCTGCCCCCACCACCCTGGGCTCCCTCCCTTGGCCGGGCACTCTTCAGAGCCTGGGGGCTGACTGGCGAAGGGGTTGCTTGGCCAGCTGGGTACCTCCTGGTGCAGCCTCTCCCCCTTACCCTGCTGGCTTTTTCTCCGAAGCATTTCCGCTGTCTGACCTACTCTGTATTTCACCACGGTCTTCATTAGCCGGGGGACCCTGGGCAAGTTACTGGACTCTTTGTGTCTCGGTTCTCGCATTAGTGAACTGGGAATGGAATGAGCTGAGCTGTGTGAAGTGTTGTAAGTAGTAAGCAGTCTGGCCCCAGGACACTGCTGTGGTGGTGGCAGTCATGGTCTGTTCCACTCCTTTATCTGTTGATTGAATAGGAAGTGGCAGCGTTCATCAAGGTCCCCTATGGCAGCGCAGTGCTGTGAGGTGAAGTGAGGCTCCCCTGGTCCATGTACGTGTGCATACAGACGGCAACAAGTTCGTGCATGCGTACACGTGTGTGTGCGCTCAGATGCAGATCCAGCCATGTGTGGGCGCGTATGTATGTGTACACGTGCCTACGCACAACACACATACCCATATGCATACACCTACATACGTGTGCACACAGAAGCACACATGTACACACAGCCTGGCAGTCATGACGTACCTTGGGCATGACATTTCGTCTGAGTTTGTTGCAGGCCAGACGCTCATCCTTGGTCTGGCCCGAAGCTTCCAGCCAGCCTGAAGCCTCCAGCCAGCCTGAGCAGCGGGTGTGTTTGCAGCCTTCCTCCCTCCCCCAGCTGTGGGGAGCTGAAGGCTAGTCACAGAGGGCGGGCCTTGTCTTCTGCTGGGGACACTCCAAGGCCATGCCTGGTATTGCTGGGAGAGCAGTGGCTGGCTGGCAGCTGGGACCGTGCTGGTGGGCGGGGCTGCCGTGTGCCCCATCTTTGTGTATGTGTGTATTGTAGAGGGGACACAGTAGTGGCCGGCCAGAGCCTCAGAGCCAGCTTCTGGGTGCCTGGCTACCCACCCCTAGCGGTTTTCTTTCCAGCTGGACTTTGCCCGGCCCTCCCCCGCACTGAGGTCACTCACTCTTCTCTACTGGGCCTACTGGGGAGTGGGTGCCCCTTGGCCAGGCCTCTTCTGGCCTCCCCAGCTGGACTCCAGCCCAGATGGGCCATAAGATGCTGGATAAAGCTCCTGGGACTCCCAGGTGGCACCGCCCCTACCCCTAGTCACGTCTGCTCCCTGTGCCTCAGTTTCTTCCACTATCAGGTGAGCAGGAATGTAGCCACCTCCTGCTGGGCTGGGCATGGTGCTGAGCACACACACCAGTGCAGTGGCCGCCAGCTGGGGCTTTGGATCCTAATGCTGGCTAAGAATGAGCCTTGGAAGCCGGGTGCGGTGGCTAACACCTGGAATCCCAGCACTTTGGGAGGCCAAGGTGGGCCAGTCGCTTGAGCCCAGAAGTTCAAGACCAGCCTGGGCAACGTATTGAAACCCTGTCTCTACATAAAAAAAAATGAGCTGGGTGTGTGGCACATGGCTGTAGTCCCACAGTCCAGGAGGCTGGGGTGGGCGAATCACCTGAGCCCAGGAGGTTGAGAGGGTTCAGTGAACCATGATCATGCCACTGCATTCCAGCCTGGGTGACCAAGTGAGATCCTATCAGGAAAAAAAAAAAAAAAAAAAAGAGCCAGCCTTGGGGCTATTCCTGGACCGTCCGGAGACCCTGCTCTGTGCCAGCGCCTGTCCTGGGCCCTTGGGACATAGAGGGCCCTGTGCTGCCCTCAGACTCCTCACTGCTACAGGCCATGGGCTTCCCTTGGCATCTCCCAAGGATTGGGTGCACTTGGGGTGTTGAGGGGGCTAGGGTGGAGAAAGAAGGGGACCCCCCATTTTGGATTTGTGCCATTCACCCAGGGGAAGGTGGGCATAGTTAGGGGTGTGCAGACAGGCAAATGGGTGTGACAAGTGGAAGACGCAAGGAGGATGACGCAGCATGGTTCCTGAGCGGGCCGTGCCCTTTCCACCGCCTCTCCTGCCTCCCGTTCCTAGTCCCCCACCTACCACATGGTGTCCCCACTGACCTCAGTCCCACCCAGGCCCTGCCAACACAGGGCCTTTGCACAGGCTGTTCCCCCACACCTGGAACAGCCTCCCTCTGGTTTTCAAATGGCTACCCCTTTCTTGCTGTTCAGCGTCCTGCGGGTACCCTGATTAGCGTGTGTACTCCCACCCTTCTGCCCCATCCCCTTCTGTTTCTTTACAGCCCTTTTGGGATCTGTAATGAGCTGGTTTATGGTTATTTAACTGTTTATTCCCTGCCTTCAGGTTCAGCCCTTTGTCTCTGTGGACTTGAACAGTGAACAGGGCTCAGTATTGGGCATGTATCTGTTGAGTGACTTTATGATGACAATTATAACAGCGGTCATAGCTGACTTTATTGCTCACTGAACCTGGGTGGACAGTGTGCCTAGTGCTTAGTGTGTATTATTTTGTTTTCACTTCAGCCTGACGGTGTGAAGTCGGGACTATTATAATTCCCATTTTCCGGATGTGGAAACTGAGGCCCAGAGAGATTAAGTAACTTGTCCGAGACCACACAGCAGGCAAGGGGTAGGATTAGAAGTCAGCTATGCTTCATTAGCTGAGCGTGGTGGCGGGCACCTGGAACCCCTGCTACTTGGGAGGCTGAGGCAGGAGAATCGCTTGAACCCGGAAGGCAGAGGATGCAGTGAGCTGAGATTGTGCCGTTGCACTCCAGCCTGGGCAACAGAGCTGGACTCCGTCTCAAATTAACAACAAAAAAAAGGAAGTCAGCTATGCTTGACTCCAGGAGAAAGGAGGGAGGGAGACTTTGGATATAACAAGGCAGAGCAGTGCCTCTCACCGTGGAGTTGCCAGGCCACTGTTCCCATGTGCTGTCCTGGGAGGCCTGGACAGGGCCCTCCCCTCCCAGGGCCAGCCTCTTTCCTGGAACTCTGGGCATTGAACATTCTGGGACTCTATGACCTGTGCTGGTGGGTCATGCGGGGGTCCTGGCCCCTAGGCCAGCAGCTGGGGCTTTTTTTGAGGTGGGGGCTCCCTGGACTCAGGGTCCTCCCTGGCCGTGGCTGCAGCTGAGAGAAGGGACAGGAGGTAGGATGCCACCTCCTCCAGAAGGCCAGCCAGCTACCTCCTTCCCAGCCCACAGAGCTGAGGCCGGACAGGGGAGGGTGGAGCAATGTCGGGGAGGAGTTGTGACATCTCAGGGAGGGGGCAGCCCTTTTCCTCTGAGCAATCGGGCCTGGTTCTTGGGTGGCTGTGGTTGAAGGCGGTTCGGGGGGTGTGGGGGGATTTCTGGGTGATGTAGGTCGAAGACTGCTATAAATGAGGGGACCGGGGTGGCAAACTGAGGTTGAGGGTTGTGAGAGCTTCAGTTCTTTTCCACGAGCAGCTGGAAACCTGGATTTTGAGGAAACCCCCTGGGATGTTGAAGATAGTTCAGGCCGGGCGTGGTGGCTCATGCCTATAATCCTAGCACTTTGGGAGGAAGAGGGGGGAGAATCCCTTGAGCCCAGGAGTTTGAGATCAGCATGGGCAACATAGCAATACCCTGTCTCTATAAATTAAAAAAAAAAAAAAGAAAAATTAGGCATAGAGGTTGAGGCTAGAGCGCACTGTGATTATGCTCCTGCACTCCAGCCTGGGTGACAGTGAGACACTCTCTCTCAAAAAAAAAATTATTTATTGTTTTTGAGACAGAGTCTCACTCTGTCACCCTGGCTGGAGTGCTGTGGCATGATCTCGGCTCATTGCAACTCACACCTCCCTGATTCAAGCAATTCTCCAGCCTCAGCCTCCCGAGTAGCTGGGATTACAGGCACCCGCCACCACACCCAGCTAATTTTGTATTTTTAGTAGGGACGGGTTTTCTCCATGTCGGCCAGGCTGGTCTCAAACCCCTGACCTCAGATGATCCACCTGCCTCGGCCTCCCAAACTGCTGGGATTACAGGCGTGAGCCACGGCGCCTGGCCCATTCTTCAAATGTAAATTTGAAAACCCCGTGGGACCTGAGTCAAACCTATTCAGGGCTGCTGCTGTCCCTCCTGGCTGTGTGGCGTTGAGTGGCTTCCTGAGTTAGGCTTCGACCTACTTCATCTCGTACCCCCATCACCAGCCCTGTGCGGGTGCCAAGTGATGCCCACCCAGCTGCCCAACTTTGCAGATTTGGAAACTGAGCCCAGAGAGGGGAAAGGACTTACCAAAGGGTGTCACTCTTCCCTCTGAACCTTGAGCTGAGGCCACGTTAGAGCCGACGCCTTTGCATTCAATATTCAGTGTTCACTGTGTACAGCGAGTGTCCTGCTCTTGACACATTGTCAAAAGCACAGCAGTAGTTAAGGAATTCCCTCCCTCCAGCCCTCCCGCCGGGTTTATGGGTGCATACTAGGGGTCACGGAAGGAATTTGATTTCATAACGGCAGCGGTGACTTGGGCTGCATGGAAATTCACTGGGCCTGATGGAGCTGGATGGAGATGGACGCAGCCTTGGAAATCTTCTCTTTCCCTTTGGCTCCCCCAGCAGGCCCCCCTGTCCTGGGTGCAGGCTTGTGACAGCTGCTCAGGGATGCAAACAGGGTGCCTGAGCTCCTTCTGCGATGTGTTCCGCACTTTCCTGAAGGTGGACGCTGCGAGAGGGTCGTGTTTTTGCCTCTGCCTCCCTGTAGTGTCTGGCTCACAGCAGCGTCAGGGAGGGTCTGTGCAGTGGCTGAGTTTGGATCTAGGTGGTTGGCATTAAAATCTCCTTGGCTTTGGGTTTTCTTTTTTTTTTGAGACAGTCTTGCTCTGTCGCCCAGGCTGCAGTGCAGTGGTGCAATCTCAGCTCACTGGAACCTCCGCCTCCCGG
The DNA here is from genome assembly GCF_049350105.2 of Macaca mulatta. Taxonomy (NCBI): domain Eukaryota; kingdom Metazoa; phylum Chordata; class Mammalia; order Primates; family Cercopithecidae; genus Macaca; species Macaca mulatta. The sequence goes on along the minus strand of NC_133425.1, from coordinate 10,071,951 downwards.
GTTCAAGCAATTCTCGTGCTTCAGCCTCCAAGTAGATGGGATTACAGGTGCCTGCCACCATGCCCAGCTAATTTTTGTATTCGTATTAGAGACGGGGTTTTGCCACGTTGGCCAGGCTAGCCTCGAACTCCTGACCTCAAGTGATCTGCCTGCCTCAGCCTCCCAAAGTGATGGGATTGCAGGCGTGAACCACTGTGCCCGGCCCCTGGCTTTGGGTTTTCGGCTCACCTTCCTGACCTGCCTCCTTCCCTCCCACAAATATTCCCTGTGTGTCCCGAGTGTGCCGGGATCCTTGCCTTGTGCTGGGGACACGCTGGGGACTGATGCCATCCTGGTCATGGGGGAGGATGTGGCATTTTCATGAAGAACTATGATCAAGGGGGGCCCACGACTGCTTCAGGAGCCCAGAGGAGGCACCTGACCCCGCCGGCATGCTCCCAGGCAAGGTGGCAGCAGTGCTGAGGTGATGGAGAGGAATGAGCCTCAGATACTGGACTCTCAGACCTGGACATGGGGGTAAGCACTGGGCTCCTACCTCTAAAGGCATGAGCCCCGAGAGCCTCTTCTCCTTCCAGGTCAGCCATGTCATCTGAGCCTCCCCCACCACCACAGCCCCCCACCCATCAAGCTTCAGTCGGGCTGCTGGACACCCCTCGGACCCGCGAGCGCTCGCCTTCCCCTCTGCGGGGCAACGTGGTCCCAAGCCCACTGCCCACTCGCCGGACGAGGACCTTCTCAGCGTGAGTCTGGAGTGGGCTGGGGACACTTTCTCAGATGGGTCTCTTGCTTGAGGCCAGAGATTCACTGTGTCTCTGGCCATTTTTGGGCGCCAGTGTTCCAGGCTGTCCAATAGGCAGACCTGGGGGTGGGCTGGGCTGTGGGCTGATGGTGAGAAACTAGGAAGGCGCCTTCTAAATTCAGGGTACTGCCCAGCCCAGAAGAACCTGTTGGGAGTGGCAATGGGTGGGCAGTTGCTGGGGTCAGAATCACTGGGCTCTGACCACACATGAGTGTCTGTTTCCCTGTAAGACTGAAATCTGCAGCTGCAAAATGGGCGCAGTACCAGGGCTGCAAAGGACCCAACAATGTCTGGCAGATGCAGGTCTTAGGCCCTGTGAGTGGAGGATGCTCCTGTTATTAATAATTAATCATTGGTTTCTGGAGGGATGCTCAGTGATCTTTTAGTTCAACTCCCTCTTTCCAGGTGGGAAAACAGGCCCGAGAAAATTTGCCAGGGTCATCCAAAGAGTCATTTTCACCAGAGTCTATGTGAGCGGCTCCCAGAGTTGTGCAGTCCTCAACCTGTGTGACTGTACATGGCGGTCCTGGCCAGGGCTTGATGGGGCACAGCTGTGGGCAGGGGCTGGAATGAGCTTCGTGTGCCCAGGAGAGCTGGTGGCTGTCCTAGAGCGCTGATGGGGCCCCTCACACTTCCCTCTCTCTGTCAGGACGGTGCGGGCTTCACAGGGCCCCGTCTACAAAGGAGTCTGCAAATGCTTCTGCCGATCCAAGGGCCACGGCTTCATTACCCCAGCTGATGGTGGCCCCGACATCTTCCTGCACATCTCTGAGTGAGTGAGCGGCCGGTCTGGGTGGCCTGACTGGGGCAGGCGCTTCCTTGGTCCTGTGGAGGTGGGGATGGCGTGTGACTGTGATGGGCGCTGGGTGTGAGGACGAATGGCCAGGCCTGTGAGTCTGCCTTTGGCTGGTGCTCCAGTTGTGCTCCTGTGGTTGTGTTGGGTTGGGGTTGTGAGACTGTACAGAGCTGTGTCAGGGGATGTGAGGCTGGGGGCGACACGGTACCTGTGATTGTGCCTGGGTGTGTCTTTATGAATGGGTAAGGTTTTGTGTGTGCCGGGCGTGGTGGCTCATGCCTGTAATCCCCGCACTTTGGGATACCAAGGTGGGCAGATCACCTGAGGTCAGGAGTTCAAGACCAGCCTGACCAACATGGTGAAATCCTGTCTCTACAAAAATACCAAAAAAAAAAAAAGTAGCCGGGCATGATGGCGGGTGCCTGTAATCCCAGCTACTTGGGATGCTAAGGCAGGAGAATCGCTTGAACCCGGGAGGCAGAGGCTGTGGTGAGCCGAGATCTCGCCATTGCACTCCAGCCTGGGCAACAAGATTGAAACTACATCTCAAAAAAAAAAAAAGAAAAAAATACAGAGAGATCTGCTCAAGATCACATAGCCAGAAAGTGATGGAAATGGGTTTGGGGGTGCCCGGCTATGCTTGTGGGAGACAGGGTGGTGGCAGCTGTGCATGGTGCATGTGTGTGCGTGTATGTGTGTGTGTGTGTGTGTGAGCAGCAAGGACTGCTAGGGTGAGTCAGAGTGCCCATTGTATCTGGCCAATGGGGAAGGATACCCTGTGAGCCTGGGGAGCCCTGTTTAGCCTGGGGACCAGGCCAGCTTCCTGCCCTCCTTTGCGGGAGGTGGACTGGTGAGGCTGGGGGCTGTCCTGCTCCTTTGCTCCAGGAAGGAAGTTTGGGGCGGACTCCTTTCTCCTGCTGCATGCTCACTGACGTCCTTCCTTCCTGAGTGTCTTGAAGCCCTTGGGGAGCCTGGGGCGGGGCGCACACATCCTAGGGCTGGACTGGAAGGCACCCAGCCCCCCATGCTTCACCTCTGATCCTCTGGGCAGCCTTTAGACAGACGAGGACCCTCGATCTGTACCCCCTTCCTACGTGCTTCTTTGGCCTAAGCACCCCCAAGTCTTTTACTTCAGGCAGTTGCAGACAGAGTCCTACTCCGCACAGCACACCCACAAACACAGAAACCACATTTCTGAAAAGAGGGGCCCGCTGCGATGGGGCCCACCCTCTGCCCCATGCTTACATATCAGATTGGCAGGCAGGAAAAAAAGGCCAAGGCGACGCATTTCGCAGATGAATGCACGCATGGATGTGTAAATGTATTTTCATACTGCCTCGTCCCAGAAAATGTTTTGAATCAGTAAGGAAAACATAGAGGTTGGGACAAAGAAATACTTAGAAAGATGGAAAAAGGAAGATGGAAATACTGTGATGTCTAGTTCTGCTGCTAGAAGTGGGCTGCAGATTTATTTCTGAGCTCCCTGGTGACCAAACCAAAGAGGGAAACACTCTTCACCATACGATTCTCCAATCAAAACAAACCAGTTACTAGGGGAGCTGGCTGGCCCTGGCATTTAGCATATGAAGGGGGTTTTCCTCTGGGGGGATTCTCATCAATGGGACATCAAGATGCCAGTCTCATGTGAGAGGGTGACTTGTGTCCCCTAGAAAGTAAGGGAACCAGGCTGGGTGCTGTGGCTCACACCTGTAATCCCAGCACTTTGGGAGGCCGAGGTGGGCGGATCACCTGAGGTCAGGTGTTCGAGACCAGCATGGCCAACACGTGAAACCCCGTCTCTACTAAAAATACAAAAATTAGCCGGGCGTGGTGATGTGTGCCTATAGTCCCAGCTACTCCGGAGGCTGAGGCAGGAGAATCGCTTGAACCTGGGAGGCGGAGGTTGCAGTGAGCCGAGATCGCACCACTGTGCTCCAGCCTGGGCAACAGAGCGAGACTCCGTCTCAAAAAAAAAGAAAAAAAGGAAACTTCCTGGGAGTGGTCACAGGGAGAGGCCCCTCCAGGAACTAGCTTCAAGCACCAAAGGGACCTTCTGGAAGGCTCCCTGGAGGCCGGGCGTGGCAGCTCACGCTTGTTATCCCAGCACTTCGGGAGGCCGAGGCAGGTGGATCACTTAAGGTCAGGAGTTCGAGACCAGCCTGGCTAACATGGTGAAACCCCGACTTTACTAAAAATACAAAAATTAGTTGGGTGTGGTGGCACCTGCCGATAGTCCCAGATACTTGGCTGAGGCAGGAGAATCACTTGAACTCGGGAGGTGGATGCAGTGAGCCGAAATCACACCACTGCATTCTAGCTTGGGTGACAGAACGAGACTGTCCCCCCCCCCAAAAAAATAAATAAGGCTTGCTGGGAAACTGGGAAAATTGAGAACAAAGACACAATGTGGTTTCTGAGACTCCTGGAACCAAGGGCTGCTATGCTGAGGACCTCAGAAAAGCCCTGCCCAGGCCACCCCTCAACTCCGATTCTTACTCCACGATGGCCTCGTTTCTCTCTGGCTTGGACTGGCCGTCTTTACTCTTCATCCGCAAGCCCAGTCTCTCTCCCACGTTTCATGTCACCATGTGAGCACCCACAGGTGGCTGAGCTCTTTCAGTTGCAACATCAAAAGTCCCAGGGAAGGAGCTGATTGGGCCAGGGCCTCCTTGGCTAGGACAGAGGCAGTTCTCTGGAAAGAGGTTCCCGGTGGTTGGTCGGATGGTGTCCGCTTTGGTGGCCCTATGACCAGAAGGGTGCTGGTGTCTTGGGTGTGGCATCTTGGGAAAGGGAGCCTTGTCCCGGTGTGAGCACTGACTGCTTTATTTGTGCCCCTGTAGTGTGGAAGGGGAGTATGTCCCAGTGGAAGGCGACGAGGTCACCTATAAGATGTGCTCCATCCCGCCCAAGAATGAGAAGCTGCAGGCTGTGGAGGTCGTTATCACCCACCTGGCACCAGGCACCAAGCATGAGACCTGGTCCGGACACGTCGTCAGTTCCTAGGAGATGCTGGAAGCACCCCTTCTCCTGTGCTTGTGGGAGACTTTGCGGGGAGGCGGCGGCAGACACTGGAGATGACATTCTTCCATACGAGACGGGGCTTCGGCAGGGCATGGTCCCTTTCAAGTATCTCCTGGAGGAAGGGGTTTGGGGGGCAGGCGTGGGGTGTTCCGGCCACCAGCACAGCCTCTGACCATCACAACAACCTCTCACCATCTGAAGTGCATTAAAAGCATTTAAAAAGGAGAGGTGCCCACTGGTGGCTGAGTAGAGATTCCAACCCCAGCCCAGGGAGTGGATCAAGGGTGATATTTCTCCAGCTGCTCAGACACAGGGGCTCAACCCACAGACCCTCTTCCTCCTGGAGCTAGAGGCTCCAGATTCCCGGATCTGGCCCACTGGCAGCTGACGTGGACCTTGCGTGACTTCCCCAAGGCAAATTTCCACCTAAGTGCCCCTTGCACCTCTCCTTGGGCCTGGGCAAAGCAGTTTTCTAATTCTTGGCTTGGTTCCAGGGGAGCTGGCTTAAAGCGGGGGGAAACGGGGGGGCGGTCTTTGGATGGGATGGGTTTTGCCTTTTGGTGCCTTTGCAGTGGGAGGCGGCATAGCTGCCTGTCTGGGGAAGACAGTTTATCCGGCACAGCAGGCTGGTACTGGGAGGCTGAACCCCTCTTAGAGCCTGACCTTTTCATCTGCCTTCTGGTCGTGTGACCATCACTCAACAGCCATTTCACAGCCCCTGTCATTATGGCGGCAGGGTGGGGGTGGTGGGAAGGGCCTGTGGAGAGGGCAGGTCTTTGTTTAAAAACTTTGTCCCGATCCACCCAGAAAAGAGTGGGTAGCTTGCATCCTGACAGCCTGGCAAAGTCAAGAAAGTTGAAGGAGAAACATACCTTTTTTGGAAAGAGGGTTTTCTTTAAAACTAGTGTTAAGAAATGCTTAGGGATTTTTTTTTTTCTTATTTTTCGTAACTAAAGTTTTCACCCAGAGCCCGCTCTGTTTGCACCTTGCTGCCAACATTGCAAACTTTTTTTTTTTTTTTGCGGGGTGGGAGACAGTCTTGCTCTGTTGCCCAGGCTGGAGTGAAGTGGCCTGATCTCGGCTCACTGCAACCTCTGCCTCTAGGGTTCCAGCAATTCTGCCTCAGCCTCCTGTGTAGCTGGGATTACAGGCGTGCACCACCACACCCGGTTAATTTTTGTATTTTTAGTAGAGACCGGGTTTCATCATGTTGGGCGGGATGGTCTCGAACCCCTGACCTCAGGTGATCTGCCCATCTCGGCCTCTGAAATGCTGGGATTACAGGTGTGAGCCATCGCGCCCGGCCTGCAAACTTTTCTGTAGGTATTTCTGGTAAACACATCCTTAGATTATCTTTGCTGTGGTTTTGGTTTGGCTTTAGTCATGATTTAAAAGTAGAAATAGCTGGGTATTATGTTTTGAAATTCATGGCGTATATGTAGTCTAAGAATCCACTCGTCAACGCAGGGAAGCAAACTTTTGGAAACTGGCTTTTGGGCGGACAGTAAATGTCCAGAAAAGAGGTCGTTTGATGCTGGAAGCACAGATAGCTTCATCAGGTACTTCTCATCTCTGATGAGTTTGTCCTTTCAGCCTAAGAACTGCTGCCTTTGAAAGGGGGTGGAAGGGAGTTGTTTTAAAATAGGCAAATACACGTGTTGATTGCGAGCGTGTGGAGAAAAAGGCAGTTCCCACCGCAGTTAGGTCCTGGCCATGTTTCCTCGCCTGCGATGCTCTTTGTCCTCACCCTCCTCTCCTGCCTCTGTCCTCTGCTGAGTCAAAGGTGGCTTTTTTCTCTCCAACCTTGAATTGTTACCTGGGCCCATCTGCTGGTACAGTCCACACTTCCAAAGCCAAGACCCGAGACGGCTCCTTTGCTGCCCCAAGCCTCTCTCTCACTCTGCCCTCGCCTTGGCATGGGTGGCATTGCTGTGACCCTGTGTGCTGGCGCTCTGGCAGGCTGTGGCCGGCAGTGAGCTGGGGGATTGCATTCTGCTATTCAGGGGTGACCTTCGGATTCTGTCTCGGCAGAATCCTTTGTCATCGGCTCTTGCTCTGTCCTTCCTGTTTGGCCACAGCTCTTTCAGTCAGTGGGTATTCTAGAACTGCAGGATGTCACAGCTGGAAGGGATGCGATACCAGTTTTCAGAAGGGGAAACTCCTGGAGGCTCTGGGAGGGACGGAGGTTGTTGCTGACCAAGGAATAGCTAGAACTGAGGATTCCTGAATCCAGATCTTGCCTCCCATCAGCCGTCTTTCTCCCAATAAAGTTTTGTTTTGTGTAAGGCAGTGCGTGTGTTTGTGTGGAGGCTGGCTCACCAGGTTTTTCCTTTTAAGTCGTCAGGTGAGGGTGTCTCCCCCGGGTGAGGCTGACACATTCCACTTGGCAGTCTGTTTTTTTAGGGGGTGATGAATAAGAAGATGGGATCATCTGTTTTTCTTTAGTCATCATTCTGTAGCATGAGAAAGCTTAGCAGGAAGGAGAATGCAGCTTCCTGGCAACAGAAAATGCCACTAACTTGGTCAGCAGCTGTCCAGTGCCCTGTTGAAGCTTTTAGGATGTTGTGTGAGTTACACCTTACTCCCGTGATACACCTGTGGGAATAGGGGACCGGCCTGGGGGTCCGCTGTCCACAGTCCCTGGCTCATTCCTGCTGTAGAGGTGGTGTTTGTTTTTGAGACAAGGCTGCCCTGCAGCTTTAACCTCGTGGGCTCAAGCGATCCTCCTTCAGCCTCCTGAGTAGCTGGGACTACAGGCATATGCCACCATGCCTGGCTAATTTTTAAATTTTTTGTAGAGAGCATCTTGCTACATTGTCCAAGTTGGTTTCGAACTCCTGTACTCAGACCATCCTCCTGCCTCAGCCTCCCGCAGTGCTGGGACTACAGGTGTGAGCCACAGCGCCCGGCCACTGCTATAGACATTTGATGAATGTTTGCTAGGCTGGGCACGGTGGCTCACACCTGTAATCCCAGCATTTTGAGAGGCCGAGGCAGGTGGATGGCTTGAGCTGAGTTTGAGACCAGCCTGGGCATCATGGTGAAACCTGGTCTTACCAAAAAAAAATATATATACAATTAGCTGGGCATGGTGGTGTGAGCCTGTGGTCCCAGTTACTCTAGAGGCTGAGGTGGAAGGATTGCTGGAGTCCAGGAATTTGAGGCTGCAGTGAGCTGTGATTGTACCACTGCATTCCAGCCTGGGTGACAGTGACACCCAGTCTCAAAAAAAAAAAAAAAAAAAAAAAACAAAAACTTGCTGTTCTTCAGGCATGAAGTCAGGGGCTGGAAGCAGATGAGGCTTGAGGGCCCGGGGCTGGCATGAGAGTCCTAGGATGGATATAGCTTTTCAAGGTCCATAGCAGGGGAGGAAGGGTTTGTTTGCTGTTGGAGCAGTGGGAGTGAGGACAGAAGGTGGGCAGGTGTGAGAACTCCTGTTCTTGGTTTCCAGGAGAGCAGTGACGGGCAGGGGCCACTCTGCGGGGTTGCTGTGCTCTGCTGGGAATTTGCTCTGGCCGGTATCTCCCAAGGGAAGGCAGTGATTTTGGGTGGTGCAGAGATGGGCATTTTTCTTGTGAATATTATACAATGATTTCCAAAGCATATTGGGGAAAAACCAGCCCATCAAACCTATTTAGGGAGAGGCTAACGTAGGCACTTAGCTCAAAACAATGAGATTTGCTGACTTACTATACGGAGTACTACATGGGTGGCACAAGGAAGGGTTCAGCAAAAGCTGAAGGTGGGGGCTGGGCGTGGTGGCTCACTCCTGTAATCCCAGCACTTTGGGAGGCCGAGGTGGGCAGATCACTTGAGGTCAGGAGTTCGAGATCAGCCTGGCCAACATAGTGAAACCCCATCTCTACTAAAAATACAAAGATTAGCTGGGTGTGGTGGCGCACACCTGTAATCCCTGCTACTTGGGAGGCTGAGGCAGGAGAATCGCTTGAACCTGGAGACAGAAGTTGCAGCAAGCTGAGATTGTGCCACTGTACTCCAGCCTGGATAACAGCGAGACTCCGTCTCAAAAAAAAAAAAAAAAAAAAAAGGCCGGGCGTGGTGGCTCATGCCTGTAATCCCAGCACTTTGAGAGGCCAAGGTAGGTGGATCACCTGAGGTCAGGAGTTTGAGACCAGCCTGGCCAACATGGTGAAACCTGGTCTCTACTAAAAAGACAAAAATTAGCTGGGCGTGGTGGCGGGCACCTGTAATCTCAGCTACTCGGGAAGCTGAGGCAGAATGGTTTGAAGTGGGGAGGCGGAGGTTGCAGTGAGTGGAGACCGCGCCATTGCATTCCAGCCTGGGCAACAACAGTGACTCCGTCTCAAAAACAATAGCAACAACAATGAAAACCAAAACTGAAGACATTTGGGAAAGCAGCCTCCGGTGAGGGAGGTGGAATGAGTTCTAGGTCTTGACTTCTGGGGTGCCGTGGCGGGCAGTGTGGAGTGGCGGGCAGCGTGGAGTGGCGGGCAGCGTGGAGTGGCCGGCAGCGTGGAGTGGTGGGCAGCGTGGAGTGGCTGGGAGTGTGGAGTGGCTGGGAGTGTGCCGTGGCGGGCAGTGTGCCGCGGCGGGCAGCGTGGAGTGGCTGGGAGCGTGGAGTGGCGGGCAGCGTGGAGTGGCTGGGAGTGTGGAGTGGCGGGCAGTGTGCCGTGGCGGGCAGCGTGGAGTGGCGGGCAGCGTGGAGTGGCTGGGAGTGTGGAGTGGCGGGCAGTGGGCCGTGGCGGGCAGCGTGGAGTGGCTGGGAGCGTGCCGTGGCCGGCAGCGTGGAGTGGCGGGCAGCGTGGAGTGGCGGGCAGCGTGCCGTGGCGGGCAGCGTGCCGTGGCTGGGAGTGTGGAGTGGCGGGCAGCGTGGGGTGGCTGGGAGTGTGGAGTGGCGGGCAGTGTGGAGTGGTGGGCAGTGTGCCGTGGCGGGCAGCGTGGAGTGGCGGGCAGCGTGGAGTGGCTGGGAGTGTGGAGTGGTGGGCAGCGTCCCGTGGCGGGCAGCGTGGAGTGGCGGGCAGCGTGGAGTGGCTGGGAGCGTGGAGTGGCGGGCAGTGTGCTGTGGCGGGCATCGTGGAGTGGCGGGCAGTGTGGAGTGGCTGGGAGCGTGGAGTGGCGGGCAGTGTGGAGTGGCTGGGAGTGTGCCGTGGCGGGCAGCGTGGAGTGGCGGGCAGCGTGGAGTGGCTGGGAGTGTGGAGTGGCGGGCAGCGTGCCGTGGCGGGCAGAGTGGAGTGGCGGGCAGCGTGGAGTGGCTGGGAGTGTGGAGTGGCGGGCAGCGTGGAGTGGCTGGGAGCGTGGAGTGGCTGGGAGCGTGGAGTGGCGGGCAGTGTGCTGTGGTGGGCATCGTGGAGTGGCGGGCAGCGTGCCGCGGCGGGCAGTGTGCTGCGGCGGGCAGTGTGGAGGTTACCTGTCGTTCGGGTTGGAGGAGCCTGCCTGGGCTGAGGTGGCCAGCTGGGGCCCACAGCCAGAACACTTGGGATAGGCGGGAGAGGAGAGGAAGTGATTCAAAGCCACGTATGCCTGAATGTGTCCGGATTACAGCAACATCTGCCCAACTGCCCAACTGGTTCTTCTTCTGGCCCCTATGGGCACTCCCCTTCCAGTAGCTGGAGGGCCCTTCCCGGACAGATCATGAGCGGGCCCCACGCCCTTCCCTTGGGATCAGGTTCAAACTCAACTTCCCAGCTAGCCTCTCCTTCCAGGGAGCCAGAGGCCTGCCCTGCACTCACTGGCTGCTCAGGTTCAACGCGGGCCTTTTCCCTGAGGCTTAAGCCCTGACCTTGAGTTCAGGGTCAGCTTCTGCAGTGCTGGGGATGGTGACTTTCAATAGTGCTAGGCTGGCCTAGGTGCAACCTCTGTGCTTTGCTCTGGCTTAAAACTTACCTACTGTGTTTAAATTTCTTGTGATGGTGTCTTTATCCTGCTAACCCCCTAAGGCAGAGAGAGGGGACTGTCCCTGCCTTATAGGGTTCTGGGTTGCAGGGGGCAGGGGTATTATTTGAGTTAGTAATGGCTCACACTCACTGTTCAAAGTGCTTTAAATTCCATACACGGTAAGGACTATACCATTTGACACATGAACTAACTGAGGCGAAGATGAACTCACCGTAAGTCACGCAGCAGCTTGTACCAGCAGAACTAGGCTTGGAGCCTTGGCAGCCGTGCTCTTACCTGCCACGTGCAGAACCGGCTGCTCTGGGGACACGTGGAAGGCACCAGGACGCGCTGCGTAGGCATCATTTAGTTGTTAACACTTTATATCCCACCACAGTGCCTGACAAGCGGACACCCTTGGAGTAACCCCTGGAAGCTGGCCTGGGCTGCAATGCGATGACAAGGTGGAAGGAAAGGGGAAGTTCCAAGTCCTTTTGAGTTTGGAGGGGAGTGTCAATTCTGACTGCAGAGGGAGGCAGCAGGCAGTGCAGGAGGGGCTCCAGGGGCCTGGGGAGGGTTTGAAGCAGCCACTGTGGGAACTGGGGCAGGAGCGGCCCAGGCCTCTGCGCATTAGGGCCCAGCTTGGCGGACTCAGGGTACCCACCTGAGGGCAGCAGCCCTGTGTCGGGGGACACAGCAGCGACCCTCCATTTCCGGTTAAAACAAGTTTGAGTGAGACTCAGTTGTCTCGCTTTGTCGCACTATGTTAAGGAAACTTGTAAGGAATGGCAGGCTTGTAAGGAATACCCAGTGGGCAGAAAAGCAGCGGGGGAGGAGTCTGTGTGTCAGGAACAGGAACATGCAACTCCACAGAGGGAGGGGCCCCGACGGGACAGAAATCTGGAGCAATAAAGAGTGGCTCTCAGACCTAGAAGGGCTGGGGTTCCCTTCCAGAATCTGCAAACAGGAGGAAAAAGGAATCAGAATGAGAAATAGGAAACAAAATCACTTTAATGTACTAACCGTTTTAGAAGGTCATTACCGTATCATTTGCAACATTCAACAAGGAAAGATGCCACTGGATGGCCGTGTCCTGCAAGTCACCGAGATGAGGAGCTGGCTGCTTTCACCCCACCGGATCCGGGGCTCAAGAGAGCTGCAAGCCCGAGTGGCTGGGAGGTTTGGAGGGAACCAGGTTGAGCTGTGATGAAAGCGCCTGGCTGTGGGCTGGGAGGCAGGAGTGCAGGGCAGTCGGGGCCCCCCTGGCCCCAGATTCAGTGCCCAGTGAGGCCACACAGCCCCAGCACCAAGCAATGGAGGGTCTATGGGTCCAAGCGTTTTCACATCCTGAAAAGTGACACATGAACCGTTTTCCTAGGAAAGTTCTCTTCCACGGTGTTCTGGCTGAAGCCTGGGATCCTTCCAGTTTCACAAAGAACGTGCAGAAGGTGGAAAGAGTGAGGGACGCGGACCTGGCTGCAGCTGCACTCGGCCCCCTCAGTTGTAAAGTCTGGGTGAGGGCCTGGGTGGGCGCAGATAGGAGAGCGGCTCCTCTTCCTGTTCCCTGGCCAGGCTCTTGCTCGATCCCTGAGAAACTAGAGGCGAACGCCTCTGGGAAGCCAGCCAGGGCCAACCAGAAGGTCGTTTTGATGAAGTCTGACATCCCACATTGGTTTCTCTGGACCTGGGTGACTGTTTTGCCAGCATCAACTCTCCGGCCCAGCTGAGGTGCAAACTCCCTAGGGTCTGCTCCCACTCGGCCAGCCATCTGTCCAGCAGGCCTCAGCCTCACACGGGAAAACGCAGAGTGCGTCTAGTCACTGGGCGTAACACTGCCCTGCTCACAGTCCCCATCAAGGTGACATGCAGGCGGGAGCTTCGTTCCAGGTGTTTGTAAATTTCGTCCTGGGGTGGGTCACTGCAGATGGCCTGTCATTGTTTCTCATTACCAAACCCCCACTGTTGGTGCTGATGCAGGGGTCCATTAAAAAACCCGCTTACGATTCCACAGACCCACCAAGAGGGAGGGCCCAGGCACATTTTTTCTTTCTGTATCATCCTAGAATTATGGGGAAATTTCCGCCAAAACCACATGATTGCACGTATCAGGGTATTAGATTAGGGGGCTGAGGGTGGGTGGGGAAGACCTTTTGTGGGAGGTATTCCTCTGAACCATTCTTGACAATAGTTTTCTCCTTCCTTCTGGAAGCTTCTGGCACTGGAGATGGAGGCAAGGCATGCCAGGGGTGGAGGTCCAGACTGCATGTGCCTGGCAAAGGATGCAGAGCCTGGCTGGGCTGCGGGTGGGTGAGCACGTGTGGGAGGACCCTCGGCTCTGGCCACCAAATGCCCCATGCTGGCTTGTCAGCCAGGACCCTACCCTCCTGCTCCCGCGTTAGGAGAAGAGCTCTTCACAGATCCTGCGTGTGTCCTCAGGCGCTGTCACGGAGTAGCCCACGGTCCTGGGGTCTGTGAAGATCTCATGGTCATTGCCACCCTGGAAAGACACAAAGTACAGATGAAGGCTCCACCTCGTTTGTCCGGGGCCATTGCTGATGTGACCCTGGAACCCAAAAGCATCCGAAAAACAAGATTTAACTGGGCAGGGAGAATTTCTTCAGCTACCTTCCTCTTAGTTTCCAGGAGAGGAACATGAGTACAATTGTTATTGAGAAGAGATTTATAACCTTCTCTTGAACTGCAATTTGGCTTGGAACACGTAATTATGCCTAGGAGAAGTATCACGACGTTCTTGTGAAGATCTGTCTAAGGCTTATTTTTCTATACAGAAGGCATCAGTGAGTGACAGTATTCTCACAGCCATCAGTTTTTTTTTTTTTTTTTATAGCTGTGCCCACACTTTTCTAACAAGTCACAAGGGAGCATCAAGGGGGCAGAGGGTGGGGAGCAGGGCTGCCAGGGATCTTCCTGTGATGAAGGACGTGGCGACATCAGTGGTGATGGCAGCCACTGGCCATGTGTCACTGCACACTTGAAACGTGGCCAGTGCAATGGAGGAACTCAGTTGATTTGATTTTAATTTAAACGGCCCCACGTGGGCCAGGTGTGGTGGCTCATACCTGTAATCCCAGCACTTGGGAGGCTGAGAGGGGTGGATCACCTGAGGTCAGGAGTTCGAGACCAGCCTGGCCAACATGGCAAAACTCCATTTCTACTTAAAATACAAAAATTAGCTGGGCGTGGTGGTGCACGTCTGTAATCCCAGCTGCTCGTGAGGCTGAGGCAGGAGAATTGCTTGAACTCAGGAGGTGGAGGTTGCAGTGAGCCGAGATCGCGCCACTGCACTCTGAGAGTGCTCTATCTTAGATAGAGCCTGGCAGACTATCTTAAAAATAAATGGCCCCACATAACTGGGGTCTGAGCTGCTGGCTAAGAGCAGGGCCTCTGGAGGCCCCAGGTGGCCTGGGTCAGATGCTGGTTCTACCACTGAGCAGCAGTGTGGCTGCGGCAACTCCCCATCTCCAAAATGGGGTTCTGGTGGAAGCCTGCCCAGAGCTCTGTGGCCAAAAGCTCAGGAGATGATGGCTGGGGTCACACCTTGGTAAGATGAGGAAACCGAGGCCTCAGAAAGTCTGTAAGGGCCCATGTCTAGGAGCACCTGGGCATGTTCTGCCGGGGTCCTGTGCCTGAGTCGAGTGCCCTAATCTGTGTCCCCATCACCCCCACCAATCCCGCTGGGCTCAGGTTAATGAATCAGGTTACCTGCCGCTCCCGCAACCCCGAGCCCTGCAGGAAATCCCCCGTTTTTCTCATCGTGGAATTCCTTTATTTCCCTCATAAAACTGGATAAACACTGTAACTCAAAACCTTAAAATAATCTATGATTGGTTTACAATACAATGAACACAACCGCAGAGAAAACGGATTTTTCTCATAAAGCACCGAGCATGAAGCCAACATGGAAACCATGATTTTGTACCAAAAATCCGACATACTTTTAAAGAATTAATTGCCTCTGGAAATGAGTGTTTTCGTTTTTGCAAGAACCTATCCCCAGGCAGATGGCTTCCTGAGGTGGAGGTGAAGTTTCAGGCTTCAGGAAGGAATGTCGCTGGGCCCAGGGAGTGCTGGGTGGAGTCAGGAGCCCATGAACTTGGCATCTCTTCCAGTCCAGCCACTCGGGAGCCTGCCCGGGCCTTGCGCTGGCCTTACGCAGTTTTGTACCAGGCCTGGCAGCCTTCAGACAGACCTGAATTTCATGGCCACCATCTGCTACCTACACATGTGAAACCAGTTCTGCTAATTCTGATTTTGCCTTTTTTTTTTTCCTTTGGACACAGGGTCTTGCTATGTTGCCCAGGCTGGGCTCGAGTGAACCTCCAGCCTCAGCCTCTCAATTAGCTGAGACAAAGACTGCGCACCACAGTGCCGAGCTAGTTCTAGTAATTCTTATAATTTAAAAAAAAGATTTCTTTCAGGAATGGCCTGGTGGACAAAAGTCACAGAGAACCTAACAAAGGCACAATCTAGCTGGGCATGGTGGCGCATGCCTGTAATCCCAGCTACTTGGGAGGCTGAGGCAGGAGAATCACTTAAACATGGGAGGCGGAGGTTGCAGTGAGCCAAGAATGGACCACTATACTTCAGCCTGGGCAACAGAGCGAGACTTAAAAAACAAAAACCAAAGGCACAACCAACTCTCACATGCCTCAGAAGAGCCAAACATCCTCCCCGCCTCAGTGACTGAGGAGGGGGAGTCAATATTCACACATTAACACAATACACCTTTCTAGAACACCTACTACTTGCCAGGCATTGCTTTAGCAGCTAGGGATACGGCGCAAACCAAAACGACATCACAGCTGCCTTGGGAGCCCGTGGTCTGGTCGGGGAGACCAGCCATGAGCAGACAGCTCTTGGGCGCCTTGTTGAGCGAAGGGAGGGAAGGGCTGCCAAGACTGGAGGGTGAGAGAACCCTGGCATCTGAGGGAAGTGAGGGGACAGGCCATGTGGCCATCAGAGAAGCGACTGAAGAGGAAGGATGGGCAAGGACCGGGCCAGGCCACAGAGCACAGATTGTAGTAAGGACCTGGGATTTCACGGGAAGCCACCAGAAGGCTGCAAGCTAAGGCCATGGTCTTTCTGGAGAATGGGTGGGGGGTGAGGATGCAACAGAGGGGAGCAGTTAGGAGGCTCCTACAGCCGGCCAGGGTGCAAAGAGGACCGAGGCCATTACCTGGGAAGAGACCCCTGAAGCAAAAAGGGTTTATGCTAGTCCCCTGACAGTTGCTAGGAGTGTCCTTCCCTGCAGATGTCACACGCAGGGGACAGAGGCCTAACGGCATAAGTCTCCTCCCATGGTCCTGCTAGGGGCTGGTGGGGAGGTGTCTGTGGAATCTGAGTGATCTGTGTGCATGTAACTCGCTGGCACTTAATAAAGTTAGGTCTGGAGAACCAATACCCATCCAGGAAGGCGAAATCTTCCCGACCCTGGTTGTAGGAGCCTCGCTGGGTCGCTTCTCAGCTCCACCCCCTTTCAGAGAGCTGCACGGCTGGCAGGAGCATCTGCATCACAAACACAACCTGCCTCAGGCCTTCCTTTCTCTCCTGCCAAGGGTCTGCTTCCTTCTTTATGACTCTCTGAGCATGGTGGGCTCCTTCCTGGGGCGCAGCCTTCTTGGGGCTGTGTCGAGCTTGCACACCAGAGTAGGTGCAAAGCAGGCAAAGCGGACCCCAAATGAAACGAAAGGAAAGCTGGCTGCCCTCTAGAATAATAAGGCTACAGAGAACCGGAAATTTCAAATGCTGGATTTGCATATGCACTAAAGGTTACTTGATTCTAGCTGGGGAACTCTGCCACCCCCCCCAAGCTCCGAGAACAAAAACCCTGTTCCCTGGAGAGGGGAGGCAAGGGGGGAGGGATGAATGAACGATCTAATTTCTCGTTACAGTGTACCTGTCAGGCACCAAAGAAAGGCCAGGGCTCAGTGAAATCAGCACATTAATATTTAAATCCCTAACAGCTCCAAAGTCTGAGGATGAAACAGAAGGCATAGTGTGGGCCACGTTCAGATGCCAGGGGACTGACGAGTCTCCCGCCTCAGCCCATTTCTGTACATGCTGTTGCTGACCTGTGCAGTGTAGTAGTGAACCCCAATCATCCAAAGAGAGGAACAGTGTCATCTATCACAGCCTGCATGAACTGCTTAGCTGGTAGCAGTGGGTGTGTGCTGTGTGGATGCCTCCTGTAGCACAGATGGACTCTGTGTAGCTCGCAGTCAGGACTCTTACTTATTTTTGAGACAGGGTCCCACTCTTGCCCAGGCTGGAGTGCAGTGGTGCAATCACGTCTTGCTGCAGCCTCCACCTCCTGGGCTCAAGCGATCCTCCCACCTCAGCCTCCTGAGTAGCTGGGACTACAGGTGTGCACCACCATGCCTAATAGTCGATTCTTGCCGTGGACATTCATTTTGGCTGTTTAACAAGTATTTATCAGTGGCCGGGCGCGGTGGCTCAAGCCTGTAATCCCAGCACTTTGGGAGGCTGAGACGGGCGGATCACGAGGTCAGGAGATCGAGACCATCCTGGCTAACACCGTGAAACCCCGTCTCTACTTAAAAAAATACAAAAAACTAGCCGGGCGAGGTGGCGGGCGCCTGTAGTCCCAGCTACTCGGGAGGCTGAGGCAGGAGAATGGCGTAAACCCGGGAGGCGGAGCTTGCAGTGAGCTGAGATCCGGCCACTGCACTCCAGCCTGGGCGACAGAGCGAGACTCCGTCGCAAAAAAAAAAAAAAAAAACAAACAAACAAAAAAACAAGTATTTATCAAATTTCTAGGTATTATGGATATAGGGATTGAAGACACATTTGCAAAAATTATAACAGAAAACGGTGAAAGAGATCTGGCCTGACTCCATCTTGCTTCTAACCTCCAAGCTGTCCTCGTTCATTCCTGGGCACAGGCTGAACTAACCTTGGGAGGAATTTAGTTTATAGTTCAACTTTGGGTTTTTTTTGTTTTTTGTTTTTGGAGATGGAGTCTCACTCTGTCACCAAGGTTGGACTGCAGTAGTGCAATCTCGGCTCACTGGAATCTCTGCCTCCCAGGTTCAAGTGATTCTCCTGCCTCAGCCTCCCAAGTAGTTGGGATTACAGGTGTATGCCACCACACCTGGCTAATTTTTGTATTTTTAGTAGAGGTGGGGTTTCACCACATTGGCCAGGCTGGTCTCAAACTCCTGGCCTCAAGTGATCCGCTTGCCTCAGCTTCCCAAAGTGCTGGGATTACAGGTGTGAGCCACCATGCCTGGCCTATAGTTCAAGTTTGAAACAAAGATAACAGCTCTTTCCCTGAAATAAACCCCTTCTTGCCTGGGGACCAGTCTGTCTTTGTAGGATAAACAAATTAGCTACAAGACTGGAAATTATGGTTTAGGAGCCATGGAGCCTCTGGCTGCAAGAGTCTGAACCTCCCCACATTGCTCCTGGGAATAACATCACTTGTAAAATCTAAGATCAGTGCCTGAGATATTTTGCAGACCCTGCCTTCCAATGTAGCAGTTGACCCACTCAGACAGGTAATCTGATTCAACCAGTTCTTTGAACCCACTCAGGGACAGAAGACAGCAAGAAAAACTCACTTCCACCTGCTATGATTTCATCTCCATGCTGACCAATCAGCCATCCATACCTCCAGAGCCCCTGCCCACCAAGTTATCCTTAAAAACTCCAATCCCCAAATTCTTGGAGAGACTGATTTGACTAATAACAAAACTCCAGTCTCCTGCACAGCTGGCTCTCTGTGAATTACTCTTTCTCTATTGCAATTCTCCTGTCTGGATAAATTGGTTGTCCAGGCTGCAGGCAAGAAGAACCTGTTGGGGGGGGTTACAAATTTGGGGACTCATCTGTGATCTCTCTTGTGGCTATCTGCCAGCGATTCAGTAGCCTCCCCAACCCCCCTCACTGGTGATGGATCCAGAGGCCAGCCCAGGCGGCCACCTAGTTCTCTTGGACTGCGGGCTGACACTGGTGCCATCTCTACTGGTAGGGTGCTGCCAACCCATGGTGTATGGATTTAACTGCGATAGAGGAACAGTCCTGGGGAGACTTCCTGTAACTATAGCCCCATAGTGGGGTGTCTGCCTATAGCCCCATCGTGGGGCATCTCTAGTTCTATTATATGGTATCTGTTTGTAGCCCCAGCATGGGGTATCTGCCCTAATTGTACAGATAATAGGGGACTTGTTTGGAGGAATACTCTTGGTTTGTGATTTGGTATGGAATCTCTGTCTGGAAGGTGTTTTGCATGTTTATTTTGCTGTATGTGTTTGTATATGTGGAGGAGATGTCTAAAGGAATTGCTGAAGGAAGTCCATCAGGCTCTCCTAGTTTGTCTGGTTGGTCACATTCACTGAACCCTGAAGGACTTGTCAGCAGAAGCTTGGAAGTTAGACAGAGCTGCCTCAGGCTCTTCCATCCACTCTTCCATCTGGTTCAGAGATCATCCTTTGAATTACTTTAGTAGGGGACAGAGATATGTGAAAAAAGTTAGGGATATTAAGATGTATTTTTGGTAAGGATGATTATAAAAAAAGAAATTTATATGAGAAAGGAATTCTCATATAAAAGGAATTTATATGAGTTGTATGGTAAATTCTTGTCCTAAAATTGAATGACTGATTATTCAGGAAAGAGGGGCGTATAGGACAAGCCAGAAAGTCCAAGCATGTCATAGATGGTCTCTGTGAGTTGTGACAAGATTTGTAAAATGGGGGGAAAAAAACCCTAAAAAACTGGCAAATGAAAAATCTTAACTACTAATGCATCTTCTTCAGTCTGTATATTTATAATGTCGTGTGTGTGATGTTTAGGAGCTGTAATTAATTGGCTTAAAAAACAAGCACTTAAACATTTTGTCAAAGAAATAGCAACTCTAATGCATTTTAGTTCATGTGACGTTAGTAATCTTTGGTAAATAAAGATAGTTTTAAAGATTATTGATGAAATAAAATAAAATTGTCTTCAAAACTCAGACATTTGGTCTGAATTAGGCAGATCAGATACGGTTTTTGCTGGATGCTTTAAGGTCATAAATGGCTTCTATGACGTTTGTAATTGTTCAATTTACCTACTTTAGGGCCATTAGATTCTAGATAAGGCCTGGGGACATATGGAGTTAGCCATGACTCCTAGCTATGCCAGAAAGAGTCAGACTTTATCTGCAGTTCTGTCCTGTATTCTAGGCTCTGCACCTGGTATGTAATTAAAATTGCTTAAAGACATGGGAATATGGTTTTTTAAAAAAGAATCTTGTCTAATTTAGAGAGTTTAAGGATTATTTTTGGTTGAAAGACAAAATAAAACTGAAAGTTTAACCAAATTGTAGGTTTGTGAAAAATTAACTTTGTGAAGAACTCTGTGTGTGAACAAGCTGGCTGAAATTGAAAGGGTATTATTTAATTTTTCCATAAATTAAATATTAAAAGCATACTGATGCAGGGCCAGAATCTGGGCCCATATATCAAAATAATAGGGTTTTATGCCAGGCGTGGTGGCTCATGCCTGTAATCCTAGCACTTTGGGAGGCTGAGGCAGGCAGTTCAGGAGGTCGGGAGTTCAAAACCAGCCTGGTCAATATGGTGAAATCCTGTCTCTACTAAAAATACAAGAATTAGCCAGACATGGTGGCACACGCCTGTAGTCCCAGCTACTTGGGAGGTTGAGGCAGAAGAATTGCTTGAACTTGGGAGGCAGAAGTTGCAGTGAGCTGAGAATGTGCCACTGCTCTCCAGCCTGAGCAATGGAGCAAAGACTCCCATCTCAAAAAATATATAAATAAATAAAAATAGGGTTTTATTTTTGAACACTGATTTGTTCTTTTAACAATTATAAATGGTTATATAAAAGGTTTATGAAAATGTTACCCTATAGTCAAACTAAAATTGAATAGATTTGTTTGTAAAATTTTATTAAAAACTAACTTCGGCTGGGAGTGGTGGCTCACACCTGTAATCCCAGCATTTTGGGAGGCTGAGGTGGGTGGATCATGTGGGGTCAGGAGTTCAAGACCAGCCTGGCCAACGTGGTGAAACCCCATCCCTACTAAAAATACAAACATTAGCTGGGAATGGTGGTGGGTGCCTGTAATCTCAGCTACTTGGGAGGCAGGAGAATCGCTTGAACTTGGGAGGAGGAGGGTGCAGTGAAGCAAGATCATGCCACTGCACTCCAGCCTGGGTGACAAGAGTGAAACTCCATCTCAAAACAACAACAACAACAAAACTAGCTTTAGCATTAAAGATGCACTAATGCAAGATAAAATTTGGTTTTCTCTGTTGAAGAATATTTTTATATAATATTGAGAGAGAGACAGAGACAATGAAAGATTTTTGTTTGGCTTTGGAGTAAACTATTAAAAAAAAAAAGAGAGACAGATTCAGTTGGCCTCATGCTATCTTCATTGGGTTTTGTTGTTTAGAAAGCTGAGTCTTCTCTCTATTAGAGTAAAGGTTTTTCCCTTTACAAAATGTTTGAGTTATCATTTTGGCTAAATGAATTACTTATGGTGACCTGGGATTCTACTTTGTGATATCTAGTGTTTTAAACCTTTGATATTTAACAAACTTTCCAAGATCAAATTCTAAGTTAAAAAACAAGTTCCCTAAAGTCCAAAAGAGACATATTTGGCTTATTCCGTATATTAAAATTATGTAGAAGCACTGTCAAATATAAAAAAGTGTTTAACTTTCTTTGGGTTTATAGTCATATAAATATGTTATTAGTATGTGTTACAAAACTGTGTAAGATTCCTATAATTCTGATATGTCTCAGTATATGTTATCAGTAATAATTATAATTGTTACGTTAAACTGTGTGTCACAGAGATGACCAGATTTCCTTGTTGACTGCATCTTTAACTATGGCTGTCCTGAGACTTTTGTTACCCACAGACAATTGTTGTCTTGGTTTTATCCTTTTCAAAAGGCAGTTTATAATCAGATATAGTACTCTAATGGGTACTCTTGAATGCAGGTCTGTGATAACTTTAGAAATTGTGCCACCGGAATGGAGGAAAAAAAACCTCTAGGATCCTCATGGAGAGCTGATGTGTTAAACATTGTTAATCCTTTTGTTTTTCAGAGTCAAGAAAACGATTTTTCTTTTGAGCTGTTTACAACTTTTAGCAATTGAATTAAAGTATACTTCTGTGAGCAAAATTTAGAGCGTATTGTTTTCTCTCTGATTTCTCCAGAATTTGGAAACTATTTGTGAGTATTATCAACTTATGGCAGTATAATTATTTGCACAAGGGCAGTAACAATTTGTTTTCTTTTGTAACACAGGATACAATTAGAGATGCTGGTTACTTTACCAAGGCTTTAACTGGAATGACGTATTTTCAAATATAAACAGACTGCTTTAAGGAACAAAGTTGACTAACAGAGCCAATAGAAGTCCCTTGGAAAAGCTGGCCTCATACCTTGTCTACAGGGTCCCTGTGCAGGGTTCCCGAACTGTGGTAAATAAAGAATGTCACTTTCTGACAGGCCCAGGAGCCCCAAATTATCTTAGGATCATGAGAGGAAAAAATTTCACCCAACTCATACCGGTTTACCTTTGCAGGTATACTAGATAAATCCATGGCTGGGCTCGAGCCTTTAAAAAATCTAACCTGAGATTTCTTATGGAACAAAGTTTCAGCAAAGCCAATTTTAAAAACAGCCTATATGGCAAATAATTATTCTTGCTGTACTTTATACAAATAATCAGGCCAAGCATAATAAGACCATGACATATTTTACAAGTAAACTTGTCCTACTATGATTTGTCTTTAATAAAAATAAGGATGGGAGAGAGAAAAAAGTGTTTCAAAAAACTATGGTACACCTGCTGTTAGATTCTAGTCTTGTCCTTTGTTCTTGAGTTTTGGTTATTTTCTGCAATTTGGACTAAATCCTGAATTCTACAATTCCCAAACTAATGCTTTCAATTTTTTCTTCCGCTTTTCTGACTTGGACTCAATTAAATTGTTACTACCTTTTTCCTGAGGCCCTGCAAGCGGAAGCTTATTCTTTGCAATACAGATGACAAAAACATGTCAAATTGCCACTGCCTTCCTCCTCTATAACTAAAGAAGCCTAGCCCATCTGCAGTGCCATCTCTTGATACAGGAAACAGCTGTTTAACTGAACTGATCTGGTCTCAGGACTAGGAAAACTGACTAAAAAGATAAGGAAGAGTGTATTTACATTTCCTCCTTTCTGTCTACCCCAATCTGTCTGTCTAACAACCTCTGACCCAAATCTCTCTCTGCTAATAACCCCATGTCTGATTGGTTCTTGGAGCTATTTACCTGAGTCACTCAGAGCTTAGAGTCAATTCTACAAAAGCTTCTGAAGCCAGGACTTTCACTCTTTATCCTAGGACTCATTTGTTGAAACTATAGATGAGAATACTAATGGCTTTGTCATGCAGGCCTTCAAACCCCAACCAGGAACCTCTGAGTGTAAGCAGACAGCTGCAAAGTGGTTTCACTCCTCTTACCTTTGGGTCAACACCTACCCTGACTATGCTCCCTGTCAGCAGAAAGAAGCTACAGCGGTTGTCACTCTTTTCCCATCTTCATGCCCCACACCTTAGGAATAAGGTATTATAAAACCCAACAGGAGGAACTGAAACTGTCTCTGCAAAAATTTTAGCTGAGAAAATGGTGACCTGATGGTGACCTGAATGACTCCACCTTGCTTCTAACCTCCAAGCTGTCCTTGTTCATTCCTGGACGCAGACCGAACTAACCTTGGGAGGAGTTCAGTTTATAGTTCAACTTTGCAACAAAGACGGTAACAGCCCTTTCTCTGAAATAAACCCCCTTCTTGCCTGGGGGCCAGTCTGCCTTTGTAGAACAAACCAATTAGCTACAAGAGTCTGATCCACCCCAAATTGCTCCCCACAAATAACATCACTGTCATAAAACCTAAGATTGTGCCTGAGATATTTTGCAGACCCTGTGTTCTGATGCAGTAGTTGACGCCACACTGACAGGTAATCTGGCTCAACCAGCTCTTTGATCCCATCAAGAACAGAAGATAGCAAGAAAAACTCACTTCCACCCCCTATGATTTCATCTCCAAGCCGACCAATCAGCAATCTCCACTTCCTGAGCCCCTACCCACCAAGTTATCCTTAAAACCTCTGATCCCCAAATTCTTGGAGACACTGATTTGAGGAATAAAAAAACTCTGGGAGGCCAAGGTGGGCGGATCGCTTGAGGTCAGGAGTTCAAGACCAGCCTGGCCAAGATGGTGAAACCCCGTCTCTACTAAAAATACAAAAATTAGCCAGGCATGGTGGTGGGCGCCTGTAATCCCAGCTACTCAGGAGGCTGAAGTGGGAGGATCACTTGAGCCCAGGAATTCAAGATTACGGTGAGCCAACATTGCGCCACTGCACTATACTCCAGTCTGGGTGACAGAGTGAGACCCTGTCTCCAAAAAAAAAAAAAAAGAATTGTGTCCTCACCGGACTGACGAGGTCACTCTTACCGTCCTCACTGTCACAAGGTCACTGGTGAACGGTGGGGTCAGATCTGGGTCTACTTGGTCCACACGGACACAAACCTCTTCTAAGCTAGTTTTGTTTTCATTTTTTTGAGACAGAATCTCACTCTGTTGCCCAGGCTGGAGTACAGTGGCACAATCTCAGCTCACTGCAACCTCTGCCTCCTGGGTTCAAGCGATTCTCCTGCCTCAGCCTCCTGAGTAGCTGGGATCACAGGCGTGTGCCACCACGCCTAGCTAATTTTTTTATTTTTTTAAAGCTAATTTTAAAGGCAGATCTTCCTTATTAACATTTCTGGAGAAAAAAATGTTGCACAATTTAGTTAAAAGGACGGCAGGTAGCATTTTAGAAGTGATGTAGGAGAATGACAGACGTGAGGCTTTCAGATCCCAGGCTTTCAGATCCCAGCTTAGTCTCTGACTAGCTGAGAGCCTGGACTTTCCATTGTGCCTCCTTTGTAAGAGGGAGGACGCTGCTATCTCACCCGGGAGCATGTACAACGTAAGGGTCCAGCTCAGGGTCTGACAGTGAGGAAGGGCTGGAAGATTTACATTTCCTTTTTTCAATTTTTAAAAATTTTTAATTTTTACTGGTTTTTTTTTTTTTTTTTTTTTGAGACGGAGTCTCGCTCTGTCACCCGGGCTGGAGTGCAGTGGCCGGATCTCAGCTCACTGCAAGCTCCGCCTCCCGGGTTCAGCCATTCTCCTGCCTCAGCCTCCCGAGTAGCTGGGACTACAGGCGCCCGCCACCTCGCCCGGCTAGCTTTTTGTATTTTTTAGTAGAGACGGGGTTTCACCGTGTTAGCCAGGATGGTCTCGATCTCCTGACCTTGTGATCCGCCCGTCTCAGCCTCCCAAAGTGCTGGGATTACAGGCTTGAGCCACCGCGCCCGGCTAATTTTTACTGGTTTTTTTTTAAAGAGACAAGGTCTTGCTCTGTCACCTAGGCTGGAGTGCAGTGGCACAATCTTGGCTCACTGTAATCTTGAACTCCTTGGCGCAAGTATCCTCTTACTTCAGCCTCTCTAGTAGCCGGGATTACAGGGATTACCCAGCTCCTTTTCTCAAGTTGATTGAAATATTTTATTTTTCTTTATTTTTATTTTTTTTTTTGAGACGGAGTCTCGCTATGTCGCCCAGGGTGGAGTGCAGTGGCCGGATCTCAGCTCACTGCAAGCTCCGCCTCCCGGGTTTTTACGCCATTCTCCTGCCTCAGCCTCCCGAGTAGCCGGGACTACAGGTGCCCACCACCTCGCCCGGCTAGTTTTTTGTATTTTTTAGTAGAGACGGGGTTTCACCGTGTTAGCCAGGATGGTCTCGAACTCCTGACCTCGTGATCCGCCCGTCTCGGCCTCCCAAAGTGCTGGGATTACAGGCTTGAGCCACCGCGCCCGGCCTTTATTTTTCAACAGATAGCACATTCATATAGTTCAAACATATTAAGAAAGAGTAAGAACTAGACGGCGATTCTTTCTCCCATCCGCATCCCCACCCCCACAGTAACCTCTGTAACTTTCATCCATTCAGACTCCTTTTATGCATTTATAAGCCAACACAAAGAGAAATTCCTTTCCCCTCTTTAGACAAGAATGTAGCTAGCACATTACTTATATTGTCCTGCACTTTGTGCACCTAACAAAAAGCCCTAGAGATGGGTCCACATGGACTCTTTTTACAGCCACATGGCATCCCAGTGCAGAGACAGACCACTGTCATGTGGCCAGCCTCCTGAGGAGCGGCAGGGCTGTCCCCAACCCTGAACCCTCTGCGTGAGTCTTTCACACATGCTTGAGTGCACTGATAGCCACATTACCCCAAATGGAAGCATCAAGTCAAAAACCGAACCAGCTGCTAATGTTCATGAAGTGTTAGAAAGTTTTCATGTTGCAACCGCCTTACGGCCAAGATGACTTTTATAGAAAGCATGGTTAAGTAGAGGCTCTCTGGACTGCGGATTCAGAGTGGCTGAGGGTGATCCAGCCAGTGCGGTTCCTGGAAAGCCATGCAGAGCCATGCGCGGTGTGTGCTCTCTGCCCTTGCCATCTCTCTCTCTGCAGCAAACCAAGGTACGCCACGCCAGGCCCAGGGCCTCCATGCTGAACTCAGAGCCAGGTTTTAAGAAACGCTGGCTTTTGTGGCTGATGGGAAGAATGACAGGGTTTCTGAAGATGGCAAGTATTTTGAAAAGCAACGGCCAACGCCTCACTTCTTCACTCTGCTCTCAAGTTGCTCCAAGCAGAGGGCACCCTTTACATAACACCAGACCCTGCCTCCTGGAGGTTGTGTCGCCGGAAGAGGCTGCCAAGCCTCAGGGCCTGGCTGAGAAATGGCTGTTTTACTGACAGCTCTCAGCTCAAGATCACTTCCCTGGACGCCAGCGAAAACATTAACCTTCATTAGGAAAGCAAAAAACCCCAGCTTTCTAAATGTCTATCACTGAAAACGCAAAGTGTAAGGCTAGTATTTGGATTGCTCTGTGCCTAAAGTTTCAATAACTGATGTTATCTGAAGATAGTTGACTGGACTGCTAATTCCCATTTCTAGAAAACTGCTGATGAAAAGGATCAGAGATGGGGGCAAAGAATCGTGCAAGAATGTTCACCACAGCATCAGTTATAACGGCAAAAACGCTTAAGCCACCCAAGGTGCCTCTAAGAGGAAAGTGGGGGTAAATGATGCCTAATGAGAGAATGTTATACAGCCATTAAAAATCTTCTTTGCAAAGAATATTCACGAATATGAGAAAAGTAAAATACGTTAAGAGAAAGAAGACTAAAACTAAAACAACATGTAAGGATCCCACTTTTGGGATCATATACATAGAAAGGCTGGGACATCGCTGGATGATGACAGGTGACTTTCCTTTTCTTCTTCATACTTCCTCTAATTTTCTATAATGAATGCACAGGTTCATTTACAATCGGGGGAAAGTTTCAATTAAATAATACTCATTTTTTAAAAACTAGGTAAGATTTTTAAAATAGAATCCAGGCATGGTAATGCAATGGTTAAACAGAATAGAAAACCCTCTAATTCCCAAATGAAGAATTCCCAAAGGAAGTCATTTTCTGATTATCTAAGAAATGCATTCCATTCTGCAAATTCCCAACTGAGGCTTCTAGATGGCGATTTATGTGAAGCAAGAATGTCGTCATTACAGAATAATCTGCTGTAGTGTGTCTTAATACCTCTCCTCTCTGTCTGTAAGAAATGGCACCAAGCTAGAGGAGGACTGAGGAAGCTTCCAGGCATCTCTTAGATCCTGGGTGTCATTTCATTAGCTTAATTTTTTTAAAGACATGGAGTCAGACAGTGATCTTTTTCAAAGCCTGCACTGAAAGCATTTCTGCATCAAAAGCATTTCCACAAAAGGATGTGGTTATAAAACCATTTCTAACTGTCATTAAGAACAAACCTGAATGCTACACCTCCTTCAAAGTACCCATTTCATCTGGGATTTAGAACAAGATCTTTCTACGCCACTGAGAGAGAGCTTATTGTAGTAGTAAGCACACTCATTTAAACAGCAGGCATCACCAGTCGTGGTATGGCACACCTGTAATTCCAGCTACTTGGGAGGCTGAGGCGGGACGACTGCTTGAACTCAGGAGTTCGAGTACAGCCTGGGCAAC
Source organism: Macaca mulatta (assembly GCF_049350105.2). Lineage (NCBI taxonomy): Eukaryota > Metazoa > Chordata > Mammalia > Primates > Cercopithecidae > Macaca > Macaca mulatta. Next base: position 10,044,327 of record NC_133425.1, on the reverse strand, counting down.
ACAGCAAGACCCTGTCTTTATTTTATATTATTTTATTTTACTTTAAACAGCAGGTATCTCTTTGAGATCCTAATTTCAATTATTTTAGATACAGATCTGTAAGTGGGACTGCTGGATCATATGGCAGTTCTATTTTTAATTTGAGGAACCACTATATAGTTTTCCATCATAGCTATGCCATTTAACATTTCCCACAACGGTGTACAAGGGTTCTAATTTCTCCACACCCTTACCAACATTTATTTTATTTTATCTTTTGGAGACGGAGTTTCGCTCTTGTTGACCAGGATGGAGTACAATGGTACGATCTCAGCTCACTGCAACCTCCGCCTCCCGGGTTCAAGAGCTTCCCCTGCCTCAGCCTCCCAAGTAGCTGGGATGACAGGTGCGCACCACCATGCCCGGCTAATTTTGTATTTTTAGTAGAGATGGGGTTTCTCCATGTTGGTCAGGCTGGTCTCGAACTCCTGACCTCAGGTGACCCACCCACCTCAGCCTCCCAAAGTGCTGGGATTACAGGCGTGAGCCACTACACCAGGCCGCCAACATTAAAAAAAAAAAAAAAAAAAAAAAAATTAGCCATCCTGGCCCAGTGTGGTGGCTCACGCCTATAATACTAGCACTTTGGGAGGTTGAGCACTTTGGGAGGTTGAGGTTGAGTGAGTTGACCTCAACTCACTTGAGGTCATGAGTTCAAGACCAGGCTGGCCAACATGGTGAAACCCTGTCTCTACTAAAAATACAAAATTAGCCAGGCATGGTGGTGGGCGCCTGTCATCCTAGCTACTTGGGAGGCTGAGGTACGAGAATAGCTTGAACCCAGGAGGCAGAGGTTGCAGTGAGCCAAGATCGCATCACTGCACTCCAGCCTGGGTGACAGAGCAAAACTCCATCTCAAAATAAAATAAAATAAAATAGCCATCTTGGCAGGTGTGAGGTTTACCTCATCGTGGTTTTGATTTGCATTTCCCTAAACGGTGACGTTGAGCCTTTTTTCATATACCCACTGGCCATCTGCATGTCTTCTTTGGAGAATTGTCTATTCAAGTCCTTTGTTCATTTAAAAAATTTTTTTTTTTTTTTTGCCATTGAGTTGTTGGAGTTTCTTATACATTTTGGATACTAGTCCTTTCATCAGATATATGGTTTGCAGATATTCTCTTCCCCTCTGTAGGTTGCTTTTTCATTCTGATTATTTCCCTTACTGTGCAGAAGCTTTTTAGTCTGATATTGTCCGACTGGTTTTGCCTTTGTTGCCTGTGCTTTTGGTGTCACATGCAAAAGATCACTGCTTTTTCCCTGTGTTTTTTTTCTAGGAGTTTTACAGTTTCAGGTCCTGTGTTTAAGTCTTTAATCCATGGTAGATGGCCAAAAGGACAAAGTTAGGATCCCAAAGAGATATCTGCACCCCCATGTTCACTGAAGCATTATTCATAATGGCCAAGATATGGAAACCACTTGTGTGTCTACTGACAGAAGAATGGATCAAGAAAATGGAGTACATTCTGGCTGGGCGCAGTGGTTCACACCTGTAATCCCAGCAATTTAGGAGGCCAAGGCAGGTCCAGCCTGGCCAACATGGCAAAACCCTGTCTCTACTAAAAATACAAAAATTAGCCGCATGTGGTGGCAGGCGCCTGTCATCCCAGCTACTAATCAGGAGACTGAGGCACGAGAATCACTTGAACCAGGGAGGTGGAGGTTGCAGTGAGCCAAGATGGTGCCACTGCACTCCAGCCTGGGCGACAGAGCGAGACTCTGCCTCAAGAAAAAAAAAAGTGTAGTATATTCCTATCACGAAACATTATTCCACCTTAAAAAAGAAGGAAACTTGCGATTTGTGACAGCAGGAGTAAACTGAGAAGACATGCTGAGTGAAATAAGCCCCTTACAGAAAGATGAATACTGCATGATTCTGCTTGTATCAGGTATCTAAAGGTGCTAAAGTCATATAAGCAAAGAAAAGAACGGTGGTTGCCAGGGACGGGTTGGTGGAGGAGGGAGATGGAGAGTTGTTCAATGGGTATAAAGTTTCAGTTAGGTAAGATGTGTAAGTTCTACAGATCTGTTGGACAAACAGAAGTGCCTATAGGTAACAAGACTGTATTGTACACTTAGAAACTTGTTAAGAGGGAATATCTCATGAGAAGTGGTCTCATAACAATAGCAACAAAAAATCCCAAACGGCCCCCAAAACCAAAGGGGCACAATGATTAAACTCATGAACCTGTGCGCGTTAAACATGTGCAGCTTTTGCTGATCAATGATATCTCAATAAAGCTATTTAAAACATACAAAGAAGAGGTAGATTTCTTCTGGTGCCACCAGCTCTGTCATTAGCTGTGTGACCTTGGGCAAGTCCCTTACCCTTTACGGGTTCCAGTTTTATCCTTCTGACAAGAAGAAACAAGCCTCTGCTATCCCCGAGTACCCCTCCTGCTGGAAGACTGCGGCGTGGGGGCCCTGCTGAAAAGCAAACCTTTCATGGGTAGGTCTTAGCAATGCAGCAAGGATTTTGGAGTGGACCAGAGATCAGAGGGATGAGAAACTCTGAATATGCAGCAGTTATGATGCACCTGCTGGGTGCAGGATGGCGAGAAAGCCTGACAGGGGCCTGCTGATGGTAAGGTAACCAACACCCCCAAGCTGCATGTGGGAGGGAGGCAGAGGGGCCCAGAGGATGAGAGGAACTGAAAAGGTGATGGGGCCGGGCGCGGCCTGTCATCCAGAACTGAGAGGTCGAGGTGGGTGGATCGCTGAGGCAGGTGGATTCCTTGAGGCAAGGAGTCAAGACCAGCCTGGCCAATGTGATGAAACCCTGTCTCTACTAAAAATCACACCTGTCATCTCAGAACTTTGAGAGGCCGAGGTGGGTGGATCACTTGAGCCCAGAAGTTTGAGACCAGCCTGGCCAATGTGGTGAAACCCCATCTCTACTAAAAATACAAAAATTAGCTGGGCATGGTGGCGCATGCCCATAATATCAGCTACTCAGGAGGCTGAGGCACAAGGATTGCTTGAACCTGGGAGGCAGAGGTTGCGGTGAGCCAAGATTGCACCACTGCACTCCAGGCTGGGCAACAGAGCGAGACTTGGTCTCAAAAAAATAAAAATAAAAATAAAGAGGAGAAAGAAAAGGAGCTGGCCCAAAGCTGGGTGGAGGACGCCTGGGGACAATTCTTCTGTGTATTCCTCCTGCTGGCCCTGGCCTGTAACACGGGCTCTGCTCTCAGTTCTCAGTTTAGATTTGGTGGTCCTGGACTTGAGATTTCTGACATCCCTTCGGGGCAGCTCCAAGTACCCACCATGTGTGATGCCTGGGACTCACTTGGCCTCTTCACCGTCGCTGGTGCCCTTTCCTGAGTTTCAGGCTCATGAGATCATTCCCTGTCCTCCCATCAAACATGACCCCTCGTGTTCAACTTAGAATGAATGCCTCAGGGGGACAAATACAGTGGAAAGGTAAGATTGAAACAGGCAGAGCTTTGAAACGCACAGGGCTTGACAGTGGCACTGGGGACTGGCGTTCTGGAAGGCACATGGGGTGGCCAACGTTTAATTCCAAAGCCAAACTGAAAAGGATCAACTAACACGCAGTGTGATCCTCGCCTCTACAGAGGTGTCGCGGGTTTGAGCTCAGAGGGGAAGGAGGCTCAATCACGCCCCTCTCCAGGACAGAAGCCACTGCTCAGTTTGAGCAGGGCCTGTGGGTAAAGTGTAGATACAGGAAAAACAGCCCCGTTGTCAATTCTCCCCCTCAAGCTCAAACGCAACAATGAAGCTGCACAAACACTTCTCTACTTACTGGCATGGTTTTGTCTCCAAAGAAATAAATGGTCTTATAACCGTCATTTTCCACATGTCGCAGGCAATACCTCTTGTCCCATCCATCAGGAAAGACATCAAAGCTGATCTGGCCTCCTGCCGGGTGGGGATGGGGCACATACAAGCAAAAGGTGAAAAAGGGGCTAATGATATGTCACTGAAAAAAAAACAATTTACTCTTTGTCAGTTAGTGGGGTGCCAAGGTTGATTTTCAGTACTCTAGTTTGCTACTTAGACTATTGCATGGATAGGTTCTAGAAATTAATTCTACATCATGTTTTCTGTTCCAGCATTATTTCACGTAGGTCTAAAATTGAGGCACAGAATGCCAACTCAGAGTGAGAAATGCATTTGCATTTAAGCGCCCTGTCAAGCATGTGGTTTAAAGGAAGCATGCTTATGAAAACTCATTCTGCTGTGCTCGTCTCGGGCTTTAACACACCCTCAGTGGAAAATGCCTGGAAGCAGGCCGCATCCAGCATATTTGCAGGAAAAATGAGAATCCTCACTGAAGGTGATTTATAGGCAGCGCTCGTGGGCAACAAGAAACCTTTCAAAGCTTTGTCAGAAAGATGTCCATCTCACAGTTCAGGAATACAAAAAACCCACCCACTCATCTGTTAAATATAATCCCTTTGCCATTCCAGTTTTCCTACAACCTCTACCTTTATGAAAGCTAGTACAATGAGGAGGCTTTGAGCAATGACTCATTAGCCCTGACAAGAGAAATCGGTGTGCAAAGCATTTGACAGGCATACTCTAACAAAAGACAAGCCGGAGACATCCATGCTGCAGGAAGAACTCTGCATTGGACACCAGAAGTGTTCACACACTGGCTGTGTAAACAACAGCTTTGTGAACTCGGACAAGTCTCTTCTCCTTTTTGGGCCTCAGTTTCTTAATCTGTAAAAGCCACCCAATTGGCTCCTAAGGTTCCCGCTGTTGAAACATTGTATGATTCCAAGACGTCGGTCTCGTTTACCTAAGGGGTTCAATTCCATGTCTCCCTTACGGAGTTCACTATAGCGCTTCTCTTCCGCCCAAAGGTGTGAGAAGTTCCTACTCATTAGTAATTGAAGTGCTCCTCTTCTGACGAGAGAAGTGCAGGTAGGAAGAATCCTGTTGTGTAAGAATTTAGAAGCAAGCCCAACAGTCTGGAAGCTGTTTCTTGACTAGGCAAGTCCTATTATGGCTAACTATGCAGAAAAGAGAGTGGCCGCTTTTTGTCTACAGACTGGACTGCTCATTTAATCTTCCTGCCCACCTAAAACTGCACATACTCCATTATCAATAGCTCACTGGCCCACAACAAATTCCAGGAAATGGGGATCCAAGTTTGTAACACAAACAATATATACAATACCTATGGAAAACGTGAGGCCTTTTCCTGCAAACTCTTTCCGTAGATCTGCTACAAACTTTTGTCTTATATTTTCCTTCTGAGAAAAAAAAAAAAAGATGCCAATTGTCTCTTGTATTGCAGTTTAGAAAGCACACTTTTAACTACTAGCCACCAAGGTATGAATATCTTATTTATTTATTTGTTTAGTTTTTGAGATGGGGGTCTCACTCTGTTGCCCAGGCTGGAGTGCAGTGGCATGATCACAGCTCACAGCAGCTTCAACCTCCCAGGCTCGAGTGATCCTCTCACCTCAGCCAAACAAATAGCCGGAACCACAGGTGTGTGCCACCATGCCCGGCTAATTTTTTTTTTTTATTATTTGTAGAGATGAGGTCTCACTATGTTGCCCAGGCTGGTCTTGAACTCCTGGGCTCAAGTGATCCTCCTGCCTTGGCCTCCCAAAGTGTTAGGATTACAGGCATGAACCACCACACGGGGCCATATCTTATTTCCATAAACCCAGCCATTCACCAAAGATATTTCAGAAAGACTTACTTTATCGAGTTCATAGAACTCAATGCGTTCTTCTTGGCTGCAGCTTCTTCCAATTGGCGACACGTTTAACATCCCATTCCGGAATTCAATGAAAGTACCCCTGGGAATGAAAGAGTGACAGAGGTTCCCCAAAACACATTATTTATTTGGGAAACATCATAAACAGCCTAAAATCTTGGGAAATTCTAAAAAGCAGAGGCCAGTGTGGTCAATGTTTCTCAGCTCTGTGCTGTGTAATACGGTAGCCATGAACTACTGTGACTAATGAGACCTGAAATGTGGCTAACATGAATTGAGATTAGATTTGAAAGACTTAGTATGAAAAAGGAATGGAGTCACATCAGTCATGTTGTATACTGACTTTGTGTCAAAATGGTCATATTTTGAGCCTGGATGACACGGCGAAACTCTGTCTCTACAAAAAATACAAAAATCAGCCAGGCATGGTGATGCGTGCCTATAATCCCGCTACTCAGGAGGCTGAGGCAGGAGGATTCCATGAGCCTGGGAGGTAGGGGTTGTAGTGAGCTGAGATCACATCACTGCACTCCAGTCTGGGTGACAGAGTGAGACCCTGTCTCAAAAAAAAAAAAAAAAAAAGGGTCATATTTTAGATATATCAGGCATCTCACCTTTTCCTTTTCATTCTTTCAAAATGTGGCTACAGAAAATTTAAAATTATACATAGCTCACTTTCTGTTTCTGCTGCACAGTGCTGCTATAGGGCAGATAATTTTATGGTTAATACAGAGCTATGAAAATGATTTCCAGCACTGGCAACAGCAGTCGTTTCCCTGAGGAGTCTGAAAATACATGTACCAGACATCTATCTTGCTACTGAGCTTCTGAACAGACTGATAGTACCAAGCAAAGCTACACAAAAAAAGGCTCTGAGAATTGTCCAACGAGCCTCAGTAATAACTGAGGAAATTCAATTTACCCATTAGCAGACAGCTCCTAAATGTTTGATTTGATCACATAAAATGAGAAAGTAACATTAGTTTAGTCACTTCAAATGAAGATGTTTAACAATGTTCTTTTGGCTGGGTGCGGTAGCTCATGCCTATAACCCCAGTACTTTGGGAGGCCAAGGTGGGTGGATGGCTTGAGCTCAGGAGTTTCAGACCAGCCTGGGCAACATGGCGAAACTCCGTTTCTACAAAAAATACAAAAATTAGCTGGGCATGGTGGCGCACCCCTGTATTCCCAGCTACTTGAGAGACTGAGGTAGGAGGATTGCTTGAGCCTGGGCAGTGGAGGCTGCAGTGAGCCAAGATCGCACCATTGCGCTACAGCCTGGGCAACAGAGGGAGACCCCGTCTCAAAAAACAAACACACACATACAAAATAAAAAACAAAAAACAAAAAGATGATTTTTTCCACTGTTTCCACTATGAGTCTGAAAACAGTTTCTCTGGCTCACGCCTGTAATCCTAGCACTTTGGGAGGCTGAGGTGGGTGGATTCCTTGAGGCCAGGAGTTCAAGACCAGCCTGGCCAACATGATGAAACCCTGTCTCCACTAAAAATACAAAAATTAGCTGGACCTGGTGGTGCATGCCTGTAGTCCCAGCTACTTGAGAGGCTGAGACAGGAGGATCACTTGAACCCGTGAGGTGGAGGCTGCAGTGAGCTGAAAGCGCACCACTGCACTCCAGCCTGGTGACAAAGACTCTGTCTCAAAAAAAACAAAACAAACAAACAAAAAAAAACCCCACAACCAAAAAAAGAAAACCACCCAGTTTCTTAAAAGTTCAGATAACTTGTAAACGAGACATCATTCTGCCCAACGAAATTTAAGCATTCTCTGACAAACTACGCAGTGAAAAGTGTCTTCCAGTTCTAAACGCTGATGCCTGGGAATCCTACGAAACATTTTCCCTGATCTTTTTTTTACTATTTTAATCTCACAGATCTGTTCTCCAGGCACTGGCCATCGGAAATACCGAGAGGCCGCATGCCATGTGCAGGGTTGACGACCTAATCCCATGTCAGTGTGGCTCTGGGCACCTCTCCAAGCCTCCTCTTACTCACCTACAGAAAGGCTAATAGCACGTGCTCTGGTCACCTCCAAAGGGCCTTGTTAAAATCAACGTGCCAGTTATGTAAAGGTACTCTGTAAACTGGGAAGCAATGAATACTTATCAAAGTAAAAACAGCAAAACCTCCATCAGCTGGATCCTCTCCCCTGTTGTGCTCAACTTTCAGAGAAACAGGCAAATTATGTAACAAAATATGCAAGCCTAAACATCTCTCTCAAAAATCCCATGTCCAGGCCATCCCGGAGTTGGTGGAGGCCCAGCCTGTCCTCTACCACTTCTGTATGAGCACTGAGGCACTAGGGGACTGGTGACCATGCCCCGGGTGACCCTAGGGCTATGGGTCCTAATGATCAGAAAAACAGCTCCATTATTTCCCCCCTACTCAAGGACATTCTTCTTCTCATTTTCAAGGCACAGAGAGAAGCTGATGCAGTTTAGAAAGCCTTCCCCAAAACAAGGATGAAGGTGGATTACCAAGCAATCAGTTCCTCCCTAAAGACCTGGGCTCTCTGAAGTCTCACTGCATCTGCCTGGCCATCGTGGGATATGTAGTTAGTGTTGTCAGGCAAATGTGGACAAATGTGGGTCAAGGTGGGTCTCAGCTCTGCCTCCTGGATTCACCAAATCTCTTCTACTATTCTGGAATTATGGCTCTCCACATGCCTCTCCCTTGCTAAATGATATACTCTTTGAGGACAGGATTATGCCTTTTATTAATTTTAATCCTCCCTTAGCACTCGGTCCAGAGTAAAAACGGAACTGACCTGGGATATTTGTCTATTTTATCTTTTTGCCAAGGAAAATTTCTAACACACACAAAACTAAACAGAATAGGACGAGTCCTCACATGCCCATTACCCAGCTGCAACAGTAACCAAGTCCGGGTCCAGCCTGTCTCATGCAGGTCTCCTCTTGGGCTAAGGGACATTCCTGCACTCTGGAAGGAGGTGCTGAGCAGGAGGCGCTCAGGTTACGAATCCTAATAGTGTGGAGCAGCCTCTGAAGTACAGCCTGCACTGAAATCGAATTGCCACTTAAACCGTGTTTCGACCCTGATGATTAAGGTGTTACACAGTAAGTACTGAAAACTGGGAAGGCCGGGCACAGTGGCTCACGCCTGTAATCCCAGCACTTTGGGAGGCCGAGGTGGCTGGATCACCTGAGGTCCGGAGTTCAAGACCAACCTGGCCAACACGGTGAAAACCTGTCTCTACTAAAAATATAAAAATTAGCCAGGCCTGGTGGTGGGCGCCTGTCATGCCAGCTACTCGGGAGGCTGAGACATGAGAATAGCTTGAACCCGGGAGGCGAAGGTTGTAGTGAGCCAAGATCGCGCCATTGCTCCCCAGCCTGGGCAACAGAGCGAGAAAGAAAACTGGGGGTAAAAATGAGAAGGATTTCAAAGAAATCACCTGCAACCTCACCATCAAGAAATAGCCACAGTTAACATTTGGGTCTATTTCCTGCCAGTCTTTTCACTGTGGGCATTTATGTTCATCGTTATTAGTATTACTATTATTTTAAAAATGGAATTGAGACAACTGTACCCATGGCAGAAGGTAGGTCCCCAAACCAAACATTTATGAAAGCCAGGGGCGGTGGCTAATGCCTGTAATCCCAACATTTTGGGAGACTGAGGTGGAAGGATCGCCTGAGGCCAGGAGTTGCAGACCAGCCTGGACAATGTGGCAAGACCCTGTCTCTACAGAAAATTAAAAAATTAGCCAGGCACGGTAGCATGTGCCTGTAGTCCCAGCTACTCAGGAGGCTGAGGTAGGAGGATCACTTGAGCCAAAGAGGTTGAGGCTGCAGTGAGCTATGATCATGCCACTGCACTCCAGCCTGGGCAACAGTGCGAGATGCTCTCTCTCAAAAACACACAAACAAAAAACAAAAAAAAAGCCTATAGAGTCAGAAAATGAGAGAAGCAGTCTGTGAAAGACTGGAACAAAGGTCCGTGGGTCAGGTGGCAGTTGCTCAGGTGGCACCCGCCGGGGGGGAACTGGGAGCTGGAATAGCCAGGTCTCACATTTGCCAACAGAAGCCAGAAATCCAGATGTGTAAAACATAAAATTAGGCTGGGTGTAGTGGCTCACGCCTGTGATACCAGCAATTTGGGAGGCTGAGGCAGATGGATCAGTTGAGGTCAGGAGTTCAATACCAGCCTGGCCAACACAATGAAACACCATCTCTACTAAAAATGCAAAAAAAAAAAAAAAAAAAAATTAGCTGGGCATGGTGGTACGTGCCCGTAATCCCAGCTACTCCAGAGGCTGAGGCAGAATTGCTTGAACCTGGGAGGCAGAGGTTGCAGTGAGCCGAGATCCTACCACTGCACTCCAGCCTGGGCCACAGAGTGAGACTCCGTCTCAAAAATAAATACATAAATAAATTTTAAAAAGTAAAATCAGACTTTTACATGATGGCAATTAATCCAGATTTTCTTTAACACTGCAGGCCAACCAGATTTGGGTTTTACATGGATCTGGCCCGAAGGCTTCCTGTCTGAGACTTCCCAATCCAGGGTTTCTGTTGCTTTTTGTACACGCTGCTTCACTGCTGTTTCCTCTCACTGACAGCCTTTGAAAGCATATGGGCTTCAATGGCTGTATAAATTTCCATCATGTGGACAAGCCATCATTTACATAATCACTCTTGTACTGTTGGCTTTGTGGACTGTTTCCAATTATTCGTTACTAAGTGCTGGGATTCGGATTTAAATTCGCTGGCCCATGGTGGCTACTGAACCCTGCTGTGAACCAGCAGCACCAGGGCAGTCAGAGAAAACGTGGATTTCCAAGCTCGACTCTCAGGCTTTCTGAATCACAACTGTCAAGGGGCAGGCTAGATATCAGACTTTGTTTTTACAACTCTTTAGGTGATTTTATAATCCTATTTGGAGAATGCCCACATTAACCCACCATATGACACTACGTCATGTTCCAGCGATGCCTCTTCGTTACAAGAGAACCCACCTCTTCTTCGGGAGTTTAACTTTCGCAATGTAGCTCAGACAGTAGTTGATTAAATCTTGGATTAGGGCCTCACCCAGATGACTTTGAATATTCTAGATGAAGAAAATACTTGAGTTATTTGATTCAGCAGGAGCATTTTCAAAACAGCTTTATAGCAAACCCAGGGTCTTCAGCCACTATTGTTGAAAATCAGTAGGCTGATACAGCAGTGATGGTGACATGCCTCACTGCCTGTTTAATTTCTTCTCTTATTTCTCTGGTCAAAAACATTAGGCAAGCCAGAAAGGCTTTGGTCAAAAGCATTTGCTGCTTCATTACCCAAGATTTTTGTACTCATTATTGTTCAAATGCTTCCTGTAAGGCCCAAAGAGCTTACTGCTGCCACTTTTATTCAATTAAAATATCGCCAGATATTGACAGAAAATATATTTGTTTCACTTCAGCATTCTCTTACGTCTGAACAGAATGATCTTACTACTACTAAGAGCCACATAGTACCTCTTAAAAATGCTAATAGTGGCCAGGTGTGGCAGCTAACACCTGTAATCCCAGCACGTTGGGAGGCTGACGTAGGTGGATCACTTTAAGTCATGAGCTTGAGACAAGCCTGGCAAACATGGTGAAACTCTGTCTCTACTAAAAATACAAAAATGAGCCAGCCATGCTGGTGGATGCCTTTAATCCCAGTTACTTGGGAAGCTGAGGCTGAAGAATCATTTGAACCCAAGAAGTTACAGGGAGCCAGGACTGAGTCACTGCACTCCAGCCTGGGCAACAGAGTGAGATTCTGTCACAAAAAAAGAAAAAAAGAAAAAAAAAAAAAAAACAGGCCAGGCGCGGTGGCTCAAGCCTGTAATCCCAGCACTTTGGGAGGCCGAGACGGGCGGATCACGAGGTCAGGAGATCGAGACCATCCTGGCGAACACGGTGAAACCCCGTCTCTACTAAAAAATACAAAAAATTAGCCGGGCGCGGTGGTGGGCGCCTGTAGTCCCAGCTACTCGGGAGGCTGAGGCAGGAGAATGGCGTAAACCCGGGAGGCGGAGCTTGCAGCGAGCTGAGATCCGGCCACTGCACTCCAGCCTGGGCGACAGAGCAAGACTCCGTCTCCAAAAAAAAAAAAAAAAAAAAAAAAAAACCCAACGCTTATAATGAGGCAACCTGCTCTAGGTTTATCATCACAGAAATGTTATTAATAGATTTAAAGCCAGGCATGGTGGCATGTCCCTGTAGTTCCTGCTACTTGGGAGGCTAAGGCAGAGGATCACCTGTGCCCAGGAAGTCTAGGCTACTAGGATTGCACCACTGCACTCCAGCCTGGTTAACACAGCATGACCCCATCTTCTTAAAAAAAAAAAAGAAAGAAAACGTTGGGTGTGGTGGCTCATGCCTGTAATCCCAGCACTTTGGGAGGCTGACGTGGGAGGATCACTTGAGGTCAGGAGTTGGAGATCAGCCTGGTCAACATGGTGAAACCCTGTCTCTACTAAAAATATACAAATATTAGCTGGGTGTGGTGGCGTGTGCCTGTAATCCCAGCTATGCGGGAGGCTGAGGCATAAGAATTGCTTGAACCAGGGAGGCAGAGGTTGCAGTGAGCTGAGATCGTGCCACTGCACTCCAGCTCCAGTCTGGGTGATGAGCAAGACTCCGTCTCAAAAACAAACAAACAGAACAAAACAAGAAAAGAAATACTATATTTAAAAAGTATAAAAATTTAGTTATTTAGAATAGGAATAGTCACATGGTTCAAAATTCAAAACAAAAAGAATACAGAGTAAAGATTCATTTCTACCCCTGTTTCTCATCTTCCCAGAGGCATTCAATGTGAAATGCCCTTTTAGAAAACACTTTTAATAGTATATAGTAATTCGGATACTCAAGAACCTACCTGTTTACACAAGAGCTTCCCATCTTTGTATGCTACCAAGCCATTTTCTGGAAACACATAATCGTATTTTTCAACCACTACAATCAAAACCAAAAAAACACTTAGAATGCAAAGGATCAAAACCCGTGTTTCTATTCCTTGATTAACAATGACCACTAATAAAACCGCTAAACTCCAGCAAGGACTGTGAGAGACCATCTCATCTTACAGACTAAGAGAAGAGTATGGAAAAACCTTCCTTGTTTTTTTTTTTTAATGGCTCTTTTTGGTTACATATTTAAACGATGACTGGGCAGGAGATTAGAGACTTGGTGACAGGTAATCTTACGTCCCTGACTTTAGCCTGACTGTCTGTAAAGGAAGATGCTGGTCCACGATGCTGATGGTTTGCCAGCAGCAACCAGGGCAGTGAGTGAAAGTGCAGATTTCCAAGCTACGCTCTCCGGCTTCCTGAATCAGAATTGCTGAGGGACAGGCCAAATATATTTTTAAAAAGCTCTTTGGGCTGGGTGCCGTGTGGCTCACGCCTGTAATCCCAGCACTTTGGGAGACTGAAGCGGGTGGATCATGAGGTCAGGAGTTCCAGACCAGTCTGGCCAACATAGTGAAATCCCATCTCTACTAAAAATACAAAAAATTAGCCGGGCATGGTGGCAGGTGCCTGTAATCGCAGCTACTCGGGAGGCTGAGGTAGGAGAATTGCTTGACCCTGGGAAGCGGAGGTTGCAGTGAGCTGAGATCGCGCCACTAAACTCCAGCCTGGGCGACAGTGCAAGACTCCATCTAATGTCAAAAAAAAAAAAAAAAAAAAGCCCTAAAAGACCTCTGGTGGCCAGGCACAGTGATTCACGCCTGTAATCCCAGCACTTTGGGAGGCCGAGGTGGGCAGACCACCTGAGGTCGGGAGTTCAAGACCAGCCTGGCCAACAGGGTGAAACCCCATCTCTACTAAAAATACAAAACTTAGCTGGGCGTGCTGGTGGGCGCCTGTAGTCCCAGCTACTTGGGAGGCTGAGGCTGAGGCACAAGAATCACTTGAACGCAGGAGGCAGAGGTTACAGTGATCCAAGATTGCACCACTGCACTCCAGCCTGGGCCGGAGAACAAGACTCTGACTCACAACAAAACAAAGCACTCTTTGGTGATTCTTATAATCAGTCTGGTTTGGAAACTATCCATGCTGTCAACCTTAATGGAGGGATTCTCAAACTTCAGGTACCTGTTAAAATGCAGATCCCCTATGTGTTGGGTGGGGCCCCCACACTCCTATTCTAATAAGCTTCCCAGGAGATTCTGATACAGGTGGGCCTTCACCTGTCTTTTAGCTGGTGAATGTTTTGATTCTATTGTTGCATGTCTCTGAAAGGTGCAGACACTACGCTACCCTACACAAAACTTCCCTGAGCAAGTGGTTAAATACACAACTAGACGCAGAAAGGGTGATCATGAGGAGGTAACAGGATTTTCAGGGCTTCATGATCCCCAGTATGTGGTTTATAGCATTTCTAAGTAGGAGACCAACCAGGAAAATGAAGTGGAAGTGCAAGAGTTTCTAAAGGCATTGCGGAGATTACTCTTCTAGTAATGGGGATCCAATAAATACAGGCTACACAGATTTGGACTGTAAGATATTACATCTCTGAGAACAGTAGTTCTCAAATGGGGGTGATTTTACACACAGGTCATTTGGCAATGTCTGGAGACACTTCCGGTTGTCAGAGCCGTATGTGTGCGTGTGTGTATGCTGTGGGCATCTAGTGGGTAGAGGCCTGGGATGTCGCTAAATACCCTACAATGCACAGACGGCCTTCATAATGGAGAACTAACTGGTCCAAAATATCAATAGTGTGAAGGTTGAGAAATCTTGCTCTAGAGAAGCTGGTTTCAAGATGTGAGGACTCTGGGGACAATAGGAGTTAAAAGAACAATCAATTCATCCACCTCTCCACTTACATTTCTTTTTTCTTTTTTTTCCCAAGACGGAGTTTCGCTCTTATTGCCCAGGCTGGAGTGCAATGGTGCGATCTCGGCTCACTGCAACCTCTGCCTCCTGGGTTCAAGCAGTTCTCCTGCCTTGGCCTCCGGAGTAGCTAGGCACAGGCACCCACCACCACGCCCAGCTAATTTTTTGTATTTTTAGTAGAGACGGGGTTTGATCATGTTGGCCAGGCTGGTCTCAAACTCCTGGCTTCAGGTGACCCACCCGCCTCAGCCTCCCCAAGTACTGGGATTACAGGCGTGAGCCACCACGCCTGGCATCCACTTACAATTTCTTACAGGCCAGGAGGCCCTGGGGCTATGCAGATGAATAACTCATACTCCTGCTCTTCAAAAACATATAATCGGATAGTTTACAATAATTACAGAATGCTACATTACCAGGGTTATACACTAGAATCTCTCGGAGGTACTTACTAAAATAGGATTCCCAGGCTCCACAGACCTATCAAGTCAGAATCTCCAGTGAAGGGGTCAAAAACCTCTCTGGTTTTTTGGGGTCCTGTGCTGGAGATTCTGTTCCAGTGATGGGGAGGTGAGGGGGGCTGTCAGAGGGACAATTTGAAGACCAGCCTGACTGGGGCTAGAAGGGCAGTGAACGGGTACAAGCAAGAAGTATTCCAGGCAGAGAGATTACTATGTCCAAAGACACAGCCACTGACCTTTCTAGGTGAATCTACTCACACATCTGAGTACCCAGTTCTCCATCAGTAACTCCAGAAATTTACTGGATTAAAAGCAGAGGAAAAATAAGGGCCAAGAAAATGTTTCCCAAACAAGGAAGCAGAAAGTCTGCCATATGGGGATAAGGTTTTAGGGCAGCCTATGATACTTGGCAATAATATCCTCATAAGAAGTTAATCTTTTACTAGATGTAATTAGCAACCTCTCATTTACCATCATTTCCCAGTTGCTCCTGCACTTTCTCAAAGTCCGAACCGCCTACCACTCCGATTTTGATCTTCTGCCTCAATTTTTGCAGGAAGTCATCCATTTCTTTGGTAATTTTCTAAATTTCAAGAAGGAAAATACAACACTCATAAGCCAAAAAATAATCAGGAGACTAAAACTCTAAGGGTAACACAAGTACACAAATCTTATTTTCTTGTTTAAAAATTAAAGAAAAAAATTGTTTTTGACATAGGGTCTCACTTGTCACCCAAGCTGGAGTGCAGTGGCATGGTCATAGCTCACCGCAGCCTCGACCTCGACCAGGGCTCTGGTTATCCTCCTACCTCAGCCTCCTGAGTAGATGGAACCACAGTTATGCGCCAGCACACCTGGCTAATTTTTTTATATTCTGTAGAGACGAAGTTTTGAGGCCAGTCTGGAACTCCTGGGTTCAGGAGATCCACCAGCCTTGGTCTCCTAAAGTGCTGACATTACAGGCATAAGCCAGGCCTATAAGCCTTATTTTCATACATGCCAATTAAGTTACCAGCTCTCTACACAGTTCAAATATTTTAGTTGTAATTGGGAGGGAGGCATCTTTACCAGAATAAACTTAAGTGTTATTTTTACCACATTTTAAACACAGGTAATATGTTAGTAGCTGTTGTGCACTGTGCTAGCTAATTTTTTACGCATTTATATACCCATCTATGGGCACATATACAAATAGGTCTTATTTTTGAAACATAAATGGAATCATTCTATGTCCTTTGCAGCAACTTCGCTTTCTCAGCAACTTCGCTTTTTCAGCATGATGTATTCCTTTTAAATGCTACACTATACTCCATCTATGGATTTAAGTTGTTGATTTTAAAACAAAATAACATAATGAAATTAAAGAGGAAGCTCAGGGCCAGGCATGGCGGCTCACGCCTGTAATCCCAGCACTTTGGGAGACCGAGGCCGGTGGATCACCTGAGGTCAGAGTTCGAGACCAGCCTGGCCCACATGGCGAAACCCCATCTCTACTAAAAATACAAAAATTAGCCGGGTGTGGTGGCACGCGCCTGTAGTCCCAGGTACTCGGGAGGTTGATGCAGGAGAATCACTTGAACCTGGCAGGCGCAGGCTGCAGTGAGCCGAGATCGTGCCCCTGCACTCCAGCCTGGGTGATAGAGCGAGACTTCGTCTTGATAAATAAATAAATAAATAAATAAATAAATAGGAGAAGCTTAGAACTGATTTATTGCAATTACTCAAAACAAAAAAAATTGGAAAAGAGTAAGATGACTAGATTTTTTAGTCTCTTCTAAAAGCAAAGCTCCTATCTAGAAAGAGTGGTCTTAGTGGTATGACTTTATGGTAAATTCCAAACTGTGTGATAATTTTTAAAAAGTTATAAACTAAGATGAAAAACAGCCCTACATCAAGACACATCACAATGTATTTTTACAAGTCTTATAACTCAGTACTTTGAGCAATCTTAGTTGAACATTTACACTGAATGTCTATTTTTTTTTTGTGACACGAAGTTGCGCTCTGTCGCCCAGGCTGGAGTGCAGTGGTGTGGTCTTGGCTCACTGCAACCTCCATTTCCTGGGTTCAAGCGATTCTCCTGTCTCAGTCTCCCAGGTAACCAGGACTACAGGCGCCCGCCATCACGCTCAGCTAATTTTTTGTATTTTTATTAGAGACAGGGTTTCACCATGTTGGCCAGGCTGGTCTCGAACTCCTGACCTCAAGTGATCCGCCCGCCTCAGCCTCCCAAAGTGCTGGGATTATAGGCGTTAGCTACCGCGCCCGGCTGAATGTCTTTTTTTTGAGACAGAGTCTCGCTGTGTCTCCCAGGCTGGAGTGCAGTGTCGCCATCTCCACTCACTGCAAGCTCCGCCCCCCGGTTTCACGTCATTCTCCTGCCTCAGCATCCCGTGTAGCTGGGACTACAGGCTAATTTTTTGTATTTTTAGTAGAGACGGGGTTTCACAGCATGAGCCAGGATGGTCTCGATCTCCTGACCTCGTGATCCGCCCGCGGCCTTCCAAAGTGCTGGGATTACAGGCGTGAGCCACCGCGCCTGGCCCTGAATATCTTTTTTAAAAAGTTACTAGAAATTTAGAAAATACAAAAAACCATTTAATTCACCGTCAGTATATAAACACTTGGAGTTCAATGATTTTTCTTTAAAAAATTTTTTTAGAGTAACACATGAATCTGATTAAAATAAAACTGCATAGAAGGGCTTGTAATAGAGTGCAATCTTTTCTACTCTCACAGTGGAATTTGAACCTATTAGACAAAATCTAGAACTGCAGGAGTGGCCCTTAAGAGTCAGAACGCAGTGGCTCATGCCTGTAATCCCGGAACTTTGGGAGGCTGAGGCAGGTGGATCACAAAGTCCGGAGATGGAGACCATCCTGGCCAACATGGTGAAACCCTGTCTCTACTGAAAATACAAAAATTAGCCAGGCGTGGTGGCGGGCGCCTTAAGTCCCAGCTACTCAGGTGCCTGAGGCAGGAGAATCGCTTGAACCTGGGAGGCGGAGGTTGCAGTGAACTGAGATTGCACCACTACACTCTAGCCTGGCGACAGAGTGAGACTCTGTCTCAAAAAAAAAAAAAAAAAAAAGAAGAGTCAGAACTGTGAAAATCAGATCAGAAGCACTTTCCTGAATGGCATACCTAGTAACTAGGACAGCTTCCACCTTAGCACAGATAGGAAATGGCAAACTTGACAGGAACCAATGTCCTGAGGCTCAGGGGCTTGTACCAGGTCGGCTGTGTGAAACTGAGGAGGTTAGTTCTTCACTGAGTGTGTTTCCTTATGTTTAAAAAGGTAATAACAACTATCCTACCTGGAAAGAAAGATGAAGGAAGGTTGAGAGGGTCCAGCGAAATCATGAAAAAGGGTTGGCAATGTAAACCCTAGACCGCTATGGCCCACAGACCACACTGGGCAGCTGTTTGTTTCTGTAACAAATAAATACAGTTTTACCGGTACACAGCCACTCTGTGTTTACATAGGGTTTATGGCTGGTTTTGTACTAAAGTTCAGTGGCTACTATAGACCATATGGTCTGCAAAGACAAAAGTATATGCTATATGGCCCTTTACAAAAAATGAATTGGGGACCGGAGTATTAGACCACTATGGGCTTTTAACAACCCCAAGTGTGTGATAGCTGAATTTCAGAATCAGAAAAAGCCTTTGAAGAACTTGGGAGTTGAGTGTCATCACTAGGTAGATCAAACCTGTGGCTGACAAGGGCAAAATGATACGTCTAAGGTCACACGCATTTCACGTGGCTTTCTGGAGCACACCATTGTTACCACCAAGCGAAGACTACGAGGGGTGAGGATATTAGTTGAGGATAGTGAGACCATTGGGGTCCACTCTCAAGTTGAAATGGCCGGTTGTCAGTGGCCAATTTCTGAAAAGGGGACAGGAAAGCCTCATCTCAAGGCTGATAGTGACTGAAACTTATCTGTGCCTGTAGCAGCAAAATCTGGAAGTGGAAAGCAAGTTTCGAAAGGCCCAAAGAGGCTCTCAGCGGGCAGCCTGTAATAACCTAGGGCTCCTCCATCTTCCTAGTCCACTGCAGGGGCTGGAGATGGGTGTGGTGGAGGTGGTTACTATTTACTGAGGCCTAGTGTGCTGTGTGCAACATACTTTCAAGAACTTACACAATCTCATTTGATCCTCACAGTCACCATATGGAACACGTAATATCCCCATTTAAAGCTGTAGATGCTGAGGCTCAGAAAGGTTAATGACTTGCTCAAGGTCACACAGCTGTGAAGAGGTGAAGATGAGACTCCACTAGGTCGATTTCACCTGGAAACCTGTTTTTAATATAATGACTCACGGCACAGCCCATTGGTTACAGGATTGAGGCCGGCAAACAGCTGATAAGGGGCACACAGCTGATGTCGGGTTCAAATCCTGGTCCATCGGTCCCGAGGACTAGCGGTGAGTCCAGATTGCATTTTCCAACCAAGCATAAGTTTCCTTCTCTTAAGAGTTCTTCAGCCCCGTCTCATCTTTCCAAGCATCAGAGCTCTTGAAGAGCTGGTTAGGGCCTCCCTCTCATCCCTCCAGGGCACCTAGAATAGGGTCCAGCCCCCGTGAGGACGCAGGCGGTCCTTAGCCAGCCCTTGGCGCCGACCCTGGGTAGTCGATAGCTCCAACTGGGAACAGCACGGACTCTGAGTCGGCTGCCACCAGCCCGCCGGGCGCCACTTACCTGCCGCGGGGCGGTGAGGGTCCCATCCACGTCGAAGAGGCAGAGCGCTGGGCCAGGAGCTGCCATGTCCCCAGCGTCTAACCGCACCTCGCAAGACTCATTGGCATCAGGAACTCGGCCCGGAACTTCCGAGTTCGGCCCCCGAGCCGCAGGGCACGTCGGGAAGAGGAGGAGACTCCGTTCCCACAACGCCTGGGACTAGCGCCAGCCACGATTCCTGGACCGCAAATCCCAGGGTGCAACGCGGATCACGCCCGCCTTGTACATTCGAGCATGCGCTCTTAGAGGTTCCGGGGGCCGGTGGGACTTACTTCCGGCAGCAGGCTGTGGAGCCATGGTAAGGAGGCTGGTGGCGATCCTTGAGGGGGTGATGCTCTTTGGGGGTCGGTCGGGGTCAGAGCTGGGGCAGGCAGGCACGACGCCTGAGTTTCGGACCTGAAGAATCCGTGGGAGGAAGCTCTGGCGTGGGTTACCATTCGCCATTCCCGGGCTTTCTCTGCCCTCCTTGCGTCACGTGCTCACAGTAGTAATAGCTAAAACTCGCCGAGCTCTCACAGCGCATCAGGTACTAAGTTGAGGGCTTTGAAACCATCTTCTCGTTCACTGTGTTCTGAGTCCCCATTTTGAAAGCCGAAGAAACCGAAGCTCAGGGGTGTGGAGTGATTTGCTCAAGAATCCACAGGTAGTGACTGATGGAGCCAGAATTGGAACCAGAGCTTTTACTGCTTCACTACCCACCTAATAATATGTTTGTGCTACGTGTAGGGGCCTCCCTGCCTCGCTCCTCCTCCTCCTCGTTGTTTCCCCTTCCCCTGACTAGGTTAAGGGAAAGCAGCAGTTCCCTCCAGCACCCAAGATAACGTAAACAGAATTAGAAAGTTTGTTGGGATAACTATCTCACAGATTTGTTGCTTGAGTTCCCCACTAAGACATTGATTATTCAGTTTCCTGCTTGGGGAAATGTTCACACCCCCTTGTGGATCCATTGTCCAGCCCAGAGTTGGGACTCCCTAGATATGTTTTGAATTATTGATGGCCGCACCTCCTTTCTTGTATTTCTTTGGAATTGCCTGATGGAAGGAGGACTCTGCTGCACTCACTGACTGTGTGTTCTTTGGTAAATATCTTACCCTCTCTGGGCTTAGTTTCCCTAGTGGTAAAGTGGAAATAGTGATAACTATCTTAGATAGCTGTTGTGATGCCCACATGAGATAACATCTGGCTTTACCCTTCCCTCCTCTGGCAATAATGGTGACCTTGCAGGATTGGCAGAAGCCTTGGAGTATGGTGCTTTGCAGATGTTCACCGTGTGATTAATGTGGTTGAATTCCATGAGAGAAATCGTCTACTGTCTCCCTTTCAGGCTGCCCTTCTCCGAGTTGTGCCTAGATTTCGGGGAAAAGCTGCGTGGGAAAGGCCTCTCCATGGGTTGTGGTGCTGCAGTGGGCAGGAGGATCCTAAGAGGTGGGTGGGGAGCAGGTCACCCACCTCGAAGGAGAAACCACCAAACCAAGAGACTGAGAAATTCTGGATGTTTTACCGTTTTGATGCCATCAGAATCTTTGGGTTCCTGTCTCGACTGAAGTTGGCACAGACTGCCCTGACAGTGGTAGTTTTGCCACCAGCCTGTTACTGGTATTCCCAGGGCCTCCTGACTCTCAACACCGTGTGCCTGATGAGTGGGATATCGGGCTTTGCCCTGACCATGCTGTGCTGGATGAGCTATTTCTTTCGGAGACTGGTTGGTATCCTGTATCTGAATGAGTCTGGCACCATGCTGCGGGTGGCCCATCTGAGCTTCTGGGGCTGGCGGCAGGACACATACTGTCCCCTGGCAGATGTGATTCCCCTGACAGAAACCAAGGACCAGCCTCAGGAGATGTTCATGCGTATCCAGCGGTACAGCGGGAAACAGACCTTCTACGTCACCCTGCGCTATGGACACATCCTGGACAGAGAGCGTTTCACGCAGGTGTTTGGGAGACATCAGATGTTCAAGTAAACAACTGGGGCCTGGACCTCTGGGTAACCCTGGGTCACCTGGATTGACAGGAAGGCTGAGGGTGTGGGCACAGCTGAAGAAAGGGGATTGGGTACTTGGAGACTTTGCCTGGGCCCCTGGGAACATGTGTTTTGTGATGAAGAAATTCACAAGGCAAGAGCTGGTGTCCAGGTTTAGGAAAAAGGCTCTAAGCAAGTTCTTACAGCACTCGTGTGTGACATTCAGTCAGATAACGGCCAGAAGTTTTTGTTAAGAGCCAGTTCTTAGAAGAACCTATGCCAGGGTCACCCAGACAGTCCATTGGTGTGAAATTGAAAGGCAAAGAGGTGTGGTGGGGGAGCATAGGATTTGGAGTCAGAAGTCTCAGTTCTGTCACTTGTCCTGGGGTGGGTTATTGAGTCTCTTTGAACCTTGGTTTTCACATCTGTAAAATGGAAAGCCCTGCTTGTTTCGTGGGATGGATGTGGGAATAAATGTCAAACGTGTGGCAGACTCAGCAGCCTAGAGCAGATAGCATTAAGCATTTGGTCAGAGGTTTTGGCATGGAGAAAGGCTTCGAGCAGTCAGCAGGGACTTCCAGAGCCCTGTGCTGTGCCCCTCACACATCCAGCAGCAGAAAGGTCTGCCAGGATGTTAACTACACATCGATGAGCAGCGATGTCGTCCAAGTGAGCACGAAACCCCATTTGAGATTTGTTCACCACGCTGAGATCTAGAGGCTCTTGCTTTGGATGGCCCTGCAGTGTAATAAAGCCTAATGGACCGTATGCTGGTACGTTCTTTTATAAACTAAAGCCAGTTATATGCATTGCCCTGCATAATTAATAATACATGTTCATTATGCAATTTGTAACACAGTAAAGAGGAAGGAAGGCATGATCTTTATTATTTTGCCACTCGAAAGTCAATAAGAATGTTTTATTGCCGGGCGCGGTGGCTCACACCTGTAATCCCAGCACTTTGGGAGGCTGAGGCGGGTGGATCACGAGGTCAGGAGATCGAGACCATCCTGGCTAATGGTGAAACCCCGTCTCCACTAAAAAATACAAAAAAAAATTAGCCGAGTGTAGTGGCAGGCACCTGTAGTCCCAGCTACTCGGGAGGCTGAGGCCGGAGAATGGCATGAACCTGGGAGGCGGAGCTTGCAATGAGCCGAGATCGCGCCACTGCACTCCATCCTGGGCGACAGAGCGAGACTCCCTCTCAAAACAAAACAAAACAAAAAATAATAATGTTTTATTGTGTAGCCTTCCATTTTTCTTTCTTTTTTTTTTTTTGTGAATTTGTTTTTATTGGGGAACAGGGCACAGGGTGGAAGATGTCACCTTGGGCTATGGTGTGTCCCACCTCCCAGAGAATGTCCATTTGCATTCTAATCTTCCTGGGATGCTTTATGGAACTTTTTCTTCTTCTTGGAGCTGCTCTTGCCAGCTGCCTCTTCAGGCCCACTGCTGACTGGCTCCTCTTTGGAGAATTTCCTCTTTTTCTTGGAGCCACGCCTTCCATTTTTCTTAACCGTACCAAGATACACCTAAAATTTATCCTTTTACTCATATTTAAGAGTGTAATTCAGGGACATTAAGTATATTAACAGTGTCGTACAGGCTGGGCGCAGTGCCTCACGCCTGTAATGCCAGCACTTTGGGAGGCTGAGGCGTGTGGATCACTTGAAGTCAAGAGTTCAAGACCAGTCTGGCCAACATGGCGAAACCCTGTCTCTACTAAAAGTACAAAAATTACCTGGGCATGGTGGTGGGCACTTGTATTCCCAGCGACTAGAGAAGCTTGAACCCGGGAGGCAGAGGTTGCAGTGAGCTGAGATCACGCCACTGCATTCCAGCCTGGGCGACAGAGCAAGACTATCTCAAAAACAAACAGAACAGAACATGTTGTACAACCGTCACCACCATCCATTTCCAGAATGTTGTCATTAACCCAAATAGAACTAAGATACCTATTGAACAATAATTTCCTTCTTTTTCCAGCCCTTGGCCACCACTAATCTGCTTTCTGTCCCTCTGGATCCGCCTATTCTGGATATTTCATATAAATGGAATCATATAATATGTGACCTTTTGTATCTGGCCTTTTTTTGGAGATGGAATCTCCCTATGTTTCCCAGACTCGAGAGCGGTGGCGCAATCTCTGCTCACTGCAACCTCCGCCTCCCCGGTTCAAATGATTCTCCTGCCTCAGCCTCCCAAGTAGCTGGGATTATAAGTGCCTGACACCACGCCTGGCTAATTTTTGTATTTTTAGTAGAGATGGGGGTTTCACCATGTTGGCCAGGCTGGTCTCAAATTCCTGACCTCAAGTGATCCCACCCACCTCGGCCTCCCACAGTGCTGGGATTATAGGCGTGAGCCAGCACAGCTGGCCTGTATCTGGCTTCTTTGACTTGGTGTAGTGTTTTCAAGGTGCATCCATGTTGTAGCACGTGTCAGTGCTATTTCTTTTTTATGGTTAAATACATTTATGGGTGCAGTGTATATTGTCTGTATATACCACATTTTGTTTGTCCATTCATCTGTTGGACGTTTGAGTTGTCGTCACCTTTTGACTGTTAATGAATGAACATTTGGCTATTGCTATGAACACTGGTATACAAGTATCTGTTCGAGTCCCTGCTTTCAGTTGTTTTGGGTACGTACTGAGAAGTGGATTTACTGGATCCTGTGGTAATTCTGTTTATTTTTGAGGACCTGCCACTTTTCCACAGCGGCTGTACCATTTTATACGCTCACCAGCAATGGACAAGGGTTCCTGTTTCTCAACATTCTTGTCAACAGTGGTTATTTTTCCTTTTTTTTTTTTAATTTGAGATGGAGTCTCGCTCTGTCACCTAGGCTGGGTTGCAGTGGTGCGATCTTGGCTTACTGCAGACTCCGCCTCTCAGGTTCAAGCGATTCTCCTGCGTCAGCCTCCCGAGTAGCTGGGATTACAGACACCCACCACCACACCCAGCTAATTTTTCTCTTTTTAGTAGAGACTTGGTTTTGCCATGTTGGCCAGTCTGGTCCCGAACTCCTGAACTCAAGGGATCCACCTACCTCGGCCTCCTAAAGTGCTGGGATTACAGGTATGAGCCACCGTGCCCGGCCCTTCACTTCGATGCTTCTATCCTGTGCTTCCATCCTTGCTTTACTGGAGTCCATTTTCGCAGCTGTCAAAGTGATGCTTAAAAACAGAATCACATCACTCTGCTGTGAAGGCTGATGGCCTAATCCACCCTCCCCTTTCCTCCCTCATCCGCAACTCTGTGGAGATCATTCCCCCAGGTCACGATGGCCTTGCTCTTCTCCAGTCATCAAGAATATTCCAGCCTTAAGGCCTTTGCATTGACAGTTTCCTCTGCCTGGAAGGCTTTCTCCCTAGATACCTGCAAAGAGAACTAACCGCCTCCCCTTCAGTGTCCTCTCTGTATAACGGAGTTTCACTATTTATGCTCAAGAAGTGTAGTGAATATTCAATTATATAGAAGAGAAATGTGCATAGCAGTTACACGTGGCTATTCATTCCTTCTGTACCTTGCCTTCACCTGCCTAT
Organism: Macaca mulatta; assembly: GCF_049350105.2. Taxonomy (NCBI): domain Eukaryota; kingdom Metazoa; phylum Chordata; class Mammalia; order Primates; family Cercopithecidae; genus Macaca; species Macaca mulatta. The sequence goes on along the minus strand of NC_133425.1, from coordinate 10,019,021 downwards.
CAGTTCTTCAGTGATTGTGACTCCCTTCCCCATGAAGACATAAAGCCTGTGGCTAAAAAATGTCTTAAGAAGTCATAATGATTTGACCTTAACCTCATTAAAACCAAAAATTCTCTCTTTGTTGGGTTGTAAGTAATGACCTGAGTGAACTTCACCCCGGGATATTCTGATTATGTCTGGGGTGGGTCCCCAGGATCTGTCTTTTTGACCGGCTTGAAGCCAATTCTGAGCTTCAGGCAGGCTGGGAATTTCTGAAATAGACTACTAGAACAGAAGACACCAGAGTGACACATGGTTCTGTGGACTTTGTGTTCCTGGGCCAATTTTCTGCCCAAAGAATAGGTTCTTAACACTGGCTTTATGTGTAGAATCTCCTGGAGAGTGTTTTTAAAACCCCATTGTCAAAGCCCATGACCAGGCATTTTTATTTTCACGGTTCCCTGGGTGATTCTAACGTGATTGACCATCGCTGCCCTTGAAGTATCACCACTCTGTTAAGTCTGCAAGGGGCTTGTCCTGGGAGGTGAGACCACAGATTCTCACCCATGCAGGCATTCAATGTGTGGTCTGCTCACGCAGTACCAGCAGAGGGCACACAGAGCAAATGCATTATTCTAACCCTTTATCCCTAAGCTGAAATCACAGATCTCCACCAGACAGCAGGAAATGTGTTACGGCTTCCGTCATGCACCAGTAGGGTAGTACCTGAGAGCTGCCCCCAAAAAACCAAAGTCAACAACAAAAGCAATAAAAGGCCAGGCACAGTGGCTCACATCTGTAATCCCAACTCTTTGGGCGGCCAAGGCGGACAGATTGCTTGAAACCAGAAGTTCGAGACCAGCTTGGGCAACATGGTGAAACCCCATTTCTACTAAAAATGTGAAAAATTAGCTGGGTGTAGGGTACATGCCTGTAGTCCGAGCTACTGGGGGGGCTGAGGTGAGAGGATCACTTGAGCCCGAGGGGCAGGGGTTGCAGTGAGCTGAGACTGCGCCACTGCACTGCAGCCTGGGTGACAGAGCGGGATCCTGTCTCAAAAAACAAACAAAAAAAAACATTTAAGTGTGCCCAGCGCTTGTTGAATCTGGTACAACCTGGGCATCTGTTTGTTTGTGCTTCCCAGGTTATTCCACGGTACCCAAGCTTCGAAAATCACCCATAGCCATGCAATAGAAGGCAAAGCAGCTTCTCAGAAAATGGGAGTTGTCTTTAGATTTGCATGGTGGATATATTGGCAGTTCCCCCCTTTAACAACAATTCTAAACATGATTGTCTTAGTTCACTTGGGCTGCTCTAACAAAAATACCATAGGCTGGATGGCTGAAGCAACATTTGTTTTTCACAGTTCTGGAGGCTGAAAATCCAAGATTAATACGTCAGCGGGTTCACTGTCTAGGAGGACCTGTTTCCTGATTCATAGACAGGCTTGTTCTTGCTGTGGTCTCACATGGCAAAAGAGGTGAGGGAGCTCTCTGAAATTCTTTTATAGGGCACTAATCCCATTCGTGAAGGATCCACCCTCATGACCTAATCAGCTTCCAAAGTTCCCACCTCCAGATATCACATTGGAAATTAGGTTTCAACATATGAATTTGGGGGTGACATAAACATTCAGAATATAGCAAAAATCTAACAGAAATACTGAAGTATACATATAAGGATGTTCACTGAAATATTTCCAACAGCAAAAATACTAGTCCGGGCGTGATGGCTCAATGCCAGTAATCCCAGCACTTTGGGAAGCTGAAGTGGCAGGATTGCTTGAGGCCAGGAGTTCAAAACCAGCCTGGTCAACATCGTGAAATCCTGTCTCTACAAAAGAAAAATTAAAAAATTAACTGGATATGGTGGTGCATGCCTGTAGTCCTAGCTACTTGGGAGGCTGAGGCAGGAGGATTGTTTCAGCCCAGAAGTTCAAGGCTGCAGTGAGCCATGACTGTGCCACTGCACTCTAGCCTGGGTGACAGAGTGAGACCCTGTCTCAATAAATAAATAAATAAATAAATAGAAAAGAAAAGTAAAGTGGGAATAATCTAAGTTTCCATTAGTAGGCCACATGGTTAAGTAAATGTTGGTAGATTCGTATTGTAGTATACATGCAGCCTTTAAAAAGAATGAGATTGTGCTATATCTGTGGAAAAGACCACGAGGTAGGTAGGTAAAAAAATAAATAAATAAAAAGCAAGTCACAGAACAGTGTAGTTCTGTGTGATCTTATTTGTGTTTTTAAAAAGTACACGTTGGCTGGGCGCAATGGCTCAACGCCTGTAATCCCAGCACTTTGGGAGGCTGAGGCAGGCGGATCACTTGAGATCAGGAGTTCGAGAGCAGCCTGGTCAGTGTGGTGAAATCCCATTTCTACTCAAAATACAAAAATTAGCTGGGGGTGGTGGCAGATGCCTGTAATCTCAGCTACTCAGGAGGCTGAGGCAGGAGAACTGCTTGAACCCAGGAGACAGAGATTGCAGTGAGCACAGATTGCAACATGGCACTCCAACCTGGTGGGCTACAGTGTGAGACTCCATCTCAAATACATCCATACATACATACATTGCAAATTGTGAAGAGTGGTTACCCCTGGGAGAGCATTGGCAGTCAGAGGGGCAGATGAGACAGTAAGTATTTCACTTTCAACATTAACCTTCTAGTAGTAAGTGTTTAAAAATTTTATAATGAGCACGTCATTCATCCTAACAAATGAAGAAAAATGCTATAATAAACAGTCTCTTCTTCCGTTCCCTCCTCCTCCCACCGGCTTTCTAGGCAAAGGAAAGTTTCTCAACCATGAATTCCAGTTCTGGACTCGGAAGCTGAGTAGATGGAAGGAAACATGCAGTCTTTGAAAACTCGGTGAAAGCATCTGTGATGTAACCACGTTTGTCCCTTGTCAAGTGGCTTTCCTTCCTGTCTGGATTTTGCCCCGTCTTCCTGCCATGCTGTGGCCATGTAAATAATTTAGATGCATAGGATTGTCTGTAGCATGCCAGTTTTACATTTTTTTGTTTTTCAAGATGGAGTCTCGCTCTGTCGCGCAGGTTGGACTGCTGAGGTGTGCTCTTGGCTCACTGCAACCTCTGCCTCCTGGGGATCAAGCCATTTCCTGCCTCAGCCTCCAGAGTAGCTGGGGTTACAGGCAGCCACTACCACGCCGGCTAATTTTTGTATTTTTAGTGGAGACGAGGTTTCACCATGTTGGCCAGGCTGGTTTTGGACTCCTGACCTCATGATCCACCTGCCTTAGCCTCCCAAAGTTCTGGGATTACAGGCCTGAGCCACTGGGCCTGGCCTGTTTTTTTTTTTTTTTTTTTTTTTTAAGATGGAGCCTCGCTCTGTCACCCAGTCTGCAGTGCAGTGGTGCAATCTCGGCTCCCTGCAACCTCTGCCTCCTGGTTTCAAGTGATTCTCCTGCCTCAGCCTCCTGAGTAGCTGGGATTACAGACACGTGCCACCACACTCAGCTAATTTTTGTATTTTTAGGAGAGACGGGTTTCACCATGTTGGCCAGGATGGTTTCAAACTCCTGGCCTCAAGTGATCTGCCCACCTTGGCCTCCCAAAGGGTGGGGATTACAGGCATGAGCCACTGCGCCCGGCCACATGTCAGTTTTCATATGGCCACCATCCACACGTGAAGTCTGCACCAACTGGGGACCTGGTGACGATGCTCCCAGTGTGCACGTGGGAAGCACAGCCCATTGGTAGCTGTTGTCCTCCTTCCTATGCTGGTTACCAAAAATGAGACTTACCTTGTCATAGGGCCAGGTGTCTATGGCGTCCTCCACCCCATCATTCCACAGCCGTGTTTAATGCACTCCCCAGTGCAGATCTGGTGGGCTGAGCAGCTTGCAGGGGGCAGCCTGGATGAATTGCCCGAAGAACTAGAGTTGGGAGCTTGCTTTATGTTGTTGCTTTATGACTGCAAGACTCGTGAGTTCCTAAATAGAAAGCAACAGGGTCCCTTTGAACTCCAGGCAGAGTCCAACTTTTAATGGCCTTGTTTTGATCCTGCGCCGTTCAACTGTAAAATCTTGCCTGATTAGAGTCCATCAGGCAAGGCCGATACCATCTGGCCATGTTTATACCAACTCTAAGGACAAAAACATTCATTTTACTGACGAACAGTTGAAATTCACTCTCAGATTCAGATGGGCTTGTACCTATGGTGTGAAGTAGTTTTAATAGTTATCAGTGGAAAGTTAACTCTGACAGAAATATAATATTGCCTTTTAGAACTATATGTGAGACAGCTATTCATGGAGAAGCAGCAGTAAAAGACACCAGCATGTATTAAACGCCTACTGTGTGCCAGGCAGTTATTATGTGATTTCATTGAATCTGCCAGCAACACTTTGAGTTAGAGAACCCCAGACAGGTCATAGAGTGTTTGGGGGAAGCATACAGCTTCTGAAGCAAAACTTCTTGCCTGCTTGGATTCCAGCCCTGCCAATTCCCAGCTGTGTAACCTCTTTCTCTGCCTCAGTTTCTTCCTCTGTGAAGATAATAACACCACCTATCCAGGATTGCTGGGAAGATTAAATTACTTATTACACGAAAAGCACTTAAAATAGTGCTTAGTCCAGGCAAGCACTCAATAAACGTTAGCTGGCAATACTCTAATCATTCTTATTTTGCAGAATAAGGTTCAGAGAACTGAAGTAACTTGCCCACGATCACCCGTGTAGAAAACAGTAGCGCTGGGTCGTTCCACTGCCTCCTCAGGGGAAGGACGGAATATAGAAAACAGGCCCCCAGTGGTTCATGCCTGTAATCCCAGCACTTTGGGAGGCTGAGGCAGGTGGATCACCTGAGCTCAGGAGTTCGAGACCGGCCTGTCCAACATGGCGAAACCCTATCTCTACTAGAAATACAAAAATTAGCTGGGTGGGGGTGGTGCATGCCTGTAATCCCAGCCACTGGGGAGACTGAGGCAGGAAAATCACTTGAACCCGGGAGATGGAGGTTGCTGTGAGCCAAGATCATGCCACTGCACTCTAGCCTGGGTGAAAGAACTAGACTCTGTCTCAAAAAAAAAAAAAGAGAATGTGAGCTGCGAGTAGGGACCACATCTTGTCCATCCCTGTGTCCCTGTCACATAGCATGTCCTCGATTTACTTAATGAAATGCATGGCCTTACAGTGCTTCCCGATCCAAGGCAGAATTATGCATGTAGAGTGTTTCCCAAGACATCCCTAAGAGGTATATAACAGGCATTTAATACGTACCGGCACCTAATTATTTAACAAAACCATTTCCACCAAAAAAGTCCACATTCACTCCTGTTTCAATTATAAATTTCTTTTATTTAAGAATACTAACACAGGAAACAGATTTAATTCATGGAATTGTGCATATGGTCAACAGTTACATTGTGACATGTTAATTTTTTTTTTTTTTATCATTTATTGGCACTGTCAACAGATTACCTGTAAACAAGATCACTTTGTATGCGTAAGTCTGCGATGCTACCTAGCTATGGTTTTCTACCATGAGCTCATATATAGATATAGATAGGTATATAGATACATTAATGCTATGCACAATTTTGCATGGTTACTGAGCGTCAGTAAAAATTATAAAAAAACACCCATTTATAATAAAAGTGAGGATGTACTAAGACTTGCTATTACTGGACCTTGTTTTCTGTAAAAGTGACGCCACTTGCTGGACGGTTACTAAACTCAATGGCACTAATGTATGATGGATTCATTTCCAGACTGTCGGCCACGGAAGCCCTTCTTCATGGCCCCTGCCCTGGACAGCAGCCTGTCCTCCGGGCTCCCCATGTTTTTACCAGCTTCTGCTGAGTTTCTACAATCTTGAGCTGTGCTGAGAATTCTTTTCCTTGAAATTCTTCCAGCTAAACCCCCACCCCCCGAAAGAGGATGTCTCAGGAACTCATTATGCCCTGAGTCAACAAGAACTTGTTGATAAATGGCTTAAAAGTTTTTACAAGAAGTAACTTCCCTTGGTAAGGGGTAAATAATAAATCTGGAATTTTCCAGATAAAACAATTTCATTTCTCTGTCAGTGCCCCACGGGGAGAGAACGAAATATTGGAGCCCCTCTCCCTACCAGCGAGAGCCAATTTTCTGGTTGTGCCCTGGCTTAAAACCCTTTGGACTCCGAGAACCATACTGAATATTTGCACCCAGTGCTAAAGTTTTCAGGAGAAAGCATACTTAAGCCAATAAATGAATAATGGTTTGGTTTGCATTTTGCTTGCTTGTTAAATAAGGCCTTATTGAACCTTGGGATACTGCCTGTGGAATCTGGCTCCCCAGTGAAAGATGTGAAGTCATGAGCTGATATGCCTTTGCATATGCTGTTCCGTCTCTGCAACACCCTTCCTTGCCTTGTCTGCTTGGTAAACTCTGGCTCATTCTGCAAAACACTGCTCCAGTGACACCTTTTCCTTGAAACCTCCTCTGACCCTTGGATGAATGGTGGTGCTCCCTCCGACTTCCTCATGCTCTTACTCGCACCTCTGTCATAGCCCTTGGTGCCTGCTTGAATTGTTAGTTTATGAGTCTGGTTGTTCCCAGTGGGATGTGAGCCCCCGGGAGCAGGGACAATGTTTTGTCTCATCTTTGTATTCCTGCTGCTCGGTACAGGGCCTGGGATGGTGCAGGTGTTTCATGAAAGTTAGGTGAATGAATACATGGTGAATGAATGAATGATGCATAAATGAATATAAAAATGAGTAAAACCTTGCAGAGAGTGGGAGGCATACGTCACCACTTCGCTGGGAGTGCAGGTGACAGAACTGATTAAGAACGACAGATTAGCACTGACTGCAGGAATGCAAAATGAACAAGAACTCACAAATTTGTATATGTTAAACTTGTCATTGCCTTTCATTCCTCAACAAAAATAGGTCGATGACCAAGTCTGCGGAAGACTGGAAGCTAAAAAAAAAAAAAAAACGGAAAAAACCCTACTTTGAGATCTTTGGACGATTTGTTATTAAAAGAGCGAAGTGCTGAATCAGGAACCTTGATATGCCTATTTCCAAAATAGTCAACCAAGGCACCCGGAGATGAAGAGGCTTCCTTTCGGACAGATAATACAAGCCAGGCTTTCTCAGTCTCCCCACCAAATAATACTTCATTGCTGTCAGGCTATCAAGTTCTCTTTTAGGAGCATTTGAGGTCAAATCAGTTCCCAGAGTGTCTCACCTCCAGCAGAGATACTAGAGGCTCAGCCACAGGCCCGTTAAGCATTTCGGTATCATCTGCCTGGTAATCTCCATACTCAGTCATCTCAGGAAAATCTCTAATTTCAGGAGGATCAAGTATAAGGAAACCACGTTGAACCAACAGGCCACTTTTCCATGCGTGGAGCTCTAGCGCCTTTAATTCATGGTGCTTCCCTCAAGCAGAAATCCAGTCCAGCAACGATTCCCTCTGGTGGGACAGCCAAGCTGTTCCTGGGGGTCTGCTCAGAAGCGGTGTGAAAGTGGATGAGCAAAAGACAGCAAGAGCCTCTCAGGCTGAGGGGGCCAAAAGTCAGACCCCAAGGTGCCCTAGGAAACATGATGCAATGGCTCTGCGGCCCCAGACCCTGGGGTGACGGGCCTGTGCTTCAAGCCCTGGGGCTCACGTGTGTCCTTGTGGACACTCAGGCTACAGTTTCCTCCCACCCAGGTCCAGGTCTAGGTTGACATTTAACAGGGAGGAGGGAGTTTGGGGAATGGTGGATGCCAAGTAAGAACCACGGGTAATGCCACCTGGGGATCCTCCAAGGGCAAAGCCCTGTCCAGGGCAGAATTCACAGTTTAGGGGCTCCCCAGGTGCACCGAGAGGAGTGATTCTCATCTTCAGGGGGCCACAGGACCGCTTCCCTTACCCCTGAGCTGAATCCTCTTCTCCCCACTTTACGGCCTTCCTCAGATCTGTCCAGTCCCTCCCTGCACCGTGCTTGGGGTGTGCTCAGAGCTCCAGGGGCGGGAGAGGAGGTGAGAACGTGTTTGCTTGCATAGGGTGAGGGGGAGCCAGCATCCGTGATCACAGAATATGGCACTTGAGATGCACTGGCACCCAGGAGGCCCAGCTGCCAGTCCCAGGAGCAAATGTAATGCCCTTGACTGGTTTTTGGAAAAATTGCTGGGGTTGGTCAAGGTTGGGCAGAACTCTAGCCAGGACCTCCCATGGCCCTTCCCAAGATGAGTCCAGGGCTCAAGCAGGATCTCTGGGCTTAAACCAATGTGCACCATTGGCTCTGCAGGGAGGAAAATCAACACCAGCCCTTCCCTCCCCCACCTCCCCCAAGACCACCAAAAACGTTCCCTCCCCACAAATCACCCTTCACTGTGCATTCACCTCTGATACTTTTAAGTGAAAACATGAATTAGGCAAAACTAATCAATTTGACAACTGTTGAGATCGGGGCTTTCTCACTGTAGTGGAAATGGCTTCTTTACTTGAAGTCTGCTAAGATGTCACTGAAAATATTGAGGAACAGGTGAGCGTGGTGATCCCTGAAGACCAGCGTGGGACGGAAACGAATAGATTTGTCACCGCAGCCCCCCAACACCACACCTGAAAGAAGAGGCAGGAGGTAGGTGAGGAGCATGGTTTCTCCAAGTCGCGTGCTGGGAGAGCTGGGAGGAAAGTGATGCCCGTTGGCGATGCTCATCCATCCATCCATCCATCCATCCATCCATCCATCCATCCATCATCATCCATCGTGGAAGCCCAGGCTTCCATTTATCCTTCCTACCACCCACCGATCCAGCCTTCATTTCCTTTCTCTCTCCCTTCATTCATCTCATCCATCATTCTCTTCTTCCTTTCCTTCCCTCCACCCTCCCTCTCTCCTTTGAGTGCCTGCTTTGCTGCCCCTGGACTAGGTCTGGTGATAGAGAGATCCCTAGATAAAGTCCTTGCCTTCTAGAAAGTCATGGAGGGGTGGGGAAAGAAAATAAGTAAGCAGATAAGTTGCAAAAGCACAGGCTGAGTCGGAAGCACATGCGGGGTGCTGAGCTATCACGGAGGAGGAACAGGCTCTGCTTATTTTAAAGGGTGACTTCACCAGTTACAGCTGGTGTCCTTTCCTTGTCGAGGTTGTGTATGCTTTTTTTTTTTTTTTTAAGAGATGGAGTCTCGCTGTGTCACCCAGGTTGGGGTGCAGTGGCACGATCTCGCTCACTGCAACCTGCACCTCCCAGGTTCAAGCAATTCTCCTGCCTCAGTCTCCCAAGTAGCTGGGATTACAGGCGCCTGCCACCATGGCCAACTAATTTTTGTATTTTTAGTAGAGATGAGGTTTTGCCATGTTGGCCAGATTGGTCTCGAACTCCTGACTTCAGCTGATCTGCCCACCTTGGCCTTCCAAAGTGCTGGGATTACAGGCGTGAGCCACTGCACCCAGCCTGTTTATGCCTTTGACACCACGTTTTCTCATTTTTAAAATGGAGGTTGATTATCCCTGCCCTTCCGAGGCTGCTGCAAGGATTCTATAAGATGGCACAGGAAGAAGACCTGACAATGTGCCTGACATAGAGTACGTGCTCTGATCTCACCACAGCATCCGCCCTTACCCCTGCCACACTGTCCTCAGTGGCTTCCCATAGCTCCTAGGGTGAAATCTCAAGTGCTAAGCCGGATCTGCAGGCCCATGTGACCCAGGCCTTGCCTCTCCTCCCCCAGCTTCGTCCCCTCCCATCCGTTCACCTTCATGCCCCCTTCTTTCCCTTTTACCACCTCTGTAAGCTCCATCCCACCTCAGGCCATGGCATGCACCCTTCCCTCTGCCCAGAATGCTCTTCCTTACCTTCACCCGGCCAATCCCTGTTCATCAAGACTCAGGGTAAAATGCTACTTCCTCAAGGAAGCCTTCCCTGATTTCCTAGCCTCACCAACTGCTGCAGCTATTTGCTCTCTTAGCCGCGTTTTCCCCTTCCCAGGACTTAAAATTGCAATGGATTGTTTGTGAAATGCCATGTGTAAAGCCACGCCTTCCTGCTAGACTGCATGCTTCCTGAAGGGAGGGGCTCTGATGGTCTTCATCATCACTGTAACTGTCTCTAGTGTCCACTTACAACTAACCACCTCAGCGAACACTTGTTGAGTAAATAAATGGATAAAGAAATCCCATTCATAATGTTCTCTGGAGAAGCAGCATTCAGGCTATTTTCAGACCTGTATACCACCTGCCCCCCACGCAGAATATTGCTGAGTACCTAGCAACATTTTGCAGCTACAGCAGGATATACTGGACGCTGATGAAACTCAGCAGCCACTCCTGGCCCCTTACCTTTGTTTCTGGCAGTTAAAATGAGCTTATTCCGTACGGAATCATCGGGAGTATCGAAGGAGCAAAAGGTGCCTCGTCCTCTCACCCTGCTGATGAACTGGGGGTACCGGGCCTGCAGTGGGGGGAGACAAGGCCAGCATCAAAGCCCATCACCCGTGTACCAGCTGGGCTTAATGGCTGTGCTTCGTCAAAGGCCTTCCATGGTCCAGCCTTGGCCTCTGCATGGACTGGCAGGACCTCCAGGGGGTTAAGAGCTCTGGTGACACTCAGGCCTGGGTTCAAAGCCCAGCTGTTCACATCTGTGTTGTGTTGAGGGAAAAAAAAACACCACCAACAACAATAATGAAGCCCAGCGTTGTCTCTTTCTCACTGCATAACCTTGGGCGACTCAAGTACCTCTGTTTCCCCTGCTGTAAACTGAAGGATTTAAATGCTGTTGATCGTGCAGTGGCACGATCTCGGCTCACTGCAACCTCCACCTCCCGGGTCCGAAGATTCTTGTGCCTCAGCCTCCTGAGTAGCTGGGATTACAGGCACCTGCCACTACCTCTGGCTGATTTTTTTTTTTTAGTAGAGACGGGGTTTCACAATGTTGGCCAGGCTGGTCTCGAACTCCTGATCTCAAGTGATCTACCTGCCTTGGCCTCCCAAAGTGCTGGGATTACAGGCGTGAGCCACTGCGCCCAGCTCAATGACTGGTATCTTTATAAAAAGAAGACAATTTGGAGACAGACACAGGCACAGTGGGGAGAAAGCCAAGTGATCCCAGAAGCAGAGTGAAGCCTCCATAGGTCAAGGATCATGAAGGATTCCTGGCAGCCATGAGAAGGTGGAGAGGGGCATGGATCAGATTCTTCCCCAGAGCCTTCAGAAGGAGCCAACTCTGCTGAAACCTTGATTTCAGACCCTGCCCTCCGAACTGTGAGAGCATAAATTCTTGTTTTAACCCACGCAGTTTGTGGTGATTTCTTATAGCAGACAAGGAGGCAAATGCAGATGCCTAGTGTGGAGGACCTTGATTTCACCTTACTCTCCACTGTCCATGTGAAGGACAGCAAACAAGGGCTTGGAAAACCCCAAATAATTTCAGGGTACTGGGGGCTGAGTTGGGGGAGCAAGTCTTATTTCACAGCAGCTCCTTAGTAGAAACCGGAGACACGGTCCTGTTCTAGGGGTGACAGGGCCAGGCACTGTGTTAGACACATACACAATTTTTTTCTTTCTTTTTGTGGAGGACGGGGTCTCACTATGTTGCCCAGGCTGGTCTTGAACTCAGTAGGGCTGAAGGCAATCCTCCTGCTTTTGCCCCCCTAAGTGCTGGGGTTACAGGCATGAACCCCTGTGCCTGGTAGTGGGCACACCCTTGAATCCCCTGCCAGTGAAGAAGGGCCCACTTTCGTCTACACAGATGAGGAAACTGAGGCTCAGAAGTCCTTCCAGCACTTATTCTAGCATGTGCCCTGCACTTGTCGATTGCTGGGGAGCCGGCAGTTTGAACACACCGCTCCCTCTCCCATCACAGTATGGCCCTGGGGAGGTTCAGAATAATGTCTCTTCCATTTAGACACCCCTTCAGGCCTGTGTGCCACACTGACACACACACACATCCACACACCTCCTTGCGGTTAGGAGTGACCACGTGACCAGCTCTTTGTCAAGTGTTGGAGGTGTTATGTGAGATTTCTGGGAAGGCTGCTAAAGACAAGAAGGGGGCCACTCTGTCCTTCCCTTCTTTTTCCTTCCTATTGCCTGGAATTGAGATGTGATGGCTGGAGCTCCAGGAGCCATTTTGGCCCACGATGAAACCTTGAGGGTGGAGAGTAATCCAGTCCCAGCAGTGGATAGCAGTGCTGATGAGTGGTAAGTATGCAACAGGTTGCACAGAGGAGGGAATAATGAACACATCAGAGGGGGTGAGAGAAGGAGTGCTTGGGGGCTTCATAAAGGGGGGATGTCTGAATTTGGTGTCAAAAGATAACCAGGGCCGGGCGCATTAGCCCATTCTTGTAATCCCAACATTTTGGGAGGCTGAGGCGAGCAGATTACCTGAGGTCAGGAGTTTGAGACCAGCCTGGCCAACATGGTGAAACCCCATCTCTACTCAAAATACAACAAAATTAGGGCATAATGGCACATGCCTGTAATCCCAGCTACTCGGGAGGCTGAGGCCAGAGAATCTCTTGAACCCAGGAGGCGGCGGTTGCAGTGAGCTGAGATTGCTCCACTGCACTCCAGCCTGGGTGACAGAACAAGACTTGGTCTTGAAAAATAAATTAAAAAACAAATAAATTAAATAAATAAAAAAGATAACCAGTGCCGGCAGGCGCTGCCCAGCACTTTGGGAGGCTGAGGTGGGAGGACTGCTTGAGGCCAGGAGTTCAAGGCCAGACTGGCCAACATAGCTAGACCATGTCTCAATATTAAAAAAATCAAAAAAAACTAGGAGTTCAGGAACGGGTTGGAATGGGATGGAGGGATGGAGAGGCATTCCCTGCAGAGGACACAGCACGTACAAAGCCCCGGAGGCTAGGAGCAGCACAGCCCATTGTGAATTGCTGGAACAGCAGGTGCAACGCCATGCTGAAGAGCTCCAGTGTTGCCCTGGAGGCTGCAGGGAGCCGTGGGTGGTGGGGGCTAGGCAGGGGAGGGGGTGGTACCTGGAGGTCCAGCAATCCCGTGAGCAGGACCTTCCCGGCATGGGCTGCGTTATTTAGCAGGTCCTCCCGCTTGATGATGTTGATGACCTCAGCCAGCAGTAGGTTCTTGGACGGGTCCCCCAGCCAGGTGTTGAAGATCCGGTAAGGCTGGAACGAGGAAGGGGTGTTGGAAGGGTTCATGCATATGCACACCCTGCAGGGGTCACTTCCCCCAGGCACCCCTCCTCCTCTCTCGAACAGGAGAGAAACTAACCTAGTGGGCGTCTGCCAGAGGCTAGCAGGAGAACACACCCAATCTCACGGAATTCTTCCAACAGCAGCCCTGCAGGTAGGAACTGCTAAGGGGAGATCAAATCGTCCCATGCCCTGGGAAATCCCTCAGTCCCAGGAAACCAAGACAGTTGGTTCCTTAACTCCTATAACCCTCATTTTATAGAGGAGGAAGCAGAGGTTCTGGGAGGCTAAGTGATTTGTCCAAGGCAAATGTGACTTATAGGTGGAGTTGGGACTGGACTGCCGGCAGTGACCCTCAAAGATAACCCACTTGGCCCCTCCATGAACGATTCAGGGTGGCCATGTAGCCAACCAAAACACCCTTCCCAGTGTCCCTTATGGCTAGAAGTGGCCACGTGACTGGGTTTTAGTCAAGTATTGGAAATAGACGTGTTATGTGAGATTTCTAGGAAGGCTGCTAAAGAAAGAAGGGGGCCACTTTGTCCTTCCCTTCCTTTACTTTCCTACTGTCTAGAATTGAGATGTGACGGCTGGAGCACCAGAAGCCATTTTGGACCATGAGGCAAACTTGAGGGTGGAAACTACATGTAGGAATGGTGAAAGGACATTGGCCCCTGATGGCTGTGTGTGTGTGTGTGTGTGTGTGTGTGTGTGTGTGTGACTCTGTATGCACACATGGCAGTACACAGTGTAGTGGGTAAGAGTATGGACTCTGGGTTGGAGTCCTGGCTTTGTCACTTAACAGGCTGTGTGACCTTTGACAAATGACTTAACCTCTCTGTGCCTGATTCCTCATTACTAAAATGAGGATAAAAATAACACCTACTTGGTTAGGTTGTTCTCAGGATTAAAAGTGTATGAGAAATACTTAGAACTAGGCACACAGCAAATGCTCAGTCTGCTGCGGCAGCTGTCAATGATATTATTGTGTGTGCACACAGAGAGAAATCAGGAGAAGGCTGATGGTGGACTGTTCCAGAGTCAGCCTTACAGAGAGAGCTGGGAGGGCACACCACTGCTAATTGCATTGATAAGAACTGGGCCTTAGAAAACCTGCGACCCAGTAGGTGCCCACCCAGCTCCTCGATGGTGAGAAAGGAACAGTTAGGAGAAGAGGATGCTCCCTTCTCTGCCCTTGATGTAGACAGAAGGCTGAATCCAACTCACAGCATTGGGCCTGAACTCCTCCTTGTGGAAGAAGCCCCCAATCATCATCTTCTTGCTGAAGGTCATCACGTCTGCTGGGTCATCCAAGCCCCAGTGCTCATGGGCCCAGAACTTGCCTGTGCAGCCACCTCCGGTCTGGACCTCATCCACCAAGAAGGCGCAGCCATGCTGGCCGGAGAAGAGAGAGGAGGGAGAAATAAACACCCATGGGAGGCCAGAAACTCATGCCCTCTATAGCCAACCACCTGCCAAACCCTGGGTCCACACATGTCGTGCTTGTTTTCTGAACAGCAAACCAGCCCCATGGTCTTGCGCTGTGCACAGAAAAACTAATCGAAACACTTAAGCTGAGCAGTTCCAATAAGAGCTGTATCTGAGTGTTTCCTAAAACTGCTAAGCTGGACCAAAAAAAAATCCAGAACATTAAATACTCCCTGCACCAACACAGAGCGGTATGCCATCTGGCTTCGGTCTCGGGTCTCAACCTCGTCAGAGGGAGCTGTGTCCAACAGGGAGGCCTTGACTGTGCTTCTCAGAATTCAGCTGCCGTGCTCTGCTTGTCACCAGGGCTATTTCTAACTCGACGTCTGTGTTAAGTCAACTCATGTCTTACAACTTTTATCTGTGAACTTATCGGTTTGATTGCCAGTTATATATGCACAAGACATTAAAACAAACACAAAACGTAAAGAAAGGAAATCAGTGTATCAAAGAGATACCTGCACCCCCATGTTTACTGCAGCACTGTTCACAATAGCAAAGATACAGAATCAATCTGTCCATCAACAGATGAATGGATAAGGTAAATATGGTACATATACACAATCGGCCAGGTGCAGTGGCTCACGCCTGTAATTCCAGCACTTTGGGAGGCTGAGGCAGGCAGATCACCTGAGGTCAGGAGTTTGAGACCAGCCTGGCCAACATGGCAAACCCCGTCTCTATTAAAAATACAAAAATTAGCCGGGCATGGTGGCGCACACCTGAAATCCCAGCTACTCATGAGGCTGAGGCAGAAGAATCGCTTGGACCCAGGAGGCGGAGGTTACAGTGAGCCAAAATCATGCCGCTGCACTCCAGCCTGGGCAACAGAGTGAGACTATCTCAAAAAAAAAAAGAAAGAAAAAGAAAATAGGGTACATATACACAATGGAATACTATTCAGCTGTAAAAAGAATGAAATTATGTCATTAGCAATGACGTGGATGGAACTACAGGACATTATGTTAAGAGACATAAGCCAGACATTGGCAAATGTTGCAGGTTCTCACTTATGTGGGGACTAAAAACATTTCCCTTATGAAGAAAGAGAGTAGAATGATGGCTATCAGAGGCTGGCAAGGCTAATGGGGAGGTAGAGATAAATAGGGGTTGGTTAATGGATACAAAAGTACAGTTAGATAGAAGAATAAGATCTAGTGTCCAGTAGCACAATAGGGTGATTATAGTTAATAATTTATTGTATATTTCAAAATAACTAGGAGTGGATTTGGAATATTCCCAATACAAAGAGATGATAAATGTTTTAGGTGATGGATATCCAATTACCCAGATTTGATCATTATGCATTGCAACTATTATGTATCCATAAAGATATTTTAAAAAGATTTTAAGGCCAAGTGTAGTGACTCAGGCCTGTAATCCCAACACTTTGGGAGGCCGAGGTGGGCAGATCACCTAAGGTCAGGAGTTCCAGACCAGCCTGGCCAACATGGTGAAACCTCATCTCTACTAGAAATACAAAAATTAGTTGGGTATGGTGGCGTGCACCTGTAGTCCCGGCTACTTGGAAGGCTGAGGTGGGAGAATCGCTTGAACCTGGGAGGTGGAGGTTGCAGTGAGCTGAGATCGCACCACTGCACTCCAGCCTGGGTGACAGAGTAAGACTCTGTCTCAAAAAAAAAAAAAAAAATTATATATATGTATGTGTGTGTGTGTGTGTGTGTGTATATGTGTGTGTGTGTAGTTTCAGGGAAGAATCCCCATTCTTCCGCCAACCCCAACTTCTCCACCCCTGGTGCTGACAGACAGCCTCTGCAAGTCTGGAGGTTGACAGGAACTCAAAGCAGAGGTGCTGCTAGCCCTTTAATCTGGGAACTCAACCCAGAAAGCCCTATGGCTCCATCCAACCTCAGCCCCGTCCACTGACCTTCCTGGCAATGTCTCTCAGCTTCCGAAAGAAGTCATCGGACGCATGGTTGTCTCCACCCTCAGACTGGATGGGCTCCACGATGATCCCGGCCACCGTCTTCTTCTTTTTCCGATATTTCACAATCAGATCCTCCACCTGGATCCCAAAGGGGCAAGTCACCACCGCTGGCAGAGGCTTGTGACCAGTATCCGTGGGTGGGAATCTGGGGTCCAATGAGCCCCGTGCAGTTTTATTGGAAATGTGTGTGTGTGTGCATCTCCTAAGACCAGTGAAGCCTCTGTTAGAAGCTATGTGTGTGGATGGGAATGTATCCTCCTTGAGATTGGTGCTAGCACCTGGGTGGATACAAACTAATAACTTGGGGCAAGTAATTTAGCCTTCAGAAGCCTCACTTTCCTGATGTATTGTATGGGCACACAGACAGAATCCACCTTCCAGGGTTGTGGAGAGGACTGAATGAGAAAATGTAGCGCTATGAGTCGATTGCTGAGCTAGATGTTTTAGCTGTGGTTCTGCCTCTGTTTTACATGGAACATGCACCTGTCACTTAACCTTGTTATGTGGGAAATAGCTATATCACGGGTATATTGAGAGAAATAAAGGTGAGAGCACTCACACACACACACACACACACACACACACACACACACACACACAGAAAATACAGCACAGAGTCTGGCACACAAAAAGTGGTGGCCGCTACTATTACGATTAGCATGACTATATTATTATTGATTAATATTGTTCCTATTCTTATAGTATCATTGCTATTATTGGTGTGAGAATCCTTTTGGAGCAGAATCGGAAATGTATCCTTGGTTAAAAAACTGTTCTAAAGGCCAGGTGTGTTGGTTCACACCTGCAATCCCAGCACTCTCGGAGGTTGAGGCAGGAAGGATAGCTTGAGGCCAGGAGTTTGAGACCAGCCTGTGCAACATAGTGTGATTCATCTCTGCAAAACATTTAAAAATTAGCTGGGCATGGTGGCTGCGTGCCTGTAGTCTCAGCTATCTGAGAGGCTGAGGTGGGAGGACCCCTTGAACCAGGACTGTGAGATCACAGTGAGCTATGACCACATCACTGCATTCCAGCCTGTGCAACAGAGCAAGATCGTGTCTTCATTAAAAAGAAAGAGGCCGGGCACGGTGGTTCACACCTGTAATCCCAGCACTTTGAGAAGCTAAGGCGGGCAGATCTCTTGAGGTCAGGAGTTCCAGACCAGCCTGGCTACCATGAAACCTCATCTCTACTAAAAATACAAAGATTAGTTGGGCATGGTGACGCATGCCTGTAATCCCAGCTACTCCAGTGGCTGAGGCACGCGAATCACTTGAACCCAGGAGGCAGAGGTTGCAGTGAGCCGAGATCTCGTGCCACTGCACTCCAGCCTGGGTGACAGAGTGAAACTCTGTCTCAAAAAAAAAAAAAAGAAAAGAAAAACCCCAAACCGTACACCTAGATAGACTAACAAGTGAAATCTTTCTTTGTTATGTACAGCTAAGGAAAAGCCTCTGTTTGGGTGATATGATTTTGACCTAGGTCTCCACCAGTCACCCCAAGGAAGCTCTGAGATACTTTTCTTTGTTTTCTTTTTCTTTCCTTTTTTTTTTTTTAGATGGAGTTTCACTTTTGTTGCCCAGGCTGGAGTGCAATAGTGTGATCTCAGCTCACGGCAGCCATCACCTCCCGGGTTCAAGTGATTCTCCTGCTTTGGCCTCTGGAGTAGCTGGGATTACAGGCATGCACCACCAAGCCTGGCTAATTTTGTATTTTTAGTAGAGATGGGGTTTCTCCATGTTAGCCAGGCTGGTCTCGAACTCCCGACCTCAGGTGATCCGCCCATCTCAGCCTCCCAAAGTGCTGGGATTACAGGCAGAGCCACTGCGCCCGGCCCTCATATTCTTTCAACAGATCTATTTTCTCTTACTTTAGAGTCATTGATGCTTGTCTTCCAAGAAACTTAAGTGATACAGAAATTGGTATCAGAGTCGGGTGATGGATGCTGTGACAGAGTCTCATGAACTCTCCCAATATGGAATATTTGGGACGCAAGGCCTCTGTGTCCCTACTTCCCCCTGGGGGAGCTCTGCACAGGTCCCCAGATAAATGCTTCATCTGTTTCTCTTCTCCTGGGCCAAGTCTTGGGGCGGCAAGAGCAACGGGACTGGTGGTTAGGGAGGATCCGGAGGGTATGAGCGTTACCTCTTCCAGACAGCGGGCCTCCTCCTGTTGGTTCTCTTTCACGAACTCTTCCAGAGGGTATTTCAGCCGTGGGAACGGCGCGATGGGCCAGTCAAAGGAAGGGATGTCAATCTTGTGAATGGCTTTGGAGTGCGTGGTCGCTAAGCAACCTGAGTTGAGCAAAACAGAAAAGCAAACACTTGGCTTGGGGAAGCAGGCAGTACTCTTTGCAAAGGAGATGATACGCATTTCAGCGTGCGGCTGTAGATGAGCAGGGGGGCCTGTTGCCTGTGAAACCCCAGTTCTTTTTATCGTTTAAATTTTAGTTTTTCTGGGTGCATAGTAGGTACATGAGATGAGTACCTACTACTCAGTAGTACTCCCTACATAGTAGGGGAGTACATGAGATGTTTTGATACTGAACCCCAGTTCTCATCCAGAAGCTGAAGGAGGAACTCTTGAACCCTTAATTGGCATGCGTGAGTGGGTATGTGTTTGCACTGCGATTAATCACAGATGCAGCGCAGGCTTTGAAGACAGAGTCAATAGTTCAAATCCCGGATCTGTCACTGAATAGCCTTGGCAATCCTTCCTCTTCCCAAACCCTGATTCCCACATCTGCAACGCAGGAATAATAATCCCCACTCTGCAGGGGACTGTGTGGAATCGGTGAGACAATATGTGTAAAATGCCAATGTCAGCCGCCGCGATTGTTGCTCTTATTATTATTATTCTAAACACCACCTTGGGAGCGTACTGGTCCCCTCCTTACCCATGGTCCTCCCATGGAACGCGCCCATGAAGGAGAGGATGCTGTAGTCAGGGCAGCCGGGGGCCTAAAACCAAGAAATACCAGTCATTAGTCACAGTTGTAAGGATGGGGGAACTGTATTGTTGCCTCTGCAAGTCCAGAGGGACACAGAAATCTTTCAGAAGAACCAGGAATCCTTCACAGGTGGAAGTTACACATGGGACCACCGGGGTCTATATCCAAGAAACACATGTTTTATTTTGCATACATACTTACATTTTTTTTTTTTTTTTTTTGAGACGGAGTCTTGCTCTGTCGCCCAGGCTGGAGTGCAGTGGCCGGATCTCAGCTCACTGCAAGCTCCGCCTCCCGGGTTCATGCCATTCTCCTGCCTCAGCCTCCTGAGTAGCTGGGACTACAGGTGCCCGCCACCTCGCCCAGCTAGTTTTTTGGGTTTTTTTTTTTTGTATTTTTTAGTAGAGACGGGGTTTCACTGTGTTAGCTGGGATGGTCTCGATCTCCTGACCTCATGATCCGCCCACCTCGGGCTCCCAAAGTGCTGGGATTACAGGCTTGAGCCACCGCGCCTGGCCCATTTTTTTTTTTTTTTAAGTCACAAAATTTAGGCTGGGCGCAGTGGCTCATGCCTATAATCCCAGCACTTTGGGAGGCTGAGGCAGGCTGATCATTGGAGGTCAGGAGTTTGGGATCAGCCTGGCCAACATGGTGAAACCCTGTCTCTATTAAAAATACAAAAATTAGCCAGGCATGATGGTGGGGGCCTGTAATCCCAGCTACTTGGGAGGCTGAGACAGGAGAATCGCTTGAACCCGGGAGGCAGAGGTTGCAGTGAGCCGAGTTCGCGCCACTGCACCCCAGCCTGGTCAACAAGAGCAAGACTCTGTCTCAAAAAAAAGTTGCAAAATTTAAAATCAAGAAATTTCACATAAAGACCTGAACTTCTGGCTTCTCACCAGTGCTGCACCGTTTGGATCCATTTTCCTGCTGTGGTAACTGTAGGTGACCAAGCAGCACCCACTACCTACCTTCCTCTGTCCACTGGGGACTCCTGGGTTTTCAGCCCCTGTTCTACAGGCCCTTCAACTTCCTCCCCATCCCCTGGCTGCCTGCTACTCAGGCCTCTGCAGGTGTCAGGGGCTTCCCAGGGTGACCTGAGGCAAGGGGCTGAGCCAGGCACCTTGCAGGAACCGTCCCCCCAGGCCTTTGGAAGGGGTCTGTGTGCTAGAAAGCAGTCGAGGGGAAGCCCCCACCGGGTGCTCTCCTATGGTAGCTGCGCCTTGGGTTCAGGAGGGGTGCATGGACACCCCATCCCTTCCCAGCCCCAAGCAAATGGCACAGCTGCCAGTCCTCGCATTGTTTTCTGACTCTCCACCCAGCAAGGAAATCCCAACATGTTTCCCGCTGACTCAGGCAGAACTGCTGGAGGTGCCTCAGAGGCAACTGTGGGGGCCCCCAAGTCTCTAGGAGGTTGGCATCGTCTCAGGTTGGTTGAGCACCAATTCCCTGAGACCTCCGGAAAAAACCCTAAGACCTCCTCCTCCCACAATTTCCAGAAACCCTCTTGTGATTTTTTTTGTTTGTTTTGTTTTTTTTAAGATGGAGTCTTGCTCTGTCACCAGGCTGAAGTGCAGTGGTGTGATATTGGCTCACTGCAACCACAGCTCCCCCTGGGTTCAAGTGATTCTGCTGCCTCAGCCTCCCAAATAGCTGGGATTATAGGTACCTGCCACCACGTCCGGCTAATTTTTGTATCTTTAGTAGAGACAGGGTTTCGCCATGTTGGCCAGGCTGGTCTGGAACTCCTGACCTCAGGTGATCCACCCACCTTGGCCTCCCAAAGTGCTGGGATTACAGGTGTAAGCCACCGTGCCTGGCCTCTTGTCATTTTTTTATTTGTCTTCTGATTGTACATGTAATTAATATATACACATCATTTTGCATATTTGGATTCAGCCATGAATGATGAGGAGTGAGATCCAAAAATGTCGATGGTCTAGGATGCCCATGGATATCGAGTGGGAAAAGCAGAGTTAGAGAAAGATGTAGGAGGCTGGGCACGGTGGCTCACACCTCTAATCTCAGCACTTTGGGAAGCCGAGGTGGGAGGATTACTTGAGCTCAGAAGTTCGAGACCAGCCTGGGCAACATAGTGAGACTCTGCCTCTATAAAAATTTTAAAACAATTAGCTGGGTATGGTGGCAGGTGCCTGTAGTCCCAGCTACTCAGGACACTGAGGCAGGAGGACTGCTTGAGCCTTGGAGGTCGAGGCTGCATTGAGCCGTGATCGCACCACGGCACTGCAGTCTGGGGACCAGAGTGAGACCCTGTCTCAGGAAAAAAAATAAATAAGAGAAAGAGAATGAGAGATAGGATAAGGTCCATAAAAAAAAAAAAAAAAAAAAGGGCCAGGAAAAAAAACAAGAAAAATTTTTAGTGTAAATTTATGTAAGTTTATTTGAATATGGAGAAAGGTATAGATACATTTGCTAGCAAGAGGTGTGGTTAGGAAAAAATATATATTAAGAAAGCATTTAAAAAAAAAAAAACCCTGTCTCACCACCCAGAGGCAAGCCATTGTAAATATGCCGGCAGGATTCCATCTAGTATTTTCCTGTATATTCATTTACATGTTTGAGAGCCCAGTGACCATATAATTTACATTCTACTGTTTTTACAAAATTATACCAAACACGTCCAGGCCAAAAGAAACCCTAAGTAACTATTTTTACTGCAGAATATTAGAATGTTAGCAGAGGGTAATTAAGTTCAGCGGCTCCTGTTTTTTTTTAAATTTTTTATTTTTTGAGCCAAAGTCTCACTTTGTTGCCCAGGTTGGTCTCCAACTCCTGGGCTCAAGCAATCCTCCTGCCTCGGCCTTCCAAAGTGCTGGGACTAAAAAGTGCATAAGCCACTATGTCCAGCCTTATTTTGTTTTGTTTTTGTTTGTAGGTGATCATAACACAGTATTTTCTTTTTGTTTTTTTTTCTAAAGCAGCAGACTGTTCGGTCTAAATCTTAATGGGACCTCATACACAAAACAGAGGAGGCCAGGCCTGTTCTGGGCAAAGCTGGGTGGGGAGCTTGGAATCTCACCCACCTGGTTTTCCCTGTGGCCCCTGGTCACCTCTGACCCCCAGCAGTGGTCTCCTTGGTTCCACTTCGAATCCCTACATTTAATTAGTCTTTCCCCAATATTGGTGGTTTCTAGTCTTTTCTGACTATTATTACTGTAAACACCAAGGGGGTGAACACCCATGCGTATACATTCCTGCTGACAATTTGGATTATTCTAGAAAATATGTTAATGGCCTTTGGAGACCTGTCAAATTCAGACAGTCGTCCTAAGAAACTGGTGAAGGCTGGTCAAAGAGATCTCCACTCAGCTTTTTTTTTTTGAGACGGGGTCTCATTCTGTCACTCAGGCTGGAAGTACAGTGGCTCAATCTCTGCTCACTGCAACCTCCGCCTCCCAGGTTCAAGCGATTCTCCTGCCTCAGCCTCCCAAGTAGCTGGGACTAAAAGCCTGTGTCATCATGCTCGGCTAATTTTTGTATTTTCAGTAGCGACAGGGTTTCACCATGTTGGCCAGGTTGGTGTTGAACTCCTGACCTCAAGTGATCCACCTGCCTTGGACTCCCAAAGTGCCGGGATTACAGGTGTGAGCCACTGCGCCCAACCTCCACTCAGCCTTGATACCCAGGGAATGGACTTGAGACTGGGAACACCTTGGGGGCCCTTCCTTTGTTGTTGTTGTTGTGTTTTGTTTTGTTTTGAGATGGAGTCTTGCTCTGTCGCCCAGGCTGGAGTGCAGTGGTGTGATCTGAGCTCACTACAAACTCTGCCTCCTGGGTTCAAGCAATTCTCCTGCCTCAGCCTCCTGAGTGGCTGGGATTACAAGCACCTGCCACCACACCTGGCTAATTTTTGTATTTTTAGTAGAGACAGGGTTTCGCCATGTTGGCCAGGCTGGTCTGGAACTCCTGACCTCAGGTGATCCTCCTGCCTTCGCCTCCCAAAGTGCAGGTATTACCGGCATGAACCACAGCAGCCAGCCTTTTGTTTTCGCTTGTTTGGTTTTTTGTTTTGAGAAGAGTCTCATTCTGTCACCCAGGCTGGAGTGTAGTGGTGTGATCTCGACTCACTGCAACCTCCACCTCCCGGGTTCAAGTGATTCTCCTGTCTCAACCTCCCAAGTAGCTGGGATTACATGCGTGCGCCACCATGCCCAGGTAATTTTTGTCTTTTTAGTAGAGATGGGGTTTCACCATGTTGGCCAGGCTGGTCTCGAACTCCTGACCTCAGGTGATCCACCTGCCTCGGCCTCCCAAAGTGCTGGGATTACAGGCATGAGCCACGGTGCCCAGCCTGGCCCTTCCTAATTGAGAAAGACAGTGCCAGCCAGCCGGCAACAGCCCGGGAGGGGCTGTGCAGCTTCCCCAGATGTATGTGGTACAAGCCCAGCTGCACTCACCTGGTTAATCATGCATGTCTCCAGCTCCTCCTGGGAGAAGCCCCTCTGCCCTCTTTCCTTGCTCTGAAACAATAGAACAGAACAAAATCTCAGAGATGCTCTGGGGTAGTCGGGGCTTCAACTTTCCAACCAAACCAATATCCAGTCCAGACAAGTAGAAAGTGCTTTCTCGGCCGGGCGCGGTGGCTCAAGCCTGTAATCCCAGCACTTTGGGAGGCCGAGACGGGCGGATCACGAGGTCAGGAGATCGAGACCATCCTGGCTAACACGGTGAAACCCCGTCTCTACTAAAAAATACAAAAAACTAGGTGGCGGGCGCCTGTAGTCCCAGCTACTCGGGAGGCTGAGGCAGGAGAATGGCGTAAACCCGGGAGGCGGAGCTTGCAGTGAGCCGAGATCGCGCCACTGCACTCCAGCCTGGGTGACAGAGCCAGACTCCGTCTCAAAAAAAAAAAAAAAAAAAAAAAGAAAGTGCTTTCTCAGGAGTGGATCTCACGTATTAATTGTTATAGGTCTGTACTGAAACATGAGGCTACCAGCTGTGCTTGCAACAAAAGAAACTAACATGCATAATGCATTAAGCACCATCAGCAACGATTCAGATCTGTTGGATTAAGATCTGCTGAGAGTGTATATGTTCTGCCAGGAAGAATGGAGGCCAGGTGTGCGGGCTCAAATCTGTAATCCTAGTACTTTGGGTGGCTAAGACAGGAGGATTGCTTGAGGCCAAGAGTTTGAGACTAGGCTGGGCAAGAAAGTGGGGCTCTGTCTCTGCAGTTTAGAATATTTAAACAAGATTAAATATAAATGTTTAAATAATATAAAATAAAGTAGTCACACTGCATAGTTTTTTTGTTTGTTTGTTTTTTGAGACAGGGTCTCACTCTGTCACCCAGGCTGAAATGCAGTGGCACAACCATGGCTCACTGCAGCCTTGACCTCCCAGGCTCAAGCAATCCTTCCACCTCAGCCTCCAGAATAGTTGAGACTACAGGCATGCACCACCATGCCTGGCCAATTTTTGAATTTTTTTTTTGGTAGAGATGGGGTTTCGTCCTGTTGCCCAGGCTGGTCTCAAGCTCCTGGACTCAAGTGATCCGCCCACCTTTGCCTCTCAGAGTGTTGGGATTACATGCATGAACCACTGGGCCCAGCCCACATTGCATAGTTTTGATGCCAAAGCCTCAGCCCTTTGCACCATACCCCACTGGGCTGTCTGGAAAGTGCCATCCAGCAGTGGCCCTCCCTGTATTTTAACCCTGGTACTGACGTCTAATATTCCAGCCCATTGTAAAGAACAGTCAGAGAAGGAGTGAAGGTGTGGCGAGGTGCTGGGGAGCCTGTGTGTGTGCGAGCCCCAAACCTCACCCGGTACCACATGAAGATGGTCTTGAAGGCATTTTCATTGGAGCAGGAGCCGCAGGCCATGGTGATGAGCTGGGACATCCCTTTGGGAGCCACCTGTGGGGAGGGAAACAGCCGTGAGCCCAGGCTCATCATGACTTCTGTACTCCGGCTTCCCCTGGCTGGAGCTGAATCTTCGCAGGGGCCATACCAGGGATAGACGGAACCAGGGCTGTCCTGGAAGGTGTCGGACTGGGAGGGTGGACTCAGGATTTTCCAAGGGTGGCGGAGAAGCCTAGGGAGGCCCTGAGGCTGGCAGAGAGGAAAGAAGGGGGGCAAAAGCCCTCTCCGGATGCACCTGCCACTGTCTAAGACACCTACACGTTCCAGGAGGGACATGGAGGTTCCCAAAGGCTTTAATTGTTTGTAGTAACTAAAACCAAGAAGTGAGGGCAGGATTGAATGACATATGCAAGGCTCCTATCATATATTCATATTCATTTCCCCAGCTCCTTTTGTCCTGCACACAAAGAATCCCTTCTGTCCTTTTTTTTTTTTTTTTTTTGTTGAGACAGAGTCTCCCTGTGTCGCCCAGACTGGAGTGCAGTGGCCGGATCTCAGCTCACTGCAAGCTCCGCCTCCTGGGTTCACGCCATTCTCCTGCCTCAGCCTCCCGAGTAGCTGGGACTACAGGCGTCCGCCACCTCGCCCGGCTAGTTTTTGTATTTTTTAGTAGAGATGGGGTTTCACCGTGTTAGCCAGGATGGTCTCGATCTCCTGACCTTGTGATCCGCCCGTCTCGGCCTCCCAAAGTGCTGGGATTACAGGCTTGAGCCACCGCGCCCGGCCCCTTCTGTCCTTTAAAAGAAAAATGTAAAATACTCTGCATGGAAGAATAAGCTCAGAGAGAAGGATTTCCGTAGCAACACCTTATTCTTCATTGCTGGCATCTCCACTTTTCCCTTCCCCTGCCAGTACCACGTCTGAAGACAGTGGGATTGCTTCTCTAGAACTGACCGAAAGCAAGGACTCCCGGAGCTTCTCCACAAAGTTCTCCGGAGGCAGGATTCCGAGGGCGGGTCTGTTGACGAACATGCTCTGCGAAAGGGCAAGAGACAAACGGTGACTTCTGGGGGCCTGACCCAGCTCCCTGCCTACAAACGGTGCTTTTCATAGTCCCTGTGTTCAAAAAGCCTCCGAATGGGGTTGCAGGATGATGACGTTCTGTCGGGGTGGAGCATGGCAGGTTTCCTCAGACTTTTAGAGAAATCCGCTAGGATTGCTGTGGATGTTTTAAAAAAGGGTCAGTGTCCTGGTTGCAATGTTGCATTGGCATTATCGAGGATGCTGCTGCCGCCGGGGAAAACTGAGGGAAGGGTACGTGGGGCTCTTTGTACTGGTTTTTGCAACTTCCTGTAAGTCTCTTTCTTTATATATTTAACCATTAGAATGGCTAAAAAACAGGCAGGGTGCAATGCCTCACGCCTATAATCCCTGCATTTTGGGAGGCCGAGGTGGGTGGATTGCCTGAGGCCAGGAGTTCAAGACCAGCCTGGCCAACATGGTGAAACCTTTTCTCTACTAAAAATACAGAAAGGGACTTTTGGGGTAGAGAAAGAGTTTCTTGGGCAAAATCAGTGTAATGCACTCAGTGCAAATCCAAAAAGCAGCATCACTGTATAGGAGGAGACCCAAGGGCACAGGGGTCCCCAGAGATGATTCTCCCAGGGGCTTTAGGACTTGGCTTGTGCTGCTAGAAACTGGCAGATTCCTACCTCTTGCTTTTTCTGCTTTGCGATCACTCAGTTGGGTAGAGGATAAGTAGTAAAAGAAGTTAACTGTCCTCATTGTAGAGTTGGGGAGACTGAGGACCAGAGAGGTCAAACAACTTGCCCCAAGTCACACAGCCAAGAAGGAGAAAAACCGCAACTCGAATTTATGTTTACTGACTTCAGATGCCACTCTCTGTCAGATACTCCAGGTAGCCTCCACCTGAAAATGCTCATGCTTGGCACAACCCAGAGACCTTGGCTTGCCTGGAAGGGCTTTTTTTTTTTTTTTTTTTTTTTTTTTTTAAACAAGGTCTTGCTCTGTCTCTCAGGTTGGAATGCAGTAGTATGATATCAGCTTACTGTAGCCTCGACCTCGCAGGCTCAAGTGATCCTCCCACCTCAGCCTTCCAAGTAGCTGGGACTACAGGCATGCGCCACCATGCCCAGCTAATTTTTTGTATTTTTTATAGAGATGGGGTTTCGCCATGTTGCCCAGGGTGGTCTTGAACTCTTGGACTCAAGGAACCTTCCTGCCTCAGCCTCCCAAAGTGCTGGGATTACAAGTGTGAGCCACTGTGCCCAACCTTGGAGGGGACTTTAAGGAGCATTTCCTTCTGGCTCTGACCTGTTAGCAGGGCTCCTAAGAAATCACGTCATGAGAACAGGGTGGAAGCAAGCTGGCCCTCAGTGGCAGCAGGGAAATGGCTCCCAGAAGGGGACAGCAGGGCTGGCTGGCAGCTTGACAGCCTATCTGGATCTAGGAATGATGTGGGGGTGATGTTCTTGCTCGAGAAGGCGTGACGTTAAGAACAGAAGATATCTGGGACATCGGGTATCAGGATCAAATGAGGATAGGTTTCTAAACCCTTGCAGTCAGCTCAGTAGGCTTAGGGTGCAGCATGAAGAGAATTGGCTTTGGCTTAACTGGCTGTGCAACCTTGGGCAACTCACTTAACCTCTCTGAGCTTTGGGCTTCTCATCTGCCAAACTGGAGACTCTTCACTAGGTGCTTGTAAGGAGCCAGTGAGATGATATGGCATACAGAGGATGCAGGAGTTCAGTCTCAAAGGAAGAGTGATGCAGAGGCAAAGACCCAGAGGTCACAAGATGGCAGGTGTCTTACTTGGTCAAGCCCGCTGTGCTATGTGCATTCATTGCAATGTGACTGTGTACATGCAATATCCATGATTATTGTATAACTTGTGAGCAATGTAATGAGAGGGTCCTGGTGACATAAGAAATAGTAAATGGAGGTTGCGCACAGTGGCTCACGCCTATAATCACAGTCACTTAGGAGGCTGAGGTGGGAGGATCTTTTGAGTCCAAGCTCGAGGCTGCAATAAACTATGATCCAGCCACTCCATTCTAGCCTGGGTGACAGAGAGAAAGAAGAAAGGAGAAAGGAGAAGAAGAAGAAGGAGAAGAAGAAGAAGGAAGAAAGAAGAAGAAAAAAGAAATCACAATTGGAATCCAGATATTAGATCTAAGGGACGTGGTTTCATTTTTAGGGAGTCACAGGAAGTAATGATGGTGGAGTTTCAGGGTGGTTTGGTTTGGGTGCAAAAAGGTTGATAAACCCCTTCTCGGGACTTTGGTGACCTGGCAGGAACCTACCCTGTACAAGTAGAATACCATCGCCACCACCTGAGTGCATCTCTAGCCAAAAATTTGGAAGACCCAAGATGTCAGTCAATGGTGGCCCAGCCTACTGCCCTGGGCGTGTCCTGCTGAAAACCTTTAGCCCGTGGAGGTCAGCTGTCCCCTCTCTAAGACTGCGTCAGGGTGCTCTTTTCATCAAGCCCCAAACCCAGTTCCTCTGCAGAACAACTCAGCCCAGACTGGGATGGAGAATGTGGATTCACCATCAAATCCCAGCGCGGAAAACAGTGCTTGACACATTGGAAACATTCAGTCAATAACCAATGAATGAGCAAAGGTCAAGCAATAAGGCTAAAGAAGAAAGTGGGAGGCAGCTCTCCAAGGGCTTGGCATTTGAGGTGGAGAAGACTGGGACACAGCCGGAAGGCAGTGAGTACCGGGGAAGGGTTCCACGTGCAGTGCAGTTTGGAGGATGGTTTGGAGGAGGTGAGAAGGGAGGTGGGAGGGATCGATGGGGAGAGGTTGCTGGCAGAAAGCCAAGTGGGAGACTTGAGGGTTAGAACCAGTCCCCGACTAGGTGAGAGGGGAGAGAGAGGTGAAAGGTTAGCGGGGAATAGGGAAAGTTGGGGGAGCTCCCGGCAGGGAAAGGATAGTACTGTCCCCTGAAATCAGAATCCCTGGGCCTTTGTTTTTTGGGATATATTTTTGTTTTGTTTTGTTTTAGAGGCAAGGTCTCACTCTGTCACCCAGGCTGGAGTGCAGTGGCGAGATCACAACCCACTGCAGTGACTTCCTGGGCTCAAGCAATCCTCCCACCTCAGCCTCCTGAGTAGCTGGGACTACAGGTATGCACCACCACACCCGGCTAATTTTTTTAAAAACGGTTTTTGTAGAGACAGGCTCTCGATATGTTGCCCAGGCTGGTCTCCAACTCTTGACCTCAGGGATTCTTCCACCTCAGCCTCCCAGAGTGCTGAGATTGTAGGCATGAGCCACCACACCCAGCCGGAATCTCTGGGCCTTGACGTCATGTGTTGTTGAGGACGGTTCTGCCTCTGGAGGCGGTTGACACTGCAAATGTGTCTGACATGTTTGTTGACACATTTTTTTTCAGCACCAACTGCCAAGGCATCTGGGATTTGCACAACGTTTCAAAACAAAGCCAGGCTTTGGATGTAAACACATTCGGGAGGCTCCGGCCGCAGTGGGCCTCATCAGACACCTTCAGGAGGATGCCAGTTCCCTCTACAGCAGCCCCTAAACCTGTCAACTAACTGGAGGCAAGAGTGTCCCCTGGCCCCTCCCAGGCAGGGCACAGCCATTCAGAAAGAAGAAAATGTGGTTCTTTCCTATTAGCTCCCACTCTTCATTTAAAGGGAAGAACGTTTTAGGGCTAGGGATCCTGCTTCTGACCAGGATTGGGTCTTTATTCCGTCTGCCTTTCTTAGATTTCTTTTTGGGATCAAGTTCCTTGTCGTGTGTGGATAAGTATGTTCCTCTCTGAGTCAAAGAAAAACCCTCCAGTGATACCCCGAGTTGGCGAGGATGTGGCGAGACTGGAACCCTCCCCCAGCTGTGGGAGTGGAGTTGGTGCGATCAGTCTGGAGAACTGTCTGGCAGGATCTGCAGGAGCTGTACATGGCCAGCAGTTCCACTCCTAGCTACAGAAACACATAAATGTGTACAGCAGAAGACACATACATGACCGTCCACAGCAGCGGTCTTCATAAGAGCCCTGAACTGGAGCTATGCAAACACCCATGGACAATAGGATTGCAGGATATCTGCAGAGGGGAGCGCTCTAAAGCCGTGAGGATAGATGGTCTGCGATTACACACCAGGATGAATCACCCAGACATCATTTTGAATGAAATAAGCCAGACAAGGTAAAGATACACACTGCAAAGCTCCCCTTACATGCAATAAAGAACTGGAGAAATATAACTGGGTGTGGTGGCTCACACCTGTAATCCCAGGAATTTGGGAGACCGAGGCAGGAGGATCACTTGAGCCCAGGAGTTCAAGACCAGCCTGGGCAACATGGTAAAACCCCATCTCTACCAAAAAAAAAAAAAAAAAAAAAAAACAACCCACAAAAAACAAAAATTAGCTGGGTGTGGCGGTGGGCACCTGTAGTCCCAGGAACTCAGGAGGCTGAGGTGGGAGGATCGCTTGAGCCCGGGGTGCAGTGAGCCATGATTGCACCCCTGCACTCTAGCCTGGGCAGCAGAGCAAGACTCTGTCTCAAGAAAAAAACAAGCAAACAAAACTGGAGAAATGCAGCAATCTGTTAAAAGTAAGCGGAGTGGTCTACTTAATTTGTCTGGAAGGAATAATAACTAGGTGGGGGCATGTTCTGATTCCTCATTACAACTCATTCATTCTCAATGGGAGTAAAAAAAAAAAATCTTACTCTGTTCCATATAAAGCACAGACATAAATACAACACATAGATACACTCCATATGTACCGTATTTTTGTATTACAATTTCATGATAGGGAACAACTAGGAAAATAATGTCTAAAAATGCTCCTTAATGGGATGTTCCAATAACAAAAAAAAATTGTGAAACACTGGTTACGTGGGAAATTCATTGAGTTGTGCATTTAGGCTGTATGCATGCCTGCATGGGCGTTATACTTTTTATTATTATTATTATTATTATTATTATTAGAGATAAAGTCTCCCTCTGTCTCCTAAGCTGGAGTGCAGTGGCACCATCTCAGCTCACTGCAACCTCCACCTCCTGGGTTCAAGCGATTCTCCTGCCTCAGCCTCCCAAGTAGCTGGGATTACAGGCTTGTACCACCACACCTGGCTAATTTTCATATTTTTAGTAGAGACGGGGTTTCACCATGCTGGCCAGGCTGGTCTCGAACTCCTGACCTCAAGTGATCCGCCCGCCTCAGCCTCCCAAAGTGCTGGGATTACAGGTGTGAGCCACCGTGACCGGCCATATACTTTAGTGTAAATGTGCAATGGCTTTCTACCTCTCTCAGGATAGAGATGAATGTCTTCTATTGCAGAGGTTCTCACGTGGGGTGACTGTATGCACCAGGGGACATCTGGCCATGTCTGCAGACATTTTTTGGGTGTCACAGCCTCAGGAGGGAGTTGCTACTGGCATTTAGTGGCTAGAGTCCAGGGATGCCGCTCAGTGTCTCAATGCACAGGACAGCCCCTCGCAACACAGAATTATCTGGCTACAGATGTCAACAGTGTGAGAGTTCAGAACCCCGGTCTAGGGGGCGTCGGAAAACCATGTGCCCTGCTGCTACTCTAGTCCTCCTTGGATCCCTCCCCACTCTCTCTGCTCCAGCCACGCGGCTGCCCTTGCCGCTGCCCTCTTCTCCCTGCTGGGACCGTTCCTCCCGACTCATGACCTGCCAGACCTTCCTTTCCTTCAGATCTCAGCTGAAAAGTCTTTTCCCTGGGAAGCCTCCCTGACACCCACCCTCTCCATCCGCAAATAACTCAGCTCCTGTGGGTTTCTTCTCAGCGCCTCCACTAGCTGTGTGACCTTGGGCAAATACTTAACCACTCTGTGCCTCAGTTTCTGTATCTGTAAAATGGGGATAACAAGAGTACCTGCTTCACAGACTTGCCAATATTATAGCTAGAAAGCGCTGAACACAGTGTTGGGTACAAATTATGCTCTCCATAAACATTAACTGTTAGCATCATTCTTTTATGCCCACGAAGCACTGCCTATCTTACTCTGGAGCACTTAGTATGGTTGCAATCCTCTATTCATGTGTGTGGTTAATTGACTGCCTCCGTGGGAATGTGGGCACTGCGTTTTCGTTCATCAAGGCATTCCACATACCTGGCACATAGTACAGGCTCGATAAATATTTATGGAATGAATGAATGCAAGGACTATTGCCAAAGTCTGCCCAGTGATTCTGTGAATGGCCATGAACACATTTTGTCTTTATTCTGTGTAACCCCAAGACCTACCGCATTTTGAGGCTGTTGGATGAGTTTCAGCAGGGCGGGGTGGCTGTAACCTGAGGGCAGGAGAGTATTGTTAGAGATCTCATTGCATCCACGGGTTCTCCATGCCCCTCCCTCCTCTCCTTCCCTCTCCCTTCCTTTCCAACCCCGCAACTCTCTTTAAACACCAAAGGGGCTTTTATCCTTTGTTGACAAAAAGAGATTACTGGCGCCCCACCTAACACCCCTGACTCAGAATCTCTCAGGGGGCAGCCTAGAAATCCAACAAATTCTCTAGGAGATTTTGATGCTTGTTCAGGTTTGAGACCTACTGGACTACATAAACATAAGGCGAAATAAATGCACCGGGCATGGTGGCTCACGCCTGTCATCCCAGCCCTTCGGGAGGCTGAGGCAGGCGGATCACCTGAGGTCAGGAGTTCCAGAGCAGCCTGGCCAACATGGCGAAACTCCATCTCTACTAAAAATACAAAAATTAGCCGGGCGTGGTGGCACGCGCCTATAGTCCCAGCTACTCGGGAGGCTGAGGCAGGCAAATCAACTGAGGTCAGGAGTTCCAGACAAGCCTGGCCAACTTAGTGAATCCCCGTCTCTACTAAACATACAAAAATTAGCTGGGTGTGATGCTGTGTTCCTGTAATCCCAGCTACTCGGGAGGCTGAGGCAGGAGAATCGCTTGAACCCGAGAGGTGGAGGTTGCAGTGAGTTGAGATTGTGCCAATGTACTCCAGCCTGGGTGACAGTGAGACTCCATTTCAAAATAAAATAAAATAAAATAAAATAAAATAAAATAAAATAAAATAGAATAAAATAGAATAGAATAGAACAGAATAGAATATATAAAATAAAATATAAAATAAATACAATAAAATAAAATATTAAAAAGGAGATAAATGTAAGAAAATTTCAAGCCTGGGGCTGACTGGGGAGTGTGGTTCAACAGTCCTGAGTGCCGAATTGCAGAGAAGATCCTCACCTTCCTTCCCAGCGCCCACTGGCTGAGTCAAATCTCGACGAATGTTTGCTCAGGGACTGAGTGAGTAGTGATGCCACCTGCAATCTGTGACCCGCAGGCCTCGTCCTGCCTTCATACATCTGCTTATTCCCAGAGTCCCACGGCATTGACCGTCCAGACTGGGCCTGACATTGCACGACAAGGCTTAGCACACTCAGATTCAGCAATTGCTCTTCTATGAATTTATCCTACAGTGTGTATAAAGATCTATGAGCATGGATCTTACTGTGACACTCATATCTCAAGACTTGAAAGCAACCTACCATCCATCAATAGTGGGTCAGGGAAATAAGCCTTCTAATGTAACGAATCAGCTGTAGAAAAGGGTGAGAGAGATTTATTTGTGCTGAGTTAGAATAATCTCTGAGATCTGCTAAGTGAAGAAGGAGAGACACAGGATATGTGGGTGCTTACACACTCACT
Organism: Macaca mulatta; assembly: GCF_049350105.2. Lineage (NCBI taxonomy): Eukaryota > Metazoa > Chordata > Mammalia > Primates > Cercopithecidae > Macaca > Macaca mulatta. The sequence continues at coordinate 9,985,022 of NC_133425.1, read as the reverse complement.
GAATCTCCCTCTAGAAGAAGCTGATAATAATGGTTGTTTCTGGGAGAGGAACTGAGATGGGGCTCAGGCTTGGGAAAGACACGGGTCCCCACTCTATTAAAAATTAAAATAACGAGACAGTAGGTGCAGCACACCACCACGGCACACATATACCTATGTAACAAACCTGCAGGTTCTACACATGTATCCCATTTTTTTTAAAAAGAAGAAATAAAAAAAGAAAAAAAATTAAAATTAAAATATTTGAAGTTAATTAATAAGGATTATTCTGTAGTTATGTTAGACTCAAGCGAGATTGTTGTAATCTTCCAGGGCTTTTTGAAAGACATTCTTAACCATTCTATTGCATGTTGGCCTCCCCTAACAAGTCAAGCTCCCCTCCCCTCCCCACCCCCCTCTTCTTTTCAGCAGTCTTGCCTTGTTGCCCAGGCTGGAGTGCAGTGGCACAATCTTGGCTCATTGCGACCTCTGCCTCCCAGGTTCAAGCGATTCTCATGCCTCAGCCTCTGGAGTAGCTGGGTTTACAGGTGTGTGCCACCATGCCTGGCTAATTTTTTTGTATTTTTAGTAGATACGAGGTTTCACCATGTTGGCCAGGTTGGTCTTGAACTCCTGTCCTCAAGTGATCCGCCCACCTCAGCCTTCCAAAGTGCTAGGATTACAGGTGTGAGCCACCGCACCCGGCCTGAAGTCAAGCCACTTTCTATCTCCTGGTAATTAATGCACCTGCCCTGCAGATCATCTCCCAGTCAGTCCTGGGAGACAATTACACATAAGGTTGGAGAACAAGAGGGCAGCAGTGTCTCTCTCTGCGAAAAGAACTCAGCAGCTGACCTCATGTGTTTGACTTGAGTTTCCAAAAATCACAGCTCTCACCCTGATGAATGCATCCTCACTTTCATGTGTCTGGAAGCCATAGGGGGACCAAGATGGTCAACTGGAGTTTGTGCAAAATGAGCTTGCTGATGTCATGGCCTGAATTTCCACCATAAGGTTCATACTAACTCCTGCTGAATTTGAACATCACCAGCTAATCTCAGAATTCACCCCTTGAAGCTTTTCTTTTTTTTTTATTGTTTTCTTTGTTTGTTTGTTTGTTTGAGACAGGGTCTCACTCTGTTGCCCAGGCTGGAGTGCAGTGGTGTAATCACGGCTCACTGCGGCCTCAACCTCCCCAGCTTAAGTAATCCTCCCACTTCAGCCTCCTGAATAGCTGGGATTACAGGTGTGCACCACCATGCCCGGCTACTTTTTGTTTTTTATTTTTATAGACAGGGTTTCACCATGCTGGCCAGGCTGGTCTCAAACTCCTGAGCTCAAGCTATCTTCCTGTCTTAGCCTCCCAAAATGTTGGGATTACAGGTATGAACCACTGTGCCCGGCCAAATACATTTACTTTGAAAGGAGACTTTATATCAGTGTGGCCAGAGGTTGAATGCCATGGGCACAATCTTTCTGTTGCCTGCCCAAGCCTCTGAGCCTGGGCCACGCGCTCCTCCACAGTAAGAGATCGGCCAGTGGAAACAGGTATTAAAGACCTGGCATCACCCAGGGCAGACTTTCTCCTAATAGTGTAGAAAAGTGAAGGTGATTTGAAATGCCTTGGGGTTCCACGCTGCCTGGTCGAGAAGATAGATGGGAGAGTCACGAAGGGGGACAAAGGTGGGGAGGACTATTAACATTCATCCCTGGCACTCCCCCATCCTACTCCAACACATGCTGGGCCCAAGACTGAAAAGTGCGCCTTACTCAAAAAAGGAACACTCTGGGTTTCTCCAACTGTTTCCGGGCCAAAGGTCTTTAAGCCCTGGCTCCTTATCAACACTGCTTGTGTGTTCATGACCTTTTTTTGCCTCTGGAGAGATAAGCCCGTTCCAGGTAAACCTCCTTTAGCCTCAGATGCGGTGTGCCTTACTGGCTTCTGAAGAAGAGATGAGAGCAGAGCTGGTCCCTCTGATCACAGAAATCCTGCCTTGGGCTTTTGATGCTGTGGGACCCCCACATTTCACGGCAGGGCAGGGGCAGGTGTCTGCAAGGCAGCTACCATAGAAATACGCTTGGGAGGCAGAGAGTCATTCGTTCACACACTGGCTTAGCCTTGGATTCCCTGTGTATGCCGGGAAAACCCTGTAAGCTCCTGAAACTTGCGCCCATCAGTCAACTGGAGGTGATGTTAAAAGACCCTACTCTAAGGCAGTTGTAGCCATTTAATGAGATAACATATAAGGCACTTGGCAATATGCCAGATGCATAGTAAATTCTCAATAAATATCAACTTAAAAAAATCTTTTTGAAGACTACAGATACGGGAGGACAGGTGGCCAGAGAGAGAACTTTTAGAACTTCTAGAATGTTTCCGTTTTTGTTTTTTACTGAGACAGGGTCTTGCACTGTTGCCCAGGCTGAAGTGCAGTGGTGTGATCATAGCCCACTGCAGCCTCAAACTCCTGGGCTCCAGCGATCCTCCTGACTGAGCCTCCAGAGTAGCTGGGACTACAGGCATGCACCTGTAGGCATGCCTAGCTAATTTTTAAAAATTTTTTGTAGAGATTGGGGTTGGGTCTCACTATAATGCCCAGATTGGTCTTAAACTCCCGGCCTCAAGCAATCCTCTTCCTTTGGCCTCCCAAAGTGCTGGGATTACCAGCATGCGCCACCGTGCCTGACCAAACTTCTAGTTTTTTTTAACAAACGCTGCTAATCTGATTCCCTGACCTTCATGCACACAGTGGCTAGCTGGGCATTCAGACTGAGGGACTCCTGGGGGGTGGGTCACAATCCCACAGCTAATATATAGTGGAGCCAGGATTTGAACCCAGGACAAGTCAAGAGCCCATCCCTTTCACTCCCACACAAAGGGGAGATGGGGTTTTGTAAATCTTTGTCTCCAAAATGCCTTCCATGGCTGAGGCATTCCTGAATGATGGACTTCCCCAAAAGAATGAGTCCACTTATTGTCTAATAGCATCTTAGTGGGAAATTAATAGGCGTGAGGAAATGAGCAGGGTAAGAAGAAGCGGTGTGGACAGCCAAGGCTGGGTCTCAAGGAAAGGCTCCAGGCTGCTGAGCAGGGTCCAGAGGGAATGCTGATTGGGGGCTGGGAGGTGACCCTGGGAGGCAGAGGCTGTGGGCTTCCCACCAAGGTCACTTTTACTGGGCAGGTCGCTGTTTCCCAGCTGCTCTGTGTGTTGGTTGATAATAACTCCAGCTGCCTCCTTGCCTGGAAAACGGCCCTTGGCAAATGGAAGCCGCTTTGCCCAGGAGATTATACAAGTTCTCCCCTCTGGCAGCTGATGGGTGATGACTGGCTGGTGAAGGGGCATAAAAAGCCAGACCCTTTCCTTCATTCTGAGACCAACTGTGGGGTGTGGTGCATGCTCCAGAGCCCCAAGTGGGGTCAGGCTGTGGATAGTTTCAGCTGAGACCTTCCTTCTTAGCTTCTTCCCCCTGCCCTAGGCTCTTTCCTTTCCTCCCCTTTCTCCTGAGAGCTCTCCCTCAATCAACAACCTGCCCAAGAATCCCTACCTTTGGCTGGTTTCAGTGGCTCACATCTGTAATCCTAGCACTTTGGGAGGCCGAGGTGGGAGGATCACTTGACTCCAGGAGTTTGAGACCAGCCTGGACAGCATAGTGAGACCCTGTCTCTAAAAAAAAAAAAATTAGGCTGGGCGTAGTGGCTCACACCTATAATCCTAGCACTGTGGGAGGCTGAGGCAGGCAGATCACTTGCACTCAGGAGTTCTAGACTATCCTGGCCAACGTGGTGAAAGTCCGTCTCTACTAAAAATACAAAAATTAGATAGGCATGGTGGCGCGAGCCTGTAATCCCAGCTACTTGGGAGGCTGAGGCACGAGAGTCGCTTGAACCCGGGAGGTAGAGGTTGCAGTGAACCAAGATTGTGCCACTTCACTCGAACCTGGTCGACATAGCAAGACTCCGTCTGAAAAAAAAAAAAAAAAAAGCAGGGGAAAAAGGAAATCCTCACCTCAGGCTCTTCTTCGAGGACCCTCAACCTAAGACACCTACCTAGGGGCCACTGTCGTCACACCGATGGGTTCGCGTTCTAGCTATGATTCCTATGCAAGGTATCAAACCTTTCTACGCTTTGTTTACCTGTCTGCAAAATGGGGATATTAATACATACTTACCTTGTAGAATTTGGGGAAGGAGTAGATGAGAGAGGACATATAATATGTCTAATAATATGCCCTTTACACATTACTTATTTTTTTCCTACCTCTGAGCAAAGTGTCAGGCAACACCCTGGGATGTGCCTGCTGGAAGCCACATCCTAATACCTGGAGAGCCACAACTAGGAGAGACAGAAACAGAGGTTATCTCCAAGGCGTGATTTCCCAGCTCTTACCTATGGGGACAGAGGAGATCTGGGAATAAAGATCCAGCATTCGGTTGCCATCCACATCAACCAGGTAATTGCCTCGGCTCTCTTCGTAATTGCAGAAAAAATGCACAGCCTCTGCATTCTTGGAGAAAAAAGAGACTAACTCAGGCTCACTGCCACTCCCTAGATTCTTGGTCTTTCAGGATTAAGCTTGAATCAGTGAAGTACACCATATTGTGACTATCTGTGGATACATAGGGGCATCTGTGGGTGCCGGCAATGTATTTCTTGCTTTGGCTAAGGGCATGGGTGGTTTGCTTTATAATAGTTCAGTAAGCTGTGATTTTATATTTCATGAATTTTTCTGTATGCGTTTTATACATCAGAACACAAAAAGGGATACAAATCTGAAGTCGATTCTGTAATGTATGGTAAACCTTAGAGCAACCTCAAAAAAAACTAAAAATATACAGTAATCATTAAAGAAATAAAAATGTTACACTGGAAAGTACTCACTTAATGCAAAATAAAAAACATTACAAGAGAGCTGAGCACAGTGGCTCACGCCTGTAATCCCAGCACTTTGGGAGGCCAAGGCAGGTGGATTATTTGAAGTCAGGAGTTCAAGACCAGCTTGGGCAACATGGTGAAACCTCATCTCTACTAAAAATACAAAAATTAGCCAGGTGTGGTAGCGGGCACCTGTAATCCCAGCTACTTGGGAGACTGAGGCAGGAGAATTGCTTGAACCCAGGAGGTGGAGGTTGCAGTGAGCTGAGATTGTACCACTGCACATCAGCCTGGGTGACAGAGTGAGACTTCATCTCAAAAAAAAAACCAAAAAACAAAAAAGGGTTGGGTGGGGTGGCTCACGCCTGTAATCCCAGCACTTTGGGAGGCCGAGGCAGGTGGATCACGAGGTCAGCAGTTCGAGACCAGCCTGACCAACATGGTGAAACCCCGTCTCTACTAAAAATACAAAAAGATTAGCTGGGCCTGGTGGCAGGTGCCTGTAGTCCCAGAGACTTGGGAGGCTGAGGCAGGAGAATCTCTTGAAACTGGAAGGCGGAGGTTGCAGTGAGCCGAGATTGCACCACTGCACTCTAGCCTGGGCAATAAGAGAAAAACTCCATTAAAATACAAAAAAAAGGCTGGGCGCGGTGGCTCACGCCTGTAATCTCAGCACTTTGGGAGGCCGAGATGGGCGGATCACGAGGTCAGGAGATCAAGACCATCCTGGCTAACACGGTGAAACCCCGTCTCTACTAAAATACAAAAAAAAAAAAATTAGCTGGGCATGGTGGCGGGCGCTTGTAGTCCCAGCTACTCGGGAGGCTGAGGCAGGAGAATGGCGTGAACCCAGGAGGCGGAGCTTGCAGTGAGCCGAGATCACACCACTGCACTCCAGCCTGGGCGACAGAGCGAGACTCCGTCTCAAAAAAAAAAAAAAAAAGAGAGGAACAAAAGAACAAAAGACAGAAGACATATAGAGAACAACAATAAATGGCAGCTGTAAATACAACCATATGAATAATAACATTAACTGTGAATGGATTCAACAATCCAATCAAAAGGCAGAGACTCTCAGACTGGATAAAAAGAACCAACTCTATGCTGTTTACAGAAGACACTTTAGATTCAAGAACACAAATAGTTTGAAAGTAAAACGATGGAGAAAGGTATCTGATGCACACAGCAACCGTAAGAAAGCTAGAAGCGGTTGTACTCATATCAGAAAAAATAGGCTATAAAAATGTTACTAAAGAGAGAATATTATAATATTAATATTACAAAGGGTCAATCCACTAAGAAGATATGACAATTATAAACATATTTGCACCTAACATCAGAGCCCTGAATACATAGAGCAAAAACAGAATCAAAGTAGTTTGATAGAAAAATAGTTAGATAGAAAAATAGTTTGATAATAATAGTTGAAGATGTCAACATCTGGCATTCCATAATGGATAGCACAACTAAGCAGAAGGTGAGCAAGGAAATAGAAGATTTGAACAATATTCTAAAAGCAACCGACCTAACAAACATCTATAGAACACTCTGCCCAACAACAGAGGAATACAGATTCTTCTCAAGTACAGAGGGAATATTCTCCAGGATAGACCATATGCTAGACCATAAAAAAAGGCTCAATAAATTTAACAGGATTGAAATCACAAAAATGTGCTTTCCAACCATAATGGAATGAAACCACAAATCAATAACAGAAAGAAATTTGGGAAATTTACCAAAGTGTGGAAATTAAACATCAGGTAAATAACCAACGGGTCAAAGAAGAAATCACAAAGGAAATGAGAAAAAACATTTAGAACAAAAGCCAACTACATTATTTTAAAACAAGAGCCAGAACAGATTAAGCATCTGTCTTTTAACTCAGTTGTGATAAAGAAGCAACACAAGGAACGTTACCTCATCCTCACTTACCTGAATTATATTCAGCTGTTTCATTAACGCCTGCAGGCAAGAAGAAAAAAGCATTATAGCAAGTCCACACTCTTTTTTGCCAAAATAGCTTAAAGTCTTTCATGTTTTCCCAAGTCTTGACATTTTCTATAACTTAATATTTTATTAGTCAATAATATTACTTTAAAAATTACTTGATATAAATAGTTGACAGGAAACTATTCCATTACACACTTAAATTACTAGTACAATAGACAGGCTGAAATTCAGACACCTGAAAGATAAAATAAACTAAAATATTTAGCAAGAAAATCTCAAGCTGAAGGTGTTTATCTAGTGTCCATAAAAACACAGATTCTCTGTTATTTGGGGAAAAAATGGTGTTAACACCTCATTAAGAATATAAATTACTGAAAATATTAACTTGCATATCAAAGAACCATTTATAATTATAATCCAAACACTCCATAAACCACTTGTACTTTATTCTATACAGAAACAGGGAATTAGAAACTAGCTGCTTTGATATTACAAAGATTTCAACTCCAAAAGTAATTCAACATAAAATAGATGTTACCAGTTAGTGTCATAAAATTATATATTTCCACATAAAAACACAGGATAATATTCGTGAAAAAAACATGAAGAGGTATTCCAAGAATTTTACTACTACTAGATTAAAATCTATCTCCCCAATAGAAATATGCATTTAAAATCTCTCCCATTTGTTAGCAAAACACTATCCAAAATAACTACAATCACTTATATTAGTACAAAGATTTCTGGATTTATAAAATAGTTGCAATGACAAAAGAAGTATGTTTTGACAGTAAAAAAAAAAAAAAAAGACATTACGGATGAAATATGCAAAATATGCAAAGAAAAAATAAATTTATATTAGAAAGGTTTCAAGACCAAGTTCAAGGGCATTTGATGTCTGAGCCCTGTGCCATGTAACACTGCCATGTTCTTCCACTGTTGGTTGGAAGTTGTACCCCAGCCCTTGACTCTGGACTTAAGGCAAGCTATGACTTGCTTTGGCCAGCAAAAGGAGGCAGCAGTGATGGCAGACCCATACAGCACCCAGGCCTCAGTAGAACTGTAGCATGTTCTCCTCTTGCTTTTGTACACCTTTGTCATTGCCATGAGGACAAGCCCCGTCTAGCCTTCTGGAACATGGCAGACACATGGAAGAGAACCAAATCACTGCAGTGATTCAAGCCATACCTAACCTAGATCAACCAACAGCCAGCCATCCCCCAGGCATACAGGTGAGCCCAACAGAGTTGCCTACCCAACTCCCAACGAACCTTAAGTGCATGAGCAATTGGCTTGCTCTAGGCTAGTGGGATTTTTGTGGCTGTTTGTTATGAAGCATTACTGTGGTAACAGAAAACTGATACATCTCCTCTGTTATGCCTTCGTTGGCTTCTTTTTTTTTTTTTTTGAGATGGAGTCTTGCTCTGTCGCCCAGATTAGAGTGCAGAGGCACCATCTCAGCTCACTGCAAACTCTGCCTCCCGGATTCAAGTGATTGCCTTGCCTCAGCCTCCCGAGTAGCTGGGACTACAGGCACGCGCCACCACTCCTAGCCAATTTTTGTATTTTGAGTAGAGACAGGGTTTCACTATGTTGGCCAGGCTGGTCTTGAACTCCTGACCTCAAGTGATCCTCCCGCCTCGACCTCCCAAAGTGCTGGGATTACAGGCATGAGCCACCGCTCCCAGCCCTTCTTTGGTGTCTTACGGCAAAATGGCCTAATTGAATATCTCGGATCTCTGGTGATGAACTCTCTAAAAGCAGCTGACAATCAATACAGGTCCCTAAGCTTGGCTGTGCTCTTGCTTCTTAGGCCCCTTTCTCCCTTTTCCAAAATACCCCACTCAGGTGTGCTCAACTCACCCGAGATCTAGGCCCTGGGACTTCTGTCTTCATCAGAGGCCCATCATAATCAAATTCAACGTCGACTTTGGCTGCGGCTTGACTAATGTGTCTGGATCCTGCAGTAAACAAAGACAATGAGAAATCCCTGGTGACAGTTGAGATCATGAGGATTCTGCCCTGACTGATGCCCAATGTCCCTAACAGAGGTAGTGCCAGGACCTTAGCCCCATCCCAGCCAGACCACCCCGGAACACTGTGTCTGGACAGACCAACTGGGGCACCACGAGGACACTGTAGATTTTAAACACGGGAAAACCCAGTGTCAGCAAAGTTGTAGGCAAGTAGGCATGATCCGGTTTTACTGGCAGGAGTATAAGCTGGTGCCAGCTATTTATTTATTTATTTATTTATTTATTTATTTATTTATTTGAGACAAGGTCTTGCTCTATTGCCCAGGCTGGAGTGCATTGACACCAACATGGCTCACTGCAGCCCTGACCTCCCAAGGCTCAGGTGATCCTTCTACCTCAGCCTCCTGAGTATCTGGGATTACAGGCACGCACCACCACGCCCGGATAATTTTGGTATTTTTAGTAGAGATGGGGTTTCGCCATGTTGCCCGGGCTGGCGTCAAACTCCTGGGCTCAAGCAATGCACCTGCTTTGACCTCCCAAAGTGCTGGGATTATAGGTGTGAGCCACCATGCCTGATCTGATGCCAGCTTTCTATTGCTTTCAACTGAGCAATCTCATTTTTGATGATTCATCCTAAGAAAAGAATGGGACCAGTACCCAAAGATGGAGGTAAACAATATTCATCATATATTGTCTATAAGAACAGCAAAGAGGGCCAGATGTGGTAGCTCATGCCAGTAATCCCAGCACTCTGGGGGTCCAAGGTGGGTGGATTCCTTGAGCTCACGACCAGCTTCAACATGGTGAAACTCCAACTCTACCAAAAAAACTCCAGAGAACAAAAATTAGGCAGGCATGGTGGTGAATGCCTTTACTTCCAGCTACTTGGGAGGCTGAGTTGGAAGGATTGCTTTCGCCTGGGAGGTTGAGGCTGCCGTGATCCATGACCGCAGCACTTCAGCTTGGGCAACAGAGTGAGCCGCTGTCTCAACAAACGAACAAAAAACAAAGAGAAAACAACCTAAATGTCCAGCACCGGAAGTCGGCTAAGTAGAATGTGGCATAGTCAACCATTTCATGGAATATTATGTACCCGTTAATTGTTTTGAGGTTGACATTTGGAATATTCACGTACATGGAAAGATGCCCGTGGCATTAGCACCTGAAAGGTCAGATTCCAAAAAGTATCCAAAGTTTGTAAAAATGTAATCTACATCCAAATGTATATAGACCAAAGTTTCTCAACCTTGACAATATTAACATTTTGGGGTTGGGTAATCCTCTGTTGTGGGGGGCTGTCCTGTGTATTATAGAATGCTTTGCAGCATCCCTGGCTTCTACCTACCAAAAGTCAGGAGCACCCAAACCCAGTTGTGCCTATCAAAATTACCTAGGAAGCGTTCATCCCATTTCTAAATTCAGATGGTCCCATTTAATAAATGGTTTCTGTTTTAAAAATCAAGCTTTGGGTCTGACATGGTTGGGATCTATGTCGCCGCCCACATCTCATGTTGAAATGTAATCCCTAAAGCTGGAGGTGAGGTCTTGTGGGAGATGATAGGATTATGGGGACAGTTTCTCATGGTGTAACACCATCCTGCTTTGTGCTGTCATGGAGAAAGTGAGTTCTCATGAGATCTGGTTGTTTATTTATTTATTTATTTTTTATTTATTTATTTTTTGTTTTGATTTTGGTTTTTTTTTTGTTTGTTTGTTTTTTGAGACGGAGTCTCGCTCTGTCGCCCAGGTTGGAGTGCAGTGGCGCGATCTTGGCTCACTGCAAGCTCCGCCTCCTGGGTTTACGCCATTCTCCTGCCTCAGCCTCCTGAGTAGCTGGGACTACAGGCGCCCGCCACCGCGCCCGGCTAATTTTTTGTATTTTTAGTAGAGACGGGGCTTCACCATGGTCTCGATCTCCTGACCTTGTGATCCGCCCGCCTCGGCCTCCCAAAGTGCTGGAATTACAGGCGTGAGCCACCGCGCCCGGCCTTTATTTTTATTTTTTGTTTTTGTTTTTGTTTTTGTTTTTTTGAGACAGAGTCTCGCTCTGTCGCCCGGGCTGGAGTGCAGTGGCCGGATCTCAGCTCACTGCAAGCTCCGCCTCCCGGGTTCAGGCCACTCTCCTGCCTCAGCCTCCCGAGTAGCTGGGACTACAGGCGCCCACCACCGCGCCCGGCTAATTTTTTGTATTTTTTAGTAGAGACGGGGTTTCACCGTGTTAACCAGGATGGTCTCGATCTCCTGACCTCGTGATCCGCCCGTCTCGGCCTCCCAAAGTGCTGGGATTACAGGCTTGAGCCACCAAGCCCGGCCATTATTTTTATTTTTTGAAACAGAGTGTCACTCAGTTGCCCAGGCTGGAGTGCAGAGACACAATCTTGGCTCACTGCAACCTCTGCCTCCCAAGTTCAAGTGATTCTCCTGCCTCGGCCTCCCAAGTAGCTGAGATTACAGGTGTCCGCCACCACGCCCGGCTAATTTGTGTATTTTTAGGCCGGTTGAGATCTGGTTGTTTAAAAGTGTGTGGCTGGTCGGGCACACTGGCTCATGCCTGTAATCCCAGCACTTTGGGAGGTTGAGGCAGGTGGATCACCTCAAGTCAGGAGTTCAAGACCAGCCTGGCCAACATGGCGAAATCCCATCTCTACCACAAATATAAAAACTAGCTGGGTGTGGTGGCAGGCACCTGTAATCCCAGCTATTAGGTAGGCTGAGGCATGAGAATTGCTTGAACCTAGGAGGCAGAGGCTGCAGTGAGCCAAGATCGTGCCACTGCACTTCAGATTGGGTGACAAAGTGAGACTCCCTCTCAAAAAAAAAAAAAAAAAAAAAAAGTGTGGCTCCTCCCTGCTTGCTTTCTTGCTCCTATTCCTACCATGTGAGACACCTTGTTTCCCCTTTTCCTTCCACCATGATTGGAAGTTTCCTGAGGCCTCCCCAGAAGCTGAGCAGATGCCAGCATCATACTTCCTGTACAGCCTGCAGAACCATGAGCCAATTAAACCTCTTTTCTTTAAAAATTACCCAATCCCAGGTATTTTTCTGTAGCATTGCGAGAACAGACTAATACATGGTCACGCATCATTTGTTTGAAACGCATTTCACATTTTCCACGTAACATATAATGAATTTACAGAGGGTGTTTGATTTCCCGGGTTAATCCCACAAATCTTTTTAGCTCCGTATGTTGCTGAAACACAAAGGGTAGCTCAAGCCCAAGCCTTGCTGATCCCTGAGTGGAAGACAGGTGCAGTGAATCCAAGACAAGTGTGTGAGGGTTTACCGTCAGGAACCCCTAGAAATCCCTTTAGTGTTACTGTTGATCTTTCACCTTCCCGGTACTATCTGATGGTTGGGAAATGTTAGTTCCTCTTACTGGGGTTGCCATAATTGTACCAAACTAGGGAATCAGTGGACACTTTATATAAATTACATAAATAATCGAATTTCGTCTTCATATATATAATAAACAAATATACATATATAATATAACAAAAATATATTATATAACTAAAATATATATTATATATTATTGTAACAAAAACATAAATATAACTAAAATATATTATATAACAAAATATATATAATATACTATAACATATATAATGTTATAACAAAAATATGTATTGTATAATACATTATAACTAAAATATATATTATATAATATATTATAACTAAAACATATATAATACATGGTAGCTAAAATATATATTATATAAGATAACTAAAAATATATATATATTTTATATATATATTTTTTTTATTTTTTTGAGACGGAGTCTCGCTCTGTCGCCCAGGCTGGAGTACAGTGGCGCGATCTCGGCTCACTGCAAGCTCCGCCTCCCAGGTTCACGCCATTCTCCTGCCTCAGCCTCCCCAGTAGCTGGGACTACAGGCGCCCGCCACCAAACCCGGCTAATTTTTTGTATTTTTAGTACAGACAGGGTTTCACCAAGTTAACCAGGATGGTCTCGATCTCCTGACCTTGTGATCCGCCTGTCTCGGCCTCCCAAAGTGCTGGGATTACAGGCATGAGCCACTGCGCCCGGCTATATAATATATTATAAAAAATGTACTATAAAACTGTTTCTATTACATAAGAGAGGACTCTAAAGCTCAGAGAAGTTAAGAAATGTGCTAAGATCTCCCGTGACACACACACACACACACACACACACACACACAGACACACACTCAGCTTGTTGAACTATACAAAGCTATGAGATTTAGAAATATATTTAAATTCACTCTTAATTTTCCATAATTGCTTTGGTTATCAAAGGTTTCTGAATTAATTATGTAACATCATGCTGTCTTTTGAACAAAAAGCACAGTTAAAATACAGCAGTACACTTACATAAGGATGAAAAAAACCAGCTTTTATTTTCTTCTCTTTGATCTGAAAAAGGGAATTCCTAAAGAGTATTCCATTAGAAGAGAGTTAAAGGTCCTAGAACACATCGATGACTTTTTTTTTTTTTTTTTTTTTTTTTTTTAAGAAATGAGGTCTCGCTATGTTGCCCAGCCTGGCTTTGAACTCCTGGGCTCAAGTGATCCTCCTGCCTGAGCCTCCCACATAGCTAGGACTACAGGCACACAACACTGTGCCTGGCTACTTTTTGAGACAGGGTCTCACTCTGTCGCCCAGGCTGGAATGCAGTGGTGCGATCTTGGCTCACTGCAACCTCTGCATCCCGGTTTCAAGCAATCCTCTCACCTTAGACCCCTGAGTAGCTGGGATCACAGGCATGCGCCACCATGCCTGGCTAATTTTTTGCATTTTTGGCAGAGAAGGGGTTTTGCCATGTTTCCCAGACTGGTCTCGAACTCCTGAGCTCAGGCGATCCACCTGCCTCGGCCCCGCAAAGTGCTGGGATTACAGGTGTGAGCCACCGTGCCCAGTCCTACTTTTTTACACTATTTATCTTTTCCTTGGCCAGAACTCAGGATTACAGGACAGCATTGATTCCAACTAGATCTTCAGGGATGCATATTTTGATAAAAATAGCTCTTCACCGGTGCAAATCTTGCTTTGTTTCCAGCAAAGGAGGAAAATGAAAAATTAGAAATTAGCAAGCTGTTCTTAAATGAGGACACACACATCCTCCTTTCTTTTCTCCAGAAAGTGTCTTGACATTGCATTGTAGAAATCAGATTTCTTGGGAACTGGAGTGTGGAAACACTGGAAATGGGAGCAGTTCACAGGGGGAACTGCGGCTGAATGGATCCAGAGAGAAATGACTGGAGAGCGTGGGATCAAATGGAGCCGCAATAATGATGATGTCAAGGCCATGGGGAAACAGGAGCTGGGAGAGGTAGTGAAGAAAGGGTGAGAAATGGCCAACTGGGAGCTATGGGGCACAAGCCAGGAATGCTGAGGACAGCTGCAAGGCAGATGGGTCTGTTCCAAGAACTGTATCAGTTCCTATCATGTTTTCCATAAGTTTGTTTGCAACTGTGCTATCAGAAAGTGGGGGAATGGGGAAATTAACACATATTCAGTCTTTACTAAAATGCTAGGCTGGCCCTATTTAGGCAAACTCCCATCTATTTTAAGTAATCCACAAGTAAATACAACAATATAGATGGGTATTGTTGTTCACAGTTTACAAATGAGGATCAGAGATGTTAAGTGACTTTCCTGATGTCACACAGCTAGTGAGTTGCAGAGTCAGTACTGGAACCCAGGTTCTTGCAATTCCAATACTTCTGCGTTTCCTTCTATATCTCAATGTTGGCATTTTTAAAAGAGGAAAACAACCAAATACTACTACATTGAATATTCTCTTAATGATGACATATAACACCACACACCACAAAAGAACAGAACAAAAATTGAAGGGACAAGTAAATCTTTTCTTGGATCTCATCTATGAAGACACAAAAGCAGATTCAAGTGTGTATTGAGCACTTAGGGTGAACCAACCAGGAATCATCCGGAGCAATTTACATGGCTTATCTCATTTAATTATCACAAACTCCTATGAGGAGTTTGTGTTATTATTCTTACATTACAGAAGAAGACACTGAGGCTCAGAGAGGTTAATTAATTTGCCCAAGATCACACAGCTAGCAAGTGGTTAGCAGGAAATTTGCCCATCTGACCTCTTTCCTAGATGCTATGAATAGAACTGAGGCCATCTTTGATTTCTTTTTTTTTTTTTTTTTTTTTTTTTTTTGAGATGGAGTCTCGCTCTGTCGCCCAGGCTGGAGTGCAGTGGCGCGATCTCGGCTCACTGCAAGCTCCGCCTCCCGGGTTCACGCCATTCTCCTGCCTCAGCCTCCCGAGTAGCTGGGACTACAGGCGCCCACAACCGCGCCCGGCTAATTTTTTGTATTTTTAGTAGAGACGGGGTTTCACTGTGGTCTCGATCTCCTGACCTTGTGATCCGCCCGCCTCGGCCTCCCAAAGTGCTGGGATTACAGGCGTGAGCCACCGCGCCCGGCCAACCATCTTTGATTTCATCTAGTGCTAGCCTCTGAATGAAACATTTACAGCAAAACAACACACTTCTCCCAAAGGCAAATTTTGATCATGATCACAAAGATGCAAAAAACCAGTTTGAATTAATACTGAATGATCAAGCATTTTCATTCATGAATAAAATAACATCCAGAAGGCAAGAGTATAACACACACGACTAGACACAGTGGGTGAACGGTCCATCCAGCCCGGCCCTCTGGGGCTCACAGCCCTCAGTGGCCATGCCAAGCCAGAGTCCATTTTTAGCTCCAAACTATAAAGCAGGCAGCAAACATTTCTAATGTTCTCTTGATCTTTAGACTGAGAGTGATAAACGAATGTCATGTTCCCAAACGGCCAAAGTTCTGTACGTGAGCCTGGCCAGAATGAAGGTCAAGCCCTACTGGAGTTATTTGCTCTGCTTTTCTGTTAAAAAATTTTTTATCTGCTCCTGCAACTATCCACCCGACTTATTTTGTGATAAAATGCTTATTGAGGAAGATACCAAGAAGCAACATGGAAAAAAGAAAACACATTTAATTTTCTACCCAGCGATAACAATTTTGATGTGGTCTCCCACTCTCTGTATCCTATTTACCAACATAAGATTATTAGTTTTGGCTGGGCACAGTGGCTCACGCCTGTGATCCCAGCACTTTGGGAGGCCGAGATGGGCGGATCACGAGGTCAGGAGATCGAGACTATCCTGGTTGACATGGTGAAACCCCGTCTCTACTACAAAAATACAAAAAAACTAGCCGAGTGAGGTGGCGGGTGCCTGTAGTCCCAGCTACTCGGAGGCTGAGGCAGGAGAATGGCGTGAACCTAGGAGGTGGAGCTTGCAGTGAGCTGAGATGGTGCCACTGCACTCCAGCCTGGCCGACAAAGCGAGACTCTGCCTCAAAAAAAAAAAAAAAAAAAAAAAAAAGATTATTAGTTTTGGCCAGGCGCAGTGGCTCACGCCTGTAATCCCAGCACATTGGGAGTCTGAGGCGGGCGGATCACGAGGTCAGGAGATCGAGACCATCCTGGCTAACACGGTGAAACCCCATCTCTACTAAAAATACAAAAAAATTAGCTGGGCGTGGTGGTGGGTGCCTGTAGTCCCAGCTACTCGGGAGGCTGAGGCAGGAGAATCACTTGAACCCGGGAGGCGGAGCTTGAAGTAACGCTTGCATCGCGCCACTGCACTCCAGCCTGGGCGCCAGAGCGAGACTCCACCTCAAAAAAAAAAAAAAAAAAAAGATTATTAGTTTTGAGGAGGCATAAAATGGTGCCATTGGGAACACCACCTCAGATTGTTAACTATCATCATGTTTAATGGCCTCACAGTGACCTGATGGGTGGAGATACCATGGAGAAGCAGGAAAACACTGTGGGTATGGTTGCAGGCTGAGGCTTCCATTTTTGGCACCCTCTCTTGCTTTGAGGGAGCAACTGCCGCACTGTAAGCAGCTCTGTGAAGATGTCCACATATCAAGGAACTGAGAGAGTGGCTTCTGGCTGGCAGCTTCCAAGGAACTGAATCCAGCCACAACCCCGTAAGTGGGACTACCAGTGGATCCTCCAACCGCCACGTTGAGCCATCAGATGAGACCACAGCCCCAGCTGACAGCTTCACTACACCCTCATCACAGACCTTGAGCCAGAGGATCTGGCTAAGTCACCCCTGGATTCCCAAACCACAGAAACTGTGAGATAATAAACATAGGATCCCAAGCTGCTAAATTTGGGGGTATGAGTTATGTGGCAGCAGACAACTAATACAGTGGCTTGGGTCCTGGAGCCAACTGGGCTTAGCTCAAAAGAATGGCTCAGCTGCTAATCAGCTCTGTGACTCTGGCAACTTAATTTCCCTGACTTGCAGTTTCTTTTACCTTAAGGAGTGGTGGTGAAGGCTAACTGGATTAAAAGTAAGCTGTAATTCCTATCATTTTTTAACCCTTCCCCTGGTTGCTACTTGCCTAATAGCAGTGTAGGAGAGTGCACATATTCCTGTATCTTTGCCAACACTGTGTTTTAGTATTCTTAAAAAGCCATATTCTGGCTTACTAGATATCCCAAATCAATAAGTCAAAAGAAAAGACAAAATCTCACCATATAGTTTTCTAAATCATAAATGTGCCAAAAAGGATTCAGCTCCAGCCAAGTAAATGCAGAAGAGGTAAAGGTAAGGAACTCTGTGATTTAGCCATTTCTATTTTTTTTTTTTTTTTTTTTTTTGGCATTGTGCCTGTATTTCCATGCTTGTAAAATGTGAGTTAGGACACTTCCCACCTTACTGTAAATACAAATAAAGTGCTTTCACATGAACCATTTCTTTTTTTTTTGAGACGGAGTCTTGCTCTGTCGCCCAAGCTGGAGTGCAGTGGTATAATCTCGGCTCACTGCAACCTCCGCCTCCTGGGTTCTAAGTGATTCTCCTGCCTCAGCCTCCCAAGTAGCTGGGATTGCAGGTGTGCACCACCATGCCCAGCTAATTTTTGTATTTTTAGTAGAGACGGGGTTTCATCATGTTGGCCAGGCTGGTCCTGACCTCCTGACCTCAGGTGATCCACCCGCCTCAGCCTCCCAAAGTGTTGGTATTATAGGCATGAGCCACTGTGCCTGGCTCATATGAACTATTTCTTCTAATGCAAGAAATTTGTGAAATAGGAAGGATACGATTATTAGACCCATTGTCCTGATGAGAAAACCGAGTCTTGGATAAGGTCTATCGGTTAGGCTCACTTGGTTAATGTGTGGTGAAGCCGGTAACCCAATCATATGAATCTTGATCTAGTACTTTTCCCATGGTATCTCCTTAAGAAGGCCCAGATGTCCTTGAGAATGACCTTTAAAGATGGTGCCACATGTGCCACCAGGCTAGAGCTCCAAAAAGCCACATCTCTTTCTTCACTGCCACATCCTCAGTACCCAGGACAGCACTTGGCATGCAGTAGGTGCTCAACAGCCTTAGTTATGGAATGAATGGATCATCTGTGCCAGACTCTCTTTCTGACTTGGAGCCCTCCAAAACTACATCTTTCTGATTTATTTTAGCATAATTATGGGTAAACATTAATATGCTTCTCTTATAAATAAATAAATCAATCAATAAATAAAGCAAAATGTCGGCTGGGTGCAGTGGCTCATGCCTGTAATCCAAAGACGTTGGGAGGCCAAGATGGGCGGATCACTTGAGGTCAGGAGTTGGAGACCAGCCTGGCCAACATGGTGAAACCTCATCTCTACAAAAAATATAAAAACTAGCTGGGAGTGGTAGTTATAAAACCATCAGATCGTGTGAGACTTACTCAATTAACTCTCATGAGAACAGCATGGGAAAGACCCAATCTCATGATTCAGTTACCTCCCACTGGGTCCCTCCCACAACACGTGGGAATTATGGGAGCTACAATTCAAGATGAGATTTGAACGAGGACACAGCCAAACCATATCACCCACTATCCATAAAACTATCACACTCGCCACCTCCTTTCCCTCTCCCATCTCTGTCATATGATCCTGTCCAACGTGCCTCAGTGGGACGGGAATGGATCCACCCTGGAGCCACTCTGCCTGCAGATAGGCGATGGCCTCCACAGCCAGACGGTCCCAGGCCATCTCTGCAGGGTCCGCTGGGGAAATCACGCATCTGGGGTTGCTGCTAAGGAACAAAGAAAGCCATAAACAACTCCGAAATTGACCTAAAGGCCAACTGTGTTTCAAAGTCACTGGATCACTGGACGGGAGGCATCATCTTAGGAATGTGTCACCCCCACTCCACCCCACACCCACGGCCACCTGCACAGGCTCCTTCTTCCTTCTGTTTGACCTCTTCGAGACCTCCCTCCCAATAGTCCCACGAGGCAGACCCGAGTGAATCCCATTTTATAGGTAAGAGAACTGAGGCTCAGAGAAGCAAAGCTAGTTGCCCAAGGTCACACAGCCACTCGCATGCAACTCTGTCCAGCTCCGATGCTAAGTACTCCTCCAGGTGCCTCCGTGTGGCTCTGGAGACAGAGCCGCCAGCAGGTGTGAGCCACTGTGCCCAGCTAGTCAGCTAGGTTCTTTCTTTCCCTCCCTTCCTCCCTTCCTCCCCTCCTCCCCTGCTACTCTCCTTCCCTCCTTATCTTTCTGTTTCTTTCTATCTTTCCCTCTCTGTCTCTCTCTTTCTTTTCTTGCTCTGTCACCCAGGCTGAAGCACAGTGGCTCAATCTCAGCTTACTGCAACCTCTGCCTTCTGGGTTCAAGTGCTTCTTCTGCCTCAGCCTCCCAAGTAGCTGGGATTACAGGCACCCACCACCACACCCGGCTAATTTTTTTTTGTACTTTTAGTAGAGACGAGGTTTCACCATGTTGGCCAGGCTGGTCTCGAACTCCTGACCTCAGGTGATCTGCCCATCTCACCTCCCAAAGTGCTGGGATTACAGCTGTGAGCCACTGTGCCTGGCCAAGATGTTAATTTTAAAATCAAGCCTGCTAATACTCCCTGGGGAGGGGCGAACACTCCTACTGTTTATCCCACCCAGGACATACATACCAGCATTCAACATGCAGACCAAGCACATGGCTAGCAGTTTGTCTTCAGAAGGCAGTAAGGCCTGACCACAAGGGACACTGTGATGAGAAGCACAGAGGCTCTGAGAGAGCTGGGGACAGACTGGAGATTCACTGGTCTTTCTGTTTTTTTTTTTTTTTTTTTTTTTTTTGAGATGAAGTCTCGCTTTGTCGCCCAGGCTGGAGTGCAGTGGCACCATCTTGGCTCACTGCAAGCTCCGCCTCCTGGGTTCACGCCATTCTCCTGCCTCAGCCTCCGAGTAGCTGGGACTACAGGTGCCCGCCACCACGCCCGGCTAATTTTTTGTATTTTTAGTAGAGACGGGGTTTCACCGTGTTAGCCAGGATGGTCTTGATCTCCTGACCTCGTGATCCGCCCGCCTCAACCTCCCAAAGTGCTGGGATTACAGGCGTGAGCCACCGCGCCCGGCTCACTGGTCTTTCTGAACCTATGTCATGGCCAGGCCCGAGCCAGGCAGTTTATATCTCTGCAGGAGGCCAATCTCGGGGCATCCGAAGGGAGGCTCCTGCTGGCGGCTCTGTCTCCAGAGCCACACGGAGGCACCTGGAGGAGTACTTAGCATCGGAGCTGGACAGAGTTGCATGCGAGTGGCTGTGTGACCTTGGGCAACTAGCTTTGCTTCTCTGAGCCTCAGTTCTCTTACCTATAAAATGGGATTCACTCGGGTCTGCCTCGTGGGACTATTGGGAGGGAGGTCTCGAAGAGGTCAAACAGAAGGAAGAAGGAGCCTGTGCAGGTGGCCGTGGGTGTGGGGTGGAGTGGGGGTGACACATTCCTAAGATGATGCCTCCCGTCCAGTGATCCAGTGACTTTGAAACACAGTTGGCCTTTAGGTCAATTTCGGAGTTGTTTATGGCTTTCTTTGTTCCTTAGCAGCAACCCCAGATGCGTGATTTCCCCAGTGGACCCTGCAGAGATGGCCTGGGACCGTCTGGCTGTGGAGGCCATCGCCTATCTGCAGGCAGAGTGGCTCCAGGGTGGATCCATTCCCGTCCCACTGAGGCACGTGGGACAGGATCATATGACAGAGATGGGAGAGGGAAAGGAGGTGGCGAGTGTGATAGTTTTATGGATAGTGGGTGATATGGTTTGGCTGTGTCCTCGTTCAAATCTCATCTTGAATTGTAGCTCCCATAATTCCCACGTGTTGTGGGAGGGACCCAGTGGGAGGTAACTGAATCATGAGATTGGGTCTTTCCCATGCTGTTCTCATGAAAGTTAATTGAGTAAGTCTCACACGATCTGATGGTTTTATAAAGGGCAGTTCCCCTGCACACGCTCTCTTGCCTGTCTCCATGTAAGACGTGCCTTTATTCCTCCTTCACCTTCCGTCATGATTGTGAGGCCTCCCCAGCCATGTGAAACTGTGAGACCATTAAACCTCTTTTTCTTTATAAAATACCCAGTCTCGGGTATGTCTTTATTAGCAGCATGAGAACAGACTAATACAGTGGGACAGTCCCAGGAACACTCACTGGCTGGTCCCTTTATCCCCAAGGGCTCTTCCAGCCCAAGAATCCCTAGTCTGGATGGTGTCTTCCATTAGGACCAGTTCTTGTCAAGACCCCTGGGGCTTACCGGGCACCAGCAGGCGGTAGCTGTGCTGGAAGCTGCAGGCCAGGTGCCGGGCGAGCAACATGGAGGCCATGACCCCTTGAGGGACAGGGATGCTCTTTGCGTGCTGCCACCCTGAAAGAAACCAGAAATGCAGACTTAGTCCCACGAAGACCACTTCTCTCTCAGTCAAAGATCCCATCCCCACCACTTCCCACCTAGTGGAGAAGGTTCTTCTGACATTGTCAAATGCTTGGGTTTTATACTGAACATGCACTTTATATATTAGGCCAGGCATGGTGGCTCACACCTGTCATCTCAGCACATTGGGAGACCAAGGATTTCTTGAGTCCAGGAGTTCTAGACCAGTCTGGGCAGCATAGCAAGATCCCATCTTCACAAAAACTTTAAAAATTAGCTGGGTGTGGTGGTGCGTGCCTATAGTCCCAGCTACTCAGGAGGCTGAGGTGGGAGGATCGCCTAAGCCCAGGAATTTGAGGCTGCAGTGAGCCATAATCATGCCACTGCTCTCCGGCCTGGGTGACAAAGTGACACCCTGTTTCAAAAAAAACCCAAAACTATGTAACACTGAATACATACTTTAATTCACTTTTTTTTTTTTTTGAGATGGAGTCTCATTCTATTGCCCAGGCTGGAGTGCAGTGGCTCAATCTCGGTTCACTGCAACCTCAGCCTCCTGAGTAACTGGGATTACAGGAGCATGCCACCACGCCTAGCTTTTTTTTTTTTTTTTCAATAGAGACTGGGTTTCACTATGTTGGCTAGGTTGGTCTCGAACTTCTGACCTCAAGTAATCTGCCTGTCTCGGCCTCCCAAAGTGCTGGGATTACAGGTATGAACCACCGTGTCCAGCCCTGATTGCCATTCTTACTGGGAACCTGGAGCACCCCCTATCCCCTAGTTTGTTTCCTTTTATCATCTCTCCTTGCTCCCTGTTCCCTCTCTCCAGAACTTCATTTAAATGTGTTTTCTGTGCATCCTTCTGTTTGTAGATCTTTCTGCTAAAAACCTGTTTTGTTAATTGGCATGTGTATTTTTTACATAAACGGTATTGAATCTCAGAACAAAACTTGTATCTCAGAACAGCGACAGCACCATTCATGTGTCATTCCTCTTCATGGACCCTGTTTCCTGAGTCCTTTCTGTGTGATGCATGCGGCACAAAACGCTTTATATACAGTATGATTAATATTTATTACTATTATTAACATGCACAACTATGCTCCATGGTCTTTTTACAGAGGAGGGAATTGAGGCACAGAGAGGTTAAGTGGTGGATCTGAAAGCAGAACTCAGTTGTGTGTGACCCCAGAGTCAGCAAACCTCACGGTTACGCAACACTTAGCCCAAACACTCCATCAAAATCCCTCTATTTATTTTGCAACAAGTACTCCATTGAGTGCTAACTTTGTAACAAGTACTGTTTCTCAGGCTGGACATACAGGGGTGAATGAGGCAGGCCTGGAGCTTACATCCTCATGAGGAACAAAGAGAGTGAAATGAATCATAACATTAAAAGGGCATCATTATGGTGGGGAGAAGCATCTTGAAGGAAAAGTGAAAGGTGCTAGGAGCATGATTTATCAGGCTTTCTTCATGTGCCAGCAACAATGGGGCAGGCATGATTATCCCCATTTTACGGATGAGGAAACTGAGGCTCCAGAAGTGATGCATTTTAACCCATGTTCACTGTAGCATTATTCACAATAGCCAAGAGATGGAAGCAACCTAGACGTCCATTGACAGATGAATGGGAAAAAATATGCCATATCCACACAGTGGAATATTATGCAGCCTTAAAAAAGGAGGAAATCCTGTCACATGCTGCAATATGGATGAGCCTGGAAGATACTATGCTAAGTGAAATAAGCCAGTTGCAAAAGATCAGATACTGCATGATTCCTCTCATGTGAAACATCTAAAGTAGTCAACCTCCTAGAAACAGAAGGTGGGCAGATCACAAGGTCAGGAGATGGAGACCACCCTGGCTAACATGGTGAAACCCCGTCTCTACTAAAAATACAAAAAATTAGCCAGGCGTGGTGGCTGGCGCCTGTAGTCCCAGCTACTCGGGAGGCTGAGGCAGGAGAACAGCGTGAACCCGGGAGGTGGAGCTTGCAGTGAGCCGAGATTGCACCACTGCACTCCAGCCTGGGTGACAAAGCGAGACTGTCTCAAAAAAAAAAAAAAAAAAAAAAAAAGTGCTTATATTACCGTACTGGATACTTAAAAATGGTGAAGATGGTAAATTTTATGTTATGTGTGTGATATTTATTTATTTATTTATTTATTTGAGACGGAGTCTCGCTCTGTCGCCCAGGCTGGAGTTCAGTGGCGCGATCTCGGCTCACTGCAAGCTCTGCCTCCCGGGTTCACGCCATTCACCTGCCTCAGCCTCCCGAGTAGCTGGGACTACAGGCACCCACCACCACGCCCGGCTAATTTTTTTATATTTTTAGTAGAGACGCGGTTTCACTGTGTTAGCCAGGATGGTCTGGATCTCCTGACCTCATGATCCACCCGCCTCAGCCTCCCATAGTGCTGGGATTACAGGCGTGAGCTGCCGCGCCCGGCCATGTGTGTGATTTTTAAAATCACAGTTAAAAAAAAAAAGTGATCCAGGAAAGACATTGGTGTTGAGGTTGACATACCTATCAAGGACAACTACCTCGATTTCCAGTGCTTTGACAAAACTCAGGTGTGTGGCCTTCTGGCCCAGTATCTGCGATTTCACATTGTCAGAGCAGTCTATTGACTTATAGAGAGTTGGAGCGTTGCAGCTCTCTAAGTTTGCTGTGGCTGAACCAAGAAAGAAGGCATATGCAGAGGCGATGAGGACAACTGTTATTGTTCAGAGTGCAAAGTGATTTTGGAATATAAAGAATTTCTTTGGGTTGAATTACCTAGAAGTTTATCACTGACCTGTGTTCCTGAACTATGAAACATGAATATGTGGGCTAAGAAATAGCTTCTCTTTGGACCGGTAAGTGGTTCACTCCTGTAATCCCAGAATTTTGGGAGGCCAAGGCAGGTGGATCACTTGACGTCAGGAGTTCGAGATCAGCCTGGCCAACATGGTAAAACCCTGTCTTTACTAAAAATACAAAAATTAGGCACAAGAATCACTTGAAGCTGGGAGGCAGAGATGGCAGTGAGCTGAGATCGCACCACTGCACTCCAGCCTGGGCGATAGAGTGAGACTCCATCGCACACACACACAAAAATTACAAATAGTTTCTCTTGATAAATAAATAATTAATGAGTACTTTGGATAGTAAACAAATTAAAATAATTTATTTTTTAAAAAGAAGCCATATGATTTACCCAGGACACAGCAAGTTGGTGGTGGAGTGAGCATTGGGATTGAGAGATATCTGGCTCAGGAATCCTGGCTTGTGCCTAATGCATGGATTTATTGCAAATTATGAGACCTGAAACTTACTCTGTGACAGACCCTGGGGACACAGCCCTCTCCTCATGCAGCCCTGGCTTGGGCTGCCCGACTCTACCCAGCCCCACAGTGGACAGAAATTCCATCCTGGACCCAGATGAAGATCAAGAGGCTTCTCCCACCCTTATGTTCCTGTGATGACAGCATACAGGAAGTGCCAACCAGAGGTGATAAATACAGACCTAGAGAGATCCCACAGCTGGAGGGGAGGCCTGAATCCAAGGAGACAGAACAGGGCAAGGAGGAACGACAGGCTGGATTCAGAGTAGAGGTGCAGGTGCTGGGAAACGCATGGGCTGAGCAGCACAGGGCAGGAATAGTGTGGAGAATCAGGCACTGAGCCCAGGATGGCGAGTTGGCAGCATGCTCTGGCTGCCCACAGAGCTAATAGAATGTTGCCTGTATTATTAGAAGGAAAGAGTAAATGAAGGAGGGAGGTGGTTACCATTGATGCATTTGTGTTACGAACATTCATGGTACACCTACCATGTGCCGGACCCTCCACTGGGTACAAGGGCACACAAAGATCAATTAGAGGCCACCCTTGCCCTCCAAGCATTATCAAGTACTGGGCACTTGCTATGTGCAGGCTCTCAGCTAGTGCTGTAGGACCATCTCATTTCATGCGCAGAGCCCTAGGAGGTAGCTCCTAGAAGACAGAGACAGGTCATTATCCTGTCTTCAGACAACTGAGGTACTATCACGGGTGGGGTGGGGTTGGTGCAGGAAGTATCTTCTGGGGTGTCTGCTTGGCACACCATTCTCCCCATTCTCAGACACTTCCCCATTCCTCTACAGGGGTGTAGACCTGGCCCTACTGGCCGTGGTTGACTAGACGGGGCTGGGCCAGAGTCCTGACAACACCCTCTACCCACTGAGATGAGCCAGCATTCAAACAGGGTCTTTTTATTTTATTTTATTTTTTTTAGACAAAAAAGGGCTAGACCAAAAAAAGACTAGAATGCAGTGGTGTGATCATGGCTCACTGCAGCCTTGAACTCCTGGGCTCGAGAGATCCTCCCACCTTAGCCCCGCAAAGTAGCTGGGACTACAGGCATGCACCACCATGCCCAGTTAATTTTTAAATATATTTTTTTAGAGATGGGGTCTTGCTATGTTGCCCAGGCTGGTCTCAAACGCCTGGGCTCAAGTGATCCTCCCACCTTGGCCTCCTAAAGTACTGGGGTTATAGGCATAAGCCACGGTGCCCAGTCTGTGTGAGACGTTCTGAAGGGTACATTACTCCCCTCACTTTGCTCAACCATCTATTGAAGTAGGGTATCTCCCTGTTCAGAGATGATAAAAGGGAGGCTCTGAGAGGTTATGACATGTGGCCTCAGTCATAGGCTTACCTGAGACTGTCTGACCCCAAAGCTCCTGCCTCCATGCATTGTAACATCAGTTAATACAGATAATAAAAAAACACCTAGCTGTTTTTGTTCTTGTTTTTGAGACAGGGTCTGCCTCTGTCACCCAGGCTGGAGTGCTGTGGTGTAATCTTGGCTCACTGCAACCTCTGTCTCTCCCAGGCTCAGGCCATCCTCCCACCTCCCAAGTACCTGGAACTACAGGCAAAGGCCACCACGCCCAGCTAGTTTTGGTATTTTCAGTAGGGCCAGGTTTTTGTCACGTTGTGCAGGCTGGTCTCGAACTTCTGAGCTCAAGTGATCCGCCTGCCTTGGCCTCCCAAGGTGCTGAGATTACAGGCATGAGCCACCATGCCCGGCCCCTAGCTATTGTTGATATGAGGCTTCATGAATAAAAATGACCTAGTTCACAGATAAATGTTATTGCTTTTCATCAGAGGAAACTTTTTGAGAAAGTATGGGCTTGGAAAGTGTGGTCATGAATTAACTGAGAAACCAAACTCTTTTTTTGAGACGAAGTCTCACTCTGTTGCCAGGCTGGAGTGCAGTGGCGTGATGTCAGCTCACTGCAACCTCTGACTCCCTGGTTCAAGCAATTCTCCTGCCTCAGCCTCCCTAGTAGCTGGGATTACAGGCACGCGCCACCACACCCAGATAATTTTTGTATTTTTAGTAGAAATGGGGTTTCACCATGTTGGCCAGGAGGTTCTCAGTCTCCTGACCTTGCGATCCACCCGCCTCAGCCTCCCAAAGTGCTGGAATTACAGGAGTGAGCCACTGCGCACGGCCCGAACTCTTTTCTTAATAACTCAATGGATTATTTTTTTTTTCTATTCTAGGATATCTGACTCAATGCAAGCCTATTAATTTAGCAACACAGTAACTATGTAATTTTTTTTTCTATCCCAGCGTATGGGACTCAATGCAAGCCTATTAATTTAGCAACACAGTAACTATGTAATTTTTTTTTTCTATCCCAGCGTATGGGACTCAATGCAAGCCTATTAATTTAGCAACACAGTAACTATGTAGAAAGTGCAGTTGATGTCTTTCCTTTAAAACCACTTGTCTCAAACAGGGAGCACAGAGGCGACACACAATTCAATTTCCATTAAACATGTTTTTGAAAATCCAAGTATCTCAGATAACTCAACATTTGAATATTCTGCAAAAGTGAGAGCCAAACCCACACTCTTTCAATCACAAAATGTCACACTGGAAAGTATACCGTGGTGACATTTTGGTGGCCTGCAGTTGAAAATTGACCTTATAACAAAATCTAATCTCTGTTAGACATTAATTCTTAGCACAATATATTTCAAACAATTGGAAGAGTTAATGTCATTCATTCACTCCCTCCCGCCCACTAATTCAATCAGCTAAAGTTAATTAGGCACCTGTTATCAGCAAGGCACTACATCGTTTAGATAAAATCAATCTCTCTCTCTCTGTCTCAGACAGGGTCTCTCTCTGTCGCCCAGGCTGGAGTGCAGTGGGGTGATCAGGGCTCACTGCAGCCTCTATCTCCTGGGCTCTAGCATTCTTCCCATCTCGGCCATCCAAGTAGCAGGGACTACAGGCATTTGCCATCATGCCTGGCTAATTTTTAAAATTTTTAGTAGAGGTGAGGTCTTGCTATGTTGCCCAGGCTGGTCTCGAACTCCTGAGCTCAAGTGATCCTCCCATCTTGGACTCTCCCAATAGGTTGGGATTACAGGCATGAGCCACTGCTCCGGGCCAATGCATCACTTCTCTTAGGAGAAACTAAGATGGATAAATTGCTTTCTTTCTGAAGCTCATAATTTAGTGGCAGAGAACTATGAGCGGAAAAAAAAGGAAGAATTTAATGTACTAGGCTGCTTTACCCATCATATGAATAATTTCTTAAAATAACCCAGCATGATATGTACATAAAAATTTTCCAGTTCACTGTCAACAACAAATTCTGCGTAAGATAGAATAGAATCATGACTAGTTTGCTGGTGTGAGTGACGTGCTAAGGGAACATGGGGAGATTCATTCTGGCTGGGATGACAATGTCAGGGAGTTGTTGCCTGAGCTCACCTTCAAAAGTTAGGAGACTTCAGAAGGCAAAGAAGAAAACAGGGATAAGGCAGGTGCTCAGAGGTGTATGACGACACGGAGTAGCTAAGGATCCTGGTGCATAGCAAGGGTGGTTGTGGTATGAAATCATAGAGCGCTGGGAGGGAAGGTGAGGGTGCGGTCAGCTGGAGCCAACCGCGGGCAACAATTTCTAGGCTGATCTTGATTGATAGGACCCTCTGGAGACCTTCTCAAAGGGAGGAGGGAGCCCAGCTGCTCTAGTTGCATCCAGAAGGGTCTGTGCTCCAGCAAAGGATACAATCAACAAAGTGAAGAGGCAACCCATAGAACAAGAGAAAATTTTTACAAACTTCTCCCCTGACAAGGGACTAATAACCAGAATATACAAAGGAGCTCAAACAACTCTATAGAAAAAAAAAAACCTCATAATTCGATCAAAAAATGGACAAAAGATCTGAATAGACATTTCTCAAAAGAAGACATACAAACGGCAAACAAGCATATGAAAAGGTGCTTGACATCACGGATCATCAGAGAAGGCAAATCAAAAATACAAAGAGCTATCATCTCACCCCAGTTAAAATGGCTTATATCCAAAAGACAGGCAATAACAAATGCTGGGGAGGATGTGGAGCAAAGGGCACCCTTGTACATTGTTAGTGGGAATGTAAACTAGTACCACCACTATGGAGAACAGTTGGAGGTTCCTCAAAAAACTAAAAATTGAGCTACCATATGATCCAGGAATCCCACTGCTGGGTAAATACACAAAACAAAGGAACTCAGTATATTGAAGCGATATCTGCACTTCTATGTTTGTTGCAGCACTGCTTACAATAGCTAAGATTTGGAAGCAACTTGAGTGTCCAATAACACATGAATGGATAAAGAAGATGTGGTTCATACACGCAATAGAGTACGATTCAGCCATAAAAAGAATAAGATCCAGGCCGGGCGTGGTGGTTCACGCCTGTAATCCCAGCACTTTGGGAGGTTGAGGCAGGTGGATCACCTGAGGCCGGGAGTTTGAGACCAGCCTGGCTAATAAGGTGAAACCCCATCTCTACAAAAAACAAAAATCAGCTGGGTGTGGTAGCCCATGCCTGTAGTCCCAGCTACTAGGGAGGCTGAGGCAGGAGAATTGCTTGAACCCGGGAGGCAGAGATTGCAGTGAGCAGAGATGGCGCCACTGCACTCCAGCCTGGGTGACAGATTGAGACTCCGTCTCAGGAAAAGAAAGAAAAGAAAGAAAAGAAAGAAAGAAAAGAAAGAAAGAAAGAAAGAAAAAAGAAAGAAAAGCAAAAGGAAAGAAAAGAAAAAAAAAAGAAGAATGAGATCTAGTCATTTGCAACAACATGGATGGAACTGGAGATCATCATGTTAAAAAAAGCCCGGCACTCAAAGACAAGCAGCGCATATTCTCACTTATTTGTGGGATCTAAAAATCAAATCAATTGAATTCATGGGCATAGAGAGTAGAAGGATGGGTACCAGAGGCTGGGAAGGGTAGTCGGGGGTTGAATGGGAGGTAGACAAAAGAAAATAGAAAGAATAAATAGAAGGGTCTGTGTTTAGGCAGGCTCCCAGGTAGATAAAAGAAAATAGAAAGAATACACAGAAGGGTCTGTGTTTAGGCAGGCTCCCAGGGAGGGCAGGGAGCATGCACTCAGCATGTCAATGAGATGCTGGGGTCATTGAGCTGGGGAGGGGCTCTCGAGGCAGGTATATTGGAGAGCACCTACTGGGTTGGGAGTTGATGAGAAGAAGGCAGGGATTAGCTCCTAAACCCTCAGTCCTAGAGTTGTCATGGCCTTTTAAGAATTACGAGTTCCTCAAAAAGTTAAGCATATAATTACTACTACATGACCCAGCAAATCCACCCCTAAGTATTAGGTTGGTGCAAAAGTAAATGACTTTGCATCAACCCAAAGAATTGAAAATAGAGACTAGGCCGGGCGCGGTGGCTCAAGCCTGTAATCCCAGCACTTTGGGAGGCCGAGACGGGCGGATCACGAGGTCAGGAGATCGAGACCATCCTGGCCGACACAGTGAAACCCCGTCTCTACTAAAAAATACAAAAAAACTAGCCGGGCGAGGTGGCCGGCGCCTGTAGTCCCAGCTACTCGGGAGGCTGAGGCAGGAGAATGGCGTGAACCCGGGAGGCGGAGCTTGCAGTGAGCCAAGATCACGCCACTGCACTCCAGCCTGGGCGGCAGAGCGAGACTCTGTCTCAAAAAAAAAAAAAAAATAGAGACTCAAACAAATAGGCATAGCAGCACTATTCGCAATCACTGAACGGTGGAAAAAACCCAGATGTCCCTCAACGGATGAATGAACAAGCAAAACGTGGTCTATCCTTACAATGGACTATTATTCAGTCATAAAAAGGAATGACGTTCTGACACATGCTACAACATGGATAAATCTCAAAATATTTTTTATGCCTTATGAATGAATGCAGAGGTAAAAGGCCCTATAGTCTATGAATCCATTTATAGGAACCTTCAAGAGTAGGTAAATCCATAAAGACAGAAAATAAATTAGTGGTTGCCAGGGGCCTGGGAGGAATAAGAGGTGACTGCTTAATGGTTACCAGGGTCTCTGGGGTGATGAAAAACATCTGGAATTAGATAGTGGTGGTGGCTGCTTAGCATTGGGAATGATCTAAAAGGGTCAGAATTTTCACTTAAAAAGGTTAATATTATGTTTATCTTAATAAAAATGAAAAAGAGGCAGGTGCAGTGGCTCACACCTATAATCCTAGCACTTTGGGAGGCCGAGATGGGCAGATCACCTGAGGTCGGGAGTTCGAGACCAGCCTGACCTAAGTGGAGAAACCCCATTTTTACTAAAAATACAAAATCAGCCGGATGCAGTGGCAGGCGCCTGTAATCCCAGATACTTGGGAGGCTGAGGCAGGAGAATCGCTTGGACCTGGGAGGAGGAGATTGCAGTGAGCCGAGATTGTGCCACTGCACTCCAGCTTGGGCAACAGAGTGAGACTCTATCTCAAAAAAAAAAAAAAAAAAAAAAAAAAAAAGGAAGAAAGAAAAAGAAAAAGAGATTATTATGGAGTTGGCTCTCTTTTATAGATGGGAAGAGAGAGGAGCAAAAAAGTGCACGTAGAGTAATGACACACTCCGATCACACAGACTTATTCTTGAATTTCCACCTGCTACAGGTTGTGGGACCCCAAGCTTGCAACCTTTTTTTTTTTTTTTTTTTCCTGAGACAAGGTGTGGCTCTGTTGCCCAAGCTGGAGTGCAGTGGTGCCATCTCGGCAACCTCTGGCTCCCAGGCTCAAGTGATCCTCCCATTTCAGCCTACTGAGTAGCTGGGACTGTAGACACATGCCACCACACCTGGCTAATTTTTGTATTTCTTTTTTGGAGAGATGGGGTTTCCCTATGTTGCCCAGGCTGATCTCAAACTCCTGGGCTCAAGCAATCCTCCCACCTTGGCCTCCCAAAGTGCTGGGATGACAGGTGTGAACCACCATGCCTGGTCAAGAGAAGTTAATTTTCTGTGCAGTATTAAAATGGCAAACAAATGTTACAACACATGCCAGTGCTGGCCAATGAGTATTGCCTATTTGGAGCAGTCAACAAAAAGGCTTTACAGCCTCTTTTAGGTTTACTTAATTTATTTTTTATTTTTCATTATTTTTTGACCTGTTAGCAGGAAGCACTCTTTCAGGTTTTTAGGGGGAAAAAATGTGATAGATTAGTGATGTCTGTTATGTGCACCATAAGAGATAATGAGGATATGTGGGTTGTGCATGGAGGTGGCATTTGAGCTTGGGTTTTAGAATATAAAGCTAGGGGCTGGGCACGGTGACTCACACCTGGATTCCCAGCACTTTGGGAGGCTGAGGCGGATGGATCACCTGAGGTCAGGAGTTCAAGACCAGCCTGGCCAAAATAGTGAAATCCTGCCTCTACTAAAAACACAAAAATTAGCCGGGCGTGGTGGCAGATGCCTGTAATCCCAGCTACTGGGAGGCTGAGGCAGGAGAACTGCTTGAACCCACAAGGTGGAGGTTGCAGTGAGCCGAGATTGTGCAATTGTACTCCAGCCTGGGTGACAGAGCAAGACTCTGTCTCAAAAATAAATAAATAAATAAATAAATAAATAAATAAAAATAATAATATAAAGCTTGGGTCCAAACCACCGCCCTATCTTAGGTACTTGTTTAACAGGGTGAAACTTACAAAAACGCTCTGAGCCTCAGTTTCCTGATTCGTAGATTGGAGACAGTGGCGCCTCTCTCACTGCAGGGTTGTGCTGGGAATTAGGGATGACGGATGAACACATCCTGGACAATCATAGGCACAAATCATAGGCACACAAGTCATTTGCATTTACTCTGTCCCTGACTTGCTCCTGTCTTACACTTTCTGCTGAAGATGTAATCATTGATTCTAGAGCCCCATGGTCTGAGATTCCTGGAGATTTCAGGAGTTGCCAAGGAAAGAGGCCCCACAGAGAGGCAGACTTTCCCTGCAGGCTTGCACTGCAAACCCCAGATGCAGGCTGCCACAAGGGAAGGCTCTTCTCAGTATAGATGTCTGAAGCATCAATGATGATAGAAGGGCGCTGGGTGCCCAGGGTTCCAGTATATCCCTGCTTGTGGGCAAGTCTCCAACACACTCTTGCCATCATCCTTCTCCTGGATGAAGGCAATGATATCCTAAATGGCCTCTTGGCTTCCTTTCTTGCTCTTATTTTATTTTTTTGAGAGACGGGGTCTTACTCTGCTGCCCAGGCTGGAGTGCAGTGGTGTGATCTTGGCTCACTGCAAGCTCTGCCTCCCTGGTTCAAGTGATTCTCCTGCCTCAGTTTCCTGAGTAGCGGGGATTACAGGTGCACACCACCACACCTGGCTAATTTTTGTATGTTTTGTAGAGACGGGGTTTCACCATGTTGGCTAGGCTGGTCTTGAACTCCTGACCTCAAGTGATCTGCTGGCTTTGGCCTCCCAGAGTGCTGGGATTACAGGCATGAGCCACCTTGCCTGGCTGGATCACATTGTTTCTAAGGCCCGTTCGGACTCTTGAGAAACACCTGACAAGCGTGCTAAGGGTTCTACATTACTGAGAATTTGCCACAACATTTTCCCAAGCCTTGCTCCTACCTGGAAGTGGCATTAATATCTCCCTGTTTGATTCTACCGGGCCCTTTGCAATCCGCTGGACCCTGGATATGCACGTCTGGGGAAACAAGCGGGCGAAGGAGTCTTGATTGAGAAGGGAGGTGCTTTCAGAGCACTGGCATGCCATGAAGTTGTGACCAAGGAGGTTGGAGAAAGCTGAAAATCTGAAGTGACAGCAGGTTGGCTGCTGGCCCTCCTGGTCTCTGAGACCCCCAACCTCCTCCGTGCATTTCCCAAACCATGCACTACCCTTCCTTTGAGCTCTTATTTCTCATATGACTTGTGTTTACTTAACATTTTTCTTGAAATCAACTTGCTTTTTCAATTTAGAAAAGTAATTTTCCTAGAATTCTTTCCAATTGCTACCTTCTGGCCAGGTGCAGTGGCTCATGCCTGTAATCCCAGAATTTTGGGAGGCCGAGGCAGGTGGATCAGCTGAGGCCAGGCGTTTGAGACTAGCCTGGCTAACATGGTGAAACTCCCATCTCTATGAAGAAAAATGTAACAGATTAAAAAAACCTAATTGCTACCTTCCCCCCTCAAATTTTATTTGCTACAAAGGCAACTGGGAAAAGAACATAATAAAATTAAAGCAAGTTATTCAATTAAAAGCCAGACAGAGTTGACTGCCCAAGGCTACAGCCCCAGGCCTGTCTCTCTCCTTTCTCTAGAGACTGGGAGAAAGCAGACAGGTGTTAAAGGCAGACTGGTATCGCATGGGGACCCTTTCCTTGACATGGTCAGAACTGAAAGAGAAATTTAAATCAATCAGTAAATCAAACAGAATAGGAATTGTCAGGGTACGTAGCAAACGCTGCCAATTTTTGTTTCAGCCGTGCAGTGGGCCTGAAGTAAGTTCTATTCTTTACTGTGTGTCTCAGTCAAAACAAGTCAAAACCCTGGTCTAGCCAGATAGTGAGCTCTTCAGTCCCACCCACTTCTCCTCGTCCCTTTTCTTTTGATTAAAATGCTAATTAGCTCTCTCTGCTTCCTTGATGTGTCTGGTGCATTGTGGGGAGGGGCTAAATGAGCTAAGAGGCCGAATTCAATGTTAAAATCAGTAAAGTGAGAGGAATTCAGGTGAAAGTGGAAACAAATTCTTGCAATTAGCTCTGGAGAAAGAATAATCATAGTAAAAGTACCAGCTCCTGTTTATTTACTTACTGTTCACCTACTACACGCAATAGACCTTCCATAGGTCCTTCGGGTGATCTGCAGGATTGGCCTTGTAAAACCGGTTCAGAAGCCTAAAAGGCTTGTTCAAGGTCTTAGAGCTCAAAAGCCAGAAATTTCTAGTCTTCGCTGCGCCTGATGCTCGCTCACCAGAAGCTAAGCCTTGTGTCAAAGCTCCACCCAGACCAAGCAGGTCTGAGTCTCACAGGTGTGACCTGGGCATCGGGGGAGCTCTGGAGGCTCGGAGGCTGAGAACTACTGTTAATTACCTTAAAGGGTGGACGGTGGGCCCTGCATACGACCACAGGTCGGCGTGATCCTCAAATCCTTGGAGTTGGAGGTCAAACATCCCAGGGATACAGGGAGAAAAAAGGCTGTGGTGGCCACTGGTGGAGGCGGAGTGCGAGGTGCTGGATATGAAACTGCTTCTGGCTGGGCGCGGTGGCTCAAGCCTGTAATCCCAGCACTTTGGGAGGCCGAGACGGGCGGATCACGAGGTCAGGAGCTCGAGACCACCTGGCTAACATGGTGAAACTCCGTCTCTACTAAAAAATACAAAAAAAACTAGCCGGGCGAGGTGGCAGCCGCCTGTAGTCCCAGCTACTCGGGAGGCTGAGGCAGGAGAATGGCGGGAACCCGGGAGGCGGAGCTTGCAGTGAGCTGAGATCGCGCCACTGCACTCCAGCCTGGGCGACAGAGCAAGACTCCGTCTCAAAAAAAAAAAAAAAAAAGAAAGAAACTGCTTCTTCCCGGCGTCTCCCCAATCTTGCATCCTTCAAAATAATCTTACCCTCAGACTAGCCATCCCTGGCCTCTCACTGACCTGCCATATAACCTCAGGCACATTAACCTTTCTGTGCCTCAGTTTCCTGATCTGTAAAATGGGAGTAATACCAATTGGAACTATTTCGTGGGCTGGCAGAGGTCCTTGCTGTTTACCCAGCCCCACAGCAGTGCCTGGCTGCAAACAATCATTGAATAAACAGTAAATACTCAACAAGCAGCCTACGAAGATGGCGTCTGACTCACCTTTCTACTCCGCAGCTTCCCAGGTCCTGTGAACACGAACTCTTTGCATGCATCATTGGTTAGAAACGGACCCCCTAGATCTCTCTAGAAAAGACCCTGCCTCTCATTTTCCTATCAGCCGTTAGGACCAACACAAAAGTGCTGGCAGATGCTGGGGACATTCCTTTCCCATCTGCAGCCCCAGCTGCTGGCTTCTCTGCAGACTCAACCGGGACACAAAGACACACTCAGCCAAGTGCACTTCGGTTGTCAAGGCCAGGGGTCGCCATGGCAACCCATAAAGTCGGAGCCCTGGGCCTCAGCAGACGGGGCTAACAGGGCCCCATTCAGGGGCGGTGGCACAGGGACAGACGCTTTATCTCACATCCAGCTTTCTCCTCAGACTTCAGCTGCAACAGCCTCTTCGACTTTCCCCTCGGCATGGGCCCCAGCCCTCTCTCCCTGCAGGCATGACTTCCTATCATCTGCCTCTTGGGCATCATAAAATCATCAGTGACTTGTATAGGGAGACAGGAATACTGCTCTTGGAAACAGGCAAGTGTCTATTCCTGAGAAAGACTGAGAATGATGTTGGGAAAGTAACATGAGCCAGAAATTGGGTCTAAAGTGTGGCTGGGCCGGATATGTTATCTAGGCAAGTTGCTGAACTCATCAGGGCCTTAGTTTCTGCATCTGTAAAACGCGAAGAATGAAATCTATTTGTGAAGCCAGGAGGCACTTAACTGGCTTAAGGTCAATTGAAGAAAGTACATAGGATGTAGAAAAGATGCCTGTTGCAGGCCATTTTCTGTTTCCAAAGAGCTCTTTAAAATTGTGCATTTTGGCTGGGTGCGACGGCTCATGCCTGTAATCCCAGCACTTTGGGAGGCCGAGGCAGGCGGATCACCTGAGGTCAAAAGTTCGAGACCAGCCTGGCCAATATGGTGAAATCCCAACTCTACTAAAAATACAGAAATCAGCTGAGCGTGGTGGCAGGTGCCTGTAGTCCCAGCTACTCGGGAGGCTGAGGCAGAAGAATTGCTTAAACCTGGGAAGCAAATGTTGCAGTGAGTCGAGATCATGCCACTGCACTCCCATCTGGCAACAAGAGTGAAACTCCATCTCAAAAATAAGTAAATGAATAAACAAAAATTGTGAACAACTTCTTCTCCTCCTCTTCCTCCTCCTCCTCCTCCTCCTCCTTCTCCTTCTCCTCCTTCTCCTCTTCCTTCTTCTTCCTCTTCTTCTTCTTTTTAGACAGAGAGAGACAAGGTCTCACTGTGTTTCCCAGGCTGGACTTGAAGTTAGTAAAGGCACTTCTTCTATAGCCTGATGAGCTGCTAAAGACTATTGGCACATGCGGTGGCCCTGCTACCAGCCTGAACATCCAGATTTCATAAGAAAGAAGCTGGTCTGCCTCAACCTCTTTCATCCTCTTGCCCCTGTCCTCTCTGTCCACCTCAATCAGGAATCCAGGGAGCATGAACACATCATTGCTAGCAGGCAGATAGTTACCCAACCTGTGACAAAATTGGAGAGAAAAATGGACAGGGCTTCAAATCCAAGCCTCCGAATGTGAGACACAGAGAGCCTTTGTTCTGGTGTAGGAAATAATATGGAAAGAAATATGTGCAAAAGGATAAGCTAGTTTTGGATTTCTGATCCTACAAGGGAGAAGGAGTGAAAGAATGGAATTGGCTTAGAAAGGATGCTTGTACCCATGCTGAAGTAGCTACCCGGGCCAACGCCACAGAAGGTCCGGCTTATAAAATCTGTTTGTTCAGTTCAATAAATGCTTTCTGCACACCTGTGCTGAGCCCCACAGATTCCTCGGTAAACAAGGACACGTCCTGCTGTGTTCTGTGGGACCTTGTGTTCCCGTGGGGAGTCCAACAAGCAACAAACAAATCGGGTCGGCTTGATTGGAGGAAACGCACTTCCCGTTCAGAGAAAACAAACCACTTTCACGGACTCCAGAAACTGCTAAGTACGCAAAAATCACAGCATATAACAAGTGAAACATTTATATCTCCTTCAAGGACCACACAGTTCCAGACTTGGAAACACTTTGTTGGTGGCTAGAGTCACGCTGTGTGCCTGGCAGCATTCCTACATTCACTTGCAAAGACCTTAACTTTTCTGTAATTCAAAGTATCTTTCATTTATGCCTGTGTGTGTAGGTATCTGCTCTGATTTTATGAATGAATGCCAACCATGTCAAGGTTTCACATACACCATCTTATCTCCTCCTGAGGAGACAGATACTTCTATTCCCATTGTTCAAGGTGGTATAAGGAGGCCTCTAAAACCCTGCCCCCCTGACTGAGGCTGCCATTTAGGGTCATCTTCCCAGAGGCAGGGGCTGGCTCAGGGGACCTCAGAGACCAGCTCTGGGAAGCATGTACCTGGAGGGTGCCGTCCGTTTCCAGGGTCCAGAATAGTGCCTGGCCATTGTAGGTGCTCAAAAATACTTGCTGAATTCAATCATGGAGTTTCAGCCCTATACTCCGACAACCGCAGGAACGGAACTGAAAAGCAACCTCTGAGGCCCATCCGTCAGATTAAGGCAATGTTTCTCAAACTTTTTTTCATTGTCATTCCCCTAAAGATTCTTTATTAGCTACATACCCCATGAAATTTTAATTCCACAGATAAATTGTATATCTGCTTATGTATTGTATTTTATACCTGTACTTTATTCATAAAGAGTAAGATTTATTTTCTTCCCCATAAACCAATGTTTACTCTCTTGGGAATACTGATCCCACTAAGAATGCAGGGATTAAGCGCACACCTGCCATGTGCCAGTTGCTGGGTTGGACATTTGTTCTCCTTCATCTTATTCCATTCTTGCAACCATATTACACACTATGCATCACCAACCCTATAAGACTGAGGATGAGTCTGAGGTTCAGAGACGGTTGTGGCTTATCCTGTGTCACACAGCTTGTCAATGGCAGAGCCAGTCTTCAAACTCGGGTCTGTGAGGCTTTAAAGCTAGTGCTGTTCTGTTTCCTTGCACAGAGAAGTAACACGCCCAAGCTCACCTCGTGGAGAAGAGGTGATCCGGGACCAGACGTGTAATCCTAGCACTTTGGGAGGCCAAGGTGAGAGGATCGCTTGAGCCCAGGAGATTGAGATCAGCCTGGGTGACAGAGCGAGACCCCATCTCTAAAAGAAAAAAAAAAATAGGTGATTTGGGATTTTAATTTAATTCTTAAATTAGTTCTTCTGATTCCAACTTCAGTTTCTTTTTACCCAATACATTGCCTCAAAAATATCTTTAGGCTACTTGACAAACTCACTGGGTATAAAAATCAGTGTCTTGGACTATCCCAAGAGGGAAAGGAATAGAAAAGGGACAGAAAGAGGTGCCTGATGGATTGATTGGGAGACTTTGGTCTAAGCTAGAGCACCAGGTCAGAGTGTAGTTAATGTAACGTAGAAATCAATTCACTGGGCTGTCACCTGCTGGTCTGGTTTGGTTTGGAGTCACAATGAAGGCACAGGTAGTTTGATCTAAGGCAGTCCTGCCCAACAGAAATATAGCACAAGCTTTCAATGCAAACCACATAGGTAATTTGACATTTTCTGGTAGCCATGTGAAAAAAGCAAAAACAGCGGCAACCAATTTTATTCATGTATCTTATTTAACCCATTGTATCTAAAATGTAATAATTTTGATACATAATCAATATAGTTATTATTATTATTATTATTGAGATGGAGTTTTGCTGTTGTTGCCAGGCTGGAGTGCAGTGGCACGATCTCGACTCACTGCAACCTCCCCCTCCCAGGTTCAAGCGATTCTTCTGCCTCAGCCTCCCGAGTAGCTGGGATTACAAGTGTGTGCCATCACCCCCGGCTAATTTTTGTATTTTTAGTAGAGACAAAGTTTCACCATGTTGGTCAGGCTGGTCTCAAACTCCTGACCTCAAGTGATCCACCCGCCTCGGCCTCCCAAAAGTACTGGGTTTATAGACGTGAGCTACCATGCCCGGCTATCAATATAGTTATTAATAAGATATTGTGCATTTATTTTTCGTGTGTATGCTAAGTCTTCAAAATCTGGTGTGAATTTCACACTCACAGCACATCAGAGTTTAGAATAGCCACGTGTCAGATGTTCAATGACCAGATCTGATGAACGGCTACTGTACTGGCCTGTGTGGGCTGAGACATTGCATCAGGATTGGAGTGTGGTCACAGGAACATACAATCTGATCTGCTGAAATGCCACGGCCTGCCTGGGCCTGTCTGCTGCAATGACTCAGGAACAAGTAGTTTAGTCTAGGAGAGGCTCTCAATGGGATCCAATAAAAAGGGAGTGCAGACATGGCTGGCTACATGACGTGTGGGACCCAGTGCATCAAATAAATATTCGAGGTCCCTTGTTAGAAAATGGTTACAAATTGCAAGCCAGTGACATGGGGGGATCTTCTGAACACAGGACCCTGTGTGACCACATAGATCACAAACCCATGAAGCAGGCCTTGGGTACAGAAGAAAAAAAAAACCCTCCAGGTTTACCCATCACTGACCAAGGCGAGGGTGCTGGGATCACATTTGCAGCAACAAATACAATTAGCAGCAGCAACAGCAGACACTTACTTTCGGCCAAACCCTGTTCTAACTTCTTTAGATATCATAATACCCATCAGAACAACCTTCTGATATTATAATTATCCACTCGTAGCAAAAAAAAAAAAAAAGGAAACAGATCACAGAGAGGTTAAGTGATTTGCCCAACATCACACAGCCATGTAGTATCTTTAGTACTAAATTTCACAAAACAGGGGGTTGGGGCATAATGTGGCCTGGACTTACATCTGGCTCTGCCTCTGTTTTCTCCACTGGAAAGTGGGTGTGATAGAGCTGTCCCATCCCCAAGCTGCCCTGAGGATGAAATGAGATAATCCACGCACAAAGCTAAGCACAGTGTCCAGCCTGGGCACTGGAAAATCTTCAAACCCACATAAACCCACATAAAAGTTATGAACGTAGTTCCACAACTGCCTGTAATCCTAGAAACTGTTAACATTTTGCCACACTTGTACCCACTCTATTATCTATCTTCTGAATTATTTGAGAGTTAGTTGTGGATGTTGTGATATTTCATCCTTAAATCCTTCAGCCTGTACCTTCTAAGAACGAGAATATTCTCTTATATAACCTAGTACAAACGATCTGAGATACAAAGTCACTCTCATGAAGGTATCATTAATAAAATACTATTGTCTTTTATTTATTTATTATTGGCCTATTCACATTAAAATGTTATTATCTAATATATAATCTATATTCAGATATTCCCACTTATCCCTAAAATGTCTTCAAATTTTTTTTTGGTTTTTTTTGAGACAGGGTCTCGCTCTATCACCTAGGCTGGAGTGCAGTGGCATGATCATGGCTCATGGCTCACTGCAGCCTCGAACTCTTGGGCTCAGGTAATCCTCTTGCCTCAGCCTCCTGAGTAGCTGAGACCACAGGCACACACCACTATGTCCGGCTAGTTTATTTTTATATTTATTTTTTGTAGAGATGGGGTCTCGCTATATTCCTGAGGCTAGTCTCTAACTCTTGACCTCAAGTGATCCTCCTTCCTCGGCCTCCCAAAGCACTGGGATTACAGGTGTGAGCCACTGAGCCCAGCCCACAAATGTTTTCTGTTCCCTTGATCCAGGCTTCATCCTAGGATCAGACATTGCATTTGGGCTCATGGCTCTTTTATTTCTTTTAACCTGGAACCATTTCTCAGCCCTTTTGCCTTTTAAAAGACATTGGCATTTTGGCCGGGCACGGTGGCGCAAGCCTGTAATCCCAGCACTTTGGGAGGCCGAGACGGGCGGATCACAAGGTCAGGAGATCGAGACCATCCTGGCTAACACGGTGAAACCCCGTCTCTACTAAAAAATACAAAAAAACTAGCCGGGCAAGGTGGCAGCGCCTGTAGTCCCAGCTACTCGGGAGGCTGAGGCAGGAGAATGGCGTGAACCCGGGAGGCGGAGCTTGCAGTGAGCTGAGATCCGGCCACTGCACTCCAGCCTGGGTGACAGAGCAAGACTCCGTCTCAAAAAAAAAAAAAAAAAAAAAAAAAGACATTGGCATTTTAAGAATCCCAGCCAGTCATTTTGCATGTAGTTGTGTGCATAGTTTTCTTTATGTCCTTGCAAAATGAAGTGCAGCTCACGGGCAAATGTGGGGAAAGAGGTCGGTTGGACACTTGATGTCAGAGGCTCCAAGTGATTTCAGCAGGTAGAGGAGGGCGTATAGTGTTAGCTGTTCTTGGGTGGAAATTAAAGATTTCCGGGAAGCAGTGACAGGGGATGTTTAACGATGATTAGCACTTAGCAGGTGGGGTCGTGGCAGACAGAGGCCAGGGCAGGGGAAGGGGGATGGCAGCCCGGAGGAAATGCAGGCAGCAGCAGTGTGTCTGAGTGTGAGAGTATCACGTGTGATCGGGTCTGTTCCTACTTGAACTGGAAACTTCCTGAGGCCAGTCCTTGTCTCCAGCTCTGTCCTCTCTGCCAGGGTGCCCAGAGTCAGGGTTCACTTAGAGCAACTGGCTGCCAAGTTTCCCAAATACCCAGGGACATGCAAAGCACAGAGGACCCCCTTCGTCCACCAGCGGCCTGGCTACCAGCTTGCACACACCAACCGCAGGAGCTTCAGCGGCAACCTGTCAGGATTCCATATCTTGCCCTGCAAATGAAATTGCATTTTCTAAAATTGCTTTCTTCTGGTTGCCTCTTGGGGCATAGGCTGCTTCTGGGAAAAAAATTCAAAATGAACTTCTAATCAGCCACAAGATGTGAAGAGAGCGGCTGTCCAGAGCTTCCTGATATCTACTCTTGGCGTGAGCCGCCCAGGCTGTCAACTGAGATTCTCACTGCAAACTCTGTCTGAAATGCCCAGTGACAGCGCCCCCTGAGCCTTCCATTCCCCTGAGTTTCAAAGAGAAAGGGGTGTGTGTGTTTGTGCTGTTCTTGTCCTTAGAATGAAGGGAAGGGATTTGTTTTGGGGCTTGAACAAAAATGCCTTTTCAAGGTGACTCTCACTTCATTTCCTAAGACCAGATGCAGGAAGACTGTGGTGTTGCGAGCCTACTGATGAGAGCAATTCCTTATCTCATCATTTCTATATCCATCTTTCATTATTTTGTCCCCACTTTAAAGGGTCTCCTCCTGCTGTGTTCACAAAGCGTCCTTGAAAAATCTGTGATGTACATTTGTGTGTCCACACAGAGAGCCAGGCGCATGTGCACACAGGTACACAGGTGCACAAGGGTGTGTGCCCACACAGTTGCACACCCCAACACCACAGATAACAGGCACTGACAGACACTGGCACCACCTCCCCATGCCAGAAGATACATAACATACACACGTAAGGATGCACACGTGCACACGCACACACACATGTGCACATGCACACGCAGACACACATATACATTTGCACTCACGGTGCCTGGTAGTCGGAGTCCTGTGGCGAGCTCAGCTCGCCTGCTTAAAATGCCTTCTCTATGTCATTCTGCAGAGGCCAGGAATGCAGCTGGCTGGGTTCATCCTAAGAGGTGCTGTTGGGCACCAGCTCCCTCCTCAGGAGGGTGTCCTGGATTTCCAGGCAGTCCCAAAACATGGGCACAGGTAGAGGAGACAGAAAAGGGCCCCTTGGAAGCAAAGCAGGTTTGGGAAAAGGATGCGCTCAGCTGGAACCCG
Source organism: Macaca mulatta (assembly GCF_049350105.2). Taxonomy (NCBI): domain Eukaryota; kingdom Metazoa; phylum Chordata; class Mammalia; order Primates; family Cercopithecidae; genus Macaca; species Macaca mulatta. The sequence continues at coordinate 9,941,705 of NC_133425.1, read as the reverse complement.
GCAAATGCGCAAGGGAGAGGAATGGAGGGAAGGTGAAGGAGGAGGGGAGAGACAGAACGTGAGGGACTGAAAGATGGATTCAGAAAGAGAAGGGTTTTCAGACAGAAACAGAAAAAATACAACACAGAAACAAAGATTAACAGAGGCAGCAAGAGAGAGATAAACAGAGAGAAAAAAATAGAATACAGATTTTTAAAAAGATGTTTTAAACCCAGCTAGGTTTAAGCCAGAAGGAAAAGCCACATCATTTCAGACCTTGTAAAATAGGCTATCTCCCTCCCCTTTTTCCTTCCAGGGGCCTCTTCCTAGATTTTTTTTTTTTTTTTTAAACAGGCTCAGGAAGCCCTGAAGGGACAAAGCAGAAATCCAGGGCTTCAGATGCCTAAATGGTTTTCCCAGAAGTCTGCTGTTGCGGTGTTGCAGACGCAGCCACAGCCATGACGGGGCTGCGGTGGGGGGGCATCAAGTCATCTCCAGGACACCCAAGGCAGAGGGGCTGCTCTGGCTCCCATGCTCCACCTGACCCTGTCTGGGGGGTTAGGGAGGAACCTAGAGGAGCAATTACCCAACTCCCCCATTGTAGCCCATGCTGGGTCAACGCGGGTCCACAGGGGGTCCAGAAGAGGAAACGAGGATGGTCACAAGATGGGGAGGGGGCATGAGGGGGGGCAGAGAGCCCTTGGTCACATGCTGCTCATCAGTTACCATGACGACGGCAAGGGGGTGGAGGCACCCAGAATGGAGGCTGCAGGAGAGAGACACTGGTTCTAAATCACCGTGACAGCGCTTCGGTTGAGCTATTACGCCGTTGCCGAGGCAACCAATGGGATCAAATCGCAGACGAAATCTATAATTATTACAAGCCAGATACCGGCATCCTCGGTGCAGTAATCAGCACGTTAGGGCAATTCAACCTGAGCTCTGAGAGGGAGGAACGTCAGCCCCCAGCCCCCAAATCGGGGCAGAACAAGGACCAGAGGGGACTCCACAGAGCAGATCTGTTGATGCTGCAGATTGGGAACCTGGAAGGATCTTTTTGGCCAAATAAAACATAAATTGAGGGGAACCACATGAAATTGACAATATTCACCAGTGAGCCACCGCGCCTGGCCCATTTCCCATGATTTTAAATGAAACTTTCCAATGCACAGCAAAGCCGAAAGAATTTTAAACTAAATCCCTATATACCCACCACTAGCCTCCACCATTCACATGATTACCACCTGTGCTTTATCACATCCTGTTTTTGATGCATTTCAAAGTAAACTGTAGACATCAGTATCCTTCCCCCCAAAATATTTCAACCTGTATAAAATTAAGCACTTTGGCCGGGCGCGGTGGCTCAAGCCTGTAATCCCAGCACTTTGGGAGGCCGAGACGGGCGGATCACGAGGTCAGGAGATCGAGAGACGATCCCGGCTAACACGGTGAAACCCCGTCTCCACTAAAAAATACAAAAAAAAAATAGCCGGGCAAGGTGGTGGGTGCCTGTAGTCCCAGCTACTCGGGAGGCTGAGGCAGGGGAATGGCGTAAACCCGGGAGGCGGAGCTTGCAGTGAGCTGAGATCCGGCCACTGCACTCCAGCCTGGGTGACAGAGCAAGACTCCGTCTCAAAAAAAAAAAAAAAAAAAAAAAAAAAAAAAAAAAAAAAAAAAAATTAAGCACTTGGTAATTTTTAAAACAAAAATAGTAATTTCTTTCTTTTCTTTTTTTTTTATGAGACGGAGCCTTGCTCTGTCATCCAGGCTGGGGTGCGGTGGCACCATCGTGGCTCACTGCAACCTCAGTCTCCCGGGTTCAAGTGATTCTCCTGCCTCAGCCTCCTGAGTAGCTGGAACTACAGGTACAAGCGACTACACCCAGCTAATTTTTGTATTTTCAGTAGAGATGGGGGTTTCACCATGTTGGCCAGGCTGGTCTCGAACTCCTGACCTCGAGTGATCCACCCTTCCCCGCCGGCCTCCCAAAGTGTTGGGATTACAGGCATGAGCCACTGCACCTGGCCAAAAATAGTAATTTCATATGGTTCAATCTAAAGACAATAAAGTCTAGGTTTCTGTTTTTTTGTCTGTCTAATCTTTCATCCATCTAGCCTTCTCTCCCTCCATCTCTCCAACCATCTTCTCTTCCTACCCATCCATTTTTCCATCCATCCATCCATCCATCTTCCCATCCATCCATCCATCCATCCATCCATCTATCTACCCACCCACCCATCGCTGGGAGAACTCATGCACACTCATGGTTCCCACAAATGATTCACTATCCCCAAATCCTCTCCCTGGTTCAGTAGGATGTCCTTCATATCAAGTGCAATATGTTCTCACAGTTATCATCATCTTCTCCTCACTACACCGATTTCCTTTCCTATGTTGAGCATCTCCATTAACAGACCCACTGCCTACTCATTTGTTTAAACCAGAAACTCAAGAAATCTGATTCCTCCTTCCTGTTATCTTCCTTCACCACCACACCACAGAATTTGACTTCCGCAGTAGCTCTGGGCCCCACCCTTTCCCCCTTTCCTTTGTCCTTGTTCGGGTACCCATTGTTTCCTACCTGGACAGCTGCCCCCACCTCCTGACGGCCCCCCAGCTGCCATCTCACCTTTCCTCTGCTTTCTCCACACTGACTTTTTATCATGAAATATCTGGCCATATTCATGATGCAGGAGAACTGGCACTTCATTCATTGCTGGCAGGAGAGGAAATTCATACAAATGGCTTGGAGAGCAATTTGTCAAAATCTGTAAAATTGTAAGCGCACAGACCATTTATCCCTAGCATAATTCTACTTGAAGGAATTTGCCTCATTTATATAAACTGAAAATCACCTAATTGTCCATCAGTGGGAACTGGTTAAAATAAACTGGGGTACATCCATCACGCAGAATAACCTGTATTCGACAAAAAGAATGCGATGGCGCTTTCCATACTGATGTGGGAAAGTGATTAATGTTGGTTGCTGGTTGTAATAAATGTTGGTCTTCTCTCTTGTTCTAAAGACTCCTGTAGAGCCGGGCGCGGTGGCTCAAGCCTGTAATCCCAGCACTTTGGGAGGCCGAGACGGGCGGATCACGAGGTCAGGAGATCGAGACCATCCTGGCTGACACTGTGAAACCCCGTCTCTACTACAAAATACAAAAAAACTAGCCGGGCGAGGTGGCGGGCGCCTGTAGTCCCAGCTACTCGGGAGGCTAAGGCAGGAGAATGGCGTGAACCCGGGAGGCGGAGCTTGCAGTGAGCTGAGATCTGGCCACTGCACTCCAGCCTGGGCGACAGAGCGAGACTCCGTATCAAAAAAAAAAAAAAAAAAAAAAGACTCCTGTAGAAACCACCTAACCAGAGAGTGAGGTAAACACAGAAACACACTTTGGAGGCTTGGAAAGTTGAGAGAATCCAGAAGGTTGGTACAAGAAGGCCTAGTTCTAGTTCCTGCTCAGATGCGAAGGTGCTTGCTCCTGAGCCTACTTCCTTTCTCTCTCTCTCTCTCTCTCTCCCTCCCTCTTTCTCTCTCTCTCTCTCCCTCTCTCTCTCTCTCTCTCTCTCTCTCTCTCAGCAGCCTCAACCTCCTGGGCTCAAGCAATCTTTCCATCTCAGCCTCCTGAGTAGCTTGGAGACTACAGGCATGCACTACCACCCCTGAGTAATGTTTTTATTTTTATTTTTTGTAGAGACGGGGTCTCGCTATGTTGCCTAGGTTGGTTATGAACTCCTGGGCTCAAGCAATCCTCCCACCTCGCCTCCCAAAGTGCTGGGATTAAAGGTGTGAGCCACTGTGCCCAGCCTCTCATCTCCCTAAGGGGCTGACCATACCTCCCACGGTCATTCTGAAGATCAAATGTCGACATGGAGGTAAAAATGGCACGCGAAAGTCCATCTTGCTAAACAAATGAGAGTTACTGTTATTCATTTGTCTTCAGAGTTTACTTAGCCCCCTTCTGAATACTAAACATCCCTAACACATGTAACAAAAGCTATAACCTTTATTTGTGTTTGAGCACCTGTTTTGTGCTAGGACTGAGCTAAGTACTTTCTATATATTATCTCATTGATTGAAACAGTGCTTTTGTGCTAGGGATTTTTGCTTCCATTTCACAGATATTAGTGGAGGCACACAGAGGTTAACTGGCTGGGCTTGGTGGTTCACCCCTGTAATCCCAGCACTTCCGGAGGCCAAAGTGGGCGGATTCCTTGAGCTCAGGAATTCAAGACCAGCCTGGGCAATATAGTGAAAGCAGGTGTCTACCAAAAAAATACAAACATACAAAAATCAGCTAAGAGTGGCGGCACACGTCTGTAGTCCCAGCTACTCAGGTGGTGGAGAGAGGATGGCTTGAGCTTAGGAGGCAGAGGTTGCAGTGAACTGAGATTGTGCCACTGCGCTCCAGCCTGGGTGATAAAGTGAGACCCTGCCTCAAAAAAAAAGGTTAACTGACTGTTCTAATAGCATACAGAGAGTACTGCTACCCTGATAAGCCCCTACATCTTTCTGATTGCCACGTCCACGCTTTTCTCATTCCTTAACCATTGCTACTTTCTATATCACGCCTTTAGACCTGTACGATTGAAAATAAATATAGGCCTGGCGTGGTGGCTCACGCCTGTAATCCCAGCGCTTTGGGAGGCCAAGGCAGGCGGATCATTTGAGGCCAGGGGTTCGAGACCAGCTTGGCTAACATGGTGAAACCCCGTCTCTACTAAAAACACAAAAATTAGCTGGGTGCGGTGGCAGGCACCTGTAATCCTTGCTACTCTGGAGGTTGAAGCAGGAGAATCGCTTGAACCCAGGAGGCAGAGGTTGCAGTGAGCTGAGATCATGCCACTGCACTCTAGCCTGGGCGACAGAGTGAGACTCCATCTCAAAAAAAAAAAAAAAAAAAAAAAGAAAAGAAATATAAATGTGAGTCACGTGTGTCAATTAAAATTTTCTAGTGGTCACATCAAAAAAGAAAAGAAACAGATAAAATTCATTTTTTAGAACACATGGAAAAAGGCAAAAATCGAAAAAAGATAAATAATACATTAAAAAATAAATCACTAAAAATAAAGAAATTAATATTAATTCTATTTAACCTGATGTGTCCTCAAAATCTCATCATTTCACCATGTCATAAATTAGCATAAAACTAATTACTATGAAAACGAATTAGTGAAATGTTAATATTTTGATATCCTTTTTGGCATACCAAGTCTTCAGAATTAGATGTGTGTTTTACGCTTACAGCACATCCCCGTTCAGACGAACCCCATTTCAGGCACTTGGTAGCCAGGTGTGACTCACTGGAAAATGTAGCTAAGGTGGGACTGACATACACCTAAAGTGAGACTAAACCTTAAATAACAATACTGGCCACCGTTTATTGAGCACCTCTGTTTATTCTCATGAGTCTGTGGAGTAGGTGCTCTTACAAGCTACAGAGGGAGAAAATAAAGCGCAGGTAGTTTAGAACATGCCCCAGATCTCGGAGCTATTTACCTGGGGAACTGCAGTTTGAACCAAAGCCCAAAGCTCATCCAGCAACCTGGCTTCTCCTGTTCTTGCCAATGAATGCCGAATATTTATTACATGTCAGTCATGTGTCTGTAAAATTTAAATCCCTAAGAAAAGAATTTAATCTGTGGGAGTTAATTTTAAAGAATTTGATTGGCCAGGTGCACTGGCTCACACTTGTAATTCCAGCACCTTGGGAGGCAGAGGCAGGGAGACTGCTTGAGCCCAGGAGTTTAAGACCAGTCTGGGCAACAAAGTGAGACACAGCCCTGTCCCTGAGTCCCCCCACCTCCGCCACCCCACCACCGCCATCCCTGTCTCTACAGAAAATAAAAAACCATTAGCTAGGTGTGGTGGTGTGCACCTGTGGTCCCAGTTACATGGGAGGCTGAGGCAGGAAGATCCTTTGAGCCCGGGAGTTTGAGGCTGCAGTGAGCTACGATCATACCACTGCACTCCAGCCTGGGCAACATGGCAAGACCCTGTCTCTTGAGTTAAAAAGTATGCAACTAATTCTGAACTTCTGACCAGCGTGAGACCTTAAGAACTGATAATAAACCAAACAATTAATTTCTCTCTCCCAGCAAGTCTCCTTTTGTCTAGATGGGATGAGAATTAGAGGGAATGATCAAGTTCAGGCTTCCACCCTCCAGAGCAGCTACCCGTAGGAACACAAGGCGGACTTCATTCTTTCATGGGATCACATCTCAGGAAGTCCACTGGTTCCAGCTTTCTCCTCCTACTCAGGCCAAGTTTGACCACCGATTTTAATTATGACATGCAAGTACTGGCAAGATTCTCTTGGAGATGAGGATGGCGGTGATGATTTCGTGAGTTTCATGACTGGTTCTGGGATGATAACCTGGGGTTGCCAATATCCCTAACTCCTGCCCGGGTGCAGTAGCTCACTCCTATAATCGCGGCACTTTGGGAGGCCAAGGCTGGAGGTTTGCTTGAGCTGAGGAGTTCAAGACCAGCCTGGGCAACACAGCGAAGCCCCTGTCTCTACAAAATAAATAAGTAAAGTTTAAAAAAAGTTCCCTAATTCCTGGCTAGGATGCACCGGAGTTAAGTCTAGCTAGCTTTTAGGTTCCACAGTGTGGCTGCTGTTTTAGAAAGGTAAACTTCTCTCTTGCCTCTTGCAAACTGACATAAAGGTAAATCACATTTTAGCTCTCACTTCTTGAACATAACCACAATTACATAGTCATCAGCTTGAGGGTGAAATTAGGGAAGGGAGGAAGAAAAGGGACTCTCATTTGCCTCTAAACTGTCTCTAACTCTGGGCTGGGCACATTGGCTCATGCCTGTAATCCCAGCACTTTGGGAGGCTGAGATGGTAGGATTGCTGGGCCTAGGAGCTGGAGACCTGCGCAACATAATGAAACCCCGTCTCCACTAAAAATAAAAATAAAAAAAATAGCCTGGCATGGTAGTGTGTGCCTGTAGTCCCAGCTACTAGGGAGGCTGAGGTGGGAGGATGGCTTGAGTCTGGGAGGTCGAGGCTGCAGTGAGCCGTGATTGCACCACTGTACTCCAGCCTGGGTGACAGAGGGAGACCTGGTCTCAAAAAAAACAACAAAAAAGTGATTATCCTGCTAGACCACCATGGGCATTGCTCACTAGCATGGGGAGAGAGTCATCTTCCAGCCTCCACTGCCCTAGCCTGTCACTTCTCAGCTCAGCGGTGGCTCCCAGCCTTTCATGAAGCATCTGGGACGTTGCCTAACCCACTTCTGCCTGCCTCTCTTTCCTGAGTCCTGACATGCCACCCCACCCATTCCACCCTCTGATTCCTGGAGGGCACAGAGCTCTGCAGCCTCAGGGCCTTTGCTCCCGCCATTCTTGCAGCCAAGTCTGCTTCCCTCACTCCTCCTTAGCCAAAACCTAGGAATCACTGAGGTCTCAAACACTCCATGTTATCTCTTCGGAGAAGCATTTATAAACCTTCTTGTGGAAATACAATTGTCTTGCTGTAATTTCTTAGAGCTCCTTGTGTAATTCTTTCCATTCATCAGTTAGTACTTACATATTTGTTTGCATGAGTATCTTTGTTTTTTGAGACAGGGTCTTGCTCTGTCTCCCAGGCTAGAGTGCAGTGGCACGATCATGACTCACTGCAGCCTCCACCTCCCAGGTTCAAGTGATTCTCGTGCCTCAGCCTCCCGAGTAGCTGGATTACAGGAGCATGCCACCATGCCCAGCTAATTTTTGTATTTTTAGTAGAGACGAGGTTTTACCATGTTGGCCAGGCAGGTTCATGGCCTCAAGTGATCCACCCACCTTGGCTTCCCAAAGTGCTGGGATTACAGGTATGAGCCACCATGCCTGGCCTCTTTTTTTTTTGAAACAGGGTCTCACTCTGTTGCCCAGGCTGGAGTGCAGTGGTGCAATCACAGCTCACTGCAGCTTTTCATTCAGGGTTCAGGTGATCCTCCCACCTCAGCCTATTGGCTAGGACGACTGGTGTGTTGCACCACCATGCCTGGCTAATTTTTTGTGTATTTTTTTTTTGAGCTGATAATTTTTTTTAAGAACTGATAATAAACTGAACAATTAATTTCTCTCTCCCAGCAAGTCTCCTTTTGCCTAGATGGGATGAGAATTAGAGGGAATGATCAAGTTCAGGCTTCCACCCTCCAGAGCAGCTACCCGTAGGCGGACTTCATTCTTTCATGAGATCACATCTGAGGAAGACCACTGGTTCCAGCTTTCTCCTCCTACTCAGGCTAAGTCTGATCACTGATTGACAGGGTTGACAGAGCCATGTTGCCCAGACTGTTCTCAAGTGATCCACCTGCCTCAGCCTTTCAGGGTGTTGGGATTACAGGCGTGAGCCACTGCAGCCAGCATGAGTATCTTTTCAATGTGTGCCTTCCATGCTAGCCCTGGAGATGGACTGCACAGTGCCCAACACACCCAACAGGCACACTGAATATTTGTCCAGTGAATTCTTGTTATTCCCGTTTTACAGATTAAGGGAGCTGAGGCCTTGGAAGAAATGTCATTCCCCAAAAGGACAGAACTATAAAACAAATTATTGCGATTCCACTGTGTGCAAATTCATAATCCAAGCACACCGAGGCTCTACCAAGAAACGTGGGCTAATGGCTGGTGCACAATTATACTCAAGCAATAGCATCATTTGGGCTATGAAACCTGACTTCCCTCCTAGCTGCTTTGTGAAACTGAGGAGATGCGTCAGGTGTGGAGTCAAATCTGTTCTCTTTGAAATGAGATCCAGAACAAAAAAACAACCAACCAACCAACAAACCAACCACAAACCAACCCACCGCCTGGGAGTTCAGCTATCCTTCTGTCTGATCTCAGGTCTGAAAGCCAGACCATCACCCCTGGCTCTCTCTCTCTTCCAACAGACACTGCTGGAGAGTATCTGAATCCAGCCCTTTTGGAAAACAACATAAAGAGATATTAAATATTTTGACCTCAAGAAATCCCATCTCAGTGTTACAGCTCTTTTAGAATTTGTCTAGCAGGCTTTCCAGTCTTTACTGGAAAGCCCCTGATATGGTTTGGCTCTGTGTCCCCACCCAAATCTCTTCTTGAATTGTAATCTCCATGTGTTGAGGGAGGGATCCAGTGGGAGGTGACTGGATCATGGGGGCAGTTTTCCCCATGCTGTTCTCGTGCTAGTGAGTTCTCACGAGATCTGATGGTTTTAAAGTGGCAGTTTTCCCTGCGTGCTCTCTCTCTCTCCTGCCGCCTTGTGAAGAAGGTGCCTGCTTCCCCTTCACTTTCTGCCATGATTGTAAATTTCCTGAGGCCTCCCCAGGCATGTGGAACTGTGAGTCAGTTAAGCCTCTTTTGTTTATAAATTACCCAGTCTCAGGTAGTATCTTTATAGTAGTGTGAAAACTGACTAATGCAGCACCCTATCAAAAAAAAAAAAAAAAATCCCAACTCTAGAAATTTAGCTAATGCAAGCAATACTACATGAAGGAATAGTTCTATGCTCAGAGATGTTCAGAGCAGTGTAATTTAAAGAGCCAGGCACAGTGTCTTATGCCTATAATCCCAGCACTTTGGGAGGCTGAGGTGGGAGGATTGCTTGAGGCCAAGAGTTCGAGACCAGCCTGGGCAACATAGTGAGACCCCGTTTATACAAAAATTTAAAAAATTAAAAAAAAAAAAAAAGAAGCGTGCTCAGTTGAAAACAATGTAAACGACCAATGGTAGAGGATTGCTCAAATAAGTTGTGGTAGAACAACTTGATTATGTGACATTTACTGAAAACTGTGTAAAAAGACAGGGAAGTGATTTTTGAAGCCATGTAATGAGAGAAAAAAAGAACATAAAATTTTATATGCAGTTTGGCTATAATTTTTTACAGGCACACAAAAAAAATCATAAACTCCTACACAATAAAGGAAGACTGGAAAGAAATGTGTTTTCTGTTTAACACCACTGCATTTTGGATATGAGGCTATGGCGTGGCCATCTACTTGTTTCCACCTTTTTGTAATTTCTGATTCTTCATTAACAACCTGTATTATTCATTTTATCAAATGTTTGGAGAAAAGAAGCCTCTCTAGCATTTTCAAATAATATCCACAGAGATACTTCACCAGGGCATGAGAGTAACTTCAGTAGATGGCAGTCCAATGTGTCCAGATATTTAATTACAGGAAAACAACTATTGAGTAACTCGACATGGCATTAACAGACAGCCCCAGAGGCACTTGGAAATTGATCTGTGTTCGGTTTGGTTTCTGAAGGTGTGGAAAGAGGAGATGAGCTTCCAAACAGACTATAAAAAGGACATTAGCTTTCTGGCATTGCATCAGCCAAATTGGATTCTAGTTCCCAGGTGGAAATACTTAAAGTTGAAAGTAGGTCAACCCATTCAGGGCGTTTAGCGCACTTGCAGTTGACACAAAGGGAAACTTCTCGACTCATCCCAAGATAGTGGAAGAAAGGAAAGCTTGGAGTTAAGAAGTCTCAAATTTCTGGAAGGCCAGGAAAGAGGATGTTCTTGAGGCTCTGTGCTCTGGGATGCAGACTGTAGCCTAAGGATCCACAACTATGGCCACTGGCCTGCTTTTTTAAATAAAGCTTTATTGAAACACAGCTACACCCATTCATTCATGGCTGCTTTGGGCTACAATGGCAGAGTTGAATACTGGCGAGAGAAACCACATGGCCCACATGCCAAAAATATTTACTGTCTGGCTCTTCACAGGAACAGTTTGCTAACCCCTCTTGTAGGCATTCCGAGCCTTCAAACTATAGGTCTTTCCTATCTTCTTAATATCAAACTGGTGATCCATTTCACTCAATTTCAAGCAGAGTTCAGATTTTAGAGAACGGACACAGACCTTGCCCTCAGACACTGTCTCCTTTTTCTGCTAACATACCAGCAACACAAAAAGTGCATGCTTTTCCTAAGTCACCATTTGCCGTCCACCTAAATGTTCTATTATTTATCAACCTTCCAATGGCCCCCTGATATGGTTTGGATCTGTGTCCCCACCCAAATCTCACATTGAAATGTAATCCCCAATGTTGGAGGAGGGGCCTGGTGGGAGGGAACTGGATCATGGGGGTGGGCTTCCCATGCTTCTCATGAATAGTTTAGCACCATCCCTTTGGTGCTGTTCTTGTGATAGAGTTCTCATGAGATCTGGTTGTTTACAAGAGTGTAGCCAGGTGTGGTGACTCCCGCCTGTAATCCCAGCACTTTCGGAGGCCAAGGTGGGAGGATCACCTAAGGTCTGGAGTTCGAGACCAGCTTGGTCAACAGGGTGAAACCCCGTCTCTACGAAACATATAAAAATTAGCTGGGCATGGTGGTGCACGCCTGTAATCCCAGCTGTAGTCCTAGCTACTTGGGAGGCTGAGGCAGGATGACTGCTTGAGCCAGGGAGTTCAAGACCAGCCTGAGCAATACAGTAGACCTCATTTCTAAAAAAAAAAAAAAAAAAAAAAAGTTTTTAAATTAGCCAGGTGTAGTGGTGCACACCTGTAGTTCCAGTTACTTGGGAAACTGAGGTGGGAAGACTGCTTGATCCCAGGAGTTCAAGGCTGCAGGGGAGCTATGATCAAGCCACTGCACTCCAGCCTGGGTGACAGCAAGTCAACGTCTCTTCAAAAAACGAATTGTGGGATTTCACAAACAGTGTAGAGGGAGACGCCTGACACCAAGGAGTATCTACTGTACGATTCCATGTATAAAGTTCTAAAATAGGCACAGCTAATCTATGGTGAACATGTTAAATAGCAGTTACCCACTGGGGCATGAGGGAACTTTCCTGGGGGCTGGGGATGGTCTAGATCTTTATCTAGGTGCTTGTTACATGGTTGTAGTCACAGGTGAAAATTCATGGAGGTGTGTATATAAGTTCAGTGCAGTTTGCTGTGTTAAGTTATTCATCAACTTAAAGATAAAAGGAGGAAGAGAATATCAGGAAAGTCCAGCCCCCTTGCCCCAAAATTAATTTTGCAATTTTAGTTAATGGTTCTTGTCCAAGTAATTGCAAGCTGTGAGAGGGCAAAAACCACACGTGCAATACTCATGTCAGTATCCTACACCCAGCACAGTGTACATACAGGGCAAGCATGGAGAAGTATTCACTGCAGGCTGGGCGCGGAGGTTCATGCCTGTAATCCCAGCACTTTGGGAGGCAGAAGTGGGTGGATCACTTGAGCCCAGGAGTTTGAGACCAGTCTGGGCAACATGGTGTAACTCAGCCTCTAGAAAAATTACAAAAAAATACTAAAATTAGCCAGGTGGCACACACCTATAGTCCCAGCTACTTGGAAGGCTGAGGTGGGAGGATCACTTGGGCCCAGAAGGTCAAGGTTGCAGTGAGCCAGATCATGCCACTGCACTCCAGCCTGGGTAACAGAGTGAGGCTCTGTCTTGAGAGAAAGAAAGAGAGAGAGAGAAGAAGAAGAGCCAGAAGAAGAAGAAGGAGGAGAAGGAGAAGAGAAGAGAAGAGAAGAGAAGAGGAAATATTCACTGCACCAGCCTGGGCAACATGGCAAATATAAAAAATATTAGCCAGGTGTGTTGGTGCACACCTGTAGTCCCAGCTACTCAGGAGGATGGGGTGGGAGGATCGTTTAAGCCCAGGAGACCAAAGTTGCAGTGAGCCGAGATCACACCACTGCACTCCAGCCTGGGTGACAGAGTGAGGTCCTGTTTTATTTTATTTTATTATTATTATTTTTGAGACGGAGTCTCACTTAGTTGCCCAGGCTGGAGTGCAGTGGCATGATCTCAGCTCAGTGCAACCTCCAATTCCCGAGTTCAAGTGATTCTCCTACTTCAGCCTCCTAAGTAGCTGGGATTACGGGCACCTGCTATCATGCCTGGCTAATTTTTGTATTTTTGTAGAGATAGGGTTTCACCATGTTGGCCAGGCTGGTCTTGAACTCCTGACCTTAAGTGATCCAAGGCTGTTTAAAAAAAAGTTCGCTGCAAAAATAAATAAATGAAGTAATCACTACTTAAGGGGCCGTTTGCACATTCCAAAGATGGCCGCAACAGCACCTCCCCTCCCCAGTCTCTTCCCTCTGTGACCTAGTCACCCCTCACTGGGAGGTGGCATCTATCTCTCCCTACATTGGATCTGGGGCAGTTCTATAACTACTTCAACAAAAACTATATGGCACACAGTGGAAAACAGGCAGTTCCTCAAAAAGTTAGATACAGAATCACCATATGACCCAGGAATTCCACTGCTAGGTACATACCCCAAAGACTGAGAGCAAGGACTCAAACAGATCCTTATCTGCTGTTGTTCATTGCAGCACTACTTGTTTTTTGTTTGTTTGTTTGTTTTTTCTTTTTGAGACAGAGTTTCCCTCTGTTGCTCAGGCTGAAGTGCAGTGGTGTAATCTTGGCTCACTGCAACCTCCACCTCCTTGGTTCAAGTGATTCATGTGCGTCAGCCTCCCCAGTAGCTGGGATTACAGGTGTGTGCCACCACACCTGGTTAATTTTCAGATTTTTTTTAGTAGAGATGGGGTTTCGCCATGTTGGCCAGGTTGGTCTTGAACTCCCGACCTAAGGTGATCTGCCCACCTCAGCCTCCCAAAGTGCTGGGATTACAGGCACGAGCCACTGCGCCCTGCCAATTGTGGCACTATTCATAAGAGCCAGAAGGCCGGGCGCAGGGGCTCACACCTGTAATCCTAATACTTTGGGAGGCCGAGGCGGGCGGATCACTTGAGGTCAGGAGTTTGAGACCAGCCTGGACAACATGGTGAAACCTCATCTCTACTAAAAATACAAAAATTAGCCAGGCATGGTGGCAGGTGCCTGTAATCCCAGCTACTTAGGAGGCTGAAGCAGGAGAATCGCTTGAACCCGGGAGTTGGAGGTTGCGGTGAGCTGAGATCGCGCCATTCCTCTCCAGCCTGGGGGATAAGAGTGAAACTCCATCTCAAAAAAAAAAAAAAGGGCTAGACGGTGGAAACTAACCCAAGGGTCCATGAGCAGATGAGGAGATAAACAAAATGTGATTTCTCCACACAACAGAACAGAGCAATTGCTGAAGGAGGGCCATGCGCTCAGCTACTCTCAACCACTCCTCTGGCAGCAGACCAGGTTGGAACCCTAGGGTCATCAGAGAGAGTACAGTCCTACTGATCTCTGGATTTTGGACTTCTGGCCTCTAGAACTGTAAGAGAATAAATTTTCATTGTTTTGAGTCACTTAGTTTGTGGCAATTTTTTTTGCAGCAGCTCCAGGAAGTGAATGTATGATCTCAATGAATATTTTTACCAATCATGTCAGTTATTACTATTACCACCTCCAATTTACACAGGATCACCTCCTGTGATTTAAAACTTGCACAGGGCAGGTGTGGTGGCTCACGCCTGTAATCCCAGCACTTTGGGAGGCCGAGGCAGGTGGATCACCTGAGGTCAGGAGTTTGAGACCAGCCTGGCCAACATGGTGAAACCCCATCTCTACTAAAACTACAAAAAATTAGCGGGGCGTGGTCACTTGTACCTGTAATCCCAGCTACTTGGGAGGCTGAGGCAGGAGAATCGCTTGAACCTGGGAGGCGGAGGTTGCAGTGAGCTGCAATCACACCACTGTACTCCAACCTGGGTGACAGAGCAAGATCCTGTCTCAAAAAAACAAAAAACAACAACAAAAGAAGCTTGCACAGGAGGAAAGGGAGGTTCAAATTCATACATTATTACAAGGGCTCGGATCTGAACCCAGGCACTGACTCAATTGCTTGTGTCTGGACTGTTCCAGGCATTTCCAAGTCATCCTCTCTTCCTGTCTCCACCTGAATCCAAGCCACTTCCACTTGTAATTGGCTGTGGCAGCCGCCTAAGTGGTCGCTCTGATCTCATCGAGGTCTTGTTCAATCCACTTTGCACGGAGCAGCCAGAGGGATTATTTTAAAGTGAAACACATCGTGTCACTCCCTAGTTAATAACCTACCAAAGATCTCTAATTGCAGAGATAATAAAACCCAACCTTCTAATGATGACCTCAAGGCCTCCCAACGTGGGACCTGCCATGCATCTGCTGTGTCCCTGCCTGGAATGAGCTTCCCCCAGGCCCGAAACGGCTGTCTCATTCTTCAGCCCAAATACCACCTGCTCAGAACAGCCTTCCTTGACCCAAACTTAAAGTAGCCCCACTGCTTTCAGATCAACACATTTTATTTTTGTCACCCTTATCTGTCTCTTTCTCATTTGTGCATGATTCATCGTCCTCTCTCTGCCAGCCCGCAAGCTCCTCTTCTCTTGTTTTCCTTGATTTCACAGTCAATGCGCAATGTAAGTTACATGTTGAGTGTTGGTAATTCCCTGGGACACGGACGCCTCTGGGGATGGGAGCAGCAGGCCAGTTTTCCAGGAGGAAAAATTGAAATCAACGAATGATGGCTCAACCTGAGGAACTTCCTCCACAGGGGAAGTGGACACCCTGGGGTCAGCTTGAAGAGGCCTGTCTAAGACCAGGCTTGTCCGATCTGCCCCCAGAGCACCTGGCTGCTGGGAACACTTCCTATTCACTCCTGTGATGGTCCCATGGGTCCATCAGCATCTATAGGCCAGAAGAAGGGCTGGCCAGAGCTCAGGGACCACAGTCAAGTTGTCGATACCAAACTTCTCTCTTTATTTGTTTATTTTTTTGAGACAGTCTCGCTATGTCACCCAGGCTGGAGTACAGTGGCATGATCTCGGCTCACAGCAACCTCTGCCTCCTGAGTAGCTGGGATTACAGGCGTGCACCACACACGGCTAATTTTTGTATTTTTAGTACAGACGGGGTTTCCCCATGTTGGCCATGCTGGTCTTGAACTCCTGACCTTAAGTGATCTGTCCGCCTCAGCCTCCCAAAGTGTTGGGATTAGAGGAGTGAGCCACCACGCCCGGCCTGATCCCAAACTTTTTGAGAGCTCCCGAGCAGAGGGCAGCCTTCTTCCCCAAGGTCCCCCTGCACGGTCACCCTGGCCCTTCTTTAATCCTGCTGGGTTCCCAGTGCTGTGCTGAGTCCTGGACAGAATGGAATGCAACCATAGGAACCTTGGATTACAGAGGCAATGAGGCCCAGGTGTTAGGGTCATGGGCTGTGCACTCAGACCTGGGTTTGAGTCCCAGCTCTGTCCTGTACTATGGTTGCAATCTTCAATAAGTTACAAAATGGAAGGCGGATTTTGGCTCAATAACTAGGACAGCTCCTTGCCTTGGAGTGGGATCCACTCTGGAGGCTGGACGCCTTCTTGTCTAAGATGCAGGAGACAGGCTTTAAGCATCCGGCAAAGGGACTTGGTTTGGACCCGATCTGCTCAGAGATCCCTCATGGTCCCAGGTTCTAAGGTTCTGTGCATTGTTTAATTGTCCACTCCCTCGGGTCAACTGCTGAACCCCAAGAACTGGCATTGAGCTGGTGTACTGGAGTCAAACCACTCGTTCAGTTACCACTGAAAACTGCTCTGTATCTCTACTGACTTCGAGTGCTACGCATTTTGAGACTTAACATCACTCCAATGCAAGGAAAATTTCTTTCCACTTAGCAGATGAGAACACGGAGGCAAAGAAAGCCAAAAGGCCCTTTGGTGGATCAGGCTTTATCTATACTCACGCCATGCTAACTGATTTCCAGACATCACTGATGCTCTTAAACATCTTGTGATGCAGTGGAGTAGTGCCAGTTTGCAGACTGAGAAGCTGAGGCTGAGATAAGGTTCAGCAAAACTCATTCTATTCTTGCCACAAGTAAGTGGCAGTTGGGATTTGAACCAGGTCTGTCTGGCTGCCTCGTTTTTCTGCAGAATCATGAATGCAGTGCTTAGGGGTGATTCTGCAGAGGTGGAGAAACACAATCTTTACAATCATTTGGCTCCTGCGGAAAATTAAAACTACAGCAAGGCGCTGGCCTCTTATCTCAACCAGTATGAACCATCTGCTACTCATTCCAGTCTTTTAACAGAAATCTCCGAAGAGTTCGCCTCTCTCTCCCACAATGCCAACTCCAGTGGGGAGATGTCTTGTAGACTCAGCACTTTATTCCCAAATTGTGTAGTTTTCACATGCTGCTCTTACTTCCAAAGGACGTCCCCAAGCAAAGCTGGGGTTCTCCAGACTCGAGACCCAGAACAAAGAACTGAGCTCATGGGGACGCAGTCACTGGTCAGATAAGGACGAACACCCTTGTCCCCAGTTACTAATGGGTCATCACCTCTCAGGCTTGCTGGCCCAGTGGCTCCAGCTGAATGCTGCCAGCTGGGCCTGACAATCAAGTGAAACGTTGGGAATGGGGAGGAACTTGGGGAAGGCAGAGTGTAGGCGGGAGCACAGAGCTCTCTGTATGTCCCAAACCGGAACTCAGGTGTTAGGATGTGGCGGCCTGCCTTCCTTCTCCTGTGCTTCCTTCTCCATCAGGATGCAGCCCAGGACAGACGCCTAAAGTTACTCCAGGGATGTCTCAGCCTTGGGAATGCACCCATCACGACCAACTCCACATTCCACTGGAACTTGAGCCCTTTTTCAGAAAAGCGGCAATGGCAACTGCGAACCTCAAATTAAAATCTTTCTAAGCCGGCCCCAGGCGCGGTGGCTCATGCCTGTAATCCCGGCACTTTGGGAGGTTGAGGTGGGAGGATGGCTTAAGCCCAGGAGTTCCAGACCAGCTTGGGCAATATAGTGAGACCCCATCGCTACAAAAAATAAAAAAGGTAGCCAGGCATGGTGGCAGGTGCCTGTGGTCCCAGCTGCTCAGGAGGATTGCTTAAGCCTAGGAGCTCAAGGCCATTGTGAGCTGTTGATTGCACCACTGCACTCCAGTCTGGGTGACAGAGCAGGATCAGGACTTCGAGACCCGCCTGGCTAACATGGTGAAACCCCATCTTTATTAAGAATACAAAAATTAGCCAAATGTGGTAGTGCACGCCTGTAATTCTAGCTACTCTGGAGGCTGAGGCAGGAGAATTGCCTGAACCCAGGAGGCAGAGATTGCAGTGAGCTGAGATTGCGCCACTGCCCTCCAGCCTAGGCGACAGAGCGAGAGATTGTCTTGGAAAAAAAAAAAATTCCCTGGGGAGCACAGTTGCAGCAGTTGAGAACCCTGCTCTCCAGGAAATGTGGCAGGTTATCTGCTCCAAGGCGATGTATTAACCACAGGCAGGTGCAAGCCTTCAGGTGAAGGGGTTCAAATCCCAACTCCCTCATTTGGTTTCTGAGGACCTGGTGCAAGCTATGTAATAGCCCCTCGTCTGTAAAATGGGTTTGAAATCACATCAAAGGGTTATTGTGGGGTTTCCAGAGAGGGTACTCATAGTACACAGTATATTACCAAGCACTAAGTAGATACTCAATAAACAGAGGAGGTGTGGCTGTAGCAGCAAGCTGTGTGCCAATATGGGCAAGTGTGGTTTGACAAAGGGAGTGCTTACCTGAAATCTGTATTCTATTTTTCAGGGTTTGTTTTTTTTTTTTCCCTAACACACTGCCAATACTTATTCTAAAACTACATTATTTCCCCCAGGCTCTAAAACCTTCCTGAAGCAGCGTTACTCCCGGCTTCTTCATTCGTTCCTTTGCCAACAAATTCCCACCTTGAAAACCCATAAAGAACACAGTGGCCACCTACATTCATGAAAACAACATCAATCCTGTCTGCTATGTTTGGCTCTCCTGTCCTGGAACAAGGGGCAGACCCATTTAATGAGATTCTGAGTGCTCGTGTATATTCAACTCCTTCCCCACAATTCTATAGAAATCCAGCAGATGTTTACCTTGATGAAAACCTTCTTAATTACTCCACTTGGTGCAGAAAGAACCAAAACCCCATGTTGGCTGCCAAATTTAAAAGGCACTGCCAAGAATGAGATGAGGGTCTTAGGTCTGGATAAGTCATCGGATCGGCTCGAGGCACAGATTGGAAACATCTCAGAATCCTGTCCTACTCCCCAGAAATGTTGTCATTCTATAGGTAAAATCCCTGATGAGTATGACTCACTCTATATTTTGAAAAGGAAAGAAGTACCACAAAAAATGTAGGAAATTATAGAGTTGGAGAATTTTATATTTGTCCTTTGGAAGCTGTGTGGTCTTAGGCAAGTGAATGAAGCTCTCTAAGCTTCTGTGTTCTTATCCACAGAGTGAGAATCATGCCTCCACGGGTGAGGAGTAGAGATGATGGTGAATGAGGAGAAACGGTTCAAGTTCACGACACTGTGGTCCACCTTAAGGGACACTCCGGCAGGCAAGACCCTCACCAGGCTGGGGAGAAAAGAGTTCTAGACCTGAGAGGGTGCCAGGCAGCTGCTGCTGCTGGCAGAACTCGGGCTGACTGCACAGTAAAACTGATGCTTCCACTGCTAGCAAAAATGAAATATTCAGGAACTGGGGGATGAAGCTAAATAAAACTGATGCGTCACTCCAGGGGTTGCCATACACATTCTTCTCCTGCCAAGAAGCAACCCTAGTTGTGCTGAAAAGGCTCTTGGAACTACCCTAAATCTGGAATATTCAAGGTGACTTTTGTTATTGTTCTTAGGATAGTTGTTCTAGGTATAAAAACCAGCCCTTGAATGTAATTTAAAGGCCTTGAGGCTGGTCCCTATTACTGTTCCAATTTCTGTGCACACCACCTTCCTGACTCTGGGTTTTACCACGAGGATCTAGTGTTTGTCCCGGGAAGGCTTCTACTCAGTCTTTGCAGATGCTGTTCCCACCGCCCAAGATGCTTTTCCCTTGCTTCTGATTCCTTCATTTCTACTCACACTTTTGATTTCAGTTCATGACTCACTTTCTCAGACAAGACTTCCCTGAACCTCCCCTACCGATCAAATCTTTCTCTTAGCACCGAATCCTACATGGCTCCCCTTTGTGGCCCCATCACATTCACATGTTACCTCTATTTGTGTAATTATTTGGTTCATGTGTCATCACTTACAAGACCATAAACTTCAAGGTAGGAGCTATGTATATGATTAAACTTGAATTCCCATCATGATACCATCTGGTACTGTGTTGGAAGCCCAGTACATTTTTGTTGAATTGTTAGTAAGTCTTGATTGGTGCAGTCTCTTTAGAGGGCAATGAGAAATTGCCTATCGTATTCTAAGGCTACAGCAGTCAAGAGGTGGTATGGGGGCAAAGATTAAACACACTGATTAACAGAACTGAACAGAGAATAGAAACACATACATGCATATATGGACACTTGATTTTTGACAATGGAGGCAGTGATACTGGGCCAAATGAACTACCTATATGTGAAAAAATTAATCATGATTCTACCTAATACAATATATAAAAATCAACCCCAGGTGGATGCTAGAGATAAATATGAAAGGCAAGACATGAAAGCTTCCAGAAGATAATAGAAGAAACAATACAACTGACCTTGGACTTTTTTCTTTTTTTTTTTGAGATGGAGTCTCACTCTGTCACTCAGGTTGGAGTGCAGTGGTGCAATCTCCGCTCACTGCAACCTCCGCCTCTCGGGTTCAAGTGATTCTCCTCCTTCAGCCTCCCAAGTAGCTGGGACTACAGGTGCCTGCCACACCTGGGTAATTTTTTTTGTATTTTTAGTAGAGACGAAGTTTCACTATGTTGGCCAGGTTGGTTTCGGACTCCTGACCTCGTGATCCACCTGCCTTGGCCTCCCAAAGTGCTGGGATTACAGGCGTGAGCCACCACATCCAGCCAGACTTCTTAAATAGGATACAAAAAGCATTAACCATAAAAGACCAGGTTGGTGGCTCATGCCTGTAATCCTAGCACTTCAGGAGGCTGAGGCAGGAGGATTGCTTGAGGCCAAGACTTTGAGACCAGCCTGGGCAACATAGTAAGACCCTGGCCTTGGTGACTATTTGCCTCTCATGAGGCAAAGGGGTCCACAGGATGGGGATGAGGGAGAAAATTTAATTTTTTTCTGTAGATTGAGTTGCACTGTTTGAATGTTTTATCACGTGCCATGATTGCCTATTCAAAAAACAAAGTCTATATAGACTTGAGGAATAAAGGCACAGGAAGGGAAGCAGGCAGGCTTCTAAGTCCCTGGCTCTTGGAGGTCCTCCAATAATCCCATGTTTGAAGACTTAGGTTTTGGAGCCAGGTAGATCCTAGTTCAAGTCCTCTTTCAAGTTCTTGCTACCTCTGTGACCTTGGTGAAGAAGCTTAAAGGAAGAGGACCTTTCCCACCTTATTGAGAAGTTAAAAATGAGATAGTCCAAGTAGTACTCAGTGTCTTGTAGGTAGGAAGCATTTAACTTGGGGCCGGGTGCGGTGGCTCATGCCTCTTATCCCAGCACTTTGGGAGCCCAAGGTGGGAGGATTGCTTGAGGCCAGGAGTTTGAGTCCAACCTTGGCAACATTGCAAGACCTCACCTCTATAAAAAAATAAAAAATAAGTAAAATAGCGGGGTGGGGAATGTGCCTATAGTTCCAGCTACTGAGAAGGCTGAGGCAGGAGGATCCCTTGAGCCCAGAGGTCGAGGCTGCAGTAAGCCACAATGGTGCCAGTGCACTCCAGCTTGGACAACAGAGTGAGACGCCTGTCTCCTAAAAAAAAAAAGAAAAGAAAAAAAAGCATTCAAATCTTATCATCTGGTTTTCCAATTTAACAACCATTCATATAATGTTTCAAAAGGTAGTTTTGTTGTTGCCATTTTACAGATGAGGAAACTGAGGTCTGGACAGAAGTCACTGGCTCCCGGGCACTCAGGGAGCCAGCAGCACAGCTGCTTTCCAGATGCAGGACTTTTCCCTGATCTCACAGGTCTAAGACACAGGCCTCACCCCAAGCCCCACCGCAGGCCTTTCAGGAGATGCACCGTGTGGGACCTGACGGATGACCCGCAAATGATCCGAGTTGTTGGCAGGTGGCTGCTGCTGGAAGGAGTGCTCAGTCCAAACAAACAGCAAGCTGCTAAGCTTCTTTTTTTGTTTTGTTTTTGTTTTTTGAAACAGAGTCTAGCTCTGTCACCAGGCTGGAGTGTAGTGGCATGATCTCAGCTCACTGCAACCTCCAACTCCCTGGTTCAAGCTATTCTCCTGCCTCAGCCTCCCCAGTAGCTGGGACTACAGGCACGTGCCACAACACCCAGCTATTTTTTTTTTTTTTTTTTTTTTTGTATTTTTAGTAGAGATGGGGTTTCACCATGTTAACCAGGATGGTCTCGATCTCCTGACCTCATGATCCACCCACCTTGGCCTCCCAAAGTGCTGAGATTACAGACCAGAGCTCAGCTTCTGAAGAACCCGGAAGAGCGGGACTGAAGACTAGCACCTGCTCCGTGGGAGGGCAGGTGACCAAGTGCTCTCAGCAAACACTTTGCATCCAGATGTGCGTCCCCACCTCAGAGTCACTGTTTCCCACTCTTTCCCCAGTGCACCCACCATCTCTTCCTTCTCAAGGGAAAAAAACAGACTAGACCCAACCTGGCTCACCTGTGATCTGGGAGTGGTTCAGCAAGCTTCAGCATGCCTTCACCTCCACCCATCCAAGGCCACTCTGCACTTCCAAAGCCCCTGAGTACAAACAAGGTTGGTCTTGCACTCCATACCCTGTCTCTGGGGGCTAAGGAAAGCACTTTCAGACTTTCTCCATATACCACCAGTTCATATTGAGCATTTATGACTTTTCAAGCCTTTCTCATCTGCAGTGGTAGTTGGTCTTCCCAAACTCTGCTGTGATCATTAGGTGAAAAGACATTATTGTACCCATTGATGGATGAGTAAACTGAGGCCAGAGAGAGCAGTGGGCATATGCAGAGGTGTACCTGTGGGTCCGTCCTAGACACCAGGGCTCCACAGTCTTTAAGCCTCAGTTTCTCACTAGAAATGCTGCTTTTAGTAGGAGATCCTGGGCGAGTCAGCCATCCTTTTTGAGCTTCCATTTCCTGTCTCTGAAATCTGATCAGCCTTTCCTCATAGGGCTGTTGTGAGTGACAAGGTGAGCAAGTACACACAAACACAGCCAATGTGAGTGGCCACTACTCATGGCTCATTGTCATTATCACGGGTAAAGCTGGAGCCAAAACTGTGTCCAGGGTCCTCTGCATGTTTTCTCCCGTTCACCCTGCCAGTCTGCCTCTGAATCCCTCCTGGAACCTGTCCCTAGATCAGAATGTCCACACTCTTCTGTGTGTGGCTCTTCTTTGAGCCCTGCTTCCAGCCCCTTGCAGGACTGGACACTTGGGGCTGGGGCAGGACGCCAGGCATGCAAATCTGCATGCAGGCATTCATTTGCACAAATGCTCCTTGGTGTGCGCATTTCCAGGCTGTCCCCAGACCTGTGCTCAGCCTGCGAAGCCAGCAGAGTGCTATTTACAGCTCTGGGCAGAGAGAGGAGGCAGGTTTTGTTCCCATGCACAAAACAGCCCTGTCCTGCTTGGGTGGTGCCTTGCTCTTTTGGCTGGTGTTCGGCCAGCCTTGCCCTGAAGGAGCTTCCAGGTTCTAAAACGTTTTGCAGGAAGGCCAGTAATCTGCCCCTGGGATTGGCTGTTTCCCTAATGAAACCTGAGCTTAAAGGCTAGTGGGAGAAGGTGTCTGTCTACTCTCCATTCAGCTTCCAGGAGGATCTTTCTCAAGTGCTAATAAAATCACATCACTGCCTTGCTTAACTCTCTTCCATGGTTCCCTATGAGACTCTGAGTCAAGTCCAAATTCATGACCACGGGTCACCTGGCGGGACATGATCTACTCTTCCTACGACCTTCACTTGCCACTCCTCATCCACTCATGCCTCTCCATCATTTGAACACTGTTTTATTGTTGTTGTTGTTTGTTTGCTTTTTTGTTGTTGTTGTTTTGAAACAGAGTTTCGCTCTGTTGCTCAGGCTGGAGTGCAGTGGTGCAATCTTGGCTCACTGCAATCTCCACCTCCTGGGTTCAAGCGATTCTCTTGTCTCAGCCTCCCAAGTAGCTGGGACTACAGGCGCACACTGCCAGGCCCCGCTAATTTTTTTTGTACTTTTAGTAGAGACAGGGTTTCACTGTGTTGCCCAGGCTGGTCACGAACTCCTGAGCTCAGGCAATCCACCTGCCTCAGTCTCCCAAAGTACTGGATTACAGGCGTGAGCCACCGCACCCGGCCGAACATTGGTTTTATAGAAAAAAGAGTTATGTGCTACCTGCTTACAACACAAATTTTTGGATTATCTGATTCTAGCCTTGTTCATTATTATTATTATTTATTATTATTATTATTTTGAGACAGGGTCTCTATTGCCCAAGCTGGAGTGCAGGGGCGCAATCTTGGCTCACTGCAAACTACACCTCCACAAGCAATTCTTGTGCCTCAGCCTCCCAAGTAGTTGGGACTATAGGCACGCTTGACTAATTTTTTGTATTTTTGGTAGAGACAGGGTTTTACCATGTTGCCTAAGGTGGTCTTGAACTCCTGAGCTCAAACAATCTGTCCACCTCGGCCTCCCAAAGTGCTAGGATTGCAGGCATGAGCTGACGTACCTGGCCTTGTTCATTATTTTCAAACTATTTCGTTGACTCCTTGTAAGTTGTAGAAAACTGGTAGACAAGCAAATTCTGCCTTGTCCAACCATGTTTGCCTCTGTTGGGAATCTATTTAGACGTCACTTTACTCTTCACATATTTGTACTTTATTTGGCTGCTCCTTTGAACTGGTTCTAATGTCTGCCTGGTTCCCTCATCGAATGAGCCTAATAAAATCGTTGAGTGTTTGTTTTTGTATCAGTATGAGATTCATGATTTTACCCCCGACTTTTTTTTTTTTTTTTTTTTGAGGATCGCTGGAATGCAGTGGCATAATTATGGCTCAATGCAGCCTTGGCCTCCTTGACTCAAGTGACCCTCCTGCCTCAGCCTCCTGAGTAGCTGGGACTACAGGTGCATGTCACCACACCTGGCTAATTTTTAAAAGTTTTTGTAGAGAAGGGGTCTTGAGGGGTCTTGCTGTGTTGCCCAGGCTGGTCTCAAACTCCTGGGCTCAAGTAATCCTCCTGCCTCAGCTTCCTGAGTAGCTGGGACTACAAGCATGCATCACCATGCCCAGCTAATTTTAGTATTTTTTGTAGAGGCAGGGTTTGGCCATGTTGGCCGGGCTGGTCTTGAACTCCTGAGTTCAGGTGATCCACCTGCCTCAGCCTCCCAAAGCACTGGGATTGCAGGTGTGAGTAGCTGGGACTACAAGCATGCATCACCACGCCTAGCTAATTTTAGTATTTTTTGTAGAGGCGGGGTTTGGCCATGTTGGCCAGGCTGGTCTTGAACTCCTGAGTTCAAGTGATCCGCCTGCCTCAGCCTCCCAAAGCGCTGGGATTGCAGGTGTGAGCCACCATGCCCGGCCTATTCTTTTTTTCCCTGTGATTTTCTTGGAACGGCTTCCTATGAACTCTCTGGGCCTGTTCATGATGCTCTCCCTGCCCAGAGTCTCTTTTTCTTCTTCTCTGCCTTTTCCTCCTGAAATTTCTTCCTCAGAATCCCCAGGAACGGGGAGTGGTAACCTCTTTCTGCTTCGAGCTTGAACCTGTATTCACTCCCACACACCTTTGGCACTCTCCTCACTGTGCGTTCCTTGTTTTGGGGCCTGTTTTCGCATGGCTAGTCTAGAAGAGACGCTGGTGTGGTAGCTGAGTCTTTGTCTGTCCCTCCGTCTCTGTCTCTCTCACGCACACAGACACATAGACACACACACATACCCCTACTACTGTACTGCACATGGAAATCATACAATAAAAGAACACACTCATTGACAAATGAATGAATGCCAGATGGCTACATCTGTCCACTCCAGATAAGCCACCAAAAGGGAGGCCTGGCTTTCCTTGTTCAATACTACAGATACCAGACAACCATGCCTGGAGTCTAGTAAGTACCCAATAAACACTGGTTGAATGAACCAAAAAATACAACTTAAGTTCTTGTTCTTGCATCACTTTTAAGTCATCTCTCCTTTCTCCACTTTCAGAGGACAGACCTAAGTAGCTTCAGAATGCTCCCCCTCCACCCCATATTTTCATTATCATTGCAGCATTTCAGTTCTTTTTTTCTCTCTCTCTCTTTCTTTAGAAACAGGGTTAGTTATAATATGTTGGGGCTGGAGTGTGCAGTAGCTATTTACAGGCATAATTCCACTACCGATCAGCACAGGCGTTTTCACCCGCTCTGTTTCTGACCTGGGCTGGTTCACCCCTTCTTGGGCAACCTGGTGGTCCTCCACTCCCAGGAGGTCACCATATTGATGCCAAACTAGTGCAGACCCCTGATTAGCATAGTACACTACGGCCCAGAACTCCTGGGCTCAAGCAATCCTCCTGCCTCAGCCTCCCGAGTAGCTGGGACTACAGGCATGTGCCACCCTGCTCAGTGGATACAACATTTCAATGCTCTTGATCCCATTCCCTTTAAGGAGTGGAGGGTGATCTCCACTCTGCTTCATGGCCATTGTGTGACCTTGGGCAAGGCACTGCTCCTCTGGGCTTCCGTTTTCCCACAGATAAAGCGAGGCCAGTGTAGACATTTCAACAGATAACATAAGGCAAAGATACAAACGGCCAATAATGCCTGAAAGATGCTTCAGCTCAGGCACCACTTACATCGTAACAGATGCTGTCAATGTAACTTATCAGCAAAGTTATCCCTAGCTTAGCTCTGAGTGTGGGGGTTACAGATCTGTCTAAAATAGCTTCTCAAACTTAAAAGTGCACACAAACCACCCCAGGGGATATTGTTAAAATGCAGATTCACATTCTGTAGTTTTGGGTGGGGCCCAAGATTCTGCATTTCTAGCTAGCTCCAAGATGATGCAATGCTGCTGGCTGCCGGACCACGCTTTTAGTAGTAAGGTACTAGAACACGGTGGTTCCCACCTTTGAAGGGATTCTCAGTGCAGCCCAGGGACAGAGTGCCGGCAAGTTGCCGATGTCCAAGGTAATAGATGTTAGCACCTAAATGGGAGATGCTGGCAGTGAAGGTTACGGGACCTCTGAGAATGGACAAGGTTGGCAGGGGTCGGGGGCTGGTCCAGGATTCCTAGAGAACATGGAAATAGAGTTGGGAGCATTCTTCCCGCCAGTGATTCTACTAAATCATAATTCTGGTGGGCAGGGGCATCAATCTGTGTTTTAACAAGCTCTTGAGGGGATTCTGATGCTGCCGTTTGAAAAATACTGTGTAGACAGAGATAAAGGGGTAGGCTACTCTGGTTGAAGAACAGCATTCTGTTTTCCCACGGTAGAGTTTGTCAATTGGGTTCATTTATTCATCCATTCATTCACACATGCATCCATCAATCTAGCCAACCAACAAAGGGGTTGTGTCTGTCCATCCAGGCATCCATCCACACCCCCAGCCATCCAACATCCAACACATACATGCTGAATGCCTCGTGTGTGTGTGTGTGTGTGTGTGTGTGTGTCTGTGTGTATCCTGTTAGGCACAAGCAATCTGATTGAAATTGTAGATATACACGCCTGTCTTAGCCTCTAACCAGTGATTCTCAACCAGGGGCAATCTGGTTCCCCAGGGGACACTTCACAATGCCTGGAGACATTTCCAGCTGTCACAACATGGAGGAAAGTATGTTGCCAGCATCTCGTGGGTGGAGGCCAAGAATGCTGCTAAACATCCGGCACAGGACGGCCTTGCTTCCACGTCAGTAGTATAGAGGTGGACCAGGAGCAGTGGCTCACGCCTGTAATCCCAGCACTTTGGAAGGCTGCGGTGGGCGGATCACCCGAGGTCACAAGTTCAAGACCAGCCTGGCCAACATGGTGAAACCCCATCTCTATTAAAAATACAAAATTTAGCCAGGCGTGGTAGCGGGCGCCTGTAATCCTAGCTACTTGGGAGGCTGAGGCAGGAGAATCGCTTGAACCTGGGAGACAGAGGTTGCAGTGAGCTGAGATTGTGCCACTGCACTCCAGCCTGGGCAACAGAGCGAGACTCCATCTCAAAAAAAAAAAAAGAGAGAGAGAGAGAGATACCAGTCATTGGATTAGGGGCCACTCTAATGCAGGAAGACCTCATTTTAACCTAATTAATTATTTCTGCAAAGGCTCTATTTCCAAACTAGGTCCTATTTATAGGTCCGGGTAAACATGATCATACTACTGCACTCCAGCCTGGGCAACAGAACAAGACTCCCTCTCAAAAAAAAAAATGTGTTGAGGCTGAAAAACTTTGCAGTAGACTGTGAGTTCCTGATGGGCAGGAACTGGTGGTATTCCCAGGATCACAAGACAGTGTGTGACCTACAGGAGCTGAGCAAATATTTAAGTGGATGAAGAAATAGTGACACAAACAAACATTCATTTATATAAAGAACTCTGGGCCAGGCGAGGCGGTTCACACTTGTAATCCCAGCACTTTGGGAGGCTGAGATGGGAGAATCGCTTGATCCTAGGAGTTCAAAACCAGCCTGGGCTACATATGGAGACTCCATCTCAACAAAAAAATGCTTTTTAAAAAATTAGCCAGGTGTGGTGGCACCCGTTGTTCCAGGTGCTTGGAAGACTGATGCAGAAGGATCATTTGAACTTGGGAAGTCAAGGCTGCAGTAAGCTATGATCATACCACTGCACTCCAGCTTGGGTGACAGGGTGAGACTCTGTCTCAAAAAAAAAAAAAAGAAAGTAAGCAAAAGAAAAAGAAAAAAGAACTCTTACAGCTCAAGAACAAAAAGACAACTGAATTCAAAAATGGGCAAAGAACCTGAGTAGACATTTCCCCAAAGATAACATAAAAATAACCAGCAAACACACAAGATGCTCAATGCCATCAGTCATTGGGGAAATGCAAAACAAAACCACAATGTGGTACTGCTTCACACTCGCCACAATGACCCCAATAATAATAATCAAAAAGTGGAGGTCAGGCCGGGCGCGGTGGCTCAAGCCTGTAATCCCAGCACTTTGGGAGGCCGAGACGGGTGGATCACGAGGTCAGGAGATCGAGACCATCCTGGCTAACACGGTGAAACCCCGTCTCTACTAAAAAAAAATACAAAAACTAGCCGGGCGAGGTGGCGGGCGCCTGTAGTCCCAGCTACTCGGGAGGCTGAGGCAGGAGCATGGCGTAAACCCGGGAGGCGGAGCTTGCAGTGAGCTGAGATCCGGCCACTATGCTCCAGCCTGGGGGACAGAGCGAGACTCCGTCTCAAAAAAAAAAAAAAAAAAAGTGGAGGTCGGGCGCAGTGGCTCATGCCTGTCATCCCAGCACTTTGGGAAGCCGAGGCGGGCGGATCACTTGAGGTCAGTAGTTCAAGACCAGCCTGGCCAACAAGCTGAAACCCCGTCTCTACTGAAAATACAAAAACAGTAGCCAGGCGTGGTGGTGGCCCATGCGTGTAATCCCAGTTACTTGGGAGGCTGAGTCAGAATTGCCTGAACCCAGGAGGTGGAGGTTGCAGTGAACCGAGATCACACCACTGCACTCCAGCCTGGGTGACAGAGCAAGACTCCCCTGGGCCCCCCAAAAGTAAATAAAAATAAAATGGTGAAAATGGTCAATTTCATGTTATGTGTATTTTACCCCAATTTAAAAAATACATTTCTGCATTCAATCAATGCTCCTTGAGTATCTACTGTGTGTATAGGGAAGTGTGCTATGCATTTGAGACACAAGAATAAATGTGATGGATGTGATGGATGTGATGGCTGCTTCCAGGCAGTTACAGATTGGGAGGAAATCCAGCAAACAGTGATGGACCCAAGAAATCTAGGGTGTGATGGACCCAGGAAGTCTAGGATGTAGATGACAGGAGTTGGGAGGAGGAGAAATGGTTTTCCCTGGCTGGAGGTGGGGGGAGGGTCGGGGGAGTCTTCCTATAAAAGCAATGTGAGATAGCTTTTGAAGGAGGAGGAAAACTTGCCCTTGGAGAGTTAATCTTATTATTGAAGGGATGTGTAATTAGAGGTCACATGATGGCATCCCATCCCTGCAACGGGTAAGACAGTTTAATGTGTGGAGTGTCTAGAGAAAGCAAGGATGGTTAGACCCCAGGAAGGAGGAGCTAGAACACAGACCCCCTCAGAGAGCTCCCTCAGGCTTTCTGTGAAAAGCTCCTGCAGCGCAGTGGTCATGGTGGATCTGAGGGCAGAGTGAAGAAGTGAGGACAACTGATTTAGCCTGCTAAGCATTCTTGGGGCCTCAGGAGCCCCCACTGTCCTTTCTGAGGCTTTTGTCTTCTGCCTCCTGGCAAGGACCAGGCAAGCAGACAAAAAGGTGCGAGAGGCGGGGCGCGGTGGCTCAAGCCTGTAATCCCAGCACTCTGGGAGGCTGAGACGGGCGGATCACGAGGTCAGGAGATCAAGACCATCCTGGCTAATATGGTGAAACCCCGTCTCTACTAAAAAAATACAAAAAACTAGCCAGGCGAGGTGGCGGGCGCCTGTAGTCCCAGCTACTCAGGAGGCTGAGGTAGGAGAATGGCGTAAACCCGGGAGGCGGAGCTTGCAGTGAGCTGAGATCCGGCCACTGCACTCCAACCCGGGCGACAGAGCGAGACTCCGTCTCAAAAAAAACAAAACCAAAACCAAAACCAAAAAAAAAGGTGCGAGAGACCAGGGCTTGTATTAATTAAGCACCTACTAAGTACCAGGGGTTGGAACACATGGTTTTATGTAATCCTCACAGCAGCCCAATGAGGGAGGTTCTACTATTGCCTCCTCCTTCTACCATTTTTTTTTTTTTTGGCTTTCATGTTTTTTCCTTTGTCTTTTAGCTATTTTAAAGATAGAGAAATGAGACACTGAGAGTTAAAGTGGCTGGCCTGAGGTCATCACGTGGGTGAAAGCTGGATTCAGGTGAGGTCAGTCTGATACCAGGATCCCTCTAGGTGCTCAGAAAAGGAATTCTCCCATGGTAAGGAAGGAGGCCTGGCCTGCTGAGATGAGCCTCAGATTCCTGTCTCTTGGCCCCAAAAACTATTGGCAAACTCAAAGCTAAATTTCACCACTGGCAACTTCTGGTGTGACCAGGTCTCTCAACTTCTGTGGGTTGTGCTCTACTCATTTTAATTTTTATTTTGTGATTAATTATTTAGAGTCTCCCTTTGTTGCCCAGGCTGGAGTGCAGTGGCTCGGTCACAACTCACTGCAGCCTCAAACTCCTGGGCTCAAGTGATTCTCCTGCCTCAGCCTCCCAAAGTGCTGGGATCACAAATGTGAGCCAAGGTGGCCAGCTCACTTTGCTCATTTTTAATGCATGGGAAGCGGGTGGAGATTTATTTTCTTCTTCTTCCCCCATGAATATGTTCTCATACATATATACTACCTAGGTCCTTTTAATTCTCCACTTCCCTAACTATCTATGTTCATGCATATTTACTTTAAAAAAAAAATAGGATCATACTGGCTATATTGATTCTGTGACTTTATCTTTTTCATTAAATCATATGCCTCAGGAACCTTTCCAGGTCAGGAATGTGGATCCACCTCATTCTTCTAAAGACTGCTCATTCTCCCACATGAATGCATATGCTGTAACCCATTCCTATACTGGTGCAGTATTCCTATGCAGGCTCTGCCATAGACATTTTTATGTTATGTCAGTGCAAGTGTGAGCATTTCTATGCGAGATTTTTCAAAGTGGGATTGCTGGACCGAAGGGCATGCCATTGAAGTTTCGAAAGACCCTGATAACTAATCTGAACAGGTCCCAGAACTCAGTTGTTTCTCAAACAATTTCTGGCATGGATGTTTCTTTGATCCTTGGTGGAGAAGCGGGTGACGGTCTTAGGCAAGTCTTTTAACCTCTGGGAGGCTTAGTTTGCTTATCTGTAGAGTGAGAAACAGTGTCATAGACACAAGAGTGCTTTGGAGATGATAAGGTCCTATGTAGGCTGGACACTGTGGTTTATTCCTGTAACTCACACCTGTAACCCCAGCGCTTTGGGAAGCCAAGGTGGGAGGATCACTTAAGCCTAGGAGTTCGAGACCACCCGACTCTGTCTCTACTGAAAAGGAAGACAAAAACCAAACAAGAAAATCCTGTGTAAATGTGAGAAATTAAAAACTGTTATTAACATTGGAAGGCTCTGCAGCTAGACACATCTCCTTCTCCTCATTACATGGAAACCAAAACAAGGAGTCTGTGCAAGAAAGAAGCTGTTTTTGGTTTTATTTTGTTTTTTATGTTTTTGGAGACAGGGTCTCACTCTGTCACCCAGGCTGGAGTGCAGTGGTGTGATCACGGCTCACTGCAGCTTCGACCTCCCCGGGCTCACGCAATCCCCCCACCTCAGCCTCCTAGGTTGCTAGGACTACAGGGGCATGTCACCTTGCCCAGCTAATTTTTTTTCCTGTACTTTACAGAGATGGGGTTTTGCCATGTTGCCCACGCTGGTCTCAAACTCCTGGGCTCAAGCCTACCACCCGCCTCAGCTAGGAAGCTGTTTTATATTAAGTATTAACTATGTTTAAGGCCATGTATTAGACCAGCAGTTTTCAATAAGGAAGGAAAAGGATGATTCTGCTCCCCAGGGCACATCTGGCAATGTCTACAGACATTTCTGATGGACATGACTCATGGGGTGGGGAGTGTCACTGGCATCTAGTGGGTACGGACCAGAGGTGCTGCTGAATATCCTACAATACACAGGGGGGGTCCCACAACAAAGAATCCTCCGACCCAAATGTCAACAGTGCCCAAGATGAGAACCTGTCATCTAGACCTGTCTCTTTTCTGATGTCCAACTCCAACAAACCTCATTCAAAGATGAGGAACTGAGGCTCACAGACATGAATGACTTGCCTAAGGTTCCACAGACAGACACTACCAGTGACCAACTCTCTGCTCCATCTGGCTTCAGGGTCTGTGGTCCATTCCATATACTACACTGTCACTCTGGGAAGGCATCGCCTAGTCCCCAGGCGCCTTAGCCCTGGCAGATTATCTACAGCAAGGGTTACAAGTTTTGCCTTCAGGCAAAAGCACCTCCCCACTTCATGATTAGAGATTTTATGACTTTGCACGTGTAATCATTGTTTCTGCTCATTTGCTGTGCGCTAAACATTTTATGAGAATTAACTCATTTTACCCCAAGGATATGTCACAGAGAGGTTAAGATCAGACACCAAGTGGCAGATTTGTGCTCCAGACCCAGATAAAAGGTCTCCAGGGACCAACCTCTCCGCCTCTCTACCGTGGTTCCCCTCATGCTTTGAACTTCGCCTTGGCAAAGTTGGGGTACAACAACCAATCCTTTAGCTGGGAACTGGGTGGGGGCAGAAACAGAGAGAGCCCCTACTTCAGACTCTCTCATTTGTAGGGACCCAGTCCCTGCTGCCTAGGGGGACGGTCCTAGAGAATCTGCCAGAATTTCAGCTCTTTTCCCATGCAATGCCCCAGGAGAAAAGACACAGGGCTCTGAATAGAGATGAGACAATGTGCAGGGAACTCAAAGCCAGAGGGCATGGGCAGGGGCTAAGAGGGAGGGGACCTTGGAGGGAAGGGATGTGACATCCTTAGGTCCTGTCCAAAGATCTTGTAGCAAAGCCAGCTAGGCAACTGAGGTTCCTGCAGTAGCCTCCACTCCAGTATCTGATTCTCATTAGCTGCAACTGATCTTATTAGCTCTCCTGGGTCAATTTGGATTTTGGCAAGCCTAGATTTGGCAATGGCCTCAATACAAAGATCACACGGGGAAGCAGGGATGCACCGACACCCAGGAATGCTTTCCCCGAGGCAACCTGCTGGGGAACAGACGTTGAGTTCCAGCTCTGCCCCTTCCTGGCTTCATGACCTTCGCAGAGCCTTGGCGCTTCCTCTGACAAGTGGGGACTTGGGACCCAGCAGTCCCCAAGTCCCCATTGTAAATGTGAGGACTGGGGCTTGTGTCAGGGATCCTAGCACCCTAAGGGTCCTGGAGGGGTTGGGGCCAGTTGTCACCCACAGGCTGGGTGACCTTGAGCAAGTCTCTTCCCCTTTTGTGCCTTTGTGTGTTTAACTGTCAAAGGAAGGGGCCACGTCTTCAATGTAGAAGCCCTTTTAGGTCTTAGGACTCCAGACTGGACCATTTACCTCTCCCTGGGGCTGATCTCTTTGGGCCTCGAGGAAACACATTTCTCTATGACTCCACGCCGCAGCACAGGCTCCAAAGAGCAAGACACGACTCACTGCCTCCCTCTCTTCTACCCCCCAACCTGACCCACCAGAGAAGAGCTCTTCCCACCCCCTCCCCACCCCCAGGTCACCAACATCCTGTCCCTTAGTCTAGCTTCATCAAAGCAGCAAAGCCAACACTGTCTCCTCCCCATTGGATGGGCCCAGTAGCACCCATCTCTCTTGGCTGAATGCCCAGGGAATTCCACCAGGCAATGCCCACAGGAGCTTGAGGGGGTGCACAGGAGTTTAGGGGGAAAATGGGGGTCCTCTTGGAAGAGGGCCAGTAGTCCTCTCAGACTGTAAGAGAGGATGCACTGAACACAGCCCTTTGTGTGTGTGTTGGGGTGGGGGGCGGGGGAGAGGTGTCGGGTGGTCTCTGCTGGTCCTACTGCCTCAGAGGCCATCTCTGCTGTCAGAGTTTGAAGACTCCTGGAAGGGCCTCTAGGCCCCGGATCCCAGTTTCAAGAGCTCCAGTCTTACTAAATCTCACTGAATCCCCCCCTGGTCTTACCTTGGCCAGGGTGGGTGAGGAAAGGTGAGAGGATGTGAAATAGGTGGGGCAGCCAGGTGTGGGAGTGGAGCTGGGGTGAGGTAGAGAAGGATGGGATTGGGAGCAGTGGGAAGATGGCGCAGGGCGTTACTAGGTTGGGGTTTGTGTGAAAGGGCTTGGGAGGAGTGGAGGGAGGTGGATGACTTGGAGGGGTGGCCAGACCTTTGCCCTGCTCCTGAGTATGAAGATCCCTCATTTTACATCTTTACTGGGGAGGACAGGGGAAATCCCCAAAAGCCTTTAATGTGGTGGTATCAGAGGCCACCCTGCCTCTCTGACGGGTAGGGAGGGGTCTCCGGCAGGGCTAAGGGTGAATCATCTATCTCTCCAGAGCTCAGTATCTGGGGTGGGAGGGTGACTTGCAGGTCTCTGCTCCGGGATTTCCTTGTCTTATGATGGGGGGAGAGCTTCCATTTTTCATGGAGGGGGAGGTCACTGTCATTTATGAGCTGAGAAGACTCCCATTATTCCGAAAGAGAGGGGAGAAGCAAGACACCCAAACTTAGTTTTTTAAGGATGGGGAAGGGGAAGGGGCATCAGTCTCCCAAGAGGTGAGGGGGCTCTAGAGACCTGGGGACCACTTTTAGGGGCCACATTCTATTTCAAGGGGTAAGAGGGAGAGGACTTCTGTCTAGAGCTGGAGCCAGGAGGAAGGGCCCATTTCTGAAGGAGAAAGGAAGGTATTTTGCTCTCTGGGTGGTAGGAGTTCCTGTCTTTTTGGGGGAGGGGCCTCGCGCCTTGGGAAGATGCGGGCTCCGTTTCTTAGGAGAAGATGCCCAGGTTTTGCTCCCTGGGGGCAGGGCAGAAGGACCTCCTCTCGGCTCTCCTCGGAAGGGCCCGTCCCAAGCCACCCGGCGCCTCGCGCTCACCTCCAGGCCCCGGCTCCGTTCCGCGGAATCCGAACCGCCGGGTTCCGACTTGCGGGATGCGCGCCCCGAGTTCCGGCCGCGCTGTGTGTCTGCTCGGCTTCCCCCAGCGACTCGCTGGACTCCCTGGCTCCGCCGAGCGTCCTGGCCAATCAGCGCCGCCAGCCCCGGCCCTCGCTCTCGCCGCAGCCAATGGTTGCGCCCGCCACGGGCCACCGCCCCCGGGAGGGAGGGGCAGGCGGGGCGGGGGCAGAGTCCAGCCTCCGGGGGCGGGGGAGACGAGGGCTGGGGCGGGACCGACCCGGGGGCTGGGAAGAGGGACCGCGAGGGCTGGGAGGAAGTGCTGGAGCTGGGGAGGAGACGGCTGAGTATCCCCGTCAAGTTGTGGGGACACTGGACCCTCTGGGGGGCAACTCCATAGGTTGATTTGACCTGGATCTTAATGGGCCTTTTACACCCTCAGGGCTGCAGGCTAGTGTAGCTCCACCTCCACTCGCGTCTCGGATCCGGTCTCTGGAGCTCTAGAGTCAGAATCAGAAGGGTTCCCTTTGCGGAGGAGGGAAGGAGCATCCCGCCCTCCCCACCTCAACCCCCATCTCGGCCCTCAGGGCCCTGCCAGCCCTTCTTGCTCCCAGCGACTTTCCTCCGCCGGGCCCCAGCACTCCGGAAGACAAACAGGGCACTGGGAGTCAGAGGGGGTTCCTTCTGCATGACCTGGAGCCGGTCACTGCGCCTCCTGATTCTCACTTTCCTGAAATTGGGACAACAGAGACTGTACCTCCTTCGTGGGTATAAACGAGACCCTAGATGTGATGAAGGTCCCTTTCTACCATTGTATAAAATGCTGTGTGGAAGCTAGGTAATACTCAGCTGTGACGGACAGATAGCCCCCACAGCTTTCTAGAGGTATTTGGAAAGAGGATGCAATCTTTCAGTGACAAAATCAAAGACACAAAGAACTGCTCATCAAGACCACAGGCGATGACCAAGTGCTCATAATGAATGAATGGATGGATGGAGATTACAGACCTTAAAAGGCAGAGAAAGAGTTCAGCTTGGTTCTCTCCACTCAGCCTGATCACTGATCACTTGGTATCCAAGATGTTACAAAAAAAAAAAAAAAAAAAAAGGAAAAAATAAGTAAAAAAGGAAAAGAGAAAAATAAATTTCAATTTTTTAAAAAAGCAATGACTAGTCAACCGAATAACTGTATTTTAACTGTATCTATTTATTTATTTTTTTAGAGACGGAGTCTTGCTCTGTCACCCGGGCTGGAGTGCAGTGGCGCGATCTCAGCTCGCTGCAACCTCCGCCTCCCAGGTTCAAGTGATTCTCCTGCCTAAGCCTCCTGAATAGTTGGGATTACAAGCGTGCGCCACTACACCTGGCTAATTGTTTAATTTTTTAATTTTTAGTAGAGACAGGGTTTTGTCATGTTGGCCAGGCTGGTCTCAAACTTCTGGCCTCCAGTGATCTGCCTGCGTCGGCCTCCCAAAGTGCCGGGATTACAGGTGTGAACCACCACACCCAGCCTGTATCTGATTTTAATTTATGGTGTAATAGTAACAGGAAGCTAGTGGCTATCATATTAAAAGCACTGATATAGCCAGCTAGTAATGCTGAGTGAAAAACTACATGTTCAGTAGGAGAAATGGTTGTTTTTGTGTATTGAAATTATGGATTATTCTAATATTACTTTATTTGCATGTCCATGTCAGTAATTTTTTTATCCCCTTTGGTTTATTTTTAATAGAAGATAAACTCTACAATGTCACTAATTTCTAATTATTCTATAATGAATATATATTACTCTGGTAATAAGAAGAAAATATTTAAAATGAAAAACAGAAAGGAATATTCTAAACCAAAGGGCCTGGAGCCAGTACTCTGGGAGGATGAGGCAGGCGGATCACTTGAGGCCAGGAGTTCGAGACCAGTCTGGCCAACATGGTGAAACCCCATTTCTATTTATAAATATATATTTTTTAAGAGTCTAAGCCAAAGGTTGACAGACTATAGCCCATAGACCAAATGTAGTTCATCATCTGTTTTCCTGTGACCATGAGCTAAGAATTGGTTTTACATATTAGATGGTTAAAAAAAATTCAAAAGAATAATAATGTTATGTGACACATAGAAACTATATAAAATTCAAATTTTACTGTGCATAAATAAAATTTTATGGGAACACAGCCAGGCCCATTTATTTATTCATTGTCTGTGAGCTACAACAGCAGAGCTGAGTAGTTGTGACAGAGACTGTGTGGCCCGAAAAGCCAACAATATTTACCTTCTGGACCTTTGCAGAAAAATCTGCCGTGTCCTAGTCTAAGGCAATCAAGGGAAATAAGAGGTGTGTGCAGCCATCTTCATTCATCTGTTCATTCATTCATTCAACTAGGTATTGAGCACCCATTTGTAGGTCAGGCCCTGGGAAAGAACATTTCTAGGGGATGAAAGGAGCTGCTTTGTCTCTACTTAAGGACCGGGGAGAGAAGGCTATTTAGAGCCAGGTGCTTCGCAAGCTGATTCTCAAATAGCTTCATTGTGATACTTGTGAAGAAAACTGTCAGCGTGTGGAAAAAGCCCTTTCCACATTGGCTTCCCTTGCATTTTCTGCCGTTCTGCAGTTTTCCTATGGAGCTGCTTGGGGTTGCAGGTGTCTGCTGGGGAATGCAGAATGTTTCCCAGAGTTTGGCTGAGGCCTGGGATGAAGACTCACCCATGCTCTGTGCCTATCAATAAGTTCCTTCCAGAAGAGCAGCTCTAGCTGGGAGGGCCCCCACTGCACTCTGGAGAGGAGAAATGAAAACGAAGGCAATGGTGAATGAGGCTCCAAGGGTACCAGTGGCCTGCACAGGAAACTCTTAGAGATCAGCAGCCCATTGTACAGAAGAGGAGACTGAGGCCCAGAGAGGAGGAAGAACTTGTCCAGAGCCAGATTAAAGCACATATTTTATTGGCTAGGCCTGTGATTTCCACATCCCTGGTCACAAAATAATAAAGAGATATCATCTATCCAAAACTATAAAGGGCATTTTGATGTGGTGGAAAGGGGATCAACTTGGGAGTCAGACCTAATATTGAATTCTAGTTCCAACTCCCAATGGCTATGTTACTCTGGACATGTCATTTACTTCCTCTCAGTCTCTATGCTCTTATCTGTAAATTGAATAAAGTATCTACGACATTTTCACATGTAAAAGAATGAAGATAGACCCTTACCTCACACCACATAAAAAACTAAACAATGGATCAAAGATCGAAATAAATATAAGACCTAACACTATAAAATTCTTAGAAGAAAATATGGGAGGGGGGAGAGATGCAATGGCTCACACCTGTATTCCTAGCACTTTGGGAGGCCAAGGCTGCCAGATCACTTGAGCCCAGGAATTTGAGATCAGTCTGGGAAACCTGGGAAAACCCCACTGTTACAAAAAATACAAAAATTAACCAGCTGTGGTGGTGTGTGACTGTGGTCTCAGTTACTTAAGAGGCAGAGGTGGGAGGATTGCCTGAGCCTGGGAGGCAGAGGTTGCAGTGAGCCAAGATTGTGCCATTGCACTCCATCTAGCCTGGGTGACAGAGCAAGACCCCATCTTAAAAACAACAGCAACAAAAAAGCATTGTGATTATACTTAATGCCATTGAATTTTACACTCTAAAATGGTAAAAAACCGGCTAATTTTGTGCAATGTGTATTTTACCATAATAAGAAAAAAAGTATGTACCATAGTAGGTCATTGGGTGGGGTAAGTAAGGGAAGTTTGCTCCTGGTCCCTGGTGGGCAGTGTCCACTGGCGCTGTACGTAGCTGTACTGGTTTTACCAGACTATCTGCTTGATTGTGAGAGGTGGGCCAGAGCTCATTCATTCATTTAGTAATTTTTCCATCAATTTGTTCAGTCATCAAATACACACTTAGCACCTACTGTGTGCCAGGTGCTAAACTGTTCTAGGCATTGGGGATTGTGGTCCTGCCCCCACGGAGCTTCCATTCTGCAGCTGGGAGAAAGTGTATAAGAAGGTGAATGTGTAACTAAGAAAGCTCTTTTCTTTTTTCTTTTCTTTTCTCCTTCCTTCCTTCCTTCCTTCCTTCTTTCCTTCCTTCCTTTCTTTTCTTTCTTCCTTTCTTTCTCTCTCTCTTTCTCTTTTTCTCTCTCTTTCATTCTTTCTTTTTTTTCTTTCTTTTTGAGACAGAGTCTTGCTCTGTCACCCAGGCTGGAGTGCAGTGGCACTATCTCGGCTCACTGCAACCTCTGCCTCCCCAGTTCAAGCGATTCTTGTGCCTCAGCCTCCTGAGAAGGTGGGATTACAGACGTGTGCCACCATGCCCAGCTAGTTTTTGTATTTTAAGTACAAATGGGGTTTTGCCATGTTGGCTAGGCTGGTCTCGAACTCCTGGTCTCAAGTGATCTTCCCACCTTGGCCTCCCAAAGTGCTGGCATGAGCCACTGTGCCCAGCCTAGGAAGCTAATTTCTGGTAACAAGTGCTCTAAGGAAATGCAAAATAAGGTGATGTTCCCGGGATCAGGGTGGGTACACCAGCCATGAAGCTCAGGGAGTTGTCCGCAAGGCTGTGACATTTAATCTGAGGCCTGAATGCTAAGAGGAAGGCTTCTATGGGATTATCTTGTGCTCGTTCTCATGCATTTTGACCCTTGTGCTAGGCTCCTAGAAGACCCAAGGGCTGCCTCCAGCTTTCCTCCTCTGAACACCTCAGGTAATATGAGGAAAGCATGAGAAAGTGAACCAGGCCCAACAGGCAGCTGCTGCATCTGACATGTAACACACATGTCAGGGCTTTGTTCTACTGTCATTGTGATGACTGGGACCATCAGCACTGCCAGCCGAAAGGATGCGCGGCAGTGCAGTCCCCCTTCTGGCTCAAGACACAGTGAAATGACAGAGGAGCTGGGACATACTGCCACCCCCATGCTCTGCAGGACTTCCTAAA
Source organism: Macaca mulatta (assembly GCF_049350105.2). Lineage (NCBI taxonomy): Eukaryota > Metazoa > Chordata > Mammalia > Primates > Cercopithecidae > Macaca > Macaca mulatta. The sequence continues at coordinate 9,901,306 of NC_133425.1, read as the reverse complement.
GGCAGAAAGTGAACAACAGTCAATTCTCATGCTCAATATGTCAGTGGTGCCAAGCTTGAGAAACCCTGCCTGAGTTAATGTGTATATAGTTCCAAGAATACAGAAGGAGCTTAGTACATCCTGGGTCCCTTCCTCCTGTGGCTAGAGATGCCCTGCCTATTCACCCCAATTCTTCTTGACAATACATGGCTGTGGCATCTCCAAGGGTCAGTTGGAGTGTAGCTCCCTCATCGAGACTGATGGAGAAAATAGCTAAACATGTACGTCTTTTCTGAGATCTTTGATGACCTGACTTCTGACAGTGCTTGGCATGCAGTAGGTGTTCTGGCAATACGTATCAATTTCACTGCATGAAAAGAACAGCAGGATGCTGAGGGAGGACATCTCAGCGCTCTCTTGGGGAGCTCTTGGCCCTGAGGCGCTGTCCAGGAACTCTGCTGAAACTTCACAGAGGAGGAGAAAACTCAAAAAATGTGGCACATATATACCACGGAATACTATGCAGCCATAAAAAAGAATGAGACCATGTCCTTTTCAGGGACGTGGATGAAACTGGAAGCCATCATTCTCAGCAAACTAACACAGGAAGAGAAAGCCAAACACCATGTGTTCTTACTCATAAGTGGGAGTTGAACAGTGAGAATACATGGACACAGGGAGGGAAACATCACACACCAGGGCCTGTCGGGGGGTGGGGGGCAAGGGGAGGGAGAGCATTAGGACAAATACCTAATGCATGTGGGGCTTAAGACTTAGATGACGGGTTGATAGGTGCAGCAAACCACTATGGCACATGTGTACCTAAGTAACAAGCCTGCACATTCTGCATATGTATCCCAGAACTTAAAATAAAATAATAAAATAATAAAGAAAATAAAAATTTAAAATAAATAAATAAAACAACTTTATTAATTTTATTAAGATGAAAACAAACAAAAAAGAAAACCCGAACTAAGATTGAACTCCTCCCCACTGAGAAAGCAAGCCCAGGCATCCTTTCTCCCTCTCATCCTCATCTTTCCTCCCTACAGACAATGGAAGATGAAAATCAGGAGACAGACTTGGGCGCAGTGGCTCACACCTGTAATCCCAGCACTTTGGGAGGCTGAGGTGGGTGGATCAACTGAGGTCAGGAGTTTGAGACCAGCCTGGCCAACACAGTGAAACCCTGTCTCTACTAAAACTACAAAAAAAAAAAAAAAAAAATTAGCTGGGCATGGTAGCAGGTGCCTGTAATCCCAGCTACTAGGGAGGCGGAGGCAGGAGAGTTGCTTGAATCTGGGAGGCAGAGGTTGCAGTGAGCTGAGATTGTGCCATTGTATTACAGCCTAGGCAACAAGAGCAAAACTCCATCTCAAAAAAAAAAAAAAAAAAAGAAAGAAAGAAAGAAAAGAAAATCAGGAGAAAAGCATGGCAGAATGGTTATATCCTCAAACTCTGGAGTTAAAGAGAGTTGGGCTCATATTCTGACTGTGACAATGAAGAATTATGTGACTTTACATAGATGACTTCAGTTCTGAACCTCAGTCCCATCTGTAAAATGGGGATGATGATCACAATGCCTGCGTCTCAGCGATTTCATGAGTGTTAAGTGGGAGAAGTGCCTTAGAGCACGTAGCAGGCAGTGGAGTGGTTGGCATGTAGTAAGCACTCAACAAATATTAGCTATGACCATAAACGTTTTCATAATCATCACTCTTGTAGTTTGGGTTCTCCTAGAAATAGACTCAGAGACAAATATTTGAGTGCTTTATTTGGGAGGTGATCTCAGGATGATTCCAAGAGATATTGGTGGGTCGATAATAAAGGGTGGGTTATCTAGCAAATCATCACTGTGGGTGACTGGAGCTCCATTCCATTTGGGAACACTGGGAGCTGGCACAGAACAGTCACTTTAGGACTATCCCACCATGGAACAAGGGAGCTGGGATATTTATACACCAACTACTCCCTGACATTGGCCAAGAACTGCTTGCTCAGGATGTCAACTCCCCAGCACTTCTGGCCACCTGTCCCTTTCAGGTTGAGCAGACTCAGGTGACCAAGGAACACCCTCAGGGTAAGTCTCAGATGATGACAGAGACAGGTGAACTTGCAAAGAAATAGAAAATGCTGCACAGATATTGGCTTCTCCTCCAGCACCATCACCTGTGGCCACAGCTAATGTTCTAAATGCCTCTGCTGGGCTATCATAGTGAAGGGGTGACCTGTCCCTCCACACTTGTGGACGTTTCTCGTTAGGTGGAACGAGAGACTTGAGAAAAGAAATGAGACACAAAGTATAGAGAAAGAAAAAGTGGGTCCAGGGACCAGCGCTCAGCATACAGAGGACCCACTCCGGCACCCGTCTCTGAGTTTCCTCAGTATTTATTGATCATTATCTTGACCATCTTGGAAAAGGGGAAGTGGCAGGATAATAGGATCATCGTAGGGAGAAGGTCAGCAGTAAGACATATGAATAAAGATCTCTGTGACATGAACAAGTTTAAGGAAAAGTGCTGTGCCTTGATATGCATATGCAAACATCTCCATAAACCTTTTTAGTGCATAAAGAGCAGCATAGCACATCCCACCTTCAGCCCTAAGGCGGTTTTCTCCCATCTCAGTAAATAGAACATACAATCAGGTTTTACACTGAGACATTCCATTGCCCAGGGATGGGCAGGAGACAGATGCTTTTCTCTATCTCAACTGCCAAGAGGCCTTCTTTCCTCTTATGCTAGTCCTCCTCAGCACAGATCCTTCACAGGTGTCAGGCTGGGGGATGATTAGGTCTTTCCCTTCCCACGAGGCCATATTTCAGACTATCACATGGGGAGAAACCTTGGACAATACCTAGCTTTCCTAGGCAGAGGTCCCTGTGACCTTTGGCAGTGTATGTGTCCCTGGTTACTTGAGATTAAGAGAATGGTGATGGCCGGATCTCAGCTCACTGCAAGCTCGGGTTTACGCCATTCTCCTGCCTCAGCCTCCTGAGTAGCTGGGACTACAGGCGCCCGCCACTTCGCCCGGCTAGTTTTTTGTATTTTTTAGTAGAGACGGGGTTTCACCGGGTTAGCCAGGATGGTCTCGATCTCCTGACCTCGTGATCCGCCCGTCTTGGCCTCCCAAAGTGCTGGGATTACAGGCTTGAGCCACCGCTCAGGCCGGCCGGTGATGACCTTTAACCAGCAAGCTGCCTCAGGCACTTGTTTAACAAAGCACACCCTGCACAGCCTCAAATCCGTTAAACCTTGAGTCACCACAGCACATGTCTCCTGCAAGGACAGGGTTGGGGGTAGGGTCACAGGTTAACAGCATCTCAAATACAGAACAAAATGGAGTCTCTTATGTCTACTTCTTTCTATATAGACACAGTCACAGTCTGACCTCTCTTTCTTTTCCCCACACCATAGTCTGTGCTCACTTCTGTAATAGCACTTGTCAACTTCATTAATTCATTCAGTCATTAATTCACTAGCTGACTCACACCTTCCTGTATTCATCCATTTCCTCACTCACGTATACTTCTACACTTAACTGCTCACTAAATGCTACATGCAGGCCTCAGGCTCTTAAATGGTCTATTCCAGGGGTGCCTCTTCCTGGCCAGGAAGCTCCTTGGGGAGAAGTCCTGGGCCCGATTGGTCTTTTGGTGCCAGGTATTCAGCACAGCATCTGGCACACAGCAGGGCTCAGGATGTGTTTAATGGAGCTGAAATAAATGAGAGCCCAGAGTAGGGTTTTCCTCTTTTACAAACTGAGCATGCTATGAAGATCCAGGCTTCGTCCAAGCTGGGTACTTGTTAACCTGATGTTTCAAATACTTGTCCTATGGGAACAGTCTTTGTGAAATGAATCTTGGGAGTCCTGGAAGTTTTCAAACCTGAAGTATATGCAAACGCTCACTCTCCTGCTGAATTCGGAGGCAGCAGAGGGAGGGGCTTTGCCTGGAAGATGCCAGGCTGTATGCTGGGTCCTGGAGGCAGCTCCTGACTTGGAGTCACGAAGGTTCAAGATCAGGCCCACCGTTCCTTCTCAGGCATTTGCCTCTGAGCCTCAGCTATTTTTGTTTTATTTTGTTGTTTTGAGAGAGGGCCTCAGTCTCATCACCCAGGCTGGAGTTGGGTCTTGGCTCACTGCAGCCTCGATCTCCTTGACTCAGGTGATTCTCCCACTTCAGTCTCTTGAGCAGCTGGGTCTAGAGATGTGCACCACTATGCCTGGTGAATTTTTTTTTTTTTTTTTTTTGGTATTTTTAGTAGATACGGGGTTTCACCATGTTGCCCATGCTGGTCTTAAACTCCTTAGAGGCTACCGTGGAAACTTCTGCCCTAGAGTCAGGCCCATCAGGGCTCCCACTCAGCTTTCTCAATCACAGGCTGTGGGACCCCTAGGGGGTCCCTCGTCCCCAGGGACCCTCAGTTTCTGTGCCTTTAAAACAGGGTGACACAGCGAGATGTGCCGGACAACGAAGCAGGTGAGATGATTTTCATTCTGACTTCCTGAGCACCTGGCTCAGGCGCTGGGCTACTCTAGGGCCCTGGATAAGGATCTTTGCAGGAAAGACCTCAGTGTCACATGACCACACATGCATCACGTGAGATGGGTCCTGGGAAAAAGCTTTAGAGTGGACCACACGTGGTGGCTCACACCTGTCATCCCAGCACTTTGGAAGGCTGAGGTGGGAAGATCACTTGAGCCCAGGAGTTCGACACCAGCCCAGGCAACATAAGGGACCCCATCTTCACAAAAAAACAAAAAATAAATAAATTAGCCTGGTGAGGTGGTGTGTGCCTAGGTCCTAGCTACTTGGGAGGCCAAGGCAGGAGCACTGCTTGAGTCTGAGAGGCTGAGGCTGCAGCGAGCCGTGATAGCATCACTGTACTCCAGGCTGGGTGGCAGAGCAAGACCCCATCTCAAAAAAATAAATACATAAATAAAATTTAGGCCGGGTGTGGTGGTTCACGCCTGTAATCCCAACACTTTGGGAGGCTGAGACGGGTGGATCACCTGAGGTCAGGAGTTTGAGACCAGCCTGGCCAACATGGTGAAACCCTGTCTCTACTAAAAATACAAAAATTATCTGGGCATGGTGGCGCAGGTGAACAGACAGGTGAACTTGCAAAGAAATAGAAAATGCCTGTGGTCTCGGATACTTGGGAGGCTGAGGCAGGAGAATCGCTTGAGTCCAGGAACCAGAGGATGCAGTGGGCCGAGATCACGCCACTGCACTTCAGCCTGGGAAACAGAGCAAGACTCCATCTTAAAAAAAAAAAAAAAAAATTAAAAAACTTAGAATGCACAAGTATAAGGAGAGGAAAGATTATTGCCTAGCCCAATGCTTATTAACTGGGGCCATCTGGCCACATCTGAGACAGTTTTGGTTGTCATGACTGTGGTGGGGGATGGGGGATGAGAAGGTGCTCCTGGCATCTGGTGGGTGGAGGCCGAGGGGGCTGCTGAATGCTCTAAAATGCACAGGACAGTCTCCTATGACATGGGATTACTGAGCCCAACACGTTGGCAGTGATGAGGTTGAGAAACCTCACTCTAGTAGAACTCCTCTAATCTGACAAATGAAACCCAGAAAGGTCTAAGATGATCCAAGGTGTGATTAGCAGACTGACTGTGGGCAAGCTTTAATTTCTCCTAGCCTCAGTTGCTTCATCTGTAAAATGGATGTAAGAATAATAGTACTTACCCCACAGGGCTATGAAGAGGTTTAAAGGGGATACAGAGTCAGAGCTGGGAAAATGCAGGCAGAAAAACAGGAGGGGCGGGAGGACCTCCCTCAGCCCCCTGGTGGGGCCGCCTCTTGATTTTAGCTCTGAACTCTTCCCCAGGTGACCCTCCCCCTGGAACATCCAGGTATGTGTTGTCATAGAAACCTTTCAGGGACGGTGCACTCGAGAGCTTGACTGATTTTTTTTCTCCCTAAAATAACCCACCCTGTCAGTCAAGTAACACTTAGGCGAAGTGGTAAGGCAAGTGAGACTGTTTTACCATCATTAACGTTGAGCAGGCCGCCTACTTGGGGAGTTTCCACTCTCCCGAGACAGACAGTTAATAGAAATGCAACAGAGATTAATAATAATAGGGAGATGATGATAATGTTTGTTTTGTTTTGTTTTTTGAGACAGAGTTTTGCTCTTGTCGCCCAGGCTGGAGTGCAGTGGTACAATCTTGGCTCACCGTAACCTCTGCCTCCCAGGTTCAAGTGCTTCTCCCGCCTCAGCCTCCCAAGTAGCTGATTACAGGCGCTTGCCACCACACCCTGCTAAATTTTGTATTTTTAGTAGAGACGGGGTTTCACCATGTTTGGCCAGGCTGGTCTCGAGCTCCTGACCTCAGGTGATCCACCTGCCTCAGCTTCCCAAAGTGCTGGGGTTACAGGCGTGAGCCACTGCGCCTGGCAATGGCTACATTTTTTGAACCTTTCTCCCTTGCCTGGTTATATGCTAGGTGCTTGATAGACGTTACCAAGTCCAACTTTGAGAAGTAAGTACTAGTAGTGTGTGCATTTTACAGACCAGGATTCTGAGGCTCAGAGAGGTGAGTGTTGGGGCTGGTTTTAGTTCAGATGCCAGGCGCCATGTTCTAACCATCAAGCTTTATCGCCTCTGAGGAACCTCCAGTGGAAAGAGGTGCCGGACGAAGGCTCTGTTCCTTTTGTCCCTGTCTCCAGCACCCAAACCATCAGCTTCTCGCTGTTTCTTGGTGAGCTCTGAAGCTGGAAACTCCACCACCAGTCCATGCCTCCTAATGTGAAGGTTGTCACCTTCCTGGTCTAGAAGAAACGCTCCACAGAAACACCCCCAAGGAATGCTCCCACATGGCTCTATTAGCAGTTGGTTCCTGAAGCCTGAGGCAGGCAGAATAAGACTGTGATCGTGTCCCAGCCCTGGCACGTCAAACCCTTCGATCCATCCCAAGACAATGGTACAGCATAAGCTCCAATCCACAGGGCTCCTGGATTCCTTCAGACAAACAATACTCACCCTGGGCAGGGGGTCATGGAAAGAGCTCTGGGTTTCCAATGGAAAGACAGAACTGGTGTTAGATCCCACTCTTGTTGCTTCTTTGCTATTTTTATCTTTAGAGAGTCTCGCTCTATTGCCCAGGCTGGAGTGTAGTGGTGCGGTTATAGTTCACTGTAACCTCAAACTCTTGGGTTCAAACGATTCTCTTGCCTTGGCCTCCTGAGTAGCTGGGACTACAGGAACTTGTCACCATGCCCAGCTGATTGTTTTTCTTTTCGTAGAGACAGTCTTGGTATGTTGTCCATGCTGGTGTTGAACTCCTGGATTCAAGCGATCTTCCCACCTCTGTCTCTCAAACGGTTGGGATTACAGGTGTGAGCCACCATGCCCAGCCCATTCTTGCTACTTATGAGTCCTGTGACCTTGGACAGCCTCTGTAAAGATTCGAGCCTTAACTTACTTGTCTCTAAAATGGGTACAGAAGGCTGGGTACAGTGACTCAAGCCTGTAATTCCAGCATTTTGAGAGGCCGAAGTGGAAGGATTGCTTGAGGCCAGGAGTTCAAAATCATCCTGGTCAATATAGTGAGACCCTGTCTCTACAAAAATACAATAATGATAAAATAAAGTAGAATAAAATGAGTACAAAGTTGTTGGGCAGATAAATGAGATCAATGGTAAGGGCTTAATAAAGGTGGATTTTGTCTGAATTCGGGTTTGGGGCTAGCTGGGTACTGGCGGCCGTCAGAACTCATGTGCTGCTGTATATTGTATAGCAGGTTAATTAGGGTCCCCTGAAAGTCACCCACACTTTGGCATGGCTGCCAGGACTGATGGTTACCTTAGATTCCTTTCTGGCACATCTGGCCCTGGATTCATGAGGCTGGGGCACCACCTTGTGGTGAGAATCCTGCCGGGGGGCCAGCAGGGACGCAAGGTGCCTGAGGACCCTGCTCCCCTCAAGCCGTGGAACTTGGGTGAGGAGAACGTGACCTCCAGACTCTTTGGGAGACTTGAAGCCAAGACCAAACTCTGCACCTGTCTTCCCCACTGGTTGGGCCAGAGTCCAGAGCCCTGGTAGCTCTGGGTTTCCATTCACTCATCTGCTCAGCCACTCAGCACAGCTCTTCCTTCTCCTCCTCCACGACTTGCCCACTTGCTGGCCCAGTCACTCCACCTGAAGCAGCTACTGACCTCATTCATGCTCTTCCAGCCCCCGATGGCTCTATTGTTCTTTCTAGTACTTACCAACACTGCCAAGGCTATAATTTTCAAACCATTAAAACATAATTACCTTAAAGTCAATAGTGACTATGTATTAAAATTCATATTTACTTTACTAATGAGGGCCTAGGCAGAATGACAAAGCTGGCTCCAACGAGAATTCGAAAAACTGGGATTCTTCTAGGAAGTAGGAAAAATGAGGAGATAAAATTGCCATATTATGCTGGGTGCGGTGGGTCACACCTGTAATCCCAGCACTTTGGGAGGCCGAGGCAGGTGGATCACTTGAGGTCTGGAGTTTGAGACCAGCCTGGCCAACATGGTGAAACTCCATCTCTACTAAAAAAACAAAAATTAGCCAGGTGTGGTGGTGTGAGCTTGTAGTCCCAGCTCAGGAGGCTGAGGCACGAGAATTGCTTGAATCCAGATGGCAGAGGTTGCAGTGAGCCAAGATAGTGCCAATGCACTCCAGCCTGGGCAACAGAGCGAGACTCCATCTCAAAACAAACAAACAAACAAACAAGCCATGTTACATGTAAAGTCGGTTAATGTGCTACAGGGCAAAATCACTGTACCCCTGGGGGTGATCTTCCTACTAGATAGAAAAGAATAGCATCACATGGTTTCAGTTCGATAGAAATGAAAAATGTGGCCAGGTGTGGTGGCTCACACTTATAATCCTAGCACTTTGGGAGGCTGAGGTGGGAGGATGGCTTGTGCTCAGGAGTTCGAGACCAGCCTGGGCAACATAGTGAGACCCTGTCTCTACAAAAAAAATACCAAAAAGTTGGCTAGGTATGGTGTCATGTGCCTGTAATCCCAGCTACCTGGGGGGCTGAGGTGGGAGGATCGCTTGAGCCCAGGAGGTCAAGGCTGCAGTGAGCCAAGATCACGCCACTGCACTCCACAGCCTGGGTAACAAGGTAAGACGCTGTCTTAAAAAACAAAAACAAAAACAAAAAAACCCCCCAAAAAACAAAAACAAAAAACCAAAAAAAAAAAAAAAAGAAAAAAAAAATCCTTGCACCCTAATCAACTGTGTTCACAAGTGCTGCACTGTCCTAAGGGCTGTAGCACACAGCCACCTTTTTGCCTCACTTCTAGCTTTTGGACTGTGGTTCTTTACACTACCTGACATTATATTTTGCATTTGTTTATTGCAGGTTGCCTCCTCTAGAATGTAGGCTCTTTGAGGGCAGACAGGTGGAATGCCTGGCTCCCTGCTGCCTCCCCAATACCTTACAAATATCCAGCATATGGAAAGTGCTTGGTAGTTATTTGCAGAATGGCTGAGAGGGTCAGGCTGGGCAATGAATATGATGCCAGCCCTGTCATCCCGGAACTCATGATCTGGTGAAGGATGGATAATTATCGTACCAAGTTTTTTTTTTTCTCCCTCAGTCTGTTGCCCAGGCTGGAGTGCAGTGGTGCGATCTTGGCTCACTGCAACCTCCTCCACCTCCCAGGTTCAAGCGATTCTCCTGTCTCAGCCTCCCAATTAGCTGAGACTACAGGGGCGTACCACTGTGCCCAGCTAATTGTTGCATTTTTAGTAGAGACAGGGTTTCACCATGTTGGCCAGGCTGGTCTCAAATTCCTGACCTCAAGTGATCGGCCCACCTCGGCCTCCCAAAGGCTGGGATTACAGGTGTGAGCCACCGTGCTGGCCTTGTTGGTTTTAACAGTTCTTTCCCAAGCAGGCTGCAGCTGAACAGCCAAGTCCCCTCCTCGCGCCATATATTTTTCTGAAAATGTTAGAATGTGTCAAAAAAAAAAAAAAAAAAAAAATTGAGTCCACTGGCCTGGGCTAATTACCTAGCAGAACATCCCCATGGTTTGGTGATTCTGAAGTATCGCTGCCAAACAAACACTTGTAGAGGCGCAAACAAGGCCATAAAACATGGCAATGGGGGCACGCTTGCACTCTGGGAAATGAAAATCTGATGATACTCTGAATTACAGTGGAGCAAGATTAATTCCAGGCTCTACTTAGAGGAAGCTTTCAGGCCGAGTGGTTTAGACATAAAAGCAGTTTGCCCTAATACGGCAGGTGAAAGCCGTGACAACTCTATTGCTTGGTGCCAATTACATTTATGGGCTTGTCCCCAGGAGTGCTAGGAAATTGTCACCGTTAGTGCTGACGTATTGCCAGCTGGTGGCTCCGTCTAGTGGGGTTCTGATTTGAAGACTCATTATCAATATTCCCCGTTGTGATCTGCAACTCTGCTCCATGATGGCAAGTTTGTCAGGAAAGGAGTGTGTGCAGGCATTTTAGAAAACAGCAATAGGTTGAGGGCTATGCGGTAGGCCCCAGAGCTTCAACTACTGTGCACACAAATCACCTGGTGTCTTGTCGAGATGCAGATTCAGAATCAGGTCCTGAGCTGAGGCCTGATACTTTTTTTCTTTTTTGGAGATAGGATCTCTCTCTGTTGCCCAGGCCAGAGTGCAATGGTGCAGTCATGGCTCACTGCAGCCTGAAGTTCTTAGGCTCAAGCAATCCTTTCCCCTTGCCTCCCAAGCAGCTGGGACTACAGGTGTGAGCCACTACGCCCGGCTTTATTTTTTTTTTTGAGACAGAGTTTTGCTCTTTTTGCCCAGGCTGGAGTGCAATGGCGTGATCTCGGCTCCTGCAACCTCTGCCTCCCGGGTTCAAGTGATTCTCCTGCCTTAGCCTCCCAAGTAGCTGGGATTACAGGCATGAGCTGCCACACCCGGCTAATTTTGTATTTTTAGTAGAGGCAGGGTTTCACCATGTTGGCCAGGCTGGTCTCAAACTCCTGACTTCAGGTGATCCACCTGCCTTGGCCTCCCAAAGTGCTGGGATGAGAGGTGTGAGCCACCACGCCTGGACTCTTGCCTGGTTAATTTTTTTTTTTTTTGAGATGGAGTCTTGCTCTGTCACCCAGGCTGGAGTGCAGTGGCCGGATCTCAGCTCACTGCAAGCTCCGCCTCCCGGGTTCACACCATTCTCCTGCCTCAGCCTCCCGAGTAGCTGGGACTACAGGCGCCTGCCACCTCGCCCGGCTAAGTTTTTGTATTTTTAGTAGAGACGGGGGTTTCACTGTGTTACCCAGGATGGTCTCGATCTCCTGACCTCGTGATCCGCCTGTCTCGGCCTCCCAAAGTGCTGGGATTACAGGCTTGAGCCACCGCGCCCGGCCTAATTTTTTTTTTTTGAGACAGAGGCTCGCTCTGTTATCCAGGCTGGAGGGCAGTGGCATGATCTTGGCTCACTGCAATCTTCGCCTCCTGGGTTCAAATGATTCTCCTGGCTTGGCCTCCCAAGTAGCTGAAATCGCAGGTACACACCACCACGCCAGGCTAATTGGCTGTTTAATTTTTAGTAGAGATGGAGTCTTGCTGTGTTATCCAGTCTGGTCGAACTCCTGGCCTCAACTGATCCTCTTGGCTTGGCCTCCCAAATTACTGGGATTGCAGGAGCGAGCCAATACACTTAGCCTGATATTGCATTTCTAACCAGCATCCAGGTGATGCCACAGATGCTGCTACTGGTCTAGGGACTACACAGTGGGAACGTAGGAAGAGCAAAGGCTCGGGAGTCAGATGGACATGGGTGGACATGAGCTCTAAACCTGACTCTGCCCTGGGTGGCTGTGTGATGTTGGGCAAGTTGCTTAACCTCTCTGAATTTTGGATTTCTCATATGTAAAACAGGCATCACTTCTGCCTTTTAGGTTCTTTGAAGATGTGTAATAACATACATGCGTAGGTTTTCTTCTTGCTCCCAGAGGGGCAGGACGAGGTCACTCTCCTGCATGCTCTGCACTACAGGTTCAGCCGAGACCCATGTGTTCTTCCCTAAAGTACTCGGCTTTCTTCTTCCAAGTCAGGATTTCTCTGCCTCGGTGCGACTCACATTTTGGGCTGATCCTTTTGTGTCGTGGGGGCTGTTCCGTGCATTAGCACATTATAGGATGTTCAGCAGCATCCCTGGCCTCACCCACTGGATACTGGTGGCACGTCTCCTCTACCTGTGACCACCAAAAATGTCTCCCCACACTGCCAAATGTTCCTGGAGGAAAAATCACTCACAAATAAGAAACAATGCCCTAATTAGTAACTTATATTAGCAAATCATTCAACAATACATGTTGAGCATCTGTTTGCCAGACCATACACCAGGGATGTAGTGATATTTAAGACAAACAAGGTCCCTGACCTCATGGAGACTTTTTCCTTTTTGGACCTCAGTCTTCTCTGCTGTAATGTGGGTATCACAAGGCTGTGGACCTCCTAAATTTCTTGGGAAGATGAAATGAAGTTAGACTTGCAAGTGCCTGGCCCCTGGCATCAGGGATTAGCCAGTGCCAGGGGTATGATGGGCCTGGGGATGGAACCTGGGTGCTTGGGGAGAAGCGAGTGTGGGCAGGGACAGTGCATGGAGAAGCCAGCAAACCTGAGCTGCGAGGGAGGCAGAAAGGGGCCATGCCAGGCCCTGGTGCAAAGTGTGCAGCAGTAGCAAGACAGGGGAAGGGGCTGCAGGGAGGGCCAAGGGTAGCAGGAAGATGGGACCGAAACTAGAGAGAAGGAGAGACAGTGGGACATAGAGAATGACAGGAAGGGGTGGTAGAGATGGGAGGAGAGGCACAGATGGAGAAGATAAAAAAAACCAGATAGACAGACACGAGCACAGGTGATAAGATGGACAGAACAAGGGGCGGAGGGAAAATGAGCCCAGGCTGAAGGGAATACCTCCGAGGAAGATCACTGCACAAACCCCGGTCGGCTGCATGTGACCCCGAAGAGTGGCTCTTAGGTTTATTCCAAACGTACCTGATTGGGGTGAGAAAGAGTTAAAATTAAATACAAAGGCCGCTGCCAGGCTATTCCTGGCGCCAGCTCCTGCCCCATCCTTCTCAGGGGGCCCTCGCCAGAGGGACGGGGTGGAGCATACCCAACCCTGCGAGGAAATGAGGCTTTTGTGCCGAGCGGAGATACGATGGCAATAGTGGCAATGGTAGTCAACCCATCCGTGAACAGCTGACACAGGGCAGTACAAGAATCCACCTCACAGCCAGGGCTGCAACCCCAAGTGAAGCGCACAGCTGAAATGACTGACCTGGGTGGAACTGAGCTGAGAAGGAACGTGACTTGCCTTGACCCTGGAGCACGTATCACAACCACGAGAAACAGGTCACTAAAGTGGCCCCCAGCCCACGCCAACAACCTTCTCTGGCTGCAACTGGGCGGCAGGGACAGACCCCAGAAAACCATCTTGGGTCGTCTAAGGTACATGCAACCATACTTTTAAAATGACAAAATCTCGAGCACGTTGCTTTGGTGAGCTTCTGATTTTATTAGAAATATACTCTAAGAACAGTCGAGACGCCGCGCCTTGTGGAGGCGATGGGTCATGTTACTGGTTCTGCGATGATCTTCCAGAGCTCCTGCAGCAAACAGAGAAAAGGTTTCTGAAGCGCACATACAAGAGCATCACAATTTCATGAAGGAAAGTGATTCGCCAAGGAGAGCAGTTAAACAACACGCCAGCCATGGAGCAGGCGAGCTGAGGCAGGAGCGGGCGGGCGGCTTCCTCCTCTTTTTGTTGCTCTGGCTTGTTCTGTTTACTGTGGCAGAGGCTGGATGGATGAAGTCCCAGCATTAACGGAAGGGGCATCAGAGGATGTCACACAATCAGAAAAGACCAGAATAGCAGTGAGTCGCCACAATCTCTCCATTTTTGGGAAGAGCTTTATATACAGTTTTATTTTAGAGACAGGATCTCACGCTGTTGCCCAGGCTGGAGTGCAGTGGCACCATCACAGCTCGCTGCACCCTTGAACTTCTGGGCTCAAGCAATCCTCCCACCTCAGCCTCCAGAGTAGCTGGGACCACAGGTGTGCACCACCATGCGTGGCTAATTTTTTTTTTAAAATTTTTGTAGAGATCGGGTCTATGTTGCTCAGGCTGGTCTCGAACTCCTAGCCTCAAGCAACCCTCCGACCTTGGCCTCTCAGAGTGCTGGAATTACAGGTGGGAGCCACCACACTTGGCCTTTTTGGGACGTCTTAGGCATCATGTACTGGGTCTACTGATTTGTAAGAAGTGCGTGTTCTTGGTCACGTGACACTACTCTTAATGTTGCCCAGAAGTGGCAGAGCAATAAATACAAGATCCTCCTCGCACACAAAACCACACGAATTCCATGCTGCCCTTGCTGAGGACACGAGAGAAAGCGCGAGGGCGGCAGCTCCTCATGACTCCCTCTTCCTCCCTTATTCCTTAGAACTAGGCCCGGGTCTCCGAAGACACACAGAAAGGGAGGCCACAGCCAAAAGGCAAACAGAACAAAAGAAGTTAATTCTCAGTCTTTGGACTCCAGTTCACAGAAAAGCCTGTTCAGTCCGAGAAGCCGGTGCACTTCCACAGTGAAGACGTGACCAGCGGCCACCACAGCGGGGCCCCTGCACCAAGGTCTGCTACCCACAAACTTCCCTCCACTGACTTCCTGTTCCCCAAACAACGTCTACCTCAGTCTTGCCTCCTCTGGAGTCTGAACTGTCCATGGGGGAAAAACGTGCTCTAAAGTAAAAGATAAGGTTCACCCGAAGGCCCTTCTCCAGACATGGTGGCTGCTCCCCCAACAGGTTCCCCCATGATGTAGCTCCCCCAACAGGTTCCACTACAGATGGTGCCCGGCACGCAGGCTTCACCCCCTGCAGGACCTAGGGTGGAGCCTGTGCCTGGAGGGCTTGCTTCATCACTTCTTTGCCCCGGAGTCACCCACTTCACAATAAAGCAACTAACGGCCCACTTCGGGGCCTGGACCTACCAGCTGCTGGATGCGCTCGTAAACCAGGAGCTGCGGGAAGGAGGCCTCCACGGGCTCCACCACGAAGCGCAGCTTGCCATCTGCGAGCTGCTCCAGCGCACGCAGGCAGGAGCGGAAGTGATCGTAGGCTTCACATGTGACGTCCAAGTGTCTCAGTGTGAAGTTGAGCCTGCAAACCAGCCAGCCGACACACACATGGCCATCATCACTGGGAAGGGTTTTGCTGTTTCCGCCCATCTTGCTTTCCTGCCCCTCACTGATCTCATATCCCCTGGATGGGCTTTTACGGAGCACCTGTCTCATGCTGAGTGTCTGAGCGCAATTCCTTCCTACATCTGCACAATAGCCTGGGGGGTGGAAACAGCTAGCACTTTACAGATGTGGAAACTGAGGCTCAGAAAGCTGAAGTCACGTGCCCACAATGACACCGCTGGAAAGATCAAGACAGTCCTTGCCTCTGAGAAGCTAGAACTGGTATAAGAGGCAGATGCAGATCAACACTTGAGGATGGCCCTGCAGGTCCTGCCTGCACCCAGCACTGACTCTGGTGGCTGGAGCTGCGCGTAACTATCTGTGAAATGAATGAACAAGAGGCAGTGGCAGGGGGCGGTGCAGAGGACTCTGAGAGCGCAGAGGACAGACAGAAAACTGCTGGGAAGCGGGGGTCTGAGAGATTTCAGAGAGAGAGCGCCTTCAGAAACAGGTCTCCCAGCCCTGCCACTTGCCTTTCAAAAACTCATTCTACAAGATGGTTTCACTTGAAATTCAAGCTCTTTGCCTTTTTCCCTTTTCTTTCCAATTTTTTTTTATTAATTCCAGACACGCAAAAGGAGTAAGAATAGTCTATGCTGGGCATGGTGGCTCCTGCCTGTAATCCCAGCACTTTGGGAGGCCGAGGTGGGCAGATCACGAGGTCAGGGGTTTGAGACCAGCCTGGCCAACATGGTGAAACCCTGTTTCTACTAAAAATACAAAAATTAGCCAGGCGTGGTGGTGGGCACCTGTAATCCCAGCTACTTGGGAGGCTGAGACAGGAGAATTGCTTGAACCTGGGAGGCGGAGCTTGTGCTGAGCCGAGATTGCACCACCGCACTCCAGCCTGGGCGACAGGGTGAGACTCCGCCTCAAAAAACAAAACAAAACAGTCTAATGAACCCATTACCAGCTTCAGCCACTGTCCACTTTGAGCCACTCTGCCACCTTGGCTCTTCCTGGGGCCCCCAACCTCCTCTGTGAAGCTGAAAATGTCAGTGTGTGTCTCAAAAAGATGGAGACCTTTTCAACTAAAGTTTAACAATCACCCTTTAACGTCAAATATTCAGTATTCAACTTTTCTCAACTGTCCTGATGTTTTTCCTTTACAGTTGATGAAATCACGATCCAGATGAGGTCTGTACACTGCTATGGCTCAGTGTGTGCCTCAAAGCAAGCCTCAGGATTACTGGTATCGGTAACGCTGCAGTCAATTCGCAGATACATAGAGCTTTGTACACAACCATGAGCGTGAATTTCCAGATGCTGAATTGCGGGGTGAGGAAGTCTGTTCAGTTTTATAGCTTTTGCTGTGGATTCCAAATGATCTTCAGAAAACTGTGGCATATTGTTAAGTATTGCAGGAGAATGTGTGTAGCTATCACAAGGTGGGCACTCAATACGTGGAACCTAACATTTTAGGATATTCAAGTGGAAATGTCTGGGAGAGGCTGTTGGGTGAGGAGCTGTCCGATTCAGCAAGAGAAAGAGACCTGGGGGAACTGAAGAGACAGACCAGACCGCACCACAGAGAGAACATTCAGGAAGAGAAGCTCTCGACAGTGTGTGCTGGACAAGCGTTGAGGCTCCAGTACAGCGGACATTCAAGTCCTTGTCTATCACTAGCTAGCTGTGCCCTGGGCAAGGCCCCTGGTGTTTCCCAGCCTTCCCCTCTTCATTGGTAAGATGGGACAGCAGTGCCTGCACATGGAGCTCGCATGCGGACTCAGTGCAGTAACGTACACAACGGATGAGCACACGCCTGGCACACAGCAGGTGCTCAATAAGTGGTGCTGAGTAACAGTCATGATGACACTGACAAGGACACAATTAGGAGGTGAGACTTCTGCCCACACTCGGGACACCAGCATGGTCCCCGTGATGCAAAGCTCACCTCTTCTCCACTGACAGAATGGCCGTGCAGGCATTTTTCAATCTGTGGGCGAGTCGGGAGAGGGTTTTAAATACAGCATCCGTCAAGTCGTCGTCGTAAAACACTGTGGGAAGCAAAAAGGCTGGCATTAGGGGAAAACACGCAAATATTAGAGAAATCGACTTTTCAGAGCGATCCGCACAGAGAGAATGCTTATCACCACGGAAAAGCAGCAGCTCCCAGAATGAAAACTGCAGACGTGGCCGGGCGCGGTGGCTCAAGCCTGTAATCCCAGAACTTTGGGAGGCCGACATGGGCGGATCATGAGGTCAGGAGTTCGAGACCATCCTGGCTAACACGGTGAAACCCCGTCTCTACTAAAAAATACAAAAAACTGGCCGGGCGCGGTGGCTCAAGCCTGTAATCCCAGCACTTTGGGAGGCCGAGATGGGCGGATCACGAGGTCAGGAGATCGAGACCATCCTGGCTAACACGGTGAAACCCCGTCTCTACTAAGAAATACAAAAAATAGCCGGGCGAGGTGGCAGCGCCTGTAGTCCCAGCTACTCGGGAGGCTGAGGCCGGAGAATGGCGTGAACCCGGGAGGCGGAGCTTGCAGTGAGCTGAGATCCGGCCACTGCACTCCAGCCTGGGCTACAGAGCGAGACTCCGTCTCAAAAAAAAAAAAAAAAAAAAATACAAAAAACTAGCCGGGTGAGGTGGCGGGCGCCTGTAGTCCCAGCTACTCGGGAGGCTGAGGCAGGAGAATGGCGTGAACCCGGGAGGCGGAGCTTGCAGTGAACTGAGATCCAGCCACTGCACTCCAGCCTGGGTGACAGAGCAAGACTCCGTCTCAAAAAAAAAAAAAAAGAAAACTGCAGACGTGGTGGCACATCCCGGAAAGTCACCTCTAAAACTGAACTCTGGGGGGAGGTGAGGAGAGACTGCACTTGACTTCATGCTGTGACAAAGGATGTGTATGGTGAAGGAGAAATTTTCTTACCTTCGGCTGCAAACAGGATGGTGGTGTGATTGTACAAGTCAGAAATTTCCTCTTGTGACCAACTGAAGGGGACCTCCGGATCTAAGAAAGAACAAAAGCATGCTTTGTGCCCATTGCCTTCTCTCCTGGCTACCAACTCTCACTGGGACTGACTGAAAGGCACTTCAGGAGAAGAAACAGGGCTGGGGGTAGCTGGGTGCAGTGGGCACCGCCAGGCAGACCAGATTCCCTGCTTCAGGCCCACTGCTGCCCACGTGCAGAGTCACGGTGGAAGAGGTGCCTTTTCTGCTGAGTGTCTGCTCTAGCCAGCAAGTAGCAGGCGGATTTCAGCCTCACCCGCCGCCTTAGCCTGTGGCCCAGTACAGGACGTGATGTGCCTCATCTGCCTGCTGGGTGGCCCAGGAAAACGGCTTCAGTTTCGCACTCACAGAAAGGGTACAGTACTACTTCCTCACAGGACTACGGGGAGGGTCGAAAGGCCTACAGTGCGCAAAGTGCTAGGCAGGTGACCGGTACTTAAGGAATGACTTTCCCCATCTGCCATGTGACGGGAAAAAAAAGACATCTTTATACAAAGAAGGAGCAAGCACCCAGGTCTGAAGTAGTCTGTGTAAGAAATACGGGAAACTGTCCTACCCGGAGGGCTTCCTGGCACCACTGTTTGTTGGGAAATGGTTTGTGCCCAAGAGTCTGGCAGACTTGGGTCCATGCCCCTACCCTGCTGTGTACCAGCTGTGCCCACAGACAGTCTGCGCTCACAATTCAGGGATTATCATGCTACCACACAGGGAAACCACAACACCTGAAGAACAAAATGAACATGTGCCCAGCAGGCAGCAGGCGCTTGGAGAATGACCGCTGATGCTCATCAGCCAATGCAGAGAACCTGCCATGTGTGGGTGGGACAGTGGCAGCAGCTGGGGCTACAGCTCCATCAAGGCTACTGTACCCTGGCACTGAGGTACTACAAAGAAATCACTGAATCATTCTGGGGGACGTCCGAGAGAAACACACACCTGTGCAGAGGTCGTCCTTCAGCCAGTCCAGTTCTTTGACCTTAACTACACCACCTGCAAAAACAAACAAAAAGAGAACCTTCCAAACTCTAATCAGGAAAAAAAGATAAACTTTTACACTATATACCAAGATCCATCTATCCACCCATCCACCCTTCCTCTCACCCATCCATCTTTACAGCCATCCATCCATCCATCCACCCACCCACCCACCCGCCCATCTTCCAGCCCTTCCTTCTATCCATCCATCCATCCACCCACCCACCCATCTTCCTTCCCTCCCTCTCCCATCCATCTTCTCATCCTTCCTTCTATCCATCCATCCATACATACATCCGCCCACCCATCTTCTTGCCCTTCCTTCTACCCATCCATCCCTCCATCCACCCACCCACCCACCTGCCCATCTTCCAGCCCTTCCATCTATCCTTCCATCCATCCACCCACCCATTTTCCTTCCCTCTCTCCCTCCCATCCATCCATCCTCTCATCTGCCCATCTATCCATTCTTCTACCCTCCCACCCATCCTTGTTATCCTCCTTCCCTCCTTCTCATCCATCATCTACCCTCTGTCCCTTCCCTCCATTCATCTGACCCATCTATCCATCCTTCTACCCTCCCACCCATCCACCCACCCATCCTTGTTATCCTCCTTCTCATCCATCATCCACCCTCTGTCCCTTCCCTCCATCCATCCGTCCATTCTTCCAGCATTTTTTGAGTGCTACGTGTCAGGGACTGTGCCAGACATAGGGAAAATAAAGATTTAAGAGTCATCTCCCCATCCTTGCAGACCAGCCCCCAGAGGAGACTGGCAGGTTAACCGACAACGGCAAGACTGTGGCTGAGTGGTTCAGAAGGATGAGGCAAATGCACAGGAGGAGAGAGAGGAACTCATGTCAGATGGTGGTTATCCGGCAAGAGCTTCCACCAGCGAGCTCCCTCCTTCCTCCCAGCTCTGCTGACTGCCTACTGTACCCTGAGCACTCAACAAATATTGTGACAGTGGAGAGCAAATGCAGACAGGGTACCTGCACCCACAGAGCTTGTAGTCCAGGGGGGAATGGAAAACACCAATAACTAGTCACACCAGCAGATGGTAAAATGCAATCGTGCAAGATATTCCTGGAGTCTGTTGGGGGCTCTAGCCTCAAATCTGGAGGTCTGGAGCCCTGAGCGTGATGAGGACTTGCCGGGAGGAGGGAGGGCAGAGCACTCAGGTGGAGGGAAGAGCAAGGGCAAAGGACTCAAGGGAAAGTGATTTGAAAATGAGGACGGCTGGGCTGGCGGGGTGGGGACTGCAGACAGGCAGGGGCCAGATCCCCCAGAAGATGAGACAAGCAACAGGAAACCACTGAAGGGCCTGAAGCCTGGGGGGCTGCACCGGAGGAGGAAAGGCTGCACTGACAGACAGCCCCGTTAGGACGTAATTGTGTCACCCATCACACACACCCATCCCTGCAGGCTGTGCAGGGAACAGACAGCCAGGCAGATGGGGGTGGGGCCCATCCGGGCAGAGGGACTGGCCTGTGAGTGAGTCCTGGCGTGCTGGATGCAGGGCTGAAAAGGAGACTGTCAGGCGGAGGCAGGGAGAGCAGGCCGGGGCTGGGCCAGGGAGGCCTGGCCATTCAAGGAGCTGAGACTTCACCCCTCAGGTGATGATGCCCCTGGAAGGTTTTCAGCAGCAGGTGAAGGGGACAGGCCTGCATCTGAGAAAGGGCACTCTGGATGTTTCATGAGGACAGCCTGGACTGGTCAACTAAGGAGCTGGGGAGACCAGCTCGGGGGCCGCTGCCAGTGTCCGGGAGAGAAAGAGCTGGAGTAGGATGAGGCGGTGGATCTGGGAATGAGGAGGTGACCCAAGGAGCGTCCTCAATGCTCTGAAGCTCTCTGATGCCCATAAGATGCCTGCTCCCTTTACTCACCTGTTGCAAGGGACACAGGCGGAGCCCTGCCTCCCAATGTCATGGTCTTGGGTGTCTGTCCTACCTGCTAAACAGAGAAACCTCCCTCCCGGCAGAAGACACTCTGGGCCTCACCTCCAGCGGCAGCCAGGTGGCTGTTGAGGGCAATGTTTCGCTGGCACATGGCCAAGAGATCTGCACCGACATCTGGAATGACAGAGGGCAAGCCATAAAGCGGTGGCCGTTACGACGCTTTTATCTCCACGTTTTTGCCTAGAGAGAGCCGCTTGTTATCAGCAGCACAACTGCAGAAATTAGAGAAACGTTTCTCCTGTGTGTCTTACTGCCAAAATTAAATACGCTCACCTTAAGGCTCTTTTCATTGTCTTGTTCCCTAAATAAGAGATTCTCATCCTGATGGGGAGAGACAGTGTGCATTCCAGAGGGAAGGAGTATGAGCTCCCAACATCATCCAAGCATATGGACCACGCACGCACTTCCTTAGATCATCCTTTTCATGTTTATAACCATCCAGGAGCCGGGATCATGAATCCCATTGCACGAATTAAGTGACTTGAGCAACGTCACGTAGCTAGTGAGAGCAAGAGTTGGGATTTGAATCCAGGTTTTTCTTTTTTTATTTATTTTTATTTTTGAGATGGAGTCTTGCTCTGTCGCCCAGGCTGGAGTGCAGTGGCCTGATCTCAGCTCACTGCAAGCTCCGCCTCCCGAGTTCAGGCCATTCTCCTGCCTCAGCCTCCCAAGTAGCTGGGACTACAGGCGCCCGCCACCTCGCCCGGCTAGTTTTTTTGTATTTTTTAGTAGAGACAGGGTTTCACCGTGTTAGCCAGGATGGTCTCGAACTCCTGACCTCGTGATCCGCCCGTCTCGGCCTCCCAAAGTGCTGGGATTACAGGCTTGAGCCACCACGCCCGGCCTGAATCCAGATTTTTCTAACTCCAAATTTAGGCTTGTTCTTTGACACCCTAGGAAAACCGACTGGACCAGTTTTCCGGTCAGAAAGGTTTTCTTACGATTCGTCAGAACACAGAACAGATTCAAACAGGCTGAGCCCACTCTCTCAGGCGCGATTCACTTTGCTCCCACCCAGATCTCCCTCCCAGACTCCTGCTACTCTGACAAGTGGGATTTGTCATCATTTCAAGAACTGACTTGTGGTACAGTGAATCCTCACTGGGGGAAGTAGTGCTTTACCAAAAATAAATTTCTGATTAGAAGAAAGTGCGTGTAGAAAGTACAGGATGTCTTGTTAATGACATTTGCTTGGTCCCCTGTGGGCGTGGACTCCCCCATCAACTGCAAACTCACCGGGACTGGCGTCTGCACCCCAGGGGTCACACAGAGCCACGTAGGGGAGGAGCTCCCTGCTCGCAGAAGGGAGGGATCTGCCCTGTCTCCTGGGCCAAGAGAATACTGACACGTGCCTGACAGCACATGATGGGCTTAGCCTTTTTTGTGTGTGTGTGTGTGTGTTTTTTTTTTTTTTTTTTTTTTTGAGACGGAGTCTCACGCTGTTGCCCAGGCTGGAGTGCAGTGGCGCGATCTCGGCTCACTGCAAGCTCCGCCTCCCGGGTTCCCGCCATTCTCCTGCCTCAGCCTCCTGAGTAGCTGGGACTACAGGCGCCCGCCACCGCGCCCGGCTAATTTTTTGTATTTTTAGTAGAGACGGGGTTTCACTGTGGTCTCGATCTGCTGACCTTGTGATCCGCCCGCCTCGGCCTCCCAAAGTGCTGGGATTACAGGCTTGAGCCACCGCGCCCGGCTGTTTTTTTTTTTTTAAACAGAGTTTCGCACTTGTTGCCCAAGCTGAAGTACTGTGGTGCAACCTTGGCTCACTGCAACCTCCACCTCCTGGGTTTAAGCAATTCTCCTGCCTCAGCCTCCCAAGTAGCTGGGATTATAGGCTCATGCCACCATGCCTGGCTAATTTTTTTTTTTTTTTTGGTATTTTTAGTACAGATGGGGGTTTCACCATGTTGGCCAAGCTGGTCTCAAACTCCTGACCTCAGGTGATCCACCTGCCTTGGCCTCTCAAAGTGCTGGGATTACACGCATTAGCCACCACGCCTGGCCAGGCTCAGCAGTTTTTAAACTTTTATGATAGTTTCTGTCAAAAGCTTTTAACCCATAAAACAGGTAAGAGAGAAGCAGCTCTGTGTGAGTGGGGAAGGAGCCCTGGTGCCCTGAGTGCGTTCTCCCCAGCATCCCTCGGCCAGCTCCTGCGAGCTCTGCTCCATGCAACACAATCTGAAACCCCACCATGTGACAAGGGCGTTGCCCTGTGAGCCAGCAGGTCCACTGGCCTTGGGTCTCGTCAGCAGCTCTGGGTGACCTTGGGCCAGCCTCAATCTGCCCATGTGGACAACAAAGATAGGAACCCTGGGCTCTGCCCAGCATCACTGTGAAGTTACAGCTAGGCACTGATGCATCTGAAAGGACTTTTCCAACTGGAACGTGGCATCTAAATGCAAGCTTTCTTCCCCATGCTGGTAAATCTCTCTCGGGGATAAGACTTCTTTATATCCTGCTATTAGGCACCAGGCACAAAGCAAAGCTCTTGGACGCCTTGTCTCTGAGAAGCGCTCACTGATAATTTACATGACATTGTCAAGAAGCAGCCAATAGCGTGGCTGCACTGTGGACTCCTGACCAGTGGTTAACTCAGCATATTTGAAAACTGTGCCTCAGGGACTGGTGATGTCTAGCTTCTTCCTTCCTATCTCAGAAACAACAGCGTGTGCCAGGAAACGTTCACTAGGAAGCAATGACATGTAAACCACATCAGCGGATACCTCTTTCTGTCCAGCAGATATTAAAGATTTAAAATATAACAACAATGCTCACTTGATGAGATCACTACTCTCTTGTAAACCGGTATATTAGCTCTAAAGAAAGCACTCCGGCACGTCAGGAGTCTGGTTAACTTCACTGCCCGGTTTTGATCACTGTACTATGGTTGTGTGTGACATCACCATTGGGGAGCTGGAGGAAGGGCACATGGCACTTGCTGGATTATTTTAACAACTCCTTTATGAATCTGAAATTATTTCAAAATTAAATACTAAAAAAGAAATTAGTTGGCAACGTTCATTAAGAATAGTCTCACCCACTTCTAGGAACCCAGTGACAGGTTATTAGACAATGATACACAAAGATGTTCATTGCAATGTAACTAACACTGCTCACTCCTAGGAACCTAGGTGACAGATCATTAGACAATATACAAAGATGTTCATCACATCTTTGACAAATACAAAAAAACAAAACAAAAATCCCCATAGGAATGGCCAAAATGCTCAGCAGCAGAAGGGTTATAAAAAAGATGAAACAGGCCGGGCGCGGTGGCTCACGCCTGTAATCCCAGCACTATGGGAGTCCGAGGCGGGCGGATCACAAGGTCGGGAGATCGAGACCACGGTGAAACCCCGTCTCTACTAAAAATTACAAAAAATTAGCCGGGCGTGGTTGTGGGCGCCTGTAGTCCCAGCTACTCGGGAGGCTGAGGCAGGAGAATGGCGTGAAACAGGGAGGCGGAGCTTGCAGTGAGCCGAGATCGCGCCACTGCACTCCAGCCTGGGCTGGGCGACAGAGCGAGACTCCGTCTCAAAAAAAAAAAAAAAAAAAAAAAAAAAAAGATGAAACATTACCTGGTCATTACAAGTCATATACAATTTTTTTTGTTTGTTTTTGAGATGGAGTCTCACTCTGTTGCCCAGGCTAGAGTGCAGTGGTGCAATCTCAGCTCATTGCAACCTCTGCCTCCCAGGTTCAAGCCTCCCGAGTATCTGGGATTACAGGCACCCGCCACCACCACGCCTGGTTGATTTTTGTATTTTTAGTGCAGACAGGGTTTCACCATGTTGGCCTGGCTGTTCTCAAACTCCTGACCGCAGGTGATCTGCCTGCCTCAGTCTCCCAAAGTGCTGGGATTACAGACGTGAGCCACCATACCTGGCCTATATAATCATTTTTTAATGCCATGAGAAAATGCTGTTAAAATGTTCTCACTTATGAGTGGGAGCTAAACAATGGGTAAACATGGACATACTGAGTGGAATCACAGACACTGGGGACTCCAGAAGGTGACAGGGTGGGAGGGGTTGGGGATTAAAACTTCCCTATTGGGTACAATGTTTGCTATTTGAGTGGTGGGTCCACTAAAAGCCCAGATGTCATCGCTGTGTAATACAGAAATTTGCATTTGTACCCCCTAAATATATACAAATTTAAAAAAGAAAATGCCCTTAAAAAATGTTTTTCAACATTTTCAGCAGAATACAGTGCTGCTGCAGCTTGATTTCAGCTATCATTTGGAGGAGATTCTTACAACGTAAGCTCCCTGCGGGCAGTGCCTAGTCAGCTCCACTCACTGCAGGGCCTCCTGCATCTAGAAATGAGTGGCACACGGCAGGTGCCCCATAAGTTGCATATTGTTGATTCAATCTAGGGACTGTAAAATGATGAGTAATTTTTATTTGCTGTTTTAAAAATCTCCTACAAAGAATGGGCAAGGCTTCTATAACCAGGAACAAAATAATAAACTTGTTTTCAAAGCCTTCTAACAGGGTATATTCCTCCTGTTTTTGGAGATATTTGCTCTTTCTCAGGGGTGGGGAGAGAGGTACTAGCAGAGGCACTAGGCACCTCCTGAAGGTGCCATCAGCCTGATAGCCATTGGGTGATGCTGCTGCCACGGAGTCGGTATTGCTGGGTCATTCTGATATCACTGAGAAAAAACGGAGAGTGGAGAGGGCCAGGGGACCAAAATGGCAAAATCAACAGCAGCTAACATCCAATTTCCAGTGCCTCTGCCTCTTTTTTTATACACTCAGTGCCTGCTTTGTGAAGGTGACTACTTCCCTGCAGCCTGAGATGTCACCTCATTACCTGTACAATAAACGGTCCGTGCCGCAGTGGCTGCGATGATGCTAGCAAGCCCCGTGCCGGCCCCGAGCTCCAGCACCGTGCATCCTCGGAAGAGGTCCTGTCGGAACAGGATGTAGTCCGCCAGGAGCAGGGCGCCCCGCCATACCTGGAGGGAAGAGGACAAAGAGCAACACACAGCGTGAGGCTCTGTAGAGACCGTCAGGATTACGGGAAGCGGACAGGACCTACCCACCTGCTTGCCAACATCCTCCAGGGGCGTGGCCATGGTGTGCTCTGGATGGGACAGAAACCAAGAGAAATGCCCACTGTGAAATGGGGATGGACAGAAAACCACAAGACAGGACTGCACGGCAACCGCCAACATGGTCAGACGTGCGCCACAGGTTGAAATCAGGGGTTCTAGAGAGCAGCAGAAACACAGGCTGTGCTACTGGTTGAGAGGCGACTTTTGAGCACCACTCAGAGGCCAGGAGCTTTTTGCAATGGGGCTCACACTCTTTCATGTAACTGGGTATCTCTGCCCTACAGCCCAAGGCTAGGGAGGGTCACAATTAGGTTTTCACCCAACTTAATCACACACACATGCAGTGCACTACTTTTTTAATGACCAATAATTGCAAATTTACACTCATAATATATTTATTTATATACTACTAATAATCACAACTCATTCAAAAGTAATTTCTTATACTGAGAAACATACTTCATTTTTTTCCTATACTTAGAAATATACTTCTACATTAGAAGTTAACAAAATAAGTTTACATTTACATCCTTTTTAAAAAAGTTGAAAAGAAGTATAAGTTAGTATAAGTATTCTCTCTTTTTTTTTTTTTTTGAGACGGAGTCTCGCTCTGTCACCCAGGCTGGAGTGCAGTGGCCGGATCTCAGCTCACTGCAAGCTCCGCCCCCCGGGTTCACGCCATTCTCCTGCCTCAGCCTCCTGAGTACCTGGGACTATAGGCACCCGCCACCTCGCCCGGCTAGTTTTTTGTATTTTTTAGTAGAGACGGGGTTTCACCGTGTTAGCCAGGATGGTCTCGATCTCCTGACCTCGTGATCCGCCCGTCTCGGCCTCCCAAAGTGCTGGGATTACAGGCGTGAGCCACCGCGCCCGGCTAGTATAAGTATTCTCAAGTGCAAAATACAATATATTTTGTATTTATAATACATCCTAACAGGATCAAATTCTGGTGGATGGGCGAAGAGAATGGAAATATAAGATCAAGAAGAAAAGGAATGAAGCAAAACATTTTTTGTTGTTAAGTAAGAACTTGCTTCAAGTATTTTTAAGTGAGATGGTAATGGCTATCGCCAATTGCTCTGTCTGTCCCCAAACCAGTAGAGAAACCTACTGTGTAGGGTCCTCTTGGGCACCCGGACCACTGTTCTCTGAGGGTTCCTCCTGGGAAAATCTGGCCAAAGATTTCGGTCCTATGTACAGTTAGAATCTCATCTCTGAATAAAGTGACTAATGGATCGTCCACCAGCATCTTGGCTAGATTTGACATAGTGGCTTATAAGGCACTTTTAATAAAACATGTTCCTTTCAGAATGGCTTCAGATTGCTATGGCCTAACATGGAGTCCCCTGGTTTGAAATTGGAACAGAAATATACCTGCCGAGCCACCTGATGCCAAGTTCCTTCACTGAACCAACGTTCATTAGACAGATACGTTCTGTGAGCCAGCCCTGGGGCCATTGAGATTCTACTTGATTGGCTCACACCTATTTTACAGAGAAAGACACCGACTGAGGCTCAGCATTACTGTTTGTAAAGTTAATAGAAAAAAAAAGCACCTTCTCTGCATGAGGCACTGGGCTAAATGCTTTCTCAATTAATCCTCAAAATCGCCCAATGACAGGTTCGAGTGTTATCTTAAAGATGAAGAAAAGGTGGCTGGAGGAGGTTAGCAGGCTGTGTAGGTCACAGAGGGTGTGAGTGGCAGATGCAGGGTTCCAAGTCAGGTCGTCTGCAGTTTTCTGGCTCTCTCTGTTTTGAGACAGAGTCTCGCTCTGTCACCTAGGCTGAAGTGTGGCGGCACGGCCAAGGCTTACTGCAGCCTCCACCTCCCAGGCTCAAGTGACCCTGCCACCTAAGCCTGTTGAGTAGCTGGGGCTACAGGTGCGTGCCTCCATGCCAGGCTAAATTCTTTTAGTTTTTGTAGTTTTTGTAGAGGTAGGGTCTCATCATGTTGCCATGGCTGGTCTCAAACCCCTGGGCTCAAGGGATCCACTGCTTTGGCCTCCCGAAGGGGGATCATAGGTGTGAGCCACCGTGCCTGGCCTTTTCTGGCTCTTCAGCTTGCTTGGGGAAGGGAGATGTAGAATCTGAACCATGCTAGGGACGTGGTTTAAAAGCTCGGGGCAGAGCCTCCAGGATGAAAGGCACAGGGACTTGCTAGGCAGGCTGAAGGGTTGTGTGCTTGTGCGTGGAGGGGAAGGGGTGTCTGTGGTCTACACCCCCGCCCCAGGCTCTCTGTGTCAGCACACCTGCCCAGTTCCTCTTCCCCAGTCCCACCCATGCCATCTCCTCGGTGTGGCTCGTAGCCTCCTCTCCTCTCCTCTCCCTCCATTGGCCTGGAAAAGCTTCCTCCTCGCCGTCTGCTCCCTAACCCCAGCTGTCCTAAGGGTTCCTGCTGCCAGGGGAACCCTCCCAGAGCGATCTCGGTCCTACGTGATTGGTCACTTCCTCCCAGGGGTCTCGTGGACATAAGGTCTGCCTCCCAGCTGTCCTCAAGGGGTGGCCAGCTTCCCTTGAGGGAGAATGAGGACTCTGAGGTCAGAGACCTGCATAAGAAGACAGTTTTGTCATCTCCTAGTTAGGTGACGAGTCACTTAACTTCTTGGAGACAGAGCCAGTTTCCTCTTCTGCGAAATATACAAGTAGCCTCATCCCTCATTTCTAAGGCTGTAACAGGGTTTAACCAGATAGCGCTTCTGAGAGAGCGCAGGCTCGGCAAACATCTGAAAACCACTGAGGCGGTCAAGGCCCCTAGCCCTTGCACAGGTGGAGGTCACTGAAGCCCAGAGGCGGACATGACCAGCCCAAGGTCATAGTCCGAGAAAAAAACATCTAATTAGATCAAAATGTGTCGAGATGGCTGGGTACAGTGGCTCACATCTATAATCCCAATACTTTGGGAGGCTAAGGTGGGAGATCGCCTGAAGCCAGGAGTTTGAGACCAGCCTGGGTAACAAAGTGAGACCCATGTTTTTCTAAAGCCAAATAGAAATAAAAGAGGATTTAAAATGAAGTCGTTTGGGAGTCTGACCAAAAACTGACCTAAGATGTGCTTTCTGCTGATGTTGATGACACGAGAAAACACCAGGGCAAATTAACAAGGGGGAGAACGAAAGGCTCAGGGACGGATCAAAGGAAGAAGCGGATGCCGTGTGATTCCCTGGGACCAGAAGTAAAAAGCCAGAATGAATTCCCCAGGAACCTGAGTGTGGTCATCCTCAAGGGCACTCTCCTTTCTTGTGTCTGACATCCTCGAGTCTGGAGTGCAGCGATTCCGAGGTCTACCCGACCCCTGCCCTGTTTCAGGCTATTGCTAGTGTTTGAACGGGTAAATACGCTTCTTCATGACTCACTGGATAGTCAGAGATCACAACAAATACCCAGTACGCCTGCCCTGGGCTGGGCCCAGTCCAGTCCAGGCAGCTGCGTAGCGGTAAGGAAGGAGGATTCAGTCCAGGGGTGGAAGCCCAGGTGACTTAGGGACCTCCCTATCCAGGGCCATCTTGTGGCTCCCACTCCCATGAAAAGTCAGAGTTTATATATATTTAAATAATTCCAAAGGTATCATGAGAACATAAAAGGCCAGCCTGAGGAACTATCCCCATGAGAAACTCTAGGGCTAGCAATGGGATGAGACAGTGTTAGAATCTCACCTGTCCTTATCAGATTCTAGAATTACACTTCACCTCATTTGCAAACTGGGTCCTGAGACCTGCAGGAACCTAGACTCTTCATCAGCCAGTCTTCCTCCTCCCAGCTTGGGCCAATCCCCAGGACGAGGCTCACATTTATGGAACACTGAATCCGTGCTAGGCACTATGCCAAGAGCTTTGTATGTGCCATCTCTTAATTCCTCACAACTCAAGGAGGTTGTACCCGTTGTACAGACAAGAAAACTGAGCTCAGAGATGCTAAGCGACTTGCCCAATTCTCCAGCAGAAAGGCATGGGACTCAGAATCTGATGGCCTGAGTTCTAGCCCTGCCTCTCTCGAGTTCTCTTGGGGTCTCAGTTTATCTCTACAATGGGGGAAGTGAACATAATTTCCTTAGAATCCGGGGTCTGTGGATTCCTAGCAGATCCCTGGATAAACTTTTTAAGGTTTTGTCAATCCCTTGGAATAGTTAAGAAAACACGTTTTTCTTTTTCTTTAGAAAAACCAGTTCCTCAAATGGGTCTCTAACTTGAAGAAAATGGGCTGATTTATGGGTCAGAGGAAGAGGGTAGTGAGGAGAACGACGTCTGTTTACCATCTGCTCTGCCCAGGCCCTGCTCCTGGCGCTCACGGGGCATGTTTCACTAAATTATCACTAAAATCCAGGGAGAGTGGTCCCCCTGACCCCATGTGGTTCTGAGTGGGTAAGACACTTGTCTCTGGTCACCTGGCTTGTGAAGATGGAGCTGGGCTCAAAATCCAGCCCTGCAGGATTAGATCGAGTTTTGCAGATGAAAGCGATCTAGCCAGTTTGAAATAATCACGAGTTACTACCTACGTTCATGCGTTAGCTACCTTTCCACTCTCCTCCCTCAGGGCAGGTAGGGAGCTACTGACAGCTGAAAATGTGAACATCCAGGTGTACAGACAAGGGGGCCTCACCATGAGGTCACCGGAACAGGGCAGGCGGGGAAGCTGGACATAGGCTGGCCCCTTCTTGAGGGACTTTGTTCTTAGCTCACATGATGGTAAATTTCCAGAACATTCACTAGAGACACAACATTGACTGTGGAGTAACTGACAGGTTTGCTCCCCAGCTCGGGGAGGCTAATAACAGTGAGCGCTCAGAGGGAAATGAGCCATCATCGGCCGCCCTGAGAAGCAGGACTTTCCAAGCCTCTTTCGAATGCTCCGCCCTAATGGTGTGGAATGAGAGCACAGGCTGTGGCGTCAGACAGACCTGGGTACAAGTCTCAGCTCTGCCACTGATGAGCTGTGTGACCCTAGGCAAGTTCCTCAACCTTGCTGAGCCTCAGTCTCTTCCTCTGTGAAATGGGAATACTTATCCCTACCTGCAGAGGCCATGAGGGCAGAGGTCACCCATGGGATACATGGAGCAGGGTTCTGGCGTGAGTTCCATGTTGCCCTCTCTGGGACAGTCTAGAACAGAGGCTGCCTGGTACCACTGTGCAGGCGCTCAGTAACGTTTGCTGAGCAGATAGATACAGAGCTGCTGTTCTGTCTGTTTTTCAGAGTGACCCACTGACCCCCATTCTCTGACCAAGGCCAGTGCTGGGGGAGGCCCTTCCCTGGGAACTCAGACACCACCAGGGACTCTGGATCTCAATGAACAGCTTCAAATCACAGATCTGCTCCCCAAATGAGCAGCACCAGGGGGAGGCAAAGCCCTGGTGTGGACACTGCATGGATCTGAAGCTCGCTCACCACCACCAAGCTGCATGGCACTAGGCCTGTCACTTCCTCATCCGTGCACCCGCTCAGGCGGGGCTGTACAGACTAAGCCACTCGAAACTAGTGAAGATATCCAAAACACAATAGGTGCTTAACCAGCACCGATTCCTGGCCTAGTTCCCTACCGGTCCTGGTGTTTCTATAGTGCCAGGTCCCTAGATTTCAAATCCTAGAGTCACCAAACCCCTCTGCTCTGCCCCAATACCTGGGTAGCAGTTCCTCTTTCATCCCACCTCTGAGTATCTGTCCAAACCTCTCCCCTGTCCCACTTTTCCCGCCACTTCATCACCTCCTCTTTCTTGCCTGGCTTCTAGCTCCCAGCTCCCAGTCCATCTGACTGGTCCATGCTCCATTCATTTTCATTTACATCCCTCTCCCTCTGCCACACTCCAGCTCCAGAACCTCCCATAGCTCCCTACTGCCAGCCCAGCCAGGCCAAGCCTGTCCCACACCCTCAACATGCTGAGTTAGAGCGGAGCACAGATGCGGGAGGCAGCAGCAGGGAGGCTTCCTGGAGAAGGTGTGGCTGAGCTGGAAACTGTACGGCAATGGGGAACATGTTAAGGGAGCAGAGGCTGGGGGCAAGCACTCTAGGAAGGAGGCACAGTACAGAGGAGAAAGCGCACAGGGTGAGGCTGTGGGGCTGTGAGCCGTAGGAGTGACTGGGGTTGTAGAGAGCTTCCCCAGTCTCACCCGAGCTGGTTCTCATAACCTGTGCTGCCTGGCCCTGCAGAGTCAACACGCAGATCATACTGAGCCCTGAGCAGCGACACTGTGGAGTCACCTTGGTGACAGGTGGGCCACACCACACCTCTATTTACCTATTCTGATGATATCGTGGGGGCTGCCTTGTGCTTCCTCTCCCAGGATGTCGTCTTCTTCCTGTGCTAGAATCATGGGATGTACCTTGTCTCTCGGAGGCCCTGCTGGGTTGGGATCAGAGGCGGCTCGTGGTCTTCTCACCACGTCTAAATCCCCATCCTCATCCAGCTGAGCTTCAGCCGCTTCCCGGCCGGTGGTGTCAGCCCCGGCCTGGAGGGAGAAACCCTCATTACTGTGGCCACTTCCTGGAGGGGACCCTGTGCTGCCTGTCTCGGCAGAAGGAGGCTCCTTGGTGTGAACATCTCCGTGATCGCCACCCTTGGCCCCTGAATCTGTCCAAGAGTCTTGGCTCCATAGAAGCTTGAATTGGGACAGGAAAACTGAAAGGCAAGACAAAACGCAAAATGAGAATTCCAAGATGTTTTCTTTTCTACCTTCTTCTTCGAGAATAGCAGTTTACCAACAGGAAAGATTTGTAAAGGCCAGGTAGAGATATACTAATGCCAGCAGAAAAGGGCCACTTGATTCAGATGGGACCACCACCAGCTGGGAGGCGGGGGCCACCACCAAGAGCAGCCCCCATTTCCTGAGAACCTATGAGGCACTCGGCTCGTATCATCTCATTCTATCTCCACAGTCGCTGTGAAGACAGCATGATCAGCTTCATCTTACAGACCCAGAAACTGAGGCTTAGAGGAGTGAGCTGACCCAGGGCACACAACTTTCAGGAATGAGCTCAGGGGCCTCTCCTCTAAGCTCCCACAGCGGCCCGGGCTTATGCCAGTTTTTGGATCTGTTCCATCATCCATCCATTCATCACTGAACACTCACTATGTGCCAAGTACCATGCTAGGTGCTGGGGGTACAAAGCAGAATTTGATATGTTAGGGCCTTACATTTTAGGAGTGAAGTCGGGGAGCAAACATTAAGCAAGTAAACAAGATAATTACAGGCTGTGTTAATTACCAGGGATATAGTAAGACTGAATTCTGTGTGACACAGATGTGGCAAACATATAAGGCAGGGGTGAGCACACTTTGCCCGTAACAGGTTAGATGAAAAAGTTTTTCGGCTGGGCATGGTGGCTCACACCTGTAATTCCAGCACTTTGGGAGGCCGAGACAGGCAGATTTCTTGAGCCTAGGAATTCGAGACCAGCCTGGGCAACATGGTAAAACCCCTTCTCTACAAAAAAATGATCTGGGTGTGGTGGCATGTGCCTATAGTCCCAGCTACTTAGGAGGCTTAGGTGGGAGGATCACCTGAGCCTGGGGAGGTCGAGGCTATAGTGAGTCAAGACTGCACCACTGCACTCCAGCTTGGGTGACAGAATGAGACCCTGTCTCATAAAATGTATCTATTTTCAAGCTTTGTGGGCCCCATGATCTTTGTTGCAACTCCTCAACTCTGCCCTTATAGCACAAAAGCAGCTGTAAAAACACGTAAATGAATGGGCATAGCTGTGGCTTCATAAAACTATTTATAAAAATAGCTGCAGGCCAGATTTGGCTCACAGGCTGCAGTTTGTATACCTCTGGTATAATGTACCATCCAAATTAGAGCAGGAGGGCAATGAGAATTATTAATAATCACACCTTAGCAAGCTAATACAGGGTAGTTGGAGTTAGGGATGGTGGCCAGGGATGGGTTGTCGGCGGAGATGATACTTGAGGAGCCAGGGAGGGGAGGAAAGCAGGTGTTTCCTCCCTGGCCTTGTATCTTATGGTTGCTTCCCTCCCCTCCCTGTGTTTGAGGGACAGAAAGAAACTGACAGTGGCTACAGAAGAGCAAGGGAGAGTGACATAAGGGTAGGCACACAAGCAGAGGCTGGGCCAGGCTGACCTCTCAGACCAAGATGAGGAGCCTGGATATTATTCTGAGAGCAATGCAAAGCCACTGGAGGTCTAACTCAGGAAGCGCTGTGATTTGATCTGCATTTTCAAAAGATGTCCTTGGCTGCTGCAGAGATTAAGTGGGGAGGGTGTGCAGCAGTGAACTCAGTGGGAGAAGACAGAGGCAGCCAGGCAAGCAACAGAGGTGGCTGGACTAGGGTAAAGGGAGTGGGGATAAAAAGCAGAGGACAGGGCTGGATGCAGTGGCTCACACCTGTAATCCCAGCACTCTGGGAGGCCGGGGTGGGAGGATCACCTGAGGTTAGAAGTTAGAGACCAGCCTGACCAACATGGTGAAACCCTGTCTGTACTAAAAATACAAGAATTCGCTGGGTGTGTTGGCAGGTGCCTGTAATCCCAGCTACTTGGGAGGCCGAGGCAGGAGAGTTGCTCGAATCCAGGAGATGGAGGTTGTAGTGAGCCGAGGTCGCACCCCTGCACTCCCCACTGGGCGACAAAGCGAGATTCCGTCTCAAAAAAAAAGAGCAGAGGGGACAGATGGAGCCCCAGCACTCTGTCCCCCCACTGGACCCTGGGCTTGCTGACGGCAAAGTTTGGCTCATTCCTATCTGCATTCGTAGCATCAAGTCCTGGGCCAGGCGCACAATAGGTGCTCAGGAAAGCACAGGAGTTTGCTTAATGAAAGTTGGGGGGGGGCAGCAGCTTGCCTGTCATCCCAGAGACTCAAGAGGCTAAGGTGGAAGGGTTGCTTCAGGCCTGGAGCTCAAAACCAGCCTGGGCAACATAGCAAGACTCCATCTCTACAAAATAAAAATCAGCCAGGTGTGGTGATGTGAGCCTGTAGTCCCAGCTACTCCAGAGGCAGGGGAAGGAGGATCACTTGAGTACAGGAGTTTGAGGCTGCAGTGAACCATGACTGTGCCACTGCACTCCAGACTGGGTGACAGAGTGAGACCGTCTTTAAAAAAAAACAAACAAAACAAAGCAAAACAAACCCCCCCACAAAAATTGCAGAGTACAAGGTTAAAAAAAAATTATAATAAAGAAAAAAAAGGCACTTAAGAAGTGGTCTAACAGTTACATAATCCAGTCTTCCCAGTGTTTTCCCCAAAAAGATGAGTATGAGAAAGCAGAAAACAAAATAGGATCCGCAGGGCACCTGGGCCCAGGACCTTACCTGGCTGCCCCACGCTGTTCAGCCGTACCATGAGGTGTCTATGATTTGGGGTGTAGAGGTGGACGTCTGACAGTACAGTGTCGCTTCTAAAGGTGACCTCGTCCATGGCTACAGCAGGAGCCAGCTGCACCATGGCCCAGGCTCCACCTTAGTCCTAGGACAGGAGCCCCTCAGAGGTGAGAACGGGTCCTTAGCATGGCAGGTCCCAGAGAAGATACTGCAGACAGGCTCAAGCTGGCAGCTAGCAGTTTTGCATCACCCTGGGAGAAGGTCTCAGAGGCTTGGCCAGGGAAGAGAATCCAGCTGGAAATTAATTGTGTTATTTTGTTTATATTCATTATATTCATTTCACTCATTATATTCATTCATATATTCATTTTCATAGTAACCTTTTATTTACAGCAAGGGACATGCATTTCCATTTATAAAGTTTCCTTTCCCTTCTTATTTTTTTCAACTTTTACAAAAAATTTCAAACAGTAAAGATATAGGGGAATATCATAACCATAGAACTACTGCTTAGATTCAGTGATCGTCACCATTTTGCCACATGTGCCTGCCCTCTCTGGTTTCTTCTCCTTGAGCTGAGAGTACACTGCAGACATCATGACATTTTCCCCCTAAATTCTTTAATGTCTGTCCCCTAAGAGCATTTCCCTATATAACCATAAGACCATTAACAAATCTAATTAATAATTCCCTAATAGCATTTAAAGTCAATTTCCTCCACCTGTCTCCCAAAGGTCTTTGAGGCTTTCCCCACCCCCAAACTAGTATCCAATCACAATTTACACTTTGCATTTAGTTGTTATGGCCCTTTACTCTTTCTTTTTAATTCTAGAAGCTGTTATTTTCTGTCCCCATATCATTTGTTGTTATAAAGCTTTCCTATTTTAAACTATGTTTTATTTTTAAACATTTCTTTTTAGAGACAGGGGCTTGCTCTGTTGCCCAGGCTGGAGCACGGTGTGCAATCGCGGCTCACTGCAGTCTCAAACTTCTGGGTTCACACAATCCTCCTACCTCAACCTCCCCAGTAGTTAGGATGGCAGCTATGCCACCATGCTTGGCATTAAATATTTTTTTTTTGGAGAGACGAGGGTCTCACTATGTTTCCCAGGCTGGTCTCAAATCCTTGGACTCAAGCAATCCTCTCACCTCAGCTTCCCAAAGTCCTGGGGTTACAGGCGTGAGCTATCATGTCTGGCCTAAAGCTCTGCTACTGAATTTAAAAAGGTGAATGGAATTAGCCGGGTGCGGTGGAGAACGCCGGTAGTCCCAGCTACTTGGGGGGCTGAGGTGGGAGGATCACCTGAGTCCAAAAGGCGGGCGTTGCAGTGAGCCGAGAATGCGCCACTGCAGTCTGTAGTCCAGCCAGGGTGACAGAGCAAGACCCTCTCTCAAAAACAAATTAAAAAAAAAAAAAAAGTGAGAGGATTTAAAGGAAAAGTAATTAAGGGAATCACTACACAGGTGATACACAGATACAGAAAAATTATGCAGGTGATACATTAATAACTAAAACTTGGAAAACCATGGTTGAGGCAAAGTTGTCAAAAACAGGGGGGATCTCCCTCCAAACACATGTTTCATCTCGTGGAAAAGTATCATCAAACAGCAGTAGTCTGATGGGCTTTCAAATTGGACAGACCAGGTGGGGATCCCTGGTCTCTCACCTCCTAGCCATGTGATCTCAAGAAAATACTTCACCTCTCTGCATCTGTTTCTTCAGCCACAATCTCATGCCGTGTTACTGGGTGGGTAAAGTGCTGAGCAGAGTCCTGGGCTCACAGTAGGTGTTAATAAAACACCAGCAACCTCCTTGTCCTGGGGTTGGTTTCAGGTATTTGACCCAAACCTGCCTGTAACCCCTGACTGCCTACAGAAGCTGTTCCTACCTGGGTAGATGTGTTCCCTAGGCATGTCATGAAATCTCGCCAGGCCCCCGTTTCTTCAACTGCAAAAAGAGGTCATCATGACTCAGGGTGTCCTAACTATCCCAGTACACTGCCGGAGTTCCTACATTTAAGTGCTTGTTGTGGAGTAGCAAAAGCTGTACCAACAAAAAATTTTTTAGGAAAAAGATGATTCCTTATTGGTCTCCATGCTAGCTTTCCCACTCAACACTATAAAGCCATCAAAATGCAAGTGGGTTGTGAAGAAAGTCTGTGAATCTGGCAAATCAATGCAGAATTTCATGGTGTCATTGAAAGTGCTGGACCTTCAGGCAAATACTGTTAATCAATGGGATTGGCAAAATTAGATCAGATTCCAGAAGAGAAAATACAGCTTATACCTACCACTTATTTCAAAGGCAGATCAAGCTCTCTCAGGACTTAGAGATGTCCTGGGGGAAAACTGAGAACTTTCACATATAGTTTCTGTTTTTAATATTGCTGTAAAAATAAAAAATCAAAAGCCATTTCTTTGAAAATGGAACCAAAGGATGCTATTTCTTTTTTCGCCACAGTGCATTTTTTTTTTTCCCGAGACAGAGTCTCACTCTGTTGCTCACGTTAGAGTGCAGTGGTGCCATCTCAGCTCACTACAACCTCCGCCCCCTGGGCTCAAGTGATCCTACCTCAGTGTCCCGAGTAACTGGGACTACAGGCACACATCACCATGCCCAGCTAATTTTTGTATTTTTAGTAGAGATAGGGTTTTGCCACGTTGGCCAGGCTAGTCTTGAACTCCTGACCTCAGGTGATCTATCTACCTTGGCCTCCCAAAGTGCTGGGATCACAGGCATGAGCCACCACACATGGCCTATAGTGCAATTTTGTTGGAAAACTTACATCCCAGAAAAATCACTGTTCTTTGCTTTTTCCAAAAGTGGGCATAACATTACACACTAAATTTTAAGTATAGACAAAAAAGAAACTTAAATTCTTAATCTCTAATTGAATTTTCCATTTTTAAATTCAATCCAACCGGGCTTCCCAAGAAATGCACACTGCAATGTAAGTCCCAGGTGAAGGAGACTCCCTTTAAGTGGTTTTCCCTAGAATCAGCTCTGTGGGAATAAGAAGGCTCTCTTGAACCTACCTCAGGGCCTGTGTGAGGAGCAAATGAGACAATGATCACTTTTAGGGCTCACGACATATAGTAAACGTTCAATAAGCAACAATAGTAAGTACTATCATTATAGCAATATGATGATTAAAGTGAATGCTGGGAAGAAAGAAAAAAGGTAACAGTTTCTCTAGTCAGGAAAAGTCTCCCTCCAGGAATGCAGGGTCTGTATGCATTTGGGGCTCCTCTCTTCACTGGGCAGAGCTGAGAAAGGAGCCCCAGGTTGCAGATGGGGACCCGCCCCGCCACCTCTCCATAGGGCTGCAAGCTCATCCCTGCAGCAGGAGCTAACGTGTTCTTGGCTCTTCTAAGGCTCTGGGGACTAGACTGAGACGCTGCCTAGACTGAGACGCTGTCAGCCTTCCTCTCCTATAGGTCCCCAGTCAGTTGTCCCAAATAAGCAGTTTGCTGGGATCACGGTGTTGAAATAACTTCCCTCCTCTTTCTTTCTGATAAGTGCAACTCACTCAACAATCAGGAATTTGGCGCGATCCCATAACGATTTAGGCCAGGAGCTGGATAACGGAGGGTAGGGTGTGAACGCCTGTGTTGGGGGTGGGTAAAACGTAGCCTGGCCACGGCGCGCAGAGTCGTAGTGAGGGGCTCCGGGGACGTCCCTCGTGGGGCTCCTCGTCCTTTGTCTTGTCGCCTTCCTAACGCCACCCTTGTGGGTTAACTATTGCCCTCTCAAAAGACAGTCACAGGTCGGGCACTGCCCTCCCTTCCTAATCTTGAACCGAAGGAGAGGTGCCTGGACCCAGGACGGAAACTCAGGCGACGACGTGGACTTCTTCCCCCAACACCTGTGTTCAGAAGGGGAAACAGGCTAAGAGTGGGGTCGGGCCTCAGGGATCTGGGCCTCAGATCCGTGGGAGCTCGGATTTCAAAGTAGGCTCGGCGCCAGGAGGTTCCCTGCACCCTACCCTGTCCCGTCTCTTTTCCCAGTCACTTACCCGCCGCGGGGCTCAGCCTGGGGTCCCATCCGACCCTGCTGTCGGTCGGTGGGACTCAGGCGGCCGCCATAACAGGCGGTCTGCGCAGGCGCGGCCCCGCCCCCGCGTGCAACCATCTGACCGCAGCGCACCGTGGCTCCACCTACCTGCCCGGGCCGCGCATGCGTGCGGGGGTTGCCGGCAGTGTAGGCTTCACTCTGGTCGCAGGTGAGACGTGTTTGCTGAGGGGACCCGCCTAGGTGGGAACATCTCCTCACATGTGTGGCCAAACTCATTCCTCTAAAGGAGTTAAATAGGAGTTAAATAACTCGCCCAGCTACTAAATGGTAAAGCCTGGATTCACCCGGGGTGTGGGATCCAGAGCCTGTGCTATTTAACCAGCATGCTACTGCATTTATTATCACGAGTGTAATCGTTATCCATGCTCTTAGTACCCATTTGTTTGTTTGTTTGTTTATTTTTCTAAGATGGTCTTGCTCTGTCACCCAGGCTGGAGTGCAGTGGCGCAGTTTTAGCTCACTGCGGCCTTGAACGCCTGGGCTCAAGGAATCCTTCTGTTTCAGCCTCTCTAGTAGCTGGGACTACAGTTGCGTGGCACCTTTTTTTTTTTTTTTTTCTGGTAGAGACTGTGTCTTGTTATGTTGTCCAAGCTGGCCTCCGAACTCTTGGCTTCAAGCAGTCCTCCTGCATCGGCCTCCCAAAGCTCATAAATTACAGGCATGAGCCACCACGCCCAGCCAGTACTCGTTGTTATTAATAGGTGGTAGTGATTTCATTAATTCATACGCTTATCAAGTTTCCAACACCAAGGGGGTGGGACAAAGTGGCAAACATAAGAATCCATGTTTGCAAAAAAAAAAAAAAAAAAAAGAATCCATGTTTGCTCGTTTTTTCTTGCCTGCAGAATTTCACAAAGCCTCTGAGTTGGTGACTGAGCACAGCTCTCCGAAGAATGCCCTGAAGAGGATGAGCAGGAGAGAGCACAGGTTCTCACATCTCTTGCCTGAGTCACTGCATTTTTAGAAAAAGTACAGTCAGTGATATTGGCCCTTTTCTCAACCTGTGTGTTCAGTGACATCATGGAAGTCAGCCTGGCCACAATGGAGTAAGCCAGGGGATGGGCCGTAGGAAACGATACATAGGTAGCCAGGGTTAGAACTTTTGTGACATTGTAAGAACTTCGGATTTTATTGTGCGTGAGATGGGGAGCTGCCAGGGGTATACACCACACTGATGTGTTCACAGACGTGCCC
Source organism: Macaca mulatta (assembly GCF_049350105.2). Classification (NCBI taxonomy): domain Eukaryota; kingdom Metazoa; phylum Chordata; class Mammalia; order Primates; family Cercopithecidae; genus Macaca; species Macaca mulatta. The sequence continues at coordinate 9,860,588 of NC_133425.1, read as the reverse complement.
AGACACACACAGTGGTGTCCATTCTCAGACATGTCAGCACACAAATACACAGGAACATGTGTAAAGTCCACATATGTAAAATCTATATCCCTGTGTGCTCATGTGTACACACATGCACGCACATGGCCTCAGCTGGCAACCTTTGTCTAAATTACTTTTTTTTTGTCTTTGCAAAACAGAATTAAATCAACATCAATTTCACGGTTACTGATAATAAAACGTGGAGAGTTGATAGGGTGACTAAGCAACACAAATAAGACTTTTTTTTTTTTTTTTTTAAGACACAGATTATGTTTCCTGAAATCCCCCAGGACAGTACACAAAGAGTCAGTTGGGTGTCTTGGGACCAGATTCTATTCATAGTTTTCTCTCTAGTTCACTGAGGGTTCTCTCAGTTATGCCCAGAGGATGTTGGGTGGTGGGGAGGGCACTAGGAAGGCCTTGTTCTCACCCTTGGGAGTTTTGTCTTCAAATTTAAACCAGGGGGAATGACCCTTTAAAATAAAAAGTCAGATTGCATCCCTCCTCTTGTCAAACCTATAATATTTTATAGGGCATTAGTGCCCCTACAAAAGAGGCCCCAAAGAACTGCCTCACCCCTTCTATCACGTGAGGACACAGCAAAAAGACAGCCATCTATGACCAAGAATTGGACACAGAACCTGCCAGTGCCTTGATTTTGGACTTTCCAGCCCCTAGAACCATGAGAAATGAATGTGTTTGTTTATCAGCCACCCTATGGTATTCTGTTATAGCAGCCCAGATGGCCCCAAAGGGTTATTATTTGTGCCACAAATTTTGAGGTGGTTTGCAACACAGTAATAGGTCACTAGATAAGGGGAAAGAAAGCCAGCCCTTCTTGGCAGGGCTGCAAAGAGATGGTAGCTGGGGGAGTGTGGGAGGGGGCCCTCTGTTCCTAAGCCTCAGTTATGAACAAGGCACACTGCTGGCCCATTCATCTTGTGGTTTTCCTTCATTCTCACACCCACTCCGAAGCTCAGAGAGGCGAAATGCCTTGCTCAGCGTTACCTAGCTAGTGAGATGCAGACTCACATTTTCTTTCCCTCCCTGCCTCCCTGCCTCCCTCCCTCCCTCCCTTCCTTCCTTCCTTCTTTTGACAGAGTCTCCCTTTGGCACCGAGGCTGAAGTGCAGTGACATCATCTCAGCTCACTGCTACTTCTGCCTCCTGGGTTCAAGCAATTCTCCTGCCTCAGCCTCCTGAGTAGCTGGGATTACAGGCACCCGCCACCACACCCAGCTAATTTTTGTATTTTTAGTAGAGACAGAGTTTCACCGTGTTGGCCAGGCTGGTCTCAAACTCCTGACCTCACGTGATCTGCCCTCTTTGGCCTCCCAAAGTGCTGGGATTCCAGGCATGAGCCACCGCACCCGGCCTCAGAATCACATTTTCAAAATGTCCCAGTGAGCCCTGGAACCTTAGGGTTAAATGCCCTTCCTGGTGTCCCAGGCAGGTCTTTTGCTGTGAGAGTCTCCCCCAGACTTAGCGAAGCAAGGGTTAAAGTGCATGCTCACACACGCTGGAGTGTCCATCACTCCCGCCACCTGGACTGATGACAAACCACGTGTGCAGCAGAGGGGAAGGCGGATGAACTGCCAGATGTGTGTTAAGAAACCAGCTTGCAGGAAATTGCTGTCGGGTGATTATTATTAGCTTAGTTATTCAGAACAGTCCTTTCTCCAAAGGTCGTGCATTTACCAAATGTTTGATGTGTTTTCCCAGTCAGCCCTAGAAAATTTTGTCCTCCTGGAGAGAGAGCTTGTCCTCCAGGACTACTGAAAGTGGGTGATTATAATTCTGCCCCCGCCTCCCATCAGCATATAACAGCAACTGCTTTAAATGCACAGTGGTCTGTTTCCTGGTTCTGTGTGCAGAGGCAGGAGGTTGACCTTCAAGTAAGTGCACAGAGCTGAGTTCAAATCCCCAGCTCGGCCACTGATAATTATATTCATCCATTCAATACCTAATTTTGAAGAGCTTTTCATATGCTTGGTACTCAGCCAATTGCTTTACTTCTTTGAAACTTAATTTCCTAGTGTCTCGAATACTGATAATACCTTTCCTGGCGTGTTGTGAGAATGAGTGGCGTATCACCCGTGGAGCGTTCCGCACAATAACTCGCTTCCATTTCTTGACATGATCTGACAGCGTCTGTTATATTTTAAAGAACCCACCAATTTTACTCACTTCACCAAGTCGCACTGATAGATGAAAAAAAAAAAACCAACAAAAAACGAAGTAAATTACAGTGCCATTCATATTGTATAAGATCAATTATGAATTTAAAAAAACCCTCACAATTATATGTTTTCTCAAGCTAGACAGAATGTGGTCTATCCATACCATTGTATTGTTATTCAGCCGTAAAAGGAATGAAGCAAAATAAACAAAAAAGCTTTAAAAAATTAGCTGGGGATGGTAGTGCGTGCCTGTGTTCCCAGTTACTTGGGAGACAGAGGAGGGAAGATCACTTGAGCCCAGGAGGTTGAGGCTGCACTGAGTGGTGTTTGCGTCACTGCACTCCAGCCTGGGCGACAGAGAGACCCTGTATTTAAAAAAAAAAAAAAGAAAAGAAAAAAGGAAAAGAAATAGGGCCATTGTAGATGCAAATAGTTAAGGATCTTGAAATGAAATCATCCTGGATTTAGGGCAGGCCCTCAGTCCAGTGATGGCTGTCCTTATCAGAAGAGGAGAGGACTCAGAAAGAAGACAATGTGGAGACAGGCAGAGATTGGGGTGAGGCATGTAAGAGCCAAGGATCGCCCAGGATTGCCGGCAGCCTCCAGGTGGCAGGACCCAGGCGCAGAACAGATTCTCCCTCAGAGCCTCCAGAAGGACCCAGCCATGCTGGTACTTTGATTTTGGACTCATGGCCTCCAGAACTGTGCGGGAATGCAGGTCTATTGGTTGAAGTCACCCCGTTTGTATATAGTTGAGAGACTAATACAAGGTTTTGGCTAATTTGTGCCTAAGGTCTTTTTATTTGCCTTTCCCTTGGCTCAGAAAGCCCACCCTCAGCCCAGTTTCCATCGTTACAACTGGCTCCTTCTCGTCCAACATAGCTTAAATTATTTTTATTTTTAATTTTATAATTTTTTTTTTTTTTTAAATTTTGTGAGAGTCTCACTGTCACCCAGGCTGGAGTGCAGTGACACGATCGTGGCTTACTGCAATCTCTGCCTCCTGGATTCAAACAATTCTCCTGCCTCAGCCTCCCAAGTAGCTGGGATTACAGGTGCCCGCCACCATGCCTGGCTAATTTTTGTATTTTTAGTAGAAATGGGGTTTCGCTATGTTGGCCAGGGTGGTCTCTGACTCCTGACCTCAGGTGATCCACCTACCTTGGCCTCCCAGAGTACTGGGATTACAGGCGTGAGCCACTGTGCCCGACCCATAGCTTAAATATTATCTGCTCAGTTGGCCCTTCCCTGCCCATCCCATCATGTGTTGCCCCCTACTATCTGCCCAAGTAGCTCTCCTTTACACACCCTTTAATTTTCTTTCTTATTTCCTTTTTTTTTTTTTTAAAGTAGAAATGAAGTCTTGCTGTGTTGTCCAAGCTGGTCTCGAACTCCTGGGTTCAGTCAATCCTCCCACCTTGGCCTCCCAAGTTTCTGGGATGACAGGCATGAGCCACTGCAACTGGCAACTTATATTTTCTTTTTAGGTCTGTCACTCTCTGGAATGACCTATTATTTATTTATTTATTTATTTATTTATTTATTTATTTATTTAGAGATGGTGTCTCTCTGTCACCCAGGCTGGAGTGCAGTGGTGCGATCTCAGCTCACTGCAACCTCTGCCTCCTGGGTTCAAGCGATTCTCTTGCCTCAGCCTCCCGAGTAGCTGGGATTACAGGTGCGTGCTACCATGCCTGGTTAATTTTTTTCGTTTTTAGTAGAGACAGGGTTTCACCATGTTAGCCAGGATGGTCTTGATCTCCTGACCTCATGATCCGCCTGCCTCGGCTTCCCAAAGTGCTGGGATTACAGACGTGAGCCACCGCGCCTGGCCTATTTGTTGTATTTTATTTGAGCTACGATGTTAGCTGCTTGAGAGCAGAGCAGAGCCTTGCCTGGCTGCTATAATGCCAGCACCTGGCACATCACAGGGGCTGGAGCTGGAGGTTGGGGTTATTTGCAGAATGAATGAGAGACTGAAGACATTTGGAACACTGCTGGGGGCACTGTTGCTCTGGGCTGTTGACATTCCACCCACTCAGCAGGGAGAGGAGAGTTTAGTGATCCATTAGACCTGGATCAAAGTGTTCCCTTGAGATGAGCTGAAGAAGTCACCCTGTTCCTTCTTGTGTCTGGCTTTGGGAGAAAAATAGGTATTTTCAATTGTTACAAGCCCGCTCTGTTTATCTTCTTTCTAGGTTACCCCCAGGACCCTGGGGAGGCCACAAATGTGGTAGAGGATTGTGGGCAGTGTCTGTTCCTGACCAGTCTCTGCTCCCCGAAACCTAGCACTGACTGTAGAATCCCAGCGGACTGCAGCCCTCAGCCTCAAATATACAGAGCAACCAGAGTGTGCGATGAGGGGTGGGGAGGCTCAGGCACCTTTGCCCCCAGGGAAGGACTAGCCACTTTTCAACATGTCACTGTCCGACAGCCTTTGGGTCTGTCATTTTATTTCTGTTTCTATTTAATTAATTATTTATCCTATTTTATTTAAACTACATCTTGGCCAGGCGCAGTGGCTCACTCCTGCAATCCCAGCACTTTGGAAGGCCAAGGTGGGAGGATTTCATGAGGCCAGGAGTTTGAGACCAGCCTGGGCAACATAGTGAGATCCTCTCTCTACAAAAATTAAAAAAATTAGCTGAGCGTGGTGGCGTGCACCTGTAGTCCTAGCTACTGGGGAGGGTGAAGTGGGAGGATCACTTGAGCCTGGGAGATAAATGCGTAGTGAGCTGCAATTATGCCACTGCACTCCAGCCTGGGTGACAGAGTGAGACCCTGTCTCAATAAATAAATAAACAAACGAACGAACGAACGAATGAACAAACTACATCTGTTTCCTTCAAGTTAGTGGGCATTTGGTTAGATCCCATCACCCAGGCTGGATTGCATGGCAAGATCATAGCTCACTGCAGTCTGGATCTCCGGGGCTCAAGCCATCCTCCCGCGTCAGCCTCCTGAGTAGCTGGATTAAAGGCATGTGCCACTGAAATGAGGTCTTACTATGTTCCCAAGGTTGATCTCAAATTCCTGGGCTCAAGTGATCCTCCTGCTGTGGCCTTCCAAAGTGCTAGGATTATAGGCCTGAGCCACTGCTCCTGGCCACTTGGTTTTTTTCTAGCTGGTAAGGGGGCAGTGGCTCAGGAATATGAACTCGTGTCCTGGTCAGTAACTCCCAGATGAATGGAAGATACGCTCGACAGCTTACACATTTTCTCACTTTTTGTCCTCACAAGTCTGTGAGTGAGGTGTTGTTTTTTCCTATTTTATAGACGAGGTGCCGAGAGTAAGTTATGTGCCCAAGATTCCTTTCCCTTTTCTTTTCTTCCTTTGCCTTTTCTTTATTTCTTAAAACTTAAAAATAATAATAAACCTTATTTTTAGAGTAGTTTTACGTTCACAGCAAAACTGAGTGGAAAATACAGAGATTCCTTGTGCGTGGACCATACTCTCCCTGACCCCTGCCCTTAACCTCCCTCACTAGCAACATCCTCCCTCCCTACCCCCCAAAAGTGGTGCATGGGTTACAATCTGTGAACCTACATTAATACATGATCATTGTAGTGGTCTGTTCTCACACTGTGAATAAAGACATACCTGAGACTGGGTAGTTTATAAAGGAAAGAGGTTTAGTTGACTCAGTTCCACATGGCTGGGGAGGCCTCATGATCATGGTGGAAGGCACATGAGGAGCAAAGTCACATCTTACATGGTGGCAGGCAAGAGAGCTTGTGCAAGGGAACTCCCATTTATAAAACCATCAGATCTCATGAGACTTACTCACTACCACGAGAACAGTATGGGAGAAACTGCCCCCATGATTCAATTATCTCTACCTGACCCTGCTTTTGACACATGGGGATTATTATAATTCAGGGTAAGAGTTGGTTGGGGATGCAGCCAAACCATGTCAATCATCTATCACCCAAGTCCATAGTTTACATTAGGGCTCACTCTTGGTGTTGTACCTTCTGTAGGTTTGGACCAATGTGTAATGACGTGTAGCCACCATTAAAGTATCATAAAGAATAATTTCACTGCCTTACAAATCCTCTGCTCTGCCTGTTCATCCGTTCTTTCTCCCCAACCCTTGGCTACCACTGATCTTTTCACTGTCTCCATAGTTTTACCTTTGAATGTCATACAGCTGAATGTCATAGAATTGGAATCATCCTGTATGTACCCTCTTCAGTCTGACTTCTTTCACTTGGTAATATGCATTTAAAGTTTGTCCATATCTTTTCATGGCTTGATAGCTCATTTCTTTTTAGCACTGAATAATTTTCCACTGTTAGAGGTACTTCAGTTTTTATCCATTCACCTGCTGAAGAATATTTTGGTTGCTCCCAAATTCTGACAATCATGAGTAAAGCCTGCTAGAAACATCTGTGTGCAGGTTTTTATGTGGACATAAATTTTCACTTCATTTGGGTAAATATCAAGGAGTATAATTGCTGAATCATATAATAAGAGTAGGTTTAGCTTTGTAAGAAACTCCCAAACTGTCTCCCAAAGTTGCTGTACCATTTTTCATTCATATGCTTGCCAGCATTTGGGGTTGTCAGTATTCTGGATTTGGCCATGCTAATAGGTCCCATTGTTGTTTATAATTTGTAATTCCCTAATGACATTCTTTAATTTTTTTTTTATTTTGAAACAGCGTTTTGTGCTGTCACCCAGGCTGGAGTGCAGTGGTACAATCATAGCTCACTACAGCCTCCAACTCCGGGACTCAAGCCATCCTCTCACATCTTTCTCCTGAATAGGTGGGACTACAGGTGCATGCCTTCATGCCCAGCTAATTTTTTAAACTTTATTTTCAGTAGAGTCAGGGTCTCGCTATGTTGTCCAGGTTGGTCTCAAGCTCCTGGGTTCAAGTGATCCTCCCACCTTGGCCTCCCAAAGTGCTGGGATTACAGGCATGAGCCTCCATACCTGCCCCGGATGACATTCTTAAAACATTTTTATTATGATATATAGCATTCATATAACACATCTGTGCAACATATACAGTACACAAAATATAACAACTAGTTATAAAGGAAACACCCATGTAATTACCAACCAGTTCAAGATATCGATATTGCCAGAACCCAGAAGCTTCTGTTTATTTCCCCTTCACTCCCTTAGAAATACTCACCATCCTTTCTTCTGTGGTTCTCAGTTGTTTGCTTGTTTTTATAGTTTTACTGCCTAAGCATGCACCCTCACAACGTACTTTAGCTTTGCTTGCTTTGAACTGTAAATAGAATCACACTGTATTGTATTCTTTGGTGTTTGATTTTTTTGTTTACTCAGTATTATAAGATGAATTGGCCGGGCGTGGTGTCTCACGCCTGTAATCCCAACACCTTGGGAGGCCAAGGTGAGTGGATCACGAGGTCAGGAGATCGAGACTATCCTGGCCAACATGGTGAAACCCTGTCTATACTAAATATACAAAAATTAGTTGGGTGTGGTGGTGCATCTGTAGTCCCAGCTACTTGGGAGACTGAGGCAGGAGAATGTCTTAAACCCGGGAGGCAGAGGTTGTAGTGAGCCAAGATCGCGCCACTGCACTATAGGCTGGAGACAAAGCGAGACTCTGTCTCAAAGAAACAAAAAATCAAAAACAAAAAGATAAAATCAAAAAACAAAAAGTAGCCAGGTGTGGTGGTTCACGCCTGTAATGCCAGCTATTCGGGAGGCTGAGGCAGGAGAATTGCTTGAACCTAGAAGGCGGAGGTTGCAGTGAGCCGAGATCATGCCACTGTACTCCAGTCTGGGTGACAGAGTGAGGCTCCACCTCAAAAAAAAAAAAAAAAAATATATATATATATATATATATATGAGATGAAATATATGTAGATGAAATATATATGATGAAATATATATATGTATATGTATGATGAATCTATGCTGTGTCCCATATGGTTTGTTCATTTTCATGGCAGTATATTTCAAGGAATGAATGTAATATGATGATTTATTCAAACCACTGAGATGGACATTGGGTTGATTCCATTTTAGCTATTTCATCACTGTTCTTGCCACAGTATTAGGCTGGGTTGACCCCACATGGAGCAAAAATGACACAGTTAATTTGCTCAGGCAACTTCCACCTCTCTTTCAGTGGTATAGTAGCACACAGAGCAAATAGCATTCTAAACTCTACCCAGTCCTATCTGGGTGGAAATGACTCATGTAATTATAAAGCATTGAGGCATCTCAGATTATCCCACCGGGTCTCTTTACAGAGAATGTCCAAACTAGCTCCAGAGAACATTCTGTGCTGAGTGTTAGTTACCTATTTCTTAGTGGCATCTTGAAATCTCCAGTGCGGGTGGGCAGGTGTGGTCTTGACATTTAGTAACATGGTGCCATGATGGATGACTATGGATCCATGATCATGATGGGATGGGTGGTTCTGCTTATAGAGAGGCTTTCTTGTTTGTTTCTGAGACTCCTCTGGGTGTCATAGCTGCATTGAGTAAAAACCTCTAAGAACATGTTGTGGTTTGAAATGCTGGACTTGGTGGATGGGGACTAGGCTGGAGGGTGAAGGGAAGAATGGAATCAGATCAGGAGAGACCTCAGACAGCTTAAGGGAGGCTAGGGTTGAGAGTCTGGCCTCTGGATTTGAGCAGACCTGGATTCAACCCCACCTGTGATTCAACCTCTCTGAAGGTCAGTTTCCTCATGGATGAAATGGGACAGGCTTAGTCAATGCCTCCCTGACTGAAATGCCTTCCCTATCAGAACCATCCCCCAAGAACAAGAGTGGGGCTGCCGTTAGAGATTCAGAACACAGACTGCCCTTTTCATTGTGTTCCTGGCCTTTGTGATTTTTCCCTTTCCCCTCCAACTTGCATTTTTCTCTTTTTCAGCTGATGATATACCACGAGCCTTCAGATCTAACAGATATGCTTTGATAAGATGGCTCGCCATTAGCTCCTTTCATCTTGGGAACATTGCGCAAACCAAATCTAATCCATACAGGACATTGAGGGCTCATGGAGGGTCCACATCTTCCAGAGCACTGCCTGGGGGCGAGATTGCATCACCTGAGTCCGCACACCTGGCTAGACGTGTCTGCCCCATACCTACCCAGTGGTTCAGAACACAGTGCCCAAGGCCTGGGCTCCGGCTGCATCCTTACATACACCATCTCGAATTATCCTGGCTACCCTGAGGGGGAGATAGCAAGACTGGCCCCATCTTGCAGATCAGGAAACTGAGGCTCAGAGATGCTAAGCCACTTACCTATGGTCACTCAGCTCCTAGGGGGCTGGCCCAGGTAGGTCTGATTCTGAAATAAATTACATGAGTCTTCTAACTTTCTGGGGTTAGATAGCCTCGGTGCAAATCTTGGCCCCGCCCCTTATTACCTGTCTTAAGTCAGATGGCCCCAGAACTGACTGAAAATGGGAATTGATATGCAAATGATTTATTGAGGAAGGCTCCCAGGAGAAACTGGAAGTCGAGTGAGGAAAGCAGACTAGGGAAGGGCAAGTTCAAGTTCAAGTGGGATTCCAGCCTCAGCCTGATTCTGTGGGTTTCTGGAGCATAAATTACATTTTAGCATTTGTCCTGCCTTGAAGCAAGTGTGGTAGTTTCCTAGACCTGTCTAAAAAATTACCACCACTGTGTGGCTTAAAACCACAGGAATTGGCCGGGCGCAGTGGCTCACGCCTGTAATCCCAGCACTTTGAGAGGCTGAGGCGAGTGGATCACCTGAGGTCAGGAGTTCAAGACCAGCCTGGCCAATGTGGTGAAACCCCATCTCTACTAAAAATACAAACATTAGCCAGGCATGGTGGCACATGCCTGTAATCCCAGCTACTTGGGAGGCTGAGACAGGAGAATCGCTTGAACCCAGGAGGTGGAGGTTGCAGTGAGCTGAGATCACACCACTGCGCTCCAGCCTGGGTAACAAAGCGAGACTCCATTAAAAAAAAAAAAAAAAAAAAAAAGAAAGAAAAAATCAACAGGAATTTATTCTCTCACGGTTCTGGAGACCAGAAGTCTGAAATGAAGGTGTTGGCAGGGTCGGCTTCCTCTACGAGCTCTAGGGGAGGATCTGTTCCATGCCTTTCTTCCAGCTTCTGGTGGCCCTGCAATCCTGGGAGTCCCCTGGCTTGTAGACACATCCGTTCCATGTGTACCTCCATCATCATATGGCCTTCTCTTATTTTCTGTGTCTATGTCTTTTTCTGTTCTTATAAAGACAGTTGCCATTGGCTCATTGACCTGGATAATCCAGGGCTATCTCATCTCAAGATCCTTAACTTAATTACATCTACGAAGACTGTTTTTCCAAATAAGGCCAGATGCACAGTTTCTGTGTGGACCTATTTTTGTTTATTTATTTATTTTTGTGAGATGGAGTCTCACACTGCCTCCTGGGCTGGAGTCCGATAGCGCTGTCTCAGCTCACTGCAACCTCTGCCTCCTGGGTTTGCACAGTTCTCCTGCCTCAGCCTCTCGAGTAGCTGGGATTACAGGCACACACCACCACACCTGGCTAATTTTTTGTAGAGACGGGATTTTACCATGTTGGCCAGACTGGTGTCGAACCCTCCTCGTGATCTGCCCGCCTTGGCCTCCCAAAGTGCTGGGATTACAGGCATAAGCCACCCTGCCCGGTCATGAGTGGCACCATTTAACCCACGAGAGCAAGGAAACTGGGCTTTCATACTCCTACTCTAGTCAGTGATTGGCTAAGGGGCACCATGGGAGGATGTGAACCCCCAGGCACTACCAGCTTTCTGCTAGTGTAGACAGAGTAATCCAGTACCTCCAGTCCCCTCGAGAAAGTCTGTTAGAAGAAGTCAAGCTTATAGACCCTGTGGATAGATGCAAAAAATGGTAATAGGGATTCAAAAATATGTTTGCATTATATAATGTTGAGTAAAAAACTACTCTAGGCTGGGTGCAGTGGCTCATGCCTGTAATCCCAGCACTTTGGGAGGCCTAGGCAGGCAGATCACTTGAGGTTAGGAGTTCAAGACCAGCCTGGCCCATATGGTGAAACCCTGTCTCTACTAAAAATACAAAAATTAGCCAGGTGTGGTGGCGGGCACCTGTAATCTCAGCTACTTGGGAGGCTGAGGCATTAGCATCACTTGAACCTGGGAGGCAGAGGTTTCAGTGAGCCAAGATTGCACCACTGCATTCCAGTCTGTGCAAAAGAGCGAGACTCTGTCGCAAAAAAAACAACAAACAAGCAAGCAAACAAAAAAAACTACTCTATAATGTAATGTCTTGATGCAACTGTTTTATTTTGCTTCTAGATCTATGGGGCAGGAATTTAGGAAGGGTTTGGCTGGGCTGTTTCTCTCTGATGGTATGGACCAGAATAGCTGGGGCTGTAGGATCCACTCGCGGGCTAGATTCTTCACTCATGTGTCTACTATATCGATGGCCCCTGGCCTCTCTCCCCACATGGCTGGTCATGCTCCAGGCCCTTTCCTGGAGGTGGTGTTCTCCTCACCACCCCTTGGCAGCAATCAGAAACTTGCCAGCCCTATGAGGGAGCCACCTTGGCAGCAAATCCTCCAGTCCCAGTCAAGCCTTCAAGTGATGGCAGCCCTGGCTGACATCTTGACTGTAACCTCATGAGACCACCCAAGACTGTCTTGAATTTTTGACCCACAGAAGACAATGGACCGTCATTATAGTTATGATTTTATGCCAGTAAGTTTTGGGGTAATGTATTATGCAGCAATAGGTAGCTGATCCAGGAGACAAGCGACAGATGACAAAGAAACAGGCAGGTGGCCACAAAGATGGGCAAATGTTGACCACATTTTAGGTGCTTAAGAAATGCTTGCGATTGAATGAGTGATACATGCGTCTACTCTTTGGGTTGGTCCCTGAGCCCTTCTCTGTGTTCCACAGTTCATTGTCACAGTTTGGGCCACCTAGTTGCTCACCTGTATGTCTGCAGTCACCAGCTACCTGGCATTTCTGATCCCAAACTCACTCCTTATAGTGTCTGATCCATTCCCTACTCTCCCCATGGCCATGTGACTGAGTCCTCACACCCGGCTAGATGTATTTCTGTATTTGTTTATATGGCTTGACTGGAAGCCCCTGAAACCAGCAATGGCTAATTTATGCTAAAAAATGTGATGGTGTGTATCTCACACCAAATGGAAAGAAAAGCTGGAAAACCCAAGCCTTGAAAAAGAAAGGGTCCAGAAAGGCTCAGGAAATTTAGGACAAAAGCAGAGACCTTCTTCAAGGCATTGTCTCAGAAACGAGTAAACCTTATGCCCCAAATACTTTCTATCATTATATTTCCTGTTTATGATGCAAATTCCAGGGAGAAAGCATCCGGCCTACCTTGGCTGTAGGGGGGTGGGTCAACTTGATTGGCAGTCCCGCTAAGACCGTGCAGTGGGAAGGGATGGTTCCCCTAAGGAAAACTGGGGTACCATTACCTGAAGAAGGAAGAATAGGTGCTGGGCAGCTCCAATCGTCAGATGCCTACCTCACAGCCCCTGGTCACTCCTGGTGTGACTGCCACACTGGGCTGTTGCTTGCTTTCCAGAGACCATGCTCTACCTCTGGATCTCTGTATCTGAAATGCTCTCCCTCCTGACTTGCCCACTGATTAATTTCTGCACATCCTTCAAGCTCTCCATCCTTTGGATAGTTTTGTCCATTGCCTGAGCAGGCCGAATTAAGAGGACTCTGTTCTATGGGGGACCTGTGCTTGTTTCTGTCAGCTCCCCGAGGAGGCTTGGTTTTCTTCCTCCTCATCTCTCCAGCCCCCAGGCAGCTGCTGGCCATGGTGCAAGCTCAGGAAATATTCCTGAAGGAGGGCCAAGTTGCCAGCTTCCCTTTTGTATGACTTTGGTTGTTATTCCTGTTCTGTGGGGGGAATTTTAGCCACAGGTGAAAAGGGCAGCTTGTACAAAAACAAAATTTTTGACTTTTTCTTTCTCTCTTGGGAAAATGTGTGCAGACAGAGCAATGCTGTTGAGCTCTGTGGAGAAGAGGGAGAGAGAGCTGGCATGGGCCGGGAGGGAGGGAGCCTGGGGGAGCTGGATGTGGGAGGCTAGGATGCCTGGGAGCAACAGGGGCTGAAAGACCTGTAATGGGATATCCAGGGGAGGCAGTGTGATGTGGGCACAAAAGCCTGGGCTCTGGAGTCTTGGATTCAAGCTCTGCCCCTTTCCCTAACAAGGTACATGACTTTGGACAAGTTATTGGTATCTGGGTTAAGGTCCTTGACTCACTGCACCAAATCGCTCTCCAGAATCATAGCAGTTGTGTTAGTTTCTTGTTGCTGTGGGTCAAATCACCATAAACTTTGTCACTTGAAACAATGCACATTAATTCTGTCACTGTTTCTGTGGGTCAGGAGCAGTTTGTCTGGGTCCTTCGCTTTTCCATCTTTCATGAGGCTGCAGTCAAGTTGTCAGCTGGGGCCAGGGTCTTATTTGAAAGCTCAACTGGGGAAGGAGCTTTCTGTACCTTTTGAATTTTCTATACCTTTTGAATTCCAAGTCACTCAGGTTGTTGCTGAATTAAGTTCCTCCAGGGCTGCTTACAGAGGATCTCAGTTCCTTGCTGGCCAGCCTCGGTTTCTATCCCTGTTGGCCTGTCCAACATGAAGTGAGCAAGCTAAGAAGGCACATAGACAGAGACCACTAGCAAGATGCCAATTACAAGCCCATGTAACATAATCACAGAAATGAAATCTCATCAACTTTGCTGCATTCTACTCATAGAATCAAGTCACAGAGCTCAACTACATTCAAAAAGAGGGGGTGAATACCAGGATGAGCGATCACTGGGGGTTACCACTTTTTTTTTTTTTTTTTTTTTAATGAATTATGCTCTTTGTGTCCTAGCTAAGAAATTCTTGCTAACTCAAGTCACACAGATTTTCTCCTTTTTTTTTTTTTTTTTTTTTTTTTTTAGCTCTATAGCTTTAGTTTTTACATTTAGGTCTGGCATCCATTTACGGTTTATTTTTCTATATAGTACAAAGTAAGAATAAACATTTATTTTTATGTTTATTTTGATATCCAATGGGGTGACATAATTTTAGTCCTAAAGCACAAAATGGAAAACTCTACATACAGGATGATGAAAATTCTAATAATCATATTTTACATGTGAGTTCTTACTATGTAACAGGCTCTGGGTAAGTGTTTTACCTGCGTTATTTTATTTACTTCTCACAATGACCCAAATGGAGGTGGAACTCGTTAAATATCCTCCCAACACCATGGAACTGATAAATTAGAAACCACTCTTGACTGACATGTAATGACCTGTGAGACGTTTTGTTATATTAACAAAGCAAAGCGTAGACTATACGCTTCACCTGTGTGAAGAGAAATGCATGCACAGATACACACACACATACACACACACACACGCACACCTCTCCAAAGCTATATTTGCCTGCATAAAACAACTCTGGAAAGATAAAAAGAAATTGCTAAATGTGGTTGCCTCTGAGTAGCTGGGCTCAGGAGAGGGAAGGGGACTTTTCACAGTATGACATTCTGTACCTTTTGAATTTTAAAACACATGCATTTTATGACTTGTGTCAGTATTACCGTATAAGGAATATATAAAATTAGGGAAAAATAGGAAGTGGTCTTCTTCCAAAGACTATACTCTTACTCACCATCCTGGCTTCCATTTCCATTCATATATATTTACATCTATTCATCCTTTTATAGTTTCATCTCTCTTTGCCTCTGTATTTTCAGCTGTTAACTAAGATGATAATAGTCCCTGCCTGGAAGGATGGCAGTGAGGATTGGGACCATGCACACAAACATTTAAAACAGGGCCCTGCACTCAGAATAAGCTCAGTAGATGCTATTATCTGTATTTTATTCATAGAAAAAGCATTGTAAAAGAAATGCACCTGACATGTTAATAGAGTCTTCTCTGGTTGTGAGATCATAGGTGACTTTTATTTTCTTATTTTCCCCAAAGTTTAAAAAAGTTACATACTATTTTTATAATAAGCATGTTTGCTCCTTCCCAGCCTGGATGACCCCAGGAGTCTCTGCTCGCAAGTTCTCTGGGGGATTCTATTCAGACTTTAAGTAATGGCTGAGGTTGGAAAAGGCCAGGCTAGTCTGGCCTGTGTCTAGACAGTTTATTTCCCTCGCCTGCTGTAGAAACGAGATGCTTCTTAATACTGGAAAATGTTTTTGAACAAAACCCCAGGCTCTGGGAGATCATAATATATCAGTGTGGGTTCATCAGTTGCAACAGATGCTGGTAGATGCTGATAATGGGGGGAGGCTATGCAGCGATGGGAAGCAGGTACACAGGAAGTCTGGGTATCTTTTGCTCAGTTTTTCTCTGAAACTAAAGTTTCTCTAAAACAAACAGTTTATGTATTTATTTATTTTTTAGATAGGGTCACACTATATTTCCCAGGCTGGTCTTGAACTCCTAGACTCAAGTGATCCTCCCAAGTAGCTGGGATTATAGAAGGCCATTATTTTAAGTGAAACAAAATTCAGAAACAGAACGTCAAATAATGCATGTTCTTTCTTATAAGTGGGAGCTAACTAGTATGTACACATGGACATAAAGTATGGAATGACAGATATTGGAGACTTGGAAGATTGGAGGTGGAAGGGGAGTGGATGATGGCAAATTGCTTAATGGATCAAATGTTCATTACCTGGGTGATGAATATACTAAAAGCCAAGACTTCACCACTAGGCAATACATGCATGTAACAAAATTGCACTTGGATCCCTTACATTTATACAAATTTAAAAAAATCTGTTAAAAAACAAACAAGTGATGGGCACTGTGGCTCATGCCTGTAATCCCAACACTGTGGGAGGCTGAGGTGAGCAGATCACCTGAGGTCAGGTGTTTGAGACCAGGCTGGCAAACATGGTGATACTCCGTCACTACTAAAACACAAAAATTAGTGGGGCATGGTGGCGCATGCCTGTAATCCCAGCTACTCAGGAGGCTGAGGCAGGAGAGTTGCTTGAACCCTGGAGGTGGAGGTTGCAGTGAGCCCAGATCGCACCACTGCACTCCAGCCTGGGCGACAGAGAGGGATTCCATCTCAAAAACAAACAAACAAACAACAACAACAAAAAACAAAGCCAGGTGAAATAGCGCACACCTGTAATCCCAGCAGTTTGGGAGGTCAAGGTGGAAGGATTACTTGAGCCCAGGAGTTCAAGACCAGCCTGGGCAACATAGTGAGACCCTGTCTCTACAAAAGTATAAAAATTAGCCGGGTGTGGTTGTGAGCCTGTCGTCCCAGCTATTCAGGGGGCCTGAAATGGGAGGGTTGCTTGAGCCCTGGGGGCAGAAGTTACAGTGAGCCAAGATTACACCACTGCACTCCAGCCTGGGCAACAGAGTAAGACCTTGTCTCAAACATCAACAACAACAAAACAACAACAACAACAAAAACCCTCTCCAGGGTTAGGGAGAAGAAGGAAAGCAGGTAGAGGAGGATGGCTAATGTGCTTGGGTTAATAGGCATTAATAATGCCCATTTTTCAGACAGGAGGCTGATCTTCAAGAAACGTCCCAAACATTAAAGTGAATTCTGGAATGGAGATCACCAGCTGAACTGTTGAAGTCCTTCCTGAAGCTACTGTTTTTGCCTTGACATTATGGAATTATAGGGGAACCTGGCCTGGTGTGTTTTGGGGACGTCACCTGCATAGATGTCACTCTGGCAGGCATTGTGTAGCACTGCCACCCTGGAATGCCCTACTTATCTTGCACAGCTTATCTTGGTTCCCTCTCTTTCTGGAAGCTGTCTTCTCTGGCCTGCTCTTGACTTCTGCATTGCCTTTTGTAGCACAGTGGAAACCAGACCCAACTCCCACAGCTCAGATAAACCTGGTTTCCAATCCCAGCTACTTTTGTGACTTTGCACGCCACATTACCTCCCTAGGCCCCAGTTTCCTCATCTCTAGTGCAGAAGTGATCAACAGTCCCTACCTTATTAGGGTTTGTGGAAGGCACAGTCATGGCCCACCAAAGATGTCCACATTTTCATCCCCCAAACCTGTGACTATGTTCCCTTATATGGCAATGGTGACTTTAAGGTGGGATTGAGTTAAGGATCTCGAGGTGGGGAAATTATTCTGGACTCTCTAGGTGGGCTTGGTGTAATCACAAGATACCTTGTAAGAGGCAGGTAAGAGGGTCAGAAAAAGAATATGGAAGGGTGGAAGCAGAGGTCAGCTTTGCAGATGAGGGAGAAGCCACAAGCCAAGGAATGCAGGTGGCCTCTAAAAGCCAGAAATGGCAAGGAAATGATTTCTCCCCTAGAGCCTCCAGATGAAGCAGAGCCCTGCCCACACCTTCACTTTAGCCCAGGTAGCCTGATTTCAGACTCCCAAGCTCTGGAATTCTAAGAATACATTTGTGTTATTTTAAGCCACAAAATTTGTGATAATCGGACACAGCAGCCGTGAGAAACTAATATAGGGTTGCTGTAAAGATGAAATCTCACAGGTTATGCGGGAGAGTCACTGGGATGAAGGCAGGAGTGGGGGCTATGTAAACACACTGGTGTAGGAAGCCCTTTTTTATTTCAGCACTCAGCAAATGGTGGTTATTATTAAATAGTATTATTTTGACTTATTTTTAGGACTACAGGTGTGACACATTGTTACATGTATTTCTTTCCTTTTCTGTTCTCTGCAGGACATTGTGAGCTCCCTGGAGGAGGCAGAGGACCTTGTCCTATTCCTGTTGTATCCTTAGTGCCTGGCATACAGTAGTTGCTCAACAAACAAGTGCTTTAAATACATGCACGGATTTTTAGACGTCTGTGTCTGACTTACCTAGGCCTGAACACAACGGAACAGGATGAGAAGAGCTCAGGAATGAAGGTGAGGATGATGATGGTGCAATGACGATGTTGGGGATGACGACAGTGATAGTCATCACAACAGCACCACTTACTAGACATGAATGCCTGCTATGTGTCAGACACTGGTTGCATCCATCATCTTTCATTAACCCAACAATCCTGGGAGGCAGATATTGTTTCTATCAGAGGTGCTGTGAGGTCTACAGTCAGCATGTGGGCTCTGCAGGCAGGCTATGGCTGGGCTGAACCAAGATACCTTTCTTCTTGTCTTTGGTGAGGGCTTGAGTAACCGTTTTATGTCTTTTCTGGGTCTCACTTTTCTTCTCTGTAATATGAAGGGCAGATGCTATGGGTTCTCCCAGCTCTGTGGTTCTAGTGCTTTGCTTCTTCCTGGATCCCCACCAAGCCACAGTAGGGAGAAGGACAAAATCTGTCTCTCAAAGGCTCTCACTGCAGGCCTGGGCTGGGGGAGTGGGGTGCCAGTGGCCCCAGCAGCAAGCAGTTTCAAGACAACATGACTGGGGAGACCTGACTGACTCCTGTCCCCACACCCACCATCCCCTGTGATGTTCAGAATCTCTGTCAGTGAATTTCTAGCATGGCCTTCGTATGCCCTGGCCATAGATGGCAGGCAGGGGTGGGTGGAGCTGGCTGGAGGCTGGCGCTGGGCATTGATGTGGCAATTCTGGCTTTAACAAACTGTAGAGATGCTGATTCCTGGCAAACACTAAATGTTTTCAGCATGGAGAAGAGGAGTAGGCTGCCTGCTGTCTGTGGCGCTGGGGCAGACAAAGGTGTCAGACCTAATTGTTCAGATGAACACCTGGGTAGCAACAACAGCCTTGAATTTGGAGCTAGGCCTGGGTTTAAATGCCAAGTCTATGCCTTATTAGTTGTGTGACCTCGCTGGGTCACACTCTGAGCTGCCGTATGGCGTTTCATAGGAGAAGGACTTGAGCTAATAGCTGGAGCTAATGTTTACCAGCTGTTTTTTCTGGGCTGCCTGGGACTCTGCTCAGGACTTGGCATGAATGATTCCAGGTCACGTCCTTATAATCTCGCAGTCAGGATTATCTTTATGCCTCCATCTCCTAGGCTCAAGTGATCCTCCCACCTCAGCCTCTTAAGTAGCTGGGACCACAGTTGCTCACCACCATGCCCAGCTTATTTTTAAATTTTTTACTTGTAGAGAAGGGGGTCTCACTATGTTGCCCAGGCTGGTCTCAAACGCCGGGGCTCTAGCCATCCTCCATACCTTGGCCTTCCAAGATCCTAGGATTCTAGGTGTGAGCCACTGTGCCCAGCCTCTCAGATATTGTCTCATTTAATTTCAACGATAATTCTGTGATTTGGTATCATTACGCTCATTCTTCTGATGAGGAAAATGAAGTTTGGAGAACTAAAACCATTGATCACTGTCCCTTGGCAAATAAAGGACAGAGGTGGCATTTGAAATGAAGTTTCTTTGATACTTCAATTCTTTCCGCTACATCTCTCATATTAAGCTACTGTCAGGCCATATGAGTTAATATTGACTGAGGCCAAGCCCCATGGCTCATGCCTGTAATCCCAGCACTTTGGGAGGTCGAGGCGGGTGGACCCCTTGAGGCCAGGAGTTTGAGACCAACCTGGCCAACAGGGTGAAACCCTGTCTCTACCAAAAATACAAAAATTAGCTGGGTGTGGTTGTGGGCACCTGTAATCCCAGCTACTTGGGAGGCTGAGGCAGGAAAATCACTTAAACCCGGGAGGCGGAGGTTGTAGTGAGCCGAGATCACGCCATTGCACTTCAGCTTGGGCGACAGAGTGAGACCCTATCTCAAAATAAATAAATAAATAAATAAATAAACAAACAAACAAACAAATAAATATTGACTGAGTATCTCTTACATGTGAGTCTTGCTTTATGCTCTTGTTACTCAAATGCATGAAACCAATCCCACATTCAAAGCGTGGCTTTGAAGTTAGACAAGCTTGTGTTTGAATCCTGCCTCCTCTACTTAATAGCTGTGTGATACTGATTCACTTTCTCAACCTTTCTCTGAGCCTTGAGTGTTCCTATCTGTAACATGGTTGTGTTAGGCATACTTCTCTCCCAAAATTGATGTGAAGGTTCAAACAGGAACGTGCCTGATGGGCCTGCCTCATTATCACAATTCAGCACATATCAGCTATCGCTGGAATAGATTCCCAGAGAAGGGCTTTTACCAGCCCCTCTTACAGATGAGGAAACTGAGGCCCAGAAAGGAGAAGTAACCAGATCAGGACCTTTCAGCCGGCTAGTGGCAGAGCTGGTGCTGGAACCCAGCTGTCCTCGTTCCTGGTCTAAATTCTTTCCCTTCAGCCATGTGATGCCTGGAAGAAGTTTCTCTCTGGCTGAGGATTTCTATTCCAATTTGGGAAGAAGTTTTCCCAAGGAAAGAGAGCTCAGACTTTAATATCTTGGTGTTATGCCAGGTGGGTAATGGCAAAATTAGACCAGTGGGTTACTGATCTCTTTTCATTCTAAGCTAATTACATCACCTAGGATATGGAGAGTGGCAGCTAGCTCTTCTAGATGTCCTTAATGGATGGATAAAGGCTTTATACTTAAATGGTTATGCAGAGGTCAGGTCCAGGGAGTCCAGTTCACCAGCAGAACATCATGACCTCATGAAACTTAATACAGAGAAGAGGTTCTCTCTAGCGCAGCAATCTTAATAACTGTACCACATCCTAGCTATATTTCTAAAGCCTTCAGCTGGTTCCTTACAGTTCCTTACAGCCACACAAAATAAGCTCCGTGCTTGCAAGAAGATACTTTTTGCAGGATTCATTTATTAAATCAACAAATTTCTATTACACACATATTGTGTCTCACATACTAACCCAAAAGCCATTGATACCCATTGGATAGCACCAGTGCAATCCCTCTCTGCATCAATTCACAATGCGTTCAGTTGCAAATAACAGACAACTCTAAGTTAATGGCTTAATAGATAAGGGTTTGTTTTTTATCTTGTAACAAGAATTCTGGAGGTAGGCAAATCAAAGATGGGGCAATGATACTATTGGGTATTCATATGGTCACCCAGTGGAGAGTTGCATTGTTCAATGATACTATTGGGTGCTCAGGTCTCTGTAACTTTCTGTTTTTGCCATCACAGATGGTTTATCCTCATGGTTGCAAAATAGCTGCTGCACTTCTAGACATCACGTTTACATTCCAGATGGACAAAAAGCCTTCTTCTTCCAAGGTCTTGTCGTTTTTGCTTGGGGGAGCCATTTCCAATAGACTCTGTGTCTATCTCATTGGTCTGAACTATGTCACATGGCCACTACTGGCTGGAAGGTGTCTAGAAATGTGAAAGAGAAGTGAATCTGAATGGTGTTGAGTGAGCCATCCTGTAGTATCCCATATTGCCTGAATGAGGTTTATAGTCCAAAGGAACAGACACGTAGCTAGCAAATAACTTCGTTGTTAAATATTCCTTAATTGCTATTAGGAAGGTCTCTTTGAAGTTGTAAGAGTGCTAGATAACATGTCTTAGGTTGGGTTTTTCGGAAGTAGACCCTGAGATAAGGATTTAAGGGCAAGTAATTTTTTTTTTTTTTTTTTGAGACGTAGTCTCGCTTCATCACCTAGGCCGCAGTGCAGTGACATGATCTTGGCTCACTGCAATCTCCACCTCTCAGTTTCAAGCGATTCTTCTGCCTTAGCCTCCCTCCTGAGTAGCTGAGACTACAGGCGTGTGCCACCTCACCCAGCTAATTTTTTGTAGAGATGGGGTTTTGTCATGTTGACCAGGCTGTTCTCGAACTCCTGGCCTCAAGTGATCCACCTGCTTCGGCCTCCCAAAGTGGTGGGATTACAGGCATGAGCTACCGTGCCTGGCTGAGGGCAAGTAATTTTATTTGGAGGGTTATCCTAGGATGCCCTGGTACAAGAGTGGGGAATTGAGATGCAGGAGGGAGAAGAAAAGTAAACCAATATAAGCTGTACTATTGAGCAGGACACCACTTTGGGGAGCTGCAACTCAGTCTCCTTGGGAACCTCTGGGAGCCAGAGTAGAACATGCTCAGAGCTTTCCCCTGCCCTAACGGATGAGATCACTGGGGGCTATTTATCCTCCATTCTATTCCCTTTCACACTGGTATTTATCCTAGTGAAAGCCTTGTAGATCTAACCCTGTCTGTGTCAGCTTCTTAGAAAACCTGAACTAACAGACTGGGAGTGGGGACAGGCCTCAAGTAGGATTGTCTTAGCAAATGCGAAGCCATAAAGAAGCTGTGGGAAAATGAATGACATGTTCTGAGTTGTGTTTCATGATGACCGTGCAGGCTTTTGTAAGAATGGATGGTCATAGTGGTGGTGGGGCAATGGCAGACAACAGCAGAAGCAGGGGCACCAGTGTTCAAGTTATTAATAGCTGTGTAACAAGCTACCCCCCAATTCTCTGGCTTAAAACAACTGTTTTATTTTGTTCATGCTTTTCTGGTTTAGGAATTCAGGAAGGGCTCAGCTGGGGGGTTCATCTCTAATCCATGTGGCAGCAGATGGAGCTGCTGGAGCTGGAGGGTCTACTTCCAAGATGGCCTCTCCACTCATAAGCCTGGCACCTTGGTTCTCCCTGGCCCCATCCACCTGCTCTCTGGCATCTCATCCTCCAGCCTTTCCTCATGACCCAGGCTTCTCACAGAAGGGTGGTCTCCAGGAATTTGCATCCTTACATGGTAGCCAACTTCCAAGAGATTGAAAATGGAGGCTCCCAGGCCAGTTAAGGGCAGTGCCTGGAACCGGCCCAGCATCCTTTCTGCCAAATTCTATTGGTGAAAACAAGCACAGTCCTCCTCAGCTTTGAGGCAGTGGAGAAATACAGTCAACATTTTGCTGGGGAGTGTCAAAGTCCACTGGAGAAGAGCCTGTGGCATGGGCAATATTGCTGCTACCATGTTTGGAAATGACAGTTGGTTATAACCAGGTAGGAGGTTTTGTAGCATCCTGGCAGAGAAACAAAGAAATATTAATGACATGGCTGTGAAGATGGAGAGTTGCAGATACATAATACATTTTGGAAGTCGAACTGATCGGAGGTGGTGATGTCTTGGTTGTGGGCCTTGCAGGTGAGAAGAGCGCTGAATGGCTTCCATGTTTCTGTGAAGGCAACAGAGGACATGATAGCTCTGTTTCCTGAGGTGGTAATGTCCTGAGATAGAGAAGGAGATCAAGAGTCCAGTTCTCAGGGCACTCATGGGTGGTCATCTGTTGAGTCAGACAGTTATGCCATCTCTGCAAAGTTATTGACCTTGGGCAAGTTGCTCAAACTCTGAACCTCAACTTCCGCATCTGTAAAATGGGCATACATCACCTCTCTGATTGAATAGTTGTGAGGACTTTGTGGGTGTGGCAGTGACCTGGGGTGGATGCTTTTTTTTTTTCTTTTTTTTTTATGAGGCAGGGTCTCACTCTGTCACCAAAGGTAGAGTTCTGTGGCGCAGTCTCGGCTCACTGCAACCTCTGCCCCCTAGGCTCAAGTGATCCTCCCACCTCAGCCTCCTGAGTAGCTGGGACCACAGGTGCACATCACCACTTCTGGCTATTTTTTTTATTTTTTATTTTTGGTAGAGACTGGGTCTCATCATGTTGCCCAGGCTGGTCTCAAACTCATGAGCTCAAGTGATCCTCCTGCCTCGGCCTCCCAAAGTGCTGAGATTACAAGTGTGAGCCGAAGTGCCCGACCTTAGATGTTTAACTGATGCCCCAAGGTTTCCCTGCTGACCCATCTGGGCTCAGTCTGGGCTAGAACAAACTGTCCAGGTCAGAGAACTTCCTGGGAACTGGGAAAGGGGAAGGGAATTCATGGACTTATTGAACATCTACTATGTTTCAGACGCTTTTTATACATTATCTTATTAAATTCCTCTGCAACTCTATTTGTAAGATACATGTAGAAATAGGGAAACTGAGGCTCCAGGAAAAAGGGACTTACTCAAGTTCACATAATGGTGAGTAAAAGAGCTGGCAGCCAAATCCGGGTCTCATTAATTTTTTAAAAAATATCATTTTTTCCCTATGATGCCTCAGTGCTTCATAATAAGAGGTAACCTTTCTTCCCTACATCCTGATACCTCCCTCCCTCTTCCTTTATTCTTTCTTTTAAATATATATATTTTTTATTTTTTTAGGGACAGGGTCTCACTGTATTGCCCAGACTGGAGTACAGTGGCATGATCATAGCTCACTGCAGCCTCAAACTCTTGGACTAAAGTGATTCTCCCACCTCAGCCTCCCAAGTAGCTGGGACTATAGGTGTGCCATCACGCCTAGCTAATTTTTAATTTTTATTATTTTTTTGACGGAGATAGAGTCTTGCTATGTTGCCCAGTCTGTTCTGGAACTCTTGGCCTCAAGTGATCCCCCCATCTCAGACTCCCAAAGCATTGGGATTACAGGCATGAGCCACTATGCCCAGCCCTTTCCTTCTCTTTCTTTTAAAATATTTCCTCTTTTCATTCTTAACGTGCATTTCCCTCCACACTTCTGAAAGTGCTTTCCACTTACCTTATTTTTTGAGACACAGTCGCACTCTATCACACAGGCTGGAGTGCAGTAACGCGATCTCAGCTCACTCCAACCTCCGGCTCCTGGGTTCAAGCGATTCTCCTGCCTCAGCCTCCTGAGTAGCTGTGATTACAGGTGCCCGCCGCCACGCCCAGATAATAGACAACTTCTCTGGGCTCAGACAGCCTGTCAGATGCTGATTTAAGACTCAAAACCAGCCTCTGCAATCCTTGCTGAACGTTGTGCTCCCCCACGCTGTAGTGAGCTAGCACGGTGCCTGGTGTAGCCTTAATCTTAAACGCCATGGCTTGTTTGGATCTGGCCTTGGGAGCTTTCAGATTTTATCAAGCCTCTTCAGTTGACTGGCTGAGTAATGATATTACATGATGTTTGATGTGCTCCTCTCCTCCTCAGAATCATAAAAAAAAAAATTACTTTCTGTTCCTTTTAGAATGACTGAGCATGATTCAGGTGGAGTACATTAAAACCCTCGGGGAAGATACATCGAAACCTATAAGGTTATCTTTGCCCAGGAACCTGGAAGAAGGTCTTCTTATATAGATGAGGAACATGGGACCCAGTGAAGTGACAGGCCCATGGTGGGTGCAGGGGGCAACCCCTGTTTTGGCCTGCCATTGTCCGTTCTCTTGGTTCTGATAATGGCACCTTGGTTTTTCTTTCAGGAGTCCGCTAGGTTTGCTGGATACAATAGAAGCCATCTGGTTAAATTTTAACTTCAGATAACACAAATTTTTTTTTTCTTTTTTCTTTCTTTTTTTTTTTGTTTGAGATGGAGTCTCGCTGTGTCTCCCAGACTAGAGTGCAGTGGCGCGATCTCGGCTCACTGCAAGCTTGCCTCCCGGGTTCACACCATTCTCCTGCCTCAGCCTCCCGAGTAGCTGGGACTACAGGTGCCCACCACCATGCCCGGCTAATTTTTTGTATTTTTAGTAGAGACGGGATTTCACTGTGTTAGCCAGGATGGTCTCGATCTCCTGACCTCATGATCCACCCGCCTCAGCCTCCCAAAGTCCTAGGATTACAGGAGTGAGCCACCACGCCCGGCCTAAAAGTTTTTCTAGTATACCTCAAGTATTGCATGGGACATATGCTGAAAAATTATTCACTGTTTATTTAAAATTAAAATTTAACTGGATTTCCTGTATTTTTGTTTGTCACATTTAGCAATCATAACACCTTTCAGCTCAAATGGCTTAAACAACACTTTTATTTTAAATTCAAGGGCACATGTGCAGGTCTGTTATACAGGTAAACTCATGTTACAGGGGTTTGTTATACAGAGTGTTTCATCAGGTATTAAGCCTAGTATCTATTAGTTATTTTTTTTCTGATCCTCTCCCTCCTCCCACTGTCCACCTTCAGGTAGGCCCCAGTGTCGTTGTTCCCTTCTATGTGTCCGTGTGTTCTTATCATTTAGCTCCCACTTGTAAGTGAGAACATGCAATATTGGGTTTTCTGTTCCTGTGTTAATATACTAAGGATAATGGCTTCCAGCTCCATCCATGTTCCTACAAAGGACATAATATCGTTCTTTTTTATGGCGGCATAGTGTTGCATGGTGTAGTGTACCACATTTTCTTTATCTAATCTACCATTGATGGGCATTTAAGTTGATTCTATATCTTTGCTATCATAGTTGAACTCAAATATTTAGGGTGGGACTGACTTCTCCCACTCTGGCTCCAGGAGTAGACGGGTGACTGAGGCTTGGCCAATTAGCACATCTGGTCCCTTTGAGTGACAGAGATTGATTCAGAGATGGGCACATGACCAAAAACAGGCCAATGAGATTGAATTCTGGGGATCTGGCACTTTTGAGAGAGAGATTATTTCTTTTTCTTGGAGTTGCTAAGCTGTGAACCTGGCTCCTATGATTGAACAAATGAGAGCCTGCTTGAAAAGTGAAGTCAACCAAGAGGAAAACAATTGAGAGATGGCAAGGAGAAGAGAAAGAGGGAAGAGATTGAACCTCAAAGACATTGTAAGGGCTCCTGGGATCAGCCTCAACTGAATTTTACCTGCATCTCTCAAGTTGATGGTGAGGACTATTTGGATGATGGTGGAAGTAAAGATAATAGTAGAAGTGTGATGGAGTTGACAGCAAAATTATCAGTGATGATGGTTTTGGAAAAGATCTATTTTCATCAAGATAGTGGTGGAGGGGTGATGAAACAGAATGGTCTGCAGAATCAAGGGAGGGTATATTCTTGCTGGTGATAGCTCTGCCAGGGTGCTGATGCCCTTGATAATGAAGGTGAGGATGACAGTGATACAGATTAAGGTGGTATTGGCAAGGAAGAATAAAGTAACAAGGAAAAGGATAATTCTCAACCCCAGCCTATCACCAAACCCTACCAGTTCTACTCCCTCAACTTTTAAAAACTCTACACTTTACTGTCTGTTCACTGCTGCCCCCACCCTAGCCCAAGTCAGCAGGATCTTGCTGCTGCTTCTACGATGTCCTCCTAACTGGCCTTCTTGTTCCCTTTCTTGTCTCTCTATATTCTATATTCCACACTACAGCAAGCATAGTGAGATTTTTTAATACGTTAGTTAGAACATTCTACTTTTGTGCTGAAAACGGTTCAGTAGTTTGGACTAAAATCGAAACTCTATCGTGGATCTCAAGACCTGTGTGACCTGACCACTTCTTATACCCTCCATCTGATTTCCCTCTGCTTGCTCTTCCCTTACTACATTCTAGTCTGATAGCCCTTCTTTCGACTTCTCTAGAATGGACGAAACCCCTCATATAAGCCATTCTCTAGACATGGATACTTTTATATCCTTCATGTCTCAGTGTCAATGTCACTTCCTCAGAGAAGCCCAGTGAGATCTCCCCTCTGGTACTTTCTCTCATAGCACCCTGTCTTAAGCACACTTTGATGATTCTCTTCCAACCTGACCAGCACCTGTCAACTTTTGGACCTTGACACAATGGTCCCTTAAGAATGGATCACAGGGCCAGGCACGGTGGCTGAAGCCTGTAATCCCAGCACTTTGGGAGGCCGAGACGGGAGGATCACAAGGTCAGGAGATTGAGACCATCCTGGCTAACATGGTGAAACCCCGTCTCTACTAAAAAATACAAAAAACTAGCCGGGCGAGGCGGCGGGCGCCTGTAGTCCCAGCTTCTTGGGAGGCTGAGGCAGGAGAATGGTGTAAACCCGGGAGGCGGAGCTTGCAGTGAGCTGAGATCCAGCCACTGCACTCCAGCCTGGGCGACAGAGCGAGACTCTGTCTCAAAAAAAAAAAAAAAAAAAAAAAAGAATGGATCACAGGAGTGCCAAGATTTTGATTCCTCAGCCATAAGGTCAGCCTTGAGGGGCCTTTAGTAGCTGTAACTCCTGAGGATTGGTCATCCCCAGTATCTAGAAGCCTCTTCTATTAATAAGCCATGCAAATATAGGTATTTTCTCTGTGTCCCCTGTGTGTAAAAGGCTGGGAAGCCTGAACCCTATACTTCTTAAGGGCAGGACTTCTTTTTGGATTGTTCACGCCTATATTCTTAACATAGACTATAGGATCAGACACATAGAAGGTACCAGAAGTATTTCTTTACAGAATAAAAGGTTTTATGGTGGTGAAGAAGGTGGTTGAATGGATAAGAGTGATGGTGATGATAAAGAGGAGAGTGGTGCTGGTGCTGGTGGTGGTAGTGATGATGATGATGGTGATGGTGGTGGTGGTGGTGATGGTAATGATGGCAGTGGTAATAGTGATAATGGTGGTGATGATGGTGATGATGATGGTGATGGTGGTATGATGGTGGTGGTAATGGTTGGTGGTGATGGTGGTGGTGGTTGTTGGTGGTGGTGATGACGACGATGGTGATGACAATGGCAATGGTGGTGATAGTGATGGTGGTGGTGGTGGTGATGATGATGGTGATGATGGTGGTGGTGTTGGTGATGCTGCTCCTGGTGGTGATGGTGGTAGTGGTGGTGATGGTGGTGATGAAGATGATGGTGATGGTAGTGATGATGGTGGTGATGCTGGTGGTGGTGGTGGTGATGATGGTGGTGGTGTTGGTGATGCTGCTGGTGGTGATGGTGGTGATGATGATGATGGTGGTGGTGATGATGATGGTGATGGTAATGATGATGGTGGTGGCATTGGTGGGGATGATGGTGATGGTGGTGGTGGTGGTGATGGTGTTGCTGTCCATGGGGATGGTGGTGGTGGTGATGATGGTGATGAAGATGATGGTGATGGTGTTGCTGTCTGTGGTGATGGTGGTGGTGGTGGTGATGATGATGGTGATGGTAGTGATGATGGTGGTGGCGTTGGTGGGGATGATGGTGATGGTGGTGGTGATGGTGTTGCTGTCCATGGTGATGGTGGTGGTGGTGATGGTGGTGATGATGATGATGGCGATGGTAGTGATTATGGTGGTGGTGGTGCTGATGATGGTGATGGTGGTGGTGATGGTGTTGCTGTCCGTGGTGGTGGTGATGATGGTGGTGGTGTTGGTGATGCTGCTGGTGGTGTTGGTGATGCTGCCGGTGGTGATGGTGGTGGTGATGATGGTGATGTGGTGGTGATGGTGTTGGTGGTGGGGATGATGTTGGTGATGGTGGTGGTGATGCTGCCGGTGGTGATGGTGGTGGTGATGATGGTGATGGTGGTGGTGATGGTGTTGGTGGTGATGATGGTGGCAGTGGTGGTGATGGTGTTGGTGGTGGTGATGGTACTGGTGATGGTGGTTATGATGGTGATGGTGGTGGTGGTGGTGATGGTGATGGTGGTGGTGATGGTGGCAGTGGTGGTGGCTATGATAATGAAGAAAGACTTTGGGGGTACAAATGATAGATTCTGAGGACCTGGACTACCTCAGTGCTTTAGAGAACTTTTATGAAAAATTGATGTGCCTTTTCCCATTCTAGTCAGCCCGGACTACACTTGAAGGTGGATTTTGGAGGAAGGGTGCTTGGAGCTGGAGGGACTCTTGGAGATGATTTGCAAATCTTGGCAGGACTGTGAGGCCCGCCACACCCCTCCTTCCTACTGCCCCAGGTGGTCCCAAGGCCGCCTTCCCTTCCACACTTGTAGCCTCCAGCACTCCAGGGCTGGGGACCGCCCCTGTCTGTGCTGCGTGCGCACTCCGAGTTTGTCCTCGGCGGCGAGAAGGAGGGCACAGAGGGTCAGCTGCGACCCGGCCAGAGCAGGAGCTGCGGGAAGACCCTGGAGAGCAGGGCTGGGAGTGGGGAGCTGGCAGTGTGGGGCCAAGAAAAAGGGTTAGGGCGGAAAGCCAGAGTCAGAGGCAGAGAGGGGAGCAGAGAGGGGAGCATCTAGGGTCGGGGGAAGGGTTCGTGGAGAGTGAGGCAGGGGAATGGAGGGAGTAGGGGTCTGGGGAAAGTGAGGATTTTGAAGTGAGAGAGTCCGCTTGGGCTGGGCGTGGAGGGCTGAGGGTGGAGTGGGGCTGGGGGACAAGGTGGGTTAAGGTGCTGGTGGGGAAGGACTAGGGCTTCCAGGAGGGTCTGAAGGCGGAGGTGGAGGTCGGACAGCACACAGGTGAGGGGGTCTGCAGGTAGAGCTGGCATTGGAGGGCTGGGAAAGTGGACGGGGGCTGAGCGGGCGCGCGTACAGATCGGAGCCGGCAGGTGAGGCTCTGAGGGTGGATCCAGGGTCTGAGCTAGGGCTAGGGGTCCAAAGGAAAGGCTTTCAGATCTGAGCTCAGCGGCTCTGGCGGTGGAGCTGGGAGCCCGCGGTGGCCTACTGGTGACGGGGGCGGGCACAGAGGGGTCGCGCCTCGGCCGCAGGAACCCGCGGCTGCTGGTCCTGGGCTCGGCGATGCGGGTGCACCTGGGCGGGCTGGCCGGCGCGGCTGCGCTGACCGGGGCGCTCAGCTTTGTGCTTCTGGCGGCCGCCATCGGCACGGACTTCTGGTACATCATTGACACCGAGCGATTGGAGAGGAGCGGCCCGGGGGCACAGGACCTGCTGGGGTCCATCAATCGCAGCCAGCTGGAGCCTCTGAGCTCCCACTCCGGTCTCTGGCGGACCTGCCGGGGTAAGGGTGCACCCCGGGGCTGGGAGCTGTGGCTGCGAACTCCCCCTGCGCGGTGCCCTGCTCGCTTGGGACCTGTTGCTTGGCGCGCTCTCCTCCCCCAAGTTCCTAGAATGCAATGTCTAGAGACTCGGGGGGAAGGTGAGCAGAAGGCCGGGACTGTGAAAGCCCTTCCGAGAGGCGCCTGCCTGCGATCCCAACTGCTCTAGTTCTCCCCATGCCCTCCCCGGGTGGGGCACTTAGGGTGAGCATGGGGGCAAAGCCGCAGACAAGGGTTCTGCGCAGAACTCCGGGGTCCTGCGCCCATGGATTCCTCCGTCCTATCCAGTCCAGAGCCCGTGCACACCGCTGATGAACCCCTTCTGGCTGGAGAACGTGACAGTCAGCGAATCCAGCCGGCAACTTCTCAGTGAGTCCGGGGAGGGTGAGGATGGAGGAAGCGCCCCAGTCCTAGCCGTGGGTTCTGGAGCCTTTCCCCAAACTTCAGAGGTTGCGGAGGGGGTGGCTGGGGTGGCCTCTGACAGTCCGGCCTGAGAATGCAGTGGGCATAAGACCCAGGGGTGGGGTCTCTCCTGATCCACCTGTGACGTTTTATGGTTTAGGGTTCATTCAGCTGACGTTGACTAATGGCGTTCTTTGCACCGTTTTGATTGATGGTTAAGACACAGGCCATCCCCTTAAGGAGCTCACAATGGTGCTGGGGACAAATGTGGAGATGCGCAGTTAGAGTTCAGAGTGAAGAGCAGCGTGATGAGGGGAAGGTGGGAAGACCCTGCAGAGACCTAAATTAGCCTGGGGAGGTGAATGGTGAAAAGAGAGGTCTCATTCCACAGATTCCATGCCAGCGTTGTTTGTATCCACATTTCCTAGAACAAGGACTTTGCAGTAGTGGGGTATGATAAAAATTTGCATATAAATATGTGATTGGAGCCAGGCAATTAGGAGGTGGGAACAGCCCCTCCTCCCAGGGCCATTGTGTCCCTGTTATTCAGAGTTGGTTCTTAGTACCCAGCTCAGCGCCTAGAACTCAGTAAAAGTTGTGAGGACTGAAAGCAAGAAAGGAAATGGGATGAACGAGCATTTGTGGAGGGAGGGAAATAAACGTAACAGTTCAATTCATTGAGGCTTGCGATAAGCCAGACATGCAGCGAACTGCTTTTCATCTATGTCTTCATTTGATTCCTACAGCCACACCCTGTGAAGTTATCAGTATCTTCATTTTTGCCTTCATTTTTCCAATGGGGAGGCCCAGAGAGGTTCTGTAGGACGATCTGATGAGGAAATGAAGACTGAGTTTTGTAGGCTTTGAAAATGTGGGCAGGTTTTTTTTGAGACAGGGTCTTGCTCTGTCACCCAGGCTGGAGTACAGTGGCACAATCTTGGCTCACTGCAACCTCCTCCTCCCAGGTTCAAGCAATTTTCCTGCCTCAGCCTCCCGAGTAGCTGAAACTACAGGTGCTTGCCACCACGCCCGGCTAATTTTTTGTATTTCTAGTACAAATGGGGTTTCATCATGTTGGCTGGGCTGGTCTCGAACTCCTGACCTCAAGTGATCTGCCCATCTCAGCCTTCCAAAGTGCTAGGATTACAGGTGTGAGCCACTGCATTGGTACCAGGTTTTTTTTTTTTTTTTTTTTTTTTTAATTTAAAAAGATATTTATTTATTTATTTATTTTAAATAGTGATAGGGTCTTACTATGTTTCCCAGGCTGGTCTTGAACTCCTGGCCTCAAGTGATGTTCCTGCCTTGGCTTCCCAAAGTGCTGGGATTTCAGGTGTGAGCCACTGTGCCTGACCTTCTCCCTCCACCCAACCCTACCCAGAGACAGGGTCTTGTGTTGTTGCCCAGGCTGGAATGCAGTGGCACGATCATAGCTCACTGCAGCCTCAAACTCCTAAGCTCAAGCGATCTTCCTGCCTCAGTCTCTCAAAGTGCTGAGCTTATAGGCATGAGCAGTTTTTGATAGACTTATTGAGGCTGTGGATAAAAAAATAGACAAGTGCCTAGCATGGCCCACAAGGCCTGGTAGGTCCCTCTCCAGCCCCATTCTCCCTTTTACTCCTTTCTCTCCAGCTGGGCTGGCCTTGGTCAGTTCTTGGAACATGCCAAGTTTCCTCCTGCCACAAAGATTTTGCACAGGCTGTTCCTTCTACCTGGAATCTCCCTGCTTTTATCCCACCACCTTGACTTGGCTAACTCCCACTCATAGTGCAGGTTGTATGACTTTTTTTGGGGGGGTTTAAATCTGACTCCTTCGTTAGATTGAAAGCTTCATGGGGACAAGGACCATGTCTATCTTGCCACTGCTGAATTCCCAATATTTAGCATAGAACCTGGCACATAGTAGCCCACGAGTCAAAGTTTGCTGAACAAACATGTTAGTGAGTGCAAATTATATTATGCTGTAGGTGGAGCTCAATATATGTATTTATTGTATGAATGTATGGGTTTATGGTGAACTGAAACTGTTTCTCTAAAGTCCAGAGGCATGCTGGAAATATTGAACCACTGGATCTCTGCAAAATTAAAAGAAATAAAGCCCTGGTTTGTAGCATTTGCCAATTTCTGTGGTGCAAATACTTCCACCATGGCCAATTTCAAGATACCAACATGATGTTACCTGGCTCACAAAATTCTCAAAATCTTAATTGGGTCTCGTGAGTTGATGAGTCAGCTCCTGCACACTGCTGTGTAAAGTCCCACCAAAGGAGACATACCCTAGACACCTGGAATGTGTGGGAGTTGACGAAAGGTGAAGGTACTGCATGCTCTGTCCTGAGCCCCAAACTGCACAACGGGGAACTTTGAGTGTCTTTGAAGCACTGTTTCAAGAATTATAAGAATTTGGCTAGGCATGGTGGCTCATGTCTGTAATCCCAGCACTTTGGGAGGCTGAGGCAGATCACCTGAGGTCAGGAGTTCGAGACTAGCCTGGCCAACATGATGAAACCCCATCTCTGCTAAAAATATAAAAATTAGCCTGGTTTGGTGGCACATGCCTGTAGTCCCAGCTACTCAGGAGGCTGAGTCACAAGAATCGCTTGAACCTGGGAGGCAGAGATTGCAGTGAGCTGAGATTGTGCCACTGCATTCCAGCCTGGGCAACAGAGTGAGACTCTGTCTCAAAACAACAACAACAACAACAGAAAACGAATTATAAGAATTATTGTCATGGAAGTGAGGGAAATGGGGGTCACGTCCCAGCTAAAACCCTTATAGAGGCCTTCTGTGATCCTGGGATAGGTGTCTTAACCTCTCTGGGCCTCAGTGTTCACATCCATCAAACTGAGATGTGGATACCATCAAGGGATATGGTTAGAATTCCATGAGAGGGGATAAAAATGGATGAACAAAATGGACCTTGCCTAGGACCAGTCATAAAGGAATGACCAGACTTGTCAGCAAGGAGTGACTTGACATCAAGGTTCCAGACATATGGTAAGTGCTTAGTAGGCATGAACTCTTCCTTTGCCCTTCCTTCCAGCCTCCTTCTAGAGGTAGTAACATCTATGGAGTGCTGATCCTTTGCCAAGCTGGGTGTGGGCATTCAGCCGACTTATTACATCCGTGGGTCAATTGGACAGCTAACCACAGTAGGCACTGGGCTGGCTTCCTCTTCAAACTTGACAATGCAACAACTCTGCTTGTTCCAGGATTTTGAGAAACAGCATAACTCACATGCACAGTCTATTCACTCATTCACCCTCAGTCCTAGGGCTAACCGGCAGTTTCACCGCCAAGTAGGCACGTGACCATGGGCGTTTCCTTATTTCGTTATACCTCTCTGAGCCTCAGTTCCCTCCTGTACAAAATGAGGATAATTGTCATCTCTTTTTCTAAGGTTATTGTGAGGCTAAAGCAGGAGAGTGTATTTCAAGAGCCTAATGTGGTGCCTGGCCTCCGTAAGTGTGCTATAAGTGGTAGCTGCTATTATTTCCATTATACCATCCAGGAAAAAGGACAAGCTGCCCCTTCATACCATGTACTCCTTGCAAATCACCCCCAGAAAGAGCTTTTTTTTTTTTTTTTTTCCCTCCGCATAATCTCTTTTTCTTTCAAAATGAATTTTGAGTTTGGTCCAAGCTCTTCTATTACATGAAGACATTTCATTCCTTTAAGGACCTGCTGCAGAGGCCATAGAGGAGAAGGTAGCTGACAAGCAGCATGTTCGACGAGCAGCATGTTCTCTTAAGTTCAGCCTCCTAGACAAATCCTTGTGGGGGTGTATGGGAAGAAATCTTGATTTTTCCTCTAAGAAAACCCTCACAGAGAGACCACTTCAGTGCCAAGTAATTCGCTGTAATCACCTAGCAGATGGAGGGCTGTGAGGGAAGTCCCACGATCTAACTTGCCTTCTGATACGGTTTGGCGGTGTCCCCACCCAAATCTCATCTTGAATTGTAGCTCCCTTAATTCCCACGTGTTATGGGAGGGATCTGGTGGGAGGTAATTGAATCATGGGAGCAGGTCTTTCCCCTGCTGTTCTCATGAGAGTGAATAAGTCTCATGAGAGCTGATGGTTTTATAAAGGGGGTTGCCCTGCACAAGCTCTCCTGCCTGCCACCATATAAGACGTGACTTTGCTCCTCATTCACCTTCAGCCAGGATTGTGAGGCCTCCCCAGCTGTGTGGAACTGTGAGTTCATTAAGCCTCTTTCTTTTATAAATTACCCAGTCTCAGGTATGTCCTTTTCTTTGTTTGTTTTTTGAGATGGGGTTTTGGTCTTGTTGCCTAGGCTGGAGTGCAATGGTACGATCTTGGCTCACTGCAACCTCCACCTCCCGGGTTTAAGTGGTTCTCCTGCCTCAGTCTCCTGAGTAGCTGGGATTACGGGTGCCCACCACCACACCTGGCTATTTTTTTGGTATTTTTAGTAGAGACGGGGTTTCACCATGTTGGCCAGGCTGGTCTTGAACTCCTGACCTCAGGTGATCTGCCTGCCTCGGCCTCCCAAAGTACTGGGATTACAGGGTGGGCCACTATGCCCAGCCAGGTATGTCTTTATGAGCAGCATGAGAACAGAGTAACATATCTCCTTAATTCTACTTAGCCACCTTGGGAGAGTGGAGTTGAGCAGAAATATCAAGTCCATAAACAGGTGCATCCCATAACCTCCAGTCTTTCAGCCACAGAGAGAAGTTTTCAATGAAACAGGTTCCTTGTCAGCAAAATCCACTTTGCTGAATGAAGTGTTTTGCCTTCCAGATTAGCTCTGGGGAAGTCATGGGTTTGTTTCTTGGGCTAGGGACTGGAATTATTTTTGGTAGAAAGGAGGTCTTCAAATTCAGCACAGTGTAGATGAAAGAGCTATGGTTTAGAATGAACCAGGCTAGCTGTATCAGCCAGGATCTTTTTGGTGGCAAGTGACAGAAACTCAAATCTTACGGGCTTAAATAAGAAAAGAAATTACTGGTTCAGGTAACTGAAAAGCTCATGTCTGCTGGAATCCACTGTTAAACTCAATTTCTTTCCTCTTTGTTTTGGGCTTTGCTTTCTTCTGTTTGAGTTCTGCTTTCAGCTAAATCCTCTCCCACGTTAGCAACCGTAGTAAGAGAGACGTTTTGTTTCTCAAGAATTCCACCAAACTTCCAGCTAGGTTTTCTACTGGACCACATTGGGTCACATGCTCAGTCCTGAGCCAATCCCTGGAGCCAAGGGGATGGAATATGCTGATTGGCCAGGCCGAGTCATGTGCCCACTTGTAACCCGGGTGGGTTGGGATCAGCTCCATAGATAGGGGTGGGAAGGTGGGGAGGAGTGGTCACATGGTCACAGGCAGATCAAGTTGCTGTTGTTAGGTGTAGAGGTGGTCAAAACCCACATGTGCCTATATCACTGGGGTTCAAATCCTGGCCCTACTTCTTGCTGGCTGTGGGACTTTTTTTTTTTTGAGACAGAGTCTTGCTCTGTTGCCCAGGCTGGAGTGCAGTAGCATGATCATAGCTCACTGCAGCCTCCACCTCCCAGGCTCAAACAGTTCTCCTGCCTCAGCCTCCCAAGTAGCTGGGACCACAGATGTTCACCATTACACCCGACTAATTTTTGTATTTTTTTTTTTTTGTAGAGGTGGCAGTCTTACTATGCTGCCCAGGCTGGACTGGAACTCTTGGGCTCAAGTGATCCTCCTGCCTTGGCCTCCCAAAGTGCTGAGATAACAGGCCTGAATCACTGTGCTCGACCAGCTGTGTGACTTCTGATGAGTCACCTGCATCCACAAATGGGCTGTTCTAAGATGAAATGAGATCGCATAAACAAAGCAGCGAGCACTGGGCCTTGCGCATAGTAGGAGCTCAGTTAATGCCTCCTCTTCCTGCTCTAATTCATATTGCCATCCTGAGCCTCAAGCTTTTCATCTATGAAATAGAGCGAATCATTGCAGACCCACCAGACACATTTATTTGCTCAGTACATACTGATTTCATCCCCACTACTGGGCCAGCTGCCTGGTGTAGAACATGGTGAGACAGTTGCTGTGTGCCGGACACTATTCTGAGCTCTTGGTTTGTATCTACTCATTTAATCTTCACAGCAGCCCAACAGGCACTATTATTATCATCTTTATTTTGCAGATGAGACATAGAGAAGTTAGGTATGGTATTTAAGTTTGCACAGTAACTGGAACTTCTAGGATTTGAACCCTAGCAGTTTCTCTCTCTCTCTCTCTTTCTTTCCCTTTCTCCCTCTCTCTCTTTCTCTCTCTCTCTTTCTTTCTTTTGTCTCTCTGTCTTGCTCTGTTGCCCAGGCTGGAGTGCAGTGCTGAGATCTCGGCTCACTGCAGCTTCCACCTCCTGGATTCAAGCAATTATCCTGAGCCTCCTGCCTCAGCCTTCTGAGTAGCTGGGACTACAGATGTGCACCACCATGCCCGGATAATTTTTGTATTTTTGTAATTTTAGTAGAGATGGGGTTTCACCATGTTGGCCAGGCTGGTCTCCAACTCCTGACCTCAAGTGATCCACCCACCTCGGCCTCCCAAAGTGCTGGGATTACAGGCATGAACCACCACACCCAGCCTACCTAGCAGTTTGTTTCTACTCCGTTGAAGCAATGCAACACTGATTATAGTTTCAGTGTAATGTGTGTATATTAAGACTAGAGGTCATGGTAGCCCAGAGGAGCTCCTAGCCTGTTTCTGGGGTTCAGAGTCCTGCTATCCAACATTGCCTCTTTCAGACAGGAAACCAGAGACCTGCATTACGGGAAGGAACAGCAGATTCAGAGTCATGAGGCAGGACTGAGCTTGGTATGTTCCAGAAATAGCAGGAAGACTGGTGTTTCTGGAGGCTGATGTGGAAAGTGCTTCTTCAGGGCACTTCCTGTTTTTTTTTTTTTTTTTTTTTTTTTTCTATGTCTTACCTCAGCTGTGTCTCCTAAGAGCCCGTGAGAGAGGCCAGGCTGGCCAGATGAGGACACCAGACCCAGAGAGGTCAGACGCCTTGTCCAACACAGCACGCCAGTGGTGGAAGCTGAACTGAGAGGAAGTGGTCTGGCCTGGCTGTCCTCTGAGGCGACCAGGTTGGAAAATCACAAGATTTGATTTCCAGTTTCTCTGGGTGCTGGGCTGTTGCAGTGACATGGAAAATTAAAACCGGCCCACCCACGATGCCTGGTGCAAATTGCAGGAGTGGAGGAGGTGAGGGACAGAGCAAGGATTGGGAACATAAGTGCGTGAAGAGGCTGCCTGAGCCCAGGAGGGAGGAACTCTTGGTGTGATTTACGCATAGCTGTGCTGCAGGCAGGCAGGCAGGGAGGAAGCAGGTGCCTGTGGATCTTCGCTCCTCTGGGCACAAGGGACTGGGCTTCAGGCTGCCTTTCTGAGGTGCCCATTAAAAAGTCAAGGCCACATTTTAAACTAACAAAAGTTCATATTTAAAGCAAGTCCACTTCTGGCTGGGCCCGGTGGCTCACACCTGTAATCCCAGCACTTTGGGAGGGCAAGGTGGTGGATCACTTGAGGCTAGGAGTTTGAGAGCAGCCTGGCCAACGTGGCAAAACCCTGTCTCTACTAAAAATACAAAAATTAGCCAGGCACGGTGGCGTGTGCCTGTAGTCCCAGCTACTTGGGAGTCTGAGGCACAAGAATTGCTTGAGCCCAAGAGTCAGAGGTTTTAGTGGGCCGAGATCACACAATTGCATTCCAGCCTGGGCGACAGAGTGAGACCCTATCTCTCTCTCACACACACAAGTCCACTTCTTGGTATCGGCCATGTGAGGCTTCTAGGAAGTTCACCATACCAGTTTGAAACTGAGAAACAAGATATATACAGCGCACTGTCCATAGATGGAGAAATGGCTAGACATTTATAGGTGTATATTCATGTTATGGAGTATTATATAGCCTGTAAAAAGAATCTACTAATGCATATTAGTATTAATATATAGCCTATAAAAAGAAAATATTAAGATGTATTGTGGAATGAAAAAAGCAAGTTACAGAGTGTTATGGGCAGTAGGATGTCATTTATTATCCCCACCTCAAAGAAACTCCCCAGTATTACACCTTTTCTGCGGGTATATAACAAAATTGTAAGATGCACGTTTACTTTATGTGCCATTAAGATAGACAAATATACTGCCAATTATGATTGTGAGGTGCTGTGGATGGTCAAACATACTCTGTTTTCAGATCTGTTAAAGTATGATAAAGGCTGGGTGTGGTGGCTCACGCCTGTAATCCCAGCACTTGGGGAGGCTGAGGCAGGTGGATCATTTGAGCTCCGGAGTTCTAGACCAGTCGGGGCAACATGGTGAAACCCTGTCTCTACCAAAAATACAAAAAATTAGCTGGACGTGGTGGCATGCACCTGTGGTCCCAGCTACTTGGGAGACTGAAGTCGTTGATTGCTTGAGCCTGGGAGATGGAGGTTGCAGTGAGCTGAGTGCCCATGGCACTTCAGCCTAGGTGTTAGAGTGAGACCCTATCTCAGAAACAAACAACAAAAAAAGTATGATCAAGTGTGCATTGTAGAATTTGAGGAATATGTGAATATAGAGAAAAATTATAAAGGTATAAAAACTGGGAAGATGCACACTGAGTCATTTACAGAGGGTCACTCTGGAAAGGAGAGGAAGACACAGGGCTTGGAGTGGTGACCAAAAGGGTCTTGTTTTAATTTTTTCTTTTTTTAAATTTCTTTTGAGATGGAGTCTCGCTCTGTCGTCCAGCCTGGAGTGCAATGCTGTGATCTCACCTCACTGCAGCCTCTGCCTCCCAGGTTCAAGTGATTCTCCTGCTTCAGCCTCCCGAGTAGCTGGGATTACAGGTGCATGTCACCACGTCCGGCTATTTTTTGTGTTTTTACAAGAGACGGGTTTTCGCCATGTTGGCCAGGCTGATCTCAGACTCCTGGCCTCAAGTGATCTGCCTGCCTTGGCCTCCCAAAGTGCTGGGATTACAGGCATGCATCGTACTGGGCCTTGTTTTAATTTTTTCTAAGAAGAATGTTATCATGTGCTGATGTAAAGCAAGCTCCAAGAGGGCTGCCTCTGTGGTTGGATTTCTCATTAGTGTGGCTCGTAGGGTTATTTTTGATCCTGGCTCACCTCTCCAGCTGCAAGAGCTGAGATATTGCTACTTTGGATGTCTCCTGCTTCTGGATGTTGGCATTTTCTGTCCCCACTTTTGGGAATCCCTCTCCTCCCTCTCAGCCCAGTTAATGCCTCACCGTCTTGTCTCCAGGTCTCAGCTGAGACCTCTCCCCACTCAGGAAGCCTTTCTTAACTTCTCAAGCTCGAGTACGTGTCCACGTCTGCAGTCCCATGACCCCTTTGTCTACTTCCTTTGTAATCTCATTCCAGCTCTGACACTTCATGGCCAGTAGATCTTGGGGTATTTGATGTAAGTTCCCTGAACCTCAATTTTCCCACCTGTGAAATGGGAATTAAAAACTCCTACCTGGTAGAGTCTAAGTTGAAGATGAGAAAGAGACAATTATTCTCATATTCGGTGCCCACGGCTCTAGAAGGTCGGAGTCCAATTGACAGGTGAGGAAAACGAGACTTTTGAGCGATGATGTGGTTTGCTTGGGTAAGAGGCAGAGTCAGGATTTGAACCCACGTCTTTGCTTGGAGACTCCTGCTCTTTCCGTATTCTAATAATACCTCTTGGAGGTAGTCCCCATCCTCCAGGACAGACTCAAGGAGATATATATATATATATATATATATATATATATATATATATAAAATTTTAAAAGCCACTTCCTTACCGGGCATAACAGGACTGCATAGCTCTGAGCTCTTTCTGAAGTCTCAAAGTCACACTGACAAGGTTAGAAAATAAAGGCGGTGATATTTCTTCCTTGCAGTAAGTGGATCCTGAGACCTTCTTCTTTTGCCAGAGCTTTGAGACATCCCTCCAGTCTGCGTAAGAGCACTGACCACCCCGGGGCTTCCCGACCTTGCAAACATCACGGAAGGCTGCTTTCCCCCTTGAGCAGCTCTTCCAACAGCACGATAATGGAGCAGTCACAAACACTTCTTTTGTTTGTTTTTGGTGTGAACATCTTTGCTGATTTCTGGGCTTGCTTTTCTCTTGACTTGCAACAAAGCATTTCGCATCTAAAATATCTCTGCACTTGAGCACACACGTTTACCATTGATGAAACAATGCCCTGCCAATATTTTATTTTATTTTCTTGAGATGGAGTCTCACTCTGTCACCCAGGTTAGAGTGCAGTGGTACAATCTCGGCTCACTGTGACCTCCGCCTTCGAGGTTCAAGCAATTCTCCTGCTTCAGCCTCCCAAGTAGCTGGGATTACAGGCCTGTGCCACCATGCCCAGCTAATTTTTGTATTTTTAGTAGAAAGGGGGTTTCACCATGTTGCTCAGGCTGGTCTTGAACTTCTGACCTCAGGTGATCCACCTGTCTCAGCCTCTCAAAGTGCTGGGGTTACAGGTGTGGGCCGCCATGCCCAGCCGACATTTTAGGATTACTAGTAATTCCATGTAATAATCATAGCTATCATCTATTAAGTACCCACTGTATGCCATCCAAGACGCGGTACTGTGTGGATGGCGTCACTCCTAAAAAGATACGCTCATGAACTAAGCCCCAGTACCTGCGAAAGTGATTTATTCAGAAAGAGCATCTTTGCAGGTGTAATTCAGACTCTCGAGATGAGGTAACCTTGGACTAACTTGGTGGGCCCTAAATCCTATGACAAGTGTCCTTATAAGAAGAAGAGAAGGTGGCCATGTGTGGGTGGAGGCAGGGATTGGAGTGATGTAGCCACAAGCCAGGGAGCCTCACAGATTGCCAACGGCTCCCAGAACATGAGAGAGGCGAGGAGGGATTCTCTCCTAGAACCATCAAAGGGAACATGGTCCTGCTGATATCTCGATTTTGTGCTTTTGGCCTCCAGAACTGTAAGAGACCAATTTCCTGTTGCTTGGAAGCCACCCGGTTTACCTTCATGTGTTACAGTGGCCACAGGAAACGAATACCACCACCTGGTCCAAGAACAAGGTCTCCCTGCCACTGCCCCCTGTTTTTCTGCATCATCACACTTACTTCCTTTGTGAGACATCACAACCTGCAATGGTCTTTGTTTCCTTGCTTCCTGGCTACTCTGTCTCCTGTGCCCATCTGTGAACTCCATCAGGGCAGTGGCCTTGTTCAATGTGGTGTCCCCAGGCCCTAGGACAGGGCTTGGCCCTCACTGGGGACCCCAAGGCGTTTGTTTCTGAATGAATGCATGTGCTCAGGGTTGAGTGCAGTGCTTTTGAAAACACTGCCGGTGTCTCATGCCTATAATGCCAGCACTTTGGGAGGCCGGGGTGGGTGGATCACTTGAGGTCAGGAGTTCAAGAGCAGCCTGACCAATATAGTGAAATGCTGTCTCTACTAACAAATACAAAAATTATCCAGGAGTGATGGCGGGCGCCTGTAGTCCCAGCTCCTCAGGAGGCTGAGACAGGAGAATTGCTTGAACCCAGGAAGTGGAGGTTGCAGTGATCTGAGATGGAATCACTGCATTCCAGCCTGGGTGACAGAGCAAGACTCCATCTCAAAAAAAAAAAAAAAAAAAAAGAAAGAAAAAAAAAGAAAACATTGCCAATCTGGAAAACAACCCTGCAGAGAGGTCTTAGGTCTTAAATTTTCTTTTCTTTTTTTTTTTTTTTTTTTGAGACGGAGCCTTGCTCTGTCGCCC
Organism: Macaca mulatta; assembly: GCF_049350105.2. NCBI lineage: Eukaryota > Metazoa > Chordata > Mammalia > Primates > Cercopithecidae > Macaca > Macaca mulatta. The sequence continues at coordinate 9,817,828 of NC_133425.1, read as the reverse complement.
AGGCTGGAGTGCAGTGGCATGATCTCGGCTCACTGCAAACTCTGCCTGCCGGGTTCACGCCATTCTCCTGCCTCAGCCTCCCGAGTAGCTGGGACTACAGGTGCCACCACCACGCCTGGATAATAATAATAATTATTATTTTTGTATTTTTAGTTGAGATGGGGTTTCACTGTGTTAGCCAGAATGATCTCGATCTCCTGACCTCGTGATCCACCCGCCTCGGCCTCCCAAAGTGCTGGGGTTACAGGTGTGAGCCACCGCGCCCGGCCAGGTCTTAAATATTTTTTACAAATGAGGAAATGAGGGCTCAGAGAGGTAAAGGGACTTACCTAAGGTCACAGGGTTAGTAAGAGTATCTGGCTGGCCTCAGACCGAAGAGCCTTCTCTCCCAAGACCATCAACAGGGAATGACGGAACTGAGGCGGAAATCCAAGGTTCAGGAAGTTTGCATTTGAGTCCAACGCAGTAGCTGCCCCCGCATCATTCCTCTCTAGCTGTTAAAGGCAGACACCTTTAACAGCTTCAGGGTCTGTGGGAGAAGGAAAGGGCCAATTAGGTCTGCAGAGCAGAGAGAAGAGAAGTGGCTCTGGATGAGAGCTTGAGCCCCAGTCATCTGCTGTGGTCCTTATGTCAAGATGAATATGGTCCATTTCCGTTTTTCAGATGAGAAAATCGAAGCTCAATGGGGCAGCTTGTCTGAAGTCACATGGCTAGTAAGAACCACACTCAGGTCTGACTCTAAATACTCCACACTTTCCTCTAAAATTCACTGCCTTAAATGGAGGGCCTGTGATCATGTGGACTTAGCCTGGCATCTCTGAACTAACACATGGCTGTCTGAGTCTCTTAAGGCACCACTTTCGCCTGACATTACAGCAATTTATGTCTACATCTGAACTTCCTTTGTGAGTTATAAGTTCCAAGGAGGTGGGATTTGTGTCTGATTCAACTTTGTACCTCTACAATACCCATCTCAAAATAATGCACCTATTAGATGCTCAGCAAATGCTCAGTTCCCTCCCTCCTTCCCTCCCCCCTCCCTCCCTCTCTCCCTCCCTCCCTCCCTCCGTCACTCCCTCCCTCCCTCCCTCCCTCCCTCCCTTCCTTCCTTCCTTCCTTCCTTCCTTCCTTCCTTCCTTCCTTCCTTCCTTCCTTCCTTCCTTCCTTCCTTCCTTCTCTCATTCATTAGCTCAGCCATCCATTGCACAGGGAGCATGTACTACCTTCTAGGTTCTGGGTTGCAAGTTATTGGGCATTCAGGATGTGCAAGAATACATCACAAGAAAGACATTATCCAGGTCCTGCTGGCCTTTGATTCCTGCCACCTCTGTCCTGCTCCATCATATCCTCCCCGCTCGCCAGTGCCTGGGAGAGCCCCTGGCCCCTGCCAATGCCCTCCAGCCAGAGACCACTGGGGACACCCCTGCAGTTCAAGTTGGGGTTGATTACTTATTGCAGCAAAGGAGAACACACACCATGGGGAGCCATGGGGTGTCTCAGTAAGAGGTTGCTAGGAAGGACTTAGGGGATTCGGGCTTTGATTGGGTGGCTTTGGAGGGTCTGAGGAGTTGGAGGTTTGCTCTGGACTGGGTAATATCAGGAAGCGGAGACAATTCTGTGACTGAATATCTCAATCTTATCTACAGGGAGGCAGACTAGCTGTGTTGAGCAAGGAGGGACACTCCTATTAGCTGGGAGAAGGAGGTGTGGATATTCTGTGGGTGGCACAGAGACCTCGTTTTCACCTCTGCTTAGGCAGCCTGTGGAGTGCCCTTGCTGGGCCTCATTGTGTTGTGGTCTCAGATGACCTCATCTGATGTCGGAGTTCTACGATATTATATCCAGCAGAATACCGCAGTCTAGCTATGAGCGCCACGCCAGTTCCCAGAAGCTGGAAACTGTTTCTTTATTTTTATTTTTATTTATTTATTTTTATTTTTTAGTAGAGACGGGGTTTCACCGTGTTAGCCAGGGTAGTCTTGAACTCCTGACCTTGTGATCCACCCGGCTCGGCCTCCCAAAGTGCTGGGATTACAGGCATGAGCCACCGTGCCCGGCCTGGAAACTGTTTCTTTCTTTCTCTCCATCACAGGGGTTCATTAGAGGCTTGTTGATGAACGGGAATCAGGGCTCATGACCTTAGATCTGTGTTTGGTTTTAACAGGTTTTCCATATTACCAAAAGGTGTGCAAGATTTCACGCACGTTATTTCATTTAGATAGCCCAATATCAAGCTGAGAATAACAATTAACACTTTTATTAGGTTTATGATGTGACAAGTACTATTCTAAGAAGTTTGTCCATTTTATCTCATCCTCAGTACACAATCGTGTGAAGTGCATACTCTTAGTATTCCCATTTAGTTGATGAGAAAACTGAGGCTTGAAAGTTATAAAGTAACTTGCCTGCAGCCCCTCAGCTAGAAGTGATAGTGCTGACATTGAAACCCTGGTGAGCATAGGTGGCAGGTGTTGCATCAGTGCTTACTGAAACAATAAACGGAGAAGTGGGGTGACCAGTTGTCCTGGTTTATCCTGCCTGGTCCCTGTAGACACCTATGGTCATGGTAGATAATTTAATACCGTTGATGATTGTTTGATTCTCAAAAGTGTGGTTTGGATGGTCAATCATACAGGTACTCCCATCAACGTGCCTGTAAGAGAGGAACTATCTGTGACTTATTTGTCTTCAGTGCTCAGTGTGGAGCTAGACTCACAGCAGACACTCTTAATATGTTTGCTGACTTTAATAAGTTGTAGGAGATCAGTGGGCAAGTATTTTTACTCTTGTTTTGCCGACGAGGCTTAGAGTGGTCCAGTCATTTGTCCAAAGTCACACAGCTTGTATGGCACAGACTCTTATTCAGTGGTCTTTTGACTGTAACCCCTCACTCTGAAACTACATATCCACCATGTCCGAAATAACCCAGCCCCCACAAAATTGGTGATGATGATTATTTTTATCATATTCACATTCCAAAGGGGAATATCTTCCCCAGGCGCATTCAGAGATGTGGCTAGCGATGGGAACATTTGCAAGTAGAACAGAACTTGGAATCAATATTATGTTCTAAAACCACAATCCCGGGGAAAAAAAACATAGCGAAGAATAGGGCACACACACAAAGAAAGCTAAACCAAATTTCAGCAGGAGATTTTACAAGTCTTTCCTGGGTAACTTGTTCTTACCCAGACATTTAATTGAATGTGGACATCAAGGCAGCTTGCAGCATGACTGCGGAACTCACATGGGGCCGCCCCGGCTGCATCAGCTCTGGGAAACCTCATTAATTTCTGAATGAGAAATGATTTCCTTTCTTGGCCACAGTCTGAGACGATGGTGTGCGGGGGATGGATTTTAAAGGACTAGGTTTTTGCATGAAATGTGGTACTTCCCTGCCCAAGATTTTTCCCTGAAAAAGAAAGAAAGAAAGGAAGAAAGATCATAGGTCTCATCCCCTGTAATCACATTTCATCCCAGGACAGCCCTGGGAGGAAGTTCAGTCTTGTTTTCTTGACTCACCAAAGTTAGTGCCACTTGAGGGACTGAAGACAAAATGATTTGGTCACAGTGGAGGTCACAGACCAAATTATTATTCTCATCATCTTTATTATTGGTAGAGTTATGATTTATTTAGTGCCTGCTCTATGGGACACAAGACTATACATCTTACTACATCGCCCCATGTTGCCCTATGGTCTTTACAAGTATTATTCTCATGATAATTCTGTGAGCCGTATACTTTTACCTCCATTTCATAAGAAGTGGAAATGGAGGTTCTGAGTAATTACGTGACATGCCTAGGACCCTACAGTCAGCCTGAATTCGAATGCAAATAATCTGGCTCTGAAGTCTATATTTTTCATCGCCATGAGGTCATCTCTTAGGCTTCCTCAGTTTTTTCTTATTGCCTAGAAACTGCCATATTTTTCCTGCCTGAGAGCCACACTGTCTAGCTCAAAATTCACTCATTCACTCACTCATTCATTCAATACATTGGTCAACACACATCTCTTCAGCACTTACCATGTCCCAGGACAGAACCTCTGCTAGAAACTCAGGGACACAATTGTGCACAAGGAAATAAGATCAAATAAGATCCTCCTTGCCAAGGAACTCATGTCCTGTCAGGTGAGACATAAAAGTGACTCAGATGCCCTCAATACTAGGTAATAAATGCCTGTCCCTATGGGGTACTGAGGGGGCACAGAGGAAGGGCACTTGACTGGATGGACAGTGGTGAATACAGAGTAAGGAAAGACTTCCCGGAACAAACGATGCTTAGCCTGTACTAAAGGATGAGAAGAAAGTATTTATTTTCATACTGAAGGATGAGAAGAAAGTATTTATTTTCATACCTATCCTATTGCCAAAAGGATTTAAAGATGCTTGGCATCCAGCTCATAATAAACACCCAGTACACATTTGGTAAATGAAAGATGGATAAAAAATATAACTTTGCACTTGTTTCCCTTTTTTCTTTCGCTGCTGGGAAGCTCAGAGCCAAAGTAGTGGCAGAGGTATAGACCCTGAAACCTTAGACTTCCTCCTTTCCTCTTGCTCTTCCTCCATTCAGCCCCCACCATGGGTCTTGACTTTCATGTCATTCATTCTTTTCTACTTGCTGATTTTATAGATTATATTAATATTTGTCTTTGACCGTTTGGGCTTGGGAGTTCTCTAGAGTTGGTCCCAGATCTTATTAAAGAGGAGGCAAGAGAAATACATTCAATGCAGGACTGTTCTCCAGGTGGATCCGTTCGGCTTTGCAATCCAGGGGCAGCATCTCCCCCTTCACTTTGGTTATCCCACACATCATGTGGTCTTCATGCCCTGAGAATAACAGTGTCCCCTTTAGTTCTCTCAATGCTCAAAGCCCTTCATCCACAGAGTCCCTGCTCCCCCATCCCATCCAAAAAGCTGGCATGATGCAATCAAGGTGCTGGCAAAAACTTTATTTTATTTAATTTTTTTTTTTTTTTTTTTTTTTTTTTTTTTTTTTTTGAGACGGAGTCTCACGCTGTTGCCCAGGCTGGAGTGCAGTGGCACGATCTCGGCTCACTGCAAGCTCCGCCTCCCGGGTTCCGGCCATTCTCCTGCCTCAGCCTCCTGAGTAGCTGGGACTACAGGTGCCCGCCACCGCGCCCGGCTAATTTTTTTTTTTGTATTTTTAGTAGAGACGGGGTTTCACTGTGGTCTCGATCTCCTGACCTTGTGATCCGCCCGCCTCGGCCTCCCAAAGTGCTGGGATTACAGGCTTGAGCCACCGCGCCCGGCCCAAAAACTTTAAACAAAACAAAACCCAACCCAAAAAGCTTGCACGAGGCTCCTCCTTGTGGCGACAAATATGTTCTTGTAGAGAACCGGGCGGGCACTCTGGTCAGTGAAGGATCCTTATCCTTGGGAGAAGGATAACTTCTAAATGATCAGCAAGTACTGTCCCCAAATGCCATGCTAAAGACCACAGTGGCTTTTAGATCTCTTAAGGTCCCATGGCTGTGGAGGCAGAGCCAAGCACAAACCACTGCCAGCCATCCCCCAATCCCAAGTACTCCCTACACCCAGCTCTTGTAATGAATAATTAATGATGTGTGTTAGTATCTGCACTGTGGCTCCCCTCTTGTTAGAAACCAGCTCTGGCCAGGCACAGTGGCTCACACCTGTCATGCCAGCACTTTGGGAGGCCAAGGTAGGAGGATCGCTTGAGCCCAGGAGTTTGAGACCAGTCTGGGCGACATATCAAGACCTCATCTTTACCAAAAATCAAAAAATTAGCCGGGTGTGGTGGTGCACACCTGCAGTCCCAGCTACTCGGGCAGCTGAGGTGAAAGGTTCCCTTAAGCCCAGGAGGTTGAGGCTGCAGTGAGCCATGGTCATGCCATTGTACTCCAGCCTGGGTGACAGAGCAAGACCCTGTCTCAAAAACAAAACAAACAATAACAAACAACAACAAAAACAACAACAAAGCACACAGCCTTGCACACGATGTGCCTCAACCACTGTTGCCATGGTCATCATCATCATGAGAAACAGTAGAAGTAATAGTCACAGGGGCAGTCACAGTGTGGATTTTTCCCAGCTCTCGTAGGTGCTTGGAAAGTGTTTGTTGATTGAATGAAGGATGTTAGTAACTCTCCTCTGCCTGGTATCCTCTCTATCTCTTCTAAGCCATGCATGGGACGTTTGTGATTCTGCTGCCGCTCAGCCTGATCCTGATGGTTTTTGGGGGGATGACAGGGTTTCTGAGCTTCCTCCTCCGAGCCTACCTCCTCCTTCTGCTCACTGGAACTCTCTTCCTCTTTGGAGGTAGGTGCCCACCCTGCCTGGCGCTCTGGCTTGTGGTCTGGGGGTTGGGCGGTGGCTACTGTGTATGAACCCTCAGCAAAGGAGGGGGATCCCAGGACCTCGTGGGGTTCATTTTCCCCTTCTGGGATATCAGCTGGAAGAGATGAGTGGTTTCCAGTCCAGAATCACTTCGTCTCTGGTTCCAAGACAGGAGCAGTGCAGAGGGAGCAGCTTCCAAGAATCGCTTTTATTGTTTCACCAAAGAAGCCGCGTATATTACCTTTGCCCGAACTCTTGATGGCTTCAAGCTTTAGGGCTGTGAGCTGGCAAGAGACCCTCGTTCCAGCCACCGTCAAGCTCCCCTGCTGATCAGCCGTTCTGATCGATACTGCTTTGATTGACTGAAAAACGGGCAGGACCAGGCTCAGAAAGACAAACACCTCATGGTCTCCTTTCTATGTAGAATCCGGAAGAGTCAAATTCACAGAAACAGAGAATGGAACAGGCTGGTGGGGCAGGGGAGCGGGGGGAGATGTTGGTCAAAGAGCACACAATTTCAGTTCAAAAGGAGGAAGTCCAGTGATCTACTGGGCATCACGGTCACATCACGTTAACAACAGCCTATTGTGTTCTTGAAAATCGCTGAGAGTAGATTTTAGTTCTCACCACACACAAAAGAAATGCTAAGTATGTGAGGCCGTGCCTGTGTTGAATAGCTTGACTGAGCCATTCCACAGTGTGCACATGCGTATCAAACCCTTGTGCCGTGCACCATAAATACATACAATTTTTACTTGTCAAGTAAATAGCAGCACACACGAAAACAAGATGAAACAAAACAACAGGTGGACAGACATTGGCTAGGTTCGCACCATTGGTTGGTTCAGTGGACCAGAGGTTTTGAAAAATGGGACCTTGGCCGGGCACGGTGGCTCACGCCTGTAATCCCAGCACTTTGGGTGGCCGAGGTGGGTGGATCATGAGGTCAGGAGATCGAAACCATCCTGGCTAACACGGTGAAACCCCGTCTCTACTAAAAATATAAAAAATTAGCTGGGTATGGTAGTGGGTGCCTGTAGTCCCAGCTACTCGGGAGGCTGAGGCAGGATAATGGTGTCAACCTGGGAGATGGAGTTTGCAGTGAGCCGAGATCATGCCACTGCACTCCAGCCTGGGTGACAGCGAGACTCCATCTCAAAAAAAAAAAAAAAAAATAAGTGGGACCTGGCACATGGCTGGCTGCCTTAAGGCTCCCTGTATCCCTGTGTATTTGAAATGTTCCTTAAAAAAAGAAAAAAAAGCAGTGATGACATGCACCCTTGGAATCCACAGAGGGAAAAAAGCAGAAGGGATGTCTAGAGGTGAAAATATTGCAAAGCTCTCATTTCCTCTAACCACTCACTATTATTATTAATACTAGCATTCATAGTTCACCCAATGACAAATTCTCAAAACCAGCACTGCCTGGTAGAAGTTTCTGTGATGGTGGAGAAGTTCCCTAGTCCATGCCGAGCATCGGGAGCTGCAAACCAGGCCAGGGCAGCGAGTGCTGATGGGGGACTGAGCTGTTAACTTTATTTAAATTAATTTAATTTAAATAGCCATGTGTAACTGGCCAGTAGCTATTGTACTGGACCATGTGGCTCAAATCTAATATCTGTGGAAAACCACCATGGGCCAGGCACCATTCTAGGTGCTGGGGAATTGAAAATGAGCAAAACCAACACGAGCATGTCTGCCCTCTGGAAACTCATGGGAGACAGATGTTAGTTAAATAATTACACAAACACTACTGCAATCCCAGCACTTTGGGAGGCTGAGACAGGCAGATCACTTGAGGTCAGGAGTTTGAGACCAGCCTGGCCAATATCATGAAACCCTGTCCCTACTGAAAATACAAAAATTAGCCAGGCGTGGTGGCAGCACCTGTAGTCCCAGCTACTCAGGAGGCTGAGACAGGAGAATAGCTTGAACCTGTGAGGCGGAGGTTGCAGCGCAGCAAGCTGAGATTGCACCACTGCACCACCGCACTGGGCGACAGAGCAAGAGTCTGTCTCAAAAAAAAAAAAAAAAAAAAAAAAAAAAAAAAAGACACAAACGAATGCAAAGTTGCAATTGTGACCTGGGCAGTGATGGGCAGCTGTATGTGCTGTGGAATCACTGCTCAGGCAAGTCCAGGAATTGAAGCCTGAGCTGCGATGTGCGGGAAGGGTAGGAGTTGTCCGTGACAGGCAGAGAAGCAGGGGTGAGTGCATCTAGTGGGGAGACCAGCAGGCGCAAAGGTCCTGCGGCAGGAAGGAACGAGGACGCTGGACATCGGGCAGCGTGGCTGGGCAGGGCGAGGAGGAGGAGGGGAGTGCTGGGGCGGGGTGGGGGTTGATCTGCTCTCCCTTTGCCCTCCCTGCAGCCATGGTGACCCTCGCTGGGATCAGCGTCTACATAGCATATTCAGCTGCCGCCTTCCGGGAGGCGCTGTGTCTCCTGGAGGAGAAGGCCCTCCTGGACCAGGTGGACATCCACTTCGGCTGGTCCCTGGCCCTGGGTTGGATCAGCTTCATCGCGGAGCTGCTCACTGGGGGGGCCTTCCTGGCAGCAGCCCGTGAGCTCAGCCTGAGACGGAGGCAGGACCAGGCCATATGAGCCTGGGCGCTGGGTCATGAAGGGGAGGAAGGGGTTTGGTCCCGGAGCTTCATGGAGCTTCATGGGCTGCGGCCTCCTTTTCCTCAAAGGCCACTTGGGGAGGCCAGACACCCCCCCGTCCCCCACAAGTCCCCATGGACTAAGCTCGGGGCCTGGCTGTTATCCTAGTGCCTGTGTGCTCATGTCCGTGTGTGTCCGTGTGTGTCCGTGTGGCCTGGAGGAGCCTGAGGGAGTGCCAAACCTCTTTACAAGAAATAAAAACGATGCTTTAATCACACACAGAGTTTTACAGATTGCAAAGTCCTTGCGCCCCCTCCGACTTCATTTCCTTCTCACCCATGTCCCTTGGATCAGCTCCTTGGTGGACCTGAGAAAGGGAGAGGGTGCCCTACCTCCTGGGCCCTGTAGTGCATTGAGCTCTCTCTGGGGACCTTTGGCCTGGAGTTCCTTTTGCTCTAAAATAACTCTGGCATGACATTGGCTTTCTGCAGGGTCGGGTTAGGTCTGCAATATGAAGCTGCAAGACTCCCAAGAGGCTGGCCAATTGATAGAGCGCTCTTCAAGACTAATCATACCTTTTCCGTCCTTCCCCAGAAAAATCCAATCCTCCTTTCATCCTGGTGTTCTGCCCCTGGGAATGGGCGCCACCTCCAGGTCCTCTGGGGCAGTGCTGCTCCCATTTAGCGTGCCCGAGACTCTATGGGCTTGTTGGTACTCACGGGCTGATGCCACCCCCAGGGTGTCTGAGCCAGGAGGACTGGGTGAAGCCCAGGAACTCACATTTCTTTCTTTCTTTCTTTTTTTTTTTTTGAGATGGAGTCTTGCTCTGTAACCCAGGCTGGAGTGCAGCGGCACAATCTCGGCTCACTGCAAGCTCCGCCTCCCGGGTTCATGCCATTCTCCTGCCTCAGCCTCCTGGAGTAGCTGGGACTACAGGCGCCTGCCACCACGTCCGGCTAATTTTTTGTATTTTTAGTAGAGACGGGGTTTCACCGTGTTAGCCAGGATGGTCTCGATTTTTCTGACCTTGTGATCCGCCCACCTCAGCCTCCCAAACTGTTGGGATTACAGGCGTGAGCCACTGCGCCCAGCAGGAACTCACATTTCTAACTAGCTTCCAGGCGACACTGAGGCTTCTGGCCCAGAGCCACACTTTGCATAAATGCTGAGGTGGGGTGTTTGTTAAGTGACAGAGAAGGGTTGTCACCTTGCTGCTCTTAGAATCACCTGGGTGATTCCCAAAATCCTGCTGCTCTGGCTACATCCTTGATCTGATATTCTCTAGGGATGGTGTCCAGCCATCAGTGTTTTTTAAGAGCTCTCCAGGCTATTCTAACCCAAAACCATGGCTGAGATTCTGTTCCTGTAAGATTCCAAGTCATGAGATGTAGGGAAGGGTCCAGGGAGCCTTTGGCTTGGGAAACTCTGGGAGGTGCTGACGGTTTGGGGAATACTGATGTGGATTAAAATATGACAACACCATTATCAACAATATGACATCATCTTCATCATGACATCATCATCACCATGACATCAGCATTGTCATCATCATAGCTGACACCCACTGAGTACTTTCTATGCACCTGTGCTTTTCTCAGTGCCAGTCGGTCAGTCAGTCATTCAACAAACACCCAAAGGAAGGCCGGTACACACCAGCAACTAGGGGGCAGTGACTCCTCCAGACCCAGCCCTTGCTGTCTGGGGTGCCACATGGTTGAGGAGAGAGAGGTATATGAAATATGTAGCCCGGGATGAGGACTAGGAGATAAGCAAAGCAGGGTACAGATGAGGAAACTGAGGCACCAGCAGGTTAACATAGCTGGACTAAGGGGTTAAGGAGAGAAAGGGATGCAACTGGGAGTAAAATTCAGAACTGCCTGATCCCAAGATGGTCCTCCCTGGAGTCCCACCAATGCCTGCACTTCTTTACTGGCTGTCTGCTCCTGGGTTCAGGACGTTGCTTCGACATCCTTGTCTCATCTGGAAAGGCGCAAATGAGTGGCTTGCTCACATGGCCCCATGGGGCTAAATAAGCGCTATTGGAAAATCAGTTGCTAGGCTGAGAAACTTTTTGCAGTGAGGGCAACCATGCTACAGAAAGGGCGGTCTCTGCTTCCATCTGCTGGTCATATTATGGAACTGCTCCAGAGGCAAGATTTGATTCCCAAATTCAAAAAACACGTGTTCAGCAGTCCTAGCGCCCAGGTGCTGGATTAAATACTGCAGCGCCAGGGTCCTCAGCTGGGGCGATTCTCTCCCCCACCTGACATTTGGCAATGTTTGGAGACAGTTTTGGTTGTTCTTAGTGCGTGTGGGGAGTAGTATTACTGGCATCTCCAGTGGGAAGAGGCCAGGGATGCTTCTCAATGTCCTACGATGCTCAGGACATCTGGTCCCACATGTCCACCTCGGGACATGCTGAGACACTCTGCTAAGCGAGCAACAATGAACAATAACAAACCAAAACATGTGCACTCCAGGATCTGACAACGTCAAAGAATCTCATTCATTCCCCCATCCATTCATGCATTCCATAAATGCCTGCCAGATACCTACTATGTGTCAGAGACTGTTCCAGGGCCTGGCGACACATGAATGGGGGTGGCCAAGAAGATCTCCACCCTTCCTAGCTCACATGGGAACAGACGATAAACATATGAACCAATAATCTATCTGAGAGATTCAGACAGTGATTAGTGTTATGAAGAAAACAAAACAGGGCGATGAGGCTGGGTGCCATGGCTCACACCTGTGATCCCAGCACTTTGGGAGGCCAAGGCAGGCAGGTCACCTGAGGTCAGGAGTTCGAAACTAGCCTGGCCAACATGGTGAAACCCCGTCTCTACTAAAAATAAAAAAAATAAAAAATAAAAAATAAATTGCCGGGTGTGGTAGCACGCGCCTGTAATCCCAGCTACTCGGGAGGCTGAGGCGGGAGAATCACTTGAACCCAGGAAGCGGAGGTTACAGTGAGCCAAGATTGCACCACTGCACTCACTCCAGCCTGGGCAACAGAGCAAGACTCTGTCTCAAAAAAAACAAAAAACAAAAAACAACAAAAAACAAAACAAAACAGAAAAAACAGGGTGATGGGATGAAAGGTGTCTGGGAGAAATGCAACTGCAGGGAGGACAATTAGAAAGGGCCTCTTGGAGGAGGTGGCATTGTACTGAGACCCGCATGAATAACCTACCTGCAGTTAGTGAAACTGTAGACCAGGCAGGTGACAGCACACGCAGAGGCCCTGAGGTGGGAGGAAGCTTCTGTGTTTGAGGGAAAGAAACAGGAGGTGAAGGTAGAGGCAGGAAGGGAGAAGGCAGTGGGCGGTGCCCATGGCCTGTGGTAAGGAGGCGCTGATGATTAAGTGGGGTTGGGATGCTGTTCTGTTCTGTTCTGTTCTATCCTGATCCATTCTGATCTGTTCTGTTCTATTCTGATCCTTTTTTTTTTTTTTTTTGACACTGAGTCTAGCTCTGTCACCCAGGCTGGGGTGCAGTGGCGCAATCTCGGCTCACTGCAACCTCCACCTCCCAGGTTCAAGTGATTCTCCTGCCTCAGCCCTCCGAGCAGCTGGGACTACAGGTGCGCACCACCATGCACCACGCCTGGCTAATTTTTTCTATTTTTAGTAGAGACGGGGTTTCACCATGTTAGCCAGGATGGTCTCAATCTCCTGAGCTCATGATCCACCTACCTCGGCCTCCCAAAGTGCTGGGATTACAGATGTGAGCCACCGTGCCCAGCTCGATCCATTCTGTTTTGATCTGTCCTGCTCTATTCTAATCCATTTGGATTGATTCTGTTCTATTCTGATCCATTTTGTTCTGATCTGTTCTGCTCCATCCTGTCTTGTCCTCTCTTCTTCTATTTTTCTGTTCCACTTGGACTCTATCTTGAGAGCGATGTGCCTTTGAGACAGTGGTTCTCAAACCTGGCTTTATATTAGCATCACGTGGGGGTCTTATTTAAAAAAAACAACCAGTTGCTAACACTTGGGCCCTAATGGAGCCAAATGCAATCAGACACTCGAGGGCAGACCTGGGCACTGTTATGTTCACAAAGTTCTCCAGGTGATTCTGCTGTGCAGGGGAGGTGAGAACCATTGCTGTAAGACCCTTAAGTCTGTTGTGTGAATGGACCGGCCTGCAGGGGTGGGAGTGGATGCAGGAAGTCCAGGGAGGGGCCTCCCAGGGCCAGATGAGAGGAGAAAGAACTCGGAGCAGGTGGAGATGTGGTCGGATCCAGGTGTGCTGGACTAACCACGGGGTTAGAGGAGGGGATTTATATTCATGAGAAGGTAAAAAGGAGGAGGAAGAGGGGCTAGGGTGCCTGTCCCTTTGCTGGGGAGGCTCAGCCCGGATTTCTCCCCTCAGGTCCAGACCTGGCTGGAACCCCTGGCAAACAACTGGCCGCTCTCTTTCTCTCAGAGGGGGTGCTCTATCTGGCACTGAAGATCCATTCATTTATTCACTCACTCATTTATTCACTCGTCATCTACCCGTCCATTCATTTACTCACTCATTTCTTCACTTATTTATATATTCATGCACACATTCAGTCTTTGTTCATTCATAAGTTCACTCGCTTATACCTGTCCCATGCTTCATTCATTCACTCACTTATTCGTTCGTTTATTCATACATTTTCCCATTAATCCATTCAGTCCTCCAACCGTGCATCCATCCACCCATCTATCATTATCCATTTGCTCACTCACTCATTCACTTACTTATTCACTCAGTCATTCATTTACTCATTCACTCCCTCACTCACTCATTCACTCCCTCACTCACTCATTCACTCCCTCACTCATTCACTCATTCATTCCCTTATTCATTCATTCACTCACTCACTCATTTACTCATTCACTCATTCACTTATTCCCTCCCTCCCTCCCTCCCTCCCTCACTCACTCATTTACTCATTCACTCACTCACTCATTTACTCATTCCCTCCCTCATTCACTCACTCATTCCCTGACTCATTCCCTCCCTCCCTCACTCATTCACTCCCTCACTCCCTCACTCATTCACTCCCTCACTCATTCATTCACTCATTCTCTCCCTCACTCCCTCACTCACTCACTCAGTCATTCCCTCACTAATTCTCTCCCTTACTCACTCATTCACTCCCTCACTCATTCACTCCCTCACTCATTCACTCCCTCACTCATTCACTCCCTCACTCATTCACTCCCTCACTCATTCACTCATTCACTCCCTCACTCATTCACTCACCCATTCCCTCACTCACTCATTCCCTCACTCACTCATTCACTCCTTCACTAATTCATCCCTCACTCACTCATTCATTCACTCACTCACTCATTCCCTCACTCATTCATTCACTCACTCACTTATTCACTCATTCCCTCCCTCCCTCCCTCACTTATTTACTCACTCATTCACTCACTCACTCATTTACTCATTCCCTCCCTCATTCACTCACTCATTCCCTCCCTCCCTCACTCATTCACTCCTTCACTCACTCATTCACTCACTCATTCATTCCCTTATTCATTCACTCATTCAGTCACTTACTCATTTACTCATTCACTCATTCCCTCCCTCCCTCACTCATTTACTCACTCATTCCCTCCCTCCCTCACTCACTCATTCACTCACTCATTCCCTCCTTCCCTCACTCACTCATTTACTCACTCATTCACTCATTCATTCACTCATTCCCTCACTCATTCATTCACTCATTTACTCTTTCACTCGTTCAGTATTCACTCACTCATTCCCTCACTCATTCATTCATTCCCTCACTAATTCCTTCCTCATTCATTCACTCACTCACTCATTACTAATTCATTTATTCACTCATTCATTTATTCAGTCACTCATTCACTCCCTCACTCATCACTTGCTCACTCACTTGTTCATACAGTTATTCATTCATTCATATGTTCATTGACTCATTCATTCAACAGTGACTTATTTGATGCCTGATGTACCAGTGCTGTTTGAAACACCAAGGATTTAACAGTGAACAAAAGTGACTCAAAACCTGCCTTTTGAAGCTGACATTCCAGGGCCTGTGCATGTGTGTGTATGAGTGCACGGGTATGACACACAGTAAACATGGCTGGTGGAATGTGGGGTATACTTCCTGGTAAGAAGTTCTATAAAGCAGATAGGGAGAAGGTAGCAGGGAAGAGTGTGTTGTACAATGAATATAATGTGCTGTCTAGTCTTTTGAGAGACCAGCAACTCTTCCTCCTAATTTTGCCTTGATTAATTAGCTCAATAAGTGTTGCCCAAGCCTGTGCTGTAGGTAAGGGAAGGGAAATCTCCCTAGGGCTGGACAGACAGGGGCAGAGTGTAAACCCAGTGATATGGTTTGACTGTGTCCCCACCCAAATCTCATGCTGAATTGTAGCTCCCAGAATTCCCACATGTCGTGGGAGGGACCCTGTGGGAGATAATCGAATCATGGGGGCAGTTTCCCCCATACTGTTCTTGTGGTAGCGAGTAAGTCTCATAAAACCTGACGGTTTTTTAAGAGTTTCCCTGTTTGCTTGGCTCTCATTCTCTCTCTCGCCTGTGGCGACATAAGACGTGCCTTTCAACTTCTGCCATGATCGTGACGCCTTCCCAGCCATGTAGGACTGTGAGTCCATTCAACCTCTTTTTCTTAATAATTTACCCAGTCTCAGGTACGTCTTTACCAGCAGTGTGAGAACAGACTAATACACCCAGCCTCAGTCCCCAATGCTGACTTTGGTGCCTTCTCCTGCAGGTGAATGTTGGGACTGATGGGGGATCCCAGACATAGTGAGGGCCCCCTGAAAACTTGCCAAGCATGTTCTCATGCCCTGACTGGCAGACAGGAACCTGAGGTTCACCGAAGGAGAAGACTTGCTCTGGTAGAGGCTGACAGTGAGAGAACCCGGGATGAGACTCGAACTCCGGCCTCAGAATCTCCCTTTCACATCTCGGGCTGCCTCCCTCCCTTTCTCCCTTGAGAATAGACAACCTGCCTTTTGGAGCCTGCAGGAAGTGCCTCCTCTGTGCCCAGCCCCTAGTCGCTGAGGATGGGCCACCCTGGCTTGCAAACCTTTGTTAACATGGCAGAGCACTTTAGAGTTTCCAGGGCAAGTTCCAAGGCTCGTGTGACCCTTGCCACTGTCCTCCAAGGAGAGGATGCCCACCCTTGCTCCCATTGATGGACAAGCCAACAGAAACTCAGGGAGGTCAAGGATGCATCCAAGATCATTGGCCAGGTCGGGCATGGTGGCTCACACCTGTAGTCCCAACAATTTGGAAGGCCAGGACAGGAGGATCGCTTGAGCCCAGGAGTTTGAGACCAGCCTAAGCAACATAGCAAGACCCCATCTCTACAAAAAAAAAAAAAAAAAAAAAAAACCACAAAACACCTGTGTTTGGTGGTATGCACCTGTAGTCCCAGCTACTCAGGAGGCTGAGGTGGGGGAACTGAGCCTAGGAAGTCGAGGCTGCAGTGAGCTGTGATGGCACCACTGCACTCCAGCCTGGGTAATAGAGTGAAATCCTGTCTCAAACAACAATAATAACCACAACAAGATCGTTAGCCAGAAGTTTGCAGAACGGAGACTCCAAGCCAGGTCTTCTGAGTGCCCAGCTAAGCCGCCCACTTCTGCCTCCCATTCAGCCACCCCAGGCTCCCAACTTCCCACCCTTAGGGTCTAAAGAGCCCCACAGGGAACTCAGTCCTTGTCCTGGTGCTGCAGCTTCTGTGTCATGGAAACCTGGGCTTCACGCACACGCAGCTCCTCCATCATGAGCAGCACGAAGTCAGCAGCATCGCAACTGCAGGGCTCAGGCACCTTCTCCTTGCGACGGTGGCATGGGGCTTCTGTTAGAACATCTGCGTCTGTCCCATATTCATTTCTATTTCCTCAATGAAATGCTTCTTTTAACAGAGTACTCAGAGCCCCACAAGAGCAACAACGCTTTGATGACTGATAAAATATTCATGCATTGAAAAAGCTGACTCCCCCATCCCCTTCCACCTTTGTTCCTTGGTGGAGTTTGCTCCCTCCTGCACCCACTGGATTGCTGGGTCCTTGCTTGGAAGTAGCAGCAGGTCGAGGATTCACTTGTAATGCTTGAAGTAGCCATTGGTTTTTCTCCACACCTGGGACGTTGGTCCTGATGTGTGTGATGGAAGCAGCTAGTATCAGAACTGGGTGGAATTAAGGCCGGATTTGGTGGCTCACGCCTGTAATCTCAGAGTTTTGGGAGGCTGAGGTGGGCGGATCACTTGAGGTCAGGAGTTGGGGACCAGCCTGGCCAACGCGGTGAAACCCTGTCTCTACTAAAAATACAAAAATCATCTGGGCATGGTGGCGCATGCCTGTAGTTCCAGCTACCGGGGAGGCTGAGGCAGGAAAATCACTTGAACCTGGGAAGCGGAAGTTACAGTGAGCCGAGATCGCACCACTGCACTCCAGCCTGGGTGACAGAGTGAGCTCCATCTCAAAATAAAAAAAGAGGCCAGGCGCCGTGGCTCATGCCTGTAATCCCGGCACTTTGGGAGGCTGAGGCGAGGTCAGGAGATCAAGCCCATCCTGGCTAACACGGTGAAACCCTGTCTCTACTAAAAATACAAAAAAAATTAGCTGGGCATGGTGGCACGTGCCTGTAGTCCCAGCTACTCGGGAGGTTAAGGCAGGAGAATCACTTGAACCCGGGAGGCAGAGGTTGCAGTGAGCCAAGATCACGCCATTGCACTCTAGCCTGGGTGACAGAGTAAACTCCATCTCAAAAAAGAAAAAAAAAGAACTGGGTGTAATCATATTAGCATCTGATCTTCCACCTTTTGTCAATGGGACCCTGAGAGGCAGGGTGACATGCTCAGGGTGGGTGTTGTAGTTGACTACCTAAAGAGGGGACTGTTGTGGGTTCCAGCATATGCCCCCAAAACATCATGTTGAAATTGTAACTTCAGTACCTGTAAATGTGACCTTACTTAGGAAAAGGGGTCTTTACAGGTATAATTACTATAGTTAAGATGAAGTTATATTGGATTGGGGTGGGCCCTAAATCCAATGGCTGGTGTCTTTTTAAGAAGACCAGGTGAGGGTGGAGAGATGCACAGAGAGAAGGTCACGTGAAGGCAGAGGCAGGGGTTGGAGTGATGCTGCCACAAGCCAAGGAGCACCTGGAGCCACCAGGAGCTGGAATCGGCAAGGAAGGATCCTCCACTGGAGTCCTCAGAGGGTGCATGGCCCGCCTGACATCTTGATTTTGAACTTTGTTGTTTTTTCTTTTTCTTTTTGAGACAGAGTCTCACTCTGTTGCCCAGGCTGGAGTGAAGTGGCGTATGCTCACTGCAACCTCTGCTTCTCAGGTTCAAGTGATTCTCCTGCCTCAGCCTCCCCAGTAGCTGGGATTACAGGCATGCACCACACATCCGGCTAATTTCTGTAGTTTTAGTAGAGATGGGGTTTCACCATGTTGGTCAGGCTGGTCTTGAACTCCTGACCTCAGGTGATCCACCTGCCTCAGCCTGGGCTGATTTTGAACTCTGGACCTTCAGAATTGTGAGAGAATACATTGCTCTTGTTTTAAGCCACCTAATTTGTGATGGTTTGTTAGGGCAGCTCTAAGAAGTCACTAAAGTCACGATATCACCAGATTATTTTAAAGATCAAAGTGTTAATAACGGCTCATATTACCAAGTGATGACGGTGCTTTATCTTCTTCAGTTTTCCCACGATATCTGTGAGGTAGGTGCTGTTATTATCTTTCCCAAAATGAGGAAATTGAGGCTCAGAGGCAGGAAATAAGCCCTGGGTAAATTGGTTCTGGAAAAGGGACCAAACTGCTGACCAACACCTGTGCTGTTAAGGGCCACACATATTTCTTTGTAGCTGCCTAACAAATCACCCAAGATGTAGTGGCTAAAACCAGTGACCCTTGTATATTACTTGTGGTCTTTGAGAGTTGGGAATTGCGGAAGGACTCAGCTGGGCGATTGTGGTTTGGCTTCTCTCATGCAGTGGCTGGAGCTGGAACAGCAGGCAGTGGAGCAGCTAGGGGCAGGCTGAGCGCTTCTCTCTTTACATCATCTCAGGGCCTTTCCATATGGCTCTCCACATGGGCTGGACTGGGCTTCTTGACAATATGGTAGTATCAGGGCTGTTGGGAGGCTTATATGGCAGTTCCTGGGCCCAGGGCTAGTGCTCTCATGGGCAAGGTGGAAGTTGCGTTACCTTTTGTGACCTAGCCTCAGAAGTCATATAGCATCCTTTCTGCCACAGTCACAGCGTGTTCTGATTCACAAGGAGGGAACAACCTCCTACTCAACCTCCCTGGGAGGAGTAGCAAGGTCATATTCTAACAAGGGTGCGGGGGATTGGAGAGCTGCTAGAGCCGCCTTTACACAGTACAATCCGCTACCCTCTCCGAGTGTAGCCTGTTTTCTGAAGCCTCACGGACTCATTGTTTCTACCATGGGATCTCAGACACCTCAGATTTTCCTCTGCTCCCCAGCAAAATCCAACTATTTATTTGCATCCTTAGCAAGAACAGAGGCTGGAGGGGTCAGCAGGGGCCACATTATGGAAGGCCACAGGGAGGAGCATTGAGATCAATGTGGAGGGTTTAAAAAATTGTTATAAAATACACATGACATACAATTTACATTTCAATCATTTTAAAGTGCACAGGGGTCAGGCGTGGTGGCTCACGCCTATAATCTCAGCACTGTGGGAGGCTGAGGTGGGCAGATCACCTGAGCTCAGGAGTTCAAGACCAGCCTGGCCAACATGGTGAAACCCCATCTCTACTAAAAAAATTAGCTGGGTATGGTGGCAGGCACCTGTAATCCCAGCTATTTAGGAATCTGGGGCAGGAGAATCGCTTGAATCCGGGAGGCGGAGGTTGCAGTGAGCCAAGATCATGCCATTGCCCTCCAGCCTGAGCAAGAAGAGCGAAACTCCATCTCAAAACAACAACAACAAAAGATAAAGTGCACACAACTCAGTAGCATTTAGTACACGCACCATGTCATGCAACCATCACCACCGTCTAGTTCTAGAGTATTTTCATCAGCAAAGAATGAAAAGCATGAATGTCTTCACCCCTTTTCAACCCAAAAGGAAACCCAGTGGGGAGTTCTGTGGAGGAGGCGATACTTTTGTGCCCTAGAAGGATCTCTGTCTAGAAGTTGAGTGATGGGCTGGAGCAGCGGGGGCTGGTATAACTGCAGGGACAAAGGCTGGCAGAGAGGCTGATACTTGTGTAGATGACAGAATGTGGGCAGAGCTGACGAGAAGGAGAGAAGAATTCAGACTTGGCATTTACAAGGTAGAATTGATGGACGGGTGAGTGATAGATGCAGGAAGAAGAGACCGGGTTCCCAGATGAAATATGAGTGTGGATGGTATTATGATTCACAGGGCTGGAAAATGCCAGGAGGCATGTCGACAGGTAGTGTTGAAGGAGGGGAGTAGATAGTAAATTCATTCTGGAAGAAAGCGCTTGAGACACAGTAGGGACATCCAAGAGGGACACGTCCAAGAGGCAGTTGGAGATACTTCTTAGGGTTAGGTCAACCAGACTTTCCCAACTTTGGTACTAGTGACATTTGAGGCCAGATATTCTTTGTTCTTGGGAGCTGCCTTCTGCATTGTAGGCAGCTTGGCAGAATCCCTGGATTCCAGCCAGTAGATGCCCACTGCACCCCCTCTTTGCAATTATGACGACCAAAAACATCTCCAGATGTTGCCACGTGTGCCTGGAGGACACAATTGTCCTGGTTGAGAATTACCTGGTCAGAGGCATGGGGAGTCATTGACGTGGAAACAATGGTGAGATAGGGAGCAGGTGCAACTGGACCCCAGACCAGATTGAAGACTGGTGGAAGCGGGGAAGAGGCATCAAAAGACACATCCACCAGCACCACGACAGTTTACCATTGCCATGACAACACCTGCAAGTTACTGCCCCTTGCCATGGCAACACCCCCTCCCCCACCCGGAAGTTACTGCTCATTTTCTAGCTGATTCTGAAAGGCTGCTCCTTAATTAGCTTATCATTAAAAGTGGGTATAAAGACTGCAAAACTGCCCTGAGCTGCTCCTCTCACCACACTGCCTGTGAGGTGTCCCTGCTCTTGTAGGAGCAGTCATGGAGCTGCAAGCCTGCTGCATCCTCAGTGCAGCTGTTTTCTTGTACCACGGGCTTGCTCTTGAATTCCTTCCTGGGCTAAGCCAAGAACCTGCCCTGCATCAGTAGTGCAAACCTTCGGGATGTATGAGGCGCTCAGAGAGTCAGTGTGACATGCGAAGAGAGAAGAGCTCAGGAAATGTGCATGATAAACACCAACTCACATGGGCAAAACCGGAGGAGACCACAAAGGTTGCTAAGAAGGAGAGACCTGGGAGGAGAGGGGAGGGAAACCCCACGAGTGGGCAGGTTCTGGTACTGAAGGCTGCCTCACCTTCTGACTTCCAGCCATCTATGAGACCACATTTCCACGTTTACTTCTGGGGGTCTGCAGAGCATGGGGGCTCCAGGCACAGGCTCTATGGGCACTCGAATACCCAGCTGTGGTACCAAGGACAAGCAGCTTAAGCTCCTCGTCCCTCAACTTCCTCATCCTTAGGACAGCACTAACATCAGTGCCTACCCTCAGGGTTGTTGCATAAGTTACAGCAGGCAAAGTGCATAGAACAAGACTTCTCGTCTGTGAGTGCTAAGCCAGTGTCAGCTGCTCTTCTGATTCTTATTTGACTCATTTCCAGGCCTTTTGAACCTGGCCTCACTCCTTGGGCTTAAATTAACTCCATCATTCTTACATTCAGCAAATATTTATGGAAGACTTAGTATGTACCAGCAGACACTGTGGGTGGGGAGCAAAAGAGAAGCAGAGCCCACCCCACAGAAAGCATGGTTGGGGGTGGAGGATCAATCAAGTGCCACATGTATGATTCCAAACGGAGACAAGCGTTATGAAGGGGCTATGAGAGGCCAAGAAGGAGACCCTCTCGCTGGTCAGCAATGGTGCCTCGTTTTTATTATTATTATTATTAGAGACAGAGTTTGGTGCAATCATAGATCACTGCAGTCTTGAACGCCTGGTCTCAAGCGATGTTCCTGCCTCGGCCTCCCAAAGGGCTGGAATTGCAGGCTTGAGCCACTCTGTTCACCCCTACCCATTTTTCCCCCTAAATCACATGACCTCATCTGTTTGCAGGGCTCAGGTAGTCAATAAAGGGGAAAAAGAACGGAAGCCCTTTCAAATGCATCTCTTATTGTTCTGGAGAAAGAAAGTATTACAGTGAAGCAGTCTTAGGGAGGCCAAGGTGGGCGGATCACTTGAGCTCAGGAGTTCAAGACCAGCCTGGGCAACATGGTGAAACCCTGTCTCTACAAAAAACACAAAAATTAACTGGGTGTGGTGGCGCATGCCTGTAATCCCAGCTATTCAGGAGGCTGAGGCATGAGAATCGCTTGAACCTGGGAGGCAGAGGTTGCAGTGAGCTGAGATCGCACCACTGCACTCCAGCCTGGGTGACAGACAGACGCTATCTCAAAAAAAAAAAAAAAAAAAAAAATTAGCAGCCATAGTGGTGTGGGCCCGTAATTCCAGCTACTTGGGAGGCTAAGGTGGGAGGATAATGAACTTGAAAAGCTGAGATTGCAGTGAGCCCAGATAGTGCCACTGCACTCCAGCCTGGGTGATACAGCAAGACTCCGTCTCAAAAAAAAACAAAAACAAAAACAAAAAACAAACAAAAAAAAAGGTTTAAGTGCTTGAATCTCCATCTCCTGATTCTTTAGACTCTACAGCTATTTTCATTCTCCTGAAAGAGTTCTCCAGCCACAGACACCCACAGGGACCTCCCATGGCCAGATTTTCCAGAACCTCAATTTCAAAGTGATATGAAATAATGCCTGTTGAATCACAGGTCTTGATCTTGGTCTGGAAAGCAGGGGCACTGAGCTGATGCCCCAGGGCCAGCTGAGAGTTTCTCAGACCAGAGAAATGAAACGGCTGCGGTCAGCACTCCTGTGCTCTCCTGCCCTCTCCATCCTGGCCTCTTCGCCAAGCAAAGGGTGAGCAACAAAGGGGAGGATGAGAAGTCGGAAGAAAAACCTGGCAGGAAGCAAGAACCTCGGCTGGATTAGCAAGTGACCAGAGTCAAGCCATCAAAGGACCTGGATAAAAGGATGGAGATCACTCGGGGAGAGTTTAAATACAGGCAGCTTAAGTGGTAAGAGACCTAAAGTGAGTGATCAAAGACGACTTCAGAATCACAGCTCGGCAGGCCCTGGGAGCTGTTAAGCCGGAGAATCAAGGGCTGCTGGGAGGGGAGGGGAGGGGTTTGTGTAGAAACAGCAAGGTTTCACCTTCAGGGCGGAAGGCCAGGGTCCCTGAGTTAGAGAATTCAGGAGCGGGTAGGACCTTAGAGCAGCACAACCATTGTCTTTTTTTTTTTTTTTTCCATTTATTTTGAAATAACTATAGGCTCGCAGGAAGTGGCAAAAATAGTATATAGAGTCCCTTGAACCCTTCACTTATCTTTCCCCAGTGGTGACATCCTACATAATTGCAGTACAATGTCAAAGCTAGGAAATCCACATTGCAATACTGCTAAACTACAGATCTTATCTTTGTGTGTGTGTGTGTGTGTGTGTGTACAGTTTTGTGCAAATTTCTGCCATGTACAGATTTGTGCACAGCACAATCATGAAGCAGAACTTTTCCATCACCTCAAAGGAGCTCTATGTAACTACGCTTTGTAGTCTTTTTTTTTCTTTTAAACAAATGGAGTCTCACTCTGTTGCCCAGGCTGGAGTACAGTGGAGTGAACATAGCTCACTACAGCCTCAACCTCCTGGGTTCAAGTGATGCTCCCACCTTAGCCTCCCTAGTGGCTGGGACTACAGGCACGCACAACCATGCCTGGCTAATATTTAAATTGTTTTGTTTTGCAGAGATGGGGTCTTGCTGTGTTGCCCAGACTGGTCTCAAATTCCTGGCTTCAAGAGATCCTCTTGCTTCAGCCTCCCAAAGTGCTGGGATTACAGGTATGAGCCGCTGTGCCTGGTTCTCCTTGTAGCCCTTACTTGACCACTGGCAATTACTCATCTGTCCTCTACCTCTGGAGCTCTGTAATTTTGAGAATGTTATATGTAAGTGTAATCATACAATATAGAATTTTTGGAGACTGGCTTTTCTTCACTCAGCATATTTGCTGGATACCTTTGAGATCCAACCACGTTGTTGCATTTGTTCGTTTTCATTGCTGCGTAGTATTCCATGGTTCTGATGTAGTACAGTTTGTGTATCCAGTAACCTAGTGAAGGACATTTGGGTGGTTCTCAGTTTTGCACAATTATGACCATGGGTTTTACATTTGGTACATGAGCTTGAATGGAGAAGTTTAATAAAACACCCCTAGAAACACACTGTTAAATTTTATTTCGGAGTGTTGTTTGAGATGCTCTCATAACATCAGTTGTGCTATTCTATGAAAGGTTTTGAAAAGACAAATTTCTGTCCTGCCTCACAGACAGAAAGTCAGTGTTTCTTGTCAATCTTTACTATGGTTAAATCTGAGGATACTGGGAATGTTGTCACTGATAGACTTTCTGTCATTGCTTTGGCCACCAGGAAGTTGAGTTTGGGGCCAACTGTTTATTTGTGGAATTCTCTTCTTATGCAGTGCTCACCTAATTTGGCCTTGACATAGTCATCTTTGTTTTTTTACCTTAAATATTATTTTTAAGTATAACAGTATAGAGAAGGCTACACAGTGTAGGCTAAGCCATTCCCTCAGTCAGGGTCCCACCTTTACTAGGGGCTGGAGCTTGGATTCAAACACATGGTGTCTGACGAACTTATTTGAAGAACAGGCTTTTCAGAGGGTCCTGCTTGCAGCCGTTCCAGGAGCGTGAAACTTGCATTTCCCCTGCCTCATGAAATTAACAAAGTCTGGCCAAATATTTTGGCCAGAGTCTTGTTCCTGGTTCTTGGTTCTGGTAAAAACCAGAATTCTAGGGGATCCTTTCTTTGGAGAAAAAAATCCTCCAGTGCTAGAGACCAGACCATGTTTCCTGGGAGACCCATAGCTCAGTAGAACAAGAAAGAGTGAACGAACAGGATGGCAAGAGACCTCTGTCACCTTTGCTAGACTTTGAACTCCTTTAGGGTCAGAACCATGTATCATTCATCTTTGTAGTTCTGCAAATCAAGTACAAGGTGAGGTGCAGAATAGCTGTGCCCAGTAATGTTTTGCTCGCTCTTCTTCTACTGTGGTTCTCTCAGGAGGAGAGCAGTGGATGTTCTATCCTATGGGTTCAGGGAGGACCACAGGGTGAGGAAGGGGATGAATTGCTCTAGCAGCCACAAGCATGTGTGGATACGGGAGTGGGCAGGAGGTGGACCTTCAGAGCCCCAAGAGCTGGAGTGTTAGGAGGGACCAGTTTTTTGTTGTTGCTGTTTGTTTCTCAGACGAAGTTTCGCTCTTGTTGCCCAGGCTGGAGTGCAATGGTGTGATCTCGGCTCACTGCAACCTCCGCCTCTGGGGTTCGAGCGATTCTTCTGCCTCAGCCTCCCGAGTAGCTGGGATTACAGGCATGCACCACCATGCCTGGCTAATTTTGTATTTTTAGTAGTGACGGGGTTTCACCACGTTGGTCAGGCTGCTCTCAAACTCCTGACCTTGTGATCCGCCCGCCTTGGCCTCCCAAAGTGCTGGGATTGCAGGCATGAGCCACCGCGCCCGGCTGGGAGGGACTAGATTTGAGATTCCAGGGAACACGAACAAAATTCTGGGGCACTGTGATGGTTAATATTAAGTGTCAACTTGATTGGCTTGAAGGATGCAAAGTATCGTTTCTGGGTGTATCTGGGGATTTCTGGCTGTTGCCAGAAGAGGTTATCATTTGAGTCAGTGAACTGGGAGAGGAAGACCCACCCACAACGTGGGTAGGCACCATCCCATTGGCTGCCAGCAAGGTTAGAAAAAGCAGGCAGAAGACGGTGGAAGAAGCTGACTCGCTGAGTCTTCTGGCCTTCATCTTTCTCCCGTGCTGGATGCTTCCTGCCCTGGAACATCAGATTCCAAGTTCTTTAGCTTTTGGACTCTTGGGCTTACACCAGTGGTTTGCCAGGGGCTCTTGGGCCTTTGGCCACAGACTGAAGGCTGCACTGTTGGCTTCACTGGTTTTGAGGTTTTGGGACTCGAACTGAGCCACTACTGGCTTCCTTACTCCTCAGCTTGCAGACAGACTGTGGTGGGACTTCACCTTGTGATCATGTAAGCTGATTCTCCTGAATAAATTCCCTTTTATGTATTCATCTATTCTATTAGTTCTGCCCTCTAGAGAACCCTGACTAATACAGGTAAAAGTTCTGTTACATACTTTTCATCACGGCAAGTAAGTCCATCAATTCAGCCACCACCTGAGCACACAGACACAGAACCCCACATACAAAAAGACAGTCACTACCGTTTCCTGTTACAACTGTCTCTCATACACGTACACACACACACACGAAGGAAAATATATCTTGGAATAAAAGGTTGAACTTTAAACAGAATGCATATGAACTTTCTTATTTTTCTCAGTTCACACAAATCTCACTTTGAGATCATGCATTCTTTTTTTTTTTTTTTTTGAGACGGAGTGTTGCTCTTGTTGCCCAGGCTTGAGTGAAGTGGCTCGATCATGGCTCACTGCAACCTCTGCCTCTGGGTTCAAGTGATTCTCCTGCCTCAGCCTCCCTAGTAGCTGGGACTACAGATACCAACCACCACTTCGGGCTAATTTTTGTATTTTTAGTGAGATGGGGTTTTGCCATGTTGGTCAGGCTGGTCTCGAACTCCTGACCTCAAGTGATCCACCCACCTTGGCCTCCCAAAATGCTGGGATTACAGGTGGGAGCCACCACCCTCGACCTGAGATCATGCATTGTTTTTTTTTTTTTTTTTTTTTTTTGAGATGGAGTCTTGCACTGTTGCCCAGGCTGGAGTGCAGTGGCGCGATATCGGCTCACTGCAAGCTCCGCCTCCCAGGTTCATGCCATTCTCCTGCCTCAGCCTCCCAAGTAGCTGGGACTACAGGTGCCCGCCACCATGCCAGGCTAATTTTTTGTACTTTTAGTAGAGACGGGGTTTCACTGTGTTAGCCAGGATGGTCTTGATCTCCTGACCTCGTGATCCACCTGCCTCCACCTCCTAAAGTGCTGGGATTACAGGTGTGAGCCGCCGCCCCCGGCTGGATCATGCATTCTTAATGCAGGCAACAACTGGATCTCTCTCTCTCGCTCTCTTTGTTGAATTGAAAGATGCTTTATTTCTTTTGAACACTAGCTCCTCCACCAACTGTATAAAATTGAAATATTTCACATGGTCATTCCCATCAGTTAAAGTAAAACAAAGCATTTTCCATATGTGGGTGTATTTTTTTTTTTTATACATCCATACACGGCATTTTTTAGCTCACTTCTCTACGGACAAGAAAAAGGACAAAAAAATGCGTATAAGATTTCATCTTTGCTCAGATAATTGGCTCTTGGAGGGGGGTGAAAAGGTGTTGGATAATACAATGGTTTGTGGCCCTGCAAAGGGTCACAGTACAGAAACAGATACACAGTGCACCTGTGCTATTATTTCAAGGGTGTGTGTGGGGTGACGATTAGGAAAAAAAGTTTGAAAGACGCATCAGGGAGGTAATAATAATAAAAGGTTGTAAAGCCATGCCGTACATGGCTAGTATCTGAGAATCATTGACCTTGACTGTAGGAAACTATAGACGTGTCACCCAGCACTCAAGAAACATGCATTATAACCGCCAGAGTTTGCTATGGGCCAGGCACACTGCCAAACCCTTTAAATGCATCATTTCACAGCAACCCTGAGAGGCAGGAACTCATATTATCTCCTTTTCACAAATGAGAAAATCCGGGGGTGGAGAGGCTAACTAAGCCACTTACTCAGTTCGGGTCCCACCGTTACTAGGAGCTGGAGCTTAGATTCAAACTCACGGTGTCTAACTAACTTATTTGAAGAACAGGCTTTTCGGAGGGTCTTGCTTGCAGCCGTTCCAGGAGCGTGAAACTTGCATTTCCCCTTCCTCATGAAATTAACAAAGTCTGGCCAAATGTTTTGGTCAGAGTCTTGTTCCTGACATTTCTATCACCTGGACTGGGAATCATTTCCACAGCCCCAGCAAATCCAGATGTTGGAGGTCAAAAGAGCAAGCCACAGGCCCATCGAAGGAACGATGGGCCTCCCAAGCCCAGCAATTAAGAGGGGTTTCTCAGCTGTGAACTTGCCTGTTGGCATCCTGATGAAAGTCTCTCATGGTAATTAAATAACCATGACTGTGGTTCGCACTTCCCCGAGACTTCGCTCAGAGGCCACGCAACGACCTCTTTCTGCCTGAGAAGACAACATTGCCAACCTTTGTGTTCAGTAAAGAAAGCGTGCCGGCTGGGCGCGGTGGCTCATGCCTGTAATCCCAGCACTTTGGGAGGCCGAGGCGGGTGGATCACAAGGTCAGGAGTTGAAGACCAGTCTGGCCAAGATGGTGAAACCCTGTCTCTAGTAAAAATACAAAAATTAGCCAGGCGTAGTGGCGTGCACCTGTAATCCCAGCTACCCAGGAGGCTGAGGCAAGAGAATAGCTTGAACTCGGGAGGTGGGGGTTGTAGTGAGCTGAGATTGCACCGCTGTACTCCAGCCTGGGCTACAGAGTGAGAGTCCATCTCAAAAAAAAAAAAAAAAAGAAAGAAGGAAAGAAGGAAAGAAAGCGTGGCTTTTCAGGGGCAATGGGAATGCATTTCAGGACAAGGAAGGGCCTCCATGGAGACAGAATCTGGTCTAGAGTTCTTGCTTAACCCCTTTGGAGAAATCCTGGTTGATACATTCCGCCCTTCCTTACGCCTCATCCTCCACACAGCTGCTGGGATGGTGTCTTTAATGCAAAAATCGTGACACCTTTCAGCTCAAAAATTCCTTGACGACTCCCCCTTTCCCCCAGCCGTATTTGCCATCAGTGAGACCACACGATCCCTCAGCAGAATTCCAGAAAACAGCCTGAGAACACGTACCTGCAGCAACCATTATATGCAGACTGGATAAACATTCTAATGGGTCTTGTACATACAGGTATTTTATGTAATGCTTAGATACATTTACCCAAGGCTCAGTTGGCTGTGGCCTTCCCCTGTCCTCCCAGCTAGCTTTAGAAATAAACGCAGCCCAACCAAATAAGAACAAGCAAAAGCTATTTATTCAGAGCTTGCCGTAGCAAGGGAGTCAGCCAGCATCACTTGCGTTTTGGCAGACACTCAAAGGTAGATAGAGGAGAGGGAAACCTTTATTGCAGAAGGAAAAGAAGACTCGGTGTGCTCTGATTGGAGCTGTTGTCATGGGGAACCTGAAGGTGGGATAATTAGAAGTGGTCATCTGCTGTGATCTGGTAGGGGTGTCTGTTTAGCTTTCTTGGGTTTATCCCCAGTTGGATGCAGGGACAAAAATTTTAGGGAAGCTGTCAGTTATTTTTGGAATCCTGGGCATTTGGGACCGATTATTACTGCGGTTGTTGCCTGGCTTCCTGAACCAGTTGCTACATAGAGTGAGCGGACTGTCTACAAGTCTGACTTACAGAGAGCAGGCTGGTGCCCTGGGCTGGTTCCTGTAGATACTGTCCGGGCCGGTCGTTGCAGATAGTTGGCTCAGGGTTCTATATAGAATCTGGCCACTGACGGTACATTCAGTCTCTCAGGTAAACATGTAAACCTAAAGAGATCACATGAAATTCTTGGCTCCTCATTTATAAATGTTTACAATTACTGACAGGTGACAATTAGAAGGAACGCAAATTATCTGTGTTGATTTACTTAACAGTTTGAAATGAGTTAAGGGATTCTTTAATGTATACACAATCAATCTTAAACATCATGGTGCATGTAAAAGTGTTCATCGAGATTGTATGTATGTATTTATGAACATTTATGCTCTTAATGTAATTGTTTTATTCATTTTGAACATTTCTTTTTTGTTTTGAGACAGGGTCTTGCTCTGTTCCCAGGCTGGAGTGCAGTGACATGATCATAGCTCACTATAGCCTCCATCTGCTGGGCTCAAGTGATCCTCCCACCTCAGCCTCCAAGGCAGATGGAATTACAGGCACATACCACCACACCCAGCTAATTTTTAAATTTTCTGTAGAGATAGGGTCTTGCTGTGTTGCCCAGGCTGGTCTCAAACTCTTAGGCTCAAGCAATCCTTCTCCCTCAGCCTCCCAAAGTGGTGGGATTACAGGCATGAGCCACCATGCCTAGCTGAGCATTTATTTATGAAATCAAAGGTTTCAGAATTTGAAGAAGGGTAAAATACATAAGAAACCGATGAAACCATAGACGAAATGGTCATATAGTAGGAGAAGGGAGATAAGGTAGCTCACTACTTCTCAGAGTGTGGCCCCTGTGGATCAGTGGCATCAGCCTCATTTGGGAATTTGTTAGAAAAGCAAATTCTCAGGCCTCACTAATGATCTACTGAATTAGAAACTCTGAGAATGACGCCCAGCAATCTGTATTTGAGTAGCCCTCTGGGTGGTTCTGATACACATGAATATTTAAGGACCACAAACTTAGATTAACACATCAAAATGTAACTTGACAGCAATAGATGATGATGATGGTGATGATGATGATTTTTTTTTTTTTTAATACAGAGTATAACTCTGTTGCACAGGGTGAGTGCAGTGGTATAATTACAGCTCACTGCAGCCTCAACCTCCTGGGCTCAAGCAATCCTCCTACCTCAGCCTCTCGAGTAGCTGGGACAACTACAGGCATGTGCCACTATGTCTAGTTATTTTTTATTTTTTGTAGATAAGGGCTCTTGCTATGTTGCCCAGGCTGGTCTTGAACTCCTGGATGCAAGTCATCATCCCACCTTGGCCTCCCAAAGTGTTGGGATTACAGGTGTGAGCCACTGAGCCTAGCCAAAAATAGATTAGTGATCAAGAACATAGGAGAAAGAGGAGAACAACTAGAAAGAAAAGAGAAAGGGTGCAGCATAGGCCTGATTAAACAAAAGACAGGAGCATCCGATAAAACAGGTCCACGAGTTATAACCACACTGGCAACATGCACTGTGGAAACTGCATTTCAATGCCAAGCCTCACAAGATAAGATATTAGGGAGAGAGACAGAGAGAGAGAGAGAGAGAGAGAAAAAAAAAAAAGGAAAGATGTTGAGGAGAGAAGAGTAACCACTTGGAATAGACACATTCATATTTTATTGATATCTCTGAGGGGAGCAGTGTATGTTTTGCTGGGCGCAGCTATTTTTCAAATGTCTGTAAATTTGATTGGGTTGAACAAAGTACAAATTAATTTAAATGCATCACTGAACTTACTATGACTTTTGCTGTCATGTGTTTTTCTCAGTCGATTTGCACTGAGACTACTGCCATGAAATCTCTGAACACTGAAAAGGGGTCCCCCTATGTAAAACAGTTATAGACCAGTGGCCTGTAGGGCAAAGTCTAAACTTATCAGCAAGGTCTGTTCCTAAGCATCTTATGAGCTATCCTTCCTTGTCTCAACAGGTTGGTTGTCTGCTGACTGCTCATTCACATGTGTCTTGTAGCAATATCAAGTCACTTGACGTTCTTAAAATTCAGCAGGTTTTGTTTCTTCTGCTAGTGAACTCCTACATATCCATTAAGACTCTGCTCAAATATCACCCCCTTTACTTCCCAGTAAACAATGTACTCCTTGAGTGAGGAGACCATGTGTTTTCTTCTGTATCTGCACAGGACCCAGCTTAATGCCTGGCTCAGTTAATGCTCAACAAATATTTGTTGAGTATTCATTTGCCACTTAGACACTTGTTACTTATCCAAAAGGTGTGCTTGTCTGTTAAATAAGACATAAAGCAAGCATGAGAAGGCTTGCATATATCCTTTACGTGGTCTTTGTAGTTTGCCTATATAAAGTTGTTGCTATTAATGAGTCAGTAAATGGGAAACAGAAAACAAAAACAGCAACAAAATCACAGTGAAGGAAAAAGAAAATCAGTCAACAAAAACAAAACCTAGGCTAATACTGTTGTTATTGTTTATCATGGCATTTAGCTTTGAGCTTCCTGGCAGTCTAGGTGAAAGGAAAATATTGGATTACATAAGCCAGTTTGACCAGTGAATCACAGTGGTTTATGAAGAGAGATGCATGGTTTTTTACACAAGGAATTTACTGTGTAGGTTCCTATGTTATTGACAAAGTGTTAGGTTACTCCAGTAGCTATAGAGAATATTTATTTGTTCATTCTTCAAATATTCTTTCAGCACGTGTCCTATCCTAGACATTGTGCAGATCTTGGGCTATAGAAATGAGTGATACGTTCACATTCTACAGGAGGAGAGACACAGGTGGATTCATGCAATATAGGGTGATACAGTCCATGTTAGAAGGAAGGTCAGGAGGGTCTAGGAGCCCAAGGCAGAAACCTTGGCTGTCATTGAGAAAGGAAGGCTCTGGGGAAGAGAAGACATCTGAGCTGAGTTTTAAAGAATGAGTTGGGTTGGCCAGATGAAGTTTCAGTGGAGGGGTGTCCTGGTAGATAGAATATCAAGTGTAAAGTTTTGGAGGAATGAAGCATGGTGCAAGGTGCAGCATTGCATGATGCAAGCGACTCAGTCACACTAGGGCACTTGGTGGGGAGGGGAAGCAGGTGAAATTGACAAGGTAACAAGCAAGTGCCACACCGTGAATTATCCCCAGTGACACCAAAGGACCTTGGTCTTTGCGTTCTGCAGGGCAGGGCAAGGGGGAGCTATAAAAATAATTTAAATAAAAAAGGAACATAGTCTAAGTTATGTATTTAAAGATGAACAAATGTTCCTCATGCCGTCTCTCCTTAGTCCCCCACTGGGGCCCAGCTTTGCTCTGTAGGCAATCTGCCTGATCCTAAGTTTCTTCGCTATGAGGCCACGCACTTCGGAAACACTGAAGCCTGAACTGACATCAATTATGCTGAAAGGGGGAAAAATTAATTAAAAGTTTTCGAAGGGCCGTGTTCTGTATTCTTCTCTATTTTCGTGTTATCAGCAACGCTGCCTTTTCTCCTGGCTGGGAGTTATTACAGTATAACATTTTCATGTTGCTTGTAGGGTAATTATGTCAAATATATGGGAGATGATAAGCGGCAGTTTGTATTATTCTGTGATTAATCTCCATACATTCTGGCATTTCAATCTGGTCTAAGAAGACTACATTTGCTAAACTCTGGTGCAGAGGGAGGATGTGGGGAAGAGCCGGGAGGATTGGCGAGTCGAGACTGAGGAGATTCTGGTTGGAAATATCCCAGTTCCCTCAAAGAACCCACCAACCCCAGGCTCCAATTCCCCTGTTCCTTCCAAGGCTCATTAAGCGTAGTGCTTCTGAAAGTGCACCTGGCTTGCTTGTGTACAAAGCACACTCCTACCCCCTTTGCTGGCCTCCCCCACCCCAAACCCACAGAATCAATATTTAGAATGTTATAAAGCCAAGGAATTTGCATTTCCTACCACTCCCTGCCAAATCATTCTTACATGTTTAGAATTTTTGAAAAGCAGGTCTAGCTCTGTCAGACCCAACCCTTTGCAAACCTGAAATCGGATATGAAAGTTTTCCAAGATGGTGCTGGAGGAGCAGACTTGGGAATTTAGAATGACCTGGGATGACCCAGGGAGACCCTTGCATCTCCTTATCTGGGCTTCTTTAAAAATGTGAAATAGATGGAACTGGTTTATTGTTACCCAGAGGTAGGATAAGGCATCTCTTGCAAGATGTTAGAACAGGGAAAAGAACATTTCAGTAGAGGTTCTAGACACAAAGTTTGGGAATGAGCCCTGCAGTTGGAACAGAGTCTGAAGCAGGAGAAATCTTGGCAGGGAAAGTAGAGGGGTGCCTGGTTTCACATCCTCTTTGGTCAAGGGACCCCCCGCCCTGAATCATCCTCAGCATCTCAACCAGAGAGGGTGATAGCAGATGACTTCTCCAGGCACACAATGCTGTGCTTCTGCTGCATTTCAACCTAATGTTGGGGTGCTTTTTTTTTGAGACGGGTCTCTCTCTGTCACCCAGGCTGGAGTGCAGTGGTGCGATCTCACCTGACTGCAACCTCCACCTCCCGGGTTCACGCCATTCTCCTGCCTCAGCCTCCCCAGTAGCTGGGAATACAGGCTCCTGCCACCACACCCGGCTAATTTTTTGTATTTTTAATAGAGGCGGGGTTTCACCGTGTTAGCCAGGATGGTCTCGATCTCCTGACCTTGTGATCTACCCACCTCGCTGGGATTATAGGCGTGAGCCACCGCGCCCGGCCAGGGTGCTTTTTCTTGATCACCACGCTGTTCTGGTTTCTGAAAGCTGCCTCGCAGGGTGGTGGATCCCTTAGAGGTAAGGTTCATATGGGGCCTCTGTGTTACATCTCTCTAAGCCATTCCCATTGGGGCCGGACCCCTTTCGTCCTCACTAGCGTGACCTCTTGGGCCCTGCAGCATTCCAGATTCTTCCCAGTTCCCAAGTGGAACCCTCTGCCAAGTAACCCCTTACACAGACAGGCAAGGAATATTGTGGCTTATGTTGAGTTCTCTTTAGTTTATGATTTATTGATGGAGAGTATGAAATTTTCATTAAAACAGACTGCTGTTTCTCACTCATTTGTCACATTTTTAATTTGTATTTTAAAACATTAATAAAACTGACACAATTAATTATTTTTCAAAATGTCAAATATATTGAAGATATGGGACTGGAATGAAGCTTCGTGTTGTAGCAGAAGGAGGCGTTGGTTCAAGAAAATGATCTCCTGGTTACACTGAGATCTTTCTCCTTCCTGAACCTTATGGTCAGATAAATTGTCTCTGAGTTCTTAACAGATATCACTGTTTACAAAGTACTTTCATTTAAAAAAAAATTCTGAGATATTGTCCAGTAGTGCTTGGGGCAGTCCTGGGTTATGTCTGTGGTCTTAGTGTTATTAATAATGTATCCCTGGACTGTCCTCATTTGTATGACAAATTGTATGATGTTCTGAGTCTAAGACTGTAAGGGGTCTTGAGTTAAACATAACTGGTTCATGTCCTTGGTAGCCACATGACCTCAAGCCTGTTTCCCTATTTGTAAAACGCAGAAAATAATAGCACTAGCTTCATGGTATTGTCATGAGTTTAGATGAGATGATATAATATGCCTGGCATATAGCAAGAGATCAATATACGATTGCTGCCACCCTATTTGTGGCCATTATTACCATTAGACCCTGCATAGGGCTGGTCCCGACTTTGCTCTCAGCCTCACCTCACTCTACACTCCCCGTTGCAGCCTCTCTCTGGCAACTGTGGACTTCTTTCAGTTCCATGTGTATGTCTTTGCCACAGGGACTTTGCACCTGCTGCTTGATCTTTTAACCTGAATCCCTTCTCAGCTCAAACATTATTCCCCAGGGAAGCCTGCCCTGATCTCTCTCATTAGATCAAGTCCTGTCGTCAGCTCTTGAAACATCCTACATCTCTCCTCTGTAACTATTGTCATTGTCAAAATTTAGCAGTTATTCGTGTGATTCTTTGGTTTATGTCCATCTCCCCCTCCAGTCTGTAAGTTCCAAGAAGATAGGAACTATGTCCGTCTTTGCTTACCACTGGTTCCCAGTACGCAGTGGAATGCTGAGCTATAGTGAGTGGTCAATAAAAATTGGTTCAATGAGTGAATTGAATTTCACTGCTTCCTGACTCATCAGTTCTACTTCATCTGTTCCTATTAATGCCCAGGTCTCCCCGTCTTTTTCTGTATCTTTCACTGACTATCCAACCTTGGATAAAATGGGTGCTATTATAACAATAATAATAGCTGAGATTTTTGGAGTGCTTGCTCTATACCAGATATTTTACTTGCATTATTTTATTGGAGACTTATGACAATCTGATGAATTCAATGCAATCATCATGACTCTCATTTCACAGATGAGGAAACTGAGGCTGAGGTAATGATATCCAGCAGGTGAGTGACCAGCTGGGATTCCCGCACAGATGGCTGGACTCCAGAGCTCTTGCCTCTAGCTGAGACTGTTCTGTTCCTCCTGTAAACTATTTTATGAGAAAATAGTTCATCACTGTATCCTTAATCTCCAGCCAAGTGTCTGGAATATAAGGAGTGTGATAAATATGTACTCAATAACTTGATGTTTGAATGAATAAATATATTCTGATTATAAAATGCCATATTTGTGGCCCAGCATGGTGGCTGAAGCCTGTAATCCCAGAACTTTGGGAGGCTGAGGTGGGTGGATCACCTCAGGCTGAGGTCAAGAGTTCAAGACCAGCCTGGCCAACATGGTGAAACCCCATCTCTACCAAAAATACAAAAATCAACTGGGCATGGTGGCACCTGCCTGTCATCCCAGCTACTCTGGAGCCTGAGGCAGGAGAATTGATTGAATCTGAGAGGTACAGGTTGCAATGAGCCAAGATTGTGCCACTGCATTCCAGCCTGGGTAACAGAGCGAGACTCTGTCTAAAAAAAATAAAAAAATAAAATAAATAGCATATTTGTGAGTTGTAATTTTTTTAAAGTTACTTCCATTTTTTTTTCTTTTTTAGTTTAGTTTTCCTGTCACAATCTGGGATCGCCATGGAACATGTGACCTATATGAATAATGTCTGTCTTATTTGCGGTGGTGAATAAATATTTAAGAATCCTCGGGCCAATTGCACGCAGGGTGCTTCCAGCTGGTATAACCTGGAATCCCAGGTTAGGATCTGAAAGAGTGAAGACTCAGGGGTAATTTTCCTCTGAAGGGAGTCGGGGCGTGGGAGGATGGAAGGAGAAAGTGGTGTGAGGCTGCGGGGAAGATCTGCCCAGGCATCTGAGCCTGCGTGCAGGAGGCAGAGCCCTCCTTTGGGTCTGATGAGGGTCAGAGAGAGAAGGAGGCTCTGCGGAGCTGAAGCAGTCACTCGGGCCAGGGGCAAGTGTTCTGGGTAAGTGGGTCTTGGGTTGGGATTCTTCTTTTAGCTTCCCTACCTCCCACCCCTCAATTCCCTTCTCAGAGGAAAAGGACCACTGAATCTTGTGTCTTCCAGATCCCATCCTGGAATTCCAGATCATATCAGCTGGAAGCACCCTGAGGGCAGTTGGCCCAGGGATCCTCAAACATTTATTCAGCACCGCCCACAAGGCAGACGTTGTTCATATGGATCACATGTTCCATGGCAGTGCCCAGATTGTGACCGAACACCCAAACTGAAAAAAGTGGAAGTAACTAAAAAATATCGCAACTCACAAGTATGCTATTTAATAATCAGAATGTATTTATTCATTCAAACATCAAGTTATTGAGTACATATTCATCGAGCTCCTTATATTCCAGGCATTTGACTAGAGGTGGAGGATACAGTGATAAACTGTTTTCTCAAAGACACAAATAGATACACTATAAATGATATAATTTAAATATCACACAAATTTATCTACTGTATACAAATAAAATACATACATACACACACATATGCAATGAAGTATATACAACATGAAAATACAGCATGGCCGGGCGCGGTGGCTCACGCCTGTAATCCCAGCACTTTGGGAGGCCAAGACGGGTGGATCACGAGGTCAGGAGATCGAGACCATCCTGGCTAACACGGTGAAACCCCATCTCAACTAAAAATACAAAAAATTAGCTGGGCGCGGCGGCGGGCGCGTGTAGTCCCAGTTACTCGGAGGCTGAGGCGGGAGAATGGCGTAAACCCGAGAGGCAGAGCTTGCGGTGAGCCGAGATCGTGCCACTGCACTCCAGCCTGGGGACAGAGCAAGACTCCGTCTCAAAAAAACAAAAAACAAAGAACAACAAACAAAAAAACCCCACAGCACACTCATTCTTTGTCTAGGTTCATGCAGTCATGTGGTCTAAAATTCCGTGGGAGCTACAATAGGGTACACAATGACCCTTCTCTCTCCTCCCTCGGGTCTCTGTCTGCCCCCTGTCTTATCTCCCAGCACAACCAGCACCATCAATTCTTTGGTTTCCCCTCCAGAGCAAATACGTTTATCTTTTTTTTTTTTTTTTTTTTTGAGATATGATCTTATTCTGTCACCTAGGCTACAGTGCAGTGGAAAGATCATGGTTCACTGCAGCCTCGGTTTCCTGGGCTCCAGTGAACCTCCTACCTCAGCCTCCTGAGTAGCTGGGACTACAGGCAGGCACCACCATGTCCAGCTAAGTTTTTTTTTTGTAGATACAGAGTCTCACCATGCTGCCCAGGCTGGTCTCGAACTCATGGGCCCCAGAAATCTACCTGCCCTGGCCTCTCAAAGTGCTGGGATCACAGGTATAAGTCACCACACCCAGTCTCAGGGCAAAAATGTTTAAATGTTGCCCCCCGCTGCCCCCGCCACGACACCTTTCTTTTTCTTTTCTCTCTTGTTTTACACAAATGGGAGCAAAGTAAACAGTGTTCTAACCTTGTCTTTTATGCGTATACATATCTTGGAGGTGGTTCATATCAGTACACAAAAAGCTTTCTTGTTCTTTTTTACAGCTGCTTTTTGATAGCTCCACAGATGTCAATGGTGAATTATTAACAGGAAATCAATAGAATGGAAAACTTCTGCAGGGCTTTCCTGTTATGGAAAGAAGTTCCTGGTATAAAACAGAATGGGGGAGAAAACCAGATTGTAGTTTCACACCATATGATATATGATATTATCATGGTTATGAAAAATAGAATCTACACATATATGTGAATAGCTATATGGATTGGGAAGAATGTTTATTAAAATACTAACATCAGTTATATCC
This sequence comes from Macaca mulatta, assembly GCF_049350105.2. Taxonomy (NCBI): domain Eukaryota; kingdom Metazoa; phylum Chordata; class Mammalia; order Primates; family Cercopithecidae; genus Macaca; species Macaca mulatta. The sequence continues at coordinate 9,779,105 of NC_133425.1, read as the reverse complement.
CAGTGGCAGATTTATTGTCGCGTGTGTGTGTGTGTGTGTGTGTATATACACACACACACACACACGTACCATATATATATATATACACACACACACACACACACACACAGTGTTTTGTTTTTTTTTTTTTTTGAGATGGAGTCTCGCTCTGTCATCCAGGCAGGAGTATAATAGTGTGATCTTGGCTCACTGCAACCTCTGCCTCCCAGGTTCAAGCCATTCTCCTGCCTCAGCCTCCCAAGTAGCTGGGACTACAGGCATGTGCCATCACGCCGGGCTAATTTTTGTAGTTTTAGTAGAGACGGGGTTTCATCATGTTGGCCAGGCTGGTCTTGAACTCCTGACCTCAGGTCATCTGCCTGCCTTGGCCTCCCAAAGTGCTGGGGTTACAGGTGTGAGCCACCATGCCTGGCCTGTTTTTGTTTTTTGAGACAGGATTTCACTTTGTTGCCCAGGATGGAGTGCAGTGATGCAATCACAGCTCACTGCAGCTTCAATTTCTGAGCACATGCGATCTTCCAGCCTCAGCCTCCCAAGAAGCTGGGACTACAGGCATGCACCACCACGGCCAGCTAATTCTTACATGTTTTGTAGACATGGGGTTTCATCTTGTTGCCCAGGCTGGTCTCCAACTCCTGGGCTCAAATGATCCTCCCACCTTGGCCTCCCAAAATGATGGGATTACAGGTGTGACCCACCACACCTGGCCTGTATTTTTAATAAAAGTAAAAATGGGTGATTCCTACAGCCATGACAAAGGAAATATTATCTTTGTTTTGAAACAAACAAGTGCCCTTCACACCTGCTCTGCCTTTTACTACTGCTGAGGGTGGATAATTAGCGCGATTCCCAGGGCCTCAACTGTGAGTCCTCCCCTTTTTCTTAGCTCAATGCCTGGCACATGATTAAAACATGGAAGCAAAAAACCCAAAACAAACAAAAACAAACAAACAAAAAACAACAACAAAAAAGAAAAAGAATAAGCATCTGAACTTAAGGGAGCAAGAATGGCTTTGTCAAGGGAACTTTGAATCCACTTTAATTTGCTTTAGCAATTCATTGAAGACTTCATTACTTGAGCTGATTTTAGTAATGAATTGGTTGTGACTCTCCCCATTGCTAGTCATTATTCCCTAATGTTGAGATACCGAGGTTGCAAGCCTTCACCCAAGTCAACCTTCTCATTTTAGAGACGAGGATGTTCAGTCCCTCAAAGTGCCCGAAGAAGACGTCAAGGCGTGGTGAAGTTAGCGATGTACAAGTTATTATATGAAGAGCTTTCAAAACATACAAGTACCTGGGGGCTACAAATAATAAAATGGGTTGTTAGAGATGAAAGAGTTGGGATTCAGGACCTGTTTCAACCCCTTCTTTTTTTTTGAGACAGTGTCGCTTGGTCACCCAAGCTGGAGTGCAGTGGCGCAATCTTGGCTCACTGCAACCTCCGCCTCCTGGGTTCAAGTGATTCTCCTGCCTCAGCCTCCCGAGTAGCTGGGATTACAGGCGCACGCCACCACACCCAGCTGATTTTTGTATTTTTAGTAGAGACAGGGTTTTGCCATGTTGGCCAGGCTAGTCTCCAACTCCTGACCACAGGTGATCTGCCAGCCTCGCCCTCTCAAAGTCCTGGGACTTTGAGGCATGAGCTACTGCGCCCTGTCCAACCCCTTCATTTTTGATGCTTTTGTCTCTCACTTTGACCACGAGGACTTGAGAAAACACTTGTTCCGGATCAAACCAAAGAGCCAGGGCTAAAACCTGGGTATTATGATTCTCAGCCCTGGGACTTTCTTCAACATTGTGTTCCATACACCCCAGGCAGCACATGAAAGATGGCAGGGCTCCCTACGCAGTGAGTCTTCCATACCTTCACCTTTACTTGACTTGATGAGAATTATGCAGGAACCAAAATTTGCAGGTGACGTTCCTATGATGAAGGATTGGCTGCAATGCCACATTCATCACAGAACTCATAAGAGCAGTGCCTACAGTTTGGAAATCCTTTTTCCTTGACAAATGATATATTTCATTTATTTCCCATGATCTTCTTGCATTATTTCAGTATTATTAATACTTGGCAAATATATTAAAAAAGTAATAAACTGGCAATTATGATTGTGCTATGGACCCCAAACTGCAATTATTCATTACGTTTCAATTATTAACTTCCCTTCAAATGTCTTTCAGTGAAGATTGTAAGAAGAAAAAAAAATCCCGATGAAGCTCTCTACCCTAGTTCCTGGAGATCTATGTTTCACTCTGACTTGACATTTTTCTGATTTATCTGCTATCTCAGGGCTATAGGAATCAAAATAATAATAAAAAAGTCCTCGCTACTTAATAAACAATAACCATCAACACCTTATATTTATATAGAGCTTTTTATCTCTTCCTAGTGCCTTAGTATCTATGACTGCATTTTATTTCAAAACTAGGCTCATGAAGTATGTGGTTCCAATATGTGCCCCTGTTTATTGATGGGGGACACAGAGACACATAGAGACTCAGAGACTAGGCACAGAGGACACTCAGACGGTGAGACTTCCCACCACTCACACCACTCCACCACCACTCCCCACCATAGCATCTCAGCACCAGCCCCAGTTCCAAGGCGAGTCTTGACCTAAAGAGAAAGTCAATCACTGAGACTGATGGAGAAGGTGATGATGACAGGAGTAGCTGTTCTCTGAACTTGCACAGGGACCTGAGCGCTGGGCACATGTTACTTTGTCTAATGTTCCCAAGATCCCAGTGGGGAAGATATAGTAATAATTCTACTTGATGGAAATCTTAGGAGATTTGCCCAAAGGCCCACAGCCAGTATCTAGGAGTACAACCATAGTGATGATAACCCTGATTATAGTTGCGTGAATTCAGTGTTGACCATGTGCCAAGTATATTTGTAGATTTTATAAATGAGAGTCCTGAGGATCAAAGGACTTGCTCAAAGTCAGTAACAACCACCATGTTGCTCACCTCTCCACCAGCACCTCTGCCTTCAGCACCCCCACCAAGCACTTGTGTGTGTCATCCCATCTGATGTGCCACCTCATTACTATTTTTGCTTTAACTGCCAAAGGAAAAGTAGTGATGGGAACAGGAAAGAGGGATGTCTATGGATGTAGTTGCCTTGGAGAGACCCTCCCACCAGAATTTGGCTTATGATTAGCCCTCAAAGCAATTCTACACCCTCCACCTGCTCCCACTTCTCACATTATCCCTGTAGGAGTACGATAAGTGATAGCTATAAAGGACATGAAGAGTTCCTTTTTTTTTTTTTTCAAATAAGCAAATTGCATTAAATTTTAATGATGGCCATTATGGACTGGTTTGTCTTTGGTGCTTAAGCGAGTCCTCCGGTCCCCTTTGAAGAATTACATTTGCACAGATTAATTGTCTGCAATTTTGTCCGGCACATCTTTATCCCAGTCATCACACTGCGAAACCTTGTCCCCATCTGGGCACAGCTCAATGATGTAGCACTTTGGCCTTTAAAATATGCACAATAAATATTTCAGATTTTCTGATGAATGACTTGCTCTCATGGCAAGGCTGCAGGGATAGAGTTTTGCAGGGACAGAAGGAGGGAGAAGCGAAGCAAATCTCAAAACGAGAGTCACTTTCAGGCTTCACAAAGAGGTACTGGGTGCCAGGCAGAAGGGGTGGCTTTTGTGGTCAGATGCCACAGCAGCAGGAGTCACGCTGGAGTTGCTTTCTGAAATGCCTGACTGTGTCCTTCTCCTGGACAGGTGTCACTTTCCCAGGATGACTCTCTTCCAAGGAGCACATTTAACCTTCCCAATCTTAGGAACCCTATATGAGACCAAAGTTCCTGCTGAAAGAGATGTGTGATTTTCGGTAAACCGGTCCATGGAAAACTCAATGAAGTGACCAATGTAACATTCAAGCTAACAAGTGAATAGTAAATGGGACACTCAGTTGAATAGTCTGTGGAACCCTCAGTGAAATAATCAATGTAACATTCAATTGGTACTTTGTACTCCATTTATTCAACAATTCAATTTTCCATAAAGCATCCACTTGGTCCTTTAAAGCTCTGGACCAGATCGTGCCATTTACCTTTTAAAAATATTCCGTGGTTTCCTATTACACTTAGAATAATATACTAACTCCTGACCATGTACCTAAGGCTCTGACATGAACCATAACCACCTCACGCATTCATCACCCCTCACAATACTCCATCCACACGGGCCTTGGCCCATCTTCCCTGAACTCACAGAGCATGTTGCTGCTCCAGAACCTTGACACTTGCTCCTCTCTCTTCCCAGAATACTCTGCCTTGGGATCTTCCCAGGGCTGGCTTCTTGATGTCATCCAGGTCTCAACTCAAACGTTCTGTCAAATGTCTGAGGATATATTCTTGAACTAATCTAAGGCAACCCCTTCATCTCAACCATTCTCCATCAATTACTTTATTTTATCAGCTCTCATCACTATTCCAACTTGTTTGCTTTGTTTATGTCTGCTTTGCTTATTGGTTATCAGTCTCTTCCAGTCCAATGTAAGTTCCATGAAGGTAGGGACTTATTTATGTTGTTCATCGTGGTATCCCTACTGCTTAGAATGTAGCTCATCACCATGTCAGTGCACAGAAGACATCTGTTGAATGAATGAATATTTCTTGAGCACTAATGACATGCAGATTGTATGTTGAGCACCTGGAATATAGCACTAAATGAGACATGTGGTTCTTTTTAATGGATCCCTTTACATTCTAGTAAGGTGTTTGTTCTTTCACCTTTCATGGCCTTGCACAGCAGCTCTGGGAGGCAAACACACCCAGATAGGAGTGACTGGTGTCCAATTTTGATCATGATGCTAGGGTCAGATTCAGAAGTCCTAGAGGTTTTAGTGTCAAAAGAGTTTTTAGAGATCATGACATCCGAACTTCCTGTTTGTAAGTCCCAGAGAGAGGATGTGGCTTAGACAAGTTTACACAGAGGGCTAGCGGCAGAGTGAAAATTAAAATGCAGGACTTTTGACTCCAGGAGTTATATTCCTTCAATTTTATTGTCTCAACACTAGGATCTGGGTTCTGAGCAGCCTACGCATTGTTTCAAAAGAAAAATTTATACTAGCACATTCTAATTAAAACCCATCAAATCAAGATTGGTGTATTGGAGCTGAACCCCAGGTAGTACCACAAAAGACCTTACTAGGGGCACCTGAGCCAGGTAAGCATTCCCACTGGCTCTTCCATAAGCAATCCACCTCTCCATTCTTTCTTCCAACAGATTTTCAGTGCCTCACTTATATTGGGACACAAAAACAGCTAGAGCTGCTATGAATTCAACTTTACTTCTCATCTACATGAGGTAGGTTCCCTATTTCATAATAGAGGTATCTGCCAAGAGAATGTTCCTCATTTCTAGTTCACAAAGAATTCTACAGCCCTTTCCATTAAATATCCGATTGACAGTCCCTCTGAGTGCTTCACAGACTATTCAACTTTTCCATGGACTATTCCGTTGACTGTTACATTGGTCATTTCGTTGAGGATTCCACAGACTATTCAACTGGGTGCCCCATGAATTATTCAATGGTTACCTTGATTGTTACACTGGTCACTTCATGAGTTTTCTATGGATGAGTGCACCAAAAATCACACATCTCTTTCAGCAGGAACTTTGGTCTCAGATGGAGTTCCTGAGACTGGGAAGGTTAAATAAACTTCTGCATGAGTGCAAGAGGCCCTTCTATCTCTGTTATCTTGTTGTGGCAGAATCCTTCAGTGCCCACTCCTTGAGGAAAACCAACATGGCTTCCCTTGTGATAACTCTTACAGCAGTTTCAAACGTGGCCATAAAAAGCAGCACTTGATTTCCCAGCTGAAACACTTCTTTTTCCAGTGTCCCAAGGAGGGGGTTGGAATGGGATAAGTTATGTGTTGTGGTTTTAGGCATTAATGAATATGAGAAACTAAATTATGGAATTTTGCAATGCAAATTATATTTTGAACAGAAATTCTTCATTTCTGAATGCTAAGGACTCATAAAGAATGTCAATGGTTTATGAATTAGGCCATTAGCATGCAATTTGTGATTCAAACAGCACACTAGCACTGTGTAATAAGTAACTATATAAAGAGTAGTGTTTTTGTCTACATTTTCAAAATATTTTGCTTAATGCATTAGAAAGTTTTCAAAAGGCTGCAGTGGGCCTCCCTTCCTTCCTCACTCCTCCCTCCCCGCCTTCCTTCTTCCCTCCGTCCTTTTCTTTTGAGACAGAGTCTCGCTCTGCTGCCCAGGCTGCAGTGCAGTGGCGCGATCTCGGCTCACTGCAAGCTCCACCTCCCAGTTCAAGCCATTCTCCTGCCTCAGCCTCCTGAGTAGCTGGGATGATAGGCGTATGCCACCACACCCTGCTAATATTTGCATTTTTAGTAGAGATGGGGATTTCTCTATGTTGACCAGGTTGGTCTCGAACTCCCAGCTTCAAGCAATCCATCTGACTCGGCCTGCCAAAGTGCTGGGATTATAGGCGTGACCCACCATGCCCGGCCCCTCCTTCTTTTCCAAGCTTCCTCCCCAATCCCAATTCTCTCCCTCCCTCCCTCCCATCCTCCTTTATTGGTTAACTACATTCCCCTCCCTTCCTTCATCCCTCCCACCTTTCCTTCTTCCTTCCTTCCTGCTTTCTTTCCCTCCTCCCTCTCTCCCTCGCTGTCCTCCTTTCTCTCTCCTTCCCTGTCTCCTTCCTTTCTTTCCTCTCTCTCATTCTCTTTCCATTGGCTACATTAGCTATTACTCCTATGCTTCCCAGTCTAGTCCTTCCCAGATTAGATTATGGGAGCTGAAAGAGTTTTAAGAACTAATCTAGACTAGTCCCACTAGCTCTAGAGATGGGAACCCTGAGACCCAGAGAGTGAAAGGTCATGTCCAAGGTCCCACAGGGATAGATCCAAGTGGAGCCAGGTCTCTGCAATACTCAGCCCCTCAGTTGACTCCATCATGCCAGTGAGCAATCGACTTATCTAAGATACTTTACTGAGAGTGGGTTTTCATGGAGGCAGAGAGATTAGGGCACTGGCTATCAGGTGAGATGAGAGGGTGGGAAGGAGATGAGAAACTGGAGGTGAAGAAAGGGTGTGGCAGGAAAAAGCTAATGCAAATTTCAACTGTACAGTTTATTAATTGGGATGACTTGATCTCAAGGCAACTGGGACCAGGAAATAGCATTGGTATGGAGTAAAATTTCAGTTCAGTTGAAAAAATGAGGTTTTGCAATTAGAACCATCAGTCAAAGAAGGAAGTACCTAGTGAAGTGGTGCGCATTCCATCACTTAGAGAATTTCAGGTTGAGTGCAAATACTAATACATAGAAATCCAAGAGCCTAAAATTATTCTAGCTTAGTGGTGGTCAACCTTGGCTGCACCTCAGAATCACCTAGGGGAGATTTGAAAACCCTCTCCATGCCCGAGAAACACTGTCAATGAAATCAGAATTTCTAGGGGTGCGACTTGAGACATCAGGACTTTTTTTTTTTTTTTTTTTTTACGTTTTCTTTTAAGAATTCCAGTGTTCAGCTAGGATTCAGAAGTACTAGTAAGCCCAGTGGTTCTCAACTTTTAGTGTGCATGAGAAACACCAATGAAGCTAATAATCAATGTAGGTTCCTGGGTGCCTCTGCCTACCTATTCCAATTCAGTTCATCCGAAGGGGGACCTGGGAATCAACATTTGAACAAACAACCCACATGACACTGATGCTGCTGATCTGAGGACCACAGTCATAGAAACACTCCCTGTGTACTTCTCTGTGTGACATTCGATTCTCTTCAACAAATGTCCCTGCTAGTTATCCACCCGCCACTTTGCTACTTCCAGAAACAAGGAGGAGCCAATTCCACTAATGGGTTAACTGCACGTGAGAGAGCTCTGACTCAAGGCCAACAGTCTCAGATGGCTTTGGGGAGTCCTGGTCAGAATCATTTGGGAATAGACGTATTCAACTTTTAGCTACAGGGATGCACACATAATCCTAGCCTTGAGTGGAAAGCTAGCGATAAGAGAGAAATAACCTTCATCCAAATCTAGCTGTTCTCTTCCCATATTGATGGAGGATTTTTGGTCATCCTTGCTTCTCACCCTAGCCAGCTGCAGTCTCTTCCAGGTAACCAAGATGCTGAGGATTTTGCTGTCTTCTCCAAACAATTCTCTAAAGCCCTTCTCCAAACAATTCTCTAAAGCTTCTGAGAGTGCCTTTCCCACTTTGCAGGAAAGACCTTCAAAGTCAATAGTCCTGTGTTAGCTGTAATGAAATAGACAAGATCTAGAGTCTGCCAGGGATTCCTGCAGCAGCCATTTTCCAGGAAGATGGCAAACAATAGCATTATTCAAATGACCAGAGGCAAAATATCCCCCCTACCAAGAGTACCTTGCAGATTTGCACATTCTGTAATGGACTGTCTTCAGAAGCACACACAGAGAGTGTGCTCTGTGAGTGATGGCCAGAAGGCAAAGAGCTCACCTTGGGCTATGAAATATTTAGAAGTTAACTTAGCACCCTCATGCTTTATAAAGAAGAAAGTTCATGCATTTTTAAATTATTTTGTAGATCATGTTGAAGGCTGACAATGCAGATTTACCACCACGGCTGCGATTTAAATACCAGGTTATTCTCTCATTATGTTAACAGAGTGAAGAGAAAGAGAGAGTCATTCCCTCTGATCTGTCAAAAGCCTGTTGCGCTCCTCTTGGTGAAAGCATGCCCCCCTCCTCAACTCTGGCTTCCAGGAGATGCTCCCCCTTGGTGTGAGAGGTTGAGGAAGGGTGTGATTGGATGCTTTGAGAGAACTGTCTGTGTTTGGGGGAGCAGGTCGGAAGGGGCGGCAGAGTGTTCATGCCTATTAACTAGAACAGCATGGTGCATGAGCCAGGTTACGTCTTCTGCAGCAGAGTGGGGCAGCGGGTGACGTGAGATGCATCTTCCTCCTTTATCAGAACTTGTGAATTCCTTCAAAAGAGAAAGTGTGTGTGTGTGTGTGTGTGTGTGCGCGCGCGCATGCATTTTGGGTGAACAAATTCATATCAGAAACTATCAGGAAACTGTTTCTGGAATGGTGGCTTAAACCATGAGTTCTAGCACTTTGGGAGGCCAAGGCAGGCAGATGACTTGAGCCCAGGAGTTCAAGGCTAGCCTGGGCAACATAGCGAAACCCCATCTCTACCAAAACTTAGCTGGGCATGGTGGCATGTGCCTGTGATCCCAGCTACTCAGGAAGCTGAGGTGGGAGAATAAAGTTGAGCCTGGGAGGCAGAGGTTGCAGTGAGCTATCACACCACTGCACTCCAGCCTGGGCAATACAGGGAGACCTTGTCTAAAACAAACAAACAAACAAACAAACAAGAACAAACTATCAGGAAACTGGAGACCCAGTCTAGGTGATGAGGAGGGGGAAATAATAACTTGCAAATAGCTCACAGACCCCACACTCCACACCCCGTATTGGGTGGAGACAGAGTCATGGTGTGGATTTACAATCAGATGCTATTTAGTAGCTGTTTGCAGCTGTGTGGCTTTGGACAAGTTACTAAACCTCCCTGAGCATAGTTTCCTTTTCTGTAAAGTGGGGCCCAAAACTACCACCCTCAGTGGTCCCATGTGACAATAAAAAGACACAGCACAAGGAAGGGGCTTAGTACAGGCGCAGAGTACAGTCTCAATGCAGTCTGGCCAAAAACACGCAAAATTCCATGATTAAAAAAAAATCTTACTACAGACTAGAAATTTGTTTGGGCTTTGCAGTTTTTATCTTATTTTGTGCTCACAGCAAACCCACGGGGAACTGTCCATATTATGCTTATCTCACAGACAGGACTGAGGTTCAGATAAACAACGAGCCTCAAAGCACACAGACACTAACAGGCAGAGGCAGGATTTGAATTTGGGTGTCCCTGACACCAAAGCTGGGGCTTTTCCACTTTCCCCTGCTGTCTCCCTTCCCTGGAGAGAAGATCTCATGGCTTTATGAGCTTAGGAGCTGTGAGGGCCCATGAGTTGAGCAGTGAGGGAATATTTATTTATTTATTTACTGAGACATAGTTTTACTCTGTTGCCTAGGCTGGATGGAGTGCAGTGGCGTGATCTTGGCTCACTGCAACCCCCAACTTCCAGTTCAAGTGATTCTCCTGCCTCAACCTCCGGAGTACCTGGGACTACAGGTGTGACCACCATACTGGGCTAATTTTGGTATGTTTAGTGGAGTTAGGGTTTCACCATGTTGGCCAGGCTGGTCTTGAACTCCTGACCTCAGGTGATCCACCTGTCTTGGTCTTCCAAAGTGCTGCGATTACAGGCATGAGCCACTGTGCCCGGCCCACTTAGCATGTTTTCATGTTCAACGTTTAAAGTATTGGTGGCAGGAAAATGTTCATGGGTTGGAGAGAAATCACCAACTTAACTCATACTCGTTAACTTTTCTTGTAGACCAGGGGATGGGTGGGCATTATTTTGGTGTAGCTAGATTGGAGGGTGTAACCATCTGCTCTTGCATTGCTATAAAGAAATACTTGAGACTGGGTAATTTATAAAAGAAGACGTTTAATTGTCTCACAGTTCTGCAGGCTGTATAGGCTGTATAGGAAGCAGAGCAGCTTCTGCTTCTGGGGAGGCCTCAGGAAACTTACAATCAGGACAGAAGGTGAAAGCCCGAACTCTCATCTTGATCATGATACAAAATAAATATTGGCTATATCAGAACAATTGGATAGTCTTGTTTTTGTCAGTCATAACATGGTAAGTTCAACCCCCATGTCAATTTCTGAGATTGCAAAATCAGCAATAACTGAGGCAAAGCACTGTTAATGGACAATTTCATCAAGTAAAATCTCGCAAATAATATATTGCTGTTTGTCATCAAGACACTTAATACATCAGGGGCTGCTCCCAAAGCTCCCACAATCAATTTTTGCTAATTTACCAATTCTATGGCTCTGTGAGGATGCTGGTAATTTCATATTTTACACACCCACAGAGGTTATGGTAATTGATTCAGTTCTAGAAAGTACTGTAATGACTTTGAAGCATAGCAGCTTCTGCTTCTGGGGAGGCCTCAGGAAACTTACAATCATGGTGGAAGGTGAAGGGGAAAGAAGATGGGACTTTAGTACTAAGGAGCCCCAGAAAGTATTGGATAACCAAGAATCAATAAAGGCAAAAACCAAGTCTGCTCTGGGACATGAGCTCAAGAATCCATGATGCTTCTCATTGGAGTGCATTAGATCCAATGACATGCAGTTTCTAACTCTTGGTCTTCCAAATATCAAATTCCCAGTGGGGAATCCGATTTTCCCAGGTCCAACCAGGTGCTCATGCCTGGGATCATTCAGCTATGACTGGGTTGGCAGAGGAAGGGGTTCCTATATATAGTGGGGTCATTATTGGAGCCAGATAGACATCCCATAAGGTCTCAGAGTGCTAGTGCTGGGAGGTATTGTCCACATTCCTATGTTTTTCTGTCTCCTTTCTGAGAAAAGACAATCTGAAGCTTATCTTTTTGCTTTGAGACAAATCAAGACATAAACCAAGAAAGCAGCAGGAACTAGAAGAATGCTACACGGGGAACACAGACTTTTTTTTTTTTTTTTTTTTTGAGACAGAGTCTCACTCTGTTGCCCAGGCTGGAGTGCAGTGGCGTGATCTTGGCTCACTGCATCCTCCGTGGCCTGGGTTCAAGTGATTCTCCTGCCTCAGCCTCCAGAGTAGCTGGGACTACAGGCATGTGCCACCATGCCCAGCTTTTTTTTTTTTTGTATTTTCAGTAGAGATGGGGTTTCACCGTGTTGGCCAGGATGGTCTTGATCACCTGACTTCGTGATCTGCCCACCTTGGCCTCCCAAAGTGCTGGGATTGGAGACACTGACCTTTTAGGGTACAGTGATCCTGCCCTTAATCAACCTGGCTCAGAAAGTGGATCCATAGGATAACATGGGGGAAGGAGGGTAAGAAATGGATTATGAGAAGGGAGTGATGAGAAGCACAAACAGCTCTCCCACATCGAAAGTGTTTAAATAATAGTCTGTTCTCTACGTATGACCCACGGTGTCCAGAGAGGAGAAACCGTGGTAAGCTCATTTGGAAAGCCCAAACTCTCATCTTGATACAAAATACCTATTGGCTCTATCAGAACAATTGGATTGTCTTGTTTTTGTGAGTCACAACATGGTACGCTCAACCCCCATGTCAATTTCTGAGATGGTAAAATCAGCAGTAACCGAGGCAAAGCACCGTTAACGGACAAGACAATTTCATCAAGCAAAATCTGACAAATAATATATTGCTGTTTGTCATCAAGACACTTAATACACCAGGGGCTGCTCCCAAAGCTCCCATAATCAATTTTTGCTAATTTACCAATTCTGTGGCTCTGTGAGGGTGCTGGTAATTTCATATTTTACACACCCACAGAGGTTACGGTAATTGATTCAGTTCTAGAAAGTGCTGTAATGACTTTGAATGAACTTGAAAGGTTTTGCATTTGTTTTCAGAGGCTGTTAGAGAGAGTGATTCAGACTCTGCCACACGGGCACAATTTGTAAAGGTTGGACATGAAAACGACGGATTAGCTTTTCTCGGAGACAGCTATCTTCTTGTTATAACCTCCCTGCTCATGAGGCAGGCTGGGCTTGGCACTGAAACACTCGACTTCCTTTTTATCTGTATCTCGATGGTGGCGGAAATCATCTCTGAACATCTGAAGGGAAAAAAGGCAATTATTGAAAAATCCTCCTAGAATGACTTGGCTTTTTGAATTCAGTTTCTTTAACAAACACCCAAAAAGTAAGTTGGCAAAGATGAGAAGTTGTAAAAATTTCCTTCTCGACTTTGGCGCTTCTGAAACTATATATATTCAGCTTCACTTTGGCCCTGAGTGTCTCTTTTAAGCTGGTTAGGCCTGACTGTGAAGACAATGTCAGGAGGAGAAACCCGGAGCTCTGTTGTAGTGGCACCAGCAGCATGGTTATTGCAATTTTTAAGGAGTGTTTTCTATGTCCCTGAGACTGTGCTAAGCACTTTGTACAGTGAGAGCACTGAAGCTGAATGAATCCCTTTCAGGCGGCTCAACCCATTTTACAGATTATAAAATTGAGGCTCAGCAAGGTAAATGTGTGCAGGCTTCCCAGTCTGTCTGGTTACAATGCCTGTGCCTTTAACCACCCTCCTGTTCTGCTAGTCTACCAGCAGCGTGCTGGTAAATGTTTAACAACCAGCTTTCCGAAAACACAAACAAAAACAACGGAACTCTGATATGTAGCGTTTGTTTATTACTGTGGTGTAAATACTCCCACCACGGTTAATTTCAAGCTACTGATGTGATGCTGAGAAATACGGAAGAGTTATGCAAGTGAGGTAGGAGGTGGGACTTTACTCTGGACCAGACTGAAGAGTGGCTGAAACAGGGAAGAGGCAAAAGCACCTCTCCAGAAGGCATGCCCACCAGTGGCAGGTCAGTTGTTCATTGCCATGGCAACACCCAGAAGTTACCACCATTTTTCATAGCAACGACCGGGAAGTTGCCATCCTTTTTCTAGACATTTCTGAAAAACCTGCCCCTTCATTTGCATGTAATTAAAATTGGGTATAACTATGACTGCAGACCTGACCCTAGGCTGCTACTTTCAACACACTGCTTATGGGGTAGCCCTGCTCTGCAGGAACGATCATGAGATTGTAACACGGCTGCTGCCTCATTAAAGCTAAGCTTTCTTCTACCACCATCTTGCTCTTGAATTCTTTCCTGAGTGAAGGCAAGAATCTCTGTGGGCTAAGCCCCGGTTTTGGGGCTCACCTGCCCTGCATTACATGGTCAGCTCTCACGCTGGTGTGATATCAACCCCATAAAGTTTCCTATGAATCATTTATCTATTAATAAACTCATCTTGCACTCCATTTTCTGATATGTGCCCAATATTGCAGCTCAGATTGCTTTTCCTTGTAGCCTCACTTTGTCGGAAGCTACCACTATGGCCCTGTCTTCTGATTCATTCCCAGGGTATAAACATCTTACTAGTCTTTTGTCCGGCACCCCTGCTGGAATGACCTTCACTCTGAGAACTGGGCTTTCACAGAACCTATTTCAGAAAGACAACAACGCCTCAGCCAGCTGCGGTGTTTGAGGGTGAGGTGTTCACTCATGATGGTGTGTGGGGACATTTTCAGTAACTGAGTGTCGAGAGGTGAACTTTAAGCCCACTCCAACACTCCCACGTTGAAGCCAACACGAGTGGGTGGAGAATGCACCAAGGGTTCTTAAAGTGGGCGAGAAACGACTTAGGGGAGCTGCCCGACTTCCGGGGTGGAGAAGGAGCCCCTCTCCAGGCTCAACAGGAACGGAGGCTCCGGAAGACATTGAGGAGTTTCTGTTCATCAGTGAGGGATGAGACTCCGGGTAAGACTCCCTGGAGTGCAATTAGACCATATAGAAAACATTCTCATCTGCGTCCTGATGACTGCTCTTGGGAGAAGGTGGCAGAGTCGAATATATAATGAGGAAATGAACCAATGAGAAAGGGTGAAACCTGAATCTCAAGGGAGGCTCATGAGTTCGATGGGAGATGATGGTGGCCGGGACTGGGGTGTGGGCAGTGCCCAGGGACAGTGGAGGAGGGGGAGTGCTGCTGAGGGGAGAGAAACCATCAAGGATGAAACAGCTCTGGCTGTGGGAAGAGATGGCAAATCTCTATCCACTGTTGAACACCAGGCAGTTGATGTGGCAGATTGAGAGAAGGGTGGTACTCAAGGCTGACTGAACACCCTGCATTAGGCTGGATACTTTATAGGTGTTGCTCTATTTCATCCTCGTAAGAGTCCTTTCATGACAATTAAGCTGAGAACAGTTGCGACTGGGCACCCAGTTATATAACGGGTGTGGTTTGCAGTCAAGCCAGGATTTTCTGATTCCTCCTTCATTGCTGTCTGGTCTCACCCTGTAGAAGGCAACGCTTTCCTCCAAGCCCTTTCGTTCTTTCCTTGCTGGGCTATTTCTTCTCTGTCTTCAAGCTCCTGGCTTTTGAAACTACTATTTCTTGAGTTCTTAATAAGCTAAAGCGCCTGACTGAAGGCTCTGCACCCAATGTTTCATTAAACACACACAGCAATGCAGTGAGGTGAGCGTTCACTCTTCCTACCACCGTTTTTCCCAATTAGAATTCTTACCTGTAGAGGGGTAGAATCACTTGTCCAAGGTCACCCTGTCAATATATGGCAGAGCTGGGCTACGAACTGTGATTGCATCTTGCCTGCTACTCTTCTGATGTGCAAAGTAAATATGTGCAGGCTTCCCAGTCTGTCTGCTTACAATGCTTGTGCCCTTAACCACCCTCCTGTTCTGCTAGTTTACCAGCAGTGTGCTGGTAAATGTTTAACAACCAGTTTTCTGAAAACAAAAATGAAAACAACAAAACTCTGATTTGTAGCGTTTGTTTATTACTGTGGTGTAAATACTCCTACCACGGTTAATTTCAAGCTACTGATGTGATGCTGAGAAATACGGAAGAGTTATGCAAGTGAGGGAGGAGGTTGGACTTTACTCTGAACCAGACTGAAGACTGGCTGAAACAGGGAAGAGGCAAAAGCACCTCTCCAGAAGACATGCCCACCAGTGCCAGGTGGCAACACCCAGAAGTTACCACCCTTTTTCATAGCAACGACCGGGAATTTGCCATCCTTTTTCTAGACACTTCTGAAAAACCTGCCCCTTCCTTTGAGTGTAATTAAAATTGGGTATAACACATTTCAAGACCTTATCTAGGAAACAGCATTTGTGCAAGAGAAGAGTATGGTTTGATGGGGCCATTCTTTTTTTTTTTGAGATGGAGTCTCGCTCTGTTGCCCAGGCTGGAGTGCAGTGGCCTGATCTCAGCTCACTGCAACCTCCGCCTCCCGGGTTCATGCCATTCTCCTGCCTCAGCCTCCTGAGTAGCTGGGACTACAGGTGCCCGCCACCACGCCCGGCTAACTTTTTTTTTTGGTATTTTTAGTAGAGACGGGGTTTCACCGTGTTAGCCAGGATGCTCTCGATCTCCCGACCTCGTGATCCCCCTGCCTCGGCCTCCCAAAGTGCTGGGATTACAGGCTTGAGCCACTGCGCCCGGCCTGCTGGGGCCATTCTTTAAATGTTTTCCTGGTCCTGGCAGGCTGAGGCGGGAGGATTGCTTGAGCCTGGGAGGTCGAGGCTGCAGTGAGCTATGATTTCGCCACTGCACTCCAGCCTGGGCAACAGAGCAAGAGCTTGTCGCTAAAAAAAATAAAATAACTTTGTGGTCCAGAGCTCCATGGATGCACATGAACAGGCTCTTGTTTAATTGACAGCCTAGGAAGCTCTTTTTTTTATTTTTTGGTCTTTTCCTGGGGATTTTCCTGCTGACACGGAGAAGATGCCTTCATCTTTGCCCTTTAGAGAAAATGTGACAAGTATCAGAAAATAACCGACAGTTGTTAATTCTCACATTCTAAACGCAAGGGTGAACGATTTAATTCCAGAGTTAGAAATAAGGCTCTAACTTCACATTTACAACCAGCAGCGAGGTCCTAGGATAACTGCATTTTTGTTTCCTAAGAAACAGGCTATGTTGATGGGAAAAGGCTGTATTGCAATGCTGTGTCCTTATTCCTCACCCATATGCCTCATAGGTTAAAATCCATTAACTGAGGTGAGATTTGCGTAAGTTACTTTATCCTGCTGGGCCTTGATTTTATTTTTTCATGTATGAAGTAAGTTTGATAGAGAAGAGAGAAAATAATTCCTCCTTTTCTGGGTTATTATGAACCTTGAGTGAGAAAGTAAGGTGAGCATGTGCAGAGAGCATGTTAAATGGCGATGTCACCCAGGTACAGTGTGGTAGTTAGGATATAGATGCTGGTGTCTGACAGGCCAAGGGTCTGAAGGCCAGCTCTGCCATTTACTAATGGAGCGACTTTGCAGAAGCGTTTTAGCCTTTCTTTCTCCTTTTTTTTCTTTTCTTTCTCTCTTTCTTTTTCTTTCTCTCCTTTCTTTCTCCCCTTTCTCTCCTTTCCCTCCCTCCCTCCCTCCCTCCCTCCCTCCCTCCCTCCCTCCCTTCCTTCCTTCCTCTCTGTCTCTCTTTTTTGAGACAGGGTCTCACTGTGTTGCCCAGGCTAGAGCACAATCATAGCTCATTGTAGCTTCAAACTCCTGGACTCAAGCAGTCCTCCCACTTCAGCCTTCTGAGTAGCTGGGACTACAGGTTACTCAGCTAATTTATTTTTGATACCTGGCTAATTTATTTTTTATGTTTCTAAAGATGGGGTCTAGCTATGTTACCCAGGCTGGTCTCAAATTCCTGGCCTCAAGTTATTTTCCCACCTCGGCCTCCCAAAATGCTAGGATTATAGGTGTGAGCCACTGTGTGTAGCCTGTTTTAGCGTTTCTGAGCCTCTGTTTCCTTATGTCTAAAAGAGAGATGTTAATGACACTGCCTTATAGGGTAGATGTGAGGATGACATGGGATAACGCATGGAAAATGCTCAACACACGGCCTGGTGTGTAGCAAACATTTAGTAAATGGCAACAACTGTTGTAACAGGGACCTTGTCAGTAGTCCATCAAGTGGCTTCAGTAGGAGCCAAGAGGCAGTGAGGGTGGGGACAAGGAAGGCGGGTTGGAATGTGGGGTAGGGGAGATCACTCCCCACTGGAGGAGTCCAGGAAGAGTCTGGGGACTCATATGGTTTGAGTTGGGTGCCAGGACCAGGAAAACATTTCAAGAATGGCCCCATCAAAAGTTGGGGATGAAAGGAACCCTATTGATCAGTTACGTTCTATGGACTCTTTGAGACACTTTCGTATATAAGACTTCCCTTAACCCTTGAACAAAACCAACAAGGTAGTGTCATTATCTCCATTTTACAGATGTGAAAATGGAGGTTCATGAAAGTGAACTGTATCAAGGGTAGAGTAGGTGATTGAACCCAAATCTCTCAGCTTCTTGGAACTTGGTGCTGTGTCCACTTTGTTCCAAAAGGGGGCTTTTGGGAGAAGCAATCAGAGAGGACACCCACCATAGCTCCTGAAAATGCCGGTGGGCTGGTCCTCCTTCCACCCCCAGGGGATCCGAGGCAGCCCAGGGCCCCAGCTGCGTTTCTGATGACCACAAGGCCCCTTGCTTGGTTCATTCTGTCTCTCTGCATGCCCAGTCCCAGCAAGACGCCAGTGGCCTTCGCTAATGTTCCTGAACAGACCATTCCCAGACCCAGACAAGAGCCCAATTACCTCTGGCCAATCAAAGGCCAGCTCCCTGCTTGGGCCCCACATCTAAAGGCGATTTCTCTTTCTCAGGAGAGTCAGCCAGGGACCTGCGAGCCGCTGTGAAGGTAATTAGGAAAGTTTGGCTGTGGCAACCTCTCTCCCCCTCCTGCCATGGAAAGGAAGGGAGGGGCTCTGAGAGGAATGGGGGTGGCTTTTCTAGGCAGCTGCCTTCACTGAGCGCTGCGAGTCAAATAAGAAGAGATAAGACAGAAAAACGAGTCTGTCCATGTGCGTTCATGGAGCTCTGGACCACAAAGTTATTTTATTTTTTTTTAGCAACAAGTTTTGCTCTGTTGTCCAGGCTGGCGTGCAGTGGTATAATCATAGCTCACTGCAGCCTCAACCTCCCAGGCTCAAGCAATCCTCCCATCTCAGCCTCCTGAGTAGCTGGGATTACAGGTGCACATCAGCATGCCCAGCTATTTTTTAAAGTTCTTTATAGATACGGGGGTCTCCCTATGTTGTGCCAGCTGCTCTCGAACTCCTGGCCTCAAGCGATTCTCCTGCCTTGGCCTCCTAAAGTGTTGGGATTACACGCATGAGCCACCGTGCTCTGCCCTCAAAGTTATTTTTCACGTGTCTTCAAAACAGGCTTGAGATGAGGATAAGCATGTCGTCCCCACCCAAATTGGCTAATGTAGTCATTAAGATAATAACTATGGCTCCTTCTCCATCCACCATACCCAGGAACCATCTCTGCTTCTTCTCTTTTCTTTCCTATTCAAGTCCTGCTCCAGCAGCAAGCTTTATCAGCTCTGCGCCAAACAGACACACTGAATTGGATAATTTTCCTTTGTCTCTGATGTGCCTTAGTCTAAGCCACAGCCACCCCTTGTCCAGATCACCGTGATGGTTTCTTAATTCTGGACAATCCATTGGAAGTAAAAATTAGGTTACTTGTCACTGCCTTGTTTCAACCCAACAATGACTTCTCTTTGCTCTTTAAAAATGGATGCATGATAATGGTACATATTTAAGGGGTTCACGTGATATTTTGATGCAAGCATAAAATGCGTGATGATCAAGTTGGAGTATTTAGGACGTCCATCACCCCGAATGCCTGGGCAGGCTGATCGGCTGTCTGTGAGCTGACCCAAGCCTGTCTCTCTGACATCAGGTCCTCATCTTCCTCCGTCCAGCAATTGCCTGTTCCAGGCACTCTGGCCTTCGTCATGCTCCTTGAAAATGCCATATCTTAGGCCTGTGCACCGTCTGTTCCCCTCTGTCTAGACTTCTCTTACCCCGGCCTATTGTGTGGCTGGCTTCTTCCAGGCCTGATATCATCCTTATAAATAGGTCTTTCCTGAACACCCTTTCTTTTTTCCTTTTTTCAGATTTTTTTTTTTTTTTGCTTACTTAAAAAATTATTATTATTTTTAACTGACAGATAATTGTACATATTTATGGGGCACAGTGTGGTATTTCCATATATGTAGAGAAAACGTCAGGATCATGTTTAGAATATTCAAAACCTACTTTTCTAGCTATTTGAAAATATACGATAAATTATTGTTTATTATAGATACTTGATACTGAACTCCCTTTCTAAAGTAACAACCTGCCTGCACTCCCCAATAAACTGTGTTCCCATGCCCTCTTTATTGTCTTTATAACATTTATCATGGTCTGAAATTGTTTTATCTGTTGTTTGCTGCCTTATGGGTTGTCTCGTGGTTGTCACCACGAGAATAGGAGTTCCATGAAATTAGGAGCCTTTCTTGCTAGCTTTTCTTTTCTTTTCTTTTCTTTTCTTTTCTTTTCTTTTCTTTTCTTTTCAGACAGAGTCTCACGCTGTCACCCAGGCTAAAGTGCAGTGGTGTGATTTTGGCTCACTGCAATCTCTGCCTCCTGGGTTCAAGCGATTCCCTAACCTCAGCCTCTCGAGTAGCTGGGATTACTGGCGTGTGCCACCATGCCTGGCTTTTTAAAAATTTTTTTAAAATTTTTGGTAGAGATGGGGTTTCACCATGTTAGCCAGGCTGGTTTTGAACTCCTGATCTTAAGTGATCCACCCACCTCAGCTTCCCACAGTGCTGGGATTACAGGTGTGAGTCCCCGTGTCTGTCCACTTGGTTGCTTTTTGTAGTATTGCCATCACCAAGAAGATGTGCTTGAAAAAACATTTGTCGAATGCATGAATGAATAGCAGATGTGAGGCCAAGTGGTTTTTAAACCGTGCCTTATTGTTCTCCCTGCAGTCCGATGAGTTGAGGACTATTTTCATTTCCATTTTACCAGGGAGGAAATGGAGACACTGAATATACAAATGAACAATGGCCATATATGACAAGACCATATATGACAACACATCTGTGACCTGGCACCTCTGTAGTCACCAGTCAAGGAATCAAAGCACAACCTCTGCAGAAATCAGCCCAATATGGTCAGGGTCAAAACTTGGTCAATAAACTGACAGCTTCCCTAATTTTTGTTCCTATTTCCAACTTAAGACCAACCAGAGAAAGCCAAATATGCCCTCTAACCAATCACATAAGATGACCACTTCTAATTATTCCCCTACCGCTTCCCAGTGTTGACAGCTTCTGATCAGGCAGACCTGAAGCCACCCCTTTTCTCCACGGTGACACTTTCCCACTCCTCTGTCTGCTTTTGAGTCTCTGCCAAATGCAAGTAATGGTGGCTGACTCCATTGCTACAGCAAGCTCCAAATAAATAGCCTTTGCTTGTTCATATGTGGACGGTCTTCATTTATGTCCATAAAACTGAGTCTGTTCCATAAAAAGTAACGAGATTATGTCCTCTGCAGCAACATGGATGGAGCTGGAGGCCATTATCCTAAGCAAACTAACATAGGAACAGAAAACCAAATACTGCATGTTCCCACTTAAAAGAGGGAGCTAGACATTGAATACACATGGGCAGAAAGAAGGAAACAACAGATACTGGGGCCTGCTTGAGGGTGGAGGGTGGGAGGAGGGTGAGGATCAAAAAACGACCTATCAAGTACTATGCTTATTACCTGGGTGACAAAATAACAGGTACCTCAAGCCTCTGTGACACACAATTTACTCATAACAGAGCTGCGCATGTACTCCTTGAGCCTAAAATAAAAGTTGAAAAAACAAACAAACAACCAAAGCTGCTCTGAAGGATTGATTGGTAACAGCTCAAGGGCACCCAGCTAAGGAAGGGCAGGACTAGGGCATGGGCTTGCGTGTTTGGCTCCATAGGCCCTTTGTGTTCACTGTGCCATGCTTTATTTCAAAGAGATTTCTCTCTCTCTCTACCCCAAACTATGGAACCAGTGGTGTGGCTCCAGAAATAAGAATATGTGGAAGTGGGGCAGGCAGAAGAAGGCATCTTGGAGGGCAACAGAGAGAAATAAAAAGAAGCAAAGGGTCCCAAGACGGTGGCAGGCAGCTTGGCACAGGCAGCTCAGTTGTGGGACTTCAATCTTCTTCCTTATTTCCAGTCCTCTTCCATTATTCATTTGGCAAAACAAATGCTAAATTTCATCAGGTTCAAGCCATGTTTCATCTCTGGGGCTGAAAAGGGGAGGCTGGGCCAGTTCTCACCCAACCATAAAGTCTAGGAGCCAGGGAAGGGCCCCAAGGGGGTCATAATCCCTGGGAGCAATGAGGTTACACAGCTGGATTTATTAATGTAGAGAGACCTCTGAAAAGGGGAATCTGTTGGGGTCATCTAGTATTAGCCCTAACTTCTTTTTGTAACTTAATTTTTAAAAAAATTTCCTTAGGTTATTGGGGAACAGGTGGTGTTTGGTTACATGAGTAAATTCGTTAGTGGTGATTTGTGACTCTCAATGATTGAGAGTCAATCATTGGCCTTTAGGTTGGTATTTGTCTAAAGGCGAGTATGGCAATGGAGAGATTTGTGGGAGAGGAGCAATCAGTACTCCCATTCATCTCAATAGAAGATAATAATAATATTAATGAATAGCCATACCAGGGTGCAGTGGAAAAATTTAAAGGTCTACAAATGGCAGCTCTTCAGGGATCATATCTTTTCTAACGGCCTCTCTCATAGTTGCCTGTTTGTGATGGGAAAAAGCAGAGACTGTCTGCCTCTTCCATTACCAGTAACCAGTTCCTAATTCCTCATCCTGTCATGCCAGGTGTAGGCGTATTTCAGGGACAGAATGTAGAGTCCCGAAATGCTGGCGGGCAAGGACTAGGGATGGGGACGGAAGGACCCCAATGGAGTCATAATTCCTTGGAGCAAGGAGTTTACACAGCTGGATTTATTAATGTAGAGAGAGCTCTGCAAAGGGAAATCTGTTGGGGTCATCTGGCATTAGCCCTAACTTCTTTTTTTTTAACTTAAATTATTTATTTCCTTAGGTTATTAGGGAACAGGTGTTTGGTTACATGAGTAAGTTATTTAGTGGTGATTTGTGGGATTTTGGTGCACCCATCACCCAAGCAGTATACCCTGCACACAATTTGTAGTCTTTTATCCCTCACCCCCTTCTCACTTTTTCACTCTGAGTCCTCAAAGTCCATTGTGTCATTCTTAGGCCTTTGCATCCTCATAGCTTAGCTCCCACTTAGGAGTGAGGACATGCGATGTTTGGTGTTCCATTCCTGAACTACTTCAGTTAGAATAATAGTCTCCAATCTCATCCAGGTTGCTGCAAATGCCATTAATTAATTCCTTTTTAGGAATGAGTAGTATTTCATTGTATATCTATATATTTCATCGTATATCTATACCACAGTTTATCCACTCACTGAATAGTATTCCATCATATATATATATATATGTATGTATATATATAATATTACAGCTTCTTTATCCAAACTAACAAACACAGCCCTAACTTCTGATTATCGCAAAGCATTTTCCTTTGGGGAACTGCCCCTCCCTGGTTCCTAGTCTTTATGGTTGGATAAGAACTGACCCAGCCTTCCCTTTTCAGCCCCAGGGATGAAACATGACTTGAACCTGATGAATTTGCATGCATCACTCCTTGAGTCACTACAGTTGGTACAGGGATGGTCAAAGAAGAGACCTTGAGGTTGTTAAATTAAAGGTTTGGAGAAGGCAAGCAATGAGAAATAAGAATGACCATGGTGAATTCGTGGGTTAGAGGTATTCCTCTTCCTTTACGTCTTACTGGACAGTCACTTTATCAACAACTTTTGGTTCAGCCTCCCAGATTATCAGCTTGGCTATTCTAACTGGCAGATTATTCAATCTTTTATTTATCTACCTTCTCAGGGTACATTTCCATGGCACGGTGCTGGGTAGATATTAGTTGAATGCACGAATGGAGGCTGGGTGTTACCTCCTATGCGCTATGCCTACAAATCAGGTTGCTCTCTTCATATGGATGGTGGTACTTACCCATGGTTTATCATGGTGGTTAAAATAGCCTAGGTGTGGCTAATCGAGTAGAAAGTGACAACCTCAGGGAGAATCTCACAATTCTACTATTATAGAAAAACAAGGCCAGGCATTGTGACTCATGCCTGTAATCCCAGCACTTTGGGAGACTGAGGTGGGCAGATTACTTGAGGCCAGGAGTTTGAGACCAGCCTGGACAACTTGATGAAACCCCAGCTCTACAAAACGTACAAAAATTAGCATGGACATAGCCTGTGTCTGTAATCTCAGCTACTGGGAGGTTGAGTGAGGTAGGAGGATTGCTTGAGCCCAGGAGGCAGAAGCTGTAGTGAGCCATGATAGCACCATTACACTCCAGCCTGGGTGACCTTGCCAAGAAAAAAAAAAGAGAGAAACTAGTTATGGAAATGACAATATTTAGTATTATTTGCATGAAACAAAGTAAGAAATAGATTGGTCATGAAATAAAAAATGCAGTGAAATTTAAAGAAATATTACATTTAGGTATATATTGCAGCTTTCTTCTTAATACCCATTGCTATTTACCCCAGTCTCCGGCTTATACTATCACAGACTGGAGTTTAAAACTTACGTTGACTTAGGTTCCAGGACAATGTTTCTCAAAGGGTGGTCCATGAACCACCTGCACTGAACAAACTGAACTGGGATCTCTAGGGTGAGGCAAGAACCTACGTTTGAAAGACACTCCTAGGTGAGCTTATGCACGAGAATCCCTGGGAACAATGTTCTGAATTCATTCCTGAACGGGCATTATGGTGCGTGTTTCTCATGGCCATGCATATCTGAACTCAGTGTGATTCTGTATTATCAAGGGGAAAGGGTGGAGGAGAAAGACAAACACAACCTCTCTTAGAACAAGGCAAACAGATGAGCTCATAAAGCAAAGTGCTATGGGAAAGCATGAAAGGTGAGATGAATTCTGCCTCAAAGGACTTTAATGAGGATTAAAGAAGAAAGGTGGGTTTAGAGTGAGATTTGCAGGATATTGAGGTCATGTGGTGTGGAAAAGGAGTCCCCAAAGGAAAAAAAAAGGAGGAATGGGTTATAAGATCTGGGCAAAAAGGAATGTGTAACACCACAGTCTGCTCCACAGGCTGCAGAAATAGCTTGAGTAAGGGACGATGATAAAAACAGACAAACGTGGACTATGTTTTTTTAGTATTGAATGTGTGGCAGGAGCATTGCAAATATCAAGAATAGAGGGATCAAGCTGGAATTGTGGACAGGAACAGTAAAGATCCTGAACATCATGCTGGCAATGGAAAGCTATTTGTTAAATACATAACATCAAATTTGCCATTTTAACCACTTTTAAGTGTCCAGCTCAGTGGCATTAAGCAAATTCAGATTGTTGTACAACCATCACCACCATCCATCTAAAACTCTGCACCCATTCAACATGAACTCCCCATTCTCTCTCCTCCCAGGCCCTGGTAACCTTTATTTTACCTTCTGTCTCCACAAATTTGACTATTCTAGATACCTCATATAAGCAAATTATACAATATTTGTCCTTTTGCGTCTGGCTTATTTCATTTAGCATAATGTCTTGGGAAGTTTCATTCATGTAGCAAGTATCTGACTTTCCTTTATTTATTTATTTATTTATTTAATTTTTAATTTTTATTTTTGAGATGGAATCTCGCTCTGTTGCCCAGGCTGGAGTGCAGTGGCACAATCTCAGCTCACTGCAACTTTTGCCTCCTGCTTCAGTCTCCTGAGTAGCTGGGACTACAGGCACGTGCCACCATACCCAGCTAATCTTTTTCTGTGTTTTTAGTAGAGACAGGGTTTCATCGTGTTAGCCAGGATGGTCTCAATCTCTTGACCTCATGATCCGCCCACCTTGGCCTCCCAAAGTGCTGGGATTACAGGTGTGAGCCACCGCGCCCGGCCCAACTTCCCTTTATTTTTAAGGCTAAATAGTATTCCTTTGTAGATGCATACAAAACATTTTTTAAATCCACTCATCCATTGATGGACATTTGGTTTCTCATTTAATGTTTTTGAAACAAGGACTGTTAACATCTGGGAATTGATGGAGAAATAGGTATTAGGCAGGTTTTTTGTTTTGTTTTGGTTTGTTTTTTTGAGACAGGGTCTCACTCTGTTGTCCATGCCGGAGTGCAGTGGAGCCATCTCAGCTCACTGCACCCTCCACCTCCTGGGCTCAAGCAATCCTCCCACCTCATCCTCCTGAGTAGCAGGGACTACAGGTGTGCCTCATCACTTCTGGCTAATTCAAAACATTTTTTTTTTCATAGAGACAGGCTTTCACAATATCTCCCAGGCTGGTCTTGAACTCATGAGCTCAAGCGATCCTCCCAAGGGGGTAGGTATTTAGAATGAGGAAGGTACTGCAAGGTCTTCTTTGTGGCCAGACGAAGACTCTGGGCTCTGGCTAACCAAAAGAGATAAATATCAACTAGTAATGACTGCATGGCTACTGTGTTGAAAAATCCCCGTGATTGATTAGCTATGCCTTCCACACTCATGGAGGGAGGAGTGACACCTGCCAGGTATGTGCATTCCTGGTCTAAATTGTTTGAACTTGGGTTATCTTCATAGCCCCACTGGGGAAAGAGGTAGCATCTCTAACCCTTTAACCAGAGATAAGGGAGGATCTTGGCAGTGTCTGAAGGGTCATTTCCAGCTTCCGATTATAGCTCTGGCTTAAGAGGCATGAACAATTCAGCCTCCGCCCTTGGCAATATCTCGAACTGAAGAATCAATGGTTTTTTTATTTTGTTTTCTCTTTCCTCTGCTGAATCATCAGTGGTGAGAATGATGATGAGTGGTGAGAGTGCTGGGATTCTTGATCACAGGAATCCGGGTGAGTTCTTCTTCCAGAAAATAAGCATCTGCTTTTTGACCCAAAACTTGTATCAAAGTGAACTTTCTGGGACGGGATGCTTTTGAAAAGCAGGGAGTTTTCATTTGTGCCTGTCACCCCAAGCTATGTTGATTCATTCATTCATTTGTAATGGGCTTCCCCGATTTTTCTAGCAATTCTTCTCTCTTTTTCTGTGGTGACAGTGCTTTGCTTTTCCCCAGGGGAAGTGCTGCTCTTCTATTCTCTCTGGCCTCAGTGGGGCTTTCCATCAAGGTGTCCTGCCCAGTTCCAGCTCCCAGCCACAAAGATGGTTCCAGGATGAAGACTGGCCAGTCAGAGTTTTTTACATCCCTGGCCCCAGAGAGTGATTCAGGGAGAAAATCATATCCCAAACATGTCCTTTGAGAGTTTACACTCATGCATGGCAAAAGTAGAGATCTTTCACTTAGGTCAGGGATTGGCAAACTTTTTTTCTGTAAAGGGCCGGATGGTAAATATTTTAGGCTTTTTGGGCTATTCAGTCTGTGTTGCAGCTACTCAATGCTGCTGCCTCTAGTGTAAAAGTATCCATAGACTATAGATACTTCAATGAATGGGTGTGGCTGTATTCTAATAAAACTTTATTTACAAAAATGAGCAACGGGCCTCATTTGACCCATTGGGAATCCTTGTCTTAAACTAAAACCATTGGAATGTAGGAATCTAGGACCTACCTCATGAAGAGAGCCATCTTGAAATGAACTCAGGGGAAAAATTAAGAGAGAATGAGCTTGGACAACAGTCGCTGACTCCTGGATTTAGCCATGCCTGAAGGCAGCTGCCCCTTGGACAAGCCAGTTATGTCATCCAACATGATCTTTTACTGCTGGTGGTAATTTGATATGGGTTCTTTCATTAAAGAGAGTCCTGGCTCCTAGGGACCTCTCCAGCCATCTGGTCTGGGAGTCTTAAAATTGTACAATGAACTGGAAAGGCCCATCAACAACCAAGCAGGAAGAGGACAGGGACTTTTCAAAATCTGAGTTCAGAGGCCTCCACAGAACTTTCCCATTGGCCAGAAGCAGGGAGGCTGATCTTGTCCACCTATCCCCTGCCCCCACCCAAGTCCTATATATTCTTTCAACCATTTATTGAGTGCCTAGTATTTGCCAGTCCCTGTGGCTTGACCTAGAAGGAAGGGAAGAATGGACACATGTTCCATTGTATAGCACATGCCCAGTGTGTGTGCTGTGGGCACCTGCATACCATATTTCATGCCATCCTTCCAGCAGCCCGAAGAAATAGGATTGTTATTTCTATCTTGCACATAAGAAATCATCAGCAATAGAGCTGAAGAGGGTTAAGTGATTTGCTCAAAGTAACGCAGATAGAAAGTGACGGATCTAGGATATAAACCCAGCTCTGGAAGTTCAATCCATTTACCCCACCAATACCATTGCTGTCTTCCCTAAGAAGAGGCCGAGAGTGCCGGCTCTGGTCCTTGTCATAGAAAAAGGACATTTATAATAAGCCTGCATCTTACACGGATGAGGAAAAGAGTGAAGGAAAGTCAACGGCACCTGTCACCTGGCTCACCGGGAGCATTATAAACAAGCGTGGGCCCGTTAGCTGTAAATACAGACCGGCTATTCTTTCAAGTAAATTGGTAGTGCTGTATTAGAAAATCTCTCTCTGCAAAATGCTAGCAATGCAGTGGTGCTTAAATTTTATGTATGCAAGATGATGACTAGATATATAAAATGGGAAGAAAAAAAATCTGCAACTGACAAGAGTTGGATACATAATTATTATTTTTTCCCCTCTCTCCCAGTTTCTTTCCCAAACAGTTCTGGAGCGAGAGTTTCCTTATGGAGAAAGTTAACAATAAAACTGCTGACTGTAAGTGGGTACAGGGCACTGTATGTTTCTCAGCATGTGGGGATGCTGAGAAACTGGCAATCTCTGCTTTTCTGGAGAAGAATCAAAGACTTTTGTCACTGGTAACATTGCAGCCTATTTAAAAATAGTGATGGTTCTTACCAAATGGATGGAGTCTGTCTTTGTCGTCCAGGCTGGAGTGCAGTTGCACAATCTCAGTTCACTGCAACCTCTGCCACCTGGGCTCAAGCGATTCTTCTGCCTCAGCCTCTAGAGTGCTGGGATTACAGGTGCCCCCCGCCACACTCAGCTAATTTTTGTATTCGTAGTAAAGATGGGGTTTCATTATGTTGGCCAGGCTGGTCTTGAACTCCTGACCTCAAGTGATCTGCCTGCCTCGGCCTCCCAAAGTGCTGGAATTACAGGTGTGAGCCACTGTGTCGGTCCTGTTAATTGATACTGATGCTACGTCCTTCCACTCCAAAGATGCCACTTGCAGACATGCATAAATAGTCAGTTTTCAGAGTCCACTTGTGAGATAAGGTTTTGATGGGGACATGAGGGGCTCTTCCCAGACCACGCCCACTGCAGCGCCTGGATCAGGAAGAGCCTTGGGTTCTTCAACGAATGAATCATGCTTGTGTACAAGGTCAGCCTGGTCAAACCCTCATTTTCATGAGCAACCGCAAATGTCCTGTCTTATCAGGATCCCAGCGAGGGACTAAGCAATAATGGTAGCAGTTTTACTCTTGACTGCTGCTTTGCAAAATCACCATTTCATCTCACCTTGTCCTTCCCTCTCCTTGTCTTTCTGTCTTCCCCTCTGTTCCGCAGAGCCAGCCTCTCCCGTTTGCTCTTAAAATTAAAAGGGACTAGCAAATGGCTAGGCAGCCTTGACACACTCTTGCAGCATCAAACACTCTGGTTGGTTTGGGGCTGCTTCTGCCAGGGGCAATCAGCCCTGAAAGTTCGAAACAGTTGTCTAACAGGAAGTTTCAGGCCTCACCATCTGTGGGCTGGGGCACTGCTGTTGAGAATAATGTCAGGCAGCCTGTGCCATCTTCAGATTCAGCAGAAAAAGAAAACACAATAAAGATATTTTCATTTGCAGAAATAAAAAGAGATCAGCTTCAGGCTGTGAACTGGTGCAGCATCTGAGCAAATCTAACAAGATGAGTTCATCTTGAAGGAATAGAGGGAAGCTATTTAGAGTGTTAGCTCTGAAGTTGGGTGAGAATCCTAGCTCCACCACATTGAGACTCTTACTGAAACTCTAATACTTGTTTTTCCCATCTGTGAAATGGGTTATTCGGTCCTTAGCCCATAGCAGAGAGGAATCCATTTCTGAGAATGGTTTTATGGCCCTCTTGGGGTGAGAGGCTAGAGGAGGGTGAACCCTTGAGTGAAGCTGCTGGAGGCACCATATCGGTATAGACTCTGTCAATATTTGCTGCAAAGAAACTCACAATGTTTGTAAAGTTTGTAAAATCAAAAACTGATTTTGAAAAGACCTATATATTCCACATCTTTCAGTTGAAGAAACTCAGGGTTTGTGACCTTGTGCAAATCGCTTTAATATCTCCATGCCTCACTTTTCTTAAATGTAAAATGGAAGTTACTAGTGCTTACCTCATAAAATTGTGTGGATTTGGCCGGGCGCGGTGGTTCACGTCTGTAATCCCAGAACTTTGGGAGGCCGAGGCGGGCGGATCACGAGGTCAGGATATCGAGACCATCTGACCAACATGGTGAAACCCTGTCTCTACTAAAAATACAATTAGCCAGGCGTGGTGGCATGTGCCTCTAATCCTAGCTACTGGGGAGGCTGAGGCAGGAGAATCGCTTGAACCCAGGAGGCAGAGGTTGCAGTGAGCCGAGATTGGGCACTACTGCACTCCAGCCTGGTCGACAGAGCAAGATTCCGTCTAAAAAAAAAATTATGTGGATTTAATGAGTCAAGACAAATGAAACACTTAGATTAGTGCCTGACATACAGTATGTGACTAATAAATTAGATATGGTTGTTAGATTGTCATCGGTACTCTTGTTTGCAAATGGCCAGCCTGACTGGATTCATCTAGGGCAACAGATGGTGTGTGGATTATGGGCATAGTAACCCAACTACGGACAGGATGGAAATACAGCAAGAGAGGGGTTCTCTTTCTCCTCCTACTTCTCAGCTTTCTTCTATATTCCTGCCAAGCATTTATTTCGTCTTTCTGAGAATGGCTTTCATTAGCCCCCATGGCCACCAATAGGTAAAAGTTAGACTTTTCTTAGGTTTTCCACCAGAGAGGGCAGTATCCCACTTCCAGGCCCCGGTAGAAAAATCCTGGGGAAGAGGAATGATTGGGTTGGCTTCTATCACGTTCCTGCCTCTTAGACCAATCACTGTGGCCAGGGTGGTGAGGTCCTATGATTGGCTGAGTTTTAATCACATGACTGTTGGACGTCGTATAATTGGCTCAGTTTTAATCACATGACTAAGGTCCCATGATGGGCTCAGATTCAATCGCATGACTTTTCTCGGGGACTGTATGTATGATTGATATGAAAGAAAGAGCATTTCCCCAAAGAAAGGACATGCGGGACAGACAGAGGAATGGATGTCTGTTATAGTAGAAGAAGAGCCCAGCATATTTTCTAGCATGCAGCAGGACCTCAGCAGATCAGCCTTCATCTGTTAGTCCCAGCCTCAAGGGTCCTTCTCTGTAAAATGGGCATCTCCTATTACTACTAGTGAGGATGAAATAACATACTTTAGTACCTAGTAGTGCAGAAACGTATTAGGTGCTTTGTGAATTTCTTTGTCCTTCCCCTTTCTACAGCCAGAGATGTAGGAAGACCACCATATGAATAACTCAAATTATACACTGCTGGTGGGCATGTAAATTAGTTCGGCTGCTGTGGAAGGCAGTTTGGCGATTTCTCAAAGAACTAAAAATAGAACTACAGTTGGATTCAAGAATCCTATTACTGGGTATATACCCACAGGATCACAAATCATCCTGCCAAAAAGATATATATTCTTGTATGTTCATCACAGCATTATTCACACAGCAAAGATGTGGAATCAACCTAGATGTCCATCAGTGGTGGGCTGGATAAAGAAAATGTGGTGCATATACACCATGGAATACCATGCAGCCATGAAAAAGAACGAAATCATGCCTTTTGCGGCAACATGGATGCAGCCGGAGGTCATTCCCCCAAGCAAATCAATGCAGAAACAACATCAAATACCACATGCTCTCACTTGTAAGTGGAAGCTACACATCGGGTGCACATGGACATAAAGATGAGAACGACAGGCACTGGGGACTACCAGAGTGGGAAGGGATGGAGGGGGTAAACGCTGACAAACTAGGTTGGGTACTATCTACGCTCATTACCTGGGTGATGAGTTCAGCCATACCCCAAACCTCAGCATCATACAATATACCCAGGTAACAAACCTGCACATGTACCCCCTGAAACGAAATTAAAAAGTGAAAAAGAAAAAATACCCAAAGCTTCTGAAGGAAATGTGCTTGAGAGCTGCCTCCCTGCACGACCTCAGAAACTCCAAAGCAAATGTAAGTTGAGAAACACTGCACTTACCACTTAGTAATTAGGCCGTGATTGTTGTTTATCTGTGCGCTGTACTGTAACTCCCTCTGCCTGAGGCTGGTGCTGGAGCTCGGAAAATACAATTTCCTCCAAACTAATTTAGTTTTAAGAGGAAAATGAAAGTTTAAAGTAGTTTAATGTTTCAGCAAAACCATAATGGCTGGGGAAGATTGGACGATGTGAACCAATAAAGCACCCTAATTCTGATAATAACTCAAGGCTTAACTCTTCCCACATCAAAACCTATCCTGAAGCTGACACTTGGCACGGGACAACATGGCTTCAGCTGATGGTTGAGCAGTCATTCTTCTTTATTTGCTTTAATTTATGTATTTTTAATCAATAGCATCACTTTTGACTTTAGTAGAGTCGTAAAGACACAGCTGTTAATATCATTTATGGAGCCCTGTAGTTACACCTTTAGAGACGACCTCAGGATTTATTCGTTTCCATCTGCAAGTTTTCCCCAGACCTAGGGTTCTCAGGAGGAGTCTCATCCTCGGGCTGAACATGTAAGATAGTTGTTGAAAATCCCCGAGTCAAAACATTAGTTCTAAAACTTGAAACCTCTGAGAGTCTCAGTTTCTCATGTACAAAATAGGCAGAAAGAGAAGGAATTTGTAGGGTTGTTGTGAGAATTAAATGGGATAGTGGTGATACTAGGCACTTGGCCAATAAGAGTGAAGTGGTGGGTTGTGGGGGAGAGAGAGAGAGAGAGAGTAAGAGAGAAGGGAGAGCAGGAGGGAGAACTAAGAACACAGCATCCATTCTTTTGCTACACATTTTTATTTTTTTTTCAACTTTTATTTTAGATTCAGGGGGTATATATGCAGGTTTTGTTTGTTTGTTTTTAACCTGGTATATTGTGTGATGCTGAGGTTTGGTGTGTGATTGAATCCATAACCCAGGTAGTAAGCACAGTATCCAATAGTTAGTTTTTCTAAACCTTGTCCCCCCTGTTCTCCCTACTCTAGTGGTGTGCAGTGGCTATTGTTCCCGTTTTTATGTCCATGGGTACCCAATATTTAGCTCCCACATATAAGTCAAAACATCTGGTATTTGGTTTTCTGTTCTTGTGTTAATTTGCTTAGGATAATTGCCTCCACCTACATTCATATTTCTGCAAAGGACATGATTTTTGCTTTTTTTTGTGTGTGGCTGCATAGTATTCCATGGTACACATTTTCTTTATCCAGCCCATCATGGATGGGCCCCTAGGTTGATTTCATTGCTATTGTGTATTGTCTTTGCTATTGTGAATACTGCTTTGATGACTGTGTGAGTGTACGTGTCTGTTTGGTAGAAAGATTTATTTTCCTTTGGGTATATATCCAATAATGGGGTTGCTGGGCTGAATGGTTGTTCTAAGTTCCTTGAGAACTCTCCAAAGTGCTTTCCGCAAACAACTAATTTACATTTTCATCAACAGAGGTTAAGTCTTCCCTTTTCTCCACAGCCCCACCAGCATCTGCATTTTTTGACTTTTTAATAATAGCCATTACGATTGGTGTCAGTTGATGTTTCATTGTGGTTTTGATTTTTTGCCACACTCCATGGCTGGCATTATCACAGTACCTGAAGATCCGTGAAGCCACAGAACATGGAACCTGACTCAAAGAGTTTCCGGTCTCACTGGGGATATAAGCAAGCAATCAGAGGATCTCAGTCCTTCAGTGCTCAGTGCTGCAGTGTTCTCATTTCTAAAATGGGAATAATCCTGGAACCAGTTTCGTAGGGTTGTTGGTGGATTCAACGTGTCAAGCTTTTAGAAGAGGCTCTGGCATATAATTAGTGCTCAGGGCATATTGGTTGGCTTTTTATTTTCTTACAGGAAAGCAATTTATTAACAGAAAAATATTTTGAGGATTTCTGTCCACAGACGGCAACCACAGTGACCCCCCCTTCCTGTGAGTGCTGTCAGAGGGGACTGGAGTGACGTATTCATTCTGCCAGATCTTCATACCTGAGCAGGCAAGGGGCTCTGAGGGACATCTGGGCCCCAGGTCCAGGGGTCTTGTTCTTATTTCCTCCTGTGGCCCGGAGTTTCATGTGTAAGGCAGAGATGCCCCGCTCCTTGCACCTCTGGGCTACATCCTGGGTGGCCAGCATGGCAGCATATGGTGAGGATTCATCTGGGCCTGCCTTCACCTTCATCCCACCAGTAACAAGACAAAGGGATTCTTTACCAGAAAGATCTAAAAGAACAAAAATCATGCCCTTTGCAGCAAATGGATGCAACTGGAGGCTGCATCTTCCAGCCATGGACAAAAGTGACATGGACCAAAGTGTCAATGAAGGATGCAAAAATTTGACAGACACCAAATACATTCTCTCTCCTACACCCACCTGAGGTCCAAGGCTGATGATTTGCTCTTCCTTTTTTTCTTTCCCTTTCGAGGTGCCATTTCTACATGTCATCTCCCACTTGCTGGATTTTAAGACTGACAGTTCGCAAATGCTCCACATTGACAAGGGTGACCTAGAACTGGCAAATGTCTTAGATGGCCGTTTTTTGAGAATCTCCAGTTCGTGGGGCTGGCAGTGTTCAGCATTCAGAATTTCCTTATATACCAATGCTTGCATCGCTGATCTTGGTTTTGTGTTTTTTAAGTATGTTTATGCATTGATACTGAGAAAACTTCCTTGTGATGATGTGACAAAACTGATTATTATCAAACTTAAAGTATAAAACTTCTACTCCCCCCAGTTAACCACTGTTCTGGTTTCTTTCACTATGTATTAATTTTGCCTCTTTTAGAATTTAATGTAAATGGGATCATGGAGTATGTCTTCTTTTGAGAAAGGCTGATCCCCAGCAAGGTATCTTTGATGCTTATCTGTGTTATGTGATTTGCATTACATGTATCAAACTTTTTATTGCTGAATACTATTCCTTCCTTTCTCAGGGAGAGTGCTACTGGTCTTGGATTTGAGGACCTGGGAATCCATGCCTCTGAACTCTGGTGACCCTTCTAACAGCTCTCAACTCCACCTGGTGGCAGAGAGGTAGGAGAGAGTATGTGTGGGCTTTGGTTCTTGCAGATCTGAGTAACTCTTGTCTCTGCTACTCACCAGTTGTGTGATTCATCATGTTATTAATATATAAGTCCATCCTCAGTTTTTTCACCTGTGAAATAAGCAGGTTGGTACTTAGTGTATGGGTCATTGTCAAGGGTAAGTGAAATAATTTCCACTGTGGCTACTCAAGTCCAAGCTTTTATTATCTTTTGCTGGGGCAACTACCATGGTTTTTATGCTTACTTCTTTGTGCTTTATTATCAGTCTATTGCCCATACAGTATTTATAGCAATGATTAGTAATGTAGATCAGATCCCATCTTTCTTCTCAAAAACTTCCAATGACTTCCCATCGCATCAATTGATTGATTTACAGACAGGGTCTCACTCTGCCACCCAGGCTGGAATGCAGTGGTGCAATCACAAGTTGCTGCAGCCTTGACCTCCTGGGCTCAAGTGATCCTCCCATCTCAGCCTCCTGAGTATCTGGGACCACAGACATGCACCACCATGCTTGGTTAAGTAAAGAACATTGCTTTTTTTAAGAGACAGGGTCTCACTATGTTGCCCAGGCTGGTCTTGAACTCCCGGTCTCAAGTGATCATCCTGCCTTGGCCTCCCAAAGTGCTGGGATTAGAGGCATGAGTAACTGCACCCAGTCCCCGTTGCATTTAAATAATATCCAAGCTCTTTACCTTGGCCTGCCAGGCCCTTCGTCATCTGGCCCGTGCCCTTCTCTCCAACCATATTTCCTGACTCTTCTTCACCATGATGTCCCAGCTGCATTGACCTTCTTTCTGTTCTTTAAAGCTTTGAGCCTGCTTCCAACCTCAGGGTGTCGCTCCTGCATAGAATCCATATTCCCTAGATCTTTGTAAAATTAGCTTTTTATCTGGTGTCAGGTCAAGTGTCTCCTCTTCAGTTTAAATGTCACCTCTTGCCTGACCAGGCTAAAGTTGACTCCTTCTCCTGTTGTAGTCCATTTCCTTCTCTAGTTACTCAATTTTATTTTCTTCATTGTTGTGTCATCATTAACAGATCCATCTGTTTATGGGTTTACTATCTCCTTCTATCACATAAGTTCCATAAGGACAGAGATCTTGCCTGGGGTGTTCACTGCTGTATCCTCAATACGTAAAAGGGTGCCTGGCACATAGTTGATGCTTAACGAATATTTGTAGAATACATGAATGAAATGATGTCTTCAAGGTGCTAAACAGAAAACACAAAACACAATAGTTGGCTTTCCTATGTTGACTACTGTGATTTAGTTTTATTTATGTACAAATTTAAAGTGTTTCAGTGTTTATTTAGGGAGTCACCCAGACATTCCAACTACTTAGCTCCTTAACAGGCCTGCACGGCTTCTGAACAGCTCTCTCCTTTCTTGACACTTCACTAGAGAGCTCCTTGCTTCTTGGTGGCTTCCATCACCTATCTTGTCTCTTAAAGTTGTAGGTGTTTTAATATTTGGTTTCTATGGCATTTCATGAATGCTCATACAGAGACCAGATATTACAAGGACCTTAGATCTGCCACTCCACTGCCGTCTTGGAGGGGGATCCAAGTCTGGATCGCTTTGAATTGTTTGTTGTTTGCATAATGGCTCTCCTTTGTTCTCTGTTAATTGTATTAGAGTACCTTGATTAAACAAATGTGCCTTCAGGCAGTGGAGCCAGTTATAGCACCTCTGTTTGCTAAGCTTTCCATGGAAAAATGTGAAGCATGCATGCTTCCAGTGTTAAAAATACACATTTAGATGTTTAAAGCTGTGGTCAACTTGGGAATTCACATCTCTCAGGACAAAAGTGAAGTTCAAAGAAGCAAGTTGTGTTTCCTTTTAAGGTTATCATTGTGATTGGAGGGGAGTGGATTGAGGAAGTTATTGCATAATCTCACAATTATGTTTGGTCTGTGGTTCACATTTATGGGAACGTAATAGGCAGCCAATAAAATCTTCTAAGATTATGACAGTTGAATGGTCTCTGCCTTGCTTTATGTCTGACCAGGACCCTGATGACTATAACTATGTGGTAGGATAGGTCTTAGCACCCACTTGACTTTTGTAGCTTTGCTTCCTGCCATTTGTCCTGATATACTCTGTGTTTCAGCCAATTAACTTTTATATATACATGAGGGGTCTTCAGAAAGTTCAAGGAAATGTATATTTTCCATGCATAATGTAAAAACTATGCTTGGATTTCTTTTTTTTTTTCCCCACCAGAATAAACTTGTTTTAACTTGTTACAGTATGTTTAAACTCAATCTAGTTTTAGACATTCAGAAGAACAAGACATTCGTTTGAAAAGAGCCCCTCTCAGAGCAACATAAATTCTGCTAACATTGAAGCAAGAACAGACATCAAATTTATGGTGAGACTTGAGTGGAGGAATGGTGAGATCACTGATGCTGCGTGAAAAGTTTATGGGGACAATGCCCCAAGGAAACCAGCAGTTTACAAATGGATAACTGGTTGTAAGAAGATATGAGATGATGTTGAAGATGAAGCCCACAGTGGCAGACCATCCACATTGATCTGCGAGGAAAGAATTAATCTTGTTATGTCCTAATTGAAGAGAATCAATCGTTAACCACAGAAATAATAGCCAACACCATAGGCATCTCAATTGGTTCAGCTTACACAATTCAGACTCAAAAATTAAAATTGTCCCAGTTACTTGGGAGGCTGAGGCAGGAGAATGGCGTGAACTCGGGAGGCAGAGCTTGCGCTTGAGCAGAGATGGCACCACTGCACTCCAGTCTGGGCAACAGAGCGAGATTCCGTCTCAAAAAAAAAAAAAAAAAAATTGAAATTGGAGACCGGGCACCGTGGCTTATGCCTCTAATCCCAGCACTTTGGGAAGCCAAGGTGGGCAGATCATGAGGTCAAGAGATCAAGACCATACTGACCAACATGGTGAAACCCTGTCTCTACTAAAAATACAAAAATTAGCTGGGTGTGGTGGTGTGCACGTGTAGTTCCAGCTACTCGGGAGGCTGAGGCAGGAGAATCTCTTGAACTAGGGAGGCAGGGGTTGTGCCATTGCACTCCACCCTGGTGACAGACTGAGACTCCATATCAAAAAAAAAGAAAAAAAAATCGAGCAAACTTTCTACTTGATGGGTGCCAGAACTGTTGTGACCAGATTAGCTGCAGGTAAGAGAAGAGATTTCAATGAAAAATTTAAACAAACGGGATCAAGATCCTAAAGCATTCTCAAAGAACTGTAACAGGACATGAAACACAACTTTATCAGTACAATACTGAAGACAAAACACAATCAAAACAATGGCTACCAAGAGGTGGAAGTGGTCCAGTCAAAGTAAAATGGACTGGTCAAGAGCAAAGGTCAAGGCAATACTTTTTTGAGATGCTCAAGACATTTTGCCTGTTGACTTTTTGGAGGGTCTATGAATGATAATATCTGCTTATTATGAGAGTGTTTTGAGAAAGTTATCCAAAGCTTTAGCAGAAAATCACCTGAGAAAGCTTCACCAGAAATTTCTTCTCTATCATGACAATGCTGCTGCTCATTCTTCTCATCAAACAAAGGCAATTTTGCAAGTGTTTCGATTGGAAATCATTAGACATCTCCCTTATAGTCCTGATTTGGCTACTTCTGACTTCTTTGTATTTCCTAATCTTAAGAAATCTTTAAAGGGCACTCATTTTTTTTCCCCAGTTAATAGTATAAAAAAGACTACATTGAGATGGTTGAATTCCTAGGACTCTCGGTTCTTTAGGGATGGACTAATGGCTGGTATTATTGCTTACAAAAGTGTCCTGAACTTGATGGAAATTATGTTGAGAAATAAAGTTTATATTTTCATTTTTATCTTTTTTTTTTTTTTTGGTTTTTTGAGACAGAGTCTCACTCTGTCACCCAGACTGTAGTGCAGTGGCATGATCTTGGCTCACTGCAACCTCTGCCTCCTGGGTTCTAGTGATTCTCCTGTCTCAGTCTCCCAAGTAGCTGGGATTACAGCTGCCTGCCACCACACCTGGCTAATTTTTAGTAGAGACAGGGTTTCACCATGTTGGCCAGGCTGGTCTTGAACTCCTGGCCTCAAGCAGTCCCCTTCCCTTGGCTTCCCAAAGTGCTGGGATTACAGGTGTGAGCCAACGTGCCCACTGGCTTTTAATTCTTTTAATTCCACTTTTACATGAACTTTGAAGCCCTCGTGTGTGTGTGCGCATGTGTGTGTCCTAAAATATCTAAATTCCAGAGAAAAAATATTTCTCTTTTATGTGTGCTTTAATCATGTGGTATCATTTCTGTCTTCAGTGTATTTTGCCCTTCTTTCACCTGGAAAACATTCTCCAAGATCAGGCTAAAATTTCTTTGGCTTTACCAAGTCTTCCCAGATTGTGCAGAGGTAGTTCCTTGCTGTATTAGTCTGTTCTCGCATTCCTCTAAAGAAATACCTGAGACTAGGTAATTTATAAAGAAAAGAGGTTTAATTGACTCATGGTCCCACAGACTGTGCAGGAAGCATAGCTGGGGAGGCCTCAGGAAGCTTACAGTCATGGTGGATGGTGAAGAGGAAGCAGGAATATCTTACAAGCCTGGAGCAGGCAGAAAGGGGCAGGGGAGGTACTACACACGTCTTCTTTTTTGACGGAGTCTTGCTCTGTTGCCCAGGCTGGAGTGTGGTGGAGTGATCTTGACTCACTTGCAACCTCTGCCTCCCAGGTTCACGCCACTCTCCTGCCTCAGCCTCCCTAGTAGCTGGGACTACAGGCGCCCGCCACCACGCCCGGCTAATGTTTTGTATTTTTAGCAGAGACGGGGTTTCACTGTGTTAGCCAGGATGGTTTCGATCTCTTGACCTCGTGATCTGCCCGCCTCAGCCTCCCAAAGTGCTGGGATTACAGGTGTGAGCCACTGAGCATGGTCGGGAGGTGCTACACACTTCTAAACAACCACTTAAACAACAGTCTTCAGCCACAGACTGAAGGCTGCACTGTCGGCTTCCCTGGTTTTGAGGCTTTTGGACTCGGATTGAATACTACTGGCTTCTTTCTTCCCCAGCTTGCAGGCAGCCTATCATGGGACTTTGCCTTATGATTATGTGAGTCAGTTCTCCCTAAGAAATTCCCTTTCAGAGAGACATATATCTTATTAGTTCTGTCCCTCTGGAGATTCCTGACTGACACAGGCTCCTTGGGAATAACTTTCTTTCTCTTTGTGTATCTCCCTGTGGACTCTTCAGCATAGCGGCTCCAGGGCAACGAGGCTTCTTACAGGGCAGCCCAGGGCTCCAAAGAAGTGTGGGTGGAGGGAGGGGTGCAGGGCTGTATCACCTTTTGTGACCAAGCTTCAGAAGTCGTGCAGCCTCACTCTATCACATTCTATTTATTGTGGTGATCCCAAAGGCCTTAATTCAAGGAAAGGGGGCATAGACTCCATCTCTTGATGGGAGAGTAACAAAGTTCTGTAGTAGCATGTGGGGCCAGAAGCATCGTTGCCGATGACGGATTTTGGAAATGCAATCATAATCTGCCTTCTGGTCATGATCATTCTCAGCCCTTCCACTTGCAAAATACACTCAACCCCTCCTCTAAAACACCTCGATGCCATATCATTTTATGCTATTAACCTTGTGCTTGAGGTCCAGGATCTTGTTATCTAAGTGAAGTTCAGGTGTGAATGAAGCTTCCTGAGTGTCTCACCAACATACCATGGTGAGACAGGCATAGATCATTATAGACACTCGCATTCAAAACATGGGAAAATAGGAGTCACACAGCACTCATTGGTCCATAGACATTTTGAAATACAGCTGAGTACATGTTGCTAGTTCTTTAATTACTATTTAGCTCTATTTCCTGGGAATAATTCTCTATGCAATGGAATCCTGGTTCACTTTCTGAATTATCCTTCCTTCTCTATAAAACAGCTGGTGTTTGCAGCTGAATATTTTTTTTTTTTTTTCCAGCCTGATTCCTATCCATAGTACTTTTTGGAGGGAGTGTCTAAAGAGTCCTTTTTGCTTTGTATGAGTTCTGTCCAGAAAAATAGGTTGGCAGAACATCACCAGCTTCATAGTTTTTGCCAACATAATTTTCTTAAAAACTTTGAGGATTTTTTTGTGACTCTTATTTGAGTTCACTCAATTAGCTACAATCAATACCCACAAATCTTGTTGATAAAAGTGATTCTCTACCTTGGGCTCCCTGGAAAGCTACTGTGAAACGTTGTCCTTATTGTTATGAGTTTAACGTTGATGAAGTTCAGTGAGGAATGTCTCAGAGGCATGCCTGTAAGATCCTTAGAGGACCTTTTGTTTGCTGCAAGGGTCTGTGAGGCACCACCTTAAATTCTTCTAAAGCCTGAAGAAAGGATCTCATAGTTCTACTCTGGATTTGATTTTTGTTCTAAGGTCATTTCTTAATATAAGAATTTTTTTTTTTTCATGTAGAGAGGCTAGAAATGAGAAACAACTTTATTTTCAAACCCATCAGTCCAGGATCCTTCACAACTTGCTTTAAATTTGGTTGAAAATCAAACAGTTCCTTTTTCAAGTCATGTTTCTCCATACTTTTATTGATTGATTGATTGACTGATTGAGACAGGCTCTCACTCTGTTGCCCAGGCTGGAATGCAACAGCACGATCTTGGCTTACTGCAACCTCCACCTCCTGGGTTTGAGTGATTCTCCTGCCTCAGACTCCTAAGTAGCTGGGATTACAGGTGCGTGCCACCACACCTGGCTAACTTTTTTGTATTTTTAGTAGAGACAGGGTTTCACCATGTTGGCCAGGCTGGTCTCGTACTCTTGACCTCAAATGATCTGCCCACCTTGGACTCCCAAAGTTCTGAGATTACAGCTGTTAGCCCCATGCCTGGCCTCCATCCTTATCTACTAAAAGAAACTAGTATCAACATTCTGTTTGGAATTCTAATCTCTTCATCCAAATTAAACAGTTAATTCTGTATATTTTCTAGTCTCTACTTTGGCACAGGTGACAGTGCTGCTAAACCTTTCATAATTACATAACAAGGATCATGACATTTTTCTAACTTTACTAAGCCCTCACCAGCAGCCTCCTCAAGGGCCATCAAACCTCGGCTAACATTTCTCAAAGCCTTTGTAATGTGTACACACCCCCGTCTCAAAGCCATTACTGCAGTTTAGGTTTTGTTATGGCAGCCTCCCACTTCCAGAGACCAAAGTCTGTTTCTGTTATCTGTTACTGAACGGTAACTCCTCACTTAATGTCATTGACAGGTTCTTGTGAACAGCAGCCTCAAGTGAAATGACATATAAGGAAACCAATGTTACCGTAGGCTAATTGATAGAAACAAGAGTTAAATTACTGCAGCATATTTCTGGTCACAAAAACATCACCAAACTCCTAAATAAAGACCCAGAACACTTCTAAAATCTTGACATAAGTGTGAGCTATATATGTATTTAAGAAAGATTAATAAAAACAAGCGAGAGAATTATTTATCCATTTTTTGTTGTTGCTGTTGTTGTTTTTTGAGATGGAGTCTCACTGTACTCCCAGGCTGGAGTACAGTGGTGCGATCTTGGCTCACTCCTCCTGAGTAGCTGGGATTACAGGCGTCTACCACCGTGCCAGGCTAATTTTTGTATTTTTAGTAGAGACGGGGTTTTACCGTGTTGGCCAGGCTGGTCTCGAACTACTGGTTTCAAGTGATCTGCCCACCTTGGCCTCCCAAAGTGCTGAGATTACAGGCATGAGTCACCGTGAGCCTATTTATTCAATTTTTGGTTAATCAATGAGTGATAGCTGTTGGTTAAATTGAGGAATCAAGGAATAAGTGTTTAGAAGTGAAAATTGAAAGGAGCACTTCTTGCCACCACACAGTTAATAAACAATCACAAGTCGGGCGCAGTGGCTCACGCCTGTAATCCCAGCACTTTGGGAGGCCAAGACAGGCAGATCACCTGAAGTCAGGAGTTCGAGACTAGCCTGATCATCATGGAGAAACCCTGTCTCTACTAAAAATAGAAAATTAGCCTGTAATCCCAGCTACTCGGGAGGTTGAGGCAGGAGAATCGCTTGAACCTGGGAAGCAGAGGTTGAGGTGAGCCGAGGTTGTGCCATTGCACTCCAACCTGGGAAACAAGAGCGAAACTCCGTCTCAATAAAAAAAAAAAAAAAAAAATTACAAACATGGCGGGCTTGCAGAGTGCTATTTTACTGCATCGTTTATTGTCATGCATTTGTATGATTATCATATACTTTATGAATTTTTCACAATAATTTATATTCATTCATTTTTCTAAACTGCTCATTCCAGTTCAGGGTCTCTAGTGGCTGGAGCCTCCCCTGGCAGCTCACAGTTCAAGGCAGAAACCAGTCCTGGACAGGACCAATCCCATCATTGCCAGGTGCACTCACACACTCCCCTACAGCCACTCAGACTGGGACCAAGCAGACACGCCAACGAGCCTAATGTGTACATCTTTGGGATGTTGGAGTAAACTGGCGTACCCAGGGAAAATCTATAACAGACATGGGGAGAAGGTGCAGACTCCATACAGACAATGCCCCTGGCTGAGAATGGATTCTTTCTCTCACCAATGTTATAATGAAATGACATTGATTGAAATGATGTTATTTAAGGAGTTGCTGTATAATAGAATACTCCAAAAGAGTGGCTTGGAATAACAATAATTTTATTATAATCTCTCACAGTTCTGGAGTTGCTTTAGCTCAGCTACTAAATGGTTCTTGCTTGAAGGTGCAACCTAATCATGGAAGTGACAGCCCATGATATTCCTAGGTCCTACCACCCACAGAGTACCTGCGTCAGGGGGCTGGGATCTCGAGGTCCCTCTTGGAGTTCTGCCTACTCCAAATTAATACAGTGGTTCTCAACCGGGGCAATT
This sequence comes from Macaca mulatta, assembly GCF_049350105.2. Lineage (NCBI taxonomy): Eukaryota > Metazoa > Chordata > Mammalia > Primates > Cercopithecidae > Macaca > Macaca mulatta. The sequence goes on along the minus strand of NC_133425.1, from coordinate 9,735,284 downwards.
TTGCAACCTCCCTTTTTGGGGGAACATTTAACAGTATTTGGAGACATTTTTGATTGCCACAAGTGAGGGTGGTTAAACAGAGACCGGGGTGCTGCTAAATATCCCACCATACACAGGACATCCTCCCAAGAAAAAGAATTAATCTGGTCCCAAATGTTGATCATGCTGATAATCATTGAACTAGAAGAGGAAGGAGTTTGGGGAAGGGGCTTAGAAGAGTACTGGTGGATGGGTTGGTTCTGTGGATTCCATTTCTTACCTGGCTCTATAAGCTGGGTTTGAATGCCTTTGATTAGAGGAGAGGTGGTCAGAAGGTTAGAGAAAATTTCTTTAAAGAGTTTTCAGACTCTGTGCAGGCTGATTTTGGCCCCAGAGTTGGAAAAAACATAATTTTCTGTCTCCTAATGGAATCCAACATCACTCTGTACCCTTTCTCCTGAACTTAGCAAGATTGCAAGCCAGGGGGGCTGCAGGAGAAGTTCTTGGCATGGCCTTTGAGTAGTAGCCACAGTAAAGTCTGCCTTTGTGGGTTTATGAGCAGCAGGTGTACTCCAGCATGATCTGCAGACGGGGAGCGGGAATGGGATGATTTGACTTGGTAATTGCAGCAAAGAGGCTGACAGGAGGCACTAGGAGAAATTAATCATTGGAGATCACTTTTTAAAAGGCTAATGTGTAGTAATCAGGCTAGAAGGGACACAAGGATCATGATTTGGTCATTAGAAGGAAATATGTTAGTTATTAGGGAAACGCAAGTTGCTGCAATGAGATACCACTTCACCCCCATTAGGATGGCCATAATAAAAAAGACAGACAATAGCAAGTGTGGACAAATTGGAACCCTCCTACACTGCTAGTATAAATGTAAAACAGTGCATCTCCCTTGGAAAACAGTCTGGCCATTGCTCAAAAAGTTAAATATAGAGTTACCATATCACCCTGCAGTTCTATCCCTAGGTATATATCTAAGAGAATTGAAAGTATGTCCACAGAAAAATCTGCACACCAGTGTTTGTAGCAGCATTATTCGTAATAGCCAAAAGGTAGAAACATTCCCTATGTCCATTAACTGATGATTCGATAAATACAATGTGGTCTATACACATGAAGGAATATTATTCAACCATTAAAAAGGAATGAAGTTTTGATACACGCCACAACATGGAGGAACTTTGAATACGATATGCTAAGTGAAGGAAGCCAGACACAAAAAGACACACGTTATATGATTGCATTTATTAGAAATGTCCGGAAGAATTAAATCCATAGAAATAGAAGGCAGATTACAGCCTGGCACTGTGGCTCATGCTTGTAATCCCAGCACTTTGGGGAGGCCAAGAAAGGAAAATTGCTTGAACCCAGGATTTCTAGACTGGCCCGGGCAACATAGTAAGACCCTGTATCTACAAAAAAATGCAAAAATTAGCTGGGCATGGTGGCATGTGCCTGTAGTCCCAGCTACTCAGGCAGGAGGTTGAGGCTGTGGTGAATGGTGATAGCAGCACTATACTCCAGCCTGGGTGACAGAGTAAGACTCTGTTTCCAAAAAAGGAAAGCAGATTACTGTTGAATAAAGGGGCAGTGGGGGAGTGATGATGATGGGTACCGGGCTCCTTCTTAAGGATGATGAAAATGTTCTGGAATTAGATAGTGATGATGGCTGCCTAACTTTGTGGACTATACTGAAAACGACTGAATTGCTGGGTGCAGTGGCTCATGCCTGTAATCCCAGCACTTTGGGAGGTCAAGGTGGGCAGATCACTTGAGCTTAGGAGTTTGAGACCAGCCTGGGAAACATGACAAAACCGTGTCTTTACAAAAAATGCAAAAATTAGCTTGGCTTGGTGATACATGCTTGCAGTCCCAGCTACTTGGGAGGCTGAGGCAGGAGGATCGCTTGAGCCCAGGAGGCAGAAGTTGCAGTGAACCAAGATCGCATCACTGCACTCCAGCCTGGATGACACAGTGAGATCCTGTCTTACAACAACAACAACAACAACAACAACAACACAAAAAAACATTGAATTGTACATTTTGAAAGGGTGAATTGTATGGCATATGATTGATATCTCAAGAAAAAATAATGTGAAAAGAAAATGTGATCTTATTTTGTGGTCTGTGTAGCTGAGGTCTGAGACAATTACATATGGAAAGTCATAATTTCTAGGAGGCTTCTTGACTTGTCTGTGAGAGCCCGTTCAGAGGCTGAGACACACCCAGCACTGTCCTGGCTCCACTAGTCTTTCCTTAACAAATGTCCTTCCTTTGGATTGTTTCCTATGCAAATCCTTTTATTCCGTCAAGGCAGAATACAAATTCCTACAGGTGGTGTTTTATATTCCCTTCACTTTTTTCTGAACTTTGTATATATATGTTTATGTAAAATATATATTTATAGATAAATTGTATGCATTATATAATTTATAACTATAAATATATAAATTATATATTTATATATGTATCAACACACTTTTTTTTTTAAAGGTGGAGTTTTCACTCTTGTTGCCCAGGCTGGAGTGCAATGGCGAGATCTCGGCTCGCTGTAAACTCCACCTGCTGGGTTCAAGCAATTCTCCTGCCTCAACCTCCCGAGTAGCTGGAATTACAGGTGCATGCCACCACACCCAGCTTCTTTTTGTATTTTTAGTAGAGATGAGATTTCACCATGTTGGCCAGACTGGTCTTGAATCCCCGACCTCAGGTGATCTGCCCGCCTCAGCCTCCCAAATCCCAAAGTGCTGGGATTACAGGCGTGAGCTACTGCGACCAGTCACATATTTTAATATACATATTTATATGTGTGTGTGTGTTTACTTATGGCATTTGTTGTGTACTATTACGAATTATAAACAAATTACCTTATTGGATTATGTGTTCCTCAAGGGCAGAGTAGCCACTAAAATTCTTTCTGTTGAAAGTGATATAAAGCTGGCAGGGTGCGGTGGCTCACACCTGTAATCCCAGCACTTTGGGAGGTCGAGGCAGGTAGATCACTTGAGGTCAGGACTTCGAGACCAGCCTGATCAACATGGTGAAACCCCATCTCTACAAAAAGTACAAAAAATAGCCGGGTGTGGCAGCGCGTGCCTATAATCCCGGCCACTTGGGAGGCTGAGGCAGGAGAATTGCTTGAACCCAGGAGGCGGAGTTGCAGTGAGCCGGGATCATACCACTGCACTCCAGCCTGGGCGACAGAGTGAGACTCACTTTTGTTAGGGGGAAAAGAAACGTCTAATGTCTGGGTTACTTTTCCATGTGGCTTCATCTAGGGCTCAGTTCCGTCTTTGCATCTTTTGGCTCCATTTCTCAGTCTTTGCTGGAGATTCACTCTCTGTCTTTGCAGGTTTAACTCCAGTGGCAGGTAAATGCAGGACCCTCTTTCTGGGTTGATCTAGCTCAGCTCCAAGATTTATTAATAGCTCGGACTGACCCTTCCCTGAAGCCATCTCTGTGGGTGGGAAGATGGGTGGGAAGCACTGAATGGCTGGTCACTTCTTGGTCTCTGGTGCTGGGGACTCAACCTGATCAGAGGCCTTGGCTCAGGAATAGGAATAGAAAAGTGAGTGGTTGGGGCGGAGCAAGATGGCCGAATAGGAACAGCTCCAGTCTCCAACTCCCAGCGCGAGCGACACAGAAGACCGGTGATTTCTGCATTTTCAACTGAGGTACTGGGTTCATCTCACTGGGGAGTGCTGGACGATCGGTGCTGGTCAGCTGCTGCAGCCCGACCAGCGAGAGCTGAAGCAGGGCGAGGCATTGCCTCACCTGGGAAGTGCAAGGGGGAAGGGAATCCCTTTTCCTAGCCAGGGGAACTGAGACACACAACACCTGGAAAATCGGGTAACTCCCACCCCAATACTGCGCTTTAAGCAAACAGGCACACCAGGAGATCATATCCCACACCTGGTCGGGAGGGTCCCACACCCACGGAGCCTCCCTCATTGCTAGCACAGCAGTCTGTGATCTACCGGCAAGGCAGCAGCGAGGCTGGGGGAGGGGCGCCCGCCATTGCTGAGGCTTAAGTAGGTAAACAAAGCTGCTGGGAAGCTCGAACTGGGTGGAGCTCACAGCAGCTCAAGGAAACCTGCCTGTCTCTGTAGACTCCACCTCTGGGGACAGGGCACAGTAAACAATAACAAACACAGCCCAAACCTCTGCAGACGCAAACGACTCTGTCTGACAGCTTTGAAGAGAGCAGTGGATCTCCCAACACGGAGGTTGAGATCTGAGAAGGGACAGACTCCCTGCTCAAGTGGGTCCCTGAACCCTGAGTAGCCTAACTGGGAGACATCCCCCACTAGGGACAGTCTGACACCCCACACCTCACAGGGTGGAGTACACCCCTGAGAGGAAGCTTCCAAAGCAAGAATCAGACAGGTACACTCGCTGTTCAGAAATATTCTATCTTCTGCAGCCTCTGCTGCTGATACCCAGGCAAACAGGGTCTGGAGTGGACCTCAAGCAATCTCCAACAGACCTACAGCTGAGGGTCCTGACTGTTAGAAGGAAAACTATCAAACAGGAAGGACACCTACACCAAAACCCCATCAGTACATCACCATCATCAAAGACCAGAGGCAGATAAAACCACAAAGATGGGGAAAAAGCAGGGCAGAAAAGCTGGAAATTCAAAAAATAAGAGCGCATCTCCCCCGGCAAAGGAGCGCAGCTCATCGCCAGCAACGGATCAAAGCTGGACGGAGAATGACTTTGACGAGATGAGAGAAGAAGGCTTCAGTCCATCAAATTTCTCAGAGCTAAAGGAGGAATTACGTACCCAGCGCAAAGAAACTAAAAATCTTGAAAAAAAAGTGGAAGAATTGATGGCTAGAGTAATTAATGCAGAGAAGGTCATAAACGAAATGAAAGAGATGAAAACCATGACACGAGAAATACGTGACAAATGCACAAGTTTCAGTAACCGACTCGATCAACTGGAAGAAAGAGTATCTGCGATTGAGGATCAAATGAATGAAATGAAGCGAGAAGAGAAACCAAAAGAAAAAAGAAGAAAAAGAAATGAACAAAGCCTGCAAGAAGTATGGGATTATGTAAAAAGACCAAATCTACGTCTGATTGGGGTGCCTGAAAGTGAGGTGGAAAATGGAACCAAGTTGGAAAACACTCTTCAGGATATCATCCAGGAGAACTTCCCCAACCTAGTAGGGCAGGCCAACATTCAAATCCAGGAAATACAGAGAACGCCACAAAGATACTCCTCGAGAAGAGCAACTCCAAGACACATAATTGCCAGATTCACCAAAGTTGAAATGAAGGAAAAAATCTTAAGGGCAGCCAGAGAGAAAGGTCGGGTTACCCACAAAGGGAAGCCCATCAGACTAACAGCAGATCTCTCGGCAGAAACTCTCCAAGCCAGAAGAGAGTGGGGGCCAATATTCAACATTCTTAAAGAAAAGAATTTTAAACCCAGAATTTCATATCCAGCCAAACTAAGTTTCATAAGTGAAGGAGAAATAAAATCCTTTACAGATAAGCAAATACTTAGAGATTTTGTCACCACTAGGCCTGCCTTACAAGAGACCCTGAAGGAAGCACTAAACATGGAAAGGAACAACCGGTACCAGCCATTGCAAAAACATGCCAAAATGTAAAGACCATCGAGGCTAGGAAGAAACTGCATCAACTAACGAGCAAAATAACCAGATAATATCATAATGGCAGGATCAAGTTCACACATAACAATCTTAACCTTAAATGTAAATGGACTAAATGCTCCAATTAAAAGACACAGACTGGCAAACTGGATAAAGAGTCAAGACCCATCAGTCTGCTGTATTCAGGAGACCCATCTCACACGCAGAGACATACATAGGCTCAAAATAAAGGGATGGAGGAAGATTTACCAAGCAAATGGAGAACAAAAAAAAGCGGGGGTTGCAATACTAGTCTCTGATAAAACAGACTTTAAACCATCAAAGATCAAAAGAGACAAAGAAGGCCATTACGTAATGGTAAAGGGATCAATTCAACAGGAAGAGCTAACTATCCTAAATATATATGCACCCAATACAGGAGCACCCAGATTCATAAAGCAAGTCCTTAGAGACTTACAAAGAGACTTAGACTCCCAAACATTAATAATGGGAGACTTCAACACTCCACTGTCAACATTAGACAGATCAACGAGACAGAAAGTTAACAAGGATATCCAGGAATTGAACTCATCTCTGCAGCAAGCAGACCTAATAGACATCTATAGAACTCTCCACCCCAAATCAACAGAATATACATTCTTCTCAGCACCACATCGTACTTACTCCAAAATCGACCACGTAATTGGAAGTAAAGCACTCCTCAGCAAATGTACAAGAACAGAAATTATAACAAACTGTCTCTCAGACCACAGTGCAATCAAACTAAAACTCAGGACTAAGAAACTCAATCAAAACCGCTCAACTACATGGAAACTGAACAACCTGCTCCTGAATGACTACTGGGTACATAACGAAATGAAGGCAGAAATAAAGATGTTCTTTGAAATCAATGAGAACAAAGATACAACATACCAGAATCTCTGGGACACATTTAAAGCAGTGTGTAGAGGGAAATTTATAGCACTAAATGCCCACAAGAGAAAGCAGGAAAGATCTAAAATTGACACTCTAACATCGCAATTAAAAGAACTAGAGAAGCAAGAGCAAACACATTCGAAAGCTAGCAGAAGGCAAGAAATAACTAAGATCAGAGCAGAACTGAAGGAGATAGAGACACAAAAAACCCTCCAAAAAATCAATGAATCCAGGAGTTGGTTTTTTGAAAAGATCAACAAAATTGACAGACCGCTAGCAAGACTAATAAAGAAGAAAAGAGAGAAGAATCAAATCGACGCAATAAAAAATGATAAAGGGGATATCACCACCGACCCCACAGAAATACAAACTACTATAAACACCTCTACGCAAATAAACTGGAAAATCTAGAAGAAATGGATAATTTCCTGGACACTTACACTCTTCCAACACTAAACCAGGAAGAAGTTGAATCCCTGAATAGACCAATAGCAGGCTCTGAAATTGAGGCAATAATTAATAGCCTACCAACCAAAAAAAGTCCAGGACCAGATGGATTCACAGCTGAATTCTACCAGAGGTACAAGGAGGAGTTGGTACCATTCCTTCTGAAACTATTCCAATCAATAGAAAAAGAAGGAATCCTCCCTAACTCATTTTATGAGGCCAACATCATCCTGATACCAAAGCCTGGCAGAGACACAACAAAAAAAGAGAATTTTAGACCAATATCCCTGATGAACATCGATGCAAAAATCCTCAATAAAATACTGGCAAACCGGATTCAGCAACACATCAAAAAGCTTATCCACCATGATCAAGTGGGCTTCATCCCTGGGATGCAAGGCTGGTTCAACATTCGCAAATCAATAAACATAATCCAGCATATAAACAGAACCAAAGACAAGAACCACATGATTATCTCAATAGATGCAGAAAAGGCTTTTGACAAAATTCAACAGCCCTTCATGCTAAAAACGCTCAATAAATTCGGTATTGATGGAACGTACCTCAAAATAATAAGAGCTATTTATGACAAACCCACAGCCAATATCATACTGAATGGGCAAAAACTGGAAACATTCCCTTTGAAAACTGGCACAAGACAGGGATGCCCTCTCTCACCACTCCTATTCAACATAGTGTTGGAAGTTCTGGCTAGGGCAATTAGGCAAGAGAAAGAAATCAAGGGTATTCAGTTAGGAAAAGAAGAAGTCAAACTGTCCCTGTTTGCAGATGACATGATTGTATATTTAGAAAACCCCATTGTCTCAGCCCAAAATCTCCTTAAGCTGATAAGCAACTTCAGCAAAGTCTCAGGATACAAAATTAATGTGCAAAAATCACAAGCATTCTTATACACCAGTAACAGACAAACAGAGAGCCAAATCAGGAATGAACGTCCATTCACAATTGCTTCAAAGAGAATAAAATACCTAGGAATCCAACTTACAAGGGATGTAAAGGACCTCTTCAAGGAGAACTACAAACCACTGCTCAGTGAAATAAAAGAGGACACAAACAAATGGAAGAACATACCATGCTCATGGATAGGAAGAATCAATATCGTGAAAATGGCCATACTGCCCAAGGTAATTTATAGATTCAATGCCATCCCCATCAAGCTACCAATGAGTTTCTTCACAGAATTGGAAAAAACTGCTTTAAAGTTCATATGGAACCAAAAAAGAGCCCGCATCTCTAAGACAATCCTAAGTCAAAAGAACAAAGCTGGAGGCATCACGCTACCTGACTTCAAACTATACTACAAGGCTACAGTAACCAAAACAGCATGGTACTGGTACCAAAACAGACATATAGACCAATGGAACAGAACAGAGTCCTCAGAAATAATACCACACATCTACAGCCATCTGATCTTTGACAAACCTGAGAGAAACAAGAAATGGGGAAAGGATTCCCTATTTAATAAATGGTGCTGGGAAAATTGGCTAGCCATAAGTAGAAAGCTGAAACTGGATCCTTTCCTTACTCCTTATACGAAAATTAATTCAAGATGGATTAGAGACTTAAATGTTAGACCTAATACCATAAAAATCCTAGAGGAAAACCTAGGTAGTACCATTCAGGACATAGGCATGGGCAAAGACTTCATGTCTAAAACACCAAAAGCAACGGCAGCAAAAGCCAAAATTGACAAATGGGATCTCATTAAACTAAAGAGCTTCTGCACAGCAAAAGAAACTACCATCAGAGTGAACAGGCAACCTACAGAATGGGAGAAAATTTTTGCAATCTACTCATCTGACAAAGGGCTAATATCCAGAACCTACAAAGAACTCAAACAAATTTACAAGAAAAAAACAAACAACCCCATCAAAAAGTGGGCAAAGGATATGAACAGACATTTCTCAAAAGAAGACATTCATACAGCCAACAGACACATGAAAAAATGCTCATCATCACTGGCCATCAGAGAAATGCAAATCAAAACCACAATGAGATACCATCTCACACCAGTTAGAATGGCGATCATTAAAAAGTCAGGAAACAACAGGTGCTGGAGAGGATGTGGAGAAATAGGAACACTTTTACACTGTTGGTGGGATTGTAAGCTAGTTCAACCATTATGGAAAACAGTATGGCGATTCCTCAAAGATCTAGAACTAGATGTACCATATGACCCAGCCATCCCATTACTGGGTATATACCCAAAGGATTATAAATTATGCTGCTATAAAGACACATGCACTCGTATGTTTATTGCAGCACTATTCACAATAGCAAAGACTTGGAATCAACCCAAATGTCCAGCAGTGACAGATTGGATTAAGAAAATGTGGCACATATACACCATGGAATACTATGTAGCCATCAAAAAGGATGAGTTTGTGTCCTTTGTAGGGACATGGTTGCAGCTGGAAACCATCATTCTTAGCAAACTATCACAAGAACAGAAAACCAAACACTGCATGTTCTCACTCATAGGTGGGAACTGAACAATGAGATCACTTGGACTCAGGAAGGGGAACATCACACACCGGGGCCTATCATGGGGAGGGGGGAGGGGGGAGGGACTGCATTGGGAGTTATACCTGATGTAAATGACGAGTTGATGGGTGCAGCACACCAACATGGCACAAGTATACATATGTAACAAACCTGTACGTTATGCACACGTACCCTACAACTTAAAGTATAATAATAATAATAAATAAATTAAAAAAAAAAAAAAAAAAGAAAAGTGAGTGGTTTCAGGAGGAAATTGGGATGGTGTTGCCAAAAGAATGGGAGAGGAACACGGACTGGCAAAAATGAACTAGTGCCCACTGTGGTTCCTTTTTGAACCCCCAGTGCTTAGAATGGAACAGGCATTTAGCAAACACCTACTGAATTAAATCGAACCCTGAAATACAGATATTGGCTTCCCAATGACAGTCTACAGGAAGGAATGAACAGCTTTGAAAGTTGGGCCAAACAGAGAAGATACATGATATTAAACTCCCAAAGTACTTTTGTATCTAAAAAGCACATGCTCTGAAGCTCATTTTGGACATTTCTTTTACACCAGTGAAGATGTTCCAAACAGTTTTGAGAGTCCAAATTAGGGGTCTCAACCTTTTTGTTTAGTGACATAGCTATGGTTACTCTTTTAAAATTCAGTGAAAGCTGGTGGGGCCTGGTGGCTCATGTTTGTAGTCTCAGCAGTTTGGGAGGTCGAGGCAGGAGGATCAGTTGAGGCCCAGAGTTTGAGAGCAGCCTGGCTAACATGGTGAAAACCCATCTCTACTAAAAATGCAAGAATTAGCCGGGTGTGGTGGCACATGCCTGTAATCTCAGCAACACGGGAGGCTGAGGCATAAGAATGGCTTGAACCTGGGAGGCAGAGGTTGCCGTGAGCCAAGATGGCGCCACTGCGCTCCAGCCTGGGCTACTGAGAGAGCTTGTCTCAAAAAAAAAAAAAAAAAAAAAAAAAAAAAAAAATTCAATGAAAGCCACAGACGCTTTCCACAAAATGTTTTACATTATAGACTGACTTATGTGGAATTTTGGGAGTCCCTGGAACCCTTGGAGTGCCAAGTTGGGCCGCTTTGTTGTGAATAATTACATCCAGTGTTAGATTTTGTGTATTTTGTAATTCCCCATTGTTTTCAGAATCTTTTCTCTTGGAATTACCCTGACTCAAGACTAGAGGGCATTGTGTACCTTGAAACCACATCAGACACAGTGCAAGAGCTCCTTAGATTTTCATACAAAAAGGCTTGTTCACTGCTCAGTTAACAAGTGAGTCCGTCCTGCTCCCAGGAGGCAACGAAGTCAGCTCCCTGTGAAGAAAGGGATGGGGACGAGGGTAGAAGCATTGCCTCAACGTTTCCCTCATTTGTATGTTGATGAAATGTTGGCAATCTCCGTAGAGTTCAAGTGCCTGGTTTGGACTGATTTCCCAGCAAGGATCCCGGTGTGTTAGGAAGTGCTGCATACTGGGAGTGGATGAGATTGAGAGTCCCAGCCTGCCTCTGGCTTCCTGTGGGGTTTCAGGAAGGTTCCTTTCCTTAGCTGTGCCTCAGTGCTCTTATCTGCAAAATGAGGGGATGAGATTAGCTGCTCCCAAGCTCATCACAGTATATGATGCTTCACAGGTTCAAATGTTTCAGGAGTGGTGCAGACATGAAGAGGAAAAAAAAAATGCAGCCAAGGAAAAGTGTGGTTAGACTCAGAAATGAACATGTCAGGTGATCCCGTGAGGATTTGGTCCAAACAAATCCAGTGAATGAATTTGGAGGGTTGAAGGAGAAGGCCCCTCCGCAATACTAAATGGTTTGTATATGAATGCAGCCTGTTTATCCAAAAAGAAAAGTACTGCAGTAGGCAGCCTCTATGATAGCACTAAAAGTTCCCACTTCCTTATGCAATTGTCTTCCCTTAAATGTGACTCAACCTAGTGACTTACTTCTAGCCAATAGGATCAGGCAAAAGTGATGGGATTCACCTTGGAAGGAAGGTTCCAAAAAGATGGTAAATTCTATCTTGCATACTCTCTAGCCTGCTGCTGTGATTAAGCCCAGTGCCAAGTTGTAAGCTGCTAAATGGAGAAGCCCCTATAACGAGGAACTAAGGAAAGCCTGTGATGAATGACCAGTGAGAAACTGAGGCCCGTGGTCCAACAGCTTATGTGGAACTGAGTTCTGCCAACCACCCCATGAATGAGCCTAGAAACAGATTTTCCTGCAGTCAAGCCTTCAGATCAGACTGCAGCCCTGGTGGACTGCTTGATTATATAGACTCTGAGGGACCTAGAGGCAGAGGCACCCAGCTCAGCCATGCCTGGATTCCTGGCCCACAGAAACTATGAGATAACAAATGTTTGTTATCTGAAGCTGCTAAGTTTTGGGATAATTTGCCATATAGCAACAGATAACTAATGCATCTATTAAGGCAGGAACTTTCAAACAGTTTTCCTTCCTAGCAGAGTGACTTTGGGTAAGTGTTTTACTTTCTCTAAGCCTTGGTTTTGTCTTCTGTCAATGGTCCCTACATCATAGGATTGTTGTCATGTCTAAATGAGATCATGCATGAAAAGTGTTGACACATGTTTGGGATATGAACATTAAATTGTCATCATCATCATCATTATGGTGTTCATCAAAGAAATCCAGTAATAGAGGGATGGAAACCAGTAGCTGTTTCTTTAAAAAATCCATCCAGAGATCTTTCCTATTTTTCTTCCTCCATTAACAGTCACTACAGTTGTGTGCAAATAACTGGCCAATCAGAGAGCCCCATCCTTTAGCAACAATGGTGGGTCCAAGGGACGAATGTTGACCCCAAAAGACCAATTAGAGTCTTTTTCTGAGATTTACACAGTCTCTGGGAGGGGAGAAGGCTTCTGGAGTGGGGCAGAATTTCTAGTGGTCCTGAAGCCATAGAGAGAAATCTTCAAATCTGACCCTCAGAACAGTAATTTGCAGAAAAGCTCTTTGATATTTATTTTACTTTTCATGGAACTAAATTCTAGTGATTATTGATGTCTTTGCAAAGAAACAAACACAACAACAGAAATCCCGCCTCCAAAATCTATCTGCAAATGATCTCTCATGGTTTAATTGGCCCTTTAGGTAAAACCTCTCATTGTTGCAACAAAAATAGGTCCTTTCACTCCAGAGAGTGCTCAGGGCTGATTACCTTTGAAGAATGAGACTTGCAGGCAGATCACACAGTGAGTTATTTTATCCATCCCTGTCCTGGAAGCAAAAGCGTCACCATGGATGGGTGGGGAGGAAAGCACTCCTTTCTCCCAGATTTCCTGGGAGTCTCCTAGAAACCCTTAGTGATTCTCCCAACTTTTGGGTACTGATGTTTTTCTCCTGGGTAGCCAGGAGGGGTAATGGCAGATTGCCAGAAAGACACTGACTTATAAAATAATCCAACTCTAAATTCCCTCCTTGGAATTTAGAAAAGGCTTATTTATGTACAGATTTTTTTTTTTTAAATTGAGGAAACTAGGAGTTTAATTTTGGACATGTTGAACTTGAGACACCTAAAATGCGTGCAAGTTGCAGTATCAAGTAGCAATTGGCTGGGCGAGTCTGTAACTCAAGGGAGAGTGTGGCTGGGTGTATACATTTGGGAGTTATAGTACGTGGAAGCCATAGGAAACCACGGCACTGGATGAGAATAAAAAGGGAAGGGAAGTTTGCCTCCCACCCCAATTCGTAGGCACCTCTTTCTTTTGGCAGGTGAGCTGAACAGAATCCCAGGATGCCCTGTGGGGACTGACGAGCTTTTATTCTTGGGTTACCCGGGAGATTATTCCGGGCTCCCGACTTCTGTTGTGCTTGTGACTCTTGCAAGCGAGTGTGTCTCAAAGTGAGGAGCTGAGGAAGAAAGAGATGAGGCACATGAGAAAATAAAAGGTGTTGCCTAAAAGTGCCTAACCAATATCTTGACTGTACTGTGTATCTCCATACTGTGGCCTTTATACCTGTCTCCTGTGGCTATCTTTCCCTTTGGGAAAAAAAACTTCTTGAGATATTTGTCATTGATTGGAGTCATGAGAAATTGTGTCTTATCATAGAAGTCTTTGCCTAGAACTCTCCTTCCTAGAAGCTATAGATTAATCCCAGAGAAAGTCGCTGATTGGCCCCATGTAGGTCACATGCTCAGCCTTTGGGCCAATCACTTTGTGACTTGGATGGATACTATCAGTGGTGAATTACTCTGTTTCTGTCTCATCTGTCACTTGCTGTTTCTGTGAGATGCTCGGTTTTCTCTCTCTATCTCTTCTGCTCCATATCTCTCCCTGTCAATTTCTCTGTGTCTCCCTGCATCCCTACTGCTCTGTGGGTCTCTCCTGGTTTTACCCTATAACATTTTCTGTGTCTCTACTCTTTCTCTCTGTCTCTGTTTTTTTTTTTCTTCTGTCTCTCATTTATTCTCTGTCTCTGCAGGTGCTTCCTGTCTCTCTATGGAGATGGAACTCAAGTCTATCTTGCTGATCTCTGTATTCCTATTGTCCTGTATACAGTCGACATTCAATACACATTAAGTAAATAAGTGAATGAGAGGATCAGCCTTCACATAAAGATTTGCAGTCAGAGGAAAATCAGTACCTTTTGGGAGAATATGGTAAGGAAGTACCTGATATCATGGCATTTTAGGAATCGGAAGAAACCTCTTCCTGGTGAAATCTATTCTGGCCTGGAGGCAGAGGGCTTGGTTGCCTCCATGGCCATAGCATCTCTCTTCTCGACAGGGTCTAGGAATCACTGGGCTATTACCTGCCTCTAATATATATTCTGACAATCACTCTCAGCTCTTCCTGTTGTCTTGTCTGCACCTCTTTTGTTGTAGCTTAAGTCTAATTTCAACTGAGAGGAGATCTAGCCAAGATGTGCAGTGGTGACATTTAAAAAAAAATTGTTTTTCTTTATTTCTTCTAAAAAAAACCCTGGGATATATGTGCAGAATATGCAGGTTTGTTACACAGGTATATGTGTGCCATGGTGGTTTGCTGTACCTATTGACCCACCCTCTAAGTTCCCTCCCCTTGCCCCCCACCTCCCACTTCCAACAGGCCCTGGTGTGTGTTGTTCCCCTCCCTGTGTCTGTGTGTTCTCATTATTCAACTACCACTCATGTGTGAGAACGTGCGGTGTTTGGTTTTCTGTTCCTGTGTGAGTTTGCTGAGGATGACGGCTTCCAGCTCCCTCTATGTCCCTGCAAAGGACATGATCTCATTTGTTTTTATGGCTGCATAGTATTCCATGGTGTATATGGACCACATTTTCTCTATCCAGTCAATCATTGATGGCCACTTGGGTTGGTTCCATGTCTTTGCTATCGCGAATAGCGCTACAAAAAACATGTCTTTATAGTGTCTTTATAGTGGAATGATTTATATTCCTTTGGGTATATACCCAGTAATGGGATTGATGGGTCAAATGGTATTTCTGGTTCTAGGAATTTCTGTCCTTGAGGAATTGAATGGCGACATTTTTTTTCCATGACTGCATTAAATTTTTCCTAAAGGATAACTTGGATCGTCAGAGCAGTCTTGTTGGAAAACGCTCTTCAGGGAGGTAAGATTCCTGCGTTAATAGTCAAGGCTCTGAGATTATCTTGCTATGTGACCGGGGGTAAGCCACTTTTTCTCTGTGAGCTTCAGTTTTCCATCTACACAATAATTAGCTCCACCAGGTCATCCTATAGACCTATCCCACTGATATTCTTCTTCTATCAGTTCCAGTAGGTTGAAAGCTAGCACATTGCAGATGTGCCTGACTGCTATGGCTGAGTCCTAAAAAATTATGGCAAATACCATCTGGCCCAAATCTTAGTAATTTTATAGAGGCTTCCAGTGACCTCTCTCTATCATCTCTTTGTACCTAGAAAGCAAGAGTGGCTTTGAATCCTGTCATCCTCCCTCACTAAACCATCAAGGTGGGCCATTAGAGTGCATTTATCATGAAAGGTTGAGAAAGAGGAAGGACTACGTTCAGACATTAAGGGAACCTATCACGTAAATTCCACTGGAACATTTTATGTCAGGCAATATAATGGAATGTGAAGACTTTTGGAAGGGGGTTGTTATAAAAGACTCATTCATTCCCTTGGGGACACTGGATCCAATGCTCTTTTTCAGTGTCCTGGTTCATGGAAGAAACAATGGCTTACTCATCATTCTTTTTACTAAACAAACATTTAATGAGCACCTATTATGTCCTGAGATCTATCTTCATGATGCTAGTCCATTCAGGCAAGAAAATCATCCTGGGATAGAAGACTAAGTCCCTAGATCCAATTTTGCCACTTGGTTACTGGGTGAGCTTGGGGAAAATTTCTTAAGCTCGTTGACCCTATTTGCATGTCTGTAAAGTGGGGATAGTAGCATTATCTCTCTCTTAAGGTTATGGTGAGCTTTAGGGAAGGCAATGCGTGCAAAGTGTTAGCATAGTTCTGAGGGCATTTGTAACTGGCTGTTATTATTACTTATTACCTTGTGCCAGGTAGGTTTGATGCTTTGCTTATACCATAGTGTTATGTTTACTTACATCATGGCCATCTGGTCCACTGCTGCTATTTGACAGATGAGAAAATGATCTTGCTTCAGGTCATACAACTCTTGATATTTGGCCACAAAAATTAATGGATGCTAAACTCAGGTAGGCCCTTGGGGCCACCTATAAATTCTTTTTTATTTGTGCTAATATAGATTATCTCATTTATTCTGTACAGCACACCTAAGTGGTAGGTGTCACTATTACCTCCAAGGTACAGATAAGAAAAGGAATGTATTAAAAGGCCACGTGGCCTCACCTTCGTCTCCATCGTTCTCCATCTTCATGACAACCCTGCTGAAGCGATATTTTCATTTTGCAGTCGGGAAATCTGAGGCTTGGAGAGAGTAAGCAAATTGCCCCGGGTTTCAAGGCGAATACAAGGCAGAGATCTCATTCAAAGCATACATTCGTCTGTCTGATTCGGGAACCCATAGTCTTTCCCTTAAACAAGGTAGCAGAATGATTCAGAATCCCAGTTCTGGAAACAGGTGTGCTATACTTATCTATTAAAAATGACAACCCCTTAAAATTGTAGCACCCCTCTTCTATTCTCTATGGGCCTTCTCTGCCTTATTTTTAAAATTTTACTTATTTATTTATTTTGAGACAGAGTCTCACTCTGTCGCCCTGGCTGGAGTGCAGCACAGCGTCAGTTCACTGCAACCCCTGCCTCTCGGATTCAAGTGGGTCCTCCGGCGCCTCAGCCTCCGGAGTAGCTGGGATTACAGGTGTGCGCCACCACGCTCAGCTAATTACTTTGTATTTTTAGTAGAGACGAGGTTTCGCCATGTTGACCAGGCTGGTCTCAAACTCCTGGGGCCCAAGTGATCCACCTACCTCTGGCTCCCAAAGTTCTGGGATTATAAGTGGGAGCCGCTGTGCCCCACATCTGCTTTATTTTTCTCCCCAAATACTTATCACTTTCTTCCAGGTTGCATATTGTACTCATTAATTTTGTTATTGCCTTCATCCCTTTCACAAGAATGTAAGCTCTGTGAATGTGGGGAATTTTTTTTCTATTTTATCCACCACTATATCTCTTGCTCCTGGAATATATCAATACATGCCTGGCCCAAGGTAGCCATGTCTATAATAATTCAGTTTCCTCAAGAGCAAAATCGGGAAAATGGCAACACTCACTTCATAGGTTAGGTTCAAGGAATGTAAGGGTTAATGCATCTGAAAGTCTTGAAACAGGGTCAAGAACACACTGGGCTCTGAATAATCGTTAACTACTATCATGTAATCCATTGCATGCCAGTGCTTTATTGATGTCAGCTATCCCCTGATGACTGCCCGCTATGCCAATATTTGTTTTACATATATCATCTAACCAATGCCTTTAAACAATGATTGCCCTCACTTTACAGTTGGGGAAATGGAGGGGTTAAAAGGCAGTGCTTTTTTCTGTCATGTCATTAGTCAGCATTCAGGGAAGACATCGTCATGGTGCTCAACAAAGTCATCCTCTCCAGCTGTCCTCCTGTGCAAGCTAGCCCCAACTCTGTCCTGGGACTTCATGTTTCCACTCATGAAACTCCAAAGCTTTACAGAATCAGTGTTGGTTTGCAAAATACCCCGTGAACATTGTCCCTTAATTTATGCCAGTCTTCATGTAAAGCCACATTGGTAGGACTCTTGTATCTTAAGACCCCAAGCAATGCAATGTCCAGGACAATCTATATCTGAAGTGTTTAAAACAGTTTGCCTTCCCCCAACTTTACACAAAAATTAATTTATACTAAATGCTGTTGCAAAATCAGATTTATCACCCAGGGAATTAAGAAAAATGAAGGACCAATTTAATGACAGGATTTAGTTCATTATTTATCTTCTAACATGTAAATTATAGATTATCATAAATTTTTTATTCTTTGGGTGCCCACCACCTAATTCCAGAAAAAAAGAGAAGCCTGTATTACAAAGAGCAAGTGTCTCCTCTCTGGGCACAAGAGCCATCTCTTCTGCCTTCTGACGGACGATAATCTGTCAAAATGAAAAATTAATGGCTGCTCCCTTAATTCATCATTGCCTGCTTCTGTTCTATTAATGCCTTTCCCCCTTCTTCCTTCCCTCCTTCCTCCCTCAGCCTCCCCGTCTCCCTTCCTCCTCCACCCACTCCAGTGGTGTGACTGCATTCACCAGCAGTGAATTGGAGGCAGAGAACTGGAGTGGTGGTGGTGAATAGGACAAAGAAAAAGAAAATCAAATCCATTGACCTCTATATCCATGTAGCATCTGTTAAGATGGGAAAGAATGGGCTCTGCTTTACTCACCTAATGCATCAGGGCCCCATGATGTCAATGCTGATGTAGAGTGTGTATCACAGCAGGCATCTCAGACATTCTATTCCCTTCTAAGACCTGTGGTCGGCATAGGGGTGTTAAATGGCATGGTGTTTCAGTATCATCAGATTCACTGTCCAAATGATGAATCTTGGAATTTGGTAGAGAAACTTACAGGCCATCCGATCCAACTCCTCCGTTTTACAGATCAGAAGACAGAGCCTCAGAGAGGAAATGGGTTTTGCTAAAAGTCCCGCAACTAGTGAAACTAGCAGCACTATAAATTATGGATGCCAAACTCAGTCAGGTTGTCAAGGCCACCCATCAGTCCTTTCATTTGTTTGAAATCATCTCCCTTTTTCAATTCCCTTAAAGACTTTTCCACACTCCCACTCAATTTCCCTGACTGTAGACAACATATCTCTCACTTCCTTGCAATAACCATCTGTGCCATTTACGAAATATTTCTAGCTCTCTACTTTCTGGTCAAATGTTAACCTTGAGGTTAGGCTTACCCACGTGGCTTGCTTTGGTCAATGAAATATGGGCAGGAGCTTTAAAGACAGATATCCAATTTACTGAATTCCCTTCCCATTGCAGTAGCAATTAAGTATGGTGGAGTGCATCGCCAGCAGCCCAGGTCCTCAAGTGACTGCAATGAGGAGGACACCCTGTGGACCCAAGTTACCACACAGTGTGTTAAGCCTCTGAGATACTGGGGGCATTTTTTTTCCTGCAGCAAAACTTAGCCTATGCTGACTCCTAAATTCATTAGAAAAAAAATGGAGATCATGAGACTCTTCTTTTCCCAGCTTCCTGCAGTTGTATTTACATCTGGCCCATCATCATCTCATTTCTTCCAGGCTGAGTAAATGAGATATCTCTTCTCTTCCACAGGACACATCATTTTCTCCTGGAGTTTCCATTTCCCCCTTCCTTTTGTGTCTGCCTTGTCAAGGTATCAATATGCTCAAGTTTCTCTCGCCTCTAAATATCCTTCCACTGGCTCCCCCTCTGAAGCTTTCATCCATTCTCCTTCCTATTTCTCATCTAGTATTTTCTGAAAGACTTGTCCACTGTTACTTTCTTCCATTTCTCACCTCCATTGCCCTCCACCCCCCGACCAGTTTATTATGATTAGGCTTCTCCTCCCAATACTCCAGTGAAGCTCTCTGTGGTACTCAGTGTCATCTGCTTGGTTAGGTCCAGTCTACCATGCTGGTCCTTGTTGATGCGTCTGCTCCTGTTGATTTTGGCTCCTTCTTGAAATACCATGACTCTTGGCTTGTATTACACCTAACTCCCCTGGATATTTGCATGCCTCTCTGGCCAGTTCCTTTCTGGATCTTCCTTGAATATTTTTCTCCTACAACTTCTACATGTATTATTATTGGTGTTTCTCAGCACGCCAGCATCCTCAGATACTCCACATTTATTCCATTTATAGTTTAGATCATTTATTCAGTCTAGATGCCTTCCTAAAGACTTAGGAATAACATAGCCAACTATCTGCTCCTCATCTCCAGAGAGTGTCTGTATATTTGTCAACACCATCACCTTCTTTCAAAATATTTTTTCCTTTTCTTTTTTTTCTTATAGTTGGTGACATCATTTTTCTAAGCATCCAAACCAACCCCTCCTTCTTTTCAGAATCTCAATACCTAAATCAGGTTATTTCTCTTATATTCCCTCCTCCCCCAGAGGATGAATAAGAGAAGGAGTCAAGGGTAAACTCCAGTTGTCCAGTAGATCAAACTGCTTTTATTTCCTTTCTGAGAGATAAGAAAAGAATTATTGGGCAAGAGAAGAGAACCTACCTTGAGAAAGGAGGGTTCGTGTGTGTTGAGCTGTTGCTCTCTGAGGGCTCAAACTTGTCTGGGTGATTTTGGGAAAATCCTTTCACCCATATAGACCTCTGTCCATTGATAGGTTGAATGAGTTGGATCCATGAATCTCCAGGCATCTCTTACGGTTTTCTCTTTCTCTCTTCTTACCATAGACTGGAGCAGATATTCAGATAGTGCTCAAATGTACTCTGAATCCTGCAACCCCTCCCAAGTTAAGATGCAGATACAGCTTCTGGGGTCAGGATGGAAGTTATAAGGTGGCACTTTAATGGGATTGGAGTAAATAATGGGAGATAGTAAGCTTAAGGCCCATGGAGCATAACTTAGCTGCCTTCCCTAAAAGATAAGAGAGGTGGTAGAGATAATATGCTACAACGGATAAATGGGGGATTAGTCGGTTTCAACAACCTAGTGGCTATGGAGTAACCACAAAGACATCACAGCTGGAATTGAAATTGTCCACAGAATCTCTAGCATCCTCTGAGTAGCCATCTCTTCCTCACCTTAAGAAGCCGACTACACTGGCTGGTTGCAAATATTGACAAATTTCAGGATCACCTTGGAAGGTGGTTTTTTAGGTTCTTTGATTAGAACTCTTCAATCATGCTCCATCAACCCACCAGTCCCAAGTCAGGCTGGTATTTGAGGCTCCTCATGACCTGATTTCTGGTCTTGGCTTCAACCCCTCTACCGTCCCTTGTTGAATCTTGTGTGCCAGTCTCCCTGTGGAGGTCACGATGAAGGTGAAAGCCATGTGACCAGATGAAGGGACTGAGAAGTGCCAAGGAAGATGTCAGGGCGAGGCTTGTTCTGGGTTCGATGTAAATATGGCCACAGAGATTTCCACCTCTAAGCTCTGGCCCTCCTTTCTCTACGACATTCCTATCTCCTTTCCTGCCTTCTGTCTTAGGTCAAAGAACCACAAGCAGCCACCTGAAAGACTGTGCACCATAACATTCAAGAACATGGGCTTTGGAAATCCATGTGGTCTAGGTTTAGATCCTGGCTGCACCACATACTAGCTGTGTGACTTTGGGAAAGTTAGGTTACCTGTCTGGGCCTCAGTGTTGTCATCACAGCTCTTTAGCTCAACATCCGTTCTAGTCCCCATCATCTGCAATAGCAATCGTTCTCCAGGAAAAGTTTTCACCTCTTCATTGAAGGCTGCTCCAACTCTCAAGCAGTCTGGGTACCCTTTTCTCCGACCCCTACTCTAGTTATATCTGTTACCTGTGACCTTCCCTTCTGAATATTGCTCCAATAGCATGAACTTTTTATAGTTTGAAAGACAGCATGGAAATATGGAAGCAGAGAAAGTGCATAGAATGTGGAATGTGAGTCCAGGCTCTGCTACCAGCTGTATGACCTTGGGCAGATTATGTAACCTGGTTGAACCTGTTCCCTGTTTTCAATGAAAGATCAGTAATTCCCTTTTCTCAGGATGTTTCTAAGTATTAAGTGGGATGAGATGCATATGCTTTGGGCTTTACTCATCTGTGAGTACCAAATAAAATTATATCACAGTTATAACCTGAGTTCTTGACAATAGGGAAACCTCCTTACCCCAATGTTTTCAAGAATCCTCATGGTGCCCATGAATGTCCAAAAATCAGACTTATTTCTTTTCTATGCAAACCTAGGCAAAGTGTGGCAGCATGACCTATGTTCTCAGTTATAGCTTTCCACCGTCTAGGTTTCAGAGAGTTAGAGCTCTGTCCCTCCTCAAAACTGCGGAAACTGGAGAAGCCTTTTTTATTTTCTTTTTTTGAGACAGGGTCTTGCTCTTTTGCCCAGGCTGGAATTCAGTGGTGTGATCATAGTTCACTGTAGCCTCAATCTCCTGGGCTCAAACAATCCTCCCACTTCAGCCTCCAGAGGGGCAGGGAACATAGGTGCTTGTCACCATGTCCGGCTAATTAAATTAAATTTATTTGTTTGTAGAGATGGAGTTTTGCTATGTTGCCTAAGCTGGTATTGAACTCCCATCCTCAAGTGATTCTCCCACCTCAGCCTCCCAAAGTGCTGGGACTACAGATGTGAGCCACCACACCTGGCCAGGAAATGCTTTTTTTTTTTGAATTCTGGGTACCAAAGATTTAAGTTGTAATGCTTGAAAAGTGAGAAGGCCATGCTGCTTCTGTGCTATGTCCAGTGAGGGAACCCCACGGTTTGATTTGTTGAAGTTTTATAATCAAAGTCTCACACTCTTTTCTGTTTCTTGATGGGTTACAAATCCCCTGCTTTGGGGTACCAATCCCATGGAGTTGACACAGTAAGGCTGGGGTTCTGTTCTCTTACCATCACTGGTGTTTCCGTGCAGGGGCATGAGAATGCAGACACATCCAATGTCAGCAGGCTGGAACTACCAACATCTGAGACTGAGGTGATATCTCACATGAAACATGACAAATACACCTTTTGTGTTATGCTTGGTTGGGGCATCACACTATTAAGCTGCCAGACACTCGAGATATTACAGCCTTTAGTGATGCCCATTTTTTAAGTCACTTCTTGAAGTGGATGGAGAGTACACAGCCTCTTCCCTCCTGTCTTAGAATCCTCCTTCCCTTAGATGCTCATGTCTTGCCCCTGCATCTAACTTGCAATGACAGGCTCTGCTTTCTCTTTCACTTTGTTCCCTCAGGAGCCCCTTGTTCCCTCCTCTAAGACAACTTCTGTTGAGACACCCTAACTCCTCAGTTATGTCTGAAATATGCCTAGATCCTTATATTGGTCAGGGTTTGGGCTCTCTTCCAAGGTTGTTTCTCAGCCTCTATGGAGCTGCAAATGGATAGGACTGTTTGCTATCTCCACCCACTGGAAGTGATCTGAAGCCCAGCTTCGGCTCAGCCAAGAGCCCCGCTACAAAGCCCAGAGCTGGGCACCACCTGGGCCCTCAGAGGTTAATTTATTTTCCACCTACCTTGTTTCTATCATGACCTTCAAGACGGGACTTCAGAGCATCAGGACTAGTCCATGCTGTATTCTTCCTCGCCTTCATCCATCTTGCCAGTGCTGTCCCCTTTTCAATTTAATAACACAACATCAAAGAATGGATGAGGGCTTGATTTCCCAATAAATCGCCATTGCATAAGTGTCTGCTACTTTGCATTGTGGGAATATTCCAGGGGAATTAATGATACTGTTGAATGGCTACTATGAAGATTTATGTGTGGATCTAGGGAGGATTGCTTTTCGTCTTTCTATTTTCCCTCCCCTTAAAGTTATAATAAAGATTACAAAAGAGAAATAATCAGGGAAAGTTAATTTGAAATGAATCTTTCATCAGGTTTCATCTGTTCGAAGCAAACGTCTCCTTTGTCTGAGCAGAGCCTCAGAGGTGGAGCCTGGAGACACCATTGTGTAGATGTATCCTCAAAGTCAAAGCCATTCTGACAGAAATCAAATGAGAAATAATTTCTCCCTGAAGGAATTCTGTTTTAGCTTAATGACGGCGGGAGTGTTCCTGTTGAAATGGCATAATAGGGGTTTTTAATTACGATTCATACTGTCCGGTTTAAGGGCAAGACTTTTACTTATTTATTTTTATCCCTGAGCTCAGAGGCTCATTTGTTGAGTGTGTACTGCTAAATGCTGAGTTTACCCCAAGGTGAAGAAGTGAATTAACTTCTAAGAGTGGACCCATGCTCCAATTTCCCCTTAATGGGAGACAAGAGGCCGACTGACCTGGCCAATGGGACTGAATAGAATCAAGCTGGAGTCAGACGTTTATGTTTTAGGACCACCAGAGAGGCACCAATTAGAGGAGCAAGTTGAGCCAATAGATAAGAATGCCCAAGAACAAGAATACAAAAATGTGGCCAGGCACAGTGGTCCATGTCTGTAATCCCAGCGCTTTGCGGGGCCGAGGAGGATGGATCCCTTGACCCCAGGAGTTTGAGACCAGCGTGGGCAATATGGTGAAACCCTGTCTCTACAAACGAAACAAAACAAAAATTAGCCAGATGTGGTGGCACGTGTGTGTACTCACAGCTACTCAGGAGGCCCAGGTGGGAGGATTGCTTGAGCCCAGGAGGTTGAGGCTAAAGTGAGCTGTGATTGTACCACTGCATACCAGCCTGAGCAACAGAGGGAAACCCTATCTCAAAAAACAAATCTAAAAATGAATCTAAAATAGCCATTAGGATCATGGTTTGAGTCAGGCAACTCCTTTTAAACAATTAAGAAGGTGCTGGTGCCAGGCGCGGTGGCTCATGCCTGTAAGCCCAGAACTTTGGGAGGCTGAGGCAGGCAGATCACAAGGTCAAGAGTTTGAGATCAGTCTGGACAGTATGGTGAAACCCTATCTCTACTATAAGTACAAAAATTAGCTGAGCGTGGTGGCGGGCGCCTGTAGTACCAGCTACTCAGGAGGCTGGGGCAGAAGAATCACTTGAACCCAGGAGGCAGAGGTTGCAGTGAGCCGAGATCGTACCACTGCACTTCAGCCTGGGTGACAGAGTGAGACTCCATCTCAAAAAAAAAGAAAAAAAAAAAAAAAAAAAAAAAAGAATGTGCTGGTGTTACATCCTGGAAAAATCAATTGCAATCGCATTGCTTGACCTGCATTCTAGCTCTGTGGAACAATGGGATCATTTAGCCTCCTTGGATTTCAGTGTCTCCATAGTGTCAGGTGGAGACCTTAGTGAAGGGAGAAACCTCCTGCAGCAAAAAAGACGTGGAAACCCAAGTTGGAATCAAATTTTGCTTCTTGTCAGTCCTCAGAGTTGCCTAAGCTCCCTGAGTGTCCATTGTAACATGGAGAACACATGGATGAACAAAATATTATGGATCATGCAATGTTCTCTTATTAAATGAGGATGAGCAATAAAGACAAAGAGTTTTGAATGTCAACTGTCCAAACCTAGCTCTAGTCCCCATTCGCTGCTAGAAAACTGACATTATCTTAAGGCCCTTTGACTTTGAGTGGCTGGACGTCTGCATGATGACTTTTTCTTTGTTTCTTTGCTGTCCGATGAATTGAGTTAGAGTACTCTTGTTAGCTAATAGCCCTCTAGACCTGGGCCTGGCATCAGCACACCAGCACATTCTTAATTGCTTAAAAGGGGTTATCTGACTCAAGCCGTAATCCTAATACCTATTTTAGATTCATTTTCAGATTTGTTTTTCTTTTGAGACAGGGTCTCCCTCTGTTGCTTAGACTGGAGTGCAGTGATAGTCACAAATCACTTTAGTCTAAACCTCCTGGGCTCAAGCAATCCTCCTACCTTAGCCTCCCGAGTAGCTGTGAAAACACACAGTCATTTTATAGTAAGGCTACAGGTAAGAAGGGTGAGAAATATTTGGCTTTTCCAATTTTGGTATATAAAACATAGAATTTAGAACAATTCTGTTGTTGCAAAAGTAGGCTGGGAGTACATTAAAAGTAACGGCAAAAACCACAATTACTTTTGCACCAATGTAATAGTTTATTTGGTTGTTCAAGGAATAAGATAACACCTCTCAGGAAAGAATGAAGAGAGATTAATTACCTCTTTACTGCTAAGGTTCTTTCCATTTCTTCACCATGCGGTTCTATAGAGATGTGGGTAATTACTGGGGAGGGTGGGAAAGGTTGTTGAATTAGTGTAGGAAGTTACTGTAATTTTAGAGTTGACAAAATCATTGTGAAAAGCTCCCTGTCTGCATCAAGCTTGGTTTAGAATGTTGCCTACCTCCAGTGCATTGGTGAGCTGGTCAATAACAGGTAAATTTCACTGCAAAATCATTTCCATCCTCATTTGCAGGACCCTAGGTCCACAGCCACATGAGAGTTAGGAGCTAAAACCAGTAACCAATATTACCCCTCCCAAGGGTTTTAGTGAGGATGCAATGACATTATGTACATAAAATTGGACATAAGGTACCGTTTTTAGCACATAGTAAGTATTCAAAATGTGTTTATTTCCCCTCTATCTCAAGGTCTAATCTTGATTTTGATCTGTACAATATATGCTCAATTAAATATGCATTGAAGCAAATAAAAATCTATTATAAAAACACAAGACTGTGTACCGAGTAGGCATTCAATAAAATCGTTATTGAACAGTGACTTTCTATAGCTTTTGATGACTTGATTAACCTCTCTGAACTTGATGTATAAGATCTTTTCCCTCTCACATCTTATGAATTAATAATATGTTAATTAGAGTTCATAATTTTCTACTTTATGACTTAGGTGCATTCATCTTAAATCTTTTCTGGAATGGGGCCTAGAAAATAAAGGAAAAAAAAAAAGAAGGAAAGAGCAAGTAAGTAAGTTTAATTATTTCGCATATCATACCATGATGTTCAAGAAGAAGAGATTTGACCTGATGATACTTATCATTCATTGCATAAAGTGCAGAAAGTGCAGACAAAATGGTTAGAGCATTGGCACCTTCAAGCTCCATGGTGATGGGTACATCATGTACTTGGAGTCCAGGCCTTTGGACATTTTAATCTTTCACCTTGGAGGCAGCGGCTCATATCTCTTCTGCAAGAGTCTAACTTTAGGAGGTAGTTCAGACTCCTGGAGCATCAGGAATTTGTATCTCTGATCCAAACTGAAATAACTCCTCCAAAATTCTTGACAATGACATGGAGACTACCCCAAATCATTTCTCCCATCCCTAGAGCAGCCTGATGACCTGAATGCATTTTAGAATAATTAAACTGTACTGTTGGTTTACATATTAGCAGGGATATAACCCTTGACCATTGTAAATGTTGCCGCCTTTCTATTTTTTCCCTATTCACTCTTTTATTTATTTATTTATTTTTGAGACAGAGTCTCGCTCTGTCACCAGGCTGGAGTGCAGTGGTGTGATCTCGGCTCAATGCAACCTCTGTCTCCTGGGTTCAAGTGATTCTCTTGCCTCAGCCTCCTCGGTAGCAGGGATTACAGATGCACGCCACCACGCCTGGCTAGTTTTTGTGTTTTTAGTAGATACAGGGTTTCACCATGTCGGCCAGGATGATCTCGATCTCTTGACCTAGTAATCTGCCCGCCTCGGCCTCCCAAAGCGCTGGATTATAGGCGTGAGGCACCGCGCCCAGCCTACTGTTTTCTTTTTTTTTTTTTCAACTTTCAAGTTCAGGGGTACATGTGCAGGCTTGTTACATAGGTAAACTCGTGCCTTCAGGGTTTGTTGTACAGATTATTTCATCACCCAGGTATTAAGTCCAGTACCTGTGAGTTATTTTTCCTGATCCTCTCCCTCCTCACACCCTCCACTCTCTGGTAGGCCCCACGTCTGTTGCTCCCCTTTTAGTATGCATGTGTTTTCATCATTTAGCTCCCACTTATAAATGAGAACATGTGGTGTTGGGTTTTCTATTCCTTCATTAGTCTGCTAGGGATAATGGCCTCCAGCTGCATCCATGTTCCTGCAAAGGACACGATCTCATTCTTTGTTTTGGCTGCATAGTATTCCATGGTGTATATTTACCACATTTTCTTTACCCAGTCTACCATTGACGGGCATTTGGGTTGATTCCATGTCTTTGCTCTTATGACCTATTCACTCTTCTAAAGTGACAAGCAGCTCTTCCATGTTTATATCCGCAGGGAGAGGAGACTACACAGGTGCGTGGCTGAGGCTTGCCGTGCTGATCTGAACCTCTGGAACATGCATTATGCCTTCCCTTGTATTTAATGGTTACCCTTAGCTCTCTTCTCCCAAAGTCGTTAACCATTCCCTAGTGGGACTGGGAAACGTTTGAATTAAAGGTGTTTATACACCTGCCTTAGAGGCCATGAGAGAGCCCTGGTGGTTTGCTTGACTGTCAGTTCCATTCTTTTTCTTGTTATGTGGCCTTCAGTGACTCAGTTTACCACTCTAAGCCCAAATTTCCTCATCTGTAAAATGGAGATGCAGCTTCATTTTTCCACCTCACCAGGTTTCTGGGAGAATTACATCAGCTAGTAAAAGCCAATAAAAACTTTATAGTTCTATAATGATATGAAAGATTATTGGGTATAGTTAAAATACAATTGATGCTACTGAGTTAATGAAGTTACCTTCTCATAGCACCAGAGTCCTCCCCTTGGAACTATTTATAATTACAAATTAAATCTGTGTGATCATTTAATTTGTATCTTTTTCTTCTATCACGCAGTAAGCTTGAGGGCTAGGTCTGTGAACGTTTGGGGCCTCACACATGGTATTATGATAAATAGGGGTAAGTGGTTATTGATGGCTTCCATCAGTGTGATAACCATGGAGATGGCAAGATGTGGTCAGATGCTGATGTAAGTTCAGGTGGAGCCCATCAGACTTCCTAGCATGTTGAATATGAGGTGGGAAAGACAGAGAGTCATCAAGGAGAACTCCAAGGATTTTGTCTTGAGCAACTCGAAGTTTTGTTAAGTGAGATGGGAAAGGTTGTGGGAGGAACAGGTTTTGGAAAGAAGATTATGAATCTAGTTGTAGGCTGAGCGTGGTGGCTCTTGCCCGTAATCCCAGCACTTTGGGAGGCCCAAGGTGGGTGGATCGCTTAAGCCCAGAAGTTCGAGACTAGCCTGGGGAACATGGTAAAACCTTGTCTCTGTAAACGATACAACAATTATCTGGGTATGGTGGCATGCAGCTGTAGTCCCAGCTACTCAGGAGGCTGCGGTGGGAAGATCACTTGAGCCCAGGCGGTCTAGGCTGCTGTGAACCACCATCATGCCACTGCGCTCCAGCCTGGGTGACAGAGCAAGACCCTGTTTTTTTGTTTTCTTTAATTTTTAAATATTTTAATTTTCTAAAACCTGATCTTGGAAGTGACAAGACTGTTTTCTTTTCTTTTTTTTAAAAGATTCTAATTTTGAACTTATGTTCAGAATGCAATGATAGAATAATAAATTCTAAGAGGCCGAAGGGCACATAGGAACTATCTTGCCAACCGGTCTCAGTAAGTGGCCATCTAGCTTCTGCCTAAATATCATCAGTGAGGAGGAGCTCACTTCCTTTGGAAGAAGCCCTTTTCATTGTCAGACAGCTCTAAGTGGTGTGATGTTGAAATCTCTCCATGTTCCTTTTACCCTATTGACTCCATTTGAGCTCTGTTCTCCCAAACAGTCATTAACATATTTGAAGTCATTGATCCCGCATAGCTGAGTTTTCCCTTCTTCAGGAAATGCACTTCCAGTTCCTCCAGCCATGCTTCACACAATCTGGATATCAGTCATTCACACTATAGTGCAAAGTTGCCTTTTCTTAGGATATTTACATTGGGGAGCTGGCCTAATTCAGCACGCATATCTGATGCCGAGACAAGCAGATAATGGTTAGGAATGTAATCAGATGTTGCCTAGTCCTGACAGATGAGATGATAGAAGAACCTGGCCATAGCAGTCGGAGGCAGGCGAGAAATTAAGAGTCAGGTATGGCAAGAGTGTAAAACCATCATGGCAGGATGTTGATTTGTCTTGTTCAATGCAGTATCTCCTATACCTTGCATGGGGCCTTGTATTCAGTAAGCAGTTGATCAGTGCTTGTTGAATGACTGAGTGGATAAATGAGGGAATGTGAGGATAAGAAATGGACCATGCAGTGCCCTCCCAGCTCAAAATGCCTCTTCTTTTTTTTTTTTTTTTTTTTTGAGACGGAGTCTCGCTCTGTTGCCCAGGCTGGAGTGCAGTGGCCGGATCTCAGCTCACTGCAAGCTCCGCCTCCCGGGTTTACGCCATTCTCCTGCCTCAGCCTCCCGAGTAGCTGGGACTACAGGTGCCCGCCACCTTGCCCGGCCAGTTTTTTGTATTTTTTAGTAGAGACGGGGTTTCACCGTGTTAGCCAGGATGGTCTCGATCTCCTGACCTCGTGATTCGCCTGCCTCGGCTCCCCAAAGTGCTGGGATTACGGAAAAGGCCTCTTCTTTAAGAAAGGCTTCTTTGCCTCCAACACCTGCTCAGTCCCTTTTTTTGTAAATTCTCATTGTTCTGTATACTTACCCCTAGAAGTACTTTCTATTAATAATTGTGTGATTCTTTGCTTTGCCTTCCTCTTAGCCATGAGTCCTTCAAGGCTGAGATGATTTCTGGTTTTTTTCTCCAGTGAATCTCAAGTATTGTGCACAGTGCCTGGCACATAGGAGGGAGGGACTAAACAATGTTTATTATGTAAACATCCAGGGCTGATTTCTAGAAATTATTGAAACTGGATTTTAGATACACAGGTACACCAGAAATAACACTCATCACAAAAGAAGTAGGGCTTATTCTCTCTTTAAAGTAGGGGAGTTGATCTCATCAGCCCAACTCTTACTTGTCTTATAGAGGTATTTTGTGTGAATCAGTATTTGTTTAAGCCCTAAAAATGAAAACGTTGGTGACATCTGATTTTGACTGCTTTTGCACTTACATTGCTTAATTTTCTGTGTGACCTTGGGCTAGTTTTCTCATATTTGCTTCTTAGTTTCCTCATCTGTATTGCCAAAGGGTTGGAAGAGATGTTCTAATAGGAATCTTTCGGCGTCAACTGTCAACAATTCTATCCTCTCCACACATTTTAATTTTTACTGCATTAGGCCGAGCTAGAGGTGAGTTCCCAAAGTGACCTGTGAGGAAGTCCTACAGAGTTGTGTGACTTCCACTTGACTTCCAGAATGCAGCAGTGAAAAGAAATCAACAAAGAGTTCTGAGCCTTTGAGAGACAGCAGTGCTAGAACAAAGAGATCCATCGTCTGGCTGTCACTGTGGACAGCCGAAAAACAGGTGACAGAAAGATGCAGAATTCTGTGCGAGATGACAGGCCCTGCCTTCATTGTAATCACCTAGAAGAAGCAGCTATGGAACAAGTATTGGGGTGGGAAGGTGGAGAAGAGGGTGTAGTCAGACACCAGAGTCCTGTGTAGAAATTGCTGTAGACAGAAGGGTGGACGAGCCCCTTTGATATCTGGGCATCTTGATGTCTGCTCATCTACTTTTCATAAAAGTCTTGAGAGGAAGAAATTATTCTTTGCAGATGAGGAATTGAAATATACAGAAAATAAAATGTTCACCAAATGATGTTACCCAGATTAGGCTAAGCTGGTATAACGGCGAGGCTGCCAAATTAAGAGGCTTAAAGAACAAAGAAGTTTGATTCTCTCTGCTGATAGAGTCCAGGAAGGGAGGTACTGGGCTCCACTCAGTCATTCTTGGTCTCAATTCTTTACATTTACCAGTGGTTGTGGCATCCACTAGGGTCATACTGCTATTCCCAGTAAGTGGTAAATTATAAATACAGGTTGATCACACATGCAAGATTTTATGGGCCACGCTTGGAAGCTGTACATGTACATGCACACACACACATGCACACACTTTCATATAACATCCTTTGGGCAAGATCTTCCATCTATTTTCAGGGAAGACTAGAAAATAGTGAGTTTCAGGCTGGGCAGCTATATCACAGCTATAAATATATCGTTATTACAGAAGGGAATGATGAATTTTGGTGGACACTAGTAATTTTCACCATGCATATATTATGCACACAGGGAGGTGGGGAACGGGAATCTATGCCCAGACTGAGTCCAAAGCTCTTGTGTTTCCTTCCTTCAGCTCACTCTTAGCTAATGTCCATCTCTCCAGCATCATTTCCCTCCACTCTTTCCTGGCTCACAACAGGCCTCTCATCAAATGTGCCAAGCTATTTCCAACACCAGGGCATTTGATCCCTTGCACATTGCTGTTTTCCCAGCCTTTGAGCTCACATGTCACCTCCCAGATCTGGCCCTGCCTAGGTGGGGAATTCACCTGGAGTTTTCTGTCTTCTAGGCTGAGCCATGCAGGATTCATCAGCCTGCCCCAGGGAACTTCCTGGGATGGTTGTCTGGGTTGGTTTCCTCCCTGGGCTTGGGTCGGCCAAGGAGAGGAGAGAAAGAGTTCAATGAACCCTCTTGCAAATATTTTTAAAGAAGAGAAGGGAAAACAAGAGGCCGCTGGCTGGGAGCCGCACTCTAGCCATCGATTGGGTAATTGGAAGCCCTCGGGTGTGAGTCCTCATTAAGGCAAAGGGCTATGAATCATTTTCTAATGACACCTCTTCGATCCCAGCAGCTCAGCATGCAGCCTGCCTCCACGGTTGGGCTGCAAGTCAGGGGAGCCGCGGGGTCTGCAACCAGGCTGCCTGCCATATGTTGTGTCTTGCAATTAGCAGGTGCTGGGAGTGTGGGCTGGGCACCCAGAGGGCAAGGCGACTGCCTTTGCCAGGGAAGCTCTTGTGAGCCATGCCCAGAGCTCAGGAAGAGAAACAAGGTGGCTGGGGGTTGATGGGCAACCCCCAGGGCCACTAAGATGTGCTGGTCAGGAAAGAGATCTCTGTTGCAGAGAGGTTTATTCCTGTACAGGTATTTACAGCTTGCTATTGCAAATTGGTGGATCTTTTTTCCTGGAACTGTAGTCCTTCTTGCAGGTCTGTTGGGGGAGACATTTTGGGATAGTCCTTTGATGTCTATCATCACACTATGGAAGGTACTGTAAAAATACTGACCCTTTTCTGAGTAATCAGTCATTAATGATATTGCTTATATTATTTATTTCCACATTTTTTACAGATTTTTCTTTTGGTATAAAATTTATAAACAGTAAAATCTTAAATGTATATTAGCCAAATTTTGATAAATGCAAGCCCTTATCTTTTTCTTTTCTTTTCTGTTTTTTGATATGGAGTCTCACTCTGTCTCCCGACCTGGAGTACAGTGGTGCAATCTTGGTTCACTGCAACCTCTGCCTCCCGGGTTCAAATGATTCTCCTGCCCCAGCTTCCTGAGTAGATGGGACTACAGGTGCATGCCACCAGGCCTGGCTATTTTCTTTTTTTTTTAGTAGAAATGGGGTTTCACCATGTTGGCCAGGATGGTCTCGAACTCCTGACCTCAACTGATCCGCCCACCTTGGCCTCCCAAAGTGCTGGCATCATAGGCATGAGCCACTGTGCCCAGCCTACAAGCCCTTATCTTGGTATAAACATTATCATCACCCCAGAGAGTTTCCTCAAGCTCTTTCTCAGTGGGTTCCTAAGCTACCATCCAGAGGTAAGTGTTGTTCCGATTTTTCTTCCTGTAGTGGAATAGAGCACTGTTCTAGGATTTCACATAAATGAAATCATGGCATGTATATTGGTTTGTCTAACACTTCTCTCACTCAACATAATGTTTTTGAGCTTCATTTATGTTGCATGTATTAGGAGGTTATTTCCTTTTATTGCTGAATGGTATTATGTTGTGTGGATGTACCACAGTTTGCTTATTCATTCTCCTATTTACCTAGACACCTGGGATGTTTCTAGTCATCAGCTATTATGAATAAAGCTGCTATGAGCATTGTTTGTACAAATCTTTTTGTGAGCATGTATTTTCATTTATCTTGGGTAAATATTAGAAATATATATATATATATGTATTTTTTTTTTTGGAAACAGGGTCTTGCTCTGTCACCTAGGCTGGAGTATGGTGCAGATTACCGCTCATTGCAGCCTTGACCTCCTGGGCTCAGGCATTCCTTTTGCCTCAGTCTACCAAGTAGCTGAAACTATAGGTGCATGCCACCACGTCTGGCTAATTTTTAAATTTGTTTTGTAGAGAAGTGGTCTCATTATGTTCCCAGGCTGGTCTCAAACTCCTGAACTCAAACGATCCTCCTACCTCGGCCTCTTTTTTTTTTTTTTTTTTCGTTTTTGACAGGATCTCACTCTGTTACTTAGGCTGGAGTGCAGTAGCATGATCACAGCTCACTGCTGGGATAACAGGCCTGGTAAGTCACTGTGCCCGGCCAGAAGTGAAATTGTTGAGTCATAGAATAAGTATATATTTGGTTTTATGAAAAACTGCTAACATTTTTGGAAAGAGTTATATAAGCAGCGTATTTCTAAAGCATCTTAGAAGAGTTCCAGTTGCTCCACAATTTCATGAACATTTGGTCTCATTCATTTTCTTCTTTTTTTTTTTTAAAAAAGTGTTATTCTGGTGGATGTAAAGTGGTATTTTGTTTAGTTTTAATTTTTGTTTTTCTGATGACTAATCGTGTTGAGCGCTTTCTCTTTTTCTTTTCTTTTGGAGAGTGTGTTTTAAAATCACAGACCCTTTTTTACATTGGGTTGTTTGTCTGTTTATTCTGGGTACTGAATAAAAGCATGGATTCTGGATTCAGTGAGTTCAGGGGTCAAATTCTGGTCCTTCCACTTATCCGTGTTGCCCTAGAAGAGTCACTTTAACTCTCTGGGGTATAATTTTCTCATCTGCAAAGACAGGATTAATAATTGAACACAGTTAACAGGGTTGTGAGGATAAATGAAGCAATGCATTGAAAGCACAAGGCATAGTGCCTGGAACCCTTGAGCGATCAACAAATGGTAGCTCTTACTATTGTTATTGTTGTTTGTGGCCACTGTGGCAAAGTCTAGAGCTTGGAAATGTGCAGGAGTCTCCTATATGTTTGTTGAAGCAAAATGAGTTGAAATCACATTCAAAATGCCTTCCAAAGACCCATGCACTGATGCAATAATGATGAAAAAAGGTTTCCCCAAGATGTCTAGACTTTAGAGGTTCTTTTTTTTTTTTTTTTTTTTTTTTTTTGAGCCGGAGTCTTGCTCTGTTGCCTAGGCTGGAGTGCAATAGCACAATCCTGGCTCTCTGCAACTTTCACCTCTTGGGTTCAAGCCATTCTCCTGCCTCAGCCTCCCAGGTAGCTGGGACTACAGGCATGTGCCACAATGCTTGGCTCATTTTTGTATTTTCAGTAGAGACGGTTTCACCATGTTGGCCAGGCTGGTCTCGAACTCCTGACTTCAAGTCATCCGCCCACCTTGGCCTCCCAAAGTGCTGGGATTACAGGCGTGAGCCACCGCGCCTGGCCGAGGTTTCAAATATTTTTACAAGCCTCACTGTATTTCATTCTCACCACCATCCTTTAAGGTATGTGTTATTATTTTTTTTCTTCCATTTTCTAGCTTAGGAATCCGAGGCTCAGAGAAATGAAGTTATTTGCCCAAGATCACACCATGACTAAGTGGTTAAGCCAAGGCCTCTACTCAGGTCTTCAGAATCTTAATTTTGTACTTCTTCTCCTTCCGTATTTGGCTCTGGATCGAGCCTCAGGTGCCTCATCTGCTATGGCAATAAGCAAGAGAAATAAAGGGCCCTCTCTCTTTGGAGTTTCTCTCCTGGTGGGGAGGTAGTGGGTCGAGTATTGGGAGAAAGCTGCTTCCATGGGACTCTAGGGCTGCTTGCACCTTCTCCCAAAAAAGAACAATTGAGAAATAGAAGGTAGAGCTGCCTTGCCTTGCCTTGCCTTGCCTTTCCCTTTTCCTCTCCCTTTCCCTTTCCCTTTCCCTTTCCCTTTCCCTTTCCTTTCCTTTCCTTTCCTTTCCTTTCTTCTTTTTTCTTTTCTTTTCTTTCTTTCTTCTTTTTTTTTTTTGACAGAGTTTTGTTCTTGTTGCCCAGGCTGGAGTGCAATGGCGTGATCTCAGCTCACCCCAACCTCTGCCTCCCAAGTTCAAGTGATTCTACTGCCTCAGCCTCCCAAGTAGCTGGGATCATAGGCACACACCACCATGCCTGGCTAATTTTGTATTTTTAGTAGAGACGGGGTTTCTCCATGTTGGTCAGGCTGGTCTCAAACTCCCGACCTCAGGTGATTTGCCCGCCTCAGCCTCCCAAAGTGCTGGGATTACAGGTGTGAGCCACCGCACCTGGCCTGGAGCTGCCTTTTGCTAAGCTGATGGCCCAGAGGAGGACAAGCTGATGTCTTAGCGGTATCTAGGTTGATTCCGCTCAGGTGTAATTGCATCTTTTTGCCCCGTTTTTGTATTTGACTCTTCTTCGTGAGCTCTTTCAATCCTCCCTCCTTTCAGTGCACCAGGCACTGGGGATTCAACAATGCACAGAACAAATGTGGTCCTGCCCTCTGGGAGCTGCAAATCCGCAGGAGAGGCTAGCAGTCCCACGGTCACATCACAGGTATATGAGCACCACTGTGATAAGAGCTGTAAAGAGGCAGGGCGGGTGCTGCTTGGGAGCATCACACAAGGCTTCCCAGAGAAAGGCACATGTAGACCGAACTCAGAGAGAGCGACCCCTTCTGGTGGGTCAACAGGAAAGGATATTCCAGGCAGAGGAAACTATGTACTTCTGTGGCTGGCAGGTTCAAAGATTTAGGGATATCCCAGGTTATTCTCTCTATCCCTAGAGTGGACATCGCATCTGGCACTTACACCTGGTAAATGATTGCTGAGCTGAACTGAACCCTTCTTGATGGGAAAAATGAGAGCAGGGGGTAATATTTTGAAAGGGGAGGTAAGTTTTGGAGTAAGTCCATTGAACCTTCTCTCATTCCATTTATACTAAGTGTAAATACTAACAGGTGTCATTTGCTGGCACCAGCTCTGTACCAGTGACTGTCAGATATTTTTACATTTATTTAAAGCCTTGGTTGGGCACAGTGGCTCATGCCTGTAATCCCAGCACTTTGAGAGGCTGAGGTGAGAGGATTGCTTGAGCTCAGGAGTTCGAGACCAGTCTGGGCAACATAGTGAGACCCTGTCTCTACTAAAAAAAAAAAAAAAATTAGCTGAATATGGTGGTTTGTGTCTGTTGTCCCAGCTGTTTGGAATGCCAAGGTGGGAGGATTGCTTGAGTCTAGAAGATTGAGGCTGCAGTGAGCCGTATTTGTGCCACTGCACTTCAGCCTGGGTGACAGAGGGAGACCCTGCCTCAAAACAAAACAACAACCTTACAATAGTCCTCCAAAGAGGATTGTACTGTCCCAT
Source organism: Macaca mulatta (assembly GCF_049350105.2). Classification (NCBI taxonomy): domain Eukaryota; kingdom Metazoa; phylum Chordata; class Mammalia; order Primates; family Cercopithecidae; genus Macaca; species Macaca mulatta. Next base: position 9,698,383 of record NC_133425.1, on the reverse strand, counting down.
TTTGCATATTGGGATACTGAGATCAAAGAGGCGAGGTGACATGTTCAGTGCAATGCAACCAGGCATTGGCTATGCCAGGATTCAAGACCATGCTACACCTTCACTGGAGGCAGAGAGGCAGGTAGGGTAATGGTCCCAGTTAATCTGTTAATCTTCTCCAGTTAAATGTGGTTCAAATTGCTTCTTAATGAAAGCTGTCCAGCCATGAGCTCAGTAAGATCTTTTATGGAACAACTGACAGCCAGAGATTGCCAATACAGAGTAATTAATATGGAGCAATGATGAGTGATAAGAGATGAAGATCTAAAGTGAACTATTAAACGACAATATCATTTTTCTTGTCTTCTTCCCTTATGCACACTGACAGGAAGAGAGTTGACACGATAATTTTATAAAACTCCCTGACACTTCCTGTTAACTCCCCTCCATTAGCTGGGTCTGATAATCCCCCAGAGCAGACACACGGAAAGAGGAGGCTCACTCTTGAAAGACGGAGAGGTGCTACAAAATGGGACAGAGCTAGTGTCTCTAAGGGCTCTGAATTCCAAACCATAGTCTGAATGGCTATGAGTATTTCCTTTGGCAAATCTAGGAGTGGAGAATGTTACTACTAGAATCTCAAAAACAGAGGTAAAAATGAGCTTTCTACCTCTGATCTGTTATTTGTGTTCTAGCCCTTGTCTAGCACACACTTTTTTCCTCTCCTCCATTCACCTCAACTTTACCCACTCTTCAAAGCCCAGATAATTCTTTCAAAGCCGCTTTCCTTCCACTTCATTCTCACATCTCCTGACTTCAGTCTTGTACTTGGAGGTAGGAACACGGAGTTTAGAGTTTGTCCGTGACTATGGGTAGTTTGAAAGTAGGGATCTGTAATTTCTACTTTGATTTTAGGCTGGGCGCGGTGGGATTACACATGCCTATAATCCCACGCCTTTGTGAGGCTGGGCTGAGGCTGGCGGATCACTTAAGGTCAGGAATTCAAGACCAGCTTGGCCAACATGGTGAAACCCTATCTCTACCAAAAATACAAAAATTAGCCAGGTGTGGTGGGAGGTGCCTGTAGTCCCAGATACCTGGGAGGCTGAGGCAGGAGAATCACTTGAACCTGGGAGATGGAGGTTGCAGTGAGCTGAGATTGTACCACTGTACTCCAGCCTGGGCAACACAGTGAATCTCTGTCTGAAAACAAAACCTTTTTAAAAAGACTTTGCCTTAGGTCTCCATATTGCAAGTAGAAACAGTGCTATGGGATAAATTGTATCCCTCCCCAAACTAATACCATTAAGTCTTAATCCTCAGGACTTTTGAATGTGACTGTATTTGCAGGTAGTTTCTTTAAAGAGGTGATTTAAAATGAGGTCATTAGGGTGAGCTAATTCGACATGGTGGTGTCCTCATAAAAAGAGGAAATTTGCACACAGAATCAGAGGGAAGACATAGGGAGAAGACAGACAACTGCAAGCTCAGGAGAGAGGCACAGGACAGATCTCTGATGGCCCTAAAAATGAACCAACCCTGGTGACACCTCAATCTCAGGTTTCTAGTCTTCAAGAGTTGTAAGCAAATACATTTCTATAGTTTAAACCAGCTAGTTTGTTGAACTTTGTTACAACGGCCCTAGCAAACTAGTACAATCAACCAAATAAATGGTCATGATCTTGCTAATGTGAATACCAGTATTTCTACTACTATTCATAGCAGCTGTCTTTATTGAGGAACATGGTGACCAGCCTATTACACACATTAACTTGATATTAATAGTCTCTTCCCTTGACAGCAGCCCAAGTTCTTCTGGTCCTAAAAGTAGAACATTACTGTGGACCAGCCACAGTGGATGAATGACAAGAGGCAAATTAGGATGAGTTGCAGGGCAAGGCTGAGCCCCAGCATCTGTTTCAGGGAGAAGAAGAAGATGGGACAAAAGGGCTATTTTTAATCTGGTGGCTTGGCGTTGGAAGATTGGATCCTCGCAGAGAATGCTGATTGCATTTCCACCAAGCTCTGGATCACATGAGTAAGTGAGATAACCTTCCTGTGTTATTCCAGACCCCAAAACATCTCCAGAAGCACTGGAGGCCACTGCATGTTTGACTGAATACTTTCTTCAGTCGTTCGTTCATTAATTTATTTACAGATTCATTCAACTAAAATTAACATTCAGGAAAGCATTGCAGCACAATGAAAAGAGCATGTCTTGGATTAAAATCTTATCTGCCATTTGCCAGCAATGAGAGCTGGGTTAAGTGATAACCTTTCTAAGTCTCAGGTGGAGTGAATTAGGGTGGCCTGAATCCACTGCTGCTATCTATCCCCCTGGTGACTCTGATCAGGGATCCTAGGGCAGTGCTAAGTAGACAGAGGCTCATATGACTTGCCAAAGTTCAGGAAATGTTATTGACTTGATCTACTTGATGGAAATAGATATGTCATCACAAAGCTGTAAATGTCCACAAGAAATTTTACATAAATTAGACTCCTTTCCATGTTGCAGTATCTCCTTCCTTCCTTCCTTCTTTCCTTCCTTCCTTCCTTCCTTCCTTCTTTCCTTCCTTCCTCTTCTTTCTTTCCCACCAGCTTTATTTCCTTCTTTTTCTTTGTCTCCCTCCTCTTTTCCTTCCTTCCTTCCTTTCCTCCCTCTTTCCCTCCTCTTTCCTCTTTTCTTCTCTTTTCTTTCTTCCCTTCCTTCCTTACCTCCCTCCCTTCTTCCCTCCCTCCCTCCTTCCTTGCTTACTCTCTTTCTTTCTTTCTCTCTCTCTTTTCTTTCTTTCTTTCTCTTTCTTTCTTTCTTTCTTTCTTTCTTTCTTTCTTTCTTTCTTTCTTTCTTTCTTTCTTTCTTTCTTTCTTTCTTTCTTTCTTTCTTTTTTCCTTCCTTCCTTCCTTCTTTCTTTTCCTTTCCTTTCTTTTCTTTTCTTTCTCATTGTCTTTGTCTGTCTTTCCCATCAGCTTTTCCCCCAATCACGCCAATTCACTTCCTCTTATGGATTGAATCACATTCTTCCAAAAGACATGCTGAAGTCTTAGCCCCTGGTACCTGTGAGTGTTACCTTATTTAGAAACAGGGTCTTTGTAGAGTAATTAAGATATAAGCTAAGCTGAGGTCATCTTGGGTATAGAATGAGCCCTTAATCCAATATGACAGATGTCATTGAAGAGGGGAAGAGACACAGAGACAGACACATGAATAGGTGAGTGCTGTGTGGAGAGACAGACGCACAGAGGGAGGATGGCCCTGTGACCGTGGAGGCAGAGATCTGTTAGGCAGCTTCCAGCCATGAACGCAAGGGTTGTCGGCAACCACAAGAATCTGGAAGAGAGCGTGGCTCTGTGCACACCTTGATTTCAGACTCCTGGCCTCTAGATCTTTGAGAGAATAAATTTCTGTTGTTGTAAGTCTCCTACTTTGTGCTCCTTTGTCATGGGGTCCTAGGAAATGAATATGTTTCCCTTAGGGTTTTACTGGGGACACATATAATGCCAGTGCTGGAGTCCTGGATTGTTGGCCATCTTGGTTCTGGAGTTAACCTCTCACCTACCTACTTAACCACCTCCAAAATTTCCTATCACTGAGAATATCTTCAAAGCATTTAGAGGAGAACCTTCCAGTGGGTCACCGTGCCCATGCCTTGCTCTAGGACGGATGATATTGTTAACAAGCTGGGAAAACAGCTTTCTGAGTGTTCTTTCTAGTGAGGTGCGTGGGAGACATGAGTGACTTTCTTCCAGAGAAGAGCTACCGTAAGGAAAAACAAGCCCAGTGCTTCCTTATTTTTTGGTGGAATGGCTTGATCTCAGAGTAGAGGAAATTTACTCATAAGTGTTCTGTCTCAAAAGCTCACGGGAATCATCCTTTAGTTCTTAGGCGCCTGTCCTGATTGGGGCTCCTCCGGTCCAGAGCCTGCCCGCCTCCAGCAGTCTCGATTCCAACTCATTTGTGGGACAAGGCAAGGTTGTACCTTGTCTCTCGTCTTATTTATTAGCACATTACAACCACTAATCACAATTAAAAATAACGATGCCATCAAGATAATTCAAATCAGGGACAACCAATTTCAACTACCATTACTTGTAGATGGAGTTATGGGTCTTGCTCCCTCTTCAGCACTTTTAGAGGACTCCTTTTTTTCCATTATTCCTCCATCCCCCATCAGACTCTTGAATTATACTGGGAATTAACTTAATATGTAAAGTCACTTCTAAATGAACTCTGTTCTGCTGCTTTTTCTTTGCCTGCCCTCGAGTCCCTGTATCTCCCTCGGTAGCCTTCAAATGTCAAGACGCGGCCTTCCAAGTCCAACATCTGGTATTGTTCTTGTAAACAACATTTTTTTTTTCCCCCAGGTAGATTCTTCTTGGGGTGAGTCAGTGCTTTGCTTGTCTGGGTCATTTGCATGGAAATGGCATTCTGCACTTGGTACTTCTATTATCTACAATGTTTATTCTTAAAGCACCCAGGATTTTCTCATAATGTCAAAAGCAGAAGACAAAGTCAGTCTCTTTCTCTTTTTTTCTCTCTGCAGTTCTCTGGGGAGGTGGGTAGGACCTCTAGGGAAGCTTCTCTATGGAGGTGAAATTCTAGCTGAGACCTGCATGATGAGAAGAAAAGGAACCTGGAAGTTGAATTTAAGGCAGAAAGAAGAACAAGGATAAGATCCATGAGCTGGGAACCGTCTTGCTATATTTGAGTAGCAGAAAGAAGGTGGGCTGAGCTGGACATAGAGAGCAGGGGAGTGGTAGAACACTCCATCAGACACATAAACAAGGCAGATGTGCAGGCCATTGCAAGCACAAGAACTTTTTTGTTTTTGAGACAGGATCTCCTTCTGTCACCCAGGCTGGAGTGCAGTGGCACAATCTCAGCTCATTGCAGCCTCGACCTCCTGAGCTCAGGTGATCCTCCCATCTCAGCCTCTTAAGTAGCTGGGACTACAGGTGCATGTCACCATGCCTGGCTAATTTCGTTTTGTGTTTTTTGTAGAGACAGGGTTTCTCACCATATTGCCCAGTCTAGTCTTAAACTCCTGGGCTCAGGAAATCTGCCTACCTTGGCCTCCCAAAGTGCTGGGATTACAGATATGAGCCATTCCACCGTGCCAAGAAGAACTTTTGATACAGGTTCCTGGAACATAGAGAGTTGGAGAAATCATTATCTGAAACAGACATGCATACACAAGTCATCCTTCCTGCTGATGAGGGAACACATATCAGCATAGCTGAGGAAAGCTTTTCTCCGGTAGGGTGGATGGGTGTTGATGGAAGGTCACTTTGACCTTTTCCCATTTGCTGCTGTCAGCCACTTACCAAATTCATTGGCGGGTATCAATAGTGATTTCTACTCTTGTTCCCTTCTTTCCATACCCACCCCCACTGCCCTAGAGCCAGTCCCTCAAACTGGGGCTGTGACAGTGGCTCCCTATGGTGCCCCCCGATCTCTTTCAGCCTATAACTATAAAGTATTCACATTGCTTAAGCAGTAGTGTCAGAACCAGGTTCAAACTCAGGATTTCTGGCGTCTAATCTTGTATTCCTTCCATTGTACACCACCAAATGAGATGAAAGCCTCTATATAGGCCAGGCACAATGGCTCATGGCTGTAATCCTAGCACTTTGGGAGGCTGAGGCAGGTGGATTACCTAAGGTCAGGAGTTCGAGACCAGCCTGGCTAACATGGAGAAAGTCCTTCTCTACTAAAAATACAAAAATTAGCCGGGCGTGGTGGCAGTCACCAGTAATCCCAGCTATTGGGGAGGCTGAGGCAGGAGAATCGCTTGAATCTGGGAGGCAGAGGTTGCAGTGAGCCAAGATCACGCCACTGCACTCCAGCCTGGGTGACAGAACGAGACTTCGTGTCAAAAAAAAAAAAAAAAAAAAGGAAAAGAGAAAGAAAGAAAGCCTCTCTCTACCCCTTTCATCAGTGACAATGAATGGAATTCACTCTGACTTGGTATTTCAGCCCCACTGGGAATGAATCCATCTTCCCAACCTCTCAGCGTCCACCAGCCCAACCAGCTGTCTTTTGACACAAGCACACTCTCCTTTCATTTTGATTTCCAAACCCTTCTGATACTATTTCCCCAGCCTGGGTTGTTCAACTCCCTCCCACCCCATTTTCTGCCTCTTAACTTTCATCTCATTTGTGGTGTGCAACAGAAGGACCACAAGATTAGAAGCCAGAAATCCTGAGTTTGAATCCTGGTTCTGACACTTATCAGTCTCTGTGAGTCTCAGTGTGGTCTTCTATACATTGGGGTCAGTGATCCTGTTTTCATTTAGGATGCTCTTGGCTACAGAAAACATAATTAAAAGTGGCTTATACAAAAAGACTGGGGTCCAGTGGTCCCAGAGGTGACTAAGTCAGCAGGTCAACCATGTTATCAAGTCATCAGGTTTTTATTTTGTTGATTTTGTTCTCTGTTTTTCTGTGCTGACATCTACACAATATTGGCTTTTCTTCTTAGGCTGGATCCTGCATCATCTAAGATGAAGCCTGCTTATCTAGGTAGTATATACAGCTGACAACACCCAGATAGAGCAAAGAAAACATCCATGCCATGGTTTTTTTTTTTTTCTTCACAGTGAGCAAACCTTTCCCAGAAGCTCTACAGCAGAATTTCCATCGTATTTCAATGACCAGAGCAGAGTCACGTGCTTGTGCTTTGAAGATTGCTTGGCTTAGAGAAGTCAAGATTCATGGGTTGGGAAGGCACCCGAAGTTCACTGGCTGCATGGAGGATAGTGAAGAAGATGCCAGCTCTCTTAGTAAGGAAGGAAGGCACCCATACTTCACTGGCTGCATGGAGGATAGTGAAGAAGATGCCGGCTCTTTTAGCAAGGTAGAAGGGGGTACATAGTGGTTGGGTGGGAAACCAAGTCTTCATCACAGGAATTTAGCTTAGAGAGTATTATGCATTGAATGTTTGTGTCCCCTGCAAACTCGTATTTTGAAATTCTAAAGCCCAAAGTGATGGTATCAGGAGGTGGGGCCTTTGGGAAGTGATTAGGTCGTAAGTGTAGAGCCCTCGTGAATGGTATTAGTGACCTAATAAAAGGCACCTCAAATAACTCTCTCACTCTCTTTTTTCTGGGTAGGGAGACAATGAGAAAATCATTGTCTGCAGTGTGGAAAAAGACCCTCACCAGAACCAGATCATGCTGGCGGCCGAATCTTGGACTTCCAGCTTCCAGAACTGTAAGAAATACATTTCTGTTATCTGTAAGCCACCCAGTCTGTGGTATTGTGCTATGGCAGCCAGAATGGAGCTGATAGACTGTTGTTTTAAGGATGAAATGAGATGATGTATTAAAGCCTGGCACAGCATCAAGCTCACAATACATGCCCACTAAATGGTAGAGACTGTTACCGTGATTAATTTTCAGTGTCCCCTCCTTTTTGAAGTCTTCTCCAGTCCTGGATGGAATGACTGAAGTCTCCTTTGATAGTCTCACAACACAGAGTATATCTTTATGTTGTGTGGGAAGAATGCGGTATTGGAGTTCAAACCACATACCAGCATTAAACCTAGTTTCCAAATAGTGCTATTACTTGATGATTAGTTACAGGGAGTTTGGATTCCTGCAGACAATGACTCAAGACTTAGCCCTGCCACTTACAAAATGTATACTGTGGTGACCGAACCTTTAGATTAAGAATCCCACCTTCACCCTTTCCTGGTTGGGTGATCTCGGGCAAGTCTTTAAGCCTCTAAGAGCTTGTTTCCTCATTCATAAAACGAGGCTCAGTGGAAACCTACCTCCTGGGGTTGCTGTGAGGATTAGAAGCGATAACACATGTATAAAGCATGCTGCAAAGGGTATTATCAAGGGTAATGACTATTTAAAGCAAATTTCCTGTAATCCAATTCTAGTTGATTATGGCTTAAGATTTTGAGATCCTCAATGACAGTGAATGGGGCATGTTTCTCTGATTTCCCAGGACTTGGCATGCAGTTGGTGCTTAATTAATGTCAACCGAATTGAAGATAACTGTGTTGAATTTTGAAAAGTGCAGTGGAGGAGAGAGGAGGAAAAATATTCCAAGCAGAGTGAAGGCCCAGTCACAAAGCGGTGATAACAGTGTCAGCTTTTCTAGCAATAACCGAGTCAAACTTAACATCATTTTCTTCAACTTGCTCTTTCCTCGCCCAAGCATTTCTGGCGTTTATTGCTCCTAGGAGTGCAAAGATGAGACAAGGCTGCCACTCAGCCGCGATATATGAGGACTGACACTGTACCTTCTCTTAATCTCCTACCTTCTCTCCTCACCGTACTTGCCCCTTTTAAAAATTTTGCTTTAATCTGATCAATATTATAAAATCCAATAAAGAAAAAATTTAAAAAATAGGAGTTTGTTTGACAAAGGTGACAAGTAGCAAAATATCATCAAAGGGAGGCTGATGGATAGGAATCCCTGAGGCAGATGAGTTACTGCCCACCACACCCCTACCTCTGTGTGGGCGTACCGGGAAGGGAACCAGCGTCCCAGGAAACTTTTCAGAGGCAGAAACATAGGGAAAGGGCCACTATGGTGCTGCTGCCATAGTTTTGGGGGTTTTTTTCTTTTTTTTTTTTTTTTGATTTGGCAGACTGGGAATCCCATTCTCCTTCCAGAGTATCAAACCGACGTCTTTATTTTCTTTTCTTTCTTTCTTTATTTTATTTCTTTCTTTATCTTGTGTGAATGAGATCAACAATCCTTCTGAATAAAATTCAAGCTTTCACATAGCATGAGAGTAACTCTTTCTTTAGTGTTAGTGCCCAACATCTATTTTTTTCTTTTTTTCTTTTTAATTTTAGAGGTGCGGGTTCTGCTCTGTTCCCCAGACTGGAGCGCAGTGGCACAATCACAGCTCATTGCAGCCTTGAATTCCTGGGCTCAAGGGATCCTTCTGCCTCAGCCTTCCAAGTAGCTGGAACTACAGGCACACACCACCAAGACTGGCTAATTTTTTTAAAAAGGCTTTTTGTAGAGACAGGGTCTTGCTATGTTGCCTAGGCTGATCTTGAACTCCAGTCTCAAATGATTCTCCCACCTCAGCCTCCCAAAGCATTTATATTACAGGCGTGAGCCACTGCACCTGACCATTGCCTACCAGTTTTTTTATGTTCCACACGTGCACAAGCCATAATGAAGTTTCTCTTTTCTTTTGCCTCTGCATCCCATGTATCTTGACACCTCCACCTGGAGCACGTTTCTCAATACCATCCCCAGGTGTTCTCTCTCTCTCTCTCTCTCCAGGTGTTCTCTCTCTCTCTCTCTCTCTCTCTCAGATCTGGCTAATTCCTTCTCATCTGTCAAGTCTCTGCTCAGATGTCATTTTCTCCAGGAAGCCTCCCATGATCTCTCACATATGATTAGGAGCTCATCCCTGTCCTCTCATAATCCTCACTTCATAGTTGACTCCTGTGGTAGCAGACTCAGGACACCACACTGTAATTGTCTTTTGCTCTCTTGCCAGCTAACGCCCTCAAGGGCAGGGACTGTGTTTTATTCTTTGTCATCTCCAGCACGTAACCTAGGGCGCAGTGTTTAACAGGAGTCTGATTAACATTTATTGAATGAATGAAGGATGGCATCCGTAGTGCTGATGGGCTATGGCTATGGGACCGTCTCTCTAAGGATACTGCCTCAGGGTTATTTTCAAGATGGAATCTCAGCAAGGAGATGCCAGCTCCCTCTGAATTTGCCTTCATTTATTCAATCTTCCACTTTCTGTGTTCAATGGATTTTTTAAAAATTATACTTTAAGTTCTAGGGTACATGTGCACAACGTGCAGTTTCAATGAATTTCGAATGCCTCCTCCATAGCAAGTCCCGTGCTAGGTCTCAGGGACCTAGCAAACAACACAGATCTGGTGCCTGGCTTCATAAAATCTAAAATCCAGTGGCCTCATTTTGAAGGTTGCTTTCTATTCATTACTGTAGTGCCAGTGTCTCTCGTGGTTTTTGGCATTCAATACATATGTTAAGTGAAATAAAAAAAAAAGACAGTTTCAGGGCACATACATATCAGAGTCAGTTTATACAGAAAAAAAAAAAAAAGCAAATGGTTTTATTTCACCTAGAAAAAGAGTCAGGGTTTCCAATGGGGAGACGGGCAGGTCCAGGGACATAGGTGTGGAGGCAGCAAGGGTCATTGTGGTTGTGCTGTTGGACCTGGCTGGGATCAAATCCCATCTGTAGCACTACGTCATCTCCGATGGTCATTTTAGCCTCATTAAACCCCTGTTTCTGCATCTGAAAAATGAGGACGACAAAATTAACTTCATCCAGTTCCTGTGAAAATTCAATGAATGAATCAATAGAAATCTTCTGGCATAGAGGAAACCATTTATTAAACGTTAGCTTATTATAATTGTGAGTAGAGGCTTAAAATGATATGCCATGCTTGGGAAGGGCAGACAGTGATGTATCTGTGTGTGTGTGTGTGTGCGTGTGTGTGTGTGTGTGCGTGCGCGTGCAGTGGTATTGGGGGTGAGATTGGAAAGCTGTCTGGAGTCAGCTATGATGTTTTGTGTTCCATGCTAGGGGCTTGCTTGACCCCAGGGGAAGCCACTGAGAATTATATACGGTGGAGTGACATGTCCTGGTTATATCTGCTCACACGAGAAATGAGGTGTGCCTCACTTTACACAGTGGCAATTGGAATCCTTTGAGGAGGGAAAAAAGAACAGAAGGAAGGAGGGAAAGGAACAGAAAGGAGACAGAAAGGAAACTGGAGCTGGGGAAAGGAGGAGCAGAGGACAGGCAAGAAAAATGGCTGGAGCATCCATTTGACACCAGGCTCCGGGGCTTGCCTCCAGATGAGTGAGGAGTCTCAGGACAGGCTTGATGGTGATTTACAGGTCTCCATCTCAGGGCCTGAATGAATTGTGCCGAAGGAACTCTCAGAGGTCCCCTCCTCCAGACTGTAGAGTCAGGGCTTGGGGATGGGCTTTTTGTCTCAGGACTCACCTGAGGCTTCAGAATGCAAGTGCCAATTACCTGGGGTCAAAGCTCAAGAGCTACTTGCCCTAGGGTGTGCTTTGCAGCCTCCGAACATTCAGCTGATCTTGCAAGAGCCTGTCCCTGCAATGTCACTGCCAGGCTGACCAGCACAGCCCCCATCCTCCTTCCCTTCCAGCAGGAAATCCAAGGATATTTTTCTAGTTTTAATTTATTTTTTAAAGTAGCTCTATGAGCCTGTTAATAAAAGGGAAACTTGCTCCTTGTCCGACTGTCACTCAGCCTCTGGTTGTCTCCTCTCGCCTGGGAAACTCATTGGAAACCATGCTGGCTCCTTTCTCTCTGCACATAAAAAGGTTTATAGATCTCCAGTTCCCTACAACTCAGCCCAAAGTAGCTCTCAGTTGACAGTCTTCAGAAATCAACGTTGCTCCCCCCTATACTGAGCTCCCGCCCGCACAAGGTCAGGCTCCGCTCCAGGAAGCTACTGCCGTTTGAATTGTGCTGGGAAGTTTCTCCTTCAGAGGACACCTCCATCTTGGAGAGAGAGGCTTTGAAACCTTTAGCAGTATTGACAAGGAGCTTACACTTGTCAAACAGACTTGGCTTCCTGCTGAGCTGTAGCTCTGGGCTCAGATGTGGGAAAGGGGTCTGGGCTGTTCATGGCTACTCCCAGCCCAGTTTATTTCAGTGAAGATTATGGATCACTAGGGTGGCTGCCTGGTGGTCGTTCCCTGAGCCGTGTGGCCCTTGTGGGTATGTGAGATGCTACATCCTCTGTGCAATTTCCATGCTGATGATGTGGGTCTGTGACTGGTGGACTCAGGTTATTTGGTGCTTTATTTAGCAAAACAAAAGAAGAGTGAACTGGTCTAAAGCAGGGTTTCTCAACCTCAGCGCTATTGATATTTTGGGCCCGATAATTCTACATTGTGGGGAGAGGGGTGTCCTGTGCATTGTAGGATGTTAGCAGCTCCCCTGGCCTTTATCCCCCAGTTGCCAGTAGCACTCCCCTCTTCCTGTTGTAATGCAGGGCAGGCAAGCCCCCAAATGGGGCTTAGCCCACAAGCGTTCTTGGCTTTGTTAGAAAAGAATTCAAGGGTGAGCCGGTGGTAGGGTAGAAGAAAACAGCTTTATTGAAGCATCAGTGTTACAGCTCCATGACTGCTCCTACAGAGCAGGGCAGAGAGTAGCAGCTGAGGACAGTTTTGAAGTCATATTTATACCTATTTTTAATTATAGGCAAATTATGGGGTAGTTTATGCAGAAATTTCTAGGAAAAGGGTGAGAGCTTTTGAGTCATTGGGTAGTCACCGTAGAAAGGAGTGGTAAATCCTGAGTGTTGCCATGGCTGTGGTAAACTGGCATGGGACACGGATGGGCATGTCTTCTGGAAAGCTGCTTCCACCTCATCCCTGTTTTAGCTAGTCCTCAATTTGGTCCAGTGTCTGAGCCCTGCTTCTGGAGTCAAGTCTCGCCTCACACCTCAGTTGTGACAACCAAAAATGTGTATGCCGGAAACAACTTGAGCACGTGAATCTATCTTTCCAAGTATACATTTTGTGAAATCTAACTACAGATCAGATGTTTACAGTGAAAATTTAGTGTCTGAAATGAGGTGTTCTTAAGGGTGAAATACTGCATTTTAAAGACTGAGTGAAAGAGACACTGTAGACTATTTCATTAACAGTTTTTAAAATACTGATTACATGTTGAAATACTAAGTTGGATATAATGGAGTAAATAAAATATAGTATTACTATTAATTTCACCTACTTTTAATTTTAAATGTGGCTACTAGAAAATGTAAAATTACACATTTAGCACACATAATATTTCTACTGTGTGGTACTGGTCCAGAGACTCATGGGTTTATTTCCTTCTTCACCACAACCTTTTGTTGGGGATTTGAGCAAGCTCTAAGGGTTCATTTCCACATCTGTAAAATGTAGATAATAGGACAGTTCAGAAATAGTGGGCAGGTTGCATGAGACTATGCATGCAAACTTCTCAGCACACTGACTGGCATGTAGTAGGCACATAACACGTACTTGATAAGTGAATAAATTAGCCACTGGTCTGATTGAGTGGGGCTAAATAATACTTTACTTTCATTCAGTGATATAAATAGTTCATGCTCATTCTAAAATATTTGAATAATATATAAAAGTATGTGAATAAGTACAAATTCACTGGAATCCCTAAGTCAACTACTGTTATTTATTGGTGACCCTCCTTTTATTTGTGTTTATTTATTTATTTATTTTTAAAATTACTTATTTCCATAGGTTATTGGGGAACAGGTGGTGTTTGGTTACATGAGTAAGTTCTTTAGTGGTGATCTGTGAGATTTTGGTGCACCCATCACCTTAGCAGCATACACTGCACACAGTTTGTATTCTTTTATCCCTCACCCCCTTCCCATCCATTCCCCGTGAGTCCCCAAAGTCCATTGTGTCATTCTTATGTCTTTGCATCCTCATAGCTTAGCTCCCACTTATCAGTGAGAACACATGATGTTTGGTTTCCCAGTCCTGAGTTACTTCACTTAGAAAAATAGTCTCCAAGTTCATTCAGTCATTCAGGTTGCTGTGAATACATTAATTCATTCCTTTTTATAGCTAAGTGGTATTCCATTGTATATAAGTATAAAAACAGGCCGGGCGCGGTGGCTCAAGCCTGTAATCCCAGCACTTTGGGAGGCCGAGGCGGGCGGATCACGAGGTCAGGAGATCGAGACCATCCTGGCTAACACGGTGAAACCCCGTCTCTACTAAAAATACAAAAAACTAGCCGGGCGCGGTGGCGGGCGCCTGTAGTCCCAGCTACTCGGGAGGCTGAGGCAGGAGAATGGCGTAAACCCGGGAGGCGGAGCTTGCAGTGAGCTGAGATCCGGCCACTTCACTCCAGCCTGGGTGACAGAGCAAGACTCCGTCTCAAAAAAAAAAAAAAAAAAAAAAAAAAAAAAAAAAAAAAAAAAAAAAAAAGTATATAAACCACAGTTTCTTTATCCACTCATTGATTGATGGGTTGTTTCCATGATTTTGCAATTGCTAATTGTTCTGCTATAAACACACATGTGCAAGTGTCTTTTTGCATATAATGACTTCTTTTCTGCTGGGTAGATGCCCAGTAGTGGGATTGCTGAATCAAATGGTAGATCTACTTTTAATTCTTTAAGGCATCTCTGTACTGCTTTTCATGTGGTTGTACTAGTTTACATTCCCACCAGCAGTGTAGAAGTGTTCCCTGTTCACCATATCCATGCCAACATCTATTATTTTTTGAGTTTTTGATTATGGCCATTCTTGCAGGAGAAAGGTGGTATCACATTGTGGTTTGGATTTGCATTTCCCTGATCATTAGTAGAGCTGAACATTTTTTCATATGTTTGTCAGTCATTTGTATATCTTCTTTTGAGAATTGTCTATTCATGTCCTTAGGCCACTTTTTCGATGAGACTGTTTGTTTTTTTCTTGCTAATTTGTTTGAGTTTGTTGTAGATTCTGGATATTAGTCCTTTGTCAGATTTATAGATTGTGAAGATTTTCTCCCACTCTGTGGATTGTCTGTTTACTCAGCTAACTGTTCCTTTTGTCGTGCAAAAGCTCTTTAGTCTGATTAAGTTCCAACTATTTATCTTTGTTTTTATTGCATTGCTTTTATGAAATCCTTGCCTAAGCCAATGTCTAGAAGGGGTTTTCCAATGTTATCGTCTAGAATTTTCATAGTTGCAGGTCTTGGATTTAAGTCCTTGATCCATCTTGAATTGATTTTTGTATAAGGTGAGAGATGAGGATCCAGTTTCATTCTCCTACATGTGACCTGCCGATTTTCCCAGCACCACTAGTTGAAAGGGTGTCCTTTCCCTACTTTATGTTTTTGTTTGCTTTGGAGAAGATCAGTTGGCTGTAAGTATTTGGGTTTATTTCTGGGTTCTCTATTCTGTTTCATTTGCCTGCGTGCCTATTTTCATACCAGTACCATGCTGTTTTGGTGACTATGGCCTTATAGTATAGTTTGAAATCAGGTAATGTGATGCTTCCAGATTTGTTCTTTTTGCTTACTGTTGCTTTGGCTATGCAGTCTCTTTTTTGATTCCACATGAATTTTAGGATTGTTTTTTCTGATTTTATGAAGAATGATCGTGGTATTTTGATGGGAATTGCATTGAATTTGTAGATTGCTTTTGGCAGTAGGGTCATTTTCACAATATTGATTCTACCTGTTTATGAGCATGGGATGTGTTTCCAATTGTTTGTGCCATCTGTGATTTCTTTCAGCAATGTTTTGTAGTTTTCCTTGTAGAGGTTTTTCACCTCCTTGGTTGGGGTATATACCTAAGTATTTTATTTATTTATTTTTTGCAGTTATTGTAAGAGGGGTTGAGTTCTTGATTTGATTCTCGGCTTGGTTGCTGTTGGTGTATAGAAGAGTTACTGATTTGTGTACGTTAGTTTTGTATCTGGAAACTTTGCTGAATTCATTTATTAGTCCCAGGAGCTTTCTGGAGGAATCTTCAGGGTTTTCTAGGTAAACAATCATATCATCAGCAAGCAGTGACAATTTGACTTCATCTTTACTAACTCAGATGCCATTTATTTCTTTCTCTTGTCTGATTGCTCTGGCTAAGACTTCCAGTACTATGTTGAAGAGAAGTGGTTAGAGTGGGCATCCTTGTTTTGTTCCAGTTCTCAGAGGGAATGCTTTCAATGTTAGCCAATTCAGTATTATGTTGGCTGTAGGTTTGTCATAGATGGCTTTTATTACATTGAAGTATATCCCTTGTATGCCTATTTTGCTGAGAATTTTAATCATAAAGGGATGCTGGATTTTGTTTAATGCTTTTTCTGTATCTATTGAGATGATCATGTAATTCTTGTTTTTAATTATGTTTATGTGGTATATCACATTTATTGACTTGTGTATATTAACCCATCCTTGCATCCGTGGTATGAAACCTGCTTAATCATGGTGAATTATCTTTTTGATATGGTGTTGCTAGTATTTTGTTAAGGATTCTTGCATCTGTGTTCATCAGGAATATTGATCTGTAGTTTTCTTTTTTGGTTATGTCCTTTTTTGGTTTTGCTATTAGGGTGATACTGGCTTCATAGATTGATTTAGGGAGGATTCCCTCTTTCTGTATCTTGTGGAATAGTGTCAATAGGATTGGTACCAATTCTTCCTTGAATGTCTGGTGGAATTCTGCTGTGAATCCGTCTGGACTGGGACTTTTTTTGTTGGTAATTTCTTTTATTACAATTTCAGTCTTGCTGCTTGTTATTGGTCTGTTCTGGGTAACTAATTCTTCCCGATTTAAGCTAGGAGGGTTGTATTTTTCCAGGAATTTATCCATCTCTTCTAGATTTTCTAGCTTATGTGCATAGAGGTGTTCATAGCAGCCTTGAATGATCTTTTGTATTTCAGTGGTGTCAGTTGTCGTATCTCCTGTTTTATTTCTTAATGAGGTTATTTGGATTTTCTGTCTTCTTTTCTTGGTTAATCTTGCTATGGTCTATCATTTTTATTTATCATTTCGAAGAAACACCTTTTTTTTATTTATCTTTTATATTTTTGTCTGTCTGTTTCATTTAGTTCTGCTCTGATCTTGGTTATTTCCTTTGTTCTGCTGGGTTTGGGTTTGGTTTGTTCTTGTTTCTCTAGTTCCTTGAGATGTGACCTTACAATTTCAGTTTGTGCTCTTTCAAACTTTTTGATGTGGGTGTTTGGGGCCATGAACTTTCCTCTTGGCACTGCCTTTGCTGTATCCCAGAGATTTTGCTAGGTTGTGGGTGACAAAGGTGTAAAGTTTCAGCTCTACCACTTACTCCACTTGACCAAGCAATTGATTCGTTCTTGGTTCCTCAGTTTCCTCATCTGTATAGTGGGAATAATAATGGGTATCAGGTCATTCTTGCACTGCTATAAAGAAATAGCTGAGACTGGGTAGTTTATAAGAAAAGAGATTTAATTGGCTCATGGTTCTGCAGGCTGTATAGGAAGCATAATGCTGGTGCCTGCTTCTGGGAAGGCCCAAGGAAGGTTTTACTCATGGCAGAAGGCAAAGGGGGATCAGGCAGGTCGCATGGCAAAAGCAGGAGCAAGAGAGAGAGAGAGAGAGAGAGAGAGAGAGAGAGAGAGAGAGAGAGACAGTGAGTGTGTGTGGTGGGAGAGGTGCCACACTTTACACAACCAGATCTTGTGAGAACTCACTCACCATGGCAAGAACAAAACCAAGGGGTAGTGCCAAACCATTCATGAGAAATTTAGCCTCATGATCCAGTTACCTCCTACCAGGCCCCACCTCCAACACTGGGGATTACAATTCAACATGAGATGTAGGTGGGGACAAATATCCAAACTATATCTTAATGGTGCCTATATCAGTTAGTTATAGGGGATTAAAAGAGTTAATATTTATAAATACCTAAAATAGTGTCTTGCACATAGTAAACATTATGTAAATATACATTAAATATATTTTTAGAGACAGAGTCTTGCTCTGTTGCTCAGGCTGGAGTGCAGTGATACCATCATGGCTCACTGCAGCCTTGAATTCCTAGGCTCCAGTGATCCTCCTGCCTCAGCCTCCTGAGTAGCTGGTACTACAGGGGCATGCCACTACGCCTGGCTAATTTTTCTTTTTAATTTTTTTTTTTTGTACATACAGGGTCTCCCTGTGTTGCCCAGGCTGGTCTCAAACTCCTGGGATCAAGCAATCTTGCCTACTTGGCCTTCCAAAGTGTTGGGATGACAGGAGAGAGCCATTGCACCCAGCCTACTAAATCTTAAATAGTACACTTGTACTCCCCCTACCCACCTCCATGCCCACCCCAATGTTAACAAATATTAGGGTTTGTTGTGGGTCTTTTCTTGTCTTTCTCTTGGCTCATATAATCAGTATGATTATCGTTAATTTATTTTTTAAGAAACTGTGATCATTTTATATATACCTTTCTGGAACATGGTTTTTTAACTTATGATACATCTATTGTGGAATCTGCTCTGCCAAGTTCGTTGGTGTCAACAAGTGATTCCATAATAATTCAATGGCAGAGATGTAAGCCCTTTCACATAGCCATTCTCCTATTAATGACCTTTTTTTTGTTGGAAATTTCAAAGCATTAAAATGTTATATCGGAAAGGGGTAGGGGAGAGGCCAACCTGACTAATTATACAAACTGGAGTAAGCTTTGGGGGCTGAGCTATGGATCTGACACGTGCAGCAAGAGGTACGTTTTGAGTTAAGTGACTATCTAAAATCACCCAACAGTTAGATAATTGACCTAATTTAATTTTCCTATAGAAGGACGACCGCTGGTTTGTCTGCCTGATCTATAGGTATGTCACTGCATGTATTACAGGCCAGTTGGCTAAGTATGAAGCTATTATTACTAATTAAAATCACTTTCCTGCAGAGCCCTCACCTTTTCCACCTCGCTAGCCCACCTTCCCACGTTACCCAGGATTCATCCCTTCAGCAATGGTTAATGTGAGCCCCAAATCAATAGCTCAATTCACAATCAAGATTGGGCTTCCAGGCAACAGACATCAGGATCAATAACTTATGTTCGGTGAAATTAAAGGCAGTTGTTAAGCCAACTGTTTAAAAGGTGCAGACAGGGACTTCAGGGATATCTGTCAAAACCTGTTGGGTTCTTTCTCTGGAGAGGTTGGAACGTACATCCTTCTTTGGTCAGTCTTCCACATGGATGGGCAGCTAATGAAGCAAGCATGTCCTCACCAATTTTTTTTTTTTTTCTGAAATAAATTCCCTGGCCCCAGGACTGCCAGGGGCATCTGAGCTGACTTGAGGGAGCTTCTTTCATCAAGTCCAATGCAGCAAAAGCAGAGATTCAGAGTCATCTCTCAGTGTCTCTCCAGCAGCTTTTGGGAGGGTAGAGCGAGTGAAGTTTCCCTACATCTTTAATTTGTTGGATCTTCCCAGAATTATGACATTTTAATCATTCAACTAACTTTTTTTTTTTTTTGAGATGGAATCTCGCTCTGTCGCCCAGGCTGGAGTGCAGTGGCGCGATCTCAGCTCACCGCAAGCTCCGCTTCCCGGGCTCACGCCATTCTCCTGCTTCAGCCTCCCGAGTAGCTGGGACTACAGGTGCCCGCCACCACGCCCGGCTAATTTTTTGTTTTTTAGTAGAGACGGGGTTTCACCGTGGTAGCCAGGATGGTCTCGATCTCCTGACCTCGTGATCTACCTGCCTCGGCCTCCCAAAGTATTCAACTAACATTTAATGAGCACTCACTCTGTTTCCCTCAGCTTGACTTTTAGGGTTTGTTGTGGGTCCTTCCCTGTCTTTCTCAGAGGCTATTGATAGGTTGTGGGTGACAATGTTGTAAAGTTTCAGCTCTATCAGCTGCTTAACTTGAGCAAGCACTTAATTATTTATTCCTCAGTTTCCTCATCTGTACAGTGGGGATAATAATGTGTATTAGGTCATTCTTGCATGGCAATAAAGAGATAGCTGGGACTGGGTAATTTATAAGAAAAGAGGTTTAATTGGCTCATGGTTCTGTAGGCTGCCAATTTTACCAATTGATTTTTAAAACTTTTTATGAGTTGAACCCTATTTATAGTTCTAGTATTATTATCTGTATGAGTTAGGATAGGCTAGGTGGGAGTAACAAATAGCCCCAGACAGGTAATGGAACAACATGACAGACACGTGTTTCCTGGCACATAACAGTGCTGGGTGGGTAACCAGCTTCGATGGGCAGACCTTGTCTAAGTGGAGACTGAGGCTCCATCTGCCTTGTGGCTCCTTGAGGGTCTAATTATCATTCTCTAGTGTCTACTTATCAGCTTCATCCAGCTGGTGTAAGGGGAAGGACAGTGAAAAGAAGGCCCCACATCATTTCTTAAAAGCCTGGGCTCAGAAGGGAATTCAGCCTTCCAGCTTCCATTCCATGGCCTACATGTTAGTCACCATCCTGACTGCAAGAGAGATTGGGAAGTGTAGCCTGTCTGTTATGCTTAGAAAATTTTTTTTTAAAAGGATAGATTTGGGGGATCAGCTAGCTATCTCAGCTTCATTACCATGACCTCCCTTTGTGGATGTCTATAATTATACCTACCTATCATGTTTTCCCTAGAATTTCTCTTTCCTTTAGGAAACTCATCCCATTGGATGGGATGGTCCACACCTCCAGGCACGAGGATGTGCACATGACCCAAGCTGGGCCAGTCATAGGCTTTCTTGCAATATTTCTGTTGGATCTATCAAGAAAGGCGTTTTTGTCTGCTAGAATCACTATGTTGGTAGACATGAGTCTTGGGCTGCCTAATACAACATACCTGCAACTTGAACTCAAGAGATAGACTGTTGACTAGTTATAGCCTCTGATATCTGGTAGAGAGATAGTCATAGACACAGATAATTACAATAAGATAAGTAATTATTATAATCCTTAGAATTTGTTGAGTGCTTGCTATGTTCCAGGCACCTTTCAAAGTTTTAGGTTTATTCACAGTGGCGTGTATTCTACTATTATCTATATTTCACAGATGAGGAAATGGAGGCACAGAAAGTGTAGGAAGCTTGCTCAAGTTCACTTACATAGTGAGCAACAACGCTGGAAGTCAGGCTGTAATGCTTTTGCTCTTACCCACGGTGGGGACTGCCTCTAAGAATGCTACAAATGCTACTTCCTCATAAGCTCCTTGAATTCAGGAATAAGGTCTTACTGTCTCAATTTCCCTCCCACTCTGCTGCAGGGCACCTAGTACTGTTCACAGTAATTCCACTTTACTTAGGGTTATTGAGCAGAAGTTCTGAAGGCCATTGATGGGGGGGTAAAAAAAAAGAATGCACCATGGTGGATAAAAAGATTAGAAAACCTGGGTGATCTTCCTTGATAACTATTAGCTTAACCACCTAGAAATCTTCAGATTCAAGAATGTGGAGGGTGAGTATCGATGTATGGCATCACTTGCTTCTGAAAGGAGCTGTTGTTGTGATATAGGTATCCAGGCTAAGGTTTCCTTGGAGAGTGAGGATCTAGCCAGGTGACACATCTCCTTCACAAACGATCCTGGAAATGATGCATTTGATCTGTAGCCACGTGGCTAAACACAAAAGGAGCTAGCGTGTGTGTGTGTGTGTGTGTGTGTGTGTGTGTGTGTGTGTATATATATATATATATATATTTTTTTTTTTTTTTTTGAGATGGAGTCTCTGTTTGTCGCCCAGGCTGGAGTGCAGTGGCGCGATCTCGGCTCACTACAAGCTTCGCCTCCTGGGTTCACGCCATTCTCCTGCCTCAGCCTCCCGAGTAGCTGGGACTACAGGCACCTGCCACCACGCCCGGCTAATTTTTTTTTTTTTTTATTTTGTTTAGTAGAGACAGGGTTTCGCCGTGTTAGCCAGGATGGTGTCGATCTCCTGACCTCGTGATCTGCCTGCCTGGGCCTCCCAAAGTGCTGGGATTACAGGTGTGAGCCACCACAGTTAGCCACTTTTCATTCTTATAAATAATGCTGGGATTATTAATCTTTAATTTTATATATTTTTCGTTACAAATGTGACAAAACTGCCTTACATAAAATCTTGAAAAAGGAACAAAAAATAGCAACTGTCTCCAACCATCATAACCACTGCTAATATATTTCTGTATTTTCTTCTAGCCTTTTCTACCACACATAATTTTATGCTCACCTTTTCCTCACTGTGAAAGTAATATATGATGACTTTCCAAAGAACTTATTTTCCAGTAACAAGGAAGCAGGAACAAAAATCATCCATAATTTCACCACCTGGAGACAACCACTATTAACTCTTTGGCCTATTTTCACATATTATTATTATTATTGGTAGTAATTTTAATTATTTCTTATTATTTTACATGACTGAGATTGTGCTAAAATTGCAATCTTCATTTTCTTGTTTTGCTTAATCCTGTATCATGAGCATTTCTCCTTGTAATTAAAAGCTTTAAAGATATTTTAAAAGCATTAAATATTACAACATAATATTTTAATGACTGCACAATATCCCTTCAAATAGATGAATTATAATTAATTCAACATCCCCACAGGGGGACGGCTTTAGCTATCATATACTTTGCTGCAAGAAGCATTTTTGCACATGCATTTTGACCACATTTCAGCTGATTTCTTTAGGATAGGTTACTAGAAGTGAAATTACTTGTCATGTGCTGCAAGTATATGAATGTTTTAAAGACTTCCATATGCACGAGTTTTTACACAGTTGCAAACACACAAGGTCTACCATGCTGTATCCTGGTTTTGACTTTTCTTTTTAGCACAGCATTTCCTCCTAATCATGATTCTCCTTGAAGAAAGGGACAATCTCATATATTTTTTATCCCCAGTCCAGTCCTTGGCAAAAAACAGGCACAACTCTTAAAGGCACTGTAGATTGATTAGTAGTGGAAGCACCAATTGTGGATCCAGACAACCTGGGTTTGAATCCAGGATGCATCACTTACCAGCCAGTAAGTGTCTCTGTCCTGTAGTTTTCTCATCTACTAAAGGGGGACCCAGATAGCACCAGCCTTATATGGTTGTTGTAAGGATTAAGTACATAGCCCCTAGCATGTGCTAAGTACTCTGTTAATGTAAGCTTAATTGATTCTTTTTGAATTGGAGGAGGCAGTGTGTGGGTTAAAAGCACCAACCTTTGGAATTATACAGCCCTGAATTTGGTGCTGCCTCCTGCTGTGAGACCTTCATATGTCTTCTGACTTCCAAGTCTCCATCATTTCAATGGTGAAACAGATCAGTAATCGTACCCACCTTATGGAGTTGCTGTGAGGATGAGACAAAGTAATATAAACTAGACATTCAACAGGGTGCCTGGCAGCTAGGAAATATTTAATAAATGTGAGCCCAAATAATTACTATAGAGGGAATACAGGCTTGCTGTAACATATTGTGAGTCTATTCTCAGAGACAATCAGTGTTAGGAATTTGATGTGTCCTTCTAGACATTTGTTTTTCTCTTTTACAGTCATAAACATCTATGTGTGTAGGTTCAGTTGATGTTGCTACTTGGTCATATTTTCCTTCTTCCCTTTTTAACCCACTGGTGGCTTGGAGATTTTCCCTTTTATTTCTAATCTGGAAGTGGGGCCTGGCAGTAGGATGAGAAGAGAAAATGAAGGTTCTTTTCCCCTTTTTGCCAGCAGCATTGCCCTCGGGCACAGTGGGGTGTTTAGAGGCAGAAGGGCTGGAGAGATCGTCATGGGATGCACACAGCTTCCTCTGCCATCTGGTTCCTTTGTACGCCTTCCACATTTCCAGCTGGAGATGTTGGGGGAGGTGCCTTTGTCACGTGATTAACTGCCACTTCTAGCTGTTTAAAAACATTTTAAATTTTTAAATCATTTTTCTCCCTTCCCTTTTCCCTTTTCTTCTCTTTCCGTTCCATCAGCCTGGCTTGCTCTTCTCATGACCAACTTTGTCCACTTACTTGGATTTCAGCTTGACTGTTACCCTCCCCCAAAAACATCTTCCCTGAAAAATTTATCCAAAGTAGGCATCTCCTTCCTCCAGTTATCCCCCTTTTCCCTGGGTGCCTTATGAACATTTCTGGCAATCTGAATTAATTATTGAATGTGCAAATGTGAGTATACATGATTTGTTCCCATCCACCAAAATCTCAGCTTTAGGGCACAAAAATCATGTATTTTTCCACTCCACGGAGCATCAGCGTCCTCTAGCCCAGTGCCAGCAACTAGTAATACCCAATAAAATTTGTTTAATGAGTGCATGGATCACTGTGCAACCATAAACACAGGGGTGTGCAATTTAAAACAAGCATTGCTATTCCACATACTAAGTCAAAGAACAGGTTCAGGCCGAGTGCAGTGGCTCACACCTGCAGTCCCAGCACTTTGGGAGGCCAAGGTGGGCAGATCACCTGAGGTCAGGAGTTTGAGACCAGCCTGGCCAACATGGTGAAACCCTGTCTCTACTGAAATTACAAAAAAATTAGCCTGGTGTGCTGGCGTGCACCTGTAATCCTAGCTACTTGGGAGGCTGATGTGGAAGAATCACTGGAATCTGGGAGGCAGAGGTTGTGGTGAGCGGAGATTGTGCCACTGCATTCCAGCCTGGGCGACAGAGCGAGACTCTGCCTCAAAACAAAACAAAACAAAAAAATGGTACAGAGAGGCTGCATGACTTATTTATTGCATCAAGAGAACACATGTGGCTGGGCGAGGTGGCTTTCAGCTGTAATCCCAACACTTTGGGGGGCCCAGGCGTGTGGGTCACCTGAGGTCAGGAGTTCATGACCAGTCTGGCCAATACTTATGTCTTCTTTAATTTCTGTTTTGTAGATTGATTTAGTCCTAAGTATTTCACATTTTTTGCTGCCATTGTAAATAATATTTATTTCAAAACTTCAATTTCTAATTGTTGCTTCAGTACAGAAATAACAATTGATTTTTGTATATCAATTTGAATGATTATATATTTATTTTAATTTAAGTAGTTGAACTTAGCATAACATTGTCCATAATATTCCCTTATTATCCTTTTAATATCTGTAGTGATGTCACCTCTTTCATTCCTAATATTTGTAATTTATGCCTTCTATTCATTTTTGCCCCTTGTAAGTCTGGCTAGAGGTTTATCAATTTTATTGATTGTTGTCAAAGAAGTAGCTTTTGGTTTTAGTGATTTTGTCTATTATTTTTCTGTGTTCTACTTCATTGATTTCCACTTTTATCTTTATTATTTCCCTTCTCTGCTTACTTTGAGTTAATTTTCTCTTCTTTTTCTAGTTTCTTAAAGCACAGGCTGAGGTCATTGATTTGAGAGCTTTCTTCTTTTCTAATACAGTCATTGAGGCTACGTATTTTCCTCTAAGTAACTGCTTTAGTTGCATCCCACAAATTTTGATACATACATTTCCTTCTCATTTACTTCAAAATGCCTTCCAGTTTTCTTTTTAATTTTTATCTTGACAATTGGACTATTTGGAAGTGTATTTAGTTTCCAAACATTTGGACATTTTTCAAATGTCTTTATTTCTAGATATCTTTAGTTTATTTGTAATTTGACTTCATTGTGGTTAGAGAACATACTTTGAATGACTAAAATTTTTTCAAATTTACCGAGACATGTTTTATGGTTCATAAAATTGTTTATCTTGGTGAATGCTCTATTGCATTTTAGAAAAATGTGTATTCTTCTGTTGTTGCCGAGTTGTTCTATAAATGTCATTTAGGTCAAGTCGATTGTTAGTGTTGTTCAGATCTCTAATGTACTTGCTGATTTATGTTCACTTGTTCTATCGATAATTGAGAAAGAAGTATTTAAAATGGCTGAATATAATTGTGGATTTGTCTATTTTTCCTTGAGATTTTTGTTTTGTTTTGTTTTGTTTTGTTTTGTGTGTTTTGAAACTCTGTTATTAGGTGCATATAGATGCATGAATATTTAGGATTGTCATGTACTCTAAAAGATTTGACCCCTTTATCATTATGACATGACTTTCTGTTTCCCTGGTAGTTTTTTTTTTTGCTCTAAAATCGACTTTGTTTGATATTAATATAGCCACTACAGCTTTCTATTGACTAGTGTTGTTATAGTATATATTTTCTCATCAATTTACTTCAAACCTATTTGTGTCTGTATATTTGGAGTGCCTTTCTTATAGGTAACATATAGTTGGGTCTTACTTTTTTTAATCTAACCTGAAAATCTCTTCCTTTTAATTGGAAGCGTTTAGTCCATTTACATTTAATGTGACTATTGATACAATAGGTTTGAGTCTTTCATCTTACCGCCTGTTTTCTATCTGCCTTATCTGTTGTTTGTTCCTTTTTTCTCTTGTCCTGACCTCTTTTGAGTAATTGAATTTTCTTGATGATTTGTTTTGTTTCCATTATTGGCTGGAACTTTTTGTTTTGTATTTTAGTGGTTGTTTTAAGGTTTGTAGTACATATCTAACTTAGCACAGTCTATCTTCAAGGGATGTTGTACTCTTTCATATATATAATAGTATAGATCCCATCTGGCATTTATGCTATGTTTATCATATTTACTTATGCATATTTTCTAAACTTCAAACTTTAAAAAATTTGTTAAAACTCAATTATCTTTCAAAAATGTTTAAATAATAAGAGAAATTTTATATATTTACTTTTGGTGCTCACCATTCCTTTGAGTAGATTCATATTTCTATCTGGTGTAAGTTTCCTTTTTCCTGAAAGGGCTTCTTTTAACCTTTCTTGCAGTGCAGCTTTCACATTTTTAATGTCTACAGTCATCTTTATTTTGCCTTCACATTGAAAGCATTTTTTGAAAAATATTTTTTCTAGATATATTCTAGGTGAATTTTTTTTTCTTTCACTATTTTAAAGATATTGCTCCACTGTCTTTTTGCTTGCATTGTTTCTGAAGAGAAATCTGTCATCATACCTATCTTTGTGCCTCTTTATGTAACATATTATTTTGCTTTGGCTCTTTTTCATATTTTCCCTTTACCATGGATTTTGAGTAATTTGATTATGATATGTTTTGTTGTATTTGTTTGTTTATACTTAAAACTTACTGAATCTTTTGGATCTGTGAGTTCAGTTTTTTTTTTATTAGATTTGCAAACTTTTTGATCATTATTTTTTCAAAGATGTTTCTTTCCCCCTTCTCTCCTTTGAATTCTTTAATTATATATAATTATAATAACTGTGGAAGTTGTTCCACAGTTCAGATGCTCTTTTTCATTTTTACGTTTTTTCTGTCTGTGTTTCACTCAAGATTGTTTCTATTGCTCTTTGAATTCATGATCTTTCTTTTGGAATATCTTTGGTTAATCTCAGCCTGTATCTATTTTATTTCAGACACCGTAGTTCTCACCTCTAGAAGTTCTGTTTGGATCTTTCAAAATATATTCCATGTTTCTACTTAACTTTTTGAACATATGCAATGCAGTTGTAATAACTGATTTTATGTCCTTGTCTTCTAATTCTAACATCTGTGTCTGTTTTGGGTCAGTTTCAACTGATTGATTTTTCTCCTCATAATCTGTATTTTCCTTCTTTTTTTGCATGCTGGTCGTCTTTGATTGGATGCCAGACATAGTTAGCTGTTGGATATTTCTGCATTCCTATAAACTTAGAGATTTTTCTTTTTCTGAAATGCAGTTGTTGTTGGAAACAGATTGAATCTTTTGGATATTGCTTTTAAGACTCGTTAGATGAGATCAGAGTAGTGTTTAGTTTAGGGCTAATTATTCCCCACTAGTGAGGCAAGACCCTCTTGAGTACTCTAAGTTATGAAGTTTTCGGTTCGGCTTGTAGATGATTTCTGGCTTAATGGGAATGCTTGCTACTGTTCCTTCTAATCCTTCAAATGGCCTCTCTTTGTCTTGGAAAGTTCCCTATGCATATGAGCCAATCAGTACTTTGCTGAATACTCAAGGAAGACTTTTGACAAATCTTCAGGTTCTTCAGGTTCCTCTCCAGGGTCCTCTCCAGCACCCTGTCCTGCAAACCCTAGCTGTTTTGGGCTTTTGGGAACCTAGCTTCTCAACTCAGGAAGACCACTGGGCTCTTCCTGGTTTCTCCCTTCTGGGTATTGTGTCTGGAACATCTCTCAAGGCTAATGCAAGGGAAGTCCTAGGCCTTACCTCATTTATTTTTAATCTCTCGGGGACTGCCATCGTTTGTTACCTGAAGTCCAGTGTACTGAAAATCATTGTTTCATATATTTTTGTGGGTTTTTTTGTGGTTGTTTCAGGCAAAAGAGTAAATCAAGTCTTGGTTACTCGTCTTGGCTGGAAGCAGACGTCCCCTAGAGCCCAAAGTTTTTAAGGCTATCCAGGTAATTTATGTTGGAGCTTGAAATAAAATCTCACTTTATTATGCCATATTTCAGTTCTTGTTCCACTGTTATTGCAGATTTCTGTTAATGTGAATACTATATGGTGTTTTTTCATCTGGATTTTTAGAGACAATGGCCTATTTCCCTACAAGAATTTTGTTCTGAGAAGAGGATGTGTTCTATTCTCTTTTATAAATATGAGACACTGCAAATAGCAAGGGCTGAGCAAGATATCATTGTTGTAATTTTATCAATCTTAGGGATTTGAGAGCTCTCTAAAACACTTTAGAAAATATGCAGCATTGTTAGCAGCCATTTCATGTTCCACATTGCATTATTCTTTTCATAATTGGGTTCTTAAAATACATGCTTGATGAATAATCAGTTCCATCTCCCACTTTCAATTATATTTACTGTGTAGCATTTCCCAAGGGAACTATTAAAAACACACACACTCATTAGCTCCATCAAATATTTTTACAAAATAAAATTGATATCTCTTTCCCCCAAGGTTTTTTTACTTAGGGATAAGAGTCCTAACAAAAGCATGGCAGAGGCAGTATGAGAGTTTGCCGAATAATCTCAGAGTGGTAAACCTTTTCTGCTCTTAATGAATTTTCTCCTTAGACAGAGATTGACTTTGTTGAGTCTGAGTAAAAGTTTTAAAACATCTTCTGCTGAAGGGCTAATTGCTCATTTTCAAATGCATCATCTCAGGACATTTCTGCAGGAAAATGTATAGCTTTAATGATGAAATTATTTTTTCTTCATAAGAGCCTTAGATTGCTAACTCGTAAAGCGATCCTCATCCAGTGCCATGGTTCTCAACCCCATCTTCATATCAGCATCACCTGAGAGGATTTAAAAGATGTCAATGCCAAGAGTCCCCACTCAGACCAATTAAATCAGTATCTCTGGGCAGAAAGCCTAAGCATCTGTATGTTTTAAAACTCTCCTGGTAATTTTGGTTTGCAGCAAGGATTGAAAACCACAGATGCAGTGAAAAAGCCCTCATTTTACACATGAGAAAGTGGAAGTTCACAAGGGGTAGGTAGTTACCTAATGGTATGCTGAGAAAGAGAAATACTATGCAACACGTTTACACTCCCTGCCTTGCATGCAAGGCACTGTAATAGGTGCTTTAAAGACATTTTAGAAAAACTTTTAGGCCGGGCGTGGTGGCTCACACCTGTAATCCCAGCACTTTGGGAGGCCAAGATGGGTGGATCACTTGACGTCAGGAGTTTGAGACCAGCCTGGCCAATATGGTGAAACTGCATCTCTACCAAAAAATACAAAAATTAGCCGGGCATAGTCATGTGTGCCTGCAGTCTCAGCTACTTGGGAGGCTGAGGTGGGAGAATCGCTCGAACCGAGGAGGTGGAGGTTGCAGTGAGCAGAGATCGTGCCACCGCCCTCCAGCCTGGGCAACACAGTGAAACCCTGTCTCAAAAAACCAAAACCAAACAAACAGACAAACAAACAAAAAACAACAACAAAAACAAAAACAAAAAATCTTTTAAATTCATGGGTACACGTGCAGGCTTGTTACACAGGTAAACTTATGTCTTGGGGGTTTGTTGTACAGATTATTTCATCACCCAGGTATTAAGCCTAGTACCCAAAAGTTATTTTTCCTTATCCTCTCCCTCCTTCCACCTTCCACCTGCTGAGAGGCCCCAGTCTGTCTTGTTCCCCTCTATGTGTCCATGTGTTCTCATCATTTAGCTCCTACTTGTGAGTGAGGAGATACAGTATTTGGTTTTCTGTTCCTGCATTAGTTTGCTAAGGATAGTAGCCTCCAGCTCCATCCATGTCCCTGCAAGGGGCATAATCTCATTCTTTTTTATGGCTGCATAGTGTTCCATGATGTATGTGTACCACATTTTTTTAATCCAGTCTATCATTGATGGGTATTTAGGTTGATTCCATGTCTTCGCTATTGTGAATAATGCTGCAGTGAACATACACGTGCATAT
The DNA here is from genome assembly GCF_049350105.2 of Macaca mulatta. Lineage (NCBI taxonomy): Eukaryota > Metazoa > Chordata > Mammalia > Primates > Cercopithecidae > Macaca > Macaca mulatta. The sequence goes on along the minus strand of NC_133425.1, from coordinate 9,668,649 downwards.
GCAAAGACATTTCTTATTCAGACATACACACACACACACACATATATATATAATACAAACATATATAACTAGATCATTATAAGGGCTGAATACACACACACACACACACACACACACACACACACACACACACACACACACATATATATCCTATTTTACAGTCAAGGGAATGGAGGCTTACAAATGCTGAATAACTTGTCTAGGGTCATATTGCTAGAAACTTGTGTGCAAATCTGTTTTCTGATCCCTAACACAATGCTTTTCTCATTAAACTTCTCTGTGTGTATTGTCACTGGAATTTCCTTATAACCCTATTCACAGAGAGGCATCTTGGGGTTCTACCCACTGTATTTAGCCAGTGACACGTCAACGGCTGGAGCTTCTCATAGTGTCTGTTTGTTGCAGGTGTTTGATGTTTGTTGATTTTAAATAAAAGAAAACCTAAGTCCCATCAACTTAAACAAAAAGGGAGCACAGTCACTTAACGTCATTTGGAAATCTTGATATCCTACATTTAGGTGCTCAAATCCTGTTGAACTGAGAGAGTTCCCTGACCCCACTGAATGATGTGTGACAGGGGTGTGGCTTGTCTTTTCGGTCACTGCTGATGTTCAAACCCCTTACAGGAGGAAGAGCACACAGATGGACAGGTGCAGAGCCCAAGTGGGGGTGTGTTACTGTGTGCCCTTTTAGCCTTGCTGTCTGTGGATGGCTTAAGTGTTAACCAGCTCAGTGGACCCTCCGACTTTCTGCAAGGACAGAGGGCCAGTGTGACAGCTTTCTGTATCCTGAGCCCATGTCCAGCATTCCAGAAGAATCAGGTCACACACAGACTTGGAGGATGAATGCAGGGGTTTTATTGAGTGGTAGAGGTGATTCTCAACAGGATGGATGAGGAGCTGATGGGGGGACGGAATGGGAAGATGATCTTCTCCTGGAGTTTGACTGTCCAGTGGTGGCCGAACTCCTCTCCAGCCACCCCCAGCCAAACTCCTCTCAGTGCTCAGGCGCTTCTTCTTTTTTCTCTTCCTCTGTCACACCATCCTGTTGTTCATCTACTTGTCTCCTTTTCTGTTCGTCTGCTTCTTGAGCCTGCGCTTGGGGTTTATATGGGTACAGGATAGGAGGCGTGGTGGGCCAAAAGGCAACTTTTGGGGTGTGAAAACAGGAATATCTGTTCTTACTTAGGGCTGCAGGTATCCAGCCTTGAGGGTGAGGCCTTTGCTGGGAACTGCCCTCTTCTACCCAGTATTTTCCTGTCTCCTGTCCATATCACTATGGTAGAAAGTCTTGTTTATCCCCATTCTTTAATTTTCCCGTGTATTGGCTATGGGTTCATGAATGATATTCATGGGCCCTGATTGACTGGATTTGAGTAACGTGCCTACTCTTAAACCAATCATCATGTGGGAGGGAATGCAGTGGTGGTACTGGCCAGGTTTGATGCCCTGACTGCCTCTGGAGCCAAAGAGATGGTGGTGTCAGGTCCATAAAACCTCATGGACCTAAGAGGGAGAGAAGAGATTCCTTTAGAAGAAAGTAGGGTGGCAACACTGTTAATAGAAGCAAATAGATTCTGGAAAGGCAAAACAATGAGTGCCCAAGGCATTGGACTAGGGGGCATCTGATTAAGCTTTGACAACTTTCTCTCAAGAGGGCTCAATTGTCAGTCCAGACAATAGTCAGCTCTCCTCTTCTCCCAACTTACCTGCCCACGACTTTGGAAATCCATCTCTCCCAGGGCCCACAGAAGCACTTTATCAGACTAGAATGTCATTGACATTAATCCATATGTCAATCACCCCCTCCTTTCTGCGCTGAGACAGAGATAAGAAGGCACAGGGACTCTGTTTTCTGATAGGGTTTCCAACATTACAAGATCAAGGTTTGCTTAAGGCTCCTGTGTGTATGCGTGCGTGCGTGTGTGTGCGTGTGTGTGTGTGTGTGTGTGAGAGAGAGAGAGAGAGAGAGAGAGAGAGGGATATGGGGGTGGAGCCCAAGCTTGTCCTTGGTATTACAACAGTGTCAGTCTCCTCAGGCTTCCTCTGGGAAGAAGCAAAGGATTCTGAGGACTGAGCATATTTTATAAGCCAAGCAAAGAGATTCCACTGACTCTGAGCTTAAAGCCACAGCCTAATCTGTCAGATGAGCAAACTGGGGCCAGTTTGCTCAAGGCTAGTCAGGTCTTACGAGGCTTTATGAACTCTCATAATGCAAGGCACAGAGCCTGTGGGCTGTGTGTGTCCCCGCATCCCTATAAAACCAGAATTGCTTAAAGCCCCATCAGGTAAAGGGAAATCAGTGAATCTTGTCTGTTTCCTACATGACCTGCTGGGAATGTTGCTGATTCATACAGTTCTTCTTTTTTTTATTTTTATTTTTGAGATGGAATTTTGCTCTTGTTGCCCAGGCTGAAGTGCAATGGTGCGATCGTGGCTCACCGCAACCTCTGCCTTCCAGGTTCAAGCTGTTCTCCTGCCTCAGCCTCCCGAGTAGCTGGGATTACAGGCGTGTGCCACCACACCCGGCTAATTTTGTATTTTTAGTAGAGATGGGGTTTCTCCATATTGGTCAGGCTGGCCCTCGAACTCCTGACCTCAGGTGATCCACCAGCCTTGACCTCCCAAAGTGCTGGGATTACAGGCGTGAGATACCACGCCCGGCCTCATATGGTTCTTAAAAATATGACAGAGTGACAGAGACAGAGACAGAGAGACAGAAAGAGAGAGAGGAGAGAAATTAGGGTTGTGGCCAGCTATAGTGGCTCATATATGTGTTCCCAGTGCTTTGGGAGGCCGAGGTGGGAGTATTGCTTGAGTTCAGGAGTTCAAGACAAGCCTAGGCAACAAAGTGTGATCTTGTATCAAATGTTTTTTTTAATTAGCTGGGCATGGTCGTGCACACCTGTAGTCCCAGCTACTCTGGAGTGGGAGGATTGTTTGAGCCAGAAGTTTGAGGCTGCAGTGAGCTATGATCACGCCACTGCACTCCAGGTTGAGTGGCAGAGTCAGAACTCATCTCTGTCTCTAAAGAGAATAAAAATAAATTATAAAAAGAAATTGGGGATCATCATGGCGGACGGGAGGTAGGACTAGATTACGGCTCCAACTTGGACAGACAGAGCAGGGTGCGGAGGCTCACCTCGTGAATTTTAGCTCCAGATCAACTTCAAGAACAAACCAGCAATCCCAAGAGGACCCACAGACCTTCCGAGGGAAGTGGACTGCTGCTTCAGGACCCAGGAGACACCCCAAATACTCAACTGCAGCAAGATCCGCACAAGGAGAGTCTGAGGTCAGACATGTCTAGCCCTGCCCCCAACTGATGGTCCTTCCCTAACCACCCTGGTAGGAAAAAAAAAAAAAAAACCCCACAACAAACCCTTCTATACAGTGTTTTAGGCAAGGATTTCATGACCAAGAACCCAAAAGCAAATGCAATAAAAACAAAGCTAAATAGTTGGGACTTAATTAAACTGAAGAGCTTTGGCACGCAAAAGGAACAGTAAGCACAGTAAACAGACAACCCACTGAGTGGGAGAAAATCTTCACAATCTGTACTTCTAACAAAGGACAAATATCCAGAATCTACAAAGAACTCAAACAAATCAGTAAGAAAAAAACAAACAATTCCATCAAAAAATGGGCTAAGGAAGTGAATAGACAATTCTCAAAAGAAGATACACAAATGGCCAACAAACATATGAAAAATGCTCAACATCACTAATGATCAGGGAAATGCAAATCAAAACCACAATGTGATACCACCTTACTACTGCAAGAATGGCCCTAATCAAAAAATCAAAAAACAGTAGATGTTGGCGTGGATGCAGTGAACAGGGAACACTTCTACACTGCTGGTGGGAATGTAAACTAGTACAACCACTATGGAAAACAGTGTAGAAATTCCTTAAAGAGCTAAAAGTAGAGCTGCCATCCAGCAATCCCACTACGGGGTATCTACCCAGAGGAAAATAAGTTACATGAAAAAGATACTTGCAGTTTATGGCATAACAATTTGCACTTGCAAAATCATGGAACTAATCTAAATGCCCATCAATCAACGAGTGGATAAAGAAACTGTGGTCTATTTATATGATGGGATACTACTCAGTCATAAAAAGGAATGAATTAACGGCATTTGCAGCGACCTGAATGAGATTGGAGACTATTATTCTAAGTGAAGTAACTCAGGAATGAAAAACCAAACATCGTATCTTCTCACTGATATGTAGGAGCTAAGCTGTAAGGATGCAAAGGCCTAAGAATGATACAATGGACTTTGGAGACTTAGGGGGAATGGTAGGAGAGGGGTGAAGGATAAAAGACTACAAATATAGTGCAGTGCATACTGCTCTGGTGATGGGTGCACCAAAACCTCACAAATCACCGCTAAAGAACTTAGTCATGTAACCACATTTCACCTGTACTGCAATAACTTATGGAAAAATAAAAATCTTTTAAAAATTTACGAATAAGAAACTGGGGTTGATGTCTGAGGACTCATAGGAACTTGGGCACACCCAGTGACACAGTTACTCTGACCATTTGATGAATAACAGCACCATCATCATTTATTGCTCCAGTGATAAACGCATATGGCTCCTGGAAGTGTGTTTTGAGACACAGTTTTAAGAGAAGTGAGCAGCGTAGTGACAATGCTGTTTTGAATTGAAGCAACAGAAGCCTGGGCCTTATAAATGCTGGCTAGAGCTGGAAGGGGTTCCTGCTCATGAATCAGACCACAGTAATCTGGGGAGACAGTGACCAAACATGGGTGAGTAATCAAAAGGCATTGAGGATATTTAGCTCATGGTCATGGAGTGTTCTAGGAGGTAAGAAAAGTAAGAAAGCAAGGCATTTAGATAGTCAGAAAATTAGGCATATTAAAATGTTGATGGGGTGGACGAGATTTATATACAAAATGTTCAGCACAGTTAACAGACAATAGGATGGGAAATGGAAATAACTCAATTATTTCCCAACTGTATAACAGCAGAGGATTAAATCAGTTATGATGCATTCATTTATATGCTGTTATGTAGCCATCACTAATGATACTGTGAAGAATTTGCAATAAAATGGGGGAATACTCTTGATTCATGAAAATGAGCAGGTACAAACATAGTTCATGATCTCAGTCACACGCCTGGCTCCATTTGACAGTTCCATAATTTTCTTTTCCCTTTCTCATGGACACAATAAAAACATTTGTTCTTATGCTTATGAAGTCAGTACAGCTGCATCGTGGAAATTTTAGAAAGCGTAGACAAGTACAAATAAAGGGAAAATAGAAACAACCCACAATTCCATTACTTTATGACAACTGCTGCCAACGTTTTAGCGCACTTCCTTTTAGTTGTTGTTTTTTTTTCTTTTTGAGTGTGTTACTCTAGCTTTCTCTTCTTGAGAATCTTTGGGAACGCTCCTGCCTTTAAAGTTAACATAGCTTGAGCATCTATTTCTCAACCCATGAGTAGTTGAGTGCCCTAAAAAGGTATCTGTTGAGTTAGTAAATTCCCTCTATCTACTCACTATTCTGCCTCCTAGGATCTATCACCCCAAATGGGACATAGTGGCACCTTTCCTTTTATCTTCTCGGAAAAGCTGTGATGTGAAAAAGGTCTAGGATAAACTGTGGTTAATTGCAAAAAGTGTTAAACATCAGTCTTGAGATTCATTGACTGTTTTCCACCATGGAGAATTACTTATTTTACTTACTGTCATGCTTCTCTGCAAGTTCTAGCCTCCCGCCATCCCAATTGCTGTCTTGATCAACCAGCATATGATTTAGTAATTTTTGTTAGTATAATAAACAATCTAATTCTCTTTTTGTTTCATTCCATCTAGATTTATACAAAGAGCCTTGAATCTCACATTCAAAAATTACTATTCAGTTGTTCTACTAAACCAAAGAGAAGTTATCTCCCCAGTATATGTTCTTATGTTCTTTAGAACAACCAAGTTTTCCTTTTTGAATTTATGGATATGCATGTGTATATATGTATGTGTATATGTGTGTGTATATATATGTGTACACATATACACACGTACATAAAATATATGTCTGCAAAGCACACAAATATGAGATATATATGTTGTGTGCATAACTATGAATTTTGATGGAACATTAACATATGTTGTACTTTTTAACTGATTTTTCACCTACTGTATTTCATAGTATCTAGGATGCCACCAAATATAATATGCTCCATTTTTTATATAGTATTAAGGAAGAAAAAACAACCTTGCCAAGAAAACTATGGCATGCCATTGATTATAAGACACACTTTGACTTCAACAATGTTATAATGTGAAAACCTGTGCATCTCAGGATAAGTGAAAGAGGATATCAATTAGCTATTGCCATAATAAAAGTAGATTTAAAAAGGACACACAATTCAGCGGCATACAATAATAAGAAACTGTTTATTGCTCTCGCATCTATAGGCTCGTTGAGGGGTGGCGTGCGGCAATACGGCTTGGAGCTGGGTCTCCACCAAATCTCATGTTGAACTGTAGTCCTCTGTGTTGGAGGTGGGGCCCCGTGGGAGGTGATTGGATCACGGGGGTGGATTTCTCATGAATGGTTTAGCACCATCCCCTTGGTGCCGTTTTCATGATAGTGAGTTCTCATGAGATCTGGTTGTTTAAGGGGGTGCAGCATCCCGCCTTCCCACTCCCTTTGCTCTCTCTTGCTCCTGCTCCTACCGTGTGAGACACTTCATCTCTGCTTTGCCTTCTGCCATGATCGTAAGTTTTTGGAGGCCTCCACAAAAGCCAAGGAGATGCCAGCATCATGCTTCCTGTACAGCCTGTGAAATCATGAGCCAATTAAACCTCTCTTCTTTATAAATTACCCAGTCTTAAGCATTTCTTCATAGCAGTGCAAGAATGGACTAATACAGGCAATCTTCTCTAGGTCTGCCATTTTGGGACCCAGATCAAAGGGGCAGTGGACACTATGGTATGTTCTTCACATGACAGATCTGTGGAGTATAACAGAGCAAGCCCAACAAAGCAAGTATGTTGTGAGCCTCTGTTTGCATCATGTATTGCTAATATACCACTAGCCAAAGCAAGTTGCACAGCCAATCCCAAACTCAAGGTATGTGTTTGGGGACATGCCTTCCACTCGTTATGTCAAGGTTGTGGTTATATAATGTACTACAGTGAAGCATTGAAGCATCAAGACCGATAATTCGATCAATAAGACATATCAAACATTTTCTGTCTTGTGTTTTATGCCCTTTTGTAACCCACCTAGTATGGTTTTTGGAATAAAGTAGATCATAACATAAATGTGCAAGGGAACAAGAAGGAAGGAAGCATCCCAAAATGTTAACAATGGTTGTCTCGGAGAGGTGGGATGACAGATGGTTTTTATTTGCTTCTTTGTCCCTGCGATTTCTCTAAGTTTTCTGAGTAGGTGTTATTTTTTAAAGTCAGGCAATAAACCTGCACCCACATAATTCATTACTTCCTTTAAAAAATGTACGTAGGAGAGTAGCTATGGAGAGAAATAATCAGTTAATTCAGAGAAAATTCAGAAGAAGACATTGGTTTGGGGGTAAGATGGGATCAATATAAATTATTAGGTTTACCAATGTTAGAGGGATTGGAGGTCTGAGGGGGATAACTCAGAAAAAAGTGTTTTGACCCTGAGGAATAAGGCACTAGCATAGTTATCAGAACTGGTGGGCCAGATTGGAACTGGGTTTATGAAGCAGGTTCACACCTTAAAGATGGATGCCAAGGTTCAGAACAAGTGTGCTAGGAAGACGAACGCTATGCTCAGCTTTAGTATTTGTGTGTGTGTGTGTGTGTGTGTGTGTGTGTGTGAGAGAGAGAGAGAGAGAATTATTACTTCAAAAATTTCTTGTTTATAATGTTTGTGGGTACATACTAAACGTATCTATTTATTAAATGCATCTCTTTATGCGTTACACAAGATGTTCTGATCCAGGCATGCAATACATAATAGTCACATCATGGAGAATGGGGTATCCATCCCCTCAAGCATTTATCCTTTGAGTTACAATCAATTATGTTCTTGGCTGTTTTAAAATGTACAATTAAATTATTATTGACTCTAGTCACCCTGTTGTACTATCAAATACTGGATCTTATTCATTCTTTCTAACTTTTTTTTTTTTTGCACCCATTAACCATCCCTACCACCCTTCTCAGCCCCTGCTAACCATCCCTCCACTCTACGTCTATGATTTCAATTGTTTTGATTTTTAGATTTCACAAATAAGTGGAAACATGTGATGTTTGTCTTTCTGCGCCTGGCTTATTCCACTTAACGTAATGACCTCTAGTTCCATCTGTGTTGTTGGAAATGACAGGATCTCATTCTTTTTTATGGCTGAATAGTGCTCCATTGTGTATAATCAGCCTCAGTATTGAGCCTGGGTCCCTTGCGTCCTTCCCACCTCAAGTGAGAATTACATCTAGAAATGAAGGTGGTCTGAACTTAGAGGTGGAACAAAGGGACTTTGGTTGTGAGCAGTCAGTAGGAAGAAGCTGAGCAGGACCTGTCAAATATCTATTTATAAGCAAGTGGCAGCCAAACCCTGAGGACCTCCAGAACAGTGGTTCTGAAACTTCATCGTGTATCACAATTACCTGGTGAGGGGTGAAACTACAGATTGCTAAGCCTACATCTGAGATGTGACCTGAAAATCTGCAAATAAGTGCCCAGGTGATGGTGATGTCACTGGTCTGGGGACCACATTTTGAGAACCACCACAACAAGACAATCATTCTCAACTTGCTTTCAATTGGTATAACCAGGAGAGCTTTAAAATATCCCAAAGCCTACACTGCACCCCAAGCCAATTAAACCAGAATCTAGGGGTGGGACTCAGTCATCAGTATTTTTTTTAAAGCTCCCAAGGTGAATACAATGTGCAGCCAACGTTGAAAGCTTCTGCTGTAAGGAGAATTAATTTAATCTATTTAACTACTGAGTACATTGGCAGTAGATACTAAATTAGCTCATCACCAATCACCACCCCTTTCTCCATGGACCAAGGAGTTGAAATTGTGCCTGTGGAAGTCTCCCGGAAGAGTGAAGCTTAAAACTTGGAATTCAAACACCTTCCTGGATCCCAAAGAAATTCAGGAAAGCCCTTGACACTCAGTTGAGCAGAGACTGAGGAGAAAGATACAGAATCTTAACCTGGTTATGTCCACATCAGAGAGGGACAAAGGCTATGGTCAAATGTAGGATGCTTTTGTTGAAAAGCAAAGTTGTAAAAGATGCTGTCATCTTAAACACTATGTAGTATGAGCTTGGTGGGTGCAGGGGCATTGTTGACCTTCTAAGTCATCTCTGTAGGTCTTCAGAGTTACCATGGAAGGACCAAAGCTATGCCATATGAACTACCTCTAGATCTGCGTAGCTTCAGTGAGGGGGGGAAATCTGACATAGGACTTGTCCCCTTTCTCTCTCCTCTCTGAGATTTTTGTGCATCCAACCCAGGTATCCACCAAGCCCCATTCTCAGGAGTGTTTTTTATCTGAGATGGCAGCTAGCTCTTTTCTGAGGCATTTGTTTAAAACATGCCTTTTCCCATGGGAGAAGTCTTACACCTTTTTACCTTGATAAAGTATGTCCTGGGAATCAGAAAGACTTGTAGTGTAGAAGTGGCTCTTTAGTGGTGAGATTTGTCAACTAAAAATAAAATCGTAAGCCCCTCACCAACTCAGTAGACACCTCCGTGTGGCCGAGGCGACAATACCTTACAAACTTAGTTCCTAGTTTTGATGGGATAGAATGTTAGACACGCTCCTTTTGCCCTCTCCCTTCTGGAGTTTAGACACAACAACTGACCCACATTAATGTTAAAATAGAGACCATAAGACTGACAGAGGAGACTCTATGACAACAAGACACCAAATTATAAGTAGGACCTAAGGCCATGTGCATCAGGCAAGGGTTGAGTCACGCACCCCTACACTTAAAAGACAGGTTTTTCTTTTTCTTTAACAGCTAAACAAGCACTGGCCTCAAGATACGCAATATTAAAACAATTACGCTCATCCAGCTGGCAGATGCTGATTAACTGACCCCCTGTTTCACCAGCCACAACTACAGCTTGGATTGGAGAAAGAACTGATTTCAGTAACTTTCTCCTGTAAAAAGACCACTGACCATGGACTAGTTCTGGACAATTTACAGAGATTGTGGACTCGTACGCTTTCATGTCCTGAAAAGACCCTTTGATGCGTAGGGCCTAATTATAATACAGTTAAATGTTGAATCTTCACTGCAAAGTGAACATGGGTCATACGTCACATGCATGTTTGTTAAACGCACATGCATCAGGACCTCCTTCATGAATATTCATAGTTCCTCCTTTAACCTGTTGAATATGTATGTTTAGCCAAACTATTTAGCATAAATCTCTAAATCTCTATATCTCTTGCCTCAACCCCTTTTTCAAAGTGCTTGTCTCTGGGCTATTGGCCAGAGGCTGTGCTTCTCAGCCTGTGGAATGGTCACTTTGCAGGCTGTAACCCTTTACAATAAATACAACCTCCTTCTCTTCTTTTCTAAATTTATATATTGTGATTTTTTTTTAAGCTGACATTACAGACTTGGGGGTAGAATGGGAACTGCCTTCAAAGACTTTGTTATTGGCTGAATTCTATATCCTCAAAAGTCTTATGTTGAAGTCCTGACCCCCAGTACCTCAGACTGTGAATATATTTGGTGATATGGTCTGTAAAGAGGTAAAAAAGTTAAAAATGAGGCTATCAGGGTGAGCCCTAATTCAATCAGACTGTCTTATAAGAAGAGTTTAAGACCCACACATACACAGAGAGAAGATGACCATCTAGAAGCTAAGGAGGGAGGCATCAGAAGAAACCAATTCTGCTGACACCTTGATCTCAGACTTCCAGCCTCCGGACTTGTGAGACAATAAAAGTCTATTGTTTAAGCCACCAGTCTGTAGTACTTTGTTATGGCAACACCAGCACACTAATACAGATTTCAATAGATGGCTTGTTAAGGAGAGATTCAAATTATCTTCCAGAGGACTGAACCAGGTGAATGGAAATTACAGGTAGGTGGGTTAGGCTCAAAATAAATACAGTTGAACATTCTTGACTGACTGCAGCTAATATAGATAGTAGCTATTGTTTGTTGCCATTTGCTTTGTAACTGGGAAAGTAAATATTTTGAGGGCGGGGGACAATGGGGGTTGGAAGGCCGAAGTGTGGGGCAGGAGAATGGAGGGGAATGGAATGATGTTTGTTTTTGGTTGAGTGCCCTGGGCTTATTTTGAACCCCTATGAAAAAAGATTAGATGCAGAAGTTGAAAAAAATAAGAAAGACCAACCTGGGTGTGGTAGCTCACACCTGTAATCCCAGCTCTTTGGGAGGCTGAGGTGGGCGGATTGCTTGAGACCAGGTGTTTGAGACTAGCCTGGGCAACATGGTGAAACCCTGTCTCTAAAAAACAAAAAATAAAAAAAAAAGAAAAAATAAGACAGACTTGATGTAATGTATTTTAAGTACTTTCTTGGCATGATGCCTTGTACTTGGAAACACTCCAAAATGTTAGGTACCAGTTTGTTCTCTACCCACTTCTCCTCCTATATCTTTGTAGCAGACAACTGTCTGAGGGTCTTACCAGTTGGCAAAAGTTTTCCTTGCTAGGGAAACTTTCCATCCCATTAAAAAAATCACAGGGGCAAATCCCAATAGCTATGGTGGTACCATGTGATCTGAGCCCTCTGGCTGCAGCTGATTGGACCAAGAGTGTCCATGTGACCCCAGCTGGGCTAATCGTGGTCTCTTCCCAGGGAATTTGGAAGATTTTAGCTTCGATCAAGCTGGTCTGTTGCAGCTCAGGAGCAGAGGCACGCCCCCAACCCTGACCCTTTTTTTTCTGTTTTTCTATGTATTCTGCATGTTTGCAGGGAGAGAATGACTCTGAATGACTCTGAAGCACAGGTGAGAGGTGGAAAGACACTGGCTACGGGATGGATTTTCATTTGCCGGCCTCTTTCTGTAGCCTAACTACATTCCTGCCCTTGGGTAAGTTCTGAGTACTTACAACGTGATTAATTCCCATTTGACTTAAGTCCTTTCTTTATTGTTTTTCCTTGATGATTGCACTTTATTATTATTTTTTCCTTCAACTTTTATTTTAAGTTCAGGGGTACATGTGCAGGATATGCAGGTTTGTTACAGACTAAATGTGTGCCATGGTGGTTTGCTGCACAGATCATCCCATCACCCAGGTATTAACCCCAGCATCCATTAGCTATTCTTCCTGATGCTCTCCCTCCCCCGATCCCACTGTCTGACAGGAGTGTTGCTCCCACTCATATGTCCATGTGTTCTCATCATTCAGTTCCCGCTTATAAGTGAGAACATATGGTATTTGGCTTTCTGTTTCCGCATTAGTTAGCTAAGGATGATGGCTTCCAACCCCACCCATGTTCCTGCAAAGGGCATGATCTCATTGCCTTTTATGGCTGCATAATACTCCATGGTGTCTATGTACCACATTTTCTTTATCCTGTCTATCATTGATGGACATTTAGGTTGCTTCCATGTCTTTGCTATTGTGAATAGTGCTGCTGTTGAACATACGCGTGCATGTGTCTTTTTAATTGAATGATTTATTGCTGGGTTAAACAGTATTTCTGTCCCCAGGTCTTTGAGGAATTGCCACAGTGTCTTCCACAATGGTTGAACTAATTTACACTCCCACCAACATTGTAACAGTGACTCTTCCACTATTTACTGAATGTTGGTAAAATTTTGCTGCAGTGGGTGTGATGACTATTACTTACTCAACTTCTGTGTTTTTGGTCTGCACCAATGACATAGACAGATTGTCATTACTTGCAACCAAAAAGTACTGACTTAGAACTCCTCTGTACCCTCTCACCCAGGGCTGAGATGACTCTACCCCTTCCTAGAAGTGCTGCCTTTTCCGTCTCATCCACTGAAGACTGACCACAGCTTTGCAGAGTAGCTAAATAATCTCATATGTCCTTAGCAAAGGAAATGAGGAAAGTGGAACTCCCTTTGTAAACTGGGGATTCTGTATGCCCTTAGAATCATAGACTCAATTTCCAATCCAGGTTTAAACTCAGCACCACTTGATTTGGCCTAAGAGGTTATTTAGGCTTGGTGCATTATTTATTCCAGTCTGTGAAGTTTACTACCTAACCTAATGCTACATCTGGATGCTTCTACACTTTAGTTCATTCCAGTGACCAATTAGTAATTTTTCTTCTTGGAAACACCTTTTGGGTGGCTGACTTACACATAATGAATCAAAATGATTCAGACGATGCTAATTGGATTTCCTCTGGTCCTGGTTCTAATCTCTGAAATGTGGCTGGGTTGTTGTGGAAATAGAATGAGATGACGTGCTTACAGAACAGAGCATGGTGTCAGGCAAATGGTAAGAGCTCGCTATATGTTATGAGCTGTTATTTTGATTGTCTTGCCTCTTATTAGCAAGGCCGGGAGGAGGATATCCCAGGTTCGCAAGGTAGCCCCACAAATTATTCTTCCCCACTCTCTTGATGTCAGATGAACCACTGAGGATTGACGAGTGTACCAGGTTGATAGATCTTGTCTGTCCCCTTCTAAAGCTGAAAATTAACCGGACCCACAAGCTGAAACCTGACATGAGGCTTTATATCTCTTTGCCTTGGGTAGTGGTCATATATTTAAGCCTTCTTCTGGTCAAGGAATCTTTCAAGGCCAATAGTACAGCTGCTCCCTGTTAAGCTGAATCAGCTATCATTTCCCAAGAAGTGCAGACTGGCCAGGTTGATGGGTACATAAGAAAGTGAGCTTGTGCCTGTGCGCATCTCTCTTGATCTGTTTACCTCTATACTTGCGTGTGTGTGTGATTTCCTTTTTCTCTTTGCCTCTCTTATTTCCATTTAGTGGGCTTGTGAGGATTATCTGTGAGTGTGTTTGTGTCCATGTGTATATGTCTATGTCTATGTATATGAGACTGTTTGTGTACCTATGGGAATCACGTCAAACTCATAAAAAGGAAGGCAGGTTTAAAATGGTCCCCTCTCTATTCCTGCTATAAATAAGTCACTTGTACTACACCCTCCTCCTTTTTTTTTTTTTTTTTTGAGATGGAGTTTCACTCTGTCATGCAGTGGCGCAATCTTGGCTCACTGCAAGCTCTTCCTCCTGGGTTCACACCATTCTTCTGCCTCAGCCTCCCATGTAGCTGGGACTACAGGCACCTGCCACCCTGCCCGGCTAATTTTTGTGCATTATTATTATTTTTTTTAGTAGAGATGGGGTTTCACCATGTTAGCCAGGATGCTCTTGATCTCCTGCCCTCATGATCCGCCCTCCTCGGCCTCCCAAAGTGCTGGGATTACAGGCATGAGCCACCGCGCCCGGCCACCATCCTCCTATTTTTAAAGACAAGTATTTACTTCTTTGCTGGTATAGAGATTATAGAGATTTTGCTAAGACCCTAATATTTTCCCTAAAGTTCTTTTTAGAAGATCATCCTGAATCTGCCCAATTCTAGGGTTTCCCTCATAGCCAGGCATAAAACACCTTGATCAAGCTTCCATTAAAACACACATCAGGCCATGCGCGGTGGCTCACACCTGTAATCCTAGCACTTTGGGAGGCCGAGGTGGGAGGATCACAAGGTGAGAAGTTCAAGACCAGCCTGGCCAATACAGTGAAACCATGTCTCTACTAAAAATACAAAAATTAGCCAGGTGTGGTGGCGGGTCTCTGTAATCCCAGCTACTCGGGAGGCTGAGGCAGGAGAATCATTTGAAACCGGAAGGTGGAGATTGGAGATTGGAGATTGCAGTGAGCCAAGATTGCACCACTGCACTCCAGCCTGGGCGACAGAGTGAGACTCTATCTAAAAAAAAAAAAAAGAAAAAGAAAAGAAAAGAAACACACATCACATAAATTAACAGATATTGCCAGGGGCAGGCTCCTTGTTCAACATCTGCTCCTTTATTACTAATGGCACCAGCAGAATATATTATGGGGAGCGTGCTTGAAGGAGGTTTCTGCAGGCCTCCAAGAGTATGCAGAGATTTCTGCTAGGCTGCTCACTTTTCTAATGAGCCACGTTAAGGCTCTCTACAGAGCTGTGGGGTGGCACACTTCCTTCCCTCGTCCTGGCAAAACCATAAAGGCTAGGGCTATTATATAGGGGGACTTGATCTCTATCTTCAAGGAGCTTGTTTTCACAGAAGACATCAAGAACAAGAAATAATAAGTTATAGGAGCTATCTTTCCTGAGCATTGACTGTATGCCATTACTGTATTAAGCACTTCATATGCATCCTCTCGTTTAATACTAAACCAATCCTGCAGGGAGGCTTTATTGTTTGCAGCTTGAAACCAAGGAAGCCGAGGCGTAGAGAGTTCGGGTATGTTCCTCAAAGTCACGTAGGTAGTAAGCAGCCATCTTGAAAAGTGATAGTTCTTTTATCCCATTCCCTCCTTAATTTGGGAATGACCCCTGACCTAAGGATTGAGCATGAGATGCAGGCCAAACCAATCAATGGACTTATCTTTTGGACAATTATGATTGCTCTTGAGTGGACACTGACCCAGCATGTCCAACTAGAATCCATCCCATAAATTGACGTTCAAATGCTGAAGTAAGCAATTTTCTTTCTTTCTGGGGTTGCTAAGCTGGGGGACTGGTGGTTATTTTGCCCACCATGTGGAGAAATTCTTCCTTCTGCCTTAGAAATAAAATGAGACCAATGGGTAAAGAGGACCTGAAAAAGCAAAGACAAGAAACAAATGAGAGAATGTGGGTCATATTCAGTGTCCAGTTTTAGCTCCTAGGGACTTGATTTTTGCACCTCTTCTTTCCCTATAAGAAACCACATCATCTTTCCCTGCCCTGAAGCCAACAAACCTCCTTTGTGTCTTAAGTATGTTTGAGGTGGGTTTGGTGGCTTTAAAATATCTGCAAATAGGCCAGGTGTGGTGGCTTGTGCCTGTAATCCCAGCACTTTGGGAGGCCAAGGTGGGTGGATCATGAGATCAGGAGATCAAGACCATCCTGGCCAACATGGTGAAACCCCATCTTTACTAAAAATACAAAAACTAGCTGGGCATGGCAGTGCATGCCTGTAGTCCCAGCTACATGGGAGGCTGAGACAGGAGAATTGCTTGAACCAGGGAGGCAGAGGCTGCAGTGAGCCAAGATCACACCACTGCACTCCAGCCTGGGCAATAGACCGAGACTGTGTCTAAAAAAAAAAAAAAAAAAAAAAAAAAATCTGCAATTAGATCTCCCTCCATTCAAGAAATAGAGTCTAATTCTCCTCCCCTGACACGTGGACTGGACTTATTGACTCTGAATAAAGTGAAAGTAAATGGCATGTAATTTTGGACACTGGGTTATAAAGGCACTGCAGTTTTCCATTTGCTCTTTCTCTCTTTTGGACCACTTCCTTTGGTGGAAGCCAGCAGCCATGTTGTAGGGAAGCTCAGGCAGCTTTGCAGAGAGGCTCACATGGTTAAGTAACTGTGCGTCACCAGCGAGTGCACCATCTAGCCTTCAGATGAATACAGCCCCAACTTACATCCTCACTACAATCTCATGAGAGACCCTGATTCTGAGCTACAAAAACTGTGAAATAATAAATGCTTGTTGCTGTTAAGTTGCTATGTTTTGGGCTGATTTGTTATGTGACAGCAGATAATTAATCCGGTGGGTTGCTGTCACTTAGAGTCAACAGAATCCTGACAAGATAAGAGGTGGAGGTGCCACTCATACTAAGTGGATGCTTATTGATTGGCTCATCAACCATTACTCTTCTTCTTCCCACAGGGGTCATGATTTCCCCTTGAGTAACTTAGTGTCTTTGCCTATTTCAGCTGTGCACTTTGAGTGGGACTGACTCTTGTGTCAGGGGTGGGCTGTGATAGGTTTAAATCAATGCATTTCACCTCCTGGCTACAGCGATTGGTTTTGGGATGGGTATCTCACCCCTGAAGAGCCACTAAGATGCAAGGAGGTAAATTTTGAACCTTCTGGAGAAATTCACTTTTATTTTGCAGAAGCCTTCAGAATATTCTTGCTTTCTTTCCCTGGAGGGTGCAGTGTGAAGATATGAAAGTGGATGCTCCTGCAGCCATTTTGCTGCCATGAGGCAATGTACAGTATAGGTGCTACTCTGTTTGGGAAAGACAGAAAAGAGAGATGGACAGATACCAGGACTTTGGTGATATCATTGACTCACTAGCACAAGTCTTACCTGAAGCCCTCTTGTGGATGTTTTCATTACGCGAATCTCTGAATTATATTTATTGCTTCAGCCACTTTAGTTTGGGGTTTTTATTCCACCAAACAAAAAGATTCTCAACTAATACACAATCTGAGGTCTGTCTGATACTTGGATAATGCTCAAACTCTTCTAAACTGCCAAAAAGTTACATAGTGCTATGTCGAATGTGATCAATGGGCGCCTGTTTAAAAATGATACTGGACACAGTCTTTTCCAACTTTGTATTAAAAGACCCTAAGAAGACATAGAAAAATGAAAACTCATACAACCTTGAAAACCCAAGCTGATACTGAAACTGTTGTCAAAATCTGAAAGAAAATTTCACCAATCATAAGACTGATGGAGCTGAATTGAGAACTACAAAATTATTTTGATATCCAGTGCAGAGAAAGCCTGATATTTATAAACAGTTAAGAAGAAATTTTTTTTTTTACTTTTTGTTTTGTTTTTCTTTCCCCCTCTTCCTTCCAGAGTTCAATGACTGCTTGCCACTGGCTGATCTCTGTTTTGTGGTGGTGATAT
The DNA here is from genome assembly GCF_049350105.2 of Macaca mulatta. Classification (NCBI taxonomy): domain Eukaryota; kingdom Metazoa; phylum Chordata; class Mammalia; order Primates; family Cercopithecidae; genus Macaca; species Macaca mulatta. Next base: position 9,650,833 of record NC_133425.1, on the reverse strand, counting down.
TTGTCATGATAGAGCACTGCTGAAAAGGTTTTTAAAATATTTTTGGCTGGGCATGGTGGCTCACACTTGTAATCCTAGCACTTTGGGAGGCCCAGGCAGGCTGATCATCTGAGGTCAGGAGTTCGAGACCAGCCTGGCCAACATGGTGAAACCCCATCTCTACTAAAAAAACTACAAAAATTAGCTGGGCGTGGTAGTGGGTGCCTGCAATCCCAGCTATACGGGAAGCTGAGGCAGGAGAATCACTTGAACCCTGGAGGTGGAGGTTGCAGTGAGCAGAGATCACACCAAGCTTGGGTGACAGAGCAAGACTTTGTCTCCAAAAAAAAAAAAAAAAAGAAAAAACTTATCTCTTTTATGCTCAGGTTGTTCTAGCATATGCAATGGCTTAGAAAAGAAAAAAAAATCTGACTATTCCTTTAAAACAATGCTTCAAGATGAATTCCAGCCACTTGGAAGGATAATTACAATAGAAAACTTGACAATGCAAATATTTTGACAACAAAATTAATTATGAATGCTGATACCTGTTTGGAAAGACAAGACGTGTTGGAGAAAACAAAAAAAAGGCATAATAATAAGGGAAAAAAGCATGCTAATTCTGTCTCTTGGTGTGTCAACAGGTGGTGTTTCATTCTAGTCTTTGATAAATAGTATCAATGATAATAAAAGCAATTTACAAATGAAATAGTTATTACATTCCTATTATGTTCTAGGCACAATACTGAATATTTCAAGTGAAAAATCTTATTTAAGAAATATACATTAACGTGTGTTTTAAACTAACTTAAATGTAATGCATCCCACTTCTAAGTCCAATAAATATGATAGACAAAAATGTTAAGAAAAACCACTAGATAAAATTCTGCACTAATTACTCAGAAAATTAATCGAAGTGTGGAGCAATTGGTTACTTTCTTAATATAGTGAAATATTAATGTAAAATAAAAGTCAACATCTTTGATAGTAGAGAAATAAACAAAGCATTCACATTAAAATTATAAAGGTTCCCAAAGACATTTTCTTCCCTAATTAATTTGGAAGTTTGTGATCATGTAACAATGTAGGAAACAGAAATAAGAGCTACAACTATTAAATAGAGAACTTTTAATTGTTTACTTGCAGATTATATTAATTGACACTTAGGAAACTGAAGATAATAAAAAATTTTTAAATCTGTAGGGAATTCAGCACAGTGGATAGACAAATCTTTAAAGCAAAACCTTTAAGGTCTCACCAATAATTAATTGTAAGTCATAACGGAAAAACGATTCATCCATAGCTGCCACACAGACACTTAGAAGTAATCACAATGGTAAATTTATGTAATTTATATTGATAAACATATACAATTTCACTGAGGAGTATATCTTAAAAAATACCTCTTTTTAAAATGAGGGGTTTAGATATTGCCAAGGCATCAATTATTTAAAAATGTATATATAACTTCACAATATTTCAACCAAAATGCTATTGAGACTTTTAAGGATCTTGCAAAAACTGTGCTAAAGTCCACCTGAAAGAATTACTGGGTGAGCCGGGCGCGGTGGCTCACGCCTGTAATCCCAGCACTTTGGGAGGCCGAGGCGGGCGGATCACAAAGTCAGGAGATCGAGACCACGGTGAAACCCCGTCTCTACTAAAAATACAAAAAATTAGCCGGGCGCGGTGGCGGGCGCCTGTAGTCCCAGCTACTCAGGAGGCTGAGGCAGGAGAATGGCAGGAACCCGGGAGGCGGAGCTTGCAGTGAGCCGAGATCGCGCCACTGCACTCCAGCCTGGGCGACAGAGCGAGACTCCGTCTCAAAAAAAAAAAAAAAAAAAAAAAAAAAAAGAATTACTGGGTGAGATTAAAGATATTTTGGAAAAAAGAAAAGTGATAATTCAATGACATTTTGACAGCAAAGGTAATTGCCCAACCAAATTAGAAAACGTTTTATAAGGCTGAAACAATGAAAATAATGTGGCATTGGCACAAGAAATAATCAATGAAAGAAATGAAATACTATGGACCAAAGCCAGAACATACGTATCATATGAGACCATGACAAAGAAGGCACCACGGGCCAATGGAAATAGGTAAACTTAAGAAGTCATGTTAGAAAAATTGTTTGTTTAGGGGGAAAGAAGCAATCAATGTATTTCTTCACTATTATGCTATGTTCGCAAATACATTTCAAATGAATTAAACAGATATTCAAAAATCTGTAAGAACCAAAAAAGCTAGAATAAAATAAAAGTAAATCTATATCTCAGTTTGAGATAGGATTTTTCCAAGCATAAAACTCAGAAAAAAATCACCAAATCACTGAGAAAAATAGTAATGGATTCAATTAAAAAAATAGAACTTTGTACAACAAAGCACGTTGAGCAAAATTAAAGGACAAGAGGCAATGGGGGAGGGAGAGACTTACAACTAACATTGCAAAGATTAATAGTTTTATGATGTAAAAAAATCTTTAAAAAAATCTGAAAGAAAAATGTGCAAAGGGCATAAAAAGTTAATTTCCAAAGAGAGAAATACAAATGACCCACAAGCATATTAAGAAAATGTTCATCTTTAATAGGCATCAAATAAATGGAAACTGGAAAGAAAAAATTTTGCCTTTCAAATTGTCCAATTAGAACATTATAAGGTCTAGTCCTAGCTAGAGTGTGATGAGTGGACACTCTCATTACTGCTGTTGCTGTAAATTGACTTTAGGATCCAGTTATTCCTGTATAAAATGGGGATGATCTGATTGGGTGAGATGAGATAATAAATGTAAAATACTTTAAACAGTGTAAATGCAAATTACTGATGTTGGTGATGATGGCTGTGGGGTGATGACGAAATATTTCAGAGACCTGAAGTGCAAAGTATAAGCATGTGAACTGGTCCCACTGATTGGTGCAGGGCCAAAAGGAATTGTGTGTGTAGGAAAAATGAGAGATGCCATCTCTGTTTACCTCCTGGATTTATGGATTTAGAAACAGAAGCTGTGTTACAAATGCTCAAGGAGGAAGGATTTATTGTGTTTTCCCTATGATGGATGACAATACATTCAGGCTGAATCCTAGGACAGCCTGCGACCAGATCAGGCTACCATCTGACAATTGACCTCTTCCAATGACTCCTGCCCCAAATCAAGAGACCTGTGCCTCCGTAACTCCTTAGCTTGTTCTTCCTTTCTTCAACCACTGACTTGGTTTATCAAGAAACTGTCCTGGAAACACATTGGCGAGGAAGACAGCACTGTTTGCAAATCGGTTTTCACAATATCAGTTGAGCCTGCTAGCTTAGGATTTTGTTGAATTCAGGTAAAAGACCTGGTTTTTCCTTCCACTTTGTTTGTATTGCATGCCATATTTCCTAAAACTATTTAAGAATATACAGCAGTGGCCACTGTTTTGATTGGAAACCTACAAAATATACCCTAATGGACTGTGCTGTCACTGTCTTGCCAGGAGAAGGATAGACTTTAAACATTATCCAATGTCTTGGGCTTCAAAATGAGCTGACATTTTATACCCAGTTTTGGTTAATATCTGTGAAGCTAATGTTTCATGACGTCTGAAGGGGTCAAAGTAGTCTAGTCACTTGTGCACATCCAGAAATTAACCTGAAATCCCAGACCTGGACCGTGGGCAGACCAACTGAGAAAACAGAGCCCCAAAATAAAAATGCTTTCCAGATGCAGCAAAAGACAACCACCTGCGAAGATGCTCGGGGAAACAAGGCCAGTCTGCATGCAGCATTGTTCTCATTAGCATATTGGCATTTTAGAGTAACAGGAATGTCAGGTGAAGATTGGAGTTCAAGTTTTGAAATCTGGAAAGAACTGCCAATTTGGGTGTGATAATCAGTTTTTATTTTTAGGAGGAGTTCAAAATTTGCTTTATGGACAGTCCTTTTATTTCTTTTGGAAGGACCATTTTGGAGGCTCCAACTAGCTGTGCAGATGCCAGGCAAATACCTCCCAATAGTCTTGGAGAATCTCTAAGTCTAGTAAAGTAACAATAATGCAGGTGCTTCAGTCTGAGATGCTAAATCTACTTCTAGCAATATAAAATGAACATAGTGGCAGAACTGAGCCATCTTAAAGTTAGATTTTTTTTTTCTGGATCTGAACATAGACTGCTGTATGCCTGGACATTGTCTTGGGCCGTGTGTGCAGGTGTATGACCTTGTTTAAGTCCTGTTTGCAGTCCATGATGGGCCAAAATCACTAATGAAATAATTGTGGTAGGGAGGACCATACTGACATATGTTAGAGGACCGATGGATGGAGTTTGACCCAGCACACCCCCAATTTCCCTGCTGGTTCCCTAAATGGGATTTTTTTTAAAAAGCACAGTTTGGCCTGTGTACTGTTGGTTAACCTATTAACTAGTCCAGTAGTCTTCTTACTAGTTCCCTCCCTTCAGTCTTACAGCTCCGTCTTCTAATCTGTTCTCCACAGCAGTTAAAATGGTCTTTAGCAATGTTAAGATCACTATAACCCTGGTGAAAATTCTCTCAAGGCTTCTCATTACATTTGGAATGAAATCCAAACTCCTCCCCGTAAGCTACAAAGCCCTCAATCATCTGATCTCCTGCCCCCATCTCCAAATTCAAGCCAAGAGTTTTCTTCCCTCGCTTGGCTCTAAACACACTGTTCCATCAGCTCTCAGAACACACCTTGTTCCCTTTCACAAGATGGATGTGCACCTGCCACTCCTTCTGCCTGGACCCTTCTTTGCTTCCAACTCTACTGACTCTTCGTTTGCATGGTTGACTCTTCAGTTGAAATCTTAGCAAAAATGTCTCCCCAGAGACTCCATCCTCAAGACTGCATCTAAAGAAGAATCTTTCAATCTCCAGTCAGTATTCTTTTTTTTTTTTTTTTTTTTTGAGACGGAGTTTTGCTCTTGTTGCCCAGGCTGGAGTGCAATGGAATGATCTCAGCTCAGTGCAATCTCTGCCTCCCAGGTTCAAGCGATTCTCCTACCTCAGCCTCCTGAGTAGCTGGGATTATAGGCATGCGCCACCACGCCCGGCTAATTTTGTGTTTTTAGTAGAGACTGGGTTTCTCCATGTTGGTCAGGCTGGTCTCGAACTCCCGACCTCAGGTGATCCACCCACCTCGGCTTCCCAAAGTGCTGGGATACAGGCATGAGCCACTGCGCCCAGCCCCAGTCATAGTTCTTTAGCTTGGTTTCTGTCTCCTTTCTGCATATAAACTGGGACAGTTTATACTTAATAATTTGTTTATTTGCTTGCTTTATGTGGGGGCAGGCTGTGTCTCCCCCACTAGATTGTAAACTGCATCAGGACAGGATCCAAGTTCTGTCTTGTTGATCCTTCTGCCTCAGGTTCCTAGCACATGAAAAAGGGCTCAATAATTGTGTGTTGAGGGAAGAGGGACTTAGTGACCTGTGCCAGCCGTGAAGCCAGCTTCTAGTCTTTTGTTGGTGGAGCAGGGACTACGAGACCTGAAAATAATGCATATTCTCTTGGGTAAATTTTGGCAGGGAAAGATAAGTCTCAAACTGCGAAATGAAGTGGATCTTGAAATGGAAAAGGGAAGGAGACCTTTTCACTCTGGGGTTGGAGGAGATAGGCCTTTGCATGAAAGTGGAGATGTGCTTTTGAATATTCTCGGCGAGAAGCAGACTAAGGGGAGCTTGCACTGCAAATACCTACAGCTGGAAAAGAGTCAGGGAACTGGTTCCTTAAAAGATTCCAAGTTTGAATGAGGACCTGTGGGCTCAAGATTGGTGGTTATTTATTCATTATTCCCTAAGCCCATGGCAAAATTGAACAAGGAATTTTGTTGCAGCATTGCTTGTAATAGCAACACACACATTCACACGCGCCGACTTAAATGCTCACCAATAAAGAGAAGAAAGGCTAAATCACATATGGACCTTTTGTACTGTAGAATACTATGCATTGGTTAAAAACAATGAGGTAGTTGCTGGGTGCAGTGGCTCACGCCTGTAATTCCAGCACATTGGGAGGCCAAGGTGGGTGAATCACTTGAGGTCAGGAGTTTGAGACTAGCCTGGGCAACATGGTGAAATCTTGTCTCTACTAAAAATACAAAACTTAGCCGGGGGTGGCTGTGTGTACCTGTAATCCCAGTTACTCAGGAGACTGAGGCTCGAGAATCATTTGAACCTGGGAGATGGGGGCTGCAGTGAGCCAAGATTGTGCCACTGTACTTCAGCTTGGCCAACAGAGCGAGGGTCTGTCTCAAACAAACAAACAAACAATAAGGTGGTGTTATATTTAGATCCTATAGAGCTGGCGTGGAGTGATTTCTAAGACATTTAAGTGACAAAGCAAGTCATAGTACAGTACATACCTATTACTCTACCAATAAAACAAAATATCTTTACATATGTATACATCTTTAATATGTAAATACATTGAAAATATGCCAGAAGGATTTAAATTTAGGTGTTAACAGTGGTTACCTCTGGGGAAGAGTGTATTTATAGAGGAGGTGAGGAAACTTTTAAATTTTAGTCAATTTCCTTGTATTGGTTGAAATATTGTATAATTGGAAATTTAGAATGTGAATAACTTTTGCATAAATTTTTAAACTTTTATTTTAGGTTCAGGGGTACATATGCAGGTTTGTTATGTAGGTAAGCTGTGTGTCATGGGGGTTTGGTGTGCAGATAATTTTGTCACCCAGCTAATAAGCATAGTACCCAAGAGGTATTTTTTTGATCCTTGCCCTCCTCCCACCCTCCACTCATGTAGACCCCAGTGTCTGCTGCTCCCTTCTTTGTGTTCATGCGTTCTCATCATTTGGCTCCCACTTATAAGTGAGAACAGGCGGCATTTGGTTTTCTATTCCTGCATTAGTTTGCTAAGGATGACGGCTTCCGGTTTCATCCATGTTGCTACAAACAACATGATCGTGTTCTTTTATATGGCTGCATAGTATTCCATGGTGCCACAGTGTACATGTACCACATTTTCTTTATCCAGTCTACCATCAATGGACATTTAGGTTGATTCCATGCCTTTGCTATTGTGAATAATACATGTATGATTAAAGTTAAAAAAGAGAGAGGGATTACTGAATTTTGTAGTTTCATTCTGATGAGACCAGTGAGGTTGTACATGGGTTCCACTAGTTTCACCCTAATCCCCTGCTTCAGAATAATCCAGGGGCAGAAGGTCATGGGGGTACTGGACCTTGGAGATTCTGAGTCTACCTGACCATATGAATCTGTCCCTAGATGAGGACTTTGCCAATTTGCAGGACTGTCTATTGCATGCCTAGCATCACTGCCCTATCTGGTCTTACTGGTCCTCAGACGATGCTTTGAGAAACATTACAAGAAGGAAAACCCAGGTGGTCTGGCCATTTCTACCCTTGTCCTTCCTTGTTTGTAACTGAGTCGACGCCTGGAGGCATGTCTGTGTATAGGAAGTGGTCTTAACCAATTAGTAGACTCTTGAATAAAACAAAGAGAAGACATTAGGTAGATACACAGTCATTCAAAGTTGTCTTGCTTTGAAGGGAATGGGATTCTGTCTGAGCTCCTTCCCCATTTATTAGGGTCATCAATATTTTACCTCAAGCATCACTCAAAGAAATGGGTTGTGGTGCAAATATAAATGTGATGCAAGAATCAATGGGCCCAACCCAATGTCCTGATGTCCTATTAATCTGGGGCACCCACATCATCACATACACCTATCAAATCCACTTACTGAGTCAGAGAATAGTGAAAATTGTACTGGTGCCTTCTCTTAGGGAAGTAGATCCTATGAGTTATTCTGGTACCCTGAGGATCAGGTGAACCTTCCACTCTGCCCTGAACAATCTCCTACATCAGTGTGTATTCTGCAGAATGCTTTCATTGGAGTCACTTGGGAGAACCTGCTAAAAGTGCAGATCTCTTCGCTGACCTACTGAGTCAGAACCTTGAAGAATGGGCCCCAGGAGTGTCCATGTAGTAAGATTTCTGGTTTATTCTAATGCACACTGCACTCTAGTCTATAAAACTGTCCTATACAGTTTCCAATATGGTACCCATTGGCCACATGTGGCTTTTGAGTGCTTGCAATGTGGTTGGTGACATATACTGAAATCATATTTTGGTGCTATTGGGTTAAACAAAACTAATTTAAAAATTGACATCACCTGTCTCTTTTTGCTTGTTTAATATGGCTACTAGAAAATTTAAAATGATATTTGTGGCTCACATTATGTTTTTATTAGACAAAATTGCTATAGAGTATTGGTATCTTATAAACTCTCTGAATATTATTGGATGGATGTTCTGGAAAGTTCTGAGAATGAGGTGGTGAGTGAATGAGAAGAGTCACTTTCAGAACTCAGGGAGGGAAAGAAGTTGGTTCCTTTCCTATAACTAAAACCCAAATTCGGTTGGGGATGGCAGTCTGAGGTTTCTGCATTTTGGGATGACTTGGGTGATGTTTAAGAGCCTGGGCTTTCCATTGAACAGGTCAGGTTCAAAAACTGAATGTGGCTTTGACCAAGGTATCTCCCTTCTCTGGACTCAGAACTCTCGTCCTTTAAATAAATGATTCAACGAACTGGACGGGTTCAAAGATGCTCTGCCTGCTACATGGTCAGACAGCATCAATGGGCAGAGAATGAAAGCGAGGAAAAAGGACAACTTCATTGGTTACAGTTCTGTGTTTTCATCTTGTTTGGTCAGCTGGCTGCCTACAATTGACTAAAGCTCAACTGCTGTAACTAACTGAAACTCAGTTCTGAGTAGATTCCCAAGTTAATGAGTTTCATTGAGCGTGAATGGCTCCATATTGGTTTTGTCTGTTGGGTTCAGTTCAGGAGCTGAGTTCAAATAAATGTCCTCCTATAAATTTTGTTTAACAGCTGATGATCCCTGACTGGTGAGATTATCGGCATCTTTCCTACTTTTCTGCATCTTCCACGTTTCCAATAGTAGACAAACATGGAAAGAGAGTGTGTTCCTTCCTCTCCGTTGTCACGGCTGGTAGATGGGGTCTTCCGCATCACAGCTCAATGACGTTATTCTATGAGAGGTGATCAAAAATATTGAGAGAGGCTGGTCTTCATATTTACTTTATTCTGGATGTGGGGCATATAGAATTTGCTGGCCTCAGACCAAGGGACAAATGTATCTCCCAGGACAGAGAAGCAAGGGTGGTGAAGAAGGGGCTATTAAGACTCAGGGGAAGTGAATTTTTCCTGCTATGGCTTCCAAAACCAAAACGAATTTCCACACCAAAGCACAGGTAGAGAAAAAGCACTAACCAGGAGAAATGGCAGAGACGTGTAAGAGGAAGAGGGAGGGAGATGACAATGTGGGGCTTTCTGGTTCTATTAGAGGTGGCTGCTTCAGACTAAAAGGAGACCCAAGGGAGAAGGGAAGGTGGATTTTGCACCACAGTCTGGATCCTGGGCAGGCTTGTGATTGCCTCAGCATAAGACCTGGTTCTTTTGGGTTGCATGTTTCTACCCTTGCTTTTGGATAGCATAGGTAGCGTGGCTGAATTGTATACATGCTGTCTTGCACAACGAAATAAATTGTTATACAAATAATAATCCAGCTCCACCTACCTGACAGGATTTTTGATGAGCTGAAATGAGATAATATGCATGCTGGTGTTTTGTAAAATGCAAATGGAAGTAACTGTTAGAAATGCATTCCTGCCTGGGTCTATGTCGTATTTCTGTCAAGCAGCTTAACTCGGGGTGGCAGAATATCTCTTGTCTTGGCAGAGCCAGGTCTGCAGTTAGTGTTTTCTGGTGTTAACAGGGATATACTCACTCTTGGCTGTTGACCTGGGGGTCAGTCCTTTGTCACTCTAAGTACTGCTGCCGTGAGGGGATGGAAACTCACTTCTTTGCAAAATCTCCCCAAGTCAAACAGACCCTGCCTGCCATAGGTCTGAGCTATGAGCTGGGGGTAGAAGTGGGTGTGGGGGTCTCTGATGACCATTTACTCTACAGGCAGGAGGATGAACAGATGTCTGATTAAGGAGATGGGGTCAGAGACGAATCACCAGAGGCAAGATATGTCTAAATACGCTCTTGGAAGCAGATCTTTATTCCAACACCAGCCTTTCTTCTGTAGACTTGACATAAGATTCCAATTTATCTGAATTTAGTACATTTCAAGAGTTTTTTTTTCCCCCAATAGCAACCATGTGAAAGAATGGATTGACCTTTAATTTATAATCTTCATGTCATAGAGTTTAGCAGAGCTTAACCTATGTCGGTTGTGATTCAAAACTGTCTGCCTTGCTTTGCAAAGGCAGGTCACGCTTTCAGTGGTAGCTAGAAAAATAAAATAAAATAAAGGAACCAAGGGGGATAATAGATTTCTGCTACAAAAGGCAGAAGAGGAGCAGACAGAGGAGGGAGAAACATCCAGAAGAAAGACGGAAATTAAGATGTGGATGAGGCTCTGAAAAATGAGAATTAAGCTGATCTGGTGAAGAAAAGTGTTTGTGGCTCTTATAATGGTGAGGGTAGCAAAGCGGAGACAAAGTGCTGGCAAGGGCTAGGGACAGAGGCGAAAAGGCTGCTGAGAGAGGCCCAGAGGCTTCATAAAGAAGAGAGACAGTAAAACATTTTGTATTCAGCATTAAATAATTGTTTTTTCATTATGTGTCCTTGCTGTGATGCACAATTCAGATATGCACTTTGGGTGAAGGCCTTGTTCCCCTGGCTGCTGCAATGGTCCTCCAAGGTGAACCTCAGCTGAAAAAAGCCTGTCTTGGCTGGCCATGATGGCTCATGCCTGTAATGCCAGCGCGGTGGGAGAGTAAGGTAGGACAACTGTCTGAGGCTAGGAGTTCAAGACCAGCCGGGGTGACATAGTAACACACCATCTCAAAACAAACAAACAAACAAAAAAAAACCCAGAAAAACAACAACAACAACAAAAACTAAAAACCTGTCTCAGCCAAAGTGGCACCGCTTCTTGGAGCACCCTGTCCAGTGACAGGAGGCAGAGGTTGCAGTGAGCTGAGATCGCACCACTGCACTCCAGCCTGGCAACAGAAAAAAAAAATTATTTTCGACTCACTCCTGGAATCCCAGCACTTTGGGAGGCCAAGGTGGGCAGATCACCAGAGGTCAGGAGTTTGAGACCAGCCTGGCCAATAGGCCAACATGGTCTCAAACTGCATTCTCAGCTTGGAAAGACAAGAGCTAAGAACGGAGCATACCGAACTATTAAAACTCAGTGTAGCAAGAGAATAGGTAGTTCCCAGGCACTCACATAGAAGGATATGCAGGTAAGGGTGAGATTTCTGACTTCTTTTTATTTATTTATTTTAAGTGGATGAATAATGCTTGTACGTGTTCACGGGGTACATAGTGATTTTGTGATACGTATAATACATAGTGATCAGATCAGGGTAATTAGCATGTCCATCATCTCAAACATTTATCATTTCTTTGTGTGGGGAATAGTCAATATCCTCCTATTTGAAACTATATAATATATTACTGTTAACTATTAGGTTGGTGCAAAAGTAATTGCGGTTTTGCCATTACTTTCAATGGCAAAAACCATAATCTCTTTGCTATAGAACACTAGAACTTATTCCTCCCATCCAGCTGTAATTTTGTATCCTTAAACAAATCTCTCCCTATCCTTCTCTTCCCCCACCCTTCCCAGTCTCTAGTATCCTCTGTTGTATTTTTCACGTTTACATGATCAACTTTCTTTAGCTTCCACATACGAGTGATAACATGCCGTATTCAACTTTCTGTGCCTGGATTATTTCACTTTACATAATGTCCTCTAGTTCCATCTATGTTGCCACTAATGACAAGAGTTCATTTTTGTTTTTTTATGGCTGAAGAGTATTGCATTGTGTATTCCACTTTCTTTATTCATCCATTGATGGACACTTAAGTGGATTCCATATCTTGGCTATTGTGAACAGTGTGGCAGTGAACATGGAGTGTAGATATCTCTTCGATATAATAATTTTCTTTGGATAAATTCTCAGTGGTGGGATTGCTGAATCTGACTTACTTTAAATGTTTTGGGTCTCCCGTGGACTCTCCTCTCTATGCTCTCCTGTTCGATTTTTTATTTTTTTTCATAAGTTATTGGGGTACAGGTGGTTTGGTTACATGAGTAGTAAGTTCCTTTTTTTTTTTTTTTTTTCTGAGGTGGAGTCTTGCTCTGTCGCTCAGGCTGGAGTGCAGTGGCACCATCTCGGCTCACTGCAACCTCTGCCTCCTGGGTTCAAGCGATTCTTATGCCTCAGCCACCTGAGTAGCTGAGACTACAGGCATGCGCCACAATGCCTGGCTAATTTTTTTGTATTTTTAGTAGAGACAGGGTTTTGCCACATTGGCCAGGCTGTTCTCAAACTCCTGAGCTCAGTTGATCCACCCCACTTGGCCTCCCAAAGTGCTGGGATCACAGGCATGAGCCACTGCACCTGGCGAGTAAGTTCTTTAGTGGTGATTTGTGAGATTTTGGTGCAGCCATCACCCATGTATACACTGCACCATATTTGTAGTCTTTTATCCCTCACTCTCCTCCCACTCTTCCCCCCAAGTCCCCAAAGCCCATTGTATCATTCTATGCCTTTGTGTCCTCATAGCTTAGCTCCCACATATCAGTGAGAACATACAATGTTTGGTTTTCCATTCCTGAGTTACATCACTTAGAATAAGTCTCCAATCTCATCCAGGTCACTGCAAATGTTGTTAATTCTTTCCTTTTTATGGCTGTGTAGTATTCCATTTCATATCACCGTTTCTTTATCCGCTCATTGACTGATGGGCATTTGGGTTGGTTCTACAATTTTGCAATTGTGAACTGACTTCCTAAGAAGAGTAATTGATAAAGAGGATAATGATAGAGATGATGCAGAAGATTAAGATGAGATGACAATTTACACCTGTAATAGGTGCACTTGGCAATGAATGGAGAGTTAGTTGGGAACTCTGGATTCTTCTAACATACAAGGGTTCTGTGTTTGTGCCATGAGAAGAAAGAGCCTCTGGGGACAATAGGCTGTAGGTAGAAGGGTATTATTTGGGCACATACCTTGGAGGTTTCACTGGGGCTGAGTGTTGGCTCTGGTAGATTCTAGGCAGGAACCTAGGGTACCAGGTAAAAACGGGTGTGTCCAGTGAGAAGAATAGGAGGCAAGAGCCTACAGAGCTTGTGGTGGGTGGGGCTTTGAGGCTTTGGAAAGGGGAAGACTTTGGCGTACTGTATTTGCTTCCTAGGAGATGAGTTTGGGAAACTGCTGTGTGGTTGTTGATGGTTCTGCAGCCCCAGAGGATGAGGGAAACCTCAGACTTGGTGGAAGATGCTTTTGAATGTCCAGGCCTGGGGTCAACCCAAGTAACAGCTAGGACCTCTTTAGTGCCTTAAAGTTGATGTCCTCTATGCCATTTATTTTTGCATTTATAATAAAAGCACTTTTAATTTAATTTAATTTAATTAAAAAAAAATTTAAATTATACTTTAAGTTCTAGGGAACATGTGCACAGCGTGCAGGTTTCTTACATATGTATACATGTGCCATGTTGGTGTGCTGCACCCATTAACTCATCATTTACATTAGGTATATCTCCTAATGCTATCCCTCCCTTCTCCCCCCTCCCCACAATAGGCCCCAGTGTGTGATGTCCCCCTTCCTGTGTCCAAGTGATCGCATTGTTCAATTCCCACCTATGAGTGAGAGCATGCGGTGTTTGGTTTTCTGTTCTTGCGATAGTTGCTGAGAATGATGGTTTCCAGCTGCATCCATGTCCCTACAAAGGACGTGAACTCATCCTTTTTTACAGCTGCATAGTATTCCATGGTGTAGATGTGCCACATTTTCTTAATCCAATCTGTCATTGATTGACATTTGGGTTGGTTCTAAGTCTTTGCTATTGTGAATAGCAACAGCACATTTTAAATCAAAGTAGTAGTGGCACATTGCAAAAATCCAAATTATACAAAAGACGTATCATGAAAGGCGATGGTCTCTTCCCCAACACTTCTCATCCCTGACTCTTTATCCTCAGAGCCTTTGGCTATTTCCCCTGGGTCTGGAGCAGCATTTGACATTCACAGATGCCATCTGCAAGGGCACTGATTGTATAGGAACACTGGGACCCGCAAGGGACCTATGGAACACTGGATGTTTTCTCTGATGGGGCAGAGAGAATGGGGTGTGGCAGAGCAAGAGATCCCACTTAATCTGAATTTCTGATTTCTGGGCTTAATAAAATTTTTCGATGGTAAATGACATACCCAATAATCATAACAGTAATAAATATAATAATAGAACAACAAGCACTGAATGGACACTTAGGATGAATCAAGAAAACTGTACAGAGATGAGTCTTGTTGATCTCCAAGGACTGCTAGAAGCTGTTATCACATTTTGAAAATTTTTAATACCTTTTGGGGTACGAGTGGTTTTTGGTTACATGGTGAATTACACAGTGGTGAAGTCTGAGATTTTGGTGCACCCATTACCCCAGTAGTGTACATCGTACCAATATGCAGTTTTTAATCTGTCACCCTCCTCCCACCCTCCCCGCTTATGAGTCTCCGGGGTCCATCATACCACTCTGTATGCCTCTGTGTACTCACGGCTTAGCTTCCACTTTTGAGTAAGAACATACGGTATTTAGTTTTCCATTTCCGAGTTACTTTACTTAGAATAATGGTCTCCAGTTCCATTCAAGTTGCTGCAAAAGACATTTTTTCATTCTTCTTTTACGGCTGAGTAGTATTCCATGGTGTATATATGCCATATTTTCTTTATCTACTCAGTGGTCTCTGGGCACTTAGGTTGGTTCCATATCTTTGCAATTGTGAATTGTGCTGCAAGAAACATATGTGTGCAGAAGTCTTTTTGATGAAATGACTACTTTTCCTTTGGGTAGATATCCAGTAGTGGGATTGCTGGATCAAATGGTAGATCTATTTTCAGTTCTTCATACTGTTTTTCACAGAGGTTTTACTAATTTACATTCCCACCAGCAGTCTATAAGCATTTTGTTTTCACAACATCCACACCATTATCTGTATTTTTTGTTTGTTTTTGTTTTTGTTTTTTTGAGATGGAGTCTTGCTTAGTTGCCCAGGTTGGAGTGTAGTGGCACAATCTTGGCTCACTGTAACCTCTGCCTCCCAAGTTCAAGCAATTCTCCTGCCTCAGCCTCCTGAGTAGCTGGGACTACAAGCGTATGCCACCACATCTGGCTAATTTTTGTATTATTAGTAGAGACAGGGTTTTTCCATGTTGGCCAGGCTGGCCTTGAACTCCTGACTGCAGGTGATCTTCCTGTCTCGGCCTCCTAAAGTGCTGGGATTATAGGCGTGAGCCACAGTGCCTGGCCAACACTGACATCTGTTGTTCTTTAACGTTTTAATAATGACTATTCTTGCAGGGCGACTGTGATATGTCATTGTGGTTTTAATTTTCATTTCCCCGTGCTATCACATTTTTCATACGAGGAAAATGAAGCACAGAGGGACTAAATATACACCCTCAATCATTCTGGTAGATTATGGAGGCAGGATTTGAACCCCAGAACTCTGATTTCTAAGCCCATGCTTTCACCTTCTTTTTTGCCACCCTTCTATTGACCAGTGGAGAAACTACAAATCTGAGAAGTCAGGTGGTGAACCCGTGGTCAGACAATTAGGGCTGATGGAGCTCGCTCAGGAACCAAGGTGTTCAGGCTCCAATTCTGGGTCCCTTCCAGCATGCTACCTCTCTCCTAATGGACTAATTTCGGAACCACTTCTTTTGTCCCAGAAGAACTTTCGAAGAATCCAAAGAAATTAAAGAATGAACTCCAGGCTGCTGGCCCCCTCCCTGGTGTACTTAAGTAAGCTGCAGAGAAGGCCAGGCCATTTATTTTCTGGAACGGCCTAATGATCACCCAGCAAGTCTAGTTACGGATGTGGTTCATCAGGCCACCTGGATATACTAGTGCAAAAAGCTCACAGTCCGTCTCAGGCTGATGGATTGCCCAAGTTATTAATATGGAAAAGGAGGGAGATTTACTTTCGGTGGTGGAATTAAGGTGCTTCAGTGCACCCTGGACTAGTTGTTTTAAAATAACAGGGGACCGAGTTTCTCTTGGAGAAGGACTTAATTTTTATTGAAAACCTACCACCTTCAAATGGCCGGGAAGTTGAAGAACTATAAAACTGTCAAAGAGACCCATTATTAAAAGCTTTATTTGACAAATCTTCCACTGCTGGGGTAACTCATGCGTTTTCCCTCCTCTCACACAAGAAATAAAACCACTCACTTATGCAAACTGCTGACAAGGAATGGAAACAAATGGACTTCTAAACATTAACAGAGATACCCTAGCCCCTTCCTGCAACCTAATGGAAGTTGGAGCCATTCATAAATCTAGGGCTGCTTGGACAGAATTGTGGTTCCACAACTTCTCATCTCACTGGGTTCAGAGCTGAGGAAAATGTCCCTGTTTCTGGAAGGCTGTGTGTTAATGGGAGAAATTTAAGGGTGTAAAGAAATGCCATACTACTATAGTTCTTTTGTATTAGTTTTCTATTGTTGCATAACAAATGACCACAAATACAGATACTTAAAACAGCTCACACTTATTAGCTTATGGTTTCATGGATCAGGATTCCAGGCACATTTTAACTGAGTCTTCGGCCTAGGATCTCATGAAGCTGTAATCAAGATGTCAGCCAGGGCTGGGTTTCCATCTGGAGGCTCAAGTGAGGAAGGGCCCATTTTCTCATCTGCGTGGTTGTTGGCAGTATTCAATTCCTTTTGATCATAACTTAAATTTGTTGTTGTTGGTGATAGGCTGCCCCTTAGCTCCTAACCCTACAGTTTCTTGCTACAAGAACTTTTCCAGTGTGGCTACTCACTTCATCCAGCCAGAAAGAAGAGTCTCTAGTGAGTCTATCAGCAAGATGAAATCTTATATAACACATGACATAGTCATGGAAGGGCCAGCCCATCACCTTTGTCACACTCTGTTGGTTAGAAGCAAGTCATGGGTCTTGTCCACACTCATGGAGAGGGAATAATACAAGGGTATGAATAGTGGAAGGTGGGAAATCCTTGGGGGTCACCTTAGAGTCTGTTCCTGCATCTCCCTAACCCACTTCCATGGGTTGATCAAGTTAGTTCTGTTTAACCTGAGCTGCTGGAAAAGAAGGAAGGAAGGAAGAAAGGAGGAAAGGAAAGAGGAAAAAAGAAAAAAAGAAGAAAGGGAGAAAGGAAAGGATGGAGGAAGAAAGGAAGAAAGGGAGGGAAGGAAGGAAAGAAAAACAAAGAAAAACAAGAAAGCAAGCAAGAAAGAAAGCAAGAAAGAAAGAGAAAGAAAGAGAAAGAAAGAAGAAAGAAAGAGAAAGAAAAAGAAAAAGGAAAGGAAAGGAAGAAAAAGTCTATTTATCAGGTGCTTTGGACAAAGTCTATTTATCGAGTGGTCCTGTTTTAGAACAGTTTCGAAAGAAAAAATGAAGTTCTTTTCTTGGCCAAGTCTCCTTCTGATTATATGTACACATTCTCTCTATATACTCTATATATAGTATATATATACTATATATATACTATATATACTATACATATATTTATAGTATATATACTATAAATAGTATATAGTGTATATATTTAGTGTATATATATATAGTGTGTATATATAGTAATGGACAAGATGTAAGTTTTAGGTCTCCAAGCAAATTTGATAAGATTCACTGAGTTCACGGGTGCTAATGTGCACCTCAAAAACAGAATGATTATCATTATGATTTCTACATTTCTTTTTTTTTTTTTTTTTCTTTGAGATGGAGTCTCGCTCTGTCACCCGGGCTGGAGTGCAGTGGCCGGATCTCAGCTCACTGCAAGCTCCGCCTCCCGGGTTTAGTCCATTCTCCCGCCTCAGCCTCCCAAGTGATTTCTACATTTCTACATCATTTACATGGTATGGGAAATGGTGTCTACCAATCCATGTTTTTTGAATAATTGGTTTTCCCATGAAACATGGGCTTTCTTACCAGCAATCATTTTCTGCATGCCCACTCTGCCTATGTTTGATCAGAAATTCTGATGAGCAATTAGAACATGACAACACTCTAAATAAATGTTCAGCATGGGTGGGTGTTTTCCATTTTGGGTGAATGAGTGGGTGGATGAATTAGGAAGGAGGAAAGGAGGAAAGGTAAAAGCAGAAGTGGTGGGAGATACAGGAGCAGCATTCTCACATACAGTTGATATAATTCAGTGTTTCTCAACCTTGGCACTATTGAAATTTGGGGCCAGATCATTCTTTGTTGTGGGGGCTGTCCTGTGTGCTGTGGGATGTTTAGTAGCTTGCATAGCTTCTCCTCATTCATCGTCGGGGATACCCTCGTTCCTTCTCCAGACATTGCCAAATGTTTCCTGGAGAGGAGAGCAAAATCTCTTCCAGCTGAGAATCACTGGCGTAATTCCAGCACAAAGTAAATGACATTGTTTTTTTTTTAAGGTAGCTAACGTTGTTTTACCTAGAACCAATAGACAATTGTTTAGACTTTTACAAATACTAGACATGTTTCGTGGAATGCCCCTTCTTGTTGGGAGCCAGTATAGATGGTTAAGAGTATGGGCTTTGATGCTTTGGAAGTGGAGATTCTAGTGTTTGAATCCTGGCTCTGACACTTGCTAGCCCTGTGACTGCTCTGGTCTCCTTATCTGCAAAATGGAGATAATAACTCAGGTAGCTGTTGTGAGTACACCTAATAGACGCAGAATGCTAAGGTCAGGAACTATATGCAAAAGAAGGCGCTCAATGTGCTAGTTATTCTTACTGCCCTTGTAATATTTAGTCATCTGGGCTATTTTAGGTTGGCTGTTTTCTCCTTTTGTTCTCTCTTGATTGATGATCTTTTGGGGATGGAACAATAGGAACAGAGGAGTCTCACCTGCAGACCCAGCTATCTTGCTCAAGTGAAGATGACTGGAGGTATTTGGACGTAGGACAGGCCAGCTTTGTGAGACTAGGCATGGTTGGGGCAGGGAGTCATCATAGCAGGTATTCAGATGTCCTCTAACATTGGGAGTGTTTCTCTGTGATTATATTTCTAAGATCTTTCTCTTTTCCTCTGAGGAGATCTTCCTCTGTACTGGATGCAAACTAGTCCTTACAGTCTTGTGGTCTGTAAAGGGGTATTTTCATGCATTAATCCATAATGCAGTGTATGTTTGTGTGTATGTGTGTATATATGCATACATGTATGTATATACACATATATACACACATATATGTACATGCACCTTATATGTACCCACACAAACACGTATTTTATTGTGGTAAAATAACACAACATTTACCACTTTATTTTTAAGTGTACAGTTCTGTGGCATTAAGTACATTCACAGTGTTCTGTAACCAACACCACCATATGTCTCTAGAACTTTTCATCTTATCAGACTGAGACTTTGTGCCCATTAAACACTCTCTGTTCTCGCTTCCCCAGCCCCTGGAAACCACTATTCTACTTTCTCTATGACTTTAACTACTCTAGTAACTGAGTATAAAGGGGATTATATAATATTTGTCCTTTTGTGACTGGCTTCACTAGTCACATTGTCTTCAAAGTTCATTCATGTTGTAGCTGTGTTAAAACTTCTTTTTAAGGCCAAATGACATTCAGTTGCATGTATATACTACCAGACGATTACTCATTCATCTGCCAGTGGACACTGGGGTTTGTTCTACCTTTCAGCTGTGGTAAAGATTGCTGTTTGCTGTTATGAACATGGGTGTGTGAATATCTGTTTGAGTCTCTGCTTTTATTTATTTTGGGTCTATACTCAGAAGTGAAATTGCTGGATTATATCATAATTCTATATTTAATTTTTAAAGGAACCTCCAGATTTTTTTCCAGACTGACTGCATCATTTTACATTCTCACCAACAGTGCACAGGGGTTCCAGTTTCTCCACATCCTTGACAATATTTATTATTTTCTTCTTTTTTTCTTAGCCATCCTAATGGGTGTGAGTAGGATTTCATTGTGGTTTTGATTCGCATTTCTCTTTTGACTAGTGATGCTGAACATATCTTCATGTGTGTATTTATATATATATATATGTGTGTGTGTGTGTATATATATATATATATATATTTTATATATTTATTTATTTTTAGAAACAGCGTCTCACTCTGTTGCCCAGGTTGGAGAGCAGTGGTGTATTCATACCTTACTGCAGCCTTGAACTTCAGGGGTGAAGGGATCCTCCCACCTCAGCCTCCTGAGTAACTAGGACTACATGTGCATGCCACCATGCTCAGCGAATTATTTTTTATTTTTTGTACGCGAATTATTTTTTATTTTTTGTACAGATGGGGTCTCTTTATGATTTGTCCAGGCTCTGGTCTCGAACCCATGGGCTCAAATGATCTTCCTGCCTCGGCCTCCCAAAGTGCTGGTATTACAGGTGTGAGCCACCATGGCTGGCTATCTTTTTATTTTAATCAAATGATTTTGGGAGACTCCAAGCCTTTCTAGTGAATGGGTTGCATTTAGCAACGGAATTGCAGGCAGCTCTAAGGAAGAGATGATTCCAGGCAGTGGGATCTCCCAGTTCCAGATACCCTAAAGTCCAGAAGTGGGCACGATGCCTGTTTAATGCCCGCATGAGGCCATTCCCAGTGCTCTAGGATCTGAAATTCCCTGGTAGGAGCTCTACTCATTCATCTTTGTCATCAAGTGATTTCTCGCCTACAAAGTCTGCTGAGGAAAGCACAGCCAGCTGCCATCCCTTTAATATTTAGAAATCTGCCTTACTAAATCCTAGCTCTTCCTGCATGTTGCTATTTGTATTCGTGGTCTCCAGTTTTCTGGGAATTCAGTGGGATGGTTTCTTATCTGTTAGCTTGTCAGAAACAGGCACGAGGACAATCAAGTGTTCATCTATTCACATCTGGTGTTCTGCGGGGAACAGCATTTAGGCCCCTACCGTGTTTAACTGTATAAATGGTTTCTATCAATCATGGAAATCAGAACTGCTTACGTGCTGAGCAAACTGCACCAGAGAGCCACACTGGATGGATGTGTGGGAGGGGGCAGACTATCCCACCCTCTTTGAACACTGGGAACTCACAGAATTCTCACCATAGTTCTTTTTCACTTTTCTATGCTGATTCCTAGCTGTCATTCAGCTTTTAATTATTGTATTATGTGATGCACGTGTGTGTATGTGCATGTATGTGTATGTGTGTGTGCATGTGCGTGTGTGAATGCGTGCATGCGTGTGTGCATGCGTGTATGTGCATGTGTGTGCATTTGTGTATGCACGTGCGTGCATGTGTATGTGCATGTATGTGCTTGTGCATGTATGTGTGTGCATGTATGCGTGTGCATGTGTGTGCACACGTGTGCATGTGTGTATGTGCATGTGTATGTACGTGCGCATGTGCATGCGTGTGCATGTGTGTATCCGCGCGTGTGTGCACGTGTGTATGTGTGTGCATGTGTGTATGTGTACATGTGTCCGTGTGTGTATGTGTGTGCACATGTATATGTGTGTGCATCTGTGTGCATGTGTGTGTATGTGTGTGTGCGTGTGTGCATGTGTGTGTGTATGAATATGTGTGCATTTTTGGGTCTATGCATATCTGCATCTTGTATTTCTCACCTTGCCTGTCTGGATTTGCATTTGTGCATATTTGTGTTACACATTGTCTCCTGCACGTCTCTCTGACCTCTGGTCTCTCTGTGGTCACACTTTAGAATGGTCTTTTGGTGTGTCTATGCCTATCTGTTTGTTTGGGATGTCTCTCTTTGTGTCTTTGTGTCTCTCCATGCTGGTATAGGTCTGTGTATGTGTTTGTGTGTGCCTGTGACTGGCTTATCTGTGGGTCTAGCTTGGTGTGTGGGTTTAGTGTGTGTGTGTGGGTTTGGTGT
Source organism: Macaca mulatta (assembly GCF_049350105.2). Classification (NCBI taxonomy): domain Eukaryota; kingdom Metazoa; phylum Chordata; class Mammalia; order Primates; family Cercopithecidae; genus Macaca; species Macaca mulatta. The sequence continues at coordinate 9,628,967 of NC_133425.1, read as the reverse complement.
GTGTGTGTGTATGTGCATGTGCATGTGTATGTGTGTGCACGTCCCGTGAGTGCTTTTCTTTTCCACATCATCCTGCCTTCTTCCATGGATGGAGCCAGATATTCATTTTCCAGCTTGAGGAGAATTATAGGCTTGGACTTCTGTGGCAAGAGGCAGCCATCCTTGCGATGTGTCTGAGGCGTGGCTTGCAGGGCCTCTTGAGACTGTCCCCACTCTCAGCTCTGTGCAGCTGTGTACTGAACACATGCGAAAGGGGCAGAATTATCTGTGCTGGAACCAATGCCTCCCTCCTGTCTGCTGCTAGCAAGGATTACACACAAGCACCTCCATAACCACATTCTCTAGTCCCTGCAAGGGAAGGTGCTTGGAGCTGGTGAGACAAAAACAATCCATTCTTCTGCCAGCTCTGGGCGATTCCCTGCCCTGAAATTTTCTTGTCTCCAGGATAAGCAGCATTATTGGTTCTTTTGATCAAGTTCTTATGTTTAACCAGCTTGCCCTCTGCTGTGCTCTGCATCCCAGCCCCATTCCCCCAACCTCCCACCCCCACCTCGCCGAGCTCCTTAGAAGGGCTCGATTCTTCTACCTTATCATGTTATCGAGAGTCAAGATGATGGTGACAGCATTAATAATTATCACCACCATCATCAGTCCACCACTTAGGTTTACATGACACTCTAAAAAGTACGAAGGTCTAGGGCTTTGTACACATTACCTCTTTCAATCCAAAAGTGAAACCCATGACACAAGTAAAATAATTTCCATTTTTCCACCAGCAGCTGTTATTGACTGAACCATCACAACGAGTCAGGCGTGATGCTAAGTCCTTTATATGAATTAAACTACTTATTATTCAGCACAACTCGAGGAAGTGGATATTATTATTATCTTCATTTAACAGACAGGGAAATGCTGAGAGAGGTTAAGTAATTTGTCTGAGGTCACACAGCCAGTAAGTGGCAGAGCGAGGAATGGAACACAGACGTTTTAGATGCAGGGCCCGTATTCTTAGCCACCATGGAGTGGAGAGATTGTGATCTGGCCAAGCTCCTGGAGTTGTACGTGGTCTGCTTCCTTGAGTCTCCTTGGACCAGTGGTGCTGAGGATGGACTTAGAGCTTTGGACATGGCTTAAGCTGCTGGTTCAGTAAAACAGTCTCTTCTCAGATGCTTCCCTGTTCTTCCAAATTGACTGTTGGTTTACCTGTAAACACACACACACACACACACACACACACACACACACACGTGTTCTACCATTAGCTCGGAGAATATCAATGTCAGGCTGGAGCAGTTGGGGGAGAATGGGGAAATGTTGGTTAAACGACTCAAAATTTCAGTTAGAAAGGAGGAATAAATTCAAGAGAACTATTGTACATCATGGTGACTGTAGCTAATCACGATGTACAGTATGCTTGAAAACATTGAGATTTTCAAGACAAAACACTTTTCAGTGTTTCTGTCACACGCAAAAAAGATAAACACGTGAGGTCATGCATATGTTAAATAGATGGATTGAGCCATTCCACAAGGTCCACATCATTTCAAAACAGCCTGTTATATACCGTACACATAAAACATTTTGACTTGCCAATTTAAAAAATAATAACTTTTAAAAAGGCAGTGTCATCCTTGACTCCTCTGATTTTCTCATACTTCCCACCTGATACCCTATTGAGTCTGGCTAACTGTATCTTTATAAAATATATCCAGAATTCAACAACAACTTCTCTCCACCCTGTGGCCACCACTGTCCCGCTTCAGGCCACTGTTTTCTCCCTTATGAATATTGCAACAGCCTCGTAACTGGTTGTTTTGGTTCTGCAGTTCCCTAGATTGTCCATTCTCTATGCAGCAGTCAGAGTGACTTTTTTTTTTTTTTTTTAGTTTTAAGACAGGGTCTCGCTCTGTCACGCAGTCTGGAGTGCAGTGGGGCCATGATGGCTCACTGCAGCCTTGACCTCCTGGGCTCAAGCGGTCCTCCTGCCTCAGCCTCCCAAGTAGCTAGGGTTACAGGCATGTGTCACGAGGACCGGTTAATTTTTAAATTTTTTAAAAAATAGAGATGTGGTTTCCCTGTGTTGCACAGGCTGGTCTTGAACTCCTGGGCTCAAGTGATCCTCCTGCCTCAGCCTCCCAAACTGCCAGGATTACAAGCATGAGCCATGGTACCCAGCCAGAGTGCCCATTAACAGTCACACTATTCATGCCGTTTATCTTCTCCAAGTCTTCAGTGGCTCCCCTCTCCCTCACAGTGTAAGCCAAACACCTTCCTGGATGACCCAAATAATATGCTCCACCATCACCTCCTTGGCCACTGCTCTCTTCATTGTTCACTCTGGCCACACTGATTTTTTTTTTTCTTGGAGTCAGAGGTTCGCTCTCTTGCCCAGACTGGTGCAGTGGCACAATCTTGACTCACTGCAACCTCTGCCTACCAGGTTCAAGTGATTCTCCTGCCTCAGCCTCCTCAGTAGTTGGGACTACAGGCACACGCCACCACTCCCAGCTAATTTTTGTATTTTTAGTAGAGACGGGGTTTTGCCATATTGGCCAGGCTGGTCTCAAACTCCTGGACTCAAGTTATTTGCCTGCCTTAGCCTCCCAAAGTGCTGGGATTATAGGCATGAGCCACCTTGCCTGGCCATACCACACTGATTTTATTCACCCTCAAACATGCCGTGGTCCCAGCCCTTCCTTGGGGCTTGAATGCTTTCCCCTACATTCTGCTGGCCAGTCATTTTCTCAGTTAAACTCTCTTTCCTTCCCTAAAATTTCAACCACTCTTCACCCATTCACAGCCCACTAATTTTCCCAATTTTTTCTCCTTAACACTGATACGTGTTGAAAGATCTAATGTATATCATGAAGGCTTTAGTGAGTAACAGTATATTGTAGTCAGGATTTCTGCTTAAATGAGTAGATTATAGCTGCTTTCACCACAGGTGGAAAAAATATGGTTAACTATGTGAGATGATGGATATGTTAATTTATTCCGCTATCGTAACCATTTTACTACATATGTATCATATGACATCATGTTGTATACCTTAAATATACACAATAAAATTTATTTAAAAACGTACTAAGTGTAGGGCCAGGCGTGGCGGCTCACGCCTGTAATCCTAGCACTTTGGGAGGCTGAGGCGGGCGGATCACAAGGCCAGGAGATTGAGACCATCCTGGCCAACATGGTGAAACCCTGTCTCTACTAAAATACAAAAAATTAGCTGGGTGTGGTGGCGGGCACCTGTAGTCCCAGCTACTTGGGAGGCTGAGGTAGGAGAATGGCATGAACCCGGGGGGCGGAGATTGCAGTGAGCCAAGATTACACCATTGCACTCCAGCCTGGTGACAGAGTAACACTCTGTCTCCAAAACAACAACAACAAACAAACAAAAATACTAAATGTATATGTATATTTATCTTTTTTTAACTTTTACTGTAGGTTTGGGGGTACATGTGAAGGTTCGTTACGTAGGTAAACTCGTGCAATGGGGGTTTGTTGTATGGGTTATTTGCTCACCCAGGAATTAAGCCTAGTACCCGGTAGTTATCTTTTCTGCTACTCTCCCTCCTCCCATCCTCCCCTCTCAAGTGACCCCAGAGTCAGTTGTTTCTTTCTTTGTGTCCATAACTTCTCATCATTTAGCTCCTACTTATAAGTGAAAACAGACATTATTTTGTTTTCTGGTCCTGTGTTGGTTTACTGAGGAAAATGGCCTCTATCTCCACCCAAGTTCCTTCAAAAGACTTGATCTCATTCTTTTTTATGGCTGCATAGTATTCCATGGTGTATATGTACCACATTTTCTTTATCCAATCTGTCATTGATGGGCATTTAAGTGGATTCCATGTCTTTGCCATTGTGAATAGTGCTGCAATGTACATTCACATACACCTATCTTTATTGTAGAATGATTTATATTCCTCTGAGTATATACCTAGTAATGGGATTACTGGGTCGAATGATAGATCTGCTTTTAATTCTTTGAGGAATCACCATACTGCTTTCCACAACAGTTGAACTAATTTACACTCCCACCAATAGTGTGCAAGTGTTCCTTTTTCTCCACGATCTTTCCAGCATCTGTTATTTTTTGACTTTTTAATAACTGTCTTGCTTATTTTCTATCTCCCTGATAGCAGGGGTGTAGGAATTGCTGTGGGTTGATAACTGCCGTATACTTAGCTCATAGTGGGTACTACGTTTATCTCTGCTGAATGACAACAATGCATGTAATACAAAATGCAAAAGGCACAAGAGGAAAGTTCTTTCTTACAACTATCCTGTGGCCTCATGGCCACTCCCATGAGGAAACTGCTATGGCTGGTTACCCTGTATCCTTCCAGAGATACACTAGGTAAACAAATGAGTGCATATGTTTACCTGTATCTATATGTCTATATGACCTACATTTAGATCTCTCTGCATCTGTAGCGGTATTATATATAGATTGTTTTCCTCCCTCCCTCCCTCCCTTCCTTCCTTCCTTCTCTCTCTCTCTTTCTTTCTTTCTGTCTCTTTCTCTCTCTCTCCCTCCCTCCCCTCTTTCTTTCCCTCCCTCCCTCCCTCCCTTCCTTCCTTCCTTCCTTCCTTCCTTCCTTCCTTCCTTCCTTCCTTCCTTCCTTCCTTCCCTCCTTCTTTTTTGAGATGGAGTCTCCCTCTGTCACCCAGGCTGGAGTATAGTGGTGCAATCTTGGTTTGCTGCAACCTCCGCCTCCTGGGTTCAGATGATTCTCTTGCCTCAGCCTCCCAAGTAGCTGGGACTACAGGTGTGCACCACCACGCCAAACTGATTTTTGTATTTTCAGTAGAGACAGAGTTTCATCATGTTGGCCAGCCTGGTCTTGAACTCCTGACCTCAAGCCATCTGCCTGCCTCAGCCTTTCAAGGTGCTGGGATTACAGGTGTGAGCCACCACACTGGGCCTCATCTTTCTTTCTTTATTTAGTATCTTGGCAATTATTTGACACCAGGACATGAAGAATAACTTTGATCTTTTAAATATCTGTGCATTATGTAATTGTGTGAGCATGCATACATTGTTGCACCAGTTCCTATGGAAGGATTTCTGGGCAGTTCCCAATAGTTTGCTCTTGCAGACATGACTGTATCATTTCTCACAAATGCAAGTTTATCTGTGGGGTGGATTTCTAGATGTGGAACTGTGTTGGCTGACTTTAAAAAAAAAATCAATGCTTGGCAAGTTCAGCTTTCCCAAAGAGGTGTTCATGACATGCTGATCCAGAGGATAACCATGCTGCCGTGTGTCATTACGTCAAAATTAAAAATCAACTCATAGAGTTAACGGGGATTGTTGATGACTGCTACATTGGAAACTCTGCCCCTACCATTCTTCCTTCTCGCCTTGAGGGGGCGCCATGGGTCTCAGAGGCTATAATGGCAGAGGGTTTCATGGGATGATTTTCTCTTCACAATAGCACGGGACCTAATTTTCATTAAAGGTCCACAGGCCAGGTGATAACTTCTTTAATACATGTCTCTAGACTTCACGTTGCCTATTGTCTCACCAGAGGTTATCTTCCCTGTTTTGGGGCAGCTGGATTTGGGGGTGGGGTGTGGTTCATAGGGCTGCTTTCTGCAGCGACAGACTGACAAGAGGAGGGGACATTCAAACGTTAGCTGTGCTTGAGTGCTGTGTGAAGTTCTGGACATGACTATGATTTCCTTTTCTGTAAAATGGGGATGATAGGCTGGGCGCGGTGGCTCACGCCTGTCACCCCAGCACTTTGGGAGGCCGAGGCGGGTGGATCACAAGGTCAGAAGTTTGAGACCAGCCTGGCCAACGTCGTGAAACCCATCTCTACTAAAAATACGAAAATTAGCTGGGCGTGGTGGCACGTGCCTGTAATCCCAGCTACTCAGGAGGCTGAGGCAGGAGAATCACTTGAACCTGGGAGGTGGAGGTTGCAGTGAGCCGAAATCGCATCATTGCACTCCAGCCTGGGAGACAGAGTGAAACTCCATCTCAAAACAAACAAACAAAAAAATGGGAATGATAACAGCTACCCCTCATGGGACTGTTCTGGGGATTTCATTAGCTCATGCATTCATTCATTAAAAACATATTTATGAAACCCCATCCATGTATGCAGCTATTCCAGGCTTCAGGGAAGAAGACCTAAACAAAATTTACAACATTTTTGACCCAATGGATATTATTAGCTTTGCATTGTGTCTGCCATGTAATAGGGTCCCCATACTTGGGGGTTGCTCACATTTTTCATCATCAGAGGGTAGAAAGGGACGCCTCCTGTTTGGGAGAGTTGGAGCAGAGGAGGAGGCATTTGAGTTTGCCTTGAAGGATGAGGACGTAGGCTCCAGCAAGGGGAGAGGGTGGGGTGCGGGGGCATTATCGACATAGGGGAAACCGTGGGAGAGGGCAAGGAGGTGGAAGAACAGTAAGGTGTTTGCAAAACGGAAGAATCTTACTCATATCATAGTAGGTAATCCTCCTACCGGGTGTCATGCTGGTGCCCGGACTGCCCCTCGCTATGGTGAATGGCAGACACCACGGCTTTCAGTCTGTTTTCCCATTTCTCAATGCTCCCTTCTTTCCTTGCTCTGACCTCAGCCCCAGCCGTTCCGATCCATTGCTCCCCACATCCTCCTGAGCCTCATTCCACAAAACACCCCGTGAATTTCCTCCATCTCTTCACACTCGACAACTTGGGTGTTTTAGCAAAATAGTCCATGATAGGGCTTTTTTTTTTTTTTTTTCTCATGTGTGTTCTTTGTCTATTTCCTTATGGTTTTTAATCATTCTCTTTTGACTTGATAAATGAGTCTTGGCTTCTCACAACTTTCCTGAAGACCCAGGGTAAAAAAAAAAAAACATCCTTTCTGGTAGCTATAGCAGTTGTGAGGGAAAAATGAGCCTCCTTGATAGTCAATAAATCACTTTGTCACCTTAATCTTTTATTGATCTCAATAAAAGTTGTATTTTGTTTCTTAACAAAAATCCACCGGAGAAGACATCCCATACAGGTGGGGGCACGATGAAAGTCGTGGTCAAGCCATCACTTCATATTGTTATTTATGGGAGAGCAAGGGTTTTGAGGGGGCCAACGAGCGGAAGGCTAGAGACTAAGAAACCGTTCTTGTAAGTGATGCATCGTATTTTAAAAGACACACTTGACTCCAGGTAGCCCACTCACAGACAAGACTCTGAAGCTGTATTTTATGCAGACTTTTACAAACAGGTCATAAACATCCCGCTTCTCCAAGCCAGGAAAGCAAAGGCTCTTTCCTGCTTGCTAGTAATGCAACTGTGCGGTCAGTTAAATTTAGAATGTGGCAATCATTGTGCTTTGAGGTGGTTTGATCTCTACGGGAGGATTATCAAAACGGGTTACTTATGGAGGAATGAGGAACGTTTCATCAAGGCTTAGAACCAAGCTTTTGTTAAGGTTTGGAATAAATATATTTTCCCCTCGGTACAGAGGTAAAGAAATACTAATAAAAAACGGTCTTCAATGTTAACATTTGTGTCTTGCTCATGTTTCCCCAGGGCATGAGTATAGGGAGGGTTTGGTGATTTGGGCTTAAAAAAAAGAAAAGAAGTAAAACAGTGGTGCAAACACACAACATTTGTCTTTCTTGTCTACTCTTTCTGTAAGACTTGACTCAGTTGTCATCTCTGTCAGGGGCTTCATCCGTGGGACTTTGGTCCTTTTTTTTTTTTTTTTTTGAGACAGAGCCTCTCTCTGTCACCCAAGCTGGAGTGCAGTGGCACAATCTCAGCTCACTGCAACCTCCATCTCCTGGGTTCAAGAAATTCTTGTGCCTCAGCCTCCTGAGCAGCTAGGATTACAGGTGTGCACCACCACATCTGGCTATTTTTTGTATTTTTAGTAGAGATGGGGTCTTGCCATGTTAGCCGGGCTGGTCTTGAACTCCTGACCTCAGATGATCGACCCGCCTCAGCCTCCCAAAGTGCTGGGATTACAGGCATGAGCCACCACGCCTGGCCAACTTCAGTATTTTTATTCTCGCCAAACATCCTGTGATTTCCTATGTCATAGTGTTATCACAGTGTGTGGTATAAATCAGGCACAGTCTCTGATTTCATGGAGCTTACATTCTTGGGTGAAACAATATACTTGATGTATAGTAGGTACCCACAACAGTCTTTTCTCTGACTGATGGCTGTCACAGCACCTCTGGGCTCAAACAATGTGTGTTTGCAGGGATTAAGGGTATGTGTGTGCAGGGATATGTGTGTGCAGGGATTAACAATGTGTGTGTGTGTGCAGGGATTAAAGCTGCATATCTCTTAAAGAAAAGATATGAACCAAATGATCACCAAAGAACAATGTAAACACTTGGTATAATAATTGCTAACATTAATTGAGTGTTTTCATTGTGCCGAGCACCAGGGAATTGTATTCCTAATAGATGGCATTTTTTGGGTGCTTACTATGTGTCAAACACTTTGCTAAGCTCTTTTTATGTATTCTTTAAGTCTTCATAACAATCATAGAATGCAGTTACTCTGATGATCCTTGTTTTACCAAAGAGGAAATCATGGCACAGAGAGGTTGGAAACATGCCCCAAGTATCCACAAGTAATGGCAGATCCAAGTTTGAAGCCCAGGCACAATAGTCCAAGCTCCTCACATTTCACTTATTCTGGTGCCTCTAAAAATTTTTTTTATCATAATTATCCTAAAGGGAAACTCTCATGAATATTAGTTCAAGCACTCTTGGATCATCTTTGATGTCTAAACCAAGGAGGAAATCTGTTCTGGCATCAACTTGGCCAATCTGGAATATTGGACCGAAACATGTTTACAAACTAAAGTTGTATCGCCTTTGATCAAATGGCCTCAGATTCCTTAACACTGGGTATCTCCTTATGACTGCTTTTTGACTGCTTTTCCCTGTGGCTCTTACTTAAGCATCTCTGATGGTTAAAAGGAAAGATTTTCCAGTGGCACTGACTAAAACATTAATTAAAGGGAAGATTCAGGGGCCAGATGTGGTGGCTCACACCTGTAATCCCAGCACTTTGGGAGGCCGAGGTGGGTGGATCATCTGAGGTCAGGAGTTCGAGACCAGCCTGGTCAACATGGTGAAACCCTGTCTCTACTAAAAATATAAAAAAATTAGCTGGGCATGGTGGTGGGCACCTGTAATCCTAGCTACTCGGGAGGCTGAGGCAGGAGAATTGCTTGAACCCAGGAGACAGAGGTTGCAGTGAGCTGATACGGAGCCACTGCACTCTGGCCTGGGTGATAGAGTGAGACTCCATCTCAAAAAAAAAAAAAAAAAAAAAAGGAAGATTCAACAGGACCCCAGATACCATGGTCTTTCTGGAAAGCATTATCTCTTCTTCTCTGTTCTACTTGAAGTAGGATGGGCTTTGTAAACTAAATAGCATATGTCACCTGAGATAGGCCAGAGAATGGAGAAATGACTCTAGAAGAATTTTTGTTGCCTTTTTTCCCCATCCATATGCAGCGATTTATCCACTTGCAGATTGTGGAAAGCACAGGCCTGTACACATTCAGAGAAATATAAAGCACTGTATAAAACAAAGGGGGTTGTTAGTAAAACAGATGCAGTGTTAATTGCACTTCTGAGAGTAGCGTAAATAAAACAATACATGTGCTAGAAAATCCTTTTACGATGCTCAGATTTTACAAAACTGGTTTCTCTGCAAAGGTAAAGAAAAAAATCTCAGCACAATTACTAGAATGAGATCTTTCTAAAAATTATTTAGATTGATGCTAATGAGGCCAGTGATTTTCAATGTCTCATTAATTTTCTTCGTTCGACAAATATTTGCTGAAGGTCTGCTCTATACTAGACCATGTGCTTAGTGTTTATGATCATCAAGCAGAATATCTAGCCTTTGTCTTCAAGGAGCTCCATGTTTAAATGCCTAAGTAGATATTTAGGGAAGTGGTTCTCACTGGGTGGTGGCGGGGGATGTGGGGTGAAAAGGGAATTTGGCAATATCTGGAGATATTTTTCATTGTAACAACTGTGGGCCGGGCGCAGTGGCTCATGCCTGTAATCCCAGCACTTTGGGAGGCCTTGGCGGGTGGATCACGAGGTCAGGAGATCGAGACCATCCTGGCTAACACGGTGAAACCCCGTCTCTACTAAAAATCCAAAACCAAAATTAGCTGGGCGTGATGGTGGGCACTTGTAGTGCCAGCTACTTGGGAGGCTGAGGCAGGAGAATGGCGTGAACCCCGGAGGCGGAGCTTGCAGTGAGCTGAGATCGCGCCACTGCACTCTAGCCTGGGTGACAGAGTGAGACTCCGTCTCAAAAAAAAAAAAAAAAAAAAAAACAAAAAGCAAACAAAACTGCGAGGAGTGTGCTATTGGTGCCCAGTAGGTAGAGGCCAAGGATGCTGCTCAACATGCTACAGTGCACCGGACAGTCCCACAACACGGAATTATTTGGCCCCAAAGGTGCATAGTGTCAAGGCTGAGAAACCCTATTTTATATTAGGTAAATGAGTTCTATAATAAGGGCACAAAAAGGTTCTGTGGAAGCCCAGAAAGAGAGCGACTAAATCAGCGTCATGCATTGGAAAGGTTTTTATGAAGAATGTGACATTTTTGCTCAGCCTTCATGGATTAATAAAAGTTTATTTGCTATGGAAGAAGGGGAAGGGCATTTACAGCATGGGGACCAGCCTGTGCAAAGATCTAGTAGCGTACAGGAACAAGGTGGATTTAGGAAATGATAATAGCTTCAATAAGGCCGAAGCTTAGCATGTGTGGAGCAGAAAAGGGGCAGTGGTACACCCTAGACAAGGCCATTGAGGTGATATTGCAAAGCTGTTTCAATGCCGTACAGAACTCAGGAACCTTCAGTGGGATCAGGGCTCAGCAAACTACCACCCAAGGACCAAATCTGGTCCACTGCCTGGTTTTGGATGGTCCATTAGCTAAGAATGGTTGTCCTATGTTTAAAAAGTTGAAAACAAAAATTGAAAGAAGAATGATATTTTGTGACATGTGAAAATGATACGTAATCCAAATTTCAGCATCCATAAATAAAGTTTACTGGAACACAGCCACACTCATTTGTTTATTTATTGCCTGTGGCTGCCTTCACACTCCAACAGCAGAGTTGGGTGGTTGTGGCAAGAGACCGTATGGCTTGCAAAGCCTAAAATATTTACTATCTGTCCCATTACAGAAAAAGTTTTCTGACGCCTGAGTTAGAGAATTGAGAATAATGTGATCACACTATAAAAATCACTGTGGCAGCAGTTTGGAAGATAACCTGGAAGCTGAGAAATCTAGGTGGAAAACCGTTATTAGTCCAAGCCAGGTATTTATTAAGATAATGTATCAGTCAGGATATGCTAGATTGTGCTGCAGTAACAAGTACAGATTTCACTGGATTTCAAGGCAATTCATGTCTGTTGTAGGCTGGTTGGGGTTCTGCTCCTTTCCATCCTCATTCAGGATTCAGACTGACAGAGAAGCCTTTATCTAAACTGTTTTAGCTTTTGTGGGAGAGGGCAAAATAGACATAGCAAGTCACAAGCTGGCTCTTATAGGTTATGCCTGATAGAGACACACAATGTTTCTACTCATATTCCATTAGAACAAAGCAGGTGCCATGGTTACTCGTGGGCTCAACGAGGCAGGACTGTAAAATCTTCCCACAGGGATGGGCACCACAGACAGAAGCAAAATTAACAGAGACGAGGAGACAGATCCTTTTGACATTAGACAGAGACAATGGATAGGAAGAAGGAAGGAGAGGTCAGAGATTAGGGGTGTACCTTGTTTTCTGCTTCTGATGCTTTGGTGCATGGGGATGGCATTCACTGAGAAGGGTGGTCCAAGGAGAGACTGGGAAATAAGATGATGAATTCATTCGGGGCCAGGTGAGAGCAGAACCCCAGCCAGCCTACAACAGACGTGAATGGTGAATTCGGCGTGCCTGTGGGAATTGAGATGGGGGTGCCTAGTTAAGCATCTGGAAAAGTAGATTTGAACCTCAAGGCAGGTGTAAGAAGCTGGAAATTACCATCAATTTTATTCCCCTTGTGGTTGTAGAAAGTGATTGTCTTCCTAAGTGAGAGATGACAAGGTAAGTAAAGTGCTTAGTATACTGCCTGGCACAGAATAAGATACCATTAAAGATTTTAGCAATTATTATTTTTCTTATGAATCAAGTGAAACCATGGAAATACTTCAAAAGCCCATCGATGATTTACCTTGCCTAATTCGGCCACATGGTCATTCCAGTAAAACTGCTTGATGATATGCCATTTAAAAAATAACCTGGAGCTGGTATTATTACACACACACGTTACTAACTTACATATCCTTACATAACCCACAGTCACTCCTGCCTTCAGATGGGATCACAATGCTATTAACCTGAGCAGATTTCGGAATAATTGAAATTCTGTAAGGATTCGTATCTTTCCTGTAAAGGAAACATTATTATTTTTCTCATAGTCAACCATTATTTTCCCACAGTCAACCATTATTACTCTGTGTAAGAATTCTACAGTTCAGGGCACATGTCAAAGCTCAGGACAGGTTTCAGGGACTGTCTATACTTTGTATTTCCCAACAGGTTAAGAAGAGAAATACACAGCAGCCCAACCTGTAACACTGTTTGTTTACCCTGGGAAGGACAGGGTTTTTACCTCTGATAGAAATAGTGGGCTTAGTAGAATCTAAGTTAAACTGAGCAAAGTTAAAATTAGAGATTTAGAGGTAGACACAGTCACACATCAATATCGGTTTTTGTTTTCCAAAGCTAGTCAATTTTGGGGAGTAACTCCATCCATTTATTCAACAAATATTTGAGTTCTCTATATCCCAGTCCACTGATGTAGAATTTGGGGAAAGGGTGATAAATAAGACAGACGAATTCCATGCTCTTACTTTCTGGAGGGGGACAGACATCAACAGATAAACAAATACATAGGTAATATAATGTTAGGTTATGATAACTTCAATGAGTGGAAAAAGCGGAGGAGGGTAGAGGGTTCATATGACGTGAAAAACAGTGTGTGTCTGTGTATGGTGTCCAAGTGCCTCTGTGTTATGTTAAACAGGACTTTCAGGAAAGCTCTTACTAAGTAGGTACTGCCTAGGCAGAGTCTGATGGAGAAAGATGGAACCGTGACGATGTTTTGGGAGAATAGCTCTAATCAGAAGAAAGATAACATGCAAAGGTCTTGGGATAGGAAGGTACTTGGTGTTTTTAAGGAGTAGCAGAGAATCCCAAGTAATGAGGTCAGACCGAGCTGAGGGAGAAGGTTGGTTGTGTTCATGCAGGATCCCAGGGAGCCAGTCAAGGGAAGGAACCTGGAATTTATGAAGCTGATGGGGAGCAACTGGAGCACTGAGGGCAAGGCAAGGTAGCAGCATGATCTCATTCTCATTGCCTTGGCTGCTTGATGGAGAAGAGATTGTAGGATGGCAAAAGTGGAAACAAGGAGGCCAGTGATGAAGCGACTGTGGGTGCCCAACGACGGGGGTCATTGTGGAGGTGAGAAACATATTATCTGGGGACATAGTTTGAAGTCGGAATAAATGGAATTTACTGAGAGATTGCAAGTGGAGTTCGAGAAAATAAGAGGCATAAAAATGACTCTATGTATTTTCGATGGAGCAACTGGGTGCTGTCATTTATTGAAATGAGGAACAAAGAGAGAAGAGCAGGTTTTGCTGGGTCAAGAGTTCTTTAGCCCTCGACATAACCAGGGCCATGTATCCAGGAATAATTTATATCCTTATAACACTTGACATTTTGCAAGAACAATTTCATGCCAGCCATATGAACGAGGCGGGACTGATGCTATTTGTTTCCATTTTGCGAGTGAAAATAACCAAGGCTCAGAAAGAGTGAGCCAGAGATAGTATAATAGACACGACTATTTGAAACACAAGACAGAAACCAACTCCACCTAGCAGAGGCACAAAAGAAAATGTATTGGCTTTTGAGAATGGGGTATCTAAGGATGGAGCTGGCTTTAGTTGTGGGTGGGATTCATGGTGAATGCTGCCCAACTGTCTGTTCATCTGTCCTTCCAAGATGTTACCTTTTAAGTCCAGGTAAATGTCCGGAGCCCCTAGAAAGAGAACTCAGAAGGCTGTGTGCATATATTCTTCCAGGATGACCTCCCTTTCACATGCTGAAAGACTCCTGCAATAACATCACAGCTAAACCCATAAAGATGGAAGATTGAGTGTTCAGCGAGTTGGCTGACAGGCTCTAGTTTAATTCTGATCTGGGAGAGGGGAATCCATCGGAACCCTGTCACCTCACTGCCAGAAGAGATTGCCTTCTTTCTGCTCAGGAAAGATAAAAGACTCCCTGCCTCCCAGAGAAGCATTTTCCCTGAAGCCAGTCACTGCCTGCCCTACTGGGACAGAAATCTCCCGGACTTGGTTTCAGCTGGAGCTGACTTATAGGGAGGCCACTGCTTCTGTGTTGAGATTGGAAGGATTTTCAGCTAGGTGCCTTTGTACTCAAAATCCTATCAGTCAAAAGTTATTCCTCAGGTCTTCAGCTGTCATTGTTCCCTCTGGCTGCTCCTTTTGGAACATAGAAATATCCTAAACTCTGTGTCATTTCAAGTTACTTATGCCTTCTTGTGATTGACATTCTCATATACCCTCATCTTCAAACTTCCTCCTCTTTGTGTCTCCATGACACCATAACCTGCTTGCTTTCTTCCCATCTCATTGGCTGTTTCCTCTACGGATTCTTTGCTGATATCTCCTTCCCCATCACCTGCCAATTTCAAAATACTGACTTTCCTCAGGCATCAGTCATGGGTCCTGTTTTCTACTCTATCTGGACTCTCCCTAGATGAGATCTCATCCATTCCCTGTAGTGGAGACCATTGGCTTCCTACTTGATAGTCATCCTCCCTTCTCTGTTAACAGATTTCCATTCGGTTTAAGTTGGGACAGGGCATGTGTTCAGGGAAAGTGGATGATGACTACTTCATTCCTAGTGGATGATCCATCATGGGATCTAAGCCAATCATGGGGGACCTCATGACCCTTTGCTCATGATTGGTTTAGGGATGAACATGTGATCCAGTTCTGACCAATGGGATCTTAAAGGAAGCTGGGATTCTGGGAGAAATTCCACTCACACTTAACAATTTCAGCCATCTTGAATCTTTACATGCTCCTGAACAGTTGAATAAATTCCTCATTAGGCCTTAAATGTTGTTTCCCATGTTCTCTAGCTGATGGAACTTTGACTCATCCTTCAAGATCCCATGCAAATGCCACTTCTCTGTAGCTCTCCCCTGCCTCTTTTTTTTTTTAATCTCCCGGCTTTCTCCTCTGTGCTCCTGCAGTATCCCACACCTGTATCATGAGACCCATCACGTTGCATGGTGAGTGTGTGTCTTTCTTCCTCAATTCTCAGCTTGTCCAGCACAGAGAGGCTGGCTTGTTTATTTTTGAAACCATCCTGCTGGATGGCACTCTACCTGACTTGAATAAAAGTTTCAATTAAAATGAGTGAAAAGTGCTATTGAGTGCAGCAAGAAAAGATGGGTGATATTGACAAGACGAGCAACAGAGCCACATGGGGGGAATCAGGGGAGACACACAGCCCTACTTTCCTGCTGTTTGCAGGATGTTCACAGTCCTCACTGCAGCTTGTCTGCAGCCCTGCCTGCTTTTGTCCCTGATAACCTCTCTAACTAAAGTTTCTTACCACAAACTCACACTACTGGAAGGTTCAAGGTTTTTGTTTGTTTATTTGTTTTGTTTTCTCACTTATTTCGTTTGTATAATTTCAAATTTTATTTTAGATTCAAGGCTGCAAATGGGCATGTTTGTTACATGGGACTATTGCATGACACTGAGGCTTAAGGTACGAATGATCCCACCCAACTAGTGAGTGTAGCACCCAGTAGGTAGTTTTTTAGCCTTTGCCCCATATAGTGGCCCCAGTGTCTGTTGTTTGCATCTTTATATCCGTGTGTACCCAATGTGTAGTTCTCACTTATAAGTGAGAACACTCAATATTTGGTTTTTCATTCTTGTGTTAATTTGCTTAAGATAATGGCCTCTAGCGCATCCATGTTGCTGCAAAGAACATGATTCCGTATTTTTATAGTGTATAGTATTCCATGGTGTATATGTACCACATTTTCTTTATCCATTCACTACTGATGGGCATCTAGGTTAATTCCATGCCTTTGCTGTTGTGAATAGTACTGTGATGAACATACAAGTAAGTGCATGTGTCTTTTCGGTAGAATGATTTATTATCCTTTGGGTATATACTCAGCAATGAGATTGCTGGGTCATATGCTGAAACTTCAAGTTTTAAATCCACCTATGTTAATTATTTCAGGCCACTGTGCGTTTTCACTGTATCACTTTGCCTGGCATTTCTTCCCATTTTGTTAACTTTGTTAAACTCCTATTCATCATTCAAAACCCTATTCCAATATCACCCTTCTAGGATGGCTTTGCAGGCCACTCTTGAACAGGCTTAATGACTCCCTGGTCTTCCTCTGTGCTTTGAACATAATTTATAGTGTGGCAGCTCTGTCTGTGTGTTTCTCTTCATGCATCTACCTACTACCCAGGACTGTAGATTCCTGGAATGCAGAGCTCATGTTTTCTGCATATGTGTATCTGCACTGCCTAGCTCAGAGCACAACACATCATGGGCTTGGCTGGGCTGGGCATGGTGGTTCTCACCTGTAATCCCAGCACTTTGGGGGGCCGAGGTGGGTGTATCACTTGAGACCAGGAGTTTGAGACCAGCCTGGCCAACAAGGTGAAACGCTTCTGTACTAAAAACACAATAATTAGCCAGGTGTGGTGGTGCATACCTGTAATCCCAGCTACTTGGGAAGCAGGGTGTGGTGGTGCATACCTGTAACCTCAGCTACTTGGGAGGCTGTGGCATAAGAATCACTTGAATCTGGGGGTGGACAGAGGTCACAGGTAGCCAACATGAGGCCACTGCACTTCAACCTGGGCAACAGAATAAGACTCTGTCGCAAAATAAATAAATAAATAAATAAATAATAAATAAAGACTTGCCTGGCTGAACTAAATATCTTGCTTCCTAAGTCCACTGAAACTTCCTCTGATGCATCCATCCAGAGCCCACCACTGGATAGTTCAGCCTCAAGCCATATTTAGTGGGCTTTACAATGGACAAATATAATAATATTATATTTATAACCTGACATTTTGAGCACTTATTTTGTGTCAATATCATTTCAGCTCTGTAATATAGAGGTATCTGCATTTCACAAATGAGGCACAGCAATGTTAATGAACTTGCCCAAGGTCACAGAGCCAATAAGGCACAGAACCAGAATTCCAACTCAGAGTCTGACCCTATGCTGGGTGCACTTTGGGAATCGATAGTGCCTACCAACCTGTCGTTAGGCCCTTCTGCCATATTTCCTGTGGCCCTGTCCCAGATCTTTGCAGCAGAGGTTTTAACTTCAGGAGCCTGCTAGAATCACGCCTCCTTCTTCTGGCTGCAGAGAGTATGTCAATGTACATCACTGAAAGCCTGTGGTATGGTCTTCAATCTTTCCACACTCAGCTTCTTCCGACCTTGACCTTAGAGTCGTGAAGACGATCCTTATGGGGCTGTTACTCAGAGGAACATTGAAACGATCCCTGTGGGGAGACTGCAGGATTTTAGTTCCAGCCTTCTCATTTCAGATCAGCCTAGAGAAAAGAACCATGCTAGCAGCCTGATCCACGAAATTAGGTGAGCTCTGTTCTTTGCCTGTCTTAAGAAATATGGGCGCTGCTCTAAAAATCTTTTTTTAATCTCCTCTCTGGTCCATGTAACAGGAAATTGGTCTCCGCCATAGGCCAATAAATCTCCAACTTTTTATTGAATATTAAAGAAAGACTTCAAGTCAAGTTCAAATCTCTTTGCTTGGAGCTTCTTACATAATACTGCAGCTCCGATACTTCAGGTCGCAAAAGCTTTAAAAAGGAGAAAAATGGAAAAGCTCTGCAGGTCAGTGGCCCTCAGGGATGATTTTTTTCTCCTTAGAAATAATGGCCTATTACTCTAAAAGTCTTAAGCAAGACATTCCCTTTCTCACATTATAACTGAGATGGGGGGATTAATAACCGGTAGTTTCCAGTTACATTTAAAATGAACGTGTAGCAACTTCTCTCAAAAGACAAGCTGCACAGTCCGTGGACCTGTGATGGACAGTGAGTGGCACTGTCCAGGTGCCCTTCCAGGACTGAGGAATTTGCTCCTCCTGCCGCTGGGACTGTTGGTTGACACAGTTCAGCCAGTATGTTCTCCAGACATGCTTTTGGCCTGAGAAAGCTACATGGGCCAAGGCCACATGCTTGCCCCAGGAGCAGCCCAAATGCATTAGGTGAACATGGTGGGGAATAAAGGCCTGGCCCTCTTGCCTCAATCTGAGACAATTCCAAAAGCCATGCAATCTCCACAGCTCCGCAGGCATTGGCTGAGGTCTTTGTTGCAACTGCATCTCTCCTCCCCTTCCTCAAACTTGGTTTTCTCTTTTGGCAGCAAGGGTTGATTCTGCCGGTGCTCTGCAGCAAACTTCCTGCATGAGAATCTCAGAGTCTGTTTCCCTGGGGAATCTATCCTAACACAGACCTTGATGCACCACTGACTGTGAGAAAATGAGCACATTTGGGTTGGAAAGACCTTTAGAAGAAAACATACAGAAGGATAACATTTTTATGATGTTTAAAAACACACAAACACATGTACACTGTTTGCAAATATATAAATAAAGGTGGGGGAATGATAAACACCAATATCAGAAGAGTAGTTACCTCTTGGGTCAGCGGCAGTGGAGAGGAAGCTAAAGAGGGTCCAGGCTCAGCACACAGAAGCTTCAGCTCCACTGGTAAAATTTTATTTTCTTGGCTGGGTCATGGGTGCGTGGATATTTATTTTACTATTATTATGTTTTTTTGGAGGTCAAGACATTCTGTAATAAATATAAATACCAAGGCCTATTCAGAGATGCAGATTTGAAATCCGGTCCTCCAGCTGAAAAGCTGAGTACAGGCTAGTGACTTAACTTCTCTGAGGCAGTAGTTTTGTTTGTAAGTAGCAGAAACTCAAACCAACTCCAGTGACTCTGTAAGACCTTAAAAATCAAATTGAAAGACCACCTAAAAGGAAGTCTGTTCTCTTTCCTCCAGGGCTTCAGGATCTCTCCCATTTCTATTTCTCTGCGTGTGTCTGTCTTATTCTCCTGGTCCCACAGACAAACTTCCCCTGTTTCCTTGTCTGCTAGCGTATTTGGCTGTTCATACCCTCTCCAGTCTACAGCATGACCTTCCTGCTTCAAGTTCCTCATTCCAAAATTCTTATTCTGAATTCCCAGGAGATGAATCTCTATGGCCTCAGCTGAGATGAACTGTCTTTGCATTGAGTACTTACCATAGTCCAAGTAGCTGTGGATAGCAACCCTCATGGCTGGGGTTGGGGGATAGATCATATTATTGTAAGATGCTCACTGCCTGTATTAGGGTTTTCCAGAGAAACAGAACCAATAGGGTTATCTACTTATCTATCTATCTATCTATCTATCTATCTATCTATCTATCTATCTATGTATGTATCTATCTATGTATCTGTGTATCTATCTATCTCCTATATATATCCCTGTATACATACAAGGGTGTTACATAAATATCAGAGGCTGTGGAGGGGGTCAGATTCCCAGGAAGGTGGAAGGAGGACAAGTGTGGATAGGTACCCTCCAAACATGTCTCAGATACTTAACCATTTTCTTGTACAGCTTTTATATAGTTAAATGAAAATAATGAATATTTAAAACAAGGCTTGGCGTTAGAAGGCACCCTGCCAACATTAGTCCCCTTCCTCAGTAGGCAAGTGTCACGTCAGGTATATTTCAGATCCGAGGTTGTATAGATTAACAGTTAATAGGGTTGAGAGTCAAATTTCTAGGGTGGCTCCACCCCTTCCTCTCAGGTCAAGGAGATTAACCTCTTTGTGCTACAAGCTCCTCATTTGTAAAGCAAAGATGTTAGTCTCTTTTCCATAGGGTAGTTGGGAGGGATAAATGAGATGATTTATGTAATAGGCTTTGAGGGTGCCTAGCAGAAATAAAGCTCTCTGCTGTTGAACCATGATTTTTACAACTATCAATAAACTTGTGAATCAGGGAAAAAAAATTCTTGGATGAAGAATTCACACATGGATGAAATTTGGCCACTGCCTTCATAGTCCATGAAACCAACCGGGGATACTTTTGCTAGAAATGTCTTGGGCAAGCTACAAACCCAATCCAATGCTTATTTAATTACTGCTTTCCATGTGCCAGATAGTGGGTGAAGCTCAGTTTCCATGTCCGATTTAAATGCTTAAAGACATGGACAGTGAAAGCCAAAACATTCACCTCTTGCCTGCCTTTCCACTGGAGTGAGTTGCTCACCTGTCATTCTCACTTGAGTTTACAAAGAAAAGCCCCAAAGGCTGGTTGCTAAAGATAGAATATACAGTATGTAAATCTCTAAGAACAGTGCCTGGCACATAATAATTGCTATTTAAGTATTGCCATTATGATTGTTACTATTATTGCTGTCATTATTATTAGCATTATATTCTCTTCTCTCGAGATCTTATGATCTGCATTTTCCCTCTAGTTCCTCTTCTTTTTAGAAAACATTTCACCTCCCAGGTGCTTGGCCTGATTGCTGTCTTAAGACCCCCTGGATTTAGTGCTCACCTGTCTTTAGTATCTGAACATCAGTTCCTGTTGCTTTATTGCCTTTGTGGCCTCTTTGTTGCCTTTTCTCCCAGTTCCCATCGCAGCCTGGTGGAACCATCCCTCCATCTGGTCTCTTAACCCTCCTAGAGGGGAGGGGTATGGGGATTTGGATACAAAGGTTAGAAGTTCAGGCCCGGTGCGGTGACTCATGCCTGTAATCCCAGTACTCTGAGAGGCCAAGGTGTGTGGATCACCTGAAGTCAGGAATTTGAGACCAGCCTGGCCAACGTGGTGAAACTCCATTTCTACTAAAATTAGCTGAGTGTGGCTGTAGTCCCAGCTACTTGGGAGGCTGAGGCAGAAAAACCACTTGAACCCGGAAGGCAGAGGTTTCAGTGAGCCGAGATTGCACCACTGCACTCCAGCCTGGGTGATAGAACGAGACTCTGTCTCAAAAACAAAGAAACAAGCAGACAACGAACAAGCAAACAAACAAAAAGCAACAACAACGAACAAAACACATTAGAAGTTCAGATACCTGTAAGCTTGCTTTTGTTGCAAGAGAGAGCCTACCCAAGACAGAATCTCAAAGAGGTTATTTTCCAGGAAGGTTTCTGAAGATATTACTTACCATCTCTCCTCCAAAATGTAATCTAGAGCAGACATCGCTGCAAAATGAGAGTGACCTACATTTGCACCAAACTTTCCTACCCTCCCAGGAGAGGGCTGCTGAACCGTAAGACTCCCTGCTACAGATGGCTTTGTAGGCTCTCCCCCACCACCTTTCCCCCACAAAAAGCGTGACTTGTTTGATACCACCCAGACTCCGAAGTAATATTCAGCTTGCAGTCCCATCCCCTCCCCCAAAAGCGAGTTATTTGCCAGATCCCAAATGGTCCGTGGTTGATGGATGGTGGGTGATTTCTACATCAGCACACCTTGGAGCCCCAGAGCTAACCCTCTGACAGCGTTAGCATAAAAGATTTACATTTATGTTACGAGGGCCACACAAGAATAATAATTTTAAGATACATTGCCTTGGCTGCTGGTGCACCCTGGGAAATCTAGTAGCGGCAGGCACTGGGCTGCCGCACTGTAATTACAAAATGGCAGTGCAGGAGAGGCTTTCTGGAGACAAGCAGCTAGAGACCAAAGCCATCTGCATGCCTTGGCGGATTGAAATTACAGTAATATATGAAGACATTACCTGAAAAACCCGGCACCATTTAAATGATTTACTCTTCAGCCTCAGCAAGCTTTAATTTAAGGATAAAGTCATTCAGAAAGCTAATCTGATAGGGGAGGCATTATTTCACACAGTTAAGTTAATTTACAGTAGCTGATTGTTGTGGTTGCTTTTGGTATTATTATCTTCCTGCAAACAGCTGATCTGCCAGACAGAAGCAATATACTGCTTAACATAGTGTCTTAATTCAGCAGGCAAGCTATCGGTGATAAAGGTTTGTTTATAAGCAATAGTAGGAAAGTCATTTTGAGGCCATGCTGATAACACTGATGAGAAATATTTTTTTTAAGGGGAAAATGCACAATTATCTAAATGAATGAGCCAGCAAGCCCTGCACTCACACGTCGGTCTGTCTAGAGCTGCTGTCCCTAGTGGTCATTTTCCATTGGTGGGACCTTCTTTCCCTTTTCCATGCATTTCCCCCTGGTGGTCTTTTCCTGTGGTCCTCTCCATGTTTACTGCAAGCTGTCTTTGTGCCTGGCAACAACTTCCCCATTGCCGAACTGACTTCTCTGCCATGTCTTTGAGAAAGCCGTGTCTTGGGAGCCCAGTCAATTTGGTTGTCCCATCGGCTGCCTGCTTTCCAAGAAAAAAGTGAACTTTGAGATTTGTCTTTAATGACTTTTTTTTTTCCCCCATCTTTGGGAGACCCAGAGTGTGTTCTCTTATGGATGTTGAGGGAGAAAAACATCAGAAAGTGGGCATTTGAAAGGGGGTTAACAGATTAGACGGTGGATGAAATTGGAGATTTTGAATGGGTTACATACAAACTGACTTGCTGTTTCCATTACAAAAGTAAGAAGGTGTGATTGTGTTTTATAGCACCTCAGGCTGTTGAGATGATTCGGGGGCTGTATTAGCATGGGCAGGGGAATTTGTCTAATGGATTGCCTTCATCTGCTTAGAAATGTTTTCTTTAAAGATGAATAGTCTCTTGTGACCTCGTGAGTTTATTTCAATAGCAGAGGCATAACTTTTGGAAAGGGGCGGAGGAAATGCTACCCAAAGGATCAGGACATCATTAGCCAATGGTCTAAGAAAGGTGTTCATAGGATAAGCATCTGTTAGAAAGAACCAGGAAAGTCAGATTCATAAAGCAGAAAGGGGCTTAGCCCAGCCCATTCATAAGTAGCTGTCACTTCCTGAGTTATTATTATTGGGTAGGCACTGCGCTGATCTTACTCCGGCTCATTCCCAGTTTATAGAGGAGTAATACAGATTTCAGAGTACACATGATTTCTACCAAAATAGAGAGTGGGAGGAGTCACTTCCTATAGGAACTATATGAGAAGCAGCTTCCAAAGATGATCCTTGTGACCCCCAGCTCCAGTGTTCATGCCTGTGTGTGGGCCCCACCCTGGAGTGAGGATTATGTCCGTTCGACTATAAATTCAGTAAGGGAGAAAAGCCTAAGGCAAACAAATAAACTAAAACCAAAAGCTTGGCTTGCTCAATTGTAACCCAGCACTGAGCACATTCTCTAGCATCTAATAGTCCCTGAAGGTTTCTTGAATCAGGGATTGAATGAATAAATCAATCAATGAGTTTCCTCAGCTATAAGATGAACGTGAAATATCTGTCTTACAGGATTATTGGGAGGAGTTAGTGAGTAAATGTTTGCTTTTTACAGCAGAGATGTCTGATGAAGCTTTTCATCCCTGCCTCCTGCGACATTACGAGCAGGGTGGACTCCCCCATATCTCATTGTCTTTCCCCCAGTGAATCCACTTTATGGTGCTTTGAAGAGCAATGTTGCCTTTTCTGAATATTTTTAAGGGAGACAGTGGAGTGTTGGTATGGCACGTATCACACAACAAATTCCCTATTTGATGTTTCTTTTTATCCCCAATTCCACCCCAGTAAGGTCATCAGGAGAGATCCTCTTCGTCATCCCTTCCCTTCCCGATGGAGTGACCAGTTCTGTGCTCTGTTTTCCACCTGCTTTTCAATATTAAATCTTCCCCCACCATCAAACACAGTGTCTCCTCTCTTCTATATTAGAACTGGTACCAGGATATAGATGCCTTGCTTCCAACCTGTAGCAGGTATATCAGATAAACTCAATGAAAGCATGTCTCTCTCTAAGATGAATCCTCACTCCTTCTGCTAAAAAGTATTCTATATAATTATCCGAATCACCTAGGGTCTGGCACATATTAAGTATGTATAAATATCAGTTCCTTCATCTCATATATAAAAGCGTATGTTACAAAGAAAAAAAAAGTTAAAAATAAAGACAAAGGGATACAGATATTAGAGAAAGAGTCAGAAAGCAGTGGTGACCCCCTCCCCCAGGATGGGGAGGGAAACTGCTTGCTTTGCACATGAACGGTTGTGACTCATCCCTGTATGATTCCCATAAGTGGGGGCTGCAGGCTTTAAAATAAGATTTGATTCCATTTCAAGCACCTCTCTTTAGCCTTCAGAGGAAGAAATGGATCTGAGGAAGAAATGCCAATGGAAATTGCTCACCTTCGAGGGCAGAGATGCTGCCACATAAATTCTGAGACTTGCTAGTCCTCTGGGTTGCATACTGTTGGTCCAACAACATGCTGGCTGGTCGGATTTCTGACCTGTGAAAGGAAGACAGCATCTGACACAGCTTGGAGAACTTAGGATGATCAAGCTCTTCCTGGAAAAGTATGTTCTCTTGTTAAGATGGGGACACAGTTGTCCGACCCAATTCAACATCCTTTCCCAAGCTGTCCTTCTTCCAGTCAGGTGTCAACTAGCATATTCTACACACCAGGAGATGAACTTTTTAAATCGATTATCTCTGCATTAGACTGTAAGCTTCGTGAGGGCAGGCTCTCCATCACATACACCATTGTTTTTCCAAAGTCTAGCCCCATTCCCAGCATTTAGTAACCACTCAGTTCTCTCCACTCCCAAGCACTTTTCTATAGTGATAGATCAGAAATTCTTAAAAGGATGCAACTGGCTATCCCTGACTTCCCCTTTCACTCTTGTCACCCCATTGTACCCCTCCAAAAGTTCTGCAAGCCACATCCACCGCCATTCTAGCAGTCTCCTTAGTCTGAAAGACTGTGATTGTCCCATCAGATGAGTTCTATTAAACATGGGCCCCCATCCATTCAGAAGTACCAACTTCTATTCCACATGCCATGTCCATTTGACAAGAGAGAAGTGGATTAATTAACGTGGTGGGTCTGTCTTCTACCTCGCTGTCTTGTACTGCAATGGAGACCAAGAAAAATCCATTAGATTATACTTAAGAGATAGCTGAAAGAAAGTTTAGATTAAGTTTATCTCTTGAGGCAATTTTATTAGATAGATTAAGTTTCTGTTCATCTCTCCAAAGACTGTAGTAATAACCAGTGTCATGACTTTCAAATCCTTTCGACTGCAGAGGGTAATCAAACATGGTTGTCTTTTTATCCCTCTCCTTTACTTGTTAGTATTCTACAATCCTGACTCGTTCATCTGTCAGAGGGATGGTATTAAGGGGATCAATGTTGACAAGTGATAGTACAAATTATGTAATGCTGATGACATTTCACTGTCTCCTTTTGATCTGCAATTCCCACTCTCAATCATTCCTTATTTTATAAAAACTATTGAAAGAGAAAGGCAGCTGTGGACGCCATTGGCTTCAGTCGCTAAGCCCCAGGAGTAAAGCAGGGTGAATTTGAAGAGTAAAGGAGGTTTCTGAATTAGACGTGGGGCCTGGGAAGATGACCTGACTGACAGAAGGGAAAATTGAGGTCATCTTCCTACAACAGGCCTTTGACAGCTACCGCTTGGGACCACATTGCTGTAGTCCCATGAAATATTTGACATGTTAGGCCCATGCTGGCTATGGACTTTCTGTTTCAAGCATATATCCTTTGACTTCTCCTCCGTAGGGAATTCCACCCTTCCTTTTGGGGAATTGATGGAGGATAATTTAAAAGGAAGAACTGAGCTGGTTTTGTATGAAGAGCAGAAGATTAGAATGACAAGTATGGGGGTGGGAGTGGCTATCTTCCCTGGCGTAGGGAGAGCTCTGCGTTTTGGACCAAGCAACAGATAACTAAATAAGAAGAAACATGTTCAAGTACAGCAGAAGACACTTTTGTGGGGAAGGGGAACACATCTTCCTTCCTCATAATGCTTCTTTTCTCAGAAAGAGTCCCTGCGAGTGTGACCCCCTAGACATTCCCCCTACTCTCTCAATGCATCTCTCTTTGTAAACCTAAAGGAGAATGGCTATTCACAAACATGGGTTCTGAATTGAGAGAGGTATGACCCTTTCTGGTTATGACCTCAGATAGTTGCTTAATTTCAGGGAATCACGGTTTTCTCATTTGCAAACTAAGAATAATAGCACCAAACTTGCAGGGATGCTATAACTCGTAAGATGGTTGACTCCAGAGTCTTCCACTTTCTAAGGTACTTACTCACTAGGAGAGTTCATAAAATTTTATGAAAACATCTCCTGTGGAGTCAGATTTGGTCTGGGGCTTTACCTGATTTCTATGATCTGATACATGTCATATGACCAATAAAATCTTTCATGCTTCCTTCAGCCAAATGGACTCTGCCTTCCTTTACTTCATGACACTGGTCCTCAAAGGACTAGAGTAATGGGTGGGTGGGATGAGGTTTGACGGCTTTAGCATAATTTACTTGCCTAACTCTTTCAGCAGATTCATTTATTTCAAAAATATTCATTAATCACATACTCTGTATTGAGTACTTTTCTAGGCATTGAGGATTTAATGATCTGTAACACATATAAAATCTTGATTGTTGCAGTTGGTCAGTTCATTGACGGAATGAGCCTTGTTTCATGCATGTTGGTATTTCTATGAGCTGTCATGTTATCTGGAGCACAGTGGGCACTCAAACAATGTTTCTTGAATAAATGAGTAGACAAATGCATACAAACCATTTATATCCTTCCTAACCACCAATGCTGCGTTGCAGAGAGACTGAGTCATTACTGGGAAAGGTTCTCAAGACATGAGAAAACACTGTTGTTCCAGACCAGCAGTGAAGGCTAGGAGGAAGAAACAGGATTCAAGACCACATTTCACCACAAGGTATTCTTTAGAATGTAAAATAAAAACAAATAGAATTTTATTAATCTATTTTTGCCTATGGCCCGGAAAAGCCCTTATGTCAAAAATCCCTGCCTCTAAATTATGCTTTGTCTTCCCATTATACATTTTATTAACCAGTCTTTTATTAGCAATCTTATTACAGTTGATCTGCACATGAATAGAAACAATTTACAAATGATCAGGGTTGGATTAGAGAAACCATAAACTCAATGCAAATTGTTACAAATTATTTACTGGCTTCGCACAAATCTGCATATAGATTGAAGAAGCCAATCAGAAAGGCACCTTCAGGTATTCTTCCCAGGATATGATTGTGAAGATAGTTGCAGACTGGTATGCGTTGTACGGAATAGAAATGAAAATAAATAGATTCATTTGTCAAAGACACTTAGGTGTGGGTCTTCTCGTTTAATCAGAACTTTGGAGCACTGGGTATCTGGGAAAATTTAAAAAGGGGAAATGGGAGGGGGTTGGAGGTGGGATTACCATAAGTATAAAATCAGGACTCAGAGGCATAGAGAGGAATTTTGGAAAAACAAAAAGTGGAAATATTGAGATACAATATTTTGTGTGTTTAATTTTATTAATCTTTTATGTTTAATTTTTTAAGTTTAATTTGATTAATCTTCCAGCAACTCTATGAAACAGGGAGACCATTACTTCTGTTTCTCAGATGGAGGAACTGAGGTTTTGCAGCATGGCCAAGGTCACACAGAGATCAGGGCTTAGATCTGAAACCTCTGCCTCCACATCTGAGGAACCATCAATGAAAGCATGGCCTATGTTATTGGAGTTGTTTCTGTTTTGCGGGGAAGGGGTGCAGGTTCTTGGGAATAGCTCCAAAGTCCTAACTCTCTGCCAGCACCAGAACACGTGAATAAATCCAGATTACCCCTTTACTTCTCCTTTAGCTGAGGGGGTGGCATGGTTTAATGCAAAGAATTCAGGGCTGGGCACCCGGAGGAATAAGCTCTTCTATTCCTTGAACAATTATTTTCTCCTCTTCGGGACTTGGCTTACTTTGGTTGAGGGACAAGATTAGATTTCTCTAAGCTCTTTATATGTTTACTTTAAACTCTTTATATATTACTTTTGGCTCAGGGCCAAAAAAATGTTACCACCTATGTATCCTCTGCAGACACATATTATTCCTTTGGCAAAAGGGGAGTTGGGCAAAGTTGAAGCTCCCATTCCCTACTTCCATCTCTCGGAGCTGCGTTTTCTCGTTTTCTTTCCTCTCTAGCATTTCACACTTCTCTTCTTTCAGCCAAAAACTGTTCTCAGGTCATTTTTCAATCCTAGTAACTCAACTCTTTGCCCAGGGATATTTGGCTTTTAACAAAGATCAGAATTTTCATCCAAATGATAAAACACTTAATGGTGATATTTTGGATCTTTTCCATTGAACGGGAAAGGTTTTTGGCAACCCAGGGCCTTCTCAGAGCCCTGAAAAATTCAACTACATCTGCAGTTATTGATTCTTTTAGATTCCATGGCTAACACTGTGGATCTTTGGGGATGGGGTGGAGATGACGTGTTGCCTTTTCACTTTTTCAATGCGGGATAAAGTTTTTTCTATTCTACTTGTTGCTGTTGCATGGTGTCAACAATGAGTGTTAGAAATGCTAAAATGGGAGACATTCTCTACCTTCTGCTTCCTTACCAGCTGTGGGACTCATCTCGCCGCGTGTGAAAATGAGCATCATCATTATATGAATAGTAACAAGAGGTACATTTTTCAGATGCTTCCCATGCATGGGCCAGGCATGACTAAGAGCCTTGTGTGCTTTATTTTACTGAATGCTCACAACAACCAATAGATCTGGTATTCTGTTATCACCTCATTTCACAGACTAGAAAAATACAGATTTGGGAGGATGATTTGTCTCATTGCATACAACTATGAATTAGAAGAGATGAGTCTATCTCAGTTCTGTTTGACTTCAAAATCTATATCCTTAACTAATAAACTGTGTTCACTGTAGGAGTTTGAAACATATGGAACAGGATCAGGCAGCTTTTCTAGATCTTTTCCATCTCAAAGATATAATGGATAAAGTTTCACAGTTACTTAGAGAGTATCTGGTCCAACGCCCCATGTTGCAGAGAAAGGAACTGGGGCAATACAACAGAGATTTTTATAAAATATATATGAAGATGGGGGCATTGGGAATAACAATGGGAGCAATAGGGGGATGGCAAGGCGTTAAACCTTGACTCTTCTCTCCAGAGGCCGACACTCACCCATCATTAGGAATACTGTGCACTGCACAACTCTAGGGGGCGCCACTTGCATTGGCTATGTGGTGGTAGACTGTCCCCTTTTCTTTCAGTCTCCCTACTCTGTCATATAAGGCTAGAGAATTTTCTTACCTTCCTATAATTTTATTTCATAACCATTTCAAAGGTAGAAGACAGCCAGCCTTCCTTTTTTTCTTCTTCTTTTTTTTTTTTTCCTTTTTCCTGAAAGAGAAGCTGAGAGCTTGCAGAGACTGGGTTGCTGGCATCAGTGGGTTTGGAGGATGCTAGCAAATCAATCAGGAGCTGCATTGTGAATGCTTGGCATGGACTTTTTTCTCTTTCTTTTCATTCTTTGTGTGGGGGGTGTGTGTGTGTGTACACATGCAACTTTGGTGGTTTTCCACCAGCAAAGGACTCAGGAGCTCGAAGCTTGATGTAATTAAACAGCGGCAGTATAAACTGTACCCAGGCTTGCTTTGTACATGAATCTTCTCTTTTGCTCTATTAACAAATGCCCCACTGACTCTGTACTCTGCATTCATTAAACACCCTGCACCTAGAGTGTTTCAGAGCCTGCTGACATGGACTCCCTATGACTGCAATCCAGAGTTTGGGGCCCATAAGGGAATTCCATGCTGCTGTTAGCAATCTTTTAGGCTGCTCTGAGGTTATGCAGAATAAACTTAGCAAAGTCAATAGGACCTCTGCAGGGACTTCTGATGGTGGTGCCCATGCCTATGACTTTGTTCCTCTCAAAATACTCAGCCCAAGTCCTCAGGAGTTGAATTCGGATAAAATTGAAAGGTAAACTAATTTTACTGGGGCCATTTGAGCTTTTGTGGTTTGACTTGTGTCAGCATTTCCCAACAAAATCGAGTTCTTTGGGGATTTTGAGACCTGCTTTAAATGTCTTTTTTCACCCTTATTATTATTCTGTCTAGTTCTGAATCTAGCTCCATTACAGGTTCTGATATTTGGACAAAATAACCTTCATTGCCACTCTCATCATGTGTGGCTCAGGTGTAAATATATTTATTATAGACGCACACATACTCTTTCATAAGAAAACAAACACACATGGATTCTGTATTTGTTCAAGATGGTTTTAGTTGTAAATGACAGAAACACAAATCAAACTGGTCAAAAGAAAATTCAGATATTTGTGTAGGTGAGAAGTTTGAGGGCGGGTCTAATTTCAGACTGATTTTCATACTCAAGTGTGGTGGTAGGACTTTGTCTCTCTGGTTCTCCACCTCCCACCTCTGCTTGCATACGCCTGTCTTTTTTTTTTTTTTTTTTTAAATTTTTATTTTTCTTTAAGTACCAGGATACATGTGCAAAAAGTTCAGGTCTGTTACATAGGTATACGTGTGCCATGGTGGTTTGCTGCACCTGTCAACCCATCATCTAGGTTTTAAGCCTCACATGCATTAGCTGTTTGTCCTAATGCTCTCCCTCCCCTTGTTCCCCACCCCCTACGGGCCCTCGTGTATGTCGTTCCCCTCCCTGTGTCCATGTGTTCTCATTGTTCAGTTCCCACTTATGAGTGAGAATATGCAGTGTTTGATTTTCTGTTCCTGCATTAGTTTGCTGAGGATAATGGCTTCTAGCTTCATGTATGTCCCTGCAAAGGACATGATCTCATTCTTTTCATGGCTGCATAGTATTCCATGGTGTATATGTGCCACATTTTCTTTATCCAGTCTATCATTGATAGGCATTCAGGTTGGTTCCATATCTTTGCTATTGTAAATAGCAACCTGCCATCTTCTTCCCAGAGGAAATCACTCCATGGTAGGCAAGATGGCTGCCAGTAGCCATGGAGTAGAAAATGCCCTTATCTCACCATTCATCTCAGAGGAGAATGATTGGCCTTGCCTAGGATCGTGTGCCAACTTTGAGCCAATCACAACAGCTGTGGGTGGGATCAGGGATAGGCTTAGTCTGGGTCTCACACCTAGGGAGTGTGATTGACAGCTCTTCCAGCACCACAGGAAGTGGAGAGCCAGGGCTCTGTTGCATCCTGGCTGTGTGCCTGAGCAATGTGCTTACTTCACTGCTTTTTAGTTTCTTCAACTGTGGAAGGGGTGGCATACTACTCATCTCACAGGCATTATCAAGGATTAAATGAAATAATGATTTGTATAATAACCACTTATTGAGGAGCACTGATGATAGACACTGGACACTTAATAGGCACTTTCTTATTTACCTTTTATTCACATCCCAATCCACAAGCTGGCCATCCTCAGAACTTGTTGGTTGGGATGTGAATAAAGAGGTCCATTGCTCATATATTTGTGCAAAGGAGCGGAGTTCCTGACTAGAGAACTACTCAGAGTCTTTAGCATGAATATCCCCAAACAGATTGCCAAAACGATTTTAACAAGGGAGATTTTTGATCATGGATATTCTTAGGATAACTGTTGCTCCACATGACCCAGTTGTAGAAGCATGCTGTTTAAATTTGAAAGCCTAAGTCCTAAATAAAGGCAGACCAGCGAGCTTTGTACATGGCTTGCCTTGTTTTGGCTTCTTCTAACTAGTTTTACTAAATTTCTTGTTAATAAGCAGTATTATGAAATAATAGAATTAAATTAGTTAATATTCTAATTAAAGCCAGCTAATGGATTTATTGTGGATATGATTGAGATCATAAAATGATGTTCCCATCAGGATACACTGCTCTCAGGCTTTAGTACCAGGAGACTGTAACCTCCCTCAAGCAGCTGGCTAATTTATAATTTTCTGGAAACAGTTTCCCTCTTTGCTTTGGCTGCCAGGAAGCTCAAAGTCAAATGTTGGCCCTACTTCTAGCAAGTTCACAGAACTTGTGTTACGCATTTTGTGTATTACTTTATCCTTGGCTGTATTTCTACTTTTCATATTACCTTTATTCTAATTTTAAACATTACCTATGTTTGTGTTGTTTTATTTCTGTAGGTGTCTCAGATCTTTGTGGAATTGAGATGGCGCTCTGAAAATAAATAAATAAAATTAAGTAAGTGCAGGTGGGATCTCAGGGGCCTTTTTCTGTAAAGATAATGTTGGCTGTGCTAATGCCCTTTCTCCTTCACTGCTAATGCCTTGGCTCTGCTTGGTGCCACTTGTTCAATTATAGCGCCAAGCTCCTGTTTTACAAGGCTTCCTTTGAGCACATCTAATCAGAAACAGCTCCTCTTTGCAGTCTCTTTGTTCACTGACTGGAACCTTAAATGCCTCGCTTTGCCTAATAAATAACCCAGGGGCTCAAACTTGGCCTTAGCCTTTATTTAGAAAATGGAACTGGCGAAGCTCAGAAGCACATGCATAGCCAAGGCCATTGGAAGGTCAGACATCTCTCAGGCATTTCAGGAAGGTTGTATATTGCCCCATTTCCTCCCACATTTATTGGGCATTTTTTTTTTTTCCTAGAACCCTCTGTGCTTGCTCTTAGCTTGGCACAGACAGCATTGGGTAAATCTACTGGTGTAGGGATGAACGGGTGACTCACTACCAGGTGACTCATGGCTCTTGCACGTGGACTAAAATGTGTGATGTGCAAGGCTGAGTTAAGTCTAAGTGACCATCTGTGAAGTTTTGGTTACTTTCATCCACCTGCTTTTTCTACATTGAACATTATTAGGTAGCAACTACCAAAGGGATATAAAAGAGTGAGCCATATCCATTATAAAGAGGCCATGATGTGAAAGCAGCCCCATGCTGTTTTTCCATCTTGAGCTCAAATCCTGGCATCATTGTTATTCACGGTGTAACCTTGGAGAGTTTTCTTAAGTCTCCAAGTTTCGATTTCCTCATTTATAAAGTAGGGACATTCTTAGCCCCTCCCTTAGTATTGTTGTAAAATCACTGAGATTGTATCTTTGTACACAAAGTCTATTCACAAACTCAGTGATCTGTGAATAGACTGAATATTTACTTCCTCTCCAAAATCTGTTTGTTGAAATGTAACCCCCAATGTGATAGCATTTGGAGGTTGGACCTTTGGGCAGTAGGTAGGTCATGAGGGTGGAGCTCTCATGGATGCGGTTAGTGTTCTTATGAAAGGGACCTCAGAGAACTCCCATGCCCTTTCCACCATGTGAGGGCACAGCGAAAAGTTGGCCGTCTATGAACCAAAACATGGGCCCTCACCAGACACTGAATCTGCTGGGGCCTTGATTTTGGACTTTCCAGCCTCTAGAACCGTAAGAAATAGATGTTTGTTGTTGATAAGCCACCCCATCTATGGCATTTTGTTATAGAAGCACCAACAGACTAAGACATGCCTTTTCTCCTCTTCACCCGCAATTTACCTAGTTAACTTCTTTCTGCTCCTCTTTAGCTCTTGGTTTAGAAGATGTTTCCTTGTGTGAAGACTTCCTTGATCTTTACGACTGAAGCATGTCTCTTATCACAAATTCTCATCATACTCTGCATCCTTCTCCCTGATACCTGTCACAGTTGCATTTTGACACTTGCTCGTATGATTGTTTAGTATCTGTCGCTCCCAGGAGACTGTAAGCTCCATAAGGGCAGGCACTGCGTTGTCTTCTGTTCCCTTGTGTCCTCAGTACTTTCCTCTGGGATGAGCTCAAAGTGTAACTCAAAACAGAGTGAATAGTAATTAATGAATAAAGAGGGTAAGTGGTTGGTGTTGGTCAGAATCTGCAGAAGAGACAGAGGAAGGTGCTAACTTGAGCATCTACCAACATCTACTATGTATTAGTCCATTCACACATTGCTATAAAGAAATACCTGAGACTGGGTAATTTATTAGAAAAGATATTTAACTGACTCATGATTCCACAAGCTGTACAGGAAGTATGATGCTGGCATCTGTTCAGCTTCTGGGAAGGCCTCAGAGAGCTTTTACTCATAGTGGAAGCCAAAGCTGGAGCAGGCGTCTTCACATGGCCAGAGATGGAGGAAGAGAGAAGGGGGAGGTGCTACACACTTTTAAACAACCAGATCCCCCAGTAACTCACTCACTATCATGAGAACAGCACTGAGGGGATGGTGCTATCCTATTCACGAGAACTCCACCCCCGTGATCCACTCACCTCCCACCAGGCCCCACTTCTAACACTAGGGATTACAGTTCTACATGAGATTTGGTGGGGACACAGATCCAAACCAAATCATACTACAAACCAGATATGGTGCTGTGTGCTTTACCTAGGCCAACAGGTTTAAATTTCAACACAAACCACCTTGAGGCAGGGGTTGTGTTGTGTTCATCTTGTATCCCCAGAGCCATGTTGAACATACACGTTAGGTCCAATGAATGTTGGATTGCATTTATGTCTTGCATTAAAAATTTAGATAAATGAGCAAATGGATCTTCATGACACATATGAGCTGGAAAGTCACCTACCAAAGATTGTCAGCATTGCTAGGATGGAGGTCTGAGTCCTCTTTCTGTCTCATTTCTTGGCGGTACCAGGCTAAAAATGGACAGCTTCTAATTAGAAACGCCGCCACCCCTACCTCTTGCTCAACTGCAGCTTATGTGAGTTGGTGTGCTCTTTATTTATTATACATGTCTGCATATTGAGATAATTGGGTTGTAGAATATTGCATGCAGACTAATCTGAGAATGATTTCTGCTGAATAGAAATTACTTATTTTGATTCCTCGGGGGTTTGTTTTGTCAAAACTCATGTAGTATTTAGCAAAGTAATCATTGTTCAATTGCCGAGCACAGGAAGTGTAAAATTATCCTAATAAGAATGAAAAGAATGAAGAGAACGAGTGTGGCTGACCTCGTCAACTTGATTAGTGATGGTGTTTCATCACCTTCTTGAGGCCTAACCTCAAACGCTGCCCGTGAAGATCACCGTGTACCTCTTTATCTCACTGGCCCTAATGAGATATGCAATTTGTCATATGGTTGTTCAGCCAGGATAGAAACAAAAAAAAAAAATAGAGAAGAAAGAGGATATTTCTGATATTCATAAGAAAATTACTCAATCACAAATTAATAGCTAAACTAGAAGGGTAATTTTGAAAGCCAGGAGCCTGGTTTTTCCATATATAGATACATGCTCTGTGACCTTGACTTAGTTACTTAACCTCTCTGAACCCCAATTCTTCATCTGTCTGATGGAGTTAGTAATAATACCTACCTTATGTTAGCTTCTTATAGTCAAGAATCTGTTTTGTTCATCTGCCTCATTCAAGAGGGTCATTGACCATTTGGCCCTTCTTGCTTTGCAGGAAGCTTTGAAGCAAAACATATCCTTGTGGAAATTTTGGGGCAATCTACACAAAAAGAATCCATGAAGTTTTCCTTTGGCATCTTCATGTGTAAATAAGAAATAGAAACACGGTAATAAAAGTGCTTCCTATGAATTATCTCCTTGCACACATGTGAGGACACTCAGAGGTGGGTTGAAGAAACATGCTCAAGGTCACACATTCAAGGTCACACAGGGAGAATGTGGCATTCAACATCAGGTCCCAGTTCTTATATTTCTTTCTGTTTCTCTGACTGGTGCTGATAATACGGGGCTGTTATGATGACCTAGAAGAATCTGTTACTTTTTTATATCTAATGAAAGGTGAGGCCCTATGTCTGAATAAACTACCACCATGGTAGATGCAGGAGTGGTTAAGAGGACAAATTCTGGAACTGCAAAGCCTGCACTGGAATCTTGGCTCTGGTTCTTTTTAGGTGTGTGAATGTAGGCAAGAACTTAACCTGTCTGTGGAGGGTTAGAATAAAGATTTCAAATTCTTTGATGCTATGTCCATTGAGATGTGGGCTCAAGGTTCCTTTCCCTTGCATCTAGGTAGACTTCCAATGGTTAAAGTAGATGTTGGTTTAGGAGATGTTTCCTTGTGCGAAGCCTTCCTTGATCTTTTTGACTGAAGCATATCTCTTATCATAAGTTCTCCTCATACTCTGCATCCTTCTGCCTGACACCTGTCACAGTTGCATTTTGACATTTGTATGATTATTTTATGTCTGTCTCTCCTAGGAGACCATAAGCTCCATGAGGGCAGGCAGTGAGTTGTGTTCTGTTCACCCTTGTGGCCCCAGTGCTTTCCTCTGGGATGAGCTCATAGTGTAGCTCAATATAGAGTGAACAGTGAAGATGAAGTCAGAATAGGAAAGTATCTGCTGCTGGCATACTCAAAGGTCTCCATGTTGTGAGGAAGCTCAGATACACGGAGAGACCACCTGTCATTACTCCAGTTGAGAGCTCCAGCTGATCTGGGCCTTCAAGTCTCCCCAGCCAAGTGTCAGATGTGAGTGAAGATCTTCTAGTTATTTCCAGATATCAGCCACTGGAGTCACCCCAGCCGGTCAGATCTTCCCAGCTGAATCTCGCAATGTGATGGAACAGAGACACATCATGTCTTCTGTGCCGTGTTTGAATTTCTAACCCATCGAATCTATGAGGACTGAAAAATGGTTGTTTCATGCCATTTGTTTTAGGGTTGCTTGTAACGCAGCAATAGTAACTAGAACCCAGGTTAAGTCTCAGAATCCTCATCGGCATGATAGAGGTAATAATAATGTCATTCTTATAGGAGATTTGAGAATTGGAAGTTGATCTTAACATTGTATCTTACACATAGTAGGTCCTCAACAAATGTGGATGATAAATAATGTTACTACATAATAGGATCACTAGCATCGTCTAATAATTTGGTCATTGAGTATGGGAATTAGGAAACCTGGAACACCACCCAGGCTGATGTGTTGTGACTGAGACGGGGGCTGCAGCCAGTGTGCAAAGAAGCAATACCAGCTGTCAGAAGCTTTTGTTCTGCCTCTACCTCCTGGGAAATAATGTGGCTTCCACAAATGTCCAGGGCAAGCAAAACCAGAGTATTTGCTATGACTCCAAAAGTTTTCAGAGGAGGCAACTTCGATTCCTTTACAAACTGCGCAGTCCTGAATTATCACTAACGTGGTACTGAGTGAGGAAATTGCATGCCTCTAAGTTTCCCCCTCCAATTGCCATGTTAAACTCCAGCAAGTTGGTCTGTTTGTTCTATGCAGCAGGAATCTCAGCTGTGGACCAAACTTGCAGCTTGTACTCTCTTTCCTCCCTCCTCTGACTTCCGCAGGCCCCCGATGGAGTCCCTTGCCACTTCTCAGCCTCAGGAGTGGGTTTCTGGATCTTTTCCCCATCCAGGCCAGCTGTCTGCTGAAGTGTCCAGCAGTGCAGTGAGGTCTCATTATAGAGCCCGGCACCTTCCGAGCTTGTGTTTCTTGGCGTCCCTTTGAAGTAGAGGTTCTGGCCATCCCTGCAACTCACAGTCCCTCACTAAGTTACATTACCTGCTGTTGCCTTAGTACCTTATGCTTTGATTATTGCCAGGCTGTGGGTAGCCCAATATTTCTCCCCAGAGCTGAATGCAGGCTTGAGAATGAGACTCAGAGTGAAATCCTTTGAGCTGAGCCCTGGAAACCTTCCTACGCTTCTAGCTTTCAATCCTGTGATGATCCACTACACTCTTTCCTGTGTACTTGTGGTTAGAGAACTTGGGGTTATCGTTCTCAATTTCCTTCCTGTGGTGACAGTGCCTAAGATGTGATAAACATTGCTCAGAAAAAAAGTCAGCTCTTCTAGTTATCTGTTGCAAGGGTACCAAGACACCTTTCTTTCAAGAGATGGGACCAAAGGGCTTACAGGTATTTTTTTTTAAGTGAATACTTTCTAAACATTTACTATGTGTCAAACAGTGTTCTAAATGTGCTCTAGGCATTCTCTCACTGAATCTTTGCAACAACCCATTCTTTTCATGCCCATTTTAAAGATGAGGGAGCTGAGGCTTGGAGAGAAAAGGTAACCTTGCCAAAGCTGGGAAATTGTGGATCTGGAAATTGCATGAAGGTGACCCAGCTCTAGAGATTAGAATTGTTTTAGACTCTGCATGCTACCTCTTGATGTGAGACACTGAACTCTTCTCCCACCCCCCATCCTCCATGGAGGTGACTTCTGGTCTGACAAGGGATGTTATTCATCTCTTCAGTCCTTCAGTTTAGTTCAGGACCATGCCAACAGAAGATGTTGGACAAAGTGTTTGTGCAACGAATGGGCGCAAGGGAGACCACTGCAGTGATGTGAGTGAAACAGGGACTCCTAGTTGAAAACATGAGTTATTTTTTAGGGTCCACAGCCTTTGAGGAGACATCTTAGTTGTTGGGACAATCTTAGTGGAACTGCAATAAGAAAATACAAAGTGAGAAGCAAAGGGTTACTGAAGGTTACTGTCACCATATCTCATGGGAGTCCAGAATTCTACCTCTCATTGAGTCAGGAACTGGGAATTGGAGAGAGAGCAGGACTCAGCTTCCTTGTCTTTAAAACGGGCATGAAAAGAACGAGTTGTTGCAAAGATTCAGCAAGAAAATGCACAGAACACATTTAGAACATTGTTTGACACATAGTAACTGTTTAGAAAATATTCACTTAAAAATACTTTTAAGTTATTTTGTCCTATCTCTTCAAGGAAAGGTGCCTTGGTACCCTTGTAACAGACCAATAGAACAACTGACATTTTTTTCCGATCATCTTCCATTTATGACTCTCTCTGAATATCTGATTATGTTTTTCTCCCTCTTTTTTTTTTTTTTTTTTTTTTTTTGCATTTGTTTTCTTCTTTGCTCCCTCCATGGACATATGATGACCTCCAGAGTTTTCCCATCTTGGTTCAAGACCCAGTTTCAAATTTCAGAGAGAGAGAGAAAGCCTAATTTCTCAAATTGGTTGTGATGTTCATTACTAGTCTGATGTCCAGTTGCCTGAAGGGTGAGGGATGGGATGCTGAGTATAAATATGGTGGCCAGAAACCCTGCTCCCAAGGTTGAGGGAAACATTGAGGGGGGGAAACACACCGAAATGTGAATATCCAGGGCTGCTGCATCAATTTCGAACTAGATCTGACCTAAGGATATCTGAGTTGGGGGTAAGAAAATAGCTGGCTTAAATTAGCCCCTCTTTGCAATAGAAGTGTGTCTTGTGAAATGTGGTGCCTGAGGAGGAGGCCCTTCAAAACCAGCCACAATCAGCTGAGAAACTGGGACATTTGGGTGGGACCACAATTTAAAATTAGTTGCTCATCTTAGGGATACATGACAATATGTGAACAGTTGTCAAGTATTACTCTTAGGGAATGCTTTGAAAGGAAAAATTCTTTGGGCATGGTGGTTCATACCTGTAATTCCAGCACTTTGGGAGGCCGAGATGGGATGATCCCTTGAGTCTGGTAATTCAAGACCAGCCTGGGCACCGTAGTGGGACCCTCATCTCTACAAAAAAATAATAAAAAAAATCACTCAGATGTGGTGGTGCACACCTGTAATCCCAGCTTTAAAGAAAACGTATTTGACAACAGGAACTGTGTTCACCACTGTAATCTCAGTCTACCTTCATGCCTGGAGCATGGCAGGTATGTATATTAGACAAATAGGAATTTATTTATGAGGCCCTACTGTACTCCAGGCTCTAATACCAGGCATATTTTTTTTTTGTATTTTTTTTAGTAGAGACGGGGGTTTCACTGTGTTAGTCAGGATGGTCTCGATCTCCTGACCTCGTGATCCACCCGCCTCAGCCTCCCAAAGTGCTGGGATGACAGGCGTGAGCCACCGCGCCCGGCCACAGGACCTTATGAGTCCAGGTTTTTCTTCCCACTTTATAGATT
This sequence comes from Macaca mulatta, assembly GCF_049350105.2. Lineage (NCBI taxonomy): Eukaryota > Metazoa > Chordata > Mammalia > Primates > Cercopithecidae > Macaca > Macaca mulatta. The sequence goes on along the minus strand of NC_133425.1, from coordinate 9,589,059 downwards.
AAAAATGGGAAGCTCGGAGAATTTAAACAAGTCAACCAAGATCAGAATTAGTAAATTTTGAGGTTTGCCTCTTGGTTTATCTGACTGCGTATCCTGGTCTCTGTTTGTTACTCCACAAAGTCTCTCTGATCCAAAATGAATGTCCTGCAGAGTAAGAAAAATACAAAGTGATTTATCTTCCATGAGAATTTCTGGAGGAGGTGCAGGACCTCCAGGTACCTGAGCACCAACACGAGGGAATGTTGATAGAGATCTGGTCTTAATTAAGCTGGACTCTCCTCAGGGATGCCTCGGTGCTTTGGCTCTGAGAGTGAAAAGTCATGCATACCTAAGAGCTCAGAGTAAACAGAGTGGCCACCATGGCTGGTTCCTCCATCAGCAGGAAATCTAAAAAGGCAAGTTCAATTCTGATGAAGGCAACACACCCAGAGGGCAGAGACTGCTGCTCTGCAAATGATCAGTGCTACATCGGAGAAAGGAAGGATGGTCAGAATGGATGCCAGAACACCAGGGACTGGATGGGAAGACAATGTGTTTGTATGCCGTGGCTCAGGGTCCAGGGAAGACTGAAGCTTACCAGATGTGATGAGAATGAAAACCACCAGCCTGTGTCTTTGAAAACATCACCCAGGCGCTCACCCTGCCATTCTTCTACGATACTCCTTTTTCTCAAAGCTTTTTCAATTTCTTTATATTGTGCTGAGATACACACGAGTGAATTTGCCCTGGGCCAGTTCCTTGAGAAAGACCTGATTCTTCAGTGGGCTTCAGAGTGGCTCTTTAGAAGCTATTATCAAACCAATTCATCATCCAGGGAAACATATTTATACAATCGTTCTGGTTGGCTGAGTAATTTTTGCTTAAGTTACAATGAGGGGGCAGGAAGGATTAGGAAAATATTATTTGCTTGGTCTCTTGTAACACTGATTGTTTTCTTAAGTGCTGTATTTGGTATGCTAGGATTGCAATTGATCAAATAAGCCAATAATAAGTATGTGGCTTGTGATAGTCAGTCTCCGTGTATGTAAAATCATAACAGTCAGCCATAGCTCAAAGGATTGTCACAAAGATTATACTAGGTAGTGACTCACGGTGGTTCTCAAACTATCTGGGCTGCTTTCCATATGCATTTATTTTATGTAATACTGATATAATGTTGACTAGGTATTAGATACATTACAGATATTAACTCAACACTCATACCCACCCTTGGAAATAGGTATTGTCATTGCCTTTGTTAAATGAAGAAACGGAAGAACAAAGATGTTAAGTAATTTACTAGTCATGTTAGTAATTTAGCTAGTAAGTAGCAAAGCTGAGATTTTCTTTTCTTTTCTTTTTGAGACAGGGCTTTGCTTTGTCCCCCAAGCTGGAGAGCAGTGGAGCAATCACAGCTCACCGCACTGTCCACCTCCCAGGCTCAAGCAATCCTGCTTCACCCTCCTGAGTAGCTGGGACTACAGGTGCGCACCACTATGCTTAGCTATTTTTTTAATAAAATTGTTTTTGGTGGAAACAGAGTCTTTCAACCTGGACACTGTCGTACTAGAGTTCATGCTCTAACCAGTCTGCTATGCCAACTTGATGAGTTACTCCGCTCTGAGCCCACTGTCCCTTAAGGTGTGCTTTGTGTGTTCAGGGCTGGGAAGGCTTCCAGAGGGGAACACTTGAAGAGAAATGAGATATTCTTGGGGTCTAGCTCCACAGATGCTCTGATTTCTAAGAAGCATCTCATTTCAATGTGCTCAAATGACTTTGAGCAACAGCATCTTCATCTCCACTTTTTGGCATTTTCTGGAAAGCCATTCTGTCATGTGCCAGGGAATTAGCACCCCCAGGAGCAGCCCTCACCCAGTGTCTGGTGGGAGTGGGTGCATATAATCCTGCTCCCCAATACTGAGGCATGTGTTCACACCTTTCCCCAAAACTTTCCTGTGGGATTAAGCTTTAGTTACCTGCTGTGGAAATTGGCTTGTTAATTTCCCGTTTACTGGCTGCCTTCCTCCCCTGTATGATTTCCTCTTTCCTTCCAGTGTTCCATGAACTTTCAGAAAAACAACTTGTGCTCAGATTATCGTCTCAAGGGTCTGCTTCTGGGGGAACCCAAACAAAGACATGCTCCAATTCTGCCTTGACACTCAGTCTTTCCCTCCCAAAGATTCCTGAGTGAGGAAAAGTACAGTATGTGCAAAAAGCAACAGCTAAATGGGAAACAAAGTACTGCTTTTAAATAGCTGGGTAAGCACCCAGTACTCCCCAGTGCATGGCAGTAAAATACTAGACGGGGAATGTGGATTCGGGCTGGAGGAGGGTTCATTGAGGTCCCCTGGTTGCTATTTCCTGTCTAGATGTGCTGACAATACAGGGGTGGAAAGCAGAGAAAGTTCCACTCAAGAAAGCAAACCATTAAGAAACAGTAACCACATCCAGCAGTGAACGTGGCTCGGTGGATGCATAGGGCCCAGAACAATCAGACTAGTAACTTCTCCTCTCTTAAGGGAGCCAGTTAGAGGTCTGAGCTATGAAAGCATCCCCTAAAGGGGCTGAGGATCTGAGGCGGATGCTCCGACTTGCCTTGGTTTATTTTCTTTCTCTTGTTCCTCTTTAGTGTTTTGGTGGTCATTGATTTGCCTGTTTAGCCTCTTTAAATATCAGATTTTCTCACCTGTGCAATGAAGACAGTATTACCCACTTTCTAAATTTGTGAGTATTCATGAAATATACACAAAGCATTTCTTGTGCTGCCTGGGACAGAGCAAGCATGCAGCACATGTGATTTATTTATTTATTTGCCATCTCTAAATTGTCACTGTCCTCATTGTCATGAGAGGCTGAGTTCATTTTCTCTAGTAGCATTTCTTAGCTTCTTCGTGGGTGTGACTGCAAAGGCATTAGGTAGTATTCTTAGGATTTTTGCAATTTGGCCTCTGTTGCACATTGGTGAGGTGTCTGAAACATGTATTTTTTTTCATGTTAATGCATTGCTCCTGTATGTCACAAATTGTGAAGAAGCCACAAAAATGCAAACAAGGATGCTGCTGCTGCTGCTGGTGACAATGACAATTTAGAAATGGCAAGACAATTTGCATTTTTTTTTTTTTTTGCATGCTTGCTCTGTTCCGGGCAGCACGAGAAATGTTTTGTGCATATCTCATGAATACCCACAAGTCTACTACAAAGTAGGTAATATTGTCTTTATTGTTCAGATGAGGAAACTGATATCTAAAGAGGTTAAATAAGTTGCTCACTGTCACAGCTTTATCGTATGAGGGTCTTGAAATGAGACTACTAGTAATATGTTCAGGCTTTTTCTCGGTAGTGATCCTGCTTGTAGGATATTTAGATACTGGAAAAAAGGAAAAATGGGGAAGGAATTGGGAAAGATACTAGGGTGTGAGGGGCTTGGGAATGAGCCAGCTAGACTCTTGAGAAAATTTACCTTTGCGATGTGGCTTGAGATGTTTCGTGACACATTCCCTTGATGAGACAACTTTAAAAGAAATGTCACTGTCAGCCGGGTGTGGTGGCTCACGCCTGTAATCCCAGCACTTTGGGAGGCTGACGCGGGTGGATCACAGGGTCAGGAGTTCAAGACCAACCTGGCCAACATGCTGAAACCCCATCTCTACTAAAAATACAAAAATTAGCCAGACATGCTGGTGCGTGCCTCTAATCCCAGCTACTTGGGAGGTGGAGGCAGAAGAATCGCTTGAACCTGGGAGGTGGAAGTTGCAGTGAGCCGAGATTGTGCCATTGCACTCCAGCCTGGGTGACAAAGCGAGACACTGTTTAAGAAAGAAAGAAAGAGAGAAAGAGAGAAAGAGAGAAAGAAAGAAGAAAGAAGAAAGAAAGAAAGAAAGAAAGGTCACTGTCCCGTTAGCCTTCCCGCCATGAACTCCACGAATACCAAGGTGGTTGTCCACAAAATAGGTAGAGGGTCACTTAATAGAATAAATGAATAAACAAAATGGTAATTATTCTATTACTTAATCAAAATATGTCTCCAACTTGAAACTCCCTAAAGGGCAGAGAACACCTCCATAAAAACGTCTCTGAAGAGTTAAGTGCACGGCCAGCCCTCGTTTAAGGGTGTGAAGACACTGGAGCTGGGTGAAGGCCATTGTGTGCATCCTGGTCTTACAGATTGATCTTTGCAAAGTCACCCTGGCTCTGTTGAGTTTATTTCTCTTCTTGCCCTGTAGGAGTCTGACCCTGGTCTTTTCTCCCTCTATCTATCTATTTATTTATTTATTTATTTATTTATTTATTTTGAGACGGAGTCTCGCTCTGTCACCCAGGCTGGAGTGCAGTGGCACGATCTCGGCTCACTGCAAGCTCTGCCTCCCGGGTTCAGGCCATTCTCCTGCCTCAGTCTCCCGAGTAGCTGGAAATACAGGCGCCCGCCACCACGCCCGGCTAATTTTTTGTATTTTTAATAGAGACGGGGTTTCACTGTGTTAGCCAGGGTGGTCTCAATCTCCTGACCTCATGATCTGCCCTCCTCGGCCTCCCAAAGTGCTAGGATTACAGGTGTGAGCCACCGCCCCCGGCCACAGGACCTTATGAGTCCAGGTTTTTCTTTTACTTTTATTTGAACTTCAAAGGAAGACGATCTTGGTATTTTCATTTCAAAAAATGTTGTGGGAAATGAATCTTCGGTGGTGGCACTGCAGGCTTGGCATAACAGCATGCATTTTTGCTGGTTTTAAGTGCAAAGGATAGCTCTTAATGCCCCTTACTGCATTGCCATAGTCTATCTTCCTGGATTCTTTACTTGTTTGCAGGCTGAGACCTGGGATATTGGAATGCGAAGGAGATTAGAAGCTGGTTACATTTAAACAGGCAAGCCAGCCGAGGAAGAGCTGGGGCTGGAGCTGAATTCTCCCATTTATCAACGTCTTCACCAAGGAGTCCTTGTCACCCCTTCCAGTCACCCACACAGCCCCCTGAGCCATTTCAGTCCCCACTACGATGGCTTGCTGAGTCCTGGATGCTGATTAAAAACCTGGTGAGTAATGGGGAACAACACCTGCCTCTGTTCCTCGGGTAAATCTAAGCAAGTTAATAACCTTCTTTAAAGCGAAAGCAAATCAAGTTCTATTTTAAACATTTTATTGACAAGCACAAAAAGGCTGCTGTCTGCGGTCCAGGTAAATTTATCACTTGGTTTTGTTACTTGTTTCTGACTCATGCAACGAAGAGCCTTTAAATCGTCCAAAGCCTCCCATTGTGACAAGACAGGAGGAAGTGGAGAAGGGAAAAATGGCATGAAAGGGGGAGCACTTGTATTCCTTGTGCTCCTACTGTATGACCAGGACGTCTCTGGGTACTTTCCTTACATGGACACGTCTGACACTCAGGCAATCCGTCATAGATGTGTGGTTTTCTTCCCATTTTACGGTTGGGAACACTGAGTTGCAGAGACATGAAATGTTCTTTCCCAAGGCTTTTGAAAGTGCTGGAACCAGGATTCAGAGCTTCACCTGACATTTGTAATCACCTCGTCTGTATCAGTTTGGGTCTTAAGACACATTCAAGTAAGGGACATCGGGATATTTAATTAGTGACCTTTTACACAAGAGAGAATGAGGTTCAGGGAACTATAGGAGATGACACTGTAGCTCAGGAGAAACAGCAGAGCCGTTACCACCCTGAACCGGGAGGGCAGGGGAAGGATGCAGTTACTGGAACCCTGGAGAAAGCTGAATAAAGGAGGCTATTTTGAGAAACACAGTGACTTTTGGTCAAGGGCCAGAGCCAGCTCAATGTGATTTTCCATGGGGAGAATCGAGGAGGGAGCCTGACTCCCTCCCTGGCAGACTCAACCAGAATCCAGAGATCCCATGGATGTGGTCTATACTGTCAGCCTCCCAGGGTGGAAGACAAGGGTCCAGCACACTGTCCCCCTTTTCTAGACCAGCAGATCTCCCAGAACTTATTTTCCTCCCCTAGAAGGCGATAGACACCAAGCTGTACCAGCAAAAAACAAAAAACAACACTTTTCTAAAGAAACCTGGTAAATATCAGAGTATTTCTCCTTACATGTCATTGAAACGATCTTAAACCACATTGCTTAGATTTTGGCCATGGCCTAGAAGGAGCCCATCTCAAGGAACATGTTATATCCACAGAGGGATACACCCAGCAGAAAGGAGGAAACACACAGAGTGGCAGCTCTGTGGGTCACTAAACTTACCTCCCTTGTTATTTAATACATCTTGACAACATCCTAGGGCAGGCAGGGAGAGATTTGTAATAAACCACATCTACTTTCCAAGTAGGTCTTTGGAGGAGAAAATAAGCATCGTTCTTTCTCTTCAAAGGTGACTCGCTTTGCTGTGCTGGGTCAGCTTGTGTTACTGATTGGACAATTTGGGGAAACTCTTTGCCACCTCTGCTGAGGACCTGGGAAGAGACTCCCCATCCCCAGAATTTCTGTTATCCTCTATCACATTGCCCCTTCTCTTTCCATCATCCTGTTATACCAAATATTGTAGGAGCATGGCCTGACTCTTCGATTCATGATTATTAACCTAGCATTCAACATACCAGTGAGAGTAACAGTGTTTTGCATCTAAACCCAGCAGTTTTTTCACAATTTTATTTTAGTGTCATAGGTACATGTGCAAGTTTGTTACATAGGTAAATTATGTGTCATGGTGGGGTTTAGTGTACAGATTGTTTCATCACCCAGGTAATCAGCACAGCACCCAATAGCTAGTTTTTCGATCCTCACCCTCCTCCCACCCTCCACCCTCAAGTAGGCCCCAGTGTCTGTTGTTCCCTTCTTTGTGTTCATGTGTACTCAATAGTTAGCCCCTACTTATAAGGGAGAACATGTAGTATTTTGTTTTTTCTTCCTGTTTTAATATGCTTGAGATAATGGCCTCCAGCTCCATCCATGTTGCTGCAGAAGACATGATCTCATTCTCTTTGATGGCTGTGTAGTATTCCGTTTTCTTGATCCAGTCTACCTTTGATGGGCATTTAGGTGGATTCTGTGTCTTCGCTATTGTGAATAGGGCTGCAGTGAACATACGCATGCATATGTCTTTATGGCAGAATGATTTATATTCCTTTGAGTTTGTACCTAGCAATAGGATTGCTGGGTGCAATGGTGATTCAGCTCTGAGTTCTTCGAGAAATTGCCAAACTGATTTCCACAATGGCTGAACTAATTTATACTTCCACCAGCAATGTATAAGTGTTCCCTTTCTCTGCAACCTTACTTACATCAGTTATTTTCTTTTTTGACTTTTAAATAATAGCTATTCTGGCTAGTGTGAGATGGTATCTCATTGTGGTTTTGATTTGCATTTCCCTAATGATTAGTAATATGGAGCAGTTTTTCATATGCTTTTGGCCGTGTGTGTCTTCTTTTGAGATGCGTCTGTCTGTTTCCTTTGCCCACTTTTTATTTAGATTTTCTTTTTGCTTGTGGATCTGTTTAAGTTCCTTATGAATTCTGGATATTAGGCCTTTGTTAAAGACATAGTTTGCAAGCATTTTATCCCATCATATACGATGTCTGTTTACTCTATAAAACCAGCATTTCGAATATCTCCTGTGTACCAGGCCCTGTGCTAGGTTTTCTAGATGCAAAAATGAATAAAACACAGTTTATGCACTTAAGAAGATAATGACCTAATGAAAGAGACAAACTTGTATAAATTGCAGATGAACATGATTTAGGAAACCACAAATGCGAATGACCAAAGTGCTCTGGATATATAGATGAGGGAGGAATTGCATGTGTTCTGGTTGCTGAGGAGGCTTCTACAGCTCAGATGATATGAAGTTTTGGGGAAGGAATTCCTGAAGAAGAGAAGGAGATGCGGTATTGTAGATGAAGGCAATGGCAGAGGTATGTCACTGAAGCTATGTGAAGGTGCAACATGTCAAAAAGTGTGTCTGGAGCAAAGGGTGCATGGAGTACAGTTAGAAATAGGAGGAATGCCTCCAAGGCTTATTAAAGTTGAATTTTGAGTGGCATTGATGCTGTGCCAGTACTTGTATTTTGGGGGCAGCAGGGGTTATGGAAAGTAAGCAGGGAAGTGATGGAGTTCGATCTGTGTTTTAGACAGATCGCTCACATTTTGCTTCTAGCCTGTGGTTGACACTCAGCAAGCCCAGCTTTCTGAAGGATTCAAGTAAGAGGGTTCTCATTTACAAAAAACACCCTGTAGAGGGCAGGCTTGTTCACTTGCAATCCCAGCCCCAGCTCCAAAGGTGACAGAATGCAGGGAGAAATGATGCTTGAATTTACAGAGACTCATTTGGAAGCAAGAGAGAAATCATAGTTCCGGGCAAGACAAAATATTAAGCTGCACTTTTAAGTCCTAATCAAATGCAAGCAAAAGCATTTTTCAAAAGCAGGAGTAATTGGTGGTCGAACAAAGCCTTCTTTTAAGCCACAAATGTTTTCCCACACCCAGGGTCTGATAACAGCTTTCCTTTGCTCCATTCTCTTCTACAGTAGCTACTTAAAGTGACAGCATCAATCCTTCAATGGAACCCAGTTGAGGCATGAAACTTATTGTGAACTTGGGACAGAGCCCTGATGAATTTGTTGGTGGCTTTTGGGATTGGTGGTATCACAATGTTGGCCAAAGATGCTGGGATGTTGGCTTCTTTGCACAAGGGTACACATGCGTGTGCACGCGTGCACACACACACACACACCCCTTACAACCCTGGGCTTTCCTACGCTCTGCCTGTGACCACATCTTCACATTTATCTCCTGTGTTATCACATTCTCACCACATACCTGCATCACTCACCATGCCTCCTCGTACACCACCTAACACACTCATCACATTTATACGGCTCTGTTCACAGACTCACACACATCCAAGTGTATCACCAACCCACCGCAAACACATATTCCTCATTCAGTCACCACATACCACAGTCATACTGAACAAACTCACCACAAACACATATTCCCTTTTCCATTACCACATACCACAATCATACTGAACACTCACTCTCTTGAAATCTTCTCATGCTACCCGTTGTTTCTTCTTTATATTTCCCCCACACCCTTCCACTCACTCTCTTCTCCCACACACCTACAAGCCCCTCATACACTATTTCACACTCGAACTACCCACATCGTACCCAATCATACCTCATCTCAGAAGGAACAATATGTAAAATCTTAGACTATGTAAAAATTTCACAGTGATAGGATTATCTTCAAGCTCCCCCCAATTTTCTTCTTCTCTCTTCTAAACAATGTTTATAACTCAGAGGTGTGCCTGACAACCATTTGGGGGTACTTCTGTTCTTTCTGGGTACCTGAATTATACAGTTGGTTACAAACATCAGCTTCAGCCAGCTGGGGTAGCTTCCCCTTAAAGGCTGCCTCAACTTTGACCAGTGACTCCTCTTCAAACCTCAGTTTGCTAATCTGTAAAATGGAAAGAGCTAGAGTATTGGTCTCTTGGGATGGCAGATTAAATGAGTACGTTAATATTACATAAAGCTCTTAACCCAGCTTCAGGTGCATAACAAAAGCTAGGTAAAAGTTAGCCCCAATAGTAAGTGATGTTTTGGCCAGTTAAATCAGGTCGAACTGAGTCTCAGGTGGCAGCAACAAATTGTGGCTTGGAGGAACTTGCGAACCTCTCATTCTTACAGAGCAAGGTGTTGAACAAACGAGGCAGAAGTTGATGTCAGATTATTTGAACATAAAGACCAGCCTTGCAGGGAGTTTGTGGTCAGTGCACCTAGTGGCCTTGGATGAAGTTAGGTTTGGGGGTTTTGGGGAAAGCACTGGGGAGAAGAGGGTCTCTCAATTATTTGGGGACTTACTTTCAATGCATCTGTCCTTCTGGGAGAGAGAAAACTCTGGTTGTCCCACTGGTAGGCAAACTGGGGTCTTTTGTGATCATACCTACTTGCTTTTCTTCACTGGTGATGATACAACTACCTCCATTTGTTGAGTGCTAATTATGTTCCAGGGATTTGCTAAACTAATGCTCAATGAATCCTCATAGCCACTCTGTTAATGGTTAATTTTTCTTTTCTTTTCTTTTCTTTTCTTTTTTTTTCTGTTCTTTTTTTTTTTTTTTTGAGATGGAGTCTCACTCTTGTCGCCCAGGCTGGAGTGCAGTGGCACGATCTTGGCTCCTAGTCCTGGGTACTTTTCATATACTTTTCTCTACCTGAAATCTCTAGAGGCCCCATATATATTTTTAGTTGACTTACATTCTCCTTTATATTTTGCCTCTATTGTGGTTTTTTCAGGGAAGACCTTTCTGACTTTGTCTCTAGACCAGAGCTGGTCTTCCTGATATACCTATCTATATCCCTATCTTAAATTTTGTCCATATCTATATCTATCTATCTATCTATCTCTCTCTCTATCTATCTATCTATCTATCTATCTATCTATCTATCTATCTATCTATCTATCTATTGAGAGAGAGAGAGAGAGAAGAGAGAGAGAGAAGAGAGAGTGAGACAGAGTCTTGCTCTGTCGCCCAGGCTGGAGTGCAGTGGCACAATCTCAGCTCACTGCAACCTCTGCCTCCTGGGTTCAAGCAATTCTCCTGCCTCAGCCTCCCAAGTAGCTGGGATTACAGATGCCTGCTACCATGCCCAGCTAATTTTTGTATTTTTAGTAGAGACGGGGTTTCACCATGTTGTCCGGGTTGGTCTCAAACTCCTGACTTTGGGTGATCTGCCTGCCTCGGCCTCCCAAAGTGCTGGGATTACAGGCGTAATCCACCATGCCCAGCCAATGGTTAATATTCTTATCGTGTAGGCAAGGATACTGAGGCTAAGCTTGAAGGGAAAGAAGGCTTAGGCCCATGTGTCTAATGTGGCTTGCCAAGACTTCCTAGAAAATTGGTACAAGAGCACAACTCTTGGGATTAGGAACTATGATTACCTTTATTTTGAGAAAGCGAGGGCCCAGGGAAACTGAGAACTTTTCCAAGGTCACATGGCTGGGAAGTGGTTGAGGAGGGAGGCAAACCAAAGTCATATATGTTTTTAATCTTATGGGGAAAACGTTGTGTGGTTCAGCTTCAGGGGATGGATGAACCTGACTTACTTGAGTAAGAAAGTTTCATGGGTATCACAGGCTTTTCTTTAATCCCCTCCCATTACATTGGGTTTTGTATCAGTGGCTTTGCCTGGGATAATTCCAGCCAGAGACCAGCAGGTCCCTCTGTGCTGACCTGGCCAACAAGTTCTTATACTCTTTAGTTGTGTACAGCTTAAGGGAGATTCCCAAACCTCTGGTATGATCCTCTCTGACACCTCTAAAACTGCATTGAAATTTTTTTTTTCCCTGTCTTTGTTCTTCTTCCTTTATTTTAGCCCTTGAGTCCCTAATTTTTACTTCCTTTTCTTTTTTTTTTGGTCGGGGGGAGGTGGGTGCAAAGATCTAATAGTCCCTGTTTGTCTCTCTACCCATGAGACTCTTCCTTTTCCTTGCCTCATTCTTGCATTTTATGTGCACATAATGCACTTGATCTTGGTCCTCAGTCCATGACATAGTATCATAATTAGATTGTGCATGACTCCTGTTTTATTTTAAAAATGTATTGTTTTCCTCTTTATCTACCATCTTCACCTTCTTCTCTTTTCTACAACTCATAGACACTCTCTGTATTATCCTTTTTTGTGTGTGTGACAGGGTTTCACTCTGTTGTCCAGGCCACAGTGCAGTGGCACAAACAGAGCTCACTGCAGCCTCAACTTCCCAGGCTCATGTGATCCTCCCACCTCAGCCTCCCAAGTGGCTGTGACTGTAGGCACACACCACCATGCCTGGCTACTTTTTTGTTGTTTTTTTTAGATGGAGTCTCGCTCTGTCACCCAGGCTGGAGTGCAGTGGTGCAACCTTGGCTCACTGAAACCTCTGCCTCCCAGGTTTAAGCATTTCTCCTGCCTCAGCCTAAAGTAGTTGAGATTATAGGCACCCACCACCACACCCAGCTATTTTTTAAAAAAATTTTTTAGTAGAGATGGGTTTTCACCATATTGGCCAGGCTGGTCTCAAACATCAGGTGATCTGCCCGCCTCGGCCTCCCAAAGTGCTGGGATTACAGGCATGACCTACTGCACCTAGCCCAATTTTTATATTTTTGGGGAGATGGGGTTTTGCCACGTTGCCCAGGCTGGTCTTGAACTCCTAAGCTCAAGTGATCCTCCTACTTCTGCCTCTAAAAGTTCTAAGACTACAGGCATGAGTCACCACACCCAGCATGTACTGTCTCAATGTATGAATTTCCACTCCACTGTCCATATGTTTATTTAGACATATGTGCATCCTTGGGCATTGCTTTGGGTGGGTGTTCATGAAATTTTGCATAAACGGTATTGTGTTTTGATTCTGTTTCTGTTTTCACTCGGTGCTGTAGTATGAGAGCCATCCTTGTTGCCATATGTAAATCTCCTTTTATATTTTATAGTCTCCCACACCATTTTCGCCTGTTCCCCTAGTGACAAGCATCTAGGTTTTCTCCAACTCTTTGTGACCACAAACAGGGCTGGGTTGATTTTCCTCATGTGTGTTTCTTTGTGGGCCTTTGTGAGAATTTCTGCAGAATATGTATGCAACAGTTGGTTTGCAGAATCACAGAAATTAAAGACCATGGCTGGGCATGGTGGCTCACACCTGTAATCCCAGCACTTTGGGCGGCCAAGGTAGGTGGATCACTGGAGGTCAGGAGTTTGAGACCAGCCTGGCCAACATGGTGAGACCTTGTCTCTATTAAAGATACAAAAATTAGCCAGGCATGGTGGCAGACACCTGTAATCTCAGCTATTCAGGAGCCTGAGGCATGAGAATCACAGACCCAGGAGGCGGAGGTTGCAGTGAGCCGAGATCATGCCTTTGCACTCCAGTCTGGGTGACAGAGCAAGACTCCATCTCAAAAAACAAACAAACAAAAAACAAAACAAAACAAAACAAAAAAGAAAAAAGAAACTAAAGCCAATCTAATTATTCTAACACAGTTTGTAGGAGTTTACATTGTCATCAGTAATACAAAGAGCTTGCATTTTTTCCATATCCTCTCCAGATAATATTTTTGCCCATTTGCAGGTTATAAAGTGGCATCTCATTGTTGCTCTAATTTTTATTTCACTAAATGCTCAACATTGGAGCTGCTCGTCATGTATAGTCTAGTGAATTTGTTTTCTCATTCTGTGGTATTGCAAATATCTTCTTCCAGTCTAGTACTCGTCAGTGATGTCTGTCATTGAAAAGACTTCTTACATTTGTCAAAAAGTAGACAAATCCATTAACCCCCTCTGCTAAAGTTGGTGCTTTTGAGGTCCCATCTAGGAAATCACTCTATACCCTGAGGTCAAAAGCTATTTAACATTTTCTTTTGTTTACACTTGAAAGCTTTCCTTTAATGTATTTGGAGTTTGTTTTTATACATGGTTTGAGGTAGGGATTAAATCTTATCTCTAAACAAATTTATTATACATGTAATACATACCAAATATGCAAAAATATTTTTAAAAACAATTGCTTTTTCTACAGATTTATAATCCTACTTCAATTATATGTCAAATCCCCCCACCCCCTGTTCCATGCTACTTATTCTGTTCTACTGTTCTATTTGCTTTTTGCTCCAAATACCACATTGTTTTTATTACTTTGGTTTTGTGACACGTCATAATATCTGGTTGAGTGAGTTACCCTCTCTGCCCTTTCCCCTCTCCTTTTTTTCCCTTCAAAATTGCCTTAGCTATTTTTTGAATTTTATTCTTACATTCACATTTTAAACTGGTCTGTCAAGATTCTGGTAAAGTCCTCCTGTGAGAAAGTTTACCCTGCAGGATTGGTTGGGCGAATGAATAAGATAATGGATAAAAATGGCTTTGCAAACTGTTAAGAAGTCTAAGAAAGTTAGTACAGTGTTGAGATAAGAGAAGAACTTTCGGGTTGGCCAGGCCTGAGTCGAAGCCTCTTAGAGCTTGAGAACATCTAATTCCTTTGAGACTCAGTGTCTTTATCTGTATGATTGAAGTTGGTATTAACCAGCTCCCAGGTTTGTGTGAAGGAAGAGCAATTATATATGATGCCATAGCTTGGTGTATTGTAGGGCTGGGAGGTGGGAGAAACACTGGGGATGGAAGAAGAAGAATGAGAATGCTGAGTGAGGTTTCGCACAAGGGACTGGGGCTGCTGTTGACATGGTACAGGCTGCCTGGTTAATGAGATCATTCATCAACATTATGTTCAGGGCCATGATGAATTTGCCCAGATCTCCTGCCTGAATCTTCTGGGGGAAAGGACATTAATGGTGACATCTGTAAGCACAGGGATGTGTCAGACTCCTGGAGTGGCGGTGGGGAGAACACTTGCCTGTCTCCTTCAGACTCTTTCTGTTTCAACATCTTAAACTCAGCAATGCCTGGTGGGCCCTGCTGGGTTATTACTTATCTGCCCTAGAATCAACCAGCTATGGGAAAAGTGGCTGCTATTAAATGCTCCAACAATACTGGGAGGCAAATAAGTAACATGGAAAGGACACTAGGCTTGGAGGCAAATGCAATTGAATCTGACTCTGAGCTCTTCCACTTAGGAGCTAGGTGACCTTGGGCAAGTCATTTTGGCTAGTAATTATACCTACCATGTAGCACGGTGGAGAGGGTCATGTGATATAATGAATGCCAAAGGAAGAAGATAAATGGTACCATGTCACAGAGACGTAAGGCATTGCAGTCATTAAAAAAAAATCATGTGTTGCCTATTAAGTCACAGTTTCCTTGCAGTTTTATCTCCAGCCCTGCCACTCACTGGTTGCTGCAATACCTACCTGGGATTTCTTGTGACAATTGACTTGGACAATGTGATTTAAACATGTCCACAAGTTGGCATGTGTGTATATGTATGTATATGAGTGTATATGTGTTTACTGGGGGGTACTGTAAGATGAGAGAATGTTAGACATAAGAAAAGATACAACCAAACCCAAGGGTTTAAAGGATAATCAAATTAATTTAAGCTTTTCCTTCAAGTAAAAGTGCATCTGATAATTGTGAATCTAGAATAGCCTTATGACTGATTATAAGGATGATTAGCAATAACAACAATAACAATAGCTCAATATGTTTCAAATGCTTAAGTGATTTAAATTTATTCTTCTATTTGTGTTTATAATAATCAAATAAATTCCTACCTTACAGATGAAGAAACTGAGGATTCCAACATTCAAATGACATAGCTGGTCAGTTGTGGGAGCCGGGATTCAAACTCATGTCTGGCTGCCCTCAATAACCAGACTCTTAATTGCTTGGAAGGGCCTGTCATTTACCCTGGGAGATTTATTTAGGGTTCTCTTCTCTGTCAAGGGCAGGCTGACACTTGGGTTGAGGCATTATGCTGGGGCATGTCATTCTCCATCACAATGGTGGAGGTGCCCGTTGCAGAGAAAGCTGTGAGTGAGGCAGCCAGCTAGAAAATCAGAAAAGAAAAACGTGACTGCTCTTGGCAGAAAATTCGTGTTTTCTTGAGCTTACCAGGGCCCTGATCCCTTTCCTAGTAACTTCCCATTCAATTCCCATTGGAAGACAGCTCTTTCTTATGCTGTTCAATCTTGTGAAGACCTTGCCCTCACCCCGTGCACAGACTTTGGCCAAAGAATAAGACAGACTTTTTAGGTTCTTAAAATTTTATTTTACTATTATTAAAATATTTTTATAATCACACAGATAATGCAACCATTAAAAAAGCCTACTTGGGGTAAAAGAAAGATGTTAAAAATAACCCACAAATCTTAACAGGCAGAATCAAGCAGATAGTTAAATCTGTGCTCTGTGACTCTCCAGCTGAGCAGCTTTAGGGAATTTTCTGTGTCCTTCTGAGAAGGACTAGTATGTCGCACAACTCTAGAGGGCGTCAGTCACCCTGAATTCCTGGGGGGTGCTTTCCATATAGAATATTCTGTTCAAGGCTCCTACTGACATTGTCTAGAATAATGACCCTGTTTCCAAACATCATCGTCCTTATTTATGCAATGAGGTTGATAAAATAATAATCTTCAAAAGAATTGTTTTCATAATTAGCTGAGATAATGAATGCAAACAGGTGAACTGTACCCGGCACACAGTAAGTGCTCAACAGCATTCATTCTCTTCCCACATTACTTCTCAGAAATTGGAGAAATGGAGATAAATAAGACACTGCTCAATGCAGTGCGTGGGAAATCAAAGATAAAGATAAATGATGATATCAAAGTTTGTGAAACAATATAAAACAGGAGATTACAAGGTGAATCGTGTCTCAACATTAGATAAGTGACACAGTGGATAAGCATTATGACTTCCTCAGACGGAGGTTGTCTTAGGTGAGATTCCCAGCAGCAGATTCTGAGATGAGAATTCATGTGCAAATGAGTAAGAAAATGCTCCCAGTAGAAACTGGTAAAGGAGTGGAGAAAATAGGGCAGGACAGGGGAAGAAGCAAAACAGAATGTGAGTTTCAGGGAAGTCCAAGCTCTGGCCTAATCCTGCAGAAAAGCTCTGGAATATAAAGTATGTCTCTGAGTTTGCTTCAACTTGCAGCAAGGAGCTTTTGTGTAAAACCCTCAGTCAATAACTGGCTAGGGCTGCCACAGAAGGGCTGCACTCCTAGGCACTCCTGGGTCTCTCTGCAATTCTCCAGACAGGATCTCAAGCATCAGCCATTAAAAATGACCCAAAAGCTGGTGAGGAGATATAGGTTCCAAGACGGTATTTTTCAAAAATGGCCACAGCAATATTTCCCAACCTATAAGCTCATCAAGGACCTTGTTTCTCTCCCATCGGGGGGTGTACCCTGTTGACTTGAGGTCTTCATAACTTTCTTGATGAATAGAAAACAGCAGAAGAAATGCTATTTAATATATGAGGACGAGTCATGAAGGGTGATCACTCTCTCCCTTGGAACATTTGCACTTAGAACCCAACCATAATGCTTTAAAGAACCTCGGGTCACATGGAGAGTCCCATGCAGTGAGAAACCAAGGATCCCAGCCCTCTGCCCTGGCTATGCTCTCACTGACAGCTGGTACTAGTTTGCTGACCATGTGAGTGAGCCCTCTTGGAAGTGTATTTTCCAGTTGAGCTGTCTTACCTAAGGCTGCGTGGAACCAAGATGAGCCTTCCTTGCTGAATCTTGCCCAAGATACAGGATCATGAGCAAAATAAATAATTAAACAACTTACTATTAAGCAGCTAAGCTTTGGGGGTGACTTCAGCCGTAACTAGAACAGGGTACAAGGAAGTGGTAAAAGAAATCTGAGAATCCGAGTAGAGCTCTAGCAGTGTGGTAGTTGCTATTGTGTATATGTTCGGATTCTCTCTGCCATTGGTGCATCCATCTCCCAGTTCCTGTGAATATTGGCTTCTAACAGCTCACTGTAGCCCTCCTTAGAGAATTTATCCGGGCTTAATGGGAGCCATCTCAACTGGGAGGGTGCTCCTTTCCCTGGGAAGTCTACAGCCAATGACTGACAGGGATACTAAAAGGCCAATCCCTGTCTCAAGGTGGAATCAGCTCCATGGTGCAGTTTGTGCTCCAAATTTAATCGTCTATCTTTATCCTTGCTTAAGATTCCACCCCGCTTCTCTATGCCACTTTCTTCATCCGTCTTCTCCTGAGAGTACTGTATTAATAAATCACTTGCACAAGAACTCCCTCCACCCAACTCAGGCTTTGCTTCTAGGAAACTTGACCTAAGACAGACAGTGTTGTGTGTGTGTGTGTTTTTTTTTTTTTTTTAATAAAAAGCATCACAATAGGATTCACATATATAAAAACTGTGTATTTCATAAAATACTTGTCACTGACTGGGGCATAATAAGTGCCCCCAAATGATGGAGATGATGAGGATGATGATGACAGTGTTTATGCTGCAGTTATATTCTAAGATATTTTAGCAGAAATTTTTTTCAGTGTGTAGTTAAAATACCCTGTAGGAGGAAGGGTATAGAATAAGGATGTTTTCATAGCTGGTAAAGGAACATAGTCTTTGTGTCTCAAGGCTGGGCTAGGCAACACTGTATTTAGAAACTTCTGATTCAGCACCACCACATGTGGACAGCACCCCATGCATCCCCGTGACTTCACACACAAAGTTCTGTCCAATCCAGCACTGCAACATGTGAAAGCAGATGCCACAATTAAAGGGCATTCTTTCTAGCAAGTCTTGGTTGTAAGGTCTTATGCTATTTTTCACATATCAAGACCCTCTCCCTTGACACTATCAGGATATTAGAAAAATCCCGGGGTCTGCCAGGGGATTACTCTGTTTATTAAATTTAGCTTCACAAACAGAGATGCTCTGCACTTTGTATCATCCTTGAGAACTTGAGCATTAAGGCATTCTATTGGCTTGAAACCCAGCAATTTCACAAGACAATAAAGCAATGTATGTTCTTTTCAATTTTTTTCCTGGGTACTTTATTTGCTAGGGGAAGTAAAACGTAGTGCAATGATACACCATTATGTGATATGGAAGCTCTCCACTGAAATTAAATCTCACCATTACCAGGGTGAATATCTAAATCTGTAGTGTTAGCATTTTTACTTTGTGCATGCCAGTGGCTGAGACTTGATGTGATACTTCACTCCATGAGTGTTTTGGTATCCCTTGTTCTAGTCTGGGATTTTGCAAATGAGGTGAGTGTGCAGCCGAATATTCAGAGAAGTACAGAATGCAGAACTGGGGGAAACCTCAGCTATTATCCTGCTTATATATTTTCTTTTTAAATACCAAGAGAACAATGCTCTGAGAAGCAAAAATGTGTTACCTACAGTCAGAGAGCTGGTTAGTGAACATTAATAACCCAGGTACTCTGACTCCAAGTCTCATGATCTTTCTGTAGATCATATAGTCTTCTGCCTCTCCTATCCTTCATGGGTAAATAGCTGCAATATGGAGGTTGCTCTCATTCACGTATTATGTTTGGTTACTCTTGAAATTGGGCAAACCATACCTTGTTCCAAGTAAGAGCAAACTGGTTGGCTGAACATGTCCGAAGGGAGATGTATTAATCTGTTTTCATGCTGCTGATAAAGACATACCCAAAAGTGGACAATTTAAAAAAAGAAAGAGGTTTAATGGACTCACAGTTCCATGCAGTGGGGGAGGCCTCACAATCACAGTGGAAGGTGAAAGGCGCACCTTACATGGTGGCAGACAAGAGAAGACAACTTGTGCAGGGCAACTCCCTTTTGTAAAACCATCAGATCTCGTGAGACTTACTCACTGTCACAAGAACAGCATAGGAAAGACCCACCTCCATGATTCAATTAACCCCCACTGGGTGCCTCCCATGACAAGTGGGAATTGTGGGAACTACAGTTCAAGGTGATATTTGAATGGGGACACAGCTAAACTGTGTTAGGAGGTGAGATGTTTGAACACTGTAGAAAGATTTTCCCCAACCACAGTAATATGTTCTTCCTTCATTGCCATCACTCTTCAATGCCAGACATGAAAGCTGTGGAGGATTTGCTGAAGTTGACATTCTAAGACATTGTAATAATACCATTGTAAAACATGGTGGCACACGAATTCCTTGTACTTGCAGAGCAAAACTTGCAAGAAAATCAAGGTTTTCAAGAGTCTTCCCTTTTAGAACTGAGGCATGTCATAACAGACTTGGTAGGTCAATAGTTAATACTCCGGGTAAACTTGTAAACTGATAGTAGTGTCCCTTAATTTATGTTAGGGATGCATAATAACATAGTGATTTAGCCTATAGATTTTGGAGTGTGATACCTGGGGTTTGAATTCTGGCATGCCACATACTTGCTCCTGGGCAAGTCATTTAATCTTTCCTCAGTTTCATATGTATATAATATATAAATTATATAAAAATAATAAATATATTTAATATATAAATAATATATATTTTATATATAACAAATATATATTTATAATATATATTTATTATATAATATGTATATTATAAATATATATTATTTATATACAATTTGTATATATATTTGATGATTTTAGTAATCATTTGGAATTTTATAGATTAAGGAAGATCTTTGATGTAAAAAAGTACAGTGCCTCATTTTTAACAGCACTTAATAAATGTTGGCTCTTATCATCAGTAATAAGAGCTATCTGTTAGTGAACAGAAGTTACATTCAGGCAGGGTAGTAGGTGATTTACAACATCTTTTCTTGTACTTCTCACAGCAACCCTGAGTTGAGGATTATCTCCTATGCATTACAGATGGAAACATAGTGGGACAGAAAAGTGAACCAGCCTCGAGTTTGTATGTGGTGGTGCCAGGTTTTGATTCCAAATCTCTCTAGTCCCAAAACCTGTGCTCATGTCACTACATTTCTGGAATTGAAAGGGATCTCAGAGACCACTGAATATAATGTTATCACAGAGGAGTGGATTAACCTGTAATCACATAAAAAATAAGCATTGCATGGTCAGGTAATTTTGAGAAAGAGGACTCACTCTGTGTCCTATTGAGGATCTGCCAGTAACATTGATGTACTTTAGTTTCTATGAGGTTTCAGGGCAAATCAACCTGTGTAAATATGTTAAACTCAGGATTTCCATAAAGGGTCTCATAAGACTAGCATCCTATGGAACATGCTTTGTGATGCACTGATTGGTACTAGCAAACTCACTTTGTAGATGAGGAAAAAATGCCAGGAGGCCTTATCAGGAGTCATGAGATGAGTTGTGACCAAACTCCAGGGCTCCAGGTTAACAATCCATCCACTGGGGTACTCTGCCATCTTTCCCTGCCACTATGTCACTCTTAGCATCTATTGGCAAGAAGGTTTGTGCACTTTGTATTTTACTATTAGGACTTCCTCTTCATTAAGAGGATTTCCCTTCCTCTTACACCCTGTTCTCTTCTGTTTTATGACAGCCCCATGTATTGATGAATCCGTCACCAAGGTGACAGCGTTCTGATGATGCACTCACATAATACATTACCAAAATGCCTGTCCTGATGGCCCTGTGATGTATGAGGTTGGCGTCTGTCAATGCCCTGCAGTTCCAACAGATCCATCCATCACAATAGCATCCTCTTCATGGGGCACTACATGGAGACTCCTTCCTAGGGAAGTGAGGAGCTGTGGGGAACTGAGCAGCCAAGTGAATGTAATACCAGAGAGGCATCCAGAGACATAGGAAGAATGCATATATTAATCCTGAAGCCAAAAAAAAAAAAAAAAAAAGAGTGTTTGATGGCCTACCCTTGCTGAGCTTAGCTTTCATTCACATATATCAAACTAGACACTTTTCTAGGTGTTGGGGATTCAAATAATAATCCTGATAACAATCAGTATGACTTTAGCTCTTCCTGTGCATCAAACAGTTTGGTAAATTCTGCAGAGATGTTATTGCATTGGGTACTCCCTATAATCCCACTTATAGAATGACTCCATTTGTCGAAGAGAAAACTGCGGCCCAGGGACATTAAGCAGCTAGATGTGGAAGATCAGCATTTAAGCTTTAAATATTGTCTTTGGAGTCTAATCCCTTAACTACTAAGCTTGTACTGCCTCACAGGAGCCACAGGTCCTCACCCAAGTGCTCAATGCTAGGTGTATACACACTCCCTAATGCTGACAGCAACCTGCAGAGCAGGTTTTATTAATGACATTTTACAGATGCTAAAACTCACACAGGTCACATTGCTAGGAAATGGCAGAACCAGGGACAAATGTCAGGTTGGTCTAACTCCAAATCCACTCAACTTATATCCCAAGGCAGGAGAGGTGGATGGGAAAGAGTGAGAGGTCCAGACGAAAACTTGGGCTCAAACCCAATTCCACAACTTACCAGTTGTGTGACAGGGAAAAACATAATTGTCTCTGAGCCTTGCTTGGTACAATGAGGATAAATACTAGGATCTACCTTCTGGATTTGTTGAGGATTGATTGAGCCAATGTATATATTTTTATAAAAAGATTAGCAACAGCCCTGATGTTGAATAGTGTCTTAGGCAGTAATGATAATTAATTTTATTGGAAGAGGGAAGTATAGCAGGGATTATTATTAGAAATAGATGATAAAATATAATTAACACCTAGATCTGAGATTCTAAATATTATTCTCCAACTAAAGGCATTAAGACTCTTTGGAGAGATGCTTGAATCTGGGGCTGTGATAAGGATAATAGAAGTTGAACCTGAAACATCATACAGTGTGAGTAAGAAAGTGCCAGAAAAGAAAAAATAATAAGAAGAAGATGAGGGCAGGTCAAAAGGACCTAAGAGCCAACCTGACAGAACTCCTGATGGCTAGGCTGGAGCAGTTTAGGTAACAAAATAAATAATTCAATGATAATATTGAATTATAACCTAGAGGCAAAATAAATATCCACAAGTCCATACTGATATAAATAAATAAAGTAATAAATGCATGTGAGAGAACAGACCAATCTTCCTTAGAGAGTAATTCAAGCAATTAAACTAGAAGGAACGAAGGAAATAGAAAATCACCATTGCAACAACAATGTAATAATAATTGCTTCATGCAAGACTCACAGATGAACACTAAAATTAGTGGATAACTTTGGCGAGAAACAGGAGAGTTGCCCAGCCCTAAAGTATCTTCCCCTCCTCAAATTTATTAATTCTGGTGATGGTAAATAGATGGCTTACAAATTCTATGATACTCATCCTTCAAGGAGATGGATTTTAATTTCCCTCCCTTTGAATGTGGGCTGAATTTAGTGACTTGCTTCTTATGAATAGAGTATCAATAGGGAAAAGTAGTAACTTTAGAGTGGAGAACCTTGGCAGGTACCACTGTAAGCAAGTGATAAATGTTAATCTCATCAGTAATAAGTCATGCTGATGTTACGTACTCCTTGATGTAATGGGATGAGAAGGACATTTCACCTCTATGACATTCTTTCCCCCCAAATCTATAACCTCTATCCAATTATGAGAAAATATCAGACAAACCCCATTTGAGAGACATCCTATGAAATTCGTGACTGTTACTCTTCCAAAGTGCCAAGGTCATATGAGATAAAACAGAAAAAAAGAAAATAAAAGCTGAGAAACTGTAGTAAGTTGGAGAAGACAAGGGAGGTATGGTAACTAAGTACAATATGGTATCCTGGCTTGGGTCCTGGAACAGAAAAAGAATACCAGTGGGAAAATTGATGAAACCTAAGCCTGTGGTTTAGCTAATAGCATGGAACTAAGGTTAGTAGCTTAGTTTTGTAAGTAAGATGTTAACAGAGGAACCCGAATGAAGGGTATATGAAAAATCTTTGCATAATCTTATAACGCTTCCATAAATCTAACATTATTTAAAAACAGTTTAAAACATAATTAAGATGTTTAAGTTTAAGGATTATGTCTTAAGTAGTTTGCATAGGTGGCTCGATAGAAAGATAATGAGGGCTAGTCATAGCAATAAGATTTATGATGCATTAATAAATGTAAAATGAGCGGGTAGTGAAATTTGCCCTCAACAATAAAATACAAAGGTTAGAGACGTCTTTGTTTTCAATCACTTGCAGTCTTGAAAATAGGGCAAGGCAAGAACACAGTGGGTGTATGGCTCAGCAAACAGTATTGTCTTTTTATTTAATAATATCATAATAACACATTCATATGCAAATGAATTGAATAATAATTGGGGAAGGTGCAAGATGTGGCTGGGTATCCCATGCTGGGGGAAACCCGAGAAGTTTGGGAAGTATCTGTGTTCCAGCAAAGGATGGGACCCCAAGTGAGTGGATTTTGCTTGGGTCCAAAAATATGGCACTCAGTTTTCATGGCTCTTGGGCATCTTGTGGTTTTGTTTGAGGTTTGGACCCAGTTAATGCCAATAAATCCAGTTTTTATAAACCCTGGTTGCCTCACTTGTTCTGAATGTCCAGAACTTGACATTGAAAGGGATATTGTATGGTGGTACAGAAGCGCTCATTGTTCTGGGACCCCATGTGAGTTGGCCTGGGGCTAGAGAGATGGATGAGTCTGCCATGTAAGTTCTTGATGTCCCTTGTGATTGCCCAGAAGGGTCAAGTTGGCTTTGTGGGCATAGAAGAGAGAGGGTGCCAGGCACATAAGAGGCACTCAGTAAAAGCAAGCTGTGGTAATAGCAAAGACATGGAATCAACCTAAATGCCCATCAATGATAGACTGGAAAGAGAAAATGTGGTACATATACACCATGGAATACTATGCAGCCATAAAAAGGAACATGATCATGTTCTTTGTGGGGACATGGATAGAGTCAGAAGCCAACTAGTTTACTGAGTTTGTCGGTAGCAAACTAACACAGGAACAGAAAACCAAACACTGCATGTTCTCACTTATAGGTGGGAGCTGAATGATGAGGACACATGGACACATGGCAGGGAACAACACACACTGGGGCCTGTCCAGGGCATGGCGCGGGGAGGGAGAGGATCAGGAAGAAGAGCTAATGGATGCTGGGCTTAATACCTAAGTGATGGGATAATCTGTGCAGCACACCACCATGGCACACGTTTACCTGTGTAACAAACCTGCACATCCTGCACATATACCCCTGAACTTAAAATAAAAGTTGGAGAAAATTTTTTTTTAAAAAAACTAAGTTGTGGTTGTCATTGTTATTAACAGAACAAAATCCTGTCCAAGAGCAAGGGATCTGGAGTCAGATTGCCTGGGTTTAAATCCAGGCACCAACATTCAGTAGCTTTATGACTTTTGGCAAATAACCTACTTTCTTATGCCTCAAATTCTTCATCCGGAAAATGAGGAACCAATAGTATCTCATAGGATTGTTGTGATGATTAAATGAGTTAAAGTGTTAAAGGGCTAGAATAGCTCCTGGCACATAGTAAGCGCACAAAAGAGACTAGTTATTATGTTACTACCACCACTATGTTTCCTGCTACCACCTCTACTGTTAATACCACCATTACTGCTACAACTACATGAGCTGCTTCCTTGTAGACTTATTGGTTTGCCGATTGACTAATCAAGTCATACCTAAAAAATCAAGAGAAATTCACACAAGATAAAATAAAAGAGTTTATGAATCAAAGAGAAAATTAAGCTTGGGTTATGGTTTCAGAAAAATAAGGCACTGCTGACCTCTCTCCTTCTTGTCTTCAGTGAGAACTTTGGATCTGACGAGGCATTGCAGGTGGATCTATTTTCAATGATCAGGTTCTCTTAGCCATGGTTGGCCAAAAGGGGGTTTCTCTGTGCCCAGGAGCTAGAGAGATCAAATAATAACTTTCAAAATAAGCAAATCAGATGGAAATTAGACAATCTTCTCCATTGGTAATGAGTCCTGGAAGATAAACTGCTGAGACTTCAGTAGCTTTCATCCCTGAGATACTGGATTACCTACCATACAAAACACTAATTACTTTTCTGTAATGATTAGACCCTGCCAACCTTATCATATAGTTGTCCATCCATGTATTATAGGAGCTGGCCATGAGGTGTAGTTTAAGGTGGGTGTATTCTCTCGATATACTTTAAAAAAATCCCAGGATCTAAAATTTTATCACTACTTGTGCGTCCCATTAGGTCTTGACATTGTGTAAGCTTTAACAACTTCCTTTAGAATGTGAACACTTCATGAAAGAGACTTTTTCAACAACAAGACATTTAGTTTTCTTTTTCTTTTATTTTATTCTTTTGAGACAGAGTCTAGTTCTGTCGCCCAGGCTGGAGTGCAATGGCGTGATCTTGGCTCACTGCAACCTCTGCCTCCGGGGTTGAAGTGATTCTTCTGCCTCAGCCTCCTGAGTAGCTGGGATTACAGGCACAAGCCACCATGCCCAGCTAATTTTTGTATTTTTGTAGAAACAGGGTTTCACCACATTGACCAGGCTGGTTCTCAAACTCATGACCTCAGGTGATCCACCCGCCTTGGCCTCCCAAAGTACTGGGATTGTAAGCATCAGCCATCACGCCTGGCTGACATTTAGTTTTCAAATTACATGCATTTCTCTTGACTCAGTGAATCCTCACAACAATCCCATTTTGCAGTTGAGGAAACTGATACAGAGAGATTAGGTGAGTTGCACCTAGGTATTGGCCTAAGGAGGCCTTGAACTTGGGCTTTTTCAATGACATAGCCTCTCCCATTCTTCTACAGAGATTTGGGGGTAGAAACTTCTGGGAAGGACAGAAGTCTTGTTGAGATTTTGAGGCAGTAAGAGCATAAGAATGAAAATCAGATAGATCTTAGATGTGTTCCGTTTTACCTGCCAAGTGACCTTGGCAAGGCATTTTAAGTCATGGAACTTTAATTCCTCCTTTGTGAAATGGTGACAATAATAATCACTGCATTGGCTTGCTGGAGAGATTAAATGCTTTATTATATTTGTGTTGTTTTCAATGCCGAGCCCATAGGAGGTGATCACCCAGTAGTAATTTCTCCCCTTTCACCTTTAACTTACTGCCTCCCTGAATTCTAAAAGAGCAAATGCTGGACTAGTTCAGTAAAGTAGATCGGTCCCATGGTGTCTTGGAAAGTTACTCCCAGAACTGAGGTCTTGTGCTGGTGGAGCATGTGCATGGCCCCTTTCTACCTGGAGTGAAGACAGGGTTGACATGCCGTTGTTTATTTCACCTTTCGCTAAAGCCCCCTGAATCTGCCTGCCTTTGCACTGGTCATGGCTGAGAGCCACACATTGCCTTCCGAGGGGCACCAGCCTCCAGGAAAGCCTCAAATGTCATGAGGCCGCAGCTGACGACATGCCTCTTACCTGTGCAGGGTGGAATGATTTATATCTGATCTGTCGGAGGTCACCAAGAAGCTCAAAGCTAAACTGAAAGATTAAGAATTGATCCGGATGTAATAACACCCCAGATAAGACATCCAGGCTTCCAATTCACGCAGTGTCCATCAGGCACTATGCAGGCAATCTCTTTGCCGGAGGGTGGTGTAGGGGAGTGCTCTGGAGCTGTCCCTGGGGGTGCACACAGCATCCACAGCTGAATTACACATCCTGGGCTCATTGTGTGAGAAGATGGTATATTTTGAGGTGGAGGAAACTCCGAAGGGATTTGTGCTGACTTTATTCATTTATTCAAGTATATACTGAGAATCAGCATGTCTGATCTTTTACTAGACTCGCAGTCCAGCATGGGATTCCAAACTTGAAGTCCGTGGAATCTTGGAGGGAGGATGTCCAGTGACTCCCCTACCCCTGTCCCATCCAAAATGAATGCAAAATGGGGCATTGTTTCCAGTCACTGGCCCTGGCACCTCGTTGCCCTCATTCTCATCTCAGTTTGGTCTCAATTCCTTAATTTATAAAATAAAGTTAATATTAATATTCACCTTACTGCTTGAAGAGACATTTCTCCAAAGAAAATATGCAAATGGCCAAAAAAAAAAAAACCATTAACAAAGTTATTCAATGTGATTGGTCACTAAGAAAACACAAATCAAAACCACAATGAGATATCACTTCATATCCATTAAAATGGCAGTGATAATAATAAACCCAGAAAGTAGTGAGGGTTGGTAGAAATGTGGGAAAATAGGAACCCTTGTATATTGCTGGTAGGAATGCAAAATGGTGCAGCCACTGTGGAAAACGGTTTGATGGTTCCTGAAAGAGTTAAACAAGGCTAGGCACAGTGGCTCACATCCATAATCCCAGCACTTAGAGAGGCCAAGGCGGGTGGATCACTGAGGTCAGGAGTTCGAAACCAGCCTGGCCAACAGGCTGGTTAAACCTTGTCTCTACTAAAATTACAAAAATTAGATGGGTTTGGTGGTGGGCACCTGTAATTCCAGCTACCCGGGAGGCTGAGGCAGGAGAATCACTTGAACCTAGGAGGCGGAGGCCATAATGAGCTGAGATCACGCCACTGCACTCCACCTGGGCGACAGAGCAAGACTCCATCTCAAAACAAACAAACAAACAAACAAACAAACAAACAAACAGAGTTAAACATAGAATTAGCAATTCTAGTCCTAAAGAAAGAAAGAAAGAAAAAGAAGGAGCACCTCTTAGAGCAGTTCTGCTGCACCATGCTTTCTCCTATTGTCTTTGATCATCTGTTCTGTCACTCAGGCATTGCCCTTCCTTGAATACAGTCACCAGGCTTCTCAGGCACTGTTTCTGGGAAGGGTACACTTAATATCATCTCCAGGATACTTTGGCAGCCAGGGTTGGGTGAGTTAAAACTCTGCTCATCTCATTTTATGTATTTTTATTTTGGGGTTGCAGAGTCTTAATCTGTCACCCAGACCACAGTGCAGTGCTGTGATCTCGGCTCACTGCAACCTCCGCCTCCCGGGTTCAAGTGATTCTCCTTCCTCAGCCCCCCGAGTGGCTGGGATTACAGGCACCCACCACCACACCCAGCTAATGCTTGTATTTTAAGTAGAGACAGGGTTTCACCATGTTGGCCATGCTGGTCTTGAACTCCTGACCTCGGCCTCCCAAAGTGCTGGGATTACAGGCGTGAGCCACTGAGCCCGGCCTCATCACACTTTAAAATTCTCCTCATTTGCCATTGTTTTCTGCATGAAGCTAGGGAGAGGAAAGAAAAAAAGAGACTTTTGAAAGTTTTAATTGCTCAGAGATGCCATTGCTGCAAGCACTCACATGTGTTTTTTCACACAGGCTCAGGAAAGAAAGTGGTGCAAGTCCACGAACCTCACAAAGCCCTGCTCCCAGTAGTCCATCACATAAGAATATTAATTTAAACTCATAATGACAGATTTTGCCAGAGAGCTCCGTGGCACTTGAGGTGCCTCCTCTGAATTTTAGCACCCAGCCCAGAAAAACTAAAAAGATACTGCCTGCACCAACCACCATATCTAGGTAGGTTATTAGAGATTCAGGCTTGAGAGATAGAGACTTCGTTGACAAAAGTGGAAGCGTTATTCTAAAGCCCTAAATATGGTAGACAAAAAGGCATAGAAGACCAAGTTCCAAGTCCTAGTGATGCTTTTTGCTAGCTACATGTTATTAAGCCAGTTGCTCAGCCCCTCTGAGCCTCAGTTATTGCATCTGTAAAATGGGAATAACACCACCAACCTTGTTGACATGCTCTGAGGATTAAATGGGACAATGTAAAAGAAAATAACCTGTAACGTAAGTGTTTCATAATTTTGATAGGTTTCTCAAATGTTTCATTTCCCTTGATCTTTCATGTTTTCTTATCTAAAAATTGAAGGAGTTGGAGTTTGTGCTACCTCTGGGTACCATTCCAGATTTTACCAGTCTAAAAGATGTAAGGACATCATTAGGTCTTAACTCATTATTTGCCCAGAAATAAAAGCCCCAAAGCATGAATGTGGAAAACCCACCCTGGCCATCCTCCCTTTCTCCTTGGTCTTCTAGAGTCTCTGGGGCTCTTTGTTTCTTATTTGCCAGCCATATTGAACAAAGAGATTTCTCTCAGTTAAGTAGACATCTCTGAGAACCTCCTTCATGCCCATCCCATTATAAAGGAGAGGAAGATAAAACCATCTCAGATCATCCCATTTGACGGAATTAGACAGAAAACCGATGCAAGTTCCGAGTCATTGTGTGTGTATACATATATATATATATTTTTTTTGAGACGGAGTTTAGCTGTTGTTGCCTAGGCTGGAGTGCAGTGGCACGTTGTCGGCTCACTGCAACCTCTGCCTCCTGGGTTTAAGCGATTCTCCTGCCTCAGCCTCTCAAGTAGCAGGGATTACAGGTGACCGCTGCCAGGCCCGGCTAATTTTTTATATTTTTAGTAGAGACAGGGTTTCACTATGCTGGCCAGGCTGGTCTTGAACTCCTGACCTCAGGTGATCCGCCCGCCTTGGCCTCCCAAAGTGCTGGGATTACAGGCGTGAGCCACCGCACCTGGCCTCATTGTTAATTTTTAAAAAAACTTTAATTTTAGGTTTAGGTGTATATGTGAAGGTTTGTTACATAGGTGAACATGTGTCACAGGGATTTGTTGTCCAGATTATTTTATCATTCAAGTATTAAGTCCAGTATCCAATAGTTATTTTTTCTGCTCCTCTCCCTCCTCCCACCTTCCACCCTCAAGTACACCCCAGTGTCTGTTGTTCCCTTCTTTGTGTCTAGTGTTCTCATTTAGTTCCCACTTATAAGTGAGAACACATGGTATTTGGTTTTCTGTTCCTGTGTTAGTTTGCTGAGGATAATGGCCTCTGGCTCCATCCATGTTCCCACAAAAGACATGATCTCATTCTTTTTTATGGCTGCGTAGTATTCCATGGTGTATATGTACCACATTTTCTTCATCCAATCTGTCATTGATGGGCATTTAGGTTGATTCCTAATGTCTTTGCTATTATGAATAGTGCTGCAATGAACATTCACGTACACATGTTTTTATGGTAGAATGATTTATCTTCTTCTGGTTATAAACAAAGTAATGTGATTGCTGGGTTGAATGGCCATTCTTCTTTTAGCTTTTTGAGAAATCAAGATACTACTTTCCACAATGGTTGAACTAATTTACATTCCCACCAATCATGCAGTAGGTAAAATTAACCTGTACTAGGACAACCCTGGAATCCTTCCTAGAGGAAAAAAAACCTGGGATTTTATGGAAAGGGTAACTAACTAATTCAGTAGTCATTTGCTGGTTACCAACTGTTTACTAGGAACTGTTCTATACGTGAGTGGTACACAGCGACAAAGAAATCCAGAGTTCCCGATATCATGGACCTTACATTCTGGTAGAGGAAAGAGGAAAAGATGTACACAATAATGTACTAATCTCATGCAGTGATAAGAAAGTAAAATAGGACAGTGCTTTTATGAGAGTAAAAGATAGGATCCTCTCAGAACATATGAATGGCTTCCCTGGGCTGATAAATGTGAGAGAATGATATAGTCACTTCCTTCTGGTTCTGGAATAGGAGACAGAGGGCGTGATGTCTGCTCTCTGTAACCTGGGGCCCCTGAGAAGGTAGATTGCTCACAGCAGCCCCTGCTCCTCCACATTCCCTCTGCTGAAGCAAAAACAGAAAACAAAAACAGAGTCTTCTCTTCCTATGAGCCTCAGCCAGAAACATCACACCAAAACACACACACACACACACACACACACACACACACAAAATTCAAACTCGTCAAAGGGAAAGACAAAAGACAAGCTGCCTCCAGCACCTCTGTTGGTTAGTTTGCTGTAAAGTGAAACAGCTGCTAAGAAATGACAGAGCTTATTGAAATAAATTCCAACATTTATAATCAATTACCTGGCCCTGTCTGGAAACTGCTGCTTGATTTAAGAACAACTTCAACAGAAGCTGAAGAGGCAGGTGTTCATCTCTCTTTAATTCCTCCCTACCAGAACTTTCTCACCTCTTTCTTTGTCTCTTGGTAAAAACAAAAATCATCTCTCATAAACGGTATATGTTCTTCTTCCTCTTTTTTTAAATGTTTCCCCAAATCCAGCAGATCATGTCACTGCTGTTTGACCTTCAGGAATGCAGGCGAGTGGTTGCATCGCCTCCAAAGGCCTTTCCTGACAGAAGGTCTTAAAATAAAGCCCTTACGTTTTTGTCTGCACAAACTTCTGTCATCTCTGCCCAGAGGCTTAGCGGGCAGTGTGAGGACACTCATCTGAACAAGGAGCAGCCCCCAGCCTAACTGTGCCTCTCCCCTTTCTTTCCCTTCCTGCACATTTGAAATGCCCATTCCCCCCATCCTTTTTTCCAGTTTTATTTTATTGTGATCGGAAAACTTAACGTGAGATCTACCCTCTTAGCAAATGTTTAAGTGCACAATACAATATCACTGACTATAGATACAACAGATTTCTAGAACTTAATTATCCTGCTTCACTGAAACTTTACGCCCATGGATTAGCAACTCCCCATTCGTGTTGGTTAATTTTATGTGTAAACTTGATTGGGCTGAGGGATGCTCAGAGAGCTGGTAAAACATTGTTTCTGGGTGTGTCCGTGACGGACGGTGTTTTGGGGAGAGATTAGCATCAGTAAACTGAGTAAAGAAGATCCCCCTCTCATCCATGTGGTGAGCATCATCCAGTCTGTGGAGGGCCTGGAGAGAACAAAAAGGTGGAGGAAGGGTGAATTCTGTCTCTCTGTGCCTGAGCTGCAACATTCATCTCTTCCTGGCGTTGGACAGGTTCTTGGGCATTCGAGTTTGGACTGGAACTACATGAATGGCTCTCATGTGTCTTCAGCTTACAGATGGCAGATCACGGGACCTCTTGGTTCCCATAACTGCATGAGCCAATTTGTTATAATAATTTCATATATATATATTTTTATATATTTATTTATAGATATATATAGTGTGTGTCTATATATGTATGTATATATATGTACCATCTCAGTAAAAAACAAAAATGATCTCTCATAAAGGGTATATGTTCTTCTTCTTCCTCTTTTTAAAAGGTTTCCCCAAATCCAGCAGATCATGTTACTGCTGTTTGACCTTCAGAAATGCAGTGATATATATATATATATTTTTTTTTTTTGAGACAGAGTCTCACTGCGTTGCCCAGGCTGGAGTGCAGTGGCGTGATCTTGGCTCACTGCAACCTCTGCCTCCCAGGTTCAAGCGATGCTCCTGCCTCAGCCCCGCAAAGAGCTGGGACTGCAGATGAGCGCCACCACGCTTGGCCAATTTTTGTATTTTTAGCAGAGGTGGAGTTTCACCATGTTGGCCAGGCTGGCCTCAAATTCCTGACCTCAAGTGATCCACCTACCTCGGCCTCACGAAGTGCTAGGATTACAGGCGGAAGCCACCGCACCAGGCTCTGTGTGTGTGTGTGTGTGTGTGTGTGTGTGTGTGTGTGTGTGTGTGTATATACACACATACACGTATAGACACACACACATGCACACACACATATATATATCTTACATCCTGTTGCTTCCATATAAATTATCTATCTATCTATCCTGTTGGCTTTTTCTATGGAGAACCCTAGCTAATACACCATATCCTTCTCCCACCACCCCCTGGCAACCACCATTCTGCTATTTGATTCTATTAATTTGGCTCTTTTTGATACCTCATATAAGTGGCATCATGCAGTATTAGTCCTTCTGTGACTGCCTTATTTCACTTAGTATAATGCCTTCCAGATTCATCCATGTTGCAGCAAATGGCAGAGTTTCCTACTTTATAAAGTCTGAATAATATTACATTGTATAGATATGCCACACTTTCTTTCTTCATTCATCCACGGATGGACATTTAGGTTGCTTCCAGCCAGACACATAGTCTCAATGCCATCTTTGTCCTGCTGCAGGGGTTGCTGGTCCTGGGATGGGTCCAAGGCATTCCTAGCTGGAATTCTTCCAGAATCACATGAGCATAAACTGTGAATAGAGGGAAAAATTAAATAAAATAAATATTTTTTTCTTTTAATCTAAAGGAAATCAAAGTCAATAAAACAAGATGTAGAATAACCATGCTTATAAAAACGAATGTCCACTGAGTACTTACTAAGTTCCAGGCACTGCAATAAGCAAACTACATGAATTATCTCATTTTATCCATCCTGAAATGTTGGAGCTGAGACCCTACATAATCTAGCCTGTGCCACCCTCTCCCTCCTCACCTCTGCTGCCCTTCTCACCCTGAGTCACTAAATCCTAGCCACACAGGTTTTTTTCTTTCAGTTCCTTGGACACTTCATGCTTGCTCTCACCTCACACCCTTGGTTTTCTCTGTCCGGAATTTTTCATCCCATCACTGTCAATATCTTCACCAATATTCCATCTCTAGCTCTTTCTCTTCCCTTTTAGTTCAACATGACTTGTCTGAGAGGTCTTCCTGGACTACTTCTATGAAACATCCCCACCTTCTCGCCATCCCTTCATTGCGGTTTATCTTTCCTTGCTTATTTACAATACATAACAATTTTTCAGTGGTTCTCCATCAAACTGCCTGGGTTGAAATCCCACCTCTTTCACATCATAAATGCATGACCTTGAGCTCATGTTTCCTCACCTAGAAAATGGCAATAATAATACCACCTACCCCATGGGCCTGAGTAAAGATTAAATAAGGTCTTAAATGGGAGCTTGGTGCAGAATGAGTGCTTTTTACTTGTTTTTATGGTTGTTGTCACATTTACAGCTATTTTTCCCTAGCTCCACCCCCTGACTTACTATCTATCATATAGTAGTCACTCAATAAATGTTTCTTGATGAATTCTATTCTTCTGTACATATTATCTATACTGAAAATTGCAGTGAAGTGAAACTTTCTTAATTGGCATTAATGGAGGCCATAGAAAGTGGCCAATGCAAACTAATATAAACACCAAATAATAATTGCCTCTGAGGGAGTCAGGCTCAATGAGTAGGTAAGAATGACCTGTAATTCCCCTGCTTTTCTTCTTTTGTATGGGAAAGAATAAATCCCAGGTGCTTCAAAATAATTTGTTCTCTTAAATAGTGTAAACATCACCAGGGCCATCTGTGTGCATTATTGATTTTCCCATTTAGCTCATTCTTTTTAGACCATGCAAGGGAGTCTTGAGCTGAAAAATCCCCAACTCCCAAAGTAAAGGAACCTTAGTGCACATGGCCTTATACCCTTTCTGGGCATACCTTAACCAGCCACCATGCCCACCTTCAGAAGGTAGTTTTGTAGTACATCAGAAGTAAGGTGCTTTTTAAACTGGGCATCAGAAGTGACAAGGAAGTGGAGTTGGCTGTGTCTCCTGGTTCTAATGCCTGAAACCTGTGTGCAAATCCAGCCTCCACCATTTACTACCTGTATAATCTAGGGCAAATTACTAAATTATTCTGTGTCTCAGTTTTCTCATTAATAAAAATGGAAATGAGATTTATCATGGTTTCTGCCTTACAAGGTAGGTATAAATTAATGCATGGAAAGGGTTTGGCATAATGCCCACATGAAATAAGCATTCAATATACATTAGCTGATATTATTTCTGAAACAAATAAACAATAATACACGACCTAGTGGGAAAAAATTGAAGTCCAAGCCCAGCTCTGACATACACTTACTAGATATGTCTTTTGGCTAGTTGTCCAACATTGCTGGGCCATAGGATCATTCATTTGTGCCATGATAGTAGTCATCTCTACTGGAAAGAGTTGTCAGGAAGATGAAATAAAATGACATATGTAAAGGTATACGGCTAACACACAGTCATTGGGAGTTATTAACAACAGTAGTGTGTGCATTTCATAGATTGTATTAAAGCACACATTTCAGTCATATTACAAAGGAAGCTCCAAACTAAGTGACATAACGATTGAAGAACATGTGCCAGTACTTAGTAAACATCCATGGAGTAACATTGCAAATGCTTACATGCATGACCTAACTTCCATCTTTGTTTTGTCCCTGTAGATGGGTTAAGAGGAAGTCAGCTGATATGGTATGGCTGTGTCCCCAGTCAAATCTCATCTTGAGCTGTAGCTCCCATAATTCCCTTATGTTGTGGGAGGGACCCAGAGGGAGGTAACTGAATCATGGGGGCAGGCCTTTGGCATGCTGTTCTCATGATAATGAATAAGTCTCATGAGATCTGATGGTTTTATGAGGGGAGTTCCTCTACACAAGCTCTCTTTCCTGCTGCCGTGTAAGATGTGACTTTGCTCCTCCTTTGCCTTCCTCCATGATTGTGAGGCCTCCCCATGTGGAACTGACTCCATGTGGAACTGTGACTCCATTAAACTTCTTACTCTTTATAAATTACCCAGTCTCAGGTATATCTTTATTAGCAGCATGAGAACAGACTAATACATCAGCCTTTCTGAGAATGGTGAGGGGTGGCTAGAGACAGTGAAAGGAGGTTGGAAAGTGTAAAGAACCAATGGCGAAAAGCAAGCAGGTAGCTGAAGCATAGCGGCTGGGTTTCATAGAAGGGAAGACTGACAGAAACATCCAGGGTAGCACTTACAGAGTCTTGGATGTCAAGTAATAAGTAGGGAAGAGAGCCAACAGCAATGCAAGCCATTGGGGAGGTTTGAGTGGCATCGTTACAGCTGGACCCTGCCTTAAGCTTCAAGACTCTTAATGGCTTGACCCTCTGCTGAATCTCATTCACCACCATCTCTCCCTCACTCCAGATCTACCAAGGTGCAAGGGGGAAGTATAGAAATCCTAATCAAATCAGAGTGATTATCAAGAGAACAGGAATAGATGCTAAGGAGACCACTGCAATGTTCCTGAAAGACTTAAGAAATTTCGTCCTCATTTTTCAGGTGAGACAACTGAGATGCAGACATGCTAAGGTCCCTTATGGCCACAGCCATAGCAAAAGCCTGGACCCAAATCAGTCTGCTTCTGTTCTGGAGCTCCAACCACACTGACTTTCTTTTTGTTGTTTCAGAACTTTACTTGTATTCCTACCACAGAGCCTCTGCCTGTGCTGACTCCACCACCTTGAACAGTCCTCGTCTCCTACACCTTTCACTTAGTTAATTCCTACAGCACTAGCACCACCTCCTGAAGGATCAAGGACCCAACCAGGTCAAATCCTCCTCTTACACAGTCCTCTTTTTATAGCATTTCTCACAGTTGCAATTTTACATTTATCTATGTGATGATCTGATTGATGTCTTTGTCCCCCACCAGGCAGTGAGCTCTCAAAGACTAGGGCCCTGCTGGTTCTCAGCACAATGCTCTGTTCATAAAATGCATTTAATAAAAATGCATGGGAGAAGCAAACAGACGAATGAACAAGTGAATGAATGAATGAATGAATGAATGAATGACTATAACACCTGTGCATGTGATTGGGATTTTTTCTTTTTTTTTTCTGCCTTTGAGACAGTCTTGCTCTGTTGCCCAGGCTGGAGTGCAGTGACAAGACCACAGACCACTGCAGCCTCAACCTCCTGGGCTCAATCAATCCTCTCATTTCAGTCCCCCAAGTAGCTGGGACTACAGGTGCATACCACCATGCTGAGCTAACTTATGTAATTTTTTTAAAAAATTTTTTTGGAGAGACAGGGTTTTGTCACTTTACCCAGGCTAGTCTCTAACTCCTGGGCTCAAGCAATCCCCCCAGTAGTGCCAAGCCATGACTGAGATTAAAAAAAACAAAGAAAGAAAAAAATAGAAACCTGGACATGGACCCACCATGGATAGCTCCCCTCCTTGCCACTGCTCAGCATATGTGTATGCACTGGGGTGCTGTGGGCTGTTTCCTGGAACTCTGGGGGTTTGTGCTGGGCCAGGCTAGGGGCAGGGAGGAAACGTGTCTGACAGCTTCCTCCTCTGGGAAGAGAGGGTTGGTAGGGTGGAGGGGAGAGGGAGAGGGGAGTCACAAACAATTTCTGCTTTAATTAGAGCTCTGTCGGCTTCAGTTAGCCTGGGTGTTTGTTCCCTTGTGTGTGTCAGGGAATTTGGAACTGACCTCAAGCTTGTGAAATAATTAGTACAATAGTGCCGATCTAGCCATTTCTGAAAAGAGTAATTTACTCCCAGCGTAGCCTCCTGGCAGAGCTGCTCATTAATCAAACCAGGCTGCGTACATCAAAGCAGGTCCCCCTTTCCACCATGGCATCCATCATTTGTTGGTTAGGTGCTGCAGAAGCCTGAACCAATATACTGCCTTTGTAGGGCTGAGACTACCTCCTGTTGTCACCAGTTGCCTAGGGACGAAGCGGATGGTGAGTGCAGTAGCCAGCAATAGGTGGGGAGGGTAGGGCTCCGTGCCCCTCTAGGTTTATGAAAACCTCACCTATTTGGGATATAGACCTAAGATGATTGCCTCCTCAGTGAGATGTCCACCTTGATCGCCAGAGATAAAAAACCTACCCAGCTT
Source organism: Macaca mulatta (assembly GCF_049350105.2). Lineage (NCBI taxonomy): Eukaryota > Metazoa > Chordata > Mammalia > Primates > Cercopithecidae > Macaca > Macaca mulatta. The sequence goes on along the minus strand of NC_133425.1, from coordinate 9,551,374 downwards.
TACTCTTCAGTTAATCACTTTCCCTCCTGCCACCAGTGTCTACTAGAAATTCTCTTGTTCATTTGTTTAGGTACTCTTTTATTTTATTTTGTTTTTGAGATGGAGTCTCGCTCTGTCACCTAGGCTGGAGGGCAGTGGCGCGATCTCGGCTCACTGCAACCTCCGCCTCCCAGGTTCAAGTGATTTTCCTGCTTCAGTCTCCCGAGTAGCTGGGATTACAGGCATGTGCCATCACGCCCAGCTGATTTTTATATTTTTAATAGAGACTGGGTTTCACCATATTGGCCAGGCTAGTCTCGAACTCCTGACTTCTGGTGATCTGCCTGCCTCAGACTCCCAAAGTGCTGAGATTACAGGCATGAGCCACAGCACCCGGCCAGTTACTCTTTATTGTCTATCTCTGTCCCTAGAGAGCAAACATCAAGAGAACAAGCACTTCATCATTTTTGCCGTTTTAGTCCCTGAACCTAGCACAGTGCCTGGCATGTAGAAAAAGTGTAATAAATAATTTCTGAATAAATAAAGGAGCACCTTCTCAGACTTCCCAACCCTCTGAACTAAAGGTGCTTTTTCATCCTAAGAAATCCTCTAGCTATTTTCCTAAAACTCTGCTGGCTCTTGTAACATCCTACCTTGTAGTAGATTTGTTTGTTTACATGTCAGTTTCTCTATTTAATTGTTAGTTACTTGTATTCGTTCTCTGTTGCTGTGTAACAAATTATACTAAAATGTAGGTGCTTAAAACAAGAGGTATTTAATATATCACAGTTTCTGTGGGTTAGGAACCTGGGTGTGGTTGAGCTGAGTCTTCTGTTCCACAGTCCCATGAGGCTGCAAAGTGTGGGCTCAGAGCTATTGGTTTCATATGAAGGCTTGACTGGGGAAGAGGGCCTCAGTCCCTTACTGCAGGGACCTCTCCAGCTGGCATCTTACTTCAACATAGCCCGTAAACTGAGAAGACAATAGAAATACTCCACTAGCCAGATGGAATTGCGAATCTTTTATAAACTAAATAACCAAATTGACATCCACACAACATTGCCACATTTTATTGGTTAGAAGCAAGTTACTCAAGGGGAGGGGATGACACAAGGCCATGACTACCAGAAGGAGATAAAGATTACTGGGGACCATTCTAGAAGCTTCCTGTTAGAGAATAATGATCATATATGCACAGAAACATTTATTACTTTCTGTTTATGATAGCCCCAGATTGGAAATAATCCAAGGGTCTCTCAGTAAGGAAAGAGTTGAAAGTAAATTATGAAATTTCCATTGTGATAGAATCATGTACATTGAAAAGGAAATGATAAATGAAGTATGCACTCTGATTCAAAATACATAAGCCTTTAAACATATATTTTTATGCATATATATGCAAAAATGTTTCTTAGAATGCTTATCAAAATGTTAGAAATGGGCTTCACATTGGTAGGGTCTAGCAAGACCAAGGTTTGAGTCCCTTGTCCACACTGTAGACACCTTACCATTAAGGTTATTTGATTTCTACACTTTTGATCATATTCTCAGCCCAACTAGGATTTAAAACACATTCAGTATTGTCTGTTTTTTGTTGTTTAACTGGGAAAAATAAAAAAGAGATTCATAAATTATATAGGCTCACTTTCACAGTGAAATAATTCTATTTGGTTTCTGAATGGACGAATTTTTTTTCTCCTTGTTGGATTCTGGCTTATTCCAAGAATCAATTTAACTTTGTCCTCTTGTGTCCTCTCTTTCAGCCTTCACTGTCCTTTCCTACACGGGTGTCTGATGACCATAATCGTGACTTATTTCTTCCTCTTGTCTCCCTGCAGTCTACTACAGAATTTGGCACAATGTAATGAGACAAGTTGGAGTTCAGTTTGATTTTGGTTGGGTTATAATTTCAGCCTGAGAGTTTTTAACCCCATTTTCTATTACTAACTTAAAACTGAAGTTTATAATGTTTTAAATTCAGATACTTCAGTGAGTGCCCACCACAGCAATGTATTTTTTGCATTAAAGGAGGATGTTGTAGTATCTGTCTCTGAGGGGAAAAAGAAGAAGGTGCAAAAATTATTAATTACCTATTATATATAGCACCTTATAAGATGTATTTATGTGCTTCCTTTCACTTATTCCACACACAATCTCGGTAACAGAAATATGGAAATGCCTCACCTTACAGGTAAGAAAAAGTGAAGTTCAGAGAGATGAAGCAATTTGCCCAAGGATGTCCAGCTGGTAAAGGCAGAACAAGAGGTTTTTTAAAGCTATAAATATCACCATTTTGTATTTTATCATAATATCACCATTTTGTATCTTAATGGTGAGAGAGATGATTCCATTTCATGAAAAGAAAATCCCATGCTGAGTCTGAGATGCTATGTTCAAGATTAAAATTGCCTTAGATGTGTTTAAACCAGAGTTTTTCAACCTTGGCACTATTGACACTTTGGGCTGGATAACTCTCTGTGGTGGCAGAGGCTGTCCTGTGCAGTGTAGGATGTTAGCAGCGTCCCTTTACCCACTAGATGCCAGTAGCACCCCGGCCCCCAGTTGCCTATAGACATTGTCAAATGTTCTTTATGGGAGGAGGGGAGATGGGGGAGAACAAAATTGCCCCCAGTTGGGAACCACTGGTTTAAGAAAAAGGTTTTCTGTAAAACTGAGCAGGATCTTAAGGAAAACATAACTAAATATTCCAAAATGTGTATATATTGTCTAATTTATTCTTCTATAGAGTATTGAAACAAGTCTCAGATATACTGATAATTGGTGTAGTTCAGTTGATTCATGAAGGACACCTTTAATTTTGACCAAAATCATCATTTTCTCATTCTTAAAACATTATATACGGAGACAGTAAACATATTATGCCCCATTTTACAGATAATTAAACTGAAGTCAGAGCTATTAAACTGTCCAATGTTACAATGAGGTGGTGGCAGAATCTACAGTTAGTGCACGATTAGGTCTTTGTATTTAACGGTGACCCATCTGAGCAAAAACTGCATCCCAGTTTCCCACACAGGAACTCTCCACATGAGACGTGGTGTGGTGCAACAGACTAAAACTCCAGAGACATGACTTGGATCCCCCAGCTGGCTCAGTGGCACTGGTAAATTCAGCAACATTTTTCAGACCTCCGAGTTTTCTCAATATTCAATGAGCTTATAATATCGGGGTAATTAATGCCACAAAATTGCCATGAATCCCAAACAATGGAAAGTCAGACTTTACCTCACTTTAGATGGCCAGTGAGCCTCTCCTACTCAATGCAAACCTCCACTGGATGCTGTGACAAACCCACCTCTTCCTACTGCATGAATGAATACTGTGGTTTACTCTGTTCCATGCTAATATTTTGTACCTAGGTGTGGCCTCACCAGAAAGAAGTGATTCTTCTTAATGCCGAGATCCACACATATGCAAGACTTCAGAAATTAAACCATTCTCAGAAGTCAAATGAATATTAGGGTGGTGGAGGTGATTTTCCATTTTACCCCTAGTGTTGATAAACGTCCAGATGTCCGGATAACCAGAACTTGAGCTCTGGGTCATAGGCGATAACTGTATGACTTTGGATGAGGTGCTATGCTTCGGTTTTCTCACATATGAAATGAAAACATGTAGCATACCTATGTTACAGTGTTATGAAAATTGAATTAGAGTGCAAAGTGATTAACACAGTCTATAGTAAGCCCTCGACAAATGGTAGTTGTGATGATTGCTGTCTCTGTTCCTATCATCATAATTTCAGCCACATTAGGGGCCACCTAGAAGCTAAGACATAAAAAGATCCCTCTGGAACCACAGGTTAAACCACATCTCAAAAGCCGTAGCAGCTGAAGTCATTATTACTATTGTTATTATTGTTGTTGTTATCTCATTTTTATCTTTTTATTTCATCTTGGTATTCCTGTGTTTTTAGTAGGATTCCCCTGGACATTCTGATTGGCCCAGCCATATTAGGGATCACAAAAGAAGTGTGTTCTTTCTTCACTGCTGAGCCACTGTTCTTGGTTAAGAAAGAATAACTGTGCCACTATAACGCTTCTTTCCCAAACCTAACACTGTGGTAACAGCAATACCAAACATTTATTGTTTACATTGCAATAAGCACTTTGCATACATTGGTTCATTTACCCATTACCATCACCCAGTGAGGAAGGTATGATTGCCATTCCCACTTTATAAATTAGGAACCTGGGGCTCAGGGAGGTTCAATAACTTCCTCAAGGTCACAAAGCTTGCAAGCATGCTGCCTAGTGTCCAGAAGGCACTCAAAAATGCTGACTGGGCCATGTGTGGTAGCTCACATGTGTAATCTCAGCACTTTGAGAGGCTGAAGTGGGAGGATCACTTGAGGCCAGGAGTTTGTGACCAGCCTGGGCAACATGGTTAAACCTGTCTTCACTAAAAATACAAAAATTAGCTGGGCATGGTGGTGCACACCTGTGGTCCCAGCTACTCAGGTAACTGAGGCACAAGCATCGCTCGAACCCAGGAGGTGGAGGTTGCAGTGAGCTGAGATTGTGTCACTGCACTTCAGCCTGAGCAACAGAGCAAGACTCTGTCTCAAAAAATAAACTGAATAAATAAAGGAATAAATAAACTGATCATATACTGATCAGCAGGGCAGAGAACTGATCCAGGCATTTCAACTCCAGAGGGGAAACCTGTAATCACACTGCTATACTGCCCCCTTCTCAGTGGGAAATATCCCAAGGGAAAGCTTATATTGTCATTCTTTAAATGTCTGTGTTATATATTTATTTATTTAGAGATGGAGGCCTGCTCTGTCACCCAGGCTAGAGGGCAGTGGTGTGATCTCGGCTCACTGCAATCTTCACCTCCTGGGTTCAAGCAATTCTCCTGCCTCAGCCTCCTGAGTAGCTGGGATTACAGGTGTCTACCACCACGCCAGGCTAATTTTTGAGGGGGTTTCACCATGTTGGCCAGGCTGGTCTCAAACTCCTGACCTTGTGATCCACCTGCCTCGGCCTCCCAACGTGCTGGGATTACAGGTGTGAGCCACCGCACCCGGCTGTATTATTTTTATGAAAGCAGCTACTTCTTCATGGCCATAGAAGTCTTTCTTTGCAGTGTTCCTGGTCCTGTCTTCATCAATGTTGAGCAGTGATGGTTATCTCCTCCTCAATGACAAATCTGTCATGGTTATCTAGGCCTTATTGATAACAGTCCAGGTGTTCTCTGACTGCTAGTGTCTCACCTCCTTCCTCTTCACCTCCTTCACTGCACTATCTAATTGTCTGTTTCCCAAAACAAGCTCATTTTTCTATCAGAGACACTGTCAATCAACAGGAAACACAATAGATTTTAAAGGACGGTGGCTAAGACTTCAGGATACAAGGTGAAGTGTAAAATTACAGGCTGCATTATTCCAGGTCAAGGGGAAGACACGCTTGTGTGGTCTCTCCGTTCCTCTCTCTTGGAATGCCTCTCTACTTCTAAGCTAGCCAACTACCATCTGCATATTACTAGGTAAACAAAACTTTGAGGGGAGCAGAGCTACCCAATTAAGGGCTCCAGGTGAAACAGGCGATAAAACGCTTCATTTCAGCAGGAGTGTCTTTATGGAAATGCCAGAGTTTGTTCACCAGTCGCATGTAAATGAGCTATGCAGGCACCATAATTACATCACCTGGCCGAGTTGCAGTGGAGCAGAAACTGATGGGTCTTTGGTCTGTGGATGTTTTGAGGAAGGGGCCCCCTTTTAGTCCCCAAACACCAAGAGACTGTGATCCCAACAGGGTAAACTTAGCTCAGCCTCTGAGCCTGCAAACCGTTCATTATAAACCCCAAACTGTCACATTGCTCCCCTAATGAGGGTGTACATCTTTGGCAGCCTCAGGACAGTAGTAACTTACTTAATGACACATTCTGGGAGTTTTATGTGCCTGCTCCATAAAAAAAGAAATGCGCTGTTTCCATAGCAATGCGGGGTCTTTCGGGCAGCCCCGTTGTGACAGCTAGAGCCCCTGCGTTCTTCTGGGAACTGTTCTTTTTGTTTTTCTGGAAGCTCTTAAATTGTTCCCCAAGCACCCCCTTCTCCCTCCATTTCAGAGAAGACCAAATAGCACATTCCCAGTTTGCCAGCCTGGTGATTTGGCTTAGCAGCTCCTCAAAGTGCTGAGAGCATCCATTGCAGACCCTGCTGAACCCAAAGATGAGACTCCTCGTTCTTCCTAGATTAGAATAAAGACAAAAGCATTACAAGGACTAACACATTAAAGCAGCTGGTGATATCCGACCATGTCCATCTATGGCTTACAGAGCTACAGTGGAAATACACAAGGAATCAGAGAAGACAACTTCTAGTGCTGGCTCTGCCATCACCTTTGAGCAAACAGTGAATGCTTCGGAGCCTTCTTTTGAGAGTCACACTGACTTTGGGTTTGACAAGACCTACTGCTTTATGTCACTGGGTGGTTGCAATGGTGAGAAGGGATAATATATGCAAGGCATAATACCAAACACTTTATAAGCGACTCAAGAATGTTAGCCGTTATTATCCCATCACCTTCAACAGATTCAACAAAACCATCCTCCCTCCACCCAGGACTCAGTGCTATTAACTTTCCGGCTTATTTCTCCAAACTTTATTAATAGATTTGCACGTAGTTAGAGACAAATATAGGCCCAGGCATGAGCAGATATGGGGGCGGGGGTGGGTTGGGGGGTGATTCTGTATGAAAGCTGTCAGAGACCCAGTGACCAGAAAGATAAATTGCTCTACTCACTTCATTCCCTTAATCTGCATGCTACACAGCAACTCCAGCTGAGCCGTGGGCTGCTCAGAATCTAGCAGGGATCTGATTGTGCCTCAATTCAGTGATCCCAGAAGGAACATTCCCGCCACTTCCTAGATATGAACAGTGCATCTGATCGGATTCAGACTGGAACTAGTTCTCCACACTCAAGAGCGGAGGACCCTTTATTGAGTCTCCTTTAGACTAATGATATGGTTTGGCTCTGTGTCCCCACCCAAATCTCATCTCGAGTTGTAATATCCACATGTCAAGGGCGGACCTGGTAGGAGGTGATTGGATCATAGGGGTGGTTTCCTCTATGCTGTTCTCATGATAGTGAGGGAATTTTCATGAGACCTAATGGTTTAAAAGTGGCAGTTTCCCCTACTCACTCTCTCTCACTCTCTCTTGCTCTCTCTCTCTCTCTCTATCCTGCCACCTTGTGAAGAAAATACTTGCTTCTCCTTTGCCTTCCACCATGATTGTAAGTTTCCTGAGGCCTCCCAGCCGTGTGGAACTGTGAGTCAATTAAACCTCTTTTGTTTATAAATTACCCAGGCTCAGGTAGTATCTTTATAGCAATGTGAAAACAGACTAATACAACTATAAAGTAATCTGAAGATAGCAGCTTTATTCTCGTCTGGCCTTGTTTGCCCATGTGGAATAGAGAATAGTTGTTCCTTGCCCTGAACTTATATTTACTACCCATTCTCCCTTTCCCTCGATCAGACTCTTATCATCTATCCTGGAGTATTTGGACAAATTCCTCAATGGAATATCCTCTTCCTCCCTTACCCACCTCCCGTCCATCCCAAACACTATATCAGAATGTTCTGAAGGGCAAATCTGGTCATGTCACTCCCCAGCTAAAACCTTCTCAATATTTCCGCCACCAGCTTCTGGAAGATAGTCCAAAGGCCTTACTCTAACCTCACCTCTCAGCCTCACCTCTTCCTCTCCCTTGACAATCCTGCTGCCTCCTTGAAGCTCCTGGTGCTTACCTTGACCCAGGACATCTAACTCGGTGCTCCTGACTATGAGTGCACATTGGAATCACCTAGGAAGCTTCTAAAGATGGCAGCATCTGACCTGACCTCCTGGAGAGTCTTACTTCATTGATCAGGGAACGCAGATGAAGATCATTAGCTGCCAGCATTGAATGCTAAACTCATCACCAGATTGGAATTGTCCCTTAATATATTGGTTCTCTAGACCCAGGGATTTTTGTTTCATTTTGTCGTCTATATTGTGGAACTTCAGGTGCAGAGATTGGCGTTATTTTCCAATTCCTGGCATTGTGTCATCCTTGTTCTAGGGCCAGGCTCTTTTGCTTCTTTTCTTTATTCCTTTAATTACAAACCACAACATCAGTCCCTCCCTCTCCTTTGGCAGTCATTCAGCTGTGTTTGCTGTGTATGTTTTCGTTTGTTTATGGTCCTATACATTGCATATCATTGGTGTGTTTGCATCATTTTTAGTTATATACATGAAGAGGGCTGTAGATTTTATTCTGTGCCTTTCCTTTTTGCACCCAGCACTGTTTTTTAAGAGTGCTCTGTGTTATTTAGAATACATGATTGTTGTTTTAAAACTTTACAGAATTCCACAATGTGCATCTCCCACATTTATCTGTCTCCTCCCTGCTTGACCACACCCATACTGCCTCTAACTCCACCTCCACGATGTCAGAGTGAATTTTGCTGGGCATGGCCTTTTGGGGGTCTGGGCAAGAATTTCTTCAACATATGTACCCAGAAATGCAATTTTCAGGAAAAATGGGGCATATATATTTTATTTTAATAGACCAACTATTAGCTAACTGTCCTCCAGAATGGCTGCACCAATCTATACTCTTAGGCCAATATTTCAGTTGCTTATTCCAGTATTTGGGGGATCAGCGATCTCTTTGAGAATCTGGTAAGATATTTGGAAACTCTACTTCAGAAAAAGCAAATACTATCATACAATACTTTTTTTTACAAATGTTTCTTAAGAAAAAAAGTTTAAATTTATGTATCAAGGTGCATGTATTAGTTTACTTAATTTTTACAATATTTTATGTTGGGTATTACTGTTTTTATTGAGATCAAGATTACATAATGTGCAGCTAACCATTTTAAAGTGCACATTTCAGGGGCATTTAGTGCCTTTACAATGTTGTGCGATGACTGACCGCCTCTCTCTAGTTTCGAGATGTTTTCATCACCCCAGATGAACACCCTATAGCCTTAAAGTAATCACTCTGCATTTCCTCATTCCCCCATCCCCTGACAATCCGAAGTCTACCTTCTGTCTCAATGGCTTTACCTACTTTGCATACATGGAATCGTAGAATGTGTGACCTTTTGTGTCTGCCTTCTTTGACATAGTATAATGTTTTCAAGGTTCATCCAAGCTGTAACATTTGCCAGTACCTCATTCCCTTTTATAACTAAATAATATTTCATTTTGTGAACATACCACAATTTGTTAATCTATTCATCTGTTGATGGATATTTGAGTTGTATCTGCCGTTTGTCTATTATGAGTAATGCTTCTATAAATATTCTTTACATGTTACCATGTGGACCTATGTTTTCAGTTCTCTTGGGTATATATCTATCTTTTTTTTTTTTAACAGAGTCTCACTCTGTGACCAGGCTGGAGTGCAGTGGCACGATCTCGACTCACTGCAACCTCTGCCTCCCACGTTCAAGTGATTCTCCTGCCTCAGCCTCCTGAGTAGCTGGGATTACAGGCACCCACCACCACACCCAGCTAATTTTTGTATTTTTACTACAGACGGGGTTTCACCGTGTTAGCCAGGATGGTCTCAATCTCCTAACCCTGTGTTCCACCCACCTCAGCCTCCCAAAATGCTGGGATTACAGGTGTGAGCCACCACTCCCAGCCAAGAGGTGCTCTTTCTGTAAGATGCAGCTATGACACCCCATTCCACGAGGTTATTGTGGACATTCATGAGAGAAGGCATGCAAAATGCCCAGTGCTGGGCTGGTACATAGTAAATGCTCAATAAGTGATTTTATTTATGATACTTAGTGTTATTGATTGCTTCAAATATGCAAGACACTGCTGAGCCAAATGAACTAATAGAATCCTTGTATCAACCCTCTTAGGTGTATATAATTATCGCAGTGCATTGAGTGGTGGTCCTGAAGATAAAACCACCTGGTACTGGGGAGTGTGAATTTATTTGAAAATAAGGGTCTTTGCAGATGTAAGGTAAAGATCTGCAGGCCAGGCATGTTGTCTTACGCCTGTAAGTCCAGCACTTTGGGAGGCCAACGCGGGTGGATCCCTTGAGGTCAGGAGTTTGAGACCAGCCTGGCCAACATGGTGAAACCCCATCTCTACTAAAAATACAAAAATTAGCCTGGTGTGGTGGCATGTGCCTGTAATCCCAGCTACTCGGGAGGCTGAGGCAGGAGAATCACTTGAACTCGGGAGGTGGAGGTAGCAGTGAGCCAAGTTGGTGCCACTGCACTCTGGCCTGGGCAACAGAGCAAGACTCTGTCTCAAAAAAAAAAAAAAAAAAAAAAAAAAAAAAAAAAAAAAGAGGCTGTCCTGGATTCTCTGGCTGGGCCCTAAATCCAGTGGCAGGTGTCCTTATAGAAGAGGTGAAGATATAGATGGAAGAGACACACAGAAAAGGCCAGATGGAGTGAAGATAGAGGCAGAGAGTGCAACCATGAAGCCCCTGGAGCCAAGGAATGCCTTGAGCCACCAGAAACTGGAAGACGCAACGAAGGATTCTCTCCAAGAGCTTTTGGAGGGAGTACCACCCTGCCAAAATCATGGTTTCAGATTCTCGGCCTCCAGAACTGTAAAAGAATTAGTTCCTGTTGTTTTAAGCCACCCAGTTTGTGATAATTTGTTATGGCTGCCCTTGGAAATGAATACCGTTATCATCGTCCCAATCTTACTGATGGACAAATTAAAACAAAGAGAGGTTATGTAATTTTCAGTCACACATCTGAAAAGCAGTAAAACTAGTGATTGAAACCAGGCAGCCTGACTCACAGAGATAATAGGATGATTAGGAGCCAGGGAAACTAAAGGTGCAAACATGAGGTGACACTTTATCCAGGTCCCTTACCCTCTCTGGCATCTGATTATGTCATGCACACATGGTGACTGATTGATTGACTACTAGATGTAGGACTCTAAGCTGGGGTTTTTTAAAACTATGGCCTATGGGCGAAGAATGGTTTTTATATTTTTAATTGGTTGTATTTAATAGTATTTATTTTGCTTTTTGCTTCACAAAGTTTACATTGTTTACTACGTGACCCTTTGTAAAAACCCTTTTGTAAAAAGTTTGCCAACCCCTGCTGTAAAGAATGAGAGATCATTGTACCTTCCATTTACAAAATGGAGTTCAATGCACTTTCACTCACCAATTCATCAAACACCTACTGGGTGCTTACTAAAATATCAAGAGCTCTTGAAGAAGATGGCAAAACAAAGATGGCAGTCCAGTAGGGGAGACCATCACGTAAGCAAGTCTACCATAACGTGGCAGTGCAGTATCAACACGGGTGCAGAATACCGTGATGGGGAGAAAGAAGAGAAGCCTGAGAGTGGGAGCTTTCAAGGAAAGGGATTGCACTCACTTTTTTTTTTAAACCATCATTGCAGCCCTTGCTCCAAGATAGCACAGGCTTCTATCTGTGATATGAGTGCTCCGAACTTGTTAAATAAACAAAGAAGGAACTTGACTTTCAGGACTCAGAGAAGCCTCTGCCTGAAGAGTCAAGTTCTGAACTGAGTCTTAAAGGATGAGAGAGAGAGAGTTAGAAGACAAGGGTGAGAGCATGCTCCTACCCCAAGGAACATCGTTTTCAAAGGCTTAAATGCAAAAGAGAACATGAAACATTTGAGGACCTTTATATAACTTGGTTTGGCTCTACGGGATACCAGTAGGACGAGATGAAAGGGTAATGGACTGAAGCCAGATCCTAAAAGACCTTCTAAGCTATGTCAAAGACTTATAACAAAATTCTAGAGGAAGTGTGGGGCCACCAGGGAATTTGGTCTCTGCATTCTCCTTCACACCCCCTCATGCCACCCCCTACCCTGTCTTCTTACTCTTTCCACTCGAGAGTTCTCAGGTGGGCTTTCGCGAATGACCTTGCTCCTAGTCCTGGGTACTTTTCATATACTTTTCTCTACCTGAAATCTCTAGAGGCCCCATATATATTTTTAGTTGACTTACATTCTCCTTTATATTTTGCCTCTATTGTGGTTTTTTCAGGGAAGCCATTTCTGACTTCGTCTCTAGACCAGAGCTGGTCTTCCTGATATACCTATCTATATCCCTATCTTAATTTTTGTCCACATCTATATCTATCTATCTATCTATCTATTGAGAGAGAGAGAGAGAGAAGAGAGAGAGAGAAAAGAGAGAGAGACAGAGTCTCGCTCTGTCGCCCAGGCTGGAGTGCAGTGGCACAATCTCAGCTCACTGCAACCTCTGCCTCCTGGGTTCAAGCAATTCTCCTGCCTCAGCCTCCCAAGTAGCTGGGATTACAGGCACCCGCCACCATGCCCAGCTAATTGTTTGAATTTTAAGTAGAGATGGGGTTTCACTGTGTTAGCCAGGATGGTCTCGATCTCCTGACCTCATGATCCACCTGCTTCGGCCTCCCAAAGTGCTGGGATTACAGGCGTGAGCCACCGTGTTGGGCCTATATCCGTATTTTTATATTGAGATCACTGTCTAGATCTGTATCCATACCTATATGTGTATCTCAACCTGTATGCAAATTTCTAATCAATATCACTATATCTGTATCCATATCTGTATCTATGTCTAATCTATATCTGTAGCTTACCATTTACAGTCCTCCATAGCACTCAACACCCTTGTATTTACTTTTACACTTAAATTTTATTTATTTATTTATTTTTGAGACAGGGTCTTGCTCTGTCACCCAGGCTGGAGTGCCGTGGCACTATCTTGGCTCACTGCAACCTCTGTCTCCTGGGCTCAAACAATCCTCCTACCTCAGCCTCCCGCATAGCTGGAACTATGGGTGTTTGCCACCACACTTGGCTAATTTCTGTATTTTTATTGTAGAGATTGGGTTTCACCATGCTGCCCAGATTCGTCTCAAACTCCTAGGCTCAAGTGATCCACCCGCCTTGGCTTCTCAAAGTGCTGGGATTTATAGGCATGAGCCACTATGCCCAGCCTTGCATTTAGGTTTATAGTAAATTTGACTAATTCCTATCTCCCACACTAAACCTTGAGCTCTGTGAGACCGTGTACTAGTTTGTTATGGCTGCCATAACAGAGTACCGTGGACTTGGCAGCTTAAGCAACAGAATTCTGTTTTCTAGCAGTTCTAGAGGCTGGAAATATGAGATCAAGGGTTGGTTCCTTCTGAGGCCTCTCTCCTTGATTTGTCAGTAGCTGTCCCCTTCGGCGTCTTCACATCACCTTCTTTCTGTGAGTATCTGTGTCTAAGGACGCTAGTCATACTGCCTTAGGGCTCACTCGTATGACCTCATTTTACTGTAATTACCTAAGGACGCTGTCTCTAAACATGGTTATATTCTGAGGCACTGGGGGTTTGGCCCCCAATGTACAAATTTGGTGTGGTGGGAGGGGCATAATGCAGCCCACAATAGAGAGTGTCTGTCTTTTATTTCCATTTCTTCTTCCAATGCCAAGCACAGGGCCTGGCACATAGTAGGTGCTCAATAAATATTTGAGGAAGACAAGATGCTATTGCAGCAGCTCTGGGGAAATGGCCTTGAAGTGTGTTGTGGGGGAGGACAGATGCAGGGAGACAGTGGGAGAGAATTCCAGTTCTTGGGATGAGAGGTGACAATGGAACTTCTTGAGGCAATGGCAGTGGGGAGGATGGAACAAATGTGGGTTTTGGAGAGAATATGGGGGCAGAGTGAATTGAACTTGGAGATTGGATTGCTGAGGGTGAGAGAAATGGGGACTCAGAATCGATTCAGCTTAATTGTCACCATATGTAATCAACCGTGAGTGCTTGCTGCACCCACACCTATAGAAAGGAGAAGCTGAGATGCATGATCTGCCTACTAGGTCTGAATTCACAAGCAGTGCCCTGCTTTCACCTTTTACAATTCCTGCAAGGCAGAATTCTCCTGCTCAACTATTCCCCCCTTCCCCTTCTCCCAGCCTCTCTTTCTTAAAAGGATAGACTCTTACCAGCTGGTAGTTCATCTTAAGCCACAAAGGGTGAAGCTGTTGGGCTCCAGAGCATTTTATTCCAGGAGAACAGGGGAAGAGATGAATGCTGGGGAACAGGAGTCCATGGGATTTCAGTAAGAACGAACTAGACCCTAAAACTTAGACCACAGAGCAGAGAGGCAGGGAATCCGAACTTGAGGCTGTCACAGCCAATCTAAGACTTTCAGTCATATCTTGTTAGGCCTAATCTGACTTTCACTGATCACATTGGCATCTGCACATGCTGACTCAGAAATGTGGCTACTGCAAGCTGAAGATTAGGAGAAGGGCTGAATGGTATATTCACCTTTCACAAGCTTTGCTGCTCCAGACGCTTATAAAATAATTTTCCCCTTTATCTAGAGGCAGAAGGGCTTTTCTCCCCCCAGCTAGTCTTCTGCTTTTTTTTTTTTTCTCTTTTCCTCCTAATAAAACCCTCCGTGCGGTACTTGCCTGTGTAATCAGAACTGTGCAGACTGATCTCAGAGCTCGTTTCCCAGGCTGCAGTGCAGAAGCACAGAAAAGGAAGGGATAAACTTTGGGAAGTAATGATGTCTCAGACGCCAGCTGGCTCCCGGAGGTCATACCCTGACTGAGCTCCTTCTGCCCTCCCTGCACCCCCAGAAAAGAAATCTGGCTTATTTACCATTTTAGAAAGTTAGACCTTTTCAAAGAGATGCCCCAGGCAAACATCCTTCCTTTCCCATCTCTCTGAAACTAATGACTCTTCTCGGAAAGTTTTGACAGTGAGAGTTGTTCCGACAGCTGAGGGAGTTTGCTGGGAGCCAGGTTGGCTCACAGCCCACAGAAATAGCTGGTCTGTGTGCGGCTGGCTCGGGGATGCCTGATTCTACAATGCAACAAGTTTGACTTTTTGGAATGAAAATAGGAATGTAGGAAAAGTGCTCTGAGCTGGGGAAGTCTCTGGGCTGGGGCTTCGCTCCAGGAGTCAGATGATGGTTGGGGGGTTTCATTTTTAAGCTCCTGAAATATTTGAATTATTGCAACAATAATAGCAGAAGTGATTAAAGTCTGAGATTTAAAAGGAGATGAAATACATGACTTCCACAGTCAATATTTCATTGAATGACTAAAGTGATGACAATCAGGAAATTATTTAGTATTTATTTTTAACATCGAGGATAAAGGAAGACCAGAGAGAACAATGTGAACGAGACTATGCAGCTTGTGTCTCACCTGGGAGTCAAACTCTTGTCTTTATAACTCTAGCTGCAACATGGTGACTATCATGACTCGTGAGGACACTGGATGGTGGTAATGGGTTCTCAGGTTGGACACACAGAGAACGTGATGCCAACAAAATCTGTGACCCTCTCCTATGGGCAAAGCAATGCCTACATGTCCTCTTAGGACAGAGACCGTAACGAAATTACAATTCCGACCCTAGTAACTTGCTCCTCATTCATTATTTCCCTAAGTTGCACACGAATTCCATGAGCTGTCAAGGGCAGTGATTCTCATTTTTGAAGATGAGGGGTCTGAAGTGTAGAGAGCTCTTGAAACTCAAGTAAGATTGCAATGCTGTTAAGTAATGAAGCTGCCCAATGCCCAGCAACCTGTTGCAGCAGAAAACTGGGGATGCTATTAGGTTAGTGCAAAAGTAATTGCAGTTTTTGCCATGACTTTCAATGGCAAATGGCTGTTGTACTTTTAATGGCAAAAATTGCAATTACTTTTGCACCAACCTAATATGTTGCAAATCCTTAATCTCTCTGTTCCACTGGGGATCCCCATGTGTCTCATGAAGTCAATCTCTGGTATTCAGGGCTGTTAGAACCAAAATAGTGGACAGTTCCCTAGCACTGGTTGCTCACCACCTTCTCTCTTGACATCCCATTACCAGGAGGTCACAAGTAGCTTCAAAGTGAAGATGCTTCTTCACTCATAGGCTTTCAGCCAATCAGCCAGAGTGCTCTGTGGTCTAATAGAAACCAATCTTCAGGCATATTTGAAAAATCATGTTTGCTCTGGATTTTCTCTAGTCTCCTTTTTCTCAAACTACCACGCTTGACTCTTTCTATTGAAACAGCATTTTTCACTCTCAAACTTGATTCCCTCATCTTCTTTTCACTACAGAAAGGCACCTTGCTTCCATATTGTGGCTTTTTGCCTCAATGAGTTAGCATTAGTGATGTAAAGCAGCACACATATGTATTCTTTCAGTTTTTGTGGTTCAGGAGTCTTGGAAGAACTTAGACGTATCTCTTGCTTAGGTTTTCTGCAGGTTGCAGTCAAGATGTCTACGGGACTGTATTCTCATCTGGAGGCTCAAAAGGGGAAGAATCTGCTTGCATGCTTATTCATGTTGCTGACAGAATTATTTCCCTTGCAGCTGTATGACTGAGGCTTCTTACTGGCTGTTGACTGAAGGTCACTCTCAAGTCTTAGAGGCTGATTGCAGTGCCTTGCCATATGTCATTCTCCAGGCAGTTCATGATGCGTCTGTTTCTTCAGTGCTACCAAGAGAGTATCTGTCTGTTGTCTCTTAAGTTAGAGTCTTATGTGATAAAATATAATCACAAGGATGACATCCCATCTCCTTTGCCTTGGAAGGTAACCTCATCAAGTCACATTCTATTGGCTTAGAAGCAAGCAACAGCTCTACCTTCATTCAAGGTGAGGGGATTATACAAGGGCATGGATCAGTGGGGGTTATAGGTATGTCTGCTATACCTCTTGCTTCATTAAACCTGGTCTTGCCTCAGTCACCCAGAATTTTCTAATTGATAGTGATGATAATCATTTTTCTATCATTTATTGACGGCCAACTAAGTGCCAAGCCCTGTGTACACTGTAGGCTATGGAATCTATGGAAACTCCTAAGATATAGATATTGGTCCCTTCTTCCCTATGTAACAGATGGGGCATCTGAAACTTCAAGAGATGGTTGTCAAACCCAGGCAATCCGACTTCAGAGTGTACTTTTAACCAGTATTCTAGGCTATCTGCACTTCTAATTTACCCTTCTATGTGTTTGACCTTGAGTATTTTATTCTACATGAAGCCTTTTTCCACTGGCTTTCTAAAGCTGTCTTTCATATTTCTTCTCCTACTTCTTTGGTTGTTCTTCTGAGTCTTATCTTGTCCCACTTTCCCACTTAATGTCATCCCATTTTCCACAAGGCTTCATCAATAGCCTTTCTCTCCCTCACCCCTTAGGATTCACATTCACTTCCTATGATTGCAACACCATGCTAAGGACTCCCCAATCTTTATTTCTAAATTCTTGCCCTAAGATGACGTCCAAACTTGTGTTTCTAACTACTCGTTTATCAACTTTACCAGGCACATGCCTCATATTAAAAATGAACAAAGTTGAACTTTCTTTTAGGCACTAGAGTTAGAAATTCTATATGCCTTCCTGTCTCTTCCCTCTCATTCACCTCCTCCATTCACCCCCACCCTGGCAGTGCGGCTTCTGCCATTGATATGCACAAAGCATTGTACTGGATGCTCCAGGGGGTAAAGTGGTGAGTAAAGTATGGTTTTTACCCTGGGCCATGCACCAGACAAGCAACGTAGGTGAGTTTCTCAAGGGCAGAAAAGTATTAACCATGCACATCTTTAGTGCATGACTCAAAGTCTGGGCCCTGGAGGTGCTCAGGAAATATTTGTTGGATGAAAAACTAGAAATAATAGCATTTGTTGCATAGATTGAATTATTTAATTATATAAATGTCTTACCTCCCACCACCCAAGATGGTGAGCTCTTCCAAACAAACATAACTTTTCATTTACTTCTCTTGGTACCTACCAGGGTACCTGATACCTTAGATGTGCTTTGTCAATTTTGGTATACTTGAGTGAATAAAAAATATTCCCCCATTAGTACAGACTGCGACTGTTGAAAAATAAACTCAAGCCTTCTGATTCTTCCAGGGAATGAAAGACTTTAATGATAAGGAGACCACAATTTGCAACTGTGAACATGAGTATATTATTGCAGTCAGAGGATTCATCTCCTATAGAGAAATATTCTCATTGACCATCAGTGTCCCTAGGTCTAGGCTGTTTCCCACAGGGAAGATTGTTATCAGTTTCATGAATACCATTCCAGAATTTGTCTTTTCGTTTAAATATAGGATATATGTGTATACACATATGTGTTTATACATATATATAAAATCAAAAGCATATACTAGTTTACAACTTGCTTTTTCCCTCAACAATATATCTGAGGCATGTTTTCATGTCAGTTCATGCAGTATTGAAAATATTCGTGTTTATTTAACTTGCCCCTCTGACAGACATTTAGGTTTTAGTCTGTTTCCATTTTTTTTTGTGGGGGTGGGGTGGGGGTGGAGTAATTGATTATTCTTAAAAGTGCTCCCTTTTTTGCACTTATGTGAGTTTCTTTCTAGGTAAAATCTAGAAGCGAATTTGCTGGGTCACAGGTATCTACCTATTAAGGTATTTATACATAATCTGAAATCTCCCCTTATGTTTGTGCTTCCCAAACACCTAAGGAGCTCAACACCAACAATCACAGCAAGAACTTTCTGTTTACAGGAACTGAGCCAGACAAAGAGAATCAAAATCTCAGAGATGAGTCAAAGGAATATGGGCTTTTTAAAGCTTTCCATGTGATTCTGATGCAGCTAGTTTGTGAACTGCAGATTCGAGACCTCCTGATATATCTGAAAGTTCTATGCTGGTTGCGGCAAGTTATATGCAATGCATAAAGCAGGGAAGCTTTGCAGCTAGGAATACCTGAGTTCAATTCCCTGGTTAGCCTCTGCCCTGGTTGGTGACCCTGGGAAAGACTTTTTACCTCTCTGAATCTCTACTGTTTATCTCAATAGTTGTGAGATGTCAACTGGGAAACACTTCTTTATATGCAGTCATCCAAATTAAAATAGAGTCAAAACAGGACAGACCATGCACCTTTCACCTGTTTCCATGGTATTTCCACTCCAAACAGAGGCTCTGGTGAGTTTCCTTCACTGTCCTTGCACCATCTGAGAAATCTGAACCAGAATGCAAAAGCACTCTGGTGTCCGAGTAGCAGACATCAATTCAGCTCTGCTAAGTTGAGAGGTGAGTGGCAGTGGGAGACAGGAAGGAGCACGTGAAGGTGGGGATGCAACCCCACGTGCAGCCTGATGGTTAATAGACAGGACTTGGTGTCTGACAGGCCAAGGATCAAAGTCCTTATCAACGCTGACTTGACATTTCTGAACCTTAATTTCTCCATCTGTTAGATGAGGTGGTAATGAATGCCCCAGAGTGTGGTCATTAGGATTCAAGTAGATAATTCATATAAAGCACAGTATCCGGCATGCACTTATTTTTAAAATGTGTTGTAATTATTATGACAACATGAGAATTGAGTCTTGATAACTTCCTGGGAATAAATTGAACGAGAATAGGAAAACAGCACATTAAGGTGGGCTGGCCAAGTTTTGGGGAGAGGGTCATAACTACATTGACAGCAAGTTTGGAAAAAGACTGTATTAGTCTCTTGTTACCACTGTGACAAGTTGTCACAAACTCAGGGGCTTAACACAAACCTTTTATCTTGCAGTTCTGGATGCCAGACATTCAAAATGGCTTTACTAGGCTAAAATAAAGATGTTGGGAAGGCTGTTTCTTCTGGAGGCTTTAGGGAAGAATCTGTTTTCCTGTCTTTTCCAGCTTCTAGGGGGCACCTGCATTATTTGAGCAATGGTGAGAAATGATCCCTTTTTCCATGCTCAGAGCCAGCAGTGTAATAAATATCACCTCCAAAAGTTTCCTCTTGCTCTATTTTTAACCCTGATTGTGGTTATGATTTCACGAGTGTATGCATTTGTCTAAACTCATCAAAATGTACACTCATCAAAACATACACTGCATTAAATATATGCAGTTTTTGTGTATCAATTATACCTCAATGAAACTGTAATATAGAAATGCCACAAGGAGAGCATCTTCCCATCTCTTTTTGACTATGACTCTCCTACATCCCCCTCTTTCATATATAAATAGGCTTGGAATTATATTAGATGTACCTGGCTAATTCAGGATAATATCCCCATCTTAATATTCTTTATTTTATTATTATTATTTTTTAAGACAGAGTCTGGGGCTGTCGCTCAGGCTGGAGTGAGGTGGCGCAATCTTGGCTCACTGCAACTTCCACCTCCTGGGTTCAAGCGTTCTCCTGCCTCAGCCTCCCGAGTAGCTGGGATTACAGGTGCATGCCACCACGCCCAGCTAATTTTTTATGTCTAGTAGAGATGGGGTTTCACCATGTTGGCCAGGTTGGTCTCGAACTCCTGACCTCGTGATCTGCCTGCCTCGGCCTCTCAAAGTGCTGGGATTACAGGCATGAGTCACTGCGCCTGGCCTGTCTTAGTATTCTTAACTTGGTCACATTGACAAAATCCACTTTGCCATATAAGGTAACATATTAACAGGTTCTAGGTGTTAGAATGTTGATACGTTGTGGGGGCCATTATTCTGCTTACCGTAAGAACGAAGAATAGAAACTTGAGTTCTAGGAAATGCCAAAAATATGTACAAGAGTATGAGGAAAAAAGTTGTTTATTTTTTTATCTTATGTTTTTATTTTATTCATTTATTCAACAAATATTTATTAAGTTCCTACTATGGTCTGGACATGGAACTGTGCACCAGGAACCTCACAGGTCAGCAGGAACAATCGGTGGGACCAATGTTGACACAATAGTGGGAACTCTTATAAGGACATTTTATACACACCACGAGAACAGGATTGTTTATTCGGAGGGAGTTGGGGTTTGACAAAGCTTTTCCAGCAGAGATAAAATTTTTGCTAAGGCTTAACAGATCACAAGGTCAAGGAAAACAAAAGAAAAAAAACATAACCTTTCACCTCCCAGAAAACCACCAAGTCTATTTACTCACCCCATTACTGCCTGCACACATACTCATCAGGCAAAGAAGATGTACACAGCTCCCAAAGTGTAAAATCAGGCCTTCTCCTAGCTCAGAAACCTTTTCTCCTGCCGCCGAACTTGATCCAACAAATATCTGTTGAGCCCTAGGCTTGGAGATTGTATTTGCCAGGGTTCCCCAGAAAGAACCATAGGATATAGATATAGAATGTACAGGGTATGGATATCTATAGCCTATTATTAGATTGTCTATCTGTCTATCTATCTATCTATCTATCTATCTATCTATCTATCTATCTATCTATCATCTTACACCGATGATATATAGATGACATGCAGATAATACATATCTACATAGATGATAGATGGATAGATAGACAAATGGATGAGAAAGGATTCATTAGGGGAATTGGCTCCCATGACAATGAAGACTCAGAAGTCTCACCGTAGCCTGGTCTGCAAACTGGAGAACTAGGGAGGCCACTAGGAGGGTTCAGTCCAAGTCCAGGGGAGTCAGAACTAGGGAAGCTGATGGTGTAACTCTCAGTCCCAGGCTGAAGGCCTGAGAACCTAGGGGAGAAAGGTGAGGGAAGGGTGCTCTGGCAAGTATTGGAGTTCACAGGCTGGAGTACCTGCAGTTCTGATGTCCAAGGGCCGGGAGAGAAGGGTGCCCCAGCTCCAGGAGAATGAGAGACAGAGAGAAAGAGACAGACAGAGGGAGGGAGGGATGGAGGGAGGGAGGGAGAGAGAGAGAATGAATTCACCTTTTTTCTGCCTTTTTGTTCTATCTAGGTCCCCAGTGGACTAGATGGTGCCTATACACATTAAGGGTGGATCTTCCCCATTCAGTCCACCAGCTCACATGCCAGTCTCCTCTGGGAACACCCTCACAGACACAGCTGGAAATAATGCTTTACCTGCCATCTAGGTATCCCTTCATCCAGCAAAGTTGCTGCCTAAAATTAACCAACACAGAGAACCACCTCAAAAGAGTCCACTGCAATCTCCCATCAGAGATGGAAAAATAAACACAATGGGGATGGTTTGCGAGCCTTTCTGCTTCTTAAATGACAGAAGCTCAAAGGCAGAAGCTATGTAGCTGTGTTTTATTTTTCTATAACCCCAGTCAAGAGACATTTCAGTATTTATAACGCCTTATAATTACAGGCAGTCTGTGTTTAAATCCCCAGTCTGCTGCTTCATAATTGTGTTTTTGTGGGCACCTTGGTTAACCACTGCTTCCATTTTCTTTCCTCTAAAATGAGGACTAGGGTGACATGCTCACGACTAGATTGTTGATGGGGATTCGATGCATTCAACCATGTAAATCAGTTAGAATCACGTGCCTGAAATGTAATAAGACAATACTTGCTGGTCATCATTGCTATCCACTATTTCTGGCAGAAAGTAGGTGTTCCGTAAATGTTTAATGATGGAAGGCTGCGTGCAGTGTTTGATCATAGAGAAGTCCCCAAATGGTATGGAGTTATTCTTCTTCCGCATTTTACAGATATGGAAATAGACTCAAACAGGTTAAGAGGCTCATCTGAGATCACAGAATAAATGAGTCCTGTTTGACCCCACAGCTAGAATCTATATGTCTGGATTTTCGTCCAAAATGACCTGGGCTAGAAGAGACTAAAGGGAAGATATTGGGGTGTTGTTGAGGGGTTGGGGGTGGCATTCTGGGGTGCGTGGAGTCCTCTGCCCATCTCCATGTGCACATCATAGCGTACAGCACGATAATCCACTGAATTTTTACTATTGAAGCCACAGGAACCTAGAATCTCAACCTCCTATGACCTGAAGAAGTCAGGCAAGGTTCTTACCTAGGAACCTTGGCCTGAAGGAAAAACACTTGAAACTGAGTAAGCCTCCTTTTTTTGTGCCCCAGATGGCTTGAAGGAAAAAGAAAAAAGAAAATTTATAAAAGTGACAAGCAGCCCTTGGAATCTGGCCACGTGGCAGGGTAGAGCATAAATGTCTTTTCTTCTCTTGGCAAAGGGAAAGAAGGAAAGCTTGTGATTTACTCAGGATAGGACGCAGGTAAAGGTGACCTACCCGTCCTTTCCCAACTTTGAGAGTGATTTGAATCGAAACACAGTCTCCTAATATCTGGGGACTAGAGAAGAGTGTATCCCCGCTCCCTAAGTCATAGCAACAGAAAACCTCTTAGAAGTTGAATTTTCTAAGGTCAGAGAGCCAGCCTTGAATCCCCGTGGAAAAGGCCTTCAAAAGAGTAAATGAAAAATCACAGTTCAGGCATGTTTTCGTTTTAGATTCCAGACAGGCCCTGAGCTGTGTATTGTTTTTCCCATATTTTGTTTCTTGCCTGATTCAACCATGGTATCCTGAGCTGTCAGAGACTTTAAAAGTTTTATTCTGCCACCAAATACTTACTATACTCCTTAACGTGGTTTGGTGGCTCTGTGTGCTACTCCAATCTTACCTGCACAGCGGAGAGCGCATGACCTGGACTTGGCCACTCAGATATCTTGTGGGCTCCAGGCCACAAAAAAAAAAAAAAAAGAAAAAAAAAGTGCTGGAATTACAAGGCTTGTCACCCAAGCAGAGTAGAGTTCTGCTGTGGATAAGACATACAGACACTGAAAACATACATCTTTTTCTGCTGGGATGGATAAACTGGGAGAATAAGGATTTGGAGAGCCTGGAGGACTCTCCCCTGCTGCTTGGATACAGGTCTTTTGAAGAATGAAGTAAGCAAAGATGGATGGGGAGAAGGTGCCTTGGCAACTCTGAGTCATCATTTAGGTCTTTGGGGCCATGGTTCTGAAGCTATTTCTTCCAGTTTTGTAGCTACCTTACTAGTGTTGCAAGCTAGGTAAACACATTACTTCCCTGGTTTGCCTTAGTCAGAGTTTAGTTTTTGTCATAGGAACCAAAATACTCCTGGCCAATAATCATGGTTTATAAGACCTGGCATAATTAGGTTTCTGCTAATCTTTGTATTCTCATATCCTCCACTTTTTAAAAGCTCCTTAAACATGCCTTGGTTCTTCCCTTGATCTGACAAAGTCCAGCTCAACTTTCAATTGTCACTTTGCTATTATCTTTTCTGAGGTGCTTTCTCTGAACTTCCAGTGTGGAAGGCGTCCTATCTCCATCCGTCTACAGCATGGTATCCTGTCTCTAATGCTAACAATGACCTATCTGTCTCCTTTGCTCTGTCCTGCACTGAACTGCAAAGACCTTGAAGACAGGAAGTGTACCGGGTTCGCCACTGCATCCCTAGTACTCAGTGTGACTCATGGCATAGAAGGGAGGCCAATGAATGGAGTGGAATGAATGGAGGATAGAGTATTTTTGAAGTACAGGAGGGAGTGAGTGAGCACTGGGCAAAGATAGGAAGGAATGAACATTGACAGAGCATCTGCCGTGTGTCTGCAATAACGGTAGATACTCAGCCACGGCTCATTTCTTTTTTTCTCTTATTATGTGTGTCACTTTATTAAACAAAACAACATGGGATTAACACCTCCATTTTTTTCTCTTTTCTTTTTTTTAAACGGAGTCTTGCTCTGTCGCCCAGGCAGTGGTGTGGTCTCGGCTCACTGCAACCTCTGCCTCCAAGGTTCAAGTGATTCTCCTGCTTCAGCCTCCTGAGTAGCTGGGATTATAGATGCTTGCCATCATGTCTGGCTAATTTTTGTATTTTTAGTGGAGACGGGGTTTCGCCACATTGTCCAGACTGGTCTTAAACTCCTGATCTCAGGTGATCCACCCGCCTCAGCCTCACAAAGTGCTGGGATTACAGGTGTGAGCCACGGCACTCCGCCTAATGCCTCCATTTTATACACACAAAAGGAGACCCAAATAAATAAAATCCTTTTCTGAGAGGTATAGCTACCATGTTTGAGCTCATACCTGTGAATTCATTTGTGTGAGGTTCCATAGCTCAAGACTTTTTTTTTTTTAAACCACTTATAGGATAACAGATTAAGACACGGAGCTCAAAGTTTGTAGAAGCAGCACGCATGACAACACAAACAAGGTAGCATAATATGAGATGACACAAGGGAGGTAAATCAACGAGGCTTAAACCCAGTGATAGAAAGACACGAAGTCGAGAGGCATTTGATCTCACTCTAAGATCTCTTCTGTTGCCCCAGTGAGAAGCAATTTTTTTTTCTTTTGAGACAGAGTTTTGCTCTGTCGCCCAGGCTGTAGTGCGGTGGTGCAATCTTGGCTCACTGCAGCCTCTGCCTAGGATTACAGGTGCCCGCCACCACGCTTGGCTAATTTTGTATTTTTAGTAGAGACGGGGTTTCACTATGTTGGCCATGCTGGTCTTGAACTTCTGACCTCAGGTGTTCCACCCACCTCGGCCTGCCAAAGTTCTGGGATTACAGGCATGAGCCACCGTGCCCGGATGAGAAGCAAATTTTAGGTATTGTCAAGAATGGCCTACAGGCAACATATGAAGACCCTGTCTCTACAGAAATTTTAAAAATTAGCAGGGCATGGTGGCATGTACCTATGGTATACTCAGGAGGCGGAGGTGGTAGGATCACTTGAGCCCAAGAAGTCGAGGTTGCAGTGAGCTGGGATCGTATCACTGCACTCTAACCTGGGCAAGACAGCAAGACCCTGTCCCACACAAACAAACGAAGCCCCAAAAACCCAAACCCCCAAAACCCATTGCCAAATGAATAGAAATGCCTAAAGCTGGAGTGAGTACTCTGAACGTGAGGGCTTTCGTCTTCAAGAATAGACTGAACTTCACATTCGGTAGAGAGGCTGAAGAAAGAATTTAAGAGCTCTCCCAACTTGAATATCAGTGATAGATTAACTGTGCTTGTTTGAGGCACTTCCTGGACCCTGGGCCAAAAAAATCAGGGATTCAGATTCCAGATATAGGCAAAGAGGTACATGAACCTTTTTTTGTGTTCACTCTGGGCAACCCAGACAGTCCTGGTTTAGTATTCTGGAGGATACGGTGGGGCCAGCAGGTGAGCAATGTGTGGCCTTGTGCTGGCTGCTAGGGTTACCTGGTGGGAGAAGGCACTTGTACTCCGAGTAGAAGTCTTGTAAGGAGACACATCCTGGAACTTTGGGGGATGTGGTGGCCTGTTAACATGCATTGCAGATCTGTGCAAGGAGCACCCATTTGCTGCTGATGACTTGGTGCTTAGGGTACACTTAAGTCTCCTGGAGCTAATCTAGCATGCTTGGCCACTAGTGTGTGTGTGTGTGTGTGTGTGTGTGTGTGTGTGTGTGTAGAAGTATGAATGGCAGAGACAGGGAGACACAAGTTGGCCAAGAGCCCCATTTGAGTGGAGGAGATGGTGCCCATCTATGGAAAACAAAGCCCATCGGCTGGCTAAAGAGCTGCCTTTTGAAAATCCCACAGCCGAAGCGGGGAAGTTTAGCTCCATGCAATATGCTTTGTGTTTTATCCTGTTTAATCTGCTATCAGCATTAGCCAGCCTCATTTTTTATTTTACAGACGAGGAAACTGTAACTTAAAGAGACCAAGAAATGCACTTTAGAAGAAAAGCAAGAGACAAGATTGGGTGAAACCATTCATGAATGTTTGAGCCAATTAAAGATTTTGGATTTCCTGTTAAATGCAAGGGAAGACCATTGAAGAGTTATGAGAAGTGGGTTGACAAAGTGTGACTTTGGCTGCTGCGTTGTAGTGAATTGTAGTGGGGGAAAGAGTAGAAGCAGAGACCAGTTAAAGAGCTATTTAGCACTGCACATGAGGCAAGAGAGTGCCTAGGATTAGCACAGTGGTGCTGAAGGAGTTTGGGATGTATTTTGGAGGAAGACTGCTAATGGAAGTTTCCACCCAGTTGAAGAATACTCCTGAATTATTCACTGGGCAAATAAAGTAGAGCACATGAGAAGGGTCAGCCTTCAATTGTTGAGTGAGAGTCATGGCTGTACTGTGGACACACCCTGAGTCTCCTGTGCAGATGACACACGGTCTTCCAAACCCACTGGAGATGCCTCTCTACAAGGAATCCTCCCAACTTACAAAGAGCATAAACCTTCAGGGTTGTAACTGGTCACATTTGAATGTCAGATCTCTTCTTGAGCGCCCTGCTGACCCCAAACCCTTTTTAGAGCTGTAGGAGTAAGCTGAGAAGGGGCCAGGAGGGTTTGGGAGACTAGTGGTGGAAAATCAACATTGACTGGGCTCCTACTGCATACCACATACTGAGCTGGACATGTACATACAGCTTCTCATTTAACTCTCCACACTCTGGGATTGCGCGGACCAGGAAGGTGAGGCTCAGGGATTCTGAGACACTGCCGTCGTCATACAGCAGGTAAGTGGCAGAGCTGAGATTTAAATCTACATCTGTGTCCAAAGTACAAATTGTTGTTATCACAGCATATAGTGATATACCCGAGGCTAAGGGCTCTAACATGCTGATGTGTGCGGGTGCTGGTGGAGCAAGGCCTTGGGGATCATTAGGAACCATGCCAGCCCCCATCTCCACTGCAAGTGGCCCAGGTTTTGGTGATATTACTAAGACCAATGGTAGACCAGAGCATAAACACGAATGTGCATTAATATGGACAGAACAACTTTGAAGTCCTACTGGGGGATATATTAAAAAAAAGAAGAGGCCAGCCACGATGGTTCACACCTGTAATCCCAGCACTTTGGGAGGCCGAGGCAGGTGGATCATGAGCTCAGGAGTTCGAGACCAGCCTGGCCAACATGGTGAAACCTTGTCTCTACTAAAAATACAAAAATTAGCCAGGTGTGCTGGTGGTGGATGCTTGTAATCCCAGCTACTCAGGAGGCTGAGGCAGGAGAATTGCTTGAACCTGGGAGGCAGAGGTTGCAGTGAGCCGAGGTTATGCCACTGCACTCCAGCCTGGACGACAGAGCAAGACTCCTTCTAAAAATAATAATAATAATAATAATTTTAGCAAGAGTTCTCTTGATCTTGATTTCAGAATTTCTTAGCGATAGCATTTGCTGAGGTTTGAGGTTTTCTCTGGGCCAACAGAAGCACTGGGGTTCCACTGGGCCACAGAAGGGGGTGAGAGAACGATGCTCAGAGCAGGTGTCACAAGAGGAGAGACCTGGGTTGGCCTGGGAACAGAGCTCTTGCTGATCTCCGGCTAGATGTCCGCTGGGCACTGCTTGCAACCCGTCTCTCTGGAATTACAGGTAATAAGGTAGGGCTGATGTTAATGGTTTATGACACGAATTCATTTTGAGAACTATATGCTTCACCCATCGCTTTTATTTTTCAATTTAGATCTGTTGGGTATTAATAGCTTTGGGGCTGTGTTTTCCATTTTAATCTTGCTTTTTCTCATTTCCAAGTAGATTCCTTCTTTCAATTTACACAAACATTAAACCTCCATTTCCTGCAGCCCCGCGCTCCCCTGCAAAATTCTCTCTGCTGACCTTGTGAGAAAACTTTTCTTTAAAGTGTGAACTTTCCTTATACCCAGCCTAACCTCACCAG
This sequence comes from Macaca mulatta, assembly GCF_049350105.2. Lineage (NCBI taxonomy): Eukaryota > Metazoa > Chordata > Mammalia > Primates > Cercopithecidae > Macaca > Macaca mulatta. Next base: position 9,523,071 of record NC_133425.1, on the reverse strand, counting down.
CCACAACCACCTTGGTTTTTAGCCACCCTCTGCTGGTTGTAGTTTCTCATTGACACGGCACTTTTTGGGCTGCAAGGAAGCGATGACTCAGACCAACAGAGGCTTCAAATATACAGGTCTTTGATATCTCACATAATGAAATGTCCCCAGGTAAACAGTTTAGGTATGTTAATTGGAAGGCACTATATAATTTCATCAAGGATACAGATGCTTTCCATCTTTCTGGTCTACCGTTCTTAGGGTATATTTCCCCTTTTCCCCACCCTGCCCAGTGTGTCTCTCCATCATAAGAAGCCTGGACAGTTTCAGGCATCCTGCCGTTCATAGCCATGTCTACAGGAAGGAAGGAGATGTTTTTCCTGGCGTGTTTCCTTTTATGGGCGGAAGACTTTCCCAGAATCCCCCCATGGATCAAAATGGAAATGCTTCCTTTCCCTTGATCCCGACTGGCCCACATGCCCAAACCCATCACTGTATGGCATGACTTCGATTGGTCTGCACAAATCATAATTCATTTCCTAGGGCTGGGACTGTCTTGTCAGAGCACCTTGTTGGCTGATACTGGAATAAAATCTAAGAGGAGTACAGGTATTGTAGCAGCAGAAGCTGTTGCAGCTGATAGCTATTTTTCATCTATGTCGCTTTGCTCATGCAGTGTGCTTTTCTGTCCCACCTTATCCTGTTGGCTCGTGACCTCAAACACAGGGAATACCTGAATTACATTGGACTTTAAGAGGCACACAGCTGCTACCTTCTCCGGATTGTCCTCTTTTCGTTGCTTCTCACCTACAGTCTCATAGTGCCCCAGGCATATGTCAAGCACTGCATTTGTAATGCTACCTTTATAATAAGTTAGTTTTCCCACTAGATTGTGAACTCTTTGAGGGTAGAGGCTGACTCTTACTTACCTGTCTCACCTCAGAGCCTGGCATCCTAGAGCAAATGTTGAGTAAAACTGCTAAAGGGATGAAGGATGAGTGCCCCTGAGGAAGAGGAGGTTGAGATATGCCCTCAGCTTGTTCCTGCCTTGAAATGTGTCCTCTAGAACATCAGGCATCAGCAACATAGAGGTACTTGTAGTTCCCCAAATAAGCCATGCTCTTTTGTGATCCTGTGTCTTAGAATATTTTGTTTCTACCACCTGCATACTCTCACCTGGGTTCCCACTCCACTGCTCAACCATTGCCTTGGGAACTCCCTTCCATTATTTTAAAAAAGCCATCTCCAACATGAAGAGGCCTTTTCTGGAAATCTCCCTAAAATCTAAACACTCTTTTCTTCATGCCCCTATTGCACTTAGCATGTACTTCCATTGTCTAGGGAAAATTTAAAAATCTTTCTATGCATTGGTTTCCTCATTTGATAAAAGAAATGAAGTCTTAGTCAGTTTGGGCCGCTATCATAGAATACCATAGACTGGGGCACTTAAACAGTGAACATCTATTTCTTATAGTTCTGGAGGCTGGAAAGTCTGAGATCAGGGCACCAATATGGCTGGATTCTGATAAAGGCTGTCTTCGTGATTGCCACACAGCTGTGTGCTCATATGGTGGAGAGCGAGAGAGAGACACAGAGAGAGAGAGAGAGTAAAAGAGAAAGAGAGCAACTGCATGCTCCAGTCCCTTTATACCTTTCTAAGGGCACCAATCCCAGTATGGGGTTTTCACCCTCGTGACCTCATCCTACCCCAATCATGTCCCAAGGCCCCACCTCTAAATATCATCACATTGGGGATTAAGGCTTCCATATATACATTTTAGGGGGACACAAACTTTCAGTCCATAGCAAATTATAAACTGCTTGTTTCTAGTCTTGAGGAGTAAATGGGGTTAATGCATTCATCTGTCAGGAGAGAGAGCACTTGATACACATGAAGCATTCAACATATGTTGTTGTTGATGGTGGTGGTTGCAGCATGCATCCCCTTGTAGTGAACATAACTGCTTGCTGTTTTTTCTTCTCCAATGTGCTGTGGGAATTTTGCAAGTAAAGACCATATCTTGCCCATCACTGACTCCCAGCAGATGAGGCACAAAGATAGTGCTCAGTTAGTTTGCTGAGGACTGAGTGAGTGAAGATGAAAGATTTCCTCTTGGAAGAATGGCACCAGCCACCCTTTACACCTCTGGAAGGAGCAAAGAGGAAGAGGAAGATGCAGTGGGAAGCTTGCAGATTGCACAGTAGGAAGTGATTCCAAGACCTTCCAACCCCTTCCCCCAAACAACAGCACCAACACACACCAATAAACATCTTTGCTAAGGACATCTCTCTGCATGTTTGGGGTGGATTGAAAATTAGGAGAAGAGAAACCTGTAAATCACTGGATCCAGGGTCCAGTCCTTCTTTTTCCATGGACTCTATAAATGGCCTTGGGTGAGCTTTCACTTCTTAGTTCATAAAATTCAGGAAGATGAGGTGAGTGATATCTCAGGTTCTCAGCATCTCAGGCATTTAAAAATAAATAAAATACAGAATAAAAATGAGACACGCTGTGGTTCTAAGGACTTCATAATCTTCCTTGAAACCCACAGATGGGATAGGACAATCATGAAAGGTTGCAATTAATCTCCAGAAGGATGGGACTGATCTCGGGACTGGGGGCTTCCTAGACCTAAGACAAGTGGGGAGAGTAGGGCACGGATCCAGGGATCCCTGGTGTCTGGCCTCATTCTGTCACCTGAGAACCATGAGCCCTTTGCCAAGCTATTGCAATGCTCTAGGCCTCAATGTCTCATCTGTAAAATGAGGAGATAGAACCTACTTTATAGGGTAGTTATAAGAGTGATGTACGGACCTGGTACATGGTAAGTCCCCACTCCTCCACTATGGCTATTAATGGAGAGAAGAGTCCGTGATGATTACAGTCATCAGGGGGTGGAATTTGAGATGGAGCTTGAAAGATGACTACTAACCAACTAGGCACAGAGAGGTGAGGAACGAGATGTATCCAAGCCTAGGAAATGGTGATGATTTAAAGATAGTGGTGGTTTAAATGTGCATCACGCATCATTTGATTCTCAAATCAACTGTATGAAGCCAGTGCTATGATTTGTCCCATTTTAAACGTGAGACGCCATGGTTCAAAGAAGTTAAATAACTTGCCCAAAGTCACACAACTCGTATGTGGCTGAGCTGAGATTGGAATCCACGTAATCCTGCTGCAGAGCTCATGTTCTTAACCACTGTGTTCTTCTATGTTTATAAGAGTCTGGGAAGAGCTTGGACTATCAGGCTAAAATCTTGGCACAGTTAGCTGGCATGATTTGGTGGCCTTTGAAGAAGAGCAGAGGTTAGGTGTGGTGCCTCACACCTGTAATCCCAGCACTTTGGGAGGCGAGGCGGGTGAATCACTTGAGGTCACGAGTTTGAGACCAGCCTGACCAACATGTGGAAACCCTTTCTCCACTGAAAATGCAAGGTTAGCCAGGCATGGTGGTGTACGCCTTTAATTCCAGCTACTTGGGAGGCTGAGGCAGGAAAATCACTTGAACCCACGAGGCGGAGGTTGCAGTGAGCCAAGATTGTGCCACTGCACTCCAGCCTGGGCAACAAGAACGAAACTCCATCTCAAAAAAAAAAAAACAAAAAAAAAACCAGCAGAGGCCAGGTCGTCTAGAGCCGGGCTCCAGTCCCCTTGCTGCAGAGGAGGAAGGGCATCAGCCCTCTTTACTCTGAGAAGCCTCCACAATGCCCAGGTTGCCTGATGGCTGAGTCACAGCTCTCATGATCCTGGCTGGCAAATTGGAGACACCCTTAATTGGATACTGAAAAAACTCTGCCTGCTGCACAATGGCTCCAACAGAAGAGTTATAGCTGTTTACTGTAACACACAGACAGTCCTATTAACAAGAATGATGGGAGGCTGCTCCGTGGCATTACTCTTAGCAAAAGACTTGACAAATATGCTTTGTAAATGAAGGCACTCCAACAGAGAAAACATCTAACACTCCCTCTCCCCACCCCCACCCACCCCGCCCCTTCCTGGGGAGGTTTTGCATGTGGAATCCTTTATACATTATTCAAGGCTCCATATTCTGACGACGTTCATCAATAGTGGTGCCTATGGCAGGGAGAAGCTTGTATCAACTGACAAATGTAGACAAGGCAGGCTGCTTGACCCAGGAACGGTGGGTCAGAGCACAAACAGGGAAATTGATGGTGCCAGCCGTATTTCTGCGGGATTGGAGGCGTAAATGAACACCATACGTCACAGCTTATCACATACGGTAGGAGGGAATTGCGAATGGTGCAGCGTGGCCTATTTAGGAATGCTGATGGATCATTCCCAGCCAGCTTTCATTCCAGGCTGGGGTTTGTCTTGTCTACAAAGAGTCTGGGGTATCTTCAGGGTGACAGCCATGGGGTGCGTGCCTCCCCGGCTCCAGGCATTGGCAGTGGGCTCTGCTGAGTGGAGAGGGATGGAGCTGTCCAAGTCACCATGACCAGTGGTTACAGGGCTGAATGTACCATTGCACCTGCTAGACTCATGGATCCCCGTAGGGATATAGGTTATGCAGTTCCTAAGAGGAAAGAGGATGCTAGGGCTTTGTCATCAGTTACAATAGGTACAAGTTATAATCATTTATTAGCTTGTGGGGACAAAGTAGTGACCGGAGTCTCCAGTACCTCACCTGGGAAGTAGGAACATAACAATACCTCCCTCACAAGATCAAAATCAGGATTGATGGAGTTAATATGCAGGGAGCTTTTTGAAGAAAGTATGGCAGCCAGCAAACACCCAATACATGCTAACTGGAGTCCAGTGGCATAATCTTGGCTCCCTGCAACCTTTGCCTCCTGGCTTCCAGTGATTCTCGTGCCTCAGCCTCCTAAGTAGCTGGAATTACAGGCATGCACCACCACACCCGGCAAATTTTTGTATTTTTAGTAGAGATGGGGTTTTGCCATGTTGGCCAGGCTGGTCTTGAACTCCTGGCCTCAAGCAATCTGCCCACCTCGGCCTCCTAAAATGCTGGGATTACAGGCACGAGCCTCTGCACCCAGCCTAAGAATGGGATGTTTAAAATGCTTACTTTGGAGTCCCAGTTCTGGTAACAAGTTAGTTATTCATGGGATCTCGGCAAGTCACATGATCCCTGAGACTTAGTTTCCCCTTCTGTCAAATGGGGAAATTAATAGATAATATCCATAAAGAGTGGAACAGAGTATCCTCATCATAGAAAGCTGTCAGAGACAGGTGGTCTTTGGTATTTTCTGAATGAAGAGTGACAGCCTGGGGCAGAGACCTCCACGTTGTCTGCAGCTCTGAATATCCATGATGCCATGGGGAGGAATAATATTAATTCTCTGGGGAATTATGTTAGCTCTCTCTGGATTGGTCAGAGATGAGTCTAACCTTCCTCTCAACAGAGAGGAAATGGAGACGATAATGCTAAAATAAAATAAAGTGTATTGAGTATTTCCTGTGCATTAGGCACCTTTGAGCATCTCATTGAAAACTCACAAGAACCCTGTCAGTTGTATTATTATCCCCATTTTGCTGACTGCCATAGACACTAAAATCTCTAGAGCGCAAAAAGGAGAGGAGACTGTGCAGGGGATTCTGAATTCATGGCAAAGTCACCGTGGAGGGTCCACGTCGCCCATCCGCACTTCCATCCCTGTTGAAGAGGCATCAGGAAGCCTCTCTGGGAAAGTTTTTCCTCTTATATCGGCTAGTTCAGAATGGCCATTCTTTTATTTATTTGGATTTTTGATTTTTGTGGATACATAGTAGGTGTATATATTTATGGGGTATATGAGACGCTCTGATACAGGCATGCAATGTGTAATACTTGCATCATGGAAAATGCGGTATCTATCCCCTCAAGCATTCATCCCTACTGTTAACAATCCAGTTATACTCTTTTAGTTATGTTAGAATGTACAATCAAGTTATGATTTACTATAGTCACCCTATTGTGCTATCAAATGCTAGGTCTTCATTCATTCTTTCTAACTATCTATTCTGTACCCATTAACCATCCCCACCTCCTCCCCACCCCCTCACTACCCTTCCCAGCTTCTGGTACCCATCCTTCTACCTTCTATCTCCATGACAGAAGGCCATTTTCAAGCAAGGCTGGACAAGTTCATTCTGTTCCCAGCCAGACACCCATGCAGCAATAAAACCGCCCAAGTTTCTGATGAGGAAAATTGGCCTTTGTCTTTTTCAGTGAGCTCACGTCTAGAAAGAGCTACAGCAGCCGAGAAAGGCTGTAACAGCATCAGGGTTGAGGCTGCGTTTGTCAGCTCAGGGGTTTTCCTGGCAGGAGCCTGTGCTGGGGAAGACAGAGGGAACGGACACATACACCTGTGGTCTGAAGGGGAGGTGGGTTGGAAGCCAAGGAAGACCAGCAAGTGACTTCAGATAAGCCTCGGAGTCTCCAGAAGGGAGGGGTGCATCACAGCTGTGAGGGCCACCGCCACCCCCACTCTTTATTTCATTATGACATTGTAGGAGAGATGGAGTCCTTAATGCAAACACATTTTCTCATGCATTCTTTTATTTATTTATTTTATACAATTATTAGGTCAAAATTGCCTGTATTTACAGTGTAAACTGCGATGTTTTGATATATGTCTACACTGGGGAATGGCTAAATCATATTATTTAACATGCATGGTCCCACATACTTACCACTTTTTTGTGTTGAGAACGCTCAGCAATTTTCAAGGATACAGCATATTGTTACGAACTATAGTGCCCACGATGCACCACAGATCTCTTGAACTTATTCCTCCTGTCTAATTTTTTTTTTTTTTTTTGCATCCTATGACCAACACCTCCCCAATTCCCCCCACCCCCCAGCTTCTGGTAATCACCATTTTACTCTGTTTCTATTGGTTCGAGTTTTAAAAATTCTACGTATGAGTGAGATCAGGAGGTATTTGTTCTTCTGTGTCTGGCTTGTTTTACTTAACGTAACCTCCAGGCTCATCTATGCTGTTGCAAATGATAGAATTTTCTTCTTTTGTAAGGCTGCATAGTATTCCATTGTGTAATATATATTACATTTCCTTTATCTATTCATCTGTTCACGGACACTTAGGTTTGCTTCCATGTCTTGGTTATTGTGAATAATGGTGCAGAGAACACAGAAGTGCAGATATCTCTTCGATATACTAATTTCATTTCCTTTGGATATATACCCAGTAGTGGGATTGCAGGATCATATGGTAGTTCTAATTTTAAGTTTTTGAGGAACCTCCATACTGTTTCACATAATGGCTGTACTAATTTACATTCCCACCAACAGTGTGCAAGGATTCCCCTTTCTCTACACCCTCGCCAACGCTTGTTATAATTTGTCTTTTTGGTAAAAGGCATTCTAACAGGTGTCTCACACATTCCTTCCCTGCTTTTCACTGCCAAATCATGCTCACTCTGAACCTCCCAAGTTCACACAGCCAACAAGTGGCAGAGCCAGAATGAACACTTTCTGTTTCTCTAAGACGTCAAGCCTTTGCACTTGCTTTTTTTCCTGACTGGAGCAACACCATCTGGTGAAAGTATAACACATCCATCCCACCAATGCATGCCACAGAGGCAATCTTAAATTTTGGAGTAGCCATATTTAAAAAAATGAATTTTCACAATATATTTTATTTAACCCAGTTATCCAAAATATTGTCATCTCAACATTGGATCAGTATTCAACATTATTCATGAGATATTTTACATTATTTCCTTCATAGCAGGTTTTAAAATTCAGCATGGGTTCTACACTGATGGCAACCCCAATTCAGATTGGCCATATTTGAAGTGCCCAGTGGCCACATGTGCCTCACGGTGGATGTGTTAGACAGGGCAGGTCTGGGGGGCAACCTCCCAGCTCACAAGTCACCCCCTGGAAAGCCTTCCCTGGCACCCTAACCAGAGCGGCAAACCCATTCCCCTCCAAGCCTTCTGTATCACGTCATATATTATCATGTGCATATCACTGCCTGTTCCTCTTGTTATTGTTGTTGTTTATTTTTATTTTTATCATCTGTCTCTCCTAACAAAATGTAAGTTCCCAAAGGAATTTACTGCTCTGTCCTTTGCATGTAGAACGGTGCCTGGTGCACAGAAGGAGCTCAGTAAGCATAAGTATGTTTTGAACAGATGAATGAATGCATTTCTGCATAAAGGGATGTCTGAATGCACAGCTAATAATAAGGCTTATGTAAAGGACATAGGGGTACAGGAAATCTCTTACTGAGGATTTCCTTGGCTCACCCCCGCAGGCATCATCTCCCCAGTGCAGTAATTTGTAAACTAGAAGATTCCCCCTCCAGCCACTTTCTATGTATTCCAGGAGTTGGTGGTGTGCCTTCTTTTCTAAGTTCTTACAGAGCAGGTGCTTAAAGGAAAAAGAAAGATCCAGGATCTGTGTGTATCTATTCATCATCTATGCTAATTTGCATTTAGTTCTTACGTAATTTGTAAGGTGGCAAAGCCATGACATACTATTGCAGCCTGGGAAGCCAGGGCTGTTTATCAGCTCCTGCCTGCTACAGCCATTGAATAATTCTTGGTCACCTGTAAACAACAATCTACCTGATTCATTAAATTTGATGTTTATAGCCATTCTCCATACAGATGACTTTGGTACAGCATTCTGGGATGCAGGATCTCACACATCTGGAACTCCTGGAGCTGTTCTTTGCCCCTTGGTCCATAACAAAGGAATGGATCAACTTCCTTAGGGGAATGATAACCTTTGATAGTCAAAGCTTGACTTAGAGAATCACTGAGCAATGTCCTGTTGCTATTCCAAGGAGGCTAGTGTGTTGATGTTTATGAAATATATACACCCCTCTGGGCTTTCCCGTAGCCCAGATTGTCTGTCTTCTACATTGGACACAGCTCCTTGTGGGATGGAAACATGTCTTATTCATCTTTGTACAAGGTCCTAGTCCAGGGTCTAACACATAATCTTTGTTTTTGTTGAAAAAATAAACGAACCGGGTGAGTCTACAAAGCATTCATTCAGAGTTCTTTACTGAGCATCTATTATGTGCTGAACCAACTTCTAACACCTGAGACAAGTCAGTGAACAAAGCTGGCAAAAATCTATGCCCTCATGGTGCTTACCTACCAGCAGAGAGTTGAATTAATTTTTTGAATATTTTCTTCTTCCAAAGAACGCCAAAAACTTATTATTTTTCCTGTTATTATTGCAAATTCCCTTGTAAGAGTGTTAAGAACCTTTGGGGTTCTTTCTCTGCCAATTACCATCTTGTGTGTTTTCCTATCTGTAAAGGAAGATAACGAGTCTCCAAAGGGTAGTTGGAGGAACTGAATGAGGCAGCGTTTGTAACTGAAGAGTGCGGTGCCTATCCCAGACATTATAAGCATGTGGTGGGTGTTTTTGGTACTAGAGAGTCCTGTGTTCAGTAGGGAAGGAGGTCGAAGAGTGAGTTTGGGTCTGAGCCAAAGAAATAATGGGCTGGTCCAGGTGGGATATTTCCAGAGATGAGAATCTCTGTGTAGGTCTTCGATGGCAGTGGGAAGGGTTCAGGGAAGCCTATGAGGTGCCATGGCAATGACCACAGGATTTCTGGTGTTATGCAATTAAAACTTGGACGCTGTGGAGATGCAGAATTGCCAAGAACTAGGCAGCAGGTGCCTGTGAGCAAAGAAAGCCATAGGAAGAGCTACTGTCTCCACTTTCCCCAGGACGGTTGCCAGATGCTGGTGGAAAAGGAGGAGAGTGGGACACTCTACCCCATAGCTTGGTGCCTCCCCAAAAGTGTGGATTTCTGGAACTCTGGTGGGGCTGGGAGGGCTCCCTGGGATGACAGGAAGAGCAAGGGCCTCTGAGTGAGGATGCAACACGGCTTGGAATGTTTCAGAGCATTATGGATCCTTCAGAGCCTGTGCACTGGAGTCAGATGATCCAGGTTTGACTCCTGGCTCTGTCACTGATGGCTGGGTGACCTTGGCACATCACTTAACTGCAATTGACCTCAGTTTCCCCATCTGTAAAATGGAAGTGTACTCATTTGTTCTCATCTCATGGTGTTTTTGAGAGGTTAAAATGCGATAATTTGTGTAAAGCACTTAGGACACTGTATGCTGCATAAAAATTCCCAATAATTCCTCTACAGAAGTCCCTTTCCCTCTTTTCCGTTCTCTCCACCCCTCCAGGGTCCCCTTACTTTATCCTGTTGCCACACCTTGAATTCATGCCAATGCCGTCAGATCTTCAGAGTTTCTTCAGAGAGGTGTAAATAAAAGATGAATAACTATCTCACTAATATTGATAATTGCTCATAGCTTTACCTCACTGTGTTATTGGGCTATCAGCTCCCTCTTCCCCATCACCCTCCTCCAGATGGAAAAGGAGGCCCAAGGAAATGAAAGAAAAATCAAGAAAAAAAATTAGAAAAATGGATCCCCTATCTCAAATGCACATAAGTATGTATGAGTGAAAGATTTCCAAGAAGGAAGTTCAACTGAAAGGAGTAAACTGACGATTTATTTTAATTAAGTGAAAACAGTAAAGAAATGTTTAAAAAGTTAACCTGGCACCTTAAAATAAAACAGGATGATAAGCTCTTTGCTGGCAAAGTTGCAATTTCTCTGTTGGATTTTGGATCTGGCTTTTATTATTAAGGCTGGTGCTGAAAGCTGGCATTTTGACAGGAACATGGAGCGTTTGTCACTATCTGGGAAAGAGATAGATGTTGAATGACATTTTGGAAGAAATGTATACATTTTGGGTCTAAGTGCTGTTTCTCCTTACCGGGAAAATTCCACTAGCAAATAACTGATTGGTTATCTTGAGTTCCCAATTCTCCTGGCTATTTAAATGAAAGCAGAATTCAATTTTTTTTTTTTCTTTAACCTTTGGGGAAAATGGAAAGAGGTTTTTCTCCCTGGGCTGCGTCTTCTCCGGAAAAGGGCGACATTCTTGGCTAGAAAAACCTAACGGGACCTTCTTCGTCCCTGGGGGAGAGGTAACTGGAGGAATACAGAATGCACACTTGCAGAGCTGCTGAAGTCCAACACGAGGCAGAAGATCACTCCTGCCTCTGAGCCTCACTTAGTAATGCACGTAACTCAAGGGAGGAATGTGGGAAAGATGCAGAAGGAGCTCAGGAATGCCTCCCAGGAGACCTGAGTTTCTGTCTCCCTCTGGCTCTGCCATTAACTCACTGTGTGACCCAGAGCAAGTCACCCTGTGACTTGGTTTCTTCAATACAAATAGGCATCAGGAGGTAGACATTCCCCCTTTTGCCATGAGGATCACGTGTGATGAAATGCTGAGAAAACCCTGGACTGTGCCTCAACTGCACGCTACCGTAATCACAAAACTGAGTTTATGACTCTAAAGGAGCAGGGGAAAGAGGCTGCAATTAGGGGGAGAGAGAAGCAACAGGATAAGGAAGGCCAATCAGGAAATGCAGGTTGATCGATGCCCACTTTGTGGCAAGTGAGGGGTGGCTGGTGCCTGTTGATATGGTTTGGCTGTGTCCCCACTCAAATCTCACCTTGAATTGCAATAATCCCCACGTATTGAGGGTGAGATAACCGAATCATGGGGGCAGTTTCCCCCATACTGTTCTTGTGGTAGTGAATAACTCTCACAAGATCTGATGGTTGTATAAATGGGACAACCCCTGCACAACCTTTCTTGCCTGCTACCATGTAAGACATGACTTTGCTTCTCCTTCACCTTCTGCCATGATTGTGAGACCTCCCTGGCCATGTGGAACTGTGAGTCAATTAAACCTCTTCCCTTTATAAATTACCCAGTCTTGGATATGTCTTTATTAGCAGCATGAGAATGGATGAATACACCTATTATGCCAAGTTGGGATTTAGTTTCTTTCCTTGAATTTTACTCTGCCAATTGTTCAGACACTGCCCTCCTTGTCTAGGTTGTTAAATAGTGACAAGGGGCTATTGACCTGCTGTAAACAAGAGGTCAAGCTCTCAACTTAGAGTCCAAGGTGTTAGTTCAAACTGCACCAGCCCTCTGTCATTTCGCAGACCCTGGTCAAAGAGAAACAGTCCACGGGGATTCAGACTGTAAAGAACATCCTGCCCAACCACCTGACTTTCTTATCATACCCTGCTGGGCAGAGGCCTACCTGAAGAACATCCTTATCATATCCTGCTGGGCAAAGGTCCAAAAAACAGCTGATCACATCCCACCAAAAGCAGGGCCAAACTGCCTCATCACAGGACTGTCTTATCAATATCCAGCCGGGTAGCAAACCAGACTGCCCAGACCCCTCCCGCCCATACCTGTAAGTACCCCAGCCTGTAAGCAGTGGTGGGCGCTGGCATTAAGTTTGTCCCCCACCTCTGCAGGTTTATGCTGGACATAAATGCCTGCAATTGCTGTTGAGCCACCGTCTCTCTGTGTGTCTTTCTTTAACCCTCATCTCCACCTTCAAAACCTAACACAAACCTGTGGCAGGCCAATTTCAGAAAGTGTTTTGCACTGTGGGCACTCTTGACTCTTCGTATGTGGTTTCTCTTTCATGACCCTGCGTTTCTTTCCCTTGGTCTTCTACAGCTCCCAATTGGATTTTGGAGCTATCGTGACTTGCGGAGCTTTTGTTATCCTTACCAAGACAAGAGTCTGCAGGGGAAGAAATCATGTGATAATTTGAACTCTTCTCCAGGCTCAGGTCTATCTGGATCACAGAAACCGCTTCCCCTCAATGAGCAGTAGGGCTTTGGATGTCGATATGACAATATTTTCTGGGCTGAATATCCATGGCAAAATTCTCCTGAATATTCTTTGTTACCATTTCTAACTTTGTGGGGCTAATTCCTGCATCCTGTTTGTGAAGCTCCTGACAGTGCTGAATTTCACCTGAACCCTGTATTCCCTGGAAAACAGTTATTGTTTAAAAAAATACCCCCACCCTTTCATTTTCCAGGGAAATGACTAACCATAAAGAAATACTTTGCACTTGCATCTTCCAGGATAAGACCACCTCCACTTCTCCTCAATAATTCCCATAAGACTGTCTATCCCCTTTCATGATTCCCTTAGATTTGTGAATGACTTCCTTGCCTCTGTAAAACCCCAGGCCCCCTTCGCTTCCATTGAGGCATTCTCATTCATGAATGTTCTCCCTATTGCCAAAGCTGAATAAAATCATCTCCTGAATCATCTCGTGCATTTCGTCCTTGATAATCTCAAGTTGAATAATTTTTTCCAGACCAGAAAGAAATTCAGGTCCTCATCAAGGCCATAAAGGACTGAAAGCAAGAAGGTTACGGGGAATCAGCAGGAATGTCTTAAATTAGCTAGAGCTAGACAAAGGAAGGAACAAAAGGAAAATTTGTATGCAAATGAATGGGCATTCAAAGCATTCTGCTTTAAGGCAAGCATCACATTTGTGGTAAAGAGGAAGGGTGTCGGGGTAATACAAGATGTCCTTATTATTGGCCCATAAGTTTTTTCTATTTATTATCATCTTGAATCTTATAATGTATGTCAATATTCTGGGGACGTTGGACTCCAATATGGACACATGCAAAGGCTAGGGCAAGATCACCAGACTGGGAATTGGGGAATGTTTCTAACTTTTTTTGACTTTCACAGAATGCCCTTGAGTGCTGGAGTTTCCAGGATTCCATTCTGAAAGCTGGAAGTGTCTGGCAGTTTCACTCCTCACCTCAACTGCTGCTGCCAATAAATGACTGGTGGGAAGGTACAAAAGTCTAGTGCCTTGTTTCACAGCCTGACTAACCAGGGATAATTTCTGGTCCATGGGATCAGGTTGAATTTGGAACTTCACGAGCAACTGCCCCTTGGTTAGCTTCTTGTCCTTCCCTATTGTAATTTCTCCACTCCCTCATTGACTTCTCCTGGACCTCTTCCTTAGTGAATTACTTGCACCCACATCCTTGGTTCAGGGTCTGCTTCTGAGAGACCAGATTTAAGACACTCTATTGACCTTTTCTGATAAAGGAAGGAAGAAAGAGAGGGAGGATGGAATGAAGGAAAGAAGGAAGAAATTAAGGAAGAAAAAAAGGAAGGAAGGGAGGAAGGAAGGAAGGAAGGAGGGAGGGAGGGAAGGGGGGAGGGAGGGAAGGAGGGAGGAAGGAAGGAAGGAAGGGTAAATGCTTTCCCTGTAGAAATCCAACTGAGGAACAATGGAAACATACTTGATCGGTGATCAATAGCTCTGCATTTGCATTCCAGCTCTGTTCTCTTCAAGCTCTTTAAACGTGAACACTGCTACTTGCACAACTTGAATCTCAACTTCTTTCTTAGTAAAGACTGTCACTGACTCAAAATTGTTGCAATAATTAAGTAAGGTAATGCTTTTGAGGGCACCCAGCACACTGCCAGCTCATTGTGACACACCATGATTTTTCAAGTGAAGAAAACCTTGAAAAGTGAAGAAAACCTGTCTTCTGTAGTGTGAGTTGATCCCAGCATTTCCTTCCATGTTATGAAAAGAAGTATTTCCCTACATCCTCTTCCTTTCTCAACTATTGTCTGCAGGTTCAGGTGGTGTATAATAAAGTAGGGAGAAATAGTGTGGTCTTAGTTCAGTAGATTCCAAATCCCCAAGGGCACAAAAATCACCTGGGGACTTTGTTTAAAATATAGATTTCCAGATTCTCCCAAGAGATTCTGGTTCAGTGGATGTGGAATAGCCCTAGAAAGCACAGTTTTAAAAATATTTATTTTTAACAAGCTCTGTGAGCCTAAGGCTGGTAATCCACAGATGATATTTTTGGAGGCATTGCCCTTGGTTCAGAGGCTAACCCTGGTTGCCAGTGGCGTTCTTGCTCTCTGACGCTTTGCCCTTTGTTTGTCTCTGTGCATTACAGGACACCTAGTGCCATTCCCTAAATTCTGCTGCTTAGCTGAGCTCTCAAATCCAACGGCCTCTTGGTCTACCTTGCACCATTGGATTGACATTTAGCCCCACACATCGATGAATTCATTCATGGATGTCAATGAGCACCTGCCCATTTAGTGCAAAACAAATGTGCTGATGTTGCTGTGAAATCCTGAGATGACACTGACCATCAATCACAGCACTCTGAGGGTCCACCTAGCCCTGGAAGGCAGCAGATCCGTTATGGCCATTTAAGACCCAGAATGACAAGGTGCCAAGGCCCTGCCTCATCTGCAGCTCCTGAAATGAGACAGTGTTCAGCCTGTGACTTTGACAGAGGATGTTGTCACTGCTGGTCATCACTTGCATGTTTCTAGTCACTTATGCCTCAATCAATGTATTGGCTCATGAATATCATTCCATACTAACTGCAGCTTGGTCCATGATGCCTCTACAGACCTGTCCAGCAGCTCCCCACACCCCGACACCTTAAGTTTCCGAAGAATCCAAAACAGGCCTCTTTCTTCCCTCAATTATCCTGGGAGACACAGGATGCAGTTTTGGTTATAAGACTTTCCGGTTTTCATGCTATCTCTTTCACCTCTTGAGAAACACTGACATCTAGCCCAGGCATCAGCAAATCTTTTGTCTCAAGGGCCAGATAATAAATATTTAAGCCATTGCAGTCCAGATGTTTTTGGTAGCAATGAGTCACCTCCACCATTGTAGCAAGAAAGCAACCATAGACAATAGGTAAAAAAAAAAAAAAAAAAAAGTGGGTGTGGCTATGTTCTAACAAACTTTATTCACAAAAACAGATTTGGTCCATGGGCTGTAGTTTGCAACACCTGGTCTACTCCATCTTTATCCATGCATTAATTCAACACATATTTCTTGATCATCCCCATGTGCCCGTACCTGCTCTCATGGAGCCTATAGTTTAATAATGGGGAATAGATAGTAAAGAACTGATGATACAATTAAGTGCCTAGTGGCTACTGTTAGAAGTGCTCTGAAGGAGAAAAGCAAGGTGTGATGGAAGTGAGTAACAGGGAAAGGGGAGCTTAGAGAAGTGAAGGTGGACAGATGGAAGAAGAGTATGGGCCTTTGAGCAGAAGGAGCAACATGGAGGGGTGGTATTGAGTGGAAAGGAACTTGGCAGCTTAAGACTCAGGTACCATCATCTAGAGAGGAAGGCTGAGAGAGATGTCAGATCCAGAGACTGATGCTTCTAGGGATGTTAAACTTCCATTGAGAGGTAGTGGGAAGTCTCTGCAATTTTAAAGCAGGAGAGCAACACTGGTAGATTTGGGTTTCAAAACAATCTCTGGCTACAATTTGGAGAAGAGAGAGGAGGGCAGTAATAAATCCAAGTAGACTAGATAGAAGGTTCCTGCCGAGCTTTATCAATGTTTTTGTAACACAAACTCTCACTCTATCTCTCTTTTTTGCCAGCCTCACCCATAAAGTCAGGGATTTGGTGAAATGTTCTTGGCTGAGGTCACCATGTTGAGGCCAAGGCTGCTCACTTGAGTGAATCCACATCATTGGGCATGTTTCTGTTCTCAGGAAACAGTATTGCAATGTGCTGGAGCACAGAGTTCGCATGGGGAGAGATGAGTGGGGAAGCTGGAAAGCTGGGTTGGTATCAGATTGTGCACAGAGTCAGTTAACGATAAAGGCATATTGCACTCCAGCCTGGGCAGCAGAGCAAGACCCTGTCTCAAAAAATAAATAAATAAGGGACATAGATGTCTGGAAACCATAGCCCTTCCCTCCTGCCGCTATGAGGTTCTGCATTTCAAGGCCACCCGGACCTTCCGAAGCTTTGCTTATAGCCAATTCAAATAGTGATCATTTTGCTGATACATTTTGAAGATGCTATAACATTGCAGAGTGTCTGCATATTCTAAGGGATTTAACATCTCCACTTGGAATGCATTGATATGTAGGTCATTAAGCAGAACAGACCTTCTCGGTGAAAGGAGTAATAATTGTGGTTTTCAAATGCCATTTTCATTGCTATTTGGCAGGAATACCACAGTCACGATCTTCCTGTTTCTATTAACCACAAGGGCTGGGACAAAGTCATCCTACCTTTCTGCAGGCAAGCGTTCATTTCTGACTGTCAGCAAAGTGGTAATTTAGGTAATAAGGAGAAATACACAACCGGTCCTTGAGACGGTCTGCAGGGATTGCACCTCAGGTATTCATACCCTTAAGAAATCCCCTCCCACATTAAGCCAGGGTTGATCTGTGCGACCAATAGCATGTGGCAGAAGGGCTGGCATGTCATTTCCAAGATCAGGTTATAAAATATACTGCAGCTTCCGTCTTGGTCACCTCTCCCTCACGGATCACTCTGGAAGAAACTGGCTTCTATGTTGTGAGCAACTCTATGGAGAGGCCCATATGACAAGGAACTGGAGCCTCTTGCCAACAACCATGTGAATGGGGCTTGGACATGGGTTCCAACCTCAGTCAAGCCTTCAGATATTTGCAACCCCATTCAGCAGCTTAAGGGCAAATGCATGAGAAATCATATACTACAGGCAGCCAGACAAGCTGTACCCTCAGCATTCCTGACCCTCAGAAACTGTGAGACAATAAATATTTGTAAGTGACATAGTTTAGATGTTGTCCCCTCTAAAGCTCATGTTGAATTAAAATTCCTAATATTGGGGGCAGGGTCTGGTGGGAGGTAGTTGGATCATGGAGACAGTTTTCTCATGAATGGCTTAGCTCCATCCTCTTGGTGCTGTCCTCACAATAGTGAGTGAGTTCTTGCAAGACCTGGTTGTTTAAAAGTGTGTGGCATCTCCCTGCCACTCTCTCTCTCTCTTGCTCTGGCTCTCGCCATGTAAGATGCCAGCTCGTTGAGGCCTCACCAGAAACAGATGTTGGCACTATGCTTGCTGTACAGCCTGCAGAACTGTGAGCCAATTAAACCTATTTTCTTTATAAATTACCTAGTCTCAGGTATTTATTTATAGCATTGCAAGAATGGTCTAACCCAGTTGACTTCAGTTCTAAGTGTTGGGGTAACTTATTACACAGCAATAGATAACAGACACAGGAGAGGAAAAGTGTTAAGTCATTCAAATAGTTTAGCTTTGTATGAATGTCCATAACAAGTATGACAAGAAGGGCTCATTATCTGGAGGGTAGAGACTGAGGCAGGATGTGTCTAGGACTTGAAACTCCTTATTGAGGTCACCAACAAGTTTTGTGGACTAGGGAAAGTCACTTTCCCTTTTGGACTTTATTTTCCCTTGCTATAAAAGCACAAGGTTGGTCTAAAGAAATGTAAGGATCCAGAGTCCCTTCCCTGTTGCTTGGGTGTTTGTTGGTGGATACGTGAAAGGAAAATAAATCTTGGGGCCCCCAAATCACTAAGCTAAAGGGAAAAGTCAAGCTGGGAACTACTTAGAGCCAACCTGCCTCCCATTCTATTCGAAGTCACCCCTTTGCTCGCTGAGATAAATGCATATCTGATTGCCTCATTTGGAGAGGCTAATCACAAACTCAAAAGAATGCTACCATTTGTCTCTTATCTACCTATGACCTGGAAGCCCCCTCCCCACTTGAAGTCGTCCTGTCTTCACCTCAAGTTGCCCCACCTTTTCAGACTGAACCAATGTCCATCTTACACATATTGATTGATATCTCATGTCTCTCTAAAATGTATAAAACAAAGCTGTGCCCCTACCACCTTGGGTACAGTTCATCAGGACTTCCTGAGGGTGTGTCATGGGCATGCATCCTCAACCCTGGCAAAATTTTCTAAATTAACTGAAACCTGTCACAGATATTCAGGGTTCACAGATACAACGAACACCTACTATCCCACATAGGTACACATACGTGTGTGTGCACACGTAGCCACCCACACTTAAAATGTGGAGTCTAGTTAGCAAAGAAAGGGTGTTGAATTAAAGGCCAGGCACTGAATCACACAAGAATTATCAATTAATCCTCACAGCAGCCAATATAAGTAGGTGGTTCTACTACCACTATTTACTAGATGAGAAAATGCAGGCTCAAAAAACCTAATATTGCTCAGGGATATCCTATTAGTTTTCTGTTGCTCTGTAACAAATTACCACATGTTTAGTGGCTTAAGACAACTCACATTTATTATTT
Source organism: Macaca mulatta (assembly GCF_049350105.2). NCBI lineage: Eukaryota > Metazoa > Chordata > Mammalia > Primates > Cercopithecidae > Macaca > Macaca mulatta. Next base: position 9,504,120 of record NC_133425.1, on the reverse strand, counting down.
CACAGTTCCCGTGGATCAGGAGTCCAGGAGAAACTTGGCCGGGTGTTTTGCACAGGGTTTTACGAGGTTACAATCAAAATATTGTCCCGGCTGCATTCTCCCCTGTGACTGAGGAGTGTCTTCTAAGCTCCTTCAAGTTGTTGGTAAAATCCAGTTTTTTGCAGTTGTAGGACTGAGGCCCTTAACTCTTTTTTTTTTTTTTTTTTTTTTTTTTTTTTGAGACGGAGTCTCGCTGTGTCTCCCAGACTGGAGTGCAGTGGCGCAATCTCGGCTCACTGCAAGCTCCACCTTCCGGGTTCAGGCCATTCTCCTGCCTCAGCCTCCTGAGGAGCTGGGACTACAGGCACCTGCCACCACGCCCGGCTAATTTTTTTGTATTTTTAGTAGAGACAGGGTTTCACTGTGTTAGCCAGGATGGTCTTGATCTCCTGACCTTGTGATTCACCCCCCTAGGCCTCCCAAAGTGCTGGGATTACAGGCGTGAGCCACTACGCCCGGCCGGCCCTTAACTCTTAAAGGTGGCCCCTCCCCATCAGCAGTTTACACAATGGTTCTTGGATTCTTCATAGCCAGCGAAAGAGCCCCTCTCTCTCTTGAAAAGGCTCCATCCCTCTTTTCAGAGCTTTCATTTGATTAGGTCAAGCTGGCCAAGATAATATCCCTTTTGAATAGTCCAAAATCAACTAACTTAGGACCTTACTTATGCATTCAAAATCCCTTCACCATTGCCATATAAGGTAACCTAATCATGGAGGTGATATCCCATCATATTCACAGGTACTGCCCCCACTCCAGGGTTGGGGACAACACTCAGTAGTGTGCATGTGGAGGGGGATTTGGGGTCATTTTGGAATTCTATCTACCAGAGACATACAATAGGAGACGGTGAAACTGGAGTTGAAATTCAGGTCTGTTTGAGTCCAGTGGCTTTAAACCACTTGCCATAAATCCTCCACCAAGAGATCTTTGAGGGCAAGGATCAAGCTACTTGTCTTGGTCTCCCCAGTGTGTAACACTTAATAATTGCTCTAATATTTATCATAGTATTGATCAAGATGCCTTTGATTGTTGGCTGGAGAAATCTAACTCCAACTGATTTAAGAAAGCAAGAGAACTTGACTCTTAACTGGGGCATCTGGGGCTGGATACAGGGGTTGAAGTAATATTCTCTGTTTGTCTCATTTCAGTGCCCTGGGCTTTATTCCTATGCCTCTCCTCATATGGTGGTAAGAAAGGCCACTGGAAACTGTAAGCTTATTTCCTCATGGCTCAAAATCCAAAAAGAAAGGAAAACCTTTCTCTCCCAGTATCTATATATTAAAATTTAAAAAAGACTCTGTCCTGAGTCGTGTCTTCTGGATCCAAACTCATTCTGGAATTGACTGGTCAGCCTAGGTCACATGACCACATTACAGTAGGGGAGTGGGGGTGGGTAGCGAAGGACACCATGATTAACTGCTTCTGTAGGATAACATGGAATACTCAAATGTGGGTCCTGAAAGAATAATTGGGCACTGTTACCAAAAGGAGAAAGTGATGTTGAATTGAGAGAAAAAAACATTGGTTAAACACAAAGTCCAAAGATAAAGCTCTTGAAGCCTCTGCATTGGGCAACATAGTTGTATAAATACCTTTGAGCATGTAAGGAGACATACCTTTCAATTGTGCAGAACTGAGAAAATTTCTACGCATTCCTCATTCTATCTTTCCGTTCTCAAGCATCCAAGTTACTGCAGTGGGGAGGGGCTAGAGTCAACACATTGAATGAACAAATGATGTCCTTCCCAGAACTAATTATTTCTGAAACTTAGGAGGTGAGTTCATTGCTGAGATTTAGATTCGTTAACCTTATCTTAGCCCAGGGAACTTTCTCCATGGTATTTCAGATTTTAAATGAGCTTAACTTCAGGGGAGTCACATTAGCATACATTCTTCCTGCTATGGTGGCCTAACCCCAAGGAGCTAATACAACTTAATGGTATGGTTTGGAAAAGGTAGAAGATATCCTTAGGATGGGACTAACCTTTATTTTATGAGCATTTCAATAAAGCAATGGAGAAATCCATTGAAGAGGGCTGATGGCAGGGTCAGGGTAATAATTCTCTCCTCACTGGGGGAGACTTCCCTCTGGAAAGTATCTGTCCCTAATTTCTGGAAAACATTTAATTTCTATCTCTTCTTTTATGTGTCTCTGTGTGTGTCTTTATTTCCACTTTCTACAGATCTCTTGGATATTTTATCACTTTACCCTCCAAAGCTTTTAACCTCGTTTCGGCTGCTTTTAAGGCCTTGCATTTTGGAACATCTCTAAAGGACTCAGGCTCCTCTAAAACCTTGTTTAAAAATTATTCAACAGTTGTGACGTGTTGGGGATCTTTTCATCTTTTGCTACCATAAGGAGAGGGAAGTGTAACCATGGCCGGCTTTCTATTAAATTTAATTTTCCAAGGTGGTGACTCTGTCTTGCAGCTAAGCATGGAGAAAGTATGCAGTGTGAAATGCCAAGGTGATGATATAAGGGGCTCACTTGCTCACTGCTTTCCCTTACTTCTTGCTATGCACATTCTCCCAATCCTATCTCACCCACCCTACCCCAGAATCGTAGGAAATGAGCATAGGTGGATAAAAAAATCAAATACCCAATTAAAATGGGAAGATGTAGAAGAATGAACTTCCTCCTGTTAATAGATGAAGTAACAAATGCTTTTACATATTTACTGGAATAGTGGCAGGCAACCATTAGGTTATTCCCTGGTGATCTCCACCTCCTGATATTCATGTCTTTATGGAATTTCCTCCCCTGAGTGTTGGCTCAGCCTACTGCCTCATCTCTAGCTAGTAAAATACTGGTTCTACAGTGATGGAAAGTTATATGTAGGAATAGGTTACAGAGAGACTGCTCCTCCCCTCTTGTGTGCCCTTTCTTGGCCTCTTGTGTGTCCATGTTGATAGAGGTAACCATTGCAACCAGGTGATGAGCTGCCCTATAGAGAGGCCCATATGACTAGCAACTGAAGGCAGGCTCTGCTAACAGCCAATGGGGGGCCTGACAGCCTCAGGTCCAACAGGCTGTTAAGGACTGAATCCTGGCAACAGTCATTTTAGAGACCCTGGAAGTGGATCCTCCCTCTGTTGAGCCTTCAGATGAGACCATAGCCCAAGCCAATACATTGAAACCTTATGAGTGGTCTAGAGGCAGAAGCACCTAACAAAATGGCATTAAGAAACTGAGAGTGCAAATGTTTGTTGTTTTAAGCCACCTTTTGGGATAATTTGCTATGTGAAAATTGATAGCATCTATCTGTTTATCTAGTTTCCTATCATCTATCAAGTGATATCTTTTTCAGATAGAGATGCTTTCCATCTCACAAAAACTGAGGCTCAGAGAAGCTAAGTAACTTGCTCAATATCACAAAGCAGGCAGGACTGTTATTGGCCGAGATGCTAATATTTGCCTGATACTCTATTTTATGCCCTTGTTAAATCTTCATCTCATCCCCATGAAGTAGACATTTTTATCCTCCATTTAAACCTGAGAAACTGGAGATAATAGAGGTTAAGGAGGCTTCCTATGGCTACACAATTAGTAAATAGAAGAGTTAAGATCTACCGTCTTTATTTATTTACTTATTTTTTTTGGTTGAGGGAGAGGTGTTGTCCCAATTTTAATGCTTTGTACATACTGACTTACTGACCATTTCTTTTCAGTGTTTTCTCCACTTCATATTGTGAGCCAGAATTGGGAAGCATACAAAGCTCTCATTTCAGAACGTGCCACTTAGTGCCTCAAATCAGGAGTCCCTAACGCCTGGAGTGCAGACAGTTACCGGTCCGTGGCCTGTTAGGAACCAGGCCCACACAGCAGGAGGTAAATGGCAGGTGAGCGACCATTACCACCTGAGCTCCACCTCCTGTCAGATCAGCAGCGGCATTAAAATTCTTACAGGAACGTGAACCCTATTGTGAACTACGTATGTGAGGGATCTAGGTTGCACACTCCTTATGAGAATCTAATGCCTGATGATCTGAGGTAGAAAGAAAGAAAGAAAGACAAGAAAGAGAAAGAAAGAGAAACAGTGGTCAGACTAAACGGACATACCCTAGGGGGTGCTCTGATCTGTCCCAGTGTTTTTCAACTGGAGGCTATTTTGCCCTCCCTAAGGAACATTTGGCAAAGTCTGCAGGTATTTTTGGTTGTCGCAGCTGGGGTGACAGTGCTTCTGGCATCTGTTGGGTCGAGATCAGGAATGCTGCTAAACATTCTACAATGCGCAGAGCAGCCCCCAACAACACGGTATTTCTGGCCCCAAATGTCAGTAGTGCTAAGTTTGAGAAACCCTGGTCTAAAAATACATCTGAGAAAGAGGGGGTGGTATATTAAAGAAGTATGTCTCAAGACAGGATTCTAGTCCAGCTCTGACATTTCCTTGCAGTGTGATTTTGGCTAAGTCACTGAACTTCGGTGGACCTTGGGGTTCTCACCTGTCACAAGACTGGAGCTAGAAGATCTCCCATGCTCTTTCTGTTCAAAATGTTATAAATTTGTAACTGCCCCCAAGGTCTTATCATCATCTTCTTCTCATCATCTCTAGAAATCTGTTTTCAGTTTTGCTTGTAGATTGTTTGAGGGAGAGATCATGACCTTGACCCTAAAAAGTTATTTTGAAAAGTTTTTCATCCTGCAGAAGAACTTTGAGTGCACAGGTTATAAATTCTTTCTTTGGAGAAAGCGTTGTTTCACATTTTTTTTTCTTCTAAAATTCAATAGCCTGAACTCTACCTCACTACCCAGGAGAAAATGAGGAAGAGAGAGTAGAAGCTGGAATTAAAATCTGAAAATCAAGGTTCAGGGACCCAAGGACTCTTCAATTCCTGTTTTTATGTAAAATGGGGAATGTAACATCTACTCTATGTACCACCACTCCAACTTGCTAGTAAGATAAAATGAGATGTCACTCACGCAGTTTAATTCAAGTCATTTTAACAAATATTTATTGATTGAGTGTCATGTCCCAGGCATGAACCCACAGAGAAACATTTTGATTAGCATAAAATATTGTATAAATATAGGAATCATTATGAATGGCTCTTGATATAACGTGCAAGGTGGAAGAGGAAATGCCAGCTTATGGGCAAATTAGTTAGAGTGCAATTTACAAAGTCTTTTCTTGTTCTCCTGGGGTCACTTCACACTGGGATGTATGATCATTAAATATGACCCTCAGAGGCACTGCGTCTAGAGCAGGGGAAATTACTCAATTTTAAGACAAGATTTTAAACAAGGGCCCAACTGTTTTATCTACTTGAATTTGGGTCACTAATTATACCCACTGATCTTCAAGTAATGAATCTAACCACGACCTCATAAATTGCACAATGACAATGAGTATCCTCTCCTTTTTTTGTCGTAAAATGAGACTGATACTTCTTTTAATCAGTGGTAGCAATTAGGTGTCTATCAAAGAAATGAGACAAAGGGGAAAGCAATGGTGTGCTATGAGGGAGACTTGAAGGAGTTTCTATTATGCTGATGCTATGTGTCCTTAAGCCTGTGTTTTTCCCTCTCTGATCCTGTATCCTCATTTGAAAAAAGTATGATGCATCAGAAATTTTTTTTTTCAAGTATTTTCCTACTTTCAAATTCCAGGATTCTAAGTAAAATTCATTTGTGACACTGAAGAAAAGACTTATTAAATGATCAAACCTTACATTTCTCGCAAAGCAGATTATTTTTTATATGTTCTGAAATAAGGTGATACATTCAAATTTCCTCGAATTTGTAATCATAATAAATAATAAAACAGGCTTAAATAACAGCACGGGAAATTTGGGCTGGAAAAGAAAGATTGTCTTGTTGGCAATTTTAAAGGGGTTAAGCCATTGAATACCTTCCCAAAATATGTTGTGTGGTTTTTACTACTTGAGGACATTAAAGGGAAGCTAGAAACTTTTCTTTTCCTTTCTTCTTGAGACGGGGTCTCGCTCTGTCACCTAGGCTGGAGTGCAGTGGTGTGATCATGGCTCACTGCTGCCTTGACCTCCAGGCTCAAGTGATCCTCCTACCTCAGCCTTTGAGTAGCTGATTCTACAGATGCACATGATCATGCCTGGCTGATTTTTTATTTTTTTAGTTTTTGTAGAGATAAGGTTTCACTATGTTGGCAGGATGGTCTTGAACTCCTGGCCTCAAGTCATCCTTCAATGTCGGCCTCCCAAAGTGCAGGGGTTAAGGATCTGAGCCATCATGCCTGGTTAGGAACTTTTTATTATATATTTGGCTAAGTGCATTCCTTTCTAGAATGAAGAAGGTTGACCATAGAATAGAATGTGAGATGTTTTCAGTGGTGCAGTCCAGCCTGAGGACTGTTAAATTGGCTCATAAGAAACTTTACTGCACTCAACACCCACATCAAAAATCTGAAAGATCACAAGTTGACAACCAAATATCATAGCGCAAGGAACTAGAGAAACAAGAACAAACCAAACCCAAGGCTATATGAAGAAAAGAAATAACTAAGATCAGAGCAAAACTAACCAAAATTGAAACAAACAAGCAAACAAATACAAAAGATCAATGAAACAAAAAGCTGGTTCTTTGAAAAGACAAACACAATTGATAGATCACTAGCTAGAGTAACCAAAAAAAGAAGAGAGAAGGTTTAAATAAGTTCACTTAGAAATGAAAATAAAGACATTAAAACAGACACCACAGAAATACAAAAGATCATTTAAGACTACTAGGAACACCTCTATGCATACAAACTAGAAACTCTAGAGTAAATGGAAAAATTCTTGGAAACATACAACTCCTCTAGCATGAATCAGGAAGAAATAGAAATCCTGAACAGACCAACAACAAGTCATGAGATTGAATCAGTAATCATAATAATAAAACCATGCTAACAAAAAAGTTTAGGGCCAGACAGATTCACAGATGAATTCTACCAAACATCCAAAGAAGAATTAGTACCAATTCTACTGAAACTATTAAAAAAAAAAAAAAAGAAAATGAGAAAGAGGGAATTCTCTCTAACTCATTCTACAAAGCCAGTATCACTCTGGTAACAAAGCCAGGAAAGGACATAACAACAACAACAACAACAACAACAACAACAACAACAAAAGAAAACTACAGAATGATATCCCTGATAAATATAGATGCAAAAATCCTCAACAAAATATTAGCCTCCTGAATCCAACAGCAAATAAAAATAATAATTCACTATGATCAACTGAGTTTCATTTCAGTGATTCATGGATGGTTCAACATACACAAGTCAATACATTTGACTCATCATATAAACAGAATTAAAAACAAAAACCTCTCAATAGAGGGCAGAAAAACATTTGATAAAATCCAGCATCCTTTTATGATTAAAAACTCTTAACAAGCTAGGCATAAAAAGAATACACCTAAAAATAATAAAAGACATATATGACAAATGCACAGCCAACATCCTACTGAACAGGGAAAAGTTGAAAATATTGCCTCTGAGAACTGGAACAAAACAAGGATGCCCACTTTTGCCACTTCTATTCACCATAGTGTTGGGAGCCCTAGCCAGAGCAATCAGACAAGAGAAAGAAATAAAGGGCATCCAAATCGGTAAAGGGAAAGTCAAACTGTTGCTGTTTGTTGATGATATAATGGTGATATGGTTTGGCTGTGTCCCTACCCAAATCTCATCTTGAATTGTAGCTCCCATAATTCCCACACGTCATAGTAGGGACCCAGTGGGAGGTAATGGAATCATGGGGGTGGGTTCTCCCCATGCTGTTGTAATAATGAATAAGTCTCACAACATCTGATAGTTTTATAAAGGGGAGTTTGCTTGCACATGTTCTCTTGCCTGCCACCATGTAAGATGTGACTTTGTTCCTCCTTTACCTTCTGCCATGATTGTGAGGTCTCCCCAGCCATGTGGGACTGTGAGTCAGTTAAACCTCTTTCCTTTGTAAATTACCCAATCTCGGGAATGTCTTTATTAGCAGCATGAGAACAGATTGGTATACCTAGAAAACCCTAAAGACTACTCCGAAAGACTCCTATCTATTTATAGATTTGATAAATGAATTCAGTAAAGTCTCAGGTTACAAAATCGATATACACAAATCAGGGCCAGGCATGGTGGCTCATGCCTGTAATCCCAGCACTTTCAGAGGCCGAGGCGAGCAGATCACCTGAGGTCAGGAGTTTGAGACCAGCCTGGTCAACATGGCGAAACTCTGTCTCTACTAAAAGAATACAAAAATTAGCTGGGCTTGATGGCAGGTGCCTGAAATCCCAGCTATTAGGGAGGCTGAGGCAGGGAGAATTGCTTGAACCCGGTTGGTGGAGGTTGCAGTGAGCTGAGATTGTGCACTCCAGCCTGGATGACAGAGTGAGACTCTGTCTAAAAAACAAAACAAAACAAAAAACAAAATCAGTAACACTGCTATCCGCCAACAATGACCAAATTGAGAATCAAATCCATACTCAATTCCTTTCACAATAGCTCCAAAACTAATAAAATACCTAGGAATATATTTAACTAAGGAAGTTAAGATCTCTATAAAAACAACTACAGAACACTGCTAAAAGAAATCATAGATGACACAAGCAAATGGCAATACATCCCGTGCTCATGGATTGGAAGAATCAATATGAAAATGACCATACTGCCTAAAGCAATCCACAGATTCAGTCCAATTCCTATCAAAATACCAACAATATTTTTCCACAGAATTAGAAAAAAACAATTCATATGGAACCAAAAGCCCAAATAGCCAAAGCAATTATAAGCAAAAAGAATAAATCTGAAGGGTTTACATTACCCAACTTCAAATTATACTACAAGGCTATAGTAACCAAAACAGCATGGTACTGGAATAAAAGTAGATACATAGATCAATGGAACAGAATATGTAACCCGGAAATAAAGCCAAATACTTACAACAAACTGATATTTGACAAAGCATACAAAAACATAAATTGGGGAAAAGACAACATATTCAATAAGTGGAGCTGGGAAAACTGGATAATCCTATGTAGAAGAATGAAACTGGATTCCTATCACTAACCATATACAAAACTTAAGGTGGATTAAAGACCTAAATCTAAGATGTGAGAAACTGTAAAAATTCTTTGAGAAAATCTAGGAAAAACTCTTCTGGGTATTGGCCTACAGAAAGAATTTATGACTAAGACCTCAAAAGCAAATGCAACAAAAAATAAAAATAATGTGATACCACCTTCCCCTTACAAGAATGGCCATAATTTAAAAAAACAAAAAAATAATAAATATTGGCATACATGTGTGAAAAGGGAACATTGTTATACTGCTTATTGGAATGTAAAGTAGTACAATCACTATGGAAAGCAGTATGGAGATTCCTTGAAGAGCTAAAAGTAGATCCACCATTTGATCCAGCAGTCCCACTACTGTGCATCTACCTAGAGGAAAATAAGTCATTATATGAAAAAAGACACTTGCATATGCATGTTTACAGCAGAACAATTTGCAATTGCAAAAATATGGAAACAGCCCAAATGCCCATCAATCAACAAATGGATAAAGACAATGTGATACATATATACCATGGAATACTACTCAGTCATAAAACAGAACAAAATAATGGCATTTGCAGCAGCTTGGATGGAATTGGAGTCCATTATTCTAAGTGAAGTAACTCAGAAATGGAAAACCAAACATCATATGTTCTCACTTGTAAGTGGGAGTTAAGCTATGAGGATGCAAAGGCATAAGAATGGACTTGGGGGACTCTGGCGGAAGAGTGGGAGGAGGTGAGGCATAAGAGACTACACATTTAGTACAGTGTACACTGCAATGTACACTGTTCAGGTGATGGGGGCACCAACATCTCAGAAATCACTACTAAATAATTCATCCATGTAACCAAACACCAGCTGTTCCCCAAAAACTATTGAAATAATAATAATTTTTAAAAATGGTCAAAACCAGTCCAGAGAACTTCACTTTCATTTTTGATATAAAATAAAATAAATAAAACAAAACAAATAAATGGGATATAATTAAACTAAAACGCTTATGCTGCTCTCTCCTCCCGCCGCCCAAGATGCCGAATGGAAAGAAGGCCAAGGGAAAGAAGGTGGCTCCGGCCCCTGCTGTCGTGAAAAAGCAGGAGGCCAAGAAAGTGGTGAATCCCCTGTTTGAGAAAAGACCTAAGAATTTTGGCATTGGACAGGACATCCAGCCCAAAAGAGACCTCACCCGCTTTGTGAAATGGCCTCGCTATATCAGGTTGCAGCGGCAGAGAGCCATCCTCTATAAGCGGCTGAAAGTGCCTCCTGCTATTAACCAGTTCACCCAGGCCCTGAACCGCCAAACAGCTACTCAGCTGCTTAAGCTGGCCCACAAGTACAGACCAGAGACAAAACAAGAGAAGAAGCAGAGGCTGTTGGCCCGGGCCGAGAAGAAAGCTGCTGGCAAAGGGGATGTCCCCACTAAAAGACCACCTGTCCTTCGAGCAGGAGTTAACACCATCACCACCTTGGTGGAGAACAAGAAGGCTCAGCTGGTGGTGATTGCACGTGACGTAGATCCCATCGAGCTGGTTGTCTTCTTGCCTGCCCTGTGTCGTAAAATGGGGGTCCCTTACTGCATTATCAAGGGGAAGGCCAGACTGGGCCGTCTAGTCCACAGGAAGACCTGCACCACTGTCGCCTTCACACAGGTGAACTCGGAAGACAAAGGCGCTTTGGCTAAGCTGGTGGAAGCTATCAGGACCAATTACAACGACAGATACGATGAGATCCGCCGTCACTGGGGCGGCAATGTCCTGGGTCCCAAGTCTGTGGCTCGTATCGCCAAGCTCTAAAAGGCAAAGGCTAAAGAACTTGCCACTAAGCTGGGTTAAATGTACACTGTTGAGTTTTCTGTACATAAAAATAATTAAAATTCAAATTTTCCTTCAAAAAAAAATAAATAAAACGCTTATGTTTAGCAAAAGAAATAACCATCAGAGTAAACAGACAACCTGCAGAATATTTGCATACTATGCAACTGACAAGGGACTAATATCCAGAATCTACAAGGAACTCAAACAAATCAAATCAGTAAGAAAAAACAAATAATTCCGTTAAAAAGTGGGCAAAGGACATGAATAGACCTTTCTCCAAAGAAGATATACAAATGGCCAACAAATATATGAAAAAAGAATGTCTGTTACTGTATTAGTCCATTCTCACACTGCTATAACGAACTACCTAAGACTAGGTAACTTATAATGAAAAGAGGTTTAATCAACTCACAGTTTTGCAGGCTGTACAGGAGGCATGGCTGGGAGGTCTCAGGAAACTTACAATCACGGCAAAAGGCGAAGGGGAAGCAAGCACATCTTCATATCGTGGAGCAGGAGACAGAGAGAGCAAAGGGGAAGTGCTTCCCACTTCCAAACAACCAGATCCGCTGAGAACTCACTCACTATCATGAGAACAGCAAGGAGGAACTGTAAAATTTCTGAGAAACTGTAAAAATTCCTATCAAAATACCAGCAATATTTTTCCACAGAATTAGAAAAAAACAATTCATGTGCAATGATAAATGAATTCAGTAACGCCTCAGGTTACAAAATCGATATACACAAATCAGGGCCAGGCACGGTGGCTCACGCCTATAATCCCAGCACTTTCAGAGGCTGAGGTGAGCGGATCACCTGATCCTGTTTTCCCGTGATCCAATCCCCGTGATCCAATCATCTCCCACCAGGGCCCTCCTCCAACACTGGGAATTAAAATTCGACACAAGATTTGAGTGAGGGCACAAAGCCAAGCCATATCAGTCACTAATCATCAGGGAAATGCAAATTAAAACCGCAATAAGATACCACCTTACCTCAGCCAGAACAACCATTATTAAAAAGTCAAAGAACAATCGATATTGACATGGATGTTGTGAAAAGGAAACAATTATACACAGCTGGTAGCAATGTAAATTAGTACAACCTCTGTGGAAAACAGTATGGAAATTTCCCAAAGAACTAAAAGTAGATTTACCATTTGATCCAGCAATCCCACCACTGGGTATCCCACCACTGGGTATCCCCCCAAAAAGAAGTCACTATTTAAAAAACACCTGGACTCATACATTTACTGCAGTGCAATCCACAGTTGCAAAGATTTGGAATCAACCTAACTGCCTATTAACCAATTAGTGGATAAAGAAAATGTTAGATATATGTAGTGGAATACTACTCAGCCATTAAAATAAAGAACAAGATAATGTCTTTTGCAGCAACTTGGATGGAACAGAAAGCCATTATTTTAAGTGAAGTAACTCAGGAATGAAAAACCAGATACTGCATGTTCTCACTCATAAACAGTCGCTAAGCTATGGGTACCCAAAGGCACACAGAGTGGTATAATGGACACTGGGGACTCAGAAGGGGGAATGGGGGAAGGGGGTGAGGGATGAAAATGTACCTATTTGGTACGATGTACATGACTTGGGTGACAGGTGCAATGAAATCTTAGACTTCACCACCGTACAATTCATTTACGTAAACGAAACCACTTGTATCCCTAAAGCTATGGAAACTAAAAATATTTTTTGAAAAAGAGTAAAAAAATTAAAAATAAATTGGCTAAGTGAAGCCAAGTTGTATTTGAGAACCAGACCCTGTTTGATCCCAACATGATTTTATTTTCTCCAAAAACTTGATCTGTAATGTCAACATCTATTCCTAGCTTCTGCCTTCTCTAGACTTGCTCTTTGTGGAACTGAGAGCTTACATTTCCATAACTTATGAATCCTAGTTCTTTTTATGTCTTTAATCTCTGGCATAGCAAGTGGAATTGCTGAGCCAGCCATGGTTTCTGGACTCCTCTGTATGAGGCCACAGAGGAAAGAGAAGGACCCATACGCAGCTCAGAACCATCTGGAATAAAGGAAGGAGCTCTGTGCCACAAAGTTGCCCGTGATTAGAAACCCCTCTTTTATAAAAGTTTTTGACTTTGGCTTTTGAAGGTTTCTCCGTCTCCGTTTTGGAATTTCTCTTCAATTTCTTAGTGGAAGTTGATGAGACAATGGATTTACCCAAAGATAAATTTCTGGGAACACAACAATTCTGAAAAGCAAGATAAAAAAAATTCTACAGTTGGATGTTTTTAGTCAGTAAAAATACTTAAAATTGTACACTAGTTATACAATTGTATACTAGTATACTAGTTATACTAGTTTATTGAAAGGTAAGCATAAAACTGAACTGCCCAATATAGTGGTATGTTTCTTTGTGGATAACATGGCTAAATAGGGTACATGGAGTTAAATAGGGTTAACTATTTAATTGTTAATAAACCATATACCTATTTAACTTAACCCTTAATAGGGTTAAGTTAACTTAAGGGTTAACTTAAGGGTTAAGTTAAATAGGGTTCATGAAGAAGGAACAAAAAATGCAGGTGAGAAGCTGCATTTTATTTTAATTTTTAAAAATTAAGTTATTTTTATGGATTTAGGGGTACAGTTCAGTTGCGTTACATGGATATACTGCACAGTGGTGAAGTCTCGCTTTTAGTGTATCCATGATCTGAATAGTGTACATTGTACCCAATAGGTAGCAGATACATTTTAAAATTATTTTGCTAACCCCACAGTTTCTCACCTCTCCTCCTCTCCTCTGCTCTTCCCTCCCCTCCACTCCCCTCCCACTTCTTCTTCTCTTCTCTCAGTTTATTCTGACTCCATGATGAGGAACTAATTGGAGGGGCAAGCAGGGAGACCAATGAAGAGCCTATGAAAGACATTCAGGTGAAAGATGGTGGCAGCTTGGACGGGGGAGGTAGCTGTGGAGTTGAAGAGAAGTGGATGGATTTGAGCCATTTTAAGATTATATCGGGAGCACTTGGTGATGGTTTAGATATGGAAAGAGGGAAGTAAGAGAGAGAAAGGTGTGCCAAAGTCAAACTGCTGTTACCCCTCCCAGAGGCCAAGCTGAGTTTTCACTGCTGGGGACCCAGGACCTTTGAGGAGTCTCAGGAGCCCCCTGCACTTCCACCTCTATGCTGGCAACTCTGTGGAATCCAGTCCCTGCTGAGGGATCCTCTGTAGCATGGGGCTACCTTGGGAACTACCTTCCGTTTCTCCCCTATTTTGAGAATGGTTACCTCATTTGAAGAGGTCAGACAACTAGTTCTGAAAGGCAGAGGGGGAGAAAATTAAGGGAAAGGCAGAAAAGAAAGGAAAAGAGGAAATAATTCAATCAATTATGAAGCATACATACACACACATAGGAATTACTTCAGAGAACAACCTGCTTAAAACCTTTTAGTGGCTTCTCATAGGGTGCTTTTCTATCACCTACAAGACTGTGCATTGGAAACTTAGAATTTGGTAGCTCTTCCAATAATTCCCCAACAGTATTTTGATTGCATATGACACCTATTATGTATCAGACATTTGGATTACATACATAAACATGGTACGGCACATCTTCCCTGTAGGAGTTCATAGCCCAATAGTGTGGAGAGATGTGTAAGTGATTAATTTATTCTGGAGAACAAAGCTTGTACATAAAGACTTATAAGATATTAAGATAGCTAAACAGTAGTAGTAGTTAATTCTGCCAATGGCATAGCAGTGGAGAAATCAAGGGGGGTTGTGTAGAGGAGGTGACATCTGAGTGGGTGTCAGAATTTAATAGAAATTTTTGTGTCAACCAATACTGAGGCATAGTATGCCCTTTAAAAAAAAGTGTTCTTTTTATTTATTTGTTTATTTTTGAGACAGAGTCTCGCTCTGTTGTCCAGGCTGGAGTGCAGTGTCACAATCTCGGCTCACTGCAGGCTTCGCCCCCCGGGTTCACACGCCATTCTCCTGCCTCAGCCTCCCGAGTAGCTGGGACTACAGTTGCCTTGCCACCTCACCTGGCTAATTTTTTGTATTTTTTTTTTTTTTTTTTTTTTTTAGTAGAGACGGGGTTTCACTGTGTTAGCCAGGATGGTCTCGATCTCCTGACCTCATGATCTGCCTGCCTCGGCCTCCCAAAGTGCTGGGATTACAGGTGTGAGCCACCACGCCCAGCCAAAAAAGTGTTATTTTTTAAAAAAGTTTCACCTCTTGACTCTGAAAAGTATTTAGGGGTTTTCCTGAATGAAATAAAAATGCACAAGTGTGCAAACAGTTGTCTAAAGACGTTCTTTGTGATGTTGTTTATAATGAGAAATTAGAAAAAAATGTAAAGTGTCCATAATAAGGGACAGGAATATGTATACATTACAGTGTGCACATAAATCAAATACCTACATTAAAATAAATATATCTCTATTGTGATGAAAAGGTATACCTGATAAATTTTTGGCTGAAAAATTAGCAAATCAACAACAACAACAACAACAACAGCAACAAAGCCCAACTAATAGAAGAGCATGAGTGATATGAATGAAGCCTTTATATAATGTTTTGGGCATTGCTTTAATGTTTTATAGTAGTAAGGGTGATGTCTGAGGAGACGATGGCTTTCTCTGAAGTACTGCTGGCTTTCCAAGGGCTCCTGCATTCCTAAAGGTAGAGGATTAATGCCCCTTGCACATTGGGGAAATTTAAGATAAAAGGATAGCAAATAGATTACAAAAGTGTATGCAATAGAAAACAATTAACTGATTCTGGTCGATTTTCAAGCCTGGAGCGGCCCCAGAAAATACAACCTGGATTGTCTCAGCACTTAATCCCAGATGAAGTCCTTCAAAGTGGAAAATTTCACTGTGATTTATTCATTTTTTCCAAATGTAAATATATAGCAATAATGCAGTTATAAAACTGGCATTGTATTAAACCATAAATTATATTTGACACATAATAATGTTGAATTACTATGGAAGTCCATCAATGTGCAGTGGCATTACCAACAGGTCACTGCTGCTTGCACCAGCCCTGTGACTTGAACTGCAATGAATAAACTTGTGGGGATCTTTGCTGTGAGGGTCAAAATGGAATAAGCTCTATCTGAGAAGAGATACATCAGAGTCAAGCTAAGATGGCGAGGGCCCCAGAACACACTGATTCATTCCTTTGCTTAGTCATTCAATAAATATTTACTGAAGACTTACTTTGCGCAGTGCTAGGCTATGATGGTGGATAAGAGAGACCTGGTGTCTGCCTTCAAGCAGATAACACAAGGATTTAAGAATTTCATGTACAAATTGCTATTTAATTACAGTGAATCATACCCTGATTTCTTGAAGATTTGGTCTCTTCTCACTGTTTATCAAGGTCATGGTAAAGTCAGATTTCAAAGGCTAGCCTATATGAAGTGGGGAAATTAATTCCCCAGAGTGGATTGACCTAGGATTCAAGCACTGGAAACTTGTCTACAGAGCTTCACATAGGGTCAGGTTAAAGAATCTGAATTGGTCAATAGGTTTAAGGGGTCAAGATGAGAGTAGTAAGAGATGCCTCTAGACCAAGGACTTTAAACCAGCTCATAACAGCAGGGAAGTCCATGTGTCAACACTTTCGCTTTTTGTAAAGTTGCTGATTCCCTATCGTCAATGTCAACACCTTGCTTGGCGTAAGCACTCCATAAGTAATAAATAGCTATTGAAAGGATGAATGAACTAAAAGTGCAATAACTTGGAAGTGTGGAGTATTACTATCATGAGAATCACGGTGGGGGCTTAATCTGCATGGTGAGATTACCTGGACAAGTCATTCAGAGCCCTGTTTATGTAAGACTCTCACAGGGCCTCTTGGAGGAAGGGGTACAGAAATTTTGGAGCCAACATCTAGATTTCCTAAATGGCTAATTAACACCAGTCTGGAAAAGAGAAGCAAAGGCCCCCAAACTCCTGGGGATGAGTTCAGTGAAGGGATGAACATTCATCCTGGGGTTGAAGAAGAGTGGAAGAAGTCTGACATGTTTTGTGGTCAGTGAAGAGGCAGAGGGTGCATTTATTTTATTATTTTATTTTATTTTATTTTTGAGATGGAGTCTTGCTCTGTCACCCAGGCTGGAGAGCAATGGCACGATCTCAGCTCACTGCAATCTCTGGCTCCCAGGTTCCAGCTATTCTCCTGCCTCAGCCTCCTAAGTAGCTGGGATTATAGGTGCGTGCCACCACACCCGGCTAATTTTTGTATTTTTAGGAGATGGCGTTTCACCATGTTGGTCAGGCTGGTCTTGAACTTGACCTCGTGATCCACCTGCCTCAGCCTCCCAAAGTGTTGGGATTATAGGCATGAGCCACTGTGCCTGACTGAGGGTGCATTTTTAAGAGTTTTTCCTTCCTAGGGAACACAGACCATGTTTTTTCTGAGAAAGAAAACTGTGACATAGTAGGACCTAGGCTGCCTTTTGGAGGAGAAAATGCATAGAAGTAATTTGAGACGAGACTTTCTTCCTCTTGGCCATCTCTTTAAAAGCGGAGGGTTTTTCCTGCGTTAGCTTGCTAAGGATAGTGTGCTCACTTTTAAGTGGGAGCTAAATGATGAGAACACATGGACATATTGAGGGGAACAACACACATTGGGGCCTGTTGGAGGGTGGAGGGTGGGAAGAAGGAGAGGATCAGAAAAAATAACTAATGGGTACTAGGCTTAGTACCTGGGTGATGAAATAATCTGTTCAACACAGCACCATGACACAAGTTTACCTATATAACAAACCTGCACATGCACCTCCGAACTTAAAAGTTAAATAAATAAATAAATAAATAAATAAATAAATAAATGAATAAAAACACGTAGTCAGCTAAAGCACACTACAGAGCCATTTCACCATCCTGTGCACCGTGTTTTCACAATCTCTCATCTCATTTCATTCCATGAGTTTGGAAATCTTGTCTCCCTCCCTACATTTCAAACAGCTCCTTGTCATGCCAGCTTATTTTACAAAGAAGAAAACTAAAACACACCATCTATAAGAACCATCTATAGTTCTATGAAACAAAGAAAATGGTGTTGTTTGTGTTTGAAAAGAAAGTGGAAAACTGAAGTAGTAACTAAAGAACATTAGCCCCAAAGTCCTTGAGAGAAGTACTGCAGAGGTACGGGTGGACTTGAAGACTTCGGTGGAAACTGCACATCAACACTGTACAAAGTGCTGGGGAAACAGAACTGGATGAGGCACAGTGGTCCTTGCTCTCTGCTGTGGCTCTGTTATTGAGAGAGGACAGTTCCCTTGACCCCTTTATGGCACTTATGACAGGGATGTGGCTCACTGACTCAGCTGCTGCCACTGCCATGCTCAAACTTCTTGCAGAAATGGAAGCATGCAGGTGAGCAGGTGCCAGGGCCAGGGTGAGTGCTTTTGGGCTCCAGCCCCATGGCAGCATCTAGGGGTGTGTTACAATTAATGCTCTTTTAGCAGTTTCTGTCCCCGCACAGCTAAGTGTTAACCAGCTCAGTGGAAAGTCAGGGTGACAACATTTTACACCCTGCCTTCTTGTTTGGTGTCCAGGAAGAATCAGGTCACACAAATATTTGAAAGGTGACGAATGCAAAGGATTTTATTAAGCAGTAGAAGTGGCTCTCAGCAGAAGGGGAGCTGGAAGGGGGATGGTATGGGAAGAAGGTGATTTCAGGGAAGAAGATCTTTCCCTGAAGCCCAGCCTTCTGCTCTCTGAAGCCACGCTGTCTGAAGTTAAGCCGTGTATCTGTAGTCTCCAATGCTCAGTTGCTCCTTCTTCTGTTGACGTTCGGTCACTTGCTAGTTGAGGTCTGGGGTTTGTAAGGGCACAGGATAGGTGGGTGGGGTGGGCCATAAAAGGCAACATTTGGGAAGGAAAACAAGGGTAAGTGTTCAACAGGGATAACTGTTCTCATTCAGGGCTGTGGTTTCCAGGCTTGAGAGTGGCACTTTTGCCAGGGAACCACCGTTTTCTATCCAGTATTTCCCTGCCTCCTGTCCGCGTTGGTATCATCAGGCTGTGCTCAGAGTGTTGTGGAATGAGAGGTCCCTAGTTCGATATGGTGGGTGGGCTGCAGGAGGAACCTTCCGAAAGAGGTGATGGCCAGGAATGAAGTAATAAGCAGGTGCTCTCTGAAAAGGAGACACTTCAAGCAGGAAGTTCTGATGTTTTTTTCAAGAGAGTTCTCACAGCAGCATCATTCATGATAGCTAAAATGTGGAATCAATCTAAGTGTCCACTGAAAGATGAATGGATTAGCAATATGTTGTTTATCCCTACGATGGAATGTAATTCAGCTTTTAAAAGGAAGGAAATTCTGACACGCTACAACATGGATGAACCTTGAGGTCATTATGCTAAGGGAAATAAGTGACACGTACTGTATGATTCCACTTACACAGGGATACTTAGAATAGTCAAATTCATAGAGGCAGATAGTAGAATGAAGGTTGCCGGGAGCTGGGGGGACTGGGGAAAGGGAAGTTACTGCTTAGTAGATGTAGAGTTTCAGTGTTACAAGATGAAAAGAGTTCAGAGTTCTGGAGATCGGCTGCCCAACAATGTGAATGTATTTAATACCACTGAACTGCATCCTTACAAAAGGCTAGGATGGTGCATTTTGTATTATGTGTATTTTAACACAATAAAAATTTGGGAAAAAACATGAAAAAGAAGGAGTAGGTGAGAATCAGTATGGTTTGCGGGAGGAATGGTAAGCAGGTGGTGTTGCTAAGAATACACTGAGAAGTAGAGAGAGGTAAGACTGAGGAGAGAACAGAGACCAGGTTTATTCAGTCTGGAGATATTCATTTGGGCCATGCGCTGTTCTGAAAAATGGAGATATTGTGGAGCTTAGAATCCAAAGAGACTTGACCCCGGTGTTTAGGTATTTGGGTCTTCTCATTGAGGCAAGAAGGAGCCATTGATGGTTTAAGCAGGAAAGCAGCAAGATCCGATTTGCATTTAAAATTATTCCTCAGGCTGTTGAATGCAAATGAGTTTGGAGGGGGTGGTGTGGAAGAGGGAGGCAGAGTCACCAGTAACGAAAAAAGAGATGAGGGCTTGAACCGGGAGGAAGGTCTCCGCATACCCCTGATTTCCCAAGGTGAGCTGGATCTGGGATGCAGAGCGGTTGAGGGCACTGTGGGTGGAGGGCTGAAGTCCCATCCTTTGGTTCTGCAGGAGCAATAATCAGGTGTGCTGTGGAAAAGGGAAAACATTTATCTGCCCCATCTCCTCGGTGGTGCTTTCTTGCAGCGAAAATTGTGAAGTCGATAAGTGGGAGGTGTGATTGATTTCATCTGGTACTCCCCAAACCGAGGGTGGTCAAGGTAGCTCTGCAGACCACAAGCTGGCTACGGGAGATGAGAACACCAACCCCAATTTGGGAGGCAGGCCATTCCTAATTGAACTGTTGAGGGAATTTTGATAAATGACCTCGCCAAAGCAGTGAAATTAATAAATCATGCTTGAGGCTGAAAGACTGTTTCCTGAGGGACAGCAGCAGTACGCAAATCCTGGTGGTTTGGAAGGGGCTGGAGCAGGAGGCAGAAAATTCACGGTATTTCTGGACTTTGTGGGAGGGCTGGAGGAGCCATAACCCCAGTTAGTGTGGCCACCATTCCGTTCTTTTCAAAAACAGAGTAAAGTTGTATTCCGTGCGGAAGGACAGAGCACCAAGCTACTTCCTAAAACTGAAGGTTAAAGACATCTTTTTCAGACTTAGCAATGGGTGAATGGGTTCTGATAGAGAAGATGGCAGTCTGCATCATTGCTCAAATCATAAGCTGGAGGGGAAATGAGGAGCAGGGCACTTTGCTGTCTGCAATGGTTTCTTTTTCTTTTAAGGGTTAGCACCATGAAGATCGTTGTCTTTTCAAATATCCTCCCCCCAGATTCCTGGGCTCTGAGTTGGTGCACCCGGTCCCATTGAGTCAAAGCCATTTGCAAAGAAAAATTCAGGTTCATCTTGCCATATGGCCTTTCATAGCACTCAGGGACCATTTCCAGCCTCACACGCTTACCATCTGTCTTTGTGTAGAGAATCAAATGAAGTCTCTGGGAAAAGGAAGTGGAATGTAATCCTCATAAGGCTGGCATCATCACCCCGTTTTGACAAATGAGGAAACTGAGGCCAAGAGAGGTTAGTTAACTTGCCCCATGTGGATTTGAAATGTTGAGTAGGATAGGGGACAGTAGCTTCCGGTACTTTCGAATGGATGTAGGACTTGGAAGGCCACGAGTCTTCCACAGACCTCTTGCCAATCACTCTGGAGAGAAAACTGTCTCTTTCACAAACAAGTAGGAACATCCTTGCCCATCACTTTTTGGCAAAACCGTCAAAACCAGAGCAGGCCAAGCGTGGTGACTCATGCCTATAATCCTAGTGCTTTAGGAGGCTGAGGCAGGCCAATTACTTAAGGTCAGGAGTTTGAGACCAGCCTGGCCAACATGTCTCCACAAAAAAGACAAAAATTAGCTGGGTGTGGTGACGGACGCCTGTAATCCCAGCTACTTGGGAGGCTGAGGCATGAGAATTGCTTGAACCTGGGTGGCAGAGGCTTCAGTGAGCCAAGATCGGGCCACTGCACCCCAGCCAGGGACAGAGTGAGAGCAAGACTCTGTCTTGAGAAAAAAAAATCCCAGAGCAAAGCAAACTCTGAAAGCAGTTTTGGGCTTCAAAAAATAATGAGCATTATATTTACTTTAAAAAACTTGATGATTCCAGTTTGAGAACAGAAATCACCTAGGAGTTGGATTAACTGCCCTTCCCATAAGAAAAGAATTTCTGTTTATGCCAAGATGAGAGGGGGGTGGATAGGGGAAGTTGGTGGGGGATACAATGAGGTGATGGAGGGTCTGTTTATTATCACAAATAGAAATGGTGTTAACAGACCTTCCTTGTGTATCTCCCAAGCTTTCCATAAGTTATACCAGTAACTAACACGGGCTGCTGGTAGTGTGTTGACTTCTTGTGTTATCCACAATATTTGTGCAGGATGAGTGCAGAGTACATTAGTCTGCTGTTCTTCAAGTTTATGCATGAGAGAAACAGAGAAAAACACCAAGAAATGAGCTCTGGGACTCTCAGAAATCCGGGGGTGAGAACTTTGGGCCATCATAGGTTATGATGTTGGAAATCCATTCAAATTTCTTCCTTTCCTGAGGGGTTGCTGAAGAGAGACTCTGACAGAGGCTGGAATGTTGAAGTTACAGAAATTACTAAGTTCATTATTATTTTAAAGCATGGCAGGCAGGTGTCACGGTTAATTTTTTGTATCAACTTGACTTGGCTAAGGGATACCCAGATATCTGGTAAAATATTATTTCTGGGCATGGCCAGGAGGTATTTCCAGAAGAGATTAGCATTGGAAGCAGTAGACTGAGTAAAGAAGCTCGTCTTCACCAATGTGATTGGGCTTCATTCAATCTTTTGAGGGTCCGAATAGATCAAAAAGGTGGAGGAAGGGTGAATTTGCTCTTTCTGTAAGCCGGGACATCCCTCTTCTCCTGCCCTTGGATACTGGACCTCTGGATTCAGATTGAATTATACCGTCAGCTTTCCTGGTTCTCCAGCTGGCAGACAGCATATTCTTGGACTTCTCAACCTCCATAATTGCGTGAGCCAATTCCTGTAATCAATCTCCTCTTCCATATATCCTACTGGTTGTGTTTTTCCTGGAGAACTGTGATTAAAACAAGTGACAAATTATGTATAATGAAGGTTCTAATAGTTAGAAAGAATGAATAAGACTTACTACTTGATAGCAGAACAGGATGACTATAGTCAATAATAACTGTAATGACTTTAAAAGTGTAATCGGATTATTTGTCATACAAAGGATCAATATTTGAGGGGGTGGATGTGGATACCCCATTCTCCACAATGTGCTTATTTCACATTGCGTGTCTGTACCAAAACATCTCATGTATCCCATAAATATAGACACCTACTATGTACAAAAATTAAAATTTAAAAATCAGTGAGGAGTCTTACCCCTTCTGGAAGTAAAGGTCAGAAGAGGCTTTCTGATGACTGGACTGTTAGCCAAAATGAAGCGAATGAGTAATAATTAGGTGAGGGGAAACAGGGCTGGGGAGAGGTGATACATGCAAAAGAAGCCCAGATGTAGTGTGCAGAGGAGAAATGGTCATTCTAGGAACTTTGAACACAAACACAGAAACATATAGCTTGCCTTTCAGCCCACGTTCAACTCCATTCATTCTACAAATCAGGTTCCATGTAAGGACAGATACACTGGTGTTCAAGATAGAGGAGGATGTCTTCCATCAATTAGCTCCTCCACGCTTAAGGGTAACAAGATGTAAGATAATTTAGTGTAATTGTGAAGGCTAAAGCCAGTGTGTGTGTGTGTGTGCGCGTGCGCACGCATGTGTATTAAGCCTATAAGTATATTTTCATGACTTACACTTTCAGAATTATCTATAGCCTTGGAAAGGAATAAATATAGTACATGAACAGTATATTGTCATATTTAAGACCTAGTGAGTATTTTGGTTCCAATTTCTTTTGCTTGGGTAGGAATATTTAATTCTCAAATGGGCACTGGGATGAAACAATAACTTGTTGGTTACATCCATGTAACAGCTCACAAAGCATTCTCTTGTAAGATGTTCCTGACAGTCTAGTGAGGTAAGTAGTTCATTAATGCACACGTTCATTCACTTACTCATTTGACAGGTACTCTTTGAGTGCTTACTACATGCCAGGCATATTTTTAAGTTCTGATATTAGGGTACATATAACACAAAGGTCCTTGTCCTTGTGGAACTAAAATTCTAGGTGGGGCAGACAATGAAAACAAACAAGCAAGTAAATGAGGTAACTCAACAGGTAACAATGTTGATGGTATGAGGTGATTGCTGGCCAGTGGAGAAGTAGACGATTGCAGGGAGGCAGTGAGGGGCTCCCTGAGGAGGTAAAATTTGAGCTTCCTGGGAATACAAAGGAAATAAATAATGAACTATGGTCCTAAGTGAGTAGCAGAGAGGACATGCAGTCTGCCTGTGTGACCTGGATGGGTCTATGTGTGGATATTCTGGGAGAGGACATGGCTTAGAGCAACTCACATGTCGACTAGAAGAGTAGACTCTGGTCTTGGAAAATTCCACTCATTAGGTTCTTTTTTTGGTCTGCATAAAATGAAGGTCATATAATTTTTAAAAAATTGTTTTCTTTTTTCAGCATTTACATTAAGGCATTAAGAGGTCATATGATTTTATTATATGTTTTAAATAAAACATCTGATTGAACAAGGGTTGGAGTGGACAGGTGCTTTAATTTATTAGAATTCTAGAGTGTCTTGTATTTACTGTGTGTCTGTGTGCTAAGCACCTCTTTTTATTCTGTTTTATATAATCTTTCCAACAGTCCTTTGAGCCACATCCATATCCCCACCGTGCAGATAAGGAACTGAGCAGGAGTCATTGAGTTACAGGGATGATGACTATCAGTGTCAAAGTTTGACCAGTCCCCAAGCTCTCAACCTTTCCAGCATTTCTATGTTTATTTTTGTTTAATTTTATTTTACTGTGGTAAGAACACTTAACAGGAGATCTACTCTTTTAGATTTTTAAGTATTCCTTTTAAGTATTAAGGTTTATAGATAGAACGTTGTTCAACAGATTTTTAGAGCTTTTTCCTCTGGCTTGACTGAATCTTTGTGCCTGTTGATTAATAATCCCCCATTTATTCCTCTTTCCAGCCTTTTAACTACCATTTCACTCTTGATTCTATGAATTGTACTATTTTAGATAACTCATATAAGTGAAATCATGAAACCTTTGTCGTTCTGTCACTGGCTATTTCACTCAGTGATAATATCTTCCAGGTTTGTCCATGTTGTCACATATGGCAGGATTTCCTTTTTCAAGGCTGCATAATATTCTGTTATAAGTATACATTACATTTTATCTATCCATTCATCCCTCAATGGGCACTTAGACTGTTTCTTCAACTTAGCTACAGTGAATAGTGCCGCAATGAATACGAGAGGTTTGATTTCACTTCTTTTGGAGAAATACCCAGAAGTGGAATGGCTGGATCTCATGACAGTCCTGCTTTTAATTTTTTAAGGAAGCTTTATGCTGTTTTCCATAGCAGTTGTACCATTTTGAATTCAACCAACAGTGTGCAAGAACTCCAACTTCTCTATATTATCGCCAACACTTAACTTTTTGTTTATAATAGTCATCCTGATAGGTGTGAAGTTTCTCACTGTGGATTTGATGTGCATTTTCCTAACAATTAGTCACATTGAACCTCCGTTTGTATATCTGCTGGCTATTTGTATGTCTGTCTTCTTTGGATAAATGTCTATTCAAGTCCTTAATTCTAAAATCTGATTATTCATTTTTTTTTTTCCTATTGAGTTGTAGGAGGTTCTTTTACATTCTTTAGATTAACCCTTTATGAAACATATAGTTTGCAATTTAAAAAAATTTGTAGGTTGCCTTTTTATTTTGTTTATTTTGTGTTTCTCAACATTTTATTTGGTGACCACTTGTACAAATCCCCTGGATTGCTAGTAAAAATGCAGAATAACACACACTACAGTAGATTTATTCATTAAGGATGTCTAACAGCAAACTACATTTCTAGTAAACTCGGAAGATTCTTGTACACATAAATGTTTAATAATTACTGCACGACACTTTCTTATCTGTTGCGGTATCTTTTACCCAGCATTCCAACTCTGTGCTTATATCTCTAGGAAGTGGAAGAATTCCTTAGGTTTTTCAGTTATTGTTTATCTTCCTCTAACTCTAGAAAATGGAAAACAGGAACATATTTTCTTTTTTTCTACACTGGAGGCTTATTAATAATATAATATTCGTGGCTCTATTACACAATGTCTGAAAAACCTCTAAATATTCATTGTGTGTGGTGCTACAGGAAATCTATAAATCACTGAAAATACTATAACTTGAAGGTAAATTTCAAAAGAATAGAAAGTTCTTTAGGACTGGTTTGAAGCAAAATTGTTTCACACTGTGAACTCTGTTGCTTAAGCAGACAAAAGAGTGGGATCCCAACTAAGAGTGACTTCAAAATTTATTTGAGGATTCTCTTTTCAGTTCTGCCTCTCTTCCTATCTTTCCCTCTTTGAGTAGTCTTATCTCAATCCCTTAGTTTGGTCTATCTTTTCTTCTGTTTCTTGGTATCTGTTATGGAATAAATTTTGTTCTCCAAAATTCATAGGCTGAAGTTCTAACCTTCAGTACCCCAGAATGTGACTGTATTTGGAGACAGGGTTTTTAGAGTTAATGAAATTAAAATGAGGTCACTGGGATGGGCTGTAATCGAGTACTGAGGTAGTACTGTAGGGTCTGGACACAGAGAACCTAAGGCCAATTGACATTGACTTCCTAGAACTAAATAAAAAAGAAAACCCCAACTTTCCATGCCCAAGTAAGGAAGGGACAGAGGCTACTCCCTTTGCACCACCCACCTCTACCTTCTGCATTGCAGATGAGAAATGGAAAGTACCTCTGATTGGTCCCCTCCTGCAACGAATCACTGGTCACAGGCCTAGTCTTCACTTGCATAGAGGTGTAACTTTGTAACTTCACTTCTGCCTCTGATCGGTTGCCTTTTACTACTTCATTTGTGGGCCACCTCTTCATTTACGTAGGGTATAAAGCAAGTAACCAATGGGACACCTCTAGCAGGTATTTAAACCCCAGAAAATTCTGTAACCGCTGCTCGCTCAAGCCTGCTCCCATTCTGTAGAGTGTACTTTCGTTTCAAAAAATCTGTCCTTTCATTGCTTTGTTTGCGAGTTTTGTCCAATTCTTTGTTCAAAATGCCAAGAACCTGAATGACTTGAAGTCAAGACCCTCCATGGGTAATATATAACTGATATCCTGATGAGGAGAAGATTTGGACACAGACATATACAAGGGGAAGAACATGTGAGACACAAGGAGAATATGGCTATTTACAAACCAAGGAGACAGGCTTCAGAAGAAACCAACCCTGCCAACACCTTCTAGCTTCCAGAACTATGAGGGAATGAATTTCTGTTGTTTAAGCCACCCAGTCTGTGAATCTTTATTATGGCAGACCTAGAAAATGAATTCAGTGTTTAACTTTTTCTCTGTGTCTCTGCGGTTCTCAGTTTCTCTCTGTATCCCTCTGGGTATCTCTGTGCATTTTTCTGACTCTGTAACTTTGTTTTTCTCTCTGTGTCTGTCCCTTTCTTTGTCTATATCTGTCATATATTATCTTTCTATCTCCATGTTTCCTCATCTCTGTCTGTCTCTTTATCATTTTAGTCTCTTTTTCTTATCATTCTCTTGCTTCCTTGGATAAAACTTGATAACCTACATAAAATATTTACAACAGTGCCTCTAATTTCTATTATATAAAAATTATTCAAGAAAGCTAATTCCCCTCTTCTTTTTCTCTCCTTTTTTTCTGTACTTCTTCACTGTTTCCCTTCCTTTCTCTTTCACTCACTCCCTAACTGAACATAAAATAAAACTGGAATTTATTTTTCAGGATTTATTTTCTCTACCGAATAAAGTTTTATGGCCCCCAATCCTAATTTTAAAGCAACTCACTTGACTGTTTTACATTCCTTAAAGGGGGAGAGAAGGAGAGAGTAAATTGAATTGCCTTTTGTAAGTGACCTCTCTTAGATTTTTGTTTCTTTCTTTCTTTTGGGTAAAAATGTTTAGATCAGTTGACCTTCAACTTTACAAGGTCTAGAATCACCCAGGGGGCTGGTTAAAAATGCACATTTTTGCTCTCCCACCCCAAGTTTGAATCAGTGCATCTATGTCAAGACTGGGAATTATATAATTTTAAAGATTTTCAGGTAATTCTGATGCAGGGAAATCTTCCAACATGCCCTGAGAATCACAGTCTTGTAGGAAATAAAAATGGACTTCTTCTGTGAGCCCTGCCTAACCTTTGTTCATTCTAAAAAAAAAAAAAAAAAAAAAAAAGAATAAAACCAAGCTTCGTTTCCAGAAGAAGTTTTAAAATACTCTCTCTGAGCATCACAGTTGTGGTGGTGGGGGTCCTCCTCCCCCTTTTTTCCTGAAGCCTCTAATAGGCTGAGCAGGGAGCTGACATTCATTTTCAAACAATTTAGGTAGGTGGGAAGGAAGAGCAGGACTTGCAAAATTAACAGTCATAGATTTACTTCGTTGGCACCTGTTTTGATTATTGAATTAAGAAAGTTCTGGCAGCTACAACGGGCTCTGCCAGATGTTGAAGAGCACATTTCAGGGAGAATGTAAAAGGATGTCAGAAGATGTAAGGATCATTCATTTAAAGAATAAACTGTCCGGATCATGTTCTGTTTAGGCTGTCAGAACTGATGGCGAGTGTAATGAAACCTCAAGAACAAAGGGTGAGCAGACATTGATAAAGCTCAAACACATCGTGAAATATAAAAATCTGCTGATTTTTAAGTCAACACCCCTGAGTGTCAGCTTATCAGTTTGTGGAAACCACCGCATGCGAAGAGGAGCCCATCTTTCCCGCAGTTTGGTGCAGATTCATCCATTGCTTTCACGGAGGCGGTGAAAAATGTTCTCGGGGGACTTATCTGTCAGCATCAGGACGAAGAGACGGCCACAGCCCCTGAGAGAGTGATGGGAAGAAAGGCAGGCACTGTGTTAGTGATGGAACCACTCAACGTCGATCTGGAATAACTGGACATCTGCTAAGCCTGTGCACCTGTTACAAATACACACGCGTGCGGATACACAAACAGAAACACTACACGCATACACATGAATACACACACGTATAAACCATGCTCATACATGCACATGAATATATACCACGTGCCCACACATTCCTCCACTGGACATGGCAAACGAAATCACACATTTGCACACACAGCCACATTCATGAACGATACCAGATACAGCATTGATCAAACACCTTTCCCAGTACTGGCCCAGCCTGCTGATGATATGTGGAAGGCTGGCATTGCCCAATGTGGGTTTCATGCAGGGGAGAGTCAATGGGCACATCTTCCTGCAGAATTCCAGAGAAACAGTCCGTTTTAAAAATTTGCCTTGCTGATATAGAGTGTCGCGTCAACATCCATTTATTGGATTCATCAGGACAAACACGAGCATGACTCCACTCTGTTTGCCATGTCCTGCCAGGTGAATTCTCATGCCTGCCTGGCATGCATATGTTGCGGTGTGAAGACCAGGATGCCTGTCTAGGAAACTTAGTGAGGACTTAGCAAGGCTTGAGGGGCTGAAAGTCCCCAGCCTCTTCTATACGTCATGACAATCATGCTGGGTCTTCATGTTCATGGAGGAGAACTGGTGGTTTGCTGAGGCTATGCAGGACTCCAGAATAACTTCAATACATCTTCTGAAAGCATGAGTAATTGTATAGAAATTTAATAGTTTAAAAGATCATTTTACATCTAATCGAACTGTTTAACCTGCTGTTTCTAATATGCAGCAGAATGTGAAATGTATGTGCATTTTTGAAGGGAAAAGAATAGTGACCTGAATACTGACAGGGCCTTGTGGTTTCTGTTGTTGTTGTTACTTTGTTTGTTTTTAAGGAGCAGGTCTTTGACAGCTACTTAACTTTTATGCTGTTAATTTTTTTTCCCCTTCTAGGGCAATTTTTGTCATTTATAATTTTAAAGCAAATGCTTTGATATATTTAAAATGTGTTTATGTATAGTTATTCGCAGTATTCTCTTATTATTGTTTCCCTTTTCATGCATGTAGGGTTTCTTTTTTGTTTTTCATGATTACTTTTGTAATCTCTCCCTCTATTCCTGAGTCAGAGTCCAAATACTTGCCTAGCCTGTGGCCTTTCTAGAAAACCAACATTTTTACTTTTTTGATCAAAAAATTTTTGTATTTTCAATTTTATTAATTTTTAATTTAAAACATTTTATGTTTATATTTCCTAAAAGATTTCTTCTTTGCTTCTTTTTCTAGCTTCCTGAATTAGAAATTTTTCCATCTATTTTCAATCTTCTTTGTTATAGAAATAAATTCATTTATGTTTATATATTTTCTCTTTAATGATTTGATTCAATTCCATGGATTTTCATGTGCCTTTCTTTAATCCAATCATGATTTTAAAAGTTTTCTTTTTTTCTAAAAAATTAAGTAAATGAGTTTCTTTTGTCTTATTTTGGATTCTTGTTTTTAGTTTTTCATTTAGATTTCCCTTTTAAACTTGTGGTTTCTTTTTATGCTTGATCAGTCTTGCTAGAGCATTATCCATTTTTATTATCTCTTTCCAAAGCTAATTTTGGGTTGTGTTGTTTTCTTTTTTTAATGCTTTCTATTTCATTGATTGTTTAATTTTTTTTCTTTTTAAAAAAATTTCTTCTGCTTCTTTTGTATTTAATTTCCTCTCCATTTTCTGGCTTCTTGATGTAGAAGTGTAGGCCATTGATTTTCTGCCTTTCTTCTACTGTGCTGAAAGAAAGCCTGCTATGGTTGACCCAGCACTCCCTCCAGAAGTGATCCTGTATGACTC
Organism: Macaca mulatta; assembly: GCF_049350105.2. NCBI lineage: Eukaryota > Metazoa > Chordata > Mammalia > Primates > Cercopithecidae > Macaca > Macaca mulatta. Next base: position 9,473,749 of record NC_133425.1, on the reverse strand, counting down.
TTGCCCTCAGCTGATTCTTTGCAGGTGGAGGTGAGAGCCAGTCTCCCGCCTCTGGCCCTGGCTTGGCAGCCTTAACCCACTTTGCCTTCTGGGCTAGAAAGATCATCAGAGAGTCTCTGGATGGCCCATTGTAAGCATTTGTTTTGTGTTACCACATTTCGTCTTTACAAATCCACATGAGAGCCTATTATTGTCATTTTCTTTTTTTAGGTTTAGAAAAGGAACAGTGATACTAAGTTATTTGTCTTGGTTCCACAGCATAGCTGAGATTCAGAGTCAGCCCTGCTTGGCTCCAAAGCCCAGTGCAAATTGCTACATGCCTTTGCTTCATCTGTTAATAGTAACCATTCACTGAGACCACCAAGTGCTACACTAGGCTGGGTGAATTATAGCTATTACATCATGTAGTCCACATAGTAGTCTATGAGATACTTACTATTTATAGCCATTTAAACGTAGACAAATGGAGCTAAGAAGTTGAGGTGTCTTTGCCATACTGTAATAAACCTAGGATTCAATTCTTTTTAAAACTCCATATCCCATTATCTGGACCACTACTTAAGATTTTCTGCTCTACACACAAAGCAGACGTCTTTGATGTTAAGGCCTTGTGAATTCATTGAGTGACTCATCTTCTTTAAAGAGCTTCTTTAAAGGCAGAAAGAGATGAAATTCCACATCTCATAGTGTGGAGAGCTTGCACTTTACATAAATGCAAAGAACGTAATTTAAACTTGATGCCCTGGGTCTGGGAGTCTTAAGAAGTCCATATCTCTCTTATCATAGAACATGTTCAACCTCAGAGGGTTTAAGTGACTTACCCAGTTTCATCAGCTAGTAAGTGGCAGAGCTGGAATTTGAACCCAGGTTCATCTGACTCCCACGCAATAAAGATAGAAAACCTAATAATCAAAGAATACCAAGGAACTCATTTTCCCCTCACACAGGAGACTGCTGGGGCATCTATGAGACACAGCGATTCGTTTCTGATGTTCTAAGAGTACTGACCACACATTCTCGGGAGAGAAAGGGGAGATGACAAGGGTAGTTGACCATCATTATTGTTTCCTAAAGGAATTTATGCCATCATTGCGTCAGAGCAAATCAAATGTGGAGGAAAAGTGAAGCCATCTAGTTTAGCTGCTTCTTTAGACATGTAGGTAAAGAAACTGAGGCTTCAGACAGAGACCCTCCTCTCTTGTCTTGGGAGAATCCGATGTGGAGGCTAATAATGTTAAAAATCATGGGCCGGGCGCGGTGGCTCACGCCTGTAAACCCAGCACTTTGGGAGGCCGAGGGGACGGATCACGAGGTCAGGAGATCCAGACCATCCTGGCTAACACAGTGAAACCCCTTCTCTACTAAAAATACAAAGAATTAGCCAGGCGTGGTGGTAGGCATGTGTAGTCCCAGCTACTTGGGAGGCTGAGGCAGGAGAATGGCGTGAACCCGGGAGGCGGAGCTTGCAGTGAGCCGAGATCACCCCACTGCGCTCCAGCCTGGGGGACAGAGTGAAACTGTGTCTCAAAAAAAAAAAGAAAAGAAAAAAAAACAACATGGTGGTCCCTTCCATTCAAGTGAATGCTCCTGAAACCAGCTTTGCAAAATTATAACTGGGACAGTGAAAGGGATCTAACTTAATCAACTCCATCTTGCGTCTAACCTCTGAGCTGTCTTGTTCTTTCCAGGGCGTAGGCTGAACTAACTTTGGGAGAAACTCAGTTGGTAGTTTAAAACAAAGATGATAACAGCCCTTTCCCAAAGCTGCCCTCCTTCTTGCCTAGGGACTAGATTGCCTCTGTAGGACTAACATTAGCCACTAGATTAGAAATTATGGTTTGGGAGTCATGCAGCTGGAGGCTACAAGATTCTGACCCTCCCTAAACTGCTACTAAGATCAGTGCTTGAGATATTTTGCAGAGCCTGCACTTGATGGATCAGCTGGCACCACCCAGATGGATTAACTGGCTCATCTGATCTTGTGGACCCCACCCAGGAACAGAATCAGTGCAAAAAGACAGCTTTGACTTCCTGTGACTTCACCCCTAAACAATCAGCAGTCAGTGGTTCACTGGCTTCCCCTCACCCATCAAGTTGTCCTTAAACACTCTGATCCCTGAATGCTCAGGGAGACAGATTTGAGTAATAATAAAACTCTGGTCTCCCACACAGGCTTTAAAGACATGAAGCTGGAGACTGGATCCCTAACTCTTGTCCAGTGTTCTCTCCAAAGCTGTAATAAAACTCTAGCTAGGAGCTTGAGACCAGCCTGGGCAACATAGTGAGAGACCCCAACCCTACCAAAAACTTTTTTAATTTGCCAGACGTGGTGGCGGTACGTACCTGTAGTCCCAGCTACTGGGGAGGCTGAGGTGGGAGGATCGCTTGTGCCCAGGGGTTTGAGGCTCTAGTGAGCTATGATCATGCCACTGCACTCTAACCTGGGTGACAGAACCAGACCCCATCTCCATAAAATAAGTAAATAACATTAGAAGGCCCTAGGTTAGTTTTGTATACAATCAAGTTTGGGAAACACTTCTAGCCTTTTTGTTTAGTATTAGAGATACTGGTGTAATTAGACAGTTCAATTTGTTCCCTTAACTACTCATCAAATTTGTATTATTTCATTAAAAATATAATGGGACAAAAAAGAATTACTCTTTCTGTGTTGCAGTTCTCTTGATGAATCAGCTCTGTCTAGGCAGCGGGTAAGGTGAACCCATTAGGAGGTTACACACTTAGATGCATATGTGCGTATTCTGTTTCTCACAAGAACCCTGTGGAGTGAATGTGACTGACATCATTACCTTTAGTTTATGATGCAGGCACTAAGACCCTGAGAAAAGAAATGGCAAGCTCATGTCCTCATAAACAGTGGTGTCTGGGCTCGAACCCAGGACTTCTAAATCCACATTCATGAAGACTTCGGAACAGAGCCCAATTTATTGAATGGAGGCAGGGGAAGGAGAGAGTTTCATTACAAAGATCTCTAAAACCTTGACGAGGAGCAAACTAGACTAGTTCAACCCCAACCTACCCTGTTCCTGGATTGTTTTCCACTTGAGAAAAAGTAGGCGAGACCATAGAACATCCTCCCAGCTGTTTATGTCTTCCGGTAACTTTTTCTAACCTTTTCCCCATCTGCTTTTGCAGTGGGAAAAATCATTTTCTCCCTGTGATGGGTCCTCAATATCTCCCCCTTCCCACCTCCTTGATACTGTACTTCAAGATACTATACTAAATTACAGTGATTCATTATTCCTATTAAAACAAACAATATCCTCAAATTACCCGGCACACTAAACAATTGTGAACAGTAAATTCCAACATAAAACACGGGCACATATTGGGTAAATGTTATTTTCCTGAACAAGAAAAGCTTTCGGCAAAGTGCTTAACTTGAATACAACAAAAGGCAATTTAATTTAGTAATACAGCTGGGTGAAAAATGGAGACCTTGGGTTTAATAAGAAGGGGGAAAAGACACACATATATCATCCAAAAGGATAATTATGAGAAACTATTTTGTATGATCCAGTGAAATCAAAGCTTCTAATGCTTTCTTACCCCTGTCAAAATAGGGAGATTTAAGGCCCTAAAAATGGGAATTTTGCAGACTTCACTGCCAAGAAGAAAATGATTTGTTTTTTGATAAATTACTATTGGGCTTTATTCTTGGGGAAAAAATACACTTACATTGAAATAAATGCCAAGGAACGGGTAGAGAATTTATATTATTCGTTCACATCCGTCACTGGATTGGTGGAAAGACAGCAGCCCCATTTAAAACATATCCTGACTTGTTGAATGCATGCCACAGAAGCAGTATGAAAATCTGTAGTGAATGGGGGCAGGTGTGGATCCCTGTGAGGCTGCACAAATCTGACAACGTATCGCTCTTATTTTTCTTCCTTGGGACACAAATTTTCTATCCTTTCTGGATCCCACAATTCAAGAAGCATCCTCAAATATGGACACGAGTCTTTTGCCGATTCTTTTATTTCCATGAGGCTTTGTAAATATCCTAGGCAAATTTGCCTTTCAACACAGAAGGGGAGTAGCCACAGGAAAGAAAAACTTTGACAACCACAAAGCCACCAGTTTGTTTGTTAGCTGTATTGGGCCAGGCAATGACTATGGAAACATGACTCTTTATCATCGCCATCAAGGGTTTGCAGAGCAGGAGAATGATAACAGCTTTGGAGAGAACACTGGACAAGAGTTAGGGATCCAGTCTCCAGCTTCACGTCTTTAAAGCCTGTGTAATCTTTGGCAAAATGGGTAAGAACCCTGGGCCTCACTTTCCTCATCTGTGAAATGGTTTCTGTGGACCAGCAACATTTTCCTTCCAATTATTTCTGCAAAATACTTCATTTCAGGCAAACTTTTATATACAATTGCGTTATACAGGACAAATCAAAGAGGAGCTTCTCTAGTGAAAACAGAGTGCTGCTTCTAGTTTAGTTTTGGGGGCCCTCAATTCACTCGATAGAACTCTAGGGCCTCAGGGAACATACTTTGGAAATTACTAAACCGAGTTCTTTGTAAGATTCCTTCCAGTTTGAATACCCATGGTGTTGTGGCTCACCTGCTCCTAAAACAATTAACCGAGGCTATGAGAATACTCTGCCAGCCTTGCCTGGTGCCCTTTGCCTCCGTGATAGTGGTGTGTAGCTCCTCCTGATAAATGCCAGGTTCCAAAGGCATAATGGCTGGATCTCAACAGGTACATGCCCCTGCTGGGCTAAGACAGAAAATTGAAAAGGACAATAGAGTGCTGGGAACAGTGTCAAAAGCTCAGATGAGAGTTATCATCCAAATATTTATCTCCAGAAATTTGGAATGAAAAGAAGCATGCAGCACTTGCTAAGGGACTATCGATTAGTGTTTATGAATCCCACATTCCAGAAAGGCCTATAGGGTCAGTCCTTTTCCAAATGAAACAATGCAAAAACATAATATCTGCATCATCCAATACCTGGGTATGACTGATATGACTCATCTGCTACAAAAATAAAAGAACTAAGTAAATTCTTTGCAGAAAGAACTTTCTGGCTAATTAAATTTTTGGTCTTTCTTGGTGCTATAAAAAAGAAGGGTAACTTTATTTCTAAGTTGAAAATCATTCTAAAATGCCTGCATTCATTTTCCATCTGAGTGACACCAACTTGAAGTGCTCCATCTGTTTTTTTTTTTGTAATTTACAAAGTACTTTCCATTTCACAAAGCACTTTATAGTTTATAAGCACAGTTTACAATATACCTTATTATATTAGTTTAAAAGATGCTGTCCTCTTTCCAAAGTACTTAACAGTTTACACAGCCTTTTATGGCTTATCCATTTCTTTGAATAAGCCACTTTATCATCTTAAAAGTATTTAACATTTTATAACGCCCTCTTATTATTACAAAGAGCTTTGTAGCATACCAAATGCCTTGCAATGTGTAAAATAGTTCCAAGTCCATAACCATATTTAGTTAGGTTTGAGTGACATAACGCATCTTTCTTTGATGATTATAAGGATCATAATAGAAGTCAAATTTGTGACTGGCCTTTACTAAGCACAGGCTGAGTGTCCTATAGATGCTTGTTGGTGCCTGGTTGATTAAAAACATTATTTCTTTAAAATTATCTAACTAATGAAGGACTAAAAGTTTGGTTTTCATCAGTGGCTCTTCATGGGGGACAATTTTATCCTTCAGGGACACTTGGCAATATATGGAGACATATTTGGCTGTCACAACTAGGGGAGAGGGTGCCACTGGCATCTAGGGGGTACAAGTCAGGGATGCAATTGAACATCTTACAATGCATATCACAGCACCGCCCCCTGCCCCAACAAAGATGTATCTAGCCGATAATGCCAATAGTGACAAGATTGAGAAGCTCTGGTTTTGATAAAAGTGAAACTATCTTGTTAATTTCACGCCTTTTATCTATTGTATTAGAAGAATGCTTTGAGCTGCAAGTAACAGAAAATGACCTCAAACTGGCTTACATATTATATACATTTATCATCTCACTTAACTGGAAATCAAAAGAAAGGCCAGAATACAGGGCCGGTTGATGAAGACACTGACCGGTGGCATGGACACTCCTGATTCTCTTCCTCTCCACTTTGCTCAGCCTTCACTCATCCCAAAGCTGGTTCATAGCCACAGAAGGTTGTCAGCAGCAATCTGTACAACCCACCCTTGTTCCTGTCCAAAGCAGGGAAGCTGGCTTGTCTTTCCCAGAATCTCAGAAAGAGACTGTGTGTGTGAATAAACACCCACATCGTAAGGTGATTTGCTTAATTAAAGGATGTATGCAAAATACCAAGGACAGAGCCTTTCATAGAACTGATGCTCATTACATGTTCTCTCTCTACCTCCATCCTTTGTTTGACACTAACTTTTGGCTGATGACTAGGGCTTCTGAAGGAAGAAAAACATAATAAAATCACCTGTTGGTCCCCCAGGAAAAAACTCCTGTGAAACAGCTGGTAGATTTATGCATAGAAATTCACACTGTTTCCCAGCCTGGAATTCTGAACTGTAAATCCTTCCCTCAACATATTACATATGCACACATACACACACTCTACCTCTTGCAAATGAAAAGTCATATATATCTTGCCAAAGCATTTCTGACAAGCAGCTCCAGCATTCGGAGCCTTAGGCAAGCTTTGTGTCTCCCATAGTGATGTATAACTGGCCAGGGAGGTTGCAGAGCCCAGTATTCATGACTAATCAACACCTCTTCAGATATTCTGTGCAAAGCTCCCTTTCCCTTGTCTGCAAAACCTCATCAGCAGGAGGTACTTTATTTAGGAACGAATGGCTGAGTTCAGTACCCTGTATGAAAGGCAAAAAATAATTTTTATTTTATTTTAGAATCCTCATAATCCAACCATATGCTCTCAGTTTCTTATTTAATTGGTTCCATGTTTGCTTTGGGGATAAAGCTAAGTTCTAGGGATCAGTCATCAGGCCGTCTCTGCAATACTTTTATGATGTGAAATGGGGGCTATTGGACATTCATCTTCAAAAACCTTTAATGATTCCCACCCAATTACATGTAGAAAAACTTAAACCCCTTAGCCTGACTTTCACAGTATGACACCAAGCATTGCACTCCCCATTATTGTTACTATTTCCTATGAATATCATCTACTATATTCAGACTGATCTCGTAGTTATTTTTCAGGTAAGTTTGGTTTTATTGTGTTTCTGAACTGCAGAACCTGGAATACAGCAGGCATTAAAAAACAACAGACTTGGGTCCAAATTGTGATTCTACCACATACAGGACATATGACTATGGAAAAAAATGCTTATTGGGTGAGCCTCAGTTTACTCATTTGGAAAATGATGATAATATCACCTTGAGGGATAGAGGTAAGGGTTAAATAAGATACTTTTTCAATACACTTAGCTCAGTGCCTGTCTTGTAGAAGGCGTCTAATAAGGTTCTTATTTTCCCTTTGCTTTCCTACCTGCCCATATTGATGTCTCTTACACATTTATACTTCTGCAGTATTTTAGGGACTGTGCACTTTATTTCTCCCATCAATCTCTCCAAGTCCATCATATATCCAAACTCTACATTCTCCTAGTTGATTGAGAATTTTAATTTATACTATTTTATGGAGTTAATTATGTGATATTTTTCCCTTCAGTAGATTATAAGTTGCCCAGTAGAGCTATGATTGCTTGCCTTGCTCACCTCTCTTTTCCTCATACCTAGAACAGTTTTTGATACCCAGTAAGTGGTAGATAAATATTGAATGAATGAATGATTGGACAATTAAGATGGATTGAGTAGTTCATAGTACCCTGCACTGTGCTGGGTTCTTTATTCCTGTCATCTCACAGCAACCTCGTACCCTACACAATATTATCATCATCCCTATTTGCTAATTAAGAAATTGGTGCATAGGGAGGTAAAGTAGCCTGAGGAGGTTACACATCTAGGAACAGCAGAGTCAGGACTGGGACTCAGTCATTTGACTCCAAGCCCCAACTCTTCACCATTAGGGTGACACCTTCACTGCAAAGACGGCGGACAGTGGAAGGTGACCATGCATTCAGGACTTAGGTAATTTGTGTATTTTTAATTTTTAATTTTTATTTTTTTGAGACAGAGTCTTGCTCTGTCACCCAGGCTTGAGTGCAGTGGTACAATCTCGGTTCATTGCAACCCCTCTGCCTCCTAGGTTCAAGTGATTCTCCTGCCTCAACCTCCTGAGTAGCTGGGATTACAGGCACCTGCCACCATGCCCAGCTAATTTTTGTGTTTTTTGTAGAGACAGGGTTTCACCATGTTGGCCAGGCTGGTCCCAAACTCCTGACCTCAGGTGATCCACCCCTCTCCGCCTCCCAAAGTGCTGGGATTATAGGCGTGAGCCACTGCTCCTGGCTTAATTTGCCTATTGTATGACCTTGTTTAAATCAGTGGGAGCTGTCCAAGTGGATTCAGAAAACATGAATCCCTTTGACTGTTTTCAGTAGATTTTCCAGTCATGACATCCTCTGATCTTCACATGAGACTTTGCTCTGTTGATGAAACAACGGGACACAGCAGGGGTAAGCGATTTGCTCAAGGTCACTCATGGAGTCACTGATGTGGAAACACACAGTGGGAGATGCTTAGAACAATCAGAGGAGTAATTACATCAGGTCACCGTAGTCAGCAAGGCCTCCGTGCACCTCCTACCACTGTTTTGGAGGGAGCTCAGTGTTGGTCTGGTCCTTGGAGATAAGGATGAGCCTTGCATTACGGAGAAACCTTCAGACTTGTTCAGGTGGCCTGGATTCTGGAGGCAGTCACATCACATTCATCTGAGCTTGTGGGTCCTATTTGCTGAGCTTCTGCTTTTCCTTTTGGACAAAGAGGTGACACTAGATATTTTCTTAAAAAAAAAAAAAAAAAAAAAAAAAAGGAGGACCCAGCAAGTAATTATTGAGGATCTACTAAGTCTATGTCTATCTTACTTCTATATTCCTTAGACCTAGAATGGGATTCTGGCATAGTAAGTGCTAAATAATTATTGTGCAAATAAATGATTGTGAATGAATGCGGTAAGACAAAATGGTGAGCAACACCTGGTTCCTGCCCTTTAGTTGGCAGAGACACGAGTCAACTAGTAATGATGTTGCACTTTGCTGAATACTTTAACTGAAATAAATGCAGAGTGCCTTGGGAGCTCCCAGGAGGTGCAATTCATCTAGGTTTAGGGCTGGATGGGAATTTAGGGAGTCCTCCTTGAAGGAGGTGACATATAATTGCCAATACCATAAGGGCGAGTGGGAGTCAGTAGGGAAATGAGATTTGTAAGTGTGTGGGCTAAGTTGGGGGGTGGAGAGGGAATCAGAGGGTTTGGTTGATTGTTCCAGACAGATGGAAAAGTTAGGGGAACTAAACGAGGTTCATTTGGATCTAGGATTTAAACTTCAGGAGGGGAAGAGGGAAGAGATGAGTCTGGAGAGGTAGGTAGAGGAATATGAAGGATAAGGCTGTGGTAAAGGGCCAGGGGTTACCCAGAGGTCCGTGGGGAGCCAGGAAGGATTCTAAATAGGGAGGGTGTATAGTCTGGGTCTGTGTCCCCACCCAGATTTCATCTTGAATTGTAGCTCCCACAATTCCCACCTGTCATGAGAGGGACCCAGTGGATGGTAATTGAATCATGGGGGCGGGAGTTCCCCTGCACAAGCTCTCTCTTCCCTGCCACCATGTAAGATGTGAGTTGGTCCTCCTTGTCTTCTATTATCATTATGAAGCCACCTTAGCCACGTGGAACTGTGAGTCCATTAAAATAAATTACCCAATCTTGGGTATGTCTTTATTAGCAGTATGAAAATGGACTAGTATAGTCTCTGTGTCCCCGCCCACATCTTGTCTTGAATTGTAATCCCCACGTGTTGTGGGAGGGAACTGTTGGAAGCTAATTGGATCATGGAATCAGTTTCCCCCATGCTGTTCTCATGCTGGTGAGTGAGTCTCATGAAATTTGATTGTTTGATAAGTGTCTGGCGCTTCCTCCTTCACTCTCTTGCTTGCCTGCCTGTCACCATGTAAGAAGATGCCTGCTTCCCCTTCACCTTCCGCCATGATTGTAAGTTTCCTGAGGCCCCCTAGCCGTGCTTCCTGTTAAGCCTGCAGAACTGTGAGTCAATTAAACCTCTTTCCTTTATAATTACCCAGTCTCAGGTAGTATTCTTTATAGCTGTGTGAAAACAGACTAATACAGAGGGTTTTAAAAAGATGATTCTGTAAAAAGTTCCTCCATGTGAAGGTCTTTATGGAAGGGTTGAAGTAGGAGCAGGAAGACCAGTTTGGATGCTGTTGATGTGGTCCCAGAGAATGATATCTGTGTTTATGGATGCTATCAGAAGTGGTGGGTATCCAGTAGGGGACTGAATGGAATAAAGAAAAAGAGTGAGCCTTTGGCCTTTTGGGGTCACTTGCTGTATTCAGCACTTATGAGACATGAGGGAGAGGGACAGAGAGGATGGATTTGAGGCTGGGAGTAGAGTCAATACTCTGAATTCCTGGTCACTCTATTCCTACCTGCAGCAACAGGAAAGAGTGACTGGGAGAGGCGGGTGGATTCTGCACAGCTGGGGGTCCCTCTTCTCTCCCATCTTGCATGCCTTAGGCTTTGGCTGGCCTGGTGGTCCCCACTGCTGCTAGAAAGTCCTCGTCCTGTGCTGTTATCTGCAGATTTCAAGGCCCCTCTTGCTCTCACAGTGCTGAACTGACACCACTCATCATATCACTGCTGCTCTGATCAGCCTGGCTGATCTCACCATTTTCTTAAGTGGTGTCTTTGCTTTCTAATTTATTTTCTTGACTCCTCCAGTTCTAAGGCAAACTCTCTGTCAATAGAAATTGTTCCCTGGGATCAGCGTGGGCTCTTCTTTATCATCAGTTTGGAAGCAAAAGGCCCTAAAGCTTTTTCAAGACTGGGAAGACAGACTGGTAAACATGGGAAAGAGCCCCAGGATGGTGGGAGAGGCACTCAGTACACCTGTGACCTTGTTCAAGTCACTCAAGCCTTATTCATTCAATGGGGAGGCAGGAGGGAGAAAAGAGAATAGCATTTACTGCTCCTGGCTATATGGTCAGTGCTATATTCCTTTCTCTTTGCTCTCAGTGCACCTCCGACACACCCCTATCATAGAATTTGCTCATTCATTCATTCTTCATTCAATATAATTTTTTCTTTTTTCTTTTTTTTTTTTTTGAGACAGAGTTTTACTCTTGTTGTCCAGGCTGGAGTGCAATGGTGCTATCGCAGCTCATTGCAAGCTCCACCTCCGGGGTTCAAGCGATTCTCCTGTCTCAGCATCCTGAGTAGCTGAGATTACTGGCATGCACCACCATGCCCAGCTAAATTTGTAGTTTCACCATGTTGGTCAGGCTGGTCTCGAACTCCTGACCTCAGGTGATCCACCTGCCCCGGTCTCCCAAACTTCTAGGATTAGAGGGGTGAGACACCACACCCTGCCCATTCAATAGACTTTTAAGATCAATTGTTCTGTGGTTACCCGAGCCTTCTATTGATGTGCAAGCATTCTGAGAATTAGGACCATTTAAAAACAATCCATTGGGCTGCTCGCAGTAGCTCACGCCTGTAATCCCAGCACTGTGGGAGGCTGAGGTGGGCGGATCATGAGGTCAAGAGATCGAGACCATCTGGCCCACATGGTGAAACCCCATCTCTACTGAAAATACAAAAATTAGCTGGGTATGGTGGCACACGCCTGTAGTCCCAGCTACTCAGGAGGCTGAGGCAGGAGAATCGCTTGAACTGGGGAGACAGAGGTTGCAGTGAGCTGAGATTGCGCCATTGCACTCCAGCCTGGCGACAGAGTGAGACTCCATCCAAAAAAAAAAGAAAACAAACACACACTATCCATTGTATCCCAGACGACACACAGGACAGTAGATAGTAGTAGCTACTTAATGTATATGGGATAAATGAATATGTTGGTAGGTGCTGTACTTTGGAATCTAATAACCTGAGTTCAAAGACTGTTACTTGTTAACTCTGGAACCTGGGACAACTCCTTTGACCTCTCTGAGCTGCAGTTTCCTCCTCTGCTAAAAAGGGGGATACAGATGGCACCTATTCACATATACACACAAAATTGCTTTATTTCTGACAAATTAGTTGAGAGGAAGAAGGATCTTTCAGCGTTATAATGCAAGAAGCCAAGTTATGAGAGGTGGTCAGATCTCAAAAGCAGAAACTGTTTGCTAATAGCGTCTCCCCTGTGAAGAATCTGAAAAACCCAACCATACTCCCAGTGATGACTTCGAGAAGCTCTATTTTTAACAAGAACCACCTGCTTGGAATAAAGGCCTCCCCAGCTTTGATCTCTTGGGGTATGGTAGTGAAGTAGTCAGTATCTTGGCCTGAAGATAGAACAAGAGGGAAAAATAAAGGGGCAAATGGAATACCTCTTGTAGGCTGATTTCCTAAGGACTCAACGGAGCTTTGAGAGAAAAGTAGAGACACGGCCTTTATCAGCCACCAGATGGAGCGTTCATTCATGATTGGCTTATTGGTCTCAGTGTTTCTTCCAGGACAGAGATGATACCCACATCCTGGTGGAGAGAGTTTAATTGAGAGGCTATAGATGTAAAACATCCAGGACTGCGTCCAGCCCATAGAATTATTATTGTTATTTGTTGAGTATTAAGCTATGGGGAGTATCTCAACGCATTCCCTTTGTGCAAGCAAATGCAAACACCCTTAAAGACATCCTCCACCCTGGTATAACTTCAGATACCTAAACCTTTCCTAAGGAATACCATTAGGATTGTTTGTAGAAAAATAGATAAGGCCAAGTATTTTCAGAAACACACATTCTACAAAGTGAATCCCACTGGCAAATTGGGATGGGGTTCAGGGCAGGGCAGGAGAGTGATCAAGCAGTGAAAAAATAAGAAACAGATCTTCCTCACTTTGCATTAGCCCCTTGCAAGAACACCCAACCTCCGCCTCCTGGAGCCTTTTTCATTGTTATGTTAAATGACATACATAAAGCCACGTCAAAGCAGAGAGATAGTTCTCTGTGGCTGACACATTTCACAGGGAGAAATGGATTTTAAAACTGTTTTCAACTAACAAATTGACAGTCTTAGCCTTCCCTCACCCAGGACACACTACCTGGAGTGAAGCATGGGGAGGGGAAGATGAGGGCTGATAGGATCTAATCCACCGCTTACAGAATTTGAGGGAGAGTTTTTCTAATCACTCACTAGAGGGTTCCCCCCTCCTGACTCAATTTTCTCCTAAATCACATACTAGAGGTCAGAAAAAGGGGTGATGAGCTGTCCACCACGAGGTGGGTTGAAAAGGCCTCATTCCCTTCCATCAGAGCTCCGTCAGAGTTTATAAATTGTCGTGTCTGTCTTTACAAAAAGGGATAAAGTCTACAGTCTCACAAAAAAAATTGCATGTTTTCAACTTAGATTTATCATCTTTAATATTCTTGAAGAGTGGGAGACAGAGGCAGAGGAAGGTGGGTGGCAGGGGATAGAGGGGTGCGTTGGGTGAGGCAACTGACAGGTATAAAATAAGGACCACCTTGCCTTCTGCACAGCAGAGACCAGAGACAGGGGAAAATGGCAGGTAGGGAGAACTACGGTGTTTAAGGCACAGGCTTTGGCGCCTCTCTGCTTGGGTTCAAATTTAGGCTTTGCCATTCTATCACTTTAGGTGAGTTACTTTATCTATCTGAACTTCCTCATCTTGGAAATGGAGACAATGACAAGATACACCTTTGTAGGGTTCTGAGGGTTACATGAACTAATGCCATCAAGTATTTAGCACAGTGCCTGGTATATAGCAAGGACTTAGGCTTGGTTTGATTGTACAAAACCCAGTGAGTGAGCTCCAGTAAACAAAGCATTGTCATAAATAATAAGGATTAGGGGTCTTCTGTGCACAGAATGAAAGGACAGGAAGTACTGCCATGTTTTAGTAAGAACTTACTGACTCTGGGTAAAGCTATGCTGGAATCAAGGTGCTCAATCGCAACTCTTTCTACTATCATCATTTTTATATCGATTTCATCTACTTTATTCTCCCTCCCTGGATGATTAACCGTCTCTGTTTCTGCTCCATTAACATGGCCCATTGTGATTGTCTCAAAGTGGCACCCACGGCCAACTACCTGGGGGAAAGTGTCCTACTTCAAATCCCCAGAAGAAATAATCTGATTTCCAAGTTCGACTGTCTACCTCTAACTCAATCTCAAATCCCAGAAAAAAAAAGATCAACGACTGAGGTTCATGGTGAAATCATGAGCTCTCCTGACAGCTCAGAACCCCTAACACCTTAATAATCCCAATGGAAGAGCAACATGGTGGTTAAGATCACAAGCTCTAGAGTCAGACTGTTCCAGTCCCAGTTTTACCATTTCCTAAATCCATGTGCTTGAGAAAGTAACTTAATTTCTCCGTTCCTCAGTTTCCTCATGTAGAAGAGGTATATGATAGAAATTCCCACCTAGGAATGCAAATTAGTTCAACCATTGTGGAAGACAGTGTGGCAATTCCTCAAGGATCTAGAACCAGAAATACCATTTGACCCAGCAATCCCATTACTGGGTATATACCCAAAGGACTATAAATCATTCTACCATAAAGACACATGCACATGTGTGTTTAATGCAGCACTATTTACAAGAGCAAAGACATGGAACCAACCCAAATGCCCATCAATGATAGGCTGGATTAAAAAAAAAAAACGTGGTACATATACACCAGGAATACCATGCAGCCATAAAAAGGAACAAGATCATGTGCTTTGCGAGGACATGGATGAAACCGGAAGCCACTATCCTTAGCAAACTAACACAGGAATAGAAAACCAAACACCACATGTTCTCACTCATAAGTGGGCATTGAACAATAAGAACACACGGACACAGTGAGGGGAACAACACACACTGGGGCCAGTCAGGGCACAGGGGGCAAGGAGAAGGAGAGCATAAGACAAATAGCTACTGTGTGTTGGTCTCAAAACCTAGATGACGGGTTGACAGGTGCAGCAAACCACCATGGCACACGTATACCTATGTAACAAACCTACACATCCTGCCCTTGTATCCTGAAACTTAAAGTAAAATAAAATAAAATAAAGACATTCCCACCTCACTGGGTTATTCTTCTGGTTGAATCACTGATAGCTTATGTGCCACATGTATCCCAATCAGTAAGCATTTACCGATTACTCTTACTTTTCCTGTTATGATTAAAACAATGTAGCTGGGAAGGGCAACTCTATAGCATAAGCTAGGACACATTTTGGACTTGTACAGCAAATAGATTCTACATCAGCCTCAGAAACCATCTTGTCCATTCTCCTGGGCAGGGTTTAGATTTATGTCTGCACTAAATCTGAATTTCCCATTGAGGTACACCCAGAGAGCCTTTCCCCTCTGGGGACACGTGCGGAGCTGGAATGCATCCTTAATCTGTTCTAACCACATGCAGCCTGGTGCCATTCCCTCCTCCCTGCCCTCCTCCTTTCTCCTGCTGTGGTGTGTATGTCAACGGTGGGTGGTGATGGAAAATCAGAGAGAACTGCAGGCGGATAAGGTTTGCCAATTATGTTTTTGTTTCTTTCTGCTTTCCCCGTGAGTTTTAGGAGATGCAGATTCTTCGTGGTGCTCCCCCTGGTTCTGTGCCTATAAAATAAGTTTAATGGCTGAATTTACTTTAAGATAATCAGAGGCGGTATAATTTATGCATATGCATAGTATTGTAGCCAGATGTAATTTTGCTCGAAGTTGTGGCATTACAGTTAGAAATGGCTCTGCTGGCTGTGTTTTGTAGAATTTGCAATTTATTTAACAGTTGACTGAGCACTGACCCCAGATAAAATAACCATACTCAAAGAGTATTTTTTTTTTTAAGATATATTAAAAAAAACAAAGGTAGGGAGCGGGCTTTGGAGAAAGACTTGGATCCAGTGCTCGACTGGAGAGAAAAGCAGGTGGTGAGCATCCAAGGCAGGTGGATCCTGCTTAGTTCGTGTAAATGGCAGAAGAATCTTCAATGGAGGGAGGGGGGATGCATATTTAATTTGAAAATTCCTCCCCGACCCCAGGGCTTTTTTGTTTGTTTGGAGGTTGATTCTCCCTTGACTGAAAAGCAGGTTAATTTTGTATTGCTTGTGGAAGCTGTGATGTCCCTCTTTTCTGGTGCTTTCTGGATTGTACAGGAAAAGTCCGGAGGACATTTGGCAGGGAGAGATGGGTATGGTGTATAGCAAGGCGAGTCTGTGGCTTCTGTAAGGAGCAATGCTAACCTTTCCAAAACCCCATTACTTCTGTGGTCAACTTCATTCCATAGGAGGAGAAACAGACTCCCTTCTCCACACTCCAAGCCTGTCTCTGCCTACCATCCCATCTCCAAGCTTTTTAAACATGGAAGACTGTTTTGTTTGTCAATGCGTTGTCTTTACGCAAGCAAATGCAAACAATCTTAAAGACATCCTCCGCCCTGGCATAACTTTAGATACCTAAACTTTTCCTAAGGAATATCTTTAGGATTGTTTGTAGAAAAATAAATAAGGCCAAGTATTTTCAGAAACACACATTATGCAAAGCGAATTCCCTTGGCAAATTGGGATGGGATTCAGGGCACGGCAGGAGAGCGATCACACGGTAAAAAGATAAGAAACAATTAGATCTCCCTCACTTTGCATTAGCCCCTCGGAAGAACACCCAACCTCCCCATCCAAGACAGACAATGGTCCTCACTCCACTAGGGAATGGCGTTGGCGTCTCTGTATCCAGGCTGCATCCTCTTTTACTTGCATCCTGCCAAAGTTCAGACCATGGGAATAGGTAGGACAATGAATGAAACTTCCTCCTTCTTGAATCCACAGAGCCAGGGAGAGTCATAGGACTGACTCACGCCTGGAGTGGTGGACTCGTGCTCTAAACCAGTCTTTACCATGGAGAGTTGGGCCCCTGTGCTGCTATGGATAAAGTATTGATAAATCTGAGATCGATTCTCCCCACTGTTCCTCATATGTTCTGCTTCCTTAGGAGCCTCGTGGGAGCGGTGGAGTGAAAGGGGATGAAGTAAAGAAAAACGTTCCACTCTTTTGTTACTGGCTGTGAATCTATCAATATAACCACCGACCTTTCAATTCACAGCCTTAATATATTCCACACTCTTTTCCCCAGTCTGGCCAAGTCACTTCTTCACTTGAATCCTTCAGAGTGTCCCCATGCCCTTAGGATTAAGTTTAAAAATATTGTAGCCTGGCATTCGGGATCTTTTGTGATCTAGCTGTGGCTTATAATCCATTTTTATTTCCTGAAACCTGTACTCCTGTGCCCCCATGCTCTCCAACTGTATTCTACATTTCAGGGATCCCAAAGTTTGTGGTCTTTGGTTTACACCAAAATAAAAAAACAAACAAACAAAAAAACCCTCACTTTCTTTCACTTAGATAATTTCTACTTCTTGCTCAAGACTTGGCTCAGCTATTTCTGCTCTAGGAAAGCATTCCTTTCTCCTGAAGGTTGAGTGGAATAACCCTACTCTGTGATTCGATTACCCTCCACATTCCCACTTTCCTGATAGGCATATTTCTATTATTTGCAACTTTGGTCTATTATCTGTGTATCCCCCAAACCCAGGATGTTGCCTTGCACATAGAAGAAGCTCTGTTATTTGTTAAAGAAATATGTATATACATTATAATATAAAATATGGTATATAATGAAATATATATATATATAAAATGAAACACACACACACACACATAAAGTGAAGGCATAAATAAATATCCCCCTAAAAACAACAATTGAGACTAATATGTGTAGGGAGAGACAAGTGGGGGCATAACATTTGGAAAAGTAAGAGATAAAATCTGGCTCCTAGAGTCAAAATGCTTCAAGATTTAAGGGCACCAAAACTAAGAATGGCAGGTAGTATGTACTGTGTGTGCTGACTGTGCCGGTCATTTCGCTAAGAACTTTCCTTATATAAATTCATTGAATCCACATAGCGATAGCAGTATGGAAACTGTTACCCCCATTGAATGGATGAGGAAACTGAGGCTTAGAAAGGTTATATAGCAACTACATAACAGGCTCAAGATTCACACCAGTCCATCTGGTTCTGAAGTTTCCCTTTTCCTCCCCGTTTTGGCTTTATACATATTTATTCACACATTATGGGAAGCTTTATGTATTCAGGAAAGTATAGAGAATAGTAAATACTCATAAACTTATAAAACCCATTTTGACAACTCTTAGTATATTTTTTAAAATCGGCAGTTTTACACCCCAGTCAAGTGCCCTCCTTTTCTCCAGCGATGACCAGTCTCCTGAAGCTAGTTTTTCTTACCCCCCCTTTTATGCTTTTATTTCATTTTTCTGTTTTTATATTTTCACTACTTGAGTATGTACCCCTTAACAAACAATAGTATTTTTGAGTGTTTTCGATATTTACAAAAAACGGAATAATACTGTGTGCCTTTCTTTTGAGCTTATTCAGTTTATTTTAAACATTAAACACTTTCTGATTTGGCAATTACATTTACAGAAAAGTCAAGCAGACAGTACAAAGAGTTGCCATCAACTCTTCGCTCAGTTTTCTCTTTCATAACGTTGTATATTAACACAGTTTATGGTCAAAACGAAGACACAACAAAACCAACTTTGGTAATTATTATTATTACGATTATTATTATCATTATTATTTTTGAGATGGAGTCTTGCTTTATCACCCAGGCTGGAGTGCAGTGGCATGATCCCGGCTCACTGCAAGCTCTGCCTCCCGGGTTCACCCCATTCTCCTGCCTCAGCCTCCCGAGTAGTTGGGACTACAGGCGCCCGCCACCTCGCCGGCTAATTTTTTGTATTTTTAGTAGAGACGGGGTTTCATCGTGTTAGCCAGGATGGTCTCTATGTCCTGAGCTCATGATCCGCCTGCCTTGGCCTCCCAAAGTGCTGGGATTACAGGCTTGAGCCACCGCACCCAGCCCGGTAAATTATTATTAATGAAGCTCTAGACTTCGTTGGAATGTCTCTAGTTTTTCTTTCAGTGTCTCCTTTGTTTTCCAGGGTCCAAGGAGAGCACCTTGTTGCATTTACTTATCTCCCCAGTCCCTTCTTGGTTGTTTCTCGGTCTTTTTTCCCTTGCTTTTCATGACCTGGGACTGGGTTGAGGAAGTATTGTCCGGGTATCTGCCAGAATGTCCCCTAATCTGAGTGTGTCTAATATTTGCTCCTGGGGACCCTGGGGTTATGCGGTTTTGGGAATAATACCACAGAGATTAACTGACCTTCTCATCTCATCCTGTCAGGGCAGACACGATGTCCCCACGACATCCCTGGTGATGTTAACCTTCATCACATGGTTAAGGTGAATCTGCCAGATTTCTCCATCGTAAAGTTATTCTTTCCCACCTTTCCAGTCTCTATTGCTTGGAAACAAGTAGCTAAATCTAGCCCACACTTAAGGGGTGGGACTCTTAAACTTCACCTCCTGGAGAGGGGAGTATCAATGTATATTAAATAAAATTCTTCTATAAGGCAGATGTGTCTGTTTCCCCCATTTATTTATTTACTCAATCATTTATTTCTATCTGTATAGACTCATGGATATTTATTTATACTTTGAGTTATAATCCAATACCATGGTGTTTGTCTCATTGCCTGAATTATTTCAGCTTTTGCAACTAGGAACTGTTTCAAGTTAACTCCTCTCTCTTTGACAGTACCTCATCTTTTTACCTTTTCTAGTGCTTCCTTACTTTCTGGTACTACAAGATACCCCACCTCATCTTGTATGTTCCTTGCTTCAGATCTCAAGTCAGCCATTTATTCAAGGATCGTGAAAAAAAATTTTTTTATTGCAAAATATGTATAACATAAAATTTACAATTTTAACCATTTTTAAGTGTGCAGATCGGTGGCATTTTAAGGACATTCCTATTGTTGTGCAACCTTCAGCACTATATAGATTTAGGCCATTCTTTTTGACAGCTGTGTAGTATTCCATTGTTAGAATATACTATATTTATTCATTCTTCAGTTGACAGTTGATTCCACATTTTTGCAGTTTCAAACAATGCTATAATTAGACATCTTTTTGTTTGATTCCAAATGTACATGGTCAAGAGCTTCTCTAGAGTATATTTCTCAAAGCACTAGATATTGGGATGTAGGATGAACATCTTCAAATATTTCAAGCATTATCAAATTCATCTCCAAAGTGGTCATGTAGTTTCTGTTCCCATAAGCTGTAGAGCTTGTGTTTGTACACATTCTTGCCAACCCTTGATATTATTTTGCTGCCCTGATGGGTATATATCTTATTGTTTTAATCTGCATTTTTCTGCTTACAGAGCAGGATGGGCTCTTTTCCACACATTCACTGGCCATGCAGGATTCCTCCTCTGTGAATTGCCCCTTCTCATGTTAGCTTGTTTATCTTTTCTTATTGATCTGTAGGGCTTCTTTATATTCTGGGAACAAATCTACTCTTCATTTTATGTGTTGCAAATATCTTCTCCCGGCTGTGGCTTGTCTTTTAACTTTTCTTTTGGTATTTTATTATTTTTTTTGGTCATACAAAATATTTTAAAGATTTTTTTTTCACAGATAGGACCTTAATCTATTCAGAATATACTTTTTATATGGTGGGAGTGAGGGATCTAATTTTATTTGTGTTCCACACTGTTTGTATTATATATCATTGATTCTGAGATGTACTTTTACTCCCCCACACTTTGCCATCTCTGAAATTGTGATGCATGTTACTATCAATGCAACTCAAGGCACTGTTTTTCTCCTGTTACGGTGCGTAAGATAGTATGTGTCTTACAATCAGTGGCATCTTAGATTTGTTGAAAGGTAGACATATATTCTAGGTTTATCTTAATTCTTGATACCCTAGTAGGGTGAACCTCCTGCCTCCCTTATCCTGATAATTATTGGTCATAAAAGTTTTAGAATCATGTTGTCAAGCTCTAAGCTTTGAGAATAACTCATAGTTTTTTTTTTTTTCTCTGTTGGTGTTTTTTAAAATTGGAACTCCATCTAGTCCATATAGACTAGATATTTGGGGAGAATAACCATGGTTAAGACATTTTGTCAGTGCTTCATTGATCCAAAGTTTAAGGTCCCAGGTTAAAGGCATGAGTCAGGTGACAAGGTGGACAGTTACAGACTCTGAATTCTGTTTTTTGTTTGTTTTGCTTTTTTTTTCTTCAAAGATCCATTTTTTTTTTCTACCATATCATATTCCACCTGCTGGAATCAGTCACCTTCTGGAGAAACGAGATCCCCATCACTTGAGATGTTCATGTTGTGGCTCAGTGGCCACCTGTTCAGAATGACCAAGGGAGGGTTCTTCACATCAAGGGTGGAAATGAGCTCTTAGGTGCCTCCTGACTGTAACGCTCCATGAGCATGAGGGTGCACAGTGGGATGTGGAAGGCTGAAAGCACGGGCAGAATTGAGGCACTCCAGTTTCATCATTTTGCCTGGGGCCAACCCTGAACTAGGTGGAAAATAAAATTTTCCCAAATTTTTAGTCACTTATTTGGCTCCTGGGGAGGCCAACAAATGTTTCAGTTCCTTTTCAGCCTGGATCTCCTCCTCTCTCCCTCTGTTTTCATTTTTGCCTTCCTCTCTTTTCACCCTAAGTGTTACAAAAGTTTAAAGCAGGAGTTGGTAAGCCATAACGTGCAGGCCAAATACATGTGTTGTCTGTTTTTGGTAAATAGTTTTATTAGAATACAGCCATGCCCATTCATGTACATGTTGTCTACGGCTGCTTTTAGACTACAAAGGCAGGGATGAGTAGCTGTGATAGAGAACATATGATTCACAGAGTCTAAAGGATTAGATTGACTCTCAGGTGGTCTAAAAGATTATTTGACTCTTTATGGAAAAAAAAAAATTGGTAAACCCTGGTTGAAAGGAATAACCCGTTGACATAAAGGCCATTTGTTCCCTGGATTCCAAAACTGAAGGTTGCCTTTATGGTTTAATTCTGTTCATGTTTTAGCATTTTTTTCTTTGTCAAAGGGTTCGATGGTCCATGTGCAGCTCTGAACAGAAGTATGAAAATACGGATGAGAGTACAAATCCACTCAGAGAAACATGGACCCCAGCAAAAACGCAATTATTTTTTTCTGGTTTGAGGCTGCCCTCGGGAAATTATCTTTGGAGGAGGCAACTGGTGCAAGGGCTCAAAATAGAATAAGGAGAGAGGATTTCAGGGACACTTTCTGGCAGAGCTAATTTTCTCTTCCCCAAGCTTACTGTGGAGAGGATGGCAGAGAGGCATTATTATAATCCTTCACTAAAAACTTCTTTGTGCCAACTAAGCAGTCAGGTGAAATGTGGCATTTCAATTTTGTTGTGACCGAATTACTGGTTTTTGACAAAACCTCTCTCTTGGATCTGAGCTTCCTGGCTTCCTTTCTCTGCAGCTCTTTCTGCCTCCGTCTTATTCTTTTTTTTTTTTTTTTTTTTTTTTTTTTTTTTGAGATTGGAGTCTGGCTCTGTTGTCCATGCTGGAGTGCAGTGGCACAATCTCGGCTCACTGCAACCTCTGCTTCCTAGGTTCAAGCAATTCTCCTTCCTCAGCCTCCTGAGTAACTGGGATTACAAGCATACATCACCAAGCCCGGCTAATTTTTGTATTTTTAGTAGAGAGGGGGTTTCACCATGTTGGCCTGACTGATTTCAAACTCCTGGCCTCAAGTGATCCACCCACCTCCGCCTCCCAAAGTGCTGGGATTATAGGAGTGAGCCACCATGCCCAGCCATGCCTCCGTCTTCTTTCTTTCCATCTCTTTACAACCACTGCTTTATATATCACTGACCCCTCTTTCCTAATTTGAAGCGACTGAGAACCAAAAATTATGGACTTTGAATATTTTCCTCCATTATGAAGAGCAACAGCTGGTGTCCCTAGTCTCCCAAAATGTTGCATGGGGACCACTTGTGGAACAGAGGTCTATTTTAGGTGACACATCAGTAGACTGAAAAAAAAATAACTAAATACCAATAATTAAAAACAACATAAATTTGAAAAAATAATCTCAGCATATTGAATCCAGATTTCTTGAGTGGCATTGCCTGAAAAGTTACCAACTCAATTGTATTAGTTTGTCTTCATGCTGCTGTGAAGAAATACCTGAGACTGGGTAATTTATAAAAGAAGGAAGTTTAATTGACTCATAGTTCCGCGTTGCTGGGGAGGCCTCAGGAAACTTACAACCATGGTAGAAGGCAAAGGAGAAGCAGGCGCCTTCTTCACAGGGCGGCAGGATAGAGTGAGTGCAAGCAGGGGAACTGTCAGATGCTTATAAAACCCTCAGATCTTGTGAGACTCACTCACTATCACAAGCACAGGATGGGGGAAACCACACCCATGATCCACTTACCTCCACCTGGTCCCACCCTTTACACTTGGGGATTATAGGGATAACAATTCAAGGTGAGATTTGGGTGAAGACACAGAGTCAAGCCATATCACCAATAAAAGCAGTAACAGTTGTGAGAGGCTGAATAACGTCCCCCTCAGATACATTCATGTCTTCATCCCCAGAACCTGTGAATATATTATTGTTTTATATGGGAAAGGGAACTTAGCAGGTGTGATTAAGTTAAAGATCTTGAGATGGGGACATTATCCTGGATTAACTGGGTGGATCCAATGTGATCACAGGGTCTTCATCAGAAGGAGGGATGGGGGAGATCATAATTAGAGGAAAGGAGATGTGATAATGGAAAGAACATGTGTGTGTGTGTGTGTGTGTGTGTGTGTGTGTGTATGATTAAAAGAGAGATGGGGGGGAGAGAGAGAGAGAGAAATTTGAGGACGCCACACTGCTGCTTTGAAGATAGAGGAAGGGGCCATGAGCCAAGGAATACAGGAAACCTCCAGAAACTGGAAGGAAAAAGCAAAGAAATGAATTTTTTCTTAGCGCCTCCAGAAGGAACACAGCCCTGCCAACACTGAGTTTAGCCACTGCATAATTCTGACCACCAGAAATGTCAGATGATAAATTTCTTCAGTTTTAAGCTACTACATTGGTCATAATTTTTCACAGCAACCATAGGAAACTCATACCGTTGATGGCAAATCCAAGTATCTCCTGTTTCTGGTTCTGTGCTAAGTGCTCTGCCCACATTCTCTGACCTACATGTATAATCACCTGGCAAGTAAGGAATTATCATTTCCATTTTATGAATGAGACACAGCGGGAAAAGTTAGAGAGATTCAGCCCGAGTCTGTCCGACTCCAGAGTATATGTTCTTACCATATGGCTCCACCATAATAAGAAATCTCCGTCCTGAGTGGTTTGCTCAAGAACTGACATTTACCAAGGGGTGATCTCTCAATATTTCCTTTGCTGTTGACTCATGGCATGGTGGAATGACTGCAGAAATGGATGATGGATAATCAGGTGTTGTCTCCGGTGGAGTGACCTTTCACGAATCCCTTTTTTCTTGGCCTGTCTCTTTATCTATGTGGGCAGAAGGTGTGGGCAAAGTGACATTTACTTATTCCTTCATCTCTGTGAGACCTTGGCATGATATTTCCAGTTCATCCAGATCTGTGGACACAACAGAGACCGAATTGCCACCTGTGTTCTGTCCCTTGGATTTTGAACGTCGAACACAGACCTTTCCATTGGAGAAAAACACCTTTAAATTTTCAGCCACAAGGTGTTCAATTTAGAAGCAAAGAGTGGATAGAAATCTTCCCAAATAAACCTGTGACTTGGTATCTTGCAGAAATACATTTATCTTGTTAGTGTTACTGGAGAATATTTGCATAGCGGGAAAAAGAACTTTTAACTCGTTTCCTTATCTGGCCTTCTTACTGTAGAGAATTATTCCCCCTGAAGGTGTATCTCGCTATTGAATCTGGCGTTTAAAGGAAATGTCATCAGGACCTGTGATGAAAATTGAATTTTCCCAATGCCTAAGGATGACTTTCTTTAACTAACTTTGCAGACTCGCAACCTTAAATGGATGCAGACATTCTGGCCTGCTTTGAATCTGCTAGTCTCTTCTGACTTTCAACCTTTTTTCACAAGCCTCACCTTCTTCCGTTCTCCCCTCCTCTGCTCCCAGTACGGTTTGGAAGTCCTGCCTTTATTCTGTGTTCATCTCGCTGTTTCTTGAATTGAAAAGTCCCTAATCTCTTTCCTCTTGTGGCCGCTTAGGTGCAGAAGTTTCAGAGTCTAGGAAATTGGCAATTCCTTTTCTCTTATTGATAGTGCAGGTCTCCATTTCATTCCAATATCCGGATTTCCCTGAACCTTTAGGGAGAATGGTGCCTGCCTTCTGCATAGGGTAAGAGAATAGGGTTAGCTGTAAAAATGGAAGGGGTGGCATTTTTTAACCCTCAAGTGATCTAAGCATTGGCTGAAACTCATCGTTATGCCTGTTCCAAAAGTAGTCTCTGATATTGATCTTGGAGATGTGACCTCATTCCATGTATGACTAGTAGGTGGCACTTTAGATATATTCAATCCAAATACAGGACGCTGGCAGTGATCTACTCTGAGATGCTGAGCCCTGTGCTCACTTGGTACCTTGCAGTAGTCAAGGAAATATTAAGAGAACAAGACAATGAGATAGGAGGTGACATCACCGATGCTTTGCCCTAAAGAAGAGAACTAAAAATCCTTTCTGCAAGTTTTTGGTGAAGCCATAGGTCCCACACACACTAGGAGTTTATACCTGCTTGTTTACATAACTTGAATGCAAAATCAGGGAATGCCCCAGGGATGAAGAGGACTGAAGTCACTGTATGTAAGTCCTGGAAGCACTGTACAGCCCATTTTGTAGGAAAAACTCCACCCTCTGAGCGAAAGAAACAGTTGGCAAGCATAGAAACCCACTCAAGTGTTTGGCTGAAAGGAGACTATGTCAAATAAAGTGGTCCTATAATTTATTGTCCAAACCAGGACACTTTTTATTCAGGTGAAATTTCTACAAAGTAAATGTATAAATCTTATCTGTATATCTTGATACATTTTTGCATATATATTAACGCATGTAACCACCA
The DNA here is from genome assembly GCF_049350105.2 of Macaca mulatta. Lineage (NCBI taxonomy): Eukaryota > Metazoa > Chordata > Mammalia > Primates > Cercopithecidae > Macaca > Macaca mulatta. The sequence goes on along the minus strand of NC_133425.1, from coordinate 9,447,684 downwards.
CCCAGAGCAATATAGAAAACAATTCTCAGCCCAGAAAGCTCCAACAAGACCCTTCGTAGTCACTGGCCACCTTCCCTACTTACCTAAAGGTAACCATTTTTCTCATTTCTGTCATAAATTAACATTGCCTGCTCATGATCTTCATCTAAATAAGATCATGCAGTATGTATTTTTTTGTATGTACTCAGCAATAGCAAAGAATGAATTACTTTCTTTTTTTTTTTTTTTTTTTTGAGACGGAGTCTCGCTTTTTCACCCAGGCTGGAGTGCAGTGTCGCGATCTGTAAGCTCCGCCTCCCGGGTTCATGCCATTCTCCTGCTTCAGCTTCCCGAGTAGCTGGGACTGCAGGTGCCCGCCGCCACACCTGGCTCATTTTTTGTATTTTTAATAGAGACGGGGTTTTACCTTGTTAGCCAGGATGGTCTCGATCTCCTGACCTCGTGATCTGCCTGCCTCGACCTCCCAAAGTGCTGGGATTACAGGCGTGAGCCACCGCACCCTGCCAAGAATGAACTACTTTCAACAAAAAGGTTGAATCTCAGAAACATCATATTGAGCGAAACAAACTGGAATCCATTTGAGAGTGAAAGACTCACTATTGACATGAGTGGGACAGCAGGCATAGAAGGGGGGCTGTTCTGGGGAATCAAGATAAATGTTCACCTTTTCTTTAGAACACAAAAACCTCAAGCCTGTACCGTACAAAGGCACCGTGTCTGGAAAACCCTCTCATGCAATAAGGCTTTGTTCTTTAATAGACAACTTGAGCTCTATTCCTGCTGAGGGTCACCTGCCTCTTCAGTGATTCTGCTTTCTCTTTGGAGATTCACCTGTCTGGCCAGGGAGCAACAGAGACCGGGGTGGGTGTGAATACAAGGCCCTTCCCATGCCTTTGAAATATCTCAGGGGGCCCACCCCTCACGTTCAAGCTCCCTTCTCTCCTCACAACGCGTGCAGAATTAATCCTGTGTAAGACGTGTCTCAGCTCCTGCACACCCTTCTGATAGCCACAGTTTCTCACCTGCTTCCACGCCCCTAGCAGAATTCAGGAATCATTAGCTTTTGATGATCTTGTGTTTTGAGACTTCAATCTCTTGTACTTTGAAATTGAAATTCCTGAGCCTGCAAGGGACCCTACGCTGACAGCTGACTTATTGAACTTTCTCCAGCTTCGACAGACCAGAGAGTCGATCTGTCCAGTTCGCTTCTTGCAGTGTACGATCTGTCGGAAAGCTCACATCCAGGCCTGTGAAACTGAGAGCCGGGTCCATTTCCCCTGTCTTTTCCCTGTGTCAGGGAATAAGAGGAAATTAACTTACACAGTAATTAACAAGCGCCAGGCTAGTGAAATGCCATGCAGGACTATGCATTCTAGACTCTGCTCCTGAGAATGGTGGCAGGGGTACAACTGTCCTTCCTGAAATTCAGTTTATTTTATTTCATTTTATTTAGACTGATTCTTGCTCTATCACCCAGGCTGGAGTGCAGTGGCATGATCTTGGCTCATTGCAACCTCTGCCTCCCAGGTTCAAGTGATTCTCTAACCTCAGCCTCCCGAGTAGCCTCCCTGGGACTAAAGGCATGGGCCATCATGCCTGGCTAATTTTTTTTATTTTTAGTACAGATGGGGTTTCACCATGTTGGCAAGGCTGGTCTCAAACTCCTGACCTCAGGTGATCTCCCCACCTCAGCCTCCCAAAGTGCTGGGATTACAGGTGTGAGCCACAGCACCCAGCTTCAAAATCCAGTTTTAAATTCCAAATATTTCCTGCTCTCTCAAATAACCCATCTTGCATTTAGGAATTATTGTGGCCTTCTTACCTCTTACAGAATACATATTTGTTGTCTCTGCGTGGCAGTTTCTCAGTCTGTAAAGTGGTCTTAGGCAAATAACTCAGGAACGAATATTAAATAAAATAAGTGCTTAGCCTAACACCTGCCCTGTAGTATGATTAGAATAAACTTAAGCAGTTACCATTATAAAATGTGAAAATCAAGATCTGTTGCAGTCTGTCTACAGCCCGATTTTCATCTCTTTTCCTGTCTCTCCTGTTCTATGATCATGTGTATTCAAATTTGCACTCTCATCCACCACAGATAACAGTGTCAGCTCCTCCCACCCGGCCAATTTCTACTTTTCCCATGAGACTCCTTCGGTAGAAAGATTCTAGTTCTTCAGGGTGGGTGGAAGGACCACTCTTCCGGACGATGATTTTATATGCTTCTACTTCTGTCCTTGTCAAATCATAGCCTCGCATTTCTGTTTATGGGCCCATGACATTTGAGCTGTTTGTGGACAGGGAATTCAGGTATTCAGGGGAGAATTGTTAGCTTTCACCATATAAATGAATCCCTGCTGTTATTCACCCAGGGACAGGTAGATTTGCCCTTGTGGGAAGCAGCACAGTCATACATCAATTCCCATAATTGAATCATCTTTCCTGCTCCTTTTTATTTTGGATCCATGTTGGAGGTTCATTTATTTTCTTTCTTTTCTTTCATGTCTTTTGTCTCTTATGTCTTTTCTTATGTCTCTTGTCAGGCAGTCGCATCTCTCATTGTGGATCAATTCCAGCTGATACCTTTGTCTTGGTCTTCAAAGCAAAATTTGTGCTAACCTTAGAGTTTGTATTTTTACTCAAAATCTTTAAAATAGGGTGGAAACCCATTTAGATGTTTTCCTCTGGTGAGGTAGCGATAACTTAATAATAACATAAATAATAGCAATTCTGTAATAGTAAACATGCAATAATTATATTCCATACAATATGATAATTAAAGTATGGAATTTCAGTGATTAGCACAATGTCTGACACATACTGCAACTGATATGTGAAGCAAAAACAATTCTACCCAATGCTCAAACCCAAACACCAAAAACAGTCCATAAACACCCTTCTTCCTCTGTTTGGTCTCTAGGCCTGAGCACAGCTATCCCCTCTTATCTGTTTTCTTCTTTAGTCCTATGTTGCATCTTTTGTGTACTGGATCTTATATATTTATCTTTCTTGATTTACTACTCCACTGTGTTAAAGCTCATCTTCTGGGAGTTTCCTGAGTAAGGGTGCATGAACAGAAGGATTTTTTGTACTTACATATTGGAAAATTTTCTAGTTTGCCTTTTCACTTGATTTATAATTTGGCTGGGTATAGAAATTTAGGTTGAAAATCATTTTTTATTTAAAATTTTTATGACATTTATTCACTGTCTTCTAGCCTGTGATGTTTCCATTGAGATTTCTGATGCCATTCTGATTCTTATTCTTTTGTATGTGACATGTTGCTTCTCTCCCCACTTCTATCCCATTCCTAAAATCTTTTAATGACCATCCTGTATCTTAAACGTTCTGAAATTCCATGATAATACATCATGGTGTGGGGTGTGGAATTCTTTTCTCTCTCTCTCCCTTACTCCTTTTGTCTCTCTTTTTTTCCTTCCTTCCTTAGCTGAAGATGGACACATTTGACATGAAAACACACATCTTTCAGTTCTAGAAAGTGTGTTTTGTTGTTTTTTAATAATCCACTCCCATTTTTACTTTCTGTTCTTTATTTCTGAAACATCTATTATTTGAATATTAGACTTCCTTCTGATTTTTTAAACAAACACTTAACTCAAATTGCCTATTTTGTCTTTTTATTTTATATTCCGGAAATTTATTTGAATTTGTTCTCTAAACACTCTTGACTTCTAAAAATTTTTCTACAATATTAAAAAAAAGTTTCACCTTATTTGTGTTCTTTGATTCTTCTCCTGCACTCACCTATTTTTTTTTTTTTTTCTTGCTTTACAAATGTGATGTCTTGCTCTTATCTTTTGGAGATAACTTATTTGTAAATGTCTTCTTCTCTCTGGATTATTTGTTCTTTTTTCTCTCTGGGTCCTTTTATTAGAGTCTCACTCTTTCATCCCAAAGGTTTCCTTCTAATGTCTCTTGTTCCTTGAAAGACTGTTCATATATTTAGGAATCATTTAAAAACCTCTTGCCAGACTCAGTGGCTCACGCCTGTAATCCCAGCACTTTGGGAGGCTGAGGTGGGTGGATCATCTGAGGTCGGGAGTTTGAGACCAGCCTGACAAACATGGAGAAACCCGTCTCTACTAAAAATATAAAAATTAGCCAGGTGTGGTGGTGGGCACCTGTAATCCCAGCCACTCAGGAGGCTGAGGCAGGATAATTGCTTGAACCCAGGAGATGGAGGTTGCAGTGAGCCAACATGGTGTCCCCTGCACTCCAGCCTGGGCGACAGAGTGACAGTCCGTCTCAAAAAACAAACAAACAACAACAACAACAAAAAACACCTCTGCATGAATAATGGCGAGAGGATGGTGGTTATCTGGTATCTTTCACTTTAACCATTCAGTGTTGTATACTTTTTATTAAAGCACGCACAATGTCAATAATAGAGATCAGGGATTTACTTCCCTGGGATTCTCCAGAAATAAGGCTTCTGTCTTTTTTGCCCTGGAAGGTGAGTGCCTGATGGCTGGTATTCCGGTAGAGAAACTCTGCTGTGCCCTATGTCCCTGCATCTAGAGGCTCTCTGTAAAATTTCTTCAGTAAATGAATCTTTAAGCTCTAGTAGTGGCCATGAAGATCTATGGGGTAAACAGATGGTCTTATCATGGTCTATCAAAGCTATCTCCTTTCAGCCTCGGTCCTCACTGCTCTCAGGTTAAGGAAGCTGATTAGGTAGGCTAGGTAGGAAATTCTTCCAGTAGGAAACTCTCAGGGTTTTTTGTTTGTTTGTTTGTTTTTTTGACAGAGTTTCACTCTTGTTGCCCAGGCTGGAGTGCAATGGTGTAATCTCAGCTCATTGCAATCTCCACCTCCTGGGTTCAAGTGATTCCCCTGCCTCAGCCTCCAGAGTAACTGGGACTACAGGCATGTGCCACCACACCCGGCTAATTTTTGTATATTTAGTAGAGACGGGGTTTCACCATGTTGGTCAGGCTGGTCTCGAGCTCCTGACCTCAGGTGATACAGCCGCCTCGGCCTCCCAAAGTGCTGGGATTACAAGTGTGAGCCACCACGACCGGCTCTCAGGGGTTTTATAGGAGGAATTTGCTGCTCAGATATCCTTCTTCAAACACTTAGGTTGTAACTTTCTCCATTTTTATTTCCCATCTTCTACTTTCTTCTAGCCCATATTCTCTGTCCTTTTTGTTAACACCTTGTCAATCTTTACTGTCATTTTATTATGTCTTTTGAGGAGAAAGGAGAAGTGTGTATGGTCAATGGCATTTCCCCCTCAGATAACATTTAAATACTCAGCTTTCATCTGAGAAGCCCTAATTAATGTCTGCATGTGAGTGGCATGAGTTGATGTTGCAAATGCCAGGCCTAGGCCAGTGTGGGGTCACCTCGGGGTGTGAGATCACTTTTACGAGGACACAAAGTCTTCTTCCACAATGTATTTTTTCTCTCCAAAAGAACATAAACCCAGAAGCTCAAGTGTAGGAGCAGGGCAGGAGACTTCATTGTGCTGTCTTTATTGTTCTTCTCTTGTTGTTCCTGAATAGCATGATAAATGTCTGTTGGATGGATGAATGAATCCTTGAATAAAGGTCTTGCCTGCTTGAAATGGTAGAAAAAGCACGTAAAGAAATAAGAATCTTGCTCTGTAAAAGTGACATTGAGAGTTGATCTGTTAAAAAATAATGGAGCTGCTGTCTCTTTGACTCAGCAATAATAGACATTCGCTGGGTAATCTGCTAAATTCCAGCACTATATTACATACTCCAGTTATCAATAAATGATCAATGAATAATAATCTTATCAATTAATAAATACATAAGCTGATAATATCAATATGGCTAATTATAAGCTAATTATACTAATATAATAATAATCTTTCCAATGAATAAGACAAACTGACAAGTTCAATGTAGTTTGGTACGAAATGTAGTAGTATATATAGGCAGGTATTTTCTTTGGTATACGTATACAATAATATAATCATTGCTAAAATACACAGAGACACATTATATATAACTATAAGGTTAAAAACAAAACCCTATAACCTTTCCACTTAAGTAATGCCCATGACCATTATTTTTTTTTAACAAGTTAGTACTACATATAAAAAATTTAAAAAGTAAATACCACCTTCAGCTCCTTCTCACAGTTCCTCTTAAGAAAGAAATTACTGTCAATAGGCTTGTATGTGTGTGTGTGTGTGTGTGTGTGTGTGTGTGTATGTGTGTGATCTTCTTACTACAAATAGAAACATGCTATACATAGTGTTTTGGATATTTTTTCTTTATCTTTTTTAAAAAAAATTATTTTCTTTTTTCGAGACAGAGTCTTGCTCTGTCTTGCAACCTGGAGTGTAGTGGCACAATCATAGTTCTCTGTAGCCTCAAACTCCTGGGCTCAAGTGATCCTTCAGCCTCAGTCCGGAAGTGCAGGCACACACCACCACATCTGGCAACATTTTTACTTTTTTCTTTTTTTGGAGAGATGGGGGTCTCATTATGCTGCCCAGGCTGGTCTTGAGCTTCTGACCTCAAGTGATCCTCCCACCCCAGCCTCCCAAAGTGCTGAGATTACAGGTGTGAGCCACCACACCCAGCCAATCTTTTTTTTTTTTTTTCAGTCAGTAAACCCTAGAGATCTCATTATTTTTAAACAGTTGCATGCATTTATTTCATTCTCCATATGTAGCAGATATTAATAAATCTGCTTTAGATAGCTTCCTCCCAAATTTTTATTGTTACAAAGTCATTGCAGTAAGCACCCTTGTACTTGATGCTTGGGATCAGGTGGAAACCCAACGTGGGTTAAAAAAATGACTTCTTAGCCGGGCGTGGTGGTGCATGCCTGTAATCCTAGCTACCTGGGAGGCTGAGGCAGGAGAATTGCTTGAACCCAGGAGGCAGAGGTTGCAGTAAGTTGAGATTGTGTTACTGCACTCCAGCCTGGGTGACAGACCGAGACTCTGTCTCAAAAAAAAAAAAAAAAAAGACTTTAGTGACCTCTCCAGTTTGGTTCCTGCTTTGATATTCAGACAGCACGCCCACCACCCCCACTCCCTGGGCTCAGCTCCTACATGGCATCTAAGCACAGGGCAATAATTTTTAAAAGTTGCAAAGAGCCTGATTTTTGAGAATGCTGAATGCTTAGACAGAAATCCACTTGCTTCCAAAGAAAAATGTCAACCTCCCAAATTATCCAACAGCTTGGAAAAAACAAAGCCTCTTTTTAGTTAACAAAATGGACCATCATCACTGTTCCCTCTCTATTTCCTGGGTATGATTGTGTTCATGTCCATAATCCTTTTAGTGTTGAGTGAGGGATAATGGCTTTCTCTACATCTGGGTAAGAGAAAATGAGCCAACGCCTCTCGTGTGCTTCCGTGCCATTTATTCCTACCTGTTTTAGGGTTCAAGGTTATCTTGGGATTTCCTCCCTGCACAGAAGTGGAGTGGGAAGCATGGTGGTAGAACACTCCTCTGTACTGATTAGGACTGACCAGAATGTCTGTCCCAGTCAGCCAGAGTGAGACTGTAGAGTGAGAATTTCCAAATTACCATTGGAGGGAGAAGCCATGGTCAGAACCGTGGAATCAGGTGTGAAGGATAAGGCAAAGCAATGAAGAGGAAAGAATTTAATGAAAATGAAAGCTGAGTTGGGGAATGTGTGGGAGAAACAGACCACCAATGGGCTGTCTTTTTGTGCAGCTGAGGTGTCTTGTTGGTATAATAAACCTAGGTAAGCTCAGCTGACGCCTTTTCACTATATACTCATGTATTTGTCTTGCCAACTGATCTGTGAGATCCTTGAGGTCAGAGGCTGTGTTTAATTCATCTCTGTCTAAGCATTCAACAGGAGGGTCTGACTCACAATAGATTTTCAAGCTGTGTTTGTTAAATGAAAACTGGATTTTATTAGTGGTCTCCAAACCTGGCTCTGCATCAGAACATCAGAATCACTGGGTGAAAATAAAACCCCACATTTCTAGGCTTGAATCCAGATCTCCTAAATGAGAATGTCTAGGGACAAAACCGGAGAATCAGTTTTACAGACAAGATCACTGGTTGTTTCTTATGCATCCAGCCCTCTGCTGCTCTGTGGTCCAGGCGATGGAAGCCATCGCTTTATTTTATGACTATCATTTTTATCCTGCCAGTGTCCCGGAGTGGCCAATAGGACATATTCCTTAAGGAAAGACCCTATCTTCAGATGGTTTCAACCAGCTCTCTCTTGTCAGAGACTGCAGAGGGATTTTGTAACATTTTGCCATGTAAAGCCAGAAAAGGCATAGATATTTCTTTCTTTCCCGGACATCTATGCTATGGACAGGCTGCAGCCTGGGTGTGCTTGGGTATTCTTTCCTGAAAGTCACATTCTTTCCGAGATATTTACAATGGCAGAGATAATGGGTTATTGATGAACCAATCAGCTCAGATGGCCCCTGGTGAATTAGATCTTGGCTACTGGCCTGCCTGGGATAAGAAACTATTGCTGAGCTCAGCAGCGTCTGGCAAAGGTCTAAATCACACCCATCACTTCCTGCAAAGCCAGTAATCTCTGTTAAAGGTACTACCACGGCCAATTCCTCATAGAGGGAAGCAACTTATTTAATTTATAGTTAATTGAAGACTTGGAGCTTTGGAATCAGATGGATGAGTGTTTCACCCTGGCTCCTTGTCTTTTTCCCCATTGTGGAATGAAATACAGGTTATTTAACAACCCCAAGTTTCAGCTTCCTTATCTATGAAATGTTAACCTCATTTTGTAGAATTGCTATAAACAGTATATGAAATGATGAGTGCAGAGCATTTCACAGTTTACATAGCACTTTTACATTAATAATCTTATTTAAATCTCACAATAATCATATGATATATTATATATATGATTAATTCATTTTTTACACATAAATATTACAAGGTTCAAAGAATTTGAGTATCTTACTTGAGAATCAACCCCTCTCTCATCCCCAATACACACACATTTTATAGATGAGAAGACAAATATTCAAGAGCACTGAGGATTTGTCCAAGGTCACTTGGTCAATAGATGACCAGCTTGATAACTTCCCATAGTACTTAGAATAAAATCTAACTTCATACATTGGCCTTCAAAGAATTAATTGGAATGGTTTCTGTGTGCCTGTTTCTCTAATTGTGAAAGATGCAACAATAGACTCAGTTCTCCACCCTTCCTGGCATGCAGACCCCTTGCCATGTAAATATACCATGTCTGCCTGTGCTGGCTCAGAGATCAGGCTTGTGATCTGCATTACTAATACAATAATGCTATGCTGGTTCCAAGCCTAAGCCTGCAAGGGGCATTGCATGCTTTTTTGCATCCTTGTGCCTTTGCCATCTCTGAAGAACGTGTCTGGACTACACTGTCAGAAGATAAGAGACCTGTGAAACAGAACTTAGAGCTGATCCCAAGCTGACCTCAGATACATGAACAATAAATGTAACATTAAAACCACTGGAACTTGTTGTTTGTTAGGCAGCATTGTTCTATCAACGATAGCTGACACAAAATATCATCTTCTGGCACTCTCTCTCTCACTAAGTTTATTACATCCATACTGAGTTTCTTTCACTCCCTCAAACAAGCCAATCTCTTTTCTTATTTCATTTGCAAATCTGCTGCTTCACCTTGAATGCACTCCTCCCCACTCTTTCTACACAGCTGCATAGCTCCTCCTTTGTCATCCTTGAAGTTTCAGCTTCAGTGCCACCTCCTCAGAGAGAACTTCCTTGACCATTCTGTCTGCATTACGATATTCTACATATTGCCTATCACTAAATCCTATTATTTACCATCATAGCTTTATTACAAGTTTATAATCATACAATAATTATTTAGCTTGGTAAAGCCTACCATGACAGGGTTGTGGCAGGATGTTTTGTTCACCACTCTAAGCACCCAGCATAGTACCCAACCAGGGTACAGAGCTTGTTCTCGGTATGTATTTAGTGAATAAATGCAGGCAGAAGAAATAAATTGGCAGAACCAAGATTTCAACTTATCACTCTTTTCCTCTCTTTCTTCTGTGCCACAATTACGGCTTTACAGGAGGTTTAGGGCTTATCTGTCTTGGAGTACCCTATCTAATATGATTCTCTGATAATGTTTAGCCTGTTTAGCTAGCATCTTTTCTTTTCAATCAGTTTACGCGAAAGCAAGCAGCTTAACACTTTTAGGGATTAGCTGACAGTCAGCTGAGAGGAGATACAGGAAAACAACTCAGGGTGGATCAGAATATAGGGAGATGAAAGCTTCAGGAGAAAAAAGGGAATCTGAGGCTACGGCAGGAATATTTCTCGGGTTCAGCCGTGGACCCGTTCTACAAGGGGCAATTCTCGTTTCTGCTGTCAGCTCTTGTTGAAGCAACTGCCTGACATTTTGGAGTCTTCAGGTTTATTCTGGAGGAGAGACACTTAGCTGGAAGAATAATCTCTGTCTTCACGAAGAAATGCATGCATTTCATCCTGGGCCACTAGTCCTTGCTCTTTAAGGACCAGAACTTGACATACTTGGAATCTTGCTGCTGAAGGTGTTCAACCAGAGTGACACTCTGGATCAGTGTCTAGGAGGACCAACGTTTTGGGGACTGAGTTGTTTCAAGGTTTATTGTATCACACAAGGACAGAGACCAGGAAAGTGGATGCCTTCTATCCTCAAGTCAGACTCCTGAGCAACCTGCCCACTTAGCATTGCGAGCCCCGTTAAGGGAGAGGGGAGAAGGTGGCAGGGAGATTTGATGCAGTACATGCAAAAATCAAAGTGGAAATTCAGACTTTGTGCAGCAGGGCCAGGGGAAGAGTTAACAAAAACAGGCCATCTGGTGGTCCAAAAATTTAGATGGCTTTTATAAGACTGAAAGTATAGAAAGAGAATAAAGCAAATCACAGAATAGGTTCTACTTACCGCTCTAAGTATGAGGAACATTGCTACAAATGACCAGAAATTTCTAGTGGAGAATGTCTGATCAGACTATGATAATCCCACAGCAATGGTTTCTAAAGTATGTCCCCTAAAACAGGTTTCTGTAATATATTAATATGAATTCTAGGGAGAAAAAAAGAGTTTGTGTTGAAATACATTATAAAAACATCACACACTTTATCGTTCCCTTGAAGAGTCACATGTAAATTTGCAAAGTTTCTGAAAAATCCTGCAATCAACAAAACTTTAAAAATTTTTTCTTCTAAATGTTCATGTTTTTCTAAACTTATTTTACTATGAAACCATAGTAAATAAGAATAACAAAAATAAAATAGAAATGACTTCCTCTTTCATTTCTTCTTTTCTTTTATTCCTCCTTTTCTTCTATCATTTCTAATTTTGCTCAATGCCAGTTAACATTATTCTGCAAATCACAGACTGCAAACACACCTACCTTGAGAATTTTTTAATGTGTTGCATTTTGTTTTCATGCGTACAATAAAGCAAATAAAATGAAGCAGAATGCTTATTCATTGGCCTCCCTCTCATATGCCAATTATTGTATTAAGTAGCTTTTGCATACCAAAACTCATTTTGTTATCAAAACCACAGTGAAGCTGGGGAATGTTATCACTTTTTGTCAGATGAGGAAACTGAGGCTCAGAGAGGTAGAGTTGCTTTTCCAGGGACACACTGATGGTAAAATTATGTGGCTATGTTTAAACCCAGACAGCCTACTCTTAAGTCTGCTTTTTTAGCCACCAAGATATTATAATCTGGGAACTAAGATCCCATCCCTATCTAACCAGAAAAAATATAATTTCTGCTTTGTAAAAAGGTCATTTCTGACTGTTAGTTCAACTGAGATCTGCTGACCAAGGGCTCTCAATATTTTTAGTAGATACAAAAGTTAAACTGTCAGCCAGTGGCATCAAAAGAGATGCACTAAGTTCACACACAAGCTTGGTGGGTTGAGAAGGCTGTGCCTAAACAAGTTCCATTTTCTCTGTGATGTGTGGGTGAGTGCAGTCAATAATTATATCCTGTGGTTACATGGGATGTATAATGATATTTATTTACCAGTTAGTTTTATTTTTCTAAGGAAAAGTACACAGCCTGCTGAGATTTTTATGGAGAATAAATGGTGCTGTCCTTGCTTGCATTGTAGACATTATCTATCCCAACATCTCCCAATGTCTTGACACATTGTAGGATCTTCTCTGGGCCTATGCCTTAAGTTCAAACACCACTCACTCATTTCCGTCCTGCTCATGAAAATAAGAAATCCCTCCTGTTTTCTCTCACCTCATATCTGCCTTACCTCTTATTTCCCTTTCTGTTTATATACTACTTCAAGGATTTGAGGCCAGAAATTGGTTTCCATTCATATTTTTTTATGCTTTTGATTTGTGTGCTAAGCACTTTCTTTGTATTACCTCATTCCACTTCCCAACAACCCTTTTCCTGTATAGCAGATTCTGTTGTGACACCCCCTACCCCCAATTTTAAAGAAGAAAATGTTGAGTTTTAGTGTAGCTAGGTAACTGGGTCACCCAAGTTATCCTATTTGAATGTTTAACTCTGGATAGACTAGTGCTGTGTTAGGTATCTATTTCTAACGAATGACTTCAATATGTAGCAACTTAAATAACAGCATTGATTATTTCAGTTTCAGTGGGTCAGGAACCCTGGCATAAATTAGATGGTACCCTTGTCTTGAGGGTTTCTTGAAAGGCTGCAGTCCAGGCATTTGCTGAGGTTGCAGCCTCATCTGAAGGTTTGAATGGGTGAGAGATTCTACTTCTAAGCTCACAAATGTGGTTGTTGGCAGTTAAGAACCTTAAGGCTATTGGACTAAGCTCCCAGTTCTCCAAGAGCTATTGACCAGATGTCTTTCTCAGTTCCTTGCCATATGGGCCACTACATAGAGTATCTTGCTACATGGTGGTTAGCTTCATCAGAGTAAGCAATAGAGAAGAAAGAAGAGAGAATAAAGGTGACCCTATGTATCTGTGGGTACTGCATCTACAGATTCAATCAACTGTGAATCAAGAATGCTAAAAAAATAAGTAATACAACAATAAAACATAATACAAATAAAACAATACAGTATAACAACTATTTATATAGCATTTACCTTGTATTCAGTATTATATGTTAGTACTCTAGAGATGATTAAAGTGTTTGAGAGAATGTGCATAAGTTATATGCACATACCAGGTCATTTTACATGAGAGACTTGAGCATCTGTGGATTTTCGTGTCCAGGGAGGTCCTAAAAGCAATCCCCTGTGGATGCGAAGGAAAGACTGTACCAACAAGATGGAAGTCACAGTCTTTTGTAACCTAATCATGGAAAAAGCATCTCATTGCCTTTGCTGTATTCTGCCTATTAGAAGCAGGTTGCTTGATCCAGTCTACCTTCAAAGGGAAGGAACTGTGCAAGACCACAAATACCACGTGGTAGGAATTATTGGTGTCATGTCAGAAGCTGCCTAAGGCAAGTAGTTAAGAGCCTGCGTCTTGAAGTATGATTTTTATATCTCCACCACTTAGTCACCCTCCAACCTCAGGAAAGCTATGTGACTTCCCTAAGCCTTTATTTTCTTATCTGTCAAATAGGTATAATGATAGTACCTATGTCATAGAGTTGTTACGCTTAAATAAATAGAGAGATATTAAGATATCTGGCAACTGTGCTAGATCTTTCTCTGAACCACTGTTGACCATGTGGTTGTAGAATCATCGTACCTTTCCATGCAGCCTCTGGAAAGGTGTCACACAGAGGAAAGAACCTGCGTGCTAGAAACTGGAGTTTTAGCTCCCTGATTTGCTATGTGATTTTTGTACATTTTCTTTCTCTTCTCTGGATCTCTGTTTATTTATCTGTAAAATTAGAGGATTAAAAGACATAACAAAATGTTTTCACTTTTCTGTGACAATTCTGAATGGTTGGATGTGGAGCTCTGGAACTTTGTATTGAAAAAGACTTCAATGGTGTGGGGAAGTCTGTTCACACAGGCTCATGAGAGCTGACCGAGCATGTCACTTACCAACTCTGCATTTGGCAATGCTACATTGGTAGCTTGATGTCAGCCGTGATGGGAAAATTTACACCATGGGTGTCTGCCAGCTATGAACCAGGGCTCACCGCAGCCTCACCAAACGTGAGTTGTTAAACACTCTTCATTGCACCACTCATTTCAAAGTTCCATGGGAAAAAGAACAATTATTTTCTGTAATATTTGCCAGAGCCTCAGGAAGAGGATATAAAAGCAATGAGTGATGAATGTATATTTGCAGTCTCTGGTTAGTTGATTTCTGTCATGTTCACTTCACCGATAATCTTGGTATTTCTGCATTTTTAGAAGAAAAATTGCTTCATCAGGGAAAGGGTTGTTAGCATAGGCTCCCACTCTGAAAGAAAAGACATTCTGAGGTCCAGTTTATCATCTGCTGACCATAGTCTCTTGTCTCTGTTTCTTATAATTATCCAATAAACTATTAGCTGAGTAATGTCCAGGTAGGCTCGTTGTAAACATTGGGCTATCTTTCTCTCTCTATGAACAGGTATAATGCAAGCATTTTAAATAATATGAATTCTATGATGTTAGCAATGTGCACAGTGGCATACCTGGATTTTCTCAATCACCATATGTAGTAGGGAGGGAATGTCATCTCTCCCAATCCTCCACCCTGAGAGATCAGAGATCTCAGAGTTAAAAACTTTTACCAGTGACCACATGGTAATAAATGGTCAAGCTGGAACTGGTACCCAGGTCTTCTTACTATAGCCCTTACTTTTTAAACATTTCACTAGTAGGATAAAACTTGGGGTCTAGTGGGGAGAAGCGGGGAAGGCAGTTTTCCACTATCCTGGTCATCCCTTCTTGCAATTTGGATGGTTTCCAAAGCAGAGAAATATGGCCACAATCATAATACATTAACCAGAGAGGAGCTAATGACATAATCATGGACTCTCTACAGTCAATTATTGCAATTACTCGAAGCCACTCTCTTGTCATATTTCATTTAGCAAAAAACAGCACAAGGGAGGTGAGGGGCACTGAGGGTCCTGGGCCCATTGTTGCTGCCATCGCTGGAGCAGGCATCTACAAAGGAGAATGCCAACCACAATAAACTGTTCCTGCAGAAGCCATTAGGCTGGGTGACACGTTCACTTAGGGTGACATATATTGATCATGTAAAACACGCACACTGTATAATATGATTAAACAAACTCAACCAGTTCCAGAGAGAGCCAGCTGAACCTTGTGCGAAGGCTGGCTCTGCAGCCAGAGCTTCTGAGGCCTTTGTTGGAACCTCGTAGCTCAGGATTGGAACTGTAGCATATTTATATCGGTAATTATTCATGTATTTATTTATTAATTCAGTCATTCATTTATTCAACAGTTATTTATTGTGTCCCACTATGTGAGAGGCACAGTAGTGAGTACTAGGGATAAAATGAGTAGAGCGAAATCCACAATTGTCCCTACTATCATGAAGCTTGTGAATTCAAAGGATCATGGTTCAGCGACAGTGTATAGTGAAGGAATCTGTCTACACGAGGGAATCATAGAAAAATCATAGCAGTTACTATTTATTGTATATTTGCTGTATGTGGGATGTCTAGTGCCCCTCAAAATTCATGTCCACCTGGAACCTCAGAAATGTAACCTTAGCTGGAAACAGATTCTTAAAGATATCAAGATGACATTGTACTGGATTTAGGATGGGCCCTTAATCCAGTAACTGCAACGGCTGCTGTCCTTGTAAGAAGAGGAGAGATTACAGAAACACACACAGAGAGAGGAAAAAAAGGCCATGTGAAGACAAAGACGGAAATTGGAGTGGTGCAGCTACAAGTCAAGGAATGCCAGAAGCCACCAGGAGTGGGGAGTGGTAAGGAAGGGTTCTTCCCAATAGCACTTGGAGGAAGTAGGGCCTTGATAACATCTTTCAGATAACTGGGGTCCAGAAACATGGGAAAATAAATTTCTGTTGTCTTGAACCTCCCAGTGTGTGGTCACTTCTTATGGCAGCCACAAGAAAGTAATGCACCCACTAAATGAGTAAGTGTTTCCAACTGCACCAGGACTTACTCATGTGAGAGACATTAGACACAGCTCTTGCATTCAAGTTGCTCAAGTTTAGAAAAGGAGACAGACAAGTAAATGGATACCTAAAATCCTCTCTATTAAGGGCTCTGATCAGGGTAAGCCCACTGGGTGTGGGAGCACAGGGAGAGAGCCCAAGTTCAAGTTACACCATTGTCAATGCCTAGAGAAGAGGCTGACAGCCACAGTATTCACTGTACCTGCTATGTCACCTGAGCTATGGCTTACATCCCCCGTGAAACAATGGAACACTGGAGTTCATCTCCATCATTGTTAATTAGTGCCCAGCATGTAACAACCTGCAAACATGTTCTCAGCTTCTTGGTGTTTGAAATATCTGTTTCTGCCACTCCATTTCTAATTAAGCTTTTTATTTTGCATCCTAGAACTTCCATGTCCACAGTAAAGAAACACCACTGGACTCTTAACCCATACGCTCTGGGATACAACACTGTGGGTCTTAACAATTAGGAAGATGAAATTGATCAGACTCATATTTGGGATGATGAAACAGGGGAGAAGCGTAGGATGCTTTCCAGGCTTCTGCTGTGGGGGACGGGGTGGATAGTATTGACTGTTGATGGAGGAGGCAATGCAGGAGGCTGATTAGATGTACTTGGGAAGATGGGGAAATCAGACTAGGGCTTGCTAAATTTGAATTATCTGTGGAATATCCAGCTGATGATACACAATAAGCATTAATAATATGAGTCTGGAGTTAAGGGAGAGTTCTCCTGTGGTCCTCTTAGATAAGTCACCTCTGTTTCAAACCCAAATTAGCTATTAAAATCCAATCGTACTTTGGATAGTATAATGGTGGGACTCAAACTCAAATCGTATGTCACATATTCCATAGTCTCTACAAGAAGTAGAAAAAAAAAAGTGGCCAGGTGCAGTGACTCACACCTGTAATCCCAACACTTTGGGAGGTTGAGGCGGGAGATCACCTGAGGTCAGGAGTTCGAAACCAGCCTGGCCAACATGGTGAAAGACCACCTCTACTAACAATACAAAAATGAGCTGGGCGCAGTAGCAGGCACTGTAATCCCAGCTACTCAGGAAGCTGAGGCAGGAGAATCACTTGAACCTTGGAGGTGGAGGTTGTAGGGAGCCAAGATCATGCCACTGTACTCTAGCCTGGGTGACAGAATGAGACTCTGCCTCAAAAAAATAAAAATAAAAATTGACAAACAATTCTATTCATCCACCCCACTCCTGGTAGATATTCCATTACAGTGAATGTCACCAGGGACCTATAGTACTTGGAAATTTGCAATAGAATAATCAACTACAGGAGGCTGGAAAGTTTAATCCTTTAGAGATTTAACGTAGCTTCTTCAGGTGGTAATAGTTCAAAAGTATTTGCTGGAATATAGATGCTCTATATTTTGTGCTAGAGGATTGCTATTCTTCCAAAGATAGAAATGCTTCCTTCAAGAAAATGCTCAAAATTTTGACCTTCCCTTTTCTTGGGGGAGAACCATCCCTAAGAAATGTAATGGGAACATATAATTAGCAAGGAATTTCTAGAATTTTACCATTCAACATAATGTTGATTTCACAACATTTTTGGTTCACAGGAAAAAAAAAGGAAGTGGATATTGTACATATTCATAGATAATAGAGAGATGTATTTGGAAGGGAAGGGGGGACTGTACCTCTTAAATATAAAAGATTATTTAAAATGCATAGTAGGAGGGAAGAAAACACAAACTTTTGAAGCAATTAAATTGTCAGTAGTGGATCTTTCCACCCCTTAGCACAAAGAAAAATGTACAGCCTCAAACTACCATTTTAACCTCTTTTGTCTCAGTTTCCTCATCAGTAAAATGAGAACAATACTAAAATTCTACCTTGCTCTGTTGCTATGAGGGTTAAACAAAACACCACTCCTAATCCCCTCTCACACAGACTGGCAGATAGTAGTTGCTCCATAAGTGGCAACTTCTTAAATTTTAAATCATGGAGAGCCCGTCCCCCAAAACAGAGAGTACTATTAGTTAGAGTTTCATATGTTCTCATCATGGGCATTTTCCTGTAACATCTGGTTTATATTCTGAGCTCCATGTGGGCTGGGGGCACAGTTTAATAATAATAATTATCATGACAATAGTAAGCATGTATTGAGCACCTACTATTTGCCAGGGAACACGCAGCTGTGTGCTGTGCTTGCATTACCTCATCTAATCTTGATAGCAACCCACTGGAGTTGGCCATATATATATTCCTTTTGAGGTGTGAAAAGAGAGGGAGGGAGAAAGAGATAAACCAATAAAATCCAGCTAGACAGTGTCAGAGACAGGATTTGAATCTGAGTCTAACTCCAGACACTTCATATTTAACCAAGACACCAAGACTCCTTAGCGAGACAGAGAGAGATATATCAATACTGTCTCATTTATCTTGGTATCTCCAAAGCCTAGAAAAATCACCAGTTAAGTGGAACTCTATGAAGGTTGTTGAATTAATGACTGAATTAATAAATGGAAAGATTGAGTGCATGAAGATAAAGAAGTAACTCATTGGCACCTAAAACCCTGTTAGGCTGGACTCCTCACTCACTGTGGACCTACACTTTTAGCCAGTAGGGACCTGGGCATTTCTAGGACATTCTTTGATTTTTCTCCCCTTCAAAAGCTGAGCCAGGAAGTCACTGCACCATCTTCTTTCTTTGTGGCTCCAATTACCTGCTCATTGGCATGCAAAGACCTCCCCAGCCCTGCTTCTGAGAGGGAGTAGAAATTCCGGGAGAATCATACCCATTAAAGCCTTTTATGATCACCATTATGTAATAAAGAGCATCTGGAGCCTGAGAAATTATTGCAAGCTTTTATTTTGTTTTAAGTATAACTATCTCCTCACACCCTTCTTCCCTTGGGTGATGGCAATAATAGTTATCACTGTGCACTCTTTCTCAGGACAGAGCTTGGGGTGGACAGCATTCACCCAATTCCCCTTTCTTAATAGGAACCAATCTTGTTCCAGTCTCAACACTTCCCTGCCTTGCAGTATGTGCTGCCCAAGAAGCAGATGCACTCCTAGTTCAGATAGGCCCAAGTGGTCTAAAGGGCTCCTCCCTGTCCCTTTATGAATCGTTGGCTTAGAGACAATCAGATGGTCGAATTCTAGCTGATTAATGCCTGGGAAGTATGCTGGGGGTCCTTTGGGTATATCTTCCTCTCTCCTAAGACAGAAACACAGGAAGAACAGGCTGTTCCTTCCCCTGGGCACTGTCATGTCTGGACGTGATGCCTGGATATGTCCAGCCATCTTATTATACCTCCCGCTGGGGCTGAAGTAAATGCTGAGAAAGGTAAAGTGGAGATGCGAACAGATCCTGGATCTCCGATGACACTACTGAGCTGCTGATTCATGGCCTGTTCCACCTCTGATGTGAGATAACATATTGCTGTGTTGTCTAAGTTAGTTGCATCTGAGATTCCAATATCTGCAGCTGAAAGCACCTGAACTGTTAAAGAGCTCCAAGAACACAGAAATTCCAGAGAAAGAGGAGCAGTCCCCAATGATAAACTCATTTTCTAGATCAACAGGGTGGAGGTGGCCTTCCTTGAACAGGTAGTTTCTTTCAAAGTGTTGGTCTTTTATCTTGGGGAAATTTTGAATCCTAGAATCTCTGGCTGAGAAAGGACTTCAGAGATAAGTTGGTAGAGTGCCTCCCAAACTCAGATTGTTGAGTGGCATCCAGTATCCCCTGGGGGAGGTTTGAAAAATAAACATTCCCTGGATAGTGCTCTAGAGATTCTAATTTCATAGATTTGGGTGCAGCCTGTGCGTTGATATTTTTAAAAGGCTACTTGGGTGATTCTGATGATAACTCAAGAATCATTGATCTAAACCTGTATTTTCCATCTCCACCCCACTCCCCAACCACAGAACCCTTTTTTCCTATAGAAAATTTAAAACAGAGTATCAGCATATAAAGCAGGCAAAATAGGACTGCCTTGGTTAAAGGGGACTCAGGTAACTTCTGCTTTACTTCACATTGCCAATGACAGACGGGGTCTCAGTAGACTGCATGGCCAAGGAAGACCTCTATGAGCAGGTGACATTGCAGCTGAGATTTGGAGGATGTGGAGCTAAGAGGGAAAGAACATTCCAGGAATTGTGGCTACAAAAGCATTTTGACCAGAAAGAACTACTGTGTTTGAAGAAAAGAAAGAAGAGCAGTGGTATGAACTAAATTGTGTTTGGATTCATATTTTGAAGCCCTAACCCCCAATGTGACTATATTTGGAGATAGGGTGTTTAGGAGGTAATTAAGGTTAAATGAGGTTGTAAGGGTGGGGCCCTAATCCAATAGGATTGGTGGCGTTATAAGAAGAGAAAGAGAGAATTCTCAACCTCTCTCTCTCCATGCACACACTGAGGAAAGGCCACATGAGAACACAGTGAGAAGGCACCATCTGCAAGCCAGGAAGACAGGCGATATGAGTTGGCTGTGTCCCCATCAAAATCTCATCTTGAATTGTAGCTCCCATAATTCCCACATGTTGTGGGAGGGACCCTTTTATAAAGGGCAGTTCCCCTGCACATGCTCTCTTGCCTGCCACCATATAAGACGACTTTGTTCCTCTTTGCCTGCTGCCTTGTAAGACATGACTTTGTTCCTCTTTGCCTTCTGTCATGATTGTGAGGCCTCCCCAGCTATGTGGAGACTATTACAAATCACGGTGAGATTTGGGTGGGAACACATCCAAACCAAATCATTTCCCAAGGAGACTGTAAACTCCATGAGGACAGGGACATTTTCTACCACCATACACAACATAGTAAATACACATATGAGCATCCTGACTCTGTAGATGATAGAGGAGTTGACCTTATCTTCAGGCAGTGAGAGATCAACTGGAACTCATTGTCAGGAGTTACCTCGTATCAGGAAGCTCAATACTACAGTATAAAATCAAGAAAGAGCCAAGGTGGCAGGATGTGGCTATTGTGCACCCATCATTTCTTGTTTCCTCCTGGGCATACAGCTGGAGTACATTTCCTAGTCTCCTTACAGTGAGATGGAGCCAGGCAACTGAGTTCTGGCCAATAAAATATGCGCAGAAGTGATGTTATTTATTTCAATGGCAGGTCTATAAACCCTTCTATCGGTACTTCCATTTTATTTCTCCATTTGAAATGGAGAGAACTTCAATATCTTAGAGGACAGTGGAACAAAAAGATAGAAGAGGTCTGGATGCCTGAGTCACCAACTGGAGGAGAGCCACCCAATCAATCAGAAGCACTGTTGGCTGATAGGAAACCCAGTTCCACGGTTGTGTGAACAGGCATTAAACTTTTATTATGCCAAGCCACTGACATTTTGGGATGGCTTTGTAACAGCAGTTTGCTTACCGTGCCTAATTTAGCTACCAATTATTGAGGGAGCATAATTCTAGACATTTTATAACATCTAGGTCTTCCTATTCACAACACTGAAGTTTATCCTCGTTTTAGAGATAAACTGAAAAATGTTCAACTTGCCCAAGGACTCATAGCTTGTAAGTGACAAACCTGAGTTTTGAATTTGACCTTCTAACAAAATAAACAAATGAACAAAATCCAAGCTATTTTTTTTTCTTGATTAAAGGAGTCAAAGGTTTTTAGAGTGGAAAACAAACAAACAAACAAACAAAAAACAAAGGCTAACAAATGAGGCACGATTGATATCTTCCTCTATTTGAAAGAGAATTGTGTTAAAGATAGAATAAATGTTGTTTTGTTTTTGTTTTTTTTTTGTTTTTTGTTTTTTTTCCCCAGTGGCCCCATAGGATACAAATGGAAACAAGAATTAAACACTGGGGAGATTTCTCCTTCTTTTTTTTTCTTCTTCTCCTCCTCTTTGCCTTCTCCTTTGTTTCCACACTCAGTATAGCAGGAGACGGAATAAGGTTTAAAGGTTTCGAGCATATCTATTTCAAGAAAACAGAATTATTGGCCTAGGTAGGAAGTCCCCAACCTTTTGGTGTAAGCCTTGTAGGGAAGAATCAAGCAAATAAATATCTGCTTCTCCTGACAGAGACAGGTTTGGATGAAATTTAAGCAGCCCAGAAATAGGATATTTCTAAGAGTCTCTTTTTATACACAAACAAACAAAATAAGACAACCGTCAAATATATGCTTAACAGTCCTATCAGGCCAGGTGACTTGCCTTTTGACAACGTTTTTTGAAGTGTTTTGACTTTATTTGAATCTCGATGCCGTCTTTCAAGGCTGAAAACCTGGTACCACATTTGAGAGAAACTGAAAACAGGACTAACAGACCCTGTGATTTTCTCTTTAATTTTCTTTTCTTTTCTTTTTTAAGACGGAGTCTAACTCTGTCACCTGTCACCCAGACTGAAGTGCAGTGATGCGATCTTGGCTCACTGTAATCTCCGCCTCCCAAGTTCAAGTGATTCTTCTGCCTCAGTGTCCCGAGTACCTGGGATTACAGGTGGGCACCACCACGCCTGGCTCATTTTTGTATTTTTAGTAGAAATGGGGTTTCACCGTGTTAGCCAGGCTTGTCTCAAACTCCTGAACTCAGGTGATCTGTCTCGACCTCCCAAAGTGCTGGGATTACAGACATAAGCCACTGTGCCTGAACTCTCTTTAATTTTTTAGGTGGTTTCTATATTAGAATGTCACTACTGGGTGCATTGGCTCACGCCTGTAATTGCAGGATTTTGGGAGGCTGATGTGGGAGGATCCCTTGAGGCCAGGAGGTTGAGACCAGCCTATGAAACATAGCAAGATCCCCGTCTCTGCAAAGATAAAATAAGACAATTTTTAAAAAGTCCACAATGAGAAAAATGTCCCAAAAGAACAACCTACAGGAAGGAAACCATGCTGGTGAGTCTACAGATCATCCAGCAGGGCAGCCTATAAAAAGCTGCAGTATCTTAAGATCCTGCAAGAACATCCAAAACACCTCTGGTGCACAAACCGGGTGCTCTAAATCAGCTGTCCATCATTGGTCACATCTCCTATTAGAATATGGAGACAGGAAAGGTCAAAGCAATGTTTCTGAATATTAAAGGCTGGAGCTGGACACACTAAACCTGGAACCAAAAATTGGCTGACCTCTTGAGTGCCCTGAGGTGCCCAATAACGATGCCCCCAATTGCTCCTCCCTCAACAAGTATTGACCAAGTCTCTGTCCCAAGGATTTTCCTTTGGCAAATGCTGAAGATAGGATTCAAACTCATTTTTTCTGATTCTGAGTTTTGCATATTTTCCCATTTCATTTCCCTTATCCTTTCTAGCACCAACTCCTAGACCCTTGGCAGGAATTGGTCAAAGGGTCCATGCTCATAGAACACATCACTTTTTAACTGCTTTGAATGCAAATATTGCTTTTAGTGTAGTAAGTATAGTTGTTTTAGGATCTGCCATAGTTGGAGATGCTTCCCAATTTGGGGAGTTAGTTGTATATATTTTTTAATTATAATGATAATTTAATTGTAGAAAACCAAGAGAGAGGATCCAATCTTTCCTTATTCTCAACCAGAGACAAGGCTGAGCATTAATGCCAGCCCCACATTTGGCTGTCCGAGGACAGGAGTAGCCTTTAATAGTCCAAGACACCTGAAATACCAGCACTTTAGGAAGCCCAGGCAGGTAGATGGCTTGAGTCCAGGAGTTCGAGACCAGCCTGGACAATATGGCAAAACCTAATTTCTGGCCGGACATGGTGACTCACGCCTGTAATCCCAGCACTTTGGGTGGCCAAGGCGGGCAGATCACCTAAGGTTGAGAGTTCGAGACCAGCCTAGCCAACATGGTGAAACCCTGTCTCTACTAAAAACACACAGACACATACACAAAATAGTCCAAGAAATCCCAATCCCTGGATCTGGCATAGCTTACTTGGCACTGGGAATATATCAAGAGTAAAACCCTTATTTAAATACCTAGCAACTGTTTGGTAAATGTGTGGGTGCTTTTATTCTGTTTACTCCCTTTCCTGGGATAGAAATTGTGAGCTCACGCAGACGGGCAATCATGACTTTTCTTGACATTATTTGGGAAGCAAAGGGTGAGTCCCTTCCTCCTCTGAAACAAAGAGACAGACGTTTAAACATAAAAGGGCAAGCAGGCATGATTTCTAAACACAACGTTCTTAATCAGAGGATTTACGGGTTTTTCCCTTAACTTTATTTTCGTGTGTGATATCTTCTTTATGTGCAAATGTGAAGCTTAACTTTCTGGAAGGAATAGAGTGTTTTAGGCTGCTCTGTGTTAGAACAATAGACCTTTTTCAGTTGGTAATCCTGTTTCCAATAAAAGGAAAAAGGGTTATTATGCTTCTGGAGCCACAAGATTTCAGATCCTGTTTAAATCAGTCCCCAGGTCTTCCATAACTATGGATTAAGAGACTAAGTTTTGGTATAAACAGAGCTAGTTTGTATCTGGGCACTGCAAGGTTTTAAAAGCATGAAATCAGATAACTTGTTTATCTCCTTTAGACTACCATGTTTTTGTCTATAAAATGGAACAATAATTGTTCCTTACGGGCTTGTTGGGAGGCCTATGTGAGATCAGGTATGTGTCATTTTTATCACTTTTATAAAAAGACCAATAAACGTTAGTTTTTATTGATTTTATTCATCACCTTTGCCCAGGATCCAGGGCATAAAGGCCTGGCCTATACACTCACCATGGTCCTCTACCATTCCCCAAGTCCTCGTCTTGAATTCATTATCACTGACACCAGGTTCACTTGGGAGCTCTTTTCTCCCCAGGGTAAGATGTTAAAACTTAACAGGAGCTGTATTTTGGAGGAAGCCTGTAGTACCAGCTAGTGCCAGAGAGGGGCAGCATCCAGCCACCAGCTCAGGGCTGCCATTGCTGACCAGAGCACTGCTCAGTAGGGCTCTGGAGTCCAGACAGCAGGCTGGAACCTCAAGAAGGTTGATTAAGGAATCACGGTAAAACAGAAAGCTAAGCTGGAAGTAATAAAAGAACTAGGACAGAAACAAACATGCCAGGAAAAGAAGCTGAAATGTTTGAGGAGTTTTGAACCCGGTATGCCTGGGCCACTGTTTACTGACTCCTGCACACGGACTCACGCTCTCCTACCTAAGCTCTCCCTCCATCACTCCTACTCATACTGGCATTCATTCTTCAAGTCATTCATTCATTCACTGACAAGGGCAGAGTAACTGCCCATTAGGGACTTTGAATCTGACAAGAGGTCAAGGATGTCAGGAGAAACACCACAGCCTAACTGGGTTTGAAGTCCACATCTTGCGCTGGAAGGCAAATCAGATCGCAGAGAGTGGGTTATCTGATGGGTTACAGTACATGTGGGTTGTGCTGTGGAGTAATGGGGAATAGTTTCTTTTTGATGGTGCAACCAGAGACCACCATTCCTGTCCCACCAGAAGGAGATTGAGGCAGACCTCAGGATTGTGTGCTTCTGGTTGGGCAGACTAAGCACAGCTCAATTCCAGGAGTCCCATCTACCCCATGGTGGTTATAGGTTTGTATAGTCATAACAACCATTTTTCAGGACATGGCAGTAAAGAATGTTACGGATGAGGCGCCATTTTGGAATTTGCAGCATGGCAAGGACAGTCCCTAAGGACTCTGCCAAGACTTAGTGTGAAATCCTACAGAAAGCAGCTAGGCTCTGACAGGAAGCAGTGTCTGCCTTGAGGTTCACAAGGAGGTTTTTTACTAGTAACATCACTGTGTGGTCTCTGACAGTAATGGGACCTGATGGGGAGAAGTGAGGACCCTTATAGGACACTTTAACTAACAGAAGGAAACTTGATGTGTGTCTACTTCCAATGCACTTCTTAGCTGCTTGCCACCAATGGCCTCCACAGAGGTATTGCAATGTTGTTTAGAATTTGGAATATTATTTCTAAATTTAATTTCAGTATTTAAATATTATATAATTATAAAGGTTAGGGCAAATTGGTTTTATTTACTATTAAAATGTGTTAGGTAGTTGGAGATCATAATCTTCAAAGTGAGTTTTCCATTCACCGTTTGGACTGCAGTTAATTGGCTAAAGAGGGACAGACACTACTTGAATTTCAATAGTTTTGCAGTGAAAGGAGAGCAGGAATTTTCCACAACACATCATATGTCAAATAACTTTTGCTTTTCTTTTCTTTTTTCAAATCATGGTAAGTAATTTTGGTTTTTAAGGGAAGAGAAATAGGCTGCTGTTGTTGTTGCTGCTATTATTATTATCATTTTAGAGAGGAAATTTTTTCCAGTTAATTGCTTCTTCTTCATAATGAAGCATCTTGTATCTCTGAAATAAAGGATGTCAGAAAGTTCTAATAATTTCTATGGTGTCAATAAATTCATACTGTCAGCATGAATACAACTGAAAAAAAAGACAGAATTATCTCAATGAGGAATGATTCCAATAAGCATGATCTTGAATATGTGGGCTTATCATAATGTCTCCCTCTCTCTCACACACACACACATAAACATACATGCAGACACACCATACTTTCAGAAATATGATGCTTGCATTAATACATCACTTTACCAGTTGTCTTCTTGCAATGGACATATGCTGTTGCTATTTGCTGTTAGTTTTGGTGCTGTCCATCAAAATATTTTCAGAGTTCCTTCATTCCAGACACATAATAGGATAAACTTTCCTACCCCATGAAGTTAGGTGTAGCGAAAATTAAAATGGGAGTGATGTGTGTGACTCTCAAGTAGGAGCTGTTAACAGTGTAAAATTTACCATACTCATTTTTCCTACCTCAGCAATCTTGGAACTTTGGGAATGCATTCTCCTTCAGCTGAAGTGAAGATGAGTAAAGTAGACTGCCTCACCTCTAACAACCATCAATATATAGTGTGATGCGAAATAAACCTGCATTGTTTAGGCCATGTAGATTTTGGGAGTATTTGTTACAGCAGTATACCCCATCTTATCTGACAAATACACTTTCATTTGATTTCACAGGCTTTGGGAGTATTTGTTACAGCAGTATAACCCATCTTATCTGACTAATACATTTTCATTTGATTTCATAGGTTTTGGGATTATTTGTTATAGCAGCGTAACCCATCTTATCTGACTAATACTGTTTCATTTGTTTCTCTTTTATAGAAGCAAGCTGCTCCCTCCATACCTTTTCTTTGTGGTTGGGTAAACAGTGAATGGCTGGCTACCTCTTCCTCTCCATTTCAGAGGTGATTATCTGGTTCTATATTGGCCAAACAAAATGTTTCATCCTCTTGCCCTTTATTACATGTTCAAAAATAGGCAAATGACCCAAGCCCAGGAATGAAAATCAATACCTAGTTAAGCAAGAAGCTCTCTCTTTACACAGGGAAATTAATTAAGCAGGTAGCATGTAACCCTACAAGTGCTGGTGGCCATTTTTACCACCACTTGGGAAGAACATTTAGGAGAATAAAGTCTACCCAATGAAACAAGAGCTGAACTATGGTGAGGGACAGGCTCATAATGACATTATTTAAGAATTCAGAATGCTCTTGCTTTCCACTTCCCAGTGATAGTAGTCAATAACTGTCTTTTTTCTTTTTCTGCTAAATCTCTTACCATTTGCACTAGAAACATCTTGACTAATAGACTTCCTAAACACCATGCATGAAACATCTCACTTTTCAACCACATTCATCTACAGAATAAAGTTATGGCCTTTCAGCACAACCTTCAGTGCCTTTTAGGTTTTAGGCTCAACGTATATTTTGAACTTGACATCTGAGTCACATTCCTCACCACAGTCCCCTCCTGTCTCCTCCAGTGTTACCTGGGATTGCATGCTCACCATTCTTGAAGAACAGCTGGGCTCTTTCTCTGCCATGGCCATGCTGCCTTGGGCTGTGGTGACTCAAGCATGTGTCTGTCCTCTGCACTTGAATGTGAGCTCCATTAAATGGGGAAGGGGCAATATCTCATTTTACATTTATTTTTCTCATTGTGCCAAACATGGATTCTTGCATAATGGTAGGTACTAAGCTAATAAGTTGCAGAACTAAGCCAAATTCTTCATTTCAAGAAGTCTTCTCATTACACACTGAACATGCTCAGATGCCTGGTAAATAATCCCCATAAGTGATTGAACTGACAAAGCCACTTTTGCCTCTGTTTCCATTCACTCAGACATCATATTGCAGGGCTCTGTTGGAAACTCATTTTTGTTGTTTCCAACAACAACAAAAAAAGACTGGACCTTCAAATGCTAGTCCCTTTCCAGAAGTCAAAAGATTTGATTTTGTTTGTTTGTTTGTCACTGAGACAGAGTCTTGCTCAGGTTGCAGTGCCCTGGAGTCTCACTCAGGCTCACTTGCCTAGGCTGCAGTGCAGTGATGCGATCTTGGCTCACTGCAACCTCCATCTTCTGGGTTCAAACAATTCTCCTGAATCAGCCTTCCAAGTAGCTGGGACTACTGGCGCCTGTAACCATGCCTGGCTAATTTTTGTATTTTTAGTAGATGCAGGGTTTCGCCATGTTGGCCAGGCTGATCTCAAACTCCTGACCCCAAGAAGTGATCCACCTGCCTCGGCCTCCCAAGGTGTTCGAATTACAGGCGTGAGCCACCACACCTGGCCAAAAGACATAATTATGATGTGTAGCTTTTTAGAAAAAAATAACTTACTGCAATATTTTTATACACTGTGCTGTGTCAAAAATGTACATTTAACACACACGACAGTCTTCATTGGATACTGTTGTTAACTCCACATGACAGACAGGAAATAAAATTCAGAGAAGTTAAGTAACTTGCATCATGCCACACAACAGGGCTCAAACTGGAATCCAGACCATTCGATGCCAGAACCTTTCTATCTTTTCTTCATGTGCCTTTAACATTGAAGAATTTATAGCAACTGATTTTAGCTCTTCTCATAAAGAGATATTGTTTTTACAGTGTTTTGACACTTTATGATCCATTCCAATCAAAACCGAAACTTCACATGCCAAGAGAAGATAATGATGTAATGTGGTGCAGGAGGGAGATCCCCGCTGGGAAGTTGAGCCTCGTACTGAGCCTCGTATTGAGTCCTTTCTTGCTCTGTGGCCTTGCTCAAGCCACCTAAGTGACCTGAGTCCTAGTTTAGTCATTTGCAAAAGGAATATAAGAACTGCAGCGCGGAGGTGTGAGGACTGAGAGTGAAAATGGATCAAAAGGTCCCAATATAGTACCAGGCACAAAGTAGTGCTGTGTAAATAGAAACTATAAATAACAGCGCATGTATATCTAATTTTA
Source organism: Macaca mulatta (assembly GCF_049350105.2). Lineage (NCBI taxonomy): Eukaryota > Metazoa > Chordata > Mammalia > Primates > Cercopithecidae > Macaca > Macaca mulatta. The sequence goes on along the minus strand of NC_133425.1, from coordinate 9,418,433 downwards.
GTGACGCTTACCTCTTGGATCGTCATAACCATTGTGCTTCAGGGAGCCTGTCTCCTCTGTATCTGCAGTCTTATTGCCTCATGCACCACCTGGCACAAAGTAGATGCTCAGCAATCTGTACTTCCTAAGACTTTTAACGTCTTAACCTTTATTTTCCTGGTTTTTAAAGTGGAGCAGTCCCGGCCAGGGGTGGTGGCTCATGCCTGTAATCCCAACACTTTGGGAGGCCAAGGCAGGCAGATTATCTGAGGTCAGGAGGTCAAGACCAGCCTGGCCAACATGGTGAAACCCCATCTCTACTAAAAGTACAAAAATTAGCCGAGTATGGTGGTGCGCACCTGTAATCCCAGCTACTCAAGAGGCTAAGTCAGAAGAATCGCTTGAACCCGGCAGGTGGAGGTTGCAATGAGCTGAGATGGCGCCACTGCACTCGAGCCTGGGTGAGAGAGTGAGACTCTGTCTCAAATAAATAAATAAAGAATCATAAATAAAATAAAGTTGAGGTTACCATATGGGGTGCTCAGGATAAAAGGAGGTCTTATGTACACAATGAAAAGTGTAGGGATTAGCACTCAGCAAGTCAATTTTCACAAGTTGGATTTAGGATTCTAACTGTCAGTAGACACTTAGAACATCCTCAAATGCTTTCCAAAAGCCCCACTCCTCACCACCCCTTCTCGTGTCCTCCTCAAGCTTGAATCTAACAAGGAGATTTCTAGGACGAGCTTGGAACTGTGCCTGCCCCGCTCTGTGGACACGGCAGCTGGGCAATGCCAGACACAGGCACGTGCCCATCAATAAGGCACAGGCAGAACTCAGGGAGGGGGCTGTGGAGAGGGATGGAGGGTGGGGGGAAGCCTTTCTTATTAAATGCCGACTCCCGTTCTGCAAAGCAGTGGTGAGATGTTTAATTTCCTATTCCCTTACCAAAGGCGAGATCCAGGTTGTGACTGTTCGCGGCATATGCACAGAAACTCTGGTCATAAACAGGACGTTTTATGAGGACATATGCTACTCGCCTAGAAGCACTGCCAGGCCTGAATGCGATTCCTTGGCGATACCATGATTATATCTCCATCGAGTCCGGGGAAGCCTCTCAGGTCTGCAAGGCTGCAATTTTGAAACGGATTTCACAGCTGCAAACTATAAGATGACCCAATTTGTCTTTTCCATTTCTGCCTCCTCTCCTATAACTATGGAAATCTGCATCCACATCTCCGTGATGGGCTGCATAAAATATGCAACAGGACGTACTGCTCAGATTTGAGAGCTGCAAAATTTAAGGACAGCTGCCGAAGCGATCTTGGGATAGGTGAGGGATGTGAGCAAGCTCATGGAGGGGTGTCTGGAGATGGCTGTGCCCTCAAACACAAAGGCCTTCTTTTTCTAAAATGCTTGTCCCAAAGGCAAGAGAGGGAGAGGATATATATATACCCCTTATCTTTTCCAAGGAACCCGGGGCTACCCATCCTCCAAAGAATATCCCAGATGGTAAACGGAACTGAAGTTTGCACATAAATCCTCCCCAGGGAATTGGTGGGTGGTGATAGCAGGCCTAATGAAATTTTTTATTGTGGTTATTACGTACAATTTGTACAGTATATCATGCACGGAAATTTCTTCTATTCCTATAAATCTGGAATTGCCAGCGTAAATGCCCAGACTTACGAACTGCTGCAGAACACAATTACCTCTAGATACAAACTCTCTTTAGGACATAAAAATTGTTGCTACTCAGAAGGCTGAATTGCACCGGCAATTTTGTAAATATTTGAGTGATATATTTCCTTTTGGATAAGTTTTCATAGCCTTGGAAAGCTGTCTCGTTTCTTAATGCTTTTGTTGTTGTATTTTTTTTTCCCCCGAATATCACTTGTGGCCTGATTGTGGTTTTCAATCATGCTTAGTAAATCAGACTATTGGACAAATGTCATTTATAAAAGGCTCAGAACTGTACGGCCTTCTGTTGGCATTAAGAAGACTGTCTTTATAGCATGTTTCCTAAAGACGCGAGAGGAAAGAAAAACAAAATTCAGGCACATCCTGTGCTTTCCCCCCAACAGGGTCAGTTTTTCAAGTGAGAAGTTGTAGACAAGTCTTCCATTTTTAATGAGGGCTGATACAAAGCACCTTCCTCTTTATATGTTTCGATCAATGAAGGGAATCACTCCGGATATACTGGGTTACTTTTCACACCAGCAAAATGGACCAGATGCAGAAAGGTTCTGCACATTTTCTAGTTAGGCTTTATTACCAAGTATGATGGTGAAGGATGTTATACCCTGTATCGATTTTCTACAAGTTCTAATATTGGAGATAAGGAGAGTTCTTCCATCAGCTTCCAGCAAACAGAACGGAGACTGTTAAAACTCCTCATAACAGCTTCCAAAGGAAGACAACAGTGATGGATTATAGACTGCCCTGGAAGTGAGGAAACACCCTCATTGGGTAAACAGAAAGTGTTCAAATACAAGCCACACTAATGAAACGGGAACTAGGCTTTTTTTCCCTCTCTTGTTCTTCCTCCCTCCTCCTTTCCTTTTTCTTTTTCTTCCCACTTCCTTTACTTCCCCCATCCTTCCCTCATTTCTTTTCTTCCTTCCTTCCTTTCCCTCCCTCCCTTCTTTTTTTCCTTCCCTTCCTTCCTTCTTCCTTTCTTCCTCCTTCATTCATATTCTTCCTTCCCTCCCTCCTCCCTCTCTCCCTCCCTCCTTCCTCTCTCCCTCCCTCCGTCTCTTCCTTCCTTGCTCTTTCTTTCTCTTCCTTCTTTATTTCCCTGTTTCTATCTTACCTCAGTTCATTCTCACAATAACCTATGCATTGTCTATTACCAGTCTGCATTCTACAAATGAAAAAAATAAATAAAATAAAGTCTAGGGAGACTAGGTTCCTTGCTTGAGTCATGTAGCTTGTCAGTGGAGTAGCTGGGACTTAAGCCCAAAATTGGAGTCTGAGACACAACAACCAAATACCGTCAGTTGACCTGCTTCTCCCAGCTGTCTTTCCCCATGTTCGCCCTAAGAATCTGACACTCACAAGATCGTAGAACACCACCTGAATGCGTTCCTTGAGGTGCTCCAGCACCATAACATAGATATATGAGAAAATAAGATAGATATACTTTCCCTATGTCAGCAGCATGAAGAATTATGTTTGCACCCTATGCATGGGCACCTAAATAATTTTATTAAAGGCACATAAAAGTGCCAGGGAGAGCTTGGAGCCCAGTAGAGAAATATTCAGTAAATGTGGACCAAGTAAATCGTGCAAGAAACAAAATAAATTGGGCAAAGAACATGAATTAGTATATGAATTCGTATTTAACAAAGGAGAAGTAACTAATCAATGCAAATATTAAACAGAAGATAATTATTTTTTTTTTGAGACAGAGTCTTGCTCTGTTGCCCAGGCTGGAGTGCAGTGGCACCATCTCAGCTCACTGTAACCTTCGCCTCCCAGATTCAAGTAATTCTCGTGGCTCAGCCTCCCAGGTAGCTGGGACTACAGGTGTGCACCACCACACCCAGTTAACTTTTTTGTATTTTAGTAAAGACATGGTTTTACCATGTTGGTCAGGCTGGTCTGGAACTCCTGAGCTCAGGCAATCCACATGCCTTGGCCTCCCAAACTGCTGGGATTACAGGCGGGAGCCACCTCGCCCAGCCAAGAAGAGAACAAATTTTAATGTCTCTGGTAATCAGTGTAATGCAAAATAAAATAACAGGATCCCAATTTTCATTGATCAAAATGACAACTTTATTTTTCTAATCATAATACCTGCAACATTGAAAATCCTGGAGGGGATGAGGTGAGTGAGGGGTTGGTAAACGTGCATCCTCATGCACCACTAGTGGAAGTGAAAATTGATAAAACCTCAGTGGAGAGATTTACCCATTCATGCCTCTAGTGCTGTCTGAGCACTGACTTTGCACAACCCTACTGAGTGCTGGATCCACAGAAATAAATGGGTCCAATGCTGACCGTTTAGGAGCTTATATTCCAGTGGAGAAAAGAGAATTAATCCAATAATTTCCCTGTGAATGTATTAGGTTGACCCAAAAGTAATGGCATTTTTTGCCATTATTTTTAAATGCTGTTAGTTTGAAATGGCAAAAACCGTAATTACTTTTGCACCAACCTAATAGAATGGCAAACTAAGAAAATGTTGTGAGAAAAAAATGTGTACTAAATGTAAACATAACAAAGCCTGGTTTCGGCTGGGTAAAATAAAGTAAAAGCATTTAGATAAATTAAAAAAAAAAACAACACACACACACACACACAGCAAAAAACCCAAAAGGCAAAAAAACTTCCCTGAGGAACTAGTTCTATGGAAAAGAGTATTAAAAAGACAAACCTTTGATTAAACCATTTCATGTGAATCAAATTTGTGGAAATAATCATTAATGTATGTAACTATTCATGTACGAGGCTTTCAGTTATTGTGCTGTTAATAATAACAGAAATTTGGAGACAATATTCAGCAATAGGAGAATATTGAAAGCATGGTATAAACACAATGAAACCCCATGTGGTATTTAGAAATCAGGATTTCAAAGACTCTTTAGGGACATGGTTGCGGGTTAATACAGTGTTAAGTGAAAAATACAGCTACAAAACTGTACACATCGTATGATTTTTTATTTTATTTTTTACTTTTTTGAGACCGAGTCTCACTCTGTCGCTCAGCCTGGAGTGCAATGGCGCCTTCTCAGCTCACTGCAACCTCTGCCTCCCAGGTTCAAGGGATTCTCCTGCCTCAGCCCCCCGAGTAGCTGGGATTACAGGCGAGTGCCACCATGCCTGGCTAATTTTTGTATTTTTAGTAGAGACAGAGTTTCACTATGTTGGCTAGGCTGGTCTCGAACTACTGACCTCAAGTGATCCACTTGCCTCGGCCTCCCGAAGTGCTGGGATTACAGGTGTAAGCCACTGTACCCCGCCACACATCACATGAGTTTAATGGCATAAAACAAAGAAAGGAAATGCAATACAAAAGCAAGGCTTCAAGATTACAGGCGAGTCACAATATTTTTGTTATGTTTGTCTGTGACTCCCCAGATTTCTGCAATAAATCTGTACGAGTTCATTATAAAGAAAATAATTGTAAAACAGACAATAGATTCAGTTCTTGAGTATACGCTGAGTGGGCGGCACCAGGTGGATATGGGTAAAGGTGAAAACAAATGAAGCATCCGCCCTCTGGTTGAATGTAGTTTTTGCTCTGAAACAGTTACCATTTTCTGTTTTGAATTAGACCTACTAGTGCACCCACGCTATCTGACTGCGAGCTACTCTCTCCTATAAGTGGGAAAGAATTGAGATTGGCAGCTAAAACTGGCAGTGTTACCTCTTTAATTAATTTAATTAACAATAAGTAACTATTTGCCAGGTCCTGTTGTAATTTCCCACAAATCCTAACTTCTTTATCTGTCATAAAAATTCTATGAGGTTGTAAAATGGTGCGACTGCTGTGGCAAACAGTTGAGCTGTTCTTTAGAAAGTTAAACACTGAATTACCACCTGACTCAGCAATTGCACACCTAGGTGCCATTGATCCTTCTCATGCATAGATTCTGTATTTGTAAATTTGCCTTTTTGCTAGAATATATCTGTAACCTTCCAATCAGTACGTGCGGCTCTCTTAGGGTCATTTGTGCAGACGTGCATATGGTGACCCCAAATTTGAGTTGCCTGATGCACACGTTCCCAGGTAAGGTTGCTCTACCTTCTAATGTCAGCTCTCATGCAGAGATGCCCACCGGGTGGAGCTGGTAATGGGTGGTGCAGAACAGTGCAAGAAGCTCTGGCTTTGGGGCCAATTATATATGGAGTTCAAGGCACAACTAAGGCATCTGTCAGTGCGGTGTCCCCAAGCAAGTCACTCAAACACTTCGTTTTTATTTTATTTTGGAGACAGAGTCTTGCTCTGTCGCCCAGGCTGGAGTGCAGTGGCCCGATCTCAGCTCACTGCAACCTCTGCCTCCTGGGTTCAAGCGATCCCCCTTGTCTTAGCTTCCTTCCCAAGTAGCTGAGACTACAGGTGTGTGCCACCAACTGGCTATTTTTTTTTGTTTTGTATTTGTATTTGTAGTAGAGACAGGGTTTCACTATATTGGTCTCGAACTTCTGGCCTCAGGGATCCAACTGCCTGGGCCTTCCAAAGTGCTGGGTTTACAGGTGTAAGCCACCACACCCGGCCACTCAAACAGTTCTGAATTTTATTTTCTCTTTTGTAAAATAAAATAGAATCTACCAGGATGAGTTATCACACACAGACACACAGACACACACACACACAAAATAGATGACAGTTAGCTAGCTAGTAGATAGGGAAACAAATATATTTCTCTTAGCTATGATTTAGTATTTGATAATTCAGTGTTCGTTATGTCTTAATAGAACAGAACTACTGGGAATAATGAGAAATAACTGTATATACTCAAAGGAATTTAAAAGAAGTATTCAAATACCTTTGCATGTATGTTCATGGCAACATCATATAGCTGAAAGGTGGAAAGAACTCAAATATCCATCAATGGTTGAATACAAAGACAAAATATACATATCCAAATAATAGAATATTACTCAGCCATAAAAAAAGGAATGAAGTACTGATATACGTTACAATGTAAATGAATTCCAAAAGCATTATGCTAACTGAAAGAATCTAGATGCAAAAGGTCACATGTAGTATCATTCTACTTATAGGAAACCTCCAGAAGAAACAAATCCATACAGATAGAAAGCAGATGAGTGGCTGGCAGGGGCTGAGATGGAGGAAATGGGGAGTGACTGTTTAATGGGTACAGGATTTATTTTAAGGGTGATTAAAATGCTTTGGAACTAGACAGAGGTGACGGTTGTCCAACCTGAATGTACTAAATACCACTTATTTATACTTTTAAACATGCTTAAGTTCACATTGTGTTTAACTTAATCTAAATTTTGAAATGTCTGGTGAGGTAGGGATTAGTATTATGCCCATTTTACAGGTGAAGACATCAAGTCATTTGCTCAAGGCACCCAACTGCAAGAGGAGGAGCTGGGATTTGAACCCAGGTACCTTGATTTGCAGTATAGATGCGTTGACCACAATGACATGCTTTAGACTGCAGACTGTGGTGTAGATTTTGGTACATAGTAGGGTCTTAAAAGATGTTAGTTTCTTTCCCTTTCACTCCCTTTGCAAGCAGGAACTATATCTGACTCCACCGGACTTTCACGTTGCCGTTTGCAAGAGAACAAAGAGAGTAAACCCATGTATTTGTCTCGTTCTCTTGTCTCCTGCTTAAGGTTTCTGTTCTCTCGTCTTCTATTGAGCCAGGCCTTAAAAATATACTCCATTGTGAAAATTGAACTTGCATAAGGAAATGTGGCATGGAGCTGAAGAAAACATTCATGATCCAAAAAAAAAAAAAAATTAAAAGGTCCAGACCTGCACTTTTCTAAATGATGTAGGAGAAAAATAATAGGCCAGAGGAGAAAAGCCTGATGTGCTCCCTTGGGTCCCTAAGATTTATCACCTACACACGCAGGATGCTACAGCAAGGAGATCTGGTAACCACAGCAATAACTCACAAGCCAGCCATGCAGCCTGCTACTTGCTGATAGCACCTGCATCGCGTGGCCCCCAGATCATCTGGAAGTGTTGCGCTGGGTGGGGCCTTATTTCTAACAACCCCCTCCTGCTTCACTTCAGACTCACTGTTTGTCTGCAGCAGTGGTGCAGTGCATTGGGAATTGGAGAGGACAGTGTTTCCGTTGTCAATTTTACCCTGGGTGGAAGAAAATGTGCATTCTCTCTCACAGTAGTGATGGGGCAGGGTTGTGGGGAGACAAAGCAAAAGTAACAAAAACAACCCAAAATGTTAACCTTCTATTTGGGGAAATATTTCACTGTCCTCTGAGGGGGAAACAACAAAGGCATAAATGATTAGAGAAGTTTTAGGGCTGGAATATTCCTTAAAGAATTGGTACTGTATTTGCAGGCATTTTTTTGCATTTTTAAAAATACCTAGAACCGGCCAGGAGTGGTGGCTCACGCCTATAATCTCAGCACTTTGGGAGGCTGAGGCAGGTTGGGAGGTCGGGAGTTCGAGACCAGCCTGGCCAACGTGGTGAAACCCTGTCTCTACTAAAAATACAAACACTTAGCTGGATGTGGTGGCTCACATCTGTAGTCCCAGCTACTGGGGAGTCTGAGGCAGTAGAATGGCTTGAACCCAGGAATTAGAGGCTGCAGTGAGCCAAGATCATGCTACTATACTCCAGCCTGGGTGATGGAGTGAGACTCTATCAAAAAAAAAAAACAAAAAAAAAACAGAAAAAGAAAACTCCAAAACTAAAATACTCTTCATCTAAGATGCCCAAATAATAAATGGATTACAGAGAATCAAACAGATATAAAATAATAATTTGGTTTTCAGTGGTGGAAAAGAATTTGTATCATTTCAGTATAAACATACTTGTATGAGCATAAACAAAAAAGCCATCATTATAAATGCAATTGAAAATAATTCTGAACACATGGATGATGAAATCTATTCTGGTTCTCCTTACTTCCTTCCCAAAATGTCCTTGTAAAATGAGAGTAATTTCTTGTATACCTCTGATTCTTGCATACCAGAAAATACGGTAGTTCGATATCTGATCTGTTTCTTGTCTCCTCTTTATAACATTTTCTGCAATCATTCATTTATTCAGTATTTACCCCATGTATTAAAGAGGTTGTGGGAGCTTATGACTTAATAAGGGAGACACATAACCATGGGGAACAAGTTTTACTATCTGCTGAGCTCACCTGCGTGGGTTTTTCTGTTCCTCTCATTAGCAGGTTCTGCTCCCTGGGCACAGAGGAGGTCATGAGTTGAGAGTGGGCTGTGCGTGTATCCTAGAATCTCAGCCTTCTGGGAGCAGTGACCATTATATGCTCCGGTGGGCTCTCTGGAGTTTTCAGGAAGATGATGAGATATTTTACCAAGAATGTCTGTTGAAAATACTCTTTGCCTTCCAACAGCCTTCACCTGAAGCACTTTGAAGATTCTAAATAACTTCTGCAGCCTAAAGTGGATAATTTTTAACCTAAGGGGTAGGCGAAGTCCCACCGCCATCACCTCTGTGGTGTGATTTCAGGAACCCAGTCAGGCTGCTTCCCCAAATACGATGACCAATGTCTGAGACGACACCAATAGAAATGGATTTCTTTGGGATATTGATTGCTTTTGTTTTTGATTTTCTCCACTCGTCAAGGGAAGACAAAGATGTGAGAAATACGCATTCCAGCTTTTTCATGTGTTATTGGCTGGCACTAGAAGCAAAGGAAGCTCAGCCAGGGCCTTTGCTGTGAGCTCAGACAGGCCAGGCCTGAATCCGGTCCCATCACAGGTGTGTGATGCTGGGCAGCTCTTCTGTTTAACTCCTGAAAGTCAGAGGTCTCATGTAATGCCTGCCACATGGAGTTGTTATGTGGATTGAAATAGCTGATGGGGGTATAGACTTAGAGCAGTATACTGAGTTCTTGAGCAGATATCTCAGTTCTGTCCCTTAACAGTTGGGTGATCTTGGACAAACCGTCTGTACCTGAGTTTCAGTGATGTGCTAGAACCAGCTTGCTCTGGTTCACGAAGGGCCGATTTTTGGACATTCATAAATTTTGTGAGCAGGTTGTTACATTGTTGGCAACTTAAAATTGGCCATGGTGGGAGCATTTACACCAGAGAAATCAGCAAACACTGCACAGCAGAGCTCCACCCTCCACCTCCCCACCAGAGAACTGATTCACCAGCACACTATTCTTTAGTTTGTTTGTGAATTTCTAGCAATAATTATAATCAGATAATTTATGTAAAGGTCTCAGCACAGTGCCTGGCCTTAAGGAGGCTTTCATTAGAAGATAGTTGCTACAATTACTACTATACTACTACCGACAATAATTAAACAATAATTATGTTATTGTAAGACCTTGAACATAGTAGGCCCTTGAAAAATCTCAAATCCTTCCCTATTTATTCATTATTATCCCTTCTCTATATATTCATTATTACCCCTTCCCTATATATTCACTGTCGCCCCTTCTCTATATATTACCCCTTCCCTATATATTCATTATTACCCCTTCTCTGTATATTCATTACCCCTTCCCTATATATTCATTATTACCCCTTCTCTGTATATTCATTATTACCCCTTCTCTGTATATTCATTATTACCCCTTCCCTATATATTCATTATTACCCCTTCCCTATATATTCATTATTACCCCTTCTCTGTATATTCATTATTACCCCTTCTCTATATGTTCATTATTACCCCTTCTCTGTATATTCATTATTACCCCTTCTCTGTATATTCATTATTACCCCTTCTCTGTATGCTCATTATTACCCCTTCTCTATATGTTCATTATTACCCCTTCCCTATATATTCATTATTACCCCTTCTCTGTATATTCATTATTACCCCTTCCCTATATGTTCATTATTACCCCTTCTCTGTATTCATTACCCCTTCTCTATATGTTCATTATTACCCCTTCTATATATATTCATTATTACCCCTTCTCTATATGTTCATTATTACCCCTTCCCTATATATTCATCATTACAGTTTCTACAAAAGGTCGAAGGGAATCTATGCAAAAGTCAAGACTCCAAGGGAACAATTTGTCTCCAATCTCACTTTTCACTCTGAAACACAGTGGAACTTTACTCCTTCTCATTAACCGTAATTCACGGTAGACATTTGGACATATGCATAGCACATGAACAGAAGCCAAATATCATCTCCAGCTTCACTTTCTCCATCCCTTTAAGTGTTTCTCTTTAGTTGCCACTCCAGCTGAATGACTGGGGGTTCTCTTTTTACCATCATGAAGCTGTCAACACCCATGGTGGGCCCTGCAAAGTATAAAGGACAGTTTATCCACAGAGCAGTGGCAGCATCATTGTTTATGAAATGATAACTGCTTCAGGTAGCAGCAAGTTCCAACATTAGCACAACAAAAGCGTTGAGCTGGACCATCTGTTGCCACGTGGACAATCTGGTGGGCTTGCCAGAGCCATTTATCCGTGTCGAGTACATATCCACACTGGCCAGTCCTCACGCAGAGCAGAAAGGAAATTTAAAGAAAGGCCCATCATTTATCACTGTAGACAGCTGGGCTGGAGTGTGGGAAGAGAATACTTTTTTTTCATCCTTGAGAAAAACAAAGACCCTGAAGTTGGGCAGTGCTTGCTCAGCTCCAAGCTTCTTTCTAACCACAGTCTCTCCAGCTTCCTGCTTTCTTCCTGCTTTTCCAGATTGTAGAAGAAGGGTGTAACCATGGATGCCTGCTTCCCTACCCCAAAATATCATGACCAGGTGGCAACTGGGGTTCTTTGGCTTCGAGCTGGAGTGAGCATGTTTATTCGTGCCTCCTGAAAGGGAACTCTAAAATAGAACCTTTCTGCCATTGTCCACGAAAGCATCTGCTGCAAAGATTGCTGACTTTGGAGCTCACAGACCACAGTGTGTGTGCAGGCCCTGTCTGCTGGGTCCTGAGTTAACTGGGACATGTGAATTCGCTTCTCGGAGCCTCAACTTCATGGGCATAATAGCTTCCACCTTGGAGTGCTGTTGGTACACGGAAGGTCATATTCCGATGCCATAGTCTCCCTCTCCATAGGAAATATTGAACGGCATATTTCATTTGGTATCAAGGCAAGGATATTGAGATTATATATCAGGACATTTTCTTCAACCTAAAATTGATTCCTTTTTCTCTGTTTTTAAAAGAAATGAAAACATTTTCATAGAGTCTGAAAATTATTGTGAGCCGTAGGCACTGTGCCTACTGTACCTAATGGATAAGTTGGCTCTGTGTGTGTGTGTTTGAAATGAAATACCGTGGATGAAAGCATCTGGCACAATTGTTAGCAATAGCACAACAAGGTGGTTAAACTCACAGTTTAGAAACTGGGATTTCTTTCTTTCTTCTTCTTCTTCTTTTTTTTTTTTTTAAATAGAGTCTCACTCTGTCGCCCAAGCTGGAGTGCAGTGGCGCAATCTTGGCTCACTGCAACCCCTACCTCCTGGGCTCCAGTGAGTCTCCTGCCTCAGCCTCCTAAGTAGCTGAGATTACAGGCATGTGCCACCACGCCTAGCTAATTTTTGTATTTTGAGTAGAGACATGGTTTCACCACACTGGCCAGGCTAGTCTCGAACTCCTGACCTCAGGTGATCTGCCTGCCTCGGCCTGCCAATGTACTGGGATTACAGGCATGAGCCATCGCACCCAGTCAAAACTGGGATTTCTGACTTCAAATTCTGTCTCTTTTGCTTACAAGTTATGTGAGTTTAGACAAGCTACTTTATATGTACATATAATATAGAGATAATTAGGTAATTAGACATAAGATATATGTATACACACACATACATACCCACACACATACATATGCACACACATACATACCCACAAATGTTCCTTGACTTAATGATGGCATTACACCCCAATAAACCCATAGTAAGTTGAAAATATTGAAGTCAAAAATACATTCTGTATATCTAACTTTATGACCAAACATCATAGCCCAGCCTAACCTACTTTAAACATGCTCAGAACACTTAGATTAGCCTACCATTGGGCACAATTATCTAGCAGAAAGCCTATTGTATAATAAAGGGTTGAGTGTCTTATGTGATTTGTTGAATATTGTACTGATGGTAAAAAACAGAAGGGTTGTATGGATATGTGAAGTATGGTTTCTACTGAATGTGTATTACGTTTGCATCATCATAAAGTTGAAAAACCATAAGCTGAACCATTGTAAGTTGCATCATGGTAAGTTGGGGACCATCTGTATAATATAAATATATATACAGATGGCCTATAAATATATATACAGATGGTCCCCGATTTACAATCTATATAACTTATACGTATCTCTCTATATGAATATAGATGTATTTCTCATAGCTATTTATATATATATGAATATATGTATTTCTGAAATATGGATATAAATGAAATGGTTAAAATACTACTACTGTTGAGTACTACTACCTACCTACCTCAAAGGGTGATTGTGAGCATTGTATGAATTAATTAATATAAATATTTTAAGGCAGTTGCCTGGAATCTAATAATTCTTTGCTAAATGTTAGCTCCTCTTCAGCTGTCTTTGCTAACTATGTTATTTATAGGACGGTGAGCACGCTGAGAAGAAGCAGACATCGTGGTCAAGAGCAGAACCTCTAGAGTCAGAAGAACTTCATGAATAAGGAATAAATTACCTGAGACAACACTACTGCTGCATGGAGGTCTCAACTCAAGCCGTTCTGTGCTGCGGCATTTGTTTTAACCAAATCCCATTTAAATGACCAGGGTTGCATATATACAAAATTGGATAGGTGGCTAATGATGCATGAGCACATTTTATAGGAATCCACTTGACCTGCAAGGGATCAATTCCATGATTTGATTAAAGGCTTAACGTTTCAGAGTCCAGCTTTGACCCTGTGTTCACAGATAAATCTCCAAAGCTGATAGATTCTGACATTTAAGACTTAGATTTAAGGAAAGGCGATATCCCATTCTCCATTTTTCTAGTAGAAATGAAATAGACCCAGCTGCACCATTAATTAGCTGCATCATTTTGTATAACTCTCATATGCTCTCTTGGCCTCAGTCTCCCCATTGGTAAAATAATAGAAAGCATGTTTTACATGTTTGGGAAGCATGTTTACAACTTGGCTTCTCAGCTTCTGGGGGTTTTATAAAGGACTTCCAGTGGCTTCTGGGGAAATCCAGTGGGGAAGACCCTGTCCCCACTTCTCTCAGAAATCTCCATTGTCATTACTGTAACTTCTTGGATTTCACATAAGAGTTGAACAAAGAGTTTTATGGAAAAAAATAGGGTGCACCAAACCCTAGACTAGATGACATCTCTATTTAATACTAATGATGATATTTGGAAGCAGTGGGCCAAGTGTGAGATAAAACTGAACAGGAATACACGTAAGATTCTGCACCCAATCCCCCAAAGGAAGTCCAAGTAGAGGTTAAAGGATGTGATTAGAGAGACACAAATGAGAGCTACTTGGGTGTTTTGGCTGGGGAAAAGGTCAGTATGAACCAAGATTATGATGTTACCACAAGAAAACAAGCCAAAGTGGCTACCGGCAAAAGTAATGACCAGCACCACCATAGGAAACTGATGTGTTTGAGGGCTAAATTAACAGTAAGAACACCTTCAGAACCAGAAAGGTAAATTTCCTTCCCTACTTCCTGGTGGTTAGACCATACTCTATGTATTCTGACTTCATGTCATTGCAATGGTATTTCATGGTCTTTGATTAGAAGTTCCAGCAATATTCACATGCCTTCTAATCAAACCCCTCTTCTCAAAGTTCCCTGGGAAATTAAAAGACAATAGTCGTGTGTCAAAATCAAAATCACCCTAAGCATTTGCTTCCAAGGTTTAGTGATTTGTTCTAAGTGTGTTGCATGGATTATTTTGTTAAATCTCATTTAATCTTCACAGCCACCATGTGAAGTAACTTCTATTATGTCCACTTTTTTTTTCAGAGGAGGAAATTAAGGCACAGGAACGTTTAGTAATTGGACCAACATTTCACATCAAGAGGCAGAGCAAGTGAAAATACAAGTATGAATTTGCAATTACTTAGGTCCAGGCCAAAGAACCTCTTTGAAGGAGCAGTCTTGAAGCTTTTGGCTTTATCTTGAAGCCTAGGCAAGTTCTTTACCTGTTCCTTTAAACACGAATACGAATTGATGTACCTTTCCATGTATGCCAGCCACATGATACAGGAACTTAAAGCAATGACCTTTTAGATCATGCAAGAAAAAAGAGTAACCATCCTGAATGCTCCTATGAAATCAGGCGGCCATGAACATCTTACTTTCTGTCAATTGATGGCAGAAATGCGAAGGAGAGAATGACTCCTGGGTGCATGATCTTGAACTCCACAGTGACCTAGCCTACCATGAACAAGGTCAAATAGTATCTGCATCCTGAACCATGAGATCACTCTTCTCTCCTTTTTTGAATAAGTCAGAAATTAGGTGACAGAGAAGCAAGACAATGGGGTGGAAGCTTCCGTTATTGCCTCCAGCTGCATTTATTCCTGAAAGCCACTTTAAGTGGACTATCACAAACTCAAGTATGTAGGAGCAGGATGGAAGTCAGAACTTGATCCTGAAGCAGTTATCCTATATCTGAAAAGCTGTGATTGGGGAATGAGAGATGAGTCTTGTTGAGGTAGAGTCACAGCCAAGGAATACAGAAAAGCAGATTTAGGTTTGAGGTCATCAAACCAGTCCAGCAATGGAATGGGCTGCTTTGTGAGGTAGTAGTCTCGGACATGGAAGCTTTTCCATGACTAGCTGATGCCTGGCAAGGATCCTATAGATCAGTTCTACTCAAAATGTGGTCTGAACATTGACACCATTCTATACATTGTTACTGGTCTGCAGCGAGGTAAATTCAGAAATTGAGAGCAAGCATTTATAAGGTTTTCTAGCAATTTGATACAATAATTTTCCATTTGTTGAATCAAATAATAAAAATAATTGAAATAACTTAGGCTTATATTGCACACTTAATTTCATTCTTCAAATAACTTATTTTGTTTTTTAGTAATAAGCCAGGTGAGGTGCCTCACGCCTGTAATCCCAGCATTTTGGGAGGCCGAGGCAGGCAGATCACTTGAGGTCAGGAGTTCGAGACCAGCCTGGTCAACATGGTGAAACCCCGTCTCTACTAAAAATATGAAATAGCCACATGTGGTGGCAGGTGCCTATAATCTCAGCTACTTGGGAGGCTGAAGCAGGAGAATCATATGAACCAGGGAGGCAGAGGTTGCAGTGAGCCAAGGTCAAGCCTCTGTACTCCAGCCTGGGTGACAGAGCAAGACTCAGTCTCAAAAAAAAAACAAATAAATAAAATAAAATAAAATAATAAATAAAATAAAAATAAATAAATAAAAGCATTTGCCCGTGCTTCCTCATAGATAACTAAGAGGCACCAGTGTCGAGGGTTTTCTGTTATTGGGTAGAAAGGCTGGGCTGCACCCACATTAAGGTCCCTACCTAGTAAGACTGAATTATATACGTTTTAATGAATAACATACAAAAATTGCCTAGCACAGTTCCAGGCACATAATTGGCACTCAGTACAATCTTTCTGATCCTAATCGCGTAATTGTTATACCTTGAAGATCAACCATTTGGGCACAAAAATGAAAATATTATATTGACGTAGGAGGAAAGTTGGAAACACTCAATTGCAAAATCTTTGCATCTGCAACTTCTGATACACGCCTGCAAAAATACACATGCATACGTATGCCTGCTTTACATTGTGGGCCTCCGAAAATAGCCTTTTCTTTTTTCTTTCCTTTTCTGCCATGGGTTTTGCTTTTTATCTGTAGTATAGCACGCATCAAATGGGATGAGGTCAAGAGATCGCCACTTAGAGATATCCTAGGGTTTTGGTTTTTTTTTTTAGCATTTCTATTTGAACTGAACTTTAGAGGCAAACATTGATATTTGAGTCCCAGTACTACAATGACTCAGGAACGATCTGCAAGCTGACCCGCTGGTCCCGGAGAAAATGGGAGCGTGAATAGCAGTCTTACTGAGGCCACTAGGTGGCGACCTCAAACTCTCCCAGCTTTTACTACAAGCGCTGTTCAAACGCACCGGCTGGAATGAGTAGGGCACACACAAAAGATCATCAACGAGAAGCGAAGGATGGCCGGTACAAGTTAGAGTGAATTATCCTGACCACACCTGGCCAAGGGCTTTACCATACACGCAGTGCGGAAGACTAGAAACGATGCTTACACTAACTCCATAGTCAATTATTTCTGCTTTCCATTGCACAGTGTGGGTTTCATTATGCTCAGCGAAGTCTGTTTTTCACAATTTTATGCAAAATCCCAAATTAAAGCGTTCTGTCAGATAGTCCTACCTACCTATGTATGTCACTAATGAGTTTCGCCACCATTCAGGTGACCACTGTCAGGCCACCTTATAGAATTGCTGCTTTGACAAGGCTTTTTTTTTTCTACTCAGGTGTGTGAGATATTGCATATGCAGGCAGCGAACTGGACACAGCTGAAATCAAAATGAATGTGTGTGCTGCATTTGGACAGATGAGACCCTAACCTGCCACGCTTTGCAGAGTGATGGTTTTTACATTTGAAGGGAGCCGCTCTCCACCATAAAGTTGGAAGCCGGCCATAAGCCTATCCACGTTTGGCAGGTTTGAGGAGTCCAGATGTCCATCATGAAATGGGTTATTTAATGTATCTGTGGGCTGTTTGCAAAATGGGAATGCCTCCATTTTTGTAAACATCAAATGGGCAAATGCCAAATGTGTTTGCCCTCAACAGCAACGTGTACATGAGTATTAAGTGCACATAAAGGGTTCTTTCTATTCAATTCAATGCAAATCAAACATTTGCATTTCAATTAATATCTACTTAATTCTATTTCCTACACAGAAGGAGCGCATTAGGTCACTCTGCCAGACTGTGGTGTCTCGTGCACCTCCTCCCTATGGGGCAATTATCAGACTTATCTGTCTGTGTATCTCTTGAATGTGGCACAAATCTGACCTTACCTTCATCCTAACTCATCATCAAATCCAACTTAACCAAGAGTAACTGAAAAAAAAAATAACCCTGGCTTACCTAAGGTGCCTTCAATATGTGATTCTGGAGAACATAATTCATTCTGGACAGAAACCAAAATCTAAGCCTTGTCAGGCTTCCAATATCCAACGCTTTACTCAAGCTCATCTCCCTAAATCCACGGCTTTTAACCTTTTGTGTGAGTGTGAATGCATGCGCACGGGTGTGTGAGCCTTTTCTCTTTGAAAATGTTAAAACAATGGATTTAGTCCCCAGAAAAAAAAAAGTGTATGTACATGTACTCAAAAGACTATAAAGAATTTTAGGGGGTTCAGAGAACTTTTAGGTGTCTGTGGATTAAGATCTGTGCTTCATGGATTAAGAACCTATTCTGCGTGCAGCTCAAATTGCATTGAGAATTCCATTTTTTTTTCTTTTCTAAAAAAATTATTTGTAGAGACAAGTTCTCACTATGTTGTCTAGGGCTGTTATCTAACTTATGGGCTCAATCCTCCTGCCTCGGCCTCCCAAAGTGCTGAGATTACAGGTATAAGCCATCACATCTGGTGAGAACTCTAATAAAAACAATGGCCAGGTGCGGTGGCTCACACTTGTAATCCCAGCAGTTTGGGAGGCTGAGGCAGGTGGATCAAGAGGTCAGGAGATCAAGAGCATCCTGGCTAACACGGTGAAACTCCATCTCTACTAAAAATACAAAAATAATAGCCAGGTGTGGTGGCAGACGCCTGTAGTCCCAGCTACTTGGGAGGCTGAGTCAGGAGAATGGCGTGAACCTGGGAGGCAGAGCTTGCAGTGAGCCGAGATTGCACCACTGCACTCCAGCCTGGGCGACAGAGCGAGACTCTAACTCAAAATAAATAAATAAATATAAAATAAATTAAATAAATAAGAACAATGACAGACATCTGACTACCCATCTTCTGTTCTCCTTCAACATGGCAAACTGGATTTCATTAATCTCACTCGTAGAATTTAGACTAAATACTGTCAATGAACGACACCTTCCCTAAAGGTTCAGATGGAACAAATAAATCGAATGTGTTCAACAGTTACAATGGAACAGAAAGGTTATTTTGATTAAATGCCACAAGTCAGCATGCAATCCTTCTGCAGTGTCCTCTGCACTCAAACGAACCCTCGGCCACGTAGGAAATCACTCCTTGGGGGACTCAGAAGGATTATTTGAGACGTGCTGTTTCTCCATGCCTAATAAATACTAACCGATCCTCAAATGAACCCCTCCCAGAGAGCCAAAGTCTGATGAGACAGTGGAAACAGCATACCCCGACCACATAATCTATTTAACACATTCAATTTATCTGTCTATTCCAACCTTACCAATATAAAACTAGCCCCTCACGCAAGTTCCGCCTGATCCACATTTGCTGACCGTTTTGGCCTGCTAGTACCCTCTTCTGAACCCGCAGAAGGTGCCATTCGTACCACTCAGGGGCCATTATGACTGCAGTGTTTCAATTACTGTTCTCCCGATTTCTTCCACCACACGGGTCCAGGAAGAGCCATCCCTCTTCTTGCCCTGTATGCCCCCAGTTCCTGATGGGACTAACGAGGAACACCAAATTCTTGGTCTCAGTTTCATCTCAGTAAGTCAATTTTGGATGAGGATAGAAATTTATAAAGGCCTCAGCCGAATGTGGTGGCTCATGCCTATAATCCCAGTACTTCGGGAGGTGAAGGCGGGTCAGGAGTTTGAAACAAGCCTGGCTCAACATGGTGAAACCGCTTCTCTACTCAAAATACAAAAAAATTAGCCAGGGGTGGTGGCAGTGATTTGTTTTATTCGACCACAGAGCAGCCGCCAGAGAAAAGGCAAGTAGGCAAGGTAAAAAAGAAACTTCATTAGTTAGCCAACGTGGAGGAAGAGAGGGCGAAGTTCACCGGTCTCCGGCGTTCTCGGGCGAACTTCCTACTTCCACAAAAGAGGACGCACCCAGGAAGCTCGCGCCGCGCGCCTGCCGGAGCGGCTTTTATGTCTTGGGCCTGGGGGTGGGAGGGCAGTGGGCAGGACATGGGCGGGTCGGGGGTCGGGCGGTAGGCGCGGCCACGTGGGTTTCGGTTTCCTCGGTCGGACGTCAGCTTGCGCCTGCGCAGTCGACCTTTGTTTCTCCCCGGGCGCGGGAAAGTTGGTGATGAAGAACCCGGAAATGCGCCATCTTAGTCCCTTCTGTTCTTTGCCCCTCTCCTCCCTCCGTCCAGACAGGCGCCTGTAATCCCAGCTACTCGTGAAGCTGAGGCATGAGAATCACTTGATCCGAGGAGGCAGAGCTTGCTGTGAGCCGAGATTGCACCACTGCACTCTAGACTGGGCAATAGAGCAAGACTCTGTCTCAAAAAAATAAATAAGTAAAAAATAAAAACTATAAAAGCCTAGTTTCTACCCATCTTGTGGGAGCTTTGAATCTGCCCCCATTTTTTCCTCCCAGCCTAATTCTAATCTACCAAGAGACTGCTGAGATATCATCACCTCCAGGCAGCCTTCCTTGATTTACCTTCCCTAACTTAGCACAGCCCTCCGTCTATGTTCTCACAGTCCCCTTGCCTCTGTTTGTAGTACAGTGCTATTACACCACATTATGGTTGTCTGTTTATAATTCTGTCCCTCCACCAGACTGTGACA
This sequence comes from Macaca mulatta, assembly GCF_049350105.2. Classification (NCBI taxonomy): domain Eukaryota; kingdom Metazoa; phylum Chordata; class Mammalia; order Primates; family Cercopithecidae; genus Macaca; species Macaca mulatta. The sequence goes on along the minus strand of NC_133425.1, from coordinate 9,398,134 downwards.
GTTGAATTATACTGTATCCGGACAGACATTGTGTTTTCTTTTCTCTGAGACCCTAGCACATAGCTATGGTACATAGTAGTTGCTTTTGTAGTGATTGCAAAAGTCATAGACGAAAGCTTCTCATTGGGTTTTCTGCACTAAAATGTCAATCATTGCAAACTCCTTCATCATATCTCCATCTTTCAGGGACACATCTTCTCCCTGTTTTTCTGCCTCCCTGATGGAAGCCTGAAATGAATCAGCCTCTCCCCTGCCTGTGTTGACTGGATGAACTGCTTTCTCCTGAACCATTTCCATAACTGTGATATTTTCTCAAGTCTCTCCCTCTGCCCAAATAAGCAAGTTTTCTTCTAATTGCATCATCCCGCCTTTCTCCAGTCTACGAGTTCAAAATCTAAGATGCTGCTATTTTAACTCAAGAGACTTTTCCTTGTGAGTCTGACAAATTGATATCTTCTTGTGCCACTTATCTTTGTTTTCATAATTCAGTACTGGGCACCTTTTGGAATAGACTAATTCATCTGCTCACGGGCTGGGGAGTTTCTCTCCCTTCACCCTGATGTTGACTTTTCTAGGAGGTGGTGTTGAGAAGGGAGCCTTCCATCTTCTGCAGAGGACCTGTAGGGTTTATCCTCAGCCAAGCCCTAAAGAATCTCTGCAAACCAGCTTAGACATAGAACAGTGGTTAACAAGCATCACTGTGGACGAGCACCACCGGGAGATGCTCAGTGGGGCGAGGTGTCCGTGGCCCCCTTCAGAGATTCAAATTCAGTACTTCTTAGGAGGGTTCAGGAATCTGTGTTTTCGATAAACGCTCCCAGATAATTCTGATGACGGTGTTGTGTGGCTCACAAGCTTACAAATGTCACTGTAGAATACTGATTGCCTTTATCTCTGGTGAAGGGTAGGCAATAGGAGAAGTTCCCATGACAGCTCCATCTAAGTAGGTTAGAGAATGATCCATGTTGGAAATGTACATTTCACCTGGGAGATGGCATGCATGCTGGCATGAGCATAGATTTTGGAGACAGATAGGCAAGAATCCTGCCCAGGCTACACACTGGCTGCGTTAGTTTGAGGCTACTACTTAACCCTTTCTTTTGTTTTTTGAGACGGAGTCTCGCTCTGTCACCCAGGCTGGAGTGCAGTGGCACAGGCACCCGCCACCACGCCTGGCTAGTTTTTTGTATTTTTGGTAGACACGGGGTTTCACCGTGTTAGCCAGGACGGTCTCGATCTCCTGACCTCGTGATCCACCCGCCTCGGCCCCCCAAAGTGCTGGGATTACAGGCGTGAGCCACCGCATCCGGTTGCTTAACCCTTTCTTAACATCGATTTGCTGATATGTAAGCCGAGATTTACTTTTCAGTGTTTTTGAGAGACTCAGAGATAAGAAAATTGAGTAGTTACCAGAGTTCCTAGCATGTAGTAGGCATTCGATAAGTGATGACTTATTTTCCTGTTATTATCATTAATATCCCTTTAAATTCCAGTGATCAGATTCCAGTAAAAAGTGAATTGGAACAAGGAAGGTCGGTTCCAGAATACTACTCCCTCCTCCCCACTCCACTTTCTGCTTCTCCCTCCTGGTTTTGGTTTCTCTTTAAGTGGTAATGCCGGTTTCAGATGAGATGTTCCCTGTCTTGTATTTTAAATACCGTAGGAAGTCAGATTTTGACAGCTCTCGTCTGCGCAAATGTAATGCCGGGCGAAGGGATGTGGAGGAAAGCAGAGGTTCTTTCTCTGCCAGCGTGGAGGTGTGCAAAGTGGCTGATTAGCCAGATATTTTTAAAGTTTCATAGGTGTGAGGCAGCCTCCGCTAATGAGAGTTTTAGGGGATTTCTCAAATCTAAAGTGAAGCGTGCCAAGAGTGGAACATGACCTTGGGGCTTTCCTGTACATGTTAACTAATATTACAAAGAACTCTCCGAAAACGCTCTGAAGTCAACTTCTGCAGGAGAGGGGGGAACAGGTGAGGCTCTGTGGACCAGGAAGGGAGACTTAATGATGGCTGCTATAAATAGACTCCTTCCGAAGACTGGGGCAGAATATCATGGGTAGTTTGCTAGGAGCAGAAAATGGAGGGCTCTGAGCCAGAAATCAGGTCAAGGGTCCTTATAACACTGTTTTATTTGGGGACAAAAGTTAGGGACAATCATGCATAGTCACCAAAGCACAAGGCTGATGGAGTTCCAGTCCCCACTGCCCCCTCCCCACAGTACTCCCCACTGACAACGCTTTCAAGGAACCAAATCTGTCATAAGTGAAGACCTGTTGGGACATCACCTCACACCTACTGGATGCCAACCCTCACACTTGACAGTTCGTTTAGACTAATTCCATCCTCCCTTTGAGACTTTGGTGGAGGCCCCCTGTTTCTGTTTTATAGACTGTGTAACTCATGCTTTACAAGAAATGTTCCAAAGTCCACATCAATACGATTATGTTGGTGCAAGAGTAATTACAGTTTTGTCATTACTTTTAGAGGTAAAAAACGCAATGACTTCTGCACCAACCTAATAAGTGGCAGGCAAGATTTGGACTCAGGACTCCCTGCACTCCTAGCAGCTGACATATTACGACACAGACATAAACTCTGAGACCTACTATGTCTGCGGAACGTGCCATCCACACCACTCAGGTACAATGATAATTGCAGTGTTTGAATTACTGTTTCCCCAATTTCTTCTCACATGGATTTAGGAAAAGGCATTCCCCCTCCTGCTTTCTATTCCCCCAATACCCACTGTTAGCCTCATCTCAGTAACCAAGCCAATTTTGGATGAGGCTAGAAATTTTTAAAAGCTTCATTTCTACCATCTTGTGAGGGTGATGAATCTGCAGGTGTGTAACCAACTATATCATCAGGCAACAGGCAATGATTGACATTGTAGTGCAGAAAAGCCAACAAGAAGTCTTTATCCATGGATTCTGTGATTACTACAAAGCAGCCTCCACGTGCCAGGCATTGTGCTATGTGCTAGGGACTCAGAGGAAATAAGGCACAATCTCTGTCATGACACAGTATGTGTCAACTGCACAGCCTGTTGGAGGTATGGTAGCAGAAACGGGTGGATGAGACTGGCTCTTTTGAAAAAAAAAAAAAAAAAAAAAAAAAGAGGGATGCCACAGAATCCAAGGGGATTAAAAAGGCAAAACTAAGATTCTGACAGGGGTCAGAGTCCTCTCAATGGGGTGGGGAGAAACGCAGATACAGGCTGGACAAGTTGGCTCATGCCTATAATCCCAGTACTTTGGGAGGCCAAGGTGGGTGGATCGCCCGAGGTCAGAAGTTCAGCACCAGCCTGGCCAACATGGTGAGACCCCGTCTCTACTAAAAATATAAAAACTAGCCAGGTGTGGTGCACACCTATAATCCCAGCTACTCGGGAGGCTGAGGGAGGAGAATGGCTTGAACCAGGGAGGTGGAGGTTGCAGTGAGCCGAGATGGCACCACTGCACTCCAACTTGGGTGACGGAGCAAGACTCTGTCTGAAAAAAAAAAAAAAAGAAAAGAGAAGAGAAGAAATGCAGATACAGACACACTGTGCACTGCAGTTGAAGATCCAGGTAGCAGGTGATACAAAGGGGGATTCATGGAATATATGGCCATCGCAGCAGGATCTTTCCTGCTAGGCAAACAGTCATGTCCGAGCAAGCAAGCAAGCATTAATGGCAGAGCTCAAAGTTGAGTGGACAGTTTTGAAGCCGTGTCAGGAAACCGAGGCCAAAACTAACGTGAATGGACTCAATCCTGATGGAATTGGGGAAAAGAGTGTCGATAAAAGGTGTGATTCAAGCTCTCCTGGGGATGCAGCAGGCTCAATGCCAGGTGCTTTTTCAGGCCCATCAGCTGTTGAAATTGAGGGTTGCTATATCTTTCTGGACCCAGTCTTTTTTTTTTTTTTTTTTTTTTGAGACTGAGTCTCTGTTACCCAGACTGGAGACTGGAGTGCAGTGGCACGATCTCAGCACACCGCAACCTCCACCTCCTGGGTTCAAGCAACTCTCCTGACTCAGCCTCCCAAGTAGCTGGGACTACAGGCACGCACCAACACACTTGGATGATTTTTGTATTTTTTTAGTAGAGACGGAGTTTCACCATATTGGCCAGGCTGGTCTTAAACTCCTGACCATAGTGATTCTCCTGCTTTGGCCTCCCAAAGTGTGGGATTACAAGTGTGGGCCACCGTGCCTGGCCTCTGGACCCAGTCTTAATCCCTGTTGTATACCCTCAGTACTTAGCACAGTGCCTGAAACATAGTGTTACTAAGGCTCCTGCCTCACTGTGAGTCTCCTTCACCAGTGTGCATGGGAAGGAAATAGGAGCCAGATATCCTAGGTTTAAGAGCTCGTTCTAAATAATGGCATTTGCAGCAACCTGGATGGAATTGAAGACCATTATTTCCAAGTGAAGTAACTCAGGAATGGAAAACAAAACACTGCATGTTCTCCACTCATAGGTGGGAGCTAAACTATGAGGATGCAAAGGCAAAGAATGATACAATGGAAAGGGTGGGAGGAGGGTGAGGGATAAAAGACTACCCATTAGGTACAGTGTACACTGCTCAGGTGATGGGTGCACCAAAATCTTAGAGGTCACCACTGAAGAATTCATCCATGCAACAAAACACAACCTGTTTCCCCAAAAGCTACTGAAATTAAAAAAAAAAAAAAAAAAAAAAAAAAAAAAAAAAAAAAAGGATGGGTGTGGTGGCTCACACCTGTACTCCCAGCACTTTGGGAGGCTGAGGCAGGTTGGATCACTTGAGGTCAGCAGTTTAAGACCAGCCTGGCCAACATGGTGAAACCCCGTCTTTTCTAAAAATACAAAAGATAGTTGGGTGTGCTGGTATGTGCCTGTAATCCCAGTTACTCAAGAGGCTGAGGCACGAGAATCACTGGAACCCGGGAGGCTGAGGTTGCGGTGAGCCAAGATTGTGCCACTGCACTCCAGCCTGGGCAACAGAGGGAGACTCCATCTCAAAAACAGAAACGAAACAAACAAATAAATAAATAAATAGTAAAAATGGAAATGAAAAAAGAAACAGTAAGGAGAAAAGAAATCTCACTTTCTAAGAAGTCAGGGGAAATAAGGGAGCACTCTCTATGGACTGGACGATCATGAAGAAGTTAGTCTTTGAGTCAGATCACCTTTGTGCATATCGTGTGTGTATCTAGATTTCCCCCACACATGTCACAATACCTCTGTGCTTTAATTGCTTGACTGAATATTGTGTGATAGGTAAACAAACCGGTATGGACCAAGGATGATGAAGCAAAGAGTGACAATAGTGACCTAAAAAATAATAAAAGAGTGACAATAGTGACCAACAACAAGAAAGAGCACTGAGGAGCCCTATGCAGCCTTCATATTTCATCAAAGATCCAAGGATCCAGTTGACTAGTACCTTTGCCTTCCTCACTTTGTGTCACCCAGGCCTGAACTACATATCATATAAAAACCCCTAGAACCCGGCAAATCTCTAAAATCCAGAAGACACTATTCAAACACATCGGATAAAACAAATACTATTTGGACATGCAAAAAAAGAAAAAAAAGAACTCGTTCTGCCCCTGAGTTCTGGGTAGACTTTCAGGAGGCCCACCAATTTCTCTGCAGAGTTTCTTCATCTGCAAAATTTGTAAAAATTCCTTCTGGGGCTGTGCAGAAAAGACATAAGCACGTTCCTTATCTCTCAGCCGTCTGGGGCACAGCCCAAAGTGGTGAATCTTAAAAATGGAAATATCTTTGAAGTCTCATACTTTATCTTTAAAAAAAATCACACACATTCTGTATTCTGCACCATAATATATTCCTATTCTGCACCACAATATATTCCAGTTTGCTTTAACATAAAATAATGTTGTTTCCCCCCCAAAAATTGAGGACAGTTGATAATCTAGGAAGATGCGTTTCTTCCCCTATTTTCATATGCCTCCCGGTACACTGTGTGCCCCAGTTTAAAAGCCTTTTGAAAAGAAGAAAGCAAAAATAAAAGAAAACTATAAAGCACTGAACAAGTGCAAAGCATTCTTAGGTTCTTATTTATTAATAAATAATTGTTTTAAATAATTAATGCCAATCACATCCACTTAAATGGCCCAAGTCCTTCAGGAATTAGAGACAGCCTCAGCCACAGCTAAAGAAAAACACAGCTGGAAAGAGAATATCTTCCCTTTGGACTCAGCTCCGGTGAACACTTTTCTCTCCAGTAATGCTGGCTTCTAGGTTGGGCTCCATTTTCAATCCCACCTGATAGGGCCAGGGCAATCAACAGCAGCAGCAATAGAAAAACAAAACTCACCACCATGTGAAGGAAGCATTGTGCTAAGTATTTTACAAGGATTATTGCATTTCTTCCTCATCACAGAACTACATCGTAGGTATTATGTGCAATTTGCAGAAAAGGACACAGCAGCTCAGGAAGTTAAGGAGTTCTTCCAAGGGCACACAGGTAGAGGTGGAAACAGGACCACTTCCAAAGCAGAAGTCTGCAAACTAACAACTACATCCTCTCCCAGGGGTCAAATCTAGCCGCCACCCCTGAAGTTTTATTGGAACACAACCACACCTCTCTATGTATGCACTGTCTATGTCTACTTTTGTGCTGCAATGACATACATGAGTTGTTGCAAAAGAGACCTTTGGCCCTCAGAGCATAAAATACTCAGTATGTGACCCCTTACGAAAAAAATGGCTAACCCTCATCTAGAGCTCTCACTATTCATCACAGTTACTATTTATCGCAGAGGTTCTTTCTCCCGGAAGCCTGATGCTGACGTCTTACAGGACACAGAATCACCCAAGATCCAAGAGCACCATTTGGTTCAGAAGAGGAAAGGCCCGGATGGAAGGGAATCATCCTTGTCTGCTTTGCTTCCAAACTGTGCATCCACAAGGCTCTGCCCACATTACCTCTTCCTGCCGGTTCTCAGGGCTAATGCTCCAGTGGTCTATGGACGACTCGCCTCAGATTCCTACCACTTGCTGAAACTCCTTCCACGGCTCAGGTAGCTGTGGCCTGGTGATGACATCCCAATTCCTTCTCATGGGATCAGAAGGTTTTTCATGACCAATGAGTTTATGTTTTTCTACTTTCTTTTTCTTTCTTTCCTTTTTTTTTTTTTTTGAAATGGAGTCTTGCTCTCTCACCCAGGCTGGAGTGCAGTGGCGTGATCTTGGCTCACTGCAATCTCCACCTCCCAGGTTCCAGAGATTCTCCTGCCTCAGCCTCCCGAGTAGCTGGGACTACAGCCACGCGCCACCACGCCCGGCTAATTTTTGTATTTTTTAGTAGAGACAGAGTTTCACCATATTGGCCAAGCTGGTCTCAAACTTCTGACCTCGTGATCCACCTGCCTCAGTCTCCCAAAGTGCTGGGATTACAGGTGTGAGCCACTACACCAGGCTGGTTTTTCTGCTTTCAGTCTTTGACTTTTTTGGTGGGGGTGGGGGCAAATTTTTTGTCTTCCTCCAACATTGCTGTATTTCTCAGCACCCTCCTAAAACATTTCTCCTTCGCATAAGAGGTGGGTTGCTGATAGGTTCGGTCAGAGCTTAGGTTCCTGCGTGCTGGTCAGTGGAGCTCCTAACCTTTGGAGGCCCTGTGTGGTCCACCTCTTGCAATGACTGCTTCCAGGTGATAGAAACACACTCTTGTTTCCTCTTCCCTCTGCCCCCTTTCTCCTGCTCTTCACTGGTAGGTAAATTAGGGCAGGTTCTCTTCTGTACTTCCACATTCCATAGATTCAAAGGAGAATGAAGTTTCGTTGTCCCGTCAACTCAGCTCTCACTGGAGCTATGCAAGGGTCGAATTTGGCACGCCGGCTAAGCCGTGGGAAAAGGAATACGGCTGCTATGTGTAATGTAAAGATTGCTGTTGGGAAATGAAGACATGAGAAGGATGGGTGGCAGGATTTGACCGTTACTCTGTCCCTGGATAAAAAGCACCACAATGGCCCTCACACTCACTTGGAAGTCCAACAGTTTTCATCTTCACGCCAGAATCGTAGAGGCTCATTCCATTCCGTAAGACTTCATGACTCTCACCTTTCTCACTGCTCCCCTTTTTAATGAAATCCACCCTCCTCTTTCTTCTAATTGTTAACTCCTACTCATCTTAAAAACTCAATGCCAAGGCCAGGTGCAGTAGCCCACATCTGTAATCCCAGCACATTGGGAGGTCGAGGAGGGTGGATCATTTGAGGTCAGGAGTTTGAGACCAGCCTGGCCAACATGATGAAACCCCATCTACGCTAAAAATACAAAAATTAGCTGGGTGTGGTGGCGGGCGCCTGTAATCCCAGCTACTCAGGAGGCTGAGGCAGGAGAATCACTTGAACTCAGGAAGTGGAGGTTGCAATGAGCCAATGTTGTGCCACTGCACTCCAGCCTGGGTGACACAGCAGGACTCCGTCTCAAAAAAGTAACAACAACAACAAAAGACACTCAATGCCAGATTTGTGTTTCTTTGGGGGTTCTGTCTTCTAGAACGCCCCAGTAAAATTTGTATGTTTCTCCCCCAGGTTCCAAAACCTTCCTGTGCCTGCTCCAGTTCTGGCCCTGACCTGCACCTTTTTGCAGCTGTGAATTTACTTCTTGATACTCCCATTAGCCCGGGAAATGTTTGAGGGAGAATATTCTGTTTTATTCATCTCCCACTCTCCCAAATTAGCACAACCTCTGGCACAGAGCGTGCATAACACTTAGAATACACTAGGCTACAAATAACAGACTTCTTAACTAACAGTGGCTTAGAACAAAAGAACATTCCACGTGTATTTAAAGGGAAGTGCAGACGTAGGTGGTCCCAGGGTTGGGTTGGACTCTCCGAAATGTCATTTCAGATGCAGACTTCTCCACTTTTTCTGTACTGCACCTTCTGTAATGGAGAGATTTCCCTTCACAGTCACAAGGTGGATGTCTCAGTCTAGGCATCATATCCTCCCATGACAGCCTTCCAAAGAGGTAGCAAGGGGGGCTTCAGGGGTGCCACAGAACTTCTGATTTTTTTTTTTTTTAACTTCAAAGGCACCTGTGCAGGATGTGCAGTTTGTTACATAGGTAAACGTGTGTGACGGTGGTTTGCTGCACAGGTCATCTCATCACCCGGGTATGAAGCCCAGCATCCATTAGCTATTCTCCCTGATGCTCTCCCTCCTCCCCCTCCCAACCTCCAACAGGCCCCAGTGTGTGCTGCAGAATATTTTTCACATGTGTAGTTTTTCTTATTTTTTTTCTGGGAGGTACTTACTGGACGCCACCACTCCCTTAAGCTGATTTTTCTGCATGTTTTTTTTTTTTTGTTTGTTTGTTTTGTTTTATTATTATCTTGTTTTTGAAATGAAGTTTTGCTCTTGTTGCCCAGGCTGGAGTGCAATGGTGCGAACTTGGCTCACTGCAACCTCCACCTCCCAGGTTTGAGTGATTCTCCTGTCTCAGCCTCCCAAGCATCTGGGATTACAGGTGCCTGCCACCATGCCGGACTAATTTTTTTTGTATTTTTAGTGGAGATGGACTTTCACCATGTTGGCCAGGCTGGTCTCGAACTCCTGACCTTAAGTGATCCACCTGCCTTGGACTCCCAAAGTGCTGAGGTTTCAGGCATGAGCCACCGGGCCCGGCCGTCTGCATGTCTTACTGACCACAGTTGGGTACATGCTCTCTGTTAAACCAGGATCTGGCTAAGGGGAGCCTCTCAATGGTGATGGGTTTATAACAGTTTATAAATGTCTATTAGGGGAGGCAAGGGGAATGGATGCTCTTATTGGACATTTTCAAATAATAACAACTTTAACCCCAACTATTTATTCACTCCCTAAATTCTGTATGCAGGGGGCAACTTGTGTTCCAAGAGTCATTGTTATCAATAAAGGACGGGTGCTTCCCCGGCCCAGTATTACAAGGGGGTAACTTTCTACTCAGAGGAAGCAGGGGAAAAGCCTCACTCTTCAAAACTCCATTCTCTCCCAGATGGAATATGGAAGAAATACAATGGGGAAAAACACGGCTAGAGCCCCCACGGACCACACAGACCCCCCCTGAAACTTCTGGAACAGATTTTAGTTCTCTTCAGTTTAATCATGCTTGTTGAGGACCTACTAAGTTCCATTCCCAGTTTCAGCCATAAACAGGCAGAGCCCTGCCCTTCATGAAGTTTACATCAAGGAGAGATTCACAGTGGACAAAGAAGATGAAGGAGCCTCTCGGTCATTGATCATTGTGCTGTGGGATTTATTCTGATTCATTCATCTATTCATTTAACAAGTATTTATTGCAAACCTACTGCATGCCTACCACTGTTGTCTATGTATTGGAGATCCAGTGATGAACAAATCAGATAGGATTTTTGCTCTGATGAAGTTTATGGTCTAGAGCAGTGGCCCCAACCTTTTTGGCGCCAGGGACTGGTTTCGTGGAAGACAATTTTTCCATGAACAGGGGATAGAGGGTTGGTTTCAGGATAATTCAAGCCTATTACATTGACTATTAGATTCTCATAAGGCGGCCAGGTGCAGTGGCTAATGCCTGTAATGCCAGCACTTTGAGAGGCCGAGGTGGGTAGATCACTTGAGGTCAGGAGTTCTAGGTCAGCCTGGCCAACATGGTGAAACCCCATCTCTACTAAAAATACAAAAATAAAAAAAATAGCCAGGTGCCTTTAATCCCAGCTATTTGGGAGGCTGAGACAGGGGAATCCCTTGAAACTGGGAGGCAGAGGTTGCAATCAGCCGAGACCACACCATTGAACTCCAGCCTGGGCAACAAGAGCAAAACTCCATAACAACAATAATAATAATAATAATAATAAAAGATTCTTGTAAGGAGCACGCAACCTAGATCCCTCTCGTGCACAGTTCACAATAGGATTTGTGCTCCTATGAGAATCTAATGCCACTGCTGATCTGACAGGAGGTGGAGCTCAGGTGGTTACGCTCACTGGCTTCCCGCTGTGCAGTGGGTTCCTAACAGGTCACGGACCAGTACTGCTTTGCAGCCCGGGGGTTAGGGACACCTGTTCTAGAGGGAGACACCTGTTCTAGAGGTTAATAAAGATATGAAAAGATAGATTAAAAAATGACATCCAAAAATAAATGCTTCTAGTAAACAGGGTAAATGATGGAAATGAACAGGAGTTTCCGCTTTTGACTGGGTGATGAAAGAAAGGCTCTCAGAAGAGATCGGACTTGACCTGAGACCAGAAGGGTATGAGACATCCAGTGACATAGGAAGGTGTGTGAACATCTGTGTGTGCGTGTGTGTGTGTGCATGTGTGTGAGAGAGAACGCTCACTCTGGGCAGAGAAAACTGCCAGGGTAAAGGACTGGAGACAGGAAATAATTTTGACTGTTCAAAGGATGTGCAGTTTGTCTCATGCAGAGTGAGCAAAGGGAGAGGCCGGGTGCAAGGTGAGGTTGCCGAGGAAGGCAGGGCCCTTTAGGTAGGGCTCAGTAGGCCGTACTAAAATACTTCCTTAAAATACATTTTCCCTGCCTACTTTCGTGCTAGCATGAGCAACATGGATAAGAAATGCATAAAATACTTTAAATAGGAGCTGTGGGGCTTGCTTGAGCACATTATTTGTTATTATGTTATTTGAATTGTAGGATGCAGCTCCCATGAATACTGCTGTTTGCACAGCCTTATTTGCTTGGTCTGTCGTGGTCCTGGTTAATGCTGGCGTCTGTGCAATCTTCCTATGTTCTGTGGCTTCCCGAGAGAAGCCCCATCGTGGATTCAATAAAGCTAGCAATAAAGCCCATATTAATAATGTATGCAGAGCTATATATGTCTATTTATAAGGTGCGGAATTGCAGTCCAAATGCATCCCTTCTCTCTCTTCAGATGAATGTAAGTGGCCTGAACTATGTTAGATGAGGTTTCTCTCCCAACCTGACACCCCTTTTCACCACACTGCATATTAAAAGCTGAGCTAAGTGCTGTGCCAGCCCTGGGACCATTGCATATACATTGCCCCTTGGATCTAGGATGATTATTTATGTAGGAAATAGGAGATGAAGCTTGCCTGGAAACATGCCATGATTCACAACTGGAAAGAGGAAGAAGTAACTGGGAAACCACATGGATATGGAGATAGATGAGCTTTCTTGGAAGATATCCTTTATATGAGAAGAGTTCAGTGAGGCAGCAGCATATAAGAAAAGAAGGCATCAGGCCAGGTGCAGTGGCTCACGCCCGTAATCGCAGCACTTTGGGAAGTCAAGGCATGTGGATCACCTGAGGTCAGAAGTTTGAGATCAGCCTGGCCAACATGGTGAAACCCTGTTTCTACTAAAAATACAAAAACATTAGCTGGACGGGGTGGTGGGCACCTGTAATCCCAGCTACTCAGGAGGCTGAGGCAGGAGAATCACTTGAACCTGGGAGGCGGAGGTTGCCGTGAGCCGATATCACACCACTGTACTCCAGTCCGGGCAACAGAGCGAGACTCCGTCTCAAAAAAAAAAAAAAGAAAAAGAAAAAAGAGAGAAAAGAAAAGAAGGCATCTACTGTATGATGTGTACCTACTATGCATCAGAGAATATTCTAGGACACACACACACACGCGCACACACACACACACATACAGACACACCTTGAAGATATTACAGGTTCAATTTCAGACCACTGCAATAAATAAAATATCATAATAAAGTGAGTCACACAGATTTTTTTGGTTTCCCAGTGCATATAAAAGTTACAGCGACACTATTCTGTGGACTATGAAGTATGCAATAGCATTATGTCTGAAAAAATGCACCTACCTTAATTTAAAATACTATTGCTAAAAATGCTAATGATCATCTGAGCCTTCAGCAAATTGTCATCTTTTTGCTGGTGGAGGGTCTTGCCTTGATGGGGATGGCAAGGGGTGTTGACTGATCAGGGTAACACTGGGCTAAACAGTGGGGTGGCTATGATAATTTCTTATAATAAGACAACAATGAAGTTTGCCACATCAATTGACTCTTCCTTTCATTAGAGATTTCTCTGTAGCATGCAATGATGTTTGATAGCATTTCACCGAAGGTAGAACTTCTTCCTTTTTTGTTGTTTGTTTGGTTGGTGGGTTCTTTGTTCTTGAAACCCAGTCTCTCTTGGTCGCCCAGGCTGGAGAGCAGTAGCGTGACCTTGGCTCACTGCAACCTCTCCTTCCTTGGTTCAAGTGATTCTCGTGCCTCAGCCTCCGAATAGCTGGGATTACAGGTATGCATCACCATGGCTGGATAATTTTTGTATTTTTAGTAGAGACAGGGTTTTGCCAGGTTGGCCAGGCTGTTCTCAAACTCCTGGCCTCAAGCGATCCACCAACCTAGGCCTCAAAGTGCTGGGGTTACAGGCATGAGCCACCGTGCCCAGCCAGTAGAACTCCTTTCAAAATTTGTCAGTCCTCTCAAATCCTACCACCGCTTTATCAATTAAGTTATGTAATATTCTAAATCCTTTGTTGTCATTTCAACAAAGTTCACAGCATCTTTCCCAGGAGTAGATTCTAGCTTAAGAAACCACTTTACTTGCTCACCCATAAAAAATAAGTCCTCATTTATTAAAGTTTGGTCATGAGATTGCAGCATCTCAGTCACATCTTCAGGCTCCACTTCTAATTCCAGTTCTCTTGCTGTTTCCACCACATCTGCAGTTACATCCTCCAGTGAACTCTTGGTGCCTCAAAGTTATCCCTGACAGTTGGCCTCAACTTCTTCTAAACTCCTGCTAAATGTTGAAATCTTGACATCCCATGAATCATAAATATTCTTAATGGCATCTAGAATGGTAAATTTTTTCCAGAAGGTTTTCAATTTTACTTTGCTCAGATCCATCAGAGGACAATATCTATGGCAACCATGGCCTTACAAAATGTATTTCTTAAATAATAAGATTTGGAAGTCAAAATTACTCCTTGAGCCATGGGCTGGAGAATGAATATTGCATTAGCAGGCAAGAAAACAGTGTTAATTGCCTTGTACCTATCCACCAGAGCTCTTGGGTGATCGGGTGCATTTTTAATGAGCAGTAATATTTTGAAAGGAATCTTTTTCTGAGCAGTAGATCTCAACAGTGGGCTTTAAAAATTCAGCAGACCATGCTATAAACAGATGTGCTGTCATCCAGGCTTTCTTGTTTCATTTATCGAGCACAGGCAGAGTAGATTCAGCTTATTTCTTAAGAGCCCTGGGATTTTCAGAATGGTAGATAAACATTTACTTTAACCTAAAGTCATCAGCTGCATTAGTCCCTAACAAGAGAGTCAGCCTCTTTTTTGAAGCTTGAAGCCAGACACTGACTTCTCTCTAGCTATGAAAGTCCTAGATGTGTCAGTCAGGAGAGTCTAAATGATGCCACAGTAACAAACAAGCCCAAAAATCTTAGTAGGCTGAAACAACAAAGTGAGTTATTTCTCGGTCACATTAAATGTTCACATTTGATGGAGATGGGTGTGAGGAGGGCTCGACTCGTTGTGGTCAATGAGGAGCACAGGCTTAGCTGAAGAAGACTGCGTCTCTCTGCTCCTCACTGTCAGAGGCGGGAGGAAGGGGCACACCACAAGCCACACATTTGCCTTTAAAGCTTCTGTCCAGAAGGGACCCATGTCATTAGCCAAATGGACTCACATAATCATTCACAATTTCAAATGCACGAAGTACAAGCCTAGCATGTGTGCAAAGTGAGAAGAGAGCAAGAATACTTGCACAGAGCCTCTAATACCTACCGGTGAGGTACTAAGGGTTACCCTATGTTCTGATAGAATTAAGGGAGGTAGCCTGGAGCTTGGAGGGAGCCCTTGGGTTTTAGGTAAAACTCAAGTCCTTATGAAAAGAGGAAAAACAACAATAATGAGAAATCCTGTGCCCCTGGGCATTCAGAGTATGCCTGACAGCAGCTCCGAGAGAGGGGAGTTAAAATCTCCCTGTGTCAATGACTACTGAGGATGCAGAGATGTCCCCGAGGAGAGGCAGTTCTGAGAGGGCTGTTGGTTAAAACTGAGGAGCTCCAGCACCAAAAGAACTGAACCTTCCTTGTGTGCATGTCTGTGTGCCAGATGACCAGACCTTCGGGACCACACCAGCAAAATCCATCTTGAAAAAAAACAAAGCTGGTGGACTCACATTTCCCATTTCAAAACTTACTACAATGCAATCTTGATTACCAAATCAAGATTGGGTGGTACTAGCATAAGAACAGACATACAGATCAATGGAATATAACAGAGCACCTAGAAATAAACTCTTACATATATGGTCAGTTGATTTTCAACAACAATGACAAAACCTTTTTTTCCTGAAACAGAGTCTTGTTTTGTTGCCCAGGCTGGAGTGCAGTGGAGCTGCTATCTTGGCTCACTGCAACTTCCACCTCCTAGGTTCAAGTGATCCTCCTGCCTCAGCTTCCTGAGTAGCTGGAATTATAGACACATGCCACCATGCTAACTTTCGCATTTTTAGTAGAGACAGGATTTCACCATGTTGCCCAGGCTGGTCTCAAACTCCCAAGCTCACACAATCCACTGATCTCGGCCTCCCAAAGTGCTGAGATTACAAGTGTGAGCCACTGCACCTGGCTGACAAAATCATTTAATGGGGAAAAATAGTACTTTCAACAACTGAATATCCATATGCAAAAGAATGAAGTCAAACCCTTACTTCACATGATATATAAAAATTAACTCAAAATTGGTCAAAGACCAAAATTGAGAGTTAAAACTATAAACTCTTAGAAGAAACATTGGTATAAATATTTGTGGCCTTGAATTAGGCAGTGGTTTCTGAGATAAGACACTTAAATCACAAGCTACAAAAGAAAAATACAGATAAATAAAAATCAAAACTAAAAACTTGTCCTTCTCAAAGGACACAAGAAAATGAAAAAAATGACCCACAGAATGGAAGAAAATGTTTGCAAAGCATGTATCTGATAAGATTCTAGTACCCAGAATATATAAATGATTCTTATAATGCAACAATAAAAAAACAAATACACCATCAAAAATTGTGTATTTTTAATTTTAATTTGTGGGGAAATTTTTAATAGACTTTTTTTAAAGAAAATGCACAGTCAATAAGGACATGAAAAAAATATCCAATATTAGTGAAATGCAATTCAAAACCACAATGAGCTATTATTTCACACTCAGGACAGCTATTATATAATATATAATTTATATGTAAATAACATATAAAATATATAATATATAATTTATATATAAATAACAAAATATATAATATATAATTTATATGTAACTAATATATAAAATATACAATATATAAATAATGTATTTATAATGATAATAAGTTTTGACAGAGATGTGGGGAGATTAGGACCCTTGTATACTGCTCGCCTCATGGGAATAGTAAAATAGTGCGGTTGCTTTGGAAAGCAGTGTGGCAGTTTCTCAAAATGTTAGACATGGAATTATCATATGTCCCAGCAATTTCAATTTTAGGGATTTATACTCAAGAGAACTGACAACCCAGGTCCACACAAAAACTTATGTAAGAGTGTTTGTAAAAGCATACTCAAGGTAGCTTCAAAATGGAAGCTGCCTGAATATTTATCAACTGATCAGTGAATAAAGCAATTGGAGCATATACATGAGATGGAATATTATTTAGCCACCAAAAGGAATGGAGCACTGATACTTGCTGCAACAGAGATGACCCTTGAAAACATATAGGTACTCTTCACAATGGCAAAGACATGTAATCAACCTAAGTGCCCATCAATGATAGACTGGGTAAAGAAATGTGGTATACCATGGAATACTATGCAGCCATCAAAAGGAATGAGTTCATGTCCTTGCAGGGACATGGATAGAGCTGGAAGCCATTATCCTCAGCAAACGAACACAAGAACAGAAGACCAAATATTGCATATTCTCACTTGTAAGTGGGAGCTCAATAATGAGAACTCATGACCTTATGGAGGAGGACAACACATCCTGGGCCTGTTGGATGGTAGGGGGTGGGAGGAGGGAGAGCATCAGGAAGAATAGCTAATGGATGCTGGGCTTAATACTTGGGTGACGGCATGATCTCTGCAGTAAACCACCATGGCACACATTGACTTCTGCAACAAACCTGCACATCCTGCACATGTACCCCTGAACTTAAAACAAAAGTTGGAAAAAAAACAAAAAAAACTATGTTTAACATATATTTGGCATTCAATAAATATTTGTTGAATGAATGAATGAAAAAAAAGACAATGTGCTAGGTAAAAGAAGCTAGATACAAAGGTATACAGGTCGTGTGATTCCACTTTTATGAAATGTGTGAAACAGACGAATTCATAGAGGAAATAAGTAGATAAGTGGCTGCTAGACACTGTGAGCAGTGAGAAATGGGGGGTTTCTTTTGGGGGTACTGAAACTATTCTGGCATTATATAGTGGTGATGGTTGTTTATAACTTTTTGACTATGCTAAAAAAAAAACCCACTGAATTCTGTAGTATGTGGATTATATGTGAATTAAAAAACTATATAGCTAGTCATGACCCCAAATTTCTAAAGCAGATTGACTCTGTGTTTGTTGTTTGTTTACTTAAGATAGGGTCTTGCTCTGTTGCCCAGGTTGGAGTGCAGTAGCACCATCACGGTTCACTGCAACCTCGAAATCCTGGGCTCAAGTGATCCTTCCACCTCAGCCTCTTGAGTAGCTGGGAACTCAGGTGCATGCCCTCGTGCGTGGCTTAAAAATTTTTTTTTTTTTGTAGACACCTGGGAGGTGGGTCTCACCATGTTGCCAAGGCTGATCTTGAACTCCTGTTGAACTCAAGCAATCCTCTAACCTTGGTCTCCCAAAATGCTGGGATTACAGGCATGAGCCGCTGCTTTCGACCATGCTTCTGTAATCTCAGCTCTGACATTGGCCATGAGATCTTGTGCCCCATATCTGCTTTTTGGGGGCGGTGGGGGGACAGAGTCTCCCTCTGTCACCAGGCTGGAGTGCAGTGGCACAATCTTGGCTCACTGCAACCACCACCTCCCAGGTTCAAGTGATTCTCCTGCCTCAGCCTCCTGAATAGCTAGGACTACAGGTGCCTGCCAGCATGCCCAACTATTTTTTTATTTTTAATAGAAACCAGGTTTCACCATGTTGGCCAGGATGGTCTCGATCTCTTGACCTTGTGATCTACCTGCCTCGGCCTCCCAAAGTGCTGAGATTACAGGCATGTGCCATGATGCCCGGTTCTATACCCAACTTTTAAATGCATCAGTGCCTTAATCTCTGTTAGAGATAACAAAACAACATGTTGTCAGATTCCTGGAAGGACTGTATGAGTTTCTGCATATGAAGAGCCTAGAACAGTCCCTGATATGCATTAGAGCTCAAAACATTGCTGTTCCTGGCCTGTAAGAGTTATAGTCTAGAGAAAGTGTTGACACGCAAACAGAAAATGACAATTCAGCATATCAAGTGCTGTGATGGGGAGACACACCAAGTATTTTTGGAACAGTTGGCTGTTTGATCCAGCCTGGGGCAGCAGAGGAACCTTCCTGAAGGAGGTGATATCTTGGATGGGCTTAAGGACAAGAAGGAACCAAGCTGGCAAAGAAGATACAAGTAATTCAGATAAAAGAAGCAGCACATTCAAACACTCTGATTTGAGAGAAAGCGCATGGTGCCTTCCCTGAGCGGGAGATGGGAAAGAAGTGAGATTTGGGGGCTGGGGCATCAGGCAGGGGTCAGACCACAAAAGCATTATACAATTTTGTTTTATCTTGGAAATTTTATCTTGGGAACCACAGGGAGCCACTCAGGAATTTTAAATAGAAATGATAGAATTAGACTTGCACTAATTTATGAAGCTCCCTGTGCCCATGGGGTGGTAAATATTTTAGGGATACGGAAAAACAAAAAAGGAAAGATGTAGAAAGATCACTTGAGAGGCTGACCTGCTTTTGCAGGCTGAGAAGATATAGAACCAGCAAGTAAAAAGAAGCCAACAACAGGGGAAGTGGGTGGGAAGTGAGGCATTGGGCTGACCTGGAAGGGCTTCTGGATCCCTGGCTTGGCTGAGAGCGGGTGGTGGTGCCGCCTCTGAGATGAAGATCTAAGAAGAGAAACCTGCAAGGAGGAGGAAAGAAAATGGTTTCCAACTTGGGTAGAATGAGAATCAGGTGTCCGTGGGCTTCCAGGTGCTGGGGCCAAGTCTGCAAAGCCACGGTCAATCGCCCCATCTCTAAATTCAGGCATTCATTTTGTTTAAAAAGCCAGAGTCTCATGAGTTCTAATACTTAAGCCATTATCACTCACAGACAACTTTGTATGAGCTTGTACAAGACACTCAGTTCTCAGAACTTCAGTTTTACCGCCAGTAAATGTGGGTAAATGACGATTCCTCCCCCATCCTGCTCTCAGGGAGAATCATGGGGCGAAGTGAGATCCGTGTATAAAAGTGGTTTATGGGTTGTAAAGTGTGGTATACCCGAAAGGTGCTATCAGTATAACAAATAATATAAATTAGAGTTGTATGAATAATGAAGCATTTTTGAATCAGTTTTCTTAAAGAATACGGTACCTGGATCAGTCATAATAATGTTAATTAATCTCCAGCATCTATTTGATACTTTATTGTTTGGCACACTGCTTCCACGTTTCTTATCTGAGCAGATACTTAACCTGTGTACTGAATAGGCTGAGATAATCATTTTGCAGAGGAGGAAATAGAGATATAGAGAAGGTAAATATATCTCCTAAGGTCACCCAGTTAGTAAGCATCAGAGATGGTCTCACTCCTAATCCAAGCACTTCCATCTATACCACAAGGTCTGTTAAAAAGTAATTTGGGCCGGATGCGGTGGCTCACACCTGTAATCCCAGCACTTTGGGAGACTGAGGCGGGTGGATCACTTGAGGCCAAGAGTTCAAGACCAGCCTGGCCAACATGGCAAAACCCCATCTCTACTAAAAATAACAAAATTGCCTAGGCGTGGTGGCCCGTGCCTGTAATCCCAGCTACTGGGGAGGCTGAGGCATGAGAATCACTTGAACCTGGAAGGTGGAGGTTGCAGTGAGCTGAGCTCACGCTCCTGCACTCCAGCCTGGGCGACAGAGTGAAACTCTGTCTAAAAAAAGAAAAAAAAAAAGAAAAAAAAAGAAAGCAATTTGAAGATTGGTTCTCTAGATTCTAGATAACAGGTGTTAGGTTTATGGCAATTGCAGAGACTGCTATTGCCTACCTAACATCTATTCTTCCCTTGTTACTTAGCAAAAAAACGCTCTCATTTTATTTGGTGTGGCAAAGTGCTCAGGTACAATACTACATTACTACAATACCACATTACTACACCACCACATTGCTACAATACTACATTACTACAGTTACTACAACACTGCAACCTTCCTAGTGAGAAGGAGTGGCTATGCATCTCCGTTCTCTTCAATTATATATACATGAAAATGTACGGGATTTATGACAAAATTTAGAAGAAGCTCACTTGGCTGGGAAGTGGATCCTTTACGCTCTTCCTACTTCCTGCTGCCTGGGATGGGGCCATGATGACTGCAGTTCCAGCAGCCGTCTTGGACCATGAAGTGACCCTGAGGATGAATGCCTGAGTTCCTAAGCCACTCTGTCAGCCCCAAGCTGCCTGTCTCTAAACTTTATTTATTTATTTATTTATTTAGAGATGGAGTCTCGCTTTGTCATGCAGGCTCGAGTCCAGTGGCACGATCTTGGCTCACTGCAATCTCCACCTCCGGGTTCACGCCATTCTCGTACCTCAGCCTCCTGAGTAGCTGGAACTACAGGTGCCTGCCACCACGCCCGGCTAAGTTTTTTTTTTTTTTTTTTTGGATTTTTAGTAGAGACGGGGTTTCACCGTATTAGCCACGATGGTCTCAATCTCCTGACCTCATGATCTGCCCGCCTCAGCCTCCCGAAGTGCTGGGATTACAGGCGTGAGTCACCACACCTAGCCTCTAAACTTCATTTTTAATGTGAGGGTGGAACAAAGCTCTCCCTAAGCCCTCATCCTTTCAGTTTTTCTGTTAAATGCAGCCAAGCACAATCATAATTGATCTAAGAGTATCACATAGCATCTTTTTATGCAGGGTATGTAGTCAAGACCCCCAACTTCTGGATACAGGAGAGAAGAGATTCTTTTCCACCAATCTCTTACACTATTTTTCTTATTTTTATTTATTTATTTATTTATTTTTTTCTTTTTTGAGACCAAGTCTCACTCTGTTGCCCAGGCTGGAGTGCAGTGGTCCGGTCTTGGCTTACTGTAACCTCTGCTTCCCGGGTTCAAGTGATTCTCTTGCCTCAGCCTCCTTAGTAGCTGGGACTACAGGCATGTGCCATCACGCTCCACTAATTTTTTTTTTTTTTTTTGTATTTTTAGGAGAGACAGGGTTTCATCATGTTGGTCAGGCTGGTCTCGAACTCCTGACCTCAAATGATCCGCCCGCCTCACCCTCCCAAAGTGCTGGGATTACACCCACCTGGCCCCAATCACTTATATTCAGATCTCAACTTGAAGTCAATTTCGCTACTAGAGATGGTTTCACAGGGTGCTGAGGGTTGGAAGGTAAGCTTCTGTCAATCCCCTCAAGCCAAGGTTTTCCCGTGCAATATCCTCAGGCCATAGAATCACTATGCACATTTTGTCTGTGCGGTTGGCGCCCTTGGCCGGAGAAATAGCATTTCTTTCTTATCTTGCTCTTTCTAATGCCAGCCCAGCAGATTGTCGGCTGCATCTAAATACATTCAATTATCATGAAGGCAACAGTGTGGCTAGAACCCCCTGGCCAGGCAAGTCAACTGGAGCAAATTGCCGCTGCATGGGAGCAAACCGAGGACCTAACGAGCGATCCGGCAGAGTTTGGGGCAGCGGATGCCGCTCCCCAGCTCGGATTTCCAGAGGCAGTTTAATGTCAACGTCAGTGGGTTCCACACTGGCAGTCTCTTACCTCAACTTCAACTCCATGCCCGCTGACATTTTCCTTTCTTTCAAATTGGCAGCGGGAGCCAGGGAAAACCTAAATTTAACCGCCGGAGAATATACCACATGACATTTGTGGGCCTCACACGTTCGGTTTAAGACTTTGAAAGCTAATTTAGCCATGCGATGCCTCCACAAGTGACGAGGTTTGATACACCTGAACTTCTGTCATTGTTAGCCACTGTGGTATCATTCTGTCTCTTGAGACTTCATTCTTTAATAACTGCTATCTTAAGCCCCCAGAGAATAGCACTAATGAGTATTTGAAAATGCCAGGTTCTTGGCACCATGCACTGATTTAAAAAAAAAAAAGAAAAAAAAAGAAAGAAAAGAAAAGAAACCCTAAATAGCAGCCATCAGTGTAATGGTCACTCAGCAAGGGGTGTGGAGGATGCATTATGCATGACTTGCCTTGTCATTTCCATCTCTCCCCTGAATCCCCACATTCTAAGTACAAGCAATTAAGCGGTTCTTGGACCAAATCTTAATTAATTTGAGGATCTATGACCAAGGCCCTCAAATAAAATGCCATATAAGCAATACACACAAACAAATCACTAAACCAGGAGAGGAACAATAATACAAGGATTAGCTTTGAAGAGATCAATGATGGCTGCTTAGTGACAAATTTCTCTTCTTAGTCTGGGCTTCCCTGCACATAACATTGCTGTTCGAGTTTGAAATCTTCGGTGTGAGTTCCCAGAATCTACCATAACGTATCTGAGACTAAGCAAATCTGTTAGATAGCAGTTCCTTGGGGGAAAGGGGACTGTCTTATTGGTCTTCGTATTTTCATCTAGGACATCACAGGTATTCACAAAGTACTGGTGAAACTAAATACCATCTAATCAACTCTCCACATTCTTTTTTTATTTTTTTAAATTTTATTGTATATATTTAAGGTGTACAACGTGCTTTGATATGCACGTAGAGAGTGAAGTGTTTACAGTAGTAAAGCAAATGAATGTATCCATCATCTCACATAGTTACCCATTTTTTTTTAATGTGGCAAGAGCACCTAAAATCTATTCTTATCACAAAAATCCCAAGTACAATACAGTATTATTAAGTACAGTGCTTATGTCGTACATAACATCTTTGGACTTCTTCATCCTACTTATCTGTTACTTTGAATTCTTTGTCGTGTATTTCCTCATTTCTTTATGTCACCTTTCCCCCATCCCTGATAATCACTGTTTAATCCTCTGTATATCTGACTTTTTTTTTTTGTTTAGATTCCACACATAAGTGAGATCATGCAGTATTTTACTTTCTGTGTCTGGATTATTTCACTTATCTTAATGGTCACCAGATTCATCCATAGTATGGCAAATGGCAGGATATTCTTTTTCTTTTTTTTCTTTTCTTTTTCTTTTTCTTTTTTTTTTAGAGACAGGTTCTCACTGTGTCGCCCAGGCTTGGTCTTGAACTCCTGGGCTCAAGCAATCCTGCCTTGGCCCCCCAAAAAGTGCTGTGATCACAGAGGACATCCTTTTCTAAAGCTGAATAATATTTTATTGCGTGTCTGTATCACAGTTTTTAAATTCATTTACCTATCAATGGTCACTTTTGTTGTTTTCGTATCTTGGTTATTCTAAATAAACATAGGAGTGCAGATATTTTTATGAGGTAGTGATTTCATTTCCTTTGAGAGGTATTGATAAACCCAGAAGAGGGATTGATAACTCTCCATACTCTTGAAATTTGCATTAGTGATCCACATTGCCAGGTCAATCTTGACTTTGGCCTGCCAATTATATACGATGTACAATCCAACGAATACGTATGAAATGGAAGGCAGTTGGATGGTTTCAGAATGTTACACCTAGAAAATGCTACCTTTTTTGAATTCTTAGACTAAAACTTCTTCTAAATTTGACTTAATCTTCATACACTGCTCTGAAAAAAACGCATTTATATTACCCTTTTATCCATAGTATTTAAAGTTTTTAAAGTGATAAAATAATCTCATGCACAAATAGTAGGATTTCCATCTGGTGTGCATCTGATCATGGCCAACTATTTGGCTGTGAACATTATCAAAACATGTTTGTCCCTGTAAACCTTTGCTAGTCATACAGATTTTTATTTTTCAAAATTGTCTAGTTGGTGTCAATATTAGCCAGTGTCAGAAACTAACCAGAACAAACCCACAGAACAAGCCTAGCCAGCTCACTCACAGGTTATAGGGCAAAGCTTGAGTCATTATACATTCTGTTAGTAAAGCAAGGTACTTCTTTACTCTGTGTTGATTTATTTTTGTTATAAACATGGTTGCCTTGTGCTGACCTAAGACTTTGGAAACCTTACCAAGTCTCCTCTTCCCATTTTTATAGATGCAAATCTCCATAGTTACAGAGTTGCAAGAAAAAAGGTGGAAAAAAAAAAAAAAGAACCTCTCAACACAATAGCCTATAAAAAGGCATCAAAAACAATGAATAACAGTTTATTTCCAGTATATACAGTGCTGAATGCAGGCAAGGGTCCTCAAATCCAATAAGGGGCAGCAGAAATGCAGGATCCATTTGACAAAGCATCCTCATTTCAGGGAAATGCCTGTTCATGGGGAAGGAGACTAGCTTTGACTTTAGCATTTCAAACAGCCCATGCTTCATAAAGAAAACAGGGTGGGGTCCCCAGAAATTGGTGCAAAAGTGCAATCGAGGTACAAGAAAATAAATGCAGGCCGGACACGGTTGCTCATGCCTGTAATCCCAGCGTTTCGTGGGGCTGAGGCAGGTGAATCACTTGAGGTCAGGAGTATGAGACCAGCCTGGCCAACATGGTGAAACACCGTCTGTACTAAAAATGCAAAAATTAGCCGGACCTAGTGGTGTGAGCCTGTAATCCCAGCTACTCGGGAGGCTGAGCCAGGAGAATCGCTTGAACCCGGGATGCAGAGGTTGCAGTGAGCCGAGGTCAAGCCACTGCACTCCAGCCTGGGCAACAGAGCAACACTCTGTCTCAAAACAAACAAACAAACACACAAACAAACACACACACACACACACACACACACACACACACACACACACACACACACAAATGCAGAGGAAGAACAGTCCTGAAACTTAAATCCTGCTTTGAGGAAATTGGTTCCCTGAACTGCTAGGACACCTAATGTGAATTTGAGCTGATGGGCTCCCTTTTCAAAGCAGCACCCCCTAAGAAGCAGCCACCTCAAGAACAGAGATGTCTTGAATCCACTCCTCATTAATGTGTGTTTGTTCTGGATGGCTGAGTGATTCCTGAAACTCACAGCCACTATTCACAAATCAACCTTCTGAGGGGCCCGGGCGCAGTGGCTCATGCCTGAAATCCCAACACTTTGGGAGACCAAGGCGGGCTGATCACTTGAGGTCAGGAGTTCAAGACCAGCTCGGCCAACATTTTGTGAAACCCTATCTCTACCAAAAATACAAAAAATTAGCCAGGCATGGTGGCACATTCCTGTAATCCCAGCTGGTTGGCAGGCTGAGGCAGGAGAATTGCTTGAACCTGGGAGGTGGAGGTTACAGTGAGCTGAGATTATGCCACTGCACTCCAGCCTGGGCGACAGAGTGAGGCTCTGTCTCAAACAAACAAACAAACAAACAAAAAACCTTCTGCAGGTCTCTGAAAGTTTCAGATGCAGTAGACTTCTTTCTTTTTTTCCCCTACTTTATTGGCAAGAACGCCAGTTGGCACCGCTTTATTCTGAGCTCAATCCATCAACAATTCAACAGAATTAATAATGTATTTATATCACATGCTAGTAGTAGCATAAAATTATCTATAAATGTTTAATAAATATTCTGTAATGCTTTTGGAACACATGTTATAAATGATAAATAAATAATAATGGATTCTTTATGAAACATTTATCCCTAGCATGGTTATTGTTATGTTATAACTGCTTGGGAAGCCATTACTAACAAAGTGAATTGAGTTATCAAAGTTATAGATACGTTTAGCCCGCCATTCATAATGAAACGTGCAAGACTTAAAATGAAGTAAAGACACTGGAAGCAGCTGCTGACAAATTGTAACTGTCAGAGTCACCAGTCATATTTAGCCGTTCACGAACATAAACGATTGGCAACCATTTAACAAACTATGCCTCATGAAATATTGAGTCCTGGTACCTTGTAAGTGTTGTAGACTCTCCGGATTATTCTCTGTGGATAATAACACTGAATCATGGAGTGTTCCCTGGATTTCCACAGGTTCAGAAGGGTTTGGAGCAAAAGTTCAACCAAGGACTATGCATTTGATACAAAAAGGACACTGCCTAGCCAGAAACAATATACCCAGGCTAGCCAGGGGTGAGCATCTGAGTTCCATATTTTGAGCACTTACTATTTGAAAGTCGACAAGATTTTGACCGGACACGGTGGCTCATGCCTATAATCCCATCACTTTGGGAGGCTGAGGAAGGCAGATCACTTGAGGTCAGGAGTTCGAAACCAGCCTGGCCAACATGGTGAAACCCCGTCTCTACTAAAAATAATAATAAAAAAAAATTGCTGGGCATGGTGGCAAGTGCCTGTAATCCCAGCTTCTTGGGAGGCTGAGGCAGGAGCATCGCTTGAACCCAGGAGGCAGAGGTTGCAGTGCAGTGAGCCGAGATCGCACCACCACACTGCAGCCTGAGTGACAGAATTAAATAATAAATAAATAAGAAAGTCAACACAATTTTTTTCATTCTTTTAAAATTGAGGCATCATTTATATACAGTAAAAATCATCTTTTGTGTACAGTTCTGTGAATTATGAAAAACGCCCACAGTTATGTAGCCACCAACAAAATTAAGTACCCTTTTGCGCAATGTATGAGAGTGCCATGCATTATTGCTAGCACACGGTATTGCCATTTGTTTTTATTTCATTTTTGTTTTTTAAGACAGGGTCTCACTGTCACTCAGGTTGGAGTGCAGTGGCACAATCTCAGTTCACTGCAACCTCTGCCTCCCAGACTCAAGCGAGCTTGGCACCTCAGCCTCTTGAGTAGCTGTGACTACGGGAGCATGCCACCACATCTGGCTAATTTTTTGCATTTTTGGTAGAGATGGGGTTTTGCCATGTTGCCCAAACTAGTCTCAAACTCCTGAGCTCAGGCAATCCAACTGCCTTGGCCTCTCAAAGTGCTGGGATTCCAGGTGTGAGCCACTGTGCCTAGTCATCTTTTGTTTTTTTAATTAACAAAAAATTTTGGTTATGCCAGTCAATGCAAACGCATTTTAGATAGACATATCAAAATTGGAAAAAAAAAAAAAACATTTTGTTACATGTAGTAGGGACAAAAGGCATCTCTGAATTTTAATCTTTTCAGTTGGGTATGGAAAAAGTCAGGTTGGAAAAGTGTTAAGAGTAAATCTCAGGGATGAAATGCAGTTGTCAGCTATGTGTGATGTTTATCAATAAAAGAGCAGATAATCTTAAAAGTTGTTCTTATGCTGTGCAAAAAGATTCACATTTAAATTAGCCATATCAAAAGTTCAAACATTCTTCCAGTTGGCATTTTCCAGATGTTTTTATTTTCCCTCTTTTTCTCATCTTCACTAACCCATGAGCCGTGTTTTATGTAGTAAATGTTAATTTTCTTATTATGCAGACAGAAAATGAAAGCTTAGAGAGGTTTTAAATTTTAAATTGAGCAATCATTTAATGAACATTTACCATGTGCTCAATATTTTATTCATATAATCCTTACAGTAGCTCTGAGAGGCAGGCATTACCATACCCATTTGACAGATGAGAAAATTAATATCAGGGAGATTAAATACTTTATCCAAGCTTATACAACAATTGACTCAAAATGAATTAAATACTTAAATGTAAGAGCTAAAACTGTAAACATCTTAGAAGAAAAAATAGAGGAAAATCTTTATGACACTGGATTTAGCAATGATTTCTTAGCTATGACACTAAAAGTCCAGGTGAGAAAAGAAAAAATATAAATTAGACTTCATCAAAATTCAACTTTCATGCTTTAAAGGACACTATCAACAGTCAAAGGAAGACCTGCAGAATGGAAAAAAATAGATATATATCTTCCATCTGATAAGAGATTACTATCCAGAATATATAAAGAACTCTTACAACTCAACAATAACAGAACTCAATTTAAAAATGGACAGGTGGCCGGGCATGGTGGCTCACACCTGTAATCCCGGCACTTTGGGAGGCCAACGCAGGCAAATTGCTGAGCTCAGGAGTTTGAGACCAGCCTGGGCAACATGGTGAAACCCCTTCTTTACAAAAAATACAATAATGAGTGGGGTGTGGTGGCACGCACCTGTAGTCCCAGCTACCTGAGGGTGCTGAGGCAGGAGGATCGCTTAAGCATAGGAGGTTGAGGCTGCACTGAGCCATGTTTTTGCACCACTGCACTGCAGCCTGGGTGACAGAGCAATATCCCATCTCTTAAAAATAAATAAACAAATAAATAAAACGACAGAGAATTTGAATAGATATTTCTCCAAAACAGATATACCACTGGCCAATAGCATATGAATAGATATTTATATCACCAATCATTGCTAAAATGCAAATCGAAGCTGCAGTAAAATGCCACATTACATCTATTAGGATGGCCACTATTAAAAAAAATTTTAAAAAAAAGAACACCAGAAACCAAATGTTGGTGAGGATTTGGAGAAACTGAGGCTCCTGTTCATTGCTGGTGGGAATGTAAAATGATGCAACCGCTGTGGAAAACAGTAGGACGGCTCCCCCAAAAATTAAACACAGAATTGCCAAATAATCCAACCATTCCACTTCCAGGTATATGCACACACAAACGCTGAGGACTGTAGCTCAAAGAGGTATTTGTACACCAAATCCATAGCAGTAGGATTCACAGTAACCAAAGTGTGGAACTCTCATGAATGTCCACGGAGAGATGAATGGATAGACAAAGGGTGGTACACACATACAGACACAGATAAATAGTGGAATGTTATTTAACCTTAAAAAGGAGGCAAACCTGGATACATGCTACAACCTGAATGAACCTCGAAGACATTATTATGTTAAGCGAAATAAGCCAGACACAAAAGGACAAATATTGTATGATTCCCCTCCTGTGAGGTATCTAGCATAGTCAAATTCCTGGAGGCAAAAAGTAGAATGGTGGTTATCAAGGACTCAGGGTAGGAGAAAATGGAGAGTTAATTTTTAATGGGTTTTAGTTTCATTTTTGGATGATGAAAAAGTTCTAGAGATAGATAGTGGTGGCTGGGTGCGGTGGCTCACACCTCTAATCCCACCACTTTGGGAGGCTGAGGTGGGTGGATCGCCTGAGGTCGAGAGTTCAAGACCAGCCTGGCCAACACGGTGAAACCTTGTCTCTACTAAAAACAGAAAAAAAAATTATCTGGGCGTGGTGGCAGATGCCTTTAATCCCAGCTACGCGGGAGGCTGAGGCAGGAGAATCGCTTGAACCCAAGAGGCTGAGGTTACAGTGAGCTGAGATTGTGCCACTGCACTGCAGCTTGAGCAACAGAGCAAAAGTCTGTCTAAAAAAAAAAAAAAAAAGAGTGGTGATGGTTGCACCACAACATGAAGACACTTAATGAACTAAACTGTACACACTTAAAAATGGCCACAATGGCAGCTTTTATGTTATGTATATTTTACTATAATTTTTAAAGTCTTGAAAATGAAAGAGGTTAGCACAGAAGGCTCAAAAATGGTTCAAATCGGATTCCATGAAAAAGCAACAAAAATATGAGTCCTAAAGTTGCTAAATAGAAAGTCTCTAAGAAGCCAGAGATCAGAGCAACAGAGTACAGGTGGCAGGTATCCCATGGGGCTCACAGCACTTGCAAACAACTTGTTGGATTTTTACTATTTCCTTTTCTTTTCTTTTTTTTTATTTTTCTTTTCTGGAGTCTTGCTCTGTGGCCCAGGCTGGAGTGCAGCGGCACGATCTTGGCTCACTGCAACCTCTGCCTCCCAATTCAAGCAACTCTCTGCCTCAGTCTCCCGAGTAGCTGGGATTACAGGCGCCCACCACCACGCCCGGCTAATTTTTTGTATTTTTAGTAGAGACAGGGTTTCACCATCTTGGCCAGACTGGTCTTGAACTCTTGACCTCGTGATCCACCCGCCTCAGCCTCCCAAAGTGCTAGGATTACAGGCGTAAGCCACCACGCCCGGCCAAGCATTCTTATGATTTTCTAAGGGGAAAATAATTCTCACCCTGAAACGTGCCCAGAGTTAATATTTTCCTTCTACTCTTTCAACCATCAGCTACCCCTTAGCTCTAATATTCAACAGCTTTTATGATTAAATAGGGACAGGTTGAAAAGATGGCACATTAATTAATGATGAATTACCCTGGACCACTGCAGAGTTCCTCCTATAAGAGTCACATTAATAGCAGAAATCAGTTCTTCATTATTAAGGAGGAAAAGGAGAAGTAAGAACGAGGCCCTCATTTTCTGCTAGATATTATTGCCGAGTCGATTTAACATCTTGGATCCTAAGCTCCACTCGAGTTCACCGAAGCTTCACAACTATTAAAATGCTCAGGATTCAACGGAAACACCGAAAATAAAATGGAAACTAATCTACATAACAAAGGCAGAGAGAAAGCAGGCATCTCATCAGCCATCACCAGATCTTTGCTTTGAACAAGCACTGAAGTCTTATAGGGTGAATATAATACAATAGGCTGCATCATTTGAAGGTAAGTACCTGCTTTGGGCAATCAGGACAAAGTGGTGCACATAGAGATGTAAACACTCTAGGAGTGAGTGTGTGTGTGTGTGTGTGTGTGTTAGGGGGGCACATGGAAAGCAGTGGACTAGATGGTTTCTTTTAAGGTGTTAGTGTGTCTCTGTATTTACCATAGTGTCAGCTGCTCTCTGTTCCACACACGTTCCTTTAAGCCTAAAAAGATGCATTTTCCCGAATCCTTCTTGCCCGTGTAACCAAGTCTCAAATGTAATCTGACCTCTAGGCCAGGAGCTTAAAATTCCAATACTTTTAGGAGCCAGGAATGTCTCATAAATTGGAGAAGTGAGTCAGTTATTATAAAATAGAGAGTGGTGGTAAGTCTGGTACATATTAAGCATCCAGTAAATTTTTTAGGATTGTGATTTGGGCATCATAATTTCATAGAAAGAGAACTCCTTTGGTAATATTGTAGTTTGTATTTAATCTAAATTTAATCTCTACTTTTTTTTTTTTTTTTTTAAATACAGGGTCTGCCGCTATGGCCCAGGCTGGAGTGCGGTGGCATGATCTTGGCTCACTGCAACCTCCACCTCCTGGACTCAAGCCATCCTTCTACCTGAGCCGCCCAAATAGCTGACACTACAGGCACATGCCATCACATCTGACTAATTTTTTGTATTTTTAGTAGAGACGGGGTTTTGCCATGTTGCCCAGGCTGGTCTCAAACTCCTGGACTCAAGCAATCCACCCACCTGGGCCACCGATGTGCTGGGTATACCTGCCTTTTAAAAAAAGCAATGAGTTTATTGTGAAACCACACAGGTCCATAGAATAAAGGCACCTAGGAAGAGATCAATGAAAGGGGTGAACTAACGACTGAATTGGACCATGCATCTCGCTCTGAGCTTCCTGGTAAACAATAGAAAGTAGAAAAGTGATGCAGTAAAGGCTTTCATGGTCTGATTACCAATTTATTTTATCAGGTCTTCAGAAACATCATACCTCTTAACTGAGGTTTGGATATTAAGAAGGGACTAGCTATGTCCCAAAAAAGAGTACCATGGAGCGGGAACAGCAGAATAGAGGTCCATGGGGAGTCACAGTCTTTGAGTGGTGATGATAATGTAGATGTTGATATGTACTTCATAGACAAATTAGTATTTATTCACTCAGCAAAGATTTATTGAGTGCCTAATGTGTACTAGGAAGCATTCTAGATATTAGGGATTAATGAGTGAAGTAAGTAAAAATTTCTGTTCTCATTCTAACAGAAGTAAGAAAATATGCAGCCTATATAATGAACAAGGAGTTTAAGTGTTATGTGAGAAGTGATGTATGCATTAGAAAAAAAATAAAATGTAAAGTGGAGTAAGGAAATTCATGGATGATATGGAAATAGTAATGGACATTCTTCCCTTGATCTCAGGATATCTCTGAGAATCAAATGAAATCAGACAGTGAAAGAGTTCCAGAAACTATTTTGTAAAATAAATTAGTTAAGATAATTGAGAAGGCTGTTTTCAAAGACTTCATCCATCCATGCATGCACACACATACACATTAATATTTAGCTCTTAGAATACCCTGAAAGGACACATCTATCTCACTCTTTCTCCTGGTAAAGGATTATCTATTAGTGGTGAAATATCCTTGGTTCTTGGCCAATAGTAATTAGGAGATGGCATTTCAGAAGATAAGGAACAGAAGTGTGACCCCTTTACCTTGGTTGATACCTCTCTAGTCCCCATGCTACTGGTAATATCACCACAGGCACAAAGCCAGTAAGCCAATCAGAGCCTCTCTGCAGTTCACTGGGGAATGTCACATCTTCTTCCTTTTCTACTTGTTGATGATTGAGAGAAAAACAATCACACCATTTCTTTCCTCCATTGAAACAGACACATAATAGTTAAACACTCAAACTGACTGATATAGTGTTCATTATAACTGAAACCAGTGAGCAAAAACAAGTTTTAGGATCGAGTAGTTGCCAACAGAGTTAACCTAACAACTAAATACATCATGTAAAGTTTCTTTTGAAATCCTTGTTTCCTTACAGAGCTACATAGTCCTCATTCCGTCAAGTTCTGGGTTGGCAAGATGGCAGAACCCATAGGATTTTTGGTGGACTGGATGTGGGGTTCTTAAAAAAGAAAGGAATTAGGATGCGTTTATGGTTTTTTGTTCTGGGCAGTTAAAAGGATGGGATTGTTCTCAGTGGAGATGGGAAAGGCTGTGGATGGAGCAGGATTTGAAGGGTGGATGAAGAGTTTAGCTTTGGATATTTTGAGTTTGAGATGTCAATTGGTCATCCAAATAGAGGTGTTAAAAAGAGAAGTATATTTAAGAGTCTGGCATTTGAGAGAGAGTTCTAGGCTGGGAATCTAAATTGGAGTTATCAGAGAATATATCATGTTGTTTGAGAGCAGATGGCCAATGCTTACTAGGTCACATCATTGTGTGTCTACCAGTGTCAGTCAAGTGGTGGAGGACTAGAAAAGGGAGAAGAAAAACAACAGACAACTCTTTCAAGGTGTCGTCCTGCAAAGGGTAGTTAAGAAATGGAACAAGAGCTGTAACATTAAAATTTATAATTTGCTAAGTACTTACAGTATTTCTGATTCTGGAGTAGACTTCACAGCTTAACCTCAATTATCCTAAGAACCTGTGAGGAGGACTTGTCATCCCAATTTTACCAAAGAAGAAAGGAGTTTAGTGAGATTGGGTGCTGCTCAATGTCATATTGCCTTAAGCGACTGAGCTTGGATTCAAACCCAAGACTCTAACTCTATGCCCAAGTCCTTGTACTGTGGATCTATGCATGTGTCTTCTCAACATTGTCCCCCTTTGCTAACTTTTGGGAAGGGTGGGAGGTAAGGAAAACAGAGATTTGGGAATTTTTCTCATTCATTTTGTGTTTAACAAATTAATTCAGTGTGAAAAGTAAAATGAGCTCAGTGTCATATTGTGTCTGAATTACTGACAACTATTCGTATTCTAACCAGGAAAAAGCATCACTTGGTAAAATCAAAGCCCCTCACTTTCACTCTACCTTTTCTATTATTAAAAAAAAAAAAGCCGCACAATTTGGTACCTATTATTTTACATTGTAAAGTGATGAAGAATTAGAAAATTGTTAGATAGCAGGTGACAAATTGCAATCTGATGGGCCAACATGAACCTATAAAAATGTTATCAAGATGATATTAAACAGTCTATTCCTTACTTAGCATCCAGGCAGGAAATTGGAGCTATTCTTGCTGGGATATCTCACACTTGGATATTTTTCATTTAGATAATGCTATTTAAAATTTAACTGGATTACTGGTAATTTGTCTCTCAAAGTGATGTACCTGAACCCTTGGCTCAGAATATCCTTTGCCTAGTTTTTAGTGAAAGGCCTTTGGAATTTCTGAAACTTTTGTGTGTGTTTTTGGCAATGATGTTTTGTTTGTTTCATCTCCTTCAGGGCTCCTTTTCTTTAAAGGAAAGAAAACCATATTTTCTTTCTTATGCCAATATTTGTGTTATGTGTCAATTAGACAGGAGGTACGATTGGGTTCGTAAGTACCGTATGGCATAACGTGTGTCTATGAAGTTCATCATTAAATCCTAAGAGCTCAGTACAGTCCCTGCTGCGTAGTAGGGACTCAATTCACATTTACTGAATGAACACGTTTCATTCATTTATATTAAACCTGTACTTTACATGGTATCCAGCACAGAATAGGTGCTAAATTTATATCCATTACATTGCACTACTCAGGAATTTGGTAGTTAACAACTCCCCACTGCATGGAATCATCTCAACCCAATTTCACCTCATACCTCTTTTCTCACAGTCATCTTATGGAGGTTGAGGCAGCTCTGTCTCATAAGACTAGGCTGTTTTTCTGCATAAAGGAGAACACCTGTTACTGCCTAAAAGTAGAATTAGAGGTAGTGAAATTTAGGAGGGTGTTTGGAAAGTGGGAGGAGGATCATTGTAGGCATGATCACAAAATTGTACCTGAAGGCCAAAAATAATTCTCAAAAAAAAAAAAAAGCTCTATCTTATGAAAATAATAACATAGAAACCATCTGGGTTTGACTCTCAGATTGTATTTGCAAAGTCTGAGAAGCAAGGAAGACGGGATGAAGAAATTCCTTCCTTTAATAAAAAAAGTTACTGAGCCTGTGTTGGGTGCCATGCTTTTTGCTTGGTGCTGGAGCTGCAGTGGGGACAAGGAAA
The DNA here is from genome assembly GCF_049350105.2 of Macaca mulatta. NCBI lineage: Eukaryota > Metazoa > Chordata > Mammalia > Primates > Cercopithecidae > Macaca > Macaca mulatta. The sequence goes on along the minus strand of NC_133425.1, from coordinate 9,363,289 downwards.
AGTACCTGATCTCATGAGTCAGGTATATAAGAGTTTATCTATGGGGTACGTCATCAAACAAAAGTCATACATCCTATGGGAAAGACAGATTATAAAAAAGTTAAAATGGACAGGCGAGGTGACTCACATCTGTAATCCCAGCACTTTGGGAGGCCGAGGTGGGTGGATCACGAAGTCAGGAGTTCAAGACCAGCCTGACCAACATGGTGAAATCCCATATCTACTAAAGTACAAAAAAATTAGCTGGGCATGGTGGTGGGCGTCTGTAATCCCAGTTACTCAGAAGGCTGAGGTAGATGATTGCTTGAACCCAGGAGGCAGAGGTTGCAATGAGCTGAGATTGTGCCACTGCACTCTAGTGTGGGCACAGAGCAACATTCCGTCTCAAAAAAAGAAAAAAAAAAAAAAAGAAGAAGAAGAAGTTAAAATGCATATAGTTGTGGAAATGAGTCACACATAACAAAATAGTTTAAACGATGCTGACTTGAGAAAATTAGTATTAGCCAATAATAAGGTAAAGAATAAGAGGTATGCTCTTTACATTATTGGAAAAGGCACATGGTAACCAAAACATATTCCCAGAAAAAAAGTCAGAAACGGAAGCCCTGGCCAGGCACGGTGGCTCATGCCTGTAATCCCAGCACTTTGGGAGGCCGAGGTACGTGGGTTGCATGAGCTCAGGAGTTCAAGACCAGCCTGGACAACATGGCAAAATGTCATATCTACTAAAAGTACAAAAATTAGCCAGGCCTGGTGGCACATGCCTGTGGCCCCAGTTACTCGGGAGGGTAAGGTGGGAGGATCACTTGAGCCCAGGAGGTCAAGACTGCAGTGAGCTAAGGTTGCACCACTGGGTATCAGAGCAAAGCCCTGTCAAAAAAAAAAAAAAAACTAGAAAGAAAAGAAAGGGAAGCCCTAAAAGCAAAACAACAACAAACAGAACAGACAGAAGACAGAAGGTAAACTGAGTGGCTTTTCAGAATAAGTAAAGAAATGAAAATCAAATGCAACTATTTGGAAAGGGAAATGACATAAATAGTTAAAATCAATGGGACAAGCCAAGTTTTACCTGAAGAAAACAAGCAAAAAGCAGAGTTGGAAATTCTACTTTTTGCTAAGGTAAGATGCAAAGCAAAGTTCATGAAATGCAACAAGGATCACTTTACACTGGTAAAACATGCAATCTGCAATAAAAATATAGGCCAGGTGCAGTGGCTCATGCCTGTAATCCCAGCACTTTGGGAGGCTGAGGTAGGTGAATCACCTGAGGTCAGGAGTTCAAAACCAGCCTGGCCAACATAGTGAAACCTCGTTTCTACTAAAAGTACAAAAATAATAATAAAAAATCAAAGCTATGTGCATGTGATATCAAAACTATGACTCTTTTTACTCTTCTTACTTCTATTATCCCTTCCATCGGAAAGACAGAAGATGAAAATGCTACCCATATTACAGAAAAATATGAAAGACAACCAACCTACATGTTTTAAGCACACTTGCAACTTTTAATCCACATGAGCAAATGCTGACCATTTTGTTACAAATCAATCCGATAATTTAAAGCAGGAGTTCTACAGGACTCATATTCAGTCACACATTGTGTTATCCTCTTAATAAATCTTTGTTTTTTGATACTTGTGGGCTAGAGGAGGTACCCAAATGCTGGTAGGACCTTGACCCCAGCTGGTGTCCAAGCTCTTGATGCCATTACAAGAAAGAATTCAAGAACGAGTCAGAAAATAGTGAAAATACAGACATGTATTGCAAAGGGAAAAGCACACACTCAAGAAAGGTGAGTGCAGGAGCATTCAAGAGACAGAGTAGCATCCAACTTTGGGTTTGGGGCTTCTGTCTTTATGGATTTCTCTAATCAAGGGGTAGAATATTCATGAGGATTCCTGGAAAAAGTGAAGATTTCTGGGAACTGTGGTGCCATCCATTGTTATACCAGAAATGGGTGTTCCCAGACCTGTCATGGTGCTGGTGGGTGTGTGGTTTAGTATGTGAATGAGTCTATCATGAGGTCCTAGGTAAGACCTAGGTCAAATCCAGTGCCATGTTGGGTCCAGTTGGTCTTAGCCAGCTTGGCCCACATCCTGATTTTCAGGGTCATTTCGGCCCCTAGATTCTGCAGCTATTTCAACAGTTTCCTTTTTGCTGGTCATGGGCAACTCCTGCCTCGAATTTTCTATTCTGTGACCACCCTCTATTTTTCCTGTCTCATTTCTACTAAAAAGTTGAAACCCTAAATCCTCATCTCTTACAATACTGTGAAAGGAAAATAAATCTTGGGACCCCAAAATCACTGAGCCAACAGAAAAACTCAAGCTGGGAACTGTGTCAGGCAAACCTGCTTCCCATTTTATTCCTAAATAAGATAGCTACAAAGATAGAAAAGCTACATACCTCCCTCACAGTCTTCCCACAAAGAAAGTTTTTTGTGGACAAAGGATGCACGGAACTCAAAGTCATCCCTCTGCTCACCTGAGACAAATGCACATCTGACTGCTTCCTCTGCCCTATTTCACTAAGCCAGACGAAGGTATCAGTGATTATTCCTCTACCCTCCTCTCACATGTAAATTGTGTATTCAGTGAAAGGCTCATCCAGAGACTCCAAAGAATGCAATCGATTCTCTCTTATGTACCTGTGGGATATGATGAAGTTTCTCTTCAAATAACCTGATCAATCTTTTATTCTTTAATTCATAGTACCCCTTCCCCCCTACCTTTTCTCCTTTGTCACCTTTTACCTTTGTTAGATGCCCAGGCATGCCACAGTACCAGGCATTATCCGTACCAGCTCACATTCCTTTCCTTATTTGGAAAGACAACTAACTTTCTAGTTCATTACAGACACCCCTTCCCCTTTCCTCTCCGCTTTCTTTTACATGCCCACCTTATCTAAAAAAAAATCAAACGTTTAGCCAACCAGGATTAGTTTAGATTGTACGAACCGACCCCAACCAATGGGGAAAAGACACAGGGGCAGGACTTGCATCAAGGATAAAGGCTCTTGAGCCCCTCTGTTCAGGTGTGCTTTCATGGCGACTGGCCGAGGAGGCGCCCCTCTGTGCAGACGTAAAACTGCTTTGCTAAGAATCCTTTGTACGAGTGTTCAATTTCCTTAGGATTTTGAGCGTTACTCCCAACATACCTATGACCCGGAAGCTCCCTCCTCTACTTCGAGTTGTTCTGCCTTTCTGGACCAAACCAATGTATATCATTCACAGATTGTCTCATGTCTCCCTAAAATGTATATATCCAAGCTGTGCACCAACCACCTTGAGCACATGTTGTCAGGATCTCCTGAGCCTGTGTCTTGGGCATATCCTTAACTTTGGCTAAGTAAACTGTCTACGTGGATTGAGCTGTTTCAGACGCTTTTGGTTTCACAATACCCTTTGTTGCTTTTGAGTGGCGGGCTAACAAGAGCAGAAAGGCTAGAGCCACACACACATCCCAGGAACCGACCCAAGGAACCCAGTGTCCCATGGCAAGCGATGAACAGGAGGAAGCCCTTTTTCTCCTTTGTCTTTGTTTCCCAGAACACAGTCCAGAAATCCTAAGGTCCCAGGAAGCAAGTATCGGTTGCATAATTTCCTCATGGAAAAGATTATAGCACTTTTTGAGAATGGAGACCAGAGAAGTTTGGCCTTTAGAAATGAGGGCTTCCAGGTAATCTAACCTCTTGAAGTGAATGTTAATATTTACATTATCTTGTTAACATCTTTATGCTTTCTCTTTCTCTGAGATATGAGCCCAAAGGTTCAAATATTTTAAATGTGTGTTCCTTGGAGGGAATCTGGTCTATCACAGCATTTTATAGAGGAAAGAGTATAGCCTCTGTTATCCACCCATCTCAGTTTGAATCCCATCATGGTCATTTATCTATTTATTTAGAGACAAGGTCTCACTCTGTCATGCAGGCTGGAGTGCAGTAGTATGATCTTGGCTCACTGCAACCTCCGCCTCCTGGGTTCAAGCGATTCTCATGCCTCAACCTCTCGAGTAGCTGGGATTACAGGCGTGTGCCAGCAGGCTCAGCTAATTTTTGTATTTTTAGTAAAGACAGGGTTTCACCATGTCAGTCAGGCTGGTCTCAAACTCCTGACCTCAAGTGATCCACCCACCTTTGCCTCCCAAAGTGCTGGGATTACAGGCATGAGCCACTGCACCTATCCATGGTGGTTTTTGCTGGATAATCTTGGGAATATAAGATACTCTGGGCTTGAAGTCTTTCATCTGTAAAATGGGAAAACCGTAGCCTTACTTGCTCAGTTCCTGAGTGACAAACTGGGATCTTTTATTGAAAGTACCTACTGCGTGGCACATAGTGCAAGCTATTATAGTTATTTTTGCTGTTGTTTTCATGGCTTATTCAAAACTGTTGCAGTTAGAAGCAGATCTGCTCTGATTTTCTTCACACTGTCTTTTAAAGATGCCCCAACATTGATAATATGAACACATGATGATACATTTTACTAGCAGCTTGTACTTTTCACAATGACATGGTACCCATTGTGACAGGTAAATCATGTGATGGTCATGAGTTCAGATGCCAGGCCAGACTATCTGTACTCAAATCCTGGTGTCACCACATTCTAATGACCTTGAAAAGATATTTAGCCTCTCTGTGACTCAATAGCCTCATCCTCTAAGTAGCGATAATTGGGGTGTCCACTTTATGGGGTTCTTACTTGACTAAAGTCAGTTATACTTGAATAGTTCTTGATGCCTGGCAAGTAGTAGGTGCTTAATAAACGTTAATGATTATTATTAGTTCATTGAAATGTGGTTGCCTCATGCAAATGACACTCTCATCTGAAACGCAGAGAGACTGAATCACGGAGCAGTTTATAGGAATGGCCACAGTCACACAGTGCATTTGCAGCCAGCAGTCCCATCACCCAGAACAAGGCCCAGGTGCTGGAGCTCCAGGCAGGATTTATTTCAAAGGCAGCTTTCCTGCACACCCTCCCTTCCCCCGCAACTCCCCACCACTGTTGCAGGAAATTATGCTTCGAGCCATGTATCTTCTTTGACACGCTCTGCTCTTGAAGAAACACTCCCAATTACTGTGGCTGTGTTCTCCGTGATTGCAATGTGTCATGACATTTCCAAGATGTAAGTTTCTTTGAAAAAGGCATTAGCACCAGGCGAGTGAAGCGGCTCATTTTTCAAACTTGGAAACTGTCGTTGGCCCCGCTCAGCGCTGGTGAAGCCTGAACACACTGTTTAGTGAGCTCCGTCAGGCGACCAGGGTTCACCCCGTGGGCATGTTCAGCTGCGTTCTTTTGGGGAGGCTTGCTGAGAATGTGCAAACGTGTGTGCACATCCACCCACACCCACCCTCACACATCCACCCCTGCCTTACACTACACACACTCAGTCTATGTCAGGTTCTCCCGAATTCCAGATTCCCTCCTGGATCCTAATCCCCTCCTCCAGCCTGGAGCCACTTGATACTCCACTTACAGACTCCTCTACCCCTGTCCACCACCATGAGAAAGCATTACACTCCTTCACGGTTCTCCATCTGTATCAGCCAGGGTTATTCATTCCAAGCAAAATAAACTATCGTTTGCTGATTTAAGCAGTAATGGAATTTACCAGAAGGCTTTCAGTTGGCCCATAGAATTACCAACCTCAGGAAACAGGCAGGAACAAAGGAAGTTAAGACAGCCAGAACCCTGGGCAAATTCATGCCATAGCACCAGTCCAGTGAGAGCACCACTGAGCACTTGCTGCCCCATTGATTGGCATGACTCTCCCGTTAGAAAGGATGCTGGTGCTGTGCCCCTTTTCTGGTTCAAGTCCTGTTGCATGCATCTGATTGGTTAACCTCAGTCACATGGCACTAGTATAGCTGCAAGGGAGGCTGAGGAAGTGAGGAATGGCTATATTGGTTTCCTACCATAGTTATAACAAAGTACCACCAACTGGGTTGTTTAGAACAATAGAAATGCATTGTCTCACAGTTTTGGCTATACTCCCTCTGAAGGCACTAGGGAAGGGTTGGCTCCACACCTTTCTCCTAGTTTCTGGTAGCCTTGGACATTCTTTGGCTAGTAAATGACTGTATTCTCCCCATGTCTGTTCACATAAATCTTTCCTCTATGTCTGTCTGGCTTTGTCTAAATTTCCCCTTTTGATAAAGACACCATCATTCTGGATTAGGGACCACCCTAGTGACCTCATCTCGACTATATATGACAAGACCCTACTTCCAAATAAAGTCAGATTTTGAGGTTATTGGTGCTAGGATTTCAATGTATCTTTCTTGGGGGACATAATTCAACCCATGCCATTGGCCTTTCAGTTTATTTGATACGAGGCAGGCTATAGTGGCTACCAAGACTTATGCATGGTAGTTAATTTCTTTTACACATACAAAGAGGTTCAGATGCAGAAGCCAAACCCTGCTGACAGAACATCTGAAAAATATCCATTATACCCTCACCCTAATAATTCAGTACTCTAGGATTAGATATTCTCTGGCATGTTATAATGATCCACATACCATTTCCTGAATATTTTGTAGCAGATGAATTGCTAAGAAAAAAACTTTACCAGCTGGACATGGTGGCTCATGCCCTAATCTCAGCACTTTGGGAGGCGAAGGCAGTTAGAACCAGGGTCTAACTTCCCTTACAGTCATACTTCTTTGCAGAATATATGTGGTGGTTGAAAGTGGAAACTGGGTACAAGGCCATGTCTTCTTAGGTCACCATTATTTGCATGGGCCCAGCCTTTTTTTTTTTTCCTGAGACAGAGTCTCACTCTGTCAGGTTGGAGTGCAATGGTGCAATCTCGGCTCACTGCAACCTCTGCTTCCCAGGTTCAAGTGAATCTCATACTCAGCCACCTGAGTAGCTGGAACTACAGGCATGCACTACCACACCTAGCTAATTTTTGTATTTTTTGTAGATACAGGGTTTTGCCCTGTTGCCCAGGCTGGTCTCAAATCTTGACCTCAAGTGATCTGTCCGTCTCCCTTCCCAAAGTGCTGAGATTACAAGTGTGAGCCACTGTACTCAGCTAGGCCCTGCCTTTTTCCTAGAATCACTTCCCCTTATCTTGGCTAATTATTCCCATCCTCCTGGTCCCAGTAGTCTATGCTCACTTCCCCTTCCTGGGATGAATGACTTCTTTCCCAGAACCTGGTGCTCTGTATATATCATGGAACGCCAGGGTTGCACTTACCTCTTTTCTAGTCTGTCTTCCCCACTGCGATCTTCTGGGGCCATCATCACTGTATTTGATTTCTCAATGTCTAGCACAAGGCTAGGTGCATAACTGATGCTCACTCACTGAAAAATGAAGGAAATGATAAAAAACAATGAGATGGTTGCCCCAACCTCCTGGACCTTGGGAATAGGTTGACAATAACTTGTCCAAGGAGGAGACAAGGCCCATCTGTAGCATAAGAACTCCCTGAGGGTCTCAGTTCCAGGCTGGGATTAAAATAGGGTGGTATTGTCCAATATGCCAGAGACCAGCCACGTATGGCTATTTACTTATTTAAAGAGAAGGTCTTGTTCTGTTGTCCAGGTTGGAGTGCAGTGGCATGATCACAGCTCACTGCAGCCTTGAACTCCTGGGCTCAAGTGATACCCTCTTACCTCAGTCTTCTGAGTAGCTGGGATTACATGTACATGCCACCATGCCCAACTAAAGCTTTTTGTTTTGTAGAAATGGGGACTTGCTATGTTGCCTAGGCTATTCTTGAATTCCCGGCCTTCAGTTATCCTCCTGCCTTGGCCTCCCAAATTGCTGGGATTATAGGCATGAGCCACTGCCCCTGGCCCACATACAGCTATTTAAAGTTAAATTTATATTACTTAATATTAAATAAAATTAAAAATTCAGTTTCTCTGTTGCAGTAGCCAGATGCCAATTACTCCATGCGTGAGTAGCTACCATGTTGGATGGCACAGGTATAAAATATTTGTATTGTCACAGAAAGTTCTATTGCACAGTGCTGTTATAGGGTTCCTGCATCTCTGTAAAGGGACTATATTATAATCTTAGTAACTGGTCCATTCCCTCCACTCCGCATTTATTTTTAACTCATATAAAATCGTGCACACACTCACACACACAACTACCCAAACCACTAATCACTTTGATTTTATAAAAAGAACATTTATTGATTTTAACTAAAAAGACACTTGTTGCAAGAGGAATTTTATATGTCATAGTAAAAATGTCCTGTTTGAGGGAAACTTTAAGACAATTGGATTTTAACTGGGCCATTTATTTTGTGCCATTGCCACAAGGATGCCACACGTTTAGCATCTGTTCCCTGGTGCATAACTTTAAAAGGGAGCTGGTTGGATCCTCTGGCCATGAGGTGACAGGTAGCTTGAGTCTCTTGGCTCCAGCAACTATGGCAATTTTTTTTTAGAGTGGATCAGCTTTATAGTTTCTGCAGAACTGGAAGACTGACACTCAACATGACCTCTTGACATGGTATTCATTGGTTGGGCGAAGCATGTGATGTGACAGCTTCTCCAATTGTTTTCAAACCAAGAGTAGATGCTGAAGTTAACGACTAATCAGGCTTTGCACAGAAAGGGAGGCCTGAGGTTTTTGCCATCGGCTGGTATTATAATAACATGTGAGTGTGTGTGTGTGTGTGTGTGTGTGTGTGTGTGTACGTGCACACGAGAGAGAGAAAGAGACAGACTGCATGCAAAGGCACCTGCAATTTCTTTTTTTTTTTCCTTTTGAGACAGAAAGTTTCACTCTTGTCACCCAGGCTGGAGTGCAATGGTACAATCTCGGCTCACTGCAACCTCTGCCTCCAGGGTTCAAGCAATTCTCCTGCCTCAGCCTCCTGAGTAGCTGGGATTACAGGCACCCGCCACCACGCCTGGCTAATTTTTGTAATTTTAGTAGAGATGGGGTTTCACTATGTGTCCAGGCTGGTCTCAAACTCCTGACCTCAGGTGATCCACCCCCCTCGGCCCCCAAAATGCTGAGATTACTAGAGTGAGCCACTGCGACCAGCAGCCACCTCTTATTGCATTAGTGCTTACCTCCTGGAGCCCAAAGGGAGTTACCATCGGTGTTTACACCCCAGCAATGTACTCGCTTAAATGTGATCTGCAGGCCATGCCTTTGGTACCCCAACCTTGGGACGAAGACCTCATCTGACTCCTCTATGATTAGCTTAGCAGATAAACCCAACACCTGCAGAGGCACCCCCATTGTGTCCACCCCTTGAAAATCTGTCCTCTCTGTGAGCTAAGAACACGTTGCCTTATCCTTTCAGGCACTTAGAGAGAGTGTAGGTCAATGCAAAACAACGACTCACAAATTCCAAGCTGTGGCTACAGATTTGATGGAGGAGAAGGAGAAAAAAGAGGGGCTGTGTGAACAGAGAGGAACTTCAAATGTAGACTGATAAAAGAACGGGATGAGGAAGGAAAACTGAGGGGGCACATTTGGGGTTCACAGGGGCCTCCGTCTCAGGTGCGCACACACACCGTATGTTTAACATTAATAATTGCTAAATGATATGAAGTGATCTATCAGTCAAATTAATAAAGCTTATAATATTTAGGGCATTTAGTTTGCTAAAATCACTGGCATCTGTGCCTATTAATAATGACAGATGATTAGGATATCCAAAGTTTGGTAGAATCTGCTAGCTAACAAGGTAGAATTAAAATTTACATCTTGTTCTGGCATAATGAAGATAATTAAAAAGAGTGATAAAACCCTTTGATTAACCCTCATCTCCTCTTGCATAGCATTTTATTATGCAAATGAAACCTCCAACACTGTAAACTTAATACCAGTTAAGAATATGAAGATGTTCTCATTTCCAAAGTACAAAGATATATGCATACATATAAAATATTTGATTGAAATGGGGTCTGTTTTGCAATAAAGTGGAACTCAGGAGTGTGCAGCATGGAACAAAATTATGTCTCTCTTTGCTGCAGGCTTGAGTTCTTGTCCACTATGCCATCCATGCTGTTCCCCATTAGTTTCTGCTTTGTTATTTAATTACCTGCCCTGACACGTGATGGCACTGAGTGCCCAGAACACAAACACAAGAATGTTTGTGTCATCTGATGAAGGGCTCACTCGTAGTCCTGACTTTGCTTTCTTGAGTTAAAGAGTACATCACAGTAACTTTAAAAAGCAGAAAGTCCCTTGTCTGCCCATCTCTGGGGTTTGAAAAGATGTAACCACCCAGTGGGTTCACCTTGTCTGCTGCGTAGACACAGCCCATTTATCAAGATAGGGGAATTGCCATGGAGAAAGAGTAATTCATACAGAGCTGGCTGTGTGGGAGACCAGGGTTTTATTTTCACTCAGATCAGTTTCCCCAAGCATTTGGGAATCAGAGTTTTTAAGGATAATTTTATGAGTGGGGGGCAGCCAGTGAGTTGGGAGTGCCGACTGATCACGTCAGAGAGGAAATCATAGGAAGTCAAAGCTATCTTCTTGCATGAGTCAGTTCCTTGGTGGGGGCCACAAGATCTGATGAACCAGTTTATGATTGGTGCCAGCGGATCCATCAAGTGCAGGGTCTGCAAAATATCTCAAGCACCAGTCTTAGGCTATACAGTAGTGATTTTTCTTTTGAGAAAACAAAACAAAAATAATTTGTTTTGAGAAAGGGCTGTTATCATCTTTGTTTTCAACTATAGACTAAGTTCCTCCCAAAGCTAGTTCAGCCTTCGCCCAGGAATGAACAAGGACAGCTTGGAGGTTAGAAACAAGATGAAGTTGGTTAGGTCAGGTCTCTGTCACTGTCTCAGTCATAATTTTGTAATGGTGGTTTCGAAGAGAGGGATTCGAAAATCAGAGGGATGAGTTTTTGTTGTTGTTGTTGTTTTTTTAAAGGATTGACTCTCTCAATAAGTAATTTCTCTTCTCCCTGAGAAATATTTCTTCTTCAGTTGTGCCAAAGAGAAGTCCAGGATGGCTGAAAGTGGTGCTGAGCTGATTTAATAGATTTTCCCTTGGTCAAGTGAGTTAATTGGCAGGAAAATAACAAAAGTCACCGTGAAAGAAGGAAATCAAATTCCTCTGCCTCTCTTTGCACTCTTCAGCCATTGCTCTCCATCCTCTCTCTTCACAGGGAATGAGCCTTGAGTTATGCCGTGAGAAGCAGCCAGTGTTAGCAAGAGAAATCTGAATTTTCTTCCAAGAACCATGCTTTGAAGATTGTTAAGATTCAGAGTCAACCAGACAGATGATGTGGATTGCAGGGGTGGACACATGAAATGAGATTTACAGCCTAGAGGACTTGGGACATGACGAAGCTGAGAAGCTGGGGGGAGACTAGAAATGCAAGAAGGAATAAAGGTGGAGGGAAAGAAGTTTTGGAAGAACCCACAGAGGAGAATGCAATCTGAGGATGTAGTAGAGAGAGATGGGGCCATAAGCCATGGAATGTTGACAGCTCCCAGAAACTGGAACAGACGAAAGATACATTCTCCCTTAGAACTTTTTGGTAGCCCTGCTGGCACAGCAATATTGACTTCTGACCTCCAACACTTGAGAGAATAAATTTCTGTTGTTTTAAGCTATGGGGTGTGTGGTCAATTTATTACAGCAGCCAGGGGAAACTAACACAGCTTTTAGTATCGGGAAGTGGGAAGTTATATGAAAAGTGTAACCACCCAAGGGGTTCACCTTGCCTGCTGCCTAGACACAGCTAATTTATCAAAACAGGGGAATTGCCATAGGGAAAGAGTTTAATTCATGCAGAGCTGGCTGTTTGGTAGATTTGGGTTTTACTGTGACTCAAATCAGTCTCCCTGACCATTCCAGGATAGGAGTCTTGAAGGACAATTTTGTGGATGAGGGACAGGGAGTGAGTTGGGAGTACTGATTGGTTGGGTAGGAGATGAAATCCTAGGGAGTGGAAGCTGTCTTCTGCTGAGTCAGTTCCTGGGTTGAAGGCCATAAGACCAGATAAGCCAGTTTATCCATCTAGGTGCTACCAGCTGATCCATCAAGTGCGGGGTCTACAAAATATCTCAAGCACTGATCTTAGGTTTTGCAACAGTGTTGCTCTCCCCAGGAGCAATCTGGGGAGGGTCAGAATTTTGTAGCCTCCAGCTACATGACTCCTAAACCAGAATTTCTAATCTTGTGGCTAATTTGTTAGTCCTACAAAGGAAGTCTAGTCCCCAGGCAGGAAGGGGGCTTTGTTTTGGAAAAGGACTATTGTCTTCTTTGTTTCAAAGTTAAACTATGAACTAAGTGCCTCCCAAAGTTAGTTCAGCCTACACCCAGGAACGAACAAGGACAGGTTAGACTCTAACCTAGAAGCAAGATGGAGTTCGTTAGGGCAGATCTCTTTAACTATTATAATTTTCTCAGTTGTAATCTTGCAATGGTGGTTTCAAAAGGTGACTGGAAGAAAGCAGAAGGAATGCCTGCCTCATCTTGCAGACATCAGGTGCATTCCTGAGAAGCTACAGGTAAGCTTGGTCCTTTCCAATATGGTCTGTGTTGTAGCAGTGTTCTCATCTTGAAAATGGGAACTATAATAACACCCACCTTGTAGCATTGTCGAGAGGATTAAGTAAACTCCTAAATGTAAATGGCTTCGAAGAGCATCTGGCATAGAAGCTGTACTACAGAAGTGTTAGCTTGTAGTTCTGCTACTGTTGCTACTGTTATTTATTATGTTTATTATATTTGCGGCAATTTGCATGCCTTCCTGATTATTGCAGGGCCTCTTTGAATAATTTCATTTACCTAAGTATTTATATAAAAAAAAAACACTTGAAGTTTGTTTTCCAAAATATTATAAAGTTACTTCTGAGTGATGGGTTGGCCATAGAATTTTATTTGCCTGTCTTTGCTTCTATTTCCTAAATTTTTAGCAGTCAACACATATTACTTTGGTAATAAAAACATTAAAGTTTTGTTTTTATTTTCATTTTTAAAGACTGTTTTGTTTTAATTCTTAACAAAAGTGAAGAAGCTCAAAGCCAGGCAATGAGTTGATAGAGAACACTATCTATACACATACATATATACACACACACACATGTTTTAGAGATAGAGTCTTGCTTTGTTGCCAGGCTGGAGTGCAGAGGCACAATCTTGGCTCACTGCAACCTCTGCCTCCTGGGTTCAAGCGATTCTCCTGCCTCAGCTTCCCAAGTAGCTGGGACTACAGGCATGCACCAGCACGTTCAACTAATTTTTGTATTTTTCTAGTAGAGACAGGGTTTCACTATATGTTGACCAGGATGGTCTCGAACTCCTCATCTTAGGTGATCTGCCCACCTCGGCTTCCCAAAGTCCTGGGATTACAGGCATGAGCCACCACGCCCAGCCAGAGAACACTATATAATATTTTTGATGAAACCTTAAGATTTGTAAGAATTTTCAACTAGTAACTGGGGAAAGAGATGGGATTGGGTGGGTGGGTACAGGAAACAGATTGGGAAGCCAGTTTCAAAAGGTTGCAAGTGGCCGGGCACGATGGCTCACGCCTATAATCCCGGAACTTTGGGAGGCTGAGGCAGGCGGATCACAAGGTCAGGAGATCGAGACCATCCTGGCTAACACGGTGAAACCCTGTCTCTACTAAAAATACAAAAAAATTAGCTGGGCGTGGTGGCTGGCACCTGTAGTCCCAGCTTGGGAGGCTGAGGCAGGAGAATGGCATGAACCCTGGAGGCAGAGTTTGCAGTGAGCCGAGATCGCACCACTGCACTCCAGCTTGGGCGACAGAGCGAGACATCGTCTCAAAAAAAAAAAAAAAAAATGTTGCAAGCGATTCAGAGTAAGATTTTTATATCCCCAAATATCACCCTAAATATTTGCCTGAAATGCCACCATTGTGGATTGAGTCCTCTCCTCTCCAGGGGGATTATTTCTGGGAAGAGAAAAACATCTGGTCACTAAAGACCAGGATTTATCAGCCTGGACACCATCGACACTGTGGGCTGCATCATTCTTTTTTGTTGACGGATATCCTGATCACTGTAAAATGTTCAGCATCATCCCTGACTTCTTCCCACTGGATACCACTAGCACTCCCGACCCCTCTGTTGTGATAATGTTACAGGAAAGGGGGTCCCGATCCAGACGCCAAGAGAGTGTTCTTGGATCTCGCACGAGAAAGAATTCAGGACGAGTCCACAGTGCAAAGTAAAAGCAAGTTTATTAAGAAAGTCAAGTGGTGAAAGAACAGCTACTCTATAGACAGAGTAGGGCGTTTCCGAAAGTAACAGGAGAACCTGTCCGCCTTAGGTGCAACGCTTGAATATATGGGGAGATGTGCTCTCCTACAAGGGTTTGTGATAAAGGATTAATTTTCTTAATTACTATATTTTGCAAGAATCGATATTATTTTTAAAGCAAAATGAGGAATGTCTCTGTTCTCCAGATACTGGGATATCTGGACACTCCCAAGTCTGGGTCTGTTTAGTAAACCTTATTAATTGGTTCCCTTAACCTTACACATCTAGAGGCTCGGAATGTCTAACTTTCTGGGAAAGCTGCCCAGCAAGTCCCCGCCTCATTTTCCAGCCCTCACGCAAAATGGAGTCACTCTGGTTCAAAGGCCTCTGACAATAAGAGAAAGCATTTCCAGACATTGTCAAGTATCTCCTGGGAGTTGAGTAGGGACAACAATCACACCACCGCCGCCTCTCCTTTTAGTTGAAAGTCACCGCATAGACCAAGGTCCAGCATTGCTTCCTTCAGATTCTGTTCAGGGAAATTCTGTTGATGGGAAGTCCTGGCTCAGATTCTAGACCAAGCTTGTTCAACCTGCAGCCTGTGGGCCGCATGTAGTCCAGGATGGCTTTGAATGTGGCCCAACACAAATTCCCAAACTTTCTTTTTTTTTTTTTTTTTTTCCGAGATGGAGTCTTTCTCTGTCGCCCAGGCTGGAGTGCAATGGCGCAATCTCAGCTCACTGCAACCTCTGTCTCCCGAGTTCAAGCAATTCTCTTACCTCAGCCTCCCAAGTAGCTGGGATTACAGGTTCCCGCCACCACGCCTAGCTAATTTTTGCATTTTTAGTAGAGACGGGGTTTCACCACATTGGCCAGGCTGGTCTCGAACTCCCGACCTCAGGTGAGCTGCCCGCCTCTGCCTCCCAAACTGCTGTGATTACAGGTGTGAGCCACTGCGCCTGGCCACAAATTCGCAAACTTTCTTAAAACATGACTGTAACTGCCCAAGGGTTCACCGTGCCGGCTGCGTAGACAGAGCCCATTGATTAAAACGGGGCAATTGCAATAGAGAAAGAGTAATCCACGCAGAGCCAGCTGTGCAGGAGACCAGAGTTTTTTTTATTACCCAAATCAGTCTTTCTGAAAACTTGAGAATCAGAGTTTTTAAGGATAATTTGGTGGGTAGGCGGACCAGCGAATCAGGAGTATACCGATTGGTTGGCTTGGGGATGAACTCACAGGGAGTCGAAACTGTTCTCGTCTGGGCTGCTGAGCCCATTCCTGGGTAAGGGCCACAGAACTGGTTGGCAGGTTCAGGTGGGGCCATCTGGTCATCAGAAATGCAAAAGTCTGAAAAGACATCTCAAAAAGTCAATCTTAGGTTCACAAGAGCGATGTACCTTCAAGAATAATTGGGGAAGTTGCACATCTTATGGCCTCTGCAATAATGGTTGGTAATACTTAGAATTCCTGTCCCTCTCATCTTGACTTGGTGGGTGGTGGCCTTTCATTTGTTTTACAAGAACAGTTTAGCCTTTTGGGAAGGGCTATTATATAAACTATATACTAAATTCCTTCCCAAAGCTAGTTTGGTTGATGCCCAGGAATGAACCAGGACAGTTTAGAGGTTAGAAGCAAGATGAAGTCACTTAGGTCTGATCTCTTTCACTGTCATAATGTGTTCAGGTATGATTTTTGCAAAGGCAGTTTCATTAGGAAACTTTTTTGTGATTTTTTTTTTAGATCATCAGCTGTCATTAGTGTTAGTGTATTTTCTGTGTGGCCCATTCTTCTTCTTCCAATGTGGCCCAGGGAAGTCAAAAGATTGACCACTGATGTTCCAGATCATGGAGGCAGCAAGTGGATGAAATCCTTTGAACTGTGGATTCAGAATGCTTGGATTGCTTTAGGGGTTTTGTTTGTTTGTTGGATTTTGAGACAGGCTTCTTGCTTTGTCACCCAGGCTGCAGTGCAGTGGTGCAATCATAGCTCCCTGCAGCCTCAATCTTCTGGGCTCAAGAGACCATCCCACCTCAGCCTCCTGAGTAGCCTGGGCCACAGGCGTGCACCACCATACCCAGCTAAGTTTTTATTTTCTGTAGAGATGGAATCTCACTCTGTTCCCCAGGCTGGTCTTAAATTCCTGTGCTCAAGCAATCCTCTGCCTCAGGCTCCTAAAGTGCTGGGATTACAGGCCTGAGCCACTGCGCCTGGCTGCTTTATCAGTTCTGTCACTCACTAGCCATATGACCTTGGGCAAGGCATTAAACTCCTGCAGTGTGCAGTTTCCTCACCATAAAATAGGGGTTAATAACATCAAACTTTACGTCATTTTCATGTGAATAAGAGGTAACATATAGGCCACAGTGCACTGTGCCTGGCACACAGTACGACTTAATAAATACCTGGTCCCTTCCCTGCAAGTTGGTTGGTGTGTCTCAAAATTAAGAGCGATTAACTAACAATACTGTATAATTGACTCCCCCCATCAAAAAGCCATCAAACAAATTAGGTACCTGCTTCTTTTATCAAACCCAATTTTCCAAGCCTGCTTTGTCTCCACCCCAAAACCTCAGTAAAAATACAGAACCCAACTTGATACAAAATTATGATTTTTTTTTTCTTTTTGTAGTTTAGGAGGGTCTGAACAGAAAGCCCTTATCACTGAGCCTCAGCTGCAGAAGGAATCCTTTAATCGTGACCATCCTCCTGGAAGAATAATACAGATTTAGGGCCAGAAGTGGGTTACTGAGCAAAGAGGAAATACTGCTAGCGGCAACCCTACCCTTCCTGTTGGCTGGGATTGGCTTTAATCTGCTTCCATTGTCGTTCTGAAGTCTGGAGATATTTGAGTATAGCCTAATTAAGTAGTTGTGGGCCCAGAGAGAATTTATTTTTGTCAGACCCATGTCATACGGAGGGGAATGTGTCAAGGATGCTTGTAAAACAAGCTGGCTCTCTTGAGACCTGTAGTTCCCCAAGCTGCCCTGGGTCTTGATCGTGGTGATTCTCCCTTAGAATCCTTTCGGAGGTGATTAATGAGTTATGAGGAAATCACTTAAACGGATAGTAAGGGTATGGGAGTCCTCTGTAAGGCTTTTCTCTTTAATGAAAAGCAGCCTCAAATCATTTTCTCACAAAGAGCAGCCTGTAAAGTTGAGCTGGAGACATACACAAACACTGGGGGAGTTCGCCCGGGTGAATGCGGGCAGTTACTAGGAACTAGACACGTTCAAGATGGTTGCACCATCTTCCCTTCTCTTTGTCAGCCACGTGTACAGTAAAGAGCAGACAAGACGGCACCAATCAACTGGAAAGACCATTTGCATAAGAAGATCAGGGTGAGGCGAACAGCCTTCCGCACACGCTGTGTCAAAGTCATACTTGATCGAACCAATCTGTGAGCCCTACGCAAATCAGACACCACCTTCTCCAGCCTGCCTATAAAATCCGCTATAAAATCCGCTGGGGGCCGGGCGCGGTGGCTCACGCCTGTAATCCTAGCACTTTGGGAGGCCGAGGTGGGCGGATCACAAGGTCATCCTGGCTAACACAGTGAAACCCCATCTCTACTAAAATGCAAAAAATTAGCCGGGCGTGGCGGCGGGCGCCTATAGTCCCAGCTACTTGGGAGACTGAGGCAGGATAAGGGCGTGAACCCAGGAGGCAGAGCTTGCAGTGAGCCAAGATCGCGCCACTGCACTCCAGCCTGGGCGACACAGGGAGACTCCATCTCAAAAATAAATAAATAAATAAATAAATAAAATCTGCTGTGGTCTGAAGCCTCCCTCCTTTTTCAGACTTCTCTCTCCTCTCAGAGCTGCTCACCTCTCTTCTTTCTTCTATTACACTTTCCACTCCTTAACCCACCCACATGGGTCCATGTCCTGAATTATTTCTTGGTGCCAACAAAGAGGTACTTTCGCTTCAGTCTCTGGTTGCTTGCTTTTCACAACCAATCAGACTGATGGCGAGCCACGGCTTCATTTACCTGAGGTGAGCTCCAAGTGGCCAGTGGGAAACCTCTAGCGGGTATTTGGACCAGAGAAGGTTCTGTGTGCGGGCTCTTGAGCCCCTACGCTTGGACCTGCTCCCACCCTGTGGAGTGTACTTTCGTTTTCAGTACATCTCTGCTTTTATTGCTTCATTCTTTCCTTGCTTTGTGTGTTTTTGCCCAATTCTTTGTTCAAAATGCCAAGAACCTAGACATCCTCCAGTGGTAACACTTTGGCAAGTGACAACATCTCTGAGCCTCCGTTTTCTGAGTTAAAAATGAGGATATTAAGCAAACCTGATTAATGAATTTAACATTTATGAAACATCTGTTTTGTGCAAGGCACTGTGGAGAATTGCTTGAGCACAGGAGTTTTTTACCCCTAGTTGCGAGGGTTAAAAAAACCTGCAAATAGTGTCACTGTCTTCATGGAACTTACATTTAGTGGTGTGCTGTTAAGGTTTAATACGTGGATTTAAAAAAAAAAAAAAAAAAAAAGAAGGACCTAGTTTGTAATATTTGCCAATTTCTGTGGTGTAAATATTTCCACCATGGCTGACTTTCCTTTTTTTGAGATGGAATCTCACTCTGTTGCTCAGGCTTGAGTGCAGTGGCGTGATCTCAGCTCACTGCAACCTCCACCTCCTGGATTCAAGTGATTCTCCAGCCTCAGCCTCCCGAGGGGTTCGGATTACAGGCACCTGCCACCACGCCCCGCTAATTTTTGTATTTTTAGTAGAGATGGGATTTCACCATGTTGGCCAGGCTGGTCTTGAACTTGTGACCTCAGGTGGTCCACCTTCGGCCTCCCAAAGAGCTGGGATTACAGGCATGAGTCACCATGCCCAAACACCATGATTTAAGTTACCAGTGTAATATTGGTGAATGCAAAGATAGGAGGCAATGTGCAACGTCAGCTCCAATGAGCTGATGCACACTGGCTCCAACTCATAATTTCTATTAAAACACTGAAACCTCAGGAAGGTATCATGAGGATTCAGTGAGGTAATAACCAGCAGGTATTTTGCACATAGTAAGGAATGAATACGTGCGAGCCATTATTATCACTTGAGCAGCAGGAGCCTTAAATGCCCCCATAGCAGGGACTGCAGAGCTGACCTTCCTCTTTCTCACTCCTACAAGCAGGTCTTTGCCAAGTTCTGTGAGTTCTTCCTCTGTCAAATCATTCTGTGGCTTCCTGCTGCTGCTGGTCTCCTCCTATTGTTACTATAGGTACAGCTCTGATTTTAGTTTTCTCAGTGTCTCAGAATCAACTAGCCTGATGGTGCATGCAGATTCTAGCGTCCCATCCAGAGAATGTAATTCAGAAGATTTGGAGCATGTCTCAGAGACCGTGCGTTTTCACAGGTAACCCTGGGTGACAGAGTGTGACTTTGTCTCAAAAATACCAAATTTTTTTTAGATGCAATTAACATTTACAATCAGTTAATTTTAAGTAAAGCAGAGTACCCTTCGTTACTCGGGTGGAACTCATCAAATCCGTCCAAGGCCTTAAAGGCAGTAATGCTCTGTTCAGTTTAGTGATGTCGTCAGGTTTATAATGTGCATCTTTAACATTACTGTCTACCTTTATTTATTTTGTTTTTTATTTTTATTGAGTTGGAGTCTTGCTTTGTTGCCCAGGCTGGAGTACAGTGGCACAATCTTGGCTCACTGCAGCCTCCACTTCACAGGTTCAAGCAATTCTCCTGCCTCAGCCTCCTGAGTAGCTGGGACTGCAGAACCCGCCACCACAACCGGCTAATAGTGCAACTTTGTCTCTAGTAAAAATACCATCTACCTTTAAATGCTATAATGCCCCTACACAAACACTAAAAGGACTTTCCAATCATGCTGTTAGCGGTGGTAGTAGTTACCCATAAGGGTCTGCAGCAACCTCAATTCAATTGTTGTCTCCTCAGAAGAAATAATTCTCCTGAGGGTCAAAAGGCAGAAGGAGAGACCAAGCAAGTTTTAGAGCAGGAGGGAAAGTGTATTAAAAGGCTTGAGAGCAGGAATGAAAGGAAGGAAAGTCCACTTGAAAGAGGGCCAAGCAGGCCACTGGAGCGACCAAGTGCACGGCTCGACCTCTTGCTTGGGGGTTTTCTACACTGGCATACTTACAGGACATTGCCTGGAAATCCGCCTTACTTGCGTTACTTCTTCCCACTCCTGAGATCTTATCAGGAAGCTGCTGGTCACCAGTTTCAGATGTTTTCTATCAACTAGGAGCCCGCCTTCTCCTGACACCAGCTGTGACCAATGATTACTTTAGCGAGACAGTGTAACAGCCATCCGACCATCACCTGATCGCTGCCCGACAGTCCTGGTATGTATAGGAGGGAGCCCTCTCCTGCCGTGCTGCTACCTGACCAGCTACCTACTGTAGCAATACTACTCCATCTGTACCTTGCTCTTGCACGATTGTGTTCATACCCGCTGTTTCTAAATGGGTTGTCAACCCACAAGACCTTAGAATCATGCTTCATTTAGGTTGTTAATTCAATATTTTAAAATAAAAATTCACTTGAGCTTTAAAAAATAAAAATATAAGAATAAAAATAAATCGTTGTTTGTATTTACCAACATGTTTACTTTTTTGCACTTCTATCTGTAGATATATATGAGCCTCCACCATTCAACCTTCCCCGTTTCTTCTGCTGTGCATCTGCTGAAGCCAAAATTTCTTACCTCTTGTTAATGGAAAATATTCTCAATTTTCTTTCATTTTTAAAGACATTTTTGCAGTGTAGAAAATTTGAGGTTGATAGATGTGTTAATTAATTAATTAAATTCTACAACTTCAAAGATGTTATTCAAATGTCTTTTGACTTGCCTTGTCTCTGATTAAGTATCTATCAGCCAACTCTCGTTGTTCTCTTGCTGTAAGACGTATTTTTTTTCTGGGATACTTTTAAGGTTTTTCACTACGTCTTTTGTGTTCTGGAATTGGAGGGCAATGTGTCTACGTGTAATTTGCTTTTTATTTATCTTGCTAAATGTTTGTTAAGCTTCTGGGTTTTGTGGATTGACACTGTATTTTGAATTGGATAATTCTCCTCTTTTATCTTCCAATTTTTCTTCTGTACTATTTTTCTTTCATTTTTCTATGGGGACTCTCTCTCTCGCTCGCTCTCTCTCTCTCTCTCTCTCTCTCTCTCTCTCTCTCTCTCTATATATATATATATATATATAAAATTTTGTTTTTTGAGATAAAGTCACACTGTGTCTCCCAGGCTGGAGTGGAGTGGCACAATCTTGGCTCACTGCAACCTCCCCCTCCTGGGTTCAAGCGATTCTCTTGCCTCAGTCTCTCAAGTAGCTGAGACTACAGGCACACACCACCACTTCCAGCTGGTCTCGAACTCGTGACCTCAAACGATCTGCCTACCTAGGCCTCCCAAAGTGCTGGAATTACAGGTGTGAGCCACCACACCTGCCCCAGTTATACATAAATTATACTGTTTGATTTTGTCCTGCAGGTCTCTGATGCTCCTTTTCTTTTTCTTGATGAATCAGTATAGATAATTTTACTGACTTTTACTTTTTATTATATTTTTATTCTATTTCAGGCTACAGTTAAGCTCATTTGATGGATTTTTTTTTTTTTTAATTTTACTTTAAGTTCAGGGATACATGTGCAGAACGTGCAGGTTTGTTACATAGGTGTACATGTGCCATGGTGGTTTGCTGCACCTGTCAACCCGTCATCTAGGTTTTAAGTCCCGCATGCATTAAGTATTTGTCCTAATGCTCTCCCTCCCTTTGCCCCCCACCCCCTGACAGACCCCGGTGTGTGATGGTCCCCTCCCTGTGACTATGTGTTCTCATTGTTCAACTCCCACTTATGAGTGAGAACATGTGGTGTCTGGTTCTCCATTCCTGTGTTAGTTTGCTGAGGATGATGGTTTCCACCTCCATCCATGTCCCTGCAAAGGACGTGAACTCATTCTTTTTTATGGCTGCATAGTATTCCATGGTGTATATGTGCCACATTTTATTTATCGAGTCCATCATTGATGGGCATTTGGGTTTGGATTCTTTCTTAGAGCTATTATATTTTTCAGTTCTAACATTTCCAGTTGTTTCTTTTGTAGTATTTTAACATTTCTGTTTTAATTCCCCTTCTATTTATGCATATTGTTCAATTTTCCCACTAGATTCTTTAACATATTGATAGTAGTTATCTTAAAGTGTTTTTTGCTAATTCTAACATTTAGGTCATTTGTGTGTTTATCAATCAGTTTTTTTTCTAGCTAATTTGAGCACATTTGCCTACTTTTTAAATATCTTAGAATTGTATTTGAAAAGCATTGTGGGCTGGATGTGGTGGCTCTCACCTGTAATTCCAGCATTTTGGAAGGCCAAGCAGGCAGATCACTTGAGATCAGGAGTTCGAGACCAGCCTGGCCAACGTGGTGAAATGCTGTCTGTACCTAAAATACAAAAATTAGCCAGAGGTAGTGGTGAACACCTGCAATCCCATCCCAGCTACTTGAGAGGCTGAGATGGGAGAATTACTTGAACCTGGGAAGTGGAAATTGCAGGGAGCTGAGATTGTGCCACTGTACTCCAGCCTGGGGGACAGAGTGAGACTCCATCTCAAAAAAGAAAAAAAAGAAAAAAGAAAGACATTGTATATACAAGATGACTAGAGCCTGAGTCAAGAAATACTACCCCAGAAAATGGTTTATTCTGTCCCTTCTCAGACATCCACATTAGAGTGGAAGGGTTCATTCCCTTTAATCTCATCCTAATTTTACTGGGTTTGGGTTGGGTTGCAGCTTCAGTGTCCTTCAGTTCACCATTGGTTTTAAATGATTTGAACGTAAGATCAAGATTCTTCCTTCAGCAGGGCTTGGGATCTGAGTCCTAGCATGACTTCTTCGATCTCTGTCTCTCCTTCGCTACCAAGGCTCCAGCTCTTTGGACCTTGGAGAACTCTTTCTGCTCTACAGCCCACCTGCATATTTTCACTTCTTCTTCTTTTTTTTTTTTTTTTTTTTTTTTTTTTTGAGTCAGAGTCTCACACTGTTGCCCAGGCTGGAATGCAATAGCTCATTCTCAGCTCACTACAACCTCAACCTCCCAAGTTCAAGTGATTCTTGTGCCTCAGCCTCCCGAGTAGCTGGGATTACATACACAGGCCAGCATGCCTGTCTAATTTTTGTATTTTTGGTAGACATGGGGTTTTACCATGTTGGTCAGGCTGGTCTTGAACTCCTGACTTCAGGTGATCCACCTGTCTCATCCTCCCAAAGTGCTGGGATTACAGGTGTGAGCCACCGTGCCCAGTTATTTTCAGATTTTTTGAAGCTGTCTCTTAGTCCTTATGCCCCCCTAGCCTTCAGTGAGCTGCACTATGTACTCATGGAGGTTCAGATACAAATAATTAGCAGGTGAGTGTGCCTCTGAGGACTCCGCCTGCTCTTCTGCCCTGCCCCCAGCCTTCTGCGTGCAGTTCTGCAGCTCAAAAATCAATGGGAGTGCTGGAAAGGAAAGTGTCTGAAAGTGAATGAAGGAGCAGTTGCTAACATAGGGGAGAAACAGATGCTAAAAAGTCAGTGATTTTTCACTACATTATTGCACACATGCTCGCAACGTGACTTCAATTAATCTGGCCAGGTTTACTTCTCTAACTTCTTCTTTTTGGTGGATACTCCCTGGTTTCCATCCTGTACCACAATTGCACCAAATCCCATGCCATTCCCAGATTTTTTTCTTGTAAATTTGCTCTACCAGAAACATCTTTAACATTTTCCATTCTTCACTGCATCGATGAGTCCTATTTATCAGCAAAATTCCATTTCAAGTTTCCTTCTCCAAGCAAGCCTTCCCTCAGTCTGATTCAAAAACCACCCCGTAAGTTTGTATGTGCTCTCCTTTCTTCTAGCCCTTATTCTACTTTATTTTGATTACTTGTCTACTAATACATTTGTCTCCCACACTAGAATCTGTGTTCCTTATGGAGTGAAGCAATGCCCAATTTCAGTTAGCATCCCCAGAATCTAACAGAGCAACAGGAACTCAATGATTTGTGTTAAGGAACATTGAGCACCCAGGTCCCCCTTTTCAACAGCTTCATCTTAGTTTCTGCTTCTTTCATAGTAAACATAACCACAGTTCTCATCTCTTCACATAGACCCCACTACTTTAAGTGATTATGCTATTGTTTATGAGTACTTACTGCTTCCCAAAGCTTTCCAATTATTATTGTATGCAGTCCCCCACAACTCTGCAATTTTGGTGTGCATTAGCCTATTCTCACACTGCCATAAAGAACTACTTGAGACTGGGCAGTTTATTAAAAAAAAAAAAAAAAAAAAAAAAGTTTAATGGATTCACAGTTCTACATGGCTGGGGAGGCCCCAAGGAACTTACAATCATGGCTGAAGGCAAAGGGGCAGCAAGGCACGTCTTACTGGAGAGAGAGAGAGAAGGGGGAAGAGCCACACACTTGTCAAACAACCACATCTCGTGAGAACGCTATCATGAGAACAGCACAGGGGAAACCACCCCCGTGATCCAATCACCTCCCACCAGGCCTCTCCCCCAGCATGTGGGGATTACAGTTTGAGATGAGATTTGGGTGGGGACACAGAGCCAAACCATATTATAGTGCTATTACCATACTTTTCATTGACAGATGATGAAACTGAGGCTTAGAGTATTCCAGCAATGTTCCAGAAAGACCTGGGATTCCAACCGAGGTCCGTGTCAATCGAGAGCCCACACTGCTGTGACTACAGCTAAGCCTTTTGTGTCTTCTTCCCTCCCTTTTATTTCTCTATTCTCCTCCCTTTCTGCCTCTGGCTCCACACTCCATGATTGGTTGATCAGCAGAGCTAATCCATCTGGTGGTTGACACGCGGTGCCTCGGAGCTCTGGTTTTCCCGTTTCTGCTTCTGTATCATCCAGCAACTTCTGTTTTCCTCTGAGGTCACCCTTAAAGGTTTATGTGTCGTGTTTCTCATTTCTGCCTTGTCAAGGAAATCTTGCCAGTGCATCTATCAAAGTAATCATCACAGGCCTGATGTAAGAGTATGGTTCCTCTCACATTTTTCATTACTAGATAATTTATTAATATCCTTCCAGAGCAGCACTAGATTTATCTTGATAAAACTGCTATCAGCGGCGACATAAGAGATGCCCCTGGGATGCACCAGGAAGAGCCGTGCACTCACCTCTTTCACCCCTTAATACCTCAGGAAGCCCAACCCAGAGTCAGCCCAGGGGGGCTGCCAAGACCCAAAACATTTTATCATTTTGATAAAGTTGACCCGGGGTAGCCTCGAAGGGATTGCAATCTATCTCTCCTTTCTTTTCTGCTTGTGGCAAACACAGGCTTGTCTGTGTATCTGGGAAGGCAGGTAGTGAGGGGTGGATAAATTACCTTCAAAGAGTTCACTATTTATCTCATTTTCATGTGCGCATCTGCAGGGAACAACTTCACCTCTCAGCTCAAGTGGGCTTCCTGTGAGGCCTCGCGTCTGTGAGTGGTGACAGACCTTTGCATTATTTTTGTGGCAGCTTCCGGTCATGGACTTCTTAGAAATGTGAGTGGAATGTATTGTCCTTGCCTTCTGTTCTCCTTCATGTCCTCTTCTCTCCAGGAAGAAAGTGGAGAGACCAGACGCAGTTCCCTCCATCCCTGCTGAATATTTGCAAAAATAAAAAGGCAAGAGGCCTTTTCGGTGAGGCAGCTGCCTCCATAGGCTCCCCACAGACGTCATTGCAGGGGTGCATTTGAGATGCAAGTATCCCTGCATTTGCCGCAATTGAGCGTAGCTCTTTTATAAATTGGGTTTCATGGTTCATTTATCTTGACAGCATTTCCGCCCCCAACCCCTCAACAAAACCAAAAGACAAAACATAAATAAAAATATACATAGATACTATGGGCAAATGCTCAGGAAGGGAAAAGTAAAATCTCTTGGTGCTGCTATGTGTAAACAGATACCTGGATACATTGTTGCTGGAAGGGCCGATCGGTTTGTCAAACTGGGAATAAATGTGTCTGTATCATACTCAGCCAGGCTTTTATCCCACCATTTGCTATATGTGCACAAAGAATGATTTTTATAATATGTTTGTTTTTGCTGCATTGTTTATAATAACAAAAGACTTGTTACGGAAGAACAAACTGATACAATAAATAATGGTACATTCATAAGATGGAATACTGCACAGTCAGGCAAAGGTGGAGACAGATATACACGTTAGGATAAGGAACAAGAGATACTTAGTGATAAAAAGCGAAGTAAAAAGTACCTTTTATAGAATGCTCCTCTTGTCCACACATTGATTGTTACTTGAAGGATATACAGGAAACTAGCAACAGTGGTTTCATTGGAGAGGGAGACCTGGTAGTCTGAGGAAGGGAGAGAGAAGATTTATTTATTTATTATGGCTTTATATTTATTTATTTGTTTATTTTTTGAGATGAAGCCTCGCTCTGTCGCCCAGGCTGGAGTGTAGTGGCGCGATCTCAGCTCACTGCAACCTCCGCCTCCTGAGTTCAAGCAATTTTCCTGCCTCAGCCTCCTGAGTAGCTGGGACTACAGGTGCACGCTGCCATGCTCGGCTAATTTTTTGTATTTTAGTAGAGATGGGATTTTACCATGTTGCCCAGGCTGGTCACGAACTCCTGAGCTCAGGCAATCCGCCTGCCTCAGCCTCCCAAAGTGCTGGGATTATAGGTGCTACTTAAATTTTCCCTGATTATGTGCCACGCTTTCAATTAAAAGTAAAGGACCATTGGGAGGCCGAGGAACGTGGATCACCTGAGGTCAGGAGTTTGAGACCAGCCTGGCCAACATGGTGAAATTTTGTCTCTGCTAAAAATACAAAAATTAGCCGGGTGTGGTGGTGGGTGCCTGTAATCACAGCTACTCAGGAGGCTGAGGCATGAGAACTGCTTGAATCCGGGAGGTGGACATTGCAGTGAGTCAAAATTACACCACTGCACTCCAGCCTGGGTGACAGAAAGATACTCTATCTTAAAAAAAAAATAAATGAAAACAAAAATAAATAAAAGTAAAGGATCTTCATTTGGCTCTTTTTTCCGTCAACATTTCTGAGGCATATATATATATATATTTATATTGCTTTTTTCCTAAAATGAGCTTGAGCCACACCATCTGGTTCTTCCCCCCCTCATTTCCCTCCATAAATAATAAAATCTATGTTGTGCAGGTGGGCCATAGCTGACCAAACCGAGGAAACAGTGCTAACCACAGTACATTGTTCTCTAATGGACAAAGCCAATTTTCATGTCAGTAATTCCCACAATGGTCCGAGTAGCAGGAAAAAAAAGGAGTCTATTGCTATTTTCCAGTTGAAGAAATTGTTCAACTGGAAAATAGTGTGACATGTTCAAGGTCGCACATCCTGCAGGGAATAGAGCAAATACATTCAAATTTGACTGAAGCCACGAACCACGCCCTCTGCCTTTTGCCCCAGTCACTCTGGGAATCATTTCTCTTGGGCACTTTCAGAGGTAATGGCTGTGCACTCCCATTTATTTTGCACAACCCCGTTCTTCTACCTGCTGCTGAACTGGGGACCTTCCCAGTCCTGTTCAGTTGCTGGTGAGGCTGTGCCTGCAAGCTTTGGGCTCCAGGTGCCTGCTGGAGGAGAGCTGGCTCTTTCCATTGCTATTTCAATGCTGAGGATGGCTCCAGCCTCCTGGACAGATGGCCAATTGCACTTGAACTCTCAGAGTGCACATACGTCAACAGTGATAGAGAGCTTCAGCTGTGACCAGAGCTGGGACAGCCATCCAAATGCAGAGCCATTCGTCACTGTGGTTGATTCCATAAAATCAGCAATGAGGGGATAGATGAGGGGGGAGGATGCAGCCTCTGCTCTCTGTAGCTTGGCAATGCTGGGAAGACCCAGCACACACCTGACTTCACCAGAGTCAAGACCGTCGATCTCTTAGAGGTTAAAAATCCTCAAGGAAGTGCCTTTCTTAAGGTTACCACACCCAATGATTGTTGTAAAAAATATGCTACTATGACTGCTAGACACACAAAATAATAGTATACTTTTTTTTTTTTTTTGATGACTTACCCAACAGAGCTCTTGGAGAAGGAAGTTCTTTATCTTTTATTCTGTTCCAATCCCTATCTCCTCTGACGGTTTATCTTTTTCTTTCTTTGGGGTGCCACTTCATCTTCTAATACTGGCTTCTCTAGTGTCTAAAAGAGAAGTGCCAGCAGAGCAAAGAGCAATGCAGAGTATTCAAATCTCCTATTCACGGTTTCTTAGTGGGGTAGCCTGGGGGAAGTTGCTGGCTATGCCTAAGCCTCAATTTCCTTTCTCCCATACTCGGGCTGAGCTGCATTTTTAAAACCCTGATTAGCTTTGAGGAAGACCTTCAGCATCAAATGTGTAGGATTCAGAGGTTCCATAGAAAAGGCAGAAAGAAAAGAGCCAGATGACAGGAGGATTCTGGAGCAGGTGCAGAGAGGCTGGTTGGAGAACCCAAGGAACACTGGGTCCTAATGCTCTCTGTGAGTGACTACGAAGTGCCGATAACATTTTTAACTCCTGTGCTCTAATTACCAG
Source organism: Macaca mulatta (assembly GCF_049350105.2). NCBI lineage: Eukaryota > Metazoa > Chordata > Mammalia > Primates > Cercopithecidae > Macaca > Macaca mulatta. Next base: position 9,334,550 of record NC_133425.1, on the reverse strand, counting down.
AGGAAACTCTCTGGAGGCAGGCAGGAGCAACCAATATGGCCTGAGAAACACAAAGATGGGGGAAAGATGTGTCTGTTTGTAGAGGAGGAGTTAGTGGGGCCCAGTTTGTAGAAGTTCACTTATTCAGTGTGATGGTTGATTTTATGTGTCCACTTGATTGGGCCATAGAGTGCCCAGATGTTTGGTGAAACATTATTCTGAGCATTCTTGTGAGGGTGCTTTTGGGTGAGGTTAATATGTAAGTCATTAGACTGAGTCAAGAAGATGGCACTCCTTAATGTGAGGGGACTTCATCCAATCTGTTGAAGGCTTGAATAGCACAAAAAGGCTGACCCTCCCCCAGATTTCTCCTGCCTGACTGCCTTTGAACTGGGAAATTGACTTTTTCCTGCCTCCAAACTGAAACTTAGACATTGGCTGCTTTTTTGGGGTTTCAGGCCTGGTGGCCTTTGGACTGAAATGACACTCTTGTCTCTCCTGGGTCTCCAGCTTGCTGACTCACTCTGCAGATATTGGCACTTGTCAGCCTCCAAAATTGCATCAACTCAATACCTTATAATAAATCTGTTTATATATCTCTATCTAACTATCTATCTACCTATATATCTGTCTCTATCTGTTTATCTATCAACATATCTATCTATCTATCTATATCTGTCTATCTATCTATCTATCTATCTATCTATCTATCTATCTATCTATCTATCATCATCTATACATATATCCTATTGGTTTTGTTTCTCTGGAGAAACCTGAGTAATACATTCAGTGATAAGTTCCTGTTCCCACTATTTGTAACACTAGGCTTAATTTTGTGCATAATGAAAGTAGAAGTTGCCAGGTTCTCTAAGATAGGGATGGATAAACATCTGTGGAAGTTCAGAGGTGACGGGTGAGACAGTTTGCTATACTAGAAACAATGAATATTTGACACTATTCTGTGAGAAGCAGAGACCCAACAATTATTGAGCATCTATTTAAAAATAGTAGTTCACTTACTTCCCAACAAATCTCCAGAAACTAAACACTATAGTTCTCATTTTCCAGACTAGAGAAGACAAGCTACAAATCCAGACTCATTGGCTCCAGGGTCTATTTACTTTAGGCTCCTAATGCTTCCTGGGCTCAAGATCATTAGCAGACTCAATAGCAGAATCATCATTCAAATTAATCTCAACAAACTTGAACCCTAATCTCTTTTTTTTTCTTTCTTTCTTCTTCTTTTTTCTTTTTGAGACAAACTTTTGCTGTGTTGCCCAGGCTGGAGTGCAGTTGCCAGTCTCACCTCACTGCAACCTCCGCCTCCCAGATTCAAGCAATTCTCCTGTCTCAGCCTCCCAAGTAGCTGGGATGACAGGCACATGTCACCATGCTCAGATAATTTTTGTATTTTTAGTAGAGACGGGGTTTCACCATGTTGGCCAGGCTGGTCTCAAACTCCTGACCTCAAGTGATCGGCCTGCCTTGGCCTCCCAAAGTGCTGGGATTACAGGCATGAACCACCACACCCAGCCTAACTTGAACCCTAACCTCAAGTTCATCTCCTGGCACACAAAAAGTAAAAAGTCAAGCCTCACACTCAGGATCTAAAAAAACAAAGACATATACAACTGTATGAGATTCATTTTTGGCATCTGTAGAATGGGTGGAAGATATTTATTCATGGAGAAATTGCAAGAAATAATTGTAGCATGATTTTTACAAGTACAAAAATGATTATTACAGTAAATATTACAGTAAATATCCACACTTTGGATATTTACTTATGGTCACATTGCTGTTCCATGCCAGCATAATCTTGCCGAATGCAACATACCTTTGTCCTGCTTCAGTGACTTCCCTGATGCCTTGCACCTTCTTCTTGTACACCCAGCTCACTCTCAACTGTGACACTTCTGGGGAGAAATGGTGGGTTGATGGTCGAATGTGCTGTGGTTCACAGGCTCCCATGTGATCCCTAGATGAATGAAGACATAGTTCCCCTCCTGTCTCACCTGTAGGGTAGCATAAAGCCTGAGAAAGTCTTTAAATCCATACTTATATCAATCTATTTTTTTCAAGGCATGGTGTTCTTAAACCATAGTGATTCACAGAGTAATCTCAAGGAGCTTAATGGAGGATGAGGGATTTAAGAACTAGAGCCTGGAACCATGTATCTATTTTCCAGACTCTGAAAGAGGGCAAACAAAATGTCATCTATATGCATGTAAGGGTGGAGGGGGCAGGCACATACTAGGTGGATTGGGAGCATGCACTCCAGACTTGAACAGGTTTAAATGACAAGGACATAACAAGGTCAATCAGAAACTCCAATTTATTCTGTCATTAAATGAATGCTTTATGTCAACCATGGAGCGAAACTCTCAAGTTCTAGTTGATGTCAGAAACATAAACTCCCCCCAGAGACTGGCTGGGAAGGTGGAGAGATGAGTCAGGGAGTCAGTAACTAAACTCTTTTCTCAAGGTTATTTAGCAGATGGAAAATTTACCATAAAGCTCCAATGATCCCCTCTGGAACCTTCTAACAGGGCTGATACTTACAATAAGTCTTAAGCTCCAGGGGAGGCCATAAAAGAAACCAATAATAATGACAGAAGAGGCTCAACACAGTTAGCCAAAGATTCATCCCCACAAGAGAGGTGGAAGCCTTCCACCTATGAGTGTCAACAGGCCTTTACTGCTCACGCTGGGGAAAAGCAATTGGCTGAGAGAGGTAGAAGGGCTTAGAGAATTTCCAGGTTGACAGTTAAGTTTCTAACTGCTCCGCTGCCTTCTTGGGTAGCGAGGGAATCTTGTTAGGGGTCAGGACCGGACTAGGCATTATAGAACTTGATTTGGTGCCTCCAAATGGTGATATGGGCTTTATTTGTCCTGGGTTCCTTCTCCTGTGAGGTAGAGGCTGATACCACTGGGACAATACCTATATGAGACCAGGTATGGCCTAGATCCCTGGCTTCAAAAGGCGAGATGACCTAGTAGACTAAAAAGAGCATCTTTACGCTCAGACATACTGAAATTGAACTCACATTTTGATTCTCAAAGGCCTTCTCTGAGCTTCGGTGTCCTTTTCTGAGCAGCGTGCTTAATAATACATCCTTCACAGGGTCACTTGGTGAATAAATGAAATGCTGTCATCAAATTACCTAACACTGTGCTGGGCATAGATTAAACATTCACACAATGGTAATTTTCTGACCCATCCCTTTATAGAACTGGAGACCGTATATCGCTGAACAGACTTGGATCTTGACTCAAACCTTAGGAACTCTACAGATGGATCTAGGCTTGTTCACCTCTCTCACCTTCAATTTAATTTCCTGGCTTTCCAGCTTCCTTCCTGCCTCCTTTATTTCCACTTAAAGTGTGCCTATCTCCTGATACTGCTTTCTCTACACTCTGACATTCCCAAACCAGGCTTTGCTTTATCATAAACCCTCACCCTGCTATTCCTGTGATAGAATCGATCCTTTCCTTTTTCTGTACTCCTTAGCATACGTCTCTGTAGACAACAATAAGCAGTTGCTCTGCTCAGAATCACTTAAGACAGTGCTCATTAACGTGTGTTTGGTGGGATGTCAAGAATGCCTGTACTACCTTAACCCCAGCTCCATGCAGGCTAGACACCTAAATTCAGGAAAGAAAGTTTCAGCCACTGTCTTTTGATGGAGGAGAAAAAAGTGTACCTCATTTATTAGAGCTTCCTAGAGCACAAGAAACAAAGAACAGACTCACATCTCAATAGATTATTTCAGGGCGAGAAAAATGTCCTCTGAGTCATCAGGCATTATGGTGAAGGGAAGTTTCTTTCTGATTGCTGAGGACGAGTTTTCCTGGTGCAAAAAGAGAGAAAGGTCATCCCATTTGGAAAGGATGGGATGTGCAGACACAAAGAGACAGGTTCCAAACAGTTTTCTGCGGTTAAAGCACAAAATATGTTGAAGGAGATGAGCCTGGGGAAGACAGTGGTGCCAGATGTTGAACAGAATAGGTTGGAAGAACAGAGGCAAAAAAAAAAAAAAAAAAAAAAAAAGTATATATAATATATACATATACCCAGTAGGAAACTGCAGTGAATATTCACTGTGCCCTTTTGCAGGAATTCAAAAGGGACATCAAGAACATTCCTTAATTATTCCAGGATCAGGGACTAGAACTCCTCCTAAGATAAACCTATTATAGACCCCATTGCTACAGAGCAGGGCTCCCTCAGGTTACTCTGAATGAAGGGGAGAAAAAAATTCTTGGAACAAGTATTTTTGACTAAGGGTGAACCAAGCTGAACTACTCCCATTGTTACGGTCCTATTTAAAAGGCACAATTCACCATGAGTTCAAAGCATATCTTCATTCAAGGTGACAGCTCAGCGATGAATTCTGAGAGACGTTAACAGGAGGAGTTACGAGGAACATAGCGAAGGAGTTAAAATTTGAAGGAAAAAAGGACTGGGGATTATATGGTCTTGAACTATGGAAAAGGTTGAAATGCATTCAAGAAAGCAATAAAGACTAGTGAACCAGAAACTCCCTGCTCACTTATGATAAAATATCTAGTTAATACCAAATAAAAGATTCAAATAGACTTGTTATGGTTCTTTAGAAAGTCTCTCTAAAATAATGCCTATATCCCCCACACTTTTTTTTTTTTTTTTTTTAAAGCACTTTCACAAATAAAGTGTTGCCTTTAGGAAGGAAGATTGGCTATGGGGAGTAAGCCGCTTAGCTAGAATGAAAAAGATATGAGAGGAACATAATTCCTGAATTTGGAATTGTTCTTAGACACTGCACTAAGCATCCTGCCTTGCAAACAAGACCCGCTGTTTATTTTCTGTAGGAATTCATGGGCCACCCTGAGCACAAATAAATGCACACTGGTTTAGTGGAAGAGATGAAAAATCATATTTACATTTGCAGTAAAGGGTGAATAGTGCTCTAAAAGAACAGGCACTTCAAGAGCACAGAAGAGGGAGTGAGTGCTCAATGACTGGGAAAAATCAGGAAGGCGTCTTAGGAGAGATGACATTTGGGCTAGTTCTTGAAGGGTCAATCGGAGTTCACCAGGTTGGAGAAAGACTTTCTGCTTGGGACGTATGGCTCAGTCCACTGCAGAGGGCAGGTGACGAGAAAGCATCCATGAAGTAGGTCTTAGAGTAAACGAGAGTTTATAGGCTGTGAAAAATACCAGGGGTCTACCAAACTGAACACCAACGAGCATTTATCTTCTTTCTTTGTCTATGATCCAACCACTGTTGCTTGCAAGAAGTACATATCTGAAAGGGGATTCGAGGAATGTGGATAATTTCCAAATCATAAACACAAGCATGAATCAAAGCAAGCCCAGTTCCTCTCTCATTAGAAAAAAGAAAGAAAGAAAGAAAGATAGAAAGAAAGAAAGATAGAAAGAAAGATAGAAAGAAAGAAAGAAAGATAGAAAGAAAGATAGAAAGAAAGAAAGAAAGAAAGAAAGAAAGAAAGAAAGAAAGAAAGAAAGAAAGAAAAAAAGAAAACCTGTAAATGTTCATCCTCTCTGTATTTGTTTCCAGGGTTGCCATAACAGATTACCATACACCAGGCAGCTTAAGGCAACAGAAACCTATTCTCTCACAGTTCTAGAATCTAGGAGTCTGAAACCACAGTGTCACCAGGTTGGTTCCTTCTGAAGACTCTGTGGGAGAATCTATCTCCTGCCTCTCTCCTACTTCGTGGTGCCTGCTGCAGTTCTTAGAGTTTCTCCACCTGTGGCTGCACAGGCCCCTTGCTCTCTGTGTCTCTCTCTGTATTTTCTCCTTTTCTGTTTCATAAAGACACCCATCATTGGATTTAGGGCTCACCCTAAACCCAGCATTATCAGGTCTTGAGATCCTTAATTCCACCTGCAGAGTCTCTATTTCAGATATGGCCATATTCACAGGTACTGAGGATCAGCACCTATCTTTCTTTACAGCCACCATTCAACTTACTACACTCTATTTTATTTTTTCCCAAAGTTCTCTCTTCTGGAAAGAAGTTGTCCCTACCACTTAAAAGAGTGAAAAGGGACAGTACCAATAATTACGATGCCCAAAGTAGAAGAGGGCATTTCTAGAAAGCAGAGATTGAGGCAAGGATTACAGTAATGATACTCTGAGAGTTGAAAGCCTAGGACAACGACGGTTGTTGGGGGAAACGAAGGGAAGGCAGGGAAAGATATGAGGTAATGCTGTGCATTGCATTTCACTGCTGAGCACTACTTTGTAAGTGCTGCACAGAGGCAAATCAGGTATGCTGAGCAAGCCTGGTGGCCAGCAGAAGGGATGTTCACAGAAGAGTGTTGCAAGAAAGATCTACAATTAGGAGAAGGGTCTATAAAAGAGAAACGAGGAGGAATTTATTACTCTAGCTTCTTCTATCCCCTGTTTCCCTTTGGTCAAGTTTCACTCCATGGAGGACCGATCTTCCACACTTCAAGGTTATATCATCTGCCCTTGAACTTCCCTCAGGTAGCCGGATCCCATACCTCACAATATTGCAGTCCATTCAAGATCAGAAGTAGACAGCTGACTCAACGTGGTTCAGCCTACTGGAAGTGAGGATCATCCAGGTCCAGGGCTTCAACCTTGACCCCAGACAACTCAGGGAAACTAGCTAGGGCACCAGCAAAGATGACAGTCAAGAGGTCCAGAATGTGGGTGGTAATTTTCCAGGGAAGGAGGCTGTAGGGAGAAATCCAAGAAGGCTAATGTTTTGTGCCTGATATTAGTATTAAGACCGGGAAAAATATCAGGGCTCTACCAAACTGAACACCAAAGAGCATTAATCTTCTTTCTTTGTCTATGATCTAACCACTTGGCTTCAACTGTTGGTGAGTTCACATAGACACTTTTTATGTCAGGAATTTGCTGTAAATACTCAGTATGTTTTACTTTTAAAGGTGGTGTGAGAGCTGTAGTAATATGGAGAAAAAAGGGAGTTAAGAGATTTAATTAGCTAACAGTTTCCTTTCATAGCATAGATGCAAATCTAAAAAAAGAAAAATAAATACCCTTGACTAATTGGTTTGAGGAAATGCATAATAATTTGTTTTGTAAAGCAAAAAGTAAGCAATGAAATGATATGTATATTGTTCACCTGAATTATTTACTTTTATTTTTTTAAATATTTTTTGCTTAACTAGCAGAGAGGGAAGAAAGAAAAATAGCATCTACCCAACCCACGCTTTTTATTATATTTTTTAATGGTGAATCTTGCTAGAACCATAATGAAGCTCTGGAAGAAATAAAAACTTATGATCAGAACAAGCATTATAGACATTTATGTAAAACTGGAAGTGAATAGTATTTTCCCATCTGTTACTAATTCATAACCGGATTCTCTCTGGTATTGTGACTGAAGTACATTTTTATAATTCATTTCTTGGCTTCAACTGTTGGGGAGTTCTCGACTTTGTTAATTTCACAACATCAGATGTTCATGAGGAAGTTACCATTATGACTCACAGTCAACATGTTATCAATTCCAAGAGGGAAGGATGTTAGCCAGATAAAGTGGTGAATCAGAGGTTTTAAAATAGAGCTTTATTTCTAAACACCCTATGTTCCAGGAAACTATTGGGGAAACTAGGAAATGGCTCTGGGGCTGGATTTAAGGATCCCATAGGCACAATCACAGCACACCAGGCCATCCCATGATCCAACAGCCCTGTCAATCCCTGTGGGTCACACGATGCCAAAACCCATTAGCTACTCATTAGCAAAGGTGAATGAACGTTTGACAGAATAGAAGCAATCTGCCTGGGAAGTGGGGAGATAGGAAAGGAGAGAAAGAGAGAGAGATAGAGGAGAGAGAAAGGGAGAAGGTTGGGGGGAAGAGAGAGAGGGAGAGAGAGACTGAAAGGATGGTGGAGGGAATTCCAAGCTTAGACAGTCCCACACTTTGGCATTCTAATCTAGAACAACTTCATAACTAAGACTAAAGGGAAATCACTATTTCTTAATAATAACAACCACAAGCAAAGATTTCTGTAAGCCCAAAAGTTTAAAAGCAGAATGTTATTTTAAGCAATCTGCTGTTCGGCTAACATTTGTGAGATACATAAAGGAAGACAAAATTAGACTGAACCTAATCAAGATTTATTGTATTTTTGCTCAGTCCGTTGAGTTTTTAGCACAGCAAATGTTCTTTTTGTTTTTTCCCCTATCATAATTTCATTTTCCAGATTAATTTCTGTATCTTTGCTTATATGTTGCTAAGTAGAAGCTACAATACTTTTACCATGGAAACATTTGTTTGGTTATTTGATATACAAACATAGTCTGAAACAACAAATATAAAAGAAGACATATGCACCTATGACATTTCCCAGAACATGAATCTTGTCTTATTGAAATGAACTGAATTCATTATTTTTGGACGCTCTATCCTCTTTCCTCTAGTTATTACTGAACCAAAAAAGGTTTAGCTGGTGTAAGAAAATTGGTACAGCACTTTAGAAAAGCACAGTTATTCCCAATGCAGAAACTTTAGAAAAGCATAATTTCAAAATGAGTCAAATTTAAATTGTCTGACACAGTTATTCCAAATGTAAAAACTCGTCCTGAGGAAATAATCCTCCTTTGAAGGAAATATTTTTTACTCAAAATTATTGACCGCAAAATTGTTAACAATGGGGAAAACTTCAAAACCACCTCAGTGAATCACCATGATTATGAAAAATGAGGGAAGCTCATTCATTAGGCCAGTCGCCATTTATTTTTAAATTATTTATTTATTTGTTTTTTGAGATGGAGTCTTGCTCTGTCACCCAGGCTGGAGTGCAGTGGTGCAATCTTGGCTCACTGCAATCTCTGCCTCCCGGGTTCAAGTGATTCTCCTGCCTCAGCCTCCCGAGTAGGTGGGACTACAGGCACGTGCCATCACGCCCAGCTAATTTTTTGTATTTTTAGTAGAGACGGGGTTTCACCATGTTAGCCAGGATGGTCTCAATCTCCTGACCTCATGATCCGCCCATGAGGCCTTGGCCTCCCAAAGTGCTGGGATTACAGGCGTGAGGCACCACGCCTGGCCTTAAAATTTATTTTTATGAATATTGTGTGGTATTAGGGAAAGACTTCTCAGAGGAAGATTAGTATGGCCAGTTAGATGAGGATACCCTAAAATTGATCTTTTGCCAGCAGAGTGCTCTCTGGTTATGAAAATGGAAATTGGAAAGAAAACAAGCAAACAAATAAACCAAACCAAAAAAGCAAACAAAAAAATTCTGTTACAGTTTTCAGACCTGGTCCTGTTTTTTCTGAGTTCAACTTTTGCAGGCTATTCAAACAAAATACAGTAATAACAAAAATATTAAGAGTAGCAACAAAAGTTTTCTTCAAGTACTCTATAATAAACCTATGACGTCTGTACGATTCTCATTTTGCAGGTGAGAACACTGAAACCTAGAAATAGTCAATCACACTTCTGAGTTCTCACAGTTATTAACTGGTTGGATAAAGCATTGGAGTTCAGGTTGGTTTGACCCCAGACCTGCGTGCTTGTGCCAGCAGTATTTAATATGCTCCTTAAGGTTAAAGTTAGAGAGGAGACGATTACAAAATATTAAGAAAGATGATCCGTAAGTGTGAAAACCATGAAAAAAAATGAAAACAGAAACTAAGGACACTATGAGTTCTGAGATAATCAAATACTCTTTGGAAAAGGGAAAAATTGATGAAAATTTTCAGTAAGACCTTCTATATTCAGCATCTTTTATTAGGGTTTGTAACATTATCTCCAATGACAGCAATGGCAACAAAAACATAGAAATAATAAAAATGTCCCTCCATAGGGGATGGATGGACTCAGTGTTGTTTTATCAACGTGATAGGAAATTATGCAGATATTAAAAATTATCATATAACTGTGTGGAAATACGAAAAATATTTTTGATCAACTATGAAATGAATAAAGCAGAACATAAAATGATATGGGCAATATTAATGCCATCTTCTAAAAATGTGGGCCTATGCTCAGGGACTGGGGTAAGGCATTTAGAAGTGAAAATAATTATGTTTTGGATAATATTTCTGTATTACAATATAATTGGGCTATTATATCTTTCTTTCAATAATAGACATAAACACACACATCTTTTAGGTATCATGAGTTTCATATCTTTGCTCATTTTAATATGTAGAGCTCAACAGAATAAAAGAATAAATTCTATGCATCCATGCAAATGGAATAGAATAATGAACCCATTGTATTCATTATACAGCTTCAAAAATTATTAACTTTTTTTTGCATAAGGCATTTTTATTATTGCAAAACTAATATGAAGTTTGGGAAAAAAAATAATCCTGGAGATCATCACTAAACCTGGGGAAGAGTGTTGTGTTAGAAATTGAAAATCTATTGACTGATTCCACTTGGAAGTTGTCACTCATCTTGGCCCTCCATTTGAGCCAAAATAGGTAGGTGTTAAGGGTTGAGTTCAAAAAAAAAAATAGAAGAACGACAAGAGAAAAACACTAGAAATCTGTGCCTGGTTGTCAGAGGGAGATAATTAAGTGTAACATGAATCAGGGAAAATGATGTCCACCACCAGGCCCTCGAGGCCTCCCAGAGGCTGATCCAAGATGACAGGTTAAAACCATGAGTGAAGTTAAACATCACCAAAGGGCATAACTACCTCAGCACCTGGTGAGTAAATATGATTCAGACACATGCATGTGTCTGAGATGCAAGTAGAGAATGATTTAGACTAAAGGAAAGTATTTTAAGGACTATAACTAAATACCCCTATGAAATAAATTGGGAGTTCATTCATTAACTGATCTGTTTATCCATCTCTCCAGCTATTCATCCATCCACCCACCCATCCATCCATCTACCCATCCATCCCTCCGTCTGGCCAGTCAGTCAATAAATCATAATTTTGCAGAAAACGAAAGACCTTCAGAATGTTTGGAACATGTAGTACAGTGTTAGTGTAGAAAGAGTCTTAAGTGTTAAGAAGAGGCTTTGTCTAAAAGTTTAGACTTTACCCTGAGCCTGATGGAAAACAAATTAAAAAGTTTTGAGCAGCCAAGTGACAAGATAAGATCTGCCTTTTAGAAGCAAGTGGCTAGTAATTAGCATATGGTCATCAAAGGGCTGCAGACTTTAATTTCCCAGAGAGGCAAATAGAAAAGGGGAGTGTCTGAGCTGTCTGACCAAGCCTGGAAAGAAACATTCTAGCAGATTTTCTGTCAGTGGGGCTTCAGGGCCTCCAATTATTCCAGGAAACCACGCCTTTCTTTTTTAATAATAAATAACCATCATCTATCAATCAGGCATTTAATCTAAAAGGTTCAGTTGAGCTGAGCCACTATTTTCCATAGTCAATTTTAACTACTATTTTAGATTCACATCAAACGTGTCACTAGGGTTGACACAACAGCATAGAAGAGCTAGAACAATGCTAAAGAACAATCAAATCCCTATTTTTCCCACAATGATGACACTATCACACCCTTCCATGGTGTATCTGTTTAAGAAATAAGTAGGACAAATGACAACGGACTGCTTTCCAAGGTGGAGCCAAGTCACCTGATTTCAACTCTGCAGACTTTTTGCAGATTTTCAAGAAAAGTGTAGAAAATTCACACTGCCACAGGTTCTTTCCTCTCCACTCACCAAACTCTCCCTAGCAGTAACCCAAAAATATGACAGCCAAATATCATCTATGTTAAATTACTTTTTCAATAGTAGATGATTTATCGTTGATTAGGTAATTAAATCAAATACAAGTGGCTGAAAGTAAATCTATTTTTATCATCCCTGTAAATTAAAAGTTCCGCATCATAAAAAATCATGACCATCTTGAAAATGACTAGTCAAGCGCCTTTTAGAGGCAAGCAGGATTTATTGTCAATTAACGTATTGAACTGTATAGTCAGCATAACCCTGTGTTCAAGACTTTTAAAATTATTGGCTTCCGCTTCCGAGCTGCTCCTATCATGGTAATGAAATGTATCTAGCTATTCTCATATTGAACAATTCCGTAGGTTGGGTTTATATCTCACTATAACAACATTTCATTTTATTATTTTCTTCAATCCTCTGTAATGAATACAAATACATCCTTTTTTCCATCACGAGTTTATCAATTTTCATTGATTTGCCTATAATGAATACAGTCAGAAAAAGAAAGGCAGACAGATCATATCCATTAAAGAGTCTTTAGCTTCAAAAGTTTATCTGTGGCATTGTTTAATCTAAAAAGAAAAAGAAAGTCATCAGGAAACTAATTAAAAAGAAACATTACTTTCAGGCCTGCTTATACACAAGAAGTCAATAATTATTGCATAAAGGGACTGAGGAGCTATTACCCTTCTAGAAATTTTGCATTTGCATCCAGCCCACTTGAAAAAAATAAAATTATTATTCCTATCAAATATTTAGGGCATATGGATAATCACATTATCTATTATAATGTTGTACCTCTTTCAAAGTTAATAAAGGTCAACTGGAACTGTAAAAGCTAAGATGCACTTATAACAAGTTCAATTTTTATAACTAGTTACATTTGACAGCTTGTGCACATACATTTTTTTTGTGGCAAAACTCTATAAACCCACACTGGCTCTGTGTCAGTGAAAAATTCATGTGTGTTTCTCGTTGTACATATCTTTATCTGAAACATGATTTTGTCTGAGGTTCTTCCCATAAGGAATGATTTTCTGTTCTATTAGTTCTATTATAGTCTATTAGTCCATTTTGCATTGCTATCAAGGAGTACCTGAGACTGGGTAATTGAAAAAGAAAAGAGATTTATTTGGCTCACAGTTCTGTAGGCTGTACAAGCATGGCTCCAATCTGCTCAGATTCTGATGAGGCCTCAGGAAGCTTTTACTCATGGTAGAAGCTGAAGTGTGAGCAGGTGTGTCATATGCCGAGAGGGAGCAAGACAGGAGGAGGTATCAGACTCCTCTAAACAACCAGCTCTTGCATGAGCTAACAGAGAACTCACCTATTACCATGGGGAGGGCACCAAGCCTTTCATGAGGGATCCACTCCCATGACCCAAGCATCTCCGACATTAGGGATCTCCTATCAACATGAGATTTGGAGGGGACAAATATCCAAACCATAACATCTAGATGCCACTGAATTGGGAGCTCAGCAAGGCAAGTGGCTTTCCCAAGATCACATTGCTCATGTGAGGTAGTCTGGAAGCTGAGTTCAGATATTGGACTCCAAGCCAAGTGTTCATCCCGCTTCCTTGCAAGGCAAGGAGCAGGATTTTGCCAGAGCGAGGGCACGTATCCCCGCTTTCCTGCAGATGAGGACTTGAAGTGAAGGCTACAAGATGCCCACATTTATTTTTTTCTCGAATTGCTTTCTCCTTTAGCTTGGAGAAGCACATCTCAAAGTTAAAGAAGGGTTAGCTGGGAGTGAAAAAAATCACTCATTTTCCTGGGGTATGCAAAGAAAGCAGCCATAGCAGGGCGGAGGATATTAGAGATGTGTCTGCAGTCTCTTCAAAACTGTTTAATCTAATCCTGTTATAATCAAAATCCAAATGACGATGCCTTCAGTGACATTTCATGGCCCTGTAACCATTGCATCTGTTTGGGCTTAGCGTTTGCATCCCCATGTGGTAGTGTTTTTTGGTATAAATCAAGTAATTCCATAGCATTTTAGGAAGGAGAAAAGTTTATGAAATACCAAAGTATTCCAGATTTTCTTCTTGCTCTTTCATTATTTGGAGTTGATAGGAGTACCTTCCCGAGAAGAACAGCTGGAGCTCCCAATTTCTTGTGCAGGGGCACAAGAGGCTGAACCTGAAGCCAGTTCAGATATTAGAATTTCTTGCATGCAGTAGAGAGTTTACCTTTGACCAAGCTACTGATTGCTTAAGGTTTCCTAGTTAGAGCATAAGACACATAAACTGTCTCATTTAGGATGACTATGAAGTTGGTCACTCAAACAGGGCCATGAAGAGTCCAGGCATAAACTGGGACTATCCCAGACAAAACTGGATGCATGTTCACCCTTCTTATTCTTCCCCATATATTTTGCCCTTAACCCATAATAAGTGCTTAGTACACTTTGTTGAGAATAAGTTTTAATTTTTGTTCGGGTAGAACTTGATAGTCATTATATGGCCTGTGGAACGCCGGCATTGACATTATCTGGGAGCTTGTTAGAAATACAGAACCTCACACCCCACTCCAGAGGTATTGAATCAGAACCCGCATTTTAACAAGATCCCAAGGAATGTCATTTGAAAGTTGAAGCTTGACAAACAATGAAATATGACGTATTGGAGTCGGCGTAGTTTCTAGTGAACTTTGGTTAAATGTCTTTAACTTGGCTACCCATTACAATAATCTGAGCCATTTTGAAAAACATACAGATTCACCATTCCATACGACCCAGTATTTCCACCCCTTGGAGTACGATTTTTTTTTTTTTTAAATACTATCATGCCTGTGCACAAGGAGATATGTTCAAAAATGTCCACTGCAACATTGCAAAAGTCAAAACTTGGGAATATCTTAGATGCCCATCAATAAAAATGTGGATAAATAAACTGATAAATTCAAACAAGAGAATATTATATATCTGTGCAAACAAAGGACCTGGTACTATCTTCATCAATATGATTATATCTCAAAAGATACAGTTGTAAGAGTAGAAAATGTGGAAAACTATGTAAAGTTATATCATGTATACAACATTAAAATACTCAGAACATTGCTGTATGTTACATGTGGACATACATCTTTGTAGTAATCATACTCAAGCATAGATGGAAATAGCAAACATAAAATTCAGAATAAAAGTCACCATCGCCGGGGAGGGAAAGGTGTAATGAAATCAGAGAGGGGTAGAATGGAGACTTCCATCATCCAGGATACATTTTATTTTTAAACTTGGTGGTAAATACATAAGCATTTGTTTCATTTTCTATGAATATTGCTTGCTTGTAACAGTTTATAGTAGTAGCTAGAATACAGATTTGCATGCAGATCTTTCTCAACACATATTAAATGAAAGTAACCAGGAACAAGGCCCAGGAGTCAGTGTGAGCACCCAAGTTGATTTTTATGGGCAACCAGATCTGTGGTGCTGATGATCTCCAAGATGATTTGAGAAGAAAAACATGCATAGTTCTATAGTAAGATATACCACCTCGATTACTTTTAGAGGCAGTGCGTTGCCAAGGAAAAACATGGATTTTGGATCCAGATAAGAATGGAGTTTGAATCTTACTCCAGTTCAGTATGGCTCCAGACAAGTGACTGGATGACTCTAAGCCTCACTTAAGTCATCACAATGTGGAATTGTTTGAAGGACTAAATGAGAACAAATCCTGGCTTACAAGGCAGTCTGCAAATGGTTACTAATTCTCTTATTACAAAATTACAAAACTAAGCTTCTATTGGTGAAGATTTAAACACCTATTCATCCAGCATTCATTTATAGGGTGTCTTCCATGTGCCAAAGACAAAAACCAGGACTGACTCTTGTTCTCAACAGCCACCACCTCAAAGATCATCTACACCAGGGAATTTCAAATCTATGTTCCTGTCTACTGTGGACGACAGACAGGTTCTAAAGAGTGAACACTGTGGTTTTTGAATAAACCCACGTCTTTGAGTAAGGCATCCCTTTGGGGCATACTTCATCTACCGTTATCCGTTTAACTTTATGTTTGATGTGATTCCAGAGGGGCTGCTAAACATGATATTCTGTCTCCTGACCACATGGGCTAGCATGTGACCAAGACTGCACAGTTACCATACTCACCCCTACCAATTGGTGGGCTTGTGATCCTCACTGACCAATCAGAGCTCTTCTCTGGGATTTTTCTGCATGGACACTGGCAGAGAAAAATAATATATTTCCTCTGGGTTCCAAATGAAAATATTCTAGGCCTTAGCTGTTTTAGCTACAGCTTCCTATTTTCCAGTAACGTGGAAAAGGCATTTGCATAGGAAGCGAGAAAGACCAAAGGTAATGACTATTTGATTCCTTGGATCCAATACCATTCTTCCCAGTTACAAGTACAAATACATGCTCTTTTTTTTTTTTTTTTCTTGGCTTAAATACATAAATGTTAGAATTCTTATTTGGCACCAACCAACATTGTCTTGATTAAGACATATTCTAAGATAACTTCTCTCATAACACAATCTGTTTAGTGCCTCATTTAAGGTCAATTATCATTAATTTGCAAAATCATATGACAAAAATCTAATGTTTATTTTATTTAATAGTCCCAAAGTGTTTCTCACTTCTCACTCTATTTGATTAAATAATCTAAGACTTGTGCCCTTCTTTTCTTTTCTTTCTTTCTTTCCTTCCTTCCTTCCTTCATTCCTTCCTTCCTTCCTTTTCTTCCTTTTTTCTTTTCTTTCTCTTTCTTTCTTTCTTTCTTTTCTCTCTCTCTCTCTCTGTCCGTCCTTCCTTCCTTCCTTCCTTCCTTCCTTCCTTCCTTCCTTCCCTCTTTCTTTCTCTTTTCTTTTTTGGAGTTTCACTCTTTTTGCCCAGGCTGGAGTGCATGGGTGCAATCTTGGCTTACCACAACCTCCGCCTCCCGGGTTCAAGTGATTCTCATGCCTCAGCCTCCCGAGTAGCTGTGATTACAGACGTGCACCACCATGCATGGCTAATTTTGTATTTTTAGTAGAGACAGGGTTTCTCCATGTCGGTCAGGCTGGTCTTGAGCTCCCGATCTCAGGTGATCCATTCACGTCATACTCCCTAAGTGCTGGGATTACAGGTGTGAGCCACTGCGCCCAGCAGAATTGTGTCTTTTCACCTATTTAGGAGATGCATTTCATTGCTAGGAATAGAGATTCATCTATAGTGGTTTGATCACACAAGAATTTATTCATTAACATAAGAGTAGTCTGAGGATAGGTAATTAGAACACTTACAGTGGCTTCACAGGGTCAGCTTAGATCCAGGGTAGCTTTCATATTTTTACTTTGTTAATCCTAACACTGATTTCCATACACAAATTCTCCTCACAGTCCAGAATGACTGCTGATGTTCCAGCCATCACATCTATATTGTTAGAAGCAAAAGGAAGGAAGAGTGGTTATGAGAGAAGGAGTGATTGCTAAGCTGAGACAGCTTTCAATAGTTAACCTTTTGGTTTTGTTTTGTTTTTTGAGACAGAGTCTCTCTCTGTCACCCAGGCTGAAATGCACTGGTGCGATCTCGGCTCACTGCAACCTCCGCCTCCCAGGCTTAAGTGATTCCCTTGCCTCAGCCTCCCTAGTAGGTTGGATTATAGGAGCCCACCACCACGCCCAGCTAATTTTTGTATTTTTAGTAGAGATGGGGTTTCACCATGTTGGCCAGCCTGGTCTCAAACTTCTGGCCTCAAGTGACCTACCCGCCTCGGCCTTCCAAATTGCTGGGATTACAGATACAAGCCAACGTGCCTGGACAGCTTTTAAAAAATCCTACACAACACTTCCACTTAGATCTTATTGACCAGAATTGTCCATGAGGTTAAAAAATGGAATCTTTGAACTTATGCAGTGTTGTTCTCTACAAAATCACATTCCTTTGCTAAATAAAAAAGATGGACCAGAGATGAGGCAGTCAGCTAGCCATATCCGTCAACCTTTCCAAATCAGTGTGGATCGTTTTAGCTTTCGAGTGTTTATCCCTGGTCAAATCACACCAACATCCTTGCATCCTCCTCAAAGGAGGGTAAATTAATATGATCTATGTGGCCCAATTGGAGGGAAGTTTCGAGAAATTTTTTTTTTATTTTTCCATAATAAAAGAAGGGGGGTTCGCATGGGAGTGTGGGAGGACAGAGGGGTGGCCCTAGTTATAAAATGATGAGGAGGTCCCAGGGAGTGCTTTCTGGGGGAGGACACACCTGTGTTAAATCTCAAAGGAGAAATCTGGACTGGGAGGACATTCCTAGACACTGCAAAGTGTATAATGGGAAGTGAACGGAGCTAAGTTTTGGAGCACCTTACTTTTAAAGACTTTCCTTCAGAGGCCATCACACTAGAGTTGGCAAACTTTTTATGCAAAAGACCAGATAGTAAATATTTTAGGCTTTATGGGCATACATTCCCTACTGCAAGAACTCAATTCTGTCTCATTGTAGCAAAAAAGCAGCCACAGACAATAGGTAAATCAATAGGCATGACTTTGTTCTAATAAAACTTTATTCACAAAAACGGCACTTGGCCTCACCCTCCAGTTTACCAACCTCTGCCCTTGAGGAAATTCTAAACGATCCTTCTATTCTCCTTGTAGAAGATGATATTACACAATTTTTGGCATATGAAGAAGCAATCGATAAATAGAAACACAAAAATATGTAGGAAAATCATATTATCTATGCCAAACAGAAAATTGCAGAAATATTTCCTTTTTGCAGATTTTTGTGAATTTTACTAGCTTTTTAAGACTTGCAATATGCCATCTTTTTAGTATTTGAAATAAGTGTCACTTTAATATATAAATTTTCCTTAGTGCTTTACTTTTGCCTTCTTTTTTCTCGTAGAGGGACTCCAAAACTGTATACGCTTTCAGCCCTACAAAAACCAGATCCATTCCTGCCCAGAGTCATGAGAAAACTGCACACTGGGGGAATTGCAAGTAATTTGGTATTGCTCACGTGAAATAGGGAGGTGATTAAAATCACAGTTGGAAGGCCTGAGTCGAAATCCGGGTATTACCACGTATTAGCTGTAAGACTTGGGAAAGTTATTCCCCTTCCGTGTATATAAATATGTATGCGTATTTTTTTTCTGTAGAATAAAGATAAGAACACTTTTGGCCTCAAAGGGTTACTGGGGCGTTGAGATGACACGATCCAAGCACAGGGTTCAGTGTAATGTGTAGTACACAGTGAGGGCTTAATAAATGCTGCTGGTAAAGTGCTGGTAAAGATGAGGACAGTGAGTGGAATAGCGAAGGCTGTGCAAGGGGTCAATGTGCAAATGCCTGATTTAGAGGACCCTTTACACCACAGCAGGAATTTGGACTCTGTCCCGCAGATGATGGGGATACAGGAGTTTCGGTCCAAGCCTGGCTTGCCCAGATTTTCATGAGCTCCTGAAACTGAATCACAACTCTAAGAAAGGAGGTCCAGGGAGCCCAGTTCAGTCAATACCTGCAACATCAGCAGAGTTGGAGGTTTAGGTTTCAAAATCCCTCCTAGGAATGTCTTCCGCTGAGTTATATCACCAGGCATCAGGGGCCCATAGCAGAAGGAAATGAAATGCATCAGTGAAGGCCTGGAAGAGTTCTAAAGCTGGTGTAATTAAAGCTATCTATCATGTCGCTGAGCATGGGAAGGCGGGTTTGGCGATTTGGATCCAAGAGCAGTATCCAGACTAAATCCGCAGGTGTTCCCCAGAACCCCATGTAGAGCTATTCATACCTGCAGCAACAGGACAGGAGACTCCAAGCATACACTGCCCATCTCGTCATTCTTTTACTAAAAGTTCAGTTGGTTTGTGAGAAGGTGAAGCCAGGAAACGTTCCTAGAAAATGTCCAGACACATGGGTGGTATTAGGCATGAAAATTACCAGACCTTGGGGGCCTTGTCTGGATGAGACAAGCAATATCCTTATACTCTCTTGGTGCTTCCGATATTGTAACGTTTAATACAATTGAAATAATAATAATAAACCTTTCTGTGAAACGCTTTGTTAAATATTAGACTATCACCTTGAGCAATTAGCTATATGATAAAGAAGAATATTCCTGTTTTATTCACTTTTCTATCCCCAGTGCCTAGCATTGTGAAGACACACAACAGACTTGTTGATATCTGTTTTATCAATAAGTCAATAATTTTGGAGGCATTGTTTTGGGAGGTATAGGGAGTTAAGTGAGGGAGAATTTTTACCTCGTATTAGTCCATTCTTACATTGCTGTAAGAACTACCCAAGAATGGGTAATTTATTAAAAAAAAAAAAGTTTAATTGGCTCATGGTTCTGTTGGCTGTACAGGAAGCGTGACTAGGGAGGCCTCAGGAAACTTACAATCATGGCAGAAGGCAAAAGGAAAGCAGGCATGTCTTACTTGGCTGGAGCAGGAGGAAGAGAGAAGACGGAGATGCTATACACTTTTAAACAACGAGATATTGTGAGAAGTCACGCGCTATCACAAGATCAGCAAAGGGAAAGTCTACCCCCCACGATTGAATCACCTCTCACCATGCCCTTCCTCCAACATTGGGGATTACCATTTGACATGAGATTTGGGTGGGGACACAAATTCAAATGATACTATACTTCTACCTTAACGAATGTCCCATTAGCCTGTATTATTCATGATTCACTCCTTCACTCATTTATTCACACTATTTTCAAAACTTAAAAAATTTCATTAAGATATAATTTACATGCCAGACAAATTCACTTATCTAAAATGTACAATTCAATGGCATTTAGTATATTTACAGAGTTGTGCATTCATCACCACATTGATTTGAATGTTTCCATTTCCTGAAAAGAAAGTAGGCACTCCTTAGCCTCTACTCCCCTAATCCTTTCAGCCCTAGGAACTCAATGATCTATTTTCTGTCTTTATTAATTTCCCTATTCTGGACACTTCATATAAATACAATTATATAATATGTGGTCCTTCTTGATTGGCTTTTTAAATTTAATGTTATGTTTTCAAGATTCATCAGCATTGCAGAACGTATCAGTACTTAATTTCTTTTTTTGGGGGGGATGGAGTCTGGAATTCGGTGGCAGGATCTCGACTCTCTGCAACCTCTGCCTCCTGGGTTCAAGCAATTCTCATGCCTCAGTCCCCTCAGTAGTTGGGATTACAGTT
Source organism: Macaca mulatta (assembly GCF_049350105.2). Classification (NCBI taxonomy): domain Eukaryota; kingdom Metazoa; phylum Chordata; class Mammalia; order Primates; family Cercopithecidae; genus Macaca; species Macaca mulatta. The sequence continues at coordinate 9,313,774 of NC_133425.1, read as the reverse complement.
GGTGCCACCCCACCAGGCTAGTTTTTGTATTTTCACTAGAGACAAGGTTTTGCCATATGGCCAGGCTGGCCTCTAACTCCTGACCTCAAGTGATCCACCAGACTTGGCCTCTCAAAGTGCTGGGATAACAGGCATGAACCATCGTGCTTGGCCAGCACTTAATTTCTTCTTAGCACTGGATAACACTTCTTTGAATGTATATATCCTGCATTTTATTTATACAATCAGCAGTTAATGAACATTTGGGCTGTCTCCACTTATTTAGTATAATGAAACTTTTAAATTTTTTTTGTTTTGTTTTGTTTTGTTTTTGAGACGGAGTCTCGCTCTGTCACCCAGGCTGGAGTGCGGTGGCCGGATCTCAGCTCACTGCAAGCTCCGCCTCCCGGGTTCACGCCATTCTCCTGCCTCAGCCTCCCGAGTAGCTGGGACTACAGGCGCCCGCCACCTCGCCCGGCTAGTTTTTGTATTTTTTAGTAGAGACGGGGTTTCATCGTGTTAGCCAGGATGGTCTCGATCTCCTGACCTCGTGATCCGCCCATCTCGGCCTCCCAAAGTGCTGGGATTACAGGCGTGAGCCACCGCGCCCGGCCAAAACTTTTAAATTCTTAAACGTTGATTGGCATCCACTGTTTTCTGGGTACTCTTCTGGTCTCCTTATGTGAAGATGAGTAAGAGTTGGTCTCTGTCCAGGTAAAAAAATGGCAATCTTCAGTCATGGTTAAGAAGTAGATACTTTGGGAGGTTGAAGAAATCTAGAGAAAGGAGCAAGTATGTTTGCAACTAAAATAATGGAGTCAGATATTAAAGCTAGGTGAGTGGGAGTTTAGTGGGAGGGCTGGGAAGGTGATCAGAGGTAGAGGAGACAGAGTGAGTACATGTTTCCTGCTGTGGTCAACCCCTGTGTTTTTAGCACAGAGCAAGTAGGTCGGGGTGGCCGGAGGTCAGGTAGCATGGTGGGAAGGGGATTCAGCCTGACTGGAGCTTCCCTACTCTAGAATTTGTGGGGAAAACAATACAAAGCAAGTTTCTCACCCACTCGAGAGCCTTTATCATCCAGGTTCTATTCTTTGATACATTAAGCAACTATTTATTGACACTTATTATGCCTACATACTGAAGATAGAGCAGGGAGTAAGAGGATGAAGACAATGTCCTTGCACTCATGGAGGTCACATTTCAGTGTGGAAAAAAAAAACAGATAAAACATGCATGAAAAAGTATATAACATACTTTCCTGTCACATTTTTTCAACATATAAATGATTAGATTATCCTATGTACACTTTTTTTGTTGTTGTTGTTTAGATAGAGTCTTGCTCTGTCACCCAGGAAGGAGTGCAGCAATGTGATCTTGGCTCACTGAAACCTCTGCCTCCCGGATTCAAGTGATTCTCTTGCCTCAGTCTCCTGAGTAGCTGGGATTACAGCCATGTACCACCACACCTGGCTAATTTTTGTAGTTTTAGTGGAGATGGGGTTTCACCATGTTGACCAGGTTAGTCTCGAATTCCTGACATCAAGTGATCTGCCTGTCTTGGCCTCCCCAGTTGTTGGAATTACAGGTATGAGCCATTGTGTCCAGCCTAGAACTTGTTTTTTAATTTGATTTTTTTTTTGCTTGAAGAATATCTTGGCAATTAAACCATAAAAGCATTTAAGCATCCATCTCTTGTTTTTTTGTTGTTGTTGTTTCTGTTTTTGCTAAGCCACATGGCATTCCTGCTAGAGTAAGCATAATTTATTTAAACAGCATTAAGTAACAATCATTTAGTTTTTTTTTTAACCAGGGTTTGTGGTGAGCAATGTTGTAACAAATATACTTGACTACTACCTCTGAAGGTAAGTCAGGAAAATTGGAATCTCAGGATAAAGAATATGTGCATTTTTAATAGTTTACATTGCCAAATTTTGTTTTAGGGAAACTGCAGTGAGCTTACACTCACACCAATAAAGTAAAAGAGCACTGCATATAATACTGAAACATTTTAGATTGAGAGATGAACATGACTTAAGTGTGTATTTTAGGAATATTACATAGAAGTTGCTTCAATTTTAAGGAATGGGTTTGAGGTGGTATCTAAATCCATGTGTGTTGCTATAACAAAACACTATAAACTTGGTAATTTATAAAGAACAGAAATCCATTTACTCACAATTCTGGAGGCTGGGAAGTCCAAGAGCAAGGAGCTGGCAGGTTTGGTGTCTGCAGAGGGCTGTCCTCTGCTTCCAAGATGGCGTGTTGTTGCTGCATCCTCTTGAGAGAAGAAATGCTAGATCCTCACATGGCCGGTGGCAGAAGGGCAAGAAAATTGAACCCTGCATAAAGATTTTTTTTACAATGGCTCCAATCTCTTTATAAAGGAGGAGCCCTCATAGCCTGATCACCTCTTCAAGGTCTCATCTCTTAATCCTATTACACTGGCCATTAAGCTTCAACACCTGAATTTTGGAGGGGACACATTCAAACCATAGCATGCAGAAAGACGGAATGAAGGAGAAACCAGTTTGCAGTTACCTAGAGTGAGAGATGTGGCAGAAGCAGAGGGTGTAGGGAGTGCAGAATCTAGGCATGAGAACTCAGACAGGTTGACTGCTGAAAGGAGGGAATGGAATTTTCAAATGTCATCTTAGGGGTGAAAGGGTTTAGACAAGGGCCCACATTGGAAAGATGGGGAAACCAAGGCCTTGAGAGAGGAATCTACTCTTGACTCCCAGCATCCAGTGTTGTTTCAAGCTTTGCATTCAAATGACAGACTTCAAAACTGCTCGGAGAGCTTACCTTAAATGACTTATATGAAAGCCTAAAGAAACAACAATAAAAAAAAAAATCCCAAACTCTCAGTGTGGGAAATTATACTTGCTTTTGGAAAGAGGCCCTGGACAGAGCTTCCCGTCTGGGGGAACATATGGAACTAGGCGTTCTTTCTGAAGAGGGAATGTAGGTGTGAAGCTGCCAAGGGACCAGACGGCATTCTTGAAAATCACAGGCTTCCTCTGGGTTTCCATCCTTGTAGCAAAATGGGGGTTCATTTGAGGGGTACCCAAGTGAAACCACAAGACCTAGAAGAAAATTGCCTTCAGGTTTCTGGGGCTCAGTTTGAAGACACAGATAATTGTGGCTTCTCTAGAAATTAGATTCTAACAAATTCCACAGCTTGAAGTATGGAACCAAATATCCAATTCTGAAAAACACATTTGTATTAGATCAACACTTTCACCAGGAACATAAAAAAAAAAACGCTTAATATAATAAAAGGCATTTGATAGTTATCAAATCAGCTATACATTGAAGTTGGGGGAGGTTCTGGAGAGAAGGAAAACCTACTGAGTTAGCCCAGCAAACTGGAGAATCTGAGTGGAACGCATCTTCTAAGAGCCAGAGAAATAGACTTGAATGTTTTTCAGTCTTAAAGCATTGTGGAGGCCAAAGAGAAAAGCAAATATGGAGTTCGGAATTATCCAGACATTCTGAGATTCATGTGGTCAAGATTTCAGGAAGAGAGGAAGTTCAAGAACAGAGCCTGATAATCTATGTTAATTTTTCTCTTTAATTATTGGCTAATTTATGAGAGGAGAACAGAATAAGTGGCAGAATCACTGTGCAGAAACTTGCTGCTGGGAGGCTATGTATCTAGCCAAAGGTAAAGAGGAGGTGAGGATTAAGTTTAGGATTCGTTAGAGTGCAGAGCTCTATATGCATGGCAGGCATTTAGTTAGGACAATGGAAAGACCACATCCTAGGGGGAGAGCTGAAGTAAAAATAGAAATGTTCTTAAAACATTACAACATACTTTGGATAATCTTGATTCTTAATTGCATGAAGGTGATCCATTCTTAATTAAACTTTCTGCTAGAAGCAAATAAATACCTCCAAGAGAAAGATAATGCAAATCCTTTATACTTTTCAAAAATTTATGTTGTATGGTATTCATCCAGAAATGATCAGGCATACCAAGAGATGAAGCTGATAGAAAAAAATGGACAACAGAAACAAAACCAGAGTGATTCAGATATTGGATAGTATGTCAAATATGGACTGAAAAACAACTCTGATTAAGATATTCAGAAAATGATATGAGATAGAGAATTTAGAAAATTAATGGGAATATGGAAAAGTTAACTGCAGTCAAACTCTAGAATTGTAAAAATCATTATAATAATTAAATCACAAATTGAGCATATATGAAGAGAGTATTAATGAAATAGAGGGTGTTAGTAGAAGGCATTCAGACAAAAGTTCTAGGAAAAAGGTATTTATTACAAAAAAATAAAAAATAAAAAAGCCCAGAAAAGTGGTAAATGGAGCACAGTGTTTGCTCTAACAACATGTATGTATCTGAGGTATCAGAATTGGATGAAACAAGAAATATTTGAAGAAACAATTACTGAGATGTTCCCCAAATTGTTGAAAGGCATAAACCCACAGATTCAGGAAGCACTACAAACTAAAGTAAGATAAATACAAATACAACCACTCTATATTATATTATAGTCATATTGTTGAAAAATAAAGACAGAAAATTATAAAAACAGAGAAAAAAATCCACATCATATTCAGAGAAATAGTAATAAATATGATAGCCGATTCTTAGGGAAAAAATGCAAATCTGAATGAAACACAGGGAAAAAGCAAATTTCAACCTTGAATTCTATATATACTATATGTTACTATATATATACATGTATATATACATAAAGAAATAAAGAAGGATTTAAAAAATCTGAATATATTTGAATATGTATGTATATAAAATATGTATCTATTTGCTATATGGAAAAATAATATTATCTTATGTGATTTAAACTATATATAGACTGAAAATATATGATAATATGACAAAAGGCAGGAGAGACAGTAAATGGAGATAAAGTATACTAAGGTTCTAACATCAGGAAAGCAATTAAAGCAGTAGCTTATATTTGACTATAGTCAAGGATGCATCCTATAATCTCTAGGGCAACTATTAAAAGAGCAGTAAATGGCGAGGTGTGGTGTCTTATGCCTATAATCCCAGCACTTTGGGAGGCTGAGGCAGGTGGATCACCTGAGGTCAGGAGTTCAAGACCACCCTGGGCAACATGGCAAAACCCAGTCTCTACTAAAAATACAAAAATTAGCCAGGCGTGGTGGCAGACATCTGTAATCCCAGCTACTCAGGAGATTGAGGCAGGAGAATCACTTGAACCTGGGAGGTGGAGGTTGCAGTGAGCCAAGATCGTGCTGCTGCACTTCAGAGCAAGACCCCATCTCAAAAAAAAAAAAAAAGGTAAGGCTCTGTCTCAAAAAAAAAGAGTAGTAAAAGTATGCATAATTATTATGTCAACAGAAGCTGAGATAGAGTAACAAAAATACTCCAACAGAAGTCAAGAGAAATGAGAAAAAGGGACATAGAAGAAATGGGACAAATAGGAAAATTAGTAAGGGGATGTTAAACCTAAATATATCACAAATTATGTTAAATGTAAATCGATGAAATAATGTAATTTAAAGACAAAGATTGTCAGAATTGAATAGATAGAAAGATAGAGATGGGGAGATGTTTCCTGCTTACAAAAACGTTCTTTAGACATGAGGATAAACTGATTTTGAAAATAAAGGCATGGAAAAGATATGCCATGCAAACAGTATCCAAAAGAAAGCAGATATAGCTATGTTAATAGAATTGTGGACCCAAGTGGGATTGTAGCTGGACACAATGGATAGCATCAGCCCAAGGAGAATCTGGGATTTACTTGCTTATTCAACACATGGTTGCTGCATGTCTACTATTTGCCAAGAAGGAAAGCTGTCAGAGACAGGAATTTCAGTCAATAGGAAAACGAGTTGGGAAACATATGTTGAAATAGGGTGGGAGTTATGACTTTTTTTCTTTTTAACTTTTTGAGAAAAGTTCTTTTAAGCTTTTTATTGCTAATTCAGATTAATGATATGGGAACGGGGTGAATTTAAAACCTCTTAAATGTCTTTGCTTGCACTTGTATTTTTAATAGGATGATATTAAAAGGGGGAAGGTGTATTTGTGTTCTTTCAAGACACTTATCTACATTGTCATGAATAAAGCATAGACCAGTGCACTGAAACCTTTCTCTGCTGCCACTGAATTGCTATTTCTCTCTGAACAAGACATTTCTTCTTTCTGGGCTAATTGAGGTGACATAGGATGATCAGACTGTAAGTTCCCAGAAGTTTCTGGGATTCTATTATTTTAAGATATTAGAGGGCTACCTCAGACATCCAACATGAACCACTCGAGAATGGTTGAGTTCTTCTCTGTAAGTTGTACACTTTAAAAATAATAATTCTTATAATGAATACATAATTTATTATTGTTATATTATTTTATATCCTCTAACACTTGTCAAGGGCTTACCACCAGGCATCCTCATCAGAACTTTATACTTACCCCATTTTATAACTGAAGAAGGAACTCGCCAGGTGACCTAGCTTGTAAATGTTGAAGGTCTGTGTGGAAGACACATCTTTATGGTTGTTATGGACTGAATGTTTACGTCCCATCAAAATTCATATGTTGAAGCTTTAACTCCCTGATATGGTTTGGCTGTGTCCCCACCCAAATCTCATCTTGAACTGTAGTTCCCATTATCGTCACGTGTCATGGGAGGGACCTAGTAGGAGGTAATTGAATCATGGGGACAGTTACCTCCATGCTGTTCTTGTGATAGTGAGTGAGTTCTCACAAGATCTGATAGTTTTATAATAGGTTTTCCTCACCTTTGCTCTGCATTTCTCCTTGTTGCCACCATGTAAAGAAGGAAGTGTTTGCTTCCCCTTCCACCGTGAGTGTAAGTTTCCTGAGGCTTCCCAAGCCCTGTGGAACTGAGTCAATTAAACCTTTTTCCTTTATAAATAACCCAATCTCAGGTATATCCTTATAGCAGCCTGAGAATGGACTAATACACCCCCGATACAGTGGTATTTAGATGTGAGGCCTTGGGAAAGCAATTAGATTTAGGAGAGGTTATGCAGGTGTAGCCCCTATAATGAGATTAGTGTCATAAGAAGAGGGAGAGACACTATGGTTCTCTCTCTCTCTCTTTCTCTCTCTCCCTCTCTCCTTTTCTTTCTCTCTCTCTCTCTCTCTGTCTCTCTCTTTCCGCCATGCGAGGACACAGCAAGAAGGCAGCCTTTGGCAAGTCAGGAAGAGAGCCCTCACCAGGAACCAAATCAGCTGGCACTTTTATCTTGGATTTCCCAGCCTCCAGAACAGTGAATAATAAATGTCTGCTGCTTAAGTCATTCAGCCTACAATATTTATTTTGTTATAGCAGCCCAAGCTGACTAGGATAATTGTCCTCTTCTCTTCTCATCTATGCCAATTTCTTCTTCAAAGACCACTAGTAAATTATGAACTCACCCTTATTCCCAGTCCCAATCATTCTGCACGTAAGCAAGACTGAGTTTTAGGGGTCTGAGTCCCTGCCTCAATGTGAGATTATAGTTTATTCTCTAATTAATTATGCAGCAGCATCTTTGGCTAATAAAGCCTAAACAAAGAACATTTAATCCAATTCATCGTTTTTTCCTCCATTATGAGCAGCCTGTCAAACACAATCAGTTTCCGCAAGCAAAGTGGAGAGGAGGCAGGCATCAGCCACACCTGCTTAGCAGGGTTGCTAGCAGGAAACTCACAGTCAGAGAACAGTTGGCTGTGCAGATGGCAGAGATAGGACAATTTGAAGGGAAATCCACTCGCTGACTGGAGCTCAGTGCAGGAAAAGGGTCATTTGACAGTTGCAGGCAGAGAAACACCTCCTTCTGCCTCTGACTTAGTCCAGCCAATGGGTGAGAACTCAGAAAAACAAAAGCACAAACATTTACAACGAGCTTCCTATGTGTTCGAAATTTAACACATGCAATCTCTCAAACAATCATCAGGCTAGAGATTGACTTTCCTACTTTCCAGATGAGAAAAATGAAGACACAACAGGTAAAATGACTGACTTAAGGTCATACAGCCAGTAAGTAGAGTTGTGGGGATTTGAATCCATGTCTTCCAGATTCTCTTCTCTGTTCTGGGCTTGTTGAAGAATGTTCAATGAGCATCCACTGAACAATTGTTCCATGCCCACTTCTGGAAGAAATGCTGGGTAGAAATGCCAGAAATGTGGACGGCATCATCCTTACTTTGAAGAGATTCGTGATACAAATAGGAAGAGAAGAATTAATACATCGGGACTAATTTTAAAACAGTGATATGTTGAACTGTGTTGCTATGACTCTGGGTAGGTTACAAAGGAACAGATTATCACAGTTTGGTCTAGCTAGAGTAGTTGCTAGCTCTTAACATCTCAGAATTGCAAAGGGCCATGATAACTATGTGCAAATACACTCTTGGGAACCCTTCAGGGTGAAGACCATGTCTAATTCATTGGTCTGCCCAAAGTTTTGATCACTGTCAGGAAATAATTGTTGAAGATGTAAATAAAAATTAACCTTAATGTATAAAGAAACTCAGACATCATCTTCTCTATATATAATTTTTATTTTGTTATACTTTCTCATTTTATTTTATTTATTTATTTTTATTTTTTGAGACAGAGTCTTGCTCTGTTGCTCAGGCTGCAGTGCAGTGGCACGATCTCGGCTTACTGCAACCTCCACCTCCCAGGCTCAAGTGATTCCTGTGTCTTAGCCTCCCAAGTAGGTGGAAATACAGGCATGCCACCACGCCTAGCTAATTTTTTCTGTTTTTAGTAGAGATGGGGTTTCTACACGTTGGCCCGGCTGGTCTCAAACTCCTGACCTCAGGTGATCCGCCAGCCTCAGCCTCCCAGAGTGCTGGGATAACAGGCATGAACCACCACGCCTGGTCATCTTCTATATATTTTAGATGAGGGGTGTCATGAACTCCTTTCAGAAATTTATAAGAACAATGGGAAAAGATGCACATACAATTTTTGATGGTCCAGGTCTCCATAGAAGCTCTTCTGTTATTATAACATGCAACATAAGAGGCTGATTCAGGAAACTGTGACACATTTGTTCAATTCAAAGGACACTGTTTATTTGTTTGTTTTGAGACAGTCTCGCTCTGAGCTCAGGCTGAAGTGCAGTGACACGATCTCAGCTCACTGCAACCTCAACCTCCCAGGTTCAAGTGATTCTTCTGCCTTAGCCTCCTGAGTAGCTGGGACCACAGGCGCCCGCCACCATGCCCAGTTAATTTTTGTATTTTTAGTAGAGGTGGGGTTTCACCATGTTGGCCGAGTGCGGTGGCTCATGCCTGCGATCCCAACACTTTGGGAGGTCAAGGTGGGTGGATCATTTGAGGTCAGGAGTTTGAGGAAATAGCTTTTAAAAATAATGTTTATGATAATGTCGAAGAGAACTACTTGGTTATAAAGTTAAAGGACATGAAACCATGATGCAAAGTGTTTACATGTCTTATGGTCTCTACTAACTATAAAATTTTGATTAAGAGTTTTGGCTATAGCAAGACTACCTGGGTCCATTCCTAGATTTTCTACTTGTCAACAGTGTGGCCTTGGGTAAGCTACTTGATCCCTTGCTCCCTCAGTATCTTTATATCTAAAAATGGTACTTTAAAAAGGGAACCCTTTTGCACTATTGGTGGGAATATAAATTGGTACCACTGCTATGAAGAACAGTTTGGAGGGTCTTCAAGAAAAAAAAAAAAACTAAAAATTGAGCTGCCATATGATCCAACATTCCCACTGCTGGGTATGTACTCAAAAGAAAGAAAATCGGTATATTGAAGAGCTATCTGCACTCCTATGCTTGTTGCAGCACTGTTTACAATAGCCAAGATTTGAAAGTTACCTAAGTGTCCATCAACAGATGAATGGATAAAGAGAATGTGGTACATGTACATAATGGAATATTATTCAGCCCTAAAAAAGAATGTGATCCTGTCATTTGCAACAACATGGCTGCAACTGGAGATCATTACGTTAAGTGAAATAAACCAGACACAGAAAGACAAACATCACATGTTCTCGCTTATTTGTGGGATCTAAAAATCAAATCAATTGAACTCATGGACATTGTAGAAGTATGGTTACCAAAGGCTGGGAAAGGTAATGGATGGTTGGGAGGAAGGTGGGGATGGTTAATGGGTATCAAAAAAAAAAATATAGAGCAAATAAGACCTACACTTTGGTAGCACAATAGGGGGACCATAGTCAATAATAACTTCATTGTATATGTTAAAATAAAGAATGTAATTGGATTGTTTGTAACTCAAAGAATAAATACTCCATTCCCCATAATGTACTTATTTCACATTGCATGCTTGTATCAAAACATCTCATGTAACCCACAAACATATACATCTACTATGTACCCACAAAAAATTTTTGAAAATTAAAAATTAAAAAAATGATACTTTCTGCATAGTGTAATTGTGAGAATTAAGTGATAAAATATACTGTAGATAAAGCACTTTGCACAGTGCCTGGCATTGAGAAAAATTTTCATAAACACTGATAAACACCGCCTATTACTATTATTCTTATATTTTGTTTACTTCAGAAATTACTCTGGGAGGCTGATGTGGGAGGGATCTCTTGAGCCTAGGAGGTTGAGGCTGCTGTAAGCCATGTTGGTGTCACTGCACTCTAGCCTGAGTGACAGAACATGACCATATTTCAATAAAATTTACTCTGTAATTTAGTCTTATTTTACATATCACACACCCTCACATGCACACACACACGCACACACATACACACTATATTAACTGTAGAATTTACCTCTGAGAAAAGAATAGGATTGTTTACGGAAAGTGATGGAACCCTTCAAATATACCCTTCACACATTTTTCCAATAGGCATGTATACGCATGCATTACTGCAAATCAAAAGAAGAGAGCGCACTGCAAATTTGTAGTATTAGGGCAAATGTAAGCCATTCTCTCCTCTGCACTTTATTCACAGAATGGAATATCTTCTGCATACTGAAATTGTAGCCTTTGTAGGATAGAGTGTCTCAGTTGAGACTCACTGTTTAACTTCTCCAAGGAAAGAGAAGAAACATGCAAAGGTTCCGTTGAATATTGCAAAAACCTCACTGGAGAACAGATGCCTGATGGACTAGTTCACTACCTTGCATATTTTCATCTGTGCCATTGATATCCTGAAATGAATAGCCCCATCCATTCCCAGAGGGTCAAATCACCCAAATGGAAATACTCTGCTGCCATCTAATTAAGCAATGGAACTGAAAACAGAAGCTATTAAATATCTCCTTGAAATGTTAAGTTTTCAATCCTAGAAGTGTGCTTCACCATTCAAACAATAATATTTAGGCATGAAATATTTCTGTCTACTTTCCTCCATAGAGACTTGGCCAGGGGCAATTAGCAAGCGCTGGCAGGCTGCCGTTCAAAAGAGAATGAGATGAAGCTGGATATTCTAGGAACCAAGTAGAAGTTATTCTGAGGAGTACATGTTAGATAATTCACTTAAGCAAAATTTCAAAGACATTCACAGAGTTTAAATTATCCAAACAACAGAACTCCTATGACAGTTTTGTGGCCAATGAACTCAAGATAATATCAGCAGAGGGGAAAGCATATATTTCCTGATGAACAGGAAATTTCAGTACGATCAGGAGAAAAGTAGGGGAAAGGTATCTGTGGTCAGTAAACAGCCACTGTTGCTGTCTCAGGTGATGAGAAGAAGTAATTTGGGTGTTAATGTAAAAAAAAAAATCTTACCAATTACTTAATTTTTTTGGTAGAATATTCCCAGAGTCCTCTGTCAAAGGTGGGGCAAATAATGATCCACCCTTTGGCAATAATAGGAAAGAAAATATGTTTTATATTCTTATATTTATTAAATAAATATGTATTGAGTGTCTTCTTTCTGCCATCTCTGTTCTAGGCATCTTTTTCTAGCAGTGAACAAAATAGGCAAAGAGATGTTTAGAAGGAAATGCAGATAATTAGCAAGCAAACATATATACAAATAATACAAATCCAGTTAGTACTAAATGCTATGAAAGGCAAAACCAAAGTAAAATAATACATGGTGCCTGGGTTGACCAGAGAGGCCTTGATCCGGACTGATCTGAGGAGGTGGAAAGGCAGTGGAGGTTGAACATTATGAAATGTTATGTTTCCCATCTGAAATATTTTTTCAGGTCCTGCATACCAGTAAAACTATTGATGTCAGCTGGTCTGAAGGACACCATGAGAAGCTAACAGGAGTCACCTACATGAATATTTGAAGATAACGTGCTTCTGCCAAAGGGACCAGCAAGTACAAAGGGCCAGAGGAGGGGCTGGGATATCAGAATATTGTAGGACTACCAGGTGTGTATGCCACTGCACAGTAACAGACCAATACACTGATACAGCAGGGTTTGCAGCAGAGAAAGAGTTTAATGATGGTGGGGCACCAAGGGAGGAGATGGGAGGGCACCTTCAGTCTATCACCCTGAGGAGTTCTGGGCTGGGAATTTTTTTTTTTTTTTTTGAGACGGAGTCTCACTCTGTCTCCCAGGCTGGAGTTCAGTGGCACGATCTTGACTTACTGCAACCTCTGCCTCCCAGATTCAAGTGTTTCTCCTGCCTCAGCCTCCTGAGTAGCTGGGACTACAGGCGCCTGCTGCCACGGCTGGCTAATTATTTGTATTTTTAGTAGAGGCACGGTTTCACCGTGTTAGCCAGGATGGTCTCAATCTCCTGACCTCATGATCTGCCCACCTCGGCCTCCCAGAGTGCTGGGATTACAGGCGTGAGCTACTGTGCCTGGCCCGGGCTGGGGTTTTTAACAGAATCATGGAGGATGAAGGGTTGGAAAATTGAGGTCATTGATTGGTAAGGTAAGGAGTTTGAAATCATCAGAATGTGGTGACTCCATTCCTTGATGAGTTAGCTTCTCATGGGGTCCTTCAGACCAGCTGACATGAATAATTTCACTGGTATGCAGGAACTGAAAGAATATTTCAGATGGGAAACATAACATTTCATAATGTTCAAGTTGTTAGCTGTGTGAAGGGGCACTGTGATCTAGTGTCTACATGATTCTAGGACAATAGGCACCAAATGACTATGTGGAAACAGGTCAGAGACCGAGCTGGCCTCATGATGAATGCTGCATGTGCCACAAACTTGGCTCATTTTCACTTCTCCCCCTCCCTTCTTCCCTGATTAAATTCATACAGTGAGTAGGGACTATCAAGAAGAACAAGAAGCCCAGAGTGATGGCAATGTTAAAGAAGAAGAATGGTAGGCATTTTATTTAACAAGTCTCTGATAGGCAGATACTAGGCAGGGACCTGACTTTACTTTTTTCCCCCTAAATAAGAGGTAATGTGGCTGGGTGCAGAGGCTCACAAATGAGGCCTAGGTGGATGGATCCCCTGAGATTAGGAGTTCCAGACCAGCCTGGGCAACATGGTGAAACATGGTCTCCACTAAAAATACAAAAATTAGATGGGCGTGGTGGTATGTGCCTGTAATCCCAACTACTGGGGAGGCTGAGGCAAGAGAATCTCTTCAGCCCGGGAGGCAGAGTTTGCAGTGAGACGAGAGTATGCCACCATTGCACTCCAGCCTGGGCAACAGAGTGAGACTCTCTCTTGAAAATAAAAAAAACCAAAAACACAAGAGCTGACTGGGCACGGTGGCTCACACCTGTAATCCCAGCACTTTGGCCAAGGTGGGAGGACCGCTTGAAGTCAGGCGTTTGAGACCAGCCTGGCCAACATAGTGAAACCCCGTCTCTACTACAAATACAATGAAAAAAAAAATTAGCTGGGTGTGGTGGTAAGCACCTGTAATGCCAGCTGCTTGGGAGGCTGAAACAGGAGAATCTCTTGAACCCAGGAGGCGGAGGTTGCAGTGAGCCGAGATTGCGCCACTGCACTCCAGCCTGGGTGACAAAGTGAGACTCCATCTCAAAACAATAATAATAATAATAATTAGACCGAATGTTATTATTATCCTTACAGATTCAAAATGTGTGATTTCTCTATTTATAGACAACCTCACAGGAACATGCTGTGCCATCTCTCTTTTCCTGAAATGCAAGGTGCAGGAATGAGTGCCTGGCTTAGCAAGAAGGCTCAGCCTCCCCTACATAGCCTATCACAGTTGTTCACAGCCCGTCATCCTATCACGAGAACCATCAGAAAGTGACCACAACTTGTTACTTTGTGAAATAAATGTTCTCTACAGGAAACCCCACGGCTTGTCCTGGAAATGGAAATGATAAGAAGTAGCAGGGATTTACGGAAGTGGTGATTCTGAGACAGAAACACATTTCATGTGGGAATTTAGTTTTATACTTACAGACTCATTGTTTTTCTGAAGGAGTAATTTGCACTTCTTCCGTCATGCTTTATGCATTCATGAGGAATATTGAATGTTGCTCTGGTGGTATTTAGAAATTTAAGGATTAGTGAAGGTCTTGGGTCTTCTCCCTCATAGATAGAGACAGCTTCCCTGAAGAGAGTACACTGTATTTCAGGAAGCATGAACCTTCGGGTTGAACAGACTTAGGTTAGAGTCCTGGTTCTAATGTTTTTGTTTTGCTTTTAAACCGTGTGATCCTGTGAACATCATTTAACTTCTCTTATCCTAATTTTGTGCAACTGTGAAAAACATGGACTTAGAGAATTCTTGAAGTAAAAAAATACAAGCAGGCAGACAAAGTACTTAGCATAGGTAGTTATGTTAGGTACTTGCTTCTCATCATCCAGGATACATGTGACGCGCTGGATCCCATCATCATCATTGTCATTGTCATCATCATCAAAGTGAGGAAATATTGAATAGTGTATAGAGTCTGGGCTTGGGAACCTGCTCATTTTGGGTTGAATCCCGTCTGTATTTTTCTAGATATGTGACTTCACGCAAGGCTTTATATTCCCTGCCTCAGTTTCCCCATGACTGAGGGATAAAAATAGCACTTCCCTGATAGGATTGTTGCGAAGATTAACTGCACACATAAATGGAAAGTGCCTGGAACGAGGGACAGTCATTGTGATTGTTTCCATATGGGAAAGAAGGTGTACTTATTTGTCATGTATACAAAGGTGGATTTCATGTGTTTTAATTACCCAATCCTGCTCCTGAGACATGAAGTCAGATGTATGTGGATAATAATCTATTAATGTCTTGCTTCTTGCCATCGAGGATAAATGTGATGCCCTGGATTTTCAGCTGCCCCTGGCCTGATGCCATTCTGCCCTTCCTGTCTAGACCCAGGAGTCAGCTTGCAGAGGAGATACTGAATCCAGAGCCCAGCTGGTGTCTGAAACAGGGAAGGTAACAGGATTCCAGCTGCAGCCTCCAGCCCCACCCTTCCAGTGAACATTCCTCTCAGCGAACCCTCCAGAATCTCAATAATTCACCGCAGTCACCATGCTCAGACAGGTTGCTTGGAAAAGTGAGTTCTGAGCCAAGGGTTTTGGCAGGTCTTAAAATATTTCCTTCTGTGCAACTGCAATCACATCTCCATCATGGGCACCTGGGAGCGCAGCAAGGCGTAAAGGGGAGAGGAATGAGGAACAAATGCAGCTCTTGGTTTATAATTTACCCTTGTCACAGAGATCCAGGCACGACCGATCTGGCTTGTAGTGTGAAATCTGGGACAATTGGAGTGATGCCTTTTTCATTACATGTATTTTAATTTTCCCAGATAAAGAAAATGCAGGTCTAATCCCATAGGTAGCTACCAATCGCTTCTGCAATTCCAATGACCGAAACTTAGGAAAAAAAAATGCATGCATCAGTCTCCGCACTCCACTGGCTCCCACAAGGTTTATTACCTCCCTTTTTCCCCCAGAAATTGCGGGAAAAGGAGGGGAAAACATTGATGACACAGACAAGCACTTGACAAGAGCTCAGTGTGAATTCTCCGTAGAGAGATACATGTGGTGGTTGCAGGGAAAATCATCATAAAGACCACGTTAAATATTAAGGTCCATGAGGGAAAGGTTTAGGTGTACGATGTTGCTATTTTATACTTCATTCTTAGAAAAGGTTTGGCACATTGTATATGTTAATACATTATTGAAGCAAAGGAGAAAAAAAAGACGAAAAGTGAGAAAGATCTTATCAATCAAATGATCCCTCAATGAGATGTGATTCAATCTGTGCATTCAGAATCCACTGAATATGGCTCTCTGTCTCTCTCTCTGTGTCTCACACACACACACACACACACACACACACACACACACACACACTGCATTGATGGCCAGGCTTATGCATGTCACATCTGTTGGATGGATTCCCAAAGACCTAGTAAGGTAATAAAATTAGCCTATGTGTATTGAGATTCACTATATACTAGACATTATGCCAAATACTTTACTTGCTATTTTCATCTCTAATTTATAGATGAAGAATCTGAAAGATGGAATTTTCTTTTCCTTCAATCCAAGGTCACTCAAATCCTACATGGAAGAGCCAAGTTTTGGTATTGTTCTGCCTGACCACAATCCCCACTATTAGCACCCACTTCTCTATTTACAAGTAAAGGATGAATGAAATAAAACAGAGGCTCATAGAGGTGCAGTGACGTACACAGTAACACATAGCAAGTCAGGTGCAGAGCAGGAGTTAGAATTCAGCTTTCCCAGCCCCTACACCAGTGACCTTCCCTCTGCGGTTCCAAACCTTCACTAGCAGTCATTGATACTTGAGAATACAGGCGACTTGAACCTATCTCTGCCCTTGCCATAAAATTTTGGGGAGCCCTCTGACCATACACTAGCACAAATGTTTTGTAAAATCTACTGGGGATGAAGAATTTTGTAAAATACGATATTAAATCAGTTCAGATTCTTAGTTGCAGGTGAAAGATGACCAACTAAGACTAAATTAAGCAACAACAGAGAGAGGAATGGTGTGAGAATGAGGCTATTTTGTTAGGTCATAGAACCAAAAATTCCTTGCATGAAACTGGATTTTGGATTCAGGTGTCACTTATTGCAGGGGTTTAAATAATATCACCAGTTTTCTATTACTCCTCTCTCTCTCTCGTTCTATCTCTTTCATCTCTGTCTTTCCACTCTTAGATCTGTTTAGTTCTTTGTTGGTGTATTTCTCAACCAGACCCACTTTAAGTGAATGTAAAGTTCCAGACTTACATAGACCTCACAGTTTTTGAGGAAGAGGGATCTCTTTCTTAGCAGCCTTATTCAATACCTGATTAGCCCTTCTTGAGTCATGTCCACCCCGCTGGCCTCCTGGACCAATGACTGTGTCTAGGAGGATAGCTTGCTCTCATTGGTTAGTTGCAGTTACATGGCCATCTTACTGGTTAAGAAGACAGAAAGGACAGAATGAGGGATTTTGAAAAGAGAGAGAGAGATTTTATAATTAGAAAGATGAGAAGAGATATTGGGCAACATACCAGACTAGATGTCCATTGCTGACCTATATTCAAGCCATGCCGTGTCTATAAAAGGTTCATTCAAATCCTCAAGTTCTGCTCAAATGGCTTATCAAGAACTATGAACCTGACCCACTCAGTGTTGACAGGGGTGTTTGCTGAAGCAAAGTCTGCATTGTCGGCCAGATGTCTCTCCTGGAATCCTCTCATTATAGGAAGATTTAGTCATTTATCATTTAAAAAATAATACTTCCCAACATCTGAAATCCTAGAGGTAAAGAAAGGCAGAAACACGTGTCGTTGAGTTGGCAAAACCTCATGTAAGGCAGAGCATTGTTCTTGGCCGACCACAGCATCAAACAAGGTAATTTTTATTGACAGTCTCCTTGAGCAGGATGGATGTCTTCATAAGCCCAAGAAGGAAAGAAAGCAGCAAAAACGAAGACAGAAAGAAGCCGAGGAGAAAATGTGACAAATATTGAAGTGGGTAGGAAATTGCTTTAAAAAATCAGAGATCCATGGAGAATACTGAACAACCTTTGCCCACAGATGAACAGACGAGCGCAGTTGCACACTGCAGGTTCTGAAGGCTCAAATGTGAGCTTGAATTTACTTTCACCACTATTAGAAGAATAATGGGTCTCTTTGGACAAGGAGGATGCCATTAGGATCCCAAACTAAGTTTTCTTCATGCTGCGATACGACAGTCTGTGATCAATCCTTCTCAGCCACTACGTGAAAAGAACCAGCATTTCCTATTATCCTTTTGTTTGTATTCTTCTTTCTTTGCCCCTCCTTTTACTTTTTATTTTTATTTTTGCATCTGAACATGTGATGATGAAGATCTTTAGCTGATATTTAAATTCTCATCCTAGAATCTGCACATTGGCATTTTATTTTAGATCGCTTCTATAGACTATCAGAAATGCAATGAATGAAACATGATACATCGGCTGGAAATCCAGAACCTTCTGAAGGGCTTCACAATTGAAGAAATGATTCCTTGATTGTTGACAGAACTAGGAAGCCGTGTGCTTGTTCACCAACTCTGTTCATTTCAAAAATGATGATAAGAAGTCATTTAGCCAACTTTATTTGGCTATAGTGGGTGCTTCTATTGATAAAATCTAGAAGTGTGGGGCAAGCATCCACATAAGCAGATTGTTTTGCCTGAAATAGTATGTGATGTACTGGAATCTCTCTTTTCAAAATTTCTCATCCTGTCCTTTCTGTCTTTTTTTTTTTTGTATGTGTGTGAAATGGAGTCTCGCTCTGTTGCCCAGGATAGAGCACAGCAGTGCGATCTTGGCTCACTGCAACTTCTGCCTCCCGGGTTCAAGCGATTCTCCTGCCTTGACTTCCCAAGTAGCTGGGATTATAGGTGCCCACCACCATGACCAGCTATCTGTTGTATTTTTAGTGGAGATGGGGTTTTGCCATGTTGGCCAGGCTGATCTTGAACTCCTGACCTCAGGTGATCTGCCCACCTCAGCCTCCCAAAGTGCCGGGATTACAGGCATAAGCCACTGTGCCCGGCCCTTTCTGTCTGTCTTCTTAACCAATAAGGTTGCCATGTGACTGCAGTTAAGCCATGAGAGCATGCTCTCCTTTCAGACACAGTCATTGGTCCAGGAGGCCAGGGGGGTAGACATGACCCAAACTTAAATCAAAGAGATCTGAATGAATTAAAATAATATAATTACAACAACAACAATAACAGGGAAAACATAGATGGTACAGTATGCAGGCCCTGTGTTAGGCATCCTAGATACATTGTCTCCATTGATTCTTGTAACAGCCCTAATAAGGTTGATATAATGTCATGCCCATTTTATAAATGGAGAAACGAAGGCAGAGGGCAAATGAGCAACATGTGCCAGTCTGCAGAACTAACAAGGGACTGAGCTGGGATTTAGATCTAGCTGTCCCTATCTCAAAGCTTAGACTCACCAACGTTTCTCTATGCAAATCCAGCTTCGGTTACCACCTTACTTTGTGATCTTGAGAAAGTCACTTCCTTTCTAAGTTTGCTTATCTGTAAAATAAGATTGATTTAAATTTGTAGAAATCACAGTTTGTTAAAGTGGGTGGGCCTTTTTTTAAAAAGGCCAAAACATTTTTTCAAGCATCCGAATATGTTTGTTTTTTTAACAGTCATTGAGAAAATAAAGAAAATACAATTTGTGTGTATTCAATAATTTAATATTTATAAATAAGAGAAAACACTTAATAGTGGTTAAAAGGGCAGCCTCCAGACTCAGACCATTTGGGTGCAAATTTCACATCTGCCACTTATTGGCTATGTGAATTTAGACAAATTGTATACCTTTCTCTGTCTCAGCTCTCTCTTCTAAACAGTAGGCTAATGATAGCATCCTCCCTCATGGGGTAATTGCAAAGATCAAGTGAGTTACTATTTGGAATGCACTTAGAAAGAGCACTGAAGAATAGTAAATGCTATGTAAATCTCAGCTATTCTTATTAATTTACATTTCACAAATCATAATGACTTTTTAAAAACATTATCATGGAAGTATTAATTTTTCAGAAAAGACTAGATGTATGTGTAGAAACTCTGGGAAGACCACAGAGTTCTGAAGCAGAAAGATAGAAAACGAAATATAAAATTATTTCTGAGCTTTCTTCTGATCTGAGCATTGTATGAAAAGAGAAAATAAAAGAAAGAAAAACTCTTCTGCCCTCAAACTTCTGACATCACATAACCTACTCCTCAAGACTTCTCAGATGGAAAAAAAAATTAGTTTAGGGCAAATGGTTTTTTTCCACTGGACTGCAAGCTCTTGGAGTCAGGAATTCATAGTTATTTCACATTTGTAACTATCCGTACCATCTTCATGCCTACTCTAGCATCGCAAAACACGTGGTCTTGTAAATAGTAGATTCTCATCCAACTTGTGAAGAAAAAAGGGAGGATAGAAAGGAAGAAGAGAGGGACTGGACATTTATACAATTCCTGTTCTAAAACAGGGTTGCCTGGGCATTTTCTGGTTGGAAAAAGTTCAGAAAACAGTTGGCTATGTGGACCGGGAAGTGGGAGAAATGATCAAAACTGAAAGTCACCTGGGTAAGGGACCTGTGAAGCCCCACACACAGCTCGACCCAGGAGCATCAGCCTGTGGGTACAGTTGAATGTCATTTCCAGTTACTTCCAGCCTTTCTTACTTCCTACCAAAACTTGGCTTTTGGGGGGTTCCATGGTACACCCGCTACATCCTTCCTCCCTTCGATATTTCTTACCACCTATCCCTAGGCCCCATTTTCTCACTCTGGCTTTTCCTGCCTGACATTGTTACACAGAAAATCCTACTAAATCCTGAGTTGGAATATGGGCCACTGGCTGCATCTGTGCTAAACGGCCTGTAATGACAGCAAGTGTTGATTTAGCACAGTGACTGAGAGGAGAGTCCCTGAGCTTCACTGCTAGGGCTTAATTCCTGGCTGTGTTGCTGACTAGTTATGTGACCTTGGGCAGGTACTTTAAATTCTCTCTGCCTCACTTCAATCCTCCAGAAAACTGAGGTAATAGTAATAATACTACCCATCTTATGGGGCTGTTGTAAAAATGAGATAAACTTAGAATTGTGCCCAGCACATGGTAATCATCACAGGATTCAAGCACATAATGTGTCCTGGCCATATTGTCCTGCAAATTGTTTGTTTTACCTAAAATATGACTAAATCGATTCTTTTTTCTTTTTCTGGCTACCTGCTACTTCTCCATCAGTCTCAGCTGAAATGGCAGCATGTCTTGAAAACATCTTTTTTACTTTCATTGTCCAGGTCAGTTCTTCATTCTTTGTGACTGCTTAATGCTGGAATTGGATACATCAGCAGAGAATATGGTTTTGCTTTATGTTGTAAAGTCAGTTTGCTTGTCTCTCCCACTAGACTAAGGACTTCTTAGGAGCAGAAGCTGAGAACTACATACTATTTTTTTTTTAATTTATTTATTATTATTATACTTTAAGTTGTAGGGTACATGTGCATAACGTGCAGGTTTGTTACATATG
Source organism: Macaca mulatta (assembly GCF_049350105.2). Lineage (NCBI taxonomy): Eukaryota > Metazoa > Chordata > Mammalia > Primates > Cercopithecidae > Macaca > Macaca mulatta. The sequence continues at coordinate 9,292,410 of NC_133425.1, read as the reverse complement.
TATACTTGTGCCATGTTGCTGTGCTGCACCCATCAACTCGTCATTTACATCAGGTATAACTCCCAATGCAATCCCTTCCCCCTCCCCCCTCCCCATGATAGGCCCCGGTGTGTGATGTTCCCCTTCCTGAGTCCGAGTGATCTCATTGTTCAGTTCCCACCTATGAGTGAGAACATGCGGTGTTTGGTTTTCTGTTCTTGTGATAGTTTGCTAAGAATGATGGATTCCAGCTGCATCCAAGTCCCTACAAAGGACTCAAACTCATCCTTTTTTATGGCTGCATAGTATTCCATGGTGTATATGTGCCACATTTTCTTAATCCAATCTGTCACTGATGGACATTTGGGTTGATTCCAAGTCTTTGCTATTGTGAATAGTGCCGCAATAAACATACGTGTGCATGTGTCTTTATAGCAGCATGATTTATAATCCTTTGGGTATATACCCAGTAATGGGATGGCTGGGTCATATGGTACATCTAGTTCTAGATCCTTGAGGAATCGCCATTCTGTTTTCCATAATGGTTGAACTAGTTTACAATCCCACCAACAGTGTAAAAGTGTTCCTATTTCTCCACATCCTCTCCAGCACCTGTTGTTTCCTGACTTTTTAATGATTGCCATTCTAACTGGTGTGAGATAGTATCTCATTGTGGTTTTGATTTGCATTTCTCTGATGGCCAGTGATGATGAGCATTTTTTCAAGGAACTACATACTATTTTATACCAAACATCTGGTGTCCCCACAAAGTGACCCTTTGTCTGTCCTGACAGCATGTGGTTTGGTTGGTGGGCAAGCAGAGGCTTTGGGGAAAGACAGAAGTGAACTTATCTCCCACTCTGCCATCTCAGTCTCATTCATATTGGTACCACATCCGTATTTTCTTCACTAATTCACTACCACTGCTTTAATTTTGCATGGTCTCACTTGAATTCTTCAGATCATTAGTGACCACTCCTATTTGGTTCCCTTGTCTCCAACTGCTCCTTCTTCCCATATGTCCTACACACTGATAGATTAATTGTCTCAAAATGCAAATGTGATTATTGTTTACTTCCCTGTCTCTCCCATTAGACTCTAAAGGCATTATATCTTTCCCTGTGTCTATAGTCCCAAAATAATATCTGAGGTAAAATAGGTGCTCAAATTATCTACCTTTACTTTTTTCTTTCTTCTATGTTTATATTCTTGACCCCTAATAAATAACAATTTATATGTCCATAAGGAAGATAACAAATTAATTAAGTATGTAGTAGCTTATTCATACAGTGGAACCCTATACAGAAGATGAAATCTAAGAACTATATCTGTTAGCATTTACATGGATATTGAAAAAGCAGAATCCTTGAATGAATAAATTCAATTTCAGCATGGTATGCATAATAGGATATAATTTATCTAGATTACTAACATACTCTGTATATTTTTATGATTAGTCAATGTATACAAAAGATGGGCCATAGGAACAAAAAATCTATTATTTCCTCAGGGAAGAGGTAACAAAATGTCTTTGAGGAGGGCAGGATGTGAAATTTAGCTCTATTTACAGAGAGGGAGAGAGTAAGAGAGAGAGAGAAAATATCAAAGAAAAGAAAAAAAAAATCCAAATAAACTAAACTGCACAAAGGGCTGAGCTATTTACGAAAGAGAAGAAACCCAGAAACCCACGACTTCTCTCATCTCTGGGAAAGGTAAAGAGGGAACAGACTCAACACGGATTGAAAGGAGAAATCAGCCAAACCTTTAATAGGCCTTGTGGACTGGCACGGTAGATTCCAATCTATGAAGCCCCAGTCAAAGATGCAGTCTGCACTAACCTGACAACTCTTCACTTTGGGCGAGATGGCTTCATGCAGTGCACAGAGGGAGACTGCTGAGGCTGGGAGTAGCAAAGAAAGGCTTAAAGGAATCTCAAGGAGTAAGGATTTTTCTCTGAGTGCATGGCAATGGCCTGCTGATGGTCAGATGGGCTGGGAGAAAACTTTGAGGCACAGACTGTTTGGCCATGGTTGGATAAAGGTTGGGGCAGGACAGAAGAACTGAGACACATCCCCTAAGAAACATGGAGTCTTCACCAGGTACAAGACAGTAGCCTGATGAAGCTGGTAGCAGGACAGTGTGGTGCGTAGAAATCACTTGAGGCAGAGAAAGATGGGTTGGGCTGAGCAACAAAAAGAGCTTTTTAATGACCCCAAGGCTCGTGGCTGATCAGTTAAGTATAGTGAGATCTTAAGAGTGTAGCCAGTGCTCAGATCCCAAACTCCGTTGAAGGGGATGTCTTGATCCTACTCCCAAAATACTATAGGCCAGTTGTGAACTGAATCTAACTAGAACTGTAACAAAACCTAGATAGGCTTAACTTAGATTATATTGACTCTGCCCCAATTCTATCAGTCTGACAAAGGAAGAGATACGCATTTTCCAAGGGCAAATATTATCCTCTTGTTTCTACTGTTGGTTTACACACAACACATGTATACGTATATCTCCAGCACATTTGGAAAATAACATGATTCATTATCAAGAGTAAAAATAGCCAACACAAGAAGATCTGCAGGTACCACAGATGTAAGAATTGGCAGAAACAAGTAAAATAACTACAATAAATACATTAGAGCATCTGGTAGAAAATGTTGCAAGCACATTAACAGCTAGGAAATTTCAGTGAGAAGTAGAAGCTTTTTTTAAAAAAGCAAATAGATCTGAAAAGCAATCTCAGACAAAATTACTCTGCGGGCTTATACGAAGATTGAGCACAGCAGAAAAATCTGTGAATTTGAAAACATGTCAATAAAAATTGCCCACACTGAAGCACAGTGATAAATAAAGAATGAAAAGAAGAAAAAGGAGGAGGAGGAGGAGGAGGAAATATTGAATCTAGGATTTGTACGTGAGACAATATCGAACCATTCAACATACATGTACTTGTAGTTCTGAAAGAAGAAGAGAAAGAGAATGGAGCAGAAAAAATAAATATTTGAAGAGAAAATAGAAAGAAAATAATAATTGGTGCAAAAACAACAGTCTATAGTTAGAAAAACACCATCAAACCACAAGCAAAATAAACGCAAAGAAAACCATATTGGGGCAAACTACTAAAAACGTTTACATTCTTCACGAAATTATATTTGCTGCCATTTTGTTTAGAAAACGAAAATTTAAAAGTACCTCATGTATAACAGATAATAAATACTTGATGGTTGATTAACTGAATCAATTAATCATGTTACTTATAAACTTAAAGTCCTTCGGGGACTCCACATTGCCTAAATAATAATGTACACTTCCTCAACTCAGAATAAGAATGTTTTCCAACTCTGGGCCTACTCTACCTCTCAGCTTTATGTGAGTCAATGATTTTTAAAATGCCAGTTTCAAAATTGCGGGAAGTTTGTGACAAAAGACAAATTTGTTAGATAATTAGTAAGTGAATTAACACATAAGTGGATTGATTAGTTAATATATGATTTGTTCATGACATACCCCAACTTGTCTTAGGGTCCCTCTTCTTACCCAGCTTCATCTCCATAAATACACTTAAACCTTACTCCATTCCACTAGGAAAAGAAGATCTGATGATATTGGAAAAATGAATTTTCCAGTGAGATGAGATAAATAGTTAAATTACAAACTTTTACTTTCACATGAAATAGTCCTTCTTGGGTTTTGAATTCATTTCTGATTTAGTTTCTAGAAATCTTCCCGCCTAACTTATGATCACCACTTATGGCGCATGGAGAGAACTTACCTTCCCTTCTGAAAATAGCTTCCTTAGAAGATAAAGTGGGACCAGGAGGGGGCCAGCAGAAAAAAGCAGGAACAGGTGGTCAAAGCTTTCTTTGATCTAGGCAAGAGCAGTTTCTTCCACTGGAACCCTTTCTTTCATCTTTCAGATGCCATCAAATCCCCTAATAAATAGCCTCATTGAATTCCCATTCATGGCACTTACGATGTTGGAAGTTTATATTTAATAAACATTTGACTTCCATGTCTGCCTTTCTCCATGTTGGGTTCCATGACAGCTGGCACTGTGGCTATTTTGTGCTCACCATTGTCTTGCAGGATGCCTGGCACATAGTGGTAGCTCAGTGAATATTGCCCAATGAGTGAATAGGTGAATGCATGCAGCTCATTCCTGTTCCTCCATCTGCAGGGTTGCCGCCCTGGTAGAAAATAACTTACTGACTTGGGGCCAAAAGCCCTACTTAATAAGAATGATTTTGCTCACTCTACACCTCTCTCAGGAACCTACAGTGGTCACAGACATATTTTTAAGTAAAAGGAAGCAAAACGAAGTGAATTCTTTATAACATAAAATTTTTCAATTTAAAGGGCTGACATTAATCTGATGGTATCTCCTGATTTTCTTGGCATTAAAATGTCTTTTGTTTCATAAAATGATAATATTAAATAGTTGCTTTAATGGATTACTTAATTAGCAAAATGAACATTTGGCCACTCTTTGAAGGCCACTAGACAGGCTGGACTTACTGTTATTGCTCTGATTACATAGCCTTGTCCTCTTCCAGAACTTATGACTTTGCTGGCTCAATTCATTCAACAAGGATTGGATTAAAAACTGCCTGCTCCTAAAAATATGTTCTGACTCTGGAGACTTTAATCTTTCTGTAATAGACACCTGTTATGTTTGTCACTTTTCTTCAGAACGCTTATTGTATGTGGTTTTTTGTTGTTGTTGTTATTTTGAGATGGAGTCTCTCTCTGTCACCTAGGCTGGAGTACAGTGGCATAATCTTGACTCACTGCAACCTCTGCCTCCCAGGTTCAAGCAATTCTCCTGCCTCAACCTCCCAAGTAGATGGGATTATAGGCATACACCACCACACCTGGCTAATATTTGTACTTTTAGTAAAAATGGGGTTTCACCGTGTTGGCTAGGCTGGTTTCAAACTTCTGATGTCAGGTGATCTGCCCGCCTCAGCCTCCCAAAGTGCTAGGATTACGGGCGTAAGCCACCATGCCCGGCCTCCCTGTACGTGTTTCTGCTAAGTCAGGGCGAGTCTCTTCCATTTCGGTAGACTCTAAACTCTACCAGCACAAGGATGGTGCCTATCTTTTGTGCCAATGAATCCTAAGGCTATTCCTGGAGCATAGTAGCTGCTTAATAAAAATAGTTGCTAAGTAAACAAATGAATGCATGCCACAGCAATTAGCAAAAAGGGCTAATTTCTTTTTTTGCCTCAGTTATCTTGAATTCTACACGAAGCACCCTCCTCTAATTCCCAGCCTCATCTTCCTTGGAAATGACAATACACAGGCGAGTCAATGATGGGGTAAGCTCATGGTTCCTTCCTGCCTGTCCTTCTGTCTCATCACACCAGTATATGAAGAAGGGAAGGGAGGACTAGACAGAAGTTTTATGTGCACTGGTTTCACATCATCTCAGCCATTTCTCATGAAAAGTCTCATGACTTGTTACTTTATTAACCTCATTTTATTTATGAATAAATTGAGGCTTAAAGTGGTTAAATCACCTCATCACTCAAATTTACAAAGCTGTGTAGGACAAGGCTGGTATTAGAGCTCAGCTACCTCAGCTTGAAAACTCGTGCTAATTTTCACTCTGTTGTATGTGGTCTTCACTGTCCCCATGAGAGAGGCACCTCATCCTCATCTGCTCTTATTTTATGCAGAAGAAGTGAGAAAGCTGATTGACCTTTCCTGGGTGCTGCCCTGGAAACTGGCACCCAGGGTTCCTCACTATGGGAGCAGGCACCCATTGGCACCAGTTCCCACTCCGTCAGTAGGAAATCATGACTACATTGCTAGGAAAATGAAACAATGCACATTATACAAGATCCATAGTGACGCTGAGAAATGAGGGCCTGCCACAACCACTGTACAGCCAGATTTGTATGCCTGCCAGCCACAGCACAAATGGCCCCTCTCACATTTGTCTCTGAAAACAGGGAACTCTAATTGTGGTGCATAATGAACACGCAGACATCAAAGAGCAGCGTGTGGAGCCCACCAGGAGCTTCAACCATGGGCCTGGATGGAGGCAAGGTCCAGGGACTTGACAGCAAGCCCAGCTGCCCTGAGCCAGAAGGGCTCTAGAGGCTACCTGGCAGCCAGGTGACATTCTCACCAACAGCCCTGCTGACTCAGGTCTCTTCGGAAAACTTTGACTTGAAGCTTCCTGTTTCCTAAATGGCCCATCATTGCACACTCTGGTCAGTGTTACCCAAAATGTGAGATCCACCTCTAAAAAGATCTTACATTGCACATATGAAACATTAAATGATGTTAATTGTCATAGAGTGAAAGTTACATCCTCAGTTTGCTTTCATTTCTTCAGATGTCAAGGAGGAGACTGCAGCAATCTCTGTTCGCTGTCTTGAACACCTAATGCTTTCTTTTTTCCTTTTTTCTTTCTTTCTTTTTTTTTTTGAGATAAACTCTCTTACTGTTGCCCAAGCTGGAGTGCAGTGGCACAATCGTGGCTCACTGCAACCTCTGCCTCCCGGGTTCAAGCGATTCTCCTGCCTCAGCCTCCCAAGTAGATGGAATTACAGGCACCTGCCACCATGCCTAGCTAATTTTTTGTGTTTTTAGTAGAGACAGGGTTTCACCATGTTGGCCAAGCTGGTCTTGAACTCCTGACCTCATGATCCGCCCACCTCGGCCTCCCAAAGTGCAGGGATTACAGGCATGAGCCACCACGCCTGGCCCTAATGCTTTCTAATATTCTTTTTTTTAACAAAGAGGTAGTAGCCCTCAGACCTGGAGCCTTACGCACATGACAGTATACAGCTGAAATGCATAGCGTTATTTTCTTTTCGTCTTATTTATTTTATTTGTCCTCTTATTTATGAAGGATGATACTTATTTTCCATTTGTGGTAATGATGTAAAATATCCTTTTATAATACATTTATTTGTATTTAATGAGAAAGTCAATTGAGAAGAAAGATGGACGAAAACATAGCACGGGTTTTCTGCACAGGCAGTGAAGCTGGCACCAAAATGTCTGAGATTTGGGCCTTGACTTCTGATGATTTGAGTGTCATTCTGATATTGCTCCTAACTTTGCCTCCCTTAAGCTTCTTTCACGTATCCTAGTAGCAATCTCAGGGTTTCACTGTTTATCACTCCTTCCAGTAAACTAAGGTTCTGATATTAAAAAGATAATTATATTCCTAAGAGCTTCGCCTCTCAACACAAAAATAGCTCACTCTCCTTCAACTATTTTTTTTTTACATTGAGCTTCTAGTGTTCATCCCACTCCGCTTACTTTCTACTGAAAAATTCTAGTTTTTCAGTTTCCCTCTTAAAGAATACTGTGTAGAACTGAATATAAAATACCAGGTTTTGCAGAGCACTGCAGTCAAATGCCTTCTCTCTCTTATCCTAGTCATTTTCCCATTTAATACAGCTTGCTGTTACATTAAGGGTCTTTTATTTTTCTTTGTTTTAGGTCATAAAATGTTCTATTGATACCACAACCCAATTCCGAGAAAATTTCTAGATTCCCCCTATTTTGTGCTTCCATAGATATCTAAGAGTCCTTGTCCAACAAACTTAACATAGAGTGCACACTACCCAAGCTTCCATGTCAGATGACAAAAAGCAGTGGGTCCTGCCTCTGGTACTGGCCAGCTTCAGTCATGTAGCTATGGACCCATAGGGCTCAATTGCTGGCAAATTATTTCCACAAAAGGAGTTACACCACCTAAGGTATTTAGGTGCAGTGACACTAAAGTATTTGACCTTGTATCTATATAGGATTTACATGGAGAGCTCTATATAAAAACATCTATCTATATTATTAAATAGAACAAAAATACCAATCAAGATTGTTTCATATACATAGAGCAATAGAAGCCCACATAGAAGTCAGTCGTACAACTTCCCCTGCACTGAAAACCTCTCCTCACCCAATACTGAGAAATTATTTTACCAATCCAAATATGTCAAGGATTTTATTGCATTTGCATTTCAAACCTGATAAAATCATTTTCTGGGTGACATTTTTTCCTTGAAGGCAACTTCAAATTGAATATTTTCCCCTTGTTATCTCTCTCCCTTTCCAAGCCAACTTCACTTCCAGCTTGCAAATCACTCAATATCAAGAGAGAAACGATGAACCACTCTTGCCATCTTTCCCTCCCTGGTGTGCAAGAAGGTTCAGCTTTGCATTTCCAACTCAGGTCTACCTTCACGGAAAATCTTTTTCAAGCATCTTAAAATATCTTTATTGCCCACATCTCACAAGCTGATCATTGCTTTTGCCAGGTGCTACCCGTGAATGCCTCATATCATGCCCCAGAGGAAAGTGAGGCTGAGAGATATTTGTGTTTGCATTTCGGGCTGTACCTTTCATCTGTGACCATCCTTCTTGATTTCCTTTAAACACAGCAAAAAATACAGGCTTCGATTCAGAAGCTTCTAGATGTGAACCTTTTTTTGTGTGTGACACTAGCTGAGCCTTAGTTTCATCATTTACAAATGAGAAGAACAAAAACTAAATTGCATGGTGGTTGGAAGATTAAAGTAAGTAACTCCTGGTATAGTGCCTCATGTGAATGTAAGCTATTTGAATTCTTTCTGATTTGTTTCACATCATTTTTCACCGAAATTGTTCTTAGGAAGATCTCTAATACAAAATATGTACATTGGGAAACTCCATAGCTCAGTAAGAGAAAACATGAAACTTGGAATCAGAAGGACTGGTTCCAGTGTGAAGACACTTGAAGCCAAGTGAGACGAAGCTCATTTCTTTTGCTTTGCTTCCCTTCCCTTCCCTTCCCTTCCCTCTCCTCCCCTCCCCTCCCCTCCCCTTCTCTCTTTTCTTTTCTTTTCTTGTCTTTCTGTCTGTTTTTGAGATGGAGTCTCACTCTGTTTCTCAGGCTGGAGTACAGTGGCGCAATTTCGGCTCACTGCAACCGCCACCTCCTGGGTTCAAGCAATTCTCCCTGCCTCAGTCTCCCGAGTAGCTGGGATTACAGGTGCCCACCACATGCCCGGCTAATTTTTGTGTTTTTCAGTAGAGACAGGGTTTCGCCATGTTGGCCAGGCTGGTCTTGAACTCCTGACCTTAGGTGACCTGCCCGCCTTGGCCTCCCAAAGTGCTGGGATTACAGGCGTGAGCTACCGCGCCTGGCCCGGAGCTTATTTCTTAACCTGTTGGAGCTTTGGTTTCCACGTCTGTAAATGGGGCTAATAATCTGTAACTTGGAGGGCTGATGTGAAGATACAACCATATATGTGCCTAAAATAGCTTTGCACTCTTCAGAATGATGTTCTTGCCATTGGTAATAAGAGGTAGGTTGCATAGAACTTCTGTGTGTCAGGCACCATGCCAAGAATTTTATGTGGCTTGTCATACTGAATCCTTACTACAATCCTGTTTAATAGGTATCCTTTCGAGTTTGACACAAGAAGAAACTGAGGCACCAAGAAGTCAAAGTCCTGTCTACCTGAGTAGCGGAGCCAAAGTTCATCCCCAAATTGTTGCCTTTACTTGTCATTGTCACTGTATTCACTCTGCCAGAGGTACAGATCATCTTTTAAAACCTAAAATTAAAAGGGAAAACAAAGGGAAATTATTATGAAAGAAGGGAAAGAAACGTAACGCTTAGAGAACAATTTTCTTGGCACTTCCTCGAAATACTAATTGAAAACTTGTTTAAACACCCAGGACTGTCATCCAGATGGTGAAACATGCAATTAAAATAATTACTCTAAATCTGGCAATCTAGAATTATCATTTATTATTATTAATATAGTACCTATTCAGATAGAATTAACTTTTTTTTGTTTTTAATTTCAAATTCCTTCTGTAATGTTTAGTGCAGCCCCACAGGCATGAGGATTATCTGCCTTTTGGAAAAGTCTTTATGTAATAACATTCATTTGTATTCACATTTGCTTGGGAAGAGTGCTTTAATGATTTACCCAGTCATCCTGCAACAGTGTGGAGTCACATTCCCATTTCAGAAATGGGCACATTCATGCCTCATATAGCTAATACCACCTCGCTGCTAAATGAGAGTGCAGGAATTAGGTTTCTTAGACCAGTGTCTATGCTTCTGATCAGACAAAAACTTTTTGAATGATGAAGATCATAGAAATAAAAATGGAATGAAAACCTTAACGTAAAATTAAGTCTTTCAGTTTAGAACCCACATGCGTATATTCCCCAGCTCTGGTATTTTTAATTGAACCAGGATAATAAGCATTATTAATATAAATTCTAATCAAGGAAATCAGAAATGACTGCATTTTACCTGATTGTTAAAGGCAGAGCTGCTATGGATTTCACTCTTTTCAGGAAGAGATCTTTCCTGACTCTATGCAAATCCAGAAATTAGATTTGGTGAGATTTTATTATTGAAAAACCTGTATTGAACAGTTACTTTTTGTCAAATATTAAACTAAACCTTTTACACACATCAACTTGACTAACATCCCAGGGACTTTGGAGAGCAGGGCGAATCCTACTTCTGTGGCGAAGATCCCAGCTGCCTGGGCCAAGGTCTGATTCTAAAATTGTATTCACCGCTTAACCTCTGAGTGCTCCAACTTTGTCCTCTATAAAATGGAGTTAATAAAAGTACCTCGTGTGATGCTTAATTTTTTTTTTTTCTTGAGACAGAGTCTCATTCTTTCACCAGGCTGGAGTGCAGTGGCACGATCTCGGCTCACTGCAACCTCCACCTCCCAGATTCAAGCAATTCACCTGCCTCCACCTCCCTAGTGGCTGAGACTACAGGTGCTCACCACCACACCCAGCTAATTTTTGTGTTTTTAGTAGAGACGGGGTTTCACCATGTTGGCAGGATGGTCTTGAACTCCTGACCTTGTGGCCCGCCCACCTCAGCCTCCCAAAGAGCTAGGATTACAGGCATGAGCCACCGCGCCCAGCCTTGTGATGCTTAATTTTATGTATCAACTTGGCTGGACCACAATGCTCAGATACTTGTTCAAACATTGTTCTGGATGTTTCTGTGAGGGTGTTTTTGGATGAGATTAGCATTTAAATCAGTGGATTTGAGTCAAAAGATTGTCCTTTATGATGAGGGCAGGCCCTCCTCCAGTCAGTTGAAGGCCAGACTAGAACAAAAGATTGACTTTCTCTGAGCAAGAGAAAATTCTACGCAAATGGCCTTTGGACTTCAACGGTGGCCTTGGTTCTTCCTGGGTCTCCAGTCTGACCTCACACCCTGCAAATTTTGGACTCGCCAGCCTCCATCATTGCATGAGCCTATTGCTTAAAAGAAATGCGCTTTTATATATTTATATATACATCCTATTGGTTCGGTTTTTCTGGAGAACCCTGACTAATACTCTCTTCATAAGTTTTGAGGATTACCTAAGCTAATATGCTTAAAAGGGTGCGCTAGTAGAATAAGACATTGGCAAGTGTAGACTTCTCTAATTAAGAGACCTAGCATGAATGTGAGATGTCTAGAGACAGGGTCAATGAGCCCAAATACATATTCTGAATTGACCAAACTTTGTCTAAGCTCCCCGCTCCACAAAAGCTGAAGTGAGCCACATATCCACTGTGGCAGGACTTGATATATATGACCTGGTATGGTCATATGTCTGGTAGGACATTCCCTGCTTCCAAAACTGGCTTGACAGTATTGCAATATCATAACCACTTTCAATCTCTTCATAATTATCATTTTATTTACTTTGCTGGAGAGAAAAAATAACCTCAGATACCGACTATTATTTAATACATGCAAGGAAATAAAATCAACTAACAAATGACTATTTGTTAAAATACTAATAATTAAAGTGCATGAACAAAACCAGAGGCAAAAAATAAACGGAAAGAAGTGCAACAATACGGCAAAGGATTGATGGTTTTACTATATAAAAAGCTCCTCCAAATTAATCAAGGTATACACAACAGATAAACCAGAAAAGGATAGACATTAACATTAAAGTATCACAGAAGTAGAATTACAACTACTCAAGAAACTTACAGAAAAACATCAACCTGACTCATAACCCAAGAAAAAATGTTAATTACAAAAGCAATGGAATTACATTTTACTTATTCAATCAATAATGCTTGTTTGAAAGATGATGCTCTAATGTGGTGAGAAGGGTGTTGTAAAATAGGCACACATATGCTCCTGTTGGGATGGTAAATTGGTACAGATTTCTGAGAAGACAATATTTCTTTTTATTTTTTTCAGATGGAGTTTTGCTCTTGTTGCCCAGGCTGGAGTGCAATGGCGCGATCTCAGCTTACCACAACCTCTGACTGACAGGTTCAAGCGATTCTCCTGCCTCCGCCTCCCGATTAGCTGGGATTATAGGCATGCGCCACCACGCCCAGCTAATTTTGCATTTTTGTGTGTGCGTATTTTTAGTAGAGATAGGGTTTCTCTATATTGGTCAGGCTGGAATACCAAACAACCAATAATAAAACAGACAAAATCAATAAAACAACCTCCACAGAAGATAAAGGACAAATGGCCAATAAAATAGAAAAAGTCACTCATTTTCACTGGTAATCAGAAAAATGTAAATTAAAACCACAATAAAAAATATTCATATTTATCAGTTTTGCCAAATCACTAAGTCTGAAAATATGGATGTGGAGAATGAGTACTTGCATAAACCTGATTGCTGGGAGCATTGCAACAGTTTTAGAATGCATTAGTGATTATGTAATATTGTTAAAGTAGTTTACGTCCTAGAGAACAGCAATTCCATTTCTAGGAATATGCCCTAAGGAACCTCTTCAACATTGTTAACACCATTGCTTCCAGCAGGACACCTAAAAAGAAAAAAACAACAAAACTGGTAACATCCAACCAATCCAAAAATGGTCAAATGGGTAAATAAATTGGGGCTTATTCATACCAGGGAATATTATGCAGAAATAAAAATAAACAGTATCTGCACACATCGTAAGTACATCTCACAAAATACTTTGAGCAAGAAATAAAACAAAAACAAATATTAAAATAATATGTACAGTATGATGTCTTTTATATATTATTTCCAAACTTGAAAAGTAAATGACATATTGAAAAAGCACTTCAATGATAGACTGGATAAAGAAAATGTGGCACGTATACACCATGCAATACTATGCAGCCATAAAGAAGAATAAGTTCACATCCTTTATAGGGACATGGAAGAAGCTGGAAGCCATCATTCTCAGTAAACTAACACAGGAACGGAAAACTAAACACTGCATGGTCTTACTCATAAGTGGGACTTGAACAATGAGAACACATGGACACAGAGAGGGGACCATCACACATCAGGGCCTGTCGCGGGGTGGGGAGCAAGGGGAGGAAGAGTGGTAGGACAAATACCTAATGCATGAGGGGCTTAAAACCTAGATGGTGGGTTGATAGGTGCAGCAAACCACCATGGCACGTGTACACCTATGTAACAGACCTGCAGTTCTGCACATGTATCTCAGACTTAAAGTAAAATAAAATAGAAAAAGAAAAGAAAAGCAAAAGCAAAACCTGGTAAAATTTTAAAGAAAAGTGAAGATGTGATCTTCACAACATTCAAAATCTTGAGGCTGAATGTAAGAGGATGCATTAAAGGTAGGCTACACAAGAAAGGTTTCAAAATCGAAACCTTCGATGCTCTTCTTTCTCTTTAGTGATTGACTGGTATACCGTTTTATATTACTTTATAATTTATAAATCAGTAATACATTTTCATTCATGAAATAGTGCATATATTTTTAATTGTGGAAGGACTCATCAGGTAACTCTATTGCTTTCTCCTAGTATTCATTTTCCTACCAACTACATATTGGTAAATATTAGAACTTTGAGGAAAAGGCAATCTTTCTATTCTGACTTTCTCAGTCCAGGGAAAGTCCAATGAATGGGCAATGAGTCCATTTTCCTAGATGTTTAGCCATATTTTATTTATATTTAAATCTGCTTTAATAAAGACATGGTCTCTATGAATGAAAACCCTTTGAAAGTCATGCTGCTTATAAATTAGGCAATGAATATTCTCTTTTAACAAAATATTATCCATAATGATCTATAGAAATGTCACTTTTCCTCAACTGCCCTTTGATAGTAAAGACTTTTCCCATTCAACTGATTAAAGATGGGTGATAGAATAATCTTGTAGTCAGTGTCTGTTGCCCTACAAAAATGGATGCCTTTTCTATCAGAAGGGTTAATACGAAAACTGCTCTGTTCCGCTGATAAGTCACGTTAAATGTCGGAGTAGTTATTTTACAGAATGAATGGTTAGGTTTCTGGTGGTCTCTGCTAGCTCCAATGGTAAAGATGCACTCAGGCTTGACATGGGGCTGGCATGTTATATTTTATCAGTGACAGAAAATCTCCCTCTTGGTCACTCAGATTATTCTTTCTGAATGTTGCCTCGAGGACAGTTGGATGGGCCTGAAATATTACAGAGCCACCAAGATGAAATATTAACACTTCCTGCATAAGTTGATGTCTAAAAGTCAACCTTATATATTGGCTGCTAGAAGCAATTCAGCAAGTCTTCATCTATAGAGGGATTTGAATCTTTTCTTATAAGAGGTGAGCGTGATGTGTAGAGTATTATGAAGATAAACACCATTATTTGGCTCATACCTGTAATCCCAGCACTTTGAGAGACCAAGGTGGGTGGATCACCTGAGGTCAGGTGTTCGAGACCAGCCTGGCCAACATGGTGAAACCCCATCTCTACTAAAAATACAAAAATTAGTTGGATGTGGTGGTGGGCACCTGTAATCCCAGCTACTTGGGAGGCTGAGACATGAGAATTACTTGAACTTGGGAGGCAGAGGCCGCAGTGAACCAAAATCGCACCATTGCACTGCAGCCTGGGCCACACAGCGAGACTCCATTTCAAAACAAAAATGAAACAAAAACAAAAACCCCACCAATCTTAAGCGACTTCATTGTTTCAGTGAGCTTGCTTGCTGATACGATGTATCTTCATGCCTCAGCCTCCCAACTAGCTGGGGTTACAGGTGCGCTCCACCACGCCCGGGTAATTTTTGTATTGTTAGTACAGATGGGGTTTCTTCACGTTGGCCAGGCTGGTTTCAAACTCCTAATATCAAGTGATCCATCTGCATTGGCCTCCCAAAGTGCTGGGATTACAGGCGTGAACCACCGCTCCTGGCCCCTAATTTCTCTTGTTAAAAGCAAAGCTCCCTCTTTCTGGGTTGCTTTGTTTCTCCTGTGCTGGGTTCTTGTGCTAAAGTTTCTCGGCTACACATCAGAGTCACCTGGGGAGCTTTGAAAAACATTGCACAGTGCTTATTCCAGATCGATTGTACTGGGTTTGTGATTAGGGGTTTTGGTACCAGCAGATTTAACGTTTTCTACAAGTGATTCAAAGATGGGTTGAAAACAACTTTTGAGGTCAAACCAGATCTAAATTAAAATATAAATTTTAACACTGAGCTGCTTGGTTTCATGATTAAAGTTCTAAATTTTAGAAATTTAATCATGGTTTCATGATTAATATTTAATGTTAAATTACATTTTTTATTTTTTATTTTTTATTTTTGAGACAGAGTCTCGCTCTGTCGCCCAGGCTGCAGTGCATTGGCACGATCTTGGCTCACTGCAACCAGGTTCAAGCGGTCCTTCTGCCTCAGCCTTCTGAGTAGCTGGGATTACAGGCGCCTGCCACCATGCCTGGCTAATTTTTGTATTTTTAGTAGAGATGGGGTTTCATCATGTTGGACAGGCTGGTCTCAAACTCCTGACCTCAGGTGATCCTCCCGACTCAGCCTCCCAAAGTGCTGGGATTACAGGCGTGAGTCACTGCGCCCAGTCACAAATTTTTAAATTTAAGTTTAAAAATTTAAATTTTAATTTTAATCTTGGTTTCGTGATGAATTTTCTAAATTTCTAGTTTTCGTATACGGAAAAAGTGGTTAATAATTGTACCAACCTCATCAGTTGGTTGCAGAGATTGAACGCGATCAGCCATGTAAGGCAGTTGGGACAGTACTTGGCACATACAAAAGCCCTAGTGAATGTTGGGTATTCCTTGCCATGTTTTTTTGATTTATGAATATTTATTGCAGTGATGCAGAGGAAAGAGAAGACACTGGAGTCAGTTAGTTTAAAAGGCTCCAAGATGAGGTTTGAATCCCTAATTTCTCTCTCTCTTTTTTATTTTTATTTTTATTTTGAGACAGAGTCTCACTCTGTCATCCAGGCTTGAGTGCAGTGGTGCAGTCTCGGCTCACTGCAACCTCTGCCTCCTGGGTTCAAATGATTCTCATGCCTCAGCCTCCCGAATAGCAGGGGTTACAGGCGCATGCCGCCATGCCCAGCTAATTTTTGTATTGTTAGTAGAGATGGGGTTTCATCACACTGGCCAGGTTGGTTCTGAACTCTTGATATCAAGTGGTCCATCTGCATTGGCCTCCCAAAGTGCTGGGATTATAGGCATGAGCCACTTCTCCCGGCCCCTAAATTTCTCTTGATAAGAGCAAAGCTCCCTCTTTCTGGATTGCTTTATTTCTCCTGTGCTGGACCTCTTTGATAAGAAATGTGAAGAACATACATTCTTTAATTCCAAAGATGAATTCTAACAGAGGCAGAGATGTCTACATTCTTTCCACACCAACAGGCTTCCCTAAGAAGACTCTGAAACTAGAAGGTGTGGACTAACCCAAAAGACTTGAAGGAAAAGTTCAACTGCCCCTGGCATCCTGCCAATGCAGACAGCACTCCTGGAAATATTTTATCTCTGAAAATAAAAATCAATTTAGTGGACCCGAAGATAATGTAGTATTCACAGACATGCCATTTTTCTTCCAACGTAATTCCCCTTGATGCTGCTAAAGGGTTCAGTTGTCAGGGGCACAATACAGGAAGCATTTTTTTCACAGAGATAAATTATGAATTGGCTCCCACTCCATCAGCCTGGTGCTAATACATCACCAGCCACCAAGGTCAGGCATGGCTTCAGTTCACTTACCCCCAAGGTGATAGAATGGTTAACAGCATAGGGCTTCGATTACAGAGGTTCAGCTTCTGGTTATCCTCTCATCTTAATAACAGGACATATGGCAAGTTACTTGATCTCTTGGCGCTCCAATTTTCTCATCTGTAAAATGGGGATGATATTAACCCATGTTGCGTGGTCTTCAAAATAATTCAATGAATTAATGCTTTTTTTTTTGAGATGGAGTTTCACTCTTCTTGTCCAGGCTGGAGTACAATGGTGTGATCTTGGCCCACTGCAGCCTCTGCCTCCCGGGTTCAAGCAATTCTCCTGCCTCAGCCTCCCGAGTAGCTGGAATTACAGGTGCGCGCCACCATGCCTGGCTCATTGTTTATATTTTTAGTAGAGACAGGGTTTCACCATGTTTGCCAGGCTGGTCTCGAACTCCTGACCTCAGGTGATCCACACACCTCGGCATCCCAGAGTGCCAGGATTACTTTTTTAAAGGTGTTTTTTTTTCAGTGTCTGGTATTTTAAAAACACTCATTGCATTGTTGCTCTTAGGAGTACGTTAATTATTTTGAGAAACCAACCGGGATTTAACGTTGTGCGTGTGCTCTATGCTTGGGAAGCAGACACTTGTTGCAGATCCCATTAGAGCCGGAGGAAACATACCTGAAGTGGTAAAAGGCTCTAAAACCAGGCTGCAAGAGACTTCACTGGCAACCAGAATAAAATGGCTGCATTTTATGTTTAAACTTTTATGTTTAAAGTTGTAACGGAAGAAATGCTGGCGAGATTAAATTAAGAAGATTTGGTTCCAATCCTGGTCCTCACAATAACAAACCATGTAACCCTAGGCAAATTATGTTTATATTTCTCAGCCTGTTTTTTTGGTGATTAAACATCCCCAGGTTGGAGATGTTAAGGCCAAACCCTGCCTGACTGTTCATTTGAAAATGCTCATAATGAGGGAATCAATGTTGGTTTTATAGAATAGTTCAAGCGAGATCACTTTGTGGGGGTGATTTGAGGGGTTGGTGATAAAGACCAAGCCTATTGTTGTCCTGTTATTTAACAACTCGACTACAAATATTGAAGGATAGGGGCTTTGTCTGCTCTGTTCTCATTCTCCTCCATCGAAAGGACCCGGCTTCTAACCATCCCCACTTTGCTTCGTTCACTGAAGCCCTAAGAAGCTGCACTAGTTGGGCTTCCTTGCCTTCTCGCCCCCAGTTTAGTTAAGCCCATGGGAGGAACTGGTAGGAGATCAGATGAAGTAGGAGAGGAGAGAGATGCTACAATGTTTATTCCCCAGTTTTCTTCCTCCTAGACTATGGTTTAGTACGTTTACTAGAGCTTTATGCTCATTAGTATAGCTGGGTTCCTCTAGCCAAGACCACAGCTTCCACCAGACAGGCTTATTGTGCAACTACAGCTCTCATCAGGCTTTAGCAGTGACTTTCCTCACTTTCCCCGGTGGAGTAATCGAGGGGTGATAATGGCATTCCCCTTGTTGTTTGCTTCAGGATACTCCTGCATCCCCTGTTGGTTGATTTCCAACACATTATAAGGAATTCATTCATTAAACTGCTTTTCATCACCCTTTTTTGAATGTGCCATCGGTTTTTATGCCAGGGTCCTGCTCAATACCACCATACACTGAACACCTGCAAAGTTCCTTGAATTTAGTCGACAATCAAGACAGGCTTTTAAAATGACCCTTTGATTTATTATGAAATCACCATGTCTGAGTTCTACAAATACACTGGTCATATCAGAATCAAAGTAGCCAGCATCATTCATTTTTCTCTTTGATGCAACTTTCCCTTTACTCTCCCCATTTTTTTTCATTCAACTACAGATTACTAAGCATCTATTATCTAAAGACCTAAAAACAGATACTATTTGACCCAGCAATCCCATGACTGGGTATGTAACCCATGGAGTATAAACTATTCTATTATAAAGACACATGCATGCGTATGTTCATTGCAGCACTATTAATGATAGCAAAGACATGGAATCAACCCAGATGCCCATCAATCATAGACTGGATAAAGAAAATGTGGTACATATACACCCTGGAAGACTATGCAGCCAGAAAAAGGAACGAGATCATGTCCTTTGCAAAAGGGACATGCATGGAGCTGGAGGCCATAATCCTAAATGAATTAACACAGGCACAGAAAACCAAATACTGCATGTTCTTACTTATAAGTGGGAGCTAAATGATGAGAACACATGGACACATAGAAGGGAACAACGCACACTGAGGCCTTTTGGAGGGTGGAGGGTGAGAGGAGGGAAAGGTCAGGAAAAATAACTAATGGGTACTAGGTTTAATACCTGGGTACAACAAACCTCCATGACACAAGTGTACCGTACCCATATAACAAACCTGCACATGTACTCATGAACCTAAAAGTTTTTTTTTTTCTTTAGAAACCAGTATTTTTAAGAAATTAAGTTGAAAATAGTAATTTACATTTACCGAAATACTTGTCATTTCCAGTGCTTTTCTCCCTTTTTCTAAAAACTGAGTTACCAACAGGAGTCATTTGTTTTCACCCTGAGAAACTTCCTTTAGGGTTTTTTATACTGAACATCTGCTATCAATGGGTTATCTTAGTTTTCTTTTATCTGGAAATACATGTATTTTATCTTAATTTTTGAAGTATATATTAAAATAATTTTGGATTATTTTTTCTTTCAGCATTTAAAAATGTTACTACATCATCTTCTGGTCTCCATTGTTTCTAATGAGAACTCAATAATAATTTCCCTGTATGTCATATTTTTCCTCTGGCTGGTTTTAAGCTTCTTTACTTTTGCTTTTAACAATTTATGATATTTCTGGACATGAAATTTTTATATTTATTCTGAATGGGCTTCACTATATGTATTTATTCTGTAAATTCATTTCTTCCTCCAAATGTGCAAAGCTTATACATGTTAGATCTTAAAAAAACTATCATGCCCCATTCCTTCTCTTCTTTTTAATGGAACTCCAATTACACATATGTTAGATCTTTCAATATTGTCCTACAGACCCTTGAGACTCAATTTCTTTTTACTTTTTTTCTAGGTTTTACAGATAGGATACTTTTTCACTGATCTATATTTAAGTTTACCATCTCTTTATGATCTGTAATGTAACTTAATTTCATCCAGTAAATTTTAATTTCAAAAGTATTTTTTTACTTCTAAAATATCAATTTTCTTCATTGTAATAGTTTACATATCCCTGTTGATACTTCTTATCATTCTATGTATTATAAACATAGGTTTACTTACATCACTGAGCATACATAAACTGTTTTAAAATAATTTTTTAAAATTTTCTAATTATTTAGCATCTCCAGGTTTGTCTCCACTGATTGTCTTTCTGTGGTGAAAATCAATCATATTTGCCTTTTTTCAATATGGTAAATAATTTTGGATTGTATTGAGGCTATTTTGATATTATGTTGTCAAGACTTTATTTATTTATTTATTTATTTATTTATTTATTTATTTATTTATATTTTGAGATGGAGTCTCACTCTGTTGTCCAGGCTGGAGTGCAGTGGCGCAATCTCGGCTCACTGCAAGCTCCCCCTCCTGGGTTCATGCCATTCTCCTGCCTCAGCCTCCCGAGTAGCTGGGACTACAGGCGCATGCCACCATGCCCGGCTAATTTTGTTTTTGTGTTTTTAGTACAGACGGGGTTTCACTGTGATAGCCAGGATGGTCTCGATCTCCTGACTTCATGATCCACCCGCCTCGGCCTCCCAAAGTGCTGGGATTACAGGCATGAGCCACCGTGCCCAGCCGAGACTTTAATTTTTGTTAAATGCCTCCAAAACCTATTGATAACTCTTCTGCTTTAGCAGATAATCAAGTTGGTTGTTGAACTCAAACTGTAACCTTTACCTTTTGGGAAACAGCTCCAATCTCAGTTTACTTATCTTCTGTGTAGCTTGGATGCTGGTAGGCTTTCCTATTCATGGGTGTTTCAACAGTCAGTCAGAGATCCAGGTCAAGTTTATATTCAAAACCTAGAGTCCTCCTCTCTTGTTCTCTCTTTTTGGAACCCTTTTCGCTTTTCACTTTGTGTAGCTATGAGTGTCCCCACCTCTATCCTCTAGTGTGTTAGGTAAAACATACTGTGGTTTTCCATTGGACTTTCAATCACCCAATATAGCATATTGGGGGTGGCATGCCATCAGCTAGAAGCTGTGAAAATGGGAAACTCACCCAGTGTCATTCACTTCTTTCAAATAATGATCCTTTTCATGTGTCCATGCATGTTTTGCTCATTTGTTTCCAAGTGCCTTCAAGTGGCTACGTTTTTATTTTCTATGGAGGTTATAGTTATTATTTATGGGAGGGTCAGTAGAATAAAAGGGTTCTCAGTCATATGGAAGACAAACTGAATTATATATTCTTTTTTTTTTTTTTTTAATGAAGTCTCATTCTGTGACCCAGGCTGAAGTGCAGTGGTGCGATATCGGCTCACCACAACCTCTGCTGCCTGGGTTCAAGCGATTCTCCTGCCTCAGCTTCCTGAGTAGCACAGGCGTGCACCACGATGCCTGGCTAATTTTCTTTTTTCTGTATTTTTCTGTATTTTTAGTAGAGATGGGGTTTCACCATGGTGGCCAGGCTGGTCTTGAACTCCTGACCTCAAATAGTTTTCCCACCTGAGCCTCCCAAAGTGGTGGGATTACAGGTGTGAGCCACCACACCTGGCCGGAAGTATATATTCTTTAACAAATTAATATGATTCATGTATTTATAAGTGTTTACTAGGTAATAAACTCAACGAAAATGCAAACCAAAAATTATAACTTCATCTGATAAAAGCATAGGGCTTATCTCAGGAAATGTGTCTAAATTATAACTATAGCATTTAATTTAACCACATACACAGTTTGGAAAACTTGTAATAGTGTTTCTCAATCTCTATCAATAAAAATACCTCTAAAAGTTAAAGGAGATAAACTCGTATCTCAACATTTCCACCTCTTGGGTGAAAGACTGAAATATTAATCCAAAGCAGTTTCTTCATTGAAAAATGGTTTCTAAGTTTTATATTTTATTTAAAAAACTCCACAAGTATAAAAATAATACCAAGCATGACATTGATACTTCTGTACTACTGTTAATAGTAATATGCCAGGGACTCTGCCATATTACATATTGCTGTGATTCCCACCCTGTAGATAAGGACATTAAGCCACATGGAAATAAGAAATAACCAAATGCTTGTTAGTGGTGAATCTAGGATTCAAATACAGGTTTCTATATGGATAATGGGGTCTTACTTTTACTTATGGCCTAGACTGATACCATTTTTCATTAAAATAATATTTGTTTGAATTTTTAATGCTGGAAAAAGCTAATGAACTACCATCAAAGCAAGATCAGTTGGCATTTGAACCTAGGAGAATTACTAAATGCACCACTACTTTTCAGATCTTTTGACACAGACCAAACTATAAACCTGTATGTCCAGATAGCAGTAAACAGAATTTGATTGGCAGAAGTAAATTTGGTTCCCAGGAAGGAGAAGGAAGTTGCTGTTGAAAGTCTGTAAGACCTTTTCATGGACCTCATAAGAAATTCCATTATTCCAGAATTCTAACATGATTGAAAACCCAGGGCATTAGTCACTCTCAGAAGCTAATCATATTCTTAACAGCCAGAACAGTGTGACTTTGGCTCAAGACAGGTCAAACTTGTTTCTTTCCCTTTTGGTGGGGGTCAGGGTGGGGCGGGGGGCGATTTAACTAGATTGAAAACAGGTATGAATCTGAAAGGCACTTGAATAAAACTTTGCTACCAGTCCAACCTATGTCTTCATTAAGAAGGTCATTTTCAAAGCCGCTGCACATTTTGCTTCACCCTGTAGGAAAAGACTTGAGGTTGTGGTTTTTCGGTCACATTGTCTCATGTTTAAATTATCTTAGCACGTACAAAGGTTATTTGTCGAATCTAATTGAACTTGTGGCTTAGAAAGGCCAAACCCATCTAGCCAAAAGGAAGTGTCCAACCCCACGGTGCTGAAACCGGGAGAGAAGGTGTTAAAAAGCTCACACATGATTTAGCGTATATGTGGTTGTGGCATCACACACTGGGCTAATGGCACACATAACTTATATTGTTCATTTGTATTTTGAGAAATAAATTACCCTGTGAAATATGCAAGCCATTTATTGGGTCATGTCACTTCCTGTAACAACCATCACATCAGATGTTTTATTTGTATAGAAAGACAGAGAGAAAAAGAGACATTATATAGAGACCCGATCACATCTTTTCTACTTTTGGGTCTAAATGCAGAAACAAAAACAATCAACTATCTACCAGTGTAAGTATAAAAGAATGCTTGAAAGTAACGTGTGTGTTTGTCACATAGTCCCCCCCCCCTTTCTCTCATGGTAATGGTTTAAGATCTTTCCTTTCTTTATCCTGCCACCAACTTGCTTATTTCTTGCTTTCAATTCAACCTTGCTTTTTCCTGGCTCCGATTTCTGTACCATGGGACACCATCCTAAGACATTGTTTATTGCACTGTGCCAGGTGCCAGGAATACAACGGTAAACTCCCTTCATGGAGTTTATTCCCTAGTGGTAGAGATGGAATATTAAACAAATATTTATGCAAGTAAATATGTAATTATAGACTTGCCTTAGAGAATTATATCTTAGTTATTGACTTAAAGTTATAAATTATAACTAACACAATTATACACACGTATTACATATATAATTTAAAAGTATGAAGTTATAAGCTGTTTTGAAAACGTTTTTAGCTTAATAAAACCCTTTCTTTCAATACAATTTCTCATAAAAAAAGCACATTTTAAGAAGTTATATTTGGACATTACAATCCATTTTCTCTTTATAAGAATTTCTAGTAAGAGAATGTCATGTGTAACAAATTTGAATTATGTGCAATGTTTAGATGAACCTCAAATATCTTGCATATGCCAAGTGAGAGGGATGATGATATAGCATCTTACTCATATGTTCTTTTTACTTGAGTATTATTTCAGAGCAAAAACTAGACACTTTTGTGTTTAGTCTTAATTTTACTTTAAAGATATTTTTCTGTGATATAACTTCGCTTTCAAGTGCAGTTTGAGTGAAAGGTAGCATGAGTCCTGTATAAATGCAACATTTATACAGGAGAAAGAATTCTTCCAAATAATTTCCCTTTTCTTTCACTGCTTTTCTAGCTACTATCCACAGTCAACTATTCTCTCTCCCCTGACTGGTAAAATCTTCATTAGATTACATTCCACATGCAGACTATTTATTTACTTTCAAACTATTGCTTATTCCTTGCTTTCTTATCATTCAATTCCTATATATTATTGCTAGCTATATGAATTATTTAGATATACTGATTTGATACAGAACTGCAAATAATTTTCCCATTAAAATCAATGTAAATATTTTATTTTTGTATTTGTCATTTAGTGGGTGGGTTTCAGTAACTAATTAAAGTTATTAAGCAAGAAATAGGTATGTAGGAAATGCAGTTTTGGAGACCAAATAACAGGATAGCTGCCTGTGTCTGAGTGATAAGGGGAGGGTCCCTGGGAGACATACCATTTAAACTGAGACTTAATAATAACTGAGATGTACACAGAAGACAAGAGAGATAGTGAGGGGTACATGTCCCAGGTTCTTCAGTGGGGGAGGCCTTGACTAAGGAATTGAGAATATATACGGAATGAGTATAGTAGGCAAGTGGCAAATTGGCACCTGACAAGCCTGGAAGGGCAGTGAAACTGATTTACCCGGACCCTGTTGACCACATTAGGAGAGCCGTGGGAAGACAACGAAGGGCTTTACACAACGAAGCTTCATGATTATGTTTACTTTTCCAAAAGCCACTTGGCTACTCTGTTCATAAGGGATTGGAAGAGAGGAGAAGCGGATGATACAACATGACTAATGAAAGAAGCTACGGGGGCCGGGTGCTGTTGCTCACGTCTGTAATCCCAGCACTTTGGGAGGCTGAGGTGGGTAGATCACCTGAGATGAGGAGTTCGAGACTAGCCTAGCTAACATGGTGAAACCCTGTCTCTACTAAAAATACAAAAAAGAAATTGCTGAGCCTGGCAGCCCATGCCTGTAATCCCAGTTGAGGTAGGAGAATCGCTTATCGCTTGAACCTGGGAGGCGGAGGTTGCAGTGAACCGAGATCGTGCCATTGCACTCCAGCCTGGGCAACAAGAGCGAAACTTCATCTAAAAAAAAAAAAAAAAAAAGCAGCAGCAGCAGCAGCAGCTGTGGGGTAGAGATACTGGTGACTACAACTAGGCTGGTGAAAGAGATGATAACAAAAAGTGAAGGAAATTGAAAGATGCATTTAAATGTTTCATTGACATGAATTTCTGCATAATTAGACATAAAGGTAAAAACAGATATCTATACTCACTTTCCCCAGTGTTTGACCCTCATCTCTAGAATCCAGATGTGTATTGCACTGCCTCCATCTCTCTTTAAGTTAACAATGATAAGATCAAATTTTTGCTATAGGCTAGGGAACTATCCCGACTGCTTTGCATATGTTCTATCATATAATTTTCAGTAGAGTCTCCGTGTCTTATTAAAATTTCTATTTCATAAATAAGTTAAATACCTTGAAGAGGGCCACATGATTGGTTCGTGGGATAATCTAAATTCAAACCCAGGCAGTTTGCCTTCGGAGACCACCTCCGAGTAACACTATGTCCTCCCATCTCTAATCTTACATCCAATTGAATGCCTAACTATTATATTCTACTGCATCTCTTAAGAGTAAAATACGGTTGGGGAGTTTTCCATATATTTTAATTATCCATGTGCTGCCTGTCTTTCAGAAGCAAAAATTACAATGTGTTGGCTACACCTGCAAATGCTGCAGTGCTGAGAAATCTCCATCTCTTTAAATGTCATCTCACAAAACCCCAGAAAGCTGATTGCAAAGTGGGAATCCTTTGCTTGTGATCAGGGTTAAATTAATTCTTAAAGGAGTTGCTCGCTACTTCAAAATGATTTTCAGCTGAAGAAAAGTCACAAACACCCTATTTTCTCCTTCACTTAGTCAGCTGCAGAAAAAAATAGAAGAACATGCAAACATCTAGAGTCACACTTTATGACAGCCGTCAAAGAAACATGTTGATGGCAATGATGACAACTGAGTGGAAACATTAGCCCGTAAGAGATTAATTCTCGGTGCAAACCATGACTTTCATGTACATGTTTGTCATCCTGATGTTTCCTATAGAAAGGAAAACTGAGACACTTTTGAGAGTTAACAGAGCCACAAACTGGATGGGACAACAGAAATAAACCAGGACTAATCTAGGCAAATGAGGATGTAAGAACTCCCACCTAAGTCCAGTTAACTTATGCCAATGCACCATTTGTAGCTGGTGCACAGGTCTTGCTATAACGTTTGTCTTGAATTACTGGTGTCAGAATCTTTCTTTCATATTTGAATTCTATTGTCGTTGCAAGGGTAAGTTAGGGAATAAGTGAGTGATAGAAGTGGATGAAAAAGTCTTAGGAGAAAGAGTGTGGGTTTTGGAGCTTCATAAATCTGTCTCAAACAAATGTTCTACCACTAATTTATTGAATGATCTTGGTATGACAGAAGTCAGCCAAACATCAAGTTACTTGTCTAGGCTACATGCATGTCCCCAGTTGCCTGACTGGTACTAAAGATAACAGAAATAAGGAATATGACCCTTAGAAGTTTCTCAATAGGCTAGGTGTGGTGACTTGTGCCTGTAATCCCAGCACTTTGTGAGGCCAGGGCGGGTGGATCATCTGAGGTGAGGAGTTCGAGACCAGCCTGATCAACATGGTGAAACCCCACCTCTATCAAAAAATACAAAAATTAGCCAGGCATGCTGGTGGGCACCGTTAATCCCAGCTACTCAGGAGGCTGAGGCAGGAGAATTGCTTGAACCTGGGAGGCAGAGGTTGCAGTGAGCCGAGATCACCCCATTGCACTCCAACTTGGGGGACAGAGTAAGATTCCATCTCAAAAAAAGAAAAAAAAGAGAAGTCTCTCAATAATGATGGATATTATTATTACCATTATCTTTTCTTCTTACATATCACCTCTTGGTGACAGTGGTTGGAGGTGGTTTCTTTTTCTCTATTTATTGACATTATTAAGATGTCTAGTACTATGACAATACGAGGTGTTCAACGAATATTGAGCTGTATATCAATTAGCAACATGTTAGACTGTATGCAACAAAGGCCCAACTAACAATAGCTTTGAGAAATATAGGTTCATTTGTCTTGTGAAACTGAATTATGGGGCTGGGATATCCCAAGCTGTTACACTTGCCCAATGATGCTGAGGGCCCAAGACTTTAGCAACTGTACATGACTCAATTTTTAGCAGAAAATACATCAAGGAGAAGTCTCCTTAGAAAGAGTTTGTATCCTCCATGTTCCCATCAACATCTGAACTTATCTGCGTGTGTATGAAAGTTGTCAATTTCATGTGGGCAATTAATTGGCCCTGTGGACAGTTCTCCAGTTCTCCCAGGCACCATTATCCAATGTATTCTTCATCCAGACCTCCCCAACTTATTTGGTATATTAGTAGAATGAGATATTAATCCCTTCAGCTCTCAGGATATCCACATGGGATCTGAAATGTCCAAATCTGCTGGGTAAGTCACTTCTAGCTTGGAGCAGCCTTATGTTACTTATGAAATAACAAGGAAATATATGGTACTTTTAATATATTCCATAATATGAAAAAAATTAGAAAACAAATAAATGTAAAAGAAGCCCCAATGAGAATAACATTTGTGCCAAATAGGTTGGCAAAACTTAAATAGTCTTAATAATCCTAAGGGTAGAAGAGGGTATGGATGAAGAGGATTATTTTATAAACTTTTGATATGAGTATAATTTTGTCCAAGAATTTTGGCAAACAAGTTTATATTATATTGTGAAATCTGATACTTGCATATACTTCCCAACTTAGCAATTCTATGCCTAGCAATTTTACTGCAGGTAAATGTTGTCACGTGACTCCCTGGAAACACATATAAGATTGGTCCTAGCAGCATTATCTACTATGAAAACAAATATACAAGAAAATAAGCTTGGAAACAACCTAAATTCCGGAAGAAGAAAATAGGTAAATACATTTAGAGATAGTCATACAATAAAATACCATACAGCAATGAAAATGAATGCTGAATAAATAACTATGGGTTTGATTTAGGAGCATTGCTTGGAAAACAAAGTTCCACAAGCAAGATACAGTTTGATACTGTTTTTAAAAAGCATATTAACAAATTAAGCTAAACTATGTGTATGTGTGCAAGAAGTATCTCTTTTAAATCAAGTAAAACAATGAACACCATTTGGAATAGTGGTTACTTCTGAGGTAGATGGAATTTCCACCTGAGTTCAAGCTAAGTTAAAATTTTTTTTATTATTTAAAAAAATTTTTGTGGTTACATAGTAGGTGGATATATTTGAGGGGTACATGAGATGTTTTGATACAGACATGCAATGCATAATAATCTCATCATATAACATGGGGTTCTCCATCCACTCAAGCATTTATCCTTTGTGTTGCAAACAATCCAATTACATTCTTTAAGCTGTTTTAAAATGTACAATTATTATTGACTATAGTCACTCTGCTAATATGATTGCGAGCCCATCTTTGAAACTTGTCCCTTCATAAGATATAAATTGTTTTGCTCTAGACTTGCAAATTTTAGAAAACGTAACCAAATCCTCATACTCTATTACTCAAGTTAAATGATGCTCCTATTTCCAGCACATGGGACCATGTCTGCAACTCTCAGTACAACATTAGACCATTTCTTTTTATCTCGATGCTGGATGCCTGTTGTGTGGGCCAGGGTGGTTTAAAGAGGTCAAAATTGCGGAGATACATCTTGTGATCTAACTGATCCTAGGACTATTTTTTCCAGCGT
The DNA here is from genome assembly GCF_049350105.2 of Macaca mulatta. Classification (NCBI taxonomy): domain Eukaryota; kingdom Metazoa; phylum Chordata; class Mammalia; order Primates; family Cercopithecidae; genus Macaca; species Macaca mulatta. The sequence goes on along the minus strand of NC_133425.1, from coordinate 9,263,547 downwards.
CACTATTTGATTTCTTAAATTTACATACAGTGAAATTTAATGTACATCATGTATAACTCATTTTTTTTGATGTACAATTCTGCGAATGTTGACAAATGCAGAGACATGTGACCTCATCCACAGGAGGACACAGAACAGTTTTCTCAACTCCATGGTTTCCTGGGGCTGCCCCTTAGCAGTCAAACTTTCATCAACCCATAACCCCTGTCAACCACTGATCTGTTCTCTCTCTCTCTCTCTGAAGTTTTTACCTTTCCAGAATGTCATATGCATGGTATTTTACAATGAATAATCTTTTGATACTGACTTCTTTCACTAAAAATAATGCATTCACCCACGTTGTTGTGTATACCAACAATAAAATGCTGAGTACGATTCCATTGCATGGATGAATCATTTTGTTTTTAATCCATTCTCTACCGCTGCAGGAGGCTTGAGCTGTTTCCAGTTTTAGAATTGTATGAATAACACTGTTATAAACGTTCATGAAAAGGTTTCCGTATGAACCTCTATTTTCATTTCTGTATGATAAATACTTACTAGTAGTATTGCTTGGTCATAATATAAGGGTATATTTAACCTCTTGAGAGACTATGAAAATACTTTTCAGAGTGGCTGTATCATTTTGCACTCCCACCAGCAATGTGTGAGAGTGCCAGGTACTCTGCTTCCTTGTTAACACTTTGTGTTGTTATTTTATTCAAAGGCATTCTAAAAGGTGTGCTGTGATAAGTTATTATGTCTGTTCAATTTTCTTATTGATTTTTATTGGGTTTTCTATCTTACTGTTGATTTGACTATATATGTACAACATATAAATATACATATACACATAAGTCTGTGTGTGTGGCCTAAATATAAGTTTTCAGATATGCCATTAGCAAATATTTTCTCCCATTCCGTAATTTAATTATTTATTTATTTTGACATGGAATCTTGCTGTCACCCAGGCTGGAGAGCAGTGGTGTGATCTCAGCTCACTGCATACTCTGCCTTCCGGGTTCAAGCAATTCTCTTGTCTCAGCCTCCCGAATAACTGGGACTACAGGCATGTGCCACCATGCCCGGCTAATTTTTGTACTTTTTAGTAGAGATGGGGTTTCACCATATTGGTCAGACCGATCTCGAACTCCTGACTTCAGGTGATCGACCTGCTTCAGCCTCCCAAAGTGCTGAGATTACAGGCATGGGCCACTGCGCCCAGCCCATTCTGTAATTTATGTTCTTACTATCTTAATGATGTCTCTCTCAGAACAACAGTTTTTCATTTTGATTAAGGCTAATTTATATTTGTTTATTTATTCATTCATTTATTTGAGATGGAGTCTCACTCAGTCACCCAGGCTGGAGTGTAGTGGCGTGATCTCAGCTCACTGCAACCTCCACCTCCCGGGTTCAAGCAATTCTTGTGCCTCAGTCTCCCAAGTAGCTGGGATTACAGGCATGTGCCCCCACACCCGGCTAATTTTTGTGTTTTTAGTAGAGACGGGGATTTCCCATGTTGGCAAGGCTGGTCTTGAACTCTTGACCTCAAGTGATTCACCTGCCTCAGCCTCTCAAAGTGCTGGGATTACAGGTGTGAGCCACTGTGCCCTGCCTAATCTATTGGTTTTATTCCATGTATTTTTTCATGCTATATTAAGAAATTTTTGCATTACCCATCATCACGATGATTTTGATGTATGTTTTTTTCTAAAAGTGTTACAGTTTTACATTTTATATTTAGGACTATAATCCATTTTGAGTACTTTGTCATGCAAAGTGTTTGGTATAAAACAACATTTTCTTTCTTTCTTTTTTTTTTTTTTTTTTTTTGGTGTATAGGTGTCCAATTTTTCCAGACTCTTTGTTGAAAAGTCTATTCTTTCTCCACTAAATTGCCTTTGTACCTTTGTGAAACATCAGTGGACCCTATGTGATGGTCTATTTCTGGACTCTGTGTTCTGTTCCATTGAACCTACATATCTACATTTTTTCCAATACCACACAGTCTTCGTTATTGTAGTCCTAAAATCATTCACTGTGAGTACTCTAATGTTGTTCTTTTTCAAAATTGTTTAGGCTTTTTAAGTTCCTTACCTCTTCATATACATTTTATAATAAATTTGTCAAAATCTACCCACAAAATTGCTAGGACTTTTACGGTGACTATGTTAAATCTATAGATTCATTGGGAAATAACTGACAACACTGAGTATTCAAATCCATAAACACAATATATCCCTCTATTTATTTAGGTCTTTGATTCCTTTCATTCATGTTTTGGACTTTTGCACACACTTTGCTAGATATATACCTAGTTATTTTATTTTCTAAACTATGGTAAATGACATTAGTTTTCAAATTTTAGTTTCTAATTATTCATTGTTAGGGTAAAGAAATAAGATTTATGTTTGCATATTGACCTTGTATACCAAAGCTACTTCACTTCTTATGTGTAGGAGCTTTGGTGTAAAGTCATTGCAATTTTATATACAGACAATTATGTCTTCTGAGAAGAGAAACAACTTAACTTTCCTCTTTTCAATCTGTAGGAGTTTTATTTATTTTTCTTACATTATTGCATTTAACTTATTCTAGTACAATATTGAATAGAAATGGTGAGTGAATATCCTTGCCTATTCCCAATGTAAGACGGAAAACATTCAGCCTTTCACAACGGATTTAATGCTAGCCATATGTTTTTGTTTTAACTTTTTATTTGAAAATGATGACAGATTCACAGAAAGTTGCAAAAAATGCATAGATGTGTCCTATGTATTCTTCTCTCAATTTTTCCCAAGTTAGCACCTTGCATAACTGGAGTGCAATCTTTTTTTTTTTTTTAAGCTAAAGTCTCGCTCTATTGCCCAGGGTAGAGCGCAGTGGTGCAATCTTGGCTCACTGCAACCTCCGCCTCCCTGGCCCAAGAAATTCTTTTGCCTCAGCTCCTGAGTACTTGGGATTACAGGCCTGTGCCACTGCACCCAGCTAGTTTTTGTATTTTTAGTAGAGATGGGGTTTCACCATATTGGCCAGGCTGGTCTCAAACTTCTGACCTCAGGTGATCCACCCACCCTGGCCTTCCAAAGTGCTGGGATTACAGGCATGAGCCACCGTGCTGGGTCTTATAGTGCAATTTTTTGAACCCAAAAAATTGACATTGGTATAAGTCACAAAATTTATTCAGATTTCCCCAGTTTTATGTACATTTCTGTGTGTGCACGTGTGCATATGTATGTCATTTCACACAATTTTATCTCATGTGTAGGTTTGTGTTACCACTATCACAATTATAATATAGCACTGTTTTAAGAATTTACATAAGTGGTCTTTATTCGATTAAGAAAGTTTTCTTTTATTTCTAGTTTGCCGAAAGATTTGTTCTTTTGTCATGAATATATGGTTTTGTGACCCAGAATGTGTTCTATCTTGGTGAACGTTCCATGTAAACTTGAAAATAATATATACTCCACTGTTGTTGGATAAAACATTCTGTAATTGTAGCTTAGGTCAAGTTGAGTGGTAGTGTTTTATATATGTACTGTTTTTTTCTCTCTATTTGTTCTAACGTTTGCTGAGATAGGAGTGCTAATGTCTTCAAACATAATTTAGAATTAGTCTGTTTCTTTTTTCAGTTCTATGATATTTTGCTTTATGTATTTTGAATTGCTGTTGTTAGGTGCATATACATATATGACTGTTTTGTTACTTTGTATCAGAATATTCCTAAGAAATTTTTTGCTGGATATTACATTTGGGGTTGACAGTTTTCTTTTTCTCCTCCCAGCATGGTAAAAATGCTGTTACACTATCTTTTATTCTTTATGGTTTGTGATGATAAATCTGTAAGTCATTTGAATATAATGCATCGCTTTTTTTCTGCTTTGGGAATTTTTCTTTATTTGTAGTTTTCAGTACTTTGATTATAATTTTTCTGAGCATGGTTTATTTTGAGTTTATTCTGTTTTAAGGGTCACTTGGATTTTTGAAGTTCTAGATGTACGTCTTTCACTTTTTGGGAACGTTTTCAGCCATTATATTCTCAAATCTTTTTTCCTGAACCAATTTCTTTCTCCTCTCCTCCTGGAACTCCAGTGATAAAAATTTTACATCTTATATATTGTTCTACTTGTCTTTAAGACTGTTTAACTTATGTTTTTACATTTTTTTCTTTCTGTTTTTCAGATTGGGTAAGATTTCTTGATCTGTGTGCAAGTTCAAAGCCTTTTTCCTTTATCGCCTTTATGATCCAATGATGTTTTTTGTTTTATTTTGTTATTATAATTTTTATTTTTGAAATTTCTACTGAATTCTCTTTAGAGTTTTTATTCCCCATTGAATCTTTCTATCTTATGATTTATTTAATAATTGGTCACTGCTGTTTCATAGGACATGTCTATAATGACTGCTTTAAAGTCTGTCTGATCATTTCAAAATGTGGACCATCTCAGAATTCGTGTCTGTAGATTGTCTCCTTCCTTGAGTCATTGATATTGTACTGGTTCCTTTAATGTCTAGGAAACTTGAATGATTTCTGGTGACTTTGAAGATTAGGCTATGAGAATCAGGATCCCATTAAAATTATCTGGACAGGATTGGTATGTTTTATTTAGCTGGTCCTGACTTTCTTAGATTGAAATCACAAGTCCTGACCTGACTTCTGTGTCTGTGGTTCTTTGTTGGTTAAGTTTTTAAAGGCTTTGATCAGCTGGAGGTGCCTTTTGGTCCTCCCTGTAAGGGGGTACTACCCGGAGACCAATATAGACTCTGGATAGTGTTTCTACTCTGTAGTTAACTTTTCACAGCATTTTCTGTGTTGTGTCGTGTCAATTCCAGACATACGCTCAGTAGGGAGGCCAGGATGTCATGTACAGATTTACAGTACATATTTTTTCTAATCCTTACCTCTCTATGAATCCGCCTATATTCACTGGCTTCTGTGGGCTCCTTTTCCTGGTCTTTTGACTACAAAATTTGGGTTTCAGTCTCCTTTACTGCCACATATTTCTTATAGCTAGGTTCCAGTAAGGCTGAAAGCAGTGATTTAGAGAGAGAGAGAGACAGAGAGAGATAACAAAAATCCCCTCACTATCTTCAGAATACAGAGCTTTTTATTGTTTTCAGTTCCTCTGGTCAGAGAGAAATATTTTATCTTGGATGGTTTTTAAGGGTCTGCAGGTCTGTTGTTACCACTGCTGCTGCAGGACGGCAGGTTCCTGACTGGTGCTTGCGTTGGGTGCAGGACCTGGGGAGTACAAATAGGGAAAAGGCCACACAAGGGTTTCTTCCATCCTTCCATCTTTCCCATCTGCAGATGTCCCCCTTTCCATCCTCTGACAAGACAGAGAGGGTTTCTCCTAGAGCTTTTTCTGTCCACGTATACTGTGTAGTTCTGGGATTTATATTGCTCTTCAATTTAAACCTTAAATACGGGTGAAAAAATATCTAGAATACTCTTCACCTTATGAATTATACTTTGAGTTTTAATTTTCCTCCCCAATTTCCTTGAAATCATTTGCTTTCCAGAATGATCACATAGTTTATATATTCTATTTTGAGTCTTGAGTTGCAATCAGTGGGGAAGATGGAATGGAATGTCCTTATTTCATCTTAGCTAGAACCAGAAGCTCTCATTTCTTTTTAAAAACATGGACAGAGAGCCTGTGGTGTCTCTAATGGAGATTAAATGAACAGAAATTAGGAGATGATAGTTAAGCATATTTTTCCCATTGGACAAGTATCACTTACTGATTGCATGCTACTCCAACAGATGAGTTGCTTCCAATAATATTACCAAAGGACCATTCTGTGAAAAGTACTTGGGGCTTTACCAAGCACCTTCTCAGGTTTAATATTGCTAAATTGGTCTACAGGGAGAGTCACACAGAGCAACTTGAACAGATATTGGCCTCTTGTCCTTGGATAAGGAGAGAGAGACTGACCTTACTCACCTGGCTCCACAGACACTGAGGCATCTCTGTGTTTCTTAGTGTTCTCTTCGCTGTGCTGTGGGCTTTGTATGCTGAGTGTATTTCACCCATGAGCAGGGTGAACATGTAATTCATTGTCTAAACCAAGACACTAGTGAAAAATAATACTAACTAGGTGAAATGCTGGGAAAACAGGTGTCAACTGGAACTCGTTTTGAGAAAAGCAGAGCATGTGGTCATCCTAAAATAAGTATCTTTATCTCACATCATCTGTGCTTAGTTCACACTTTTGCCCATCATAAGTCATTTCCACTTGATGGAAAAAGCTAAATCCACCCAGGAAGTTCACCTAACATCATGGCACCTTTAGAGGTGATCAACTGGAGGTCAGATTAAAAAACACACAGGATGGTAATGTTAAAGCAGAGCCTACAACACGCTTATTTCTTTCTCAGCATCTGAGTCTAGAAATGTATGACTCTTTCCCTCCTACATTTTGGAGAAGAGGGAGATATTTCCTTTGATCCTTTATACAGAAATGTTACAAAGAACTCTCTCTCTCTCTCTCTCTCTCCCCCCATGCCCCCCCCCCCGGTCTCCCTGTCTCTCTCTCCCTCCCTCTCCCCTTCCCTCCCTGCCTCTCTCCTTTAATTGCAACTCTAAATACATTCTATTCTTCCAACTCCTACTGGTTTTATATTTTTTCATGCCAAATCATTGAGAGGTGACAGAATTCTATCAATGTTTGAATTTGAAACCAGAAACATATTATGCTCTTATTTTCTTTTTTGAAAAAAGACCCTTGGCTTATTGTGAATGGAGCAAAGATTTCTCTTCTCCTTCTCTCTATTAATATTGAGATACAATCACCGGGGTGGACTGGGGGGAGGTCAGGCTTTAGAATATATCTCTTTGCTGAATAAGTGACAAAAGTTAAAAAGCAGTAATTTAGGAAACTTAAATGTGACAGTGGATGATAGATGGAGGCTGGCACGGCTGCAAAATGAGAAACATTAAAATCATATATTAGAACAGATCATGCTGCATACTCCGGTTTGTGTCAGCAAGTTTCTTTTGATATGTCAAGTCCCCACAGCCCTGAAACTCCAGTCTACTTTGAAGATGGATTTTAAAAGGAATATGTTTACATTTAGGAACTTAATAATGCCACATGCACCAAGAAGTCAGGTACAAAATCAAACTGAATGTACTACTGTTTGTGGGATCTTTCCATGCCCAGTGCCCCAGGGCATTATGTATGCTCAGAAGCTTCAGAAACAGACCCAATACCACCTTTTCCAGAAAGGCCTTCTGATATCCCCAACTGGGTGCATTTCTGCCTCCCCAGAATCCTCAACTCCTATTTGCATCTGTTTCATGACATTCGTTATTTCCTTCCTTGTTATAAGTTTTTCTCTATGGCGTCTTATCTTCCCTGCTAACCTGTGAGCCCCACAAGGACAGGGACCACAACCGTTTTATTTCTGCATAGGGCCAGGAAGAGAGCACTCTGGTTATAAGTGTGTCTGAAGCTTTCTTTTCTTGCTGTAAGTGCCACCACTTCATGAGGTTAGGACACTGTGTTTACACTTCTTTTAGAATCTATTCATCTTGAAGCAGTTTTTATTTTGGTGCTTTTTCCTGTCTTCCATACAGTGAGCTCCTTGAAGGTAGGCTATATTCATTTTGGGAATCTCAATTACCAGTATAGGGTCTAAGCCAGTTGGTATTCATTAGATGCATGGATTAGCAGATCAATGAATCAATACTTGGCTTCCCTATCTCTCTATCTCGTTTTTGTTGTTGTTGCTGGTTTTTGTTGTTGTTGTTGTTGTTTTGAGATGGAGTTTCGGTCTTGTTGCCCAGGCTGGAGTGCAATGGTGCAATCTTGGCTCACCACAACCTCCGCCTCCCAGGTTCAAGCAATTCTCCTGCCTCAGCCTCCTGAGTACCTGGGATTACAGGCATGCGCCACCATGCCCGGCTAATTTTGTATTTTTTAGTAGAGATGGGGTTTCTCCATGTTGGTCAGGCTGGTCTTGAACTCTCGACCTCGGGTCATCCATCTGCCTCGGCCTCCCAAAGTGCTAGGATTATAGGCATGAGCCACCCACTCCCGGCCAGCTTCCCTATCTCTTAAATGGAAATAATGGTAACAGATATCACCTAGAGTTGCTTAAGGATTAAATAAAATAAAACAGGTGAAGTTTTCAAATGATACCTGGCATATCAGAAGCACCAGGTTCAATTCAATTATTAGTATTACATATTCGATTCCCCCAAAGCAACCATGCTCAGCAAATAGATATTAATCTCTGTATGTAATAGTTCAGGAGACTAAGATTAAAAGAAATTGAAAGGTTTGTCTGTTGTGGTACAGAAAGTAACTAATTCAAGGTACAGAACTAGGTTTGATTTTTCCACACCTAGAACTCTTTCATGGCACCCAGAACAATCTTTCTTTCAAGCTATTACATTCACACTGAACCACCAGTGTGGGATAAATGAGTTGGAGGAAGAAAACCTAGTGGCCTACTGGGGAGACGGACTAATCACTGGAGGAGAGATTGCTGTCTGCATATATCCTGTATCAGATCAGCATTAGATCCCAGCACAAAGAATGCTCAAATGTGACCCCCTCTTAGAAGACAGCCAAAGGTCCTAAATTCCAAGGTGTTAGCCAGATATTCAGAGGAATGTGGTTTTTGGTCAGGCACCAGGGATCCTTAACACTCGTGAACAGAAGGTCACTCAGCTATAAATAAATAAATTTTGTTTTCATTGAAACAATATCACTGCTTCATTGTAAACAGTGCTAGGTGGCCAATCCAATGGTAGAGGAGGGAGGCATTTCTTTGTCGGCAACTCTATAGTTAACATGGGAACAAAGCCTGTTTTGTCCAAGCGAGATCCTGTAACTACATCACGCCCATCATCATCTCAGGACCAGGAAGGAGATTCAGGAAGAGGTTGTTCCTGAAAAGCATCAGTGATATCTTTCTGCTTCATTGGCAGCTGACTTTCCTTTGATACTGGTGAGCAGAGAAGAGGAAGCTTACGTTGTCCTCCGAGGGGATGTGGATTGACATGTACTAGGGTAAAGAGAAATGGCTAGCTTCAGGTTCTTTCTACTGTTTCATTCCAGAATTCCCTCAATATTAATGCTACCTGGTTAATTTCAACCTTGGACCAGTGAAATCTGGCTAATAGCAAGACAGGAAAGTTAAACACATTTTATAAAAGTTTCAATCGTTACATGAGGATAATTGAAAGATAACAATGATTAGCTCTTTTCGTGTATCAAACATGTAATAAAGAAATCATCTCCATAGTCTTCAAAGTGTAATACTAAACATGAACTGACATAGATTGTATTTTTTGTGTGTGTTTAAGTACTCATTGATTGATTGATGCATAAATACAGTGTGTGGCTCTGTTCTATGCACCTCACAAAAATATTAACAGGTATTAATAATCATGCTTTTATTATTGTCATTTTACATATGAGAAAGATAGAGTCAGAGAGTCTGACTCTAAAATTTGTGCTCTTTGATGCCACAGGTCGCTTCCTCTTGGTTTCGTACAGTCTAAAGCTGACGTTAACCTGTGGATGGCTCCTGCCCTTCCCTTAGCAGCAGTTGGTCTTTACTTGTGTTCTAGAGGCAACGGTGCTTTCTGTTACTCCCCTGCTGCTTAAAGATTTTGCTTTGTAGGAGCTTAAGGTGGGGAGCAGGGTCTGTTTCTTTCTACTGTGGCATTCAGCTATCTCTTGCACACCTGCATTAATGAGAGAGGGGTCTTTTTCTGATGACCTGCCCTGTCAGCAGTCATAGGTGAGAACTCATGGAGGCCTGTGGGAAATATCTCATGAGTGAGACCCTCTCATCCTCTGTGTCTGGGCCCCCCCAGCTGTTCCAGACAAATGCACCTTCCCAAATGCCAAGGGTTTTTATGTCAGCACATCATAATGTGTATGAACTGCTATGCAGAACTGAGCTGGCAGGTTGACTGTTTTTTGTTTTGTTGTTTGGTTTTGTTAATTTGTTGACTATTAGAAAGTCCTCCTTCACTCTAAAATTTTCCCCAACCTCTTGACGTAGTGTTTGCAATGAGACCACGTGAAATAGAATCCTTTCAGAGTTTTTCAGATTTCAAGATCAATATTTCTGGAATGGTTAACAGCTCATACCTAAACAAAGAGAATCCATCCAGAAGAGAGATAAGAGGGCAGGGTGCAGTGGCTCACACCTATAATCCCAGCACTTTGGGAGGCCGAGGCGGGCGAATCACCTGAGGTCAGGAGTTTGAGACCAGCCTGGCCAACATGGTGAAACCCTATCTCTACTAAAAATACAAAAATTAGCCAGGCATAGTGGCATGTGCCTATAGTCCCAGCTACTTGGGAGACTGAGAGACAAGAGAATTGCTTAAACCCAGGAGGCGGAGGTTGCAGTGAGCCAAGATTGTGCCACTGTACTCCAGCATGGAGGACAGAATGAGAATCCATTAAAAAAAAAAGATCCATGCATCCATTCATTCATTTATTCATTTGCTCAAAAAATATTTACTGAATTTTTTTTTTTTTTTTTTTGATGCACAGCCTTAGTCAGGCTCTGGGAGTACAAAGGTAAAAAGAAGACCAGACCCTTGTTCCAATGGAGGAGACATCCTGATGGGTGAGACAGAAGGGAAAAAAAATAAAGCAAATAAATCAACAAAATAACAGCTGTTGGGATAAGTGCTCTGCAGCAAACAAACAAGGCAAGGATAGAAGATCTTCCTGGAGGCAGTGAGGTAGGGGTCCTTAATTAAGTGCTCAGAAACAAAATTTAAGGTCATGTTTTGGATGAGATCTAATGGAAGACAGAGGACTAGGCATGTGAAGATCTGGGGAAATTCATTCTATGCAGAGGAAGCAGCCCGTGGGGAAAACCTAGGGTCTGATAAAAGACTGCCTTTACAGATTCATTTAAGGCAGATGTGGCTGAAACATGGGGAGTAGGGAAACAGATAAGTGGGGTGCATTGGGAGGTGCAAGTCAGGGTCAGAACATTCAGGGTCTTACAAACCAAGAAAAGACAAGGGCTTTATCTAAGCGCAAGAGGTGAGGGCATTCAAGAGTGGAGCGGTATCACCTGATTCACATTTCACCAAGGAAGCGCTTGATGGGGGAGATAAGAATCCCGAAAAGGAGAATGGTAGCAGGAAGGCAAGTCAGGATGCAACTGCAAATCATCCAAATGAGAGATCGTTTGTTGCTGGGAGTAGGGTGTTGAGAGTGTGGTTCCGGTAAGTTGCTAGATTCTATGAGATATTTTATACATAGAACGTCCAGAGCTTGCTAAGGTATTTGGTGCCAAACATTTAAAAGGTGGGAAAGAATCAAAGGTGAAGTCTAGAATGTTTCCTTGAGAACTAGGTTGATGATGGTGCATGAAAAACAGTATAGCCTCCTTCTGAGCAGGGAAAAACAGGGAGTGAGAGGAAGTGGGAGCAGAGGCAGAGCTGCTGTGGGGACCTGTTAGCATGGGGTTCCTAGTTCTTTCTCCCTGACCCCATTTAAAGTAATGGAGTGGGGATACGTAACCTCACCTTTAGATTTGAGATCGTTCTCTTTAAAATCTTTAGAACTAAAGTTGCAGATAAAAGCCAACTTTAAGTTGCAGATAAAGCCATCTCATGCATATACTTCTCAAACCTTATTTTTTGCTGTTGTTTGGTTTATTTTGCCTTTGTTTTTGTTTGTTCTCTTTAAAGACTTCACAGTTTTAACTAGGGTGATTTTAAGAGCAATACTCTTCGAAAATACGCAAGAGAACATACATGTCACCGCTGGCATGACATTTCTTTCAGATCAACATATCGTTTTCCCCTGACATAGAAGGGCATTAAAGTCCTGCTTAGTCCACCAGAGGCTCTAAAATATATGACACACAGGTATAGGAGAGGCATATGAAGAATTCATTTGTCTCATCCCTTTCTTAAAAGGGTGATCAGAGACACATAAAGTCTTCATGAAAAATGAATGCAGGAAAAAGTTTCCAAATGGGGAGAAAACCTTGCAATGACTAGGTCAAAGGGGAGCCAAAGAAAATGGCTCTAGAGAGAGGAAGCAGCTCGGAGCTTGTCATTATTCAGAGAAACAAGCTGTGTTTCTGCACACGTGCATGCGAGGGTCAGCCAGAAAGCCAGATGCTGCTTTGGGGAAACAGAGGCCGAGTGCTTGCCATCCAGTGATGGTCTTGGCTGGCCAGGTAACAGATGAGCAAGAAGAAATATTTTTTTTTCATTCAATGATATTTCCACTTACCCATATTATTTGCCACTTTCAACTTGCGCGCGCACACACACACACACACACACACACACACACACACGGCACATCTAAGGCCTTGTGAGGAAGATAAGCTATGGAGAAAAATGAGGGAGAGTAAACAGAAGAGGCCCCATTACATTCCCTTTGCCACGGAACCTCTTTGTTTGCAGCATGTCCACAAATCACAACATGCATTGAGGAATGAGTCCCTTTTAGAGAAGCTAATTATAAAAACATTGTCTGGCATGAAAATGAGGAGATGGTTCCAAACCATTCCAAAGTAGGATGCCAGGTTCCTTGTAGCTTTCAATGTGTATATTAAAATTGCCAAAGCCCTTCCGCTCACTGTTTCTGTACTCTGGATGTTCCTTGCTGCAGAGAAGAGTGATTTTTGGAGAGCAGAAATAAAAGATGGGGTGGGGAGAGGGGAGAAAGAAAGTTTAAAACTCCTCTAAGTTAGAATTTGCTTTAAACGGAGTCAAACAGATTTCTTTCTTTCTTTGTCTTATTTTATTTTAATATCCAATAAAATAGCACCTATAATGTAGACAGAAAGGATTCTGGGTGACCAACAGCAATCTCTCTCTTTTATTGATTCTCTCAAAAAAATCTATTTGGTTGCCATAATCTGCAGGGCTTTTTAAAAAATGTGTTCTCACCCTCTTCATGCTGTTATTTACAATTACACCTGGCCTACCAAAATGTGGGTGCCACTTGTGATTGTATTTATGTATTTATTTATCATTTTAAATGGACATGTAAGATTGTACATATTTGCGGCATCCAGCAGGATGGTTTGATCGATGTATACATTGCGGAATGGCTGACTCAAGCTACTTAACTCAGTGCATGACTTCACATACTTCTCCATTTTTTGTGTGTGATGAGACCCCTTAAAATCTACTTTCTTAGCAACTTTTTAGTATACAATATATTATGAACTATAGTCACCATGATACGATAGCTCTCCTGAACTTGTTAAACTGAAATTTTGTGTTCTCTGACCAACGACTCTGTAAACACACCCCCATCTCTGCTCCCAGCTTCTAGCAGCTGCCATTCTATTTGCTGCTTCTGGGAGTTTGACTTTTTAAGGTTCTCCATGTAAGTGAGATCATGTAGGGTTTGTCTTTCTGTGCCTGGCTTATTTCCCTTAACATAATGTTTTCTACGTGCGTCTGTGTTGTCACATGTAACATGATTTCTTTCTTTTTCAAGGCTGAGTAATATTCTATGAGTATATATGACACATTTTCTCTATCCATGCATGCATTGATGGACACTTAGGTTGATTCCATACCTTGGCTATAGTGAATAGTGCTGCAATAAACACGGGAGGGCAGATATCCCTTCAACAGGCTGATTCCATTTCCTTTAGATATATACTGCATCACAGGATTGCTGGCTTATATGGTAGTTTCATTTTTAATGTGTTGGGGAACCTCCATACTATTTTCCACTGTGGCAGGGTTAATTTAGATTCTCATTAATAGGATGCAGGGGTTCTTTTTTCTCCGTGCCCTCACTAACTGCTTGTTGTCTTTTGTCGTTTTTATAATAGCCATTCTAACAGGTGTGAGGTGATATCTCATTGCAGTTTTGAGCTGCATTTCCCTGATAATTAGTGATGTTCAGCATTTTAAAATATATATGTTGGCTATTTGTATGTCTTTTTTTTTTTTTTTGATAAATATCTGTTTAGGTCCTTTGCCCAATTTTAAATCAGGTTGTCTGTTTTACGATGGAGTTGTTTGAGTTATGTGTATATTTTGGATATTACCCCTCTATTAGATGTATGTTTTGCACAGATACTATCCCATTATGGAGGTTATCTCTTCTCTCAGTTTTAATAAATCTTTTGTTGTTTTTTTCTTTTTGACACAGAGTCTTGCTCTGTCACCCAGTATTCCATTGTGTATATGTACCACATTTTCTCTATCCAGTCTATCACTGATGGGCATTTGGGTTGGTTCTATGTTTTTGCTACTGTAAATAGTGCTGCAGTAGGCATACATAAACATACGTGTGCATGTGTCTTTATAGTAGATTATTTATACTCCTTTGGGTATATACCCAGTAATGGGATTGCTGGGTCAGATAGTATTTCTGGTTCAAGATTTTCAAGGAATCTTCAGTGGTTGAACTAATTTACATTCCCACCAACAGTGTAAAAGCATTCCTATTTCTCCACAGCCTTGCCAGCATCTATTGTTTCTTGACTTTTTAATAATTGCCATTCGGACTGGCATGAGATGGTATCTCATTGTGGTTTTGATCTGCATTTCTCTAATGATCAGTGATGTTGAACTTTTTTTCATATGTTGGATGGAAGCATAAATGTCTTCTTTTGAGAAGTGTCTGTTCATATCCTTTGCCCATTTATGATGCGGTTGTTTGTTTCTTTCTTGTAAATTTGTTTAAGTTCCTTGTAGATTCTGGATATTAGACCTTTGTCAGATGGGTAGACTGCAAAAATTTTCTTTCATTCTGTAGGTTGCCTGTTCTCTCTGATGATAGTTTCTTTTGCTGTGCAGAAGCTCTTTAGTTAGATCCCATTTGTCAATTTTTGCTTTTGTTGGAATTACTTTTGACATTTTTGCCATAAAATCTTTCCCCATGCCTATGTCCTGAATGGTATTGTCTAGGTTTTATTCTAGGGTTTTTATTGTTTTGGGTTTTACATTTAAGTTTTTAATCCATTTTGAGTTAATTTTTGTATAAGGTGTAAGAAAGGGGTCCAGTTTCAGTTTTCTGCATATGGCTAGCCAGTTTTCCCAGCACCATTTATTAAGTAGGGAACAATTTCCCCGTTGCTTGTTTTTGTCAGGTTTGTCAAAGATCAGATGGTCGTAGATGTGTGGTGTTATTTCTGAGGTCTCTGTTCTGTTCCATTGGTTTATATGTCTGGTACCAGTACCATGCTGTTTTGGTTACTGTAGCCTTGAAGCATAGTTTGAAGTCAGGTAGTGTGATGCCTCCATGATTATCTCAATAGATGCAGAAATGGCCTTCAACAAAATTCAGCATCCCTTCTTGTTAAAAATTCTTAATAAACTAGGTATTGATGGAACATATATCAGAATAATAAGAGCTATTTATGACAAAACTATAGCCAATATCATACTGAATGGGCAAAAGCTGGAAGCATTTCCTTTGAAAACCAGCACGAGTCTCTCACCACTCCTATTCAACATAGTATTGGAAGTTTCGGTCAGGGCAATCAGGCAAGAGAAAGAAAGAAAGCGTGTGCAAACTGGAAGAGAGGGAGTCAAATTGCCTCTGTTTGCAGATGCCATGATTCTATATTCAGAAAACCCTATCATCTCAGCCTTAAAGCTCCTTAAGCTGATAAGCAACTTCAGCAAAGTCTTAGGATACAAAATCAGTGTGCAAAAATCACAAGCATTCTATACACCAACAATAGGTAAGCAGAGAGCCAAATCATGAGTGAACTCCCATTCACGATTGGTACAAAGAGAATAAAATACCTAGGAATACAGCTCACAAGGGATGTGAAGGCCCTCTTCAAGGAGAACTATGAACCACTGCTCAAGGACACAAACACATGGAAAAACAATTCATCCTCATGGATAGGAAGAATCAGTATTATGAAAATGGCTATACTGCCCAAAGTAATTTATAGGTTCAATGCTATTCCCATCAAACTACCATTGACATTCTTCACAGAATTAGAAAACATGTACTTTAAATTTCATATGGAACCAAAAAAGCCCATATAGACAAGAGAATCCTAACCAGTCAGTTTAAATAAATCTTACCACTACTTTAATCTACCTGCATTGTAATCTAACCAAGACAATGAAAGGAATGTTGGCCAAGTATTTTAACCCCATCACTTACTGTCTGAGCTCTGTGAAAAAGTAACATAATATTAGACATTTAATGTGTTTGTTGGTTTAGACCAGTACTGCTCAATAAAACTTTCAGTGATGGTGGAAATGTTTTTATATCGGCATTGACCAATATGGTATTCCCTAACCACATGTGGCTTTTGAGCCCTTGAAACGTGGCTAGTATGATTGAGACACTGAAGTTTTCATTTTACATTTTAATTCATGTAAATTTAGACAGTCTCTTGTGACTTGTGTACACTGTATAGGACAGCACAGATTTAGAACCTTGAAAAATAAGTCAAGGACTCTAATGCCCGCTTTTCATATTGAAAAGGGCTCTGAACCCCAAAGAACAATTTTGTCAATTGATCTGTATGTTCAACTCAGATAAGTCATTGAAGGCCTCTGGGCCTTGGTTTTCTCTTGTGTAAGGTGGGTACAAGAGCCCCTTCTTTCCCTGCCTCATGTCGTTATTGTATGGCTGAAGGCAGTGGGGGAAAATGGAAGAGTTTAACTAAATGTGGTACTTCATACAACTGTAAAGTTTGGAGAGGATAGTCACCCTCAATGAAATGAACCTTCATCATCTTAGTCTTTATTATAGCTTTTGGAAGGTCTTTAAATGCCAAACACAGATTTTACATTTTTAAAATTAGTTTACTAGCTTGTTCTTACACAAATCCCATTTTACAAATGTGGAAAATGAAGCTCGGAGACATTAAGTAACTGAGTGATTCCCAAAATCACTCAGGGAGGGATGGGGCTAGTATTTATATGGAAACAATTGGAACCTAAACCCTTATCTCCATAATGACCCCCTAAAGCACATTCTGACTCATTGGTGGCCATTTCAGTACCCTTTCCCACATTGCTACCATGCTTCCTTGTAGTTGTTTTTGTTTTCTTCCCCACCCCGCCCCACTGCCGCAGACAGTTTTGCTCTTGTTGCCCAGGCTGGAGTGCAATGGCACCAGCTCAGCTCACTGCAACCTCACCTCCTAGATTCAAGCAATTCTCCTGCCTCAGCCTCCTGAGTAGCTGGGGTTACAGGTGCCTGCTACCATGCCCAGCTAATTTTGTATTTTAGAGAGACTCCGTAGAGATGGAGTTTCACCATGTTGGTCAGGCTGGTCTTGAACTCCTGACCTCAAGTGTTCCACCCGCCTTGGCCTACTAAAGTGCTGGGATTACAGGCGTGAACCACCGTACCCAGTCCCCTACCATGCTTCCTAAAGATCTGGAACTGAGGTTTAGTTTGGTTGGCCTTAAGCCAATCAGCACATCACCTATCCCTGGTCATGTGACAGGTGGGCACATGGTGCATTTCAGGGCAATGAGACTAAGGCATTTACTGGAGACTTCAGGTGGAGATGTTTCCTCTCTTGCTTATTATAAAATGGGAAACTCATAACCTGGTTATTGCTGTCAATCATTTTGGAATTAACAGTGTACCCTAGGTAAGAAAGGAACCAAGACCAAGGAAGGTAGAGTGAAGAGATTTTAAAAATCCCTTGATCCTTGGTGATACTGGTGATCTGCTTGATATAGCCTTACTTGTATTCCACTTTATGGTTGGACTTTTCAGTTCTGTGGAATTATGCTTTTAAAACAGTATAACTTTTTTTTTTTTTGCTATTGCAGTTGCAGTTGCTGTTATAACAACTGTGACAATGGAAAGCAATCTAAAGTACTATAGTCATGTCTTGTGCAAATGCAAGATTTCACAA
Organism: Macaca mulatta; assembly: GCF_049350105.2. Taxonomy (NCBI): domain Eukaryota; kingdom Metazoa; phylum Chordata; class Mammalia; order Primates; family Cercopithecidae; genus Macaca; species Macaca mulatta. The sequence goes on along the minus strand of NC_133425.1, from coordinate 9,245,738 downwards.
CCCAGAATATAATGTCCATCGTTTGAAAGTCAAAGTTTAATACTAACACACAAAGTGTTGCTTCTAGTTCAGAGACACGATTCTCTGCTCTGGCATTTGGAATGAGGTCTCCATAACAAGGGATAACAGATTAGCTCTGCAGCAAGCAATGGCAGTACATTAAAAGAATATTAAGGTTGTGACAGGAAACGATATCAGTAAAAGCAATTCCTCGGGAAGGGAGAGGCACCATATGTGCAGCCAACATTGCGATGCAAGAGCAGGAGGGTGGGTAGAATTAGGAAGGTCATTAAAGAGACTCCCTGTGGTGCCCAGGAGTTAGAAGACATATGGCGCCTTTGCCCCAAGTTGGGAGGTTTCATTTCTCTTTGCTTCCGTCTTCTTGCTCATCTTTGGAAGGAAACAGGAAGAAGAGCTGAACAGGAGTCAGTGATGTGGGTCCTTATCTTAAGGTGACTCAGTAGGGAAGCAGGGGTGAGGTTTAGTGGAAGAACACTGCGCTGTCAGTTCTAAGGCTTGGGTTCTACGCATTATTAACTCTGTGACTTTGGGTAAATCACTTGAATTTCTGAGCTCCAGTTGCTTCATTTGAAAAACAGAAGGACAACATTTTAGCCATAGTGAAACACTACCCCACCCTCAAAAAGTCATGCATTCTCTTGCCTCTGAGATTTCAATCCTGTACTCTCTCCGTTTGTGTACTCTTCCCCACTACCCCTCTTTAACTGTTATTTCAGCTCAAGTATCACCTGCTGTATGAAGCCTTCTGATCTGGATTGAATATCTCCCCTTCTATTCCTGTATCCCCCAGGACTTATCACAATAGCCATTGCCTATTCCTGCTCAACAGAAGTTAAAAGTATACACAGATGTCCGCTTTCCACCCTGCAGGTATCATAGACTTTAAACTCTTTGAGGTCAGGGACCATGTTTATGCATCATTGTGTTTCCGGGGCTAATTAAATGCAGGTATGGCATCAGATGGGGGCTCAAATGAAGGCATCAACATAAACTAGGCCTCCTAAGCTGTGCAGGGGTCTCTTGGTGCCTTTGTCAACTCTCTATCCCATTCTCTGTATGTAATTCAAAAGATCCTCCCCTTCCTGGAATACTTGCTCTTTGACATTGCCCTTGATCTTCAAAAGAAGGCTTTTGGTTCTTTCGGTGCATTTGAAGGTGAAAATTTATTACTTCTCCTCTCCTTCCTTCCTTCCTCCCTCCCTCCCTCCCTTCCTTCCTTCCTTTCTTGATATAGAGTCTTGCTCTGTCGCCCAGGCTGGAGTGCAGTGGCATGATCTCTGCTCATTGCAACCTCCACCTCCCAGGTTCAAGCCATTCTCTTGCCTCAGCCTCCTAAGCAGCTGGGACTACAGGCACCCGCCACCATGCCCAGCTAATTTTTTGTATTTTTAATAGAGTTGAGATTTCACTGTGTTAGCCAGGATGATTTTGATCTTCTAACCTCGTGACCCACCAGCCTTGGCCTCCCAAATTGCTGGGATTACAGGAGTGAGCTACCATGCCTGGCCCATGATTTTCTTTAGAAGCCATATGGGCCATGGACAATCTATAAAAGTATGTTTTTATTTTATGTTCGCTTTAACTTTTATTTTAGGTTCAGGGAGACATGTGCAGGTTTATTGTATAGCTAAATCTGTGAATTGGGGGTTTGTTGTATAGATTATTTCATCACCCAGGTACTAAGCTGAGTACTCATTAGTTATTTTTCCTGCTCATCTCCTTCCTTCCACCCTCCATGCTCCAATAGGCCCCAGAGTGTGTTGTTCCCTTCTATGTGTTCATGTGTTCTGATCATTTAGCTCCCACTTTTAGGTGTGACCATGCGGTATTTCTTTTTCTGTTTCTGTGTTAGTTTGCTAAGGATAATGGCTTCCAGCTCTATCCATGTCCTGGCAAAGGACAGGATGTTGTTTGTTCTTTTTTGATGGCTGCATAGTATTCCACGGTGTATATGTACCAATTTTCTTTATTCAGTCTACTGCAAAGGGCATGAACAGACACTTTTCAAAAGAAGGTATGTATGCAGCCAACAAGCATATGAAAAAAAGAAGAAGCTCATGATAGGTGGATCACAAGAAAATATAAATAAAAACCACAATGAGGTTGGGCATGGTGGCTCACGCCTGTAATCCCAGCACTTTGGGAGGCTGAGGTCAGGAGTTTGAGACTAGCCTGGCCAACATAGTGAAACCCCATCTCTACTAAAAATATGAAAAGTAGCAGAGCGTAGTGGCGGTGCCTGTAATGCCAGCTACTTGGGAGGCTGAGGCAGGAGAGTTGCTTGAACCCAGGAGGCAGAGGTTGCAGTGAGACAAGATCGCACCACTGCACTCCAGCCTGGGCAACAGAGCAAGACTCTGTCTCAAAACAGACACACACACACACACACACACACACACACACACAGAGTGAGATACCATCTCACACCAGTCAGAACGGCTATTACTAAAAAGTCAAGAAATAATAGATGGCTGGCAAGATTGGAAAGAAAAAGAAACGCTGAGACACTGTTGGTGGGGCTGTAAATTAGTTCAATAATTGTGGAAAGAAGCGTGGCAATTCCCAAAGAGCTGTAAAAAGTATTTTTCATCTACTTTGTCCTAACACAGAATCCAGGGGTTAACCCCTGAATGGAACATGTTTCTCTTTCTGAAACCATTCTATAATCAAGCTAACTGACTAGACTTTTATGTTTGGTTGTTCTTCTTCAGAAGGAATATGGGCAATCATTATTAGTTTCATAGAATTCAGAGTTCAAGGAAGTTAGAGTTGCAGACTCTAAGTGATACTCCTGACGGGTCACGGAGACTTGGGCCTTCTACAAAGTGAGATTAAAGTTTGGGGATGCAAGTACTGGAAACTGAGATTACAGAATAAAAACATTCTATTTCTTGTGGAGAAACAATTTAATGCAATGCCTAATTCATCTTACCTACTCAAGACTTGTTCAGTATTTTTCTTATTTTCACTCAAGCACTGAAAAGAAACAGCATTAACCGCAAATTCAGGGACATTGTCAATAAATGTTGGAATCCACACTGCCTATAGGAAGTGCTAACAGGAAGGGTAATACATTCTGAAAACCAGGGAGGGCGGTTTGTGCACAGAGGCTGCACATCTGCAGTTTTCTTGCTGATATTGTGAGTAGTGTTCCGGAAAGTCATCCTTGACAGGGCTTTAATTCAAGGCTATCACGCTATCCTTGTTTGGTTTTGTATCTTGGAATTCAACAATGGCACTCAGCTAACATGAAAAAAAACCTGATACTGATATTTTGTAAATATTTTTAGAGGCTAAAGAAATCCACCACTGAAAAAAGGAGGACAGGGGGATGTTTAAACAAAAATACTAAATTCAACATCATACAAATCATATCCAGTGGCTCAGGCCAATATATGAGTTAATGAAGGGTTTCTTCCCTTTCTATCTCCCTCTCTTTCTTTCTCTTTATCTCTGTCTTCCCCTCTCTACTCCTCCTGCCTTCTCTCCCTTCCTCCCTCCTTCTCTTTCTCTCCATGTTTCTCTCTCTCTCTTTCCCTTTCCAATCTCTATATCTGACTCTATCTCTCTGTGTTCTTTATTTCTGTCTCTCATCTCCTAAATTAAATGATCTTCATGATCAGTGAAATTACAATAAGCTTTTATATGAAAGAGCTTGATTCTTACAATCTTGTTAGTTTGAAAACCAGGCAAAGGCCGGGTGCGGTGGCTCACACCTGTAATCCCAACACTTTGGGAGGCCGAGGTGGGTGGATCACTTGGGGTCAGGAGTTCGAGACCAGCCAGGCCAACATAGTGAAACCTCGTCTCTACTAAAAATACAAAAATTAGCCAGGCATGGTGACAGGCGCCTATAATACCAGCTACTCGGGGGACTAAGGCAGGAGAATTGCTTGAGCCCAGGAGGTGGAGGTTGTGGTGAGCTCAGCTAACGCCACTGTACTCAAACTTAAGTGACAGAGTGAGACTTGGAAAAAAAAAAAAAAGAAAGAAAGAAAGAAAAGAAAACAAGGCAAGATTTCAACCAGCTAGTATAAAAAGCTATCCTTTGCAGAATACAAGTTGTTTTATAATTTTCAGAGTTTTGAGGACTTGGATACCTGTTTTTTAAGCACCCATCTTTCCTTGACAGGAAGATCTCAAGATATCAAGAAATTTTAAAACTGCCTGGATTATTTTCACATTTAGTCTTGAATCTCTCCAATGACAGCTTTTCCAAAGCATTAAGACTTCTCCTTGAATACTTGTTCTTGTAGAGAACTCACTTCTCTAAAAACCTCAACCATATCTACAAAGGGCCCTAGCTCCTCTTAGCATATCCTTCTCTAACTTGACCATGTTGATTTTATTTTCTAAGTGGAGTATTTAGAATCAAAGTAACACCCAAACTGGTAAGTCTAAGAATAAAACCCTAGAAGGGGTAAATGGGCAAATAAAATGAAGAAATCCAAATGGCTAGTAAGCATATATCAAAGAGGTCAGTCTCATTAAGAAAGGTATATACACTAAACAAATATGTTTAAAAATGAGCAAAAAGTCTGAATAGACATTTCTCAAAAGAAGACATACAAAGGGCCAATAGGTACAGGAAAAAACTCTCAACACCACGAATCATCAGAGAAATGCAAATCAAAACCACAATGAGATATGCTCTCACCCCAGTTAAAATGGTGTTTATGTAGTGCATGGGCAATAACAGATGCTGAGGAGGATGCAGAGAAAGAGGAAGCCTTGTACGCTATTGGTGGGAATGCAAATCATTAGCGCCTCTATAAAAACCAGCACAGAGTTCCTCAGAAAACTAAAAATAGAACTGCCACATGAATCAGCAATCCTACCACTGGGCATATACTCAAAAGAAAGGAAATCAGTATATCGAAGAGCTGTCTGCACGCCCATGTGTTCTGCAGCACTGTTCACAATAGCCAAGATGTGGAAGCCACCTGAGTGTCCATCAACAGATGACTGGATAAAGAAAACCTGGTACATACACAATAGAATGTTAATCAGCCATATAACAGAATTAAATCCTGTCAATGACAACAACATGGATGGAACTGGAATATGGGAAGTGAAAGTGAAATAAACCAGGCACAGGAAGACAGATACTGTATGTTCTCACTCATATGTGGGAGCTAAAAAAAAAAAAATTGAACTCACAGAGATAAGAGAGTAGAAGGATGGTTACCAGAAGTTGGGAATGGTAGTGGGGAGGGGGAAATAAACAGAGGATGGTTAATGGATGTGAAAATACAGCTAGATAGATGGAATATGATCTAGTATTTGGTAGCACAATAGGGTGACTATAGTTAACAGTGATTTATTGTATATTTCAAAGTAACTAAAAGAGTGGAATTTTAATGTTCCTAATACAAAGAAATGATAAATGCTTGAGGCAACGAATATCCAAATTACCCTGATTTGATCATTACACATTGTATGCTTATGTCCAAATTTCACATGTGCCCATAAATATTTACAACTATCATATACCCATAATTATTAAAAATTACTTTTTTTAAAAGAAAAATGAGATGTAGCTTCCTACGATTCATGTAGATATAAAAAAAACTGATAAACTGATAGTAGTGCTAGCTGGGTCTGAGAACAAGGCACTTACATATACAGCAACTCTAGGAGAAAGTGTATTTTAAAAATTTTAGAAGAGAAACATACTCTTTGTGTATCATTTATACTTGCAGAAATAGGACTTAAGCGTGCAAAAATGTTTAGCTACTGAACAGTTTAGTTGGGTTTCTTTTGAAGTAACTAAAATGGCAAATATTGACATCACTTATGATTTATCTGTACGCTAAATACTAGTCCTTCATTAGGATGGTGATTACTGAATAATTGCTAACATAGAAATGCATTAATGATGTTAAAAGTTAATGATTATTAACCCTGAAAAGCAGATTAAAACAGCTATGCTAGAAAAAGTGTGTTAAAACACATTCAGGGGACAATTGAGTAAGTTTCAACACTGACTCGATACTGGATGATACTAAGAAATTACTGTTACTTTTTAGGTGCAATTATAATATTGTAGTGGTTTACTTTTTAGGTGCAATTATAATATTGTAGTGATTTTATTTAAAACGCTATGCTAAGGGCTGCTGATTAAACAGGTGTATGGGCCATAGGTATGTGTTGGCTCTTCCTCTGGAAATGCCATTCAAGTGAGATGGAGGCAATAAAGTAAATAAAAACCTGTAGAAATAAAGGCATTGGAGGAGACCTATATGAATGAAGGATCTTAACATTTTCTTGAAGTTAGACAGTGAATGGAAAAGTAGTCCTGCCTATCAGAGTGAGAGGGAGAAGATAGAATTAGATACCAAAAAAGAGGCGTATTAATGAGAAATGAATTGAAGCCTTCTGCCAAACCCAGGAAATCCAGAAAATCAGAGGCCACAGGAACAGCAGTGAGGGAGAGAGGGAGAAAAAACACTGAAAATGTGGATTAGTTATAAGCTTTGATAGGAGCAGTCAAACACCACATAGATAGGTGGTCATACACACTCCTTCAAGGAGTCAGAAGACTTCATATCTATTTCTGGATTATGTTTGATTAAAATGAAACTGATCTTTGCAATCTTTTGAAGCGCTTGTTATCAACGTTACGGTCAGTTCACAACAAGAATTTGGGAGGTTTCACATTTCTCCCCAAGCTCTAGAAGAGGTTAAATAGTATAGGAGTAGTCTGATCCTTTACCTTTTAGTAAAACTCCCCTTCAAAAACATCTGAGTCCAGCACTTTTCTGAAGAGGTTTATTTCAGTTATTATTGAACAACATTCATTAGTAGTTAATATACTTAGATTTTCTTTCACTCCCAGAATGAGTTTTGGTAATTTATTATTATATTTTTCAGGCCAGACAACCAAGATCGGAACCTACAGTATTACTTCTGCGTCAGAGCTCTCTTCACCTTGCCTCGTTGACAAATAGCTTCCTACAAATATGGCATGCATGTGTGTGTATAGGTGTGTGTGGGTTTATGCATGTGTGCTTTATTTGGTCTCCACCGACCACTTATCTATTAGGCTAAGTAGAAAGAAGAGGCACTAGTTATTCTCTATACACTGTTTCTGATACTGAAAAAGATGAATAGATGATTCTTTTCTTCAGGTTGTAACTCTGATTTTGGAAAACTTTCTGCACATAGTAACTATTGTTCTCTTCCTTTTTCCGATGAATTTCACCGCATTTGGAAGTTGTGTGTGTGTGTGTGTGTGTGTATTTTGAGCTACAAGTTTTTCTTAGTGTCTTCAAAAATGAAGTATGCATTTAAATTTCTCTTTCTGTTGTTTTGAAATGATAGCTGAAGGAAGAATGAAGTAAAACATGTTTACTATTATAAAACTGAAAGTCTGGAGTTTTTTTAAAAAAACTTGTCTTCCTTGCTAATTTCTCCATGAGCTCAATGGTAATTTCGATTTTGTTCAAGCCTGTATCCTAGGCATATGACTCACCATAGGGGTTGAATAAATACTTGTTGATTGAATGCAAGGATGAGTTAATAAAACATAATCTAATTTTGAGGAAGAAATAATCTAGGATGGATTGAGGAAGCTATGCACACTTAGGTTGATTCTGGTGAGCTCTGGATGGGATGGTCTGTGTTTTTCTCATTAGTTTCTGCCTTAGGCTACAATAAACATGTTTCCTTTGTAATAAGAGGAAAATACTTTAATAAAACATCATTTGAAAAGACATTTTAACAAATGTTCATTTTAAAATACAAGGACCATTTGTACTGGATCTGCTCAGATGGTCTGTATTCCAGTACCCTGTTGCTTCAAGTGAATAAGCTTGCACTTGCTGAATCAAGCCTGCTATTTTGGACTCACAAAATGATGTTCATGATCATTTCAGAGGAAGGGTAGCTCCCCTCTCAGACCTCCGCTGCAGTTTTACCCATCTCATGTCTCTTTCATAACGGTGAATCAAATGTCATCTCATAGTTGGAAAAAAAATGTTTGGGGCAAGGCCACCTAAAGAAAATAGCCAGTGCCTTAATGATTTTCTTCTTTTCAAAGATGATTTGTTGGTTTCAGAGAATTTCAGGGAGGGCCATCGCTGTGCTCAGCTTCAATACTTTGCTTAAATATCATTTTCAAAACATGAGAGCACGAATGTCTTTGGTATGCCAACATCCTTCCTCACTTCCCTTTCTCCAGATAGTCCAGCCTTTTTTCTGTTTTGTAAATGCATCATGTTCATCCCAGCCATCGTTTCTGTGCCAGTCATTGCTTAAATGTGGTTCTTGCTGGGTTATCTTTTTTCTAAGGTCTCTTCTCAAGGGATAGTTTCTTGGAGAGGCTCTCCTTTGCCTCTCAGACTCCTGTGGGCAGTTGGCCATGCTCTGCCACATGGTTCTATTTAATCGTCTCATTTCTATCAGACAGTCTCTTGCCTTTTTAACTTATGAATTTACTTTTCTTCCCCCATTAGGAATGTAGACTTTCTGAGATCCTTATCTGCCTGGTTTCCCGTGTTATTCCCAACATATCTAAAAACTTTTTTTGTGTGTGAGACAGAGTCTTGTTCTGTTGCCCAGACTGGAGTACTGTAGTGCGATCTCAGCTCACTGCAACCTCCGCCTTCCAGGTTCAAGCAATTCTTGTGCCTCAGCCTCCCGAGTAATGGGGACTACAGGTAAGCGCCACCACGCCTGGCTAATTTTTGTATTTTTAGTAGAGACAGGGTTTCGTCATTTTGGCCAGGCTGGTCTTGAACTCCTGACCTCAGGTGAACCTCCTGCCTCGGCCCCCCCAAGTGCTGGGATTACAGGTGTGAGCCACCGTGCCTGGCAATAATTCATATTTTAACATACTGAAAGCTCCATATGTATTTGTGCATAAAAGAAAAGGAAGAAGGAAAGGAAAAGAAAATCAAGAGAGAGGCAGGGAGGGAGGGAGGGAGGGAGGAGGAATGGAGAAACGACAGAAGGAGGAGATAAATTCAACATATCATCTCTTAGCTTCAAATCTTAATTCCAAAATGAATCAAAATACCCTGAAAAATACAGAGCCATTTTCCAACATCTTCTTTCTTTAGAAGACAGTTGAAACTCTAAATAACAATTTTCTTCTTACATACATATTGTCAATTAACATAAATATGTAGTATTAAACTAAATGTGAATATGATGACTCACACTTAGTATTTCTTTGTTCATATATCACTGATAGAAACTCCATTAGATGATCAAAGAAGAAAGGCACAGAGCTACTAAGACCTTGACGTTTGTGGAATCCTTGGCTTGTGAAAGTTACAAATTTTTTCCTTTGAACTTGAAACATGAGAGAAAGAGAAAGTACTATCAATATTTTTAGTATGTAAGAATCACATGGATACACACACAACAATGTGAATATAATTAACACGACTGAACTGTACACTTAAAAATGGCTAAGATAGCAAAAAAAAAAAAAAAAAAAAAAAAAAGGAGCTAGCTACTCTCATACCTCCTTATCCCTGCCTCACCACGGTAATTCCTGAAGAATTTGTCAAGATAGAGTCTCCATTAGCTCAGGGCTCTTCCCAGTTGGGAAGAGCAATGTATTAGTCTGTTTTCATGCTGCTGACAAAGACATACCTGGGACTGGGTAATGTGTAAGAAAAAAAGGTTTAATAAACTCACAGGTCACGTGGCTGGGGAGGCCTCACCACCATGGTGGAAGGCAAAAGACACGTCTTACATGGTCGCGGTCAAGAAAGAATGAGAGCCAAGAGAAAGGAGAAACCCCTTATAAAATCATCAGATCTTGGGAGACTTATTCACTACCACGAGACAGTATGGGGGAAACTGCACCCGTGATTCAATGATCTCCAACCAAGTCCCTCCCAGAACATGTGGGAATTATGGGAGTTACAATTCAAGATGAAATTTGGGTGGGGACATGGCCAAACCGTATCAAGCAGAGTCCCAGGTGACCCTAATGGACATTTGGCATGGGCAAGAAATAACCTTTGTTATTTTAAATCACAAAGATTGCTTTGTTGTTTCTGCAGCAAAGCCTAACCCATCCTTACCAACACAAGGCTGTCACTTGGAAATGAGGGAGTGGGGAAAAAAGGGGAGAGTAAGTAATCAGACAGACTTGAGTGTGTTTCTAGGATTAAAGGAAAAAGCCAGGAAAAGAGAGGAGCTGGGGAAGTGAGGGAGGGTGTATTTAGTTATTCATGGCCCTGGGAGAAGCCAAGGGCTATGTTACCCCTGTATACACTGGTGTGACACAGGTCAGACACACTGGGTATGTGGCCTGCATGCCTAACAATGAGACATTCATGACAGCCATCATCATTTCTGCCCTGTGGAATCAGTTCTGGGGAAAAATAAATACCTGGCTGTCAAATATTGGTCTTAGATGATTTAGCATAGGCATTCCTCAGCAAGTAGAAGATAGGAAGAAACATCTTAGCCCCTCAGTTTCCTCGTGTATAAAATGGTGATAACGATAGAATTTACCTTACAAAGTTGTTGCAGGAATTAAATGAGTTACCATATGTAAAGCACCGAGAACAGTGCCTGGCGTAGAGTTAATTCTACTTAACTGTGATCTCACAAACCCTTCAGGTTTTATGAAGGAGCTTTAAATATGGTGATGGAGTCTGCCAATGGCTTCTTTATGTAATCATTTAAACAACAAGGAAGAGTTGCAAGGAACTGCAAAGTCTGGCTGTATGAGGAAGCAAACAGGCAGAATGAACAATGAATATATTTAACATCTCTAGCAGCTTCGAAGCTAGCGTTCTTCAATACAAATCAACCTCCATTTATTTTTAAAAAAATAATTATATGGATAAATTATCATGAATCTGATATTAGCTAAGTTTAAATTCATGAGAAGTTATTGTACCTGCTTGCTGACACTGTAAGGAAAGCAGGAAAGAAATAAAAGGAAAAGAGAAAAAGTAAGAGAGAGAGAAAGTGAAAGAGAAACAAGGATAAGAGAAAGAAGATTGGTGAGAGGCAGGGAGCTAGAAAAAATATCCTGGAAAAAGCAAGGTTTATTGACTAGTTGACAAAACAGACTAAAAAATCAATAGTGTTTTCTCTGACACTTTAGATAACTTCCCAATAATGCTGGGCAGCTTGCTAAAGGAGAGGGGTCCCTATGGCTGACAGCTTTGCTCCAGAACAAGTTGAGTTTTCTTTATTTCTACATCTCCCCAGGTGGGAAGCAGTGCAGCCTGTCACTTTCCGAAAGGATAAAAGTGAACCTTCGTCACCATAAAGGGGACTTTGGAGCTGAGAGCAGGAGGTGGTGGAGCTATGGGTACTTTTTCTTTTTTCTTTTCTGTTTCTAGGGTCTCTGACAGTGACTGATCCTGTCTTCCCAGCAGCAGGAACCTGATAACACAGTAATACTTTTGAAGACCATTGCCAAAACCAGCCCCAAAGAGAAAGAATTATCTGACAGCATTTTCTCAAACTTCACTGTTGCTCGGATAACTTTCGGTAAAGAAGAGGAATGAAGACCTTCAGTGTTGACTCATTAGTTTTATAATATCTTCAGTGAAAGATGTAGGACCAATGAGGTAGACATAAACGCTCATGCTTGTAGCTCTTATGCAACTACAAAAACCAAAATGATTTTACAAACTGAATGCACACAAGCTCTGATACCAACGAAATCCAAATTTGCTGCCTTAATTTAAAGTGAAAGATTTTTTTTTTTCAAATGGCATAATTGGGTTCAATAGTAGAAAACTCATCTCAGGTATAGGTTTACACTTAGTCCCTTTTAGTGTTTTCTTTCAGGGATGGTAATATAGAAATGTCTACTCCCCAATAATTATATTGCATTGAGTGGCATTAATATATCCTGAGTTTTTACTTGTTAGTTTAGAATAATCAGGTCATAAGGCTCCCATACATAACCAAAATTCTGCTATTGAGTGAGGTCAGCTTATGAGGAGGCCACTTGATTTTCCATGAAGCTAACTAGTTCACTGAAAGATGAGGTTAGCCATTGTCACTTTTTGGAATCTGAATTAAATGGACATATAATCATAGTTTGACTGGAGTCAGAAAAAGAAAACTTATTCTAAACTTATTGCTTGTGAACCATTACAAAGTTAACACATGCAAACAAAGATAATATCTATGAAACACATCCACTCACAAGAGACTGTGATCTTAAAAATTCTGGTGCAACACATTTGCAGGTTGGCCTTCCTATACTATTTTTTTTGCTTTGAGCACACATACTTCTTTCTATTCACCACAAAACCTTCATCTCTGCAATATACGGTAATGCAATTTTGGGCCAAACTCAAGTAGAAACACACACACAAAAGAACAGGCTCAGTAATTGTGTGGCAGTATCTGGTAATAAGGTGAATCCCAAAATGTTTTAATTTTATTAGGCTATCACCTAGGTAGAAATAAAACACTTGTTGGAGAATCCTGAGATCTCAACAATGTATCTGCAGACCCTAGAGGCATGGTGAACTTCAGTTTGAGAACAAATAATAAAAAAGACAGCCCTTCTCATAAGCCCAAGCTTCAGACTCCAGTATGACCTGAGCTTGGTAATGGTTCATCTCATGGGAAGCACCAGCTGACCTAGAGGGAAGGAAGAATATGCAGGGGGAGATCCTGATCTCCTAGGTTCCTCCTTTCAGGTCACCAAGGCTGGATGCAATTACTTGGCCATAAATCTTAGCAGGCATCCCCTTCCTTTCCACTATTACTAGTCCCCTACCTCAGGGATACTGAACTATCCTTTGTAATTTTCCCTAACCCCCCTGACTTTTTAAACTAGCCCCTTTTATAAACTCTCCTCAAATCATTCAATCTGAATATGCACCCCTCCCTTACCAGGACTTTGATTAATAGAGGTGCTTACCTGGACAGCAAGACTAGAAGCACCTGTAGCCTCCAAGATAATAAGGTGATGGAATGCGCATGTGTGTGCACGCCGGCACACACACACACACACACACACACACACACACACTACACATATGTTTATTAGGGGAGTGGATGAGGAGAGAACTCACCTTTGTAATTAACTTGTGATGTGCTGCTCACTGAACCAGAGACTGGGTGTGAATTTTTGTTGGAAGCTTCTTCATCACATTTTTATTTAATTTTATTTTACTTTTTCAAAAAATATGGAGATGAGGTCTCACTGTGTTGCCCTGGCTGCTCTCAAACTCCTAGGCTCAACTGATCCTCCCTCCTCAGCCTCCCACACTGCTGGGATTACAGGCGTGAGCCACCATGCCCAGCCTCTTCATCACATTTGGAGGGAAAATACATTCTTCCCATTTCACAGATAAAGAAATGAAGGCTTAGAGAACAGAAGCATCTTGCCCAACGCATCAAAGCAGGCGTTTTCTTCCCTGTACCACTCAGTCCATCAAGCTGCTTGCTGAAGTTTAAAGAGGACCCAGTGCCCAATACTTTAACCTGATTTCAATTTTAGACCAATGCTCAAGGAGAGAAGACTAGAGCCCTAGGGACACTCCTGTCTTCAGTGACTTGTATCAACCAATGAAATGTTTCAGAATGTATGTGCAAGGCTACAGGACTCTAAAAAGTAAGATACAAATTATATACTTTGGTGAAGTTTCAAATGGTGTGGTTGTTGACTGCTATATGGATGGCACAAAGATAGAAATGAACATGGGAAATCTTTGCTGAGGAGGAGAGAGTGGGTGCTCACAAAGATTTATCTATAGAAGAGAAGGAAGTAAGCAAATACTTTAAAAATAGAGAGTTATTTAAATGAACTGTAGTACAGCCACTGAAGGGACATAGATGACCTGACTCTTGAATATTTTTTTCATTCATTTGTGATCTACAGAACACCAAATAGCCTGTAAGAATGATTTTCTTTTTCTTCTTACTATACCGAGTTGGTATTTGGTCCCATGGGAATAAACACTTAGAAAAACTCCTAAAATAAGGACTCTTATCTACCCGCAATGCTCATACACAAAACAGACACATTCTCTATTCCAAACTCTAGCTTATAGAAAAAAACCATGTGCTTTAAGTAAAATTAATTTCCATCATAAAAAAAGAAGTAACCAACAACCAGAGCTAAGTAACCAAGCTAGTGTAGTAAAGTGCTTTGCAATGGGGAATTCTAGTATAGTAAAAGTGCTTTGCAATGGCAAATTCATGAGATACATTAATAAGTCTTACGTGAACGTCCATTGACTTCTAAGTACTGCCAAGCCTCACTCACTTAAATATCGTGTAAATGGCAACCTTGATAGGGAAATAATTGGAAGGCAAGTGGTGGAAGAAAAAAAGTGTTTGAGAAGTCAAAATAAAATACATAATTCTATGCATTGAAATCCAGGAACTTTTCTTCTGGAGGATCTTGATGACCCCCTATGCAATGTTGCAAACGTAATTTCAACAACTGATGGGGGAGCCAGTGTCCAAAGACGGTTCCCAATTGAGCCACATCTCCTGGTATTTCACCCTTGAGTTGTCTTCTTCCATATTTTGACCTAGAGAATGGGATGAAAGTGATGACAGTGATGCAGCCTAGTCCACAAGAAGACTTACTCCTACCAGCTGGATCTTTTGCGATGCACGCTATTGAACTACTCTTTCTCAGAACCCAGCGGTGAGAAACTCAGGACACAAGAAATCCATGCATAGGTGCGTTCATCATAATCCCGGCTAAGCCTGCTCCTGACAACCAGCATCACTGTTAGCTGTGTGATGAGCAGCCCTGGAAGTCCAGTCCAGCTGAACCTTCTGGTAACTCCAGCCCCAGCTGCCATCTGATTGGAACCATGGGAGGCAGTTTAAGGGAATGCCTTCTAACCTAGACAACATACAGAACCGTGAGCTACCTTAAAAAATTGTTTCAAACCAATGCATTTGAGTTTTGTTATGCAGTAATAGATACCTGAAAAACTTGGCTACCAAATTTCCAGCTCTGTAAGAGCAGTTAAGAAGACTAATTGAGGTAAGACCTGAAATCAGTAGGAACTGGAAGTTAAATTCGAGGGAAGGAACGGAGATCATTAAAATCAAAAGAAGAAATCCAAACACAGCAGTTGGAGACCATTTAGCAGGAAGAGAGGTGAGAAAACTACCAAACCCAGTGCAAAGCTCCACCCCACAAACATTACTAAATTATATCACTTAAGAATCATGTATTCATGACAGCTTGAAGTTAGGAAGAAAGATTACATTCTCATTAGCATATTATTGGAGCACCCACGGAGGTAAGGAATCGTTATTTTGAAAAAAGGTTTTGATTGTCAAAAATTAAACTGTGACATTGTCCCAGAGTTTAAGGAGCAGGCTTTGATTTTCTGTAAATGTATTAATGAAGACCACGTCAATTCCCCAACAGTTTTACATTGGCAACCTATGCTTGCCTCATAACTCTTTCTGATGTCTGGATTTCCCAGTGCTGTTAGAGCCACGGAAACACATTCATTGATTCATTGATTCATTCAGGGAAGATGCATTGATATCTGCTCACCCTGAATTCCTTTTCTAGATGTCATCCACAGAAAGATGAATAAGACATGGTTCATGCCTCCGACACCATACCTTCCACTGGGGGAGGGATAAACGAGAGACCAGGACTAACATTTATTGAGCTCCAACTACTTGTGCCAGGCACTATACTAGTTGCTTTGACACCCTTTAGTAAATCCTAGCAATGCTATCTACTGGACCGTATTCATCCTATTTTCAGATGACAAAGCAGAGTTTCAGACTGGTATACAACTTCCGTGAGGACTCGAAATAAGTGAACTGGCTTGCAGCCCTCATCAGTAGCATCTCCCCAACCTCCAAACACCTTATATACACTTTATGGGGAACTGTAAGGTAGAATGCCATCATCAACTTCTTTTATGGGTTTTGATCATTTATAAGCTCTTTGTAATAATTTGAGGTCACAGCAGAGTCAGAGAAAAGCCTCCCCAGGATCATTTCTTCCATATTCGAACCAGTTCTTTTTCTCTTTCATGCTACTCTTTAATTTGATGACTCCTGAGGCTTCCCCAGAGTGGTTTGTCATTTTTACAACAGCCATTTTTCTTTGACTTGAGAAAAAAATATATTAAATCAATGTTTGCATTTGTGCACATTTCTTAAAGTGCTCCCAAATACGTTTATTCCCAATGAACTTAAGATTTTAATTCATTTTATCCCATTGCTGCTGCATAAGGAGTCACATTTTTAAATATGTGATGACATATGGCTGTTCATTATTTATACATTCTGTAGCAGACTATAAATTTTACTTTGGACATATATCGAGGCACTGAAACCATTTTGGTTGCAAACACATAAATCATGGTTACAGTTATTAGTCTAAATGTAACACCACCCGGGTTCTAGATCAAAACCTTTAAAATCCATTGTAATTGATGTCTGCTGTATAACTTATGTCTGATTTTATTAAAGGTTCTCATTATTATTTATATATTTGGAGCATTATACTCCTAGCTGTGCTACTCCATCCAGAGTAAATTATTTTGAGGTGTAGGATTGAGAGAGGATATAGGAGTGTGTCAGGGTGCCAGTGTGGGGAGGGGAAGGCTTTTTGTGAAATGTTAAAAAAACAAAAAGAGTGGGAGAAGGAAAGGGTGTTGTATTTCAATGCAGTCTAACTAATTCATGCAATGATTTAGTTAATTTACCTCCCAAACGCCTTGTCCTCTGTACCAACTGACATTCATTTGAGACAAATAAAACAGCCGTGGAGTTGTGTCAGCTAAATTATAAATTAGCAAAAGGGTAACCGAGTGAGCCGGATTCCCAGGGCTGCCACTGGACTAGGTTTTTCAAAGACCAGAAACGCTTAGATTGATCCATACATCACAGCGCCGAGATGCCTCAGTGAAATGGGGACCGAGGATTGATGGCACTTCACAGACTCATTAGGAAGCCTCAGGTTGATGAGCCACTCGCCCAGCGTGACTGCAGAGTGCTGGCAGGCTGACCCAACGGGACAGACCATGTCAAAGCAGCACGGAGGGTGAAGAGCAAAGGCAGCTTGCCACGGAGGAGAGAGAGCACCGCACCAGGAGGCAGGAGGCCAGTGAAGAAGGAAGTGAGGAGACCGAATGGCAGGGACCTGAGCTTCAGAGCCTCATAAACCAGGGTTCCCATCTCTGCTGGTCTGTTACCAGCCTCGTGGCCCCCACAGGAACTTCTCTAGCCAGTCAGAGCCTTGCTTTCCTCATCTGTAACAAGGATACAATTATAAGGATTTGCTATAAAGTTTTTTTTTCTTAATTAATGGACTTTATTTTTAGAGCAATTTAAGTTTATTAAAAAATGGAGCAGAAAGTACCAAATTCCCCTATACTCCTCTCCCCACAACACTGTTTCTCCTAACATCCTGTGTTTGTGTGGTGTATTTGATACAATTGATGAAACAATATCAATATCTTATTATTAACTAAAGTCCACAGTTTGCATTAGGGTTTACTTTTATGTTGTACAGTTATACAGATTGTTACAAATCTATAATATCATGGATTGACCATTACTGTATTATACAGAATAGGTGCACTGCCCGAAAAATCCCCTATGGTCCATCCATTTATCCTTCCTTTCCTACTTCCAGAGCCCTGGCAACCACTGATCTTTTTACTGTCTCTGTAGTTTACCTTTGCTATAAAGTTTTGAGATAATACAGGTGAAGAGACTGACTGTTCAGTAAATGGCTGAACTACAGTAGCATCAGTGCATTATAGTTACATATGAATTTCAAATGCCATGTATTTAAAATGCAAATTTCAGGTCGTTGACCAACAACCTGAGAAGTTCTAGGAGGAGGAATGTCTATATGATAAGCTATCCAATTGTGATTTCCCTAGATGCAAGCAAACGAAAGATCTAGAAAGTCCAGTCAGCTCTCCTCCTGAGTTTTTGGCTACTGGGGAGGTACATCCAGGCTTGTGGCATTCCCTAAGGCCCTCCTTGAAGCATTCCATAGCGGAGAAATCAGAAGGTCCAATTGCTGTATCTGCAAACCCCAATCCTGGAGCAGGAAAAGTCTCTGGAGCAGGGATAGAGAGGAATCTTTCTTGCCTCACCGCTAAGGCAAGATCTGACTTCCCCACACTGTTGCATCTGGTGGTCCTGGCATGGCTGCTATGCTCATACTCTTTAGGCTTTCTGCCTCTAAGAAAGCTGTGGGAACACAGAGAGTACGTTCAGCAGTGCTGTGAGAAGAGATTGGACAGGATTCTGCTTTCAATGGTGGGTATACGCAAGAATTTTGTGTTCCTGTCATATCTGTTAGGCCTGTCTTTGGGTATCCAATGCATCTATTGTTATGAACAGTTCCCAAACACACCAACAGCAGTCCTCCCCAAGCACCTAACGTTGTCTCAAGGTTCATTCCCATGCCACCAGAGTTTGTTCGGCCTTCAATCTGAGTAGCCAGGAACTGAGGGAGAATTGATGTCCCTGGATAATATCTTCTATCAATGAGTGATGGATGTTGATGGCTAATGTCTTGGCCTCCTGTCTTTAGAAGAGACAGTTCTGAGGCAAATCCTACAGTTTTTTGGAGAGTTCCAAGCAAGACTGAGCCCCTGCTCCTACAGTGGTACCCATGTGGAGGGAAAAAACAATCTTTTCCTCTTTTCTTCCCTCTATTTCTCACTTCTGCTGCTTCTTCATTCTTGCCTCCAAGGACATTTTGTAAAAAATAATCTGCTCCAAGTCTTATCTCAGGCTCTGCTTTTAAAAGAACCCAAACCAGGTCAGTGGGGTTGCATACAGGCAACTGGCAGAAGGTAAGATGATGTGGATGCTGAAAATTTCGTTCAGTTAATGAATGAGAATGCAATTTCCAATGACAATTACAGCCGTAGTTAACACTGCCAGGTTGTTTACTGAATGTTAGATAATTGTGCATGGATTATGTTATTTAATCCTCATACCACCATATGAGGTAGGAATTATTCCGATAACCATGTTACAGAGGAGAAAATTGAGGTTCAGAGATGTTAAGTGATTTGCACGACTTCAAACAACTAATTAATAGTGTGGTCACGAGACAAATGAAAGTCCTCTAATTCAAGGATTCCCTTTTAACCCTAACTCTGTGCTTCCTGTTCAGCATAGGGCTTTAGGTGTGCATATGTGCAATATAGAAGTTGTTAAAAGACACAGTTTTTTTTTTTCTTTTTTTTGAGACGGAGTCTCGCTCTGTAGCCCAGGCTGGAGTGCAGTGGCCGGATCTCAGCTCACTGCAAGCTCCGCCTCCCGGGTTCACGCCATTCTCCGGCCTCAGCCTCCCGAGTAGCTGGGACTACAGGTGCTGCCACCTCGCCCGGCTATTTTTTGTATTTCTTAGTAGAGACGGGGTTTCACCGTGTTAGCCAGGATGGTCTCGATCTCCTGACCTCGTGATCCGCCCATCTCGGCCTCCCAAAGTGCTGGGATTACAGGCTTGAGCCACCGCGCCCGGCCAAAAGACACATTTTTATAATGGTAAAATCATGATTCACATGCAAATAGAAAACGAATAGCTAACAAAGATTTTTATATTTTTGTCAATTCATAAGGGAGCCAGTAAGATGTTACAATTAGTTCAAAGGAAAGCTTAAAAATCCCATATTTTTATATGCAATCAAGGATATTGAAATGAATTTTAAATAGACCCAAATATGGCAGTGAAACTGGTCAATATCCAAAGGGTATAAATCAATTGCATTTCACAGGACACAATTCATTTGCTTTTCTTTGGATAAGGATCATCTGCATTCGTCTCAGTTTTCTACCACTTACAGAATTGTAAAAGAGGTCAAAGAGAGGAAAAGGCACACATAACCCAGGAGGGTACATGACACAGGATACCCAGTAATCTTCTTTGTTCAAATCAGAGTCTTCCACAATTTTTCTTGACAAAATATATGGTTGGATGAATCCAGGACTTTTACAAAAACAATGGTAATGAAATATGACAGGGGTTGGCAAGCTTTTTTCCTAAACGGTCAAATAGTAAATATTTTAGGCACAGTGGGGGACACAGTCTGCCCTGCCACTATTCAGCTCTGCCCTTGAAGCACTAAAGTGGCCATAGACAATCTATAAGCCAACAGGCATGGCTGGGTTCCAATATAACTCTATTTACAAAAACAGGTGGCTAGCCTGCAGGCTGTTGTCTGCCACCCCTGGAATGGAAGATCATGAGATATAAGGAAACATTTGCCAAGAATTTTTCTCAGGCAGGACACTTTGAATTAATTCATTTCATAGTTGCTGACTGGCTGCTGAACCGGCCATGTGTGTAATAATTTATAAAACCAAAATCCAGTTATAAACTATGCCAGTAAGTTTCTTTACTATTTTTAAAAACGTATTGGTTAGCTAATTAATTGACAAATAATAATTTATATTATTATGTTATAATTATTAGTATATACTATATTGTGCCATTATACACCCATCATGGCACACCTCAACTTTCCATTAGGACCACCTGTCCTTGCCTGCTTCTGGTTTTTTGCTGACCTGTCTTTTACAACCCAACTCATTGAATACTTGAGCGAATTATGCTTTGGCTAAGTTGGTGGAGGATATCACTCCTTTCCTGAAAATAATACCTATGAAGGCTTGCATAACAACACATAGATACATGCATGCTACTTGAAAGAAGTAAGGTTTTGTGTCACAAGTACAGGGACGGCTCTGCGGCTATATGGGATAAACATGTTGAGGAAAATTAAACAAAAAAAAAAGGAAGAATGCACCTTTGTAATACGTGTGGTTCTCAGGTAATTGAGCCTCTGGGTTGCTCACTGCTCTTTATTTTTCCCCAAATTAATTTATATTACGATATGATATGATATCAACTTTATAATTAAAGAACTAAAAGTTGTTTCATCATGTTTTTCGTGGCTTCACTATCCACCTTCTGCACGATATTTATTTATTTAGTTTTACATTTTTAAAAAGTTAAAAATATTGTGGGTACAAAGTAGGTTTATTTGTCAATTTTCATACTGCTATGAAGAAATACGCGAGACTGGGTAATTTATAAAGAAAAAGGGGTTTAACGGACTCACAGTCCCACATGGCTGGGGAGGCTTCACAATCAAGGTAGAAGGTGAAGGAGGAGCAAAGTCATGTCTTACATGGCAGCAGCCAAGAGAGCCTGTGCATGGGAACTGCCCTTTATAAAACCATCAGATCTCGTGAGACTTACTCACTATCACCAGAACAGCACGGGAAAGACTTGCCCCCATGATTCAGTTACCTCCCACCAGGTTTCTCCCATAACACGAGGGGATTATGGGAGCTACAATTCAAGGTGAGATTTGGGTGGGGACACAGCCAAACCATACCAGTAGGTGTATACATTTATGGGGTACATGAGATGTTTTGATAAAGGCATGCAATGTGAACATTGCATGTTCTAACTTATTTATGGTACCTAAAAATCTAAACAATTGAACTTATGAACACAGAGGAGGCAGATGGTTACCAGAGGCTGGGAAGGATACCGTGTCTTATCATTTAAATCCACGCTCAAACACCATTTCATCTAGAGCAAATCTATCGGAACAATTCTGATTCTCTGGAACCTCTGTGTTGGCTTTTATACCTACTTTTCTAATTCCTTCATTTTGTGATTATTTATTGGGTGCTTAGTATTTTCTAGTGAATAGAACAAAATAGTTAACAAACTAAACTCTTCTCTCTCAAATCCCTGCCCTCAAGGAATTTCCGTTCTGATGGGAGAGAGAGCCAAATACAATACATAAGTAAAATACAAAGTTTGACCTTTACTTATAAGTACTTGTGTGTATATCTGCCTCTCCCTCTATATCACTAACTTACATAAGGGCAAGAACAGGCTTATTTAATTTTACTCCCAGAGCACCTGGAACAATGATGAACATACATCAAATGCTCAATCTATTTTTGCTGCATTAGAAAGAAGCCTCAAAAATTTTATCTGTGTACTTCTGCTTCAAGATACTACTTTGATTGGAAAAAAACTGAAACAGAAATTACAATGGCAGTCATCATTTTGGCTACAAGTGCTCCTAGCAGGAGAGTTGACTGATCCTGTCCTATTTACCTATTTGAATTACGGTGGGTACTAGGCTTGGCAATATGAAAGGAAATTCAGGCTGGGTGTGGTGGCTCATGCCTGTAATCCTAGCACTTTGGGAGGCTGAGGTGGGTGGATCACCTGAGGTCAGAAGTTGGAGACCAGCCTGGCCAGCATGGTGAAAACCTGTCTCTATTAAAACCACAAAAATTAGCTGGGTGTGGTGGCATGTGCCTGTAACCCCAGCTATTTGGGAAGTTGAGGCAAGAGAATCGCTTGAACCCGGGAGGTGGAGGTGGCAGTGAGCCGAGATCACACCACTGCACTCCAGCCTTGGTAAGAGAGCAAGACTCCATCTCTCAAAAAAAAAAAAAAAAAAAAAAAAAAAGAAAGAAAGAAAGAAGGGGAAAATCAGTGGTCCTCTCCCTAGTTCTCAGCTTCCAAACACACCCACGCCTGAAGCAAAATGCCAAGTCCCTGTTTCCAGATGTTTTTATTTATTTTTTTCACTTCTTTAGACCCTGCTAATCTCTTTGCAAACTCCATGGATACAGAACAAAGCTCTTTGGCCTTTATGTCACAGAGCTGAGGATTCATTACCAAACACCACAAGGGAGACAATCGCAGTTTTGGAGGCAGAGGGAAAACGTGTCCACATGGAGGCAGGACTGGAATAAGTTCTTCTTTGCCTTCTCAAGAATACCCATAAAAGTGTACTTGCAATCATAATGCACGATTGGATTTTCTCCCTGGGTGCAAGCCCCCCTCCATTTGTGGAGTAGGAGTCAACCACTATCCTGCTTGCTTTCTCATTTATTCGTCATTTGTTTTACTCTCCTTGTGTTTTGCAGTGTGGGCTGATCTGTCAGCCAGATAGTGTTATACCACACAGTCTTTTGCCTCCTTTCCTGCTGGAACTACATTTATTTGCTGAGGTTATCATGGTGCACTGTATGTACCTTGAGAAAAGGAGATAGCAATTTTGTAAGAACAATTTTAAATCAGGAAAAAAATAATTTTATTCTCCAAGGTAAACTCCTTTGTAAAAATACAGTGTCTTGTATAATTGGGGGCACAATGATCACTTCATCTTTATCTCGGAAGCCCATCTGACGAGGGTGATTTTTGTAGGGAGAAAGTGAGGATTTCCTTTTAAAAATTGCCTTTAAAAAGATGAGCTTTTTGAAAATCACCTCCCCATTGAGGAATGTGAGCTTGCATTCATTTTAGACTGTGGTTTTACTGCTTCAGAAAGCCCTTTTTGTAAAAAAGAAAGGGCATGAAGAAAGAGACAAAAAAAAAGGAGAAGAAAAAGGAGAAAGGAGAAAGGAAAATAGACGAGGAGAAGGATGTACAGAGGGAAAGAAGGAGGGAGAGAAGGAAATCTTGAGGAAGCTAGTATCTTTAATTCTATAAGATCACTTTTTCTACAGAAATAATAGTGACCAAACCATTTGCTTTTGCACTTCGTACTCAAGGAAACAGAAGTTTTTCCTATGCTGGTGGTTCTAAGTCTGAATTAATAACATTAAAAGACGTCCCTAGTTATTGCCATAATTTTTACTCAACACCCCGAGAGCTCCCAACTGAAAATTAATAAGGACTAAATTTGTTTGTATTTGAAAATTAAAATTTACCAATGTTGCAGCGATTCAATTTGTTTGTATTTGAAAATTAAAATTTACCAATGTTGCAGCCATGTGGTCGAGTTGAGAGTCGTAGTATCAACCAAGACTGGGCTGTCGACTCCTGAAAAGTTGAAGGTGATTGAAGAGTCCAAAAGCTAGCTCTAAGAGGGTAAACCCCCTAATATAATAATAGATAAAATATCAATATGTGTATCGGCATTGCTATAGATATGTAGGTATTTGAATTTATAGAAATACAGCAAAAAGCAGCACTACCATTGAAAATGTAGATATCAGACTCATGGTGGATTCTGAATTCAAGGAAAAGAAACCACAAGCAAATAAAGGTGCATCTCATGTATCAATTCATTGCGTATATATTACTTGAGCATTTCCTATTTGAAAGGCATTGTTGGAGGTACCAGGGATAGAGTGATGAACAAAGTACTCTCTGAGATTGCCCTCTGGAGCAAGAGGAACAAAAGTGAAAATGAATTAAACACACATGTCAAAAGATAATTTCGGAGGTTGATATTAAGAGAACAAGAAAGTGAAGTAATGTGATGAAGAAGGTGGACAATTTTGAATATTGCCCCACAGCAATGCCTCTCAGAGAAAGTGACTTCTAAGCCCGGATCTGAAGAATGGGAAGGAAAAATCTGCAGATGCATCAAAGGGAGAGAACTGCAGACCAAGAACAGCTGGGAAAAGGCTCTGGGGCTGACATATTGCATTCAATAAACAAAACGAGGCTACTATGGCTCAAGGAAGTGAACAAAGAGAAGGAGACTAGAAGATGGAGGGAATGAGGCTCAGGACACAGGATGGAGCTTCTTCAAAGCTGTGAAAACCTAGAAAAGAAGTTGGATTTGTTTTCCAAGTATCCAGACATAGACTCATAAACATTAAGGTGACAGGTGCACAGTTGGTCTAGGAGAAAAGAATTACAGGTGACCAGAAGACAGGAGAAACACTTTCTCTTTACTCCCTCTATGATTTTATTTCACTGAGGTTTTTTGTTTGTTTTCTTGAGACGGAGTCTCCAGGCTGGAGTGCAGTGGCGTGATCTCAGCTCACTGCAACCTCCACCTGCCAGGTTCAAGCAATCCTCATGCCTCAGCCTCCTAAGTAGCTGGGATTACAGGTGTGTGCCACTATGCCCGGCTAATTTTTGTATTTTTAATAGAGACAGGGTTTCATCATGTTAGTCGGGGAGGTCTTGAACTTCTGACCTCAGGTGATCCACTCGCCTTGGCCTCCCAAAATGCTGAGATTATAGATGTGAGCCACTGTGCCTGGCCCCTCCCTGTATGATTTTAGAAAGTCACAGTCCCTTTCAGGTTTCAAGTACTCATATTTGCCAAGTGGAAAAGTCGAAGATGGTCATGAGATGCATTTCATATGGATGCTTCACTCTTGCTTCCCTGAGATAATGCAACCAGCATGTCCTCAGCTTGGACCTAGGCTTCAGACACCTGAGTTTTGCTTTATTTAACTAACTATGGAACCAGCATAGACTGACCTACTCACTGGAGAGCAGAGGACTTTGGGCTTGCCATGAAATATGAGAATAAGCTGCTTAAACTCAAATCCTAACCCATAGAGTTGGCCCCCTGAGCATGAATCTTGTCCTAAGGTCTACAGCACAGTTTCTGTAAGGCAAAGTCAGCGAGTTATCTGTATAACCTATTAGCTTGCTGTTCGTTATAGAATATACTCCTCCTGCTCATCTGACAACTTTCCTCTGGGTGGGGGGACACAGGAAAATCACCACCGTAGGATACATCCTTCTCATCGGACCATGGCTTAGGCAGAATTTCCTAATGACTCCTTCACAAGCCAACCCTCAGTCACATCAGAGTTTGATGTCACTGAGGTTGGGATGAAAGGGAAGGGACGGAGCCATTTCCTTTGGATCCCTGTCACTGCAGTCAAACAGCATAATTGAAAGTGTTCTCCTTTCTTGAACAGTGAGTCAGCTAGCATTCAAAAAAGGAAAAGGGCTTCTGGTTCTCAATCTTTTCTGTAGACAGATTTGAAACACAAATACCGTGGGGGCAGTTCTCACTGTTGCTCATGATAGGCATTTCCAGGAGCCCTGTGGTCAGGGCTGAATTTCTGCACAGAAGCATCATTTTAGATGAAGCTTAGAATGTGTAAAAGAACACACATGCCAGATATATGCGAGCATCTGATATTCTTCGAGAAAGTGGCAGTGAGAGGTAAAGTAGAAAGAGGACCAAAATATGAGGTCTCAGACCAGCATCCTCTCCTTGGCTGTGCCATCCCACCATGCTGTGATTTTGCATTTAACATACCTGAGCTTCAATGCCCTTATCTATTAAATGATTCCACTATTGACTTTCTTCAGCCACACAAGGAATGTTTCAAGGGCCAGAAGAGAAAATGTAAGTGCAAATATTTTCTGATTAGTAAAGTATCCTCTAAAAAATGAATACTATGAACATCAAGCTTCATTGTGGTTCAAGTCCACACAAAACACAGTCATATATACAAAGTCATGAGATTATGAACCATTTCTAAGTGAGGATGTGTTATGAAAGTCAAGGCTCTAGTATTGATTACAACAATAAGAGCAGCAAGGTTTGAGTATTTAATTTTCTTACTAGAGAACTCTTTGGTTAGGTTGAGGAATCAATCAAAGGTGATGCAAACAGGTGGAAGAATGAAGATTTCACATTTACAGTCAGGTTGAAATTGGAGCAATTAGCTTTTGAAGAGCTAAGGAGATGTAAACAACACTTCCAACATGGTTTGGCTCTATGTCTCCACCCAAACTCACCTAGAATTGTAATTCCTGTAAGCCCCACTTGGGACCAGGTGGAGGTAAGTGGATCATGGGTATGGTTTCCCCCATGCTATTCTTGTGATAGTGAGGGAGTCTCACATGATCTGATGGGTTTACAAGCGTCTGGCATTTCCCCTGCTTGCACTCACTCTGTCCTGCTGCCCTGTGAAGAAGGTGCCTGCTTCTCCTTTGCCTTCTGCCAAGATTGTAAGTTTCCTGAGGCTTCCCCAACCGTGCGGTACTGTGAGTCAATTAAACCTCTTTCCTTTATAAATTACCCAGTCCCAGGTATTTCTTCATTGTAGTGTGAGAACGGACAACTTCCACATGTCATCTTCAGTGGCTCCTGTATGTACCATTTGCTATGGAACCCCTGTCATAGGCCATCATCTTCTCCTGAAAGGTCTGTTTTATCTTCTGCATATGTCTTTGGAGCAGGGATTTTGTTTCTTGATTTTACAAGTACCTAAGGATAGTAAATTGGGCTGAGAACAAGTAAGGAACATGGGAAGGAAACACTTGGGGTAAAATCTGGACAATCCAACATGTCTACATATTTGCCACATTATAAGTAAGGCCACACAGTGCAGGGAAGGTGGAACAATTGTGTGTGTGTGTGTGTGTGGTGGGGGGGAGGGGGCGTGGAATAGAACACTCCAATCAGAGCACGGTTAAGAAGTCACTCTCGTTTTCCAGTTTCTCACCTCTTTACCCCCAAACATGAAAGACTGTGAGGCAAACATCATTGTATTAGTCAGGGTTCTCTAGAGGAACAGGATAAACAGGATAGATGTATATCTGAAAGGGAGTATATTAAGGAGTATTGACTCACACAATCACCAGGTAAAGTCCCACACAGGCTGTCTGCAAGCTGAGGAGCAAGGAAGGCAGTCCAAGACCCAAAACCTCAAAAGTAGAGAAGCCAACAGTACAGCCTTCAGTCTGTGGCCAAAGGCCTGAGAGCTCCTGGCAAACCACTGGTGCAACCCCAAGAGTCCAAAAGCTGAAGAACTTGGAGTCCAATGTTTGACGGCAGGAGGCATCCAGCACAAGAGAGAAATGCAGGCTGGAAGACTCAGCCCAGTCTAATCCTTTCCCGTTCCTTTATCTGCTTTTATCCTAGCCTTGCTGGCAGCTGATTAAATGGTGCCAGATTCAAGGTGAGACTGGCTCTCCCAGCCCACTGACTCCAATGTTAATCTCCTTTGGCAACATCCTCACAGATACACCCAGGAACAACACTTTGCATTCTTCAATCCAATCAAGTTGACGCTCAATATTAACCATCACAGCAATACGTGGTGGGATTTACAGAATAGGGTAATGGGGTTTTGTGTTTCCTTTCCAAGCCCAACAGGCTGCTTCTATAATGAATTCTTTTAAATTGAAAACGTGACTTGTTGGACAGATACCTCCAAACTCATTCAGAATGTCTTGTGGTAAGGCCTGGGAATTTGCATTTTCAAAAGCACTGTCGTGATTTGTATGCACAAATATGTCCTGGGAACTCCGATTTGCCCTCCTCCCTTTATCCTACAGAGTGCTTCCAATGGCTGAATGGAGAGTGAAGGAAAGAGACTTAGGTGGTCTCCCTTTGTCCCAAGTTCAAATTTACCAGTGAAGAGGATTTCACTGGTGCAGTCCTCATTGTGACCTCGAACACAGCTATCGTGGTATGAAGTTTTCAACGTTGACCCCATCACAGGCCTCTTCATTTTTGGTTTTGCGGCTCTTAGATTATAAGATGTCGAATCTATTTTACTACACTGGCAGCAGCCACATAGAACTTTCTGTACAGCATACCATGTCTTTCTTAGATGACAACTTACAGGTGGAAATGATCCAGAATGGAACTGGGGTGACAGTCTACTCCTGTGCTGTCCAATATGAAACCCAGCAGCCCCAAGTGAACTTGAAATGTGGCTAGTTCAAGCTGGGATAAGCAGGAATTGTAAAATGCAGATTGGATTTCAGGCAGTGCCAAAAAAAAAAAATAGAATGTAAAATATCTCATTAATAATTTTTATATTAGAATAATATTGTGAATATATTGGGTTCCATAAAATATATTACTGGGATTAATTTTAGCTATTTCTTTTTTTTTTAATGTGGCTACTGGCGAACTTAAAATTACACACGTTTCACATTGTATGTTCCACTGTGAGTGCTGGGTTAGCTTCTACTACGGATACAGAATATTTAAAACCATAATGCTAAGTGATAAAAATGGGTGCTAGATTCATATATTCTGTAAAATCTCAATTTCTCTTACACACACACACACACACACACACCAGAGTGATACATACAGTATTAAAAATCAGGATTCAAAATTAATACCTTTCAAGTTCTTTAAGCCTTCCATTTAACCAGGATCACGTGTTAAGTTTAGGATGCAGGGGCTTCCATGCACTAATCAAGGACCTCTCAGTTGCATGCCTCAGGGAAATGACACATGACTAGTATGACACTTGATGCCTGTGAATTACAGAACAGAGAATATTCATTCCAAAGATGCTAAAAGACTAATCTGATTTCAAGTGTCATCTGTGGTCAGCACTGGAGGGTGTGCTCTTTCTTGGCATCATAGAAATATCAATCATTCGAATTCAAACCTTGTGTGCAAAATTTGGCCTGGGTACCACAGCCTTCATATACTCCAGAAGAAGATACAGAGGGTCAGAGAAACTGGGCTGCTTATGTAAACCGAATTCCCCAGCCCAATGCAGAAGTCAGAAGAAGAGGTTCAGTTTTAAGTAAATACAAGCGTTGAAACAGTAGCTGTGCTACTGCCCCGAGCCCCAGGCATTGGTGAGATTCCGAATATTCCTTCCTTCTCTGCCCCCTGGTTGTGCTTGTTCCCTTTGAAGAATAATTAAGATTTAATGGCATATTCTCACAGTTTTTTGTCTGCCTGCTTTCTGACTGCCTACTGTGCAGAATGCTTGTGTTTGATCCCGGTCATTGCAAGAACTGTACAGTAATTGCCTATCTGGTGACTCGTTAATGGAGGTCCCCAGAGAGCCAGAACGCTGCTCGTTTGAAGTTCTTCTTGTTTACTGTTGGCCCTTCTGGTTTAATCTATATCATCAGAGAGCCTTGCTCAATTATTGGCAGTTCAATCTCTTCTCATTGGGATACAGGAACTGGGTAAACACTTTTTTTTTTTTTTTGCTTCTTTTTCTTCTCTTTCATTTGTTTTCTTTTTTCTTTTTAAAAATATTTCTTCTTGTCTTACCCAGATGGATCCACCTCGGTAAAGCATGATGTTATCTTGTGCCAGGGGATATGTAGACCACCGGTGACGCAGCTCTTCAGGCTGCTTTTCCCAAAGACAGCAGGTTGGAGGGCAACCAATCATATGGAATGGTTCTCTCCATTTCAGGAGAAAATGACTTCTGCCCATCCTGTAGGATCCAAATGAGGGAGTGCCTTCTCCAGGAGACCTATTAGACACTGCAAACCCAACTCTGGCTGGTTTATTGGCCTGTTCACTCAGTGTTATTATTATTAGAAAACTTCTCAATATTAACTTTGGTCATTTGTGAAATGTTTGTCCCTCTAAACATGGGAGCTCCAAATAACCCAATGTTACATCTTCATATCTCAAACCCTGGGGTTAAAGAGCCTTCTAAGAGCATGGTTAAGGTGTGTTTGCAGACTAAGTGGATGTTCTCTAGGTCATGCTAACATTGCTCTGTCCTTTCTAGGAAAGGAAAAATTCCTCACTAGCTACCAGAGTTCCATGCCCTTCTCTGCTTAACTCTTATTGTCAGGAAATATGGAATTAGAGACATTTCTAAAATAGGAGTTTGGATGTCATTAGAGTAGGGGACCCTGTTGCTGCTAAGATTAGCACAGACAGAGGTTAGGGGTCAGAAGCTATGTAAGGACTTTGAGAAATCTGGCCAGGATGCCTCTAAAGGCTTTCAGCAGCTTAAACGTGGATAGCAACTCCAGTTGACCCAATAGCACTTTTTAAAATTAGACCTAAGCAAAGTGTCTCAGAGCTTTCCCCATGATTAATATCTGAGCATTGGAAGAGCGAACCATACTTCCCACGTGGAGGGCTAAGATCCACATGCAGATAGGTGATTAAAGACAAAGAGACGCAAGAGATGAACAAAAAGACACACTGTTGCTAATGAGGTTCAAGATCCTGAATCCAACATAAACTCTAGACTTAACTAATCATTATATGAAAAAGTACTTTTTCTTTAGTTGATTTGATCTAATTATTTCCAAAATAATCTTAATGCATAGAATTACACGTAACACGAATAGCACCACAATCCTGATGTAAATATGTTTTGTACATTTGGACAACCTTGAATTGGAAAACTTGTACCAGCAATACATTTCAAGTTCCACTGAAAATAATTATCTCAATCACACTTCCGTTCAGTCAGTCATAGGAAATTCCTTTCCTAAGTCAGGCAGCGTGGTAAAGGTACTTTTCATGTATTCGTTGATTTAACCTCGTAACAATGTCACATGACCTAACGACTTTTGTTACTATTTTTATTCTTTATTTAAGGAGAGAGATAAACCAAGGTTGAGAGTGGCGAAACAGTCTTTGTCAGTGTTGTGGATGAGATTCAAATTCAGGTTTCCCTGTCTGCAGAACTCTTCAAGATTATGCTACGTTTGTAACAATAATAATATGATTACCTGTATTTTATTGTTTACTATGGAGAATGATTAAGTAACCAGGCTTAAAGTTAAGCTTGATAAGATAATTCATATAAAATATCCCATGTTGTGCTGTGTTTTTTAGCTCATTATCCTTATAATCTTTTCAGGTGTGTGGGAATTAATTTTGCCATTTTACTGATAGGGCGGGAGACTGATTCCCCACCTGCAAATTGAAATGCTTGCCCGAGGTCCCATAGCGGATGAGTGACAGAATTCGAGTGTGAACCCACTTCTCACTCCAGTTCATCCAAGGTGAACATTTATCCTTAGGTAAACTCATTTTCAATACTTGAGCAACTTCTCTCAGGAATCCTCACATCACCAAGAACCCCAAGTCCAATTTAGAAAACCTTATTAGTCTAATAAGACTTCAGTTCCATCAGCATAATTGGCAGGCACCTCAATCGCAGAAAGTCTAATTATTCTATACTGGATTCCTCATTACTGGGCTTGGAGGGGAGGCAAAATGTGGAGAGAGAAGGAAACACTTGTCAGAAACTGCAGTTGTAGTTTGAGACCTCCCTGCAAGGCCAAAAGCTGTTGCCCGAGGTCTTGGGGGTATTGGAAATCTGGAAGAGGACGTCAGTGTACCGTTAGCCTCCTACGTTCATGTTGGTTTGGGGGCAAAATAGCCAAAAGTTAATATCCAAACTGCATTACAGGAATTAAGACTTTTAGAGAACCTCTGCAGCAGGAAAACCTCAGAACTCAGTGGCACGCTTAGCCTTAAATTACTTTGTTTCTTCTAGAAATGAAGAGTGTAAAATTAGCTTTTCTTTAGAACTAAAAACAACTATAACAAATGCACAATAGACACCCTATGCTTTTTAGACATCAAATAGTCTTCTTTTGGGGGAGGTAAAATATCACCCTTGCTTTCTTTTCTTTTCTTTTTTTTTTTTTTTTTTTTTTTGAGGCAGAGTCTTGCTCTGTCACTCAGGCTGGAGTACAGTGGCATGATCTCAGCTCACTGCAATCTTCGCCTCCCTGGTGCAAGCGATTCTCCTGCCTCAGCCTCCCGAGTAGCTGGGACTACAGGCGTCCACCACTATGCCCAGCTAATTTTTGAAGTTTTAGTAGAGACAGGGTTTCAACATGTTGGCCAGGCTGGTCTCAAACCCCTGACCTCAGGTAACCTACCTGCCTCAGCCTCCCAAAGTGCTGGGATTACAGGCATGAGCCACCACTCCCGGCCCCTTGCTTTCTTTTCAGCCTTCAAAACTAATATGGCATTTTCAATGGCATCCGTAGAATACATTCCTAGAAATAAAAAGGATAACTCACAGGTGATGCACATCTTTGAAGCATTTGACATATGTTGCTAAATTGTCTACCATGTGCCAATCTTCAGTCCTCTGAATTTTCTCTTATTTCCATAATCGTTCATTGTTATTCGCTGGGTAGAAAAAAAAACTAAATTTAAATTCTGCTTTTTTAATTTACTCACTGTTTGACCCTGAACAAGTCTAGACTCCAAACTTTTGCAAAATGATGACAATAAAAAACAGTAGTAACAATACAAATGTTACCTAAGATGGTCCTGATGAAGGTTGAATAGATGATGCTAAGGGCTGGGTAAGTATTGTTATCGGTGCACATATAACAAGCTCCAGTAACACATTGCAACATGTGCTCTAACAGTTAAACCCCAGGGTGCTTGAGAGCCAGTGGGAGGATCCGATAAACAAGACTTGAATATCAAGGCAGGCTTTCTGAAGGAGGTGACATCTTCACAGAATGGGTTTCAATTTACTTTTACCACTTTCAACATTTCATGGATTTTTAAAGACTCAGATTGTGATTTTCCAGTCCACATTCCAAGTCAGTCAGACTCCTGCCTCCTCAGAAGGCAAACAGTGTTCAAACAGTGTCCTGACTCTAAAAAAGCACCAGCT
This sequence comes from Macaca mulatta, assembly GCF_049350105.2. Taxonomy (NCBI): domain Eukaryota; kingdom Metazoa; phylum Chordata; class Mammalia; order Primates; family Cercopithecidae; genus Macaca; species Macaca mulatta. Next base: position 9,212,663 of record NC_133425.1, on the reverse strand, counting down.
GACCGGGCGCGGTGGCTCACGCCTGTAATCCCAGCACTTTGGGAGGCTGAGGCAGGCAGATCACGAGGTCAGGAGATCGAGACCATCCTGGCCAACATGGTGAAACCCCGTTTCTACTAAAAATACAAAAAATTAGCCGGATATGGTGGCGGGAGCCTGTAGTCCCAGCTACTCGGGAGGCTGAGGCAGGGGAATTGTTTGAATGTGGGAGGTGGAGATTGCAGTGAGCTGAGATTGCGCCACTGAACGCCAGTCTAGTGACAGAGAGCGACTCTACCAAAAAACAAACAAACAAAAAACAGCACTAGCTATCAGAAGACAATAAATTTTCTTGTTTCACATTACACCAATAAACACTAAGTTGAATATTTTAATGTATTGATCTTTACTACATCACACTGTTCCCATTTTACAAGCTGTTTCATGATTTTTAAAATTAGTTCACTTTTAATTGACAAATAATAAGTGTGTATATTTATGAAGTACAATGTGATGTCTTGATCTGTGTGTACGCTGCAGAAAGATTCAATCAAGCTAAATAACATACCTGTCACCTCACCACCTTATCATTTTTTGGTGGTCAGAATTTTAAAAATCTATTAGCAACTTTGAATTGTACAATACATCATTTTTAACTATGGTCACTACGCAGTACGATAGTTTTCTAAAACATCCCTTCTGTCTAACAGAAACTTTGTGCCCCTTGAGAAGTATCTTCCTTTTCCCAATCCCTCTTCCTTTCCACCCAGCCTCTGATAACACCTTTCTCCGCTCTGCGTCTGTGGAATCTACTTTTTTAGATTCCACATATAAACCATTTCATACTTTAAAAACAAAACCTTTAAACAAGAATAAGATGTAACCACAGCATGAAAAGAAGCCCGATTCAGCAGTAAAAGCCACTTAATTATGTGTACATATCCAAGAGGGCTATTATGCCCCTGCTTTCTCTAAACAGAGCTTCTGAAGGAATTTTCTCTAAAAGTACCATTAAGAACTCAACTCAACTTACAAACACATGCACCCCCCGGGGACTCCACCAAGACCAAGTTATTCCACTTCATTTCAACGCACAACTTGTTATATCAACTAGTCAGTAGGTGTAATTGTTCCACACCAACCATTTTTGACGAAACCAATATTGGTTGATAGACTAACCTCTCAATTTGTCTTACTTCATTCTTAAAAAAAAAAAAAAAAAAAAAAAGAAAGAAATCTATGCATTTTTGGACATCCACATGTTCCAGAATATCCATGATATACTAGAAGCACGCCTTTGGTGTTCCTTCATCTCATTCACTGGTGATCCTCTAACAATTTTAATGATATATATCTGACTTGTCCAGTATTTCCTGATTTTACACCTGACTCAAAATTAACAAGAGGCAGTTTGAGATTATTGGAAGAGATTTGTACTTCCAGTCAGGAAAGCTGTATTCTAATCACAATCCTGCCACTGGAATCCAAGGTAAGTCATATACCCTCTCTGGGTTGTTTCTTCTTGTTTAAAATAAAAGTGTATTGAAGGGTTCAGCTGTCTATAACAAAAGAGAAGGAAGGAAAGAAGGAAGGAAGAAAAGAAGGAAGGAAGGAAGGAAAGAAGGAAGGAAGGAAGATAAGTTTATTTCTGTTTCATATAAAAATAGCCCAGTGTAGGTAAGTCAAGACCGGTACAGTAGCTCTATGGTTTCAGAGACCTAGGCTTTTAATCTTATTGCTCCACTATCCTCAGCATGTTGACTTCATGGTACCAGAGAGCTGACCTAGCTCCGGCCACCACAACCAGGTTCCAGCCAACAAGAAGGAGAAAGGACATACTCTTCTTTTTCAAGGAGACTCTCCAGAAGATTCTTGTGACACTTCTACCTATAGACCTTTGGCCAGAATTTCGTTACACATCACATCTAGCTTTGAGAGAGGTTAAAAAAAGAGTAAACTTCTGGTTGGGAAGTCATGTATCTAGCTGAAAATCAGAATTCTGTGACTAAGAAAGAAGAACGAAGGCAAGAATGAATATCAGGCAGCATCCAGCATCCCGTCTCAAAGCATTAGACCATGAGTGGCCCAGAGGCTGATATGGACGAAAGTCCAAGCTACCTGAGATTAATGTACAATATTTTAGCATTTTCATTTCATGAAAGAATTACAAGTGGGACAGTTAATGAAACTCCTCTTGTCTGTTTCGGCATATATATTTTTGACCGAGACTGACACAGGTCACGAGAATGACTCTGCAGAGCTTTCAAAACTTTTCCTAATTCTGTGCCTCTCCTAACTCTACAGGAACGCCCAAATTCTACGAAAAAGGAACCAGATGGGAACAGTATCAGGGGAAAGAAAATACCATAGTTTGCCTCAGAAATGTTTCTCTTTTCCCTCTGATGTCTCCTACTTTCTTTTAGGAAAATTTATAGCATCTTATGACCAATTTTCTATGCATAAAAACCTAAAAAATGGAGAATTTTCTAACCTCCTTGGAGCATGAATCTGCAAGGTCCAGTTGGCTGCCCGTATAGCACAGAGCTCATGCATCAACCACGAGCAAAAGTGAGAAGCATTTTAAAAGCCTCATTTGGGGGTTCAGTGGAAGAGAAAAGAAAATGCTGGCCGGGCACGGTGACTGGTGCCTATAGTTCCAGCACTTTGGGAAGCTGAGGTGAGATAATTGTTTTGAGCCCAGGAGTTTAAGACCAGCCTGGGCAACACAATGAGATCCCATCTCTACATAAAGAAAAAAAAAAAATCAGCTGGAAGTTGTGGCACATGTCTGTAGTCCCAGCTACTTGGGAGGGCTGAGATGGGAGGATTGCTTGAGCCCAGGAGGTTGAGGCTGCAGTGGGCTATGATTGCACCACTGCACTCCAGCCTGTACAACAGAGCAAGACCCTGTCTCAAAAAAAGTAATAATCTGAAAACAAAATGCTTTAAATAGAAAGTGGTGACCACCTTGACCCATACTGCTTAAGCAAGAAACTCTTGCTATGCCCCCAGTTATGTTTGGCATCACCCTAATAGGGTTGACAGAGCTGCACAAATCAAAAAGTAGGGTCAACGAAGTTAAATAATGACCAAAATGAAAGCCCCCACCACGTAGCAAAAGCAGTGCTAGCAAACTCTATTGAATTCAGATCCTGTCACTCTTGTCTGGTATTGTATCCCCAAGCACCTAGTTGAGTGTCCAGCATCTGTGATCAATAAGTATTGTTTGATTGAATGAATGAGCAAGTGAATGGCTAACTCCAAAGTTCATGTTCTTTTCCTGTATCCATCTTCCACCATGATTAGTGCTGTGTTCTCCCTGCTAGAAATACTTGGCAAATCGGAAGGTGATAAAACCTACAATGGAGCAGATTCCCACTGTGCTGCAGAATTGGAAACCACATCTTATCGCTGCATAATAGCCCTGGTTCTATTTCCCACATCACAGAGAATGCAGCCTACAAGAGATTGAGTTATTCCACACAAAGACTTCACAGGAGGAAGAAAAAAAATGTTGTTTTGATTCACTCTTTTTTTTGTCATTTCAAATACAATAATGCACATTTTTATCAGAAGCTAAATGATAGTGCTTACAGTATTTAATATCTGAATTCAATTATGTTTCTGAAGGCTTATTACCATAGTAAAAGGAAAAATAGTTCAGAGAATTTCTAAAAGCATCAGGGTACAGTTGTTAGGGGAAAAGTACACACTGTTAAAGAAACTATGTACTTACATAAAAGAGAGACAGTAAGACCAGCACAGACAGAGAAACACACACACACACACACACACGCATGCATGCACATGCACACATATGGCAGAAACACACACATAGATAGGAAGGATAAAGAGACAGAGAGCTTCCAGTATGTTCCTCCCATGTTCTTCACAGCTCTTGCACCATCCTCTCTTTGTATCCATATGCAAAAGAATGAATTTGGACCCATAGCTTATACCATACACAGCGCTCAACCAAAAATGCATTAAAGGCTTAAACAGAAACTGTAAAACTCCTAGGAGAAAACATGGAGGAAAACTTCATGACATTGTGACATTGGTCTTGGCAATTAATTCATGGATAATGTATCAAAGCACAGGTAATGAAGGCAAAATCACCAAGTGGGACAACTTCCAAACTACAAAGCTTCTGCACAGCAAAAGAAACAATCAAAGAAGTGATAGGAAACCTATGCAATGGAAGAAGATATTTGCAAGCCACATACCAGATAAGGGATTAATTACTAAAATGTTTAAGAAACTCCTACAACTCAATAGCAAAAAACAAAAAAACCTAACAACCCAATTTGAAAATGGGTAAAGGACTTGAATAGACATTTCTGCATATGGCCAACATGTATAAGGGGAGATATTCAGCAGCACTCATCAGGGAAATGCAAGTCAGATCCACAAGGAGATATCACTTCACACCTATTACCTTAGAATTATTTTTTAAAAGAAGACATGTGTTGGTGAGGACATGAAAAAATGGAACCCTTATACATTGTTGGTGGGAATGAAAATGGTGCATCTGCCGTAGGAAACAGTATGAGGATTCCTCAAAAAATTAGAAATAGTACTGTCATCTTATCTAGACATCAGACTTCCGGATATTTAGCCGAGAGATTTGAAAGCAGAATCTTGAATAGATGTTTGTATACCCCGTTTATAGCAGCATTCTTTACAATAGATAAAATATAAAAGCAATTCAAGTGTCCATCAATGGCTAAATGGATACGTAAAATGTGGTGTATACATACAATGGAATATTTTCCAGCTTTCATTTAATTTATTCTTGTTTTGGAGATAGAGTCGCCCAGGCTGCAGTGCAGTGGCGCAATCTTGGCTCACAGAAAACCTCCACCTCGTGGGTTCAAGCGATTCTTTTGCCTCAGCCTCCCAGGTAGCTGGGATTACAGATGAGCACCACCGAGCCTGGCTAATTTTTGTATTTTTATTAGAGACAGAGTTTCACCATGTTGTCCAGGCTGGTCTCAAACTCCTAAACCCGATCCACCCGCCTCAGCCTCCCAAAGTGCTGAGATTACAGCCATGAGCCACCGCGCCTATTCTGACATATGCTACAACATAGATGAACCTCGAGGAAATAACAGTCAGTGAAATTAGTCAGTTAGGACAAATATCACATAATTCCTCTTGTATGAGGTATCTAAAATACTCAAATACAGAGAAGCAGAAAGTAGAATGGTGGTTGCCAGGGGTAGGGCTGAGGGAGAAACAGGAAGCTGTTATTCAATGGGCATAAAGTTTCATTCATGCAAGATAAAGAAGCTCTAGAGGTCTGCTGTACAACATTATGCCTATAGGTAACAATACTGTATTGAATATTTAAAAATATGCTGGCTGGGCAACCGTGGCTCACGCCTGTAATCCCAGCACTTTGGGACACCAAGGCAGGTAGATCGCCTGAGGTCAGGAATTTGAGACCAGTCTGGCCAACATGGTGAAACCCCGTCTCTACTGAAAATACAAAAATTAGCCTGGCATGGTGGTGCATGCCTCTAATCCCAGCTATTTGGGAGGCTGAGGTAGGAGAATCACTTGAACCCGGGAGGCGGAGGTTGCAGTGAGCTGAGATTGCACCACTGCACTCCAGCCTGGGTGACAGAGCAAGACTCTTTCTCAAAAAACATTAAAAATATTATATATACATATATACGCACACATATACACACATATATATACATATATACATATACTGATATATACATATATATACTTACATATATATGCGCTAAGTGGGTAGATCTCCCATTAAGTGTTCTTACCACAATAAAATAATAACAATAAATAATATCCTCCAATCATTTTTTATGATTTAGCTGGAGTATTTTGTCAAAGAGCAAATATGATATTTTCACCCATCTGCCTAAAATCCTGTGATATGTTTCCCACTGGTCATGGGATTAAGGCCAGAACTCTACACTGGCTCCCACTGGCCGAATCTGGGACAATGTAAGCATTGAAATAAACAATGACAGAAATGCATTATTACCTATTAAGTAAAATAAGAGTCTATGAATTCATGATGATATTTATAGATTAACTAATAGGAAGGGAAGCTTTTTCTTATTTTATATTGCCAAAAAACAAATATTGAATAAATGGCAGACTTAGAAAACCCCCAGTGGATGCTAAAATTAGAGAGTGAAAGATTGATGGATAACAGGATATTCACATAGTCAAATGAATTTTCCTCTAATCACTTATTATTTACAAAACATACAATGTAACTTTATAAAGAGGTAACCTGGCAGACGCCAGCTTAACAAAGTGGCCACGCTTATTTATTTATTTTTATGTTTTTTTAATTTTTAATTTTTAAAAATTTTTGTAGGTACATAGTAGGTGCACATATGAGGTACATGAAATATTTTGGTACAGACATGCAATGGGAAATAAGTATATCACGGAGAATGGGGTACCCATCCCCTCAAGCATTTATCCTTCAAGTTATAAATAATCCATTTACATTATTTATTTAAAAATATATGTTAATCGTATATAATAACCTTGAGCAGTAGGATATAACTCTCACATGCTTAGTGTTCCAATAATGGAACAGTAGGCATAAGTGGGCTAAAGGAATCTAAAGCATGATCCTGAATTGCACACAGAGGAAAGCATTAGCTATAGTGGGCAATATTTGGATTATTGTCACATTTGAGTATGGGCTCTGGATTAAATTATAGCATTGTGTCAAAGTTGAAGTTTCCGTTTTTGATTATTGCATTGTGTTTATGTAAGAGACTATCCTTGCTTTTCAAAAAGACATTGAAGAATTTAGGAATAAAGGGATATGATAATTCAATTTACCCCAAATGAGGGAAATTAGATCTATATTTAAATCTATCTCTCTCTCTAATATTTACTATCTATAATCTATAATCTATCTATCTATAATATATCTATATCTATATGTCTATATCTATCTATAATCTTTGTATGTGTACATTATATATTTGTATATATGTATATGTGTGTTACCCGAAAAGGTACTGGTGCATACTTACAGATATAAGGTATATAGAATGAAAAGTCAGTGATTCAAAAGGAGATACTTTTGTAAACAATTGAGTAAAGAGTATTCTTGTACTTTCTTACAACTCATCCTTAAGTTTGATAAATATTAAACTACCAAGTTGCATCCTATCCTGAATACCCTACTTGAGGTCTTATAAGAGTTGGTGCACACCTCCCCTTTATGTTATCCCTTGCTCTAAAATCCAGACGTTCTGCTTTTTTTTTTTTTTTTTTTTTTTTTGACGGAGTCTTGCTCGGTTGCCCAGGCTGGAGTGTAGTGGTGCAATCTCGTCTCACTGCAATCTCTGCCTCCTGGGTTCAAGCAATTCTTTTGCCTCAGCTCCCTGCCCAGTCGCTGGGATTACAGGTGCATGCCACCACGCCCGGCTAATTTTTGTATTTTTAGTAGAGATGGGTGGGGTTTTGCCATGTTGGCCAGGCTGGTCTCGAACTCCTGACCTCAGATGATCCACCCACCTTGGCCTCCCAAAGTGCTGGGATTACAGGCGTGAGCCACCACACTCAGCTAAGATGTTCTGCCTTTAATCTCTCAAGTTCACTATGCTGAGTTCTACCACCAGCCCCTTCATAGACCACTCTTCCTGCAACTCCCTTCTGCTCACCTTCACCTCTGCTAGGTAAGATCTCATGGAATTAGAGAGCTTGGCATAACGCTTTTCCAACAGAGATGGAGAGTGTCATTTGCATAAAACCATTTTTGTTATCTAATATGACTTTGTTTCTTGATATGTTTATGCCAATGAAAAATCACTGCTTAAAAGAGTATCGAAGCCTTAAAAATAATATGTATTTTGCTATAATTAACGTTTTTGCATAAAAACATTGAAAATTATAAAAAAAAATAAACCCCAACTTCATCATTTTAATACTGAATACTGTTAACACATTCTCTTTTGTCTTTCTGCTGACAGAAAGAGAGAGATTGGAGAAAAGGAGGACTGTGGGCTCCAGCACCATGCTTCTGAATTAAAGAATTTTGCATCCTTCTTTGTTGATGATATAATTACATAACATTCACAGGCCACCCACTGACCAACTGCATTGGGTCAAAACATTATCTTTTAAAGTTTTGTTTAAATGTTGCTGGGAAATCCTTCGTTCTGTGTTTTCTTCTCTGCACATCGGGTAGACCATGGCTTGTTCACTTTAAACCAAGGGAGAGCCTTGTATCCTGGAAGCCTTCGTCTCAATACATTCCAGCATCAGCACAATCTAACGGGCCACATCAATCGCTTTGCAGTCACAGACAGAGGCCAATTTCTCTCGAGAAGTGAGCTGAAGCTCAATGATTAAGAAATTTGGGGACTCAAGGCTCCTCTCTCTGTCTTTCTTTGGTTCTCTAGATGTGGTACATTATTCAAAGTCCACATCTCTTTACTTCACCATGTTTAAAATAGAAAGGAGAAATCTAATTTTATGCTCACTTTTATTCTTCCATTTATTCAATCAAAGTAGCACTCATTGGGCACCATTTCTAAGCGAGGCACTCTTACTGGGTAGGGAGACTGAGCAGAAGCGATCATCTTTCCGTCGGATGCTCTCCCCCCAGCGGGACAGACAGGTATTGAACAGAATATTATAATACAATGCAATCAGTTTTGCAGTAAGAGGATAGTCTCCATGCTAGAGGAGTTTAGAAGAGAATTTTTCTGAAATAATCTTTAGCCTGGCTTCAACAACGACGGTGAGGAGCCAAGAGAAGAATTGCATGTTATTGCAGAATACTGAGGCCTGTGCACCAGTCCAGGGCTGGTAAAGGCGGCAGAGTGGCTGCGGATCTCCAGCCTGGGTCCTTGGCAGACATTATTAATCAACCCTTATTACCCTTTGAATCCAATTTGGAAAGCTCTTCTTAAAAGTGTGCCTCAAAATCTGAATCCAAATGTTTTGGATTCAGTCAAACCTTCGTTAGAACTCAGCCTCTCTAATGGTGGGATAGATAAACTTGGGTAAGACAATCAACATTTCTTACTTCCTCAAATTCTCCTCCTTACAGAGCTCATGTGATAATTAAGTGAAATAATATAGGTAAAGCTCTACCTTAGACACTACTGATGGGATTGTGAAGTGACGCTGCCACATTGGAAGACAGTTTCCTTAAAGTTAGGCATAAGTTTGCCACACGTGATAGCCACTCTTTTTTTTTTGAGACAGAGTCTTGCTTTGTCGCCCAGGCTGGAGTGCAATGGCGTGATCTCTGCTCACTGCAACCTCTGCCTCCTGGGTTCAAGTGATTCTTCTGCCTCAGCCTCCCAAGTAGCTGGGATTACAGGCATGTGCCACCACGCCCGGCTAATTTTTGTATTTTTAGTAGAAATGGGGTTTCACCATGTTGGCCAGGCTGGTCTCAAACTCCTGACCTCAGGTGATCTGCCCACCTCAGCCTCCCAAAGTGCTAGGATTACAGGTGTGAGCCACCACGCCCGGCCAACAATTCTATTCCTAAGTATTTAAGGAAATGAGAACATATATCCACCCCCAAATTTGCTATGTGCATGTTAATAGTGGCATTATTTATAATAGTCAGAAAATGGAAGCAACTCAGATACATGTCAACTAATGACTGGATAAATCAGATGTGATCTATCCATATAATGAAATATTATTTAGAAATCAAAAAGAACAAAGTACTCATCCATACTACAACAGAGATGAACCTTAAAATCATTATATGAAGTGACAGAAAACACTACATATTATGTGATTCTGGTTACCCATTAAGTCGAGAAAAGGCAAAGTATAACAAGTTACTGGCTCCCTGGGACTGAAGATAGGAACAATGATTGACTGAAAATGGGCTTGAGAGAGTTTTTTAGGGTGATGGAAATGTTATAAAATTGTATCGTGGTGGTGGTTACACAACTCTGTAAATTCACTTAAAAATCATTGTCTTGTACACTTAAAATAATCGAATTTTGAGTTATATAAATAACACCTCACTGAAGCTGTTGAAAAGATATATAAAGTTTTAGGATGGAATCTAGACACATTCAACACTGTTATTCCAACTCTCTTCTTTCAAAAAGTCTTCTCGGACTAGTCCTGTCACCCAACATAAACTACTTTCTCTACATCACTGTATTTGTAGTTATTTCTTGGCATCGAAACCCAACTTACCTCATGACATGGCTTGTTGTTTGACATTGCATAATTTAACTTTTGGTATACATATTTTAATACCTCCCCAAAAGAATGTAAACTCCCCGAGGATAGGGATAATCTCTTATTTATTTTTGTATCCTCATCCTTGGCATGTAGCCTTTAGCTTGGCTGCTGGCACAAAATTCAAATTCCAATATTTATTAATGTATTATTAACTTCGACACTAAAAAAAAAGAACTTTTTTGCCAACTGTGGTTTCTGAGTGAGAAAGGGAAGTAATCACAAGAATGGCTACTTTCAAGGGTGAACACATTTTAGAAAACAGAGCAGCATAAAAGCAAGATCAATTCAGAGACACTGCTGATTCAGGCTCAGCGTGGCTAATTAATTTACACTGCCATGATCACTGCAGACACATCTAAATTTTAGATTATTTTTATCTTGGCAAAGAAACCCTAACCCAAGCCAGCCTTTTGTTGCTAAGCATTTAGCGAAACAGACATTAAAGGAATTGGAGGAAAAAATTAAAGCTTCCGTTAGGTATTTTTTTAATGACAAATTGATGTCTTTTAGAACAATTCAAAGAGTAGCATTTTATGTAAGAACAACCTTTAAGTCAATTAAATTAATTGATGTGTGTGTTAAGATCAGCCAATGAGTTCACTGTCTTTCATCTAAACAGGAAAAAGAAGTTGGAATGGCTTTGTAGAATCTCAGATGCGAAGGTTGCTTTGAGCTCATTAAGTGCTGCTCAAACTTTTAATGGTAGTTTAAGGCAAACACTGAAGATAATGCTTCAGAATTTTGCAGTTTTGTCTTACAGTGAAGGGAGGTAAGAGTGAACTAGACAATTGTTGTTTTATCTATCAGCATCCGCTTCCCCTTATTTGGGGATAGGACCTCAGTTCTCCTTTAGGAGCTCCCCCTATCCCCGTTCTTTGTTTAGGTGGCACTGAACCAACACCCATATGACCTGAGCTCCTCTATCCATGAGGACCCACAACCGTTGTCCAGCTATAGCTTGTGATATTAATATAGCCAAACCAAAATCATTGAATTCTCATACTTTCTGTGAACACTGTGAAAGAGAAACTGTTTTGCTTTTGTTTCTTTCTATTTAAAAACATCTTTAAAACTTTTCTAAAAAGTTGAAAATTGCAAAGATGCGATTATCTTGATATCCTTCAAATAGATTTACAGTTTTTAAATACGTTAACACTTCAATATGTTCTGACTCTTTCTCATTCTCACTCTCTCAGTGTGTGGGGGGGTGTGTATATATATGAATCTGAGTATAAAGTCTATATTTTTTTTCTGCATCACTTGAGAACAAGTCACAGCTACAATGATACTTTATTACAAAATATTTCAGCAGGTAAATTCTAAGAACAGGAACATTCTCCTATGTAACCATAATATAATTATCAAATTCAAGGCTGGCGCACGGTGGCTCATGCTTGTAATCCAAGCACTTTGGGTGGCCAAGGCAGGTAAATCGCTTGAGGTCAGGAGTTTGAGACCAGCCTGTCCAACATGGCGAAACTCTGCCTGTAATAAAAACACAAAAATTAAATGGGTGTGGTAGAACACATCCGTAGTCCCAGCTACTTGGGGGCTGAGGTGGGAGGATTGCTTGAGCCTGGGAGTGGAGGCTGCAGAGTCAAGATTGCACCACTGCACTCCAGCCTGGGTGACAGAGTAAGACTGTCAAAAAAAAACAAAAAAAAAAACAAAAAACCAAAAAAATCAAATTCAAGCACTTTAATGTGGACACAATATCATTATCTAATGTTTTGAAATTTAGTAAAGTGTGTTAACAATGTCCCTTACAACATTTTAAATTCCAGGATCCAAGCCAAGGTCACACATTGCCTACCTGCCATGTTTCATGATTGGAAACAGTTTCCCAGCCTTTCTTTGTCTTTCATGGCAGTGAAATTGTGTGAAAACTGAAGGCAAGTTGTTCTCTGGAATGTCCCTTAATGTTGGTTTGCCTGATTTCCCCTCATTTAAAAATTTTTTTTATTTCCATAGGTTTTTGGGGAACAGGTGGTATTTGGTTACCGGAGAAAGTTCTTTAGCGGTGGTTTGTGAGATTTTTGTGCACCCATCACCTAAGCAGTATACACTGAATCCAATTTGTAGTCTTTTATTCCTCAACCCTTTCCCACTCTTTCCCCTTGAGTCATCAAAGTCCATTGTATCATTCTTATGCCTTTGCATCCTCGTAGCTTAGCTCCCACTTATGAGTGAGAACATACGATGTTTGGTTTTCCATTCCTGAGTTACTTCACTTAGAATAATAGTCTCCATTCCTCCCGTTTTTAAATTTAGGCTTTGCATCTTTTGGCAATAATGCCAAAAACTATCTTTTTCCTCATTCCATCACTAGGAATAATACACTCTCTTTGCAACGGGAGAATATAAATTTGTAGCTACTGGTCATCATCTATGCTCTTACTGGAGAAGTCCTGCCTTATGATCAGGCAGCAGAGAGGAAAGCAGGCAAACACGTGGAGAGGAATGGAGCCCTGATGCTATCGTTGCAATGAATGGCAGCTCTCACTGCCTCAATAGAGCCCTCCAGACATCAGTTTTGTTAGCCAATCAAATGCTGGGTTAAACTCAATTTTTTTTTTCCACAAGCCAATACATTTTGCAAGCCAATACAGTATTAGGTTATTAGATGTTTTCATTTACAATGGAAAGAGGACTAATATGGTCAGGTCATAAAAGGAAAGGAAGAAATGTTGAAAGAAGGTAGACAGAAAACAAGGAAGGAAAGGAAAATGTAAGGAAAGAGAACTCTAACCCCTAACAAAGAAAAAAAAATGGAAAGAAAGGAAAACAAAAAGAAATAAGGGGAAGAAGAAAGACAGAAAGGAAGAAATGAAGCAAGAGATAATAAGATGAAGAAAAGAAGGAAAAGCAATCCACAGGGGCTGCTGAAATTTGGCCCTGATGCATGCTCCACCGCTGCCTAAGGCTTTTGCAGAATGCAAGCTCAAGTGTGCTGAGGAACAGGTGCTTGCGTTTCCTCTGTTCTGGCCTCCTTGCTCTGCCACCACACTGCTGCCAACACTGCTGCTGACCTCCTGAGATTGTCACTGCACGTGGCTCTGCTCTCAGAGTTCATTGTTGCTACCACACCGGGCCACCTCCCAAGTGAGGACAGGGCCCTTGCCTAATTCCTCAAGCACACCTGAGTCTGGGCTGCAGCTTTGAAAATATATGGAAGGCTGGGGATTAAGACAGCAAATATATTGCAAATAAATCTTACAATGACAGAAACCCTCCTTTGGTGCTGTACAAAGCTGTGCCTCTGACACTTCTTTATTCGGCAGCTTACCACTCTCTACACTGAAACATAATGGGTGCCTCTTTACCATTGATTCTGTCCCAAATGGAAGGGAAAGATTTTACTTATGCCAAACTGTCACCTACACTTAATCCTTCTCATTCCCTGTCCCAGGAATAATTGCTTTCCAAGATGATCAACGGTAAGAGTATTCCTTCACTTTAGTGGAAACCATAGGCCCAAGACTACTTGAAAATAGCGCCATATTAGTGGACTTCCCAACTTCTAACCCAACACAACTCACGACCCCTTATATCCTTTCCCAACTGAGATCACATCAACTTCCATGCAACTTTATTTTCAAACCTTTAGCACTGAGATTTTCAAAAGTTTTTGGCCTACTCTTAAGTATGATCCAACATAATGGGTGCACCAAAATCTCACATATCACCACTAAAGAACTTACTGTGTAACCAAATACCACCTGTCCTCCAAAAACCTATGAAATTAAAAGAAAGAAAGAAAGAAAAGAAATGGAGAAACAAAACAAAACATGAAAAAAATAAATAAAAAGGCAAAGATGATCTATTGAGAACCCTGAGATTGGGCAGACGTTGGATATAATAAAAATTTCATGAAGACAAGATCTGCAGACTCGAGAGCCAGGTGAATAAGGAGTTTTGGACGACAATTTGGGAAAAGAGCAGGAGATCTTCAGCAAAGTATTCAGAAAACAATGAAGATAAGGTTTCTTTCCTGGAGGAGGTTTTGTGGAATAGTTCTATAAGGATAAGTGATAGGGTAATAATACTTATTAACTAGGAAAAGATAGTGATTATGGGAGGCAGTAGCTTTTTCTACGTTAATTTCAAGGGCTTCATTCAAGAGGCAACCTAGACAAGCCACAGGTAAATCCTTTCTTGTTGATTTACACAGGGTTTGACACAGTAACTTTCCTTCCATGGGATCCTAAATCTGGCCAGTATTCTAGGAAATGGCAAAGAAGATGTTTGTAAAACCACTTTTGTGAGTCTACTTTTGTCCAAAATTGCAAAAAATAGCACAATTGTTTTTTATTCTCCTTGGTTTATTTTTTCTAGACCTTTCCCACTTCTTCTGATATTTGCCTAACCACTCAACTATTGCTTCTTGCTGTTAAAAAATGACCACCATTGACTCCTCCATGTGAATTAGTAGTACTCACTTCAATAAAGAATGATAGAAGAAATTATGATGACTCTGATGATTCTGGATCCTCATAAAACAGAAGAAAAGGTAAAGCAAGAGTCCCAATGTGAGTTTGAAGAGTTTACCCTCCTGGTAAGAGCCCTTGGGAGAAGATACATCTTTAATGAGATTTCAGATTCATTTTTACCTGGGTATCAGGGAGATTATTGGCCGGAAGCCCATTCCAATGCCTTTCAAAACAGTGTGAAGATGGCTTTTGCACTATCTACGAAATCCTACCTTAACTAATTTTATTCTTCCAGTAGATAACACAGTCTCTGTATCATATGCCTTCATGTATATTTCTCCACTGAGATAGAATTTCCTCTCCTACCTCTCTTATGCTTTATGAGTCAGAGTCTTGATATCAGAATAAATATAAATAAACAAAACAAAGCAAACAAATGCTACACATATCAAAATGCTGGTGATGCTTTTTTATCTGCCCATTTGTGGCCACTCTCAACAATGAATCACCAGTTATCAGTCTTCACAACTGGCTTGTTCTGTGTGTGCTGCTATAACAAAATATCTTGGACTGGGTAATTTATAAAGAACAAAAATTAATTTCTTACAGTGCTGGGAACTGGGAAGTCCAAGATCAAGGCATTGGCATTGGTGTCTGTGGAGAGCTGCTCTCTGCTTCCAAGATGCTGCCTTGCTTCTGTGTTTTCACATGGTGAAAGGCAGAAGGGCAAGAGTCTGCTCCTCTCAGTCTTGAGCCCTTTTATAAGAGTGCTCATCTTATTTATGAGGGCAGAACTCACATGACTTAACACCTCCCACAATCAACATCTCATAATACTACTGCATTAGTGAATATGTTTCAACATGAATTTGAAAGAGGACACCATCACTGAAACCAGAGCAACAATGAACAAGACGCAGTCAGGTTTCTGGGTGGCTGGAGAATATTTCACAAAATAGAGCCTCTCGAATTCAAGCACTTTGACCTAGGGGATTGCCCCCCGGTACTTTTTCTCCAAGCCTGTTTTCTTTTGCCTGGGTAACCAGTATAATAAACTTTCATAATCTAGCTTCACAGAGGGAAGTAGATTAAAAGCCACAAATTGCGAGAAGAAAAGGAGTTTTCTGGAAGTTGATGATAATTAGAAGTAAAATCGGATGCCAGACTTACAGTGAGGAAAAAGAGCAAGTCTTAAAAATCACACAAAAAGCAGACAGAGTAGTTTCAAAAGCTGAGGATTTCTGGGGGCATTTAGTGCTAAGACAAACCTGCCTTCCCACCTGAGTCAACCCCAGAGCATCCTCTTTTTATGTTACCCTCGCCCAAAGAACCTGTTTGACATTTGACCTTGAATCCTTAGAGAAAAGGTATATTGTGTTGGATAAATTTTTCTTTAGAGAGCAGAAGGGAAAGTGAGATGTTTATTTAAAATGCTTCTATGAAAAATAAAAGGTAAAGTAAGAACAAATCACTTGAGTATATAAAGAGCTCAAACTTAAGTTATTTAGAAATTAAATTGTCATAGAGCAATTCACATTCTTATGTTGCCTGATAAATGAGTTATCAGAACAGAAGAGATGATATATGGCTAGGTGCTATCATGGTGGGAAAGGAGAGAAACCTGTCCCAAGAGAAACCAAAGATTTTAAGGCAGTGTTGCAAGCCCCTTCCTGCTATTGAGACCTCGTCACCTTTAAATCTAAAGCTTCTGAAATCTGGAAAAAAAAAAAAAAAATTACCAACATTGGCACCAACTGCCCACTACAGCATATTTGCCAGTGCTGGTGTGATGGTTGAATTTATTCTGGTCCAGAACAGTGAACAACATCAGAGGAAAAAGGAGTCAGCGTTGCCCATCCTAGAGAAATGGGTGCAAAGAGTCAGCACCCATGGACTGATCCTGAGAAACACATTTCAGTTCTGAGGCTAGAAGTGTTTGTCAAGCCTCTTTTTAGCCATCCCTGGCTAATAAGATTTTAAGGCAAGCTGCCCTGAAAGCTGGTTTAAATTTGATTATTGCCATTTGGAATTCTCCAGATTCCTCTCAGATTTACTGGTCAAAGTCTTAAGGTCACACAAGCCACAGAAATACTAGAAAAAAAAGGCAGAAAAAAGATAAATATACATCTTTCAACTCCCCCCTGCATAGAAAATATATGAGGATACCACCAGCATGAAACAAATGCTATGAGGTAGATACTATCCTGATTTTGACAGGTGAGAAACAAGGAGAAACCAGAAAGTTTTGTTACTTTTTACCCACTTTCTGAATTAAACAGTAAGCCAAAAACATTTTTTTTTTAAAAAGAAATGAGGTGAGGAATGACTTAATGAGTACAATGTACACTATTTGGGTGATGGTTACACCAAAAGCCCAGAGTTGGCCAGGCACGGTGGCTCACACCTGTAATCCCAACACTTTGGGAAGTCGAGGTGGGAGGATCACCTGAGGTCAGGAGTTCAAGACCAGCCTGGGCAACATGGTAAAACCCCAACTCTACTAAGAATACAAAAATTACCCAAGCATGGTGGTGCATGCCTGTAGTCCCAGTTACTTGGGAGGCTGAGGCAGGAGAATCACTTGAACCCAGAAGGCAGAGGTTGCAGTGAACTGAGATTGCACCACTGTACTCCAGCCTGGGCAATAGAGTAAGACTGTCTCAATAATAATAATAATAATAAAATAAATAAATACCCAGAGTTTACCACTACACAACACATCCATGTAACAAAACTGCACTGTACCCCTGAAATTTGTACCAATAAAAAAGAAGTACTTGAAATAATATGCAAGTCCACTGCTGCTTAATCTGTAGCCAGAGTTCCTTTCACTACACCGTGTACATGAAGGATAAGTCCAAGTAAAGATACAGTCAACAACCTGGAAAGAAAGCACACACGGGGCAAAGCGGATGATCAGTTTCATAATCAGAGATTTTTCATGAATGGACACCAGAGTCTCTGTCAGGTGGGGCAGCCCTGGGAAGCACCCGATAGCCGTTGTTTCTATTAGTATCTCACCCCGGAGACGAGAGGCTGTCTCTGAGGGTTTTCTAGTACCTCATTCTTTTCTTTTGTGCTAAGGTCTCTCGAGGCTTCTCTCTGGACTGAACCTCTTCAAGCGGATAAAATCCACTTTTCTTAACAAAAGAACATTGTCAACAACGAGAATCTTGATTAAGGCCAACAATAACCTCAACTATGACCGTCACTGACTGAGTACTCAGTAGCATACACAGCCAGGACTAAGCACATCATACACATTAACAATTTTAATCTTTGATGTACCCATTGGGTTACCGGGAAGGTTGAAGGAGATAAACACTCCTTCAGATAAACTGAAAAGCATGATAAATGTATGAATCAATATTATCATCATTGTTGTTTTTATTGACCTAAATCTAGCTTTTGAGTATAAAGTCTCAACTTTTCTTTCTGTAAAATCTCTGTCAATTTTTCCTCTTACCTGCCTCTCAAATAAACGCCTTCCCCATCACCATGGCTGCTGACCTTATAAAATGTCTTGTCATTGTCTGGACGGAGGGGTAGCGGAACAAAGAACAAAGATGACTAAGATGGCATATTTCCGGGTTCTTCATCACCAACTTTCCCGCGCCCGGGAAAAAGCACAGGTCAACTGCGCAGGCGCAACATGACGTCCGACCGAGGAAACAGAAACCAACCTGGCCGAGCCTACCGCACGCCCCCGACCCGCCCATGTCCCGCCTACTGCCCTCCCACTCCCAGGCCCTAGACACAAAAGCCGCTCCGGGCCGTTGCAGGGCGCGAACTTCCTCGGGCCCTCCTTTTTTTTTTTTTTTGAGAGGGAGTCTTGCTCTGTCGCCCAGGCTGGAGTGCAGTGGCGCGATCTCGGCTCACTGCAAGCTCCGCCTCCCGGGTTCACGCCATTCTCCTGCCTCAGCCTCCTGAGTAGCTGGGACTACAGGCGCCGCGCCCGGCTAATGTTTTGTATTTTTTTTAGAGATGGGGTTTCACCGTGGTCTCGATCTCCTGACCTTGTGATCCGCCCGCCTCGGCCCCCCAAAGTGCTGGGATTACAGGCGTGAGCCACCGCGCCCGGCCCCTCGGCCCCTCCTCATATGCGGACCTAGGAACCTCGCACGAGAACGCCGGGGCGACTTCCCCGGCCCCCGCCACGGGAGGCCGGTGAACCTCGCCTTTTCTTCCTTCATACTGGCTAGTTAATAAAGTTTCTTTTTACCTTGCCTACTTGCCTTTTCTCTGGCTCCTGCTCTGGGGGTCGCATAAAACAAATCAGTCATCTTGCGCAAGACCTCCTTCTAATTGATCTCTCTGCCTTCAGTCTCTTTCTACCTTAATTCAGTCCCCCACAGCAGCTGGATTTATTTTTTGATATGAAAATTTGATCTCACTTCCTCCTATAAATGAATATAATGGATCACTGAAATCTACAAGATGCTTCCAAACATCCACTGTGGTTGCGAGACACCAGGACCCTATAGACTCATTACTTGTGGTTCCCCAGTTCCCCAAACAAACCTGACTCCTTCAAATCATAGTGCTTTAGCCAAGCACAGGCTCTGCCTGAGTCACCCTCTGTCGCCTTGTTGAGTGATTCACACTAGTAGACAATGAAGCTCAAATATCATCCCTTCTATGAATTAGGTTTCAATATTTCCTTCTATGTCTGCCTCAATCACAGCAGAGTTAATCTCTCAAAGACCCTTGTAGCAACCTGTGCATCCTTTGGTTACAAAATAATGATAATAATAACAACACTATTAATAATAATAACTACTAGTATTTTCTCCACCCCGTTTTAAGCTCTATTAAGAGACTTGTGTAGAATAGCTCATACTGACAACAATCTTGAAATAATTTTATAATTGTCCCCATTTCACAGATGCATGGTCTAGGCTCAGATAAAATACTTAACCTTCCAGAAGTTACGCCACTTGCAGTAGGGGATGCTGCAGACTCCAGCACCTCCTGTAAGTCTTAAAGTTATAGCCTTCTTCACAGTCACTGGTTCACCTTATCCCACATCTCATCCTCTAGATCTGCACTGCCCAGCCTGGTAGCCACTATCCATATGTGTCTAGTTAAATTTATAATTTAAGGAATTGAATTAAACATTTGGTGCATCAGTTACAGCAGCCACATGTCAGAAGCTCAATAGCTGTAATGTTTAACACAAATATAAAACATGTTCATCATCACAGAAAGTTCTATTGCACAGTGCTACCCCAGAGGGCAGGAATCTTGTCTCCATACTGCTATCCCTAGCACTTAGGACAGTGCAGTTCAATGAAGCTATCGACGAAGGACAAGACTCTTGCTATATTGGCTTGATTTTCTGACATCAACAATACAAATCTACAATGTAAATGGGATTATTGTAAAACAACCTTCATTTATAATGTAAATGGAATTTCTTTTGAACAAATAAGCAACTATGGCACTAGATGTGTCAGCTCCCACCATTGCCAATCTCACTTTGGAGCAGAGAGCTCACGCATGGATGGCTCTTCTTAACCTTTGCCCCAATGCCAGGGGGAGAGAGAGGTTCAGCTCCTGCATCCCAGAAAGCCCATCCCAATCCCACCATTGATACATCATGACGAGAGCTAGCCACACCAATGTATTTAACCATTTGATGTGTTTAGTTCTAAATTCTAATATAAAATTTCCAAACTGGAAATCTACCTTTTTTTCACTGCTTGGATTGTAAATGGAATCATTTCCCTGGTAAACATTCCATCAATATGGAATCTCCCGGGAGTTCAGCTGTTTTTAATGCCCCAATCCCATCCTTCCTCCCACCTCAAAAATTGCAGCGGTAAATTTTCCAATTATTTCCATCTTTCTTATTATTAACAACAGTGCTTAGCACGCACTTACTTGTGTAGAAAATGCCCATAATTTAGTCAGCCCTGGGTTTGAACACCGCATCAACTGATTTTGTAAACTTTAGACCATGTATTTACTTCTCTAAGCCTCTAGTTTTCTTTTAACTGTAAAACAAAAATATCACTGTTATTATTATTATCATTCCTCACTTTAAAGCATTATAGTGAGGCTACAAAAATAAAATATGTATTAATTGCTCAATACAGTACGAAGTCATCAACTTAACTGTTAATTGTTACTATTAGTATTTTTTAAAATTTTATTGACTGTGTTTTGGAAACTTTATATAACTTCATACCCTTTAATGTTTTTAAAGTTCTGGTGGAGAAGGGATTAGTCCCTCAGCTTTTGACATGAGGAAAAGACTCAAAACAATTAAGAGAATTACTCAAGGTCATGATGAAAGAATGGCAGAGTCAGTATTCCACCCCAGCTGTGATGAACTACAGAAGCAAAGATCTCCCAGCTCCACCGGGCATCAGTTTCAATTTACAAGAACAGCTCAAACTCAGACCAGTCAGTGTGGCCCAGGGCGTCTGTAGCTAGTGGCTGGACTTGCATAGAAAGCGCCAGGCTATCTGGAGTTTCTGCAATGCACGTCCTTCCTCTAAGTCTGTAGAATCCACCAGGGAGTGTTAAACTGCAGGCCTTCCTGAAACAGGCAGAAAACCATTAACAGAGGAGAGCCTTCCATTCTCTGCTACCGAAGACATTTAGATTAACACTTTGGAAAAGAACCAAGAAAGTAAATATCAACGGGAGTCATTCGGTCCTGGCAACACAGAGCAGGTAATGAAAAAAAAAAAAAATCAGAGTCATCTCTTTACTTTTAGACCCTTTAAGTGAATGTTACTCAAATGGTGCCGAAACAACACAGCATTGACAACTGGATAAAGGCTTTCCCATCCAGGACTCCTGGAATTCATGATGTCAGTGATGCTGAAAATCGGCCATTATCTAAAATCTGCACTTTAAGAGAAAACACCCTGCAAACCCCAGGCTTCATGCTCCCCTCAATGTATCTCTGCCTCTGAGCTTGGCCTTGAGAAATACATGTTTGTCTATCACCTAGAAATTTCAGTCGATTCTGCAGGATAAAGAAAAAGAAAGAGAATTTCCGGAGGAAAAAAATAAAAGAAAGTTAAACTATAACCCAACACTTTAGGGAACATAAAATCATATACATCTATATATACACACTCTCTGTCTTACCTGAAAGCGTGCTGGTTCATTTCAATAAGAAACAAATTTGAGATTGATGCTGATGAAGGCAGTTGTACATTTTATCACTAATAAGTGACACAAGGGGCCTTATTACAAAATATCTCTAAACATACAAAATTCTGTAATGGGACCCCCAGGGGCCAGGCCCACAAACTGTGTACTCTGTGTCTGTATATGCACAGCCAAGTGTTTCCACGGTAACTAAGACGGTGTATGTAAGCAGTTCAGAATTGCTGGCATGCAGAAATCCTAAAGCCTGCCGACTTTATTTTTAGTCTGAACGGTTAGATTTCACATTTCATCAGCATTTAACTTGCTTCTGTTTTCTAACAAACACTACGCGCACATGCACACTCCACCAGATGTCTATAGTTTATCATGCAAATATTACATAGAAGCGATAATCATTATTAACGAACATAATCACCCAAAGTTGGGAGGGATATCATTCACTGCCGGTTTGTGCTCAATCCCTTCTGTCCCACAGTCAAAAGGGAAAAGAAGGAAAAAAAAAAGGCTATCAGCGATCAGAGGCGTTCTTTAACAAAGAATAGATCTCATGTCCTACCAAGGGCTGCTGGGATAAAATTTCTTTCTGTTTTGACAACACTTTTTCTCCCCCAAGAACAGAGGGTACAAAGTCAACAGTTGCCAGAATGGGCCACTGGCTATTCTTCACCCACAAGCTTCCAAAGATCTCCCAGCCCCACCCAAGTCCACCTTCTGGTGGTGATACCAGCAAGCTTTTGGGTTGTAAGTTACAAGATGGGAGGAAAATCAAGCAACAATCTTCTTGATTTCTGCTTCTCTTTGTTCTTCTCTCTCGTAGCAGTTGGTCCTTCTCAGTCTGGCTACCTCCTGCCCTTTTGTTTCTTTACAGCCGAGACCACAGTCTTACAGCCTGCTGGTCACTACAAGCTTGCAGACGTATTTTGTTTGGTCCATCTAGTGTTTTAAAAAATAAAATAAAAACAAGTAGCTGTCAACTCTTAAAGAAAGGGAGGTTTCACGTAGAAATGCAGATTTTCAGTAAGGAAGGAAGGAAGTGGGGAGGAAGGGAGGGGAGGAAGGGAGGGAAGGGAGAAAGGAAGGAAGGAAGAGAGGGATGGAGGGAGGGAGGAAGGAAGGAACTATCTGCAACATTGAGCCAGCATATCTGTTGTCTAATGGGCTAAGTGGAAAAGATCGGCCTTCTTTAAACTGGACGAGTGTGTTTCATACTGCTAAGTCACCACTTCCTTCTAATGCATTTCCAGGCCCATGTCACGTGTTTACCTACTGAGATCCTGTTTCAAACCCTGGTCTATAATTCTTCTCCATCCCTGAAGAGATCCTAGAGCAACCAGATCTCTTCATTGCCCCCTCGCTCCAGGTTTGGACTTGAGGGGAATCTTATAATTCTCTTTAACTTTTCCTTTCTCCCTTTGTCCTTCCCAACCTCCCTTCTCTTCCTCCCTTCTTTCCCTTAAGTAATTCCTAAACAATTCCTATGTGCCTAGCCTGTTTCCAGTCACTGTGAATGATATACAGAAAGGTCATGTGGTTTACCATCTCAAGGATGTGGGAAATTTTATTGCATGATGCTTTTCCCCCAAACGATACATAGGAATATGCAACTTGAAGCCTGGGTGCAGTGACTCATGTCTGCAATCCCAGCACTTTCCGAGACCGAGGTGGGTGGATTACCTGAAGTCAGGAGTTCAAGACCAACCTGGCCAACACGGTGAAACCCCGTCTCCATGAAAAATACAAAAATTAGCCAGGCGTGGTGTTGGGCGTCTTTAGTCCCAGCTACTTGGGAGGCTGAGGCACTAGAATCGCTTGAACCTGGGAGGCGGAGTTTGCAGTGAGCCGAGATCATGCCACTGCACTCCAGCCTGGGTGACAGAGGGAGATTCTGTCTCAAAAAACAACAACAATAAAAGCAAAACAATAACAAACACACAAAAAACACTGGACCCTGAATTCCAATGCCATGGTTTTCTCATCTTTAAAATGACTTCACAGTGGTGAAGGTCAGATTGGATAATGTATGTTACATGTTAGAGACTTAGCCCAGAACTTGATAATTAATCATTAACAATTTAGCAGTGAGACAATCTGGCACCATGGTTAAGAACATGAGCCATGGATTTAGCCAGCACCAGATCCAAATTCTGGCTGTCCCTATTTACTGGTTGTACGGTCTTCAGCAATATATTCTCTCTGAGCCTCAGTTTTCTCATCTGAAAAGTGATTTAATAGTAAATAACTTCATAGTAATGCACTGATGATTAATGAGAGTGTCTAAAAGTGTGTAACACAGAGGCACCTAGTAAGTAAACTAATGACACTTTTAAAGTTTTTTTTAAAAATTGGTTGGGCATAGTAGTGCACACCTGTAGTCCCAGTTACTCAGGAGACTGAGGCAGGAGGACTATTTGACCCAAAATGTCGAGTTTACAGTGAGCTATGATGGCGCCACTGCAGTCCAACCTACGTGACGTAGTAAGACCCTGTCTCTAAAACAAATACATAAATAAAATTTTTCAGCACTGTTAAGAACACATGATTTGACAGTTGGGCAGAAAATGAGAAATTGAAGCTCTGCCTTCAAAAATTAGAACACATTGTAGCAATGATCTATTGCTGAATAACAAAATATTTCCAACACTTTAGTGATTCAAAACCAACAAAATGTTATTATCTCTTACATGTTCTGTGGTACATGTGAGAGATAAAAAATTCTGAGGATTTTTGGAGCAGATTCTCACTTGAGATCTCTCCTGAGGTTTCAGCCAAGGTGTCAGCTGGGGCTACAGTCATCTGAAGGCTTGACTGGGGGTGGAAGAGCTTCTCCCAAGATGCTTTGGTCATATTAGTGGCAGCTGGTGCTGACTGTTGGTGAAAGTCCTCAGTGTGTGGTCCTCTCCAGAGGACAGCTTCAGTGTCTTCAAGATAGCAGCTGGCTTCACCCAGAGCCAATTATGTAAGAAACAAAGAGGCCAGGTCTGGTGTCTCACGCCCGTAATCCCAACACTTTGGGAGGCCAAGGCAGGTGAATCAGTTGAGGTCAGGAGTTCAAGACCAGCCTGGCCAACATGGTGAAACCCCATCTCTGCTGAAAATACAAAAATTAGCCAGGCATGGTGGTGCATGCTTGTAATCCCAGCTACTTGGGAGGCTGAGGCAGGAGAATTGCTTGAACCTGGGAGGTGGAGGTTGCAGTGAGTCAAGATCATGCCACTGCACTGCAGCCTGGGTGACAGAGCAAGACTCAGTTTCCAAAAAAAAAGAAAATGAAAAAAGAAAAAAAAAACACAGAAAACAAATGAGAGAAAAGAAGCAAAGAGAAAAACCATAATGCTTTTTATAACTTTGCCTTAGATATTACACACCACCCCCTACTCTATACTCTAGGAGTCACAGTACCCAGACCTGACTCAGCATGGGAGGGGACTACACAAAGGCACAAATTTGTGAGCAGGCATCACTGGGGCCTCCTTGAAGGCTGGGGTCCACACTGTGATCTTCATACACATATGTGTAAACAGTCCAGTGCTGTGAAAGATGATGAACTATCTACTTAAGTATTTGATGATTGGTAGAAATTAGAAATTGTAGGCATACATACTTGAAGCCCTGGGAAAAAGTTGAGAGCAGGGGTCAGACCATTTCAGAGAGTCTCTGACACTTCTTGTGAGTTTCAAAAGGGAGGAAGGGTAAACAATCTACAGCTATTATTAGCATATGTGCAGGCTTTTACTTATATATTATCTCATTTGATCTCAAAAATCTCATTCATACATTCATTTTAATCAAATACTGACTGTATATCAGATACCATACTAGGTGCTGATAATACAACAAAAAAGGTCAGACATAAGTGCTGCCTTCATGGCCCTTACCAGTCAGCCGGGGGGAAAGAAAGACTCTGTTGAAGTCTGAAGTGTGCACCTCATGCAGTCTTGATGTGGAGACTGCGTAAAAGCAACTTATCGAGTGCTTTCCACAGGCTAGGCATGGCGATGAACACTTGAAAAGTCTTACTTCATTTAGTTCTACCACCTCCCTTTAAGATAGGTACTCTAAGTGTCTCTAATTTTTATATATGAGGAAACTGAGTCTTAGAAAATTAAGTCAATGACTCAAGGCTGCGCTGTTACACAGCTAACAAGCAGGACCAGTCTCCTGAGTTCAGTTGTGCAGTGAGGGGAGTAAATTCCCACTCCGGTTATGGCTCCTAAGTTCTGCACCCTACCATGGGGCTGTGTCTTCCTGGAGGAAACAGTGCATCCTTCTAAGTCACACAAAGGAGCTACCCAGGCCGTCAAAGATCCTTGTAGAAAGGGTCAGCACCCCCTAGTCCTATTTTTTTCATTGCTACATTACCCCCTAGGCTGTTGTGCAGTGAAAGCCAAGGTGACAATAGAAAGAGTCTGGGAGAGGGAAAAGAGGAGCAAAAGCTATTGCAGTGCCCAGGCTGACCTGGACTGAACTCATCTTTGTTGGCAAAAGGGTAGGACCAGCTTAGTTTGATGTTGAATGGGGGGGCAGACACACACCTGCATATTTTTAGAGGAGTTTTTCAGACACAAAAAGGAAGACAAAAGCAAAGAACAGTATTCCTTCTTTGTCTTCCCTTGCCTCAGTCCAAAAATCATTAGATAGGTCTGAGCACGATGCCTCATGACTGTAATCCTAGCACTTTGGGAGGCCAAGGCGGGTGGATAACTTGAGGTTAGGAGTTTGAGACCAGCCTGGCCAATATGATGAAATCCCGTCTCTACTAAAAAAATACAAAAATTAGCTGGGCATGATGGTGCATGCCTATAGTCCCAGCTACCTGGAGGCTGAGGCAGGAGAATCGCTTGTGCCTGGGAAGCGGAGATTGCAGTGAGCCGAGATCGCACCATTGCACTCCAGCCTGGGCGTCTCAGCAAGACGTTAAAGAAAAACAACAACAACAACAAAAAAACACTTTAGTTGGGGTTGAGTAATATAGACATCCTGGTTGGAGGCTGGGGCAAATGGCTTGGAACAGGATAAGGAAGACAGCAGAGCAAGGTTTTGTAGCCTGAGTGGGTAAGTGCAGTGTCCCCAAGGAAGGGCGGCCACAGCTCTAGTGGGGAGAAGTGGACATTCCTATTGAGGGGTGGCTTTATAAGGGGTGATGGAGCCCTAGTGGAAAGAAGTGCCATCTCTATTTAGCAGTAGCCTTATACAGGTTACTGGACTCTAATGGAAAGAGCAGGCATCCCCATTTAGGTAAAGGGTAAGAGGTGGTGAAGGTTAGCAGGAAAACGAAACCACCTATTCCTGAGGTTGACCAGCACTGATTGTCGGAGTTCAAGCAGGAAGGGGAGGGCTTTGCTGTGGACTGGTTGATCATGCTTAGGTTGCAGGAGGCTGAGTGGGATAAGTAGAGCAACCTTTAGTGGGGGAGCAACTAAGGTGACAGGAGGTTGGTTACAAGGAGAGTGATGGTTAGGAGATGTGATGGTTAATACTGAGTGTCAACGTGATTGGATTGAGGGATACAAAGCACTGTTCCTGGGTGTATCTGTGAAGGTGTTGCCAAAGGAGATTAAAAATTGAGTCAGGACTGGGAGAGGCAGACCCACCCTCAATCTGGGGGGGCACCATCTGATCAGCTGCAGAACAAAAGTGGGCAGAAGAACATGGAAACAGTAGACTGGTCTCATCTTCTGGCCTCCATCTTTCTCCCGTGCTGGATACTTGCTGCTCTCGAACATCAGACTCCAAGTTCTTCAGCTTTGGGACTTGGACTAGCTTCGTTGCTCCTCAGCTTGCAGTCGGCCTGTTGTAGGACCTCACCTGGTGACTGTGTGAGTCAGCACTCCTTAATAAACTCCCATATATGTATTAGTTCCTATTAGTTCTATCCCTCTAGAGAACCCTGTTCTCAAGATACAGTAGAACAAAGTTATCTTGGTTGATTTCATAGTTCACTGGTTACCAACAAATAGGGCTCTGTCTCCACAAGAATTTGTGAAAATAATTGGAACTTTTTTCTTTTAACTGATTATTGGGTGCTTGGTGTACCTGTTTGCTTCTCCTTCTGCACGAGGCAGTTTTGTATCACTGATGATGGTATCAGGCTGAAAATTCCCTCCTGGGTTCACCTCAGCCTCCATTTCTTTATTCTCCAAGCTGCTGGTTCTTCTCTGCATCTTCTCCCCTAGAAAGGACAGGATAATTTATAGTGTTTTCTGGCAGAATCTGGCAAGTGTTTTAGTGATTTTTAAAAAGTGCTTGTGAGACAGAGAGAAGAAGGGAGAGGAGGAGAAAAAGAGCAGGAGGAGGAGAAAGAGAAAATACATTGGTTTACAAAACAACTCATCAGTACCCTTCAAAAGTGTCAAAGAAAGATTCAGAAATTTTTAGGTTAAAAAGTAATCTGGACCCAAAGATCTTTTTTATTTTTATGTATTATTTTTATTTTTAGAGACAGAGTCTTGCTCCATCACCTAGGCTGGAGTGCAATGGTGCCATCAGACCTCACTGTAACCTCTATCTCCTGGGCTCAACCGATGCTCCCACCTTTGCCCCTCAAAGTACTGGGATTACAGGTGTGAGCCACTGCACCAGCAAAGTTTAAAAAAAAAATGTCGAGAAAGAAAGTTCAGAAGAAAAGGACGAGAAATGTTTGTGGAGACATTCAACACTAGAGAAAAAAAAACATTAAAAATCAATTTTATTTTTACATTTGATAAATCTGCTGGACAGCATCTTTAAAACATTTTTTAACAGTGAAATAATTTTAGACCCACTGAAAAATTGCCAAACAGTACAAAGATGTTCTACGCATGCTTCAACCACTTTCCTCTAATGTTAACATCTTACATAACCATAGCACAATCGACACCATGAAATTATTATGGATATGATACTATTAACTAATCTGCAGATCTTGCTGCAACTTCAATAGTGTTTTTCAACTGATTTCTCTTTTCTGTTCCAGGAACTCATCCAGGCTCTCAAACTTCGTTCATTATTTTTCCTTAGACCTCTCCAATCTGTGACAACTCCTGAGTCTTTCTTTGTTTTTCACGACTTGGACATTTTTGAAGAGTACTGTGGAGTTATTTTGTAAAATGCCCCCCTCGATTGGGTTTATCTGATGTTTCCTCATTAGATGCTTCCAATTAGAAGGAAGATTTGCATTTTAGGCAAGAATACCACAGAAAATGATGTGCACTCCCCAGTGCATTCTGCCTGGGTATCATGATGTTGATATGTCTTATTACTGGTGATGTTAACCCTCGTCTCTTGGCTAAGGCAATAGCTGTCAGACCTCTCCACTGCAAAGTGAACATTTTTCCCTCTTTAATTAATAAGGATATTGTGGGGAGATACTTTGAGACTGCACACATATCCTGTTGTCACTGCACTTTTCTCCCCTAATTCTAGCATCTATTGATGGTTCCTACCTGCAATGATTATTACCATGGTGTTTGTAGAATGTCTACAATCTTCTGAAAACAACCACAACCAGATCCAGTTTATTAATTTCCCGTAAGAAAGCCCTCTGTCACCTAAAACAACCCAGTCCAGGTCTAACAGATTTGCCCAAGAAGTCTTTATATTTGGGACAATAATTTTCCTGAAGCTTCTGGTTGGTCACATTTAGGTCAACAGAGAACAGTCATCATTCAATCTTGTATATGCTCTGCCTCTTCTTGGTCCTTCTTGACTACAGTGAAACACCACAGTCTAGGAGTAGCCCAACAAGCAGAAAGCAGATAATTTTATCACTTCTCTTACAACAGATATTCCTGTGGGATCTATAAGACCCCAGCAAAGAAAGTGCATGAGTAAAAAGCATGTTGGCTGAAGAAAAAAAAGGAAGTGCCAAGGCCCTTTATCAACCAAAGATCACAGACCCTCCATAAAATGCAGCTGCTACTGAGTTCCAACTTTTTTCAATACCTTTAGTGAAGTATGTTCCTAAGGGTTTTTCAAAGTCGGTTTTCTGAATCTGCCATGTTATCAACAGGATGTAAATGATTCCAAATTTCAAGTGTTTTCAAATAATAAAATTAGAACAAAACCTGTGCGGGTCACACCAGAAAGTCTCAGTGAGTTGTTTCCAGTCTGTGGGCCACGTATTGGTATCTGGAATAGAACTCTCTGGCCATCTAAGAACTTAGACACTTTTGGGGATGTCTGATGTCCCATGGGGGATATTTTGTGTTCTCAGTGTATTCAGTTTTTATTTTTCTTTCATAGTCTCCAAGTGACTTTTGGCTTCTGCATTCCATGTACATTGTAAGTGGAGTTTTGGATGTGAGTGTTAGAGATTGTTTACGCAAAGAAAATTTAATCATATTAGATGCAACTCGTTAATATTTTATCAGCCCCAAATTTTAGCTGGAGCTATAGAAAGTGGTTTAAATTAGCCAAGTTCCCTTCTCTTATGACAGTGTTTCTTGTAGCTACGGTTTGAATATGGTTGGTCCTCACCCAAACTCATGTTGAGGCTTGGTGCTTGATGCAGCCATGTTGAAAAGTGATGCCTTTAAGAGATGATAAGGTTGTTAAGAAGGATTCATGTCTTTCTAGTGAGACTGGGTTAGTGCTTGAGGGAATGGATTAGTTCCCATGAAAATGGGTTGTTACAGAGTGAGTGTGTTAGGCAATTCTCGCATTGCTATGAAGAAATACCTGAAACTGAGTAATTTATAAAGAAAAGGGGTTTCATTGACTCACCCTTCTCTAGGCTATACAGGAAGTATGGCACTGGCACCTGCTTGGCTTCTGGTGAGGCCTCAGGAAGCTTTTAATCATGGGGAAGTTGAAGGGGGAGCAGGTGTCTGACATGGCAAGAATAGGAATAGGAGAGAACAGGAGCAAGAGAGAGAGTGGGGAGATACTAAACACATTTAAACAACAAGATGTCATGAGAACTCACTCACTGTGGTGAGCAAAGCACCAAGCTATAGGGGATCTGCTGCCACTTCCCACTGGACCCCACCTCCAACACTGGGGATTAAAATTTCACATGAGATTTGGTGAGAACATATATTCAAACTATATCAGTGAAGCTGCCTCCCATGGTTAGCCCTTTGCTTAATCGCTTCTGCTTCTGTTTCTCCCACATGTTATGATGAACATGAGGCTCTCATGAGGAGCCAATCAGGTGTGGCCATCAGATTTTTCATTTCTCAGCTTTCAGCACCATGAGCCAAAATAAACCTCCTTTCTTTATACATTCTCCAGTCTCAGGTATTTTTTGTTATAGCAACAAAAAATGGACTAAGACACGATCCTATGGTATTCATTCCTTACCCCGTTTTTATCCTTCTCCTATTGGCTGCAGTATAGAAGTTTGAAGAATCCTTCATATTTTCTTTGTCTATTTTCTAGGTTAAAATATTAAAATAGGCACACCTAGGAGACCTCCCACAAAGTTGCTCTCAGTCCTTGAGGTTACATATTTTCATTTCATTTAACCCATCATTCTTGGTCCATGCATCGGTGACAAAAAAAAAATGCTTCTGGGTGTGATGGCTCACGCTTGTAATCCCAGCACTTTGGAAGGCCAAGGCGGGTGGATCACCTGAGGTCAGGAGTTCGAGACCAGCCTGGCCAACATGGTAAAACCCCATCTCTACTAAAAATACCAAAAAAATTAGCCAGGCGTGGTGGTGGGTGCCTATAATCCCAGCTACTTGGGAGGCTGAGGCAGGAGAATCGCTTGAACCCGGGTGGCAGAGGTGGCAGTGAGCTGAGATCATGCCATTGCACTCTAGCCTGGGCAACAAGAGTGAAACTCTGTCTCAAAAAAAAAAGTTTCAGTAGATTAGTAGATTTCCTTGCTGTAAGTCAACATATAGTGTATCACCTCAAAAGTGAAATGTCAGGGACACAGCATGGCATGTTGGAAAAAAGCAGGGACTCTGGAGAGCCAGATTGCCTGATATTAAATCTCAGCTTCATCACTTAATAGCTGCATTACCAGGGATGTATTACTTAAGCACTTCCTGACTCAGTTTCTGTATCTGTAAAATGGGGTTAATAATGGTACCCACTTCATCAGATAGTGGTTAAGATTTAAAAAGTCATATAAGTAGAATGCCTAGAATATACATAAAGTGATCAGAGGAACCTCAGTAAAGATTGGATGGCTTTTATTACTTCTGAAATAAGTAAAAATTCCCTTGGGAAATGGAGCAAGATGGGTAGAAAAGGAAACAAGGCACGGAATGAACAGAGAGAGAAATCTTTTATTTTATTTTATTTTATTTTCTGAGTTGAAGGAAGAACAGAAAGATCTAGCACAAACTTCCATCTTAAACCAAGCTGGCATCTCTTGTTTTTATCTTTCATGTCTGGAGCCTGAGTCTCCAAAGACAATTGTGAAGGGGATTGTGTTTGACTGATCAATCAAAAGCAACCCCCTTGCTTGTCTTCTGAGACTCTGAATTAAAACCTCCAGGCAGGATTCTGGGGAGGACAGGACCAGCGAGGGGGCGGGCAGCTACTCAAAGTTGAGTGGGCTTTGATGGCAGAGAAGCAGCTGAGATAAAAGAGCTCCTCCCAGCAGAGCTGAAATTAAAACGGGAAACATTTCATTAGGCCCAGTCCCAGGAAGGCAGCCCTGGGCGGTGAGGAAAAGCAGAGGGGACAGACGCCCCAAGCCAGCTCTGTCAGCAGTGGGCAAGTGAGCAGGCCACCAGCAAGGACAGTTCTTCCAAGGACACTCTATTGAGGCTGCTTTAAGCAGCATGAGTCCCCACAGCTACAGGAACACCAGGAAGCCAGCAACCTGCAGAGTTTAGCATTCAGAGTGCGTAGAGAACTGATCTCCACTTACCTGGCTCCAGTCTGTTCCACGGTCTCTCCTGGTCCCTGCTCCAGGCCCGAAGTCTCTAAATGCTCCCACTAGTCTGGGCATTCACCGTCATCAAACAGACCTTCCTTTGTCAGCCGCTAGCAGTTATTTCTTCTGCCTGGACTGCCTTTTCCTCATCTCCGCCTGCCAAGCTCCTATACTTTCTTCAGAATCTAGCTGAAATCTGACTTCTTACAAAATGTCCTACAGCCTCTATCAGCAATGTATTTCTCTGATCTATCCAGAGAGTTCGCATTCCCTTGTACTTGGATTTTAGAACATGCCATGGACCTGGTAGGTTATGCTTGGCCAATGACCCACCCTGTTCTCCCACCACATTGTATTTGTAGGTAGGAGGAGGAGCATATCGTTATCTAATTTTCCACAGCAATCACAGATACTAGAATTGAAAATGACCTCAGGCTTCCTTTAGTTCAGACACAGCATATTTACAGCACATGGGATATCACTTGTGCCATCTGTGGTCAAGGCAGACCCTATGCACCACTCAAAGAATTCTTCATTTCTATTGAATCTGGACTTAGCTTCTTTGTCAACACACTGTTCTGGGCAGTCACACTCAACATATTTGATTCGGAATTTTTATTTTTAATTTTTGGTCTTTTTGTCAGGGACACAAACAGGTAGCCCGTAACACAAGGCGAGTACAATTACCAGAATAACCCACAGAGATGAAGTAGTGATCAGAGTGCAGGACCTCTAGGGATAGGTGACAATGCACAATTGGTCACAAGACCTTAGGAATTAAGTACAAGGGCAGCCCCAACCGTGGGGCTTCCTGACATACTCAGGCAATGACTCCAAGCTGGTGGGCAGGAACCCAACCTAAGTCACCGGGGTGAGGATTCACAACCTCTTATCCAGGTGCTAGAACTAAACCTGCTCACATCCTTGGGGCCCCAAAGGACCCTGCAATGTGAACACATGTGTGTTTTGTGAATCTTCAGTAAAACTTTCCCCAGACACAAGTAAGGCCATTTACTAGTGTGACTGTAAATTGATGAAAGGTAAAACTCTTTTGGGGATTAATTGATACTGGCTCTGAACGGAAGCTAATCCCCAGAGACACCAAATAAACAAAATAAAACCAGATGAAGCAAAACAAAACACAATCATATTTTATTTGGAATAGAAGATAAGACCTACTTGCCACCCCTTAACTAATTCAGCACCACCCCCCATCATATATGATGAACCCCAAATCTAGGAAAGTAAATATCCTAATCAAATAAAGCATAAAATCTAGGGAAAAATCACTGTGCTAATTAAAAAAATAAAATTAAAAATAATAAGAACCAGACCTCTATTTCCGAATTGCCCAGCTAGTACCATTATAGGTACACCACACTGCTTTCTAAAAACAGTGGTTTAGATATAATAGTACCTATTATATGCATTGGTGTGGGCATAAAATTAAATTCCAAATTACAAATAGAACTGCTGCAAGAAAATAATATTTCCCAAGACTTATTTTACTTAATTGCATGGAATATTAATACATATAATGAAAATATAGGAATCTTTCATCTAATTGGTCTAATTGGTCTCTTTAAAATAAGCTGTATATGCTTTACATAGCCTAATAGGCATTGTGATGCTTCAAGATAGAAAAAAAAAAGCAACAAAAAACAGCATTCAGAAGTTTTCAAATGCTTTAGCTCCTGAGACTATTTTGGCAAGGATCACGTCATAGGAATAATGCATGACAAAGGCTGGTTGGAAAGATGTTGATGAAAAGAAAAGGACAGGGGTTTTGGAATCTGTCTTTGATTTGGATACTGACACTGTAACTTATTTGCTGTGTGCACTCACGCTGGAATCTTGAACTCTCTGATTTTCAATTACCTAATCTATGAAACAGGTGTGATAGCGATATCACAGAGGGATTTAATGAACTAACACACTCCAAGTGCGTGACAGTAGTGGGTACTTAGTAAATATTAATTCTATTGCTTAAATCTTGATGCATGGACCTGAGAACTATTTTCTCAGCAACAATGCTAGTCTTTTAAATTAAAATTATGTTTTGCCACTGTTTAATTGCTGTATAAACATTTTGGCTCTTGTGCCTTATTTATTCAGCATTTATTCAAAATGAACTTTCTGTGCATGCCAGAGACGATATGATGTGTTCATCAAAACATTTCGTTTTCCTTTTGAAAATGCAGGAAGGCCATTTTCCAGCACTGCCCCACAACCCCTTGAGTCTTTATTACCTACATTACTGTTCTGGCCACAAGAACGTAGGTGGAAAGGATGTACCTAATTTCTGGACTTGAGCCCTGAAAGATCTGCACAATCATCCATGTATTCTTTTTTTTTTGAGACGGAGTCATGCTGTGTCGCCAGGCTGGAGTGCAGTGTTGTGATCTCAGCTCACTGCAACCTCCGCCTCCTGGGTTCAAGCGATTCCTCTACCTCAGCCTCCTGAGTAGCTGGGACTACAGGCACGCACCACCACGCCAGGCTAATTTTTTGTATTTTGGTACAGCTGGGGTTTCACCATGTTGGCCAGGATGGGTCTATCTCCTGACCTCGTGATCTGCCCACCTCAGCCTCCCAAAGTGCTGGGATTACCCGTGCCCGGTCATCCATGTATTCTTTCACCTGTACTTCTAGTTGGAAATTATGGCTTCTAAGTCAGCAGTTCACATGATGGAAGAAGCTTGGAAGTCTGTATCCTCCAGAAACTATTTGGAGAAGCATCTCTCAGAAGAGTGACAAGCTGCAAACATTCCCATTAGATCTTGCATACTTGAGAAAACAAAAACAAAAACATAGCAAACACAGCAAAAACATATGCTAAAAACATAGCAAAAACATGTGTTAAGCCCCCAAAATGCAGGGTTTATGTGTTATCACCACATGGTCTAACCCAGTAGTTCTGAGTCAACCTCAGTACTACTGACATTTTGGTCTGAACATTTGCTTGCTGCAGGGGACTGTTTTGTGCACTGTAAAATATTTAGCTTTACCCACTAGATGCCAGTACTGCCCCCCTTCAGTTGTGACAACCACCACTATCTCCAGACATGGCCCAATGCTCCGTGGGAGTGGGAAGAGCTTAAAAATTACTCCCATTGAGTCGAACAGTGAGAACACATGGACACAGGGAGGGGAACATCACACACCTGGGCTGGGGTGGGGGGTGAGGGGCTAGGAGAGGGATAGCATTAGGAGAAATACCTAGTGTAGATGATGGGTTGATGGGTGCAGCGAACCACCATGGCACATGTATACCTATGTCACAAACCTGCACGTTCTGCACATGTATCCCAGAACTTAAAGTTTAATAATAATAAAAAAAAGAAAGAACTGCTAATTCTTCTCCACCTTGTAGTTACATTTTCCTGGTGTCTTTTCTCCTTCCATTGAGAAATTTCAATTTTTCTTTATCTTCCTTCTATTATGGATACAATAATTATATTTTTTCTTAAAATTGAACTTTTCTATATCAACTATTAACAGGACAAATCCCTGGAAGGGAACAATGGTTAGGGCAGCTTAAAAAAAAATCACTCCCATTGAGAACCACTGGTCCAGGCTGACTGGAAAAAGAAAATTAGTGTGATATAACAACAACAACTACAAAAATGAAACAAATAAAAGAGAAACGTATGTGGAGACTGCAAAATCAATTCAGAATCCCTTCATGGTTTTTTTTAATCCATTGTCTTTAATACTGGAAATCTCACCTGCATCTTGTAGAGTCGATGAGGAGACTGAAACACAAAGGAGTTATGTATCCAAATGTACCTACTATTACATGCCTGTATGTAAACCCAGAAAGTTGGTCTCCTAATGCACTCTTAAATACATAAGCTTTCTGCAGAGAGCATCTATGTACCATTTTCTTGAATATTTCCTGAAGTTTCAGAGGTAGGTTAGGCAAAAGTTGGGTGGAGCAGGGGAGAAAATTCCTGGGGACATATTTGTTTCATTCTACATCTACTGGACCCTGTGCATCAAGAATCCTAATGACTTGCAAACTCACTGAGATACTGAAAAGTAGAGCTACAGACTTTATAAAATTGTTCGAAAACCAGATGAAGATGAACTACTTGTCAGTCCTCTCTAGATTCTAGTAGAATCACCAGTAAGAATATATGCCACCTATCCCTTAGGATAATATTTCCAGGGAGAGAAGAAAAATGAGTCAGTCAATCTAATGATTGTCATTTACTTAGTAAAGAAACTTAGAACCTGCCGTCACACATGGGGTTCCTTATGTCTATACTGAGCCCACCCTCTCACCGTAGTGTTGCGTGAGGAGTGTTAAGAGATCACACTGAAGGCCTGATTGTTCTTTTAATATACTCAAGTAAGCAAGTTGTTGCTATAAGGAGGAAACCAACAAACACAACCAACAAACCCAAAAGTTCCAGAACCTGATCCTTCCAAACACATTTGTAAAATAAACTTAAAACCGGATTCTTCTCCATAGATTGTCTCAGAACCTTTCACTGGGGCATATGTTTGTGAATCCCAAAGACAGAAAAGAGAGTAAACAATGCTTTCCTGTCATAGTTGAACCTGAAACTTGTTTTTCATGGCAACAGTAATCTAAACGTATCCACACTGAGAATCAGGGTGTATCAGGTAACAATGAAGTACAACTGTCTCCTGCACTAGCTGAGGATCTCAGCTATTGGGGATCAAACTAGTCTCTACTGGTAGAGTCCTAATGCACTCTTAAATACATAATGCACTCTTAAATAATACTCTTATGTATTTAAGAGTGCATTAGGAGGCCAACTTTCTGGGTTTACATACAGGCATGTAATAGCAGGTACATTTGAATACATAACTCCTTTATGTTTCAGTCTCCTCATCTACTCTACAAAATGTAGGTGAGATTTCCAGTATTAAAGACAATGGATTAAAAGGACTATTTCTTACCCCCTTGGTACAATGGGTTGATAAAAAGACCACCCACCTCATGATAACGTTGTGGGGACTAAGTGACTGTGAAAAGAGCATGTATTAAAAACACTGGCTTTGAAGTTCAACAAACCCTGGCTTTGACTCATGAACTCCCTAAAGCTCAGTTCTTCATCTGTACAGTGGAGATAATATCTTCTTCAAATGGGGTAAAAACTAAATGACAGCAGTGTATGTGAACTGCTTAGCGTGGTTGTTGACACAAGAAGCACTAAGCTATCGTCGTTATCACCACCACGGCTATGGATGCTGCATGGGAATCTTTTACAGGAAGAGTTTTCTTATCTAATTTGCCTAGTAATCAATCAAAAATCCAAAGGGACTGTCGAGTAAAATGTTAAATAAATCCTGAGGAATAACGATGAAACATTCATAATATATGCTCTGCACTAAAACATCTTTACAACTCTCTAAGGAATTAGTCTTTTTAATGTAATAGGTGAGGAAATGCTACCGGGGGATAATATTGATCTGAAAGTCCTTTGGCAGTGACTTTTAAATATGGACATTCTATGCCAGAGATCATGTTAGAGCTCCTGGCTGCAGAGTTTGAGGCTGAGGGACTTGTGACTGAGCCTCGGGGCAGGTTGGTATTGCTTGTCACAATTTCATTACCCTAAAAGCATCCTGGAAAAAAAGCATTCTAAATACCTTCCTGGACATACAAACCTTAATCCCCACAGAATTGGAGAGCTATAGAGTGTTTGAGAAGCACAAATGTCCTCTGTGCAAGTGCAAGAGGCTCATTTTCCCCAAAGACTTTAACTGTCTCAACTCGGTAGCCTTGACAAATGGAAATTCATCATTTCATGTCCTGAGACCTGGCTCCTTGCATTCATGCAATTAAACTCCAATACAATACGTGATTATTGATGTCTCCTGTGCCAGATGCCGGGAACGGAAATCAAAGAACAATCATCACGATTAGTTCTTCAAACATTTATTGTGGTTTTACTGTTGGTACCTTTGTAGTGAGGGCTCCCTGTGCGCTAGGTGGCAATGTAATTCAGCTACTCTGTGTTGCAAGAGACAGAAGCTCAGCTCCAACTGCCCTAAGCAAGAAGCGGAATGCATTGGGGAATGCATTGGGAACTTCGAGGCTAGTACTGGCTTAAGGTACAGCTGGATCCAGGGCTTCAAATGCAGATATCAAACTGTATTCTACTCTCTTCTCTCTGCTGCACTTTTCTCTTTACCCCCCCATTCTCAAGCTAATCCTTCCTCACAATAGCAGGAAGGTTGCCAGAAGCATCACGCTTATATTTACAGCCCCCAGAAACTGTCCTGGGAACAGTCAACCTTTCTTGCTGCTTGCTTCAGCCAGCATTCAAAAACTGACTGATTAGACAAGTTTGAGTCATGATTTCACCTGAAACTGATCACTGTGGTTTAGGATATAGAAAATGCTGACTGGTAGGCTTCAGTCAATTTCCCACACATAGACAATTCACCTAAGGAAAAAGGAAATTGATGTGATGTAACAACAACAACAAACAAACAAACCAAAAAGGATAAATGTATGCAGAGCAGGCAAAATCAATTGAGAACCCCTTCATGGTTTTTTTTGGGTTTTTTTTTGTTTTGTTTTTTTGAGACAAAGTCTCACTCTGTCACCCAGGCTGGACTGCATTGGTGCGATCTCGGCTCATTGCAGCCTCCGCCTCCCAGGTTCAATTGATTCTCCTGCCTCAGCCTCCTAAGTAGCTGGGACTACAGGAGCGCACCATCATGCCCAGCTAATAGTCTTTGTATTTTTAGTAGAGATGGGTTTTCACCATGTTGGCCAGGCTGGTCTTGATCTCCTGACCTCAAATGATCTGCCCACCTCGGCCTCCAAAAATGCTGGGATTACAGACATGAGCCATGGCACCCAGTCATCCTTCATGGTTTTTTTTTTTTTTTTTTTTTTTTCCACTGTCTTTAACACTGGAAATTTCACTTGCATTTTGTAGAGTAGATGAGGAGACTGAATTACAAGGCAGTTAGGTATCCAAACTTACCTGCTATTACATGCCTATGTGTAAACTCAGGGAGTTGGCCTCCTAATGCACTCTTAAATACATAAGCTTTCTGCAGAGAGCATCTATGCACCATTTTCTTGTATATCTCCTGAAGTTTCAGAGGTAGGTTAGGCAAAAGTTGAGTGGAGCAGGGGAGAAAATTCCTGGGGGCGTATTTGTTTCATTCGACATCCACTGGACTTCAGACCTGAATACAGCTAGGTGTATCTTCTTTCATGACCTCTAAATTGAGTTCCCTTGCTGTCCCAGGATCTGGCTATTTTTCCAGTTAAATATAAGGGATGGTCTATTTGTTATGGCTCTTAGTTTAAGTAACCAAAATGGATCATAGCTCATTTAAGCAGATAAGCAATTTACTGAAAGATTATTTTGGTTGTTCACTAGAAAAACTGGACAGCTAGGTTCTCCTTTCTTTCTTTCTTTCTTTCTTTCTTTCTTTCTTTCTTTCTTTCTTTCTTTCTTTCTTTCTTTCTTTCTTTCTTTCTTTCTTTCTTTCCTTTCTTTTTCCTTCCTTCCCTTCTCCTTCCTTCCTTCCTTCCTTCCTTCCTTTCTTTCTTCCTTCCTTCCTTCCTTCCTTATTTCCTTCCTTCCTTCCTTCCTCCCTTCCTCCCTTCCTCCCTTCCTCCCTTCCTCCCTTCTTCCAGGATATAGGCAGAATGTGCCTCAGCCAATATCATGGTCCTGAACTAGTTTGGTGACATCACTGACATTAAATGCTTGCTAGTTTGACTGGCCCTGGACACTGGTGAATCTCCTATCAAAGACACCTGCAGTTTGCTATAATTTCAGAACTGACTACTACTGGTGCTGCTGGTGGTGCAGCCCTCATTGCTGAGGAAGGTGATAAACTTCTTGGAGGCTTCTTCACGGACTCTCAAGCTCCCAGTTCTGGAGAAGAATGCATTTGATCGGCTGAATCTAGATCATGAGCCGCCCTCTAGACCAGTGGTTCTCAACTGGACTGTTTGTCTCCAGGGTACATTTGACAATGTCTGGAGACGGTTTTAGCTGTTGGGGTTCTCCTGGGATCTCACCCATAGAAGACAGGGATGCTGCTAAACATCCTACAATGCACAGGACAGCTTCCCACAACATAAGATTATCTTGTTTAAAATGTCAACAGTGCTGAGATTGAGAAACCCTGTCCTAGCTTCAGGGATTTTTGGAAAAATTAGTATGCTAAAACTTTATGTTCTATTGTGAGAAGTGAGCTCTGCCTCTCCAAAAACTTCTGCAATGGAAAATTCCCTACATGGAGGAAGGGAGTTCTGATGTTAAAAAAAAAATAATAAAAGTTCCACTATAAATAGATACCACAAAGGCAATCTTTGCTGGTGTTCTAGAATCCTCCTCTTTTATTTCTGGCATCTGCTTGCTTCAATACTATCTCAACCCTTTTCCAAATTCTTGGCCCTGAGATTTACCCCTTGTATATCTGCCTTCGAATCTAGGGCAGCTTGGTTTCTTGATGCTTCCTAGGTACTTTGGCTTGACCATGTGAACTCCCCATTCTACTGCTCCACCAGAGCCCTGTGGCTCTTGGAATCCTACCCTGGGACACCTTCAAAAAAAGCAAAGCTCCAATATTCCTTTTCTTTTCCTCATGGTTTTCTCAACAAGGCTGCCAATTCAACATGGAGAGAACACAGCCAGATCATGCCATGCCAGGATGTCTGATGCAGCATTTCCAGTTATCAAAGCTCCTGAGTGGATTCCAACAAAGACACCAATATTCAGAAATCAGTAGCCATTCTTATGCACAAGACTTTAAGTTTCAAGGGATTGAATGGTCGGAGCAAGGAACCTTGATGGCCTCATGTGAAAAGAAGTACTTAAGATACTGACTTTTTGGCCTCTGGGAATCCCATGAAGAAGGAATGACCAGTTGGCCATGATAAACAGTGCAGTTGGAGGCTTTAGGATGGAATTGCAATTCCAACTAGAATGAGTGACTTCACTCTCCTGGGCACCTAACAGTACACTCCTGGAAGAGGCCACGAGGTCAGAGAGGAATTAGAAGAAACAAAAATCATCAGCTGTGTGGTGTTCTTGCCTCTTAACCTGTAAGAGACCATACAACTCAGGCACCTCTAACCAGAAAGTCATCCTTAGACAAAATTGTAGTTCAGACAGCATAGAAATCCAACAAATGAAGCATTTTTTCAGCTCAGCAAGCTTCTTTGTGTCATTTCAAAATTGCAGCTGACACTTTAATATTTAAACAGAACAGAAGAGATATGGATTATTTATTTTCTTTTACTTTAATTTTACTATTGTACCAGTTCCCAACTTTATTTTTAACTTTAAAACAACAAAGCCCTACATTTTAACAGCAGCTTCTGCTTGATTCATCAGGTTGTGAATGTTAACCTGACACTTACAATCCATAAAAGCCTTTTTCAATGCCATTGTCCCATTATCTACTTCTATATTGCTATGAAATTACATGGAAAATATTTTTCGCTCTGGGCAAAACTAGTCATATAGAATTTGACAATGATCTATATATTTATGGAGGAAAATTAATCTTCAATGCTTCTAAGTTTTTATGCCTCATAATTTTATCAAAAATGTCCAAATGCATCATAATGGAGCTTCCAGAGACATGAAAAATGTCCCACTTTTTCTCTAAGATTTAAAAAAAGAAAAACACTACACTCTCAGAATGCCTTTTGAACACACTGTCTGGTTATATACCATTTAATGGACCACTCAACAACTGTAGCAGAATCTCACAGAAACCTAAAACATGGCAACAACTATGTAATAGCCATTTGAGACCAGTCATG
The DNA here is from genome assembly GCF_049350105.2 of Macaca mulatta. NCBI lineage: Eukaryota > Metazoa > Chordata > Mammalia > Primates > Cercopithecidae > Macaca > Macaca mulatta. The sequence goes on along the minus strand of NC_133425.1, from coordinate 9,170,299 downwards.
GATAGGCCTACAAAATGGTTGTCTTAGCCTCAGCAATTGTAGAACACCACTCATCCAATCCAAGAAATGTTTACATTCACATTAACATAAATTAAACTACAGCTGTTTTAATAGTCACAAGTCACAGAACCCTAACTCAAGCAAAACAAAAAACTCATTGATTGACTCAAATAACTAACAAGTTCCACCAGGCTCATCTACTTGAGCCAAGGTCCCAGAGGATGCAATCATGCATCCTTGTCTTTTCATTCCTCAGGTGGGTCCACCCATGCAGCAGGTGTCATGCTCACAGCGTTCCCAAACCCATATATTAGAGCTCACCCCACCCATCACAACGAGAGTAACTTCCTTCTTATCTTTGGCAGAAAAGTCCCAGAGAAGACTCTGAGTGGCTCAGCTGAGATCACATGTTCATCTCAGGACCAATGACAGTGACCCACGAGATGAATCCCTCTGACTTGGGATACATATCCTGGTAGGTGGGAAATCTGAGCCAGTGCCAAGTTTATGAAATGGGTTCTTCAAAAGAGTCATTGCTTCTTCAGCAGAAGACATGCTGGGCAGGCAAATATGGGAATACTCACTACCATTGGCATTGGGTTTCGGCAGCAGTATTTCCATCTGTGGTTTCACAACCTATTTGGCCTGATCTCCACTAAAAGGGCCAGCAAGAGTTATTTCTTGGGAGGATTTTATATTGCTCTGACTTAAGATTTCTGTTTCTGCATGTCGCAAAACTTAAATTTTTATTCTTCTAAATTAGACAATAGTGTTGAAGTTCTCTGTCAATCAAGCCTTTTTAAAATTTTATTTTGTTTTTTGAGATGGAGTCTCACTCTGTTGCCCAGACTGGAGTAAAGTAGCGTGATCTCGGCTCGCTGCAACCTCTTCCTCTGGGGTTCAAGTGATTCTTCTGCCTCAGCCTCCTGAGTAGCTGGGACTACAGACGCACACCACCACGCCCAGCTAAGTTTTGTATTTTTAGTAGACACGGGGTTTCACCATATTGGCCAGGCTGGTCTCGAACTCCTGACCCTGTGATCTGCCTGCCTCGGTCTCCCAAACTGCTGGGATTATAGGCATGAGTCACCACACTTGGCCAATCAAGCCTATTTGAACTACCTTTCCCACTCTCTCGTAAAGTCTTCTCCCTTCATCTCTGATGGTTTACCATGATTTCTTCTGAATGCATTTATAAGACCAACAAAAATTTCCTATGAACTGGAAAGATATAGTTACATAGTAAAATCTTTAAGCATCTGTGTCCCAGTGATCGTAAGAAATTGGGCACTTTGTCTTCCAAATTTTATGTATTGTAAGAAGAAAATTGGATTTGATTCTGTGATTACCCTTTGGTGTTTATGCACTTACGGACTCATACATCTATTCAGCAAATATTTGGTGAGCATCTATTATGTCCCAAACACTGAACTAGGGTCCCAGGGATACAACCGGGTTCAACCCTGCTCTCCTGGAATTTGGAATCTAGTAAAAAAAGAGTGTTCAAATGGTCACATAGACAACTATAATTTATGTTAGTGCACATATTGAGGGCAGGGGTTGATGGTGGTACATAGAATTATAAGAGATACAACAAAAGGGAAACAGGCCTCGTTAGAGAGTTCAGAAGGAGACTTTCTCAAAGAAGTCATGTTTATATTATGACCTAAAAGATACGTAGTGGTTAACCAGGCAAAAGGAGAATGAAGGGGCATAAAGACGGTTGAGATTTTCTTTGAGGTTCATTTTCCTAGTCTCAGTCAGGGCAACTTAATTTTGGGTAATAATTCAAAATTTTCATATATATTGTAAAACTTTCATTGACAAAAATCTCATAGAGTCAAAGGCCCCAACTGGTAGTAAAACATGTATTTCAATGCTTTGTAGGTATTTCATGTGGAGCTTTTTAGAAGAAATATATATTATGGTATGCTACAGGTAGTAGTTACATATTTAGTAGCCATTGATAGAGAAAATTCATAAAGACAAAATATTGCTGTAAGTTTGATATTTTAAATGACTTTGCATTGTTTTCTTTATGCTTATAACAGATATTAATCATGTCCCTGTTCTAAAGACAGTGCCTGGTTCACCCAAGGATTAAAGAACTTGCTGGGACAAATTCCTGCAGCTCATGCTCACCCCTCAGGAGACGGTAGCTCACAGGTTGTGAACAAGAGGAGACATCTGTTACTTGTTTGTTCTACTCCACATCCATTCATTTTGTGAAGTACACCCACCCCCTGTGATAATGATGTAGCCGTCAATCAAGGTGTCTGCCTCTACCATCTCAGTTGTGGGCACATAAACCAGGCCAGCCAGAGTTCCTTTGGGGAACTGACATGGATGCTGGAAGCAAAGCATTGCTCTATTAAATTTCCTGGGATCAGGTAGGTACTCTAAGTGTCACAGAAGCCCGAGTTGTTAAGGTCATCTCCCACCATGGAGAGGATGGACCCATCTGGGAATAAAGCCAAGAGCCCAAAGAGGGAAAGAGGTGCACGATCCCAAAGACCTCATGTGAACACTTGGATTCATGTGGACTTAAGGCCAATTCACCTCTGGGCGGCCCAGGTGGGTGAGCTAATTATTTCCTCCTCCTGTTACTATCCTAAGTTGATTTGAATCGGTTTCCTCCCACTTGCAACCAGCAGGGCCTTATTACTCTAATCTCCACTAGTCCAAGCATTTGCATGTTTGTGCTGATGGGCAGAGTCCAATATTACACACAGAGTCAATTATTGCTCAGAGTTAATTATTATACAGAGTCAAATATTGCACAGGATCAACTATTACACAGGGAGTCAATTATCACATAGGGAATCCGTTATCGCACAGTCAATTATCACAGAGTCCACGATTATACTGATAGTCACCAATTGTGCAGAGTTAATTATTACACTGAAATTTAATTATTATGGAGAACCATTTATTACACAGAATCAGTTATTATACAAAGTCAGTTATTACTCAGGGAATCAATTATTACAGAGCAAGTCAATTATTACACAGAGAATCATGATGATTTATCATCCATCACACATGTTCACAATATGTTTGAAAACTCTATTTCTTTGTCAGACTGACTACCATGTCATATTCCCCTAATTTGGGATTCTAGCCTTTCTGATAGCCAGCTACTCTTACTTCTAAGAAAGAAATTTCACAGTGTCTGAAAAGGGGTACAGTTCCAGGGACAAGTTGGGGAGACTGTTTCAAAGAATTGAAATGTCCACCAGAAGGTCTTACAATGTATTGTTTATGGTGGGGAAACAGAAAATGGAATTACATGTATGCACAGTATGTTCTTAACCACATAAAACATACATTTGTGAATATAATTATCCCACCTCCCATAAACACACATGGATAGGAGAGTATAGACACTCAGACACATACACACACAACACAAATCTAGAAAGATGTAATAACTATGACATACACAGATCCTATAATCTAGAAAGATACAATGATGATATATACGGATTAACTTATGACAGTCGCTGAGCGAAACACTTCATAAATATTGCCAAGGTATTATAAGGGTTAGTTTTCATGGACTAAATGGAAGCATTGTTCAATAGGACTTTCAGCAATGGTGGAAATATTCTAAAATCCTCACCGACCAAGACAGTAACCAGGAGTCGGTCGCATGTGGACTGTGGGACCTGGACATGTTGCTATTGGGACTGAGGAATTGAACTTTTCATTGTATTTAATCTTGGCTAATTTAAATAATGTAAATAGCTACGTGTGACTAGTGGCTACCATATTGAAAAACACAGCCCTAGAAGCTGTAGGCCTGGGTTCAAATATCAGTGTAATCATTTATTACCTATTTCACTCTGACAAATTGCTTACTTTCTCTGTCCCTTAGTTTTCTTCTCCATTAAGTAGGGCTCTTGATAGCACCTATCTCATATATCACATCTCTCTCACATGCAGAGGGCAATGATGATTTTCTGTCTGTTTAACAGAAATATTGATTGTATCGGCTTCCTAAGACTCCCATAACAAATAACCACAAACTGTGTGACTTAAAACAAGCGAAACTTATCTCACAAATCCGGAGGCCAGAAGAAAGAAATTAGGGTTGATCCTTTTTGGAGGTTCTGGGGGAGAATGTGTATCGTTCCTAGTTTCTGGTGGCTGCTGGCAATTTGCAGTCTCTGCCTCAGTCTTGACATCACCTTCTTCCCTTTGTGTCTGTCCAAAATCTGTATCCTGTAAGATAGTGTTTCTACAGGATCTATGAGCCTGAGCATTAGTCTATACTCTGTGTCTCAAATTGTCAAACTTTCTTTTTCTTCTCTTTTTATTTACTTTGGGGTCTTTTGTTTTTTGTGGATTTTTCTTGAGACAAGATCTGGCTCTGTCTCACAGGCTAGAGTGCAGTGATGCAATCATAGCTCACTGAATCCTTGACTTGACTTTCTAGGCTCAAGTGATTCTCCCACCTCAGCCTCCCAAGTAGCTGGGACTACAGGCACGAGGCACCACACTCGGTTTCCTTCTTTCTTTCTTTCTTTTTTTTTTTTAAGATGGGGTTCTCACTACATGGCCTAGGCTAGTCTCAAATTCCTGGGCTCAAGTGATCCTCCCACCTTGGCCTCCCAAAGTGCTGGGATTATAGGTGTGAGCCCCCACGCCTGGCCTCAAACCTTTCTTTATAAGAATATACGTCATTGAAAGTAAGGCCCACTCCTTGAGATCATTAACTTAATCATATTTTCAAAGATCCCATCTCCAAAAAAACGGTCAAATTCAAAGGTCCAGGAATAAGAACTTGGATATTTTGTGTGTCTGTGTCACTATTCAACTCACGACATGGTTTTTCTGGTTTTAAGTTTGTCTTTACCTATTTTACAATCATTTCAATAAGAAAAAGGTTCTATTTTAAAAAGGAACGTATATATGTGTGTGTATATATCCACATATATATGTATGTATGTATGTATGTATATACATATATATACACACTTCTCTCATATAACTGCTTTCCATTCTGTGCAGCCCTGAAGGACCCATGTTTCTGCTTGTGGCGGGATATGTAAATCTATAGTAATTATTACCTTGATGAAAAGAGTACATGATATGTCTTAATGCAATCGCAAGCTCTGAAACAAAGGACTAATTTAAAGCAGTAGATGACATTAACCTGTGTTCCCATGAGTACATTAGGATTTTCAAAATACAGCACTTTCTCCTTGTACTGCATGCATACAAATGGGACTCAATTTATTGCAAATGGTATTTCCGAGCACAACGCTCGTGACATAATTAAGAAATGTATTCAGCCTATTACTAATTTAACACTGTTCAAGGTTCTTATCAAAAAGCCGTGTGTTGCCCCACCGTGTCACCATCAGATTTATGCATTGTAAATACAAATATATTTTATTCATAGTGGATTCTTGCAACTTCAATTATGCAATAAGTATTTATTTGGAATTCGTTCTCCTCCCCCCCATTTGATAGCCATCATTAATTCATGTGAAACTGATTAAGCCTCTTGTAAAGCTCTAGCAAACACCTTAGAAGACAAACTCAATTTGTAAGTACGAAGCTGTTGTCACAATCATTTCAGATGAAGAAAAAGTAGCCTCTGGACTGAATAACTTCAAGGCTTGTGCTTAACAAAATGCTAAGGTAGAATACTTTGTTTTTTGTGGCACCAAATTATTTTCATTAGTATCCTTCTCCTCTCCTACAGGAACTTCCAAAGTTGGGGTCCAATCGACTCGTTTAGTTTCCTGCTAATATGCTCTTCATTCAGTCTCCCTGAGTTTTTAAAATGGAATTACCATGCATTCCATTTCTGGCCAAAATCTAGGTATCAATTAGATCTCCCACCTCTTACCACAAACAAATCAGCAAGTTCTGTTGGTTCTGTCTCCTATAGATACATACTCGACCCTTTGAACTGTGCAGGTCCACTTATACTGGGATTTTCATCCACCTCTACCACCCCTGAGAACACAAGAACAATCCCTCTATTTCCTGCTCCTTCTCTTCCTCCTCAGAATATTCAACATGAAGACAAGAGGGATGAAACCTTTCTGATGATCCATGTTCACTTCATGAAAAGTAAATACATTTTTTGTGATTTTCTTAATAATATTTTCTTTTCTCTATGTTACTTTACTGTAAGAAGACAGTATATAATACATACAACATACAAAATGTGTTTTAACCAATTTATTATTAAGGCTTCAAGTCAATGGCAGGCTATTAGTAGTTCAGTTTTTGTGAAGTCAAAAGTCATAGATAGATTTTCAACCTACACGGAGTGAGGGGGTTACCCCTAACCTCCACATTGTTTATGAGTAAACTGTACCTTAAAGTCACTTCTCACTAGGATGATCAGCTTGTCCAGGGTTGCCTGAGACTCTCTTGATTTTATTAGGTTGGTGCAAAGGTAATTGAGGTTTTTGCCATGACTTTTAATACCTTTGCACCAACCTAATAGCAATGAAAGTCCCACTTCTCAGGAGGCTCCTCAGTCCCAGATAAGCCAGGGTGGTTTGCAAGGGCTATCTCCATTTTAAAATAGAAACTCCTCCCTTTATCCTCAGTAAATGGAAATGGTTAGTCATCCTATTTGGTGGATATCAGATATTGGATATTGAAAGGTTTGGTAACAATCCAATGGGTAGATATTGGGTATTGGATTGTTTGGTAACCATCCAATGGTTAGTCACACCTTCCCTTTTGCCTTCACATCCACAATCCCCTCTCTTCTTGACAAGTGCAGTCATATCTGGTTCTACTCTTCCTCTGCTGCAGTTATATCTCCGTACCTGTGATAATACTCCCTTACATAAAACCCTTCATTCGATTAAACTTCTTACCATGGTGTGCAATGCTCTATTGTATTTGTTTCCTGTGGCTGCTGTTACCATCCACAAACTTAGCAACTTAAAACAACACAAAGGTACTACCCTGCTGTTCTGAAGATCGGAAGTCTAAAATCAGTTTTACTGACCTAAGGTTATTGCATTGGCAGGACTCACTCCTTCTGGAGGCTCTAGAGGACAACTTGTTTCTTAGCCTTTTCCAAACAGGCTCATTCCTTGGTTCCCAGCTCCACATCACATAGTCTTTTTTCCCTCTGCTTTATCACATTGCCTTCTTTCTCCCTATCTGACTCTCTCACGTCTTACAAGGACCTTTACAGGAGGGGTCTCCAAGCCCCAGCTGTGGCCAGTTAGGAACTGAGCTGCACAGCAGGAGGAGAGCAGTGGGTGAGGCAGTGAAGCTTCATCTGTGTGTATAGCTGCTCCCCATCGCTCACATGACTGCCTGAGCTCTGTCTCCTATCAGATCATCAGCAGCATTCAATTCTCATAGGAGTGCAAACCCTACTGTGAGCTGTGCATGCGAGGAAACTAGGTTGTATGCTCCTCATGAGAATCCAGTGCCTGATGATCTATTATTGGGGTCATCTAGTTGCAGGAAAACAAGCTCAGGGTCACACTGATTCTACATCATGGTGAGTTGTATAATTATTTCATTATATATTACAATGTAATAATAGAAATGAAGTGCACAATAAATGTAATGCACTTGAATCATTGAAAACCACCCCCCCGGCCCACGCTCTGGGTTCATGGAAAAATTGTCTTCCATGAAACTGGTCCCCGGTGCCAAAAAGGTTGGGGACTGCTGCTGTACAGGATCACTTGTTTCTTTGCCTTTTTTCAACATCTTCATTCCTTGGCTCCTGGCTTAGCATCACATAGTCTTTTCTCCCTCTGCTCTCTCATCACTTTGCCTTCTCTCTTCCTATTTGACCCTCCCGTCTCTTACAAGGACCTTTACAGAGACCCTTATGACTTTATTGGGTTCATGGGATAATCCAAGATCATCTCACCACCTCCAGTTTCTAAAGGTCATCAGATTAGCAAAACCCTTTTTACCAGTTAAGGTAACATATTCACGAGGTTCATAGGTTCTTGGAATTAGGATGTGGCCGTCTTTGGAAGGGAGACTCTAATAAGTCTACGACATCTGCTTTATCTGGTCTCTGCCTTTATCTTTGGGGTCTTAAATGGTGCTGCTGTTGGATCCACACAACCTGGTCCATTCCTCACCTAAGCTGGCCGCCTTTCAAGTCCTTGAACACATCATGTTTATTACCAATATAGGATGTTTGCACTTGGTGTCCTGTTTGCCTGAGTTCATTGCTCTCAGGGATTCAGAGGATTGAGTCTTTACTTTTTTTTTTTTTTTTTTTGAGATGAAGTTTCACTCTTGCTGCCCAGGCTGGAGTGCAATGGCGTGATCTTGGCTCATCGCAGCATCCGCCTCCTGGGTTTAAATGATTCTCCTGCCTCAGCCTCCCGAGTAACTGGGATTACAGACATGTGCCACCTCGCTTGACTAATGTTTTGTATCTTTAGTAGAGACGGGGTTTCTCCACGTTGGTCAGGCTGGTCTCAAACTCCCGACCTCAGGTGATCTGCCCGCCTCGGTCTCCCAAAGTGCTGGGATTACAGGGGTGAGCCACCGCACCCAGCCGTGGCTTTCCCATTTTTAAGTATCCAACTCAAATATCACCACATCAGAGAGTTCATCTTTGGACACCTCCATTCGCTGCCAGCCCAACATCCTCTATTTCATTGCATTATTTAGGGTGCTTTTGATTCAAGCAGAGACAACTCAACTCAAACCAGTTTTGAAAATAAAGAAGATGCAGCATGTCATGTAATGTAGGTAGATGGATCCACAGTTGGTAAATTCAGCTTTTCAGTGATGTCATCAGGAACCTAGTTATGTGACATTGTCCTGCTGTCCCAGTTCATGGCCACAAAATGATGTGAGACTCTGGGTATCATATGCAAACACAATCAAGTCCATGAGAAGAAAAGGCCATTGCACATATGTGTATAGTATGCAAAGAGCGAAGGAACTTTTTGCAGATAGGCCTGGCTTTAGCGACACACTTTGCCCCACCTTTCATTGGCCAGAGCTGAATTACCTGCCCACCTCTAAACCAACCACTGCCAAGGAGAAAGGAATTACCACCATTGGTTCCTAATCAGAGTTTATGCACCTGGTGGTTGGATAGCTAAACACCAAAATATGAAAGTAGAAGTTAGAGAAGTGACCCATCTGACTTTTACACCAATTCTCTATTTTATTTTCTTTATTGTGCCTATTACTTTGAGAAATAAACTTCTTTTATTGCTTATATTTTTCCAATAAAACATAGATTTAATAAGAGTAGGTACTTGCCTGTCTTGCTCACAACAGTATCCTCATTCCTGAACAGTGTCTGGCACATAGTAAATGCAAAATAAATCTTATTTGTTGAAATAATCTTGTTTGCTAAAATAACTCTTATGCCAATTCAACTTGCATTCTTTCATATTGTTTTCTTTGTGTCTATTCAGCAAATGTCTACTGAGCACTATCATATACTGATCACTATGCTAGTAAGTAGGAATAGAGCTCTGAACAAGATAAACATGATCTTTAGAAGCTCTCAGTTTAAAGGGGGGATAAAATAAACAGAGGTGACATTGAAATAAGTCTTGATTTTCTCTACCTCTACACTCTTGAGAATTAAGCCCAAAAGTTCCATACCAAAGTGATTTTCTTTGCCATAGATTCTCAAACTTCTTGGTTCCTTACAATTGTCTGGGTTACTAGTTCTACTCTGCTTTTTTATTATTTTGTTTTTATTTTTAATCTATGAGGTTACATAGCAGGTGTATATATTTATGGGGTACATGAAATGTTTTGATACAGGCATGCAATGCATCATAATCACATCTTGGAGAGTGGGAGTCTCCATCCCCTCAAGCATTTCTCTTTTGTGTCACAAATAATCCAATTACATTCTTTTCATTATTTTGAAGTGTAGAATTAAGTTATTATTGACTATAGTCACCCTGTTGTGCTATCAAATATTAGGTCTTATTCATTCTTTCTAACTACTTTTTTTTATACTCATTAACCTTTCATACTTCTCCCCTGTACCCCATACCCCACCCTTCCCAGGCCCTAGTAAACATCTTTCTACCCTCTATGTCCATGAGTTCAATCATTTTGATTTTCAGATTCCATAAATAAGTGAGAACATGTGACATTGGTCTTTCTGTGCCTGGCGTTTTTCACTTAATATCATGACCTCCGGTTCCATCCATGTTGTTGCAGGGGTTGCTAGTTCTAAATGCAGATGACTGTCTATATTAGACAGGGTTATCTAGTTCTAAATGCAGATGACTGTCTGTATTAGACAGGGTTATCTAGAGAAGCATAATCAACAGGACATACAGAGAAAGATATAAAGGAGGTTTATTATAGGAATTAGCACTTGTGGTTATGAAGGCAAAGAGGTTTCATGATCTGCCATCTGCAAGCTAGCGAACCAGGAAAGCTGGTGGTGTGATTTAATCTCAGTCTGAAGGCCTGAGAATGGAAGGTAAGGCCAATGGTGTTAGTCCTGGCCTAAGTCTAAAATTCCAAGAACAAGACGTGCCAGCGTCTGAGGACAGGAGAAGATGGATGTCCCAGCTCAAGCGGAGAGAGTAAATTTGCCCTTCCTCTACCTTTTTGCTCTATTCTACCCCTCAGCAGATTGGATGGTGCCCACTCACCTTGGTGAGAATATCTTCATTTTTCAGTCTACCGATGCAAATGCCGATGTCTTCCGGAGTCACTCGCACAGACACAACCTAGAAATAATGTTTTATCAGCTATCTGGCGGGTCACATTGTTTAACATTGTTACTTTAAGTTACCTTTTCTGTAAGAGTGAAAGCAGAGTGGACTTTCCTATTATGCAGACTCAAGGAGAATGGAACCTCCTGTTTTCAGGAAAAACTGGCCTGTTTGGGGATCTATCTGCTTCCTTTAAGTTTTAGTTTGACAATGTAGCATTTAGCATGCGTGATTCCACTTGATTTGGTACCGTCTACTGGGGCCTAGTGCAGGAGCTCAGTCCAAAAGATCTCCCATAATTTTTTTTCACGCTATGCTGCAGCAGGATATAACAGTAGAGATTGAGGGAAAGATGTGTTTTAGATTGGGCAATCTGGAAAGGCCATTCAGAGGAAATGACCCTGTGGTAGAAAAGTAAATGAAGTACAGGGAAGAGAGACTCTCTGAGAAAGAGCATCCCAGGTAGAGGGGTCTGCTCACAAAAAAATCACCTGCAGCCAGCTTCCAGAATAAAAGTGGTCATAACACTATGACATGATCCTTATTAAATAACAACGAAATTTGGTGGAAAAAGCTTTCATGGCCTATGCTGGTCACAGAGAAAAGCCAGGATCCTTCTTTCTTAATGATGCCACCGCTTTTTGAAATGCAGTGTTGTCGTCAAGGCCTAGAGTGAATATGTTTCAAAAAAGAGAGTGTTTGATCACCAAAACAAGTGCTTGGAACACTCATCCCAGGAAAGGGAGGTGAGCGACAGCCAGCCCCCAGGTTCTTGGCTCTCATCTCCCCACACCCCTGGCCTCAGCCAATCTGAAGATCACTCACTGACTGTCTTATCACAAAACACAGACAACGGCAGTTGCCAAATCTCCCAGCTTCTCTGAAGTATTGTCCAAAGGCCACCCTTCCCAGGACCACAAATCTCCTCCTGGAAGAAATGACCTCGAGCAGCTTCTGTGACAAGCTGGCTTGCTCCTAAATTCCTCTCTCCTTCTGCACATGCTATGCACACCTTATAAACCCCGTACTTGGTCAACTCACATGTCACTTTCACAGGGGAGTCTGCAGTGATCAAATAGACAATATCAGTTCCCCCAGTACAGACTCTCAGGACTCCCAAAGAGCCTGCCCATGTGTAGTGGCATGAGATAATGTGGTTAATGTGTGTCTTCAAGCTGTAACCTCCAGGAAGCCCATTTTGTGTTGCTGAGTTTTGAGGCTGCAATGTTTAAAACTAGTAAAATTTTGAGTTTTGAGGTTGCAATGTTTAAAAACAGTAAAATCATGACTGTTTTACAAATATAACATGAATGTTTGTCAAAAGATTCCAGTTAGCCCTTTAGTTAATGCAGAAACCCATAAGATGTCACAAATAATTCAAAGAAGAATCCAAAAAGCAGATACACATATAGACATCAGGAATCTTGAAAATAATTCACAAGTAGAAGCAAAACTGGTCGATGTCCACAGGGCAAGAATCAATTGCATTCCATGGGACAGAATTTGCATGTCTATGCACAAGAATCGTTTGCATTGCTATCTGTTTCCTACAATTTGCAGAGCTGAGAAACAGCTCGACGATGGACAGGAACTGAGATGATGAAGAGACTTTTAGACAGAATACCCACAATCTTTTTGTTTCTTGTCAAAGTGTTTCCCAGTTTTGCTCATTGTTTTCTTCAACTACTCTGCAGAGTGCTTACAACGTAGTAGATATTCAAAGAATATTTATTATTAAATGAAGGCCAGTGTTGTGGGTATTAAAAGAGTATATATTTTGAAGCTGGTGGGGTGGTTCTATTTTAACCTCTCTTAGGGTCCATATCTGCTCATGTCTAGTAGACAGATAGAGAAGTTCAACCAGGATCTTTGGAGAATACTCATCCTAAAAGACATGTGTGGCTCAATAATAAATTCTCTTTGGTCAGAAGAGGGCACACATGTACACATACAAAAACACAGATCATTGACATTGCATGAGTACCTTAAAATAAGCTAGATGCTACGGGAAAACTTAAGAAAATAGCATTCTAATGAGATCATGAATGTAAAAAGTTTTGAAAATGGTAAAATACCAAATGAGTGGAGGTTGAGAGAGTAAAATATCCATTTCAAATCTGTGTCGTACGGGTTTAGAGGCAGGAATACTTCGACTCAGCCAATAAAATAAATAGCAGTCCCCAAAACTTTCAGTTTATCCCATAATTTATGCACTAAAAACTTCACCTCCTTCCCTCTCTTTTATCACATTTATGAACATTCTACCATTTCTCAAGCTCATCTCATGCTTCAAGGATGTTTACTTACACTGGTTTTCTTCAAGACCCTGGGAGGAAGCCTAGCAATGTATATATATGGTCATAGATTTTCTAAAAATGTCAAAGCCAAAGTATTTTACCTGCTATCAGTTAAGACTATTAATGATATCCCATCAACCTTCTTAATTACACTTCCTCTTGTGATATGGTTGTCCAAATGGAACAGGTATTTTGGTGATCCATCAAAGAGATTTGAGTGGGAGCTACATTTAGTTGGATTGAGTGTGACATATTAATGTAGTTTTCAGTCACTTTTATGGAGAATTAAACTACTGTTACATCCCAGTGTAGGAATGCCTTCAAGAAATATGTGTTCCACCCACTATGTTTACCCATCAGGAGTCGTGATATGAAAATGCTGGGAAAAGGTTATTTTGTGATGTGCCTGGGTTCTGTAGCCCCAAGCCCGGGAAATATGTGAGCAGTGAGGGAGGAATAAGACTTGAAATGAAAGATGGTAGAAACAAGTCTGTAGAAAATTCTTCCAATCATAAGATATATAAAATATGTGTAACTGACTTGGCTCTCACTGATAACTACTCAAAATAAAATTTATTACCAAAAGGAGTATACTGGAAAAATACAGCCAATACAATTTTAAATATTACATAGTTTATAGATGTACATAGGAAACATATTAGATAAATAAAATTCATTAGATCTTTTGAATATTTAGGGTGAAATCCTTCAGGTATACTACAGACAGTTCTCACTGTATAGACACATGTTTTATAAAACACAAACATCAATAATAATAGAAATACATCCCAATCAACAAAACCATAATCTTTCTTTTCTATGAAAAGTATTACCAAGTTGTTGTCATATGAAAAAGCAATAAAATTTGCAGCTAAAAGGAGTAAGAAAAATGTATCCTGGAAGTGTATCAAGGCGATAATAAATAGAGAATATTACATTATTTCTTTGAATTTTGTAATATTTGTGCTTTTTGATAAGATTGTAGAAATCTGGGCAATTTGTTGTGATTTATATTCTAATTCTAAATAAATACTTACTTTTGTAACATGTTTTTGCTTGTGCTTTTGCAATCTTTTTCTTACAGAGGGCCTTGAAATTCTATAACCATCAGGTTCCATAGAGCCTGGCCCTGACCCTACTCACGGCGGATCATTTTATGGTCCATCCCATTACTTATCCTCACCCTGTTACTGGTTTTCTTACCTTCTCCCTAAGAAAACCCTAAAGGCTCCTCCAAAAGACTCCTAGATTTGATCAATGTCTTCAGTAGTTTCAGAATACAAAATTAATGTACAAAACTCAGCAGCACTTCTATACAACAATAACGATCAAGCTGATAATCAAATCAAGAAGTCATCCCATTTACTATACCTACAAAAAAAAAAAAAAAAAAAAAAAAAAAAAAAAAGAATTACCTGGGAATACATTTAACCAAGGAGGTGAAAGGTCTCTACAAGAAAAACTACAAAACACAAATAAAATAAGTTGTAGATGACACAAACACATGGAAAAACATCCCATGCTCATGGATCAGAAGAGTCAGTATCATTTAAATGACTATATTGTCCAAAGGAATCTATTTGGTTCATGCAAAAGTAATTGTGGTTTTTGTCATTACCTTCAAGGGCAAAAACCTCAATTACTTTTGCAACAACCTAATACAAGCGTAATGAAATTCCTATCAAATACCAATATAATTTTTCACAAATTAGAAAAACAAACCTAAAGTTCACATGGAACCAAAAAAGAGCCCAAATAGCCAAAATTAACCTAAGCAAAATCCACAAGCATCACCTTATCTGACTTTAAATTATACTACAAGGCTATAGTAACCAAAACAGCATGGTACTGGTATAAAAATAGACATACAGATAAACTGGAAAGAATAGAGAACTCAGAAATAAAGTCACATACATACCGTCAGCTGATGTTTGACAAAGTAGACAAAAACATATATTGGGGAAAGACCTCCTTATTCAATAAATTCTGCTGGGAGAATTAGATTGCCGTAAGTGAAAATCAAAAGAGTGAATGGACAAACTGCAGAATGGGAGAAGATATTTGCAAACTCTGCATTTGACAAAGGACCAATATCCAGAATCTACAAGGAACTTAAACAATTGAACAAAAGCAACGAAAACCATGAACAGACATTTTTCAAGAGAAGACACACAAATGGGTAAGAAACATATTTAAACATATTTAAAACTTTAAACATCACTAATCATCAGAAAAATGCAAATTAAGACCACAGTGAGATACCAGTCAGAGTGGCTACTATTAAAAAGTCAAAAAATAACAGATATTGACCACGATGCAGAAAAAAGAGTATACTCATACACTGTTGGTGGGAATGTAAACTAGCACAACTTCTACGAAAAATGGTATGGAGATTTCTCAAAGAACTAAAAATGGAACTACCATTTAATACAGCAATCCCGCAGCTGTATATCTATCCAAAGGAAAGTACCTCATTATATACCTCATTATATCAAAAAGATACCTACACTTGTATGTTGATTACAGCACTATTCACAATAGCAAAGATATGAAATCAATCTAACTGTCCACCAATGGATGATTGGATAAGAAAATATACAACATCTCAAAACTGTATATATATATACAGTATTAATATATAGAGTATTAATATACACAGTTTATATAGATATATACCATATATAGTCTATATAGATACATATACAGTATACATATAAATATAAAAAATAGAATGCTACTCAGCCATACAAAAGAATGAAATCACATATTTTGCATCATCTTATGTTGCTGCATGGATGGAACTGGAAGCTGTTTTCCACAACTCAGAAACAGAAAGTCAAATACCACATGTTCTTGTTTATAAGTAGGATCTAAATAATGTGTACACACAGATAGAGAGTGTGGAATAATAGACATCAAAGACTCACAAAAGTGAGAGGGTTGAAGAGAAGTGAGGAATGAGAAATTACTGAATCAGTTCAATGTACACTATTTGGATGATAGTTACTCTAAAAGCCCAGAGTTCACCACTATGCAATATGTCTGTATAAAAATTGCATTTTTACTCTCTGAATCTATACAAAAAACCCTTATTTTTAAAATAATGTTTACATAGGCACTTCAATATAGACATGTGACAGTGGCAATGTCAAAATAATAGACTTCATAATTACCATCTAACATCAACTCCATTTGACTCCAAATCTCCACGTTAGTAAACATGGAAAAGTTTCATTAAAAAATTCCCGAATAATTAAACATGGTAAACAGAACAGTGTTTCGAAATTGCCCATGTCCATTCCTTGCAACTATGTATGTGTTGCTTTATAAAGAGAAATTGGATTAAGGTTGTAGATAGCATTAAGGTTGCTGATAGCATTAAGGTTGCTAATTAGCTGGCCTTGAGAGGGGGAGATTATTCTGGATTATCTAGTCGGGCCCAATTTAATTACAAGATTCTTAAAAATGAAAGAAGGAGGGCTGGGTGTGGTGGCTCATGTCTGTAACCCTAGCAGTTTGGGAGGCCAAGGTGAGCCGATCACTTGAGGTCGGGAATTCGAGACCAGCCTGACCAATTAGCCGGGCGTGGTGACATGCCTGTAATCCCAGCTACTCAGGAGGCTAAGGCAGGAGAATTGCTTGAAACTGGGAGGCGGAGGTTGTGGTGAGCCAAGATCACGCCACTGCACTTTAGCCTGGGCGACAAGAGTGAAACTTCGTCTCAAAAAAAAAAAAAAAAAAAAAAAAACCCAAACCAAACAAACAAACAACAACAACAAAAAAAGAAAATAAACAAAGAAGGAGACAGACAGAAGAAATGAGTCAGAGAAAGAGATGTGAGGAGCAAATCAGAGTCAGAGAGATACTGCATTGCTGACTCTGGAGACAGAGGAAAAGACCACAAATGTGGGCAGCCTCCAGAAGATGAAATGCCAAGGATATAGATTCTACCCTTCAGCAAGCCTTCAGCAAGAAGTGCCGCCCTGCCAGCACCTTGATTTTTAGTTCGGTGAGAACTATGTCACACTTCTCACCTTCAGACTGTAAGATAATGTATTCATGCTGTTTTAAGCCACAAAGTTGGTGGTAATTTGTCACAGCAGCAGTAGAAAATTAATGCATGGAGTATCAATTTGAGCAACTGAGACACTGGGATATGGGACCACCATGTCAGTCAAGATGTTTTGGGTTATTGATAAAAGAATGCTAATACACTGTTGGTGGGAGTCTAAAGTAGTTCAGTCATTGTGGAAGACAGTCTGGCGATTCCTCAAAGACCTAAAGGCAGAAATGCCATTCGACCCAGCAATTCCATTACTGGGTATATACCCAAAGCGAAAAGAAATCATTCTATTATAAAGACACATGCATGTGTATGTTCATTGTAGGACTATTCATAATAACAACAAAAAAAATCAACCTAAATGTTCATCAATGGTAGACTGGATAAAGAAAATGTGGTACATATATACTATGGAATACTATATAACCGTAAAAAAGAATGAGATCGTGGTCCTTTGCAGGGACATGGATAGAGTTTGAGGCCCTTATACTTAGCAAACTAACACAGGAATAGAAAACCAAATACCGCATGTCCTTACTTATAAGTGGGAGCTAAATGATGAGAACACATGGACACATAGAGGGAAACAACACACACAGGGGCCTTTCAGAGGGTGGAGGGTGGGAGAAGGGAGAGGATCAGGAAAAGCAACTAATTGGTACCAGGCTCAACACCTGGGTGATGAAATAATCTGTACAACAAATCCCCATGACACAACTTTACCTATGTAACAAACCTGCACTAGTACCCCTGAATTTAAAATAATAGTTTTTTTAAAAGACAAAAAAATAGAAAACTCATTTGAACGGACTTAATTATGAGGAGAATATATTGGCTGGAATAACAAAGCAGACCAGATTAGATCCCATGCAATGGATAAACCAATCATGGTGGCCGGAGGGACCGTAATGACTTAATGGATTTAACCTAAGCCATGAGCTCCAGCCCGCACCCTTCCAAAGAAGGGGTACATCAGCATCACCTGGGTCCCCAAATGCAAATCAGGTATGGTCAGGAAGGGAAAAGGCAAAGAAATTCTGAAAAGGCTGCCACACATGTCCACGACAAAGAACATTGCTTTTTCATTTTCCTTTTAACCGGTCTGTGAAAGGCAGACCCAGGATCTGACCACTGCAGAGACATGAAAATAAGGCAAGGGGGAAAAAAAATTAATTGTTGATGTTGGAACACACATCTCCTGCTTGGTCAATCAACTATTTTTTTTATTACTTGATTTCACCTTCATTCTAGTTAAAATAGTCTGGTAGTCTGGCCAAGAGGTTGATTAATAAACCTTCAAAAGCTAGTCGTCTTTAAAGGATTCATTCGAGTCCATTTCAATGCTCCTGTGTTTGTTTTTGTAGCTTAAAGGCCACCAAGTCAGAGTTCCTCTTGGTTGATTCTCTCTTCCACCAAATGTTCCGTCACTATTGTTTTATTGCAATCTATTTACAAGAAATAGGCGATTATTTTTTCCACGATGCCAGGAGCCCTGAGCTGTGTTTGTTTATTGCTCTTCTGTGCACCAGAACACATCCTTGGGATTCAGCTGCCAATGTAAGGGATTAAGGGGCTAAGTGACTCTGACTAGAGTAGGAATCTTTCAAATGTGCACCTCTCCCCAACTCTTTTTCAGGCAATTTTTATTTCACACACACACACACACACACCCTCCACACACAGTCCTTGCTACAAGCTGGCAACAAATCAATTTCGTAAGATCTATTCAATCTCTTTTTATTCCACCTTGGAAAATAGAAAAATGTGCAGGCATAATACATGCAATTATTCAAATATATATATATCCATTATATATATATTCAAATATGTATCCATTAGTTATATATATATGACTACATAATATCTATTCTATAGATATTGAATATTTATATTCAAATATTTATACTCAATATACATCCATTAGTAATATATGTGACTTATATAAGTTATATATATGACTATATATACATAAAACTAATGGATATATATTTAATATATGTATTCCACACATATGGAATTGTATGAAATTCCATACATATGAATTCCATACATACATAGCATATCCATTAGTTATATATAACAGTCAATATATCAATCCATTATTTATATATAATATATAAATATATCATGTTTTATATTTATATAAATATAAATATAATATACTAAATGTGTTTCTATATATAAAACTAATGAATATATATAATTCTGAATCTTCATATATATAAAACATTTCTCTCTTCAACCCACTGTTCAGAGTAAGTACCATCTTCTCTATTTCCATATATATGTATATAAAAACAGATATATATCCATTATATGTTTACGTATACATACACACATAGACACACACACACACGCACATATATATGTATTCATTAGTTAATCTGCTTTTCTCCTTCAGTTGGAAGTACCCCAAAGGAGTATCTATCTATCCATCTGTCCTGTCACAAAACAGATCATTCTCAACAGCAACGGAAATAGAATCAGCTCCATTGCCTGGGAATCATTTCTGTCAGGAGTGCTTTCGTTCTAACCTAGGTAAAGATAAGCAGTCCTTCTCCTTACTTGATTATAGTTTCAGCTTGAAATTAGAATGTTTTTAAATAATGAAATGGGCAAAAACATGTTTTAAGTTAGCAATGAAGTTGATGGCATAATGAAAATAACAAACATTTAAAAATTGACATGAACTCTTGGATAATATTTATGCTAACTGTTTCAAACTTTTTACATAGATTTAAATCTTTTGTATGCCAGAGAAGACTTTTATTTGCCAAATTATCTTTCTTATCTTATCTGTAAAGAGAACAAGGTACTCTTTACAAATACATTTATACACTTTTCCAGGTCTGAGATCAAGTCTTGATTATTCTTACCAAGAGTAAACAAAACAATCAAACAAGCAAACAAAAGATCCCACTGCAGGAAGCATTTCTATATCTGAAAACAGTACACCCAGGGGTTTTCCAGACTTGAAGGAAAAAATAAACCTATTTCTAAAGGTCATCTCCTCTCTCTTCAGCCCCGACTGCTCCCCACAAAGAAGTAGGAAATCAAAGACCTTGACACGGGAGAAGTAGGAAATCAAAGACCTTGACACATAACCGTTAAAGCCGTCTTCTTTCTCATTAGCATTAAGCCCTGTCCTTGAATCCTGGCTCAGTCAATATCTTGGTCCATCACACAATGATAAAAACAACAACGATGACGGTGTGTCTGAGGATTTACTAGCACCATGCACTCTGCTCCTATTAGCTCATTAAATCCTCAAATGCCTAAGAAGCAGGTATTGTTATTATGACTCTGCAGTTAAGGGAACCTAGTTTTAAAGAGCTTAAGAAATGTTGCTGTTGTGGCATCTTTGAGCTGAATCTTAATCTCAGCACTCTTATTTTTGGGCTGAATCGTTGCCTTGTAGAATGTTTAGCATCTTACCAGTCTTCTACCAACTGGATGGCAGTAGCAACCCCCTCTGCCAGTTGTGATCAAAAACATCTCCAGACACTGACAGATGTTCCTTAGAGGACACAATAGCCCCAGCTGAGACCCTCTGCTCTGTGGCATAGATAAATAACCCACTTATTTAACTCTAGAACCCACATCCCATATCACCATGGTATCGATTACTAATTCTGGATCGTATATATAAAACATTTCTCTCTTCAACCCACTGTCCAGGAGGAAGTACAGTCTTCTCTATTTTTATAGAGCCACTTTCATAAGCTTCCTTTTCTATTCCTTTACTGTCATTTTTGATCCTTTATAATCTGACTTCTCTTGTTAAATAGCATCCCTCATCCACAACACACAACCTGGCATTTCTCTCCTCTTTCTCCTTCTCTCTCTGTCTCTCCAACCATTCCATTCCACAGCTCTACTGATCAGCATTGCACCCCACGACTTAGACCTAATAGTCATCCTTGGGTAAACCCCCAGCCCTCTTCGTAATCATTTTAATCTCTGTGTTCTCTGACTCTGTCCTCACTGCTCTATACTTCCTCCCATCCTCATCATGCAAATATACTCACATTATACAAATGCTATGAATTTTTTTTTATTTTAATAAACATTTTATTGGTCTATAGATAAAGTTTATTTATTTGGGCCTGGCATGGTGGCTCATGCCTATAATCCCAGGACTTTGGGAGGCCGAGGCAGGTGTATTACCTGAAGTCAGGAGTTTGAGACCAGCCTGACCAACATGGTGAAACCCTGTCTCTATCAAAAATACAAAAATTAGCTGGGCATGTTGGCCACACCTGTAATCTCAGTCACTTGGTAGGCTGAGGCAGGAGAACCACTTAAACCTGGGAGGCAGAGATCGTACCAAGTCACTCCAGCCTGGGCAACAGAGTGAGACTCTGTCTCAAAAAAAAGAAAAAAGAAAGTTTATTTATTTGGATAAAGTTAATTTTCACTTGGGGTTTCTTGTTTACATTTAGGACCTCAGGGCATATTTGACAATCTACAGACCACATTCAAAGATCTCTAAGCTAATATGGACATTGTGCCTATTCCTAAGACAAATGTCAGTCACTCGAGACCACCTGTTTTAGAATTTTGAGTAATCCTCAGCTTGTCCTCAATATGGGTGGATGAGAGATGGGAGAAAAGGCTGACAAGACAGCTGATTGTCTTATCAGAATGGCAAATTCTGATTCTAACTTCTATTTCAGAATTTAATCCTCCCACACATCAGTGGCAAGATTTGATGGTGTTAGTGTGGTTATAATTACCAGAGACTCTGTGTTTGAATTTGAAATTTTAAAGTAGATGGCATACTCCCAGACCGCATTATTTCAAGATCATTTATATGACATTCACTGAAATATTGGAAAAGTCCAAGTTCTCTTTCATTTTTCTTTTACTCTCTAATTGCTAAAATAATAAGAAAAAAAATTACTCTGCTTCAAAATTCTTCATTACTCACCAAAAACCATAATTTCACCTGTCAGAGGCAGATATTTAGATTTAATTAATGGAAAAACAGCTATCAAATCTTGAGACCTGTACTTTTGTGTGACAGTGTATCCATACAGGCTTTTAGTTGCAAATGGCAGAAACCCAACTCAAGTCAAGTAAAGGAGTAAATTGATTAACTCCTATACTAGGAATTCTTAAATTCCTAGGGGAGTGGATTGGGAGATTTGGGCACAGCTAGACATAGGGATTTGAACTATACCTTCGGGACGTTCTTTGTTCCCATTTTGATCTCTACATGGCTCCTTGCATGATAACCAAGAAGACAAACAGCAAGATAATCAGTGGAAACTCCAAATCTATGATATTTTTAGCTTTCTGTTTCAGAGAAAAATCTACCAGCTAGGAAGGCTCTCAGGGAAGTTTCTAATTGGCTCGTTTGGTTTATCCCTGAACCAGTTATTGAGTTCAGGCTGGTAAAGCATTTTTATTGACCAATCCTGGGCCATCAAACTCAGGGTTTGAGATTTAAAGCTCTATTAGGACCACACAGGATGTAGAAATGGAAGTTCCCTAAAGTAAAAGAGTGGTGCTATCAGAAAAGTGGGAAATGGATACCAGTAAGTAAAAACAAGATACATTTATCTCAGGCACAAATTTTTATTCCTTAAATACCCTGAGCTGTGTAATCCTTCCATTAAGATCATTCTGCTAAAGATCAAGACACCTGTATTGAGATGGGAAAATAGGGTCTGGAGCAGGAAACCTAAGGACTTCCTACAACTAAATCAAATGGAAACACTTCAGCTATGACAGGAAATATCCTCTCCATTTACCTAGGGTGTAGGCTGAGTAAATGACTTTGTAACTTTACCTCATCCTCTTCACTGACATACGGCGTACACCAAGCAACCAGTGGAAACCTCTAGAGGATATTTAAACCCCAGAAAATTCTGTAACTGGGCTCTTGAGCCCCTATGCTCAGACCCACTTCCACCTTGTGGAGTGTACTTTCATTTTCAATAAATTTCTGCTTTTGTTGCTTCATTCTTTCCTTGCTTTGCGCTTTTTGACCAATTCTTTGTTCAGGATGCCAAGAACCTAGGCACCCTTTACTGGTAACAATATTAAGGCTGGGGGTTAAATTTTGTCTGAAAATTCGTTGCTTCATTTCTACTATTTTCACAACCTTTCTCTGTTCAATCTGTCTCTTTGAACAATTCTAACTAGAAGCTAATTCTAGGGAGGGATAACTCACAGGCTGTCTTTTTCTCTCTTTTCATCTCCTTGATTTCAGAACTTCCAGAAAGAAAGAGGGAATGGTATTCCTACCTGACAACAGTTCCTTCCAATAAGCTGTCTTACTTGTTTATTCTTGCAATGGTGCTCTAAGTAATCTATTTCTATCAAATTTTGTATTTCAGGCTTTAATATACTTTCTTCATTTTGATCTGTACTATCCAATATGTTAAACACTAGACACATCTAGTTATTTAATTTTTACATTAAATTAAGTAACATTAAGTCCAAGAAAACATTCCATTCTTCAGTTGTATTAGCCATGTTTCAAGTTCTCAATACCCACAGGCACCTGGAGGCTGCCATATTGGGTAGCACAGTATAGAACATTTATATCATCCAAGTAAGTTTTGTTCAACAGTACTGATCTAGATCAAAATGTTTTCTGTATTAAAGATAAAATTCCATTTTTCTAAATATATCTTCCAGCCGTAAGTCGCTCAATACAAGTGGAAACTTAAACTTAAAATGATAAGGAGTAGTATATGTACAGCGAGGATTGTACACTACAAATGATGGACCATTTATAATGGGTATTTTATTTATTTATTATTTTATTTTTGAGATGCAGTCTCACTCTGTTGCCCAAGCTGGAATGTAGTGGTGCGATCTTGGCTCACTGCAACCTCTGCCTCCTGGGTTCAAGTAACATTCCCTGCCTCAGCCTCCCGAGTAGCTGAGATTACAGGTCCCCACAACACGCCTGGCTAATTTTTGTATTTTTTAGCAGAGACGAGGTTTAGCTACGTTGGCCAGGCTGGTCTTAAACTCGTGACCTCAGATGATCCACCCACCTTGGCCTCCCAAAATACTGGGATTATAGGCATGAGCCACTGCTCTCAGCCTATAATGGGTACTTTAAATTAGTATTATTAAATACTCAATTGCATTTTTTAAATTTACCATTTAGTTTCTAGTAAGTTAAGCATTTCTTATTTTCTTCATTCTTTCAGACTAAGCCACAAGCTTATCAGCCTTAACTTCCATCACTTGATCCCCATTTAGTCTACATTTTGGCCATACTAAAATTTCCAAAAATTTTAGAATCTCTCATAATTTAAGTCTTATTTGGTAGTCCCAGTGCTGAAATAATTTTTCTCCCTGTCTCCCGTTTATTCATCAATGCTTTTTCTCTACTCCTCATTAGATATTGGCTATTTGCTGCAATACCCCTTTATATACCTGCATTAGGGAATTTACCACACACTGTGCAGTGATTAGCACTTTGTATATGCACCTCCTTTATTCCTGTCTCTTAGGAGCAGGTACTGTGTGTGGCATCCTCCCAGCTCAGCCTAGAGCACTATGCCTATTACATATAGGGCTTCAATATCCGTTTTATATGTTGAAGTGGGTTACAGTGCTATTTAAGGCCCTCAAAATTGTGACTTTGATGTAAACCTCCACCTCATCCCTGCTGCTGTTACATAGATACTGCATCCCAGCCACCTCAAACCATTCATTCATTGTTCTCCGGACACACCATGCACTCCCTATCCTCATATTTTTGCGTAAGTTTCTTACTTTCATTGGAAAACATTCTTCTTTCCCCCTAGTATTTCTCCTTCACCGCCAAACTCAAATAGCCTCTCTGGAATCGTACCCAATGCCTACTCTGTTCCCTTCTCCCATAGTGTTCTGTCTTTGAATAAAGTATTAAAGTATTTATCACAGCCTGATTTTCATCACCATTAGTTGTGTCCAAGTCTGTCTCCCTCACTAACTTGTGACCCTTTCAAGGACACAGACTATGTCTTATTCATCTTTATTTTTCTCTTGCACTTAGCACAGAAAGTTACCCACAATTGACACTAGAAAGTGTTTGTTGAATTGAATAGCTGTGCAAAGAAGTACTTCCTTTAAAAGACGTGAAAGAAAAAGAACAGTGACAGCTTCGCCGAAGAGAACACAATGAACTGAAAAGCCACCAGCTTTGATCAAAACCCTGCCCCAGGAACTCTCCAGCTGCTCAGACGTGGTTTTCTAGCATCTGTGGGAGCTGTGGAATCTCAGAAAGGGACAACATGATCAGGGCTGAGGGAGGAAGAAAAACACAAGCAGACCGGAGGCAGTGACTCTGCACGCTGTAGTTTATTAATGTTTGGCAGAGTTCACTTACCAGAACACACAGTGGAGAGACGCTGAAACCCTTGGCAAATGGAATGCTTAGAGGCTCCAGGTTTTATACCTGTGTTTAGTTCTCATACCAAAAAAGAGAAGATTTTTGTAGATAACATTTAAAACAATTGTGAGAGGTTAAAAATAATTATCTAGTCTCAAGCATCAAGGAAAATATTCAAGTGTTTGGAATAATGGAAATTTCCATCCAGAAAAGATTAGAAGTATCTTCTCCAGGGATAGCAAATAAAAGAGATGGGCTAGTAATCACCCTTTCCAACGGCTATGACATGTGATTGTAAAACAACCGCATAATTATTTCTTGAAGAGTGAGGATACAACCTCAGATTCTTTCTCAACACAGTGCCAACACCACGAGAGTTCATCTGTGAGATGAGATTATTTGCTATCCCATCTCACTTGTGAGATGAAGAAAGTAAAAGCCTGAGGGGAAGGGAATCCTCCCAGGTGACTCAGTGAATTGGTGTAAATTCTATCTACATCCCAGTTCGGTTACCTTTCCATACACCATGCTGCTCACCTACTTGCTCCTTTCCTGGTCATAGCTCTTATAATGATGTGTGCATTCCAAACAAAGCATGCCTGCCTAAAGCTCGGAACACTTGATGGTGGCATATATAACTTCTCATCCACCAAGAAGTCTTATGATAATGCTTGTTCCCCCAAGTCAAATGTTTTCTGACCAGCCTATCTTTATCCTAAACTAAACCACAATCTTTTTCTTGGATATTAGCTTTATTCTCAATTCCCTGATACGGCTGCACAGGGCACTCCCTGGCAGGCATTCTCAGAAATGAGCTTTGCTGAAAATCTTCAGGCCTCCAACCTCCCCTGAATGCTGCTGCTCTACATCAAGGTTGCCCGGATAAAGCCTGGGGCTGCCAGAGGGTGCACAGCCTGGGTTCCAAAAGCTTTAGTGCTTCCTCCCTCTTCCTTTTAGTGCAGCTGTTTGTAGAGCTTCCCAGAGGGAGGACTTGAAAGGGACTGTTAATAACCCTGCTCAGAGCTCCGGAGGAGAAATTAAGCCTTTCTGCAAATTCAGCATGGAGCTGTTTTTGGCAAGACAAAGATCTCAGATGGCCTCTCTGGCAATGGGGCTATTTAGAGCTTAACCATCTAAGTCTTTGTGCTGTGGATGAGTGTGACTTTAATGACCCTATTTCAGTTCCAGAGGTGGACGTCTGACCTAAGGTGGGCATTTAGCATTATTACATCATTCTGGTCAGTGATAGTGTCCAATCTGGGCTACTGAGAGGCTACCCTGACACTTCTCCTAAAATTGATTTTTATAAAACAAAAACAGCAACAACAGAAACTTTGTCTCCTCCCTTCTGGGAGTTTATGTTGTCATAGAAAGTTTAGAACTGGTATTGTCAATGTTTTAAACATTTAAGGAGAGTATTCCTGAGAATTAAGTGGATACAGAGAAAACAGTTTAGAAGTTGACAAATAACATTACTTGGTCCCTTGATTCAACCAGGCCTGAGCTTCATCTTTGTTCAAAGCAATTCCTTGGTGCAATAAATCTGTTTATTTGCTTAGTGTGGTAGAGTTAAGTTTCTGTTGCTTGCAATTTCAAGTGTTCTGATTAATAAATCTGCACATGAAAAATAAGGGTTATAGGGCCAAAAGAAATTGGGTAATCTAGGTTCAACAATATTAAACACTGGAACATTCTTCTGACTGAAATTCCTCAGATAATTTATTAGGCAAATGCATTCTTCAATTCTCCGAGAGCATGTAAGCTGGTATATAACAATGTCTTGGAAGATTATGTAATTTATGATTCAGTGGACATAATTGTAAATGGGAAATAAAAATCATTGGTAATGTTGAATCTTCTGCATGACATTAGAAATATGTATATTTTACTATTGTTTCATTTAGGTATATCTTAGACACAAAGTGTAAATAATATTCAGTATTATATATGTGTTTGGTAGAAAGAAAAGTCCGATATTAATTTCAAACCTCTCCTCACTAAGAAATTGCAGAAAATTCATAGTCTAGTCAGAACACTGAGCTAAAATGTATTGAGTGAATGTTATATGCTAACACAACGCCCTTTAGATGCATTAATTCATTTAATCACCATGACAATGTTATGCAGTGATTGCAATTCAATTCCCCATTTGACAAATCAGGAAACCAGGGCTTAGGGAAGTTAAGTGACTTAATAGTCATGTGTTAGTTACAGAATCAGGACTTGATCCCAAATCACTATGATGTCATTGCCCAAGTTTTTAAACACTGCAATTAGAAAGCTTTTTCTGTTTGATCTAAATCCTTCCATTACTCTCAATTGTACCCCGCATTTCTTGTCTTTTGCTGATCTGTTTGGGAATGTTATTTCTTCATATAAATGTCCTTATTACAATGAATAGAAATTTATTAGGAGTTACATATGAAATTTTCCAAATTTAGCTTATAGCATCCTCTCTGTTTCTCCTGGATTCCTATCACATATTTGCCACTGGTTGATTACGACCCTGGGAAAGTTTCTTGCACTTTCTATCCTTTCACCTGCTCTCATTAATCTGAGTATCCCATTGGGGCGAACAAGGGATGTATTTCCCAGATCCATCTTCATGGTAGGGTGTGCTGCCCAGCTATGAGAAGTGTGGCATTGTGGAGCTCCAGCTGTCATTTCTTGCAGGATCTGTTTCAGCTTCAGAGAGTACCCTCGAGTGAGACCACAGGCTTCCTGGGGCAGCCTGAAGCCAGTCTTTAAGCAAGGGCAAGGTATACATGCCTAGTCATTTCAGGCCAAACTGAATCAACTCATGGGCAACATCCTCTTAGAGCTCCCTGCCTCATTGGCCAAAACCCTACAGTGGCCTGCATTGCATTTGACTTCTGTCTTCTCAGTGCAGCTTTCTCCTCTTCTTTTCACAAATGTTGATCTCTAATAAACTGCTTTTCAATCTGCATCTCAGAGCACCTGCTCTGAAGAACACAACCAGCAAACTCATGGGCTTGCCTCTGTGTTCAGAGCCCAAATCCTTTGCAACATTTCTATATAGCCATTCTTTTTGATGTATAAAGTCATTTCACATTGGGTCCCTAGATTTATTCACCCAGTCAACAAAAATGTATTAAGCATCTCTAATATGCCAGGTACGTAATTTAATTAATTGAGCATGTACTATATATCAGGTGCTATGCTAAGAAATTGAAACACAGTGATTAATTCAATCCCCTTAACGATAAGAAAGCAGGTTTGAAGAGGGTATGTTATTTGGCAAAAGTACCCAGTAAGTAACGGCAGAGTCGGCATTCAATTTCCATTTGCTCCAACTCCAAAGTTTACACTCTTTCTACCTTTCCTTTTTACGTGGCCAAGACTGTAGTCAGATATATCAGGGTTCAAATGGCTTATGATCTGTCTATAAGTGGTTCAAGTGTCTTACGAGCTGCACACTTGGTGACTTACAGCTGTGCTAAGCGGATACCTTAGAAATATAAATAAATAACTTCTAAGACTCTTGACTCAGAACTTAGTTCATACTATGCCAGGATGGAGGGGATCTTTCCTACAAAATTGTATGCCTCCACCTCAGGGAAGCACTTCAGGAAATTCAGTGGGAATCTTTAGTTTCTGAATTTCACGATTTCCTGGGATTCCCTATCTAGAGAAGAGCTTGTCATTGATTTAGGGTTTCCTCCTCTGAAAACACCCAGTCTGTTCTTCTCTTTCCATGGCTTTTCTCTGTGATCCAGCCCACTTTCTCCTCTATGAACACATGAAAGCATTGTCTAATTGGCAGGAAATCATTAATGCAAAGGGTACAAATAAAAATAATGATACTTATTATTAGTAGTAAATAATAATCATCTTAAATAGCAATAAGAAATAAAATAATAATAGCAGTGATGACAATGGTAGTAATAAATATAACTTCCATGAGCAGTTACCATAAACCAGGTGCCATGCTAAGCACTCTACATAGATTATCTCATTTAATCCTGAAAACAACCCTTAACACTGGATATTATTAATTCCAAATTTTGCAGCTTGTCATTTATTTAGAAATGCCTAGAGTTGTTCTGTATAATGTGGCAGCCACTAGTCACATGCAGCTATTTAAATTTGAATTCGGATTCATTAAAACTAAATAAAGTTGACAATTTAGTTTCTCTAACTGCTCATGTTTTAAGACCTCAAGAGCCACATGCGGCCAGTAGTTACAGATGGGGCAGCACAGACGTGGACAGGCCCATCATCACAGAAAGTTCTACTGGATAATGCAGGTCCAGAGTGTCAATTGCTTGTCCATGTTCAGCTAGCTGCAAGGAGGCAGGCTGAACTCTGAAGCTGTGGCTGCCTTCATCGTCAATGTGGTTAAATGTTAGGCTAAAACGCATCCCTTGCTGAATATTTGCTTTCTGTCCTTAAGATAGACATGAAAGCATTTTTATTTCTGGTTCAAGAAAAGATAAAATGAGAACATGACCTCTCTTTCTCTTTTCAAAGCCGAGTAACTGTCCCAAGGAATCCAACCCCGTGAACTTCATCCATAAGAATAAATTTTTTTTTTCCCATTTGTGCTGAGTACCTGTGGTCAGTAGAATAATACTCCTTCAAAGATGTCTGTGTCCTAATCCCTAGAACTTGGCAGAGAGGAATTAAAATTGCAAATGTAATTAAGTTTGCTAATCAGTCGATCTTGAGAGAAGGAGATTATGTTGCATTATCTCTCGGATTCTCTTGGTTCATTGTAATCAAAAGGATTTTTACAGGTGAAAAAAAGAACTGGGGTGGAGGGTCAGAGTGAGGCAATGTGAGACAGACTTGACTGGCCAAGCCACTGCTGGCTTTGAAGATAGAAGGGTGATAAGCTAGGGAATGTGCGTAGCCTCTAGAAGATAGAAAAGGCAAGAAAACAATTCCTCCATTAGAGCCTCCAGAAAGGAAGACAGCCTTAGAGACACCTTGATGTTAGTCCAGTGAGACCCATTTTGGATTCTGACCTCCAGTGCTGTGAGATAAGCAATTCATGTTGTTTTAAGTTGCTAAGGTCTTTCTTCTTTATTGAAAAGTATTAAAAATAGAGCCGGGGTCTCCCTATGTTGCCCAGGCTGTTCTCAAACTCCTGAGCTCAAACCATTCTCCCACATTGACCTCCAAAAATGTTGGGATTAGAGGTATGAGCCACCATGCCCAGCCTAAGTTACTAAGTTTATGGCAAATTGTTACAGCTGCAACAGAAAACTAATGCAGCACCACTCATAGCCCAACACTATTAGAGGTGTTAGGAACAGAAAGACCTTGTGGCATCATTTCTGTATATTTTAGCAGTTAGTCTAGTTGAAATTCCTTTCTCATGCCCAAAGTTGGAGCATGGAGGCTGGAAAAAATTGTCCACAGTAGGCAGAAGGTTTGCAGAGAAAATCAAAAGTAAAGGCAGAGAATGGGTTATCGCTGACTGCCTTCAGAGAGTACCAGATGGCAGTTAACTTTATCCCTAGTTCCAGAGTACTTTTAGGTCAGTCTTTGAAGATGAGCATTTCAAATATTCTTACAGGCTGCCAAGGGTGAAATAGACAGGTACCCAATGACGACACTCTTCTTCCCGGGCCTACGGAGTGAATAAGAGAAGAAAGGGAGAATAAATATGAGTAAATGTGGTTCTTGGTGATTAAAGTTCATGTTATTAGTCTGGCTGACTGACCAATTAGTAATCATGTATCATGTAGCCTCACCTCCATAGATTCTAAATTTATGTTTGGAACCTAAACAGTGATTAGAAATAAAAAGAAAGAGGGAAAGAAAAATGCAACAACCAAGAACTTTCTCAATGCCCATTTTCTCAGGTTTGTTGCTGACCCAGAATTGCATAAATAAATAAATAAACCACAAATAAATAAAATGGCTTACTGCCCAAACTAGAGAGTGTAAAAACAGAGCTCTTTGAAATGTACATAACTGTGGAGTACTCCAAGAAATTAGACCCTTCCCACCTCCTTTCCACCCTCTGGCCCCCAAAAGAGGATAAAACAAGAAAACGACTATTACAGATGCTATCTGCTTTGTTCTTTAGCCTCACTCTGACACTATCTAATTTCACTTTAACACAAGTTACAGAAGTTTGGCACTGGGTTTTCTTTCTTAGCCCAACCAGGAATGAATGAGATAGGCAGGAGATGGGTGGAGACAGAATTGAATGATACAGGTACACCACTTTGTTATAACAAAAGAGGAGGCAAGCTTTTAAATGTAGATATATCGAAGTGTCTCACTTTTAGGGTACTTGGAGAAGGCATGCAAAATGCTACATATGGAGAATGTCTGAGAGCATCTTAGAAATTTGTGTCCAAAATGAGGGGTTGCAGTCACTCAGATGGGTCATTTAAGGATCCTCCATTTAATAATAAAAGGATGGAGGCACATAATGATTAAAATATGTATATGCAGATTTGGCATGTAAATTGGTGACCTTTTCCAAGAAGGTTTTTCTTAACCATCAGGTTGTGCTGAGCACCCCTCTCTCTCTGCTGACAGACCTCCAGCCATATATACTTCTCCCAAAAAGCCATTAGCAATATCTGCTTCACTCCTCGAGGCCAGGTATCATGGCTTATTAATATGTGTGCTCAGGGGTGCCTCCTGAAGCTTGCAAATGATATATTTAAGGGTACCTGTCTTAAAGGAAGAATTGCTGGGGGGAATTATCTTAAAACTGTGTTTCACAGCAAGTACTTTATTCTCTTTTTACATTTTAGAGTGTGCAGTGAATCCTCACTTAATATTGTTGATAGGTTCTTGGAAACTGCAACCTTAAGTGCAGTGAACTAGATTAAAATCATTTTTTTCATCAATGTTATACAAAAGAACATTGAAGCAAGCAATGGTATTTGAGGACCTGCTGTACGTCATTTCACTTCAAGTTGGAATTTCTGAGAACCTGTCAATGCTGGTAAGTGCACACTTACTGTATGTTCATGTGGAATGATTTTGCATGTGACGCTAATCCAGTTTTGGAGAGGGTGAGGTCAGTCAAACCCATGCCCCTACAGATTCATTCTTCTGCATTTCAAGCCTGTGGATCTTGCCTAGCCCAGTGTCTCGTAGGCGGCAAAATTGCAGCAAATGTTGGTTAACCGGAATGAAAAGTCTTACAAATATATCAAAATCACTTATGTGGACTACTGTTTTCCTGGATGGTGCCAAATTGGATTGTTTGTAATGCAAAGGATAAATGCTTGAGGGGATGGATACCCATTTTCCATGATGTAATTATTGCACATTGCATGACTGCATCAAAGCATCTCACATACCCCATAAACATACACACCTACTATGTATCCACAAAAATTAAAATTAAAAAATGCTATTTGATACCATCTATGTGTCTGACTGAAGCTGTAGAAACGCAGAGTCATGGCCGGACGTAGTGGCTCATGCCTGTAATCCCAGCACTTTGGGAGGCCGAAGTGGGTAGATCACGAGGTCAAGAGATCGAGACCATCGTGGCCAACATGGTGAAACCCCATCTCTACTAAAAATACAAAAATAAAAACTTTAAGAAGAATTGTGTCAGAAGGGGGAAATATTAAGTAAACCTACACATTAACAAAGAAATTAATGTTTCTAGGATTTGTCATTCTGCCATGTGATGTCAGCCTGCCGTGTGATGTGTAATGATTTCTGTTTCCTATCATTAAGATTCTTTTCCCCTTTAAAGTTTCTCTTTGAGTCCTTTCTCATTATATTAAAAATGGTGTTCAATGAGATTTGTCATGGGATGCAATTTTCTCTTTCTTTTTCTCTTTCCTCTTATTCTTTGCCTGTTTGCCTCTTGGAGGCTTTTCTTTTTCACTCTCTCAGGATCCAGACAAGCAGACTACACACAGAAAGATGACTTCATTTCTTCACCAAGTGTTTCGTGAGTGTCTGCTGCATGCTGGACACTAGCAAAGGCAGAGGGAATTCAACCATAACTGAGATGAACACCAGGTATCCAAGGGCAGGAGGAAAATCTGGAGAAAGGAGCTGGGAAGTCAAGTGATGGATGATTTCAAGGAAGGCACAATAGAGAGCTGTTGGGGTCCAGGAGAAGAAGTGTGTGATTCTGTCTGGGTGGAGTGGGCAGAAGCAAGCAAACAAACAAACAAAAATGTTTCTTCTTTGGCATGGTAGCTCACATCTGCAATCCCAGCACTTTGGGAGGCTGAGACAGGAGGATCACTTGAGCTGAAGAGCTCAAGATCAGCCTGTGCAATGTAGTGAGACCTCATCTCTACAAAAAATGTAAAAACTAGCCAGTCATGATGGCATGCACTTGTAGTCCCAGTTATTCTGGGGATTGCAGTAAGAGGGTTACCTAAGCCCAGGAGATCGAGGCTACAGAGGGCTGTAATTGTGCCACTGCACTCTAACCCACGCAACAGATCAAGGCCCTGTCTCACAACAATAACAATAACAACAACAAAATGGTTCCATAGTAGAAGGAATGCCCAAGCTGAGCTCTACAATGCAAGTCAAGAACACCTGGGACGATGTTGGGAAAAGGAAATTCAAATTCTGTAACAGACTTCTTCATAATTCCTGTCATTAAAGAACTCTCAGCCCACTTCCCTCAAAGCCTACCATCAGCCCAAACTTCCAGTGGAGTTCATAATTATTGTTGAGCTCCACGTGTAATTTTCTTTTTGGAAACACTTGATTGGAAGATGATTATGAGAGGGTTAATGAAAAAAAGAGCCCCTAAAAATGCTAAACTCCAGGATGGCAGATGATGGAGAGAGAGGATCCCTTGAATCTAATTTAAATTAAAAAGATGTTTTTGAAACCAAAAATAAATCTTGCTCCAGAGTGATTACTAGATAAAACATTTCAGTTAGTGGATGGTGGACTGGCCCATATTTCATGTTTCCAGTCAATGTTCACTCTCTGTGCTACCTGAAGGTTCTGAGTGTTAAGCTGATGAATGTTTTGTGACTTTAAAAGACCATTTATCACCACTACAGCTAATGCAATTTTCCGAAGCATAATCCAAAGGCGTTTTGTGAAAAGCATTTTCTGCCTGAAAGTGTCCCCATCGTCACCTTTCTAGACTGCGGGTGGGGGCCACCCAACTTCTTGAGGCCTGATGATTATGTGATAGGATATGGTTTTCTGCTCCTTCACCTCTTTTTTTTAATGTTTATTTTAGATTCAGGGAGTACATGTGCAGGTTTTTACTTGGTACATTGTGTGTTGCTGAGATTTGGTGTACAAATGATCCCATCACCCAGGTAGTGAGGATAGTACCAGATAGGTAGTTTTTCAACCCCAGCTCTCCTCACATCCTCCTCCCTCAAGTAGACCCTGGTGTCTGTTATTTCCATCTTTGTGTCTTTATGTACTCAGTGTTTAGCTCCTGCTTATGAGTGGGAACATGCAATATTTGGTTTTCTGTTTCTGTGTTAGTTTGCTTAGAATAACAGCCTCCATCTGCTTCCATGTTGCTGCAAAGAACATGCTTTTTTCCTTTTTTATGGCTGTGTAGTATTTCACAGTGTATGTGCACATTTTCGTTATCTGATCCACTGTCAATGAGCATCTAGGTTGTTTCCATATCTTTGCTATTGTCCTCCACTTTTTTATTCTGGCTTAGCCCCAGCAGGCTCCCTGTTTCCTCCCTGTTTTCTTGTAATCCTTGTCCCCTGCCCTGGTAGATATAGCGATCATGAGATATTGTTATGTGTATATTCACATGAGAATTTGATGCTTTGGAAAATCTCTCAGTAACTAAAAAGCTCTTTTTAGAAGACCAAGTATAAAGGAAGAGCAATAACTGGGTGAAGATGGCACTTGGGTAAGGTGGAAGCAGAGGGGAGATAGATAATGAAAGTGGAAAGAAGGTGGACCAGTAAGAAACTCATGGGCATCTATGTAAAGTGACTCCAGTAGTACCTGGAAGGTGGAATCACACAGAGATTCACATTATCCCAAAGGGCTGCCTTGTCAGCTATAGATAAGATTAATCCATTTCTACTCATAGAGTCATTAAAAGGTTTCAGTGATATGTCTAAGAATTATTGTGTTGATAGGTAGGAAAGAATGTTATTACAGTTAAATGGCCATGTGTAAGCCTTCACAAAATCAACAGTTCCTGTTTCATATGGATTGTTTGGTTCACTTACATCGCACAGGTTGTAAGGTTTGTTTTTAATAATTTTTTTTTTCTTCTTGAGATGGAGTCTCGCTCTGTCGCCCAGGCTGGAGTACAGTGGCGCGATCTCGGCTCACTGCAACCTCCGCCTCCCGAGTTCAAGCAATTCTCCTGCCTCTGCCTCCTGAGTAGCTGGGACTACAGGCGAGTGCCACTACAACCGGCTAATTTTTGTATTTTTAGTAGAGACAGGGTTTCACCGTGTTAGCCAGCATGGTCTCGATCTCCTGACCTCATGATCCGCCTGCCTTGGCCTCCCAAAGTGCTGGGATTACAGGCATGAGCCACCACGCCCGGCTAATAAAATGTTTTAAGCACACGAAAAGCATGCAGAACAATATGAAGAACACCTGTGCTCACTCACCCCCACATTGTCAAACCTACATTTTGTTACATCTGCCTCAGATAATTCTTCTACTTTTTAAAAAAATAAAATTCTGCAGATAGGCCCAGAAATTCTACTCTTGGACATTTCCTCCAAGTAAAATGAAAAGTTATGGTCTCACAAAAATGTGTACATGAATGTTCAGAGTGGCTTTATTTATAATCACCCAAATCTCACAGCAATCCACATGGCTTCCGATGGGTGAAAGGATAACAAATCATTGTATATCAATTCAATAGAATACTACTCAGCAATTAAAATCAGTAAACTACCAATACACACAACAACATGGATGAATTTCAAGTGCATTTTTAGTGAAGGAACACATACGCAAAGGCTGTGTGACTTCATTTTTATATTTCAGAGAAAAAACTAACTTTATAGATAAAAAACAGATTAGTACATGCTGAAGGCTGGAGGTGGAGAGAACTGACTACAAAAGGGAATGAGGAAATTTAGGGGGTGATAAGCTTGTTCTGTATCTTGATTTTGGTGGTGGCTACGTAATAGTGTTTGGCAAAACTCACAGAACTGTACCCCATGATGAGTGACTTTTACTGCATTTATTTTTTAATTTAGTAAGGAAGAGAAAAAATAGTAACAAACATTTGTACAAAGGCAGGGTGTTGTGTGTGTGTGTGTGTGCGTGCGCGTGGGTGTGATTGTAAACTACTGAGAAATCATAGGAAGAAAGGTGCTTGGTTTTCTGAGTACATGGGATGTAGTATCCACAAATATGGAATGGAGGCTCATGTGTATGTGGGGTTGAGAAACAGTGCTTTGTAAGATTTTTTTTTGGAGGAGTGATGTCCTAGCCAATATCTGTGAGCTGAGTAGACATTCTCAAGCAAAACGTCTTGTAGAAACTAAGTAACAAGTGTAATAATAACAGCACATTTGCATGGGATGCTTCTTCTGTGCCAGGTATTAAATTAGGTGCTAAACATATTTTATTCTATAGATCTGCAGTACAAGTATTATCATGGCATTTCACTAATGGACAAGTACAGGTGTGGGTAAGTAAAGTCACTTGCCCAAGGTCAAAGAGAAAAATATGACGAAAATGAGGTTCAAGGTCAAGTTTGTGCAACTCCAACTTCCACCTGTGATATGGTTCAGCTGTGTCCCCACCCAAATCTCATCTTGTATTACAGCTCCCATAATCCCCACGTGTTGTGAAAGGGACCCGGTGGGAGGTAATCAGTCATGACGCAGGTCTTTCCCATGGTGCTCTTATGATAGTGAATAAGTTTCATGAGATCCGATGGTTTTATAAAGGGGAATCCCTGCACACAATCTCTTGCCTGCTGCCATGTAAGATGTGTCTTGCTTTCCTTTTGCCTTC
The DNA here is from genome assembly GCF_049350105.2 of Macaca mulatta. Taxonomy (NCBI): domain Eukaryota; kingdom Metazoa; phylum Chordata; class Mammalia; order Primates; family Cercopithecidae; genus Macaca; species Macaca mulatta. Next base: position 9,133,027 of record NC_133425.1, on the reverse strand, counting down.
CACCATAACTGTAAGGCTACCCCAGCCATGTGGAACTGGGAGTCCAGTCTCTTTTCTTTACAAATTACCCAGTCTCCAATATGTCTTTATTAGCAGTGTGAGAACAGATTAATACAACCTGCTTTCCATTCTGCTATACTGCCCTGTCTTCCTTCTCAGAGCCCCAATCCCTCAGATGAATCATCCTGGAGAAGAGAACATCTTAAGGGTTTTCCAGTTCTGATATACTAAAATAAAAATAAGCTTTATCTGCTGGCCCAAATAGACCCAGAGAGGTCAAGGTTTCCCTTCTTCATGCCTTCCTGCAGCCTGTTTTTAAATGGCTTATCTTTCCATTGCTATGGTTAATATTTTCACTGAGCCAAATGATGCTTTTCTTCAACAAGTTTTTACAATAATAGGGAAAGATTGCCATAAAAGGGTAGGTATGAGTGAGTTCCATTAGAAGATGAGCAGTTGTAGCACAGAATTGATTTAATAACTACCATATGGAATGTACTACAATCATAACAATTTGCCCATCTTTTGCCCTATCTCCAAATCCCAACTACCTACAGTTACAAAATTGGATTTTCATCTTTTGTTAAAGTAGAAAACAAAAAGATTATGGTCTTTTAAAGATAATATAAAAATTATATTTATATACATATACACACATATACATATATATGAGTGTATACACACATATATATGTGTACCTGCTTGCTTGTGTTCATATAAAAAACATATCTGCCTATATACTTCTTGTACTAAGTAAGGGAGTTGGAAAGAATCTATAAAGCAAATTCAGAGAATGCTTGACAAGGATGTCTAGACCATTCATTAGAGAAGTAATAGTCTTTGTAACAATGGTGCTGGGGCAATTGAACATCTACATGCAAAAGGATGAATTTTGGGTCCTATCGTACATGATACACAGAGCATATTTCAAAATGCATCAAAGATCTAAATGTAAAAGTGGAAACTATAAAACTCTTAGAAGAAAACACAGGTGTATATCTTAACATAAAACAGATACATTGGATTTCATCAAAATTAATAATTTTTGTGCATCAAAAGACAATAATAAGAATGTGGAAAGAAAAGCTAAAGAATGAGAGAAAACATTTTCCAGTCATACAGATGATAATATATAAAGAATCCTTAAAACTCACCACCAAAAAGTTAAATACCCCAATTTAATAATTGGCAAAGAACTTGAATAGGCATTTGTCCAAAGAAGACATTCAAATGACTAATAAGCATATGCAAAGATGTTCAACATCATTAATCATTAGGGAAATACAAATAAAAATCACAATAATATACCACTTCACACCCACCAAGATCACTATAATCAAGAGGACACGCAATCACAAATCTTGGCAGGAATGCAGAGAAATTGGAACTTTTAATGCTTTGCTGGTGGCAATGTAAAGCAGTGTAACTGCTGTGAAAGTCAGTCTGGCAGTTTCTCAAAAAGTTAAACATGTGGTTACCACTTGACCAGCAATCCCATTGCTACATACATACCCACATGAACTGGAAATAGCTATGCACATAAAAGCTTGCGCATGAATGCTCACTGCAGCATGATTCAGAATAACAAAATAGCAGGTACAATGCTAATGTCCATCAACTGATGAATAGATAATCAAAATGCAGTATATTCCTTTGATGGAATATTATTCGCCAATGAAAAATAATGAAGTGGTGATACATGGTACAACACGAACACAATTGAAAATATTGTGCTAACCATATACACCATGGCATGCTATGCAGCCATAAAAAAGGATGAGTTCATGTCCTTTGCAGGGACATGGATGAAGCTGGAAACCATCATTCTCAGAAAACTAACATAAGAACAGAAAACCAAACACCGCATGTTCTCACTCATAAGTGGGAGCTGAACGATGAGAACACATGGACACAGGGAGGGGAACATTGCACACCAGGGCCTGTTGTGGGGTGAGGGGCTAGGAGAGAAATAGCATTAGGAGAAATACCTAATGTAGATGATGGGTTAATGGGTGCAGCAAACCACCATTGCACGTGTATACCTATGTAACAAACCTGGATGTTCTGCACATGTATCCCAGAACTTAAAGTATAATAATAAAAAAATGCAAAAAAAGAAAATATTGTGCTAACCAAAAAAAAAAAAAAAAAAAAAAGGCCAGACACAAAAGGCCACATATTATATGTGATTTTTATGGAATGCTCAGAATAGGCAAATCTATAGAGACAGAAAGTACATTAATAGATGCCAGGTCCTCAGGGGAAGCAGGAATACAGAGTGACTATTGATATGTTTAGGGTTTCTTCCGGGGGTGATGAAAATATTTTAGAATTAGATAGTGTTGATGGCTGTGAAATCTCATAAATCTGTTAAAAACACGAATATTACACTTTAAAATGGCTAATGTTATGATATGTGCATTATCTATTAATTTTTTAAAGTAAATTTAAAGAAAACAGGTCCTCATTGTAAAAATGAGCTAAAGAGAAATATCTAATATAGAGAGAAAGAAAAGTAGATGTTATGAAAAAAACTAGCTTTACATTTATACAAGGTAGGTGAGCGAAGGTTGGCTGATCACCTATCTAAGTGTTTATACTATCTCCTTCCTAACAACTTGCAGGTAACTATACACCCCCCACTTTTATCCTAAACTATAGACGCCTCCAAGCAGATGTCTAATGGATGTCTCAAAATCAAAAAGTCCAAAGGTAAACATTTTCCAGACTATATCCATTCTACCTCCAAATGAGCTACAATAGCTTCCCCATCTCAGTTGATGCCATTGCATCCTTTCTATTGCATAGACCCCATTCCCAGAGCTGTGCTCCACTGCTCAATTATTCTCACACTCCACTTGCCATCCACTGGGAAGTTATTTTGTCCCTACCTTCGGAACATAACCTGAATCTGGCACTTCTCCTTGCCTTAACTGTCTCCATCCTAACATGAATGACAAACATCTCTCTTGTCTGGATTTCCTCACTGGCTTTCTAACTGGTCTCGTTGGTTCTGCCATTGCCCTAAAACACAACAGCCAGAGTGTACCTTTGAAAATGGAAGTCAGTCTTGTCATTGTGTCTCAAATCCCTTGCAATGGATTTTTCTCAGAGGAAAATCCCTACAAGAGCTTGCCACCAGTAACCTCTTTAGCCTCTCCTCCTCCCATCTCCCCTTTGCTCCCTCTGTGTTAGGGACAATGATCTCCTTGCTGTTATTCAAACATGCCAGGGACCCAGTAGCTGCAGCCACAGGGCCTTTGCACCGGTTTCTATCTAGACCCCCTATTTAAACATGCAGCTCCCTACCCCAAACATGCCTGACTGTGCTTAATCTGTCATTTTTCACTTATGAGCACCAAGGATATGAGCTGCATGAGAGCAAAGACTTTTATTTCATTTATTCATGGATGTATCCTTGAAGATGCTTACATGCTAAAAAGAAGGAAGAAAGAAGAAAGGGAGGGAAGAAATGAGAGAGGGGAGGAAGGAAAGAAGGAAAGAGAGGAGGGAAGGAGGGAGGGAGAAAGGAAGGAAAGGAGAGAAGAAATGAGGGAGGAGAGGAAGAAAGAAAGGAAGAGGATGGAAAGGAAAGAGGGAAGGAGGGAGGCAGGAAGAAGGGCAGGGAGGGAAGGAAGGGAAGGAAAGAAGGGAGGGAAAAAAGGGAGGGAAGGAAGGAGGAAGGAAAAGAAGGAAAGAAAAAAAGGAAGGAGGGAGGGAGGGAGGAAGGAAGGATGGAAGGAAGGAAGGAAGGAAGGAAGGAAGGAAGAAAGGAAGGAAGGAAAAGATTAGACTATATGATCTCTAAGCTTCTTATTTATGAAAAATAGCTCAGGTTCTGGGATCTAAATGACTAATGTGAATAATCAACTATGTGTTATGGCTGTGTGTCATTGCTAAGTAAATTATTTAAATCTCTGAGCCTCAGTTTCTTTACCTTCAACTTGGGGATAATTCCACTAACCTCATGGCATTGTTATGAGGATTACTGAATCAGCAAGAAATTCATCAGAACTTCCTCTGGCCAAGGCCTTCCTCCATGATAAGACCTCACTAACTCTCTGGGACCCAGTGCCATCGACATGAACCTCAAAAATGTTTCCACAGAGCTGCTCAGCCACGAAGCTCTTCTGAGGAGGAAGTTGCTAACACTGTGATGGGCTCCATTCTGTTTCTCTCAGCAGGATCCCCATCCTCCTGCCTGTTCGAGTGTGTCCTCTCAGCAGAGTCAACAACAAGGTGCCTTTCTGGTCGACTGATTCCGAAGTGTCTTGACTCACACACTGTAATGTTTCCTATGCAGTGTCATTTCTTTAAACATCTTCCAATGGTCCTTTTGATTTTTTTTTTTTTAGAAAAAGAAAAAAACCTCAGTAATCAGTTTTTCTCAAATTTTCCACTTCATGATCCTGATTGGGTCAAACACTTGAAAATTATGTTAAGAGGCTCGGATCAAAGTGAGTCAAATTGAGTCGGATCTAATTCCCTGTAACTTCCAGGCCACCGTCACTAAATGCAAAGTCGTCTTGTGGCAGCCTAGCAGGGGGAAAGTTACAGTCGTTCTCATCCTAATAAAAAATGGAGCATTGGCTGGGCTTAATCTCAGAAGCTAGAGGTGGTTTTGATTTATTAAATAAGACATCAGTAAAAAGAAACAGCCCAAGCAAGCCTTCTCTGGTTAAATGTAAAATTACATTAAAAGCAGAAAGCAAACCCACGTCCTAAGGAGAAGAGAGTTGGACAAAATCATTATAAGGGAATGAAAGAATAAAATACACAACATAACTGGTGGCAAAAGGAGGCCTTAGTGAAAAGGTTCCATATATTTAAATGGTTAGAGTCAATATCATAGAAGACAAGAATGGAAGAGCACAAATTCACCTTTGGACATATAAAATAGAATTAAGGCTGGGCGCAGTGGCTCACGCCTGTAATCCCAGCACTTTGGGAGGCCAAGGTAGGTGGATCACCTGAGGTCAGGTGTTCAAGACCAGCCTGGCCAACATGGCGAAACCCTGTCTCTACTAAAAAATATAAAAATTAGCCACGTGTGATGGTGGGCGCCTGTAATCCCAGCTACTAGGGAGGACGAGGCAGGAGAATTGCTTGAACCTGGGATGTGGAGGTTGCAGTGAGCTGAGATCACACCACCGCACTCCAGCCTGGGTGACAGAGTGAGACTCCCTCTCAAAATAATAATAAAATAGAATTAAAACGCAGGTAGAGTTTATTTCCAACATTTTATTAGGATTATTTTCAAACATAGACAAATGAACATTTATATATGTGTCACACAGAGCCAACAATTGCTCAAATTTGGTGAAATTTGCTTTATGTATACTTATCTTTCTCTCTCTCTGTCTGTCTACACACACACACACACACACACACACACACACATATATATGTCTGTGTGTTTATTTGCTGACCTAGTTGAAAGTAAGTTGCAGACATCATGACACTTGATTTCTAAATACTTCAGCACACATCTAAAAATCAGGACATTCTTCCACATAACTCAAATAGGCTTTTAAGATCATGGTACATAAATCTTTCAGATCATAAAACTCAAGAAAAAATATTAACTTTACTGTCTGTAAATTGCCTTTGGTTTAGAATGACTTTGGGAGAAACGCATTTTGATTTTGGCTTTGTCATCTCACTAGGTCTATTTGGTTTGTGTGATTTACTCTATAGAAAGGATGGAATGGCAAATCTAGGTTGCCCCTTCCCTCAAAAGACTGGACATAACATCACTCTCTGGGGTTTCAACTATGACATCGACACCTGGAAAATTAGAGAATGGATATATAATATCAGCCTAATGAAACATGATGGTGGTGAAGCCTGTAAGGCTGGACTTGAATCAATATGTTGGAAAAAAGTCTAAGTTCTTCGAAAGTTGTTGGTAATGGTTAAGAAAAGGAGACTAGAGACTCCCATGTTAGTGTCCAGCCAGGCACCACACCAAGGAGATTGGACACTAGCAAACCTACACTCAATCCTTGCAGTGTTGGTTTAGATTTTGTCGGGCGTGTTTAACCCGAGTGTGATGATAGGTGTATCTGGAGATCACTGATTGTTACCATAAAACAGGCAATTCCTTCATTTAAAAAAACAAAATCTCTCCCTGCCTTGGCTTAGAATCTTATGCTTACCAAGCAACCTTTGGAAATGACCTGGCATCTCCTCTAGCTTCCTTGGTCAGCCAAAATAATTATCCAAAGTACTTGGCTGGTCCGATTTTTATGTTTATTTCATGAACTGGCCTCCATCGCCAAGCGTCCTCATTCATTCATTCATTCATTCTCTCACTCAGTGTCAAACCCCTACCAAGTGTGCTTTATGTTGATGACTCCTCCTTCTCCTCCTCCTACCTGATCTACAAGGAATTACCTCATTGAATCATCTCATTTTTTTCTTTTCCTTTTTTTTGGAATGCTCAGTGTTCATCTTTGATCTGGAACATATTCTCCTTTCTTCGTTAGGATCTTTTTAAAAAACTTTTATTTTTTAATTTTATTTTTCCATAAGTTACTGGGGTACAGGTGGTAATCCTCCCATCTCAAAAGTGTTCTAAGGTAGACACATTTTCAGCATTTTAAAAACGGACATTGAAGTTTAGAGAGTTAGAATCAGGATCTGAATTCAACCTGCATTGAATTCAGGTTAACCCTGGGCCAATCAGACCTACCTACAACACTAACAAGGAGTTTCTGAACTTTCAGAACAAAGACTCCCTTTCTGGACCACGGCCACAGCAAATTTTAGGAAAGTAAATTTCACATGATTAGAACCCAGAGAGCTGGTCAGTCAGTTTTTTCCAGTCAATACCTCCTCTTCTGTATCAAGGCATAGCTTTATCTGAGACTCAAATGTGGAGTAAAATCTTACTGGATTCCAGTGAGACATAATTCTGAGTAGTCTTGTTCAACCAGGCTTAATAATTACTGTAATATCTGAAATAATACACTGGAGGGTCATTGGAGGAGGGCAGGTGGAAAAGGGAAGGAGAAGATTAACAATCTAAACATCAATGTAAACACTTGACTAGCACTATGGAACAAAGATATTGTATAAAAAGGTTATAAACATATTACATATATTCAATAAAGTAAGCTCAGAAGACCCTCAGCTTGGAAACACTTGGTCAACCAACCGTTCACTTGATTCACCATATATATTTGAAATACAATTGCATTTTTTAAAGTAAGATTTTATAATTTTAGATTGAGTCTTTTAGGCTGATTGTCTCCTGGTGGGTGGGAACTGGCATGAGTTTTTTATTGCTGCCTAACAAAGCACCACAAGCTTACCAGGTAAAAACAATACTCATTCATGACTTCGCAGGTCAGGAGGATGAAAGTCCAGGCACGACACGGCTGGGCTCTCTGCTCAAGGTCTTGTAAAGCTGAAGTCAAGGTTGAAATCAGCCTGGGTTGAAATCTCATCAGAATCTGGGTTCCTCTTCCAAGCTCATTGGTTGTTGGGAGAAGTCACTTCCTTGTGGTTGTAAGACTGAGGGGCTCAACTCCTAGAGGCCACCCCTCTCTATTGGCAGTTCAGGACAGAGCGGCTTGCTTTCTTCCTTGAGGCCTACAGTGGGAATCTCAATGATGTCACACTTTTTGAAGGTTTGTCTGATTAGGTCAGGCTCGCCTGGTATAATCTCCTTTGCTGTCACCTTAAAGCCAGCTAAGTGACCTAGCTATGGGATTGACATCCCATTGTATTCACAGGTCTTGCCAACACTCAAGGAAAGGGGATTATTCAAGAGTATGAGTCACTGAGGGTGGGGACTTGAGGTCATTTTGGAATTCTGCCTACCACAATTTAATACTGCTTATAACTGCTCCTTTCTCTTCATTTTAGCTAATATTTCTCCAGCTGAAACCTTTAGCACATCACCCTTACATCTCCAGAAGTGCTTTCTGCTGGGTGTTCCAAAACTTCCCTCTCCACACGAGCTAGCACACTGCTACCAGGTTCATTTTCCTTGCTCAGAAATCTCTAGTGAATCTCCAATCACTCAATGAATGAAGTCAAAACCTTTTTCGGTACAGGTTCACCACCTCACTCCACCCTCCCTGCCAAATTTATCTTCTCTACTTCCCAGTTAACAATGTTTATGGGACATATAGTTTTTAAATTAATTTTGGACAATGAGAACTTTAACAGGTATAAACCCACACTCCATTTCTCACTGTTGGCTTAGATTTTGTACTTAATTCTGGGTGTAGCTGATGTTCAGAAGGGAGGGGTTGCCAGAATCAATTGAAATAATACTTAGGTGATGGTGCAGGTTACCTGCTTGCATGAATATCCAATCTCCCTCGGATATTCCAAATAACCTCATAACAGGAAAAACAAACAAATGGACTCACATTTTAAGTCACATAAAAGGAGCCAAGCTCATTAGCCATTCTGAGAATCTGGCTTCATTAGCAGGCGCGCAGAGGGCCCAGGTAGCTATTAGTGATATTCCTGCCACGAAAGGGTGTGCCCAGGACTCCCAGAGGCGATTTAACTTCCCTAGCCTACTTCAAAATGAGATTTACTCAGTTACAAATTGTACATGCTAAATGAGCAAAACTATTAAACAAGGAGGGCTGCTGGGCTAAATAGCTGAGCATTTAACGGTGCACCATGGCATTACCATTTTTATGGTCTCTTAAGGCAATTGGAAGAATACCAGCTGAATGAAGAATCAGGTAATTTGCATATGTGTTTTATAAATTACCACATGTTTGCGTAAAAAGTAGAGTCCCCTTCTCATCTAAAAAAATGTGAGACAGAGACACCTGAAAGAAGTCAGTCTGTATCAGACAAAGTACTTTTGCTAATGACCACGAGCACAGAATTTCCTTCTCTTCCCTTTTCAAATTGATGCTTTAGAGAATTAAAATATACTGGGTCCTGGCCTTCCGTGAGTTTCCCCCTCCAATCTATTTTCAGTCATGGTGAGAAAGGCAGAGAGCTATTATTAAGAATTAGAAGAACAATTTTCTAAGTTGCTCCCTTAACTTTTGCAATTTAAAATTGAAGCAAGGCAGCTCCTCGCTCACTTCATCTCCTGCTAGCCCTAATGAAGCTTGCAGCATCAGCTTCACCTTTGACTGATGCTCCCCCTGGATTGAAAATTTCAGGGAAAGAAAAGACATGTAACTCTGTTTAGCCAGAAGCTGTGCATTTCTGGGAGTTTAAAAGAAAACCAAAGGGAGAGGTTAATTAAACAACTCCTCCCACTAACGTTAAAGTTGTTTAGAAACACCTGACTTTGTTAGCTGTACTAGAAGTGAAATCACGCTCCAGGTAGAATAGCTTTTCACGAATGGTTGCCTCATCACAACAGGGGATATGTAGAAGACATCACATGCCGAGTCACAATGCTGGATCCCAGAGTCCCCAAGAAACCATACTTTGCATGGTGGCTTCAGGGAGTTAGCATGGAGGGGGTAAATGGAATTGGCGGCATCCAAAAAGTCAGTGCTGTATTTCCACTTGGAGAGTTCTACTCTGAGAATAGAGCCATCAGGATTTGTATGAGAAAATAATGAAGTGAGAGGAGCACCAAGATCCCCAAACAAAAAGAAAGACAGCCCTACAGAAAAAGAAAAACCACGGTTTCTACAGATTTGCAAATCTGGAAAACAATTTTTTTGTGATGCATTTAGTTTAAACAGATGCTGAAAACAAAAAAATAATAGATGTCAGCTACAAAAAGACTTTTTGTTGTTGTTGTTGTTTAGGTTCTGGGACACATGTGGAGAATATGCAGGTTTGTTACAAAGGTGTACGTGTGCTTTGGTGGTTTGCTGCATCCATTAACCCATCATCTAGGTTTTAAGCCTAGCCTGCATTAGGTAGTTGTTCTAATTCTTCCCCCTTCCCCTAGCACCCCACCCCCAAGAGACCTGGTGTGTGATGTTTCCCTCCCTGTGTCCATGTGTTCTCATTGTTCAGCTCCCACTTATGGGTATGAACATGTGGTATTTGGTTTTCCGTTCCTGTGTTAGCTTGCTGAAAATGATGGTTTCCAGCTTCGTCCATGTCCCTGCAAAGGACATGAACTCATCCTTTTTTTAGGGCTGCATAGTATTCCATGCTGTAATGTGCCACATTTTCTTTTTCCAGTCTATCATTGATGTGCATTTGGGTGAGTTCCAAGTAAAAGACTCATTCTTAAATGTTGGACCCAACTATCTGCCTCTTTCGTTAAAAAAATTTATTTTTAAAATTTTTGTGGGTACATAGTAAGTGTATATATTTATGGGGTACATAGATGGTTTGATATAGACATACCATGTGAAATAAGAACATCATAGAGAATGGGGTATCCATCCCCTCAAGCATTCATCCTTTGAGTTACAAATAATCAAATTATATGCTTTAAGTTATTTTAAAATATACAATTAAGTTATTGACTATCTGCTTCTTTGTGAAGACTGGCTATATAGAAATACATGCTATATAGAAATATATGGCAAATCTTCATAAAGAAGAAGATAGTCAATAATAACTTTATTATCTCCATTTTTGTGCCACCATGGAAGATGCCAACTAAGTCTTCAGCTATATCTTGCACATTTTATTACAGTTATTAGTTTACATGCGTGTTTGTCCTAGAGAACAGGGTCGTGTCCTGTGGTTTACATAAGATCTAATACAACGAGTCCCCTAGTTCTTAGTAGATATGGATGCTCCGGTTAGGTGATGGTTAAATAAATGAATCATCCCAATATTTAGAGTTATATACTAGCTAATGTTTACTAAGCTCATCAGATGCATTAACCAGTATGCTAAGGGATCTACAGAGTCTAACTTAACGACATCTCCATTTATTGGAGGACTTTGCATATGTACCAGGCTTTACATATCTTATTTCCTGCAACTTTTTTTCTCCTGAGAACTTTTTGAGATAGCTATTATTATCTTCAACCTGCAGATATGGAAACTGAAGCTTAGTGAGACCGTGGTGGGTGCTTGAGAAAGGTAGTTGGAAACGGTAAAGTCAGACTTCAGACCTACTTATGTTGGGCTGTAAGTTTCATGTGATGGACCAGCTGAATTAATCAATCAATTAGTAAGGCACTACATCCCTGGCATAAGACCACCTGTGTGCAAATTCCAGTTCTTTCCTATGTACCTTTTTGTTCTCACTTAACCTCTCAAGCCTCAGTCTACCTATCTGCAAAAAGACGACAGTACGTATGTCATGGGGTAGTAATGAGAAATAATGAATGCACATAATAAGAACACGGCTCAACAAAGAACTAAGAGGTAAACTACCATTAGAAACCAACAATCCCATTATTGGGTATCAACTCAAAGAAAAATGGGTCTACCAAATGGACACATGCACTCGTGTGTTCATCACAGTGCTATTCACAATAGTGACGACATGGAATCAACCCAAGTGCCCATCAACTGTGGACTAGATAAAGGAAATGTGATGTATATGCTGTGGAATACTATGCAGCCATAAAAAGAATGAAATCATGCCCTTTGTGGCAACATGGATGTAGCTGGAGGCCATTATTCTAAGTGAATTAACTCAGACACAGGAAAACAAATACTGCATATTCTCACTTATAAGTGGGAACTAAACATTGGGTACACATAAATATAAAGATGGGAACAACAGATGCTGGGGACTACTAGACTGGGGAGGGAAGGAGGGAGGCAAGAGTTGAAAAGCTACCTATTAATACTATGCTCACTGCCTGGGTGACAGGATCATTCATACCCCAAACCTCAGTGTCATATAATATACCCATGTAACAAATCTGCACATGTACCCGCTAAGTCTAAAGTCAAAGTTGGAAAAAAAAAAAAAAACAACCACGAAAATGAAAACAAAAAAAAAAAACTTGGCTTAACATTTGGCCCATAGGTGTGTCTCAGTAACTATTTGCTCTCATCCTTATACGTTCTACCATGATTGACAGCATTCATTATTTTTCTGTATTGTTCTCTCATTACATCATTTCATGATTAGTTATTACTTCAGAGTTGTGTGTGTGTATCTGTGTCTAATTAACAACTTTACTGGAGTTTAATTTATATGCCATAAAATTCACCTGTTCTAAGTATACAGTTTAGTGAACTTTAGCTTGCATATACCATTCGCAACCATAACCAAAATCTGTGTTAGAACATTCCCATCAGTCCAAATAGTTCCCTGATGCCTATTTGCAGTCAACCCCTGCACCTATCCCCAGCCCCAATCATTGACCTGCTTTCTGTCTTTATAGTCTTGCCTTTTCTAGAAATGTCTACATTGAGGGTAACATACATCATAGAATACTACTCAACCATAAAAAAGAACAAAATAATGTCTTTTGCAGCAACTTGGATGAAGCTGGAGGCCATTATTTTAAGTGAAGTAACTCAAAAATGGAAAACCAAATATCATATGTTATCACTTGTAAGTGGGATTTAAGCTATGAGGATGCAAAGTCATACGAATGATGGACTTTGAGGGTACCCTGGGGGAAGGTTGGAAGGGGGTGAAGGATAAAAGACTACATATTGGGTATAGTAATAAACTGATCAGGTGACAGGTGCACAAAATCTCAGAAATCACCACTAAAGAACTGATTCATGGAAACAATAACCACCTGTACCCTAAAAACTATCAAAATAAAAATAAATAAAATAAACATTTTTACCAGAAAAAAATTCTACTCTGGTTTTTTTCAATGTAGAAAAAATTCTACATTGGTTTTTTCCTCAAACTCTGCTTGATCTATACTAAACATTGAGCTGTTTGTTGTAAACATGCAAATTCCCAGGCTCCACCATAGACTTAATTGCCATCAAGTTAAGGCCAGGAAATTTTCATAATTAACAAGAGTCACGAGAGACTTATTTGGATAGTAAACTGTGAGCATCCTCACCTACAAATTTCAGGGTTGCAAGATTGCCCCTGGCTATGTTGAATGGGATCATAGCTAACAGAGCCCATGTGGCTGAGTAGGAGGATGGAAGGGGAGGAACGTTCTCCCTGGAGTGATAATCTGGGTGATCATTCCATCCATTGCTCTTCAAAAACAAATCCCTCAGAGGGTCCTTTAAATTTGACAGGAGGCAGCATGGCAGCCCCTTCCCTAGAAGAAGCCCCCACGGGACCCCAAGGACAGAACTTCCTTGGCTCTCATTAATTCTTTCTCCCTGGGGAGGAAACAACCATGTCACACACAAAGCTGATTGCTCCTTTGGCTGTCCCTAGAAACTAGAGCCTCAACTTGCAGCTGCTCCTGAAGGATTTGCAAATCATCCTCTTAGATCACTGTCTGTGGAGCCTGCTGAGGCTGCAGGATGTCTTTAGTGAATAAAGTGACACTCCCAAGCTCTGAGGTAGGGCCCAGGGTATCCTTAGGGACAGTGTTCTGTGTCAGGGAGGCCTTCTGTCATCATGCTCAAATCATGACTGGGAGTCCCTGAGGACATGGTGATTTCTCCAGCCATGAACTACCCACATTGTAAGGAGTCTGAGAGTGCAGAGGGCCTGGATCAAGTTTCTTTTAGGTTGAGGTTGCAAACTGAAATGCCTACAGAGGACAGGCATGTAAAGAAGTGCAGCCAGAAGGAAAGGGGGCTACAGCAATTTGAAGAGTGCCTGTGTTATCTAAAAAGGACTACCACTATCTATTCATTGTCAATGGTCACCATGAAGATAGCAAGACCCATGTTGCCAGAGCTCTGATATCTTAAGACATGCTGAATCCAGATTTGCATGTGAAAGCTCTTTATTTTATAACTGACAATCTTTTACAAAGAAAAAACGGTATAGGACATGCAAAACATCTGTGGGCCATTCAGCGTATCACATAGGAGCTAAGTGGTCTTCCTGACTGTTTCCACATTTCCCATGTGGCTAAGATGATTTTCCAATGGGAAGGCATGGGGGGTGGCATCATACTAACCTACCTTTGAGTCCCAGCTTACCTTTGCCTTTCTAATCACAAACTTGGTTTTTCCAGTAACAGCATCGAGGCATAATTGAGATACAAAAAATAAAAATAAAAAGCCCCTGCACAACTTTAATGTATACAATTTGATTAGTTTGGACATAGGCCCATGAAATCATCATTGCAATCAAAGTAACACACACATCCATCACCTCCAAAAGTTGCCTTGCACCCCCTCACCATCTTTTCTTGTGATAAGAACAGTTAACAAGACATCTATGCTTTCAAATGTTGTAAAGGCACAATAGAGTAGTGTCAACTATAGGCACTGTGCGGTATAACAGATGTCTAGAACTTATTCCTCTTGCATAACTAAAACTTTATACTCATTGATCAGCAACTTGCTGTTTCTGCCTTCCCCAGACCATAGCAACCAATGTTCTATTGTACTCTCTGTTTCTATAAATTTGACTTTTTTTTTTTTTTTTTTTTTTGAGACTGTTTCATTCTTGTTGCCTAGGTTGGAGTTCAACGGCATGATCTCGGCTTGCTGCAACCTCCGCCTCCCGGGTTCAAGCGATTCTTGTGCCTCAGCCTACCGAGTAAGTGGGATTATAGGCATGCACCACCACTCCCAGCTAATATTTTTGTGTTTTCAGTAGAGATGTGGTTTCATCATGTTGGTCAGGCTGGTCTTGAACTCCTGACTTCAGGTAATCCACCTGCCTTGGCCTCCCAAAGTGCTGGAATTACAGGTGTGAGCCAATGTGCCCAGCAGGATTTGACTATTTTAGATGCCTCAAATAGGTGGAATCTTGCAGTATTTGTCTTTCTGTGACTGGTTTATTACACTTAGCAATAATGTCTCTCAGGTTCATCCATGTTGTTGCATGTGACAGGATCTCCTTATTTAAGGCTAAATAAAATTTAATTGTATGTATGTAGCATATTTATTCATCTATTCATGGACATTTACATTGTTTCCATATCTTGGCTATTGTGGCTGATGTTGCAATAAACATGGGAGTGCAGATAATGCTTCAAGATGTTGATTTCAATTCTCTTTGAAATATTTTCAGGAATGGAATTGCCCAATTATATGGTAGTCCCATTTTTAAATCATTTTGAGGAACCTCTGTACTATATTCCACAATGACCGTAGCATTCTGCATTCCCACCAACTATGTACAAGGGTTCTAATTTATCTATATGTGTCAGTACCCTCATCTGAAAGACAGGAAAGTAACACGTACTTATCACTGGCTCTTGTGAAAATTAAATCAAGCAAGGCATGCCTGATGCATAATAACTGCTCAGTAGACCTAGCTCTCTCTCCCTACTGATTTCATTTATTCAACAAACATTCTTGAGTATCTATGGTCAGCCAGGAATGGAGCTAAGTGATGAAAAAGATGTTTAACCTACTTTGTGTCTTGTAGACACCCAGTGGGGAAAAGATAGAATGTCAAGCAAATAATACCATTAGTATGTATCACCTGATGGGAACCTTTTATTTTAAAACCATGGATTACAACTTCTGGATAGAAACTTCCTCTTCTAAAATACTGTGAAAATATAAAATGTCATCAAGTGTTCACTTCAAGCACTCATGCAAGGTAAAATCACAACCCAGTGCTATCAATGCCATAAAAAGAGGTTTCCTGGACTAGAGCGTCCTGGTTTGGCCAGCCTCTTATCCCCACCAAGACTTCCTAGAAGCTGCCTGGTGGACAGTTCCCACTAAAAATTCTCAACATTTGGGAAGGAGCAAACTAAGTGGGCATCCTTAACTTATCCCTATTTTAATGAGGAAAAGGTAGTAAGAGTTTCTGGGAAGAAATGAGTGAAAAAAAAAATTTAAAAAAAGAATATGCCTAATATGCCTATTTATGAGGGAAACGAACTGAAAGATGAACATATATCTCAATAGAAAGTATTCACCTCAAAGCTGAACCATGAAGGATGGAGCCCAGGACATTTAACAAAATCTGAGAGTCTGTGCAGAGCATAGTCTCTAACAAAGAAAGCACTTTCCTTCAGGGAAACTATTTCCCTTAGTCCACAACTTGAGGAGGCAAGAAAAAGAAGACATAATATTGAATACACAGCTCTCAAACTGTGGTTTAGTGTGTAGCCTCCTTTGTGATTAGAATGGAGTCAAGAAATCACCTGTGCTTTGAGAGCAAAAAGAAGACCTGAGTAGATAGATCTGTCTAAGCATAAGGGAGATGATGGTAAAATTGCAAAGTAAAGCTAGGAGGAGAGGAATAAGAGAACACACCAATCAATCAATCAATCAATGCAAAACATAGGAAAAAATGAACTCAACCTGAAAGGATACCTAACAGAACAACAAACAAAGAATTACAGAAGTGTTCAAGCAATAGTACTAGAACAATTTTTAATGTATAATAATAACTCAAAGGTAAGATAAAATGACAAATACAAATATAAATGAGAAAGCACATATGCAAGGGGAAAAAATAAGGAAGAGTAAGAAACTGAAATGATACTGCTGAAAGATAAGTATCTAATCTAAACAAAAGGCTTGTTATAATCTTGGTGAATACAGATAAAACTTCCAATTATTCAAGCAGTCAGAGAGAAGATATTATTTTGAAAATCACAATAGAGAAATAACAATGGTTTAAAATAAAGGAAATGAATCTCTTCTAGGAAAAAAATAGTCAACAAGTAGAACAGGAAAAAGAAAAGTCTTTGAAGATATAATACAAGAAAAATTTTCTGAAATGGAAAAAAAAGCAAAATACCACTGAATCTATATAATTAAGAAACACACCATTTTCCAAGAAAATGTGATACTAAATGATCTATATGAGGCATATTTTTTCTCCAAGTCTATTAGGAAACAAAGAAAATCATTTGTAAAGAGTAAAATTCTGTTTGGTCTTACATTTCTCCAAAATTATATTTAATGCTAGAATAAATGGAGCAATATGCATACAAATGTGATTCAGAAATATTTCCAGCCAAAGGAATTAGCTTGTTCTAAAGGCAACACATAGTAAGCCTCCATACAGAATTGAAGGAATAGATATTTAAAAAAAAAAAAAAAAACTCTTAATGCTTAAATCATTGTTCATGGGCATCACTGGGAATGAAGGAAGATTACCAGGCCCTCTTGCAAACCTAGGGAATCAGAATCTGCGTTTTAACAAGATCTCTGGATGGATCACTTGCATATGTTTGACAGTACTTAGAAAAGGAGTTAAAAAAAGGAATTCAGAAAGGAAGAAATTGTGATCAAAAGACTATGAATATTTTCTGTATTTATGCATAGTACTGATACTTGGCAATTGTGAAAATCACAGTTATGAAACAAAATGTAAAGGTCATAATACTTGGTAATGTAAAAATTAATAATAACATAACTGAAAAATGTGGAAGTTGTAGTGAAGTGAGGTTGGGATACGTTAGTGTTTAAGAGCTTCATATTTTATAGCAGAGTCAAATAATATATTAAAAACAAAAGTAGTTTAAAAAAATGATGATTCTGATTTCCTTCTGTTTTTGTAACACCTCTTCTTAACGTTAGAGAAATCTTTTAGGAAATTTAATCTTCTGCAATGAAAAAGTATGTATTTGAATCTCAACTATACTGTCAAATTCACATGAGTTATTCTATTTTTGAGTACTCTGAAACGTGATTCTTTTAATAAAACAATGGCATGCTAAATTAAAGAATTTATTATTAAATCTATGCTTATGCACAGAATGATATTAACCATGATATTCACCTAATATTAATGATGGTTCTTTAGGATGATAACATATGGGATGATTTGCAAATGTCTTTCTTTGTATATTTTTGCTTAGTACTTGTGTAACGGCATGTATTTCTTTTATAAAAACGATAGGCTGTAAGTAATCCTAAGAGAGAGCAAAGGCACAGGTCCTATTTCCACTATAGTAGAAAAGAGGGCAGACTTCTTGGTTCAAAGTTCTCTCCTCTGCAACTTCCAGATAATCAAGTTTATTTCCATCCATTGGTATTGTCAGACACATGTGAACCAGAGCAACTCCATCTTGAATAAGAGCTGGGGAAAGTAAGGCTGAGACTTACTGGGCTGCATTCCCACATGGTTAAGGCGTTCTAAGTCACAGGGTGAGATAGGAGGTCAGCACAAGATACAGGTCATAAAGATCTTGTTAACAAAACAGATGCAGTGAAGAAATTGGCCAAAACCCACCAAAACCAAGATGGCAACAAGAGTGACCTCTGGTCATCCTCACTGCTACACTCCCACCAGTGCCATGACAGTTTACAAATGCCATAGCAACATCAAGAAGTTACCTTATATGATCTAAAAAGGGGAAGCATGAATAATCCATTCACTGTTTAGCATCTCATCAAGAAATAACCATAAAAAGGGGCAACCAGGAGCTCTCAGGGCTGTTCTGTCTGTAGAGTAGCCATTCTTTTATTCCTTTACTTTCTTAATAAACTTGTTTTTCTTTGCAGTATGGACTCGCCCTGAATTGTTTCTTCCTTGAGATCCAAGTACCCTCTCTTGGGGTCTGAATCTGGACCCCTTTCCTGTAAAAGGATCTAGTCTTCCAACACCTCACTAAACTGCAACATTCAACAGAGTAGGAAGCAGACAAGTCTTCACTATCAATGCATCTTCCTCATGTTTAATACACTAGGTGGCACAGAGTACTCAATACATATTTGTTAGATGAGTGAATGAAGCCCACTTTCTCCATGGAAGCTTCAAGATAAACCAAGACTCCTTTTACACATTTGAATATGGTTGGGACGGCTGACTTGAATTTTAAGTAACTAAAAGACTGAAAAATCTGGTGACCTTTTCTCAGCAAAAATCGGGATGTGGCTAATTGAGACTCTAGGTGCTCAGCAGTTGTAAATCTGATCCTTAAGTTTGTATGAACATGACTTTTTCATGTTTGAATGTGGCTTAATTAAGCAAAATGTCTTATGTGAGGATTCAAATCCCTGTGTAGATTAAATGAGTCTATTTAGGATCCACTAAGACTTTGAAAGTTTTTCTCCTACTGTAGCACATTGCATTACATCTCTGTACAACAGGAGAATTAAAGAAAAGTTCAGAGAGAGAGAGAGAGAATCACTGCAGGTTGGAACTGTGTGGGACCTTGGGGACCATCAAGAACAACCTCTTATGCTACCCATGATATCGACTCACTGTCAAAGAAAAATAGGCCACATCAATGAAAGCGGCTATCTCCTCCCTGACTTGAAGTAGACTCCATGGGTCGTATTGTGACGTAGTGGAAGAATGTGGATGGAAGCTGCAGAACGGCTCAGTCCGGGTTCTAACTTTGCAACACATTAAGTGAACCCGGCCAAGTCAATTTCAGTCTCTTGGGCCATCAGTTTCCACTCCTTTGAAAATTAAAGAATCATAGTAGTTGGGTACTCATCAAACTTCATTATTTGAGCCATGGAATACTGATGTAACACTAACAACATCATTCATTTACTTGAAAACTGAACAAATACAAAGAGCTGAGATATTTGGGTTGGATCCAAGGCAGGGACACTAATCCCTGAAAACTTGCCCTGACCATTTTCAGTTGCAATTTCATAGAGCATTGACATTAAGATTTACTTCCAGGAAAAAAATAAAATTTAAATACTTGTTATAACAAAAGGAACAAAAACCAGAGTCATGACTAAGGATATTATTTCTGTTTGTCATTAATAAATAATGAAACTTTGATCCACCACAAAATTTGTTTGTTATAGGTAGGGAAAGGTCATCACCAATCAGACAGTTCTCCAGCCACTGGAGGGAAAATGAAGCCTCTTTATTTTCAGTAAAATTGATCAATGTTGGTCAGAGAAGGATAGTACTAAGTATGAGGTGCCTGTACACTCTGAGGGGAGAAAGTTGAGATGCAACCAGTTATGAGGCAGAGATGGTGAGATTCTCATAAGAAGGATAACATAGAACCTACGGCCTTGAGTCTGGAGTTGGACAACACTGGGTTTTATATGGAGGATCCTGGAAAATTGTGTTTCAATTCTTTATTCCTAATTTTACGTAACTCTAATAATTAGGACGGACCCCCACCACTGAGCCTTTCCTCCTTGTTCCCCTAAATAAACACTTTAGCTTTATTTTGCTTTTCTTACAATAGCTATGGAAAAACAATAGAGAGGAAAAAAATGAACATGTGGAAACCATAAAGGTAACTAGACATTTTAGAAGGTTCTTATAGTTCTAGTTCTTGCTCTAAAATTCCTGACTCCCTTTGAGTAGGCAAATGAAAAAAAATGTGTTGAAGAACATGAGTTTGAATTTTAGAGACACACGGTGTAAACACTGGACCCAGTCAAATTAGGTCACATGACCTTGGTTAAATCAAACCATTAATTTAACACACCTTGCTGCTGAAAATGGGATGAAATTTCATTACGATTGAATGAATAAATAAATAAGCACAAGTTTGGGTAATGCATGAATAGGGCATAAAAGGTCCCTGTGGTGTGCAAATAACTTTAATTTGGCAAACACTGGCTTTGCAGCTTTGGATGAATAAACCTAGGTTTGAATATCAGTGAGTTAACTTAGCTGTGGTATCTTAGTCGACTGATATAATCCCTGTCTGTCTCTTTCCTCTAGATACAAGATGACTAATGAAATCTACTTGGTTTCAATGAGATAATAACACATGTAAATCACCTGGCAGAAAGAGATGGTAATAATAATACTCAGTAAATGGGAACAAGCGTTTTGTTCTGTTTTTACTGGGTTAATGCATATCTTTCCCCGCCTTGACTTTAAGCATTTTGAAAGCATGGATATTGCTTGTTTCTTTTTTTAAAACGACTCCATCAGTAGGTACTCAGCATGTATTTATTGGGTTAATTAATTATTGTCGAAAGATATGAGTGTCCTCCCTAGAATGCACCAGACAATAAATTCTCCTGCTATGAAATTGTAGTATTATTTTTCCCTAATGGTTGCTGTGATGCCATTGTTAAACTCTCAAGGAAAAGCCAACTGAGAGCTATTTTAATGTTTCGAGTTCTACTTCCTAGATTGTGACAAAATATTCTAGCTGGCAACTACAGATGGTGCATCTTTCACTGTAAAGGTGTCTCATCTGTTTTTCTTGCCACTTCTTAGGCTATTTGCCACGATTAAGTACAGCAGCAGAAAAGTCCCACAGGCTGGTTTAATGTTGTGTTTAAAAAGTTAATTAAATTGCCAAGTTGTTAAGTTGTTAAATTTAAAGTTAAAAAAATCTATTAGCAAGTTTGCTCCTGACTAAAGTCATGAGACCCATGTGTTTGATTTTCAACTTGGTCCTCTCCAGCAATAAACATTAAAAATAAAACAATTTCATTTTATGACCAAGCCCTCTACAATGCCTTCTGTGTGATGCATTAGGGAGAAAAAAAGGCAGCTAAATTACAATTCATCTGCACACAAAACTTCCAAAGAACATATTTCTCTTGGCAGGGCAAAATGGGTAAGTAATGAGTTAAAAACCGAGCATCTGTCCAAAGTTAATAATGTCATTTTATATTTTATACTCTGTTCTTATGAGATAATGGCAAAGAAGATGTCCTTTGTCTTCTTTGGATGCTAGATTATTTATCTAATAGGGTATTGGAGTTGGGGGATATTTTGGCCAGTAACCGCTAGGAGGCAAACAGGTCTGGCTTTGATTTTTGGCTAGCAACAGGCGGGTAAACTATACTGGTTTTCCAATTCCCCACTGGTTCACTGAAGGTATGATAATAAATACCTCAAAAATTGTGGAGAGAATTAATAAGACAATGGTACACAGCAACTATTGTTTTTAAAAATTGCTCTATTCATGGAAACTGTATACGGTATAGAATCGAGTCTAGCCTCTGGGGTCAAAGAGCCTAAGTTTAAATGTCAACTCAATCAGCATGTGATGTTGGGCAAGTTACTCAGCTTTTCTGCCACAAGTTTTGAGTCTGTGAGGTGAGTATAATGATGGTATGCAATGCATAAGGTTAATATAAAGATTAAGTGAATAAAATAAAACATTTCTAAAACAGTGCTTGGCACAAAGTAGGTTGACTAATAAATATTAGCTGTTATGTTATCATAGGTTGATTAATGAATGTTAGCTGTTATCATCATAGCTCTTATCAATATATGCTGATCTGTGTGTATATATTTCATTTATCTATCATCTATCTATGTAAGAGATAATTTAAAGAAAAAAATGTGCTAATAAATTGGGATCTTAAGAGATGCTTTAATAGAACCAATGTTAGAATAATCAAAACCACAAGTTGGAAGAGGTCTTAGAAAACATCAATTCTATACTAACTGCTGAATGAATCTTCCCTGCCATCCTCTGACAGGTTGTCATTGGAAATGTGACGTGGAACTCTCTACCTTCTGACAGCCTGTACTAGCGCTGGACAGCTCTAATTTTTGGCTATCTCATTCTTCTATTGATCTGAAGTCTGTCTCCCTTCCATATCGGGGTTACACAGAAGACATGTGCTCAGTCTTCTACATAATAGCTCTTCAGAGACTTGATGGGAACAGTCATGAGTCCTGAGCCGTCTCTTCTCCAGGATAAAAAGCCCTCATCTTCAGTGAACACACGCTCAAGATTCATTTCAAATGCCACCACCTCTTGAAAGCCTCCCTTGCTCTCTCTGGGAAGAGCTAAGCACACCTTCTTCAGAGCTCTCCTGCTGTCTCAGCCAGCCCTTCCTTGCCTCTTTGATCCCAATACACTGTCATTACATGTTTATATTCATTTTCTTCCCCAACTAGCCTGTTATCTTGAGGGGTCCTGGCAGATTTATCTTTGTTTTCTGTTGGTGCATACTTATGGCTGAAAAAGCAGCTTGGCGTCCCTCAAAAATATAAAAATAGAATTGCCATATAATCTAGTAATTCCGCTTCTGGGTGTACTCACAAAAGAATTGAAAGCAGGGTCTTGAAGATATAGTCGTACACCTATGTTTATAGCAGTATTATTCACGATAGCCAAAAAGTGGAAGCAAACTAACCTCTGTCCTTTGGAAGAGGAACAGATAAACAAAATGCATCACAGGCATACGACAAAATGTTATTTGGCTGGGTGTGGTGGCTCACGCCTGTAATCCCAGCACTTTGGGATTTGGCCTAGGTAGGTGGATCACTGGAGATCAGGAGTTTGAGACCAGCCTGGCCAACATGGTGAAGCCCCATCACTACTAAAAATACAAAAATTAGCTGGGCATGGTGGCATGTGCCTGTAATCTCAGGTACTTGGGAGGGTGAGGCAGGAAAATTGCTTGAACCCGAAAAGAGGAGGTTGCTGCGAGCAGAGAACACACCACTGCACTCCAGCCTGGGGTGACAGAGCAAGACCCCATCTAAAAAAAAAACTATATATACAAAATTATTTAACCTTACACATGCTACAACATGTATGAACCTTGAAGACATTATGTTAAGTGAACTATGCCAGTCACAAAAAGACAAACACTATAATTTCGCTTATGCAAAGTACCTAGAATAGTCAAATTCACAAGAAAGTAGCATGGTAGTTACCAAGAGCTGGGAGAAGAGAAGAATGGGGAGTTACTGTTTAATGGGTACAGAGTTTCCATTTTGCAAGATGTAAAGACTTCTGGAGATGAATGGTGGTGATAGCTGTACAACAATACAAGTACACTAATATTAGTGTACTTAATATCACTAAACTGCACACTTGAAAATGGTTAAAGTAGTAACTTTCATGCTATAATGTATTTTACCACAATAAACATAATACAAAATAAAATAATTGCTGCTGAATAATAATGACTGAGTTTATGTTTTAACTGAAGAAAGTAACACCTGTTCATCTTTGCAGATGCTTTGAGCAGTGGAAGAAGATAATTTGACGAAGGCAAGGCCGTTTCTGGAACTCCTAAATCACACCGTTTTAAAAGCTACTTATACAACATCCACCCAGGACCTGTTTTACTGAGAGCAGAGATGCCTTCAGCAGTTCTAAGAGGTCTGTCTAAACCCTAGTTTCTTTTGTTCATATTCTCTTTTTGAAAACCAAGCTTTATAAATTGGCCCAACAACACTGCAGGCTTGGAGGGAAATGCAGCCAACTTTACCACTGCAGTTAGTAGGAAACACTTCCAGTGGGATACAACTTCCCAGTGAATCGATGACCCCATCTGTATACTGTTACATTTCTAGGGGATAATTTTCTACAAGAGATCCAGATTTCAGTCTCAATTGCCAATAAGTCCGTACGTCCTTCGGAAATCCCTGTCCCTTCTCATTGAATATCAGTTTCACCATCTGGAAACAAAGGAGCAGATTTTGATCATCACAAAGAAAACAGTAAAACAGGAGTTCTAAGGGCTTAAAAGTTTGGAGTCAGGTAGTGCTGGCTCTAGGACAAACTGCCACCACTTAATGAGATCGTTAAACTTGGCAATGGCAAGTGGGCCTGGGGGCTCACGCCTGTAATCCCAGCACTTTGGGACGCTGAGGCAGACAGATCACTTAAGATCAGGAATTTGAGACCAGCCTGGCTAACATGGTAAAACCTCATCTCTACTAAACATACAAAAATTAGATGCGCATGGTGTCGTGTGCCTGTAATCCTAACTACTCAGGAGGCTGAGGCAGGAGAATCACTTGATCTGGGGAGACAGAGGGTGCAGGGAGCTGAGATCACGCCACTGCACTCCAGCCCGGGTGACTGACAGAGAGTCTGTCTCTAAATAAATAAATAAAATACTTGGCTATGGAAATTAGTTCCTCTAAGCCTCAGTTTTTACTTCTTTAAAATGGGGATAGTAGTAGAAATGACCATAGACTTGATTTAAAAATCCATGAGACAGTCAAACGCTCTTACAAGGATATAAAGTAAAACAATTTATTTGGGCATCTTTTGTAGTTATTCCTTTCTGCTCTGATGTTTTTGCTCAGAAGAAGATCAGTAGTTCTATTTGTACTTTCTAGAGATTCAGCAGTAATCACCCAAGCCATGAGTAATTGTCTTGCTGGGCCAGGTGAATGAGTTTCAGAGGACTCCTTCATTTATGGGGCCAATGAGGTGCCGTTGTGGGTCTTAGGACAGTCAGGCTTCAGGCACCAAGCTGCACAAACAAAAAGTATGCAATCGTCCTTTCAAAAGACATCACAAAACACTCAGCAAACTCCTACAGATTAAAAGTAGCATGTGCACCTACATTCAAGTTACTGCAAATTACTTTCAAATTTTCAAGTCTGCATCATATTGTGTATAACTTGGGAATTACAGGCCGGGTGCAGTGGCTCAAGCCTGTAATCCCAGCATTTCGGGAGGCCGAGACGGGTGGATCACGAGGTCAGGAGATCAAGACCATCCTGGCTAACATGGTGAAACCCCGTCTCTACTACAAAATACAAAAAATTAGCCGGGTATGGTGGCGGGTGCCTGTAGTCCCAGCTACTCAGGAGGCTGAGTCAGGAGAATGGCGTGAATCAGGGAGGCAGAGCTTACAGTGAGCTGAGATCCGGCCACTGCACTCCAGCCCGGGCAACAGAGCGAGACTCTGTCTCAAAACAAAAACAAAAACAAAAACAAAACAAAACAAAAAAACCTTGGGAATTACAGATTTTAAAAATGCAAGGAAACATTGTGTTTCCCACCTTGTAACAAAACAACATTCCCTGACAGAGCCCAGGCTCCCTTCAGGTGACTATTTTTCTGTATCTTTATGTTGTTATACAGGATTTGAGGACACAAGGTGTCCATTTAAAACAATAACTTCTTGAATATATCCTGAAGTATGGCCGTCAAGTGTGAAGATCATTCATTCTTCTGCACTACACCTTTCGATAATGCTGTCTCATGAAATCTTTAGCCTCAGTGTTCTTTGAAACGTTAATTTCCTAGGGAAAAGAATTCTCCCTGGGTCTTCTTCTGTAAAACCACTCTCTATTCTCCATTCCACAGAACCCAGGCATGGAACACATTGTCCAAATGTCGCTGAGTTTCATTGCATCAGAAGTTAAGTAACATAATCCAGTGCAAAGCAGAACGAGGAAATACCAGGTGGCTGTCAGGGGTGGCTATCTCACACTCTGCTTTGCTGGGCTACCTTCCAGGAAGGAAGCATTCACTCCTCATTTTGTGAACAGTCAACTGTGGCAACACGGATGCCTGTAACTGGATTTCATTATGGAAATGTTACTAAAGAGGGCCACAGGCTCCAAAATCCATTAAACTGTTTTCTATTGCTTTACATATTCTTCTGCGATAAAAATAGCCTGATATTTGAATTTAAGAAGCCACTGCCTAAAGGGGAACAGATGGATATTAAGAAGATTATAATAAAGAGGGGGATTATCAAA
Organism: Macaca mulatta; assembly: GCF_049350105.2. Classification (NCBI taxonomy): domain Eukaryota; kingdom Metazoa; phylum Chordata; class Mammalia; order Primates; family Cercopithecidae; genus Macaca; species Macaca mulatta. Next base: position 9,106,773 of record NC_133425.1, on the reverse strand, counting down.
AAAATAAAATGGGAGTTGGGGAAGGGATCATTCTTACACTTTAGGCAAATCAGTTTTGGGGGTGGCGTGTTTTCCAGAATGTGACACTACCCTCGTTGGAAGTAAAACCTCTCAGCATCTTGGTCACACCGAGGGGATCTGCAGCTGTGTGTTGTTGGGTTTTATTTCACAGCGGTATTTCCCTGACTGCCCAGGGGGTATGTTTGCAACTTCCCTCTCTGAAAATGCTATTTGTGTTCCAAGGTCCACTTACCACAGCTCTCAACAAAAAGAACCTCTTCTTTCTCCTTCTGTCTGTTTTTCTACTTTGCCTCCTCTCCACAAAAAGCAAAGGGTCTATCACCACATACTGCAATGCACCTGCTATACACGCTTGCTTTTCTGCAACGTCAATACACTAAGATTCGGGCAACAATCAACCTTGAAATCATGCAATCAACTTTTGTATTTTTATCCTTCTTAGTAGCTTGGGATAACTGCTTGGAAGCTCCATCCCACGAGCAGCTGTCTCCTAAACAGCCATATTTAAAGCTATTTTTTACAATACCATACTAAATGCTAATAATTTAACTATATCTCTCACCACGCTGCCACTCATTCTACTTGTTCCTTAACTGCCCCATCCAAAGCCTTTAAAATCTTTTATTCTGAACTCCCTGGACACTCTCAACTCATACATAGTGTTTAGAACATTTAGAAATTCAATTCCATAGTGACATGGTTTGGTTGTGTCTCTGCCCAAATCTCATGTTGAATTATAGTTCCCATAATCTCCACTTGTCATAGGAGGGACTTGGTGGGAGGTAATTGAATCATGGAGATGGTTTCCCCCATGTTATTCTCATGACTGTAAGGTCTCATGAGATCTGATGGCTTTATAGGCAGCTTCCCTCTTCACTCTGTTCTCATTCTTCTCTCTCCTGCTGCCATGTGAAGAAGGATGTGTTTGCTTCCCCTTCCACCATGATTATAAGTTTCCTGAGGCCTCCCCAGCCATGCTGAACTGTGAGTCAATTAAACCTCTTTCCTTTATAAATTACCCAGCCTTGGATATGTCTTTTTTAGCAGTGTGAGAACAGACAAATACACATAGTATCATTAACGTTTTTCAGATGATCAAAACAGAGGTATTTGCTCCTGTTTTGAGAATTCTTATCTAAGGACTAATTATCATTCCCTGTCATTGTATCATCAATCAATTAGGTAGAATTACGATATCACAAGATCCATTGCCCACCTCTGTTTGTTGTATAGTTTATCTTTCTGTCTGTATTTATTTTTATTTAATTTTCTTCTGGTTCAAGTATCTCCTCAATCAACTTCCTCAAACACCTTTGCCTCTGCGCTTAAACAAGAGTTGTATTTTAGTTGGATGTGAAATACTTTATCACCATCTTTTTTACCCAACAGCCTACAAAGTGTGGTAGGTGAAATATCAGAAATCTGCCTAATTTTCTGTCTTGTATTTGTAGTCTGTTCTTTTCATCAAAATAGCACAATTTTTTATCTTTGAGACTTGGGTATCTCATGAGGATTTATTAGATATTTGCAAGTCTGTAAGTCTTATCCATGAAGACTTGAGTCCTTTTGGTTTAGCAATTCATATTCATCTTTAGTTTAGTTAGTTTTTTCTTTTATTTATGTAATTAATATTTCTCCTCAGTCTCTTACATTTTATACTTTAAGAATTCCAACTGTTAGCACATTAAGACTTTTGCATCCATCTCCAAATCTCTTAGTTTTATATTGGAGTATTATAGCTAGCTAGCTAGATAAATATAATGATTATGAGTATAAAGTTGAATGGGTTTCAAATCATGAAGCAGAATATCCCCAATACCCAAAAGCTATCCTCATTTTCCCCGCCAGTCTCTCTCATCCCTCTCCCACCATCAGCACAACAGTAACCAATATTTGCATTTCTAACTACATAGATTAATTTTATCTCATTTTATATTTTAGGGACATAAAACAATAAGGTGTGTACTATTTTGTCTCTGGCTTCTTTCACCTAGCATTAGGTTTGTGAGATTCATCCACAGTGTTGTGGAATACAGTTGGTCTTTTTCTCATTACTGTGTATTATTCCATTGCATGAATATGCCACAATTTATTTATCTGTTCTACTGTTGAAGGTCATTTGGGTCATTTCTAATTTTTTCCCAGAACTTTGAAGATAGGACTCCTTTTTCTTCTGGGACTCGTTGAGGTAGCTTCAGACTATTATCTTTTGAATATAACTGTATTTTCTCTATGGGGATTGAACATTTTTTTTCTCTGAATATCAATTGTTTGGATTTTTCACTACAGTGTGTCTTGGGAGGGACTTATCTCATCTCTGTTGATTCTACTCACAGCTCAAACCTTTTCAACATGAACAACAAATGCTATTGGCATTGTCTCTTCTTCCTTAAGGGTAGGCACATTACACAATCACCTCATTTACTCCTCACATTATTCCTGCAAGGAAGGAGCCATTTTACACATTCACAGGTGAGCAAACTCTGGCTCAAACGGGAAACATGTGTACCTATGTCTACCCAGTTTGAAAAGAATCCAAGCCGGGCACGGTGGCTCACACCTGCAATCCCAGCACTTTGGGAGGCTGAGGGGGGCGGATCACCTGAGGTCGGGAATTCAAGACCAGCCTGACCAACAAGGAGAAACCCTGTCTCTACTAAAAGTACAAAAAATTAGTTGGGCATGGTGTTGTGTGCCTGTAATCCCAGCTACTCAGGAGGCTGAGGCAGGAGAATCGCTTGAACCCGGGAGGTGGAGGTTGCAGTGAGCTGAGATCACGATGCTGCACTCCAGCCTGCGTGACAGAGTGAGACTCCATCTCGAAAAATAAAATAAAATAAAATAAGAATCCAAATTCTAACAATTACCATATCCTAAACTTGACTTGACACATCCTAAAGACGTACATTGTTATGAAATACCAGATTCTAGGTGTAAATGTATTCTGAGAGTGTGGTATATACTTCACAGTGCAGAAAAAAAAAGAAAACAACTAAAGATGCTTCACCAATACAAACAAAAAATATAAATAATACCAAGAGTTTTATAACCAAATATTTTTAGGAAGTATGAGACTAATATAGTTTACTTATTTTACTTTAACTATAAGACTTAGAGCCTTTAATATGCTTCTGAGCTGTAAACATCCCAAGGGGAAGATGGGAGGGATACAGATACATCGCACGTGACATTGCCTAAATTTTGAAGCTTTTTAAAGATTATAATCTGTCTATTTTTGCCCAACATTTTATTATAAAAATTTGCAAACAAATAGAAAAATTAAAAGATTAATTGAACAATTAAAAATTGTTCAGCGAATACCCATGTATTCACCACCTAAATTCCACAATTAACACTTTGCTGCCTTTGTTTTATTTATCTACCCATCTATCCTTCTGTTTTTCCTATTATTCCCCAATCCTTTTTATTTTTGGAGCCATTTTAAAGTAAATCACAGCATATCAGAGCTCTTCAAACATGAACACTTCAGCATGCCTATTATAAATGAGACTTAAACATATTTCATGGTCACATTTTTAATTGAGGAAAAAATAACGTAATGCAAAATGTACGAATTGTAAGGGTATCCGACAATGATTTTTGACAAATGCATATATCTGTGTGACTCGAATTTATCATCCCAGAAGGCTTCAGCACGCCTCTTTCCAGTTAATCCCCACTTCCACCCACCCACCCAGAGGAAATCACTTTTCTGGCTTTTTAAAATCACTGCCCAGCAAAAATTACCATTTTTATTTTTTGTCACCAAAGATTCGTTTTGCCTGCTTAAAGCTTTATTTAAATGGTGTCAGATTTCAATCATGATGATGCTTTGGGATTCATCCATGTTGTTTTATATATACGTAATTGTGATAGAACTTCTTTTTTCTTTTTTTCTGTAGCATGTCACCGAGGTAGTATGCGTGGAACACACTTTAGTGAATGCTGGGCTATCGATCTGGGAAAGCGGAGAACTAACCTGAAGAAAAGAAAGACTTTTCTCTTTAGTGCAAGGAAGTAATAGTCACTTTTCACTTTTCAATTTTTAAAATATATGTTTTGTATTTTATTATTTGTATTATTAAATTTATATTTTATTTATTGTATTTTACACTTTATATTCTACTGTGTACATTTTATTTACTGTATTTATTAAAAACCTACAGGGCATTAAATGCTTGATCACTGGAATGGGCAAAGAGGCAATATCTGTGGTTTTAACTTGGTACCTTGATTTATTTTTAATGCAGTTTGCTTTAATGACTATTTCTATAAGAACTCCAAATTAATGAGTGTCCCTTTTCCCAATATAACACCTAACAGTTTGTCTATATCTCCAGATTGTATGAGAATCCTATTGGACGGTGCTAAGGAAAGTATTATAAAAACTGTGAAGTACTGTGCCAATGTCAGTTATCATCATTAATGACAATGACTTTAAGCCCATTTTTACCCCCTTTGGACTCACAGGAATTTAAAGTTGCAAGAAAATGTGGGTATTGCTCACTTCATTGAGCATTTCAATTTTTAGATGGGACATTGAGACCCAGAGGTAGAAATGACTAACTAGTTGGTAGAGGCAGAACTACCACATCCCTGCTCCTTCCTAATCATAGCCCTCTGAAACACAAGTTGTATTTAAATTTAAATGTTTAGGTGACATTAAAAATGTCTTGGGTTTTTAAATTAAGGATAGCTGGACAAAAATTTGTCTCAATCTGCCAGAGTGACCAACATCCCACTTGGTCCAGGACTGTCTTGGTTTCGGCATTGGAAGTCCTGTCTGCTCACAGGAAACCCCTCAACCATGGAAAAACAGATGGCTGGTCACCCCAAGTCTTTCCTGGGGTCAGACAACTTCAAAAAAAGTCGCATTTGAATCATTCTGGAAAGTCAGACCATCATCTTATCCAGGGACAACCAGAAACCCACTTAAATCTATTTCCTACTTTTCTACTAGAAGAAGGAATCATGCAAGAAGTGCTTCCTGTATCACTTGGACATTAAGCTGCTCTTATTTGGAGGGCTACGTAGTGCAATGGTTAAGAACTAAGACATTAAAATAGACAACCTGCTCTTAAATCTCAGTCCTGCTCCTAACTGTGTGACACTGAACAAGTCACACATTGAGCCCACACATTGAGTAACTTCTGCCTGAAGGAAAAAAGACAAAGAAAAATTTGAAACCATCATTACTTCTTGTCTTTTCTGCTTTTACTTCCCATTTTCTCTCTGATTGGTCAAGTTATATTTTCTTTGTTTCCCCCCCCCCTTTTTTTTTCTCACTTAGACTTGCTCACACATTGAGCAAGTCTGAGCCTCAAATGTTTTGCCTTTGGAATGGGGAGAGTAACTACCTGTCTTGCATGTTATTTTGTGGAATAAATGGGATTACTTATATTAAGGGTTTAGCAGCGTGTCTGGCACATTGTTAGTGTCCTATAAAGGGTGTCTCTTTATGATTTAATACACAAGCCTTAGAAGAGAAGCTTAAAGACCAATCTGGGAACAGCTTCTGCAAGGACCCTACCTACGAACGTTCCTCACGGTTTGATTCAGTGGAGAAGTTCGCTTTCAGTAGATGAAAAGCAGAGGCAGTAGCTAAACAGCAGGCATTCACCCTAGCTCTAAGGGTTAAAAAAAAGAGACAACTGCTTTTACACGAAACTGTTTTTGTCACCCCCTTTTAATCTGAAACCTTTTCATCTGAGTTGAAGCTTCAGAAGTCAGATTTCACTGAAGTCACTTTGAGACTTGTGCTAGCAATGGGACTTTAATTACCTTTCTCAGACACAGAGATGGCTCTTGTCTTAGAAAAGAATGTGGGGGAGAGAAAATGAAAGGAAAGGAAGAGAGAAAGAAAGAAAGAAAGAAAAAGAAAGAAAGAAAGAAAGAAAGAGAAAGAATCTCTCTCCCCGCCCTTTTTTTTTTTTTTTTTTTTTTTTAACTTCGTGCAATCTTTTTTCCCCCCAGATTGAAATCTTTTGTTCCTGGCACTTTCCATATGTCACTCTTTAATATTTAATCAGCCCCCACCTCATCAGAAGACTGCTGGCCTCATTAGATAATTAATGGTTGCCGGGTTCGCATTTGCTTCAGTTAATACATCTGCAGCCAGCAATTAGCGCCTGAGTTTATTAGTTGTACTGGCTTCATTTATTGGGGGAGCAATTCTGCTTTTGATTGAAGCTACTGGGATTGGCGTATGTGGACAGCTTGCCCCCTGTTCCGGGATTCTTTTGTTTACGTTTTTTGCTGCAGTTTTGCAACACTGCACATCCTGGCCCTGCCACGAACAGTTGGTGGGGAAGATTTCCCTTTTATAATTTAGAAGATAATTGGGTAATTCTGCGCAGGAGAGAGCGGCTGCAAAGTGATTCTCTGACTTTGGGTGGGGCGAGGAGCAGGGAGGGAAGCTGCTAGCTAATTTGTTCTTTTGGAAATGTCTTTTTTCTTTCTTTCAAAGCCATAGATCCAAAGCTGCAGAATATTCACTGAGGAGGAAAACATGCTAAGAAATGTGGTCTAATGTGTTAGGCAGCTGCCTCAAGGGAGACCATGCTGCTTGGAGGTGGGACGTTGCGAATAGACTGGATCTTCTACTATCTTTCATCTCTAAACTCAACTCCACACTTTGTCCCTGTCTCCACCACACTTTTTGTAACTAAAAAGATTCATGTCATTTTCACTGGCTTTTCAGGCCTGCATTTCGGCTGCCTCCAATGGCATCCAGTTCATTCCTGGTGATTAAAATCTTGGCATATCAGCAACATGATTTCCCTAGTCAAATTCGGCTTGGCTCCTGATGCCAGAAATTGGGGAATGATCGTTAAGAACACAATAATGATGTAATATCAGAATAAAGCGAGGATGATGTTTTGTAGATTTGTTAGAAAAAAATGGGAAACAAAGAAAATATAACTTGACCAATCAGAGAGAAAATGGGAAGTAAAAGCAAGAAAAACAAGAAGCAAAGATGGTTTCAAATTTTTCTTTGTCTTTTTTACTCAGGCAGAAGTTACTAAATCAAGATCAATCTAAATACATATGCAATCAATAGAAGGAAATAATGATGATGATAGTGAAGACAGCAAATTATTGAGCATTGTCCAAATGCCAGACATCCTGTTAGGCACATTCATGGTGTTTTCCCATTTAGTCTTGAGGCATCTCCACCCCTTTTGTCCCCTTTTATGGATAAGAAAAACAGAGGCCCACAGATTTAAACATGTTTCCCCAAGATCATACAACTTGTAAGCATCTAAGCTATTTCATGCAATCCTGTCATGCATTAGTCAATTTGCATGCATCATTTTTATTTCATTCTCCTAAGAACATTGTGAAGTTCTACGAGGTTAAGTCACTTGCCCAAGATCACACTACACGTAGGGAAGCTATTTGATTCCCAAGCTTCTTTCTTCCACTACCAAGACTAATAGGCCGGGCGTTGGTGGCTCACACCTGTAATCCCAGCACTTTGGGAGGCAGAGAAGTGCGGATCACGAGGTCAGGAGATCGAGACCATCCTGGCTAACATGGTGAAACCCCACCTCTACTAAAGATACCAAAAAAAAAAAAAAAAAAAAAATAGCCGCCTGTGGTGACAGGCGCCTGTAGTCCCAGCTACTCGGGAGGCCGAGGCAGGAGAACGGCGTGAACCTGGGAGGCGGAGCTTGTAGTGAGCCAAGATCGCGCCACTGCACTCCAGCCTGGGCAACAGAGTGGGACTCCGTCTCAAAAATAAATAAATAAATAAATAAAATAAAAAATAAAAAAGACTAGTAACATTTGAGGGCCCAACTAAGGTTCAGGTGGAAGAAGGAGTCTACAATGATTCCAGCCTGCTCAAAGTCATGTCCTAAAGTTTGGAATTCTCTATCATGTTATCAAAATTCTTTGGATGAGTAAATACTTATATATGCTTCTTCAGGCCTGAACGGTAAGACAGAGGTATTGTTTCACTTATTCCATATTTATTTTCAGGGTCAGTTGAGTTCTTGACCCTGGGCACAGTGTGTTCACAGAGGTGAACCAAAGCACCAATAAAAACATAAAGGTAGACAAGTGCCCTTACAGAGCAGTCCCTCTCAAACTTTAATTCACATGCAAATAATATGAAAACCTTGTTAAAATACAGATTGTGAAGGATGGGAGGAACCTGGAATTCTGAATTTTTAAAAAAGATTCTGAGTAATATCAATGCTGGTTAAACAGTGGTTCTCAACCCAAAATGTGCTCCTTGGTGTCTAGACCTTTTCAGATACACAGTTTGCAAATATTTTCTTCCAGTCTGTAGGTTGCCTGTCTATTCTATTGATAGTATCGTTGCGGCACTATTCACAATAGCAAAGACATAGAATCAACCTAAATGTCCATCAATGACAGATGAGGAAGATAAGGAAGATAATGACAGATGAGGACAGATAAGGAAAATGAGGTACATATACACTGTGGAATATTATGCAGCCATAAAAAAGAATGAGATTATGTCTTTTGCGGGAACATGGATGGAGCCAGAGATCATTATCCTAAGCAAACTAATGCAAGAACAGAAAACCAAATACCACATGTTCTCACTTATAAGTGGAAGCTAAACTGTGAGAACTCATGAACACAAAGAAGGGAACGATAGACACTGGAGTCTACATAAGGGTGGAGGGTGGGAGCAGGGAGAGAAAGGAGAAGAGCAGGAAAAATAAGTATGAAGTACTAGGCTTAGTACCTGGGTGATGAAATAATCTGTACAACAAACCCCCGTAACATGAGTTTATCTACATAACGAACCTGCATATATACCTCCAAACCTAAAATAAAAGTGGAAAAAAAAAAAAAAAAAAAAAAGCAACATCTCCAGGACTGTGCTCAGGATTTAGTGTATTTTAAAAGTACCCTTCAGTTAATTCTAACACATATTCAGAGGCACTGGTTAAAAAGAAAAATCTTAGAAGGACAACCTCAGCTGAGTATCACATGAGTGAAAGAAACCAAGAGAAGGAAAGGTGGCAGGTAAAGAATATTCCCATTTACAAGACAAGAATGAAGACATTCCTGGATTATAAACCATCCAGTTCTCACACTTCTCTCTAGTAAGGTACACAATACTAATGTAGAGAAACATGGCTTGCCATCTTAGTGCAAGTTTTCTGGACAAACATAAATAAGCCGTTAAACTTCTATTGTCTTAAAATTCTCGTCTGTGAAATGCAGCCAGCACATGATCGGCCTGACTGACAGTGAGGCAGTGAGAGTGAAAGAAATCAACAAATGGGTGGGTTCTTTGCAAAGGCTAATGAGAGTCATGGCAAAACAAGGCACAGTTACTAATAACACTTTACCCTTGGGCAGGACAAACTCTGCCAACCTGGAGAAGACTCCAAGGCAATTGCTGTAATTAAGGTTCAATTCTAAACACCTGTAATATGTAGTTTAGTTAAAAGCAAAACATTCATCAGATTTTATTTTTCTTATAAAGTAGGATAATTAAGAGAGACCTCAGACTATATTTGAGTATAGTGTTTTCCAGAATGTGACATTTACTTTTGATAAACAGAATGATTAGGGGTGATCTATCGATAAACTTAAAATTAATCATGTTTCAATATACATGAGACAAACATTGGTTTTTGGCGATTACATAAAATTGTGTTTGGGGATGCATTTATTTAAGTGAAAAGAGTGAAACAACTTAAACACCTTTATAATGCACTTTCTGTACTGTAACTTGAGTAGCAAATATAATTTAAGACATAAGTAATAAGTTGAGGAAGATGGATTGTAAATTGTTGCTTGTAGCTGGTGGAACATTGTTCCAATCCAGCATCTACAGTGGCCCAAGCACGCCCTCTCTACTTGGCTCCTTCCTCCAAATGTTGGACACAAATGCCCATACTTGCCTTCACGAGATCTGCATTTTTGGCAAGAAGATGTGATGTTTTTATGATTTTAGGACTAATACAGCAGAGGCTGGAAGGATGCACATCTGTTTTAAGAGGTGACTTTGGAAGGAGGTGTCCGTGGTGCTGCTTGTGAGTCCCAGCTCGGAACAAATTATCCTGCTTCAGGAACAGCTTCTTTTCTACAGTGAGCACTGGCAGATGCCTTCCAGTGCTAAAATGTGATGGTCCTTCCTTAGGACTGGGATTTATCCTTAGAGTTAGCAAGTCCAGTTTCAGAAACTTGCCCTAAGGAAAGAACCAATGAAACATGTAAACCCTAGCTACAAGAATGCACATTGACATTATTCTTATAGTAAGTATTTTATTAGGTTCAGGTGGGAGCAAGTGTGTTATTAAGTTGAACTGTATAAAACTGCCATGTTTGTAAATAAAAAATGGGTGAATATTAGCAGTCAGACGTGTAACAATAGGAGAGCTGTTACGCAAATTGGGGTATATTCTATGTACTAATACATTCTGCAACCATCTGCAATAACGCTATATTTAATGTATTTAATGACAGTGATTTTGCTCAAAATATAGTCTTTTGGATACAAGAGACAAACAAAAGAAATACGTTGGCAAACCGTATAAACAAGGTTATTTGTTTAGAATGTACTCCTGCAGAGAGAAAGGGTGTAACACTATGTCTTAGCCTTGTGTGCTTTCTAATTTGTAATCACTGGCTGTGACGGCTTCTTCTTCATTGAGTAAGATTTTTAAAGTTAATTTTAAGTAAAGTTCTGTTTTGTTTTGGAGATGACAACTTGCTCTCTCTCCCAGGCTGGAGTGCAGTGGCGCGATCTCGGCTCCCAAACTCTGCCTCCTGAGTTCAAGTGATTCTCCTGCCTCAGCCTCCCAAGTAGCTAGGACTACAAGCGTGTGCCACAATGCCCAGCTAATTCTTAGTAGAGTTGGGGTTTCTCCGTATTGGTTAGGCTGGTCTCGAACTCCTGACAACTACATCCAGTTCTTAGTTCTCCTTCTCTATCTCTCTTAACCATGTCAGGATACTAAGTAGTGCACTCACTGCTATCATTTTCTTTTACTCCATGAAGTTTATTCATGTTTTTGTTGTTGTTGTTCTCAAGTAGCCTCAGAATCCTTCTCAACAGATAGTTCCAGGCAGTCATTTCCAGTCAGTCAGAATTGTCATAAAAGGTATGCAAATTTTCTTACATTGCTCTAGACTCAGACAGTTAGATATTTACCCCCTGCTACAGCCTTACCTCTCAGTACAAATGGTTCTCTGTCTTTCTTGCCCATTAATTTCCCCCTCTGAGTCTTGCCTAGACTTACACAGCTACCATCTGAATTTCTTTCTTAGCCACTAGTAATAATTGAGGATCACCAGTGTGACCAGTGCATCCTGGTTTGTTGGGAATTCACTAGATTTAAAAACTTAAAAGTCTCATGAACCAGGAAGTCCATCAGTCTCAGGCAAGCTACGGTCTGGTTTCTCCAGTACTGATATGATTTAGGTAGGGTCATTGCAGACAAGAGGATGATTCACCTGCCAAGCTGCTTGTCACATAACTGAGCTAAGTCCAGGGGGATGATCTCCAGCTTACAGTCTATAGAAGGCTTTTGAGAAAAGAACTTGACTACTCTTACCTACAGGAATTCAGGCCACCTAGCTCAGAGCAAGTCCTTCAGCCTCCGGTCAGGTTACTTGGGACCTTTTGGTGATTATATAAAATTGTGTTTGGGGATGAATTTATTTAAATGAAAACAGTGAAACAACTTAGAGACCTTGGGACCTCTTAGCATGTCAATTCCAAGGAATCTCAGGCTTGCAAGTGTGATGTGAAACTGAACTCCTACACTCTGGAATGGTTTCTCTTGGCTCTCCTTCTTTGCAGTTTGGTTTTAACCTTCAGTCACTGTCAAGCCATTCCTTTCCTCTATGCATTCAGGGCACTTTCTTTTGCAGAGAAGTAAGTAAGCACCAAAGTGAATGATGATTACATTGTAAGTTAATGATACTTTCCTCTATTCCGTATGCAAAAAAATGAGAACTCTATGATCTCTTCTTCTGAGAGGCCATTAATAGAAATCTTGTAAAAGACAGTTTCTTCGCACTGGAAATATTAAGCTGTTATTATAGCAAATGAGCTTATTTTTACTTTCAAATGAAAATATAAATAAGTAATAAGTAAATATTAGCAATTTTGGTTCCATAATGAATAAGGACAGAATTGAGAGCTGAAAGAGTGTGTACCCATTAGAGAGGCTGGGAAATTAACAATTGTTGACATTTTCCTTCTCTTAGCTTTAATGTAAACTAGAAGCAGTTAAGTGATATTCAACATATTTCTCTTGTAAATATTTTCTGTTTCTCAATATAGTAACCAAGATGTCTTACAACAGTGCCATATTTGCAGGCCCCAAACTAGGGAGAAGCCTCACCTGTCATCTGCCAGTGTAAAAATAGAAAGCCCAAATGCTTGAATAATTCAGTATTCCTCCTCTTCTATTTCTTACCCACGTCATAACTATGCCATCCACCATTCGGCGATGATTTCTCTTATTTATTTTTGTACACAATTGATAGCTAGGTAAATCTATATATCCCCACACCGAAAAACATGAATTATCCAATGCTTGAGTGAAATGAAGACAAAAACAAGCTTGAATATTTAAACTTGCAGCAAGTATCTTTGATGATAGATCCTTTCCGACTCCAACTCATTTTTTTCTTTGATATCTACTACTGCTATAAAGTCCCAGTTTATCATATAACATTACAATTTATGGTGTAACCAGCTTGTGTACTGACTATAAACCCTTCATCAATGCCACTGTAAAGGGTTTATAGTCCATAAATAGAAGAGCAAGACTGTCTTTCCTCCTTGTTTTGGCCACGACACAGCACTTCAGACATGTCAGCCTAGTTATTTGTTTTACATGCTGGGTGAGTTACGGGAACATAAGTGGATGCACTGTTGTGCCTCTCCAAAATCCAGAGACAATTCAGGGTCACAGCGGAGATTAACCATGTAAGCCTGGCTGAAAGATGGAAGAGAACAAGTCTGTTCTTATTATATCATTAATCTGTAGGTAGAAAAGAAAAGAAAAGAAATCTCCAAATTTCAGAATTAGGAACATGCTCTTTCTTTTGGAACCAAGCACCCATGTAGTAATGTCACATCTGAAATTAATAACACATAATTCTACCCTATTTACTGTTTTTCAGTCACCTGTTTCATATGCTCTTCACTCCGTTTCAACTCTTTTTATAGGGAGAGCACACGTTAAAAGGTTGTTTCAAATTTAACTCTGGTTCTGATTGACTGTGTGTTACTGAGACAAGTCTCTGTGTCTGATCAATGCTTTTCTCACCTATAATTAATTAATTCATGCCAATGTAATTTTAATATTCTCAGTCTTCATTATTCTATGGAACTAATACTGATGTGATGGTGATAATCAGGGTGATCATGGTAATGATGATTGCGATGATAATGCTGATAACTAATAATTGTGATAACTAACGATAACTAACGGTTATATTGGCTTTATAACCAGGCACTTTTAAGTGCGTTTTGTACATTGTCTCATTTAATCACAACCTCATTTTACATATGAGTATGCTGAGACTCAGAATGACTAAATGGCTTGCCCGTAGCCACATAACTTGTGTTTTAAGTTGGAATTTGAACGCAGCATTCTGCCTCGTTTGTGCTGTTCTAAACATGTCATATCACCTTTTATAAAGTCAGGGTTCAAATTAATGGTAATGATTCCAATTCTGTTTGCATTTCCCCTACCTGGATAATGACATTGTCAATCCCTCCAAAATCTTCCTAAAAATAATTTCAGGAGTCCAGAACACAGAATTTCTTCTCATTTGTATCTATTTAGCCTTGCTGCCTGCAAAGCCAGTGATCACGGTGCCTTGTGCCTAGAGCTGGAGCCTAGGATGAACTATTGATGTTTCCCTGCTAACAGGCAAGAACTGCAGCCCTCTTGAGACTGCAAATCCCTAAGGTTACAAAGCAAGGCTGTTCCCCGCATTCCTCACAATACCAAAGTCACAATGCAGCCTTAGCAAAAGTTAAGGAGAATGCCTTTCAGACCTAACTTAGTTTCCTAGACCCCAAATCCATACTTCTTATGTGTTCCAGTCTCACAGTGCTTTGTACCAATTGTTTCACTGGCTTCTGGCTAGAGTTCTTCTCTTCTGAGACCACAGGCACATTCACGGGACCACATCCAGGATAAAGCTAGGCCCTCCTCTGTCATACAATCACTGTTCCATCTTTGCTATGATGAGTGGCATTGGGGCTTGAGATAGCCAAATATGTTACTGGCAGGAATTTAGAGTTTTGGAAGGTCTTTGAGTAACATTCCAGAATATTTCAGAATTAACAGAATTCAGAGAAAATCCCTTCTGGTCAATGGAAAGGCTCAGTGGGAAGCATCCTTGCATCATGAGATGCAAAAGGAGGGAGAAGGGACCAACTTTAATTATCAACACATTTGAATATCTTCATTCTGAACAAGACACAAGGAGGCTCAGGTGAACCCTGAGGGATTTCCAGCCAAAAGCTGGCTAATCTCCAGTTAAACAGGGCCATTATCTCTCACTCCCCGGGAGAAAGTCAAGCAGAACTGATTTGATTAACAGCAGATTAACCTCTGTAACACAGCCATCCTGGGTTTTACACCTGTCACTTTAGTATGACAATTTATATTTATTCACAAAGCCATGAGACAGTAAATTAAACATTGCCCTAATTAGAAAAGTGTCATATGTTACAGTGGGGAAGCCACCTGATCTAATTTTCCAACAGGCCCTGCGCAAAGAACATGTCATAGTGGCGTTAGTGAAAGCCCTGTAAACACCAACACTCTTGGGAGGAGAAAAATCTGGGCCACTGATGTTACATTTTCGTTTGTGAGAGGAGAGATTCAGCATTCAATCCAACAAGCATTGATTGCACCCCTGCAAAGCACCTGGCAATGTACTGCTAGATGGGGCTCAGCTGGAAACCAGAAGGGGCCCCAGCCCTGGAGAACCTCAGAATCTAGTAGGAGAAAAACTAGAACACAGGCAATTTTTATTCAGCTTGGGTGAGAAGTAAATATTCAGTGCTGAGAGGGCAAAAAAGAGGTACACCTGATGAATGCAGTCTTGGGGACAGGGTGACAGAGATTGTCTTACAAGGTAATTTTGTCTAAAGTGGCACATGAAGATGATGGCATATTTTTCCAGGCTGTAAGGAGCAGTGAGGAGGAGATGGGATGTGCAAAATTCTGATAGTGAGATAATACCTGATATATTCAAGCACTTACTGGTTAGTTTAGCAACATGTGAGCATTGAGGGAAGTAGTGTCAGCTCATGGAAAACCATGAGGACCTACAAAAAGCACACTTAAAAATTAAGATGCAGCTTACAAACAGGAAACGGTATAAACCTAAGTGCATGGTTTGGTGCATTTGTATATATGGGTGCCTCCATAGAAATAACCCCTATATCATTGTATGGAATAATTCTACATACTTATTCTTGCTCTGGGTTATTCAGTATTGCCCCTATTGCCCCACCAAGGTAACTCTTCTCATTTCTGTCACCAAGTATCATATTTGCCTATTTTTGAACTTTATATATGAAATAATGCAACACACACATTTTTATGTGTTTGACTTCTTTGATTCAATATTTTCCATGTGATAATATGTTCTTGTTGTGTTTAGTTTTAATGCTTTGGAAGAGTAGCATCCCACTGTTAAATGCATCACAATTTATTCACCACATGCTAATGTTGATGAATATTACAGGTAAGAATTGGTTCAGACATGATGAATAAAGCTATGATTAACTTCCTTGAACACGTCTTTTGGAGGATATTGGTGTTCAATTCTGCTGAGTATATATTCGGGAGTGGAATTGTTGTATCAGAGGGTATTCTCAGCCTTAGTAAATACTTCCAAACAATTTTCCGAAGTGGTTATATCACCAGCAATGTAAGAGGATTCCAGTTGTTTCATATACTTGCCAGTATTTAGCATTGCCAGTCTTTTAAATTTTAGCTATTCTGATGGGTATGTATTAATATCTTCTTACGGTAGTTTTTTTTTCTTTTGAGACAGGGTCTCAGTTTTTCACCCAGGCTGGAGTGCAGTGGCATGATCTCAGCTCATTGCAGCCTCAATCTCCTGGGCTCAAGTGATCCTCCCACCTCAGCCCCCAAGTAGCTGGGAATACAGGTGTGTGTCGCCATGCCCAGCTAATTTTTTTTTTTTTTTTTTTTGTAGAGACAGAGTTTCAGCATATTGCCCAGGCTGCTCTCAAACTCCCGAGCTCAAGCGTTCTGCCCACCTCAGCCTCCCAAAGTGCTAGGATTACAGGCGTGAGCCATCATGCCCAGCCCCTCATGGTATTATCTTGTGTTTATCTGATGACTAATGATGTTGACCATCTTTCCGTATGTTTACCGGCCATTTTGATATGCTATTTGGCGACACGTCTATTCAAATAGTTCGACCAGTTGTAACTGGATCTCCTTTTTTTTGTAATTGTACTTTTTTCTTACAGATTTGTAGTTCTTTATAGATTGTGCATGGAAGTTTTTTGTCAGAAAAGCATTTTGCTAAATATCTCCTTCCAGTCTGTGATTTGTCCCTTTTTTCTCTTCATGTGTCTTTTTATAAACTAAGAAGAAAGTTTCCAGTAGAACTACAGTGGATAAATCTGGGTTTAGAAAAGTCGCTTTGCTACAGTGTGGACTGGAGGATGTTTAGCTCACATTTACCACTTGCTCACCATGTTCCATGCCCTCATGTAAGCATCATATAATTTGTAATTTAACCCATGAAACAACCATACGAGCAGAATAATACTGTTTTCCCCACCGTGCAATAAGAAAACGGAACCATGGGGCTGGGCGCGGTGGCTCAAGCCTGTAATCCCAGCACTTTGGGAGGCCGAGACGGGCGGATCACAAGGTCAGGAGATCGAGACCATCCTGGCTAACACGGTGAAACCCCGTCTCTACTAAAAAATACAAAAAACTAGCCGGGCGAGGTGGCGGGCGTCTGTAGTCCCAGCTACTCGGGAGGCTGAGGCAGGAGAATGGCGTGAACCCGGGAGGCGGAGCTTGCAGTGAGCTGAGATCCGGCCACTGCACTCCAGCCTGGGCGACAAAGCGAGACTCTGTCTCAACAACAACAACAACAAAAAAAAAAAAAAAAAAAAAAAAAAGAAAACGGAACCATAGGCCATGCGCGGTGGGTCATGCCTGTAATCCCAGCACTTTGGGAGGCCGAGGCGGGCGGATCATGAGGTCAGGAGATCGAGACCATCCTGGCTAACATGGTAAAGCTCCATCTCTACTAAAAAAAAAAAAGTTAGCCAGGCGTGGTGGTGGGCACCTGTAGTCCCAGCTACTCAGGAGGCTGAGGCAGGAGAATTGCTTGAACCCGAGAGGCGGAGGTTGCAGTGAGCCAAGATGGCACCACTGCACTCCAGCTTGGGTGACAGAGTGAGACTCTGTCTCAAAAAAAAAAAAAAAAAAAGGAACCATAGAGAAGGTAACTGAGGGGGCTGAAGTCACACAGTCACTATGGAAGCCAGAACTGGAGCCTAGAGCTGACTCTGATGTCCATGCTCTTAGTGACTGCATCTCGTGGCCTCTCAGCAAATGAGAGCTCCATGGGGCTTCTGCTGCTATTCAAGATTCTTTCTTTCTTTTATCAATCACTCCTGCTTTCAAGTTGTGCAAATTATTCTACAAAGTATCAGAGTCCAGGCAATGCTTCTCCTCAATCAATACATTGTAAATGGCTTAGAAAAATGATATGGGGATGAGTTTCACACTCCAAGAATGAAAAGGTGTCTCCGATGCGCAAAAACCGTTTGCAGCTAATAGACCAGCACACTTGTTTATTCCATGAAACACTTTGCTTTAAAAAGAATAGGGCTGATGTGACCCCATAAAAGAACAAATTGGTAAATTGGACTTCATCAAAATTAAGAAATGAAAACACAAGCTACAGAACTAGGAGAAAATATTTGCATATCCCATGTCTGATGACAGCTTGTATCTAAACTGTGTCAACAATTTTTAAAACTCAACAATTAGAAAATAAACAATCTAACAGAGAATAGGCAGCTGATGACCCAACCCCGGAATTGCCTAACTCTTGATTTCTTGCTATAAAGGATTGTAAATTGCTAGTATTTAAGCCCTTTTCAGGCAGTTTTTCTTTTTTGTTCTAAAGCATCTCAACTTATGCCTTTCTCTCTGTGGTAAATAACCAATAAGCAGAAGCTGCCTCATTGTGGACCAAACTGTTATTATACTAAACCCGAACCACCTTGTTGTATTTGGAGAGAGAGAGATTGAGAACCTATTATAGACCAGATCTTCCTATAGAGAACATATTGAGGACATATGTATGAGTAAAACAGCCTGTTTTCAAAAGCTTACTTTCTAGTGATAGATACGGACAAACACATACAATAGCAAAGTGGTAGATACTCCAGTAGAGTCTACTGGTCTACTAGAGTAATGGAGGGTCTAAGTAATGGAGCACTGGAGGACCTAAAGGAAAAGAAGTATTTTAACTCTGCCTGGAAGATCCAGGGAAAGTTTACTGGAGCAAGAACCCACTACATTTTGAAGGCTGAACAGCAGGTCAGTAGAGACACTAGTGCATCAGGACAGAGGACGTGGTGTGGGTAGCGGTGCTGCTACAAACAGATCCTAAGCTTTTCCAGGAAACTACAGGTGCATCTTGGGGTTAGAGGTCCATTGAGGTTGTGCTCACATACAGAAGTGAGGAGGAGAACACCAGCAGTCCTCCTGGCATGAGGCAATGAGGTAGAAATGTAGACAAAGGCCATGTCAAGAACGGCAGTGGTTTTGAATTTAGGGAACCATCGACAATTGGTAAGTCATGGAAGTAGTATTGTGTTTTTCCCCTTAAATGGAAGAAATAAGAAGATTCCTCCCCACTCTCAATAAAATAACCCAACCCCTCTCAACCTCTCGTAATAGGTTATCTGGGTTCAACAAAATAAATAGTTTGAAATGAAGCAAAACACCTGGAAAATTTATTTTGTAGCTAATCAAAATAGAAATTCACTAAATACTGGTGAAGAGATTTCACTTGAAGCAAGATTAAGATTAAGCTCCATTACTAGTAAGAGGCCTACGGTGGTCACACCCAGGGCTGTGAGCTTCAGGTGGAGTGGTATAGTTGTTTGGGGGGATGATATTTCTGTGGAAAGTAGCAGCTTAGGATTTGCTTGACCCCATGAGCTACAGAAATGAATTGTTGCTTGCCCAACTATTTCTGCAGAAAAAAGGGTTTTTTTTTTCATCTCCCACTTCTGATGGGCTCCTTTCACTGGAAGAGCGGACATCAGTGACATATCTTCAAAGATCGGTGTTTTCATGCAGTGTGTTCAGTAACTCCAGAGTTAAGGGATACTGAAGACCAGGAGAGTAGGCTTGACTTTTTTACATTGCAAGTGTGTGTGTGTGTGTGTGCGCGCGCGCGTGTATGTGTGTGTGTGTTTAGTTTGCTGACTTAATTTTTTAAAATTTATTTTTATTGACATATAATTTACATATCATAAAATCCACTACTTTAAGTGTATAAGTTAGCGTCTTTTAGTATAATCACAGAGTTATGCAAGCATCACCTTTATCTAATTCTAGAATACTTACTGGTTTACTTTTTTTCTACAAGCCTTTAGTATATTCATGTTGTCCAATTTATTTGGTATTAAGAGGTGGAGGAGAATTATTAAGAAAATGGAGTAGAAGAAAGGTGCAGTGTTAGGTATTCATGAATTCAAGGTACTTTGCACATCTATCTCAGTTGATCATGTCTTCCAACAAGGGTGATAGCTGTTACTGTCCCACTTGACATATGACAAGAATCCAGGTGTCAGAGGTGTTTTGTGACGTACCCAAGGACACTAGCTCGTAAAGGCCAGAATCCAATCCAGGGTTTGTCTGACTGCAGAGTCAAAGCTTTGTTCACCATGAGGATCTTTCTTCTTTTTCCCTTTCAAAAATATCATGACTCCTTAGGACATGGCATGGACGATGTAGTCTCGTTTATATCCTGGAATGTGTCAGCCAAAAGTGGCTCTGGAGATGATCTTGCCCACAGGTCTTCCTTTCCACCTCCATGATCTTGGAACTCATTAGCAATGGGTGAGTGGGTGGAAGGTGGAGACAAGAGAGGAAGTGGGAATAAAAAGGAAGGGCTTTGAGCCCCCAATCCAGTTTCAACCACAACAAAATAATGGCTCTCCAAATATGGCATGTCCTAATCCCATGAATCTGTGAATGTTGTGTAACAGGGCGAAAGGAACTCTGCAAAACTGAGTAGGTTGAGTCTTGAGATAGAAGAGTTATCTTGGATTATCCAGGTTAGCCCAATATAATCACAAGCGTCTTTAAAAGAGGAAGGTAGATGGCAGGTAGGTCAAATACACAGGTGATGTGATTACAGAAGGAGAGAGAGAAACACAAAGAGAAATTGGATGATGGAGGAAGGGGCTATCAGTCAAAGAATTCAGGTGGCCCTTGAAAACTGGAAAATACATTTTATCTTAGAACAAGGGTCCCCAGATCCCGTGTCATGGACTGGTACTTGTGCATGGCCTGTTAGAAACCGAGCCACACAGCAGGAGGTGAGTGGTGAGAAGGTGAGTGAAGCTTCATCTGTTTTACAGCTGCTCCCTATTGCTCACATTACTATTGCCTGAGCTCTGCCTTCTCTAAGATCAGCTGTAGCATTAGTTTCTTATAGGGGGGCAAACCCTACTGTGAACTGCATGTGGAAGGGATCTAGGGTGCATGCTCTTTATGAGAATCTAAAGTCGGATGATCTGTCACTGTTTCCCATCACCCCCAGATAGGACCATCTAGTTGCAGGAAAACAAGCTCAGAGATCCCACTGATTCCGCATTATGGCAAGTTGTATAATTATTTCATTATATATTACAATGTAATGATAACAGAAGCAAAGTGCACAATAAAGGTAATGCACTTGAATCATCCCAAAACCACCCACCGCTCCCTGTCCATGGAAAAATTGTCTTCCACGAAACTAGTCCCTGGTGCAAAAAAGGTTGAGGACCACTGCCCTAGAATCTCCAGATGGGGCGCAGCTCTGTATTCCATTTTGGACTTCTGACTTCCAGAACTATTCAATAATTAGCATGTATTGTTTTAAGCCATTGGGTTTGTGGTAATTTGTTACCATAGCAATAAGAAAATACAATGGAGCATATATGTAATATTTGTTTTAAGGAAAAAATACGCTTCAAAATATGACTTTATGTCCAATGTTCTTTTCAGTAGTAATGATAATTATAGACAACTGTGGCGGCTAGCGCTGTGTTAAGGCTACTAAGAAACTTCACATGCTTTGTCTGATTCACTTGACATTTCTGGAATGCCCACCACATGCTGCGGGCACAGCAGTAGCCAGCACAAGGTGCTACCTACCCTCTAGGCATTTTCTTTCTGTGCTTTCTATTATAACTTCACTGGACTATGTATGCCCTGAATCAGAGCTGAGGTAAATGTGCATCAGGGTGACTTCAAGAGTGGGAGAATGACAAAGAAAATTCTTGCAACTGACATTATGCCACCATCTGCCTGCCTGAACTATTTTTTTTTTTTTGAGAAGGCATCTCGCTCTGTCACCCAGGCTGGAGTGCAGTGGCACGATCTCGGCTCACTGCAACCTCTGCCTCCCAGGTTTAAGTGATTCTCCTGTCTCAGCCTCCTGAGTAGCTGGGAGTACAGGCATGAGCCACAACACCCAGCTAATTTTGCATTTTTAGTAGAGATGGGGTTTCACCATGTTGGTCAGGCTGGTCTCGAACTCCTGACTTCGGGTGATCTACTGGCCTCAGCCTCTCAAAGTGCTGGGATTACAGGCATGAGCCACTGAGCCTGGCCGCCTGAACTCTTCAAGAAAAGTAAAGGAATGGAGAGATGAAGATTTATTACTAAACAATAGGAAGGAAAGACTTCAGTGGAAACATACTGCCCACCACCCTGCCCGTGGATTTGATGTGCAAATGGGCCAGCATGGCAGGAAGGGTGGCATCTGGTCCTCTCCTGATGGCTCAGCCACCTCAGTTGGGTGCAGCAGCTTCTCTTCGTATTGTCTCTCTTTTGTTCTCAGGCTGAAATCATCTTAGGGAGGCAGGACACTGGGCCAAGCCTAGGTCCTTATCCCTGAAGAAGGAGCTGGTTCTTCCAGTGTGCTTAGCACCCTGCCTGCATCCTCCTAAAAGCGCACTCAACAAATCCTGATATTGAAGCTATTTTATCAGTTTTTGAAGGCTATTTCTATACCTTGAAAATCAGCACAGATCAATGAGGGAAAGGAGAAATAATATCCTTGCTATTTAAAATAGAAAAACCAAAACAAGTTTATTTACATAATAAGCCAAATAAGAGCTTCCAAAGAGGTCTCCTAAATGTTAAGGGCTATGTAGGAACTTAAGAAAACTCTAAGCTTTTTGGCATTTCAGGAAAAGTCTAACTTATCACCACCCTTGACCTCCATCCATCAGAAAAATGGAGCAAAAACTAAAGTTATTCACCACAAACACCTTAATGATGCACTGAGAAACTGAAACATCTTTTACACTTTGATCTAATAATTCTACTTCTAAGATGTGTAAATATATAAAGATATTCACTGTAGCATTATTTATCATAGAAATAAATCCGGGGAGAATTATGTGTACACAAGAGGTGAACGGTTAAATAAATTATAATGTGTTAAAATGATGGTATCTTACAGACCATTAAAATTATTTCATGAAGACTGTTTAATACATATGTATAATATAATTTTAATTGATGAAAAAGTAATATGCAGAACTTTATACACCAAGCATGGCAAATCAATTTCATTCTTCATGCCATCACCAATTGGTTGGTAACAGCTGCTCAGAATTCTGTGCTGAAAAGCATTTCTCAGGTCTTGTGTGCACCCAGCAGAAATGATTAGCAAGGTCTTTGTGGGCATAAGAAGGAGAACCATCACACCTGTGCTAGTAACTTGCCATGCCAGGTGTATTCAGAATAATTTCTACTATGACACATACAATATGTATTTATACACTTGAGTATTATAATGAAGCGGAGAGGGGAAAAAAAAGAACTGAGTAAAACACAAAACTCTGTTCCAGCCAGGTGCAGTGGCTTGTGCCTGTAATTCTAGCATTTTGGGAGGCCGAGGCGGGCGGATCGCCTGAGGTCAGGGGTTCAAGACCAACCTGGCCAACACAGCAAAACTCCATCTCTACTAAAAATACAAAAATTAGCCGGGTGTGGTGGCACGTGCCTGTAATCCCAACTACTCGGGAGGCTGAGGCAGGAAGATCACTTGAACACAGGAGGCAGAGGTTGCAGTGAGCCAAGATCGTGCCACTGCACTACAGGCTGGGTGACAGAGTGAGACCCATTGCAAAAAACAAAGGAACAAAAAACAACTCTGTTGCTATTATAAGCAAAAAAGCATGACTTGTTTACTTATGACTAAGGATTTCCGAGGCTTCCATCTAAATGGATTCCTTGGATTAAATGAGGTCACTTAAAGACACGTATAGATTTCACACTCACTACAACAGCTATAATCCGCAAGGCAGACAATAACAAGTATTGGCGAGAAGGTGGAGAAACAGGAACCATCATACATTGCTGGTGGGAATGTAAAATAATTTAGCCACTTTGCAAAACAGTTTGATAATTTCCTAACAAGGTAAACATCAATGTATCCGATGACTCAGCAAATCCTAGGTATTTACTCCGGTGTATTTTAATCTAGAGAAATGAAAACACATGTCTGCACAAAGACTAACACATGAATAATCTCAGCAGCATAATTCATAACTCAAAATTGGAAATAACCCTGATGTCCATCAGTGGATCAACTAATAAGCAAAATATGGTACTGCCATACAATGGATTATTATTCAGCCATGAAAGGGAAGTAAGTTCTGGTACACGAACCCTAGTAACATTGTGCAAAGTAACCCAGACACAAAAGACCACTACTGTATTATACCATTTACATAAAATTCCTCATAAAAGACAACCAGAAATAGAAAATAGAGGAGTGGTTACCTGAAGCTAGAATGGAAGTGGGGATTAACAGAAGGATCTTATTGGGGTGATGAAAATGCTCTGAAACGGAATTATGGTGATGATTGTAAAATTCACTAAATTTTCTAAAAGATATTGAGCTAGACAGCTTAAAAAGGTTATTTAACGGTATATAAGTATACCTCGATAAAGTTGTCAAAATATCTAAATGGGCCAGCTATGGTGGCTCACACCTGTAACCTCAGCACCTTGGGAGGCCGAGGCTAGGAGTTCAAGACCAGCCTGATTAACATGGTGAAACCCCTCTCTACTAAAAATACAAAAATTAGCCAAGTGTGATTTTGCACGCCTGTAATCCCAGCTACTCGGGAGGCTGAGGCAGGAGCATCCCTTGAACCCAGGAGTCGGAAGTTGCAGTGACATGAAATCATGAGTGAGATCATGTCACTGTACTCCAGCCTGGGCAGCAGAACGAGACTACAATTCAAAAAACCAAACAAACAACAAATATATATATATATATATATATATATGTGTGTGTGTGTGTGTGTGTGTGTGTGTGTGTGTACGGAGGGAGAAAGGGACGGAGAGAGAACACAACAGAATGTTGTTAATGCCTGTCAGTGACTGTTTCTTGGTGGTAGACTAGTGAAATGGGATTATAGAAGATCATTTCTTCTTTGTTTTCCTTGTTTCTATTTGAACATACTTTTTTTTAACTTTATTTTAAGTCCAGGGACACATGTGTAGGTTTGTTATACAGGTAAACTTGTGTCACAAGGATTTGTTGTACAGATTTATTTCAGCACCCAGGTATTAAACCTAATACCCATTAGTTATTTTTCCTGATCCTCTCCCTCCTCACACCTCTCATCCTCCAAAAGACCCCAGGGTGTGTTGTTCCCTCTCTATGTATCCGTGTGTTCTCATCATTTAACTCCCATTTATAAGTGAGAACATGCGGTATTTGGTTTTCTTGAACGCACTTTTTTTTTTTTTAATAGTCAGAGGGATAACTGCCATCATCATCTATACCCCATCAAACCTCTGTTAGAATCAGCAAATCTCTGTGATAAGAATAATAACTTCCTACCCTCATCTTCATTCCCAAAGGGTGATACAATTAGACCAACCAGCCAAGGACACTTTGGTGGATGCCCTCAGTACATGCAAGTGAAGTTGAAGGTCCTATTCCTGGCATGTATCTCTCGCGACTCCCCTAATAATCAGATGAAGCATTTCACCTTTTGAATGCTTATTTTCCAAGCTTCCAATTTTCTAAGGCCATGGCCTCCAGGTCTTATACGAAGCGTGTAGTCATGCTTCATGCTTGAGAAAAATTGTGCTGTTGCTATGTAAGGTCAAGACTGTGCACCTGTTCGAATCCTCTAGAGCCCCCAGAGAAATAGCCCTGCCAAGGTTTTCTCGACATCTCAGACTTCATGTGTTAGAATTGCTTGTAGTGTCTGGCACAATATTTTAAAGCTGTTCTGCAGGTGAAGGCCCTTACTTAGAAAGAGGCCATTTTTCTACTTGCATTGGAAAAATGTCACACAATACGCTAGTTTCTCATCTTATTACATTTTCTGGAAACTGTAGAGAGGAGTTACATATCAATGAGGTGGGTGAAACTTAGGCTATTGAATAATAAAGCAAATAATAATAAGTGTTATGACTGAGTGCTTACTGCATGTCAGACACTGTGTTAAATGTTTTACATGCTGTATCTTGCTTCATCTAACCCTCATTATAATTCATTATTAAGGAAATGGGCTCAGTCAGAAGAAATGACTCAGTGAGTAAAGTGCAGAGATGCCAAGTTTAGCATCTAGATCCCTTATCCTAAAGTCAGTGCTTTTGTTTTTATTTTAACCCTGCACTGCCATTATTATTTGCACTTAGACACATAGGCAGGGACTCACCTGTTAGAAATCAGATAAAATCAAGATAAGTAATAATCAACACAAAAATGTTAATTTAAATTCCTTTTGAGAAAATGACTCGAGGGATTATCTGCAAATGTGTGGTTAGCAGGAATTGAGAATGTTCTCATCCTAAGTGATCAGGTTTGCAAGACTTCTCTAGTGGAAAGCTTTTCATCAGAGTAAAACATCAACACTACATCCTGGTATGAAGGGTGGTCAAGGCCAGCAAGAGAAGGTTTATAAGGATATTGATGCTCTGGTATGAAAAAACCTAGAAGATTCTGGAATTCATGTATATGTGTGATTGTCCAGTGGTCACATAGTGAAATCATTCTTCAACGTCTTAACTTCTGATCTTTTGTTTGCTGAAATTAATGTTTGTTCCATTGTTTCGATACCCTTTGTTTACAGTAGACCAGATCTCCACTCCTGAGGAGAGAAAGCTCACCAAGAAAAAAAAAAATGGGGATTTCATTCTACGCTTTGCAAAAGGAAAAGAATTCTTAGACCCCTAAAATCACTAAGGCAAAGGGAAGTCAAGCAGGGAACTGACTCAAGCAAACCTGCCTCCATTTTATTGCTAAATAAGATAGCCACAAAGCTACATACCTCCCTCACAATTTGCCCACAAGGAAATTCTGTGTGGACAAAAGACAGACAGAACTCAAAGTCATCCCTCTGCTCACCTGAACCAAATGCACATCTGATTGTTTCCTCTGCCCTGTTTTTTCACTAACCCAGACTAAGGCATAAGTGACTATTCCTCTACCTTCCTCTCACAGTTAAATTGTGTATTCAGTAAAACGTTCATCAGAGACTCAAAGGAATGCAACCATTTATCCCTTATTTACCTATGACCTGGAAACCCCTTCCCTGCCTTGAGTTGTCCCGCCCTTCCGGACCCAACTAATGGACATCATGTATTGATTGATGTCTCGTGTCTCCCTAAAATGTCTAAATCCAAGCTGTGACCCAACCATCTGTGCCTCAACCCAGACAGAGGAGGGGATTTGTTACAGGAAAGGGGTCCCGATCCAGACACCAAGTGAGAGTTCTTGGATATTGCACAAGAAAGAACTCAGGGTGAGTCCATAAAGTGAAGGCAAGCTTATTAGGAAAGTAAAGGAATAAGATAATGGCAACTCCATAGACAGAGCAGCCCTGAGGGCTGCTGGTTGCCCATTTTTAGTTATTTCTTGATGATATGCTAAAAAAGGGGTGGATTATTCATGCCTCCCCTTTTGGACCATATAGGGTTACTTCCTAATGTTGCCATGGCATCTGCAAAATGTCATGGTGCTGGTGGGAGTGTAGCGGTGAGGACGACCAGAGGTCATTCTTGTGGCTGTCTTGGTTTTGGTGGGTTCAGGCCAGCTTCTTTATTGCAACCTGTTTTATCAGCAAAGCCTTTATGACCTGTATCTTGTGCAGACCTCCTATCTCAGCCTGTGCCTTAAAATGCTTTAACTGTCTGGGAATGCAGCCCAATAGGTCTCAGCCTCATTGTACTCAGCCTCATTCAACAAGTTGTTCTGGTTCACATGCCTCTGATAGATTCAAGGGCAGAGACCACCTGGGGATTATTTCCTCGGTGAAACTGGGTGAGGTAGCTGGCCTCACACAGAGGTTCATATCATGGCCTCCTTTGACATCAGGAGAGGAGGAAATACACCAGAAAGGCTAAGAGAAGCCTATTGAGCTTGCTGTGGTCCCAAGAGAAGAGCAGAAAGAGCTGGGAGACAGATGCTCTAAGAGGCAGCAACTTTGGGACAGTCAAGGCACAAAGTAACCTGAAGCCTGTGGACCAGGTGGAAAATATCTACAGCGCAATTTCCAATTAAGGTCAGTGCATACAGGTGGCACTGGTAGGAGATGCATACAGTTGGTCAGTAGTAGTAACAATCATCCCAGCAAATTCTAGAGTGGATAGACAATGATAAATGCACAAGAAAAGTTATCTTTCCTAAGCAGTGTTAAAAATACCCTTTGCGATGTATATGAAACTCTATCAAGAACACATAGGATCAATCCCTGAGTGAGTCTGAAAAAAAAATTGATTTAACTGAGGTTATCTTAAAGTGATTTACTTACTTGTTTATTTATTATTTATTTTTCAAGACAGGGTCTCACTCTGTCACCCAATCCTAGCTCACAGCAGTCTTAACCTCCTGGGCTCAAGCGATCCTACCATCTCAGCCTCCTGAGTAGATAGGACTACGAGTGCCCACTACCTTGCCCAGCTAATTAAAAAAAAAATTCTTTTGTATAGACGAAGCCTCTTTACATTGCTCAGTCTGGTCTCAAACTCCCGGGCTCAAGCAATCCTCCTGTCTTGGCTTCCCAAAGTGTAGGGCTTACGGGGTGAGCCACTACGCCCAGCTATCTTAAAGTGATTTACATTAAGATTCTGCTGCAAGGCAATTTGGAGACTTTTGACAAAAATTAATTTCCATTATTAGAAAAATTGAGATGTATATATTTCCTGCAAATGAATGTGCACTGACAATATTTAATTGTTAAACCTGTGAGATGATTTTCTTTCGGGTAAAAGGCTCTCCTTGGATGAACTTCCAGACAAGTGACCACAATGAATGGGGTTTCTAGGAGGAAGGCAGCTCTTGCAGGGATCCTGGGGAAATGGGGTTTCAAAATTGGGGTGAGAATGAAGGCCCAATTTTGAGTTGTGGCCATTTTTCTGAGACCTTATCTCCACCTCCTATACATTCCGGGAAGGAAGGCGGTAAGAAACCAGCTATCTCCCACATTTGCTGTCATGTCTCTCGCTTTGCAACACCAGACAAATGGGCCAAGGCTGCATTTGAGACATTAGAAGGATTTTTCTCTTTGGATTTCTGCTTTGCTCTCTTGTATACAAGAAGGATAAATAATGTTGGAACATAATAAAAATGCTTTCAGTCCCCTGAAGCTAAGAAAGCATTTTAATGTAGTGAGTGATGTTGCAAAACCTTCTTTATCAAGAAACATGAAGAAAAAGCTTTTCAGATCTGGCTGCTTACCGGATCTCTGTGTTAGAGACACCTCCCCAGAGATGGCTGGGGAGAGGCTTGATTGGAAGGTACTGCTCTCATGCCATTTAGCAGCTGAGAGCTCAGGACACAGAGGCACCTGGCTTTTCATGAGCTGCTCCCATTCCCTCTTAAGCCTCATCTCTTGCCACAAATTTACCAGGCCCTCCCACCCCCTGCCCATACAGGCTAATAAAATTTCTGGTCCCCAAACACACTGTGCTTCTAATCTCCTCTGTATGTTGTCCATTTGGCTTTCTCTGCCTGATATTCCTTTCTTTTTTTTTTCCATTTCTGATTTATATGTATGCTTCAAGACTCCTTTTAGATGTTGTCTTCCAGAGAAGTAATTCTCTGAACCCACAGTCTCAGAGTATGCCCCCTTTGTGTGTGTGTGTGTGTGTGTGTGTGTGTGTGTGATGGAGTTTTGCTCTTGTCGCCCAGGCTGGAGTGCAATGGCGTGATCTCGGCTCACTGCAACCTCCACCTCCTGGGTTCAAGTGATTCTCCTGCCTCAGCCTCCTGAGTAGTTGGGATTATAGGCATGCGCCACTTTACCCGTGGCTAATTTTTGCATTTTTAGTAGAGACGGGGTTTCACCATGTTGGCCAAGATGGTCTGGAACTCCTGACCTCAGGTGATCTGCCCGGCTCGGCCTCCCAAAGTGCTGGGATTACAGGCGTGAGGCACCACGCCTGGAGCCCTCTTCTAATATGTGTCCACAAGCACCTTGCTGAAAAAATATTATATATTCCTTTTTAAAGAACTCTCTTTACACTTCTCGCCTTTTCCCTGGGTAAGACCAGGAGCAATCCATATAAACTAAGATAAGGTGAAGTTTTACCTAAAATTATACCTTAATGAGAAAAGATACAGATATAAGTTGGATGACCCAAGCCCAGAAGTTTTCAGAAAATTCAAGCTGATTCTGATACGGCTCCAATCAGCGGAGCAACATCAGGGTCCTTAGTCTCCCGCGGAAACGGATAAGATGACACGTGGAGGCACGTGGAGTGGTGTTAAGGAGCGGAGAGTTTAATAGGCAAGAAAGAAGGAAGCAGTTCCCCTGTACAGAGACAGAGGGAGGGGTGCTCCAAAGCCGGAGAGGAAACCCCGTTTGCTTGTATAAGGAGGCTGGAGGAGGTGGTGTCTGATTTGCATAGGGCTCAGGGGATTGGTTTGACCTTGTACCATTCACGTAGCCTGCGAAAAAACTGGCTCTCCCACCCCAGCCTTTTAATATGCAAATGCAGGGTGCCACGATGTTCCACACACGTGGGGAGACGTGGGGGCGGCCATGTTGCTAGACACATGTTGGGGCAAGGGCAAGTAGAGGAGGGTGGGAATTGCCATGTTTGGGTGGACCCAGTTTCTAATGGCCAGTATTTACTTATCAAAGCTTGCTGCCAGGCTCCAAGTGCGGGGCTTTCCTGCTAGACAAGAAACGTTTCTGGAGCTGCTTTAAAAGAAAGAAAAACTTCCCAAGGACCCCTTTTCCTCTCTCTCCATCTACAATAATTTCTTAATAACCCCTATAACAATTCCAGCCCAAGCTTCTGATTTCAGAAACCAGATCTAGCATTCCAGAAGTCATTTCAGATCTAGCATTCCAGAGTCATTTCAGATCTAGCATTCCAGAAGTCAGGTGATCACAGCGGAGCTTTAGGTGCTGGATGCCTTTACCTCTACTGGTGATAGGAATGACACATCCCCTAAGCCCTAGTTATGTGGGGATGTCATTTTGCTCTTCTTTCATGTTTAAAGAAAATAACATCTAACTTCCCATTCAGTGTCAGTTAGAAAACAGCACCCAATATTTCTCAGAATTCAGAGACTGGGTGTTGCAAACTTTTTCTTAAAAGTTTCTCATGTAAGCCCCATTTTTCCAATTAAATATCAAGCTTAACTACTGTCAATTCTCTTTTCATGGCTGTTGTCAGGAGGTCAAATAGTAACATGAAAAGAGAATGGGTTTTTGAAGTCAAAGTACTGAATCCAAGGCCGGGCAAAGTAGGTCGTATGTTGGCTCTCCAAACTGAATGAGAAGTCAAGAAACAAAATGAAAAAGGAGCAAAATGATCATAGAATTGTACCTGTCCTCTAATGTGGTTGTGAAGATTAAATGAATTAATATACATGAAGTATTTAGAGCTGTGCTTGGGCATAGCATGCATTTAATATATATTATCTATGGGCACTATAGCTCAGTGCCAAGTATGGGGCTGGGCACAGGAGAACTCATGGAAAAAACATTATTAGAATATTGGGGATAATGGAGTTATATTTACTATTCCAGTATTTAAAGCTCAGCCCAAAGTACTATTGATGAAGTGACTCCCACGTAATGAGAATAATAAATACTAAAAAGAAAATGAGTTCAGAACATTCCTCCAAAAGAAAGGCAATTGCTTATTCAATTACTTTTAATTGCTTATCCAGTTTCTATAGATTATGAATGAAGTCTACTTTTCCAAGCAGAGTGTTATTCTCATGTTTGCACACATACAGAAGTATACGCGTTTGTATTGTTTTATTTTTAACTGAAGGTAATGATAGGGATAGTAATGTTCCTTGAATTAAGACTCTATTTCTTGATTAAGTGAAGAAAACTTCATAACTTGAAATACAGCAGAACTAGACACCTACCATCACAAAAAAACAGAGACAAGGATGACTTTTAACAGGTAGGTGACCTACCACCACAAATAACACTAGTAGGGTAAGTAAAGTCAGTGACTAGAGTCATTGTAGTAGTTGACTTTCACACTGCTATAAAGATACTACCAGAGACTGGGTAATTTATAAAGAAAAGAGGTTTAATTGACTCATAGTTTCGCATGGCTGGGGAGGCCTCAGGAAACTTACAATCATGGTGGAAGGCAAAGAGGAAGCAAGGCACATCTTACATGGCAGGAGGAGGGAGAGAAAGAGAGAGAGAGAGAGAGAGAGGAAGAGAGAGAGAGAGAACAGAGGAAACTGCCAAACACTTTCTAAGCATCAGGTCTCAGTGAGAACTCACTCACTATCATGAGAACACCATAGGGGAAACCACCCCCATGATCCAATCACCTCCCACCAGGTCCCTCCCTCAACATATGGGGATCACAATTCAGATTACAATTCAAGATGAGATTTGGGTGGGGACATGGAATCAAACCATATCAGTCATCCAAGTCCTAAACTGAGTATAACCTGGCACTTAAACTAATCTGTTAATATAAAAAGTAATGACAATGACATAATTATGTTTAGTGAAAGTTGAGGAATTTTATTATTATTTCGAATTATGAAAACAACACCATTTTAAATCAAATGCATAAAATAAAAATAAGAAAGATTTTAAAAGAAAGAAATTTTTCCAAATCCTGTCACCCATGCAAAATAAGTTTTAATATTTGGTTCTGGATTATTTCTTTTCAGTTCTAACTTTAATTGTGTGTTTATGTGTATGTGTGTTTATGCATATGTGTAGTTATAGGTGCGTTTACTATGCATGAGATCAAATTTTGCATTATTTCAAATTCTGCTTCACTATGGATTGCTGAGCCATCATTCTGCATATCATTTTTATTCTTTGGGATGGAATTTACATGCATAAAATGCACCCATCTTAAGCTTACATTTCACGAGTTTTGCCTGTAACAACTACAATCTGTAGCAAGACATTTTTCATAAGCACAAAAATTCCATTGTGACTTTGCTCAGTAAACTCCCCTATTCCCACTCTCTGTCTCAGGCAACCACTGATCTACTTTCTGTCAGAAGAGATTGTCTGTTTTGGAGTTTTCTATAAATGAATTCATATAGTCGTAGTCTTTTTTGTCTTGATTGTTTCATTCAGGATATTTCTTTGTGTGCCAACAGTTCATTTCATTTTTATAGATGTGTAGTATTCCATTCCATGATATATCACTATTTATGTATCCATATACCTGTTGCTAGATCACTGGGTTGTTTCTAGTTTTAAGGTGTTATGATGAAGGTGTTACAAACATTCACATGCACAAGTCTTTTCATTTTTTCCTTTATCTCTCATTTCTTTTGAATGATTTTCCAGGAGTGGAGTTGTTGAGTCATATGGCAAGTTTATGTTTAATTTTATAAAAAACCTTAAAAATGTTTTCCAAATGTACCATTTTACATTATCTGGGAGTTCCAGTTGCTCCATATCCTTGCCATTGGTGTTATCCATCTTCTTAATTTTAGCCATTCTAACTGGTATGTAATGGTATTTTATTGTGGTTTGATTTTTTATTTCCCTAATAGCTAATGATCTTGAACATTTTTCATGTGCTTATTGGTAATTCTTACATCTTCTTCAGTGAAGGGTCAAATCTTACTAATATCTGTATATGTATTCTCTCTCTTTACACACACACACACATACATATCTGTATAGCTTATGACTATGTACTATACATGTTAGATGTATATATTTCAAATACTTTTCTGTTTGTAACTTGCCTTTTTATTCTGTTAACATTGTCTGTTAAAGAGCAGAATATTTCCATTTTTATTGTCTGATTTATCATTGTTTTGCATTTATAGTTCATGCTTTTTGTGTCCTAAAAAAATTCTGTCTACCCTAAAACTTTAAAATATTTTACCATTGAGTATAATGCTAGCTGTATTTGTTGACGGTCTTTATATGGTTATAGAAATCTTCTATTCCTAGTGTGTTAATAGTTCTTTTATTATGAATAAATGTAAAACTTTACCAGATGCTTTTATGAATCTACCAAGATGATTGTATAGGTTGATTACACTGATTAAATTCTGAATGCTCATTCTACCCTGCATCTTAGGATGAGACACACTTGGTCATGATGAATTATACTTTTATATAGTGCTGCATTTGATTTTCTGAAATTTTGTTAAGGTTTTTGCATTTATGTTCGTGATGGATATTGATAATCTATGGTTTTCTTTCCTTGTTTTATATAAGAGTAATGTTCAGCTCCTAGAATGAGTTGGAAAGTGTTCCATTCGCCTCCATTTTCAGAGAAAAAAAATGTGTAAGGTCAGTATTTTTTTTCCTTAAATATTTTGTATTATTCACCAGTAAAAAGTTTTAAATTATGAATCCAACATTTTTATTAGAGATAGTACTATTATCTATTTATTCTTGAATCTGTTTTGATGATTTGTGTCTTTCAAACACAGTCCATTTCATCTGAGTGGTGAAATTTATAAATTGTTCATAATATATTCCTTTATTATAGTACTTGAATCTGTTTTGATGATTTGTGTCTTTCAAACACAGTCCATTTCATCTGAGTGGTGAAATTTATAAATTGTTCATAATATATTCCTTTATTATAGTACTACTATAGTAATATAGTAGGATATTTAGTATATCCCTTTTTTCCCATCTTGATGTTAGCAATTTGTTCCCTATCTATTTTTTTTTCTTTATTGTCTAGCTAAATGTTTAATCAGTTTTAGTGCTTTTTTTCCCAAAGAACCAGATTTTGGTCTCACCATTTCTCTTTATTATTTGCCTTGTTTGCAGTTTCATTAATTTCTGCTCTTATTTTTGATATCCTCCTCAAGTATTTCACTTACTGTGGGATTAATTTGTTCTTCTTTCCCTTTTTAAGATGAAAGGTAAGACATTTTTTCTTTCATAATATAAGCACATAAAACTACATATTTTCCTCTAAACACTAATTTAACTGCATCCTACAATATATGATAAGCTGTGTTTTTATGACTCAGATTATTTTAAAGTATGTTGTTTAATTTCAAAGTATTTGGGCATTTTCCAAATATCTTTCTGCTATTGATTTATAACCTAATTCCTTTATGGTTAGGAAACATTTTCTATATAATTGAAATCCCTTTAAATGTGTTGAGACTTGTTTTATCATTTAGCTTTTCTTGGGCAAATCTTGGAAAATCTTAACGTCAGAGGTACTTCAGCTTTATTCCTAAGTCATGAGCATTTCAGAATCTCCACTGAATGCCCCCAGATCATCCCCAAAGATTCTCAGTATTCTCTGACCACAGCTCAAGCACCTTCCCACCCTATATTATATTATATCCCACCCTATATTATATTAATTCTGAAAATTGTTTTGCTTACAATTAGCCTGGTATTCTTCAGCTCATCTTGAGGGCTTTCTCCTCTGCATAGGCAGTCTTGTGCTCAGCAAAGACCCAAAAGGGTCCCTAGGAAGATTTGTGACTTTCTTTTCCAGTGCAGCTCCTTTCTTTCCAAACATGTCCTTTACAACCTCTAGGCTCATCAGCCTCCGCAGACATTTGATGATCTCCATCTGCTCTACTGGGGTATTTCTGGTTTTTCTCTCTCATGCACCTGATCTACATATTTCTTCCCTGGAGAAAGCTAGAACTCAATCATATTTTGTCCTTCTGTCAAAAATCCCAGATCTGTATAACCTGTTGTTTGACATCTGAACATGCTTGTGATATGTTCACACACATACACAGACACACGTGCACACGCACACACACACACAATCATATTATAGTTTTCTTGTTGCTTCCAGTACAGTGGGAGGTTAAAGCTAGTTCTTGTTATATTCTCCTGTTCATAAAAGTAGAAGACGGTTTATTTTTACCATGTGATAAGATATTTAGGTTTATGCAGTCTGGGGCTAATATAACATGATGTCCCCAGTGTCATTAGGAGTAAGGCTACCTCTGCATTTCTCTTGTGCTTCCTTAGACTGTGGCTTTCCTCCTCTTGGTCATGAAACAACTGCTCTACCTTGAAGCATTCCAGCAGCATTGCAGAAAGGAAGAAATATGGTCTATATCACAAATATTGTTAAAAGCTCTAGAAGAGCTACGGAGTAAACTATGGAATATGTGTACCTTATTTTCATACATTTAGATAGGTCCCAATATTTCGTTATTTGTGAATTTCTTAAAAACTTTGATCCTTAAAATATCTTTTTCTAAATAGAATTCTTGCTATATCCCTTCTCCAAATAGATTATTTTTCCATCGAAGGGATAAGAGCATCCCCAAGATGTCATCAAGAAATTTAAATTACAACTTCTGAAAGGAGAACTTGACCTAGTTAACAAATATTATTTTGTTTACATATTATTTTATTTTTATTTTTTTATTTTATTGCAGTAGTTTTGGGGGAACAAGTCGTTTTTTGTTTCATGGAAAAGTTCTTTAGTGGGGATTTCTGAGATTTTCGTGCACCCATCACCTGAGCAGTGTACGCTGTACCCAATGTATGGTCTTTTATCCCTCACCCGCCTCCCATCCTTCCCCCATAAAAAGGAACAAATATTATCTTAATGCAAGTAAATGTTCCTTAGAGTTTTTGTTTAAAAAGAAGACTCAAGGAATTCTTTCTCTTTCCCCCTCTTTTTCTGCTCAATTTGTTTTCTCTTTCAATTTTTTACTCGGTTATTTTGCTTTTAAAATTTTTCTTTTCTTTCCGTCTTCTAGCTCCTCCTGAGTTTTTTTCTCTTTCTTCTTCTTCCCTTTACTCTCTTTCTTTCCTCTTTTCCATCTTTCTCTTTTACCCTGTATCCATTTTTTCTTTACTGTACAACAGCATCGTATGACATTTCTAGATGGTCATAGTTCTTAAAGTGAAAACATTTAAAAATTTTTAAATTTCATTTATCCTTTAATTTTGACTTTGGTTAAATGAAAATATTAAGGTCTTTAAACATATAATCTCTTAAAAAAACCCTAAAATATTTTTTCATAAATGTTTCTTCTGATTCTCAAAATATGTATTATGTTCATAAGAATGTAGCTGTTAAGACTACCTTGTGATTTTAATTTGGTATTGATCTGTATAATGTCAAAACTCGAAATAGATGACAGCGTTATTGATATACCATTTCAAAATGAAGGTGTGTGTATATTACAGCACACCCAGGTGTTCTTTGCATGGTCCCCTGGGGGACTAATAATTTCATAAAACAAGTTCTCTTTTGGAGCCTGGCTTTCTTAAATAAAATTTTACCATTATTCTCATGTCAAGAGAAGAAGATAGATTTTCATTATGATAGCATGGAATCATTCATAACAAAGGGGTGGGGGGGGGGGGAAATCCAGGAGATATAAATTAGTGGAAGGTGACCAATCAACCAGGTTTGCCCAGGACTATCCCAGTTTGAGTATGAACATCCCAAATCTGGAGATACCCCCTAGTCTTGGGCAAACTGGGATGGTTTGCCCAAGGTTGTTTGTTATCACTACATGTCCATGTCCCTTGGAACATCTCCATCTTAGACCAGCTAGGACAGCTGGTCACTCTAAAACAGTGGTCCCCAACCCTTTTGGCACCAGGGACCCATTTCATGGAAGACAGTTTTTCCACCCATGGGGGCTGGGGGATGGTTTTGGGATGATTTAAATGCATGACATTTATTATGTATTTTATTTCTACTATTATTACATTGTAACATGTAATGAAATTATTATACAACTCACCATAATATAGAATCAGTGGGAGCCCTGAGTTTGTTTTCCTGCAGCTAGACAGTCCCATCTGGGGGTGATGGGAGACAGTGGCAGATCTTCAGGTATTAGATTCTCATAAGGAGCACACAACCTAGGTTTTTTGCAGGCATAGTTCACAATAGGGTTCATGCTCCTATGAGAATCGAATGCTGCCACTGATGTGACAGGAGGCGGAGCTCAGGTAGTAATGTAAGCGATGGGGAGCGGCTGTAAATACAGATGAAGCTTCACTAGCTCACCCGCCACTCACCTTCTGCTGTGCAGCTGGGTTTCTAACAGGCCACGGAAAATACCAGTCCATGGCCCAGGGGTTGGGGACCCCTGTTTAATGAGTGCGAAAAAGAAGTCTAGTTGGCCAGGCACGGTGGCTCACGCCTGTAATCCCAGCACTTTGGGAGGCTGAGGTGGGTGGATCACGAGGTCAGGAGATTGACACCATCCTGGCTAACATGGTGAAACCCCATCTCTACTAAAAATACAAAAAATTAGCTGGGCGAGGTGGCGGGTGCCTGTAGTCTCAGCTACTGGGGAGGCTGAGGCAGGAGAATGGCGTGAACCCAGGAGGTGGAGCTTGCAGTGAGCGGAGATTGCACCACTGCACTCCAGCCCGGGCAATAGAGCAAAACCCCATCTCAAAAAAAAAAAAAAAAGAGGTCTAGCAGGCCCAAAGTGTACGTAAAGTGTGTGAGAGCTGGGTTGTTTCAGCATAGGTAAAATTTTGTGTTGAGTATTTCACAGCTTTTTATGTCATTTAATCATCACATTTATCTTACATTCTTTTTCTTCTCTTTTATAATATTCATTCTTAGCCCCACAAGAATGCTCAAAAAAGAGCATATTTACCCAAGCAGGGTTCACCCTCCCTGGTTCACCCTCACCAAACCTTCCTGGGAACATATCTGATGCTTTTAGAGGAAAGCAGCTTTTTCTCTTCTTGGTGCCCCAAAGCTCTGATATTATAAGCCTGGACCTCTCTTCAGCTCTTTGTAGAAGCCCTTTTAAAGCACAAGAAAGGAAAGACAGGACTGAGTGAGACACTCACCTGGGTAGAGGACAGGAAAGGACCAGAGTAGATGGGAAAAGAAGGAAGGAAACAGGAGAAAAGAAACTGATGAGACTGAATCTCTGAACTCCCTGAAGTCAGGGGCATGTCTGGAATTCCAATCACTCTCCCAGCTGATGTTGTCATTATTGCTTCCAGTTAGATTGAGTTGTTTTTTTTTTTTTCTGTTTTATCTTAGAGATCAATATTTCCCAAACAATTCACTATCTTTTTTGGGAGGCGATACGAGGTCTGCATCCCAAATCTCTCGTGTCTCATAAGTAGAATTTAAAGATACTGGCAACACTCTTGCGCATACGTGTGCATGTGCTTAACATTTCCATTCTGTTTAATCTATAATGATAATAATAATTGAGTATGGACATCAGAGGGGGCTGCTGTTAAGGTCTGGGATAAGCTTAGCAAGAGATTTGGCTTTCAAAACTTCACCCCAGCCCTTCTTCAGATTCGAGCCAAGCAGGCATGGTCTTTCCCTCGGATCTTTCTGTCTGAGTGGAGTGTTGGCAGAAGGGCCTCCAATTTGTTTGTTTTTGAGATTTGTTGTCTTGCCTGAGTAAGCGTTAAACAGAAGGAAACCTCTCTCTCAAGGTGAAAAATTACTTTTAAATTTTCCACTTAGGAAAGCGCGTCTGGGCGCTTCCGCCGGAGAATAGCACGAAGGCTAACCTCGGGGCCTCTGTATGAAACTAAGACAGCTTTGGGTTGGGCCTGTCTGCAGACAGACATGTCCCTCGTGTTTCTGCTACCTCTCCAACTTACCTCGTTTTTATCTCCCCCGCCCCCCGCCCCACCGCCCCCCTGAAGGTCTAAATGACTTTGAAAGCCTTGGGATAAACAGATATCCACTGCGATGCCAATTTGCACGGTCCTTTCCTATTGATTTAGCTTGTAATTTATTTCTTTATTTCTGACACATTTCACTTACATTCCCAGGTAAGGGCGAAGTGCTGAAGCTAGAGAACCGTAATTAAATAATCAGGTGGTCTGGCAGGCCCAGGGAGGCTGCAGAGCTGCTGTTTGTTTCCCTCTTCCTGCGCGGAGTTATCCCTAAGAAGACAGAGATGGGAGTGGCAAGAGATGGGGAGGTAAAGTACTTCTCTTAGAGGCATGGGCAGGCTTTATTTCTGTAAATAATAATCAAAGCAGCTTTTCTTGCTGAATTATGGCAGTTCCCTCAAAGTGCCATGAAATGGTCTATTATTACTCCTTGCATGAGCGCTTCCCTCAGCCGGGAGCTGGGGAGAAACAGGCC
Organism: Macaca mulatta; assembly: GCF_049350105.2. Lineage (NCBI taxonomy): Eukaryota > Metazoa > Chordata > Mammalia > Primates > Cercopithecidae > Macaca > Macaca mulatta. The sequence goes on along the minus strand of NC_133425.1, from coordinate 9,066,988 downwards.
CACTGTGTCATCCATAGCAAAGTCTTTAATGAGATGATGGGACATGCAAACTGCACATTGCGCAATATTTTTCTTCCCGACTCAATCTATATTAAGTCGATAGCCCGCTGAAACCCGAGGTTTGGTGCATTTTTTCAATTTAGTTGCTGTCGATGTCTCTGAAAGTGCTGATTCCATCAAACCACCCCTCTCCCACACAGATTTCAATAACTGGAGAAAGAGAAATTCCATTAGCAGGCGATGGCGCTTTAAACAAACAGCATGGCTTCCCTTTTCATCCACTTTACCTCTGATCAGCCTGTCTGCTTGTCAGGAATTATAACAATATGTGAAGCCACCTTCCCAAGGAAAGCTGTGAGAGGGCCTTTATGCACTCATGAAACAGTGGGTGGAATAATTGATGACAGTGGTTATTTATGAAGCAGATAAGTTGTGTTGTAAAAACAAAATACAAAAATATCCCCTAACAGACAAATAACAACGACAAAAAAAAAAAAAAAAAAAAAAAAAAAAAGACAGAAGAGTGGGTTGCCTTGGGTAACACCAAGTCAGGGGTCCTAAAACTTTTCCTGTAAAGGGCCAGATAGCAAAGATTTTTTGCAGGCAGGATCAATTACATGTTTGTTAGATATTCTTTTCTGTTCTTTTTGTTGTTATTCTTGCTGTTATTTTACAACCCCTTAAACACATAAAAAACAAAGCATTCTTAGCTCAAGGACCATCAGAAAAAAAAAATGGCTGTGATTCTGTTTGTCCTTCTCCAAATGACGTTTGGTTGGACTTGAGCCTTGCCATTAAGTTTCAGGGCGGTGTAAAAAGTGGTTGTGTGTCATTGAGAAATCCCCAGGTTTAAAGGTAGTCTGCTCTGAGCTCAAACTCAACTCTGAGTGTTATTGGTAGGATCATCTTGGATTCGTTATTGACTTCTCTGAACTATATTTTTCTCATCTAAAATATGCAAATAACACCACTTTAGTGGATGGCAATTAGTCTTAAAGGCAGTAATCTTGTGTATGTGTGTGCGTGTTTTAGTTCAAAGCTACAATCTTAATGCTTACACCAGTAGACATTCAATAAATGCTTAAGGAATAAGAGGGATGCTAATAAAACATTACCTATGGAGAGAAACTTGGGAAAAAATCATTACATACAATTTAGAAAATGTGGACAATTAAAACAATAGAAGAAGCAAAGGCATTGCTTAGGCCAGGGCAAAAAGAGTGCATTTGTTTCAAGAAGTTACAGAAATAATGTCATAAGAATATAACCATGACTGAATCCCCAGAAAGATTAAATGGTAGCCACAAAGGGCATTTGAATGTTGCCAGTCTTTCTGGTTTGATTCAACCTGGGTTTTCAGAATGCTGTGAGCAGAGGGCATTTTCTTCATTCCTGAAAAATGAGATGTAGAATAAATGGGAGTAAATAAATGGGAATAAGAGGAAAGGATGAAGCTGGCTGGACATACGTTGGGTAGACCAAGAGCCTACCCTTGGTCTAATATAACTACGTGCACATACATACATTCTGGAGTGCAGTTATTTTATACACACACACACACACACACACACACACACACAGATTCAGAAATAATTTTTTTTTTTTTTTCCTGAGATGGAGTTTTGCTCTCGTTGCCCAGGCTGGAGTGTAATGGTGTGATCTTGGCTCACTGCAAGCTCTGCCTCCCGGGTTCAAGCGATTCTCCTGCCTTAGCCTCCCTTGTAGCTGGGATTACAGGCACACGCCACCATGCCTGGCTAATTTTGTATTTTTAGTAGAGACGGGGTTTCTCCATGTTGGTCAGGCTGGTCTCGAACTCCCAACCTCAGGTGATCTGCCCACCTCAGCCTCCCAAAGCGCTGGGATTACAGGCATGAGCCCCCATGCCCGGCCTAGAAGTAAGTTTTAAATTCCTTTTTGGTCTTCTCTATAGGAAGGTGACTTCTTTGAGGCCAGAAGTATCTGTATCACTGTATCATCATATACACATAACAAGTACTCAGTTAATGCTTAAGGAATTAAAAGATGGTGACACTTTTATTTCTTCTTGTTAAGAAAAAAATTGATTTATGAAAAAATAGCGAATGAAGCTTCAGTTGACCTTATAGATAGTAAAACAGGTTATATTAGAGAGGAAGTAGCAACAGAAGTATCATGTATAATGACCAAATGGACAGAAACAGAAACAGTGAAAGGACTGTGGTCATGTTTACATTAGTTACGTTATTTTAAAGATGCTGAGAGGCCGGGTGTGGTGGCTTATGCCTGTAATCCCAGCACTTGGGAAGGCCGAGGCAGGTGGTTCACCTGAGGTTGGGAGTTTAAGACTAGCCTGGCCAACATGATAAAACCACATCTCTACTAAAAATATAAAAATAGCTGGGCATTGGGAGGCTGAGGCGGGTGGATCATAAAGTCAGGAGTTTGAGATCAGCCTGGCCAAGAGACCAGCCTGGCCAATATGGTGAAACCCCATCTCTACTGAAAATACAAAAATTAGCCGGGTGTGGTGGTGCATGCCTCTAATCCCAGCTACTCGGGAGACTGACGCAGAAGAATTGCTTGAACCTGGGAGGTGGAGGTTGCAGTGAGCTGAGATTGCACCACTGCAGTCCAGCCTGGATGACAGAGAGAGACTCCATATAATAAAATAAAAAATAAATAAAAAATAAAGATGCTGACAAAGCTCTGCATATTTCTGAAAGCACCAGAATTATACAAACAGCTATCTGACTTGATGACATGCGCAAAAGCCTTATTAATAGTAAATCTTTTTGTTTGGGGGTGGTAGAAAGAATATGGAATTTATAGCTCCTAATATGTGTTTCATCCTCTAGTGCTAGGATAAAGCAATTGTGAGAAAATATTTATTATAGAATCTAGGTGATACACACATAAAATTCACTGTGCAATTCTTTTTAATTTTATCATGCACTTTACATTTTTCTCATTAAATGTATAAAAAAAACTTCCTCCTCTACTTTTAACCGTGTGTATTGTTTTCTCTAAAACTTAATTTCATCACTTATGAAATGGAATAACGAGACCTATCTGGCAGGGTCCTCATGAGGATCATCTAAACATTCCACCTTCATGTTCTTGTAAAGGGAAAATCCCTGTGCAAATACTGTTCACAAAATCTGCACTTAGGCAAATCTTTTGTATTAGCTCTACTTTGTAATAGAGAATGCACACACTTAACAGTACAAAAAGGATCTTCTTTTATATTAACTCTATTTTTTAATAGAAAATGTACACATTTGAGAGTACAAAAAGGTTTACAGTAAAGAGAAATTCTCCCTTTGCCTCCAGACTCCCACCATTTCCCTTCCTAGGGGTGATCATAATCTCTCCAAATAGTAGTATAGTAAACTCCTCTTGCGTCTGTAGTGATGTCTCTTTTCTTTTAATTTCTAGTATTATGTACTTGTAATGTGGTTTTTTCTTTCTTCTTAATCAGTTTTGCACGAGTTTTTATTAGTCTTTCTTAAAAAAATCAATTTTTATCTTTGTGATCCTCTCTACTGTAATTTTGATTTCTATTTCTTTAATTTTGGCTTTTATCTTATTTATCTCCTTTTTGTATATCTTCTTTGGGATTATTCTGTTGATGTAGAGTACATTTATTTTATTTACATACACATATACACACATGCATACATATACAGGTTTAGAAGTGATTTTTAAAATTTCTAAATCTGTATTTATTTTAACCAAGTTTAGTAACAGATTTGTAATTTAATTACATTGTAGTTTGAAAAATGTGGTCTGTACAACACCCATTACTTTAAATGTAGTAATGCTTGCTTCATAGCCAGCGCCTAATTACTTACATTGTACCTGTTTCCTGTGTGTCAAGATATAGTACATATTCTCCAGTTGCTCTATATATCATTAGGTCAAAAGCCTCATCTAGGAATATGGACATGATGACACCTATTGTCTCAGATCTTCACCTAAGAATAAGACGAAACTGTATTTAACATCTTGTTACGCATGCAATGGCTCTTAACACAGAGATGAGTGAAAAACATATATGCAATAAATGCTTGCTGTGATCTTTTTTTGGATGTGATTTTGATGAATTGATTACTTTTTAGACTTCTCCATTGGAAGGTGCCTGCTTTGAGGTCAGGAGTGTCAGTATCACTGTGTCATCATATATACATGACAAGTGCTCAGTCAATGCTTGAGGAATTAAAGGAGGGTGACACTTTTATTTCTTCCTGATAAGAAAAAAATTGATTTGTGAAAAAAGAGAGATTGAAGCTTTAGCTGACTTTATAGGTGGTAAAATAGGTTATATTAGAATGATCCTAAAATTCCCTTTTACTGAATTTCTTTACATATCGTAATGAATGGCCCACTCTCAGGTTTGATATATATGAGAACTCCCTGGGATTTTTGTGAGTGGAAAAGATGCTGGTGGGAAGACCCGATATCCTCTGGATGTGTCTGTAAGTTGTGCCAGTACTTTTTGTAGAGATGGGGGCATGGAAATATGTTAGGTCTTCAGCAGAATAGAATAAAGCATTTTACTACCCATTGGTTGTGAAATGTCTTAACCTACTGATTAATGAATCAGGTTATCAGAATAAATAAGAGTAGGGGGTCTCTGAGATCTGGAAACCTTATGGCACCCATGGATTTCCCTGCCCACTCAGCTGATGTCACATCTGAGGGTAAACCCAGCCATAAAACCTCATCCTTCCACAACTCAGAGCTACTGCGATAGGGAATAGTGAGGGATGGAAAAAGACACCATGTGTTCTGCCTGTATCTGCCCTTCAGTGGAGGAAAAAGAATACAGGATTTGGAATGAGATTACTCTCAGTTTTCCATGCTTCTCATGTGAAATGTTTTAATATAATACAGATAATTGCCTGGGTGCCGTGGCTCACGCCTGTAATCCCAGTGCTTTGGGAGGCCAGACTGGAAAAATCACTTAAGGCTAAGAGTTTAAGAAAAATCTGCACAAATAGAAAGATCCCATCTCTACAAAAAGTAAAAATAAAAATAAATAAAAATATTAGTCAGGGGAGTTGGTGCACACCTGTAGGGTCAGCTATTTGGGAGGCTGAAGTGGGAGGATCACTTGAGCCCAGTAATTAGAGGCTGCAATTAGCTATGATCACATCACTGCCACTGCATTTCAGCCTAGGCAAAAGAGCAAGGCCCTGGCTCAAGAAAGAAAGAAAAAAAAGGATAATAGCTGAAATATACAGTATTACATATATCAACTTATTTAATCCTATTAATAACCTCATGCAGTAAGTATTGTCATTTGCCCTAGTTGGTATGTGAAATAAATGAACACAGAGATGTCGAGTGATTTGCCAACGGATATCGCAGGTGTTGAATAAACTTTAGCTATTGTCACTACAATTGTAACAACTCTGATACAACATCCCTGCTGAAGAGAGGTCTCTTTAATATTTAGTGGGTCGGGGGAGCAGGGGAGACTCTGTCCATGGTATGCAAATAGTTCTGTAGCTGAAGATGCTATCTTCCACAGCAGAGTTAACCCAAGGTGGAACTCATCACATTTTGGGGCTGAGTTACTCCTCTTCATTTTATTGGTTGTCTTGGGAAGTGTGCTGGGATCTTGTATGGTTCCTCTTTCCTTACAAAACAATGTGCTCACAGACTTGTCGACTGGAAGGGAACTTAGAGACTGGCAGTTACGGGGTTCTGAAATCGTGGCTGACCAGCGCCCTATTCATTATAAATGCAGATTCTCTTCGAGGTTGGAGAACATAAGGGTCTCTGCAGAGGAGAAGCAGAGAAAAATCGTGGCTCTATTACAACCCAAATCCCATTTAAAACATGCACCAATTGAGGCCCAAGTGGGGGAAATTGTTTTCTCAAGGTCGTTTAGTTTGCACTGGCTGATACCAGAATTGCAGCTGACACCTAATGAAAGCTGAATTTATACTTGAAGTACAAATCCTCAATTCACCCATCCATTTCAATGGTGCATCCCAATAAATTATGAATTTAAAACTTCTAAAGATAAAAGCCACAGTAAAGTAGTTGCTGCTAACTTTGCTTCCTAACTAACCTCTGTTATATGCAGGTTTGTTTTAAAATATTTAGAAGTACAAAAAGAGAGAGAGAAAAAGTTTGTTCTATGTAACGTATTTTCAAAAGGAACCTTGAGAAGACTATCGGGTGAGAAAAAAAGAATTAGACAAACCCAAACTCAAGGAAAAAAGCGGGTGATGAAGACCCAAATAGGAACTGAAATTATTTTCACACTTATTTATAATCATGAGGTGGTTAAGTGCCATGCACCGAGTAAACAACAACAACAAAGTCATGTGGAATAAAATTATGTGGCAGAGAGGATTTCTCTGTGTTGACTTTGTGCTGTGCAAGATGAGATATAAAACTGAGAAATAGGCCGGGCACAGTGGCTCATGCCTATAATCCCAGCACTTTGGGAGGCCGAGGTAGGTGGATCACCTGAGGTCAGGAGTTCAAGACCAGCCTGGCCAACACGGTGAAACCCCGTCTCTACTAAAAATATAAAATTTAGCTGGATGTGGTGGCATGTGCCTGTAATCCCAGCTCCTCAGGAGGCTGAGGCAGGAGAATCGCTTGAACCCTGGGGGCAGATGTTGCAGTGAGCTTACATCGTGCCACTATATTCCAGCCTGAGCAACAGAGCAAGACTCCATTTCAAAAAAGTGATCTTCCCACCTCAATCCCCCAGGTAGCTAGGACTACAGGTGCATACCACCATAGCCAGCTAATTTTTATTCTATTTTTTTGTGTAGAGACAGGGTCTCATTATACTGCCCAGGCTGCTCTAGAACTACTGAGCTCAAGCAATCCTCCTGCCTCGGCCTCCCAAAGTGCTAGGATAACAGGTGTGAGCCACTGTGCCCAGCCTAATTCCTTTTTTTTCTAGTGACTATAGTATACCATTCAAGGTCCTAAGCGCTTTATGTATTTTTACTGATTTAATTAGCCTAATAACCCTGGGGTAGGTATTATGATAATCCCCATGTTAAAGATGAGGCCACTGAGGCATAGAAGCTGAGTAAGCTGTTTAAGGTCACACAGCTCATAAGGGCTGTGCCGGGAAGGCAATGGTGGCAGCCTAGCTCTGTAACCCATGTTCTCAATCACTAATTGAAATATTTGGATGTGTATCATGAAAATGAGCAGCAAAAACATGAAAATCAACATCAATGACTGCTAATATTTATACTCAGCACTATTCCGTGGAATGCACCATACTAGTTCCTATCTATTGTCTTTAATTCAAGACAATCCTATGAGGATTTTTTTTATTTTTGTTTATTATTTTTATTTTACAGAAGAGAACGAGAAAACTCAAGAGAAAGTAGTAGATCATCCATCATCACTCAGACTCTGGCAGAGAGAGGACATCGTATCAGTTATCTGTTGCTGAGCAATAAACCACCCAACACTTATTAATTTGGAACAACAGCCATTAATTTAGCTCATTACTGTGAGTCAAGTTAGGCTGAGTTCAGTGGGGTGGTTCTTCAAACATTTGCTGGGCTTCCGCATGAGTCTGTCATGAGCTCCATTAGCATTGGTGGCTCTGCATGTGAGGGATGGCTGGCTGCTGGGTGGAGCACTTTGGTTCTCCTCCACAAGGTGTCATTCTCCAAGAGGCTAGCTTGGACTTGTTCTCATGGTGGAGGCACAGGTCCAAGACCAAGACCCATGTAAAGCATCTCTTTTACCACATTCTATTAGCCAAAAGCCAATGACGAGGCCAGCCCAGATTCAAGGAGTGAAGACTCAAACTCCATCTCTTGATAAGAGAATCGGAAAAGTAACACAGTAAATAGAGTGCCTTTAGCAAAAGGAAGACGAATGGGACCATTTTTGCAATGAAGCTACCAAAAGCACAAAACCAGCTTTGAGTAATGTGAGAGAGATTGCATACCTTTCCATCATTTTCATTTCTAATGCAGATTTAGCTTACTTTCTTTTTTACCAACTTGGTCTGAACTTATCTAAATCAGAATTCTCCATCCAGCTAAATTTTAAGTGCTGAGCCAGTGAGTACTAGAGCAAGATACCAAAGGTTTGCTGCTGTGACTTGCCAGAGGATAGAATTACACCCTAGGACAGCAGTAGACTGGATGTCACGGGAAGGAAGAGCATCAGCCAAAAGCCCCAGTTACCAGGTAATGAGAGATTTTGACAAGTAACAACAGCCATGCAGCCATAATAGAATTTCAATGAGATAAATTCCACTTTCTGCCCAAGTTTAGCCACCCAGGGAAGAAACAATTACCTTGTGAAAATGGAGCACTCTCCTTATATTATCCCTTCATTAAAATATTCAAATGAAGGTAACAACACCGTTATAAGCTCATTTATAAAGAAAAATAACATTAATGCATTTAACACTAATGCTTTTACCTCAGAGTGTTTTCCAGAGATGTTAAAATGTGAAGTTTATAAAATGTTCAGTGATGTTGAACTTGAATTGCAACCTAATGCTTGAATTGCTATGTTTAACATTAAAAACATGTTATTAATCTTCAATTTAGGGAAGAATAATTTTCGCTCACTGTGTAGGAAAAAAAAGTCCAGTTATGATGGGATTTCATTCAGATCAAATTTGCTTTAATTGCAATTCTATTAAATTAGAAATAAACGTTTTATCCTGATATGATTCTTTGATGTCTTTAGTCTTAATGCTAATAAAAAGCATTATCACCACAGGTGTAGCTGCATTCTGTACAATAATTAGTGCTTAAATTAAAGATGTGTCAAGCTACCCAAAAGTAATTTGAAAAACTAATGCAAAAGAAGTAAAACAGGTGAAATTCTGGGGGTATTTTAGTTTCCCACACCTTTGCCAACATCAGTGTCTCATTATTTCATTTTATGTTAATAACAATAATACCATTACGAATAATACCTCCAAGCCATGGTTAAATAAAGTAGTGTAAAGCAACTGAGTGAAACAATTTATAGACAAAAAAGGCATTGTAGAGGAATATCTAATAAAATGAAAAAATATAAACATGCATATTAAGTAAAAAAAAAGCTGTAAATTTGTGTGTATATTCATCACATTTGCAAAATATATATAGAAAAATCTCGGAGGAAATGCAACCAAATGTTAACCAGTTATTATTAATCTTTACGAGGGAAATTATAGTGGATTTTTATTTTAATGTTTTGACTCTATTTTATAATCATCTTTTCAATTAGCAATATTGTTTTCTTTTAGGAGAAAGTCATATGAAAGAACAAAATGTATTCAGCATGACTGAGCTTGTCATAATCAAAGACTGTGCTGTGTTTCTTTGTCAGATTTAAGTAGTGAGATGAGTTCAGGCAGAAAACTATCTGGAGGATGAATGAATGAATGAATTCGTGAATGGATATACGAATTAATGATTGAATGAATTCTAGGAGTTGGTATTTAATATATAGCTAACAACAAGGTAGCCAGGAATTATGGCTTTGCATTTTGTTTTTCCTCTGAAGATCTCTCTTTGGGATCTAAATCTCTTTATTTTACATAGTAGAGGAAAGACAACCATTATGACCCAATAATGCTGTTCTCTGAAGTAAGCCAAATTTGGGGACAGAACTAGAAAATGTAAACTCAGCCTCAATACCTTAGGTTAGAGATAAAAATGTCCCTCTGTTCACACAAAAATGAACTGACCTAGATATGGCAATGCAACATTGGACTTTTGAATTTCTTTCTTTGCTAACCTTTGTTAAATATTTTATCAATGTTCACACCCACTGTGTGTCAGGAAAGAGACCATATGCTGTTGGAAAGGCAAAGATAAATGAAGACATGTTTTCTGCCCTTGGGGTAGCTGGAGTAGAGGAAAGAAAATTGGCTTTTTAATCCAACATTCCTCGGGCCCAGTCCAAGTGCCACCATTGACTGGCTGAGTGGTGAGTGCCTTGTCCTCCTTAAACTCCAAGATCTCTTCTCTAAAATGAAAAAAATAATAGCAGTCCATTAGGTTTTACGAAAATTAAACCAGATAATCTCTAAATGAGCTGGCGCATAGTAAGTTCTCAAAAAAAAGGTAGCCATCCTCATGAATAAAGATATACAATAAAACATGACGAAAATGCAAACTAAGTATTTGTAACATACAGTGCACTTGATTTAGGTTCGATTGAACTGATTTTCACATCTATCTGGTCCTGTCTTCCCTAATTTCTGGAGCAAAAAAAGAGCTTCTGTGCTTATAGTATTTTGATTATCTCAAGAGTAGTTACAATTGCTGGAAGTGAGATGTTGGTGCAATTGTGATCATATTATGCCAGAGACTCAGAAATTTCTCACTGTTGTCATGCCAATAAGCCTTATTCTGTCTGCATCTTTAAAATAATTCTCTAATAGAGAAGGGTATATTAGTTATCTATTGCTGCATAACAAGTTATTCAATACTTGAGGTTCAAAACAACCCACATTTATTGGCTGACAGTTTTTGTGGGTCAGGAATTAGGGGCTAGCTAACCTAGGTCCTCTTACTCAGTTCTTTTTTAAAATTTTTTATTTCTAAAGGTTTTGGGGGAACAGGTGGTATTTAGTTACATGAGTAAGCCCTTTAGTGGTGATTTGTGAGATTTTGGTGCACCCATCTTCTGAGCAGTATACGCTGCACCCAATTTGTAGTCTTTTATCCCTCACCCCCTTGCCACCCTTTCCCCCAAAGTCCATTGTGTCATTCTTATGCCTTTGCATCTTCATAGCTATTATTCTAAGTGAACTAACTCAGGAATGGCAAACCAAACATCATATGTTCTCACTTTTACTCGGTTCTTGCAGACTGCAAGGAAAGCATTAGCCAGGGACTGGGGTCTCCTCTCAAGGTTCAACTAGGGAGGCATCCACTTTCAAGCTCACTTACTCACTCAGAGTTCTGGGCAGGATTCAGCTCCTTGTGGGTTTTGGGTGGCAGGCCACCTTCAGTTTCTTATCATGTGGGCTCTATAAGGCAGCTCACAACAGGGCAATTGGCCTTATCAGAGTGAGAGAGAGAGAAAACCAGAGAGAGATGTCACACTCTCTTTGCAACCTAAGCTTAGAAGTGACATGCATCATGTTGTTATATTTTGTGCAATAGAAGCAGGCCGGGTGCGGTGGCTCACTCCTGTAATCTCAGCACTTTGGGAAGCCAAGGCAGGTGGATCACCAGAGGTCAGGAGTTCGTGACCAGTCTGGCCAACATGGTGAAACCCCATCTCTACTAAAAATACAACAATTAGTCAGGTGTGGTGGCGTATGCCTGTAATTACAGCTGCTCAAGAGGCTGAGGCATGAGAATTGCTCGAACCCGGGAGGCGGAGGTTGCAGTGAGCTGAGATTGCACTACTGCACTCCAGCCTGGGTGACAGAACGAGACCCCATTTCAAAACAAACAAACAAAAAAAGCCCAGCCCACCCTTGGGAGTGAGATTGGGCAGGCAGTGAAAGAGCAGATTTCACAAGGACATAAATACTTGTAAGCAAATATCACTGGGGGGCATCTTAGATAGCTGCCTTTCACAAAGGGGGCCCAAAGAATTACTCAGCTAATATTTGAGCCTATGCCTTAAAGCCTTAGTGTTGTAACCTTAAGAAAAGCGTAGGTTGGATTCTGAGGTATAAACAGTGACTCTATATTCATCCTTGTGATCCCTCAGGCATACTGAAGGAAAAAGAAGAGAGAAATAAGTCTAGATCATCCAGGATGACCTTGACAGGTCAACCCACCAACTACATGTTCAGCAAACGGTGGAAAAGTGTGAAGAGCTGATCTTGACTCCGTATTCTCAGTGTTCACAGAATGCAGGAACACACACGTGCACACACACATACATACACACATACACACACACGTTTACTGTGGCCATTTCTATGTGCTTTACAGCAATTCTATGAAGCCATTTATATTATTATCATCACCCCTATCTTACAGATGAGGAAACTGCTACAGTAGCAGATTGACTTGTATGATCCAAACTCACACTGCTAATAAATTATAGAATTAGGATATAAACTGAGACCCTTTATTGATTGATATGGCATAAAAATTCCTTAAAACCCAGTAATTCTACCCAACATTCAGTAAATGTGCTGAACTCTGACTCATAAAATTCGTAGCTTTCAGAGAACTAAAAAGTGACCAGGGAGGGACAGAGGCACCGGGGGAAGAGGGAGATACTATCTATGCCTGCAACCTGCCACCACTTGTATTGCCCTTAAAATATTTGAGGACTATACAATAGGATTCTTTTGTCTTTTTCTTGCCTCATAATATCTTGCACAGTACGTAGGACACAGAAAGCTCAATATGTGACAATTCACTGAATACACTTTTTTTTTTTTAACTTACGTTGGCTAGTAGTTTAGACCCTACAACCTTGCATGTCTGAGCTGGGCAGTCATGATGAGTATCAACTTTGGTATCAGATATACCTGAGTTCAGATTCTGGCATTCCTACTTAATTTGTATTACCTTGACCTTTCCTATCAGGTTCTGAGCTTCCCCATGATAAGAATGAGATAAGAATATCTTCTTGTGCAGTTGTCGTGAGGATTGCATAAAATTGTGTGCCAAGTGTCTACAAAGGCACCATGCATCCCACAAATGGTAGCTGGTTTTTTTATGATCGACTGTTATCCAATTTCTAAACAGAGAACTTTGCTGTCCCTTCAAATCCAACCTTTGAGGTATGATCTACAAAATGTCACTATCTCCCATGTTAAAATGGGCTGGCCATAGTGACTTATGCCTATCATCCCAGCACTTTGGGAGGCTGAGGTGGGAGGACTGTCTGAGGCAAGCAGTTAGAGGCCGCAGTGAGCTATGATCACATCACTGTATTCCAGCCTGGGTGACAGAGCATGACCTTGTCTCCAAAAATAATAAAAAAGAAAAAAAAAAGGAAAAGAAAAGGAACTACAATATATTAGTCAAAGTAAGTGTACTAGTCCGTTTTCACACTGCTGATAAACACATACCCGAGACTGGGCAATTTACAAAAGAAAGAGGTTTATTAGACTTGCAGTTCCACATGGCTTGGGAGGTCTCGCAATCATGGTGGAAGGCAAGGAGGAGCAAGTCACATCTTACGTGGATGGCAGCAGGCAAAGAGAGAGCTTGTGCAGAGAAATTCCCATTTTAAAAACCATTGGATCTCATGAGACCCATTCACTAACACAAGAACAGCATGGGAACAACACTGACCCCATAATTAAATCATTTCCCACCCAGTCCCGTGCACAACACGTGGGAATTACATGAGTGACAACATGGGAATTGGGTGGTGACACAGCCAAACCATATCCGTAAGTAAACATTCACTACTTCAATAACCTCCCTTACCCCAAATCTCAGTACTTAATGCAACATTCTTTTAAAGTTTCCTGGCCGTGCACAGCAGCTCATGCCTGTAATCCTAGCTCTTCGGGAGGCTGAGGCGGGTGGATCACCTGAGGTCAGGAGTTTGAGACCAGCCCGGCCAAAATGGTGAAACCGTATCTCTACTAGAAATACAAAAATTTAGCTGGGTGTGGTGATGCATGCCTGTAATCCCAGCTACCCAGGAGGCTGAGGCAGGAGAATTGCTGGAACCCGGGAGGCAGAGGCTGCAGTGAGTTGAGGTCGTGCCATTGCACTCCAGCCTGGGCTGGAGTGCAATTCATCTCCAAAAAAAAAAAAAAAAAAAAAAAAAATTCTTGTATATCAGAAATACAAAGAAGGCCTTTCTGAGCAGCTGTCTGGTCAATAGCCACACAGGAACCCAGCTTCCTTCCAGGCTGTGGCTTCCTCACTGTGGGGTTTCTTGCTTCTGGCCACGTGGATGGGAAAGAGCGGACTCAGCAGATCACATCAGATGTTTTAGCAGCCAGGCCTCAAAGTCATTTACAGTCATTCTGCTCATATTTCTTCCATGAAAACTAGTCACATGGTCTTACTTAGATGCAAGGGGGCTAAGAAACACGGTTTTTATGGATGGCTAGTGTATTAGGGTTCTCTAGAGGGACAGAACTAATGGAATCGATATATATATAGAGGGGAGTTTATTTAGTATTAACTCACACAATCACAAGGTCCCACAGTAGGCCATCTGCAGGCTGAGGAATAAGGAGAGCCAGTCTGAGTTCCAAAACTGAAGAACTTGGAGTCCAATGTTCGAGGGCAGGAAACATCCAGCATGGGAGAAAGATGTAGGCAGGGAGTCTAGACCTGTCTCTCCTTTAACATTTTTCTGCCTGCTTATATTTTAGCTATGCTGCCAACTGTTCAGATGGTATCCACCCAGATTAGAGGTGGGTCTGCCTTTCCCAGCCCACTGACTCAAATGTTAATCTTTTTTGGCAACACCCTCACAGACACACCAAGGATCAATAGTTTGTATCCTTGAAACCAATCAAGTTGACATTTAGTATTAACCATCACACCTAGGAACCAAATAAAGATGGCATTGTCCCTAGCATCCTACACTGGGCCCTAACTGGGTGGATAGAAGGTATGAAAAAGTACAAAGGACTATTACCTTAACATTTAGACTGTGTGCAAACAGCCACATTTAGCGTTTCTTTTTTCATTCTTAGTATGCGGTCTTATGACCATCATTTTAAATGCTACATAAATAATCTAGGCTGTTGTATGATTTTTCTTAATCATGCCCCTCTCATTGCACAAATATTTAGGATTATTCTAATTCTCTTCCCCAGTATATTACAACTTCATACAACAAACACTGATCATGTTGAAGTGCTTACCGTCAACTTAGGTCCATTGCCGGGAAGTTACGAGCTGAATGCCACAATCAGCCAATGTAACTCTCATGCTTCCTTAAGCAAAGGAATATTCACAGTCCCAGAGACCAGCCTGACAGCTCTTACCCTAGGTTCATTGCCTCTGCATTAGAAGGGGGGAGTTAGATATGTGCCTGAGTCAAATTAGACTTGACTTGGATTATATTTTCTCCCAAAGAAGCGAACCATCTATATTATAATGTTCAGTGGCCATTGTCAGGAGAGAACAGCCACAGTTTCAAATGATTGCATGGCTGAAAATCAAAGTATGATAATGCTTCCCAGCAAAAGTCTCCCTTTTCGGCAGTGTTGCTTTGCACAGAACGTAAATGCAGTGTGGATGGTATGGAATTGCAGAGAGAGTGCAAATAAAATGCAGATTTGTTTCCATTTCATTCCATCCCAACAGCAGTTATTCATAACAGCTTAATGTGCAGCCACTGCATTTCCCAGATGCAATGTGCTGAGGGTTTTGTGCAGTTAAAATTGGTTTTATAGGCAAGGGAAATGCCACCAACACTGCAAAATTGTTTCTATACTTTTGCTCTCATGGATTTAGCCCTCTAGAATGAGTATTCAGATGCTAGAATATTGGTTGCCTCCGTAATGCAAAATCCAAACCACCAGTCAGGATTATGCTGGCGCGTGCGCACAAACACACACACACACACACACACACACACACACAGAGAGAGAGAGAGACAGAGAGAGAGAGAGAGAGAGAGAGAGAGAGAGAAGCAGCAGCAGCAGCAGTAGCTTATATAACACTATAAATTAAATATGAAGCCTGTTTGTGCTTTCAAAAAAATCAGAGAATCAAAGGCTTATACAAATTCTTTCTCACTCTGCTTGGAGACATCCTTGCCCTTATAAGCTTCTGCACCCGGAATCCTGATGCAATTCACATTCTCTTAAATTCTTTACAGTTTTCCACATGCAAATGGTTAACGACAATTTACCCAAATGGCTTTTTCAGCTGTGATTTATGGCACTTTAAGACAGACCTGTGCACCAAAATCTAACAACGTGACTAGTCGTTCTTCAGGAAAGGAAGGGGTGGGGTGCAATACTACATTTTTTTTTTTTTAACTCAGTGTGCCTTTTCAAAAGCAATTCATGTTTGTGATTGCTGCAATTTATAGTGTTGGAAAAATGGGGGACAGACAGGGAGACAAGTGTAGTCATTGCCAAGCAGCATTGAAGACTCACTGGCATGCAAAGAAAAAAAATACACACACACACATATACATATACTGTTGTTCATGTATAAAGATTACATTCCGATCCACAGAGCTTGGCATTGGTTTTCTAGGATTGTGACCAGATTTGGTCTGATCCATTCTTACTAATCTGTATTCCCTTCAGAGCAATGGCCCCTGTTGGCCTTTGGTTTATTTCGTAGTTTAATTTTCAGAGTTTGGGGTATGGTTGTGTTTCACTGACATAGTCTCTGTCATACAGAAAGCACTTTAGAATTCAACACTACTTTAAACTAAAATTTCCCAATGAAACCTCCACCCTATGATGAGTGGATAGGTGTAACAAACCACCACGGCACACATTTACCTATGCAACAAACCTGCACATCCTGCACATGTATTCCAGAACTTAAAATTAAAAAGAAAAAAGCTCCACCCTAAATTGATTGATGAACAGAGGGTCTTTCACAAACAAGGCGCAATGCACCCCAACACAGCAGTACCATGGGGACTCAGGAGACTGGGATGGAGACAGACAAGACCCACCATCCCCTCAGTTCCACAGAGTCAGTCTTGCTCAAAGCAGCTCTGTCCCCCAGTGGCAGCTTCCCTGTTGTTCTCTGGAGCAGGACATTAAGGGGAGACGTGCATAATCACGTAATTTTGATTCATTTTTGGGGAAGTGATGGCATTTAGTGAAATCCAGTAAATTGTTCCTTTCAACAGTAATAACATGTTCTGAGCTTTCCCCAACAGACGTTGTGTAATGGTAATATAATAGGATTGCTATGGCAATTAAGTGATTGCATATTTTCGGGCAATGGAGGGCATCCACCGGGGCACAAACCGTTAGTAAAGTGGAAACGTTGTTGCGGGATTGGTTAGGATCTGGCTCAGGAGTTGAGGACATGTGCCACTCCATCTATTTTACTTTATTGTATTTCAGAAAATTGGGGGGTGGGATTATAATATCATTAGGCTCCACTACTCACACTGGAGTTATACTGGGAAGAGTCCAATAGGTCTCTACATAGCAAATAATCATCTCCATTAAAGCATTTAACAAACACTAATCAGTACAGTGATACTAGACAAAATGGATTATGAAATTTGCTTTCCGATGGCAGGAGGGCAGCACGGAGGAGGAGATTCAGTACCTTGCAGACATCAGCGACCGTTTCTCATTTGTACCGTTTATGGTTTTCATGTAGGACAGTGACTTGGAATCTTGCTGCACCCCACCTCTCTCACACACACCAATTACTTATGTGAGATTAAAGGAAGCCAAAATGTTATTTCCATTTCATAACTGAGAATATTGACTTCTGATGGCCAGTTACAGTCCAGTTTAGGTCTCAGAACTTTGCAGGACTTGGAGAGGTGGCATTTTGATTTCAAAAATCTGGACAATCAGATCTTCTCCCGCAACCCCAGGCCTCCTGGAATCGGGGAATCTCTGTTCTTTCAGAGCTCTTGTTGTTGTTGTTCTTCTGGGGTTTTGTTGCTGTTGTTGTTGTTGTTGTTTTGAGATGGTGTCTCCCTCTGTCACCCAGGTTGGAGTGCAGTGGCGCAATCTCAAGCTCACAGCAACCCCTGCCTCCTAGGTTCAAGCAATTTTCCTGCCTCAGTCTCTCAAGTAGCTGGGATTACAGGTACCCACCACCATGCCTGGCTAATTTTTGTATTTTTAGAAGAGGCAGGGTTTCATCATGTTGGCCAGGTTGGTCTCAAACTCCCGACCTCAAATGATCTGCCCACCTCGGCCTCCCAAAGTGCTGCCATTACAGGCGTGAGCCACCACGCCTGGCCTGTTCTTTCTATTTCATTTCTAAACTGGCTTTACTAGCATTAATTAAAGCTGGATGTAAGTACATGGGTCATTGCTATACATTGTTCTGTATTCTTTACTATGTTTGAAGTATTTCATGATGACAAATAACAAAACAAAAAGTAATTGCTTGATTGAAGTGGGGGATAGTAACCTCAAAGTATCTTCTGGGGGTGTTAACTTGAGAATACAAATAGTATTATATTATAACACTTAGTAAGAATTCATTTCTGTGTCTCCACTTTTGTTATTATTGCTCATATTATGATTATTGGAGAAGTGGTAGTAAGGGCAGTGGTCATGGGATCTCTGCAACTTGACTTGTACCACTAAGGCATAGTGCCATCAGGATAATTAGAGCCTTATAAAGAGGACTTAAAAAGGGCACTTGCAATTGTGATGCAAAGTAGGGCAAGGAAGAGGTCTTTGCATAGGGCATTCGTTCCACACAGAGCCCTCCTTCTCCATCATCAGCCACCTACCCAAGGTACCTGTGCTTTTTCTCTAAGACAGTTCAGCAAGTTCACAACTAGCTAGGAATGGCTCAAGCCTTACTACTCAACGATTACACTATGCACCTCTCTAAGTTGGGTCTTCTTTTATGTTCTAAATGTGTCTTATGCCTTTTATTTTATTGTGATAAAGCATACATTATGTAAAATGTACCACTTTAACCATTTTCAAGAGAACAAATTCAGTGGCATTTAGTGCAACCATCACCACTATCTAGTGCTAGAATTTAACAGCCCGAAAAGGAAACCTCAAGCCTCAAGCATTCACTCTAGTCCCTGGCAACCACTAATCTGCTTTCTCTCTCTATGAATTTGCCTATGCTAGATATTTCCATTTCAATGCAATCATACAATATGCGGCCTTTTATGTCTTGCTTCTTTCACTTAGGATACTGTTTTCAAGAGTTGTCCACGTTGTACCATGTGTTAGTACATCATTCCTTCCAAAGGACACTAAAAGGGAAGGAGATAGGGCAAGGCATGGTGGCTCACATCTGTAATCCCAGCACTTTGGGAAGCTGAGGCAGGAAGATCACTTGAAGTCAGGAGTTCGAGACCAGCCTGGCCAACATGGGGAAACCCCGTCTGTATTAAAAATACAAAAATTAGCCAGGTGTAGTGGTGCATGCCATCTACTTGGGACTTTGAGGCAGGAGAATTGCTTGGAACCAGGAGGTGTAGGTTGCAGTGAGCCAAGATGGTGCCACTGCACTCCAGCCTGGGTGACAGAGCGAGACTCCATCTTGAATAAAAACAAAAATAAATTAAAAAAAAAGAAAGGGAGAAGATAATTTGCAGAATTAGAAAAACATTTGCAATGATATAACTGATAAGGATCTAGCATGCACAATAGATAAAGAACTTTTACAACTCAACAACAAGAAAGAAAAACAACCCAGTTAAAAAATGTGCAAAGGATATGGATGGATATTTCCCCAAAGAAGACATACAATGTCCAAGAAACACATGAAGAGATGCTAACATCATTACTCACTGAGGAAATGCAAACCAAATCCTTTTTTAGAATGCTCATCACATCCTTTATTGATAGATTGATTTATTATTCTTCTTTGATTCATATCTCTACCCTCCACTAGACTGAAATTTCCAAGAGATCAGGACTGTTCCTTTTCTTTTTTTTCTTTTTTTTTTCCTTTATGGTTGTAATCCCAGTAGCTGGCACAGCATTTGACACATAAGTCTTCAATAAATATTTGTTGAATGAACAAAGAATGGCCAAGGAGAAACAAAATACATTAGAGAGTCAAAAAAAGGAAGAATGTCAATTCTTTCAAATGATGAACATTTTGCATATAGTTGATGTATCTCATGATCACATACAAAGAAAACAACTGTTTTTCTCTGACTTTCTCTCTTAGATTGCATCTCTAGACTGCAAGACATTGTGGTGATATTGCTGTTGTGGTTTGTAGTTGTAGCATTTCTTCCCTTTGTTTATTGACTACTGTGAGTCAGGTATTGTTCTGGGTGCTGAAGACGTAACTGACAATTAATAAAGGTACGGCTAAAGCCTCACATAAACCCTTTAGCACAGATTTCTCTCTCCCAGTTTGCATATGAAGGAACTGAAGCCTGGAAAATCCTTAAAATAAGTGATTCAAGGACACTCAGATAGGAACCAAGCAGCGATACATTCAATCTCCCTTAGCTCACTACCCTGGACTCCTGGACTAGTTCTCCATTGCCTATAGATTCCCCACATCAAAGAGCCCAAGGAATGGGAGATGTCAAAAGATATTTAATAATGAACAGTTGAGGCTGGGCACGGTGGTTCACACCTGTAATTCCAGCATTTTGGGAAGCCAAGGTGGGTGAATCACCTGAGGTCAGGAGTTCAAGACCAGCCTGGCCAACGTGGCGAAACCCCATTTCTACTAAAACATACAGAAATTAGCCGGCATGGTGGCACATGCCTGTAATCCCAGCTACTAGGGAGGTTGAGGCAGGAGAATCACTTAGAACCCGGGAGGCAGAGGTTGCAGTGAGCTGAGATCATGCCACTGCACTCCAGCCTGGGCAACACAGCAAGACTCTGTCTCTAAATAAATAAATAAATAAATGAATAACAGATGACAGTTATGAAGGAAGGAATGAAGGAAAAGGATTAAAGTCTGGACTTGCATTTCTTCTTAGGACAAATAAAGTAACAAGAGCAGCTGAATTTATTGAGTTCTTAAGGTGTTCTAAGCACTATGCTAAGCCATCTGTCTCCTTGAATGTAAAGAGCTATCTCTATTTTGAGGAGGAGGAAACCGAGGCACAGAAAGGCTGATTAAGTGGCTTAGTGCTACATGAATGTCAATTAATAGAAGCAGGATTTGAACCCGGGAGTTCCGAATTCAGTGATTGTGTCCCTAGCCACTAGGCCATAAGTGCTTCCAACATCAAGCACACTCCCGAGGCTCAGATAAAAATATCGTGGATTCCTGCTCCTTAATTCACGTACCTTAGAGAGTAATGTTTTTGTAGAAACAAGTATTTAGTGGTCCCAGTGTCTTTGGTACAAATTGTCTGCAGCACTTGGGGAGGTAGAGGCTGCCCTTGTCCCAGAGAGCTGGCAGGGAGAAAACTCAGCTCACTGAGAATTCCCTACAATCCCAATGAGAAAGAAGCAAAATGTCATGTGCATCCTCCACAGACTGCTCAGACCGAGCTATGAACCCAAGAGAATGCTGTCACTGGAGAGTGGACAACAGCAGGCACTGCAGAGATCTTTAAATGAGATGCTGCCTAGGAGAGCAGAAAGAACACAGAGCAAGAAAAATGGATGCTAAGACAATTCTGTACCTAGATCAGAGACTGGCCCCACTGCGTGTTACAAGCTGACACCCTCCTCCAGGCCCTGTTTTTGCCCTTGCCAGTGGGGGGATGTGCTTTTCTCTTCCCCCAGGTCATTGAGTGCATGGCTGGTCCTTCTCATCCCCCAGACCAGCACTGAAATATCCTACCCTCCTAGAGGCCTTCCCATGCCATTAGATCAACAGTTCCTCCCTCCTCCATCACTCAACGTTACATTAACTTACTTTGTTTTTCATAGCACTCAACATTATCCAAAATTATCAGTTTTATTCTCTTGTTAATTGTTCACTGGCTTTCTCCTGTCCATGTAACCTCTGTGGTTGCAAGTAATTTTTTTATGGCCATTGCTGTAGCCCTGGTACCTAAAACAATATTTGGTATGTCCTGAAAAAAGGAAAAAGGAAAGGAGGGAGAGAGGAAGGGAGGGAGTGAGGGAGGGAGGGAAGGAAAGAAGGAAGGAAGGAAAGAAGGAAGGAGGGAGGGAGGAAGGAAGGGAGGGAGGGAGGGAGGGAGCGAGGGAGGAAGGAAGGAAGGAAGGAAGGAAGGAAGGAAGGAAAGAAGGAAGAGGGGAGGCACCTTAGTGATCACTAGCTCTTCATTGTTTGGAGGAGGAAATTGAGGCACCGAGAGGTTAACTGGCATTCAGAAAGGCACACAGCAAGTGAGTAGGAGAGCCAGGTTTTAAATTCATATGTGGCTCAACAAACCTGTACTTTTTCTTGTGGTATCTCTATGTCTTGATGGTTATCTTGTTCACATGTGTGAAAGTTCCCTGAAATAACATTCATGCTTTCTATGTTGAAAGTGATCTACCCATTCCTTTGACTTGTACCCTTCTTTTTTTCGTCAACTTGAGCCTTGTGTGTGTCCATAGGTAGCTTATTCTACAAGCGTTTGAAACTAACAGAAGAGAGACATATGTTGCTCTAACCTATCCCATACCCCACACCCAAAGCAGTCTTTGTGGAAAAAATAATGAATAACTTGGGTTCTTACTCTACACAAGTGCTCTCTGAAATTTGTTTCACAAATGTATGCTGTTATTTTTAAGATATCAAGTAAAAGCAGAAAAGTGATGTCATTTTAGGATAGTTAACATCTACACGTCTCTGTCTTAAGAGGAATTTTTGCTTTATGCCAGACACCGAAAACATTCAAGTAAAAAAAGCATTCCACTTTGATAATTTTTAAGTACTCAGTAAAAACAAAACAAAGAAACACAAACAAACAAGAAAACTTAATTGAAGGAGAAACATGAAGCCCTCTTGATCGTTGTGAAAACATAGCTAATTATCAAGACAATTTCCAAATAACTCAAAAGCTGGTATAAATGTCTTTTAGCACTGGGAGAGTAAAACTAAATATTTATTACATGTTAAACAAAATTAAGATATATTTGGCACCAAAGGAAAAAAGAGGAAGCTACTTCTGTGTGCTGAAATCCCACTGCTACAAAGAGAAGCAGAGCCTTTTGAAAGAAAAACGTTTTAACTGTGTTTACAAGGGTCATTTCAATGTTTTTGAAACTCTGCTGCTAAATAATGCATGTTACTCAAGTGTAAAAATAAAGCAGCAAAGTACCTTCTTATTGACAAAACCCTGGATGTCCAGGTGGAAGAGAAGGCTCAGCAAACTGGGGCGGTGTGATTCATATCTTCCCAAGAGAGGTTGGTGAGGTGCAGAGCGCAGAGGCTTGGGGTCATGTACATGACCCATAGCTACTCTCTGTCTCATCAGAAAATTGAACTGAAGGTGGGAGGGCTGGGGATATAGGGCAGGAAGAGTGTGGGCTTGGAAGTGGGACAGCGTAGGATCAAATCCCAGCTCAGTCTTTTCCTTATGGGGCACATTTTAAAAATTTAGTTACCAGTTAAATAGGAACAGTTGCTTAGCTCTCAGAGACTTCAGGGAAGATTGAATTTAATAGCGTGTGTAAAACACAGTTCTTGGCACATGGCCACCACTCAATGAACTACTATTATTATTAGTGGTAGTAGCAATAATAGCAGCAGTATTGGCAAAAACAGCAATGACCCCCCCACCCCCGGAAAAAAAAAAAAAAAACTACCTATGTGCCCCTCTGTATTTCTCAGCTACCCTTGCGGTTAGATCAAGGTTATGTGACCCATTCTAGCCAATGGGCTGCAGGCAGAAGTGATGTGGATCACTTTCAGGCAGAGGTGTTAGGAGAGAATGTGAGTTCCTAAATCTCTCTTCTCTCCTGCTGTGACCCCCTGGGAGCCATGCTGATACGGTGGCTTCATGAGATGTTCCCTCGCCTAGAATCATCTCTCTCTTCTTGCCTGGAGAATCATAGTCATGCTTCACGTGTTGTCAGCTTGGATGTCACCCCTCTGGGAAACCTTCTTGGATGTCACTTTCTTCTGCTCTGGGTTGGGAACCTTCCTATTCCACATGGTTGTCTCAACTCTCAAATCCATCTTCATGTGATGCCTCTTATGTCTCTGCAGAGCCTGGCGTGAAACAAGTGTGCAGCTCATTCTTGGTAGAAAAAGAAAGGATGGCTGCTTGCTGCTCAGGAGGCCAGCATTCATATTTGGAGCCAAGATAGGAGCAACCTCCTTCATTCTAATTCTAATGATAAACATGGCAAAGATGGGTCGGTCATGTGGCTCACACCTGTAATCCCAGCACTTAGGGAGACTGAGGCGGGCAGATCACCTGAGGTCAGAGGTTTGAGACCAGCTTGACCAACATGGTGAAACCCCATCTCTACCAAAATTACAAAAATTAGCCGGGCATGGTGGTGCATGCCTGTAGTCCTAGCTACTCGGGAGGCTGAGGTAGGAGAATCACTTGAACCCAGGAGGCAAAGGTTGCAGTGAGCTCAGATCATGCCACTGAACTCCAGGCTGGGCAACAGAATGACTCTCCATCTCAAAAAACAAACAAACAAACAAAAAAGGCAATGATGATTCATCACTTACACACACGCCACCTTTGATGTCACCAGTCTGTACAGCATGAACCCACTTAACCTCCAAAACACTCTTATTGGGTGGATATTAATTTCCCTTTGTACATGTGAGCAAAATACTCAATTTTTTTTCAAACATGTTCACAGTCACCCAACTGGTGCTTAGTACATGCATGAGAACATGGGTACTTAGTTCTCAAGTTTACAAATTAACCACTGTGAGGGCTCAGAACATGATACCCCAAAGTATGGCACCTTGGTATGCTGTGTACTTTGAGCTGAAGGAGATTGCAAGGGCCTCAGAAACAAGGTCTTTCTAACCTTCTCTCCGTCCTCCTGTCTCTCGCCTCTCTTTCTCCCCAGAAGGGAGTCATAGAAACCAGAATTTCTCTTCTACAAGGTGAGTCACAGCAACTAGAGCTCCTCTTCCCCAATGCAAGCCAGTAAAACCTAGAAGGTCAGTCTCTGACCTTCTCCCTTGAAAACCTCCCTGTGACAGGCATCCTGTCCTATACCCAGAGGAGAAGAATGTCACACCGGGGACAGGAAGAATCAGAATAGACAGACCTTGCTGTGTCCCCTCTGCCTCAGTCTACTGCCAGTAGATCAAACATGTTTTATCCAATCACATTTCCACACTGTGGCCTATTCCTCAGCAAATCTAAGCATAAAGTTAGACAGTTGCCCCTGAGTCTTCATTTCTGACCATTCCCATGTCACATTAAACTGTGTTTAAAAAAAAAAGAAAGAAAGAAAAGAAAAGAAAGAAAAGAAAAACTTGTTATGATTTTTTTTTTTTTTTTTTTTTTTTTGAGACGGAGTCTTGCTCTGTCCCCCAGGCTGGAGTGCAGTGGCACGATCTAATCCCACTGCAACCTCTGCCTCCCAGGCTCAGGCGATTCTCCTGCCTCAGCCTCCCGAGTAGCTGGTATTACAGGTGCCTACCACCACGCCTGGCTAATTTTTGTATTTGTAGTAGAGGCAGGGTTTCACCATGTTGGCAAGGCTGGTCTCAAACTCCTGACGTCGTGATCCACCCCCCCCTCGGCTTCCCAAAGTGTTGGGATTACAGGTGTGAGCCACTGCACCCGGCCAAAAATCTACTGTTTTCATCATTTCCTATTTGTTTTAATTTCATTGAAAGTGAAATTGGGACAGTAGCACAGGGATTAAAAGCCCGGATTCTGGAATTGAACAGGCCTGAATTTGCTACTCAGCTTCGCCACATGCTGGGTGTTTGATCTCGGGCCAGTTACTTAACCTTCTGAAAATGTGGGGAAATTACACCTACCTCCCAGGGCTGTTGTAAATTATATGCTGGGGCACACATACAGTTCTTAACAGAGTTTCTGGCATGTCGTAAGGATTCAATCAGTGGTGGCTATTATTTTTAATGAGAGTGCTATTATTTTTATTTTACTGTGACCATTTTGCCCATGTTATTCAATATTCTTTAAAAAACTAGCTTTTTAGCTGCCTAGTCTGTCTTATTGATATGCCATAATTTATTTAGCCAGTTGCCTAATTAGGTCATAGATCTCCAACAAATAAAATAATATTGCAATTTCCCTATTACTCTTAAGACAGCTTAATGTTGATGTTAATATCCTCTGAATTTCTCCATTATTATCTGAGTCTGGAATATCCCCACCCAACATGGTGCCGTATGTCCTGGTGGGAAAAGACAAGCTACTTAAGCCACCTCACTTCCCCAGACACAAACTCTCCAATGTTAACAAACACCAACGATCTCTTGCTAACCAGAAGTCTCGGTGTTTGCCCACTCGGCAGTCCTTCGCGAGCGTAGGGGTAATTTGTAGCTTGAAAGATTGAGACAAACGCTTGGCGTGAGACAGAAAGAAGTAGGATGCATCTGTAATTGGAATATTTTGTCTCATTTATTCTTGATAATGTGCCATATTCCACTCCATCAGCCAGAGGTGATTGTTCACAGAATGTCTTACACCTGTTCTTGGTGCTTATGACAACCAGATGCAGTTCACTGTTAGAAGCTATTTCAAAGAGAGGGGGAGGACATCTCCCTCTAACGCTCCCCACTCCCTTTCTCATTCTCTATTTTTTCCTACAGTATTTTTTCCCTCCCTGGGGCTCTAGTTGCACTTTTGGAGTCCAGTGATGCTGGCCCATTTTTTTTTTTTTTTTTTTTTTGCCAAGTCTCAGGGTAATTTATTCGAAAATCCCTGCAGGTAGTGTAGAGGAGGGGGGAAGACGGGCAGAAGGCAGGGAAGCCCAGAATGAGAGCAGGCACTCATCTCTCTGTGGTCAAGGGGTTGCAAATCAAGGCAGCTGCTCTGTTCTTTCTAATTTACAGAACTACAGTTTTTGTCTAAGCACCTTTGTCTGGGCCTGTGCAGGTTTAAAAGGAAGCAAAGGAGAGCATGGGGTGGTTTCCCTAGAGAGTGCTGTCAAAATGAAATCCCGCAACTTAGACGTTTATTTGAACCAACTGAACAACCTATTAAAAACACACATTCCTAGTCCCCACCCAAATACTCCTGCGTCAGAATTTCCAGGGGAAGGGTTTGGGTATCTGCATGTTAAACAAGGCTCCTTGATGTTCCTGATAGGGTTAAATAGAGAAACATTCCCAGGGAGCAGTGCAGCTCAGTCTTTAATGTGCATCATCTGGGGACCTTTAGCGGCAAATTCTGATCCTATAGGTCTGGGTGCGACGTGAGATGCTGCTTTTGTGAAAATTTCCCAGGTGATGATGGTGCAGCTGTCCATGCACCACACTTAGAGTAGCATGGGTGAAGAGCAGGGGTCAGTAAACTTCACTCACTACTTGTTTTTGTACTGACTTAAGAATGGTTAAATATATATATATCTCAGGCTGGACGCGGTGGCTCAATGCCTATAATCCCAGCACTTTGGGAGGCTGGGACGGGCGGATCACCTAAGGTCAGTGGTTCGAGACCAGCCTGGCCAACATGGCAAAACCCTGTCTCTACTAAAAACACAAAAATTAGCTGGGAGTGGTGGCAGGTGCCTGTAATTCCCGCTACTTGGGAGTCTGAGGCAGGAGAATCGCTTGAACCTGGGAGGCGGAGGTTGCAGTGAGCCAAGATTGTGCCACTGCACTGCAGCCTGGCGACAGAGCAAGACTCCGTCTCAAAAAGAAAAAGAAAAAGAAAATCACGAGAAGAAAAATGTTTCATTATGCATAAACATTTTATTAAATTTAAGTGCCAGAGTCTATATAGGAAGTTGAATTGGCATCTATTTGTCTGCATATTGCCTGTGGCACTATATGGTAGAGTTGTGTCGTTGTGACAGAGAATCATGACCCCAAAAGCCTAATATATTTACTTCCTGGCTGTTGATAGAAAATGTTTGCCAATCCCTGGTGTAGATCTGGAAGTAAAAAAAACCAGGTGTTTTTTTAAGGAAATGTATTACTCAGTACAGCTGGAATGTGAGAGATAAGACCGATCCTCCTGTATGTTGACTTTGAATATCAATAATCATTTAGAAAATTAATATTATAACAAAACAGGAATGAACTCTGACAAAAAAGAATTCTCCCAGTCTTTATTCTTCCCATCCTCCCCCTCCTGACCCCAATTTCTGACTTTGAATGGCCATAACTGTTCATAATGGCTTTCCTTTGTTCTTTTTTATTGCCAACAAATTCAATTAGAATGGCTAAAAAAAAAAAAAAAAAAAAAAAAAAAGTACCTTTAGGGTCAGACCCTGTTACAAACTTCTGTAAATAAGGGTATAAGTGAAAAAGGTGAAGAGGGTGTTTCTCGTTATTAGGCAGAGGTAATGTAGAATCGAGGCTTCTGTCTTTGTTTTGGATTTGTTTTGTTCTTTAGATTTAGCTTATGGACATTAAGGTAGTCAGTTGCTAGAATTTAGATAAATGAGTCTTTTCAGAGAAAAGAGTCAAAATTCAGCCTGGGCCAGTACTGCCGTGGCTCACACCTGTGATTCCAGTACTTTGGGAGGCTAAGGCAGGGGGTTTGTTTGAGGCCAAGAGTTACCTGGCTAACATAGCAAGTCTCTATTATCCCCTTCTACCTCTCTCTAGCCTATGACCTTATGCTTTGTGAGCTGGGTGGAAGTGCCTCAGAAAGTTTCATGAGTTCGTACATTACAGAATCTTTTAGAAGACTTCTCATGGAGAAAACCTGGAGAAGGGTTTTCTGTCAGTAAATTGATTTCTACTTAATTGGTTGCCTCAGGATCCTAGTGAGGAAGTTTAAAGACACATGCAGGTGGAAGAGCTTACGCTCTACCTAAACGCAGTAAGTAAACGGTGTACATTTACAACGAAGAGAATATGGTGATCTAACTTTCCCTAGCCAGTTTTGACTCTTGCCTCCTGGACAAATGAAAGGATGCTTGGAATTGGAAGGAAATTGGGGTATCTTTAATTTATCAGACTTGTCATGGGTAAAGGGCATATTTTCTCGTGTAAGACATTTAATTTCCTCAGCACAAAGGATTATATCTTATATTGGTTTAACTCTACTCATGTTCAATGTCATGCCAGAGCTCAGAACTCGTAAGAGCCTAGTGCCAAACACTGGCACAGCCAACATCCTTGCCTGCAATTGTGCTCCACTCTCCTAGGCTCTTCCTTGCTCTTGAAACCGCCATTGCAAAATTTTAACTGAGACCATGTTGACGAAGAGTCAAACCCTGTACATTATTTGAAGAGATTTATTCTGAGCCAAATAGCCCGTGACACAGTCCTCAGGAGGTCCTGAGAACATGTGTCTGAGGTGGTTGGGGTGCAGCTTGGTTTTATGTATTTCAGGAAGGCATGAGACATTAATCAAATACATTTAAGAAATACATTGGTTTGCTTTAGAAAGGTGGGACAATTCAAAGCTGGGGCTTCCAGGCTACAGGTAAATTTAAACATTTTCTGGTTGACAATTGGTTGAGGTTATCTGAACACCTGGGATTGATAAAGGAATGTTCAGGTTAAAGATAAAGGATTGTGGAAACCAAGTTTTATTGTTCAGAGGAAGCTGTTAGATAGCTGACTTTAGAGAGAGCAGGTTGTGAAATGTTTCTAATGGGACCTTAAAAGGAGCCTGGCTCTTAGTTGATTATCTCCTGGATCTGGGAAGGAAGGAAAGAAAACAAAGGGGGAAGGGGATTCTGTATAGAATGTGAATTTTTCCCACAAGAGCTTTGCAGGGCAATTTCAAAGTATGGCAAGGAAATATATTTTGAGGGTTTTTTTTTTCCCTTATCTCATGTTATACCAGAGTCAGATTGAAAAGCAAGTCACAATATTTAGGGTCAAATAAAACCCATCTGATGAGAATTTATGGTTTGTGGGGCATGACTCCCTAGACCCCTTAGGTAGGAATTTGGGTAAGATTAAAAAAAAAAAAAATCAGAGCTAAGCCCTCAACAGTGACAGAGATCTGACCTAACTAACTTCATCTTGCTTCCAACCTCTAAGCTGTCTGTGTTCATTCCTGAACTCCTGTAGGCTGAACTAGCTATGGGAGAAACTTAGTTTCCAGTTTACAGCTTGAAACAATGATGATAACAGCCCTTTCCCTTTTTTGTCTGGGGACGAGATTGCCTTTGTAGGACTAACAAATTAGTCAAAAGATTAGAAATTATGGTTTAGGAGTCATGCAGCTCCAGGCTACAAGATTCTGACCTTCCTCAAATTGCTCCTGGGCACAACATCGTTATTGTAAAGCTGAAGATCAGTGCTGGAGATATTTTGCAGAGCATGCACTTGATGGATCAGCTGGCACCAATCAGACCAATAATCTGGCTCAGCTGATCTTGTGGCAGCCCCACCCAAGAGCTGATTCAGCGCAAGACACCCTTGATTCCCCATGATTTCATCTGTGACCCCACCAATCAGCACTCTCGATGCACGGCCTGCCCCACCCACCAAGTTTTCTTTAAAAGCTCTTTAGCCGCTTGCTCTGTGAGACTGACTTGAGCAGTAAGAGAAATGTAGTATCCCAAGTAGCTGGCCCTGCATAACTTTCTCTATTGAAATTCATTTTTCTTGATAAATCGCTCTTTCTGGGTAGTTGGGCAAGGTGTATCCACCAGGCGGTTACTTGTTTTTTTTTTTTTTTTTTGCCATGCTCCAGGAGAAGACAAAAAGCAAAGATATAAAACCAACAGAAAAGCAAATTTTTCTTAAAAGTTAGGACAACTGACTCTGTTAAATCCCCGAAGTTAGACGAGATGTAAACCCTAAAACCTCATTCTTTCTCCACCAAATCTCTCTTTTTCTCCTTCACCTTGCCAGACTTGAGCTGTATTTGCTTCTTCCTGCAAACTGCTTGCTACCTATGCTTCTTGTTTGGGGTCTAGGTGAGAGAGTTCAGTCACGAAAGGAATTAGAGGTGCAGCCACTTATCTTAGAGCACAGGCTCTCAAAGCAGAGGTGACATATTTTAGCAAGGACTGAATCTTTGCACTTCCCAGTAATGCTCCCTGACGCCTTGAACTGAAAGATATTGCTGAAAAATCGATTGCTTTTGTCTCTTGCCTCTCTCGCTTGTTATAGGAACAAAAACTTCTTAAAAAGTCAGAAGGGTTCTTAAGTTTTGTGTATTGAGCCCAGAATCCTGATAGAGTTAGGGTGGGGTTAATGGCTTCTGGAATAGGATACAGTGCCTAGAAGCTGCTGCCATCAGATGATAGTAATTTTTAGGAGAAAGAAACCTGTCGCCTCTAATTACATTCATGGTTCTTACTGAATGCTACCCAAGAAATGCAATACTTTGAGGTGAAGAAATAACTTCACCTTTTCCCATTTACACCAATACAATAACTGGAAAAAGTCAAACTGGGCTTTGAAATGGAATTACTTCAGTTTTCCCGAGAAATTATGTAAAGGACACGTTCCTCCATTAGCTAGGTTTTCCATAACTTTCATAATAAAGGGAAAAATGTGATTAATTTGAAGAGGACTCAGTTTCCTATTGCTGCTGTCACTAGTCACAAACCTAGTGACTTGAAACTACTAGTGACTTTTCTGAGTTGGGGGAAAATGACATTTTTGCTATATTGTTTCATGTAAAAAGCAAACATTCTTCTAGTAAGTCAGGAAAAACAACGGGGGCATGGTAAGGTCGTCTTAAATAAATGCAACTTAGGTGTGTCTGATATCTTCATTTGCTATCCCCAGCAGATTCACCTGCAAGCTAGGCAACATTTGTAATCACTTGACTAATTGGATTGGATCATGGGCGGTTTGCCTCGTGCTATTCTCGTGATAGTGAACTCTCCCAAGATCTGGCTGTTCAAAAGTATGTGGCAGGTTCCCCACCTAGCCACCGTAGTAAGACGTGCCCGCTTGCTCTTTGCCAAGGTTGAGTTTTCTTGAGCCCCCCTCGGTCGTGCTTCCTGCCAAGCCGGCAGAACTGTGAGTCAAATCGATCTGTTTTTTTCATAAATTAGTCTCGGAGTTCTTTATAGTAGTGTGAGAGTGAACTAATGCTTTACGTGTCAGGCCTACACTAGGCTTTGGGAATGGGGCTATATTGTGATCAAAACAAGTATACTGCCCTCAAACTTGAAGTAAATTACAAACGTGTAGTGCTAAGACGGCAGTAAGTGCTATAAAAAGTGCAGGAGTCTAAAGGAACAGACCGGAGGCTTTTCCAAAGACATTGAAATGACCAACAGGTGTGTGAAAAGCTGCTCAGCATCCCTCATCACCAGAGAAATGCAAATTGAAAACCATAGTGAGACAGCACCTCACACCTGCTACATATGGCAATCATTAAAAATAAGTGTTGCTGGCCAGACGTGGTGGCTCACGCCTGTAATCCCAGGACTTTGGGAGACTGAGGGTGGGTGTGGATCATGGAGGGGGGGGGGTCAAAAGAGCAAGACCAGCCTGGCCAACATAGTGAAACCCCATCTCTACTAAAAATACAAAAACTAGCTGGGTGTGGTGGTGCGTGCCTTGTTTCAGCTACCCAGGAGGCTGAGGCAGGAGAATTGCTTGAACCTGGGAGGCAGAGGTTGCAGTGAGCCGAGGTCGCACCACTGCATTCCAGCCTGGTCACAGGACAAGATTCCATCTCAGAAAAAGTGTTGCTGAGGGATGGTGGGGGAGAAGGGAACCCTTGCACTGCGTAGGTGGGAATGTAAGTTGGTACAGCTATTATGGAAAACAGCCAGAAGGTCCCTCAAACTAAAAGTAGAATGATTCAGCAACCCCAATCGGGTATATATCCAAGAGTTGAAATTGGTATCTAAAAAAGCTACCTATACCCCGGTATTCATCACAGCATTTATTTTTGAGTTGCTCTGTGGTCCAGGCTGGAGTGCAGAGGTGCAATCTTGGCTCACTGCCACCTATGCCTCCAGGGTTCAAGCGATTCTCGTGCCTTAGCCACCCAAGTAGCTGGAGTTGCAGGCACAGGGCACCTCACCTGGCTAACTTGTATTTTCAGTAGAGAATACAGGGTTTTACCACGTTGTCCAGGCTGGTCTCAAACTCGAACTCGTGTAGTCTGCCTGCCTCGCCCTCCCATAGTGCTGGGATAACGGGCATGAGCCACCACATCCGGCCTTTGCAGCATTATTTACAAATAGCTAATACATGAAAACAAATGAGGTTCATCTACAGATCTCAAAATATCAGGTGTGTGTGTGTATGTATATATCGCTTTATCACTTCATATATGTATAATGAAACATTCAGAGTTAAATCCTGCCATTTTGTCAGTGGGAATAAACTTGGAGGACATTATGCTAAGGAAATAAGACAAGGAAATACTTCATGATCTCCTTTATGGCGTTTAAAGAGTTGAGCTCAGAGTAGAAAGGTGGTTGCCAGGGGCTGGGGGAAGAGGAGGTATTACTTTTAATGGTAAAATGATGATCTTTGCACCAACCTGATATATAACTCGGGGTCTAATGTATAGCATGGTGATTATAGTTAATGTATTTGACGTTTAAGAGCAGATGTTAAGTGACCTCATCCCAGATACACTCACAAATAGTAACTGTAGGTGGTGATGTCAATATGATTGTAGTAATCAGTATGCAACATATATCAAATATTGTATACCTCAAATTTTTATACATTAAATACTTTAAATACTTTAAAATTTTTAAAGAAATTAACTTTCAAAAGAGTAGCATTAGGCCTTGGACTTGTGCTGAAATAAGAATTAAAGAAATTTACTTGAAAAGATCATGAGCAAGTACTTTTTAAGCTTGAGGTGGACGTGGTTGACTCATGCTTATAATCCTAAATCTTTGGGAGGCCGAGGTTGAGAAGGGATGCTTAAGCCCAGGAGTTTGAGACCTGCCTTTGCAACATAGTGAGATCCCATCTATACCAAATCTTTTTAAAAGCCCCAGGCATCATGGTGGTGTGGCCCTGTAGTTCTAGCCACTCTGGAAGGCTGAGGTGGGAGGATGGCTTGAGCTTGGGAGGTGGAGGCTGTGGTGAGCTGAGGTCATGCCACTGCACTCCAGCCTTGGGGAGCCCAGAGTAAGACCCCAGTCTCAGTAACAACAAAAATAATGTGATTGTGCTCTTTCCATTCGTCAGTGGAACTTTCTCACCTCATGGTTAATTTCTAAAACGACAGAGGAACACTAGCCAATATCCTCTAAGATTTTTGATCTCCTTTGTTCTCTAAAGGGCATATACATTTTCCTGCAAGTGATTCTTGAAAAGAACAGGAAAAGTCCAAATTCTTTGCTTTATTAAAAAGCAGAGCAAAAAAACGAACAAAATGCCAATATGTTTGCAATATGGCCTAAGGAATGTTGTATTAATTTTCTCGGAACCAATTTCCCCATTTGTAAGAGCCTTCAGAACCTGGTGGGATGGCCCACAGCCCTGCCTACTCCTGAATTCCTACAATTACACCCGATTCCAACAGGACTGCACTTGCATGCTAGTTATTTTCCCTTTTAAAAACGAATATTGGCCAAGGTGGCCCCTGGAGCCAAGGCAGTTCAGTCTGAGAACAGACCCACGGGCCTGCACCACTATTAAAATGCATTCTCGTTGGGAAGGAGGCAGCTGAGGTCTGAGACCTTCAGCTGAGAGGGCTTCTCTGTGGAAATGTGTCAGGAATGGAGAGGCTGAAAAGTTCACCCAGCCACGTGATTTGCAACATTCTGTTTCCAAGTCGCAGTTAAAATCCAGTTGTCTAAATTTGATTTAATTCAATAGAGTGAGAATTCTCAAGCAGTTGGAGCGATTCGACTCCATTATTCTTCCCTAGCAAAGTGGGCACGCCAGGTTTGGTTGGAAACTTTTTTGAACTGTGTCCTCGACACTCAAAATCCAATTTCATTTGTTTTTGTGGGGGAGGAAAAACTAGGACCAAAGTGCTGCCTATGGTAAGGCCAGGAGGATGTTTGTCATTTGTGTGTGTGTGTGTGTGTGTATATATATATATATGGGGTGTGTGTATATATACCCACAAATGAGTATTTAAAATGCAGAGTTCCTAAACATGTTAAGTTACTGAATTGTAAGAAACATGGTGACTTGTTTCACCGGAGTAACCAGACTTGGAATTGTTTCCCTCCTGAACAGGTTCCCAGCTTTCTCTGCTTCTCATGTTAACACGCCACTCAAGCAATTCTGAATTTTCCCCTTCCTGGTATCTTGGACTTGTTTCCACAATTTAATGATGAATGTGATGTTAGGCAGTAAGCAAAGTTCAGGAAGGCTGCAGACACTCCAGGAGTGCTCAATCTTGCGGCCTTTCATGTTGTTTTGAGCGGCACAGGTGTGCTTGGTTGCCTTTGCATCCAGCTAGATCCCTTTAAGTTCCTTCAGTGATTCCCTTTTCCTTGTCTTGACTCAGCCCTGGGTTGTCTCCTACACACATACGTGTAGTCTGAGTCCACATGTGTACATCCAGTCTGATGAGATCTGCTTGCATATGCCAGGAATACTGCAAATTCTCAGCCCATCCGAAACCAAAATTTTCACCTCAATGTATAGATTGTTTAGTAATCTCTAGATACTGCTTTTTATTTTGAAATTTTTTTAAAATTATTTTTGGGAAATTGTATATGTTGGATACAATGTCATGGTTTGATACATGTTTACATTTTGGAATGATTTATAAATCCACCTCACATTCTTATTTTTAAATAAATATTTTTAGGTCATTTGCATAGTCAGGTCTTCCCAGACTATTTAACATCCAGGTATTCCATGATCTGAATGTGTCAGCAAGTCCTATTTCTAGAGATTTTTATAGATTACTAAACATTTCTACCATTACAAAGATGAAATGGTTTGGGAAAGAAGGAAAAACTTAAACCACAGCAAATTAAGATCATAGCTGAGAGATAATAGACTTTACTGGCGGTACTACAGCCAACATCAGGGGGTTCAAAATATTGTACCAGGTTCTGTCTGGCCTGTTGGGATGTTTACTATGCAGCTAATGAAATTACTTTTAATAAGTAACATAAACATACAACCAAAAGCCATCTATATCTGAAAAGAACTCAGTATTTTACCACCTTCACTGCAAGGGAGTTAACTGTTACATTTTAAGGCAGGAGAAGGGTTCGAATTCCTGAACACTTGTGTTAAGAACTTGACACATTTGTTCCTTCTCTCCACGCAGTTTAAATGACTAGTAATCCCTGTGAATTCCCTTCTTGCCTACAGGCCCCTAATCGGTTGCAGATGTTTTTAACCCTGTAGTAGATATTAGACACCTTGACATAAGATGCTGAGTGACACATTGCAGAAGTTTCTGGAGGTGCGTTTAATGTCAGACAATTAGACATTAGTGATTTGGGTCATCTTTGAGACCCTGAGTCAAAATGTGCTCCTTTGTGACATCTCGCTAATCTGTCCTATAAAGTCTTGACTTTCATAGCGTACCTGGGAATCCACCAAAGACATACACATAAACTACCTCAATTATCTTTCATGTAAGGAATAGAGGCATAAGTCGATAGAGCTTAATAAGCGGTAGAGATGGAATTCAAATACACATTGATCTGAATCTCAAATTTTAGTAACTATACTACAAATTGTATCTCATTTCTATTCTTACTGGCATAACTTCATTCGGAGACATCTATTTCTTACCTAGATCATAAGTCTGTTGTCATCCTCCCCAAAATCTCTATTTACTAGGAACACCGCTTTCCCTCCCCCCTCACCAGATGCTGGCACTGCTAATCTGCCTTTTGTCTATGGATTTACCTATTGTGGATGTGACCTTTTTGCATGTCTTTCATTTTGCATAATGTTTTTTAGAGGCTCATTCATGTTTCAGCATATACCATTACTTTTTATGGCTACATAAGGACCCATACAATATCCATTGTGTGGATAAAGCCACATTTCATTTATCCATCCATATGGACACTGGGGCAGTTTCCACACTGAATAGTGCTGGTATGAACATTCGTAAACAGGCTTCTTCGAATACGTGTCCTTGGTTATTTTGGGTATATACCTACTTGGGTCAGGTTGGAATTGCTGACGGAGTTGCTATGCCATGTGGTAACCTTACGTTTAACCTACTGAGGGGACTGCCTGTTTTTCATGGCATTGATCATTATAGATTCCCACTGGCAATGAACTGCAAATATCTAGATCCTCAACTTCTTTGTCATTGTTTATAACGTAGGGTTGCGTTAACCAAATACTGTACCACTACCGGGGTGACTCACGACTTTGGGTAAGTCCCTTTCTTCCTCATGAGCCAATGACGAATAGAAGCCACTTCCTCATTAGGCCAGTGTGCTGTAGAAATATTTTTCACGTTATACATGAGAAGAATGAAAAGCCCATGCTATTGGAAGGCAGTATAGTCCAGTTGGAATAAAGTTCTTCTGGACCCAAACAAGTCTTATTTGTACATAGTACTCTGTCCAAGTGTCAGCTTGAACTGTTGTTTGGGGTTTCTACTTATCCTTTAGGACCCTGAATCAGTGAGTCTGGTCGGGAAAGAGAATCCACATCAGTTATCTTAACAGAAGGAAATTAATACAAAGAATTATTAACTAGGTATTGAACTAAAGAGGCAACCACTGAAACATGACAGGTAGAAAGCAGTTACTACCCCTAGGGCTGCGGGAACGAAAGAGTTGGAATTATTAAAATTTAAAGGTTTGGAGGGAAGGGGTCCTGCTGAGCTGACATGGGACTCAGATCTGTATAAAGGCTATTTTTTTCTGAAGTCTGAGGTTAAAAGAGAAGGGAACCTCTTACCCAAGGAGAAGGCACATGGACAGCTGAGGTTTATATCTCTGAGGGGCCATAATGAGTCTGGTCTTTGTGAGTCTTAGAGAAATTGAACTGGGATAATTGCTGCTACTGGAACAAATGTCTACAGCCAGAGTAAAAGGGAAAGGCTAGGGTTGCTGCTGCATAGAGAAACCCAAAGCAAAGAAGCAGCCAAGAGTAAACATACAAGAAGTAGATACTTTCCTCTTCCAGCTCTGCAAGACTCCTGCTGGGACCACCAGTAGCAGAACCTAATGGGAAGCCACTTGGAAAAGCAGTAATGTGGCTTCTCCAGCCTCAGCATCATGACACTGAGTATAAAAGTAACTTTGAAATGCAGAAGGCAGTAGCTTTATTAACTGGTACAACAGTTCCACACCTTTAATGTGTTTCCTTTGCTGAATCAGTCTCCTTTCTGCTCCTGTGGCCCTTCACATCATGGTGTTAATTTGTTTGTTTTTCCCTTTAGATAATGAACCCTTTGACAGCAAGGGTTGTACTTTATCTCTGTACTCAAATATTGCAGCGTCCATATAAAAGATGGTTGCTAAATGTTCGTTGAATGACTGCATGGATGAATGAATGAAAAGCAAACAAGCCCAAGAGAATGGCCCCTTATCCAGAGCTTGCAAAGGAAGCATTGGAGTGAAGCCAAGATGAAAGATGGCAAATGAGACTCATGACAACACTATTTCGATATATTGGATCCACTCTTGTTCTTCCCAGTTGGATTTTTGTAACTTGTGGCAAAAGGAATTGTGCTTCCACAGCAAGCAATTGGCTAGGCAGGGAAGGCAGAGCTGCCTACACACAAATCCATTGTGGGTGGGAGGATAATTGGACACCTGCCCAGGAGTAAGGTGCTGAGAAAATTAGCAATGGTGAGGTGCATTACCAGACCTGCCAACGAAGGTACTAGGGTCAAGGGTAGAAGCAAGCACCCCTTAGCCTGGAATATGAAGCATGTCATAGCCACAGCTCTGCCTATTCCTTCAACTCCATTGCTTAACAGTCAAATGCTGCAGGCTCTGCCCATACGTCACTGCCTACAGCTTTACTCTGTACCTCAGCCTCTAAGCACCTGATTCTTAGCCAGAAAAGCTCAAACCATTTGTTTCCTTTTCCAGTTATTTTGCTTCCCAAGCTTCCCTTTTATTGCATGCATGTGTGAATCTCTGGTCTCTTCCCCACCCCACCCCAAAGACAGCAGACTTCTCTAACTGGATCCCAAAAGCAAGGGCTGATATCATTCAGCTGGGCATATTTAACTCTGCGTGTTTTCTGTATTTTGTAAAGTTATCATGATGCTCACTACTCAACAGGGTTTTTGTAACTTCAACTACAGCTGAGATGGTTTCAATGCTTTATCGTCCTAATCCCACGTGGAAATGTAACCTCCAATGGTGGAGGGAATGACCTGGTGGGGAGGTGTCTGGGTCCTGGAGACAGATGCCTCATGGATGTCTTGGTGCCATCCTTCTAACGAGTAAGTTATTTGCTAATTAACATGGATGGTGGTTGTTGAAAGGAAGCTGGCACCCCGCCTCTTGCTCCCTCTCACCATGTGACATGTTTCCCCCTCCACCTTGTGCCATGAGCAAAAGCTTCCTTGAGGGCTCGCTAGAAGCTAAGCAGATGCTGGTGTCATGCTTTTTCTACAGCCTGAACAGCTATGAGCCAAATCTTACGAATTACCCATCCTCAGGGATTTCTTTATACCAATACAAGAAAAGGCTAACACACAACTTGTACCAAGGAGTGGGGCATTGCTTATAAAAGTACCAGAAAATGAAGTAACTTGGGAACTGGTGTAACAGGCAGAGGTTTAGAAGACTTTGAAGGGCTTTGGAAGTAGGAAGACTAGGGAACGCTTGGCACTTTAGAGGCTGGTTAAATGGTTGTGGCTGAAATACTGATTTAGAAACAGACACTGAAGGCCAGGCTGACAAGGTCTCAGATTGAAATAGTTATTTGAAACTGGAGCCTAAGGGGTCACCCATGTTATACTTCAGCAAATAAGTTGGCTGTGCTGCTTATGTCCTAGGGATTTTTTGGAATGTAGAACTTAAGAGTAAATGACCTAGGGAAGCTGGCAGAAAAATTTCTAAGCAGTGAAGTATTCAAGAGGTGGGCTGCTTCAACAACCTATGGAGTCAGATGTGAGAGCGAAGAAATGATTTAAAGCTGGAACTTCTGTTTAAAAGGGAAGCAGAGTGTAAAAGTTTGGAAAATTTGCAGCCTAGCTGTGTGATAGAGAACAAAAACATTTTCAAGAGGAATTCAAGGGCATAGAACAACCACTTGCTGATGAGTTTCGCCGTGACTAAAGGGAGCTAAGTGCTGTTAGTCAAGACAGTGGGAACAGATCCTCATACTTCAGAGGTATTTAGGACAGTCCCTCTCATCACAGGCCTGAGGTCTGGGA
Source organism: Macaca mulatta (assembly GCF_049350105.2). NCBI lineage: Eukaryota > Metazoa > Chordata > Mammalia > Primates > Cercopithecidae > Macaca > Macaca mulatta. The sequence continues at coordinate 9,027,277 of NC_133425.1, read as the reverse complement.
TCTGATTTCAGGGCCGGGCCTGGGGTGGCCTGTGCCACCTCAAAGCTGCTCCAGCTCCATCCATGGCTTAAAGGGCACCAGGTAGAGATTAAGCTGCCACTTTGGAGAGTGTAAGCTGTCATAATCCTTGCTGGTTTGCATGTGGTGGTAAGCCCGTGGGTACACAGAACGCAAGAGAAGGGGATGGCAGCTTCCACTTAAATCTCAGGAGATATATATATATATATATATATATATATATATATATATATATATGCATGGATGCCCAGGTAAAAAAACCCTATAGGTGTGGATCTCACATACTCTACTTAGGGTAGTGCCAGGGAAATGTAGGGTTAGGAGTCCCCACACAGGGTCCCTTCCTGGGTACCGTCTAGTGCAGCTGTAGAAATGGGGGCTTCCCTCCACACCCCAGAATGGTGGAGCCATAAGCAGCACAGCTTGCAACCTCAGTCTGGAAGAACTACAGAGGCAGGGATACCCAAGACCTTAGGAGCCCAACCCCTGTACCAGTGTGTGTAGGAGGTGTGGGACATGGAGTCTTAAAACTCCCAATCTTTAAGGTATAATTTCTGCCCTGCTGGGTTTCGGACTTGTATGGGTCCCTGTTCACCTCTTTTCTTTGTAAATGTTCCTCTTTCAGAATGGTAACGTTAACCCAATGCCTGTACTATTGTATGTTGGAAGTAAATAACTCGTTTTGATAGTCTCAACGTGGAGACAACTTTGAGTCTAAAGTGAGTCTTTGGACTTCTGTTGACTTCTGGAGACCGTTGGGAAAGGGTGACTATTGTGCAATGTGAGGAGCACATGAGATTTCGGGACCAAGGGTGAAATGACTTGGATGTTTGACCCCTGCAAATCTCACGTTGAAATGTAACCTCCAATGTTGGAGATAGGCCTAGTGGGGGAGGTATTTGGGTCATAGGGGTGGATATCTCCTTAAATGACTTCGGTGCTCTTCCTGTGATAGTGAGTCCTTAGTCCACTGGCTCACATGAGGTCTGGTTATTTTAAGGAGCCTAGCATCTCCCACTACATGACGTGCTGGCTCTTTCCCTCCCACCATGACTGAAAGCTTTCTGATGGCTCGCCAGGAGCTGAGCAGATGCTGGTACTGTGCTTATACAGCTTGCAGAACCATGAGTCAAAGTTTTCTTTATAGGTTACCCAGCCTATGGTATTCAGAACAACACAAAACAGACTAACACAACACAAAGCATTTTAACAGCTTAGAACATCGGCTAGCACATAGAATGTGATAAGCATTAATTAGTGCTGCTTTTACTCTGTAGTAAAGAAATTTTCTAAGTCTTGGAAAGAGATCTTGACTTTCCAGGACCTGGCATGTAGTAGGTGTTCAATGGACACCAGAAATGGAGAAAGAATAAATAGAATTGTATGCCCGGTGTGCATGAAGGATTTGCTTAGTGGAACTGTTTAATAAGGATTACACAGAACATTGTTGCTGAAAATACTTGCATATTGAAAGGTCACATCTCCCAGTAAGAGCAGTCTACTATGGTAAACATATTGAGACTTAACTCCCTCAGGGTCATCACAACCGCATCGGAGCTCAAATAGCATTAATGTATATTCCATTAGGACTTTGATAGGGAAAGTCAACTACGAAACTTAAGGATACTGAGAGAGGGAATGGCTACAGGTTAAGATCTGGACCTGGGAATCGACCAGACCTAGGAATCAACTGGACCTAGGATTTTTCTCACTTCTGTGTACCATTCTCTGAATTTCTATTCTACTCGTTTACAAATAGGTTGTCTTACCAACTAGAAGGTATGTGATTCTAGGGCAGGGGATTTGTATCAGTTTTCCATTGCTGCTTTAACACAAACTAAAGACTCAACACATTTCTTACTGTTCGGGAGATCTAAAGCTGAAACAAGTTTTACAGAACTCTAAAGGTGTTAGCAGGGCTAAGTTTCTTTTGGAAGCTTAATGGATAATCTGTCGTCTTAGCTTCTAGAGGCTGTCTACATTTGGCTTGTAACTCCACCATTTTCAAAGCCCTCTGAAGTTAGCATCTTCAAATCTCAGCCTTCTCTTAAAAGAAAACTGTAAATTGGGTTCATTTTTATAATCTGAGATAATTAATCTCAAGATCTTCAACTTAGTCATATCTGCAGACTACTTGTTTTTGGTCATAGAAGGTAACATCCAGGTTCTAGATATTCAGATGAGTCTTTGGAAGGAAGCTGGGGAAGGGATAGGGACAGGAGGCGGCGTTTAACCTAGTGTGGGTATTAATCTCCGCAGTCAGCACAATGTCTAGCATATACTAGTGGGAAAAACAGATTGAATAACTTAGAAGAACTGTCTCTGTATGTCACTTTTGATCCTTAAGACCCTCTGCTACTACTCCTGGAAAGATGCTTAATGTCTTCCTCAGTTTCCTTGTTTGTCCCATCAAGTCTCCAAGTCTGTTATAACAACCTTGAGAGAACAATCATCTGAAATTTTGTATTTGTGCTCTATCTCTACAGGAATTTTCTGATCATCACTTTTGCTTAAAAATAGATCATTGTGCAAGAATGCTAGGTACGTAATTCGTTCTAGTTACAAAGGTTCTAGATCAATGTCGATGTATTTCAGAGACTGAGTCTTGCTGTCACCAGTCTGGAGTGTGCAGTGGTGGCACAACCTCAGCTCACAGCAGCCTTGCACCTCCTGAATTCAAGTGATTCTCCTGTCTCAGCCTCACAACTGGCTGGGGATTATAAGCACCTGCCACCATGCATGACCAGCTAAGTTTTGTATTTTTAGTAGAGACGGGGTTTCACCATGTTGGTCAAGCTGATCTCGAGCTCCTGACCTCAGGTGACCGCCCGCCTCGGCCTCCCAAAGTGCTGGGAGGAATACAGGCCTGAGCCACCATGCCCAGTCTACATTGATATTTTTAATTCTATTAAACTTAATGTCTTCTACCATAAAAAAATGACTAGTTCCCTTTTTGTAATCCCAAGTTGAAATTCATAAACATACCCGCCCAGTTTTGGAAGCAATAAAATCTACACATAAAATTCACAATATTTTGTATTCCAATGTCAATTACCTTGCCACAGCTACGTTAGAAAATAGCAAATTCCCTCAATTCCAAAATGTTGGCAGGAGGTTCTGCTATGCCCACTAAACACCACTCCTCTTGATAATTGGGCCCTGGTACTCTTAATGTATGACTTTTACCCTTTTCCCATGCTACTTAGTTTCTGTCATGTAAAACTATATTTCGTGGACTTGTACCTGAAGCTATTTTGTGTGGCTATTTGACACTTTTACTCACTCTTCTCTATCTGGACATCAGCCCCGTGATAGCGGGAATCTTGCACCTTTTCAGTGCCTAACACATGGAAGTACAATACATATTTGAACAAAGGAATGAATAAAGTGTTACCTTTTTGATAAACCAAAGCACTTTGAAGCTGGAAAGACTTCCTAATTATTTGCATTGATTATACCAAGACTAGGAGGGTGGGGTGATACTGACTTGCCTGTGGTCATAGCTATTAAGTGGATGAACCCAGACCACCTAACTCCCCATCCCTTACCCTTGTATACAGGCATTATACAAGCATACAAGCATGACTTCAGTTCAATCCTCTAATAACTGAATAGATAGGATAAAATATCAGTGTCATTATACAGAAAAACCTAATTAGTCAACAGATTGGAAAATGACCATTTCTGGTGAAGACGAGAAATATTTAGTGTATCCTCAGATGACAGCTTTCACTTTTATATCAGTCTCCCACATCTGACCTATATAACCCCGAACTACACACTCGGGGGTGCTGAAGTACTACTTTCACTATGGTAATTAACCAATATAGTAAGTACTCCTTTTTTTTTTTTTTCTAATCAACCTTCTAGAAAGACAGCTTTCCTGTTGAGGGAAAAACGGCATACTTTACAGATGGTGTGTGAAAGGAAACAGTGAAAGGGAATACAAATTGCTGAGAATGACATGTGCCAAGGGCTACTTTGCAATATTAGTTTATGAATTTTGCCAGCTCAGTAATGTTTTAGCAATAGCATACCACTTGGAGGTTTTTCTTGTTTGTTCCATTCAAAGAGATGTTGCATTTTAACAGCATACAAAGCAATATCTAGCAGCATTTGGGTCTGCTTAGATTTAGAAGTGAGCTGAGAGAGCAGTTTGTATTTGCTTTTGATTTCTCCATGTGAGAGGAATGCAATGATTTCCAGCAACTTTGAAAGTCATATTGTGAAAACAAGAGAAATACAAGCGAGAAAGGAACACAGGTGCATTTAAGAAAAAGTGAGTGCGAGAGAGTAAAAGTCGATTTGTTTCTGGAAGCCACTGACCCATTTACAATCTACTTCAAGCTCAGAGATGAAGCCTATAAACTTGCCCAAAACCATGGATATGAAGTTAGTAAAGGAAATATTTCAAAGGTAACTTAAGCTTGGGTCTTTAGGAAGAAATTGGCCTGTCTTCCTAATCTTACTGTATTCAAGTCTTGCAAAAAATCTTGACTCAAAAACTTATACTAAGACACTATCTCATCCCATAGGCTTCCTATATGGTGAGGAAATTATACATTTTTAAATAATGGATTGCTTCCTAACATCTAATGATCACTTGGTCTTAATTACTAAGAAATTTAAGCTTGGTGACAGTGCAAATACATTGTATCACGTAAATTGCCAAGAACTGTAAATGTCATAGGTGGTCAAGACATGAACTATCTGGTAGCCCAAACTCGACCTATGGGAAACCAACCTCTACGTGGAGAGGTGATCTGTCCAAGGTCCTGAAGTATACTAACGGTAAGTCCTATGTTGGAAATTGGTGTGCTTACTCCTTGTTTTTCACTCATTAACAGTACTTTCTTGAACACATTAGGAAAACTGATTCTCAGAAGGGGGTAATCTATAACATGAATGTAACCATAGTATTTTCTCATAGGGTGAAGACAACACTAAAGTTCTCAGTGTGGGCTCTTGCGTGTATTATACACTAAAACATCTTTAGTGATTTCCATAATCATAATCATATTGTCAACTTTATGCAAGGGTCTTGCCCTAGGTACAAACGTGTTTAAAGTATGAAACACAGAATGGTCCGATTAGGGGAAATGCACTGAAAGTCTGAAACTCAAACCGGTTGTTTCAAGTTGTATACATTACACCTTAGCCAAAATTTCTTAATTAGGCATTCTATGTGCATGACTCATCATTAATCTTTAAATCGGAGGTTCTCATGGGCAAGTATTCAGTTCGTGGCTTTAAACCATCAGGGAAGATAAGATTCCATCTTATCCTATCAATCCAGGTGGTTTTCTTTTTCTTTCCTTTTTAAATCTTAGAAGAAAGTTCAATGTAAGGCTACCCTTTTGGCTTTCTGGGACTGAATTACAAAACTAAAATGTTTATTTTACTTAAACTGCCCATAGTGAAGCTGAGAAGATTAAATTCTACTGGAGTGTATCTAAACCACAGTGAAGGGGTAAAGGGATAACGTGAGGTCAAGTCTTTATACAGCTAGCTGCCCAGCCAGCTCAACCAGTTTGTTCTCCATTGCCCCGAGTCTAACCCTGACTAAAACATTTTATAAACAAGACTTTAAAATTCAGATGTGAAAATCCAAATAAAAAGGTGATACCTAACTGCGTTCGTTATAGAAGCAAGCTTGTTTAATGTGTGCAGTTTCTGTATGTAGATGATATAAACAGAACAGATGGCTTAATAAACCATTAGCTCTACTAAAGTAGGGCCTGACTTGTTTATTGCTACATCCTTAGTACTTAGAAGTGTTGTGTAAATTGTGAGTGAACTTGAGGGAATGCATCTACATTGCCAATCGTCTAGTGGCAATAGGTGAGCATGCATATTATCTAGTCCTGGAAGCTCTTCTCAAAGGTAGCTGGAACTTTCATTTCAGACAGGGAAACCAAGGTTCAGAGGTGATGTCACTCAGTGAGAAAGGAGCAAAGGCAGAATTTGAAACACTAGGCCGTGAGTCTAATTCTTTATGCACAACCCCGCCTCAGCCATATTGCTATGACAAAATTTTACCTAAGAAAACTTCTGGCCAGACACAGTGGCTTATGCCTGTAACACCTTAGGAGGCTGTGGTAGGCAGATCACCTGATGTCAGGTGTTCGAGACCAGCCTGGCTAACGTGGCGAAACCCCGTCTCTACTAAAAATACAAAAATTAGCCAGGTGTGGTGGTGGGCGCCTGTAATCTCAGCTACTCCGGGAGGCTGAGACTGGAGAATCGCTTGAACTCAGGAGGCAGAAGTTGCAGAGAACCAAGATTGAACTGTTGCACTACAGCCTGGGTGACAAAAGTGAAACTTCAGAGCACAAATTGTCTCAAGATAGTGAGCACCACACTCTTGGTTTTGTGATGTCAGAGGGTATATTGTAAAGGAGGTAACGGAATTAGCACGCAGAGTTGGACAAAATTACTTTCTCTGACATCACTTCCTCCTTTCATTCACTCGTACTTATATTCCGTTTTCTCTTCATGCAAAAACTAAACTTAAGAAGGATCAGCATTAAAAGACTCCAGAACAAGGAGGAAGAATGTGTGCATATATTCCACATCCACTAGTGGACTTGGAGCAAAATTTGTAGCCTTTTGAAAAGTGATTCAGCTCTGTAATTTGAGAGATGCTTTTTAATCATTCTTTTCTACCTTGGATCCCAATTTTTTTTTCTATCTTGTGTTTATATTTTATAAATGGCATAAAATCCTTTTTTGGGGGGAAAGTAATGCAAATGTATCTGTGCCTTTCTGTATTCACGCAAGTACCTGCATGCTCCCCTTTAGCTATTCAATCTTGAGCCTTTGAACTTCAGCCAGTACAAAGGAATAGTAATATTGCTGGCACTAACCTCAATTAGAGTCAGCCAAAATAAGCGGGCGCACACTGAGTGTCTGTTTTTCCTATCCCGGACTCCAGGAGCAGCCCATCGCAGGATTCTAGCCCAACCTCACCCTCTGGAACAAGAGCCATTTCTCTCTTGCATGCTCTAGGGCCCTAAACTGACTTCCTTGGAGGGGAGGACAGTTCTTCTCTGCCAAGGGTATTGGAGGTTCCCGCATCTGTCATGCGGATCCATCCAGCACTCTTGCCAGATCCAGCACGCTGATCCATTATGCTGACCTGCTAATACTAACATTAGTGTGGGACTGTCCAGAGCCAAGAGCTGGAAACCAAATCTGTAGCAAGGAGCTTCTCAGACCAGCCAAAATGAACCAGGACTTATTCTATTAGAGAGAATATTTCGTTTGCTGCAATAACAAGAACTCTATTGAGATTGGTTAATTCAATTCTGCCCATCTTATCAGATTTATTTTTAATGAAACTGAACAATAGTTTCATTTGTTATGTTATTAGTTTTCCCAGTAGAAGCAACGAGGCTTTAACACTGAAAGCGAAGCAGACAAGCTTTGCCAGTATCTTTGGCTTATCAGTGGTGCATGCCAGTTTGGATATTACACAGTGAAATGCTTCTGTCCTCTTCTGGGTCTACTTTCTTGCTTATGGGACTTACAGAGCTGTGAAGCCATCTTTTCTCATGTAACTTCCTGAACTTCATCTAATCTTGTCATTCCCTTGTTAATATACCTGCCTGGGATCCTGATTGCCACACTTCCACCTGTTGCAAGCTAAGTGACATTGTCAAAGTGGCTCAACCTCCCTAAACCGCCTCTTAACTTTGCAAAATGGCAATAACATAAATTGCTGCATAGCTTTTAAACATAAGGATTAAGTGTATCTTACAAATGCGTAATACTTGGCATGTGTTTTATCATTGAGCTTTATATTGCTTAAATGTTTTTGTCCACCCAGCACTTTTTTCTAAGTACCTGTCAGTAAGTACTCAAATACTTAGTCAGGTTGATAGCTGTGCCCAGTGTTCCAATCATCCCACTTGACTGTGTCTTCTCTGGAACCTCTTATCCTTTCAAAATTTCACACAAGCATCCCTTCCTCCAAACATCCTCCATTGTTCAAAGGATGCAACCTGCCAGCAAAACCCTCACTTTGTGGTACATTTATAAACATTCACCCTGATTGAAAACAAGTGTACCATATGTGTTTAAAAAGCAATACTGAGATATGATAGTTGTCTGAAGTGGGGTTCCCAGAAGTAGAACCTTTTCTTCCTGGCCATAGGATTTGAGTGAGGGAACTCAGGAGAAACTTGTAAAAATGATTAAGGAAAGAATAGGTGCAAACCGAAAACTAGACAAAAATGTGATTTCCTGGGAAGTCTAGCTACAGCCTGATCCCAGGGAAATCTTTACAATTGTTGCTTACACCAGAGGCTTCCCACCCACGGGAAGGGGGACTGGGTGGATGCACAAGCCACATCAGTTGGGTGTGGGAAAATATGCATAATCTTCTAAACCCCTTAAAGTGGTTTCTACCAGTCAAGGTCAAGTAAGGGTACAGAGATGAATGATGAGCACCACAATCCAGCAGTATTTCGGCAATGGGATGCTGGCCTTGTAAGACAATCGAAAAAACGGAACCTCCAATGCTATACACACAATAGTCAAGAAGACATTGGGTTTGGAATACATGCAAGAGGCTTTTGTTTCAGCAACTGAAAAATTCCCAGAAACAGCAGCCACAGGCCTGAAGCCAAAAGATGCCTGGAAACAGCTTGATGACATTCAAGAGTTGAGTCATTATTTCTTAGAGGAGGAAAAATTTTTGGCAGTGCAGTTTCTATACCTCCCCCCACCCCGCCACCCCCCCTACCCCCCCACCCCACTTCCATTTTGAACATGTTTAATTGGAAGGTTGTATAATTAATTGCATGTCTATTGCAATATGGTGTTTACTTACAAAGCACTGTGGGCCATGTCAGTGATTAGCCTTTTTTTCTGATGTCTGTCAGAGTGCTAATTACAAGCAAACGTAGTACACGTTCTTTGACAAAGACATGGGAGTGTGACACTAAAGTTTCTCTCGATTCTCTGCATGTTCCCTTTATCCGGATGGTGCACTGCTTGGTTCCTGCAGTGCTGATCCAGAAGCTTGGAGAAGGGATGCCAGGAATCAAAGATGATGTAAGTTTCTGACGATGGTACAACTGTATTGTCATCTCGGGGGCAACCCCCCAGAAAGTGCTCCTGGTGCTGGAGATTCTAAAGAGTCAGACAACCTGTGACCAATAAATTAGAGCTGGAAATCCTCTGCTTACTCTCAGGCCCTGCCAAACGATTATGCAGTGAAATGTTCTAATTGTACTCTGATTTTAATGTTAATACCCATTTCCATAATTTCTCTGGATCTTGATGGCACTGTGTAATACTTGCCAATGAAGCAAATGAACTAGAAGGAACACTTGCAGATGGCTCATGTTTCCCATTAAGCCGGCACACGAAGATCTGCTTTGTCTTTGGTTTTGGTTTGGGCAGCCGTGCTTGTTCACAAAGCAGCAGGCCCTGAAACCTTGCCCAGCTCTCTAAATGGCTTCCTTGAAACCAACTCATCCGAAGGGAATAGGAGACACAGGGAACACAGCCCAGTGTCTTGCTTGGTCTACTGTGGGCCCCTGAGCACTCCTGGCTGGGTTTCTTCCTCCCCAGGTTACCCTTTGTGTCCCAGGATGGCTCCCACTGCCATATAGGGATGCTGTCTCATACCACCACTCTGTTACTCATACCATTGCATGTGTGGAAAAGTCTTACTCATGTGTCTTCATGCTTCAAGGCTCAAACTCTTCTCTGTGACCCCCTTGCCCTTAGAGAAGAGTTAAATTATAGGTTTATCTCCCTAGCAGTAGGACACAGCTGGTGCTCAGTATCTAGAAATAAAGCATAGAATAAGACTGGCGGTTCCTCAAGGATCTTGAACCAGAAATGCCATTTGACCCAGCACAATCCCATTACTGTATACATACCCAAATGATTATAATTCATTTTATAGACATGCGCATGTATGTTAATTGCAGCACTATTCACAATAGCAAAGACTTGGAACCGACCCAAATATCCATCAGTGATAGACTGGATAAAGAAAATGTGGCACATATACACCATGGAATACTATACAGCTATAAAAAGAGGTCATGTCCTCTGGAGTGACATGGGTGAAGGTGGAAACCATCATTCTCAGCAAAGTAACACAGGAACAGAAACCACCACGTGTTCTCATAAGTGGGAGTTGAACAGTGACAACACATGAACGCATTGGAGCCTGTTGGGTGAGGGCAAGGGGAGTTGAGAGCATTAAGACAAATGCCTATTAAATGTGGGGGTTAAAACCTGGATAATGGGTGATAGGTATACATGTGCCATGGCGGTTTGCTGCACCTATGTGACAAACATGCACGTTCAGCACATGTATCTCAACTTAAGTAAAATAATGCTCTTTAGAAAGTTATTCTAATACCTATGCCTTTGGGTCTCACAGCAGACTTGTGTTTCTTTATATCAACAGGAACAGAAATCCATAGTACATAGTCGTTGCTTATTTTGCCTTTCTCACCAATGAAGGTAGAACTCCCAGAGTTTAGTCAATCCCTATGGTTCTCTTCAGAGTATCAGGCTATTTCTCTTCAAGTCACTATGTAAAGTATACTCTGGTTGGCAAAAACCTAACTCTATCCAGAATTGGTTAAAAGGTAGACTTGAGTGACTTAGGTAATAAGGTGAGGCATAGGACACAGGGAATGAAATGCCATCAAGGTATCTTTTGCATTGTTCAGTTCTCAGTAGGAGCTCTTACTCTCCCAAACAAGCTCACTCTCAAGTCAGAGCCGTGGCTGATAAAGCTATAGCTCAGCTGCGCAGTTAGCACATGAGAAAGGAAAGATGACACTTTTCCATCTTTAGATCTTAGAACCCCAGAAAAGAAAGGTGAATTTCATGCTTGGGTCACAGACCCACCTTCTGGACCAATCACTGGTGGGAGTGGACAGCATGGGGTACTCTGGTCAGCTTGGGTCAGGTGTTTGCTTATGGTGGGACTTAAAGCTGTGAAGCCACCAGGCGTGGAAGAGGTGGGGACCTACAGATCCCATGTGACTCTTGTGATGGAGCCGTTCCCTCAAGGGAGAAGGCAGTAAAGATGCAATGATTGAAGCCTTCGTTCACACATTCCCCATAGTGTCTACTGTGGGCAGCAGGCATCATTTCTTAGTCTTATTTTTATTTAGTTAATGTCTGTTTCTACCACCAACTGAAAGCCGGGGCTATTCACAAGTGACTCAACTTGTGCAGAGAAAACACTTGCTAGATGAATGTATGACTTACTTTCACTCGTGTGAAATTCCTGACATCTTAATCTTTAGGATTTGAGAACAACAAAATTCCTGGGACTCCTCCAGATATTTCCCCGTATCATAAGTTTTCTTATATTTTATGTAACACTAATGCATGACCATAATAAAGTAAATTTTTCTGTAAAGCGAATAATTCTGTAATACTAAACGTTTTAGATTTTCTGTAACATATGACTTATAAACTGACATAGTGACAATATTAGATACCTCAGTAATATGTAAGAATAATTTCTAATAGACATTTGATCACAGAAAATATTACCAAAACGAACTTTAGATGAAAATTGCTATACAAATGGACTATTTCACTGTTAAACATTTTAGTCATCCTTAAGTTGACTTTAAAACAACATTGTCTTATACAAAATTCTAATTTTTTTTGTAAGAAATGGTCAAGACATGGAAACCTTTCATGTTGCATTGATGTAACATGTTGCATTGATGTAACATGATGAAACATTGTTTCATGTTGGTGGGACTGAGTCCAAGACTTTTCAAACTTCGTGTTATATATCTTCATGTAAGCCCGTTTTCTTTTCAAATGAATGTCGATCTGTATATTTTGCTTTATAAGCCACTGTAGCCTGTAAAAATATTTAAACACGGGCATACACAAGTGAGCCTCATTCGATAGTATTTGAATAATGTTAAGTTTGTATCTCCTAGCAAGATAAGCAGTACTACAGAATTACATGTTGAAATTGACTATTTCGTTTCCAAAATTTGCTATATCTTGGAATGCCACTCACAGTATTTGCATATACTGTGCACATAAACTTTCGGTGCTATTTTACTTGCAAGAATGATTTACCATTAACAGCCACATAGGGCCACAAACAGACCCTTATAGCATGGCAGCAAGAACAAGCAAGTCTGATGGCTTGGTTTATATTCCTTTCTCCTGTGCGCTCCTGGCCGTGTTCCAGAAATGTCTATTTTTGACTTGACATGTCAGTGTTTCCTGCTCTTATCTTCGACGGACATCAGTGGTTTCCCTAGAATCAGTAATGTCTCTGCCAGGAAAACATTCCCATGTGGATGTATTAAGCCATACCTGGCATAGAGGCTGACAACAGTGGGCTCTACTACTTCCCTGAAACTAACAACAAGGAGCTTCTATATAGTCTATGCCTCCTAAATACTAAGTACCCAGTGCCAATTTGGGGCTTATGGTTTGTCACATTGTACCAATTTTGCAACTAGGGATGCTGAGCTCAGAAGGATCCTGCCCCAAATCGCATAGCGTGAAAGTGACAACTGGAATCAAACCCACCTCAATCTAGCTTCACTTCATCACACTCCCTCTACTCTTAAGGCATCAGTTTTTATATATTTTCTGTGATTTCTGTTTGTCTTGAATGAGTGAATACTGCTATTGCCGGTACTACTACTGTGATTCTATAACAATTTATAGAATGCTTAAAATGCATTGGTATTTAAACTGCACTGAGTATTTTATACATTCCCATGTTATACGATGTCATCCTTCCAACAACCAGATCCCTGATGCTAGAGCTTCTATTATCTTCATTAGACCAAAGGGGAGTCTGAGGCTTTAAGAAGCTGTCCCAAAGTCACTTGATAAGTGACAAAGCTGGTGAACGAACACAGTTCTCTCTCGCTTTCAAAGCTCTTGTTAAACACGACACACATTGCTTCCCATAATAAGCAAATGATGCCAGTTTTCCCCTGGAAGTTCTTCGAAGGATACTTTTACTCAGAAGTAGGACTCATTATAAACATTGGTGTGAGGTTTGGGATGGGGCAGAGGGAGGGGAGTGATGGGTAGCCTATGGGGAAGGGCACCACGAATGATCAAGTGGCAATAGATGATAGAGCTGGAAGTCTTGGAGAGCCCATCTAGGTCACTGACCAGATGGAGAAGCTAAGGCATGGAGGAGTGCAGACATTGGCAACCTCAAAGCACGGTGTGCTAGGCAGTTCTGAGCCCTTTACGTGCATCTACTTGCATCCCCACTGCAACCCTCATTCAAGAATGAGAATTCTGTAAGGGGAGGCTACCTAGATTGCCCAAAATTTTGTAACTAGGAAGTGACGAGAGGAGGCCTGGAGCCCAGTGCTCCTGCTCTGTGCAGTTTCGTCTCTGGTCTTCCCTTTCTGGACCTGGACCGAGGGGGCGGTGTTATTACTGAGGCAGCCCTTGGCAATCTGGCTGCATGATTTCCTTTTGAGGGGAAGGAATGCAGGAGACGGTAGATAATGCTCTTGCAGGTTTTTACACTCATGGGCATTTGTCCTAGATACTGGGGGGAGGGGTGTTCTGTGTGCTCCAAAATTTCATTTAAGAGATTCATTTGAAGTTTGAGAGACTGAGGGCAGATGACAGACTCATTTCTACAATCCCAGGCTAAAACTGAAATCTAAAGCACATGTTCACCCTAGTGCCAGACACCTCAAGTGCTTTCAGACCCAGAGATGTAGTGTCATGGTGCTATTTGCAGAAGTGTTTGACTCGGCCATAAGGGGATCGTTTCATTCAGTTCTGTTTAAAATCATGTAGCCAAAAACTAAAGCATTTTGCTCTGTGCGAAGACTTTTGGTAATTTACACCCTTCTATTGTAAGGCAGGACGTGTGTGTTTGGATTTGGGGGGATTGGGGGTTGTATATATATCGTATTCCTTTTGGCAAGTAATGCATTTAATCTATGGAGTTTTAGTCTACTATGCTAATCAACTGTGTTGTACTATCTCTTTAACATGACAACTCTGAATATTTTTAGAGTTGCATCATTTTGAGAAAGTCTGTCTTGTAACATGTGAAAATAGCATTGCATTTTTTTCTTACGGTGCTTGCTCAGCCAAATAAGTCATTCTAGGTATGAATAGAGTCCTAAATCTTCTACAATCCTTATTCCTTAGTTTGTGGATTATCTTAAAGTTTTGTAGGTTGATTTGGATGTGATTGCTTGGCAAAAAGGGCAAGGCACAATATTCCCATAAACTTTCAGCAAAGGCTTGTGATAAGTTATCTGATCCACAGGGGTATTTACAATCAACAAGGTATGTTTCATCAACAGCTTGTGAACTTGGGTGCAAATTGAGTTCACTTGTCCATTAGCCATTGATGGGCACAGACTCTACCCCATTTCCCAGAGTCATATAAAATGACTGTTAGACTATTGGAACATGACATTCTGAAACTGTATTGTCAAAAACACCAGCCACCTTGTCTAGATCTTCAGCTAGGAAAAGATGAGTAATGCAAACCAGTGTACATTAACGTTTTTTTAACTTATTTTAGACTAAGGGGGTTACATATGCAGGTTTGTTACATGTATATAGTGTGTGATACTAAGGTTTTGGGGTACAACTTAAACCGTCACCCAGGGGGTGAGCACAGTACCCAACAGTTTGTCTTCCATCCCTCCCTCCCTGCTGTAGCAGTCCCAACTGTCTGTTACTGCTATCTATATTTCTGTGAGTATTCAATGCTCAACTGCTATTTACCACTGAGAACAAGTGGTATTCGGTTTTCTGTTGGATTAATTCACATGGCCACTAGTTGCATCTATGTTGCAAAGGACATGATTTTGTTCTGTTCTTATGGCTGCATAGTATTCCATGCCATGCGTGGACCATGTTTTCTTAATCCAGTCCACTGTTGGGCACCTAGGTTGATTCCAAGTGTTGGCTATTATGAGTAGTAGTACAGCAACTCTGTTCTGATTCTTCCCAAGGTGGATGACCCTGCAGATCACTGAAATACCTCTTAAATGCATACCAAGGGTTTTGTTTTAGGTACAATTTATATGCAGTGAAACACAATCTGTCAGGCAGATGAGCTAGATTTGAGAAATTTCATGTATCTGTATAACCCACATGCCTAGAAAGATAAAATGCTCACCCTCATAGAAAGGGCCCCTCATTTTACCTTCCTAGTAAATCCCCAACACCTGCGATCCCATACTCCAAAGACTCCATTGACCTGATTTCCATCACTATTAGGTTTTCCTGCTTTCAATTTTTAATATAAACGAAATCATACAGAATGTACTCCTTGGTGTCTGCCTTCCTTTAATATTAATCATACACGGTACAAAAACTTTAATTTTTTAGTAGAGTTGACCAGGTCTTCTATGTAACTCAAATTGGTATTGAACTCCTGACCTCGAGCCATCCTCCTACCTTGTCTTCCCAAACTTTTGGGAATACAGGCGTGAGCTACTGTGCCCAGCCCTTGTCTTTTTATTGCTGAGTGTTCAATTGTAGGTAGAATTGCATTATAGTGAACCATTGTTGATCGGCTATTTGAAATTTTGTATTTTGAATAAAACTATGTACAACATGGGCTGAATGTTTGTGTCCCTCAAACTCATGCGTTGAAGCCCTAATCCAGTGTGGTGGAAGTGTGGCCTTTGGGAAGAGATGAGGTTTAGAATAATGAGGTCTTGAGAGATGGTGTCCTCATGATAGGATTAACTCGTTTCTAAGAGAAGACGGATCTCTCTGGTCTGACCTTCCTTCCTCAGAAATACTAGGCAAATGTCTTGGAAGACGTCTTGTAGACATGACTGTGAGATACTTGAAAGCTTTCTAAAGCACATCAGGACAGTTATCAGGATTGGTTTGCTAACGATCTTCAGCCGGAGGCATAAAAAACTGGAACCGTCTCCTAACCATTCCAACTACAAGTTTCCTGGAAGTTTAGAGCTTAGCTGTTTTAATGAGTCAAATGGTCAGTCCCCATCACCTACAATCCCATACTCTAAAGACGCCATTGACCTGATGAGAACTGTTCCATGAGTCAAAATGGTACCTAAAGGACATGTGCTGCTCTGTTCCTTCTCTTGTTCTTGCCTTGGAAATTTCAGCGCTGCTCTGTCTGAAAAAAGATTCTGGTTCACGTGGTCCCCTAAGCACATGAGCTAAATCAAGTCTTTGGCTCCTATCTGAGTCACTTAGACTATTTTTTTCTTAGAATTGTTCAAAGTTAAATTGAACAATGTTAGAGGTTTATTATGTAAGCAAAGTAAAGCCAGGTATATGGGTAAAAAGACTTTGGAACTTCAGGGAGTTAGGTTATTTGGTACAGGTGACTCCTGAGATTCATGACAGAAGATGGCAGGAAAAGAATACGGTCAGATTATTGGAGGGTATGTTTACAATTTTGAAACTGTAGGTACTTGTTTTTAGAAATTCATTCTACAGTTTAGGACTAATAGATGTCATCCAGAAAAGCTTAGCATAAATGTTCATCTAGAAAACCTAATCTCAATGCCAAGTGCATTGGTTCATGCCTGTAATCCCAGCACTTTGGGAGGCTGAGGTGGGCAGATCACCTAAGGTCAAGAGTTCGATACCAGACTGACCAATATGGCGAAACTCCCGTCTCTACTAAAAATCCAAAATTAGTCGGGCGTGGTGGCGCATGCCTATAATCCCATCTACTTGGGAGGCTGAGGTGAGAGAATTGCTCCAACCCAGGAGGCAGAAGTTTAAGTGAGCCAAGATCTCACCATTGTACTCCAGCCTGGGCAACAAGAGTGAAACTCCATTTCAAAAAAAGAAAACCTAATCTGAAATTCTACTTACTTTCATATTTTTGATTCTTAAAGTAGACTTGAAAACTATATCAAGCGTGATGGGTTAATACTGAGTGTCAACTTGATTGGATTGAAGGATGCAAAGTATTGATCCCTGGGTGTGTCTGAGGGTGTTGCTAAAGGAGATTAACATTTGAGTCAGTGGACTGGGAGAGAGGTAGACCCACTCTCAATCTCGGTGGGCACCATCTAATCAACTGCCACTGTGGCTAGGATGAAAGGCAGAAGAACATGAAAGGACTGGACTTGCTGAGTCTTCCAGCCTTTGTTTTACTCTTGTGCTGGACGCTTCCTGTCATCAAACATTACACTCCAGGTTCTTCAGCTTTTGGACTCTTGGACTTATAACAGTGATTTGCTAGGGGCTCTCAGGCCTTTGGCCACAGACTGAAGACCGCACTTTTGAGGTTTTGGCACTCGGACTGATCCACCACTGGCTTCCTTGCTCTTCAACTTGCAGATGGCCTATCGTGGGACTTTACCTTGTGAATGTGAGTCAATTCTCCTTAATAAACTCCCTTTCATATACACATGTAGTGTATTAGTTCTGTCCCTCTAGAGAAAACTAATACATCAAGAAATTGGAAACAGAACCAAATATCTGGCATGTTTGACTTCTAGAATATGGTAATTGATTTGACTTTAAAAGTCTCACAAATTTAAGTTGAGCTTTAGTCTGAGTATATCCACTGCACGTGAGATTCTCCTCTGGCATAACACACACTTTTGGGTTTTATTTGTGTATCAGAAAAGAATATAATACCTTTGAGCAATTTGGGAGAGTTTATAAAATTTGTGCTGATCATTCTAAACTCTGGCCCAGTGTCTTAGTTTCACAGAGTTCTGAGAAATGATGTGAGCTGCCCGAAGACTTCTTATCCCTTCTGATAACAATGGTTAAAGCGCTCAACGTAGTTTGTCAAGCATGACTTAATTTTCTTTACGGGTGAGTCTTGCTTCTCGAAACAACCTTAGGAGGTGGTAGGTGTCATTACTATCCCCCCTTTGCAGATATGCAAACTGCATGTTGGTGGCAGATCAGATATGGTGACGTTACTAAACTTAATCACACAGCAACTCAGCAGCAAGTTGTTTGACTTGGTTTTCAGCTAAGCAGAGAAGCCCAGAAAACGCATCAATGAGTTTTAAGTGTTCAACGGGACACGTGAAAGCCACACACAAGGCGTGCATAACTCAAGTTATGTGGTTTTTCTGTCCCCACACCCACCGACCCAGCCCACACTGTTTCAGATACTCTGATCCCGAAGCAGAGGCATGGATTTCATTACACTGGTTCTAAACGGCCTCAGGCTTCAATGAAGTCTTTTTTTTTTTCCAGCTACAATTTTCAGCAATAGTGTAACTTTTTTCTGTCGATTTTTTTTTTCTATTACATGTGGAAATTTGTCTATAGAAAAACATTGTCCAAGTGGAGAGTCATACCAGGGAACCAGAAAAAAAACGAATGAGCCTAGATAACTCTTCAACCCGCCGGCTCTCCCTTCTGAAGTCGAGAATGCCAAGCTGTCTCCTTTCTGTTGGAGATACTCCCCCACCCTGAATTTATCAGGCTGTGGAAAAACACCTGGAGCGAAAATAATCATGACAGCAATAACAACAATAGGTTTTATTGTACCCTAGGTGTGTGTGAAGCATAGTGCTAAGAACTTTATTTATTGTACCATTTAATTCTCTCCATAGCCTGTGGGGGTTTCATAGTCTTATCCCATTTTATCATCGGAACAAACAGGTTTCTACATGGGAAGTGCATCCCCAGGGTCATCCAGAAATGTGGGGAGAGGGCCGGGATTTGATACTTGGTCAGTGGGCCTGAAAAGCAAGTACCTTGAATTCAGATAAGATTACACATCCAGTTGATATGGTTTGGATTTGTGTCCCTGCCCATATCGCATCTCAAATTGTAACCCCCAGTGCTGGGGGAGGTGACTGGATCATGGGGGCAGACTTCCTGCTTGCTATTATTTTGAGACAGGGTCTCTATTGCCCAGGCTGGAGTGCAGTGTTGCAATCTTGGCTCACTGCAACCTTGAACTCCCGGATGCAAGCGATTCTCCTGCCTCAGTTTGCCAAGTAGCTGGGATTAGAGGTGCCCATGACCGTGTCTCTTAATAGAGATGGGGTTTCGCCATGTTGTCCAGGCTGGTCTGGAACTCCTGACCTCAGGTGAACCGTCCACCTCAGCCTCCCAAAGTGCTGGGATTTAGAATTGTGAGCCATCTTGCCCAGTTGTTCTCCCTTGCTGTGCTTGTGATTGTAAGTTCTCATGCGATCTGGTTTTTTAAGTGTGTAGCATGTTCTCAGTCTGTCTTCCTCCTGCTCCCACCATGGAGGACGTGCCTGCTTCCCTTTTGCTTTATGCCATGATTTGTGGGTTCCGCCCCAGCCATGCTCCCTGAACAGCCTGTGGAACCATGTGAGTCACTTAAACATCTCAATTACCCAGTCTCAGGTTCTTTATAGGAGTGTGAGAACCAACTAATATACCAGTTACCACCCATGAGGTATTATGAAAACAATAAGCATTTATGGGAAATAGATGAAAGCTTCCTATTCAGACATTTGCATAGTGTTCTGGTCTTTATTTCAAGAGTCTTTTTCATCCATCAATGGCCATGCCAGTTTACACATGAAATTCCTACTTGTGGGGTCTCCACCAGTGCAAACAGATACACACAAGGAACTCTATTGCCTATCTTGAAATAGAAGGAACAAATGGGAACAGAAGCTTAAATTGGAGAGAAACTTGTCTTTTCTTGGTGTGTCTATCCTGCCAGATCTTTGTGCAACCACCTGGGCCTGCTTCTATCACAAGGTACGAAACTGCCAAGTGGAGCCTTGTTGAGAACAGTAATTTTTTCCACCTGCTTATGATGGCACTTAGGCATGACTTCTTGAGAAGCACTTTCAATATGGCAGAGCACACTGACAGTAATATATGTGTGTGTGTGTGTATATATATATGTATATATAAATATATATATAAGTATATATAAATATATATATATATATATATTTAAAGTAGCCAATGGATATGTAACCCTAGAGATTGAAACTGACCACTGGCCTCGCTCCTATTGGAATGGGGAAC
Organism: Macaca mulatta; assembly: GCF_049350105.2. Taxonomy (NCBI): domain Eukaryota; kingdom Metazoa; phylum Chordata; class Mammalia; order Primates; family Cercopithecidae; genus Macaca; species Macaca mulatta. The sequence continues at coordinate 9,007,309 of NC_133425.1, read as the reverse complement.
CTCAGTGTCTGAGGCAGGTCTGTCTCTTGCATCCATCAGCAGCTAAATGGTGCTTTTTAGCCTGTAAACAGGGCTGGCTATATTACTTAATTCTCACCACAGTCTGACAAGTTATTTTCCCCATCTTTATTACAGAAGGAAACTTAGGTTGATGACTTCCAGAGTAAACCAGGGAGGTCCTGGAAAAAGCCAGGATTTACTACCTGATTCATCAGACTCCAAAATATCTGCTCTGAATCTACATATGCCTGTTGGGTCCCAGGTGAACTTGGCATACGTTGTTCCAGCAGATTTTAAATATGAAAAGATTGATTGAATATATATTTTCATTTTCAAATGGAGTGAACAATTATTCTAAGATCATACTTAGCCACTCCATGAAATTTTTAGAAAGCAGTATGTTTTTACATGAGTGAAGGTGGTATAACCATCAGATTCTATAAAAGGCCCCTGGGATGTTCTGGGAAAGCACATACCATTCTTATGAGCCCTATTGAGTTGGATAAGGTTCAGGATAGGGGCATGTGTTTATTCCACACTGTAGAACTTTTCAAAGATGAAATCATAGGTATACCCTACATGGGAACATCCCGTGCTTACCTGCCATCTGTCACTGTTAACATCAATGTGTTAACAGGTGTGTTTTTTGCATTATTGGTAGATCCTTGAACTTTAAGTGATATGACGAAAAGCATCCCCAACAGAAATGTGAGGGGAAATATTTAAGTTATAGTGGATGGAGAAGGGAGGGAGAGGTTGTGTTGGGCGCCGGGGGGGGGGGTGTTTAACCAAATCCTTTGATGGTTTGAGTGCCTCTGTATGAACACCAGTGTTTATACAAGAGGATTTCAGTATCTCATTAATTTTCACAACCCCGTGAATTATCCCCATTTTCTGATAAAACCGAAGGAAGTTTTGCATTTATAGCTATATAGCTAATATTTGCAGAGCTGGGATTCAAAGACCAGACATTATGACTCCAAAATCTCATGTGTTTGTAGACTTACTGATATTTCATTATTTAAAACTCAAACTACACTGACTGACTGACTGTATAATTGACATAAAGTGTACCCAAAGTGTGCAACTCAATGAGTTCTTACCTGAAATTACTGCCAAATCAAGATAGTGAACATATCCAGTACCCCGAGGGTATCCTTGTGTCCCTCCCTTGATTTCTCACCATTCAAACCCTGGCCTAAGGTCATCACTGCTGTTTTCTGTCTCCATAGTCTTAAATCTTGGTGACTCTTCTCCCATCCAATGACATTAATATATTTTTTTCTTCCGATGCATGTGTGAAAGGCTAATAAACATCCCAACGTTTAGCTCAATATCCTCCTGGGCCTATGAGCGGCCCTGAGGTGAGTGTCTTCCTTTGAATGCCCTCACTCCACACTTCTCTGCAGGGCACTTTCTCCTCTTGATGGTCTCTAAATCCCTAAGAGTAAAAATCCCCAGGCTTACAGGGCAGAGGAAAGAGTTAGCAAAATCTTCAAGAGCTGACCCTTCTACCAGGGGGAGGGAAGCACAGCTGTTTGGATGTGTTCCTGGAACCCACATGATGTACAGTACACAGTTTGCTAATAACTTAGCTCTCTGCTTACAAAAGGATTAAAAGAACATACACGTGACATGTCACTCCTTCCCCATAGTACCATCTCCCTATATTTCAGAGTTACGATTTCTCCGAAAGGGAAGCCGTCTTGGATGTAGCGAATTTAAACCGTTAGGCATTGGATTAGGCCCTGATTTAAAGTTCTAGTTTTAATATTAAAAAGATGAGTGTTACTTTTATATCGAGAAGCAATGTGTAAACAAATAAAAAATTCATTAGAGACAGGCTGCTATTGCTGAGATGAAAGTTTGATGTTACAGCTAGGCTTTCAAAAGCCTAAAACCCAGTCAGTGGGTCATTAGCTCAGCAGGCAGCCAAACTAAAAAAGAGCAATTTTGAGATGTGGGCAATGTCTGTGGTCTTCGTTTCTTCAAAGTTTCAAAAATTAACGTAAGTATTTCCCCCCCATCTGGGAAAATGCTAACAGATACCGTCATGGTTATGTTGAAAATTATATTTCAACTATGCTTCTGAGTCTTGTTTCTTCAACTTTACCACCTAATCACGTGCCACTAAGCACAGAAATTGAGAAGTTTGAGGGCATGAAATATTGTAGTTCACTCAGTTCACAGCTGGGAAGTAGTTTTCATTTTGTAAATGCCATCAAGTCTCAGGGCTGAAATTCAAGGTCATGGACTCTACAGCATGCATACACCTGTAGTTCTTATCTACTTAAGTTTGTTTGTTTTTTTTTTTTAACTTTTGGCAATGCAATATATTTCATGGCACACAATCTGTTGTGTGAAAAGGATGGAAACCTTGTTAATGACACTGATCCAAGCCTGACCAATCGGAGCACCCTACTCTCCTACCAGGCACATTGGTCTAAGGAGGAACAACCAGAATCCTTCTGCAGCGTATGCTAGGTCTTTGCTATACATGGTTCCAGCAAGGAAGAAAAAGCCATCTATTTAGCTAGGTTTTCTAAGTTGAAGCAACATAGGCTAGAGGCTGCCACATGGCAACTACCCCAGCAAATAGAGGCAGCCAATTTGAAAAAAAAGAAAAAGGACTAAACAAAGTGAAACAGAACTGAGAGATGAGAAAAGATCTGACAAAGTTGCATGTTTGTGAAATCGGGCATGTTTGAACTTGGTACCCAATACATCTCCAACACATTTGTTGCTGCTGTGAGCCAATTTGAGTTAGAGGTCTGTTTCTGCAACTGAATGAATCAAAACCAATATAATTCAAAAAGTCTTTCCTCTGATTAGTCTGAGCATAGGGTAAATACTGACCACTATAGGCAAATCATCCACTATCTTCTTTTTTTTTTTTTTTTTTTTTAGTACTTGAGCTTCTGCAACTCTTGGTGTCTCTTGCAGACTAGAAAGTACCTGTTATCAGACTGGGGTCATAGGATGGTAGAATGAGTATAAGACTTTGGACTAATTAGTGTCATTGAAAATGACAATTTCTCCTCTTTAAGGCTGAATAGTATTCCACTGTGTGTAAATCACATTTAAAAATCCATTAAGTTACAAGTGGACACAGATTATATCCACATCTTGACTATTATGAATAATGCTGTAATGGGTATGGGAGTGCAGCTATCTCTAACATTTAATCTCAATTCCTGTGTGTACATGTGTGTATATGTGTGTGTATATCCTTCCAGAAGTGTGACTGCTGGATCATAGGGTGATACGGTTTGGCTCTGTGCCACCTAGATCTCACCTTGAATTGTAATCCCCACATGTCGTGGGGGGTAACTGAATCATGGGGGCTGGTCTTTCCTGAGCTGTTGCTGTGAACAAGTCTCATGAGATCTGATGGTCTTATAAAGGGGAGTTCCCCTGTCGAAACTCTTGCCTGCCACCATGCAGGATATCTCTTGCTCTTCTGCCGTGATTGTGAGGCCTCCCCAGCCATGTGGAACTGAGTCAATTAAACCTCTTTCCTTTATCAGTAACCCAGTCTTGGATAGTTCTTTATTAGCAGAGTGAAGATGAGCTAATGTATATGGTTAACCCTATTTTTAGTTAGAGAAACCTCTATACTGTTTTCCAAAATGGCTGTGCCATTCCCACCAACAATATACAAAGGTTTTCACTACATCCTAGCCAACACCTGTTACCTTTTGTCTTGATGGCCATTCTAACAGGTATAAGGCGATATCTCATGGTTTTAATTTGGATTTGCCTGATTAACGATGGTGAGCATTTAAAAAATGTTTTTTACATGTCTTTTGAGAATATTTAGGTTCTTTGCCCATTTATTCATATTTGTGTTCTTATTGAATGGTTTGTGTTTCTTGCATATTTTGGATATGATCTCCTTATCTGATGTATGATTCGCAAATATTTTTTCCCTATCTGTGTGTTACCTCTTCATTCTGATCTTAAGTGAAATAAGCGGGGCATATAAATGAGAATATTGGATGATCTCACCGGAGGCTGGGGATATGAGTTGGTGCGGCCAAGGGAAATGGTCAAAAGGTACGTTTCTGTTCCTTACAGGTGGATTGAGTTCTGACCTTTTTCACATCAAGGTGAACGTAGTTAATGATGTATTATACCTCAATTGTTAAAGGAATGGATTTTAAATGTCCTTACCAAAAAGAAATAAGCATGTGAGGTGATGTGTTAGCCTGACTTGCTAATTCTGCAATGTATACATGTATCAAGGTATCACATTGTATCCCATAAATAAATCCATTTATGTCATTTAAAAATAAAATTCAGCACTTGTATGTTTTAACATGTGGACAGACAGGCTCAAAAAATCCTCTTGCAACCCAGAACTCATTGGTCAGTATGAGTCTTGATACATGTAAGAAGGGATTTGGGAGGCCGTGCTGGATGAATCAAGAGGTGAGTAGTTTGAGACCAACCTGAACAACATGGTGAAACCCCGTCTCTACTAAAAATACAAAAATTAGCTGGGCGTGGTGGTGGGTGCCTGTAATCCCAGCTACTCAGGAGACTGAGACAAGAGAATCGCTTGAACCCAGGAGGTGAGGGTTGTAGTGAGCTGAGATTGTGCCACTGCACTCCAGCTTGGGTGACAGAGGGAGACTGTTTCAAAAAAAATAAGACAGCTGATGGGGGGGAGCATTGATAACCATAAAGGTTGGTTCCAGGCTGGGGACATTAACACATGCCTGGAATCCCTGCAATTTGGGGGCCGAGTTGGGAGGATTGCTTGAAGTCAGGAGTTAAAGACCAGCCTGGATAAGGATATAACAATACCCCATCTCCACAGAAATGTAAAAATTGGCTGAGTTTGGGGGCATGCACCAATAGTTGTAGCTACTTGGGAAGGAGAGGCTGAGGCAGGAGGCTTCAGTCCAGGGGTTGGAGGCTGCAGTGAACTCGGACGGCACCACCGTACTCTCCAGCCTGGGCAACAGAGTAAGACCCTGTCTTTCGATTTAAAATTCGTTCTAGGGTTGTAGAATAGATAAAAAGCTATAGGACATAAGGGGAATCCCAGCTATATTTTGTATTCCAATTTCATATTGACATGCTGTATCAAGATTGCTTTTTTGTTTTAAAGGCTATGTTGAGAACATGTCTGGAGTTAAAGGTATTAGAATATTCAACAGATCTTTATTAGCATGATAGCTTAGGAATGAATGACTTGAACTCATTCACATTTAGAGAGGTTGTCAAATTGAGAACTGGGCAGAGCCACCTACTCTAAAAATGACCCTAAAGTAAATTGGTTGAAGAAATTAGATCCCAAAGATTCTTAGTGAATTTTGAAGTCTTCATCAGTATATCCATATTAAAGGGAGATGAAGTGTAGGCTAACAGGACAACTGAATTTAAGCATCAGTCTTTTTTTTTTTTTCTTTTTTAAAAACTTTTTAGATTCAGAGGGTACACATGTGGATTTTGTTACAAGGGTATATTGTATGATGCTGAGGTTTAGAGTAAGATGGAACCCATCACCCAGGTAGTGAGCCATAATATCCAATAGATGGTTTTCAACACCTGCCCCTTTCCATTATATTTCTATCAATTCTTTCACCATCTTATGTCACTTAGTTTCTCATTTCTTACTACTCCAGTCCAATTTTAACTACTGCGTGTATGTCTCTTCCAGGACCAAGTCACTGATTATTATGTTAGCTCTTTTGGCGTAGTGTGCAAACTTCTTATGCCCATCTTTTCTACAAAAAGTAGTGCATTGTATTTAACTTTCAAATCCATTTCAATATATTTGTCTATGCCTTAATATTTCTAGCTCCAATTCCACTTCTCAATTTTTCAAAAGTTAAGCATCAGTCTTTTTAAAAAGGGCTAACTTGCCAGAGCTTTGTAGCTCTTCTTGGTGGCTAGACCCAGAAGAGAACGTTAACAATCACTGCAATGTGGCTCTCGGGAAGCCACATCCCTAGGAGAAAGGGGAGAAAACCACATGAACAGATCACCCCATGGGACAACAGAATCTGAACAGCAGCCCTTGAGCCCCAGAGCCCCAGATTTTTACTCTTAGTCCACCCCAATGAGAAGGAACCGGAAAAGCAATTCTGGTAAAATATGACAAACCAAGGTTCTTTAATATCCACAAAAGCTCACCAGCAATACATCCAAATCACGAAGAATTCTCTGAATTGCCAGAAAAAACAATTCAGAAGGTCAATGACTAAGCTACTCAAGGAGGCACCAGAGAAAGGTGAAGTCCAACTTAAATTTTAAAAAATACAGTATTAAAAGGGCTAACTTGAAGATAAATCTTTGGAAGATAAAATCAACTCCAGCTTTTTAGAGGAACTAAGGTGACCTTGATGGACGGTGGAAGGAATCACGACATCCAATTCCTTTTAAATAAAAATTTGACGAGTATAGACTTTGGAATGCTTCAGACTGGGTTCAAACCCTGGATTTTTTTAGCTAACAACTTCGGGAGACTGTCTATCGGCAGCATGAGAACAGACCAATACATAACAGACACTGGTAATTTATAAACAAAAAGCTTTTAATGGCCTCACAGTTACACATGGCTGGGGAGAGACCCCACAATCATGGCAGATGGTCTTACCTGAAGGCAGGCAAGAGGGAACTTGGCCAGGGAAAACCACCCTTTATAAAACCATCAGCTCTCATGAGATGTATTCATCATCGCAAGAACACAGGAAAGACCTGCCCCCATGATTCAACCACCTCCTACCAGGTCCCTCTAATGACATGTGGGAATTGTGGGAGCTATGATTCCAGATGAGATTTGGGTGGGGGCACAGACAAACCATATCAGCATTGCTTTCCCTTCTTGAGCTTTGGCTTCCTCATATATAAAATGAGGATGGAATAGTAACAGACTCGGGCTTCCCAGACCCACTCTGATCAAATTAAATCCTTATGAGTGAAGTTTAGGGCAGGGGTGTTTTATAAAAGCATTTCATGTGATTCTGATGTGTGGCCAGGTTTGGGAACCTCTTGAATAGATCTAAAGCATTCTATCTCAAATTTTAGGCTGTATGCCATGCAAATCACCTAGACTTTGAGCACTAGCAACCCAAATTGCCAGGGTCTGAAAAGGGACTCAGATCTGCCTTGTGAGCAGGCTCTCCAGGTGCTTCTGATGTAGGCAACCCATGGACCACATTTAGAGGGGAGGAAAAAAAATGCCTTCAGCTCTTTCATCTTTGATGTACTAAGAATCTGCTGGGGAAAGGTATCCAGTGGGCTGTATTGATTAGAAAGAGAATCTTCATTTTAAGCAGCAGAAAAAGTGTTGGTTTTCAGAAATAGAATTAAGTGAAAATGTATAGGTCAGCAGGACACTGTCCAGACAAACATAAGGGGGAAACAGACGGTAAAATGTGTTGCTTGGGACCTCTGATGAGGATGCCAAGAGCACGGTGTCTGACTGTAGATCTGACGGCCCATGGAAGTCTCAATTGCTTATGATTCTTGTTTCCTTTTAATGTCCACTCCCCATGAAAATTATAAGACAAGCCTTATAAGACAAGATGTTGGTTCTGAGAATAGGCTATGAAATCTGTGGCTTCCATCTTGTGGGCACTCTGGCTCTTTTTACTTGCTGAAGGAAGCTGGCATGTTGTGAGCTACCCTACAGATAGGCCTTCATGGCTGGGAACTGAGAAATGAAGGCCACTGGCTATAGTCAGAAAAAAAAAAAAACAAAAAAACCTCAGGCCCCAGTTCAGTCTGCAAGGACTTGAATCCTGCTAATAGCGTTGAAAGTAAGCTGGGAAATGGATCCTTTCCCATCCAACACTTTACATGATAGTGGCCCCCACCAACACTGATTGCAGCCTGTTGCAAAACCCTGAGCAACCTGGACCTGTGGCCCACAGAAACTACAAATGTTTTTTTTCTTTCTTTTTTTTTTTTTCTTTGAGACAGGGTCTTGCTCTATCGCTGAGGCTGGAATGCAGTGGGCGATCTTGGCTCACCGTAGCGTCAACCTGGACCTCCTGGATTTCACGTGTTCCTGTTTCAGCCTACTGAGTAGTAGCTGGGACTACAGGAGTGTACCATGGTGTTCAGCTATTTTTTTTTTTTTTTGACAGGATCTCCTGATGTTGCCTAGCCTGGTCTTGCACTCCTAGTCTCAAACGATCCTCTTGTCTTGGCTTTGGAAATCTTACAGGTGTGAGCCACTGTTCCCAACCATGTTTGTTATTTTAAGCTATTAAATTTGGAGGTAACGTGTTATGCTACAACAAATAACTTATGGAAAGACTTACATTTATTGTGACTCTAATGATCTGGCAGCTCACTAGGAAAGTCTTGGGAAAGCTATACCAGTGACAGTTTTGTGGGTCTTGGGGGACACTTCCAAAGCTTTGCTTTTAAGACCAAGCTTCTAATCTGGCTCCACCAATTTCGAGTAGCTGTGTAGCCTTCTCTCACTTCTGAGACCTGGTTTTCCTATCCAGAAAATAGAGATGGCCTTGTCTACCTTGAAAGTTGGGAATTGGTGATGAAGTGGTTCTTACCACAAAGACAGTAAAGCTTTTTATTTTGACATAAAGAAGCAGTTTTACAAGGTATGGTCGGCAGGATTTCTGCACCCTAGTGAACAAGCTCTGAGTAATCTCCTTGAGTATGGGAGGAGTCTGACTAGGATGCAATAGCACTACCTTGGTAGCAGTAATAGGTTACTTAGCATTTGACAGAGTTAATCTGAAGGGAGAGAATCCTGGGTGAGTCTGAACTAGTTAGAAGAAACTTTAAACGAATGTGAAGAAATTCAAAAAGCATACCTTTTTGCTCACCTGGAAGAAGGTGCAAATATCCACATAGTAAACTTTCTATGGAGCTGCCTGGAAAAGGAATCGCTGGGTGGCTTTTACGGGCTAAGAAGTCACCAGCTAACAACTAGCAAGGAAGGTGGGGACCTTAATCTTAACTCCATGAGGAACCAAACTTCGTCGACAACCTTGATGAAGCTAGGAAGGTGATCTCAAGCCTCGTGGGAATCAGCCATAGTCAGAACCTCAGTTGTAGCTGGGGAGATCCTGAGCACAGGGTCCATCTCTAATGCATACCTAGACTTCTTGACCCCCTAGAAATTGTAAGAACTCAAATGTGTGCTTCAAGTTACTAAGCACGCCTAATTTATTTTAAAGCAATAGACATTAATACTCAAGGTTACGATGGTTCACCTAATGGTATGTCAGGCACATTTGTAATGTTTCACTTTGACTGTTACTGGAAAAGAGGTTCCGATCCACACCCCCAAGGGAGGGTTCTTGGATCTTGCATAAGAATTCAGGGCGAGTCCACAGGGTAAAGTGAAAGCAAATTTATTGAGGAATTCAAGGAATAAAGAACGGCTACAGTATAGAACAACGGCATGGGGCTGCTCAATTGAGTATACTTATTTCTTGATCATATGCTAAACAAGTATATCATGAGTTTTCCTGGAAAGGGGCAGGCAATTCGCTGAACCCAGCGTTTCTCCCCTTTTTACACTACATAGGGTAACTTCTGGACATTGCCATTGCATTTGTTAAACTGTCATGGTCCTGGTGAGAGTGTCTTTTAGCATGCTAATGTATTATAATTAGCATATAATGAGCAGTGAAGGGGGGAACCAAGGGTCACTTTCATCACTATTCTGCTTTGGGTGGGTTTTGGCTGGCTTCCTGTTTCATCAACAGCGTCTTTATGATCTACATCCTGTGATCCCAATGCTGCGTACCTCCCATCTCATCCTGTGATAAGAATGCCTAACCACCTAGGAATAGGGCCCAGCAGGTCTCCGCCCTATTTGACCCCACCCATATTCAAGATGAAGTCGCTGTTTCAAAGCCTCTGACATATTTCAAATGCCTCTGACTATACTTATTCTATTTTGGTAACCCCTAGTGCTCAGCGCTCTGGGGAAAGGTGGAGCATTGTTGATGAGCAAAGAAACGGGTAAAAGAATGAACAAAGAGGGTAGGGTTTCTACCCCTTGGGTATTGAGACTGAAGAAGGAATAGTGCTGCTAAAATGGCTGCTCCTAAATCACGCTCCTTGATACGCCCTAGGAGTTCACTGTGTCTCCTTTGGGACTTAGGATTTGCTGACTCGGCCAATACAATCCCTAAAAGATAAGCTTGTAGTATGTGCTGGGTTATTTCCCAAAAACCTGAGCATTCGTGACAACCAGAAGTAAAGTAAATGAATGGCTGGCTTTTTAAGAGAATAGCTACCGGTGAAGAGGAGCCAATGTTTGCACTTCTGAGAAGTATGGGGGCAGAAGCAGAACTTTTACTCAGACTGATGACAGTGATAAATCAGATGCCAGCATCACCCATGGGATCGGCCAGAATGATGGTGGCCTCACTCCTGAGGCTTATGCTAAGGTAAGACTAGAAATGAGGTGACAGGGCTGGGTGCACTGGCTCGCACCTGTAATCGCGGTACTTTCGGAGGCCGAGGTGGGTGGATCACTTGAGATCAGGAGTTTGTGAAACCAACCTGGCCAACATGGTGAAACCCCATCTCTACTAAAAATATAAAAATTAGCCAAGATGGTGAAATACGGTGAAATCTCATCTCTACTAAAAATACAAAAATTAACCGGATGTGGTGGCAGGTACCTGTAGTCTCAGCTACTTTGGGAGGTCGAGGCAGGAGAATCACTTTAAACCTAGGAGGTGGAGGTTGCAGTGAGCTAAGATCACGCCATTGTACTCCAGCCTGGTCAACAGAGCGAGACTCCATTTCAAAGATGGCCAACAGCATCCTTCAATGGTCTGTAGCAGCATTGTCCAATGTGGGCACCTCAAGCTGAGCCTAGATATGGGTTTTTTAAAGAAATTTGATTTTTAGAGTTGGGGTCTTGCTCTGTCCTCAAGACTGGAGTGCAGTGGTGCCATCAGGTCAATGAAGTCTGGAACTCCTGGGCTCAAGCAATCTTCCCACCTCAGCCCTTCCGCATAGCTAGGATTATCAGCCACTACCATGTCTAGCTGATTGTTTTTCATAGCAATGGGGATCTCACACTATTGCCCAGGCTCATCTCATACCCCGCTTTGGTCTCTCAAAGTGTTGATTATAGGCATGAGCTACCATGCCTGGCCAGATGTGGCTTTTGAGCACTGGAGATACGGCTGGTTCAAACTGAAATGTGCTGTAAAATTTATGCCAAGTACCAAGACTTAGCATGAAGATGTAAAATCGCCTTATCTCTCTATTCATGACTTGTTGAAATACTATTTTTAATATTGAGTTAAGTAAAATAGACTAGTTGAACCTATTTTTACTTCTGTGGCATGTCTGCTAGACAACTTAAAAATTATATATGCATCTTTCCTTATATTTTTGGTAGACAGTGCCAGTTTAAAGCATGAGGAAATCTATACTGGAGGAGGCAAGGCCAAGAAAACTGAAGCAAAATCAAACTTGCGCTAAAATATGACAAGTCTATATGGTTACTAGATAAGTAAATCATGATACTTTTACACTTTCAAATCTAATATTAACCAGAATAGGAAGAGTTTTCCAGTCTTTTCTCTCCCTGTCCATTCTATTTCCCTCCCATTACCTCCTCCCCTCTCCTCTCCTCTCTCCTCCTCTCCTCTCCTCTCATTTCCTCTGCCTTCTTTTTTTTTTTTCTTGGAGAGATAGGGTCTTGTGCTGTCATCCAGGCTTGAGTGCATTGGTGTGATCTCAGTTCACTGCAACCTCTGCCTCCTGGGTTCAAGAGATCTTCCCACCTCAGCCTCTGAAATAGCTGGGACTACAGGCACATGCTACCATGCCTGGGTAATGTTTTTGGTATTTTTTTTGTAGAGGGGGTCTCACCAGGTTGCTTAGGAATAGTCTCAAACTCCTGGGCTCGAGTGATCTGTGGACGTCGGCCTCCCAGAGTGTTGAGGTTACAGGTGTGAGCCACCATGCCTGGCCTATACTTTGCGCTTTGTAGATGGGATGACTTTAAAGTCATCTTAAGTGACCATACTGTTAAAAAATGACTTATTGGGACCGTCTCGTTCTTAGATTTTAATCTCATTGGCTATCTAATAAACCTACCTCCAGACCCAGGATCTATCAGTGCAATGCCTCTTTGAGTTCCTGGCTGGTTGGCAGTAAGGGAGTGGGCATTCTAGGAGAATGGAAAGAGCTGTTCTGTCTCAGGTAGTCATTGCTTGGTTTAGATGCCTGCTTCTAGGAAGGAATGTGGACACTGTTTTCCCAAGCTTCCAACTTCTCAGGGGACACATTCTATGAAATCTCCCCATTTTCAAACACTGGAAGTTAAATATCTTGTAAATACCTGTACATACCCAACAACAGTCTTCGGGGGCATTTAGTTTCCAAAGCCACCAGGGAGTTGGGTTCCATTCTACACCTTGGACTCAGTCATGGTATCCTTGTGACTGATGTGGAGAGGCTAAGAACATTTATTTCTTTCCTAGCAGTGGTACCCAGGAATTTAGAGGTTAGGGCAGGGATATTGAAGAAAATGGCTATGGCCTATTGGGGAGTCGCAGGGATGAAACATTACTTCTTATCCCAACATTTCAGTTGCAGCCTTGGCTGATCAATTCTCCTTCCCTCTCCAAACCCCAAACACAGACCCGTATGGACATGGATGCTGCTCTGTTAGAAGAGAAACCAAGTTGGTAGGAAACCTAATTGTCAGTATGTAGTGAGTTTTAAAATACTAAGTTCAGTTTGCATTGGAATATTGTTTGTCTCCTGTAGCACAAATACATCTCTATGATCTTATCTAACCCTAATATCTATGGGGCAAAGGGTGGGTCTTGGGTACCTATAACAATTTGTTATTGGAGTTGAGTGTTCTGTTTCAATTCAAATCTATATCAAAGTGACAAATTCCTGGCTGAAAAATATCTTGAGGCAAAATAAGGAGAGGAGAGGGGTGAAGATTTTACTGCACGTTTTCCATCTCACCTTTTTCTTACAATCGGCTTCCAAAGTCATTATATTTCCTTCTATTTTACTAAGGAGGATGTGGGGATTTAATGTGGTTGGGCGTCTTGGCTGAGAACCAAGTGGTGGAGCTTGAGATTCACACATGGGGCAGAGTGGCTCTGATGCCTTGGGTTTCTCTACATTTGTGGATACGCACTGCAGATATGCAAAGCACACGCAGGTTCCTAGGTGGCTGCCCGTGGAGTACAGCCAGATAGCAAAGCACAGCTAAAATGTTCAAGAATAGCTCTGAGTAGGTGAGCAGCCTCCCAGGTTTTCCAAATTCAACCTCACTTAACGCTGTCCTGTGGTTATAAAAATCCAGCACCTCTTTTCAACGTAGGTCTTTCCCCCGTCCTCCCCCAAATGGAGGGTAACTTTTTAAGACTCGAAACCCTCAGTGTTGCACAATCTTACTGAATCGTCATCAAAATCCAATGAGGCATTTCCAAAATTTGAAAACTGAGCCCCAGAGAGGCTAAATTGCCAAAGTCACACAGCTGGGAAGATGGAAGATAGAAGAGGTGGGATCTAAATTGACGTTCATCTAGAATTTTTTACAAAACGACAAAGGCTGGACATAGGGTGGCTCATGCCTATAATCCTAGCACTTTGGGAGACCAAGGCAGGAGGGGATCATTTGAGCTCGGGATTTCAAGACTAGCCTGGGCATCCTAGTGAGACATCATATCTAAAAATTTAAAAGAGGAAAAAGACCTCTAACCACTAAATTTTGCTGTCTATTATGCTGCATGCCTAAATCTTTGGCTTACTGGAAACAACAAAGATCTAGTGTCTTTCCATCAGCTTAGAAGAGTCAGTTATTTTTGAGTGATAGAAAAATTTTAGGAAGAGGAGTTGATTTTCTTTTTCCCCTGCCATGCGTGGCATAATCATTTTGAATTTCGGTATTTGTTGTAACAGAGTTTTGCGGGTTTTTCCTTTTTTCATAAAATGCGTACTACCCCACCTCCCCTTCACACACTTTTTGGGGTGAGAGAACAGATCTTTGGGGAAAAAAGGGAAAATAGTAGAACAATACATCATCTAGTCACGCAATTTAGGAAAATAAAGGAAAAAAGCAGCAGCAAGCCAGTTACGCTGACAGCCCTGTCCAGCTGAGTGGCAGTTCGGCTGCTGCTGAAATTCTGCTTACAGTAATGAATTTCAATGCCACTTGCCAGCCTAGGAGTGTTTGGGGGAGATAAAAGTCGAGCTTGTGTGCTGTGCCTCTGACCTGGTTTTCAGTTCTAGACAACTTTGTGGTGTGGTTGCAGAAAGTTTGGCTTTCCAGATGTGAGCATGAGGGCTTCGTGTTCTGGCCTGTAGTTCTATTGCTGTCTGCTTTAAGGCAGATTTTTGGAGGGGGGTTGTGGAGGGTTTAACTTGCTTTATAAGGTTTGCTGGAGTCTGCATGCTGATGAGCTGCCAATTTGCATTCTGCGCCTTCGCAGCCATCACCTGCCCACAGCAGCACCATTACCCTACTTCCTGGGTTTCTGCTCTATTTTCTACCTGCAGCTGCTATATATATATATTTTTTTTCTTTAGAGCCTGGGAAATTCTCTTGCTCTCGCTGACTTTGCTTCATTCAAGCAACAAGCCATCTGTCTATTTCAGTCAGGGAGCTTGGATGTCAAAGTTCCAGGCACCTGCCCGATTTCATGAGGAATCATCATGGGAGGAGGGGGTGGTATGCATCAAAGGAAGACCCTGGGGCCCTCTTGATAACCCACCATCTAAACAAGTGCTTGCTAGGCAGCTGTGCAGTAAAGAGTAAAGAGTGCAGTGTGCAGTAAAGAGAAGAATGCTTTGGCTCCTAGCTCCAAGGCTTTTATACGCTTTGTTAGGTGGGGCAAATTGCTTCCCTAGGCTGCTGCAAGGACTAAGTGCCAGGATATATGCTAAGTGTTTTAGCATGTAGCAACAACTTTGGAGTCAGTGACCATGATTCGGCTCTGCCACTTAACAGCCATATGCCCTGGGCATGTCCCTAGCCTTGCTCAAGCTTCTGGTTCCTTTCGGGTAGACTGGGGCAATAACAGGACTTATCTTGTGAGGTTGTGAGGATTAAGATAATGGTAATAAGTCCCATTTCCTGATCGCTTACCCTGTCCAGTACCTACATGTTCTGTAAGAATTAGCATATATATTTGGTCTGATAATGTATCTATTATACTTATGCACATAGAGACACTAAAAAGTAGTTGGTCTCTGTGCATAGAGGTTTCTTATGTATACAATTGCATACAGTTCTATTAAACATATGTGTATATGTACGTATACTAGATATACTATGTATCTTTTAACAGTCTGGTTCTGTTGCTCAGGCTGGAGTGTAGTGGTGCAATTATGGCTCACTGCAACCTTGCACTCCCAGGTTCAAAAGATCGTCTCACCTCAGCCTCCCTAGTAGTTGGCACCACAGGGGTGCCACCACCACACATGGCTCATCTTTTAATCTTTTGTAAGAGACAAGGTCTCCCTATGTTGCTCACAGTGGTCTTGAACTCCTGGGCTCAAGTGATCCTCCAGCCTCTGCCTGCTTCCCCAAAGTGCTGGGATTATAGGTGTGAGCCACCACGCCCAGCCAAAATGTGTATATTATTTGATCTTTAAAATACTTAAATGCATATGGATACATGTACATTGTATAGATATATATGTGATTTATTAGATAAAATGCTTTGTTAGGCTAAGTGTTTTGTGTGTTTTAATGTATCTCATTATAAGAACCCTTTAAGGTAATGGTGCAATTATCCTCAATTCATGGGTGAGGTAACTGAAAGAGGTCAGGAGAGGTTCTAAATGCCTTCTGTATGAACTTAGACACTTGTGTAAATACAGAGATCATATATTTTGTAGAGCGTCTGGCAGTGTATTAACAAATTTTATCTATTCTTAATAGATGTTACAATACTTGGTCCTTTTAGAAAATGACACTATTAGTTTTAAATCTTCTGTATTTTCACAATACCACCTTGCTACTGAGACAACGTTACTCCTTTGAGATAGTTGGCAAATTCCCTTCTTCAGGCCAGATACCTGTGATCCAATCAGCCTTTACGGGCCAGAGAGGCTTCACTTTCCGCTACCCCCCACCACCCAGGTCTTCCAGGAGGGCAACCGGTGCACAGCATGTAAGACAAGACCCTTGTGGGAAACTCTTCAAAAGGGCCAAGGTTCAACCCCAAATCTACCTCCCTTTAAACTGCAGACAGCAGCAATGAGATGCCCTGGCTTTACCCATGGGTCAAAGGACTGGGTTTTATGCTCTGAGATGAACTGGTTCTTGGTCCAATATCAAGCATCAGGTTCAGTCCTGAGCAGTTGTACAATAAGCATTTTGGGCCCTTCAGAAAAGGACTGCAGCTTGTGAGTTTACATGCAAATCTAATATATTCATGTATACACACATGTATTATCCAGGATGATGAAAAAACACGAACTCCCTCCCCTACCAAAAAAGGCATTGTAAGTTTTCCAACAAAAAATTATTTTGAGAACATTGAGTCCCAGGTATTCACTGGTTTAACAAAAACCTTTCTCATGACACCCTGTGATTGAGAATATGCTTTTGATGTATAGGTACTTGTAGGTATGTGCTGGTGGATGTATGCACAGAGATCCTATGTACACATGAACATGCGTGCACACACATTTGTTAGCTCTCCCAACGGTTGTCCTATCTGGAGGAAGAACTGAGCATGAACACAATCAAAAATCAATGGACGATGGTACCTCCTAGGTGATGATGGTTTTAACCTCATGGGTGCTAAAAGCAGAGGGGTCTAGGAATCTGCTTTTTCAAGCTCACCAGGTTCTAAGGTCTGTAGCACATAGGTTGGACGGACACTCAGCAGTAACAAAGCTTTCGCTTGTGTGCACATGCATGTATGTGTGAATGAGTGCTCACGAAAACTGCATTTCCTTCCAAAATGGCTACTTCCCAGGAAGTAGAAAGAGGCTTCAAAAGACATAAGTAGTAAAAGTTGTCAGGATGTTGAGTGGGAACTTAGTGGTCCAAACTAACTGAACTGTATCTGTAATATTTTTGTTAAGATGGAGAAGATTTTACTGTTCAACATCTTGCTTTAAGAAATACATAGCTGGCCAGGCACGGTGGCTCGTGCCTGTCATCCCAGCAGTTTAGGAGGCTAAGGTTGGGTGGATTACCTGAGGCCAGGAGTTTGAGAACCAGGCTGGCCAACATGGTGAAACCCTATCTCTACTAAAAATGCAAAAAAATAGCTGGATGTGGTAGCAACTGCCTGTAGTCCCAGCTACTAGTGGGGCTGAGGCAGGAGAATCACTTGAACCTGGAAGGCAGAGGTAGCAGTGGGCTGAGATCATGCCACTGCACTCCAGCCTCGGTGACAGAGTGAGACTCCACCTCAAAAAAGAAAAAGCCAGTGGGATGAAGCAGTGGCTACCCCTCAGGCACTGTCCATAGAAAATGCCAGCCAGCCTCTATTTCTGCACGAAGCATATGCATGGCATATGGGCTTCCTTTGGGCTTATTTTCTCACCTCTGCCCACACTCTAGGGGGGAGGAGGACAGGAGTGGGATGGCAAGAATCTGCATCCACTGGCCAGGTCTCTTAAACTCGTTCGCTTCTGCCATCAGTTCTTAAATTTCACATAAAACTTACATGCTTATCTCTATTTTGGATAAGAGCCTGCTTTGGGAGATTCTAATGTAAACTGTATCTGTCATCATCTCTTATATCCTCCTATTTAGTGGGGAAGCGCTCAGGTATAAACCAGTATTTTAGGAAACCCTTACCTCCCTCCCTGTGAGGATAAAGCTAGTGACTTGTTTTAATTAGCATATCCATACATATTGTGTAAGGAGAGCACAAGCATCCCAAGTTTAACATCACCACCACCATTACCACCATCACCATGGATAATAAAGTGGGCATAGACTTTGGGGTCAGACAGTTGATGTTGTGCTCTTTCAACACTCGTTAGATACAGCTTTGGGCAAATCACACGACCTATCGGATCCTTCCTGTCCTCGTAAAATAAGGGTAATACTATCCTGAAGGATCAATTGACATAGGCCAATACAAGTTGATAACCTGCATGATCTTCATATATAAGGAGTTTACAGAGAAGGGATGATTACTTATACTGAAATAAGATGTATGCTGTTGAGACAATCTGGAGTGTGGAAGAATGGAGAACAAAGAGCCTGCAGGTGGCACACAGGGTTAAACTCATGCATAAAGTTCTCATTGGTCAGGTGAGAACATGCCTTGTCAGTTAAGGGTGTACATTCTGGAATCCTAGGGTGAGCACCTGCTTGCTGTGTGACCTTGGAGAATTTAATCTGTTTACTTCACCTGTGGATAATAGCGTACAGTTGAAGTACTGCTGCAAGCACTTCAGAGATTGCTTTCTTCTGCATAACAATATCAGCTTAGTGCAGTTATCATCCTGAGGTGTAGGTGAGGAAACTGAGGCACAGTGCGTTGGTTTAATTCATCCTGGATTGCCACCAGCAAGTGACAGAATCAGGGTGTACACTCTGTTTCTAGAACGCACATTTTAAAAACCTTTGTCTTGCCACCTTATTGAGAATATTAAGATAAAATGAGAGGATTAAGATACTAAGTAACTACATGGGGTGGACAGTTCAACTCTGATAAGATTTTTAAATAAAGAACACACGACTTTTGGCTCCTAATGGGCACTCAATGTATGCGAACTCTATCACTTGCTCTATTTTTTTCATCTTATCCAAGGTCTCCCAAAAAGTCGTTAATAGCTCAAACATATTTGAGATGAGTGATGTTATTTTGTTTTAAACCGAAGACTGACACTTCCATGCTGGGAGACGGCTAAGCTTAGTTCAGTTTCTTAAACAGCTAAGGTGAGTTCCACTGACTTCTTTGGAAAAATGGGTGAGGAAGGGGAAGCACTTTGAACCAGAAAACCAGGGCACTTGCCAGAGGCATCTGGTCTACTGGTGGCCAGGGCAGCCTGCTGCTCACTTGAGCAATACCCACCCCCCCAACCCCATCTCCGGGTGGGCCCAAGTGCAGTCACACCTGTGGACAACAAATCCACCCACTGAGAAAACCCATGGTAGCCAAAAAACTCAGAACACCAACTTGTACCTTTTCAGACTAAGCTTTTATTTTTTTGATATTACAAACCAGTTTTCTTTATTCACAAACCACTGTAAGTGATATAAACACTAATTTCTAAAGACAGATATACACATTTTCTGGGTTTGCAGATTGCGTGATGTGTGTGTTAAGAAGTCACTATATGCCACACATAATAGTAATTTTCCATAATTCATAATAGCAATAGTTATTTAGATAAATGAAAACATTCCAAATAAATACTGTTTAAAAAAAATCCAAAATGTTTGTTTACATTTCTGACATACATTTTTAAAATGACTTATTGGCATCTTGGAGTGCCTAGACAAAAGATTCTGCAACATCAGTTGGCACCCACTTACTCTAAATGATTTTATTAAAACTACATACAGTCATGGGGGAAAGTACAGCTCATTGATGAAAATCAAAACCGCAAATGAATTTTACTTTAACCAACACAGTAAGAATTCTATGTTTGTGATTCGAAACACAATACAAATTCTGGATTTTGAAATCTGAGGCAATTGGGAGAAATTTATTCTCCATAGCCCCCCTGCTCCTACTCTTTCTTTCCTTCCGGAGGATGCCATCGTATTTTAATAACTCGTTTCCTTTAAGAACATCAGTGAGGCACCCATTGCCATAACACTATTTTCCAGGTGGGGGAATGAGAATGTCTCAGTGATGCTATAAAACACCCCCTTGCCCCTCCCCTCACCCACCCAAAGAAGTGTGGTGAAAAGAACACTTCATATGCTTTTGGCTGATAAACCTTCTCCCCCCTCCCCCTTTTCTCTTTTCAAGATCACTATCTGTCTTAGATATGGAAGCTACAGAAACTTTGTTTTCAAATCTTGTGAAACTTTATTGATGGTTTAATATCCAACTGATCTTACGGCATGCACATAGGATGGCAAGAGAAAGCTGGATCACACTTTTTTTTTTTTAAGTTTTGTTTGGTTTTGTTTTAAAGCAGAGTTGTTACAGCGGATTGGCAGGTTCACAGCGGTGAGTTGATAACTTACTGAAGTGCGTGCCACAGGGCCTGCACTGTACACATGAGGACTTAACCTATGGCAGCAAAACTACTCAGGGACAGCCTGCTGCTGTTTTCATTTAAATACAAAAACAGGAAGACCCGTGACAGATACCCCAACTTAGGTTAACTTGTAAACAGGACAACGTGGAAAGTTCAAACAGAAGTACAGACAAACTGCAATTTTTCAGCTGTGTCACTCTGGCCCTGCATCCAAGAAAGGGGGGGAGACTTTGTTCTTTTGGGATGAAGAGGATGGATCTACTTTGTTGTTGTTGTTTTTTGCATCCTTCTGACAAGTGTCCTGGGCCATGGAGATAGAACTAAAGAGATCATTTTGAGATAATCCTTAGGTATGGGAAAGAGGTGGAAGGGCAGGATCTCACGGACTGAAAAATTGCAGATTGCTCACACAACGCAGTCACGTTTCAAAAAGTACCAAGCTGATGAAAATACCATGATTATCTCTACTCAATGATTGCAATACTTGTAAAATGCTTCTATAAATCCGAATATGATTATCATGTAATTCCATAAAAATTATACGTCTGTCTCTAACAGTTGTTCTACTAGGCTAAAACTAAAGCTTCATAGACTGTTTCTAGAACTTAACAACTCCACTGCACAGATGTAAATTTTATACATTTTTTAACTGGTACAAAGAATTTAAGTTATTACTTTCTTTTTTTGGAAAAAAAGAAAAAAATAGAAACAGTGCTTTTTATCACCTTTTTATTAATGTTATTTTTTCCCTCCCATAATATAAAAGTCAGCAATGATATCAATAATTTATTATACTGGAAGAAATATAAAAAGAATGTTTGTTGATGGCCTAACTAGCGGGGTTTTTTTTTCCCCCTAAATAGCGACTGGTTAAGAAGCTGAATACTGCCGGGTGGAATGGTTTAAAGGGTGGGTTTTTGCACAGCTTCATTCAACTCAGATGCACAAGTGCTACTAGAAGCACCCCCTTAACAACATAACCTTTGGCTTGAACTGGCAATGAGTAACTTAGAACCATTGATAAATGATTGTTGGTGCAGTGGGTCGTTTAGATTCATCAGTTATATATTTTTTTGTCTTTCAGCCAAACCCCAGTTCCAATCCCCTAAGCCCCTCCCAACCTCCCCTTTCACAAAATAAAATAATGCAGATGCAGAAAAAAATGACTACTGTAGTCACTTACACTCTTCCCAAACAGCTGATAACCCCAGTTAGCTTAATATTCAGCATATATAATTCATTTACATAATATAGCACTCTGGATATGGCCCTAAACCAGTTTTTATTCATATCTAGCGTCTGTCTAGATCAACCACAAAAACTCCTACAGCCAGCAACCAAACTACGGAACCTTCAGAAATTAAAGACCCACAATATTAAAATACACAGAACAAAATATCTGAGGTATAAGATAAAAAATGTAATTTTTTTCCTTTTTATTTGTATTTTTTTTTTTTAGAGTTGCTAAAATGATGTACTACTGCATGTATTGCAATACTCAGGCCTCGGAAAGCTTCCTTTCTCCCCACATTGGAAGGTTTTTATGGTTTTGTCATTTAGTATGGAGCAAAACGGTTGTATCCCCCTCGGTATATACTAGCCTGCAATGAAGAAAGAACGAGACCCACATCATCAGCATGGCTCCTAGTCTTGGCATCAGTCAAAGGTGCAAAAGCATTCTGAAACAAAGCAATTTGAGGGGTGTGTTTTTTACATTTTCCTTTTGCAACATGTGGATCATCAAAAAGACTAATGTGAAAAATAGACACTCAAAACCAACCGAAATGGAGGCACCCCCTACCCATCCCAGGTCATTCTTGGAGAACTAAAGATAGGGCCATTCTTGACCCTCCCCAATAGCTCCTCCTAAAGAAATTCCCTGTAAAACCAAATTCAGCCCAGTCCTCTTAGCTAAAAGGACTCTTATAAGCTGGACAACTGAAGGATTTTTCACTGTCTCATTTTTTTATTGGACTGGATTAAGCTTCCCCAAGGGAACAGAATAATCTACACTTGAGGTTGAATTTGAACAATTTACTGAATGTAATTCAACTCGCCAACACACTCCTCAAGTGGATGAGGTGTTGAAGCAGAGTTGTTGAATGCAGAATTGGGATGAAAATCTGAATCTACTTCTTACTTGACTTGGCTCTGCAAGCTGTATAGAATCTGATCTTGAGAAGGGAAGTTGTACACATGAATTGCTTGATGTAATTAAGCTTGTGCAAAACAATGTTTCCAGATCATGGCTGAATTTCTACGACTGAGCATCAGTGAAGTGTCTGGCCATGGCTTTAATGGCTACAAGGTGGCACTTAACGATTTCCTTTTTCTAAAAGTATTGGCAATTCAAATGAATGCCTACGGGGATTCATTTTTAGGATAAGGACTGATATTCTTGATCCGAGCAGAAAACTGCATGCCAAAGCTTTGTAATGATTGCATATGCTCTCACGTGATGGGCACGTCTTACTGTACTCAAGAGTTTCAGTGCATAGAAGTTTGAACAAGTACAGGCAAGTTCACCCCACCCTTACCTCCCATTTTTTTACCCTCCCCCCACCCGCTCCCAAAACAAAAACCCAGACCTGCCCCAAAACAAAAGACAACCCCCAAACCCAGCTGATTCCTTCTACTTTCTTATGTACTAGGTACACAAAGTGTGCCCCTCTCTATTTTCTTTCCTGGGCGACTATGACTTTAAACATGAATTGTAATAGGGGAGGAGAGGCAGTCAGATTCTCAGCTGCCTGACAGCAGAGGCCTGGAAGTGTGCAGCTTAGCTCCTCTGAAGTCTGTGCTGGGGCTGGAACCTTGGGGCTATGTGAATGAGCAGCAAGGGAGGAAAAAAGAAAAAAAAAGTTCTGCATTGACACTGCATTCTGTTAGTGATGGATTTAATTATCAAAATGACTAATTATTCCATTAAGGTAAGTGCTCCGCTAGGTGAGACTTGCAAAATTAGAAATATAATAACTTACATGCACTACATTGCCAAGAAATTAAGACATTTATCAAGTTTACTGGGAGGATTAATGTGCCATTTTAGCTGCTGTTAGCACAAGAGACAAATTCAATTAAGGGGAAGTGAAAGGACGTCAACCCGTACTGAGGTCCCAGCTGGGGGAAGGGAAGGGGGAGGCAGGAAGAAGTTGAGGACCAGGAGAAACTGGTACTCACCATGGCACCAACGCCGTAGGTGGGGGCTGGAGCAAGTGCGTGGTGGTAGGGGTCGGCAGCATAAACTCGTCCGTAACTGAAAGGAAAATAGAGGTGAAGAGTGATCCATACTATACAATTAAAAAATAACAATCATAAAATCCAAAATACCAAGACAGTATGGAGGGGGTGTCCTACTCATCTTGGAGTAAGAAACAAAATCTACTTTGCCATGTAATAGTTCATCTGTGTACAATGCATTTTTTGTGCATTTCACATGGCTGATCATATTGCTATGTTTAACAGATGAATATATATGCATACACACGTAGATATACATGATAATTTTCCCTGCCTCCCCACATAACATTGTTTCTACACTGCTGAAGTAACTGCCTTAGAGATCGAGGTAGGCAAGAAAGAAACAACTTGAAGTATTAAGCCCAGCACCCATGGAGGGTGGAACGTTTATTCTCAAGAGTGCCTTTTTCCCCTGATACAACTGTCACCATTCAAGTGAAATAGGGTGAATAGGAAAGGGTGAAGTGAACCTGTCTGAAGTTAGTGTCCAGCATCTTAGAATGGAAATGAACAAGTGTATTTGAATGGAAGCACCCTTGAAGGGTCTGTGGGACCCCCATTCCCGTTCAATCAGACTGATTTGGTTTTGATCCTATTATTTCAGAACTTCAGTCTCATTCATCGATGGCCAGGTTTTGGGAAGGGAGAGGCATTTGAAACAACAAATCTTTATGACATTTATTCATCTTTGTGGTTTTCTGTCTCTACCATCCTACTCCCTACCAAGGCAACTTGCATGCTTGGTCCACCGTATCCTCTGCCCGTACTTGTTTGCCCTGCCGGATAAATGGTGCTATTTTAATATTGACTGAAGCTGAGGGTCCATTCCTTGAAAGCTGATTCTGGAATAGAGATTCCTGTGCAAGTGACTTATTGAAGGGGGTACCCTTAAGAGGAAGAGAGGGACAAGTAGGTCAGAGCAAGGGAAAAAAGCAAGGTCTGAGATGAACAATATCTGCCACCTGATCCTGTGAGTTTCATGCTGCAGCTGGTTCCACCTGGAGGCAAGCGGGTTGGCTTTTTAATGCCCACGTACGTTTTAAGCTTTAGCTGTGGGCTTTCCTGAGGAGTGAGTGATACACCACTGAGTTTGATGCACCATTGAGTTAAAGTGGCTTCCTCTGACGTGGCACAATTTTCTGGAGAAGGGAGCAGCTGTATCTGTTGGCAACCAACATTCACAGCAGCTCGGGACAAATGCATCAGTCACTCAGTGGGATCTACATGGTTTTTTGATTCTTTTGACCATCTCCTGAATGAAGGAACAAGGCTGGAAGAAATGAGTCTGTCTGCATTATCAACCTTAAACTCATCTCCCATCCCTTAGAGTCCAATTTGCATGTACTTTTTCCCTCTCCTTTCCTGTTTTCGCCCCTTTTCCTTCCAATCTTTCTCACAGTTGGTAGATAAGTCACACCAATCCAATACATGCTTGACCCCTCACACTGTGGAGTCTGGCAAGGTAAAGGAAACGGGATGATGGTCCTTCTCAGACGCCAAGTTAGACCCTAGGTGGAATAAAACAATTATACCAGGTTTGCATTGATCATGTTCCAACTGTCAAAGGGCACTGAGTGTGCAAATAATCTAGATGAGGCTTTCAGCTTCAACAGGATTCTCGTGATCCTCAAACAATGACATGAAGGGATGCCTCTCTTCCGAGGTGAAAAATGCACTTTCATTTGGCAAAGCTGTTTCATAAATAGAATATAAACTGCAAAGGCAAACTGAAATCTTTGAGACTTTGTTAAGTGATGTTGTGGCATGGTGTTACTTCAAAACATGTGAAAAGATGCAAATTCAGATATTTCATTTTAAAAATTGGGGAAATAGTTTTACTGTGGCAATAATTTCCTCTTCTAGGGAGACACTATATGAGCAGTTTGAATGTATTGAATAAAAGTGTAGCTCCCACCTTTTACTACTGCATACTTTAATGGTAAATTCTATAACACTTGGCATACTTTCAACCTTTGTGGAAAACCCAAGGTAACAATTTGGCAGTATTCTCTTCCAAGGCAGAAGGAAAATACAGCAGCACTGAACTATTCCTCAGAAATGAGCTGGCTGCTTTTCTCCTCAGGGTGACCTCTACCTTCAGAATCCAATGGTTTTATTATGATTAATAAATTTCATTTCCATAGAGGAAAAGAGACCATGTCAGCTCAAACTGAAAGCAAGGAGGCTCCTTTTCAAATGCTAATTTCTAAACACGCCCTTGTGTGACACTACAATTTAGACACAAGGTTATTAGCGAAGATGTGGACTTGAGTGCTACGTTTGCAAGAGATATGCCAAGCACGTCAGCAATCTGATACACGCAGAGCTGGCTAAGCACAGCCCGGAGACAGAGCAAGGCAATGCCCAGGACATCTGCAGGAATGATGGGAAGATGTCTTACGGTCGCCATGTTAAGACAAGACCTGCAATATGGTCATCCTCCATACCATGCATCCCTGGCCAAAGTGGGCAGTAGTGCAGTCAGATCATGATCTCCATGTCCCCACTTCCCATTCATCAGTAATTTCAGAAGAAATCTTAAATGTGTCCACTTCACGCACATGACTACACTAATATAAACCACTAGTAGTTCATCAAAACCAACTCAACAGCCTGAAATCTTCTTTGTTCAACCCTTGCTCCTTCAAACCAGCAGCTATTTATATGTATCATATCTCTCAAGTCCATCTATCCACTTAAATATAAATTTATATACATCTAAATCCTATCACTCCCTGCTTAAAACCCTTCAATGGTTTTCCATTGATCTTAGAATAAAATCCAAACTTTCATAAGCTGCCTCTGCCCCTCTTTCAATCTTCATCTTCCTTCCCGTGGCCCTTGGTTACTGTGCTCCAGGCACACAGGATTTTTTTTTTTTTTTTTGAGACAGAGTCTTCCTCTGTTGCCCAGGCTGGAGTGCAGTGGTGCAATCTCCATTCACTGCAAGCTACACCTCCCGGGTTTACACTATTCTGCTGCCTTCAGCCTCCTGAGTAGCTGGGACAACAGGCACTTGACACCAAGCCTGGCTAATATTTTTTGTATTTTTAATAGACCCGGGGTTTCACCATGTTAGCCAGGATGGTCTCAATTTCCTGACCTAGTGATCCGCCTGCCTCAGCCTCCCAAAGAGCTGGGATTACAGGCGTGACCCACTGCACCTGGCCCACACAGGCTTTTTTAATTGTTCCTTTACACATGCAAATCCATTCTCTGCTTAGTCTTGGCACTTGCTCACCCTCCACCTGACTTTCAGCTTTTATGTTTCAAATCAAATGTCTCTTCCCTAGAGAGAAAGAGATGCTTCCTTCTCTGGCTCTCTGACTGCCTTTTTTTTTTTTTTTTTTTTTTTTTTGAGTCAGAGTCTTGCTCCGTTCCCCAGGCTGGATTGCAGTGGCATGATCTCAGCTCACTCTAACCTCTGTCTCCCAGGTTCAAACAATGCTCCTGCCTCAACCTCCCTAGTAGCTGGGATTGAAGGCACCCACCACCATGCCTGGCTAATTTTTATTTTTTTTAGTAGAGAACAGTGTTTTGCTATGTTGGCCAGGCTGGTCTTGAACTCCTAACCTCAAATGATTTGCCCACCTCGGCCTCCCAAAGTGCTAGGATTACAGACGTGAGCTACCGCACCCAGCCTGACTGCTCTTTAAGGGTACTTTCCAACTTCATCCCTACCCCTTCATGTCATATAGCAACTCGAATCTTATTCCTACCCCACCTGATCATTTTACCTTTCACCCTCCTGGAATGAGAGCTCCATGCAGGCTGGGGCAGTGTCTATTTTGTCTGCCTTTACATTCCCAGTGTCTAGCACAGCCCTTGCCACAGTGCAGGTAGAGAGGGGCAGACCAATGGTACCGCAGGAGAGGAGGCAGCCAGACGAAGGAGTAAAGAGGGAAATGGGGCCTGGGAGATACTCATGCCAGTAATTACGATCCCACTAGTAGAATCTATCAGTATAGTCTTTCAGATAAGCTTTTTGAAGATTCTGGGTCAGCTGCTCCATGACACATTCAGAACCCTTCAAGACAGAAGAAAAGTTTCTGGGGACTTCTAGAAATAGTGTATAATTTATTTACATTGCTTCTGTGAGTTTGCAAAACACTGGCCAAGTTGCCCTAAAACTCATCAAAAGCCTCTGGGGGAAAAATGAAACAAAGATATCATAGAGGACTACTTTCCTGGCGAACTCACCACAGATTGCAACTATCATGAGACCTCATCTTTTTGACCTTTAGCAACAAGTTAAAACTGGAAAGCAACCCGAGACCTTGCGGATTCAGTACTTGGGGCAAGAAGATCCAGGTTTGAGTTCTGCTTTGATGATGTCCTTGTTCTCATGACTTGACGGAGCATGCTCTCTGAGCCTTCATCTTCCTCATTTGTAAAGTAGTAATTTTCTGAGCCCTGCCTAATTCAAGGTGCATTCAAGAAAACCAGGTAGATTTTAAGCCACCTACAGCTACAGGAGATCATCATGCACAGCTTTTTAGATGGTATTTCACAAACCAATTTCTCCCTCCTTGCCCAGACTTTTGGTCTGCAGAGGCAAGTGAAAGATTCTATTCTAATATAATCACATGCAACTCTACCAATCAAATTACAGATGCTTTTGGAGTCAACATCTAATTTATGAGTTACAGATGTCGTTTAAATAGATACACTTACTTGCACTTAAGGTCGTGTTGGAGCAAAATTAATAAGAATGCAGCCTCTTGCATGGGAATATGAACCCATGTTAAAGTGCTTTATTAACTCTACTGAGACATGTTAGAAGTACTATGTACATGTAGTTGAAACAAGCTGGATGCTAACGAAATACAGTGGGCCCATGTTGGCACTCCACACAAGGGTTTTAACACAATTTTCTTATAGGGCTACAGTAAGAACACTAATTTCACTATATTTTACTCCCTATTTTGATGAGGAGCATTTATGCCCTGGGAACTTTGATTCTTCCATTAGTATCATCTTCCCATGCTTCCCAACCCAGAGATAGCTGGGTGAATCCCGTGGAGCAGAAAGATGAGTGAAATCTGTTCAGTCCTCAGATAGAGTTCAAAAGGTTAGCAAAGACATCCTAAACAGCCAAATTGCAGCAAGAATGCATGGGCTTATACCCTTTCCAACACAGAGAAGGGCTACAGAGGATGCATTCAAAATGGGATGCCTCACCAGGAATCAATGAATGGCCCTGGTCTCTGCAATGCAGTTAGGGACTACAGAGTCTCCCTCCTTATATCTAAGACATAGTCTTAAGTATTTGGGCAAATGAATCCATGCAAGTCACACACTTACCATACAGCATACCAACAGGGCACCAACCATGGTTCAATGGTTCTAAAAGCATGCTCTTCAGAGAGCCATGGTCTAGCTAAAGGGATGTTCTTTCACTTTCCTGTATACGGTCAAATGAGATCTGAGCCTCAACAAGGCCCACTGACTAGTTCTGGTGTCTATCCCACTAGGTGGGGTGCTCTGGGGCACCAGGTAAGAAGGGGGACATCAGAAGGTAACCTTTACCCAGGAAGAAGTGATTCTTATCCCACTTAGATATTCATCCTATTTCATTGCCCTCATTTTTAGGCTTTGCGGACTTTTCCAAATGAAAAATAAATGATGTGTTAGACAATCCTTTGGTTTGCACTGTTGCTGGTATCATTATCAATGAGTTGTTGCTTTTCTCCATCCGGAGGAACTGCATCTGGAACACACATTCCAGACCAAGTGTTCTGCGTTTGGACAAAATGCTTGGCTTTCAGCAATTCTCAAGGGCTGGAAAGGAGTCACAGCCAATATCGGCCAGGAAAAGAACAAGACCAGAGGGGAGGGCACGTGGCTTCTGAGTTCTGTAGCACTGCCCCAGCTACTGCTTTACTTCCTTCCCTCATCCAACTACAAATCAATCCATTGTCAATCATAAAATGTTATGGGCATTTGTTTTCCAACTCGACATCCTATACTCGTCACTAAATGAAAATGCAGCAAAACAGCAGAATAAGATCTCACAGTCCTACTGAAAGAGGCTGAAGGCTTCTGACAAATCCCTTGGCAATTCTGCAACTGCAGACTGACATGTCCCCTCAGCTTGTGGGGATTCTGTGGGGTCAGAATGGAGACAGAAGCTTACTTCAGAGGACAAAGAAATGTAGCGCAGAATATGGACCCTCACAGAAGGTCTTCCAAAAATTCTGAGCTTAGGACACCTCAATATATCTGAAATGATCAGTCTCTCACCTTTGTGCCAATAAGTATTTACCAGACAACCAAAATCTCCATTTTCAAATCCCAGAATTCCACAAATTTCAGGTTTTAAATTCTGAGCTAATCCCAGTGTGCATCCATTTGAGAAGATGTGGGAGTAATAATGGCCAAGATTTTGGGCTAATCTTCCAGGAGAGCCATTCAAGGAAAGGACAAGTTACTCAGTCCGCTATGCAGATACATGGAGAGACAACAGGTGCCAACCAGCCCGCCTCTGCCCCACAGGAAAATTTGAGTTTCCAGAACCTCAGGCCATGCAACCTGGTTTGCTGCAACAGGGAAAAACCCTCCTGAAGGCATGAAGAATAACTACTTGGATGTATTAGAAAATTCGGAAAGTAACGGTTTGTCTAGGAAATGACCCTTGTAGAGTGAAAGTGAACAGGAGCAACTGAGTTCTACACTTGCTCTGTTGGTCATTTAGTGAACTTAGTGAATGTGTTCATGAAGGGAATACTCCTGTGGTTACTGCAGCTTTCTCCTAGTTTTAATTTGAGCAATGACTTACACATTTATTGACCATGGAGGTAACCAAAGCCCACTTATCCTCAAAGCTTCTCAAGATACTTAGATGGACTAAACCAGTCCCTAAACACCTAGAGGTCTTCTTGGCACCAGGGACCAGTCCTTGGCCTTCTTGGCACCAGGGACCAGTTTTGTGGAAGACAGTTTTTCCACAGACCGGGGAGGTAGGGAGTCGTTTCAGGAAAAAACTTCCACTCCAGATAATCAGGCATTAGAGTCTCAAAACTAGTGTGCAAGCTAGATGCTTCACATGCACAGTTTACAGTAGGGTTTGTGCTCCCATGAGAGCAGGTGGAGCTCGGGCAGTAATGTGACTGAGGGGGAGCGGCTGTAAACACACAGGAAGCACTGCTCACCTCCTGCTGTGTGTCCAGCTGGTGGACCCCGATCTAGAAAATGACTAAAAATGCAGCAAAATACCCAAAAATGATACAAGCAGAAGTGGAAGAAATGCTCCAAGATAACAAGGAGTCATCTCTACGTGGCTCCGATGTATGTCAGTTACACATTGTAGTGATGTAGTCATCTTGGAGCAGAGTTTCATTGCTGCTATCTTCCTTACCTTGTTTTTAAAGTGCTTATCTTCTTCAGAAATCACTTAGCACATTTTTCAGCCTCGTGATTTCCCTGCCTCCCCTGAGAAGTAGGAGGGAACACATCTGAGCTCTTCAGACCCTACACGGGAAGCCACAATTTGCTTTTGCCCACTGATACCTGTCATACATCATCAGAACTATGCATACAGTGCATACACGATCCAACACTATGACATCTAAAAGACTCAGACCATTTACCCATAGCAAATCAGATCACATCATCCTTTCTCTACCCCACCAATGCTGTTCAAAACCTCTTCATATTCTGAATCCCAACAGCACATTTGAGGAAAGTAGAATAGCAGCTACTCTCGCAGTAGAAAAGACACAGTAAATCCCACCTTTGGTGATGAAATTATCCTGCCCTAGAATACCTCCTCTAATAAAGGAGCTGTAGGCACATTGTCTTTAACGCAGAGCTCAAGGCCATCCTTCTCTGAAATTTCATTTCTCCTTTCTCTGTGGCTACTCTTGCTCTACCAAAATCACTCAATTGTTACTGTCCTTTGAAATCACCATGGCACCCCAGCTACATGTTACCACACAGGAGGAATAACAAGTTGTATCCCTCATGAGATTTTCAATACCCTGCCATGAAGCAGGGTTGAACAGCAGCCTGGGGATCCCTCAGTCACAATGTCTAGAGTGAAACCCTGACTGTTACTTTTTGCCAAGTTATCTCAAAGTTCTTCTGAGAATGGAGATGATAATGGTGCATCCTGATAGTACATGGCTATAGTGAGGGTGAGAGGAGGGTTATGGTTACCAGTTAAGGACCAAACAAGTATCAGCTGTTGCCTCTTGTCTTTTATGTGGGATCAGTGAGCTTCCCGGTAAAGCCAGGGGGATACATGTGTCAGAGCTACCCCTGAATTGGGTTGACGATCCAAAGTCTTACGTACTGGCATCTCCCATCCTCAAAGCAAGCAGATCAAAGAATCTGAGACAAAACAAGCAGGGTGAGAAGTAGGGAGGGAGGTTCTGGGTCCTGAACTCCAAGGAATTTCCCTCTACAGAACCCACCTATCACCAGGAGGCAATCTTAAAATACAAGATCAAGACACTGACAATGTTCAGATTATCTGTCACCACATTTTAACTCCTTGTGAACATCCCTCACCTCCAAATGACCAGTTCTTGGGGACACACACTCTTTCAATATTCATTTGAGCCAAATGAAATGTGGTTCTAAAATGGGATTGATAGAATTATAATGAAAGCCACACATGTGAGGCACATGTCATTTTAAATTTTACAGTAACCACGTTTTAAAAAGTAAAAGGTGAACTCATTTTTATTTTCTCCAAAATATTCAAATTGTCATAACTACAATGTATAACTCAAAATTATGAATGATATATTTTACATAATTTTAGTACTAAGTTTTGGAAATCCAACATGCATTTTTTTACTTCAACACATCCTGGTGTGGCATGGCCACATTTCAAGGACTCCACAGCCACATGTGAACACAACTTTAGCAAGTCCTATTGTGTGCTCTTTTTACCATTGAAATAAAAAACTGGCTGGGTGTGGTGGGCCCGTGCCTGTACTCACAGGACTTTGGAACGCCAAAGGGGCAGGATGACTTGAGGCCAGGAGTTTGAGATCAGCCTGGGTAATACAGCAAGACCCCATTTCTTCAAAAAACTAAGATATTAGCTGGGTGTGGTAGCACATGCCTGTAGTCCCAGCTATTAGGGAGGGTGAAGTGAGAGGATCGCTTGATCCCAGGAGGTCCAGGCTACAGTTAGCTAAGATCAGGCTATGACAGTGAACTCTCCAGTCTGGATAACAAACCCTATCTCAAAAAAAAGGTTTGGCTGGGCACGGTGGCTCACACCTGTAATCCCAGCACTTTGGGAGGCCAAGGCAGGTGGATTACGAGGTCAGGAGATCAAGACCATCCTGGCTAACATAGTAAAACCCCGTCTCTACTAAAAATACAAAAAATTAGCCAGGCATGGTGGCAGGTACTTGTAGTCCCAGCTACTCGGGAGGCTGAGTCAGGAGAATGGCGTGAACCCAGGAGGCAGAGCTTGCAGTGAGCCAAGATCACGCCACTGCACTCCAGCCTGGGCGACAATGCAAGACTCCATCTCCAAAAGGTTCCTGATTGATCGGTTAGTGTTTCCCAAGGTGTGAGGTCTTTACTATTAAAATTATCTGGGGGTAACTTGTTACAATGCAGATTTCCAGGCTCTCTCCAGACCTATGAATCAGAATCCCAGGGGCAGGGGAAGACGACAAAACAGGCTCTGCATTTGTAACAAGTTCTCCAGGTGACTTGCAATGCATTCCTCTAGAATTTGATAAGCACTGTTCGATTTTTAAAAATTCTGCATGGATTCAGCATTTTCCCACTTAGGCTAATTCAAACTATCTAGACATCTTTAATTTTCATAAATTGATTGAACACACTTCATTTTTATAGGGTATTGTTACTGCATGTAGCTGTAGCAAGCCTGAGACTATGCCTCATATACAGAAGGTTCTCAATAAGTGGGAGTATTTTTCCTAAGTTCCTTTGCTTATACGCCCCCTTAGCTCCCTGTACTTCCCGTATTATAATACATATCACACTTTATTGGAAACGGACCAATTAGCCACAAATCAATTTACTGCATGACAACTTTGCTGAATAATCAAATCACTAAAATGCAGGAAAGACAATTAGATGAGACTTGCTGAAGGATTAATTAGAGGAATGGCCAATTTGGAAACTTCTTCTAAATATTAAATATTACCTAAAGTTTTAATGCAGCTGCCAGCGTGTATAGGTTGAGAAGTGGGGATAGAAGAATGAAAGGAGCTGGTGACACCTTGTACCCCTGAAGTTGCTTCTAATTGGTAACCTGGGTAACAACCTGTCCCACAGAAGACAGTTTCAACAGCTGTTGCAGATGTGTTCACTTGGCCAAGACTTTTTTGCAGACCCCTACTCTAACCCCACATGGTTGTGTCCCATACTCATCAGGAACTGAGATGGAAATGTGTCCCCAGATTTGCTAAGAGAATGCGTGGTGGTGGGTCCTGGCATGGTGGAGGGGGCATATCTTCCTGCTAGCGAGTCCCAGCTTCCACCTACCCCTTTATACATACACACACGCGCGCACACACACACACAATCCCTCACACACCCTTTGGGCATTTGGGTAGGGGATAGCTGGGAGCTTTCCACTTGGACTCTGTCTAAAACAACTATTTCAACCTGTCTGGTGGTTTTCAGGGACTAGAATATTAATTGATTTTCAGCCACTAACTTTCACCAAAAAGACGTCTGGTGAATTAACCTATAACACACTTGGCCTGTTTAACTCTGTCTTACCTTAATACACAACATGCTTCCTGACCTGACGTCTGCTACCTCTATCCCCACAACTACACCAGTACTCCCAGCACACACAACTAAACATATGCCTGCTGCCTGAAGGGGACAAGCCAAGTTAAATAAACTTCCAGTGGAACAACAACTAGAGAACCATTCAATGCCCTTTGGTCTCTTCCAAATAGTAACAACTTTGTCATCCAACTCACAAATACTAGTTTTATAAGAGCAAGATAGCATACTGGGGAAGGTGGAATTCCATCTGGAGTCAGAAGGTCAAAAGTTCCAAGGGCAAAGAAAAAGGACTGTGTGGACGCAGTGTGACCCTGAGGAAGGGTTTTGGCATTAGATGGACTCCTGTGTGACTGTGGGCAAGCTACTAAATGTTTCTGAACCCTGAGTATGTTGTTTTTCACTTTCCAAAATGGGCATGACACCTCGTTGAGCTGCCGTGATAAACTATACATGCATGTATATGTGTATATACATACACATTATACATGTATTATACATATCCAGGCATGTATCTATATCATACTAGCACACATAATTTGCTCAATAAATGATGGTAAGTTACGATTATCCCCTGGAGAATTCCGCAAAGCCCCTACAAGGGACTATTACTGCAGGGATAAAGAGTTTGCTTTCCTCGGGGATTAAAGCATTGGTGCTCCATGGAATTAACTGATAGTACTTTAGAACAAGAGTGGGGGAGTGGACATTTAACAGACTCGACCTTGTAGACTTTTACTCTGCCAGCGTGTCCTGTTTGTTCTCCCATCAAAACACAGCTTAAACATGACCACTTCTCACCCACAGCCACCCCACTAACCCAAGCCATTGTCACCCCTCTCTGGACAGCTGTAAGGGCCTCCCCCATCCCCTCTCAGTGCTATTTCTTCTTTTTGCAGTTTGTGGTCTCCTGATCTAAAGTCTATCTGATCTTTAAAGTCAGATTACAACCCTCCCTCCAGTGCCTCCATATCACTCTTAGAATCCCCCAAATTTTCTGTGGCCTCCAAGTCCTAACTTGCTCTGACCCTGGCTACCTCCTAGATGTTATCTATAAAACTCACCTGTACTCGTCCGTGGACCATACTGGATGGTCTTACTCCTGGACACCTCAAGTATGCCTCAACCACAGGGTCTTGCACCTGCTATATGTTACATGGGTCACACCTTCGCTTTATGTAGATCCCTGCTCAAATGTTACCCCCTCAGATAGGCCTTCTCTGATCACTGAGTCTAAAATACCATTGCACCTTACTTTCCATCTCCTCCCCTGCTTTTTCATTCATTATAGTAAGTTCACAACTTACTATGCATGTGTATTATCTGCTTATTCATATACATGGTTTGGGATCTGTTCTCCAATACAATGAAGGTCTTTTGATGAGGGCTTCTGACTCACTCAATGCTATGTCCCCAGGGCTTTGGAACAGTTCCTGACACCCAGCAATGACTCAAGATATTAATCAACTAAAATGAATTTCTAGTCACTGATCAAAACAAGTAACCTGTTTTTCAGCCTCTGTTCTCATACCAGATCCTTCTTCTACAACTACTACATCACTAGCCCACCCTGGAAAAGTCATAATGAATCACAGAGGGGAGACTTCCTGTCTAAGAAGGGAAAATAATTTTCCCCCTTTTTGCCATCTCTGGCAGAATCCAACTCATCAAAAGTTCTTGACATTACCGAATGAGAAACTACTCAAGTGTGCAAGCTGGATGCATTAGGAGGTGTCCTACCCTGTTAAAAGCTTAGTCCCAAGTGACACCCAACAGAGCACACATTCTTTCGGATCAACCAAAACAAAACAAATACCATTGTTGAAACCCTTGGGTCAGAAAATATCCTTGTAAAGATGATAGTCTCATAGATCACAAATGTTAATGCAAAATGGCTATTCTATGTAGCTACAAAAAACAGACCAGACATGTTGGCGCACTCAACAAAAGACCCATGTAAAAGGTATCGCTATTTGGAAAGCTGGAAGAAAAAAATCCTGAAATGCTGCTGTACTACTCAATGATTTTCATCTCATCTCCACCCTAAGCCCCAGACAACTGCCTGTGCTTAGCCCATCCACCACGGGTATCAATGTGACAATAACACCTCTTTATACAAATTTCAGTAATAACATCCATCAAGCCCCACACTGAAATGTTAAGCATGTTGATTTTTTGTTCTCCATTTAAAAAAAGAACTTGTCTTTTGTCAAACTCTGATATCCAGTAGATAGTAGGATTCAATAAACCTGCCCTAAGTAAATGTTTTTATAAGGAGGTGAGACCTCATTTACAGTAGTGCTGTTTAGAATGTAGGTAATGGGCACAGCCGTTTTTTAAAATTTTATTTATTTTTTAGACAGGCTTGCTCTTTCGCCCAGGCTGGAGTGCAGTGGCACGATCTCTTTCCACTGCAACCTCTGCCTCTCCGGTTCAAGCAATTCTCTGCCTCAGCCTCCTGAGTAGCTGGGATTACAGGCACACCCCCACCACACACGGCTAATTTTTGTATTTTTAGTAGAGATGGGGTTTTACTGTGTTGGCCAGACTGGTCTTGAACTCCTGACCCTTATGATCCACCCAGCTCAGCCTCCCAAAGCAGGTTTTTTTTAGCGTGTAGGAGATGTCCTAGAAGGCTTTCATTGAAACCACAAGTTACAACCTTTGTTGACTGAGCCGTTATGATTTTTCATTTTCGCTCTATGAGGAGAGTGAACTTGTTGGGAGATAATCTGACATTTGATTGATATGGGTGTCTCCTTTTTCATGCTTCATTCAAAATTCAGAGTTCAAATGGAACCTTATGAAGCATAAACATCATTAAAATGGCCATCGAAGGAACAGGGATATCTCAATCTGAAAGGTGATCAATCGCAATTCATTAAGAATTTGCTGAGCAGCCATCTAGATTAGGTAGATGGAAACACCACACTCAGGCAAACTTTCATTTTCTGTTGCCTTTTTTAGAGATACTGTGTGTGGATCACTTGCTTACAAGGCAGGGATTATTAAGTCACGGGGCAAAAATCAATCTTTTTCATGTTTGATCTAAGATGTCCAAATATAACCTAACATACTGGAACCTGGAACATGCAGAGGGGTTAACAGAAGGCAGAAGCTCTAGTGCACTGAGGCATCTACACATGATGCCTATGTACATTTTAAATTAACATTATTCCCCACCCCTACCTCCCATTCCAAGCAGTCTCCCTTTTCGTTGCATGCTCCATTCCACTAAGGCTCTGAAAATGTTAAACAACTGTTGTATTGCGGGAACATTCCCCTGCCACTGCCAGCAATTCAATTAACCATTGCATCTAGCATTGGGCATTAGTCAAGTGTTAAGGATGTCGCCACCTCTCACAGTGAGAAGCAGAGACATGAATTCTAGGGGTTAAGAGGGAAATTGCAGGACCTATCAAAGGGGTTTTATAGAAATAGAGTATACCATTGCTTTAAAATGTCAGCATGCATCATGCATACCTCTTGAACTCACCGGGTAAGACTTTAAACCCGTTATAAAGGCTGAGGCTGACCATATCAATAAAACTGACCCTGCCTTTTAGAACAGAGATGGTTGGGTGCATGTTCCTAGCTCTCTGTGCTTCCTTTCATTTATTCTCATCAAAGGCGGTAAATAGGGAGTGAAACATTGGTACATAACCCTTTCTTTACTGCACCATTGATAAGAGGTAACAGATGAGTGTCTATTTCTAAGATTCAGTTTAATGTATGTGTCTGAAGGTCATGGGATGCTCAGTTATGTAGTGATAAGTTGTAACGTCCTCCCTCGCAGGCTGAAAGCACTGCATTGGCAAGACTTCGTAGTGATTGTTTTGGTCATAGGTTAGGCTTAAAAAAACAAAAGGAAAAATCTAGTGTTAAGGCACTCACCTATCTTGGCATGTAATTCCACACTAATGAAAGTACAAATTTAACTGTTCTGAACCACGTGAAAGAAAAAAGACAGGTGTTATTTTGACAGATACATCATGCAGCTATTCAATTTCCATTTGCCAATGTCCTGGTTTCAAAACCAAAAGACTTGGTCTAAGTTCTGCTACTTGAAAGATGTTTTACAAGAAAGGAAATAGAGGATCTTTGGCTAATAGAATGAAGATCCCCTTCTTATAAGACAGAGATAATTATATTCTCGAATGCCTCTAGCTTTATAGATTCAGTCTTTTACAGCCTCTAATATTCCATAAAGATCCCAAATAATTCACACATCAATCTCTGTTAACCCAGACATAATACGTCAAAAAACATGGAAGTCATACGTCTGTGTACCTAATCTCCCTGTTCCGTATTTCACCATAAGAGCACTGATTATACTGTTAGATTTTCTTGTGGATTCATTCAACATCGTCTTACTTTCCTGGACCATGTATTATTAAAACCAG
Organism: Macaca mulatta; assembly: GCF_049350105.2. Taxonomy (NCBI): domain Eukaryota; kingdom Metazoa; phylum Chordata; class Mammalia; order Primates; family Cercopithecidae; genus Macaca; species Macaca mulatta. The sequence goes on along the minus strand of NC_133425.1, from coordinate 8,968,814 downwards.
AAATAAAACATCAAAGTTAGCAAAATGCCTAATGTCTTACATGGCAGAGCCTCAAGGTTTCAGCTGTACTCCAAAGATAAGAGAACTTTTTTTTTAAACTTTCTAGAGTGACCAACTGCAGCATGTGAAGAAGGAAAAAAAAAAAAAAAAAAAAAAAAAAAGGATACTGAGACTTGGATGGATGCATCAAGAAGTAGCAATGTTTGTTACCTGCAGAGGTGTTACAAGAAATTTCATCTGCTGCAACGAAGACGAACTGATTTCTGGAAGAGAAGATAAAATTCACAATACTGCTCGCTCAGGGGGAAATGTGCTCTCTGCCAATTGGTTTGATGTGTACAGATGAGGGGAGGGAAGGGTGCTGCTTGTGAATGGATGTTGCAAGGAAATGTGCTGATGTACCTCAGTTTAGAAAGATCATGAAATAAGCATGCGGGGACCTCTTAAAGTCATGGTAATGTCAGAATATGGACCAAGTACAAGCTGTTGCACCAAATATTAATACTATGTGTTACCAAAACATGCCAGAGTATGTTTCTAAGGCGCTAAAGCATTTCAAATTGTGCTTATATGAATTTCTATGCTAAAGAGATTACTTTTTAAAATGAGACTACTGATTAGGAAATACAGTATACTACAGCTAGCTAAAAAAATTATAAAATTCTAGACTTATATAAAAAAAATTTAAGAAAGTGCTGTCATTTCAGAAGACAATTTTATATGGTGATGTGTTATGGGTAATAATTTCCTCATCAAACCAGGCTAGCTACATAAAGTTAAGATAACTCAATTGAAATAAACCCTATCTGTCCAAATTATTTTTAATGATGCAGTATTAAAAAGAATGAAAATAGAAAATGCTATTTTACTTTTAGTAAATCCAGAAAGATGATAAAACTATCTTAAGATGTTTCCAACTGTGACATTTCCACAATGCAATGTGTTCTAATTCAGGGGTACTACTTATTCCTCTAGAAATAAGATCATCTGTATCAGGCAAATTATAAAAATGGCACAATGAGGTTGCCTAGGTTCTTAAATGCCTCAACAGCAGCAGTACAGGAGCTCTGGGTTTTCACTGGTTACATCTTTACCATGCCTATGGATCATCAAGAACCAAGATAAATGCATTTTTTTTTCTTAGAGTGATTGGTTGTTTTTCAAATGTTTCAGTGCTTCAAAAGGTATCTAGTGATTGAACATTTCTTAAAACATCTTAAGAAAGTTTTACTGTTGCAAAAGGTACACCGTGGAATATAGAGCTGCCATTTTGAATATTCCCTAGAATTTCACATTCAGTTAAACTCTAATCATTTCTATGCCAATAAAATATAAACAAATTATACATGCTTTGAGAATAGCATTTTTAGTACTTCTACATAACAAGTCACAACTAAGTTTATCGCTTAAGACAAAAGTTAACATAAGATTTTGGACTATCTTTTTGTTAGGCTTTTTGAACCCTGTGAATATCTGGCCCTGGATTTCCTATGTTTTGAGGAGCAATAAAATTTAATATCCCTGAAAAACGAGATATTTTTGTTGAATATTTGATTTACTCACCTTTGGCTTATACAAGGGGTAATAACACGGGAATTCCTAACTACAGGTATGGTATTCTGGGGTGCACAAAACAAGCAGTTAGAATAACCTCTATTTACAGAATGCTCACAAGAAGAATGCTACCATAAGCAAGAATGGCGACCTGGTTTATCCAAAGGGGCAAGGTCTTCGCACTAGGCATTCACATATCTGTGGCAGGACGGTGGGGCAGCTCTACCCAATTTCTATTCCCTAATCCTAGATGAGATTGCTAGCTTGTGTTCCCTTTCTGCAATTTTCCCTAAGGAACTGTCCAGTGTGCTAGACATGAGGAAAGCTACTTGGAGACAAAATATATGTAAAACTGTGACTGAACAAACGGAACTTTTAAAGTGCAACCTGCCAGTATGATTAGAAACAGCCCTGTAAGAAACTAGGCTTGGTTTTTTAAATTGTTTCAGAATTTACTGTAAGATTGTGTCCTTGAAAACATTCTTTTTGATACTATGCACTTAAGCTACCCTTTTTCCTTCCTTCCTTTCTTCCTCTCCTACCCTTTTCTCCTTTTCTCCTTCCTTTTCTCCTTCCTTTTCTCCTTCCTTTTCTCCTTCCTTTTCTCCTTCCTTTTCTCCTTCCTTTTCTCCTTCCTTTTCTCCTTCCTTTTCTCCTTCCTTTTCTCCTTCCTTTTCTCCTTTTCTATTCTTTCTTTCCCTTCGTTCTTTCCCTCCTTTCATTATCCCTTCATTCTTTCCCCCAATTTTTTGAAAACCTATGTGTATTGATTTTTACTTAATGTTTTACCCATGGTCTTTTTGATCTCTAAGTTTCAGAACTAAATGGACTACTCCCTTTTGACAACTTGCCCTCTTCAAAAGAGTTGGCTTAGATTACTTTTGACTATGAATTTGCATATATTTCAAGGCACAGAGTTCTCAATAGTGACATTTAAAAGAACGTGCCATGGACTCTGCAGCAATGCCAAAAGGAGTTAATGGCTACCAGTTAAGTATTTTTTGGATGTATCCATTCTGTACTATTTTATTTTTTAATCCACGTAATCACATTACATCCCAGAAAGGTCACCATAAGGCATCAGAAAAGTGCCTTTCTATAGAGTTCGTTAATTCCATGAATTCAATCTGTATGATCACCACTTCCCCTGAACTATGCTTTCATCAATTGACAAGTGCAATTAACAGGAAATGTCTGTAAAATCACAGATTGGCTTTGGGGTGGCTTACATTTTCAGGACAACAGAAAAACTCTGGTAGAGTTCTAAGTGGAGATTGCATGTTGGTGTTTATATCCACCATGATACGCCATTTTATATAGAGCTGTTTCACCTTGAACATTAAGAAATTACTGACTTAGAGGGCCCATAAATGGATCATCTATGATGCCCAGGAGATAGAAACCATCTGAACTATCTTACCCGCAATCATCCTAGTCCTGATCGCCCTTCCATGCCTGCACATCCTGTATCTAACAGACGAAATCAATAACCCCTCCTTTACTATTAAGTCAATCGGACACCAATGATACTGAACCTACGAGTACACAGATTACGGAGGCTTAATCTTTAACTCTTACATATTACCCCCACTATTCTTAAACCCAGGAGACCTTCGACTTCTAGAAGTTGACAATCGAGTAGTCACATATGATCACAGAGACAATTGTCTCTGCTATATCCAAACAACTTAAGGAAAAATTAAAAGATCAGAACAATGCAGGTATATTCTGAACAGTGGGCTGGCTACCTCTCAGGGAAGAAAGAAGGCTGGTACCAGGATCTGTCTCCTTATGCAAACCCTACTGTTGTGCTGTTTTCTCTCAACACAGACCCATGGATTTAAACTTCAAAATGCACCTGATTTTCCACAAACTGGTCTGTTCTTTAGTTGATTAAAAAAAAAAAGCAAGTGTGACTGAGTCCTTCTCAACCTTGGCTGCACATTGTAAATAACTGTTGCACTTCTAAACATTTCTGGTTACCAAGCTACACTTAAGACCAGTTAAATGGTAACCCCCGAAACTGGGTCTCGGGCATTAGCAGTTTTTAAATACTTCCAAGTGATTCTAATGTGCTAATGTTCTTCATTTGAAAACTACTTGTGGAGTTGAATGGTAAGAGTGCCAGTGATAGGGCCCCCTTCTGAGGGTTCTGCTTTAATTGATCCTGGGGTAGGGTCTGGAAAGTAGTTCAGAAAATGCTCTGTAGGTGACTCTAATAGATGGCCACAGCTGAGAAGCAGTGATATGACGCCAAGGCAGAGGGATTCAAGAGACTCAAAGAAGTGGATTCAAGGAAGGGATTCAAGGGAGTTGAATCACTGAATTTCTTCCAACTTTGGTTTCTATTTTTGCAACTTCTATTTGACCATCATGCTTGCCTCCAGGGCAACCTAGCTACTTAGGTTTTGGACAATGCCACCATGGAAACCTGATAAAGTGTCCAAGAAAGGGTACTTCCAGTTTCTAGATGCCTTCTAAGAGTTGACTTTAAACCTCATCCTGAAAGAGAAACTGCTCTACAGTGGCCATGTCTTACTCTTGGTATTTGAGTCCTTCCTTACCTATTCCTCTTACTGGACCATTTCTTACGAATTTACTCAAGATCATCTTTGCTTGAGATTTTCCACTTTTCCTTGAGGTCAGCCCCTAATTTTGTCTTTACCCATTCTGTCACCCAAAACTTTCTATATTCTACCTCTACTACAAAATTTTTCAAACTTCCCTGAAGAATTGCATAGAATGCTCATTCAGTGTATAGATTCCTGGGTTTCAACCCTGACCACCTGAATCAATTTTCAGGAGAGAGGTCTGGTAATCTGTACACTTAATAAGAACCCGGGCCTGCATATTGATCAGCTCCACAGGGCACCCATTCTCACTGTGCTCTAGGTAGCAGGTGCTCCTGTGAGGGAATCACGCCTCCTGCTACTTCTTACCTTGAAGTTTGGGCAACCTTGCTGAGAAAACCCTGAAAATTCATTCCCATTTTCATTTCAAAGCTCACCTGTCCCAGGAGGATTGTTTTAAATTGGGAAGGCTTGGTTGGAGGTGGAAAAGAGGAAGGATTACAAATGTATGAAAAATGAAGAAACGGCTAAATTGAGTTTAAGGGAGAAGACTATTTGTCCTGGCTCATGGGAATGCTGGCTGCAAAGTCTACTATACAACACTGATGTGGCACTTATGACTGCAAGTTGCTAAGTGTCATACCTATGTATTCATTAAATTTTTCTTATAATCCCTCTTTTTATCCTCCTCTTGTAGAGGAGGAAACCGAGACATGGAAAAGTTATATAATGCGAGCAGATGTTAAGTGGTAGAGGTGAAACCTGAACGCAGTTGGCTTGGCTCTACACCCAAGCTTTTACTATCTAAAGTTCTTGGGAAACATTCATGTAGCAGGTATTTAATCAGCAGTGGGGTGTGATGTCTCTGGAGTAACTTAATATTCTGAATCTCCAGTTCCTCTGAGAAAAAATTTGAATTCCTCTGAGTATAATTGAGAGAATTAAAAACATACTCTGCTTTAACAACTTGATTATGAAATGGCATACACCATGGTCTTTCTCTTTTCCCTCTTATGTCACTAGGTTGACCTTTTAAGATTTTTTTTTATAGACCAACCCTCTATACTCTATCTGCCTCAGCTGGTGGTACATTTAAATTAGTCATGTGGATTGCCACGTATCACCCTCATAGCCCACTTTTGTTCCTTAGGCTAAATCTCATCTCTTGGCAGTTTTCCTTCTGAAAAATTACCCATGGCTAATTCTTAGAGTGAAATTAAAATAGTAGCCAGCCCATGTTGCTGGAGGGGACATGAGAGGCTAGATACCAAGTCAGAGTAAACTTTTGGTGCAGGCAGGTGGGAGGCAAACATACCCCATATCAAATAATGCTGGTTTAAATTTTATTGGTAAAGATTCTGGTTACTTCACATTCTTTGGCTTCTTAATTCTGTTACATTGCTATTGTTACATAGATCTCAGGATTGATATCACTTATAGCAAGATTCTTCTATCCAATGCTATGAATATTGAATCTCTCTCTCTCACTCACACACACACTCTTAAACCTTCCAAGGATGTCTGCTAGGCAATCCCTACAGCTGAGAAGTTGGTCTTCTGGCCTGGTAAATAGCAGCCAAGACGCCCCAAGATAGTAGTGGGACAAAGTCCAATTCTACCTGTAGGTATTGGGATATCTTTTGTTTATAAGGCAGAAGTTCTTAACCCTGACTGCTCAGCCAATACTTTGTTTTTTAACAAATATTCAGCTAGGATTTTTTTTTTAAATAAAATACTAAGGACCAGGCTCATACCCCAGTCATTTAGGTTCAGCATCTTTTGAGAGTGGTTCTCATGCACAGATATGCCTGAAAAACCCCTGGGGATGATTCTCATCTGTCAGCCAGCATGGGGAACTCATATCTCACTGTACGAATACCTCTCTGAACATATGTATCTTGCCTCTGTAGGAAACAGTTGTCTTTTGGGTTTAAAGTAAATTGCACTAGTATTGATTTTGACATTTTATACTTAACATTTTAATTGCTAATTATATATTCTAGTAATTGTAGTAATTGTTTTATAATCATGCTTATCAGGATGCTTTTTTTTTCACGTAAAATTAAGGTAGAAATTCACAATCAGTTTATTCTTGTTGTTCATCTTAAAGTTGCTAGATGTGCCATATGGAACTCAGCCACGAGTGTTTTCTGAATATTATAATACGCAGATATGATGCACCTATTAAAATTCATATTGCCAACCTTGCCCAATAGTTGACTCACATCATTCATTCAACCCTCAGATTGTAAATGAGGGACTTGTTACTTATCAGGCACTGAGCTAAGTCTAAGGGGTCTGATGCTATGCTCATAGCCTTTAAATCACTGGAGTATCTTGGACTTGCCTGTCTGGAAACTCATAATCTAATTTATATTTGTTTTATCACCTTCAAAGGGAGGTTGCTGGCAATCAGTATCTTACCTCCTTGGCCCACATATAATACTAACACTCTACTCCAGAATGGTACAAATCCCATTCAGATTCCTATTTTTTACCTGCCCTGTCACTTTTATTCATACTTTAGAATATGTCATGTGTACTTCTATACAGCGTGCAAACTGTAGAATGAGACAGGGTATACACAGACAAGTAACCAAACAGATTGACTATAGAAAGCTCTCAAAGGTTCTACACCCATCCCATTTTGAAAAGGGGGAACATATGAAAATACACTTAAAAACATTTCATTTAGACACAGTTCCTGTTGCTAACATGATTATACATAAAGAAGCTTAAACAGAAAGAAGATAAGCTCAGTGAATCTCTCCCCAGTTTGGCTATTCTACCAAAAAAATCTGAGTTTTAGAAATTCAAACCCAAGTGCATCTCCGTTACCTGGAGACGTTGAACAGTTCCCTTTTGTCATTTTAGTTCCTCCAACATTTAACATTCTCCCCAGTTCCCACTAGACTTTCTTGTCTAGGCTCAGGTGAAAGGGAACCAACTGTGAATCTGGAAACCATGCCTTGTTGCATACAAGCTGTATTCCACTAGAAAATTCACTTCACCTTTCTGGGCCTCATTTCTTCATTTGGAAAAAAAGATATAAAAATAGTACATACCCTTCCTGGACCTTTTGTGCAGCTTGAATGAGAAACATCTTATTGGTGGAAGTCATCTTATTGGTAGAAAAATTGGCTTTTTTTTTTTTTTTTTTTTTTGCTCTGTAGACTCATAAAGGAAAGTCCATTTCTCTCTCCACCCAAAGAGGAGAGCAGGCAATTGGTTTTACAAAAATCCAAAGCAGTGATAGTTAGAAGGCTGGGTTTATCCTGGGAGATTGGGCATGTCTCCTACAAAGCTAATGCACGTGTGGTGGCCTAAGTTGATCCATGAGCAGAAAAGTTAATATCCAAGGCACAGGATGAACAAGAAGGATAGGATATTTGATCGTGTGGTTCCCAATTTATATTCCCCAACCTATTTTATTTCTAGGGTGGAAGTCAATATTTTAAAACAACCAAAAACAAATGTATTTAGTAAAAAATTATTCTAACTCATAAAACCCGTGTCCACAGGAAACTTTTTTTTTTCACTCAAGAACAAAACACAGTATTCCCACAGTTGATGCTGTTGCTGCTAATATCCGGAGTACTAAGCGTCAGGATCTCTTAGAGGGGCTTTCTGTTCATGACAGCAATTCTCACAACCACCCAAAGAAGCAGTGGTTATCCATTAATCCCACTTTATAGATGAGGCAGTTGAGTGTCAACTAGCTCAATGTTAGCCTGCCCAAATTATCTCATGTAGTAAGTAGACTCACAGATTCAGGACCCAGGTGTAAATCTCAATCTGTAATCATATTCTGTGTATCAACAGCAATGATTTGCTAGTGCATGTCTCTATCAGAGTAGGTCCAATGAGAATAAAAGATCCTGTTTCAAATCTTGACACAGTTACCTACAAGTCCTGGGGTGACAAGCAAGGCACAGGTTCCCAGAGGGTTAGTGCTACAATGTGTCTTAGATATTGTCTAGACTAAAAATGACCTTGCACTTTTGAATGCATTTAATTTAATGTACTTGCTACTGCCTGTATATATTCACTGCAAATACTAGCATACATTCCAAAATATGTCAATCTGAAACCGAGTTACTGATAACATTTGCACCACCTTTTTTGGTTTATAAAGTTCACCTTCTTCATCTCTTTCTGATTCTAATTAGTACCATGCTTTCCATTTAGCACAGGAAAAAACTGAGTGTCAGTAAAGTTAAATCAGATGGAACTTTTTCAGGTACTACTTTATATTTGTGTGAAATCTATGCAATTAATGGCATGATGTTAGCATCAATAACTATTTCTGTCCATGAATCTTTTGGGGTAAAGAATTAATTGTGGCCTTGGGCCAGGAGAGGGAAGAAGTCACAATGGAATTGACATTGAGGGATGCTAACTGTTGATAGCTCTTTCTCATTGAAGAAGGGAGAGTAGAGAGGCAATGGAAATAAATCAATAATTTACAAAGATAAATCCTCTTATCTCTTACAAGGTTTGTGATGGGACAATCCTCTGTCAACATTATTTATGGCATATCGGGGTAGAATAGAAGCTTGTTCTCTAGAGCCGGGCTTCTCAAACTTCACACCAGTCATTCTGGAATCTTGAAAGTGCAGGTTCTGGTTCAGCAGGGCTGGGGTGGGGTTTGGGATTCTACATTCTCACAGCCTCCTGGTGAGGCCAATGGTGTTCGTCTGAAAACTATACAAGGCAAGGCTCTGCAGGCTTTTTAGATGATCCACTCAAATCTTGAAATTTCAAAACAGAACAAGTTCATCCCGCTTTCCCCCCATTTGTTCATTTTCTAAGTTTGGGAGACAGAAATGGAAGAAAACAAAAATAGCGGGAAAACGATCATTCTGAAAAGGCAGGGAAGCTAGTATTGTCCAGGAAGAATTATTAAAGTACTTCCACTCCCACTGCCTGGGCTCATATTCTGTTTGGTAGTAGTCATCCACAAACACTATAACAAAGCAGAAATGGTGGAAAAAAGTTCATCTCTTAATACATTCTAAAATTTTAAATTACAAAATTGAAACCATGAAAGACAAGAATTGAAAGAATTGAGGATGCTAGAAGCATCTAACAATGAGTGTTTTCTTTTTTTCTTTAAATTCCACGTCCCCCAGACTCGTGAGAACCACTGATTTAGCTTATCAGATATGTGGCTTATTTCTATAATCTCAGGCCAAAGCATTTCAATCTAAATTGATTGGGATAATTACGAGAAGAGTACTTGGCTTTGATTATGTTTCAGCTATCAGAAAACTGTTAATCTGTTTGAACAGTCACACATCATAATGCAGTAAGAATTAGCTTGGGAAAAAAAGTGACTAGTTACTCCTTATATTCTCCCTAGTTTGTGCCCCACAGACTCCCATCCCCTCAAATTCGGATCATGGCCCCTATTCTAAATGTTTTGTATGTTAATGAAATATGAAGTTCATTATAGTTGTGAGGAGTGCCTAATTCCAGAGGAACCAAGCATTTTGATTTACACCAAGGAAGAAATAAGTCATTTCTGTCCAGTGACTGTTTACATGCATGTACTACACACAAATGTGAAAATAAATCACATTGAAATAGAAATCGATTCTTGTGGAAAAGAATTTCAACTTGCGATAAGTAGAGTCAGAACTTGCTTTGATAACTTTAAAGGAAATATTAGACACTTTTAGTGAAAAATTTCATCTTATCTTGAAAGAAATGATAGTATACTACCATCCATAGTATACTACCTAGGGACAAAAAAAAAACCCAAACAAAAAACACAGTGGAGGGGTTTAATTTTTATTGCTATGTCCACAAATGCTTCATGAGCTAAGATTCTATCTTCTGCTTTACTGGATTACTGTCTTCTAGAATGTAAGTTCTTTTTAGCAATAGAAATGGCTCATTCACAGGGCTTTGCGTGTATATTTTCAACAGACCTACACCTAGAAAGCATTAGGCTTTCCCAGCCTACCTCTAAAACCCTTCACAGCTGAAGGGCCCTGATGCTGCTACTGAAAAGATGCGCTTTTTTTTTTTTTTTTTTTTTTTTGTGGCCTATCAAGTCAATGATCTGCGACCTAAAAAGTGTGTAATTAGGCCATGACATGACCAAAGGAGTTGTTACACCTTGTCTTGTCACTGGCAAAAGTGTCTACCCACATGGCTGTGACAACTATGCTCTGGTGGGCTTGGAAATTCCTTTAATCTCTCCCCAACTCCTTGTTGGTCCAGTCTGTTGGCTATTACAGGATTGGTTCTTTTTTTAAACTGATTCAATTACATATCCATCCAATAGTGCATAACAGTTGTTAGGAAGCCATTATAGATTATGGACAAAAGGCAATTAGTTCTTGAGAGAAAAACTTGAACACTTTTTCTTTTAACGTGTGTGTGTGTGTGTGTGTGTGTGTGTGTGTGTGTGTGTGTGTGATTTCTATAAACTAAGAGAAACTCAGGAAATACATCAGTTACAGCCATATTACTTCTCAGTACTGAGAGCTCAGCATCCATAAACCCAATTTAAAAAAATTACAGTGACTCTACTATCAAAAGCTGAGATGTACCTTCCCTTCCTCACGATTTCAGAGCCATCTCCATACTTATCAAATGAAATCAGTGACAGTCTACAGAGCAGATCAGGAGAAAATAGAATTATCTTAGCTATCCTAATTTTTTGGAGAATACACAATCAAAATCACTAAGGACCAATGTTTTTATATATATATATATATATATATATATATATATATATATATATATATAAACTGTCATACATATAGAGATAGATATATATATAATATATATAACATATATATAACATATATATATCTATAGGGCAGAAAGATGGTCCCTTCCTTCCCTTTTTCCATTCATCCATCCACCTATGTATGTGTATGCATGGATATATGTATGTATCTATCTCTGTCAGTTAAATAATTTTTAAATAAGACTAAATAAAATATAGGAAGTCTAGCATAAAGTTGCCAATGTTTATTTTGCCAAAGGTGGTTGCCAGGCCTTGAACTGGCCTTGGGAGATACTGCTTTCAATACAGCACTAGAATAAGATCTTGAGATCTCTCCTTGCCACATATCATGAAGAATAAGAACAAGGGCTGCTACTGCTGTTTAGCTGTGTGTGTGTTTCTATTATATTATTAATATATATAATATAAATATATATATTTTTATTATTATTGCTTATACCTGTGAATCTCACAGGTATAAGTGTGTGTTTCTATTATCCTAAAGCTGGCTAGGACGATTGGTTTCACTTTTTCTTCCTGAGGAGGACCTGAATCAGCAAAAACCCCAAAAAAACAAAAACACAAAATGGATCTATTAGGAAAGTAAACTTGAAATGAACAAGATAAAAGGTGTGTATATACATGTAGCTATGTATAGATGTACACATGCTCAACCTGGAGTTCCAACTAAAACCTGGACATGCTTTTCTAGACACAGGGGGGCACAGAAGGATAGAAATAAAGGCATAAGTGACTCATTTCTGCTACATTATTACAACTTGACAGATTTTTTTTTTTTAAATTACAGAACCCAAGAGTTCATCAGGATGAGTAAAAATAAAAGACTAAAAATGAAACTAAAACCCAAGAACAGCTTCTTCAAAGCACCATCAAAAATGGCACAGAGGTAGGACTTCGGTTTATTGCCACGTATTGATTCCACAGCCTAGACTCAAACTCTCAAGTGGCTTCTCCCTGCCTCTGGGTCTGTATCCCAGCTAGGAAGATGGCATGGGAAACTTTCCCATTCATTCTGAACCTCCACAAACTCCACCCTCAGTCCCTTGTTGATCTGACAATACCATCTCTGGCATGGCCATGTTTTACAATGCTCTCACTATATTTTTCCAACAGATTTCTCAAAGACTGCGACTGTAAATAAAATGATAGGGAGTCTAGCATAAAGTTGCCAATGTTTATTTTGCCAAGTAAGAACATGAAAAACAAAATGGGATGTCTAAAATGAAAACTACCATTTGCTATTGTTCTAATTTTATAAATCTTTAACAGCAGTGAGAAGGAAGAATGGATTCAGCCTATTTCCCAGAAAAGAGGGTTGACAACCATATTACATGGTCGGTGTTCTTCTGTCTTGATAAACCAGTAAATATGCCATCAAAGGTGGTTGCCAGGCCCTGAACTGGCCTTGGGAGATAGTGCTTTCAATATGGCACTAGAATAAGATCTTGAGATCTCTGCTTGCCACACATCATGAAGAATAAGAACAAGGGCTGCTGCTGCTGTTTAGCTAGAAATATTTTCAATCCTTATCAAACTTGGTTCAGATAAGAGGACTGCAGAAAGCAGAGCAAGTACCCCCTTTGTCTGCTTTTTGTATATCTATTTTCATTAAGGGTTTCAAATTATCCACAGGTTCAGCTTTCTGTATTCCAACCCACGGCAAAAAAAAAAAAAAAAAAAAAAAAAAAAAAAAAAAAAAAGAAAACAATGTCCATAAAACATCTCTTTAAAAAATTAACCTTCCTACAGAAATAATCCCCTAAATGGTAAATTACATTTTCTATTCAGGATGCTCATACACTTTATATGCTGACAATCCCTTAAATTTTAGCCTATATCATCAGATAAAGACTCCAAATAAAATTGAATATCATTGTAAATGTACTTATTTGTCTATTTTCATGACAACATTTCTCTCCTACTTAATCTGAGGCCAGAAAATAAAGTTCTAAAATGGGGAGTAGCCTGCACTAATGGAAATCAACTCAAATCCTTTTACTTTTTTACTTCAGCTTGAAGATTGTATAGTAAGGATTTAGTCCTATTTTCTGTATTTAGCTTATGAACTATTAGAGGGCAGAAAGATGGTCCCTTCCTTGCTTCCTTCCCTCTTTCCATTCATCCACCCACCTCTATCGCTTTATCTCCATCTATCCATCTACCCATCCTTCCACCCATCTATGTATGTGTACGCATATGGATGTATGTATGTATCTATCTTTGTCACTTATATAATTTTTAAATAAGACTAAATTCTGTATGAACCCCAAAATATGCCTACTTATCCTTACTAGGTTCTAAGAAACACAAATCTGTCTGAAACAGAACCTTTTATTCATAGGTTATGAATGTCATATTTAACTTATGTTTTCTAGCATGCAGTTTGTGACCACTTGAAATTAACAAGCCCTGGTCTCTTTGCATTAAGCTTTACCTGAATACACTTACGAGTCCCTTGTGAGGCCCCAAGGCACAAGTAAGTGTGTGTGTGTGTGTACATGTGTGTATGCAGAGAGCTAGATAATATGGCATTTTATTTGGATTTCTATTAAGTTGAGCTATATAAAATTTATATTGATGTATGTACATATTTCATACCTATTACAAAGCCAATATGTCATTTTTGTCACATAAAAGTAGCAATTTCTATCTCTACATTAGCAGTGAAACTTTAAGGTCTCAAAAACCAAGGAGAGGTATCCATTAAAACAAAACTATGTTGCTTTGCAGTCTTTTGCTCAGTTTAGAGATATCTGTGTGGCCTGGTGCTACTATATGTCAAAAGCTTCTTAGCTTTCATGTATCTTTACAAGAAATGCATGTTTTATGTGGAAGAAATGGCCCCTGGTAACTATCAGTGTAATCGGATTGTGATGAAATCTGAGAGAAAAACTCTGTATTGCTTTAGTCTCTAGGCAGTCTGCATCTAACTACTTTCTCCCCTGATGTGGAGGGACGTTTTCATGCATTGATCATTAGGAAATGTTAGAGTGTTAGCAAGCAGGACAAGCATGACAAATGTCTGTCTGTCTGGGGAGATAACATTTTCATCAAAGCTATGTACACATCATATTTTCCCAAATATTTGTGGCACAGTTGATCAAACAGGGAATCTTATCCCCACTGCCTTCCCCCCGCCCCCACCCCAGCCCCCAACCTCCCACTTTGGCTGCTTCAAGATGCAACAACAACAAAGTCATAATACACAAACCATCAGCCAATCAATAAAGAGAAGCCTGCCCCCAGGCTTAATTCAAGCAAGCCATTCATCAAGCTGATGTGATGGACCTGTCCAATCCAGAACGTATCACAGACACATCAGCAACACCAAGTGGCATGCAATGACCGGATGACCAAAGGCCCCTCTGCCATGCTTCGATTGGTTCAAGCTCAAAAAACGTTCTCCTTTGAGAGTTCAGACAGTTGGCTTTGCATAAATCAAAGTGAGATTAGAAATAAAGATTTGGTGAGGTCAAGTGCTTACCAAATGTTTGCTAAATGCCAAGATAAGATGTTCACCTATTCCCACTAAATTTGTCAATGAGACTACCTAGTCCAGTGAGGTATTTTCCTTTTGGGGAAATCTCTGCCCACACCAGATGGTCTTCATTCTGGAGGTCAACATTCAGAGACTCTCAGGTTGCTCCGAGATGGTCAGCATGTGATCATTTAACCAAGAAGATGATGGGCAGGGAGTTGCAAGGTGCCCATTAAGGACCTTCTGGACAGTCCTGAGGTTACTGGAGTTCAATATTTCTCAAAGGTCCCTGAATCTTTAATTTGATGAGGGCTTAATTTGTGCTGATAAAAGGTGAAATCCTACCAACTGGGGACATCAAACTTTTGCTTTCAAGACGTCTGAAGAATGAATCTCATGATTACAGGGAAAGTTTGTTGCTGTTTCTCTTTTGATCAATTGACAGCCAGAGAGCATTACCAAAACATTCTCAATGCCTGCTGATTTTACTTCCTGTTTTTGAAGAAGTTCTTTTGTTAAGTTTTTCTTTATCTTGCCTGTCTTCTACAGAAGAGGAACTAAGAATCTATCACTACTGATTCTATGCTGTGATGATATAAAAATAACTGGTTACACGATTGCTACTTCTGAGAGAAATTCTAGGTACTTGGCATCTTCAATCTAGATTCAAAAGCTATTCTGATAATTTCACATTTTCCCTAAAAGTGTCGTCTTATAAAAAGGTATTCCTTCTCAATATCCATTTATTAAAGATAAAAGGAGGTAGCACCATTTAATAGACACTTTAAAAATTCAGAAATACAACTTTAAAGATTGCTTTCTGTCCATTTACTTAATGAATGTACTTCAATGAATAATTCCATATGTGTCAAGTGTCTTGCTTATGATAAACTTAAATAAGGATAGCTATCAATTTCCACAGCAACCAAGAAGACCAAATGTGCAAATTTCTCTAATGAACAACAAGGGGCCAATTATATGGACAACAGAATAGTTAGTTGGTTTCTTCAGCTGAAACTATGGTACTAAAGTTGGAATTGCAGTTATTAAAGATTTACCAATCCAAGAACAAGGGCAATCTTTCAGTGGGACATGTTGCCAATGAGAAATCTGAATAATATCAAAATAACAGATTTTACACATATGGTGTTCCAAAATGTAGAAATTTAAAAATGTCTAGATGAATGCAAGTAGAGTTGGCCAGAATCTCAGATAATTCTAATAGTATCATATGTTTATTTTTTAAATGTCTAGACCAGCCTTATTGAAGGAGGCAATTTAAATTATATATTTGTTAATCTTTTTTTTTTCAACTTGGGGGGGTAGATGCACTTATACTGAAAAGCAAGATAATCAAATCCTTTTAAGATTCTTATACAGCAGGCTAAAGTTACTATGATTATAATTATATGCAAAGTGGGTGTTTGAGAATGTAGCATCTAGAGATATTTTCATAAAAAATAAGGCTTGCAGTTGAACCACATTGCAATTGATACTTTGTGAATCTTCAGTGCAGAATTTAATAACATTAGACCTTTTCACTTGTACAATGATCTTGAGTATTTTTTTATTAGCCTTATTGACCCTCTCTACTTTTCTAATCCAGTGTCAGTGGGTTGAAGATAACAACTTACATGAAACACATTTTGCATCTTGGCAACTGATTACTGGGTAAATGTATAACTTATATATTGAGAACCTTGTCTTGACAATTGTCTGGATTTCTCTGAAGGCCCCCTACAGCCTTGAGAACTTGTTATGGCTGCTTATAAGAAGATACCCGCATAGAACCAGACAGCAGATCTCAACTCCATCTTACCGAAGAACCATTTGTTAAGAGTGTATGCATGGGGTTTTCAAAGTGCCGCTTTTAGGGTTCAGGAATTTACTCTGCTTTATTATATTGCAATAATTCTACAATTAGCTAACAGCACATCTCGTGAGAAATGGAATGGAACTGCAGAGAAAGCACACCACAGCAAACTGAGGTAGGAACTACATCACAACAGGCCGGGTAGGAGCACCAGAGGCTGCCGACACTTCCCATTCAGGAGTCAAATACATCGCCTGCTTACCTGTCTGACCCAGCATGCCCCAGCCACACATGCAAATTGTTATCATTGTTTTATTCATGAAACGTATTTTTTAAAATAAAGGACTCATTACCAAAATAAGCACCCTCAATGACATTTGTGCATGCAGAGCATCTGAACATTCACATTTATGTCCTCAGAAAACAGAGCCAAGGAGTTGCATTCAATATGAAAACACACACTTTCCTTTTCAAGGCAACCATACAAAAGTAGCTACGGCTTGCTGTTTCAGGAACCAACTCATCTGTTAAGGCTGGGTAATAGAAGCCCCTCATTTCCACCCCACCCGCCCACAACTTGCCCATCCATTCTGACTACTGTACTTCTCAAACACATTGGGTTCCTTCCACTGCCTGCCTTAAAATGTGGTGTGCATTACAAATAAAAGTTGACTTATGTTTGTAGGATTGGACACTGGGCATTGCCAGAAAGAATCTCCTTATGAATGCCAGGGACACTCTCCCTCTACTTTATTTCAAAATTTAAAAATGCATTGGAGGGAATAATTTATTCCGTATAAGACCTTGTAAAAAGGGAAATAAGGGACTTGAAATTGAAATAAACCTTGTAGGATCGTGGTCTGTTTTTCTTCCTATGAGTTAGATGAAACCACAGTCTCACATAGATGACCATAAGAAGGTTGTACAGAGTGTGTGTGTATGTGTATGTGAGCAAGCTGTGTTGTCACAGGAATTGAGATATTAAAAACTACACAGGGACAAGGCTATCATTTTCTTTGTGTCTTAGCAGAGAAAGTAGTTTAGAATGGGCTGAAGCATTTGCCCTCTGTCTATGGGGCCTTGAGTTCATGTTCACCATGGGACCTAACTTTTGGGGTGCTACCTCCCCAGCAGTCATGCAGTTTCACCAAGACCATACAAGAATCTCCTCTCCCATCAACTAAGTTAATTTCGAAGTACTTGTCAAGCATGAGAAGGATGACCCTTACCTGTCACTGTAGGCAGCGGCCGTGGCAGGGGTAGGCTGGGCGTAGCGGTATGCAGCATAACCACCCTAAAACACAAGGAGAAATGTGACTCAGGACTGCAGCAGAGCCCACTGCAGGGACGCCCAGTGGCAACACCGCACCAGAACAGCAGTTACCCAAATCTACTGAGCTAAAGTTGAGGTTAATGAAAGCTTAGTATCAAAGCGAAAGTACAAAAACACCGTGGAGAAACAAGGGGTTGGAACACCAACCCCAGCGGGGTGTTAAAGGTTAGCGGTCATAAGCATATCCCAAAAGAAGAGCCTAGAGGCCTTGGGAAGAAAATGTACCTAAATGTTAATGGTGATTGTCTTGGGGTGGGGAGGATTATGGGGGATTATTTAAACACTCTTTATACTTTGCTGAACTTTCCAGATTTTCAAAATTGATTCTGCTTTACCTTTATCAGATATTAACTTAAATTTTATTCGAACAATTCTTATTTTCTTATAAAGTTAAGTAAATGCTCTCCTTTTTACATTTATTAAGTCACCCTTTGATTGAAAGTTTATTAGTAATCTCTTACTTATCTGGTTGTCTAACCACTAATGTTATTGAAGACTGTCTTTAGCTGTCTAAATGTTACATAATTATTACAAAAATGACTGAACATTTCTTTTTGGTCAAAGAGATCACATGGTTATATATCATGCTGCTTCAGATGGAGAATTTGTTTGGTGTGGAAAATATAGTCTTCTAATTGGTAAATAAAATCATTAACAGAAAAAATCTGAAAAAAAATAATTAACATTTAGTTGTATGTACCAGTAATTGCAATTGTTCAATTAAGCAAAGAGGACGAGCAAATAGGCATATTCAAAAGGAATTGTGTTCAGTGGAGCGTTGATGATCAAACTGTGAAAATAACAGCTGCTTGCTCAGTGGACCGCAATGATACCTCAACCAGTGTACAATGATCTCAGCACAATTAAACAGGATCCAGTGTCCACTGATAACACAGGACTATTCAGGTTCTAATTAGAACACACAGTCCCATAATCCTCTGAGGTGAGTGTTCTCACCATCACTATAAAGGGGTGACTCAGGACAAAGTAGTGTGTGAGAAGGTATGCAACAGCAGAATCATGACAGGGAAAGGTAGGTTTGTGGCATTTGGCCTCATGAAACTAAGTAATACAATAAGACATAGATGAAGCAGGGAAGCTACAAAAACCCTCTTTGAAGATGTAGGTACACTGGTCTCAATATCTTTCTGCCTCCTGGCACAGTTAACTTTCACAGTAAATATGCTATCATTTGCATAGCAATTCAAAGAAACAAGTTTATCTTTTAAAGTTTATTATTTGGATCGGTCCTGGAGAAGACACATCTAAAACATCCTGACAGATAATAATTTAGAAAGTTTTTTTTTTTTTTTTCCTTAAAGCTTCCCATAAAAAGATAATGAAAGTTAACCACAACAAAAAAGGTCTTAGCCAAATGCCACCTGGTGCTCCAAATACTATGTTCTCCAGTTAGGAATGGGGAACTCATTAAATGTGCTGAGGAGTTATAAAACCAAAGCAGTTATGACAGCACTGAGTTCAACAAACAAGCCGGGCGTGGTGGCTCATGCCTGTAATCCCAGCACTTTGGGAGGCCGAGGCGGGTGGATCACAAGGTCGGGAGATCGAGACCATCCTGACTAACACGGGGAGACCCTGTCTCTACTAAAAATACAAAAAATTAGCCGGGCGTGGTGGCGGGCGCCTATAGTCCCAGCTACTCGGGAGGCTGAGGCAGGAGAATGGCGTAAACCCGGGAGGCGGAGCTTGCAGTGAGCTGAGATCCAGCCACTGCACTCCAGCCTGGGTGACAGAGCGAGACTCCTCAAAAAAAAAAAAAAAAAAAAAGTGATGGACTAAAGAGAAATCGGGTCACCAGGTTTCTGGAGCGATTTTTCTATATAGCTTGTTCATCTTGGCTTCCATGATGTGTACAGAAAGATAAAGGTGTGCAGGCACATACATTAAACTTAATGAGGTAGGGAGGGGCTAGAACTGGCTAGCTGATTTCTAGGAGACATCAGCTTGCAATAGGCTTAAAGTTTTGAGTAGAGAGAAAGTGTGTGTGGTATGTGCCTGTTTCTCTCTGGAACAAGAAAAAGTATTTGCAGCAGTCAGATGTCATGTCAATCATGAGTTGGTGACTGTGAATTTGGTCTCACCAAAGATGTCTAGTAACATCCTATTTGCAAGCCTCTTGGTTTGAACTTTGCATATCCTCCACCTTCTGCCTTAGTTTCAATCAATGGAAGAAGGTAGCAAGTCTGATAAATGGGAAGAATTGCTGCAGTGCAAACAACTAAAATGAACCACACTGACTAGTACGTTATGTATAGTAGAAACATCAAATGCAGGTGTGTACACCTGGGATTCCTTTGCACAGCAAATGTGGTCATCTGCAAAGGTTTCAAAATGACCTCTACTGTTTGCATATGACTTGGCCAGTTAAAGAAAATGTGTGTTTCTATACAAGACGGGCACAAGTCGTCAATGTCCTGACATTTGTCTTTATTATCTAGAAATTTGCTTGTGAGTGTTCCTGATTCAAGGGTCAAGATCACAATTTTCTTAAGTCTCCAGAGCCAGTGGAGAGATTTTTGACCTTGATCAGTGGTTTCATTGCTGTCGAGTAGACCACTTGGAGATGAATGTTCTATATCTGTGCTGTCCAACAGAGTAGCTACTTTTAGTAAATGACTATTGAACTTTTGAAAGGTAACTAGTGCAATGAACTGATTTTTTAAATTTACTTTTCAGTTAATTTGAATTTAAATGTAAATAGCCACATGGGGACTGGTGGCTAAAGGATTGGACAATACCAGTCTAAATGATCCCTGAAATATGTAATAATTAGGGAAAAGGGGATTAGGTGGTTTTCTCTCTCCATCTTTACTGCACAGCCTTCCTTTGCTATTTTTCGTCTGTATGCAATTCATACTAGGGAAATAAGAGTTGTGTATTAACTCAGTATATGTGTGCATACACTGTAAAATATAAATTGCTTTGCATACAAAAAATACAAATTGCTTTAATTTGCCTAACAGGTGACTTGAATCAATTTTATTGCTCTGTATTTTGCAGCCCACTGAGCATAGCCAGAACTTCTTCGAAGTTCCATGGTGATGTCTGTAAAAGGAACACTCACTTTCAATAGCCGTCACCAGACCATGTTCATGGTGAACCTAGTCTTCCGAGATCATATGACAAAAATGTGTCATTGACAAGTGATTTTTCCTGCCACCAAACCAAAGGAACAAGGCATGACAAGCACAAAGTAGTTCTACACTCCCCATTCCTGAAATATTTATTCCTCCACATCATGGGTAGCAAAATACAAACGTAACCTTATATAATAATTTCAAGTTGCCATTGTGGATCTTCTTGCCACCACCACCAAATGAGTGAGGCCACCAGAGTGACCCACTGGTGTGGACTGAGGAGTTTCCTTTGTTGGCAAAACCTCTAGAGGTCCCTCGAAGTAGTTACCCATTAAGCACCTCAAATGACAGTCCAATAAAGCATTTTATTTTCTGACTACACTGGAGATGGGGTCTCACTGTGTTGCCTAGCCTGCTCTCAAAGTCCTGGGATCAAGCAATCGTCCCAATTCAGCCTCGCAAAGTGCTGGGAGTACAGGTGTTAAGCCACTGTGCCCAACTAATAAAGCATTTTAAAAATTATGCTTGAGGAGAATGGTGGAAAGGAAAGTTTCCACAACGAAACCAGTTTGGCAGATGCTCAGTTAAATTAAACTGGTTACTCTGTTTGTGGAACTCCTTGGGACAATATTCATAAACATTGTGGGACCTCCAAGGCATCTCAGAGAATTTGAGGCTTCAAGATTTCACTTTAGAGCATACTTTTGAAAATAAATTGTTCTGTTGGACAAATAGTGAATTCTCGGAGGGGAAACCTGTGTGTGCTAGGGGGGACGTGGGCATTGGTAGGACTGTAACATATATGTGTTATGCATACTTCCTTCAACTGGAGTGCATAGGAAAGTAATGAGCTTAACCCAGGGGTAAAGGCTCCCTTTATTACGAAAATTTCCAAGGGTCAAGTCTCACTTGGTGCAAAACAGGTGTGCTGGTATATATACGTACAACTTAAATCTTATTTACTATAATAAATATAAGAACATTTTACAATGAAACACTTTCTAATTTACCTATATTATGGTTTTTTGTTTGTTTGTTTTTGTTTGGTTTTTTTTTTTTTTGAGACAGTGTCTTCTCTGTCCCCCAGGCTGGAGTACAGTGGTGCAATCTTGGCTCACTGCAACCTCCGCCTCCCGGATTCAAGCGATTTCCCGAGTAGCTGGGATGGCAGGCGTGTGCCACCATGCCTGGCTAACTTTTGTATTTTTAGTAGAGATGGGGTTTTGACATGTAGGCCAGGCTGGTCTTGAACCCCTGGCCTCAAGCAATCTGCCTGCCTTGGTCTCCCAAAGCATGGGAATTACAGGTGTGAGCCACCACATCTGGCCACGTTCATCTATTTTTGAAGGGTGGCATTCAGAGGTACAGTTCTCTTGAAATGTGACAGTGAAAGTTCATCTCGGGAATTTTAACCATATTGCCCTTTACTAGGTCAAAGTACCTCTTTCTCACATTCAGGTTTTAATTAAAACTCAATCAATTCTCATGATTTACAAAAAGTACTTTCTGAATTCACTCATAATACTGAAGAAAAAAGGGAATTGCAGCCACAGGGAAAGTAATGTCCTAAAACTCTCACTGATCATCCTCAGTTTCACATTTATCTTGACAGTTTCAATGTGGGTAATAGACCAAATTTGGAGAGACTAGGGCAGCCACATTCCAACGAATATGTTGACTTCTTTTCTTCCTACGAATTTGTTCAGTTGGTGGTTGCTTCAGCAGTGAGAAATTGGTTTAAAAGCTATAACAATAGGTGTGAAATAAATTTCTAATCAGCTCTACTAAGACCAGGAAAGGTTATGTTAGATGTCAGGTATGCTGGCTCTTAATGCTGCATATGAGATTGTTGATTTAACCTCATTCCAGTTCACTCTGGGAACCTACTAAAAAATTACCCAGACAATTGTTTCAGTCAGAACCTTGAATTCTTTTTCATTGGATGTATACTGATTGAGTCCAGATACATTTTTTTTTTTTTAAGCTTAAAACCAGCCAAGCTAGACCACCACTTGACACACTCAGGATCTAACAAAACTCATGGCCAAGGCCAACTAACATCAGTCATGGAAACAGCACCCATATGTGGAAGAAACAGCCACAACACAGTCAGCGGGATATATCAATAGATATGGGGATAGCCACCTCTATTCTAGGAGATTTCATACTAAAACTGGAAAATTCAGTTAAGTCTTTTTCCTCCTATGTTAGAGAACAATTCCCCTCCCCAGAATTATCTTGTTAGTAAGGATTTCACAGCAAACCCACAATCATAGTGATGAGTTTCTCCACCAGTCGGGATTTCATACCTGCAGCAATTTATTGCCATACACAGGCTCTTGATACACTACTCTATAAGGAAACAGAAATGTAATGTTTTCAATGCAAAAATGAAATAAATAAAAGAGAATGCATAAGTCAGACAAATTCCAGAGCAATTCATTTACAAGTTTGCTTCTCTCTTACTTCACCAAGACTTAGGACTGACCCACCAAGCTGAAAGAGGCACTGGGCCTGGATAAACATTTTTAGTTGCAAATCTCTGCAATGGAGAGTATCAAGGTGGAGATGGGGATCAAACCACTTTGTGTTATAACTTGTGTTTATTTCTAAAGAAGAAAAAGATAATTTCATGGCTTCTTGCCTCTTAAAGCATATTCTAACAGTCCAAATTAACTATTTCAAATTTATCTCTTTAAGTCATGATTGGAATTTTCTGGAATATCTAAGGATTTAACATGAATGTCCTAATTATTGTAGTTAAGAAAACAGCACAGTAGCAACCGTAACTGCATAAACCTTTAGTTGTTAATTTCAACTAACAGCAAAATTGCAGTTCACGAATTCATGAATTACATTGAAGCTACGATAGCTACTTTTAATAATTTCAGACTAGAGAACTGTGAATAGATGTGAGTGTGTGTATGTGTGTAAACTAGTGTTAATATACATAGCTTCAAAATGCTATGATTTCATACAAATCTAGCACTGTCAAGGAAGGTCTCTTGTACAGACTAGGATGTCTTGTACAGACTAGGATGAAGTTTTTGGAGGTAAGAGTTATTCATGGGCAAGACTAATCTTCCGTGTGAGCGGTCACAGTTTGAAATATAATTCTCCAGTTCCAGGGCAGACACTCAGATGGCTGAACATTTGAAGAGACTGAGGGACGTACCCTCTAAAGGCGTGTGTATACTTTTTCCTATATAGCCTCTATATAGCCTGTCTTTCCTTCCAGTTTAAATTTACTTATGTTAAAAGTCAAAGTTTGTGGAGCTATGCCTGACAACATTCTTCTCTTTCTCTGCTAGTTCACTGCTTATTTGAATATTTCTAGTACAAATATTATTCTCAGTGGCCTGCCCACCCCATTATGCTCACTTCTCTCCCTCTTCCTTTCCTGTCTTTCACTGTAGTTTTCAAATTTTGCTCAACTGGAGCAATGACTTGGATTTGTGGGCTCAGGGCTGAAGCATTAAACTCAGTAGTCAAATCATGTGGGCTCAAGGCCCAGTGTCAGTGAACATTTCTGGACAAATTATTTTCTCTTTTCTGGAAAAAAAAAGCTTCCTGTTAGCCACGCGTGGTGGCTGATACTTGTAATCCTAGCACTTTGGGAGGGCAAGGCAGGTGGATCACTTTGAGGTCAGGAGTTCGAGACCAGCCTGGCCAACATGGTGAAACCCTATCTCTACTAAGAATCCAAAAATTAGCCAGGCGTCATGGTGCATGCATGTAGTCTTAGCTATCTTGGGAGGCTGTGGCCGGAGAATTGCTTTGAACCCCGGAGGCAGAGGTTGCAATGAGCTGAGATCATGCCACTGCACTCCAGCCTGGGTGATACAGAGAGGCTCTGTCTCCAAAAAAGTTTCTCTTATGGAACAACAAAAAATTAGAGGTAAGATGCCTTGTTGCAAGGGCTGTGGTGAGGAGAGATTAGGTAATACATGTAAAACACTCAGCATCTTGTCTCTCCCATTGGAAACACAGCATTCTCCTGATTTCTTGGTGGACTGAGGTCTCCACTATGGTGACTGGGGACGGCAAGCCAAATGCCAATCCTCAGTCACCTCGCAGTGAAAACAAGTTCTCAGGAAGGAAAGACTCTAGGGGTTTTTATTTAAAGAATTCCTACTTTCCAGCTTTACATGTTCCCTAAGTTACTGACACTTCTCATTCCTGAGTTTAAACATCAGTGAAATGAGGATACCTCTTTGTTTTAAAACATATGGGTGGCAGAGTGACATGAATTCAGAAATAATTGTGTTTAGCCATGGTGTTAACCAGAAACTTGTTATACAGAATTTAGGAATGGTGTAAAAATGCACTGGAATCTCAAGACACATTTGCTAGGAGGCCTTCATGGTTGCGTCTAATGGTAGAATGCTTAGGATGTTCTTAATAAAAAGGAACATGGTCAACATTTATAACTTATATCCTCTCACTCTTTCTCTCTGCTCTTCCCATTGTCAAACACCCCACTATGTTACTCCAGTTTCTATCCATTTGTCAATTCTTTTTAACAATTCATTATAATTTCTTTCTCTCCCTCTTTTCATTTGTAATATTAATGGTTATCTTTGGATCAAATACTATGTTCTTTGATCTCTCCCTGAGAAAGGTCAACCAACAAATGTCTTGGTTCAGTTAAGCAATGCTTGTTTTCCACTCCTTGGTCAATTTCTGGCCTTGTAAAATCTATAGCTTCAGGGGTCAGGTGTGGTGGGTCACACCTGTAATCCCAGAACTTTTGGAAGTCAAAGGCAGGTGGATCTCTAGAGGTCAGGAGTTTGAGACCAGCCTGGCCAACATGAGAAACCCCATCTCTACAAAAATACATGGATTAGTTGGGCGTGGTGGCAGGTGCCTGTAATCCCAGTTGCTCAGGAGGCTGAGGCTGGAGAGTCGCTTGAGCCCTGTAGGCAGAGGTTGCAGTGAGCTGAGATCATCCTACTGCACTCCAGCCTGGGTGACAGACTGGGATTACACCTCCAAAACAAAACTATACCTTCACTTCCAAATATGAGTGACTCTGTAGGTCTAAGAACCTTAGTCCTTGCATTGCCACTCTGTTTGTATAACCTCTACTATTTAGTTTGCTTAACTTTTTAATTAAAATGAATTTATGTAAAGGTATACCACTAAGCAATAATAGTGAACTGGTAGATTTGATATGTTTCATTATGATACTTAAATTCCTATCTTTTTATACAAAACTGTGTGTGTGTGTGTGTGTTGTGTTCTGATCTCTGGTAGAAGGAACTCAGATAAAGATCATTCCTATCCTCCTTTGTCAGACAACTCCCACGTCCTCTCTGATGAGTAGCCAACCACACTGTGCCCGAGCCTCTCCACTGTGGCTAGAGGCAGTGGTTTTCCTGCAGGGCTCAGATCCTGAAGAGGATGAAGGCTTTTCTTTACCCTCTGCCCAAACAAGCTGTCCTGGTTTTTTCCCTTCGTGTCTGGCTCACAGCATTTCATAACAAGTCTACTCCCTTTGGTGATTTCAGGACATCTGTGATCATCTGTCCCTCTCTGCTCAATCCTCTCTCCTCTGAAAACTTTCAGAAGGACGTCATTTGTGAGGAGGTTGTGGCTTGCCAGTTACCGGGATCACGCAGGTCTTTCAACGCCTATGTGCTTCGGCAGAACTAAAAAATGTCCGAGGGCTCCAACCTCAGGTGGTAGGGATGGAAAGACCATGGAAAACAAAGGACAGGGGAGGGGAGAGAGCAGGGTACTTAGAAAAGCCCAGTAGTTCTGGGATGCAAGCTGTTGAGCTGTTGACCTGCTCCGATATACCGCCAGGATGGTGAACATTTTGAGCAGGAAGAATCTGACAGTATCCTCCTTTGTCTTCCTTAGCAGTGACTAAAGCTAGAAACTTAATACCCAATAAAATTAAAGAGGTTTATGGCCAGGTGTCCTGGCTCACGTCTGTAATCCCAGCACTTGGGAAGGGAGAGGCAGATGGATCACTTGACGTCAGGAGTTCGAGACCATGCTGGCCAACATGGTGAAATCCCGTCTCTACTAAAAATACAAAAATTAGCCAGGGGTGGTGGCAGGTGCCTGTAATCCCAGCTACTCAGGAGGCTGAGGTAGGAGAACTGCTTCCAGGGGGCAGAGGTTGCAGAGAGCTGAGATCACAGCACTGTACTAAAGCCTGAGTGACACAGACTCCATCTCAAATAATATAATAATAAAGTTTAAATCTATTAGAGGTGTCTGATGTGTCTAACTTATATCCCAGGGCCTCTCAGAATTGCCCTAAACCTATTTATTGTGTACTGTTTTTAACGAGATTGAAGGAGTAAGCCAAAATCTTTAAGTAGAATCTCATACGACTTTCTAAGAATCTGTTTAACCATTATCTCTTTTAAAAACGAAGCTTGGGGATATTTCCACTCATCAGAACATGTTGGTATCTCAAGGGAGGTAGGGTAGTGGCTTAAAAAAGCACATTCAAGATTATGACATACTTCTAGCTAGGACGAATGTTGTTCTGTATATTCTGCAATGCAGAACAGATTTATATTTCTTTTCCTTAAATTTATGGTCATCAACGACCTCTTGTTCTGCTGAGCTGGGCAGTGGCGCAGGCTAGTTTCTTACTGTCCAATATACACACAGACACACCAGCAGCAATATGTTAAATTTGTCATCGGACAAAGCAAAATATTCAGGATTCTACAAGAATCTACAAGATTCTAGAGACTTTTTAGAGACAGGACAGAAACATGTGCTGGGTAAACAAATTTCTAAATTCATATCACAGGAACTTTTTCTGCCACCTGATTGCATATGTGATTCTTCTTCTCTGAAAAATCTTATTGTCATTATCACATAAAGAGTAGGGAAAATGATAACTTTTGGCTGGGGGTCGTGGCCTGAAAAGTCAGAGAAGGGGCAGTTTTATAAACGAAGCTATCAGACAACTTAGGACTGGAAGAAACCTTGTCCTGTGAAGCTCACTTAGATGCTTCCCATGCTGCACCACTGTACCCAGTGGGCTTGGCTCAAACATGAATATGTGACAGACAAAATCTCCTAAAGGAACTAGAAAAGCACAAAGGGACACTTCTGTGGCTTTCTTCTCTGAACAAATTTTCTTTTTCCTGTCTAGTCAAGTGGTTGGCATATTTCCTCCTCCTTTGTGTTTTTTATCTATTTGCACTGCTCTGTGGATTTTCTGATGCAGCAGTATGCCCCAATCGATACACACACTCTCACTCACTTAAATGAGTCCCTTGTTATTCCTTATTTGTGGGAGCTCCACAGACCTTGCCTTCAGGCAGCCTCTCCTTCCTGCTACTCAAGAATCTGAGGCCAGCAAGACAACAGTTGGACATCTGCATAAGATACCACATATTAATGATTCAATAAATTACTGTCAGTTTGAATAAACGGAGGCATGAAGAGGTGGACACTCACTAAATGATAGTGAAATATTTTTAACTAAGGAAAATCTGCATTTTTTTTTTCTTGGGCAGCTGTTGCTGGAGATAGTTTCCATTTTGGTGGATTTTTTAAAAAAGCATTTCTCTATCCCTTGTCTATTCCCTCTCATTTCTAAAGCCTTAAATTCTGCAATGCCAACTACCATTCTGGCTCCTTCCATCTGCAGTCATCTACTCATGGGCTACGTAAAGGTGAGAGCCAGGACTGGTGATTGGGTTTAGCAGGTGCTTGAGGATATATGAATGGGCTTCAAACTGCTCAGCCCCAGCCTGCCTCATAATTTAAAATCTGAAAGTCTGGAAAAGAGGACGTGAGACGGAAAAGCTTAAGTTCCACAAAAAAGAAAAAAATTGATGGATCACTGAGTGAATTAGGACATATGGGTTGTTCACTCACTTTGTTATGGGGGAAAAATACCCATAGATCATAGTAAATATGCTTGATGCAATAGAACTCAACTAAGTCTATCATTGATGGAGATAAACACTATATCTCAAAACTGTAATGAATTGAAATTCAAAAGGAATAAAATAATCAGTGGCTTATCTTCTAGTACCTGATATCAATTTTATCAGAAATATGATTTTTTTGCTGTGTAGCCTATAAAACAAATATAATCCCATCGACTGAGGTCTTCAGTAATAAAAATTGTGATTTAGGGAGTATCTCCCAACACTGCCCACTTACTCAAAATTGTGTTTACTCCAAGTCATTTTCATAACATCATTGCTCGTATCATAATGCGGGAGAATAACTACCTCTAGTTGAACATAGATAAGTTGAATTCTTCTCATGAGAAATAGTCTACTCTTTTCTATAAATAAACTTAAAGTGTTACTATTAAGCAATTTTAAGTCATATAATTGGGGGAAATGGAATAAAAGGTTAAAGAAAATGGGGGCTCAATGTTCAATTTGACATACATTTTGTTAAGAGAATTTATAGGAGATGTTTAGGGCTAAACTTGCCCCTGAGAGAGAGTGTTCCTAAGGCTGCTGTGATATTTTAGGGAAAACATCAAAAATATCAGCCATGAAAATATCTTTTAACCCTCTGCAGCTGGTAACTACAGCTGTTATCCTAAATATTATACCGAAAACAAAGAACATATTGAGAACTCGAGAGACAATTTTTTTGTGGGTGAAGTGGGGTCTTCAGTTGGCATGAAAGAAATGCCACTTTTTTGGGGGGATTGCATTTATTCTGAAGTTGATCGAGGGGTTAATTCCACCCCACTAAACAGCCAGTGACGTCTGCCATGAGCCCAGGGGCAGAAGTCTTTCTGTCCTGCAAGACAAACCACTGAATTATTTCCTGCGAACCAAGGAGAGAAACTCAACTACACTGAGTAGAGGAATTCACAGCAAACTTGTAAAAAGAATGACTCCAGGAGGAAACGGGGACGGCATGCAAGTGAAGGAATACTTACATAAATGTCTGCACCATAAAATCCATCCTGGTAAACAACACTGCAAGGGTGCACACACAAAGAGAAACATCCATATTAGTGCATTTCCCATGCAGACACACCAACCCCTGCACTGGCGAGGTTAGTCTGGTCACAAGATCCAAAACATAGGAACCGAGGATCGTTTTCACATTGATTAAGGAGGTTGGAGACAACAGCAGTTGAGCAAACTGAGAAAATTAGGCCGGGCTTTGGTGCTGGCCCAGAATTAGGATGTGTGGTGTGGTGGTGGTGGTGGTGGCGGCAGCGGCGTGCTGGGTCCCAAACTTCCCACTCTCTCAGGAGTGGGTACAGAAATGCACGACTTTGAAATGCAAAGAGGACTGAGATTTATTTTAAGTGGCCCAAGCAGATATGAGCATTTTAACAGGTCAGAGTTGGCAATCAAACCACATATAACCCCCTACCCCACAGAAGAAAAACCCAAAACATCTATCTATAAAAATAGGATTTAAAAGGTCGAGACACAGATTGCAGCATTCTCAATACGGGCTACAGCCAAATGGCCTCAGGTGAGCTGGACAACACAAACGGTTTCAAAAATTTTCTTTTACATTCTTTCACATTGTATTTATACTTCATAATTCCATGTACATTATTTTATGGTAAATGGAGAATGTCTCTAATTGTATGTGGGTGAGCATGGGTATGTGTGCAAGAATCTGTTTTGTGTGCAGTCATGTCTTCATGTGTACAAGTGCA
The DNA here is from genome assembly GCF_049350105.2 of Macaca mulatta. Lineage (NCBI taxonomy): Eukaryota > Metazoa > Chordata > Mammalia > Primates > Cercopithecidae > Macaca > Macaca mulatta. The sequence goes on along the minus strand of NC_133425.1, from coordinate 8,938,574 downwards.
TTGTGTGCATATTTGTGTATGTGTGTTAATATGGACAAGTGTAGGAATGCATGTTTGCACTTGTCTATAGTATATGCATGCATGGAAACATGTATATGTGCATGTGTATATTTATGTGTATATGTGTATTGGGATATTTATGTATTTGTGTACTTATATGTACAGGAGTATATACATGTGAATATCTGTATGTTCACATAAATTATATCTAGACGAAACAAAGTCCCACACCTTGATTGAACAAGTCCAATCTGATAGCAGCTCTCTGATTGCCACCCATATAGTGACCATCCCAGAAAGAAGAGACTTCAGAGGGCTGGGGACAGGGGTTAGGGAATGATTCTCCAAAGCTTTTTGGTATACTTTGAGTAAAAAAAAAAAAACAAGAAAAGAAGCTCTTAGCTATGTGGTCGTGAGAAACTGATTTATATTTCCTAAGCATGAAAATGAGTTTAACAAGAATCATATGTAGCCTTAACATGTTTCTGTAAGGATCACAAGGCATCTTGCATATGAAACTGTTTCTAAATGACTATTTTTAAAAGGATCGTAGTGATTTACAATCTTCCCCAATACCTTCCCATGACGTTTCTAGATGACTTATGATTCCAGCAAAGGACCGATGAGCCCCACCATTGAATGAGGCTGAGGTTCTAATAGAAACACAACTTTAATACCAAAGGCTTGCAGCACATTTCAGTAGCAGAATTGGACCCACATGTAAGCAAAGCATATTGAGCCAAGGGAAGGCATTTTACAACACACACACACAGCACTGACACACACACATGACTGTGACACTGGTTTGCTGGAGAACACTCTAGTGCGCTTCTTAGAGTATTCTGGAGTCAACTGACTAAACTCCAAGTACCATTGTCCTTAAAAATGTGGCAGGGATTTCCCACAGTAAGGAGGTTGGTAGAAATAGCTTTCAGCTGTTGTTCATATTTGATCCTGGAGGGCTACAGTTCACAAAAGCACTTGTGAAGTGGCGTAAAGCCCCAATCCAAGGTGCTGAGGTGTGCAGCGTCCTGAGCTATGCTTTGAATTCTTTTTCAATATTTCCAACACGAAGGACAGAATGTTGGTTGGGGGGTCAGAAGGCAGAGTCACCCTCTGCGAACAAGACTTGGAACGGGTCTGATGAAAGAGAGGTGAGCCACAAATATTTAGTTTGGGTCCCAAACCACAGAGCTGATCACTTAGCCATATCAAAACAGCTCCATCCCGTTCTTTCATGCTGCCATGCCCTTGCACGTGCAATGCCTTGTGCTGGCAATGCCGTTTATTCCAGTATCCTCATCCAAAAGCAGTGAGATGACCATTCAAGAGCCAAGTTAGATGGTAAGCACAGGGGCATCTGAGTCAAACTGCAGCATCCTCAATCAATAGCTCAGTACCTTTGGACACATCACGTGAGATATCTGAACCTCACTTACTCATCTGTTAAAAAGGGAAAATAGGTAAGTGCCTACCTCAAGGGAAGGTTTCATAAGATAACGCTTGCAAAGGGATGGGCGGCATCATCCTTAACACTGTAGCTCTAACAGGCTCACCATGTCTGAGACCCAGTGCCTTCCCATTATAAACGCCAGCATCATTTTTCAGATTCTTATTGAGTCACTCGTCAATTTCTGCCTCACATCAAAGGTATGTGTGCATGTGACTCATTGCACCTTAAAAGCTACATCCAGTGGCTTAACTAACATTCTGTCTCAATTCCTGACACATTGCTTGTTACCTAGAAGATGTATAATAACTGGGTGAATAGGGCTCATATTTTAGAGGGAAGGGTGGGCATAAGGTGTCAGAAGGAGATTGGGTCATTGTTTTATCCACTTGAGGTAGAATTCAACAATGGGTCAGGTGGAGTCTCAGGTTTGTCTGATTTGGCTATTCAGTATCGATGACTTGTCAATGGAGGAGAAATTATGATTAACAGACTCGAACCTGAATTAGGAGACCAGGGCAAGAGACTAGACAGAAAGCAGTCTAGAAGTAAACAATATATTTTTCACTAAATATGAAACATATACCTTTAAATATGGGAAATAATGACTTCTAAAGATCTCAATGGTAGAACCTCATCTGTCTCTGATTTTCTGTGAATGGAGAAAAGAACTGACTCCAGGCCTTGGAGGCTCTTCCAACAGGGCACACGGCATGGGTGTGGGCCAAGAGTGGGGTTCTATGATGTGGCTGAGGCTGAGCTCTAGCCAAGAAACTGATCACTTCTTTCATTAAGACAAGTTGTTACGCACCATGGCCAGTTTTGTGCCTCCATGTCAAGCCTATTGGTACCAACATTGCCCAGAGGTGAGGCAAGAACATGCCGTGATGTTTGCTCTTAGAAATCTCTGCTTAGTAGGCTAACCTGATCACCATGCTTTGTCCTCCACCGTGGGCTGTGGAAAGTTACTTGGGGGACACAGACATCCCAAATTGATGAGACATTGAACCAAAGAAGAACTGGTCTAGCTTTCTCATTGTGAAAAGCTCAAACTGCATACGTACTATTTCTCTATTGAAAAGTTTTCTGTACCCCAACTACTATGCCAAGGCATGGAGACTGAAGAAGTAAGCCCCCCTCAGGAAACTTGCCCTCCCAGAGTGTACAGGGAGTGGGACACACAGTCACAAATTATGCACAAAATTGTAGAATCACAGCTGGGATAGAGGCTGCAGGAGAGAGCAACAGAGGTCCCCTGAATGTGGAACGGAAGGAGGCAAGGCCAGCAGCAGAGATGAGAGAGGCTGAGCAAATGGCAGAGAAACCTCAAAGCCTTGGCTCAGTAGAGAGGAGGGAAGAGCTGTCAAGGCAAAGGGTGGTGGGGCGAGGGTACTGCTAAGGCAAGACCCATGGTTGGAAGACACATGGCCTGCCTTCTTGGAGGGCTGGGGAGAAAGGTATAATGTCTAGCTTTAAGTTCTAAATATGGTGGCTTCACAGCGAAAAGATGATTGTAGTTGCCATTATAAACCCCATCATGAAGGGATTACTTATTTTCAAAGTGCACATGTATTGGAGAGAAATGGAAAGGACAAGTGATCTATCTATAGGATAGCTCTAAAAAATGTGGAACCAATGTAGTCATCCTCACTGGCAATGTGAAATAAAGCCATGTAATGGGAAGCCAATTTTACCAAAACACTGTTTTTCTCCCTAATAGTAACAGCATGAGCACCAATACTCCCACTACTCACATTTGTAGAACACTTACCATGGATCAGTCCCTATTCTAGATAGTCTGTGCTCATAATCCCACTCAGTCCTCAGAACATCCCTATGAGATGGATAAAATGATGATCGCCTCTTTAGACATGTAGAAACTGAAAGATAGCTGGGTATTGACTGAACTGGGATTTGAGCCCAGGGAGTCTGGCTCCACAGCGCAAACTCTTAAGTACTATGGCAAGCAGTGGTGGTCAAACTTGAATGCGTATCAGAATCACCTGGAGGACTTTTGAAACACAGATGGCTGGGCCCCACGCCCAGCCAACAGGTTCTGATTCAATAGATCTGGATGACAGCATCTAAGAGCTTACATTTCTAACAAATTAACAGATGATGCTGATGCTACTGATCCCAGGACAATGAGAATCATTGCTCTATGCAACACCATCCTCCAAGTGTTATTTTACTTTACATGTGAGACAAAACTGAAGGTCGGCCTCCTGGGTCGTATTCTAATGGAGGAGCTGGTTACAGGAAAGCTCTTATCACAAAGCCGCATGCTAATTTCCAAAAATGTATCCAAATAATTTTTAAAGCCTCATCAAACAGCTGCACTTAAAATATAAGATATGTAGGGAAAGAGGCACAGGGATCCATGTCTACAGTGCAGCTATAGATAAAGTAACCACAGAACAGTTAGAAGGGAGTTACCATCGTGCACTAAACAGGTGCAGTCCTATTTCAATGCAGAGATGGTACGTCTAGCCATGTAAAGGTAATTGTATTGCTTGTCAATCACATTGGGACTCAATATGCTTTTGCAAGGATATAATGCAAATGCACATCTTATTTTCTTAGAAAAGTAATAGCAGTAGTTAAATATTTGAATGAATGCAAGCAGGGAGTGATTGCACTATAGAAAATTAGTTTACTTTAAAAAATATATAAAATGCCCAAGCCATACAATCTGCCTGTGTAATATAATATATACCAGCCACAAGTATATTCTCATAGAAAATGCTGTTCACAATTGTTCTACCCTGAGGCCCCTTCCCACTAGAAAATAAACTTTCTAATGTGTTCAAATACCACTGTGTTTTAATGGATATTAGGGGCTATCAGAAACTCGCTGGCATTTGTATAGAATTGTGGGTGTGTGGTGTGTTTGTACACATTTTCCTAGAGAATTTTTAATCAGATGATTAAAGGCATCTGTGAAAATGCCTTTTTCACATTCTCCTCCAGAAAAAGGGTTTAAAGACCACTAATTCATGATGTTTGTCTATAAATTCACTCTATTAAGAGGCTGTTTGGATTACATTTTAAAACTAGCAAATAAGAAATCACACTTTATAAAAATAATTCGGCAAAAGAAGCTTGTCCAACCCTCAGTCCATAGGCTGCATGTGGCCCCAACACAAATTCATTAACTTTCTTAAAACACTGAGATTTTTTTTTTTCTTTGGCTCATCAGCTGTAGTTAGTGTATGTATATTTTATGTGTGGTCCAAGTCAATTCATTCAATGTGTCCCAGGGAAACCAAAAGATTGGATGCCCGTGTGTGTAAAGTATTCTGAGAATGGATAATGATGACTTTTGTTCCTAGTATTTATGTTAAATGAATAAAGTTCCTAAGCATCAGATAATACGGGTTGGGGACTTTGGGTTTTATCTTATAAATATCTGAGAGCATGGCTGATCTATACACAGAAAGATATGCCTATGGTCCCAGAGACTGTTGTCAGAGGCTTTTTTAAGACTTAACCTGAAAACATTTCCAAAAGGTCAATTTGTTCTTCCACTGGCCAGCTTTAAGTTTTCTCCTGGGATACTCCCTTATCTTTCCTATACCCCAAATAGTATACAGTCTTATCAAAATACTTCTCAAGGGTAACTCTGGGAAGTTTACACAGATGTATGACAATTACCTGAGAAAGCGCAGAAAATCTTGCTCAGAGATACCTAGAGAACCAAAACCAAAAGCCTACAGCAGACACTAGATGCTTAGGCTTAGAATAGTAATAAAAACATGGCCATGGGGTGGTGGCGCACACCTGTAATCCCCCTACTTCGGGAGGCTGAGGTGGGCAGATCACTTGAGGTCAGGAGTTTGAGACCAGCCTGGCCAATACGGTGAAACCCTGTCTCTACTAAAAATACAAAAAATTAGCCGGGTGTGGTTGGCATGTGCCTATAACCCCAGCTACTTGGGAGGCTGAAGACAGGAGAATTGCTTGAACCCAGGAGGAGAAGTTTGCAGTGAGCTGAGATTGTACCACTGCATTTCAACGTGGGTGACAGAGCAAGACTCCATCTCAAAAATAACACATGTGATGCTCCATCAGAGCACCCCATTGTACTCCCTTGAAATATGCATGGTACATAATAGGTACTCATGGAGTTCCTCTTCGATAGGGAGGGGATTGGGGTTTAGCTGCTGTTTTCTAAGATCAGAGATTACTAAGTCTATAGGGTTTGTCTCCAATGCCTCCACTTGCCGTTTTGATGCATAGATAATAAGCTTCTGAGCTCCCTGAACAGCAATTACCTGATGGGTAATTCCTCCCAAATGTGAATCATAGGAAGCTAGACTGGGCATTGTGGCTTCTCAATCAAATTGACTCCAGGATCAAAGGCAAGGAGAAATAAGGAAAACTCGACTCTGCTCTGTGACTGTTCCCTACTCAATATCGTATTTGCAATCTACATATTCCATAAGCAGTGGAAATGCCTCAACCATTTCTTGAACGAAATGGAGGTCTATGAAACTGCACGTGCCCCCTAGCAAAGATAAATAATGCATAGAGGGAGAGACATGGGGTCTTCTTGTTTACTCAACCACAAGCAAAAGGGATGTTGAGAAAGAAGACTATGGGTGGTTAATACAGTCGCTAAGTTCACCAACCTGGAGAACAGCAGGCACAGTTCACTGAATGCATGTCACAGGATGGACCAAGTTGTCGCCTTACATGAATTTCCCCACGTCACCCTCTATCAACTCTACGGGGGCAGATACATCCCCACTCTCTCTCATGGAAACTCTCTATAGACGTTAAGTAAGCTATCCAAGCCAGTATGGGTAGAATATTCGGGCTCAGTCTTATTCACCTTAAATCCAGTGTCTTCCTAGGACTGTAAAATTCCATAGACTATGTAGACCTATGTAGACATTACTTTCTAACTCTTCACTCGGTCTCATTCAGTTGATGTTGGCATTTGGGACTCAGTTGGGAGTTGGTTGGTTTGGTATAGGGTTTTCCACTTGTACCTATGATCCCACCATGATCCACAACTGTCCCTACGCCTGGAGGAATCATCATGTATTAATGTCCCAAGAGGTTTCTATTTAGGCATGTGAGATAAAAGAGAACAGGGCCTCTTCATTACCTGTGTTCTTCAGCTGCATGGAAGGGCTTCAGAAAATATCGAGACATGGAAGGAAAAGGCAAATCAAGAAAAGGAAATGAATGAATGCATGGGCACGGTGGCTCATACCTATAATCCCAGCACTTTGGGAGGTCCAGGTTGGCAGATCACCTGAGGTCAGGAGTTCAAGACCAGCCTGGCCAACATGGTGAAGCCCCATTTCTATTAAAAATACAAAAATTGGCCAGGTGTGGTGGCGGGCACCTGTAATCCCAGCTACTTAGGAAGCTGAGTTTGGAGAATCGCTTGAACCCAGGAGTTGGACGTTGCCGTGAGTCGAGGTCACACCATTGCACTCAAGCCTGGGTGACAGAGCGAGACTCTGTCTCAAATTTTTTTTTTTTTAAAGGAAATTGATGAATGTAGGGCATCCTTAAGGACTCGACTCATGTGACTATCTGTTGGATACCTCCAAGGGTCACCCAAGCTTCCACAAAGGTAGCCATGGAGATTCTAAAGGACATTTTCTTCAATCTCCCAGGAAGAAGATTGAAGCCATGCATGGACCTAGGATACATTTTCGACTGGTATTTTAGTAACAATATAGATTCATATTGGATACCTCAGGAAGAACAGATTTAGGTTGGCAGATATGCCTTGAATTGGTGACAGTGGAAACAATAAATTCTTAAATGCAGTTTGTTAGGTGACATCTTAGAAAAGATGAAGATTGCTTGGGGGTGTGGGTGGGGGAGGGGTCACAGGATAAGATTTCACTGTGGCAATTTAGGAAATATTTGGACTTAAATGTATCCCCTATTTCTTCTCTTTTAGGATGCCTTCTATAAACACCCAAGCTAGACTAAGGACCTTGCCCTGGTATTCACATAATACCCTCTTGTATCACTTATGTTTATTGAAATTGTTGTCTTGTATGTCACCCCCTGCCCCAACCAGAAGAAATACCTCTCAAGGTGCCATTGGTCTCTTTAGCACACAACAGTGCCCTGAAGCACAATAGGTGTCAGTCATAGGGCCATAGTGTGACCTGAACTGGGCTGGGGTAAAGACATCAGTCAAATCTAGAAGTTTTCCTCCAAAGGACTTTAGAGACATAAGGCTACAGAAAATGTGCTCTCTGGACCACGTGAATCCTGATGATGCTATGTCCTGAAAACAAGTGTTTCCAACCTCTTTGCTACTTGCTTTCACTGAACACAAGATAGGGGTCCTTACTCTTACAGCCAACTCCTGCCCTGTGTCCCACTCTGCTCTCTTCCTTTCCAAGAGGAACCATCCCCCTGCCATCTCCTGCAGCCTAATCTATTCCAGAGGAAAAGGAAACCTTTAACACGTTGGGCTCAAAGTTTTTCATTCCGTGCCAATTCACTGTCGGCAGTTTGTAATCCAGTGAAACACCCAGGCAACCAGATGAATTTCCTTCTTTTTGACCAGTACCTTGCTCTAATAGATAATTGTACACATGAATGCTTGCAACCCCAGTCCTGCTGGGGCTTCTACTTCTTTGTTGAGAATTTGATCTTGCTTCTAAGTATGGCTTCAGAATTCTAGCCATACTATTATCATGAAGGAGGCACAATCCACCATTATAACCAAACTGATCACAGATATTGCTGGAATATTAAAATTAATTTTCATCCCAAGTAGTTACAAACACGTTGTTTCATCATTTGGAAATGGTTGTGTCTCTCCCTGGTGAACATGGCATTAATTAGTTACGCATGGCTATTCCCAGCAAAGAGCACGTTCATTATAAGTTAGCTAATTTTGATTTTACAGCAGGTGTGTTATTCTGAGATGTTTATAAATTGTTCGTGTGAGGATAGCCATACAATTTTCCTTTATTTCTTTTGCTGTTTAATAAAGTAGTGAGATACGGTAGATATACCAAAACGCTTCAGTTGCCATGTACTGAGAACAATTTTCAAATGAATGTGGTATAAATGTGCAATTTTGCATTTATAACTTATGAATCTTGCTTTAGTAATTACATGAGCCCAAAGGTAACTTCGGATTTTCTTTTTCCTTCATAACTCATTACATGACCTTGGGAATAATCTTCATTTTTGCATTTCTGGATCCATAAAATGTGCTCAATGCTGTGATACCAGAGATTAAAAATTACACTATCAACAATTCCTTCAGTGCATGGTCACATAAAAGGCTTAAGACATGCAAATATATTGGATAGGTGCTAGGGAGAATTTATAGCCAATTGATTCTTGTTTGTTACTATTCACCATGTTTTCAGTTACAATATGTGTATATATAGAGATAACTCTTGTTTTGTCCAAGAAGCTCAAAGTTGACCCAATTCTAATGACTACACAAGAAATTTGATGGACATGCTTACTACTTTTCCTTAATTTTCCCTTCCCTGATGGTTTTACCTAGTCTTTTTTTTTTTTTTTTACTATTTTATTGTGTTTATTTTTGAAACATTTCAAATGCTCTGGTTTGGAATGAATACATAATGAAAAAGTGCTTCTTTTTGTCATGAGTATAATAGATGATCTAGGCGAATACAGATTTTCTGAAAGATTTACAAGCAACAGAGTTATAAAAAGGGCATTTAACCCTTTTCACACAGTCTTAAATGCAGCCATATTTTCTTTTGCACACCAGAAAGCCAGTCACTGGGCAGGGAAGGCACATGCCAGACTCTTCTGGGGACTGCTGAATTTAACATAGAGCAGGCTTTCCCAGCTGCAGCACGACTGACTTTGAGCCTGATAATTCTTTCTTATTGGGGACTGCCAAACAACATCCCTAGACTCTACCCAGCAGAGGACATAGCATCTCTCCATTCCTGCTGTGACAACCAAAAATGTCTCTAGACCTTGCAAATGTCCCTTGGTCTAGGGCCACTGCCTTGGAGGCATTCCTCTCTCCCGGACTGCAGAGGTACAAGAATATTCAAGCAGGATCCCTAAAAGAGGGACAGAGGGACTAGCATTTCAAGTCTGCCACCCAACACGCCAGTACCATTTTTTTTTCTTTTACTGAGCATTCACACCATTCCTTGATATTCGCCTGGCAATATCAAAGTCCATGCACAGAAGGATCAAATTGGCAATGGGAAACCAATTTGCGTTGTCCCCACAGAGGGAGAAAGGAAGGCAAATGCCATTATGGAAAATGCAACTGCAACGCATCTTAACTCCAATTTCATTAATTCCTGTATGTTTGCATGTGACTCAACACCTAATTTTCTCTTTGCAGGCAAAGGTTAGAGAACCTTGAAGCTCAAGATACCCCTGGGGAGGGGAGCAAGACCACCCCAGTGATTTTTATGTGTGAAAACCTCACGTCTTTCTGTGGAGGAATTCAAGGGGCAAATGTGGTCCAACCTCCTTAATAACCAGATGTTTGCAATCATCAGAAATACATCTTTGACTGTAACCATTTCTGTGTTCTCCAGCATTCAGTCTCAAAGAGAATTTACATAACAACATGTGACATGTAGAGTGCTTAAAGGCACCAACCATGACAGGACAAATTACACTCATTTTTCAACACTCTTAGCAAGGTGCTCCACTGCAGGTGCGCGCGGGCTGCATGCTGGGGGCAGTTCTGGAGGTGGCAGAGAGGGGGGAATCAAGACCATCATGCGCTCACAAACAGTTCCGTGCCTCTGGGGGAGGCAGGGCTGGTGCAGGGAGGCCCGCCCAGGAGGCTGCCCCACTTACCCGCCATAGGCCGGGATCGGGGGCGGGGGCGCTGCGGCCCTGAAGGTGTTGTACACGGTGCGGCCGCGGCCTCGCAGGTGCGCCCCTCGGTAGGCGGCCGCGGCGGTGGCTGCTGGATACGGGAAGCCTGGCACTGCGGGGCAAGAGGGGGGGGAGAGAGAGAGAGCGAGCACAGGCTGTCAGATGCACACCCTGCTGTGGAAGGAACCGTCCCGGGAACCCTTGTCCCTGCACAGGGTTTCAGCAGGACCCCCGCCCGCTTCCCAGAGTCAGGAGGTTAAAAAGCAGAAAGCAGCACAGTGGCCAGGGTTGGATTCCAGAGAGGATGGGTAGTTAACACAGTAGGCCATTTGCCCAGGAGAATATGGTGACTGACAAACATTTGCAACGAATTCTAAATAACGGGAGGAAAGCTCGCTGCATCAGTATTTAATTAATGAATTTATTTGAGACAGGGACTGGTTCTGTCACCCAGGCTGGAGTGCAGTGGTGCGATCACGGCTCACTGTACCCTCCACTTCTAGGGCTCAAGTGATGCTCCTACCTCAGTCTCCCAAGTAGCTGGGACCATAGACAGCCAGGCGTGGTAGCATGCTCCTAATTTTTTAATGTTTTGTAGAGATGGGGGTCTCCCCAAGTTGCCCCGGCCGGTTTTGAAATCCTGGGTTCAAGCAGTCCTCCTGTCTCTACCTCCCAAAGTGCTGGGATTACATGGACCAAACATGGAAAACCCACAAACACATTTTTAAAAGGGCAGATTGCAAGATGTGTGATGTCTTGCTAGTAATCTCTGGGGCCGAACTACATGAGTGTTTTTTATTCATAGCTTTCCCCATCCTATTTTTCCACAGTTTCCTTTATGTATAGATATCATATGTTAAAACTGCTAATTAAAGTATTCCCACTGACACATGTATGTGGCATGAGTGCACAAACCACACATGCCATGAGAAACAGCTTATTACCAACATCTCATAAGCCTGCTAAACTCTTGTGCAGTATTTAAAGGCAAAGGCAACCACCATGATTACAAATATGGGAGAAGTCTGGGACCCCGAATCTTAAGAGAATGTGTGGGGCTGGGCATGGTGGCTCCTGCCTGTAATCACAGCACTTTTCGAGGCTGAGGCCGGTGGATCATGAGGTCAGGAGTTCGAGTCCAGCCTGGCCAATATGGTGAAACCCCATCTCTACTAAAAATACAAAAATTGGCCAGATGTGGTGGTGCATGCCTGTAATTCCAGGTACTTGGGAGGCTGAGGCAGGATAATTGCTTGAACCTGGGAGGTGGAGGTTGCAGTGAGCTGACATGGCACCACTGCATTGCAGCCTGGGTGACAGAGCAAGACTCTGTCTCAAATAAGAAGAATGTGGGCAGGGATATCCTCCCTTGGGTAGAATTCTCTGAGCAGGATGAGGAGGCAAGGAGGAGTTAGGAAGGGGAATTAAGCCTGATAATTACCCCAGACCCCTGATAACTAATGCTGTCTCCTCTATATGGGATGCTCTTCCTACCATCTCATGCAAATCGTAACTCATCAAGGCCCATGAGGCCAGTAAACCACTTTTGCCTTTAAGTTCAGTTGGTTTCTCTGACCCTTCCAGTGCTCTAACCTTTCTAACCACACTTGTCCCATCTCACTAAACAGCAAGCTGTGTTTCCCAAAGTGTGCACGGAGGATACCTGATGATTACCTCAGCCCCAGGATAACCAATGCTGTTTCCTCTATCTGGGATACCCTTCCTCCCATCCCATGCAAATCCTAACTCACCAGGGCCCATAGAGCCAGCAAACCACTTTTGCCTTCAAGCTCAGTTCACTTCTCTAACCCTCCCAGTGCTCTTGCCATACTGACTACGCTTGTCCCATCTCACTAAGCAGCAGGCAATGTTTCCCAAACTGTGTCCACGGAGAATGTTTTTCTGAAAAAAATGCATTTGGGAAGTCCCTGTCCCAGGAGAGCCACAGTAAACACTCAGAAAAGGCCCACCATGAAGGAAGCACTCTTAGTTAACCCAGCACAACCAAACTCCTTTTCCAGGCTTTCTGCAGAAAAGCAAACCTCTCACTGGGCAGGGGTTGTAGTTCATTTCATGTTAAAGTTGTCTCCACCCTCTATCCAAACTGCCAAGAAGAGCTTCTCCCCTTCCCACCATTAGCTTCAGGAGTAGAAGTGTTCCACCTTATGTATTCCCATCGTTCAGAGTCCTTTCCACGCACACTGATGCATGGACCCAGGTGAGGGTTGCAGAAGGAGCAAAAAGCCAAAAGAATTGGAAGGTAAAAAATGCATGAGAAGCCTCACTGGAGGCCCCAGCTACTACCGAGGAGGTTGGACAGGCTGGCCATGCAGTGCACTTACAACTCCAAGAATTATACCTACGCCTATAGATAGGATATGTTTGTACCTACATGGTGGGTGAAGGGAGTGGGTGGGGTTCTCCACAGAAGTCATTCTGAATTACTCTTGTAATTATAAGGACCCAAATAAAATCCCTGAACCTGACCAAAGTGAAGACCAACAGGCTATTTATTATCTGGAATTCTGTGTGCTCTTAAAGGTACAACAGCCGTCCTGTTCTATGGATTCTACCACATCTTTCTCTCACAATGTGGGTGAAATACGAGGATTATAGAACCCAGAATGATTCTGTCTTTCTATTTGTATCTGAGAAGACCATAAAGGTTATTTTTAACCTTTTTATTCTTGCTAAAGATAGATTATGCCATTTTATTTAACTTTTTTTTGCCAGCTCCTAGCACCTGAGTTTCCTGGATCGCATGGCAACTGGCATGCTTGAAACTGCAGAGAGGTGTGGGGTCTTAATGGGGAATGTGAGTAAATCCTAATATCATAAAAGCCCAGAAGTAATGAGAGATGAGACACTTGATTCAGGACTGGGGAGAAAATGAGTGTGGGAATGGCTTTGACTCCAAATCTGTCTTGCCACAGTTCAACTATTAAGTTTTCAGAGGAACACCCTCGATTTTGAAATAAAGAAAATGAAGAATTCACAATCTGGCAGAGCAGCTGGCTGCCTATGTGAGGAAACACGGTAATTATGCTGACCCATTCATTATCACTGGCTATGGAGCCGAATGAGCCAGACAAGCTCCCTCTCAGCCACAAGCAGGTTTTACAATAATTCTTGGAGGATTTAGATGTTGAGATATAACATGAAACAGAAGCTTGGCAAGAGAGAGAGGGGAGCACGTGCTGTTAAGAGCATGGAGCCAGGATTCCATTTTGTACCCTCTTTGTTACAGGGAGAAAATGGATTTCCTGATGGAGGATATTTACAAGTCTTCCTAGGAGGTTCTTTGGGCTCCCCCAAGCAGGGCACATTAGGGGACTTCTTATTTTGTGAGAAAAACACAGGGACTGCAAAGCAATTCCTCGCTTAAATAGTGCCTTCCTGAAAGGCCAAGTACCCTTGGTAAAACAAAAGGGTTCCACAGGTCATGCTTTGGGCCAGAGGCTTTGTGGAGAAAGGGCTGGAGAATTCAAGTGTACTGGGTGGATGGTATGTTCAGTGGTCTCTTTCTTGTTAATCTAGGGCTGGCCAAGGGGCCTTTTGGTGAAATCTCTAGTTAGAAAAATGCTCATCGATCACATTGCCTTTCTTTCTTAAGTTCCTTCCTTCCTTCCTTATACTTGCTCCTTTCTTTTTTAATTCCTTCCTTTCTCCTCCCCTCCCTCTTTTCTTCCTTCCTTTTGTCTTCCTTGCTTCCTGTCCTTAACTCCCTCTTTTCTTTCTTTCTTTTGTCTTCCCTCCTTCCTGTCCTTCCCCCCTCCTCTTCCTTTTTCTCCTTCCTCCTCTTGCCCCTCCCTCTTTCTTCCTCTGCTCTCTCTTCATTTATTAATTCCTGCCTTCATTACAATCCTTTCTTTCACTCTTTTTTGGAATTTTTTTCTAAAGAGGGCTGCCCTGTTCCTCCCCGGGTTCATGTAAAAATCATTAGCTTGGATCAGAAATGAAGGAGGACTCTCACTGGTGCGCTGCATAAGGGTGGTGATCTCCATTTGTTCTGCTCATTGATTAGGATGAGTAACTGGCACCAAGCAGGTATGAGATACCTAATACTATTGCCTGGACACCCTGTCGGTGGCTAACCAATGTTTGTCTTCCTTCTGGGAGAGTACAGCCACCACCTCTTCACTGTCTGCCTTCCATAACACTGTCCTGTGTACAAAGTGACCTGCCCAGAATTTGCAGATAAACAGCATGCAAGCAACACAACTGTCAGGCGTTCGAACCAGAGCGACTCCATCTTAAGTGGGGGCTAGGAGAAAGGCCAGGACCTGCTGGACTGCATTCCCAGAAAGTTAGGTATTCCTGGCCTCTAGATGTTTAGGGTTAAGGAAACAGATTGATAATGTTGACTAAACAGACCCAGACTTGGGAGTGTCCTGATATCCTGATATCTTGAGAACAGAAAAGCATTCCTAATTTTGCTTGAAAGATAATATCGATTCTTGCAAAATATAGTAATTAAGAAAATCCTTTATCACAAACCCTTGTAGCAGAGCACATTTCCCCATGATCTTATTTTCTTGTCCTATATAAACAAGTATCATACCTAGGGGTGGAAGTGCTCCTCTTCTTACTTTTGGCAACACCCTACTGTCTATGAAGTAGCTGTACTCTCCCCATTTTACTTTATTTATAAACTTGCTTTTCCTTTGCACTGTGAACTCGCCCTGAATTCTTTTTTGCACGAGATCCATGAACTCTCTCTCTGGGTCTGGATAGGAACCCCTTTCCTGTAATACAACTGAAATTTAGTCGCAATCCCTAGAAAGATAATTTCCATTTCTACCCTTGTATGTGTTCCACTGCCTCTGAAAAAGTAACCAGATTTTGAATGAGTATGATTTCAATCAAGCAAGGGGAGGCTGCTTGGACCAAGTCTGTTGCACTTGGAATTATCAGAGCCTTCAATTTAAATTCTCCTCGATGGCAGCACACTATCGGGATTTGAAATTGTTTCTTGTTTTGGGGGGAAAGCAGGACTCCAGTTTTGGCCCCAGACAGGTAACACCTATTAAAAGGTCTTCATCATGTCTCTCCTTCCATATAGCCCCAGACAATGCTGACAACCCAGCCACAACAGTCCCTGAATCAAATAATTGTGTGCAACCAGGAGCCACAGAAAATAACAATCTTGATAACGCCAAACTCGTCTGACTTGTAGCTGTGCCTTCTGTGTTTCTCCCATCTTTATTAGAAGATTTTTTCCTGGCTAGGCGCAGTGGCTTACACCTGTAATCCCAACATTTCGGGAGGCCGAGGTGGGCAGATCAAGAGTTCAAGAGATCGAGACCATCCTGGCCAACATGATGAAACCCTGTCTCTACTAAAAATACAAAAATTAGCTGGGTGTGGCGATGTGCACCTGTAGTCCCAGTTACTTGGGAGGCTGAGGCAGAAGAATCACTTGAACCCAGGAGGTGTAGGTTGCATTGAGCAGAGATCGCACCACTGAACTCCAGCCTGGGTATAGAACAAGACTCAGTCTCAAAAAAAAAAAAAAAGTCTTTCCCTTGATGGTTGGTTTAGGGACAGCATGGCTTTCTTTGCATGCCACTAACACAAATAATCCCTTTCAAGGGCAAAATACGCACATGCACACACACAACTATTTGTCACACTTCCTTTACAAAACCCAGCACAGCATGGAAGAATGGATGCTTTTCTTACTTGCCTACTGGTGTGGTGGTCTGCAGGATTCTGGAACATGGTGAAATGTATATTTGAGATAATTACCTGGACATATGATTCAGATACAAATTAAACAAGACTAAAACTTTTTTGACCACATAGAGAACCTCTTACATGCTTACTTTTGAGGTATGGCACTTAGATTTTGAGTGAGAGTTATGTCATCTATCCCAGTTTAGATGTCTGGATCCAGACACGCCAAATACCATAGTTTAGAGATCTAGATCCAGTAAATGGGCAATGAATGAATATTTAATAAAGCCAATGCAAAATACCCAGTGGAAATTCACAATGTTCTATCCATTTCTAGAACATGAAATAAAATGTTTAAGTCAATGTTAAAAGTCAAACATTGCCCTATCCAATGTTTGTAAATGCCTTTTTGTTAATTTAAAAAAACAAAGGTATGGAGAAAAGACAGCCAACTCTGGTCATTTCTAAACCCCAACACTGGAAGTTTGATTTTTTTTTTTTCCTAGTTCAACTTAAAGTTAACTCACATGTAAGAAGACCATCAATAAGGAACAGTGGAAAGGATGCAGGTTGATGTGTGGATATAGTATAAATCCTTAGTTTTTGGCATGAGGGAGACAAGAAAACCCATAGGTTCATTGTAATGAAGAGATTCCTTCTGAAGCCTTATCCAACATGAATCAAAGAGAAAAATCTGGTATCACTGCAACACAAATTGGATGCAGCTCATAAGCTAAAAATGAATTTCTCTCAAAACAGGGCAAGAGCTTTCGAAGAAAATACCAATTGAGCATCTTGTTGACACATCAGCATTTCCAGCTCACCCACTCTCACCCTTCAGCTAGATTTATATACAGAGCGTATTTTGAGGGAGGTTAGTGGAGTAACCATCTCATTTCTTGGGAATAAGTAGTTCTGTCCCATGGAACTCGGTGAAATGGAAGCTTTAGGGATGCAACAAGAGGCACGCTGTGGTGGTGCTCAAGTATCACGGCAAATCAACATTTTAAAACGGAAGATGTGTGGGTGTATCCACCAGCCAAATGGGCCATTTACTAAAGTGTCAACTGCTAACTGCCGGCTCCCCCTCAAAAACAAAGCCTCCACCTCCCACCTCCAATGAGCCCTGCACTCGATGTATTTACAGTGATGAGTGTGTCTTCTCTTCCTCTCTTTTACGAACATGGTGCTTACCTTCGAAAATAAACACAAATGAGATCATCTCACCAGCCAGGAAATCCCGAGAGAAGAAACACAAAACCAGTGGAAAATACTTAAGGGTTATAAACTGCATATTAAAGTTTTAGAGCTCTGGGAGAGATGGAAGAGTAGCAGATGCAAAACCCGACAGGGGGGCGGATTCTGCATCAAAGCCATAAAAATATACAACCGCTTTAATGGGCAATTATTCTTTGCATTTGTGCGCTGGTTTGAATTTGCATGAGATTGCCAGATGCCCTGGAAAAGGTGGGCATCCGAATGGATGAGGGGGGCTCTCTTTGTCCCGCTCCTCCTTTCCCTTTCTCCATAATGACACATGTCCCCACCCTTGGAAGGTTTTAAGACGGAGAGAGATTCATGCAAATTTGGGGTGAAATTGTTCTGTGGGTAATTTATGGTAGGAAATACACATTTCTGGGGGTACAGATGCGCTTTCAACAGCAGGTTGATGGTTCTGCAGGATTCCCCTTGGGGGAACTCCCATTCCATGTGCTGGACCATAAATCAAGAAGGGGCGTAATAGGTAACATACTGAGGCGAAATAAACCACCAGCCATAGCTCATAGAGCAGCAATTTCAGAGGCAGGGCATCGTGCAATGAACATCACAATGAAGAGTCAAAAAACCTGATTTTTTTCCACATGGCAAAATGTGTTTCTTCCTTTTTCAGAACGAATCTCAAGGTACATCAAATTGGTTTATAACACAGGATTTACACGCAACTAGGTCACGCTCTTTAAATGGCCTTATATGAAAATTTTAACATGATAGAGCCTGTTAAGTTCTGGCTCCAAACAAAAATGGAAAGGGTTTTCATTTTTTTAAAAAAATCCAGTAATTTCAGAGTTTGGCAAAAAAAAAAAAAAAAAAAAAAAAAAAAAAAAAAGGGTGGGGGAGAAAGGTTCTATCCTTTCAGTCACTAATAAAAAGACCAAAATGGCCACTTAATTTGTCGAATCTCCAGTTCTCATATCCACATACATTTATCCCTGAAACACACATTTAGGATTGACCCTTGTTTTAGTATGAAATGCATGTTGATATTAAATACTGCTGTTTAGAAGAGAATAAATCCACATTTTGGACAAACAGTTTCTTCTAGGACATCCTCATTTGAAATGCATTGAATAGGAAAACAAAAATTTCTAATTAATGTACAAGTCTAATCACCATTCTCCACATGGAAGAGTAATTTTTCACTGTTCATTTGCTTGGTTTAATCTCAACACTGACATTACAGAAACGCAATGTCCTATAAATCTCCGCTCATTTGTTTCTTTAATATTCATATTCCATTGAACTGCAGCTGCTTGTTGCTGCAGTCTATTACAACATGCAAAAGTGTCGATAAAAATATTATGAAAGGCAAGATGTGTTTCTTCCTGGCTGCGTGTGCCATTTATTTGGGGAAAGACAATAAATGACTCGTGGATTGTCCCTCGGCCTGCTGCTTGGTGGGTGATTAGTGATTAATTACCTTGCAGCAAATAGACATGGCACGAGGAAATTGACACAGCCCTGATTAATTAACTTTTTATGGGCGGTAGTTACTCACAAAACACTGCGCACCATAATTGAATCTCTTTACATAACGTCATGGTACAAAAGTTTTAGTCAAATCCAAATTAGCCAGAAGTTTCTAGGCTGTTACAGGTCTGACTGGGATGCGTCGAAGGAATTGGCAAGAATGTGAACTTGGAGAGAGATGCGCGTTTTTGAACGTGGGTAAGAAAAGATGGTGACAATGTACTGGCCTGATTGTCCAAGCTGAATATATTGATCTAAATATCGTTTTCAGCTAGACTTCGGGAATAAGACTGTGAGAGGCTAAAATGTCTCTTTTTCCTCCAGCCTCACTTGGCTGCATTTCAGTGGCTTTTGCAGATTCTCTTTTGTCCAGTCTCTAACAGTGAACTTGACTCCCAAATTTAGTTCTCAGTTCCAACATCGCTCCCTCCAAAGGCTTTACCTCTTCGTCTAATCTCACATCTCCTGACCCCTACAACTGTTACCAGTTACCATCATATTACCCTGTTGTTTTTTTCCTTCTCGTTAGTTTATCACCTGACTTGATTTCAACTTCCTTACATCTCTCTCTAGGGATGTCCTGAGGACTCGATGTTGGTACCTACTGTGTCTCCAACACCTAGAAGATGACTGAGTACAAGGTGATCATTGATATGTGTATTGACTATAATGTACAATGACCTCAGAATGCCATAGTCCTTCAGCTACGAAAGAAAATGGGTGGCAATCCTCAAACGCGTGAGAGTTGCTAAGGAGCTGCCTGTGAGGGATGCATATTCCCAGAGAAACTCTGGGTTGGTGATGGAGTTAGTGATAAGAGATCCTGGACTGCCCTTGTCTAAAAACCCAGGCGGTGATAACCAGAGTAATTCAACCAATGATGTGATTGCAGTTGGCAAAATTCCAACCTCTGAGGCTCCATTATCAGGTGGAGAAAAATTCAATTGCATGATGATAACAACTAGGATTTACTAGCACTTGCTAATTGCCAGACCTGGAGATTAACCCAGTAATGTCTCACAAAACCATATGAATCATGATTGTTGCTATCTTCACTTTGCTGGGGGTGGAGATGGAGGTATAGAGCAGCACAGATACTCACCCAGGGATTTGAACCAAGGCAGCCTGACACCACAGAGCCTATGATCTTATCCATTATGCAACATAAAGGCAACCCCAGTCAGGCTCTGGGAAAAGCTTTCTACTTTTACTCTCTCTCTCTGCTTCTTAGAGCCTCTCATTTTGGATTCCCTCCTATTGCCTGTACAAGCTGCTACACTGTCTCGCTATATCCATAGCACGTCTGAGACAGAGCCAGCCCCAATTCATCATGGACTGGGTTAATTTGCAGGGGAATCTGTTGACAGTCTCCCAGAGATCTCAATACGCTTCTTGTTGGGGGATGGGGGAGACATTGGAGGGTCTGTGTTTGTGTACCTGCCATTTCTTCTGTTAGATACTTATGTTCTGAGATTTTGAGATACCTGGAAAGGCATTGTTCCTTTTCTACTAATTGGATGCCGGTCATAGGGATCACCACTGATTTATGTTCCTGATAAGAGTTCAAAGGCAAGCTGTTTCCCTTTGCCATTAGGGTTTACCTCCACATCTTGATGTGGGGGGCAGGTGGTGTTCAACCCAAAAATACTGGGAATGCAGATTCTGTAGACATAGCAGGTTTGCACTAGTACAGTGTGAGTAAAGTCGCAGTTGAACAGAAACCTGATTACTGTCACAATAACTAGCTCCTTATGACTAAATGCAACTAGAAATTTTTAATTTGGAAGATTGGAATGAGAAACTCATTTCAAAGCCTTGGAAGATCTGCATAAGAAACCTTCATAACATTTTGGGCTATTGCACGTTTTTCTATATATAATTACTTTTTAAATATGTTATCAAATATCACCTTACAACTTGGGTTTGAAAATAAGTCTCCTTTTTGTGAAAATTAAAAAAAAAAGTCATCTAGGAAAATAACATTACACGCAATGAGCACACCAGGATTTAACTGTGAGCAACAAGTCTGGTGTTCCCAAAGGAGAAAAGTTCTCTAACTGAACAAATTTAAAAAGCAACAGCAAAAGACACTCACACCATTCACGCACATGAATATTCTTTGATCATGTAAGGTCTTTGTGTCTCTGAGCGAAGGCAGTAGACTTGGTGGTAACTAACTGCCATGCTGTTCCTGCTTATCTCCCAAAGTTAGTGGTTGTATCTTTCCTCACGGGTTAAAATGGCTGGATTAATCCAACATACAAGTAGCAAATGTCAAGGCTGCTAAATGTGTGGTGATACGCTTTTACTGTGCAGAAGAGGTATTTGTGATTTGCCCACTCACAGGTATTGACAATCTCCCCCTGGGGCAGGATTTTTGTAACATTTCATTTGGCAAAACGAGAATGAGTCTCAATCTTGGAGTGTTTGACTTGGCAGAACCGCAAAAGGCATTTGCGAAGGTGCTTTCTGTCCTTTGAAGGAGAAGACAAAGCCCTGAAGAGCTGAGATTTATTTTAATGTGGACGAAGCAATTTGTCATCATGTATTAGTTTAACAAAATTTGTGCTGATAACCATGTTGTCGTTTCCCAGGAAACCACAGGAAAAAAACCCAAAAAAAACCCCACAAATAACTTACATAATTACTTTATCCAATGCATATACATACTAAAGGTTCAATTGTTAAATCATTCATGTTCTATCTAACAGCTGGCTGAAACAGCAAGCTCGGTGAATTGCCTCTCCAGGTAGGAAACAGGGCAAGTGAAATAAATTAGCTTCCTTATGCTGGGCTGGATTTCCCATGGTTCTCTTGGGCTGACGCAGCTCCTGTACATGAAGCCTTCAGAGGAGGCTGATGGTGGCTCACAGGGATGGGTACACGACTCACATGTGTTGTTCATTTCACTCCCAGCCATTGCTGTGAGGATAGCTGATCTGTCTGTCAGTGCTGAGGCCATCAGCTTTTGAGCATCAGTTTTCAGACTTCAAAAAAAAGTCCTGATCCTTGGATCAATGCCCAAAGCCAACCTAGAGGACAGGTACTGTCTGAGCCTACGGATCATCTGCCTGATATCTGAGCCAGAGCCTCCAAAACACCTACACAGAACAGACTGAGGAAGGTACCATTCAGGAATGGTCCACCAATCCAGTCACTGGACTAATGTAAACCATCCAAACCAGCTTCTTTGTTGAACTTTATTTTCTTGAGACAGGGTCTCACTCTGTTGCCCAGGCTGGAGTGCAGTGGTGTGGTTATGGCTCACTGCAATCTCAGACTCTTGGGCTCAAGTCATCCTCCCACCTCAGCCTCTCCAGTAGCTAGGAGTATAAAAGTATACCATCACATCTGGTTTGGTGGACTTTAAAAAATCCTGGAGAAGGTGGCTTCTGAGCCAGAAAAAAGTAGCATTTGAGGAGCCGTAATGCCTCAAGCAGCCTTGAGGGACTCTGCACAGCAATCTCATTTAGTGCTCATAGGTAGGTAGTCATGGCTATTAACATGGCAAGGAAACTTGGCCAAGGTCACGGCACTAGTCTCCCATGACAGTTTACTCCCAGACTTTCCTGCATCCAACTCTTTCCACTAAATCACGCTGTAGCTCAAGAAAAATGTTGTAAAACCACTAGTGGGAATTAGGACTTGCCAGAAAAGAAAACAATCTTTTGGAAATGTTTGAGATTCCTGCAGCAAAATACTAAGGGTAGGGATAATAGATACCCATAGATAGTTGTGACTTTGCTGTTTGCTTTCGTATGAAAACCAATTAGGCATCAAGAGCCTATGTTGCATGCAAACAAAACTCAAGGAGATAAATCTAAAACACGTGGTATGGTCTTTGGTTCTGAAACTGCATTTTCGTAACAATGATCCCAAGTTCTCCAGTAGGGATAAATAGCTTTTGGTACACAGTTCTTTTATATAAAAACATGATTTAAGAAAATGGTGTTAGAAGCATGTGCTTACATTACTGGGTTTATATGAACTATACCAGGCTCTCTTTCCCTTCGATGAGAGGCAACCTGAGCTGCTCACGGTCTTTGCGCTGAGTAGAAGATTTATTTTGGAAGAGAAATAAGGCAAGGGAAAAAGCAGCCACCTCAATGGTTGGACACATTTCTATCCAAGAAGGCTGGTATTTGATGAAAGAATGATTGCTCCAGCTCTTGAATTATATGAGTGCCCTTGGATTCAGCCTCTCCCTTCCTAAGCTGTTCATTCCCAGCTCTGTAGACCCAGAGAGGGCTTGGTTCAACGTACAAAGCTAGGACCCTTGGGAATGTGCACCTGCTCCATTGCATCAGCGTGTCCTCCTTTACATTCCAAGAACCAAGCAAGATCTTGCCATTGGCCCCTACAACTTACCTGCTCAGAGCTCTGAATGTAAAATGAATCCCTTTCTTTTTTTCTTTTTAATTTTAAATCCACATTAGTTTGGGGAAGCAAATAAAGGGCAGATAAGTGCTTAAAAAATAGTCTCAAAATAAGCCTCTCAAACTATCGGAGGATTTCTCTTGCCTCTGATGAGGCTGGATGAGGGTGAGTTTTGTCAAGGAGTTAAATGCAGGAGCTGCACCAGCCAGTTGATCCTCTTAAGAAAATGTGAGCATTAAAAAACACTTCTTGTCAATGCTATCACAGGACTTGGGTTTCCAGGGAATTCCCCCAGAACAATTGCCTCGCTGCCTTTCCGAAACATCTCATCTCGGCCTTGTTCTCTGGCTGTGTATGCACTGGAATCCCAGGGCAACATAGTTTATTGTTTTAATATCTGTCTGACACAAAGCAAACGCATCCTCCAGTGACTCCTTATCTGTCATATGTATTTCTGTGAAAGAAATATCAAGACAAATAAGATGTTTGGGGGCACACCACGGGATGGTAGTTTTTGCAATTGGCGGCCTTTTGCAGAAGCAAGACACCCATCTGAAAAAGATGAAAGCCGCCATTCTGCATTGAGATTAATAACTAAAGCAACGACAGAGAGCTGCATAGCAGCTGCCTGAAACGTGGCTGCCTCTTCGCAGAACTTTCCCTTTACACAACTGGGGGGTGAGACATTCAACTGGTGGCTTTAATTTTTTCTTAGAAATGGTTAAAAAGGACAAACATCAAAGTGGGTTATGATTATTACTCAGCCAAAGAAACAACACACGGATGAAGAAAGTTGGGGGGCGGCGGGGGGGCGGGTAGTGGTTGCAGGGATTAAAAATACAAACAAACCTATTCTGAGTACTGTGATCCAGGTGGAATAACTCCGTTAAGATCATAGCTGGTAAAAGCCTCTTAGAAATGATCTGTTAATCAAATGTGCTGGGTCACGGGAAAAGCTGAGCAGATGGAGAAAAAGCAGAGATGGTGCTTCAGTGATGGAGAAAGAATGATTTCTAGAGTTTACCATTCGTGGGTGGGTGGTAGCTGGATAATTCTGCAATGATTTGTTCATCAAATAGATATGTGCTATGAGTGAGGTGGCAGGGAGAGCATGGCACCTAGTAGGTGTCTCAAAACACCTCAATCCATGGGTTTGGTGAAGCAAATAGGATCTCAGTAGCAAAGGGCATCTGTCTACAGTGTTGAATAATGGTGAAAATGAGGACATTTAATTCACCTACTGAGAGGCACCCCAATGGCAGTGCTAACAGTGGTTGTCTCCTGTTGGGTGTTACCTCCCAAATATCCCTAGGAGCATTGTGTTTGAAATTCTGAAACCTCAACATTATATATATTTTCCTATTATGTGTCCCTGGCAAGAATATAGATGTAATAGAAGACAACTTGAGACTATCTTCATAGCATATTTTCAGGAAGTAGAATTGTACCTGGCATATGGAAAAAAATTCAATAAAGATTGGTTGAATGAAGTAACGTCTTTCAACCCCCTCCCCAATCAAAGGATTAAAAACTAGAAGGAATTATCTCTGAGAAAATGATGAAGAGGACACAGGTAGGCTGCCACCATAATGCTGAACCATAGCAAAAGGAAAGCATTGTCTGATTCCCTGATCGGAAGGGTCCAGCCCAGAGGATCTTTTACAGCCAGCATTGTTGAAAGTGTGGGGATGGAAATGGAAACAGTTCAGACAGAAGATTCTGGGTAAGACAGTGGAGTCTTCACATTTTGCCCAAGGAAACTGGGGCAGATCTTAGACTAATGGCAACAGAATTCAGCCTCTGAAGCCAGATTTGTTCATTGTGCAAGCACAACTAACAGCCAATTCCTTGTATCTTGATTAAATATAACTCAAGATCATTTTGTATTATTTAAATCAAGATCAACTAGTATCTTGATCTTAATAGGTACCAAGAGAAAGCGTACCTATTTTTTACGTACTACTTTACATCATTTAAAATGTGATAAAATGGGCCAGGCAGGGTGGCTCAAACCTGTAATCCCAGCACTTTGGAAGGCCGAAGTGGGCGGATCACCTGAGGTCAGGAGTTTAAGACTAGCCTGGCCAATATGGTGAAACCCTGTCTCTACTAAAAATACAAAAAAAAAAAAAAAAAACAAACAAACAAAAAAACCAGGCGTGGTGGCACACACCTGTAGTTCTAGTTACTGAGGAGGCTGAGGCAGGAGAATTGCTTGAACCCGGGAGAGGTGGAGGTTGCAGTGAGCCGAGATCACGCCATAGCACTCCAGCCTGGGCATCATAGCGAGACTCTCT
The DNA here is from genome assembly GCF_049350105.2 of Macaca mulatta. NCBI lineage: Eukaryota > Metazoa > Chordata > Mammalia > Primates > Cercopithecidae > Macaca > Macaca mulatta. The sequence goes on along the minus strand of NC_133425.1, from coordinate 8,913,203 downwards.
CAAAAAAAAAAAAGAAAAAAAAAGTGATAAAATGCTACAAAGTGCAAAAGGTACACGAGAGTGCACACTTAAAAGAATTTTCCTTCTTATTTCCACCCCCAAGCAGCCAGCTACCATGTTCTGCCCTTTCAAGTGAGAATGAGGGCCTGACAAAGAGATTGAGCCTGAGGGCCATAGTTTACCAATCTGGTCTACAGACTGTTCTTGTAAATAAAGTTTTATTGGAACACAGCCACACGTTTTCATTCATGTTTCAACCTTAGAAGTCCATGGCTATATGTATAGTAGTCTATGGCTACTTTCAAGCTACAACAAGAGTTGAGTCTCTGCAACAGAGGCCAGATGGCCTGTAAAGCTGAAAATATTAATACTATCCAGTCTTTTAAATAATTTTGCTAAGCCCTAGTCAGACATATCAAAGAGGGAAAAGCTGCCTCTTCAAACTCGATGGGATGGGGAGGAGATAGCACAACCTTGGCCCAAGTAGAGATGCTGGACAGCTGCTGAGAAGTTCTGCATGACCACTCCCTGCTCAGCCATTTCTTGGAGTCCATCCTGTTTCCAGCCTCTGAGGGAAAGTTCAGAGAGTAGTGAAGAGAGGGAGGCTTGGGATTTAAACAGGCTTGGTTCAAAGCTGATCTAGCTGGGTGATCTTGGACAAGCTTCTTAAGGCCCCCAAGCCTAAATTTCCTCCCGAGAAAAGGTAGCATAATTAATCATACTGTCCTATAGTTTCTTCTTAAGTAAGAAAGCTAATGAGAAGGGCTTAGCAGAATGCCTGACAATATAGTGAGTGCCCAATAACCATTAGTTATGATTATGGATACCATGATTTCAGGGCTGGAACAAAGTTAACAGGCGTTCACTGAAGTTGTAGAACTTAAGTGGGCGGTGGAAGGGAGGAAACACCAAAAAACTCTGTAATGAAGATAAATCATGTTTTAATGCAATCTTTTAACACTCAAATTATTCTTTAAATCCACGATGAACAGACTATCAAAATTTAAATACAGTACTGGACTAAACCAGATGGGATTTTTAAGGCTCCAAAAGAAAAAATTAATAAAACTTACTCTGTCTTGATATTCTGTTAATCATGGATCTTTTTCTGTTACTGTAGATTTTTAAAAAAACTGCATTAAAATGCTATTTATGAGGAGTCTGGGTACCCCTTTACTCTTTGAAGTGAGCACCTCACTTGCTTATGCTAGTCCCAGAGCTAGTTATTTTTAAGCACCCCTCCATAAAATACTAGAAAAATATCTAGGAGGAAAGGGAGAAACTGTCAGTTACTGACAAGAAGACACAGTTCTTTACACCAATGTGTCAGTAACACAATGACCTGTATGTGTACTTTCTATTAACTGAGTCCAGCCCACTGACATTTTCTGTATTGTGCAGAAGAAAGAGGAAGCCATAAATTAACTTAGGTCCTTACTTTAATTACAGAAACCCATGGAAGTTCTATCAATTATCCAAAAGAAAAATAGTGCAGGCCTGATTTATGTATGTTTCTGCCACTTAAATCATTGTTTTATGAATTCCACACAATTACTTCCATAAAATCTGCAGTCAATATATCAATTAAAACTATGCTCCTACCACTTGCCCTTGAGTTTCACAGAATTGAATAAATGAGGAATTGATTTTGCCTTTTGATAACATTCATGTTCCCGAGCATTTGCCCATGATACCTTTTTTTGAGGAGGGAGGGGTATCAAGGTGAAAATTTCAGGGGAAATGATCATTAATCTTTCGTTAACTTTAGGATTTGTCCTGACGTGGATCTAATGTTCAACTCTGGCTTTCATGGAACTGTAGAAAACACACTCAATGACATAGATAAGCAAATGGAACCATAAGGAAATATCTTCTGGAAAACACTTTTCTAGCCCTTAACAAATAAAACTGACATCTCTGTATCAAGGGGCTTGCTATGGACTGAATTATGTCCTCTCCACCCAAATTCATATGTGGAAGCCGTAACCCCCAATGTGATGGTATTTGGATATGGGGCCTTTTGAGAGGTGATTAGGTTCAGATGAGGTCCTGAGGGGGTGGGGCCTTCATAAGATTCGTGCCCTTAGATGAAAAAACACCAGAGAGTGCTCTATTCCACCCCCTACCACCGTCTCTCTCTCTCTCTCTGTCTTGTTAAAACATGGGAGAAGGTGGCCATCTGTAAGCCAAGAAGAAAGCCCTCCATAGAACCCAACCTTGTTGGCACCCTGATCTTGGACTTCCAGCCTCCAGAACTTTGAGAAAATGAATGTCTGTTGCTGAAGCCTCCCAGGCTATGGTATTTTGTTATAGCAGCCCAACCTGACTAATACGGTGCAAAACAAAACTTGCTCTTGACAGGGATTTTGTAATCCAAAGTGATGTCTAAAAATGATTAGAAAAGACAGATACATTTGCCTATGTAATTAAAAGTGTATGGTGGAATGTGAGCAACATCAGTGGTCAAAATAGGAAATACATTTGTAACATCTAAGCTATTTATAGGTTATCCTCCTAATGAACAAGTGTCACTGTGAACTGACAATAAAACGAGAAAAAACTCAAATGGGAAGATGTATACTGGAAATTCAAAAAACGTGAAGTCTAAATGAAAAATGTGAAAGATGATGATCATTAATAGGAAAAAGGCAGATACAAACTAGAACAAATTGAGATGTTATTTTTCACTATGCAATTTGCAAAATAGAGCAAAACATGGCAGTGCTGGCAAGAATGCTGGAAGGGAACCAACAGTTCCATGTTTGGGAATGTTAAATGTAGAAATGGATGTGTAGTGGTAGGTAAGGGTATTTGCAAAAATTTGTACCATTGCCTTGTGGAGGGAATATGAAAAAACGTAGCTTGTGCTGGGCTCGGTGGCTCACACCTGCAATCCCAGCACTTTGGGAGGCCAAGGCTGGCGGATCACAAGGTGAGGAGATTTAGACCATCCTAGCTAACACAGTGAAACCCTTTCTCTACTAAAAATACAAATAAATTAGCCAGGCATGGCGGCGGGCGCCTGTAGTCCCAGCTGCTCTGGAGGCTGAGACAGGAGAATGGCACGAACACAGGAGGTAGAGTTTGCAGTGAGCCGAGATGGCTCCACTGCACTCCAGCCTGGGCGACAGAGCGAGACTCCGTCTCGAAAAAAATAAAAATAAAAAACAAAGTGGCTTGAATGAGTATGGATAGAGAATGGTTGAATTGGCTGTCAACCATTTATGCCATTAAACAGTATGAAAATATCTAAAAGGCTTAAAGGGAGATGGTCACAATGTATTAAGTGAAACTAAATATGATTGATATATGGAATACCCAAGTAACGTCTGTGTATACTCTCCTCTGTAAAGTCAAACTAATAACACCCTGCCCCCTGCCCCCTGCCCCCACCATTGCATATGTATATGTCCTCTCCTGAATAACCACGCAGAAAATGTAGAAAGATACTGGGCATCTACACACATTTTAAGGATTTGTGTTACTGGATAAAGGGATATTATTCCCACATTATTCCAATTGTGTGTGTATGTGTGTTTATTTGCACACTTCACACTGATTGCAATGAGCACCTGTGACAATTGTAATTTAAAATATATTCATAAAATCCTGAAGAAAACAAATACTGACGTCCTTCTGGAAACATCTACTTCATATGTAAATCAGGATCTGTGATAGCTTGCTTTGCTAATCTGAATCAGAAGGGAACTTTTTCATTCATGGAACCAATGATTTACCTTTTGATATGTCAACTAATGAAACTGAAATTCATGTTTTAATTTGGAAGAGATGTGGTATGTTCTTTACCTTCTTGTTTCTGCCTGGTGCCAATTTTGATGTTGGGCATTCGCCATATGTGAAACAGCGCTGACACTAATACAGCTAGCACGTTTCCCGTGGACGAAAGGAACAGGCTGACCGCTGGCCTTCGGAATGGGGTGGACAGTCCACATGTCAGCAGCCCTGCCCGTTCACTAAGCCTTTCTGTTAAGGGGTTGCATTGTTTCTGTTGAAAGCCTATTGAAAAATACTAATTGCAAATGTTTTCCATTTGATACTAGGTGATGTTGCCTAATTCTCTAGAGTTTTGTTCTTCATTTAAGTCGTATAGAAAGCGAGCCCATTTTATACTCTGGATGAGAGTAGTTTATTAGGACGTGTAAGAGGACGCATGATGACCTGTGACACAATTTGAACTAGGGTTTTAAACCCGCATGAAGTTCGGGGTGAGGGAGAAAAACTGGAGTCATTTGGGGTCCGATGGAAGACTCTAAGGAATTAGATTGTATGGAAACAAAGTTTTGAGTGAAAAATCTTTCTCTTAATACTTTCATGTGTCCTGGGTCACATTATTAGGATGATCCACTTAATGGGCGGGGGGGGAGGCGGGAAGCTCACCATTATGCAAAAATGCATCCGCAAAAGCAGATAACTTCAGTAGGAATTATTTTCATTACAGACTAACCCAGCAGGGTTCCTTTAAAAACCATCTCCCCTACTGAATTTAAGGGTGTTATTTACAGATGATTAGCTATTTGGCTAGGAAGAGGTACAATTTAAGTCTTAAAAAATCTAAGGCCAGTTAAAGATCCACGGAGGAAAAAAAAATGCATAAAAACCAAAAACAAAACTCCAGAGTTATCTTGTAAGTCAGTAGACACATAGGATCCAACATAACCAAAGGGTAATTTACACACACCTTTCTTCAGGAGCACAGCTGTTAAACAAATGAGGAACACACACATTTTCAAGTTAAAAAACAAGAGCATCCTACGTGATTGCTGAGAAGTATGGTAGCCTCAGCTTCCAGGGCAATGGTTAGATTCCTAGAGAAAAAGTCTGCACCCATCAGAGCTCAAAGACAAAATATGTGAGTCTCAGCCCTGTGCAAATCGAACCTGTTAGGAGGAGAACAATCCTGGATGACCATGAATATAACTCTGTGTGTGTGTGTGTGTGTGTGTGTGTGCGCGCGCACGCGCGCGCCCAGGCCTGCATGCAAACATGACCCTTTATGTGCTGGCTGACCTGTTGCAGGAAATAGGGAATGGCTCTATACTGGAATATGCATCTAATCCGGAAGAGAAAAACGTAAGGGAATGTTGCAATGTCAGCAGTCCACAAACAGCCTAGACCAAAAAGCCATAAAGGAGAAAGGAAACCGCAGCAATGTATCTTAGGGATGTGCAGACAAACTTAACATTCAACACCAATGCACAGCCTGTACATAGAAATAACTGAAGGCCCCTCTGTCTACCCAACTGGAGACGGAGAGGTCTCAGAGTCGGTCACCATTACAAAATACTAATCGAGCTTGACAATCTGAAGACCCTTGCTTAAGCATTGACAAGTGAAGATTCTTAATGTAAGAAAATAGTTATGCACATGTACCCTACAACTTAAAGTATAATAATAATAAAAAAAATAGTTTTTGTTTTGCTTTTTAATGGGGTAGTAAAATTAGCTATTTTCTTTAAAACTGCTGTATCAACAGGTATTTATTTTAATATTTTTGAAAAATTGCTAGGAACCTAAGTTCTCAAGAATAGGGGAAGAGGTTAAAATATAACATGAAACAATAGAATACTATGGGGCCATTAACATATTTTTATAAAAAGCACATGGCATGATATAAAATGTGCAGGTAATATGACTGATACAATTTAGAAATGAAGGATTGTTGGATGCACATTATACAATTTCCATAATTGTAAATTTTTACTTTAAACATAGAAAAAAGTAGCTACACACAGTGCAGTGATACTGTATTTTTAATACTGAAATTGACTCTTTAAATTGGGGAACAGTACACTTCTTCTGTAAAGAGCCAGACTGTTAAAATGTTAGGCTTTGCAGGCCACCTAGGTCTCTGGCACATTCTTCCGTTTTGTTTTGTTTTTTCAATCCTTGGAAAATCTACAAACCATTCTTAGTTCATAAACCTTGTAACACAGGCCACGGGCTCGGTTGGGTAATCTCTGCTTTAGATGGTTTCATTTTCTCTGTATGCTTTGACTATTTTATTATGGAGAACTTGGGAAATATTTTCATGGCAAAGTGAAAGATGCTTCCCCAGTTCACTTTAGAACAGCTATACCAATTCAAACTAGTATACTTTTGGAGTTGTTTTGTTCACTTCTGTAAAGAAAATTGAAATATAGATATGTTATATCATCATATAAAGCCATACTGTCCAATATGGTAACCATTAGCCCTATATGGCTAATAAATGCAACATAAAAATGAGTGCCTCAGTTCCATCAACACTGTGCTGGATAGCATCAAGATTTTATCCCAGACACTTATATAGGGCTGCAATGTTAGACCCAGCCCTATGGTAAGTTTTGGCACACCAACTCTCCTTCAGAAAATAATACAGAGAAGGAAGACCAGGTAAATGGAACAGTGATCAGATTTAGTCAAATGGACTCAGAAAGGCAGCTGAAGGTTGGATAATTTTCCCAGGTTCAGAAGACAAATCTCTTACACACTGGCTGTGGGATTGCCCTCCATTTCCTCAGTTGTAAAGCAACCATTGTGATACCTACCTGGTGCTGGTTTTGAGAGGAAAACACAAGGCTAGACATGTGAAAATGTGTAGTAGCATTACAATTTCAGGAGACACATGCACACACATTTACACTGGCCCCAAGGAGGCCCTTCTGAATTTGTGGTCACAAATTCAGAAAGAACCACTTCTTGCCAGTATGGTTAGATTTGGGCTTCTTGGGAGGCACAGAAAAATGTCTTCCATTTAATTAATGCCAAAATTGCCATTAAAGATTATACTCTGGGCCAGGCACGGTGGCTCATGCCTGTAATCCCAGTACTTTGGGGGGTTGAGGTGGGTGGATCATCATCTGAGGTCAGGAGTTCGAGACTAGCCTGGCCAAGATGGGGAAATCTCGTCTCTACTAAAAATACAAAAATTAGTGGGAGTGGTGGTGCATGCCCATAATCCTGGCTGCTTGGGAGGCTGAGTCATGAGAATTGCTTGAGCCCGGGAGGCAGCAGTTGCTGTGAGATGAGATGGCACCACTGCACTCCAGCCTGGGTAACAGAGCGAGACTGAGTCTCAGAATCAACAACAACAACAAACCTAATTGTGAGAAACAACTGGCCGTCAGACGTCCTGAATACTTCAGACCCTTGGGTGTGTCACATGATATTTTTGGTTCCCTGTGACTGTGGTAACCTTTGCCCCAACAGTGAGGAGGTTGCTTTTCCTCAGCTTCACAATTTAGGAAATGAAGATGTTTGGCTTTGGCATGACGGTGAGGATTCTCCGGTGTCTTATCCCTCAAGCCTGGTATTCTTGCTCTCCTCCCCAGCCTTGCCTTTTACAACTACTCTGAGAAGCAGCCCCCAACCCTACTCCAGGCACCCAGACTCACTTTTAAGCACTGACCCTAAAGACAACTCATTCAGCAGTTATGGGAACTTCACAGGATTTACACACATTGTATAGAACACGTGATAAAGTTTCAGCTGTGGCTGGAAGACTCTTTCAGAAGGGGTATACCCTCTGGGAGAAAATGGCAGAGTCAGTGGTAACTTTAATTCTTCTGCCTGCCCTGGGAATTGGGGTTGAGGGTAGGGCATCCTTCAACCCAGAGCATCCATCCGAGGCAGAGAAATCTTCGGTTCTTCTACGTCAACATTGTGATATACTTCCTGTATTTTGGGTCTCTTCCCTCCAGGACCTGATGGCTAGACTTACCTATGTTTACAAGTGCCCCAACTTTTTAAAAGACAATTATTTAGTGTTGCTGCCCCTGCACTTGATTAAATGAGGGGGGAACCACATTTCTCTCTCTGCTCCTCCTCCTCTTCCTCCTGCTGCTGCTCCTCCTGCTCCACCACCTCCTCCTGCTGCTGCTCCTCCTGCACCTCCTCCTCCTGGTCCTGCTCCTCCTCCTGCTCCTGTTCCTCCTTATTGGAATTACACAGCAAAGGACAGAACAGCCTAGGAAACAAGTGACTAGCTGCACCGTGAGACAACTGTGTACAAGAATTCTGCTGGTCAAGCATCTTTTGCTAGGCAACAGTGCCTTTTGGGTGGCCTATATATGCTATTTAAACTATTTTTAAATTAATTTGCAAAGCTATGATAGAAGGCAGGCAATAAGCTAGAGCTTCCCACCCTCCCATGCCCCTCCCCACCAACCCCATGCCCACATTCCCAACCGTTGGGACCCAATCCTGATGGATCTAACAAAGAATGTCCAGGACATCTGGGAAGTGGCATGGGAGACAGAGACATGCTTATGAAAATTAACTTCACCTCAGAGAGAGCCACAGAGAGGGAGGGGCAGAGGGAGGGGGAGAGCACTTACATGGCAGGGAAGGTGATTGGACTCAGATTTATGTCACAAAACAAAAAGAGCCACGACAGTGGGCTTACTTGCAGAAGTATATACAAGTGAACTGGGGGCACTGTACATGGAAGATCCCTCCTGGTTGGCCTGGCACAACAGGACCGTGCCTACGAAAGAGAGAGAGAGATGGTATCTGGTTTGGGAATTGGCACACTACACCTGAGAGATCACGGCAATGCAACCGAGAAACGCAGGGAAATGAAAACAGCCACATCCCAGAGCGCAGGACAAGGGCACCCAACAAAGCCCCCTGCCTTAGCCAAAGGGAATCGACGGAAGCCCCCCCCCACCCTCAACAACCCGGCCCACCAAGCACACGTCATGACTTTTCACACGGGGTTGTGTAGCGTGCTCTGGTTGCCCCAGGGCCCAGGTTCAGATCAGGAATGGGGAAGCAGCGTGGTATCCTGAAAAGGGAACTTGAGAAATATTGGAGGGAACTAGAGAGTAAGCCTGACTCAGACACCTCTTCACTGTGTGTGATCTGGCAAGTCACTGTACCTCTCTGTGCCTCGGTGTTTCCACCTGGAAAACAAGGGTAAATATACCTACCTCCAAGAAGGGCTGTGCATCGTATGACTGGAGATGTACCCAGGGCAGGGGCTGGCATGTAATAATCACTATGAATAGTAAGCATACATGTTGATACGTTTATGGAAAACTGTACCTTCCTTCAAACATCAGTCTTTCCGAATCGGTTCTTCAGAGGAAGAACCAAAGTAAGGCAGAGAAAGAAAAATTGCAACTTTTTGCCATCCCTGGGACTCACCCTGGACTCACGATGGACACTGGGTGAGAGAATATTTGGCTTCTGCATTCCCACTTTCTTCCCTAAAGCTCTCTGCCTTCCAGCCAGAAAGGCTGCCTAGCTCATCCTGCAAACCGCGGCTGCATTGCAGCAATGACTTGCCTCCTCCTGATTTAAAGCGAAGGGCACTAGGTTTATCCTCGCAAGATGGAATTTTACAGCGGCGAATAATGGTGGAATCCTGACATACCTCCTCAATCTAGGACAGATTTTGAACAACCACCCACTCCAGGGATGACCGGGGTCAGGAATTGTCAGGGTATCAATTCTACTTTCCCACTGCTGCAAGACTCAAACTCCTAAGACTTTGAAAAGAATTAGAATTCTGAGGAGTTTTAAGGCCATTACTGGTGATGGAAATGCCTCCCTGTGGTTTCTGGTCACTTCCCTGGCGAGGGAAGGTCAACCACCCCAGTTTGATTTGGGTTCCCCTGTCAGGACCACCACGGGAAAGCAATCTCCCAGGATAAGAAGCCAACCTTACAAGTTCCCCAGAACAGGGAACTTTTCTACATCCCTGGAGACTGGCCCTAGGGAATAGTTCTATGATCCTTCTGTATCTTCCCTACGATCAACAAAAATGTAATTTAAACTTCCAAAGTGTGTGGGGCCCTGCTACATAGAGGGACTGCAGGGGATGTCATCAACGGAGAGTAAACCAGATACAATTCTTGCTAACCCATCTCACTCTTCCACTGTTACCAGTCTGACAACTCCATCCACTCTTTCCCAGGGAGAAATGGCCCAGGATCAGAGGTTCCACCTGAAGGAATGTCCCATAGTCCTTTTCGATCTGGTATCCTGTGCTTATAGCTGGAGAAGAACCACCCCTACCCCCAAAATAGCCCTTCACACAACAGTGAAATTAACTTGAAAATAACTAACCTTCTCTCGGTAGTAAATATATCAAGAGTCTGGAGGGGTGTCAGTCATGATCCACCTGTGCTAAACTAGTAGTTCTTCCTTCTTCACTTAAAAACAGTGTATCGGCCAGGTGTGCTGGCTCATGCCTCTCATTCCAATACTTGGGGAGGCCGAGGCAGGGAGATCACCTGAGGTTAGGAGTTCGAGACCAACCTGGCCAACATGGTGAAATCTTGTCTCTAATAAAAATACAAAAATTAGCTGGGCATGGTGGAAGGCGCCTGTAATTCCACCTACTCAGGAGGCTGAGGCAGAAGAATCGCTTGAACCCAGGAGGTGGAGGTTGCAGTGAGCTGAGATCACGTCACTGCACTCCAGCCTGGGTGACAAGAGTGAAACTCCCCCTCAAAAAAAAAAAAAAAAAGTTTATCACAAGGTATGAGATGATCCTTTACATGGTTTAACCTCTCCTCAGGTATTTCCAGTTTTAGCAGGTCGCTGGGGATTAATAACAAACAAACCAAACTTTCAAAGAATGGAGATTGGGATATGAAACCAACCAAGGGGAGGCAAGCTACCTACACCAGGAAGGACAGTTAGTCTCCTCTACAGTCAGTGCTGTTTATTGATGAGTACTCCTGTGTGACTCTGCAGTGGTTATCCATGTGCTTCTGCTCACTGCTAGAAATCTTAGAAATGAATGTTTCTACAGGACACACAGAGTTATCAGATCAGAATCATCTAGAATAGGATCCTAGCAGGTGGATTTAGGGGAAAGCTCCTCAGCCTTCTCTCCTGTGCATGCCTGGTTAAAAAAAAAAAAAAACACTTTTAAAATCAGATCTGAAGTTTCTTGGGGTGCCTAAATTTCAAGAGAAAAATGTATAACTGTAACAAAAACATATGCGGAAGGACATTTCAGTATTGTATGGTTAAAACCCTTGGGTCAATTTTCAATATCCTTGATGCAATTTATAGAATACCACTGGGACATAGCACAGATTTTTGCCTGGAAAGCTAACCTCTGGCAGGGCATAATGAAGCATTCCTAATTTTTTTTTAAGCTGTGGATTCTGAGAACCTGGACTGAAATAACTTCTTTTGGATACTTTCTTAATAGTAAAAAAAAAAAAAAAAAACAAAAAAAACAAAAAACTTTATGCAATGATTTTGACCTTTTGTAAAACAAAATCTATGCCTTCACAGGACTTGGTTTTTGTTTTATCTAAAAGCATCCTCCAATTTAATTTGCAAAGTACTTACTGTATGTTCCCTTAGTGCTTTGTGACCTTTTCTTAAAAGGAAGCTTTGAATTCAACAAAACCAAAGCAGCAGAGAACACTGCAACCTCCTTGCATTTTTTTGGGGCAGGGAAGGGTAAGTGTGTTTGTTTTAAAAAGTAAGTCAAATAGGTAATAAGGTACAAGTAGCAGTATGAATAGTGCCTACAACGTCATTTCCAAGTGCTTCTCTACATAGCCTCAACATAGCTCTTCAGTGAGTCCACTGAGCTGGATCTTCTGTCCGTCCCTAGCCTTCAACATAAACCTTCTACTGTCAGATGCCAGGAACCTTCATCTGTATCAAATGGTGACATCGGTACTTCTCAGACTTCCGTGCTTTTAACAAATTCCTTATAATTTAAGGATGGCAACTGGGGTCAATTTATACCACTATCTACCCACTCTAGCCAGAATGGAATTAATCAATTTCAGTATTATCCTTTCCTATTGACCTGGAATCCTCACAAGCATTCTCAACATAGCCAGTAGGCAATGATTCCCATTTGATTAGAGTTGAAGGGAATCAGACCTTCATGCCATACCTGCTCTTAGAGTTAAACCATTTGAAACTGACTTTTTTTTTTTTTTTGGACAAATAGAATTGAATGTTGCCAAGTTCATGTGGTTCAACTTAAACAAAAAAGTGGCTTCCCTTGTCCTTCTCCAATGTAATTTAAAAGTGACTAGTCCTCAGGGGTGAATTAGTCACCCCCTATTCTATGCTCTGATCTTACATTTTTAAACCTCCCTGATAGATCCTTCGTAGTCCTGTACTACAATTTTCTACTTACATATTGGTCATCTGAACTCCAAAATCCAGCTGGGGTAAAGCCAAATCATATGCATCTTTTCATCCCCAGCACCTAGCAAAATACCTGGTCCTCAGAAGGATTAATGCATATGATTGAATGATAATACATTTTTAAAAAGAACTCTCCACTTCTATCTTTGCTAAAAATAGTGTTTTTTTTTTTCCAACCAATCCTTCTTCTACCTATTGTCCATGGCAAGAAATTTGCATGCCTAAAGTTTAAATAGACTTACAAACTACATCTAACTTTTATAGATTGAAATAGCTTCAATCTATTTCACGTGTTGTCTTTTCTTTCCTGGTTCTTACAAAGTTGGCTCATCCAGTCTAACAAGAAACCTGGACAGCCTGGACTGACGATGACTGTATCAGCACCTGGCAGAGACTGAGCTCCATGGGACAGACCTCAATCTCAGAATAATCAGAGCCCGTTCCAAAACCTGTCACACTTGCGTGCTCTGAGTGCTGGGTCATCAGCATCCCCACATGCTGGCAAGATGTCCCACAGCCACTCTCCAGCAGTATTTGGAATCCTCCAGTGAGGAAGGGGTAAGCCAGGGTCAAGGCCTCAGATTGGGCATCAGAACCCTTTCTGTTAAGCCACAGTCTCCCTGCACTGTGTAGGGGATCATTCCTGGCCCCTGAAGGGGCAGGGACAAGCCTAGAAAGGATGCTTCCCATCACAGACAGGAAGAAGGAAGTGTTGAAAAGTGTTTACTCTGCTGCCAACCCTGAAGTGAGGAAAACTGGACTCAAACCGGAACAGCAGTGCGGTTTCACACCTCCGTGCCTTTGCAGAGGCTTTGTCTTTTTCCAGGAAATCTTTTCCTTACTCTAGATAACTCCTTTCTGGATTCAGCTCTGCCTTCTCCTAGAAACCCTATCTATGTACCTTTGTCTGGCCAAGTTCAGCTTCCTTTCTCTGCTTTTTAAAATTGTGTTGTTGTAATCTATTTAGAGAGTGTCTTCCCCCATTGATGCTACTAATTCAAAGAGATCAGGAATCATGTGTTTATCTTCCTATCCTCATGCATTCAGGAACCTAGACTAAGAGGCAGGAAGCAAATAAAGAGAATCCAAAGGTTTCTGATAGGCAGTCGTGCTATACTTTCAAGAAATAAAATTAAAATGGAGGATGGGAAGCAAGAAAAGGGTGTTTTGGCAATGTCTGCCCCTTCCTTTTTAGTATCAAATAGGCACAGTTCCAAGCCAGCACATGGTGAATAACTAGAACCTTTCCTACATAATTTCCAAATTAAAAAAAAAATGTGAAAGGAACATCCCAACTGCCTGGCAACTGGGAGCGGTCAATTAGCTTCATGAGCTCCAAGATGAAGATGTGTTAGAATATCTGAAGAATCCCCTGGAAGACGCAGAGAGCAACAGCTAGACTTTATGAAATAGCTAAGATGGAATGAGGATTCTGGGGTACCTGTGCAGGAAGTTTCTGTATATGTCTTCCACTGTCTCTACCTCTAATACAAGAGTTATTAAGAAATTAAGGCAGATAGTAAGGGTAAACGTTCTAGGTGGAAATTTTCCTGTCACAAGAAAGCACCCCCAAACCATCTCTTTTCTAACAGAAAAGACTGCTTGAAGAGCTGGGCAGGAAAGCTTTGATATGCAAATACCAGCCATTAGAAACAGGGTTCACTCAGTATGGTGATTCCTGCTGTCTTCTCATCACCACCTGTGCCCAGTGTAATGGCCACCTCCAGATAACACCATGTGTTCAGGACATCATGGCGACCCGTATTTACATATTAAAGGACTAAGGTGGGAGGGCCAGGTTTTTTGCCAGCTACGCAAATGACACACCTGGCCAAACCAATCCCCTGGGCTGTATGCAAATCAGACACCACCTCCTACAGCCTCCCCTATAATCTACCACTTCTCTGCCACACACAGGCTTTCTCTTTGTTCCATGCCCCTTTCCCTACAGGCTTTCTCTTTGTTCCATGCCCCTTTCCCTGGTCTCTGTACAGGGAAGCGGTTCTTTTCTTTCTTCCTCCTTTCTTGCCTATTACACTTTCCGCTTCTTAAAACCACTCCACGTGTGTCCGTGTTACTCCTATCAGTGCAAGACCAAGAACCTTGACATTTCTCCTCTACAAACCTTTGTGAGCTGGTGCAGAGTCACACAAAAATAGAACTCTCCACGGAGATCTGGCTTTCCTAATGTCACTCAGCCAAGGAAAGAAGCTTACTCTGGAAAGAGGGCTAAGAGGAGCACCCTAGAACCCTGCAGGGCAATGGCTGAGTGAGTACAAGCGCTTATTAGTCCCTCTGCCTCTAGTGTTCAGCCAGGAGACTATGGTGTAGTGAGTATTACCATTCATTTGGCAGGTACTTATTGGCATCTACTAGTGTATGTGCCAGGCACTGTGCTGGGCTTTGGGGCACGTCTGTTGAACTCCATGTGCTTTTCCAAAGCATGACACGTTATCACTTTTAGTGCTCATATGCTCAGTGACAAATGTATACATGAAAAGGAACAAAAGAATGATTCTGAATATCAAACCAAACCTTAGTCTACATAACTAGTCACATTGCTCACTAAGTATAATTATTTGAGAACAATTTTTATTAGATATAACTATTATGGTTTTGGCCAAAATTCTATATTCCTGCTAAATAATGCTATCATAACTGAAAGTTTAGTAGAAATAGGAATCAATGCTAGAAATGTTTTGATTCTACATCAAGAAAAAGCTTTCTTCAATATTTGCCGAAGAATATTTACTTTGCATTTGTCCCTCCATAACAGGGGTCTGATGTCATTAGTCCTTCCTTACTGACATTAAAAGAGGCACAGAACTAAGTCTTTTCCCAAAAGCCTTACCAATCAGAGGTAAATTTTAGATAAAAAACAAGTTGTTTGGGTTCCTAAATTGTCACTCATTTCATCAATCAGTCCTTCCTTCAGTCCATTCTGGTAGAATCATTTTTAAATGTTATAACTCTGAGTACTTCAGAATGTGACTACTTGCAGAGAGGTCTTTAAAGGTGTAATTAAGTTAAAATGAGGCCATATGGGTGGACCTTAATCTGACACATCTCCTTACAAGAGGAGGAGAGGAGGACACACAGGGAAGCCCACGTGAAGACAGAGAAGATGGCCATCTGCAAGCCAAGAAGAGAGGCCTCAGAAGAAACCAACCCTGCCAACACATGATCTCAGACTTCCAGCATCCAGAATTGTGAGAAAATAAATTTCTGTTTAAGCCAGGCTTCCCCAACCCCCGGGCCACAGACCTTACTGGGCCATACAGCAGGAAGTGAGCTGCAGGTGAGCGAAGCAAAGCTTCATGTGTATTGACAGCCTCTCCTCATTGTTCACATACCGCCTGAGCTCCACCTCCTGTCAGATTTTCTCAAAAGTGGGAATCTTATTGTGAACTGAGCATGCTTGGGATCTTGGTTGTGTGTACCTTATCAGAATCTAATGCCTGATCTGTTACTGCCTCCCATCACCCCCAGATGAGACTGTCTAGTTGTAAGAAAACGAGCCCAGGGCTCCCACTGATTCTACATTATGGCGAGCTGTATAATTAATTCATTATATATTACAATGTAGTAATATTAGAAATAAAGTACACAAGAAATGCACTTGAATCATCCTGAAACCATTCCCCTTACCTGATCCGTGGAAAAACTGCCTCCACAAAACCCAACCCGCGTGCCAGAATGGTTGGGGACTGCTGGTTAAGCCACCCAATCTGTGATACTTTGCTATAGCAGCACTAGCCAACTAATACATCTACCTACCTTATCATGAGGGTCCCCGATAAAGTGACCCACAAGCCTCAAACTTCTCTTGGACCTAGAAGCCAAAGACGTTACCATGAGGTCCCTATCGATGGAGGTGACTGCTTTCAATTGACAGATTTATCCAAAATTTACCCAAAGCCCCAATGGACTGTGGATACTTTTACAGTCACGCATTTTTGAACATCAGACTAGCATTGAGCTAATGCATGTAAGAATATTTTCACAGTTAATCCCTAATGCTTTTATACCAGCCTGAAAGATGAACTGCTCTGAAGGGTTATGGTAGAGTTTTAAGTATAGGGATATTTCCATTTGGGCACAGATGTTGCAGAAAAAATGTTGCTCTGAATGTTTACTTCTTATAAATCAAATCATGTTTTAATTGTACCCAGGGATTTCCATATTTAAAGGGGCCCTGAAGCGAATCTGTCTATAGTGTAAATAATCCCTCACTCCAATTTATTTTTATAAGCTTTGGTTTTTGTAATATTCAAGAAGAAATACACCACTTCTTGTTTGTTTCCTTTTTGCTTTTTATTTTGACATTACTTGAGACTTTTTGGAAAAGTCACAAGAATAATACAAAGAAGAACAATTTGTTCCTTGATTGTTTATTGTTTGAAAATTTTAATGACTCACTCAAACTGTTCACTTAATCTCCTGCAGCCAAAATTTAGGCTAATAGTGGCATTGACACAAAATAATTAACTTAATATGATAAATCTAACAATAAGAGCTCCCAAAGTGTTTTACTGAATACCTGAGAACCACTGGGTATTTTGTTCAACTTCAACTTAGATTATCATTTACTCTTAATGACCCTCTAGGACAGACACTATTTTTATACCCATTTAATAGATGAAGATATTGGAGCATAGCGAACTTTTTGTTCTTGTCCGAAGTGACTCAGATCTTAAGAGGCTGACTGCAAATCATACCAACCGGATTCCTGGACTCATGGTTCTAACAATCATCTTCTAAATCAAGTGCTACCCAACTACAGACTTTTGGCCAAATCCAACCTCTTCCCTGCCCCAACCCGCAGCCCCCCCACCTATTTTTATATGGTCTGTGAGCTAGGAATGCTTTTTACAATTTAAATGGTTGACAAAAATCACAGCAACATTTGACCAGTGAAAATAGTATGAAACTCAAGTTTCAGTATATAATAAGTAAAGTTTCATTGGCAGACAGCTACCTCTATTCATTTTTGTGTATGGCTGCTTTTCTGCTAAAATGACAGGGCTGAGTAATTGCATAGAGACCTTATGGCCTGCAGAGGCTAAAGTGTTTAGTGTTTGGCCCTTTACAGACAAAGTTTGCTGATCAATGTTCTAAGATCCCTTTACGGCTTGGAACAATGCTAACAGTAACTGTCTCTCAGTACACCATTAGCCCTTCCCCAGGGAAATGGCACTAAGTATTTCAGAGGCTATCATTTGATCAATACTTGCCAAAAAATTAATTTTATTTCATTTTTGTTCAAACTTTTTAAAAACACAGGCTTTTAAAAATATTTGCTCAAAATTTATTTTGAATTCATTGTTTCCAAAACAATAAAACAATTAGGCCAGGTGTGGAGACCCTGCCTGTAATCCCAGCACTTTGGAAGGCCAAGGCAGGCGGATCACTTGAGGCCAGGAGTTAAACACCAGCCTGGCGAACATGGCAAAACCCCATCTCTAACCAAAAAAAAATAAATAAATAATTAGCCAGGCACGGTGGCATACACCTTTTAACCCCAGCTACTTGGCTGACTGAAGCACAAGAATTGCTTGAACGCATAAGACAGAGGTTGCAATAAGGTGAGCTTACACCACTGCACTCCTGCCTGGGTGATGGAGACTCCGTCTCAAAAAAGAAAGAAATAAATTCAGAAAGTTATTCCATATAGTATTTGTGGAGGTATATCAATTTGGATACAACAAAAACAATGGAAATAAGTATTATCTTGCAAGATGTTTGTCCTTCAAAATTATGGGTGTCAATATATAGATAAGAGGACTACTAGGGCCTTGCTTCTCAAACTCTACTATGTTCCGAATCGCCTGGGACTCTTCTAAATGCAGATTCTTATCTAGGGGGTATGGGGTGGGGCCTGACACCCTGCATTTCTCATAGGCTTCCAGGGGATGCAGATGGTGCTGACAACAGTAAAATGCTAGGGACTACATAGGAACCTCATGTAGGGAACCCAACCCATTAAGGTGGCACTGGGTTTCAGGTGCTATACAAGATGTACTCTACACATATGCTTTTTTCTTATCAAACCCAAGAGGAAATGAAAGCTCAGATAAAAAGTATAATAAAACTAAACTCTAAACCAGTTTTGTCTGACTCCAAAGCTTAGACACTCTCTCTCAAAGCTACACCTGTTTATCAATGGTGATACTTGGTCCTGAGTTGATAAAAACACAACCTTCAGCATGAGAATGATCAATACCCATTACCCCCTTTACAACAAAGCTACATTTAAGAATTCTGAAGCTGCCATCTGGCTGGAAACACCTGACTCTTCTAGGCTACAGATGTTACGTAGAACCTCCTGATTATGTTTAAGAATTTGTAATAGGGTTTTAAATCCAACCAAGGAAGCCTTTGGGCAAAATGTATCTTCTAGAGATAAGTAAAATCCTACTTGCAAGATTGGAATAAGACATAGAGGAGGAAAATGCAGAGAGGAGAAATAGTGAATGTTTGAGATTTCTATAGTGTTGTTAAAAAAGCATCGGCTTTGAAACTTTTAACTTTGTTTTGGTTCCTGACCTTGCTGACTTCAAGTGAGTTGACTTCGGGTAAATCGCTGTACTTCTCTGAGCCTCAGTGTTTGCATCTATCAAATAGAGACAAAAATGTGTACTTTATCGAATATTACTGAGGATTAGAACTAGGGCATGAAAGTGTTTGGCAAATAGTAATCAGTAAGTGAATCAACAATAATCATGGAAATAGCAATTGTTATTGGGTATCTAAAACAATGATGCTGTGAGGACTTATTTTGGTTTTAAGAAAGGAAATAGCAAATTTAGAGCTATTCAACTATTTTGGCCAGTAAACATAATGCTAAACATAATAGTTAATGGCAAATATTTTAGTATTAAATGAATTGCAAGCACTTACATTTAGGAGTTTTGTGATAAAACATGTCTAGCTTCTAGTGGGAAGTCAGGGGACAAACCATGGGTGCCTGGGCAAGGATTCCTGTCTGGCAGAGCCACTTTGGGCAACGGTGAGAAGCCACTACTTGCTATAATCGAGACATAGTGCCTCCAGTTTGGGATATTTCACTTATTTATCTCTCAGCCTGTTCCTAAAAACATTTTAGTTTGCACTCTGATTAGGAAAAAAAATTAGAAACTGTCGTTCAACTGAAAACAGTGGAGTTTACAAGTGTCTGCAAAGAACCTAGAAGGCCTTCCATACTCTCGTCTCATCTTAGGAATAAGAGCCTCTAAGATGTTGTAAGAGCCTGAAAACCTATCTAGAGAGGCTTCTCTATTATTGCTTCTTGCATATTTCAAGTACTATTACAGAACTATTTAGGAGGGACTCTATTTGTGGAATGAGGACGAGATTCTTCATCTTGAATTGCCCTCCTAAGCCTTTTCAGATTAGGCTTAAAATTTTGACCTCACTTTTTTGGTGAGAGTAGAAAATACACGTCACCTTTCAGTCTCTCAAAGACGGATTGGATGAAGTTGTCTATGCCTGCCACAACATACACACACACACACACACACACACACTCCCCCTTCCCCTGTTCTGGCTAAAAACAAACATAATATTTCAGCTGGTGAAAATCATTTTCACAAGTGAAAGAGAACTAATAGGGAGGATTTCAATCTTTACAATACCACGTACACATCAAACAAACACTAGAATCATACAAATGGGTTTTTTTTTTCTCCAGAGGAAATACCAGTGATATTGGGGTGTTCGTGTTTTAAAATGATACTGGGTTTAATACAATAAGTGTGCATCGATTAACCTTTGCGTCAGATTTAAATATATAACCCATTAACTAATCTCTCGACAAAATAACAGCCGTTGGCATTATTCTTTGAATAATCCTTGTTTAGTTTCCATAATGGTATACAGTTTAATGAAAAACTCATTAGAATGTAGCATACGGCATAATTAATTCTGGCTGATTCTTTTGGTGTAAATAGCTAATGCAGATGCGGAATTCCATTTTCCACTGGTTTTATTAATTTTTCATAAACCAATATTTCGACTGTAATGGGTTATAACAGTTCCATGGAAGTTCCAGAAATGCATTAACTGTCATCGATGTAGTCACTCAAAGTAGGGTTTTACCATTTGTCAGTTGGTTCTTCAAAACTACATTTTCAAAAGACAAGGAACAGGACAGCTCTGTTTTATACTTAGAGAATGAGTATCTACATATAATTAACAGAAAGGGTATTAAACACTATTGGGTCAATTTATTTGTATTTACACACCAACTTAATTGGTTGGGGGAATAAGAGTGAACAATAAAAATGGGAAGCAAAAAGTCTTTCGAATTAGAGTTTATAATCTAATCAGTTAAAACATTAAAAAAAATCATGTCACCTTGGGTTTGAAATTGCTGGTAATTAACTTTCTTAAAAGATCTAGACAAAACCGGGATATAGGTTTCACCATAGCCGTTGTCTTAGGCACTAGATTAGTAATTAAGAACCCAATCTCCAGGGTTGCTGAGTAGTTGATAATCTGTTCCTAAGTCTTCCAGCACCACAGGGCTTAAAGCACATATTAGTAATAATAGTCTTAATTATAAGACTTATTCACCGTGAGTATAGATGCAAGTGCTAACTCACCAACAGGTGTTTTGCTTATTTATTTTCATTTTTTATTACAATTGTTATTTTTAATAGAGCTTTCAATGGCTGCCTGCCACTGAAAGGATACATTCCAAAATTCAGATTTCGTTATGTAAAATTTTCAGGTCTTTTGCAACCTTTCTCTAGAAGGTACTCTCTGATCTCAACAGATCAATATTTCTCAGCCTTTGGAAAAAACGCTAACTTGGCTCAGAAATTCCCATCAGTAGGTATCAGGTGTGAAGATCAAGCATGCGTATTTTTTTTAAAGTTTTCTCAATGGACTCTAAAGATAAAGGTTGAGAAACACCTTGGGACCCTACCAACCACCTCCATATTCCCTCCTGCAATGATCTTTACCCACTTTCTTGCCAGGTGAACTCTTACCCTTTAAGACTCAATTTACACCACCCCTTTGACTCAATGCAGAGAGTCTTGTTGTTGTTTCGGCTCTAGCAGGTATCACTGTGTACTACACACTCACTGATAGCTTGTTTTGCATCCTTCTCCTACCCTGTAGACTTTTAGAGGGAAGACCTGGGTTTGTTTTGCTACCTCGGCACCTAGTTACGGCGTCTAGTGCCCAACACTATGATTCTGCAATAAAAGGCGAATTCATGGAAACAACTAATAAGTGTTAATACGTGGTCTCCTCTCTTTGACCCTTCCCTGATGAACATCAAACAGCTGAACGCCATCCAGCTAAGATCATGGGTTCATGCAGTATATAACTGCTAAAACTGTGCAATTTAAAAAACCAAAAGAGAAACTGTCCAGGGCTTAACCCAGTGGCTTTATTACCACTGAGCTCTTTGAGCCAAGCTCAACTAAGTAGGGACACTGTTTTTGCACAGTCCATAAACTGAGAATGGCATTCACATTTTACATGTTTGAAAAAAAGCAACTATTTTGTGACACATGAAAATTGTATGCAATCTAAACTTCATGTCCTTAGTTTTATTGGAAAACAGTCATGCCCGTTTCTTTACATCTTGTCTATGGCTACTTTTACACAGCAATGGCAGAACTCGGTAGTTGTAACAGGGATCATAGGGATCACAAAGTTAAAAACACTGGCCCTACACTGAGAAGTTGTTTGCAGACCCCTGCTTTAAGCTAACAAGCGGCACATTCTTTTCTCTTTCAAAACTAAATTTGCCTTGTTTTTTCCTAGAGTCAAGCTACCCAGTGGTACGTTTCTTATGCCATCATCATCCTCATTACTACCATCATTATGGATGTCACTATACATTGCAAGTTTACATTTCTTTTTTTTTTCTTTTAATGATTGTGCAGGGAAGAGTTGACTCTAGCAGGCCTTGGCTACCTCAAACCTTGCACATTTTCCAAAACAGCTTGTCCTTAGGATTGGACTTTGGCCAGATCCTGGGAGATGAAATAACAACCCTTAGAATATTCTCTGCCTGATAAGACTATTTTTGGGCCAGGCATGGTGGCTCATACCTGTAATCCCAGCACTTTGGAAGGCCGATGTGGGAGGATTTCTTGAGGTCAGGAGTTCAAGACCAGCCTGGCTAACATGATGAAACCCCATCTCTACTAAAAATACAAAAATTAGCTGGGTGTGGTGGTGGGCACCAGTAATCCCAGCTACTTGGGAGGCGGACGTTGCAGTGAGACAAGATCACACCCCTGCACTCCAGCCTGGGTGACAGTGAGAGACTCCATCTCAGAAACAAAAAAATTGTTACTGTATGCCTGAGGCCTTGGACCACACTATACAGGTTTGATCCAATTGTTTATATGGTAAATTCCTGTTCCTCACACCTCCATAGCATGGGCTGAGGTATGAGAGTTGGTCAGTCATGCAGGTGCAGCTTGCCTATGTGAGGAGCCTCTAATAAAAACACTGGACACTAAGGCTCAGGTGAGCTTCACTGATAACACTATGCCTGTGCTATCACATGGCATGTCTGGAAAAATGAAGCACATCTGTGTGACTCCACTGTGAGAGGATACCTGGAAGCTTTCGCTGGGTTTCTTCTAAACTTCACCCCATGCACTTTTCCTCTTTGCTAATTTTTCATCTGTATCCTTTTGTTATAACAAACTAACTGTGAGTGTAACAGCCTTTTTGAACTCTGAGTCCTTGTAATCCATCATCGAACCTGAGAGTGCTCTTGGGGACTCCCAACACAGTTGTGCGGCATAAAATCATAGTTTATGCTTTTCCCTTCTGGAGTCAAACACAATACAATGCTCCAAAGGGGAAACATTTACATGAAAGTCTTCAAATTCTTTGACTGCCATTGATGACTGCAGCTGTTCATACATTATTAGTGGTAGCAACCAGTGGGGCATGAGAGTTGTTAAGGTATACCATGAATATGGGGCATCTTGAATAGCATCAATGAGAACAGAATTTCTCAAACCTAGCACTATTGACACTTTGGGCTGGACAACTATTTGTGGTCAAGGAATGTCTTGCACATTGTAGGGCGTTTTGAAGTATCCTTGGCCTCCACCCACTAGATGTCAGCAGTGAATGACCCTCCCCAATCCCCACCCCCACCACCATCCAAGATGTAACAATGAAATGTTTCCAGAAATTGCCCAATTCCCCTAAGAGAAAGGTCACTCCATGTTAAGAATCACTAATCCAGGATTTGGGTTAACTAAAGCATTGGTGGGAGGCAACTTGTAGCTAAAAAATAAGCTTTAGAATCACAAAGATACAGCTTTGGCCCCACTCCTTAACTTTCACAGTCAGCACCCAGTGGCATCGTAACTTCACTGGCTCTAATTTACCTGCAAATGGAAGGTAACAACACTTCTCCTGAAAACTTCTAATTTAAGTACATATATGTAAAGGTCTCAACATGAACTCTGGTATGTGGCAGACAACATTAAATGCAAATGTGTTTTCATTGTTATATACTGTGACCTAATGAATAGAAGACACTGAGGACATGCCCTAATCTACACCTACCACGGATGCTGCATAGCAAAGCAGTGAAAAAACATGGGCTTGAAAGTTAGAAAAAAAGGCCTTTATATAATAACCAGATTTTTTCACATAGTAGTTCTGTGATTTGGCAAATGACGTAAAGCTTTCCCAGAAACCTTGACTTTATAATTTGATCATGAAAATAATGGGATGGCATTTTCATGAGGATTTGAGGTGAAACAAGGTGTTCAGCACAGCGCCTGCACAGAGCAAGTGCCTGAAAGTGGCTTGCTGTTGTTGATGGTTTCAGTTTCTCACTATGTGGACAACAGTAACTTAAAACTTCCCCTGTGAAATTTATCCGGAGTCAGATATCCAAAGCACATCTACCTTCCATAGCCTGGATGTCAGGCTTCTTGTACAAGGACCATCTTGACACCCCCTGCTTTTGCGGGGAGCAGTTCTTGACAGACTTCCCACACAAGAGAAAGAGAACCAATTTATTTCAAAAATGCAGTTTTTAGCACATAAGCAAGTACTGATCTTATTTGAAGATCAAAAAACCCCACAGGCTTCATCAAAGATGAGCTGCATTCCCTCTGTGGGATCTAGAAGGATGCAGATAAAAATTAAGGCCAAATATGGGCAGGGCTGGAATAAAATCTGATAAGACAGATGTGGGGAGGAGAGGAGAGAAGCAAAGTGAATTGCAACCAAAAGGGGAGGCAAAGGTAAACAGATGTACAAGATAAACTCTTTGAAGTAGAACATTTCCAGGCTGAAAATCCTTTGCTTGGGGACTAAAATCTGGACTCTGCTGTTCCAGCTCACTGAAGTGCACTGCATTTGAATTTGGCAGATGTGTAAACTATACAAAACATCCCAGAGCCAAAGGTCATTGGTTCATGAGGAGCTGCTCCTTATGGCCATGGTTTTGAGTTCAAAGGGCTTGCATGGTAACAGTTACCTTGTACACCCAGACTGTGCTCTTTCACCCCAAACTGGGCATGCTTTGTACCCAGGACGTTTTTAGCTAAATCACCCCAAGCCCAATGCCAATATAAATAAAACAGAGCAAACCTGTGTCAGGGACCACAGTGATCACAGGTGGGTTCCAGACAGTCTTACTTTTCTCAGATGCTATTGGATCCAAATTGTAGGAAGGGAATTGAAAAGAGGTACATCTAAAAGTGTAACTAAAAGTCATTCTCTTAACTGTAATAGACTCTTGGTGGTGGAAGTGGGAGGAAAAAAAATGCGAGGGAGCCTTCCTGGACCTTCTTTTGACCCAATTCTGAGATGAATCATGGTTCACACCGCTCCACAGCAAACCAATACCTTCGTATGGATAATCCAAGGTCAAATACAGTTGCCCTTTTGAGATAAGCAATCAAAGAGTGTTATAGCCAACCTCTTCATTTCTAAACTTCATACTGAGATCCAAATCCACTTTCCTATCACCTAGCCCAACATCAAGTCATGTGATCTGTGGCCAGGTCCTTTCCAACATGGATATAATCAATTGAGGTGACTTTGGTGATCACATGAACCTCTTCTATTTCTATTTTACAGTCTGCAAAATTCTCTAATGCTCATCCTATTATCTGATCCTCCCTGTAACCCCAGGGTGAGTTTGTTTCAAGACCTGACCACCTTTCAAATGTGACTTTGCAGTCACGCATGCTGTGTTTTTCATTCCTGTCATTTTCTTTTTCCTCTCAAAACCAGAAATGGTTGCTTCCAGGAGTATCCATTCAGAATCTCCTTATTCCCCCCAAATTCCACTAATAAGTATCCCTAGGGGTAGTTTTTGTTATCTTCAAGGTTTTCAAGTTGGTTTACTCTGCATCTCCTTATTTTTATTTTAATTGTATGTTTCTCATCTTTGGGACCTAACTATATCTTAGATCTGCATTTCCATTAGAAGATCTTTGCCTTTCCCTATTGATCATGTCTCATGGAATAATTTAACTCAATTCCAATTTCCCTTTGCAGGCGGGGTGCTCTCCATCCATGGAAGTGAATTATGTGTGTTCAAGTGGTGCATCTTATGAATCTTGTTAAGCTTTGCTGCCTTATAGCCCCACTGATGGAATATTTAATCACAGAAATGAGTTGGCAGATATGATATACAACGTGGGTGAGCTTTGCAATGTGTATCTTACTGGCAATTGAGAAACAGATAAATTCACCATTTGTCAGCACCATGCCGACAACTTTGTATAACTTTCTATTATTTATTTTGATTTTGCTTTACTTATTTATGAAGATTAAAGGGGCCGTAAATCAACAGTTTCATTGGCTGGATATTGTGATTATCTTTAAAAGATACTACTCTTAAAAATATATTTTTTTAATTAGAAGATAAGGGAAATTCTCACAATGACAGGGAAAGTGTAAGAATCCCCGCTGAGGCCTCTTCCTCTAGATTCTTAGAAACACTATTTTTAATTACACTAAATAACACGAGGCCTGCTACTGGGTACAGATATTCTCAGTCTATTTCTCCTTACTGTCTTCAATTTTACTTAAACTCTAAAGAAGGGCCATAGACATTGGCCAAAGGCTTCATGACTCACCTGGATTTGTGTGTGGGTACTTATCCTCATATGTCTTGAATAAACCCCAAGGACTCTGGAGATGATTAGATTTAGAAATTATCAATGCTGTTCTTGCTTTATAGAAAACCACCCATCTCTCCTGGGAGAAGGTATATATTAATATATATCATGGGATGTGCTTATGTATGTGTATCTGTCTGAAGACTGTTACGGCATAAGCATTTAGAAGGTTTTTTATAAGTATGACTTGATGAGAATTCAGAAAACAAAAACCATCCAAAATATATTAGAAATTTCTCAATGCTTCCTTTGCAATGCATGTGTGAGGGAGAATGAATGTCATAATTGATCATTGTAAATAGTAATTAAAGGTCCTCATTAAGAACTGCAATGGCTCTTCCTGCCTTCACCCTGAGTTTGCAGTAAAAATGTACTCGGGGAGTCACAACGTTACATACAAAAATAAATAACTTGCCTTTTTTTTTTTTTTTTTTGAGATGAAGTTTTGCTCTTGTCACCCAGGCTGGAGTAGAGTGGTACAACCTTGGCTCACTGCAACCTCTGCCTCCCAGGTTCAAGTGATGCTTCTGTCTCAGCCTCCTAAGTAGCTGATATTACAGGTGCACGCCACCATGCCCAGCTAGTTCTTTTGTATTTTTAGTAGAAACGGGGCTTCGTCATGTTGGCCAGGCTGGTCTCCCTCTCAAAGTGCTGGGATTACAGGCGTGAGCCACCACGCCTGGCCAATAACTTGCCATTTTATAATTAAAAGAGAAAGTAAATGGTCTACTTTCTCTTTTAAGTCTACTAAATTAGGAAAATTACCTTTAGGAGAGATTGAAAATATTGATTTTAATTTACAAAATATGTGAACTTTTCATGCCCCATTCTAAGACAGTTGGAGGCTGGGTTGTTAATTCTGTATAAGCTTCAGAAAATCAAATAATTACACTATGGGGATATTATAAAATATGTCATTAACACACAACCTTATATAGAGAAATGACTAATAAGTCTGGCTTTCTATCTTAAGCAGATACAGAGCCAGCCTACTAAAAATACAAAGCAAATCAATGACAAGGTCTTCATTTCAGCTTTGAGGCACACTCAGAATTGCAAGATAAATTCAGGCTATTTTTATAGCTAGGGAAATTTAAAATGCCCCATAAATTCTTAGTCATGGATATGTAGGTGCATGACAGTAATAATTATACCTGGATATGGAAATGAATGTGCTCTGCATCTACCACTTTGCAGAGGTCCATTCCATAGATGCAGGTGCCTGAAACTTCAGATTTAAGCCAGCCAGACTATCAGTGTTTGCAGCTCTTCAAATATTTCAAAGGAATTGCTCTGCCGTATTAAAATTACAGCAACTTGTCCCCACATTTCTGAATATCATGAGCTCTGTCTACCTACATACAAATGTACAGTTGAAAAGGAAAGTAAGTGGATTTTCCGGATAATCAAGATAGTGGCAGCATGAAACACAGATACTCAGATTTCTCAGGTAACACTTGTTGAATATGGTGGTGGTGGTGGCAGCTGGAATAATACAGAATGATTATGTTACTTCTCTTCTTTCATTCCTTTGGTTTGCACACAGAGCAGTAGCATGATCATAGGAGACAGTCGATGGAATCATGACCTTTAATATTACGAAAAAAAAAATGAACAGGCTGGGTGCATCACTTGAGGTCAGAAGTTCATGACCAGCCTAGCCAACACGGCAAAACCCTGTTTCTACCAAAAAAAAAAAAAAAAAAAAAAAAAAAAGCCCGGCATGGTAGCGGGCACCTGTAATCCCAGCTACTCAGGAGACTGAGGCAGGAGAATTGCTTGAACCCAGAAGGCAGAGGTTGCAGTGAGCCGAGATGGTGAGATCGTGCCAGCCTGGGCAACAGAGCAAAACGATCTCCAAAAAAAAAAAAAAACACAACTCACCAGTATCAGCTGGTTGTAAAGAACATGAATTCTGAGACGATCAAAGCCTGATTTCAAAATCCGGCCTCCTCCTGACCAGCTTTGAAATCTCAGAGCAGTAATACCAATATTTTGTATTTTGGTTTCCTCATTTGGAAAATTGCCATGAGGATTAAACACATTAAAGTTATGTACAGTGCTTAGAACAGTGCCTGGCCCATAGAAAGTATCCAGTAAATATTAACTTACATTATAACATTTTGTCTTCCTCTAACCTAATGATCTAACTTCTGAGGCTCAGCCCTGGGCTAATCTGAATAGCTGCTCTAATGTTCTAGAAGTCATGCGGATTAATTTATCCTCATATGTATAAATCGGTCTGAACTGTTACTGTCATCTTAATGTCCTCCTAAACACCCACAGATACGTTTGTGGGTTTGAAAGCACAAGTAATGGAGATAGTTGGTATTTTCTTCCTTACTAGACCCAAGGGTAACTGACAACTCCATTGCACAGGCTCAGAAAAATGTAAAAATGCATTTCTCCCTCTTCACCGCAACGCACGCATCCATACTCTTCCTCCCCACAAGAAGGCTTACTTGTTCTCCACTCGGCTATTTTAGGCTGAAAATACGCACTCAGATATGCGCATATAAACAGAAACTGATATTTCTTTAACTTCTCCACTCATGGGCAGTGCCTGCTACAGAGGCATAGAAGCTGTTGTCTGACTTTTCAACCATTTGGGGGATTTGATTTCCTTGCAGCTTTGCACAAAGATGCATCCCAGCAACACATGCCATGTTCTGTGTGTCCCCTGAATAAACTACCATGGCCCTGATCCCAGAAATTAAGAACCCCTAAATAAATGAACACGCTAAGAGCTAAAGGACTCATATTCTCATCAACGAAGAAAAGAATCTCTTCGTCTCATAGTATACTTAGAATTTAGCGGAATACGCGGCTAACTTTCCCTTCCTGGCAAAGCGATTAACATATTCATTTTTATTTACTAAACATTTACAGGGGCTGGCTACACACCACTCTTCGTATATTAACACATTTAACTATAATAAACACCAATCACTTTGTTACTATCATCTCCATTTAACAGATGAGGAAACTGAGGCACAGAGAGGTAAAGTAACTTGCCCAGGGTCACACTGCTAGTGAGTAGGGGAAGCAGAATTTGAACCTGAGCTGTGTAGGCATGGTGTCCATGTTCCTCACTCAGCAGAGGTATCTTCTCAGGAGGGTGGGGTTCACAATATGATCATGGAAAGCCTGACGGCTAAGTCTGTTCCCCCCATAAGACTGAACACAGCTATTTTGCAGCGTTAGAATCTCTGGACTTAATCCAGGCTCCTGGTAAAACTCACACATGAAGAATAACTCCAAACATCGCCTACGTAAAATCCAGGAATCGGTTATCCTGTTGAGCCTTTCCAGATTTACCACATTTTTTAACTTAAATTTTGTCAGACTGGTTGTTGTGCCAGAGTAGCTAAGTTTTCTATGTTTCCTTGTCATCTACAAGGGTCAGTGTTTAGTATCAGGAAAATGACAAAAGTTAGGCAGCCCAGGAAGAAACAAAGCAAGGGGTATGACTTACCGTCAAGAGGTTACTAAGGGTGTGGTTCTAGATCAATGGATTATTTATTTCTCCTTATTAAAAAGCAAAAGCCACATCAAAGACTTCTTTTAAATATCCATGTGGCAAATCTACTTCTAAGGTCCTAAGTATTCAATACAGCCTTGTTCAGGAGCAAGGAGACATACAGGCAGTAGTGACGGGCCACGCCTAGGACATCAAGACATGACATCTCAGTCGCTACTGCTTCTGGGTTACGCTCTCCCCAAATTTCTAAGAGAATGGAATTGGTGCTTAGGCAGGGAAGGGGTGAGGAGAGAAACATATTCTGGAAGGCAAAGTAGAGAGAGAAGGAATTGCTAAGGGAAATTGATTAATGAACAAAGACAGACAACTTTTTTTTTTTTTTTAGTTATCGAAATAGGCCTTCCCTTGGCAATTCCAAATCACTCCTGCATTATTGGAATAATGAAGCCAACTCAGCTCTCTGCTTTGCCAGGAAAAAGAAAATGCCAACCCCAAATGGAAATGTATGACTACAACACACATTCAGGCACATTGAAATACAGTGGGCGTGAGCAGCTCTCCATTTGTTCAATACACTATTGAACAAACTCACAATGCTTTTTTAGGGCAAAATCAATGAGAATTGTCCTAAGGAACAGTGGCTCCATGCTGACCCCCCGCAACCACGAAACGTACACGATTCCCTTGTAATTTTTAAACTGTTAAAAGCACTCTTGATTTTGCCCAAAGAAATCATTCAGAACTTGTTAAGATAGGAATTCATTTGCTTCAGGTTATTTTACAAAACCCATTCATTCTTGGCAGGCAAAGCACATTTAGAAAAGACCGAGAAGACTTCGTGCAAAGAGAAACTCTTTACCTGCATAGAATTCCGGACTGTAGACCGCACCCACAACTGGATTCAATTTCCAGCCTTAAAACAAATACATGAAAACATTATTATCACATTTGATTCAACATCTTATATAATTGCAAATGAATCACAAAGCAAATGGGTTAAATCATCTTATTTTGTGTTTTAAAATGTACAGGAGGTGTTGTTTGGGCAAGCATAAAAATATTTAAAAATCATACATAAGAAAATAGATTCATGCCCTCCTTTGATTTTCTGCCAGTGCAAGTTAATGGAATGGAAACTACCGACCAGTCACAAGTGAATCCTTTGAAAATGACATGGTAATTAATTTTCTACTCTATCAATATTTTTTAGAACTACTATAATAATTTCAATTTTTTGTCTTCGTATATCACTGCTAGATAATCCATCACACCCCTCTGCATTAAGTTCACAGAAATTAGAAAGCTTGCATAAACAAAATTCTTGGCAGCAATATATTCTAACAATTGTCATTCCTAATTATAACCTCAAGATACTAGAGAATTCCAAAGTGCTTCGTGAAGACCAAAGAAAATGATATTTTATCCCCTAGAGATTTACTGTGGAATACCTTTTAATGCATTCAGGAGCCGTAAAAAATTTTTAATCAATGCATGATATCTAAGGTAACTTTCAGATAACCTGTATATATGATGAATGGAATCTGTAATTTTCCAAATGTTCTGGATGGAGAGGTTTTTGTAAAATGAATCCTGGCCCTTTAGAAATCTTTACTCACAAAAAAGAGCATACAAGAATTTTCACAAATTGGAAAGCACTTTACATATATGCTGGGCATTATTTAAGGAACAATTTCCAGAGAACGATAACATTTTAGGGTTTTGTGATTGTTTCCTGCTCCTACTGGTTAAGCCTTTATAAAAGCATGCATGCGGGAGCTGGGTGCGGTGGCTCACGCCTGTAATCCCAGCACTTTGGGAGACTGAAACAGGCAGATCACGAGGTCAGGAGTTTGAGACCAGTCTGGCCAACATAGTGAAACCCCATCTCTACTAAAAATACAAAAAATTAGCCAGGCATGGTGGTGGGCACCTGTAATCCCAATTACTTGGGAGGCGGAGGCAGGAGAATCGCTTGAACCTGGGAGGCAGAGGTTGCAGTAAGCTGAGATCACGCCATTGCACTCCAGCCCAGGTGACAGTGCAAGACTCTTTCTCAAAAGAAAGAAAGAAAAAAACTCCATGCAGGCCAGACACGGTGGCTCATGCCTGTAATCTTACCACTTTGAGAAGCCAAGGCAGGCAGATCACTTGAGGCTAGGAGTTTCCAGAGACCAGCCTGGCCAAAATGGCGAAACCTTGACTCTACTAAAAATACAAAGTAGTACCAACTAATCAGGCTGAGGCAGGAGAATTGCTTGAACCCGGGAGTCAGAGGTTGCAGTGAGCTGAGATGGTGCCACTGCACTCCAGCCTAGGTGACAGGGCGAGACTCTGTCTCAAAAAGGAAAAAAAAAACCTTGAAAGACAGAGGAGGGTAAGGTGTGTACTCCTTTTGCTCTGAGTCCTTGAGCAGAGGATCAAATACCAAATATCCTTTAATAAATGTTTCTGAGAAAAGGCAATGATAAAAGTTTGAAAGTGAAGGAAGGTATTTTTGACAGTAAGAACTCCCTGTGGTCTGCAGAGAAGAGAGAGGTGTGATTTTCTGCCCCACCTAAGAATAGACCAGAGGTGTTCCTAATATCCACTAAGGAAAACGGAGGCTCACTAACTCAACAGGCCAGTATGTCTGTTGAAATCCAGAACTTTCTAAAACTTGATAAGAATGTTTTCTAAGAACTTTCAATTCCAACTTGAAGAAGCTAGGTGGTTTACAGCCCCTGGGTTGATCTTAGAATAGTTTCTCAAAGTGTTAACACTTCAGTTACCTGGGAGGCATATTTAATTCCTAGGCCCCATTTTTGGAGTGACAGAAAGAAACATGAAATTCTGAGACCTATTGCCCTACCGGTTTCTGAAATTCCATACTGACACCCTCCTCTCTTGTATTAATCACATCTTGCCTTATAAGAATTTCTATAGTGATGGAAAAATAAATATTAGTTCAGACATTTCAGAATGTGTTTTATGAGTATGGAAATGACTTCAATTTGACCAACTGAAATTCCACTGCTTCCTTTTTTCTTAAAAAAGTCCAATTCCTGAGGATATGGAAATTAATGTCTACATTTCAACTTGGAGTCTTAAAAAAACTAGTAGAAAATAAAGCTGCAGACATTCACAGAAACCTAGAATTTGTGAACTCAATCTATATGGGGTCATGAATAATTATTAAGTGCTCACTCTTCATCTTTCTACTGTTCTCCATCTCATACCCTACTGATGCTCCTCCCTCTTATTGGTAGTGGAGATGGTGTCTTTTCCATACTGTTCATCTCAGGTTTTGTTTTTTGAATATCCTTACTACCTTAAATACTTTCTTCTGCATATAAGACTTGCTTTTCCTTTTCCTTGAAGGTATACTTATCAATGAATTTTGGTGTAGCTCTTAAAAGATTGTAAATTTGCCAGTGGCCTCATTTTTCTAAAAATAAAACAAAAAAACTACAGATCTCTCAGAGGCATTTGAGGCTGCCTAGAAATCATGTTTATCTCATCTGCCTACCTACGTATCCATCTATCTACTGAACTTTCTATCTATAAACATACCTATAATCTATCTATCCACCTATAATCTGCTGTTTGTTTCCCTGTCTTTCTGCAAGTTATGAGTTTGCGAAGTCTACCCATGGCAATCTCTTCATAAAAAAAAATTAGAAAATAAATGATATTCTCATATTCTCCCTCATCAGGAGATCTGTGCTATCTCATGTTTGCAACTATCAATTGTGAGAAATGTAATTGATAAAGTCTCCTCTACAAGAAAACAACTGGGAATCTGTGTGCCACAAAATGAAATGCTCCGGTCATTATGGGAACATGAGTGCAGATGTCAACCTTCTTCCCATCCTTGATCCCTTCTAAACAAGGCTACCCCACTCCCACTGTAGGAAACCAAAGTCCTTTCTGAACTCGACAATGCACGTGAAAACCCAACTTCTAGTCTCCCTCTTCTCCCTCTACTCATGAAACCTGTTACTCAGCAAGTCTTTCTCCCTTCAGCAAATGGCATCTCCATCTACTTGGTTGCTCAAAATAAAATTCTTCATCAATACTTCCTTGATTCCTCTCTTACCCTCATACCCCATGTGCAATCCATTAGAAAATTCTGTTGGTTAAAACTTGAAAAGTTCTTCCCTCCTTCTCCATTGCCACCACTACAGACCAAGGCATTCCCATCTCTGCTTGGAGAGGTCCAACAGCAGAAATGCCCCAATTCTCACCATCTCTTCTTCCTCCTCCTTCCCCCATGTCCATTCTGGTCATAGTGACCAAAGCAATTTTTAAAAAGAACATCAGCTTTGTCATCCTGCTACTCGGAATTCAATAGCTCCTTCCCAACTTAAGATCAGCACACATGTCCTACCTTTGTCAAAAAGCACACACTGACTATTAACCAAACTATTTGGTACCACTTTGGTACCATTTCCCTTTGTTTCCCTGTCCCCTTCTCTCCCAGCTACAGTGATACTGGCCATTTTCATCTTTATAAAACCCCCCAAGATCACCGTATATCAAAGTCTCTTTGTATCCACTTCTCCTTATCCTTGGAGAACTCCAGTTCTTCACAAAGTCGACTTGATGTTATTTAGGGCTCTGGAGTCTTTTCAGAACATGCCAGTTAATGTCACTTTCCTACCTCCTCTTAGAGTTACTCTTGGATTCCATGATTCCATTCCCAGTTTTATTTTCTGCATTGCCGTTAATGCTATCTGGATTTAACTTCTTTCTTTGCTTGCTCTTAATCGTCTTTTATAACCATTCTCCCTCATCAAAATTAAGTCAAGCAGGCAAGACTGCTATCCAACATGAATCTCCAGCACCTAAAACATTGTTTGGCAAAGTAAGCATTCCATAAGTATTTACTTGGTTTTTCTGTAAATAAAGGAATATAGAGTTTTTTCCTAAGAGACTAATTTTTTTTTTTGGCTCTGATTATGTCTCCTTCCAATCTTCAAGGACCTGCTTCACATAGGGCTATATATTAAATAAAGAAGCCTGTTAGGGATGACTGTTGTCCCGGTTGCTTAGTTGAATTACTTTTTTGATGTACGCATTTATTGCTATACACTTTTTGATTAGCACTGCTTTTGCTGTATCCCATAGACTTTGGCGTGTCATGTTTCCATTTTAATTTCTATCAGAAAATTTTAAAATTCCTTCACTGACCCAGTGGA
Organism: Macaca mulatta; assembly: GCF_049350105.2. NCBI lineage: Eukaryota > Metazoa > Chordata > Mammalia > Primates > Cercopithecidae > Macaca > Macaca mulatta. The sequence continues at coordinate 8,878,275 of NC_133425.1, read as the reverse complement.
CATTCAGGAGCACACTGTTGAATTTCCAAGTATTTGTACAGTTTCCAAAGTTCCTCTTGCTATTGATTTCTAGTTTTATTCTATTATGGTCTAAGAAAATACTTGATACAGTTTAAATTTTTTTTTAATTTATTGAGACTTGTTTGGCCTGACATGTGGCTTACCCTGGAAATGTTCCATGTGTTGATGAGAAGATGTACTCTGCAGCTGCTGGATAAGGTATTCTGTAAATGTCTGTTATGTCCATTTGGTCTAGAATCCAGCCTTTGAAAATCACCTCCACTCAGAGCTCATGTGGGCTTATGTAAATGCATGCAAATCACATGCAAATAGTCCCACATTCCCTGTGACGACTCCTCGTACCTGAAAGAGACCCTTGGGATAACCCTGCTGGAGATAAGAGCTTGCACTGTCAGGAAGATGAACAAAATGATCCCATTTTTAATTTCTTAGGCAGTTTGTGTATGTCCCCAGGCCTTGCAAATTCAGAGATTTTGATCAAGGACATTAAACTGAACAATGAGGCTTACAACAAAAGGAGAACAGCGGATAAGGCCCACTGGTCCCAGCCTCCCAGGGCCCCTCCAGCCCTGCAACAAGGCAATGGAGCAGAGACCAGACGTCTTGGGGTCTGGCTCTATCAGACACACAAGCAGTTTAGACCCCTCTGTGGCCGGGACTCAAGGGGCTATATCCGAATTGGCACTCCCCTCCCCAAATTTAGCTTGTCACAGGTCAAGTGTCAGCATTTCTAAAAGATGCTGGCTACGATCTATATTAACTATGTTACCTATGACTGCATTGGGTGTTAAAAGACCAAGTCTGAATGTGCACACAAAAAACATGGGCACAGGCTTTCTCTAAGGCTTTGCTGGGTTACATATCAAAGGAACGCATTCCAGAGAGCATCCTTATGTACACTATAGGAGTTACAAAAACTGCCTGTCAGTGCTTCCTTAAGATATATACTAAGGATGCCAGAGACCTGGCAGCTGACACGGTACAGGAGACAACTCTAAAATACCAAACAAAAAGAAGCGAGGTGTGCGTTGGGTACAAACGTGTTTTGTTTGGGTTCACTCAGTATTCTTTAATGGCGTGTATTTATTGCCAACATTTAAATTCCATCTAAAATACGGGATTTCTATTTCTCTTGAAACATTGGTACAAATGGTAACTTTAAGCTGAGAATCCCTCATAGACAGACTTATTAGAGGTGGCCAGGGGCTACTGCATTTAACTCCCCACTTAGTCACATGTGCCACTGCTCCCCATCGTGAGCCTGATGGGGAGATCAAATGTTTGAGATCTTTTATTGTTACTTTGTGGTGGTAGTGCTGTTGATTTTTCCTTGTAGATAAATATTTTGCTTTACTTCAGTAAGGAAACAATAGCCAGTCCCAAAAGACTGAGTTTTTCAAAGACTCTCTCTTTTACCTGTTCAGCCCCTTTTAGCATCTGAAGAATTGATCCTTAAACTAGTATCTATCAGGGAATTCAACTGTCCATGACAATAAAGGAATAATATGATTTAATATTGAGACTGTGTAATCAAATACTACTGGGCTATAAATAGTAGTAAAAAAAATCTTTTAGGGCGCTTTGCATGCCTAGCATTGTGTTGAGTACTTGATCTCTCGTAATTATCACAAAGAACTATGATGTAGTTCCCATCATTTGTTTGGTTCCCACTAGAGAGCTGGCACATGGAGAGTTTAAACAACTTGCCTACGATTCAACAGCCAGTGAATGGCAGAACTGATACTGGCAACGAAGTCTACCTCTCTCCGGAGTCTTGGATATGTTTGCCCCATTTTCATCCTTCCTAACATCTCTAAGAAAATGAAAAAGCCATGTCTAGCACCCATGCTTCCCCAGTATCCAGGAAATCCTTGTGAATTCAGCTCTCGATCTTGTAATGCAGATCGAACATCTGATCCCCAAAGAATACAGCAAACCCCAACTCCTCCACGTGGGTAGGTGTCCTTAGGAGAAATAGCAATAGAGAAATAGTCCAATTCCCTCTTTGGGGAACCTTTCAATAGAACATCCAGAAGCCTACAGCTCATTCTACAGCTTTTCCTTATGTCATTGTTTAAATATCCTGAGAATAGTATCCACCCCCTCTATGTTACGAACCATACACCTCTCTGACAGGTATCCCATCACATTTAGAATTCAGTCTTTTTTATCACTGGAAACTTTGCAGCTGCTAAAACTTTTTCTGGATATGTGATTGAGGTAATGTATGAATGTGATGCTGGCATCGATAACTATATTTCATCACCTGGAGATGACCTGAAACTTTGATAGCTCTAGTAATTTATAATTTTGCTGAAGTACAGTTTCTATGCTTTGCAAGAATGAAATATGAAGCTAATGAGTGAACCTCACCAATGGCTTAATTTTCTCATTTCAATGTGACTTTATTGGTCTTGACTTACCCTCTTTTGCCATAACTATCCTCCTGCCTATTAAGGATTTGGGAGGGCCCTATATTTTATCAGTAATATTGTATTGCCACTTAAGGGAATTTATTTGTAGTGGAGATACTCATGAGTTGAAACTTGGGACTACTTTTCTTTGAATACCAAAGTTCTCCATAATCTCCACTACAGAAGCCACAGTCTTTATATAATTAGAATTGACATTTGTTTTAAATAAATTCTACTGTGTCTATCCATCAACTCCTTAGGTGCCATACTCAGTATGTGTGACAGGAACAATTCTGAGTTCCCTTTTGCAGGTACATGGATGAGAGACCTGTATGACTGACTTAATCCTGGAAACTGAGTGCATGGCTACCTGGAATGGGACATGGGATGTGCAAGGCAACATCTGGCAGGAACACGAGGTTGCACATTTAGCAATATTTTTACTATTGTAGTGGGTTGCCACTTGAGTGCATTTCTACAAGAAGACAAAGGGAAAGTGATGCCTGATACACACACGCAGGCAGGGTCACAAGATTCTGTTACTTCATAATAAAAAGAAAATGCTAGGCCAGAAGTGGTGGCTCATGCCTATAATCCTAGCATTATTGGAGGCCGACACAGGCAGATTGCTTGAGCTCAGGAGTTCGAGACTAGCCTGGGCAACATCGTGAAACTTCATCTCTATAAAAAGTAAAAAACTAGCTGGGCATTGTGGCACGTGGCTGTAATCCCAGCTACCAGGGAGGGTTGCTTGAGCCTGGGAGGCAGAGGTTGCAGTGAGCCAAGATTGTGCCACTGCCCTCCAGCCTGGGTGAAAAAGTGAGACCCTGTCTCAAAAAAGAAAAAAAAATTGCTTTATTACTTCATCTTCTCTAGCCTCAATGTTGCATCTCTAAAGTAGGGATAATCATGTCCTCTTTACAGGACTTCATTTGTGTCTAGCGCACTTAAAATGCCTCACATAATGCATACCTCATATTCCAGAAAGGCTACTTATTTATAAACGGGCTTTGAATTGTGTTTAAAAAATCCTACAGGACTAGTTTTCAGTCCCTGGGCATAAAATTGATCAATAACTCTTTTAAAATAAATATACATGCACATGGCTTATGGAATAATATTTGGCTTTTCTTGCTCTAGTTTCTCACTCGGCACACGTGAGCAGCTAGTCATATACAGGCTCGCATGTGCCTGGGCAACTGTGCAACTTCTTAATTAAAGACTATGCCCAACCGTCACGTTGATGTCACCATGTTTTAAATCTAGCAAGCTTCAGAGTCACTGCTTTTACCCAAGTAGAAAGGCTGTATGGCACACAAATCAAAGTCTGGTGCGAAGATAGTCTATACCATTTAAGGGCATGTCTTGGTTGCTAAAGCTGAGAAAAATGGTCAGCAGAATAAGCAATTCTTCTGGTCTTTCAACTTAGAGCCCTATTACATAGATGGTATATCCCTGTTTAATGATGCCCCTTTTAAAATTAAGAGCAAACTGACTGTCAAATTGGTAGTCACTGGCAAAGAAACAGGAAAAACAAAACTACCAAGTGACAATACATTGCTAATCACAATAAAACAAAACAATGATCTAACAATCAGTATTTAGTTCTTATTGAACCCATTTATCTGTTTTGTGTAATATTATGTAACCACTGAAATGAATTAGTCTAATCTGTATATATTGAAAGAACTCTATATAGATTTATAAAAACCCAATTATCAGCTGTATCATATTATTCACATAAAAATATACAATACTGTGAATACTACAAATGAACACCTATTATGTGCATAGGCACGAATACACAAAATAAAACTAGACAGCAATCTGTAATTGTGGCTTCCTGTGATGGGGAGGTAGGAAACCAGGGTGGCAATGGAGTTGTTTAAAATATATTTGACTTGTCTTTAATGTTGCTTTTAATTTTTTTTTTTTACTTTTAAAAAGTCTATCTCCTTGTCCAATTAAAACCTTAGAAGTATAAAATTCCATATATCTCCTTTTGATGTAATAAAGTTACATTATTTTCATAAACAATCAAAGAAAAAATGTCAGTCTCACAATTTAACACAACAATTAGCATTTTGGCACGTTATCATTCATCTAAAGTTATGCTATAAACATTTATTTTAATTTTTTAATTATGAGACCCTTTATGGTCTGTATCCTGCTCATTTTAATGGGCATAATATTCTACCCTGTGTCTATACTTCAACTTAATTGCTTTAATTTTTGGTACAATTAAGTATGTGATTAACATAGTGGCAGGTTTCTCCCCCATATATCTTAAGAGACACTTATTTTGAGAAGAATTAAGGAATCAAAATGTTTGAACATTTTTTAATGACTCATATGTGAATGCTTTTTAGGAGTTTTCAGAAGTTTTATTGATAGGAACAGAAATTGCATTGTCCTGATGGGATCTGCAATACACAGCAACATTCTCAACTAGCCCAAAATAACACTGAGCAGCCCAGAGAGGAACAAATAACTCACTCACACGTTCTGATAACCCTGTGGAATTCAGACATGAGGTATCCTCCAAACCACTTCAAATGCCTAATCTTTCTGGAGAAGACTCAAAGACAGAATAAATCATGTGATTGCACCTCCAGGAATGATTACTAATCAACGAGGAGATGGTGTTGAAAAGCAAACAAACTAAACCTCCAATTCTCCCCTCAACTTACTGTAATAACCAATTAAATTCTCAAACTAATTTCCAAATAATTGCTGTATCTCAATCCCAAACAAGAGTTATTCTAGAAAGAAGGGAAAAAGGGCATACACACTTAACCTGAATACTTCATTTGCCTTTGTTGTGAAAATAATCTTATTGATGTAGGTGGTTCACTGTAGCAGCAGGTCAGTAGTAAAAACAGTGTCAATGCCCAGCAAACACAGCTTGTTGTAATGGAATCTCTGGTTAAATTACTTGAACAGTTAGAGAGAATTTCTTATAAAAGGCCAATCTCTACTTACCATTTGTATAAGGGTTGACGGTCTTTTTATTTGTCATTACACGTGCTGTGGCATTATTTACCTATGTACATAGAAAACTCAAATAAGCACATATTCTAGGGCCAGCTCCCAATTCAATTAGTTGCATGCATTATGACCGTGATTACTTATTAAAAAAAGAAAACTGAAAACTAAAATGCATTTTAATTTATAAAAGGCAGTAGGTGCATAACAAAATCATACATTTTTAAAATTACATGTACTTCATAACCATTTAACTTACAAATCATTTCAATAAAGCAATGTCATATCATTAAGAGTTTAATAAAGAGACAGTAAAAGCAAATTAAAAGATACTGCATAATTGAAGATTTAAAAGCATGCGTGTACTCCATGGTAACACAAACAATATTTTTTTAACATAAAATAAAATTTATATGAAGGAGCATGCAGTGGAGAAGAGAGAATAGACAAGGTACAAGGGAACATAAATGTCAAAAAAAGGGACAAACAAGTCTTAGCCGTGTGCAACACTTTAAGAGGAAAGAACCATCAGGAAAGCAACATCTAGCATTCAACACTTGGAACAAGAGCCTTTTACATCGCAAGAATTAACAAAATCATTCAAGCTTTAAAGTCACAGCTAACAAAAGGATAAAAGAGAGGGTGCATTGTTTAACACAATATGGAGTTAACAATCTGAGTAAGATGTGCACCGGTCATAACTCAATCCAGTCAGTGCCTCCCAGGCTAGCTTAGAACGTACACTCAATTACAGGCGTACCAATATCCAAAAAAATAGAGCATCAAGAAAACTTAATACGACAAGTCAAAAAAATTCACGTGGTATATATATGTATATAGATATATCAGCACTAAATACGTGAAACGGCAGATGGACTTCACCACTTACCATTCACCACCATCGCCAGCATGGGTTTGTATACAGTTACCATGGTTACTGAGAGTTTGGTGAGGGGCCTAAGCGTTATCGTCGAAGGGGAAAATGAAAGGCAAAATATGCAACATCTTACTCCAAAGACTAAAGCATTTGTAACTGGTATTAAAAAAAAAATTTAACAAATATGACCCTGTGGCTATGTTGCGGGAGATCCCAGTGGCACAAATAGCAGACTCTGAGTGTCAGTATTTTGGTATTTATGCTTTCAGTGAACAGGGGCCAGATACTGAACAGGAAATCCTGTTTGGTTATTTACTTTGTTATCAAAAGAATACAGAAATTCAAACTGGCTTCTTAAAAAAAAAAATCAGAGGTTTAGTAAAAACCTCTGATTTTTTTTTTCCAAAAAACAAAACAAAACAAAACAAAAAATACAATCTTTTTTGCTTTCCCAATTTGGTTTAATTTGCAAACCACTGTGGATCCCTCTTCAACCCTGAAGTGGAAAGAAAAAGAAAAATAAACTGTTCTGTATTTTATTTGGTTTGCAACACTGTCTATTCTTTGGAACCTATTGCACCCATTAATTATAAAACATAGAAAATAACAACAACAAAAAACCCTTTCCGATTAACCTTTCTTTTGTCTCACGTTTGCCATCCACCTTTCAGTGGTAATAAGAGTAACATAATAAAGTAAAATTAAAAAAAAAGTAAGGCCAGTTTTCCTTTTTATATATAAAAATATATATATATATAAACAATGAGGGGGAATAGGGTCACATACAAGACGCCAATGATGCATCTGGAACAACGAATGAGCGTGAAGCAGACATTTATAAAAAAGATGAAAAGGAAAATATTTTGAACATGCACCTCGATTTTACGGCCCTCTACCACGGTGCCGTGTAATTTCTCCCTCGCCCTGTCCGCATCGGCACTATTTTCGAAAGTTACGAAACCAAATCCCTGCATGCAGGAGGGAGAAGGGAAAACAACATGCAGATTATTATTTCAGTCAACGACCACTTGGTAATGTTCTCTCGCTTTAATTTCTATTTCTTGTCCTGGCTTCAGTTCTGTAACATGCAAATTAGAGAAATTATAAGAGTACTGAGATGTGCAATAATTAAGCGACAAATGTGAACAAGATATTTTTTTCTGTCACCAGTTAGCTGTAACCCCTGAAGTATTCAAAGAAGGATACCAAAAATACCTTTCTAAATGTCACTACAGAAGAAAATAAATCTAACGAAAAGAAAATGAGATCAAAATAAATTTACAGTGTCTTCACAGAGAATAAAATGAAATAACGAGGAAAAGAAAAGGGAACCACTTTTTTGACATGCAAATTAAAAATAAAATAAAATAAAACGTGTGCACGAAATTCAACAATGAATGCCAAAATCCTCTAACATTGCCTACAGAGTCATGCCGTGTGGTTTTAAGAACATCTCTTCTTCATGCAGTTTTAGGGTTATTCAAATTTGTCAATTCTACAGCCTTTACTTCTCAAAAATAAAAGTTAAAAGCCTAAAAAAGGAAAGACCTTTTTTAATAACAAATCTTAAACTCTTTGGTCTAGTAAACAAAAAAGTCACATGAAATGAATAGAAATTAACTTCAGTTGATTAATACAAACAATTCAATATTTGTGATCATACTTTCCCCACTCTTCAAATTGCATACTTGCTTTTGAATCTGACAACCTTCCATCCTACTTTATTAACCAGTAAGGGAAAGGTGTGCCCATATTGTAAAGTTCTGGCATTAGGTCAATATTTACTTTTCATATCAACGGGTAGCAAAGAAACTTTGTTAATAGAATGTAATTTGTAATAATATTCTGGCCACTTCCTCTTTTACTGATAGATAACATATATACCGTTTAATTTACCACAAGTACATAGGCTTTTAATATTTCAACCTCAAAAATCAACCCCGCTAAACAATATTGTCAAAATCCATATTTTGTCTTCACTGACATTGTTCCTAAGTACAGAAAATATGACACATTATTTTTAAAGCCCCTAAAAATATTTGTACATCTTGTTCAGAAATATACACCAACCTTTTGAACAATTTCCACATAAATATCCCCAGCTCTTTCTGATTGTTCACTGTAAACTGGGTGAAATCAAGCAATACGTTGGGGCTCCTTTTAGCATCAAATAATCCATGTTGGCTCCAAGCTTAGTTGGGACAGTGTAATACCCAGTTTTACTAAAGAAATGTACAATAATTACAAATACATGGTAGTTACAACCAACTGGTGATAACTTCCAATCCTACATTAGATCTCTATAATGACCTCCAAATTTAAGGCTAAAGAGGTATTGGACACAGGGTGGGGAACATCACACACCAGGGCCTGTCAGGGGGTGGGGGGCTGGGGGAGGGAGAGCATTAGGAGAAATGCCTAATGTAAATGACTAGTTGATGCGTGCAGCAAACCAACATGGCACATGTATACCTATGTAACCTGCACGTTGTGCACATGTACCCTGGAACTTAAAGTATAATAAAACAAAAAGGTGTTGTCCAATGGGCTGGCTAAGGGAACTTTTCAACAGTCAGAATAGGCTCATCGGCCGCAGAGGACAGGGGATGTGGATGTATTCCAGTGAGAGTAGATGATTATTTGTCAGGATTCTATAGATAGCTGTACCTCAGTATCCACTACAGATTAGTTCCAAGACACCCTTGCCCCAGATTCTCAAGTCCCACAGTCACTCTGTGGAACGTGAGTATAGAAGAAAATCAGCCCTCTGTATATCGTGGAATGTGAGTATAGAACAAAATTCGCCCTCTGTATATACGGGTCACACATCCTGGGAATACTGCCTTTGGTTGGAGAAAAAAATTCACGTGTAAGTGAACCTGCACAGTTCAAACCCGTGTTCAAGGGTGAACTGTATTGAGAAAAATAACATTTCTTTAGGGGATTGAACCAAATTACCTTCCATAATCTTTCCCATGGTGAGGCTCTGTGATTAGGATAAGCCTGAATTATCTGATTCATTTAAGATTACTTGCTCCATAACAGAAGGGGTCTTGCTTAGTCTTCTACATGCAGTATGCCCATATTGGGTACATGAATACACTTGCTAACTGTAGAGTTTGGAAATGATTGTTCTTCAAAGGGAAAAAAGACAGAATTGAGGGTGATTTTGCTCAATTTGACAGTTCTAACTCTTGGCCAGTAGCTATCAAACATAGCTGCACATCAGAAGGAACTTGGCAGCACATTAAACATTGAGATTCCTGAGCCTTGCTTTGGATCTACTGGATTAGAATCCCAGAGTGGAGTCCAGAAATGTGTTTGCTTAAAATGAGTGGCTCAGCAATTTGATTTCCATGACCTCTCATTTCACTGTGTGATCAAAACCATCAAAAGGTTTTGGGCCAGGCATGGTGGCTCACACCTGTAATCCAAGCACTTTGGGAGGCCAAGGCAGGAGGAGCACTTGAGCCCAGGAGTTTGAGACTGGGCTGAGTAACATGGCAAAACCCCATCTCTACCAAAAAAAAAAAAAAAAAAAAAAAAAAAAAGAAAGAAAGAAAAAATCAGCTGGGTGTAATGGTGTGCCCCTGTGATCCCAGCCTGAGCCCAGGAGATTGAAGCTGCAGTGAGCTGTGATCACACCCCTGCACTCCAGCCTGGGTGACAGAGCAAGACCCTGCCTTCCAAAAAAAAAAAAAAAAAAAAAAAAAAAAGCCTGATGTGACAGCCTACACCTATTGTCTCAGCTACTTGGGAGGCTGAGGTGGGAAGGTTCCTTGCTTGAGCCTGGGAGGTTGGGGCTGCAGTGAACTGTGACTGTTCCCCTGTACTCCAGCCTGGGTAAGACCCTGTCTCAAAAAGAGCAGGTTTTCATTCTTTGTAATAAGTGAATTCTGTATTGCTGATTTCTATAGATTCTTGACTATAGATTTTGACTCGGTTACTTGGAGCTTACATGTAGAGGTGCAGCTAAAAACCGCATGTCCCAGGCTTCTTGGGGACGTTCTCTTCCTCCCTGATGGGCTTAACTTCCTAGCAACCATAGCCATACCACAGATTCCAAAAGGAATCAGAGAAACGAGGGCTTTGGATTTATATTCTCTCTAGGCAAGACAAGAAAATCCATAGCCCCACTGGTGTAGCTGGAGAGCGAGGTGGTGCCATTTCTGCCGATGGGAACTAGCAGTCATTATTACCACAGCACCGGGAAGAACATAGCCAGGTGAGACTGAACACTCACCCACCTGTCCAACATTATCCTCCAGAATCTTGCTCTCATGCTTCATGTCTGAACCCAAGGCAAACCTACTGCCCTGAAATCAGCATCATGTGTTTAGGAGAGACAAAGGCAGAAAGAGAAATACATTTTGAATCCCAAGGAAGGGGGCACGTACTAAAAAGGAAATAGCCTGATCTATTCTCAAGTTCTCACTTTTTAAGCGAAGAGAATATATTAATTCTTTTTTTATGATTATTCTCATTATATTCTGCTAAACTCCTTTCTCTCTTGTCGGCTACTTGGTATTCCTCATTTAGAGTTGAGATTTGCCTAAGTTGGGTGCAGAAAGAACTTGCTCCAGACAGTCCTCAAAATGCCAAACAGACTTTCCTACCTGTTCCATTGGACAATTCTACCTCCCATCCAGAAAAGAAGTGGCACGGCCTCCCTGGGTTAGCAGGTTATCAAAATTCTAACCTGGGGGTTGCAATGTAACGAGAAAGCCCTCACCTGGTCCCCTCCATGAGCAGGGAACCTTTGCTATGAAGCACAGGTGTCAGGCAACTTTTGAGAACAGGTGCTAAGGTTGTTTTTTTCTGACCTGCCTCATGGTCAGGATTCTAACTCAAGGAAACAGAAATTTGCAGTTTTTAAAAAGATGAATATTTTTACCTCTGCCTTAAAAAGGAGAACAAAACAAGCACATTCTGAGCCTGGCTTGCTGGGCATAGGGCTGAGTGTGATGTTGATGTGTAACTGCTTAAAAAATCAAGACTGCAAGAAAGGGGTACAGAGAAGGGGAGTCAGACGACACATCTTCCCAGTGTTTACCTTTAATGCTACTAAAGAAAAGAAATCGGTGGTCTGTGCCCTGCTGTGAACAGGTACCATCAGTAGGGTAGATAACGGCGGCCTTAAGAGGATTGCCAGACTGGCGTGACTTGCTTACTTTAAAATATTTTTACAAATCATACATTCTGATCCTCCTGTATCCTAGTTATTGTTCTTTTTTCATCTTGTGTATTTTTAGGCAATATCTTCCTTTTTTGCATTCATGCAAATACACCATTTTATATCTTAAAGGCTTAAATAAAGCACACTGGATGGATGAATGTACGGATTTTTCATCTTAGATGAAAAAATCCAGTCCTCTAGGTTCTGGTGCAGGGAAATCATATTTAGAAGAGGGGAGCTGTTGATGTGAGTATCTGAAGAATCATTTTCCGATGGGACTATGAGCCCTCTCATCTCACTTTTATTCCAGTGACCTTTGCACATGCAACTCCTCCTGCATGCAAGACATCCCTCTTTCCCCTCTCTGGGAAGTTTTTTTTTTTTTTTTGAGACAGTCTTGCTCTGCCGCCCAGGCTGGGGTGCAGTGGCCGGATCTCAGCTCACTGCAAGCTCCGCCTCCCAGGTTTACACCATTCTCCTGCCTCAGCCTCCCGAGTAGCTGGGACTACAGGCGCCCGCCACCTCACCCGGCTACTTTTTTGTTTTTTTTTTTTTTTTTAGTAGAGACGGGGTTTCACCGTGTTAGCCAGGAGGGTCTCGATCTCCTGACCTCGTGATCCGCCCGTCTCGGCCTCCCAAAGTGCTGGGATTACAGGCTTGAGCCACCACGCCCGGCCTGGGAAGTTCTTATGCATCGCTCTCTCTCTCAGCTTACATGTTGCTGCTTTCCAGAAGCCTTCTCACAATATCCGTCTGCCTGTTCAGACTCTCAGCGGCCGCTCACATCACCATAGAACAACACAGGCTACTGCAGTCACTCAGCTTCCTAGTCCGTCTCTCCTGCTACTCAGGAAAGCCCATGAAGACAGGAAGTATTTCTGCCTTACTCATAGTTGGCTCTCATGAAATGCAACAAACACTTACTGATATCTACTGAATCAAAGATCAAAGTGTAGATTTCTGTTTTTTCTTTGAGACAGAACTTCACTCCTCTTGCCCAGGCTGTAGTGCAATGGCTCGATCTTGGCTCACCGCAACTTCTGTCTCCTGGATTCAAGCAGTTCTCCTGCCTCAGCCTCCCGAGTAGCTGGGATTACAAGCACGTGCCACCACACCCGGCTGATTTTGTATTTTTAGCTGAGACAGTGTTTCTCCATGTTAGTCAGACTGGTCTTGAACTCCCGACCTCAGGTGATCTGCCTACCTCAGCCTCCCAAAGTGCTGGGATTATAGGCATGAGCCACCGTACCTGGCCAGATTTCTTAAGTATATACTTAGGGGAGAGTAGCTGTATCTGTCTGTAGCTCCCAAATAGAGCATATCATAGGTAAATGAGATGGTTGGGCAAATCTCCTAAAAAGGAAAAATAAATTACAGGATCATTCACCCCTGAATGCTTACAAATTCTCATTTTCTGTCTGATATCTCTTTAAATTGTGGTTTTTCTGCATTCTTACTATTCATCCATACATTAAGTACTTGAGTTATACATTCCCAAGATAATATGCTTACTGTCTGTGCATGTATCTTGTTGGTTGGTTGGTTGTTCTGAGACAAGGTCTTACTCTGTCACCCAAGCTGGAGTGCAGTGGTGCAGTCATAACTCACTAAAGCCTTGACCTCCTGGGATCAAGCAATCCTCCTGCCTCAACCTCCCCAGTAGCTTACACTACAAGTGTGTATCACCATGCCCAGCTAATTTTTAATTATTTTGTGGTGGTGGGGGTCTCACTGTTGTCCAGACTGGTCTTGAACTCCTGGCTTCAGACAACACTCCCACCTCAGCTTCCTAAAGGGCTGGAATGCGCATCCACCCCTTAAGTACGTATTGGGTTTCTATGTCCGCATACATATACACACACACCCAGCACCCACAGCCTTCAGCACTGAGTGGCCTGCCTGAAAAACTGCTCTAGAGAACGAAAGGCAAGAAGGTGAGTTCCTGGCTCATAAGGGTGCACTCATTTTCTGGCTGACTGTCCAGCACCAAATGATGAAAATGAGGTCATAGCAATGGTTCAGGTTTCTGAACCATTAAAATGGAAATGCTCATCTAAATAAGGCTCTTTCCCATAAAGGATGATGTCAAGTATGAAAAATATCCCTGTGAGCTGCTGCCCCCATTTAGCAGTTCCAACTGGACTGTCTCAGTGCCATTCCAGCAGTACCTAAACAGTCAGCTCCAACACCTGCAAGACAAGCTCTTTCAGAGGACGCATACCCACTGAGAGAGGCTATTTTAGATGTTTCCTAAACCAAAAGAATAAAGACCAAAAAAAGACAGCTTCACAAAGTCAGGATCTGGATGCAGCAAACTTAAATGGTCTTTTTCGTGAAGCCCCTAGAGATAGACTAATCATGGGAATGACGGAAGATGTCTTAAAAATAGTATCGCCATTGTACCTTCAAAATAGCAAATGATATTCTTCTAATGTCCCAAAACAGCTCTCAGAAGGAATTAAATAGCTTTCTTTAACTGGCAAAAGTTACAAAACAAAACATAAATTAAACATATTAAAAAATCAAACACATCTTTGAAGGCAGTGCTGCTGTAGACAGACTGAGAGTCAGAACAAAGTTGGTCAACATTCAGGTCATCTACAATTTTGCCAAGAATACAGAAGGCCCGAGTGAACAGGATTAGGCTGGGCACATTTTTCTCTCAATGCACTTTGCTTTGCAGTTATAGAGATAGTCCCCATAATAATCTTCATACCAGAAGCAGGAAGATAGTTAAGTTCGAGAATGATTGTAAAAAATCTGAAGCTATGGAAAAATGAAAGGTCCCTGAAGGAGCAGAATCACAAAGTGTAATGGATTCTGTTTTGCTTTTGTTTTCACTCATCTGACAGATTACAACATCACTTTGGCCGTGGAGGAGAAAATACTGCGGTTTTCTTTCCTTGTTGCGATCAGCGTCATCCTAGCTAATTAGTACTAAATCAACTTAGGAGGGAAGAAAACTGTCCAAAAAAAAAAAAATTCAAAGGTTTGCTTTATGGGGGCAAAGGTGGTTATATATACCCAAAAGAACTGGCACTGTGGCCTGTGACACTTCAAATAAAGCCAGTACCACTTAGTGACCCTCCATGATGCTGACTTGCCCCAAATTGCCAGTGTAAGGAGAGTCAATGGGCTGAAACCAGTATCTCTCAACATTTGCATTCATAGTCTGAGGATGCAAGGAGAAGGGAACTTAAAATTCCTAACAGCCTGGGGAGTGGCAGCTAGGAGACCTGGCAGAGCTATTGAAAGCATTCACTTGCTGGTTACCAAGATCCATATCTTTTTTGTTCTCCATGATTTCTCCCTGTTAACCCCTTGTGTCTGCTGATAGGTCTCATGTGTTGTTTTCCTCAATTGGGGATTTTCATGGGGTTCCTGAGTGCTCTGTGGGTGCAGGTCGTAAGAGGACCCTTGAAGAACAGCAGCAACAACCAAAGCCCAACACTATTAAGCACCACTGCCTGTTACACTCACAGGGAAGGCTTGTCATGGGTCTATTTTAAGGACAGACCTGGAAGTGTGGTTAAAACACAGGTTGCTGAGCACTAACTTGAGAGTTTCAAATTCAACAGGTCAGGGCTGGAGCCTGAGAACTTGCATTTCTAATCAGTTCCTAGGTGATGTTGATGTTCATGGTCTGGAACCACCCTTGGTTAACCACTGATAGAGAGGAGGCTTTAGAAGTGTTTGTGTTGTTTTCTTCTCCCAACATATTTCTTTTGTTTGTTTGTTTGTTTTTGAGACAGGGTCTCGCTGTCACCCAGGTTGGGGTGCAGTGGTGCAATCTCGGCTCACTGCAACCACCACCTCATGGGTGCAAGCCTCCCAAGTAGCTGGGACTGCAGGTGCTGCCACCACACCCAGCTAATTTTTGTATTTTTAGTAGAGATGAGGTTTCACCATGTTACCCAGGCTGGTCTTGAGCACCTGACCTGAGGTGATCTACCCACCTCAGCCTCCCAAAGCACTGGAATTACAGGCATAAGCCATTGCACCCAGCCCGTATTTCTGTTTTGAAACAGAACCTCTCCTGATCCCAAACCTCCCCATAGAGCCCCTGACTTTGATTAGAGCTTGGGAATCCATTTAAAAATTGGTTTCCTCGAA
The DNA here is from genome assembly GCF_049350105.2 of Macaca mulatta. Classification (NCBI taxonomy): domain Eukaryota; kingdom Metazoa; phylum Chordata; class Mammalia; order Primates; family Cercopithecidae; genus Macaca; species Macaca mulatta. Next base: position 8,862,689 of record NC_133425.1, on the reverse strand, counting down.
AAAACAAACTCAAAGCAATGGCAAATCGCAAAAGGTGGACTGGTAAACATAGTAATGAATAAAATTACATTCAAAAGGTTGGTGTATATGAGATTTTTCTCCCCTACAACCCAGGAAAATAACTGCACTTTATTAATACAGAATAATCACATATTTACCTGCTCATGAGACTATCAACTCACTTTTTAATATAAAGAACATAATTATCACTGAAAAACAAAAATGTAGCAACATCATTATTTTTTTAAGCATGGATAATTTTCCTCTGGAAACTTGATAAAAAAATATATATATAAAACAGCAATTTAAAATTATTCCCCTTATACATTTTAAACTGAACCCGATGTCTTTCCCACCATTTTGAAAACGGAAGGTGGTCTCTAAAGGAACTCCCGCTGAAGTGTATTTTCACAATGAGCTGATTAAGACAGTGCAGTTGTTTCCCCTTACAACAAACATTTAAAAATAAACTAAACAATTCTAAAGTGAATTAAGTTGCTTACCTTTGAGCCTCGCTCATTAAAAATAATTTCAACATCTAAGATTTTACCAAATTGCTGCAAAGAAATAGAAATATCTTATAAGCAAGAAGAGAAATGCAGTAGACATTATTAGGTACAGTAGTAATTATTTCCGACGCCATTTTTTTCTCTTAATATCAAGGATATTTTATGTTTTATGGCTAATGGGCTTAAAACAAGAGAAAATAAAACCACCCATATTTTCTCCTTATTATGGAACACACCAACAGGGCTTGGTACAAAATATTAAGAGGTGAATTCTACTTTACTTTTTCTTTTATTTTTCCTGTGTGCATGTCTGTGTTCCCAGGCACTGAGCAGCAAAGATTTAAAAGTGGCTAGTATGTATATACAATGACCCTTCTGGTCTATCCCAGCAAACAATGGAAGAAACACCCTTGATGAAATGCGATTTTGATAATTAATGTCCAGTGAGAATTTGATGTGACTGGTTTTGGCTCCCAGCTCACATAAAATCTAGGAGCAGCTCTATCATATGAGAAAGAAACTATGAACACAAAAGCAAACTCCACTATCCAGGCACCATCATCATGATGGTATCAGCAGTTGTAATCAGTGCTTGGGCTGAAATTCTCTCAAGATAATTCTCTATATTATTAAACAGATTTTAGATAACTAGCATGACCAGGCTCTATGAAAAGTCCAGAAACAGAGACTCAGATGATAAATAGAGACAAATAAAATGCAGACACCTGGTTAAATTTAAATTTCAGATTTTTCAGGATATGTCACACGCAATATTTGGGACATACTTATACTTAATATCTGTGGTTTATTTGAACTTCAAATTCAATGACTGCGTCTTACATATTTTTTAAATTGGTGAAATCTGGAGTTTCCAATGAGAAATGCACATCAAGCAATTCTTGATTCACGTTTCAAAATGGAGAGTATGGGCCCTAGAACTATGGGCATCAGATCATCCGAAATCCTTTCCTCCAACCTTGGAAGTTTTTCAGTTTTGAGATTACACGAAGTAGTGTGGGCATTTCTTGAGTATAATAGCGTAACCTGCGTATGAGCAGGCAAGAGAGAGGGTGATGTAAAATCATGTACCGTGGCCCAGGGAAAAATAAAATGAGAATTTTATCTCCACGCAGAATGAGAGCAAATGCCCTTTGAGTGATTAAAAATTAAACAGGGCAACATAAATATTTCCATCCTCTTTTTTTGGTTTTGTTTTGAGCTTTCCTATCATTCCATTCACTTCTGCATTCTGGATTTTAATTGCATCCTTTATGACCCTCAGAGGTTCTGTATTCCATTTCCCCCCTGAATGGAGAGCATTACACGTACTTCCGTGTAGCAGAGGACAGAGTGACTGGGGTGAGGGGTGGGGCAGGATGAAAAAGGAACAAACAGACCACACGAGAAGCAGGGGAGGTTTGCCTGACCAATGTGTTCCAGTCAGAGTATCCAGAGACGCAGAGAGTGAATGTCAAGAGGGTCCTACTTACATTCAAGAAACAAACTATTTAGAACATACAGATGCTATCCTCTGGAATGTACAAAGAAATCCACCCTCCCCGAAACAGTAGAAACAAGTGTGTATGCCACTGGAATACAGACAGCTCAGTCTTGAAATAAAAATAGTTCTGACTATGGAAAAAAGTAACCAAAAGTTTGTCATTCTGTACCATAGAAATGTGCCCATGCCTCAGGATCCATACACTATCCAGCCAGGGGAATTAGAGACGTGCATATTTTTAGTTGTGAAACAAAGAACTACTAGTACTTCTGCTTAGAGAAGCAAAGGATAGGAAGAAACCAAGGAGAAAATACTCAGAAGAGAATACAGAAATGGGTCACATTGCTCGCACACACAATGGAAATGCCAACAAACATGCAGCTAACTCATCCTGCAATTTGTGGACTTAGATCTTTTGGTCAAGAGAATTCCTTTACAGAGCATTTTCAGTGCCCTAGTTTTAGGCAGAGAAAAATCACTGGAAATAGAAGAAAACTTTCAGATGGGGGAAATGAAGGATTTGCCGTTCAAATGTGAACTGAATTTCATAGTAAAGAAACCTCCAGTTTTGTGAACTCCTCAAGCAGTAATTTTGATACACCCTAGAATATTCAGTCTATACAGACGCTATCATATTTATTTCAGGCATAAGAGCCTAGAAGCACATATATTTACAGAAAGAGAAGCTTGACAAGGACTTCTTCCAAAACCACGATGCAACTGTCATCTATGGAACATTCTCTAGGCAGTCAACCCAAAAACATTTCCTTTAAAATAAGATCTGATTGAGACAGAACCAATCAAACAGCAGTCTTAGCATGTGTCATTCCCTAAATGAAACAATGACATCAGCTGCCCTGAAATGGTCTCAAAGTTTGCTTCTGTGGCAGTTGCTGTTAGGTTGACGGTTCTCAAAGCCAGTGAAACAAGCCCGAAGAAGAATGCTGATGTAAGCCCCATTTCCAAGACAGTTGTGTACTATATTTATAGTATCAACAGTTTAATTGGGAAGTTTGCTACTAATGATGTAAACACAGCTGGCACATTTTCAATTTAAATAGACACAACTCATTCGCAGACATAACTAGCATTTGTTTGCTCAACAGCAATGTTCAGCTGCATTCAACAACGCCTCAAATCCACACAAGGTGTCTGAATAGCTGTATCAAGAACAGGATCCAGGCCAGGCACGGTGGCTAACACCTGTAATCCCAGCACTTTGGGAGGCTAAGGTGGGCAGAACATGAGGTCGGGAGTTCGAGACCAGCCTGGCCAACATGGTGAAACCCTGTCTCTACTAAAAATGTAAAAATTAGCCAGGCACGCTGGCAGGAGCCTGTTATCCCAGCTACTTGGGAGGCTGAGGCAGAAGAATCACTTGATCCTGGGAGGTGGAGGTAGCAGTGAACCGAGAATGTGCCACTGCGCTCCAGCCTGGGCGACAGAGCGAGACTCCGTGTCAAAAAACAAAACAAGATCTAGAAGTTTATAGGCACACACTTGGGCAAATATGTACCAAGCATTTTTAGATGTTCTCAGATCAAACAACATTTCTCTGAAAAACTGTGAAGGATGTTCAATGGATACAGCATAAAACATAAAGGTTAGTTCAAAGATTGTGCATAGAGGCCAAGGAAAGGCATCATCCCAGTTTTTCTCAGTGTCAGCTTCGTGTTCAGAATGCAGAAGTAGAAGGTACCATGCCCTGTCCCACCACAATGGCCTCACTCCTCATAACATCATGGTAGATGGAACTTTGCATTAACATCCTAAGTACAGGCAAGTCCGTCTCATTACTAAAAAGTGATCTTGAAATCTTCCTTTGCATGTGCTGAAAGTCATGTGATCTGTTTTTTGTGACAATACAGAGACGTTCAGTGGACTATTTTCCTGCCCAGAGGGCCTATATTTTGTTTTCCTGTGTTTTTTGATTTTATTGCTGTAGAAACTGGGTCTCCCTCCCTATGTTGCCCAGGCTGGTCTCAAATTCTCGAACTCAAGCAATCCTTCCACCTCGGCCTCCCAAAGTCCTGGGATTACAGGTATAAGCCACCACCATGCCTAGCCAAGAGGGTCTGTATTTTGACCCCTGAAGTAAGGCTGCAGAATCAACAAGGGTGTTGTGTAAATTTGAGAACTGCAGTCACTGAGCAACTGTTTGACAATTCCGTGATGGCATCCAGAACATCCATCCATCGGTTGTAGCAGAGGTCTGGATATATCACAATCCACTTCTCTCACTTCAAACCCAGAATGTTTAAATTTTAAATATTAAGTTAAACATTCTATTCAGGGCACCGTATATTGAAATTAATTTGTTAGAAATCCATATATTCCTCTCGAGATCATCAAACATTTATCTGTAAAGAAAATGCAAGTTCATGCATGATACGTAACATGAAGACAAAGCTCCAGGAAAAAGAAGCCACGTATAAAACTAATATCCCTTCCAATGAACCATTCAATATCAATGCCACTGCACAGAACAGCTCCATTCACTTGGACCTCAACTAGTATTTTTTAAAGACTGTGGCTTCTGCTTTGTATATTGTAGCCATATAACATCTTCCCCAAGGAATGTTCCATCTCAAATGAAAAAAAATAAAATAAGATGAGCTAGAAGATTTAATGCCAAACATGGGAACAAATGCTTCCATTGAGTAGAAAGTAAAGAATATGAAAAAGGTAATCAGAATCCCAATCTTCATGAAGAAGTGCTGAAGATACAAATTAACAATAAAATGAGTCACCTGCAGTAACCATTAGGCATGCAATGGTTGCAGATGGCATGGTCGAATTATTAATGGTTATAGACGTTGTAATGACCACTGCCAAGTTTTAGGCAGTTTGAAGAAGGAGGTTGCTTTTTAGTCTTGTTTTGCTTTTGACTTTAAAATCCCATGCCTGTATTTAACAAGAGACAAAGAGAGGGGAAAGCACAAAGATCTTTGTGACTGTTTATCTCTGTAATTTCCTCACTATAACCCCTGTCAAAGTGGGAAGACAAAGACAGGACAGAGCGCCAAAAGGAGAGAAGATGTCTCATGTCCAAATGATGTCAGAAGTACCTAATTGGAGTTAAACTGTAGTTTCTTGCAGTAACTATGACCTGAAAGAGGAAACCCTCCTAAATTCCCTAAACTCCAGTGTGGGGAACCAATGAGAATGTTTACAGATGCTTCACAATGTGATTCCTGCCGCTAAATGTATCCTATAACAAGAATGACTCTGTGACCACCACCGTTTGGCAGGAAAGAACAGATTTTTACTGTATAAAACTGCATTTCTTTAGAATGGTGGTTGTAAACTATGGAGGCTTAAGAGTCAATACAAGGGGGTCTGTGAATCTGTACGTACCTGGTACTTTTATAGACAAAATTTACAGAAAAAATAAAGCTTTCAAAAAATCTTTCAGAAAAAATAAGTTTCAAAAAATGGACACCGATGCTACTTGTGATGAACAAGGTTAAGTTTGTGCTACTGAATGCATGGTGCATTCTCTTAATTGATAGGCATTAAGTGTATCTATCATCTTGTCAAATTGACATCTTGTCAGTTGCTTGAAAATCTTGACTATAAAGGGTGGCACATGCATGTAGTCCCAGCTAGTCAGGAAGCTGAGGAACGAGAATCGCTTGAACCCAGGAGAAAGACTGCAATGAGCCGAGATCATGCCACTTCACTCCAGTCTGGGCAACAGAAATAGACTTTGTCACAAAAAAAGGGGGGTACTGGATATGTGCAGTGCCTCACATCTCACGCTGTAATCCCAGCACGTTGGAAGGCCAAGGTGGGAGGGTTGATTGAGGCCAGGAATTTGTGACCAGCCTGGACAACGAAGTGAGACCCCATCTCCATTTAAAAAAAAAACAAAAACAAAAAAACTTAAAAATTAGCCAAGCATGGTGGCTTGTGTCTGTAGTCTCAGCTACTTAGGAGGTTGAGGTGGGAGGATCCCTTGAGCCCAAGAGTTTGCAGTGAGCATGATCATATCACTGTACTCTAGCCTGGGTAACAGAGTGAGAACTTGTCTTTTTAAAAACAAGAGCCGGGCTGGGAGCGGTGGCTCACACCTGTAATCCCAGCACTTTGGGAGGCTGAGGTGGGTAGATCACAAGGTCAGGAGATCGAGACCATCCTGGCTAAAACGGTGAAACCCCACCTCTACTAAAAATACAATTAGAGCCGAGCATGGTGGCGGGCACCTGTAATCTCAGCTACTCGGGAGGCTGAGGCAGGACAATGGAGAGAACCCAGGAGACGGAGCTCGCAGTGAGCTGAGATTGTGCCACTGTACTCCAGCCTAGGCAACAGAGTGAGACTCTGTCTCAAAAAATAAATAAAAATAAACAAAAACAAGTGCCCTGAAACTAGTAGATTTGGATCAAGGTTTGATGACAGGTAGTAAAATTTTTTGGCAAGATCTTGCTCCTTGCCATCTACCCTAACTCTATAAGACTAGAGAGACTCAGAATCCCTTCTCTGATTCCTGTGAATATTTTGAATACCTCTGTGACTTAGCATTGTAGCCTGCAGTAACTTTCACGATAACTAAGAAAAATATGGGGGGAAAGCCCCCTAAAGGGTGGAACTTGGGGTGAGCTGCAATGAGTAACACCATGAAAGAGTATCAAGACGCTTATTAAGGGGACTGAATTCAAAGCCAACATCACAGTGACACTTGATGAGAAAAAACAGACCGCACAGCAAGACATCTTCCTAACCTGTCATGGCAAAGAGAATATAACACCTCTTACTGCCCATCATTCAAACTTGGTCTTACTGCCTCACACACACTTAACCTCAACTCTCACTTTGAATGCTCTGCACTTTTCAAAGTTATCTTTGACCTGAAAGTGCCCGAGGGTATCTCTGTTCTGCAGGAGTTGGAGGGGCTCAACTCAACGTTATTACCAAATGAGAGAGATAAAAGTGCAAGAGCTGACCTTTTCCTCTTAAATGTCAGCATTCAAAGCTGGGTATCTTAAATATTAGGATGCCTGCTCTGCTTTTGTGTCAGATGCATACTTGATAAGCATCGTGTGTGTAAGAAGTAAAAGGTGCAAGCTAATCCCCAACACACAGTGCCTTTGAGAAGCGAACCAGAGCCTTCCATTTTATATGGAGAACAACACCAGAGTGACTCAGAATGGGCATCTTCTTGTTCCTTTTGTGATATTTGCATCCATTTATAAACTCCTAGAGGAGTCTCTGAGCAGCCCACCTTTGCTCTAAGTCAAATGTTAAGGATATAATTCTTTTCACTGAATCCACAGGCACCTGCTATCGTTGCTGGGATGTCATGGGCAAATTGGCTACATTCAGAAACGTGAAAGATATCCAAGCCCCGTCATAGCCTTGTCTTTTGGTTGAACGGAGGTCAAAGAAATGGCAAACTCATGGCTTCCCAAAGTGGATAGTGAAGATATCTTTGAGAAAAAAATAATCAGGGGCAAGATGATCTATAAAAAAGCAATGCTATTATTTTCTCCTGGGCTAGCGGTGACTTGTGGCCTGCTCTATATTTCACCATGGTGCCTGGGCATGGCTACCCTTCATGGCATATAGCACCACAGTAAGTGCCTCTGAATCCCTGTCACTAATTTCAGAAAAATGTAGACTTCAGGAATCAACATGAACTTAGAAACTGGTAGCTCATTTGGTGTTGGTGGTGGTGGTTTTGCTTTGTTTGCTAAAATCAGCTTTATGCAGAATTAGTTGTTCTCTGTTGCTGCATCTGAAATCTAAATGCACAGTGCCTGGGAAAGACTAGGGAATGCAGGAATACACTATGAGTCACCCTCTGGATAATCTGACAACTGCAAAAGAAAGCAAAACCAAGAGGACTACGGGTGTATTTTTGCTACAGTATGATGTCCTGGGCCATTGGATTTAGGACTATCAATAGGCTTCTTTCAGCAGTGGGTCATTTAGGAATGTTTTCCATTTGGCCTTCAAGTTACTTCTTAGAAGAAAACCACTTGGCAAAGTAGATACATGGTGAGCATATGTACAGAAATACATGCTAAAACCATAAAGAGATTCTAGCCACAATATACCCAAAAACTAGACTCTAAAATGTTTCTCCCCATGCAAACATCTAACCTTAGTATTGTAAATACCCCCAAACTTACATGAGACATGGAGGTCTCTGGAAACCCCAGAGCGGGCACTGCTGAGAAGAAAGGTGGTACTTACACCAAACATTTGTCTGAGGTCCGGATCCCGGAACCTGAAGGGGATATTGGAGACATGCAGCCGCTTGGGCTGAGACTTGTTTTCCGTGTTTTCAGAAGGTTGTGTCTGGGGCTGGCCATCCGTTGGTGCTGCATCATCTGTCTGCTAAAAGAACAAGAAGAAATCGAAGAGGTTGAGTGGACCACAATGCTCTGTTCCAATGCGCTTTTGCTTGCCCTGAGTGGCAGGAAAAGATCAGAACTAAGGATTCTGAGAAGGGAAGAAAATGCTGAGGCATGCATGCATGCATTCATTCAACAAGTGTTTTCTGAGCATTCACTGAGTGCTCATGATGAATCTGGGATTGGGCAGTGGGCAAAGCAGACAAAAATCCCTGCCCTCGGGGAGCATCATTCCAGATAATAAATCCATAAATAGAGTGTTGGCAGACAGAGAAAAGCACTATAGGCTAGAAAAAGCAAAGGAAGGGGACTGGGAGCTGCTAGGGTTGGGAGGTGGGGAGTGGGAACCTCATCAAGAAGGGGGTAATAATTATTACAGGCAGGAGACTGTGTATTTCTTAACTGATGCGGTTCAGAATCTGAAGATATGCCTACATAATTGTTCAGGTAATTGTGCAGATAAAATATAATTAAATGTAAAAAATTTGAAAAGACTAGTTGGCATTCTGGAGTTCAAATAACCAGCTGATTGACTTACTCTTTTGAGGCTCTAATTGTACAAACTTGTGCTGTCCACTACAGTTGACCACATGTGACAATATACATTTAACTGAATTAAAATGATATATTTAACTTCGTTTGCATTAGCTGCATTTCAAGTGCTCAAGAGCCACATGTACTTAGTGCTTCCATGCTGAGTAATGCAAATACAGAATGTTTCCATCTCTACAGAAAGTTCTGTGCTGTTTGCCTAGACCCTGTAACATTATTAGCATAACTCATTGTTTCACCACCCCTGCCTTGCAAATAAGGCTGTATAACATGATGTTACATTGACACCCATATATAGGCAGGAACTAGGGGAAAAGTCAGTCACATTAGGTATCATTATAGCCACTGCCATACTCTCAGTTCTAGAGTTTTAACATTTCAAACATTTAACATAGGATACTTTCTCTGCAATTAGCATGTGTTGCCTCTAGGTGGCAGTAAATGCCATCCACATCAGATACCAACTTTGAAACTATGATAGAAAGCTTATGCAGAAGCCTATAAAACTTAGGAGTGAGGAATCATCCTCACCTATTTTATAAGCAATCTAGAAGTACATAATTGGGACAAACTATCAATATAGGCAGCCAGGTGTAAATAATAACGACTTAGAGGAAAGAATCTTACAAAGTGAAATACAAAACACTCAGATAACACGGGCATAATTAGCAACTTTCTCAACAGCCTTGGTATTTACTGGAAGGTTTCATTTGCATTTTCCTTCCTAACACACCCTGAATTGCATGTTGAAGTAAAGACTTCCCGTTGGCTCGCAAACCATTCTTCCAAGCTGCTCTGGTACCAAAAGCCCTACCAGTTGACTTCAAGTTTTAAATGCAAAGTCATGTATTTAGACAATGTATTTAGTCATTGTGCCTATAGTGTTGGATTGAATATGAAGCAGTACGACGGTCATTTTCTTAACTGGAAAATAAAGAATAATGAGTTCATACCTTTTAAGGCTTTGTGATTGAATAATGTATGCTAACTTGGCCAAGTTCCTGATATATATTTAATAAATGGAAAGTAACGAACTGTCTAGAGTAATGGTAATTTTTTAAAATACCACAAAGAGAAATAAACCCCTTTTGAGAAACACACAGGAAAGGTTGTCATTTGCTTATTTTTAAAGTGTTTACACATCTTTACCGAGCAACTGCTTTGTGTTAGACACATAAATCAGCCCTCCAAGTCACACGCAATTCCAACTTTAGTGAATGACACCAATAGAGAAAGACAATCATAAATAGAATTATTTTGTCATTGTTTTTTGTTGTTGTTTTCTTGGAGTTGGGTCTTGGTCTGTCACTCAGGCTGGAGTGCCGTGGCACAATCATGGCTCACTGCAGCCTTGAAACCCTGGGCTCAAACAATCTGCCCACATCAGCCTTCCAAGTAGCTAGGACTACAGGCATGTGCCACCACACCAAGCTCATTTTTATTTGCAGAGACAGGGTCTCACTATGTTGCCCAGGCTGGTCTTGAACCTCTGGCCTCAAGTGATCCTCCTGCCTCAGTCTCCCAAAGCACTAAGACTATAAGCATGAGCCACCATCCCCAGCCAATACAGACTGGTAAATGTTGGGATAAGAGGCAATCACAAAGGGCTGAGCAACCATAAATCAGGGTCATATAACACTGCTGGAGGTTCAGCAAGGCTTGCCAATTCTGGAGGTTAAATTTTAAGTGGGAGATATCTAAGAGAAGAGGTGAAAAGGACTGAGGCTATACCGAGACAGGGCAGCGTAGGTGCAGAGATGTCAAATGATGTCTTGGATTCAGAGAGTATGTGTAGCTCCAGTACCACTGGTCAGATGAGGCAGGTATGAAGGGAAGGCAGGAGTTGAGGTTTCAAAGATAGTCAAGGGGTAGATCAAAGGACACTGTATGAAGCAAGAGTCTGAGCTTCATCCTAAGAGCAATAAGGAGTCACCTAAGGATCACAGCAGGAGGGTGGTATGACCAGCTTGTGACACAAATGATAAATGTCTGTTTAATGGTTGGCTGACTCACTGACCGCAAGTACATGAATAAACAAATGAATGAAGAAGTGTACAATCAACGTCACTACCTTCATGTGATAGTTGAAGAACAACGTTGTAACACTGAAACCCAAACAGAGCAGAATGTGGGTTTTCTCCGCTGAGAATACGAGGTTTGGTGCCATGTCCATGACACAGAAATGAGCTTGAATCATGCAACTGTCCCTTTTCAGATTGTAAGGGGTTTTAGCACTCTACACCCGGACTCGGAGTTTACAGATGCTATAGCTGAAACCCCCAGCTTTCAGTCCATTTTTTTTTCCCATCCTGTTAGAAGTTTGTTTCATTGCAAAAATAAAACGAGCTCCTTCTTATCCTGAGAAAGAAACATAGATTTGGATTTGTGTACAACTGCTGGATGTTTCAGCTTAATGAATCTAATTAGGAATTACAGAGATTATGATTAAACATATTAAATGATTAATAGCATTGTGCCACTCATGTGAAAATTAAAATTAATCATCTCTAGTCAAACAGCACTTTGGAGAAATCTTTGCATTGTTTCCTTTGATAAAAACATACAATGCTCAATTAATCATTTTATAGTATATGCTTATATATAAATGCCTATAAATTGTTATAGAGAAATACCTGTATATTAAAAAGAATCCTTAAAGCATGCAAAAAAAAAAAAAGTAAGCAAAAAGTGTTTTAGGTCATTGTGGGTGTATGGAAAGGGAAAAAGAGGAGTTTTAGGAAGTAGAGGTTGAGGAGTGAAGAAAACAACAGAAAAAGGAAATCTCTTTCAGCCTGCATGCCTTTTATGTGGTGGGATGCAGCACCATGAACCAGGGTTTTGGAATCACGCAGACCATCTCTGTTATTTGCTATTCTTAGGGAGGTCACTTTTCTTCTCTGACCCTCAGTTTACTTTTCCATCAAAGGACATTAATGGGGTAATGGGGCCAGGTGCAGTGGCTCATGCCTGTAATCCCAGCACTTTGTGAGGCTAAGGTGGGAGGATAATTTGAGACCAGCCTGCAAAATAGTGAGACTGTATCTCCACTAAATAATTTTTTTTTAAAAGGCTGATTATGGCCATGTGCCTGTCATCCCAGCTAGTTGGGAGACTGAGGTGGGAGATGGCTGGAGCCCAGGAGATCAAGGCTGCAGTGACAGAAAGTCATACCACTGCACTCCAACCTGGGCAATGGAGCAAGACTCTGCCTCTAAAACAAAAACAAGGCTGGGCGCGGTGGCTCACACCTGTAATCCCAGCACTTTGGGAGGCCGAGATGGGCGGATCACGTGGTCAGGAGATCGAGACCATCCTGGCTAACACGGTGAAACGCCTATAGTCCCAGCTCCTTGGGAGGCTGAGGCAGGAGAATGGCGTGAGCCTGGGAGGCGGAGCTTGCAGTGAGCCGAGATTGCGCCACGGCACTCCAGCCTGGGCGACAGAGCGAGACTCTGTCTCAAACAAAACAAAAAAAACAAACAAAAAAAACCAAAAAAAAACAAAACAAAAAGGACACTAATGGTACTAAGCTCACAGGATCATGGGAACGACCAAATGCAGCAGGAGATGACAGAGCAGCTACCACAGAGCCTAATGCACGTTGGGGTTAGTGATCGTCACCAACCCCTCCACTGAGTGTGATCTGTTTTTCTTCCCCTTTTTCTGGGACCTTAGAACAAGCCTGAGTTTTATGTCTCTATATTTGTTTTCTGAAACATGACCACAAAGCTGGTGGCTTAAAGCCACTGGACTCCTATAGTTGTACAGACCAGAAATCTAAAATCAAGGTGCCAGGAGGGCCACACTCCCTCTAAAAGATCTAGGGGGAGAATCATGCCTAGCCTCATTTAGCTTTTGGTGGCTGCAGGCATTCCTTGACTTGGGTTTGCACCCTTCCATCCTCTGCTTCCATCTTCACAGGCCCTATTCCCTCTACATGGCTGAAACTCCAATTTCCCTCTTCCTTTTTCTTCTTAAAAAGATACTAGGGTTGGGCGCGTGGTGGTTTAAGCCTATAATCCCAGCACTTTGGGAGGCTGAGGTGGGCAGATCACAAGGTCAGGAGTTCGAGACCAGCCTGACCAAAATGGTGAAACCCCGTCCCTACTAAAAACACAAAAATTAGCCAGGTGTGTTGGCACATGCCTATAATCCCAGGTACTCAGGAGGATGAGGCAGGAGAATTGCTTGAACCCAGGAGGCAGAGGTTGCATTGAACCCAGGAGGCAGAGGTTGCAATAAGCTGAGATTGCACCATTGCACTCCAGCCTGGGTGACAGAGCGAGACTCTGTCTCAAAAAAGGATATTAGTTGTTGAGCTCACCCTAAATCCAGGATGATTTTGTGTTGATCCTTAATTACATCTGCAAAGATCTCCTTCCCCTCCCCTACCCCTGCCAAATGGGATCATGTTTATGGAAGTTATAACAAGGACGTAGTTTTTGGAGGTCACCATTCCCTCTACTACATCTCTCCACCAAACATATAAATCAAAGGTGCATGGAGTACAAGCAAGCAGCTGTCACCCAGGAGGAAATGCGTGCTCTACCACTTCAGGCAGCATGAAGTTCTCACGATGAGTGGCCTCAAAGCAGATCTAGGAGAAGGAGGAATGAATGTTCCTGCCAGGCTGTCATCTGTCAATAGGAGTTGTGATGGTTAACATTGAGTGTCAACTTGATTGGATGGAAGGATGCAAGGTATTGGTCCTGGTTGTGTCTGTGAGGGTATTGCCAAAGGAGACAAACATTCAAGTCAGTGCAACGGTCAACCCACCCTCAATCTGGGTGGTCACCATCTGATCATCTGCCAGCATGCCTAGGATAAAAGTAGGCAGAGGAACGTGGAAAGACTAGGCTGGCTGAGTCTTCCAGCCTGCAACTCTCCCCCATGCTGGATGCTTCCTGACCTTGAACGTGGGACTCCAAGTCCTTCAGCTTTTGGACTCTTGGACCTTTGACCACAGACTGAAGGCTGTACTGTTGGCTTCCCTACTTTTGAGGTTTTGGGACCCAGCCTGACTTCCTTGCTCCTCAGCTTACAGATGGCCTATTGTGGGACTTCACCTTGTGATCGTGTGAGTCAGTACTCCTTAATAAACTCCCCTTTATTTATAGATAAACATCTATCTTATTACTTCTTTCCCACTAGAGAACCCTAATACAGGAGTCACTTCAATGAGACCCCCCCAAACGAAGAGGAGACTTAAGTCTTCGTCTTTCCAGCCCATGCTCCACAGTGGCCTTTGATCATGGCCCTGGATGCAATGACACCTGGCTGGAAAGCATTTCATTAGCCTCTTGAAAGGCCATCAACATTGAAGGACAGAGATGCTGCCTGTATGTTTCCAGTACCTACTACCGTGCCTCACTCAACCTGAGAAGTCGTTATAGCATCCCTGAGAAGCTTGCTGAACGTTATGGCAAAAGCATAGTGTGTAATTCCTGAGGAAAAGACAATGTCAAAAAGCTAGGAAACTGGCTAATAGAACAAACCATCTAGAATGCACATTCCTAGAGGGCAGTGGCTACGGGATTCCTAGCTATAGTCCCCAAAGCTGCAGCATATCAAAGCTCAGTGGGAAGTAATCTCTGGAAAAACTCCCAATTTATTTGACTTTATTTTTTGAGACAGAGTCTTACTCTGTTGCCCAGGCCAAAGTGTAGTGGCACAATCTCACTTCACTGCAACCTCTGCCTCCCGGGTTCAGGCGATTTTCCTGCTTCAACCTCCCGAGTAGCTGGGATTTACAGGTGTATGCCACTGCGCCTGGCTAATTTTTGTATTTTTACTAGAGACAGGGTTTCACAATGTTGGTCAGACTGGTCTCGAACTCCTAACCTCAAGTGATCTGCCTGCCTCGGCCTCCCAAAATGCTGGGATTACAGGCGTGAGCTACTGTGCCTGGCCATAAAAGTTATCTTTGGCTCTGAAGTGAGACCTACCTGAATGGACATGACCATATTTGGGAGATCAGAAGGTGAGACACAGCAATGCAGTAAATTCAGAGAATGGAGGAAATTGAGGGCAGTCAGTAAAGTAAAGATGTCAGAGGTGGACGGGAAAGTGGCCAGGGACACCCCCTTCTCAGTGGTCTCCAACCTAGATCCTCATTGACTGTCTAGGTCTATAAGGTTCAGTGTTCTCGGCCGTGACCGCTCCCACCTTGCCTGCTGCCTGTCTCCCATTCTTGCTCGTTGGCCTCTCTGCTTTTTCCTGCCCCCATCTTTGGTCTTTGCATTCATTCTGCCTTTTGCCTGGAAGACTCTTTCCCTGGAACACCACATGTAGCTTGCCCAGTTACCGATACAATCTCTGCCCAGGTGTCACCCATTGGAGAAACCTTCAATGGCCCCATGATATCAGCAACTCTGCACCAGCACTCTCTCTCCCCTTGACCACCGATGTCTTCACAGCACACATCTCTTCTTGCTGACTTTTTATTATTTTATTCTGTGATTTTGTATATTGCTTATCTTTTCCACCAGGATGTAACTCCAGGAGAGCAGAGACTGTAGCTTTTCTGTTCACTGAAACCCTCTACCACTGGACAGGGTTCCTCAATGTCAGTACCATTGACACTTGGGGCTGGTTCTTTATTATTATTATTATTTTGATGGGTGGGTCATCCTGTGCACTGTAGAACGTTCAACAACATCATTGGCCTCCACCCACTACATGCCAGTTGCCTACCCTTGAGTTGGAACCAAAGATAGCTCCTGGGATTCAAATGTCTCCTGGGAGGCAAAACTGTGCCACTTGAAACTGCTGACCTGGAGTCCATGATAAGTTCTCAGTAAATATCTGTGGCGTAAATAACAGCCTGGTTTTACCATGAGCGAGCTGCAAGGCTGCTCACTTTCATGTCTCTGGATCTCAGTTTGCAAATACATAAAATGATAAATGTGTACTTCTCCTGGATGCTTTAGAGTGAAATGACATCCAACTCTGTGAATGGTTAAGTCCCATGCATAAAGACGGGACACAATTATCATGATCATTATTAATAGTATTAATAACCATCAGGTTTTGTTTTGTTTTGTTTTGAAACAGTCTGGCTCTGTGGCCAGGCTGGAGTGCAGCAGCACGATCTCGGCTCACTGCAACCTCCGCCTCCTGGGTTCAAGCGATTCTTCTGCCTCAGCCTCCCTAGTAGCTGGGACTACAGGCGTGTGCCACCACGCCCAGCTAATTTGTGAATCTTGAGTAGAGACGGAGTTTGGCCATGTGGGCCAGGCAGGTCTCGAACTGCTGACCGCAGGTGATCCACCTGCTTCAGCCTCCCAAAGTACTGGGACTATAGGCCTGAGCCATGGAGCCCAGCCTAGCTTTTGTTTTATTTCTCAGACCCACGCACAACTCTGAGATGCAGCCTCCCCATCAAACAGAGGAAAGGCTGCAGGACCCTACACAGATGGGAAGTCTCTTAACCCCAAGAGGTGGGTTTCCAGGTGGCACTTGGCAGAGCTTCCCTCTGCTCATTAGGACCACAATGCCAGCTTTTGCCCGGGCCCAGTGTGAAGGCCCTATTAGGAGGCGGGATCTTTGCGGCAGAATTTTTCTTAATAAACAAACTCCCCAGGTATTGGCGCAGGTTATAAATGGTAAGAAAACACCACTGGCACTTTAATCTCCTGAAGATCACTTCGTGCTTCCACAAAGACCTTAATAAAGAACCACGGGGCTCCCTCTGCTATAATCGTTCCTAATTCAATGGATAGCTCTGAGCAACCCAAGACTAATCCTGGTGAAATTGGATTTTGATATCGACCAATCCAGGGATGACTGTTTGAGAGAAAATGCATAGTCGTGTAGAGATACATGTCTTTTGGATTCTGTTCCCGTCCTGGGGTTTCCTCTGTCTGACCCTAGGGAGACACGACTGAGGCCGCCTATGTGGCATCTTCTAGTGATGACCAGGTAACTGGGTACAGAAGCACCAGGAAGGAATTCTTTAAGTTCTGGCGTGCCGTATGCAGGTTTGTTACATCAGTAAACGTGTGCCATGGTGATTTGCGGCACCCATCACCTAAGTATTAAGCCCTGCATGCATCAGCTATTTATCCTGATGCTTTCCCTTCTCCCCTTCCCCCAACGAACCTCAGTGTGTGTTGTTCCCCTCCCTGTGTCCATGTGTTCTCACTGTTCTGCTCCCACTTTGAGTGAGAACGTGCAGTGTTCGGTTTTCTGTTCCTGTGTTAGTTTGCTGAGGATAATAGCTTCTAGCTCCATCCATTGTCCCTGCAAAGAACATAATCTTCTTCCCTTTCATGGCCACATAGTATTTCACAGTGTATATGTACCACATTTTCTTTAAACTATCATCGATGGGCATTTGAGTTGATTCCATGTCTTTGCTATTGTGAATAGTGCTACAATGAACATACGTGTATATGTGTGTTTATAATAGAATGATTTATATTCCTTTGGGTATATACCCAGAAACGGGATTGCGAGGTAAAATGGTATTTTTGGTTCCAAGTATTTGAGGAATCACAACACTGTTTTCCACAATGGTTGAGCTAATTTACGTTCAGAGAAGGAATATGTATGGCTAGGTAGCTCTGCGTTAAAACTCTAGTTTCATCACTAGTCCAGCTATGTACATCCTTCTGAGCCTTAGCTGCAAGCTTAGATAAATGACTTCTATCTCAGGGTTGTCTGTGGGTCCAGGGTACTGGTGGCAGTCCTTACTCATCTAGTATGGGTAAAGTGAAATGGACAAGACACCACCATGAAGTTGTCAGTAGAAATCAGAATACAGATAGAAATTAGAGATTTCGAAGTTCTGTGCTCAGGGGAGAGAAGGGATAATTAGAAATAAAATAAGAACTGTAGCAAATTCTATTTGATGGAAATGAAAAATACATGCACTCATCACACAGCATTAGATATAGTTCAAGGATGCTGGTGAAGAACTTTAGAGAAGCCTGTATAATAAAATGTAAGTGATATACGTCATTTTAGAATTCTTAGAAGTCAAATTTTTTTTAAAAAAATGTAAAATTTTAAGAATGTCCATTTTAACCCAGTTTATTAAGAAGATTATTTCAACATGCTATCATGTAAAAGGTATTCTGTATTTTTTTCTTTTTTGGACGATGTCTTTGAAATCTTGTATTTTATACATCTCCATATGGAAACTGAATTGTCATTGGAAATACCTGATTTATATTTAGCCTTTGAAAAAATGACAGTTGAAGGATCCTCCCAACGAACTAATAACAATCAAGTATCAGTGCTTACATTTAAATTGAAGTTAAATCAAGTTCACTAGTTGTATTGTTTTTTTTTGTTGTTGTTGTTTGGAATGGACTCACTGCCATTCCCCAGGCTGGGATGATCAAGGCTCACTGTAATCCCTACTTCCCAGGCTCAAGCGATCCTTCTGCCTTGATCCCCAAAGTGTTGGGATTACAGGCATGAGCCACCACACCCGGCCTCAGTAGCTGTATTTCAGGTGCTCAACAGACACCTGCGGCTGGTGGCTCCCTGTGGTAGACAACACAATGGCCTGTTAAAGATGTGAAGGTTCTAATCCCTGGAACCTTGAATAGGATACTTTATATGGCAATGGAGAATTCAGGTTGGTAATCACAGGATGATAAAATAGATTATCCTGGATTACCTGTGTGGGCCCTGTATAATCACCAGGGTCCCGAGAAATGAAACAGAGGCCAGTGGCATGGAAGAGAACCCCCAATGTCAGAGTGAACACCCAGTGAGAAAAACTCAAAACCATTACTTCAAAAACTCAAAACCATTACTTCAAAAACTCAAAACCATTACTTCAAAACCATTACTGGTTTTGAAGATGGAGAAGGGGCCATGAGCCCAAGGATGACAGTAGCTTTCAGGAACCAGGAAAGGCATGGAGACAAATCAAATTGTGAGCCTATAGGAATACCATCCTGACAGCTGCAATCCTTGTAAACCTGGTGATATCTATGCTACACTTCTGATCTCCAGAACTGTAACCTAATACGCTTGTGTTGTGGAAGTTACTAGGTGTATGGCCATCTGGCACCAAAAGAAAACTGCAGTCTCATCAGAAAGCACAGGTATAGAACATTTTCATCACTGTCAAGTTCTATGAGACAGGCCTGCTTTAGAGCCATGGTGTGCTGGGGGGAGAAGAAGCTAAAGTGGAAAATGTGTTTAAAAGGGAGGAAAGTAGAGAAAGAAAGTCTTCCCTAGGACAGTGACCATAATGACCATAAAGTGACCATAATAGGAACTGGATAAAATGAAGCTGAGACCTACTGAGCTGCATTCCCAGATAGTTAAGCCTTTTTTTTTTTTTTTTTTGAAATGGAGTCTTGCTCTGTCGCCTAGGCTGGAGTGTAGTGGCATGATCTTGGCTCACTGCATGCTGTGCCTCCCAGGTTCACAGCCTCCAGAGTAGCTAGGACTACAGGTGTCCGCCACCACACCTGGCTAATTTTTTGTATTTCTAGTAGAGATGAGGTTTCACTGTGTTAGCCAGGATGGTCTCCATCTCCTGACCTCATCATCCGCCCACCTCAGCCTCCCAAAGTGCTGGAATTATAGGTGTGAGTCACTGCGCCCAGCCAGTTAAGGCATTCTAAGTCACAGGATGAAATGAGGTCAGCACAAGATACACATAATAAACACATTGCCGATAAAACAGGTTGCAGTAAAGAAGCCAGCCAAATCCCACCAAAACCAAGATGGCAACGAAAGTGACCTCTGGTCATCCTCGCTGGTCATTATACGCTCATTACAATGCATTAGCATGCTAAGAGACACTCCCACCAGCACCACAACAGTTTACAAATGCCATGGCAATGTCAGGAAATTACCCTATGTGGTCTAAAAGAGGGAGAAACCCTCAGTTCTGGGAACTGCCCACCCCTTTCCCGGAGAACTCATGAATAATCCACCCCTTGTTTAACGTATAATCAAGAAATAATCATAAAAACAGGCAACCAGCAGCCCTCAGGGCTGCTCCACCTATGCGGTAGCCACTCTTTTGTTTCTTTAGTTCTGTAATAAACTTATTTTTACTTGATGGATTCACCTCGAATTCTTTTTGCGTGAGCTCCAAGAACCCTCTGTTGGGGTCTGGATCAGGACCCCTTTCCAGGAACAACAGTATCTTTTGAAATGAGGAATATTATTTAGTCAACTTTAAGTTTCAAATACACCATTTTTAAATGAAATAAATTTGGGATATTAATATTTTTCTAGGGCAATATTGTAAAAACTAAATACCCAGCTTTAATTCTAGGTGGGGTGGCTCTCTCATGTAGTTGGTTCCACTAGCGGTAGCTGTCAGCTATGACTTTTGTTGCTGTCATTATTGCTATTGGGTGGTATTTCCCTTTACTCTGTAAATACATGTTTCTTAATCTATTTCTGTGTTCATGTATACACTGAAGGTTTTATGAAAGTGTGGACCACCTTTTGGGGGAAAAATATACATACACCTAAATTTTGCATACAATCTCAGAAAGTTCACAAGCTCCCTGGAGGATACATAGACACCCCTGGATGTGCACCAGGACTACTGAGGAAGGCTTTTGCTCCTCCCCAATCCTGAGTTAAGACAAAGGATTCTGGCTATCACTGATGCTGAATGCTACCTCCACTGGTAGCTTATAAGCAAAATGTGAAACTGGCTAAACTGTCTTGGATAGAGGATGGAAAATAAAACCGTACTGAGGTCCTACCATGAGCTAGGCATCTCGCTAGGTGTTTTCCATGCCTTATTTTACTGAGTTGCCGTAACAACTAGGAAAACTGAGGCTCAGAGAGGTTAGGCCATCTATCTGAAGTCACACAGCCAGGAGATGGAAGGATTGAACTTAGGATGTCTAACTCCATATCTGAAACTCT
This sequence comes from Macaca mulatta, assembly GCF_049350105.2. Lineage (NCBI taxonomy): Eukaryota > Metazoa > Chordata > Mammalia > Primates > Cercopithecidae > Macaca > Macaca mulatta. Next base: position 8,841,909 of record NC_133425.1, on the reverse strand, counting down.
CTTCGCTCCTCAATGACCTTTCAAGGTCAAGGTGAAGATGTTCTGGAAACTCTAAGCTACAGCCACGCAGACCAGCTGCAAAGTACCTATAGAGAGGAGTAAAGATTCACAGTAACCCTAACTGCCTGTGTTCTAGGTCTGGGCTAGAACCAGAGTGGTGAGGTGGGTGAATGAGACCCTAGCTCATCCAGCCAACTAAAAAGCAAACAAAACCAGGCTGCTTCAACTGTGTTGTTTGAACTACTAGAGTCATGGGTTGACCTCTGTTAAGCCCTCATTGGCAAGTTTTCTTACTAGAATAACCATCCTATGGATAAACACCGTATCAAATGCTTCCTAGAATATGAGCATCCCGTGGATAAACACTATATCAAACACACTATATCAAAAGCCCTTTACTATGGCACATGGTAGGCGCTCAGCAAGTCTTTACTGAAGCATTCCAGGAAACTAATGATTTGGGCCCAGCTGCTGCTTCATCCACGAGCATCCCCAAATTCACCATCATGGTGTAGGAACCCAACACCTAAGACACGACGTGAATGCAGCATGATTCTCCCCACAGTCAGCCTACTGACTATTCAGCATCTTTCCTTTCCTATAGGCTTCCTCCCCTCCATGCACAAAACTCTTCACAGTGATAAATAAAAAGTGTACTTTGAATAGCCAGCTGCTGCTCCCTCCTCCACCAATCAAGTTATTTCTCAGAGAAAAGCTTGTGAGTGTCTTCGAGGCATTATTTGATTAAGTTGACAATATTATGTGAGCGATGGTTGAGTACCCACTGCGAAGTACTTTGGACCAAATTGATTTGTGTAACGAACACTTGCTCTGTCTCTTCTTGCAGCCTGAATAGCGGTCTTGATTTAGCCAGTAATGCTGGGCGCCGAGTGAATTTACAGGGTCCACGGTCCCTCTCTCTCTCAATCTGCAGAGAATAGCAGGGCAGAGCATGGGCTGGCATAATTCAATACATTGTACTATAAGCTCAGAAAATAATATCGCAGAGCTCTGCAATATACCTATTTGATTTGATTTGTAAACCTGATAAAAAAGCAATCGAGAAAAGTTCGGGGGAAAATATATATGTTCTAAGCAAAAATGTAACTATATTGAATGTGTACAAAGAATCCAAGGATGGTGGTGGGTGGGGGAAGAAAAATCATGCATACTAAATCAACTTCATACCCTAAATTAGACAATATTGCACATTCTCCATTTAAAACGAAGCAAGATTGTGAAAAGTTATTTTCCATTAAAAGTAATAATAATGGTAAGCCCAGAGAATGTGAATTAAAACCCATACTTCGGGTTTTCTCACAATCCTACTTCAAAACAGGGTTTGTACAGATCCTCCCAGCTTCCCGCTTTTTCATTTCAGCTCTGTCGGCAAACAAATAAGTTAATCACATAGCTTTGGATGTAGTTAATGCCTCATTCCAAGCCTGGCTGGGCTGATTCCACAGCCAGGTGACATAGAGATTTAAGAAATACATCACATTTCCCTGCCACTCGAATAAATTCAATGCTCTGCTCCAGTGATGAAATTCCTCTGAAAGGAGAAAGGGCTAGAGGACAGAGAAGGGCTGACTCCAAATTCCTTTGCTATTTTTATTCCTTGGGAAAAAATAGGACGAATGTACAAGGGGTCAGGTGTTTAACACATCAGTAAAGGATACAGCCTGTCTAGGTGTCTGTATTAGTCTTCTCAGGCAGTTATAACAAACTATCATAGGCTGGGTGGTTTAAACAGACATTTATTTCTCGCAGTTCTGGAGGCTGGCAGTGCAGGATCAAGGTGCCAGCCAACTCAGTTCCTGGGGAGGGCCCTCTTCCTGGCTTGCAGATGAGTGCTTTTTTTTTTTTTTTTTTTTTTTTTTTTTGAGATGGAGTCTTGCTCTGTCCGCCAGGCTGGAGTGCAGTGGTGCAATCTCGGCTCATTGCAAGCTCCGCCTCCCAGGTTCAAGCAATTCTCCTGCCTCAGCCTCCTGACTACTTGAGATTACAGGCACCTGTGGCCACCACGACCAACTGATTTTTATATTTTTAGTAGAGACAAGGTTTCACCATGTTGGCCAGGCTGGCCTTGAACTCCTGACCTCGCAATCCACTCACCTCAGCCTCCCAAAGTGCTGGGATTACAGGCGTGAGTCACCACGCCCGGCTGTGAGTGCCTTTTTTCTGTGTTCTCAGAGGGCAGAGAGAGAGAGCAGCTCTGATACCTCTTCCTCCTCCCGTATGGACGCTAACTGCCTCATAGGGCTCTACGCTCGTGGCCTTAAATTAACCTAATTACCTTCCAAAGTCCCCATTTTCAAACACCATCCCTTTGGTGGTTACGGCTCCAACATATGACCTGGGGTGGAGGCACAATTCAGTCCACAGCTGTGTTATTGAGGCAGCGCCTACAAACACCTTCACATAAAGTAGTGTTTGTCCTGGGGGCTTGAAATCAGGTACTCACTTACCCAATCATTCAAAATATATTTACTGAGCACCTTCTATATATCAGTCTGCTTATCAGAAAACAGAATGACAAGACTACAAAAAGCACTCTTTCTCCGCCTCTTCATGTTGCAAAGATTTGGCTTTTGGTTTCAGGAATAAGTAGTTAAAATATATAATAATAATAGGCCAGGTGCGGTGGCTCACCCCTGTAATCCCAGCACTTCTGGAGGTCAAGGTGGGTGGATCACAAGGTCAAGAGTTTGAGACCGGTCTGGCCAATGTAATGAAACCCCGTCTCTACTAAAAGTACAAAAAAGTAGCTGGGTATGGTGGTGTGTGCCTGTACTCCCAGCTACTTGGGAGGGTGAGGCAGGAGAAGTGTGTGAACCCAGGAGGCGGAGGTTGCAGTGAGCCGAGATCATGCCATTGCACTCTAGCATGGGCAACAGTGTAAGACTTTGTCTTAAAAAAAAAAAACAAAAAAAAAATTGTATACATAATAATAGCAATAACAAGACACATTTATAGACTTCAAAACACAATTATCTGGATTTGATTTCCAACTTCACTACTTCCTATCTCTGTGAACTGGAGCAGGTTACTTAAAGGAAGTGAGACTCAGAGAGGTTATCTAGAATACTATTGGCATCTATCCCAAATGAGTCAACACCTGTAAAGTGCTTAGGATGCTTCCTGGCCCATGATTATTATAATAACCAGCATCCAGAAGAGTGGCTGATTAATACCTCAGTGCCATTGAATAAATCCTGGTTGAGTGATTAGCATTCTATTAATCTCTTCGCATTGTCTGATGACTCAGACAAGAGGATTCTATTATTGTGCCCATGTTATGGCAAAGAAATTGAGGTTCAGAGGGCCTCATGGAGGCAGTGTGGCAAAGTGGCTTAGAGCCCTGGCATTGCAATGCCCTGGGTCAAGTCCCTGAATGGCATCTAAAGAACATGCAACAGCACTCGGGACACTTGGTTATTAAAACTCAGACCAGTCCACTTTAAAGCTTCCAAAATCAATGAGATTAAAACTCTCTTCCTTTTGCTACAGATCTGTAGCCCAGTGCACCTACAGTGGGCATACAGTGTTTCTTGCTTGTTGGCTCCAAACTCTCCTTCCTCCTCCTTCCCCCATTCAAGACTGGGGGCTAAGAGAAGGAACCTAGGAGGCAGAAGGCAGCTAATGAAATCAAATGCATCCTGGTGATGAGAAGTGCCTCTCTTTGCCTCCAATCTCATTCTGCTGGGGCTCAGGTGTCACTGGTGCCTTCCATGGATGTGGTGGGGCTGTGGAGTCCACATTCTTGCGTTACTTACGGCACTGATCAGCCATCCTCTGTCATTCTCCATAGTTTCCCAGGGTCTTGTGTCTTCAAGGCTGCTACCAATGGCCACTGCTTCCAACTCTCCTTTTAGAGGAGGGTCCTCTCCTTCAGCATTTGGCCTCCTGGACACCCTCAAAACTCCTACCCTCTTCTGCAACTTCAGGCTCTTTCAAGAGCCAGAGGAACCACAGGGAACAGGTGGCAGGTACCCTAATGCATTCTCAGCCACAGCTCTTACCCATCCTGTTGCTTTGCATGATACCAGCAAGCCTCCACCTTTATAAATCCCCAGATAAAAAGCAGGTACACATTTCTATGCCACGACATCCTGCACCCAACTAATTTTGGGAACATGTCAAGTACTCCCAAGAATGTTGCCTCTGTCTTCTGTGTTAATGGTCTCATAAAAATGAGCTGCCTTGTTCTCTAGCTTAGCAATCTTCCAGCAGCCTCCCTTTCTGGCTGACGCCTCCACTTTTTCCTCCTGCAGTTTTTTTCTTTTCATTTTTTTCCCTCATCCCCTCTTAACCTCCTGGTTTTCTTTAATTACCTGTCCCACTCAGAAATCAAGGCCAACCTATACATCAATTTAACACAAAAGTTCATATTTTATACTGAATCCTAAATTCCGCTTAGCTCAAAGATTTTCCCCCCTAATATATTATGCAAGATTTAAATGAACCAAATGGCAATTCTATACATTATGCTAATTTTCCAGACCGAAGAAAACTGCTGAAAGCACAATTCAGTTGCAGAAAATGGATGATGAATTTAAGATGGCACCGATCTCACCGAACATCCCTGGGTTTTCCTGACTAATTACTTCTTTCTTTGTATTAATATAAATGCTTCAAACAGAGACAAGCACTCCAAGAGTTTTGTTCTAGGACTACTGGGGTTCTTCCAGGATATGCTGCGACACAGAGGTATCATTCTTTGTGAACACCAATATGTGTCTGAACAAAAATTTGACAGTGAAAGAATCCTGTCACATAAAATGTACAATTTCTGCAAACTGACACTACTCAGGATATTTCTGAGTTTCTCAGTAGGCTAATTTCTCCTGCATTGGCAGGTGGGGAGGAGAGTAAGTATATGTTAGGAAAAGGAAATGCTAAGAAATATACTCTGAAAATAGAAATGCCTGCATCTCCTTTCTACTTAGCTCTTCATCTGGACAGGGATAGCATGCTTTTTCTTTAAAGTGCTGTCGAGTGAATAGTGACGCATCATAAGCCATGCTGCACATAAAAGCAGCCATGGTGTCATATGTACACACATAAACCATGAATATGGCTGTGTTTTGATACTTTATTCGTAAAAGCAGAGACAGTGGGCTGGATTTGGTCTGAGCTCTATGGATTCCTATGTTGGTTCTCAGAGGGACAAATACACTGTGTCTAGACTGTTCAACTCAGCTACCATTTTAAGATCTGCCTGTATAAAGAACATTGCTAGATGTGGGGACTAAAGGATGAAGAAGACACAACCTGAACCTGTAGGGAGCTCCTAGGTTTGTGGGGGAGAAATGAATAAACCATACAGTCACAGGGCAATGGGTGAGTTCCCTGATTGAAAGACATTTGGATACATAATTCAGCCAGACGGGAATATGTGAAATTTCTTGGAGAAAAAGTCTTATTCATCCTGAAACTCAGCAGTCACACATTAGCAGAACTCAGGAGCAAACCTTTAGGTCCTCTAAAAAGACTTCAAACTTTTAAAATGAAGAAAGGGAAACATCCGCTAGTCTTGGGACCATCTCTCATCTAATTAGGCCATTTGTGGCTCCAATGAGAAGAGGGTGAGACTTGGTTGGTAGACATGATGCTGTGTGACTGAGAAAGTCACTTGCCCTCTCTGAGTCTCAATTTCTGAAAAAGGAAGGATGACCCTTGCCCCTCTTGTCTTAGGTCATAGAGAAACAAATTAGATGATGATCCAGAACATGCCTTGGCTGTTCCAAAGTGTTAGGCATCTGCAGTAAACAATTTTTGCTTTTTTGTTTGTTTGTTTTTGGATATTCTACATAAAAATGCAAGATTTGTTCCCATAGTAGGATGACAATGTGAAATCCAGAGTAACAACAAGACTTTTAGTCATTCGGGGGGTACTTTCATTTAGGAGACTTGAATTCAAGCCCACCTTTGGTCAGTTTCTCACTATGTCACGTTTCTGGAATGAAATTTTCTGCAACCAGATAAACTGAAGGCATGAAATTTGGTGGGCATGCAGGCATCCTTCAAGTGTAAAAATGCAAGGCTCAGAGATGTAGGGAGAGTGGGTAAACCAAGAAGTCCACCCCCAGCAGGGGGTTCTTGAAAGCCTTTACCAAGGTGCAGATTTTGCAGCCTGAAAAGTTCACAGGTTTGCCTCTGGTTGGAGATGTAGAGAGACTTACACGAACCACATTGGTCTTTCTCCAGGGGATAGCCTGCTGAACATCTCTAAGTCACCTCGGTAAGGGTGTAGAACACACAGATTTCTGGGCCCCATCCCAGAATGATCCATTCATACTCTTACGGACTCAAGATAAATTTTTCAAAATAATCTTCACAGGTGACACATAGGATCCAATCTTTTAACAAGCCACTGTCTGATACCTTTAGGGAGCCAATCCTGTAATCGTGTAGCATTTGACCGACATTTGACCCAAGGCAACTATTTGACCTTGGACATGCTACTTCACCCCTCAAGGCCATTCTTCCCACAGCTTTAAAATGGGAATTTATGAATTCATTCATTGGAAGAATGCTGATTGAGTACCTCCTAAGCGCCTGGATAAGAACCAAAGACTAAGGAGGGTAGATGAAAAGCGAAAGGCCCACAAAGTTCTTACCCTGGCTTCTGGCACCGTGTGGGCATACAGTAGACATGAGTCATGAAAATTCATTCTTAACTACCCTCCATATATCCACCTTGGAAAGCAAAATTACTGTTTAGAGGACAGAGTGCAAGCCTTGGATTGCGTCTCTTGTGTATCAGGGTTTGCACACAGCTCCTGGGCTGCTCTTAATTTGCGAAGCATACGTTTTCCCTGAATTAAAACCTCCACCTAAAAAGAAAGACTTTTATATTTTTAAGGCAGATGGGGTTGGGGTTGGAGGCAGGTGATGTTTCAAATGGTTTCTCTGACTGAAGTCAAGCAAGACTTCCTTATGGATCTCAGATGTGTCCTAGTTTCTATGAGAACATATTAAGGAAGAGAGGGAGAGAGACTAGGTGAGAAACAGAGAGACTGAGAGAAAGAGATGTATAATGTATATAACATAATACAATCACAAAGCAGAATTTCATGGCAGATAAAACATTCTGATGGAGAGGCTCACCGCTGACTGATTATTTGATGCTTTCGATCTTTTATATTGAATTTGAGATGACAAACCTACTTTTCCATTCAGCCCTGCCCTGCAGCTTTCCCCGACATTTTGTTATCTTCACCTAAACCTTTCAGGAAAGGCCTCTGAACCTTTCTCCTATGCTGGCTGCAAGGGAAATAGGATTACTGCCTTCTCCTTTAACAGAGACCAAGCACTCTTCATTGACAGGTAAAATAAAACTATAAAATAATTTCATTCCATTTTAAAAGTAGGGGAAAAAAACTCTTCAGAAGAGCAATGGTGGGGTTCATTTAGCATAAATGCCCACTAGCATTTGCTGGGAATACAAATCCCATCTACCTTTTTCCAGATGCTTATCACATTATATAGTATTTTCATGCACTTAGTTCACAAGTGCTCTCAGAAAGGCTTATGGCACTGGCTCAGTACTTTCAGTGTGCACCAGAAGCAGCAGGATGCTTTTTAGAAATGCACATTCCAGGGTTCTAGCCTTTTCGGTGCTGATTTTATCAGCCTGGGGTAGTTGGTGGACTGCTGGAGTTTGATACTGATTTCTGAAAGCCAGTTGCTAACTTGTCAGGAATTCTGTAACTCTGCTGTTAAACACAACCTTTAATAAAAAATGAAATGACATAAGCCCACAAAGTATGTATATAGTAAGAAAGTATATGTATATACATATTATTAATATATATGCATATACATTGTTGTATATGTATATGCATATACAAAAAATATGTATACTGTATTTAATATATACTACACATGTATATATTCATATTTATATATTATATAGTATACAGTATATATTAACTATACATATATAGTATAAATATATACGCACGTTGTGTGTGTTTATATATATATATATACACACACATGTCTTATTTTGAGATAGGGCCTCACTTTGTCACACAGGCTAGAGTGCAATGGCATAATCATGGCTTACTGCAGCCTTGACCTTCCAGGCTCAAGTGATCCTCCCACCTCAGCCTCTCAAGTACCTAGGACTACAGGTGTGCACCAGCATGCCCAGCTAATTTTTGTATTTTTAGTGGATATGGAGTTTTGCCATGATTCCCAGGGTGGTCTTGAAGTTCTGGGCTCTAGTGATCTACCACCTCAGCCTCCCAAAGTGCTGGAATTACAGGCGTGAGCCACCGTGCCTGGAATCAATAAAGTATATTAAAAGGTAATAAGAAGTAATGAGATTTGAATATTTTTTAAAATTTGTTTAGTGTATCTGCATGGTGGAAACATTTCTGCATATTTTTTCCTAACTCCGTGTTCAGTGATGAGGCATTGGTATCTCGCAATTGGCCATGATGGGAGTATTTGCATCACGGAAACTGGCAAATGCTTCAGAGCAGTCTCTGGAGCCCTTTCCCCCACCTTTCCTCACCAAGCTAGTTGTTAAGCATTTACCAGCACATCACTGATTAGCGCCAGCAATATGTGTTTATAACAACCACATCAAGTAATACTAACAAAAGTGCTTTCTGGGTCACAGTTGAAGAAAATGCTTTTTTTTTTTTTTGAGACAGAGTCTAACTTTGTTGCCCAGGCTGGAGTGCAGTGGTACGATCTTGGCTCACTGCAACCTCTGCCTCCCAGGTTCCAGTGATTCTCCCACCTCAGCCTCTCGAGGTGGGATTACAGGTGCCCACCACCGTGCCTGGCTAATTTTTGTATTTTTAGTAAAGTCGGGGTTTCAACATGTTGGTCAGGCTGGTCTGGAACTCCTGATCTCCAGTGATCCACCCACCTTGGCCTCCCAAAGCGCTGGGGTTACAGGTGAAAACCACCACGCCTAGCCGTTTTTTGTTTTTTTAAAAACAGTCATCAGAGGTATTGTATTCTGGTCATTTTTCCAGTTGCTTTACAATTCTCTTTGGCAATAAAGCTGTGCCAAGTATTGATGAAGCCCTCAGCTATAGAATAAGAAACACCTGGGTTTGAGACCAGGCCCCATGACTGGCATGTGACAGTAGACAAATTACTTCACCTCCATGATGCCTCATTTCCCTCATCTGTAAAATGGGTTTATAATACTGCTCTGTGGACTCACAGCAAAAAGTAAGACAACATTACAAAGACTGTATCAAGCCTGGCTCCAAATAATTGTTCAATAATTGATATAATTGGTGTTTCATGACGTCCACGATGAGGACGATGTCGTTGTTAGCAGAGGCATTTGGGAGAAATCCTTAGAAACTATGGAAATGGTTGATAGATATTAAAATGACTTCGAAATTTTAAACTAAGTAGGTTTCAGAAAACAACAAAAACAACCTTCATATCTAATTCAACAAAGAATTATTTTCAAACAATAACAGCAGTGCATAGCATCACACATGGGTCATCCATTTATCCCCATGGTACCTCTAAGAAGTTGGTGGTAAAATTATGCACATTTTACAGATGAGGAAATTAAAGCCTAAGAAGGGGTCCATATAGCTAGTAGATAGGAGGGTGGGTCCTAGAACTAAGGAACTGAGCCAGTGCCATTCCACTAACGTCATGCAGCTTTCTTGGGCATGAAAGTCCGCATCCAAAAGAGAATGTTGAAACTGAAAACAAGGATAGATCCATGAAGCGGAAATTCAAGGTATAAGTTTCACACTGAATTGCTTATACAAATAAATCTTACAATATTCCAGAGTTACCTGTGGCCATTACAGGAAATATGTTCCATACATTTATCTTGGGTTCCATCATGTAAGAAAGGGATATGAGTTACGCAAACAACTACTGACTTGACAAGTAATGCTATTTCTTCATGTGCCATGGTTGAATGAAATAGAGGGGAAGTATGCAAATCTAGCAGACAATCTGGTATACAGGACACAGAACTAGCTGTAGTGTTGGGAGATGCAAGTTCGAATCTTGGCTCTCAAAGTTGACCGAAGAGCCGCGTGATGTTGGGCAAAACTTAAGACTTCTCAGGGCCTTATAAATGGTGGTCATGATACTTAAATTTTAAGCTATCATGAGGATGCCACAAAATCTAGATAATTTAAAGTGTTTAGCACAATGCCTTCATTATCAAAGCATTCAGAGTTATGGCTACTTTCTTCTTGTATAAAATTTAATATTTAGGTTCAACAAATAAGCACTAGTATGTGTGGGTACAATTCCAGGTGTTGGAAATGCATCGTGGAGAAAGTAGGAAAAAAATGCCTCCTCTCAAGGAATGTAAGTTTTAGGAGGAGGAGGACGAAGCATAACCGAATCAATCAGAGCACTGCAGAGCATGTTAGAAGCATAGGCACCATGAGATAAATACTGAGCAGGAGGAAAGGACCGTGGAGGTGGACTTGACATTTTCAATGAATGGTTTTGATGAAGGTGACATCTGAATCACAATTTGACAAAGAAGAGTGGGCCACAGGGAGAGCTTAGGCAATAATGGCCCAGTCCCAGACACAGCCAGTGCAAAGGTCCTGCAGTGAGAAAGTGATGAAGCATGAGGTTGGTACAGAACGTTCCAGGGGAAGACAACAGGAGATGACGTCAGAGACCTGACAAGGGCACAGGAACAGGTCACGCGGGTCTTCGTAGTCCGCTGTAAGAACTTTTGCTTTAAACAAAAAATGTTTTTTAACTTTTTGAATAACTTGAGATTTACAGAAAATTTGCGAAGATAGCACAGAGTCCTCTCATATCCTTTTCCCAGCTTCCCCAAACACTCACATCTTACCCAACTACGTGCATTTATCAGAACGAGGAAGGTAACGCTGATGTCTGACTATTAACTAAACCATGGATTTTACTGAAATTTCCGCAGCTTTTCTACTAATGTCCTTTTTCTGTTCCAGAATCCATTCTAGGATATCAAGTTGCATTTACAGGATTCTGCCTTTTGCTGCGACAGAAATGGGGGAGACATCAGAAGGCTTTTAACAAAGGAGAAAAGTAAAATGATTTCTGTTTTAGCAAGATTTCTGAATGTTTTCTTTCTGTACTTAAATCTGAGTTGAGAGTAAGACGGTGGGGAGATGCATTGTAATTTAATGGGCTTCTACTAAAATCCCCCCTTATCCTACCCACAACAATAGCAAATACCCTTTATCTGATTTATTCTGAAAGAAATGGACAAAAACAATTATCAGGTATTTTATAAATACACAATACTATCTAAATGCTAAATAATAAACACAATATTCATTTCCTTAGTGTTCTACTTGGCTTTTATTACTACAAATGCTAATTGTCCCGATACCTTGGATTTATGTTACTCCGTTCTCCCTAATAGCTAAGTATTTTCAACTTCTATTTTCTTAATTGTCTGAACTCATAAGCTTACTTGGTTAGAACATGGTGATAATGTGGCCAAGATTACAGGTTTGATGTCATGCATTTGGCTTTGTACAAGGAAAAAAAAGAAAAGGATGAGTGCACGGCACTCATAAAATTTTTTTCCAAATTGGGAATAGTTAAGTTATAACTGTAGGGTGCTTAAAATTAAAAAATAAATAAAAATAAAAGTAAAAAAAAAAAGTTAGAGGCTCCAAGTGCTCAACTAATCTGAATTCACTGATGCTCACTTTATGGCAATTCTAAAGGTAAGCAGCTGACTTTGAACATCTCCACATTTCTGACAGGAAGCAGATCTAGAGAAGCTAAGCCTGTTTACTCCAACTAACACTTAGTCTACATGACTCAGAGGCTGAACTTGGGAATTGGGTTTTCTTTGTTCAGCTCTTTTTCTCTACCACATGCTGTGCAACCTTGAGTGTGTTAACTGACCTCTCTGTGCTCAGGTTGCTCATGACTAAAATGGACATTTACCTAAAAGTATATAAAACACAGGATTGCTGTAAGGATAAAATAATGCATGGAAAGTATTTAGCACAGTCTCTGGAAGATAGCTGATGAACTGTTCCTCGGATGACTAAATATTTCTGTGCATTCCTTTGCCTGCTACTCTTTGTTCCCCTAGCTCGACCCTAGAATACACGCATTAAATTGAAACTGTCTGTTAGTTTTCCCATCAGCCCAACTAAGCTCTGGGCTCTGACAGAATAGGATGTGGGTAACTTTTTTCTTTTTTGAGACAGGATCCCGCTCTGTTGCCCAGGCTGGAGTGCAGTGTTGCGATCATGGTTCACTGCAGCCTCAACCTCCTGGGCTCAAGCAATCCTCTCACTGCAGCCTCCCAAAGTGCTGGGATTACAAGTGTGAGCCAGTGGGCCTGGCCTTCTTACATTCTTTAATCCCAATGTATAGAGCCTGACTTACACTAATGGCTTTTGAGCAGAAAGTAGCTCTTCAAAAACACCTGCCAGGCTGACAACCTAGACTTCGCTGAAGTTAAAGGTCACCATCTACTAAAAATCTTGTCTCTTCTCAGCTCCAGCAACAGCCTCCTTGGTTTATGAGTTCATCAAGATTGGGTTGTGACTACCCTAACATGTGGAGTGAGTCGGCTAACTCTATGCTACAGTAAGCACTCCCTTGCAGCTGGGGGTTAGGATACAGCTGCATCTTGGTAATGCTGGACACTGCCTTCTGAAGTGAGCTGTGCACCTTCCAAGCGCACAGGCCAGTTGCAGATCTTCACTTGATCGGGAATTTTGCCATAGGCATCCCCTTTCTCTTGTGAGTATTCAGCAGTGTTCAGTAGTACCTGATAGTCCTACACATCTAACACTCATTTTTAATTGTTATGGAAGATCTCAGGCTATGTATACCACTTTTAAAATTGTAGATACTGGGCTGGGCGTGGTGCCTCATGCCTGTAATCCCAGTGTTTTGGAAGACCAAGGCTGGAGGATCACTAGGGGCCAGGAGTTTGAGACCAGCCTGAGCAACACGGGGAGATCCCACCTTTACAGAAAATTTAAAAGATTAGCTGGGTGTGGTGGTGGACACCTGTAGTGCCAGCTACTCTAGAGGCTGAGGTGGGAAGATCATTTGAGCCCAGGATGTTGAGGCTGAAGTGAGCTATGATTGCACCACTGCACTCCAGCCTGGACAGAGAAATAAATTAAAAAAAATTTTAAATGTAGAAACTGGAATTTTTTTTTGAAAAGAAGGAAAAAAGGAGGGAGGGAAGGAATGAAAAAAGGAAGGAGCACATACCTTGTTTCTCCTGAAATATCTTACTTGCTTACTGAGAGGAAAGAGAAAGTATGCTTAAGAGTGTCAAGTTAGGCCGGTCAGGGTGGCTTACGCCTGCAATCCCAGTGCTTTGGGAGGCTAAGGCGGGCAGATCACCTGAGGTCAGGAGTTTGAGACCAGTCTGGCCAACATGGTGAAACCCCATCTCTACTAAAAATACAAAAATTAGCCTGGGGTTGTGGCAGGCACCTGTAATCCCAGCTACTCAGGAGGCTGAGACAGGAGAATCTCCTGAGCCCGGGAGGCAGAGGTTGAAGAGAGCTGAGATCACACCATTGCACTTCAGCCTGAGCAACAAAGCAACACTCCATCGCAAAAAACAGAAAGGAAAAAGAGAGTGGCAAATTAGTCGTTCACAACAAAGAATGGGTGTCGGAAATGCTTTAGACATCAATCTTATAGGGTCATGAACTATGGATTTCTTGTTTTTGCTTCGGCAGCACATATTAAGAATTGAGTTGAGGTTCAGTTCAGATTTCGCCTTAGAAAGCATCATTATCAATTAACATTGACCCAGTGGTCATTCAGGCCGTTCCATTAGAGTCAACTCTGCATCTTCTCTGAAGACACCCTGGTGCTAAAGAAAAGGCTTCCAGAAAACGTCTTCTGAAGTCTTTTCACCTTCCAGTGCTCAAGTCCTTTACCTCTAGATGTAAAATGAGTGTTCTGTCTCCTCTCACAATAAAATAAATTGATGGAGTCTACGGATTACATAAGAAACTACAGCTACTGATCAAAGCTCTCATTGACACGGCAATAAAGAAGCATACCTGGAAACAAGTAGTAAAATTCTACTATGAAAAAAAAAGTACAAGGAAAGAGAAATCTGGAAACAAAATCTAGGGATAAAGGAAGGATAACTGGATAAAGATATTCTCTACTGTACCAACATGGGAATTAAAAAGGGGTGGTGGAGAGAATGGGATAAAATGACTGACACAAGTGGGAATGAAAATCTCCTTATACAATTGTAGGGAAGGGTAAAAATGCCTGCCCTGAATATCATAGAGAATGAAGAAATGGAGGATGTGGACACACGGCCTTTGCACATGCTATTTCCTCTGCTGGAATAGTCCTCCTAGGGTTTGTCATATAAATGATGGACTCTTCTTTATCCTAATGTCATACAGAAATGTGCACTTCTTTACAAAACCTATCTTGACCACACTATCCCATCGTATGTTGGAAAAAAAATTTAAAAACACTGCCAATGTCTGTGGTGTAAATATTGCACATCATGGCCTATTTCAAGCTACCAGTGGGATCTCATTGAACACAGATTTGGCTAGTAATGCTCCTAACTGGCCCTTGGCAGCCTATTCCAACAGCTTCCCACACGCCGCTGATCCAGCTAGAGTAACTCCTACCTGCTCCTCCAGGTTACAGTATTCCATTGCATTACCCTTTCAAGTTCTTTGTAACATTTCTCACATTCTGAAATCACCCCCATTTATTTGCTCACTTATTGACCATTTCCCTCAAAACAATGTCAGCTCAGTAGCACGGAGCTCTGGGCTAACTGGATCACTACTGTCTCTCCAGTGTCTCATGGCTTTCATCCAGCAAGTGCTCCCCAAATACTCCTTATTTGGGCCCCCATCCGTTGTCGTATGGCTTAGAGACTCTCTCCAGGCAGTGAGCTGGGGTCCCTGGAAGGTGCTTCTCATCTGCTTCCCCTCTGTGGATGCTTCATGCTGTCTAATGTCTGAAATCACTGTTGCTTGTATGTTGACTTTTTTCTAAACTTCAGTGGTTTTGGGGGAACAGGTGGTGGTTGGTTGCATGGAAAAATTATTTAGTGCAGATTTCTGAGAACTTTTTAAAAGTTCTTTAAGGCAATGATGCACACCGGTCCCTGTTACTCTATCATGGTGAAAGCAGAAGTCCTATATGCATTGCCTGTTTAGATGAAAATCCCATTAATGCTTTCTTTTTTTTTTTTTTTTTAATGGAGTCTCACTCTTGTCACCCGGGCTGGAGTGCAGTGGCACAATCTCAGCTCACTGCAACCTCTGCCTCCTGGGTTCAAGGGATTCTCCCGCCTCAGCCTCCTGAGTAGCTGGGATTACAGGTACCTGCCATCATGCCCGGCTAATTTTTGCATTTTTAGTATAATTGGCGTTTCACCATGTTTGCCAGGCTGGTCTCAAACTCCTGACCTCAAGTGATCCACCTGCCTCAGCCTCTCAAAGTGTTGGGATTACAGGAGTGAGCCACTGCACCTGACCCCCATTAGCATTTCTGAGTCTAGGTGAAGAGAGGTAGTCATTGTGGACACTGAGGATTTTTAAAATTCAGGGCAGTGTCTGAAAATTCACTGTAGGTGCCCTCCAGTGAGTCCAGAGATAGGATGCATATTCGTCCAGAGGCATAGTGCATATTCTAGAAATTTCTAAGGCTTCCTACTTCAATGAGGTCGGAATTAAAAATGAGAATCCTCTTTGAGCACTGTTTGTTAATATGAAAAGCATCATTTAATTAGGACTAATATAAGATGCCCTGTAGAGTGATAATTTAATAATTTGGCGTTTTATTTATACAGTGCCCCCAGGCTGCTCATTAAAAATGGAAAAGACATTCAATGGGACAACACAGCTCTGCTGCTACAAACATTCCACGGGCTCTCAGATCATAAAGGTCCCCCTCTGGGCATCGTCACAGCCGCCTCCATAGCCCCAGAGCAGATATGCGTATTGCCAAATTAACCTTCACGGGCAGAGGAATCCAGAAACCACTTTTTCTCTCTGGAACTCAAGGGTATTTCCCATCCCAGGCAAACATAGACTCTGGAGGAACTCACTCAGGAGAAGGGTAGGCTGGGCACAGTGGCATTCCAGCGCCTTGGAAAACCGAGGAGGGAGAATTGCCTGAGGCCAGAAGTTGGAGACCAGCCTGGGCAACATAGAAAGACCTCTACCTCTACAAAACATTAAAAAAATGAGCCAGGCATGGTGTTGTGAGCCTGTATTCCCAGCTACTAGGGAGGTTGAGGTGGGAGAATCGCTTGAGCCTAGGAGGACAAAGCTGCAGTGAGCTATGATCACACCACTGTACTCCTGCCTGAGTGACAGTGAGACCCTGTGTCTAAAAAACAAAAGAAAAAGAGAATGATATGATGATGGTTAATATTGTCAACTTGGTTGGACTGAAGGAGGCAAAGTACTGCTCCTGGGTGTGTCTGTGAGGGTGTTTCCAAAGAAGATTATCACTGAGTCAGTGGACTGGGAAAGGTAGACCCATCCACAATCTGAGAGGACACAAATCTACTCAGCTGCCAGCGTGTCCAGAATAAAAGCAGGCAGAAGAATGTGGAAAGACTGAACTGGCTGAGTCTTTCAGCTGACATCTTTCTTCCATGCTGGATGCTTCCTGCCCTTGAACATCCATCAGACTCCAAGTTCTTCAGCTTTTGGACTCTTGGACCTTCAATCACAGACTGAAGGTTGCACTGTCACCTTCCCTACTTTTGCGGTTCTAGGATTCGGACTGGCTTCCTTGCTCCTCAGCTTGCAGAAGGTCTATTGTAATTGTGTGACTCAACTCTCCTTTATAAACTCCCCCTTATATATACATGTATCCTATTAGTTCTGTCCCTTTCGAGAACCCTAATACAGGTACTCTTCCTGCTTCAAAACTTTCTAGTGGCTTCCCCATGCACTTACAATTAAACCTAAACTCCTCACTTGGTTTGCATGGCCCTACCTTTATAACCTCATTTCAAACACTTCTTTGCTCATTCACAGCCTCACAGCACTCAGCAGCCATAATGGTTGTTCCATACTGGGGGCTAGTGAAGTCATAGGCATTGGGAGCTACTTTCCCTCTGTAAATAACTTCAGGGTGTTTCCCACCTCAAGGCCTTGGCATATGCTGGCTCTTCTCTCTGGAACCCCTCCCTTCCACTGTTTGCCAGACTGGATCCTTCTCATACTTAGTCATCAGCTGAAATGCCACCTCTTCAGAAAATCCTTCCTGTCCACCCTCTTGTCTGTTTCTCTCCTATCACCATCTGGGCTAGCCATTACTCTGATGTGTTTCTTTGGCTCCCTGGAATGTGAGCTCTGAGATGGTGCCTTTTCCTTGGTCTGCCTATTCAACATCTTTCCAGAAGCCAGAGAGGTCAGGTCTTCATAGTGACTATGTCATTCATCATGAAGTGGATCCCTAACTAAGAGGCAGAAACATGCCATCATGCCTGGAATTTCCTCTCTGCTTTCTGCCAGTCAGTAGCCAGGCTGATGACTCCAGATAGAGGCAAACATGGCAGTGTCAAGTGGAGAAGAAAACTCTGAGTGAAGCTGTCTTTGTTCCCAGGCAATGGGAGATATGGATGAACAGCAGCTGAAACTGACTGAAGGGGGAGAAGCTTTGGACTTGTTTGACCGCCACCCCCTACCCGCCAAAGCATCCTGCTCATCCCCACGACCGCGTTTGTGTGCATTTGCCCCTTGCATTCGTTCACGGCTCTAGAGTAGGATGAGTTCCTTGACGGAGGCAGTAGGTGCCATTCACCTCTGTATTCCTAGTGCTCAGTGTCAAATGTAAATGTTTAAAAAACAACTAACGAGAGACCGGGCGTAGTGACTCATGCCTGTAATCCTAGCACTTTGGGTGGCTGCAGCCGGTGGAAAACCTGAAGTCGGGAGTTGAAGACCAGTCTAGCCAATATGGTGAAACCCTGTCTCTACTAAAAATACAAAAATTAGTCGGACATAGTGGCAGGCAGCTGTAGTTCCAGCTATTCGGGAGGCTGAGGCAGAAAAAGCACTTGAACCCAGGAGGCAGAGATTGTGGTGAGCCAAGATTGCACCACTGTACTCCAGCCTGGGTGACAAAGTGAGACTGTCTCAAAAGTAAAAATAGAATATAAAAAACGAATGAGAGAATATGACGTGAATAACTCCTTGGTTTGTTTTAAAATATTGCACAGGGTGAACAGAATAAGTTGCTCGAAATGCACCTGTCTAGCTTATTTTCGGTTTACAGAGTGTGCTCTTTACAGCAATCCAAAACAGGCACTACACATGGGCAAATGCTGAGATGGGCCTACTAAAACCTGTCCTTAATACCTGGATTTCCTCCATCACCAAGGAGCAAAGCCAAACGGGCACACAGCTGGTGGTATCCATTCTGTTTTGTCTCCTACCAGGATAGATTACTCTTCTGCTGTTAAATACACACAACCTTCACATTCATTAATCACAATAACAGGTTTCACCAACTTCATACTAGCCCATCCCAGAACAATAGCAAAGAGCTATACAACCTGTTTCCACCTACATAAATAAAATGGTAGGAGCAAGGTGCCTGAGTTGCGAACTTAAAAACAAGAAAAAAAATATGTACAGTCTAATTTGCAAACACACATGCCTTTTAATGGTGCAGCTATTTGTCAAGCCTGCCTCAATTCTAACACTGCCAGCAGTGTGGTCGACTCACTATTAATATATGGAAAGGATTATTTGCCTTGTTTTTTCTTCAGTAAATTACGTTGGTCTTTTAAGTAACCCTAGCTTGCAGAATGGAATAAAAGCCCCCCTCAGATTACCATTTTCTTCTTTCCCCTTCTCTTGTCTTTTCTTCTCATTTTTGGCATATAACAGAAGGCAAGGTGCTCACTTAATAAATTACGTTTGCAGAAACTGTGGTGCCAACTGACACAATTATACACTTGTTGACTTAGTGGCCACTTACAAACAGACTTTGTAAGTCATCACACTTCATACCGAAAGCTGCTAATGCATCATTATGATCTAGCAGGTTGCCTGCTGGATTTTACAGCACTGCACACTACATTAACCTTTGGTACCACCAATATTTATGACCTTATAGGAAAGTATTTATCAAGCTGAAAGCCAATATGCAGGGCCGTGCGTTAGCCAGTGCTGTTTAGGAACCATTATCACTCCTTTCTTGAGGCATTTTAAATCACTCTGAGATAATGCTTGGTACTGGTGTGAGTGCAGGAGACAGGGCACTGCTGTGCAGTCTTGGTGGGAGTTTAAACGGGTATGATCTTTCTAGGGGGTGATTTTTTGTTTTTAGTTTGACTATCAAAGGCCTTAAAAAATGGGCATTTTTACTCTTTGACCCAGAAGTTCTACTTGTGGGAATTTATCCTACAGAAACAATCATAGTCGTGTGCGTAGATCTGCAGAAAGAAATTCATCATAGTGATATTTGTCACAGTGAAAAATGGGGAAAAAAAACTAAAGTGTCCAACTACAAGGGATTGGCTTAATAAACTATGTCCAACCCAGACGATCCCAGACAATGAGACACAAAGAAGCCATCAGAGAAAACAAAAAAAATTAAAATCTGAATAGTCATTGGATAATGACTCGGAATTATACGTATGATATTTTTAAGTTAAAGAGCAAGTCACAAAAGTGTATGGCAGGTATCATCTTTATATTTTTATCTATTTTCTAATTTTTTTGTCAAACATTGCAAAGCCTCTCAAAAGATAACCAACCAGGTGGTCAATGAGGTGATGAAGTAACTGTGCTTATTATTATTTATTTGGATATACTAGCTTTCCTATAATGAATATGGGTTTAACCACATCACAAGGGATTACGCTGTATTAGTTTCTTGATCTGCAACACCTGACACAAGGTAAGTAACTTTTTTTTTTTTTTTTTGAGGTGGAGTTTTACCCTTTTGCCCAGGCTGGAGTGTAGTGCTGCAATCTCTGCTCACTGCAGCCTCCACTCTCCAGGTTCAAATGATTCTCCCACCTCAGCCTCCCAAGTACCTGGGATTACAATCCCATGCCACCAGGCTTGGCTGATTTTTATATCCTTAGTAGAGACAGGGTTTCACCATGTTGGCCAGGCTCGTCTCGAACTCCTGATCTCAGGTGATGCACCTGCCTCTGTCCCCCAAAATGCTGGGATTACAGGCCTGAGCCACTGTGCCCGGCCTGATTTTTTTTTTTTTTAATGAGCTTGAAGTCACAGAATAATAGTAATAAGTGCTTCTATTTTTACAACATTTTCCAATTTCTAAGGCATGCTCACATCTGATTTTGCACGCGAGTCTCAAAACAGTCCTGTTGGGTAGACAGGACCAACATTCCTGGTTCTGCTCCCCCGATGCAGAGACAGAGGCTCTGAGGATGTCTGTGACTTGATGATGCTTATTCAGTGTCAGAATGGCAGAGCTGAGACCCAAGACCGTGCTTTCTAGCTCCTGAGGCCCCGTTCCTTGCCCTCTACCTCTGTCTGGAAAGGATATAGCAGCCCTAGGTAGATCAAGTCACCGTGTAAGTCAACTTGGAGCATTTGGCTCTAATTCTAAATGTACTGGGTCAGAGATGGAAAGAAGTAGAGGCTGAGCTGGGGTTCAGTAAAAACAAGCCACAGTAGCACTCTACCTAAGCCCCAAGAAACAGCACAGTCCTGTCTGGTGCCTATTAACATGGCTTGCAGCTTGTGAAGGCTGCAGGGAAGGTCGGGGGGGTGCCAGGGCTGGGGTTTTGATGGCTACTAGAATTATCGACTAATGTGCATCTGTTGGACAGGGAGGTGAGATCAAAGTCTCCCGAAGAGTATAAAGGCGGAGGACTGGCTGTGAGCAAGGGGCCAAGAGGGTTTGCAAATAACGCCGCCACCTCCACCCCCATGACCCGCACGCTGCCTCTCTCACCGGTGGGCTTTGTGTCTCAAAGGAAAACTGCTGTTTCAGGAAAGAAAGGGCGGGGGCTCTTGCCTGTCAATCTCTACAAAAACCTTTACTTTAACTGTGTTCTCCCAATCCACGTACCTAGTAACTACTCAAGTTCACCTTGATGCTCAGCCAGGCAGAGGGGCCCTAGGAAAAAAAGATAATTCCTGCCTCGAATGATAATCATGATAGCTTTTATTCTGCATGCTTGCTCTTAGGTAGACACGGATGCAATTTCGCTGTATTGCTCTGCTCAGCCCTCACAACAGCTCTATTCAGTCATTCACTCATTCATACATTCCATTCGCACGTTGTACGAGCTCCTATTTGAGTGAAACATCACAGACACAGGGATGATGAACAAAAGGCAGGATGGTGCTGACATTCCAGTATGTCCAGAATTGGTAAGCAAACAAAGAAAATGACTAGTTGCAACAAGTGTTATAAAGGAAAAAACAGTAACAAAACGAACAGCAACAACAAAAACAAGAAACGACAAGCTGGGTGACTAAAATAACAGAAAGGTCATCTCTCACAGTTCCAGAGGCCAGAAATTCAAAATTGGGGTGTCACCTAACCATGGTCCATCTGAAAGCTCTCAAGGAGACTCCGTCCTTGCTTCTTCCTAGATCCTGGTAGCTCCTGGCAATCCTTGGTGTCCCTGGTATTAGTCCAATCTGTCTCTGTTGCCCCTTGGACTTGTTCCCTTTCTTACAAGGGCAACACTCATTCAATTCGGGGCCCACCCTAATCCAATATAACCTCATTTAATTTAATTATCTCTACAAAGACTCTACTTTCAAATGAGGTCTCCTCCTAAGGTTCCAAGTGGACATAAATGTGGGGAACACTAATTCATTCAGTACATGAAATAAGCCCATTTTATAAACCAGGTGACACAGCCAGTAAGTAATCAGACACAAGTTGATCTGACTCCAAAATCCACTTCTCCTTAGTCATAATTTCCCTAAAGCGATCACCATCAAGTATCTGTCACCTCCAAAGGACAGAGGCATGAAATACAATGTAGCAACTCAAAGCCCAGTCTTTAGGAGTAAGCTTTGGGTTCAATGCAGGCTTTCCTGGTCTCATTCCCCTTTTCCATAGAAAAAGGATTCTCTCTTGCTTTATAAACACTTTAGAACACACAGATATGGCCAGGCATGGTGACTCATGCCTATAACCCCAGCACTTTGGGAAACCAAGGCAGGTGGATCATGAGGTTAGGAGATTGAGATCATCCTGGCCAACACGGTGAAACCCTGTCTCTACTAAAAACACAAAAATTAGCTGGGCATGGTAGCACGTGCCTGTAATCCCAGCTACTCAGGAGGCTGAGAGAGGAGAATTGCTTGAACCAAGGAGGTAGAGGTTGCAGTGAGCCAAGATCGCGCCACTGCACTCCAACCTGATGACAGAGCAAAACTCCATCTCAAAAAATAATATATAAATAAAAAATAAACACACACCACACACACACACACAGATACTACCCAGCATGTTGCAGATTCTCAATAAACTACAGCTGCTAAGAAATCCTTAAACAACAGTTCTCAATTTTAACATGCCTAAGACTGGATTCAGTCAGTTGTATCACCATGGGTATACACTGAGATTCCACTGTCTCCTCTGAAAATGGGAAAGTCAGCTTTATCCAAGAGTTTTTGAATTCAGGTATTAAAAGGGACAGGTGCCTAGAACCATCCAGTCCTCGGCAGTGATAGCTGCTGGCATCTCCATGATCATTACCAGGCCCGTAAAAAAGTCTTGTATTTTCTATCAGATCTCAAATGTCTCCAAGAATCTGACACCCTTCATTCTATGTGAGTCGTGAGACTCAGTTCTCAAACCCTTGTGTGAAGTCATGTGTCAGGCCAGCTTTGTAAGACTTGCCTAAAATACTTGTTAAAACCATATTCCCATGGGCCATTCCCTAAGGCTTGGATTCAGTAGTTCAGGAGTTGGGTCTCTTAAACACCAACCCTGGGTGATTTAAACGTATGGTGGGGTGCAGAAGCAGTAGGATTAGGAGGTGTTGTCACAGTACCATACTTGGTCCACCTAACCTCTTTCCTCCACCTATAGGATTGTTCAGAACCTGGAATATTCACTGAGATGCAACCTAGAGGGGTGGACAGCACCACACAGCCTCAAATGTCCGTACCTACAGTAGTAATGTCACTTGCCTTTTCTGTTTGTATACATGCGGTGGTGGTGGTGTTTTTAGGAAGACAAAAATCATGTGTACCTAGCTGGATTTTTCCCTTTCCCTCTGTCTACCTCCCCTTTTGTCTCCCCTCTATACTTCTGGTTTTTTTGTTTTTTTGTTTTTTTTTTTAAATTTTTCGAGACAGTCTCACCTCCCAGGTTCAAGTGATTCTTATGCCTCAGCCTCCCGAGTAGCTGGGATTACAGGTGCATGCCACCACACCTGGCTTTTTTATTTTTATTTTTATTTTTAGTAGAGACAGGGTTTTGCCATGTCGACCAGTCTAGTCTCAAACTCCTGGCCTCATGTGATCCACCCGCCTCGGCCTTCGAAAGTACTGGGATTAACAGGCGTGAGCCACTATACCCGACCTCATCCCTCTATTTCTATCTCCTTTTGCTGTTTCTCTTTCCCCTTCCTTTGCCCTTCATGTCTTCTCTTACTTTCTGTTTCTCCATTTTTAAAATTTATTTTGCGTCTTTTCCCCATGTTCTCCTTCCTCTACACTTGCACCTTTTTGGGTAAATCAATTGGAATTTCACCTGCAGACCCAGGTAATCCAGAAGAGGTGGGATGGAAAGTCAGGAGGAAGTTACGGGCCGGGCCTATGCCTTCAAACCCAAATTACATGCTCCAAGTCTGTCTTTGTCACAGGTCCCTGTATTCAGAGGAGGTTTGCTGCTTGGCTAGATATTTAAAAGGAATTATTTTCTTTCCCCTTTGACCAGTCTTCTCTGTGTATATCTCTCTGGCCCAGATAGCCCATAGGGTTGAGGGGGTAACAGTCCATTCAGAATGTTCTGGGCTCCAGCCCTTGTTGCATTCATCACAATCTCATCTGCCATTCCTAACAGGGAACTGCTGCTGTATTTTAGAGGTATCCCCAAGAAAGCTGCCAGTACCCACAATTCTTCCCAGCTCAGGTCCAAAGGGAAGAAAAACCTCAGTTGCCGGCCACGGCCATCTCTCTAACACAAGTTGAAGCACTGCGCCTTAGGAATCTCTTTGCTGGGAAACTGGGCATCTGCTCACCCAAGACCTCTTTGCACGCATGTGGTTTCTGAATGACCTGGGAGATTTCTTAAGCACCCCAAAGCCTTCATATTATCCCACTTCATCCTCATGACACCCATCAAAATCATTTGCCAGAAGAAGAAACAGAGACTCAAAAAACATGACAGGCCCAAGGCCTACGTGGTTAATGACTAGGAGAGCATGGCTGCTTGTGTGGGGAAAGCCTGCATTCTCTCCATTCCTATGGGCCAATTCTTTTGGGCATCCCCAAAGAATTTTTAACTAAATTTTGATTTCAGAAATTGATGAAAGACAAAACACCAAACCTACAGGAATACAGTGGTATCTGGGACAGTCTAGGTGGAATAAGTAGGATTTTCATTGCACATGGACATATATTTCCTATCCTCTAAATGATCGTGAACATTGAATTCACTCTAAGTAAGATAAAAGTTGGGAAAACGTACCTGATAAAAACAAACAGTAATGAGTTCCTTTGACGCAGAAGATGTGATAGCAGAAAGAAGGAATCACCTATCAGTGGAACTCGTTCTGGAGTTAAATCTGAATGGGGAAACAGTGTCTTCACATGGAGCTGTTCCTTTGCCTGGAATCTGCAGCTAACAAAGGGTAGACGCTCCCTTTTAGAAGCGATAAACTCTTCTGAGGGAACGCACCCTGTGCAATTTTGCTGAATGGCTTATTTTGAAGCCTCGGTAAGAGTTCTTTGTACTTGTCCTTAAATATGCATTCTGAGTAATTAGAGTGAATTATCTTTCTGCTCAAGGTACGTACAGCAGTCGGGGCGAAAAGGAGCTTCTATGGACTGCACAAGCCTTGGATTCCCAGGTACGTGGTTGGGGGTGCTTCTAAAAGGCAACATTCTGGGTCTTGGGCAAAGAGGTGTCTAATGTGTCTCTCACCTGAACCTCTGAGAGAACTATCCCTTCAATGCACGGAATTAACCAGGGTCATCAAACTAACGGTCCCTAGAAGACATAGGTTTTAGTGGTAAATGGTGCTGGGTATGAATCCAGCCTTGGTCACACAAGGAGTTTAGGGTTTAAGGAAAGTTATAAGACTCCTCTGAGCCTTGGTTTCTTAAATCTGCAAAACAGAAACATTCCTACGAGCTTAGCATGAGTCCTAGAATGACAACATGAACTCCCTTCGCTGAAGAATCTCATAGGTGTTTAATTATTGATCTCCTTATTTCTCATTCAAGAAGAGACAACCAGAAGCACTAATGGTTAAGCCTGAAGAAGTCATGGCTATCATGAGCAGTTTTAAGGACATTTTATGTCCATAACAACAACCATACAGACAGCAGAGACAGAGCAGTCAGCAATCATCAGATGTGTCGTATGAACCTGGCACCAGGCTAAGAACTCTGCAGTCATTGACGTGTGCTGTCTTCACAACTACCCTCTGTGACAAATACTTTAATTACCCTAATTGTATAATTGATGATAAATAACGTAGAGTAGTTGTGTTACTTGCCAAGTCTTGCATGGGTAATACCTGAGGGAGCCTGGATGTGAAATCAGGCAATCTGTACAGGAGCCACTCTCTCAGCCACATTGCCCACATGGTGCCATATTGCATCATTTTCAGGTACCTTGAGTTATTGAACATATTGCTACAGTCAGAGACCAAGGAGTTTCCAGTGAGGGAAACAGTGAAATCTGGAGAAAACAAAATGGTACAGGAAAGGAAGCAACATTGCAAGCTTGGGAGTCCAATATGAAGTGGCAAAGTGAGCCTTTGAAAGGAGAAGACAGAGGTTAGAAGAATCCTACCACCAATGAGGCACATGCCTTTCTGCAAAGCAGTAGCAATAATGACATACACGATAATAATAGAAGTAGTAGCAGCTACAATGTATGGAGCACCTTCTATACTTTAGGGCTTAGTGAGGTTAATAGTTTTCCCAAAGTCATGCAGTGAATAAAGGGCAGTGTTGGGATTTGAACCTAGGCAATGCCTACTTCCAAGGCACTGCCTTCTTCATAAAGGAGAAATAAGTCAGTATGGGGAAGGAGTTATCTTTTTGTCTCTTCTCATCTATCTCGATGCTATCTTCTTACCATTCTGATAATGAGTCATCTCTCACCTTTCATATCCCAAGCCTCATCTGAAGTTCACTGGGGAGAGCAGAAGCAGGAAGCCCACTGCTATCATGCACTTGGTCGCCAAGCAACAGACTACTCTGCCTGGTCCTTTGTGGCCAGAAACACTCTCAGTATCCTTATTCCTGCATTTCATTTATCTGAATCACCAATGCCTGGTGGCGTCACCTCTATGTAGAAGACTACAGGTCATCCATTTAAGCATGTTACTTTGAGTGAAACCATTAGGAAATACATGAGGAAACACATTATCTGTTGTGTTGCTTCAGATCATGGACAATATTTCATCTGGACTTCTCAGATGTCCAAAAACACGTTCTTTATATTCTCCCCTGTTCCACCTCCAAGAAGAGACTCCTATTTGGTTGGGGGGTGGTGAAGAGGTTGCACTGGGAATACAGAGAGATGGGGGACATCTGGCTTTCCACATGCTCATCACTCTTCCTGGAATGCTGTTCCCACTGTCTTCTCTTGCTGGACTCTTTCCCATCCTTCAGAACACAGCTTAACCGACACCTCCTCAGAGAAGGCTTCCCTGATCTCGTGTCCCTCCCTCCTTAATCTTCTTTTTCAACCTAATATGTGTTTTCTTCAAAAGGTGTCATGGTGGATTGAAGACGGTTGCACATCCTTTGACATATCTCCTAGTCAAAGGTGGAGTCTTTTTCCCTCTCTTTGAATCTGAGATGACCTTATTTTAATCAACAGACTGAGGCAGACATAGTACATAGCAAATGCCAAGGCTGAGCTTTATGAGATATGCAGCTTCTACTCTCATTTCTTGAGACACACCTTTTTGGAATTCAGCCACCACTGAAGTGTGTGCATGCTGAGATGATGCCCATATGAAAATCTGATTGACCAGAAACCACCATGCTGTGAGGAAGCTCAAGCTAGTCATGTGGAGAGATGTAGTTGGGTGGGTGGGGAGGTCATACAATCATCAAGTTCCAGACATCTGTGGGAAACCTTGGAACTTACTCCCCAGTTGCAAGTGGTATATGTACCAAGCTGATGTGTACAGCTAAACTTCACCCAAATACCTGTAACATAGAACTGTAGGTAAATAAAATGTTTGTTTAGGGTAGTTTGTTAGGCAGCAATGCATAACTGAAGCAAACATTACAATTTGTAATTATTTAGTTATATTGTTGATTTGTTTCCATCTCTCTCTCCTACAAGATCATAGTCTAAAAGAAACCATGGCTACTTTTTTTGTATTCCTGAATCTTCAGTGCCAGTTATACAGTAAGCACTCAACAAATAATTTTGAATGTATGATTTACCATTAAGTAAAATAATAGCAACACTATAAGAACTAATAGTACAAACAGTAGGGTGAGGTAGTTGTAGCAGTAATAATAGTGGTCACCATAGGAAAAGTAGCACAATAGTAGCAGCTATGGGCTACTGGGGCAGATAGACAGCACATACCATTGCTGGACAATAAGAGGCTTTAAACAAGGATCTTACTGATGAAGGGAAGGACTAATGAAAGAAAACCATTCAAGTGAAGCCCAGGCAGAAGATACCCTTCCTCAGCAAACTCTCACTCTCAGATCTTCTGGCGGGTCCTTGTTCTCCTCTGCTGGGATGTATGTCCCTCCAGGGCAATACTCACAACTCTTTGTCTCCCAATCTCAAGGTCTAGCCCAGAGCTGATCACTCTGCGGGAACCTCCATTGATTTCTCACTCTTTCTGGGCACAGACAATGTCTGACTCATCTGTTTTCCAGTAAGAACCTGGCACACAGTAGGTGTTGATAAATGTTTGCTGAAATAAATTTAATTGGGATCAATGCCCAAAAGGCAGATTCTCTCATTTCCATTGTTTAAAAATACCACGGATTTCCCCTCATGCATTATGTATGATGGAAATTAATTTATCCAGAATTGTTTTCCAATGCATAATTTTCAAAGGCTCTAGTCTGCATTCAACTGAAATCTGCATTGGGGTGGGGGTGGGGTTTGGTTAGTCTCTGGCTCCTGCATTAATTCCAAACACCATTCCTGAGATGGACCCAAGCATAAGGGCCTGGGTGAAATCACGTTAGAAGCCAACATTTCCTGATTCCTACTTCCCTTGGCAAGGTTAGGATGGATGCATCTCATAGAACCAGGTAGATCTTTTTATGATGTCTTCATTCCCAGCTCAGTGGCATCTCCATTTTTCCAACGCCTTAGAAGAAGGTGGCAGGAAAGAGTGTGAAGTTGTGGTTATGAGTATAGGTCTAGAGTCAGACATATTACTAAATCAGACTTGTTCCGCTATGACCTTGGGAAACACACTGAGTCACATCAACTGCCCATGTCCTCAGTTTCCTCACCATACAGAGAGCTTCGCCACATCCTCACTCAATGGTCACTCTCAGGATTAAACCACAAGGGATGATACCATCCTAAATTGTCACAGAAGTCCACAAGTGTGAATACTGTGTATTACAGAGAGCTCTGGCAGATTATTTGGTCATTCGATATCGACTCCAACCCACGTTCCAGACCACTCTAGTTCATACCGACATCTCTCATCCAGCCCATGGCAAGAGCTTACTGACTGTCCTTTCTGCCACCTCCCAACACCATTATTGCTTTTCTCCAATCCACTGTCCACATGGTAGTCAGATCATTGCTAAAATCAAACCTAATGATGGCATTCTTTTTGCTTAAAATCCTTCAACAGCCTCCCATGGTACAAAACCCCCAAATAGGGCCTGCAGGGCTCTGCATGAGTGTTGCCTGCTCACCTATTTATCCTCAACTTGGGCCATCGTCTCCCTGCCTGTCCAGCCAGCTACACTGACATTCATTTTGTCATGGGAATATGCCAACTTCCTTTCTGTCACTGGTGTGCTGGTGACTGATTAACAATCAGCTCTCCAGAGAAGTAGACCAAAAAGCTCTTGTCTATAGCATTGCCAATGCCCATGGTGTAAATACTCTCACCCTGGAGGTATCAAGCTACTACCATGGCATCCCTGTCCTGTTGGAAAGAAACATGTACAACTGACAATCACAGGCCACTAACAGCTGGCTTCCACATGCCCTCGCATCTTACTTCATCTGCTGTCTGTCCTACCCAAGACATCCCCCCACCTTTCTCTGCATGTCTTTTATTATTATTGTTATTTTTGAGACAGAGTCTTACTATGTTGACCATGCTGGAGTGCAGTGGTGCGATCTCGGCTCACTGCAACCTCCACCTCCTGAGTTCAAGCGATTCTCCTGTGTCAGCCTCCCGAGTAGCTGAGATTACAGGTGTGCACTACCATGCCCAGCTAATTTTTGTATTTTTAGTAGACATAGGGTTTCACTATCTTGGCCAGGCTGGTCTTGAACTCCTTGCCTCAAGAGATCCGCCCACTTTGGCTTCCCAAAGTACTGGGACTACAGGCATGAGCCACCTCGCCCAGCCTCTGATTTTGATTTTAAAAGTCACTTCTTTAAGGAAGTCTTAACTGCATCTCCACTTTAATTTATGTCTCCCTGTTGCTTGTTTGCACATTACCCTATATCTTTCCTTCACAGAAGTTTTTCCAAATGTAATTACAGTCAGCTCCCTTTTCCACAGGATCCACATCCACAGATTCAACCAATTGCAGATGGAAAATACAGTGTTTTCGTATTCCCACGGGATATAGAACCTGGTGGATACAGAGGGCTGGCTGCATTCAACTGTGTGAGTGACATGTGTGTGTGTATTGTGTGTTACGGTAGACTGTACGTTCCTTGAAGGAGAAGCTATGTCTGTCTTATTCACTCTTGGATCTCCAAGGCCCAGTTCTCTACCTCTCAAATAGTAAGAACCCAAGAAATATTCATGAATAAATGCATAATACACAATTATTGAGTATCTGCTTTGTTCCAGGCACTTTGCCTAACACTGAGAATAAAAGTGATGAATAAGGCACAGTGGTAGCCTCAAAAAGTTGATAGCTTTATGCTGAATATTAAATTTTAAGTGACTGTAAAATTGTTGATATGCATTTGATAGATTAATGTATGTGTGACACATAGTAGGAGTTCAATAAGTATTTTTGGGTGCCAAACAAAGAATGGATTTTCAAAACATATAAAACGTACAAAGGAAGAACCAACTCTGGTTTTGAGGTGGTGTCAGGAAAGAGTTTACAAAGGAATAAAGATTTGGTAGACTCTCCAGCAAAGGCAATGGCAAAGACTTCAGAATTTAATTCCAGCATGGAAGGCCTCCCTTCCCTGTATCTAGCTTCCTTCCTGATACCATCTAGCCCACTTTATTTTTAAACTATGCTGAGGTATCAAACACTGTGTGCATCTCTGAGCTGCAATGTCCAGTGAGATGTCTGGAAACATGGTTGGCCAACATTCTCGCTGTTAATAAAAATGGTGTGGACCAATTGCTCGCATCCATGAAACGCTAAGTGACTGTGAAGGCAGATTCCAGACTCCCAGCTACAGAAAGGGCCTGTAAACCCAGCAGCCCTGAGCTGGCCCAGGGAAATGATGGGAAATTCAATTTCCTAAGGGCTGTTTGCAAAGTAATCCAATACATTACAGTGTGTGCATTATTATTGTATTATATTGAGTAATATCACATTTAAGGAGATTTCATAGCATCATAGCCATGCACAAGGGAATATAAAAGCGGTTAATAAAAGAGAGAAGTCCAATTTCCCTTCAATGTTAGTTATGCTCCTATTATACTCAGAATAATAATCAGAGGTCCACTTAGCCTGACTTGGGAGTTAACAGAGCTGTAATTACCTCGTGTCTACAGTGTCATTACCAAGGGCTCAGCCCCAGTGTCAGGACACTGAATTCTCAGCCTGCAGCACTTGATATTCCAGCTAAAGAAGGAAAATCGCAGGGCTTCCTAAAGCCACACACACACATAGCAGGGCAAGTCAAGATGTTTGAGCAGCCCATGGTGAACTCTGTTAGAATTAAAGGCCCCCTAAAACCTGGATCCTGCTCGTTAGGATTTTCCTCTGCTACGAGTGGATATTCTCCTACCCTATGAACCCTTACTGTGAAAAGGAAACCCGCCATTCCCCCGACTACATACATTACCGTTAGTTCTCCCTCTGTTGAGCCTGGTGAAAAAATGCTCTGAAGATTTGCTGAGAACAACAGAAAATGCACTAACGGCTTTTCCCAAAACTGACTTTCAGTGGATCAAATCAAGCTTCCAGGAGCTCTTCCTGGGATCAGTTATTCTAGCTACAGGGGAAGTTATCCTGGGGCTTACCACATTCTACATGTAAGCTTCAGAGACAGGCATCAGTTGCCTATTTTAGTTAATCATTGGCTCTATTGTGTGTGCTCAGTATTTCAAGAGTTGCTGTGGTGGCCATGCACTATGGTTCATGCCTGTAATCCCAGCACTTTGGGAGGCTGAGACGGGTGGATCACCTGAGGCCAGGAGTTCGAGACCAGCCTGGCTAACATGGTGAAACCCTGTCTCTACTAAAAATACAAAAATTATTAGCTGGGTGTGGTGGTGGGTGCCTATAATCCCAGCTACTCCGGAGGTTGAGACATGAGAATCACTTGAACCTGGGAGGCGGAGGCTGCAGTGAGCCAAGATCGAGCCATTGCACTCCAGCCTGGGCAACAAGAGCAAAACTTCATGTCAAAAAAAAAAAAATGTTGCTGTGGTATGTTAGAAATACTGGGACCTCTGACATGAATCAGGGCTGGATCTGAGTTCCATGTCCATCACTTCCCTGTGCCACTATTTGGAACAACTTACACAACCGTTCGGAGTCTCTTTTCCTTATCTTTAAAATGAGGTAACATTACCCACCATTACTTTTAGAATTAATGGACTTAAATCATTAATACAATGCCCAACACCATTACTACTTGCTCTATTAATAATAACAATTGAGAAACTCATTCTTTGACTGAAGAAGAATGTAGTATTTACTAATCCCTCTTTCGTTTAAATCAAGGTCAGTAGAGATGATTCCCAACTTACGATATTTCAACTTAATGATGTGAAAACAATACACATTCAGTAGAAATCGTGTTCTGAGTACCCATACAACCATTCTGTTTGGCCCTTTCAGTAGACTGCGTAATAAAGTGCATGAGATATTCGACACTTCAGTATAAAAGAGGCTTTGTGTTAGATGATTTTGCCCAACTGTACGCTAATACAAGTGTTCTGTGTACCTTTAAGGTGTGCTAGGCTAAGCAATGATGTTCTGTAGGTGAAGTGTATTAAGTGCATTTTCAACTTGTGATGGATTTATTGGGACATAACCCCAGCATAAGTCAAGAAACATCTGCAGTGACATAGGTCCCCTTTTTAAAAAATACAGGGCGGTGTGTGTGTGTATGGGGGTGTGTTTCAAGGTGGAAGAAAAGTGCTGTATTTCTGATACAACAACTCTGGCAGTCACTAAATTCTGGCATTACACAAACACATTTTTTATTTTCTTTCTGGAGTTCCACAGGGAAGTCCGGTTTGATGGAGAGGAAAGAATTTAAAAATGGAATTCATCAGCCCGGTAAGAAATACCAAATCATTTATTAGAAAACAACCCAGAGGACTTGAAAGAGTAGCATACTCAAGTGCCCACGAGGCCCAGTGCGTGCAGGTAGAAGGGTACACTTGGTAAAACCCTACTACAGGCAGTGCTGGCGACTATGACAAATAGTCAGACGGGACGGGTGACACATCCCCAACATTAACTGCCATTTTTTGTTACATTTTTCCATTTTTTAATCAAAGCCAGCTTATTTTGTGAAAACTTTCATTTTACAATGTAGGCAATTAATTAATTTGAGTCCAATAAAATAGGCCTGATGCCTGAATATAGCCAGCAGGCCAACAATATGTACACTATGGCCTAGATCGGGGTTTGGCAAATTTTACTGTTGAGAGTCAAACAATAAGCATAATTTTGGCTCTGTGGGTCATCGATCTACGTCACAATTACTCAAAGCTGCTGTCATCATGCAAAAGCAGCCATAGGCAATACGTGAACCAGTTAGTGTGACTGTGTTCCAATAAAACTTTATTGACAAAATCATTGCAGGCAGGAGTTGGCCCATGAGCTACCATTTGCCAACTCTTAGCCTTGCTACTTCTGCTGATGTTAAAAGCCTGGAGAAGACTGGAGAGAAGAGAAAAAAGGAAAAGCTGCTAAGGGGCTCTGGGCCCCATCCACAGCTAGACTAGGCAAGGAGAAAAATGGCCAACGCCCTGTATTCCAGGGTGTGCATCCAACTCACATTCTCCCTTTTACTAGGTCCCCTCTGGTCTTCTCTGTCAAGAGCTTCAATATCTCAAAAGAGGAAAAATTCACAAATCCAATGATGAATATACCCTGTCTCCCCTTGTCCCCAACATGTACCTTCCAGAGTCAGAGAACCTCTCTGTGGCTCATCTCCCTCAAGCTGGCCCCACCTACTGTTGTCTCTTCCCCTTTTGTGTAGCCACCAGATGAATATCACCGCCTGGAACCCCAGGCAACTCCTGGCATAATTGCTAACCCAACTCCCACTTGCAAGTCAATTAGAGGGAAAAGGGGGGACGAAACCCACCTCCTGTCATTGGAGCGCTACATCTACCATTGCTTTTCTTAGTGGAAAAAAAAAAGTAGCTAGTTTCTCCCCCTAAGAAAGGCCAGGGAACAACCTATTTAAATTATAGTGTAACAATATGGAGCAAATATGCAGAAGTCAAATACAATTTGGGTTATAATTAGCAATTTCCTTGTAGCAAGTTTCTCTGGGAAATCCAGGTTTCCTCTTGTGAGCTTGCCAAAGGGTTTGAAGGCCCCTTTCACTCTATGGGGCCACTGGATGCCACTGGGAAAGGGGATGGGTTAGGGATGGGAAGGGGATATGTGGGTTTAGTTGTATAAATTGAGGGAGTTTAGCGCTCTACAGACTTTCAGGATTGTTAAGATATTTGCTTGTAGTGATATTATCATAATTGAAATAGTTACCAGGGAATGTCATTTAGGTAAAATAAACCACTAATGGGGTAATTCCACAACACGGGTTTTGGAATTTGCCAGGCCTATGTTTGCATTTGCTTCATACCTGTGCCTCAGTTTCTTCATCTGTAATTATGGTATGATCGCACCTATTCCTTGATGAGTTATGTCAGTGAAATACACAGTATAGTGCATGGCTCATGGACTGGGTAAGAGAGTGGACCATGTTTGCCTTTGAATCCCATCTCTGCCCTTATCAGCCTTGTGACCTTGGGCAACATCCTTGATTTCTCTATGCTCTGGTTTTCTCATCTAGGTCATAAAGGGTTAATTGTAGTCCCTGCCTCCTTTGGATGCTGTGAAAATTCAATCTAATTGTCCACAGAAAGCTGATAGTACCACTTCTACTGGGAACCCAGTATGAGCTCACTAAATGCTAGTGATCATTATCCATACATTATCAATAACTGATATCTACTTCCTCTTTTGTATCTTCCTTTCAACCCAAGAAGTTTCTATTTGATGTTCCCCATCTGACAATCAGAATGTGCATTTACATTTCTCTCTTTTAAAAGATCAGGGCAGCCCATATTGTTTGGATTGCATGATTTGCAACTCTACATTTTAAAAAAAAATTTTTACAAGAAAATTGCCTTTTCACTTTCAAAACAAATCTGCAATATTTAAGCCTTCACATTAACTGGTCCTGATGGTCTGGTTTGTTTTGAGTGGTACAGGATGAAAACCTTGGTTTGCTACAGAAAGAACTTGCCCATGGAGCTTCCGTCCCAAGTGTCCTGACACTGAGATGGCATACAAGTCCGGTCATCAAGCCCAGGTACATTCTGCTGCTGCTGTCAGGGTGAAGGCTTATTTTCTGGGTGGTGATGGCTTTCTCCCCAGGGCCCAGAAGCCAGAGAGCCCATGAGCATCTCCCTGGGATCTCCAGACTGCCTGGCTCACTGTCTCTTGAGAGTCTGGTTATGTTTCTACCAGTGGCAGAGGCCAGCTTCTGAACTGCTGCAGAGGTTGTACAGTCACTTAGACCTAGCTCTACATCAAATGCTATAATTTGACAATTTGACAAGCTCCACATTCTTTGGGGATGCAAAGGAAGAAACCCAGACCCCCTAGTTAGTGTCCTAACCCAGAAGTAATGATTGGGACTTGAGCTGGCAGGAACACACGACATTGCTGAATTCACTCAGACCCATTGATACAACCACCAGGAGCAGCAGGAGAGAACTAGATAAAATGAAGACTTTTTTCTTTTTTTTTTTTTTTTTAGAAGTCTGGAAGTCTTTGTGAGAATAAGGCCCACTCGTGGCTGAAACCTCTGGCTAGGAACCAAAATAGGATAGCAAAGAGAAACAGAGACTTAACAGTGTACAGTTCAGTGTGCTCCTAAAGGCAGTGTCATTGGGACTTTGTCTATTTCAATGCAGAGATAACCCTGGGTATGTGTATTTTAAAAACGGCTGTGGAATCCAGGAGATAGAGGCAGAGGAAGGGCATAGTACAGTGGAAGTTTTCTCTTAGGACATCCTTACATTGGGTTCGGCTGTGATACTCACTGTGTGACTTAGCCAGTTCACTTTCTCCCTCTGAACCTGAGCATCATTCGTAAATGAATCAGGAAGATAAGGTAGTCATTTCAAGCTCTAACATTCTATGAATCTCTGCACTGTCACACTGAAGCATCCAAACTGTCTTTTTTATGAACCTGAAATACAGTCTCCCTTAAAGGGTTCAGGTTCCTAAAATCACTTTTTTTTTTTTTTTTGTGAGATGGAGTCTTGCTCTGTTGCCCAGGCTAGAGTGGAGAGGCTTGATCTCAGCTCACTGCAACCTCTGCCTCCTGCATTCAAGCGATTCTCCTGCCTCAGCCTCCCAAGTAGCTGGGATTACAGGTGCCCACCACCATGCCTGGCTAATTTTTGTATTTTTAGTAGAGATAGGGTTTCACCATGTGGAACGGGCTGGTCTCGAACTCCTGACCTCAAATGATCCACCCGTCTCAGCCTCCCAAAGTGCTGGGATTACAGGCGTGAGCCATCATGCCCAGCCTAAATTCACCTCTTGTTAAACAAAAAAGTTTCCAAGATTAAGTCAGGAGTTATAAACTCAGTATCTTCAGAGGCTGGACAGATAACAAAAATGAATGAAATAGTAGTGAACAGGAGAACCCAGAAAAATAAAAATTGCTACTTATTCTTAAGAAGAAAGAAATCTAAACATTAACAATGGAAATATGTCAATGAAGTTATAATAGTGGTTCAACAATCCAAAATAGCAATGATTGGATAGACGGATGGATAGGGACCACATCCTGTGGACAGACGATTTGTTTGCTAAACTACTACAGGGTGCTCACCAAAGGGCTACATACCATCATGCTAATGCCTACCTTAATGGAGAGAACTAAAAATTTATTTTGCCAATGTCTCCAACATAAGCTAATCTCTTTTAAACATGGATGTTACTTGCCTGGATGCAAAAGTATTTGAGTTTTCTTTTTGTTGTTGTTGTTGTTGTTGTTGGTTTTTGTTTTTTGAGACAGTCTCATTCTGTCGCTCAGGGTGGAGTGCAGTGGCGTGATCTCGGCTCACTGCAACCTCTGCCTCCTGGGTTCAAGCAATTCTCCTGCCTCAGCCTCCCGAGTAGTGGGGATGACAAGTGCCTGCTACCATGCCTGGCTAATTTTTGTACTTTTTGTGTCGAGACAGGGTTTCACCATATTGGCCATCCTGGTCTGGATCACTGGCCTCAAGTGATCCACCTGCCTTGGCCTCCCAAAGTGCTGGGATTACAGGTGTGAGCCACTGTGCCTGGCCTTGTGTTTCCAACCCATAACTTATGTGACCTTTTTAAATAAGTGCAATAAGAAGATAGAGTGGGTGAACTCTTTGGCTCTTCCAGCTCTAGCATTGCAAGGTTCTGGCTGAGATTCGTTCCTGAATCTTCTGTTAACAGAGAATAGCCAACTTCTTTGTTCCAGCCTTGAATTAGAAAATTGCACAGAATTCATAGGAACTTACTATGTACCTAAAGAGCATATGGCATGTAATTAAGGGCATAAAATGATGATTGTGGGCTAATGCATGACCCAAAAACCACCCACAAAATAGATTAATGCCTATTTCTAAGTTCACTGGAAACACCTGTAGTCCCAGCTACTCAGGAGGCTGAGGCAGGAGGATCACTGGATCCCAGGAGTTTCAGGCTGCAAGTGAGCTAAGATGGTGCCACAGCACTCCAGCCTGGGTGATGGAGTGACACGCCTCTCTCACATAAATAAATAAATTAAATTGCTTAATGGGGCTATGAGCTATGCAGAGGCAATTAAGATCTTTGAACACTTAAATCAGTCCTTTGCATAGCAGTCTCTATGAGCTATAGAAAGGACAGATTTAGGTGTGTGAAGGTCCTAAGCAAATATAGAGACTGCTTAGTCATCCTGAGAGGGGAAATTGATGACAATAAATACAGGTATGAATAAGCACAAAGCACCAAATGAAGACAAAGTCACAATGAAACTTGTCAGATGGCTACGAGATTTGCAATGGAAATATGCCAGTGAAGTCCCCCTAAGGAAACATTAAATCCAACCCTTAGAATATGCCTAAGCTTTCCTCATTTAGCAAAAGCAAGACGTCCTCAGGTCTTAAAAACAAAACTTCAGTCATTTCCTTCTCTAATGAATCTCACTTTGTTTGCCCATGACCTAGACTTAGACCAAGAACAGCTTGTACTGATAATTTGTACTAAAACATGAGTGGTTGAAAACTATTTGTCTATAAATCATTAAATACAAAATTACCTTGAAAATAAATTGGGAATTGGAGTTTTAGTTTGACTCTTGAAACAGGAAATTTCACAATTCTTATGATGAATTTATTCCCCTGGATAAAATATTTTTAATGAAGAATTCGGAACCAAGGAGACCACTCTGATTTCTCATTATGGGTACTGTAATTATCTCATAATTATGATGATCTACCTGGCAGAATGTTTACTATGTGCTTGTGATTGTGTTAAGACCTTCATAGACATTACTGTATTAGGATTTCACAACAACTCTAAACCTCACATATAAAAAAGAAGAGGCTCAGTTATGTAACATGCCTATGGTCCCACTCTGGGTCAGATTGGGAATGAGAGTGCCAAGCTCTGTACCTAGATTCTACCCTGCTTCTCCTGATAACATCTAAAGATATTTAACCAGTGCCATTTTCTTTTTACCTGTCATAGCAACCTCCAATTCTGCCAAAATCTGAGGCTGAAACCCTAGTCCTAAAAAGAACATCAGACACAGAGATGCTCAGAGATATCCTGTTCCTGTCCAACTTATCCTAAGTTGGGATTAAATCATTCATTTTGGCTCTCCAGGACTGGATACTCTTTGATGACCAGGGTCTTTAAAATAATAAAATAGCCGTGGTATTGTGTAATAAAGGTCTTTAGTTTATCCTGAAAGCCAAGGACCATTTATTGCAGAGAATACATGGGAGTGAGAAGCATCGTTCTCAGGCTCCTAAGGAAACAAGAGACAGTACCCATGTCTTCAAATTAAATGTGAATCTTAGGAAAACAGAACTGGTATTGACAAAACAGCTCAGTCACACTGTCATCTGAAAAGACAATTTTGAAGCCACCGAAACATGTTATTGGAGTTTGCTCCAGGCGCAGGTCTCCAACAAGAGCACACTCAAAGTCTGTAATATTGCACAGGCTTGGGTCTGCTGGGGCCCTCCCCAGGGTGAAATGAGTAATTCCTTTCTGCAATAGCAATCTATTTAGAAAAGAGGCCAGTGTGGCTGGGCATGCCTGGGGGATGCCTTCTGGGCTTCTAGCCCTTAAGAATTTTGGTCTCGAGTCTGACATGCCTGTTTTTGAGCTCTGGCTACTGTTTCTCAGCCACAGTGACCTTCAGTAAGTGACTTGCCTCAGATTCTGTTTCTGTAACATGGGATGATAACACTTCATAAGTGGTGGGGAGGGCCAAGATTAGTTGAGATTGTGCATGGAAAGTGCTTAAAATATAGTCTGACATTCAATGAGCAAAAGTTACGATTTTTGAGATTTTTTTCCTGATTCTCATTTAGATGTAACTCTTCACCCTATTTTTAGACACGGCAACCTTCAATTATTTTTCCCAGCTTTCAACATAAGTACATGAGGCGTAAATCCTCCTCAAAGGAAAAGAACTCTGTTATTCTGTAATCCATCATCTGAGGGTTGTTTGGAAGAAAAGAGGGAGGGAGGAGATCTGGAGAAGGGTCACAGCAGAGGAAGGGAGTAAGAGAACACATAAGAGCAGAGACGTTCAATGGTCAGCTTGAGCTCCTTCCACTTGTAAACAGAATGGAGGGTCAACTCTTGTCAAGACCGGAGGCCAGGTCTTAACTGACCTGTTCATCTAAGCTAGAGGGCAGCCATGAAGAAACCAACCTTTGTGAGAATTCTAAGCCATTGGCCAAGAGATCCTCTAGGGCAGCAGTGCCCAAACTTTTTGGTACCAGTTTTGTAGAAGACAATTTTTCCATGGACATGGTGGGGCAGGGAGGATGGTTTCAAGATGAAATAGTTGCATCTCACATAATCAAGCACTAGATTCTCATAAGGAGCACACAGTCCAGATCCCTCGCACGTGCAGTTCGCAATAGGCTTTGCGCTCCTCTGAGAATCTAACGCCTTTGCTGATCTGACAGGAGGCAGAGCTACAGTGGCAATGCTCACTCACCTACCACTCACCTTTTGCTGTACAGCTCAGTTCCCAACAGGCTACAGACCAGCACTGATTTGTGGCCTAGGGGTTGGATAACCCTGTTTTTGGAGACAGCTGGAGACTGGGGAAACAGCCTGGACTTTAACATCAGGCAGACAAGACATGGGTGAGGACCTCAACTGCACCATTCCCAACTCAAAGCATCTTCAACCTCTTTGTCCCTTTATTGGTGGGATTCTAACAGCATTTAAAAGGTTGATGTGGTAACAAAACAAGATGGTGACCAAAAGAGGGCCTAGAATGGTCTTTGGGCCATGGGAGGCCTTAACCAAGGACAGCACACCTCAACTTTTCTTCTCCCGGACACCCAACAATTCTAAAAGTACTTTCTTTTGTCAAAGAGAGGGATAGCCACACCCAAACACACAGAGTCCGTAGGGACATGAACCAAGAGTTGGCTAGCACACTGGGTTGGGCAAGAGTGTGGGTGCAGGCCTTCTCAGGTTCTCTCCATGAAGGTGCAAATTGGTGCCAGCTCTTTGTAGGGTAATTGATCAATGTCCACATCTTAAATCCATGTACCTTTTAACCATTCACACCCAGAGGCGCACAGAGATGGACAGCAATCTTTGTACCTAGCTCTGTACTGTAACCTGATGGTAAATATCAACAGTGCAAGATTAAACCCAGAGACAACCTAAATGCCATCATTAGGATACTTCTGTACATAAAAATGCACACACACACAAAAAAAATAACGAGTTGAACCCCTAAATATGATAAAGAATAATCTCTGAGATATAAAGGGGGTACCAAAGTGGGTGTTTAGATTTCAATTCTGTAATTTTGAGAATGGAAATTGTGAGTAGTTATAAGATACAAAGATTGAATTAGAGACAGATGATAGAGATAGAGGGAGATAAAGATAGAGATAGAGGACAAGCAGGCATATGCTTGCATTTGCATAAAACACTTCTGGAAGGAAATATAAGGTATTAGTAACTCACTTCTGGCAGAGAGACTAAGAATTTGGGTTGTGGGTGTTAGGACATGTTAGTTTTCATTTTATATCCTTTTCCAATGTCTGACTTTTTAAACCCCAAGCCTGAATTGCTGTTTTCCCCTATACCTTAGTGATTTCATCAGCTTCAAAATCAAAACTGGCATGGAAAGGGTTAAGAACAAGACACCATCACCAACCAATGTCTTATCTTCCTAAAAGTATTAAGGAAATTTGGAGGCACAGTTAACACTCCAGTGGGAAGTGGCTGAGGCCAAAGAAGAAACTGGCTCTTTAAATAGTTCTTTTCCCTGTCAGTCGAGCCTCCAGCTCAGAAACCTAGCTGGGGCACCCACATTCCTTCTCCCATCAGGGCCTAGAGCTAGTGGGAAAGTGGTGGGAGCCTTTTCAACAGACTGCAGAAGCATTAAAAATAGAAGTTAAGTTGCTATTGGAGATACATGGAGAGTTCGCCACTTGCAAATCTCTAATGATAATATGTCAAGAGTAAAATACCTTGTCAGGAACAGTATCTAATATAATACAGTATTGGCTCTGTCAGCAATTTGATCCATGATATGTTTGGAGGCCTACATGAAATAGAAATTCAGCAGAAAAAAAGGCCTGCAGGGACTCATCTCAGCCCGTGGGGAACTGAAAGGATGACCTGGTAAGTCTTTTCTGTCTGCATTTTACTGAGCTCTGGTTGGGAGCTCTGGGTGCATCCTCCTTCCCTTTTACAGATTCTGCACTTTGTGTTAAATCATGTGCATATATTAGATGTTCTTGGAGGCCACCAGATGGATGGATGGTTTCTCTTACCCAAAAGTACTTAGTTTCTCAAAGAAATAATGGCCTCCACAATGTCCTTAGAATGATATTAAACATCGTGAATACATATGTCAAAGAAAAGTTAGAGCTATTCCAGATACAGCACTATCCTATGGGGAATGACTTAGGTATCTCCCAACAGTAACATTTTGTGCAAACACAGGGTCCTGGATATGGGGTGGGGAGAACCACAGTTCTGACCCACTTTGGGGTTAAATTCGTTACATAGGAAATTAAGAACCTGGAGTAAAGACAAAGTCCACTCAATAAACGTAGGAGGAGGCAGAGACAATTTGAAGTAACTTGTCATAGACCACGTTCTGCTGCTGTAGATCAGGAAAGGATAACTCAAAAGCGGCATCTCTTTTTTGACCAAAGAGAGATAAGTATACAGATGTAATTGTTTGTAACAAAAAACAAGATGGCTCCTTTATGATTCCTGTACTTACCCAATACCAGTCCAGAATATAAATCCTAAAACGTCCTTCAGGATCAGCCACAAAGCCCACCTGCTTCAGCCTCTAATGGCTGTCTTTCCTTTAAAATCCTACCCCTGAGATTGTGTACCATCCAAACACTGCTGGAGGAGACAAACTAGACAGTTAGCCAGTCCACCATACATTCACATTCTCCAAACTTGAGCACCCATTGCCATTCAAATACTCTAGGAATTATCTAAGGCAGATTTCTGACATGTTTGCCCAAGTTCAGGAATCCTTCCTTTGATGATGCTGCCTCCATTCATGGAAAAAATGAAGGCAATGTGGATGGAACTCCTCACATTATCTCTTGACTTGAAAATTTCTCTGCATCCTCCTACATTCCCCCTTCCTTCTCTTCTGTTTCAAAATTGAAGTAGTTCCAAATGTCAGCAGAATTATTTCTGAGTTACCCAAAACTGAAAACAACCCAAATGCCCATGTATAGGTAAATAGAGAAATAAACTGTGACATATCCACGCAATGAAAAGGAAGGAGCTACAGCCACATGCAACAATATGGATGAATCTAAAATAAATGATACTGAGTAAAAGAAGCCAAAGAGAGCGCATAATGTTGATGTTACTGATATAAAATTCTAGAAACTGCAAATTAAGCTATAGGAAAAGAAGCAGACTCATTGGTTCCTGGGAATGAGGCAAAGAGGAGGAGGGGAGGATCATAAAAGAGCAAGAAAAGACTTTGGGATAATGGACGTATTCATTATCTGGATAGCAGTAATGGTTGTGCATGTAGGTACATTTGTAAAAACGTATCAAAGTGTATACTTTAAATATACACAGTTTATTGTATGTCAACAAAGCTGTTAAAAAATGGTTTCTTCCTTCCTAGACTACCTACTGTATCTGAATACTCTTGGTCCTATTCCTTCTTATCTCCTATAAAACACTTCATCCCTTTCTTTCCTGCACCATTATTCCCTTTCTCTTGCTTCCTGTCTTTTGCACCCCAGTGGACCTTGTTGGCATAAACTAGTGAATCTAAATCAACTATCCTACCAACTGATTTCTCTGACCTCTTTGCTTCTCAGCTGCAATCTCTTTTTTTTCCTTATCACTCCAAATATTTATAATGGGCAATGCCCGCCCACTCCAACATATCCCATTTATTCCTCAACTCTTGTCCCTTTTGCATCTCCCTCCACTACTCTAGCAGAACTGCTTTCTTCTAGATCTTTGAAGATGTCCAAACTGTCACTTCAATAATGTCTTCTCAGTTTATTCCCTCCAGGCTCTATAGCCCAACATTCAACTGGTTGAATGTCCAATCTGAACATCCTACTGAGGTCTTAATCAATAGTTCCTCTTCTTCAAACCCTACCCCGTGAGCTCTCCAATGTTCTGTCCTTGTCTTTCTCTTCACTCCCTACTCTTGATGAACACCAATTCAAGCTTTTTTTTTATACAAACGGCTCACCATGCTACCTTTAGCTCTGAACATGTTCTGTCTACTTAGTTTCTTTAATGATTTGTTCTGAAGGTATCTTATCATGAACTCTGATGAAATGGTCTTCATTCCATGTATTTGGATATGAAGCTCCTCAGTGACCCCAGGGCTGGGACACTCAGTACCAGCCTCAGCCACTGAATGAAGATAACGCCACGCAAGCCAGGAATGGAGACTGATTCCCATGAGAGGGCTTATACAGGATAAATCCAAGAGCTTTTCACAGGTGGTGACTGGAGCCTGAACTTGCAGGACAAAGCCAGAGAGTGGAGGTGAGGACGAGGAAGCCAACCCAGGATGGTTTCCCATTAGAAGCTGATGGACATGTTCCAACAACCAGGCTGTGTCTATCCTCCACCTGGACTTTTTATCGTACGGGCCAACACACTTCCTACTGAGTTTTCTCTTTCCTGTTACCAGAAGACTCTGAAAGGTATAACCTTCTGACTATGATTTTGAAAATGTTTTCTCCTACTATCATCACGATAGATAAAAGCTGTGAATACCTGTATGCTAGAATTTGACACATTATCATAATTAACAGAAAACATATCCTATATCCTCCAAAGGCTCTCCAAGGAAAGAGAGCTTGTCTGCACATCAGATGATCTCACTGCAGTGCCTGGGGCACTGTGCTCACCCAACACGCTATTTAAATTCAATTGTGTTGATCTCTAAAGTGTTCTTTTTGCAGGGTAAAGATGTGGAGCATCTCAACTCCCCAACTAGATTAAATTTCCTTTAAGCTAGGCATCACTAACCCTTTCTTTTTATGTCTCATTTCATAACTCCTCTGACTTAAACTCTTCTTAAAGCTTTTAAAAAGCATTGCTTGTAACATGGAATTTCAACCCCTTATCAGACCCACCAGGCCCGTAGGATGTTGAATCCCTGCTCATTCCTCCCAGTTCATCTTTTGCCACATCACCTTCAAATCCCCTTCACCATGCCGGAAACATACTGGCCTCTTCTTAGGACTTTGAATGAGCCCAGATC
The DNA here is from genome assembly GCF_049350105.2 of Macaca mulatta. Taxonomy (NCBI): domain Eukaryota; kingdom Metazoa; phylum Chordata; class Mammalia; order Primates; family Cercopithecidae; genus Macaca; species Macaca mulatta. The sequence continues at coordinate 8,797,209 of NC_133425.1, read as the reverse complement.
TTTCTACCTTTACAACCTTTGACTGTGGTATTCCCTCTGCCTGGGATGCTTTGTCTTATCACCTTAAGGACCATCTCCTTAAGAAATGCTCCCAGACTATACGTCTGCAGGTAGCACCTCTGTTCTTTTTTAATTTCCCTATGGTACCCATATTTTCCTTAAGACATCTATCGCACATGCTATTTGCCACATGCTCAGTTTCTGCCTCTCATACTGTTACAAGAGGGAAAGATCATTTTGTTTGATTCAACCATGCCAGCTAGTATGAGTCCCAGCCCTAGTAGAAGCTTAATAAATATTTGTGAGTAAATAAATGAATACATAAAATTTCCACAGCAGTTAGCTTAATAAATAATGTCTGATTGCACCTTTTTTCAAAATCTGAAAATAACCTATCCAGGCATTACTACTATTGATTATCACAAAATGGCCAACACACAGTAAACAACAACCCCATCACTACTGCCTGGTAGTCAACGCAAAAGCAACAAACACCTGCTGATCCAGCAAACTCATTTAACAGACCAGGCCTAAGGTACAGCAACTAAATACAAAAAAATCAGTAGCAGGAGAGTTCAGAAGAACCAGAATGTGGAGACAACCCAAATATCCATCAATGGACTAATGAATAAATAAACATGGTCTATCCATACAGTGGGAAACCCAACATGAATGAACCTAGACAACATTGTGCTAAGAGAAAGAAGCCAGACACAAAAAACTATCTCTAAAGCAGATTGGTGGTTGCCAGGGACTGGGGAGAGGGAGAATGGGGAGAGTCTGCTTAATGGGTAGGGGGTTTCCTTTTGGGGTGGTAGGAACATTCTCAAACCAGATAATGGTGGTGGTTTTGCACTACCTAGTGAATATATTGAATACCATTGAAATTTGTACATGAATAAAATGGTTAAAATGGGTAAGCTGTATGTTGTATGTATTTTACCACAATAAATTTAAAAGAGAGGAAGACAACTAAAAATTTCAGAATGTATACTATTTTTTAAAAAAAATCCTCAAAACTAGCCTCCAAATGAATGAGGTGGCAAGTAGCCAAGTTAGTCAGTGGTTGCTTTTATCATAGGAAATGTATCATGCTTCAAACCCATAAACTTCTTCACAAATACTGCCTTTCCAGAGGTCTTGGGACAGGAGGAAGAGGCAGACTTGCCTTGCACTTAAAAAATGTTCCAGACAAGAGGTTTGGGGTGCCCAAGCTTCTAAAGAATTCTGCAGAAAAAGGTTCCCAAATGCATGTTCCATATAGGTTTTGTGGTATGCATGATTACTTTATGTGGCACACAAATGAACATTATTTAATTTTACTGTAATTATTTTTGCTGAGAGTTATATTTGATTAATGGTCAAAACACCAGTTTTCATTTACAGTGATGATAAAATGTCTGTTGTTTATATGCCTGTTTCTAATCCATTTAATCATTTGTATGCAATAAAATTTACTCTGTATGGTGTATAAAGTCACATAACCATCACCATTAAGATACAGGACAGTTCCCTTATTCATCCAAATTCTCTCACCCTGCCCCTTTCTAGCCCCTGATCTTTGGTCCAGCAATAAAAATGAAGAAACTAGGGACAAACACTGCAATCTGGATGAGCCTCAAATGCATGAGGCTAAGGTAAAGAAGCCAGGTTCAGAGCTTTGAGGTATGAATGAGGAGTAGCTGCAAAGGGGCACAAGATTTGTATTTAGGCTGATGGAAATGTTCTGAAATTAGATGATGGCAATCATCACACGACTCTGTAAATATGCTAAAAATCAGTGAATTGTACAACTAAAAATATACTAATTTTATGGTATGTAAATTATAACTCCACAAATATTTTATTTTTGTTTATTTAGAGACAGAGTTTCACTCTGTCACCTAGGCTGGAGTTCAGTGGAGCAATCTTAGCTCACTGCAGCCTCAAACTCCTGGCCTCAAGCCATCCTCCCACCTCTGCCTTCCAAGTAGCTGGGACTACAGACAGGCACCATTACACTCAGCTAAATTTTAAATTTCTTGTAGAGATGAGGTCTCACTTTGTCGCCCAGGCTATTCTCGAACTCTTGGCTTCAAATGATCCTCCCACCTCAGCCTCCCAAAGTGCTGGGATTACAGGCATGAGCCACCATACCCAGCCTCCATAAAGACTTAAAAAATATTATCTTACATCAAATTTTTTTTTTCCAAAAAAAAAGATACTTCATTGGGATCGCATTCTAGAAAGGCAAAACTACAGGAATAGAAAATTGATAAATGTGCCCCTTTACAAATCAATGAAGTTAATGAAAAAATACTTTGATTTAAATGAACGCTAAGAATGAATGCATGGAGATGAGGTAAATTTCATTCAGGAAGCTGGTATGATGAGCATGGGCTTAGGGACTGATCTGTTTGCCGGAGTCCCTGGGTGGATGGGGATGCGCCCCTGCTACCATTCCCAGGGCTGGGGTACGTGCCCCAGCGCAGGTTTGCATAACCTCCCACCCGCAGCCAACACATCCACTTACTGTGGCGGTGCCGGAGACGGTCTGAGCGTTCGTGTCCGCCGGGCTCTGCTCGGAGTGCGTCTGGGCGGGAGGGTACAGGTTTAACGTGTGCTCGGGAACCGTGGTCTGGCCTGTGTACTCTGGCGCGGGGTGGGGATGAGGGGCCGTGTATTCCGCGGGGATACCGTTTTGCGGGGGAGCAAACTGGGCCGAAGCGTAAGGCTGAGCCATTGTGTCAGGGGCAGCGGCTGCTTCCTGATTACCCTGAAAAATCAAAAAGGTGGAGAGAGGGAGAGAACATCATGAGAAGCCACGCTTCAGAAACCTTCCTCCCAGATCCCAGGACGATCGTGCACTGCGTACTTTCTAGGGGTCACCATGGTGCCACCAGCCCGAGATGGACCAATCTATGTTCATCTTCACCAGACCCCATAAGGAAACAGTAACCATCACTTCTCCCCATTTTACAGATGCAGAAACCGAGGCTTGGAAAAAATAAAGTCACTTTTCCCAAGCCACCCAGCCTAATATTCAAAGACGACGAGGAGGGTCTGTGGCTTACTAGATGGGAATTTTTTTTTTTTTTTTTTTTCTGGCAGATCCTTCTCATTTCATTCCCATTTTGGAAGCTGTGAGCATTTAGTTGTCCGCAGTGACAGCAGAACCTTGATTTGATACTTAAAGTGCCAAGAGAGATTAAATTGAACGTGTGTGTTCTTGAGAGGAGACACAATTTATGTAAGCATTTGAATTTAATCAAAGTTTTATGTGACTTGGCTCACATAATGGGAAGATGGAGTATCCTTTTAATGGTCCTAGTGTCTGTGTCGTTGTGTGTTATATTGTGTGTGTGTATGTGTGTGTGTGTGTGATCTCCCCAGTGCCAAAATAAAGCAGCTGATAAAAATTCAGGGCCTAATTTGGACAACGATTGTTCTCTCTGACATCCCCATTTTAAGCATTTCTGAAAAATATTGGATTTAACTCTTAGTCTCTTTAGTCCATGCCTCTCCCTCCCTGCCTTGCTTTTTTATGAGCACGGAGTATTATATAACAATTCATTCTTCAGATCTAGGCAAAACATGCAGTGTGACAATTACAGCCAACTCAGAAGAATTTTAAAAACACACACAACAAAAACCTGAATTCAAATGCTTCCATTTCAGGAAACATCTCTCTCTCTACCTCCTCCTCCACAATCCTACCACGACACACACACACATGCGCGCGCACGCACGCACACACACACATGGCATAAGAAATGGTAACCCAAAGGTCCAAATTTTCCATGGTCTCAGTAGATGGGATCAAACAGTCAGAAAGACAGAGAGAGGAAAAAAACTTAGCAATTAAGCACACGAAATAGCTGCCTCTCCCATTGTCTGTGGTAAATTAGATGTGACTTTAGCCCTCGTACAATGATACCAGGGCAAAAATATCAGAATTGCTCCTTATCTCTTTGGTACTCGCCACCAACATCCGAAATCCTCTTTCTCTAAAGCAATTTGAGTGCAGCAAAAACATGATGACAGAAAGAAGGGAAGAAAAAAATAAGTTTGTTCTCAGAGCAGCACACAGAACTGGTGCATTTGTTTAGAAGGGACCTTAATTAGAATGTTAAATATGACACTTGGAAGAGAACTAAGCTTAGGATAAGTTTAAACATTTTACAAGTAAAAACATTCCCATCAGGCTCTTCCCTCCTCCAGACAAATTTCTCCAAATGTCTGTGCCATTGGAAACAAAAGGACACAAGCGTTTCTTTCTCTTTCTAACATTTTCCCATAGCACTGGGGCCATGGAGGGTGTGCCTATGCTGAGGCTGAGTTGCTGCTATCTATAAGCAATTAACCCTGCCCATCTTGGGAAGCCACAGAAGACATGCACTGATACTGCTGGTCTGTCATCACTCCTGTTTCTTCAACAAGACCCCAGTTTCCTTCTGGGGGACAATCCCACTCTCAGCCTGTATGGTGCACATAGAGTTGAACCCAGCTCCTGGTCACTGCGAGATGAGCCATAGGACACCAGCCTGGCCAATCAGAAGGTCCCACTGAAACAGTCCCATGGATTTGGGTTCATGCATATCTATCGAGTGAGTCCATTAGTGCGTTAAGGCCTAGCCACACCACTGAGTCCCAGTCACCCCGGGGTTTTGCTGTAGTTTTGGGGAAGAAGTTCTCTTTCCACTCTGGCAGCTGTAAAAACAACATACACCTGGAGCTGCCAAGCGCTGACACTTAGGCTGGGCATGTTGCCTCACGCCTGTAATTCCAGCACTTTGGGAGGCCAAAGCAGGTGGAATACTTGAGATCAGGAGTTCGAGACCAGATTGGGCAACATGGTGAAACCCCATCTCTACTAAAAATGCAAAAATTAGCCGGGCGTGGTGGCACATGCCTGTAATCTTAGCTACTCAGGAGGCTGAGGCAGGAGAATCACTTGAATGTTGGAGGTGGAAGTTACAGTGAGCTGAGAGCGCACCACTGCACTCCAGCCTGGGCCACAGAGCAAGATTCTGTAACAACAACAACAACAACAACAACAACAACAACAACAGAACTGCCAATTGAAGGGGACCTATCTACAGGTGAGGCCAAACTGGAGGAAAATGAAGAGAAGAAACTGGGGAATAGAGAGGTTTCTACTGAGTCCCAGTGACATCATTTGAGTCTTGAATCCAGCTTTACCCACAGTTAGCACCACCCCTGTTTGTTTTAGTTACACAAGTCAGTAAACGTCCTATATTTTAACAGCTTTACTTAGATATCATTAACATAAAAATTATTTATGTAAGGTGTATAACGATGTTTTGACATATGTATACATTGTGAAGTGACCACATTCCAGGTAATTAGCATATCCATCACTTCTACATGATTTCCATTTGTGTGTGTGGTGAGATTTAATTTAATATCTATCCGCTTAGCACATTTCCAGTATATAATACAGTATTTTTAACTCTTGTTCCCATGCTGTACTTAAATCTCCAGAACGTATCTGTCTTGCAAAACTGACACTTTATACCCTTTATCTCATTTTTTAAGCTACTTTTTCTGTTACTTACAACCAAAAGGGTCTTGACTAATTAAAAAAAAAATCTTCTGCTGTTTTATAACTAAACTAGTGTCTTTTCTTTTTCTTGGCTGTTCAGGGAACATATCCTTCTGTACAGAAATTTCATAGCGATGCCACTTCTCTATGGGTGATGAAAAGCCCCAGAAATGTTGGGATCTTGGGAACCATCTGATGAGACATTCATTGTGCCAGAGGCAGCTTCTGCTCAAAGGTCTGTTTCTGTCTCCCCAACCTTCTACCTGGCCCATCTCTGAATTGAAAGATAGACTTGTGTAAACTCTTCCAAAGCAGTGGTGTGGACAATGATCATATGAAGACAAAGGCTTCCCTCCTCCACCTCCAGCAGAAGATACTTTCACCAGGAACATATATAACCCTGGGGGCTTTTCATCAGTGCAAAGCAACCTCAGGAAAAGTGGCCCATTCCTACTAGTTCCTGCAAAAAAGCCAAGGCTCCTGGTAGACTTGGAGCTATCTCTGTATCGAACAGAGAAGGGTCATGCCCTCCAGAAGCTTATGGTAAGTTAAGGGAGAAGAGCTCCATCCTCTCAACTCCATCAAGTCTTCACATTCACTGCCCCTCAGCTTGGAAAGCCTCACCTGCCACTTGCCCAGCTAGTCCTTACTCTTCCTTCAGTTCGCACCAAGAGTCCCTCCTCCAGCAGGCTTTCCTTGATGCTGAAACCCAGTCAGTTGCCCATCCCCTTTATTCCACTGCAGCTGGATAGTCATAGCTCACACAGCTCCAAGTACTGCCATGACCTGTTTATTTGTCTGTGAGCTCCCTGAAAACAGGACACTCTGCCACATTCCCTGTCCCATCTCCATGGTCCAACAGCATACTAGCTGCAAAATGGATACTTATAAATGTCTGCCAAGTGAATATGTGCTTGAAAAATGACCTCTGGGCTCTGTAAAGCCTAGTCTGGCAGCAGGAGATAGGGTAGGGGGATGAAGAGAGGACCTAGCAAATGACTCATGAGGCAAACCTGGCCCAAATTTTGTTTTTGTAAATAAAGTTTTATTGGAACACAGCCATGCTCATTTGTTTACTGTCTGTAGCTGCTTTTGTACTACAAATGCAGAGTTGGATAGCTGTGACAGAGACTGCCTAGCCCACCAAGCCTGAATCATCTATTATCTGGTCCTTTGTGGAAAACGTTTTCTAATAGCTGTGGCAGAATGTCATTAGATATGGGGTCACCAGTTGAGAAGCCATTATTGCATAAATAGTTTGGGCAGGAAATAAAGCAGGCAGTGAAGCAGAGAGAGAGAGAAAGGGGCTGTATTCTATCTAAACCAAAGAGGGGTGATACCTAGTCTTGGAGACTGGCAATATTGAAAGTGGTGCAAAAACAGTGAGTCAGAATCTTTTGGGGAATTTACTTTCCATTAGCAAATCTTTAACCTGTAAACACATATGCACACAGGCTTTAAATCTGCATAAGTAGGCTTTGAACAGAAGGTTCATGATGGCCTCAGACTTCCATGAAAAGCAGCCCCTTCTCCTCACTGGTCCTCAGAAGAAAACCTAATAGGTGGCAGGCACGGTGCTGGGTGCCTCATACCGGCAGTTCTTCCAGAGTGGTGACTGCTCCCCACAGGACATAAGGCAATGACAGGAGACAGTTTTGATTATCACAAATGAGGGAGGATGTGCTACTGCCATCTAGTGGGTGGAGGCCAGGGATGCTGCTAAACATCCTACAGTGTACAGGACTGCCCTGAACCACAAAGGACTGTCCCACCCCAAATGTTAATAGTGCCAAGGTCCAGAATCCCCACTTTGCATGCAATGCATCTCTAATCTCAATTTACCTTGTCATCAAAGATGCTCCAGGCCAAAGCTGGGAATAATTATTCAAGGTTACAGCCACAGATAGTTCTTAGAGAAGCCAAAAGTTAAACCAAGGCATCTCTTATCTAGCAAGAGAATCACCTGGTGGGTAGTTCACTTCGTTCACTTCATTCATTCATTCATTCATTCTTTTTATTTTTTTGAGACAGAGTTTTGCTCCTGTTACCCAGGCTGGAGCGCAATGGTGGGATCTCGGCTCACGGCAACCTCTGCCTCCCAGGTTCAAGCGATTCTCCTGCCTCAGCCTCCCGAGTAGCTGGGATTACAGGTGCCCACCACCAGGACTGGCTAATTTATTGTATTTTTAGTAGAGATAGGGTTTTACTATGTTAGCCAGGCTGGTCTCAAACTCCTGGCCTCAAGTGATCCACCTGCCTCGGTCTCCCAAAGTGCTGGGATTACAGACATGAGCCACTGCACCTGTCCACTTCCCATTTTTAAATAAGCAACTCCCTCTCTATCATATACACCATGGACCTGTGTTTTAGCTGTTGGTGTGTTACTCCCTGTGAGGAAGCCAGGGACTAGGGTATTTGATTCAAAGATGCCAGCAATTCCAATGGACATGTTAGGTTGGTGACCATTCGAAAGGAGTGGGGCAGCAGCCTGGGAAACTTCTGCAGTACCTCAAGCCTGAGGCCTGACTTTGAAATGCTTTGAGGCTATCTGAGGAAAGGCAAGGGCCAGCTGGGGGCATCACATAGTGCCAATGCAAACCACCCACCTCTATCATAAGTTGTGCAATTCTGGCAAACACAGAGCACCATGCTCTAGGCTAGCCATGGTAGCCAAGGAGCCTGCAGTTAGCATCCAGGAACATGGGGCTCCAGATTTCATCCTGTACCTAGAGTTCTCAAACAGATGTTGGTGGGACCCCCCTACAGTGACTTATTAACACTGACAGCCGTTCCAGAGAGACCCTAATTAATATTCGCAACATTTGCACTTTAGGCTAATTACAGCTAATATTTAATTAAGACCATTGTACTTCCTATGGAATTATTTTTCACCTTCAAATGGCTCCAGAGATGTCTTTGTTTCCTCCCTAGTGATGTTCCTGGATTCTTAGCTTTGCTGAAATGTATTTTCTGGAAAAATACATTGACATTAAGGGCACCTTTTCAACTCCAGGTCATAGCAAATCCTAGGCACCCGAACAGGCTCCTGGGTTGGAAACTGAAGCCAACTTCATGTAGGGGACAGTGACAGGCAAAATTATTTGGAGCATTCTGGCTAGACATTCCCTCATTTGCAGAAGCCTTCTTTCTTCTACTCCAGTGCCAAGTCCCCACCTTTCCCTAAATAAGTGGAATGATCAGAGTTTCTGATATCTGCAGTCAGGGTGCTTGTGGGTGTTCCTAGTTGACGAGCAGGATGATCTGCCTTGCAATTGTTCCCCACACCATCAAGCAAACGCTTCAGAAGCTTTTGCAAACTTAACGTTTAATTTCAGTGCCTGGACTTTCTTGAGTTGTTACTCAGTACACAAAAAGAGGATGAAAGGAGGCCAAGCTCTCATGCTTTAAAACCCACTATTGCTGCTGTAGAACTGACTAGAACCTTGAAATAAACAACATTTATTAGGATAAACTTAGAAGAAACTTTCTTCTCCCCAGTCACCAAACCTCTCAGTCAACGAGAGCGACTCAATGACAGCAGGATGGAAACCTCTCATTACTTAAAACACTCTAACGTGTAGTTTTCACTCTAGTTACCAAGAGCAAAAGGATTATTAAAATGCAACCAAGTCTGATTCCTAAAAGCAAAAAAAAAAAAAAAAAAAAAAAGTCATTTCAATTTAAATATTTTACTGAAGCATGAAATAGCCCGGCTATCATTGCTATTTTAAGACAAACACTGTAATCTGACTATTAGCATAGTGTGCCGACTCTTGTATGCACACAATCAGAGGGCCACTCTTCTAATGCTCAGACAATTTCTTTGGTCACTAAAATATCCTGAACCCTGAATTTTCTCTCTGAAGTGGACTCAGGAGACAGAGTCAGAGAGAAAAAAAAGTGAGAGGCTTTTTTTATTGTTCTTTTTGTTTTTCAAGACATTGCCTTTCTCCCAGTTGTTGCCCTGAGTGGTTTAATAAACTAGTTTTGAGAAACTAATAAGACAACCAAGAGCGGTAGCCAGTCAGGCTTTGCAAAATCTTTTGGCTCAAAATCTAATGCAAACCGTATCTCAACTGAAAAATAATCTTTAAGTGGCCGAACATGAAATGGGTCTATTCTTTTCCATGTAACTACCTGACTTTCACTGACAAGGCAAAGTACCTGCTTTCATAGCTGTCCAGGTGGACTTTAAAATAGACAAGTATTTTCGTGTGTGGGTGTGTGTTTGCACACTCACACGCCTGTGTTTCCCCACCTTTATAGTCAGACTTCTTGAGCACACCCTCCCTTTCTGCATCTGGAATTTATTTTTCCCCAGTTTATTTCCTGCTGTGGAGAACTTCCTCTGGCCTAAACTCAACCCTTATAATGAAGAAATGCACAGGAATTGTCAAAAGTTAATAAGCCAGCTGATCGTATCTGTCTACACAGCCCAGGAAAGCAACGGTTCCTGCAGTGGGACCCCCCACCAGCATGGACTCACTGGAGGAAAACTATCCATTCTTGGTGGTTGCCTGCAGTTTTCTGTCTTGCTGACGGTTTGTTTTACTTTAGTTTAGGAGCATGGTCTACGCCACTTCTCTGGCAAGAAATCGCGCATATTCAGAGAAACCCTCTTGTGCTGAACCGAACTGAGCTAAACCGCATCATGCCCTAGGGGCATTGGAACAAAGAAGAAAAATGCGAAAGGACACCATTAACCTGCTGGTTCTAAGAACCGCTCAGTTCCACACATCAAGCAGAAAGCGCATGCGCGCACGCACACATATATACACACACACACACACACACTCTCTCTCTCTCTCTCTCTCTGTCTCTCCCCACCAAAACTCCTCTCCTTTCCCCGGACATGATTCAAGGAGCAAGCTCCATGTCACAGACAGCACAGACTTAACGCAAGAAAAGCTTTCAGTTTCATTCAAATCACAATTTTGAGTGAAAGATTAAATGGAAAAAAAAAATACCTGCTGCACCATCCTGCTTCCTTTCTCCTCCATAAACTTAGCAGCTGTTCTTGTCCCACACCACAAAGCATCTGCCCCAAGCACGCCTCAATTACGAGCGAGGGTGTGCGCACTGTACAATGTGTGGATGATTGGGGTGTCGAGGAAGGTGGGGGGCTGAGGCCGCCTGGCTGACCTCCCCCTCAACATCTGACTGCTCCCAAAAGCAACCCAGATGGGACTTTTTCTGCCAGCAATGCCTGGCCCATCAATCACAGCTTGCTCCTCCTCTGGCTCCTACTCTCAGTTTCACAGCGCACCACTAAGCAGATGATTATATAGAGGAGGAAGGGGGAAAAAAAAGAAAAAAAAAAACCTCAGTGCTCGACCACATTAATAGCTGTTTAAAAAACATTAGAAATACGATTCTGTGCATCGCCTGGAGCTGGAATTTTTCATTACTAAACTAAATATATGGTATGCAAAGTTATAAAATCCAGCAGGGAGCTAGCTACTATCTTATTTTATTTTTTCTGAAGAGGGGAGGGCAAACATTCAGGGATAAAAGGGAAGAGATAGAGGAAGGATGAAAAAAGCTTAAAGAGATAGACAGATCGCAATAGGTAAATTTTTAAAAATACTATGAGAACATCAGAGAGCATGAATTTGTAACAAAGCTATGTGGTTAGCTGCAAATCGATCTTAAAAATACCATAACTGATGATGACTTGGAAGATTTTGAAATCCAGCTCTTTTGCAGACTGGCTGTGTAATCTTAGATAAGTTATTGTGACATTACAGGCACTAGTTTTTGCTTCTGTTTAATGGCACCAATGATGAATAGTTTCACCATATTATTGTAAGGATCTAATTAAAAATCAAATCACCAAAAACTACACACACACACACACACACACACACACACACGGCCTGGCTCATAGTATGCATTATGTAAATGAATTCATTCATTCACATTTAATGAAACGATAAGCAAAATCCAAAACCATCTTTGTCCCTACAGACCTTACAGCCAAGTGCAGCAGCAGACTTCAAGAAACAAAAAATAAATAGTAAGATGACCACAATATTCCAGTGGTGATAAATGCTATGAATAAAAAGTATAGGGGTCTTGCTTTCTCCTCTCCTTGGACTTTTGTCTTTTCATGGCTTACCATTTTTTTTTTCTCTCCCAGTGAGCAAAAACAAGAACTCATACACAAAATTCCCCAGTGAAACCCCACATCAATGCCAAACGCAGCCTCTTTATTTAAAGCTGCAAATACTTTGTTCTTCCTTTATTATGAAAACTACAACAACCAGAGTGAAATGTCAAAACAATTTCGGTTATTATTTGCTCATGTCTTTCTTGCTTGTCGAGGGAGAGGTTCTGAGAGTCCCATCCACCCTTCCTACGGATAGCTGTTTATCACCAAGCCTCCTTGCTATAGAAAGAGAGATCTTCCCCTACTGGAGGGAATGGATGGGGTTTCTGAAGCGATTAAACTTGTAATTAAATGGTATAACAGAGGAGGAGGTGAGGGTGGAAGGGACCGCCTGGAAGAATTCAACCTTCCTGCTTGTCTGTTTTGCAGGTTCTAGTTCAGGTGGCCCCTGGGCGATGTTTTTCTTTTTAATTCCCAGCTCTTCAAGGTTGGAAAGAAAATCTGGATACACAGTATTTGTGCCCGTCCTTACATTTCTATTTCCAATCATACTTTGGGGATCTCTGCAATGCATCACAGAGTGAGAGTTAAAACAAGCAGCCCTTTCAGATTCTTCAAAGGGATGTGTCAGCTCCCCTCTCTAACTACATAACCACAGAGGACAAGAGGCCCTGTCTCACGAGACTCCAGCTCAGTATGTGAGGACAGCAGCCATTCGCACAAATCATAAGCTCTTGTCCTCAACTGAGAAGCCAAATTCTGTCCTCCAACCTGTGAAAGAGAGACAAGACCAAGACGGACAATTCCCTGGTGATAGCATTAATGTCCTAGGGAATAATGGAGAAAATACTCAAAAACAAACAACGACAAAATAACCAACCAGGCGCAGTGGCTCATGCCTATAATCCCAGCACTTTGGAAGTCCAAGGCGGGCGGATCACTCAACGTCAGGACTTTGAGTCCAACCTGGTAAAACCCCATCTCTACTCTAAAAATACAAAAATTATTCAGGCATTGTGGCAGGTGCCTGTAATCCCAGCTACTTGGGAGGCTGAGGCACCAGAATCGCTTGAACCCGGGAGATGGAGGTTGCAGTGATCCAAGACTGCATCACAGCACTGCAGCCTGGGAGACAAGGTGAGACTCTATCTCAACAAGCAAAGAAAAAGAGACTTAAATAGAGAAAGAGTTAGAGTTTCAGGTGGAAACAATCAGAGAGATGCAACAGAACATGGGTCCTTAGTCATTGGAACATGAGTTCCTTGGGTATTCTTTTAAAAATATCAGATTCGGGCCTGGCGCAGTGGCTCACGCCTATAATCCCAGCACTTAGGGAGGCCAAGGCGGGTGGATCACGAGGTCAGGAGATTGAGACCGTCCTGGCTAACACGGGGAAACCCCGTCTCTACTAAAAATACAAAAAATTAGCCGGGTGTGGTGGTGAACGCCTATAGTCCCAGCTACTTGGGAGGCTGAGGCAGGAGAATGGCGTGAACCAGAAGGCGGAGCTTGCAGTGAGCTGAGATTGCACCACTGTACTCCAGCCTGGGCGAAAGAGTGAGACTCCGTCTCAAAAAAAAAACAAAAACCAAAAAACAAAAAAACACATCAGATTCCAAGGCTTCACACCAGACCTACTGCCTCTGGATCTCTGAGGGTAGGATCCAGGGACGGGCACTGTCAAAAGGTGGCCCAGATAGTTCTGATACCCAATCCTGGAGAACTGTCAGTCTGATCTCTTAGGCTGTAAGACCCATGTAGGGGATCATCATATCAACATTTTTTAAATGAAATAAACTACACACATGAGAGAAGAATAAAATACTTAAGAGCTGGTATTGTTTCATGAAAACTTTATGTGGAGGAATGGGTTCGGAGTGTAAAATCTTTTATGAATTGTGGTAAAAATAAATAAATGGAAAGAAAACCACTATGCTGGGCCAGGTAATTTCTAGTGTTAGTTACTATCTAACCTTTTAATGCCGTGACTATGAAATCAAAGTCAAATATCGAGGCATCAAGAGCATAATGGTGAAACTATTGGCAAGTCATTCAATATGTGACCCAGTTTCCTTATTCTTAAAATATAAATAGTAATATATATTATTCTTCACAGTGAGACTCTTATGATGCTTTAGAGGGAAAAAATCTACTGGAATGTATTTTAGAATCTAGAATGTCCTGTATGCACATACGTCCCATTGTGGAGATAAAATTGGTCCTCCTTCTAGTCCAGTGAAGTTCTTCCTCTAGAGAATCCAGGAAGAAGTGATGTGTGTTGGACTCTAACCTACTTTAGTGAATACTAAACTCATTATGGTACCTTTGGCAGATAAGAAAACTGATGTGCCAAACAAATGAAAAATACTTGCCAACACATGGATCTAGTACATTAGTAAGGGAAAGAACCAGGATTTTAACATAGTGTGGTCTTATTGAAGAATTCTTGAATTACTGAATCCATAATAAGATAAAGATGAAGATGGTGGTGGTGGTGGTGGTGGTGGTGATGATGGTGATAGTAATAATGGTGATGGTGATATCTGGTAACGAGGATAAGAAATAATCAGCACACCAATTATGAGCTGATTATTGTTCTAAGCACTAAGCATACAAAATTCAACAAAGTAGCTTTGCCTACATTACCTCATTTAACAAGAATCCAATGTGCTGCGTCTTTTTATCTTCTTTTTCAAGCTAGGTGGGATTACTTGCTCATGCTCACACAACTTATTAGCGCTAGGTGCCCAAATCTGTCAGAATCCTACATTATATATTCTTAAATACTTGGAGATGAATTCAAATCTGACCTCATTTAGATAAACATATAAACTTTGGTTCTGATAACTACACCAGCTTACAGAATTATTTTTTTTTTTTGAGATGGAGTCTTGCTCTGTTGCCCAGGATGGAGTGCAGTGGCGTGATCTTGGCTCACTGCAAGCTCCTCCTCCCGGGTTCAAGCAATTCTCCTGACTCAGCCTCTGGAGTAGTTGGGATTACAGGTGCCCGCCACCACGCCCGGCTCTTTTTTTGTATTTTTAATAGAGACAGGGTTTCACTGTGTTAGCCAGGATGGTCTCGATCTCCTGACCTCGTGATCCGCCTGCCTCTGCCTCCCAAAGTGCTGGGATTACAGGCGTGAGCCACCGCACCTGGCCAGAAAATTATCTCTTGAACAAAGAACTCTGAAGTTGTGCTGAAGCCATAATTCATAGAATCCAACAAACAACAAAGATGACAGAATCCATGTTACAGATTCTAGCAAAGCTACCTGTGTCATTTCACTTCCCCAGCCTCAATAGGGAAGCACAGATAGAGGATGGAAGCCATCTTGCCATGGCTGACAAACACCAGCCCCAGAAACACAAGCCAACCGAGTGGGCGGCCGACTTGCAGTGAGGGGGTGTTATGTTTGCAAAATGTTCCATCCTGATATTCCATTTGGAGTTAACAGAAGGCAATGGAGAGGTTGTTTTTCTCAACTCTTTAAAAGTCACTGACAATAAAATATTTATGCTACTTTGTGTAAGTCAGAGACCTGGATATGGTCACTTCTGAGGTGATAATTCCAAAAGGAAACATAGTTAACCCTTAAAAAATTAGCAACATCCAGAACAAGTGAAGTTCCCAACCAACGCATCAGGCACTTAGGAAGATGGAGTTTCTCACTTTTCCAGGGTCTCACAGGACCCTGTCTTACCATTTAAAACCCCTGTCAAAGTATGACATTATATACACATTGTGGTGTCCATCTCCAACTGGACTGTGAACTCTATGAGTACAGGAACCTTGTCTGATTTCCTTTTTTTTTTTGTCTATCACTGTTGCCTCAAGCATCTCAGTGTCTGAGGTGCACACACATGCAAGCACACATACACACACAGACACATACAAAAGCATTCAAAATGTTTTGTTGAATAAAAAATGAATCCCAAGCTAGTCCCTTCATTTTTACTAGTACTGAGACATGTTCTGACTCACTCAGCACCTCGGGGCACTGAGCGCAAGGTCAAAACCATCCACTGTTGCCCTGCATTACTGAAAAAGTTTCCCCATTGGAATATCTGAACACTGCACTGAAGCATTTCTTGCCAGAAAGGCATGCCGCATAGGGCTTCACCTGTCTGTTTGTGAAATTGCTGCAAATGCCTTATTATTGCCTGTTATTAATATAAACTAACAACCAGAGCAGCTGGTATTCTTCGAGAACCTTCTAAGTATCGAACAATGTTAGTCACTATATACACACACACACACACACACACACACACGTATATATACGTGTATATATACACGTGTACGTGATAAGTGAGATTTTATGTATATATATGTGTGTGTGTACATATATATGTGTATGTATATGTGTGTATATATATGTGTAATCTCACTTCATATGTGTGTATATATGTATATGTATATATGTATATGTGTGTGTATATGTAATCTCACTTCATGTGTCTGTATATATGTATATATGTATGTGTGTATATATGTGTAATCTCACTTCATATGTGTGTATATATGTATATGTATATATGTGTGTATATGTGTAATCTCACTTCATGTGTGTGTATATATGTATATGTATATATGTATATGTGTGTGTATATATGTGTAATCTCACTTCATATGTGTATACATATATATAATCTCACTTCATCTCCACAGGAGCTAGAGTAATAAACTCATTTTTAGCACACCCACTTCACAGATAAGGAAACATAAGGTCTTGAAGTGAATAAGTGCAAATCCAGACCTCAAATCTAAGTCTTTCTCCAACAGTGAGGTCCTTTCCTTTATCTATAATTGACCTTTTGGTGGGCTAAGATAAGAGGTGATATTTGTGAGAGTTACGGTGGAACAATTCACCATTAAATATTTCTGAGACATTCTAACAAAGCCTTTTAGTATCCTAGGCAAAATTAGAGGTTGCCAGAAAGGCGCAAGACCGTGTTCCTGCCATCCTAAGATCCAGAACCCAGGTAGGTTAATCACGTTAATGATGATAGTGTTACTGATACATTCTTGATAATAACAATAATACAATTAGAAGGGCTTAAGCCACATGCTTGCCACTGCCCTAAATGTTCTGTAAATAGAACTTCCATCAATGCAGCCCACAGCCCAATGATATAGGCAAAAACATCATCTTCATTTCATAAATAATAGGCTTTGAGAGGCTAAGAAAATTATCTCAGGTCATGATGGTTGCATGAAGAAATTTATACCAACCCAACTCTGAGCCCAGAGCCTAGCCTATGACTGCCATTATTTTCAACTTTTTATTTTCGAATAATCAAAGAGATATAATTATACAGACTTTCAAAAAATGTAGAATAAGGTCTTGGGTACCGTTTATTCATTTTCCCCCATGATAACCTCTTGCATAACTATAATACACTGTCAAGACCAGAAAGCACAGCTGTTGTAAGTACTTGGCTATCAATACAACCATCACCACTGCCATCCATTCCTGAGTGACAGCTGGGGCTGCCCATCACTGCCAAAGATATACTTGTATGGGCAGAAGGGCAGATAGACAAGTAGAAAATCAAACTCTGCAAATAAACATTGGCAAAAGTGAATTTTTGTAAGGCAAAGAACAGACAGATACATTTTGAATTTTAATTCAATAGGGATTCTCCGCCTCCCGGGTATGCAGGAAGCCTCAATCCTGAACAGACTTTCATAATCCAACTCCTTTCACCAGCCCACTTTTTCTAAAGGGGGAAAAGTTCTTACTAGTACCACCAGAGTAACATCAGTGTCAAATTCACATTCAAGATAAATTTAGATAACTTGTGCTATTGCTAATACTACTACATTTAACCAAATCCACAAGAGGAAAAGGATGGATTCTGTCCCCTTAAATAGCTGGCTTGCAGTTACCCTACAGATATAGTTTGAGATAATATCGCCATGTGACTTATTCCATCATAGCTGTCCAGAGTATTCTCTGTCTGCTTCTAAAGAAGGAAACTGATAGATTTAATGTGAGACAACTTTCTTCGTAAGAGAGGAAGTCCTTATACATACAAACAAAACCAAATAGCTTAGAGAGACAGCAACTCCGCCATGAATGTTGCTGACTATGGCATACCACTAAGAATGTCACCAAGGGTCTCTTGCTAGATTTGGAGAATTGGGAGCATTAAGTCACACTGATGAAAGGCGAATCATATACCCTCCCCCCTGGGATTAGGTTACAGATGACGGAATGTTCTTGTGAAGAGAAAAGTAAACATTCTAGCTACAAAGTAGTGCAAGGAGTGGATACCATCATCTTGGACATGCATAAATTCAGAATAATATATGTTTTTATTTTTAAGACAGAGTCTCGCTCTATCACCCAGGCTGGAGTGCAGTGATGCGATCTCAGCTCACTGCAACCTCAGTGTGCCAGATTCAAGCAATTATCCTGCCTCAGCCTCCCGAGTAGCTAGGATTACAGGCACCTGCCACCACACTTGGCTAATTTTTGTAGTTTTAGTAGACAGGGAGTTTCACCATGTTGGCCAGCCTGGTCTCAAACCCTGACCTCAGATGATCTGCCCATCTTGGCCTTTCAAATTTCTGGGATTACAGGCATGAGCCACTACTCACAGCCAATTCAGAATCATTTCTTATACCACACTGTAAATTTTTCTACCCATCAAAAAAGTCTGTGCCCCACTACCACTAATTGACATACCTTCGATTTCTTCTTCAGCCCCTTCTCAAAGCTAGGTACCTAAACATAGCCTAAACAATCCAATGGCTTTGTGGAGGCATGATATAGTGAGAATTTAGCAACTACCTGCCACCCCCACATTGTTTATAAAGAATGTACAAAGCCAAGCATCTGCCTGTAGTTTTAATTATTCAATTTTCTTACATGAAAACCAGAGACCTCCCATAATGTTGTAAGCTCTTTAAGGGCAGGTGGTTGTCCATGTATCTTTAATGGTTCCCTCTTTTTCTTTTGCACATTGTAATCAGGCGTTTGACATGATAAATATCGTTGGCTTGCATTCACCTCACTTGTAGAAAGATGTCTAATCTGGTTACTGCAACAGGCAAAGATGATAAAATATGACCTTGTCTTTCATTGTGTGTTGCGTAAGTTTTAGCCTCTCATAGTTTGCCAACTGAAAAAAAAAAGGCTGTCATAAAATGAATGATAGTGGGACTTGGAAGAAATGAAATTAGGAGAGACTGCCAGAAAGCAATGGCAATGAACTATTCAAATAGGCAAGAACATGATACACAATTGTTTTAGGAGTTAAGTATTGAGTATCTGTTGGATGGCAGGGACTGTGCTGTTTGGGGGCTACACTGGTGAATAAGATAGACATAGCCCAGGTACCTCTATAGCTACAGGCTGGCAGGGGTCATAGAATAGCCTAGAGATTTACAGTGCAATAGGGTACATGCCCAGAGAAAAGAAATGTCAGAAACGAAAGGATTTATCAGGTAAGGTTTTCCAGAAGAACTGATGTCTAACCTGAGGGTCTTGAAGAGGGAGCAGGAAACAGCCAGGTGGTAGGATATAGACTGACAAAACAATACGTAGAAAGGCCAACTGCAATGGTAAATGTTAGGATACAATATCTCATACCCAGGGTGGCAGCATCAGTGAAAATGAAGTAGAAGAAAGCAATGAGGACATTTTCAGAGTCATAGGACCTATAAAATAGAGAGCTGGGCTGAAGACCTGGAGGCTACTGGATTGTAAGTCTCTCAAAAGCAGAGACCTAGGTTCTGTCTTATAGGACACCATATCCCCAGCACTATCGGAATGGCATGCACAGAGTGAGTGATCAAACACGATTTGATTCAATCAAAGAGTAAATGCAACAATGATACATGCCAAGACAAAGCTGTCTTATGCATTCCCTTGTCTTAGGAAAGAAAGAAGAAAGTAAGAACAGAGAGGGGGTTGATAATTTAAGCTACATATTGATATTACCTTCTCACTGGAAGTAACTCTAATGCTTGAAATAGAAGAAATAAGCAGAGGAAACAAGTAGTCACTTTAAGTAAATAGGACAAAGGATCATTCTCTTCTCCATCACCATCATTACAATATCTCAGCTGGGGTGTATTAGTCTGTTCTCACGCTGCAAGTAAAGACATACCTGAGACTGGGTAATTTATAAAGGAAGGAGGTTTAATTGACTCACAATTCATCATGGCTGGAGAGGCCTCAGGAAACTTACAATCATGGCAAAGGGGGAAGCACGTGGTGCTTCACGTGGTGGCAGGAAAGAGAAGGGCCGAGCAAAGCAGGGGGAAAGCCTCTTATAAAACCATCAGATCTCGTGAGAACTCACTCACTATTACAAGAACAGCATGGAGGTAACTGCCCCCATGATTCAACTACCTGCCACCGGGGATCCCTCCCACGAGACGTGGGGATTATGGGAACTAGAGTTCAAGATGAGATTTAGGTGGGGACAGAGTCAAACCATGTCATGGGGATAGGTTGTAAAGGTTATTGGGAGCATTTAAACATAATCTTTTTTAGCCTTAATACAATATTGAAAGAAAGTCAGAATGGGTATCATTCATATCTATCTAATGGAAGAAGCTGAGGGCCAGGTAGCTCAGTGAAATGCCCAAATCATATCTAGTGATATGAATCCTAGAAGTATTTCCAGTACATCAAACTGTTCCCTAAGTTTTTCATCCATATGACCTGACAAGTCTAGCTACAACAATAGGCTTAGTTGCATGATGCATTTCTAGGTTTCCTCCATTTCCATCTCATAAACTTTTAAGGGGGAATAAGAAAACTGAATATGGACATTGTAACAGTTGAAACAAAATGGCTAGACCTCTCATCAGAACAAAGGGGAAAAACAGCTTCACTGGACTTACAAATTCAGTACAACCCAACTAAGCAGAAGCACACATTACTGAAGTTACTACTATTTTGTAAGTATGTTCAAAGGAATTGAAACCAAACAGTTCCATCTTGGCAGCGGAAAAGCCAAGTTCAGTAACTGGCCGTGGCCCAATATGAGGATCTCTAAGCCTATACATCAACTAGTGTCTCCACTTGAGACTGGATAACCTGTGATTCTTCATATGATTGATCAGTGCATAAATATTATTCTTCTGTAGCTAAGGATGTGTGATCTTTTAAGGACATCTGCCTGATTGAATGCTGAGCCCAGTGGGTTGCAGCTTAGAGTACTTCAGGGCCTGACTGACTTGAAGAAGAGGTTTTGCATAATGTCAAGGTGCACTCAAGGAAAACCAGGGTTTTTTGGAAATATGGAAAACGTTTGCCTGATTGGTAAATCAGAGGGAAGAAGCATAGCAGTGAACTTTTTTTTTTTTTCCAGATACTCACAGTGTAGAAGTCTGGCCCAATAATTGTGTGCAACTTAGGACATTGTAGTTAATTGTCTCAACAACTGCGAAGTAGATAATGCCAAGGAAACTGAGAATAATCGACATAAAATATGTCTAATTCAAAACACCGCCAAAGGAAAACCTTAGTATATGTTGAGTTGCGATTCTGGTGCATTTGTTTTTGCATAGTCTAACTGCCCATTGGCTGCATTCATCCTCTTCACTTACTGTCTTTTTCTCATTTGATTTTTAACACATCTATCTTCTTTAGACAGAATGGAATATTCTTGGAATGCAGTCAATGTAGCCAAAAATTATCTTTATACTCAATTTCTATTTTTTTCATGTATCTGACTTAAATTTATTGAACACATACTGTTATTGGTTGAATTATCTTCTTTTCAAATACAAATACTAAAGTCCTAGCTCCCAGTGTTTCAGAACGTAACCTTATATGGGAATGGGGTCACTGCAGATGTAATTAGTTAAGATGAGGTCATGCTTGAATAGGGAGCTTCTAAATCCCATATGACTGTGTCTTATAAAATGGGAAAATGTGGACACAGATATGCACACCATCTGAAAATGAATGGGTGATGCTTCCACAACTCAACGGATGCCAAAGATTGTCAGTAAACTTCCAGAAGATAGGAAAGCAGCATGGGGCAGATTCTCCTCCCAGTGCTCAGAAGGAACCAGCCCTATCCACACCTTTATCTTAGACTTCAGGCCTCCAGAACTGTAAGCCAGTAAATTTCTATTTGAAGTCACCCAGTTTGTGGTTCTTTGTTTTAGTAGCCCTGGGAAATTAATACATCTATTATGTGCTAGTCATGGAAGACATAGTACTGAGCGATGTCATTGTCTACTTCATGGAGTTTGAGGTCCAGTGATAGAAATGAAACAATTAGGAAAACAGCTGAGGATGCTGTGACATCTTATCCTCTTAATTTGTTGCTTATACACTTACACTTAAGAGGAGAAAGTTGGAGCACGTGACAATTTTCATGTGATCTCATTTGCTCTCTGTGAAGCAGATATTGTAATCCTAGTCAGAGAACTTTAAGAGCTTGCTAGATCTGCTCAAGCATTGTGGTTTCACCTTGCTGTCCTAACATGGTAGCCACTAGCCATGTATGGTTATTGGGTGTTGAAATGTGGCTGGTCTGAAACAAGGTGTGCTGTGAATGGCAACTGCACACCACATTTCAGAGACATCATACAAGAGAAAGAACGCAACATATCTCTTTAGTAGTGTCAGTTTGATTACATGTTGAATGGTAACACTGGATATACTGGGTAAGTAAAATTATTCTTGGTTATACATTGGGATATATTTGCTTGAATAAAATATTGAAATTAAAGTCACCCATTTTGTTCTGCCTTAATATGGCTACTAGAAAGTTAAAAAAAATACTACATATGTGATTCATATTTGTGACCACTGTTATATTTCTGTTGGACAATGCTAGTTATACTCATTGGTTCAGGTGTCACAGAGGCTGAGTTAGACCCATGCACACCATTAGCTAGTTCATTAACAGAGCTGAGATTGAACTTAGACTATTTAAATTTGAAGCCACCACTCCTTTACAATACCAAACTACCACATTGGCACCAAAGGTGAACATTTTTAGAAATGGGCTCATGGAGATACATCCAGAACAGGGAAGCTTGATCCCCATCCCACCCCACACCCCACCTTTGTTGTTCTTCACTTTACCTTTCTGCACAATTACAGCATCAACCCCAAGACAGCCTTCACAGAAGGCTGCTTAGGAACAGAACATAACTTTCACTCTACCAAATCCGACAAAGCTCCCAAGTCTCAGAGAATCTGTCTAAAGTACCTATTTGGGGACAGGAGAGGTAAAAGGCTTTTAAAAGCTTGTTTTAACTCTGTGTGAAATCAACTGACTAATATTTATACTAGGCAGCTTTCTGCAAAGATGAAATAAACTCTCTACAAATAGCCTACAGAGCTCAGACATTCGCTGTGTGTGAGGTCAGAGAAGAGCTCTTGAAAACGCTCCGGTATGCAGAATGCTTAAGGCATCTATAGACATTCTGAGTTAGATCTTGCTCCGCAAGGTTATCCATTGAATTTGATCAGAAAGAAACTAGTTCTTTTTAAAAGTCTCAGTGACACATGGTAGGATATCCTGCATTCACTGATTCCTTTGAGATGTAGTTTTTGACTATGTTTAGAAATGCACTAGAGGTACCTTTACCCATGGTGTCTGGCCCCCAGTAGGCTCACAATAAGCATTTGTTTTTGCGTTAATATAAAATACATTCAGAGATAAGAAAATAGTCCCTGCTCTAATGCAGATTAAGATCTGGATAAAGAGAGATACCAAAAAATCAATGATCAAAGCAAGTGTCATGGATTTTATAAGTATAAATTATTATAGGGGGCAAAGAAGAAAGCTCTCAGACAGGAAGTATCAAATGCTTCTTAAAGGATGTAATGGTTGAGAGGAATCTTTAGGAGATGTTGGAGTGAGTTAGGTGAAAATTCAAGGGAGAGGAAAAGCACACACTCAGCATCAGGGCATAAAAGAACACAAAAAACAGGATGATATGGCTGGAGTAGGGGTGTGGTGAAGATTTAGCAGGAACTGGGGCTAGAAAATAAAATTGAGGGTGTAGGAAGAGAATCAGAAAATGACACCTAAAGTACTTTGGATTTGATCCTTTAAGTAATGGGAGGCCATTGAAGAGTTCCAGGCATGGGATTCGCATGGTCAGATTTGCGTCTTAGAAAGACCACTCTGGCCACTAAATGGCTAGTAGGCTGGAGACAGGAAAGGGTGTGGACATGGAGAGAGGCACAAAGAAGACTACTGTCACTTATGGGAGACATGACAAAGCCAAGTGGAGACAGAGAAGCTCAGAGAAAACCGGAGGCTCACCCTCAGGACAATTTCTTCACATCTGTATGGGTACCAATGGCTCTAATCCTGATTTTTTCAGTCCGTCCTGTGTCCAGTGCAAAATAACTAATTTTTAAACTTGTATTTCAATAGGATTCTAGTGATTTATTTTTTATTTTCTAAAAGAAAATACAATCTGAAGCAATTACACGATGCAAACTGTTTCTTTTTTTCTGTTCTGTAGTCTTTTGTATGAGAACACTGCAGTAGTCAAATTTAAAAAAAAAAAAAGTCTTTGTTAAGGTTTACATTGTTGGAATGTAAATACATTCAAGTAAACTGAGGCCTTGCTATGACCACTGAATGTGGACGAGTACTTGAACACATACTTTGGGGGTAGATAAACGGTATTGATGATGATGATGATGATGATGAAGAAGAAAACTCATTTATACACCCTGGCTGACTAACATCTATTACCTTATTACATCCCCATAAGGGCTCTGAGTTAGATATTACTATCCCCCTTTAAAAGGTAAGGAAACTCGGCCAGGCGCAGTGGCACCCCTCTAATCCCAACACTTTGGGAGGCCAAGGCAGGTGGATCATTTGAGGTCAAGAGTTCAAGACCAGCCTGGCCAACAAGGTGAAACCCCATCCCTACTAAAAATGCAAAAATTAGACAGATGTGGTGGAGCATGCCTGTAATCCCAGCTACTTGGGAGGCTGGGGTATGAGAATCACTTGAACTGGGAGGCGGAGGTTGCAGTGAGCTGAGATCATACCACTGTACTCCAACCTGGGAGACAGAGCGAGACCGTAAGTCAAAAATAAAACAAAATAAAATAAAAAGGTGAAGAAACTGAGGCCCAGAAGGCAGGATGTGTGCACTGACTCACTGCTGATAGAGACAGAATGTGGACCCAGTCTAGTATCTTCCACCACACCATGTTCTGTAGGATTTCTCTGGAACATTCTTATTGGCTTCTTCTCTGTATCAAAGTACTTATTAAGAATCTACAGGATTCAAACATAAATTTAAATGAGGAACTTCACTGAAATTCTGATTTTCAAAAAAATAATCTAGTATCTTTGAAGGGACAAGAAAAAAAGTAATTTATTTTTTATTTCAATAGGTTTTTGGGGAACACGCGATGTTTGGTTACATGAATAAGTTCCTTAGCGGGGATTTCTGAGATTTTGGTGCACCCATCACAGAAGCAGTGTACACTGTATCCAATACGTAGTCTTAAAATAAATGTAAAAAAGAAGACTTCTGAGACTTAAAGATGGAATTATATTAAAATTTGGATTCTGTACATGCAAAAAAATGGACAAAGACCACAAATAGATACTTCTCAAAAGAAGATATATACACAGCCAACAAACATATGAAAAAATGCTCATAACCATCATCAGAGAAATGTACATCAAAACCACAATGAGATACCATCTCGCACCAGTCAGAATGGCTATTATTAAAAAGTCAAAAAACAATAGATGCTGGTGAGGCTGCAGAGAAAAAGGATGGCTGATATACTGTTGGTGGGTGTGTAAATTAGTTCAGCCACTGTGGAAAGCTGTTTGAATATTTCTCAAAGAACTTAAAACAGAGCTACTCTTCAACCCAGCAATCCCATGACTGGGTAAATACCCAAAGGAAAAGAAATTGTTATATCAGAAAGACACCTGCACAACTATGTTAATCACTGCAATATTCACAACAGCAAAGACATGGAATCAGTCTAGGTGTGTATCAGTGGTGGACTGGATAAAGAAAATGTGGTATCTATATACCATGGAATACTATGCAGCCATAAAATGAATGAAATCATGTTTTTGCAGCAACATAGATGCAGCTAGAGGCAATTATCTTAAGCGAATTAATGCAGGAACGAAAAATGAATATCACATGTTTTCATTTATAAGTGGGAGCTAAACATCAAGCACACGTGGTCATAAATAAGGAACGGCAGACACTGGGGACTACTAAAATGGCAGGAGGGAATGGAATAAAAAACTACCTATTGGCTTCTATGCTCATAACCTCAGTCCGATATACCCATGTAACAATCCTACGCATGTACCTCCTATATCTAAAATAAAGAATGAAGAAATTTTAACGCAAAAAAAATAAAAGTAGATAACACAGTTCCTAATACTAAGGAGCTCAAGCATTTGGGAAGGAGAAACTTCTGCTGAGTTTTGGAATGCAAGCCACTTCCAGAGTCAGAGGGCCTGCTGTTCAAATGCTGGCTTTGCCTCTTACCGGGTGTATGGCCTTGAGTAAGTATCATGACCTTTTTGAGTGTTGGCTCCTCCCTGTTATAATAGAGATACAAATTGCCTACCCTTCATAGGATTATTTCTACTATAAATTAGGTCATGCATGTAAATTTCCTATCACTATGCTGAACACCTCTGTGCTATTATTGCTGTTATTGTTATTTAAAAGAAGTGACTTGGATGGCAATGTGCAGTGGGTTAGGAAAATTTTCCAGAAAACATAATCTATCAATCCCAGCCTGGGAGGAAAGAAGCATGTTGAGGGAGCAGAGAAGGAGTTTGACACATCACACCCACCATTGCACAGCGGGCTTGGAAAATAACACACTAGCCGCCAGTGGTAGGAAGGCCAGAGATGGTCTCCCCAAAGTGTGCCTTTAAAATATTGAACTGAGCTTTGGTTCTGATTCACCTAAAAGCATTTAATGGGATGCTTACCTGTGTCTTCAGCAAGGCCAATCTCATCTGAACACCATGCTCAAAACCAGAATTGCAGTTGACAACCATCCCAGTCCAAAACATCAGAAAGTGAGGCCATGTGAATTATCTCTTCTCACCTTTATCTATTACAGCTCCCCCACTAGACATTGCTAACTCATGACATACTGTTTAAACCTCTATAACCACTCTCAGAGAAGAAATCATTCATAAGCCAATATGAAAATCTCATAAGAAAGGTGTCATTGCTTATGCGTGTGTTCTTCAAGTAACTAAGAAATTGTTTTGACTTTCTATGTGAAAATGCAAAATTATAAGAATCCAAACTAAAAGCAAGAGTCTACTGGGATGATGATAAAGATAATGACGATGATAATGATGTTTCTATCAGTGTTCTATTGTTGTAACAAATTACCAGAAACTTTGTGGCTTAAGACAATGTAAACATATTTTCTTTTAGTTCTGATTTCTCACTGACATAAAGTCAAAGTGTCACCAGGGCTCTGAAGGCTCTGAGAGGATCACCTATTTCTTTCTTTGCTGTTTTTGAGCTTCTAATGACCACCTGAATTCCTTACCTTGTGGTCTCTTTCTCCAACTTCAAAATGCATCACTCCAGTTTCTGATTCTGTTATTGTCTTCCTCTCTGACTCTGACTCTACGCCTCTGTATTCCCCCTTGTAAAGACTGTTGTGATTACACTGGACTCATCTGGACACTATAGATAAATCTCTCCAATTCAATATCCTTATTTAAATCATGTCTGCATAGGTCCTTTTTCCATATAAAGTAACACTCACAGGTTCCAGTGATTATGATGTGGAAAGATTTGTGGGCATTACTGAGTCTATTGCAATGAGTTTACGGGAACACTGTCCGATAAAATGTTCTCAGATGACAGAAATATTCCATATCTGTACCGTCTAATAGAGGAACCTCTAGCCACGTGTGGCTGTTGAGCGCCTGAAAGGTAAATAGTCTGACTGACTGTGGTAGTCTATTCTTGAAATACCTGAGATTGGGTATTTTATAAAGAAAAGAGGCTCAAGGCCAGGCACAATGGCTCACACCTGTAATCCCAGCACTTTGGGAGGCTGAGGCGGGTGGATCCCCTGAGGTCAGGAGTTCGAGACCAGCCTGGACAACATGGTGAAACCCTGTCTCTACTAAAACTACAAAAATTAGCTGGGCATGGTGGCAAGCACCTGTAATCCCAGCTACTCAGGAGGCTGAGGCAGGAGAATCCCTTGAACCCAGGAGGCAGAGGTTGCAGTAAGCCGAGATCGCACCATCACACTCCAGCCTGTGGGATGTCTCAAAAAAAAAAAAAAAAAAAAAAAAAAAAAGAGGCTTAATTAGCTCATGGTTGGTGCCAGCATCAGTCTGCCTTCTGGGGAGGTCTCAGGGAGCTTTTACTCATGGTAGAAGGTAAAGCAGAAGCAGGCATGTCACATGGTGAGAATCGGGGCAAGACAGAGTGAGGGGGAAGATGGCAACCGCTTTTAAAGAGTCAGCTTTCACAATAATTCACTATCATGAGGACAGCACCAAGGGGATGGCACTAAGCCATTTGTAAAACATCTGCCTTCATGGTTCAATCACCTCCCACCAGGCCCTACCTCCAACACTGGGGGTTACAATTTGACATGAGATTTAGATGGCACAATGTCTAAATCATATCAGTGAGAAACTGAATTTTAATTTTATGTAGTGCCCTTTTAAGTAGCTACATGTGGCTAGTGGCTGTCATACGAGACAGGACAGTTCTAGGGTAGGTGACAGGCAGCTCTCATTATGTCACCAAGTTTCTACAGTTCTAGGAAATTAAAGAATGATTATAAAGAAGAATCTGATCTCTTGTCACATAGTCATTTAAATACAATCAGCACATCATTAAATTCACTAAGGTAGAAAAGTTGACCCCTATCTTTTTGCAGCACCAAGGACAGAAACAAAAACTTGCTTAGCATCCTCTCCGCTAATCTGCATTCCTCTTATTTGAATTTTTACAATATTCTTATTGGTAAATGAATCTTAAAGAACTGAATTTTATGCCTGCTTAGATTATGTTGGGAATTCCAAATACAGAAGGCAGACAAAATCATGCTAAGTAGTCAGTTTATTGCGGAGTCTTTTTCCACCTTTTGGCATGGTAAATTTAATGCCGAAAATTGAGCTCGTTCCACAACATACAAGCATGGAACACAGGATTCTGATGCCGGAAACGTGAACGAAGTAGGCTGAGTTTTATCAGCCTAGGCATTAGGAACATAGACTATAATCATCAATATTCAGAATGGCAAAAAGGAACATACAGAATGGTACAATGAAAATTAATCACATATGGAAGACTGGCCAGAGAAGTTGTAAATTACTAAAATTCAAATTCTTCCTTAAATTTCTGTTAAGTACAAGAACAATGTTATTCCATTTGTTATCAAACATGTTTGAATGGAAATGAACACTATGGCTATAAGGCCCATTAGGATGTGGCACTTTAAGGGAGGGACTGAACAAGTTCTTCATGGACCACAGAATGAAATGTCCCATTATCTGTTAACAATAAAGACTGAGGACTGTCACAGTGGTCAGGCCTGCAACCCCAGCACTTAGGGAGGCCAAGGCCAGAGGACTACTTGAGCCCAGAAGTTTGAGACCAGCGTGGGCAACATAGGGAGACCCCATCGCTACAAAGATTATATATATACACACACGCACATATATATATAATTATATATAATATATAATTTTATCATTCTGTTTGTGTATATGTTCATCAATCCATCTATATATTATGCATTATATATTATTTATTATATGATTATATACAATATGATTATATAATATATGATTATATATTATATATTATATATATGATTATATATATATGATTATATATTACATAATATATGAATATATATTATATATTATATATGACTATATATTATATATGATTATATATTATATAATATATGTTATATATGCCCAGCAAATTAATATATAATATATATGATTCTGTATAATTATATATCATATATGTAATCATATATATTATATATATATATATAAAAATTAGCTGGGCATGGTGGCATGTGCCTGTGGTCCTAGCTACTCAGGAGGCTGAGGCAGGAGGATTGCTCGAGCCCAGGAGTTTGAGGCTGCAGTGAGCCATGATCATGTCCTTGTACTCCATCCTGGGTGACAGAGCAAGACCCTGTTTCAAATAAAATCGAAAAAATAAAGAGCCCAACTGAGGCATGTTCCTATTACATAAAGCAAATAATTTAGGGAGAGACAGAACTAATTCAAAAGATTACCTTGACTCCAGCCCAAAGATCAGCAGGAAAGGGTCAAGTGATCTCTCCAAGGAATTCTGAAAATCAGAGGGATCACATCACCTGTCTGGCTGACGTTCGGTGTGTCTGATCCTGCCCTCCCAGGCTGCTTCTGCTTACAATGGAGTCACACCCCTTCAGCAGACTGAATCTTAAAGCAAAACCCAGGAAGAGTCCCTTACTAGGATATTAAATCAAGGCCAAAACCAAGATGACAAGTTGTATTAAATAGCAAAGCAATAGTGTAGGATTTAGAGTCAACCAAAGTCACAGATAAGGAGTGTTCCTGCGGAGGAGACCCCAAGAAAGAGGGATGTGGCATTGCCCAGAAAGCAAAGATGGGTAAGTGGGTGGTTTAGGAATTGGTTTCAGAGCGAATCTCATGATTTGAATATCTTAGCATAATTAGAGGGCTGATGACTTTATTTAAGAACCAGATTTGTGGGCGCAGGTACGGTGAGAAGTGTAAGCCATTTCGCTGTCTCTTTAGAATCTGGAGTTGATGGATTTCTAGACCTATGACAACTTTTGGAGTTTTCCAAGGGTGCTATGACAGAGATCTTCAGTGTTAGATTTCAGTCCACCTAAAGAAGATAAGGCACTGAAGCGGTCTAAGAATCTATGTGTTCTTAGGATGATAAAGACACCCTAGGGTCAGAGCAAAACAATCAGAATCAGAGAGTAACAGGAGGTGCTGTTTCTGGGGAAGGTAGGGTTTGATTATATTTAGTATATATTTTTTAAGGCATGGGAAAGCTTGTTTCACCAAGACTAGAAGATAATGAACAATCTGAGGTTTAGTGAAAGCTATCAACACCCCCCACCTCAACCAGAGTTGAACTTGGACTTATGAACTAGCACAGACCACCGTTTCAATCTGTTTTCTTCCTCGTGGTTCCTTCCACAAAGTAGAATTTGCTAACCCAAGTGAATGCGGGAGTTAAGCAAGTCACAGTAGAATTTAGTTTAATTCTTTCCCATTGATAGATGAAAATGGAGAGTAAAGGTACATTATCCTTTCCTTCCATGTCAGACTCAACCCCTCTAATTAAGAAGACAGCCTGGCTGGCTAGAAAATTTTGAAGTATAAACAGCGAAACTAGAATCATAGACCAATCCACTCTGGTGAGTAGCCACAAGTTCCAGCAGAGACTCTGCAAACCTAATCTCGTCAGGGATAGGGCCCCCATAGGGCTGAGCCTCCCTGAGTCTAGCAGAGCTAGCAGCTCCAAGATCAGAAACTGCACAGCTATTTATTATGAATGCCTGAGTTCTTGGAGAGACAAAGTGTCATTCTTTTCTCAGTAATGAGAAAAGCATCTGCCTTGAACAAGGGGGGAAAAAAGTCAAATCAGACATTTCTGCCAATTTATTATGGCTCAGAAGACTGAAGGAAGTTCTACAGCCTCCTGCATTCAGAAGCCACATGGCAAAGATGTTCACTAAATGTCGCTGGAACCCAGATTTAAAGCGGGAGCAGTCACAGAGAAACACGGGGAGACACAGACCTGCCTTTCTGTTCATTCGAAAGGAGCGTTTTGGAGAGAGACACATCTGAAGTAAGATCCATATAATGACATTCTTTAAAATCTCTGACCAGGGACAATTCACTTTAACTTTTAAAACCACTGTACATGCATCATTAAAAGGTGGAAATAAAATGTTATCTTGGTGTGCTAAAGTGTGGATTAAAGATAATATGCATAATTTAGCTGGGCATGGTGGCTCACACCTGTAATCCCAGTGTTTTGGAAGGCTGAGTTGGGAGGATCACTTGAGGCCAGGAGTTGAAGATCTGCCTGAATAACATAATAAAAAACCATCTCCATGAAAAATAAAAAAACAATTTGCTGGGCATAATGGTGTGTGCCTATAGTCCCAGCTACTCGGGAGACTGAGGTTGGAAGATTGCTTGAGTCCAGGAGTTCGAGGCTGCAGTGAGCTATGATGGTACCACTGCATTCCAACCTGGGCAGCAGAGTGACAGAGCAAGACTCTATCTCAAAAATAAAATAATAATAATAATAATTCTCTCTCCAAGCCTCGGTTTTTTAATCTCCAAAATAGGAACAGCAAAAGTACCTACAACATAAGACTATTTTGAAGATGAAATGGGATAAATACATAAAGTACTTGGCATTAGGACCTGGCACATATTAAGAGATTAATAAACGTTCGCTATGTTAAGAACAATTACTAAATACTTGCCAAAAGGTACCTCAGGTAGTTCCTGGCATTTAGTAAATGCTTAACCAAAGACTTGCTTTTACATTACTCAACCATTAATACTCTTGAATTTTAAAAAAAGGTATCAGTTACAGGTTCCCTACAATTACCTAATAGGGCAGACCTAGAAGAAACAAAAGGACAAACAGTGAAACAGAGACACAGAGGCAGAGTAACACAGAGATTTGGACAGAATGAGAAAAATGAAGACAAAGCCAGACACAGACATGGAGAGACAGAGACGCTAAGTTTCACAGCAAGATTTTATAAAGATAGAGACAGTTACGTAGGTAGGTAGATATGACAGAGCGATAGAGAGATTAGAGAGATAGATAATGGATGAATGCATAGATAGATAGTGGACACGTGAAGTACATAGATTGATGGATTGATGAACATACAGACAAACAACGATAAAATGATAGTAGATAGGTAGAGGATGAATGTACAGATAGATAATGGATGTGGGAAGGTATAGATGGATAGATGGATGGATTAATTAATGTATGGATAGGTATAGATAGATGTGTATATATACAAATAAAGTGATAGGTAGATAGTAGATAAGTGGATAATAGATGAATGTATAGCTAGATAAGGGATGTGAGAATGTATAGATAGATGGATAGATGATGGATAGATTAATGTATGTATAGACAAATAGAGTGATAGGTAAATAGTAGATAGGTATATAATGGATGAACATATAGATAGATAATGTGAGAATGGATAAATAGATGGATTAATGTATGTATAGACAGAATGACAGGTAGATCGTAGATAGGTAGACAATGGATGAATGTATATATAGATAATGAATGTATGAATGTACAGAATGATAGAATGATAAACAGAATTATAGAATGATAGTAGATAGATAGGCAGACAGTAGATAGATACAGAGAGGTCCATATGTATCTGTACATAGTTGTATACCTAAATGTGTATCTATCCAACTATCTAGCTATAATAAAGGAGAAAAAGAAAAGGAGAAAAATGCAGAGTGAGAAAGGGAAACTGCACAGCCATCCCTTTCACCAGCCCAGAACAACACCAGGCTAAGTGTGTGTGTGGAGGGAGCCGGGGCCCCTCCTGCCTGCCGGGATGAGCATGCTGCCGATGAAGATGTGAGCAGGACCAGCTCATCAATCACAATCACGCGGGGACATGCAAGCACGGCAAGAGGATTAGCACTCCAGCCTGCTCAGGTCTCTTCCCTCTAACAGCATCTCTTTAATTAAACATCACCTCCAGTGATTACTTCCGCTGAGGTGCCCCTTTCATTCACAAGGCCGGCCTCTTGTAATCTAGGCTCCAGAGTTAATTAGAAAAGAGGCCCTGGAAAAAAAAATCCATTCCAAGGGTGGGAATCCCCGAGCAGAAATTATCAGATACTGGTAATAAAGATTTGCTTTTCCTTGGAATTGAGATTGACTGTTAAATGGCCTTCATTAAGCTACAGCTTCTTTTTTACCCAGGACCTCTCCAATAAAGCTATCAGGATCTTACTGAAGAGGCTGTTAGGTTGTCCAAGTGCTGAATGAGGAGGCACTTTTACAAGCTGCATCCGGACTGCTCTGGAGAATGTGTCTGCGTGGAGAGGTCTGAGTGTGCATGTGTGTGTGTGAAAGTGTCTGTGTGTGTGGTGCTTGGTGTCAGTGCATGTTTCTATATGTATGTGAACAGGTGTGGCAGTGGACAGTCTACAGCTTATCTTCGTGCATGGGAAGAGAGATGGCAGGTGAGAATTCTGGAGCATGGGAAGACATTCCCACTCTAAGGAAAGTTTATCCATTCATACACTTACTCAACTAATATTTAGTGCTCCCCTATTTCACGCAGGTGAAGTTCACTGTGCTGGGGATATAACAAGAGGAATTTCTCAACTGCATGGGGAGTGCCTTTCAGTACGGGAGACAGGACACTGACACATAAACACATTGATATGAAATACAATGACCCATTCACGTGATGAGGATGACAGCATGGAGCAAGACACTGATGGGGCTGCTATTTGAGATAAAGTAGTTGAGGAAGGAGTACACTATGTGGATATCTTGGAGGAAACCAGGTGAGGCAGTGGGAACTGCAAGTTCCAATGCCTTGAAGTAGGCACAGCGTAGTGGCTCACACCTGTAATCCCAGCACTTTTGGAGGCTGAGGCAGGCGAATCACCTGAGGTCAGGAGTTCGAGATCAGCTTACCCAACACAGCAAAATGTCATCTCTACTAAAATAACAAAAATTAGCCAGGCGTGGTGGCAGGTACCTGTCATCCCAGCTACTCGGGAGGCTGAAACACAAGAATTGCTTGAACCCGGGAGGCAGAGGTTGCAGTGAGCGGAGATTGTGCCACTGCACTCCAGGCTGGGTGACAGAGCAAGACTCCATCTCAAAAAGACGAAAACAAATTCCTTGAAGTGAGAAGTGTATTTGAACTAATTGCAGAGTGGCAAGGAGGTTGAACATAAACAGGAGGTGATGGAAGCTGAAGAGGCAGGCAATGTTGGAACTCTGACTATTGCATGGCTTGTGCCCTAGGCCTCAGCTTAATGATTTGTTTCTTAGCATCTGCTCCAAAATGGCAGGAGATGCCACCCAGATCATAAGAGATGCCTTCTATCAGGCCTGGGTGCCATTAAAAACCGAGCTCGTCATGTCAACTGGACACTGTGAATGCCAAGTGCTTTGCTTGCTTTCCCCTGAATCCTCAAGCCACTCTACGGGGAAGATGCTGTTATTGTGCCCAAGTTATGGATGTAGACATAAAACCCAGAGAAGTTAAGTGACTGACCCAAGTTAAGATTAATTGGACAAATCTAACTGTCCACATAGAAAAGACACAAGGCCGGGTACTGTGGCTCATGCCTATAATCCCAGCACTTTGGAAGGCCGAGGCAAGAGCATGGATCACATGAGGTCACGAGGTCGAGACCAGCCTGACCAACACAGTGAAACCGCATCTCTACCAAAAATACAAAAATGAGCCAGGCGTGGTGGCAGGTGCCTGTAGTCCCAGCTACTCAGGAGGCTGAGGCAGGAGAATCACTTGAACCCAGGAGTCAGAGGTTGCAGTGAGCTGAGATTGCACCACTGCACTCCAGCCTGGGCAACAAAACAAGACTCCATCTCACACACACACACACACACACGACACAAACACACAAATACCCACAGACAGTACAGTGAAATTGCAAACACACCAAGTTGTAGCATAGAAGAAGGATCAGAACTTACTTTTTTCTGTAAAGAACCAGATAGGAAACACTTTCATCTCTGTGGGGCATGAATTTCTGTTGCCACAACTCAGCTTCACAGTTGTAGCAAAACAGCAATCATGAACAATATGTAAAAAAATGGGTGTGGCTATGTGCCAATAAAACTTTATTTACAAAAATAGGTGGTGGGCCTACAGACTGACACTTGCTATTAAGTATAAGCTGATAACCAAATGCCAAATGGACTTGGGGAGCCATAGAGGATAGTCAAAGGATTTAATACTCAGACATGAGAGAATTGGGAAATATATATATGTACATACATTATGGACACATATACATCATATACGGATGTGTTTCACATAATAACAAAATAGATGTTAAGTTAGGCACATGTTTAGACAGAACAGTCTTCTATTTCAAATGTCTCTTTATAATCTTGAGGTGCAGGCTCTTGCCTGGGGGACTGGGGACATGCCATTTGGGGGTTGAGAACTGCTTCAGCCCAAGACAAAGGCCACATCCTCAGTTCATTCACCTCATTCCCTGCCATGTTGCAAACTAAAAAAAGCACATGTGGGAGGTTGAAGCTTCCAGCTGGTTTCAAGGAAAACCTATTGAGCATGTTAATCTATTTGTAATTCAACAAGGAGAAAATAAAAGTACAAAGTAAACTGCAGAGGATGGTAAAATGTCTTCCAGAAATGTATAAGCAACAGTGCATAGCAAGGCAAAGCATTAAATAATCACTGCGTGGTCTGCCTGGAAACATGAGGGAAAAGCAACACGCAAGTGTGCACCTGTGTGTGCATGCATAAAAAGAACTAGTCATTACAGTTGTAAAACAAAATCACAGGTAGGTCAGCAAACATACCTGTCCCTTGATTATTAACTAATGTGTCTACAGCAGGTGGAAACACTTTCCTACATGAGGGAATAAGCCTTCTCTTTACATATCTAAGTCAAATCCTCTGTTGTTTAAAAAAAAAAAAAAGGTGGATTAATGTTGGAGAACGTAAGCCTGCATACAAATTTTGATGAGCAAAACATAAAAACGCAACTGAGTTATGAAAACCCAGACAGTGTCTCACTCCTCAATAGTTGAACAACTTGGAGCATATAGGTTGGGAAAAATATCTTCTTTACTTTCCTGATACTGACAATATCCTTATTCATCTGATAGCCCAAAGGTGGCCATTAAATCAGAAAAAACAGAGCCCAGAGGATATCCATGCTAGTTGGATACATAACAATATGAACATCTGGGAGCTGTTAAAAAATATACCCAATGCCAGCCAGGCACTGTGGCTTATGCCTGTCATCCCAGAACTTTGGGAGGCCAAAGCGAGTGGATCACCTGAGGCCAGGAGTTTGAGACCAGCCTGACCAACATGGCAAAACCTTGTCTCTACTAAAAATACAAAAAGTTAGCCAGCTATGGTGGCGTGCAACCGTAGTCCCAGATACTCATGAGGCTGAGGTGGGAGAATTGCTTGAACTCAGGAGGCGAAAGTTGCAGTGAGATGGGATCATGCCAGTGCACTCCAGCCTGGGTGACAGACTGAGACTCTATCTTAAAAAAAAAAAAAAAAAAAAAAAAAAATACCCAATGCCACATTGCCAGTGAAAAAGCAAAATGGCACAGCCACTTTGGATAACAACAGTAATGGTATCCTAGAATGTTAAATCTGAACTTACCATGTCACCCAGCATTTCTACTTTGAAGGATTTATCTCCCAAAAATGAAGACATGTGTCCACATAAAGACATGTACTCAAATTCCACAGCATTTGTAATAGCCAAAAACTAGAAACAAATGTCCATGAATTGGTCTGTTGAATGGATAAACACATCTTGGTATATTCCTACCATGGCATGCCACTCAGTAACGAAAAAGGACAAAATGTTAATGTGTACAACAATTATGGTTGAATCTCAAAAACTTTATGCTCCACAAAAGGACTGAAACACAAGACTTTGCACAGTATGATTCCATTTAAATGAAATTCAAAGCACCAGGGACAGAACACTGATTAATACTTGCCAGGGGTTAGGGAATGGGGGGCAGAATAGACTGAAAATAAAGCATAAGGAAACTTTCTAAGGTCAAGGAACTGTAGTAGAGATTGTGAGATTGTATATGATCACCAAAATTCAAACTGCACACTTAAGCGGATGAATTAGATTGTATGTAAAACCATCACTTAATTTTGAAAACACCTGATGCACAGCCTCTGCTATAAACCAGTTAAAGCAGAATTTCCCAGGATGAAAAGTATTTTAATTATTCCCAGGCCTGGCTTTTAACTCTGGATGCAAAGCCATATGACCCCAGTAACCCTGTTGCCTTGGGTAGTTGAACTTATACCCAACTCTGGAAAACCCACTTTTAAAACACCAATATTTCCCAACCTGTAAGATAAATAAACAAATATTCTATTATCAGCCATCCCAATAAGAACACTGTCCTTCCTGCATCCTCAATCCAAACCTCCACCCTCAGGCAGTATGTCTGTAGATGACAAGGGTGGCATCGTAGGAACGGTCTGGATATTAAAGATATACAAAGTCCACCATGCACTAAGTGCTTTTTAGGTCCAGGACACCACAAACTGCTCATCTAATATCCTTATATTTTCACATGACACACATTATTACCACCTTTCACAGGTGAGGGAAATGAATCTAGAAAAGATAAATAACTTGCCCCAATTCACGGGTTCAGTACGTCTGATCTGGGATACAACATCAGGTCTGCCAGATTCTGAAGCCAACACTTTTAGTCAATAACCCAAGTATTGCAAAGGTTTACGTTAGGTCTCTCACCGCGTCCAGGAGGGACCCAAACTGGTTTGACAAGTCTATTCCCACAGTCACATAGTAGGTGGTTAATACATATTCTGCCCTGCTCTGCCATCCCAGTTCCAGCACAGCCGTGGTACAGGTGGAGAAACAGTTCTTCTAACTTGAGGAAGGTGAATAAAAGGGTAGCACCTTTTAGTGACGAGGGAGGTTTCCCTCTCCTCCCACGGTGTTCCAGGCTGAGGGGTCCAGGTTCATGACCTGGGAAAATCAACTGACAGTGATAGGCACATTTTCAGATCTCCTAGCCAGGTGAAGGTCTTTTCCAACCCAGGATAAAGTCAAAAAGGGAGTTAACTGCAGCCAAAAGCTGCCCCCCTCTCAGTCTTTGTTTCTGCAACATCCAAGCCCATCTCCTGTACATGGTGTTCAGGATTTGGGGACAGAACATCCCGAGCTTGTGGGAGGACTCATTTACATAGAGGTGGGTAGGCAGGGGCTTACCAGCACATCCAAGAACATAAGCAAATACGCCCAGGAAGGAAAATTCCTTCATCATTGTGGATTCTAACTGCAAGCAGGGGAGCCTCTGCCTGATAAGAAGTGCCTGTCATAGCATCTTCTTCCTCCTGGGTTCTCTTGGAAAGCAGATCCAGAATTCGTGTACCTGGGGCTAGGCAGTATCTTCCTGACTGCTTTCCGAAGAAAAAAAATCCCAGGCAATCAAAGGGAAGATGCATGCAAACTCTTGATTTAAGAAAAAGAAGAAGAAGAAGAACAACAACAACAACAACAACAACAACAGGGGGGAAATGGAAGGAGGGGCTGAAAAGGTACAAGGAGAAATTCAGGAATAACGCTACTGCTGGCCCTGATGCAGCAGTCTCTATCAGCTGTGTGTACTGAACAAGCCTCTTGGAGCCTCATTTTCCTCACCCGCAAGGTGGGACTGTAACCCCTCCCTGAAGCACTTCACAGACTTACTGTGAAGATGGAATTCACGAGGATGATTGTAGCTAATACTGTTTGAGCTCTTACAACGCAATGCACCAGGCACTGTGCCCAGCATTCTGCATATATTAGATTGTGTAACCTTCATGCCACACAATGGGATAGATGCTACACAATATTATTGTTATTACTACAGAGCAGGAGGACTTGTTGCTATGATAACCATCACTAGCCATTGCTATGTGTGGACACTGCATGGCTTGATTTGTAGGCAATACAGACCGCCCCGACTCAAGACTTTTCGACTTTACAATGGTATGAAAGTGAAACCATTCAGGATAAACCGTATCTCATGTTCTCATAATAACCATTCTGTTTTTCACTTTCGGTAATGCATGCAATTATCACATGAGATATTCAACACTTCATTATAAGATAGGCTTTGTGTTAGATGGTTTGGCCCAACTGTAGACTAATATAAGTGTTCTGAGGACTTTTAAGGTAGGCTAGGCTGAGCTATGGTGTTGAGTAGGTGAGGGGTATTAAGTGCATTTTCGGCTTATTATGTTTTCTGCCTATGATGGGTTTATTGCAGTATGATCCCATCCTAAGTCAAGGAGTATCTGTAGTTCCTGTCATACTCAAAGTACTCTTATAAGGTTGGTACAAGGAACACCAAATATGTTTTCAATAGAAGATATTGTTATTTGCTGTTGTTATCTGCAAGATTCCTTCAGGGATTTAATAGCCTTTAGTCATCTGAAGGGTAAGTTAACTTTCAAATCAGCCTAGCAGCAAGTAAGATCAAATTAATGTATGACAGATTCTTGCTAACTCACCAAAAGAGAGTAATGTGCACTACAGAGGCGTCTCAATATTCCACCAAAGAAGAACAATTTATATTATGAAAAGTATCTGAATAATTTAGCAGCAATTTATACCTAATATTACCTGAAATACGTGCCTAAATTGTGCAACAATATCTACAGAAATATCCACAAGTTTACACTTTATATAGATAATGTGATTTCTATTATCCACAAAGCTGTAAGCACCCTGAAGATGGGGGCTGTGTGTTTCTTGCTGTATATTTTATCCCAAGTACTTCTCAGCCTTTACTCTGTTCCATTTGTGCTACTCAGTTTCTAATCCAGACAGCCTTGTGGAGTATACGGCATCATCCTCATTGAGCAAATGGACAACACTAAGGGTGAGAGATGGAGGGCAACTGTCCAGATGTAAGGAGCAATAGGAAGAGCTAGAATTCAAGCCCGGGGGCTGGGCGTGGTGGCTCATGCCTGTAATCCCAGCACTTTGGGAGGCCGAGGCAGGCGAATCACCTGAGGTCAGGAGTTTGAGACCAGCCTGACCAACATGGTGAAACCCCGACTCTACTAGAAATACAAAAATTAGCCGGGCGTGGTGGCAAGCGCCTATAATCCCAGCTACTTGGGAGGCTGAGACGAAAGAACCGCTTGAACCTGGAAGGTGGTGGTTGCAGTGAGCTGAGATCGTGCCACTGCTCTCCAGCCTGGGTGACAGAGCCAGACTCCATCTCAAAAAAAAAAAAAAAAAAAAAAAAAAAAATTCAAGCCCAGGATGTTTTCTCTCAAGAGCCAGTGTTCTTTGTCCATATTACTTTGATATCACGCATGGCGGGTAGCAGCCCTACAAGCTGTGGAAAAGACAGTACCATTGAGTAATTCGGACTACAGAGGTCCCTGCTCCTCCCTCCCAGGTCCCCCACTTCCCCTCAGAGAGAAGCAGCCCCAGGAGGACAACTTTTATCCAAGAGGCTGTTTCAATTCCCAGCGGTTTTCTGCTTCCTCGATAAGTGCCAATGCCCGGCAGATCATTAATTATGACTTCTCACAAATGGCTTCCCACCTCTCCTCGCAGTCAAGCCTGTGCCCTCGGAGGGAAGAGGATTTCTCAGCAGCAGAAAGTGGCCTGCGCTTCCAGCTGCACACACAGCTCTCAGCACTGAACTTGCTCACGCGGCACCAAGGCCTTCAGGCAAGAGGGAATCCGCAGCCGAAAATGAATCCACGCTTGAAACAAGGAGGTGATGGAAACAGGGCTTGCAGCTCTCCCAAAGTAAATAGCGTACATATTTTTTTAAACAGAGCTGCTGACAATTAGAACAAAGAACTAATCATTGGATCCTGTTTATTTTTATCAAAGGTCTATTGCATTCACTTTCTCATTTGTGGAAATGAGAAATGTTCTGAGCAGCTACTTTATATTAGGCGTTATCTCTCCTAACCCTCGAAACAGTAAAAGGATAGCACTACTAGCTCAGGTTGAAAGACAGGGAAACTGGGGTTGACAGAAAACACAGAAGAAGGACTAGATGTCAGATCTGTCCTGGCTGTAGCCAAAACCCTAAGTTGCTTCCAAAGGCCCAGTGCTGCAGGCAGAACAAGATGAACTTCCCCTCACCCAAAAGTCAGGAAACTGAAACTTAGAGAGTACGTGTAGCTGTCCCAAGGCACACAGCCTTAACAAGAAAGACATAAGATATTCAGCCTTCCTTAAGAACATGATAATCAATAGTTCACATAGACTGTTCAGAAGAAAGGCAGGTGTTTATTGAGTCGACACAGGGACATCAGGGGGGAACATCAGGCTGAAACTGGCACTTACATGTCGGCCTCACTTCTGACCAAGCCCCAACATTTGCATTTTCCTAGCAATGTAGTAACGGTTGCTGACACAAATTGGGAAGGGGGAAATCTCAGATAAAAACCTCACATTTAAGCTGAAAATGTCTATTAGTAAAGCAAATTATTGAGGGATGTTCTGGGGAAGACTCTTCACATCTAGCTTTGTTACAAATTTGACATGCTGGGGAGAATGTGGAGCTGATGCCATTATCACACTAGAGAAATTCCAGCTGCAATCACCTACATGGGCTAGACCGCAAGTAGAACAAAAACAGAAGAAGCTGCATCCTTCCATCTCTGAGCTGTGGTCAGATGCACAGGACTGTTTCATGCTTCAACCCCAGGCCCAACCAGCTACCTTCACCCAAAAAAAGGCAGGCTCCCGAGACCTTTCCCATAGACAGCAGCTCAAGGGACTTCAAGTGTCCTGCAAGCAAGGAAGGGCTGAGAAAAGGGCAAGCATTGTAGAGTAAAATATCTGGGTTTGGGCCAGGCACCATGGCTCATACCTGTAATCCCAGCACTTTGGGAGGCCAAGCCAGAGGATAGATTGAGCCCAGGAGTTCAAAACTAGCCTGGGCAACAAAGTGAGACCCCATCTCTACAAAACAATGCAATACAATAAATTAGCCAGTGTGGTGGGGTGTGCCTGTAATCCCAGTGACTCGGGAGGCTGAGGCAGGAGAGTTGCTTCAACTTGGGAGGCAGAAGTTGTAGTGAGCCGAGATCACACCACTGTGCTCCAGCCTGGGCAACAGACCGAGACCCTGTCTCTAAAATTTAAAAAAAAAAAAAAAAAATCTGGGTTTTGATCCACTTCCGACCACCACCTGAGTGCATTCCTGCCTATGCCTATGCCTCCACTTTCCTGTTTGTGGATTAGAGATAAACTCTGCTACTCTCTCACAGTGGCTAGTAGGTCTAAGTGAGATTGCATCTGCAGAGAGGCTAATACCGTGTTTGGTCCACACAGGAACCAAGGAAATAATGGTACTCTCCCCTTTACTCACCAAATTAACAGATCAGCCCAGTTCAAGATGCAACAGAGCTATTTCAAGGCACTTATTACAAAGATAGGGACTCAAGCAAAGGAGGTTTTCTATATCCTTAGGGTATTGTTGGCATCTAGACTGGATCCATTTATTTAGCAAGTAGCACACAAATCTGGCAATAACCAGAGTCAGTTTTGGGTTACTTTAAGCTAAAAGGAAAGCAAATGGATTGAATTTTTCATCTTCAGAGGTTGAGGTTTTTGTTGCATTTAGTGAAAAGCTGGCAAAAGTGGCTTCTGAAATAAGTTGAATCATTTTTAATGGTGTTTGTGTCCGAAATCATATCACTGTGAGGTGTGCCAATGCCCAGCATTAAGGACCTCAGGGTTAGAAGAAACTTCAGACATGGTACCAGGGACTCCCCCTCTCCAGCCTCTGCAAACTGCAGCCCCTACTGTGAACACTAAAGCACTTTCCCTTCAGCAGCTCAGATTGCTACACTGTTTCTCTAACTCTCCGCCCACTCCTCACTCCCTTAAAAAATCTTTCCCTTTAGATGTATTTTTTCCCTTGGGCCACCTGGAGTAGAGTCTATCTTCCTCTTGCTATCCCTTTTAGCTATCTGAACAAGGTGACTCTCTGGCCTCTTTGTGTTCTCTTCATTCTACGTGATGATAGTTCTGTCAGAATATGGAAGACTACGTTACACGAAGGTGGCAACATTTTCTGTATATCCTGGGTAAAGTGAAAAGTGATCAAAAAATGTTCCTTTACAGATGAATTCTAACAAATTCTGATTATTTAAAAACATATGGGATTCAACTGCACTCATTAATCACCGGGTTTCAAGTGCTTATCCATTTGCAATGCACTTATTCGATTTGGAGTTAATTTTCTCCATGGCTTTAAAACACTGTAGAGAGAAGGAGTTCAAATTATATACTTATGAATCAAAGTCAAAGTCTCAATTATGTGTGGGAGTGCAAAGGTTCAGATCAAGCAATAAACAACGAGATGCTTTGAGATGTCTTTGTTAGACTCTGCTGCCAGCCCTAGGAAAGCCCTCTGATGTTATCTCTGCTTTTTTCGAAGATTTTCCTAGGCTCGGGGTCTATTTTCCACCTACCTTCCTCCCAGCTGTGTGGTTGTGGGAAGCGAAGGGAAAGGTCATATTTGCAGTGGATGATGTTGCATCCAATGCCACCTTGAAGTCTGAGGCTAGTCCCCAGGGCCCAAGGAATTAAAACCAATGCAGTGAAATTGACTTGCATGTAGTTACTGCCATTCTAATAAGGTGAGAGCAGCTTGGGGGTCCCAGGAACATGTAACTCAGGCCTTGCCATATGGAGCCAGCCGGAATCTGTCAAGTTCGCTTAGTACATTTTCTCTTTGGGGAGTCAGCCAGGCATTCACATTCAGGGGGCAGGAGGGAGAGGCAAGGAATGTGGGCAGGAAGGGGCTGTTGAAATATCGGAGTTAATGCTGATGTAAA
The DNA here is from genome assembly GCF_049350105.2 of Macaca mulatta. Classification (NCBI taxonomy): domain Eukaryota; kingdom Metazoa; phylum Chordata; class Mammalia; order Primates; family Cercopithecidae; genus Macaca; species Macaca mulatta. Next base: position 8,752,932 of record NC_133425.1, on the reverse strand, counting down.
ACCAGATGCACGACCACCCCCACGGTAAACCCTCTTTTCATAGACCCAAACCAGAGCCCAGGTCCTGACAATGATTTAGGGCTGTGTGGGGCTAGAAACTGAAATAGATGATATGAATATATGTATTTCAGGAAGAAGTAATAAGCATGTTTCTCATTGCTGGTGGATGAACCATATTTGCATCAATGTCTTATTTCTGCCCTGAACAACCCAAGAAACAGATATACCAATTTTAGCATCCACAAGAATGCCATTTTTTTTGTGTGTGTGGTTGGTTTTGTGATTCTCATGTGTGATAGATCTTAAGAACAAAAAGTAGTGAGAAAAAAAAGGACAAAGATATGGGGGAAGGAAGATAAAGGAACTTGCTGTTAAGGAACATGTTACCCACAGTTCCAGCCTGACAGCAAGTGCTGGATACACTTCCCAGCAAGGAAAGGAGAGCCTAGGACTCCACACCAATGCAATTCCACTGTGATGCATGGGTGAGGGTGAGGGCAGCTCAGTAAAGCTCTGGTGGGAAAAACCAGAATTGAAAATGTAATCTCCATTTCATACTTTTTGCCGATATTTGGCATAAAAGCAATGCTAGCCTATTCAATGCAATTTATATGCAGCCTCATACATCTTTGCAGGGATTTTGTGGGGAGACCAAATCCTACTGACATCCCCTTGTCTTGTGGTACAGATTTGCAAGGATACAGAGCAATGCTTCAGAGGGGTCTTTCTGGGGAAATGAAGTGAGGGATTTAATTTTGAACAGTTTATAGAATGTGCCCCAAAGGTGAAATTTCCAGGCATCCTTATCCCTTGGAGATACCGAAGACTTCATTTTCAGAATGTTGCTCATTTAGTCCCCTACTTCTGCACAAGAGTTGACAAAACCAACCCAAGTTTGCCTCCTGTATCTTCTGAGTTGTGTGAACCTGGGCAAGTTACATCATCTAATAATTGGGATGTTTAATACAGTAAGAATAACCAACATTTATTAAGCGATCTTTATGTGTCAGGCATTTTTCAGAGCATGTTATATAGATATCATCTCACTGAATCTTCACATATTCCAGATGGAGGATCTGAAGTAAAGAAAGCATTAAGGAAATGGATTAAGGCCACAGCTTGTAATTGTGAGGATGAAAATTCAAACAAATATTCTGACTAGGCCAGTAGGTATGGCTCATGCCTATAATCTCAGCACTTTGGGAGGCCTAGGTGGGAGGATCATTTGAACCCAGGAGTTCAAGACCAATCTGGGTAACATGGCAAAACAACATCTCTAGTCTCTACAAAAACTACAAAAATTAGCCGGGTGTGGTAATGCATGCTGGTAGTCCACGCTGCTCAGGATGCTGAGGTGGGAGGATCACTTGGGCTCAGGAGGCTGAGGCTGCAGTGAGCCATGATCAAACTGCACTCCAGCCTGGGTGACAGAGTGAGACCCTGTCTCAAAAATAAAAAAATAAAATAAAATAAAATAAAATAATTTCTCACTCTAGTGGCTCTTCGGCAGGTTACTACACTGCCAGACGTAGTGTGAACTTCCTACCCCAGTTCCTGGGACATAGTAAGCACCAAATAAATGCTACCTCACAACTTCATAATCTGTTATCAACATATATTCAAATTAATAACTTTCAGGTGCTCTGTTAGCTACCCTAATACTTTAACACAATGGAATTCTCATGTGGGGAAACTGAGGCCCAGATAGGTTCAATAACATGTCCAAGGCCACTCACATGGCAAGCAGCAAACCCGGGGTTATAACCAAGAGCTCAGATGCCAGAAACATGATCTTAGCTATCTCTCTCTACAAGAACGCCCATCCTAGCTGGTTGTGGTGGCTCACGCCTGTAATCCCAGCACTTTGGGAGGCCAAGGCAGGTAGATCACAAGGTCAGGAGATCGAGACTATCCTGCCTAACATGGTGAAACCCCATCTCTACTAAAGATACAAAAAATTAGCCGGGTGTGGTGGCACGTGCCTATAGTCCCAGCTACTCAGGAGGCTGAGGCAGGATAATCGCTTGAACCCGGGAGGTGGAAGTTGCAGTGAGCCGAGCTTGTACCACTGCACTCTGGCCTGGGCAACAGAGTGAGACTCCATCTCAAAAAAAAAAAAGCCCATCCTTCAAATCTATTAATCAGTAGCTGCACAATCCTCCCTTTGAAGGAGTGTTGAAAACAGAACTACACATTCCTCCCTTTTGGTCTTGAGTAATCTCCTTCCCAAGTTGCTATAAGTCAACAGAAAGTAAAAGAAAGGAACAGAGACATCTCCTGGATCTCCACGTGAAAGATAACCTCTACAGAGAAGCTCGGGGTCACGAAAGAGGCACCCATCTGTGTCTTTTAAACTCTTCTGAACTCTCAAAGACTCTGATTTGGTGAACAACCTGTCTCTGTTGTCAACAGCTGGATTGTGTGGAACCATCTAGAGTACCATCCTGGGTCATTCAAGAATCACAGGGAAAGATGGCGGCTTCGCAGTGGTGCTTTGACCAACACAGGCACTCCATAAATATTGGAAGAATATATGAGAGGAAGTGTATGAATGGATTCAGCTAACTAAATGGCATTCACAGTAATAACCAACACACAAAGAATGCTTACTGTGCTAAATGATTAGAACCCTCATGGTGAACGCTTTACACTCAACTCATCTAATCCTCACCAGACATTCTAGAAGTCCATTTCTACGATTATGCCCATTTCACAGAGGCAAAAATTAAGAATTGGAAAGTGAAAGCATTAGCAACTTACCCAGAGTTACACAAGTAATAAGGGATGAAGCCAGTCTGACTTTAGAGCCAGGATCCTTAATACTAGGATAGTGCAAAAGTAATTGCAGTCCTGCAAATTTAATTTTGCCATTTTAAAAATAAAAAGGCAAAAACTGCAATTACTTTTACACCAACCTAAATAACTGGCTGTTCACCAGGTCACTGGGGGCACTGCGAATTCTCATTAAATCACCAAAGTGGGGATGCCATCCTTAATTGTAAAGCATTAGAGGCATGGATACATGGCCTTCATAGTGAAGTTAAAGGGCACTAGGGAACACAAAAAGGTGAGAAGAGGCCATTTATTCAGTAGCATAACAGCTGAGAAAGATGGGGTGCTGTTTTTTGTTTGTTTGTTTTTTGTTTTTGTTTTTCATGAGACGGAGTCTTGCCCTGTCACCCAGGCTGGAGTGCAGTGATGCGATCTCAGCTCACTGCAACCTTCACCTCCCGTGTTCAAGCGATTCTCCTGCCTCAGCCTCCTGAGTAGGTGGAACTACAGGCATGTACCACCACGCCTGGCTAATTTTTATACTTTTAGTACAGACAGAGTTTCACCATATCGGCCAGACTGGTCTCAAACTCCTGACCTCGTGATCTGCCCGCCTCCGCCTCCCAAAGTGCTGGAACCACAGGCGTGAGCCACCATGCCCAGCCGGGCGGCTGTTTTTAATGAAAAGACAATATTGATGTTTAAATAATGTCTTGATTGCTTGCCAGTTAATAGGTAGAGTTCAAAAGGTGCTTCAGGGAGGTTGGAAAAAGTTTGAGAGCTGGATGGTACTGAGGTACTTGGCGTATCCCCTAGAATCAATGTCCCTGTAATCACTAGAATTGTCTATGAAGAAAGCAATTAGGAGATGAGAATGAATGTCTATACCCTCCATTCATGTATGAACACAGCCAAGAAGTGGGGGAGGCAGAGGGAGAATACTAGTAAATCGGAAGAATCTACTCTTGGATTCCATCATATTCTTTCTCTCTCTTTTTTAACCATCAAATTTAGCCAAATAAAGCACAAAAATATGTTACTGTTCGAGGAGCTGCTCCTGTAAATCATAATATGGGTAGGTAAAGAGGAAAATAAGCAAATTGCTTTCACTAAATATTCAAGGTCCTTTATATATATTTTATATATATTATACATAAATATATATAAATATATACATATATACACATATAAACATATATACATATTTGTGTAATATATATAAAGGACCTTGAATACATAATGTATATATTATACATTATGCATATATAACATATATATATATATTTTGAGACCAAGTCTCGCTCTGTCACCCAGGTTCTAGTACAGTGGTGTGATCTTGGCTCACTGCAACCTATGCCTTCTGAGTTCAAGCAATTCTCATGCCTCAGCCTCCCGAGTAGCTGGGATTACAGGCACCTGCCACCATGCCCTGCTAGTTTTTGTGTTTTTAGTAGAAACGGGGTTTCACCATGTTGCCCAGGCTGGTCTCAAACTCCTAGACTTAAAGCAATTCACCGACCTCAGCCTCCCAAAATGCTGGGATTACAGGCTTGAGCCACTGCACCTAGCAGAGGTCCTTTTTATGTTACGCTATTCATCTTTTGCATCAACCCTTGGACACAGACATTCTTCTCCTTTTTGAATAAAAGGAATATGAGATTCAGAAGAATGGAGAGCTTGCTAACATCACACAGCCCATGAAAGGCATAGCCAAATCCATGTATGTTTTTCAGATGTCTAAACCTGTGATATTAATATTGCATTTGCTCTTAATAAAGCAATACATACATAAGAGAAATCCCACATTTCCATAAATTCATCCTATCCTAACATTTTTATCTAATAATATTATCTAATACACTCTGTAAAACAAGCATACTTTCTGTGACTTTTATTCTTAATGAAACAATTTTGCCATGGTCTGGGACTTGGTTTTCATGTCATATGATTACATGCTACTATTTTTGTGAATATGTTTATTAATTGACTGTCTCTGGATTAATGCTCTAAAAATAGCTACAGTGGGGTCTCTGAGGAGAAGAACTGAACTGCTGGGGAGACAAGTGGAAGGAGACATTTCACAGTAAATCCCATGTTGTATGTTTGCACTGTGTACTGCATAAATATCGTATTCTAAAATAACGATTTTCATATCAGAATAACTTAATCTTTTCTTTGCAAGTTTCATAACTGGTTTCCAGACTTACAGTTCAGCCACAGTGGAAAAAAAATTGACTTCCAAATGAGTTAACATATAAAGAATTGTGTGTTACAGGGCAAGAGGGTATTACTGTTAATGGAAAGTTTATGTTGTTTATGAAGATCCCCTCCTCCAGACAGTACCATATGTTTAGACTGGAATTTTATAAAGCCCTCGCCACCTTTTATCCTAAAGGAGAATAATGACATATGTCTAAGCCTATGTCTATATCTTTTTATCTCTTAAAAGAGAAGCGACGTTTCTCCCTTTGAGCTATGGATAAAAAGAAGAAATTATAAACATGCTATATATATTCTTCGATTATTAATAATAATTACCAGGCAGGATATGTTGAAGGAGAGATGCCAGGCATAGCAGCTAAGTTGTGTCAAATATGTGCTAAACTGTTTTCACCAACTATTCTACTACTACCTCATTTGTACTCTGAAAGATCCAGTCCCAAACGCCTTTTTGTCAGCTTCTTCCGCCTGCATTGAATGGTGCCGACATTTGACCCATGGAAGCAGGAAATGGCACAGAATTAGGGCTTGCTAAAGTAGTGACACCTCTTCCCAGCATTAGTGACAGCCAATCTGTGGGTCAGACCCTGGAGCTCCCAGACAGTAGAGAATCACGCATCACTCTTAAGGGAAAGAGACTGAAAGTCTTAACCTTTCCTGTCTCTTCTACTTTAAATACATCTATCGAGGGCAAGAAAATGGACAGAATTCCAAATCATGCTTGAGTTCGACATCGCTGGATTCTCTCCCTTTTTTGATCTAATGTGCATAGCTCATGGCTAAAGAAGCCATCTCCACCCCCTTTCAGAATTTATTATAAATTAGGGAATGGCATGACTCATTTTTTGAAATGTCCTATTGATGTTGAGAAGTAAACTGGACTATGTGCTCCAACCTTATGTCTTTTAACCAGGGTGCCTCACCCACACTAAATGACTGACAGCAATAAAAGTGAGTCATGGTAACATCAGGTGGTGCAAACTTTGGGAACATCTACTAAAATGTATAAGTGTATGTACGTTAAAAAAAATAGCCCAGCAGTTTTCCTTCAAATAATTTACCTTATGGATATACTCACAGCTTACTTTAAAAGAAACTGCAGTTCTGTTGGAAATAGCCTAAAGCTAAATGTCCCCCTCAACGAAGAACAGTTAAGTGGTGTGAACTCTATGCAATGAACAGGCACTCATTAAAAAGAACATGGCACCAACATGGCACAAGTATACATATGAAACAAACCTGCACGTTATGCACATGTACCCTAGAAAGCAAGAAAAAAAAAAAGAACATGGCAGATACATACTCACAAATCATAGAAAATCCCCCCAAGAATAGTTGCAAATACACAAGATGGTTACTGTGGTTATCTTTCTAGAGAGACTGGTTGGGAAGGACATTTTCATTTTATTCCTTATTTTCTCCTATGAATCATCTGTTTGTGCACTATTTTTATATTTAAAAGTTCAATAAAATCTATTTTGGCAGTAGGATTATGGAAAAGATCGTCATTGATTTAATTTACTAAAACACAAAGTAAAAATATTTTTAGGTTAAAAAAATGTAAAGCAAATTATACTCCCCTACCCCACCCTGAGATCTACTCTTTCTATGTTCAATGCTACTTTAACCTGGCATGTTTTCTTTGCCCAGAATTCTTGTTTATAATCACACAATCACCCCAGTGAGATCAATAGCATAAATCAAACTCTACTCCTTGAGGAATCTGCTGGGGCTCATCCTCTGGATATATTCATCTTTCCCTCCATCTATATATTCATCCACTCTTCCATCTAACCATACATACATACATACCACTCTATCCACTCACTCATTCACCCACCCAACCATCCAATCATCCAACTGTCCATCCATCCATCCATCCATCACCTCATCTGCCTACCACTCACCCATTCACCCACTCATCTACCCAACCATCCCTCCATCCATCCAACCATTCTTCCATCCATTCAACTATCCATCTACCCACCCATCCATGTAACCGTCCATTCATCCATTCAACTTCATCCATCCATCCATCCACCCACCCACTCATCCACCCACCCACTCATTCATCCAACCATCCCTCCATCCATCCATCCAACCAACCAACTATCCATTCATTCCTCCTACAATCACTCATTTCAAATATTTGCCGAGCACATCACATGAACCCTACATCATAGGGAGACAATGGTGAACAACTTAATGACAGGACACCTGCACTAAGGATGTGGAAGACTAGTGTGAGAGGCAGACACGGAAATCAGCTCTTACACTCTGTGAGATAAGTGCTATGATAGAGATGACCCAAGGGTACACCTGGGGTATACAGTTAGATTAAGAAAGGCTTTCTGAGCAGCATTATTCACACTAATCAAAAAACGTAAACAACCTAAATGTTCATTAACATATGGACAGATAACATGTGTTACATACAAATAATGGAATATTATGCAATGTTAAAAAAAAAAAAAAACTGACCCATGCTGTAGCACCTTGAAGACATCAATGTACCTTGAAGACGTTATGCTAAGAGAAATAAGCCAGTCACAAAAAGACAAATAATGTATGGTTCCATTTATATGAGGTACTTAGAGTAGTCAAATTCATAGAAACAGAAAGTAGAAACTAGTCAGGGGCTGCGAGCAAGAGGAATGAAATTAGTGTTTAATGGGGACAGAATTTCAGTTTTGCAAGATGAAAAAGTTCTGGAGATGAATGGTAGTGATTGCACAACAATATAAATATATTTAATGCCACTGAATTGTACACTAAAATATTTAAAAAGGGAAATTTCCATGTGGTTCATTCATTGTGACAAATGTACCATAATGATGTGAGACGTTAAGAAGAGAGGAAATGGCGTGTGGGTGCATGGGAACTTAGGGCTATCTCACAACTTTTCAATAAATCTAAAACTACTTCAAAATAAAATATTCATTGTTTTAAAAAGCTTCATGGAGGATGCTACATGAAAGCTGAGATGTGAAGGATGAGCTGAAGTGGCCCAAGGGAAGGGTGCCATTGTGAGGTCATTGCAGGTGAGAAAACCTCATAGGCAAAGGTCTGAAATTGAGAAAAACATAGCCTGATAGGTTTAGGAATTAAAAATTACTCAGGCTGGGTCAGGCGTGGTAGCTCATGCCTGTAATTGCAGCACTTTGAGAGGCCGAGATGGGAGGATCATGAGATCAGGAGTTCGAGACCAGCCTGACCAACATGGTGAAACCCTGTATCTACTAAAAAAAAAAAAAAAAAAAAAAAAAAAAAAAAAAAAAAAAAAATTAGGCCGGGCACGGTGGTTCATGCCTGTAATCCCAGCACTTTGGGAGGCCGAGTTGGGCAGATCACAAGGTCAGGACATTGAGACCATCCTGGCTAATATGGTGAAATCCTCCGTCTCTACTAAAAATACAAAAAAAATAGCTGGGCATGGTGGAGGGCACCTGCAGTCCCAGCTACTCAGGAGGCTGAGGCAGGAGAATGGTGTGAGATGGAGTTTGCAGTGAGCCAAGATGATGCCACTGCACTCCAGCCTGGGTGACAGAACGAGACTCTGTCTCAAAAACCAATCAATAAAATAAAATAAAATAAAAAAACAAATCACTCAGGCTTGCTGGGACCATGGCTCAAGACCCCAAATTCCTGAATTAGGTCATTTGGATGGGACCCTATGATCCTTGCAACCTCCCCATCCTTGACTCTGAGTCAGCCATCAGTGACACCCACCAAAAGAAAGAGTTTGCTATTGATGCTTGGAGAAACAAGGCTGAGGAGGCAGAGAATCTCCTAAATCTCTGCTCAGAGGCTGACCCGAGACCTCCTGCCACCGTTTAAACAACCTATCTTCAGAAGACTTTAAAGCATCTTAGGCATGCCTGTGTCCTCTGGCATTTTCAGCAACACACAAGTTCCTCAGATTCCTAAAAGGCTCATGCGGGGACCTACATCAACACCAAGATGAAAGCTGCCCCATTACCGAAGTTCCATGTGTATCAGTGTTAATAACTTGGTAGAGAAATAGAAGGAAGGAAACTCCAATGGGTTACTTGCAAGTTGTCACGTAAAAAAATAAACAAAACAACAAAAACAAAAAAACAAACAAAAAACACCTCCCGAGTGACTCAAAAATAAGCGGCATGTTGAGTGCAAGTAGCACCGTGAGTTTGTCTCCCTAACAGCTTGACACAGTGTCAACAATCTAATCAGGATACACGCAGGGGAGAAGAATTTATTGTTTTAATTATAATCTAAAGCACAGCCTTATTTTTTGATAAGGTGCCAGAGCATACACTTCTTGGGGTGTTCCCAATGGTAAAGGTCGGGCGGGTGAGCAGAAAGGAGCTTACTCATTGTCTCCTTACCCTTTCAGCTCTTTTGATCCTGTGTACCGAGCAATTTTACTGTGGAGATTTAATCCCAGGGTTTTCACACACAGCTTGTTACCTTCTTGCCAGCTCAACCAAGTTCTGTGATGCTCGCTTATTTGCAAGCAGCTAAGCTGATTCTGTTCTCAGAAGTTCAGCGGCTAACAAGCCGGAATTAGGCATTTTCCTCCTGCTTCACTTGTTGTGAATGTATTGGATTCAGCCAAAGGTTTTCCCTCTCAGCAATAACCTGTTATCCAAAATGTACAAATTATGGACAAACCAAGTCAAGTTCAATGACCAGAGTTCTTGGACTGAATCAGATCGGGCTCATTACTTTGGCTATAGATTGAGCTCTCAGGAAACAAAGAAGGACTCTGTAAAGATTGAAGTCAGGCAGGACGACAGTAGTTTCCAAAGAGACGTAGTGGGAATGGGGAAGAGGTTGCATGTGCACCATGGGAAGATAAGGGGTATCCCGGTAGACAGACCCGAGTTTATATCCCCACTTTTCTGCAGGTATACAATCTTATTTAATCCTCAAACACCCTAGCAAGGTCACTCTTATTATCATACCACAGTTTTACAGTTGAATTATCCTGCCCAAGGTCCCACAGCTACTAAATGGCAGAGCTGGGATTTGAACCAACGTTTATTTGATTCCAAAATCCATGTTCTCACCCATTATATTATACTGCCTTCTCTAACATTCTAAGGGTTGAATGTTCTCTCTGGGCATTTGGGGTTTTTCAATCACTGTGGTTGTTACATCCCATTGTCCTCTTTGTTCAAAGTGCATGTCTTCAAGAAAGCCCTAGAAGGCAGACACATAAAATCTGGTTGACCTTAAAGACTATCAAGTCTATACGACTTGGTATGTATGAGGCCCCCTGCAAGAGCCATACCCAGCAGCTGTCTGTCTTTAGCATTTGTTCCCTACTGAGAGGTCGCCTAGGAGACTCGTTCGAAAGTTCTCCTCGTCGTTACGCTTAACTCAGAATTCTTATTCTAGCACACAGGGATGCGAAGAAGTCTGATTTCCTCTCTAGTAGATACTGTATCAGTTACCTCTGTTAGACACTTGTGTTACTTATCCTTCACATCGCAATTTAAAATATGTACATATTTGTATGCAGTGTTTGCTAAATATTCTGAAGCTACATAGAGATAAGGAATGTATCTGTTTGGTTCACCTCTTTTTTCCAGGTGCCTAACACAGGGCCCTGGAGCAGAGTGGTTGCTCTGTAAATATGTATTGGTTAAATCAGTCTCTCCTGTGGCTGAAAATCCTCAAATTCATAGAGACCATTTCTGGTCATTCTACCATTTTGGTCTCTTCCTGCTCTAATTTGTTCTGATTCCTTTGGAAGTATGGTGTCCCCAACCTAGCATTGTGTGTATTATCAGAGCAGCTTGTTTAATAAAACAACTCCCTTGATGGCACACACCTATGAATGATGTGGATGCCTGGGCATCATCACTGAATAACTCACGCAGGCAAGCGTCACTGTTGCCATTTTACAGATGTGGACACTGAGATACAGACAGCAACATGCCTTGCTAAGGACACACAGCTATTGAGTGCAGAGCCGGGATCCAGATCAAAGACATTTCCTGAATATTCCGAGCCCTGTCTTCCTGGAGAGGCGAGATGAAGGCAGGACATCCTGGAGTTGACGCAAACTTCACATCTGGGCTCCACTGACTACCCTAGGACCTGGGGTGACCTTATAAAACTAAGCCACTAAGTCCCTCTTTTCTTATCCTTAAATGGAAACATGAGTACCTGCCTCATTGGTGAGGGGTATGAATTTAATGACATAATGCAGTTAGAAGGGCTAGCTTGGCATGAAATAAGCATTCACTTAATTTAACCTTTATTATCACTAGTAAATAGTATAGGTCTGGTAAACCACAAACAGCAATAACATTATCTCTACGTGCAATACTTCAGAGGAGAGCTGTAAGGATTCTTGTCCTATAAATCTGCTTTTATTAGATGCAAATTACAACTGTGCTAGCTTTCTGGCAGTTGAATCCTATTGTTGACCCAGACAGTGTTCACTGTTGCCTAAAACCAGGCATCTTTTCCCCTGTACTTAGCCCCAGGGCTAGCTAATCCTGGAGAAAGTCTCTGAGCAGGTTTCCTCCAACCCAAGTTCAGGATCAGAAAACAGAGCTGATGCATTTCCTACTTAAAACTGGAACGATGAGATCTGTTAGAAAGATGTCTGCTTCCAGTTATCCAGTCTGTCATTCTTTTAAGTAACAAAACTGCTTAGAGAAGCACCATGAGATGCTTTGGGGCAAGAAAATCTATGTATGAACAGATAACAGTTAATATCAAACACTCTACATCAGTTATTCTAACACTTTAGTGTAGACAAGAATTACCTGGGTTACCTGTTACAAATGCATGTTCCTGTGGTTCAGCATTAGTGACTCTGATTCATTGGCTTGAAGAGGAACCCAACAATCTGCATTTAATAAGTGCTCCTATTGACCCAGGAGCAAGGGATCCTCAGGGTATCCTCTGAGACTCCAGTAAAGAGTGAGCTTTAGAAAAGCAGATAGAATATTCCTGACAAATCTTGGAAGCTAGTGAAGTATTACCACCACTATTAACTTGGTCTTATTTTCCTGAATTGACACAAATAGCTTGACAGTGCTTTCCATGGAGCTGGGGACAGAATATGTGCTAGGCCATGCACAAGACTCCTTATAGAAAAGTAGAGATGACGGTGCTGCTCCTAAGTCATTCCACAAACACCTATTTCACTTACGTGGACAGCTGAGGCACTGAGACACAAGAACAAATGAGACAGTCAAGGCTTCCGCCCTTATGTAACCTATAGACTCTAAGAGGATCCCACCCAACACGAGAAGGCAGGCCAACAAAATCAATTAATTACAAGTTGAAATGACTTTGTACTTCACTTGGGGTTGTCAGAGGATTCTCTGAGGATGTGACATGTGAGCTGAGAGTTTGCTAAGAAGATTGAGCTAGGTTTGTGAAGAATGTCAAAAGGAGGATTCTAGGTGGAAAAAGTAAAATATGCAAAGGCCCTGAGGTAGAAAATAACTTGGGGTTCTAAGGCAGAGCTTAGCAGACACCCATCGGGTAAGAGACAGCAAGAGCCTTGCCATGCCCAGGAAGAGAGAACATGCTAGCCTAAGGCAATTCCAAGGGATAAAAGAAAGACAATACAAGATGTATTTGCAGGGGGAACGAATTAAAAGGTGAGAGAGGACATTATAGATATTGCCTCATTTAACAGAAGAAATGGAGTGCCAAACACTCAGGGATTTTTAACCATAGCTTGTAGATGTCCTTGAAAGGGGCGAAATTACTAGAAAAGAGGACCAGTAGGCCTTGGCAACCCCAAATCCCATTCTGCCATAATGACTTTCTAAATCCTCCTGATCCATTTTGCAGAAGCGGCCACCGTCTTCCAGTGGCCGATGCCTTGTTTGATCTTGGATGCTACTGTTTTATCAGCTTCTGCGATCCTCCTTTGGAAAAGAGTCAGCGTTCAACTGCGATGATGATCATTTTACCGTGTTTCTGGACGTGGCTAAGCAATGTCACTGACTCCTACTGGGGAGTCCCAGTGCCTAAACTGTCCACCATTATATACACATGTGCAGGTGCACACGCAATCACAATTCATTGAGCAAAACACATGTCTTGGAGTGGGCTCTACTGAATGAATAATGCAGCCCTATCTTAAGGAAATCAGAGCCATTGAGCACAAGAAGGGTGTGGTAACGTGCAAGCAAGCAGATCATAAAGGTGGCATGGATACAAGGAACACTTGGGTTATGCAGAACAATCAGTAGTCAAGGCTTTGGAGTCAGACCTCCTGGGAAGGGTCTCAGCTTCACACTTTCCTTCTGAGTCACCCAGGGCAAGACACCAAAGCAGTCAATGTCTTGGCTTTTTAAAAAATATACATGTAAAATGAGATGAATAATAGTCTCTACTTTGCTCTTTTGTGATGGGCATTAAATGATCCAATCAATTTGAAGTATCTATTGCAGTGGCTGGTATAGAGTGACATTTAAAAAGTAGCAGCTGTTGTCATTATCAGGGCAATGTCTGCTAACATTTATCATTGTGATGAGATCATTGTGGTAGGCAGAATGGTCCCCCAAATATTCTCATGCCCTCATCTCTGGAACCTATAAATATGTTACCTTACATGGCAAAAGTGACTGCTCTGGTTTGAATGTTTAAAAGTCCTCTCACCCCTGATTCATATGGTGAAATCTTAACACCAAGGTGATGGTATTAAGAGATGGGGCCTTCAGGAGGCGATTATGTCATCAGGGTAGGACTCTCTTAATTAGAATTTGTACCTTTTTTTTTCTTTTTTTTTTTTTGAGACCGAGTCTCGATCTGTTGCCCAGGCTGGAGTGTAGTGACGCGATCTTGGCTTACTGCAATCTCTACCTCCCGGGTTCAAGTGATTATCCTGACTCAGCCTCCCAAGTGTCTGGGATTACAGGCACCCACCACCACACCTGGCTAATTTTTGTATTTTTAGTAGAAATGTGGTTTTACCATGTTGCCATGATGGTCTTGAACTCCTGACTTCAAGTGATCCATCCGCCATGGCTTCCTAAAGTGCTGGGATTACAGGGGTGAGTCAGCATGCCTGGCTAGATTCGTGCCCTTTTAAAAGACACTCCAGAGAGCTAGCAAGTCCCTTCTAACATCTGAGGGCACAGAAAGAGGAAATCTTCTATAAGCCAAAAAGTGGACCCTTACCCAACATTCACTCTGCCCTGATCTTGGACTTCCCAGCGTCTAGAACTGTGAGCAATGAATTTCTGTTGTTGAAAAGCCATCCAGTTTTTGGCATTTAGTTATGGCAGCCTGAGCAGACTAAGACAAGGACTTTGCAGATGTAATTCAAGTTACAGATCTTGAGATCAGAAGAAGAGCTGAATTACCTGGGTGGGCCCAGTGTCATGGAAGGAGCCCTTCAAGCTGGACAACTTTCTCCAACAAGAGTCAGAGTGACGTGGCAAAAGAGGAATGTGGAGAGATTCAAAGCAAAAAGGGACTCGAGTAGCTGTAGCTGGACAGTGGGAGAAGGAATACAGGCAACTTCTGAAGGCCAGGGCTATCTGCCTGCTGACAGCCAGCAAAGCTGTGAGGGCTTCAGTCTCATCACTGCCAGGGAATGAATCAGGAAAAGCTGAGTGAGCTTAGAAGTGGATTCATTCTCACAATCCCTAGAAAGAAACACGGCCCTGCTAACTTCTGCCTTTCCGTCTTGTGAATCTCTAAACAGAGGACCCAGTTGAGTCACGCTGAACTTGGACTTCTAACCCACAGAGCTGTGAGATAATACATGGTGTTTTTTTTTGTTTGTTTGTTGTGTTTTTTGTTTTTGTTTTGAAACAGAGTTTTGCTCTGTTGCCCAGGCTGGCATGCAATGGTGCGATCTCAGCTCACTGCAATCGCTGCTTCCCGAGTTCAGGTGATTCTCCTCAGCCCCCTGAGTAGCTGGGATTAAAGGAGCCCACCATCACACCAGGTACATTTTTGTATTTTTAGTAGAGACGAGGTTTCACCATATTGACCAGGCTGGTTTTGAATTCCTGACCTCAGGTGTTCCTTTAACCCTGCTAAATTTGTGGTGATTTGTTATAGCAGCCATGAAAATAGCAACAAAAACAATCATGTAAATATAGAAAACTCTCTTTATGACCTGTTGTTCCCCTCTAAAGGCTGGGCAGGAGCCCTCCACAACTTCACAGAGGTAGTAGCTTCCCTGGTGTGTCAGGCCAAATACCAAGAAAAGAACCCCAGGAGAAGATTTTCACAGTTCTATTTTGCCCACGGCTCACTGGCCTGTCCTCAGGCATGTAAGGAGAGAAAATAAGCATGTTTCATTCTTTAATCCCCCTTGATATCCATTCACCTCACAGGAGGCTGAAAAATCGAAAAAGAACAAATGGGAGGGTAGAAGTCTCTCTGGAGTGTGTACCAAGGATAGTGTGATACTGAGGGCTCTCACAGTTACTGCAAAATGCCTGTGCCCCTCATATCCCAGAAGCTCACTAAGAGACATGAGAGGACGCTGCTGTAAGCTCTAATGCCAACACTCACTACCTAGGAGGGCAGGGAAATCCTTAACCTCTGGGAGCCCCAGGTTTCTCCTGCTGAATGTGGATTATCATATCATCTTCCAGGAATATTTACTCAACCCAGTGAATGGGGTTGCTACGACTTCCAAGAAAATGTATGGCTCTTGTAAATGCAAAAACAGACACACAAATGACCTGGAATACTGCGTTGAATGTCAATTCTAAGTTCTTGGAGGGTATCTGACATAACTCAGACTTACATTCTATATTCATCCTGAATTTTTCTATACAATTTTATTTAAAAAATTATTTTGGCCAGGCGCAGTGACTCATGCCTGTAATCCCAGCACTTTGGGAGGCCAAGGTGAGCGGATCACGAGGTCAAGAGATGGAAACCAGCCTGGCCAACATGGTGAAACCCCATCTCTACTAAAAATACAAAAAATAGCCAGGCGTGGTGGCATGTGCCTGTAATCTCAGCTACTTGGGAGGCTGAGACAGGAGAATTGCTTGAACCTGGGAGGTGGAGGTTGCAGTGACCCGAGATTGCACCGTTGCACTCCAGTTATGGGGAGAAGGCGAGACTCTGTCTCAAAAGAAAAAAAAAATTGTTTTGTCTTTGTTTTTTTTTCAATCCTCAGATATTAACCACATGAAATATAATGTTATTACCGTAAGATGTCAGCTGTATTAGTTATTGTTGGCTAACTAAACAAAAGATAATTCTCTGGCTAACAGAAACCTAAATACTTCACTCATTGCATGGCTTCCATGTCCTTCAAGGGAGCTGAGTTTCTCCACAATGGCAAGGGGATCAGTCTTGATTATTCTACATGGATGGGTCTCAAAATGTGGTCCTGGAACCAGCCATTTTCCTATCACTTGGGAACCTGTAAAACTTGCAGAATATCAGACTCTGCTCAAGACCTGCCAAATCAGAAACTCTGGAAGGGAGGCTGAAATGCAGTCTTGGGGAACTAATAATTTCTTTTTCTTCAACACAATACCTTTTATTTATTTATTTATACATTAAGATAGCTCATTGTTTAAATTTTTTTAAGTTCAAGGGTACATGTGCAGGTTTGTTACACAGGTAAACGTGTGTTATGGTGGTTTGTTGGGCGGATTATTTCATCACTCAGATATTAAGCCTAGTACCCACAGTTATTTTTTCTTGATCCTTTCCCTCTTCCTACTTTCCACCCTCTGGTAGGCCCCTATTTTTTTTTTTTTTTTTTTTGCTAAATGATTAAGGCAAATGATATAATCTGGCCAATGAAATGCCAGAAGTCTCTGGAAGAGATACATGGACTGGCTAGGGAGATTTTCCTATAAAGGAAAATTAAACAGGGCTATTTTTTATTCTTATTCTGGGTGTTGCAGTTTCTACATGATGTCTGGAGCAATGGCAGCTATAATAGAACCAGGAGGAATGACAGCCTAAGAGGATAAGCAAATACAATGAGACTTGCATAGGAGAAATATCACAAAAATCTGAAACCTTAATGATATTTTTGCATAGATGAATTATCTGAATTGTCTAACCTAAGTCTGCCTCACCTCCTGAATTCTTGCTAACATTCTCGTGAAATCACACCTGCTTCTCTTGTTTAAACTAATTTTAGTTCCATTTTCAATTACTTATTGTTAAAAGTATCCAACCAATAAACAATTAAAACATAATTCCTGTCTTTAACAAATTGTCAGTTGAAAAAATAAAATAAAAACTTTTACCAAGTGGGTAGGGTAAAAGTAGTAATAAATGTGTATGCATTGTGCCCTGTTAAAATTTAAAATAAGATGGACCAGAATAAAAGCTAAGTACCAAAACTAAATTTATTATATTTTCCAAATCAAACTGCATCTGGGAAAGATTTTCTGATGCTATTTCCAGGTGCAAGCAATATTTTGAAATGCCAAAATGGAGCAATTTCTAGGTAATTTCCGTGATTTACAGACACAGCATAGTAGAATATTTTAAACTAGAACTGTCCCCCCACAAAATAAGTTGAATGGCTGCAATATCCATAACTTTTCCCATTAACAGATGAAATTTTAAATTGTCCCATACAGTAGATGCAATGATTTAATCTGGCAACAGGAAATGTACAATAATCTGTGGCTTTGTTTTTATGTCTTCTTTCACCCCCACAGGTTTTTGGAAATTCTTATTTCCATCATAATTTTCAGTTTGCCAGAGAAGGAAGAAAGGAACAGAACCAAACACACTTTTGTACAAAATGGCAAGCGCAAGGTAATAATTGCCCACGCCAAGTGAGTTAAAAGGATCCCTGGACTTTCTCCAGAAAGTTTGTCTCAAAACATAATAATTGTTGGTATCCATCCTAAAACTATGTCTAGAAAGTAGAGATTACTACTGATGCTAAAATCCAAGGCCGAATTCTTTCTTTTGCCCATCTATCCACCCACCCACCTATTCCATCCCTGCATCTATCCGTCATTCATCCATCCACTCACCCACCCAACTATTACATCCATTCATCTATCCGTCATCCATCCACCCACTCACCCACCCATCTATTCCATCCATCCATCCATCCATCCATCCATCCATCCATTAATCGATCCATTTATTGGTTTAATCATTCAACAAATATTCAATAAGTATCTACTTTGTGAAAGGCACTCCAGGGATACAACGACAAACAAAACATGCTAAAATATCTACCCAGGTGGAGCTTACATACTAGTGCAGAAAGATAGACACAAATAAACAATAAAATATATAGTATGTCAAACGGTGATAAGCAATATGGCAAAAGTCAGCTAGGAAAGGAACACAGGGTGTGCAGGAGTGAGGGAGGGGTCTGATTTTAACAGGGGAGTCAAGGAGGTCCTATCTGAAAAGGTATATGAGCTACGCTGAGAAGGAGGAGAGGGAGTGAACTAGGTAAGAACTTGAAAAAAAATGCATTCTAGACAGAAGATGTAGTGGTTGAAAAGACCTTAAGGGGAGTATATTCCTGTAACATTCAAGAGCTTCCAAAGGGGCCAGGAGGAAAGAGAAAGGATGCTAGGGAAGTAGGCCAGAGAAGTCAATGGTTGTTCCTTCAACGATGATAAAATATAAGCAATAGTAAAATAAAATTTAAAAACAACAGATACAGAGGCATGGCACATTTCTGTCTACTTGGAAAGCTTAGCTTGAGTTACTTTCTTTCTCAGGACATGAACAAGGAGAGATTTGAGGAGCACATGTTCCAGGATGGCATAGGAAAGTGAGCATCTGGGCACAAAGTGGACCAGCCCAGGGACAGGGCTGCCTTAGGGGAAGGCAGAGAGACACAAAATCACACAATTCCTGCATCCACATGGTCATTAGACATCGGTCCTTTGCAAGCCTTGTGGATGCACTTAGGGCTCCAAAGACGCAAGGTCCCTGTCTTTGTAATGCATATGGCTGTGGCAGAAGAGACATGTGATGCACACCATGAGAAAACATCCAGTGAGTTAGCAACTTACCGGAATACAGCATAAAACAGGAAGTCTTGTTCTGATTTGGAAGGTGAATCTGGAAGTATATTCCTAAAGAGGTGATGTCCAAGCTGAGCAAGGATGAATATAGGAACCAAGTAGGAACTGGGGAATGTAGCCTTCCAGGAAAGCATGTGCAAATGTCCTGGGGCAGAAAGATCATGCTTGTTGGATGAACTGAGAATATACCTTAACTGGACTTTAGAAAATTGGGGAGGGGGTGATGAAGCTGCTGTGGCCAGGTGGATCATATGAAAGATGCTTTTTTTTTTTTTTTTTAAAGATAGCTTTGGCTGCTTGGTGTAAGGCTAGATGCTCATAAGAACCACCTTCCAGACTGCACACAAGAAGAAGGTTTTTAGATGTCCCTGGGAGGACTGGGGAGGGCCCTCTTAGGCTGAAAATATGAGTGCAACAGAGCCAAATCCCTCAAACCAAGCAAATGGGATCTGATACCTGCGATTTAAAACACTTCACAAGGAACATTCACAATCAAATACAGCTTGAAGAGGAAGGAACAGAGGATCACAGAGCTCCAGGGACTTCCCCAAAGTCACTGCATGAAGAAACCTAAACATCTTATCATTTAAGTAAACAAGATAGAAGAATGCAATGCAAGGCATATTTATACATAAATAGATGTGTCTGTGTACATGTGATTTTCAATCCATGCAACGCTAATGCTATAAACATAAGATGGACAAACAAAATCCAATTTTAAAACTGTCATTCTGGAATTCAGAACTGGGTCACCATTGTCAGGAGGCCCAGCACCCAGGACATGGATTGGAAGATAGCATTTGCTCTTCCATGACACAACAGTCAATTTCATGACCTCCTGGATATCTGGAGCCACTGCTTGCATTCATGGCACTGCTGTATGAGTGATAAAAATGCATACCCAAGGCCAGGCACAGTGGCTCACGCCTGTAATCCTAGCACTTTGGGAGGCTGAGGCAGGCGGATCTCCTGAGGTTGGGAGTTCGAGACCAGCCTGACCAACATGGAGAATCCCATCTCTGCTAAAAAGACAAAATTAGCCGGGTGTGGTGGTACATGCCTGTAATGCCAGCTACTCAGGAGGCTGAGGCAGAGGTGCTTGAACCCAGGAGGCGGAGGTTGTGGTGAACCAAGAGCCTGGGCAACAAGAACGAAACTCCAACACACAACAACAAAAAAAGCACACCCTCCCAGTGGAAGAATACCCAAAATATGCCCTTTCCTTCAGGCTGATGTAGCCCTGCTCCAGGGCTCAAGGCTTGAATAGAAGGCTTGGAGTAGATTTCTTCCTGCAACTGCCACCCCTCCAGGCCTGCTTGCACAGAGCACAGCCATAGGTGGCGATCCCATGGGCACCCATCAAGCTCAGGAAGGTGCACATCCCAGAAAGACCATTGGGTGATGCTGAGGCAAGCAAGGGAGGCAAAATGCATGTGAAGGTGTGTTCTCCCAACCACAATATCCCCTTGCCTGCAACTCTTAAAATCAATTTGAAATGACTGCTCAGATCAGATTACACAAAGATTTTGTTACGCCAAACAGGATAAAGCACAGAGGGACTTACAACCTTGGCAAACAATGCTGGGAGTTGGAGATGCACATCATGTCTTGTGTTTACAGCTTTTCAGCTGAGTACTTAGTGTTTACTTTGGAATTAATCCAGGCCCATAAAACAAGTGATATATCAACATAACAGATGTACTTGGGTGACTATACATTAAAAGGTAATTCACTTCACAATGAGAATCCACACATAGTCTGGAGAATGAAGCAGGTACCTTCTGTATTTGTATAAGGGAGGTCCCTCTTGGATATGCAATGTTGGGAGGAGGGTCCCAATGTGGAGGAACTGTTAAATGGATGGATGTTGTGGGTACATCGATCCTCCACAGAGCCCTGCCCTGCTCGTTATTCAGGACTGGCCACTTAATTTCTGGGGGCAGTGCGAAAGGCCAATGTAGGAACCCTTGTTCAAAAAGTATTAAGAATTCCAGCTATAGCATAAGACCACACGTGGGGCTGTTCAAAGCCTGGGGCCCTGCATGATCATGCAGGGAATGTGCCCTTAAAGCTGTCCTGGCCCTTACTCAATAAAAGGGATTGAACGTGACATTTCCAAACAGGGGATGTTAATAGTGTTTACCTAATAGGGGTGTTGTAAGAATAAAGAGAGAGAATGAATCTTAGATATCACACTGGCTCATAGTAAGTTTCAATAATGTCAGTGACTATCATTGATTAAAGTGTGAATAAGATTTCTTCTTTTTTTTTTTTTGAGATGGATTCTTGTTCTGTTGCCAGGCTGGAGTGCAGTGGCACAATCTCAGCTCACTGCAATATCTGCCTCCTAAGTTCAAGCAGTTCTCCAGCCTCAGCCTCCTGAGTAGCTGGGATTACAGCCACGCCTGGCTAATTTTTTTTTTTTTTGTATTTTAGTAGAGACAGGATTTCACCATGTTGCCCAGGCTGGTCTTGAACTCCTAAGCTAAAGAAATCTTCCCTCTTTGGCCTCTCAAAGTGCTAGGATTACAGGCATGAGCCATGGTGTCCGGCCAAGTGTGAATAAGATTTCTTATATCATCCCCACAAAATGCCCATATCTATGTAAATATTTAATATTTTCTTGCAAACAACTCTGGGAGCTGTTAAATTCTTGCATGGAGAGTATGGCTGGATAGAAATCCATGATGCATGTGCACAGAGACACATACGTGCACATGCATTCCAAAAAGTTGAGAAAGAATGAGGCTGTTGAAATGTGAAGCTTCTGAATACAGGGAGGGTGATGTATCCAAGGAATGCATATTCAGGTGTCACAAAGGAAATAAAACCACCATCTATTTTAGCTAGAACAAAAGCATTTGGTAGGCTAAAGGGCTCAGAAGAGAGAATTTCCAATCGAAATCTAATTGCTTCTAATAATATTCATTCCAGCTGCAATCTGAGGCTTCAAGATGGCAGAAAGTACAACAGTCTGGTTTGCTATCGAATCCGTTGTGCCTAGCATGGTACCTGACACATAGGTAGTGCCCCATAGTGGTTGAACAAATGAACAAATGAACCAAAATCATAAAAATACAGGCTTTATAATGGGAAAAGGAGTTGACCTAGGGCTGGGAGAAGAGGTTGGCCCAGGGCTGGCCAAATATAAAGTGTGAGGAGCAAACTGTGAGAATCACTGTTTAACACTGTGGTACCTGATGTAACTTGTCAAGGTCCATCCTTGTCCTGAGGACTTCTTCAGTACCCAGAAGGTCAAGAGGAAGTTCAAAAGAGAAAGAAAACACAGACAGGCAATTGCATGTGTTCAAGGTAGAAATGTATACATTGAGAGATGGTTGGATCTTGGCTTAAATATAAACTCATTCCTCCGTCATATTCCTTCTCAAGTTCTATCCAAATGTTTGCTATCCCATATACAGAGTCTTGCCTCCATGAGTTGATATCACACATCTTTGTGTAGCTTTCCTTCATGCACCAAGGTAGAGGATATAATCCAACAGGTGGCTTCAATTCACACTTTCTCACATGCATGGTAATTCTGGACCTTACAAACTCAACTTGATCATATCTATAATGGCCTATAACACACACATGATGGAAAACAGGGTGAGGTGCAGGGCTAGAACATGAGTTTGACTTGATAACTTGGGAGACAATCTGCCTTTGATATAGTACAGTTTTAGGAAAATCTGACAAGACACTAGTCAAGAGGGCCCATCCCCATCTACTTCACCAGCATTCTGTCTACTGATCCCGGGAATATTCTTTGCTTCCTTGACTTCCTGGGAAGTCACTGGCTAAGGCTTTTTTGCCGCGGGGGGTGGGGGCGGGGGTACAGAGTCTTGCCCTGATGTCCAGGCTGGAGTACAGTGGCATGATTTCGGCTCACTGGAACCTCAGCCTCCCGGGTTCAAGCGATTCTCCTACCTTAGCCTCCCAAGTAGCTGGGATTACAGGCATGGGCCACCATTCCCAGCTAATTTTTGTATTTTTAGTAGAGACGAGATTTCACCATGTTGGTCAGGCTGGTCTTGAATTCCTGATCTCAGGTGATCCTCCCGTCCTGGTCTCCCAAACTGCTGAGATTACAGGCATGAGCCACTGTGCCTGGCTGGCTATGGCTTTCTTAATGTCCCTACCAGAAGACCAACTCTTCCTCCACTCCTTCTTTGCCAGGACAACTTCTAGCCTTCAGTGAAGACTCTGTTTAGAGGACATTCACTCTAGGAATGCAATCTTAAGGCTGAAGGTGCTTCTCTGGGCTTCATAATCTCATCAGGGTGCCCAACACTTCAGTCAGTGGTTTCTATGACTTCAACCTCCTTAGTCTGTGCATTGCTCAGAGGCAAGGATGCTGTCTTACACTCAGGCATCCTCAGGGCCTTGACCAGTGCTTGACATGAAGTGGATGCTTTAATACATCCTCTATACATGCTTTAACATGTGTATGAAATTATATGCAGTACCTGTTCAGCAAAGTGGCATTTGTCTTCCCAGAGCTCCTGGCTTAGTATCATATCATATACAAACACAATGCCTTCTAAAGGATGAGCCCCTGTTGTCCTTTTAAGGCTACACTGCTTAAAACCTTTAATGACTCCCTATTCTTAGGATAAAGTCATAACTGCTGATCACGGTCAGCAAGACTGTGTAGGCTACTGCCTACTTATCCCTACATGACTTGGGCCACACTCCACCTCCCCAGCTCCTTTGTGGGGACAATGATCTCTTCCATTCCTCATACTCACTAATGTCCTTCCTACCACAGGATTTTCGTACATGCCAATTCCACAGCCTGGAATGCTATTCTCATCCCTCTCTGTTTAACCTCCTTCTACCCTTTGATCACAACTCTAGCATCTGTTCCATCAGGAAGCCATCATGGCTAGCAAACAACATAGCATGTATCATGGTTGCAATTTTGAGACAGAGCCTTACTCTGTCATCCAGGCTGGAGTGCAGTGGTGCAATCTCAGCTCACTGCAACCTCCACCTCCCAGGTTCAAGAGATTCTCCTGCCTCAGCCCCCAGAGTAGCTGCAAATACAGGCACGCAGCAGCATACCCAGCTAATTTTTGTATTTTTAGTGGAGATGGGTTTTCACCGTGTTGGCCAGGTCGGTCTCTAACTCCTGGCCTCAAGTGACCCACCCACGGTGACCTCTCAAAGTGCTGGGATTCTGGGCGCGAGCCACTGTGCCTGGCCTCACCATTGCAATCTTACATTTACCTTTTGTAACCATCTTATTCAGGTATTTGTTCTTTCACCAGACTCTAAGATCTACAGTCTTGCCAGCCATGAATGGTAGTTATGACTTTATCCTAAGAATAGGGAGTCATTAAAGGTTTTAAGCAGTGTAGCCTATGATTCATGAAGTCTCAGCCTATACTTTTTTGTTCACTTTTTTAGATCCTTGGCACCACAGCAAGTGCCTGATACATTTCATGTGTGAATAAATAAAGATATTGATCCACACCTTTCCACAGGTAAGACCCCGGGTCTGAGGCATTGATCATTTATTTATTTTCCTGTGTTACTGATAGGAAAGAAAAGGTACTTTCTGTAACAGGAAAAACAAACATTTGCAACCCAATGCCAGAGAACCAATGTAACCTCATGGAATATGAAGAAACTGGCCATTCTAGGCAGATGGGGGATGCACCAGGCACCGTGTGTTGTTCTAAGATCTTAGCACAGTTCACATCACCTACACCCTAATGTGGGCTGATTCATTCTCCAGTGATGTATTTTTTCGTGGAAATTGTCAAGCTACACTGTTACCCTAAATAGAATATTACTAAAGTGCTTTAACCAAGCCAGCTAAAAGGTCTGACATTTCATCCATATTGTTATTTATATATATATTTACAGCTGCCACCTGCCTGTAACTTGGCTGGATCATAAAGTAGTGATGTTCCTCTGTTTCATTATACTTTGACATTTTACTATAACTACACTGCTTCTCATTCCTTAGTATCCAATTGCTTTGCAGCCATTTTTTAATTATATTGCTTTGGTGATGGAATAAGAATCTTTCTCTTTGGTCCTACTAGTCTCTCTCTTTGTCTCTCTCTGTTCTTTTCTCTTTCCAACCCACCTTACCCCACCCCACCCCATACCCAGACGGTACAAATCACTGTTGGCACATGCAACAATTATAGCAGAGCTTCTGCTGCTTAAATGAACCCCCACAAACCCCACTGAGTTAAATTAGATTAGGGAATTGGGGAGGTGAGCAGGAGGGCTGGTCAGTGGTCTCAGCTGAAGCTGATGCAGATTTGGTCTTGCCTTTACAAAATGGTAAAGAAATGTTTCCTCCTTTAGAAAAGTGCTGGAAGCCTCTACTTCAGAAAGAGAACACAGGGGGAAAAACAAGTCAACAACTCAATTAAAGACAGGTAGGTTTAATTTCAAACTGTTAGCATAGTCCAATCTAAGAATATTTGCAACTGACTCGGAATTTAGAAGCCAGGCTTCAAGAGCAAGAGGGAAGAATGCGTGTAGGATTGAGATCTCCTCCACCACTGCTTATAAGTTGATACATGAAGCTGCCATTTGCAGTGGCCTTTCATTATGGTCCCAAGCATAAAATGTATAGAAAAGTGAGAGCCCACCCAAGTTAACTTACCTATTGCCTCAACCCGCCACGTTGGAATACTTGGATTTCACTGCTCCGCAATTTCCAAACTATCTCAATCAAAATAAATTACTATTTGCATTCGATGTAAGAGAGAACCATCCATTCAAGACATCCCCTGCAGAATCTGCACAGAATAAATACATAGCAAAAGCTCACAGAACTGAATTCAATATTATATGATTATATTAGGGCCCATCCGAAAAGCCTCCCTAGAAATCCGACATCCCTCACCTGGACGGTGCAACCTCATCCCCCAGAAAGCTGGATGCTTTCTGAGCACGATTCTTCTCCCTCCAGAGCCTTAACCCTCAGCCTGACCTGCCTAGCATGCCAATCTCCTCCTTGTCACTCAGGGACTCCCAGCTGCCTCTGAGTTTACCACTCAGAAGCGAAGCCCAGGTCTTATCTAATTAGAACAGTGATTGAAGGAGGCAGTCACTTCTATGTTTCATGTGGAGAGGCCTCTTTCCAGGCTGGCCTTTGAGCTACCAACCTATGCTGTGGATGCATGCCTTGAAACTCACCATTCTCCTGCCCTCTCGCTGCTGAGGCCTGGCCCATCACATGCCATCCACCCCAACCGGACCCCTGAATCTTCCTGTTGTCATTGAGCCTCTTCAAGGTCTAGTGGGGTCACTGGTTCCTCCTCCTCAACACCCACTGAGCAACACTAAAGACCTAATCATTAACCTCCATGCCTGGCACCCAGTAGGTGATTAATAGATGCCAACACCCTTCCTTTCACTTTAAATCAGGAGGAAAAGTGAAAAAGGGGAGAGGTCTGGAAAGGAGTTTGGAGTTCCAGATGTGACAATAATGCCCTTTTCCTCCTTGAGGCACTCACACAGCCTCCCTGGGCCACAGTATCTTCATGTGTAACCTAAGTGGGAGTCAGGGGCCGTCACCTTCAAGTCCTTACAGAGTTAACATTCGCAGTGATATAGAATTTATCATCCACAGTCCCTTCTTTTTGAACTTGCTTTCTGTAAGTCTGTCTCTCTTTTTTTTTTTTTTTTTAATTTTGAGAGGGAGTCTCGCTCTGTCGCCAGGCTGGAGTGCAGTGGTGCGATCTCAGCTCACTGCAACCTATGACTCCCAGCTGCAAGCAATTCTCCTGCCTCAGCTTCCCGAGTAGCTGGGATTACAAGCATGTGACACCACACCCAGCTAATTTTCGTATTTTTATTAGAGATGGGATTTCACCACCTTGGCCAGGATGATCTCAATCTCCTGACCTTGTGATCCGCCCGCCTCGGCCTCCCAAAGTGCCAGGATTACAGGCATGAGCCACCCCACCCGTCCAAGTCTCTCCTTTTATTTATACTTTAGACTGAGTTCCTTCTTTTCTACGATGACAGGGTCTGAAATCCACACCCAGAAAAGCTCCTACAAGGCTCTCCTCCTGAATACCGGCCTGAAGTGCCTTCTCCCTCCCTGATGTTTCACCGTCCTTTTACTGCAGTCAGAGACACAACTCTCCACTTCTCACTGCTCTCATACGTTTCATGTGTCCCTTCACAAATGTCTTCAAGCCCCTTGCATTTGAAAATCCTTCTCTTAGACCTCTTTCAAACAACCCTTTACCCTGTGAAGGTGTTCTCTTTACGTCACAGAAGCAGTGTTTTCTACTGCAGGATGGGTGAAACACACACACACACACACACACACACACACACACACACACACATCTCTTTTTCCCCAGCTAAAATTATCCAACTGACAAATCATCACTAAGACCTACTATGTAAGAGCCATGGTTTCAGGCATGGGGGATGTGCAGGCTTGAATTGAGTAGAGATTTCAAGTCTAACGAGGGTAAAGAGATGGTGCTAAACAAGTAAACAAACGGTGCAAAATTACAAAACAGGGCAAGGTGATAGATCATGACTCAGAGCCACTGCATGCTGGCAAGGGGCGCATTAGTGAAACCTGGATGATAACTAAGCAGGGCTCAGTCCTGCCAAATCTCTTCAAGTTTTCAATTCATTCTGAATTCATCCATCTCTTTTCACTGCCATTCTCCCCCACTGACTACTTTCACTTGGCATGGTGGGTTGAAGAGTATCCTCCCCCCCAAAAAAAATGTCCACCTAGGACTTTGTAACGAGACCTTAGTTTTAAAATGTACACCTAGAACTTTGGAATATGACCTTATTTGAAAAATGTCAGGCTGGGCGCAGCGACTCATGCCTGTAATCCCAGCACTTTGGGAGGCTAAGGCAGGTGGGTCACCTGAGGTCAGGACTTTGAGACCAGCCTGACCAACATGGAGAAACCCCATCTCTACTAAAAATACAAAATTAGCTGGGCATGGTGGTGCATGTCTGTAATCCCAGCTACTAGGAAGACTGAGGCAGGAGAATCACTTGAACCCAGGAGACAGAGGCTGTGGTGTGCCAAGATCACACCATTGCACTCCAGCCTGGGCAACAAGAGCGAAACTCCATCTAAAAAAAAAAATAAAAAAAAATAAAATAAAATAAAATAAAATAAAAATGTTCACCAAGATTATTGGAATATGACCTTATTTGTTGCGGATGTATTTAGTTAAGATAAGATTATACTGGATTACGTGGGCCCTAAATCCAATGGCTGGTGCCCTTACAAGAAGATTAGGTGAGGACAGACACACCTAGAAGGAAAATGTACATTTGACAATGCAGGCAGAGATTGCAGTAATGCAGCCACAAACCAAGGATCACCCAGGATTGCTGGGGAGCCAGCAGGAGCCAGGAGAGAAGCAAAGAATAAATCCTTTGCTATAGTTTGGCTGTGTCCCCACCCAAATCTCATCTTAAATTGTAGCTCCCATAACTCCCATGTGTCATGGGAGGGACCTGGTGGGAGGTAACTGAATCATAGAGGTGGGTCTTTCCTATGCTGTTCCCATGATAGTGAATAAGTCTCATGAGATCTTATTCTTTTATTAAGGGAAGCTGCCCTGCACACACTCCCTTGCCTGCCACCATGTAAAACGTGTCTTTGCACCTCCCTTTGCCTTCCACCATGATTGTGGGGTCTCCCCAGTCATGTGGAACTGCGAGGCCACTGAACCTCTTTTTCTTTGTAAATTTTCCAGTTTCAGGTATGTCCTTATTGGCAGCATGAGAACAGACTAATACATCCTTAGAGTTCTCAGAAGGAATCCACCTTGCTTACACCTTGGTTTACGACTTCTGGCTTCCACAACTAACAGAATAAGTTTCTGTTATTTTAAGCTGCTCCGTTTGCAGTAATTTGTTATGGAAGGGGTAGGAAATGAATACACTTGGCAGCTGCCATTCATCCTTTGAGTCTCAGGTAAATGCTGCATCTTCAGAGTAGCTTTCAATGGCCCTTAGAGTAGTCAGTTGTTTTCCAACTTTCATGTGCTTCAGAAGAATGGAAGGTGGGTGTTTCTAAAGAATGGAAATCCCTGCATCCCAACCCCAGAGATCCTGATTCAGTAGTTTGGAAGGGACCTAGGAATGTATATATTTAACAAAGCTGCCTGTAGGCCCCTCCCCTCCAGAGGGTTGATGCTGATATGGCTAATTTATAGAACACACAGAAAAATCTGTTCTAGGCTAGGTTAATTCAACTACATTCCACTCCTGGTTTCCCATAACAAGCACTATAACCTTCAACAAATGCATTTAGCTCTCACTAGACTTGGCTTTTAATCAATACTTAATTGCTTAATGAAAGAGGAGGATAGTGAGAGACTAGGCCAACAGAGGCAGAGGTTCGTAGACAGGAAGAGCTGGAGATGAAAGGAGAAGCTTGGGATACAGTTCTTGACCACTTTATAAAATCAGCTTTATCACTGCAAAGTTTCAGTTGGGAACACAGGTGGATAACGAGAAGGTGACTCGGCTTAGGCTTCAGAGACCATAACTTAAGGCAATGTGTTTTTATGCTACCCCTAACTCTGCAACTCTGCACTAGTAATTTTGAATCTTTTTCTTTCTTTCTTTGGGAGACAGTCTCACTCTGTCAGCCAGGCTGGAGTGCAGTGGCATGATCTCAACTCACTGCAATCTCCGTCTCCCAGGCTCAAGCAATTCTCCTGCCTCAATCTCCCCAGTAGCTGGGATTATAGGCACGTGCCACCACACCCGGCTAATTTTTGTATTTTTAGTAGAGACGGGGGTTTCCCTATGTTGGCCAGGCTGGTCTCAAACTGCTGACCTCAAGCAATCTGCCCGCCTCGGCCTCCCAAAGTATGAATGTTTTCTTATGGAGGGCTCCCAAATTGTGTAAGTCTCACACCTCATATTACTTAGACCTACCTTGAAGCCGAGCATGTTGGCTCATGCCTGTAATCCCAGCAATTTGGGAGGCCGAGGCAGGTGGATCACAAGGTCGGGAGATCAAGACCATCCTGGCTAACATGGTGAAACCCCATCTCTACCAAAAATACAAAATATTAGCCAGGCACCGTGGCAGGCACCTGTAGTCCCAGCAACTCAGGAGGCTGAGACAGGAGAATGGCATGATCCCAGGAGGTGGAGCTTGCAATGAGCCGAGATTGCACCAATGCACTCCAGCCTGGGGGACAGAGCGAGACTCTGTCTCAAAGAAACACACACACACACACACACACACACACACACACACACACACACACCAAAAAAAACACCTAGACCTACCTTGGCTCAAGAAATAGGAAAAGGTGAGCTTAAGTTGACAGGGGAGGGTCCTGTTTAGTAAGAGAAAAATTCTGGGGTTTCTGGTGTTTGCTCTATGGGGTTGCCCAACAGGGATTTACTGAGGCTGCTGGTGTAAAGAGAAGACAGGCTCATGTGGTTCAGAAAGCTTGATCTGATCTTGAAAGAGAAGTATGCGAGACTAGTCATCCTAAATCTGCTCACTGCTTAGTGTATGGTAGAAATGCAATTAACATCAATCTTCCCAACCGTCTTGCTTCTTCCAACCTCATTAAAACATAGCTCAGCAGCAGGCAAATGTGAGCACTCACCCCACAACAGTGAGGGAGAACTTGCTGAAAATAATTGTCTAGTTATACTAGAAAAACATGGCCTCCTTGTTCTACTCCTCCTAAACTTCTGAAATTAGATTCACACCATTTTCATTCCTGGGACAACGTGGATAAAGTGACTCCTGAGATTACAAACTCAAGTGACAAGCAACTCAATCACAGAAGGAACTAAAGGACCCTCCTTCCTGTCAATTCACAGGGGTCTGGGGAGACTCAAGAGCTGGGCAAACATTTCCAGGAGAACTGCTGGTTATTAAAAGCCCTATTTGTCAATGACAATGCTGCCTCCTTCTCTGGTGTTAATTAGTCATTTCACACAGCATCTTTGACAAGGAGTTAAGTTCCAGTTAACCCAGATCTCAGACAAGATGGAGTAGCAGGGGAGCAAAGGGGCTGTAGCAAGACCATACTACAAATTGTTGGGTCGGCTGAGATTAGAAAGAGAAGATTCCAGACTCCTGAAATGGGCTTCTCTAGGCAAGAAAACAAAAGGCATAGGAAGGAAAACAAAGCTTCACAGCTAAACTAAAATGGAAAATACTCACCATCCAATTGAGAGCATTCAACAGACATTTATTAACCAACTTCAATGAGCAAACATTGAGATAAAAGTTCTATAAATATTTGTTGTTGTAGATTAGGTACTTTTGGGATATCAGTCTTTGGGCATCTCCAAAAGTCACCCATGTGAAAAGACAAAACAAAAACAACAACAACAAAAACCACACAACAACAACAAAAACCACACAACAACAACAGTAACAGCAACAAAAACTGTGGTAACATGTAGATCTTGTATTTTGATTTTCTAAGGGACCAAAAGAAAATGTTCTCTGCCTTCTGTGCAGGGTTTCACAGCAATGAGTTGTCTGGGCAGGGGACATTTTGCATTTCAACCAAATGACCCCAATCCCTTGATTTATGGACCTGTCACTCCTATTTGATGCTGTATCAACTGCATTCTGAGAAGTTCATTTATGGGCTTCTTCCACTTTCAAAAGCTTGTCCTAATTATGCAGATCTAGGGCACATATTGTGATTCCTACTTTCATTTCCTCAAATGGAGCTGGTGCATAAGGGTACTGGAGACCCATGGGCCTCCACGTTAAGGGAGGAGAAGTGGGGAGTGCTATTGTTCAGAAGCTAAGATTACAAAGGCTCTACCAATATTAAACACATAGTATCACTAATTTCCTATTGTTAATTTCTTTCTGCTGTTCGTTTTACTCATACTCATACTAGCAGTAATACTACCGTCTTTTCTTTGTTTAATCCTTGCTAACTGCCCAGGCACATGCTGAACCCTTTAAAATGGACTATCCCGACCCTGTACCACATTCCTCATCAGCACCAATCATCTCCAGCTGACAAGACAGTATTTTTCCAGGCAGTCAAGAACGTTGCTTTTTCTTATTCCCAAAAGAAAAAAAACAAAAAAACAAAAAAACAAAAAACACTTCAAAGTCAGGCTCAGCAATACGAGTCAGAAAATGTTCTTCATATGACACACCATGATTATGGATTTGTTGAGACTCAGAATTCATGGTAAGCTGTTATGGGTAGTAACTATCTATCTGCATTCACCCAGACCCTTTAAATACAGACCAGGATTAAGAGTAAAATGTCAGTGGGGCACAGTGGCTCATGCCTATAACCCCAACACTTTGGAAGGCCGAGGTGGGAGAATCACTTGAGCACAGGGGTTCAAGACCAGCCTGGGCAATGTAGGGAGCCCTCATCTCTACACATAATTTAAAAATTAGCCAGGTGTGGTGGTGTGCACCTATGATCCAGCTACTTGGGAGACTAAGGTAGAAGGATCACTTGAACCTGGGAGGTCGAGGCTGCAGTGAACTAGGATCATGCCACCGCAGTCTAGCTTGGGAGACAGAGCAAAACCCTGTCTCAAAAAGAAGTCAACCCAGGCCAATCGGAACCCAGTCAGAGGAATTTTTGCAGAACATCTTGATTATTTACAAAGCTGCCTTTGCTTTCCGCTCTCCCCCTAGGCTGTTAAGTCTTCACAACCCTGTTCTCTTTTCCCAATATTGCCATTGACATCCCTCATTGAAGCCCCATCTCTAGACTCTAACATCTAGATAACTAACTTCTGAATTTGTACATCTTCTTACAACAATGACTCTGACCCAATCCTAGGGACTCTGTGCCAGCCAGACCACACCCACGTTTTCTGGATGACCCATTAGAAAACAGGTTAGAACATAGATAAATACATGTGTAAGCTCCAGAAGACATTTACGTGAGACTCAACCCTGAATACCTGCATAACTATAATCTGAACTAATAACCCCAGCTAATGTTGGTTTAGTATAACGTTGGTTTAGTATAATAACGTGATTCATCAAGAGTTTTGCACATGTGTGGTCTTGCTTAACTTCCATGTATATTAGCACGTCTAACTTGAGGCAACCACAGACAACAATTCTAACTATTTCTTCATAGGCAAAGTGGAAGTTTCTCTTGAAGATAAATATGTACAGCTTTGGTTTCTCCCAGAGAAAGGAATGCCTCAGGCAACAAAGGAATACAAAATCGGTAGTGCCCTATTGTAGGAAGTTTAGACGCCCAAAATTTTCACCCCACGTGCACCCCTAAGTAGCTTCAAGGTCTTAAAATAGTTCATCTGTCTGTACTTCAGTTTTGTAATATATAAAATAGGAGCAAGGGATCTCTTCTGGGTAATTCCCAAGGTTTTTGGTTTTAGAGAGGTTCGAATAAGACAACACATGTGAAACGATTTCAAGTTTGTGAAAAATAGATATACACAGAAGTCTATATCTATAGACATATATAGAAACACACTGTACTTTTTTTACATTATTACATTGAACTCTATTAATGAAATGGCTTAGAAAAAAATATGTTTCAAAGAGCCACAGAAGTATAAGATGAGGATACTTTTTACACCAACAAGGTTGTTGGGTTCATATCTGGCAGGATTCAAGGGTCTTAGCCTACCAGTCAAATGCTGAACTGAAATCTTATAAGAGAGGGGGAGGGGGCAGAGAAAGACGGGAGGGGGAGCTCTTGAAGCCAGAGCTTATTAAATCAATTACATGATTAATGTGAAAGAGAGTATGTGAGACAGGAGGGGGATGGGGCAGGAGTTCACTCAGCACAGTAAAGGCTGCTGATCAAGCATTTTCTGTAACCTTCTAAGCCACCAAGAAAATTGCCTCTTGGTATATGAATCAAACTGGAGAAATATATTTGTTGGCAGCTTTTCATATTTAAAAAAAAAAAGGTGATAGTATATGAAATCTCCTGCACCACTCAATCTTAGAATTGACAGGTATTAGAAATATTAGAAACATCTCCATAGGAATTGAAAATGACATTTTATCCTTGGTAAGAGTGTTCTCGTGCAACTGAAGGGTCAGGCTTGTGGTTTTGATATGAATGGGGATGCCCAAAGTAAAAAGGATGCTAATTAAAGTGTTTGATGGCGTTTCCTTCCCAGTGCATTATGGGAGAAATGTGTAAATCCCCAATATGGCTTGAGTTCCACAAAAGATCATTAGTCAGGAACAGGCAATGGCTCAAATCATCTCCTTGATGGAGTTTTCAGATAAATCCTTCTCAGGGGCCATAGGCCAGGTCCTGAATCAGAAAAAAAAAAAAACAAATCACCCAGCCACCCTGACCAAATTAGCTGATCTGGTGGGTGACGATGGACGTCTGAGGCCATGGTTTCTATTAGCAACCAGGTCTTTCTCATTCCGGTTGACAAGACGGACAACCATCCACCCTCGTAAAAGATTCATGACCCAACTTTGCACTCTCTACTGCTTGCTTTCTCATAAAACCAGTGCAAATCCTATCAAAAATTTAGCAGAATCCCTGCCTCATCTGTTGAGGCCTGAAGCTAGTTGCAGGGACAACTCATTAGGGACAGGCTCATTAAAACCAGCCCTTGGGCAAAAGCAGTTTGCGGCCTCCTCATTTTTATTCACTCTCACCTCCCTGCCCAACCTCCTTGAGCCCTGAGACACAGGGCTTCTAATAATTTTGCACAGTGTGCAGGTCTGTTCACAGAGTTGCAGGGCCCAGAGTTCGACAAATGCTGCTCCTTACGTCTGCCAGAAATGATCTCTGTCTTCTCCTTTGTGTGCCTAAGGAGGACTGTGCTAGGAGAAGGACTGTTGCTGGAGGAGGCAGAGGAGGGAAGCCAGAAGGCTGGCCAGCTTCTCACCTGGGGATGGCTGGGGAGAACACCTGGCACTGGAGTAGTCAGGAGACCCCTTAGGACCAAGCCGGAGCTCTGGCAGAACGAAGGCCAAAAGGTAAAATCTTTGGGGTCCCATTCATGCATCATTTCAGCCCAGCACTCAGACCCCTGGGCACCTGGAGCCTGAGCAACAGCCTGCCTAATGGATTCATTACCAGATGTTTTCTGCTATGTGCCAGGATCCCACTCTCCCCATGAACTAGGGGAAAAGCTCATTTGTGCTGACAAAGAGCTATTGAAATCTTCAGGCATGGTGGCAAAGAACGGGCAGCCCCAGTGCAGATGCAAAGCTTCCAGGCTGCCAGCATCTCTGGGCACGTTTATTTTTGGAAGGGTGGGAGGAGAGCGCTACAGAGGCAAATGCCTGTGACAGCCAGTGGATAGTGAAGCAGGCTGGGCGAAGGTCAATCCTGAGGAAGACGGTCCGTGTTGACCTGGGACTGGAAAGCTCATCTCCACACTGAGGTGTGCAGGTGCTACAGAGCTCCAGCTGCTGGGTGAAGTCTCGGGATACTGCCCAATATTCCAGATCGTCTGATTTTTTTGCAAGAAGCCAAAAATGTGGATTTTAAGTGAAATCTTTACATCTCTAAATATTGGCAGCTAATAACAGGGGAGAAAAAAGCAAAAACAAATCATATGGGTGAAACAAAGCCATAGATTTCAGGTTTACAACACCTGACGTGAAAAAGATATTATAGTAGGAGCAAAATAGATACTAGTCTTAGGTTTTACTACGTCCCAGTGACACTGGCACGTCCATGAATCCCTAGAGGCCCTTCTCTGCTCTTCTGTAATGGGAGGCTTAGGCAACATGATCTCTCAGAGCAAAACTCTCTCTCTAATCCTTTGAAAATAAACTTTATTAGGTAGGGTTTTTAGTTTCCAAAGCATTTCACCATCTCAAATGGAACTAATAAGCTAACAGCTCCACCATTGCCAAAGCCTTTGATGCTGATTGTTCTTAAAGCATAGATTACTAGCCTTACAAAGCTTTCAGAGGGAGAATTGCCAAGTCATGTGCATGCAGCATCAATTTCCTGAGTTTCCTGGGCCAATGGTGAGCAGGAGAACCCTGGTGTGAGCCCCATCTCATGGAGAGGAAGGCAAGTCACTTCTCCCATTTCTCTTTTAATAGAATATATTAGGAAAATAATTGCTGTCTTTTTTTTTTCTTTGGTTTTTAAGAAATGGGTCCTTATTCTGTCACCCATGCTGGAGTGCAGTGGCATGATCCTAGCTCAATGCAACGTCAAACTCTGGGCTTAAGCAAACCTCCCACCTCAGCCTCCCGAGCAGCTGGGACTACAGGTGTGCACCACCACACCAGGCTAACTGAGCTGGACTTTATCAGAGGTTGGCATATTAGGCCACGCTGGACCCTGAAAATTCCTTGTAGCCCCCCTGGGGGCTGCTAAATGTGAGGGACAGAGAGGAAGGGATGAAGCTGAAGAGGAAGATGCAAAGTCCTGTGTTTCCTTTCCTTTCCTTCTTCCCTCCTCCCCAGCCCTAAACAGAAAACCTCTACTTTATCAGTGCTGTGTTGCTATTTCACTGAGTCTTTGAGCCAAACCTGTGAGGCTAAAAATAAATGAATTAATAAATCCATTAAGCAACCGTCCAGATTAAAAGTATGAAAATCACGACAGGATCTCTCAGTCCTAATTGCCTATAAGCCTGAGGATTCACTGACCCAGCTCAACTGCTGCCTAATGTTGGCCACATTCCTTGGGCTCTCTGTGCCTTCATAAGCCATACCCATCATTAACTGAGGTTGGGGACATACAAAGGGACATAGATTTGGGAGATATTTTCTTCTCTAAAATCACCATATTCATTTTCTACCCCGTTTCCCCCACCTCAAAAGCTTACATTAAAAACAATCTTGCTTTTTTACAGTGTTAGTTCACATACCCACCTGGCTCCATTCTCATATGCTGTGGCTGGGATACCAAACTCTCTGCTGTTTATTTGGGAAGACCAGCAGGACACAGTGGCATGAATTTATGTTACCATAAAAGATTTGGGGCCAGGTGCAGTGTCTTATGTCTGTAATCCCAGCAGCTTGGGAGGCTGAGGCGGGCAGGTTGCTTGAGCCCAGGAGTTCAAGACTAGCCTAGGCAACAAGGCAAAACCCCAGCAACTTGAGGGGCTGAGGTGGGAGGATCACCTGAGCTCAGGAGGTGGAGGCTGCTGTGAGCTGTGATCTCACCACCACACTGCAGCCTGGGTGACAGAATGAGACCCTGTCTTGAAAAAAGAAAAGATCTGGTTGTTTTGTGGTTCAGAAAACCTGGAGCCTTGACTGCTAATACAAAGCAACAATTTTCTGTTAGCTTTGAACACATTGGCACTTCTCTTTTCCACCTATATCATTGTTACCTCTTCCTCAAACCCCATCCCAATTTGACAAGCAAGAAATCTGTAAATTTGGGGGTAGATGCTCAGGAAAGAGTATGCATGAGGAAAAGACACATCCATTAGCAATGCAGATACAGTCACAAATGAGACAGCACTTGCATGAATAGTGCCTTTAAAACAGTTATTTAATCCAGCTAAAATTTATCTTCAGGAAAAACTGAGCAGCATTGGGACTCAAGACATTTTGCATTTAAAACATGGATTAAATGCTCTCCTAGTTGCCTTTCTTTAAGGGAGATATTTGCAAATCTCCTATCGACTTGCAAGGCCTGGAGATGGCAGGAACTAGATGGATAATTCTGGGTTAAAAATTGTGCCCAGGCAAGAAGAATACAGATGATTT
This sequence comes from Macaca mulatta, assembly GCF_049350105.2. Lineage (NCBI taxonomy): Eukaryota > Metazoa > Chordata > Mammalia > Primates > Cercopithecidae > Macaca > Macaca mulatta. Next base: position 8,715,342 of record NC_133425.1, on the reverse strand, counting down.
GTTTTCTTCTTAAAGTGAATGGATGCCTTTTCCTCCATCCAGAAAGAAAGGTGAGGCTGGATTTTTTTTTTTTTTTTAATCTGCCTTTCGCAGCACCCTTTAGCCAGTACAGCCTCATGACGTTCCATGAAAAGAGGGACATGAAGGTTCAAATCACTGTCACTGGCACCTGAAGAAGGGCCACTGGGGCGTGATCATGCGATTCAGACGTTTTGCTCCTTTCACTGGATTTTCTGAGTTCAAGGCCTCCTGCAATGGTAAAGACAGCACAGCGCGAAGGCCTGCGTAAAGAAGACTTACGCAGAAGGACTAGGGCATCCATTCGCCAGCTCCAGGACCGTGCTTCTCTGTGCATCCTGCGTGTGCACAGAGAGGCCCCGCGTTGGCTCCACAAAACAAAGTGCGGTGGTTTCCGCTGAACTCCGCTCCACCACGGCGCGACCTGCCCTCATTAAAGATTCTCTACAAACAGGTGCTTCTCACTGGGCTGACTTCTGAAATGGCTTTCTTTTTTTTCCCAGGGACACATCAAGAGCTGAACGGGGGGATTCATGCAGTATAGATCAGTCGGCCATTGACAGGGCATCAGGCTTTGACAAGCTGCTTGGCGCGGTTGAAAGTCGAGGTTGGGCCTGGGCCCATCAAGGCTACGTTATTGAATTATTGACAGGCGCTCACCGTGGTGCAAGGGGAGAACGAACCATAGCCTCAGCTCAATAAAGATGAAATGGAAACCCTCTCTGAAGCCGACTTTAGCACGTTAAAGGAGTTTTAATGGACTGGTTTAAAATTCAGTAAGAGAATGCATTAGGCTGATTATATTTTTCAATGGCTAAATGCAGGCACGCACATAAGTTTGGGATTCGGAGGGTTTACAAACGAGTGGGGAGCCTGTCAGGACGAATTATGCCCTTCTAAAGGAAGGCTGGGGTCCGTGGATGTTCCAGCCTGATCCCCAGAGCAGTTATTGTCCTGCACTCTCTCCTTGATTTCCTTCTTGTGCCCTCCCAGGACAGTGCTAAACGGCTAATCTGAATTTAATAAAATGAACCTGTCTCACCATCATGGTCACCGTGGCCCCAGAGGACCCAAACCATGGACTGACGTGCACAGTAGCACTCTTCACCTCCCTCACATCCCCTTTACAACTTCCATCCCCATCCCTGGCAAGAATAAGGTATTTCTCATATCTGCATCTTATTAGAGAGAGGACATGAAGAACTCTCTGTAGCCAGTGTCCCCTGGTTAGTAAATTAACATTCACCATTCTGATTTTTCTTATATAATCTTTTCTTCTTTAAATTCCCACCTGCCAAGATTTACTTGTATTTTAATAGCTGATGTCAGACAAGCATCGCGGAGCAAGTCCCATCTCAGAACTATAATTTTAAATACAATGAGACGTGCATCAACTGTCGCATTGACATGCAGCGAGTTATTCCACGTGGACTTTTAAAGTGCATCCTAAAAGCTTCAAAGACCTAGCACATTTTAAAAGAATTTAAATTGATGATCGCAGTGTGGTTTTTTTTTTTTTAAAGCAATTTGTCTAATATGACCCTATGTTCATTTTTTTTCTGACTTTGCTTCCAACGGGCTGCCTCCTGTCAAGTTGCAGAAGGGGCCGACCAGCACATCTAAATCTGTGTTCATTTGCCTTCCACAAGATTATCTTTGCCACATTGAGCAGTATAAGTAAATCAAAGATGCTTCTCAGGGTTGCAGGAGTAGGCTAATCTCCAGACAAATATTTAGAAGGCAGCTTTGCCTACTCTGGCCTTAATCGTTTCCAACTGATTTGACTTATTCTAATTACAGCCTTTATGTTCTAAAAGCCATTTTTATGTTGCCGGGGAGCAGTTTCATTGCAAATACATGAAATTTTGCTGAGTTTCCGTTCCCATGTTGATTATGGAAATGGTACTCTGCTGCTTGGCTCTAATTAGAAAAACACACTGCAAGGAACGTCAACAATTTTTAACATTAATAACGCGCCAACAGTGTCCTTTTGTCTCTTTTAACATCCCTTCCACAGAGTCTGACACGGGAGAGCCCGTGATTCACTGTGCGACGGAAGTAGGACTCATTTTTCCCAGGTTTGATGGACAGGAACTCCTCCCCCACCCCCAAAGTGGGAGCTGCCTGTTTGGAGAAGGAGGATACTAATTAAATATAACAGAAAAGGCAGGGGGTGGGGCGGGGGGGGGGGGACAAAGATAATTGAATTCTAGCACAGTTGAGGACAGTAGGTTTGTTTGTGATTATGAACTTGGAAAATTCTAGCGCAGTATCATAAAACAGATTAACGGTCCTATGGCAAATCAGAGAGCTCCGTGATGCTTCTGCTCTATGGCTTTTTGGTGTCATGAGATTTGTTTTTTTGAGACAGAGTCTCACTCTGTCACCCAGGCTGGAGTGCAGTGGTGTGATCTTGGCTCACTGCAATCTCTGTCTCCTGGGTTCAAGAGATTCTCCTACCTCAGCTTCCCGAGTAGCTGGGATTACAGGTGTGTATCACCAATGCCCAGCTATTTTTTTGTTTTGTTTTTTGTATTGTTTTTTAGTAGTGGTGGGGGTTTGCCATGTTTGCCAGGCTGGTCTCAAACTCCTAACCTACGGTGATCCACCTGCCTCAGCCTTCCAAAGTGCTGGGATTACAGGTGTGAGCCACTACACCAGGCTGAGATTTTAAAATATGTTAAGAAAATCCCAACAAGGAGATCAAACAATTTTCTAGATATCTCACTGAGATGGCAGGTCGGACACCAGGAGCCGGAGCTCAGGACATCTCATCCTCAAAGGTTCCCGAGTGATCCTCTGCAAATGCCTGATGGCCAAGAATGAGTTAACCCAGCGCCAACCCTTTAACCTCATGGGGCCTCAGTTTATTCATCTTTAAAATGGGACTACTTATGCCTGCCCCCTAGAGTTTTGGACGGATGAGGCATGATACCATGCTGTTGCACTGGGTTGTGAAGACACATGTCTCCACTCGTATTTGACAGTGATCTGATGGACACTGTCCAAATTTCACATATCCCTAACCTTTGAACAGGCAATTCCAGTTATTGTAAAATATATGACACACACTATATGTGTTCAAACACGTTTGTCCAAGGTTGCCTACCACAGTAATTTAGGATACAATGAAAGAGGATGGGAGAAACAACTGAAAATAACATAAACATCCACCCATAGGAAAGATGCTCATGATTCGTTGTTGAATAGAAAAAAAAAAAAAAGAACAGAGTGACTTCTATTGAAAAAATATAAATTCCTCAGTCAAAAGAGAGGAGCATATAAACTGGAAATGTACTTCCAATCTGTCCTTCAAAAGGCTGTCTTCACTTACACTCTCCATAACAGAGTTGTTTGCATATGTGGAGAGAAGGTTTCACCATGTTCAAGGAGCTTTCACGCCCCACCCTCCCTAAAAAATTGACTGAAGGTCATAGTGCAGAGAAAAGAAAAGAGGCTGCTATGTCATAAAAGGAATGACGTGCTGCAGTGATGCTGACGTATTTCAACAAGTGCTGCCTGCTTTGGTCATTTCCATGGGAAAACACACACACACGCACACACACATACCCCAGCGGGCCAACTCCTACAGTTACAATGCAACTTAGTGCATGGAGGAATGAGCCTTGAATTTCTTTGACACAGGATCTGACACTGTGGCTGTGATGTCTGCCTGGATGATGAAGCCCTTTAAAGAAAATTATTTAGCCCTGCACCTAAGCCCCCTCTGAAGGCCAAAACCCACAGTTAAATAGCTTCGGGGGCAGGCAATTTTCCTGGTAGTGAGCCAAATTGTCCTTCGAGATGGCTTGCAATAGTTCATCTTGCATTTTCCACCTGACGGTCCTTAACCCAGGTCCTGCTGAAAAGCCTCATGGATGTAGAGGTTGCTGCTTCAAGGAGGTGAAGCCTAACACCTCACCCTTAAGTGTCATCTGCTCATAGTGATTTCCTTCCAAAGAGCACAGTATGCAAAGAGAGGAAAAATGAGAGACAGGCACTGCCTCAGCCAGATGATCAAGGTGAACATCAATAGCGATAAGTCATTTTCATAATATGTACCACTGACATGGTGTGATGCAAATGGTGTGCTGTCTCTCTGGTCTTCCTCTCCATAACCCATAACTCCAGTCTTATCATCAGACGAACCCCTCAATGGAGGGACACGCTATAAAACACCTGCTTAGTACTCCAAAAAAGTCAAGGTCATTAAATACAAGGAGAGTCTAAGAAATAGTCACAGACCAGAAGGGACTAAGAAGACATGACAATTAAATGTAATGTGAGATCCTGGAACAGAAAAAAATGAGGTAAAAACTAAGGAAATCTGAATAAAATGTAGACGTTAGTTAACAATAATGTATCAATATTGGTTCATTAGTTGTGATAAATGTACCATATTGATGAAAAGTGTTAACAAGACGGCACTTTGGGAGGCTGAGGCGGGCAGGTCACTGAAGGTCGGGAATTTGAGATCAGTCTCACCAACATGGTGAAACTCCGTCTCTACTAAAAATACAAAAATTAGCAGGGCATGGTGGTGCATGCCTGTAGTTCCATCTACCCAGGAGGCTCAGGCACGAGAATCACTTGAGTCTGGGAGGCAGAGGTTGCCATGAGCGGAGATGACACCACTGCACTCCAGGCTGGTTGATCGAGCGAGACTCAATCTCAGGAAAAAAAAAAAATGTTAACAAGAGGACAAACTAGACACTAGGCAGATGGAAACTCTCTGGACTGTCTTTGCAACTTTTCTGTAAATGTAAAAGTATTCTAAAATAAAATGTTTATTTAAAATACTAAACTTTAGGGTCCTCTTAGGGCCTCTGAAGGATGCAGTCTAGTAGCTCACGCTGGACCTCATGTTTGGGCCTTTTTTTTTTTAAATTGAGACAGAGTCTTGCTCTGTCCCCCAGGCTGGAGTGGAGTGGGGCAATCTCAGCTCACTGCAAGCTCTGCCTCCCGGATTCATGCCATTCTCCTGCCTCAGCCTCCTGAGTAGCTGGGATTACAGGCACCCGCCACCACGCCCGGCTAATTTTTTGTATTTCTAGTAGAGATGGGGTTTCACCGTGTTAGCCAGGATGGTCTCGATCTTCTGAGGTCGTGATCTGCCTGCCTCAGCCTCCCAAAGTGCAGGGATTATAGGCATGAGCCGCCGCACCCAGCCCCTACTTCGTCTCTTATACCACCACATGTCTGGCATCTCCTGAGCTCTTACCTGGTTTATGAAACTTTACCCTGTGCTCTCCAAAATCAGCCCTGATATTTCTTCCTTTTTACCTGCTTTACATCTTTTAGTGTCTGTCTGATTATTCAGCCTTGACTCCTCCAAGAGCAGTTTCCAACAGTATGAACTGTTCCCTCTGACCACTCTCATAAATACCCAAAATTGTATTTGTCTATTCAGCTTATAAATGAATTGTCTAACATACCTATCTACCACCCTTCTCTGAACTCCTGTGGAGATGGCCTCATCTACATTTTTCTCCCTGTCATTTGGCTTAGTCCATGGCACACACAGGTGTTCAATAATATTTTTAGAAAGGCTGGCTGCCCAGCTGTCTGGCTGGATGGCTGGATGGTCAGTTGGATGACTGGATGATTAGATGGATGGGTGGTTGGGTGGATGGATGGATGAACAGATGGATGGACAGAAGGATGGTAGAAGGGATGGATGAATTTTCTATGTCTGATATTGTAGAAACTAAATTGGTAACCTGTCACCCAGACAACTCTTTAACACGTGAAGTCAGTGTGCTTCACCTATGTCACACCAAACCCTTAAGACTCAGTTCAGATGCCTCCTCCTTCATGCAGTCTTTCAGCAAGATTTCACCGCACACTTGTCCGTACTCCAACACAGCACCATGCACTCATTTGTTTTGTATCTGCTCTACATGGAGCATGAATTATCCCCTATTAGACTTGAAGTTCCTTAGAACAAAGGCCATGTCGTCTCTCTATGACGACGTGGGGAGGAGAAAAAGTACTCGTGAGAATTTCCTTTAGAGAGACTACTGCCTTTATTGTGGAGAATGCCCAAGTAAGAGCTTAGTATCTGAATCAGAACTGGACCCTTACTCACCCTCTCTCCCCACTATTTACTTTTACTAGAAAAGGCAAGAAAATCTTTTTGTATATTAAAGACACAGGATGTTTTAGACTTCCTCCTAGGAAGTTTCAGGAGGAAAGAAGGGAAGATCATCAAGTTTGAGTACTTGGTTGGGGGAATTCGATGGGCACGCCAACCCCAACTGTCCCACTTCCATGGCTGTTGAGAAAGAATCCTGGGAAAACAAGATTATGTGGGAATTTTGCATGGCATTTGCTGGGGGCTACAAGATATAAAGCTCCTTCCCTGTTGCTCTCCATAGAAGCTACAGAGAAGTCTTCTACACAGTTCAAAAATGTCACTTGACACATCGAATTCTCTGGGGAAAACACCATAAGGCTGTTGATTCTGTGTTGTGATGGCCTGAAAACAGAGATGACCATGAATGCAAATTCACAAGCTGGGAAGCAGTAGAGAGAGCAAAGGAGCAGGCGTTCCAGGAATCAACAGAATGCTTGGGGGAGATTCCACACACCACAGAAAAGGCGGTTAGCTGGAGTCTAGGACAGGGCTCTCAAACTGTGGCCCGTAGGCCAGATTCAGCCAACCATCTGCTTCTGTAAATAAAGTTTTATTAGAACACAGTACCTCCATTTGTTTATGTATTGTCTGTGGCTACTTTCACACTAAAATGGCAGAACTGAGTAGTTGTGACAGAGACCAGATGGCCCGCAAAGCTCAAAATTGTTACTATCTGATCCTTTATATAAAAAAAGTTTGTGCATACCTGTTCTAAAACAAGAAATCCTATGTCTTTAAGGTGCAATGCAACCTGAGTGATGGTCTCTCCAAGTAAACTCAGTAAGCACAACTATTGCATTAGGAGAATTCATACAAAGCTTCTCTTCTGGGATTGGGATCCTAAATTTTTCAAAGAGTAAAGATGAGTGGGGTAGCGGATTAGCCTTTTCTTTAGAAGTTATTTGTGCAGAGAATTTTACCAACACCCCAAAGTTCACTTCTCTCCCAGCAATCTATCCCACCTTGGGCGACTCATCCCACCTTTAAGATAAGGATGCAAACTAAGGAAAGTGTGACAGCCACATTTCCACCCTAGGCAAAAGCTCTGGGTGCCAGTAGGCACCCCTGCTGACCTGGCAATTTCTTTAATGACAAGCACAGTGTGGGGAGCATCCTGCGGGATCGGAGGACCCATCTGCCCCCACTGCTGAAGTGACACCCTCCTTCCCACTGGGCTGGGTGTAAGAAAAGCAAGTGGAAGGAAAGGACATTCTAGGTGCCACAGGCTGCCCACTGGTGGGAATGCTTGGCATCCTCTAATGAGGCCTCAGAGAAAATCATCTTTTGTGTTAACTAGAAACAAACCCCTGTATCCTGTGAACTGGGTGGTGGGGGAAAGGTCTTTTTAATGGGGAGCTAATTAGCTTAGCAATTAAGTGTTCTGCACCAGGGTAGCCGACTTCCCGGCCTCAAATACTAGTTTTCCCACTTAGTAATGTGGGTCTAAAGCAGGCCACTTAACCTCTCCATGCCTTTGTTCTGTAGCAATTGCCAGAGGCTAAGGAGAGGACAGAATGGAGAGGGACAGCTTAATGGATATGGGGTTCCTTTTGAGGTTATAAAAATGTTCTGAAACTGGATAGTGATGGTGGTTGCATTAAATATCACCAACGACACATTTTATGTTATGTGTATTTTACCAGCGTTTTTTTTTTTTTTAAGTAAAAGACATATTAAGTCGGGCACAGTGGCACAGTGGCTCACGCCCATAATCCCAGCACTTTGGGAGGCCAAAGTGCTGGAATCGCTTGAGTTCAGGAGTTTGAGACCAGTCTGGGCAACATAGTAAGACCCCATTTCCACACACAAAAACACAAAAATTAAAAATTAACTGCGCATAGTGGTGCAGACCTGTAGTCCCAGCTACTTAGGAGGCTGAGGCAGGAGAATTCCTTGAGCCCACAAGCTTGAGGCCGCAGTGAGCTCTGTGACTACACCCCTGCACTCCAGCCTGGCCAACAGAGTGAGACTCCTACTCAAAATAATAACAATAATAATAAAAGACATGTAAAAAGTAGGATCCCTTGTTAGAGTTAAGGAAATAAATCAAATGCGATAATCATGCAAAACACTAGCACAGTGAATGGCACACAGTAGACAGTCAATTTGGGTTTGAGATTGCTATTATGGAAAAGCTGGTGCTGCCTGTGTCTTAGTCGAATGCCAGAGGACCAGGGTGGGCTTAGACTCCTGTTTGATGATTGTGAAAGCAAAACCACCACACAACATAGATTCAAGTACACGTGCTTCTATTTTTCTGAGTCTAAGAAACTAGCAAACTAATATTCTTTGGCATATCCCTATGTCTCGTTCTTTTCCAGTCACATCATACCCGTTATTCAATATGCATGATAACGAAGTCCCCTTCCTACAAATAAGGATGCTTAGATCACAAAAAGTTAAGAGACTTGCACTTGGCCATCCAGCTAGCAAGAGGATCAAGGTTCCTATGTGGCCCCTGGCCACTGAACTTGAAGTCCAATGTGCTATTCCATACCATGGTAGCAACTGTTGATGAAACACAGAATGAGTGGGTACTTTTTTTTTTTTTTTTTTTGAGATGGAGTCTCACACTGTCACCCAGACCGGAGTGCATTGGCATAATCTTGGCTCACTGAAACCTCTGCCTCCTGGATTCAAGCAACTCTCCTGCCTCAGCCTCCTGAATAGCTGGGATTACAGGCACATGCCGCCATGCCCGGCTAATTTTTTTTTTTTTTTTTGTATTTTTAGTAGAGATGGGGTTTCACCATGTTAGCCAGGATGGTCTTGATCTCCTGACCTCATGATCCACCTGCCTCAGCCTCCCAAAGTGCTGGGATTACAGGCATGAGCCATTGTACCCAGCCTGGGTGGGTACCATTTTTAATTCAAAGAAGGAAGTTGTTTCAAAATATTCTCAGCAGTAAGATGCTGCAGCTTTGCTTTTGGGAATTGCATAAACTATGACCACAACCAAACAATAAATAATTTTCGAAACAGGGAATGGCTATAAGTGAAGACATGAGGCTAGAATAGTTACTCTGGGCCAATGGAACATTATTTATCCACACATACTTAAATGTGCTAGATTAATGATAAGCTCATTTGGCTGGATTATAGCCTTAGTGGCAAGAAAGTAGAACAAGCTTTTTATTTATTTATTTATTTATTTTTGAGACAGAGTCTCCCTCTGTCGCCCAGGTTGGAGTGCAGTGGCCGCATCTCAGCTCACTGCAAGCTCTGCCTCCCGGGTTTACGCCATTCTCCTGCCTGAGCCTCCCGAGTAGCTGGGACTATAGGCGCCTGCCACCTTGCCCGGCTAGTATTTTTTTTGTATTTTTTAGTAGAGACAGGGTTTCACCATGTTAGCCAGGATGGTCTTGATCTCCTGACCTCGTGATCTGCCCGTCTCGGCCTCCCAAAGTGCTGGGATTACAGGCTTGAGCCACCGCGCCCGGCCTACAAGTTTTTAAAAATCAGTTCATTCAGCCAATTTGTTTTGAGCATGTACTCTCTATAAAGAATCATGTTAGGAGCTGGGGAAAAACGATGATAACAAATGGCCCTAGACCAAGAGAAACTCTATCACAGGGAGAAAGTAAGTAGGTAAATGCAACACTGTCATATAAGTCCCGCAAAGGCAGAGATTTTTGTGTATTTTGTTTACTGATACATTCTGCAGCTTCTAGAAGAGTGTGCAATACAGAACGTATCTCAATAATTATTAATTGGAGTGATGATGAATGGAAAGGCAGAGTTTGCTGTTAGGGAAATAATAGGCTCCATGGAAGCACAGAAAGAAATATCTGAGTGATACTCTATCCATGCTCTTTTCCCAATAAAAATTGTAAATTCCCAAGGGAAAAGATATATTATCCACCTTTGCCATGTCCCATGATGGTAACATGCCAGCTTTTATCAGTTCCTCCCATCCTATATCCATCCATCGAACGACTATTTTCTGCTCACCTCCTCTAGATTTTAGGTTCTGGGTGTATGACAGGACAAAACAGGTGGCTTCCTGTCCTCTTGAAGCTTAGTGTAGACTAAAATCCAAGGTAAAATCATTGTAGACAGCTGTGAATGTGATGAAGGAAAGGTACCAGGTGCTGGCAGAGAGAATAAAAGTTGGCTGGGCAGGATCACTTTTGATGGGCCAGCCACAGAAGGCTTCTCAGAGGACGTGACACCAAGATCAACAGCTGATGAATGAGAAGGTGGTGAGGGAAGGAGAGGAAGGATGGCTTGTGCCAAGTCCTTGAGATCCCTGAGTGCTTCAGCATGAGGAAGAAGCCAGCATGGCTGGGGATGGGTGAGCAGGGAAGGAGCGACCAGAGAGAGGATGCAGCTGTGCCTCTGTCCAGTAGAAGGTGTCCCCTCCAGTTGCTCTGATTCACAAGATTCTATTCATACTATTCACATAAGGAGATGTCACAGAAGCCTTACCCGGCTCGATTTCCCGCCAACTCTGGAGCCGGGTCCTCTCCACTTCCACACATTCATTTTCACGAGACAGGTCACCTTTCCACCAGTGTGGACATCTCACAGTAGAATCAAGGAAAACAACAGAAATCCTCCTGTCTATTGATACACTTTTTTTTTTCTTTGCAGAGCGCCAGGCATTGTACTGTGTTGTATTTTACAACCTACAGGAGCAGAGGTGAGTGGTATCACTCACTACTAGCATTGCTGCTGCTGCTACTTCTACTACTGTTATCATTATTATTATTCCCATTATAAAGATGAGTAAGACTGAGTCTCAGCGAGGGGAAGTGAATTGCCCTCACAGCTAAAATAAAAAAGAAACAAAGAAAAATCCTCATAAATGATTGTGTGAAAACTCAAATGTAAGTTGTCTGACTCCAGTGTTTCGCCTTTGCTTATAGATATTAATTATCTGGTCAGGCGCGGTGACTCACACATGTAATCCCAGCATTATGGGAGACTGAGGCAGGTGGATCACCTGAGGTCAGGAGTTTGAGACCAGCCTGGCCAACATGGTGAAACCCTGTCTCTACTAAAACTACAAATAATAATAAAAATAAAATAGCCAGGTGTGGTGGCGGACACTTGTAATCCCAGCTACTCAGGAGGCTGAGGCAGGAGAATCACTAGAACCCAGGAGGCGGAGGTGGCAGTGAGCCGAGATCGTGCCATTGCACTCCAGCCTGAGTGGAGCAACAGAGCAAAACTCCATCTCAAAAAAAAAAAAAAAAAAAAGATATTAATTCTCATAAGTCAAATATATTTCATAGAAGACTTTATTCAATAAAAAAATTGACTGCAGTGATGATATGCCAATCACAATGCTAGGTGTTGGCGAAACTAAATGAATAAAAGGGATTCCTGACTTTAGGGAAAAAGATACATAAGCACTATCATGCAACATGATGCATCCATCACATAACAGCATATAAGGAGTTCAGATTTGGAAGAAATGACAAACGCAGCTGGGGCCTCCTGGAGGAGGCAATACTTGAGCTATAACTTAAAAGATAGGTAAGAACTTTTAGGATAAGCAAATAGGAGGGAGGAACATTCTTGGAATATAAAAAGATATTTGGTGTGGGGGCACTGAATATGTTCAAGAAACACTTAAATTAAGGCTGTGCATGGTGGCTGAGCACTTTGGGAGGCCCAGGAGGTCAGGGGTTCGAGACCAACCTGGGCAATGTGGTCAAACCCCATCTCTACTAAAAATATAAAAATTAACTGAGCGTGGTAGCACATGCCTGTAATCCCAGCTACTCGGGAGGCTGAGGCACAAGAATCACTTGGACCCCGGAGGTGGAGGTTGCAGTGAGGTGAGATCAAGCCATTGCACTCCATGCACTCCAGCCTGGGAAACAGAGACAGACTCCATCTCAAAAAAAAGAAAGAAAAGAAAAAAGAAAACAAAACAAAGAAAGAAACAGCTAAACAGTTAAGCAGTTAAACAGTTAAAGAAACAGTTAAATTAGCTTGGGCAAGGGAAGGTAAAATGGCAGGGGAAAGAATGGCCTGATGTCTCAGAAGTTCGTTAGAGACTAGGTACTTTCTTCTGCAGTGGGAGAGCTATGCACACTTGTTAAGCAAGTCAGTGGAGGGTACATCTGGTACATTTCACGTTTTTGCAAAGCCAAGCCTGTCCAACTTCAGCAGGGCTCTCATAGTGGGGGGTTCCCAGACCAGCAGCATCGGCAGCTCTTGGAAATTTGTTAGAATGCAAATTACCTGGCCCCACCTTACATCCTACAGAATCAGCAACTCAGAGGCTTTAATTTTTAAATTTTTAATTATACTTTAACTCTAGGGTACATGTGCACAATGTGCAGGTTTGTTACATATGTATACATGTGCCATGTTGGTGTGCAGCACCCATTAACTCGTCATTTACATTAGGTATTTCTCCTAATGCTATCCCTCCCCCTCCCTCCACCCCATGACAGGCCTTGGTGTGTGACGTTCTCCACCCTGTGTCCACGTGATCTCATTGTTCAATTCCCACCTATGAGTGAGAACATGTGGTATTTGGTTTTCTGTCCTTGCAATAGTTTGCTGAGAATGATGGTTTCCAGCTTCATCCATGTTCCTACAAAGGACATGAACTCATCCTTTTTATGGCTGCATAGTATTCCGTGGTATATATGTGCTACAGACTCAGAGGTTTTAACAAGCCCTGCAGGAATGCTGACGCACCCTCAAGTATGATAGCCAAGGACCTGTCCCCTACACAGCCTGACTTGCCTCTGCTTTCACCCCTGTAGGTATAGCCTCCTGTCTGCAGACCGCTTCACTCTAGCTTCGAACCCAAGATCCACTCCTGTTGCTATTCTCAGGTCCTTCCACAGGACAGATAAAATACGCAAGGTATTACGTCCTCGTCTTGTGTCAACCCACAACCTCCAAGACTAAGACAGCCACGCAGCACAGTGTGCGCCTAATTTTGTTGGGGGAGACCCTCTCTCTCAGCACATCTATTTGGTTCAAAGAACAACATGCTTTCTCCCTCTGCTTCCTGCTTTTCCTAGCTGCATGCTGGAGAGTCAGATCACCATGCTGCTCAGGAACTCATGCTGTTGCTTGAAAACTGTCATTAGCTAAGAGCTGGGCTAATGCATTCAGAGGTGGGGAGTTAATAGGAAAACAGGCCTGATTCGGCAGCCTGTGCCCATGGTGCCCCCAGAGCTGGGTGTTAAGTGGTGACTGGCAACTCCCCTCTAATCACCTCTTGTTAGCTGCAACTATAGGCAAATTGCTAGCAAGGATTAAGCGAGGAGACGATGCCAGGATCACTGTCAAGGAGAAAAAAGACTCAATTTGTAGAGCAATCATGACTCCGTAATCACTTCTTTAAGAGCTCTTTTCGGCTGTGTTTGCTTCTGGAAGGTGTAGACCCTGCCTAGGGAAGGGTGGGCCAAGAGCCCGCACGCTGGCTTTTTCCTGAGCATATTAAAATGATTATTCCCTTAAACGAGATAAGCCTTTCTATTAATAGTGCTTTGCCTCAACGGGTCTCTCCCGACATCCGAGGCCCAGATGCCGCCTTGAACAAATGAACACCGATGTGTATAAACAATTGATCTGAGCTCATGAATAGAGTACATTTCTGTAAACACTGAGGAGAATCTGGGAGGAGGCTTTATGGGGAAAAATGATACATTTCGTTTATCACTGTTTGCATAATGCTCATGTAAAATAGAAACAAATTAACAAGGCAGTATTTTAAGAACTGTTACACAACAGAGTCAGGGGAAAAAAAATCCTGGAAGGCGATCCTTTCTCTCCCCAATTCAAGGGAGGATTTGTTAAAAGAGGGAAGAGGGGTCTCTTTCCCCACTAGAATGTTTGGAGCTTTTGCCCAGGTAGGATAACTGCTATTTTCCAAGCTTATTCCCAGGACTTAACAACTTCACTATTTTCACACATTTATCCAGAGCAGTTTAGAAACAGAATGAGCAAGAGGAACCTATGTAATTTCAGAAGAAACATTTGCCACTTGGAAACAAAAGAGACCGCCAGAAATAAGGTGATATTTAAAGTCGAAACATGATTCATTCTGATATAAATGTAATTTTAAGTCCTTCAGAGAAGGGTTTCCATCCTTTGAAATTTCTCAAGTAGGAACAGGTTTTGAGGAAGTTTTCTATTACATGATTCACTTGAGGGAAAAATGAAGCAATGAAGATGTGGAGAAGATTGCTCGTAGGTAAAAGTCAGCTCAACTATTACTCCTCAAATAGACCCCTTGCAGGTTTATAAGAAGGCATACTAAAAAAATTAAACCTCACTTCTCTCATTCAATTGTGTTGTAAATCCACATACTCTAAATGAGCATTAAACAACAATGGAATTTTAGCATTCTACAGCAAAAAATGCACTTCAAAACATAATTTTCACATTTTTTCCCCTCTAAATGTCTACATGAAATTGTTTCCCAACAGTATAAGCCTTTCCCTGGAAAAAACATATTTTAAAAAATCAGTACTTGCTGCAGACAATACACTGAGATTTAAAATAAGTTCCCCCTTTTATGTCAAAATAATAATAACGCAAATGTGTATTATACTCATACCATCTCTACAACAACATTCTTTTTGGTGCTTAAACTTCCAACCATCTTATCACCTTTGGAATATAATTTGTATTATATTCTGCCCCAAATTTTACCTCACTAGGGGGTCAGTCAAAATAACACCTGTTACTTCCAGAGGGTGACCCAGAACCTGAAGAAAAATTAACTAGAAAGGTGATTATGTGATTGTTTCCACTGGCACTGTTTGTTTGTTTGTTTGCTTGCTTGCTTGCTTTTAGGATAATACTATGATCCCAAACTGTCAAAGTTGAAATTGTATCCCCTTCCATAGGTTCTTTCATTTCTTTCTTATCCTGGGCACTACATAAGAGACAAATGCATTATGTACCTTGTGAATAGGTATGATGTAAACGTAAAGTCCTTACTAGTAATCTCATATTTAATAAAACATATTCAAGTGCATGGCCAGGTGAGGTGGTCCACACCTGTAATCCCAGCACTTTTGGAGGCCGAGGTGGGTGAATCACATGAGGCCAGGAGTTTGAGACCAGCCTGGCCAACATGATGCAACCCTGTGTCTACTAAAAATACGAAAAGTAGCTGGGTGTGATGATGCCCTTCTGTATTCCCAGCTACTCGGGAGGCTGAGGCAGGAGCATAGATTGAACCTGGGATGCAGAGGTTGCAGTGAGACAAGATGGCATCACTGCACTCCAGCCTGGGTGACAGAGCTAGACCCTATCTCCCTCTCTCTCTCTCCAATACATATGTATACACATACACACACACACATATTCAAGTGTAAATTACACAAATAAAATTCATGGCTGCTCTATTTGAGCACTTCTTTTTAAAAAAAATGACGAAAATCTGCTACTGGTGTCGCTTTATCGTTGCATGGCTCTTTTTTCCTAAAAATTCATTACTTAAGAAGCTCTGAATGCTTAAAAAAAAAGACTCAGAATAAACCAAAGAAATAATCAGCTTGGAAGATTTTCCCTGCCTTGTGCTTAAGTTATATAAAGAGAACAATTAATGTCAAACGCCTTAGTTCTCCATCCTATTAGCTTTTGGATGCTTCAAGGTAATCTTCAAAAAAGGTGACTTCTTGGGATGAAAACACAAGGTTTCCTTCAGACATATGGACAGGCTGGTAAAGACAGCTCATGTGAATAATGCATGGCACCACCTCCACCCTTCTGCTATTTAATCATGCTGATTTACGGGAGGGGAGAGATTTGGAGAGAGGGAAAGGAATCCTTCAAAACAGGTGAGGAGAGACACAGAACAGAGCAGCGCAATATATAATGTGGAAAAGAAAGTGGTCCAGCCTCCCTCTCTGGGCAGGTCAGCGAATCAGAACCCAAAAGGCCCCCAAATCACATGCGCCATATAAACAGCACAAGCTGCAATTGGAAACATTCGCCTCTGCCCATAGTCAGTATGAAACTCTCCTTTCCAGCAGTTTGAGGGTAAGACTGTCGAATCAAAAGTACAGATGGTGACAGAAGTTTTAATGCAAAGTACCTCCCCTCACAAGCTACCTCAAAGCCTTCCAAGTCTCCCCCTTCCTCCATTCTACCATTCTGCTGGCAGATGTAACTCTAGCACCCCAAATATCTTGTAGTATGACAGCTTGCAATTACCTGTCATTATCTCCCCTGCCCGCACCCCCACCCCCTGCAACTTTTTATATTTTTGCAAGATGCACTCTTTGTGTTTAGAACTGGTAAGAAAATACCTAATCCGTTAACTACGAGAAATCCTATTTTTCCACGCAGCAGCTGAGATGGGGTTGGATACAGACGCCCCATGAACTGGCCTTGCTTTTTGGGTCACTCTTAAAAGAAGGCCAAGTCTATGATTAAAATACAGCAGGGCTCCAACACCATGGGACCCATATTCATATTCTCTCTCTCTCTCTCTTTC
Organism: Macaca mulatta; assembly: GCF_049350105.2. Classification (NCBI taxonomy): domain Eukaryota; kingdom Metazoa; phylum Chordata; class Mammalia; order Primates; family Cercopithecidae; genus Macaca; species Macaca mulatta. The sequence continues at coordinate 8,698,762 of NC_133425.1, read as the reverse complement.
TCTTTCCTAGTTTCAGAGACAGAATCCCCAATGGGAAGAGATAAACTCACCCCAGCTGTGAGGCCAGCCGGCACAACGTTGGGTGGCCAGGCGTCAGTGTGAAGGGCTAGTGGTTAGCTCCATGAGCAAAAGTGTGGGCCACAGGAGGGAAAAGGAGGGGTGGAGAGGCTTTGCAAAAAGAAAAAAGGCAGAAGGAAAAGCATCAGGAGTATGGCAAAGAAAAAAAAAATAAGGCAAAGGGGATGGGAAATTAATAATCCAACAAGCAGGTTTCCTTCTTGTTATTAATCACACTGCTTTGCTCAAGCTGCAGAGAAACTCGGCGCTACACATGGGAGGGGAGGGGTTTGCACACCATTGGCCGCCTCTCCTCACTCCTATACATCTCAGCCAATCCTCCCTGTGCCTTAAGGTACAGAGATATCTAGGCTGCAGTTGCAAACCCCTGGAAGATGAAAAATCGTGCTCAGTGGGTAAGGCACTGCTCCATCCAGTTAATGCACTATAAACTTTATTTGAGCTGACTTCTCATTTGATCCCCCAGTGACGGGGTCAGGGAGTGCAAGCAATTCCACCCCAAATCATGCCATAATCGAATTGCTGCCTATTTCCCGAACCTATAATGAAAAAGGCAACCGAAATAATGCAGGTGATGTTGGCAGCCTCCCTTGCCTGTCGGACATTATTACCTCCGATTGCTTGCCGCCATTTCCCCAGTACTCTAACAATGAATATATTTCACAGCTCACTTGCTCTCCTGTGTGGGTGGCATGGTATAGATGCCTACATGATATGAAAGGAAATCTAAAACAATAGGACTGTTTCTGAGTGCCGTGCCTAACAGCCTACTGGTGGGAGAGGCAGTTGTATCCAAGTGTTTCTCACTCGCACAAGCACACGCACACACATGCACACATAAGCCACATAACCAAACATACACATAGAAATACGACGTGGCCCAGAATCACGGGCTCAACCAAAGCCAACTCCATTTCTCTTTGTCTATTTAAGTCCCAGCTTCATCACCTACAGCATAATAACTGAGAGTGTGATTCCTTTATCACTCAGAGGCTCTCAGGGTTTTTATTCTATTTTCTCCCTCTGAAAAATATGGAACAGATATGGCTTTAGGGACTGGGCAAGAGATAAAATAATGTGTGTACACTTCCTACTCGAAAATGACTTTTAAGGGCTCACTTCTTCAAAAAGGCTGAAGAAATCAACACTCTGTATTTGCATACCCTTACAAAATATAATTCAGTGTCCCATCATTATTTTGCATCTCAGAAAACTGTCGACAACAGCTTAAATCTTAAACCTAAGATGTCATGGTTCAGAAACTCAGAACCAAACAAGGAATGATGTTATTTCTTTTTCTTTTTCTTTTTTTTTTTTTTGAGACGGAGTCTTGCTCTGCCGCCCAGGCTGGGGTGCAGTGGCCGGATCTCAGCTCACTGCAAGCTCCGCCTCGCAGGTTTACGCCATTCTCCTGCCTCAGCCTCCCGAGTAGCTGGGACTACAGGCGCCCGCCACCTCACCCGGCTACTTTTTTGTATTTTTTAGTAGAGACGGGGTTTCACCGTGTTAGCCAGGATGGTCTCGATCTCCTGACCTCGTGATCCGCCCGTCTGGGCCTCCCAAAGTGCTGGGATTACAGGCTTGAGCCACCGCGCCCGGCCTGGAATGATGTTATTTCTATGACTACCCTTTGGCAAAGGCCATCTCCAGGCCAGTGGAAATGGAACAGTGAACACTGAGTGACCCTGCAGTCTCTGGAAGCAGCAAGCAACTGAGAGCCTCGGCAGGCTTGCAACCTACTTTTAATTTCCCCAACCTGCAGGTTCACTACACTCAGGGCAGGAACTTCGATATCACCAGATAGCAGATTTTCCTGCCTTAGAAAACTTGGCTGTGCCTGGGAAATGTCACTGTTGTCAAAGCTGATCTCACCAAACATTCAGGCTGGTGTTTATTTACCCTTGGAAATACGTGTATTTGTGGGTGCCTGAATATAAACAGTCCTAGATGTGAAAGTGTCCATTAAACTGGCAAATACATGTACCATAAATACATGCAGTTTAAGAATCAACCAGGAGATACTTAGATAAAATCAGAAACAAGAAAGTGTCCAAGGAGGGTATTTTCTTAAGCTTCAATGACAACACAGGTTGTTCTCTCTTTCTCTTTCGGCCTCCCATTTCTTCTTCATTTCACTTTTCCTCTCCTACTGTGCTCTACAATTTCTATTACACACAACTTTCCTGGTCAATACCATTGTCTTCCCCACCTTGGCCCAACCTGTAACAAGAAAAGCCAACCGCAGAAACGACACCGCTGCAAGACTGCAAGATGAGCAACAGAGTCAGCTGCGGTTCATCAGGTGAAGGTAGCACAATTTCACCTTCCATGTCTGTCCAGCCTCAGGAAAGGGCAGGACTATACTTTAAAAAAAAAAAAAAAAAGATACATAGATTTGAAAGTGCATGCGGACATACATGGACAAAGAATAATTCTTTAAAATACTCAGCACCACGGGCTATAGAGAACAGATCTTATAAGGAAAAAAAAGATCAATATAAAGAAAAAAGTGCTCTAGATGTAATTGAAGTCATACATTTGTACATGACTTCTGCTATATACCCAATTACTGCTATTTATCAAAGAGTAGACAACATTGAACCTGGCAGCATGAAAAACAAATTTTACTAAGTCAGAGGGAAAAAAAAAATCATCAGAAAGGGAAAGAAAAAAAAAGATACAAATAATAAATAATTCAATATTCTTGAGGAAAGCTCTTGCAGAAAAGGCCTGGTTGATTCAAACATCAGACATGCGTCTGACAAGAGATGTATCGATTTAGACAATTCTATCATCATTATTCCAGCCGGAGTCCTTCACAAAAGCTGCTCTTTTTGCTCCTGTTTTTATTGCTGTAACTACCAACCTCCTTCTTATACCTCAATCTCTTTGAACCAGTATTCATTACAGCTTAAATCTTAAGCCTAAGCATAAGATGATAAACAGATTCCATGTCTCATGTTTGGGAGGCAAGGGCTTAGCTTCCTTAAAATCTAATAGGACGAGAGGCTATTTACAATCTGCTGAGAATTTCCACACTCTACGGAATGGGTCCTGTGCCCCATCTGTATAATTACCACGGCAGAATATTTAGATTGGAGAGAGAGCACATATCCAAAGCAAACATTACCCACATCTAACAAAGAGTTGTCAAACGCCGAACAGGAAGGCTGACAACAAATGTACCCTCATTTGTTACTTTAAAGGCTATGAAAAGAAACAGTGACAACATATATCAGTAATGATTTCATTCTCTTCCCAGTTTCTGCCCAAACTGGGTTCTAAAACCATACTTATTCTTCCAATGAAAATAATAAAAAAAAAAAAGAAAGAAAGGAAGGAAGGAAGAAAGAAAGAAAAAAGAAAGATCCTCTTAGGTCAATGCAGATCGCTAAAATACAGTGGTATAATTAGTGGGGAAAAGAAAAAAAAAAAAGACATGCCTCCATTAGGCATCTGGAAAAAGCAGAACTATTTCTTCAGTGTGCGATGCGTTAATTACAACGGAGGTGCCATGGAAAATTAACAGTCTTGCAAAATGCAGGAGAGGTAAACAGACAAAACAGGAACTACTGGAGGGTCGGGAGAGCAAGTCAATTTTGAAGAAAGATAAAAGAACTGTCATGTCCCTGACGGCTGCGGAGAGGGGAAAGGGCAGGGGGCCCTGTTATCATCAGCTAATTAGGCAGGAGGTCCAAGCTTGCATATGCCGCAACATTTGCCATGGTAATCAGATGTATTATTCAAATGTGCAGGAAAACAAAAGCCGTGGCGAGCCTGACAGGGCACAATACAATCTGCCCCCTCGAAGGTGCCCACTGCATTGTGCCAAGGCGGGAGTGGGATTCTGGCTCCTCTGCATTCACAAGCGAGGTGTCCAGCTTAAATTCAGATGAGAGACGGGGGAGAATCCCAGAATTGAATATCCTTCTGTCTGTGTTTGATGCCCAGCTAAGGGGAGCGTCATCATTGGAATGATTGAAGAGGAACATCAGGTAGAGGGACAAAGCAGCAACCAACAAGACTAAGGACATGATGAAAACAACTCTTGGCCGGGCGGCGGGGCTCATGCTTGTAATCCCAGCACTTTGGGAGGCCAAACCGGGTGAACCGCTCGAGCCCAGGAGTTCCAGACCAGCCTGGGGAACATGGCGAAACCCTATCTCTAGTAAAAACACAAAAAATTATCCAGGCCTGGTGATGCACACCTGTAGTCCCAGCTACTCCAGGGGCTGAAGTGTGAGGAATGCATGAGCCCGGGAGGTCAAGGGTGCAGTGAATTCCGATTGCGCCACTGCACTCCAGCCTGGGTGACACAGTGAGAACCTTTCTCAAAAACAAAACAAAACAAACAGAAACAAAAAAACTCAACTCTTAGTGGGTCTGGAAGAGTCAATGCCTTCCTTTACAGGAGAGAGGACAGAAAGAGGTAGGGGAGAGAGAGGAAGACAGAGACATAGAGACAGCGAGAGAGAGGAAAAAAGAGGATGAGATCGTAAAGCATTAGTCCTAGAGAGCAGATAGCATCAATTTTTTCCCCCCCCGCGGTTGCAAAAGTAAGGGAGTGAAAACTCCTTGAAATCTAAGATCCAATCTAATCTAATAATACTCTGTGGCAAAGAACAGTTCAGCCAAATATTGTTTGGGTCTTTCATACCCGATGTGTAGTGACTATTTACAGGTAGAGACTTTAATGGCATCGGATAAGCCAACAGGAAAACAGAAGAGTTGTGTCAGGCAGAGACACAGAATGCCTAATTTCCATCTCAGATGCCTGACTCATGCCCTAAAGGGGCAGTGGTCGCCTCATTTAATGAAAAGTCTTCTGGACACCATGGGGCATAGGCAAGCGTCAAAGTTGTTTGCCACACAAGACAACAGGAGATGCTTTGCCCTGTGAAAATTGGGCATGAAGTCCCCCACTCAAACGTAGACAACACACAGTCCTGTCTGCTATACTCTGGAAGACCTGGCTTACCTCTGGCAAACCTCTTCTGTAATAACTTTTTAACCAGTATGGGGCATGGAGGCTTCCGAGGTGGAAATTATGGACCAGCAACAGAAATTAGTCCTCTTATCCTCAAGTTCAGCATGGCTAATGGACCTAGGTTGGCCTTGGGGGAGAGGTGGGGTTAGGAATGGAGGGCTGGACAGAGAGTGATAGGGACTGTCTTGGCCTCCAGCGACTGAATGTGATTTGAACATCTCATAGAGGATTCCCACACAGTGACATCTGGAGCCCGTCTGTGGGATGAGGGTGGTTATGGTAATGCGGGGATAGGCAGCATACTAGTGCCAATAGAGTACCTAATCCGGAAGGCCCAGCCCAATATATCTGTAGCAAAAGGGAGATGGAAGAGAATGGAGGAACAAGAGTGGGTCAAGAAGTGAAGTAGACAATCAAGCTCTCTCTAAGGACTAATTCTGTAACCACACACATGCACAGAGGGATATCAACATGAAGCCTTTCGCATACCTTTTATATAGCATTCTTGAAATGACAAAATTATAAAGATGGAGAACACATTAAGGTGTCCTGAAATATGGAGCAGAGAGGGAGGTCACTGCAGGGACAAAAGAGTAGAGCCTGGGATCTTTGTGATGGAGCGATGACGAATGTTGGCTATGGTGGCTATCACAGGAAGCTTCATGGGTGAGACACTGCAGAAACGTGAACACACACACACACACACACGATAGCATGTGAAACTGGTGAAATCTGAATAAGGCGGATGGGTTGGATCAAGGTTAGTTTCCTGGTGGTGGTGTTGTACTTTGGTTATACGAGATGTTACCACTGGGGAAATGGGGAAGAGGATATGGGGTCATCTCTTTGTGCTTTTTCTTTTCTCTTCTCTTCTCTTTTCTTTCTGACAGTCTTGCTCTGTTGCCCAGGCTAGTACAGTGGCATGATCTCAGCTCACTGCAACCTCCATCTTCTAGGTTCAAACGATTCCCCTGTCTCAGCTTCCCAAGTAGCTGGGATTATAGGCACACACCACCACACCCAGCCAGTTTTTGTTTTGTTTTGTTTTGTTTTTTGTATTTTCAGTAGAGGCGGGGTTTCACCATATTGGCCAGGCTGGTTTCAAACTCCTGACCTCAGATGATCTACCCACCTCGGCCTCCCAAAGTGCTGGGATTACAGGTGTGAGCCACTGCACCTGGCCTCTTTGTGCTATTTCTTAAAATTAGATATAAACGGACAATGAACTCAATCATTAAAAAATTTAGACAAAGTGTAAGTTTACAAGCCCCACACTGGAATCTCAGGGCTCCTACCTGCCAGCTATGAGTTCTTGAACACATTACTTCTCTAAGCCCCAGTTTTCTTCTATAAAATATGGATAATAAGGACACCTCCTTCAAAGGGTTGCTGTGGGGGATTGAATGAGATAATACGGCTATGTGCATAGACCAATGCTTGGCATTTAGTAGGGAGTTGATACGTGATAGCTATTCAGTATCACCATTGTCATTATTATTCACAACTAGTATCCAGATCTATGTAGAAAAAATGAAAGCATCGCTGAAGTCTACTTGCCTTTCACTCATTAATATTTCCTCAGAGATTAAATGGGTATCCATTGCCATTGGGGTCCTCTGATTTTCAATGACTGGGAATGGTGGGTGCCTTTCTAAACGCATCATCCACAAAGACAAGAACACCGTTCCCAGAAAGGGATCTTGCACTTTTACATCAACCCCGATCTTCTGTTTACAATTGTCCCCATCTTGTCTACAGGGCCCCGCTCCCAGCACACTGTGTACGCACTTTCCTGTACATCATTTCTTCCCTCTAACAATCAGCAGAGGTTGGGGGTGACTCCCAGGCACTCAATCATACCAGCTAAGCATGAGAGAGAGGAACTACAGGGAATAAAAGTCTCCATTCTGATCAAATTAGTTGGACATGGATCAATAGAAAGCTTTGACTTGTCCGTAAGCTCAGAGTCTCTGGATTCCGGGCACAGAGTAGTCTGAGAGATAGAGAAAGCGAGAGCGAGGGGAGGAATCATATCTGTTTCCTTGGCACAGAGATTTCCTTTTATTGAATCTGTCACTTCCCATTTCAGTTAACAAACTGCTGAATGGAGCTCATCGTTGGGCAAATATTACAGCTCCATGGAATACAAAGTGGGAGCAATTGTTTCGGACTGGGGGGTTGGGGGGTTAATAAGAAAGAAAGGACAAGGAAAGAAAAAGAGATCTAAGGACTGCATGTTAAAGAGGAGACCATCTCTGCAAAGATGAAGTTCGGGAAAGAAGAGAGAAGACAGTCCTAAGTTTCACTTGATTTTTTTTTTTTCTCCTAAACCACTACCAGCCCAAGCTTTGTAGCAAGCGTAACTGGGCCCAAAGTTATCACAGCAAATGCATAAAAAGGACAGTTCCATCTTTCCCGGGAGAGGATGCTAAGTTTAGAGTCAAATAACTTTGGAAAGAAGGGCCTGGAAAGATATATATACTCTTATTTTCTTCTACTTTCCTGCGCTGGAAAAGTAATATAATCATTGCTGGGTAGAGAAGAAATGGTAGCCCTTTTCTTGTCTTCTTGGAATTCAGCTAGTACTTTTTGGTTGAGGGTGGCACTTTGAAGAGACAGAACAGAGAATACAATGTTGGGAAGCTACTGTGTTCTTAATAATGTTAGGTATATATTTTGTATGTCACCCCAAATCATGAAGCCAGAAAAGAGGAGAGCTGGGTTTCAAACCCAGTTTGGATGCCAGGGCCTGTGTTTATTCCACATTGCCATTCTGTCTGCCTTCTCCATGGGTTGGTCTGTTACTCATTGCTGAGACATTCAGCCATCTCTCAGATGAGCTTGAAGTTCACGATGACCACAAACTTCAAGTGCATTGGCTCAAAGCTACCCTCTGGATCTATATTTTGAATCAGAGCTCCATCTGGTTCCACAGGCAGAAGATACTGATTTATCTTGGATTATAATGCTAGCCAGGGGTACCTGTCATTGGTTGCATATCAGATGCATCATCTGAGAAAACCTTAACATCCCAGATGCTTGGCTCCTGCCTCTGGGAGATTTGAAGGCATAGCCAGGATTATAAGTCATAGGGCATGGCAATATAATAATAAATAGGGAAAATGGTAACAAAATAATTAGTTCCTTAAGAGGATTATAGTTGGTACTGCTAGTGACTTTGGAAGTGAAGTCTGAATCTTTGTATGTCAGAGGCTGTAGAGTATAGAAAGAGCTATCCTTGGCCATCTGCTATATGATCATATAACCTCACAACTCCCCTCATCTGTAATGTTGGGATGAAACATCTTCCCTTGCACAAGTTGTTATAGGGATTAGAAATAAGGACCGGGTGCGGTGGCTCACCATGTGTAATCCCAGCACTTTAGAAGGCTGAAGTGGGCGGATCACCTGAGGTCAGGAGTTCAAGACCAGCCTGGCTAACATGGCAAAACCCCATCTCTAGTAAACATAATTGAAGATTTTTTAATTTTCTTCTTCCTTTATTCCATCTTTCCTCTCATGTAATTTTCTCAGAAAGACCTCTGACCACCAATCTATCTTCTTACCTTGCTTTCACTCCATCTTTATACCACTTCCCATGGCCAGTCAACATAGAGTTCCTTGTGTAAGGCATGCTGCCAATCATCTCCACCAAGGTGAGCACTACGTTTTGTTCATTTCTGTATCCCTGCCACCTGCAATCCCATCTTGGTGCATGGAAGTGTATGGGAAACACTTGTTGAATAACTAAGTGAAGAATGAATGAATGAATTGTCTGTAGACCCCTTGAATTGGGATTTTCTGGTTGGTTTGTAACATGAACTGATTCTCATCTCATTCCCAGATTTGATGAGTGACAGTCTTCGGAGACAGGGTCAGGACTCTGCACCTCCACATCTCTGCAGGAGGTGAAGATGGCTGCCAACATCTGAGAACCATCTCCTTAGGGTTAGCAAAGTAATTACTAATGAGCTGTTACAATGTGCCAGGCTCTGCACTTTAAATAATGCAAACCCATTAATCCTCACAAAAGCCAAAGTGGTGAGTCTCATCATCCTCAATTTACAGGGCAGAAACCAAGTTCACGGGCTTCATGAGAGGTACCTGGGATCCAGCTCTACAAAACTACAAAGAAAATACTCTTGTCAGTAAACTGTGCTCTTAAACCAAGTAACCCTCTTTGTTTGTTTGAATCCTATCCATTTCTGAATGCCACACCCACTGAGGAATACTTTGTTGACATTTATGTTAGATACCAGGCGACCAGGGCCTGAGAACGGCAAGAGGACAAGCAAGGGGAGGGCCGAAGCCTGGAATCTATGGTGGAATGGATGGTAGCCTTACAAGGAGATGGAGGGCATCTCAGTGGTTTGCAAAGTGCAGTCCCCAGGATGGTAGTATTGACCTCACCTTGGATCTTGTGAGAAGTGCGAAGTTTCTGGGCCCCATCCCAGACCCACTGAATCAGGAACTCTGGGGGTTGAGGCTGGACATCTAGTTTTAACAAGTGATCCAGGGATGTGTGGGACCCATTGCTACCGAGGAAAACTGGGGAAGGGAGGCAGGGAGTCAGATGGAAGAGGGTGGCCAGGGGAAAGGAATGGTTTACAGGCGAGAATCAGTGTTGAGACACAAAGAGGTTACTAAGGCTTCCGGGTAGTGATGCCAAGGTGTCTCAATGGTGTGTCCTGGGAAAAGCTGGTGCTATGAAAGGCCTTGTGATCACAGAGGCTTGTGACCTACATTGTTTTTCCCTATCACTGCTTCTCAAGTAAAATAATTCCATGATTAAATCAGCTTGGGAAAACCTGAACTAAAACAAGCCACACAAATTTGTTTATGCTGTTTACTGTGGGACTTTTCAAAGTCTTTGGGAGTCTAACAGACATAGGAGAAATCTCAGATACAATGCTTTATATTACTAAGTGATAACCCCTATGAACACAAAATCTAGAAAGTATCTGGTTAGTTCATACCTTTTGTGTGGGCTTATTTTAGATTTACAGAAATGTTGCGAAGTTCGTACAGACAATTTCCATGTACTCAACAATTTCCCCTATTATTAACTTGTTTGTTTGTTTGTTTGTTTATTTATTTATTTATTTATTTATTTATTTTTGAGACAGAGTCGCACTGTATTGCCCAACCTGGAGTACACTGGTGCAATCTTGGCTCACTGCAACCTTCGTCTCCCAGGTTCCAGTGATTCTCCTGCCTCAGCCTCATGAGTAGCTGGGATTACAGGTACATGCCACCACGCCCGGCTAATTTTTGTACTTTCAGTAGAGATGGGGTTTTGCCATGTTGGCCAGGCTAGTCTGGAACTCCTCAGGTGTTCCGCTGAAGTACTGGGATTAAAGCCGTGAGCCACCATGCCCAACCAATTTCCACTGTTATTAACATCTTACGGTAGTGTGGTACCTGTTTCACAACTGAGGAACCAGTATGAGTACATTATGATTAACTGCAGCCTATACTTAGATTGCTTTAGTTTTCATCTAATGTCCTTTTTCGGCTCCAGGATCCCATCTGAGATAACACATAACATCTAGGTGGCCGTGACTCTGAAGGCTCTTCTTGTCTGTGACAATTTCTCACACTTTCCTTTTTTTATTTTTTTGAACGGAGTTTCGCTCTTGTTGTCCAGGCTGGAGTGCGATGGCATGATCTCAGCTCACTGCAACCTCCGCCCCTGGGTTCAAGCGATTCTCCTTCCTCAGCCTCCCAAGTAGCTGGGATTATAGGCATGCACCACCATGCCCAGCTAATTTTTGTACTTTTAGTAGAGACAGGATTTCTCCATGTTGGTCAACCTGGTCTCGAACTCCTAACCTCAGGTGATCCACCTACCTTGGCCTCCGAAAGTGCTGGGATTACACGTGTGGGCCACTGTGCCCGGCCTGACATTCCTTATCTTTGATCACTTTGACAGTCAGATATTTTGCACGATGTCCCTCAATTGGAAGTTATCTGATGTTTTTCTTATAATTAGACTGGTGTTATAGATTTGGGGGAAGAAAAAACTTACTCCATTTTTAAATAGTACTTCCCATTTTCATGTGTTCAGCATCTTTGCTAAGTCTGTTACGGCCTCGTCTCCTCTCCGAAAGATGGGGTGAAATTTAGAGAAGGAAGACTGTAGAACTGAAATTCCACACACCGTCAGGAAAACTAATGTGGGATTGTGGCTAAACTGATGAGGATGAGACCTGATGCTTCTTGCTTAACACACAACCTTCAAGACAAAGTTCTTTGTCAGCCATTCTTAGAATTCAAGTTGATTGGCCAGGTGTGGTAGCTGTAATCCTAGCACTTTGGGAGGCTGAGGTGGGCAGATCACCTGAGGTCAGGAGTTCAAGACCAACTGACCAACATGACAAAACCCCGTCTCTACTAAAAATACAAAAATTGGCCAGGCATGGTGGCTCATGCCTGTAGTCCCAGCTACTCGGTACGATGAGGCACAAAAATCTCTTAAACTCAAAGTGAGCCAAGATCATACCACTGCACTCCAACCTGGGGGACAGAGTGAGGCTCGGTCTCAAAAAAAAAAATAAAAAATAAAAAAAAAATTCAAGTTGATTACTAGGTGCAGAGTAGATTGCTGGAACTTACTAGTACTCCCCACAATTAGGTGGACTTACACACACACACACACACACACACACACACACACACACACACACGTGAAAACTCATGATCCTCAAGCCTGATGAAAATGCAGGACCCTCTGAGGGAAGTAGGAACATCTATCTAAAACTGTTATCCAACCAAGAGAGGAGGATAGGGGTTAACAGAGGAGACCACAGTTTGTTTTTTTGTTGTTTTGTTTTGTTTTTGGGACAGAGTTTCACTCTTGTTGTCCAGGCTGGAGTTCAATGGCATGATCTCGGCTCACTGCAACCTCTGCCTTCCACGTTCAAGTGATTCTCCTGCCTCAGCCTCCTGAGTAGCTGGGATTACAGGCATGTGCCACCACTCCCAGCTAATTTTGTATTTTTAGTAGAGACGGGGTTTCTCCACGTTGGTCAGGCTGGTCTTGAACTGCCAACCTCAGGTGATCCACTTGTCTTGGCCTCCCAAAGTGCTGGATTACAGGTGTGAGCCACCGCACCCAGCCGAGACTGCAGTCTTAATGTCCTAGGCTTTAATCCCAGTTTTGCCATTTAGTGGCATTGGGCAAGTTATTCCCACAGCTCAGCATCCTTATTTGTCAAGTGAGAGCAATAACAGTATCTGTAATAGAGAGTGGTTGCGTTGGTCTAAAGAGCCAAGACATGTGCAGTGCTTACAGCACTGTGCCTGGACCATAGTGGTCACCAGGCGCAGATGAGCTATTATGTGTACAATTATTAAGTTGCACTGTAGGAAAGTGACACTTACATAGGTTAACAATTGTCAAATGCCAGCAATTTCCTATGGTTCAATCTACTATCATCCTATCATCATCATCATCATCATCATCATCATCATCATCATCATTGAAGATGCCAATGTAAGATGCAGCTTTAATTACAACTGAAGGGCCCCTGGTATTGCAGCCATCCAGCTGTGTCCCCTGGTCCTCCTCCCGATCTGTTAGAGAAATGTCACCTCAGACCACAGGCAGTGACTCCCTCATTTCTTACCCAGCCTCCGTGAGAAGACCCCTCCCCTCATTTAAGACATTGCCATAACTCCATTTTTCCACACTTCATTTTCTTTATTGCCCAGCCTCTGCCATATCAAAGCAATGGGACTAAAGAGAAATTTCACAGCTCCTGAAATTCAGCGAGGAATGCCCAGGAGCAAGGAATGAATGAAACGTGATGAAGTTTCATGAATTTTTCTAGAAAATCTAACTTTCAATGAAATCAAGGTGGTGGTGGGGTTAAGGGAACAGCCAGGGATGGAAGGTCCGGCCTACAGTGATTGGATTACATTTGACAGCCTGTGGCTCCTTATTAAGACCATCCAAACGAATGTAATACATATTACGTACACATACGTATTCAATGCACAGACATACACCACTTAGGCTAGTGCAAAACAATCGAAACCAGAAACAATTGGCAACAGCTTACTGATGGAATTGTGTTCAGGAGCCCTGTGCTGTCTTCTGCATTCTGTGACAATGGGGATGGGGAAAGAAATGCCATTCTCCAACCACTAAAAATAAATACTTGTGTTATATTCTGTTGCCTCCACAATGAATAAAACAGGCATGCGGGTTTATAATATCAATTCACAGGGCTCTTTCTGCTCCAGTGAACTGTTACTGAACGGTTCAGAACAAAGCTACAGGCAGATCGGACAAAGCTCCTCTAACAGGGTTGACATTAGGCTCAGCCTGATAAGACCACATCAGAGAGACTCTCATTCTCCAGACTGTCTGATCACAGCAGCCTGAGACGGAGAGGTCCTCCAGCTCCCGGAACCTGATCACAGGCCGGATTCTGCTGATCTGGCTTAGAGCGACAGCGCAGCTCAGGGTTATCGGGAAAAGCTGGAGGAGTTCAAGGCAATCTCGTATTTGCAGTGCATTTAGACATGAAGAAAAGCCCAGCGCAGGAGAAAAGAGGGGAAGAATTGAGGGGTGGGGATGCAAAAAGGAGAGAATGAAAGTTCATCTGGGATAACAATATGCAATGATTTACATGAAAGGTGCCCAGCACTTCCAACACCATGCCTCTAGAACAATGGTTCTTATCTGGGGACGATGTTCACCACCCCCCCCGCCCCACGCCTTAGGGACAATGGCAGTGTCTGGAGACATTTTCGGTAGTAACGACACAACAAGGAGGGAGGGGATGCTACCAGCATAAAGTGGATAGGAGGCCAAGGATGCTGTCCAGTATCCTACAATGCATGGGATGTCTACCTACAACAAAAAATTACATGTTCGGCCTAAAATGTCAATGGTGGAGAAACGTGCTCTAGGAGATAGCAGCCTTGACTGCTCATCTAGACCAAGATAAGGTCTTATTAAATTAAATTATCAGTCAGTTATCAGGAACAGCAATCGCAATACTCAGGACAACCAATGGGCAGTCTGGAGAGATGCGAAGTGTGAGGAATTAGTTACTTCTCAGCAGATCAAACAGATGTTATAATTTAAGGATATTTATGGAATATTTTCGGAGATGCACTTTTTCTCCCATTCGTCTCTGTGCAGTGACAGTTTTGAATGGTTTACTGTGCTCAGACACAGTTTAACATTTTTTTTAAATTTCAAAATGAATACAGTCACCGTATTAAAATTTCCTCTGCTATATTGTCATCTACAAGTCACTGCAGTGAAGCACAATTTATCTCACTAAACATAGCTGAGGAAAAAAAAATCTAACCGATTTGAGTGCCAGTCTCCATTAAGTTGAGACTTTTATTATTTGCAGTAAGACGTTTAATAGGAGGATGTCACAAATACTGTAATTCAAAGAATGTGTATGTTCTGACCCCCAGTGTCGCGAGTGTTGGGTTCCAGTTAATCAACCTTTCCGTGTCCTCACTAAGGGAGCTTGCCGGCATCCAATTGCATTAAGCAAGGGTTATCAATTTTTTTTTTCTGTAAAGAGCCAGGGAATAAATATTTTATGCAATATGGGCCATACATTCATTGTGATTATTCCATTCTGCCACTGCGGCCCAAAAGCAGCCATCCATGATTGGTAAACAAATGTGCATGGCTGCGTTCCCATAACATTCTGTCTAGGAAAACAGTCCATAGGCCAGATTTGTTCCGAGGGCCATAGTTTTCCCACCCCCAGTGAAATATGAAAGCCTGTACAACACTAGAGTGTAACTGAATAGACTGAATCTATGAAGATACAGAAGGCACTGTGAAAACTTGCACAGTCTTGGGGTTATTATTCTGCATATCAACCAGCATTATATTAAGGTGAATCTTCATAGCAATTAAGATAATAGGTATGCTGCCATATTTTGGTTGCTATAATATGCAGTCTTTCTTCTGTATTTCTATTGAATTCGGCTCCTACATTCCCTATAAAAACTAATACAGGAAATACAAACTGCGCCCCTACCATGCCACTTACCAGGCACCATAACAGCCTCTGGGGATACAAAGATTCATGTGGCCGATGACAGTCATACCTGTCTGAGAGTAATTAGTGTCATGGTGTCTTTTCTGTGTGTGCCATTCTCCTCTGCACCACACACATACATACACACACACACCCCCCCCCCCCCGCATACAAATCCCTTGAAGACAAAAATCTATGTTTTTCCATTACTTTATTCCCGTTATCTCTAGCAGTGGCAGCTCTAAACTACGTTTAGAATAACATCCTTCTCCCAAACATGCTCCTGTCCTACTCCCCACTTTACCTGGCAAGAGGGAGTTTACGGATGTGATCAAAAGACTACAAATCAGATTCATTGTATACTGCTTGGGTGATGGGCACACCGAAATTGCACAAATCACCACTAAAGGTTACTTATGTAACCAAATACCACCCGTTCCCCCAAACACCTATGAAAATGAAAAAAAAATTAAGATCAGGGTCTTGAGATGGGACATTATCTTAGATTACCTTAGGGTGGGTCAGCATACTCACTTGGGTCCCTAAGAGATCACAGGACATATGAATGCAGAGGCAGAGACAGAGAGAGATTTCAAAATGCTACACTGACAGCTTTGGAGATGGAGGAAGGGGCCATGAGCCAAGGAATACAGGCGACCTCTAGAAACTGGAAAATGCAAGGAAGCAGACTTTCCCCTAGACTTTCAGAAGAAACAGTCCTGCGGAAGCCTTGAATGTAGTACAGTAAGATCTACTTCAGTCTTTTTGCCTCTGGAACTCTAACAGAGTAACTCTGTGTCGTTGTAAGCCATGGAATTTGTAGTAATTTGCCGCAGCAGTAACTGAAAACGGACCCAGTAGGTGTCAAGTAATAATGTGCCACGTGGCTGCATGGTCACCCTGGAAGGCAGAGAGTTTTAGAGGCAGGACAACACTGGATTCTAGAAAGTCTGTATTTTTTAATTGTTTTTCTTCTAAGTGTTTTTGCATCACTCTCTAATTTACTGTCCACTCAAAAGCAAGACTAAAAAGTAGGTTTTCTTTTGGAAACCCACATTCATCCACCCTCTGGGCCACAGGGTGAGACAGCGAAAGCAAGGGACTGGATGAAAACGAGACTCCCATACGTAGTAGCCAGGTATTCTGAGCAAGGAAAGCAAGAGCTCTGGGCCTTGGTTTCCTCTTCTATAATGCATAATCCCACTCAACATTATTTCTATAAGGATTAGAAACTATAGGAACAAGGTATTTGGCACACAGTAGGCCCACGGCATATGGCGCCTCTTTTTTAATCCTTGGTGGGGTTGTTACCTTGGTGAGGTGTGATGTTTAGGTGTCGTGATCTAGATGAGCTTTTCTGGAACAATCACAGCTTCAAAGATTGTACTCTGTGTTTTGGGCGATGCAGGTATCTTGCTAATAAAGCCTTCATGTTCAGAATGGGGTTTCTCCCCTTCCCTTCACCACTGTCAATATTTCAAACCAGGTAACTCTTTGTTGTAGGGGGTCTGCTCTGTGTGTTGCAGGATCAATGGCAGCATCTCAGGCTCTACCTACTCGATGTCAGTTGCATCCCTCAACTCCCCAGTCATGACAACTGAAAATGTCTCTGGACACGGCCAAAGGCACCCTGGGGACACAGAGTCACACCTGGCTGAGAATCACTGCCCTAGGACTGTGATCTCAATGCTCCAGGTATGGAAAAGTAGAAAGGAAACAGGTGTTAGAAGAAACTGCCTTCACTTAACAGGCAAAAACCCTAGCATTGAGAATCCCCTCTGTGTCATCCAAGCTTACTGTCCGCTTTCTGGTAACAGGGAAGGTTGACCACAGGTGCAGCTGGAACCTGGGTTGGAGCCCAGATCCGCACAGCCTTGCTTGCTCTGATTCCTCCAATATGACAATGTGTGAGCAGATCCAAAGGCACATCAAAAATGTGTTTATTTGAAATGTGAGGCATGAGGCACACACAGGGGGCATATTTAAATGTGCAAGGAAGAGGGTTGCTCCAGTCAGCATAACTCATTTAATTGCTCCCTTCAGAACAGCCAGAGTGTTCCAGAGCAGCTGGGAACACACTTCGCCCAGAGCTCAGCTCCGCTCAATGTTCTCTGGCAACACCTGGTGGAACAGGGAAAAAACTGCACAGCGCCTTGGCGTGAACTGCTGCATCTGCTAATCTCATCGCAGCTGAAGGCTTTCCAGCGGCAAAGGTTTGCAGCAGGGGGGTACCAGGAGAGGCCCTGCCTCTGGGCTGGCATCAGCGCTGTGCCGTGCTAATTTCTGCTGTTTTCCTTTCTACTTTACCAAGCAGAAAACAAACACTGCTGTATCGTCAACAGCTTTCTTGCGAGAATGAGGAAATAAATTGCAACTGCAGCCTCACTGGAGATTTTTCTCTAGGATGTGCCCAGAAAGCTCTCAAGGATCACCCTGCAACCTAGCAAGCATACACTGCCCAGCTTTGAAAACACACCCTTATGTGTCATTACCGTATCTGAAATAATACCCTTTGTGGCGTAGCAGGCATCTTTCCTGCTGTGGAGTAAAATCATCTCTACTAGAGGGAGCAGACGTGAGAAACGAGGACCTACGCCCACCTAGCTACTCACTGGAAATAAAATCCATTGACCCAGAAACACCATCCTGAATGGTACCCCCTCAACCAATTCATATCACATTCCAGGAGAGCCCACATCTGTTTCTGCGTCAATGAAAAGGAAATGATAACCTATCGTGCATTCTACCTGATAAAGACATGAACAGCAAGGAATCAGACAATTAAAAAGTGCATTCATTTTTTTTTTTCTTTTTCTGGAAAAGCATTCTTTTAATATCCACAGACTCGCTACCTATTTCCAAGGCTGGCAGCACAGCGTGATTGGGAGACAGGCTCTCGTCTGAGGTTTAGGTCCTGGTCGCTCATGTGTAAATTATTTACATTCTTTAAGCATTTACTTTTTCAACTGTAAAGCAGAAATGATAATAGCACGTATCTATGGAGGTCATTCGTGCCAAGTACTTCATGCAGTGCCTGACAGAAAATGTTAGCAGAAGCCATCATCATTCACCTCTAAGAAGCTAACACTGGATGTCAGAAGTTTGGAGGCCTGTCCCTGATAGGTCAGTGAGCTACAAGGTGACATTAAATAAATTCCTATCTCAGCTGGGCACGGTGGCTTATGCCTGGAATCCCAGCACTTTGGGAGGCTGAGGCAGGCATATCACCTAAGGTCAGGAGTTGGAGACCAGCCCGGCTAACATGGTGAAACCCTGTCTCTACTAAAAATACAAAAATTAGCTGACTATGGGGGCTCACACCTGTAATCACAGCTACTCAAGAGGCTGAGGCAGGAGAATCGCTTGAACCTGGGAGCTGGAGGTAACAGTGAGCCAAGATTGAGTCACTGCACTCTAGCCTGGGTGACAGAGTGAGACTCCATCTCAAATAAAATAAAATAAAATAAAATAAAATAAAATAAAATAAAATAAAATCAGGATATGCATTCCCATGTTCATTGCATCATTATTCACAATAACGAAAACAACCTAAGCATCCATTAACAAATGAACGAATAAAAAAGGTTTTATATATATATATATAAGAATAATATTTAATTATTTAATTAAAATTTATATATATACTAGAATATTATTCATCTATTAAGAAAAGAAGGAGGCCGGGCACGGTGGCTCATGCCTGTAATCCCAGCACTTTGGGAGGCCGAGGTGGGTGGATCACCTGAGGTCAGGGTTTCGAGACTAGCCTGGCCAACATGGTGAAACCCCATGTCTACTAAAAATACAAAATTAGCAGGGATTGGTGGCGAGTGCCTGTAATGCCAGCTATTCAGGAGGCTGAGGCAGGAAAATCACTTGAACTCGGGAAGTGGAGGTTGCAGTGAGCTGAGATTGCACCATTGCACTCCAGCCTGGGCAGAAAAAAAAAAAAAAAAAAAAGGAAATTTTGTCATTTACAACAATATGGGTGAACCTGGAGGACATTATGCTAGAGAAATAAACCAGACACAGAAAGACAAATGCTGTAAGATCTCACTTATATGCAGGATCTAAAACAGCAAAATTCATAGAAATAGACAGATAGACAGTAGAACAGAGGTTGCCAGAGGCTGAAGGGAGGAGGGAATGGGGAGATGTTAGTCAAAGAGTACAAAATTTCAGTTTTCCAAGATGAATGAATTCTAGAGGTCTAATGTATACCATGGTGACTACAATCAATGATACCGTATCGTATACTTGAAGTTTGCTGAGAGAGTAGATTCTAAGTGATCTTACCAAAAAATGGAACTCTAAGCTAATAGATATGTTCATTGGATTCAGAGTGGTGGTCACTGCATAATGTATACATATATCAAAATATCAAGTGGTATACCTTAAAAGTATATAATTTATATTTGTTAATTATACCCCACAGAGCTGGGGGAAAATAAAAAGAAGTGGTCAGGTAGTCCAAGAAAAATCAAGCCCATTTTATTCCACAAGTGCGTTGTGAATGGGGAGTTCCAGGTTCACCTCCTTCTTGAAGATCAGGTTGGAGGAGGAGAAATTGCAAATTTTCTTCAATGTTTCTAGAATCGCCTCCAAGCCTTCTTACGTCTATAGACCACAGTTTGTACTTTAGGTATCAAGGTCTAGGACTGAATGAGTTAGGTGATGTTCCCCTTACAGGTGCCCTCAGATAAATAACAACTCTTTCTAGAGTTAAGCTATCCCTGCTGTTGAGGTTATACCATCCTATCCAGTGGGATTAAGGAGGAGGGGCACCCTTCTTCTCAAAGTCACGTTATATGAAATATTTACCATATTATGTGCCAGTGGCTGTCCAATTAGGCTCATCTGAAACAGCCTAATTAACAGAGGGGAATCTCATATACTTAGCATTGAAAGCCACTCATATTCGAATTATGCATAAGGATCTGGAAACCAAGGAGTAACAATCTTTGCATTACCGAAGTTCACCTACTTTGAAGTCTGTTCCCAACAACGACCTCCTAAAAGTAGCAAGGAGTCTTTATTTTCTCCTATCTCTTGGCAGAAATTCTCAAATGCAAGAGGATGGGATATTATTATTTGTGAAATTTTATTTAAGACCACTTTTTAAAGATGATATTCCTTTGTATGAAAGTACAATGCCTTAATCTGAAATTATTAAAGATTGATAATAGAGTTCAGGAACATGCTTACTACTTTTCACTTCAAAAGGACATTATTAACCACCACTTTCAGGGCAGTTAACAACGTCTGGGACTGAATAACTTAGTTGACCCTCCCTTACAGGCGAGTCTTCAGACAAGACTCTGTGAATATTTAAACGTATTTTCAAAGAGTTGCTCATCACAGCTTGAGTTTTAAAATACAACATATAGGCCGGGCGCGGTGGCTCAAGCCTGTAATACCAGCACTTTGGGAGGCCGAGGCGGGCGGATCACAAGGTCGGGAGATCGAGACCACAGTGAAACCCCGTCTCTACTAAAAATACAAAAAATTAGCCGGGCGCGGTGGCGGGCACCTGTAGTCCTAGCTACTCAGGAGGCTGAGGCAGGAGAATGGCGTGAACCCAGGAGGCAGAGCTTGCAGTGAGCCGAGATCGCGCCACTGCACTCCAGCCTGGGCAACAGCGTGAGACTCCGTCTCAAAAAAAAAAAAAATAAATAAAATAAAATAAAATACAACATATATATTTTTCAATTTGGCAAAAATCCATTCTATATTTTAACCAAACCATTACTTTAGGATACAGTCTGACTCTGAGGAACATGACGCTCTGCATCATTAAAATATACATTAAAAATGAAAATAAAATAAAAATAGCTTTTTAAAGGGAAGGAAAAGAACATCTACCTGCTGCATGCTTGATGTATTATTAACACATGATATTCCTCTTTTTGAGATTTAACCTCACTGAGAGATGACATGAGTCTGGGTATAAAATTTCTCCAGAGCCATTTTTAAAGGACAATCAAGTTTCCTTTATGCAATTTGGAAACTCTTTTGGCCTCCTGTGCTACGTTATATCATCTTATAGAAGCTGGGCCTGTGACGTCTCCTGAGTTGTCTCAATATGTCTGTTGAGTCCATAATATTTTCAAACACGTTTCATCATTACCTCACGGTCATCCTCAATTCTGCAGGCACGCAACAAAGACACTATTTTCCTCTACTTGATAGATAATGAAAAGTGGGTTCAAAGAAGCGGATCAATGAATTTACCAATTGCCAGAATCACACAGAGCATAAACAACACAGGGCAAAATTTCCTCTGCCCAGATGCTTGCATTGTAAACTATGTTTCTATCTTTGTATTTTTATTTTTATTTTTTATTTTATTTTATTTTATTTTTACCTACCTAATCTGTTTGCCTGTCTATCAACATACTTAGCCATCTAGCTATCAATCCATCCAGCCATCCCATCTATGGCTTCCCAAACCACCTATCGTTATTTTATGTTGAAGGTGGAAGTTTATCAGAGAAAAGTCTGGAACAACTGCTAAATACTCAGCAAAGGTTACCTCCTTGAAAGAAGCAATGTAATTCAGATGCTATTAAAAATTTGAAAATCTTCACCTTTTTCTCTATATGTTTTTGCATAGTTACGTGTAGTTTGACTTATTTCACAGAGAGAATGGTTTTACGCCAACTACTGTGTGATTAAAAATAAATGCAATGAAGATATAATTTTTAAAAATAGCTTCATCAGGCAGCCTAGCTCTTCTGGATTTTTGACTACCATTACATGTTGCCTCTCTTCAGGCAAATTCTCCTGGATGTCTTGGGACTGTACTTTGGATACACCCTCTCGAATCAGCTGCATCGGGCAAGATTTCCTACTTCTGATCCTTCACATTCCTGGGTTTCATGCGTGGCTCCAAGGTTGGCAGGGTAACATATTTGAAACAAAATGCAGTGGTGGTATGTGACGCTTCAATTTTGCTTCTTTAGTTGCAAAGATCATCAACTGCACTGCTTCCTCTGTGGCAGAAGATCCCCTAAATATCACTCAATGGGCAAGAGCACCAACAGCATTGTGAACACCAACTCCTCCTAACATCACCACCATGCTGCTGGGAGCTGAAATCCATTTTTTTTTTTTAAGTGGATAATGCAAGACCTTTATTATCAACTCAGCAATCTTGGAGTGACGAAGTTGAATAAGACAAAATCTCTGCTTGGTGTCCTCCCATCTAGAAGAAACGTAATACATTAATAAACAGAGGTCTTTCTCCTACAGACAGTACTCTCTTTCTTTCTTTCTTCCTTTCTTTCTTTCTTTTTCTTTCTTTCTTCCTTCCTTCCTTTCTTCCTTCCTTCCTTTCTTCCTTCCTTTCCTTTCCTTCCTTCCTTTCTTCCTTCCTTCCTTCTTCCCCTTTCTTCTTTCTTTCTTTCTTTCTTTCTCTCTTTCTTTCCCTTTCTTTCTCTTTCTTTTTTTTTCTTTTTTTCTTTTTTTAAATTATTATTATTATACCTAACTTCTAGGATACACGGATGCAGCTGGAAACCATCATTCTCAGCAAACTATCGCAAGAACAGAAAACCAAACACCACATGTTCTCACTCATAGGTGGGAATTGAACAATGAGATCACTTGAAATCCATTTTTAATTGACTGGATTATTGCAGACTGATGGTTCATCCACTGTGTTTTGCAGAAGAATTTTTACTCCTCTAGCTCTGTGGACATCATCTAAATGGAAAAACCTCAAAATGGTTGAAGAACGAGCAGACTCAAATTCAAGAAGGGGTTAGGAGCAATACCACCTATTTCCAAATTTCTTCTTGCAGGTAGATGGTAATACAAACTGTGTTCTTGAACAATCTGGAAAGGAATGTATTTGTAAGGGACCAGGAGGGGGAAAGCTGTGGGTCAAGGTAGCTTTTGCTATAAATTTAAATTTTTTAAAAAAGCAACATGGGCTTTCTTGTGTTTTTTCACTTTTGAGGATTTCTGTCTTCAGGGATGATCTGAATATGTCTGCTAGACCCTGTGCTGAGGTTGCAATTTCCTTAAAGATGGGTTCAGTGGGAGGAGAGAGGGGGCAGAATTACATAATGCAGTTATTTTTAATGCCTATCCTTTCCCCTCCCCTCTACCTACAGAATCAGAATCTCTGTAGAGATGGGAGCTTTGGGGAAGGTGCAATTTTAACAACCCCAGGAGATTCTTATGCATGACAAAGTTTGAGAACTTCTAGCATAATGGTTCAAAGCATAAACGGCAGAATCAGAAAATTCTGGATTAGGATACCAATGTTGCCACTTTCTTAGTTGGGTGACTAAGAAAAATGGTCTTCCCTTCCTGAGGCTCAATTTTCTCATCAATAAATCAGGGAAGGCCATAATCCCTACCTCATAGAATTGTTAAGATAAAATTTTAAAATATAATGCCCATTATCAATTAGCACAATGCCTGGTACATAGTAACTGCCCACAGAAAACTGTTAGCTTTTTGTTGTTGAATGGTCTAAGTTAAATTGAACTTTTCTCCATGCAAGGATAGTTGACAATAAAATGGCAGTGGGTTGAATTGTATCCCTACAAAAGGTATGTCTAAGTCTTAACCCCTTGTGTCTGTGACTATGACCTTATTCGGGAAGAGGGTCTTTGCAGCTATAATCAAGTTAAAGGTCTTGATACGGGGTCACCTTGAACTTCAGTGAGCCCCAAATCCATTGACAAATTCTTACAAGAGATACAAAACAAAAGACACAGAGCAGAATGCCATGTGAAGATGTAGGCAGAAATGGAAGAGATGCATCTACAAGCCCAGAAATGTCAGGTATTGCCAGACACCACCAGAGGCTAAAAGAGAGCCAGGGTATGGATTTTCCCTCAAAGTCTCCTTAGGGAGCCCATCTGCTGACATTGCTTTTGGTTTGTTTTGTTTTGAGACAGGGTTTTGCTCTTGTTGCCCAGGGCAGAATGCAGTGGTGTGATCTCTGTTCACTGAAACTTCCACCTCCCAGGTTCAAGCAATTCTCCTGCCCCAGCCTCCCAAGTAGCTGGGATTACAGGCATGTGCCATCACACCCAACTAATTTTGTATTTTTAGTAGAGACGGGGTTTCTCCACATTGGTCAGGCTGGTCTCAAACTCCCGACCTCAGGTGATCTGCTGCTTTGGCCTCCCAAAGTGCTGGGATAACAGGCGTGAGCTATTGCACCTGGCCCGACATTGCTTTTTAAAAATATAATTTCAACTTTAATGTTGGATTCAGGGGTATATGTGCAGCTTTGTTACATGAGTATATTACATGATGCTGAGGTTTGAGGTACAAAGTGAGCAGAGTACCCAACAGTCACTGAACACTTGCCCCTCAAGTCGTCCCTAGTGTCTATTGTTTCCGTTGACACCTTGACATCAAACTTTTTCCTCCCAATTGTTAAAGCTACCAAGTTCGTGGGCATCTGTTACAGTAGCCCTAGGAATGAATAGGGAGCCGTCTAGCCCCACTATAGCACAAGCATTACATTTGAGAATTATTTCCTCCAGGGAGTCTAACCCCACAATGAAAATAGCTGGCCCACAGCCATGTGGGGCTAGAGCTGGGACTTGTAGTCAGCCTGTAGAGTCAGACTCAGCACATGCCCCTGACTACAGAACTCGCCTGGTCATAGCCAATCACATCAGTAAGTTTCAAGCTCAAAATTGCCTCTCTGGTAGTCTCCTGAGACAATAATTTCTTGTCTCGAAATGTTAGAGAGATTGAAGTTGGCATTTGTCAGATAGGGGATCAAACAGCTAACATCTGGATAAGCGACTATATTTGCAAGATCTGCTCTCTTTTCTGGGTTCTCCAGATAATTCAACCATTGATCCCTATCACCAAGTTAATATAAGAATTGCAATAATACTAGCCACCATATATTGAGATTCTTTAACACTGTAGACATTAAAAAAATCTTTCGTCTTCACCCTCATCTTCAAATTTTCTGTAACATTGAGATAGTTCTCTGTACCCATTTTACAGATGAAGAAAGTAAGGTCCAGCAAACTTGAGCATCCTGTAAATATCACCCAGAGGGAAACAAAAACGTAAGATTCAACCCTATGCTCCTGCCACTTTGATAAGCTGTTAAGCATTGATATTGATGCTTTAAGCATAAGCATCTGAGGCATCTCCCACCAATGCTTGTTTGAAATGGGTCCAAAAGAGGCATTTCCTCCTTCCATGTGGAATCCTAGTGTTGCAAATTCTTTATCAACTATTCACAAACAACCCAGGAAATAGAGCAACTGGGGGAGGTTAAATCACCAAACAGTTGCTCTGAGGATATGGCTTAATCCACTAACGGCCATAAGGGAAGAAGCTTAGATGTCTTGGTGGTTTATAAAATAAAGTTTGCATTGTTCATTGAGCTGAGAAATTTCAGAGCTAAGCAGGGCCCAAAAAATCGGGTAGTTTCATCTGTTTTACAGATGAGAAAACTAATGTTCCAATAGACTAAGAGGTTTATCCAGAGTTCCATAGCTTGGGACACGGACCAAACTTGAACCCAGAACTCTTTCACACCTGTGTTCATACCACCATAAATCTATTACTTAAACTAAAACAGCCAAAACTTAGAGTGAAAACACATGTCAAAATCATTCCAGAGTGCTAGGACACTCTTCCTATGTAAACATCACTTTGCTTTTGAATCATGTGTCATAAAGTTCTTTAGAGTCTCAGTGCTTGCGATATTACATTAAAAAGCATTGATTTTAGTGTCCTTCCATTCACTTCTCACTCTTTGGTACTAACTTTCAAAGTTCAGAAAAAAACTGCAGTTCTGAGACCCTCTGTCACCAGTGAGTTCTATTCATTTTTATGTGGCTGTATGTTTCCTACTCATCTCGGGAAGACTTAATATGTCCCCTATGTGACAAGTGTAAGGAATTAACTCAACTGGAGACCTGGCGCTCCTAGAAGACAATGGTCACAGACCGGTGTCCTATAGTCTGCAGATAAGTGGTCCAGAAAGTCACTTGCAAAGTGAATAGCATGTTAAATATCTTGTGATTTGAATTACATTTTAAATACATACCAGACTTAAACACAATATACACAATTCTATCTTACTAAAGTCTTCAGTTCGAAATCTCTTCCTGTTACTACACTAGGCACCAAAGATAGAAGATAAAGAGGGTAACATTTTGGTGAAAGATCTTACAATTCAGTGCACTTGTAATAGAAGAGATCATGATCACTCATGTACTGAAAAAAAATTAGTTTTCATTTTTCATGTGCTGAGTTTTCTTGAAGCAAGTCAGACCTCACGTTCTCCTAAAGCTCACATGAATGTGTAGGCTATGTGTTTCCAACACTTCATTTGCCCACTGCTACCTTCCTGCTATGTTTCCTTTTTTTTTTTTTTTTGAGGCAGAGTCTTGCTCTGTAGCCCAGGCCAGAGTGCAGTGGCATGTTTTCGGCTCACTGCAACCTCTGCCTTCCGGGTTTAAGTGATTCTTGTGTCTCAGCCTCCAAAGTAGCTGTGATTGCAGGCACACACCACCAAACCTGGCTGATTATATTTTTAGTAGAGATGCAGTTTCACAATGTTGGCAAGGCTGGTCTCGAACTGTGACCTCAAGTGATCCACCCACCTCAGCCTCCCAAAGTGATGGGATTACAGGTAATAAGTCACTGCTCGCTTTGAGAAGTGTTGTCATTATTTCCATTGACAAAACCAAGGAAGGGTACAAATTGAGCTTAAAGTAATGTTAAGTCCAGAATGAGAACTCAGCACCTGAGGTCTACAAAGTATTAAGCTACTCTGAGTGACTGTGTCCTGAGCACCCACTTATGAATCAGGATGTGTAGGGAAGTGCAGAAACGGCAATAAAAACCTTCAGGGTGGGAGTCTGTGAAAAGATGCCCTGAGTCATCCAGGGAGAAAAATAGAAGAATAAAATGCATAGCTCTGAAACTGTTCTCATTACATTTGAATCTGCTTGCAAGTGAGGTATGCCTGTTTCCACTGTTGCTCAGGTGCCACAGTTTGTGAGGGTCATCTTCTTTCCAAAGGCAAGAAGGAGCAGCTGGTACAGACAGGTAGACAGTTGGACTGCCACAGCCTTGCTCTTGGAGGGACAGCGGAGGGTTGCTAACGCCAGGGAATAGAAGCCACTGTTTTCTTCCTCTCGTCCTCCTTCCACCCTGGTTATTGGCAAAAGAGCAGCCCCTGTTCCCCCCACCCTGACACTTACAAGCTGAGAGCACCCTGGGGAATCCAGAACCCACCATTCATGAATTCAGTGTCCCAGAAAGAGCCTCCTCTCCATCAAGAGAAAGCTCCCCTCCTTGCCAAGCCCTGCTGATGGATGCTCCCAACACATAATTATCTTAATTTAGGTGTGTATTTTGCGACAATATTTTGGATAACCCTGGCACTTACTCTTCTCTATTACAAACATTTATGTAACCATGCCAGCCGATTAATCTGAAGGATGTGGCAAAGAGAGGGAAAATTTCACCCACAGGAAACAAAAACCCAGTCTTTGAGGATAAATATGTACTCCAAAATTCATAACTTATTGCAGATTGCTATTGATATTTCAGAAATGTATTTGTCCCTTGGACATATTCACAGAGCGTTTGCAAGTCTATAGACACATCTATTTAATAACTGTACTGCATAATTCTTCCATGCTACATATACATGAGAACCTGCAAACACCCCCTCAATCCCCACAACAAAGGTAATAAGCTTTTGTCTCGCCGTTTTTTCTGCTTTAAGCATTCCCCTTAATGAGCTCTGCTTCTTTGTAACTCAAGAGATTTAGTATTCTGTCCAACAAAACAATTTATTGCCCAAAATGTTCTTACTGCAGATAAAATCTTAGCTTCCCCAATACTTCTGGCTCCACAGTTAATACCCTAATGTTGCATTTACAGCTGAACAAAGCGGCTTATCTCCACTAAAAGGGGAATTAGTAGTAAGAAATAATTTCAATCATCTGCTGAGTTTCTCAGTAAAGTGATGACTTCTGCATTCTCCCTTCCATGTGATGACAGGCGTGTTGGGGGCTTCCAGAAAAATAGAGCAATTCTGTCACCTAAGCTTTGTAATTTGAACAATGCATCTACATAGATCAGGCAAGAGTTAGGTCTTGGCTGTCAGGGAAAAAAAAAAAAAAAATCCACACTTGGAAATATGCTGTAGTCAGCAGTTCTTAGCTACAGATTGGATACTAACTCAAGGGGAAAAAAAATTGGTTTGAATCAACAAATGGCTCCATTTTTCCCCCTAGTCTGCGGCAAACTTATTATACACCTACAAACACACAACCACAGCCCATTACATTTCCTCAGCACGTACACATGCCCACACAGTACCACGATGGGTATATATTCTCACACGCGTGCATACAGTCTTATTTATGTGTGCACAGACATGAAGGCTGCAGGGGACGGCAAGGAGGGTGGGAAGCGAGGATCATGGAAGTAAACGGATTGAAAAACAATAAGGCAGAGGAATCCTGGATGAGTCTGCTGCAGTGATCCGATCATTTATATCAGGAAAAAAGAATGACTTGCCTGGCTAAGAATTACAAGGGAGAATTCAATTTGCTGTTCTTCATGTCTCAACCGGGGCACATGAAACCCTGGCGTGGTCCCCCAAACTGCCTAATGCGTAAACTGAAAAGGGAGGTGGTGATTGAGAATCCAGAGACTGTACTGGCCCCCATTGGAGGCACAGTAGAGAGGCTATGACCCTGGACCCCAAAATGTATGGATAAATGGAAATGCAAGAAAATGGGAAGTGCAGGTTGATTTCACTGACTGTGCCTCTAAAGGTGTGGGGGTTTGACTCCTGTGTCAACCCTTTTGAGGTCTCCTTAATAAAATCCTGTTCCCCATATAGCCATTAGGGGAGGTAAGCAAGAGATTCAGGCTGAAGACCAAAGAGAGAAGAGACTGGGCAAAATTGGAACTACTCAGAAAATACAAGTAGAAGTCATTATTTATATAGCAATCCCTCTAATTTCAGATTTCTTTTTCTTTCTCTCTCTCTCTGCTCCTTCTTTCCTTCTTTTCTTTTCTTTTCTTTTTTGATACAGAGTCTTGCTCTGTTGCTCAGGCTAGAGTGCAGTGGCACGATCTTGGCTCACTACAACCTCTGCCTCCTGGGTTCAAGTGATTCACCTGCCTCAGTCTCCAGAGCAGCTAGGATTACAGGCATGCGCCACTACACCTGGCTAATTTTGGTATTTTTCATAGAGATGGGATTTCACCATGTTGGCCAGGATGGTCTCCAACTCCTCACCTCAGGTGATCCCCCCGCCTCGGCCTCCCAAAGTGCTGGGATTACAGGTGTGAGCCACCGCACCCGGCCATTCTATGACTCTTTCAAGCTGGTGCCTCAGCCATCCTCCCTAGCTTGATGAACCGTCTTCCTGCTGGTGTGGGTGTTGGCTGCTAACTGCTGACAACCTGAATTCTTCTCTGAATGGTTGGACGTGGCGGGCACGATTCGCCTTAGCCAGAGCTGCCTGGCGTAAAGGTGGAGATAGGGGGTAAGGCGTCTACCACCCCTTCCTGGGGGACACCTTGGTGGGGATAAGACTCAGTGAAATCATCCTTGGCACAATGAATAATCCAGATCTTCTTACAAGATTAGACTGAGGCTATGTTTCCCCCTAAAACCACACCTTCCTCTGCCTTATCCTGATTCATTACCGCCACCCGCTATAGCATTGTCCAGAGAGCGTTCCTTCAATTCACCGCTTGCACACATCTGAGGCATGGTATTATCCCTAGGAAATCTGACCTAAGACAGATGGGGTAGGAAAATTATATAGAAACGATATCAAAAGTGTGCTCCTATAAATGTATACTTGAGTGTAATATTATAGTTGGATTTTTCATACAGTGAAGATACCAAAGAAAACTTGTAGATTGACATCCAGAGGTGAGCGAGAAGTGATGAGAGTCTTGCCAATCAAGTACCCCATTTTTCCAGACAAAGTTAAGGAATGAGGTCTGAAGTGAGATCCTGCATGAGTCACAGCTCTTCCATCAGGCATTTCCTGTCAGATCTCAGAACCATTGACTATATGCAAGAAGCTATAAAAACCAAGACACCAGGTCGGGCACAGTGGCTCACACCTGTAATCCCAGCACTTCGGGAGGCTGAGGCAGGCAGATAACCTGAGGTCAGGAATTTGAACCAGCCTGGCCAACATGATGAAACCCCGTCTCTACTAAAAATAGAAAAATTAGCCAGGTGTGGTGGCACGCACCTGCAATCCCAGCTACATGGCAGGCAGAAGCAGGAAAATCGCTGGAACCTAGGAGGCGGAGGTTGCAGTGAGCCGAGATCATGCCACCGCACTCCAGCCTGGGTGACATAGCAAGACTCTGTCTCAAAACAAACAAACAAACCAAACCAAAACAAAAACAAAAACAACAAAAAACCAAGACACCAAAGAGCATCAAACTCAGCCATGGACAGGAGGAGATCCCTATAGTAATTATGCAAACCCTTAGATTCAGCCATGACCAACGGTCGCCAAAACCACTCCTGAAGTTTTCAGTTTCTTAACATAATCAGAATTCCCTGTGCTTATGCTACTATGACTTGGGCTTTATAACCTACTTGGCTTAACCTGCATGGGATTAGGAGAAAGTGGCTCCAACTCCAGCCCAAGAAGAAGGAGGGGTCGTCACACACCCACAGGAGGTAAATAAATATGAACATGCCTGCCTTCTTTCCTCCTTGACCCTAAATACCTCCCATTCAAGTCACTGGTTTTGGTAGGACCATAAAGAACGCCTGGGTTTCACAATTTTATTTGATAACTGCTTGTGGAGTACCTACTAGGAGCCAGACACTTTTTGATGATCAAGGCATTTCCTAAAGTAGCTATTACTCCTGAGTGGAGGAAACAGGCCATGGTCCAAATGCAAACATATATTTCATCATAATTTTGGGATGTGCTCTGAAGAGAAACGCAAGGTGCTATAAAAGGGGACTACAGCGGAAAGTTGTCTAACCTAGAGGGTTCAGGGAGGGAGGGCTTCCATGAAAAAGGCACATGCAGGCAGAGGTCTAAAAATGATTATGAAAATGCAATGTTTGAAGAGGCAGAATAAAACATTTTTGATGGAGGAAAAGCCTGTGCAGAATCTGCAAGGGAGAAGTGGGTGTGCAACTTTCAAACACTGACAATAATTCTGGCCTGGCTTAAGTATTGTGGTGGCAAATGAGCAAAGTATGCAATGAGATTGCAAAAGGCAGGAGGGGAAGGAAGACAGAGAGAGCTTGTATTCTAAGGGCAGTAAGTAATCAGTGACAGTTTTAAGCAGCGATGGAGTGCATAGAGTAAACTAACGCAAGTTCATATCCTTGTCCCTTACCTCGGGAATCTCAGCCTACCTAAAAGAACCAGTGTCTAGACAGGCTGGTTGTGTAACCCCTTCCTTCCTTCCTTCCTTCCTTTCTTCCTTCCTCCCTCCCTTCCTTCCTTCCTTCCTTCCTTCCTTCCTTCCTTCCTCCCTCCCTCCATCCATTCATCCACCCACCCACCCACCCATCCATTCACTGACTCACTCTTCCTTTTAGTCGCTGTTAAAAGCCTACTGTATACAAGGTACACGTGCTGAGGGTGCATAGGAAGAAAAACCACACGTGATCCTCATCTGCATGGCCTTTACAGTCTTTTGGGGGGAAGATGATCATAAATCAAATCATTACACAAAAAGTTGTAAAACTGAAATGATGATGCAAGCTACAAGTGAAGGTACATGAAGTTATAGTGGTACAGTAAAGGTACTTAACCAAGTCAGTGAGGTCAAGGAAGTTTTAATTTTGTGAACGGGACAAGGAAACTGGTCCAAAAGCACACATGGGTGTTAGCTATGCAAGAAAGGGAGGAAAGGAAGTCCAGATGTGGAGAAAATCACAGCAGAGCTCTTGCAGTGAGAAAGGAAGAGCATGGGGAGGCAGGTACCCATCTAGCTCTACAGCTGGTATCCTTGGAGATCTTGAAACCGAAAAGTTCTTTCCTCTACCTCCATGAGGGCCCTTCTTTTACAAACCAGGGCACGTGCCCAAAAACACTCTCAGAGGGACATCAGCAAATGCTATTCTAAAAAGAGATTGGCCTAGAAAATCCACCCCATAGGATTAACACCAAGGTGGGACAGAGCTGGGGCCAGTCATGTGCAGGGGGTGGTGTCTGGACATGTTGCCTATCTAAAACCTTACAGTGGATTAACTGTCACATATTCAGTGCAAAAGGTCAATTAAGGATAAGAGCTATGTTCTTAAGGACTAGGAGCAGAAGGCACAGGCACAACAAGGAGTGCCAATAAGCCTCCAAAAAACACGAGGTCAGCAAGGAAGACCCCACACCCTCCAGGAAAGTCCCTGTTCCTGGCTGCACAACCAAAGCAGGCAGTAAAAAAAAAAAAAAAAAAAAAAAAAAAAAAAAAAAATCCTTCTTCCTGGACGTTTTTTATTCCCTAATTGTAATTTTTCTATATTCCCAACTCTCCACATCCCCAGGGCGTACAAATCACAGCAAACAACTCGATTGTTGGAATCTGTCCTCCCTTAAGCACACACATATTCTTATAAATGGAAAGAAAACGGTCTCTTTGTGTCCTATCGAGAAAAACAAATCGCTAAATGGATTGTCAGTTCTTATAATCACTAATTCCTCCGTAAAGAGACAACATATTGATTCCTTTCATCAAAAATCACCAAATTTATAAATTCACCATCCCTCACATAATCCAAAAATGATCTATGGTCAGGTGTTAATGCGAAACATAGCACCTTATACTTGTATAATCTCTACGATGTGCGAAGATGCTTTAGGTGCATTTTCTCATTCAGTCTTTACAATTTTGTGAAGAAAGTATTCTTTTGCATAGATGATATGAGCAAGACTTTGAGAGGTTAGAAGATGTGAGTAAGGTCCCAGCAACTGAAACTTAAACCCAAGTCTTCTGACTCCAAGTGTTGAAATCTCATAGCTAAGAACATGAGTTTGGGTGTCTCTCAGATTTGGATCAAGTACTACTTATTGGAACGTATCCTCTCTATTGTTATGGGAAAATTGCTTAACCTTTCTAGACCCCTGATATGGTTTGGCTGTGTGTCCCTACCCAAATCTCACGTCCAACTGTAGTTCTCAAGTGTTGGAGGAGGGGCCTAGCAGGAGATGACAGAATCATGGGGGCTAACATCCCCCTTGCTGTTCTTTTGATAGAGTTTTCACAAGATCTGGTTGTTTGAAAGTATGTAGCACCTCTCCCTTCTTTCTTTCTCTCTCTCTCTCTCTCTTTCTCTGTCTCCCTCTCTCCTGCTGGCCATGTGAAGATGTGCTTACTTCCTTTTCACCTTCTGCCATGATTATAAGTTTCCTGAGGCTTCCCCAGAAGCAGAGCCTGTAAAGCCCACAGAACTGTGAGCCAATTAAACCTGTTTCCTTTATAAATTAGCCAGTCTCGGGTATTTCTTTACAGCAGTATGAGAATGGACTAATACAACCCCCATCTTCTTATGTGGAAAACGGCAGTGGACTCATGGATTTTGCAGGGTGCCATAAATATTGTATGCATATAAAGCCTTCAGTATAGAAGGAACATTCTATATACTCAAGAAATTGTAACCATCAAAATCATTATTGGTGTTGTTGCTGAATTATAATTCCATGGCCTAACTAAGCCTGCTGTTGTACATACTGAAAACTCCAGCCAGATTGTCTTCTGAATTTCTCTCTAGGGTCCCAACATATCTAGATGACAATTATGCTTATAATTGGTTTTAGGCAATGTTTTGCCTCACCATGGGATTTGGCTAAAGCAAGTCATTGTGTAAGGATCTTCCAGAGTTGTTCGCAAGATTAAACAATGATATCTTTGGTCTTGGAGTCCAGAACAAAGATCAAGAATCAGGCTTCAGGGGAAGCAAGCACACCCCAATAAACATTACATTAAATAGATCTAGCTGGGCCCTGTGGCCTGTAATCCAAGTGCTTTGGGAGGCTGAGATGGGAGGACTACTTGAGCTCAGGAGTTTAAGACCAGCCTAGGCAACATGGCAAGACCTCATCTCTACAAAAAATACCAAAATTAGTTGGGCGTGGTGGCACACACCTGTAGTCCCAGCTATTCAGGAGGCTAAGGTAGAGGATCACCTAGGCCTGGACAAATCAAAGCTGCCATGAGCTGTGATCATGGCACTGCACTCCAGCCTGGATGACAGAGTGAGACTCTGCCTCCAAAGAAGAAAAAAGAAAGAAAGAAATAGACCAACTTGTAATTTTTTAAAGAATGGTGCTGCATTGTACATACTACATATGGACATACCCCCGATTCATTCAGGCTTTCCAAAGAACTTATATCACACTTTAAAAAAATGTTTTAAGCACTTACTCTGTATTAGGCACTCTATTAAGCTCTGCATGCTTGCTTTCCTTGACTTATGATATGGTTATGTCCCCATAAACTCATCATGAGTTGAAAATATTATATCAAAATTGCATTCCATACACCTAACCTGCTGAATATCATAGCTTTGTCTTCTCTACCTTAAACATACTCAAAACACTTACATTAGCCTATAGTTGGACAAACTCATCTAACGCAAAGCTAATTTTATAACAGTATTGAATATGTCATGGAATTCACTGAACACCGTACCGAACGTGAAAAATAGAAAGGTTTCATGTCATTCATAATGTCAATTAAAAAAAAAAAAGGTAAGTCAAACCACTGTTAAGTTGGGGACTGCCCGGATGTGGATTATCTCATGTAGTCCTCCCTAGAACCATATGAGGTGAGCGTTGTTTTCTTTCTTTTACAGTTGAGGGGACTTAAGCTCAGGGCAGGGGGTGAAACAAGTTATCCCAGGCAGAGAAATGATAAAAAGGACAGGTAGAATTTAAATCCACATTTGTTGTATCCCAAAGCCCATACATCGCACACTTCACTCTACAGCTTTTGAATTATACACCCCAGCAATAGTTATGTTCAGACAGTATTCATTGGCTTAAAATTATTTTCACATATCTCATTGCCACTTGTATTCAGGAATTTCCCCAGAAAGTGATGCAAGTTTCTTCTAAGGATTTTCCCAAACATATCATGGATATTGAGTGCTGTATCACGCCTGCCTCATGTGTCTGTAGAACTCTGCCAAGAAGGACAGGCTTAATCGTTTCTAGCTCCATGCAATCTGAGATCAGTTTCCTGCTATTTTTGATTATGCAAACACAATAAACACTGATTATGTTTATATGATCTTAATCAAAGGCAACAGAAACAATGTTTTGGTTGCCTTTAAATTAAAAAAAAGCAAAAAAAAAAAAAAAAGAATATTTTGTTTCGTTTTGTTTTGTTTGCGTCGCTCTTTCTTCCCCACAATAGCTGAACAACAAAAGAGCCATTAAGCTCCGGGATGCTTTCACCCTTGCAACAATGGCATAAAATAAAGGTGAAACTGGAAAATCAAAGACAGCACAAAAACAAAGCTCAAGAAATTAGCACATTAAAACAAGGAAATCCAGAGACTTTTTAAACTGATGGCAAAGCCCTACATGTACTCAGCTTTCTCCAGCATCTAAAAGATGAGGGGCCTTGCTGTTCATGGGATTGTGGGGAGGCCTGGAGTTGATGCAGGATGTGTACCGTAATGGCCCACAGCTGCCACCGACACCATTTCTAATGGCACCCTGAGCCAAAGACCTTCCAGTTTCATCTTTCTTCCAAACACACAGCACCTTTGCAATGTTTGACCACACATTCGAAGAACCTCTCTGAAGATGCATGCTTTTATTTCACAGTTTGAGATCAATGTGCCGTTCTCTTCTTGCCAGCAAATGGGCAATTTTGATAAAAAACGAGGCCCAGGGAGATACAATACTGACAGCTATTGTACATCTATGCATTTGGAAGACAGGGGTATATGAATGAATATCATGTCAGTACGATCCAGTGACTGACGGCCTCAATTCTTGACTTAGAGAATCCATATCCTCTCTTTATCAGATATGTGAAATTAGGCAAATACCTGGGTCTCACTTTTCTTATCTATGAAATGAGAATAATAATAGAACATAGCTCATAGAATTTATTACTAATCCTATACTAATTTAGCAAGATAATGCATGCCAGGTGCTTTGCACAATGGCTGGTGTATGGCAAGCACTCAAAAAACTGCCTCTTTCAGCAACCTACAGAATGGGAGAAATTTTTTGCAATTTATCCATCTGACAAAGGGCTAATATCCAGAATCTACAAAGAAATTAAACAAATTTACAAGAAAAAAACAACCCCATCAAAAAGTGGGCAAAGGATATGAACAGACACTTCTCAAAAGAAGATATTTATGCAGCCAACAAACATATAAAAAATGCTCATCATCACTGGTCATTAGAGAAATGCAAATCAAAACCACAAAGAGATACCATCTTAAGCCAATCAGAATGGAGATCATTAAAAAGTCAGGAAGTAACAGATGCTGGAGAGGATGTGGAGAAATAGGAGCACTTTTACACTGTTGGTGGGAGTGTAAATTAGTTCAACCATTGTGCAAGACAGTGTGGCGATTCCTCAAGGATCTAAAATTACAAACACCATTAGACCCAGTCATCCCATTAACTGGGTATATACCCAAAGTATTATAAATCATGCTGCTATAAAGACACATGCACAAGTATGATTATTGTGTCACTGTTCACAATAGCAAAGACTTGGAACCAACCCAAATGCCCATCAATGATAAAGACTGGATAAAGAAAATGTGGCACATATACACGATGGAATACTATGCAACCACAAAAAAGATGAGATCATGTCCTTTGCAGGGACATAGATGAAGCTGGAAATCATCATTCTCATCAAACTAATACCGGAGCAGAAAACCAAACATCACATGTTCTCACTCATAAGTGGGAGTTGAATAATGAGAACACATGGACACAGGGAGGGGAACATCACACACCGGAGCCTGTCGGGGGTGGGGGGAGGGATAACTTTAGGAGAAATACTTAATGTGGATGATGGGTTGACGGGTGCAGCGACCACCATGGCACACGTATACCTGTGTAACAAACCTGCACATTCTGCACATGTACTCCAGAACTTAAAGTACAATAAAGGACCAGTACTACAAGACCAAGCACTTCAGTGAGAAGGAAAGAACATGGGGGATGCAGGTACCCACTTTGTCCTACATCTGATATCTTTGGGGCTGTTGGGATCCCAAACCCAAGAGTCCTCACAATGCCTTGTTTAGCATGTGGCAAAATCTTAAAAGCTGGCCGGGCATGGTGGCTCACACCTGTAATCCCACCACTCTGGGAGGCTGAGGCAGATGGATCACGAAGTCAGGAGCTCGAGACTAGCCTGGCCAACATGGCGAAACTCCATCTTTACTAAAAATACAACACACACACACACACACACACACACACAAATTGCAGGGCATGGTGGCATGTGCCTATAATCCCAGCTACTCAGGAGGCTGAAGAAGGGGAATTGCTTGAACCCAGGAGGCAGAGGTTGCAGTGAGCCGAGATCATGCCACTGCACTCCAGCCTGGGTGATAGAGCAAGACTCCATCTTGAAAAAAACAAAAACAAAAACAAAAACAAAAACAAAAATCTTAAAAGCTAAAATTCTCACACATACAATAATAACCATCATGACAAACCCACCTTTTGAGATGTCATCTACCAATCGCGTCTCTGTGTAGAAATCAAAACCAGGTACAGGTTTTGAAAACAAGTTTCAATGCCCAACTGAAATGACCGCCACCTCATCTATCTTCCATCTTAGCAAATAACCATGGCCTTTCACCTTTCTGCTAGAACTACTGCAAGCTCACTCCTGCTCTTCCCACTCATACTACCTTCTGTTTGAGACATCTCCATTATTTTCCATGGCACCACTCACCCAAGCCCCAGCCTCTCCATCCTGGAATCATTTTAATTCACTCCCTTCACCTTCACTGGGTTTTCCCAGATCTGCCTGTTGATTTTCTACAATGCTACCTCCATTTCCTTCACCTTCCATTTCAGAACCGTCTTCCAGTTCAAACCACTATGACCCCTTGCCTGGACTCCTAGACGGCTCCCTAACTGCTCTCCTGCCTCCTTCTCCTGGGCCCCATTGGTCTATGTTTCAGGTGGCAAGCAGTCATCTTTGTGCAATGCAAATCTCTGCATCTGTAATTCATATAAAACACATATTCACTACCTTGGTTAACAAAACTCTGTATGATCTGGCCTTTGCCCAATTCTCAGAGCTCTCTGGTGCCCCTCTCCCCATTTTCCGGGGAGCTTTTCATCTTCCAAAAATTCCAAGTTCTTCTCCTCTTAGGGTATTTTCCTGGAAGGTTCTTTCTCCCTGCCTCGGCATGATTTGCCATTGGGGGCTCAGCTTAAATGCCAACTTAACTCTTCGTAAGGGCCTTTCTAGAGCTCCTCACCACTCTCTAATTATCTGACTTGCACTTGTCACTAACCGTATATTA
This sequence comes from Macaca mulatta, assembly GCF_049350105.2. NCBI lineage: Eukaryota > Metazoa > Chordata > Mammalia > Primates > Cercopithecidae > Macaca > Macaca mulatta. The sequence continues at coordinate 8,660,187 of NC_133425.1, read as the reverse complement.
ATTTACACAGTTATTTATTGCTTACCTCCTTTCAACTAGAATGTAAACTGTATGCCAGCAGCATTTTGTTCATACTCTATACCACTGAATACCAAGTGGCTGAGAGGGGTTGGCATTCAATAAATATTTGTTGAGTGAATGAGAGATTCATCCTGACTTACATCTCTATCTGTTGCGAGTCTAAGTCTAGGTTGTGATTACAGGATGGTCTTATTTAACTTATCTTCTCTCCATTACTTCTAAAGTTGGCATGGCCTGCAAACCTGTTCACTCCATGACCCCTATCCCTCCTAGCTCATTTATTTCCCCATGGGAAAAATAAAGCCCAGATGGATAGATAAATGATACTGCTCAAGATGCTGTAGCCAGAGTAGCAGAAATGTCATTCAAACTCAGCTGTGTCTGGCATGAAAACCCACTGCAATAAGCAGATCTTCAGTATCAGCTCCAAGGCTAAATTCAAGAACCAAAATACCAGGAGAGCCATGTTTTTGCAATGGTGTAAATACACAGGTGCCTGTTGCACCTGAGCCATATATTCCTCATTTTTCATACTGAAGTTTTCAGCAGGAACACCCAAATGACTGTCTCTTTTTCCCTGCTTTTCATATTTATATATATTTCATATATGTATGTTTCCTATGTATATGAAAAGCATAGATAAGCATATATATCTCTCCCACATATATATATATATGAGATGAATGTATGTATATATGTTTTTTTTCCAGTATTTATACTGATGCTTCTTATACTTGGCATACTTTTTTTTTTTTTTTTTTTTTTTGAGACAGAGTCTCGCTCTGTTGCCCAGGCTAGAGTGCAGTGGTGCAATCTCAGCTCACTGCAACCTCTGCCTTCTGGGTTCAAGCAATTCTCCTGCCTCAGCCTCCTGAGTAGCTGTGACTACAGGCGCGTGCCACCACGCCTGGCTAATTTTTTGTTTTTTTAGTAGAGATGGGGTTTCACCGTGTTAGCCAGGACAGTCTCGATCTCCTGACCTCATGATCTGCCCAACTCGGCCTCCCGAAGTGCTGGGATTACAGGTGTTAGCCACCTTGCCAGGCCATACTTGGGATACTTGAACCTACTTTGCATGATGTAACTTGGATCTGAATACCCTTTGAAGAGGCATTTAATATACAGAACGGGAACTTAAGGCAATTCTGAAATAATATTACATGTTACTTTTAAATTTCTTTATCTTGAAGATGTCATATTCTCAGCCCTCAAACATGAAATGGTTTTCAACATGGAGAATGGGAAATGGAGAATAAGGAGGTCAATGTGTCAGGGAAAGTATTTCCTGATGTACACTGGTAACTCAAAAGATGAATTCCAAGTTTCATTAATTCAGTTGGCACCTCGGCCCTGGCTAGCCTAAAACTCAGATAATTCAAGAGATTTATTTCAGTGTGAAGACTCCATAACCTCAAACACTTAAAACAACGTCACTAACATATTTGCCATCCGCTTTTTTTTTTGTTTCCCTCCACTGGGGAGCCTGATTCTGTCCAAACAGAGAAGTTATATTATCTTATAAATATGTTTATGTTTGTTTGGGTTTTTTTTTTTTTCATTTTTATGGGTACATAGTAGGTGTGTATGTTTACGGGATACATGAGATGATTTGATATAGGCATGCAATGTGAAATAAGCACATCCTGGAGAATGGGGTAAACAAGAATTTCCCATTCTTGAATGAAGCACAGAACAAGACTCTGTACCAAGAACACCTGCTAGAATCAGGGTCTAAGATCAACTTGATACTGCATTTTTTTTTCTTTAGATGCCAAAGAAAATTCTCTACTCCTTAGGCATTTTCTGACCTTGCTTACCATACGTCAAGTTTAATGAACAGCTCATTGGCTAGATGTCCCTTCTTTTGTCTTCAACGTGGAACCCTTTACAGGGAGATGTCTAAAGGCAAATATCTAAACTAAACGTACTCGATGTAGGCAGCTTACAGCTCCTTGATTTAATTGCATTACACGTTTATAAGTAGGGAGCAATTTACTCTGAAGTGGTACTTACGCATTATTCCTCTTGGCTTCTCCAGGAAGCACTTGGGCTAAATTTCTATTTAATGTATGCTGGCTTTGGAACGTACGTACAAATAGCGGGATGTGTATTAACGTTTTAATTATGTGGCTATCCTCTGTTAGAAAATGAATCCAGGACGGACACAGACTTTAATTCCTTTTAACTATGAAAAACACTGTTCTTGCCATCTTGCACATTAATCAGTCTCTTAAAATGTGGATCTTCACTGGCTTACAGCAAGAAAATGGAATCAATTCGGTGAGTTATGCCATTTCCTCTCCTGTACTATCTTTGTAACGCTGTCAGTATTTAATAAGCACTAACAAGAAACCGAGCACTTTCATTTAATTAAAGTCATATATCATGTTTAATAATTAGTCATAATCAAGGTGAATGATTAGCTAGAAAAGATATGAAAAATATACATTCCAGAGCAGCTTAAAGTCACATTTTTTAAAAGTCCAAAATAAACTCTTGAGGGCTGTGGATAGCTTTAAGTATGATATAATTTATGAAATGAAATAAATCTCAAGTGTTAAAATATTTAGTGGAATGGAGAATAATGAGTCCAGATAGGATTAGTTTAATTAGTTTACTGAAATGGAGTCTTCATCGTGGCTAAGTGTGATACATTGGCTTTTGTCACTTGAAATAAAAAATAGGTAATTAGTCCCTACTCAAATATATTGTTTTCTCAGAATAGGTTGAATTTTACTTTAGGCAGCAATCCAGAACCAACTTACAATTGATTTATAAATGCTACGAGAAAAGATCATCCTTCAGACAACTTAAGAATCCAATCACTTAAAAACAGGATTCTCAAAGAGAGAAACATTTCGTCCCCCCAGGGGACATTGAGCCAAGTCCAGAGACATTTTTGGGCATCATAGTGTGGGGAGAACTACAGTTGGCATTTAGGAGGTAGAGACCAGAGACGCCACCAAACACCCAACAAAGCACTCAGCAGTCCCCACATAGAGAATTATCCAGCTCAGCGTCCACACTGCCAAGGTTGAGAAACCCTGATATAAACAGTAAATTCACTATCTAAATGTCTATGTCAACCATTAGAGGGAAAGTGTGCCCACTGTTTCTAACTTGCAAATTCCAAATCCACATGGCGGTACGTTTGCATTTTTCCTACTGAATAAACTAAAAATTGAAAAATAATAAGAGCGACATCCCAAAATAATGTATAACACTGAAGGAGAACAGGCATTGATGCCAAAAACAAATTCTCTTTTTAGGGTATATTCATGCAACAGAACACTGTGAAGCTGTTAAAAAATAATAATAAAAAAGGCAGGGTAAACAATGTATGAACCCATTTTTGTAGTCTATATATTTTACAAATATATCACTGAGAAAACAGGAATTTCAGAAATGAAGAATAGGAGTTATGTGTGTGTTTAAGAATTTTAAATTTCAAACATAGTTTTCTTTCGAATTACTTTTAGTATTTACACCTTTTCTCACAAGTTATATGCATTACTTGTACAATAAGGCAATATTATGAGCCAACAAGGAAAACAAGAAAAGTCAGGTCCCATAAAAATTTCTACTTGCACCTGGGTTTGAGAGACGTGACCTCAACCCCTTTGATGGAAGCCCTGAGATGAGAGGCCGTTTTAAGTTTAACGTGGGAGAAGTTCAAGCATCTAGAACTATCTGCGTCTGTTTACTCTGCTGTGAAGCCAGAAGACTGGGTTTGTTTGATATATAACATCTCCAGTGTATTCACAAACTATGACCTAAATATTAAACACTCATGTAGACAAAATACCAAGAAAGTGTTTCATGCAAGACAGAACACTGGATAGACCTGTCTATTTTCACTGGGAAGTCTGGAAATTCAAAACCCCACTCTCAAAATACTGTTCTTTCTCTCCATTTTCCCCTTTACGCTTTCGGGAGGATATTTAAAAAGCCTGCGATTCTTGAAAATCACTAACATCTTGGAAGAGAAGGTTAGCAAGAGGGAAAAGTCCTCTGCTTCTGTGAAATCTGAATTTCTCATTAGGGATTTTAAGTTTATTATTACATTTCTTATTCTCCCCTAGAGAATGGATTTCTAGCTGTGGCTATGGCCATGGAACATTCAGGTGCAAACGAAAACAGTTGTATGAAACGGCTGGGTTTTTGTCCTAGCAAAGACAAAACATTTGGATGATCAGTGGTGTGAGCTGCCGCCAGTGTCTGAATTGAAAGCAGATCAGAGTTTGGAAACAGTGGTTTTTGGTTTTTGTTTTGTTTTGTTTTTTTTAAATACAAATGTCTATCAATAGGGAAACTGGTTGTTTAAATTACAGTACATTGAAAGATGATTACCAGACAGATGTTAAGACTGAAGTAGATAATTTATATGTGCCAACATTGAAAAGCTTACACATTATTTTTAAGTGGTAACACAGTCATAGACACAAAGTCACTTATATTAAGCGAATATGTTCTAAATGTGTATATTTTTTAACGTGCACAGGAAATATCTGGAAAGATATGTACTAAACAATTATTAAATGATGGGGGAGGGAGGAAGGGAAGGAGAAAAAGACATTTTTTATTTCATACAATTCTATGTGGTGAAGGTGGTGATTTTTTAAACTCCGAGCATTTCTGACTCTAAAATCTTACTGTGATGTAGTTCAGACATACCAAAAGGCATATAGAGAAACACAAATACTGGCCGGGCACAGTAGCTCACACCTGTAATCTCAGTGTTTTGGGAGGCTGAGGTCAGAGGACTGCTTGAGGCCAAGAGTTCCAGACCAGCCTGTGAAACAGAGCAAGACATCCTTTTCTAAAAATTTTCTTTTAAAAAAATTAGCCAAGTGTGGTCGTGTATGCCTTTGGACCTAGCTACTTGGAAGACTGAGGCAGGAGGATTGCTTAAGCCCAGAAGGCCAAGGCTGTGAGGTGAGCTATGATGATGCCACTGTACCCCAGATGGGTGATAAGGCAAGACCCTACCTAGAAACGAAAAAAAGGAAAGAAAGGAAAAGAAGGAAGAAAGAGAAAGAAGGAAGGAAAGACAGGAGAGGAAAAGAGAAGAGAGGATATATGTGGAATGAAGTAATGAATATACAGATAAATGAATGAATCATCTTTCACACATTCAAGTGCTATAAAGTTATACTGATGAAGAATTATGCCATAGACAATTGTAAAGCATTTTTTCCTGCTCTGCAAACACAGATTCCAAAGCACAGGGGGGAAAAGGAAGGGAAGGGAAGGGAAGGGAAGGGAAGGGAAGGGAAGATGGGAAGACGGGAAGAAGAGAAGAAGGGGAAAAGGATGATATTCCTGTAGATATGACCCAGCTTAAGAAATAATTTTAGTGTGGCTAAATCCCCTGGCTGAAACCCTCCTGAGATGTACTCCTCTGCCTCACCTCTACAAGAGACAATATTCTGAATTTTGAGTTTCTTTTTTGTCTATATATACGTTTTCCAAGTACGTATGCACTTCTGAACAGCAGAGTATGAAAACCCCTGTATATTTTAATTTTTTGAGTAAATTATCCACAGTCACAACGGCAGAAGCCATTCTTCGTATATAAAGCACCAATTCATTTATTCCCACTGCTTTCTAGTATTCCATTGCACACAAGTGTTCTATTTTCTTATTCTCTCCAATTAGGCTATTATTGAAGTATTTTTGTTTCCTCCATCAGATAATATTATTATTATTATTTTAAAACAGTCTAAAAATAAGATACTCTTTTGGACAGAAAGAGGCAGGAGACAGTTACCATTGAAACTCCTGAGTTTATGGTGAAATCAAAAAGCTAAACTTCATTCAGTCTCAGCTCTTTTTCTCTTCCAAACACTCCCCTTAACCTTGAGAGGAAAGAGAGTTTACTACTACCCCTACTATTAACAACGAGTGATGACATTGGCTGCCATTATTAAATATTTACGACTGGCCAGAAGCATACCCAGTGCCACATTTCTATGAGATAAGTACTGTTAATATTGCCAGGTCGTAGACAAAGTAACTGCATTTAGAGACTAGATAACTAAGCTTGCAGTCCACCAGATTCTAAATGTCGGTGGTAGGATATCCTTCAAGGTCTGTCTGCCCTCCTGTTGTGTCTTCTGGTGAAACAGTGATAATCCACAGAAGTCCTTCATTATTGCCACGTAATAAGACACCACCCCACGTCGTTGGAAGGTCCTTATTGTGCCCTGCAAGAGGAATGGTCAAGGAATGAGGCTGACTTTGCAGGGTGCCCAACAAGAGTGTTCGTGTTCTGCAGAACTTAGATCAGCCATTGAGAAAAACAGCAGAAAGCTCACCAGCTTTGGCGGAGGCAGGGAAAAAGGAAGTGCCTGGGAAATAAAAGCCTATATTGCAAGGTCAAAACTGAATTTGTACCAAGCATTCTTCATAAAAAAGAAGGAAGAAAAACAATGAGCCTAATGCTTCTCCCACCACCATGTCCCAAATTAAAAGCATCCCTAGGTTGGAGCTGCCACTGGCTTGGCAGAAATGACATATCCAGTTGGAAAATCACCCAACACAGAAATGTTACACAAGTACCAGCCAGCTCAGAAGGCTTGGGAGACAGCAGTTCTGGGATGAAATGGATTCCACTAACATTGTTCCACCTCATCCTTGTCAGGGACTCTCCAGGGAGCTTGGCTTGGTGAGGTCTGGCTAGCAAACACATATTCTCATTCCCTAAACCTTAGACCTTGAACGACAGAAGCGTCGTCATCACCACTACATTTCTCTTGTCTCCTGATTCTCCCTGCCTTCAGGAGGAAAAGATTCAAGATAGGAGATGGTTTAGTGCACATGCTCATCGCAGCTTCCTGCATGATGTAACAACTTCCCACTCAGCAACCATAAATCTCATACTGCCTTACTCTGCCACCCATCAAAGTCCTTCTCCATCTGACTGATCTACTTCTCAATTATTCTTTTCTGCCTCCTACTTCTCCATTAGAATCCTCTAGCCACCCAAGCCTCTTTCCTCTTCTTCAGGCATGCCAAGCTTATTCTAACTTTAGAGACTTTGCACATTCTGTTCCCTGTGTTCTTCTTCTCCATACTTCCCTGGCTGTCTTCTTTCCTGTCCCAGTTAAAATGTCCCCGCCTTAAACCTTCCCTGAATCTCCAAACTACAGGAGCATCAATCCCCTATTCGCTATTTCATCACCTGGTATATTTCACTTCGCTGCACTTGTTACTCTCAATTCCTTCTTATTTGTTTACCACCTATCTCTCCCACTAAATTTAAGTTCTGAGACAGCAGGGACCTAGATGTCTTGTTTACCCCTGTGTCTCTGGTGCCTGAAATTGTTCTTAGATCCCAGAGAGGTTCTATATAAACATATGTGGAATGAATTAATGAATATACAAATAAAGGAATGAATCGTCCTTCAGATATTCAAGTGCTATAAAGTTATACTGATAAAGAATAATGCCATAGATAGTTCTAAAACATTTTTTTCCTGCCCTGAAAATACAGATTTCAAAGCACAGGGATTTAAATTCTCCTTAGGCTGTTACTACAGTAATTTTTTTCCAAATGATTGATGTGTTAGCCAAGCTGTCATATTGAATATATCTTAATGATGAAATGATTCTTCAGAAACTCTTCCTGTGTGTCACCTATAATGACATATGAAGAAGGTAAACAGGACTGGTTCTTGTGAATGAGATGTCTGCTAATTGGTTCAGCACATAAGTGCACGCCACCACCTCACATGGGTGATACTGACTGCCTGCGCCCCAATATCACTTGCTTTAAGAGCAGTGGAGGTCACTGACATATGCCAGAGCACTTCTTGTCAAGTAAATCTCCATGAATGGAATAGAACAAAGTCAAGCATGATTTAAACTGGTATTTTATTTTATCTAAATAAGTTCATTTAAACGGATACAAAAGGTAACTTCCTGAATAGATTACCTTCATGTAAGATACCATGAAAAAAAAAAAAAAAAAAACAAGTGGAAACTGAAAGCTCTTTAACTTTAAACATTTATATCTTCCATCTGTTTTGTAGAAATCTTTATAGGGACCTATGGAAATCACTGCTTTTCCAAGCAACCACATGATGCTTAGGGACATAAAAGGATACTATGTTTATCTTTTGCATGAGGCCAGTCATTCATACAACATGGGTCTAGGCACTGGGTACCTCCTAGGAAACCCAGACACTGGTAGAGAAGTTTTATGTTTCACGAGAGATGACTACTGCTTTTAACAGCTCTGAATTCTACCCATCTCTACTGCAAGGCACATCAGCCAAGATGAACTCAGTTTTTTACACTGATGTTTAAACTTTCCAGTTATTTAAGAGTCTAAAACCTGGATTAATTATACTTGTACTTCAGAAAAAAATTCCTTTGCTGCATGAACCATGAAAACAAAATGCACTGATGATCTTTAAATGACCCAGAAACCAAGATAATTATAGTTGTAATTAATTACATAACATGACGTCCCCTGATAGCTAGCTGGAGGTCTAACCCAGAAAACTCCAAGGTTGGAAAATTTGAATGTAGGGACTTATCACAGATGCAGAGCCATGGTAAGCACTCACCAATTTCTAATCTTTCTCCCAGCATGTCTGACCTCAGGCAAAAATCACTTAACCTGTTCTTATCTCCAATGCTTATCTGTGAAATGGGGATGAAAGTCCTGGATCACCTCAAAGGGGATGCTGTGTTGAGTCATACATTAGCAATGTGAAATAAAATGATTTCACAGGGAATACAGTCGAGAAATTTTAATAAAGCTGAGCTGCTCATAGAATGGGATTAAGAGCCAGTAAGTGCCAATATAATGCCATTTATCAGAATTTCATCTAAAACAGCTTTCACGGTATCACATCAATATATATATTGACATACCTCATACACATATATGTTCCAAAAATGCAGTGATTCTTTGCTTACTAAATATTTGTATTATCTTGTATTGTTTTAGAAAAGTGCCTTAGAAATGTATACCTCCTTGTTTTACAATGCACTTTTTTAGAACAACAAAAAATAAAACCAAAACTCATGTCTGAGTGTCTGGCACAAGATCCCATTCCCTGGCTTGTGGGATGGGGGTTTGGCCCACCAATGGCTCTAGTTCTTGAATCTACATTTCCCCTTCACTTCGCATTTAAGGCAGGACATGGGCACAAGGTCTTCCCTTTGCAAAGTAGCTCATATCAAATATTACTTGTCCCAAGTAGTACCGACATAAAAATGTTGCTAGTGCCATAATTACAAAGTAGATTTAAATGATTCATTAAAGCATGGGGAGAGAGAGTAGGAGAGGAACCCAGAGAGATCATCCATTTTATTTGTCACTATATTTATTTATAGGCAAGGTGCTCTCAGGACAAACTTTACTAAACCAATAAGGAACACAGAATTGTAACACAGAATGACTTTCAGTTACTGTTTATGCGAGTCCCCTATCCACCTTTTGGGAAGAACTAGGGAATCAAGAAGAGTATAAACCCATTTGTCAAATGCACTCAAGAACAGCTGGGTACACCCAAAACATCTGATGCTTTTAAAAAAAAAAAAAAAAAACCTCTCGTAACATATGGGAGCCCAATGCAGGTCTCTCTTTCCTGGATTGAGACTCTATAACCACTAATTTGTCTTGATACTCTTACCAGTAAAAAGGGGTTTCTGGATATTCCATTTTAATTTATCCTAAGTAGATATTGCTATAATTATCAGAAGTACAAACACATTAGACTGGTATTACCTTGAGACTGATAAGATGGGATAGAAGTAGTTTTGGAATGAGGCTGTCCTGTCTTTGAATACAGACTTTGTCATTTAGTAGTGATTTGGTCATTGAAACGATGTACTTCTCTGATCTTCAGAATCTTTATCATAGGATAGGGATAACGATATTAATCTCCCAACGTTACTGAAAAGATTAAGGAGGATAATGCGAAATGGCTAGCATAATGTCTGAAACATAGCAGAAACCAAAAATGTTCTTTCTCCTCCTTAAACATAGGCCTATCTACTCTAATAAAGCCAGATGGGCATAAACGGAGAATATCTCTACAACTCCTCTCACCAAGATAGATGTTGTACACATTAATTTAAATTACTCCAGGCTCCATTTAAATTTCTAAGTGCTAAGGCCTTTAAATACTAGTGCTGGCAGGTCATGGAAGAGGAACTTTCTGGATGGAATGAAAAGCATGCTATCATCAGCTATTTCAAAATACCCAGTTGTTTGAGATAAGGTGGCCAAACCTCACGGCGGTAACTCTAGGTTGCCGAGATATCTTGATGCTGTGAAAACAAAGCCATAAAAAAACTCTTGGGAGCACAAGAAGAGGACCGAATATGTGTCGAAGACAAAAGAGGGAATGTTTAGGTATTTCTAGAAGATTCCTGCCATTTTTTGTTTTTACTTTTTTTTGTTTTTAGTTTGGACACGACAATCACCCCTTCGTCTCATGCAAATTAATCTCCCTGTCAGGTTAAAAATGTGGAGGTGGGGTTAGGATTGCTAAGAGCCAGGTATATTCCTTGAGTAAAAAGCATTAATATACATATTGGCTTAAGGCTACAGTCTGCTGGATACGGTTACGCCATATCTCGGAACTCAAGCCCTAATGAATTATTCAACTCAGCAGAATAATCCAGCATAACTAGAAATAAGCAGCACATTCATTTGAGGGGAATGTTGTAGGGAGGACAGACAGGAATATTTATTTAGTGTTTATCTGTATTGTACCAAACACCTTAAGAAGGACATTCCGCCATTCCCCTTACACGGCGAACACACGGAGGCTCAGAAAAAGATAAGAAATGTGATTCCACAGGATGGTAAATGTTTGACCCCATACTGAATCCCCCAAATTCACGCTCCATGCCATTCCCACTATTTCACATCATCTGCAAACCCTGGCACTTGCAATAAAGTGCCTATTGGTGGCCCTTTGTTCCACGCCATCAGAGCTGCAGAAAAGCTCGCGTTGTATCTGGGTCTATCTGCCTCTCCATGTGTGTCTCAGAAAGATACTTTATCTTTCAAGTTTTATGGCTCATATCTGTGACTAAAATATCATTTATGACAATTCCCATCTGCTAAGCTTCAAAAGTGATATAGTTTCATTGCAAAGGGCTGCTACGAGGAGCTTAAGTTATAAGCCAAGATTTGAGTGGAATCAGAATGTACCTAAACTCTCTCTCACGAGAAGCTAAGCATTTAAGAACATGAACGTGTCCATTTTCTTGAAAAAAGTTGCTCCATGAATGTTTCCAGGCCCCAAAGTGTGCGGCCTGGTGTCTTCCCCAACACCGGTACAAAGAGCTGGTCCCCTGCAACAATCAATTATTGCAATGATCAGCTGCAATAATTGACCATTGCAAATACTGCTGCCGACACAGGTCAGACCCCATTTCTTATTCTGAGCAAAAAAGCAGAAGGCCTGGTTCCTCTGTCATCTCTGACAGTTATAGACTGGCTGTGGACCTTCTTAAAGATTAAGGCTTGCCCGGGCATTCTCTTTTGGCCATCTCCTGTTCACAGTCCAGCATTTATTACAAAGGGACTGGAGATTAACACCATCTATTCTGCCAGGAGAAAATGCACATCACTTAGTGGTCTCACAAAACGGAGACACTGTAGAATGACACAGAGCTGCCCTCCATTTCCCAGCTCAGGATCACTGTTCCTCTTAATAGTACCTGTAGCTTTGCTTCAAGACTGTCTTCATTATAACACGTATTGTGATCTTTATGTTCTAATTTCAAATGTAACATATGTTCCTTAGGTTGGTGCAAAACTAATTGTGGTTTTTGCAATTAAAAGTAATGCCATTTCTATGTTTTTAAACTTCTATAAATTTCAAAACTATAGAAAAGCTCAAAGCCACCTAGAAGCAAAATACTTTTTGTGTATTTGAGTATAACTTCTCTCTCTCTATCTCCTGCTGTTCTCTTTTCCTCCTTCTCTTCCTCCCTCCCTTTCTCCCTCTCTTCTCCTTTTCCCATTGCAGCTTTTTACAGTGATACAAAAATTCTCAGTAAGCCCCCAATAAACATAGTAATAATCCTAATTTATTACGGAAGAATGGAAAAAGAATACCGGGTACATAGGCTGCCCCTCCACCATTCCGTGCACTTAGCAGACATTATGAATTGATTCTGAAACTCCTCTTTCCTGAGTCAGATGACACCTTTCTCCAGACAGAGCTCCTAACAGCCACTACTAATCAATCAGGGTTGGCAGAAGATGTGACTTCTCTTTCTGTACATGGCCACAGCCTTCAATGAGCTTACACTCTAACTTGTCAACACAGATAAATAAAACAAATAAAGAGGCATAAGGAGAACTTCAAGCAAAATCATATTACAAAGGCAAATATCAGACACCTGGCACAGACTAGGCAGTTGTCTGATCTTAAGCAGGGTGAACACGGTGTCCTTTAGAGCCTGCTAGTACCGATATGATCCCGCTCTCATGGAATCTGAAGTGTGAAGTGGTTACTCATCCTTATGTGAACTCCAGCTCCGAGACCCAAATAGGATGTCTGTACTGATGGTGAGAACTGAGTAGCATTATAGATAGTAGGAAGTAAGTTTTGAATCACATCTTTAAAATTTAAGTTATGAGACACCAGCTTTTGAACCCAGCAATCACACTGCTAGGAAATTAACATGGCAGTAAGAAGTAACTAGGGCCCATATATGTGTTTTATTTATATATCTCTATCAGATAACTCAGTATATTCATGTGTAACATTAATGTTTATAACGGAAAAAAAAAGGAATTAAGGGAATGACTTAAATAAGGTATGTCACAGCCACCTAGTGTGGAAAAACTGAAGAAGGCTCCATGGCATATTATCAAGTGAAATAAAGCATGATAAAGTCACACAGGGCATTTAGTCTGATGTGGCTTTTTTTGTCATTATGTGAAAACAACATATACCTGTATACACATGTATGTATCATATATGTGCATATTTTTTCTTTTTTGGAGATGGAGTTTTACTCTTGTTGCCTAGGCTGGGATGCAGTGGCGTAATCTCGGCTCACTGCAACCTCCGCCCCCTGGGTTCAAGCGATTCTCCTGCTTCAGCATCCTGAGTAGCTGCGATTATAGGCGCCTGCCACCACACCCAGCTAATTTTTGTAGTTTTAGTAGAGACAGGGTTGCACCATGTTGGCCAGGCTGGTCTCAAACTCCTGACCTCAAGTTATCTGCCTGCCTCGGCATCCCAGAGTTCTGGGATTACAGGCATGATCCACCGCGCCTGGCCATATATGTGCATAGCTATACACCATGGTGCTTTTTTCTCTCCCCTAATGGCCATTGATGCTGATTAGCTTTAGTTAGATCCAAGATTTGGAGATGGACTTCATTTCGCCTCTTCCTCTGCTAGTATCATTCGAATTATTAATCACGGGCATGTACCACTTTAAGCAGAAAAAAAAAGTGTACTGGTTAATCTCAGTGGTGGGACTGTGGCACATGTGTTTACTTCTTGATTCTTCCTGGGACACATACAACACACAAATGTTACGTTAAAGAAGTAAATTCTGAGCTTCAAGTGATGGGGCCAGGTTGGAAGGGAGAAGGGCAGAAGGAGAGGAAAAACCAGGCCTTGGCATTTATGAAAACATCAGAAAGGCTTCTGAAAACCTGCGTAAAACTAAAGGCGCTTAGAGGAGAGCAGAACAAAACATAGGCAAGTCAAAAATACAGAGACATCCATCCCAATAAAATACCTGTCCTGCTGAAGCTGCAATTTCCCGAATGGGGCTTTGCTTCTGGGGTCACCATGCATTAGTATTCCACTCACCCTGGCTGCAGTCACCATTTCTCTCCATTTCTTTTTGACCTCAAGCATTTTATGCATAAATGTCAGTGTTCTTTGCAATTAATCATGCCTACCAAAGACTAATTGTGGACAACAGTCCTGCAATTAGCAAAAATGCGTTTCAAATATGCATGAATGTTCAGAAAGCACTCACATTCCAAAACCTCGGGTACCTAAACAGGAAAATTGGCCACTATTTCACAAGTCCCTTTCAAATTCAATATGAACTAGCAAGATAATCAGATCATAGCTGATGGCACCCATGCCTAGGGTCTGCTAATGAGAAAATGGTATCCTGAAATGCATGCTATGAACTTTGCAAGGCAGAACATCTGAAAACATCAAGCATGTCCTTTAGAGGAGTTAAAAAGAGTGGGGAGGAAGCAGGGGGGAAAAAGAGAAAGTGAGGCAGATAGAACTTATCTGAGTTGATAAAAAACAAAGATCGCTTTGATTGAAAAATACAGTGATTCTTGGCAGATATAATTGGACAAGTCAGAATCAGTTACAGGAGTCACATACATCACAATCTACCTCCAAATACCATTACTGTAGTTAGACCCTAGTTACTCATCACCGATAGACCAACCTAGATAACATGTCTGCTTCTTAGTATTTTGTCTTAATGTGTACCAAGAAAATAACTTAGAGCAGTGGTTCTCAATCAATGGCAACTTTGCTCCATTCCCCTCCCCAGGGGACAATGGCAGTGTTTGGTTGTCATAATGAGGGAAGGGGTGCTACTGGCATCCACAGGGAGGAGTCCAGGGATACTGCCAATTGTCCTACGGTACACAGGGAAGCCCTTCAACAACAGAATTTTCTGGCCATAATCAATAGTGCCAAGCTTGAAAATGTCAATAGTCTCAAGGTTCAGAAGCTGACTTAGAGTAATTAAAAAGTATGCATTCTGGGATGAGAAAGCCTGTCTCAAGGCTCTGACGCATAACAGCATTACGGCTTCAAGCAAGCCTGTTAACATTTCCAAGCTTCAGTTTCTTCCTCTGTAAAGTGGGGACAAGCCTTGCTGCTTTGCGGGCTGGCTGGAAAAAACGTGAGATAATGGAAGTGACAGTACTTGTCCCAGAATTAATGGGAGCTATTATGATCATTGCATTATTATTATTATTATTTACTTATTTTTCAATCACATGACAAAACAGAAGCACAACAAACTTGTTGGAAAGGTGTGCTATTGCTAATCAGACACCATGGCAAATAACCCCTCCATCCTCCCAGGAATAAACTAGTCTCACTTCAAACAATTGTTACAGTTAGAATCCAATTGACTCCAGACAAAAGTATGGAGATAATCAGCATATTAAAGCCAACACTATAACCATATGTTAATTATGTAAATGATTCATTTTAATCAGCTAGAACCATGTAAAGAGTAACTAGGAATGCAAATGCAGGGAGTTATTAAAAACCTCATTATTATTCATCTTGGTTCCATGCGTGAACGTAGCCATCCAAACAGATGAATTAATAGCGAGAGGAGAGATGAAAGGGCTTGAGGGAGAGTCTGCGGGACACCATCTGTCTGCCTTTGCTTCTTGCTAGGGCCTCCACTTTGCAGAAAAGCTGGATGAAGCATGCAAGAGCAGGCTTTGAGCTTCCTCTGGAAGACCTGGTCAGCCCCCGAGAGCTGCAGGAACATGTGGTTTCTGTTTGTTTGGGTGTGTTTGCTTTTTACTGTTGGGCTGGGGGAAGGTGGCATGGCTTGGAGTCAATCTCCTCTATTAAGTAGACTGTGGGTCCCACCAGACAGGGATCCCCCAATCCATGCCTGAGCTGTGAAAAACCTCCTTCTTCCTTCTTTTCCGTTTTCTCTTCCACCTTCATTACAACTTTTACCACCACCACACTATTTCTTCACCATCCTCCTGCTCGAGCCAGGAGGATCACCTAGGACTTCTTCCTCTGTTGCAGGTTCATTGTGTTAAAAAGAAGAAAGATTCACCACACTTCTCATTCCGTAAAAAATGAATGAAACCTCCTAGATCATTAGAGTGCACTTTCTGTGTCGCTTAATCTGAAGATAACTGTCTGGCTTGCTTTTCTCGCCATTAATTCCCTAAACTGTAGAAGGACATACACTCCAATTTTTTAAAAGTGAATTAAGACTAAGAGTGTTTTGAGATCTCCATGAAAACTTTTTAAGCATATAAAGACTGTGTGAATGATGCTGGTTTTCTGGTAATATGTAAACTTTAAAATATGGGTCTTTTTGAGATAAATAGGGAAAGAAAACCCAAAATGGATAGACTATCCAACACTAATTTAAAAATACTTATAGCCTGTCTTCTCTTTTTTTTTTTTTTTTTGAGACATTCTCACTCTGTGGCTCAGGATGGAGTGCAGTGGTAGGATCTCGGCTCACTGCAACCTCTGCCTCCTGGGTTCAAGTGATCCTCCTGCCTCAGCCTCCTAAGCATCTGGGACTACTGGTGTGTGCCACCATGTCCAGCTAATTTCTGTATTTTTAGTAGAGATGGGGTTTCACCACATTGGCCAGGCGAGTTTCAAGCCCCTAACCTCAGCTGATCCACCATCCTCGGCTTCCCAAAGTGCTGGGATTACAGGCATAAGACACCATGCCTGGCTCTCTCTTTAGAGTAAAGATTATAAACTGGTGACCCTTAGGCTAATGATGTGTTTGATCTGTGTGTGTGTGTGTGTGTGTGTGCACGTGCATGTGTGCACGTGCTCATGCACACATATATATGCATATATGTATCATCATAATGAATATCCTCACAGAAATCTGGATTTTTAGTTTCTTTTGAAATATCAGAAAATCTGACAATGCAGAGCCTGTACTATTGCAGAGAAAAAACAAAATGACTGCGGCTAAGGAGAAGCTGCCTCCTTTAGATAGAACATATGGGATGGGACATTTGTTCTGTGTTTCTCCACTATTCCCATCGAACTGACTGATGCACATATACAGAATTTTGTGAGCATCAGAGTCTGGAGTTAGAGGCTATGGCAAGCTGATTAGATCTCCATCTCTTCCATTAACTCCAGAATGCATACCTGGAATAGATGCTTCATGATGATATAGGCAGAGCGTCACTCCTCTTTCCTAAGAGGCCACATACGCATTTCTGTGGCAAACAACAGAGCCCAAATCAAACACATGCCTAAGGATTTGTCAGGGAATCCATCGAAGAGAGAGGGACCAGAGGAAGACTGCCCAAAGTGACAGATTTACACCTGATTCTGTGCAGCTGTGCTTGTGACAGGACTTCTTCAGAACCAACGTGATGATGACTACAAACCGAACTGCAGTCTTTATCTCAAAACAGCAACTCTCAAATGCACACATTGTGCTGATTTACAGTGTCGTCTTTGCAAACAGTAAGATGGGGGCTGGGGCCTCAGCCATTCCCCAGAATGTCATTGCCAACGCCACCCAGTCCAGGAGAGCATCTTTCCCAAGTCACTAAATGGGCTCGCCGGCAGCATTTCATGATTCACTGACACCATAGTGTCTAAGACCAAAAAGAAAAAAAAAAAAAGGTGGGGGGTTGGGGAAAATCAAGCCAGAAAACCCATCTTCAATTCATTTCACACCAGACTTAAAAACACGTCCACCTGACAAAAGTACAATCGATCATTTCAATTCATTTTTAAAAGAGTAAACACGCTCAAAATTAAATGATTTGGGGGGATGAAAAATAAGGACATCCAAAAAGCTCTATGTGCTTTCTTCTTCATATTCTAATTCTTTCATGTGTCTCTGCCTGATGTCTCCTAATGTACTTTCACTGGAATCCCATTTTTGATCTTTAATCCCTTTATGTGTTTTTCTGTGCTTACTCTTGAACGCCTTTGTGGCTGCCATAATTGGGTCTCTGGCACCATTTTAATAGGGCTTAGCACAATGCAGGCTTGACAAATTTCATCTAAGTGGGAAAAAAAAAAAAAGAAAACTATCAATATCATCAGAGAAACTGACCAGAGTTTCAAATACATTGCAACAAATATATCAACTAGGACACAAGCCGACTAAGGCAGCCTCCTAAGGTTGGACCAGGGAGGAATGACAGAAATCATCTCAGGCTGTGCCTCAACAGCCTGTCTGCCCTGGAGGGTTTATCAGTTCACAAGTCTGGAGGCAGAAGGCTCGGCCAGATGATTTTTTTCAAGGCCAAACTTGGTTCAGCCATAAATGTCAGGGCCCAGCTTCCTTGGAAACATGCACAGCCTTCGTTTCCTCTCTAGGTGCCATGCCTTTGTGATTTTCAGCCAGGGTGCTCAACGATCTGGCAATGGCTAAGTGACATTCTCTGACACAGCTCTGCTGGAAACAACGTCGGATTTACAAATGTCCTGGCAATAAGAGAACACGCAATGGCAGCAGACACCAGTGGGGTGGCAGCCTGGCTTAAAATCATCCCGGTTTCTCTGGGAAAGGCCTCAATACACATGTTTGAGGGTCAGCTACCACGTCTGTGCCACATGACCCAGCTCTGTACCTAGGCTATAGCTAGTTGGCTCAGTGATGAGCCCTGGACCTCCGCCAGGCCAATCAAAACCTTCCCTGAGAGTTTCTGACACAGAGTCTTTCTGTTTTGATATCAGAGGATGAGTCTTCTCACCTATCTTCTCTTAGCAGTCATATTTCCCACCATGTGCCACCATTAAGGATAACTATTGGCAGCCGTATTTCCCACCATGTGCAGGAAGCTAGTTTGTGGAAATGAAACTGACACAAAGAAAGGAGACAAAGACGGAGAGTCTTCGGGTATTAATATTTTCCCTGGGTCCCAGCCACCCCGGCTGTAGTCACATAAGAGATACCTGTATCTTCCCTGTTGAGTCATCACTTTGCATCCATTGACTTCAGTTGTGTTTACATCTCTTACTAAAACAGGGTTTCTCTATCTCTGCACTCTTGATATTTTGGGTGCCATAATTCTGTACTGTGGGAAGTGAAGTGCCTTTACTGTACCCTGCCATCTTACTGTTTGCAAAGACGATGCTGTAAATCAGCACAAAGTTCTGTGCCTCGGCACATGTTTAGCAACCTCCGTGGCCTCTATCCCGTCGATGTCAGCAGCATCACCCCGCACAATTGAGACAAGCAAAAACGTCTTCACACATTTCCAAATGTTCCCTGTGGGGGAAAAAATCACTTCTTCTTGAGAATCACTGCATTAAAAGAATTTTAATGCAGCAATTCAACATTAATAACCAACAAGGTTCTTTTGTACCACCTGGCTATGGCTATGGTTTGGTGCATGGATTGAGACTATAAAAAAAGGTAAGTCCCCATTTAGATTCTCAGTCTCGGATATACTCCAAATTCTTCCTTGAGACAAAGTATCTGGCAAGGTCCTTCACGTATATTTATTACCCCGTTGAGCGTATCATCTGTTTCTCTGGTTTCTGGTGACATTTATGTCTCACAAAGATGTTTATGGTTATGAAGAGGAAAAAAAAGTCTCTCATGCTCATGATACTGGTCTTCAAATCCTATCCATCATGAGGTTGTATATGTTTTGTACTGGGATGGATAGATGGATAGACCATTGATAGATGATTGATAGACGACAGACGGATGGACGGATGGATGGATGGATGGACGGATAAATGATTGATTGATTGATTGATTGATAGATAGATAGACAGATAGATAGATAGATTCCCCAAAAGAATCATTCTGATCACTGTAGGTCTCAACAATGCATCAATAGTCAGAGTGCTTGGCATCTAATTGACATATTCAGTAGTATCCAGTAAACCTTCCTAACAGCATCTTGATATCCTTTTACAGAAATTGTCTGTTCCTTGTTAGTGAGCAGAAAAACAAGTATGTTGCCCTCACAATGGGAGCTCTAAAGATTTCTTCCGACTTCTTCCAACAGATTACCTTAGAGAGAGAACGCAACCAGCAAGTATTCCCTGCCCTGGGACTCCAAATTTTAACCAGAGAGATTTGGTGATAGAAAAAGTGACTAGAGGATGATTCAAATGGAAGAAAAGGCATCCACTCTACAACCAGCCTCTAATGGCTGAATAATTCTCTTCTGGGATCCAGGTTTTTTGGGTTTTTTTTTTTTTCAGTCTTCCTGATTTCATATGAGCTACTCAATATCCTCCCAATAAATGCTCTCCCTTGCCAAAGATAGTCCAAGTAGATTTCTAGTACTTAAAACTCAGCAACCCAACCTGATACTGCTAATAATGGTCAAATGAAATGTTAAACATGCACAAAAAAACGCTAGCATCTCAAGATCTATGAATTAGCACCATAATATAGTCATTTTTTTTCCTATTAAAAAGGACAAATTCAATAACCTACATTTAATTCCGAGGCCCTTTCTCCATTGTAATTGCAAGATAAACAGATCTCATACTTCAAAGGGCTCCGTCTTTCCTGGCAGCCAAGTGCTTAGAAGATGGGAAAGCCGCTAGCCTGGCACATCCCAAGGTACTGAAGTAACAGACAAGAGCTCATCAGACGTAAGCTGAGCTGTTGTGGACTCCTGAACCCCACCATTACCAACAGACGGGGAGAGATGGATTCCTAATCTTTAAAATGCTTTGAAAAGATGTGAACTTTAATAGGACTTGGGAGTCCCAAAGCTGACTGGTTGTTCTACTTTTCCATCACACCTACAAATACAATCTTGCTTTGTCTTCCTGTTCAAAAATATTTCCCCTCAAATGTCCTCTTTTCCTCACCATAACATACCAGGAAGGCCATACGCCTCTTCCCACTTCTGCTGAAGTGCCAACAATGAAGCCCAGAAGCCAACATGTGCTAACCAGCCCCGTCCCTCCCCCTCCACCCAGATAATAAACATCAAGAAGGCTGAAGGGAGATTCTGGGCACTTATTCTCGGCCCCTGAAACCAAAACACAGCTACTCAAACGTCTATAGAAGAATCATTAAATGCTCCATAAAATGTACTTAGCCGTAAGCAAAAAGGTTTTGTCCTCCAACAAAACAACTTAAATGGAGCCAACAAAAGCGATCCGATGGCTTTAAGTCCCAGTGTGTTTAAAGGTTCTGTGAACTCATGGTGACCTTTCCCCCAGCTGCTCGGCACACTGCCTTAAAAGCCAGGCGACCCATTTTATGCCAGGCACTTTGCCAGGCTGAGAGGCCCACAAGATCCCAGTCTTTATTTATTTATTTTTTTTCCTTTACTAGCTCCAGGGGTGACCTCGGAGGAAGGATTGAGTCTGGCTCAGACGCTGTTCTAAGGGCTCCGTGCTAGCCATTTCATTGGCCGCTCATGGCAAGATAAAGGAATTGGCTTTGTTTTACCCCCTTGGACAGAAGAAGTTATTAAGTCTCACCCATTGCAAGTAACACATAGGTAGTTAGATGGCAGACAGGATTTCTCAGCAGCTTGATAGATTTATTTGGAGGATTTCCCCCCCACCAAGTGTCACAGCAGACAAGGAACCCAGACCCCAGGAAGTCAGGATGGAGGCTGACCGCAATCTGCTGTGCAGTTCTGTCCCTGCCAAAGCCTCTAATAATGAAAATAGCAACTACAGCCCCAGCAGTCACAGCCCAAGAGCAGCAGTAACCACCACCATCGGCGCATCCCATTACGCTCAATGATCCGGGCGCCACGCTGGGTGATTTACAGGCCATCCTGCTTAAGCCTCAGGAGACCTTCCATGTGGGTCTCATCCTATTTTTCATAGATTAGGAAACAAAAGCTCAGAGAGGCTAAGTGACTTGTCCAAGGTCACACACTAGTGCAGAGCTGAGTTAGGAATTGACTCCAGCTACATCTGACTCTCACATCTGGGCTCTTAGCTGGTATATTATAAAATACACATGCTGTCTTCTGACCCGCTGCTAAGCCACTTCTCTGGCAGTGAACACTTGAAATGCACACACACACATATACACACACAAACATACACTAACATACACCCAAAACATATATACAAGAACATGCATACACTAACATGCACGTACTAATATACACATGAAATATACACACACTAACACACATACACAAACACAAAAAACATGCACATACTAACATACACACAAAACACACACTACACACAAAACATATACACAAGAACACCCACACACTAATACACACACTAATATACACACAAAATATACACACAGTAACACACATATGCAAACTAACACAAAAAACATACACATACTAACATACACACAAAACATACACTACACACAAAACATATACACAAGAACAGCCACACACTAATACACACACTAACATACACATACACACAAAACATCCACACACTAACATACACACACTAACACACATATGCAAACTAACATGCACAAAAAATACATATACTAAGACATACACAAAATACACATACACACAATCATACACACACTACCACACATACACACACTAACACACACACTAGCATGCACAAAAAACATACAATAACACACATACACTAACATACACACAAAACATCCACACACTAACATACACACTAACACACGCAAACACACAAAAAACATACACGTACTAACATATACACAAAACACACACACTAACACACATACACACAAAACATATACACACAATCATATACACACTAACACACATACACACACTGGTATACACACGAACATACACACGGTTTGCCTCTCAATGCAGCCTCGAGTCTCTCTGTTTTCGCTTACTTTCACCAGCATGCCTCAAGCTTCTTTGAATCCTCACCCTGCCAGGCCGGAACGTGGCTCAGCCATATCCAAGCATCCTTCCCTGCTGTCTCCCACCTGTTTGGCGTGTGTTTGGTTGCTTTAGTTATCCCTATAAGTAGAAACAAGGCCAGGAGCAGCTGCAAAGGAAATATCCTCCTCTGCCACCTGCCACCCTCGGACTCACCTGGTCTAACCTGG
The DNA here is from genome assembly GCF_049350105.2 of Macaca mulatta. Classification (NCBI taxonomy): domain Eukaryota; kingdom Metazoa; phylum Chordata; class Mammalia; order Primates; family Cercopithecidae; genus Macaca; species Macaca mulatta. The sequence goes on along the minus strand of NC_133425.1, from coordinate 8,637,459 downwards.
ATTTACTCCATTTCATGGACTAGGAGGGTGTCAAGCAGGGGACCAGGTAAACCTCAGTCAAGCAAAAGAAACCGTTCTTTCAAGCTTTGGGGAAGTGCTGCGGCCTCGTTCTTTGATGCAAAATGGTTTTAATCTTCCCCGAGAGCAAACATCTGCTTAATGCAAAGCTTTCTAAGTCAATTTAGGCCTCCTCTAAGTGCTACCTAGAAGCTCCACTGCTATTACAGGCAGGCCCAGTGAGATGGAACGACTACAAAATGTGCAATGACACAAACAGGCCTTCAGAGCCCAGAACCCACACAACACCAAACTGGCTTCACTGAGCAGGTTCATACACAGGTTACGAGCAGAAGCCTGGAAAGAGGGCTGGCAAGTGGAGGAAAGTGGACACTTTCTGTCCCTGGGCCTGTGGTCTTCAACAGTGACTGAAACACCCCCAGCAGGCAGAGTTTGCCAACATCTACCAAGCCACAAAGCCAGCTTCCTGGTTGGGTTGATTCCTGTTCATTCTTTCTAATCATGGCATACAGAGGTTGAGGACTCAGGTTGCCTTTGGAAGGAAAGAAGGAAAATTCATACCCGGTGGATCAGACTCTCCAAGGATAGGGATACATTCAGGGACTCTAAATAGATACTCGAAGATGTCAAGGTGACCCGGGAAATCTCTGGGAGGCAAGGCTGGAATGTACAAGCCTAATTAACGGCACTGTGTGAAGAAAGAGAAAGTGAAAAGGAGACTTGGCCAACACGGGTAGGAAAAACGAGATCCCAGTGTGTGGGACATTGGCTGTGTGTCGACAGCATTATCCAGAGAAGATTTACAACAGATCCCAGGGACACAGGCGCTCCAAGCAAGGGAGAGGAATTCTGTATCATGGAGAGGGATCATTCCTTTGGCCTTGTTGTGGCCTGCAGGAAACGTCCTTTCAAACAACTCACTTCCCTAGGCACCTGCTTGGTCCTCAGGCAACACATTACCTTCCTGGGCTTTCTGATATCAGGAAGGTTGTAGCTAGGATGGGTTATGTGCATTTTTCAAGAATTAGTAAAGGCTTCTCCCATTCTCCCTAATATTCACACATGTGCACACACACATCATACATACAAGCACACTGTAGACCACTTCATTTATTTTAGCCACATATGAAGCAGCAAAGCCACCATTACTCATCTTCTCAGGGTCACTGTTTTCAGTTGACCACAGTTTGACTAACATGTGACACATTTTGACTCTATTCTAAGAATTCTAGGCCACTGGGGAAAATAGGATATTTCTAGGTTTATTAAATGTAATTACAACATAATGCCATGCTATATATAGCATGTGACATGTAGAATGCATGTGGTGTATTAAATAATATATACACGAGATAAAGTTCCATCCATCTGTCTTTTGGTTGAATTCCATTTTCATCATAGGGGGAGGGAATATTTAAGTTGTCTCATCTATAGAAAGACTATATAGTGTAATAAAAAGTGATTTTCCATAGTGGTAATTTAAAAAAAAAAATTTTTTTTAACACAGAGTCTCGCTCTGTCACCCAGGCTGGAGTGCAGTGGCACAATCTCGGCTCACTGCAAGCTCCACTTCCCAGGTTCATGCCATTCTCCTGCCTCAGCCTCCCCAGCAGCTGGGACTACAGGTGCATGTCTCCACGCCCAGCTAATTTTTTGTATTTTTAGTAGGGACGGGGTTTCACCGTGTTAGCCAGGATGGTCTCCATCTCCTGACCTTGTGATCCGCCTGCCTCAGCCTCCCAAAGTGCTGGGATTATAGGTGTGAGCCACCGCGCCCGGCCCAGAGTGATTAAATTTGAGGTTCAGCACAACATCCTTGACATTGCTGATGGAGAGACGTGCTGTAGACAGCAAGGCATTGTGGACAGAGGACGCAAACAGAGGTTTAACGCAAGAGCCCCAAATCGGGACGCAAGGATGGGTACTTCAGATGATTCACAGCCAAGTGACTAATTCCCACCAACTTACTGCTCCCTTCCTCAGCAACCTTATATATCAAGATCCATAGGGAGTAGTAATAAGCATTTAGTTATTTAATGAAGGCAAATTATTTTCCCTAGTACCACACATACAAACACACACAAACACACCTGGAGGCACACACATACACAGACATACATGCAATTCGGTGGCATATAACAGGTGCTTACTATGTGATAAACATTTTACATATGCTATGTAGCTACATGCTACATACAGCTATATACTATTTTACATATCCTGTGACAGTTCATTTCCTTCTCACAATAGTCCCTCTGAGAGGTCAGGGTCAGAAACCAAGGCTCAGATCAGAGAGGTTCTGAGACATGCCAGAGGTCACACAGCATTTGCACAGATGACTTGGAATTAGACTCAAAACCAGTATGTTTAACTAACCCACAGTTTTCTGTACCTCCTTAGATGGTTGTGCTGTAGCTGACAATTCCCAAGTGAGTCAAGGTTGAAGGAAGGTGGAGGCAGCAAAGAACTCAACTAATCTTAGATTTTTTTCATTCCAAAAACATCATTAATCTAACTTTCTATTAAAAGGAGAAATGTTTTACTTTATGGATCTGAAATTCCAAGTCTTAGAGAGTCAAGGGAAGAATGGTCTCATTGTCTCATGTCTCTAACTTTCTATTAAAAGGAGAAATGTTTTACTTTATGGATCTGAAATTCCAAGTCTTAGAGAGTCAAGGGAAGAATGGTCTCATTGTCTCATGTCTTGTCCTTAGAAAATTAGCTCTCTCTTGCCATGTAGATAGGTCATCGTACACACATATAACCTTCCTTCTCTCTGCTACTTTCTGGGCCTTGTCACATAAACATTGCTATACCACCTACCACCTGTGACTAATTTACTTCTATAAAAAGTACCTAAGAGACTGGGCACAGTGGCTCACGCCTGTAATCCCAGCACTTTGGGAGGCCAAGGTGGGTGGATCACCTGAAGCCAGGAGTTTGAGACCTGCCTGGCCAACATGGTGAAACCCTGTCTCTACAAAAAATGCACAAATTAGCTGGGCATGATGGCAGACTCCTGTAATTCCAGCTACTAGGGAGGCTGAGGCAAGAGAATTGCTCGAACCCGGGAGGTGGAGGTTGCAGTGAGCTGAGATTGCGCCACTGCACTCTAGCCTGGGCGACAGAGTAAGACATCTCAAAAAACAAAAAACAGTCTTAATTTTCCTTGAATAAAACATAGGAGCTGCTTAGAGAATTATTTATCATTACTTATTAAACAATTTGCAAATTATTTGCTCTGATGCCACTGTCACCTGCCCCTTTCGGTGGCACGGCCACCCTCTTTGTCACGGTTTATTTGCAGCAGAGGCTGACTTGGTTATGTATTCTTTCAAAGGTTTATCAACCCTCTCAGGACAGTTTCTGCATATCCAATAGGATGATAACAGATACACAATTTATTTTCTGGAGTGAGTTATGAAAGTTAATCAATAAGAAGTGGAAGTCTTGTAAATTACCTATCGAAGATCAGCCTATTCAATGTTCTGCTTCTACAAGGCTGGTTCGAGCTGAGGTCTCAGGCTGCACTATTCATTAGCCCACATGCGAGATAATGTGATTCTCAGGCAGATGAACGTAGCCCTCCCTAATAAGACAGAGACTGTAAAAAGTAAAAAACAGCAACTCCTTCTCTCAGAGAAGAAAAAAATTAAAGAGGAACCAAAACTAGACTGACGAAATATCTTCCATGAATGGAAAAGAAGCCTTAGAGGAGAGTAGCAAAGTAAGGAAGGGGAGAAGCAGCAATGGTGGACTCTTCAAAAATTATTTAAAATAAAGAGTTAAAGCACCTCTTGGTCATAGGAAGCACCTCCAATGGCCTGCTCTCCTCTGAGCCTGGCCAGGGCAAGAAAAGCGACATTGCAACCAAGACTGAATAAAAGTCCTGTGCAAGAGACTGAAAATGGCTCAGAAACAAGGCTCGGTTCAGAGTCCAGGAACATGGGTGAAATGCACATATAGGGCTCAAAACGTATGCAGCAGAACAAGGTGAGTAAGTAGGAAAAGAGGTGGAGGCAGGTGGATTTCATTTCTTCAAACAGCAGCAAGCCGGAGATTTGTAGGGCAAAAAGGTGAGGCCAAAGAAAGTGGAAAAATCCTGGATGGTTCCCCTGCAATGCATCCACCTCAGCACCACTCTCCTCTCCGTTAGGCTCAATCAATGCTTCTGATTCATTGGCATCTTTTGTTTTCATCATCAGTTTCTCTAAAAATATTTTTGTAGTGAAAAATGGGAGTATCATGATGATAACCACGAACCTTCTCACCCATAGGACTGATATCCATCCAGGAGATTTTTTTTTTCTGTTTCTCCTGCCGACTCTACTCAGGATGATTTCAAAACTGCATGTATGCATGCAGAATTCAAAATGCTTGTGTTCCTACATGCTAGCCCCAACACCTTGAGCACACAGTTTCCACTCCCATCTCTGGCCATGACACTACTGGACCAAACTGGTTTACCTTGATGCAGAATGTTCCAAGGCAGATAGATCCCTGGATTCCTGAGCCTAAAAGCTTTCTGCTGGTGTGAAATTGCCAAGCACAGAGGGGCCCTCAGCATTCACGCACAGAAGAGAAACTAGAGGCAACAAGACTTGGTCTCGATCTTCTGTCCCCTGCATCAACCTTGCTAGAGGTTCTCACCATGCTTTGGTTATAAGCTGTGACCCAGATACTGAACGCAAAAGACTATGCATTGTTCTAAGTCCACTAAACCTGGCTCCAAACCCTTCCTTCCATCACTGGAAAAGGCACTGCAGAACCCACGTGAGTGTCCCTGTTTTAAGAAAACTGTTAACACTTCTTTAATGCATTTGTCTTATTTGAAAAGCAAAGTATTCATACACTTCAGAACTTCAAACACCCTTAACGTAAAGCTTACCGAATACACCAAATTGTGCTGCTGCCCTGCTTAAAACTTTCCAGCAGCTTCTCATGACACCTCTATAAAAGTCCAAACTCATTATCATGCTGTGCAGGGCCCTGCCTCAACTGGCCCCCCACCTACCACCTGACATCATTTCCTGCCAGGCTCCTCCTTCATCACAAGGCCCTGGCCATCCTGGCTTCTTTTGAACACTCTCCAATCACTTTCTTCTCAGTGGGATGCTCCTTCTTGCATTCAGTTCTTTTCTTTAGCGTACATGCTCAGAGAGGCCTTACCTGACTATCCTCTCTGTGATGGGCCCTCTGTGTCTTGGGGCATCCCTCTTATTTCAGTCTTTTATTTCTTAGATCTATAACGATGATGCCTGTGTGGGCCTCCATCCTGCCCATTAGAATCTAAGCCCGGCAAAACAGGGTCCTTGGCTCACTATTCAGTGCTGTATTCTCAGTGCCTAGAACTCTGCCTAGCATTGAATCAATGCCTCATAGTTATGTGATGAATAAAGGATTGGATGAACATATTGACCTTATAAATGATAACAATGCATCGATCAATGCATTGGAGCACCAGGCCTTGGAGACATGCAGCCCCATTAGAGAGAACTCGTTGGACCTTGATTCTTCATTTTTCAAACCAATAAGGTACAGTGCATGAGCCGTATTTACCCAAGTAAATACCCTCTCTCAGTGAAAGAAAATATGCTTTTTGGCCTTGACCTCATTTTGCCTCCAGCAGAATGCCTTTGGCTGTCAGCAGCTAGAAGCCTGAGCAGAGCAGGTGGAGGGAGCTGCAAATGACCCTGAAGGTTGAAAGGAAAAGAAATTATCACCCAACAGACTGGCAAAAACTTAAAAGATTGATGATGTCCAGTTTGAGCACACATGCAAGGAAACTGGTCCATCATACCTTTTTTTTGTGTAAGAATTGGCAAAGCCGTTTGCTGAAGGGCAAATAAGTTGTTGTATTACTGTTTATAGAATTGTATGCCATCACAATATAGAATGACAGGGTGGACCTGTACAGACTGACATGGGGAGATGGCCAAAACATGCTGTTAGATAAATAAAAGCAATGTGCAAAACTATGTGGGTGGTGGGATCCCACTTGCTTAACATACATGCATGGTGTCCATGTACACATACCTATGCATGTAATTACATAGGAAAAGTATGGGAGGGTTTCAGACTCACACTCCAAACCATTAGCAGGTGTTGTCTCTGGGTGGGAGGTAGAACAGGAGAAGGGGGGCAGTAAGCAGACCCACAAACTTCACTCTGCTTTCTGACTTATTTCTTGAAATTGTCCTGGGAAAACACAGTCACGACATTACAACGTTAAAAGTAAAATTTCTCAGAGACCATGACAGAGGGACTCTGAATTGCTGGCTGAGACCTGGGATGGAATTTGTGGAAAAAGTGGAGGTTAAAAGGATGAGGAGCACAAAGCCAACTGATGTGGAGTCAAATCCAGGTCTCCCAATGCCCCGGGACTTGAGCCAGTGACATCTCTGATGCTCAGTTTTCTCACATTCAAAGCTTGGGTGATAGCAGTAGCTACCTGCTAGAGTTTGGCGAGGATTAACTAAGACCTTATGCGTTAAATGCTTAGCACACTGTCTGGTATAGGGCAAGTACAAATGTTAACTATTAATTTTTATTATTATAATCATTATTTGTCATGTTTCAGCATTCATATGTGCTGAAATGAGGGAAAGGAGAGCAAAGAGACCACAACACAGCAATACAGTTAATTTAACCTTTTAGCGTAGAGTTGTCCAATAGAACTTATGGCAATAAAATAAATGTTCTATATCACACTGTCCAGTACAACCAACACAAACCACATGTAGCTCTTGGGCACTGAAAATGTCAATGGCACAGTTTTGAAGGCTATTTAATTTTAATTTAAGTAGAGACACATGACTAGTGGCCGTCATATCGCACAGCACATTTCCAGAGACTGCTATCTTCCCCAGCTAAAATATCCCCATTCTCTCCTAATAATCATTGCTAACAAAAATTGGCACCAGTAATAGTGCTTAAAATTGAATGAAATCCTAAGCATTTCACATCATTGGTGGCCTTTGAAAGGCTGAATTTAGAAGGTTTTAGGAAGTAGTTTTTTTTCCAAGCTCATTCAGTTTTTCTGGCTGCTTGAAGGACAGTCTCAACTGGTGCTAGGCCATGTTTAACAACATCTCTCTAATACTTTGCAACTTCTGTTTTATTTCCTGAGAGAAAACAGGCCTCGGACACAGCAAACACCTTCAACAAACACAGGTAATAGAAAGAATTTGATGACATTGCTTTGTTTTCAACATATTTTTTGAAATAAAAATTCATATTCCACAAAATTCACACTTTAAAATAAACAATTCGGGCCAGGCATGGTGGCTTACACCTGTAATCACAGCCGTCTGAGAGGCCAAGGCGGGCAGATCACCTGAGATCAGGAGTTCAAGACCAGTCTGGTCAAAGTGGTGAAACCCTGTCTCTACTAAAACTATAAAAATTAGCTGTGCATGGTGGCAGATCCTGTAATCCCAGATACTCAGGAGGGTGAGGCAGGAGAATCGCTTGAACCTGGGAGGTAGAGATGGCAGTGAGTCAAGATCATGCCACTGCACTCCAGCCTGGGTGACAGAGCGAGAGTCTGTCGCAAAAAAATAATAATAATAAAGTAAAATATACAATTCAGTGTTATTGAACATATTCACAAACTGTACAACTATCACTATTATGTATGAAAGTGGTGATAGTTGTACAATTCTAGAACATTCCAGATAATTCCAGAACATTTTCATCACATTAAAAAGGAAATCCATATCCTTAAAAGGATCACTTCCCATACCCTCTCCCCTCAGCCCTTAACAATCATTAATCTACTTTACGCTACTATAGGTTTGCTTATGCTGAACATTTCATATAAATAGAATCATACAATATGTAGTCCTTTGTGTCTGACTTCACTCATTTAGTATAATATTCTCAAGGTTCATCCACACTATGGTATGTAATACATCATTTCACTTTATAGCTGAACATATCCCATTGTATGCTATACCACCTTGTGTTCATCCATTTCTTAGATGATGGACATTTAGCCTGTTTCCATGCTTTGCTTATTATGAATAATGCTATTATAAACACTGGTACACACGTTTTTGTGTAGACATATGTTTTTAATTATCTTGAACATATACCTAGGAGCAGAATTGCTGGGTCATAATAACTCTGTGTAAATTTTTAATAAAAATACTAAACTATTTTTTCTAACTAGCTGCAAAATTTTACATTGCTGCCAGCAACGTATGTGAATTCCAATTTCTCCACATCTTTGCTGACACTTCTTGCTATCTATCTTTTTTATTATAGCCATTCTAGTTAGGGTCATCAATGCATTTGTAATAGATACCATTTATTTATGGCTAGTGATGGTGAATGTCCAGTTAAATTAGAGATGAAAAGTGTGGTTTTGTGAACCAATTTAGGCTATAAAAACTGAATCAATTCAAAGAAAATATTAACTATAGTAGTGGTGCTAAAACCTTTAGGTAACTGGTCAAAGGTACGGCTTTGGGGTTCCATTATGTAACCTATGCACAAACCTGTAACCTGAAGCCCTATGGAAAAGTGGTGTGGGCTGGGTGCAGTGGCTCATACTTGTGGTCCCAGCACTTTGGGAGGTCAAGACAAGCAGATCACTGGAGCCTAGCAGTTCGAGACCAGCCTAGGCAACATGGTGAAATCCCATCTCCACAAAAAATACAGCTGGTCATGGTGGCATGCTCCTATAGACCCAGTTACTTGGGAGGCTGAGGTGGGAGGATCACCTGAACCCGAGAGGTAGAAGCTGCAGTGAGCCGTGATTGCATCACTGCACTCCAGCTTTAGGGCCAGAATGAGACTCTGTCTCAAAATAATAGTAATAATAATAATTTGCTCATTAATACACAGAGGCTAAGGGGCAGATCCAGGACAAGAGGGCATTGTTCAGAATCCCTGCACCAGGATTCTTTCTAGAATTGCATGGGAAATATAGCGAGTTTCTGCAGGCAAGGCCAGGATGACTCTCTTCCTGGAGAATGGCGGCAAAGGGTTTGGACACAAAAGGCCCTACAGCAACAGGACTGACCAAACAGCAGTGATGGGCAGCCCGAAGTAAGCGTTTAGTGGTGGCGAATTCTCATCCATTCCACATCTTCAGGTGACATTCACCTGAGTAAGGGAATGGCTACGCATTCCCAGAACAGCACACTACTCTGTCCAAGATGGGGAAATGCAACTTCTGGGAATAGGATATAGAGCCTCAATTCTCTTCTACTTGGTCATCAGGCCCAGAGTGGAAGGACAGGGCCAGTTGTTTGTGCCCTGGTGAAAGACATGTGCCAAGATTTAGGTTACTCTGCACTGCAGTATCCAGTTCACCCCTTGGGAAAGGCTGAAAAATGTTTTCCACCCCAAAGCTGCAAAGCTGCCATGCTGTGAAGCCACGGCTGTTTCTGGAGCAGAGATCCTTAAGTATGTTTCTGCCATGGGGTGCTTTGACAATCCAGTGGAAATGATACACCCCGCAATTGCAAGACCATATGCCTACAGCGTGACATATAATTTACGGGGAAATTCTCAGCCACCCCAAGTCAAGAACTGTGCCCACAAATCACTCTGCAGGAGCCCCTCCTTCCTTTTCAGCTCCAAAGAATGGCATCAAAGTCCCTCGTGCGGGTCACTGTGGGCTTTTCCTGGGGTTGGAAACTCCTTGGCAGCAGATCAGAAAGACAGCTGCTGACAGCTAAAAATTTCCTGCCTGGGCCTGAAGATTGAGAGGTAGAATGTGTGTTTCCATGGCACTCCCAGAAACAGGTGGCCCCTAAACTCTGGAAAAGCACATTCCTTGTACCACAGTAAGTCAGCTGCTCCCCTTGGACATGGGTATTTAGGGCATGAGAGAGTAAAGTACCGGGTGTCTCTAAGACAAACCCAGGAAGCGAAGAAAAGAGAAGAAGTGAGCTAATGGATGAAAAATTTCAAGACAATACAGGATGTGAGCTCGGGGGCAGAGTATCACAATCCACCTCACCATCATTAACGGTTTCTTCCCTCTTACATTATTTTCTTCATAGCACTCGCTTTCATCTGTAATTAATCAGTTATATACATTATGGTAGTTATTCTTTGTTTTGTCTCTTTTCCCTACAAGAACATAAATGTCACTAAAGAAAGCATCATACTGGTTGTCTTCACCAGTACCATGCACACGAGCTGTCCTCTCTGTTTCCCATCTTGTCCCACTAAAGATTATTTGTCCATCCTCCACCCACTTTCCAGAGGAATCTTTTAACATGATACAATCAGATCATAGTGTTCTCCTACTTGAAATTCTGCAGGGGTTTGCCATTGCTCTTAGATCAAAATCTAAACTCCCTGCAATGCCCTACAAGGTGGAATGGGACCTGGCTACTGACTGCACACCTGACTGTGTTTTTCATCTTCCCCCTTTACCCACTATGTCCCGGCCATACTGACCATCCGGTAATTTTGCAGACATATCCATTTCATTCCATCTCAGGACTTTTGATTATTTCCTCCCCTTAGAACTCTTTCCCAGGACTGTACACAGCTGGCTCCTACTTGTCAATCAGATCTGAGCTCTAATTCCTCTTTCAACTATCTAAAATAACCCTTTCAGTCACTACTATGTAACCGATTTTTTTTTTTTTTTGAAGATGGAATTTGGCTCTGTCACCCAGGCTGGAGTACAGTGGCCTGATCTCGGCTCACTGCAAACCTCTGCCTCCCAAGTTCAAGTGATTGTCCCACCTCAGTCACCCAAGGAAATGGGACCACAGGCATGTAGCACCATGCCAGCTAATTTTTGTACGTTTCAGTAGAAATGGTGTTTCACCATGTTGCCCAGGCTGGTCTCGAACTCCTGACCTCAAGTGACCCACCCACCTCGGCCTCCCAGAGTGTTGGGATTACAGATGCGAGCCACCGTGCCTGGCCCATAACCTATTTTATTTTTTTCCTAGCCATTAACAGCATTTGATGTTTTCCTGGTTACTTGTCTGCTTTATTTTTTCCTGTTAATAGGATATAAGTGATCTTACTCACACCTGCAACTGTATTGTCTAGCACACACTGAATGTTGAGCAACTATTTACTAAATCGGTGAACACATATTGAAACCAAGCCATAGCCATCTGACTTTCTGAACCCACCCCTCCTCGGCCTCTCAAGTGGAAGTGGTATGTCACCATCCTCATTTTGATTCTGAGGGTCAGCTATCAAGATGGAAAGAGAGGAGTATTAACTGGTAAGCTACTGATTGGAAAAAAAAAATCTTTTAAATTTTCTGTGCACATTCTGACAAGGACTGGCTGGCAGACCTCATCCTAATGCCACTGGCAAGCCCGATCCGTGACTTCTTTCTCCAATCTACAAAGGAAAAATGTTATACTTTGAGGACTTAGGGGAATTAGGAGGAGGATTTAGTTTTTAAGAGAGAAAGCGAAGTCATTTAAATTGAAAACTGATCTTGCGCCTTAGACATGCGTTTGGTTTGAGAGAAGGAGTGATGAGAGCTGACAAGGCAAGTCTGGTCTGTCTCCCGGTCTCCGCTTGTGATAGAAGGTTGCCAGGAAGACAACTTGATCTCTTGAGCTGCTTGGTTTTTAACCCAAGTTTTCGTCCTAAAATGAGCATGAACTTCAGTGGGTCTCTAGGAGATGGTTTTGTGTTCTGAGAATCATAGGGGCACCCACACCTCCATCGTAGTCATGAAATTTTTATTTTCCTCAAAAAGAAGCACATTTTTCAATGTCCCCATTTCAAGAAATTTACAAGAAAATCTGAAAGCAGAAGCCACCCACTCACCTGGTTGACTGGAGCCGACCAATCTCTGCCTCTCCCTTGTGTAATTCTTTTTTTCTTTTTGAGACGGAATCTCGCTGCTGTGTCACCGAGGCTGGAGTGCAGTGGTATAATCGTGGCTCACTGAAACCTCCGCCTTGCGGGTTCAAGGAATTCTCCTGCCTCAGCTTCCCAAGGGACTGGGATTACAGGCACGTGCCACCACCCCTGGCTAATTTTTGCATTTTTAGTAGAGATGGAGATTCATCCTGTTGGCCAGGGTGGTCTCGAACTCCTGACCTCAGGTCATCTGCCAGCCTCGGCCTCCCAAAGTGCTGGGATTATAGGCATGAGCCACTGCGCCCGGCCTCTTGTGTAATTCTCTAATTTATGGGATTATTTGGCTATTTTCTCTTCTTTGTCCCTATCTTCTTTTCCCAACTGACTTAAGTAATGTCATTTTTTTGGTCATCTATTTACTTAGGATATCATATACTACCTTGTCATGGCAGAAGGAAAGGGATAAGAGCAAAGGGGCATGAGGAGAGGACATGGAATATGCTTTTTGTTTAAGATACCACCTTAGTCTTTAAGAACCTAACAGAAAATAGTCGTAAGGTTAAAAAAAAAGTCACTGATTTTATTTTAAAAGGTGTTGCTATTAAAAACCCAACTGCTTGCAAGTTTTACAAATCTTTGTGAATAAAATGAGAGTAGATGAAAATTATTTAAGGAAGAAAATATATGTACCACAAAGAAATCCAGGATACATACAGAGCGGTTTAAAGTAGTCATTTTGGAGTAGTGGATTGTGGTTTATGTGTCTATGTGGTATATGCATATATCTCTGTATGTTTGTTTGTGCTTTTCGTTTCTGAAAACTTAGATTTACCCCACATTAATTTTATGGTAAGAAAAGTAAGCAACAATTTTTTTAAACAGTTTGGCAAAGTGAATTTTCTGTTAAACAGAAGTCAAAGGAGGCAACGACAAGCTTCAATCGAAAACCCAATCAACTGGCTGCTCGTTAAGACCGGTGCCAAGGTGGGCCTTGCTTTCTACAAACAGAGAGCTCTGTATGAAAGGCACTAGTGTGACTGAGGGTCAGTCACAGGATGGGGTGCACTGAAGGCTATCAATACACCCTGCAAGACACCTATCTCAGCATGGCTAACAGCTCACAACTATCTACATCCTACTCCCGCTTTCCCAGGACTACTCCGCAATACTTGAATGGGCTCCAAATACATGGGGGACTGGGGCATAGTTCACTGATGTGAAGATTGAGACACACAATAGGTTGGGTCCATCAGATCCTAGCTGAGAATGCGAAAGTTGAATGAAGACTTGCAGAGGCTGATGGTCCCTGTAGCTGAGTCACAGTGGTGCGGCAGCCTAGAGCGGGGTTTTCCAACCTCAGCATGATGGATAATTCTGGATCATGCTGGATAATTCCAGGTGTCCTCTTGATATGGTTTGGTTGTGTCCTCACCCAAGTCTCATCTTGAATTGTAACTCCCACAAGTCCCACGTGTCACAGGAGGAACCTGGTGGGAAATGTTTGAATTTGGGGTGCAGGTCTTTCCTGTGCCGTTCTCATGATAATGAACAAGTCTCATGAAACCTGATGATGTTAAAAACAAGAGTTTCCCTGCACAAGCTCTCTTTGCCTGCTGTCATCCATGTAAAACATGTCTTTTACCTTCTGCCATGATTGTGAGGGCTCCCCAGCCACCTGGAACTGTAAGTCCAATAAGCCTCTCTCATTTGCAGATTGCTCAGTCTCACGTATGTCTTCCTCAGCAACGTGAAAAGAGATTAATGCACCTATGCATCGTAGGATGACAGCAGCAACCACCATCCACTTACGACAACCACAACCTGTGTCCAGATATTGCCAAATGTCCTTACAAGCCAAAAATCACCCCTGGTTGAGGACCACTCACCTGCAAAAAAAAGTCCATAAATTCTGCCTGCTGAGACCCCTAGGCCAGCCCTACCTCTTGTACTTTCCTTGGCTTGACTTCTTTCTTTTTCTTTTGAGTCCGAGAGTTTCTGTTTATTCACCTGTTCATGCACTACACCTCAAAATATAGTAAACATATAAACGTTGCCCCTCTCATTTTTTTGAAGCTAGGCAGGATTGAGTTCTGTTCCTTCAGCCAAAGGGATCTTAACAAAAACACACATTCAAGAATCATCTTTGGTTTCTTGAGATTCAAAATGGTGGAGATCCTCAACCCACACGATCTTATGGGTCTCATGAACCTTATGGGTCTTCAGTAAACCCACAAGAAACCCAACAGTTATCAATCAGAGATAAGAGATAAGTTGGCATCAACTTGTCTCTGATGTCAGGGCAGATCTGAACACAAAGGCTTGAATGAAGCAATGCCCCTGGGCCACATCGGACACACACACCATGATGTGTCAGCAACAAGATGTCTATAGAGTAAACCAGGATGGCAGAGGAGCATTCTACTCAGGTAGGTAGTGGCTTGGTAACATCTGTGCTTGGGAGTTTAGAACCAATGCTAACATGGGAGGAAGGTGGGAAACCAGAAAGCAGAGACATCATCAAACGCGTGTCTTGTCTATTCCCAGGAAGGAACTGTACAAAATGCTCCTTAATGAAGCTCTGACTTGCTAGAACCAAATACCAAAGAAAATACACATGCAGACAGCGTCTCTAACCCAAACCCCACAACTGTTTGGACAGATAAGAATCCCATATGCTCTGCACTATCCTTAGTAATGAAAGGCTTTTTATCTGTCCCCAGACGGCTCCATCACCAGCAGCAAGTGGAGGCTCTGGTCCCTTACAGTGTAGACAGGGACAGGACTCGGCGGCTGATGACTGGCGTTCTGTATGATGGGTGAACACATCCAACATCTGCTGGGCGCCCACACAAATCTTAGGCCCTCTGGCAAGCCGTGCCAAGTCCCTCTGCTAAGTCACAGTGGGAACTGTCTGCCAAAACACCAGGTGTGAAACAAAACCCAGCTCATTAGAATCCTTAAGCCCCCACCCGAATTCATGGAAAATGCTACAGGCAAATACAGGGCTGCCCGAACAGCCTTATTAAGATGGTCATCGGACGGTCCATGTCAATTTCACATGTTCTGTCAAAACCTCCCCGAGAGCAGGCACCTCCGTGTTTACACTGCTCGCCAGAACAAATGCAGAGCTGGAGAGGGAGAAATAACACACCACCACAGTAACAATAGAAGACATCGCTTGCAAGCTGTCTGCGGCCCCGGGAGTAACTGACATGTTTGACAGAGAATATGTGTTGGTAACGTTGCTTGATTTGTGTTTAAACGGAAAACAGAAAGTGTATTTCCAGGTTTCAACACTGATAACCAAAAAAAAAAAAAAAAAAGTCTTGTAAATAGAGCCACAAGACCCAGTCCCAGCAGTGCCCTTCCTCGGGCTTTGTCACCACACAACCCCCGGGCTTGATCTTCTCCACGCAAAGCCAGGCTTCCATGGGGAACAAGGCCTCCTGACAGCCTGCTGCGAGATAGTGGGGGAAAAACGGATCAGAAATGACAGCGGCACAATATCACGTTAGCCTTCTGCTCAGAGTAGGTTGTGCGGGCAAGAGCCATGGCCATTCCCCCATGGAGGATGGGGAGACAACAGACACCAAAGCTTTGCAGAATTGTGTGATCTGTGGGAGGAGAGGCTCTGGAGCCAGGTGCCTGGCTGGTCTGCCTTTCCCTAGCCCTAAGAACGAGGGCAAATTGTTCCACTTTGCTGAGCCTCAGTTTCCTTTTAAAATAAGCCTGGCCAGGATGTTTCAAAGTGTTAGATACTGTTTAGGAAAAAATCCCCAATGGACTAACTTGTCGTAGTATCAATGGTAGAAACATTAATTATCATTTATATCATATATAATCATTACTATGTAACTATTATTATGCAGTATTACATAATGATATATGTCATATAATCATTATATATAATTATCTTGTAACTATGTGGCATTTTGCAATTAGATATTTATAACTATGTATTACATAAAATATATATTATTGCATATCTTATTGAAATATATATTGCATTATATCTTATGTATAATGCATAATATAATAAAAAATAATCATGTAACAATTATTATTCCTATCAGTTTTGGTAAGCCCTGACTACATTGGATTTACTATTATAAGTACTTAGGGAGTATTAATTCATTTGATCCTCAGAAATGACTCTGATATTATCCCTGTCCTACAGATGAGTACAGCAAAGCTTTAATTTAGACACATTTAACGTGGGCCATTTTACCAAAGAGAAAACTGCAGTTCAGAGTGGCTTAGGAATTAAAAAAAAAAAAAAAAAAAGGCAAAGCTGAGATTCTAACCCAGGGAGCCTGGCTCAAGGGCTCACACTCTTAGCCAATAGACGGTATGGGCTCCCCTGTACAGAAAACAAACACTCAAGATTTCTACTATTATATAATTGCATTGGTGTTGGTTGTGGTGGTATTGCAGTATGCTTGGAAATAAACTTGCAAATACGTTTATTGAGGACTTTCTATGTGCCAGGTGCTATGTTATGGACTTTACATGATTTGCTTCCTTTAACAACCACCCAAAGAGGGTGACTACTGCCCAGAAGGGAAAAACTGTGCCAAGGTCACACAGGTAGCAAACGGCGTCCAAGGTCACAGAGGTGGAGCCCTCAATGGCTACAGCAGATGAACCAGGCAGTCTGCTCCAGAGCCTACACCCTACACCATACCACCTCCTGTCTGCCTGTTTTTCCCTCCCTAAGATATATTACTTCAATTAGATATGACAGGTGAAACCCCTCACACACAGCCTGATATATAGTAAATGCCTAAAAACAGCAGCTGCTGTTGTTATTATAACAAAATCTGAAAAGCCCCAGTTGGCGTTTTCTTCCAAGAAAATGACGGAAGTATGAATTTATGCTGCTGTCTGCTCAGAGGGCAGCTCCTCTAGCCCTTTTAAACCTCAACAAAGCCCTTGTACTGTTCATCAATACCAGCTCCCAAATCCTGCTGCTGGTCAGTCTCTCATCCCTCTGATCCCGCCCACCGTCACTCTGATGCAGACGTTCTGGAGCCCCACGCTCCAACCCTTGCTTGTACGCTGATCCATAGCGGCTTTGGGGGAATGCCTGGATGCAGCAGGACCTCGATGTCACTCAGAGCTACAATTTCCCCCCGAAGGCTTCCCATAAGCTGCCCAGTGTCAGCTGGTACTCACACATCCTCCCTGCCACCGGGCACTGACAGATGGGAGCTATTCTTATTATTTAACATTTATTAAGCGCCCACAGTGTGCCAGGAGCTGCATGGAACAAGGGTGTGGGTGGTCCTAAAGAGTCTGTCCCCAGAAGGCTATAGCCACATGGAAGGGAGGGGACAGGCCTCTCTTCCCCCTACAAAGCCCACCCTCCCCCTCCTGCAACCCAGCTCCAGTTCCAGTCCCAGTATGTTGTGGACAAAGATTTGGGCAAGGATTCAACATGATCGAAACCGATGAACGCTCCTTCACGTGTGTCTTGTAATTAACTTCTGACTCTACTGAGAATGGCATGGCCCCCCGATGCAACCTCTGAGGACAGACACTGGGACTTAGTCATTCCAACTATGCAGGCTATTGGCTTAGGGAGTGGGGAGAGGATGGTGGCTTTTATACCACCATGTGGAAAGAGGATGGTGGTTTCACACCACCCAGAGCCACAGGCCAAGATGTCAAACTCCATGGTGGCATCTCTCCCTCTCTTTCACCATCTCCCCAATTGTATCTCTACACTGTCCACCCAGGCCAAACACATGTGTCCTTGCTCACCAGGAATCTCCACCAAGAGTGGGAGCAGAGAAATGTAAGCATTCTCCTCTGTCAACCTAGAGCATCTCGATTTATCAAAATGAACATTCAATAACTCCAGAAATCATGAACAAACCAAGACAGCACTCCTGGCAATCAGTTGTGGGGTTGGTACAATGAGCTGATTGTCAAATCGATGGCTCCCTTCTGCAGTGGATGTGACCATCCCCGCGGACGGGTTGAAACCATGGGCACTCAGAGAGCTGAAGCCCCGCATCACACAGGAGCCAGGATGCCAACTCAGATGGGTCTGAGTGGAAAGCCCAGCCCTAGGCATTATGTCTTGATGCCCTAATGACACCATGACTACACTGCAAAGGCCTTGTGAGTAGAGTGTACTTGGTATTACTCTGATTTTACAGATGAGGAAGTGGAGGTTCAGAGAGGTCAAGCAACTTACCCACAGTCACTCAGAGAAAGTAATGGCCAGACTCAGGTTTCCTTGTTGCAAACCCTGTCCTTTTCAAACTGAACTGTGCTGCCTCAAGAAATAAGAAGAAATCACACTTCAGAGACCAGCTCCTGAGAACAGTGTGGAATGCACAAGTGATCCCCCTCCTCACTGCAATTCTCCCCTCCTCTAGGTGTCAATGCAGATTAAAGAGAAGAAGAGAAGGAAAGGTCAAGCGCCACCTTCTCCCACAGCAGTGGGTGTGTTGAACTCCATTACTTTACTCTAAGTTGGATGCAAGGTGGGAAGGGGGCTGGGGGCAGGAACTCCTGCTGTCATCTTCCCACCTCAAAAAGAAACAAACAAACAAACAAAAACCATTGTTCTCTGAAATGTACCAGGAACTCCGTCATTTGGAGAATCTCTCTGTAGGAAGCCATCTTCTTTGGACTGTGCATAAACCTGTCTGGAGTGTCAGACCACGGACAGCAATAAAGACGTCATATTGAGTCGGTCAGTAGGGTGGAAACTCAAGAGTTCTACCTTCAAACAGTTGTGCTTAACCTCTGACTCTACTGTGAACGGCATGGCCTCCTACGCAACCTCTGAGGACAGAGACTGGGACTTGATCATCCCAATACCTCCAGAGCTTACAAGAGAACAGTCAGGAAACTTATGATTGATAAATCATTATCTTAATAAATGAATGAGTTTCATGGAGTCTTTGCCTCCTAGTTTTATAAGGCTGAAGAGCTCAATCTAGACAGTGACCATTGCTGAGTCTAATGGTCTCAGTTGCCCAGAGGAAAAGACCTTCAGAGTATTGAGTTCAATGTTTCTGGGCATCTCTTAGGGCTCAGCAGTGAATCAAGTGAGCATGCTGGCTCCTTGCAAGCTGGTGGGATGTGTGTGTGAGAGGTCTATCTTTAGACAGGGGAAAAACATAAATAGGGGTGAGTATCTCCATCATAAATCACCCAGGAAAAGCACTTACCCAAAACAACCTTTAAAAGACAGGGAGGGGACTCTGCTCCACCATCAAAAGCTCAGATTGCCGAACACCAAAGCAGCAGCAGAGAGTGTGAAATCCGTAGGTCTTCCAACCCTCCCTGCCCTGTGCCAACGTATTATAAAAAGCATAGTTGCTGATATAGCATGCCTTTAAAATGATCAAAATGACAGATGGCTGCTGTAGCAAGATACCCTTTTTATAGGACTGATATTAATCAGAAGAGATTGACAGTGTCCCCTTAATCTCTTAATTTTAAAAAGTACATTTGTATAAAACGGAACGGGACAGGTCGCTAGCATCTCCAAGTGCTTCGGAGTGATGGGAGGTCTACCTCATGCCAAAGTTAATAACTGGAAGGCTCTGTTTGCTCTTTTTAATGTATTTATTTATGCATCACTGATGTGAAGAGAAGTGGTGTGGCTGCATGGATCATGAATCTGAGAAACACCATCTTGCGTTGGTTATTGTGTTGTTCGATGTCTTGGTTGGACTGTCTTGACTTCTCTAGGTTGTGACTTACTAGTCTGTAAAAAGAGTGGGAATATCCCAAATACACAGGAGTGGAAGACATGACTGCAATTAGTGCAAGTGAGGAGACATCAGGTAAAACAGTCATCCCTGCCTTTAGCAAATCTGATCCTGAATGGAGAAGCCAAGTGAAGTGGAAGGCAATAAAACTACCTAGGAAATATGATCAATGTCAACAAGTGATTAAGATAATTAAAACCGGAAACCTACCCCTTGCTCCCCAGGGGATGGTGTGTGCAACGTTTGGGGGAGAAAGCACAGGTTTGAATGTCTGTGACAGCCTTAACTATAATTGTTGTTGATAAGAAGAACCTAGATTTTGCTTATCCACCAACACATTTTGGTAACAAAATCTGGCACATTTTGGTGCCTGATCTGGCCTCCACTGACAGTCTATGCAGTTTCATTGGGGCTGACCCTGCCCTCTGGCTCTCAAGTGGGCAACAAGAGCTGAGATGATTGGTTTGGAGATGGGCATGGACTACAAGATCAGCCAATGAGACTGCAATCTGGAATTCTTGCTGGAATTGTTGGGAAGAGAAATTCTAAAAGGAGATGAGATGTAAGCTTGGAGTTGCCAAGAACCATCTTTTCCACCACTTGGACATGGAGTGCTTATGAATGAAGCTCAAGTAGAGATAACCACTGTGGAGAGATGGAGAGTGACAGCCCTTGAGTTGACAGAGTCCCTGAATTCAATAGTGCTTGAAGCTGGAGCTAGATGCTCTTTTTCCCCCTCTAACCAATAAGACTTAGAATTTTCTTCCTTGCAGACAAAATAATCCTTAACAAATACCCTCTGGCTGGGCGCAGTGGCTCACACCTGTAATCCCAGCACTTTGGGAGACTGAGGTGGGCAGATCACCTGAGGTCAGGAGTTCAAGACCAGCCTGGCCAACTTAGTGAAACCACGTCTCTACTAAGAATACAAAAATAAGCTGGGTGTGGTGGCACATGCCCATGGTCCCAGCTACTTAGGAGGCTGAGGCAGGAGAATCACTTGAACTTGGGAGGTGGAGGTGTAGTGAGCTGAGATCACACCACTGCACTCCAGCCTGGGCTACAGAGCAAGATTCCATCACAAAATAATAATAATTCCTCCCTCCTTCTCTCTCCTTCTCCCTCCAGAATAATACAGAATAAACATACTTTATGTGTGAGCTTCTCCCATGTGTTAGAATATGAGCTTCCTCTTGGAAGAGATCTAGCATGTTTTCTATTCTGCCATATCACCTAGTCCTAGTTCACAGTCTGGCACAGAGTAGGTGCTCAGTAGATAATTGCTGAATAAAGACATGACGAATCACAGTGAAAACTCACAGTGACTTTGCAAGCTAGGCCATCCTGCTTTCATTTTGCTGCCGAGAAAACTGAGGCTTGGTGAGGTTAATTGACAAGCCTAAGGCCACAGGCTTAGTAAATGCCAGAGCCAATATATCAACCTGGACCTGTTTGACTCCAAATTCTCTTTGCCACCTCCCTGACTGTTTAATTTAGTCCGCTGTTGACATGGCCTCTTTGGCAGCACAGAAAAGTCCACTTAGTGACTAAGATGGAGCAACCTCACAGTAAATGACGCCACCAGCATTTCTATCAGGTGTGCATGCTGATGTCTTTCCCAATCAACAGACATTCCAAACATGGAGATAACATCGCAGGGCAGCAATATCGAGACCTGAAATGCCAGCCACAGAACCAAACAAGCTGTTGTTTTTCAAGTTCAAACAGAAACTTATTCAAATTACTTGTAAGTTCTCCATAGATTTCTTTATCTTTCTATAAGGATGGTCACTCTCTGTCCATTGTTAAGGCCGATGCTTCTATGATTTGCATTGTTACTACATATATGTATGTAGATGTCTCATAAAATACATGTGCTGGTTTCTGCTTCGAAATACAGTGTGTGTGGCTGAGACCAGGAGTTTGAGATCAGGTTGGCCAACGTAATGAGACATCATCTCTACAAAATAATTTTTTTTAATAAAACAGAGGGTCGTAGTGGTACAGGTATGTAGTTCCAGCTACTCAGCAGGCTGAGGATTACTTGAGCCCAGAGTGAGACCCTGTCGCTAAAAAAAATAAAAATAAAAATATGGAGTGTAGGGTTTGCTTAAACCATTGTTATCCACATCAGAGAGGCATACATTGGCATTTTTCTGCCAGTGTCTAGCTACAGAGAGTTTAGGCTGGAAACCACTCAGCCTTCTGAGAGTTTACCATCTCAGAGAGAAAAGATGGCATAGAGATGGTAAATGATAATGCCATTCTTGGGTGGGGTCGGGGAGAGCATTAGGGAAAACAGTTAATACACACTGGGCTTAATACATAGGTGATGGGTTAATAGGTGCAGCAAACCACCATGGCACTCCTTTATCTATGTAACAAACCTGCACACCCTGCCCATGTACCCTGGAACTTACAAAAATAAAATAATACTTTTTTGAAAAAAAAAAAAAAAGAAATGGTAAATGATGCACAAACCCAGAAAATTAAACATTCACCAGCCCTAAGCTGGGCATGGTGGCTCATGCCTGTACTCTAGGAGGCCAAGGCGGGCAGATCACAAGGTCAAGAGTTCGAGACCAGCCTGACCAACATGGTGAAACCCTGTCTGTACTAAAAATATAACAATTAGCCGGGTGTGGTGGTGCGTGCCTGTAATCCCAGCTACTCGGGAGGCTGAGGCAGGGGATTCGCTTGAACCTGGGAGGTGGAGGTTGCAGTGAGCTGAGATCGCGCCCCTGCACTCCAGCCTGACAGAGACTCTGTCTCAAAACAAACAAATGAACAAACAAAAAAACCTTCACTTGCCTGAGTCATGGATGGTATAAATGAAGCCCATTCCTTTATGGGCTTACAGAGACACCGTGCTTAGGAGTTCCATTCCTGAGATTCCTCCCAGCTCCTTTTGACCTATGTTTTTTCACTCTTGAGACCTATGTTTAAACACCGTCACATCCCACAGTGCCAGTGAATTGGAAAAGACGCCAAGGCTCTATCTCAGTATCACAAGCCAACTCCATGAATTCACCCAAGGTCTCTGCTCTACTAAACAAGTCTTATTATTATTATTATTATTATTATTATTATTATCATTATTATTATTTTGTCCTGTGAATGCCTACTAATGCTTCACAGCCCAACTCAAATAGCCCTTCCCTCCCTTTGAAACCACCCTCTTCCAGACTCTAAGAGGCACTGAGTTACTTCCTTTCCTGTGTTTTCATATGTGCCCCTGCCTGAATGCCTCAACCTAGAGGGTGGGTTGCTGGATAAAAGACCCAGGTTCAACAAATCTGGTCCAAATCCCCGCTATACCACTGGCATTCTTTGTGACCTTGGGCTATTTACCTTTCTCTAAGTGTAGGTTGTAGGTTTTCCATAGGCAAAGGGGAATTATAAGGCATGACGGTAATTTCTTACCTAAGACCCTTTGGAGTCACCAGCATTTTGAAAATCAGATTTCTGGGGCTTTTGCAGAAAGGTATTTCAGTGGAAACACTGATTATGTAAAGCCCTCAGCGGGGTCTAGGACAACACCCTGAAACCAAACACATAAATATTCCCACAGCAAAATACATGAATATTTACATTAGCTGGGATAAAGAAAGTCTATAAATAGCTACACATCATTTCAGGTCAAGTTTCTGTTCCTAAAAGAGCTTTGGAGCCAAACTTCCAAAAGAAATTGCTTTTCAGAGCTTTTTGGAATTTAGAATTACAGATATAGGAAGGTGGACAGATACTGCTCTATTGCATCAAATTTACTATAAAAATAAATTGAGACACTAAATCGAAGTGTTTAGCACAGAGTCTGGCACACAACAATATTGTGTTCAATAATCATTACCTATAATTTCCTCCCGCTGGCTTTATTACAGTCTTATAGTTGGGGTTTATCTACTAGTTCTTCCACTAGATTGTGAACCCACAGTTCAGTGGCTATGACTGTCACTTTTGTTATAGGCTGAGTAGGCAGTGAATGGAAAACTGAATGGACAAATGCATGATGAGGTGAATATGGCTCTGTTTACACCATCAACCCTCCAGGAAAATAATCTGCTGACTCATCATCTGTCAGATCTGGATGAGATGGGAATGATTTGCCCAATAGTGAAAGTGATTTGGCCATGTGTGGTCCAAGGGCATATCTATGAGGTAGATACCTAGATTGAGGTGTGAGGGTCTGTACTTGCAGCCCAGAGCCAAGGTCACATTAGACCCAAACACTAACCAAATAGCCTAACCAGTTACAAAACTGTTGTTTTGATTATGTCATTTGGCCACCATCCATGGCTTGGGTAAGACCTCTCAGTAGCTTCTGGACTCAAGGCTGACTTGGGCGAGTGATTGAGGCTCCCATGTTACCAGGTCAGACAACTCACTGATCATTCAAGGTATCACTAGAAATTAGAAATAAGTAGTGTTGAGTAGTACATTGGTTCTTCTTATCCACAGATGTCAACATAGGGATCTCTATCAAGTGGAAAGCAGTCAATATTTGTACAATGCACTTGGAAATGCTACTCTTATCCTTTCCTCTCTGCTTTTTCTACACATGAAACAGTCCAGACGTGTTCAGCTGAATTCTCCATAGTCATTCTGTCATTCTCTACATGGCTAGAGGGAAAAACTCTCTATTTGGCTATACACAACAAGTTTAGGTATAAAATGATGGGTTCAGGAGATCCAATATGGTAAAGATTCTGATTTTCCCACAGGAGGAAGGGTAGGGTGGATGATAACTAGCAAATCTACTGCTTGGAACAAAAGATCCTGTATGAGTAACTTCCCTAAAACTATCAGTAAATACCTCCACTCACTGCCTTTGCAGGATTAGGTCGACACCCTCTTAAAGGATGGCACAGGAAATGACTGGTAAATCACTTGCTTTTTTTTCTTCTTTATCTGAGTCGACTAAAAAGGGCAATGCTGGTCTGAATTTTCAAAATGGCACTTGAAAGTATTATGAAAAGGGAGTACTTCTGTCACAAAATCATTGGCTCTTGAGGTTGGAAAGACCTTGAAAAGTAATCTCCAACTATAATACGACAGTCCTTCGAAGCAGACACTATGGGCTCTGTTTCAACATCTCCAGGCACAGAGAAATTACTCCCAGTGATGGAGTACACATGCTTTATTTTGGCTCATTTTAACATCTTGCCAGCGACCCATTAAGGTGGTGGTAGAACCTTAATTCCCTAGAGGAAATACCTTGCCTCCTGAGTGAGGAAGAAACCCATAAGGTCAAGAAACTGGTGAGCAAGTGGCATCCGCGGCAATGCAGGACAGCTGGCAACAGAAACATCGGCTCAGAGCTGAGCATGTGTGAGAGATACAGTTTTTTCTCCCTTTGCACTGCCCTTTCTCTCCCTTGCAAATATTACTGCACTGGGGTGATTTTAGTTTCTTGATGCCAAAGGCTAAATAACACGGGCTGTCTCAGCAAACCCTAAGTCAAGCTAGTTTTTCTCTGTGTGTTAGCTTTCCAGTGCATTCCACAGCAGTGAGAAAGGAAGGAGATAACGTGTATCATAGCAGCTGGTCTAGAGGCTCTTCACTAAACTGCTCTCCTAACTTATGGGTAACTAGTTAACAGAGGTGTCGCTTGGAAAAACAAAGTATGATCAGGCTAAGATTTGCAAGTAAAATCACTTGTTCTTTCCAAAAATAACTGGCTATGTTTCTCAAACGCTCTGCAAAGGAGGAAGAAATAGGGCCTCCCCAATTTCTCAGCTGGCCCTTGCATCTTCTCATCTATCACTGGGGTAATACGTCCAGAGTGGCATTTCGTAATGACAGCAACATTCCAGCAAATCGATAGTTATTTAATTCCCAACAAGCTCTCGAGTCCATTAAACCTGATTACATTCACCCATTTCAGTGGGTGCCGTTATTTTTCCTACACCGGCACTTAATCTATAACAGGAACTTATGAGAACTTTCAAAAGCAATTTCAGCATCAATCAGCATAGAGTGAAGGCCAGGATTTGCTTGTAATTATTTATCAAACGGGGCGGCAGAGGGTCTGACAAAACTCCAACAGCCGACCTTCACCCCATGTTTCCAGTAGCAGCAAGAGGCCTGTTACTTTCTAAGCTGCCACTGAGCCCTACTTCAGAAATGGCAACCTTATCACACCAGCCTGTGTATACCAGGAAAGATGCAACAAGTTCCATACTGCAAAGGACCATTCTCCAGGTGATCCATTTGTTTATAACATGTAATCCAGAGAAAAGCTTTCAAACGGAGGAAGGGCCATAAATCCAGAAAGAGAGAATGTGCTGTTGTTACTTGGAATCAC
The DNA here is from genome assembly GCF_049350105.2 of Macaca mulatta. Taxonomy (NCBI): domain Eukaryota; kingdom Metazoa; phylum Chordata; class Mammalia; order Primates; family Cercopithecidae; genus Macaca; species Macaca mulatta. The sequence continues at coordinate 8,611,599 of NC_133425.1, read as the reverse complement.
CCCCAAATGACTCTAATCACCCAGGTTCGTACAGTTAACAAAAGGTAACAGCAACGTTCAGAAAAGGTAGGGGGAAAAGAGACCAGGATCCTTCCCAGAAATTGTAATTAATAAACTAGGGTATCAGAATTTTTAGCTACGAGGGGCTAGAAGGCACAGAGGGAGACACAAGAGTAAAAGTGAAAGGGCATACCTAAATATATTTTGTTTTCCTTTTCTGTACAGCATATTTTGCAAAGGGATGATTATACTCAAAAAACTAATTATAACAACAAAAAGCCTCCTTGGGTTTCTATGATCTGTGGGTTCTATCGCTAGTAGATGTTAGCTTTCAGCTTATACCCAGAACTTCAGACATATATCCAGAAGCCAATGCCTGCTTGCAAAGAAAACTTTCTGATGAGGGGGGTAAAAAAAGGTCCCAAATTTCTTATTGGCAGATTAATCCTCTCTGCACAGAATTAAAAGCCTTCGAAGTAAAACCAGCACACATTTCAACCCTCCACTTTCTTGCCATCATTAAGATGTAAACATCTGGCAAGGGATTCCTAGAATAATCTCTGAGCTTCATACATTACCCATCAATAGAGTGTTCCTTCTTGCCTCAGTGCCACCACTCAAATTCAGGTGGGGAGAGCCTTCTCTGAAAATAGACACTCCGTGTGGAGGCGTCCTATGAATTAATGCATATTTCATGCTCCTTTCATTTCCTGGGTTAAAGCTCTTAACTGAGTCACCTCATGATAAGTTACTTTGCCTCATGATCTGCTCTGGGAGACTGAGTCCCTCAGAAAGCTGAGAAGGAGAGCAAATCCTTTGCCCCGTGGTCAACCTCCTGAAGCTAAGGCATGAATGTTAAACAGCAGTCAGATCAATACAAGCAAATATAGCTCAACTACACCATTTATTCAGCCATGAGAGATGTCGATAGCTAGATTAGGGTGATCCATCTTTTTGATTTCCTACTGTCTTCTCACTGACTACGCGAGGGCTTTTTCCTGTATTAAAAGTGTTTGCTTTCTCAACCATAAAAATTCCAATTATTACTCTGAGCACTCTGGAGTTAAGTTGCTGGCTGGCAGAGGCCTTGAATTACCTGAATCAGTCCAGGGAGGTAAGGAGCTGCCGGTACAATCATAGGCACGCCATAGGGATGCAGGAGAACTCCTTGAGACGCCAACATGCTTTACGTAGAGTTATTATTCCCTCTGAAGCTCAACACATCAATGGAGAGTTAGGGGGAAATCTATAGACCCAACTTCTTCCGAACTACAAAGCTGGGAGCCGAATCGCTTCTGTCAGGAGCCAAGCACTCATCAACGCCGCCGGGAGAGGAAAGAAAGAAAATCCGCATCAGCAACTCTTAATGTGAAAGTTTTCTTCCCAGACGACGAAGAGACACAGCAGCTGCAAAGTTGAAGCTACCAAAATGGAAGGCGCTATTTTGGGAACAGCTTGCCTAACATGACTAACCAAATACTCTTCATTAATTTAGTTCTGAGAGAGAGACAGAGAGAGAGAGAGAGAGAGAGAGAGAGAGAGACGAGAGAGAGAGAGAGAGACACCAAGAGATCAAGAGACCAACAGACCAAGTGACAGAGGGAACCAGGCTACGAGGTACAAGCTCATCGCACTGAATTTGGCCAAAAGAGCAAGGGATGGGGTCTACTGAGATTTTTACCAGAAAAATAAGCTGAGAAATGTAAATTGATGTGATTATCGCCTCCCGGTTAAAATTCAAATCCAGTAGGTTAATGCGGGCAACGTTTGGTACTGATAGAAAGAAAAATAAGAAATCATTCAGTCTACTTTTCCTCCCTCTCCTCTCTCTGATTTCAATTTTAAAGAGGCAATTTGTAAATAATACAATAAAACTACCAGCTTATATTTGCACAATGTGTGCTATGCAGAGAGACGGAATTAAATTATTTACACATGTTATGTAATTTCATTCTCACAACAAGTCTCTGAAGTCAGTACCACTATCAGTCCCATATAACAAATGGGAAACAGGGCTCATACTAGTTAAATGGTTTGCTCATGTTCACATAGCTTGTAGAGGGCAGTGCTAAGCTACAAACACATTCCAGAGCCCAATTCCTAACCACAACACTATTTTCATCGCCGTATTTCAGTCTGTAATAACATTTCCTATGCCTTTTATTTTGTATTTTTAAAGACATTATTTTGAGCTTTCAACTGTGATATATTAATATGCAATACATTAACAAGAGATGCCTTCTTGCTCCAGAGTTTCAAGGCATAGCTAACAAGCACCATAACTATGGATAAAAAATACATTCAAGCACAGATTTGAAATCTTCCTGGTGTTTGAAAATACCCAAGCAGTCATTTGGGATATGTTACATGGTAGCAGATAAATTCCTAGGGGATTACATGAACTGGAATTATGCTGACTTGGGCGTCCCATTCACTAGCTGTGTGATCTTGAACAAGTTACTTAGCCTCTCTGAACCCTGTTCACTCATTTGGAAAACTGAGATAATAATAGTCCCTACTTCAAAAGGCTGTGTTATCATTAAACGAAGTCCTAGCACCACATCATGATGTGTGCTGTACCGGTGGCTATTAGCCATTCTTACCATGTATTTCCTGTTCTCCTGATGATTGGTATAGACACATCTTTGGTTTCAGATTGAAAGCTTTGACTTGAGATTGAAGGCTCAGGTAACATTCAAATTGTCACTCTTCTAATCTTCATATTAGGAAGTCATGTGGGTGTGTGTAGTTCCACAATTTTGAAAGCAATAGCATGAAGTTCTGATGAAGTGAATCCACTTAAATAATGCCCAAGCCCCTGGGATCACTGAAAATCACCTTCAAAACCAAATATTCACTTGCCGCTTTCCACCTCTCACTGTAAATGGGACACTCGATATAGATTTTGTTGAAACCGGGAGAGAGCTTCAAACACCGCCAAACATATCCAACTATTGGCGTTTCGTAAATCCAAATGTCAATTCCTCCACTTTCACATAGCCAAGGTGTTTTTACACTACACTAATTTTAGTTGCTTGATTTAGCTGCATAATTACATTTCTAGATAACGACAGCAGACAGGGTTTGGCAGAGAATTCAATTATTTAAGGCTGAATTTTGGCCATCTTGACAAGGTTTCTCTGTAATTGATTCCCATGCATCAAAGTGGCCACGTTGTACAATTCAGAAAGCTCCATAACAGCTGCGCACTGACCCCTCTTACTCAACAGCCCGATACTGTTTCTAACTTTAGCTTTTGACGGCTACTTTCAACACCACATTTCTGAGAAGTTACCGGGGAGGACAGAAGCATTGCTGTGAGACGGACGTGTCTCTCCCGTCCGCTTTCCTTTAGCAATCAACGGGAGGGGAGAGCTCTTAGTTACTTAGATAAGGCCTGCGTCAGACCAAATTGTCTCTTTAGTGTTATGAAATAGAAAGACCATTGGACCAGGAGGCAGGAGACTTAATTCTATCATTTAGGCCAGAAATTTGCACGTTTAGACTCTTAGTTTCCTGAGCATAGAAGAGAGGTAACTGTATCCACTTACTCTTAATCAAGAATGCTTCAATAAGCAAACTTGAGGAGGAGGTAGCTGGAAACTGCAGAGACAATAGTGATCCATTGTATTTATGTAACTTACTTTCTCTCTCTCTCTCTCCACACACATACACACACACAGCTCTCCATATTCTCGGGTTCCACATCCATAGATTCAACCAACCTCAGATCTAAAACATAAAAGACAAAACCACCAGTGCACCTGCACTGAACATATACAGACTGTTTGTTCTTGTCATTATTTCCTAAACAATAGAGTATAACAACGATTTACACAGCGTTTACATTGTATTAGGCTTCATAAGTAATCTAAAGATGATTTAATACGTATATGAGAAGATGTGTTTAGGTTATATGCAAATCCTAGGCCATTTTATATCAGGGACTGAGCATCTGCAGATTTTGGTATCTGAGGGGAGGTCCTGGAACGAATCCACCACCATATCGAGGGATGACCATATATATAAAATGTCATTTCCGGCCATGACAAATCGGCTGTATGATGCTGGTCACATCAGATTATACTATAATGTTATACTTCACTGTACCTTTTCTATGTTTAGATACAATCACCTACAGTATTTAGTACAGTAACATGCTGTGCACGGAGTAATAGGCTACACCATATAACCTAGACATGGAAGAGGTTATATCATCTAAGTTTGTGTAAGTATGGCTCTGTGATATTTGCACAATGACAAGATTGCCTGACCCGTTTCTCAGAACGCACCCAATGCCAATCGTTAAGGGACACGTGACTGTGTGTATGTACGTTTATAAATATTAAAGAATCTGCTGATTTTAGTAGGCTGGAAATAACAGCTATATTACATACAGGATAGAGATATATAGTTATAGCCTGTGTCAGGGATATTTTCTGTTTTCTTCTTAAGAACGCTATGAGACAATAAGCTTTTGCTGTTTCTGAGTAATAAATATCTTCCTTCTCTTGTGTGAAAATAAGGGCTGTCCCTCTCACCTCCAGTTGCGATCACCATTACTCATACATTCTCTGATTCTGATTTTATACGTATATATTATTGTCCTGTATGATTGCGGTACTTATGTTTTTGAAGTGGTACTGACTGCCCATCCTTGTTCAAAACCTTCCACTAATCATAAAGCATGTAAATAAATAACAACTACCAAACAGAACCTCTTTTTCTTAACATAGGTTCTGTTTTCCCAAATGGGAAGCACCTACTATTACCAAGCTGTGATTCTTCCTTCTTGGAGCCTCCTCTAGGTCGACACTACGTTGTGTGTCTTTCCACTCCCCAGTGGCAGCACACATGGTTCATGGTAAACGTGTGGCTACTCAACATCTATTGTGTGGTATTAAGCTCATGGTGTAATGCAGGAACTTTATTTATTTATTTATTTTTAAATTTTTATTTATTTATTTATTTTTTTTGTTGAGACGGAGTCTCGCTCTGTCGCCCAGGCTGGAGTGCAGTGGCCAGATCTCAGCTCACTGCAAGCTCCGCCTCCCGGGTTCACGCCATTCTCCTGCCTCAGCCTCCTGAGTAGCTGGGACGACAGGCGCCCGCCACCTCGCCCGGCTAGTTTTTTGTATTTTTTTAGTAGACATGGGGTTTCACTGTGTTCGCCAGGATGGTCTCGATCTCCTGACCTCATGATCCGTCCATCTCGGCCTCCCAAAGTGCTGGGATTACAGGCTTGAGCCACCGCGCCCATCCTAAACTTTAAATAGTAGAAGAAATAGCAAGGTGAAAGGAGAAGGGGGCAGTTCTGGTAGTGGCTAAGAAACAGGCAGATCCTCGAAACATACTGAAGTCAAATGAAGAGCCGTGTATGGCCCTCTGCTCTGCCCATCACGGGCAGGGAATGGTAAATGGTTTTCTGTAAACACTCAGATAATAAATATTTTAGGTGTTGTAGAACTTATGATCTCCGTTGCAACTGCTCAGAATTCTGCTGCTGTAGCGTGAAAAAGCATCCATTGACGATACGCCAATGAACGATTGTGACCATGTTCTTCTAATACTGTATTTATTAAATTCCTATCATTTTCACAGGTCACAAAAATATTATTCTTTAAAAAAAATTCTTTTTCCAGCCAGTTATAAGTGTAAACACCATTCTTACCTCGAAGATTATACAAAAACAGGCAAAGGTCCAGGTTGCGCTCACAGCCCACGGTTTGCTAACCCTTAATCTAGGGTATGTATTTTATCCAAGCAGTCAGACTTCAAGACAATGGCAAATACACACCCCTTTGCTGTTCCTTTCTGCTTCCCCACTATCTTCTTCTCTCTCCTAATGCTTCCTTGGTGCCAGTTCTGCTCATTTTCCCTGTGCCAGAGATTTCCATCAAGGATTTTGCTTTTTCTTAGCCAGGCTTTGATAGTTCAATCTCATCCCTCCACCTAAAAAATAAAAATAAAAAAAAAAAATTCTTCCATCTATCTCCACCTTCCATGATGACATTCCCTTCTTAGGTATTAACTCCTCCTTTCCTATTCTAGATAAAGGCATTTTGGCTCTGGCTGTCAGATGGCTGTCAGATACTGCATCTCCCCTCCCAGATCTCAAACTCCTGACCTCACGATCCACCCGCCTCAGCCTCCCAAAGTGCTGGGATTACAGGCATGAGCCACTGCACCCAGCCCCTCCCTTCCCAGATCTTAAGAGCTAACATAAGCTGGGCACAGTGATGCACACCTGAGTCTCTGCTTCTCTGGAGTCTGAGGCAGGAGGATCACTTCAGCACAGGAGTTTGAGACCAGACTAACAAAGACAGCCAATGTGAGTGACCGGCCCTTCTGAGTGGTAGCCACTCAAAGTTTAGACATCAATGAAAGAGAAAGAAGAAACAGAAGTGTTGGCTGTGACTGGAAGACGAGAGTCGGGGATATCTAGAAAAGACCAATTCCTGCCTCATGGATTCTGTTGGTCAACAGAGCAAACTGCAGCCTCAGGGACCAAGTCCAGTCCATCGAAGGGGATGATGATGATCATGATAATGATTTGTCTGCACAGTGTAAAAAAAAAAAGGTAATATTGTTTAATGGGGGCATCTCATGTAAAATCTGGATTTACATCATCTCTTGAAAGACTGGACGATCTAGGCATGTTGAGCCACATTTCTTTGTACCAACAATCACATCTGTGAGAAAGATACCTCTCCCACAGGTCAGGAGCTCACTGTAGGATCAACTCTACCATTCTTTGCTTTCTAAAAAGCTATCTAAAAAGAAGCTGTCAGTGGCCATTTGTTGACTATCAAAACAGAACAAAATAAAATGCATAAAACAGAGTGTTTCCCTGATCCTATCATCACATTTCTTATCTTTTGGATATTGACAATGTTTATTTCAAAATACAGATTTGTGCAGATTATGTAATTACTCACACAATCACTCACTTTGTTTCCAGACAAAAGTGGGTAATGGAAAATTTCCTACAGTGTCTGAGGCCCTTCATGATATTCCTCACTTTACCCTGTCCAAATTCATCCTCGGATACAAATTGTCCTTTTTTCTAAAAATCACTCTTTTCTTCAAACCACACTAACAAATTGTCTTTGCCAAACACCTCTGTGAATCCACTTTTCCATTTAAACGTGCCTGCTATGCAGAAATACCCTTCCTTCCTCTCTTCCTTTCTTCCTTTTAGATCAACCTTGCTGGCCTAAGTCAAATGTTCCATGACACTTTCTCCAAAGCCGTCCCTGGTACCCCAGACAGAACTAACTGCACCATCACCTTTGTCCAAAAGTCTTTTCACATTACACTTAGTTCAGGGACTGCCTACACCATATCACGACTCCTTTAATGGTAATCCCACTTTGGAGAAAGCAGATTGGCTCAAATAAGGAAGTATGTCTTTTCTTCTTGCTCACCCAATGACTAAAATGGCCACTAGGCAAATGAAGTTTTCCCAAATCCTTCCAGAAATGACTGACTGAAAAAGTGTGAGGAAGGTGGAGGGGCTGCCAGAGGCCCCAGATAACTGAGAGCTACCTATGTTTTGAAGGTCATCACAAGTGGCCTGAGGGCATCACAATAGTAGAAAAAGCCTGTGTTTCAAAGTTGGAGAGGCTAGGTTTGGATCTAGGCTCTGTCACCCTTTTATGTGTCTGATTCAGGACAATATACTCATCCCTGATCCCTACTCCCTTCAGGGCTAAGATGGTACAACACCTGTGCCCTCTCACAAATGTATTACAACAGTGAAATGACATGCTGAAGGTGGGTGTTCCTGGTGCTTGGAAGGCATCCAGAAAGTGCTAGTTTATTTTTACTTCATTCTTCAGAATGTTTTTAACGTACCCATGCAAAATTGTTTTTTAATCTCTCTACTCGTCATGGCGGCTCTGTCTGTCTTCAGTGCCCTAGCAACACCCCATACAGATGTTGCTGTTCGAGTTTCCATTCTATTATCCCCCCCAGTAAAACTGCTTATGTCTACATCCCATTCTTCAACAAGCAGCCATATGCCAGGTCTTCCCAGCACTACCTCCTGCCCCAATCCCAGCACTCATGATCTATGGGGCTGGGATGCTAAAACATCAGCAGTGATTTGCCCTGGGATGGTAAAGACCTAGCTGGCCTTCTCACACAGGTGTGCTTCCATTCTATTTCCTCCAACACCTCCTCAATCACTTTGTTTTCCTGCCATTCACACAGGACTGGGCACAGGGTAGATGCTCAGTAAGTATTTGAGAATGACTTGTCATCTGTGGGATGAGACAGAGGCTCAGGGAGGCCAAGTGACTTGTCCAAGGTTAAACAACAGAATGTGTGCCTGGTCAGTTACCAAGAGTCAGGTTTCCCTACATGCCTGTAATACCTGCTGAGTCATCAAGAATGATGACACTAAGGTATCAGCTTGAACCAGAATTGAGAAATGACCCTCACTACCAGACATGCATTCAAACTCCATCCAGCGTAGGTGAGAAGAGAGCATGGAAGAGCATTACCTAGCATGGACCACAAGAAAACTTCCCTGAGATGCTACATAATATTTAGAATACCAAGGACTAACAAATGAATTCCCAGTGAAGGAGCGGATGGCTCCAAGAGGGTTGTCAGTGTGGCACCCAAGTCACAACTGCATCAAATTATTAAGATGGGAATATAGGAAAAGCTTCCATAGACTGTGGACAGGATATACTGGACCAGATTACAACTGCCCCCATTGGAAATCTCAGTGGAGGACTAATCTAGCCAAAAGAGACATCCGGAGAAGAGAAGTCACATCTCCCCACTTAGAGAATGCTTTCACTTAGTGTATGTAAATGAGCTGTTCCACGGGAAGTTCTTATGAGAATGACAAGTGTGTACTAAGCACATGTTATTCTTGTGGCATGACAATTCTGTCATTTCCTGGCACTACTTACCATGCCTGGCTCCCTTGTTTCAAGCACCACAGCATAGTAGTTAAGAGCTCACACTAAACCACACAGATCACAGTAAAAGCCCAGTTCCTACCAGTTATCAGCTGTGTGTTCCCGTGCACATTACTTAACCTCTCTGTGCCTCAGATTTATTATCTGTGAAATAAGAATATCGTGAGTAGCCATAACACACAGAGTGATTCAGAGATTTAAATAAGTAAATATACTGCAGTGTTTAGCTCTGGGGCTCATAGGAAACACTCAGTAAATGGCTGTTGATAGTTGTCATAGTGACAACAGAATTAGCAGCTGGTTGGAGGATCAAGCCAGGGATATCAAAACTCTTCCTCCCTTCAACCGCTAATTGTCTAAATGAAATAGTGCTAACAAATGCAACATGTGAAGTGCCTTCTTTTTTAAGAGCTTACCTCCTTCTTCTATGTTCCAAACAAAAAATTAAGACCCAGGAATTAACAAAGGATAGGTATATGACTTGTGTACAGGGAAAATGGAATTTTTGAAACCAAAACACTAAATAGGATATCAAGTTCAATTCATGGTTTTTAGGGATGATGAAGATCATACCTTTAAATCTGAAGTAACTTAAAGAATCCAGGACCCTGGGTTACTCTAAACAGCAGTACTGACCACATCTCTAAAAATGGTTACGGAGATGCACAAAGAAAATTCCAGTAGGTCTTGTAAGTGAGGAGCCTGCTGATAATCGTTACAAACTTGAACCCCCAGTGGTTCAGGCAGCACCATGCTCCTCTTGGTTCATTAAGCGCTTCCTGACCTGATTCTCCTCTGAAAGCCAGACTGACTGGCTGAATGAGCAAATCTAAGAATATCAACCCCGCACATTATCTCTGCTGAGATCAACAATGCTTCAGGAACCAACCTCTGACCTGTCTGGGGATGAATGGCAACTGGGTTTGAGAATTTGTTGACCTTGCTTGAGGCAAACAAATACTCCCTGAGGCTTCTCAGAAACGGGGAGGATACAGCTACTCTGCTAGACTTTTCTTTGTGCCCTCTCTACATCTTCTGCCTTCTGTGCTCCAGGTCCCTACAGGAGCTGGACACAGAGGCCATTCCAAATAGCACAGGTCTCCAGGACTGGTAAATGAGGATTTTTTGTACTAATTCCATGCAGTTGCTGAATTGGCTGAACCACCTGAACTTTCTGGGTATCATTTTCTCTTTAGAAACTAAGTGTGCTGGACTGGCATCTTGCAAGGCATGCTGTGCGTGGATAGAAGGCTCATCAGATGCCTCATTGTTAAAGGGACACCATGGTCAAATGAGTTGGAGAAATTCAGCTTGCCCTGTCTTCTTGGGAATTCCTGATGACTATTAGCATATGAAAGCACCCGAGAAGTCCTGTAAAGAGGAAAACAAAACAAAACAAAACAAAAAACTGCTGGACCTTGTTCGATCCAGACTTTCCAAAACTGATTTGATGACCAAAACACCATCCATCCATCCACCCACTCATCACCCACCCACCCATCTGCCCACCCATCCACTCACCATTCATTTTACTATCTACTGGATTATCTGGTTTTTGAGAATTATGTATCAGCCCGGTGCTAGTCTCTTGGCTTCTTCTCTTCTTCATTCCTTCCTCCTACTTCTTCATCTTCTTCATCATCACTATCAAGTCACTACCACTTATTCAGTGCTTGCTATGTGCCAGACACAGTACTCATTTCATTGTATCTGTTATCTCAGTTTATCTTCTCTTCATTCCTATGAAGTAGAGTCCATTCCATTTAGTACATTAGTAACAAGAACACTGAGACCATGAGAGGAGAGGTGAATTGGCCAAGGCCATAGAGTTAGTCAAACACAGAGCTATACCCATGAACTAAGGCCAAAAAACTACAAAACTCCCTTGTGCTAGATACTATGAGAAGGTTTTATTTTTATTTTTATTATTATTTTTAATGTGATATGGATTAATACACTCTGAGAAATGGTGGCCTGGGTTTTTAGAAAATTATTTTATTTATTTATTGAGACAGGGTCTCACTCTGTCACCCAGGCTGGAAGGCAGTGGCATGATTATAGCTCACTGCAGCCTCCGACTCCTGGGCTCAAGCAATCCTCCTGCCTCAGACTCCTGAATAGCTGGAACTACAGGTGCATACCAACACGTCTGGCAATATTTTAAAATTTTTTTCAGAGACAGGGGTCTTGCTATGTTGCCCAGGCTGATCTTGAATTCCTGGGCTCAAGCGATCCTCCCACCTCAGTCTCCCAAAGTGCTGGGATTACAGACATGAGCCAAGTGCCTGGTCTTATCTTGGACATTTTAACTCAAGCTGAGTGGTTTCTTCATCTCCTTTACTCTCCACCCCTCAGTCAATCTCAATCACGCTAACAGCCATTAAAGGTAAAGGAATGTAAATCCAAAGAGCAGAGAGAGGAGGAGAAGACTTTGATGGCTGGAGAAGAGCTGACCTACACCACCCTCCACTGAGTCATCAGGAAGTGGAGAAATGCCTCCCAAGCAAGAGAAAGTCTGAGGCACATGGAAATGGGCTAATCACCAGGGAACACCAGGAAAGAGTAACCACTGGAGGAGAAAACAAATGGGGAGGGGAACACAGGAGGAGGACAGATAAAGCGATTATTAGGTTGCCCTTTCTTTGTGAAGCTGAGGCATCATCTCCACCTCGAGAGCTGATTTCTCCTTGGTTTTTTTCCCAAATCAATACCTCTTCTAGTGATGAAGCTGTGGTTCCTCATTTCTGATGCTTGGACCACTCTGAATTGTGCCCTCATCCCAGAAAACTGCATGTAACTCCCCAAATATTCCCCATCATTGTAGGAAGTTGATGGGTCTTGTGAAATTCACCAAAGCACTCTGGAGGAGCCTCTGACTGTCCATCAGGTTTTCAAGTAGGTAGCCAAGATGTGCTGTACTTTTTACTAAGGACAGGCATGGGTAAAGTCGAAATCCCTTAAGACGGGTTCATATTTACAGCTCGGATGGCTGTTCTCACGTGAAATCATGTTGACGTGTTTACCAGCACTGTGACTTTGATGATATGAACCTGCCAGTCAGCACTCACCACAGCTTGGCAGGGGGCAGGTTTTCAAGGTGGCAACAAGGTCAAACAACATGGGCAGGTGCTAAGGCACCCCGTACTGTAAAAGCAAGTCTGTGCTTAAGAACTGCAAAACACGTCTTTCATTGCCTTGCCCAATAACTAGCAGTCATCTCAGAACAGGAGATGGTTTCTCTCTGCTGAAGCTTTTCTCTCCAGCTTCAGACCAGGAAAAAAAAAAATTATCAGACCAATGAACGGGTATTAGTCATCACTGAGAACCCACCAAACACAGCACTGGGGGAGAAAAGGAGGTAGCAGATAAACCTGTGTTTTCAGAGACTATACAGCCTAGTTTTGCAGACAAGACAGAGATGTGAGGGACCCAGAACCAAGCTGTACCAAGCTGTGCAGCTGAACCTCTCATCGGAGAGGACTAGCCAAGGGGCTGTCTGCTGCAAGATGGTTTCTCTGCGATGTCATGGCTGGGCAGCTGGAGGCAACAGAGAGCCTCTGACAGGTGGGATTTTCAACTTCCCAGATTAGCAGTGTCCTTGTGGGACACCCTGGGGACATCAAAAGAGGAACCACCCTGAGTGACCTCATTTCCTTTCTGGCTCTTACATGACAATCTATTTTAAAATATTTTAAAATAAACTATATATGCCATTTATTATTTGCCAGACATCTTCCAACCCCTTTGTATATTAACTCACTTAATCTTCACAACTATCCTATCAGGTAAGTCCTATGACTATCCTCATATTATTGTGAGGAAAACGAGACACGGAGTGGTTAAGTAACTTGCCCAAAATCACACAGCTTGTGAAGGGTGAATCTGGTGTCATTCATAATCCCATGTTATGCTGCCTTTCCATGTATTTCACATTTTTTTTTTTTTTTGTAAATATATTTCTCCGGGCCAGGCATGGTGGCTCACGCCTATAGTTCCAGCACTTTGGGAGGCCGAGGCGGGTGGATCACCTGAGGTCAGGAGTTCAAGAACAACCTGGCCAACATGGTGAAACCCCATCTCTATAAAAAATACAAAAAATTAGCCGGGCATGGTGGCACACACCTGTAATCCCAGCTACTCGGGAGGCTGAGGCAGGACAATCGCTTTAATCCAGGAGCCAGAGGTTGCAGTGAGATGAGATCGCACCATTGCACTCCAGCCTGGGCAACAAGAGTGAAACACCATCTCACCATCTCAAAAAACAAACAATATGTGTATGTGTGTGTGTATGTATATATACACACACACACACATATATATAATTCTCTGGTCTCCAGTTTGCTAATAAAAAGTACTTATTTTTATCATAATAGCAATGTATCATATTGGCCAAGAACTCAGCTATTGAAGCCGTAACAAGTTTGGGTCCAAATTTGGGCTCTGAAAATCTCTGGCTGTTTTTCCCTGGGCAAGTTACTTAACCTTTCTGAACCTCAATTAATTCCCTTATAAATCTGGGGCAGTAATACTCCCCTGACAGGGTTGTTGTGGGGTTGCTCTAAGTAATATAACAACATACTTAAAATATTCCTTGGGCTTGCCTCCATTTGTAAGGGTATGAGCGCTATTCATGGTGTTTCTTATGATCACATCTGTTTATATCTCAATTAGAATGCTGAGCGTTTAAATGATGATTCACTTACTACTGATTGACCTTCAGTTATTCCAGTTTCATGAATCAACACATCCCCATTTTCGCTTAAGCTAGTTTGAATTGGGTGTCTGCCCATTAAAACTAAAAGATTCTAGACTAGTACAAAAGTGGTTGTAAGATTAGTGCATACAGCACTAATCACAACAGCAAAGACATGGAATCAACACAAATGCCCATCAAAGATAGACTGGATAAAGAAAATGTGGTACATACACACCATGGAATACTATGCAGCCATAAAAAAGGATGAGATCATGTCTTTTGCAGGGACATGGATGGAGGTGGAAGCCATTATCCTGAGGAAACTAACACAAGAACAGAAAACCAGACACTGCATGTTCTCACTCATAAATGGGAGCTAAACAATGAGAATGCATCGACACAGGGAGGGAAACAACAAACACTGGGGCCTGTGGGGGGTGGTGGGGGAAGGGAGAGCGTCAGGATAAACAGCTGATGCACATGGGGCTTAATACCTAGGTGACGGGTTGATAGGTGCAGAAAATCACCATGGCACACGTTTACTTGTGTAATAAACCTGCACATCCTGCACACGTATCCTGGAACTTACAATAAAATTAATTTAAGAAAAGGTAACTGTCAAAAAAAAAAAATAGATTAATGCATCCATGTACATACCCTTGCATAAAAGGCAGTCCTAGAAGATATGTTCTGCTTAATTTTTTAACAAACCCTTTCCGAGGTCTTGCTATGTGCCAAACACAATTCTAAGCACCTCCAAGACTTTGACTCATCCAGTCTTTTAACAAGTCCATGGTACTGGTACTCATAATAGCCCCATTCTACAAATGAGGATATTAGAACTCAGAGGCCGTACATCATTCGTGGCAACTTGAGTGGGGAGGGTCTGAAGTCAAAGCCACCCCTGCCCGATCCCAAATCCTACTTCCTTTCCTCTGCCTGCTTCACATGACCAAGGATGTTGATGTAATTGCTAAGTAAGGAATCCTGGAAATCTACTAAGGAGCTGGTACCGACACTCAGGTGCCCACATTCTAAATCTCGCCTTGATGCTGAAATCTCTTCTGAGGCCCAGGAAAAGCATGGTGGGTGGTGAACAAGAATTCCAAAATATCCTTCCAGAGAAATCCCACTGCTGGAGAGCCATGCCAAACAGATTGTACAGTCTCCAAACTATATTCAGACCCAGACATACAAACACTGACCTGAAATCAACCTACCACCCTCCACGTCTTCTTTTTAAATAATGTTTGGCAGACAAGAGTTGTTTGCCTCTTCTACAAATGCTTGTAAACTTATTGAGCTGGTTAGGCACTAATTTTTCTACACACCCACCTATCATAGGTCTGGACTCAACATGTCAGCATTCCATTAAATATTTACCACATTCATTTACATCTCCCCCATCAATATTGAATAGAGCTCAACATGGAAATTCACAGACTCCAGGGTGGCCATTTGTTTTTAGGATTACTGCACAGACCTCACTTCCTTGGAGATTCCCTGGCTGGCCTCAAAGATGAATGCTTCTTTTAGGACCAAAATAGAACAAAGGGACAAAAGGGAACTGAAGGATTTAAAATTAGGATAAAAAAAAAAGAAAGAAAGAAGAAAAAAATTGGCACTGGAGTTGGTCTGCCTTAACCATCTAAAACTTACCAATGATGCCCAACTTTTAGTGTGGTTCATCCCATATGTTCCCATGCTCCCACAGAGACCTAACATTTGCAGGCACTATTTATCATTCTGGCTAGTGGTGTGCTCATCTGCCTACCTCGCTAAGCAGCCTTCGTTGTTATTTTTATAATTACTGGGAGTCTTTTTCATGTTGCACTCTGCCAGAACTCCGGCTCACCACACACCTGTTCTACGCAGAACACATGGAGAGACGGGCGGTGGGGGGTGGGTCTGGCGGTTGAGAGAAGGCAAAGACAGCCTTTTCAGCCTGCTATAAAAAGCAAAATCAAGAATAAAGCAAAAGTCCAGCAGCCACTAGGTACCTTTTTGTTAAAAGCTGTATTCTGCACTGACACTTTCTTTAAAAAACATTCTCTATGTCGGTTTAAGAGTTTGTTTCTAAGAACAAACGCTGTTCTGATTTTAACAAACATTAAATAATTGAGTCTTCATAATGACCGGCAATGAGTATCGTCATTCCCATCTCACAGATGAGACAATGAAAACACAGAAAGGCTAAATAATTTGCCCAAGGGTGCACAGGTGGTAAGTGGTAGACTTGAACCAAATCTGAATCCAGGTACTTACGTGTGAAACTATTCTACCATGTTGCAACTAACCAGAATCACTCTCATCACCAAACATCATCATCACCACCACCACCACCACCACCACTGCAACTACCACCATCAGCACTGTCACTACCACCAGAGCCACCAGCACCACCATCACTACCACCATTACTATCACCAACACTATCACCCACCATCACTGCCATCACCACTATCCCAACTCCATCACCATGGCCATCACCACCACCACTACTGTCAACATCACTATCACCATCACCACCATGACCACATAACCACCATCTCTACCATTACCACCATTATCACCACTTCATCACCATCAGCACCGTCACTATCACCAACAGTACCGCCATCACCTTCATTACCACTACTACCACCACCACCATTTCCACAGCATCACCATCAGCATCATCACTACCATCACCACCACAGTCACCACCACTCTCACCACTATCACCTTCACCATCACCATCAGCAGCATCAAAAGTAGAAGTAGGCATTGAGCTCCTTCCGTTTGCTGGGTACTATACTGGGGTGCTATACAAACTAGCTCATGCCATGCTCCTAACAATGCTAGGTTTTCATGGTCTTGCTGTAACCTCTATTTCATAAATGGAGAAATCAAACTTCAGAGAAGTCGAGAAACATGCCCACGGAGCTAGTCGGAGGCCCATAAGATTTGTAATTTATTTCAGACTCAAAGTCAGTTCTGCTTCACATTCACGTGAATGCATTTCACTCCTGTTCTCCTGCAGCTGGAGGCAGCGGGTGGAGGTACTGCTCACTGGACATTTCGTAAAACTGGCTCCCCACTTCTCGACCACTGTGTTAGAAGTGGGATGCTAGAGATCACCTTGCCAAGCTGGTGAATGACTTTGTCTTTGGTGACTGCTACCAACTAATATATGAGATCAGTTGCTTGGTGACGGTGATGGTGCTAAAGGCGAGGGTGATAGTGGTGGTGATAATAGCAATGGATTGGTGACAGTGGTGATAGTGGTGGTGATGGCAGAGCTCAAATGGAGATTCTGAGCTCTGGGAGCTTTGGCCTAAGATATGCTGAAACCAGCCTGTCACTCTCTTCCATGAAGCCCTATACCACCCAGGTCAGTGCCACCTGACTTCACCAAAGCCTGCCGAAGTCTGACTTCAGGGAGTTGCATTTCTTCTCTTCTGGCTGAACATCAGCTTTGAAGATGAATCTCAGGCTTGATTTTCAAAATATTTTACTCCTGGCTGTTTCTTTTCTGTCCACTCCTACTCCAAGCGACCATCAGCTCGCACCAGCATTATCACAGTGGCTTCCTACTTAACAACCCCGTCCTCAGCTTTCAATCTTGTCTCTCTCTATTCTCAGCAGAAAAGCCAAACCGGCTTTGTAAAAGGCTAAATATGGTCATTTGATTCCTGCCTAAACCCTCTTATTGTGCGTGCGTGCGTGTGTGTGTGTGTGTGTGTGTGTGTGTGTGTGTTTTCCTTCTTCATTCCTCTCAGGAAAAAAAATCCAACCCTATGTCAAGATTTCCAAAACCCAGGGGTCTCTGGCCCTTCTCTGTCTCTTTACCCCTCTCTCACTGGCTCCCTGGTCCCTTTGTTTTTCCAGCATCTTGAGGACACCTAGGCGTGCAACAGGCACTACACACACTCAGTGCCTTAGTGTGAATCCTGTCTTCCACCCTGACCCCACCCCTTTGCCTACCTCCCACTCCATCTCAGCTTTGATGTCACTTTTTCAGAAAAAGCTTCCCTCACCCCTGAATCCAACTCCTACTCTTTTCCTTCAGAGCATTTATCACACCTGGCAAGGCACAGTTATGTGATGATCACTTGCTCACGGCCTGTCTCTCTCCCACAGACCTGTAACCTCTATGAAGAAAAGCACACTTGCTTTCCTTGTCTGTGTCCCTTCAATGACCAACCCAATCTCTGAGACAGAGCAGAGGCTAAATAAGGATGTGTTGCATGAATGAGCGTGTAAATTAATTATTAACCATTGACTTAAGTGAAAGAATGAGCTTTGAGGTGACTTAATCATTCTGGGCCTCACGTGTCTTGCAAGAGATGACCAGCTATGTCTTTCGTAAACAGATCATGCAGTGTTAGGAAGATTATACAAACGGTTAAAAACATAGCATTTCTCTTCTCCGATAGTACCATATAACTCTCACAAGTCTGCTATGTGTAAGCAGATAGTTGTCTTATGTAATACAGTAACTGCTGCCTTGAATTAAAGACATCATTATTTTGGAAAGTTGATCTTTCTCTGATACACAAAGTGAAGGATCCATCCCTCATATAAACACATAATCTTCTTGGCATGCTGCATGATTAAAGAGGAAATGTGATTTTATTTTTTTGGAAACTGATATTTCTCACAAAGCCAGGAAGAACTATCAGAATAAAGGGATGTTTGTTTGGGTGAATCACCAGCTTTGCACAAATCCCAAGTGCTAATTGCATAATGGGTCTTTACAAAATGCCATAATATGGGTTCGGCTGGTTTCTTCTGTTTGGGGTTTGAAAAATAGATTGTTTAGTAACCCATCAAAGATATATGTAAACCAAGTAAACAATAGAGCAGATGTTGACTGCTGTCTTGTGCCATGTAGACATAATTAAAAACAATGAGACACTCATGGATTCAAATGATAGAGAACAAACACAAATACAAAAATCAGTACAATATAAATGTAAACTGCATTTGCTGGACACCTGCTTTCCAAGTCCAAAATGCTGTATCATATTTCCCATGATGAAAAATGTGTTTAATGTTCTTTATTTACATATATATACACACACACACACACACACACACACATACATACACTGTGTTCTCCACTTTTCAGGAAGCCTGTAAAAGGCAATCTTCCACAATGAATATTTGCTTCAATTTCATCACTACTGACAAGCATACTGGACAGTTAAAAAATGTTATAAGCATAAATGTTAGTAAGAACCAGATAGCTAAAACTTTCACATTTATAAAACAAATTCAAGCCCCAGTTTGGGTGCGGGTAGGGTAGAGTTGGGCTTTAATCATTTGTCTTTGCATTTATTCCTTCATGTATTCATTTAAGAATTTGACTAAATTGATATGTTTATTTCCTAAAAGCTTTATGTATCTTTCTTTTTTAACTCAAGAGCATTTCCTAAAATCAAGATTTCATCATAGACAAAAAGATTACTGTTGACTAGAATATTTAAAGTATCATTCTAATTTTCTAAATATTCTGTTTTACCCCCTCAAACTCCTACTCTGTCTTCTGTTGGTTTTCAGTTCTCAGTTCTATAGGGAAAGAAATATCACCACACACAAAATGAAACGCATGATATAATTAAGAAAACAAGTGCAAATGCAATCCATTAAAAAAAAAGAAAGAAAGAAATAGAGCTTTTCTCTGCTGGTATCTTGAAAGACAGATTGAGGGCTCCAAATAAAATATATGATGATATGATGTGTTTTCTTCCAATTAGGAAAAAAAATAAATAAAAGCTGAGGTTAAAATGAGAGCTTTCTATGGCTTACTCAAGAGAAGAAACTTTCCTACATCCACAATTCCCAATCCACAAAATAAACGTCCTCGATAACGTGCAAAACGAAGCAGCATTCTTTTTCAGTGAATAATTGAAAAAGAATCATTTTTAAAAGCCTCAAAAAACCCATTGTTTAAAGATCACATCAAGCTCCTGTTGACTTGTCGTGAACGAATGGTGATTCGGCTTACAGTCAACTCGCCCTCTCCCTTGCCTGTTGTTTTTGGTGATATAGAAGGATGGCGGATTCTAATGTGATCTGCATCTCTTTATGCTAATAAAAGAGTGTCAGCCCATTTTCGCAGACAACACCATAAAGCATAAACACCAAATGGGAAACAAATAGGGCCGTGATGCCACTGTGAAACAAACCAATCAACCCTGAAACACCTAAGATAGATCACATCCCGTTCTTCATTCATTCTTTATAGAAAGGCAATGAAAATGTCTCTAAGTGAATCTGATTAAACACACGCACATACACAACCGCGCACAGGCGCACACCATCTCAGAGCTCAGGAAGGTTGTAAAGCACTAAATTCTTTTGATTGATGAAGCAGCCTTCACTGCACTGAGCAAAACAGCATGGCAAGGCAGGACCCCACTCCCTGAAATTCCTTTATGAACACGACCAGGCCCCGCAAGTGAACAAAAGCAGTGGTGCGGGGTGTATAAATCATTAATACGGTGCCGGGCAGTGACTGCGTTTCCTCTGTTAGTTGGAGAGCTCCTCAGTACAACAGGGATTTGGGGATTGGAATTGGCTGCGAAGAAATACACTCCATCATTCTCAGAGCCGATGATTCTCACAGCCTCGTTCTTTCCTCTCTCCCTCCTCCTCCCTAAGTCCAACAGCCTCATGGTTTGTTGCAATTGATTAGACAAAATCATAATGACTTAAAAAACAAAATCGGGAAGAGCTTCAAAGTTGACAGGTCGCCTGAACTCTTTCCCCTTTTGACAAGTCCTGCCTGTAAAGGCAAAGAGAAGGACCACTCCATTAATTGGAGCTATTCTTCCATTGCAGGAGCCTGGCAGAGGTCTCTCTGTAAATCATACAGAACCAGCCTGGCTGGCACAGTGAGGGGGAGGATATAGGGATGGTACAGAATAGTGGTTCTAAGTGTCGGTTCTGGGGCGAAAGTGTCTGGTTTTAAATATCAGCTCTCCCACCTAAGCCTTGGATTCTGCATCTAAAAATGAAGCCATTAATTTCAACTCCCTGGAGGCTTTTTGTGGGGGATTAAATGCGATAATCCATGTAAAAGTGCTTAGTCATGTGCTTGTCACAAAGCACTCCATAAAAGTTATTGATTATTTCATTATTTTAATTATTTTATTATTATGATCATCATGGTGGAAGAAGGCTGGCTTCTCTGGTTACCTAAATGGTCTTACAAGCCGCCCCTCCTAAGAGCCTCATTTTTTGAATGGAACCAAAAAGAGCCTTAAAAAAAAAAGAAGAAAAGAAAAGAAAAAAAGATGAAAAAGAAGAAAGGAAAAGAGTCTTCAGGAATCCTGAGTCACGTATTCTAAATGGAGACCCCCAGTGGAAGGTTCTGCCATTGCACCCTGAAGAAAAGAGAATTTCTCCACTCAACCCCTTCCCGTGTTCACTGCTCATTGCAAACCCTTAGGGGGGAAAAGGAAGAAAGAAAGAGAGCAAACAAACAAACAAAAAAAATTGCATAGTTTTATACAGATTATTTGGTTGAGAGAATCTGTCAGCGACTTTAAGCAGAGACAATAGATAGATCCAAAGCAAAGCCACTTTCAGGAGGCGCTGTTGTGTTTTCAGAAATTCCAGGAGTGGCCCGGATGAAGAGTGATGTGGAACTAGGAGTCCCACACCTCTTTCTTTTGCTTCAGAAGGAAACGCAGCAGTGGGGAACACGCTGCCTCTCCTAGAACAGATCCAGGGCCTGAAAATGCACACGTCAGCTTTCCCGGTCCATCCTGAAACTGGGGCACCCTCCCAGACATCAATGCCAAGCACCCAGGCAGCACGGGGCCCCCAGAGAGCCCCGCCAGACTCTCCCAGACTCTCCCGGGTGACAATCTACACTGTAGCAGGGTCCCACCGTATTAAAGCTTATGGGAATAAACTTCAATGTGTGCCCAAGTCTCTGGCATCACAGAATAATGACATTCTGAATGGAAATAAATGAAGGCCCTGCAGTGTGATTCTGTCAGCTTTTGAAAGTAAATAACTTCGCTACTGACAAGAGCAAGACAATTTTTATTTTCCCTCCTCCTGCCACTGAGCATTAATTGAGCTGTGTAGCCATATTACAATCCAGTGACACAAGCAGGACTGACAGCTCGCTGGAGGAAGAAAGAGAAGAGCCCCCACACAGGGTAGTGGAATCAAGAAGCTCCAGAGTGACACCCAAGTCCCTTGTGTCTGTGTCCTTGGCAGGCCGTGGATGCGTTAATCATGTTAATTTGAGAGAAATGGAAAACAGAAGTTTATGTCCAGCTTTAATAAGCAAATCCTACATTTCTTTAACACATTCCTTCCTTCATTTCTTTGTTGTTGTTGTTTTTGAGACAGAGTTTCACTCTTGTCGCCCAGGTTGGAGTGCAATGGCGCAACCTCGGCTCACTGCAACGTCTGCTTCCTGGGTTCAAGTGATTCTCCTGCCTCAGCCTCCCAAGTAGCTGGGATTACAGGTGTGCACCACCATGCCCAGATAATTTTTGTATTTTTAGTAGAGACAGGGTTTTGCCATGTAGGCCAGGTGGTCTCGAACTCCTGACCTCAAGTGATCTGCCTGCCTCTGCCTCCTGAAGTGCTGGGATTACAGGCATGAGCCACTGCACCCGGCCCTTCCTTCATTTCTTTAACAAACATCTATAGGCTGCTCACTGCATCCCAGGCACTGAGCTAAGTGTTCCCATTTGTATCTTACTTAATCTCACAAAGAACAGTATTAAATGGTTATTCTAATCCCTGTTTTTCTGAAGGAGCAATTAAGGCCCCAAATCAAAAAAAAGAAGAAAAAAAGTGACTTGCTCAATTCAGCTGGATCACCTAATTGAATAACAGAGTTGGGATTAAGCCTTCAGCTCATGATTTCTGTCCTACATACAACTTCAGAAACATTGGGGTTTCTTTTCTCTTCTTTTTTTAAAAAAAACTATACTTTGGGGGAAGCTGACACCAGCTGGCTCTAAATAGATCCAGGTTTTTCATCTGAATTTTGTCAGACACTTGAGACGGACAGCTGGCTACTGCAGTGTGTAAACCTCACTGTTCCTTCCGGGTTTAGGGACCAATATTGGTCTTACCTTTCCAAAAGAGCAGGGCTTGCCCCACGCTGGATTCAGGCAGAGCAAGAGGAAGCCAATCTACCGAAGGGAAAACCTGGGGATATTTGTTGTTTTTGATAAGGGGAAACTGGTCGTTGAGGTGAATCCTGAGCAAACATCAAATGCCAAAAAAAGAAAAGGCTAATCAAGACTAAACCTTTTATGCATTTACTCATCAGGCCTGGGAAATCGGAGTCACTTAAATCCTACAGCTGCCTGTACTTTTTTCTATGGCTGCAAAAGGGGAGAAAAAATATTCATTGCATCCCTGGGAACACACACTAACTTTCTGAATGCTTTCCACTCCAGTTCCACTTCCTAATTTTGATTCTGTTTAAACACACATAAAGAAAAGGATCAAAACAAGGTAAGACTGCTCTTCAGCTAGAGCTGGGCTGAGGGCTGAGGGCTGAGGGCTGAGGGCTAAGGACCACAGCAGCTTCCCAGTCCCAGGCCTATCATCTCAAAACCCTCCTTGGGATGTAGACGTTGAATGTATGGCTATTTTCCTTTATTGTTCACTACTGGCTGATGATCTGGCAGAGGGAAAAAAGCAGCAGCACAAAGAACTTAACTCTAGTCTTGCCCCTTGCAAATTGGGTCAAGGTAGGTGAATGAGTAATTCCAGACCAGACATGGCAGAGGATTCCCAGGCGATCCAGCAGGCCAAGTGGAAGTGTTCCAAAGTGTTGTACTGCATGCACGGTTCACAAAATGGCACAGAGATGAACAACATAACAGACTATCTATGAGGACAGGGGCCTTTGCTTTGCTCCCTGGGAGAGTCTAGAAGTACAGCTGGAGTTCCATAAACCTAACAGGAGTTCCATCAACATGGAATGGGTGGATGGGCAGGTGAATGAATATACATACACTTCCATGTTGATGGGAAAGTGATCACACGTGTGATTCAATGACTATGTTTTATTTGTTTTGGGCACATCTATGTTTAACACATAAGTTAATTTTTTAAAATATTAAGTAGATATCAACTCTGGTAATGGGTAGATTGGCAGAACTTAAGAAGCAGTGCCTGAATGTCTGAAGTTTGAGAAATACCAGATCACGTTAATTATTTCCATGTTAATAAGCATGCCCTTTGATGAAGTTTTGATAAAACATACCAACAGGACTCTGGGTGCTCCACAGTTAACGTCAGTTTTTACAGTTTTGGTCAACCTTTTCTCTCTACTTCCTCCCTGCCCAAACCTGGTTCCAAATCCTGGCTCTTTTTCAGCCGGGATCAATCAATCAGGGCTATAGCATGACAGGAAGATCAGAAACAGCAGTGAAAAGCCTCTTTCCCCAAACCCTCTCAGGAGCCAGGACGTTCCAACCACACAAGCTCTTTCCTAATTGTATGCCAGACTCAGGAACTGAATTTCAGGATCCTTCAGGGAGAACCCTGGCCAGCCGTGTCTCCCAGCAGAGACGGCCTGTGGGTCCAATGTTCATTTCTCTAGCTTGCGTGTATTCAGCATGGTTAAAGGGCCGGGGCCAGGGCTCTCTTGAGCTATTGTGCCTGAGAGTTGACCCTATCCGACACAGCTGCCCTCAATAGGGCCGGGTGAGGCAAGCTGCATCATGCCAAAAGCCATGGGCCAATGCTCAGCCCGGCAGAGTTCTCTTGGGCAGCACCCGGAAATAGGAAACTTTATTGATGAATTGAACTTTCTTTGGTTTTCTTAATTGAATTAAACAGCACACTGGGACACCTCTCCCCGCCCATTAAAAAGGTCTCTGCAGATGGGGCAATTACGCCCACACTTGTCAGCTCTGCTTCATTCGCAGGATGACATGTCCTGCTCATCACCCAGCCCCCTTAGGCACAGAGGCAGCAACCTGATTTTGTTTACAATGCTGCAATTTATTTCCCTTCCACAGGACTATTATTTGCCTGACAAACTACACTGTTTTTACCCGGCCAATATGAATAAACAAGCATTATGTTTCCTCTTGGGGCAGAGAACCTGGTTAAATGAATCAGAAAACCCTAAAAAAGATTGTCTACCCTCAGTCCATCAGCTACTGAAGAATTACTCAAGGGTCAGCTGTAAGAAAAACAGATGGCAGGTGAGCACTAATAACACGGACTTTCTCCAGCTGGGCAAAGGCAGGAGCGGCCAGTTGCATGTTCTGACACAGAAACTGCCTCGAAATGGCAGGCAGAGCAGGCAAATGGCACAAGGCTTTGGTCTGTGGATGAACAGATGCTTACAATTTTCACAAGTGATTGCTGGATTAAGTAATTTTAAAGCAGAGACAGCCCACGTGGCCCTGCAGTCCGTGTCCACAACACGAGGCCCTCCATAGGTTCCCCAAAGCGGAGAAGCACAGATGACCCCCAACTCACCTGAAATGTGGGCCTTGCCTGGCTGATAACAGCCTAACATTTCATACCTTCTCTTAATTGGAAAAGATCAGAGAAACGAGAAAGACTGGTTAACCAATTTACGACGTAAGACATCTCACTAGAAAGAGACCGAGGAACCTTTCTTCTTTCAGGGAGCCACCTGGGCCTGGAAATGTGCTCATTCCAGCCACTTAAATTCCTTTAAACAATTCAGACATGAAGCTAATCTATCCTAATTCTTTTCTGCGTTATTGACACTATTGACTACCCCCAGTCCACAGCACTATCTAATAAATCAACATGGGATTAAGCCAAAAAGAAAGAATGTGATAAAATGCCATTTGTCCATTTGTCCCCCTATAAATCATCAGATGGAGTAACACAAGGTAAGTAACTGCAATGAGAATTGAACTTTTCTACACAGCCATAATTGTTATGACCTACCTAATGTTTCCAAAATTTATAACCGTGGCTGGTGCATGGGGCCACCCTCCCCACTTCCTGCAGCCTTCGTGCGAGAGCCCATCTTCCCCAGGTTATTCTCTGCACTGAGAATCGCTTTCTAATTAAAGACAGAAAGCGTTGATATGCAGGTTTCAGTTCAATTGCTTTCGATCTGAAGATGTCCACAGTGAGCAATGGCTTCATTTACCGGGAATTACCCTTTGTACAAACCACTTCACTACTTAAAACAAACCACATGGATCATCATTAAGTGGGAAAAATTACCAATCTTCGAATATTGACAGTGGCATGGCCCACTTTAGAGGCTCTCTTCTCCCCCCTCTAATGTGGATTTTAAGCATTTGACTTATTTTTAAATTTAGGCTGATAAAAAGGTTCTCAGTGAATAGGGTTTGACGGATGAGAAGCTTTCTTAGAACAGTACTGAGAGACGCTGATGGTGGTGTAAGAACAGAGAAAATTAAGTTAATACGTTACTGATCCTCTTTCAGGGCATTAAACTCAATGCAAAAAAAAAAAAAAAAAACCCAGCTCTGGGTGGAATCTGACATGCAGTTGGCATCAGAAGACAAATCTCATCATCCATCCTCTCTGTTGCCTCACCATACCTTACCATGAGATGGGTGCTATGAGGTTTGTCCTCTGTTACTTAGAATGGAAATAAATCATCTCTAGATTTCTGTGTCCTGTGTATATATGCATGTGTATGTGTGGCTGTTTTCTATTCTTCTCTATCAGGAAAACAAAATAGGTTCTCTTTTGACCTAGCTTGTTGCAAAGCCCCCTAATGTGAAATTGTATTCAGAATTATTCCTCAAAGCAAGAATGGTTCCATGAGTACTTACTTTGGAACGTGGAAGATTTTGTATTGGGGATATGTAAGTTCGAAGTTCAGCTTCAAGAAGATTCACTGTCAAAGAAGACACAGCAATGAAGCCACTGCAGTGTATCAAGAAAGGAGATTGAGGCAGGGACTTTCCCTGGACAGCAAGATTGAAGCCAGTTGCTCCAAGGACTACTTATCCGTTCCATCTGAAAGTAGTTGACAACCACAAAATATATGCTGTATGCTAGGGGTGTGTGTGTGTGTGTAAGTATGTGTGTATGTATACACATTTGTGTGTTCCTATGTGAGTACATCACTGGGTCTGATATCTAGATGCCAAAAGGACTATTTAGCATTATTCCACCTTGCAGTTCTAAACTGTAGTAACATCTCAGATGTGGAGAAAAAGAGAGGAGCAGGAGAAAAGAAAAGAAATCGTAGCTGTAAGAGAACACTTATCTAGATAAAAGTTACTACAACATATAAATAAGTGAAACAGGATAAGTCAAATAATGTAAATGTCAAAGTTGCCTCTTCATCGGCCTAAATAAATAAATTATTCGTGGCAAAAGTGATATGTTGTCACTTACACTTGGCCATTCAGAGTAGACTCTGATGCTGAGGCACCCCAATTGATTTTTGTTTTTATGAGTTGTCTTATGGATAAATCCAGGAGAATTTAGGAGGAAAGGTTGGATGTTCATGCTGAGACAAAGAAAGCATTTGATGAAGTCATTTTCCTTAGCTATTGGATAAGGAATAATCATATGAAACTGCATTCCAGAAAAATATACTTCAGGGAAGACTCGATGGCCACTGATCAGAGTTTGTGGATTTATAAAACAGAATGATAAATGCCCCAAAATAAGATCAATGTGGGTTGATTACTATCTTATGTGATTGGTGACCTCAATGACAAAGACTTCTGAATTATGTTTACTACTAAACGATTATAACATAAAATTGTTTTCAGTGAAGGTGTTACTTATAAATGTTGCCTGACTCATCCACTTGATCAATTTACTTTGAGATCAAAGATTAGCCTTCTTTTCACCAAAATTAGCTAGAGATCCAATAATAGCTACAGATTAAAGGCAGATAAAAAATACAGTAGTGATGTCTGGGTACAAGATACATAAATCATATCGATAAGTAGTATGTGGAGATTAGAGTGAACTATTTCACACTCTTAATCAGCCGATTGTCTGGATTGCTAAATAAAATAAGTGACGTGCGACTTTTAAACAAACTACCATGACAGTAATGGCCAGGAGAGATGACTCCAGGTATACCATTTCCACCCTAGCGGTGAGCTTCCAGGAAGGGCAAGAAAACCTAATTCTGAATGAGACAGGCAAAAATAAATGACTGCCTTTATTATACTTCAGGCATTCAGTGAAGCTCAGAGAAAATACACACACACACACACGCACACCATTCCCACATTATGTCATAGTATCACATTATAAACACTTTCACAGATAGCATTGCAAGTCCTTTCAGGGGAGGGGGAGATGCATTCCAAAGCACATTTCAAAATCCACCCTCCATCTATATGGAACCATGATGCTGATTTAGTCACTTCTAAATATTTGTTGTGCCTGCCAATGTTTCCTTCAAGCCTCCCCTTTCCAGAGCAGGGGTGTTTTTCCTCGTGGGAGAGACTGCCTGGAAGATGCTGAGAACCTTTGTGTTTGTCTTATATGTTTGTTCTTCTCATGGCAAGAATAACCTCTCACTCAAAGTCACTATCTTCTTTCCTAAGTTGTGCCCAAATAAGCAAGCCTATTTAATAATCTAGAAAGCAGAAACATAAATGTGTTTTTGAAAAATGCACCAACACCACCACACAAAGGAACAGAGAACACTGGGTACCTATAGCTTTCTACTTGTTAGGTAAATGATATTCAAATTGATTAATAAATAACATGAAAAAAGTAAATGTAAAAGGCAAAAGATCAACTCATAGTAATAATGTGATAAATCCAGCTGAGGCTTAGCATCTATAGAAATGCTCATTAGAATTTTCTTCTGGTGAAAATAACTGGTATAAAACGCACACACACACACACATTTACACACACACCCACAGCAAAGGCACAGAAATTGTAGATGAAGCATATAATACGTTATCAATACTCTCTGGGGAAATGTTTCCTGGCATGATTTACTCAATGATGAATGTAATAAAATAATATTTAAAAGAACAAATTTGTTCCCAAGATTTTTTAAAGACTGTTCTCAAAAAGACTTGCAACAGAAAATACGCCTAAGAAATATTTTCTGGAGGCAACCAACTTGATAGAAAAGCACCCAAATGTTCAACACAGAATCCTGACATTTTATAAAAACATGTATTCCTGTAACACAGGTTGAAATTGAGGGTCTTGGGGAAGAGGGCCACTCTCAACTCTTGCAAAGGAAGTTTTGTTCACACATTCATGTTAACAAATGGTACTCTTGAAGGGAGTCCATGGAAAAACAGATAAAATGAGTATAATCACCGTAAACTCTTCACAGAATAGGATGGAGATCCTGGGAGGGGAAAAGGATTTTCATCTGCATGACAAAACCCCTTCTAACCCTTCAGATCACATCCACAGCCCCTGCCCAATGACAGAGAGCTGGCCTGTCACCCTACAAGGGCAGTGTTGAGCTATTTCCCAAGCACAGGAACCAACTCAGGAAGCAATCCTTCCAATAAAGAAAGAATGACAGAGCAGAGAGGGTCCCAGGGCAACATTCTGAGAAACAGAGTAAGGTGTCAAAAGACTGAAATGTGTACAACGAATGGAAAACAGAGCAAACACAGACTCCCTCAGCAAGACCACTAAGGAGAAGTGAAAGGGAGAAAAAAAACCCACAAAAAAATAAATTAATTAATTAAAAATTAAAAAATACACACCCTTACACATGCCAACAAAGACAACATCCTAAACAGCTCACCTTCATCACAGCATTGCCAGCGAGTTTGAAGGCAGTCTGGGGCTGACACACTCCAGAAATTCAAATGCTCCGATCCCATGCGGACCGAATATAGCACGACACAAACTTAGGAAAACACACACACACACACACACACACACCACCACCACCACCACCATCACCACACACACCACACTTCTGCTTTCCACTCCCTATTAAATCAGCGGAATTAACACTGCAGGCACCGGAATGCCTCCACAAAGATTCAAACTCTTAGCATCAAAGGGGTCTTAGACTCAGATCACCACGAAAGGCACTGACACAAGGAAGATGGTAGCAAGGAAAAGGCAGTTTTCCATGTCAAACTCCGGGTACCCAGGCTGGGCATCAATCGGTTTTAAAGTATTCAGACAGGTGCAGAAACATCTCAGCGCGAGGTGCCGGGCTACACAGAGAGTGGGAGGCTTCTATCCACCCTTTCCCTCACAACGCGGGAGCCCCCTCCTCAGAACCCCCATAAGGCATCAAAGCGCAGCCCAGGACGCACGGGGACCCATCTGGCCGAGCCCCGGGGAAAGCAGCCACCGAGGGCACACGCGCGCCTTACCTGCTGTAAGTACATAAAAGTCAAGGCACACGAAAGCTGGGGACACATGCCCACGTTGGGGAGCGCCACGCAGGTGGCCCCCGTCAGAGGATGCTGCATCATGTCTCTCTGGCGCCCGCCGAGCCCGAGTGGGGACGCTCGCATGCAATCACGTTGCTGTCTGCCTGGGCGCTACAATTTTTTTTTTTTCTTTTTAATTTTGCTGGTTATCTAAGTCAACGACTGGTGGCTCGCGCTGTCTCTCTCTCTCTCTCTCTCTCCTCTCTCTCTCTCTCTCTCTCTCTCTTCCTCCCTCCCCCCACCGCACCCCGCCTGTCCCTCCTCCCTGGCTCTCCCTGCCTGGGGATGTGCTAGATCCCGGCGTTCCTCTGCCTCCAACTAAAACACTTGCGGGGACCTGGAAACTAGTTGGTTCCCTTCGCGCGGTCGTCTGGCTTTTCTGGGTTGTTGGGCCTGCTTATTGATCCCCTGGAAAGTGGAAGGGGCCCCCTACCCCATGCCCCTGTGAAGGTGACAAGAGAACGGGCAGAGGGAACTTCTCTGGAAGGTGCAGGGGGTGCGCTGCCCGCCCGAGGAGGCTGAATGGGAGAGGGGCAAGGATAGCGCGAGGGAGGGAGGGAAGGGAGGGGAGGAAGGGGTGGGACGGAGGTACGGGGGAGGGGGGAGAGACAGAGAGAGAGAGAGAAAGAGAGAGAGAGAGAGGTTTTGACTCACACTGAAGCTCACTCCGTTGGTCCTGATGCTGTCTGTCTCCTCATTTGTCAAATGGGTCCAGGGGAAAGATTTTTTTTTTTTTCCTTTTTTTCCTTCCCTCCCCTTAGCCTTTTTTTAAAAAAATCACTTATTATTTTTTGTTTAAAAAAAAAAAGACTCACCAAAATTTAAATTGGGTCTGCTAAAACCCTCCGCCGGTGAGCAGGCAAACGAGCGCCCCGCGTGCCCGGCATCAGGCGAGCTGGACAATTAGCGCGATGGCCCAGCTGGGACCTACAGCGGTAGATGTTGGTGGCGGTGCGTTTGCCCGATTCCTTGCCAAATAAACACAGAAAAGGGATTTCCCCTCCTCAGGAGGTGGAGTGCTGAGACGTTAGGGGCTGGGAGCAGGAGGGAGCTCGGGCTGAGGGAGGGGAGAAGGTTTCTGCACCCCCCAGCAGCGCACTGAGGCGCCGATGCACCCCCAGGCGTTTGGGGCGCAGCTTTCGCTCTGTGCCTCGCCTTGGTTGGGCAGGCAGCCCCGAGCACAGCGAACCAGCCCCTGAGCTGTTCAATGAGAGCAACCGCCCAGGCTGGCGTGGAAATCAAGCCTGTTGGACTAACGTGCCAGCTCGGGGCGACTAGAAGGGGGCTTCTCCCAGCCCAGAACACCCGCTCCTCTCAAATTATAAATGCACAGGGTAGGGAAGTCCGTGTCTGATAAGAGATTACTCCGTCGGCTGCAGGGAGCAAATTACAATGGTTTATTTATTTATTTTTTATTCTTGCCTGTCCAGCCCTCCTTGGTCAAATTAACATTCTGCTCTTGCAAGCGGGTCTCCCCTCCCCTTTATTTTATGAAGTAATAATTATTCATTAGTAGATTTCGTTAGTCTTTATGCAATAAAATAGGATGTGATCTGCAAATCAAAAGAAAATATTAAGACTCTAACTCGTCCTTGGTCTTCACAGAAAAAAAAAAAAGCACATACTTGGCAGCAATAAAATCGTGATCAGGAATAGTAGCCATATTTTTTTAATATAGATTTTGACCCAATGATTGGATTTTCTTTTTTTTTTTTTTTTTGTTTTCAGACCAAGGGATCAGCTGTCTGAACAGCATCTTTTTGGATTGTTGGGTTTCCCGAAAGAAATCTTTCTGACATCTTCTCAGTGACCTACAGGACGGAGCCCTACCTGGGAGGGGATGGGGGTTCTCTCACAAAAGAATATTTGGGGCAGAACGCTGGAACTGGCCACCAGGGACATCCCAAATGTCCCCTCCTCCTCAGGGCTCACCCCGACATCCTCAGCCAAATGAAGGCTCTGAACCCAGCCGTCAGTTCACAAGGCACAACTCACTTCACAGGCTAATCAAAATGCTTTCTGAAGAAAAGAAAACTAATTATCCCACGGCTCTATTTTTTGTTGTTGTTCTGTTTGAAATAACTATGAAGTCTTCACTCTGCCTAACACTAGGCCCCAACCCGCTGTTTCTTTCTACTTTTCATCTTGCAGAACCAGTGCCTCCAACCATTCTGGGACTCACACATCCCATCAATTTAGCAGGGACACAGTAGCATCTTTAACCCCTTAGCCCTACGCAGAAGTTCATTCAGGGGATTGGTAGAGTAGAGGCTGCTATTCTGTACTGCTTTTATTAGGGGTGCTGGCAGTGGTTAGTTTGAAAAACATTTGCTGTATGTTGCATCAGAAGTCACATTCATGGCACAAGCTTTGATTAACAAATACAAGAATTCCCTCTTTTATTCTCTCACTTCCTACCTGCCTTTATTTATTTTTGCAATTCACAAAACTAAAGAGAAAGTCACTCCACAGAGCACAAATGGAGTAAAAGACCAACCATTCTGCCTTTCCAATCCTCAGTCTCCCTTTCCCATTCTTTACTGTTGCCTCAAGCAATCTGCTGTACTGACGGATTCGCACTGCTTTCCTTTATTTATTTTTTTCTCTTGCTGGCATTGGAAAAGCCTGTAAATACCCCAAGAAGAGGAGAGAATTTTTTCCTTCAGCTCATTTTCATAAGAAACATGATAAATAATACATAGCACTTTAATAAGACTTTATCTGAATGGTTTAATGAAAAACAAATACATTATGTAAAGACCCAATAACTGATTTTGGCTATACTGAGACAATACAGATTTTCCGGTCCGTTTTCTCCCCAAAGTTGGAACTCCTCAGTGGTGATTAGATCCCCACAGATCCATCTTGCAATAACGGCTCAGACTTTCCCTCCAACTTAGGTTTTCGCACTCAGACACACTGAACATCTGCAAAGCACAACAATGAGAACCAGACCTAAATCCACGTCAAAATTATTTGGAGTCAGGCTCTGTTCTCTGGATAACTAAGCCTGAACATCCCTCCACCAGTGCATGCAAACACAATCAAACACGGGGACAAGTCCCCTCGCCATAAACACTGCAACCATATTAAGGAGCCCAGAGGAACACTTTCTCATTGATAACATCAGTGCTCCTTAATCAGGAATAGGGCATCCAATGACCCCAGATCAAATGATAGCATCATATCCACAACCATTGCTCACTTGAAGACAAAACTTTGCCAGTCTTTTAAGCAGCATCTGGGGGTAGCGAATTTGAATTCCATCTCAACAGAGACTGAGAAAGAGTCATATCAAGTCCACTAGCTCTGGCATGATTCTCCAACATCAATAAATGGGAGAAGTGGGGAAAGAAAACACTTTTATCTCTCTACAAAAAAATGTCTGGCCATTCAACATCACGTGGGTTCATATTCATTCAAGGGCCACCCTGCCTGCATTTCAGCTACAAGGACCCTTAATGGAATGGTTATACATACCCCACAGGAAGCTGAAAAAGCACAGGAAGATTGGCAATGAATAATGTCATCTTCAAATGAAACCTCCTTAGGCAGAAGGCAACTACCCAAGTTTTGACTCATAAAATAATATTGTAACTTTTTCTTCCCCAAAATTTGCCAGCAGTTTAAAAGAAGAATGGAAATCATTTTTTTTCTTGTTTTCATAACTATTTATTATAACTTCCCAAGGGTGTTAAAATAGCAGACATTCCAGTAAAAAAAAAAAAAACTTTCTATAAGAGTTGCCATACCTCAGAGCAAGAAAAACTCCAGTTAGAAAGAAAGACTTGAACTTCAGTGTAATCATCTATACTGGGGTTAGCTCAGTGGCAACGCCAAGGTGCGACTTAGAAATATTTTACTTTCACTTGCAAATTTAATGTGGGCGACGACATAGTCTCCATCTTCATTAAAGCGAGCATGAAAGTATCTTTAGAAAACTTTATTATTTATCTCTATCAAAAGCACTTTGATTCACTGACTTGTTTGAACACCTGAATCGTATTTAGTTAGTGCTGATCTCATTCCAGGCACTGTTCTAGCCCCCAGGTCTGTATCAGTGGGGCCAGACACACAAAGGTCCCTGACATCAGACACTTTACATTCTAGTGGCTGGAGGAGGGGCAGCAGAAAGTAAATAATACAGATAAGAAATAAGTACAGTACAAAAGATGGTGGTGAGTGCTGTGGGAAGCATAATAGACAAGATCAAGATCTGGGAATTAGGGAAACCAGGGTAAGGCAGATGGCAGGGAAATCTACCTAAAAAGCACACTTGCTCTGAAAAATGCAGTTTCAGCTTCAAGAAAGCCCCCTTGCAGCCTGCTTCTTCCAATCTTATTGCCTAAGCCTCAGATTTGTTTAATACGGATGGTCCCCGACTTGCGATGAGGTCACATCTGGATAAATCCATGGTAAGGTGAAAATATCCTATGTCGAAAAGATACTTTCCACTTGTGATATTTCCAACTTACAATGCGTTTATCAGGACATAGCCCCATTGTAAACTGAGGAGCATGTCTACATGAGTTCTGGAGTTCTCATGGGTCAATCTACTAGGGGTAGCAGTGAGAAGTTTGGCACTTCTAACGTAGACATTAAGCTAGCCTGTTGGCCTCTAGAATGAGGTCTCAGCCCCTGATGGTCCTTCTGAGCTGTATTTTGCAGAAGTTCCATTTCTCAGACACAGTTTCTCTAGGCAAAAGCATGATCACTCCACGACACTGAATCAGAGGGCCCAGGATTTTGGCAGTGCTCAAATGAGCACAGCGCTCCTTTTTCAGAGTAAAGGGCTGCGTCCCAGGCAGAACCAATTCCAACCATTCAGCAGCAATAGCTTTGCATGTAATGACAGGATCGAGATTAGAGCCTGCTTCTGTGTAAAGGACCCTCAGACTCCTCTAGCTTTCCAGCCTGG
The DNA here is from genome assembly GCF_049350105.2 of Macaca mulatta. NCBI lineage: Eukaryota > Metazoa > Chordata > Mammalia > Primates > Cercopithecidae > Macaca > Macaca mulatta. The sequence goes on along the minus strand of NC_133425.1, from coordinate 8,576,700 downwards.
GTGTGGGTTGTCAGTGAGTCCAGGACTAAAAATAAACCACGCTTGCAAGAGCAGAAACACAAGTGCAGGCAATACCCAGTTCACAACTAGCTCCCACTACAAATGCGCTTTTCAAAATTACATTGGTGGTTTAGAACAGTTTACGGCCATCTTTTGCCTAAAAGACTGACATCAGTTAACAAATGAAATCAAACAATTAAATGAATAAAATGCCCACCAATAATACATAGATTTGACATCACTGTGGAGAAATGGGTAACCTCAAACACAGATGGTGGGAGTCAAAACTGGTACAGTCCTGCAGATGGTATTAATATTTTGGTGCTCACTACCAAAATCTAAAATATGCACATCTTTCAAAGTAACTATTCTAATTCTAGATATCTGTCCTGCTGAAATATTTGAGCTAGACACATGATACATAAACCAGGATATTCACTCCAGCATTGCTTGTAAAAGCAAATACAGTTGCCCCCTGAACAACACAGATTTGAACTGTACAGGACCACATATGCACAAATTCTCTGCCACGTAAGAGACCCAGAGACAGCAAGACCAACCCCTCCTCTTCCTCGTCCTCCTCAGCCTACCTCATGTGAAATGAGAAGGATGAAGACATTTATGATGATCCACTTCTGCTTAATCAGTAGTAAATATGTTTTCTGTTCCTTATTATTTTTTCTTTTTTTTTTTTTTGAGACAGAGTCTCGCTCTGTTGGCCAGGCTGGAGTGCAGTGGCACAATCTCGGCTCACTGCAATCTCTGCTTCCCAGGCTCAGGCAATTCTCCTGCCTCAGCCACCTGAGTAGCTGGGATTACAGGCGTGTGCCACCATGCCTGGCTACTTTTTGTATTTTTAGTAGAGACAGGGTTTCACCATGTTGACCAGCCTGGTCTCAAACTCCTGACCTCAAGTAATCAGCCCACCTCGCCATCCCAGAGTGCTGGGATTACAGGCGTGAGCCACCGCGCCCGGCCTTCCTTACGATTTTCTTAATATTTTCTTTACCCTAGCTTACATTATTGTAGGAATATATATATAATGCATATAACCCACAACATATGTTTTAATTCACTGTTTGCTTTGAGTCAATAGTGGGCTAATCATAGTTTTGGGGGAATCAAAAGTTATACACAAATTTTGGGCTGGGCATGTTGGCTTAAACCTGTAATCCCAGCAGTTTGGGAGGCCAAGCCGGGTGGATCACTTAAGGTCAGGAGTTCAAGAGGAGACTGGCCAAGATGGTGAAACCCCGTCTTGGAACAAACATACAAAAATTAGCCCTCAGGCATAGTGGCAGGCACCTGTAGTCCCAGCTACTTGGGAGGCTGAGGCATGAGAATCACTGGAACCCAGGAGGCCGAGGTTGCAGTAGGCTGAGATCACCCCACCGTGCTCCAGCCTGGGCAACAGAGTGAGTCTGTCTCCAAAAAAAAAAAAAAAAGTTATACACAAATTTTCTACTTTGTGGGGGGTTGATGACTCTAACCCCCATGTTGTCGAAGGGTCAACTGTAATAAACATCAATAGAGGAAATAGGGGATAAAACAAGGTATAGCACATGCATGCAATGCACCAGTTAAAAAGAATGAGGGGCATCTGTGTGCTTTTCCTTGGAAAAATCTCTAAGAAAGATCTCTAAGAAGTTTCAGCATATATATAATAAAATTTCACATGTGAAAAATCAAACCAAAACAGCAAAACTCCACAATTCTTTAAAAATATGTGTGTGCATGCATATAGACATCCACATATGCATATGTATGTGCATAAATAGGCATACATGCAATCATGTGAAGTGCATGCAAAAGGGCCCGGAAAGGTATAAGTCAATCCAATAAATGCTTTTAGATCTAGGGTAATAGAGGAGGGGCGATTGGGGGGTTTCAATTTTTATTCTTTACAGATTTATGTTGCTTGGATTTTCACAATAAGAATGTGTCTGTGTATTACTTTTATAATAAAATGAAACAATTATATTATTATCATTGCTACTACAAGTACTACTATGATTGTTGTTATTATAAATCCCCCAGGCTACATGTTCCTAAAGAATAATTTTTTTAATGGTGGTAACTTTCCCTGGCTAGTACATGAAAACCTGCTTAAAGCCACTACTGAGTTGCAATATTCTAGATAATTAAGATCCACAACCAAAAAGAGAATGGACTCAGCTACACAGCACCTTAGCGTCCATACAGGATTTCAGTAACCCAGAATCTCGTATCCGTTTACAGCATAACTTCTCAGGTACAACGATTTCTGCTTATCTCATCAGAAATAAAAATAAAAATACCCAGATCCTCGTCCTACCCCTTCCTCAGGTGCCAAGGCTGCTTAGAAACTGACTGCCAGGTTGGAAACCTGCATACGTTTCTGGAGAAGACAAGGGATGCAACTGATTTGCAAAAACCCAGGTATGTCTGATTCTCAACTACCCATCTCACAGGGTGGGGTAGTTTGTCTTTACACCAAGTCTCACATGTAAAGCAGGAAGTTGTGGAAAATGAGTTTGTCCTTTTTTGCTCCTATAAGCCATGGCCCAAACTGCCTTCCCTCCTCCCTGCAGGCACAATGAGGAGGCAGCTCAGGAGGCACAGTGTCTTCTCCCTTGACCCTTGAGCCTTGTCTCTCCTCCTGTCGTCTCACTGGCTACTGACTATAGCTCCCCTGGAGCACAAGGTTGGAAAATGGGATGTTTCAACCCAGTTCTTCCCCCAACATGGGGTTCTGCTATATGCCACTCAGCAGGATGTCTGCATTTACCTCTACACATAGCTCACATTTTTTGAGGGTGAACAGAAACACAGGACTCAGGGGCAGAGGGAAGGGACACAAGGCTAGGCTCCTCTTAACTCCTGCATTCCTGCAAGCAGAGGAACAGAACTGCCGCAAACCAGCTCCTAGGAAACACCATGAATGTCTAAAGCTGTTGTAGATTCCAGTCTGCACGCCAAAGAAAGGCCCAAAGAGTCCCAGGACTCTGAAAATGGTTGCATGGCCCACATCCATGGCCAGGGGCAGGCTAGGGAGCCTATTCATTGCAGCAAAAGCAGCCGTATGCCCATCTTGCAGTTGTTCTGCATCTTCAGAAACACACAAACTGGTTTTAATTCAAGCTCTGCTACTTGCAAGCTATTGTGAGCATGAGCATGTGAGCTAATCATTCCGAGTTTTAGTTTTTTTTCATCTGTAAAATGGGGTCAGTGGTAGCACCCTTAGAGAACTACAATGATTCTCAGACTTCTTGTCCCCTAGCCCTCAAATACATGGACAGTTCTAAGAAAAGTTTAAAAATGGTAAAGAGATTGCATGAAAATTAACAGCTTTTAAATTTCTTGCCAAGGTAGTACATTAATACATACACACATAAACTCATATACGCTGTCTACTATCATTAGCATTTAATAAAAGAAACAGCATTTTATACCAAATGCAAAAAAAAAAAAAAAAAAAGGACATAATCTGAAAATAAAGGACAGTCCTTCAAATTGATTAAATTTAGGTCTATTAAAATTTTCACTAAATTGCCCTTAATTTTCTCATTTAGCTGCAGTCTGTTGAAAATGTCATTACAGAATCCAATGAGTCCGTGGATCTGCATTTGGGAACCACCGAGATAATGAATGTAAAGTGCTTCTTAGCATAGGCACTGGTACACCAAGTATCAACAATACTTGTTAGCTATCACAGGGAGACTAAAAAACAATTAATAGTTACTCTTTAGGCTTGAATAACTATTCTTTTTACCCCCACAGGTGCACTGCAGCAAAACAAACCAAACATCCTTCTCATTTCTGAGTTCCCTGAACCACAGAGCAGCATGCCTTTCACTTAGGAGAGGCTTAATAAAGGTCAAATGAATTGAATTTGTTGGATCACCAGAGTTTATTCTTGTTCCTCAATGACTCAGCCCTGCTCGTTCAAGGCCACCTGAAAGATGGAGTTGTGATGGGGTATTTGGGAACTCTTTCTGGTTCATATGAGGGTATGCCTCAAACACAAACAGTAAGACTCCAAAAGGTGTACTCCCCTGAGTACACCTACAGTGAGGAGTACACCTTTTGGAGTCTTGCTTCTTGGTGTGAAGACCTAGCTCTGGATCATACCTTTGCAGCTGCTATTATATGTCTATTGACATACAAGTTCTTAAAACCTCAGTTTCATTCTCTCTAAGGAGAATAATGATACTTTTCCTTCCTAAATTGTTGAAAGATAAAATCATGTAATATATACAAGTCACAAAAATGGTGCCCATTATCTAGCAACCACTCAATATATAGCAACTATTATTATGAGGTATTTTTATTTTCAGCCCCTGACCAGTTGATGAAATCACCATTCCTCCTCCTTTGCAAAAAAATTACACAAACAAGACCAACAAAGTCAATATATTTATGGAAGGACTAACTTCAGATACAATTTTCTTTTTGAAAAGTTTTTTAAATGACATGGCACTATACGAAAATGTATAGACATCATAGACATCGCCTTTCTGCCCTGGTCTTCTGAGTACACAATTTATTTAACCTTGCTAATGAATCAAATGAATGAATGCAAGCTTGCACATTAGCCCTTGTCAACTAAATTCTTCACCAACTGTATCTCACACAATATCAGGTCAAGTCCTTCACTATTTTGTGAAGACTGACAAGGGTAATACATGTTAGAAAATTACTTCTGGCCAGATGGTAATTAATTTTTTTTCTGATCTTCACAAAATCCTGCAAGGTAGATGATTTTTATAGTTCCAGTTTACATAAGAAGAAACTGAGGGAAGAAGTATATATCTTATCCTTCTAATAAGAGATGGAAAACAGAATTTTCAGGTCTATTGAACAAAGTGAGAAAGTATCCTTTTAAATCATGCTATACAAACAGCAGTAGAGATGCTGCTTACAAAATCACCATTGTCATCATCATCATCATATTCATCATTTTTTACAATATCTAAACCTAGCAAGCACTTCTGTGAAGAACTACTCCATGCCAATTTATGTTCAAGCTTTCATTTTCCAGAAATATATCACTGACCCCAGTCACCTAATTTTATCATACGAATTTTTCCTAGCTTTCTTGTCCTTACTCAGTTACAGCAAGGGTAAGTCCCACCCTATCCACAGCTTACCCTAAGCTTTTCAAAAGAAATGATTCTGCTTCAGTCTTTTTTTTCTTGCCAACGCTTTCCTATCATCATTCCTGGCAAAAGTGACAAGTTATGGAGACAATGTTCTATCAGAGCAGCCAACTGACATATGTCAAAAGAGACCCGAGACACACTAGGCAGAACCCCAAATTAAAAGGTATACAGAGCAAGCAAATAACTTCAATTCCTACAGCAGCCTTCCTGAAACAATCAATTCCAGGAGGTGATGCAAAGAGAAGGTGCAGCGTTTGGCGCTTGAGAGGGTGGGAGTCTGTTTCCAGTGCACAGGACTGAATGTAAGTGCGTGGGACAAGGGAGGGTAGGCGGCAGAGACAAAAACAGCTAAGTGGTGATTTCTCCTAATGAACAAGTGGGTGGGAAGGTCTACTTTGGGAACCCTCCACCCCACCCACTCTCTGTGTTTCGACTTCTGGATGAAACTCAAGCAAATCTGAAGGCAAACAAAGCCTGCAGAAGATTCTATGTTTCCTCTTTCATGAGCTTGGCTGCAAGGTTCTTTGACCCCAGAAATGCTCAGAAATTTTATCTTTAAAGTAAAAGATGAGTTGTCATTAAGCATTTCTTACTAGAAATGACTTCACCTCTAACACCTCCAGTTCTGGATTAATCCACCTTGACCTCTACCTTCCCAAGGTCCCGTCCTGGAACACAGGTCAAAGACACCCCAAGAATTCTTAGTCCCTGGCATCACTGAATACCCTCAAAGTCTGATGATTGTTGTAGGTGAGCTAGGAAGGATGTAAGGAATCATACAAAACTAGGTTTATCTGCAAAACTTACAAGGTTACATTGGGAATGTATTCGGTATTGGGTAGAAAAGCTTCCTGGCTCTCAAAATCTCACCTCAGCAAACAGACAGTCTCTAGGATTCTAAGTCTTAGTCCCCAAATTGTAATTCACAATTACAGGCAGTTCATATTCTCACAACCTCATCAGGCCTGAGAGTCCAGGTTCTTATATTCCCTGTCTCTGGGTTCCATTACAAAGACCCATACCTGAAACTAATTAACCGATTCTGCAAAACATCCACTAAATGATGCATGTATGAGTAAACATGAAGATGGTGGCAGAGAGAATGGAAGATGTGATTCTCATTTCAAAAACACAGATAAGGATCTGTAGAGTCATCGTTCACTATCCATGGGTGATTGGTTCTGGAACCTTCCAAGGATACCAAAATCTACAGATGTTTAGTATTTGCTTGTAACTGACACATATCCTACTGTATACTTTAAATCATCTCTAGGTTTACTAATACAATGCAATTCCATGTTAATAGTTGTTTCAATGCATTCTTTAGGGAATAATGACAAGGAAAAAAATGTTTGCACATGTTTAGCACAGACACAATTTTTTTCTGAATATTTTTGATCTGCAGTTGGCTGAATCTATGGATGCAGAACCCTAGGACATGGAGGGTCAACTGTATGTATCACATCCTTGAAAATGACATTTGGCTATTCTAGTGCCCTCGACTTTGATTACTCTCTTGGTTCCAGACTTTCTCTGCCTTACTTCCTTTTCCTCTTCCCTTTTTTCTTTTTGAGAGCCAGAGAACAAATTCTCATCCTCACTCCTTCATTCTCTGCTTCCCTCTCCTTAAAAGCTTGGCAACAGTTGTTTCTGTGTCTTTGAGGGGATCATCTCTCATCCAGCTTTGCATCAAACCATCTTCCCAAACCAAACCTGTACTCTCCATTAGAAGACCTATTGTGCTCACCGATGAAAATATAGCATTTCCTTCACCTGGTGTCAGATAAAATAATTCAAGACTATTTCAGTAGAGTGGCATGTAAGAAAAAGATTATATACGTCCGTGGCTGGACTTTCTTATGCACATGTATTGCAGCGTTCTCACATGCCTCACAGACAAAAAAATCTTGCTTGACATCACTCTGTGGCTCACTAGGTGTCTTACCTCCTATACGCTAATCGTCATCACCTTGTACAACCCACTTCTGATATATATATAATATATATTATATATATCAGGATTATTATATATGTTATATGTTATATATAACATATACAACATAGACAACATGTAATACATAATATATAATACATATAACATGCACAACATATAATATATAACATATATCATTATATACTATGTAATACATTATATAGCCGATAATATTATATATAACATATAAAATATATAATGTATAAAAACATATATAATATATATGTAACACATATATAACATGTGTTTTATATATATTATATATATTATATATACACATACATAGTAATATAGTAATATAGTAATGGCTATGATACTCTTCACACACTTGTGAAGGATGTGCAGTAATGATTGAAAGCCATTGCATCAGATTCTCTGCAGAATCCAGACAAATCATTATCGCATCCCCAGCCTTGACCTCTGCTCACAGGCTGCATGTCAGGAATCATCATGAACTTCAGACAGCCTCCTGCATGTCTCAGTGCCAAGGTCCTATCCTTGCTGCTATTTTAACCTTCCCCCAAACAAATGCATCTGCACATGCTGCTCTTCCTCTATTGACTTACCTGTTTGTTAATGGAAGCACCTCCCTTCCATTTACTTAACCTTGAAAGCTCAACATTTGCCCTTCACATCTTCCTTTGCTGCTCTGAAGAGTCAATTGGTTCCCAGATTATATCATTTTTAACTCTTCCATCTCCCAACTATTAAGGCTGTCTTAATTTTCCATTGCTGCTATACTACTACATCACATTATTTTGTTTGGCCTAGATGTTTAGAAAATGGGGGAAAAAGCTATACTTACCTAAGTTCCTTTGCTCTTAGTCTCAGCTCTTCCCAACTCATACTTCACATTGGTGCCACAGAGGAATTTTAAATACCCAAAACTAAGGATGTCAGTCTTCTGTTCAAAAGGCATCAATGACCCCTTCCACTGGTTAGGGCACATTATTCAACGCTTTAACCTGGTTCTGCATATCTTACCTTGCAATGTAACTGGTACTTCTTCTACACATCTCCCTCTGTCCAGATTCTGGTCACCTTGAACCTAGGGCTATAATCATTTATGCCCAGAGCATGTTAAAACATCTCCAAATATATGTTCTTTGGCTGAAACTGCTTTAATGATATGAATGTACAAATCCCAGAATGCCCAGTGCCTAGTTAAATGAATAATCACAGGATGAAATGTGCATCCTTGTATGTTTTGCAATATTGAGATGGAGGCGAGGATGATAGCACCTCTGTGTGTTTCTATTTATTCTTCACAGGGGTATTGCTGGGTACATACCGATAATACTACATTACCCACAAGCATGCTGAGACTCAGAAGGCTGAGGTAAGCTGTCTAAATGTTAGAGCCAGCATTAATAGTGACTTCCTCGTCTATTTTCTGTCTATCCTCCACACTCCCGTCCTGTACACAAGGGCATGCACATGTCCCATGAGAACTATATTTTTACCCCCATAATGTTGCATCCCCATCACCTTAGAATAGCACTTGGCTTACTGTAGTGGATGCTTGTTAAATATTAGTTAAGTGAATGAGAAAAATTTAAAATGAAAATATTAGTCGTCTTCCATTTGCATGTTTCTGAGAGTCATTTAATTTACTAGTTGGTTAATACATTTATTCAATCATCAGCTACCTTTTGAAAATAGTGTCTGTGCCAAGAACGGTGCTGGTCTCGGAGACTCAGTGGTCAACTAAGACAGGACATGGAGCTTACATTCCAGATTAACAAGACATTCTAAGGTCACCTGGTTAAAAAAATTACTTTTTGCATCTCAGTATCAGTGTGTGAACCAGCATCTTTTCAATAGCATGCAACAAATTAAAATACTGAAATGAATTGGATTATGAGGCTAATTGAAAACAATATTAGCTATCCATACTCCAAATTTCAAATATTGGTGTTCATCAAAATAGCCTCATTTTCTCACTAATTGCCTTTATGATACATGTTTCATATTTGAAGTCATAAAATGCATCTTTTATCCTGCTCCTTTTATCTCTCTTATAAACGGAGTTTCCTGTAACATTTATTTCTAAAATGGTTTCTACTGGTGTAAATGTATGTATGTATTTGAGAAACATTGGTTTGCCATATAACCCTGGGAAGCACAGATTATAGGTTTACTCGCCCATGAAGAAAAATAATAAGAATTAAAAGAGCTTGTTCTGGGGCCACAGAGTTTATCCTAACCTTGCCCTCCTTCTTGATAACGAAATGGATGACGATAAGGACTGGGGAGGCAGACCTCCTGGTTCTGAATCTTTGAACTATAGCATACTAGCTAAGTGGCTTTTGGCAAGTTATTTAAAACTTCCTGAGTCTTGGGTCCTTATTTATAAATGGGAAAAGCACGAATATTTTTATCTCACAAGACTAAATTTGATAGCATGGAATAACACACTAAATTTCTTAGTGCAACCAGTTAGCACCTAGTAAGTGCATAATACATATCAGCTTCAAGGATAATTGTGGTAATGATGGTGGTGGTGGTGGTGATGATGCTGGTGATGATCATGATCATGATGATGGTGATGACTATGATGAAAGTGATGGTAATAATGATGGCATTGATAATCATGATGATCATGATTATCATAATGATGGTGATGATGATGAAGGTGATTGTAATAATGATGATGAGGATGATAATCATAATAGTGGTGAATGGTGATGATATTGTTGATGATGATGGTAATGATGATGGTGATGGTGATGATGACAATGGTGGCAGTAATGTTGGTACTGGTAATGATAATCTGGCTATTGTTGATTATAAACACAAAAATAAAGCAACGTACATTGACTTTTGTGGAAGACAGCCAGCCCTGTTCTTTTAGGCTAGAAACAAAGGGAGCCATCTCTTTAAGCTTTCTAAGGAGAGCCCGTTGCTACTTCCAATCCTGCTTTCTCCCTCAACTCTAGTGTTTCCACTAAGGAAGCAATTGTAATACCCATCATCCCCCTGACTGCTTTTTCTTCTTCATAACTGAGCCACAGACATCTCTAAAGAGGCTCTCTTATACAGCAGGCAGGATCTGGCATGAGTGTTCTTCTGGGTAACTCTGTGGGATGTTAATAATTTATGATCTCTTTAGTGAAAACACTAACCTCCAGGGTGCCTATACTTCCTTTAATATCACTCAGATTCTCAGCAGGCTGTGACTCTCTTTTCTCCAACCCCTGCCTCTCACCAGACAAACCATTCCAATGTTGTTCCCCTGCATGGCCAATGTCCTATCAAGATGCACACACAAGTCCATGAAGTGCTGTAAAAAGTAACAGCAAAGTTTTGTTTTGTTGTTTTTTTGTTTTTTTGAGATGCACTCTTGCTCTGTCACACAACCTCAGCTCACAGCAACCTCCATCTCCTGGGTTCAAGTGATTCTCCTGCCTCAGCCTCCAATGTAGCTGGGATTATTGGCAAGTGCCATCACGCCAGGCTACTTTTAGTACTTTTGGTAGAGACGGGGCTTCGCCATGCTGGCCGGGCTGATCTCGAACTCCTGATCTCAAGTGATCTGCCCAGCTCAACCTCCCAAAGTACTGGGATTACAGGTGTGAGCCACTGTGCTCCAGCCAGTAATAGCAAAGTTAAGAATTACCTAGCATTTACTGTGTGTTAGATACTATGCCAAGGGTTTTACATTCATTACTTTATTTCATCTTCCCAGAAATCCGATAAGCAAGGTGATATGACTCCTCCCATTTCACAGGTGAGGAAGCTGAGGGTGAAGAAGAATAAGTAGCTTATTTAAATGTATACCCTGAGGCCCTAACTCAGGTGAGTGTGATTTTCTCACATTCTACTTTATTGCATGAGGCATTCCTTAAAATGGATTTCGAAGTAGAACGTCTGAAAGTTGAACAATTGGTGTGCGAGTTCTCTGAGAGTGGGTTCTTTCTCCAGAAATTAAATTGAATTACAGGATCCCAAACTATGGTTCAGGTAGGTGTCGCCTCCCCAGGGCGCTTGTGGGTATCTTAAACCACCCTAGGATTTCCCTGTTATATAGAAACCATGGTGAAGGTAGAAAAAGCTCAGGCCTTGATCCACTGTCTAAAGGAGACCCTTTAGTTACTGTTCTGTTTAGTTACTGTTCTGCTCCTTCTCTTCCACAGAACTTGAAGAAAACAGATCTCGGCCAGCATATACACACGGGATTGGTTTAGATTTTTCGTTCAACAGCCATACATACAACTAGTCTACCACTCATTTCACTGGGCTACATCCTCATAAACTATGTGTATTTTGAAAATATACATAGGGGAAAACAGCTTAAGAAGCAGAAAAATGCATATGAAATGGGTGGGGGAAGGTAATATGCAAATCCATACTTATAGGGTAATACCCCATATATGTAAAATCTATCATAAAATAATTTGTATTCTCCACTTGTAAATTTATCTCTTTCTAAATCTAAACCCATAGATCTACATAGATATTTCCAAAGCTTTCAGGAAACACTCGAATGTGGTGTTGGAATGAGAGGTGACTTTTATCATTTTTAAAAATTGTCAGTCAATCCAAGTTTTTAATAATGAACATGAAGTACTTTCATTATAAGGAAAAATAAAAGGTTTCCTCTTCTTCCATTTAAGTAGCCCAAGTCACAGACTGAAAACAGTTCTTGCCTATTATACCCCAGGTCAGAGCCTCACCATGGCCTGTGGGGAACAAGGACTTGGTCCACCAAGGATCAGCTTGCACCTGCTCGCTGTCCTGGCCCTTTAGAGGACTTGGTCCACCAAGGATCAGCTTGCACCTGCTCGCTGTCCTGGCCCTTTAGAGGACTTGGTCCACCAAGGACCAGCTTGCACCTGCTCGCTGTCCTGGCCCTTTAGAGGACTTGGTCCACCAAGGACCAGCTTGCACCTGCTCGCTGTCCTGGCCCTTTAGAGGACTTGGTCCACCAAGGATCAGCTTGCACCTGCTCGCTGTCCTGGCCCTTTAGAGGACTTGGTCCACCAAGGATCAGCTTGCACCTGCTCGCTGTCCTGGCCCTTTAGAGGACTTGGTCCACCAAGGACCAGCTTGCACCTGCTCGCTGTCCTGGCCCTTTAGAGGACTTGGTCCACCAAGGATCAGCTTGCACCTGCTCGCTGTCCTGGCCCTTTAGAGGACTTGGTCCACCAAGGACCAGCTTGCACCTGCTCGCTGTCCTGGCCCTTTAGAGGACTTGGTCCATCAAGGATCAGCTTGCACCTGCTCGCTGTCCTGGCCCTTTAGAGGACTTGGTCCACCAAGGACCAGCTTGCACCTGCTCGCTGTCCTGGCCCTTTAGAGGACTTGGTCCATCAAGGATCAGCTTGCACCTGCTCGCTGTCCTGGCCCTTTAGAGGACTTGGTCCACCAAGGACCAGCTTGCACCTGCTTGCAGTCCTGGCCCTTTAGAGGACTTGGTCCACCAAGGATCAGCTTGCACCTGCTCGCTGTCCTGGCCCTTTAGAGGACTTGGTCCATCAAGGATCAGCTTGCACCTGCTCGCTATCCTAGCCCTTTAGAGCGAGTTTGATGGTGATTCTAGAAAGAGAAAGAGAGCACCCTGGCATAGTTCCTGCACACTGCTGCTCTCCATGGAATCCTAATTATAGTCACCGAAGAAGTTTCTTTCTTGTCTCTCCAGGTCCTGTGTGACAGCTCCTCATTCTGGTGGCGTCTTTGTCGGGAAAACCACATTTCTATTCTTGTTATGAAGACTGCTTGTCTTTACTAGCTCTTTGTACATAGATCAAGACATTATGAAGACCTGTACTTTCCTCGGGCAAATGAGAATCACTAATTTTCTCTCTCTATTAAGTACTGTGCTAACTCCATTGGCTTCACCTATATTTATGTCACATTCTGGGACCATGAGGATCCTGGAACAAACTTAACCTCTTTTGTGCCACACATCCTTACGCTCCCAAAGTTTCTATCATGCATTGCCTGCACTCGTGTTCAACGAGGAAAGTGGTTACGTAGCTTCACCCTGACCTATTTAAGCAGTGTCTTCTTTAAAGTATGAAATGCAGGGCCAGGCATGGTAACTCACGCCTGTAATCCCAGCACGTTGGGAGACTGAGGCAGGTAGATCATCTGAGGTCAGGCGTTCAAGACCAGCCTGGCCAACGTGGCTAAACCCCGTCTCTACTAAAAATACAAAAACAAAATTAGCCAGGTATAGTGGTGGGCACCTGTAGTCCCAGCCACTCAGGAGGCTAAGGTGGGAGAATGGCATGAACCCGGGAGGTGGAGCTTGCAGTGAGCCGAGATCATTCTACTGTACTCCAGCCTGGGTGACAGAGTGAGACCCCTTCTCAAAAAAAAAGAAAAGGAAAGAAAAAAAGGAAAAAAAACCCACGAAAATTAGCCAGGCATAGTGGTGGGCGCCTGAAATCCCAGCTACTCAGGAGGCTGAGGCGGGGACAATTACTTGAACCCGGGAGACGGAGGCTGCAGTGAGCTGAGATGGCACTGCACTCCAGCCTGGCAACAGAGCAAGACTCCATCTCAAAAAATAAATAAATAAGAAAGAAAGAAAAGAAAAGAAAAGAAAAGAAACCCAACTTCCCACTCTGACACTTTTGAGCATTTTCACAAGATAGGCTTTTATTTAAAGAAATAAAGTGGCAAGAACCCAGACCCTTGGAATCCTGTGAAACCACGTGATGTTTATACGATGCTGAAGATGGAAGGATGTGAAAGTTTCCTCATGTCACCCGCAACCAAAATCATATCTTATAATGGCGATGGTGCTAAAACTGTTTACCTATTAGAACTTACTCCATGTAAATCATTCTGAACATGATTTACATACATTATTTCATTTAATCCCTATACCAGCATTGGTACTCATGCATTCACTCATTCGTTCCTTATTTAAATCATCTATAAGTATTTATAGAGTGGTAAATTATGTTCTAAGAATTGTATAGCGCTCCCAGTACACTGATTAAAGATACAAACAAGCAGACAAACAAACAAAACTCAGTCTACTTACCCGGAGGGAACTTAAAGTCTATCAGCAGAGACACACTTTAAAAATCAATTAGTTTCTTATAAAACTCATGTCCCAGCATGTTCATTCTTGAGCCCTTATCTCAGAGAAACGGAATCTTGTGTTCATACAAAAATCTGCACTTGAAGGTTTGTAATAGTTTTATTTATAAGAGCTAAAATCAGGAATTAGTCCAGATATCCATTAATAGATGAATGGTTAAACAAATTGTGGTACATACATACCATGGAATACTATACAGCAATGAAAAGGAATAAGGTGTTTATACACACAGCAGCTCCAATGAGTCTCCAGAAAATTATGCTGATCAAAAAACGTCAACCCCTAAAAGTCAGGTACTATATGGGTCCGTTTATTGAAATGTCCAAGCTTTTAAATGGAGAGATTAGTGTTTGCCAGAAATTAGGAATTGGTAGTGGGGGCAGAGGTGATTGTAAAAAGAAAAACAGAAGGGATCCAGTGGTGATGGAAATGTTTGTTATCCTGACTGTGGTGTTGGATGCACAAACCTACATGTGCGATAAAATTGTAGAGAACCAAATACAACTACCACCACTCCACACACACACACACACACACACACACACACACACACACACACACACACACATATTAATGCATGTAAAATTGGGGAAATTTGAATAAAATCAGTGGGTTGTACCAAAATCAATATCCTAGATGTGATCACTGTACTTTAATTTTGCCAAATGTTACCACTGGGGAAAAGTGTGTAAAGGGTACATTGGAACTCTCTGTATTATTCCTTACAGCTGCATGTGAATCTGCAATTATCTCAATAAAAATTCCAACTAAAAATCAAATTATACAGTTAATTTTCTGAGGCCCATTGTGGTAAATGCTATAAAGAAAAAGAACAGGTTGCTAAAAAAAAAAAAAAAAGAAAAGAAAAAAGTAAGGAATCTATAGATAGCAAAGGGCTGGATTGAGACTGAGGGTGAGGGAAGGCTTTTCTGAAGAGGCGGCATTTCATTGGGCAACTGAGGGATGAGGCGTTGGCGAGGAGAAAGGTGGGTGGGAAAATGTTCCAGAAAAGGAAACTGTGTGTGGCAGGGATGTAAGAAATGGTGTGCGTGCTCAGGCAATAGAGAAGGAACATTCAGTACAAGAAGGCAGTGGCCAAAAGATGAGGGGCCATCTTAAAGCTCTAACACCCAGCCAGTGACCGCCCTGAACTCGTGCAGGAGTTATTATTTTGCCATTGATTCTGCTGCAATCCAGTAAGGCACAGAGAAACTGTGAGGTCGCAGAACTAGGAAGTATCAGATCCAGGATTAAACACCCAAAATACTATTCTGTCCTCAGCCTCCCTTAAAAAACATCTTTATGAGTTTAAAAGGGCCAGGGGTGGGGGCTCATGCCTGTCATCCCAGCACTTTGGGAGGCTGAGGTGGGAGGACTGCTTGAGTCCAGGAGATTGAGATCAATCTGGCCAATATAGCAGGACCTCATCTCTACAAGAAGTTAAAAAATTAACTAGGCGTGGTGGCGAGTGTCTGTAGTCCCAGCTACTCAGGAGGCTGAGGTGGGAGTATCGCTTGAGCCCAAGATTTCAAGGCTGCAGTGAGCTGTGATAGTGCCCATGCACTCCAGCCTGGGATACAGAGCAGGAGTCTGTATCTTAAATGAATGAATGAATAAAGTTAAACATAAACATACTTCTCAATCCAGCAACACCACTCCTAGGAATTTACCCAGGAGAACTAAGAATTGTTATACAGAATTACCTGTACATAAATGCTTACAGCAACTTTTTCATAATCAGCAAAACCTGGAAACAACCCAACTGCCCTTCTACTAGTGAATAAACTGTGGTGCATTCATGCTGTAGAATGCTACTCAGCAACAAAAGGGAAGAAAGAACTATTGATAGATGCAACTACCTGGACGAATCTCAAATCCATTACATAGAGAGAAGTCAGGCCTAAAGGCTACCTACCTCTGATTCCATTTGTAAGACATTCTGGAGACACCAATACTATAGGGACAGAAAAGAGATTGGCAATTCTCAGGATCTAGAGTTGGGGACTAACTATAACCAGGCCCTAGGAAAGTTTTTGGAATGATGAATATGCTCCAAATCATGCAGACGCTGGTGATTGTTACATCACTGCCTGCACTTACTGAAACTTGAAGAACTGTGTGCAAAAAAGGGTACATTTTACTGTGTGTAAATTATGCCTCAGTAAACCTGACTTTGATGCAATGATCTGATGAGATGATCCAGATCAAGTCCAGAAGAGATCCTTTCTCACTTCTGGCAAGCTCTGGGTGACCCTAGGAAGCAACAATATGAGAGTCTTATTTTGGAAGATGCCAATTAAGGAAAACTGAGTAAGGATACAACTTCTGTGGAGGGTGAGGCTGAGTGGTGTTTAGGGAGAGGCGATCTGGGGGATGGAGATACAGAACGTCAAGGGTGTTTCACTGGCCAACATGGAGGGCAGCTGTTATGGAAGTGCCAACCATTTTCCTCCAACCATACCACTTTCTTAGCAAATTCATACTCCCTTCCACCATGGAAGAGGCACCATTATCTGCCTAGTGAGCTCCCCTAAACTTTTCCAGCTGTGGGAACTCATGGTGGACACTGATCCATGTTGGTTCAATGAGATCTTCTCCCTCCCAGGAATGCTGGATTGGAGTATAGAGACTGCGGAGGTGGACTAGGGGACCAGGCAGGAAGGCCATGGAAAACTGAAAGCTGAACCAAGCACTAGGGGATGAATGAAAAGAGAGAGATAAGCAGAGAGAGGTATACAAAGTCAAAATGCTTGATCAACCACTATGGAAAACCATGTGGAGATTCCTTAAAGAACTAAAAGTAGAACTACCATTTGATCCAGCAATCCCACTACTGGGTATCTACCCAGAGGAAAAGAAGTCATTATACAAAAAAGATACTTGCACACGCATGTTTATAGCAGCACAATTCACAATTGTAAAAATGTGGAACCAACCCAAATGCCCATCAATCAATGAGT
Source organism: Macaca mulatta (assembly GCF_049350105.2). NCBI lineage: Eukaryota > Metazoa > Chordata > Mammalia > Primates > Cercopithecidae > Macaca > Macaca mulatta. Next base: position 8,559,549 of record NC_133425.1, on the reverse strand, counting down.
GCATTGAAGAAACTGTGAGATACACACACACGCACACGTGCTCACACGCGCGCACACACACACACACACGATGGACTATTCAACCATAAAAAAGTAATGAATTAATGGCATTTGCAGCAACCTGGATGAGATTGGAGACTATTATTCTAAGTGAAGTAACTCAGGAATGGAAAACCAAACATCATATGTTCTCACTCATAAGTGGGAGCTAAGGTATGAGAATGCAAAGGCATAAGAATGACACAGTGGACTCTGGGGACTCAGGGAGAAAAGGTGGGAAGGAGGTGAGGGGTAAAGGACTATAAATTGGGTGCAGTGTGTACTCTTAGGTGATGCGTGCACCCAGATCTCACAAATCACCACTGAAGAACTTACTCATGTAATCAAACACCACCTGTTCCCCAATAACATATAGAAATATATTTTTTAAAAAGAACGATAACAGGAAAAAAATGCTTAATCAACCAGAGACAAGAGAGCAGAAGGCTCCAGGGAGAGGGTGCAAGAGCAAAAGGCAGCAGAAAGTCTGCTTGATAACTTTTAATATCCATATATTTCCCCATATTTCATGCAACTGAGTTTTGTGAAATACCTTTCGATTCTTATAATGATATATCTTTATACAGGATGAGTTTCTGTTCCTTGCAATTAAAGAATTCCTAAGACCCTGTGCCTTGCAATGAGTTGGGGGTGAGCAAATATCTGTGGAATCCAGGAATAAATGAAATCCCCTTTGCAAACACCATTTACTTGTTCCTCTGACTGGTAGCCTGAGCAAATGCTGGAAAGAAAATGGGTTTCGGAAGTGAGTGGTGGATTCTGTGCCCCCTTTTTAGAAATTGCTTTAGTCGGCTAGGTGCGGTGGCTCGCACCTGTAATCCCAGCAGTTTGGGAGGCTGAGGTAGGTGGATCACCTGAGGTCAGGAGTTTGAGACCAGCTTGGGCAACAAAGAGAAACCCTGTCTCTACAAAAAATTAGCCAGGCGTGATGGCACGTGCCTGTGGTCCCAGCTATTCTGGAGGCTGAGGTGGGAGGATTGCTGGAGCCCAGGAGGTAAAGGTTGCAGTGAGCTATAATTGTGCCACTGACCTCCTGTCCAGCCTGGGTGACAGAGCAAGACCTTTTCTAGGAAAAGAAAAGAAAAATAAAAGGAAAAGAAAAGAAAGGAAGGGAGGGAGGAAAAGAGAGAAAGAAAGATTATCTTGGTCTGCAGAGAGGAGGTCAAGATTGTCTCCTGGATTCAAACTTAAGCAAACTATAAATAACCCATGTTTCCCTCAATAGACTCTCTCCTGACAGTCACTCCGTTTATGATGACTGATTTGCATATTGCTCTCAGTGTCTGGACACTCTCTTCTCATCTAGACTAGAAACCCCATGAAGAAAAGAACATGTTGTGTATTTTCTCTCTCTTCCAACACCAGATATCATGCCCAGAAAATGGTAATAAGAATAGTAGTTAACACATACATAATGGTCTCTCTGTGTGTGTATGTGTGCAATCCTTTTTCACTACAAACTTGGGAGAGATATACAGTGTTAGAACTATCTGTGTTTCATAGAAGAAAAGACTAAAGTACAAAGCAGGCAAGTGTTTTGTGCAAAGTCACCTGGCTCTCACACAATAAGGGAAGCAGTCCATCTGCCTCCAAGTGTATGCTAAACTACCCCCTAAGCAGAAGCTCATTAAATACACATGCAATCGCGCTGGGTGCGGTGGCTCACACCTGTAGTCCCAATACTTTGGGAGGCTGGGACAGTCAGATCACTTAAGGTCAGGAGTTTGAGACCAGCTTGGCCAACACAGTGAAACTCCATCTCTACTAACAATATAAAAATTAGCCAGGCATGGTGACACACACCTGTAATCCCAGCTATTCAGGAGGCTGAGGCAGGAGAATTGCTTGAATCCAGGAGGCGGAGGTTGCAGTGAGCCAAGATCATGCCACTGCACTTCAGCCTGGGTGAAGGAGACTCACCCTGTCTCAAAAAATAAAAATAAATAAATAACAATAATAATAATAATAAAATAAAATAAAACAAAAGAAAAGAAAGAAAGAAAAAAGGAAAGCAAAAAAAAATCACAGGCAACTGATTCAAGAGGCCCAGAGTAACTGCCATTACGTACTCTTTCTTTAGTGAGTACAAATATGGCCATAGGGTAGTGGTTCTCAAGCAGAGGGCGATTTTGCACCCCAGGAGATATTAGACCATGTTTTGACTCCAGGATGAAAGGGTGTTACTGGTGTCTAGTGGGGAGAGACCAGGGATTTTGCCAAACATTCTACAATGGATAAAACACGTATCGATGAACTATCAATCTTGTCAAAAACGTCAGCAGGGCCCCTGTTGAGAAATATGCGCTAGGATGCCGGCTGACTGCTCCAGCCACTCTGTTCTTATGTGGAAAGGGTTCTCTGAAAGTAGCTGCCCCACTGAGATGTCACTCAAGCTTGTCCCTGGACTATAGCCATAGTGGCCTTTATTGCATGATGATCTCCACATGGACTCCCTGTCACAGGATCCAATGGCAAAGGCACACGGGCCTACCTCTTAGCTACCAGCACCTTATTACTCTCTTTGGACAAAGGTGAGGTGACCCTGGGGATCCCTTGGACATTGTGCAGATACTGTGCAGGTCTTTCTTAACCAACAGTTTGGGGATGACCTACTCTTAATAGTCTTAGGATCTGTGGAGGGAGAAGAAGGTCTCTATTCTGGAAGGCAGAACACCCAGATCTAAGTGAAGCTGGGGAAGTTACCTAAGTCCTCTGAAACACAGGTTTACTCATTTTGCAATGAAGCCAAGGCTGGATGGATGAGGAGAACAACTGAATTCAGTCAAGGTGTATATCATGTTTTCCTTTGCGTTTGCAAAATTACCAAAACTCTGTGGTCAGTGAAGTCAAACTCAGAGCCAGGATTCAGAAGCTGGCTCTCTTTCCATAGCAGGCACAATCTGTTTTGAATACAGATCCAGTTGTAGAGGGAACCAAACACCCTCAGAGCAGTTGATGTGGCACCAGGCCTGGAGTCAGTGAATGCAACATCTGCTGATGTGGCCACCTGGGCTGCCATGTTTTTACCAGGCCCACTGTGTTCTCAAAGCTCATACCTGATCAGGACCATAATGAGCCAGTGATCTATTTCCCTTTCAGCCCTCATGAGTCCTTGAGGGCTGGTTCCTCAGGGATAGAAAGCTTAGCCATTTCTGGAAGTTGCCTTTCCTTGTGGGATTTCACATAAGAGAAAGAGGAACTCACCTCTTCCCAGAGAAGCACTCATTCAGGTCAGGTAACATCAGGGCCAGCTTACGTCGCACATTATGCCTGGTCTACTAGTTCAGAGCATGATGTGACCACAGATAGCCTGATGCCCCCAGCTCACCTCCATGCCAGGCCATCCCTCCTCTCTATTCCCATCACATTTTATTTTGATGTCTAATGTGGCCCTGGCTATAACATAGTATCGGCCTGTCCCTTTATCCCAAAACCAGCAAGCACCAATAGGACGGGGCTGGATTCTGTGGCCACTGCAACCTGGACGCTATGCTCAGGCCCGAGTGTGGTGAGGACTCAGTAAATGCCTGCTGAATAAACGAGTAACAGAAAGCCTGGCTTACGCACAGAGAAATGAATTCGAGAGTAAACCCCCAAAGAGACCACCTGGTGAAAAGCAGAAAATATCATTAAGTGAAAACAAGACATTTCTGAGAAATCCGCATTTCAGCTTTACCAAAGAGATGCTGGTACCACTTTGCCCAAGTGACATGTTATAAACAGAGAAAATGCAGCATTTATTTCTATTACACTGAAGCTTCCTCTGTGTAAGTCAGAGAGGGTAGACACTCAGCATGGGGTCCCCCATGGCCAAAGATCCGTGTTTTAAAAAAAAGAAAGAAAGAAAAGGAGAGAAAAAAATATATTTAAAAAAACCAAGAGTCTCCAGAAACCTATGTCACTTTTAGAATCAGATAAAATAGGACTTCTTATCCATCCCTCATCAGTCTTTACATTTTAAAATCCAGGTCCTAAAAGAACTATAATCAAATATTTTTTAAGAAAAAAAAAAAAGCCAGAAGAAAGCAATCGAACAATCAAATTTTAACCATCTTCACTCTCTAGACCCGGTCAGAATAATTCCCTTTCGACAAGATAAATTTAGGCTGAGAACAAGACAGACTTGGCCCAGCTCCATAATTCGTTGGCAGCTTTAATCTTCAGAATGAATATCAGTGTACATTTCAGGTTTTATTGCATTTTTTAAACAAATGATATTTTAAGTTCAAACTGAATACATCATGAGTTGGCAATTTGTAATATGTTTTCACTGAAAATGAAATAAAAATAAAATTCCTTTAGACTTTTTGACATGAATTGCAGACTTGCAAAAAGACTGGTTATAGAGAATGCAGGATAGTAAAGGATACAAACAGAAGTCAATAGGAAAGAAATGCATTCCACAGACAGTCATGATCAATTTTAATGAACTCTAAAAGGATGAATACAATTTCTCAAAAGGATATGCTGGTAATATTGGACAGATCTATACGATGTAAAGAAATACATTTAGTCAATCATCTAAATGGTTGGCCTTCAAAATATCCAACACCCTCTGGCTTGCAAATGTCAGATATACATAGAAATCTTTATGTAGATATTTTGATCTTGGGTAAATTTAAGACTTCACCATCTAGAGATGCTGACAGAGGTCTGATCTCTCTTTAAACATTATAGAACATGTATCTAATTAGCTGGTATACTTGCAATTCAATCAAGGGGTAGGTAAATAGGCACACATTTGCAACTGGGCAATTCATTGAATGCATATACCAAGTATGACCGTATCAACCATCTCCAAGTTAAAACCATGTGCACAGAATTTACCTTACAATTTTGTAAACCAAAACAGAGCCAAACACCACTATGGATTAATTAAGCAACCAATTTAGCTGCCTACGGAATCAACTGAATGACAGGTAATGCTAGCATTATTCTGCATCGACCAGCAATAAGGAGCTGACATAGAATTCTTGCCTCTTTTCTTTAAAATATTAACGTATTAGTATTATATTTTTGCCTTTCATTTTCTTCTACTAGACTTTCATACCCTTTTTCTTCTCGAGTTAGTCATCTTCTGTAATAAGAATGTCTCTAGAAGAGCTGCAAAGTGTTCTCAAACACTGAGGTGGGAATTCTTACGTTAACTAGTATACTAATTTTATTTTAACTGATATTCCTATGTTTTCTATACTGGACTAAACTTCCTTGTGCTATGCTAAATAAATATCTTGACCATTCTTTGCCTATAGAAGTCCTTGGCTATGTCTTTTGGATGGCTATCTGCCCTGGTAGACTCCTCTCAAGCTTCTTGGGCCTTTAAGGAACCCTACCACCAAGGCTAAGAAGTTTCAGCTTTCAGACTTAAATACCTGTATTTTATGAACATCTAGATTATTAGACATCTAGTTTAGGATCCTAGATTATGAACATCTAGGTTAAATTACCACTAGCTACACTGACGATTGTGGCTTCATCCCAATTAAATGGTGTCCTATTCACTTTGATTGTTAGAATAACTTTCTTCTGGTGGCACAGAGAATGTACAACATCCCACCTGGAGGTGGGTGGGAGATGGGGGCAGGCAATTCAGGAAAGGTTTCCGAAAGAAGGAGATATCTGCATAGAAACCACACTGGATCTTCCCTGAGTAACCACAGATGCATTGCAGTAGAATATCATGATATTTTGCTTCTGAAAATCTATCCTCATCTTTGTTAATAACCAACAGATACCATTCCTCCAGGATGAATAACGTGGAAAAAAAATCATTAAATAAAAGTCGGTTAATTGCATTTCTTAAGAAATCCAACTTTTTAATGTTTCTTCTGAGAACAGAACAGCAGTATAGTCAAAGGATCAATTATCTTTCTTTAAAAAATGCAGAATACAACATTTGCTATTCTTAAAGGGCTGCAGACACATTCCCATTTCTTTCAATAAGAATAACTTGAAAAAGATGCAAAATTATACCATCTACGATTTGCTGCACACAAGCTGCTTTTGATTATATTGCCTCACAAACTAGATACTTTGCTGGGACACATCAAACTGTTTATCACTAAACATTTGAGATTCCACTCAGATAATTTACACATAATTAGACAGAAGCCCACACTTCTGAGCAGCAGCATTACCTCCTTTCTAACAGACTATTCTAAAGAACATTTTTGGTAGCATAATGAGTATTTTATGAGGATTTGTAATCAGTCTTAACATAGGTGGGAACAAAGGTGAATTACTCCTCAACACGATCAAATCATTACATAACTCAATGCAGAATAATGATGAACTGAGGTTGGGAGAGGTAACCTGCCCAGGAATTTGGAGGAGTTAGGAAATTCTGGTCTTTTCCAGAGGCATAAAATGAATTAAGTGATCCCCTAGGAGGCAGAAAAATTAAAAAAAAAAAAAAAAAAAAAGAATCAGTCAAGGATAGAAGCCTCCTACTTAGATTTCCCTATTCTTTGCCTGCTATCAGGGAAGGAGATGAAAAGACAGAATATAGAGGAAGGAAGAAAAACTAATGGCATTTTCTATCCACAGAGTCTTTCGTCGTCCTAATGGATGCCCAGGCTCTTCAGGGTCTAGCCTTGTTTTTTCTGGACATCTGTCCTAAGACACAAACAAACCTAGCTGCCTCCAAACAGACTAACATCACTCAAACTCATAGAGCCATCAGGGAGGAGAGGAACATTAGGGGGCGTGGAGAAAGTATCACCATTTCATGACACAAAGGCTGCAGCCAGAAATAGCTCAGTCCCTGGATACTGCTTCACTCTGCAGCTTCACTTCAGACTTGGCATGGTCCCTCCAAGGGGTACTTCAGAATCGCCACCTTGCAGGGTCTCTTTAAATCTACAAACCTGATTTGTCTCATTTCCATTTATGAATAAGGATGTATGTTTGGGAGTTTCTTTATTGTCTTTACAACTAGAAATGATCTGTATCATGCTTTTCTGAATGAAATTTAGGCAGTGTATAATCTCAGCTATCTTCAGTTTATATGATGACACATTTTGTTGTTGTTGTTGTTGTTTGTAGATTATTTCTAAGGGGGAGGGTCAGCAATACCAAGGCTTACAGCAACCCCTGGGGCTGCCTCTCAGATCCTTCTGCACAGGCTGGAGTGGACATTCTCTACAGCCTCATCTACCTCCAAACTAGGCAACATGTAAAGCTATACCTTGCAGATGATATCTTTGAGGCTGTAGATCACGAAGTGGATATTTTGATGCTTGTGGCATACACCATCAAAACAATGCCTATTAATCTCATAACTATAATCCCAGGAGAGAGTGTGTCCAGAACTCCAATTATGTTCCCTGCATCAGATAAGCTCATCATTTGCACAGATTTCAACCCAACCTATCATCCAAATTAGCAGCCTTTCCAGAACAGGTTATCTTTCACTAAAGAAGTCCAGCAATTAGCAACAAGAGCAAAAATACCAAATTCTACATAGTTATGGAAGCATATGTATGTAGGTATGTCAAAAATTTATGTATAAGAAAATCTATGTATGGTAATGCCTGGCAAGTGATCACTGCTGATACATATTTGATAAATGAATGAATGATGAAGCATCAGAAGCAACACACATGTCTAAAATAAGCAAATGGTTAAGCAGAGGGTAATCTATTAACACATTTGAATATTATATAACCATTAGAAATGAAGTTTTCATGGAATATCTAATGGCATACATGGGAAATAGCATGGCACAATGCTATTTTTGAATGAGTTAGTAGTGTAGCATGTGATCTCAATTGTCTGTTTCCTCCCTTCCTCTCTCCCTCTCCCCCTTCTTTTTCTCTTTCTCTCTCCATCCCTCTCAGATATAAGCAAAAGTTCACAGATTGATGGAGAAGAGGGATCCAGAGCCCTGCCTGCTCAGCACTGCCTTCCTGTCCTCTCCACCACCCCCTGACCACCTGCTCAGATTCTTGAACGTCATGAGGTCAATTAGCAGCTAATGCTCTTGGGCAGGTGCAGTGGCTCACACCTGTAATTCTATCACTCTGGGAGGCCAAGGCAGGCAGATCACTTCAAGCCAAGAGTTTGAGACAGCCTGGCCAACATGGCAAAACCCAGTCTCTACTAGAAATACAAAAATTAGCCAGGTGTGGTGGCACACACCTGTAATTCCAGATACTCAGGAGGCTGAGCCATGAGAATCACCCAAACCTGGAAGGTGGAGATTGCAGTGAGCTGAGATTATGTCACTGCACTGCAGCCTGGGTGACAGGGTGAGACCCGGCCTCAAAAAAATAAAATAAAATGCTCTATCTCAAATAAATAAACAAATAAACAAAAACTAATGACCTCATTCAACCCTTCAAACTTGGCCCATAAGGAGACCTAGTTCCAGAGATAAATGATCAGTTTAAGGTTAGTGTCAGAAGCAAGTACAAAGCAGAGAAGTCCCAAACTCTCAGGCATCCAACATATGTATGTATTCTCCAAGCTAAAAAGGAAACTGAGTTTGCTAAACTTGCATAAACTTGTGTGTGTGGTGTGTGTGTGAGGGGTGTGTACTTTACAGTTCCATCTCTTCCTTATGGTGTATTTCTGAGCAAAGCAGTTAAACTTTCTGAATTTCAGTTCTCTCAAGCATAAAATGGGGATAACAAAGCATACCTCCTCGATGAGTCTGTTGTGAGGATTAAATGACCTAATGCAAGTAGCTCCTAACATTACTTGGAACATAGTAAGCACTCAATAAACATCAGCTAATTTTATATAATTTGTTGATGCTGTGACTGCCATTTGAAAGACTACAGAGAGAAATCTCCAGGATAGACAAAGGCATCATAAACAAATGTCTCAGTTGGCTTCCTGGATTTCATAAAGCCAGTGGGAAAATTCCACACTTATGTTTTCTCTAGTACTTTGTGTCATTTCAAATATCTAAGTGCTGTATTTTACTTAGTGGAAAGGAGGGTCCTTCAACCACCGTTCAGGAACAAACCTTGGGGATTTAATAAAAAGTATTATAGACCAGTAATACTACAGAAAAAGAGAAACAACGACATACTGAGAGAATTACATAATACATCTATGTATGGTAGATAATGAAATTATGCAGTAGCAGAGAGAAAGAGAGAAAGGCAAAGCAACGCAACCCTGGAAAAATAAACAAGTTTATGAACAACAGAATGAAATGGGCATGGCAAATATCTTCTCCATTGTATTCTGAGGAATGGGGAATTTAGATAAAGTTACTAAACATCCTGTATTTAAAAATAAGGTCCACGATTCATCAAAATAGAGCTTCCCAATTGAAAAGGCAGTTTCTTTTACATTTTCTCATTCATTGTCAGGAAAATCCTGGGAGATAAGTATCTTGTTTGCAACTTTTCCACTGAAAAATGAAGGCAGAAAGAGGTTAACCCACTTGGTCTATGGTACTAAGCTTATATATGCTAAAGCTGGGATTTGCACTTAAGTCATCATCAAATGCCAGGGACCCTTGATGCAGCAGAGAGAATCTAAAATGAAATCATTCTTGTTTAGGTTAGAAACAAGAAAGGCATCAGGTCATTATCCAGAATATCAGTCCAACAGGAGGTCTGGACAGCATGCAGAAAACAAGCATCTCAAAGACACAGCAGAGAGTGCTGTTTCCAAAACTGAGCATAACATTCTGGCTCATGGATGAGAAAAAGCAAAAGGGAGGAAAGAAGGAAGGGAGGGAGGGAGGAAGGAAGGAGAAAAAGAAGGAAGGAGGGAAGGGAGGGAAGGAGGGAAGGGAGGGAAGGAGGGAAGGGAGGGAAGGAGGGAGGGAGGGAGGAAGGAAGGAAGGGGAAAGGAGGAAGGGAAGGGAGGGAAGAAGGAAGGGAGGGAGGTGAAGGAAAGAAAAGGAAGGAAGGGAGAGAGGGAGGGAGGGAAAGAAAAGGAAGGAAGGAATGAAGGAAGGAAGGAAAGAAAAGGAAGGAAGGAAAGAAAAGGAAGGAAGAAGGGAAGAAAGTGAGGGAGGAAGGAAGGAGGGGAGGGAGGAAGAAATAAGGGAAGGAAGGAAGAAAGGAGGGAGGGAAGGGAGGGAAGGGAGGGAAGGAAGAAGGAAGGGAGGGGAGGGAGGGAGCAGAGGGGAGGATTTTAAAAGAAAACAAGAGTCACTGGTTCTGTGACAAGAATACAAAGCAAGAGAAACCTCCTGAGAGGCTTCAGGAGCTTCAGGAGATCTCAATTGTGTATGTTTCCTCCCTTCCTCTCTCCATCTCTCCTTTCTTTCTCTCCTTCCCTCCCTCCACCCATCTCAGATGTAAGTAAAAATTCACAAATTGATGGAGAAGAGGGATCTGGAGCCCTGCCTGCTCAGCATTGCTTTCCTGTGCTCTCTACCACCTGGCAAGTGATAGTTGCCTATAAATATATGATGAATGAATGAATGATGCAGAATAAGAAGCAACATACATGTCTAAAACAGGGAAACGGGCCAGGCATGGTAGCTGATGCCTGTAATCCCAGCCTTTTTGGATACTGAGGCAGGTGGATCACTCGAGGTCAGGAATTCGAGCCCAGCCTGGCCAACATGGTGGAACCCCATCTCTACTAAAAATACAAAAATTAGCCGGGTGTAGTGGTGGGCGCCTGTAATCCCAGCTACTCGGGAGGCTGAGGCAGGAGAATCACTTGAGCCAGGGAGGCGGAGGTTGTAGTGAGCTGAGGTCATACCAGTGCACTCCACTCTGGGTGACAGAGCGAGACTCTTTCTCAAAAAAATAAAATAAAATAGGGAAATGGTTAAGCAAAGAGTAATCTATTAACATTTAAACATTACACAACCATTATAAATCAAGTTTTCAGGAGCATTTGCAGTCTTACAAACCCCAACGATGGGGAATGAAGAAGATGTGACCACAAGTCCTTATCACTCTCTCTACAAAGTGGCCTTCTCTATTCCCAAAAACAGTATGATGACTTCAAAGAGGTCTGAGCAGCAAGAGGGGAATAGGTGGTGATACTGCAGAAAAGCAAGCCTGAGGGGATATTTCCAGGAGGGCGGAGGCACCCATGGATGTCAAGTAATTTATATGCACAGGGGATGGGTTGTGAGAAAGCCTCTGCCTTGGCCATAGCTTTGAGATTTTTTTTTTTTTCCTGAGTGAAACCCAGATATTTACAATAAGAGCCTAAGAGACGGTTAGCTATGGATACGGAGAACTACTTCAGCTTTCTAGAAGCAGGACCGACTTTATCCCGACCCCCATGAAATATTTTCTTTTCCTGTTTCCTGACATCTGGCATTTGAGCCATCAATGGCACGTCAGACGGTGTTGGTTGGTGGTCACGTATCTTCTAAGTTTAGTATTAAGTTGCTTGCATAACTATGCTTCAACTCATAACATCAAGCTTCTAGTTATTGTACTAATATACATGTATCTTAAAAAAAAACAATGAGACATTTAATACATGATAAAACAAGTGATACAAAGAAACTGGCAAAAATTACAATAGTGGCCATGGGTCACCAAAGCATCATTGAAGTTTTAAAGGGTCATTTTTAGATGCAGAAGAAAAATCATTGCAGGGATTAGGGAGAGTTTGATACGCGCTTCCCCCAAGAAATAACAAAGATCCAGTTGTTGCAACCCAGGCCCGTCTTTTTGAAGCTAAGAAGACACCTGTGAATATTCTCACATACAAAAAGGACAGAGATCAAACATTAGGAAACACGTGTAGACAAAGGCAAACATGGGACAGAATGCTCAAGTGCATCCCGTCTCCATTTAGGGGACAAGTACGCTAAGAATATGGACGTGAATTTTATATTTAGGCTGCACTCATGATCCTTCAAAAATGTGCACAATGTGATACACTCTATTTCAGGTCTCCTTTGGAACTATGATGCAATGCAGCAAAATAAGGGAGGCTTAAATTACCCAGCAATTTAAGCAGGGCTAATAAAGATGCAGGCCCCAACTTGCACATGTGTGTCTTCCAAATGACTCAGCACCCAGCCCCACCATAACCCCTAAGTCTCCATTCCTAACAATGATGGAAAGGGGATTCCCGATTATAAAAAGGATTTTCGTTAAAATATAATGCTCTTATCGAAAAGAAAAGTTTTAGAGAGTTGGCTCAGAAAGGGAGAAAGTGGGGAAAGTTGAGAGGGAAGGAAGAAGAGAGCTAGCCAGCTAACAGATGCAAAGTCAAGCATCAGTGGGTTTAATCAGATGCAGTCAATTACTGAAATAAACAATAGTGAATGTTTCTAGAGCTTCCATTTTTAAAGAGAAGGTAGAATAGTAGAGGTTTGTCTAACAGCAACTTATTTAGCATTTTAAACACTGAATTTTAAGACTTATTTTATCTCATAGGAATAAATACGATTCTAGTCTGTGGGCCAGCAGTGAGCCACCACTGCATTGAAGGAGGTCTGAATCTGCCCAGTGGTATCTTCCCTTATCACTGTTAGGTGTTTTTACTTCCCTTAAACTTCTTAAATTTCCATCCACAAAGGAGAAGCTTATTTGAAATAACAAATAATTCTGTTTGGTTTTTCATAAAAACCAGACAGATGCTTCCAGGTCATTCACATGTTAGTGTGAATTACTTCAATCAGACTGCTTTCCTGTTTCACACTTAGCTGAGAAGGTCCTCTCAGGTTCCTGCTCCTGCCTGGAGGCAGAATAGAGCCCTGGCTAAGGCTCAGACTCAAGGTTCGCATTGCCTACACTGGGTTCCCATCTCAGCTGCACCTCAGAACAAGAAGTATTACTAGTTTCTCAGTTTGTAAAATGAAGACAGTAGCATCTACTTTCCACAGTGTTTGACGCTCCTGGTACGAGCATGATATGTGTTTCCTCTTGGCTTTACAAAACAGACGAGATAAAAAGGGGAAGCTCTAAACAGGGCAATAGCGATTTTTACCTACCAAATTAATTAAGTATGTAATAATACCAAAAAAAATGTTGGTAATGACTAGGTTAAACAGCATGCTAACAGGCTATGGTTATGGGGTGTGCAGGGGTACAATCAGTTCAAAAAGCAGCATAAAATCGATTCACGCAGCATAAAGATGCTCGTATCTTCTGACACTGAAATAATACTTTTTGGCATTCAGCCCAAGGAAATATTCAAAAACGTAAACAAAGGCTTGAGTATAAGAAAATTCTCTGTGACATTATTCATAATAATAGTAAGGAGAAAGATAAAAAACATCTTCAACATGAACAGAGGTGATAACTTTTGGTACAATAGAACACTATGGAATCATTACATGTAATTTCCCAAAATGATTCATGGCATGGTAAAATGTTCACATTTTGATACCAAGTAAAAAATTATAGGATAAATTCCAAAAATTCACTATGAGTCGAATAGTGTAAGCTTTCTCTCCTGTCTACCTCTCTCTCTCCCCCGCCAACACACACACGCAAACACACACACACACACACACACACATCCCAAAAAGAGAAATACCAAAATGTTTCTAAACAGTGATTATTTGGGGGTGATGAGCAGCTAATGGGTGATTTTTGCTCTTGCATGTGTTTCTCAATATTTTTAAATGATCATATGTTGCTTTTCTAAACAGATTTAAAATGGGTTAAAAGGGGTGTGTGTATGTGTATGTGTGTGTGTGTGTGTGTATGTCTACGTCTAGCGGGACGCACTGAGAAGAGAAAAAGAAAATGTGGAACAAGTCACCAAAGTGCTGTATATTCCGGAATAACTGGAAATTGCTCACTGGTTTAACATCTTTACTATTTCATATATTTTCAGTGGAAGACGAAGGACCATGGGGAGTGAGGGTTAACATGACCCATAGGCCTATTCTTTTTTTTTTTTTTTTTTTGAGATGGAGTCTTTCTCTGTCGCCCAGGCTAGAGTGCAGTGGCGTGATCTCAGCTCACTGCAACCTCTGCCTTCAGGGTTCAAGCGGTTGTCCTGCCTCAGCCTCCTAAGTAGCTGGGATTATGGGTGTGCACCTCCACACTCAGCTAATTTTTGTATTTTTAGTAGAGACGGGGTTTCACCATGTTGGCCAGGCTGGTCTCGAACTCCTGACTTCGTGATCTGCCCACCTCGGCCTCCCAAAGTGCTGTGATTACAGGTGTGAGCCACCACGCCCGGTTGAGACCGATTCTTTTGCCTTTGGGTGAGAAAAAGACTAGGCCCAAGGAGGCTTGAGTACTAATTCCCAAATAAAACATGGGCAGGATTGACTCACAGTTACACAAGCTCAAGTAAAAGAACTTACAATAATTACAAGACACCAACTGCAAACCATCCAGGGCATAATCTGTTCTTGATTAGCTGCAAAGAATGAGGCAATTGGCAATTCAAACTCCTCATTAGAACATATTATGGCAAGGCATCTTTGGAAAAGAGTGTCAGGCACTCCTGAGTAGCAGCAATTTGGGCAGAGGAAAGACCTGCTTACTTCTCCCAGAGAACAAGTAACTCATGCAGCCAAAACCAGTAAGAGAGAGAGAGAGTCCTCCAGGGCTGCCTGGACTTCTTCAGCAGCCTCTTCCTTGGTTTCTCCACTTCCACTTTTGCCCCCTACTGTCCGTTCCCTGAATAGCACCCAAAATATTTTGAAAATGCAAACACAGTCCTACACAGCTTCATCACATTTCAGTTCAGCAACTACAGGCTGCCTATAGGACGGTGGTCCCATAAGACGTTAATGCAGTATTTTTACAGTACCTTTTCTATGGTTAGCTATATTGAGGTGCAGGGATACTGGCCATGATGTTACAAGTGCTAATCATATTCAGTACACTAACATGCTAGGTTTGCAGCCTAGGTGCAATAAGCTAGACCACCTAGCCTAGATGTGTCGTAGACTACAGCATGTGGGTTTGTGTGAGTACACTCTGATGTTTGCACAAAGACAAGATTGCCTAACAGTTTGTTGCTCAGAACGGTGTCCCTGCCATTAAGTGCTTCTGACTCAACAAAATCTCCCCATTAAATGTTTAATTAATTTATTTATTTTTGAGACAGCGTCTCACTCTGTTGCCCTGGCTGGAGTGCAGTGGCACAAACTCAGCTCACTGCAGCCTCTGCCTCGCAGGTTCAATAAATCCTCCTGCCTCAGTCTCCCGAGTAGCTGGGACTACAGACACGCATCATCACAACCAGCTAATTTTTTGTATTTTTAGTAAAGACGGGGTTTTGCCATATTGGCCAGGCTGGTCTCCAACTCCTGACCTCAAGTGATCTACCCGCCTTGGCCTTCCAAAGTGTTGGGATTATAGGCACGAGCCATCGTGCCCGGCTTCCCATTTTATTTTATTATTTTTTAAAATTTTTGGTCGAGATGGAGTCTCATTCAGTTACCCAGGCTGGAGTGCAGTAGTGCGACCTTGGCTCACTGCAACCTCCACCTACCAGGTTCAAGCGATTCTCTTGCCTCAGCCTACTGAGTAACTGGGATTACAGGTGCACACCACCACACCTGGCTAATTTTTTGTATTTTAGTTGAGACAGGGTTTTGCCATGTTGGCCAGGCTGGTCTTGAACTGCTGACCCCAAGTGATTTGTCCACCTTGACCTCCCAAAGTGCACCAGCCACACTGTGCCCAGCTCCCCATTGCATTTAATAGGCAACACTCAGACTCTTCGTAGCGGGAGTTACTGTCCCCCACTTGGAGTCTCTTCAAGTATGCTGGCCTCCTCTCTACTCCCCTGGCTCACCCTTTTGATCCTTACTTTTGTTTTGGGGAGATTTGGTCTCAGTGGCCCTTTTCAACTTGATCTTCTCTCTCCCTATTGCTCAGTCTTCCAGGCTCCCCCCAACGCCCCCCAGGAGTGCTTCCACACCACTCATCCCCAGTCCTAAGTCACCTGCTCAAACAGGCCTTCTCTGAAAACCATTTCCAAAGTTATAATCCCTGTCCCAGTTTCTCTCTGTACTCAGTACGTGTTTTATTATTTTTTGCCTTTGTAGCATTTATCATTAGCTAAAACAATTCTTAGTTTTTGTTTACTTTTTTATTGTCAAATATGAAGAATGTAAGCTCATGATCACAGAAACCTCATTATTTTGTATACCATTGTTATGAACTGAATGTGCCCTCCGAATTCATACGTGGAAACCCTAACCCCCGATGTGATGGTGGTTCAGAGATGGGGCTTTGGGGAGGTGATTAGATTTAGATGAGGGCATGAGGTGTATTAGGCTGTTCTGTTCTTGCATTGCTGTAAAGAAATACCTGAGGCTGAGTGATTTATCAAGAAAAGAGGTTTAATGGGCTCAGAGTTCCACTGGCTTTACAGCAAACACGGTGCAGGCATCTGCTCAGCTTCTAGCAAAGCCTCAGGGGACTTTCATCATGGCGGAAAGTGACGGAAGAGCAGATGCATCACGTGACGAAAGCAGGAGCGAGGGGGCCAGAGCGTGGGGGAAGATGCCACACACTTTAAAACCACCAGATCTCCTGAGAACTCACTCACTGTCATGAAGACAGCACCAAACCATGAGGAACCCATCCCCATGATCCAGACACCTCTACCAGGCCCCACCTCCAGCACTGGGAGTTATATTTCAACATGAGATTTAAGTGGGGACACATATCCAAACTATACCAAAGGTAATCCCTCCTGATGAAATGAGTGTCCTTATCAGAAAAGCCACCTGGCCAGGCATAGTGGCTCACGCCTGTCATGCCAGAACACTGGGAGGCCGAGGCGGGCAGATCACCTGAGGTCAGAAGTTTGAGACCGGCCTGGCCAACATGGCGAAGTGTCGTCTCTACTAAAAATACAAAAATTATCCAGGCGTGGTGGTGGGTGCCTGTAATCCCAGCTACTCGGGTGGCTGAGGCAGGAGAATCGCTTGAACGTGGGAGACGGAGGTCGCAGTGAGCCAAGATCATGCACTGCACTCCAGCCTGAGTGACAGAGCAAGACTCTGTCTAAACAATAAATAAATAAATAAATAAATTAAAGAAAAGAAAACATAAAGAAAAAGAAAGAAAAGACATCTTCCCTCCACACCCACTTCTTTCCTCTCCCCCTCTCTTTCTCTCCGCCAAGGGAAGACACAGGGAGAAGGCCGCTGTCCATAAGCCACAGACACTACAGCATAATTAGACCATCCTAGGACCCTGATCTCACTTCCAGTAACCAGATCTGCAAGAGAAAAGATTTCTGTTGTCTAAGCCACCCTGTCTATGGCACTTTGCTATGGCAACCAGAGTAGACTAAGACAACTACTGCACCCTTAGTGCCCAGGGCAGAGTCTAGCCTTTATTAGTAATTCAATAAATATTGGTAGAACAAAGTGTCTGGGGGCTTATTATACTCATTTCAAGGCAAAAAGAATGGGACTGGCCCACTTTGAAGTCCAGAGGCTCTGGTTTGAAAACCGCAAATGGATTCTACAAATAACTGCTTGGTAGGATTGAGTTATGGAAAGTGAAAAGTGTTGGACTCTTGGCCGGATGGATCTTCCTGTGGGAAGGTGGACTGGGGGTAAATGTCTCAAACAGCCATGTATCAATTTTCTTTTTTTTATTTTATTTATTTATTTATTATTATTATTATACTTTAAGTTCTAGGGTACATGTGCATAACGTGCAGGTTTGTTACATATGTATACTTGTGCCATGTTGCTGTGCTGCACCCATCAACTCGTCAGCACCCATCAACTCGTCATTTACATCATGTATAACTCCCAATGCAATCCCTCCCCCCTCCCCATGATAGGCCCCGGTGTGTGAGGTTCCCCTTCCCGAGTCCAAGTGATCTCATTGTTCAGTTCCCACCTATGAGTGAGAACATGCGGTGTTTGGTTTTCTGTTCTTGTGATAGTTTGCTAAGAATGATGGTTTCCAGCTGCATCCATGTCCCTACAAAGGACACAAACTCATCCTTTTTTATGGCTGCATAGTATTCCATGGTGTATATGTGCCACATTTTCTTAATCCAGTCTGTCACTGATGGACATTTGGGTTGATTCCAAGTCTTTGCTATTGTGAATAGTGCCGCAATAAACATACGTGTGCATGTGTCTTTATAGTAGCATGATTTATAATCCTTTGGGTATATACCCAGTAATGGGATGGCTGGGTCATATGGTATTTCTAGTTCTAGATCCTTGAGGAATCGCCATACTGTTTTCCATAATGGTTGAACTAGTTTACAATCCCACCAACTTTTTACCCTCTGCCTGCTTTAAAGTTTGGACCAGGGCTGGCAAATGACAGCCTAAGGGTCAAATCTGCCCCACTGTCTGTTTTGATATAGCCAAGAGCTAAGAATCATTGTTTACATTTTTTTTAAGTTGAGAAAAATCCAAAGAAAAATAAGATTGCATGACACATGAAAATTATATGAAATTCAAATTCCACTGTCCATAAATCAAATTTTATTGGAATACAACCACATTTATTAGTTTGCATGTGGCCACTTTCATGCTGTAATACCAGATTTGAATAGTTGGGGCAGAGACTACGTGGTCAGCAAAGACTAACATACTTAGCTTTTGGCCTTTACAGAAAAACTATCTCAGAGACTTAACTATGTGAGTTTGAGCAAGACACTGGACTACTGTGAGCCACCCCAGACCTGTCATTGTAAGCTGGAGATGACTGGGTTTGCTTTGCACCTTCTCAGTTAATCGTAAGACCTTGGAGGCCTTCGAGAACTATGAATGCTGCTCATTTGTTTTTGCTTTAGTGCCCGTAAGCTTTCCTTGCATTTACCAATTTTGTTTTGTCTTCTGTCCAGTTCACTCCCTTCTTCCTTCACATTTACCTTGTCTTTTTGAAGGAACACAGCTTCGTGGCTAAATGCTCGAGGTCTGGAGTTCAGCAGCCTAGCTCATCGGTTTATAAGCTTCCTTTCCTTTGCTACAAAGAGGGTAGTCATTTTGTTTAAGATCGCTGTGAGTATGAAACAGGTCAACAATGAAAAATGCTAAAAGCACAGTGTCTAGCTTGAAGGGTGTTAGGTTTGATGGAGCTAAAGATATAACAAAACCCCCGAGTTCCTTCTATGTCTCATTTCTCCTTTCAGTAATATCACTCCTTTCTTCTACTTCATATATATATATATATATATATATATATATATATATATATATATATATATTTTTTTTTTTTTTTGAGACTGAGTTTTGCTCTTGTTGCCCAGGCTGGAGGGCAATGGCGTGATCTCAGCTCACCGCAACCTCCGCCTTCCAGATTCAAGCAATTCTCCTGCCTCAGCCTCCCTCCCAAATAGCTGGGACTACAAGCACCTGCCACCACACCCAGCTAATGTTTGTATTTTTAGTAGAGACGGGGTTTCATCACATTGGCCAGGCTGGTCTTGAACTCCTGACCTCACGTAATCCACCTGCCTCGGCCTCTCTGTGCTGGGATTACAGGCATCAGCCACTGTGCCCTGCCTCCATCTACTTCTTATCACCACTTTTAGCTCAGCCATCCTCTTTCATTATGGAGCTGTGGTCCTCAGTCCTGCCTGAACCCAAATCACCCAAGGAACTATAATACTCTAAGTACCCTGGCTCCGAACCCACAAACACTGGTTTAAATTGGTCTCTTCTGGGATCTAGGCATCAAGAGTGGTTAAAACTCTCCAAGGAGCCCTGCTACCCAGCCAGGGTTGAGAATCAATGGCTTCTAGTCTCCTGCTGATTCCTGAGAGCATCAGAATTCTGGGGCTTTTCAGGGCCCATGCACGTCTACCTGAAGGGCCAAACAGGTCTTTCAAAGCATCTTCAACTCCCCTATGCTTCCTGGGTACTAAGGATGTGTGCCTAGTACCTTCCTGGTGCTGAATATCCTGAGCAAAGTAACTCACGACATCTGCTATTAAGTGCCTTAGAATCTAACAGAGAAGAACTACATATAATGTAAAGCATTCACAATCGCGTTTAGTTTCTCATTTGCTGAGTGCCTTACCAAGTAATAAGGGCTATTCAGAGGTTGTGGACAGACTCTGAGAGACTAGAGGAGAGAACAATAATTCCACCTGAAGAGGCCGCAGAAGTCTGCACAAACTACTTTCCTATCACCCTCTAACACTTCCTAGAGTAAATGGAGGTCCCAGAGATTTTACTCTCTTGTCCAACGGCATTGAACAGCAGGCCTCTCCACACAGGCTGTGGCTTTCAAATAAGAACACAATTTTTTCCCTCTTGTCCTGTCTCTGATACCACCATCTCTGATACCCCATCTCTGAGTCAGCCTCATTTTCAGCACTAACTTAGAAAAAGAATTGGATTCCTGAGCTTACAACTGCCTTTGCAGTAACCCTTCTGCCATCCATGCATGCCAGGCATGATGTCCTCTCCTTGGTGATAACCAAGACACCTGCTAATTACTCAGGACACCTCCACGCCCTTCTTGACAGATTGCAGATGGTACTTGAGACAGCTACCAAAGCTGCAGAGATGAGCCAGAGGCTGCAGTGGCCACAGGTAATCAAAGCTGGACCCAGAATGAGGAGCAATGGTTGTCCCATAAAACGGGGTGCTATGCATGCATGCAAATGTGGCCTATTGCAGTAGAAATAACTCTGATCCACATCTCTGGATATATATCCACTTATTTACCTTTCACTTATTGCAGTTTTTTGTTGTCATATTTTCCAGAAATGATACATCCAGCAAAAGGAAAACAAAGTGAAACTTTCAAAAAAGTACATGGTTGGTTTTCCCATTAATATGAAAAAAAAATAGACAAATGGATAATCAGGAAAAGACAGAATATTAGGGATGATTTAACAACAACTACCATAAAATGGCGGGCTATGTATGCATGAAAATGTGGCTTAATGCAGTAGAAATAACCGATTTCCTAAATTTTAATACATAGATCCATATCTATAGATATATGAAAAATATCTATAGAGCCATTTCTATAGATATTTACCTTTTCACTTACTGCCAAGTTTTTCGGTGTCATATTTCCCAGAAATGGTACCCCCAGCAAAGGGAAAACATAGTGAAACCTCCAAAAAGGTGCATAATTGCTTTTCCCATTAATGTGAAAAAGAAACCAACAGAGAAAGGGATAATCAGGAAAAGACAAAACGTTATGATGATTTAACAACAGCTACCCTATCACCCCTTAACTAATGACTTGCAAAGGCTCTAAATTAGAATCGCTTGGAGGGCTTTTCACACTATAGATGCCTAAGGGGACCTTGCCTCCTGAACAAATGAATCCAAGACTTTGGGGAGAGGGTCTGGATATCAGTAATGCTTTCAGAGTTCTCCAGGGGATTCTTAGTGTCACGTTCTCATGATCTTACTTTGTTGTTCTCACCATCCTAGCAGGTTTATACCATTATGATGATGATGCCTATCTTTATCAATAAGGAAAATGATGCTCGGACTGACATCCTGTCAGACAACTAAAGAGCTCAGCAGAGAGAACCTATAGAGCCTGAGTTCTTGAGCCTCATTCTATACTGCCTCTGCACAAGGAAGTCTTTAAAGCATGGATTGATGAAGGAGCAAGAGCTCAGAGCAAAGTTACAGCAGTGAGTTATCTCCTATGCTGATCAAGCGTTCCCTTTGGCAGGTAGACGACAAGGGAGTCATACATTCACTTACTCAACAAGCATCCAACTTTTAACTATTAGGCACCAAATAGAGGCTGGGCCCCACGCTAGGATATGGAGGACACATTTTGCTGCCCTGACGTCTGGACATCACGACAGTAGTAGTGATGACAATGATATAACTACAAGCCAACTTTTATTGAGAGCCCGCCATTCATCAGTTCCACTTTATACATCATATACTGTCTCCTTTAATGCTCAGAACTATTCTACAAAGTTGAAAGCTAAGGCTCAGAGAAGCTAAGGGACTTACCCAAATTCACACAGACAAAACAAGCAAGAGCTACAGCTGGAGCTCTGGTGGATTGGCTCTTCGAATATGTGTCCTACAGAGGAAGTCCTGAATGGATACCATCGTCCCTCCAAATTCCTTTATGTCCATTTTGGGCCATTTTTCAGGTGGAGTCATAGAGGCCAAGGCAGGCTTGGGAGAAACTTCCACCATCTCCTGAAGAGACTCAAATTCTTTGCCATGAACTTTCTTGACCCTTGAAAGGGCCATAGGTGTTTGACCAGAGCCTAGCATTCACCAAAATGATGGGTCCAACCCCAGTGACTGCATCAGAACTCCCCCAGGGCCTTCATTAGATAGGGGGTTCCATAACTCTTGCACCTGGGGTTCACGGAAAAGCAATTTTTCCATTTGGTCTTTCCAAGGACCCTGCTGTTCGCCAGCCTAGGGAATCAGTCCATGTGTGTTCTACCCTGAGGTTTGTAAAAAGCTTTGGAATCCTTCAGGATTGAGTGGAAAATATTCTCGTTAGAACATTAGAGAAACTTAAAAAAAATCAGTAAAGTAATGGACTATAACACCAAACGTACCCTTTAGCCAGACTCTGTTGTCTTACCTACAGAGTCTCTACATGACACATAATGGAGATGCGATGAGATATTCCCCGAAGATGCAGCCTTGGAGATCCAGAGAGACCAGAAGCAGTTAACAGGGGAAAGAGTACATCAATATGCATGAAAAAAAAAAAAATCAAAGAGTGCCTTATCACCCAGGATAAAACAGTTTGGTAGTTTTGTGGGTGATTTTTGGTTAATGATTTTTGTTTCTTTCTTTCATTTTGTTTTCTTGCTTAATTTTGTAAGAGAATCATTTAATAAAATTTTAACAAAACACACACTGTATTATTTCACCTGTTAACTCAAACCAGGTGAGGCATGTCTGGATATCATCTGGCAAGTCTAAATCAATGGCTAAACAAAATGCAGCTTTACTTCTCCTATATACAACAACTTTACGCTAGCAGCATGAGATTCCATAATGATATGAAAGTCTCGGTTTGATTTCTGGACAAAAACGTTATTCACTATCTCCTCTAAGCCATCATGTTTAAGGGTCCATATACACAATGTACGGTTATATATTTATAGAAATAAAACAGTAAATAGTCTCTGTTCTTATGGAGCTTATAAATGACGACAAAAGACAAGCCACACATTGCACAAAAGCATTGGTAACAATTACTTGAGCCTGAAATTACTAAATCAGGGAGGGGAGGGATAATGACAGTATAAATTGGTAGGCATTCATTTATCCCAGAATTATTTACCAAGTGCCTACAATATATTAGGCACCTAACACACCAGGTATACTAGATTCTTATTACACACACATAAAATTATCTTTCCCAGAGAAAAGGTAGTTTTTTAAGAAAACATTTCCCTTCCTCCTAATTAACTCACCAGCTACTGATAAAGCACGTGGCATTGTAACTACAAGTTCATGGCTAAGTGAGTGATGTATAAGCATCAGAAAACGGTCACCTCTCAAGTTAGTGATAAAATCTCAAAAGCTATAGCCTTCTTTATTAGAAATAATAAAAAATATAGAGAAATTGTTGGAGTTGAAACTATGTTTTACCTTAATCCTTTTTTTTTTTGGAGATTTATACTATCTCCTGTTTCTCTCAGTAAATGATGTTCCCAGTGTTCACAGCAGTATTTGTATCACCATTAAATGCAAATGGCTGCAGTATTTTATGCAATGGCATGAACTCTACAGGGGTGTCACTCATTAAAAAAAAAAAGTTCCTGCCCTAGGAATATCTTATATGTGATGTGGGCTGAACGACGGGAACCCATTTGCTTTTGGTTAAAGATAATTTACATGTGTGTGCCTGATAGGGGAAGGTGTTTCCATAGGGTTTAGCCTGTCTTTGCAGTTGCTTCCCTACTAGCAAAAGACTTCCTTCCTTCAGTTTAATTGTATAGCATCAAAAGAAAGCCCTTACTCAAGTGATAACTTCATAGCGTGATGGTGGAGGAGAGGTCATCTGGTGTCAACAGCTTCTCTCCAGGTGACAGATTGATGGACATGGTCAAGCAGGTTAAATTGCTTCTTGGGGACTTTTCATAAAGTAGCTTTGTTTCATTTTAGCTACTAGTTTTCTCAAAGGTAGAGGTGATCACTAGTTTGAAGAGGGGCAAGAGGTGAGGGAATACAAGTGCTTGCAAAGGTGTGCAATATGTCATAGGTGAAACACGATCCATCTTTCTTCCATCTAAAAACTTCACCTCATGGGAAACCAGAGGACCATTGCAAACTTTTAATGTGCTCCTTTCCCAGGGGCCCTAATAATTTTAAATCAGGGTCACTTACTTGTAAATTCAAAGCCTGAAATGACATCAGTTAGAGGAACCCTTTCTCGGTTCAAAGTCAGCAGTAGTTGCAGCAACTAATAAAGTTGAGGTTAGTAATGGGGAGACAAATGAGATTAAATGGCTCTAATAGAACAGCAACCATGACCTTTGCAGTGCATTTGAAATTCAGCCATCATGTTAGTAAAATAATATAGTACGGGATGGATATTATTTTGCTCATATGATATATAGATCTCTAATAGGAATCTCATACTTATGAGTAAATTACAGATGCGTCAGTACTCATACATTTTTACGTGCATGTACAACAATATTTCATAATCTACTTGCAGTAATTTGCCTCCCCCCTTGACACAGACAGAGAGAGAGGGTTTAGGAGAATGCAGAAGATGAAACAGGCAAATGCCCACAGCGAAACAGAATGTGAAATCTTCCCAAGTTGAGTGTATTTAGACATGAATCTCAAATGTCCAGTCAATAAATATAATCATTATTATTTCTTATCATTTTCACTCATTTTAATGTATAAAATATGGAGACTGAATAAATTAAAGTGACTAGAATAATTAATAAGAAGGACATTGAACTGAAAATGTAATTAAGATCTTTATGGTGTACATGCATGCCTCTCTGTACATGGCACATTGTTAACCATACCTAAAGCTCTCCAGGATAAAATAGTCAAGAAATTACGGTTGGTACCTCTGGAAGCGGTGAATTATAAAAAGGCATTTTCATGAACAGAATACGGCCAACTGAATTTTATTTTTCAGTGCAGTGATCTTTGCCTGAAGCTACCAGTTCTGCTGATTACATTGAACATCTCAAATGTCAGGGTTTTGTCGATACAGAATTCCTTCATTAGGCTCCGTTCAGCTTTCTTTCCCCTTCTCCTCCCTTGAAAGTAGGAGATACGAAGATGGAATCTCCCTGTAACCAAATCATTCCCTGCCCAAAGAGTAACAGAATCCAGCCAGAATGCAGGGACTTTCCATTTAATTTCCTGAGCTAACTGCTTGCTATCAACGATGATAGCTCTTGCAGCCCTCAAATCTTCCATTCATTTCTAGTGAAATTCTAACACAGGCAACATCTATGCAGAACAGAGCAAGGGAGAGATTTCCTGGCCACAAAGAAATAAACACTGGACCCAAGGATGGGTACAGAGGAGAGCTGGGAGTAAAAGCTCACTTTGGAAGAGGAGTTCTTGAGAGGGGGCTCTTGGTAGGTGTGGATAAGCACGGGTGGGCAAGGGTGGCCTGGGATGGGAGACAGCGAGGTCTCTACTGGACAAAGCACGGGCTATCGGCTCATTAGGCAGGTGAAAGCCAGGGGGTATGGCTTTCTGACAGCCATACCAGTCCAGCTCCCAGTGGCTGCTATTTCACAGTTTGCAATCAGTACATTTTCCATACAGTGACTTCAGAAATCAAAGAGGGAAGATAGAGGGGCAGCAAGTCTCATGAGGTTGCGTGTAATTTTACCCCTAGGTGGTGACCTTTGGGTGGCGGGAAACACACAGGAAGCGTGTGGGTGCCGGGAAAGAAATGATACTCTCACTTCCTCCCAGTCAGGGATCGCACTCTCTGCTGGGGATTACAGCATGACCCCGGGGATGGGAAGATGTTAGCGATTAAGTCTTAATGAGATTTTCTGATAGAGAAACAGTTGGACCGGAAAGGGTTTTCCGAAGGCAATTTCGTTCAGTTTCACAACTATTTACTGAAGGACGATGGCATGCAAAGCCCAGCTCTAGACACACACAGGAAATGAAATTATACAGCCTCCCATTCTCAAGGAGGGTCCGATCCGAGGGCAGAGGAGACAGGACAAGAACGAGTAACAGGGAATGCCAGCCATTGCACATGCCACAGGAAAAACAGAAAGACTATTTCCCATGTGGTCAGGGAGAGAGACTTGGGTAGGTTTCCCGGGTATGATCGCCTTTCAGCTGCCCTAGTGGGGATAGGGAAGTGACAGGTATCCACAAAGGAAAAGATGTGTGGGTAGAACGTTGAGAGAGCCAGTGACTCTGGCCCAAGATTCTAAGTTAAATGCAACTCACAAGACAACCATGTTACTGACATTTAGCGCCAGTGAACATGGCCCCAGGCATTCTTCTCAATGAGACAGGGAGCGATTATTTACCCTAAAGGAGTGAAAATGGATTCTTAGTTGCAAGAGGGTAAGAAATTTTAGATATTACTTTGGTTTGTGGCCATCCAGAGGGCCACCATACATCAACACACACACGGTTTACATGGTATAAACAGATATAGAGTGTATCTGTGGTATTAAAATTTAATGAGGGAAGGGGAATGGTGATTAGGAAGGGGAAAAAAAGGTCTAAAAAGGCTCCTTGGTGAAAGGTCAGCAATAATGCCATAAAAGATTGAGACAAACTAGTGTAGGCTTTTCCCATGACAGCCGCCTTTGTCTTTCAAAGAGATTGAAAATGAATCTGAGGCCAAACCTCAGAACTTCTGGCAGGCAAGGGGGGTTCCCCAGAGATCTGCTTGCTGACTGTATAGGTGGGGCTTAACCTCTCTCCCCTCCAGGGCTCCAAAGGCTTGGCTTTTGGGAGCATGGGTTACAGAGCTAGAAGGCAAGGGAGTAGAGAGGACAGCCAACCTCATACCACCCCCAGCTTCTTGCCTCCACTGAAACTAGGTCACAGATTTACATTTTATGTATTTATTTTTAACAGTGTATTTTAGAAGCTCACCACTCCCTATTAAAAATGAACGATGACTTTAACAGTGTATTTTAATTCCAAATTACAAAGGCAGTATGTATTCATTATGGAAATTTGGGAAATGCAAATAAGACAAAAGGAGACAATAAACTAACACCAACACACATAATCACCCCATCCCAAAGTGAACACTTTATGATCTTATTATACTTCCTCTAGACTAGTGCTATTCGATAAGGTAACTGAAAGCCGTATGTGGCTACTGAACACATGAAATGTGGCTGATCCGAACTGAGATGTGCTATCAGTATAAAAATGTACACTGAATTTTCAAGATTTAGCCCAAAAAATGTAAAATACATTGTTAATATTTCTATGTTGATGATGTATTGAAATATGTTGGATATGTTAGGTTAACTAACATTTATTAAAACAAACATTTCATATTTTTTTTATTGTTTTAATTCAATGACTAGCAAAATTACTTTGCAGATGTGACTTGCATTGTATTTCTGCTGAACAGTGCTGGTCCAAACCTTGCTTAGGGATATATCCATGCATGCACAAATATAAACCTGCTTTAAACACAGGTAACATGGTGCAGATTCTTTTGCAAAATCTCTTTTACACTAAATATAAGCTGGACATCTTGCAATGGCAATACATATTCACTTATTTTTAAAGTGCATGTTTAAACATTAAATAATGTTGTATTATGTGGCTATAACAAAATGTTATTAAACCAATCGCCTATCAGTGGATACTTATATTGTTACCAAGTAGTCACTATTATAACAACTCTGCAATGAACATCCTTTTAACTAAACCTTTTTTGTACACAAAGTTTCCACAGTAGTGTGACAGAATGGAAATAGCACAGAGTTTAAGGTCAGGCAATTTTTGGTTTCTATCAAGTCTCAGGCTTTAACCAGCAGTTTATCACTAAGCAAGTCCTATCTCTACCCTCAGTCTCATTGTCTAAAATAGAAACAATCTTTCTATTTTTCAACAGTGTTGCAAAGATCAGAGATGGTGTTAATTTTGGTACATTGGGGATACTCCCTAAATAATAGCTAATGTTAATATTATGAATAAAATATTAAAAACACTACTGTTAAAAAGTTCCAAAATTATGCACACTCAGAACACAACAGGAAGTAAAACTAAAGCAACTGTGGAAAACATCTTCTCATTAAAGGTTGAGCCATTAATGAGTGAACTGAAACTTGAAATCTCTAGATAAATGATGGTACAATATTTATAGACCACGTTCTTGAAAAAATTTATACCTATTTCAGACCAAAATCGCTCATTCTAAATGTCCAGTCTTTTTCTTCTTGTTCAACCTTGTATGAAATACAACATAAAGTACCCTTCTAGGTATGAGCAATAATGCTTCAGAGACATAATGCCTATAATTTAGTTTGAGGATAATAACAATTGCAAAAATGACTTGTGGATGTCTTTCTAACTTAGATGTGAATGGCTTTCACCTCCAATCAGAAGATGAGATTGAAAAGAAAAATCTCTCCTTTTTTAAGTTGCAACAGAGAGGATTATATACCTAGGAGATCCTTTGGAATACCATGATAAGCTGGCACAGTAAGAGAAATAACAAAATGCCACCTAAAATGGGTATATATTGATTAAAAAAAAAAAAGACAGGAACATGACATTTGGAGTCTTCAGGGACCCCAGTTTGTTTAGTCAGGCCAGTGATACCTTGGCAATGGAGACTCTGGCTTGGATAATCAAAGAAACGTGATAGATAATCCAATAAACCCGATTAACCTAAGGAGCCCAGGGTTGGTCTTCCTGCTGAATAAGTAATCCAAGAAAAGAGCTAAAGGCAAATGAATCAAGAATTTCTTTACTGAGTAGTTAATACTATGAGTCCTGGCAGCCAAACAGCTCCTTCTGGGATCCTTGTTTCTCCAACAACGAACTGTGTGATTTTAGGCAAACGATTTCACTTCTTTACTCATTGGTCTCCTCATTGCCAAACAAGGGGGTCATAGGGTTGATGTGAGAATTAAAATAACAGGTGGAAGTAAGGGGCATGCCTAGCACAACAGCACAATGCCCAAAGTGAAGTATACTCTCAAAAACATGTTAGGAGGCTTTACAGCTTCCATCCCTGCTAAGATCATAATGTATTTTAAAGGTAATTCTTCCTTTGCTGTCTCACATTGTAATATTCCCCTTTCTGGATACAAGAGAGCTCCTATATAAAGACTCTTCAGATTCAGGTAATGAAACATACAAAATATTAAATCCTCCAATATGCATTTCTCAAGAACTCTCACGTGCAGACTTTGGACTCAGTGTTGGAGACACAAGAAAAAGATTCCTCCCCTTCATGAACTCCCAGTCACAGGGAAGCAGCAAGATAAGTAATGAGAGGTTCCATAGATTGGCACAGAATACCGTGTGGTGATGGAGGAGGGGTTTCTAGGCCGCCTAAAAAGCAGGGTAAGGAGAAGTGATGTCAAAGCTTAGGCAAGATGGGCATATAGAAATGAGCTGAGCAAAAAAGGAAAAATGGCAGGAGATGAGAGCATTCAGACAGAGGAGACGTCCAGAAATGACTCAGAGGTAAGAGTGCATTTAAGGTTTTGCAGATGGTTAGAAAGGAAGTGATGGCAAGGTCAAGGATGTATAGGTAGGCAGAGGATTGATCCTGAAGTCTCTCTGGGAACTCATACTTTACCCTAAGGACAATGAAGAGATTGACGGGTTGTCAAGTCGGAAAACACCATGCAAAGCAGTTAGAGTAAAAATGAACCAATGAAGCCAAAGCCTGACAGCTCTCCTCTCTTCCTTGATGCCACTGACCTCAACATGAATTTCTGAATAGCTCCACAGAACTGATGGAATGGTTTGTTGATTTGACCCCCAGGAGAATACCTGTGAATGGTGAAGCCACTATGAACCACACGTTCTTTTGTCTTGGTCTTCGCTTCTTCCAAAGAAACAAGAAAGGTGGAGAAGAGATTTTATCCAGCGGAGTCATCAAAATGCAAACAGATTAACCTAGATATGTTTGCTGTGTCCAGTGATGCTGTGTTTAAAGGTAATTATAAGAGTGTAAATGAAAAAGATGGAAAAGATGCAGAGCACTCATTTACCCAGAAGGGCTTATTATCAGAAGTTCAAGATGCTGAACTTCCTTTAACATATCTGCATACTTATTTACAAAGTTTGCAAAATGTGTGTGATTACACACATGCATTTTTGGAGGCTCTAAGATAACAGCTCTGCCAAATATGGGTAGGTCGTATGAGTTACGGAAAGATCCCTTGGTCTGAATTTAGGGTACCACGTTCCGATCCCAGATCTGACGTTACCATTTAACATTAGCCCAGAGATACCTAATGTCATCGAAAGTGGAAATAATAATAGCTAACCTAAATACCTGTAGTGTTGTGTGACTCAAATTTAAAAAAAAAAAGAATGTAAATGGAAAAGGTTAGGTCTAGGACAAGTAGGTGACATCAATGAGTAAAGTAGGTTAACTGAAACACTCAGGCTACACCCAAAACATTTAACAACTACCAAAGCTCAACAGATAGCTGTTATATTGGATGATGGCCAAGCTTTGTCAGATCTTCCAACTTTTAATGAAAAGCCAGAAATATAAAGGTCTATGTAAAATTTCCAGATATTTCAGTGCTAATGACAAATTCCAAGGTGAAACAGCAAAAAGACAGCAAAATACAAAAGGCCTAGGAACTTTCAGTTGAAGACTTCTGCCCCAGCCAGATGTGTAACCTTTACTTGTAATGAGCAAGCACAGAGTGGTGAATGCAATTTGTTTTCCAGTTTGCTTTTAAGTTATATTTCTACTTACTTTCAAGTCAATGGAGGAGAAACTTGAAATTTAAAATTTTGAATGAACGAATGAATGAATGGAGATATGGGGGAAACAAACAAAAATCTCTCAAAGGAGAACCAGCTCCTTCCTCCTTTTTGATGATTTAAGATATAGGAGTTCTCATATCTTGCCTCTACCTGCAATTCTGAGCTGGAAAACAAATCCCTTCTCTTCCTATTCTGAATTTCAAATTCAGTTGCCATGTTTGCAGTGTACTAGAACACAATATCCTTCTCCACTTTCTGTCTCACCACCTAAATACTGTAGAGCTTTTGCATTTTCCTTGAAGACTCTCTTTAAGAATCACCAGTGCCCCACTGTTGGTGGGAATGCAAATTAGTACAGCCATTATGAAAAAAATAGTATGGAGGTTCCTTAAAAAATTAAAAATAGAACTACCATATGCTCCAGCAACCCAACTACTTGGTATATATCCAAAGGAAATGAAATCAGTATTGTGAAGGGATATCTGCACTCCCAGGTTCACTGCAGCATTATTCACTATAGCTAATATATGGAATCAACCTAAGTGTGCATTGACAGATGAATGGATATGGCCAGGCGCGGTGGCTCATGCCTGTAATCCCAGCACTTCGGGAGGCTGAGGTGGGCATGGGGGCGGGGTGGGGGAGGCACCTGTAATCCCAGCTACTTGGGAGGCTGAGGCAGGAGAATCACTTCAACCCAGGAGGCAGAGGTTGCAGTGAGCCGAAACCACACCATTGCACTCCAGGCTGGGCAACAAGAACAAAACTCTGCCTAAACAAAACAAAAAAAAAAAAACAACAACAGCAACAAAAAACAGATGAATGGATAGAAATGCGCTATGTATTTACAATGGAATGTCATTTAGCCCTAAAAAGAGAAATTCTTGTCCACTGCAACACTATAGATGAACCTGGAGGATGTCATGTTGAGTGAAATAAGCCACACACAGAAAAACAAATACTGCATGATTTCACTTACATGTAGAATCTAAAACAGTTGAACTCATAAAAGTAGGGAATAAAAGTTTGGTTACCAGGGGCTAGGGTGGGATTAGGGTTGGTGAGGGTTGGGGAGATGTCGGTCAACTGATGCAACATTTCGGTGAGATAGGAGGAATAATTTCAAGAAATCTTTCGTTTAACATGGTGACAATAGTTAATGACATGGATCATGTTCTTGAAGATCTTTAGAAAAGTGGATTTTAAGTGTTCTCACTACAAAAATGTATATGAGGTAATACATGTATTAATTAGCCTGACTTAGCCATTCTACAATGTATACATATTTCAAAATGTCATGTTGTACATGATAAACGCATACCATTTTTGTCGATTCTAAAAGTTAATTCATTATTCTTTTTTTAAAGAATCACCCAGTGTCCTAAGTTCCCTAAAAGAAGGACATTAAGTAGCCAGAGAAACTGCAGCCCTCTTGGCGCCTGACTCTTTGGTAGAATGACATAAAGGTCATACCCAGCATGACCCTCCCTGGTAAATACATTCACGTAAAATGCCCTGGGTACATAAAAAATTCTGAAAAATGCAGTATGACGTTCTTCAATAGTCTAACGGTAAAATGCACTCCTCTAAACGCTTGCTCAGTGTCTGCTGTGGAACTAGTTATGATCCCGGTCCCTGGGGTATAGACTGTTAGTCTTTGCCTTCAGGTCGTTTACTTTCTTGGAGGGAGAAGATAAAAACTAATTAAAGCAGAGAGAAGGTAAGTGTAATCACAGCAGTTGAGGCTGGAGTTGAGGGGATGAAGCAGGAAACTCTTGTGGCTCAGTTAGGAAGGATTTCACCTAGAAGACACACATGAAGAAATGGCTTTAAATCATTAAGCTGGCTTTAGAACATTTAATCATTGTCTCGGCATCCATGGTCACCAGTAAACAATATAAGCATCCCATGCTCCCAGGAATGGCAAAAAAAAAAAATCATCTGTTTTACTCTCCAGTGTTATTTTTCATCTAATGGCTAATCCACAAATGTCTACTAAGTGAAATCATGCTTCACATACCATTTAAAAACATTACATTTGAATTTTAAAAATAAAACATAAAGATATTTCTCTCAAAAATCAATAAAAAGCATGAAAGACATGAAGAAGCAGATTTTCCCAGAAGAAACACAACTGGTTCAAAACCCTATGGGAATAAAAGGGGACGGATTCTTAGAGTTACCAAATACAGGCAAAACAAATACGTTCTATTTTTTATAAAAATGGCAATTGGAAAGGATTTTATAATGCTTCTCTTCATTATTAAAGGAGATTTAGAGAAGGAGTCTCTTAAACACTACTGTTGAGAGTGTAAATTGGTTTAACCTTTCTGAAGAGATAATTTAACAATGTGTATCAAAAGGCTTAAACATTTGCATAACCTTTATTCAAGTATTTCCACTTGTAGGAACTGATTCCAGAAAGTCCTGGGTGTGCTTAAGATATACACACAATATTGCTCATCACTGTCGGTTTGTTATGGTGGGAAACCAGAAACAGCACAAGAAAAAGCTCAGCAATTGGGTCTGTGCAAAAAATAAAAAACAAATAAAAATAAATCTGGTACCCATTCAATGATTTTATTCTTCAACTCTTCATTATTCTTATTCTTACAGGCTTTTTTTTTTTTTTTTTTAAGAAAGAAGCCTATGAAGAAGGAACTCTTTCACAATATATAGCTACATTAAAAACTACAAAACATATAAGCAGTTGATATACAATGTGGGAAGTCTGAGAGAACTCAGATAGCTGGAAAAATGCTTTCTCCTTGGGGATGTAAGTAAAATTGGTATAAAGCTCCAATTTCTATGGCCTTTGGGAGTCTAGAAATGTCCCCAGGTTCCTGCAAATTCTCAGGTAGTTTTTGTTCTTATTGTCCTCCAGGCTCCTCCTATCTCATTTATTCTCTATTGTACCATTTTCAGGGTCCATCAAATGGAAAGAAAAGAAGCAAAGAAAAAGAAAATGAAGAGAAGGGAGAAAAGTCAGGGAGGAATGGAAACAAACCCACCCCTGCAAAAAACATTTAAAAATGTAGTCAACTTAGCTGAAGGTTGGTGGTGACACCACCTAAACCCCAGTTTTCTGTTCTTTTCAGTGTTGATTCCTTCCTTTCCCTCTCCCATTTCTCTCTTCCCCTCCCTCTCCTATCAGTCCTATTCCTAGAACGCTACTTTTCCCTCCCTCTATTATGCAGAGCAGTGCTGTATTCCCTGGCTCCCACTCTCAATCTTGCAAAATCAAACGTATCTGGGATTCCACCCATAAAGGGACCTTTCCTAGAACAAGATGGTGCTACCCGCCTTTCTTGGGCGATGGCTGTTGGCTACACATAGCAACATTTACCTTGTTATGTATATAGGTAGGATACACATACAGATTACAAACAGATGATAGCTAAATGATTATTCACAAAGGCAATTGCTATAAACAGCATTTTCCCTGATATATCTCTGCCTAGACACATAGAAAAATCAATTAATGATAATGCTAATTCACATTATCTCTGGACGATGAATAACATGCAATTCTAATTTTCTTGGTGCTTATCTGCAGTACTTGAATTTCCTATAAGCAACTAGTAGTGTTTTTATAAAAAGGAAGGTCAAAAACCAAGTTCACTCACCATAAAGAAGAAATGCCTAGTTTTGGAAGGAAGGTGGCTCATGGCTGAGTTGACAGGTAAAAACCATCTGTGATGGGTGAAATTAAGTAATGCTGCTCTTAACTCAGCCAAGCCAGCAAGTGTAAGCATGAAAGTCTCTGTTCATTATGATCCTACCTTTTCCCCCAAAGGACTGGAAACATATGAAGGGGCTCATCTAGAAGACTCTGCACAAATGTATTCTGATAACCACATAGGGCATCCTACTAGAAGAGCCAAAGACTGAAAATGGCCAACAGCACAGTTCTTTATGAACACGGAAGGGAGTGAGCAGCAGGTAGGAAAGGGAGCAAGAATTCGCAAAGCCATTCACGTGTCACTCACTGTGTTAATGCTTCATAGACCCTTTTCTAAACATCACAGGGACCCTGTGAGAGAGCTGGTAGTATCCCCAACTGATAAATAAACCAAGGCTCAAAACTGAGAGCCATCTCCCTCTGATGTCTTTGCCTTTATTCAGAGTTCTTTTCCAAAATCAGGACTTATTCTTCCTTCCAGAACCATATTCTATTTTTTTTTTTAACTTTCATTTTAGGTTCAGAGGTACATGTGCAGGTTTGTTATTTGCGTAAACTTGTGTCACGGGAGTTTGTAGTACAGATTTTTTCATCACCCAGGTATTAAGCTTAGTACTCATCAGTTATTTTTCCTGATCCTCTCCCTCCTCCCACCGTCCACCCTCTGATAGGCCCCGGTGTGTGTTGTTCCCCTTTATGGGTCCATGAGTGCTCATCACTTAGCCCCCACTTATAAGTGAGAACATGCAGTATCTGGAACCACATTTTAAAGTACCTAGATGCACAGCACCGAGCTTGCTCCCTGCGATGAAAATGTACATTAACCTGGATTTAAAGAGGCTATGTTTCCCGTATTCCATTTCAGCTAAATTAAGCGATGTGTAATGATAAGCAGTCGCTAATGTATTCTTAAAATCACATCATTCCTGAGTCAGGATATACATTCATTTAAGTATGACCTGGGAGCTTTTAGCTTTTGTTAACATAAAACTATTCATTACTTTCATATTATTGTGGCAGGCACATGGTCTTACAGAAAAATAAGTTATTCTCAACTTTAGCTAACATTTACTGAGCGCCTATCACATACCAGGAACTTAACACCCATTATCTTGCACAATTCTTAGTGTGTGATAGATCACTGTAGAGAAGTATCTGCTCCTTCTCCACCTACGTGTGCAGAGGATGTGCACCCCTTGGCTGTGGGTGTCCCCTCCTCTGGGGGTGCGTCTGTGAGACTTGCTTTGGTTAAGGAATGTTAACCAGCAGCTGATGTGGTGCGGTTAAAGGCTTGAAAGTGTTTGCACAGTAGAAGGTTCTCTTGTACTTCTCCTTCACCATGAGAACATTTCTGGGGTAGCTACTATTCCCCAGCGGAGGACTTGAGACACAGGGACCAGAGTTCCCTCCAAAGCTGAGCCTCCTCACTTGATGACCAACTGACCTGCAGACACATGACTGAGTGCCCCCTAAATCAAGGCCCCCAATTTACTCCAGACACATGCAATAAACAAGTGCTCACTGTTGCCTGCCAATTAGATTTCTGATTGCTGGGGAGCAATAGGAAAAGAACACATAGGGTATCCTAATGTGGGAGACAGTGTTCTCATCCCTGTTTCAAAATGGGAAAATTGAGGTTTAGGGAGGTTACATAACTTGCCTGTCTGGTGGATGGCAGAACTGGAGTTCGACTTTGACTCTGAAGCCTTTATACTCTAGCTCTCTTTGATTAGTCAGTCAGCCAGTCATTGAACCTGATATTTAATAAGCATCTGGATGCCCTAGGTGGGCGCTGTCCTTGGTGCTGATGCCACAGCAGTCGGCACAACAAAAATCCAAGAGTCCTATTTTACCAGGGAGAAAAGAGAAGGAATAACTGCATTCAAACTCAGGTAAAAAAAAAAAAAAAAAAAAAAAAAAAAAAGGAGGCGACCATACGGCCTGGCGATAAATAGATGAGCCACAAGAAAAAGCCCTAGGTTCATAATAAGCTTGGCGTTTGTGGAAAAGAAAGGATGCCACCATGGTTTGGTATAGTTATAAGGAAGAGAGTGGAGAGAAGCCAGATAATGCAGAGCCTGAAAACAAAACACTGAGTTTAATTTAATTCTGCTTTCAACAGGAGGCCACTAAAAAAAAATCACAGATTCAAGAGGAAAACGTTCTGGTTATCATTTCAGAACAATCTCCATGGCTGCTTCGCTGTGGGGAGATGCCAGGGAGCAAGGACGGAGACAAGGAATCCAGGGAGGGTGCTGCTGGACCTGCCCAGGTGAGAGGCAAATGGATTGCATTGGATTAGGGTGGTGGCTGTGGAGAGGCTAAGGATTCCTTCCAAATTTTCTCTCAAATATGAAAGCAGTCCTAACTTCCCTAATTCTAAATTAGTCTTGGCTTCAGCAAACTTGAACAAAACATTTACCAGCTTAGGTATCAAACTAAGTTATGAAAAAAAAATCTCAAAATATTTGCTTAGATAAAAGTAAAAACATACTCAACAGTTGTGGAATTAATCATTCATCTAAGGTGGGTGATAATTTATGCCACGCTTGAAGTGGAAAAGAAATTTCTATTTATACTGCAATCTATATATATTTTTTCAGGGATGGACTAATTGTGTTTGTTGAACTGTTTCAAGCTGCTATGGGCTGGGAGAATTGAATATCTATTTGCAAGACTGTAGGGATTAAATTAGATAAACCCAAAGGGAAAGTAATTGGTAATTTGTGAAGAGTTGCATGAGTGTATGAAGTACTGTCTAAAGCACTATGCAAGACTGATGGACAAAAAGGGCAACATGAAGTTATTTTCTTTTTTCAAAAAAGCAAATTTTCTCTAATGCTGAGTATCCTTAAGTGAGCAAGCAAACATCTTTCAACAAACAAACAAAAACATAAGGCTAAGTAGGCTTGTTTATCAGCATAGGTCTTTCTCTAGCTCTCCAAAAGTTTAACCTCTCAGAAAAGTTATAAAAATCAGATTTAAAATTGTATTTATTTTTGCCTTGATTATAAAAATATGTTTTGCCAATCATAATAGCCTCTGTTGGTCAACAATGGTGAATCGAAGACCAGACAACTCCCCGCAAGGTATGTTTTGTTTAACCTAAATAGAGTTTCAAACATTCAACTGATACTAGGTGATGGGTTGATAGCTACAGCAAACAACCATGGCACATGTTCACCTATGCAATGAACCTGTACATCCTGTACCTATACCTTGGAACCTAAAAGTTTAAAAATTTAAAGAGTACAGGAAACAGAAGATAATGAAATAACATCTTCAAAGCTCTCAAAGAAAATTACTCAAAATCTAGAATTCTATACCTTTATGAAAAATTTTTCAAAACTAAATACAAGATATGTATTATTTTAGTTGGGATCTAGAGAGACATAGAAAGCCACTGTTCCATGTTATCAATAAAAATAATCTAGACTAAGTAAAAACAATTGAATGGAGATACTGCATCTAGAAATAAGAGTTTTCAGACTCTCTCAGTAAACAATCAGAAAGTCTGGTATATTCCTATTTCATGAAAATGGCGTATGCAGCTGAGGTGCAGCAGCACTGTGAAGGCAGGCATGAGCTCCTCACTTTGCCACAATCCCCACTGCTCCCTACTGTGCCTCTGACATGAAACACCAATTGCCAATTAGCTTCACTTGGGATACGGAGTTTTTCTTATAGTAAAGGAATATCTCTTTTTTAGCCCCATCGCGAGCAGAAGTGGGAACATGGAAATGAAACCAAGACAGCCATACGTCTGATGACCCAGCCTGCCTCCTTCGGGTGTGATGACCTCACAGCTCCTGGATTTAAACTCTCCGATCTTTACACACTACACAATATTGGACGTCAGTGAAAACTGGAAAGTACCCACAAGTTGCATACCATACATTTACAGGCTTAAGCGGTAACATTGGTTGAATACGGACTCTAACTTGAGCCCTAGTCCAACCCCATTGTGTCCTAATTAAAGTTCCTGTTCTCCAGGAGCATTGCAACTGAAAGTGGTCGCTGGCTCTGACTCCAATGGAAGCATGCCAAAAATACAATCCTACTTAAGAAAATTGAATATGATTTTGCAAAGAGGATGGCCAAACTTGATCTCAATATGACAAGAAATGACAAAGATGTGTACTGAAATGGCTGGCTCAGGAAAAAGGACCAGTATGGTCTATGGGGATGCATCTTGAGGGTTTGAAGAAGTTGCTCAAAGGCCAGCAACTTTCAAGATCAACATAATCTCAAGGACTGAAGTGTAGTTAACGCAAAGCCCAAGGGTGCTTATTTTTTTTTTTTGAAGACTTTGGCATTTTCCTAGAACAGATTCTAAAGAAGAGATGAAAGATATATTATTATAAATGTTTATTTACTTTAATTCTTTTTCTCTGGAGTTACCCTTTGATAACAACACTACTATTTAAGATTGAGCTGTAGATTGATGTAAGAAATAGGAAAAAAAGTTTTATTACATAATGATTATTTTTAATCTTGCTGTGAAAACAAAGATCATTTTGAGATATTGATTTAAAAGCTATGAACATTCTCTCCAGGAAAAAAAAAGAAATATATGATAGTTATAGAGTTTTGTATGTGACTTCAGAGGTTTAATGAATTTCTTAAATCCATTAGAAATGAAAAGTTTTGATTATGTGAAATCCAGGATTATAACATAATCATTAAGAACAAAGAAAAAGGGGTAGGGTGCAGTGGCTCATACCTCTAACACCAGCACTTTGGGAGGCTAGGCAAGGAGGGTCACTTGAGACTAGAAGTTGAAGACCAGCCTGGGAAGCATAGTGAAACCATGTCTCTACCAAAAAGAACAATAAAATTAGCTGGGTGCAATGATGCACGCCTGTAACCTAGCTACTTGGGAGGCTGAGGTGGGAGGATCACTTGAGTCCCAGAATTTGATGCTATAGTGATCTATTATCAGGTCACTGCATTCCAGCCTGGGTGACAGAGTTACAGTCTCTCTCAACATGTATTAATACTATGAATAATAAAGAGTATGGGGTCAACTTCCTGGGGTGGCCTTCTGCTTAGCCCTGACATATGTGAATTTTTTAAACCTCAGTTTCTTCACCTACAAACAAAGATAATATCAACCAAAGAGAATATGCCTTTCTTCCATATCTTTTTGTTTTGGGATACATTTTACAAAGTGACCATGATGTCTCTCCACTTCATACATAAAAGAACTAAAGGTCGGCCGGGCACGGTGGCTCACGTCTGTAACCCCAGCACTTTGGGAGGCCAAGGCAGGCAGATCACGAGGTCAGGATATAGAGACCATCCTGGCTAACAGGGTGAAACCCTGTCTCTACTAAAAATGCAAAAAAAATAGGGCATGGTGGTGGGCGCCTGTAGTCCCAGCTACTCGGGAGGCTGAGGCAGGAGAATGGCATGAACCTGGGAGGTGGAGCTTGCAGTGAATGGAGATCCAGCCACTGCACTCCAGCCTGGGTGACAGACCGAGACTCCGTCTCAAAAAAAGGTCAGAGGGGTCTAGTTGCTTGCGTAAGGTCACACGGCTGTCATGTGGCATACCGTGACCATACTCATAGGCTGGTTTGGAGAATAAATGTGGTACAGTCATACCAAATGCTTGGAATAGTTGTTGGCACATAGCAAGAGATCAATATGTGTTTGCTGAACATTCACTTTCTGATTTAATACTGGGTGTGTTACAATGTTAATGAAAACATTCAAATGTATTTTATATTGATATTCCTAAAACATTCTACTAATGACAAAGAATAAAGGGAATATATTATTATATTACCAGTTTATATTAAAAATGCCAGGGCTTGACATCCTGAAAATCCAAGTAACAAAAACAAGAGGAGGAGAAGGAAGAGAACAAATGAAGGAAGATGATAAAGGAGGTAGACAGGTAAGGCAGACACAGCCCCATATGCAGGATGAAAATGTCGAGAGGCACCCCTTGCAAACTGTCCACAGACTCCCCATCTCTCTCACTAGCACAGTGCAAACCTAGCAAAGTCAATCGGATCTGAAACAACAGATAGACCATTTGACTGAGCCCTTTAGCCAGTTCCTGCAGACAACTAGTTAGTCCAACCTTACCCATCATGCACGTGGCCAAACACTCAATCAGAAACCTGGTCCAACTGGCTGCTTCAAGTCACATGGATGCAAATCAGGAATCATGGATATTTGACTGAATTGACTGAATGTTGAGCATCCTGCAGTTGTCACCTTGGAAAGTTTGTTCAGCTTATTCTCAGCCAGTGGCCAAGAGACCTCCCAATGTCCAAGTTGCCACGTGATCCAGACCATTCTATTTCTTTAGTCAATGTGTAATGAGGATGCAGAGGGAGGTACACTTTATCTATGAATTCAACAAGTGGTGAAAAATAATCATGATGTCGCCCATTTCAAACATAAAAGAACTAAAGCTCAGAGAGATCTAGTTTCTTGCCCAAGGTCACACAGCTGTCTTGTGGCACAACCTGTCTGCATCGAAAGGTACCTTCCTTTCCAATGATGATACGTCATGCCTATTATTTATTTTTCCATGTGTTTTGTTGAGACATTTACATGCAACCTTGTCTCTGAATTTTCAGTGAATGCTCTTATCAGTCCTTTGGGGATAAACTACTTAGGTGACAGTAGTTTCCATGTCTGTTACAGTAAGTGCATAACCTACACATATATGGGTTTCTCTGTGTGCATGTGTGTCAAGCAATGAGCAGGGACTCTCAACAGAGGGAAAATATGGAAATTCCTGGTGCCTTTTCAATTATTGTTATCACTGAGGTGTCTATGCTAATAGCACCTAGTGGTCAGGGACACTGCACAAAAAAGGAATTACCAATCCAAAGTATCAACAGGGCCAAGGTTGAAAACCCTTAAATATATCTACACATATGCATATATGCACATATTCAGGTATGTATGCACTCATGTATTTATGTATACACAAATCACATATAAGTATATTTATATGCATATATACTTATATACATATTTGTATATTTAATATATGCATAAACATATATGTATATGCAAGTATCTACATTTACAGACAGATTGAAAGAGAAAAAGAAGGAGGAATGAGAAAATGGGCATGTGTATTTGTGGATATGCATATATATAATTATATTTGTCCATTTATATCATACTTGTCATCCAGGTGTGGATTTTTTGTAATGCACTCTTACTGAAAATACGACTGAGATAAAGAAGAAATCTGTTTTTTTCTTTATTATAAATTCCAG
The DNA here is from genome assembly GCF_049350105.2 of Macaca mulatta. Classification (NCBI taxonomy): domain Eukaryota; kingdom Metazoa; phylum Chordata; class Mammalia; order Primates; family Cercopithecidae; genus Macaca; species Macaca mulatta. The sequence continues at coordinate 8,517,857 of NC_133425.1, read as the reverse complement.
ATAAAACAAAACATTTTAAGTAACCCTCTTGCAACACCCCAATCCAAACAAAATTCATAAAAGTTCCTGCCATAAAAGTGTTTGCTGTGAAATTTTAATAACTTTCAAGATGTCCTGCCCAGAAACATTTTAGTCATCTTGAATGAACCAAAGGGTTTAATTAAACAACCACACTTAGACGTTGGAATGCATAATATGCCCAGTGAACTGCAAATCCTCTAATCCTACAGGGAATCACACGCTCTTTCCAAGATAGTCCAAGGGACCAGGAGGTGACTGGCTTCCTGCTTGGGCCACGTCCATTACTCAAGCTGAGAGAATTAGAATAAATAGTAGTGCCGAGACTGAGGTGCCAGAATTCAGCTAAAGACAATAAAAAACTGTGTGATTTATGGTAGAGGTGGGGCAATACATTTCGGGGTTTTGAATAATCAATCCTCCAGTGGATTTTTCATTTTTCAAATGCACGGGATACTTCTATCTTGGGTCCCAAGCTAGAAATGGCAATCTGATATAAATACTAAAAATAATACTGAATAAACCTTCTTTTCCAACCCAAATCCAGTGGCTTAATTTTCATGATAGCCAGAACAGATATTGTTGTATATTAAGGCAATTATTTGGTAAGGTGTTGGGGGGAAAGCAGAATGTCACAGGAAAGTTAGAAACTTTTTGTGCTGCTTTAACATCTAAAGCAACATTAGTAATTCAAGAAGAGTTTCAAACAACAGTATTTTGCCAGGACAGTGGCTCACACCTGTAATCCTAGAACTTTGGGAGGCTGAGGCAGATGGATCGCTTGAGTCCAGGAGTTTGAGACCAGTCTGGGCAACATGGAAAAACCCCATATCCACAAACAAACAAACAAACAAAACTACAAAAATTAGCCAGGTGTAGTGGTGAATACCTCTAGTGCTAGCTACTCAGGAGACTGATGGGAGGATCGCTTGAGCCCAGGAGCTTGACGCTGCAGTGAGCTGTGATCACACCACTACACTCCAGCCTGGGTGACAAAGTGAGATCCTGTCTCAAAAAAACAAAAAAACAAAACAAAACAAAAAAAACCCCACCAAAACCCCAGCATTTATAAAAAGAAATCAATATAATAAAAAAAATACTCCTCCTTCATCTTTAACATGTTTCTTTAACACACACTGTAAGTATCAAATGCAGATTTTCCCTTAAACTGTAAGGACTTCAGATGATCATAGATGATGATACATAAATATAACATAATGAAGATCATTAATACATGTAAAGTACTTAGAACACTACCTGATGAACACTGTTCCATAAACATTTATTATTATTATTATTATTATTAAATCTTATAGTTTTGGCAGGACACAGTGGCTCATGCCTGTAATCCCAGCACTTTGGGTGGTCGAGACGACAGGATCACCTGAGGTCAGGAGTTCGATACCAGCCTGGCCAACATGGTGAAACCCTTTCTCTACTAAAAATACAAAAATTCTCTACTAAAAATACAAAAGGTGTGGTGGCGTGTGCCTGTAATCCCAGTTACTCAAGAGGCTGAGGCAGGAGAATCGCTTAAACCCAGGAGGCAGACATTGCAGTGACTAGAGATTGCACCACTGCACTCCAGCCTGGGTGACAGAGTGAGACTCAGTCTCAAACAATCATCATTATCATCATCTTACAGTTTCAGCAAGTGGGAAGTTTTGGAATTTCATGACGATTGAAATACTAATCACCAATGAGAAATGTTCTCTTTTAGTACAATAAGCTCTATGGGCTCAGTTTTCAAGTAGTAGTTTCAAGTAGAAAAATGAATATAAATGATATTTATTTTCTTCTTATAAGCCGCATGCCCCATTTTCATCCCTAAGTGAGTTACTGCTGATTCAAAGAAACGTGAATACAACATCAGCAAATTCTAACCAGCTAACTGCCTAGATCAAAGGCCTAGAAGAGTAAAATAATCATCTAATATAAGACAAATGAGTTCTCACGGTCTTATGAGGGGGCAATAAAGCCTCAGAGCAGCTCAGTGTTTTCTGTTTTTATCTTATTCTTTCACACATGCAAATGGGCTTCACAGGACAATTACACTTGTTGAGGTCTCACCCCAGCTGATTTCAAATTTTTTTTTTTTTAAGACAGAGTCTTGCTCTGTTGCCCAGGCTGTAATGCAGTGGCATGATATCGGCTCACTGAAGCCTCCACCTCCTAGGTTCCAGCAATTCTGGTGCCTCAGCCTCCCAAGTAACTGGGATTACAGGCATGCAACACCATGTCTGCCTAATTTTTGCATTTTTAGTAGAGACAGGATTTCACCATGATGTCCAGGCTGGTCTCAAATTCCTGACCCCAAATGATCTACCTTCCTGGACCTCCAAAAGGCTGGGATTACAGGCTGATTCCACCTTTTCCTGGGCATCCTGGCATCCACAGTCTCTACGTCAGTGGTAGAAGTAGCCTCATCATATGTCAAACTGCATGGTTTAGGAAAGGCAAAGGAGAAAAGGATAATAGAAAGACATACATGTGTATATTCATTGCAGCACTATTCACAATAGCAAAGACATGGAATCAACCTAAATACCCATCAATGATAGACTGGATAGAGAAAATGTGATATATATATATATACACACACATACACATATACACATACATACACACTGTGGAGTGCTATGCAGCCATAAAAAAGAACAAGATCATGACATTTGCAGGAACACGGGCAAAGTTGGAGGCTCTTATCCTTAGCAAACTAACACAGAAACAGAAAACCAAACATTACATATTCTCACTTATAAGTGGGAGGTAAATGATAAAAACACATGGACACATAGAGGGGGAACAACACACACCGGGGCCTCTTGGCAAGTGGAGGTTGGGGGAGGGAGAGAATCAGGAAAAACAACTAACGGGTTCTAGGTTTAATACCCGGGCAATGAAATATTCTGTACAACAAACCCCCATGACACAAGTTTACCTATGTAAGAAGCCTGCACTTATACCCCTGAAGATAAAATAAAAGTTACAAAAAAAAAAAAAAAGAGAGAGAGAGAAATAAATGCATATTCATTTTATTGGAGATTCAGAATTTGGAAGGTGCACAAGATGGGAAAAACACAGAAGCAGGCTTTCCTACAGGTGCGTTGTGTAGCCCAAGGTTGGAAAGAGGAGGAGAGTAGCCCAGGAACAAGTACTCAGTAAATATTCCAGGAAGGGGAAGCAACCAGGCAAAGGCTCTGTGGAGGCAAAAAGCAGAATCTGTTTTGGGAACTTAGAAAAGGGCAGCTGGCAGATGTGCAGAAAGTAGAACTTACTTTCTTTTACTTTTTTTTTTTTTTTTAACCATTTTAAGTCTGCAGTTGATTAGTGTTAAGTACATTCACAGTATTGCGCAGCCATGCCCAACATTCGTCTCCAGAACTCTTTTCATCTTGCAAAACTGAAACTCTGTAACCATTGAACACTAACTCCCCATTCCTCTTTTCTCCCAGCCCTTGGCAACCACCATGCTACTTTTTGTCTTTGTGAATCTGACAACCCAAGGCACCTCATAGAAGCGGAATCATGCAATATTTGTTCTTTCGTGACTAGCTCATTTCACTTAGTAGAATGTCCTCAAGGTTCATCTATGTTGTAGCATGTGTCAGAATCTCTTTTTTTCTTTTTTTTTGAGATGGGGTCTTGCTTGCTTGCCTAGGCTGGCGTGCAGGGACACGACATGGGCTCACTGCAACCTCCACCTCCAGGGTTCAAGCAATTCTCATGTTTCAGTCTCCTGAGTAGCTGGCATCACAGATGTGTGCCACTATGTCCGGCTAATTTTTCTATTTTGAGTAGTTGAGTTTTCGCCATGTTGGCCAGGCTGGTCTCAAACTCCTGGCCTCAAGTAATCGGCCTGCCTCACCCTCCCAAATTGTTGGGATTACAGGCAAGAACCACCACAAAGCCGGCCAGAATCTCCTTCATTTCTAAGGCTGAATAATATTCCAGTATACACCACATTTTGTTTATTCAATTGTCTGTGCACGGACGCTTGGCTTGAGAAAGCAGAATTTACTTTCCAAAGTCACCTATATGGAAAGAGGCAGAGTTGAACTACGAAGCCCATCAGTCCAACTCCAGAGTCTGAGCACTTCGCTTTTCGCTTTGCTCATTCCATTGTGCTTCAGACTAATGAGATATATGGATATATGTTGAATATGTACATGAGTTACAATCTGTGCAGCCTTTAGAGCAGTGCCTGGTCCAGAGAAAAAACTATAGAAGGATCAGTTCAAATTGTTATTATTAATTATTATTGTATGTACAGAACACTCAATTAACGGCATAGCCAAAATCCATTCTGCACTCTGATGACTCATTCAAATGCTCAGCAGACATGGAGGGAGAAAGGACGGAAGAGCTCATGGTCTCTGCTGGGACCAGCTGACCCAGCATGTGGTCTTCTGGATTACAAGGCAAGAACCCAGATGCCAGGCAAGGGAAGTTATTTTCTGTGATGGCATCTGGCATGCTGGCCTATCCCACTGACATTTGGGTTGGCGGCTGTGTTGCAGCCCCTGGGAAGTTTTGGAAAGTAGCTGGCTGCCACCCAAACCCCACACTGCTCTCTACCTACCTCTCCTGAATTCCTCTCTTGCTGATGGGTGATGCAATAACCTCTCCCTTCTAGTGAAAGTATGGCTTGCCTCTTCCAAAGCCAGCTTATCCTAGTTCCACGGAGTTTATAAACCACAGCACAGAGGCAGGCAGATCATTCATAGTAATGTTGCTAGAAATCCTCCCAAAAACAGCCTTTCTGGAGAAGGTGAACTAAATCCTGCGTGCTTCCAGTGAACCTAGTCTTTGCTGAGAACAAGACATGCTGACAAACCCAGGCACGAGGACTGTCTGCCTTATCACTGACTGCATTTTCAATGACTGCTGAATAATTCAGGCCACTGAAGGCTGGTGCAAGCTTGCAGTGGCTGAGAAATTAAAAAAAAAAAAAAAGAAAGAAAAAGTAAAGTTACTAAATTATTTCTGCAAACAACTACTGAAAGCCACATAGACATCACAATTTGGGAAGTTGACTACAATGTGCTACCTTACAAAGTGGCCATTTTCAATTTAGAGATACCAGTTCATACGACAGTAATTACCAAAACAGATGGGAAAAAGGCCAAAAGTAGAATCCTAATGGCAATGGGATGGATGCATCTGGGAACCATGGAGCAGAAAGAAATTCTGCCAGATTGCATGACAGCTGAGAGGAGAACTGGAGGCCGGGTGTTGTGCATGTGAGAACTACCTAAAAAGAGGGTACGCCCCTCTAGACAAAATGGGAAGGGAAGAATTGTTCTACTTTTTGCATACATGATCTTCTTCTCTCCCTAAATTGAGTTGAAACAATATGGTGTTAAATACATCCTATCAACCCTGGTTCGCACCTCATACAAAGCACGTGGGCTTCCCTCTAGAGATCTAAAATGTACCACATGAATATTTGCTTTGATTTTAATATATTAAAGATGAGCAGATTAACGCTTAACAGTAGCATTGTTTAGGTGAGCAGGATATGACACAAACAAGAAAACACTCTAATTTCTGAAATGTTGAAGAGTTAAGCTAAGTCCAGACAGACTATAACCACGATCTTTTTGATCTGAGGGACTATTTATACCAAATGACCACAGTCTAGTTAAATCTCTTCAGTTACTAATCAGCAATGGTACAAGCCAGAAAATGCACCCCTTATAATGAATATTGAAATTGGCTGTCATTAAGAGAGAACATTCACAGGAGGGTGAGGAGAGAGTGATCAATATTTATATGGATCCACACTGCTTCATTGATTAATAGTCTTCAACTGTAAAAGCTGGAATAGTCAGAATAAGGCTTTTTTTTTTTTTAAGTGCAGGCTGGCACAGGATATTACTTAGATTTAAACATTTTTAACAATTTTTGGTCAAGCCGTAATATATACATTGCAAGGCAGGATAAAAGAGACAACTTCTTTCCAAGCCTCAAAAAGGATGTTCTTAATGTCATAGGAGAGAGAGTCATCATATTCATTCCACAAAAGGCTAATTCATCCCAAGATATGGCTGCCCATCCATTCAAAGGGCAAAGGCAGCTCCTTCCTTTCCATCACAACATACATCCATTCAATGTACATAAGTGATGAAGCTATGGGTGCTCATAAAGTGTCAAAAACTACCAGCATCTCCTTGTTTATGATGTTTACACCTTACAAACAAAGGTCCTTTTTGTCTAAACTGGTTTGTGACTATATCTCTATCCATTCTTTTCAATGCAATAGGTCAGATACTCATTCTCTTGCCTCCTGGATACATACACTGTTCTAAGCTAATAGCCAAAAATACCACTAGGGAATGGTCAATGCTGCTTCCCACACTTTGTCAATATTGAACAAGTGGCTGTCTTTCTGTGTAACTCATCCCTGAAATGTAAAATAAAAATCCTCATCCCAGAGCTCTTCTCTCCTTTCTAAGGAATGCCAACATTTTAAAGCCCTTTGAAAATATATGATGCCAAATGAATGTTTATTATTAGTGTGACTATTACTGATGCGTAGATTTATATACCTCTTAAAGAACTTTTTCAGCTTTACATTCTTCCTTCTACTGAAGCTCATCTTGCTAAGAAGAATTCCACCATAGCACTTTCACTTGCCTTGCAAAAACTCATTAGACATTCCCTTTTTTGGACTGCAGAGGTAGAAATAAATTTCTCGGATCCAAGCTACAGGCATAAAAGCGAGTCTACAATAAGTCTCTGAAAATGGAATTTGGAGATGTTTGTGAATAATTCTTATGGGACATATAAAATTTTTATCCATTAAATGCTAAAAAACTTCCACATACCAAAGACGGGGTGCCTTGCACTTTTTTGGAAACTGAAAATGAGTTTGAATGTAGTCTATTACTCATCTCTGACTTCTCCATTCAGCACAGGGTGTTTACAAGGATTTGGTGAGAGAGCAAGTTATATATATTTTATACACATAAAATATATATATGTATGTATACATATATACACACACATACATATACATACAGACACAAAGACACGCACATATAGATACACAAACACACACACACACACATATAGATATAAAATATGGGGTGCCTTGCATTTTTTTGGAAATCGAAAATAAATAAGTTTGAATGTAGTCCATTACTCATTTCTGACTTCTCCATTCAGCACAGGGTGTTTACAAGGATTTGGTGAAAGAGCAAGTTATAGATATATAACATATATATGTGTGTGTGTGTGTATATATATAATGTTTATGTATACATATATATAACATACATATCTACATACACACACAAATATATACACAAATACACACACACATATATATACACATGTCATTTCCAATAGAAGACTTCATTGTTAAATGCTTCATACTATCCAACACACGGTGCTTATATTCCTGGTAGAAGGCAAAGTTTGAGCCTGGTTCCCCCTTCTTTGCTGACGAGGGAGCTTATTTTATTGATGGCATCTTGCACTGTTAGCTTTTACCTCCCAAAGGGTAGCTTTTCCCACTTTATGGTTTTGCTGGCAAAGGGGGTGGAACCAAAACCAAATAGATTCCTCATCTTAACTCACTATATTATATGCAGCACCAACCCACTGGAAGATAAACCACTGAGAAATGAACTCTTTTGCCCTTCCCAGTGAGGCTATCCATTACCTGGCCTGAGTAACCTCTGCCTTCAGCACGTGAGTGCTCACGTTCCCTCTGCAGCATGCCACAGCTTGATTGCCTGCCATGAGCCACATAGCTGATGAGAGAGTGTCTGCCAATAAAACAGGGTTTTCTGAATAGAGCTGAATGCAATGAAAATTGACCAAGCATTCTCATGACATAATTTCCATGCTACCCCTTTCTTCTCATGATAATATAACTCTTTGATGTTGTCTCAGTTTTGCTGAAAATGAAAAGTATCAAAATAGAATTAAGCACATTCACTTCTATTCTCTCAGGACCAGCCAAGCCAGTCAAGATGGAAATTTGTCCATTGGCCAAACAGTCAGAGTAGCTCCCGTTGAGTGGTGATTGACTTTTTGGCTAAGCTCAGCAGAAATAAAGCTTGTGGTCAATTAGCTTTGCCCTTAATAAGAATGCATTAGGCAAAATAAACTAGAGCAAGAATTTGAAGAGAAAACTGCCATTTAATAAATTTCCAAATGTTGTTATATTTCTCTGACACATATACCATAAATAAAAGAAAGGTTGGAAGTTCATTGGGCCACCACCTTTTGCTAAGGTCGCATTTCTTGCCGAAAGGGCAGCATCCAGGGAAACAATCGGATGTCCACAATGCAAACTATACATGTATTCCCCAGACAATTCCACCAATTTGTACTTTAGAGCAAAACAGACTTCGTAAACTTTTCAGGACTATAATAATAATTTCCACACATCAATCTCATTTAACAAGTGCTGATCGAAGGCCTGCTGTCTACCAAGTATTGCATTAAACAGCAGAGCTGCCTTCGTGAATAAGACAAAGAGCAAGGAAAAGCAAGTCAATGTTTAAAATTACATATGGTGATCAGGACTCTGAAGCACGTGAATAGCGTGTCATGGAAAAGAATATAGAAGGGCTGGGATCATTCTTTTAAATAGAAAAGGTCTTTGAAGAGGTGACTTTTCACTTGGGATAGAGCCAGCTTAGAAACAGTCAAAGTCAATGGGATCAGAATGAGAAAGGAAAAAAAAAAAAATAAGGATGAGTTTAGCAAGGTTGGCAGGAGCCAGACTTTCAGGGCTTTAAATGAAGGTGGTTGGGATTAATTCTAAATACAGTGGGGTTTTTAACTGGGAAGGGAAAGCATCCTATGTGCATTCTTAGATGGGCTCTTTGGCTGCTGGTGGGAACATCAAGAGCAAGCAAAAGGGATTGAAAAGCGGGATGTAGCCTATTTTAGTAGTCCAGGAAAGCAGGGTGGCAACCATCACTGGTGTGGAGAGGGAAAGAAGAACAAATTTTGAGAAATATGGGAATACAAATTTGTCAGGGTCTGCTAACATGTGGTAGGTAAGTTCTTTGCTTCTCTTTTTTTTTTTTTTTTTTTTTTTTAATTAAGGGATGAAGTTTCACTCCTGTTGTCCAGGCTGGAGTGCAATGACCAATGGCGCAATCTTGGCTCCTTGCAACCTCCCTCTCCCAGGTTCAAGCAATTCTCCTGCCTCAGCCTTCTGAGTAGCTGGGACTACAGGCATGCACCACCACACCCAGCTAATTTTGCATTTTTAGTACAGATGGGGTTTCTCCATGTTGGTCAGGCTGTTCTCGAACTCCCAACCTCAGGTGATCTACCCGCCTCGGACTCCCAAAGTGCTGGGATTACAGGCATGGGCCACTATGCCCGGCCTGTTATCTCATTCTTTAAAAGAACACTATTAAATAAGAATTATGTGGGTACCAGTGGGCATATGCATGTAGGTAGGTATGTGCATGCATGCTATTTATTGAGCATCTAATAGTTGCTGGGAACTGGGTCCCCTATAAATAATCACTTGTTTGACACTTGTTATAACCCAGAGACATAGGCATCTTATGCCCATTTTGTAAAAGCAATACACAGCTGAAGCAAGTTATATATCTCACTTCAGGTTTCTCCCTAGGTCTCCACGGTTTTCGTTGTGGTGGTTGTTAACCATTTAAAGTAAACAATTTTCAGGAGTTCATGACTGGCCTGGCCAACATGGCAAAATCTCGAGTCTACTAAAACTACAAAAATTAGCTGGGTGTGGTGGTATGCACCTGTAGTCCCAGCTACTCAGGAGGATAAGGCAGGAGAATCGCTTGAACCCAGGAGGTAGAGGTTGCAGTGAGCCGAGATTGTGCCACTGCATTCCAGCCTGGGTGACAGATCAAGACTCTGTCTCAAAAACAAAAAAAAGGTAAATAATTCAGTGGCATTTTATTCATTCACAAATGTTATGCAACCACCACCCCTATGTAATTCCAAAATATTTCATCATTCCAAAAGAAGACCTGTACCTATTTAACAGTTATTCCCCAACCCCTTCCTTCCAGCCCCTAGCAACCACCAATCTGCTTTCTGTTGGTGTGGATTTACCTACTACAAATAATTCAGAAGAAGGGAATCACATAATCTGTGGTCTTTTGATTCTGGGTTCTTTTACTTAGTACAGTGTTTCTGAGGTCTATCCATGTTGTAGCATGTGACTGTAGCTCCTTCCTTTTTATGACTCAATGATATTCCATTGTATGGACAGACCACATTTTGTTTATCCATTTATTTATTAATAGGCATTTGGGTTGTGTTTCCTTTTTGGCTATCATGAATGGTGCTGTTATAAACATTTATGTATGTGGATTCAACTGAATCTGTTTACAATTCTTTCCTTCAGGCATCTAACTGGGAATGGGATTGCTGGGTCAGATGGTAATTCTAGGCTTAACTTCCTGAGGAACTGCCTTTTAAAAGTTTGGTTAGGATGATGAATGAGCTGATAAAACTGCTTGCTCTTAGAAGCTCCGTTGCAGTGAACACAGCTATACTCCCTCATCATGAACCCTGGTGATTCTCTAATACTCCAGTTTAGTCACGTGAACCACAGTAGTCCATTCCTGATTCATTCTGATTGGTTTAACGATAAACACATGGCCCAAGACAAACCAGTCAAGCCCTTCCTTATTTCTTTACCCAGATACCAGAAAACAAACACATAAACAAGCGTATTCTAGCTCCTTCGGTTGTTCTGTTGGCAGAATGGGAGTTTAAAGCTATAGTGGTCTCTTGTCTACCATAGAGACAAAACCTACCTGATCCAAACAACCACACTTATCTTGCCCTGAATTCTGCAGAGGTAGATTCTGGAGGATACTCTCCATTTAATGGAAAGATCCCTGATGCTCAGGGGGCTAGAGGTGCTTGTTGAGGTACCATGGCTGATCAATGTGAATTCTGGGACTCAGACCCAGCTTCGGAGACCAGTGACCGGTTACCTAACATCAGAAGGTAAAATTACTACCAGTAACCTTGGGAAGAAAAAGTTGATTTCTACACAGTGAGGAACTATTGTTGTCCAGGAATAAAATGAGCTGCCCTCTGCAGTATCAGCTCTGTTGGGTAAAAACAAACTGACCAAAAAAGAATGGAGAAAGTTTATGTCCAAAGAGCAGAAATTCATCTGTGAAAATTCATGCATTTGGTGCTAAGTTGACGGAAGTGGCCTCAAAGGTCACTTTCAACTCCAAGCGGCTCTCCCCTTCTATATTTAGTGTCTCCACTGATTTTCACAAACAAGTTCCAGAATGAATGCATCAGAAGCCAGTGGTAGTGCCCAATGCCAGCACGTGGTTTGGCAAATGAAACCAACCCTGCTTTCCCTTTCCTTTCCTTCACTGACTGGGGAGGCTGAATCTGTCAAGCAGTGCTTCACCATACCCGATGGGTCAGCCCGTTCCTGAATGTGAAACCCTTGAGAGGACAAAGCTGATCTACATCTCAAAATCTGTGGGATTCGGAGGCAGGCAGATGAATAAGTTAACTGTGGAAGCTGATACGTGAAGCCAAAACTGAGGCATGACTGCAGGAAAACAGACCCCGCCCCAACACACGAAGTAATTATTGAACTCATTGATGTTTTGCCTTGTCTGTTAGACAGTGAAGGCAGGGACTTTTTGTTTGTTTGTTCATTTTGTTTGGGGTTTTGCTAGCCATTATTTCCCAAGTGTCTTCCACAGTAACTGACATTTATAGATATCCAATTTTTTAAAAAAAAATAGTGAAATGAGTAAATGAATGCAGAAAAAAAAATGGATGAGGAGGCCTTCCTTCCTTTCCATCTCTCCCTTCCTTCTTTCCTTCCCCTCCCTCCTTTCCTTCCCCTCCCTCCCTTTCTTCCTTCCCCTCTCTCCCTTCCTTCCTTCCTCTTCCTCCCTCCCTCCTTCTTTCCTCTCCTTTCCTTTCCTTTTCCTCCCTCCCTTGCCCTCCCTCCCTTCCTTCCCCACTTCCTTCCTTCCTCTCCCTCCCTTCTTCTTCCTCCCTCCCTTCCTTCCCCTCCTGCTTCCTCTCTCCCTTTCTTCCTTTTTCCCTTCCTTCCCTCCTTCCCTTCCCTCCCTTCCTCTCTCTCTGCCTTCCCCTCCCTTCCTTCCTTCCTCTCTCTCTCTCTCTCCCTTTCTCCTTCCCCTCCCTCCCTCCCTCCCTTCTTTCCTCCCTCCCTCCCTTCTTTCCTTTCTTCTTCTCTCTCTCTGTCCTTCCTTCCTTTCCATAACACTCATATTTTCATATATTGACTTCTGAATCAGGAAATCATCTACATAGATGATAGGACGATGTCACTAGACCCTTTCTGTCTATCCTTTATAGGGCAAGGACCAAAACTTCATTATCTTTAAGGTTAATGTAAGGAAAGCTGAGCAGTTTCATTTCATTTTTAAAGGAAATTTGGGCCATCTCAGGGTCTCCTCAGCTTAGGGGGGAAAAGTATGCCTTCATAAAATACTTCAGTGTCTTGCAGAAGATTGCAATGAATTATTGGGACACTGCAATGTTTAAGGCCGATGCTTTCTGAAGCATGAAAGAAGTATCTGCGGATTTTCCTTTTTATGTTTAAATTACTTTGCTTCTTACTTGACTACTTGTTCTGACCTTTCAGAGTGCTCCCTTCTTTATATTTCTCCTTGAGTCTCTTAACCATTTTTTAAAACAGTTTAGATACATCTGTTATGCACTGTTCTTTCTTAGCCTGCTATTCCCCATCCTTCCAGCTCATCTTCTCCTCACTTGACCTTCCATATAAAGTCTTGTAATATTATTATACTCTCTACCCCACTCCATCCATCTTCTTCTCTCTCAAAATGCAATAGATAGTGTGAAGCTGTGGATCTGTAAAACACTCACTTTTCATTTTCAAGTGAACATGAAGTTATAACCAAGGGGTTCTGTTTTTAATCCATTTTCCTCAAAATAAATTATAATGGGAAACTTGGTCAAATTCATTTAACCTCTTGCACGTTTCACCTTGGAATTAATGTTCTTTCATGTTGCCCTGAATTGAGCTTTGACAATAAACCGAGAGCCACAGTCAATCAGGTGCAGACAGAAAAGAAGATTCTGAGAATCATTCTAGCCCAAGATCTGAATCAGGTCTCTACTCTGTTATGGCTGTGTGGCCACGGACAAATTCCTTCACTTCTCTGGTTTCCAGTTTCCCAATCTGTAAAATTTCATTGCTATTACCCATCCTGATGAATCACTGAGAAAATGAAGTTGAATGAGAACACCTATTTACAACAGCCACATAGTAGGTACTCTGATTAAGAGAGCCATAATAATGATTGAGGTTTTCATTAAGCAAATCTTAGTTGAACTCACTTGATAATGATAGTGGGGGGTAGTAGGAGAAGATAAAAAGGAACCCTTGATTTTCCTCCTAATATGTGAATAATAATCATTATATTACCTGTAGGATGAATATAGTCCTCAGCTCTGATCAGTAGGAAGTTCATTCATTCATTCATTCATTCATTCATTCAACAAATACGTATTGAAAATCTACTGTGTGTTGGCACACAACCATGATCAAACCAGACACAACGCCTGGTCTCGTGGAACTTACAGTCTGGTACTCTCATCTTTGCCACCTTCCTGTAAGATGGTGATTCTTAACCAGGAAAATTCACCCACAGGGGACATCAAGCAGTATCAGGTGAAATTCGGGTCATCATAACCTAGGGGGCGGGTGCTACCAGTATCTTGTGGGTTGAGGCCAGAGATGCTGCTAAACATCCTACAGTGCACCGGGCAGCCCCCTCACAACAAAGAATTGTCTGGCTGTGGAAAAGTCCTGCTAAAGGGCAAAGAATAACCACATGAGCTAATGTCATTAAGGCAAGGAGTAAAAACAGCCAGTACAGAAGTCATCATTGCTGTGGGCTTACCCACACATGCAGCTGCAGTGATGAGGTATGAGTTTCCTGTGTCTGCCATAGGAAGGGAAAGATTCCAGGGTGCCTAGACCAGGTGGTGCATGCAGGCCAGACTGCAGGCAGGGGGATGGGCCAAATGTCCCAAATGCCCACTGGAAGGGCCCATCCACCCAAATCCCCCACCCCCCATCTCCAGCGGCTTGCAATTCTTGGGCGTGCAGCTGGCATCCTGGTTTTGCATTTCAGTCAATGCTTTCGGACTCCGAAAGCTGCCCCCAGGGAAACCACTGCGTCTGAAGAGCTGCAGAAGTAGCACTTCAGTAGAGATAGTTAGATAAATAATCCTGAATAAAATTGCATATTTTTAAATGCTTTATTAATATGGTTGGGTAGAGAGCATGCAAAATTCCTACATTGTGGAGATGAAGGTTAGGAGAGGAGGATTATGCAGTGAGCTAAATGAGAGGGGGCAGGGAAAGAAAAGAGCAAATCAAACGCAAATTCCTCCCTTGCTGTGTGTGTGGGGCAGTGGTGGGGTGTGTCTGTGGGTGTGTGACAGTGAGAACCGATAGACATATACAGATAGAGCACATGGCATGTTTTGCAACAGTTAAAGAAGAATCGAATGACACATTGCATAGGCTACCATGTATATGAGTGATATAATGGGGTACTATTACTCCAGGATTTTCAAACTCAAATATCTCCAGGACAAAAAAGGTTCTATAAATGATAGAAACTGGCCAGGTAAGAACACTGGGGGAAATGAAGAAAGCGTGCATTGCCAGAAGGGACAACCACAACCCAACTTCAGCCATTTGTTATCTTGGAGAGATGAGGAGAAACCAGAAATTCATTTTCTTACATAAAATGTTACTTTGTAAATACATCCATACATATATACACACAGGTGCAAATACCCCTACCGTATCGGCAAGTCATAAAGTCCATTTGCCTATGAGCCTGAAGTCGGCAATCTCTGACTTACATTTTATTTTAATGAGATAATTTGCTCACTGATTTATTTACAAAGAGGAATTTACAGGAGTATGAATTTGAAGTGAGGTGGGAATCCTAGCAGTCCTCCGATTAACTGTGACTTTAGACCCCTCACTGAACTCCTCTACACTGCTTTTTCTGGTTTTGGAGATTACATCTGGAAGACTCATCTTACGGAGTTGTTTGAATACAAAACGGGTTAACTCTGAAAGCATTTAACACTGTTCCAGAAAAGAACCACCAGATGTTGGCTCCTTTCTCCCTATGGAAGCACCGTTGAGAGAATTTGTTACAGCAGACCCAAGGAAAAATCAGGGTGTTGCCCTCAGAATGTACACAGCAGCAGGTGGAGAGTCAATGCAGGCTGCACATACACACACCCCACCTCTTTCTACCCAACTCTTTTAACTGAGGGCCTGTAGTAGACATTAGTCCCATGCACCTGCTGGGAATTCCTTCTGTCTTCAGGTGGGCATTACACACTGCACTTCTTTGAAGAAGAACCTCTTCTCCGATTTTACAGAACTCTGTAGCTTGTAGTTCATGAGGAGCCTGATACATCCTTGAAGCCAGCCCTGCCTGTTCAGAATATTCCATGCTTCTGACTTGAGTAACTAGCTCAGGGATGTGCACAGGGTACCTTAGAGTTATCCCTGCGATGTTAGCTTTCATGATTGTAAAGGAGCTGCTCTTTTTCTGCTGGTCATGACAAAGTGACAGGATCTCAGTCCTGAGTTAAGGGTGAACATCTTGCCATTTGGGGAGAATAGGCCGTGAAATAAAGTGGACGCCAAGAAAAGCAGAGTCTACAGATTCAGCAAGGCCCATTCCTTACAGCATCGCCATTTGGTCACCTTGATTTAGCTATTCCTGACATCCATCTCGGAAACATGACATTCACATTTTTAAAAGTACAATATATTCTGCTTTTGGCTAATGTCAATTCTATTTGGATTTCTGTCGCAAGCCACTTAAAGATTTCGGGAGAACAAATCATCCATCGCCACCCCAGCTCAGTTATCTTTGAATGGAAGATTCCAATCTCATCATCTCACATGGCCCACTATATTAGTCTACTTTCATGATGCTGATAAAGACATACCTGAGACTGGGTAATTTATAAAGAAAAATAGATTTAATGGACTCTCAGTTCCACGTGGCTGGGGAGGCCTCACAATCACGGTGGAAGGTGAAAGGCACATATGACATGGTGGCAGACAAGAGAGAATGAGAAACAAGTGCAAAGGGAAAACTCTTTATAAAATCATCAGAACTCATGAAACTTATACACTACCACGAGGACAGTATGGGGAAAACAGCCCCCATGATTCGGCTATCTCCCACCAAGTCCCTTCCACAACACGTGGGAATTATGAGAACTACAAGTCAAGATGAGATTTGGGTGGGGACGCAGCCAAACCATATCACCCATGCAAAGGAGATCATGTGCACTTACAACTAGATTCATGCTTCCTGTCCTAGGGTGACTATGGATTTAAGATAATGATGATGACCATGATGATGATGATGATGATGATGATAAGCCCTTTTTGGAACACCTGATACTGGATACTACTCTTAGTGTTTTAAACACATCACTTAATTCCTGTAACAACTTAAGGAGAAGTATGTCACAAAAATGTCTTAGCATTGTGCCTGACGCACAGCTGAGGTTCAATAAAGTGAATTCTGCCATTCTTACCACCCTCCTCATCACTGTAACTAGAACAGTGCTTCTCTAATCCAAATTACATGAAATCACCGGGAAGTCGTGGTAAAGTGCACATTCTGACCCAGCAGGTGTGTCTGGAACATAAGAGTCCGCATTTCTCACCAGTTCCCAAGTGAGGCTGGTCTTTGGGCCACACTTTGAATAACGAGGACCTTGGACACTCACAGTCAGGAGAGCCATAAAATGACAACTCCAATTGATTGGTTTTAGAATATTCATTGCTCTCCCAAAATATCACTTACTTGGTCTTTCTACTTTATTTTACACAAAGAGACGTTTCCATTTGGAGACATGACCCCGCCCCCCCCCGCCCCCGCCACCAACCCATCCCACTACACGCCCAACTGAAAATCTAGAAGTTTAGAAATCCTGATGCTCGGACCTTCCCCCATACTAATTAAATGAGAGGCACTGAGGGCAGGTCCTGGGTAGCGGTATTTTTATAGCTCGATCATGTGCAACCAAGATTGAGAAGCACTGGGCTGGTGATGCTTGGCATGGGGCATTATAGGCCAAGGGTGATGGCAAGTTCCACTCATATGCATGGGCAGAATTCAAACGTCACTGGGATTTAAAACAGCTTTTTGTACAATTAGTAGATTGATACGAAAACTGCTACACTTTATTACTAACATTTAGAGAAACACCTTCCATAATTGTTGGCTTGTATGAAGACTAAACGAAGCCATTTTGTAACTGCAGTGTTAGCATCATGAACCTCTTCCCATTATAGTATTGCACTGAGTGAGTTCCTCAACTGAGACTTTTTTTAGAAAAAGGAAGAATCAGGATAGAAAATCTAGATCCTGAAAGACCTAGCACAACAAGCCTAAGCAACCTCCGATGCATCTCAATGGTCATGAACACAACATATGCATAAATAATATGTACTTTACTTATATACTTATAATTCACATTACAGCACTGAAGCCATACATGGAATAATGAGGTGTGCCTATCCTGATATGTGTCCACTTTCAACTTGGTACAATTAAACTGTAAGGTATGCTCAACAACCAGCCATAAGAGATTTATGGTTTTTAATAAATGGCTATTTCTACAACAACAACAACAAAAATGCTGTTTTGGTTTAGGAAGTGTTCCCATTTCTACCAGACAGAAACAAAATCAAAAGCAAAACTTTGCCAGGAATCCACCTGCCTTGCTCATTTCTTTGTAGATACTGCATTTTTTGCAACACTGATGGCACATAGTGGGGAATTTAATTCAACATTTCTTTAGTTCTGAAACATATGACACTGAAATAAATAGCATAATGCTTGAAAGCATTAAGAGGCAGTTAAGCTGAGCTGGATGCGAGTTGGAGCTCCTGCACAATTACTGGCTGTGTGAATGCCCCTGAAAATTTGGAGTTCTGATAACTAACTTCCACAGGTAAAGCACTTAAGCATAATCTATCATATTGTATCATTCACATTACCAATGCAAATTTGTCATGATCGAATGGAATACACATTTTGATTTGGTTTATCTTTTCACATCTATCCATGTAGCCCACCAAAGAGACTTACCAAACTCTGAAGCCTTTTCTACCACTGATTGTCAAATTCTATCCTCATGGAAAAATCATTTACATGCTCTGAGAATCAAGAGACACCCAGGGTTTCACCTGGACCTGTGCAGACTCCCCTATTCTTACCCTTTCATGCTTCTGATCGCGAACTTGAGTTCTTAGGCTGATGCTGCCACGAGCAATAACTTTTGTTGTCCTGGCTGGTCAACCCTTCACTTCAGCCCTTCTACCCTAGTAGATGTGGTGACCTGCCTTTATTCACCTCAGTTCCTAGTCTCCCAGGCTGCTGCTGACAGCTAAATGAGAATCACATTTGCAATCAGGCTTAATTATATAACAGGTGGCCAGACTGAAGAGAAGCCACATTGGTCTAACCATGCAACAGAGATGTTTATGCTGGACAACACAGAACTCTCAAAGGAAAAAAAAAATCACTGCAAATGAGAGGACTGGTTAAGCAAAATGTAGTGAGTGAACTTCTTGGACAAAAACACACTCCCGAGTAAACCACAAACCAATGCCTATAAATGGAACACTATAGTCTTTCATGGTGAGTACCCAGAAGCATGCCTGATAGTTGTGAAATGATACTGGTTCCTGCTCACCACTTTGATAGTGATTGCTGCAGAATACACATGTGTGTCAGGCATTGGGTTATACCTGTGACATCATTTCATGTAATCTGCATGAGAACCCTATGAGGAACAAAGATGTAAGGTGGCTAACAAACTTGTAAATGCACACAGATCATAAGCAGCAGAGGGGAGATTTGAACCCAGGCAGGAACAATAGCCAGTGCCCACATGCATACCCGATTGTTGCTTCGCCGCCTCCTCTGGGCCCTGTTATCAAGAGAGCTTTAACATGCATTCGGTTGTCACTTCCTTGCATTGCCAACTTTTCAAGGGGGACAATTCATTTTGACAGAGCTCTGGGCTGCCACATGCCCTAACAGTTCAGTAAGAATGACTGAGAAAACTCTAGTTGCTGAGGAATGTATTCATAATTGGAACTGACATAGAAACTACCTACATAGCTAACATGAGACTTTGCACATTAGGTCTGTTTTGCCTGTCTCGTGTAGTATTATATCTTAAGCTTCTGAGACTCATTGCCCTCATGTAAAATAAACAAGAGCAAAGAAGAATGCAAGGCCCTTTGTGAACCACCTGCCCTCTGGTGTGGTCGTGTCTATGGCACTGTCTTACTTCAAGCTGGGCTTTTGAAACAAGGAATCTTTTTTTAGCTGAAATCCTCACCACCGCCTTTTATAATATCAGCTGGAAGGAGTGACACACAGTATTCAAAACTTAGCTTCGTGCCTTCATGGAAAAATTTTAAGTGACTGACAGGCTGGCTAATAATGGTAAAAATAAAATGCCGCCTCTCTCCTGTTCCATCACAGAAGCAGACCAAGACTTAGAAGCCTCTTCTGCATTTCATCATTTTCTACCCATTTTGTAGTTGGACATGAAGAGATGTCAGGTCTTGTGGATTTATGAAGATAAATCAGGAACTCCTCCAAGGAGAGAAATCAACGTTTCAGGGCTCTGTATGTGCTTTCTTAGATCTCACTTGTAAGGGATAAGACCATTCCGGTAGAATAACAAACTTTGATGGCCATGGAATAACCACACTGAAATTCTGACGTACTTTTTAAAAGCGTATATGTGGAGCAGAGGATAATGTACAAATAAACAAGTCAAGGGCGGGTGCAGTGGCTCATGCCTGTAATCCCTGCACTTTGGGAGGCTGAGGTTGGCGGATCACCTGAGGTCAGGAGTTCAAGACTAGCCTGGCCAACATGGTGAAACCCCGTCTCTACTAAAAATACAAAAATTAGCTGGGTGTGATGGCACACAACTGTAATCCCAGCTACTCTGAAGGCTGAGGCAGGAGAATCACCTGAAACTGGGAGGCGGCGGTTGTAGTGAGCCAACATTGGGCCACTGCACTCCATCCTGAGCGACAGAGCAAAACTCTGTCTCAAAAATAAAATAAAATAAAAAATAAAAGAATAAACAAGTCAACAGTTAATATTTCTCTTTTATAATCTGGTCACATCACCTTCTGAGACCCTCCCTGTGGCTATGAAGCCCTTATTCTAACACTTTACAAACTATTTTTGAACACTTACAATGCACAAGGCAGCTGTTTTAATTCACACTCTCTAAAAGACACAGGGAGATATTATAGAGACGTTCAAGTATAAGCCACCATATAAAACGCAGCAAATCAAATCAAAATTTGGTCACATCAACCTGGCTTCATTTTAAGGAAGAGAGTGAACACACCTCTACTAGTTAGACAGCACACCTGACAGACTAAGTTCTTCATTGCCGGAGTTGGAAAACAATGACTTGTCTTACCTGGACAGGCATCCCTTTCTCATCAGTCTTTGAAATGCAAATGCATTTAGATTTCCTAAGAACCCATTCCATACAGCAGTCCCAGAAGTATCCTGAGTCTTAACAAGCAGAAAGCAGGATGGGCTGTTAAGGGTGGATAGACAACAAGAGAATCCCATGGGAATACCAAGATGCCCATTTAAAATGCTGATTGTAAGGCCACCCCTGATAGATCAGATGTGGGCCTGGAAATCCCACACTCAGCCAGGATCCAAGATGATCCTGCGGCAAGTTCGCAGATCACAATCAGAAAAATACTGCTACCTCCCATGTACAAAAAAGACAATTCAAAAATCCAGGTAACAAGTCCTCAACCAGAAGGAAGATACAGCAATGACACCTGCACGATAGAAAATAGTGTAGTTTCCAAGAGTCACATCTGACATCAGGGTCACATCCAAGGTGGGCACATAAGGCAGAAATCACACATAATCAAATCTCAGCAACTTGCTTAGGGACGTCGCATGTTGGTGCCAACACACTGTCTCTGAAAAGTTTCCTGTGAACAGTTTTCTCTCTATCATTGTCATGCATTACACCTTCTTTGACCAACAACAGATTAAATAGTTGTCCTATACTTGGGGCCATGTTGCATGAATGACACCCAATTTAGAAATGGAATCTCACTCAGCATGATGAAACGTCAGAGCCAGGAGAAATGGGCAGGACCAGATACCCATTGACGGGTACCATGTTGAATTATCCTTCTCTCACTTGCTTCAGAGCGTGCTCTCTGCTAATGCCAAGAATTTTCCTCCTGCGCTTTTGTTGTGATGGTTGTCGGGAGTCGGGAGGGGAGAGGGATGCTAGGACAATTGTTGAATACGTTGAATTGTGTTTGGTCTAATACACACAGTCGATCTCTCTAAGGTCATTTTAGACACCTTTAATTTTAAAATGAAGGCTTAATAGAACCAGATATACCCCATTAACAAAAACCAACTGAACTCAGATTCAATGGGTTTGAATTCAGAAAATTTCCAAAATAGCTACTAAACCCTACAGACCATTCTATTTTTTGATCCAACAGATTTCTCTTTGGTTAGAAAACTTCTTAAGATAAATGCACTCACTCTTTCAGAAACAATGGGAAATCCTTTGGTGGAAGGTCATGCTTTAATCTCACAAACATCGAGAACAATCATTAAATTATCCACCTGGCTTTCTAAAAGGAATGGATTCATTCCAATACCATTCTTAAAGATTCCCTGTTTCCTGTTTCCACGGTGTACTCAGAGCAGGGATCTATATGGCAGAGGAGCCAGCTTTACTCTGAGCGTGACAAAAACAATCCCATCAAGTGTGAAAAATCCACCACACTGGTTCTTTCTAGAAGAGCTATGCCTTATATTTTCTGGGCACTACAAGATACCCAGCCTATCGTATTTGTTTCCTGTTGCACATTACACCCTTAAACACACCTAACAGTAGCTTTCAGGGAAAGATGCGCTTATAAATGAACATGGTTGGAGCAGCCGACGGTTCTCTTTCCCCCCAAACTTTTAACTATGCTCATCAATTACTCTTAACGGTGCAAAGAGTTGGCAGTGTTTACCCAACACTCCTTTCTGAGTTATTCAGCTCGATCTTGCGGCTCATTAAAAGCATCTCTATTTATTTGCTGTGTGTTACAGTCCTTAACTTTGGCACAATACGCCAGAAGAAAGCCCATTTTACTTTTCCCTGTGGTGTTAATTGGTAGAGCATGCTGCCTGCCTCTTCATTAATTATGTCAATGTGTATGAAACTTCCATTTTCATGGGGGTGAATTAACAAGGCTTCTCCGAGCAGGGCTGACACAAAGCCAGCTCGGCTGCCTGCAACGACGGGGATAATGAAGACTGCTGGTGGCCAACGCCACATTCATTTACAAAGGCGTGCTTTGTCTGGCCCCGAGCCCTTCTCACCTCTTCTTCTCTTGTGACCACCAGCATGTAACAGGCAGTTTTGTGGAACCAGCAATATCAGCTCTACTAGGGACAGACCATATGCCTACCAAAACCCAAGAGAGAAGACTGTGCTGAACATGCTAACTGCATGCGATGCATGGAGGCTGGAGAGGTGAGTCAGGTGCAAGCCCACCAAAATGTAGCAGCAACTTCTGATACTTTTAGACAGGTTCCTGATTGCATCATGCAGTAGAAGAGAAAAAAATAAAAGGCAATCTCTGCTGAAAAATACTTTAAAAAAAAATCACTTTAAGATGACTTGCCAAAGTCTCACAGCCAATTAGGAACAAAAGGAAACACACACACACACACACACACACACACACACACACACACACACACAGCATAACCCCACAACCCTTAAGTCAAATCATGCCTTCTGGTTAACAAAATAACTCAAAAAAACTTTTTACCGCTTTCTCAGCTCAATTACTGTGAATGTTGGTAAAAGAGTGACACCTAGTTACTGTTTTGCTATTTTCTCTCTCAACTATGCCTCCTCCTGTATGAGCTCTCGGACTAAGATCGAATATGAATTTAAATCTCTCATCCTCTTTCACCATCTCTATCTTCACCTCTTTCCACTTCTAACTCTCACAGGACGCATATTGAAGAAGGTGAAAACCAGAAAACAATACACTGATGATGGCTTAGAGTGTTATAGCAATTTTCAAATTACTACCACCGTCTACATCTTTGAGAGGTAGAGAACAGTGATTTTCAGATGATTTGGCCAAATTAATGAAGGAAAAGAAGATACAAGGTTTAAGCTCACCCCCCACCCAGGCAAAGGATTATAGAACTACAGTCAGCAACGTGGGATGATTCAGCCTGACTTCTACAGAGGAAGCTCTACTCAGGGGCACACACACACACACGCACATGCACGCACACATGCACGCACACACACATGCATGCACATGCACACACATGCACACACACGTACATGCATGCACACATGTACACACACACACGCATACGCATGCATGCACACATGTACACACACGCACACACATACACATGCACATGCATGCATGCACACATGTACACACACACATACACATGCACACGCATGCATGCACACATGTACACACACATGCACACACATACACATGCACACACATGCATGGAAGCACACACGCATGGACACACACATAAGCACACACACACATGCACACACATGCACATGGACACACATGCACACATGTGCACACACACCCACACACCCACACACACGCACACACGCAGTGAGTAGTGACAATGCTGTAAGCCTCTCAGATGAGCTCCCTAGTATCTATGTTCTTTCTGATGTGTCCTTGCACTCTTTACTGCTGTAAATCTTTTTCTCAGAATAAATTGAATGGTGACTCTTCACCAAAAAAATCCTTCCCCCCATGATTAAAAACAAGTAAACAATGACATTTTTTTTTTCCTTTTCAAGCCAAGTAATTGATTATACTCTCAGAACCAGCCCTCTCATGACCCTTTCTCATGCCTTTTTTGAGGGATAAGATAAAGAGTGATGGACAAGGGGCTGGAAGTCAAGAAGTCAAAGGACAACAGACTTCCGAACACCGTGAACAAAACTTCCAAATATTCACTGGTTGGTTTTGCTCAGAAATCCTGCTGTAGTTTTCCTGACTGGATGTGGTGGCTCACGCCTGTAATCCCAGCACTTTGAGAGGCCAAGGCAGGCACATCACCTGAGTTCAGGAGTTTGAGACTAGCCTGGCCAACTTGGCGAAACTCTACTTAAAAAAAAGAAAGAGAAAAGAAAAAATAAAAGAAAATTAGCCAGGTGTCGTGGCCTGCCCCTGTAGTTGCAGCTACTCAGGAGGCTGTGGCAGGAGAATCTCTTGAACCTGGGAGGTGGTGGGTACAGTGGGCCTAGATTGTGCCACTGCATTCCAGCCTGGGTGACAGAGCAAGACTGTCGAGAAGGAAAGGAAAGGAGATGATAGGGGAGGAGAGGGGAGGGAAGAGGAGAGGAGAGGAGGGGAGGGAAGAGGAAAGGAGGGGAGGGAAGAAGAGGGGAGGGGAGGGAAGAAGAGGGGAGGGGAAGGAAGGGGAGGGGGAAGGAGAGAAAGAATGAGAAAGAGAGAGAGACAAAGAAAGAGAAAGAGGAAAGAAAGAAAAGAGAAAGAAAGAAAAGAAAGAAAGAAAAGAAAAGAAAAGAAAAGAAAAGAAAGAAAGAAAGAAAGAAAGAAAGAAAGAAGAAAGAAAGGTCCTGCTGTACTTTTACCACTTACAATTACCAATGTGCCCTGGGTGCATTCCTGAATTTTCCAACTTTGTTTCCTTAGGCATAAGATGGGAAAGTAATGATTACGACACAGGATGATTGAAAAGAATGAATAAATGACTAGAACTTGGTAAAAATTAAATACTTAGTTATGAATAAACAGTAACTACCAGCAACTGCTACCCTAAGAATTTTTATGTAATGAAAAGAGGAATTATAACAATAGCTCAGGTTTCTGGAGTGCTAACTACATTCTAGGTCCTGTGCTACACTCATTGTTTGTGGGTTTTTTTTTTTTTTTTTTTTTTTTTAAGTCTTGCTCTGTTGCCCAGGCTGGAGTACAGTGTCACGATCTGGGCTCACTGCAACCTCCACCTCCCAGGTTCAAGCAATTCTGTGCTACACTCTTTACTCCGATCACTATATTTAATTTTTACAATAACCCATGAGGTAGATGCTATTCAAAAATTTTTAGAGACAAGGTCTCACTCTGAGTCCCAGGCTGGTCTAGAACTACTCAGTCTCAAGCAATCCTCCTGCCTCAACCTCCCAAAGTGCTGGGATTACGGGCATGAGCCACTGCGCCCAGCCCAGGGTAGATGCTATGATTATTACCATTTTACAGAAGAAGAAACGGTGGCTTAGACAAGTCAAAAGACTGGCTGGATTTCTGCTCACGGTCAATGAGGGAACCTGGACTTTCTGCTGTTCTTAACTAATACGCAGATAGTGGCATGATTCACAATAGCCAATAAGTGGTAACAACCCCATTGTCTACCAACCAGTAAACAGGTAAATACAACATGGTACATCCACACAACAGTATGTCATCTGGCAACACGTCTAGAACATGGATGAGCCCCATAAATGTTATGCTAAGTGAAAGAAGCCAAACACAAAAGAACAAATACTGTGTGATCCCAGTGATATAAAATATCCAGAATAGGCCAATTCTTAGAGACAGAAAATAGATTAGTGGTGGCCTAGCATTGGGGAACTGGGGGAAGAAATGCTGATCTGTCCAAGGATCTTTTGGGGGTAATAAAAATGTTGTAAATGTAAAATATGGTCATGGCTGTACAACTCAGCAAATGTACTTAGAAAACATCGAACTGCACACTTAAAATGGGTGAATTTTTCACTGTGTAAATCGTATCTCATAAAGCTCTTTAAAGAATAAACAGAATTCCATGGTGTATACATGCCACATTTTCTGTATCCAGTCTATCATTGATAGGCATTTGGGTTCGTTCCAAATCTTTGCTATTGTAAATAGTGCTACCATAAATATATGTGTGCAGGTGTCTTTATGGTAGAATGATTTATAATCCTTTGAGTACATACCCAGTAATGGGATGGCTGGGTCAAATAGTATTTCCGGTTCTAGATCCTTGAGGAATTGCCATACTTTCTTCCACAATGATTGAACGAATTTACACTTGGGGACACGGATGAAGTTGCAAAACATCATCCTCAGCCAACTAACACAGAAACAGAAAACCAAACACTGCATGTTCTCACTCCTAAGTGGGAGCTGAACAATGAGAACACACGGACACAGGGAGGGGAACATCGGACACAGGGAGGGGAACATCACACACCGGGGCCTGTTGGGGGATGGGGGCAAGGAGAGGGACAGCATTAGGACAAATACCTAATGCATGCGGGGGCTTAAAACCTAGATGACGGGTTGACAGGTGCAGCAAACCATCATGGCACATGTACACCTATGAAACAAACCTGCACATTCAGTACATGTATCCGAAAATTTAAAGTAAAATAAAATAAAAAGGATAAACAAAAGTCTTCTCACTGTAAGATGAGATACCCAGACCATCCCATTTTTAATCTCATATATGCAGACATTAAATGTGAGGAACATGTGTCTCCTTCATTTTGCAGGGGTGGGATTGAGAGAGTGAAGGAAACTATGGAGAGAAATTAGGTTGGAGAGCAAACAGAAAGATCGCGCAATATATGGTAGCCTGTGTGAAGGGTTCTGGGTTTTATGTGCAGGGCTCAGAGAAGCCACAGAAGAGTTTTAAGTAGCTCGCAGACATGATCAGCTTTGTACTAAAAGTTATTACTCTGGCTGCAGACAAGATGGGAGCACAGCTAGGGGCTGACCAAGCAGAAACCACAGCAGTTTCCTGTCTGAGAGACGGATGAGGTTTAGACCAGAGAGATGATGGAGATGGAGGCAGTGGATGGATCAGAGAGGCATGGCAAGACATGGTGATTTACTGGGTAGGAAGGGAGCAGTCTGCCCATCAGAGAGGAATTAAGGAGGACAAAGAAGTGTTTAGCTTGAGCAACCCGGTCATGCCATCTGCTAAAATAGGGATCTGTAGGGAAACATATTTGCTGGGTAAGATCATTGTGTCATCATAAAGATCATCCTCCTCCCATATGCATAAGAAATTCTATTTCAGAAGTCTTTTGAGAGAAAAACAATTCACAGAAAATTATAGAGGAGACATATCCTGGGCTAAATGAAAGGTCTACTTTGGCTTCATTAGAAAGATAATAATTCCTTGTTTGAGATAAATGGTCAGAGAACAAGAAAATAAGGTAGCAGGGGAAAGAAGTGGAAACATATTTTTCCCCCATGGCAAGCTCAGAAGCTTCCAGAAAGGAGCAGTTTCTAGGCAAAGGAGAGAGGTCAAATTCCTTCCCATTTGCTCCATCAGGACAGTGGTAATTAATTCTGAGCTCTGCTGTGCAAATGGAATATTTTACTTTCTTAACAATGCACCACTTCAGAGTTCCTGCATGCCCTCTGGCTGTCTTTGAGTCCTTATCCCTATTTCTGGGCAGGACTTTTTCAACCCTCATCCATCAGAGAAGTCTATTAAGAAGAACCGGCTTTGGCATTAAGTAGACTTGAGTTGGTCTGTGGCTCTATCCGTTATTCGTGATGACATATCAAGCATGTTCCCTGGCCTTCTGGAACCTCGGTCCCTTGTATATAAAACGGGACAATACCAGGGCTGTTAGGATGATTAAATGAGATAGCTCATCTCAAGATCCACTTCAGTTCCAGGAACATGGTAGGCTCCCATCATCCTGCAAGGGAATGATTTCCCACCTTGTTTGTGTGGGGTATTTCTTTGGCATTAGGGGATCCCTTTGAGAATTAGGAAAAGCCATGCCCCACATCTTTACTCAATACTCATGCATGAAAACTTGGAACAGACCTATTAAAGTCTGATTCATGGGTCACATTTTGTGAATCTTTAATGTCAGGCAACGGGTCTCAACTCTGGCTGCCTATTACATTGGGAACTTAAAGAAATACTGATCATTGAGCCCCATATTCCTAAAATTATCTTTAATTGGTTTGGGCCTGGATCCATGCAACCTGATTTTTTAAGGCAACCTCAGAGAATCTGTTGCAGCCAGAATGGGGAACCATTGATAAAGGGGGAAAAACTGATGCCTCATTTTTTTTTCCTGCCCCAGATATAGTTCTGTGTATTCTGCATTTCCCCTGATTCTGACGGTGTTTTGAGATGGTTAGGGAGTTCGGGCTCCAGGGTCTGGATAACCTATGTCCCTCCATTCTCAACCACTATTAGCAGTAAAGTCTTGGCAAGCTATTCTAATCTCTGGCTCTCATTTACTTCTGCTCATTTATAAAAGCAAGGGTAGGCACAATCATATTTACAAGATCACTGGAAGGATCAAGTCAAGTGTTCCGTATAGTTCTTCTCAAAATATGAGTGGCAGGGCAAGAACTTGATACTAGGTTACATGTAACCACTATTGCCTTCATTATCATTAACACCAGCACCATCATCAGCATTGTAGCGTAAGTTATTCTTTTTTATTTTTTAATTTTACTTTAAGTTTTGGGATACATGTGCAGAACGTGCAGGTTTGTTACATAGGTATACATGTGTCATGGTGGTTTGCTGCACCTATCAACCCGTCATCTAGGTTTTAAGGCTTACATGCATGAGGTATTTGTCCTAATGTAGCATAAGTTATTCTTAATAACCACACTCCTCAAATATCAAAGCTATTTTCTCATTTATTTTCTAAAGCAACTGGTGAGAATGCTCTTATACTACTCAGCCTTCAAGGGACGTGAGACTACTCTGCTTGGAAAATTGTCCATGCCCAGGACTGATCCCATTATTCTAGTGGTGCTGAGAAACCCTGCTCTAGGGTGTACCTGATTTTGTAATTCCTAACACTCTAAAGCAGCATCTGCATAGATACAAGTATGCCCATTCATTTAAAATAGTGGGAAAGAGAGGTTGCGAATAAAATAGGTGTTCCTCAGTCTCAGGCGCTAGGGTCAATGCGGCTACAACCAAATGAATAATTTCCTGAGGGTAGGGAACCATCCCAATATTGGGAAAGCAGAGGCAAAGGGAATGTACACAAAGGCAGCTGCTGTGATGGCAAAATTTAGCAGCTTATGCTTCTCTCATTCCCTGGTTTCTCTCCCTTGACCCTAAAAAACATATGTCGCTCAAACAGTCTGCCCCAAGCGGCCCTCCCACATCTGCCACTCATGCCAATGAATCCAATCCGCCTTCCTTCCGTGTATCATTCTCTTTTGACCGCTGATCATCCACTAATCATCACTCCAGTGACTTGTCAGGAACCTTCTTGGCCCCACTTTTCTAGAAACCGTGACTCAGCCAGGCAAGGCAGGTTATTTGGGGTGGCGTGATGGGGGTGAGAAGGGGTGGGTAGAAGGGAGGAGGGGTGAGAGGAAAAGGCAATTTACGGCGCCTGTGGGTAGCTGGCTTCCCCCGACCAGCACATTTCTAAATTTATTTTGCTTGCATTTATATTAGGAAACACGGCAACCACCTCGTGCTAAGGGCGGGGGATGAACCAGAGGAAGATGTGAAAGCTCATAGCAACCTAGAGACAGGGGACTTGTATCCCCCAAGTCTTCCTAGTTCAGGCTAATGCCCACCTGGCACGAGAGCTGAAAAGGAAACCCACCCATTACCCCAGGGCAGCAATCAGTGTAACTTAGATTCTTGTCCATTTTCTCCTGGAAATGAAATAAATTACCCTCGCTTATTAGGTGTGGCTCTAGATTTCAACGACTCTTTCTCTCTCTTTTAAGACTCAAGGCCTTTTTTGTTTGTTTGCTTTACGTGAAAGATACTTCTTGGAGTTGTTAATTCCCTGTATTTATTAGCGAGAGAGTCCTAGAGCCCAGAATTTCTGTCTCTATGACAGCTACCAGCCCACTGGCTAAAAGCTGAGATTTAGAGACCAGAGTCCTATTTTTTTATTGTTGTTTTGAGGTGAAGTCTTACCCTGTCGCCCAGGCTGGAGTGCAGTGGTGCAGTCTCAGCTCACTGCAAGCTCCACCTCCTGGATTCAGGCCATTCTCCTGCCTCAGCCTCTCAAGTAGCTGGGACTACAGGCGCCCGCCACCACGCCTAGCTGATTGTTTTGTATTTTTAGTAGAGACGGGGTTTCACTGTGTTAGCCAGGATGGTCTCGATCTCCTGACCTCATGATCAACCCACCTCGGCCTCCCAAAGTGCTGGGATTACAGGCATGAGCCACTGCGCCCAGCCCAGAGTCCTATTTTTTTTAAGTGTATATATCTAAGGTATACAATGTAATACTTTGACATACTTATCTTGACATCCACATACAGAGTGATTACTGTAGTCAAGCAATTTAACACACTCATCATCTCACAAAGTTACAGTTTCCTTCCTTCCCTCCTATTTTTATATTTTTAAAATATTTTTTATTTTTCTTTTATAGTGAGAGTACCTAGAATCTATCCTTTTGGCAAATTACCAGCATTCAATACATTATTATTATTTGTAGTCATCATACTGTACATTGGATCTCTAGAACTGCTCACACATAGACGTAATTTTCAGCCAGGTGTGACCTTGGACATGTCATTTAACCTCCCTGAACCCCCTTATTAATACTATGAGAATAACTGGAGCAACAATGTTGTAAATTAGAAAACACATGTAAGAAGTTTAACAGCATGCCTGACACCTACTAAGAGTAAAATAAAGAGTAGCAGTTGTCGTCATCATCAACATTATCATCACTATGAGGGTCAGTCTTAGGTGTCAACCTCATTAGACTACAGTATCTATTTATTCCATAAAATGTTAATTGAGGTATTGCTGTGAAGGTATTTTATGGATATGAATGACACCTATCATTGATTGTCTTTAAGTAAAGCAGACTATCCTAAGAAACCTTGGTGGGCATAATGCAATTGGCAAAAGGCCTTAGGAGCAGAACTGTGGTCCTTCCTTGAGGACCACAGTGGTCCACGGTGTCAGCTCCTGCCCAAGAGTTGCCAACATGCTCTTCCGGGTGGCCTGGCCCGTGGATTTCTGAATTGCTTAGACAGCCTCAGAATCATATAAGTTATCCCTTGCAACAAATCTCTTAACATACAGAAATATCCTATTGCTTGTGTTTCTTGTGTGGGATCTTGACTGATAAAATCACTGTCGTCATCATCATCACTCATATTGAGTACATGCATTTGCAGGGCAGGTAGGTAAGCACCACATACACCGCGAAGATGCACTTCATTGGATTTTTTTCCTTTGGGGAATCTGCACAGAGATGTGCTCTCTCTGGTTTTCATTGGAGAATGATCCTTTTTAGAGGCAAGGCAGTTTAGTAAGCACAGGTGGATCAATGGGGCTTAAAAGTTTTCATTTTGCTTGCCTTCCATCAACTCTATGGTGCATGATGGAACCCCTGCACTAGTGGTCAGGCATTTTCATGACTCTGAGAGCGTGTATGCTACTTCAGTTTTCCTGGAGAGGTTCTTGTCTCATTCATCTATTGCTTCATCCATTCATTCAACATTTGGCTGAACACAACAGAACTCCCCTGGGCAATGATGACTCAGACAAGACTCCTGCCCCTACAAAGGTTACACTCAGTGAAGGCAGGCAGACAGGGAACCAGCAAACCAAATATAGACTAAAAAATTTTTTTAAATGTGACTTAAGTGCTCAAAAAGGAATAAATATAATAGAGTGGTTACAACGGGTAAGAGGAGCCATTATAGATGAGAAGGTGAGGGTTGGCCTCTTCAAGGAGGTAATGTTTGCACTGAGAGCAGAAGGAAGGGCAAGAGCCAGTCATGTAATAAGCTGGGAGGAGCCAACGGTAAGTGCAAAGGCCTTGAGGTTATTATCCAAATGACAGCAGGGACTTTAAAAAAGGTAATTAAGTTAAAATGAGGTCACTAGGGTGGGCTCTAATCCAATATAACTGGTGTCCCTATGAGAAAAGGAGATTTTGTTATTATTTATTTATTTGAAACAGAGTTTCACTCTTGTCACCTAAGCTGGAGTGCAATGGCACGATCTCAGCTCACTGCAACTTCCGCCTCTTGAACTCAAGAGATTCTCCTGCCTCAGCCTCCCAAGTGACTGACATTACATGCATGTGCTGCCACACCGTGCAATTTTTTTTTTTTTTTTTGTATTTTTGGTAGAGACAGAGTTTCACCATGTTGGCCAGGCTGGTCTTGAACTCCTGACCTCAGGTGATCTGACTGCCTCGGCCTCCCAAAGTGCTGGGATTATGGGCATGAGCCACCGTGCCCAGCCGAAAAGGAGATTTTGGACACAGACATGCATAGAGGGAAGATGAAGTGAAGAGTAGATGGATCCCTCATGAATAGATTAATGCCCTCCAGGAAGGGAATAGAGGGTGAGTGAATTCTTGCTCTCTCAGTGCTTCGGAGAACTGGTGGGCTTTTTGTCTCTTTGTTTGCTTACAGACACAGAATCTCACTCTCCACCCAGGCTGGATTGCAAGTGCTGCAATCACAGCTCACTGTCGCTTCAAATACCTGAGCTCAAATAATCTTCCTGCTTCAGCCACTCAATTAGTTGGGACTACAGGTATGTGCCACCACGCCCAGCTAATCTTTTTAAATTTTTTCTAGTGATAGGGTCTTGCTATGTCACCCAGGCTGGTCTCAAACTCTTGGCCTCAAGCAATCCTCCCACCTCCGCCTCCCAAATTGCTGGGGTTACAGGTGTGAGCCACTGCACCTAGCAGAGAACACGTTGTGAAAAAGAGCCTGGCTCCTCCCCACTCTCTCTTGCTTCCCCTCCCACTATGTAATCTCTGCACATACCAGCTCCCTTTGTCTTTCTGCCATGAGTGGAAGCAGCACGAAGTCCTCACCAGAAGCAGATGCTGGTACCTGCTTCTTATACAGCCTGCAGAACCATAAGCCAAAAAAAAAAGCATCTTTTCTTTATAAATTCCCCAGCATTAGGTATTCCTTTACTGAAACACAAATGAACTAAGACAAACTCTGTCTCCAAATACAATCACACTGTGAGGCAAAGGGAGCTAGGACTTCAACACAGGAATTGGTGGAGGGACAATGTGGCCGATGATAGATGGTGAGATAATTGGCTACAGTTTCATACCTTAGCCCAGGTAAGATACCTACCTCCAAAAGCCAAACTCCAGGGATACATAAACAGCCATCTCCAGTTTTTCCTGTAACCACCCAAGTTGTTCTTGCGTCTCTGTTGCAGGATTGATGTTGCCTAAAGTCCTAGTTTTCCAGGGAAGATACCATGCACTGGTTTCAGTGAGTGACGGAAAAAAAGAAACCCCACTTACAGGAGGCCCAAAATAAAGGTAACTGAGGAGGTTCCTTAGGACTAAGACTGAGAGGAAGGAGAGGATGAGCTCTGTGGAGTTCAACTCTCACTGCCACAATTTATCTTCTCCTTAGCTCTCTCTCCTGAATAAAGGTAAGCTATTCTCTGGTGATAGATGGTGACCTGCTCCTTCTATTGCTGCAGATTCTAGGAGAAGCTACCTGAACTGGGTGCAACAGGCAAATTAACCCTGGTTGTGTTGGAGGCAACTGCCACAGAGAGAACCCGAGGTAGGTCCTCAATTGTTGCAGTCTTTTAAACAAAGATAAAACCTTTCTTCCCCTCCATCCTTCTTTAGGTTGCAGAGACAGTTCTCAGCAAGCAGCACTGTTTTGCTGTCATACTTTCCATTTCATTATTTTTTTTGTAGCAAGATCAGTCATTAATCCAATCACGTCTTCATTCCATCAATATTCACTGGATCATCTATTATGTAACACGCACTGTGTTAGGGGCCAGTCCAGAGGTTGTACTGGATGTGGCTTTAATAAAGTGTATGTTTTGGCTATTTTGTGCTGTTGAGTTCCTCTCTCTACCATTCATGTGAACCTAATGGAGAGAGAAATGAAGATTCTTGGAAGGGACCGTGGAGAAATAAG
Source organism: Macaca mulatta (assembly GCF_049350105.2). Lineage (NCBI taxonomy): Eukaryota > Metazoa > Chordata > Mammalia > Primates > Cercopithecidae > Macaca > Macaca mulatta. Next base: position 8,483,821 of record NC_133425.1, on the reverse strand, counting down.
AAGAATCATGTTCCGTCTGGTCAGAAACATGCATGGCTGATCAACCTGAAGCTAGCAGAATGAAGGGCTGGAGTGTGACCAGAGGAACTCCCATAAAGACCGGCCAGTGATGCCATATACATAAAAATGAGCAGCTACAGAAGAGACAAAGGTAATGAAGATGCTATAAAAGAAAATACAGCATACACCTCTTGCTGATCAGCTAAGAAATGCCACGAAGATGGATGGGGTTACTTGAAGCCTCAGTTACCAACTGTACAAAAGCACCTACACATCTGTAGGGCATTTCCATAAAGCCCTTGAAGTTGCCAGGATGAAGCATGGGATTGCACTGAGCTGCAAGGGGCTAAATTGGCTGCAAAAGGCCATGAAGCTCTGTGCACTGTAAGTGGGACTAACACAGAGAACAGAAACAGACCATGCTGTAGGAAGCAAAAAACTACGGTTTCAAGTTAAGATGGTTTCTCCTGCCTCTCCATTTTTTTTTTCTGATAAGAAGAGGATTGATTGTTTATAAATCCCAACTTAAAATGCCCCTTTCACTCTCCCCTGTTGCATATTTCTTCTTGGCCAGGACTGGGAATTCAGTTACGAGAAATCTCACAGTAAATGTCGTGGGCATCTGTTTGTCACTTCGTAAATCCTCACTCTGTGCCTGTCAGGACTCCAGGATCACCTTTTAAAGCTAATCTAGCTAAGGGATAAGACAGCATTCTTAGCACTTCAACTTGAGTACAATATGACTGGCAATAAAATCAGCCTTAACCCATATGACTGGCAGAGGGTATGGTACTGCAGGCAACTCATTTTTGAGAGCTTGCAAATATCTTTCTTAAATATATATATATATGTGTGTGTGTGTGTGTGTGTGTGTGTGTATGCATACACACATCACTTATATTTACTTTAGTAAGGAAATAACATGAATACATACATATTTCAGTAAGTAAATATCCTAATTACTAAAAATGCATGTAGTATATTTACAAGGGATATATTAAGCTTACTTGGCAATGCAAAGTCAAACCAACTGCATGGTACACAACCTGAAAACTTTTACCTACTTCCCATTATTAACTGAGATTCTTGCCACACAAACACAAAAGACTAAGACATTAAATCCACTTTACCTACTGGGTCTCCCTAGAAAGGTCATTAGTCTGTTTCTACTGATTTACTCTGATAATAAATATTACTCTGTGTAGAAGATTATGTTTCTACATTAGACAATCAGCTAAGCACTTCCCTAAACCTGCTAAACATTTTATTGAGCTCCTAATGTTGGTTTAACTAAAACGAAACATCCTACTCTCCTCTGGGTGGGCAAACCACACCTGTGTTAAGAACACAACATCGGCCATAGGTTCCTCGTGTTGTGGATCAAATCATATGAGAAAATCAGACCGTCCTCCTGTATTCCAGCATAAACACTGAGGGTTGGACCGCACTAATAGCTGCCTTCCTTTGGGTGCATAAGCAGAGCACAATTGGCTTCTCAGTAATTACTATACACAGTTCTCTCGGTGGTAAGGTTTCAGTTCACCTCATGCCGATAATCACTGCAGTCCCTGCACTCACTTTTGCCCTTTTCAAAGACTCAGGGGCTTCGTTTTCTTCAGTTTCTTTCTGCCCATCACCAAAGACTGTAGGTGGCAGACCAGGTTTACGTCAACGTTATTAATGACCAGGAAGGCATGACATTTTGGTTTTTTTTAAAAATGTATATTTTGTAAACACAGATTGTACAAGTGAAAACATGGTGGGCAGGAACATGCTACTGAAAGTTTCACATTATTTCCGTAAGTTTTCTTTTTCTTTTTCTTTTCTTTTTTTTTGAGACAGAGTCTTACTCTATCACCCAGGCTGGAGTGCAATGGCGTGATCTCACTGCAACCTCTGCCTCCTGGGTTCAAGCCATTCTCCTGCCTCAGCCTCCCGAGTAGCTGGGATTACAGGTGTGTGCTACCACGCCCAGCTAATTTTTGTATTTTTAGTGGAGATGAGGTTTTACCATGTTGGCCAGGCTGGTTTTGAACTCCTGACGTCAAGTGATCTGCCTGCCTTGGCCTCCCTAAGTGCTGGGATTATAGGTGTGAGCCACCGCACCCAGTCCATTTCCATATGTTTTCACCCAGTTGAAGTTTTTCAAAATAGTCACCCGGCAAGCCTCACCTCTTTCAATATTTTCTTGGTCTCTCAGCCTCTATTTTAATATCCATGAAGGGAGGTGGCAGGAGAAAATCAGATAAAAGGAGAATTAAATATTCCACATATAACTTCTACCTCTATCTCATAGAGGAGTGGCATCATACCCCCACCTCCCCTTCTTACACATGGAAAAGAGAGTGTAGGTTCAAAAGAAAGTCACAGTATTCTTTGGGACAAAAAGAGAAGGAGTTTCAAGTTGGAGTGCATAGTCCCGGAGAGTGCAAGGGACATAGAAAGATGAAGATATCCAAAACAGTCAAGAACACAGAAGCAACAAGTAGAATGGCAAATGCCAGGAACTGCGGGGAGGGGAAAATGAGGAGTTACCAATCAGTTTGCATTAAGGGAGAAAATAAGGAAAAGAGAAAGGATGGAGGAGAGGGGGAGAAAAGGAGATGAAGGAAGCCTCACTCTAAAAATACAAGGAAAAATGCCGGTGAATAATCCCTGATGTCTTAGAAGACTGAAGAACTTTTTCATTTTTATTTTCTTGAGACACAGTCTTGCTCTGTTGCCCAGGCTGAACTGCAGTGGCACGATCATAGCTCACGCCTTGACCTCCCAGGCTCAAGTGATTCCCCAACCTCAGCTTCCTGAGTAGCTGGGACTACAGGCACATGTCACCATGCCTGGCTAATTTATTATCACAATTTTTATAGAGACAGTGTCTTACTATGTTGCCCAGGCTAGTCTCAAACTCCTGGGCTCAAGTGATCCTCCCACCTCAGCCTCTCAAAGTATTGGGATTTCAGGTATACACCATTACACCAGACCAGGAACTTACAAATATGGGGAAGCTAATATTACATTTTTAAGTGTTTGCAGTCCTGTCATCTCTCAGATTAAAATGGGATATGCACAGTGGCCTTGAGTGATGCTGCGCATTTAGGGTGGGCCTGAGATAGAAGCAAGAGATGAGAGGTAGGAGGAGATGGTTCACTAAGAACGGATCATTGGAATGAATAGTTACTCTGAGAAAGTGAAGTATCCTGGCAGGTGTCTGCAGACACCCTGTGGGTGCTGTGGATTTCCCACCTCCCATGGATTAGAGTTGTAGCCAGTTTAAATATAGAAAGCTGGAGAAGTTAGGGGCACCCTGGCTGCAGATCGAAATGTTAGTTAAAGATTGCGACGGTCTTAAAATATAACGTGAGTGATGTTTGAGAACACAGCACAGCTTGTGCAGCCCTATGTAAAGCAGATGCAAATCATATGTAAATGTGCACCTGTCCTTCTTGACTAGTTCTGACTCCAGCCCCTTCTAAGGACTGGTTCTCTGGACAGACTTAGATTTCTGGTTAAATCAGTGGCCAGTAAGCCAATCCCTTGTTGGGAAGGCACAAGATTGCCTTTGCTGGGTGGGTTATGAGGAGATTTTGAGAAACAGTCACTAACTAAGCAGAGGGAAAAGAGAACTGGAAGACACCATGTATCAATCAAAAGGTGGACTAGGGCTCACACATAGAGGGGCCTGTTTCTGAGCTGTGAGAAGCATGAACAAAGTTGTGTGGGCTGAAAACTCACTGCGATCCTGGGCACAGTCCACCTCTATTTTTTTTTTTTTTTTCAAATTCCTCACTCTGGTAAAATACATACAACATAAAAGTTACTATCTTAACCATTTTAAGCATACAATTCAGTAGCATTAAATGTATTTATATTGTTATGCAACCATCACCACCATAATCTCCAGAACTCTTTTCATCTTATAATACTGAAACTGTGTACCCATTAAACCATAACTTCCCTTTACCCTACCTTTGTATCCACCAACCACCACCATTCTCCTTGTCTCTCCGGTTTTCACTACAAACTTCGTGTGAGTGGAATCATACAGTGGGTGTGTTTTTGTGACTGGCTTATTTTACTTAGAATAGTGTCCTCAGGGCTCATCAATGAAGCATGCGTCAGAATTTTCTTCCCTTTTAAGGTTGAATAATATTCCATTGTGCGTGTGTGTGTGTGTGTGTGTGTCTGTGTGTATCACATTTTGCTTATCTGTTCATCATTGATAAACAGTTGTATTAGTACCATATTTTAGCTGTTATGAATATGAGTGTAAAAACATTTCTTTGGCTGGGCGCAGTGGCTCACGCCTGTAATCCCAGCACTTCGGGAGGCTGAGGGGAGCGGATCACGAGGTCAGGAGATCGATACCATCCTGGCTAACACAGTGAAACCCCATCTCTACTAAAAATACAAAATTAAATTAGCCTGGCATGGTGGCGAGCGCCTGTAGTCTCAAACACTCGGGAGGCTGAGGTGGGAGAATGGCGTGAACCCAGGAGGTGGAGCTTGCAGTGAGCCAAGATCGTGCCACTGCACTCCAGCCTGGGCAACAGAGTGAGACTCTATTTCAAAATAATAATGATGATGATGATAATAATAATAATAATAAACCATTTCTTTGAGGCTCTACTGGCTCTACTTCAGTGGACCCCAACCTTTTTGGCACCAGGGACCAGTTTTGCGGGAGACAATTTTTTTCACAGATGGATGGGGTGGAGGGCTATGGAAGGGGATGGTTTCAGGATGAAACTGTGCCACTTCAGATCATCAGGCATTAGATTCTCATAAGAAGTGCACAATCTAGATCCCTCACATGCACAGTTCACAATAGGGTTTGCGCTCCTATGAGAATCTAATGTCACAGCTGTTCTGACAGGAGGTAGAGCTTAGGTGGTGATGAAAGCAACAAAAAGTAGCTGTAAATACAGAAGTTTTGCTTGCTCACCTGCCGCAGCCCACTTCCTAACAGGTCATACCCCAGTACCAGTATGTGACCCAGGGATTGGGGACCCCTGCGCTTTACATTCAACTCTTATATATATATATATATATATATATATATATACCCAGAATAGGAATTGTTGGATCATCTGGCAGTTCTATTTTTAATTATTTGGGAACCTCCACGCTGTCTTCCACAGCAGCTGTGCTATTTTACATTCCTACCCACAGTGCATAAGGGGTCCAATTTTTCCACATCCTTATCGACACATGTTTTCTGTGCTTTTTTTTTTTAAATTGCAGCCATCCTTATGTGTGTGAGATGGTATCTCATTGTAATTTTGATTTGTTTTTTCTCTAATGATTAATGATGTGGAGCAACTTTTTTCATGTGCTTATTGGCCATTTGCTTATGTTCTTTGAAGAAATGTCTATTCAAGTCCTTTAACCATTTTTAATCAAGTTATTTGTATTGCTGTTGTTGTTGTTGAGTAACCCATATTGATTTGTGGACAGAGTTAAGTAGCTCTAGGAGGAAGACCACCGGAAGATCTTCCAAAGTTAATGCAAATGCTACATTTATGCATATCCTCCTAACGCACGCTACTTAGGTGTTAATTGGCTTCCCAAACTCCTGCAAGTTCTGCCATTGTTAAGTCTGAAATAAATCGCTTGTGCATCTCCATTACCACCTAAGTCTACCCCACCATCAATATTCCCTCTGATCTACAATCTACAGTCACTGCCTCAAGGAACTTCCTAACTTCACGCTTGCTGTGCCCATTCTCTACCAGCTTGGGTAAGTTTTGTGAACAAGAATCAGATCAGCCGGATATGGTGGCTCACGCCTGTAATCCCAGCACTCTTGGAGGCTGAGGCAGGTGGACCACCTGAAGTCTGGATTCGAGACCAGCCTGGTCAACATGGTGAAACCATATCTCTGCTAAAAATACAAAAAATCAGCCAGGTGTGACGGCAGGCACCTGTAATCCCAGACACTTGGGAGGCTGAGGCAGGAGAATCGCTTGAACCTGGTAGGACAGAGGTTGCAGTGAGCCCAGATTGCACCATTGCACTCCAGCCTGGGGGACAAGAGCAAAACTCCATCTCAAAAAAAAAAAAAAAAAGAAAAAAAGAAAAAAAATAGAAAAAAAAAAAAAAGAATTATATCACGGCATTCTCTTGCCTGGATCAAACTAAGGACCTCCTGCCTCACCCAGAATAGAATCCTTACTTCTCACCACAGCCCACAATAGCAGACACAGGGCTTGATCTCTCCTGTTTCCTTGACCTCAGCTGGTGACCCCACCTCTTCCACTATCTGGCTCTCTGTTGTTTCTCTGCTACGCCGTGTTGCTCACTTTGGTATCTGGCATTCCTTTGGTTTGGGATGTTTCTCCCTGACAGCTGTATATGCCAGACTTCGTTTTAACCTCAGAGAGGTCTTTCTCTCCATCCCCTTTCCAATTCCTCTCTCTCGTATCTTCCAGCTTTGTTGCCTGCAGAGCAATTTTTACATCCAGAAATTAATTTATATTTGTGATTCCCACCCTGATCTCATAAAATTCAATTTGGTTGCTATTTACAGAGTCCCCAAATAACGGTGGCTTAAACAAAATATAGATTAATTTTTCTCTCCCATACAAGAAGTTCAGGGCTACATATTCCATCTTAAACCTTTTTGCCTCATTGACGTTTTCTCCACTATCCTTAGGACATAGATTCCACCATCAAAGTTGCCTCAAAGTCACATAATGTCATACAACAGTGGGGAGAAAGCATGAAAGGGTATATGGTGTTTTCATTGCAATGAGTTAGTCCCTATTAAAGGGTTTTCCCAGGATGCACGTCTAATAATTTTCACTGCCATCTTAATTGGGATCCCTCTCTGCTAAGCTGAGGAACATAGCATTATTATCCTTTAATTTGCGGCACACTGACTCTGACTAAGGGAACTATTTCCCAGCACTCTCTTCCTTAAAAAGAAGGGATAAAGGGATACGGGGTAGATAAGCTGGCAGTTTCTGTCACAACTCCTTCTTGAAATATGAGGAAAATATGAGGAAAAATATTTTCCTCGAGCAGAAAATATGAGCTCCATGCAAGCAGCGATGTTGTCTGTGGGGTGTATTGCAATATCATCCTTAGTGCCTACTGCAGTGTCTGACAGGCACGCCATAAATAGAGGTGCAATAAACATTTGCTGAATTTGGAGAGAGCACAGTTGTGCGTTATATTTTCTAAGATGATGTTTAAGGATGCACATGAATGCTTCCTGTCACATTCAGGTTGTTCCATAAGACAGGCCAACTTAGTGTCACCATCAACTTATTCACTTCCCCACTGCACTCCCAGGGAAAACCCATCTGCTTTAAATCTCAGAACCATAGTATCATCCTTACCATCCACAAGGACAGTCAAGTTTCCTTTCTAAAAGTCGCTGCTTCCTAGGATTTTGCATTATATTCCAGGTGGAGGCCCAATTTGCAGCTCAGAACAATTCAAACCAGTTTTGTTGGTGCTATGTGTTCATGTCCCTGACACTATTATGTATTAGGACTAGTATCTGACTTTTAGATTTATCTCCAGAATTTCCCAGAAATCCGGCTCCATGATTATGACTGTCCACATTCTGAGCACATTCAAGAGACTGCAAAAGTGGTCCCCAACGTGTTCTTTGTCCTTTTTGTCTAATTTCTTTTTTCCCTTTTTTTTTTTTTTGAGATGGAGTATTGCTCTATTGCCCAGGTTGGAGTATAGTGGCATGATCTCAGTGCACTGCAATCTCCACCTCCCAGGTTAAAGCAATTCTTGGGTCTCAGCCTCCTGAGCAAACTGGGAGTAAAGGCACCTGCCACCACACCAGGCTAAGTTTTGTATTTTAGTAGAGACAGGGTTTTACCAAGTTGGCAAGGAAGGTCTTGAACTCCTGACCTCAAGTGATTCGTCTGCCTCAGCCTCCCAAAGTGCTGGGATTATAGGCGTGACCTACCACGCTGCCCAGCCTTTTTGTCTAATTTCATCTCAGCCCTGGTCAGATTATTGGCTGATTCTGTGTATGGAAGTAGATACCATTCCTCCAAACATGAGTATACACAAGGATGACAGATGTTTGACTGTGTTAAAACTTCCAAACCTTCAGGCATATGCTGCCTGAAACATTCATTTCCAAAGACGTTTTAAAGTGTGTGATTCAGGGCCTATTTTGAAAACATTTCTCACCTACCACTTTTTAAATGATTACCATTCGATTTTTCAAATGATAAAACAGAGAAAAAAAAAACCTTTAAACACTCAGTGGATCCTGAATTATTAAACATAAAAGGGCACTTTGGTGTATTTATTATCACACTGAAGGAAATCTTGTCTGGTTTAAGCTCTTAGCTCCTTAAAATGTCCCCCTCTATGCTGAAGTGGAGTTAAAAATGCATTGCCATAAAACTCCATCCATTTCCAACTTTCTCATCAACCGTTCCTGACATTGTGAGCTGTCACCTCTGCAGCCTGCACGCTTCCTCCGGGGAGGAGGACGGTCCTGTGGTGTTGACGCTCATGCTTCCCTGGTCCCTTGGAACTGAAACTGACTGCTGGTGTTTGGAGCTGTCTCCTTTTCTACTTTCCCAGATGGACACCATTTCTCTAAGGGTTGATTTCAGGGGTCCTCCTGCAACCATGGTTCATAATGAGCAAACTGTGAACAAGGCAGCCAACTCACTGCCTGGGAACTGACACTATCTTTTGCCTCTGATAGTGTGCTGTGGTTTCGATGTGTCCCCCAAAGTCTATGTGTCAGAAATTTAATGACCAACGCAACAGTGTTGGGAGGTGAGGTCTGGTAAGAGGTGATTAGGTTATGAGAACTCCACTTTCATGAATAAAGTCATTACCGCTGGAGTGAGTTAGTTATCATGAGAGTGGATTGTTATAAAAGTGAGTTCATCTCTTCTCTCTTGCCCTCCCACCACGCGATGGAGGAGGAGGAAGGCCCATGTAATATGCAGTGTCATGCTCTAGGACTTCACAGCCTCCAAACCCATGAGCCAAATAAACTTCAAATTGCTTTTAAGTTACCCAGTCTTAGACATTCTGTTACGAAAACACAAAACAAACTAAAACATTGTGTCTTCTTGTTTTTGATTTTGCCTTTTTTGTAAAGGAAGTGGAATTTATATAACATAAAAGTAACTATTTCAAAGTGTACAATTGAGTAGTACTTAGTACATTCACAATGTTGCACAACTGCCACCCTCTATCTAGTTTCAAAATATTTTCATCACCCCAGAAGAAAACCACCAGGTATGAGCTGAGTGGAGTGGGGGAAAAAAAGAAAACCCATGATCATTTATCAGTCAAACTCCCTATTCCTGCTCTCCTGGCAACCCCCATTCTGCTTTCTGTCTCTATGAATTTGCCTATTCTGGATATTTCATGGAAATTGAGTAACATGTGATCTTTTGTGTCTGGTTCCTTCCCTTAGCATAATGCTTTCATCTACATTGTAGCATGTATCAGTACTCCACTTATTTTTACTGTTGTATAATATTCTACTACAGAGATATACCGCATTTAGTTTATCCACACATCTACTGATGGACAGTTGAGTTGTTTCCACCTTTAAGCTATTGTGCTAACGCTGTGATGAAAATTTGTGTACACATTTTTGTTTGAGTACTTGTTTTCAATTTTACTGGAAATAAACTTCCAAGAGGAATTACTTGGTAATGTGGTAACTTTATGTTTAACTTTTTTTTTTTTTTAAGAATGGCCACAGAGTTTTCCACTATTTGTGATAATTTTACACTATAACCATTTGATAATATTTTTTTTTCACTCACAGGTTTTTAGGCTTTCTCCCTATGACTTCCTTTTAACCTAGCATTCAAAAAAACATCACTCCAGAAACGGAAAGAAGCTCCGGAATTCCCCAGAGCAGGAGTTAAAATCGATATGAAGCTCAGTCGCTGCCTGCTTCAACCACGACAGGAAGCAATAGCTGCTCGGAGCCACAGTTTTCCTTACTCATTTTCTTCATCCCTAAAGACAACGGCTGTGAAGGAGGCTTGGAAGAGCCACATCTGTACTTAGTTTCAACAGCCTGGAGAAACCAGAGAACACTAGAATGAAGGACAGATTGGAGATGGAGTAGAGAAGGAATAACTGGGAGAGATGGAAAAGGAATCATACATGAGTTGAGGTGTCTAGCACACAAGAAGAAACCGTTTGGGTGCAAGATGGCTATGGTGTGCACCTTGGAAATGGAGTCTTTTAAACTCTCCTTAAGATCACCCAGACTTGCGTGCAAACACTAGACCACTGGATTTATATATTTCAGATAACCCAACTTCCCCTCTGCACACCACTCTAATTATATTTAGCTGTGCATATTTATCTTTGGCGCAGAATTCCATTTCCCTTTCCCTTTGCACATGCTGTCCTCTTTGCCTGAAACACCCTTCCATAAATCATCTGTGTGAAAAAATTCCTACCCATCCTCAAAACCCTGCCCAGCCTTCCCTTCTTTCCACAAACCTTCCAAAAACTCACTTTGCAGCATGACTCCTGACGCTCCGTACACAGATGCCTTTCCATTTGACTTATAGTTATACACACATGCCTGTCTGCTTTGCCTAACTATGAGTTCTTTGAAGTCAGGGACCCTGGTTTCCTCTAAAAAATGGGAATAAAAATATTCATGGCTCAGGATTGTTGTCGGGGTGAAGTGAGTTCGTGAGTTTAAAGAGTTGGTTGCACTAACCTGCACATTGTAGATGCCTCTTAAATGTTTGGGAAGCCACTGGACCTTTGGGTACCTACACTATCAGTGTTGGCAATGGTCTGAATGAAAGATGATTCTTCATTTCGCACTGCTAAGCAAGTCAGTGGCAAATGGGGCTAGGGAGAGGGGGAGTGAAGCAGGATGGGCAGGAAAAATTGAAGGAAAAATTCCCTGGGAAATCTTCAGGATGAAAGGGGAGAGTGAAGATAACACAGTCAGTATCATGAACATTACATTCACCATGCACACAAACACTAAATAAACCGAGTTAATGTAAGCAGTATTACCATTCTGATTATGGAACATACTGATTATTTATACTTCAAAACTATTGGGCTGAGCCTGTTTCTTTACTTCCTTTAGATAAATGAGGAGGAGTAGGATGATGAAGAGAAAAGAGTGGGAGTCCAAAGCAAAACAACAACAACAATAATAATAATAATAACAATAATAATAAAAACTCCCTAACAGAGGCTTGGAAATATGATACTCACATTTTTTTTTAGATGGTGAGAGTCTAGAAGAAACTCCTTAGATCCTGCCACAAATAGCAGTGTGGCAGTAGAGAATGAAAGAAAAAGTCATGTCATGTGGGCTAAGCTTTATTCAGTGATACATTGATAAGAAATACAAACCAGGCACCTTTCTAAAATTAAGAGCATCTAGCTGGGCACGGTGGTTCATGCCTGGAACTCCAGCACTTTGGGAGGCAGAGGCAGGCAGATTACCTGAGGTCAGGAGTTCAACATCAGCCTGGCCAACGTGATGAAATCCCGTTTCTACTAAAAATACAAAAATTAGCCAGGCGTGGTGGTACAGGCCTGTAGTTCCAGCTACTCAGGAGGCTGAGGCAACCGCTTGAACCTGGGAGGTGGAGGCTGCCGTGAGCTGAGATCGCACCAGTGCACTCCAGTCTGGGCAAGATAATTGGACTCTGTCTCAATGAATAAATAAGCAAACAAATAAATACATAAATAAAGAGAGTGACAGCAAGCATCGTACGTCCGCAGTCTTTCAAATCTGTGCTGTTGGATCAGTTGTCCTGTTTTGCCTTGCAAATATCAGAGGATAGGCAGCTGCCCAGGTCGTGTAATAATGATCATCTCCTCTCAATATGTATTTGATACTCTTACAGCGGACAACAAGTTTGCACACCAGTTCATTGGTGGAATTGGCTAGGACAGACATTGCAACCAAGACTTTCACAAGAAGCTTTATCTTGCAAGCCTGTGTGAAGAAATTAATTTAAGAGAATGAGGCTCAGCCAGAGACATTACCACCAAATATAAGGCTATTCTGGGAAAATCAGCCCACAAGCAGAGTCCACCCCAACTCCTAATACGGCTGGTCCAACAAGAAATGCAATTTAAGGCACAAAACATGGTGAGGTTAATAGACTTAAGGGTGCTGATAGACTTAACAGTTCTTTATTAAAGTTCAGATAATATAATTTTTTAAGTTTTCTTGCTAGAATTAGAAGAACAATAAACAGCTAATAAAGAACCAATCAACTGTATTAACCTCAATAAAATATTGAAAGGTGTTATTCAGTTGTCTTTGAATTCTCCACTTTTTGTGTGTGTGTGTGAGACAGGGTTATTCTGTAGCCCAAGCTGGAGTGCAGTGGCACAATCTCGGCTCCCAGCAACCTCTGCCTCCCAGGCTCAAGCAGTTCTCCCACCTCAGCCTCTCTAGTAGCTGGAACCACAGGCGTGCACCACCACGTCCAGCTAATTTTTATAGTTTTTGTAGAGACGAAGTTTCACTATGTTACCCAGGCTGGTCTTGAACTCCAGGGCTCAGGCAATCCAACCCCCTCAACCTCCAAAAGTGCTGAGATTACAGACATGAGCCTCTGTACCCGGGCTAAATTCTCCCTTTTCTAAATGTAATAAAAACTGTGTATTTCTGCGGAAGGGGTAGAAAACAGAATGGATTCAAAGATGGTTTCAGGCATTGAGTTTTAGTAATGAGTATCTGTTTCGTAATTTAAATGGACACTTTGAAATCTTTAGCTGCAAAGAGCTAATTTTCCCAAACTCTAGCCGTTCCACTGCCAAAGTCACTAGGTGGCCATCCTGTACCACAGTGATAAATTGTCAGCTGCTTAGTATCTTTCTACATTGATATGCTTTGTTTAAACTGAAATACATTATTGTTAAAAGGCAACTGGATATCAATAATGTAAATGATAAAATAACAGTATCACCTACTCTGAATAAAAGGTAGCTATAAAATAAATACAGTGCAATCACAAGTTATTAAAATCTAACTACCATTACCTGTAGACACTGAGCCGGAGGCTTCCATTTTATTACTAAAAACGGAGATCACAAAGTATTAGAGAGATGTTTAAGACCCTCTAGTACCAAATAAAGACTTTCTCATTGAAATGAACAGGGCAATGGAAAGAGAAACGAAAAGAGAATAACTCCTTCTCCCAATAATTGATTTAATGTTATTTAATAGCATCGCATGTACCTGTCTAAATCCATAATGATATAATGGGGCTTATACTTGGGAAAGACTATTTTTAGCCAATCTTTTAAAAAAAAAGATACATAGATAGATAAATAGGTAGGTAGGTAGGTAGGTAGATAGGTAGATAGATAGATAGATAGATAGATAGATAGATAGATAGATAGATAGATAGATAGATGCTACTGTATTTTCAACTGCTATTAGATATCTTATCTTTCCAGTCATCTCTCCAAGAAAATTTTAGTCTGTCATTCTTTCATTCTTGTGACATTTCTTATCATTTTGAGTTGCCGAAATACGTTACCATAACATCTTCTAGGGCTTGTGCCAGAGTATAGTACTAATATTTCGAGCTGCCTACCACGGTTGCTGGTTCAGAGCATGGGCTCTGCATTTCTGACTAAGCATCTGCTCTGTCACACACCAGCTCTGTGACAGTGAGCAAGTTCACATCACACTGTTGCAGTATCCCCAGCTATAAAGCAGAGTACCCAATGTAGTACCTGCCTCATGGGATCAAGGACAGTAATGCATGCAAAATGCTCATAAGAGCATCTGGCCCATGTAAGGACCATAAAGCATATGCAGTTATATTGATTACTTGCCTGTATTAGCTTTATACTGCTGCTGTGACAAATGGCCTCAAACATGATGGCTTTAAACAACACAAACAACCCATCTTATAGTTCTGTAGTTCAGAAATCTGACGCAGGTATCATCCAGCTACAATTAAGGAGTTGCAGGGCATGTTCTTTTCTGGAGGTTCTAGAGAAGAATCCGAGTTCTTGCCTTTTCTAGAGTCTAGCGGCAGCCTGCTGTTTTTGACTCATGGCTTCCTTCCATCTTCAGCAATAATATGTTGAGTTCTTATCAGGAAGAGCTGCTCTGATACTCTCTGTCTCTTCTGCCTTGCTCTTCACTTGTAACAAATTTATGTAATCCTATTGGACCCATCCAGATAATCCAGGATAATGTCCCTATCTCAAGGCCAACCAATTAGCCAGTCTAATTCTACTGGCTAATTCTAACCCAACACGGTCACAGGTTCCAGAGATTAAGACATGGCCATAGGTAAGGCAAGGGCATTATTTTGCCTACCACATCGTCCAACCCAAACATGTCTGTTCACACAAAGAGGAGTGGAAGAGATCTTTCTCCCTGCTTTTTACATTGTTCTCAGAAGAGGGTGTGAGACTGGTGAAAAATGATGCTGCAAGCACGTGACCCTTGGACTTGATCTTCCCTATTAGTGTGTTTTGTATGCTCTGATTTTACTTTTTAAAAATGTTATCTTTATTTTGAAATGCTTTTAGACTTAGAGAAACATTGCAAAAATAATATAGAGTGCTCCTGGGCCTCTCATCCAGTCACTCCTAATGTTTAACACCATACTTAATCATAATACAATGATTGGTACCAGGAAATTGATGTTGAAACAATACTATGATCTAAACTGTCAGTTGCATGGGGATTGCATTAGTTTTTCCATTTGGATGTGTCTGGATCTTATCTAAGGTTTCACCTAGCATTTTGTTATTATTTGTCTTTGGTCTCCTCACAGTTGATGCTTCAGCACCTCAATATTTATTTGAAGTGAAGAGTGCTTGCTGCTAAGTACTTTACTACATTCCGTGCATTATGATCTCCATTGAGGGGACCCTCCTGGCCTCTATAAGCATTTGAATCTGAAGCTCCTAAGTAAACACTACTAGGATTCAGAGAAGCACCCAGTTCAGCCAATTTCTCACCCCAACTCTTCTAGATTAAACCTTTCCACTGAATATGACATTTTCCCTAATGTCAGATTCACAAGGAAACTCTCTCTCCTTGCACAAAACATCAACAGGCTACCACGAGACTAAAACAATAAAATGCCAGCAAAACACAGGAGATTCTGCGAGATTTGGCATCAGAACTAGAACTGCTGGTCAGCATTCCTTCTACTACCCTCTCCCCTTCCCCCACCAATTATTTTTTGTTTCTTTTTTTACCCCCCTTTCTCTGGTTTTTGAAAACAGCTCCTGGAATTGTATAGAAAGGGCATCAATAGATTAAAAACTGTTTCCCTCTAATAAAATGTTAAACGATGTTGAAAATTAATCACCAGGGCCGTTTGTGCAGCCCTCCTTAGAGGGAGATGGCTCGGGAAATTTAATAAATTATTATCACAATGATGTTCCTATTATAGAATTTGCATTTCATTCCCAAGGCTTGCATTCCACCTCAAAGTTGCCTGATGATGGTTAATAAAACCAAACGGACTCTTTGGCCTCAGTGGTTAGAAGGCTATGCTTAGAGTTGTCCACCAAAGAGAATTCTTAGGGCTTCATACTCAATTACTTCAGCTTTCGCTCTAACCCCCTTTTTTAAAATTTTTGTTTCTTTAAAACAACTAAAGACAGTATTTAACAGTGAGCATGGCTTTCTGACGGAAACACGCACTGTAATGATATGCCTAGCTTAAAAGCAAATCTAATCTACTTGCTTATTAAATTTAAATGTGTTTAAGGCTGATACGGTTTGAAGATGATATGTAAAATAACAGCTTCCATGGTTATAAATGTCAACTCTAAAAATTATATGCAATATAACACACAAAATAAATGCTGCTTCATCTTTACATTCCACTGTGATCAATTCATTAAACGATGTGTTACAAGCCATGAGGACGACTGTACAACGTGAGGTGCCATTTGTCACAGTGTATTCTAAAGCACCCAGGAAATGCTGTAGAGATGTGCTGGCTTTTTTTTTTTTCCTTCTTCTTCTTCTTTTTTTTTTTTTTTTTTTTTTGTCAGCAACGGATTATAGGTCTTATTAGAAAGAGGGAAAAAAGCAGCTTTCTGAAGTACCATGACTGGAATTACTTCTCCCATCAAATATTAAAGACTGAGGAAATCCATTCTTAAGACAAAGTTCCATATTAAAAAATGAGAGGGGTTGAAAGGGGTTTCCTTTGGAAGAGAGCACTAACTACAAAGTATGATGGTGAAGAATTAAGACGGATTTTCTTCTGGGTTAGGAATCACAGTTTCATTATGCTCTAATCATATCACACTCATATCCCAGGGATCCCCAAATTGGATTGATCATCTTGACACTATGTGGGGATGGGAGACAGGCGTACACTTTGCATTCCTGGGCTCCCTTGTCAAGGTTCTGATTGAGATGATTAGGGAGAAGTCCAGGAAAAAAAGCAAAACAAAACAAAACAAGTCTTTATGAAATATGCTTCCTTCATGGTTCTCTAAACAGTTAACATCCTCTGAAGAATAGTAAAGCCTTGTTCATCACGTCCTTCTATGCAGACAAGCTCAATGTAACCATTACCAAAAATGACTGAAACGACAAATACGAGTAATGCCATAAACCCCAGTGAAAAACTCGCTCTACAAAGCTAGAACCATGCGAGGCTAGGAGAACAGAGTGGATCTGTTTGCTGATGGAATGGTACTGATTTCTGGGGAGCTGAATTTCTGATTTCATGTGGTACTGGTTTCTGAGTAGCAATACCACTCTACCAACCTTCTACACCTCAGTGCTACACCCACCTTCTTAGCAACCTCCTCCACTTTCCCTTCTAACTTAGGTCACTCTCCAGCTCATCAGATGGAGATCAGAGTTTCACTCAGGGGAAAAAAAAAAAATGCCTGGATGATAAGTAAAAATACCTGCTGGGAATTTTCGGAATTTGTGGAAGAGTTGGAAGCATCAACGCTTGTAAAGGCTGAAAACAAAAACAATGAGGGAGGTTTTATTTTTTATATTATTTTTATTTTATTTATGTTTGAGACAGAGCCTCTCTTTGTCACCCAGGCTGGAGTGCAGTGGTGCGATCTCAGCTCACTGAAACCTACACCTCCTGGGTTCAAGTGATTCTCCTGCCTCAGCCTCCCGAGTAGCTGGGTTTACAGGAACACGACCATGCCTGGCTAATTTCTGTATTTTTAGTAGAGACGGGGTTTCACCATGTTGGCAAGGCTGGTCTCGAACCCCTGACCTAGAGCAATCCACCCGCCTTGGCCTCCCAAAGTGCTGCTGAGATTACAGGTGTGAGTCACTGTGTCCAGTCAAGAGTTTTATTTTAAATTTAACTGTGCTAGCCCTGTCAGTCAATCACGGTTTTCTGTTCCTTAGTGGTCTTCTAATAAGTCTTGGGGATTTTGTCATTGCTCCATTGAGAACTCTGCATTTGGGTCACTAATCGATGTCCTGCCCAACATCCTCTATTTCAATTAGGAGAATGATCTGGTTTTCTTACAGATGGGAGGAGGGCCTATTCCAGACATACAGGTGATCAAGATGTAGACCTACTGAACAGATGCTTCAAGCAAGCTGGAGGAAAGAAAACGTATTTACTGGATGCACTGGGAAAGTTATACAAGGGACTGCTTGCAGGTGTCTGTGGGAACCACAGGAACTGCTGACCTAGACCCCCGTCAGTAAATCATAACCTACGGCACCTTTTTCCCTGATGGTAGGCTAGTTTACAAATGAAGAGAAAATGAGATGCAGATAGTTATGCTGCAGAGTGGCATATGTGCTCTGTTTAGTGCGTGTGTATGTGTGTGTGTGTGTGTGTGTGTGTGTGTGTGTGTGTGTGTGTTGAGGGACATAGTGTTTTGGAGTGGGGGCAATGTATTCCAAACAGGAGAGAATACCTGAATCAGTGTGGGTCTCCCTGTGAGGATTCTATCCATCGAGAATTCCTTTTCTAGAAATCACTACATATCACCTCCAAATGCCTTGAGGTCCTGACTTGCCTTTAGCCTGATGTTCTTGAACCAACTCTTCCTCGAGTGGTTTATCAAGCTACCCAGGCTGCAATTATAGTCTCCATGGTGTCAAAGAACTTTCCCCCATCTTTAGCTGTCTGTAGCCTCTGTTGTTCCTTAAACCATTTTCTTGAAGTCCTTTCCAACTCCAAAACTTGCATTTTTAACAGTCAGCTCAATGTCATTCCTTGGCTCCTTTGTAGCATTCCCTATACTAGCTCTTGTGGTCTTCCTTTTGACAATCACGAGGCAAATCTGTATCTGAATCCCCAAATATATGGTAGAAATGAAGACTGCAGCAGAATAAATGAAACCTGATGCAGGACATATTCAACTCAGGATAATGATACTGAATTGATATAATGAGTCAATGCTCATTGGACAAATCTGCAGCATAATCCACTCCTATTTGCTTAGAGTATAAAATAGCATTCAGAGAACAGGGTGGGGGTGGGGGGAGAACACGTGCACCCACCCACACACACAGCAAAACATTTCCTTTCTGCATAACTTCAGTTAGGGTCCATATTAGACCTCTGTAACATGCAGCTAAAAGCTTCCTCCAAATGGCACTTTGAAACTAATTGCAATGCAAATTTTAACTCTAGGTTTTTAATAAAACACCACTCAGAAAATATCAGAGCATTCTAATGCAGGACTTAGACAGCCAAAGGAAATATAGGAGGATGTACAACGGTTTGTTCATTTTAACTTAAAGCACTTAGGTTAACTTTTTCATCTCTACAGCCGTGGTCTATTTCAAGAAGCCTATGCAGAATGCACAGGCTTAGGGAGGGTTTCGTTCCATCGTATTTATACCTCTAGTTTTCTTTCCAGTTAGATAATACACCTCTTGCTGAGCTGGCTGATTCTCCAAATTTCTTTAACACAATTACCAAATATTCCACATTGCATGCAAAAACTGTGAAAAACAGACAAAAGTTAAAATGAAAGAAAAATGACCTGTAATCTCACTACCTAGAGATAACTATGGCTAGCACACAGTGAGATATATCCTCAAGATTTGTTCTCTGTGTGAGTTAATTCTTAAAGTGCTGTGATTTGACCCACGCAGTCGTGGAAACCACTTTGTTCACTTGACAATACATGGTGAACCTTTTCCATGAGGACCACCATAAATCAGCCAATTTTCTATGGCAGAAATTTAGGTTGTTTCTAATTTCTCACCATTGAGAAAAATGCTGATGAATATTATTTTACAGAGAGCCATCTTTGTTTCTATGATTTTAAAAGGGCTTTCTTATAGTATCATATTATGTGTATACTTCTTTGTAAGACTTCAAACAATTTTTTAAGTGATCGATAATCTCTCAGAAGGATTAAGGAAGGACACATGCACTTTAAGAAAAAAATACTTTAATTATTTATATTCTGTGTTACGCCACCGGTTCCTACTCTTCTTACATACAATTTCAGTAGTTCAAAATTACTAGAAAGCTACATTTTATTTATTATTATTATTTTTTTGAGAGAGAGTATTGCTCCATCACCCAAGTTGGAGTGCAGTGGCATGATCATGACTCACTGCAGCCCTGGCCTCCCGAGGCTAAAGTGGTCATCCCTCCTCTACCTCCCAAGTAGCTGGGACCACAGGCACACACCACCGTGTCCTGCTAATTTCTGATTTTTTTTTTTTTTTGTAGAGGTGGGGTTTGCTCATGTTGCCCAGGCTGGTCTCAAAATCCCAGGCTCAAGCAATTTGCCTGCCTCAGTTTCCCAAAGTGCTGGAATTACAAGCGTGAGCCACAATTACAAGCATGAGCCAGGCCTAGAGAGCTCTATTTTAAAAATAAGTCATAAACAATATTTTTCAAAACACTGAGTACATTTTAACATAGACTGGATATTTGATGGTAGGATAGATTTAAGTTAATGCTTTGAGTTATAATAATGATGTCATGGTTTCATACAGAATCTCCAAGGACACAAAGATTCCTAGATATCATGAAACTTATCTCTAAAGACATAAATATGTATCTACATATACACAAATATAAATATGTATATAAACAGTATATATATGTATATATAGTATATTTATATAGTATATGTATATAGTATATTTATATACTATATGCTATACTATACACATATATGTATATAGTATATATATGATATACTATACTATATACATATATATTTACATATTATAAACTATATTTATATGCTATATACTATACTATATACATATATGTATATAGTATATTTATATATGATATACTATATTATATACATATATGTATATAGTATATAAATATCCATAGTATATTTTATACATATTTATATTTATGTATATTTTTATATATATTTGTCTTTAGAGATAAGTTTCATGATATCTAGGAATCTCATTCACAATGGTTGTACATATCTGTGCGATTAAATACCAATGACAAATAAAGAATAATCTGCAAAATAGTAGCATTTGTGTTTCCCAGGGTTAGCAAAGATCACTGAACCTAACTGTCCATGACCCTTTGATCTGTACTAATGTGCACCAACAAACATAGAAACTAATGACTGAGACACACTTGAGAGGAGGGGGAGAAAGGGTCAGGAAGTGAGTCACCAGTGGGCATTGTATCGTTGCTCAAGAATGGGTTAGATTTGTTGTTATCTAGGGATAAAATGCTGTGGAATCCAAATCACTCTTGCTCCTCAAGTACCTGAGAGTCTGACTGATGCTCAGATCTTCATATGCCAGTGTAAAGACTTTACAATCTCAGAAGGAATTCAATATCTCGACATTTATGTGCATCATTTACCAGTTTCAGTGGTAGCAAAAAAGAGTGCCTTTGAAGATAAACTGCATAACTAGGCCTATCTCTGCAGACTAAATTGATTTATGATTCTGACACACAAATATTAGTCCAGATGTTTCTTAAAGTGTAATAAAAGTGGCAGGGTTTCTTGAAAACCAGTGTATCCCATCTGGCCAAGAATGTGTGTGTCCACAAAGATGATCCATGTTATCATGAGAATTATTAGGACGCAGTATCACTGGAGGCACTAGACCCAGATAGCTCTAATCTAGTCTTATCATTTGCAGACAAAACCATAGCATCCAATGGCCCTCCATGTAATCCATCTCTGTCAACTGCATTAAGGAAATTGCCTGTCAGAAACATCATGACTGAGATACTGTGATTAAACACAAACGTGAAAATGCTCAAGGGTACAGTGGAATCATTAGGAAAAAAAAAATACACGCAAACACCTCCTTCAATTTGCTTTTTTTAGAATTAATTCTGTGGTCATAAATGTCTGAAATCTGCAGAGAGACAGGTATAATGTGAACCTTATCAAGCACTTATTCTGTGCTTGACACTTTGCCAAGTGCTCCCATATGCTCTTCCATAATACCCCATTGTTAGGTGGTTTAAATAGATAAATTGTATGGACATTCCTCCATGTACTTACTGCACAATTTCAACTATTGATCTAAGGATAATCTAAGGATCAATTTCCTTATCTGCAAAGTGGGGCTGTCATATGCATATTGTATGTTTCTTGTAATGCTTGAGAGAGGTAACATATATAAAGCATCAAACATACTTTTGGCACCAACTAAGCATTATTATGCTTAATATTACCTATGTGTAAACATCATTAACAGTGTTAGTTACACTTTGGCACACAAACACACCTAAAGGGTAAGGATCTCCTCTAAAGTTCTGAGTTGATACACAGAGGCATAAACATGGAGAACTAAGGTTGCTCTGACTTGCAAAGCTCAGGCTCTACCTGTAACTCCACATTGCCCAGATTTTTAGAGAAGTTTCACAAGAGTTCATAATCAGGTTTGGGGCTTCATATCCTTTTAGTTACACCCATGTGATCAAGCATGGTATCCTGTGACCGCTCTAGAATTCCAAGTTGTCATACTGTTTGCTAAACAGATAAGACTAAGGATTGTCATAATGGCACAGCCAAGATGTCACACTTTCATCATTTGGCTAACTTTTGACCATGAGATAGGGCTGCAAGTAACTATGTCAGAAGAGGTAAAAACAGGCATGCAATGCAGATAAACAGAGGCCCTGAGTCATGTGGTGTTTGTGGATATAGTGTAATCACCATCATCTATCCCTATATTTCTGCTAAAACCTTTTGTATCTTGGTTGTTTTTTTTTCTCTCTTCAGTTGAGGAACAGAGTACATTGTAATTTGGATGATGTCTTCCTCTCTAAGGTCATTCCCATGGTTTCCTGTTGTTCTAAAACTAAAATTCAACCCCCTTGCTATGAGCAAAGAAGTCCTCCTTGATCTGCCTCTCCACCTCCTTCTCTCTACTTGTTCATGGAGCTAATTCCAGCTCTGTGCTACTCTTTTTCTGATCTTCAAATACACCAAGCCCCTTCCTGTCAGTGATTTTACACAAGTCATTGTGCTGCCAGGCTCTTCTCACCAATCCTTCCTTCTTCTCCAACACCATTTTCCTGGGCTTTAGGCCACCTCCAGCCATCTGCATCACCCCTCATCATTTCAGTTCACATCATCCTATTTCAGTTCTTTCATGACATCATCACTGCAGTCTGAAACGTTACCCTCTCTTTATTGGTTTATTCTTTCCCATCTATCTCTTTTAAACTACTCCCCCAGTTAGTACAGTGGTTCCATGAGAGCAGAGACCTGATATGAATGGTACCTAAAACCACACCTGATAATAGGAGGTTCTAAAAAGCTCCTTGCTGAACCACACTGAAAGAAGATGGAATGTTCTTCTAAGTTTTATCAATTTTATTCTAACAGTAAGCCTAAGCCCTAGCTTGTGTTCAGTGGGAGTCAACTCTTTCCTAATTCCTGCCTGGAGATATCATCTGCCTCTGTATTCTCATACATGTTCCTGCTTCAGGACCCTATGAAATTATTAATGCAGGCTTCTGAAAGCCTGGAAAAAAAATACACACATGTGCAAGCACACATACACACACACATTTATTCAGAACTATTGACAAAGTAACGAAAAAATAGATAACGCATCTCTTATAGCTAAAATTTGGATGAATCCAATGAAGATTTCACTATTTAATAACAATAAATAAAGAAAACTCTTTTGTTCAGGATACTGTCATGGTGCCCAGTGGCCTCCAGTGCTGGTAAGGATTTTCCGATGGAAAAAAATTGCCTCTGTTTCTTCTGTCAAATTTGAGATCAAGCCCTTCCCTCACTACCCTCTGTAAATTCACAAGCACGACACACTTGTAGTCATTGGGGGAATACGCTTTCCTAATTCACCATGGCTTCTTTTACTCTCCAACTAAGTACACCTCCCTTCAGACACGAGCAGCCAGGAGAAGTGGCTGTTCTATCTGACCCAACCCACTCTGCCTCAACTAATGGAATGAGGGGTGAATACTGATCCCACTTGGTGCAATTCGATTCTCTCTCCTAGGAAATTTGGAGTTAGGGGGTCATTCTCTTATTTATACATGTATTTAAGCAAAAATATTGCTGTGTGTCCATGACATGTCAGGCATTGTTCTAAATAAGCCTTAGCTCTCAGGAAGCTTAGCTTCCGGTCTGGGAAGGTGCATATGATAAATAAACAACAAAGAAAATAAGATAATTTATGACCAGGGCATGTAATTGCTGTGGCCAGGGAAGATCTTTGGAAGACATAGAATTTGAGCTAAAATACAATTGATATAAGAAACTCAGGAATGTGGAGATCAAGGGAAGGCATTTCTAAGGGATTGAGTACAAAGTGCTAAGTCGGGTGAGGCAAATGTGATGGGCTCCATTTCGAAAGAGAAATGAAAGAGTTGCTGTCCAGGGTGCTGATCCCTTTCCTGGTCTTTGCTTCATCGTGTGTCCTGCTGCTCTTCCTCCTCTGGAATCCTCTGGAATCTATGGAATATTTTTAAGCTAAATTTTCCCTTTTTGCTTAACTGAATCTGAACTAGGTTTCTGTTCTTTGCAACAGGATGTATTAGGACTACCACCTGTTTCCATATTTCTAGGACAATAGCTCACCATAAAATATCTAGAAAATGGTAAAAACGTGTAAAACAAGGACAGACAACAGAAATTCAGCTGCTGCTGCTGCTGCTGCCACTGCTAAGAACTTTAGAGCTAAGGAAATGAACTAATTCATCAGGCCTCAATGTGAGAACGTTTCAGGAAGAGAGGGGGTTTCAGTAAGAATGGAAGATGCTTTTTGGTCTTTTTTTTTTTTTTTTTTTTTTTTTGCATGGAGGCAGGTGGTGCTCGGAATTCAACCTAATGTACCTATATAAAAGCATCACTGTTTACAAAGCAAAGATAAACTAGCAACCCTATAACAACTTCATGTAGCTTATAATATGAAAAAAAGCTCCAAAGTCTCTGACCCTAAAAGGTAACTAGGTCAAAGATTCCTAATAGGTTTCATTTTATGAGACAACTACAAATAATTGGCAATGACTAAAGAATTGTCATGAACAAGCTTCGAAGACTCACTCAGTTTATCAGTGAAGAACATTATTCTTTTTTAGTGACTTATGTCATGTACATTAGATTGGAAGAATCAGTGGTATGCTTCTTATTCACTCTCTCTGGTACAAAGAAATTAACCCTTTTCCTTCCTGTATTTCGATGGCTGAGATTTTTTTCCTAGCAATTATATAAGAACCACTTCACATATGGTGACTCAGAAAGCTCTCCTCTGGGGCCCGGGTATGGTGGCTCACACCTGTAATCCTAGCACCACTTTGGGAGGCTGAGGTGGGCAGATCACTTGAGCTCAGGTGTTTGAGACCAGCCTGGGCAACATGGCGAGATCCTACCTTTACTAAAAATACCAAACCAAAAAAAAAAAAAAAAAAAAAAAGTAGCCAGGCATGGTGCATACCTGTAGTCCCAGCTACTTAAGAGGCTGAGGCACAAGAATTGCTTGAGCCTGGGAGGCAGAGGTTGCAGTGAGCCAAGATCGCACCACTGCACTCCAGCCTGGGCAACAGAGCAAGACTCAAAAGAAAAGAAAAGACAAAAAGAGACACAGACAGAGAGACAGAGAGAGAGAGAGAGAGAAAGGGAAGAAGGGAAGAAGGGAGGAAGGGAGGTAGGAAGGTAAGGAGGAAGGTAAGGAGGGAGGGAGGGAGGGACGGAGGAAGATTGGTCGGTCTCCGTTAGGGAGCACTTTTCTAATACTAGCCTTACCAAAATGTAAAAGCACCCTAAAAATCTCAGGGGACCCTAGTTAACTCTTACCACTTGTTAACAAAAATAATACAAGGTAGGGAAAAGTAGAAACAAAGGGGTTTGCAGAGGGCAGACAAGGATGACATGGAATTTCTTTTTTTGAATCCAGTACTTCACTCATTCAATTCTGGTACTCCTTCAGTTCTCATGACCATGGTCACAAGGGCATAGCAGTTTCCCTATTTAACATCTAGAGAGACTCTGACTATGCAAGGTTCAAAGACTTTCCCAAGGCCATCCACCTGGCACACAGCAAAGAAGGAGTGAAAGCCTATCTTCAAATCCCTGGTCATTCCTTGATAGCAGGGGGTCAGTGAGCCATGGCTTGTGGACCAAATAAGCCTCACTGACTGTGGTCGAAAACATTTACTGGAATGCAGCAACAACATTCAATTGCTTTTGCATTGCCTATGACTGCTTTTTCTCTACAACTGCAAAGCTGAGTAGTTGTGACACAGACCGTATGGTCCACAAGCCTAAAATATTTATTATCTGACCCTCTGCAGGAAAAGTTTGCCAACCAAATACTTTATGGCATTGTGATGAGCTTTAAGCATAAAATCCTCAATCTGACACATGCTTCTTTTTAACCTTGATGCTTAAAATAAACTTTCCCTGTGGTAATATTTTGCCTAAATATTTTCACCTTGAAGCCAATGTTCTGGCGGGGTTTTTTTTTTTTCCATCATAATAACTCACAGTAGAAATGGAGCAGGGGAGTGCAGAGGAAGATAATTTTCCCCAAGTAAATCTTTTGCAATCCTTTCTAGCACCACAGGGAACCATCTCACCTTTTACAGAAAAGGGAAGAAAACTGTTACTATCCTTAGTGTCATCTCATTTATCAGCCCATAAAGTACTACCCAATAAAATCAAAGGACCCTACCAGATAAATCAACACTGGTGCATAAACATGGTGTAGAGTTTCTGAAAACAGGTCTTTAGAATGTAGGGCTTCACCTTGCCCTGCATCTGATGACAAGAGTGACCCATCATTAGGAGTCAGACTTCCAGAGACGCTGTCCCTTTCTTGTGTGTGGTATCTGTAACTTAACCTCCCTAAGTCTCAGTTTTCTATCTGAAAAATGGGAATAATTAGAGTACCCTCCTTATAGCATTACATAAGGACATAAAGAGTTAATATATGTAAAATGCATTCAAAAATTGTCTGAAATACAGTAAATGCTATATAAAAATTGCCACTGCTCGGCTGGGCGCGGTGGCGCACACCTGTAATCCCAGCACTTTGGGAGGCCAAGGCAGGTGGATTACGAGGTCAGGAGATCGAGACCATCCTGGCTAACATGGTATAACACTATCTCTACTAAAAATACAAAAGAAAAAAAAAATAGCCGGGCGTGGAGGTGGGCGCCTGTACTCCCAGCTACTCGGGAGACTGAGGCAGGAGAATGGCATCAACCCGGGAGGCAGAGCTTGCAGTGAGTCGTGATTGTGCCACTGCACTCCAGCCTGAGTGACTGAGCAAGACTCCATCTCAAAAATAATAATAATAATAATTGTTACTGTTCTTTGGTTATTATTATTATAAAAATAGTTCTGCGAGGCAGAAAATGGCTAACACACTATTCACCATGGATATCAGCGTTGCTATGGACAAAAGGAAAAATATTTTCTCTGAGAAAAGCAGGCCCTGTTCAAAATATCTCTGAAGGTCTGGGCTCGGTGGCTCAAGCCTGTATTTCCAGCACATTGGGAGTCTAAGGTGGGCAGATCACTTGAGGTCAGGAGTTCTAGATCCGCCTGGCATACATGGTGAAATCTCATCTTTACCAAAAAAAAAAAAAAAAAAAAATGCAAAAATTAGCTGGACGTGGTGGCAGATGCCTGTTATCCCAGCTATTTAGGAGACTGAGGCAGCAGAATTGCTTGAACCTGGAAGGAGGAGGTTGCAGTGAGCTAAGACCGTGCCACCGCATTCCAGACTGAGCGACAGACCAAGACTCCATCTCAAACAAAAAGAAAAAAAATCTGGGAATATGGTGAATTTATTTTAAAAGAGTTCTATATACAAATGAAGGACAATGCATCTCAAATAAATTCATTTTGTTGCTGTTGGAATAACCCCCTATGTGGTCAGCTTGGTACTTTAAAATTAAAAAAAAAAAAAAAAAAAAAGGAAACCATGTGTCCACATTAAATTTAACATGTCTCACAAAATAGAGATGCCAACACCTAACAGACAGGTCCAACGGCAAACATAATTAATTGGTCTACAGCTTGACAAATCCCGCCACCGATTTTGGTGAATCATAAATCAGTTCAAGAGGAAGCCAGATAAATTGTGGAGATTGGACAAATCATTGAGAGAGATGGAAGGCAGAGAAAATTATGTTTCAAAGAGATTTTTAGAATTATGTTTGTTCTCTTAGGTAAGGGGAAAGGAGTGCTTTGAGAATGTTTGAACATAGAATTTCTTTACACTTCCAATGGACATGTACTCTGAAAGCAAGCATAATTTGTTTTCTTTTTGAAAAATAAAAAATCCTAGTTAATCATCCTTTCATATAGATAAAAATACGTTGTTTTATCCCAATCTCTTATCCCCAAATGCACCAAAAAACATTAACCCCTCTGGATACCTCAAGTAAACTGGGATCTGACCGAAAAAAAAGTTGAACTTTGTACATTAATTATGTATCAGATTAAAGAAACAGCCATAAAAATAAAAGCAGAACTATTCTTCCTGAGGCAGCTTTATTAGTTAGTTTATCACCCACCATATGTGCTGCCACCGAAAATTATAAAGGGCCAGCATTGTTAACTGTAAACAAAGAGAGACTTGATTATTATTTACGGTCTTGTTAACAAAATCAGTAAAGCCAACCACACTGGATCAGTACAGGAAGTAAAGAAACTTGTTCCTGAGGCATAACTTGCAGTGTGATCAAAGCACATTTGGTTAGTATAATGTGTTTGACTTTTTAAGACAGAAATACATCTGAGGTCCAGAATGTTATTAGCAAAACTAATAATGACTTTTAACATCAAGTAGAAAAATATAATAAAGTAAAAGTTGCCTGACCCTAAGTCTGAAGAGTCGTTTCCTTTCAGATTTCAGTTATGTAGATAACTGGCTAAATTCTGGTGATGCAAACAAAAATACACCCATAAATATCATGCAGACAGGTTCTTCACTGTCCACACATCACGTTGAGTATCAATCAATCGATACACCGACTGAATCAATTTATGAACAAATAAAAAAAAAATTAGTGTTTACCCATATCCGATTTCTCTCTCCTTCTGAGAACATGGGAAGATTGTGTTTACCATCTCCTTGCAACTAGCTATGCCCAGACTGTTAGTGACTCAGTCATTTAATTACTATTGCAAGACCTTCTACTCTTGGTTTTTCTCAGTGACGTCAATCAAGAAGGCTGTGTGTTCCATAAACTAAAGCTGCAGGTTGATAGTGCCTCTGACAAACTGAATCACTAGGTCACTGTGTGGAGGAAAGTTTCCCTGGAGATGCCCATGGTGGGCCTTGCATGAGCAAGAAATAAACCTGTTTTTTGTTTGTTTTTGTTGTTGTTGTTGCTGCTGTCACTGACATCCTGGGGGTTATTTGTAATAGCAGCATATCCTGACATATACTGACTTTCTGCATCTGTACAACAGTACAAGTGTACAGGGTTGGCCTTTACTCTCAGAGATTCTGAATCAATAGGTCAGAAGAAAGGAAGCAGAGCACAGGCGTGTTGTGTCTGCTCTCCAGTTGATCTTCTGAGCACACCTACAGAGGAAAAACTACACTAGAACAGAAATTGGCAAACCACAACCCACAGGCCAAATCCTGTCTGCGTTTGTAAATAAAGTTTTATCGGAATGCAGCCATGCTCATTCATTTATGCATTTTCCACAGGGGCTTTTGTGCTACAACAGAAGAGTTGAGGAGTTGCAGCAGAGACCATAAGACCTGCAAAATCTAAAATATTTATGACCTCGTTCTTCACAGAAAAGATTTGCTGACCCCTGTCCTAGAATTTTGCGAAAGTGCCCTACCTCGTGGTTCAACCTAGTTAATAATGCAATTTTCTCGGATAGGAGCCGTCACAGCAAGCAACCTGTTCTACAAAGGTAGCTACTGTGAAAACACACCTGAATATAAGACACAAAGTAGAAAACCATACAAAGCGTCCCTGACCTACTTCTTTTTGTATTATTTTTTTTATTGATACATACTATCTGTACCCATTTACAATACTATTGGTATCTTGTTACATGCATAGAATGTGTAAGGAGCAAGTCAGGGTATTTAGGTTACCCGTAACCTCCAGCATTTATCATTCCTCTGTGTTGGAAACACTACTTGTTCCTCACATCCTCAGCTCTTGAGGCCTTCAGGGTCTTTTGTTTGTTTGCTTGTAGAATGGATACTTTTGAAACTTGGTCTTATCCACCGACAGTCAAGCTAGATAAGGAGCACAAATGTACCCCTTGATTGGAAGCAGTGGTAGTCTCGCTATTCTCCATGTGTGAAAAACTGCTCCTGGACAAAAACGTGTGCCAGTCAGCAAAGTGTCATGTTCTTTGCACAGTTTTACAATACTAAATGGAGACGTCTCCAAACCAGCTTTTTATAACAGGCAACGTCTGAATTTATTTGCAACCTGGGGTGGTTCCTGAATGCTGTGCTCAATGAGACTTCACGGGGTAGTGAGTTTTTATTTTTCTACTGAAAACTACCTTGGCAAATGAATTACTAAAGAGATACTCTGAAATTCTATTCTGAGATTAGAGGAATTTAAATGGGAAATATCTAAAACATTTTCCTCTCCCCCCCACCCATTCCTGGTTTCTCTCTATCTCCTTACATTTCTGTAGATTTTCTTTACATTGATTACCACAGATTTTTTGTGCATATGTGTACAGGTAAGTATATGTTTATTTGTATGTGTAGGGTCTGTTTTATCTTGACTATAAGAGCAGGAATATCACCTTATCGTGTTCATTATTTTATTCTCAATACCCAGAACAAGGATTGGAAACCATTTCTAGTAAAGGGGCAAATATTAAATATTTCAGGCTTTGTGACCCACATAATTTCTGTCACCACTCATCTGTGCTGTTGTAGCACAAATACAGCCATAATCAATATACAAATGAAGGGGTGTGGCTGTATTCCAACATAACTGTATTTACAAAAACAAGAGGAGAGCTGGATTTTTCCTGAGAGGTGTAATTAACTGGCAGAATAGATATCTCATACATATCTATTATATAAATGAATATCTTAACTGTGTGTGGTCAAATTATAGTCACAAAGTACACTCTATATGCCAGGCATTCTTCCCAGTGCCAAAGATGTACAGTCAAGTATATCATAAAAAGGATAAAAGCTAAAGAAATGCAGAATGGTGCTAAGCACTTACATGCATTATCTCATTTAATCCTACCCATGATTTTAAGAACCAAGTATTATTATTAATCCCATTTGACAGTTTTGTTAACCAAAGCTTAATACGGCTAGGTGTGTGTCCAAAATCACACACCTAGCATGTAGCACTGAGATTCCAACCAAAGAAATTTGATGAAAAGTACATGCTCCTAACCACACCAGTGATCTGTGAGTGGAGACTGCTGTTGGCTGAGGTCCATCTTGGTCACGTGTCAAAATGAACTGACACTCACATCGGATGGCTGCTAAGCACGCACCTCCCAGATGCTTAGGTTTCTGCATTTACAGCTTTCCAGGTTTAAAAGGCTGTGCATTAGAGGAATTGGTGTCTGTTTCTTTGGGTCTTTATATGCTCAGAGGGCTAATATAAGAACCTGGAGTCCTTTCAACTCCTCTAAAGAGTGACCTTTTCCTAGAGAGCACAGATTACTGCAACCCAGCTGAGAAACATGTGCAGAGACTTGCTTTACTCTGAGAAGGAGAGAGCAAGACATTTTATCAAAAGATAAAAGAAATAATACCAACTACTGCGTTGATATTGAACTGACAGGGTAACATGTGGCTTTCAAGCTACACGGTGGAAGCATATGGCTGTTGGGGTGGGATAATGCATCCAACCCCTACCTTCTAAAGTGTGCCTTATGCACAAACGGGATCCTTTGCCTATAAGCCCTATGTCCCTACCTGTGGCATGTTGCCACAACCAGCCCATAGGCTCAATGAATATAACTGGGCAGGGGAAGTCTCAGCTCCCTGTCACACAGTTCTGAATCCACATTAAAGGCGGAGGAGCTCTTTCTCCCACTTCAGCCCCCTGCCCATGCCTTTGCTGACTTATAAGCGAAAGGAAATCATAGGTAGTAATGTAAGACTCATCAAGATTCACCGAGACCCATTTCACAGGCAAACAAGGTTATTTCATCAAAAGATTATGCACTTTGTTCTCACTTATAAGTGAGAGCTGAACAACGAGAATATATGGGTACACGGAGAGGAACAACACACGCTGGGGCCTGTTTGGAGGTGGGGTGGAAGGAGGGAGAGTAGGAGGAAAAATAGCTGATGCATGCTGGACTTAGTACCTAGGTGATGAGTTGATAGGTACAGCAAACCAGCAAGACATACATTTACCTATGTAACAAACGTGCATATCCTGCACATGTACCCCAGAACTAAAAACAAAAAAAAATAAACAAAAAGATCACGCACCTGAAAAGATGCTCAACATCATTAGACATCAGGAAAATGCAAATTAAAGCCATGATGATGAGATATCACCACATACGCACTAGAATGGCAGTAATTTGAAAGATAGATAAGTAATACAAACAGTTGTCAAGGATGTGGCACAACCTGGATGTTTGTATGTTGCTGGTGGGGATATTAAATAATGCAACCACTTTGGAAAAACACTTCAGTGGTTTGTTTGTTTGTTTGTTTGTTTCGAGATTGAGTCTCGCTTTGTCTCCCAGTCTGAAGTGCAATGGCATAATCTTGGCTCACTGCAACCTCCGCCTCTCGGGTTCAAGCGATTCTCCTGTCTCAGGCTCCTGAGTAGCTGGGATTATAGGTACCCACCACCACGCCTGGCTAATTTTGTATTTTTAGTAGAGATGGGGTTTCGTCATCTTGGCCAGGTTAATCTTGAACTCCTGACCTCAAATGATCTGCCTGCCTCCACCTCCCAAAGTGCTGGGATTTCAGGCGTGAGCCACTGCGCCCAGCCAGTTTAGTGGTTTCTTAAGCTCAAACTTAAACTTATTATCCAGCCCAGCAATTCCACTCCTAAGTATCTACCCAAGAAAGGTGAAAGCATATGTCCACCCAAGAACTTGGAAAGAAGTGTTCAGAGTAACATTCTACATAATAGTTAAAATCTGGAAACAATCCATGTATCCATCAATAAATGGGTGAATGGATAAACAAAATGTAGTCCATCCCTGCCATGGAATATTACTCAATAATAAAGAAACAAAGTAGCTATCCATGCATCCACATGGATGAACCTCAAAACCTTCTGCTAAGTTAAAGAAGCCTTATGCAGATCACACATTGTGTGGATTTATTTCTATGATATGTCCAGGAAAGGCAAATCTAGAGCTTAAATCACCATTCGGCCTTTAACACAAAGCAGATGCACAATAAATATTTGTTTAATGAATATACTCCAACCAGTTCACTGTGATTGACTGAACTCTTTCTTGGAAGACCAAATGGTATGTCTTTCATTTGCTTTCTCAGTGTCACCCAGGGTGGGATATGTTTTGGTCTCATTCTCAACTCTCAGAGAAGTCACTGAGCATAATAGGTTATTTAACATGTATCATATGATTCAACATCACAGTATTATATGACAACAGTTATATGGCATTGGGATAAAGAATATTACTCTTCAATTTATGATGCTTTATGCTGTAAGTGGAACTTAACTGTAGATGGGCCTATGGAATTAGTTTCTTTATAGATGATTAAAATATAAAACATCCTAAATGTGTTCCACCCTCCTGGAGCCATTCTCAGTCTTAACTACCACCTCCTAATATCTTTACTGCTCTTTCCCTACTGTTTCTGAAAATTGCAGTTGAAGTGTAAAAGTAGCATGCACTACTGTAATCGAGATGACAAATACTGAAATACAAGGAAGGAAGCAAGAAGTAAGAGGCACAACGGCTTCTGAGAGAAAAAAAAAAATGCCAAATGGAACTCATTTTCACACAAAACATTTGAAACCAGTGCCTCCCTTTCAGAGTCACTGAATGCACAGATATATATGTATATCCTGCTGTTTCCGAATTCTGTTTTATAACATTACAGTGAATGGAGTTTGGAAGGACATCTGTTTTGGATAGTGGCACTGAGCTCTAGCTATTAGTTTCCTCAAATTATTATTTCTAAATGCACATTGAATTTGACCATGTTTTCATAGTCTATGGTGTAATTTGAAATAAAAGGGGGAGGAGAAAAGTAGTGATGCTTTTAATTTTATGTTAATAATATAGTTGTGTGATTTTTGTTATAACTCAAGAAAATAAGATTTTATGAAATACAAATAATCACAACATAGGTCTGATATTAAACCCTAGTCATTTTTTCTGAACTCATATTCTTTTCTACTTGTTAGGTATTAACATCTTATTCCTACCAGGAAATTCTAGGGAAAACAGATACATGGTAGTTTTTGTCTGTTTGTTTTGCAATTCTTTTACATGAAAACCATACTGAGGGGTGAAATTTTTAGTTTTGTAGTTAACTGCTCTAGGATATTCAAGTCTTTTGCTTGGAAATCTCATGGCAGGTCAGTTTTAAATTGAGGCAGATAATCATCTCTCCGTGTTCTCTAAACCTTCACTTCAGAAGGCATTGCACCAGCTGTTTGACTCTACATTGGGAAGCCAACCTTTACTTTTAAAAGCCAAGACTGACACCTCTAAGTCTGCCACTTGGGCCCCCATGTAGGTGGACTCCTCACTGTGTGTTAAGATCCTCCTCTGCCTCCTGCTTTCAGCCTTGTGCTGTCTCCGTTGCTATAACTTGGCACGATGTGTGTTCCCAGTAACTCAGAGAGAGTTTTCTGTCCTTTTTTTTTTTTTTCTTCCCCCTAATGTGAAGGAAACAACAGGAATGCTAATTACATTTAATGGAACTTGGCACAATTTCTCAGGAGGTAGTGCTAATTTGCAGAAGGTAGCACTTTGGATTTGCTGATAAAAGGCTGGGGATCAAAGGGTGGTTGTGGGAGACAGAGAAGTATGTATATTTTATCCACTGCTGCCATGGCGGGAATAACAATGTCCTTCACACTATAAACATACTAGTGGGAAGATTTACTTTTATTATATACTTTATTAGGAAGATGTGTAGGGCATTGAGGAGTAAAAAGAGAGAAACCGCTGGGCATGTATATAAAAGGAGTGGGTTTTTTGATGGGATTTGAAAACACTGTGGGGGTAAATTTACTGTAGAGTATGTGGATTTTAGGTAATACAAGAAAATATGGACTTATTGGCTGATTCCAATGCACTTTAATTCCAGGATGCAGAATTCTAGAAATGAAAGGTCATTTATAACTTATCTAATTGGGATGTTTCATTTTACAGATGAGAACGTTAAAGCACGTCAAGAATTTTTTTTTTCCAAATTGCCCAATATCATGTGAATTGTGACAAAACTGGAAGCAAAAATCAGGCTCTCTGTGAATGCTGGATTCTTCCTGCTACACTACACAGCTTCCAGGGCAGGCACAGACCCTGTGCCCACATCTCCTCTCTGGAAATTGTTCTACCTGAGGATATATCCTCCCTTAAGTGGCACTCATAAGCAGAGATGTATCTCAGTAATCATCCCACTTTAGCTATACAATAAGCAAAATTTTATAGCTAAAAAAAGACAATGGCCAAGCCAAAATTCAAAGGACCTGGGAACTTTGATGAAGTACGGAGACATACTGATAATGAGTTATTACAGTTCTGAAGTTTAGCTGCTCAGAAATCTCAAGCTGATTGCTTATCCTACAAATAAACTCATTTGCAATGGCCCTTCTGGTATGGTGAAGTAAATGGAAATGGTCCCTTCCATGTTATTGATAAAGACACCACGGTTCAGAATATAAAGAGAGTAAATTACATTCTAAACACTGAGGTGGCCTCTTGGCCACAGTTTTACCCCTTGTGCTGAATTTTGTGTCACATTAAAGGTTCACACTGAAATAAATCTCTTTCTATAATCCTGCAATCTATTTCGAAAGCACACATACATAAAGCAACCAGAGAACATACAAAACAGGGATAAAGTGACATTGGCAGTGGCAGGAATTCATTGAGAACACACTGTGTGTCAAGAGCCGAGCTAAACATTTTCCCACTGAACCCTCACAGCAAATTGGGATGTACAACGACACTGCTGTCTTCATCACAGGGATGAGGAAATTGGGGTTTCAAGGACTTTAGGCTGCTTTCCTAAGAGCATAGTTCATGGAGGGTTAGACCTGGGAATTAGTTCTGGGTGCCTGTGACTTGCACAGCTCTTCACCAATTGTTGACTGGTAACGGCGGCAGGTAAGGCCTTGAGAGTGCCCAGGACATAGGGGGAGTGTTTGGGAAGAAGGCTGGTATGGAGCTGGACCTCCAAAGAGAAATAAGATTCAGACAAATGGAAATGAAGGAGACATTCCAAGTGAGAGGCAGAGAGTGAGCAAACAGACTGGAGTAAGATGGGAGACAGTGTGTTTTAAGATCATCTGATACACAAATAGAGTCGTAAAACACAGACCCAACCAGATCGCTGAGGGCAGAGCTGGACGTTTCGACGAAACCCTCAACAGCACACAGCAGATAGCAGTGGATTTAAAGGCAAGGGATCTCCTGGATTTAAGTGGAAGCTCTGCCACCACTTTAGTAAGTTACATGTTTTCTCTAAGACTCTAGCTGCTCATGAAGACATTCATTCAACCAAGGTGTATGGAGCCTTCACTGTATGTGAGGATACAGCAGAAACCAAACTGAAACAAGACAAAACAACTCTGAATTATACAGCTTAGGGCTAAAAGATACCCCAAGTAGGTACCTCTAAGATGTGAGAATTAAACAGGTGATCCAGTTAAATCCTTTAGTTTCTCACATGGAAAGTGCTCAATTAGCCGGAAGTGGTGGCTCGCACCTGCAATCCCATCTACTCGTGAGGTGGGAGAAACACTTGAGTTGAGGAGTTTGAGACCAGCATGGGCAACACAGAAAGACCCTATCTCAGAAAAAAAAAATTTCAATTCACTGGGTGTGGTGGCCTGTGCCTGTAGTCTCAGCTACTCAGGAGGCTGAGGTGGGAGGATCACTTGAGACCAGGAACTAGAGCAGCAGTGAGCTATGTTTGCTCCACTGCACTCCAGTCTGAAAGAGAGAACAAGACACCATCGCTCAAAACAGAGTGCTCAATTAACAGTGGTGAGGAGCAGGAGGATAAATTGTTATTTTTATTATTGCTATTGTTTTAAGAAGTATTAATCTGGTCATGATGCTATGGTTTCTATTCAAGGGGTTTTGGAAATTTGAAGTTCTGTCTCTGCAAAACATAAGATAATATTAATTATCCAGTATGTATACACCAAATACTAATTTTTATGCTTTTTTTTTTGAGACAGGGTCTGCCTCTATCACCCAGGCTAGAACGCAGTGGCACAGTCTTGGTTCACTGCAACCTCCGCCTCCCAGGCTCAAGCCATCCTCCTACCTGATCCTCCCAAATAGCTGGGACCATAGAAGTGTGCCACCATGCCCAGCTATTATTTTTTTGTAGAGATGGGGTCTTGCCATGTTGCCAAGGCAGGTCTTGAACTGCTGGACTCAAGCAGTCAGCCTGCTTTGGCCTCCCAAAGTGCAGGGATTATAGGCATGAGCCACTGCACCCTGCAATTATATATTTTTTAAATGTGAAAATATCCATGTAAAAGGATAAGACAGATGAATTAATGCTCTGTAGCATCTTATGCAACAAAGTAGTCTTGTAAACCCTGCATCAAAATTTGGTTCTGTCATTGACTCTGAGTTCTGTTTCTTCATTTTTAAATGGGACTGATAATGCACCTATCCGGTAAGAATGTGTTGAAGATGCAATTAATCATGTACGTCACTGTTTCTCAACAAGGGGATTTTATCCTCCTGGGGACATTTGGACATGTCTATAGACATTTCTCAGTGTCACAACTTGAAGAGGCAGGTGCTACTGAATCTAGCAGATACCCTAGGTCAGGGATTCTGTTAAACATCCTGCAAATGCACAGGGGATCCCCCAACCCCCGACACATAACAGAATAATTATCTGACCCAGTATATCCATAGTGCTGAGATTCAGAAACCCTGATATACATAAAGCTCTTAGCACAATGGCTAGTATCTCACAGAAACTCAAAATTCTTAGCCTTACATCACATAATAATGTTATTATGATTTTCATCATCACCATTATCGTCACACCCTGTTCATATAAATATGAGGATACTATGGCCATGAATATTGTCAGAATTTGAAACAATTATTGGTGTTGCCTTCTTAATAGGTGAGAACTTCATGGTTTTCCTGCCCTGAGACACTGAATGATTTGCCTCCTTCCTCTACATCCAAACTACACTGTCACTGTAACAAACACCATCTATAAATCTAGTTATGTTTCTGTGCTATAGTTTATTGCTCTTAATTAGAGTATCAGAATTATTCCCCATGGAGTTCACTCAAGGAAGGACATCACAAAACCTTTAAAAAAAATAAGATGTTAAGAAATGGAGTTAAGACAAAAATAGAGGCACACTCCTCTTATTTGAAAGTATATTTGTTCATGTCAGGAGAACGAAGACTGCATGAATTATTCATTAGAATAACAGTTTATTGGCAAAATTGTTGTCTTTGGATGGTGTGCATTATGGAGTGAATAAATAATGTGGTATGGATATTTTTAGGGACTGAAGAGAAAATCTAGGAAGAAAATTTGTAACAGGAAGGAAAGGAAGTTATGGCTAGAAGTGGTGGAGGCTTCTCAGTGAAATATGAAGAAGACATAAAAATTGCCTCCACTAAGATGTAAACCAGGAATACCAAAAAAACCCTTCTAATCACTTTCCTCTGTGTGTGGCCATTTTTCTGCAACTTAATCGAAGGTTTTCTGTATCAGTATGAGCCAAATGATGCTTATAATTACATTTCCTATAGCCACCCTTTTGAGCTCTCCAATGAGGTTCACAAATTCACATGGAATGTGGCGGCTGAGGTCTGGAGTACACTCCTACCCATTTCCTACCTGGCTCTGCCCCCTAGCACAATATCAGACAAGGCTTCCCTTCCTTTATGTCATAGCTGCAAAAGAGACCTTGGTTCATTTCATGCTCAGAAGGAGAAAACCCACTCAGACTCTCCAAAAATTCTAGATCAAACCAAAGCTTGCTGGGGGAACCACATTCCCATTAACCATTTTAACACAAAAGCTGCTGCTCGTAGAAAAGCCGTCATTGATAAGTGAACTTTAATGCTGATTGATTCAACAGACGGAAAACCATTTTGCTTCATTGAATCTTTTAAACGTAGCTAATGCTGTCAACTCTTCTGGAGCATTTCATGTTTTTCCTCTAAGGAGGAAAAAAACCTGCTTCATAAAAATTGAAATCTAAGTTAGAAAAAAAAAAATCCTTACCTTGTGTGGTTCTACACTGTTAAAGACAGACTCTTACTACAAACACCCCCTACCCCACAGCATCCCCCAGACAAGCACATAAATTAAACACCTCCCTGCAAGAGCAGTTGGCACAGCTTTTTCTGCAGAGGGCCAGATAGTAAATATTTTAGGCTTTGCAGGCCAGATGGTTTTTGTCGCAGTTATTCAACTCTGCCCTTGCAGAGTGAAAGCAGCCATAGACAATACATAAATGAATGAGTAAGGCTGTGTTTTTGTAAATAAAATCTACAAAAACAGGTGTCAGGCTGGATTTGGCCCTCAGGCCTTAGTTTGCAGCCCTCTAGTGAATTAGTTTCCTAGGGCTGCAGTAACAACTTATCACAAACTGGTGGCTTAAAACTAAAGAAATGTTTTCTCTGGCAGTTCTGGAGACCAGAAATCCTAAAGCAAAGGTACTGGCGGGGTCGCGCTCCCTCCAAAGACTGCAGGGGAGGGTCTTTCTTGCTCCTTCCAGTTTCTGGTGGTCCTGGCATCCTTGGCTTGCGGCTGCATCACTCCTAGCTCTAGTTTGGTCTTCATCTGGCCTTCCCCTCTGTGTCTCTCTGTGTGTTCAAATCTCCCTCTTTTTCTCTTACTGAAATACCAGCCACTGGAC
Organism: Macaca mulatta; assembly: GCF_049350105.2. Classification (NCBI taxonomy): domain Eukaryota; kingdom Metazoa; phylum Chordata; class Mammalia; order Primates; family Cercopithecidae; genus Macaca; species Macaca mulatta. Next base: position 8,444,423 of record NC_133425.1, on the reverse strand, counting down.
TGAGGGCCCACTCTAAGTCCAGGATGATTTCACCTAGAGACTCTTAATGAGTTACATCTGTAAAAATCCTATTTTCAGCCAGGTGTGATGGCTCACACCTGTAATCCCAGCACCTTGGGAGGCAGAGGCAGGCAGATCACTTGAGGTCAGGAGTTGGAGACCAGCCTGGCCAACATGGAGAAACCCCTTCTCTACTAAAAATACAAAAATTAACTGGGCACAGTAGTGCACACCTGTAATCCCAGCTACTCAGGAGGCTGAGGCACAAGAATTGCTTGAACCCAGGAGGCAGAGGTTGCAGTGAGCCAAGACTGTGCCACTGCACTCCAGCCTGGGCAACAGAGACAGACTCCATCTCAAAACAACAACAACAACAGCAACAACAACAACACCTATTTCCAAATAAGGTTCAGGTAGATGTGACTTTTGGGGTGATACTATTTAACCACTAAGCCTGGTCTAGGAGAAGGGCTCCCTTTTCTGTTTCATAAGTTGATAAATAAAAGACAAAAAGAAAGACAAGTGCAATGAACAACGGGACATTGTTATAAACAGTTGCATGCTAAGCCTGAAACCTTCCATCTCTTTGCAAAAAGTAAGACTGGCAAGTGTGAGGGGGATATAAAAGACACCAATGCAGGCCAGGCGCGGTGGCTCATGCCTGTAATCTCAGCACTTTGGGAGGCCACGGCGGGCAGATCACTTGAGGTCAGGAGTTCAAAACCAGAATGGCCAACATGGTGAAACCCCATCTCCACTAAAAACACAAAAATTAGCCAGGCATGGTGGCGGGAACCTGTAGTCTCAGCTACTCAGGAGGCTGAGGCAGGAGAATCACCTGAACCCGGGGACAGAGGTTGCAGTGAGGTGAGATCATACCACTGCACTCCAACCTGGGAAACAGAATAAAACTGTCTCAAAAAAAAAAAAAAAAAAAAAAAAAAACAAAAAACAAAAAAAAAAACACGAGTGCGGCAATCTGGGGCTTTCTCTCTGATGTCATCAGTAAAGAAAGAAAAACTCAAAAGAGAAGACTACTGGTGGCTGGGTCTGTGCAGTCCCCACTGTGGATCCTGCACCACCCCTGAGTTGCTTCACAACCTGGGAAGGATGCCACATGGATAAGAGCAGTGCTCCTTTGGCTGTCGGTCCCGTATCCACCCAGTGTGCACTCATCCAAGGACGCTGCTGAAGTCTGCCTGGACATGCTGGTCAGTCATCCTAGTGCATCAGCTGAGAGCAGACTGGGGCAAATATGCTTTACACCCACCCCATCCTCACCAGACTGCTCAGAGGTGTCAAAGGAGGGCTGGTCCATGACAACAACGAGACGCACAGCCCATAACTGATGACTAGGTTGTCCTTAACCATGCTCCGGCCACCTCAGCCCTAGGCTTCTTTGAGACCATCCTGTTCCTTCGTCTCCAAACTCTGATCTCCCTGCCCACCCCTATTCTTCTCTTTCATATTTCCCCTCCCTTCTGAGTCACATTTATTCATGGACTTCTCTATAGTTTTCTCTTTCCTTACAACCCACTCCCTCAGAACCTTGCCTGTAAGCTCACAAGCTATTTGCTGATTCGGGAGTTTTCTTGAATAAAGACTACGCACTCCGGCCAGGCGCGATGGTTCACGCCTGAAATCCCAGCACTTGGGGAGGCCGGGTGGAGGGGGGTGGATCACTTGAGGCTAGGAATTCAAGACCAGCCTGGCGTACATGGCAAAACCCATCACCCCTGACGATACCAAAATTAGCTGGGTGTGGTGGCACGTGCCTGTAATCCCAGCTGCTCAGAAGGCTGAAGCAGGAGAATTGCTTGAACCCAGAAGGCAGAAGTTACAGTGAGCTCAGTCTACAGCACTCCAACCTGGGCAACAGAGCAAGATTCCATCTTAAAAAAAAAAAAAAGGCTATGCACTCCTTCAAAGGAAATCTGGTGTGTGTGTGTGTGTGTGCACATGGTGGGGTGCTGGGAGCAAGAGAGAGAGAATCCAACATATGTATTCAAGAATAAAAACATCAAAAGGAGCAATATCATCAATCTCTTCATTCCTGGTCTGGCAGAAGGCAAATCAAGATGAACATCCCCACCCTATTCAGAGTCACACGTCTAAGAGTTGGAGAATAGAGTCAAATCTAATCATTCCAGGAGAGGAGCTGGGCGCGGTGGCTCCCGCCTGTAATCCCAGTACTTTGGGAGGCTGAGGCAGGCAGATCACCTGAGGTCGGGAGTTTGAGACCAGCCTGACCAACAAGGAGAAATTTCATCTCTACTAAAAATACAAAATTAGTCAGGCATGGTGGTTCATGCCTATAATCCCAGCTACTCAGGAGGCTGAGGCAGGAGAATGGCTTGAACCCAGGAGGTGGAGGTTGCGGTGAGCCAAGATTGCGCCATTGCACTCCAGCCTGGACAACAAAAGCAAAACTCCGTCTCAAATAGTAAAAACACTACTACTACTACTAGTAATAATAATAATAATTATAGGAGAGTCATCATCTGGGCCTCTAGTAGCCATTAAGGCCATGTTTTCACTCTGGGTGGGCACAGCCCACCCCAGTGTGCATGGCTTGTGAGCAACGTGTGTCACTCTCTCTGCCCCCTTGCTTAGGCGTGTTGGAGCAATGCACAACCTCATGCCTGCATGTAACACTTGTGGCAGGGATACACTGTCTTGCTGATCCCTTCCTGCTCAGTTTTTGACATGGTATCTAACACAAGTAGGGACCCAGTGGATACCTGTGAAAATGTGTGACTACTGACAGGATTGCATCCTTGGTTACCAAAGACAAAGGTGGGAATTTGGAATAGTAGCTCTGCTTTACGATCCAGAGGCTTTTCTGAAATGACTGAAATTATCACAACCTGTTTTACAGAGCTACAAATTCAGGCAGAGGTTACTGTGGTACACCTTGCCAACTCCGTATCCTATTCCAGTTGATAAATCAAAGCATTAATTCAAGAAGCAGACAATTCATTCTGTTGTCCATTTAAAATTTCTTGCCTCTCCTACAGTTACCTGACAATGTCTGCAAAGAAGTACAACAACAATGTTTTAAAAAGCGAAAGGTTGAGGATAACTTAGCTGATCAGAAGGGGGATTGCTGATTAAATTATAATACCACCCTAACAACAGACTTCTATACAGCCATGAGGTAAGGGGAAACTGAATAGAAACGTGATGTGCACACTAATTTGAAATGTGGCTGTGTGTGTTTGTATTTGTGTGCATGTGTGTGTGTACACAGAGAAGAAATTACACATTATTAAAAGTGGTTTTCTCTAGAGAAGAGGATTCAGAAGGGGGCTTTTACATACTTAGTATATAAATTGTATTCTTTTCTGGTTTGGATTTTTGCAATAGACACATATCATTTCTGTCAGCAATCCCACTACTGGCTATTTACCCAAAGGAAAAGCAATCACAATACAAAAAGACACTTGCACACATATGTTTGTAGCAGCACTATTTGTAATTGCAAAAATATGGAACCAGCCCAAATGCCCATTAGCCAATGAGTGGATCAAAAACATGTGGTATATATAGATCATGGAATACTATTCAGCCATAAAAATGAACAAAATAATGGCATTTGCAGCAACCTGGATGGAGCTGAAAACCATTATTCTAAGTGAAGTAACTCAGGAATGGAAAAGCAAACATCATATGTTCTCACTCATATGTGGGAGCTAAGCTATGAGAGTGCAAAGACATAAGAACGATACAATGGACTTTGGGGACTCAGGGGAAATAGGAGGGGGTGAGGAACAAAAGACTACACATTGGGTACACTGGACACTGCTCTAGTGAAGAGTGCACCAAAATCTCAGAAATCTCCACTAAAGAACTTATTCATGTAACCAAACACCACCCGCCCCCCAAAACCTGTTACAATTAAAATTAAAATACAAAAAACAGGGTGTGCGCCGTGACTCACACCTGTAATCCCAGCACTTTGGGAAGCCGACGTGGGTGGATCACTTGAGGTCAGGAGTTCAATATCAGCCTGGCCAACACGGTAAAATTCTGTCTCTACCAAAAAATACAAAAATTAGCTAGGTGTGGTGACATGCACCTGTATTTCCAGCTACTCCAGAGGCTGAGGCGGGAGATTCACTTGGACCCGGGAGGCAGAGGTTGCAGTGAGCTGAGATTGCACCACTGCACTCCAGCGACAGAGCAAGACTTTCTTTAAAAAAATTACTGTATTAAAAAACAGAAAAACACACAAATGAAACTAGAAAAAAAAAAGTCTTCAGATTATTCTGCTCTGTAGAAATTGAGATGATGAATGAGCTTACTGAGATTCTAGGTGGAAGAAGAGGGACAGAGACTGATGTTACAGGAAGTGCTAAGGGGAACAGAAGGACCAAAAGACAGAATGGACAGATCAGAAGGTGAAGGATGTCAGTCACCCACTTGCAAAGCAAAACGTCACCAGACCAGCCACTTCATACACAGTCATAAAATTTCCTCATCTGTGTGCCATTTTCCAAAGCAAAATCTCTTCACATGTCTCTTTGCTCTGGATTGATAAGGTTACTCATCACCAGGGGACAAGGGCTCTCCACAGTGACATTTATACAATCCCCTGCCCCTTCGTCCAAATCAAACAAGGTAATACTCAAAAGAAATTGTCCAGTAGACTCCCCCTGCTTCAACTCAGGCAGCTCAAAACCTTTTCAAATCTCAGTTGGCCAAAATTAAAATAAGAAAACATATTTCAAAAGTCTTGAGCTGCAGATGCATTCAGTAACTTAGGAATTATTTATGGGTGCCCTACTGTGCTTGGCAGATAAACAAGAAGGGCATAATCCTTGCTCTGTGACCTTAGACATCATACAAAGAAGCCTGCATTTGTATGCAATGTAACAGGATCGTGGAGACGCCGGGTAACTGGCCCAAGGTCATCAGGCCAGGTAATGGCCAAAATGGGAAGAAAACCCACATGTCTTGATTTCAACATGCCTTTTGAAGGAGGACCAGAGAGTACCCCACATTGTTTCTCCAGCTTTGAAGTCTATAATTCTTTAACAACAAAAGATGAGGAAGAAAGAGAAAGAAGAGGAGGAGAGCTGTTTTCAATTTGCCTTGTATTGTATTTATTTAGGAATCACGAAGTTTGGATTTTCTCTCTCTCTTTTTTTTTTTTTTTTTTTTTTTGAGCTGGAGTTTCACTCTGTCACCCAGGCTGGAGTGCAGTGGTGCGATCTTGGCTCACTGCAACCTCTACCTCCCAGGTTCAAGCAATTCTCCTCCCTCAGCCTCCCGAGTATCTGGGATTACAGGAGTACACCACCATGCCTGGCTAATTTTTGTATTTTTTTTTTTTCAGTAGAGACACGGTTTCACCATGTTGGCCAGGCTGGTCTCGAACTCCTGACCTCAGGTGATCCTTCTCCCTCAACCTCTCAAAGTGCTGGGATGACAGATGTGAGCCACTGTACCCAGAAGTTTGGATTCTTTTATCATTTTTAGAACATGCACAATGGAGCATCATGAAATTTGCTAACTTATATTTATAGAATTACTGTGATATTAAATGAACAAATATATTCATTTCACCAAATACATATATATACACATATGTGTATGTATGTGTGTGTATATATATACCCTAGACATCATATATACACACACACACGTATGTGTATATATATTTATATATATGTGTATATATATTTTTATATATGTATGTATTTATATATATATATACACAGAGAGAGAGAGGAAATATAGGTAGATGATGGATGAGTGGACAAAATGTAGATAGTATTTTAATTTGTCATTTTAAAAAGCAGACATCATTCAGCCATTACTGGCACATTCAGCTAAAGGGAAAAGCACTGGCTTCCCTGGCACGTCTTCTGGAGCTTGGAGGGGTTTCTCTGGCAAGACACCAACTCCCTTGTGAGGAGCTGGCTGCAGCCCTGAGAAAAGGAAACAGGCTCTTGTTACAGTAAATGTCAGCCCCAGTGGGAAAACCTTACTAGCTGGCTGTGTTCTGGGAATAAATATGTTTTTAGTGGTTCATTGCCTGGAAAGCTCAACTTGGGTAGCCCCAAAACCTTTGAGTGTGTTTACCAGGGAGAATGAACATCACCTTTCTCATTCTGGGCACTGCAAATGGAACTCAATTGAACATGTTCCATCCTCTCACTCTAGGACTAGAAACTTCTAAACATCCAGTGCTTGTGCTGAAATCACCTCCATAAATGTTGGTTTGTATTCTTGCAAGAATCTAGAAAGATGAGTCATAGGGAAGCTGCTCAAATGAAGGACAAAAACCCTCAATGGAAAAACTCACTTATTTCTGCATGTGTGAACCTAATTCTCTTCCTTATCTCCATAGAGAGATCCCTGGGATTACTTAGCCAAGATTCAAACATTAAATCTGATTCTTAGTAGGTACATAGCCTTAGCAAAGGACTTCACTGACATGTACCTCTGTTTCTGAATCTAAAATAGGAATTAAAAATAATTCCTAACCCCTAGGGGTGAGGAAAGAATTATAGGCAATAATGACCAGAAGAGTTTTCAAGTGCCTCACACTTAGGTATATGTGTTATTTATACACTTAGGTGTAACGTATTTTTAGCAAATATACAATGAATTTTGTTATCCACTTTAAAGCAACATTAAAAGCATAAAAAGCATTTATTTAAAATAGTTATACTGCATTTCTCTATCTCATGGCCACAGCAGACATCACTAATCAATCATAGCACTCTTTCTCCATGAACCTGCCTATGACCCCATCATCCTCCACATAGTCCTGCTGCAGATACCACTTCCAATCACCCAGCAATAGAAAGTGGTATACAATTGTTTTGCAATCCCAAAGGCTGGTCTTGATGTAAACACTAAATACAGTCTGCAAATATGACGAAAGATAGGCATTTGGGTAGCTGGGAACAACCTGAACCAAAACACTGACAACAAATGAACCATCACATATAAAGGGTTAGCTGCTTCTTCCTAAGCATTGAAGGTTTGCGGCTGATATAGATGTGGCACTAGCTACAGAGAAGTAAAAGATGGGCTGAAGAAGTTAGAGTTGAGTTGGAAAGCTTCCAAGATTGAACGAAGAAAAAGAAGGAGAAGGAGGAGGAGGAGGAAGGAAGGAGGAGGGAAGAGAGAAAAGGGAAGAGGGAAGAGGGAAGAGGGAGAAGGGAGGAGGGAAGAGGGAGGAGGGGAAGGAAGAAGGAAGAAGGAAGGGGCAGGCGGAAGAGGAGGAGGAATAGACATACGTACCTATGTGAAGAAACTGCCTGAAAAAGTAGCACAGGAGTTACAGAAAAATCCCCCAGGAAAATTAAGATGAAGATTATACCTCAAAAAGACATGATTGGACTATATAAATCATACCAAAAAAAGAAAGCTGTAAAATAATTATTTGTATTATGACTTTCCAGTTAACTGAAGGTAATCTTCATTGAATCAACAAGAACAAGTTAAGGACACTAATATACATATATATATGAAGCTTTCCTATATATGTGTATATATACATATATACGTATATATACATATATGTTCTCCTCCTTCCTTCCTCCTCCTCCTCCTTCTTTTTCTTCGTTCAATCTTGGAAGCGTTCCAACTCAACTCAACTTCATATATATGTGTATATATATACACACACATATATACGTATATATGTATATATACACGTATATACACACACATATATAAACATACTTCATGCTGCGTGTTAGATATTAATATACATAATTTTGTGCAACCTTACAAAAGAAGGAAGGAAAAGAGAGGCGGTAAAAGATGAAAAATACAGAAGAGAAGAAGAAACAAAGTATGGTTTATTCATTTGCTTTTTCATTGCCATTTTACACACTAGGCAGTCAAAGTCCAGGAGACTGATATAAGTTGCCTGAAACCTGCCAAAGTCAGGAAGAAAACAATCCCATCTGACCACTAAAGCACATAGTCGTAAACCTCTTTGCTGCACTTTATTCCAAAAAAAAAAGTCGAAAGTCACATGAAGTTTGGAAACCAGGAAGCCTCAGAATTCCTTTGAGAGAATTGAAAATTATGAAAGGGATAATATTCTGTTGTGGTAAGAAATTAGTTCTAATATTGTTATGAGTCCCCTGAATATTTACAGCAACAGGCACACTGCCACAGTTGCACAGAGAATGCTTAGATATGTCAAGAAAACACAAAACAATTAATTAGTATGACAACTCCCACCTCAAGGAGGGAATTCTGATATTTAGTGAAAAACAAAGATACGATAAAATGCAATCATCTGGTGCCTATATTAGCAATAATTAGTATATATGATCAAAGCCAAGCCAAATATTATTTTTCTATTCCAAGTGTGTAAACTACAACATTCTGTTGGTACAGATGGGATGTATGTGTTGGCTGTTGGAGGAGCCCAGCTATTTGATGGCAGGGAGGAAAGACAGGAATTTTGGGGGCTTATCAGGCTATCCGACAGACTAGCCAGCCACATTTGTACTTGGAAGATCCAAACAAAACTGCCTGCTGCAAATTGTGCGCTCTCCAGAACCAGCACAAACACACATGATAAGTGGGAGACGACTGCAGTCATCGTGGGGTAGATAGATCACTGAACAAGTGGATGGGGACTCATGTTCAAATCCTGCCTTCCGCCATGGAAGCTACAGTCCTAGCGCACGGAGCGGGATTTCTAACCTATCACTAGCCCCATTAGTGACAGCCCTCATGACCCTTCTGAATTCTGGATACTGATCTCTGGAGTGAGTTAGATGCTAATCCTCTCCCGTTTGTGATTTTCTTTCAAACATCAGTGCATGCATGTAAGCCAAGCAGGTTCACCAGGGGCTTGCCGACCCCTCTCAATCCCTGTCTCTGGGACAGGCATGACTCGGTGAGAATGGCACCCTTTCCTGCTCAGCCTCAGAGTCTCTATTGAAGAAGATTCTTGGGTGGTAGATTCATACCATGGAGTACTACTCAGCAATCTAAGACAACCAACTATTGGCCCACGCAACAACTTGGAAGAATCTCCAGGGCATTATGCAGAGAAAAAGCAGCCAGTCTCCAAAGGTTACATCCTGTATGATTCCATTTATATAATATTCTTGATGTGATAGAACTTTAGAAATAAAGAACAGGTTAGTGGTTGCCAGCAGTTAGGGACAGGGGTAGGGGGGAGAGAAATGGGAGGAATCTGAGGGATCCTTGCGGTGATGGAACTGCTGTATATCTTCACTGTGGTAGTGGACACATGAACCTACACAAGTGATAAATGTTTGTAATAGAAATAATTACACATACATGCACAAAGACACACACACCACACACACAAACCATACACACACACACACAAGTGCTGACACTACAGAGACATATAAACACCAAACACCTATGTATGCAAACACGCCACACACACATATGCACACACCACCCAGAAACAACACATACCAAACACAGATGTATACACACATAAGCACCAAACACATAGACACACCATACACACATACATGTGTGCACACACCACAGACACACCATAAAACACACACATGCACACACATACAAACACATGCTCACAGTACACAGGCACACACACACCACACAAACACACACCACACAGACATAGATACACACAGTATAAAAACACTCACACATCACATAAATATATACCCTACACATGAGTACAAATTTAACTAGCGAAAGCTGAAAAAGACCAGCAGATTGCATCAGTAGGTGGTACCAATGTCTGTGTAAGATCAGTAGATCTTTCTACATCAGTAATATCAATCACTGGTTGTGATAACCCTAACCCTGTAGTTTTTCTCTTTCTTTCTTTTAGAGGCAGAGTTCACTCTTGTTGACCAGGCTGGAGTGCAGCAGCATGATCTCAGCTCACTGCAACCTCTGTCTTCCAGTTTCAAGTGATTCTCCTACCTCAGTCTCCTGAGTAGCTGGGATTACAGGCGCCCGCCGCCACACCCGACTAATTTTTGTATTATTATAGAGACGGGGGTTTCACCATGTTGGCCAGGCTGGTCTTGAACTCCTGACCTTGTGATCCACCTGCTTCGGCCTCCCAAAGTGCTGGGATTACAAGCTTGAGCCACCGCGTTCAGCCAACCCTGTAGTTTTTCAAGATGTTACTATTGCATAAACCTGAGTAAAAGCTACATATAATTTTTCTGTATTATTTCTTACAGCTTTTTGTCAATCTACAAATCTAAAACCATCTCAACATTAAATGTTTAATTAAGAAAAAGCAAACACAGCTCCTTGGAAGTCTCCACCAATGGATCAAAGTGAACAGAGAAGCTGAAATATAGTCGTCCTCCCTGAAGTAGACTATCAGATTTTTATCTACGTTTTCTTTAAAACCAAAGGAAAAACATGTAAATCTAATTTCTTGCCTGGAGTCTGATTTTTGTGAAGCTGTTTCCACTTGCCCAGCGAAGGGCTGCAGTGGCCACAAAATGAGGTGATGTGTGGGACTGCATGTAGAGTGGCTATGGTGTGTAGAGATACCGTCATTTCCACCACCTTAATCCAGTTTAGATCAAATGACCAATGATATTGGAAATTCAGATCTCCCAGACGCCGTTCGGATATTTTCACGTGCCTGGACTTAAGCTATGCAAAGCCCCATGGTTTGTGTTCACTGGATTCCGAATGGTTCCATAGGCCCCCGACCAATCCCAGAGTGCCAACATTCCAGGGCAGAACCGCACCCATCTGCTGCCGTAAAACTTCCTTTGACACTGTGGCAACACTAGATCCCAAGTGCATTTGACGTGGGCTGCAACCTTCCATTTACCCTACATTGATTTCCAAATTGAAACGGTGTCTCGTACGACACATGTTTTCTGTGATCGTTTGTCCTGTGAATTCATTTAGTAATGAAGCATATGGCCTGTCTTCCCATTTTGAGAGCCTGGGTAGCATTCAGGACAGCCAGCCGCCAGCCAATGCAAACACGCAAGAAGAGGGTTTCCAGCCTGCAATTCTAAGGCTGAAACGACGCTCAGGTGAGTTTGCTTCCGTTATCCTGTGCCAATGAGAATACGATTGCTTTCTCCCACACTCAATAGCATGGAAGTCGCTGAATATTTAGTAGCATAATCAAGCATAATAGGGGAAAACGGGAGAGCTCCTTGTAAATTTCCTTCAGCCTTTCACAATCTGACATCAGAGGATGTGTGTTTATTATAAGGAAAAAAATTTTTTAAAGGCACTTTTTTGTTGTAAAGAAAACAGGTTATCGCCGGGCGCAGTGGCTCACGCCTGTAATCCCAGCACTTTGGGAGGCCGAGGCGGGCTGATCACGAGGTCAGGAGATCGAGACCATCCAGGCTAACACAGTGAAACCCCGTCTCTACTAAAAATATAAAGAATTAGCCAGGCATGGTGGCGGGCGCCTGTAATCCCAGCTACTTGAGAGGCTGAGGCAGGAGAATGGCGTGAACTCAGGAGGCAGAGCTTGCAGTGAGCTGAGATTGCACCACTGCACTCCAGCCTGGGGGACAGAGCGAGACTCCATCTCAAAAAAAAAAAAAAATAAACATACATAAAAATTAAAAAAGAAAACAGGTTATCACATATATTGTACGAATGTAAATGGATAAAACTTTCTTAGAGGGCACATACTAGCCATATCTATGAAAAGTAAATCCATCTAGCCATTAAATAACTAAGAAATTATCCTATAATTGTGCATATACAAGTACAGAGAGATAGAAGTATACATAGATGCAGAGTTTGAAGTAGAAAAGTAACAAAACCCAAGCCATTTAACATGCATCAATAAGGAATCCATTAAATGTTTCACTCATAAAAGGGAATACTATAAAACTATTAAAAATAAAAGGTAGTATATTATACATATATAGACTTCCAGCATATGTATATACATGTATATGTACATATATATGTATGTTTGTGTGTGTGTGTGTGTGTGTGTGTGTGTGTGTATATATATATATATATGGACTTTCAGAGTAGCAAGTCTTGAGAAAGGAATCAAGAGTTGAGTGATCGGTCAGGCACGTTGGTCACACTTGTCATTCCAGCACCTTGGAAGGTCGAGGTGGGCAGATTGCTCAAGCCCAGGAGTTTGAGACCAGCCGGAGCAACATGGTGAAACTCCATCTCTACATGTATACATAATATACACATATATATACATGTGTGTATGTATATATACATATATATAAAACATATCTACATATTACACAGTTATCCTGGCTCCTGGAAAAATATATTAGTTTCTAATGGGGTATACAAATGAGATTTAATGTCCAATTATATGGACATAAAATTTATGTCCAATTTTATGACCACTATATGTGGTCCATCACATAGATATTATATATAGCACATTTACATATATAAATATTAGAACAATAGGTGAATGATTATATATACACATATATAGATTATATATACACACGTGTGTGTGTGTGTGTGTGTATATATTTTTTTTTTTGGTGGAAGGAGAAGGGAGGAGGGCAGGTGGCTGGTAGCTCTTCCACAGCCCAATTCCTGGGAATATCAGTATTTCTCTTATTCCACTACTATTTTCTCTTTTTTAGACAAGGTCTCTCCCTGTTACCCAGGCTCGAGGGCAGTGGTGCAATCGCCAGTCACGGCAACCTACACCTCCCGAGCTCAAGCAATCCTCCCATCTCAGCCTCCCAAGGAGCTGAGACTACAAGTGCATGCCACCACGCCTTGCTATTTTTTATTGTCATTTTATGTAGATAAGGAGTTTTGCCGTATTTCCCAGGCTGGTCTTGAACTCCTGGCTTAAATGACCCACCAACCTCGACCTCCCAAACGACTGGGATCACAGGTAGCCATTGTACTTGGCCAATCCTCCAACTCCTGATTCCTTTCTCAAGACTTACTATTCGGGAACTCTAACGGTGATGATACGACGTTCACTCTCTCAAAATGAATTTTTAAAGAAAGCTAAAAACTTTGTTTCAGCTTGATTTTAAAATAAATCTTGTGGTAGTACTAAGCCTCTTCAAAAATCTGTAGGCTGATAACAGTTGTTTATCTTTCTGAAACAAGAGGCTTTGGAGAGTTTGCCCTGTTATCTTGAAGGAAAACACATACCTAAGACGCACCCCTCCCCCCCCCACACAAAATATTCCAGCTCAATAGTAATTTATATTGTACAGAATCCACCTAATTCAAGTCAAAATATTATTCTGAGGATAAAGTTATTTTAAGAAAAGTTAACATCCCTATTCTCTCCCTCATTATGCAAAGTGATAAAACTGTAATCCTAGTTTCCCTACCTATGAAGTGGGTTTGATAAGAATACAAACTTCATACAATTGTTGACAACATTAAATAACACTCATAAAGCATTTGGTAAAATGTGTATCCCATACTCATTGATGCTCCGTGAATACAACATGTGGTAAATGCAAATATTCACACACACCACACACACACACACACACTTAAACAAAGATGGTCTAGCCATTTCCCTAACTAAGTTTTATAGCTCTCCATTCCCATTTTCTTACAACTGCCCACTTACTTTCAGTATCTTCTAAACGCCTTCAAGTTTAAGTATACATAGTTTTAACACAAGGAAGACTTTCTAACAACTCAAGGCATGCAAAAATGGCTGCCTTGTGGGAAGGTCCTGTCACTGAGTGGATTCAAGCAAACGACCTCTTGTCAGGTAAACCTTAGGAAAGATCTACAGTCTTTCTGTGATGGGACCATATCTTTCAAACTCCCCCCCCCCAGTCACATGAAATGCTTGTCACACTCTTCAGGGGTAGTTTTTCTACTCTCCCAGGCAGAGATGGATGAGTGATTCTCTTTCCTCTGTCCTCAGTATCTTTCGCCTGTCTTCTTTCCAGCACTAGAGCTTGTAACTAAGTATCTCTGCCATGTCTTCCTCTGACTGAAGATCCTCTAAGGCAGTGAGGTGATCCTGGTTATTTCTTAATCTCACAACACTTGGCACATCACAGGTGCTCAACGAATAACTTTCGGATGATAAACTATAACTTGCGAAAACAATCTTGAGTGCTTTTCTATCTGCAAATATTCCCCTGTAAGTTCTAGCCCATTATTTAACCAAATCTGTTGCTTAAATACTAGTAACAAAAACAACAATGATGGTGATGATGGATAAATTGAGAAGCAAATCCACAGAGATGTCAATAGCATTCTTCTTCTCTTTATCTCCATTCTCCTCATTTAAAAGGTGTTTTTTTTTTAAAACCAGGTTTAATGCCTAACTACAACAATTTACCTCTATCTCCTCCCTGCCTAGTATCAAGAACAAAAATATCTGACAGCCGCCTCTTTGAGGGCATCTTCCTCATGGTACTTGTACCCTCATGATAACTGAAAACAAGTATAACAACAAAACAGATGTCTATTCCTTTCTTTTTTTCTTTTTCTGAGACATTGTCTCACTGTCACCAGGCTAGAGCTCAATGCAACCTCTGACTTCCTGGTTCAAGCGATTCTCCTGCCTCAGCCTCCCAAGTAGATGGAATTACAGGTGCCCCCCATCCCCCGCCCACCACCACCATGCCTGGCTAATTTTTGTATTTTCAGTAGAGATGGGGTTTCACCATTTGGCCAGGATGGTCTTGATCTCTTCACCCCATGATCCACCTGCCTCAGCCTCCCATAGTGCTGGGATTACAGGCGTGAACCAACACACTCGGCCAGCAGATGCCCTTTTGATCCAATACATGTCCTCTCTCCCTAAATCAAACTTTCCTTGGAAGGTGGGACAGGAAGGAAAGACTAAAATAGAAGGTTGCATTTATAGTTTGGCCATAGAGTAAATCAGATCATGTTTATCAAATGAAATAAATTAATAAACATGAAAAAGTTCAGGAGATTCTGATCCATGCCTCCAGGTACGCATTTGATAGACATTACCAGACTCAAAGTTCAGTTCTTGCAGAATTTTTTAAAACATGTTTATGTCCACAAGTGACACAGACAGATTCATAACAGGAGGGAAGAAGGATATTTAGCTGCTTTTATTTTTCTCTGCAGACAGATTATAACATTAAGAGACAACTTTGGTACAAAATATTAGACCGTGCCATGGTTCTACATAATTAACCAAATGATAAACAAAAAAAATATTAGAATCACAAATAAACACACTCTCTTTCATGAGAAAAAATAGGTTTTGTGCACCAGCAATGGCCACTCCTTGGTTCCCGCCTTGCCCAGATTTTGTTTGTTCTCAGAAAGCATCTCTGTTGCATTTTTATGTCCACTTGAGTCTTGCAAATGATTAAGAGCCTTCATACAGGACTCAGTGCCACTCACTTTCCATTGTCTCTTCCAGTGAGGGAAAATGGTCCACCATGCTTGGACATAAAATATCATGCCTGGACCCCAACAGAAACAATTCTAAACTATTTTTCCAGGAGTCAAGATAACCAGGACACAACTTATTTTGCCCATGCTGCGTTTCCAAAGCAAAATAAGTTCCTTTTCGCTGACATCTACACATACTAGACTCACATCTTTCCAATAAGACTGACACAACAGAGAGGCCACTATCAACGATGCAAATGGAATCCAATGAACCTAACTGCCTATCTTTACCAAGATTACACAGCTAACTGTTTGGTAGCACCAGACCATACGGCCACCATTTGTAAAGATCCTAGTTGAAATAAAAGCTTTAATGGTGTTTTGAACTAGGATGACCATTAAAATTGATGGCAATTTATTTGTCTATCAGGTCAGCCAAGGGTTGGGATTAGGTACTGGATGCAACCACGGAGTAGTAAATTTATCTTTTAATCTTTGCCCATTATCCCTTCTATATTTTTTCTGGTAGCAACGTCTCTCTTTCCACTGATAGAATACTTTCCATTAGGGTGGGTTTACTAACCCTATGCACAGCCTACTTGTGCTACCGTTATGGACACATGGTATATGCTGGAAATCAAAATTCACTCTCCTTCTAGCTCCAAGGATCAGCTCAAGGGTGAGGATGTGATCCCAACAGAGTTGATATCTTCTTTTATTTTATATATGGAACCCATGTGTGAGAAGGTCTTACTTTGCTTCAATACAGAAGCTGTCAAAGATATAGTCTAGAGCAGGGGTCCACAAACCCCAGGCCATTAACTAGTACCAGTCCATGGTCTGTTAGAAACCAGGTCACACAGCAGGAGGTAAGCAGCAGGCGAGCAAGCAAAGCTTCATCTGTATTTACAGCCGTTCGCCATAGCTCACATTACCACCTCCTGTCATATCGGCAGCGGCATTAGATTCTCATAGGAGCACAAATCTTCTTGTGAACTGTGCATGCAAAGGACCTAGGTTGCATGTGGCTTATGAAAATCTAATGCCTAATGATCTGTCACTTCCACCACCCCGAGATGGAACCGTCTAGTTGCCTGAAAACAAGCTCAGGCTTCCCACTGATTCTACATTATAGTGAGTTGTGTAATTATTTCATTATATACTACAATGTAATACTAATAGAAACAAAGTGTATAATAAATGTAAAGGACTTAAATCATCCTGAAATCATTCCCTCCATTTTCCCATCCCTGAAAAAATTGTCTTCAAACTTCCTCCCACAGTCACATGAAATGCTTGTCACACTCCTCACTCTCCCAGGCAGAGACGGATGAGTGATTCTCTTTCCTCTGTCCTCAGTATCTTTCACCTGTCTCCTTTCCAGCACTAGAGCTTGTAACTAAAGTATCTCTGCCATGTCTTCCTCTGACTGAAGATCCTCCAAGGCAGTGAGGTGATCCTGGTTATTTCTTAATCTCACAACACTTGGCACATCATAGGTGCTCAACGAATAACTTTCGGAAAAACCAGTCCCTGGAAAAACCAGTCCCTAATGCCAAAAAGGCTGGGGAGCACTGGTCCAGAGGCTACAAGTAGCCCTGTGAAGAAGATCTGCTCCAGAACGAAGTCAACACTCAGGAGGGAGCTGAAGGATGACGAACAAGCAGAGACATGAGTGACATTAGTTTAAGCCCTTTACCCTGCTCTGCTTGAAGACGACATATCTTTTGCAGTTCTAATTTTCATGAGCCAATAAATCTCACTGTCAAAAAATATAAACTTTAGGCCAGGCGCAGTGGCCCACGCCTGTAATCCCAGCACTTTGGGAGGCCGAGGTGGGCGGATCACAAGGTCGGGAGATCAAGACCATCCTGGCCAACACAGTGAAATCCCGTCTCTACTTAGAAAAAAAAAAAAAAAAAAAGAAACCACAAAAAATTAGCTGGGCGTGGTGGCGGGCACCTGTAGTCCCAGCTACTAGGGAGGCTGAGGCAGGAGAATGGTGTGAACCCGGGAGGCAGAGCTTGCAGTGAGCCGAGATGGTGCGGCGCCACTGCACCCCAGCCTGAATCCAAGGGAAGGCAAGAAAAGCGTAGCCCATCTCCCACTCCAAGGCTGACTTTTAAAAATTTACTTCCCCAGCGAGATCTGATTTGGCCCAAGGTAGCCTCTAGTTCAACAACCATCTTTCTTTCTTTTGGGATACGTTTACATAGGACGTTGCTGGTTCGGGCTTAACAAAATAGTTCCTGAAAGTAAAGCACACTTTACAGCCTCTGTCATTTGAGGGAGAGAACTTCTGCGCTACCATAAAAATAATTTTGGAAAGGAGCGTATCTGCTTTCAAAAAGGGTCTGCCAAGATGTGGCCCAATGTAATTTAAAATGGTGAAGACAATCAGCTTGAAAATTAAGGTTTCTAATGGGAACACCTACTCAGCCCTAATAATAGGGGAACTACCATCATAATTACAATGTGGTATAAGCAGGCACATCATTAACTAACTTTTCTCAGCTACTGCAATTAACAAGCATCAATAGATAGAGTAAATTATTAATAACCCACACATGCTCCAGTGAACACTGCTGGTTCTGTTTTATTTTGCAAGTAAGAAGCAAAAAGTTAACAGCTGATATCCAAACAATCTTTGACTTATCTCTTTCTAAACATCACTGTACTTTTCCATAATTCTTCCTGGAGGAGATAGCAGTCGTAAAGAATTACATTGTCAATAGAGAAGAAAATATCCTGAAAGTGGGCCATGTAATCTAACAGAGAAATCATCTTTTAAGAGTTGATCAAACAGTAGCCATCCCTTACTTTCTTCATGGTGTCATCATTTATGGGATTGTTACCATCACTGAGTGGTAATAATGGTGGAAGCTGTGGCTGACATTACACCGCAGCGTGTGATTCAGCAGTTTTCAAACACAGCCCGGGGACCAATTTATGACATTCTCAAATAATCTCATATCATAGGGCATTAACATAGGGTGGGTACTGTCTAATATACACACAACCAAGGAGACATACAAAGAGGTCCAGAAAGAATTAAGAGACACAGCCAAGGTTGCACACATAGGTGGAGGCGTCTCTTTTACCTCTTGCATTTACATGGTTGCCAGCCAGCAGGTAAATAAAACATATTTTTTGTCCTTCAGATGTGCATGTTCTAGCAGAATGAGGCTGCTGATAGGAAACATCAACAGACCATGAAAGCCCTATGACTGGAATAAGCACAAGGAAAGAGGGAGGGAAGAACAGGCAACCCCACTGGGGCAGGAGGTTCACAGCTTCCCATAAGAGCTGTAATCTCTGTTGAGTTAGAACAGAGGTGGAGAAGGGTTCCAGCAGAGGAAATACCACACATAAAAGTCTGAGTATGCGAAAAACATGGCATATTTTGCAAATAACAAGCCATGAGATGTGGCTGGAGTTTAGCTGAGACAGTGAGTAGGGGTCAGATAAAAAGGGCTACATTAAGGAAGAGTTACTCCCACTGGGAACCTTTTTTTTTTTTTTTTTGAGATGGAGTCTCGCTCTGTCGCCCAGGCTGGAGTGCAGTGGCACGATCTAGGCTAACCACAAGCTCCACCTCCTGGGTTTACGCCATTCTCCTGCCTCAGCCTCCCAAGTAGCTGGGACTACAGGTGCCCACCACCACGCCTGGTTAACTTTTTTTTTTTTTTTTTTAGTAGAGACGGGTTTTCACCGTGTTAGCCAGGATGGTCTCGATCTCCTGACCTTGTGATCCACCCACCTCGGCCTCCCAAAGTGCTGGGATTACAGGCGTCAGCCACCATGCCTGGCCCCCACTGGGAGCCTTTGAGGAGTCTTCACTAGGAAGCAGTGTGGCTAGACATTACTTAATTGAAAAGTCACTAGGGCTGCAGTTGTCAGAATGGGGTGGAGGCAGGTGTGGACAGGGAAGGAAAGAGCCACAGGAAGACAAGCCTGGTGGCTCATGCCTATAATTCTAGCACTTTGGGAGGCCTGCAGGGGCATATAGCTTGAGCTCAGGAGTTCAAGACCAGCCTGGGCAACATGGCAAAACCCTGTCTCTACAAAAAAAAAATAATAATAATAAAATAAATAAGTTCAAAAATTAGCTGGGTGTGGTGGTGTGCACCTATAACCCCAGCTACTCAGGAAGCTGGGGTGAGACGATCTTTTGAGCCTGGGAGGAGGAAGTTGCACTGAGTTGAGATTGCACTGCTGTACTCCCGCTGGGTGATAGAATGAGACCCTTTCTAAAAAAAAGGAAAGGAAAGAAAGAAAAGAAAAAGAAAGAGCCACAGTAAGCTTGCACCAATCCAGGAAAGACAGTGGTCTTAAGGAAAAGCCTCTCACCAGTGGGAATGGAATAGGAAATCAATGGATGTATTTTTATGATTATTGAGAGATAAAACCAGGAGACTTGACTCTTTACCCTGCATCCTGAGTGGTATGACTACAGACAACTCGTTCACAAGCCAACAGTCATATTGCAACTCCCTCTTCTACCACATCAAAACAGCACCAGGAAGTCCAGCAGCCTTGATTTTGAATAAAAAAACATGAAGGAGGAGAATTGGGGAAACTGGGCAGTAGGAAATGATTTCCAATACTTGGTTTCTCTCTTCCATGTCTGGAAACCTGGGTTTTCAAAGACTGTCTCCCGCTGTGAGAAAGGAAATGTTTTAGAAAAAAAGAACAAGGGTAGACTTGGTAGACCAGAAGGCCTCTTCTCTTGAAACACTCTCTAAGCCAGGAAGGAAGCAAAATAATATGGCTCCAAGTTTTCCTATCTTTGTGCCTTCTTGAAATGAAATGCATCAGACTAAACTGATTTTAGGCACATGCAAAGTCATCTGACTATCTCCGAGCAGAAGGAAGAACGAAAAAGGTGACCCGAGGGTCACTTTGCTACAAACATACTCAGAGCCTGTCTGAGGGCAAGCGCCTGGGGCTGCCGAACTCAGAATCAGTCTCAGGCAGCTCTGCCTCCCAGGCCTCTTTGGGTTTCTGTTCAAACGACTGCCTCATTTTGAGATCATTCGAGCATGTTAAAACTGTAGACAGCAGAGCGGCACATCTATTCAATGACCATTTAAACTACACAACTGGAATTTATCACAAGTACAAGGGAAACGGTGAATCGTTAGAAAATCAAACTTGGAAAATCTCCATTCTCGACCAAACAGCTATGTTTTCTGTTCAGGGAACAACTCAGCATTACAGCCTTAAAACATTAAATATATACAGCCTCTTCTCACCGTGTGAAAAAGATCTGAAGTTGAGATGTACACAGCAAAAGAGGTTTTAAAATATGTAGAGAAGGAACTTAAGAGGAGGTGAAAAATTAAAAAGAGGGAAGCATCAGTTAATGCAAAAAAATTAATCTGATAATGGCCTGTACAGATGCTAAAATCAGGCTTCTTGGAGTTTGCCTACAAACAACACTGAAAGGAAAACTCCTCCATAAACAGCATCCAGAGCATGCTAGAGTGTGCCTTTAAACTTCTTCCATTTGTTTTAAAGTTTTGTTTTCATCTTAATTGTTGGTCTAACAGACTCCACGCAGTATTTGGTGTAACTCCTCTGAGTCAGCCCTGAGAACAGCATTTTTTGCTTTGTTTGTCTAAGTCAATTGTGCATCACTCCCTAGAGACTGGCTGTGACTAGGTTTGTCCGCTCATCTTGAGTGTTCTGCTAAAGAGAAACTTTCTCATTTGGCCTCTGATCTTGAAGTGGCAGCTCTTACCTTTGTGTACCTGTTGTGTGACTGCAAGGTGCTAATTAGACATTACTCCTTAAGGAAGGCTTAACACAGTTGGTGGGAATGTAAACTAGTCCAGCCCCTGTGGAAAGCAATCTCGAGGTTTCTCGAAGGACTTAAACAGAACTACCATTCAACCCAACAATCCCATGACTGGGTATATGCCCAAAGGAAAATAAATCGTTCTACCAAAAATACACATGCACTCGCATGTTCACCGCAGCTCTATTCACGATACCAAAGACATGAAATTAACCTAGATGCCCATCAATAGCAGATGGGATAAAGAAAATGTGGTCCATATACACCACGGAATACTATGCAGCCATAAAAAAAAAATCATGTTCATTGCAGCGACGTGAATGCAGCTGGAAGCCATTAGTCTAAGTGAATTAATGCAGGAAAAGAAAACCAAATATCACATATTCTCACTTATAAGTGGGAGCTAAACATTGAGTACACATGGACATAAGGATGAGAACAACAGACATTGGAGACTACGAGATGCGGGGGAGTGGGAAGGCCAGGGTTGTAAAACTGTCTACCAGGTACTACACTCACTACCTGGGTTATAGGATCATTTGTATACCAAACTTCAGGAACATGCAGTTTGTATACCAAACTTCAGGAATATGCATGTAACAAACCTGCACGTGTGCACTCAAACCTAAAATAAATGGTGGAAAAAAACTAAAACTAGGGCCAGGTGCAGTGGCTCATGCCTATAATCCCAGCACTTTGGGAGGCTGAGGTGGGTGGATCATTTGAGGACAGGAGTTTGAGACCAGCCTGGCCTACATGGTGAAAGTCTGTCTGTACCAAAAATACAAACAAAAATAAAATTAGATGGGCCTGGTGGCAGGCAACTGTAATCCCAGCTATTCAGGAGGCTGGGGTAGGAGAATCACTTGAACCTGGGAGGTGGAGGCTGCAGTGAGCCAAGATTGCAGCACTGCACTCCAGGTTGGGCCAAAGAGTGAGACTCCATCTCAAATAATAATAATAATAATTAAATAAACAATTTACCCATGTAACAAACCTGTGTTTGTAGCATTTGAACCTAAAATAAAAATTGCAAAAAATAAAAATTTAACAGACGCGAAAGACCCGAAAGAGTGCATACCTGCATACACACACACACACAATTACTTCTTGAAAAGCCATTTAGAAAAATAACCCCCATTTGTTTTTCTTCAGTCTTCGCTTATCCCAATAATGGCTTCCACGGAAATCCTTTAACGTGTCAATGACCCTATGGTTTTTCTTGTTTGCTGTCAAACTCAACATGCTGTTTGATCAGATTTCTCCTGAGAAAAAAACTAGGTAATCGCCCATAGCAACAGCCTCAGTGTCAAGGTGGAGGCCATGAGATGAAGCAAGAGTAAACCTAAAGGGTCCCTTGGCTTCAGCCACATCAACTTGATGGCTCTTGGCTGATGAATTAATAGAATCACGTGTTGAGTGTGACATGCATAGCTCCCACCGCAGTGAGAGTCCGGAGGCCAGCATTCAAGCGCCATCAAGGTCTGAAATACAACAGAATGCAAATAAATACTAGAACCAACTGCAGTTGAAAACAAAGGCATCTGGCCAGGTGCGGTGGCTCACGCCTATAATCCCAGCACTTTGGGAGGCCGAGGAGGGCAGATCATGAGGTCAGGAGATCGAGACCATCCTGTTTAATACAGTGAAACCCCGTCTCTACTAAAAATACTAAAAATACAAAAAATTAGCCCAGTGTGGTGGTGGGCACCTGTAGTCCCAGCTACTTGGGAGGCTGAGGCAGGAGAATGGCGTGAACCCAGGAGGCGGAGTTTGC
Source organism: Macaca mulatta (assembly GCF_049350105.2). NCBI lineage: Eukaryota > Metazoa > Chordata > Mammalia > Primates > Cercopithecidae > Macaca > Macaca mulatta. The sequence goes on along the minus strand of NC_133425.1, from coordinate 8,421,549 downwards.
AGTGAGCTGAGATAGCACCACTGCACTCCAGCCTGGGTGACAGTGAGAGACTCTGTCTCAAAAAAAAAAAAAAAAAAAAAGCAGTGTTCTTTTTTATTATTTATTTTGATGCAGGGTATCACTCTGTCACCCAGACTGGAGTATAATGATGCAATCATGGCTCACTGCAACCTCGACCTCCTGGGCTCAGATGATCCTCCGACCTCAGCCTCCCTGGAGCTGGGACTACAGGCATCGCCACATCCCAGGATATATTTTTGTATTTTTACTAGAGTTGGGGGTCTCACTATGTGTCCCAGGCTGGTCTCACACTCCTGGGCTCAAGTCATCTGTCTGCGTCAGCCTCATAAAGTGCCAGGATTACAGGCATGAGCCACTGCTCCCAGCCGCATTGTTCTTTTTATGCTGTCTGCTGGGTTCTGAGTCTGGAGTGCTGGAGAATATGCTGGGTATCATAAGCTTATTGCTCTTGCTTTGTTTCAGTGAGAAACCCAAGAAGACCTGAAAGAAATACAAAAGTTAACCCTGATGGCCTATGCATCCTAGCTCTCCCTAGTATCAGAAAGCTGAAGACCACCTTTGTTCATCATCACCAGCTAGCCAATCTCAGTGGGGGTGACAGAGCTTCTGGGTAGGCGAGGGGTTCAGCTGGTTCAGCAAAGTACACTGATGTGACGATTTCTTCTCTGCCTTTGCACAGGAAAGATCATCGCTGCAAGTGCATTTCAAAGGCAACATATATTACAAGCGAGCAGAGCTATCATTTTTAGTGCCAGAGAAACTAGAAATTTCAATACGTGGCATCTGCTGTTCCTGCAGGGGAGTCTGAGGCCTAGTCTCATGGGAGATGGGGAAGGGGCTTGAACTAGGACCAACAGTTCATGCTCTGGGGTAAATGACGCTGAGCCATTGCTCATCCCTTAATCTAGACAAGCTTTGACAGGCAAAGCGCATTTTAAAACTCATGCTTGCCCCAATTTGGAACAGTCCAAAAAAGTGGGGAGTTAGCAGTTTTAATCACAGCACTCTTAGCCCCCAGTCAGTCATCAAACTGTAGCCACAGATGGGGTGAGTAGTTGCATAGAAAGGAAGGCAGTGAAGGAGGGTGTGCCTGTCCACTACGGCTACTCTGCCAGAGGGTCATGGACTTGAGGGGATGGAAACCTCAGAGAACCGGGCTGTATGTGAAGGAAGAGGACTGGCCACATGCAGGAGCCGTGGAGAAGTAGTGTGTGTGCAGAAAGAGAAAGAGAGAGAGGGAGAGGGAGACTCATACGTGTTTTTTATGTCTCCCTAATACAGGGCCATACCACTGGGAGATGTCAAGCTTAACGATACATTCTTTAAATTTCAAGACCCTTATCAGTATCTAAATAAAACCGAATTCAGCTATTAAATGCCCTGAAAATGAGCATGGCTCCTAAATACCCACACTAACATAACCAAGAGGGGTAAAACACAGTAGGTGCATGTAGATCATCATATGAGGTTCTGCACTTGCTTTTAGTGCAAGAAAAAAAATTACATGGCAAAAGGGGAAGAAGGCCGGGTGCAGTGGCTCACGCCTGTCATCTCAGCACTTTGGAAGGCCGAGGCAGATGGATCACTTCAAGTCAGGAGTTTGATACCAGCCTGGCCAATATGGTGAAACCTCGTCTCTATTTAAAATACAAGAAAATGAACCAGACGTGCTGGTACATGCCTGTAATCCCAGCTACTCAGGAGGCTGAGGCAGGAGAATCTCTTGTACCCGAGAGGTTGAGGCTTCAGTGAACTGAGATCACGCCACTGCACTCCAGCCTAGGCCACAGAGTGAGACTCCATCTCAAAAAAACAAAAAACAAAAAAGGGTGTGGGGTAAAGAAACAATTGGGATGGTGCCCCTTGACTGTAGGAAAACCATCCTGAGACTTGGAGATGCTCATATCTGGAAAGGGATCACTGTCAAGCTAGGATTGGTACCAAAAGAACAGATCAGTCACATTCAGCTAGGGTTTGCCTAGAAGAAAATCTTTAAAAAAACCCACAAAAATGCCAGCTGACTTGTTTCAGAATTCTTATCTCCCTGCACTCCACTGGGGGAGGGAGAAAGGGGCTGACCTTCATGTAGGCAAAGGTGCCTCACATCAGAGACACTGGGCTGCTGGAGACCCCAGGGAGACACAAACCCAATGCTGCTAAATGGCAACCTTCAGCAATCACCTTCTCGGTCCATAAAGACTCCTTTATTCCATAGCTTGATTTGCTATTGATTTAGGGCTCTTTTTCATAGTGATGCAGGAAAACATTTTATTTTCTCATAGGTAGGTGGGAGGGAGACTATCTGGGGAAAGGGGAGGGAAGCTGCTGTGCAGAGTGAAAACCATCATTTAATAAATGCTGTCAGGAAGAGAGGGCTCTCTATGGCATCCCTGAAAGTTCACACTGGAACTTTCTAAATAGGTCTAGATTCAGGCGCAGTGGCTCATGCCTGTCATTCCAGCTCTTTTTGGGGTTGAGGCAGGAACGTCGCTTGAGACTGGGACGTTAAGGCTGCAGTGAGCTGCTGTGTTTGTGCCACGACTGCACTCTAGCCAGAGCAACAGAGGGAGAGGCCTGTCTTTAAAAAAAAAAAAAAAAAAAAAAGAGGTTTTAACCTGTGTGACCATGGATCGTGTCCAAGGATGGGTACCAGAAACTGTGAACCCTAAAGTGACAGTAAAAAATGGTGTTTTCTTTGTACATGTACCAATTCCTCTGGGGAGGAAGTTCTTTGCTTTCATTAGACACTCAAATAATTCCGAGACCTCTCAAAATGAGGAAATCTTTAAGATGAGAAAGTGAGTCTATCTGTCTATCCATGTCGTTTCTTAAACAATCACTTTTGCAAACTAGAGAGATATTCATCATCTATTACCCAGAAGAGCAAATTCTGTGAAGACGTTTTCCCCCAAGGGAAAAAGCCTACAGACACATCAACCCAAAACAGCCTTTACAGACCTTGAAAAGTACACAGGAACCAAACCACGCATGTTCCAAAGACAAGACCATGGTTTAAAGAAAGTTATGATTGTTTTCAGAAAAAGACTAACAACATTATTCTATTGTCTGTGAACAGACATTACAGAAATAGCTCCTAGGGACCATACAGTAGTAGCTCTTACCTGCTAGGATCTCATACTACCTGCTAGGATCTTGTACTACCTTTAAGACATACTGTGTACAATCAGTATACACAGCAAGCACAGTGTAGATATTGAATAAGCACTGCTAAATAGTATAAATGAACAAACAAACCCATGGATGAATGTACGATCAAATGAACGACTTTGGAGAAGTTTTAATGCTGAGGATCATATCTGCAGAGAGCTGAACTCCTAGGTTTCATAGACTCACTCGCTCCCCTCCAAGGACACAGAAAAGATAAAAAGGGTGAGTGAGAAGGAGGTCTGGGAGAAAGCTACCCCATAAATACAAGGTATTGTTATTTTTATTTTTATTGGTGCTTCATGCTGCCTCCAGGGGAGGGGGTAGGATATGTGAATATGGCTAATTTTCTGCTTGACTCCAGACACATTCTAAATTACTGAGACACATTTTATTTTAAATTGACTAATAAAGAAATCTCACACCCCACACCATTTCACATTTTCTTGGGTCGTTGAACGTTCCCACTTTTCTACAGTGGTTTAGTCCTCTCCTTGAGAGCTGGATCGGGAGTGGGGTGGAAGAGAGCTGGAAAACAGTTGGATGCATCGTCATTTCTCTTCTCTCTCCCTCTCCCTCTCTCTCTCTCTCTCTCTCTCTCTCTCTCTCTCTCTCTCTCTCTTAATTTTTCCCTGATCAAAACACAAAGAAAATGACAAAAAATATCACCCTGAATCAGATGCCTTGCTTTTATGCTCACTTACACCAAAAAAACACGTACGGCTCCTTGCTTTCCCCAACATAAAAATAAATGGAAAACATTTTGCAAATGTCAAATGCTATATAAAAGGAAAAAATATGAAGGACACTGCACACATAAACAATAATACTAATGACAAATTTTACCTCTCCTAAAGCACTCTCAGCCACCCAGTTCCAATTCTGGAGTTGTATCTCAAGGGTCAGAAACCAGCTATATCATAGGTAGAAATGGATTCTCACAAACACACACACACACACACACACACACACACACACACACACACAATACTCTGCAGATGTGTCCACAGATGATATGAAGGAAAAGAGAAGAAAAATAAGAGAAAATGACTCAGCGCTGACCATTTTCTTTCCATCTTTCATTCATTCAACACTGGTTTAAGCAACACTGTGTTCAAAATGGTACAAGGCATTGGGCATTCCATATACAAAACAGTAGAGGTGGTTCTCACTGGAATGCAGTGGCCTTAGAGAGGGAGACACATATTAAAGACATGTAGATGTAAACGAGATCATTGCTGATAATGCTGTTATCAATCAAAATGCTCTGACTGACAGTCCAGAAGGTAAGCATGTAAGGGAAAGTCCCAGTGAGAAAATAATATTGAGGCACAGCCCAATAGCTAAGAAAGAGCTGGCCATGTGGAGAACAGCATAGGGAAGAACACATAAAAATGCTCAGGGGTAGGACACAATCTTTTTTTTTCTATTTATTTATTTATTATTATTATACTTTAAGTTCTAGGGTACATGTGCACAACATGCAGGTTTGTCACAAATGTATACATGTGCCATGTTGGTGTGCTGCACTCATTAACTTGTCATTTACATTAGGTATATCTCCTAATGCTATCCCTGCCCGCTTCCCCCTCTCCACAATAGGCCCTGGTGTGTGATGTCCCCCTTCCTGTGTCCAAGTGATCTCACTGTTCAATTCTCACCTATGAGTAAGAATATGCGGTGTTTGGTTTTCTGTTCTTGTGATAGCTTGCTGAGAATGATGGTTTCCAGCTGCATCCATGTCCCTACAAAGGACACGAACTCATCCTTTTTTATGGCTGCATAGTATTCCATGGTGTAGATGTGCCACATTTTCTTAATCCAGTCTGTCACTGATGGACATTTGGGTTGATTCCAAGTCTTTGCTATTGTGAATAGTGCGGCAATAAACATACGTATGCATGTGTCTTTATAGCAACATGATTTATAATCCTATGGGTATATACCCAGTAATGGGATGGCTGGGTCAAATGGTATTTCTAGTTCTAGATCCTTGTGGAATTGCCACACTGTTTTCCACAATGGTTGAACTAGTTTACAGTCCCACCAACAGTGTAAAAGTGTTCCTATTTCTCCACATCCTCTCCAGCACCTGCTGTTTCCTGACTTTTTAATGATTGCCATTCTAACTGGTGTGAGATGGTATCTCATTGTGGTTTTGATTTGCATTTCTCTGATGGCGAATGATAATGAGCATTTTTTCATGGGTCTATTGGCTGTATAAATGTCTTCTTTTGAGAAGTGTCTGTTCATATCCTTTGCCCACTTTTTGATGGTATTGTTTTTTCTTGGACATAATCTTCAAGTATTCCAGGGACTGTCAGGAAGCCAGAGTGGCCTGCAGCACAGGGGTTGATGGAAGAGTGACACGAAATGAGATCAACAAGAAGCTCAGGATGTATACCTCATTTCACAGGCATGGTAACGAGTCTGATTGTTTTTCCCAAGTGAAATGGTACTCGGCTGGGTGTGGTGGCTCACGTCCATAATCCCAGCATTTTGGGAGACTGAGGTGAAGACTGCTTGAGCTCAGGAGATCAAGACCAGCCTGGGCAACATGATGAAACCCCATCTTTACAAAAAATACAGGAATTGGTCAGGTGTGGTTTGTGCTTGCAGTCCCAGCTACTTGGGAGGCCAAGGCAGGAGGCTCCCTTCAGCCTGGGAGGTTGAGGCTGCATTGAGCTATGATCACACCACTGCACTCCAGGCTGGGCAACAGAGTGAGACTCCATCTCAGAAAAAAAGAAGAAAGAAGGAAGAAGGAGGAATACAGAGAAGATGGAAAAGGAGGAGGAAGAGAAAGAAAAGAAGAAACAGGACTTCACTGAACCATCTTAAGGAGTAAGGGGATTGACATGACAGATTTATGACTTTCCAAGGTCACTATGGCTGCTGTGCAGAGAAAAGGAGAGAAGAAACAAGAGCAGATGCATGGTGTCCAGTTAGAAGACCGGTGCAGTCCTCAATGTGATAGACAGTGACCAGGCTGGTGACAGCGGGAACAGAGTAGGGAAGATGGATTAGAACTTGCTGGTGGATAGGATGATGAAGTAACGGAGAAGAAGGGATCCAAAAAGACTACAGTAGCTCATTCCTTGTAAACACTAAAGTTAGATGAGTTTAACTCATCCAAACTACAAATGGCATTAATATGTTAATGAACATGCAGTCTTTCATCAGGTATAGGGAGCCATAAATAGCCCCTCCTTCCAAAATAAAAATAAAAATAAAATAACAATGATCCTTGATGCACTCTAGCAAAATTCCATTTCCGTGCTTTATGCTCTACATTGACTCCTGCACATTTTTCCCTTAGATCATCCCTGAGAACTCGGATTAGCAATCATCTGATAAGGTCTTCTAGCTGCCTGCCAAGCTGTATTCTAAGGTCCATCAGAGAAGGGGTCCTATCTGTCTCGGTCGGCATTAGATTCCCAGAACTAAGCACTGTGTCTGGCATTCTGTGGGTGAATAATGAATAAATATTGGATGTGAACAGATGCCCTGAAGCTAACTCCTTGAAGGGCAGGAAGTGACCTGAACCCAGCACTAACACTCACCCATTATTTCCCGGCCTCCTCCCCAGGATCCTCCTACTTGCTCCCCAGTTGACTGCAAGTCTAGACACATCATCCTGATAAAGCCAGAGCCACTTTGCACAAGATGACTCATGGTTCAGGAACCACCCCAGCTCATCATCAGGAGGTTCCCTGGTTTGCTGAGGGTGGCTTCCTGGCAGAGCTCTGCAAAGCTGGAGGAGGGTTCATTATTACTTCCAACGAGGGTTCCTCTTCATTCCCTCCTTTTCTCTCCCAATTCCACGTTAGGCTCTGAGACACTTAGGAACCATGCTTGAATCCCTTTGGGAAAAATGCCAATGCCTAACAGAAGCATTTCACAAAAGAGCTTCATGAAATCCTGCTCCTGGAGTCCTCCAAGAGGCATGGATCTTTGAAATCCATTATGAGTATACCAAGGAAACATCCTGGAAAGTTTAATGCTACCTTCCCCATAAATACTTCCTGATTCAAGTCTCCATCTCTCACTCTCAGTTCTAATAATTATTTCACAGGATATCAGAGATTCTGCTTTCAGCGTTTTACGCAGGAATTGTTGGTTCAGATACTGATGAGCTCTGCCTAGAAAGATGCCACATTCGTTTATTCATTCATTTTAAAAAATAGAGAGATGCCCCCAAATTCATCCATGTATTCATTTATGCACTTAAAAGATGTATTTATTAAACTCATACTATATGCTAGGTCCTGGGTATCCATCAATAAAATGAACAAATGTTTTCTCTCCTTACAAAACTACATATTTGGGAAGATAGACAATACAGCCATGAAAACGTAAGTGCAAACTGAGCTAAGTGGCATAGAAAATGAAGAAAGTCCTATCATACAGACTCAAGTTGGGGAAAATAAACTTTGGGCAGTCAGAAAAATAACCAAGAGAAGGTTAAGAGCAGATAACCTTTAAGAAACTAAAAAGGAATCTACCATTCAGAAAATGGACGAAATGGGAGGGGAGAGAGGGAGGGAGGGAGAGAGGGAGGGAGGGAGGGAGGGAGGGGAGAGAGACAGAGAGAATGAGAATGAGAATTAATGAGAGAATAAGAGAATGAGAATGAATTAATTCTAGGCAGAGAGAAGAGGCCATAAATACCTACACAGAGACTACCATTCTTTGACTAATACTCCCAATCCCCTAATGCCCAGACAGCTATCTTTTTCCAGGTGTCCTGGGACCCACTGCCATCTCAACTTGGATATCAAGCCAGCAGCTAAAACTCATCTCAGCTCTTCCTTTCAGGCTTCTGTCTTTACCTTCCTCCTCCTCCAGAGTCAATATTTTATAAGCTCACCCCATCCTAAGGGTCTTAGCTTCCTCCTCACTTCCTCATTCCTTCAGACATGAATGCTTGTCTTCTGTCCACAGCAACTAAAACAGCCCCCTGAAAGGTCACCAATGAACTTAAAAAAAAAATTCCAATCAATGTATTTCTCAGTCTTCAACCTCTTCATGGCCTTTTGGTTTTACTCACCAACCCAACATTCTTGAAACGTTCTCCTTTCCATTGCCTCTTTACCAAAAACTGAAACTGTCCAGGGTGGACTCAGGTCTCTGTTCCTTTCCTCGCCATTGCTGATAAAAGCAGTAGTAGTAGGCCGGGCGCGGTGGCTCAAGCCTGTAATCCCAGCACTTTGGGAGGCCGAGACGGGCGGATCACGAGGTCAGGAAATCGAGACCATCCTGGCTAACACGGTGAAATCCCGTCTCTACTAAAAATTACAAAAAACTAGCCCGGCGAGGTGGCGGGCGCCTGTCCTCCCGGCTACTCGGGAGGCTGAGGCCGGAGGATGGGGTGAACCCAGGGAGGTGGAGCTTGCAGTGAGCTGAGATCCGGCCACTGCACTCCAGCCTGGGCGACAGAGCGAGACTCCGTCTCAAAAACAAAACAAAAAAAAAAATAGTAGTAGTAGAAGTTACCCTTACCCTTGATTCAGCACAGACAATATGCCAGGAACCATGCTGAGCATTCTACAAACCTGGTTGCAAACTATCTGGGGCTATTTAGTCAGGATTTTTCTCCTTCTGTTTTCTCCTCTCTTCCATCACTCAAACAGGTAGGTATAAAGGACCCCCTTTGTCTCTGAACTCAAGGAGGAAAAAGAATAGAGTTAGTGGAGGGATGGAGCCAAGCATTGCAGAAAGATAAGGCCGTCTTTAAGAAGCTTTTGCTTTTCCGAAAGCTGGCTGTTGAAGTGATTATGTTGGATGTTCTGCCTGGACAGTGAGAGAGTATCTATAATGAAAATAGAAAAAGAAAGAGAAGGGAGGAGGAGCGCGCACGCACACACACACACACACACACACACACAGAGAGAGAGAGAGAGATAGATTTCATCTGGATTATAAAAGAGATACCCAGACGCTGGTAAGAATATCAAAATCTGTAAGTTGACCATGCGCGGTGGTTCATGCCTGTAATCCCAGCACTTTGGGAGGTCACGAAAGGCAGATCACTTGGGGCCAGGAGTTTGAGACCAGCCTGGTCAAAATGGTGAAACCCTGTCTCTACTAAAAAATACAAAAGTTAACCAGGTGGTAGGAGCCTGTAATCCCAGCTACTTCGGAGGCTGAAGCACAAGAATCACTTGAACCCGGGAGGCGGAGCTTGCAGTGAGCCGAGATCACACCATTGCACTCCAGCCTGGGCAACAGAGCGAGACTCCATATTTAAAAAAAAAAAAAAAGGTCTAAGTTTATCAAGCAAGCAGCAGAGATCTCCAAAGGGGAATGGGTGTGTGTTCCTTGTTTTAGTGAAATATTCGAATGTCAAGCATACGGTCTGCAGAAATGCAGCCTATATATCTGGGAGACGATGAAGGTGGATGATTAAGCAGGTCCTCTCCATCCCCTTGATCTTTCTAGGCCCCAGGTGAGAATCATGACCGTTTACATAATGGGGGTTACATTTCCTGGCCATGAAGGAAAAGTGGGGATGAGGATAAAATTAACCTTGTTTCACAACAACACAAAACTGTGCTTCTTATTGCAAGACTGAGTTTGTGGGCAGAGACGTACATGCTTATTTTCTTCTTTAGTCCTGGTGGGGTCTGGTGCTTTCAGCATCCTTGCCTCCACGTTGCCAATAAAGAAATGTTGTCCCAGAAAGTTATATGACTTGCCCATGTCACATAATGCCAAAGCCAAGATTTACAGAAGCCTGTTTAACACTGAAACCCTCTGCCTTATTTACTAAGTCCTGCTGCCAAAGATCTCATGTGTGGCCTCTTACTTTTCTCTCCCTTTATATCTGCATATCTGCACCCTCTCAGCAATCTTACCATCTCTCATGACTTCAGGTATTCCTTTCTCCATCCTCACTGCCCCATCTGATCCTCAGACCCAAAGCTTTAGATTTGCATTATCTGATTGTCCTATTTGAGTCAACAGCGCTTTCTCTATGATTTGGCCGTGTTACAAATCTCTGAGTCACCCTTCTCTCCAAACATTGCTTCATTCTTGAGTGAGATGGTGACTAAAATTCCAGCTCCTCTGCTGTGTCACCTCGTGCAAGTTACCTAACCTCTCTCTACCTGCATTTTCTCATCTGTAAAACCATTAAAATAGAAGCTTAACTCATTGAAATATTTTGAGAAATGAATTAGCTAATGCATATCAAGCTAAAAAGTTAAAACAATATCTGGCAAATCATAGATGCTCAATAAAAATCAGCCAAAACACACAGTGAGCCTGTGCACATACATTTGCAGATGCACTATAACCTTCCCCTTTTGGAGTTTCTACTCTAGGACCCTGTAGGGACTGTTCTACGATGTTATGTGTTCGAGTTTACCACCATTATTCCTTTAAGTTGTTGTTGTCACTTATCAGGCTTCTAATCGAGGAGCTTGCCCCTGATCTGAGGTTCCCTTCTAAGTTTCCTTTTATATTAGTCCTTTTTCACGCTGCTGATAAAGACATACCTGAGACTGGTTCTTTATATATATAAAGAAAAGGAGGTTGAATGGACTCACAGTTCCACGTGGCTGGGGAAGCCTCACAATCATGGCGGAAGGTGAAAGGCATGCTTTACATTGGCAGCAGGCAAGAGAGAGAATGAGAACCAAGTGAAGGGGTTTCCCCTTGTAAAACCATCAGATCTCATCAGACTTATACACTACCACGAGAACAGTATGGGGAAAACTGCCCTCACGATTCGATTATCTCCCACCAGGTCCCTCCCACAACACGTGGGAATTACAGGACCTACAATTCAAGTTGACATTTGGCTGGGGACAGAGCCAAACCATATCACCTGTGCTGGTCAGAATTGGTTTTCTAAAGCTGGAAAGTCTCTGATGACTTCCCCGTGTGCACCAGAAGAGTCCAACTAGCTCAGTAAAGATTAGACTTTGCAACTGGACTCTGATGTACCTAGAATCCCACTCCATCATTCTTTAGGTGTTTATCTTAGACTATTTAACTTCTCTGAGCCTCAGTTTCTCTTTTATAGCATAGAAATAATAATAGTGTTTGGTGATACAAATAGGAAGTTAGTGTCCAGCTGGCAAACAAAAGACTGAAATAAAAGTCATGTTGCAGGGAGGCAGGGCATGGGCATCCAGTCCTGGCACATGGGCTATGAAGAGGAATGAAAAGGTCCCAGCACAAACTTCCAGATGCCTCTTTCCTGCCCAGGCATGCAGTGGATTTTGTGTATGAGAGAAATAAACCTTTGTAGCATTAACCCCTCTGGTACAGAGATTTTTGTTGCTGTATCAGAATTCAGCATGCCCTGGTTAATTAACCACTATCTACCTGATGGCTGTGCTCTGGCCTAGCACTATCCAATAATTTTCCCTAGATGGGGCCAGGTGCAATGGCTCACACCTATAGTCCCAACACTTTGGGAGGCCAAGGCAGGAGGATCGTTTAAGGCCAGGAGTTTAAGATCAGCCTGGGCAACACTGTGAGACCCTGCCTCTACAAAAAAAGAAATACAAATTAATTAGCTAGGTGTGGTGGTGTGCACCTGTAATCCCCCAGCTACTTGAGCAGCTGAGTTTAGAAAATCGTTTTAGCCTAGGAGTTCAAGGAAGCATTACATCATCACGGCACCACTGCACTCCAACCTGGGTAACAGAGCAAGACCCTGTCTCAAAAAACAAAAACAAAAACAGCAACAACAACAACAACAACAAAACCAAGATGACAGAGATGTTCCGTATCTCCACTACGTATTGGCTCCAATATGACAGCCACTAGTCACAGGAGGTCACTGGACACTTGAGATGTGGCTAATGTGAGACAAACTGAATTACAGATTTTATTAAACTTTAATTAATTTACATTTCAATATCCACTGTGATGCGGACCAGCACAAAGTACTAGCCTGGATTCTGTTCCTTGGAAATGCCAAACTCTCCCGAATCTTGAGGTCTTCCCATTTACCGTGGAAAACCATTTCCAGGCAACCTCTACCTTTGACATTCTTGCCTGCAAGGTGTTTAGTCTTTCACTCTGCTCAGTTACAAATACGCTCCAACAATACCTTAACACGACTCCTTCAGGCTTCAATGAGCAGCACTGGGCTTTACAGGAAGAGCACCTCTGCCAAAACGAATGCAACTGTTACAGATGTTTATTTTCCGATGAAACGGCAACTCCAAAGACAATGCAGATGAACCTGTGTGCCAGATGCAAAATAGAACAAATGGAGCTTTCTTTGAATTATTCTAGATCCAAACTACCTGAAAAGGCCAATCTGCCGTCAAAAATAAGTGGAACGAGGCCTTCAGAATAATTACATGCGGTTAATTGAAAAATGTTAATCATGTCATATTAGGAGGAAGACAGGGTTAAATTGGTAAAATTTCAATTCACTTAGGCCTTATCTCTTGTTGGAATGAACCAGATGATTAATCCTCAATATTCTTCAGGGATGCTGTGAACAGCGGCAATTAAATTAACAACTACAAAGTTTATGCTCAGAGATTCAAAAATGAAAGACGGAAACACTTTAATTTTTCACAAGTTGTTACCTTAATTATCTTCTTATTGCTCTGTCTCTTTTCCCTCATTACAAAAACACACCCCTTAGTATTCACGGATCCCTTTAATTTGCTGTAGCTTGGTAACAATGTAAGAAATGTCATCGAAGATGCAAAGTCATAAATCTTACTTTGTGCATGCTCATTGAAAATAAATTGTTCTGCTGTGCCTAGTCTCAGTGTTCCTTCTGCAAAGTGCTGACAAATTTCGTCTTGCAAACAATAATGTAGAGTGTCTCTAAGCCTATGCACACAGTAGAGTTACTTAGTTACTTTCATCCAACAGCAGCAACAAAAAAATTCCTAGACAGGGCTGAAACTTAATTGGTCAGGTTCATGAAATATACTGAGGAAACAGAACAATGTAACAGTTAGGGAAATAAACACAAACTCGGAACTTCCTTTTCTAACATACAGAACAGACATAAAAACAGCCTCAGGATAAGTCAGTTTCACCAAACACAAAGTTTTAAAATCATCTTTATTGTATTTTTTTTTCTCAGAATGATATCTCTGCATTGTCATCGTGGAATCCCACTTTGCAAAGATTGGATAACTCATCTCTCTCTCGGAATGCGGCTAATCAAAATTGAAAAAAAAAGATAAATTCAACAGCAACCACCATAAAGCAAAAGAATGCTGCCTCATGGTGATTTAACAGGTCCCCTGACATATGTGCATTAAAACTGTAACCATCACAAACATTATCTGCATGCTACATATTCCTTTAACATTAACTCAGAAGCCTGTTTGCAAATTGAGTACAGCAGATAAGCCATCTATAGCAGCAACAACAGCAACTATAACACAACAAAAGTGGTTTTCACAGTCAGGGTTTCTAAGTAGGCTCTGTTGATGTGAATGAAAGGTAACGGAATTCTTTTCTTCAAAGATCATTTTCTGGATGGGGACAGGGGTGAGAGGAGAGGAGGCAGGGAAAATCAATCACATAATTAAGAAAATAGGCTAGCAATTTGGAAACTGTGAATGAAATTAAAAGCAAACCTATCACAAAACCCTGGGCTGAAACAGCAATACGATCAAATGACTATGAGTCCAAACTGGAAAATGCATGAAAACATATCAATAATTGAATGCATCACATCCTCAATGCCTGAAGAAGTAATCACCATCACTATAAATCCTCTCCCAGAGTGATGTTAAAGTCTTTGACGGTTATATATACTGGGGCAGTATCATCACTTAGTCCACTTTCTGAATTTCCAAAGTTTCACAGCAAAATGTCATATCCCCAGAGAACATCCTCACAACAAATTATTAGCACAGCTCTATTGATCATCATCCAAATGGCAAAAATCTCAATAAATTTCATCTGGACCTTTACTGAAACCTCAAAAATGCATTACACCCCTCTCTGCTGACCACCGTTTTTATGATCGCTATTGTATTTGCAGGGCAGTCAATTTTATACAGCATAACAAACTGCCAAGTGCTAACGCGATTCCCTCCATTATTGAGGCCCATGTATTAAATTTACTGAAGCACAATATCAGACTTCAAATATTGCAAGGCTTAGAATTGAATGCCGCAGAGCCTAATGTTATCAACCTGACAAATACCCTGACATATTAAGTAGCAGATCATGTATTCATATTTGGAACTGATGTTGTTTTTCTGTTTAGCTGTATATTTTTTGGATTAGCCATGATATTTCAAAATGAGCATTATGTTTTGGAGTGCAAGAGGGCTGACAGCAAAGAAGCTATGTTAGTCATTCTTTTTTTTTCCATGGCAGATCAATTATTGTTTTTCTTAATGATGTGTTATTGTAGGTCTAATGAAACTATAAGCACAAGTCAGAAAAATACCACTTTTTAAATAAACAATTAATTTTTTTTGCTTTTGCTTTCTACCAATACAGAAAAGCTCTAAAAGGTTACTTTCATTCTATGAAAAAAATGGAAAGTTTCTTTGGTATTAATCATGTGTGTATCTTTCACCTTTAAATTAAGATAAGAGCCGTTCTCTCTCTTCTCCTTCTCTTGTCATTGATTCTCTGTTGGTTGCAACAAAAGCTACCAAAATTACTGAATTGCCTCTAAAAACCTTGCTTTTATTCACATGCTACTAAATGATTTCAACTACATCTCTTTGGAAAAACGAGCATTGCAATGATCTTCACCCAATATGTTCATCCCACATTGGAATGTTCTGATTTACAGAAACAAGAGTCTAGAAACCAAATATCTCAAAAGCCAAAGCTTTAAGTGTACTCTCCATGGCTTATATACAAAACAATACCTTGTTCAGAATATAAAATTCTGTCGTGTACTGAATAGAATTTTTTTAATGCTATGTTTTCTCTTTCTGTCTTCGCCAAAAACATTGAGAATCTGATACTAAAACCTCTTTCTAGGTCATGGATCCTGGTATTAAAACCTGCATTTTCGATGCATACAAATCATATCAAAACATAGTTTTGCCATAAGAAGGTCACTTCTGAAACTCAAGAAAATACCAAGGCACATGATTTATATTCTGTATATTTATTTATTTTCTGGTTTATGTCCTGGTACAACGGTTTGTTTTCTGACTCTAGTTTGCAGATTCATCAGAGTCTGCAAAAATGTATCCTGTTAATGCATTATTATTTATTATTAGAGGGAAAAATGTATCTTGTTAAAATGGGCACAATTTTTATGCACATATATCAGGGGACCTATTTATCACCACGTGGCATCATTCTCTTGCTTTATGGCAGTTACTGAAAGATTTATCTTTTTTTTTCAATTTTGATAAGCCCACTGTTTCTAAGAGTTTCAGTATTTTAAACAGCTATATAGGTGAAATCATGCAGTATTTGTCTTCTTGTGACTGGTTGATTTTCTTTAGCATAATTTCCTCAAGGAATATCTATGCTGAAGTGTGCAGCAGGCTGTCCTTATTTTTCAGGGCTGAATACTATTCCATCATGTGTGGGTTTTTTTTTTTCAGCTTTACAAATAGTTTATTTGTACCTTTACTTCCACCTTCACAGATATGTGCGCCTCTGACCATTATGCAAGGCACCATGAATTAAATACTTATACCAAAATACATCTGTTTTACATTATTCAAGATAAAGTGACTGTGTGTCTGCGTGTGTGTGTGTGTGTGTGTGTGTGTGTGTGTGTGTGTGTGTGTATCACAATTTCTTCATCCTTTCACCCATCAATGGACCTTTAGGTTGCTTCCATCTCTCAGCTATTATAAATAATGCTGCAGTCAACATAGGAGTTCAATTAAATATATATAAAGATAAAGAACATTGTAATGATGAAGAACTTGAACTCTGGCCGGACATGGTATCTCACGACTGTAATCCCAGCACTTTGTGAGGCTGAGGCGAGCAGATCAGTTGAAGTCAGGAGTTCAAGGCCAGCCTGACCAATATGGCAAAACCCCATCTCCATTCACAATGTCAACATTAGCTGGGCATGGTAGAAGTCTCCTGTAATTCCAGCTATTTCGGAGCCTGAGGCAGGAGAATTGCTTGAGCCTGGGAGGCAGAGGTTGCAGTGAGCTGAGATTGTGCCACTTCACCTTAGTCTGGGTAAGTGAGTGACACTCCATCTCAAAAAATAAACAAAAAATGCTGAGACTCCAGTCATCAATGTTTTATAAAGTTCTCCAGGTGATTCTAACTTGCTAGTGGATTAAGAACCACTTCTTTAAGATGCTGTGAAGCCTCTCACCCCCTAGAAGTTAAGATGTGGTCCTTTGAAATTTAAGCCATTTGGATGCTTAGACATAGGGAAAAATTAATCTCATGTATCCCAGTATTCACAGGACTATTCATCGGCCCCAAATAAAGCTCCTTCAGAGAACCTGAGTGGCCAATTTGTACAAGAGCCTCTGGTCAGATGTATGCGGTTATGTTTGGCTTACTGTCTGCCAAAAAGACAATGCTAACCTTATGCTAAGGAAGCTCTGCCTGTCTCATCTGGGCCCAACACTCTGCTTGAGGGATGGTATACAGGAAAGATTGCAGTGTTCAGAGTCAAACGAACATGGTTCAAACCTCAGCTCCAATCACTTGCCAGCTAGGTTGCTTATGGTGAGTTTATTCTACCCTCTCAGATATTCATTTCCTCAACTATAAAACGGAGATTATGAAACCTACCAGAGCAGAAGTAATAGATGTAAAGTGGCCAACTACAACTTAAAACATAAGTAGGCACTGCCTAAGCAGAAGCTATGATTTTTTTTTTTAAAAGACAAAGTCTCGCTGCAATGCCCAGGCTGGAGTACAATGGCATGATCTCAGCTCACTGCAACCTCTGCTTCTTCCCGGGTTCAAGCAATTCTCCTGCCTCAGCCTCCAGAGTAGCTGAGACTACAGGTGTGCGATACCACACCTGGCTACTTTTTTGTACTTTTAGTAGAGATGGGGCTTCACCATGTTGGCCAGGCTGGTTTCGAACTCCTGACCTCATGTGATCTGCCCGTCTTGGCTTCTCAAAATGCTGGGATTACAGGCATGAGTCACCGTGCCCGGCCAGAAGCTATGATTCTTATGATTAAAAAGGCAATTCAAAGTCACAAATTTCTAACTTTTAAGATACCCATCTCTTTGGAAATGGAAGAACTGATCACCTTTACTTATAGGTGATGCATCTTCTCTATCCAGGGCTGATGATAAAACTCAAGGCAGTCATTGCTGTCTCACTGTCACCTCGTAATGTCTTCTTGATGGCATCCCAGGACTGCCTGATAGATTATGAATGAGATGAGAAAATGTTCTTGTTCCCCACTCAGTTTTCTTCCATGTTTTTAGAAATGCATTGACAAAATTTAAGCACGATATTAAAAGCAAAGAATTTGGCCAGGAATGGGCTTCCAGAATATTGCCTATTTTATATGCTTTCAAGAAAATTATAGTCTTATATTTACCAAGTAAAAAGGCACTGGAGATGTCATTGGCTGTAACACCTATATCACCACTGTAGACCCTACATATTCTTATCGATGCACATTATTTGCACATTGACTCACTGTTTCATTCCATCATTCAAAATATACTTGCCATGCACTCTCTCTGGGTCAGGCTCTGTGTTAGGCATTAGAGTACTGCAATGAGTAAGACAGAGGTGATCACTTTTGCCTAAAAGGATGTGGTTCACAAAAGTGTTAAGTGTAGTAATATGAACACACTCAGAGAATTTCTAGAGCACAATGGACAAACACTTAACCCATTCAGCTGGCTTAAAAATAATGAATCTCCAGGCCTGGCATGGTGGCTCATGCCTGCAATCTCAGCACTTTGGGAAGCTGATGTGGGTAGATCACCTGAGGTCAGGAGTTCGAGACCAGCCTGACCAACATGGCAAAACTTCGCCTCTACTAAAAATACAAAAGTTAGCTAGGCATGGTGGCACGTGCCTGTTAATTCCAACTACTTGGGAGGCTGAGGCAGGAGAACTGCTTGAACCCGAGAGGCAGAGGTTACAGTGGGCCAAGATCATACCATTGCACTCCAGCCTGGGTGACAAAACTAGACTCTCTCTCAAAAAACAAAAACAAAAACAAAAAATCTACAAAAAATGAGGAAGATCAGAGGCCAGGTGTAGATGGAAGTAGAGGAATATGTATCCTATTTGGTATTGCTGGCAAATGATTTGAAGCAGAAAATGGAAAGCAAGGCAAGGTTCCACCTATCATCTAGAGGGTCATTCATTGCTTATTTTTTCACCCACCATCTATCCATGCACCCACCCACCCATCCATCATCCATCCATCTATCTAACCATTCACTCATTTTTTTTTTCAGCGTGATAAATGTCTCTTTATAGCTAGGAGTTGTACTGGCTCCTGGTAATTTAAAAATAGCACACACGACCCCATTCGGGGGCTCCCAGGCACTTGAAATTGGCTATTTCTGCCCCTTTCTATAAGGCCCTTCTTCCTAATGTCCACATTATCCTCCTCATGATCTAGTCAACCATCAGATGCATACACTTAAAGCCAGTTGTAATTCTTCAGTCTTTTTTTCCCCAGTAAATAGAGCAAATATGTCTCTCCATTGTAATCCAAGAGCATCATGGCAAGGCTTTATCCTTGAAATTTACCCAATTTCCCCCACCATATCCCTATCAGTGAGGGATATTATTTTGTGGCCTGATCTCTATCTATTATTTCTTCTGAAAATAACTTTTCTTTGTGCTACTGTTCCTATGCCACCTCTAGTACCCACGGTTTAGGTAGGGCTGACTCCCGTATCTCATCTTAGAGGTGAAGACAGGACCTAAATCTAACCAATGAAATACTTCATTTTCCTGGCCAAATTGATTGGTTCCATTGTGGGGCTACTATCCAAACTGAATCAATAAAAACTATATAAAGAACATTGCAAAGAGGAAGAACTTGTACTCTGGAGCCAGACTTCCCTGTTTTGAATCCTGCTAAAAATGTAACTGTGGGCAATTACCTTTATGGCCGGGCACCGTGGCACACGCCTGTAATCCCAGCACTTTGGGAGGCTGAGGTGGGTGGATCACGAGGTCAAGGTGTGAGACCATCCAGACCAACATGAGGAAACCCCACCTCTACTAAAAGTATAAAAATTAACTGGGCGTGGTGGCAGGCACTTGTAGTCCCAGCTACTAGGGAGGTTGAGGCAGGAGAATCACTTGAACCCAGGAGGTGGAGGCTGCAGTGAGCCGAGATCGCGCCACTGCACTCCAGCCTGGGTGACAAAGTGAGACTCCATCTCAAAAAAATAAAATAAATAAAATTACCATTATGATAGACTGATTACCAAAATAGCCTCCGATTCTTCCCCAGTTCTAGCCCTTTGTGATATGACCAAAAACATCCTCCCATGAAATGGTAGAGTTTAGTTCCCCAACCTCTGAATCCAAACTGGACTTGTAACACATTCTGGTAACAATATGGTAGAAATGAGAATGTGCCAGTTACCAGCATGAATCTCCCAAGACTTTGGGTACCATTGCCCTTTCTGCCTATATAATTGTGCCAGCTCATTGCTGCATCTCTACCTCACTAAGTGAACCAGGCTAGCTTGCTGGGGATGTGTGAGAGACACATGTACAGAACTGAACTACCCCAGCCGAGGTCACCCTGGAGGATTCAGGCTCTCTTGGTTTGCCGACTTCAGACTCACGGTCACTCTTTCAAGTCACTAGGCTTGGGACTAGCTCATTACACAGCAATAACTAACTGACACAACTGTTCTGTAACTAAATTTTATCATATTAAAATGGGGTTAATTATAATACCTATCTTGCAGAATTATTGTGAGGATTCAAGGAAATAATAGAGTTCCTATACAAAAAGGACTTAGTGTCTGGCACTTAATACATGCTATTATTCTTTGAAATAAAATCTTTGAGGGTTTTATTGTTCTGTTAGAATGGTTAAGAAGGAGGGATTTGCTTTTCACCAGGGCTACCCATTTCATAGAGAATAAGCATGGAGCTGCTGCATCACTTGAGCCTCCATTAAGAAAGAATTTGCCAGAGCACGATGTCAAGACTGAAAAGTTGAGCCAACAAACAGCAAATAACCAGATTTCAAATCGTGTATTTGTGCATCCGAACCCAGCCTCTTTCGGGCCTTTGCAGTTGTGTAAGCCAATGAACTCCTTCTTCTAAACAAAAGACAGGGTGCATTGTGATTCTGTTGCTTGCAACCAAAAGTGCCTGATTAATATGCTGTTTCATAAAGTCCTTACATGCTTGCAAACAACCTTTGCTCTCAGTCAGGTCATCCCAGCAAGATGTGCCAAGGCTTACAGCCTGCCTCCATGGGGCTGTGAGAAAAAATGTAGAAGATAAGAGCTCATTTATGAAGTGTATACAACCCAAAGTCCTCTGAGAGAAACTCATTCATGCCATGGTTATACACTTAACTTGAAATCAACACCACACCATAAATTGTCATCTCTGTCACTCCTGACTCGTACTCTCCACTTATTCACACCCTGGTACAGAATTTACACATTCTCAACACACACATCACACACTGTATACCAGAAGACCTGTAAGTAAATCCCTGTCATCAAAAACTGCTCTGTTTATTTCTTAATATATTTCTTTCTCCCTACCTTGGCATCTATAAAATGGGGATAACAGCAGCTAAGTGTATAGGGTAATAATAAGTATCAAATAAGTTATTATTTACAAAATGCTTATAGCCAGAACTGAGATTGCTACTTTTTTTTTTTTTTTTTTTTTTTTTTTTTTTTTTTTGAGAGGGAGTCTTACTCTGTCACCCAGGCTGGAGTGCAGTGCCGCCATCTCCGCTCACTGTAAGCTCCACCTCCCGGGTTCACCATTCTTCTGCCTCAGCCTCCTGAGTAGCTAGAACTACAGGCGCCTGCCACCACGCCTAGCTAATTTTTTGTATTTTTAGTAGAGATGGGGTTTCACCGTGTTAGCCAGGATGGTCTCGATCATCTGACCTCGTGATCCGCCCGCCTCGGCCTCCCAAAGTGCTGGAAGTACAGGCGTGAGCCACCGCGCCCGGCCGAGATTGTTACTTTTAACCTTAACTCCTCTCTTGCGACCAAGCAAATACAGTGTCATCAATACTATGGATAATATTACATATTGCTGACAACACCATGGATAAAGGAAAATGTGAAGAATGCTGAATAATGATTTTATGCTTTTAGAGGCAGTTGTGGCTAGTTCACAGAGACTTACTTTCTCTGAAATTGTAATCACAGTCGGGGTAGAACCCTGGCCACCGTTTATGACCACATGAAGTGCTCCCCTCAGTCATAGCTGTTTAAACAAAAGGGGGCTAAGAAGGACCAACCAGATTTTCTCTTGGGACCGCAAGAAATTTTTTTTTTTTTTTTTTTTTTTTGAGTCAGACTCTCGCTCTGTCACGCCCAGGCTAGAGTGTAGCGGTGCAATCTTGGCTCACTGCAACCTCCGCCTCTTGGGTTTAAGCAATTCTCCTGCCTCAGCCTCCCAAGTAGCTGGGACTGCAGATGCCTGCCACCATGTCCAGCTAATTTTTTGTATGTTTAGAAATGATGGGGTTTCACCATATTGGCCAGACTGAAAGAAAATCTTTGGCTGGTCTCGAACTCCCAATCTCAGGTGATCTGCCTGCCTCGGCCTCCCGAAATGCTGGGATTACAGGCGTGAGCCAATGTACCCAGCCGAATACATATATTTTTAAAAGAAGAACTTGGGGTCTCTGGTCCGCGCCTCCAAGATGACAAAGAAAAGGAGGAACGACAGTCATGCCAAAAAGGGCTGCGGCCACATGCAACCTATTTGCTGCACGAACTGTGCCCAATGCTTCCCCAGAGACAAGACCATTAAGAAATTCATATTCGAAACATAGTGGAGGCCGCAGCAGTCAGGGATGTTTCTGACGCGAGCGTCTTCGATGCCTTTGTGCTTCCCAAGCTGTATGTGAAGCTACATTACTGTGTAAGCTGTGCAGTTCACAGCAAAGTAGTCAGGAATCCGACTTGTGAAGCCCGCAAGGACCAAACACTCCCACCTTGATTTACACATTTACACCTGCCCCATGACCCCCCCCAAAGCCCATGTAAGGCGCTGAGTCCTTCAAGACTGAAGACAGACTATTCTCTGGAGAAAAATAAAATGGAAATTGTACTTCATATTGCACGTTAAGTGTATCTGTGCCAGATAGGGTGGGGATTTTGTGTGTGGCAGACCAAGTGCGAAGTGACACATATTATTTTCATGGGGAAGAAAGCTTATTCATGTAAACTTTTTCCTGGGCGGGGGGAGTGGGGACAGGGAGACGGAGTCTTGCTCTGTCACCCATGCTAGGTAGAGTGCAATGGTGCGATCTTAGCTCATTGCAACCTCTGTCTCCCGGGTTCAAGTGATTCTCCTGCCTCAGCCTCCTGAGTAACTGGGATTACAGATGTCTGCCACCACGCCTGGGTAATTTTTGTATTCTTAGTAGAGACAAAGTTTTGCCATGTGGGCCAGGCTGGTCTTAAACTCCTGACCTCAGGTAATCCGCCTGCCTCGGCCTTCCAAAGTGCTGGGATTACAGGTGTAAGCCACCTCACCTGGTTAGTCATGTAAATTAAACCTTAATTGTTTGTGGTCATATCCTTGGCCTCACAATTTGCATAGCTGTGTGAAACAAAGGGAGTTTGGGCATCTGTTAAAACAAAACAAAACAACAACAACTTGGGTTAAATTTTAGAGCAAATAACTCATTGCTGTTGTTCCTCAGTTCTCTCTGTAGAGTTAATGATATCCATCTTCTATGTTATGGTGATGATGAAATGAGATAGTGACCGTAAAATGCTTGAACTATCTGTCCCTTCGCACATCATAAGTTATCAAAATATGTGTGTCCACCATAGTTTCTGAGGGAACCAACTTCAAACTAGAAAACTGCTTAGCATTCAACAGGTTGGAAATCTTTAACAGAAAACTGGACGTTTAAACATGACTTCTTGTGGATACAATAGTTGGCGCTAGTGACAGGTACCTACCATCTATTGACCAAGTATTTGGCTGGCACTGTGCTGAGGATCTAAACGTAGTATCTGATTTTATGCCCATGCCACTATGCGGATTTCTATACCTGCTGTGCAAATGAGGATGCTGCAGTTTAGAAAGACCGAACAACAGCCCCAAAGTTCTATCTCTGCTAAATGGCAGATCTGGGACCTGAATTCAAGACAGTATGACCTGCCCCCCAAGCCCTTACACTTAAAACCACCATGTATTATTACCTCCTTCTTCTCATGGGCAAAAGAAACTTCTCATACTGTCATTTCGGCTTTTCTTTGAATATCTCAGCTTTGACAGAGTGCTCCCTTCATCCAAACCCAAATGTTGCTCTTAATAAGCCGGCCGCCTCCTTCCCATATGTAAACGTCTACCTCTGAGTCCATGAGCAGACAGAGACTTTCCAGTCCTGTGAATCGAGCTAATGGCACCACTTCTTCCAGGGCTCAGATTTTAATTAGCTCATAAGTCTGTCACTGGCTGGTGAAATATTTATTTCTCAGGAATACACTTTAGTAATTTATGAATCAGAGTCATACAGTAGAAAGGGGATACGGACTGTTTCTACACTGGCTGTCTGTTTTCATTGGAAGTGCAGCATTCCTCATTGAAAAATCACTGAACTAAAGCCAGCTACTTTTTCCGTATGTGGTATAGAGTCTGTTTGTTTGTGTATGTGGGGTGATTTTGGATTATTGTGATGCTCGCATGTTTGGGTAGGATGTGAAATGAGGGCTATCATGTATTGCCCTGTTGGTGAAGACATTATTAGAAAACTCACAAGTTATTACAGGAAGGAACGAAGGAAGGAGGGAAGGAAGGAAAGAAGGAAGGAATGAAGGGAAGGAGGGAGGGGAGGAGGGAGGGGAGGAGGGAGGGGAGGAGGGAGGGGAGGAGGGAGGGGAGGAGGGAGGGGAGGAGGGAGGAGGGAGGAGGGATGATTTAGAAGTACACAGTACATATTTCAAATTACAAATACTGTATCAGCTGTATTTATTTATTTATGACAGAGTTTCACTCTGTCACCCAGGCCAGAGTGCAGTGGTGTGATCTTGGCTTACTGCAGCCTCAATCTCCTGAACTTAAGTGATACTCCCACCTCAGTCTCCTGAGTGGCTGGGACCAAAGGCACACACCACTACACCCGGCAATTTTTTAAAAAATATTTTTGCCCAGGCTAGTCTTGAACTTCTAAGGTCAAGCAATCCTCCTGTCTTGGCCTCCTGAAGTGCTGTCATTACAGATGTGAGCCACCATGCCACCAGCTTTTATTTTATGTACAAGTTCATTGAAAACTCTCCTAAAACTTGGTAAAAGTATAAAACGCTGTGGGCATTTGGGAGGGTCATATAATATATGTGTAATATTTCTAAATGTACATAACCTTTGACCTAGTAGTTCCATTTTTAGAATTAAATAGACATCATATGCACAAAGATCTACGTAGAAGAATAGTCACTGATGTAGCATTAATAAAACAGAGATCTTTCCCTCTGTCCTTTCCCTTCCCCACTACAAGCTGTGGGATATTCTTAAAACAGAAACTGGATCAAATGACCGTAGCCCCACCCTCCTGCAAAACCCTTCTTCTTATATTGCAAATTCTAAATATAAAACAGTGTACTTTATAAATTATTAGTAATCTATAGCTGTGAAGTATCGTCATACAATATAAATGTATGGGTCCAAGTAGTCACCATATTTCCCCTAAACTAGCTCCTAACATATCTTTTAAAAGATAATTCTTGTCAGGTGGGGTGGCTCAAGCCTGCAATCCCAGCAGTCTGGGAAGTTGAGGCAGAAGGATCCCTTGAGGCCAGGAGCTTGAGAACAACCTGGACAATACGGCAAGACCCCGTGTCTACTAAAAATAAAAGAATTAGCCAGTTATTTTGGGGTGCACCTGTAGTCTCAGCTACTCAGGAAGCTAAGGCAGGAGAATCACCTGAGCCCAGGAGGTCAAGGTTACAGTGAGCTGTGTTGGCACCACTGTACTCCAGCTTGGGCAAGAGAGGAAGACACTGTCTCAAAAAATAATAAATAAATAATAATAACACCAGTAATTCTTTACTCTTTCATTTATTCGATCCACAAATATTCTTAAATGTGTAATGTTTGCCAGGAATGATGCTACGGGCTGGAGATATAACAACAAAAATATGCAGAGACTTTATCCTCATATAATTTATGGGCTTGCATTTATTTTATTTTAGTTTAAATTAATATACCATAAATTTGAAAGTTTGGATGTACAATATCATAAATGTTAACATAATTTATAGATTCTTACAACAGCTGTGCAATTAGGAAGCAGAAGAGTTCCGTCACCCCACAAACTCTCTTGTGTTATTCATTTGCAATCACCCTTCCCTCAACCCCTAATCCCTGGCAACCCCTGATCTTTTCTCCCCAACCCTACAGCTTTGTTTCTTGCCCATGTCATAGGAATGGGTTTATACAGTACGTTATCTTTTGAGACTGGCTTCTTTCTCTTAGCATAATGCTTTTGAAATAGATCCAAGTTGTCACATGTATCAATAGCTGTTCCTTTTTATTGCTCAGTAGTATTCCACATGTACATGTCATACTTTAAATTCGTCTATTTGAAGACCAATGGCTTGTTTCTAGGGGGCTATTCCAGAGTTGCTATACATGGTCATGTCCGTGTTTCTTATAAACATACATTTTCATTTCTTTGGGTAAGAAACCCAGGAGTGGGATTGTGAGGCTTTATGATAAGTATATATTTAACTTGGTAATAGACAGTCAAAATGTTTTTAAAACGTCTGCATCGTTTTACGTTCCCACCATCAGTACAGGAGAAATCCAGTTTCTCTGAATCCTCAACAGTACTAAGGATTGTCAATTTTTTTTTTATCTTATGCCTCTACTAGATGTTTAATGGTATCCCATCCTAGCTTTAATTTGCATGTGCTGAATGGCTAATGACGTTAAACACCTTTTCACGGTTTTTTGTTTTTTAGGTTTTCGCCTTATGAATATCCTCTTTTCCCTCCACCCAGGACCCAATAAGAAAGGAGTATGAATATACTCTAAGTGAAGTGACTAGTCATGCCTTCTCCCCGTTATTAAAATAGTTTCTTTGCTTTCTTACTTTTGTGTTTTGAGAGTTCAAAACATATTCTAGATACTGAACATTTTGTCAAGTGTGGTTTACAAATATTTCTTTACAGACTCTTGTCTTTTTTAACAGAGTCCCTCACGTAGAATTTATTAACAATTTTGTTAAGTCAAATTAAGCCTTTTTGGGGAGGTGAGATTGTGCCTTTGGTATCATGGCCAAAAATTCTTATTTTAACTCCTTTGGACGTGAATATTTTATCCATGTGTTCTTCTAAAACTTTACAGTTCTGCATTTTATATTTAGATCTATGATCCATTTTGAGTTAATTTCTGTGTAAGGTATATGATTTGGCAAATGTATATGCAATTATTCCAACACCAATTGTTGAAAACAAAATCATTTTTCCTTTGATTTTGCACCTTTTCTAACATTTAATTAAGGATATTTTGTCGGTCTATTTCTGGAGTCTCTATTTTGTCCAATTGATTAATGTGTCTACTCCTTTACCAGTTTGCACTACCTTTATTACCATAGGCTTATATAAAATAAATTAGATATACTCATCTAATTTTATTCTTCTTTATTTTGGATATTCTAGTTTTTGTTTTTCCCTATAATTTTTAGAATCTTCATGTTCATAGCTACAAAAATGCCTGCCAGCATTTTGATTTGTATTGTGTTAAGCTTATACATCAATTTGTACAGAATTAACACTTTTACCATGTTGAGTCTTTGAATCTATGTATATATTTTAGATTTTCTTTTTTTTAATTTCACAAATATTTTATAGTTTTCAGCATAAAGATCTCTTATATGTTCATTATATTTATAGCTGAGTATTTCATTTTTTGGAACAATTGTAAATGGTTTGTTTTTAAGTTTTGGCTTCCAAATCTTCTTTCCTAGTATATAGATATATGATTGATATTTGTGTTTTCATCTAAGAGGTTTTAGAGTTCCTTGGGATTTTATAAATAGACAATTACATTATCTGTGAATAAAGATGCCCTTGTATGTTAATTTCCAATCCATATATAGAATCTATAATTCTTTTTCTTCCTTATTGTAGTGAGTAAGATTTCCAGTACTGGGTGGCAGAGGTGTGGTGAGAGTGGAGCTCCTTCCTTATTCCTGCTCTACTGGAGAAAATAGTCACTTTTTCACCAATAAGTATGATATTAGTTGTGGGGTTGTTTATAGATATCCTACCAGGTTGTGGAAGGTACCTTCTATCTCTAGTTCGTTGAGAGTTTTTATCAACAATGTACATTAGCTTTTATTTTCAAATACTATTCAGCACTATTTTATAGGGTCATGTGTTAGTTTTCTTCTTTATTGTGTTAATATGGTACATAACATTGATTTTTTTCAATATGAAAACAGCTTTGCACTCCTGGGATTAACACTATGTGGTCATGCTATGTTATTATTTTTCTATATTATATGTGTTCCATGATATATGTTTAACATATATGTGTGTGTGTATATATATGTATGTGTATATATAATATTATATATAGCCTGGTTTGGTATCAGATTAATGTTAGACTCATAAACTGAGTTGAGAAGTATATCTTCCACTTCTATTTTCTGGAAGAGACTGTGTATAGTTTTTTGTTTTTTTTTAAAGTTTCGTGGAATAGCCAGTGAAACCATTTGTGTCTGAAAATTTTTATTTTGGCAAGATATTTTAAATAAGTCTACTGAACCATTCAGCTTATCTTGTTTGTTTTGAATAAGTTTTGGTAATGGTTGTCAAGGAATTAGTCTATTTCATGTAAGTTGCTGACTATATGTGCATAGATTATTTGTATTATTTCGTTATAATCTTTTTAATTTGTGTGATGTTTGTAATTTTTGTCATCTCTGCTTTTTGTCAGTCTTGCTAGAATAGATTCATCACTTCTATGCTTTGAAAGAGCCAGATTTAGGTTTGATTGCTTTTTGATTTTCAAATTCATTGATTTTTTTATCTTACATTTAGTATTCCTTTCTTTCTCTTTGCATGTATTTGGTTTTGATTTGCTTTGTTTTTTTAATAGTTTCTTATGCTGTGCAGTTAACATTGTTGATTTGAGAATGTTCTTGTTTTCTAATAGAAGCATTTAGCATTATATATATCCCTCTAAGCACTGCTTTAGCTTCCCACCATATATTTTGTAAAATGTATTTTCACTTAAGTTCTATAATTCCCCTTGAGACTTCCTCTTTGAACTAAGGGTGATTTAGACTTTGCTGTTTAATTTCCAAGTGCTTTTAGATTTTTTCCAGTTTATTTTATGTTACTGATTTCTAGTTTAACTCAATTTTGTCAGAGGAAAACAACTATATGATTTCAATTATTTTAAACTTGTTAAGTGTTTTATAACACAGAATATGTTTTATCTCGGTAAATATCTCATGTGGACGTGAACAGAACAGACATCCTGCTGTTGTTGGATGGTGTTGATTATACATTTTAACTATGTTTTGTTGGCTGATGGTGTTGCTTAGTACTTCTACAGCTTCGTTAATTTCCTCAATTGTAATTTTATCAAATAGTGAGAGGGACTTCACTTATGTTTGTAGATTCTCCACTTCTCTTTTCAGTTCCATCAGTTTTGGCTTTATTTTAAAGTTCCGTAGTTTGTGCATAAACAATCAAGATTGTTTAGGATTGTTTTGTCTTTTTGGTGACTTGGCCCTTTTATCATTACATAATGTCCTCCTGTATATCTGGGTGTCTTTGTTTTGTTTCGTCATTTTTCTCTGAAGTTGACTTTGATCTGTAGTGAAACATATCAAAGCGAAACAGACAGGGTAGGAGTTGCCCTAAATATGTCCCATCTAACTCGAAATGGAACTCCCCCATGGATTTTTGAATTGTCAGTTGTCAGTTTACTGGTTCTATCTGCCACAGTCATTTGAGCTTCCTGAAGATAGCTCCTTTATTGTACTTTTTACTATTTACCTCTAGAGGCTGGCATCATGGCCACCAGAGTAGGTGTTCCACAAGTCTGATAACTTAATAAATCATTCACCATAGGGAAACATGAGGATAGCTGGTCAATTATGCACACACAGACACACATGCATATGTGCATGTACACAAAAAAATTACTGCCTTCTGCATACAGTAATAGAGCACTGCCTGGGTGGGATTTGTGTGGTGTACGTTTCTAGTCTGAGTCAAATGCATTGTCGTCCTCAGATCAAGAGCACACATACATTGCAACACTTGCCTAGACTCTGCATGTTGCTTACTTTTACTGACTGGGTTTTATTCGGTTACGAAATGCCCCACCTGCCAAAAGCAACCTTGATCTCTCCCCTTGAGTGTCCTCTGGACCACAGAACTGACTAAGCAAGTACATCCAATATGTATTTGCTACCAAAGTCACAGAAACAGTCTGCCACATGTTCCTAAAAATCATATCATAACCATAACAACAACAGTTAAGAGATCCGAGCAAGTTCTCTATGTGCTCTGTTTGGTATATTCTTCCATTCTCTCTTTCTGTGCCCTGGTAATTCTTCACAAGGCTAAATGCTTCTATTCTGTCCTTCTGTGCATGATTTTACCAAATTCTTGTGGTGTGCATCCCTGAGGATTCTTCTCACCATGATCCCCACATCCTAACATTCATGCCTTTGCTAATCCCTCCTTGAATGTGAGCAGGACTCACAACTTGTTTCTAACCAATGGAATATGACAGAAGTGATGAGATATGTATCATTGTGTGTATACAATTATATAAGGTTTATTTTAATTTCAGTAGCTTTAGGGGCACAAGTGGGTTATGGTTACATGGATGAATTGTATAGTGGTAAAGGCTTGGCTTTGAGTGTACTGTCAACTGAATTGTATACCGTGTACCCGATAGGTAATTTTCCATCCTTTGCCCTACTCCCAGCCTCCCTCTTTCTGAGTTTCCTACTTGAACAGGCATTTCTCAAAAGATGAGAATGGCCAAAAAACGGCCAACAAACATGAAAAAAATGCTTATCAGTAATCATCAGGAAAATGCAAATTAAAACCACAATGAGCTACCACCTTTCCCCAGCCACAATGACCACTGTTAAAAAGTCAAACAACAACAGATGTTAGCATGGATGTGGTGAAACAGGGACTCTTATATGCTGCTGGTGGGAATGTAAATTAACCTCTGTAGCAAACAGTATGCAACAGTATACAGATTTCTCAAAAGGCTAAAAATAGATCTACCATTTGATCCAGTAATCCCACTACTGGATATCTACCCAAAGGAAAAGAAGTCACTGTATGAAAAACAGACATGCATGTGCATGCTTAATACGGCACAATTCACAATTGCAAAGAGAGGAAACCAACCTAAGTGATTGCATAAGATTATAGCAACTCTCTTGCTGGATCTCTCTCCCTCCCTGTCTCTCTGTCTCTCTCTCCCCCCATTGCTGGATGGGCAGAAGCAAGCAGCCATGAATCCCGCAGCTACAACAAAATGAATCCTGCCAGTAACCTGAGGGAGCTTGAAAGCAGATCCTGTTCCAGATGAGTCTCTAATGAGAACCCAGTCCTGGCTGATACCCTGACTGCAGTCTATTAGATTCTAAGCAGAGAACCCAGCTAAGCCATGCCCAAATTTCTGATACCCAGGAACTATTAGATAACAAAAGAGTGTTGTGTTAAGCTTCTGCAGGTGGTAATGTGCTATGCAGCGACCAAACCTAACACAATTATTCCAAAAGCTCTATGAGATCAGTATTATTACTCCCATTTTTCAGATGGGGTACTGTAGATCGTGGTAAGTTAGCAGATTTGCCTAAACTCACACATTAAGTAATTGGATAAGCTATAATTCCAGCTTACACTATCTCTGATTCCACAAGCTGTGCTGTTAATAATCATGCCCCATGTTGCTTCCCTTCCCACCTCCACACTTTACAGAAAAACACATAGTATTTGAGGGTTGTTGACACATTACCACTGAATCAAAAGTATTCTGTAAATTTTCTAATTAAATAACATTATAAGCTAGGCTGTTAATACAATGAAAGGATCAGTTTTCCCCCGTGAGTTTAAAATGTGTCAATGCACTTGTTACGAAGCCCAAAATACTTAGCTACTCTTCCAACCTGCCACTTCTCTGCCCTCCCATTCCAGCCCTCACTTTACTATCTTTTCTTCAACCCTACGGAACTGCTTGCAGTTTTGCAGATATATCATTATTTTAGCTGCTTTTGAGTATTTATAGCTGATGTTTGACAAAACTGTCCTCTCTTTTGTCTTCACGTCCCTAACTCTTTCTTGGCCTACATATCTCAGCAGAAACAACCCCTTCTCTCTGGACTTTTTCTGCCTGATTCTTCTCAAGGTTATGTCCTCCCATAGAATCCCAAACTTCCTCTCCTTAGCACACATGACACATTATTTAAGTCTTGTGTTGCTGACTCCCACAAGAATCCAGAACCCTTGAGGGGATGGTCTGTATTCTGTGCGTGCTATTATATGCCTCTGCATAGCACCATGCCTGGCACCAAGGAGGTGGTCAATACCTGTCATCCAAATGCAGGTCGGGCATTTCCAGAGCCCTCTCTGTCTCCACTTACCTTAACAGTAAACAGAGTGCTACTTAGTGAATAATCTAACGGTAGCTTAACTGGCATTCCACCAAGTCACATGAATTGCATTTTCCAACTCCCACAGCCCTGGACAGCTGCTGTCGGTTTTCCTTTTCTTTTCCAAAAGGTTTGGTTTAAGCTTTAACGGACTCATTAAGTGGAAATATACAGTAACCTGGAGCAGAAGCAAATCCAGAGTTTGACTATTTATTTACTTGTGAAGTGAGGCCTCATTTCAATAAACTGGTTTGAGAGGAGAGTTAGGGATGGGCAGAGATGTTACTGCATTTGACTGCAATATTGCTATCCCTACTGGGAACCATGGCCATGAAACGTAATACTTTGCCTCAAAAGTACTTTGGATGACACCTCACAAACTACTCATGAGGACAATTTTCCTTTACCCCTAGGCTTTCAGAGGCAGATAGAGCAGCTTGGATAGCCAGGATTTGATTGGTTTATTGCATGGGCCTTCTCTCTGTATATTCAGGAAGGTGGTGAAAATGAATTGAGACCTAAAATGCAACTGGTGAATGGGAGAAAAATGCAGTGCATGACACAGAGAAGAGAATTTCAGAAGCCACTGTTTTCTGTGCCTCAGTTTCCTTATCTGTAAAATAGGTACTGATTGGTACAGAGAGGGCTGTTATGAAGACCAGATGAGAAAGGTCACATGGCCACTGAGTACAGTGCCCGGCACAATGGTGGTTCCATATATGTGAGCTTTCATTATCCCTACCTTTGATACACAGTTGATACAATATTAAGTCCCCAATAAGTGTCATTGGCTGTTATACCCATTACTGCTGTTTTATGGTTTTCTCAGTGCTCCCCAGGGTAGGCATTTAATAAATGTGGTATAAAGCCTGTAACATGGTCCCCAGTGATCCCTGTTCTTGTGTAACTCCCTCCCCTTTGGGACAGGCTAGATTAATTAATTATAGGAATGAAAAAAATGCAGCATGAGAGATGGAATGTCACTTCCTAAATTAGGTAATAAAAGCAACTGGATTCTCTGCCTTGGGTGTCCCCTCTTTCATTCTCTCTCGAATTGCTTATTCTGGAGGAACTATGTCCTTTGTCCCAAGGCACCTTTCTAGAGAGTTCCCTGTAAATTTGTGGGCAGCAAATCTCGGGCCTGCTAACAGCCAGGTGAGAGAGCTCAATGAAGGTCCCCCTCCAGCAGAGCCTTGACACAATTTTAGCTCCCACCAACACCAGCCAAAACTACTCAGCAAACATGCTTTTGGACTCTCAGCCCACAGCAACTATGAGGGGGTACTTATGTAGCAATGGATAACTAAGGCAATAGAATTAGTTTCTGTTTTCCATTAGAATATAAGTTCTATAGGTAGGACTTTCATATTTCTTATTTGCTTCCATGCATCTAAATCCTAGCAACATTTCTGGCACACAACAAGTAATCAGAAATACATTTTTCCATGAGTGACTGGAGGCCACCATCAAGATTCAGTAACATGGAAATGTCCCCACCTCACTTACATCCCTTTTCATCAGTTAATTAAAAAAATAGCAGTTTTCTTCATAAAAGTTGTAGCACTAAATGCTAACAAAAATATATATGTTGGAAACTTATTCGAAGGATATTATATAATACATGATTTTTAAGCAAAGGCTTTGGGATATTTTTCAAACACAAACTCAGTGAGTTAAAGAAGCTGAAGAAGCATTCCTTAAGGGGCTAAAGAGTAAATACTCTTACCCTGTTTTCAACCTCAAATCACTTCTCCAGTTCCTAACAGCAGTGGCTTCACAGCTAAGTGACCTTACCCTACCCAGACAATTTCCCAAAATTTGGTTTGCTCCAAGACAAACCACGCAACACACTGTGTGTATTTCTCAGACCTTTGTGATTTGGCTTCATGAAAACCACTAGAGTTATCACACCTAAAACTAAGGATGATGAGTTAGCAAGACAGAGAAGCACATGTAAACAGAAAGCCAAGTTGCCATGCACCTAGCAGGACTCTCCATCAATGTAGAAAGGAAAAAGGTACAAGGACTCTCATTTCCAGCAAGGAAAAAGGTACAAGGACTCTCATTTCCAGCAAGGCAGAGGAAGAAGGCATGAGGCACGACTCAGCCCAGGAAGAAAAGGCACTTCAGAACCATTCAAATGACAGAAGAGAAAGATCTTGGGCTAGAGGAGATAAATAGATGGTATTCAATTTCTCATTAGGCTTATGGTGTCACTTTGATTTGGAACCATGTTCCACTGCTAATTTTCACAGTGCTTGAGTGCTTCTTAAAATGAATAGCACTCACTCATGCTTTCATGCAGACTGCGTGGTACATTTCTGTGCCTTTATTAAAGGGTACAGTGAGCATATACTTCCTTCCCAGGGGTAGAAATTTAGAACTGTTAGATATGTGACCTTGGACCTCCATAGCAAAATGGCAGCTACCCAAGTAGTCATAGTTTTTTTCATTCCAGCTTGAATATAAAATCTCCAAAATGTGTACACAAGTACACTCATGCACACACACAATCACTTTCCTATTTTGTAATTTGCAACCTTAGCAACTCCACATAAAGACTGATCTGCCTCTGAAAACCAACTATCATCTCTTAAGTACAAATGAGAGTTAAAATCTCAAAAGGTTTAAGATTTCGTTTTTCTTAAAATAGCCCAAGTCTGAGGTGAGAGAAAATTTTGCCAAATATGAGGTGAGAGTTCTCTGCTCATAAAACTCATTGCACATTCATTATTGATCAAATAATTATACATTCACTAAGCACCCATGATGCAAAAGGCACAAGTGATTTTTTTTTAAAAGCTCAAGGATTTTACTTCTAGGAATATATCCTACAAAAAGAAATCACCCATGCACACTGAGATGCATGACCTGAGAGTGCCATTGCGAATAACTGTGAAAACTTGGCAGTGGGAGGGAACTTTCGTGCCTATCAATAAGGAAGCAAATATACAAAAAAAAAAAAAAAAAAAAAGCGAATACATCTATAACATAGGAGGTTATACAGCCTTGCAAAGAAAAAAACAGATCTCCACATGTTGACATGCAACAATCTCCAAGATGTATTTCTTGGGTGGAAGGATATTGAGTCAGAAGACACTGTATAGTATGGTACTCTATGTTAACATAATATATATTTTACACACGTTCATCATGTGGCTCCAATGGCGTAGGTGCATAATTGCATAATATATTGCTGTTATAATACATCTAAGTAGTCGAATATCAGCAATGGAATCTGATTCAACCAAATACATAACAAGATGGAAAGGGAAGTGGGAGGATATCGTCAACGGGAGGAGAAGATAGCGTGTAGATGAGAAAGAAGGGAAACTTTTTATCGTTCGCTTTGTAAGAATCTTTACCGTTGAGACTTCAGAACAGTGCTTTTCACTGTATTGTATAAGTCCTCAAAGTCCAAAAAAGACAGAGAACTACAGAGCACTACCCAAAATGACTCACAGGTGCACTCTTGTGTCTCCATTCAAATCACCTGCATAGAATATGCAGGCTCCAGGTCTCCTCAGAAAGCTCAATGTATTTATGTATCTATGTATTTATTTAGTTGACAAATTAAAATGTATATATCTGCAGAGAGCTCAAACATTAATTGACCATGGTTCAACATGTGCCTGAAGCAATAGGAAAAATTAATTATCCATTCTGTCCAGCTCGCAAAGCTTTCTCTGACTCCAGTTTGATGGGTCTGACTCACCCCTGAATTCATGTAATAACAACCCACCACTTTGGCAGTACCTTGCAGAGGGTGCCAGCACTTGCAGAGGTGCTTTCTGATTTCATTCTTTCCAGAAAACATTAGTTAAATTAGGTAAGTAGCATTATAGCCCAGCCATCCCCATTATTGCTATCATTACTAGTATTCCTGTTTCACAAATCATAAAATAGAGGCCTGGAACAGATGAGTAAGTTGCCTTTTGTCACACAACTAACAAATTGCAGAAATGAAGCTCAAACCTGAATCTTGTGAACCAAGATCTCAAGAGCTTTTCACTTTGACCCATTTGCAGATGGACACACACACACACAAACACACACACACACACAGACACAGTTTACATATTGAAGCTGGATTTAAGATAACCTTAAATTTTCAACCTCAGCCATTATTTATTATCCATAAACAGTGTGAAGCTATTATAGGTTCTGAATAGGAGCTATTAAAGGTTCTGACTTGATGGACAATATATGTTAAAACAATTAGTTTGTTAGGCTGGGCATGGTGGCTCATGCCTGTAATCCCACCTATTTGGGAAGCTGAGGCGGGCGAACCACTTGAGGCCAGGAGTTCGAAACCAGCCTGGCCAACAGGGCGAAACCCGTTTCTACAAAAAATATAAAAAGTTAGCCAGGTGTGGTGGCATGCGCCTGTAGTCCCAGTTACTTGGGAGTCTGAGGCTGGAGGATCACTTGAACCCAGGAGGTGGTGGTTACAGTGAGCCGAGATTGCACCACTTCACTCCAGCCTGGAAGACAGACCTCATTTCAAGAAAACGATTTGGTTTGTTGACTATGTACAAGGTGGATGGCAGAAAAAAAGTTTGTGTGATTCTGAATTTTCTCATCAGAAACTTTAATATTTCAAGACCTGGTCTAACACATAAGATCATAGGATATTTTTGTTTCTAATGAAATCAATTTCTGTCTCACACACACACTTACCTCCCTTCCTCTCTTTTCTCATCTCATGAAAAGTACAATTTGTGTAGGCCAAACTGTATCTGTCCTTCAAGGGTTAAGCCTCCAAGAATTCAGTGTGAGAAGTCAGCTTATCAATTGTGAATGAGACCACTCGCAGAACCTGCTAAATCAGCCTGTCAGCAGTTTTTCAATTCAGCTGATCAATTTATACATGTGGATGTTAGCCCTGGAATTATAAAGTTTACTTCTCTCCTTTGGGGGGAAAAAAATCAAATAGATTGGCCAGAACCTTGAAGATTAAAAAAAAAAAAAGGTACAAAATAACAATCAGAATAGTTTTGTAAAGACCAGGTCCTTTCAGACTAATCTCATCTTCCCCAGAAGAAGTTTTATACAAGGCATGGGTATGAGCCATTTCAATCCAAGCAAATACTTAGTAATTTACTCCTAAGACTCCCAGGATACTCAGATATTGTTTCATCTGGTTTAAGACACAGAGGATAAGCTGAGAAAGCTGATATATTCAGTATCTCTTCCTTTTCTCACTACCCTTCCCCCATCAGCAGAATTGTATTCCACACTGCACACATTTAAAAATGTAATATAATCAAAGGAAGCATTATTCTTACAAAGGCTATTAAAAGAGCTAAGTAAATTCGTACAGTATAATAAAAATGATTTATTTACTATGAGGAAAAAATGGTAGGGAAAATAGTGCCGCTCAGCTCCATCTGCAAAATCAGGTTCCCATAGAATATTAATCTTCATTGATTAGCTAGGAAGAAAAGCAAAGCTTTACACTTTCACTTCTACGGTGTAAGTTAATTAAAATACTTCCATTTGACAAAGGCCCATCTGATCACACCGAACTCCTTAATACTGAGCGTTGCAGAATATTCTATTTGCTTCTTGAAATCATCAATTTATGTCCAACAACATCTGTAGGAAAATGAGATTTGCCACATGTCTTGAGATAGTGAACCATAGTTATTTGGCGTTTCAAAAACAGTATTTTTTCTTAACCTTTATGTGTGTGTGTGCCATGCCCTTCTAGGAGAAAAACAACAAAGAAATGAAGATTTCTTCCCAGAAATACTGTACGATACACAATTTCAGGGAGAACATGGATGCCCTGGTGTCCTTTTACTACCCAAAGTTAAAAATCTTAATTCTATATCACAGGTGCCCCTGGGATGGGGGAGAACATATATTCTTTACCTGTCATATACTAGAATAAATGTAAACAGACATTCCAGCCTTTAGTCACTAAATTTTCTCCTGTGACATGATCACTTTGTAATATTATGTGCACAATTTTAAGAAAAAGTCAAAAATTTTGTTTTTAGACTATTAATGCCAGGCTCTATTTTGTTGACTCCTGCTTCATTTAACTATGGGGAATGAATATGGTTTAGGTTTCTTCATGTCTCACGTTAATATTCCAAATGTCACCAGAGCAACTACACTAATCTTCGTGCCTAGAGATCCCTCCTGGCTATTAGCCACTGTGTACTCAAAGTTCTTAGATTTTATAGTTAAAATAACCAACTATGCAACTACTGTGCTCAGGCTCTCCTTGAGCCTGAGCCCTGTGTTAATTTGTTCAAGTCTTGTCTCCACTCATATTTGCTGTGTTTGGCAAGCAACTTCATCTTTCAACCCCTCAACGTACTCAACTGTAAAGTGGGAATTATCTTTGTTTTTCAGAGTCAGGATCTTTCTCTGTCACCCAACCTGGAGTGCAGTGGCATGATCATAGTCACTGCAGCCTCAAACTCCTAGGCTCAGAGGATCCTTCTGCCTCAGCCTCCCTGAGAAGCTGGGACTACAGGAGGGTGGTGCCACACCTGGCTATTTTTTCTTTTTTCTTTTGAGACCGGGGTCTCGCTATATTGCCCAGGCTAGTCTCACACTCCTGGCCTGAAACAATCCTCCTTCCAAAGCCTCCCAATGTGCTGGGATTACATGCCTGAGCCACCACACCGAGACTCTTAGTGATTAGTATTAGCAGGCTTCTAAATAAACAGTTGAATTATAACTCCTCTCCCTCTAGGATAATCAGGCTTGTTTGTTTTACTCTGCAGTGTCCTTAATAATCCCTATCATAGTTTATAATTTTATATTTGTCTGTGAGATTATCTGATAGCGGGCTCTTTCCCTTGCATGAAATGAAAAGTTCAATGATGGCTAGTGACTTGGTCCTAGCACCTCACCCCATCATGTGCAGGGCTGTGCCAAAGAAGGTGTCAATTCAGGTTTGTTCAGCAAATGAGTGAATGAAATTGCTCAAAGGAGTCATCTCCACTTTGCATTTTTGGATCTGGAATGACCCCTCTTCTTTTCCACCTCAAGACCCTTTACTCCTTGCATCTACTAGTGTAATTAAATAAAGGAGGACTATCTGCACCTATATGGCTGTCTCTACTCTTAGAGCCCTTTCCCCTAAAACTGGGCTTGTGATCCCTGGGTTGTGCAAAATTCTACCATTCCCATTTGCAGCTTCCATCTGCAGAGACCTCCCTCTATTTTTAGGTGAGTCACTCTGTCACTCACCTGGATCACAAGGGCCCAAAGATATACCACCTTCCTTCCATACATCCATCTGGGGGCCTTGCTTTCCTTCTGGGTTCCAAATTGCCTTAGGCTTCTGAGAGGCAGTCAGTAACTCAATCATTTCATTGGCAGTAGTTAAATCTGATGAGAGGGTTTGGTTGCAGGGATTTGCTCCTTTTCTCTTTGTTTCAGGGCATGGTCAAGGGAGAAGGGGGACAGAATAGCAACCTTTGGAGACGTTTGCATCCAATAATATATGAGGCCCCAAGGCTAACATTTAGAAAATCTTTTGGTATCCTTTACACTTGTTTTATCTATTTTTCTACTTTTAAGATTAGTTTTCCAAAACTGAAAATCCAGTACATTCACCTTGGAAATACTTAAAGTAATTAAAAGAGGTGGCTCTTTTTCCATCCTCACTTCCCTGCTCATCAATAAATTTTCACAAGTTAGCAGTGTCTTGTATTTCCCTATGCTGCACATACATTGCCCTCTTTTCCATCCCACTGACAAATGCGAGCCTACCACACATAATGCTATGCTTCATGCTTTTTTCCTCCTTGACCATATGTCTGAGAGTTTGTTGAATGTCAGCACAGACAAACCAACTTCCTTCTTTTCATAGATGCATAGTATTCAACCATAAATATATATCATGACTCGTTTCACTAGTCCATCCTTGACGGGGATTTAGGTACAACAAACAAGATTTCCATGAGCCTCGTAATACACGCATCTTTGCGCACAGGGGTGAGTATGTCTCCAAGATAAATTTCCACTAATGCCATCAGAGGATCAAAGAATATGGACAATTTTAACTGTGGTGGATGTTGCAAAATTGTTGCATTACTTTAAGCTCCTATGCTCAGTGTCGACTTTCCTATTTTACAAGCAATTACTCATATGTCTAACAAATTCCACTCAACCATACGCAAACACAAACACCTACAGGCACATATAGAATCACCTTGTGCACCACCATATACCCAGCACCTAGAAACATATCCTGGAGACAGTGAATGTTTAATAAATGTTTAACAGATCAACGAATGGATGAATCAGTTTTATACCTAGCCTTTGTGATGTTTAATATCTGAAAGTCCTATATTGCAGTGCACTTCAACTTGTGCATGTTTTCAAATTCTTCAGGAAGCAAACAAAGGACAAACTGTACTGAAATAAAATAGGAAGGAGTTCTTGATTGTTAATGAGGGGATTGTGAGCAGATATGTTGAGCTCCCTGAACACCAGCTCCCCATTAATCCTTCTCCCCAGTGCTTCTGATTCCAGAGTTGATGCTCATGATGACCCCAAGGCTGTTCTAAACCATCAGGGATTAAACTGTGTCGAACACAATTTTCCTGGAATGTATTTTGTCTTATGCTAATTCGCTGAAAATTGGTCATCCACATATCTAATTTCTGGGATCAGAATGATGAACCAGCATCTTTGCTTGGTTCATCTTTTCACTTCTCTACACCATCTCCCCCAATCTTATGTCACTGTCATCCCCCTTTTTCTTTCCTAGGTTCAACTGCATTTTCCAAAATAATAACAGAGATAAGAAAAGGAGAGGTAAGGCCAGGAGTGGTGGCTCACAACTATAACCCCAGCACTTTGGGAGGCCCAGGCAGGTGGATCACCTGAGGTCAGGAGTTCGACACCAGCCTGTCCAACATGGAGAAACCCCATCTCTACTAAAAATATGAAATTAGCCTGGTGTGGTGACGCATGCCTGTAATCCCAGCTACTCAGGAGGCTGAGGCAGGAGAATTGCTTGAACTCGGGAGGCGGAGGTTGCAGTGAGCTGAGGTGGTGCCATTGTACTCCAGCCTGGGCAACAAAAGTGAAACTCCGTCTCAAAAAAAAAAAAAAGAAAAAGAAAAAAAGGAGAGGTACAGTCTACTTTTTTCAAGTGAGAAAATCCCTCCACCCGTTAGCATCAAGCAAACACAGGTTTTAGACCACGGGTACAGAAAACAAGGAGGTTATTGTTAAAGACGTTTAAGATCCTTTTCAGACACAAAAAAGACATATGGAAAAAAGATTAGAATACTTTTATTCTGTGTAGGCTTAATAGCTATAAAAAGTAACTCCACCTCCTCTATGATTCCATTTATATAAAATTCTAGAAAAGGCAAGCTAGTGTATAGAAATAGAAAGTGGATTGGTGGTTGTCTTGGGGAGGGTGGAAGGGGAGGAGCAGAAAGAAGGATGTCAGCGAGGTAGGAAGAAGCTTCTAGGGTAGCAGAGATATCCACTACCTTGATTAAAGTCAAGGTTGCACGGGTATGCACAGAAGTTATCAAAATGTACACTTTGCATATGTACAGTTTACTATTGTTAATCTTTCCTCAATAAAGCTGTGTTTAAGAAAATAAAACACAGATTCCTGAGTAAGGAGAGCAATGTTGTACAAGAATCGAAGAATTCTAAGGTGAGATTCAGCCTTCACCCTGGAGTGGCCCCCTTCCAGTCTGAGCTAATCATACCCCCAGAATATGCTGTGTTAGATGAGAATATCTACTGTCTGTCTGCCCCAGAAGCCATTTACATCCCTGAAGAAAGGTTCCCACCTTGCTCTCCAGTTCACAGTGTGCTGATCTCCCACGGGTTTACTACCCACCAGTCACTCAGTCTTTGCACCCAGCAATCTCTCTCAGCCTCGGTGGCTTTGCAGTTTCTGCTCTCCCTGGATAGAATGTTCTTCCATTTCGGCTCTTTGCATATGTCCTCCCCACTTTCAAAAACAGGCTTAAATATCACCTCCCCGTAGAAGTCTTTCCTAACATCATAGCACTTACCACAGGCTGCAATTATGCATTTGTTCATTTGGTGTTTTTGTTTGTTTGTTTGTTTGTTTAACTGTACGTCTCTTACATGGGAATGCAAGCTTCGTGGGATTAGGGACTCATCCATTTCCTCATTGCCGCATGCCCACTGCCAAGAACAGTGTCCGGTGCATGATAAATACTGGTGTCATGAATTAATTAATATACTATTTTGTTTGTGTATCTGTTTAACGCTGTCCAGTAGACTCCTTTTAGGGCATCTGCTCATGTCACTCTCTAATTCTCCTTAATAATTTGGTGCTTCTTTGTGGCAGCAATTATGTGTCATGAACTTATATCTCAAGCACCTAGCATGGAGCTCACACGTGGTAGGATTTCCATAAATGTTTAAATTAAATCAAATCATTACACAAGAAACAAAATTATTATTATTATTATTATCATGCCAGGACCTTGAGACAGACAGATGTCTAAAATGTAAAAAAAAAAAAGGCCCTAAGCACGTAGAAAACACAAATGTTTAAGCCAAAAGGCAACAAGTAGTGTGGAATTAATGACCTACTGAATTATAAAGGAATCCCAAAGACTTAAGTTCATCACTTACAATCACCAAGGCTGTTTTGGTTTTTCTTTCTGTTTACCACCAGAAATATAAAATGAAGAATAAAGAGCTGTAAAATATTGTTCAGTCTGACTCCATTTGCCAATTCTCAACTAGCCTTACCATTTAATTAAACAAAGCTGTACCTTCTCTGAGCAGGATGAATAACAGTAACTTCTAGAGATGGAAACTCACCTATGTGTTTACACACACGCACACGCACACATTCACGCACACACAGTCATTATGCACCTGATACACAAAAACAAAAAAGAGCCCACAGGAGAAATGGACTCCAAGTGTACTGTGTCTTCACAGGTCATGACGCTGCCACAGATTCACAGTAAAGGAGTTTCAAGGCACAAGGAGGAATTCAAGACAGGAAGTGAGCATACTGAGTAGTTCTAAATATTCCAGAACTGTCCGCCCCGTGAATACCAGAGAGTCGTACTGTAAGAAATCCTCCTGGACTGAGTAGTTTCATAGAGTTGTCATTAGCACAGACAAAGACTAGGCAAAGAACAACTGTTTTCCTTCCTTAGCATTTATTGTCTACCTACACCTCTCCTGAGTGAAACCACACCTCCTCCATTCTCAGATGAGATGGTTCCTCCAACGCAAATGCCCATCAATCCAATGAGTGGATAAAGAAACTGTGATATCTCTATCTCTATCTCTCTATCTATAGATATAGATTATTTATTTATATATCTATATCTACAGATATCTATAGATTATATATTTATATCTGTATCTATAGATATGATGGAATATGACTCAGCTATTAAAAGGAATGAGTCGATGGCATTCGCAGCAACCTGGATGAGATTGGAGACTAACTCAGGAATGGAAAACCAAACATTGTATGTTCTCACTCATAAGTGGGAGCTAAGCTATGAGGGAGCAAAGGCATAAGAATGATACAATGGACTTTGTGGACTCAGGGGAAAGGGTGGAAGGGGAGTAAGGGATAAAAGACTACAAATTGGGTGCAGTGTATACTGCTTGAGTGATGGATGTACCAAAATCTCACAAATCACCACTAAAGAACTTACTCATGTAACCAAACACCACCTGTGCCCCAAAACCTATGAGAATAAAAAATTAAGAAAAAAGAAAATAGGTGAAGACGAAAAAAAAAAAAAAACAGATCAGATGGTTCCAGAGAAGAAGATTACGGATTGGCTTCCATGGGTTGTCACGTGACCTATACCAGGCCAGTCTCTATAGACTACCACCGAGCCAATGTGACTGGTTAACGGATGGGCCTATACTTTAAGCTGAAGCAATGAGAGGCAGTCCTGAGACTTTTGCTTAAACATCCAGGCTTTAGTGGCAGAGGTGCTCTCTACCAGCTCAAGGGGCTCAGCTAGAAGAATGTAAGCGGAGATCTGCAGGTGCCAACAAGGGCTTGTCTGTGACTGAATCAAAGAAAGCAGAGCTGAGAAACGTAAACACACACAAGCACAGAAGCACGTGCACGCGCGCACACACACACACACACACACACACACAAACACAGATTTCTGAGTGTATTTTCCGAATATACTGAGTATATTTTCCGAATATGGGTGGGGCTGTACCTGAGATCTATCTCTTGGACTTTTCTGTTTTGTACAACAGTGAGTTCTCCCTTGAACAGTGTGTTTTGTCTGAGCCTGTTTGTGTTGGTTATTTTGGCAAGTCACAACCAAAAAAGGTAGAGCAATACTCAATAAAGGATGAAGTGGTTGAAGAAAGTGATCATTGGAGTTCCTTGGTTAATTGTCCTTAACTCCACTGACCATGAATATGTAACCAAGATGAAAACATGTGTTTTTCTGGTGTCTCAGTATAAATACCCAGGCTGAGGGGTTAGCGATATCATAGCAAGAGGTCGTGACTTGACTACAGAAGCCCAACATTTTCATCCCACCTTTATCATGAATTATTTGTGTAATCTTAGGTAAGTCATTGCTTTTAAAGTCAGGATCATGAATAGATTATTTTTCTAAATCTTACTCTTTCCTTGTCTATGAATTAGAATCAATTTCCCTCCATCTCAGGATGGTAACAGTCTGTTTTAATCTGAGGGGCATATGCTCCTGATGGGGGTGAGGTACCAGACTGATTAAGAAGATGTCCAAGCTATACTGGTTCCCCTTATGAGAAGCTACATCAACTAATAGGACTGTCTTACATCCTCAATTCCATTG
Source organism: Macaca mulatta (assembly GCF_049350105.2). NCBI lineage: Eukaryota > Metazoa > Chordata > Mammalia > Primates > Cercopithecidae > Macaca > Macaca mulatta. The sequence continues at coordinate 8,376,854 of NC_133425.1, read as the reverse complement.
AATGGGTGTGAGTGGGGAGAGGGTCTCAGGGATAAAATTCAGAAGTTCATAATGCACTTTTCAGTAGTTCCAGACAGCAGTCACTAGCAAAGACATTTAACAAACGAATGCTACTTTGTTATTATTTACCTTGGCCTTAATTTCCATATAGATACAGATAGGTACGTATTTCCTAAAATGACTATTCTGACATCTGTGGGATTGCAGGATTGCTTTTAGTAAGAAACTATTTTAGATTTTATATGTGGAAACATACAAAACAAAATTTAAATTCTATTTTACTTTTGTGGTTAATAGCAGGGAGCAAGTTGTCTAAACCAACAGACACTTGGAAGATTTCAACTGTCCATGGACGTTTGAAAGAGAGACTCAGCTAAACAACAGACACATCTGTTTGTGTGTTCTTTTGCAAATGGTGTCACTAGGTAATAGTACTTTCTCATGGCTAAGAGTTAAAGGCTCTTTAAGCCACGAGTCTGGTCATTTCTGACATGTTGCTGGGTACCTCAGAGGGTTTTCTACACACATTCTGATACCACCCGACTTGCTGGTTAGTTTGTCCTGTATGCGGCATGTTCATTATTATTTACATTTCTTTAAGTCGTTTTTATTATATTAATAACAGATATACTTAACAAAAAACTATAAACTGCAGAGAGGTGAAGAAGAGAAATCACTCATACCAATCACTTTTAGCATCTTGGTGTGTAGATTATCTATCTAGCTAGCTAGCTAGCTATTATCTATCTATCTATACATTTGATGCACAGCTTTTGTCACCTATCATCTCTTAACATAGCAATACATTGTGAGTGTCTTTTCATACCAATGAATATACTGTATTTCTAAATTCAGCAGGACTGAAGATGGCCTTCTGCTTCCTAGCTAGAATGTAGGTTTTGTGTGGAAATAGGCCAGGCCAGCTTCATTTGCTGTTTTATTCCAGCATCAGGAACGATGCCTGCCCCTTACTAGGCAATTCTGTAATGATTACTCATTGCTATACTGACTTGAGACTGGGCACATCACAGACTCAAAACAGTTAAAGTTCTGGAATCAAAGTGGATACAAATGCAAAAGAATGAGGTCATTGGTTTTTTTATCCCCTCTTTAAAAACCACAACTTGGAAAGAAATGTGTAAATCCTCAAATGGAACAACTTTCAGTAATATATTGGGCCGACAGCTTGGAAAGTACCCACACTTTTCAGAAACAGAGTGTTGCATTGTGTTTTGTTTTTTTTTTTTTTGTTTGGTTTTGTTTTTTTTGAGGCAAAGATAGAATCCGGGAGTTAAATGTGGAAATAGGTAGACAAATAGATGTGTGTGTGTGTCTAAACGTGTGTGTGTGTGTCTGTACACACAGCAGAGCTAGTCTCAAGCTCACAATTTTATCATTTATACTCCATGTGAAGGTTTAGTAAATTCCAATACTCACAATATACTTGTAGCACTCAATTGAAGTGCATGCATTTTGTGTTTGAAAAATTCTTTTGAAATTAGGCTGTGTTTTCCAATCTCAAAAAAACTGCTGGTTGGATGATTTTCATTTCTTTGTAAAATGACAAGTGATACTTCATTCTTAGTAAAAGGTTAATGTTAAGTCTCCAAACTTTATAAATTGTACTTTCTCCATAAAACAAACTATCACATGCTGGTGTGCAAGATTAGCGAGAAATGTTCACACTGTTGAAAATAGATGGATTTTGCATTTCAAGGTGACAAGTGCAATGTCAGACCCAATCAATCGATCACTGCATAATTATTATTGCAAATGATCCATATCCAAGCCGCAAACCTTAAGGGGAATTTAATGAAGCAGTAAGCACATCAATAATAAGATCTACTTTGGTCTCTATTAAATCTCATGATTCATAAATATCCTGGCATGTTTTATTCTTTCTTTAAATCCTGCGAAGACATCTAAAAAAGTGAATGCTTGAAGGCGACTATTTAACACTTCACTAAAGACAATTCTAAGGCTCTCAGTAAGACTTAGGCTCTGTATCAGATCCTTCTTCACATATAGGCTAAGGGAATCCAATAGTCTATGGATATATGGAGAATGGAGTTCCTATACAAAGTTAGAATTGAGAGAGATATTTTCATCTCTCTTCTCCAGCCTGAATTTCCTCAGGGAATGCCCCTGCAAAGAGTGGCTTAACTGGAATCCGATGAGTGTGAATAAGAGGAGTGTTTCTTTTCTAACAGAGAAGTAGGTACAGGCAGGACCATTTCTGCCTGTATTTTTGGTTGTGAGTTAGAAAAAGCACCCTCCTCTGGGCAGGGCCAGCCCGGCATGGGTGCGAACATTGGTAGCTTATGCAAATTTGGAGTAAAGAAAATGGCACCCTTGTCTCTGGAAGGATGCAGCACCAGGCTTATGATACAGGGCTTGGTGAGAGGAGCACAGACTGTGCTTCAATCCTGTTAAACACCTGGTCTGCATGTTCTGGTGCAATTCACCAACTGTACAATCCCTGGACCTGGGAGGCAGACAAAGAGCCTTGGAAATCCCCAGCTCACTGATTACTGAGCATTCGCCACATTCTAACATCAAAAGGGAAAGAGGACCAGGACAGGCGTCGGAGCAGAACCTGTACTTGTCTTTTGTGGTGAGCAAATACATTTTTTTTTCAAATCGCCCTACTTGAATGCCCACCCTAGCATGCCTTAAAATCTTGCCGTCACAAAATGTACCTTTGAATAACCTCCTAGTAACCTTTCATCATAGTCTTAATAGCTGTCATATGATCTTTTCCAAAAGCACCACTGTTCAAAAAGTGATCTGCTCCCTCTCTGTGAATGTTTTTGATTGGATAAACTTTGGTACACCATGTCTGTTTCTGAATCTCAGTTTCTTCCTTCTAAAATTCTCTAATCTCACACATACATTCACTGCTATATTATGCAACCACTATTACCAAGACTCTGGAATGAAATCCAAGAGTTTCCTTGCAATTATCTATGAGTATTACTTTTTTTTTTCCTAAATTCCCTTTTATTTTCGATAAATAGCATTTTCTCCAAGCACAATGGTGCCTCATAAATTCATCCAAGCTAGAGGCTAGCTGGCACTGCGCTCACTCAGTTTCTCTCTATGCCAAGCTGGTGCAGAAAGAATAAATTCCTAGCCACAAAAATGGGTCCTGCATAGGCCAGCTCTGCCTGCATGCATAGCTCTATCTTAATACTCAGCAACCAACTGCAGGCATCATTTAGTGCCTTAAAAATACCATAGCATGAGAATGTTGGCTTTTGTTCTTTGAATGAAAACTTGAGAAATGTTTTAGTGTATATAAGTAACTTTGTACCAGATATCCTTGTACATATTTTTCACTCTATCTCGGAGTATTTCCTCAAAAAATAATCCTTGATCAGGCTATAAAGTACAATCATTTTCATTTTTTTAAAATCCCTCATACTTGCAAACTAACCCCTAAAAATGTTTAACAGTTTAAATTCACAGTCAGGATAGTACTGCCCTTTGCAAAACATTTCTCAATTTGACAAAACATTTGTGTGTGCATTCATTTGACATTGGGGAGGGTGAACACAATGTCCTGTATGTATGGCCATTGGATCTTTTTTCCCCCTCTAAATCCTCTCTTCACTCCCCTTTGTCCATTTTGTACATTTTTAAGTTGTCATTGTTCATTTCGTTAATATTTATCACAGGCTATGTCAAGAAAAACCTGACATCCAACAATAGGCAAATGGGTAAATAAACTATGGTATAGCCAAATGCTAAAACAATTACAACCTTTAAAAACCCATGTTTTTCCGAATCACCAGTAACATTAGAAAATGTTTATGAGATAATTTGTATGAAAATATGTTTATAGTATGATTCTGTGTTAGAGGAAAAAGGACATCTAAGTAAATTCAAATACACTGATTTTTAAAAGAGGAGGAAATACGTCAAAAATATTAACAGTGATGAGTGGTAGGCTGGGGGGAGTCACATTCTACTTCATATAGCCAATTTTTTCGTAAAGTCCAAATATGACTTTTATTTTCAGAAAGAGTCACGGTCCTTTTTAAAAAGAAAATTTTCATGAGCATTTTATTCTACCCACTTTTCACAACACTGATATCAGCACTGAATTTTCATTCCTTTAACACACAAATTTCAAAACTCCTTTCAACTTCAATTTTATTTTCTCTGCATCTCTCTCTATAGCTGTTTTTGTTGTTGTTCCCTTAACTGGAGAGCTTTATTTAGTATGCAAACTAAAAATAAAATTTGAAGGTGACCACCCTCATCCCCCACCATCTGAATGGACCCCCTCCTCGACCAGGGCAATCTAAAATTTAACCTGAAAGACTGGTTCAGACCATGATGAGAAGTGAGGGGTGAACATGCCTCATTATACCGCTCCAGCACTACCATCAACACAAACCTTAAGTCTGATAAGAAATATTTACAGTCTATTCTCTCTAAAACCTGCTACTTAGTGGCTATAACCACATGATAAAACCTAGGTCTCCACAACCCCTTGTTGAAACCCACACATTCCTTTCTACTGATAACTCTTAACCAATTGCCAATCAGAATATGTGTAAATCTACCTATGACCTGGAAACAACTTCCTCCTCGAACTGTCGCGCTCTTCCAGATAGAACCAATGCAAATCTTACATGTATTGATTGATGTCTCATGTCTCCCTAAATGTATAAAACCAAGCTATACCCCGACCACCTTGGGCACGTGTCCTCAGCACCTCCTGAGGCTGTGTCAAGGGTGCATCCTTAACCTCAGCAAAATAACCTTTGTAAGTTGATGGAGACTTGTCTCAGATACTTTTTGGTTTACAAGTAATAGGAAAAGAAAAGAGCATAAAGTCTCACATATCAGTGCAAATCAGTCAGCTAGACACTAAATATGGTTCTATTATTTCATCCCATTTCCCTTCTGGTATTAGCCCCATTTTAAAGAGGGGTTAAATAAAACACCCAAGAAAGATCCTACAAGGAGAACCTGGTACAAAGTGAGTTTACACCAGGGCTGGCTGTCTCGAAATTCCTTGGTTTTTGAGCCATTTCCCACTGCAGCTAGATAGAGTGATCTCTCCTGCCCTGTATCTACCCTCCCTCATTCTACATCGACACATATGCAGAAGAAATAGTTTGTACTAAGCTTTTTGTAATCATAACAGTATTGATGGTTACAACTAATTTTTAGTAAACATCTACTATCTGCCATCTCTGATTCTAAGTACTTTTTTTTTTTTGCAATATAAACTTTCACCATAACCTTTCGAGAAAGATACTAGGCAAGGATGATTTGTGAACTATTTAACAAGAGATATAGTTTGGACACTGACCAACCAAAAGGAGGCAGACATCAATCAAAAAGACCAATGGCTATAAGCAACCAGCTCAGTATCAGTTGAATAACAACCTCGAGCGCTAGTCACAGGTCCATTTTAAAGACGAAGAAACTGAGGGTTAATGAAAAAAAAAATAGGATAAGGACCCAATTTTGCATATAGCTGTGCCTCACTGCAAAGACCACGATTTTAATTATTATTATGTTTATCTTTAAGATAGAGACAGGGTCTCACTATGTTGCCCAGGCTGGTCTCAAACTCCTGAGCTTAAATGATCCTCCTGCCTCAGTTTCCCAAAGTGCTGAGATTACAGGCATGAGCCACCACCCGGCCAAGATCAGTATTTTAACCACTCTAATGTCCTATATCCCCAAAAGAAATGTGTAATTGCCAGTACATTGTAACTGATTGTATATGTTTAAGGGTGCTGATGTATGTGTGTGTTACATTTCCGTAAAGTAAAGTATACTATCTTTGGCTTAATTTTGCAAACGAATGAATAGAATAAGAGTTTTTGCCTACCTGGCACAGTGGCTCACGCCTGTAATCCCAGAACTTTGGGGAGCCTAGGCAGGTGGATCACTTGAGGTCAGGAATTTGAGACCAGCCTGGCCAAAATGGCGAAATGCTGTCTCCACTAAAAATATAAAAATTAGCCAGTCATGGTGGTGCACACCTGTAATCCCAGCTACTCTGGTGGCTGAGACAGGAGAATGGCTTGATCCAGGAAAGTGGAGGCTGTAATGAGCCAAGATCATGCCACTGCACTCTAGCCTGGGCAACAGAGCTAGACTCTGTCTCAAAAACAAACAAACAAACACTTTTTGCCCCTTCCATATTACTCTCAATCTTCCATTAACTAATTGTGTTCCTTTTCTCACTTGTACCACTTGCCTGTCTGATTAGCCTTTTAATTTAGCACACTAACAACACTGGCTTTACTCGAATACTCCATCACTGAGCTCATTTAAGTCAAAAGCCCTTGAAGATACTTGAAATTCCTCACAACACTCACTATTATTAAACTGTTTTGTATTTCTGATCCTCAACCAAAAGTGCTTTTACTAGACAAAGCAGGCCATTGTGTGAGGCGCTATGATTTATTCAAGGACTCCCCAACCCCTTCTCTCCAACTCATCAGGAGACCTCAGAGTTTCCATACACTTCGTATTTTTCCTCCTTTAGATTTTCCTTTCTCCCCCTTTTCATCAGAATCTCTGGATACTATGCACTAGCTTCCTGCTGACTCAGCATCTGTGAAGGTATCATCGTGGAGGTTTTGGGAGCAGGTTTCTTTGAAAATATAGATCGAAACTGGATGCAGAGAGGCCCCGGGTTTAGTGCATATGTAGACTTGCATGTTATGAGTGGTAGCAGCGTCTAATTGGATGGAATTTGATTATTTGAGACAGATGGAGAGGTGTTTAAAATCCTAGAAAGAAATGACTCCACAATTCTCTAACACTTCTCAAGTAAAACAGAAAAGAAAACTCCACTCATTCTCTTACTGTTCTCCACGTTCTACAGAGTCCTTCTCTCTCTCCCTGCTTTAATGCTAGGGTGTTGCATGGGAGATGGGGATCTTTGATATTGGGGTTGATGCAAAGCAACTCTGATTTACCAGGCTCTGATTCTCGCCTGTCTCAGAACTCTCTCTCTCTCTCTGACCATACTCCTCACATCGGAGGCTGAGCCAGCCTAGCCTCCTGGAATTTCCATGAACACAATGTCCTTCTTACCACCACACATCCCTAACATCCTCCTACCTCTTAGCAGCTTCCTAACTCTCAGGTCCTAGCTGAGAAGATACCTTCTTGGAAAAGTCTTGTTCGAAGTCACCATGCACAATACCCCTCTCATTGTTCCATTTCCCAAACACATTTTTTGTTTTTGTCCTAGATCTCCCTGCAAATGATCACATGTGTTTATTTGTACAAGAGGCATCTGTTGCTTTTACCTAATTGGGCTTCATTTCACTTTCTCATAACAGCTCTTTAATATTTCCTGGGAAACCACCACTTCCCTACTCTTAGTCCCTGTTTCGTTGTTGTTGTTGTTGCTGTTTTCTTTTGTTTTGTTTTGTTTTTGAGATAGAGTCTTGCTCTGTTGCCCTAGCTAGAGTGCAGTGGTACAGTCTCGGCCCACTGCAACCTCCGCCTCCTGAGTTCAAGTGATTCTCTTACTTCAGCCTCCTGAGTAGCTAAGATTACAGGCACGCGCCGTCACTCCCAACTAAGTTTTGTGTTTTCAGTAGAGTACAGGTTTTCACCACGTTGGCCAGGCTGGTCTCGCACTCCTGACCTCAGATGATCCACCTGCCTCAGCTTCCCAAAGTGCTGGGATTAAAGGCATGAGCCACTGTGCCCAATTCAGCCCCCCTGTTTTACTGGGGCTAAGTCTACTCCTAGATCCAAACAGCAAGTATTTTATACAGGATTGGACATTAAGTATCAGGGATTGGTTCGGGGTAGGTAAGAGACTCAACCCGGTTGCAAGAAAAATGGCCTCAAAACTTTTCCTGGAGCGTACTACTTCTTGAATGACTGTGATCCACCCACCAGGGCTGCTGTTAATAGTGGCATGTCAGCCAGAAGCTACTAGTGGCTGTCTCAGATATCCTGTTGGGGGACACATAGAAAAATAGATCTGAGAAATTGAGTCAGAGTTTCGATGACATGGTGAGATGACCTGCATCCACCTGCTTCTGAATGCCTGTCATCTTTGGACTTCTCAGATATGTCAGCCTACATATTCCTTTTGGGTCTCCACTTAGCTCTGCAACCATGAGTTTTAGCAATAACACTTTTATCGACTAGTTTTGCTTGTTTGTTACCACTTTTGTTGTTGTGTTGTGTTTTATCTGTCTCCTTCACTACATATAAGTTATACGAAGGTTGGGATCATATCATGATTCCTGAGTCCTCAGAATTTAGCATATACAATATCTAATGCATTAGATACTCTCCATATTTTCTTAACAAGGAAATGAATTAAAAAACAAATTGCTACTAATCGACTGATCAACCGAGATCTTGCCAACATGGTCATCATCTGTAAACACATTCCAGGCTCCTACGTGGTGTGTTTCATGACATCCAAGTGTAGAGAAGGCTCAGACACTTCTTTTTTTTTTTTTTTTGAGACAGAGTCTCGCTGTGTTGCCCAAGCTGGAGTGCAGTGGTGCGATCTCAGTTCACTGAAAGTTTTGCTTCCTGGTTCACGCCATTCTCCTGCCTCTGCTTCCCGAGTAGCTGGGACTACAGGCGCCGCCACCTCGCCCGGCTAATTTTTTTTTGTAGTTTTAGTAGAGATGGGGTTTCACCGTGTTAGCCAGGATGGTCTCGATCTCCTGACCTTGTGATCTGCTTGCCTCGGCCTCCCAAAGTGGAGGAGGCTCAGACACTTCTTTGTGTGAGAGGGCTCACAATGTAACTCAGAGAAAGAGAAAAGAAACAACCAAGTAGAAAAGGACACACAACTCCACATCACACATAAAAATTAACCATGTTTTCATTTTGTCATGAGTTCTATTAAGAAACAACATTCTAGGCTGGCCGCAGGAGCTCAGGCCTGTAATGCCAGCACTTTGGGAGGCTGAGACGGGTCGATCACCTGAGGTCAGGAGTTTGAGACCAGCCTGGCCAATATAGTGAATCCCCATCTCTACCAAAAATACAAAAATTAGCTGGGCATGGTGGTGAGTGCCTGTAATCCCAGCTACCTGGGGGGCTGAGGCAGGATAATCATTTGAACCTGGGAGGCGGAGGTTGCAGTGAGCTGAGATCACACCACTGCACTCCAGCCTGGGCGACAGAGTGAGACTCCAACTCAAAAAAAAAAAAAAAAGGAAAAGATAGAAAGAAAGAACAATCTAGTTAAAACAAATTACTAATATCATCAACAAGATATAGACAGATTTGCAAATAACAGAATTGCAGATCACTCTGTAAGAGTAAAAAGGTTATTCCACAATCAATGTTTACCTTTGATGTTTACACTGATGTTTACAGTAGATGTTTACAGATGCAAAATTTGTTCTACAGGTATTAAGAGATGGGGCAAAATTCTATGTGATTAAAGAGAACACGTAATCTAAATGTTATCCATAAGCGAGTTATTTAAATGTAAGCAGAAAAACTCTCTTTTCCTCTGTCTCAATCTCTCTCTCTCTCTCAACACACACACACACACACACACAGTTTTACGGTCTGCCCTTATTTCAGGTCATCAGCCATCTTAGTCATACCACCCAACCACTAACAAGACATTGGAGTAGGGTGAACAACGTACTGAAAAAAAAAAAAAAAAGAATGCAGAAGAAATACAGGAGTCCCCAGGTCAAGGTAACAAAGGGTGTTCCCCAATACACAGGACCTGACAGTCTGATTTCAAATAATAAACTCAGGAGAAGATGACATAAGAATGCAAAGAAAGCAATGGTTTACTCTTATCCAGTCCCCGGCACCACTTGAAATAACATTGCGTGTCTCTAAATCATCTTCAAAGCTTTCTCTTCCTACCTTTCCTTCCCATTTTTTTTTTTCACTTAGAATGTCTTCGGATAATAAATGGACGACAATGTGCAAAGCTCTCTCTACTTGTCCTAAAAGCTTCATGTTCCTTCGCTGTCAAAACAATGCTCTATTGCTTCCCGAAATTATCTTGTTGGTATTGAATATCAATTTTTCAATTTGTTCTTCTCTGAATGGGGACACAAGGTTTGCACAGAAACTAATTTGCTTATGTCTTTCAAACCCACATCGTTTGATCAAGTATTTGTCTGAAGGTTTGGGAAATTTTCTAAAGGTAAGTGAAACACCACTCAAAATGTAAAATGAAGAACAGAAGGGCTATTTTACATCGAATCCGTTTTATTCCAATCCTCTGGCACTAAAGAACATGCAGTTGACCAATTACTATGTTTAAAACACAAACATAAAGCCTCCATCACTGTTTTTATTAATACTCAACAGGTTTTGCTTTAAAAAAATTATATATGCCTGATATAGTTGCACCATTTCGTTTTGCAAGAATCTTTAAACACAAATATTCAATGAGTTTTGTGTCGTTATTACATTGGGAAAAAAATGGATGTGGCTTTATGATACAAATCACTTTACAGACAAAGAGGGAATGTGCATGTAAACAGAATTTCAGGAAAATACAAAAAAGTACCGATCAATTTACATCAATGGCTTCTGGGTGCTCAAGCGGAAAATAGCGTATTACTCCCTCTGCCAGACAAAGTCTGCAGTGAGTGGGGAGGCCACGAATGGTTAAGCTAGAGGGGGAAGATGTAAGTCACAAATGAGCTCCCATTCATTCATTCACTTCCGATCCATCCAGTTTCTCTCTAATCAACCAGAAGGTTGAGATGTTCATGAGGGTTCATTGTCATTCCTCTACCTGAAGAGTATCTGGATAAGTGAGACTTAAAGATGATGGGAAACCAGCCCTTTCCAAATGTTCAAAACCATCTTTAAGCAACATTACAGACGTGACTTTGTCAGAGCGCCAAAGAAGAGGTGGGCTGGGTATGGAAGAAAAGCATGGTGGCTGGAATACTCGAGGCAACAGAGAACATTCAGGGCTCTGAGCTATCTCCTGGTGACACAGACAAGAGACGCAAGCTCAGTATACATTACAGTCAAGAAAGATAAGGGATAAGTATAATGAATGCCTTCATCACAGTAATCAGAGTCTGCCGGGCCATTTTCTCAGCCCCTAACTAAGATATACAGTGACCAGTATGGGTGCTGAATGAACTTGCCAGGTCAATAGAGCTGAATTTCTGAATCAGAATTCATTGAGGGAAAAGAACTCATCTTTGCATTCCTGAGGCATTTTGCTGGAAAGCACTACAGTCGTAGGAAACATAGAAATTCTGAACTTTGCAATAAAAAACGAAAATTTCTCTCTCCAAAACAAAAATGTTTCCTTTGGTCGCCACAGGCAATTTCTAGCACAAGTTCCTACGAAAAGGAACCATTCAACGAATGGGTCAACTAACTTGGAAAAAAACAGATGACTGTTAGGCCTCCAGTGCACCAAAGTGGAAGTAAGAATCACTGTGAAAAGGCGGATGTCCCAGCATTCGATTTGGTAAAGGGGAGGGAATACTTGAAGAAAAAATAATTATCAAACCTGTGAATCACAATCAACAGGTGATTAATATTAACAAGCAATCCTCTGTTTTCAGCTTTTCATAGCTTTTAACATATTTTTAACTTAACTGTGTATTCCCCCAAGGCCCAGTACCATATACAGAAACCAGGTCCGTAAAGGCTCGGTCAGTAATCGACCCACTGAACAAATAAATATACAATTAGTGAATGCATTCACACCATACCAGGAACTAGCAAGGATTTGTATAAGCAGAAACAACCGACAATTAAAGGACAAGTACTGGAATTAGATTAGACAAGTTCTGGAATCGCCACTTACTGGAACACTGTCTATACAGTATTAAAGAGGCTGTTGTGGAAAAATATTTAATGGCACAAAATGTTAAGTGATAAAAGCAGGTTACAAAACAGTAACTTCTAAAGCAGTGTGATCTCATTTTTTGAAAGAGAATATTTCCTCTCGGAGGCTTTGTTTTCCCTTCTTCACATTTTAACGTATCTGAAATGGAAATGTGTTTTACAATTGATACAGGCTTTTAATGCGATAGTATTTCTGCCTCTCCACAAACACACACCAAAGCAGAAACAAACAACAACAAACCCTATTAATAAATCAATGGTATACAACAATGGTTGTATCAAATTTATTAATAGGGTTGTATCAAACCCTATTAATAAATCAATGGTTACAACAAACCTTGTAACCTTGTAGTCAATGCTGTATTCAAATTGAGAAAATAAGGGTATGCGTGTGTGCATGTTACAAAAACATCTTTAAGATATCTTTAAATATCTTCAAGAGTTTAACCAGAGTTTCAGCATACAGCATATATCTTAGGTATGAGAAGAGGAGGTGCTATTTATTTTCTCACTGACGAATTTTACTACATAGGGCACACGTATTGTTTGAAATAAAGGGGGAAAGAGAAAGACAAAACTGGGAGATTTTTCTGTCTTGAAAGAGCTTAAATTGGCATGATGATCCAAGACAAGAAAGCAACAATAGTCTGTATCTGCAATTTTTGCATAATCTCTGATCCACATAGAATCTACAAATCAGGCCATCTCTAGACTCAGCTAATAACCAAGCTTTAGAATGCAGAGTGCCGACCAGAAAAGGCTTTAGCATTCAGGAAAGAAAATGGAGAATTCAGAGGAGGCTCCCCCAAATACCGAGGATGGGGTGAAAAAGCAGGCGTAAGCCACAGGAAGCTGCTTCACAAGTTTGCTTACAGCAGGCTGAGAACTGGAGCTGTCTGGGTGGTGGGGTTTCTGCCAAAGGTAACACACCCTGGGAGGTACAGGACTCTCAGGATCCTGTAGAAAAATTGATGCATTTTCGTTTACTTCTCTTTAAAAGTGACTGAACTGCATTGGTAAAAGCAGAGATGCTGCCTCCTGTCAAAACTCTCTCACCGTCTTTTCAACATCACTCAGACATTCTTGAGTTGTTGCTCTTCTCCCATTTGAAACCCAGGTATGTTTCTATAAAATGATATTTCTAAAAAAAAAAAAAAAAAAAGTTCTTAAAAGGTGAGGATAAAGTGTGAAATGAGAAAGTGAAGAAAAGTTATTTTCAGTGAATAAATGGAACACCAAATTTGTACCCAAAGAAAAGTAAAGTTAAAATTAAAAATTGCAGTATTTTCATTACAAGTAAAAACAGAGGAAGTGTACTTGGAATGTAAATGAGAAAACGTGCGTAAAAATAATAAAATGGAAATAGTTGTTTGTTTCAACCAACTAAAGAAGTAAAGAGAAACGAAAAGGTTATGAAGTCAAATTAATACCTATGGTAGCAGAGTTTAAGGGGGGACCATTTCATCCAAGACTTGAGGGGCAGACGAATTGGTATCCTATTTCTGAATTACATGAGTAGGTACCCACTGCCTACTGTCCAGCCCTAGGAGAAACAGCTCAATTGTATTCCAAAGAACCTCTAATCCTGGCGGAAATAACCACAGGAGAGGGGGAGGTTGTGCTGGTCAAGGGGGTTTTATTTCATTCTATGGTATGTGTAGCCTGGTGCCCAGCTCAGATCACGTCCTCAGTAAAAGTGGCTTTCCTGCTTTTCCAGAAAAGTCCACAGGGAAGACTGTTTCCCCCTCCTACTGTGCCCAAGTTTGGTGAATCAAAACTGCCCGGAAGTTAGCCAATGGTTGCAGAGAACTCAACTTTCTTTCCCCTGTACAGCAACCTGTACTCACTCAGGGAAAATAAAATACAACGAAAACTACAAAATTTATTTTTGATAGGAAAACCTTCTTAAAGAAATTTAAGGAAAAAAACCGTACAAATGTGAGATGACACCAAATGATGGAGATATTAAGCATCTGTAACTATTTAATCGGACTGACTTAATGGGGCTACGCTATTTTTAATTGATATGATTCCAAAGCATTTCTTTACCTTTCAAATCCACAGGACCATCCTTTACAGACTAAAATGACTGGGTCAGTCTGGAGAAGAAGGGAGACTATACCGTCTACCCCACACCTCCCCCCAGCAAAAAGTTTTCCATCTTAGTAAAAACACACTCACTGAAATCATGTGCTATTAACACAGATAGGTGCATATAAAGAGGCTACTTTACAAATTTCAGAAACAATGAGGGGAGTAAACTGAATATGGATTCTATTTTACTGTCTCTCCTTGTCTCTTCATTTTCACTTTTATATCCATGAGAGAGTAGCAAACACTATTTTCACACATCGATGTAGCCGAGGCTCATTTTCCTAAAGCAAGATGAGCTCTTAAACAGAGATATCAACCACATTTAAAGTATCTTTATTTACAGACTAAAAGGCAAGAGCAGAACCTCTGCATTAAAAAAGAAGGAGGAAAGAATGGAAAACCCTTCCAACCTCACAGTGTTAATGCTAGCTTGCTAATTCATATCTCCTTAAACAGCCTGCATCCAGCTGTTCCAATTTAAAGTCTCTGCCATTTTTTTTTTGAATGCAGAAAAAAAAAAATCTGAATTAAAGATGTAAATAGAATACTTGAGCACAGGACAGGAGGGTAGTACCCATTTTTCAATTTGATAAATGCAGTTAATAAAACCATGTAGCCCTAAAATGCATTGGTCTGAGAGAAGAAAATAGAAATTGAGGAATGCTGCTTTTAAGTCAAGATTAATTACTAGGAAACAGAGCAGCAAGTTTTTCAGATGTGGAAGGGGGTCTGGGACATGCAACATTTTTCCTCTGCTTTGAGTTGCAAATATGTACATATGTAAGAGCTAACAAACTTCATAAATAATATCACAGACACTACTTAACTCAGAGAAAGAGTGTGACTAGTAACCAGCTCACCACAGCCTAAAGGAATTACTGAAATTTGTTTATAATTAACCAGAATCTGCTCACAAAATAAAAGCCAAAAAGGCTCCTTTCCATGAAATACTAGTATAGTTATTTCCTTAATTATTGAGGCAATAATCCCACATGACTACTTTTTTTAGTCCTTAAATATCAGCATTTGTAAACATTCAAAATTTCAATTACCTCAATCTCCACTGTCAAAAATAAATGATATGAGAATTCATTGATGTTAAGTAGAACTCTGTTAAGTTTACGCAGTTTTAAACAGTGATTTTATATTTCCAAATACCTCTTCCGTGATACGCAAGCTTGAAGAGAAAACTTGCCCTGAAATGAAGACAAAATAATAATAGAGAACGTCTGTCTCGAACTGCCAGAATTCGTTGTATTAAATTGTGCAAAAATAAACCGGATGGAAATGGAGCTAAAGTCACTACAAAGGAAAATGTCCCAAAGAAAGGGGGCAGGGGTGTAAATGACAAGGGCTCACTGAGGGGCAGGGCAGACCCAGAGACCAGCAGAGGTCAAAGAACTAATGTGATTAACAAAGAATTAAACAAAAAGGCCTTCTTCCTTTACAGCAAAGAGAGTTCATAGATCTGAGTTGAACCAGAACAGGGACTGGAGGGAAGGGGATAAAAAGAGGATTTTCTAAGTCTGCCGAACAACGAAAAACAACAGTGATGATGATGTTGATGAAAGAGAGAGGTAGAGGTGAACTCTCGAAAACGCTTCCCTCCCTTAGTAAAGGAGGGAACACCTGCTCTAAACCTGAAATCACAGAGCAAGGACTTTGGTTACTGGCATGAGTAATTCACACACGTTCTTTATTGGTGAAACCACACTAGGATATATATTTGTCTCCCAAAACATAATAAGTAATTTTCTCTAAGCCATTCATGCTAGATTACTATTTTTTTCTTGCTTCAACAGTTAAATATTGTAATTCATAACTACAGGTTACCACTTCATTGCTTTTATTTTAATACAATCTCCAGAAAAAAACAAACCCAAACTACACAGTATTTATCAGTAAGCCAGAATAAGTGCATGTAAATCTACTTTGTAAATCTACCTTTTTCAAGACCAATCTTGTAAAAAAAAAACACTCTCACATACACACATACAGACATACATCTCGTTAAAGCAAATGAAAGACGCTACTCCTCTACAGCACTCAACCCCAAAATGACAAATAAGTAGCCACTTGTGAGACAGAAACAGAAACAAAACAAATAAACAAAGCCACCACTACTCAGAACAGTTCATTCTTGGTAATTAAATGAAATCCCGCACAGCTACAAGTGATGTAGGATTTGCTTCATGTCTCACCCGACTTCCCTAGACCTTTTTTCTGAATTCACCACCAACAATGTTTTCAATAAAAAAAAAAACAGAAAACCATGCATCTCCCCCAACCCCCATACACACACACGCACATTTTTTTTTGTCTTTCCTTTTTGCAACTGAAAATAAAATTGCAGCTTAATGCTAATGAACCAGGTCTTGCCTAAACTCCCACTGGAAATGCAAGCACATGTACTATAGCAGTGCAAGATTATTCTGCCACAAGCATAATCACCTTACACAAAATGCGATTACTCTGGGCTGCAATCTTTATCCCCCAAGTCAATTTATTAATCAGAGAGAAAGAGAGAGCGAGAGAAAGAGAAACAGAGAGAGAGAAAGAGACACTACCTACCCACAAATACATCATCATCTTGAAAGAGAAATCAAGGGCTCTGTCAGCAAACAGAAGTCTCCTTACTTCACCAAGAGTATCTGGAAGAAAAACTGAAACCAGTGGGTAGAAAATCTTGCCTTTTCCTGTCAAGTCCTCAGAGACCCTCTTCTTTCCTTACACAAGGTTTGGTGTGCTTGTTTATGAGTTTATGAGGGTAACATTCCTTCAGTGGCACTGTATGTGATGTGACTTGCTTCTGGCTGCCTCTCTCTCTCTCTCTCCCTCTCTCTCTCCCTCTCTCTCCCCCTCCCTCCCTCCCTCTCTCCCTCCTTCTCTCTCTCTCTTTTCCCTTCCTAACTCTTGCTCTTCTTCTCTTTTCTGTCAAGCTTGCTTAGGTAACAAATTCTTGGCTTGGCTGTTTAATGAGCAAATCCAGACACTTTAGGCGGCCAGCCACAGTGGCGAAAACAAAACCTGATGATACTGGTAATATTCATAATACTAGCGATGGTGTGATCATAAATAGACAGGCACTACACCATTTCCTGATGGCGGGTGGGAGATTCACGGAAGTTCCCACCGGTGGAATTTACAGGAAGGCGGCCAATCCTCTTGAGGCAAACCCATCTGCACAGAGCCGGTGACTCTGGGATGCCAGCAGCTGAGAATTTTTTTAAACTCAAAGTAAAGCTCCAGCCGCAGAGAAAAGAACATGTGCAGCAACCCGGCTTCCCCTTTATCTCTTTAAATGTACTTCAGATAAAAGCAGCATCCAGTCAGGTCAAGGCCTCCCCAGACTCATTACTCTTCACACCACACAGCTCAGCACACTTGTCTACAGCCATCTACCGACGCCACGGTGTCATTGCGGGCTCAGAGGCTGCGGTCCTGCCCCGTCGCTGCAGCTGCCGCCTGCCCATCTCTGTGCAGGGCTCTCAGCCAGGGTGTGGACCGGGAAAAGGGAAGGAGGGCCGGGGGATGGGCCGTCAGAAGCCTGTGTGCCAATTCAGCAAATCAAAAGCAAAAAACCAAGCCCCACCAACTAAGCCCAGCAAATGGAAAGCTTCAAGAAGACTTGCTAGCATAAATCTGTAGCTTCCTAATCTAAGGATGAAGATGATACACACGCCCTCATTAGAAGACCAAATTTTAAAGTGTGTGTGTATGTATGTATGTGTGTATACATTCTTCTCTCTCTCTCACTCTTTGCAATCGCAGACCTAGGAAATTTTGCAGCGTGCATAAAACTTGATCGTTTCAATAGGCTCTCCTTACAAAATCCATCGGCTTGGATGCAAAGCTAAGATTTCCTGAAAGTATCCAAATCTTTTTTCTATAAATCACTTCTCCTTTATTAGTTTTTCTTTTTAATCCATTTTAAATTGTATGCTTTATCTTGAAAATTATCTCCATTACTGAAATACATCATGAATGAGAGGATGGGGAATGCAATTTGCCCGGCATATTAATTGGTGCAGTGTTCAATTATTGATATATGGATAAAGAAGAAATTAATATTAAAACAGACAATGTACAGAAGGGGAGAGGGGGAAACATTATCTCTTGCTCAGGTCTGAGTTTTGACCATTAGTTATATTTTACATGGCACACAGATAAAATTGCTTAACCGAGCCCCTTGTTGATTTAAATGTTTACCTAAAGCTGCACATGGCAAAATGTCAACCTAAATAATTAAAAAGCATTAGGTGAATTGTGGAATCATTTGCAGCATGAGACAGGTGGCAAGTAACCTGTTAAAATAGACTATAGGTAGTCCCATCAAGATGCACACTGGCCAAGCATGTTGGAGAGAATTACCACCAAGCCACGCCATAAAACAAGCAGTGAGGGAGACAGCCTCAGAGCTGGCTATCTCAGAGAGGTAAGAAAATAACGACACAGCCCCCAACTGGAAAGTTCTCCATCAGGCATGTACACTGACCAATCTGCTTACTACATTTTAAAGCCCATGAATTACAGCAAACAGGATCAAGAATGAAATCACCAACCATCCTGCTTTGATGGGGCAGAAGGGTTTCCTGGGATGCAGGATTTTCAATGCTAAAACCCAGGACCGTCTGAACAAACTAGGATTGATTGCGTTCTCTTACTTGGGAGAAGTTCTGCACACACTTTATCATTACAGCGAAGACAAAATAGAAAATTCATCTTTCTTATGGTTTCTGGTGACAGAGATCACCTCCGGACATGATCTCCACTAATTCTCAATTTGCACAGGGACAAAATGTGCCCTTTTGGATAGGATAACTTAGGGAAAAATAAGCACCCTACTCTTTAAAAATTTGCATGCATATATTCATTCATTGATTCCACAAATATTCTATTGAACACATGCTCTGTATCCATCTCTGTGGAGGCACTCAGGATGCAGTGATGGTGAATCGGTAAATGCAGACGTTTAAACCCATGGCCAGCAAATACCCTGATTGTGCATTTCATTTGGCCAATATATCGATACTTTTTTGAAACATAACTTATTTGCCGATATTTAAAAATCAAGAGATTTCAAATAATTTGCACATTTTTTTTGTAAGTATTGGATGATCCAGCAAGGTATGGTCTACATTTTCATAGTGATATCCATGGGTCGGCGCTGAGTGGCAACTGTTCTCTTTAGGTGACAAATATGTTCCAGTTCTCTAGTCCACACCAATCCATGGCATCAGACGTTATTTGGCAAGTAGAATAACCAATTTTCCTTTATAGGTCTGGCCCTTGTAGGCATTTATGTTTGTAGCCTCTTTATCGGATTTGAGATGTAAGTACACACAAGTACAGAGACACACACACACAACTTTAGATATGACGTTCATATAGAACTTTTACAATATAATACTTTATCTTCCATTCTGAGTAAGATACTGACACATTAGTGAGATGGATGGATGGGTGGACAGAAAGATAGATAGATAGACAGATACATAGATAGATGAATAGATGCATGGATAGACAAATGGATGGACAGCTGGATGGCTGCATGGATGGATGGATGGATGGATGGATGGATGGATGGATAGATAGATAGATAGATAGATAGATAGATAGATAGATAGATAGATAGACAGACAGACAGACAGACAGGCAGGCAGGCAGGCAGGCAGGCAGGCAGGCAGGCAGGCAGGCAGGCAAAGATTGCCAGCTATAGACATGAGAGAAAGGGGGAGTATGAACACATCATGCTTGTGCATACATTTTACATTCACTCAATGCTTGTTTTCTGCAACGAGAGCTACAGGTCACCTATCCTACATTAGGGAGAAACCTCATTTCACTTAGGGCAAGTGAGCACAGGAGACCAATCAGCCTCTGGTCTTTGAAGTTCAATTTGAAGAAATGTATCACCACCTCTGAAATTCTTTAGCCCTCTCACATGGTCACTGAAGTCAGTTATGAAGCAGCACCTTGACATTCCCCTTTTTCTTGGGGCATTGCTGCATGGAGCTCTATTTCTTACAACTGGCCTGCTGAAATCAAAGGAAAAAATGGGTCTCTCTAAGTAAGACGTTACTAGGTCGATGCAAATTCACATTTTCTTTTTTCCTCTTCAAGGTGTGCATAGTGAGATTATTTATTCAAATATTAATATGCTTTTTCCTGTCCACAATTTTCTTTCTTCCCTCCTCCACTACTCCCCTACATACATGTGTGTGTATATGTATTTCATACATATATATTAGTTCATACATATATACACACACACACATATATATACACACACATATATATACATATATAGTCCATTTTACCAGTACAGTGTTCTGTTTTATTTAATTGCATCTGAATGTCTCTGGACCTGAATCATGTGCTCCTGTCTACCACAGTCCTTCCATACCTTGATTGTATTATACCAGGCCTGCCCCACACATTTATTTACCCATGCTTTGCAGATGTTTGATCAGAGAAGCCCATGGGTGGGATAAGGGTAAGCGACCTGAAAGATGATCAGGAGAGTGTTAGGGCCTTTAAGAGGTCACAGGTATCAAGAATGTGAGTGGGGCAAACAGCTCTGGGTCCCAGGAAGAAAAGAGCTGCATGGTGCCTCTAGGTAGGCAGGATGCTAAGTGACAGGGTTCCCAGCTTCCCCACAAAGTCACCATACCTCAGGATGGTAGAGAACCAAGTGAGCCACCAAGCCAAGATCTGCTATGTGTACCTAAAAGCAGATATCACCATGACAACCGCTAACAACTGACCCATGCCTGGTGCCTTCTGGGCACCATCATCTCCCATGCTCTCACACATCTCCAGGAAAAGGCAAAAGAGTGAAATAGCTGAAAGTGAACGTTTTGCCTGATAGGGACAAGAATCTGGATTTAAAATTAGACTGATTAAAAATGAATAATGTAATAAGTTGTTTCTTGTGCATCTGAGTTCGTAGACTGAGTTCTCTTACAAGCTCTGAGAAGGCTTGTAAGCTCAAAGAAACATATGTGATCTACAATGAGGGGTGTACACAGTCTAGACTTCATGGCCTCTGATACACCAAAGGATTGGTATGTGTCATTTCTTGTTTTTTTTTTTTTAATATTTAATCTTCAGCTTCTGTGAGCCTAAATGAGTCTCCTGCTTATGCTCTTCCTGCCTCTGCTCAGTTTGCACCCATTCATTCTCCCACCTGCTTGAACATGTGGTCCCTCTGCAAAGGAATGAGATTCGCCCTAAGATGGAGAAACATTTTATCACTGTGACACGAGCAGGAGACAGCTGTTTCCCATTAATCAAGCGTGGGAGGTGTTACAATCCCTGTACTCTAGAGTCCAGAGGTTAAACAGACGGAATGGAACGTTCCGTGGACTGTCCCCTCAGGGGGTGTCAGCAAATTATTTCTATGTTTGAAATTCTGCTCATAACCAAACGGATGATTCAATCAATTCCTCAAACCTTGTTCCTTGAAATGAGCAGAGTGACATTTTCTATTTACTGCCACTCCCAAAAACTTCCATCTAAAATCATTTTAATAACAAAGTAAATATATCCAAATATTCAATTCAAAACCATTTTTTCCCCATATTTACAAGCAGGCTGGTAGGTCCAGAGCTGCTTTCACAGTGGAAACATTTACAACTCCTGGTGTCAGGCTTCAAGATAAATTATTTTAAAATAATTAATCCAGTTATCAGTTATCAACTCAACACAATAATTAATCAATTGCAAAGCAATAGCCTGAAACCAACACTGATTAAGCTACTGGTGGCCTATCTGTTTCAGTGGCTTCTGATCTGCTACAGAAATTGAATGCCATTGTGATATATTAATTACGTACAGCAATCAGCATCCAACTTTAAACTTTATGAAAGAAAGTCTGCAAGTCTTCATTAAAGAGTTGTGTTACTAAACACTGAACTGAATGTGAAAAATGACTTGATAAACTCAACTGAATCAGTCCTGAAATCTTCTTTTTTAAATTTTTATTTATTTATTTATTTATCAAGACAGGGTCTCACTCTGTCACCTAGGTGGAGGTTGGATCAACGACCACCTCCCAGGCTCAAGCAATCCTCCCATCTCCACCTCTCAAGTAGCTGGGACTACAGGTGCATGCCACCACATCCAGCTAAATTTTTGGTATTTTTGGTAGAGGCAGGGTTTTCCCATGTTTCCCAGGCTGGTCTCAAACTCCTGGCCTCAAATGATCCACCCGCCTCAGCTTCCCAAAGTGCTGGGATTACAGGCACAAACCACCACGCCCAGCCTGGAACCTTCATTTAATATGTGTTTATAGGACATCACTTGACAGTATATTCTGTACAACCGAAGCTCCTGAGAAGGTAGATTCATCCTGAACCATAAGTCTTTAATGTTGCAGTACCTAAAATATCCAACCAGAAGGCTGGAGTTTACCAAGATAGATAACAGGGAATTTGGATACCAAGGTGTGATCTCCAGAGTGGTTCTCCCAGATTCTGCAAATTGGGGTGGTTACCACCGACCATCACTATGAAGTAGACAGGGTGGGAGGAATTCAATCACTTCTTCCACTTTTAACCACATGGCTGCTCATTTCCAATTGTGATCTCTCTGGCCACAGGAGCAAGTGCAGATTCTTCTCCTTTAGGAGAAACTCCAGCCATTTCTACTACATTATCCCAAACTCCACTGCCTGGAAGAAATATTTATGGCACTGAAAAGACTGACCTCAACAGGAAGATGGTTAAACATATTAGTTCATCAATAAGAGCAATCATATTATTGGATTCTCCAGACAGGTAGTGCTCAGATCATCCATGTTACCAAGGCCAGGGTCATCAGTATAATTTTTAAAAATTACTCATTATGAAATATTTAAAATATATAATTATTATGAAATATGGACAATAATAAAACTATCACTTCACTACCCAATCCTAACTTGCGATATAAAACACAGGTATAGTGAAATGATCAATTTGTATTGAGTCAATGAATAAATTAATTAAAAAGGATATAAATAATGTCCTCCATATAAAAACCCCTGCTACTCCCATTTCCATCATTAGTGAGAAGTAAGTGCTTCTATTTTGCTAGCCTTGGAAGGTGAATTTCTCTAAAGCCAGGAACATCTTCCCTTTGATCTCCCCATGAGGAGTGGCCAAATTATAATAGCTAAGGTTCAGGACACAAACACACAAACAGGTTTAATGAACATTATTACCACGTTCTGCATCTTAATAAGGCCAATGTGGGCCAGGTGCAGTGGCTCACACCTATAATCCCAGCACTTTGGGAAGCTGAGGCTGGTGGATCACTTGAGGTCAGGAGTTCAAGACCAGCCCAGCCAACATGGCGAAACCCTGTCGGTACTAAAAATACAAACATTAACTGGGCATAGTGGCGTGCACCTGTAATCTCAGCTACTTGGGAGGCTGAGGCAGGAGAATTGCTTGAACATGGGAGGTGGAGGTTGCAGTGAGCCAAGATCATGCTACTGCACTCCAGCCTTGGTGACAGAGACTCTCTCTAAAAAAAATAAAATAAAATAAAATAAGGCCAGTATGGCTAGGGCCAGCAACTTGCAAGGGCTAAGGAGGGAAAGTGAGGTGAAGACCAGTTCGTGCAGAGCCTTAGTTATCAAAGATGTGATCTGTGTTTTGCTCCACAAGCAATAAGAAACTGCTAAGGAAAGTCAAGGAGGGAATGATTTATCTCAAAGGCTCCCTTGGTCCTAAGGATGGATTGTGGCCATGAGGCAAAGTGACAGTGAAAAGGCCAGTCAAGAGTTGGTTGTGGTCTTCCAGGCAATGAACGATGGTGACAGCTTGCACAGGGAGAGACGGAGTGGGTTGAACTATTCAATGTCATCTGTGATGGGAAGCATACCCTAACACCCAGGGTTCCTATGGCAGCCAATCCCAAAATGCCAGCATGCAGCTAGAAAAATAAATTTGTGAGTGTACCCCAAGAGAACATGGACCAGGATAAGAGGCTACAAAGACAGCAAATTGCTGAGGAATCTCTGAACAGGTCAGAGAGCTTAAGTGACTACAGGGATGGTGATTTGCAAACTTTATAACAAACATGAAGGGGAAAAATACACATCCCCTAGGGACTAGGCTCTGTTAAATGTATTCAGTACAAATAGTCATTACTTTAGCATTGAAATCACAGTGAAGGCAGTTCTGCCAGGATAAAGACAGGTTACTCGCTGCTAGGATTTAGGAAGCTGAAGAAGGTACAGAATGATAGGCAAGGCACTGGAGGAAATAATCTATTTACGCCAGTGTTCAACAGTCTGCTGAGATATTGTAGTCAGAATCCCGAATATTGCCTGTCCATGCTGCATGAAATCAGAGGTCAGTTCAACCCTTCTTGTGACTCCCCAAGACAAATGGGAATGGGACATTTTGTTTACTTTTTTGACTGAGGAATAATATTGATATAGTAAAGTATACTCGTGTTTTTCAAATTGTGGTAAAATATATATACCATGAATTTAATATTTAATCGTTTTAAATGTGTAGTTCAGCTGCATTAAGTCCATTCACATTGTTGGGCAACCATCACCGCCATCCACCTACAGGACTTTTTTTACATTACAAAACTGGAATTCTATACCCAATTAATAATAACTTCCCATTATCACCCTACAGCCCCTAGCAACCACGGGGTTAAAGCACATAAATCTTAACTGTACAGTCTGATAAACACACACAAACACCACCCTATGTAACCACCACCTAGATCAAGACAACAGCTTAAATATCTCAAGTACCCTCAAAAGCCTCCCTATGCCATGCAGGAAAATGTTTATTTTTCACTCTCATCTTCCTGGTTCTCTCTCCATCATAATGCAAAAGCCTTTATGAGGTACTTATTCAAGATGGCATTTTATTTTTCTTTATACAGAGAGAGAGAAACAGATGTGACACCACCTCTAAATTCTCCAAGAATTTACAACCCAAACTTGACAAAGAAGGACTCTGAGTTGCTGAATGTCTCCTTCTATTCTTGGGACTTGTGCTGCATGACAAAATGCAGGTATGCAGTGTAAACTGTGGTTCTGCTCATGCAGAACTTTCCGTATGAAGCATTCCGTGCTGTTTTCTTTGTTGTACCTGCTCAGCATACCTTTCCTCTGCTCCTCTTCTTTTAGGAACACACACTGGTCTCCTCTTAACAACCCTCCCCTGCCCCGCCCTCAGTTTGCAAGCTCCAGGTGGGGCAGAGACAGATGCATGATGAGCAAGTAAAACTGGGTTTGGCCAACAAACATATGCAGTCCCGGGGCCATACGCGATGGTGCAGAGATAGGAAGTGAAGTCAGCGAGTCTCATTATAATCCTACAGCAACAGACCCTGCATGGCCCCTGCCGATTGAGAATGGTGCACCATATGGGATAGATACACGCAAATAGACACTTCGGGCTATCATGAGTTGAACCGTGTTCCCCCCAAAAAAGATAAATTGAAACCCTAACTCCCAGTGCCTCAGAATGTGACCTCATTTGAAAATAGGGTCTTACTGGGAGGCTAAGGATGGTGGATCATGAGGTCAGGAGTTCCAAACCAGCCTGGACAACATGGTGAAATCCTGTCTCTAGTAAAGAAAAATACAAAAATTAGCCGGGCATGGTGGCACATGAGTCTAATCCCAGCTACTCAGGAGGCTGAAGCAGGAGAATCGCTTGAACTTGGGAAGTGGAGGTTGCAGTGAGCCGAGATCGTGCCATTGTATTCCAGCCTGGGTGACAGAGTGAAAGTCTGTCTCAAAAATAAATAAATAAATAAAATAAAATAAAAAATAGGGTCTTGGCTGGGTGTGGTGGCTCACGCCTGTAATCTCAACACGATGGGAGACCAAGGCGGGTGGATCACTTGAGACAAGGGTTTCGAGACCAGCCTGGCAAACATGGCAAAATCTTGTCTCTACTAAAAATACAAAAATTAGCCAGGCATGATGGCAGGCACCTATAATCCCAGCTACTCAGGAGGTTGAGGCAGGGGAACCCCTTGAACCCGGGAGGTGGAGGCTTCACTGAGCCAAGATCATGCTACTGCACTCCAGCCTGGATGACAGAGTGACACTCCATCTAAATAAATAAATGAAGTCTATGGGGTTGGTCATTAACAAGAGAAAAAGCCATTTCACGACGACAACCCATTTCTGGGTTAGGTCATTTCCTAAGGTGGTTTCTAAACCAGCTTTCCTGACACCAAAACACCCTGTACAGTGGACATCAGCTGGCTTGCCTATTCAGTGCTCCTTTCTCTTTCTTCTGCAAGAAAACGATGGCTTTTGAAATCCAGAAACTAAAGATGAGAATGAATGAACAGTGGAGTTACCAGCCTTTCTCATGAGCCAAAGAGGAGGAGGAGCAAGTGGTACAGAGAGGTACAGGCAGGAAAATCTCAAAAGGTGCTTGTCTGTCTTAACAGTGACAGACGTAATGCTCCATTCACGGGGCCTCAGAGTAACTCAGGAGACAGCACAGCCCTTGAGTTTCCTCTCTCTCTCTGTTTGGCCTAATGAGTTGAGCAAACACTTTGACTCCTCAATAAAAGCACAATCTCAAATTTCATAAAAGGGATACAAAGTAGCTAATGGACTGGGAGAAATTGGTTGTAGCTGGAAGCACATCTCAGAAGTACATTTTGTTTATATTAAAACCTCTTTTAAGTATCAGTTCCAGGGAAAGCTGCTAACGGGGCAAGTTCAATATGACTAATAGTTGCACAACCCCAGAACATTCCATTTCCATCAATCTGAGAGAGATAATTTTAAAAACATTTTAAAGTCACTAATATGGTAAGATGCTACTAATACGGTACAAATTATAACAAGAAGGCACAAACATGATACTGGATATTTGCTGAGGAACTTAGCAGCAAATTTCATCATTGTACTAATACGATGACAGGTTGCAAATACCAGCATTCCACTGTACCATATCCCCATTAGTCCGTGTTTACGATGTTACAAATGGCACAGTTATTCACAGATTAGTTCATCTTTGAGACTCTGTGCTTTTGATGCTAATAAATGTAGTAGCTTCACCGCCTACACTAACCTGAAATTCCCATTTTGACTTTCGTAGGAAAATTCATCATGTAAAACTCACTGCAGTTTGCAAAACAGCATTTACTTTGGTCAGTTACACATGGACATCACCGATATATTTTGAAACAATGGAGCTGACAGGGCCTTGCCCGCCAGTGCCAACATTCCCCCTCATGGACTGTCTGAACAAGGACTAGCCTGATTGGAGTGCTGTGTGTGCAGCTGGGAAGCCGCTTACTCAGAGGAGTAATTCCCCCAGAGCTAAAACTCCATAGGCCTTGAAAAGATTTCTGGGCAGAAAATTATAAGTGCATCAGGAGAAGTCTGTGCAAAGAAAACCTCTGGGGTCTCGTCCACTAACTAAATGGCCCCGTTCCAAGAAATCAGACGGATGTCTTTGCCCACCTCTCCCACTTACACCCAATAACACGGCACATTTCCAAGCTGTCCCAGAAATGCAACGTTAGAAAATTATTAGAAAGTAAGTGTTTAACTAAGACAACAACCAGCAGTCTGTTCACTGGTCTCCAGAGAGGTGACACCACTTAAATTGTACAAGAAACTGTGTCATTATCCCCAGGGCTCACAGGAGCTATATGAGTGGGCACATCAACCATAACATTGGAATAGTAAACTGGTGATTTCACATGATGCATACACTGTTACAAGTGAACATCTTGGTTAGAAATGGGAAGGTCGTATTTAGAATTGTTTACACTTTGTGTTGTTAACCCTGGTTAGCATGATGGCGTATTATTAGGAGGAAAAAAATTTCATGTGCAAAAATAAAGTATTCCTAAAGCAACAATTTGAAGAAATTCAAGTATCTGCAGGCATCCCACAGGTGTTCCATTTGAGTCAACTGAGAAGGGATATGGCATTTTTTTTTGTATATTAGGCATATGAAAATATTTTACACTTCCACCAAGAAATCTGTTATATCCTATTTTCTTAACATTTTTCTCAAGCATGGGACTCTTCTTGGTCTTTTCTTTTGCTGGTTCTGACAAAGACTTGTGTAAAAGAAACAATTTCATTTCTACTTAATTCTACTATAAAGAAAAAAATGGCCGGAAGCAGTGGCTCACATCTGTAATCCCAGTACTTTGGGAGGCCAAGGCAGGTGGATCACGAGGTCAGGAGATCGAGATCATCCTGGCCAACATGGTGAAACCTCATCTCTACTAAAATACAAAAAATTAGCAGGGCATGGTGGCGAGCGCCTGTAATCCCAGTTACTCAAGAGGCTGAGGCAGGGAAAACACTTGAACCCGGGAGGTGGAGGTTGCAGTGAGCCAAGATCGCGCTATTGCACTCTGGCCTGGCAATAGAACAACACTCTGTCTCAAACAAACAAACAAACAAAAAAAACAAGTGTGAAGATAAATAGCAACTGACAACCGATGTCAGTGTGGGGGACTGATAGGGAAGTGCAAGGACTGTGGCAGAGTGTAGTATGCCTCATTCAAATAAATCCATGGTTATTCAGTCACAAGAAATTGTGTCCATGTTGAAATGCGAGTCCAGGTCGGGTATGGTGGCTCGTGCCTATAATTCCAGCACTTTGGGAGGCTGAGGCGGGTGGATCATGAGGTCAGGAGATCGAGACCATCCTGGCTAACATGGAGAAACCCCCGTCTCTACAAAAAATACAAAAAATTAGCTGGGCGTGGTGGCGGGCACCTATAGTCCCAGCTACTCAGGAGACTGAGGCAGGAGAATGGCGTGAACCCAGGAAGTGGAGCTTGCAGTGAGCCGAGATCGCACCACTGAACTCCAGCCTGGGCGACAGAGCAAGACGCTATCTCAAAAAATAAATAAATAAATAAAAATAAAAAAATCAAAAGAAAAAATGAAAAAAAAAAAGAAAAAAGAAAAAGAAATGCAAGCCCAAAGTTGTGTGGGCTTTTATTTTTTAATATTTATTGTTTTAAAGGGAAGTCCTAAAAAATCTAGGTATTTCTGTAAAACCTCCAGATTCTTAAATATTTGCAACGTTTTATCTTTCTTTCCCCTAATCATATATGCTAAGAGACACTGTTCCAAGGCAACACAGCAACTGAAAGTTTTCCACTTCCCAGCTCTTCTCCTAGAGTTCTTTTGGGCAACCTGTCAGTGCTCTATAAATAACTGTTAACTAAAACCAATAACTGCTTGCATTTGAAGACTGTTTGATCATCAGTGAGCAATGAAGCCCTTTTACTGTTGGTACCCAGGAAAGGATTCCCTATCTATGCAACATCACTGCAGTCTGTACCTACGCAACAGAACAAAAGCAACTTGTCTGTAGTAAGAGCAACTCCACAGCCTCAGCCCCAAGAGTAGCACATTTCAAATAACATGGAACCTCATCTTGGCTACTATCAAATTTGTTGTATGCTGCTTTTACGCTTTGGGGAGTTCCTTTGCCCCCTTTTTCTCTCTTTCTTTAATTCTCACTCTTTGACTTCCCTTTGATTCTACTCTCAATGAGCTCCCCTACCCCTTTCTAACCTCACCACTTCCAATCCCAGAAGTTGTCACAGTGTCTCACTGGGGGATGGCTTTAGAGGACTTAGTTAACTATACTCATGACAGACAGATGTTGCACAACAGGCAAATATAGATCTCTTTTCCAAAAGAAAAATGCATCTGTGTATCTTTGGTTTTAGCATTTCTTTATAATGTTTTCAGGTATAATTTTTCCTTATATTTATACTGCTTGCTTTTCCCCCTCTCTGGAGTACAGGCTGATATTTTAACCAAATTTGGAAAATTTTAGCTTTTATTCTTTAAAAGAGTTTTTGGTCCCACCGTCGGTCTCTTCTCTCCATTCAGAAATCCAATTATATGTATTTAAATGCTTGATATTTCCCATAAATCACTGAGGCTTTGTTCGTTTTTAAGTATTTTTCTTCTTTCTGTTCCTTAGTTCTATTCTTTGCTATCTTCAAGTTAACTGGTTTCTATATTCAGCATTTTACAATCTGATGTTTACATTTCAGATATATACTATACTCTTAATTTTATTGGCTTGGTGCAAAAGTAATTGCGGCTTTTGCCATTATTTATTATCATTTTAATGGCAAAAGCTGCAATTACTGTTGCACCAACCTAACAGAATCTCAGTTTGGTTCTTGTTTATGGTTTTCATTTGGTTTCTGAGACTTCCTATCTGCAAACTCACCATGTCCATCCTTTCCTGTAAATCCTCCAATATTCCTAACAGTTATTTCAAAGTCCTTGTCTACTTTAATCCTAACATTTGGGTCATCTTGTAGTCCCCTTCTACTGAGTGTTTTTTCTCCTAATCAGTGGACAAAACATTTTCCTTAAAAGAGACAGAAAACAAATATTGCAGGCTCCGTGGGCCATATGGTCTCTGTTGAAACTGTCCAACCTTCTCATTACAAAAGTAGCCATAGGCAAAATGGAAACAAATCGGCATGACTATATTCCAATGAAATAAGAATATTTACAGAAACAGGGCTCTGTCTCACAAACTGTGGCTTGCCAAACCCTGCTCTAGATTGTCAATTTTTTTTCTATTCTACACATCTAGTATTTGTTTACTTGTTATTTTTATGAGACAAGGTCTTGCTCTGTGACCCAGGCTGGATGGAGTGCAGTGGTGAAATCACAGCTCCCTTTAACCTCCTGGGCTCAAACAATCCTCCTGCCTCAGCTCCCTGAGTAACTGGTAACAAAGGCATGCACCATTGTGCCTAATTTTCGTGGGTTTTTTTTTTTTTTTTTTGTAGAGAAGGGGTTTTGCCATGGTGCCCAGGCTGGTCTTGAAGTCTTAGGCTCAAGTGCTCCACTCACCTTGACCTCCCAAAGGGCTGGGATTACAGGTGTGAGCCATCACACCAGCCATGGTATTTTTTATTGTGCTACTAGACATTTCAATTGTGTGGATTTCAGTACATAGAACGAACTGTAAGGGGTCTGAATTATATCGTCTTTCCTTAAATGGTGGTTGAGTTTTGTTCTGGGAGCACTCAGCTAACTCACATATGCTCTTGACCCTCTCAAGCTCATTTTTATGCGTTGTTGGGAAGGTCTACTTAGGATTTGTCTATCGTCACGAGGCCTGCCCCTTACTATAGGGAAGAGATTGGCTGACATTTTCTGAAAAGAGCCAGATAGTAGAAATTTTAGGCTTTGCAGGTAAAATACAGTCTCAGCCACATATTATTATGCTGTAATCATTTAAAACCCATTTTAATTGACCACAGACTATACAAAGACAGCCCATAGCCAGGTGTTGTCTGCAGAGCATAATTTGCTGAACCTTGCCCTAAGATACACACTTTACTCCTAAAGTCTGATCTTTCTGGAGTCTCAGCTGAATGCCTACAACCTGTACTACCTCTACCCTGGCCTCTGTGTCACAGTTAACCCTCCCTGTGAGGACTCAAACAGCCTGACCCTGTGCGTAAGTGGCTTATTCCTCAGCCAAGAATCAGGGCATGGAGACTTCTCCCTCCTACACAGATGTGCCCTTTCTAGCAACTGGTTCCACAAATTCCAGCTATCTCATCATCCCCAATTTCTAAATTCTTTATCTCAGTGCACCTATGTTGGAGACATTCCTCCCAGGAATAAAACCGGGTCAATGGCGGCTTCATCTCACATGTCTCCAATTCCCTGAAGGATCACAATTCTGTGTTGCTTGGTACCCATTGCCTGCAAAATGATGCCTCCTATATTTTAGCTAGTATTAAAGTTGTTTATGGTACAAGTTATTCTGCCACGGCCAAAAGCAGAAGATCCTCTGAAATATTCTGAAATCTAGTCCTAGGGCAGCTTTCTAGAATAAAGGTTATCTTTTAGCCAAAATATGTTATTGGTGCATACTAATGCTTTCACTGTATTAACAACAAAAAACAACAGCCACTGGTATTTGCAAATATGTATTAATATTTAGTTTCTACTGTGTTATAGGCAGTACAGAGTAAAGAACAAAATAAGCATTGTCTTAGCCTTAAGGGGAGTCATCTAAAGGGAGTGGGAAGACAAGAGAGCTAGAAACCACGACCAAGTAAACCACAAAACAAACTAGGGAGTAACAGATTGTGGGTGAGTGTAAGGAAGGTGATAAGCATTGTAATGAAAGTGACGAATGAAGAATAAGAGTAGCATTAATTAAGCTTTTAAAAGGTCACTCTGGCCCTAAGGAGTGAATAGAAGGTTGAGTGATCATAATTTTTTCTCCAAACCAGGACTTTCTTGGGAAAGAAGCAAGTGCTATTAATAATAATACCAGGACAACAGTTGTAACTACTATTGTTCCAGGAAATGCAAAGTATACATTTGCCCTAAAAGGGACAAAGACTAGAAAACAGGTCAGAGAGTTGCAACGCTATTGGAATAACCTAGATGAGAAATTGTGACGACTTCGAGTAGGTGTGCAAAAGTGAATTTTGAGAGGAATTCACAGACTTGAGAGATACTAGGAATCACAAATCTAAAGGAGAAGGTAGAGATGAAAAAGATGTAGGAGTGAAGAGCAACAGCTGAGTTTCTGGTCTCAACAAGTGAATTAGGAGCTGTTGTAAAAAGACACAATAAGGGAGGAAGAGCAGATAAATGTGCACGTGTGTGTGTGTGTGGAGGATACAGATGATGAGAGTGAATTTGGGTATATGAAGTTTAAGATGTCTAAGTGATATTTAAGTTAAACAGTAACTTTTTATGTATAAGGACCTAGAATTCAGGTAGTATTTTAAAACTGGACATATATATATATATATATACACACACACACACACACATATCTGGACAAATTAGTGTTGGGGTCAGTTGTGACCCCAATAACAAGTTGTGATCAAGTTGTAGTTGCTTTCAAACCTATTCAAAAATCCAAGAATTAGCAGATACATAAAATATAGTATGTATGTAATACCTACATATACTTTAAATGATCTGCCACAGTTCCTGCAGTTAGGAGGGTAGGAAGAGTAATAATATCCTTTTCTGAGCTTCTCTAACACCTCATTTCATGACTAACAAATGGCATTTTCTCTTTCCTTGCATTATAATTACATATACCTACCTTTTTGCACCACCTACTAGAATGCACAGCCCTGGACAGCAAGACATTACTATTTTCCTAGTGGTGTGTATAGTATATGCTCAATAAAAGCTTTTAGACTAATGTAATTCCTCTTTGATACCTAAGAAGCAATACTAGTCAGAACGGAAGCTTAAGGGTAGCAGCTGAGAAGCTCCACTTGTGAAGAAGTTGTAATGTGTTAAGCCAGATGGGACCCTCCTTTCTCAGGCTCTGAGTAAAGACAGGCTTGTGAAGGGCTATGCTGTTTTTTAAAGTTCATTTCTCTTAATGGCAAATGTAGCTTGAGGACAACTTGACAACACGCCACTCTGGGCAAAATTGCATGCACTAAGGATTTTCCAAATTCCAAGCTGAGTCCTGCTTACTAGCTCATGAACCCTTCCCCTACCCAGCAACCACAGTCTTGTCAGCACTGATTTTGTCACCCTTGGTCAATCTGGTGTCTGTAAAGTTTGGTTCCAATTTCTCAATCTGCATCACCTGAATGGCTAAGGGGAAGGAGGATGGCTAAACCTCAATTCTTCAGTTTGAGGCCAGTTTTGGGAAACATTCTGGCCAGGAATCTCTTGGCTATTTAGAAAATTATTCTTCCTAAAGCTGTGCTCCCAAATCACTTCATGCCAAGGGAGATGGCTCTGCATTAGAACATCTAGGAGCAAATAAGCAAACCCAGGTTAATCAAAACCACTTAAATGTTAACTCAGCTATCTTGAAAAGAGTTCAATGTTTAATTCAGACATCTATAAAAACATCCCTTAGGCGTAAAGATGTCAAGACACACATGCAATCAAGATTAAGAATACATAACCCCTGAAAATAACACCACAAAATTGCCAAAAATATTTAAATCTCTAAGTTGTTATCAGAATACTCTGTATGTGCATATATCTGTGTATGTGTGGGTGCATCTGAGGCAGGCAAGCTTTCAAAAATCATGCCTCCATGTTCTCTATCCAGGAAAGCATCTATATGGTTCAAAGCAACCTGCAAATGAGAAACCACACTGAGGCAAGTATAAATGAGTAGAATGTGGCAGCGAATACATCAGTCTCCTCACACGTGAGCAAGACATTGTGCCATCAAAACCCTGTGCTCTGATCACTCGGTCAACCCAACTCAAGTTTTTTAACTTTTGGGAAATGCACCATGAGCACACGATCAAGCTGCAGTTGCTTTCAAACCTATTCAATAATCCAAGCATCCACATCCTACAACAGCAGTGACATACTGCACAAGGGAGGAAAAAGAGGGAGAGGGACAAAAGACTGATGACAAAAGGATGATGATGAGAATATCCACCGCTCAGAAAACCTTGCTTGATGGAATTATTAGGCTACGGTGTTTCTCATTATGGTGAATGTACTATTTAATTTTGATTTCCCTGAAAGCAGAGCTGGCGTAAAATACAAGTGCAAACTGTACATTTTAGAGTGATGCAAGGGAACATCAATGGGGAATGGAAATTGAGACTTGGCTAGGAGGAGAACAATTAATTTTTGTTAACAAGCAAGTGCCCACTATGGGCAACTGGGGCTTAATCCCATCGTGGAGCTCTGGGAGATGGCAGAACACACTTCAGTGCTGTATCCTCACTCTAGAGCATGAGGAAGCTGAGGCACGATCCACTAAGTCCCCATTTATCCTAAGTTGAGTGCTTTTTCCAGGGTTGTTAATTCCCTGATGCTTCTTGCTTACTCAGTCCATGAAAGGAATGTGTCCCACAGCCAGAAAAACAGCCCTTATGAAGAGATTCAGTGTAAAAGCATGCGATCATGTCTTTTGCAAGGACACAGATGAAGCTGGAAGCCATTATCCTCAGTGAACTAACGCAGGAACAGAAAACTGAACACCGCATGTTCTCACTTACAAGTGGGAGCTGAACAATGAACACACAGAAACATGGAGGGGAACAACACACACTGAGCCTCTTGCGGGAGAATGGTGGGAGAGAGAGCATTAGGGAAAACAGCTAATGCATGCTGGACTTAATACCTAGGTGGTGGGTTGACAGGTGCAGCAAACCACCATGGCACATGTTTGCATATGACACAAACCTGTACATCCTGCCCATGTACCCCAGAACTTAATAATAATAATTTAAAAATAAATAAAAGAAATTGAGGGATTAAAAAAATAGGTTCATAGGTATTTTTCATAGGCAGCCTTTAACATAAAGGAGTGGGTGATAAAATAAAATGTCAGGGATCTGATACCATCTGCTACAGACATCTCCCAGAATCTTTAGAAACATCCATTCACTCATTCATTCATGTGTTTTACTTAGCACTTAGGTGACACATAGAAATGCTTCTTGTTTTAATAATTTTTACATTTCTACATTCTCATTACCTTACTTGACACAGTTTGTGAGCAGAAATCAACAGAACTAGCAGGCAATAAAATAGTTACAGGCTGGGCGTGATGGCTCACACCTATAATCCCAGCACATTGGGAGGCTGAGGCGAGTAGATCACCTGAGGTTTGGAG
This sequence comes from Macaca mulatta, assembly GCF_049350105.2. Lineage (NCBI taxonomy): Eukaryota > Metazoa > Chordata > Mammalia > Primates > Cercopithecidae > Macaca > Macaca mulatta. Next base: position 8,341,350 of record NC_133425.1, on the reverse strand, counting down.
TTCGAGATCAGCCTAGCCAACGTGGTGAAACTCCATCTCTGCTAAAAATACAAAAAATTAGCCAGGCGTGGTGGAGGGGACCTGTAATTCCAGCTACTTGGGAAGCTGAGACAGGAGAATCTCTTGAATCCGGGGGGCAGAGGTTGCAGTGAGCCGAGATTGCACCATTGCACTCCAGCCTGGGAAACAATTGAAATTCAACAAAGTGAAATTCTGTCTCAAAAAAAAAATAAATGAATAAATAGTATCAAAGAGTCAGTGACATATGGTAGACATTCCAACAATGCTTCTTTGTAACAGCTGGACTTAAATGGCGAAACAATGAATGCCAGTAGGGACTGTGAAAAAAGAGGTTCAAAAGACAGGCAAGGGTGAGTCCTGGGCCAATGGCCACCCTGGGCTACCTTGCATGGTAGTTCTGAATGCTCTGGCCTCTGACTTTCGATATTTTACATGAACATGGAGGTGGATCATCCCAGAACACAAATCAAGCGTCTGCAGTGTTTGAATACACACGGAGAATCGGTCTACTGAGAGTGGGGATACTGCATAAACAGTGTGGCATGATTCTGGACCCAAAGATTTTGGCTGGCCGATGTTAGATCTATGTATGCTATGTTACATGGCAAACAGGATTTTGCCAATGGAATTATACTTATGGATCTTAAAATAGGGAGATTATCCTGGATGCTCTGGGTGGACCCAATGTAATCACATGAACCCTTAAAAGCAGGACAGAAAGCAGCCCGACAGATACAACAGAAGAAGAGTCATGAGAAAATCGAACCATGAAAATGATTTGTTAAACCATGGCTGGCTTTAAAGATGAAGGAAGGAGCCATGAAATATAAAAAAATATGTATGGCGCCCTCTGGACACTAGGAATGACCCTCAGCTCATAGCCAGTAAGAAAACAGGGACCTCAGTTCTCTAACTACAGGGAACTGGACTCTGCCCCCAATCAGAATGAGCCAAAAAAAAAAAAGTATTCTCTCCTAGAGCCTCCAAAAGAAACACAGCCTTGGCGACATTTCAGTTTTACTTCAGTGAAATTCATGTTGAAATTCTGACCTAAAGAACTGCAGTATAGTAAATTTTGGTTCTATAAACCACTACTTTTTTTTTGTGGTAATTTGTTAGGGCAGCAATAAAAAACTAATACAGATTTCAACATGAGTACCAACTCTGAACTAGTCATTTCGGCAGCCTGGAAGAACTCTGCTTAAATTAAGCTTTCAAGATCACCTTCTGGGTTTGGTTTAAGGATCACCTGATCAGTTCTCAGGGCCCAAGTCACAAGCATGGAAAGCTGGGGTTGGCATATGAGCTCCCTCTCAGATATATGCCTGCTATAGATTCTGTGTGTGTCCCTTCAGCTTATCTCATGATTATTTACTTACAGTAGATGCTCTGTGTGCATAATCTGTTAATGTGTGTTAGAAATATAAAGAGGCACTTCCATGTGTCTTTGGAATGAAAAATTCCACAGTTTGGTATACAAACTACCACATGAGTAACCTGTTTTTAGAAAATAAATGGTCTGGGTTCAAAATAAGTAAATGGCTAGAAACAGGATTCTGCCACTCACTGGCTGAGAAGATAGAGTTGACATCAAATGCTCCTCTTCTTGAACCAAACCTTTGTGTTTTCCTTCCTTTTCTCCTTGGAAAACTCTAGTATACAAAGAAGAAATGATTTCAACCACCAATCCACTCAGTGACTGCAGTCCTGACTGTGAAGAGATCTTAAATTAGAACACATAGATTTCTATAATTGCTGCTATAGTTGTGGAAAAATTTCTGCACTTTTAACAAAAACACCTCCCGCTTTATGAGTCAGGGTCAAGAAGGTAGATGTTAAAGAATTTAACTGGTAGCACCTAAAACTTTGCACATAAAATACTCAGCACATTTGGTAGCTATCTTAATATCTAACTAACCAGGGGAGGCATTTTCCAGCTGTCATAGTTGCATCCTGCAAAGGTTAGGCCTCAATGCTAGGTCTAACCCCAAAGTCCAAAGTAATAAAATACCACACCCTTCTCATATCTTAGCCTCACAATGGGAATGATCATTTAAGTTCCTTTCTTCAAAGCAAATGCATTCTTTTTTTTTTTTTTTTTTTTTTGAGACGGAGTCTCGCTCTGTCGCCCAGGCTGGAGTGCAGTGGCGCGATCGTGGCTCACTGCAAGCTCCACCTCCCGGGTTCACGCCATTCTCCTGCCTCAGCCTCCCAAGAAGCTGGGACTACAGGTGCCCACCACCACGTCCAGCTAATTTTTTTGTATTTTTAGTAGAAACGGGGTTTCACCATGTTTGCCAGGGTGGTCTCGATCTCCTGACCTTGTGGTCCGCCTGCCTCAGCCTCCCAAAGTGCTGGAATTACAGGCGTGAGCCACCGCGCCCAGCAGCACATGCATTCTTAACATGAGCTAAGGCAATCTTAGTAGACATCGACGTAGCCTACCATGTTTGTCAAAACAAGTGAATACAGACATGGGTTCAATTCCCAGGTCCACAATTAGCTATGGTTGTAACTGCTTTTTTTTTTTTTTTTTTTTTTTAGAAGGACTCTCCCTCTGTCGCCCAGGTTGGAGTGCAGTGGCCGGATCTCAGCTCACTGCAAGCTCCGCCTCCCAGGTTCACACCATTCTCCTGCCTCAGCTTCCCAAGTAGCTGGGACTACAGGCGCCCACCACCACGCCCAGCTAGTTCTTTGTATTTTTAGTAGAGACGGGGTTTCACCGTGTTAGCCAGGATGGTCTTGATCTCCTGACCTCGTGATCATGAACCACCCGCCTCGGCCTCCCAAAGTGCTGTGATTACAGGCATGGTTGTAACTCTTAATCCCACTTTTTCTCTAAGTGTGAATTAAAGAGACTCTGTGCACTAATATGTGAAATGCTTAGCGTGTGTTTGTGCCCAATGACTATAGGCTTTAAGGTTCTCATGCAAATACTATCAAACACACTAAAGCGACTCCGATGTTTGCATAACTTTTTTTCCACCTTGGAGTGAATTCAACCATTTCGATTGGTCAATAATAGTTTTTTGTTATTTGTTATTCTCTGGGTATAGGGTTTTACACAGGTGACTGTGGGGAAAAAAACACAAGGGTTACGGCCTTACACAGAAAGACGTGTGCTCCAGGAGCTCACTTACAGGTAGCGTCTAAAAAAATTAAACTCATAAAAGCAAGAGTAGAATGGTGACAGCCAGAGGCTGGGAGGCTGGAGGATTTGGGAGATAGTGGTCAAATAATACAAACATTCAATTACACAGGAGGAATTACTTCATCAGATCTACTGTGCAACATGGCGACTACAGGTAATCACAGGGTATTATATTCCCCAAAACTGCTAAGAGAGCAAATTTTAAGTATTCTTACCCTAAAAAAAAAAGGTAAGTACGTGAGGTCATGCAATGCTGATTAGTTCAATTTAGCCATTTCACAATGTACACGTATTAAAGCATCATGCTGTATACAATAAGGACATACCATTTTTATTTGTCAATTTTAGAAAAATGGTTTAAAAGAGGGTCAGCGCCTCAGATAGATGGCATCTTTGCTGCAGAAAAAGGTTCAGGAAACCCATGCAAAATCATGAAGTATGTGGACAGAGGAACTAGGCAGGGTGCTTGGAGATGATGCTGAACACGAGTGGGGAGGCGGAGTGTATCAGGGGAAAGGTGGCACTCACGGCGAGACCTGCACGTGAAGAAAGCAGACTACCTGGCTCCATCAGATCATCTCTAAAAGGACCACACAAGCACCTTCTACCTCTGGTAGAAGAAAGCTGGACAGAAGCAAACTTTCTAATTAAGCTAGGGGCATTAAACCATGAAATATTAGAATGCATTCTTCCAAACACCAGTTGCTTGCTCATTTAGGTAAGGTGACAAATGAGTCTCCATACAGAATGGGTCTCACAGGAGGCTGTAAACTCCAGAGATGAAACCAAGTAACACGATGTGACTCACATACTCATCTGTTCCTTTCTCCGTCCATATCGACCTATAGAGGATTGCTGTGTCCATCTGATTTGTTGTATGTGGTGGTGACACAGAGGGAGCCAAGGATGCCATCTCTGTCCCCAAATGGAGTCCACTATTTCTTAAGCAAACAAGAAAATGCACATACACAGGGACTATGATACCATAGCTGGTTTAAAATGGCATTTCAAGAGGGCAATAGGATTCAGAATATGTAATTAAATCAGTGGTACTAATACACATCAGGATGAACTATCAAGTTTTGGGGGCTTTTGTTTGGTTGGTCGGTTAGTTGTTCATTTGCTTTTGATTTTAGTAGCAATGTATTTGATCCTCACGAGGCCTTGATGTGTGTTTGCTGGGGCTGTTGTAACAAAGTACTAGGGACCAGGGAAATGAAACAACAGGAATTTATTTTCCCACAGTGCTGGAGGCCAGAAGTCTGAGACTCAGGTATCAGGAGGGTTGGTTTCTTCTCAGACCATCCTCCTTTGGCTTGTAGGTGGTCATCTCCCTTTGGGTCATGTAGTTTGCCTCTTGTGCGTGTCTGTGTCCTAATCTCCTCTTCTGTTAAGAACACTACCTGGCCAGATGTGGTGGCTCACGCCTGTAATCCCAATACTTTGGGAGGCTGAGGCAGGTGGATCACCTGAGGTCAGGAGTTCAAGACCAGCCTGGGCAACATGGTGAAACCCCGTCTCTACCAAAAATACAAAAATTAGCTAGGTATGGTGGCGGGTGCTTGTAGTCCCAGCTACTCAGGAGGCTGAGGCAGGAGAATCACTAGGAGGCGGAGGTTGCCGTGAGTGGAGATCATGTCACTGCACTCCAGACTAGGCAACATAGTGAGACTCCATCTCGAGAAAAAATAAGAAAAGAAAAGAACACCAGTCATATTGGATTAGGTTCCATCCTTATGGACTCATTTTATCTTTATCTTACTTATCTTTTTAAAGACCTTAGCTTCAAATATAGTCACATTCTGAGTTACTGGAGGCTAGAACTTCAGTGCATGACTTTTGTGAGGACACGACTCAGCCCATAGAACATGATAATTTATTATAGCTGTTCCTCCATATCCATGGTCCTTGGTGTCAAGACTTCATGTGAATACCAGAGTCCATGGATGCTGATATAAAAGGAGGTCTCTGATATAAAATGGAGTAATATTTGCATATAACCTATGCACATCCACCCATATGCTTTAAAACATCTCTAGATTAGTTGAATACCCAATGGAATGTGAATGCTATGTAAACAGTTACTATCCAGAATGTTTAGGGAATGATGACAAGAAGAAAAATCTGCACATGTTCAGTACAGATACAGGTGTGCGTGTGGGGTTTTTTGTTCCCCTAAATATTTCTGACCCATAGTTGGTTGAATCTGCAAATATGGAACCTACAGCTATGAAGGGCCAATTGTATTCCTAGGGTGAGGCTGAGACATCAAAACATTTTACCAGCTAAATCTGAAAAGCACTATTCTCAACTCTCATTCCCACGTGAGAAATGGGTTAAAAATAGACAGTGCCTCGGTTCATCTCCAGATATCTGATCCAGTAGGTCTGGGGTGGAACTGAGGAAATGGCACTTATTATAAACATTTTCAGTTGCCGTTGAAGGGTACTCTAAGAAGGAGTAACTTGGCAGAGAGACATGTGATGATCCCATAACATCACAAGTTCCTCTGACACTGCTATCTGTTTGATACTGATACAGATCATTTATCTGTGGGCACCTGGGTGGTCCCCTGTGGTTGGGGGGAATATCTTACTCATACAGGGAAGGACAGGGTTCCAAAGACCCTGGAGCATAGACCTTTCTTCCTGTGCCTCCCTGCTCTTGATGACTGAGAATTGAGCCAAAAAGATGTACAAATTCAGGTAAGCATCTAGCCCTGCATGTGCCTGAAACCAATAGCTCCTTTCTCTTAGCTGCCAATACATAAAGTCAGTGCCAATCCACAGAGGCATCAGGGACGCATAGCAGGGTATGATGAAGAGTTGGCTTTTAGCAAACCTTTAACCAAACTCTTGGCTCTGCAGTTCTCCAAGTTTAGCACATTTCCCCAGTGTATCAGGAGGGATTCTTTGATCACAGGAAAAAAAGGAGTAAGTCTGACTAACTTCAGCAAAAAAACAAAACAAAACAAAACAAAAAAAGCGATCATTTGAATGAGATGAGGTAGCTTAAGGGATGGATGGATGGATAACCAGACTTAAACATAAAGGCAGGAATCAGGGTGAATCTGAGGTCTAGCCCTGAGAGCTGTCTCTTCACTCAATTTCACCAGGATATCACTACCGAAATGAATCAACTCCAGGTTTTCAATCATGCTTGTTTTCTTCACCATATTTAGCATTACTCTACTCAATATTCAGAGTCTCAGGAGAAAGAATTTCAACAGTCCTGCCTTGGCCATATCTACATCTGATGGCTAGGGGCAGGTGTCTTGATTTATCGTCGCTCCAAGACTGCACATGTGAAAGAGGAAATGTAACCCAAATAGAGTAACGAAGTACTAGCTACCATAGGCAGAAATGTCCATTGGCTGCAACACAACAAGAAAGCATGTGCTTGCTATACCCACGATTCATCCACATACAAAACATAGGCTAAATGAAGTTTATCTACGTCCATGAAGGAGGACAGAAGGCTTTGCTGTCTCATTGCCATTTTTCTTAGGACCATCTTGGGTTTGTCTGCATCATCAGGAAGGAAGAGTTTCCTGCTCGTTACTCAATCCTGCTGAAACTTGCCTCTTCCTACTCCCAACTAGAGGAAGCTACAGACGCCCTATTTATTTGCTTCCTGCCCTATTTCCGTTGCCTATCAAGTATTTTTTTTTTCTCCTGGAATGGTATTTAGACCTCAAAGGAATAGAGCAGGAAGACAAGTCCTTGCTGAGACATCAGTCATAGAAATGAAGAGTAGCTATGACAAATTAAAATGTCAGCATTAGCGATTTGCTTGGAGCTGTTTGATACAGATTTAACGATAAAGCAAGAAATGGGGATAGATTTGCCCTGGAAAGAGGCATGATGACTGGGGATAATAGGCTAAATTAAAGCAAGGGAAAGGGAGAATGAATATTAAGCCAAATATCCTAAATGTGTTAACTTTTGAGTCTTCTCCATATAAAGTGTTTAAATGCCTGGAGAGACTCAAATAAAGAATTAATTAACATATATGTGAATTATAAGATTCAGCATCAAAAATGAAGGACAGTGGATACCTGTACACTTCTTTATTTAATCATATTGCACAATGAAGTTGGAGAAATTAAAATCTGTGACTAGTTGGCTGATTTCTTGACCAGAATCAATCAAGAAGTTGATTTCCTTGTGTTCATCAATTAATGTTCTTGCAAAGACTGGAGAATATATAAGCTCTGTATGGAACAGGTCTTGTGAAGACATTTTAAAAACATGTTAAATGTATTTATGAATTTCTTATTTTAGTAGAGAAGCTGCCCCTGGGGATTATTTGCCTGCGTTCCTGCAGCTTCTAGAAGCAGAGAACTAATTACTTTGGGGCAAACTCCCTCTGCTTGGAGAAAATCACAAAGGTGGGACCATTCGTTACGTGAGATTAAAGCAAGCAAACTTCTGCCAGTTTTTTCCTTGTATGCGTGTGCACACACACACACACAGACACGAGAACATACATGAAATCTCATCAACCATGAAGATCTCAGGCCTGAACCCTGAGAGTCCTCTCTGCAACTCACCACCTACCTGGGATCTCTGCTAATCACTGAGCTGATCACTGAAGTCTGGCTTTAGCTGATCATTTGGAAAGCTAATGCAAAGAATGGTATTCATGCTTACAGAGGGATGCTACTGAGGACAGCACAATCCAAGGAAGGAAGTTACTAGGCTTTTCTTAAGACAGGGAAGAATTCTGGAACAGCTGAACAACAGTTTGCATAGGACAAGCACCAGGATGTATACATGGAAATGTCACCCTCCTTGGGGAGTCCCAGAAATTACTTGCTGGGGGATTCAATAAAAAAGGATAAATTTGTTCTTCCATTATAGACAGATGGGGTTCTGAGTCATTAGGGTTGGAACATAAAAATAAGCATAATTTTATTTTGCGTTTCCAGCCCTAGTTGTAGCTATTCTATTCTTTAAAAGTCATTTCATCTGGGAATGGGAGAAGGTACTTAACTGGAAGTCCTTCAAGCAAGGAATCACTTTTAAAGTGATACAGAATCTTTTGTTTTAATGTAAAATATATGAACGTTCATGCGTTTCTTGATCTTTGATGTGAGTCTAAGGCCTTTTGAGTAATTTCTCTGTCGATAAAAATCCCTCATTATCCTTCCCACATACACCTCACTAACATTTCAGTCACCAGCAGGGGTTGGCTAACTATGACCCACTGCCTGTTCTTGTAAATAAAGTTTTATTGAGACATAGCCTCAATCATTCATTTTATCTATGGCTACCTTTGTGCTACTATGGCAGTGTTGAGTGGGGGCAATGGAGACCCTATGGCCTTCAGATACTAAAATAGTCACAATCTGGCTTTTTTCAGAAAAAGTTTGCTAACTCCTGGTCTATGGCATCAATTCTGGGTTTGATTAAAGTGGAATGAGAATGTCAAGACACACTGAAAAGAATCTCACTGCAGGATCTTTCCAGATTTCTGAGGGATTTTTTCCACGAATATTTTACAGTCCTCTCACCCACAGCTAATCAAAATAATTTTTGAATCCTGTTTTCACACAATGTTTCCAAAGCATTTAGTTTTCATAGAAACAGCTCTTTTTCTTACTGCACTCATTTTTCATCAGTTTACATAATATTCCACTAAATAATGTAATTACAATAAAAAGTGCAGCTGGCAGAAGCAGCCCTGGGAATAAATACAACTGACTCTTGGCAAGCAGACACCGCAACGGGTGAAGAGAAAGGTAAACTTGTACCAAACAGTCACTGCATAGGATGCTGTGCACATCTGCCAATATGTTTTATAAAGAGATAGGACAGTATGTATTAATCTGGTACTTTTGATAAGTGAAGGTCAATTAGGTAAGCTTCTTCTGTTCATACCCTTTTACACAGCATCTCTTGTTTCTCATATTCATCAGTTTCACGTTGGACATTTTTTCCCAATTGTTGTCAATGATTATTTGACAAATGTGTGTCTTTTCCACTAGCCTGTGAGGTACAAGAGAATAAGAACGGTGCAAGTTTTAGTATATTATTATACCTCTACTGCCTAGCACAGTGACTGGCATATGGTTGTGCTCAGAAAATATTTCTTGAATAAATAACTGAATGGAAACAGGCATTTCTGCAATGAACCATCTTAAATTATAGTCAGGAAGAACTCATGGATCTTGTGAGGTCTCACCAAGGAGTGGGGAGAAGGGGGGCTTACATTTTCTCCGATGCTATCATAAGAGCCACTAAGGAATGAAAAGTTGGGCTTTAAAAAGCAGGGAGGGGTGAGACACGGCGGGGGAAGGTATCTCTGATTCTGATAGCTCAATTCCAAGGCAGTCGGGAAGTTTCATTATCTGATGTCCAGAAGAAGGCGATGGGTTTAAGCCAAGATGATCATTAGCAATTTGCATTATGCCATCCACGTCACTCTTATATCTAGCAGAAATGAGAAACTCGCTTCTAACTGGCAAATTAAATATTGATAATGCAGATCTGCTCTACAACCTCCTTCACAAGGCGGGTACCATGATTTGAGTATTTCTAAAAAAACTCAGTCATTTGCATTCCGGTATCACAATCTCTGTCATAACTGTGGGCAATCTGTAACATTATGAAGTTAATATTTATCTTTAAAGCAACCCATTTTTAACTTAAATAAATGAAACAATAAATGGAACATAAAATACGACATGTGCCAAGAAAACTTTGTATTGCCACTGCAAATGGAAAACCAATATCAATAGTCACACATAAAAGTTAATGAAAAAAATCCATTAATATCCAACAATAATTAAGAACCTTTTCTATTCCAGACACTTTTCTAACAACCTCACATGCATTAATTATTTTAATCATTTTTGCATGCAAATATACAGACACAAAGACACATGCGCATGCACACACACAAAAAAACTTATGAAATTGGTGCAATGATTATCTCCACTACACAGTTGAGGAATTTGAGGTAGAGAGGATTTAAGTAACATGTACAAGGCTACAAAGTGCTAAATTGCAAAGTCTAGATTTTATCTCAGTAGGCCTAGCTCCAGGCCCCTGATTCTTAACTACTATATTTTGCAAACAATGTTTTTAAAGTGCAAAGAGATGCTCTAGGGCTGTAGGCTCTCAGCCTGAGGCACACTCCCTTTCCCTTAAAAAGAAAGCTTAGAAAGGGTTAGAGCACTGTTAAAGATACTTTAGTTTAAACTGCGAGTTTCTCATTGATATAAAAAGGACTGAGAGAGAATGGGAAGGGGAGTAACTTTCTCTCTAAGCTATTCCCCCTTTCTTAAAGACTTGGTGTTCGCCTGAAAGCTGTGAATAAGATGTGGGGTAGGTGTCTTATATTTTGGGAAATACAGAGCTAGCAGTTGGTGGTAGCACATGTATTTTCCAGGATCCTTTGTTCAACGCCGATAGCCATATTTTGAAAGCATAGCAGATATCTATATCTATATCTTCGGTGGTTTTTTATTGTGGGTTTTGTTGTTGTTGTTGTTGTTGTTTTTTGTTCAGACAGTCTCCCTCTGTCGCCCAGACTGGAGTGCAGTGGCATGATCTCTGCTCACTGCAACCTTCACCTCCCGGGGTCAAGCAATTCTCCTGCCTCAGCCTCTGGAGTAGCTGGGACTACAGGGGCCTGCCACCATGCCTGGCTAATTTTTGTATTTTTAGCAGAGACGGGGTTTCACCATGTTGGCCATGCTGGTCTCGAACTCCTGACCTCAAGTGATCCACCCACCTCAGCCTCCCAAAGTACAGGGATGACAGGCATGAGCCGCCGCGCCTGGCATCTTTGATGTTATTTACTCAGCCAGCAATGGCTCCTTTTCCCCAATAATGAAGTCTTCCCTCAAGAGTTGGCCCTGGGCAACTATGTTTCTTCATACCATTTCCCTGGACAGATCCAATTGGCCCAGAGTGAACAACTGATCCAGACTAAGCCAATCAGGCTTCTTTTCAGGAATGTGTAACCAGGATGCACTGATGGTCCGTCCCTATACCGGTGGAAAGTGATGCAGCATACATTTAGGTGCTAGAAGGTGTCATGTGTGCATAAAGGTAGAGGGAGTCTTTATCAAAAGAAAAATCCATAGAGGACCCACGAAGAGAAACAAAGACAGGAGATGAGCAAGAGATATGTGGAGTTCAGACAGCTTTCCCATTCTAAGCTCTGATTCCTGGGAGGCCTGGGTACATGCCTTTTCTGCTTAAGAATCTGTCTCTATTGTTTGCATTCCAAATAACCTTAACTGAGAGGGAGTTATCTCCTAAATATTTTGCCATGTCATCAACTACAGAGCCTGCCCTCTGTGTTGTCTTTTCTTGTGGGGAGTTGGGTGGCAACAGATATGTGCTGTCTGTATGCTCTTGGCTGGTATTTCTAGGAGGAAGAGAAGTGAAATAATTCTTGGGAATAATACTGTATTAACAGTAGCTCACCTTGTTGACTACGAGGTCTGCATTTTTTTTTTTTTTTTTTTGGCAGGGCTTTAACTAAATTGTTTTATCCAGTCACCAATCCTATGAGAAAGCTATTCTCATTTTACGCATACAGTCAAGCTCTGAGACACTAAGGAGCATTTAGAAGTTGGATCTGAACCTAAGTCCACAACCAGTACTTCACCAGCCCTACCCACCCTTCCCAGTATGCTGACTACAGTGTCACGTTGCCATACTGCAGATCAGTATTTGAATCCACAGAACAGAATCTGGCATTCATGCATTTGGCTACTTAGCAGTTTTCTAACTGAGCTTGTTAATTAGCCCCCAAACCAACATCTAATACTCAAGCACAAAGATCCCTTTGTAGTCAAATATTTTATGAGTGCTGAGAAAAGTGGGCACTGGAATCTCCCACCCTATGACCATACAATCTCCCTCAACCGGTAGATTGTTCAGGGAAACAAAGGCTCCTGGGATCATATTATTTCTGTCTTACTTGTTTATTTGTCCATCTGTTAGTTCAGATGCTGGAGAGGTAAATGTTGATAACTGGATATGGTCACTGCACAACTATCACCATGACCTGTAGTGATGCTGGAACAAGCTGGTAAATACAGCCCATAGAATCAGGAGTGATTCATGCACAGATTCCTTAGTGAGCTCCTGTGACCATCTCCCCAGAAGAATCCAGCCAGTAATGTGAATTGCAAGCTCAGAAGAAGGCTCAGTCTAGTCTAGATTGACAAACCTTGGGATGGAGGACTGAACAAGTCCCCTGTTGTGTAGTTTGCATAACAACTGAGCAATGTGAGTAATCCCAATAGTTCTCTGAGAAGAGTGATCCTCCTGTTAGGAGTAACTGGCTGATGCCCTTCTCTTGGGAAGGGTAGGAGCCAGAAAGCTCATGGACAGCATATCTGGGCTGAGCTGGTAACTAAGGTACGATGCCTCATGCCTGCTGTCCACACCTAATGCTGAGGGGATATGAGCAAAGACTATATCCAGTGCAGTCCAAATTACACAAGGCAAAATACAAAGACAGTGCCAAGATGGGTAGAAAAGTTAGGATATAGGTTAGGATGGGCGATGTGACCTGTGAGATTCAAGGCTGGCAGCAAAGCATCTGTGTCAAATTCCACAAACCAGAATTCACACAGTTGCTGAGCCCATATATGTAGGATGAAAGAGAGTAATGAAAAGTAATGACAGGAAACCAGCACCCTGACAAACAGAGTGGACCCCTGTGGATTCCTTTTGTGGCAGACTCCACTTGGTAACTACTCTGGAGTGCATTTTCTCCTTCCTTCAGTTTAAGTAAATCCTGTTTATGTTCAGGTGACAATGTGCCTGATGCTGGAAATGAATCATAACTGCTGCAGCCAATCACTGAGATTCCAGTTCACCTTGCCAGTGACTGATGTACAGATTGGCCAATGAGATCTAAGAAAAGGGCTGCAGTGACGAATTCTGGGAATTATTTTCCACCAATAAAATGCAAGAGCTGTGAAGGAGACGCTCCTCCTCCCCTTCCTTCTGATGAGAGTGCTGCCCTGTGAGAAAGTGATATGGGGTAGATGGCAGCCATCTTGGAAGAAGGAAAGGCCAAGGGAAGTACAGGGTTTCCAAACCACTACCCTGATACCGAAAAGCCTCTGAATCCACCCTGGAACTGGGAGGTGGAGAGTTATTTATTTTTGTAAATAACTCTTAGCTTTTCTGTAACTCACAGATAATAGCATCTTAACTGATAATACTGATATGATTTCAAGAGTATGTCCTACAACCAAAAATGTTTTGTAGTCAGCTTAGACAAAAGTTGTATATTATATTGAACTCTTTGTATTTCACCTTTGCACATTAAACGCTATGAGAAGTCCTGCAGTTAAAAAACAAAAACATTTCCGTTTTTTTTTTTAACATGGTATTTCCTAAAATTAATCATATAATCGTTTTAAAGACTTCCTAATATCTTCAAGATACTAAGCACTTCACAGAGTCTGTTTTGGAAAAATTAACTTAGGCTTCGTGAGAAAAAGAAAGGAGATCCTAAGACCAAGTATAGGATACGCCAATTCCTACACAGCTTCGATGGGCACAAAACAGAAATGGCAGCTTTATCTTTCTGCATCATCTGCTATTTCCAGGAGGCCAAGGAGAAGGAATAAATTTTACAACTATCCACTTATATCCCTGAATTCTGACAACAGAATGCACTAATGAAGGACCTTCAACGTGATAACACGGCCACAGTCCTAGTCATCCTGGATAGCAAATCTGGAAATACATTTTGATTGCTGCACTTAGGACACATTTTAATTGTGGCTTGCAGACAGTTATCCTTCAACGATGTGGTAACTAAATAGATTTCTATTTTTCTTCCACTCTCTTTCTAAGAAAGCAAAACGAGATTAAGGAAAATGCATTGCATTGAGATGGACAGGTATTTACATTTCAGTTCTAAATTTCTTTCAGAAATCCTTAAAAAATGCCCCCCTCAGGCCTGGCACGGTGGCTCACACCTGTAATCCCAGCACTTTGGGGGGCCGAGGCAGGCGGATCATAAGGTCAGGAGATCGAGACCATCCTGGCCAACATGGTGAAACCCCATCTCTGCCAAAAATACAAAAAAAAAAAAAAAAAAAAAAATTAGCTGGGCGTGGTGGCACGTGCCTGTAATCCCAGCTACTCTGGAGGCTGAGGCACAAGAATTGCTTAAACCAGGAGTCAGAGGTTGCCATGAGCTGAGATTGCACCACTGCATTCCGGCCTTGCGAAAGAAAGGAACTCTGTCTCAAAAAAAAAAAAAAAAAAAAAAAAGTCACCTTAATAAAGGAAGTTTTCTTTTGAGGTGGTGGAGGGGCTCTTAAAGACACAGCCGTGAAAGGAAAAGAGGGAGAGAGGTAAGGAGGAAGAAAAAGAGATGGAAAGACAGAGAACAAAAATGAAGAGAACAGAAGAAAATATCTACAGATGAGATAGCTACCAGTACTTAATCACACTGGGGGTCTCCCAGAGGGAGCTGGACGCCTGAGTCACGTGGGAAGGGAAAATTCCATTGCACTCTCTTTGGTAGTATTTAAATTTTGAACCCTATATATGTGTGCTCTATCCAATCAAATGCGCCAACTATCAATTCAAAACATTAATTCATTTAAAAAGCAAAAACAGTGACCACAAAAGTAACAACAAACAAAGCACTGGTTCCTGATGTTAGAGATGGGGCTATTGGAGCCTCACTGGGGACTAATGTAAATGAACCATTATGTTAATATCAAGCCACTCCCTGCATTTATGTAACAGAGAGGGGAAGACTCCATTCTTGAACCTAAACAGCGCCCCTGTCGACAATGAAGTCATCAATGAGAAATAATCCCTTAAAATGCAAATAAACCCTTCATTACCTACTGTGTCCTTAACTTGCCAGGCAAGTGCCATTTGCAATAGAGATTTCAAGATTATCTTAATTCTCAGGAATTTATCAGGGACTCCTGGAGACAAAGGCACATATTTCTCTTTATCTAGCTCTGACCTAGTTCTGGCCATCGTCCCCATCCAAACAGCAAGAGAAATCTGAAGTTGTAATACATTATTTAATAGGATGAACCAGTAATTCAGACTGCAGGAAAAAAAAAAAAAAGGCAGTAAGAGAGTTCAGAAAAGCTTAAAACATCTTGAAGTCTGTTCCATGAAGGAAAGGGTCACAACTAATGTTGGCACAGGTACTTGAAGGAAAGTGGGTAGAGAGGGCCATACTGAGATAGTACATAAATATGCATAAAAGAAACAGAAAACCTTAACTCGCTTCCTTGGTTTCATGCACCTGGATTCTGTTATTTTACCCAAGTACTTGACAAACCTGATGCCAACAGCAAGTGTCAGACGCAAGCAACTCTACAAATTATTGCCATCATGACACTATCATTAGGTAAATGCTCTGAAGTTACAGGGCAATGTACGAAGGTATTAGGCCTGTCTGATACATTATTCTTATTTATTAGACACCTTTGGGCACAGTGGTTTCCCGACGCCAAATCACACTGTTGTGGTTTTAAAAGCAGCATATTCCTCTAATTTTTATAACAATTTGAAAACATGGCTACAAGGCACATTGTCCAGTAAAAACTGCCAACTTCCATTAGTGACATGAAAGATAGACCAATCATAATTTGAATCTCGTCCACCGAAAACATGAATTCATTTAAAAGAAAACAAATGGGGAGAAATCCCATCGTTTCTAAAAATGCCATCCCCATACCAAGAAGAATGTCCACTGAGACGCGATGAAAGCAGAACAATGTCACCAAGCTCCATTTATAACCAAACACTCCCTCCACATCTGGGGAATACTCCTTACACCGATATACCTGAGCACCAAGAGAGTTTCATTTTTAAGTGGGGAAATAGAATATGAGGTTTAAAATGTTGTCTCCCTCTCCCATATACACAAATGTCACTAAAACCAAGAGGTCTATAGATAACGCAAATTCTCCTAGAAAACGCCCTTGACATATTCCTTGCTCACCCACCCCAGTCAACAGCCAAAGAGCTTTTTAGCCACTCAGCAAACAGCCTGGTATCCATATTAAGAAGGCAGCAAGCCATCCTTTTGACCTTTGTTATTACTTAGACCTCGTGCTGTACATAAAAAGACTACAATGATGTCAAACAAATTCCAGAAGAGAAGTATTTATTGCTGAAACTAAATCAAAAAATCCATATCTACTATAATGGCACTTCAAAAGAAGATATACTGTATTTACCAGCTCAATCAATACTAAATTAGCTGGGATAAATATTTTCAACTCTACCAGTCTTAAGATGAAGCCTGTTATTTAGAATCCGTGTCTTGGGAGAGACAAGGAAATTTTTGCTTATCACACAAAAATGAGAATCAGGAAGCATTTCACAAGCAGGTGCACCTACCCTTAGCTGCTCTCTTTCACAATTCATCTGTTGTCTTGAAACCTACAAAGAAGAGAAAACGAAGGGGAAAAGTCAGAAGGCTCTGCATCAGAAAAACATGAAAGAAAACAGAAAGTTACTTTTAATTACTCAGCTCAAAGAAAACCCATAATTAATTAATTATGTATTTAATTTTTCTTTAGGTCTACATAGCTCAAGCCTCACATAGCTCAAGCCTCACTTAGAGTTCAATTGTGTTATTCAGAAGCACAGCTAGGATACGTCAGAGACTGGAAAGGGGATTAGGAGAGAGGTGTAGGAGAATGTGTGGGAGGCAGCATCTGCCTGGGATAAGGGCAGCTCCCCTCTCGTCAAGAAACCCCCCACCCTTTGCCCTGAAATCTCCGGCTTGCCCTATCTCACAGGTGCAGGAATTCCTCCATAAAGGTCCACTCGAGTTGGTTGTGATAAGTCAGTGGAAAACACACAGTCTTCTCTGATGTTCAGGGCCAGCAGTGTCAGCTACATGCCTTGACAACTGGGTTATATTTTATGGTCCAGTTCTAATCTGATGGTAGTAAGTCCCCATAGGATTGTACTGGGGAGAATTCTGAGGTCAATCCTTCTATCAGAGAAAGAAACCCCGGTAGGTTTCTACTTTCAACCATCAGATAGAAAAATGGGTGTTAGCAATACATATGCCCTGCATTAATTATCTTTGCCCTGTTGACATGTTTTACTTAATGTCCAAGGATGCTTCTTTAGAGTGGCCATATAACTTATTATCCAAACAAGAAAACATAGGTGGGTTAAGAGGGATGGGTGGAGTGGTATTACATGATTATACTAAGAACACAGATAAAAAGTAACACACACAAGGAAATTTGAAATATATGGTCATTCTGTCATCAGGAGCTAGTAGACTCCACTGTGAACTAAAATAGTTTAGGCCGAAATAAAATTTAGGTCTTCATTCGTCTTTATTCTGTATCTTTCCGGTATTTTTTTTTTTTAACCAATGAAACAACTCCCGACTTCCAGCACCAGACAATATACTGTAAGTTTTTGAAACTTTTACGAAGGGATATGGAGGTTTAGGAACCTTTTGATGTATATTTTACGCATTTTGTACAGAAAGTTTCTTCTGACTTCTTCTAAAACAAAAAGAAGAATCTTTACTTAAGGAATGCACCAGAGCCCAAAAATCTAAAATCAGTGCTTTTCTATGCCTTTTTTTTTACCCAGAAATATTACAACTAAGAGTAGCTCTTAAGAAAATAGGCAGAGAGGCACACAAATGTTTACTTCCATGTCAATGAACCACAGCATTATTTATGAAAAAAAATTATGATGTGTGATAATGGGAAAATTAAAAACATACTATACTGATAGTGTAGCATAACATGTACCATTGAGAAACAAAGTTTTAAATATAGAGATCTGAAAAATGCTTAAAAGACACCATTTAGTTTTTAAGAAAAGAAACCACAGAAATATACAATATTAGGGTTCCTATCTTGTGTTAAAAATACAGTGAAACAGATCATTAAAGAAAAGGAAGGAAGGCCGGGTGCGATTACTCATGCTTGTAATTCCAGCACTTGGGAAGGCCAAGACGGGTGGATGAACTGAAGTAATCCACCTGAGGTCAGGAGTTCAAGACCAGCCTGGCCAATATGGTGAGACCCCAACTCTACTAAAAATACCAAAATGAGCTGGGGGGTGGTGGTGTTGGGTGCCTGCAATCCCAGCTACTTGGGAAGCTGAGGCAGGAGAATTGCTTGAACCTGGGAGGCAGAGGTTGCAGTGAGCTAACATCCCACCATTACACCCCAGCCTGGGCAACAAGAGTAAAACTCCGTCTCAAAAGAAAAAGAAAAAAAAAAAGATAAAAGTAAAGGAAGAAAAAGAAACTAAAGAGGAAAAGACTAGGAGAAATACTCCAAAAATTAAAAAAGAAACTGGTACAATTCTATAAACATCCAAAAAAAAAAAAAAACCCACATTGAATTATACACCTGAAATAGGTGACTTTATATTATGTAAATTATGTCTCCATAAACTGTTAAAAGATGAAGTGGGGAAAATTCATTGAGAACAGAGAGCAAATTAACAGTTGCCAGAGGACTGGGTTAATGGAAAAGGAGGAGTGACTGCTTAATGGGTATGAGGTTTCTATTTGGGGTGATTAAAATGTTCTCAAACTGGATAATATTTGCAGAACATTGTGAGTTTACTTAAGCGCCAGTAAAATGTATACTGTAAAATGGTGAAAATCCTAAATTTTATTTTACGTGTATTTTAACACAATAAAATAAATGAAGTGGGTAGCGAGGTTTCGGTTCTTGACAAGATGGAGACAAAAGAATTCATCCTGCTTCCCTGACTGAATGCAGAGAGGAAAACTGTATAGAATGCATGGGGCAGCTATTCGAGATCTCCGAAAATTAAATAGCAGCAAGTGGAGGGGGGAACAAAACAACCAAAATTTAAAGTACCACCAGATAAGTGGTACCACCACCAATACCCCTTAGTGTGGGTGCAAGGTAGCCAAGAGCTGAAAATCAGACACCCAGGCAGATAGAGACTCAGGAGAAGCACTTTG
Source organism: Macaca mulatta (assembly GCF_049350105.2). Classification (NCBI taxonomy): domain Eukaryota; kingdom Metazoa; phylum Chordata; class Mammalia; order Primates; family Cercopithecidae; genus Macaca; species Macaca mulatta. The sequence continues at coordinate 8,322,227 of NC_133425.1, read as the reverse complement.
GTTTTGTCTTGAGAAACGAGACACAGGAATCTTAATGCTTAGAGAATAGGGAAAATCCCCATTGTTCTTTTTTTTTTATTATTATTCTTTCTTTTTAAAAGTTTATCTCTCCTCTTAAGCTGCAGTCTCCAGGCAATCTCAGGATAGTGTTCCTGTATAAACAACAGTAGCAAGTGGGGCGGCTACAGACACTTAACATCTACGACTGCGGTCCCAAGAGGTTGGGCAAACAACTCCCACCTCCCATTGCTTTTCTTTATTTCCTCTCTTCTCTCGACACTTGGCCCTAAATGCAGACTCAGATGCCAAGCATGTGAACAGAAAAATGAAAAACAAACAAAATACCACCAGCTTTCTGGGTGGAGGACAAAAAATGGGGAACCCTCGAAAACAAGTATTACTTTGAGGATCCTGGAGAGAAAATAATGGGGGAGAATTACCCTCATACGGTATTTTTTACAAACTCTTGCACTCACCTCTCTGCTCATGTCTGTTTCTGACCCTAAAAAGTTTCCATAAGCTTTGATAATTGAACTAAGGAACAGACTACTGCCCACGTCCCAGACTTGATATGTACATGGGAGACACCCAACAGAACTGATATTGGAAACAAATCCACAGAAGAAAAGCAAGAGCTTTCAGCCTGAAACCAACAAGATTGATTGCTTACTAAAACAAACATATCAACAACTTCCATGGGATTTAAACAAGGCCTAGAGTCTCATAACACAATCTTCAATATACCCAGGATACAAACCGAAATGACTTAGCATACAAAGAATCAGGAAAATCTAAACTTGCATGGGAAAAGACATTCACAGACACCAACATCCAGATAGCAAAGATGTTGGAATTATCAAATAAAAACTTTAAAGCAGCTGTTACACAACTGCTCCAAAGAGTAAGAAAAAACGCACTGAAAATAAATGAAAATAAAAGAAATGGACAGTGTTAGCAAAGAAACGAAAGATGTAAAGAACCAAAAGGAGCTGGGCGCGGTGGCTCATGCCTGTAATCCCAGAATTTTGGGAGGCTGAGGCGAGGGGATCATGAGGTCAGGAGATCAAGACCATCCTGGCTAACATGATGAAACTCCATCTCTACTAAAATTACAAAAATAAAATTAGCTGGGCATGGTGGCAGGTATCTGTAGTCCCAGGTACTAGGAAGGCGGAGGCAGGAGAATCACTTGAACCTAGGAGGCGGAAGTTGCAGTGACCAATGATCGTGCCACTGCACTCTGGTCTGGGAGACAGAGCAAGACTCTGTCTCAAAAAAAAAAAAAAAAAAAAAAAAAAAAAAGAACCAAAAGGAAATTTTACAACCGTAAAAATAACCAAAATCTCGGACTGGGCACGGCGGCTCATGCCTGTAATCCCAGAATTTTGGGAAGCCATGGGGGGCAGATCACCTAAGGTCAGGAATTCGAGATCAGCCTGGTCAACATGGTGAAACCTCTTCTTTACTAAAAATACAAAAATGAGTGGGGCGTGGTGGCAGGCACCTGTAAGACCACCCTCAGGAAGCTGAGGCAGGAGAATCGCTTGAACCCGGGAGGCAGAGGTGGCAGCGAGCTGAGATCGTGCCACTGCAGTCCTGCCTGGGCTATAAAAGTGAGACTTCATCTCAACAAAATTAAATAAATAAAATGGAATAAAATAAAATCTCACTGAATGTGTCCAAATACAGAATGAAGACAACAGAAGAAAAAGAAGTAAACTTGAGCACATAAAAAATATCCAATCTAAACACAGAGGAAAAAAAATGTAAAAAAAAAAAAAAAAAAAAAAAGGGAAACTTGGGCCGGGCAGGGTGGCTCACGCCTGTAATCCCAGTACTTTGGGAGGCCGAAGCAAGCGAATCACGAGGTCAGGAGATCGAGACCATCCTGGCTAACACGGTGAAACCTATCTCTACTAAAAATACAAAAAATTACCCGGGCAAGGTGGAGGGCACCTGTGGTCCCAGCTCCTCGGGAGGCTGAGGCAGAAGAATGGCATGAACCCGGGAGGCGGAGCTTGCAGTGAGCGGAGATCGCGCCACTGCACCCCAGCCCGGGTGAAAAAGCAAGACTCTGTCTCAAAAAAAAAAAAAAAAAAAAAAGAGAAACTCAGAGACTGTGAAACAAATATCAAAAGGTACAACATTTCATGTTACTGTAATTCTAGAATATAAGGATCAAGAGTTCACTGCACAAAAAACATGCTAAGAAATAATGGCTGAAAACTTCCTACATTTGACAAAAGATATAAACACAGTTTCAAGAAACTAAGAGTTAAAATCAATGAAATCCACAACCACATATATCATAATCACATTGGTACAGCCTAAAATTAAAACACACTGAAAACAGCCAGACAAAATGCAATACTTGTAAAGACCCAACAATTCAAATAACTATGGATTTAAAACAAAATTCAAAGTAAACAAAACAGACAAATGAAAATCCAGAGAGGTCGGCAGAAAGTAGCACCCAGTTATTTAAATACTGAAAAAATAGGCCGGGCGCAGGGGCTCACGCCTGTAATCCCAGCACTTTGGAAGGCCGAGGCGGGCGGATCACAAGGTCAGGAGATCGAGACCATCCTGGCTAACACGGTGAAACCCCGTCTCTACTAAAAATACAAAAAATTAGCTGGTTGGTGGGCACCTGTAGTCCCAGTTACTCGGGAGGCTGAGGCAGGAGAATGGCGTGAACCCGGGAGGCGGAGCTTGCAGTGAGCCGAGATTGCACCACTGCACCCCAGCTTGCGGACAGAGCGAGACTCTGTCTCAAAAACAAACACACACACAAACAAAAGAACTGAGAAAATAACTGTCAACTGAGAATACTAAATCCAATGAAAATATCCTTTAGAAATGAAAGTGAAATATGAAGGTAACTAAGCAAATTCACTGCAGACGGACCTGCTCTAAAATAATCACTATAGAAAGTTTTCCAGTTAAAGGAAATATGATATGTGAAGGAAACTTCAAACAACAAGAAAGGAAGTGCTGGAAATGGAAAGGGTAAACATATGGGTAAATGTTAACAGGTGACTGTACTCTTGAGTTCATTAAAATATGTTTAATATCTTAAAGCAAAAAATAAAAAAAAAAGGCAGGGGCAGGGGGAATTGCATGAAGAGCTTTTCAATTTATGGATATACAATACACAAGATAAACAAAACATAGGCTGGACGCAGTGGCTCACGCCTGTAATCCCAGCACTTTGGAAGGCCGAGGCAGGCAGATCACCTGAGGTCAGGAGTTCAAGACCAGCCTGGTCAACACAGCAAAACTCTGTCTCTACTAAAAATACAAAAATTAGCTGGGCATGATGGCATGTGCTTATAATCCCAACTACTTGGGAGGCTGAGGTAGGAGAATCGCTTGAAACCAAGAGTCGGAGGTTGCAGTGAGCCAAGATCACGCCACTGCACATAGAGTAAGACTGTCCCCTGCGCTCCAAAAAAAAAAAAAAAAAGATAAACGAAACATAAAGACTAAAGAAAAAGAGACATACATGGTGATAAGTTTTCTTTATTATCTCCCATCTTTATTGAGGCACAATTAAAAAATAAAAATTATATATATTTAAGGTGTTCAACTTGGTATTTTAATGGATGTATAAATTGTAAAAACAATCACGAGAGTCAAGCTAATTAACATGGGTGATAACGTTTCTGTGTTCCAATTAAAGAGGTAAAATACTGAGTCTTGTAGACTGAGAGAAAGATATGTGTTATAATACCACCTTTAAGAAAACCTATAAAAAGTGATATGCCCAGAACAAATAATGTTAGAGTAACTGGATGTGCACCCACACACACACCCCCCTTTACCTAAACCTCACACTTTATATGAAAATTAACTCAAAAGGGAAAACGTATCTATGTGTAAAATATAAAAGTAATGGCCAATGCAGCTAAAGACTGAGGGCAATGCTTCCTTCTTAATGCTTTTCTGTAGTTTTCAAATTATCCTTTGTAACATGCAGGACATTAATAATCAGAAAGTATTTTAATATCAGTACCTTGCAGAAATACAGGTGTTTTAAAAAAATGTACAGTAATAGTGATAGCATTGATTTTCCTTAATTAATAAAAAGTTTATCTTGGCTGGGCATGGTGGCTCACGCCTGTAATCCCAGCACTTTGGGAGGTCGAGGTGGGCAGATCACCTGAGGTCAGGAGTTCCAGAAGAGGCTGGCCAACATGGTAAAACTCCATCTCTACTAAAAATACAAAAAAAAAAAAAAAATTAGCCAGACGTGGTGGCACACACCTGTAGTTCCCAGCTACTCGGGAGGCTGAGACAAGAGAATCGCTTAAATCTGGGCAGTAGAGGTAGGCAGTGAACCAGGATCGCGCCACTGCACTCCAGCCTGGGGAAAAGAGCGAGACTCTGTCTCACACTATTAAAAAAAAAAAAAGTATATCTTATAACTAGATTAGTATTTTTAACATCTGCCTTCAAATATTACAAGGATTTGCCAGACTCACAGGAGCACAATGTTGACACTGAAGGAACCAGGTGGCCTGCTGACCTCTGACCTGTGCCATGTGAAGTGGCAGCACACGATCATATTCCTATTGCAGACAATGTCAAATGCAAAATCCAACAGTAGCCAAGGAAATAGCCTTGCTGCCCTTCAAATGAAGCCTAATAAGGAAAATGAGATTTGCGAATAATGAAAAGGACATTTCAAGTAATCTCCATAGTAGACATATTTGTTTTTGCTGTGTTTATTTTTCCCTGCACAGCATCCCATATTGTTTTGCTTATATTCTAGTGATAATATCCAGCTTCTTTTTTGGGGTCATGCACCTGTTCTATTTCATAAGTAATTAAGAAACTGGATGCCACCACCACCACCATACTCCACCCACTGCCAACCCCTTTGTTTGGAAGTGGGAGTCCCTGGCCAATTTGAGTCAATTCAGTGACATACATATCTCATGAGTAAGGTGGCCAGTGACCTCCCCTCCTTTAAGTAGGGATCATCAAATGCAGATCCATGCTTTCCTCACATCTTCCCTGAAGACAGAGCTGTCCACTGCACAAAATGGCAGAGTCCCATCACGTGTTGTGTGTTTCGGCTGCAGCCTTGCTCATCAAACAGCATCCCAAACAGGGTGTAACAGTGCTCGGAACACTCACTAAGTTATTGCTGCAACAAATGAGGCTCTTTAAAAAATTTCCCCATAACCATTATGGGAGAGGCTCGGGGTGCGGGGGTTGGGGGGGGTTGGAAAAAGGCACCTGTAACTCCCTACAGTCTGTGATGAAGAAAGACCCTACCTGTGCACTCTTTAAAAGCCAGCCTTGAAACATATCTTAAATGTACACTTCATCAAATGTCATTTCATTTGGAAACTAACATGTGATATTTTTTTTCTCCCATGGCAGTAATGCACAAAACCAATATATTTTATGGCCTAAATGAAAAAAAAGGGAAGTGGAAGGTCGGGCGCTGCTCCTTTAAGATGCTTCCAGAATCAAATACCACTCTCGAAAGGGCTGCCAAGTAAGCACTTATGAAAGGTTAGAAACTGAAGCAATAAACTTCAGCATGAGACCCTTTGCTCTCCTGGTTGAGTGGGATGTTTAATAGCAGGGATTCATCTTCCCCATCTCCTATCTTCATTTAGCCAACAGGGCCAAAGACGCTTTCTCACACTCAGCGTTTTTCATCCTTCTCCTGACTTTGAGTTCTCTCTTATCAGTTCTTCCCGCTTTATTCTGACCCTATTTCCAGTCTGATTTTCTCTCCCACACATCAGACTGGCTCTGCAAGAACTAGAACTGAGTTTTCCTTTTCTCGAGATGAGTATGATGTTGGAATCCACTTGTTTACTCATCCATCCTTTCATATATATCCATTTACCCACACACATACACACTCATACCCACACATGCATATATATGTACACATATATCTCAAGCACCTTCTGGACGTCAGACACTGTCCTAGGTGCCAGGAATACAGTAGCAAAGAAGGCTGCTGGAGCTATTGTCTAGGTGGGGAAAAAGATGAAGTCTATGGATAATTACAATACAGAGAACATGTGTACAGTGAAAGTACAAGAGGTACTCACAGTGCATAGGAGGTGGCCAAACTTGTATTAGAGAATTGAGAAAGGTGTTAGTGTATTTTGTTTGTTTTTGTTCTGTCTTTTAGACAATGTATCCAGGGAAAGAATGAAAAAAATATATATTCGGAGGAAAGGAGCGGGGATGTGTGGAAAGCTCAGTGAGATTATGGAAGTGCAATAATTGAATATGGCAGAAGAGTCAAGTGCAAGAGGGAATTGGTGAGAGATTAACTTGAACTGGGGGAAATAGGAGTCAAAAGAAATATACGATACACAATAAATAAATGGATAAACAGATGTGCATGTTTTCATGTCCGCAATAATAGAATGGAAAATCCAGTTTTCAGGACAATTGTGAATCACTTAGAAGGAAAGCACTGGACAAGTTTAGCAGCATAGAACTCAATAAATCAAATCAATTGGTAGCTGTGAGTATTTCTCAGTGTTGCTGTTTTTGTAATCATTATAAATTTTTCTGAAACAAGATGGCATTCTCCTATAAACACACGTCTCCAAGTACCTAAGGTGAGCCCCGCAGTTTGCCTTTTCCTTGATGCATTTCAGGATTATGATACACATTTGAGATGTGTACTCTGGGTACTAACTGCCTAACACTGTGCTAATGAAAGAGGATGTGTATCTAAATGACACCTCATACATTTTAAAGGATGAGTTCGTGTCCTTTGTAGGGACATGGATAGAGTTGGAAACCATCATTCTCAGCAAACTATCACAAGAACAGAAAACCAAACACCGCATGTTCTCACTCATAGGTGGGAATTGAACAATGAGATCACTTGCACACAGGAAGGCAAACATCATACACCAGGGTCTATTGTGGGGAGGGGGAGGGGGTAGGGATAGCATTAGAAGATATACCTAATGTAAATGATGAGTTATGGGTGCAGCACACCAACATGGCACATGTATACATATGTAACAAACCTGCACATTGTGCACATGTACCCTAGAGCTTAAAGTATAATAATAATAATAAAAGAAATTCTTAGTGAAACTCAAAAAAATGTATAAAATAAATGACACATTGTACATTTTATTTAAAAAAGACAGGGGAGGAGTGATGAATACAATAAAGATGATGATACAGGGTCATATGTGACAGAAAAGAAAACAATAGGGTTCCAGGGCTGCTCAAAGGAGAGGCAGCAGCCCAGCCTGCTGAAAGAGGAAAGCAGTGGAGGAGACATCAGTCAGGTGTTTCTGGACATGAGACCCTCGATGTAGCCCTTACTGAGTAAATAGGAGTGGAGCAGGCGGACCTCCCCAAGGATACAGAAACAAGATACTGTGAATGGCACAGTCAAAAGTTGGACAAAGTAAGGGAGAACACTAGATTGGGGTGTGGAGGGTGGAAGCGAAGGTACTTTGGGATTACATAACATAGGTTTTGCTCAATTTCAACTATGCTGCTAGGAAAGTAATTGTTTTAATCACTTTATTTATTTATTTTTATTTATTTATTTTTGAGACAAACTCTTCCTCTGTCACCCAGGCTGGAGTGCAGTGGTGCAATCTTGGCTCACTGCAACCTCCATCTCCCAAGTTCAAGCTATTCTCCCACCTCAGCCTCCCAAGTACTTGAGATTCCAGGTGCGCGCCACCACACCCGGCTAATTTTTGTATTTTTAGTAGAAATGGGGTTTTGCCATGTTGGCCAGGCTGGTCTCGAACTCCTGACCTCAAATGATCCACCCGCCTGGGCCTCCCAAACTGCTGGGATTACAGATGTGAGCCACTGCGCCCGGCCTTAATCACTTTTTGCTGAAATAAATTTCACACTAACAGTCGTTAAAATGTATCCAACATTTATAACATGTCATAAAATGAGCTAAACAGTTCCTAGTTACGAGCTCAGTTAATTCTCAGAACTTTGTAAGGAGCTGACAATTGATTTCATTGGCTGATTTGATTCTAGCTCTATTTTACAGGTAGAGAAACTGAGGCACGGAGTGAGTAAATTCCTGAAACCATAAAGATAGGAAGTATTCAAGAGGGAATTACCATCCAGATGGATTGACTAGGTTTCCTCTCTGAATCACTGTTGTACACAGCTTCCAGGGTCAAGTAAATCAGCCAAAACCATGGATACCGACATTGTTAGCCTTCCTCCCCCAATCTGTGCCTCACTTGTCCTTAGCAGGTACTCATTAGCTACTCTACCCTGACAAGATGCTGTTTACACACTTGTGTTTCTCTACAAGACATGCACTTACTAGCTAGTGTTATCTAGTTCCATAAAACACATACATTTCCATACCTGGCTTCTTGAGGTAAGGACCAGAATAATTTCCACCAAATTAGATTTCTCTGATATCAAAGCACTGAGCCCTTCTGTAGATCCAGTTTTCTCCCCAATGGAGACTGGAGGTTCAGGATCAGACGAAGGAAGTCCAGTCCTTGTACATCACCTACGTAATGTTGGCCACATTATATAGTCTCTGCAGGCAATTTCCCCATTTGTACCATAGAGACAATATGGTACCTGCATAGTGTCTACTATTATTGTGAGCATAATCTATTTGAATTACTAAGCAAAGCACTCAGCACATTTAAAAATTCAGCAAATACCAGCAATTGGTATTCAAATTAATGAGAGAGACAGCAGGTTTTCACAAGAAGTACTGGGTCCAATGACTTGGGTCTAAATCCTGGCTTTGTCCCGCAAGGCAACAGCTTCTTTGAAATTTCGAAAGGTTTGATACTATCTTTTTAAGAAGTGTGGCTAAATTGGTACCAATTGTTTTGAGGGGGCAGATGGCACTTATCACAATGCAGAACTTCTATTTCCTTTAATTCAATGGTTCACATTCTAGGAATCTCTTTAACAGCGCGCAAGGGCAAATGAGGAAATAAGGACAGCGCTTGTCATGGAACAGACCCAGAACTGAGAAGAATGCCACTGTCCACAAGTAATGAAATGGTTAAAATAATTGTGGTTCATCTACATTAGAGGCTGAAAAACTTTTTCTCTTAAGAGCCAAATAGGAAATATATTACACTTTGAGAGCCATACACTCTCTTGTCTTTGCTGCAGCTACTCAGCTCTGCCATCATGGTAAAAAAAAAAAAAAAAAAAAAAAAAAGAAGCAGTCATTGATACAGTGTGTAAACAAATGGTTGTTACTGTATTCCAATAAAATTTTACTTACAGGGTCGGGCGCGGTGGCTCACGCCTGTAATCCCAGCACTTTGCGTGGCCAAGGTGGGTGGATCACGAGGTCAGGAGTTCAAGACTAGCCTGACCAACATGGTGAAATCCTGTCTTTACTAAAAATACCAAAAAAAAAAAAAAAAAAAATTAGCTGGGCATGGTGGCAAGTGCCTGTAATCCCAGCTACTCAGGCAGCTAAGCTGGGAGAATCGCTTGAACCCAGGAGGTGGAGGATGCAATGAGCAGAGATCGCGCCATTGCCTTCCAGCCTGGGGGACAGAGTGAGACTCCATTTCAAAAACAAAACAAAACAAAACAAAACAAAAAAAACTTTATAGAATCAAGCAGTGGGCTGCCTTTGGCCCATGGCCATAATTGGCCAATCTTTGATCTATAGTATGGAATACTATGGATCCATTAGAAATTGAATGATTTAAGTAAGGATGTCCATGATGAAATAAAACAAAAGCAAGTTAAAACAATTTTTAACCTATAATCAATTTATGCATAAAAAAACAATGCACACACACACACACATGCACATACACAGAAAAATATCCATTTATACATGGAAAAAAGTCTGGAATGATAAACAACAAACTTCAGACAAAAAGCACAAAAATGATGTCCTGGGAACCAGACCAACAGTGGAGAAGAAGGGGCAGTGGAGCTGGTTTTCTCACTGTTAATCTTGGATGCTGTTATATCACTTCAACTTCTTCCAATGAGCATGCATCGCTTTTATAAATTCATAGAAAGAGCAGCCATAATCATATTATTTAAATGGCTTCTAAGTTATAGGGTTATTGTAATAATTAAATGAGATGTTATTTGTAGAGCATCAAAGCCAAACCTGGCTTGGCACATAGTAAGTGCTGGATTAATGGTCGCTATGAAATAACTCAGCCGGGTGTGGTGGCTCACACCTGTAATCCCAGCACTTTGGGAGGCTGAGGCAGGAGGACCACGAGGTCAAGAGATCGAGACTATCCTGGCCAACATGGTGAAACCCCGTCTCTATGAAAAATACAAAAAACTAGCTGGCATGGTGGCAGATGCCTGTAGTCCCAGCTACTTGGGAGACTGAGGCAGGAGAATTGCTTGAACCCGGGAGGCGGAGATTGCAGTGAGTCAAGATCACGCCACTGCACTCCAACCTAGTGACAGAGTGAGACTTTGTCTCAAAATAATAATAATAATAATAATAATAATAATAACAACAAAATAACTCCCCATAGCACCAAAAGAATAAATATAGGGTAGCTATCTTGAAAAACAAAACAAAACAAAAGCTCCAATTCTGCAGGGACATTACATATTTTTGTGTGGATTCTCTTCAGTAGGAAAGTAAAAGTACAAGCGTAAAATAAAAAGAGGTCACTTTGCTTAGTCTGCTCCTAGGGTCTCCTATGTAATGTTTATTAGATATCTGAGTTTACAACGGCCTGAAATCTTTGAATATAATACAGTCCTACAATCCAACGTATGTTTGTAATCATATCCATTGCTTTTTACAACTGTATCACACAATAAAGTGTGTCCTCTGATTCTAAGAAGACAGGATAGTTTATGTCAGATAAGCAAATACAGATCCCACCACTGGTCATGGCAGTTTTTTTTTTTTTTTTTTTTTTTTTTTTTGTCACAAGGGAGAAAAAGTGTGTTGTAGTAGTAAATTCTTAGGATTCGGGAAAGGAGGTGAGAAATAATCAATTTAAAAAATAAAAACAAAAAGTCACAACAATGACTCAAGTCAGCAATGATTAACTCGACTCTGGCTCATGTTGTATAAATGAAAAAAAAAAAAAAACACTTGAGAAAATAACTTGGAGAACCCACCCAGCTCTCCTATGATGTTTTCATCTTAACCTTGGGGAGGACCATTATCTGCTGCTAAAATCTTGTCTGGTTTTGAAAGGATGCCAGCTTTGGAGGGTCGAGAAAGATGGAGGAAAGAGCTTGACAAGGCTAAGTACTAAGTAGAAAAAATAATAATGGATTTGTTGTTATACGTAAACTTGCACAACAAACCCAAATGCTGAAAGCTCTAACATATTTAATTTATGGCTAACAGTCCTTAGGAATACTTTACAGAGCATATCCTAAAATCTCAAAACACTTAGCATTCTTAGCACTTGAATGACCTATGGTGTGGTATCTTCCAGGCAGGACAACTCATTTAGTGAGCACTTCTCCTGCTGTTCCTTTAAAAATCATATTGTTTGGTAATAATGGTACTTATATCAAGAGACTCACTGTTCTGGCTGTAAGTCACTGGAGAAATTCAAGTGTTGGTTATCTGATTAAAGGGATGTCAGAGGTCAGGATGCCCACAGAACTTGAACAAACCTCAAATTACAGGTTTTAATAAGGTGTTTTCTTGGGAGGAAGTGCTTTTCACACTCAGTCTGCCATGCACCCACTTGGTGAAGACCCCATTATCAACAAAAGAAGTCCCCCAGGTCCAGGCAGATTAATCAGATAGACAAACATTGAGCAAGACATGGCAGCCCCAAGCAGCACATGACCAAGATTCCCTTCGGCCTCCCACATCTGCTTTCTGCAAGAATGCAGTCTTGTGGAGTTGTTCATTTCAGGTTTGATGCTGGTCTTGAAATGAAAGGGCTGCCCCTGGCCATGAAGAGCCTGGCTGGTCTGACACATGTAAGCACCTTTACAAGCTAAACCATGAAATGTCTTTCCATCTGATACCTTGCAAGGTGGAAGAAACATATTGCCTATTATTTATTCTAATAATAAACCATTACCCCAGGCACATTTTTATTCTCCAGATTTAATAAGGTATTTTGTGAACCGAGGCAGAGGAGGGTTGGAGAAAACAATTGCCGTTATTACAAAGATGATTTCTATTTGTTTCAGCAGCAAAAGCAATCACCATTTCTTTCCTTCATAATCAAGGGTTATAACTGCCCTCCTTCAACCCCATCCCAAACCCTTGCTCAGTCTAAGAAAATTCAGGCAATACTCACCAAAATCTCCTAGGTAACTAAAAGGGCTTGGCATGCTTCCCTGAACATGTCTCCTGGGACCATCATTACCCTATAGCCAGGAAACTCTGACTGTGTAGAATGAGCATCTCAACAAAGATTTTCCCATCATCCCCCTCTCTACATCCAGAGGTGGGAAAGAGTGTGGAGGGGAGGGTAGGTGGGGGATTTACATACCATTTGCATATCTCTACTTGGATAGAATATATGTTCTCAAGACATTTTCAAGTTAAGACGTTTTAACTGGATTTTTTTTTCTTTCTCAATGGATGTTACAGAGCTCTAATGATAATTTTATCAGAAGTTGATAATTTTATAATCTGCATCCCAATTAAATAGATTCAGCAGAGACACACAGGCCATGGCCTTATCAGGGCAGTCATCTTGATCATATTAATTGAGAGACATTTCAGAGGCATCTAAAATGCAGTGGTTAAGAGAACAAATTCTAAAGCCAGACTTCCAAGGTTCAAAGCTCAACTCAACTCCATATTAGCTTAGGGACCTTAAACAAATTCCTTGCCTGGGTCTACCCATGTGCCCCGCAGGGTCATCACACGATTTGAATGAGTTAATATTTGCAAAGCAATTACAAGAGTGCCTATCACACAGAAAGCACTATATAACGTGCCTTTTCACTACAAGAAAGTAAACGGAATTCAGCAGTCCATTTGTCGTTGCTGCTGTGATTAGTTCTTCTCCTAACTTGACAGTGGACTGGACCTGCCTCAGTATATCCTCAGATGTTTAGCAGACAGAATCACAATTGTCAGAGGTGTGTGAACCAGAGCAACTCCATCTGTAGTAGGGGCTGGGTGAAATGAAGCTAAGATCCTCGGTGTAGTGGTGCATGCCTGTAATCCCAGCTACTTGGGAGGCTGAAGCAGGAGAATCTCTTGAACCGGGGAAGTGGAGGTTGTAGTGAGCTGAGATCGCGCTGCTGCACTCCAGCCTGGGCAACAGGAGCAAAACTCCATCTCAAAAAAAAAAAAAAAAAAAAGAGACTAAGACCTACTGGGCTGCATTCCCAGATAGCTAAGGCATTCTAAGCCACAGGGTAAGATAGGAGGTCAGCACAAGATACAGGTCATAAGGACCTTGCTGATAAAAACAGTTTACAGTAAAGAAGCCAACCAAAACCCACCAACACGAAGATGGTGACGAAGGTGACCTCTGGTCATCCTCACTGCTACACTCTCACCGGCACCATGACAGTTTACAAATGCCATGGCAACATCAGGAAGTTACCCTGTATGGTCTAAAAAGGGGAAGCATGAATTATCTACTCCATGTTTAGCATATCATCAAGAAATAACCACCAAAATGGGAAACAACCTGCCCCAAGGGGCTCATCATCCACTCTGATGAGGGGCTCATCAGCCCTTCATCCACTCTGTCTGTGAAGTAGCCATTCTCTTATTCCCCTACTTTCTTAATAAACTTGCTATCACTTTACTCTGTGGACTTGCCCTGAATTATTTCTTTCTGCTTTTCTTTTTTTTTTTTTTTTTTTTTTTTTTCAGACGTAGTTTTGCTCTTTCGTCCAGGCTGGAGTGCAGTGGTGCAATTTTGGCTCACTGCAACCTCCGCCTTATGGTTTCAAGCGATTCTCCTGCCTCAGCCTCCCAAATAGCTGGGATTACAGGCGCCCGCCAGCGCGCCTGGATAATTTTTATATTTTTAGTAGAGATGGGGTTTCACCATGTTGGCCAGGCTGGTCTCGAACTCCTGACCTCGTGATCCGCCCGCCTCGGCCTCCCAAAGCGTTGGGATTACAGGTGTGAGCCACCACACCCAGCCGCCCTGAATTCTCTCCTGTGGGAGATCCAAGAATCCTATCTTGGGATCTGGATTGGGACCCCTTTCCTATAACACAGGGGTACAAAACCAAGATTTTGAAAAATTGGCTGATGCTTCTGAAAGTTTTAGGATGGGACATTGTAAATCCACATCTACAAACTGTAGAGAATGTCAAAAGAAATCAATCATGTAACAACTACAAGACTATTATGGAAAAAAACAACGTCAAGGTGAACTAAGTCCCCTGGGACCCATTTTCCAGACAAGGAAATAGGGACAGAAGGCACCCCAGGTGGACATCCCCGGGATGTCTTTCCATGCTATTCTGACTTTCGCATCTGAAGAAATCTTTACACAAGATGTCTTTTGAAGTGCTGATTTCTATGACTTTACAAAATGTCATTATTTAAGAAATGGGAACAATTCTGTAGCTTGAGAAACTTGAGGAGTATTCATTTTCTAATTTTCCAGTTCAGTTGTCTGAAAGGGTTGGCTGGGTGGTGGTGGTGATTGTTGCTGTGTGTGTGTGTGCGTGTGTGTGTGTTCACATTCTTCCTGGAAAGCTTAATGGAAGGAGTGCTGGAAGACATATGCTTCACACAAAATGAACTCTTAAAACCCCCAACTTAAGGAGTCATAACTGGAAGGACTAGATTCCCAAAAGTTCTGCAACAATGAGCAGGCATTCATGTTAATTGCCAGCAATTGAAAAGGAAAATCTAGGTCACCTGGCTGTTTATCATCATCAGTATTAATTAGACACTGGAAGTAATGACCGAGCTCAGAGAGCTCTTCAGATTTAAAATAATAATAATAAACCAACAGCGCAGAGCTTTACCTTCAGAAAGAAAATATTTTCACAAGTAGCGTTCAGAAAGAAACTGAGTGTGAAAATCTTGCAATTAAATTCTGCAAATGCGCTCTGAAATAATCCCAAGGGAAGTCTTATCTGTACTTAATATTCAAATAAATATTCTTTTTGTGTGCAGTGCATTCGATAGGGTGCATTTTATTTAATTTAAGTGTATAACGTGATCCGTATCATGAGGGATAATCACAGGGAACTGTGGAACCCTTTAAGTAGGATAAATGGGCCGGTACCACAGCCAAATGGCCACTCCTGGGTAAGGAAGGAAGTGGAGGGTCCAGAATCCCAAGTACAGTTTTTCACTTTGAGTATCTTGCAGGATCGTAACACTCAAACTGAGACTGAGGACCAACAATGTTGGCATCACTTGGAAACTCATTACAAATGCAGTGTCTCAGAGGCCGGATACAGTGCCTCACGCCTATAATCCCAGCACTTTGGGGGGCTAAGACGGGTGGATCTCCTGAGGTCACAAGTTTGAGACCAACCTGGCCAACAATGTAAAATCCTGTCTCTACTAAAAATACAAAAATTAGCCAAGCATGGTGGTGGGCACCTGTAGTCCCAGCTACTTGGGAGGCTGAGGCAGGAGAATCAATTGAACCTGGGAGGCAGAGGTTACAGTCAACAGAGATCATGCCACTGCACTCCAGCCTGGGCAACAGAGTAGGACTCCATCTCAAGAAAGAAAGAGAGAGAGAGAGAGAGATACATTGCATAATGAGTTGAATAGTGTCCCCTCAAAATTCAGGTCTACCCAGAACCTCAGAATGTGGCGTTATTTGGAAACAAAGTCTTTGCAGATGTAAATAAGGTAAGGATTAAGACAAAATCATAGTGGATTAGAGTTGGTCCTAGATCCAAAGAGAGTATCCACATAAGAAAGAGAAAAGAACACACAGAGAAACAAAGACATTACCATGTAAAGGCATTACCGTGTAAAGACAGAGGCAGAGACTGGAATGATGTGGCCACAAACCAAGGAATGCCTGGAGCCACTGGAAGGTGGGAGAAGGAAGGAAGGATTCTCCCCTAGAGCCTTCAGAAGGAACTTGGTACTGCTGACATTTTGATTTCAGACTTGCGGCCTCCAGGACCATGAAAGAATAAACTTCTGTTGTTTTTAAGCCACCCAGTTGGTGGTAATTTATGGCAATGCTAGGAAATGAATACATTTCCTATGCCTCATTTCCTCATCTGTAAAATGGGTATGAAGGTCCTGACTCCACTAAACAGAGGCACTCCACTAAACAGAGGCACTCTACTCCATCCCAACTGTATCACTGAAGAACAGCCTTCTCTATCATGATCCAACCATTTAGAAAAAATGCCATCAGGACATATCTCAGAACAAAGCTCACTGACATCACTACAATGAAAACCACCAGGGTTATGGGCCAATCTACTCATTATAATTTTTGGCACCAATTTCCAATAATGTATTACCTTCCCACATACTTTTCTGAATATCTATCCCACCATCCTCCACTTTTCTCACAAAGGGATCACACACGTACCCAAAAAGGGTGTCCTTGTCGACTGTCTTGCTGGAATTCACACATCATGTGTCTACCCTGTTTTCCAAATCTGCCACTCCAGGGAGAAGAAACGGCATTTGCTAGGTCTACATTATTCCCAATGAATGGACACATGAATCAAGTTATCATTCTTTTATCTTCAAGAAATCCATGAACCATACTTTTCATAATCCTGTCCAGACTCATGTGCAGATCAGACCACATGGGACTTTAATCAATGACAAACAAGTGAACCATTAATAGTGGTTATACCATGAGATGCTACCACCCTCCAGTTATGGGGTCTCCCAGCTTCTTTCACCTGTTTTGAAAATTAGAATATCATCTGATATTTCCCCATTGCGAATCTCACATCCTTCTGCTTTTTGCCACAAATTGTCAATGATACTTAATGATCTCATGTCCAAGTTACTCTCCTGTTTGGGGATATTAGTCCAGGTAAAATACTTAGACTTCTTTAGAGCTAGCACTCTCTTCATTCTGCTTCACCAACACTGACTTCGTCACCTAAACCAAAGTCTATTCCACCCTGACTGAAGATGATTTTTCTTGACAGAGAAGACAAGAGGAAAAGAAGAACTGAAGACTTACGTCTCTTCTATGTGACACATCAGCTTTTTGCTATCAGGGCCAAACAGCTTTCCAATCTCTTCTGGCCTTCTTGATCTTATTCATATATATACACACACACACACACACACACACACACGTGTATATATATATACACATGTGTATATATATATATATATAAAAGCTTATATATATACACGTATATATAATACATGTAAATAACGTGTATATATAATAAAGCTGAATAATGAAAGTTGGTCTTGGGGGATTAAATTCTATATATATTTATAAGGCTTATATATATATGCACACATGTATATATACACTTATATATATACACATATATATTTATATAAATATATATTTATATATTATATATAAAGTGTATATATTTTTTATATATAAAGTGTATATATACGCATATATATATATATATATATGCTTTTTTTCCTGTTTTAGCCTTAGCATTACTAGAAACCCTTAGTTAAGTTCATCTGAAGATCAGTCTTCCAAACCGCGTGCTTGCTGATATGGTCATTTAAACTTTCACTATGTCGCAGATGCTTGCAAACTTTCCTAGCAACATATAGCTGAGTGGCACAGCTTGGATTCCCACTCAGATCCGAGCGATGCCCACACCTTTTCTCATAAGCCATCCACATGTTGCTGACTTTGTTGATCGCCAATGTTTGGATGTTCCATGGTTTCCATACCCACATTACCAAGCTCCACGCACCTATTAAATTTCCTGTGTATATCAAGTCCTGCAATAATTCACAGTTGGTTCACATTGACAAATATCCTTTGGGAATATTTCACATATAGAAGTCACAATGATGTGTGGTTGAGTTTTTTTTTTTTTTCTTAGACATAGTTTCACTCGTTGCTCAGGCTGGAGTGCAAAGGTACAACCTCGGCTCACTGCAACCTCCGCCCCCTGGGTTCAAGCGATTCTCCTGCCTCAGCCTCCTGAGTAGCTGGGATTACCGGCATGCGCCACCACGCCTGGCTAATTTCATATTTTCAGTAGAGACGGGGTTTCTCCATGAAGAGCCCATGACGATCAAGCGTCAGCAAGAAAAAATCCATCCCATCTAACTCCAGCCCTGAGCCGAGGCAGAGCAATTTCACAGAAGCCCATTTATACCAAGTCAGAGCACGAACTGTGTGCCAATTTGATTAGAAAATGGCTTACACGTAGAGCAAGCCCTGTCTATTATAGGGAAAGCTGGACTAATGAATCTTGGAAATGGAAGAGTCTATCTATCCTTCTTCAAATCTGTAAGCCAATTATTATATTGGATCTTGACTTCCAATATTTCTGCAGGCTTCTAGGCAGTGAAACCGTGCCAAGTAACAGGCAAATGAGAAACCGCGTTTCTCAGGGCTGCAAACACTTTCTGTGCTGGAGATTAAGTAAGGCTTCTTTCCTTCCCTTCTCCTTCTTCCCTTCCTTCTTGCCTTTCTTCCTGCTACCCCTTTTTTCCTTCCTTCTTTTCTCCCCCCTCCCTTCCTTCCTTGCTTCTCTTCTCCCTTCTTTTCTTCTTCCCTGTTTCCCTCTCCTCCCTCTCCTTCCTCCCTCCCTCCTCCTTCCATCCTTCTTTCCCTTCTTTCTCACTTTTTTTCTTCCTTTTCTTGTTTAAAATCAAAAACTGCTATCTGTGTGTTACAAATATAAAAGGAAAGAAATCTATTCGTTTTCTTGGTGAATTAAAAAAATCTGACTATTCCTCTTCTGTCTGGAAACCTTCCTTGCCATGTCTTTTGAAAGCTGAATAATGAAAGTTGGTCTTAGGGGATTAAATTCTATGCATTCTTGTTCCCTGGTTGGGTATATCTAAGTACATTAGTCTTGGTCAGAGGAGAATAAGACTAAGAGAAACCATAGGGAGTGATTTAGAGAAAAAGCCCCGAAGCCAGACTGCCTGAGTTTGAACCCTGGCTCTGCCTGACCTTCTGCAAGTTGCCTACCCAATCTGCATCTCTCCTATTCCATCTGAAAAAAGGACATGTTAATGGTGTCTAACTTACAGCGTTTTTGCTAGGCATCTATGAGATTATGTCTAAAAAACACTTTAAGCAGTTCCTGGCACAGAGATAGAATTCTATAATGCTTGTTAAATAAAATAGATGTAATTAACTTACCCTAAAAGATTATTCATCCTCTCTATTCATTTACTTTTTATTAATTGAACAAATATTTATGAATGTTGACTGTGTGCCAGAGAGTTCAGTAAGATGCAGGTCCTGCCTTCAGGAAACACTCAGTCTTGTAAGGAGGGTAGACTGTTCTTAGCACTTTTAAGCATAAAACGTGTTTAGGAGAGAGGGGTTCAGGAAAGAGCCTCCCCTCTCCCACCAGACTATCTCAGCAAGGGTCCTATTGTTCGGAGAGAATGGAGGGGTGTGTGGGCTGTGGCTGCAGCACAGCTAGACCTTAGGGGTGCTGGTGTCTGCTTCCGAGAGGGCAAAGCACCCAGGCCCCTTGCAACCTTCCTGGGAGGCTGCCAGTTCTAGTATTACCAGGCAAGGCACAGGCTGCTCTAAGCAAAGCCTTCCATTGCAACTAGGAGACACAGCAAGCTGACTGGAATGTCCAGGTCTGCAGGTGCCATGCGTAAACTTTTTCTAAATCTGATTTAAAGGTGGCACAGTGCCCTCTGGCAGCACAAAGTTGAGGACTGGGAATTGGGAAGGGGACGTACGGAAGAAAGAGAGTTCAGAGGCACAATAAGTCACCCGACCTGAGAGGTACAGAGATAGTATTTCTGGTTGATGTTTCAGCCGGCTCCTGCCCAGGGGACCCAAGGTCTTTCCTCCTTCCCTGCACCTCTGTGGAGAAACGCCACAGCTGCCAGGAGAGGGGAGGGGGAGAAGCCATAAGAAGCAGCTGTGATTGTGTAAGTGTGTGAGACAGACAGAAACGGAGAGAAGAAGAGAGACATATTGGAAGTGTGAAAAAGATGAAAGAACAAGAAAAAAAAAGAGTCTAAATATTCAGAAATGTAAGTGCTGCCCTAAACTCTTCTTTATCCACTTAATTCTGCAATTTTGAAAACTAAATTGAATTCCTTTGCAAAACCCTTTCATCATGGATACCCAAGTTAAGCTGTTAATTAAAAGACATTAAACATGGCCTGGTGGCAATCTCCATGCCTCCAAGGGGAAAGGAAAAACATCAGCTTCATGGGTGTTAGCTTCTCGCCTCCCCAGAAGAGACGGTCTTGATGTCCTTAGAGTTGGCCCCAAGAAGTTGTGTTTAAGGGAGACCCCACGCAGAGGGAGACCTTCTGGCTGCCATTTCCACCCTGGCCTGTGGCTGCAGTCCTGCCCACATAGCAAGCACCCTGGCCGGGATACAGCAGCTGCGCTAGTCCTTCTGGTTTTCCCTTTGTTCCTTATGCAGCTTGGTATGAGGTCTGATCCCAAACCCAGTATGACCAGTCTACAGATACCTGCACCAGCCCATCCTAGACCCGGCTGTCTTTCCAGGCGAGGCTGGAGCTCCCCAGAGGGGTCCAGGAGTCGTTAAAGTCCAGGCCTCTACTTGCAAGCAGCAACTGCGGGTTGCTGGAGTTTTGAATTCCTGGCCTGGGGTTGCTTTTGGATGTGGCTGCTCCAGTTTGAATCCCTGCAGCGCCATCTGCTGGCCGTCTCCTCTCAGTACGTAGGATTCCCTGGGACGCCCATGGCTCCTGCCTAGCTGGGACGTCCTGACTGGCAGCGGCAGACTCCAGAGGCCAGGTCAGGCCTTCTCCAGAACCCCTGATAAAGAGGTGCCCCCCTATCTCCAAAATACCCCCAGGGCATGCCCAGGTCTCCTTGGCTGTGAGGCTGAGAAGCATGCAAATGCTCAGGGCATGATCTTACACCTTGACATCCGGTTTTGTCAGAGGCATTTGAACCAGAGCAACTCCATCTTCAATAGGGACTGGGTACAATGAGGCTCAGACCTACTATGATGCATTCCCTGAAGGTTAGTTATTCTAAGTCACAGGATGAAATAGGAGGTCAGCCCAAGATACAGGTCATAAGGACCCTGCTGATAAAAACAGGTGGCAGTAAAAATGCCAGCCAAAACCCACCAAAACCCACCAAAATGAAGATGGGCCTTGAGAGAGACCACTGGTCGTCCTCACTGCTACACTCCCACCAGCGCCATGACAGTTTACGAACACCATGGCACCATCACAGAGTTACCCTATATGGTCTAAAAAGGGGAGTCATGAGTCGTTCACCCCTTGTTTAGCATATTATCAGGGAATAACCATAAAAATGGGCAGGCAGCAGCCCTCAGGCCTGTTCTGTCTGTGGAGTGGCCATTCTTTTATTCTTCTACATTCTTCATAAACACGCTTTCACTTCATTCTATGGACTTGCCCTGAACTCTGTCTTGCATGAGATCCAAGAACCCTCTCTTGGGGTTTGGATCCAGACCCCTTGCCTGTAACAGTTTCATCTCTGCTTCTTGCCCAGTGTGTGGCCTGTGAATGTCCTGTTCCTCTCTGGGCCTCAGTGTCCTCCTCTATAAAGTAAGAAGTAGAGCAAGGCGACTTCTAAGGCCTTTCCAGCTGTAGCTTTCCGTGAGCCACGTGACACCCAGCCCCGTGTGAGAACCATCGCAGTTACCATCCAACAGGGTCCAGAGGGAAATGAAAGGGATGGCTCTGAACTCAACCTTGAATGCACTGTCTGAAAGGCACTCGAGTCCAGCAAGAACATCAGGACTGAGGAATTTGTGCCTGGGGCTCCTCCACTCGTATCTAAGAGCCTGTAAAGAAAAGGAGGTCTCCCTAACCATCAAACAAAGATGGTGGCAGGGGAGTAGCCATCCCACGGTTATGGCTTGCAATAAACCCCTTACCTGCCCCAGTGTTTACAGAACGAGGAAGCATCTCCTAACATCTACAAGGAATTTTTGCACAAGGGCCTATAATTACTGCCTATTATGAAGAAGTGCATGAGAGAGAAGCTATGGATTATAAATTCATGGTAGATTATGTTTTAATGTTCCCCAAACAGAATAATAATTGCTAAAACTGCTTTGGGTATCAAGCTTCATTGCACTGAACTGCCCTCCAAGAATTACTATTTTAAAAAATCACTTATGGTACCAGGATGGCACAATGTCACAGAACTGGGCTTATCCATGGTAGTCTTTGTCAAAGCCACCACGTCTCTGTGCATTCATGTCCGGAGCAGGATATGAGTGCCAATGCTGTAAATTAAGGTACAATTTGTAAATGCTTCATTAATATTTATTAAATGATTACTAGATGCTTTTACAATCTTTAAATATGATAATATAAAGCATGTCATTAAAATGCATTAGAAGCATATTCTTAGTAAGCCCTGCCATAGCCTGCTGTTAGGAAATCCCTGGTTTTATGATCCTCCTCCTAAATCCTTTTCCAACATATGATTATCAGGAGGATATAGAAACTTAAGTGGCTATCTTATCAAAACATCCCCTAGGAGAGGGATAGCTATTGCCCTCATGGGAATCGAAAGCAGGGAGTCTTTTTTTCAACTCCCTTTCCAAATTTTATATACTTTGATCCTGATGAATAAATTTAACAACTGGGTGATTAAAAATGGCAGCCTACTCCAGAGTGCTCAGAAGGCTCTATTTGAGCTAAGTGAAAAAGAACACAGGGATTGATAAATGATACTTGTTTGTGTGTACTGTAGAGTAAGTAACACCCATCTCTGATTTAGGACAAGGGAGATAACCTAGGCAGAGGAGTTCAAGGTGTGCTGGGGCCTCTGCAGCGCTGGGATTTTAGTCATGGACCATTATGCCCAGCTAATTTTTTTCTTTTTAGTACAGACAAGGTTTCACCATGTTGGCCAGGTTGTTTTTAAATCCCTGGTATCAAGTGCTCCACCTAACTCATGCCCATCTCTCTCTCTCTCTCTCTCTCTCTCTCTCTCTTTTTTTTTTCTGAGATGGAGTCTCACTCTGTCACCCAGGCTAGACTGCAATGGCATGATCTCGGTTCACTGCAACCTCTGCCTCCCAGTTCAAGCAATTCCCCTGCCTCAGCCTCCCAAGTAGCTGGGATTACAGGTGTGCACAACCACTCCCAGCTAATTTTGTGTATTTTGTATTTTTAGTTTCACCATGTTTCCCAGGCTGGTCTTAGACCCCTGACCTCAGGCAATCCACCCAACTTGGTCTCCCAAAGTGATAGGATTACAGTCATGAGCTACCGTGCCCGGCCCATTCATTTCTTAAAGGTCACTACCTCCCTCCTTCTGCAGCCTCTCACTACATGTTTTATTTTCTTTGAATTTACCCAGCTCTCTCCTACCTTGGTGCCTTTGCACAGGCTGGGCTTTTTGCATAGGATTCTCTTATCTCTACTTTTCAAATGGTCATTCCTTCTTATTTTTCAAGCTTCAGACTGAATGCCAACTTCTGCAAAAGCATTTCACTGCCCATTCTGCCTCCCTCCTGCCTGTGTCTATTTACTGATAAAGAATGAAGACTCAAGAGTGAGACAATGGGGCACAAGCTCTAGTTCTGCAGCGTTCTAGCTGTGTGAACATTGGAGCCAGTTATTCAAATTCTCTGCCCTTCAGCTTCCTTGGATATAAAATCAGGTCAGTAAGAATAGAACTCATCTCATGGATAAAATGAGCTAATATACCAAACATTAGGAAAGTGTTTAGCCCATACTAAGATTTCGTTTTTCTCATTTTGCCTACTTTTTTTTTTTCTGCTTTCATCTGCTACATGTCAGCACTATATGGGGATAGGTCTACTATATCCAGCACCTACTACAGTGCTTGACTCACAACAGCTTCCCAGTAAATATTAGCTAAATTTTTAAAATTAGGATCTTCACTAGGGTTATCATGAATAAGGCCTAGTTCCTGACCTCACAGGGAATCTGGAGTATAAAGAAAAAAAGAAATACGACATTTCAAATCACCTCCTTAAACTAAAAGAGAGTGAGGGAGATGTGGGTCATGAAGATATACTCTGGGTTCAAGCAGACCTGACTCTGAATCCCAGCTCTACCATGTTTAAGAATATGGGGTGTGGGGCTGGGTGCAGTGGTGGTTCACACCTGTAATCCCAGCATTTTGGGAGGCTGAGGTGGGTGGATCACTTGACGTTAGGAGTTCAAGACCAACCTAGCCAACATGGTGAAATCCCATCTCTACCAAAGAGTACAAAAATTAAGTGCGTGCCTGTAGTCCCAGCTACTCGGGAGGCTGAGGTGGGAGGATCATTTGAACCCAGGACACAGAGGTTGCAGTGACTGAATATCGCTCCACCACACTCCAGGCTGGGTGACACAGTGAGACCCTGAAGAAGAAAAGAAAAGAAAAGGAAAGAAAAGAAAAGAAAAAAGAAAAGAAAGGAAAGGAAAGGAAGAAGGAAAGAAAGAAAAGGAAAAAAAAGGAAAGGAAAAGAAAAGAGAGAAAGGGAAAGAGAGAGAAAGAAAAAGAAAGACAAAGACAGGAAGGAAGGAAGGAGGGAAGGAGGGAGGGAGGGAGGAAGGAAGGAAGGAAGGAAGGAAGAAAGAGAAAGAAAGAAAGAAAGAAAGAGAAAGAGAAAGAAAGAAAGAAGGAAGAAAAAGCAAGCAAGCAGGTTTTGGCAAATTAGAATGAAGATAATACTACCTACCTTCAATAATTAGAAATAATATATATAAAGGCTCTTCAAGCATACCTGGTACATAGTAAATGCTCAATAAACAAAAGCTGCTACTCTTGTTTTTAGGGTCATTTTTATTATGTACAAAAAACTTGGTAAATACTATGATGGACACTGAATCCAGTTTGTGCAAATAAACTGAGGGAAACGGGCCATGAATTGAAAGAATCAGAGTCAGCTGTGGCCACAGAATCCTGGACGGTCTCTAGTTAGTTTTCTAAGAACCCTCTGCATGGCCAACGGCCTAGGCAAGTCTTCAGGGAGGCTTCCCATTGGAACCCCAAGGGGCCCTGCCAGCCTGGAGTTCAGTGACCTCCTGGAGTTTTCCCCGAGGCTGGGAAGAGGTCAGCTTTGGACCCCTGAGCACCTTCTGGCAGCCAAGACCCTGTCTGGTCTGGGAGAACTTCAGCAGGCTCTTCCCAACCTCCCCTCCCCTGACCGAGAAAGCAGGAGACAGACCTTGGTTCACAGGTACCTGCTCCACTGCTTCTTCCATGAGTCTCACTTCTTATGCCCCTAAAATTACATAAATACCTGTATGGCCCACGCCGCAGGGGCTTTATTTTCAATCCCGGTATAACCCTGGTAATAAATCCCGGTATAATCCTGGTAATTTCCCAATCCCAAAGCCTCCTCAACAAGGGCTCTGGAGTTTGAAAGATCTGGGTTCAAATCCCACCTCTGTCACTTTCTATCAGACTTAAATTATGATACTTGATCTCTTTTAAGCCTGTTTTTAATTTATTAAAGTAAGGGTTAATATTAGTGTAGAGGCAAGACATACATCATTTAAAATGGCAATTTTATATTACAAATGTATTATGTATCAAATATATGTATATTTACTGTACACCTAAACCTTTCAAATTCTTTTAAAATTGGTTGTTACCATATTTATCTTTTTGTAAAATAATCAAGGCTGTACCATTTGATCAAAGCAATCTATTCCCATGAGAAACCACGGCATGACCTACAAAACGCCAGCAGAGGAAAGAATACTGACGTATGGATGTGGTCACTTGCTATTAACCAGTATGACAAAAGTGGTATTTTCTTTGGTTTTGCTTTGTGATTCTAGGTGCTCAAGCCCCAGAAAAAGAAATCCAATATGCTAAAGGAACATGAGTACAAGAAAAAAGGCACAACGGGAGAAGCATTTAAGCTTATTAGCCATATTCATTCATGTTTTCATTTTATTCAGCATGGCACATTCTTCCTCACTACGACCCGCTGTGAGGGTGACGGTCTGAAGCTAACAAGCCTTGGGAATAGCCGCATACCAAAACTGGCAGAGTGGCCTGGCCAAGCCTGCACAGTCTTAGCCAAGGCCATGTTAGTGTAAATATCAAGGCCAAAATGAAACCAAGGCTGGGTGCAGTAGCTCACGCCTGTAATCCTAGCACACTGGGAGGCTGACAAAGGGGGATTGCTTGGGCCCAGGAATTTGAGACCAGCCTGGGTAATGCAGAGAGATCTCATCTCTACAAAAAATACAAAAATTAGCCGGGTATGGTGGCATGCAACTGCAGTCCCAGCTACTCAGGAGGCAGAGGTAGGAGGATGGTTTGAGCCCAGGAAGTTGAGGCTCCAGTAAGCTATGATTGCACCACTGAGCTCTGGCCTGAGTGACAGGAGGATCACCTGGGCCCAGGAGTTTGACAGTAGCCTGGGTGATAGAGCAAGGGCCTGCCTCAAAAATATTGTTTTAATATTTTTTAAAAATATTTAAAATATTTAAAAATATAAAATGATGAAAAAATACATAATCTATTATACATTTTAAAATATTTTATTTTAAAAGTATATCTTTTATATATTAGTATTTTATTAAATATATTTATATAATTTATATAAGTTATATACAATATTAATATAAATTATATAAAATTTAATACTGATATATAAAACATACTAATATATAAAACATACATTTAAAATAAAAATATTTTAAAACATATAAGAACATAAATATCAAACCATTCAAAAATGTTTTTAAATATTAAAAAGTAAATATATATATATAGAGAGAGAGAGAGAAAATCAAATGAAACCAGAAGGATCCAAGCAGTAACCAAAAAAGGTAGGGGCCGATGCAGCACATATAAGAAACAACAATTTATTCAGCAGCTAACTGGGCAGAGAGGAGTTTCCCTTGCCCTTTGATGCTTCATTTATTCATTTATTCAACAAAAAACAATTTTTTTTGAAAAAGAGTCTTGCCTCTCACCCAGGCTGGAGTGCCGTGGCATGACCTGGACTCACTGCAGCCTCTCCCTGCCAGGTTCAAGCGATTCTCCTGCCTCAGCCTCCCAAGTAGCTGGGATTACAAGATGCCTGCCACTATGCCCAACTAATTTTTGTATTTTTAGTAGAGACGGGGTTTCACCATGTTGGCCATGCTGGTCTAAAACTCCTGGCCTCAAGCAATTTGCCCACTTTAGCACCCCAAAGTTCTGGGATTATAGGCATGAGCCTTCAAGCCTGGCCTCAAGAAAAATTCTTAAGGGCTCACTTAAGCCGGTCAGGGTGGTGGATACTAGGAACATTAAGGATGTGGGCAGGAATGCGGGGATTTCACTGAGCTCACGGTTCTCAGAGGGAAGGACATTTCCCTCCTCTTCCTTTTCTTCCCTCTGCAGTGTACTGACACAGACAGTGTCCAATGTTATTTCCTTCTCTGTTAATACTTATTTGTCACTCTTTATGTGGACATGTCTGATCTTCTGTTTGCTTTGATAAAACACAGATATTGTACCAGATTCCTTTTCATTGTATTTAATTTTCATAAACATTTTATTTTGAAAATATTTTAGATTGGGCATGGTGGCTCATGCCTGAAATCCCAGCACTTTGGGAGGTCGAGGCAGGTGGATCACAAGGTCAGGAGTTCAAGATCAGCCTGGCCAGCATGGTGAAACCCCATCTCTACTAAAAATACAAAAAAGTAGCTAGGCACGGCGGCGTACACCTGTAATCCCAGCTACGGGAGGCTGAGGCAGGAGAATCGCTAGAACCTGGCTGACAAAGGTTGCAGTGAGCTAAGATTGTGCCATTGCACTCCAGCCTGGGTGACAAAGCAAGGTTCCATCAAGGCAGGAAGGAAGGGAGGGAGGGAGGGAGGGAGGAGAAAGTATTTTAGATTTACACAGAGGTGTAAAGATAGCATAAGAGAGTCCCCAGGTACCCTCCACCTGGCCTGAGGCTTGAGACATGACTACTATAGTAAATACCTTAAGAATGGAAGTGGGGAGGCTGGAGGAAGACATGAAAGGTTCACCTAACCTGGTCTAGAAAACACTACAGCCGCCTTCCTGCGGGTAGCAGCACTTCATCAGAGACAAAAAAGACAGTCAGAAGAAAGGGAAGGCTGTTTCACGTGGAGAGAACAAAACGTGGAAGGGCTGGTAGGTGAAAGAGAGCAGGGTTTAGATGGAACACATGTAAAAATGTCAGTACTGCTGGACCACAGATTTGGAGGTGTGGAGCAGCTAGAGAGAATCACCTGTTCGGGATTAACGGGAATTGGGGTGTGGGCATTTCCTTGTACAAGCTAAACCTGGTGGGCAAAGCCCTAAACATACAATGTTTGAAACCAAGCATGTTATCTTTAGCATGAAATTCACTTCCTTACTTTTTTTTCTGGTCCAAGTCACACCTTTCCCAGTAATGGTCTAGCCTAGAAACAGCTCTGATCACATCATTATAACTGTAAAATAAAACTACATATCCACAGCACAGATCATTCATTCAAACTGTAAAGTAACTGCAAAAATCCACAGCACAGATCAGAGGAGAGGACCATGGGCTCAGGGATTCAGACAAGAGGGCTTTTGCCGACCTAACAAAAAGTATAAAATTTCTTAGCAAAAAGTACAACAGCATGAATGCACTGTCTCTCACTCTCACACACACAAACACACACATACTTTCATGAAGTCTATGAATCTCAGTTAAAAGCTCTCACTCCAAAGAATTCATGTTGTATGAAATATTGGATCCCTTTTCATCCTAAACATCAACATTTTCCAAATCTACCTGTTGTTTTCTTAAGCACCAACGTAACAAAACCTAAAAAAGGCAAATACACCAAATTACCTAACAATATATAGTTTTATGTGAAATAATTTTGTGTCATAAAAAATTCTAGAAATATTACAAAGGAATGGTTATTTTCAACTCAATCAGTACCATTATCTCTTAGTCTTTACACACACACACACACACACACACTTCTAAAACCTAGGAAACCAGAAACAGTTTTTTCAGTTCTGAACAAGAATGCTTTTTTTTTTCTTTTTACTTTTTTTGTAGAAACGAGGCCTCACTGTGTTGCCCAGGCTGGTCTTGAACTCCTGAGCTCAAGAGATCCTCCTACCTTGGCCTCCCAATGTGCTGACATTACAGGTGTTAGCCACAGCACCTGGCCTAGAGCGGGTTTTAATCTGTAGACATTGTATTTCTTTTATTATTATTATTATTATTATTATTATTATTATTATACTTTAAGTTCTAGGGTACATGTGCACAACCTGCAGGTTTGTTACATAGGTATACATGTGCCATGTTGGTGTGCTGCACCCATTAACTCGTCATTTAGATTAGATATATCTCCTAATGTTGTGGAAGACAGTGTGGCATTTCCTCTAGGATCTAGAACTAGACATATCATTTGACCCAGCGATCCCATTACTGGGTATATACCCAAAGGATTATAAATCATACTGCTATAAAGACATATGCACACATTATGTTTATTGCAGCACTGTTCACAATAGCAAAGACTTGGAACCAACCCAAATGTCCATCAATGATAGACTGGATTAGACGTTGCATTTCAAAACCAGGAGCAATTAAGACAGTACTCATGAACACACAACACACAGACACACATACACACAACACAAAATTATGTGTAAAGAAGCATCTAGAAAGAAGTATCTAACTCTTAACGGAGGTGGCCTGAAACAATTCCTGGAGGTTAGGCTTCTCACTGAAACTAAACATCTTGCCCAAAATGTTAGAAATCCGCTTGCAGAAGGAGAAGCTGGAGGGAACACCTCGAATGAGAGGCAGTAGAGAACGCCTCCCTCTTCAGGTGGTTACTGACTTCGAAGGATCCGCCAATGCACGGCTCATGGAAATTCAGCGAGGGGTTAAGATAGATTTCCAAATGGGTTTCCCTCCGTAAGACCTAGGTGCTCCATGGAGAGAACACGGCTGGGTGTGCATGCAGGCTAGCTGGAGGAGCGGGCAAGGCCTGTTTTCAAATGTGAATGACAGCCTCCTGAATTACAGTTTGTAAAATTCCATTCCCTGAAGACCCCAAGTGCCTGAACAGAAAGAGTGCATGCCTAATTCACACGTCACTGACGTTTGCAAATATAGCATTTTGGTAAACGTCTTTCATCTCTCCATTCTTGCTAAGCCTCTAAGATTCCAATTTTCTCTGAATCAATGAATGCACAAATAAATAAACAAACAAACAGAAGAAAACATATAAGCACACCACGATGTTCTTTTCCCAGAGGGTGATAATTCATCAGTATTTGTTTGGAAGTTGGCCTGTCACAGGGTTGTGAAAAGGTGAAGAGAAAAGCTATTGAACATCCAGAAAAGGAAAAGCTTCCCACACCAAGGTCAAGTATATATCAGCCATGAGACAAAGCAACACTCATTTCAACCTGAGGCCACAATGCACCTTGACCCCAGCCTCATGAAAACAACAATTTGTAGTCGTCTATAAAACACTTCTACTTTCTCTGTTCCATTGGCTTCTTCCAAACTCAGACTCCTGAGTTAGCAGTATCTGGCTATATTTTACAAGCATGTGTGTGCGTGTGAGTGTGTGCATTGCATGCTAAGGTTTGGGGCCAAGATTTATCTCATTCTCTGATGGCATTTTATTGTTATTAGAGAGCCATAAATTTCAGCTCCGTTAGCACTGCATTTAAATATGCACCCGCCAAGATAGAAAGGTGCTGGATCTATAGTACGCTATAAATTTCCATTATTTGCCATCATTCTATACTTGGGCCTTGGCAGAGCTCAGCCGAGGCTGCACATTTTGTTTAGATAGCTCCTCTTCCCTGAAGGGAAACTTTGCCAACACTTGAAGCAGATACAATTTGCTGGCCGCGACTCTGTTTGCACCTTAACAGCTGTTTTGCTTTTTTATTTAGAGAGAACAGGGTTGCCACCATCTGTCTTTTGAAAAATGAGTTCTGCTCACAGCAACATGGAACCATAAAAAAAAAGAGAAAGAGGCTGAAGGATGAAGCCAAAAGTCATGAAACAAAAGGGTTGCTCAACCAGGAGATGAAAATAATGGTGAAACATTTACTACTGGTGGGACAAAAACATGAAACAAATTTACCAAAACGCCTGTCAGGGATTTCAAGGTTGGTACACAGGGATCAAGTGACAGCCAGAAAAGAAATGGTCTTAAGTTCTCTACAGCAAGTGCTGGCAGAACCCAAATCACAATAACCTCACCTAGTGGGTAACCACATCCTGTCACCTGCCCTGCTCACAGCATCCTAAAACTGCCCAGTGAAGTAGATAGTTTAATCAACTCCACTTTAGAAAAAAGAAAAATACAGTCACAGACATCAGTCAGATGTCACTTTAAGTTCAGCATTTCCACTTTCTAGTTTTGCATCCTGTATCATGCCTGTTACCACGTCCACCAAGTGAGGCATGTCTACCCAAGTGGAAGTGGGGCTGGAGGAATTACGTGAGATGATACATGCAAAACGCTGTGTGCAATGCTTGGCACATAGGTGTGCTGAATACACTGTGGCTGTATCTGTTATCAAAGCAGTTCAGTGACTTAGGTTAGGTCCCAAAAGAAGTGAGGAACATGAGCCCACATTTAAACCACCCAGTCTGCAGAATTTAAGTCCAGTGCTTGTTTTTAATATCCGAAAGCCATCTTCTAAAACTCAACTCTATAGGCGAGTTGATACCATGACACCACATTAACTCTCAATCTTCAGTTAGAGCAGTATGGCAGAAGGATATGCCACATGTCTAAGATAGATCCTGGGGATGAGGCAGGTTCTGTTCCACATAACTGCTTAGGGATACCGGTTGATGGCAATTTCATGATCTCAAAAAAGGACTTCAAATTCACTGTGGCAAGGGATTGTGGTGTCTAGTGGTGTCTCCCTCTTCCATGCTTTATCCCAGAAGTGATGAACTTTACTAAGTCTACAACTCATTGGCAAAAACAAGCCTTATGGTCTCACTTAACTGCAATGAGTGACTGGGAAGTGCAGTCTTCCCAAGAAGAAAACCCTATAACCACATAGCGATAATTACTGGTATTGTCTATCACACCAACTGATGGGCAAATGATGAATTAACTGGGTCTTTCCACTTCATCGAGAAGTTAGATTTTCCTGAAACATGTTGCTTACCTCTATAGATATAATTAAAGCCAAGTAAATTTGGTATTCCACAATTGCTTATTATGGAATAACATTTCTTTCTACCCAAATCAGAAAATGTTATTAATCAGAAAAAAAATTCGAGAAAAAAAGAAGAAAATGTTATTAAAATGAATTATTGGGAATAGAACAGAACATAATGGAAATGTGAATAACTAGACTGCTAGTCATCAAAAAATTTCAAATACTCCTTGTTTGCTTAAAAGAGCCTTTTATACAAGAGGAGATGAATCACAAATGGCGTCTAATAGGCTCTTAAATAAGCCAAAAACTCAGAATAATGTGAACAGCCTTCTATCCAAAGCAGTCCTGAGAATTAATTGATGTTTGATTTGAGAAGGGAAAAATACTTTCTCCTCTCCCCAGCCTCTGTCTGAACACTGTTGACCAAAACTTCCTGCTCAGTGCCTTATACTCCAGAAGATTCAGATTGTGTAAGTCTATAATATGACTCAAGTTTGTTTTTGCCAACTCTGAGGTGATTGTGATGCCCAGAAAAGGCTGAGAAGCCAAGCTCCAGATCTACTCCATAGTCTAGGAGAACAATTCCAGGAATATGAGCAGTTTCTGATTTGCAGTCCCAGGCCATATGCTCATCCATAGCTTCAGTGCCTATAACGATACTAATGCCTTCACAGTGCCATTGGATGCAACTACTGCTGTCACCATGACAAATTGAGGCCACCGAGAGTGAGTAAGAAGAAAAAACAGAACGTGAACTGACCCTTGACTGTGTCTCAGACACCAAGTTTGTGCTATTCCATAACACAAGAAAAAGATAAACAGAATCCCTGCATTCATGAAGCATAGAACCTGGTAAAGAGACTGAGCACGGTGGCTCACACCTGTAATCTCAGCCCTTTGGGAGGTTGAGGTGGGTATATCACAAGGTCAGGAGCTCGAGACCAGCCTGCCCAATATGGTGAAATCCCATCTCTATTAAAAATACAAAAAAATTAGGCAGGCATCGTGGCACATGCCTGTAATCCCAGCTACTTGGGAGACTAAGGCAGGAGAATTGCTTGAATCCAGGAGGTGGAGGTTGCAGTGAGCTGAGATTGCACCACTGCACTCCAGCCTGGGTGACAGAGTAAGACTCCACCTCAAAAAAAAAAAAAAAAAAAAAAAAAAAAAAAAAAAAAAAAAAAAAAAAAAAAAACCCGGTAAAGAACTTAGTTTCTAGTTTAACACCCACTCTCTCTCACTCACGATTCCATTCCCATTATCTCGAAAGACTGAGAATCAGATCCAAAATATATTTTCCCAACCTTTTGAATGTGTTTTTGCAAAGACAGTTATTCCATTTAAACTTCAGTTTAAGGCTGGGTGCAGTGGCTCACGCCTGTAATCCTAGCACTTTGGGAAGCTTATCACTGTAATCCTAGCACTTTGGGAGGAGGGCAGATCACCTGAGGTCAGGAGTTCGAGACCAGCCTGGTCAACATAGCTAACCCCATCTCTACTTAAAAAAAAAAAAAAAAAAAAATAGCCAGGCGTGGTGGTGCATGCTTGTAATCCTAGCTACTAGAGAGGCTGAGGTGGGAGGACTGCTTGAACTCAGGAGGCTGAGATTGCAGTGAGCCAAGATCATGCCACTGCACACTGCAGCCTGGGTGACAGAGCAAGACTCCATCTCAAAAACAAACAAATGAAACCTTCAGTTTACACATCATTTTGAACAGGTTTAGTTTCACTCGTCAAACTTTCAGCACCTTGGACACTTCTTTTTGAGCATTTATTTGGCACACACAACTGCCTGGCCCAATAAATCTGCCATTCCAATTACACTCTGTATTTATTTTTAATACGATGAGTGAATACTGTTACCTACTTGGTCCTCAAGTTCCCTGAAATCTGCTTTTCCTTCTTTTAGGGAGAATATTGATGTTGGGAATAGAATATATAGCATTTTAGCCAGGTGTCATGGCTCAAATCTTTAATCCCAGCCCTTTGGGAGGCTGAGGCAGGAGGGTTTTTTGAGACCAGGAGCTCAAGAATGACTCGGGTAACATGGTGAGACCTCATTTCTATAATTTTTTTTAAAAAAAATAACTAGGCATATTAGTGCACACCTGTAGTCCCAGCTACTTGGGCGGCTAAGATGAAAGGATTGCATGAGTCTGGGAGTTTGAGGCTGCAGTGAGCAGTGACTACCAATGCACAGGTAAGATAACATTAGTAGTTCTAATGTTTTATTAGAATGATATAACATTCATCGTATCATATATGCAGAATGATATAACTGCAATGATAGGTTATACCAGAGTTTCTCAACATCAGCACTGCTAACATTTTGATACAGACAATTCTTGGCTTTGGGGACTGTCCTGTGAATTGCAAGATATTGAGTGGCATGCCTTGACTTTACCTGCTAGATGCCAGTAGCATCCTCCTCCCAGTTGTAGCAACCAAACATGTCTCCAGACATTATCACATGTTCTCTGGGTCAGAAAGTGGGCAATTTTTCCTCCAAGTGAGAGGGACTGGTTTATGTTTATTGCACATGTAACATGAGCAAAACACTGAGTGAAGCTCCTAACATACCTTACTTCATTGAATTACCTCGGCAGTCCTATGTGAGTAGGGACTACAAGCACTTTTTCACCAAAGAAAGGATGCTTAGAGAACTGAAAGGCTTATTCTCAGTCACAAAGCCAATGAGTGTCAGAGCATTACACTACAAATTCGTACATGAAATCCCTAACCCTCAGTGTGAAAACATTTGGAGACAGGACTTTTGAGAAGATAACATCATAAAAGTAAGATCTTCATAATGGGATAAGTGTCCTTATAACGAGAGGAAGAGAGGGATTACCTCCTCTTTCTCTTTCTCTCTCCCCCCACCTGTGCACACCGAGGAAAGCCACCGAAGATACACTGAGAAGGTGGCCATATGCCAGCCACAAAGATTCTTCACCAGGACCTGACCTTCTTGGCACCATGATCTTGAACTTTCAGCCTCCACAACTATGGGAAAATAAGCATCTCTTGTTCAAGTCACCCAGTCTATGGCATTTTGTTATGGCAGCCTGAACACACTAAGATATCAGTTCGTTAAAATGGGTCAAAACTTGAAAGGAAACATTATTTCTCCTCCAACCCAGTGTGCACAACTTTCCAACAATTACAAAGCAAGTCACTCTGGCCTTCTTTTGCTGACAAAGTCAGCTTAAAATTAATTGTCCCATAATAAACAAAAGTCTATTGGATCTCATTTACTTTTTCTAGAGTACAATTCCTTTTCATTGTTTTGTTAACAGTATTTAAAAATCACACTGTACAAGAGAGAAAGGAAACCAGAGATAAGGTATTCCAATATCCTTGTGTTTTTCTCATTATCTTTTCCAGGGAGTTGTTAACATGGCTTGGGAAATGAGACATGTGACTTGCCATGTCATGAGTGATTGAAGGCTCCTTGCCTGTAACACACTCATGTAGCCTCAGAAACCTGAAGGATGAGTACTTTCATAGACGCAAGATGATGGAACTGAAGAGACCTAAGATTCAGTCCCAGGTCTGTCACTAGTAGTTATGAGATCTCACCTGCCAGACATTCAGTCTGTCAGCTTCAGATCCTGTATCTTTAAAAGTGGGGAAATTTCTTTCATCTTGCAGAGTTATGGAAGAGTTAAGAAAGTGGAACAAAAACACCCACAAAAGCTCCCACCATTCAGTGATGGTCAATAAATGATAGTGATCATAGTCTCATCCTACGATTATTCTAGATCTTTGCTGGATGGATTCTGAAGCTGTTTCTCATTGGTGACTCCATACGTCTGACCTGAAGTCCACTTACTATTTTGGAGGTCTGGGTAATCCAGTCTGACCTACAGTGGCTGGCCTTGACCTCACTGATCAGAACACCACATCATGATTTACTTAGCCAATGTCAGAGGACAAATGAAGGGCGTATCTCCAGAGAGAAATCTGCAGAAGATGGGGTGGAAGAGCATGCAATACCAGTTAAGCTAACGTCATCCAAAGGCATCCCACTCCTTCCCATTTCCCATGACTGATATCACTAACCAAAAACAACTTGGAAGACCCAAACTGTTTTAACAAGACATAGCCACAAACAGCCTGCCAGGTTTCCATCCCCATCTGCCACACTTGCACTCTTTAAGACCTTGGCAAATTACTTAAGCTTTCTGAGCTTCAGTTTCTGCTTCTGCAAAGTGAAAATGATGATAGCATCTTGACCTCAGAATCATTAAAAGAATTATATAAGTTAATGTTGCAAAAGCCCTTAGAACCAGCCCTGGAATGGTATGAGGACTCCACGAATGACTGTTAATTATTGAAATCAAATAAATCCAAATCTTTCTGCAGTTTTTGACTTTTCAACTACGTAAGACACAGGCTGAACGCCTCTCTTCTTTCAATAACCCTTTCCCAGCCAGGAAAATAAAAGAACTTGCTTTCAATTAAAAGGCAAGGCCACAAATTGGCTTGAAATAAAAACAAACAACAAACAAAATATAACAGAAAAAAACAGCTTAAGTAGTTAATTTATCCTCTTGCCCAAGGCCCTGCTATGACTCACTTTGGTGGGAGTCCTTTATCAGCACACTATCTTCTGCTCAAGAAAACAGATGTGGGCTGGGCACAGTGGCTCATGCCTATAATCCCAGCACTTTGGGAGGTGGAGGTGGAGGCAGAGACAAGCAGATCACTTGAGGCCAGGAGTTTGAGACCAGCCTGGCCAATATGAGGAAATCCTGTCTCTACTAAAAATACAAAAATCAGCCGGGCAGTGGTGGCATGCGAATGTAATCTCAGCTACTTGGGAGGCTGAGGCAGGAGAATCGCTTGAACCCAGGAGGCGGAGGTTTTAGTCAGCCAAGATCACTTCACTGCACTCTAGCCTTGGTGAGAGAGACTGACTCTGTCTCTAAAAAAAAAAAAAAAAAAAAAAAAAGAGGGGAGATGTGATCAGTGTCTCTCCCTCCTTTTCCAAACCACATCTCCTTCACTGGCCACCACCAGACATCTAGCCCCATGGATGTTCACTGACTCTGTCAACTCTAAGAGGTCTCATTGACCACTGCATATAATAATCACCAAGGTCTCACCAGTGTGTGTCCTAGGGTAAGGGTCTGCACAGAAACTCTAACCATACTGGGTTTGATGCTCACAATGAAAGTTCTTTCTCTTGTGTTATCTAAATGTTCATGAAAAGCAGTTTTCTTTTGGTCCTGGAGAATTTGCCATTTAGCCCTAGGTTGTCTGTAGATTTGAACTTCAGGACTTAATAATGACACGTATGTATAAGGGATCTCATAGTATTCACAGCTGATTAAGTCTCACCCCTCCTGGAATGATCACGTGCTTTGCAGCAAAGAATAGAGTTGATGCCCTCAGGCAAACCGTTAGAGAAGTTAACTAAATTTGAATTCTCTCAGGGCCTCTTGAGTGCATTTTTTTTTTTCTTAAGAGTTCTCTGAGCTTCTATCAAGTCTAATTGATTTTTAGCACAGGAAGCCTTACCTCCCAATATAGCTTTGGACCCTTTTTCCTTGCAGCCAATGGCAAAAGATCCATTTATAAATTGTTAAACATGTTCACAGCTAAATGGCACCAAAATAGCCCAGGAATATTTTAATATTCATAGTTTGCTTTGATTAAAATACAAACTTTTCACGTTAGCTCTAGGATTATTTTTCATAAGGCAGGCAGGTTACAGAGCTGAGTGCCACTTAATTTAGTGTTTAATCAAGAGAACTACTGTGGTATCAGGCTGATTAGGTTGGCTCAACTGCTGCCTGCTCAATTTTTCCCCATAATTGTGGGATAATCTTTATGGTGACAAGTGCCCAGACGGTAGAATTCCAATATGCTATACATCAGCTTCTCCATTATTGGATTAGCTGGATGTGGCATCGTTACTGCTGCACTTTCATTCCTATCATTGATCGCATCGTCCCTTCTATTTCACAATTAATGCAAGTCTGCTGGATTGATCAATCCTCTCCTGTGCTTGGGCCGCATTCAATATATTCTTATGGCCATGTGTTAGTGATCTGCAGGGTTTCTTGCAAGGCCTGTGGATTTGTCACTGTGGCGAGAGATTTGTTTCATTTTAAGGTGCTTCTGATCGTATGAGACTGCTTGATGCAGGGTCTTCAAATTATACATGTACAAAGAAAGAGAAAGAAGGAAGAGACAGAGAGCGAGAGAGAATGAGAGAAAGAAGAGAAGAGGAAAAAAAAGAGGGACAGAGAGAAAGAGGGAAAGGAAGACAGAAAGAAGAGGGAGAGGAAGGAAGGAAGGAAGGAAGGAAGGAAGGAAGGAAGGAAGGAAGGAAGGAAGGGAGGAAGGGAAGAAGGGAGGGAGGGAGGGAGTGAGTTAGGGAAGGAGGGAAGGAGGGAGGGAAGGAGGGAGGAAGGGAGGGAGGGAGGAAGGGAGGGAGGGAAGGAGGGAGGGAGGGAGGAGGCAGGAGGGAGGGAGGAGGCAGGAGGGAGGGAGGAGGCAGGAGGGAGGGAGGAGGCAGGGGGTAGACAGGGAATTTCATTTTCACAGCTATCAACCTTAAATCTCTTGAATTATTACTCTTGTTCACTGAATTTTACTTTTTTAAATTTTTATTTAATTTTTATTTTTTGAGACAAAGTCTTGCTCTGTCACCCAGGCTGGAGTACAGTGGCATGATCTCGGCTCACTGCAACCTTGGCCTCCTGGGTTCAAGCGATTCTGCTGCCTCAGCCTCCTGAGTGTCTGGGATTACAGATGTGCCCCTATACCTGGCTAATTTTTGTATTTTTAGTAGAGACAGGGTTTCACCACATTGGCCAGGCTGGTCTCAAACTCCTGGCTTCAGGTGACCCACCTGCCTCAGCCTCCCAAAGTGCTGGGATTACCACCAGTATGAGCCACTGCACCTGGTCTGAATTTTACTTTCTAATACTTCAAGCTATTCATTCAAGACTCACTAAAGCCAATTCACCAAAAATATCATCCTGTTACATTTTCTGTGGTAACAACTATTCTCATTATGCAGTGGATACATATTTTTTTCAATGAGAACTTCTACATGAAACAAGAAAGGGCAAGAGGTGTAGGTGTGGTTGAAAACTGGATCCAAGTTTGCTCTCAACTGAATGTAGATAATGCTAAGTTGGGTGAGAGACACGATACCCAGTGTTATATTGGGGTTTTTTTTGTTTGTTTGTTTGTTTGCTACCATTTCTGAAATGTGTTGCCATTTCATGTGTTTCTCAGGGCACCTGTTGTATTAGGAGGCCTGGCTAGCAAGTTTGAGAAGATTGCATGGAGGTTCTCACACGCCCATGTTGATACTTCCTAATGCTGAGGTGTCCACTAGGTCGGCCAAAGAAACGCACAGGAGTGTGCAGGCTTCAGTGGCAGCAGCCTTACCCTATCCTCACAGTTTCTAAGGAGTTCCCTGCATGTAGGGAAGTGAGATGATTTTCTTGGGAGTTTATCCTGTATAGTCAAGAAGTTAGCACAAAAGTATATGCAAAATCATGTTAAAGAGAAGAGCTTCCAAACGACAAAGAGTAGAAACATACAGTTACATTGAAAGAATGATTAAAACAGCCAAAGATGGCTGGAGGATGGGAGGGTGTTTAACTATGTGAAGCAGGCAAATGTATGCCCTGCTTCCCCAAGATACCCATGTCCTAATCCCCAGAACCTGTCAATGCGATGCGTGACATAACAAATAGGATTTTGTAGATGTTGCCAAAGGTATGCACCTAAAAATAGGGAGATGATTCTGGATTATTGGGGAGAAACCCATCTAATCACAAAAGCCCTTAAAAACACAAGACTTTCTCCAGGTGCAATGAGGGAGACATGGGAGAAGAAGTCTATGAGATTTCAAGAATGAGAAGCATTTGTACCACTGCTGACTGTCAGTTGGAAGAGTCCACACATCATGAAAGGAAGTAAAAGGCTCCCAGGAGCTAAGAGAAGCCCCTCTGCTAGCAGTCAGTAAGGAAGTGGAGACCCCAACTTTACAGCTGCAAGGAAACAGATTTTCCTGACAACCTGAAGGAGTCTGGAAATGGGCTCTTTCCAGAGCCTCCTGATCAGTCCATACAGCCAACCGTTGACATCAGCCTTGAGAAAAACTCACAGTGTAGAACCAGTTGAGTCAACTAGACTTCTCACCTATAGAACCGTGAGATCACACGTATTTGTTACTTCAAGCTGCCAAACGTGTAGTAGTTCTGGCAGTGGTAGAAAACTAAGACTATGAAAACATGGAAAAGACAAGACAGTGGGTCCACACGGGGAGGTGATCGCAAATGCAGAACAAAGTCTCAGACATAATATGCCAGGGTTCAAAGTGTGGTTCCACTGCGTGGGAGCTGAGTGTCCTTGGGCAGGTGACTTAATTTTGCTAAGCATCCTCTTCTACATAGGCTTTCTCTTTTCTTAATGAAATTAATGGCCAGGCATGGTGGCTCATGCCTGTAATCACAGCACTTTGGAAGGCTGAGGAAGGAGGATCACTGGAGTCCAAGAGTTCAAGACCAGCATGAGCATCAGAGGGAGACCTCTTCTCTACAAAACCTGAAACCTAGCCAGGTATGGGGGTTCCCAACTCTTGTCCTACCTACTCAGGAGGCTGAGGCCGGAGGACTGCTTGAGTCCAGGAGTTCGAGGCTACAGTGAGCTGTGATCATATCACTGCATTCCAGCCTGACCAACAGAGACCCTGTCTCTAAATAAATAAATAAAAAAAAAAAAAACAAACCTTGTTTGGCAGGGCTTAGGGGCTCATGCCTGTAATGCCAGCACTTTGGGAGGCCAAGGCGGGTGGATCACAAGGTCAAGAAATTGAGAGCATCCTGGCCAACATAGTGAAATCCTGTCTCTACTAAAAATACAAAAATTAGCTGGGCGTGGTGGTGTGTACCTGTAATCCCAGGTACTCGGGAGGCTGAGACACGAGAATTGCTTGGACCTGGGAGGCAGAGGTTGCAGTGAGCCAAGATCGTGCCACTGCACTCCAGCCTGGAAACAAAAAGAGTGAGAATCCATCTCAAAAATAAATAAATAAATAAAAATTCATGACATTACCCATGCCCTCTAGCCAAACATGTTTAAAGGCACACCTGTATTTGAACAAAGTAGGGTTTACTACCTGCTGCAAAGGAGCACGTATACCATGAGGAACCACGGACTATCTCAGTAAGATGTTGTCAGGGACAACTTCTTAGAGGATTTGCCTTTCTGTTACATGATCCTGAGTAGGGCTCAAAGAATTGGGGCTTTTCTCTGGATTGGATGCTGTCAGAAAGCAGAGCAATTATATTACTGGGTGTCTTCATAGTTCTTACCCAGAAGAAGGGAAGAATTCAGGGAAGCGAAAGCTGTAGCTGGTGAAGCAGCAGCAGTCACTCAGATACAATCACTCACATAAGCCAGCAGAGGAAGATGACTGGCCATCTTGCGATTTAGACAAGACCCATGTTTTGGACTGAGTTCAGCCATGACCACCTAGTGGTTTTGTCTGTCCTGACCCACCGCAGTCCTGAGATGGCCTTGTCCGATGCTGACGTTCTATGAAATTGTTTGTGTTCAACAGGCAACACCAAAGTCTATCTGTGAGTGTCAGGCCAGCTCCTACCAACACCAAGCCGTCACCAATAGGATCTTTCAGGAGCTGCTTTTCTATTTCTCAAGATAAAAAACATAAAACACGTATCATTAGTACCAATTTTCTCATTCACTTGCCATTCCTGAGTTCCTTCTCCCCATTCATGTCAATTATCTTTCTAGACATAACCCAGAAACTTTTCTCTTTTTGTCCTTCCACAAGAAATATTGACAGTATTGGGATGTTTCCTTGCCATCCCTCTATTCTATAGGTCAACTTAGTCTTTCTCCCTCAAAGCAAGCAAGAACACAGTCTCATGAAAAGGGAAGAAGATGACTGGAATGGAAGCAAGGAATCTTTAGATTCTCTTGAAAGGTAAAGGGAAGGCTATTAGCACTCATGTTTTCATGCTGTATGTGCCACACACAACAAAGGTGAGGGTACTTGTTTGTTTATTTTGTTTTGTTTTGTTATTCGAGATGGAATCTCACTCTCACCAGGCTGGAGTGCAAAGACAGGGTCTCAACTCACTGCAACCTCTGCCTCCTGGGTTCAAGAAACACTCCTGCCTCAGCCTCCCAAGTAGCTGGGATCACAGGCACCCACCATCAATCTCCGCTAATTTTTGTATTTTTAGTAGAAATAGGGTTTCACCATGTTAGCCAAGCTGGTCTCGAACTCCTGACCTCAAGTGATCCACCCGCTTTACAAAGTCCTGGAATTACAGGCATGAGTCACTGCACCCGGCCTCTTTGTTCAAGGATTCGACCTGTTCTGTCCCAGCAGGTTCCAACAGCCGATCCAGACACTTACAGAGACACGTGGATTAGGTTCTCTTAATCTGGTGCAGCCAATCCTTGGTGTCTCACAGTCACTTCTCCTTTCTTGAATACCAGCTCACCATACATCTTCCTGGTTATAATGTGCCTTTTGTATATTTTTCCTATATAGAAAAAATGCCCAGACAGTGGCATACAAGTGTTGAGCCCTTCAAGAAAACTGTTCTAAATGAAAGCCATTAAATAGAGATTCATTATACTAATAAACCTTAGATACATAGCAGGATGTGTCCATGGCAAAAAGATGATCTCTCTCTTGGAGTGCCTGCATACCAAGTCACTGGTCCTCCAAACCTGGGCTGGGCTCCAAACCTCCAAATCCAGGCTATGGTGACTCCACCAGAGCTAAACATTGACCAGTTGGGGTCTGTGAGAGTAAATAAAACAGGTGGATCAAGAATATGATGCCATGGTGTCTCCTTAGCTTTTACCCTGATGTTGAGGTGCTTAATAACACACAAATATAACCTTAGGTATCTGAAGTGAGTTAATTTAATCTAATTGATATATAATGCATAAGATTGTTCTTATACATTATATATTCTATGCATAAGATTCAAAAGATAATGCATAAGATTCTTCTTCTTATGCATTATACATTCTTCTATGCATTATTCTTCTATGCATAAGATCCAAAATGATGCTCTATTAAGTACAAAACAAAACTGATTTCTAGCATTCGCACTGGCAACACATATACTAAAACCAGAATGATACAGAGAAGGTGGTATGGCACCTGTGCAAAGATGGCACGCAAATCGTGAAGCGTTACATTTATTAAAAAAAAAAAAAAATCCTCATTTCTACACTGGGGAAATGGGGTATTTTTTAAAGGGAAGCAGATAAATTTATTGACAGTTCTTCTAATGACCATTTCATTAACCCACTGAAAGCCAATTTACCAAATAACCAACACTCTGAAAACCATTAGTGAGTCTTTGCAATTTATAAGTAGAACCTGGACAAGGAATTGTCCTTTAGTCTCATCCCAGGAAGTTCCATTAATACAATTAGACTTGATGTGCATATCATGTTTTTTTCTAATACATACTAACTGAATTACATTCTTTGTATTTAATAATTACAGCACCAAGTAAACTTTCCTATGTTCCTTTGATGCTACACGTATCAACCTTTGAGTTTACAGCTAACAAAACTTTCCTGGAAGAGCTTAGTTTTTCTCCAGAGGTATTTTAATACCTGGTTTCAACCCCTGGTTTTATTTTATTTTTAAAGTCTGTAAATATGCATGGATTTATGCATATTTAACAGGATTTCACAGGGCTTCAGAAACTCCTTTTTTTTTTTTTTTTTTTTTGAGATGGAGTCTCACTCTGTCACCAGGCTGGAGTGCAGTGGCACGATCGCTGCTCACTGCAAACTCCGTCTCCCAGGTCCAAGTGATTCTCCTGCCTCAGTCTCCCGAGTAACTGAGACTACAAGTGCTCACCATCACACCCAGCTAATTTTTGTACTTTTAGTAGAGACAGGGTTTCACCATGTTGGCTGGATGGTCTTGATCTCTTGACCTTGCGATCCGCCTGCCTCAGCCTCCCAAAGTGCTGGGATTACAGGCATGCACCACCATGCCCAGATAATTTTTATATTTTTCACAGAGATAGGGTTTCACCATGTTGGCCTGGCTGGTCTCGAACTTCTGACCTCATGATCCGCCTGCCTCAGCTTCCCAAAGTGCTGTGATTACAGGCACGAGCCACCACACCCAACGAAAATAGCTTAAAAGATCTTTTTAAATCTCTTTCTTGCTGGATAAATAGAAAACCTTCATATTAGGGCAATTTCATGTGTAAACCCACATGCTCACACACATACACACAGACAAAATAACTTTAGAGGATAAAAGAAAATGCATTGGCTCACATACTTGCAAAGTTCCAAAGGAGGTAGATTAACTTCATGCAC
This sequence comes from Macaca mulatta, assembly GCF_049350105.2. Classification (NCBI taxonomy): domain Eukaryota; kingdom Metazoa; phylum Chordata; class Mammalia; order Primates; family Cercopithecidae; genus Macaca; species Macaca mulatta. Next base: position 8,277,747 of record NC_133425.1, on the reverse strand, counting down.
CACTGTATCCAGGGCCTACAAGTGACAGCATCAAGAGTTTCCCCTTTCCTAATTTCTTAGATTGCGTGTCGGTACGTTGACAGGTGGATGGCCACCATAACCCTAGACTCACCTAACAAGCTCAACAACCCCATGAGGAAAAAATAATTTCTCCATAGAGTCTAACAGCAAAGTCCCCTAGGAATCTCTCGGTGGTCCACCTGATCACATACCCATCCCTCAATCAACCTGCCCAGGGATACTGTTACTCTAAACACCAAGAGTTCACTCATGTGCTCAATCCTGTGCACAATAAGAGATTCCAGAAGAACAAAATAGAACTGATCTTCTATTCTGGGGACTCCCGCTTACTACGGGGACTGCCCACTTACTAAGCAAAGCTGAGACAGGTGCTGAATAGAGTTAAAATGATAATAATAGAGATGTTCACAAAATCTCTCAAACTGAGCTGCCACCTGATTCTGAAAAGCTTCTATAAAGAAATAATAGAGGCCGACGTGTTGACTCATGTCTGTAATCCCAGCACTTTGGGAGGCCAAAGTGGGCAGATCACTTGAGGTCAGGAGTTAGAGACCAGCCTGGCCAACATGGTGAAACCCTATCTCTACTAAAAATACAAAAATTAGTCGGGTGTGATGGCACATGCCTGTAATCCCAGCTAGTTGGGAGGCTGATGTAGGGGCGTCACTTGAACCTGGGAGGCGGAGGTTGCAGTAAACTGAGATCATCCCACTGTATTCCAAGCCTGGGTGACAAAGTGAGACTCCATCTCAAAACAAAAAACAAACAAACAAAAAATATATATATACACACACACACATATACACATACATACACACATACACACACACACACACACACACACACACACAGAGTCAGGGCCAGGGTAGTAAATACATGAGTTGACCAGGAATACCTTGTCACCTCACAAAGCAAGGAAGATCTCCATCTGGACAAGGAGACAACAGAAAGACATTCCCACTGGCCAAGGATTGAGCTTCAGAATGGACATTTAGAATGATCATTACTCTCCTTTGAAATATGCAAGCAAACTCACTCAAGCTAATTTGAAAACTGGAAAAAAATGAAAGAAGATACGTATGCCCTATTTTTCTCATATGAACTCTATCTCAGGGTAAGCAAAGAATCATTTAAAGATTTTTCTCTGTAGACGTATTCTACCTAATAAATGAAAAAGGAGTGATGGTAATGGTTGCTAGTGATTGGTAAAAATCTCCAAAAAGGACATCAAGAAAGAAAGGCATTATGTGGTTCCTAATGGAAGTACACAAGAAAATTTATTATGTGTTTTTGCCAAAAACAAAATTGAACAAAAATCTCATCAAACTTCTGAATTTAACCACCAGTCAACAGAAAATATAAAGAAGAGAGATGCAATTAGCAAATCCAGACTGTGTAGAGACTCTTCCACAAAAATGACCTGGTGACCTCAACAAATAGATTGCAAACACTGAGTTGGAGGAGGCACCAGTATAATAAAAGAAACTTCAGGGATGTATCAACTAACTTTAATTTGAGACATATCAATCACGTTCCAATTTCTGATAAATAAGAAAACTTAAAAAAATGTTTAAGACGATCAGGTAGACTTGAACAACGATAGAATGCTTGCTTACATTAAGAGATTATTGCTAATTTCAAGCCATAAATGATGCTAATGACAGTATTTTTTTCCTTAAGAATTCTCATATTCTAATTGTAAGTACTGAAATGTTTTAAAATAATATGATGTTTGGACGCCTACTTAAAGAATCATTGCTTTTCTTTTTTTTTTGAAACAGAGGCTCCCTGTTGCCCAGGCTGGAGTGCAGCGGCGTGATCTTGGCTCACTGCAACCTCTGCCTCCTGGGTTCAAACAATTCTCCTGCCTCAGCCTCCCGAGTAGCTGGAATTACAACTGCGTGCCACCACACCTGGCTAATTTTTGTATTTTTAGTAAACACAGGGTTTTTTGCCATGTTGGCCAGACTGGTCTCAAACTCCTGACCTCAAGGGATCCGCCCACCTCAGCCTCCCAAAATACTGGGATTACAGGCATGAGCCAATGTGCCTGGCCCATTGCTAATTTTAAAGGCATAATAACATTAATGATAATACAGTTCTTTTTTTAAAAAAATCTCATTTTTTTGCCTATATATAAACTGATATGTTTAATAATAATAGTATATTTTGGATTTGCCTCAAAATACTGATGGGAAGGGAGAGGAAGATTAAAGCACAAAAGAAAGAAGTTTGGCCACATATTGGTAATTGTTGAAACCTGGCGTAGGGCATATGAGGGATGAGTATACTATTCTACTTTTGTGTATTTTTGAAATTTTTCATAATAAATCATCTCAAAACCACCATTAAACAAACGAGAATGCTCCAGCCTGGGTGACAGAGCAAGATTCCATCTCAAATAAAAAATAAAAATAAAATCAGAATGAGTTTAAGTATCACCAAATCACTCTGGCCCACCAATGAATCTGGACTAAAAATGTAGCTCCTGGCCATGCACACTGGCTCAAGCCTGTCATCCCGTCACTTTTGGAGGCTGAAACAGGTGGACTGCTTGAACTCAGGAATTCAAGACCAGCCTGATCAACATAGTGAGACCTGATCTCTAAAAAAATAAGATAAGATAAATTAAAAAGACCAGGCACAGTGGCTCACACCTGTAATCCCAGCACTACAGGAGACTGAGGCGGGCAGATCATATGAGGTTAGGAGTTCAAGACCAGCCTGGCCAACATGGTGAAACCCTGTCTCTACTAATAATAAAAAAATTAGCCTGGCATGGTGGTAGACGCCTGTAATCCTAGCTACTCAGGATGCTGAGACACAAGAATCGCTTGAACCTGGGAGGCGGAGGTTGCAGTGAGCCAAGACTGTGCCCCTGCACTCCAGCCTGGGTGATAGAGTGAAACTCAGTCTCAAAAACAAAACAAAACAATTAATTAATTAAAAAAAGAAGAAACATGACTCCAGTATTTGTGGGTATGTTATAAAATACTTAGAAGGAATTTTAGACTGGATATTCTAATAAAATACCCTTCCTACTCTCTCAAGAGAGCCTGATATGTTAAGTCTTCTATACAAGACAACCTGTAGCCATCATCAAACATCCTTCATTCTTGGAATAGTCTGAGGCAAAAGATCACAAAATGTGAAACAGGATTGCAATTTTGAGACACCAAAAAGAAACAGCAGCCATCAATCACAAGGATACAACCAAATTAAAATCCTCTTTTGGTTCTTCAATACAACCAGCTGTTCTCACTTGGAACTTTATGTCTCTTGCTCTTGGCAGGGCTAACTCACCGCCAAGAGCTCTGACATCACCTTTCCCCTAAAACCTTGTCTAACACAACTGCCCCATCCCCAACCCATTCTGTGTCTCACTGGCTTCATCTTTCCCCCTTCAGATTAGTTTTCAACATCTGCAGCATCTTATTATTTCTCGGATTCATATGTAAACACTTGAACACAATGGCAGAAACTAGTGAGTGTTGTTCATCCTCCAGTCTCCTCTCCTAAGCCAGTTTCTAGAATCCCGTAGGATTTAGGAATATTTAGCAACAAATATTTGAACATTTAAATGCTTCATAGCTAAATCACTACTAATCCACCAAATGTACTGGTTTGGCTGCCTTCATTTTACACCAAATAACTAAATAAATAATTATATACTAAATATGCTATTGTACACTCAATATAATGTAAACATTATACTCATATCCATTTTTTTTTGTAAATCTCAGCATTTCCTACCTTGAATTTTAACAAAAGAACAGCAATTATCTTCAATTTTAGTTTCTTTTTTTTAGTTTGCTAGGACTGTCAAGCAGTTTAAATGATTAAGAAATATAATATTAAAATAGACATGAGAATTGTTTTTACCTTTTTCTAAGAGCTTGCATGTAGTGCACAACCTTCAGACAATTAAACTAATGTTCTGATAACTCTTTCCTGCTATTACTAGAAGACAAATTATTTGCACCAAGAGAGCAAGAAACCCTACCTCAGAGAAATAGGAAATTGAGTAGTTTGTAGTTGTGAGAACAACAAAGTTAACATTCAATTAAGTTCCATTACAAGATTTATACTAATCATTAACCAAAAGTTGTCTTCTGTTCAGTTTCAAGAAACCCAACAATACCCTGACAAAGAGAAAGACCTTTTAAAAATTAAGCAATAATTATGGTATGTTTGCAAAATGCAGTCTATCTTTTGTATCTTAAATTTCTTGGCTGTGTAATTTGCATACACATTAAACTCTGTGGGAAATTGGAAAGCAATTCCGAATTCAACAATTAAAAGATACAAATTAAAATTGTTAACATTAACTTAAAGTTTATTGCTGGTGCAATGCTCTTGGATATAAATGAACTCTGATCAAGCAGCCATTTCCCTCTTGGAAGTTCAACGTATTTTCAATGTAAGTTGACAATTGTACCTTTAAGTCATTGGTTTTGCTGATGCCACTTCATACTGATAAATATGCTATTTTAACAAATACAAACATGTATTGGTGGCAGATTTATTTTTTATTAGAAGGAAAAGTTGAGTCAAATCACTCTAGTCTTCAAAAGGACTTACTGTCTCTTAAAAAACCTTAAAATTATTGGGGGAAAATGCTAAGATAATTCTCTATTTAATTTCAGCTAACAGAAAAGACAACTACTGAGGGTTGTAAGTTTGGGGGCAAAATACAGTCAACACAACAAAAGGTACTTCCTGCTTTTATTATTTTTTATCTGTCTACAATGTACTTACAAATGTGTGCATATAAATATAAATATATATATACACACATATATATGTATACAGCTGACAAGGAAATCTTCAATGCTGCCTAGAAGCTTCCTTGATAATTTATTAAAAACTCTCTAGTCTGATTTCCTGGATGCAAAGTTCAGTTCCATCAGCTTCTAGCTCTATGACTACAGATGTGTTATTCTTTCAGCCTCTGAGTCCCATTCTGCAAACTAGGAATAATGACAGAAACCAACTCATGGATTGGCTATGAAAATCGAATGAGGAAAAAATTAAATCCCTGTATCTGACATGTAGAAAAGTGCTCAAATATTCCAAAGCATTATTTGTGTGAAGCATTATCAGTGGAATCCCAATCCTGCCACTTAGTAGCTCTGTGACCTCAGACAGACTAATTAGCTTCTTTGTGCCTCACTGTCCCCACTGGTAAAATGAAAACACTGTGCCTAAAGCATAAAGTCGTTGGGCTAGTAAATGAGTAAAATATTTGTAAAGCACTTACAATAGTAACTACAACGTACGCAAGCCCTACTGAAGTGTTTTCAAGTAACAAATATGCCTGTCTAGATAAGAGGATGGATATATATATACACACACATGTATATATCCATCTAGATGTATATACATCTAGATATGTATCTAGATACCTATACATGCACACACATATGTTTATATGCACACATACACACACATGCACAAAACCACGGAACAGAAAAAGAACTGTCCCAATATCAAATTTTAAAAATCCCAGTACTAGTTCAGTGTTATTCTAAGGCAGAGATACTGAGTATCATTGTATTTATATGAACTTAAAATCTAAGGCTAAACTAAGCTTTCCTATATTCGGGATCGCTAGGAAATCAAAAAGCAATGATTTATCGGGAACTGCCACGTTATTTTAGATGACCAAGTTTCAGAGAATTAGGATACAATAAAATGTTCTTGACATGAAAACGAATGGAATATGCTTGGCTCATTGATGGTCCTTCAAGATGCCCCAGGGCCATCAACATGGGGACCAATTATCAAGATAAGCTGAGAAGTTTAGATTTGTATGCTATAAATACACTTCCAATGGGAAAAAGTGATGAGGGACTAGAAAGTTTCAGACTCACAGGAACTGGGTTATATTTTCCTATATATGTTTTCTAATAAATTTGTGGTTCAAACATAGGAAGATGGAAAGAATCAGATACTTGTTTGTTGAGTTATAAAACCTGAATCAATCTCAAGTGTAAGTACCTCTAGCTTTTACTGCAAAGCCCTTCTCTTTTTTTTTTTTTTTTTTTTTGAGATAGACTCTCACTCTGTGGCCCAGGCTGCAGTGCAGTGGTGCGATCTTGGCTCACTGCAACCTCTGTGCTCCCAGGTTCAAGTGATTCTCCTGCCTCAGCCTTCTCAGTAGCTGGGATTACAAGTGTGCACCACCACATCCAGCTAATTTTTGTATTTTTAATAAAGACAGGGTTTCACCATGTTGCCCATGCTGGTCTCAAACTCCTGACCTGAGGTGATCTGCCCACCTCGGCCTCCCAAACTGTTGGGATTACAGGCATGAGCCACCACACCCATCCTCAAAACCTTTCTCTTCTGTCACCACCAGCAAGATTATCAGCTTGGGAATTTTAAAACACCCTACAGGTCTATCACACATCACAATACTAAAGTGAAAAATCCATCCCCCTCCCCAAGTTGGCCACATGCAAAACAGTATCACCACTTCCAACACACACACACACACACACACACACACACACACACACACACAGCTACTCTCAGATCATAGCCATTTTGTAATCAATACAGGTTTGACTAATGTATATCATATGCTCTAATTAATTGATCACTTTACATCCAATTCCCATTATGTAAAGCCACACTGCAAGAGAAAAGTCCATAACAAGAGAATTGAGATATTAGACTAAATTACAAGTGTCAGATAACAGACTACGGTTGTTCTGAATTTTTAATTTTCCACTTAACCCCAGAGAGTTTTAGTCACAATAATTAGCCAGCATATACAAGGCACATGTTTCCATATACACACATATGCAAACACATTTTTAAATACAATGGCCAATACACACACACACACACACACACACACACACACACACACATAATGCAAGAATCACATGCCCAGTCAGGGATATGTTCTGATAGAGATATCCAAGTTAACTTGGAATTTTGTTTTGATAACATCTCACTTTGGGTCTACCATCAAAAGTGAATTTTTATCACTCTCTGAAAGCAAATGGCTTCCATGCAATTTGGTCGGTAGCATATATAAATGTTTCAAGCATAACAAAATAACATATTTCAGAAAAAGCTGTGGAATATGATAGCTTTAGGACTTCCAGAATAAAACTACGATCCTTTCGGGTGGAGAGGCATAAAAGAGATTAAGTGGACGACACTTTCTTTGAATTATTGATGTAATCAAAACACTAGCAGATACACAGCATCATTCTTCCTGGTGCTGGACCCAACATGAAATTTTAGCTAGGTTTTGGCTTCTTTTGCTTCCATTAAAAAATGCAAGAAAATCGGTCACTTGTTGTTTACCTTAAAAATGTGAAGTTTCCTAACAGTTCTTAGCATGGCATTAAAAAGAAAGAGGTGGGGGTGGTTTTTACATTTGGGTGCCTGAAGCATTGCCCATGCACTATTCATGTTGTCAGCTCAACTCTGTGTTTGTCATCAACACCTGGGACTTGAAGATCATTAGACTCTAGACACTTATATCCAACCCTGCATTTAAGATGGAGATGGCTTCATTAAGTCGGAAGGCAGAATTCTATTAGACTCCATAGCTTAACCTTAGAGTGCTAATGCAGTCTTTTTCTCCTTCTAATTTTGCAGACTGAAAAGGAGCTTCCTGTGGCTCCCTGATCTTGCCAATACCCCAAGCCCAATTCCCAGACTCCCCTCATCACGGGCAGATATCATTTCAACAGATGTCAGCAACAGCTAAAGTGCACTGAGGCCTGTTTGTTAAACTCCCAAAAGGGGAGGTGGATTGAAGAAATTCAGCCAGTAATTAAACCACATACTTCTTCTAAAGCCGCCTCTACCCCTCTTCCCTGCATAATCTCTCTGCCTCGCATCAAATCATTTAGGCACTTATTGGCTACAATCAATACAATATGATATACATTAATGTTGTCCCTGAGAGACGTTCGGGGAAGAGGTGGTATTGCTTCACAAGCATTTTGGAGTGTTCATGCAAGCATACTATCAAATGTAGCAATACACTTTCCATGCTCCAGGCTGGCAGATTTATGGTCTCCCCTGCCCCATGCCCATGGAGCTGGGCTGCTGCCAAACACACGCAAATTGGATTGGAGCGAGAAACATTAAATATATTACCTAATGCACACAAATGCTAAATAGTGCAAATCACAGTGAAGAAGTGGCGTGGCTGAGTGGAATTTTAACAATTAAACTCAAGTCTCTCCATATGCTCCAGCACCACTCGTGCCTCGCTATGTAGAATAAAATTACAAAGGGGGAAAGACCTTTAACCAGGTTTCCTGATCACAGATTCCATTTCTTCCATGCAACAGGATGGCTTCCCCCACCTCTCCTCCCCACTTTAACAGATCCCTCAGCCAGCAATGCATTTAGAATACGCTCTACAAACCCTGAACCCAAGCAAATGAATTTATTATGGAAAAGAGCTAAATGAATATTTGCCCTATTCGTTCGTTTTTAATATTATTGATGTGTTATCTTTTTTAAGAGGTCCTGATTCTCAGAAGCCTCATTTGAACGACAAACGTGACTCCCAGGAAGGTGTGTGCAGGGTCCCCTCCACAGAAGCAACAAGTCATTGCACAGCTATCAATACCATTCAGCCTCAAATGATTTTATTTGACAAGTGAGGCAAAGAAAAGAAAGCCAGTGTTACAGTTCAGTCCATCTATGGATCCTACATAGAACCAGAGATGAATGCAGTAGACTAACAAAATAAATTAGGGAATGACTGTGAGGACCAGTCTCCTGCTGCGAAATTAAAATCTATCAGAAATTCAGACAAGAACTATTCCCAGTGTTGGGCTCCTGGCTTCATGTTTAAAGCAAAGAAGTAATTGGGAAGAAGGATTCTGCATTCTACAATGAAATCCATTATAATTTCTTACGAATGACACCCTGCTTGGTCAATGGGCATGGAATATGATGAAATACCACAAATCTTTTATTTATTTATTTTTTTTGAAAGGGAAGGAATCAGGCTTTCTGGGCCATGGCCATCAGTCACGGCATGATACACAAAGAATTCTAGACACAAGTAACCTTGGGTAGATCATGGGAACTCTTGGACTCATGCCATCTTTTCTGTAAAATCATTAGCTGATTTCTGAAGCCCTTTGCAACCCTAACAGAATATGGTTGAAGTTGTGTAACTTTTATCCTTAACTGCCTTCTTACCTAGTTTTTAAGTCTTTCATGTGCATTTAACTCCACAGAGAAATACCATGGCTACTGAGGAACCCAAGCTGACCTTGGAAGGGATGAACAAGATATATAAAAAATTGCTAGGCTGGATGAAGTAGCTTATGCCTGTAATGCCAGCACTTTGGGAGGCCAAGGCGGGTGGGTCACTTGAGATCAAGAGTTCGAGACCAGCTTGGCCAACATAGTGAAACCTCGTCTCTACTAAAATTACAATAATTAGCTGGACATGGTGGTGGGCACCTGTAGTACCAGCTACTAGGGAAGCTGAGGCAGGAGAATCGCTTGAACCTAGGAGGCAGAGGCTGCAGTGAGCTGAGATTTCACCAGAAAATCCCTTGATCCAGGAGGCAGTGGCTGTAGTAAGCCGACATTGCACCACTGCACTCCAGCCTGGGCAACAGAGTAAGACTCTATCTCAAAAAAAAAAAAAATGCTTCTCCATGAGCTTGGTTCTGCTTCCTACACAGACTGGAAAGGAAGAGACAGCTACACCCGTTCTCCTGAAGGAATGGGTGAAACTCTGGCAAAGACAGGCCGTTATTTTCTAGAGGTGGATCACACTCTGACAATAGTTTTCAAGTTGTACTTTTCATAGTACCAGCTTCTGAAACACAGGGAGTCCTGTTAACAATACAAGGTCTGGGACACCCCCACCACCCTACTGATTGAATGGGAAACTGGGTGGGTGGGCTCTAAGAAACTGAATTTGAAACAAAACTCTGAAGTGATTCCTGGGAACATTAACATTTGAGAAGTGGGCCGGGCGTGGTGGGTCATGCCTGTAATCCTAGTACTTTGGAAGGCCTAGGCAGGCAGATTGCCTGGGGCTCAGGAGTTCAAGACCACCCCGGGCAACATGGTGAAACCCCATCTCTACCAAAACTACAAAAGTTAGCCAGGTATAGTGACACAAGTCTGTGGTCCCAGCTACTTGGACAGCTGAGGTAGGAGGATGGCTTGTGCCTGGGAGGTGGAGGTTGCAGTGAGCTGAGATTGCACCACTGCACTCCAGCCTGGGTGACAGAGTGAGACCCTATCTCAAAACAACAACAAGAAAAACCATTTGAGAAGTGGGTTGATCATAATAATCACAAGGGGAGCTCATTTTTCAAAAAGAGTTATCTATGTATTTGCGCTAATCATCGTGTCAGTTCCCCTATGGGATATGAGCTTCCTAAGGCCCAAATGGAATGTCGCTTGTTAATGTCTCCCAGGCATCCTGTCCAGGGCCTGTACATACAGACGTATTAGCTGAAATGCAGACATGCAGAAATAGCCAACCTGTGTTTTAAGACAAGGTCTCACTCTATTGCTCAGGCTGGAGTGCCATGGCGTGGTCTCAACTCACTGCAACCTCCACCTCCCAGGCTCAAGTAATTCTGCTGCCTCATCCTGTAGCTGGAACTATAGGTACAGGCCACGGTGTCTGGTCTTGTCTTTTTTTTTTTTCTTTTTTTTTTTTTGTAGATACAGAGTTTCATTATGTTGCCTAGGCTGGTCCACTCGCCTTGGCCTCCCAAAGTACTGGAATTACAGGTGTGAGCCACCACGCCTGGCCACAAATAGCCAACTGTGATGTAGTAAATTACAACATCTGGACACAGAGCTTTAAAATACACAATCAGGGAACAATGTGGTGGTTCTCGTTCACAACAAATTGTGAGAGCAACTTTTCTACCATAAAAAATGAGAGCCTTATTTTATCTTAAAAAATTAACAACTATATATGGCATGGTTTTCTGTTATCAACACTAATTGATGTATATTAGTTTGCTGAATCTTGACAAGCAGCTTGGGCTGGAACTATCTTGAGATGGACACGGAAGATCATGGAATACCAGTAAGCCTAAGAAACTTGTCCAAGCTCACATTCACAACTATTAAGTCAGTACAAAAGTGATCATGGTTTTTGCCTTTGAAAGTAATGACAAAAAGCGCAATTACTTTTGCACCAACGTAATATATGTTACTTTTGCTTGGTGAACTTGGATACATTCTATGGGACACAGTATCGTATTTCTATGTGAATACTAATAGAATTTTTATTTTTTTTGAGATGAAGTTTCTTTCTTGTCTCCCAGGCAGGAATGCAATGGTGTGATGTCTACTCACTGCAAACTCCTCCTCCCAGGTTCAAGAGATTCTGCTGCCTCCATCTGCTGAACAGCTGGGATTACAGGCATGTGCCACCACGCCTGGCTAATTTTTGCATTTTTAGTAGAGACAGGGTTTCACCATGTTGGCCAGGCTGGTCTTCAACTCCTGACCTCAGGTAATCCACCCGCCTCGGCCTCTGAAAATACTGGGATTACAGCCGTGAGCTACCACTATCAGAATATTTAAAATGTGAAGCAAAGAAATCCAAAATTGAGAGTTGCCATTCCATTCACTGATTCAATGAATACTTCCTGAATCCCTACTCTGTGTTGGGCACGTTTACAAGTCGTTACTGACGTATGTGCAGATAAAAACATACAGTATCTATCCTCTTGAAGATTATATTCTAATACAGGGAAACTAAATCAGATTTCATGTACTATGCAGACATTTTCTCAGTTTTGTTTGTTTGGTTTTTTTGAGACAGAGTCTTGCTCTCGTCACCCAGGCTGGAGTACTGTGGTGCTATCTCAGCTCACTGCAACCTCTGCCTCCTGAGTTCAAGCAATTCTCCTGCCTCAGCCTCCCGAGTAGCTGGGATTATAGGGCGCCCACCACCAGGCCCGGCTAATGTTTGTATTTTTAGTAGATACAGAATTTCACCAAACTCCTGACCTCAAGTAATCCACCTGCCACAGCCTCCCAAAGAGCTGGAATTACGGGTGTGAGCCACCGCACCTGGCTCCTTTCAGGGACTTCCATTTCTTCATTTCCATCAACAATTCTGTTGCAAGTAGGTTCTGTCCCTTCATTTCTTTATTCTCCAAACAGTCTGCAGAGATAACTTCTGTCCACCTCTTAAATGTCTGCATTCTCCACAGCTGTACCTGCTTCTATTCTTATACTTTATATCCATCCCCGGTACTATGTATAAATTGATGGGCAACTAAGAAATCAGTTTATCTAAGGATTGCTATATAATAATCACAGAGGATGATGTTAACTGACAGGTACCAATATGTGGGGGGAAAAAAGTCCTAATTGCACTGTTAAATGATAAGAACAAACTGTAATTCATTATACATTATATGATGCTGTTTAATAAAATGTCCTTCAAAAGACAGACTGATACAGATATAGAGAAGCATATATAATTGTAAATGTATCTTCACAGACAAATTATCCAGATCCATACTGCCCAACAGAAACATAATGCAAGCAATATATGCAATTAAAATTTTTCTAATAGCCACATTTTAAAAGGGAAAAAGACGCCAAGCACAGTGGCTCATACCTGTAATCCTAGCACTTTGGAAGGCTGAGGCAAGCAGATCACTTGAGGTCAAGAGTTTGAAACCAGCCTGGCCAACATGGCAAAATCCAGTCTCTACTAAAAATACCAAAAAACCCTCGCACGGTGGCTCACACCTATAATCCCAGCACTTTGGGAGTCCGAGGGGGGGTGGATCACCTCAGGTGAGAAGTTCAAGAGTAGCCTGGTCAACATGGGAAAGCCTGTCTCTACTAAAAATACAAAAATTAGCTGGGCACAGTCATGGGTGCCTGTAATCCCAGATCCTTGGGAGGTTAAGGCAGGGTGAATCACTTGAATCCAGGAGGCGGAGGATTTAGTGGGCCGAGATCGTGCCATTGTACTCCAGCCTGGGCAATAAGCAAGACTCCATCTTAAAAAAAAAAAAAAAATTAGCTGGGTGTGATGGCACGCACCTGTAATCCCAGCTACTCGGGAGGCTGAGGCGGAGACAAAGGTTGTAATGAGCCGAGACTGCACTACTGCACTCCAGCCTAGGGGACAGGGCAAGACTCATTCCCAAATACATTACATTACATTACATTACATTACATTACATTACATTACATTACACAACATAACATAAAATGGAAAAAGAAAAAAATAAAACAGGTAAGACTAATTTTAACAATATATTTAGCCCAATATGTTATCACAACAGGCAATCGACTTGTTAAAAATTCTCAACGAGCTATTTAACACACTTTCATGTACTAAGTCTTTAAAATCCAGTGTATATCTTAACTCACTCAATAACCATAAGTAAACAGTAGCTACCATAGCGGACAGTAAGATTATAGAACATTTTCATCATCACGAGAAACTCCAATAGACTACACTGGTCTATAGGGCTTTGGTGAGAGGAGAAAGTCCTGCCTGGAAGAAACCAGCAGGAAAATGCAAATTTGTTTCCCAAAATTTAGGGGGAGATTTACCGTTTGGACACTTTTAAATCTTTGGGGGGTTTCTCTTTGAAACTTGTTTTCTTTTTTATGTATTCCTACGTTCTCACTGTTCTCTGGATCCACATTTCATTCTCGGTTTTACCATTTACTGGCTGTGTAATTTGGGGTAATAGCCTTTCCATTTGTAACTTTTTTTTTTATTTTTTTATTTTATTTCATTTTATTTTTTACCAGAAACATAACCATGGTGAGCACTAAATAAGATTATGCAAGGAAAGAGTGCCGAGCTGGTACTTAGTAAACTCAAGTTTCCTGTGGGATCTCATTCCAGCCATCACACTCATTTCAGTTCTGACCCGAATAGGGATAAAATGTGGCTGCTTTGAGATGCCCTCCCAATAAACCTGCATTTCTATATTTCTTCTGTCATTCCACAGACCAGACAGTCATCCCAGCAGCCTTACAATGTTCGTTCTTATTCTCCTCCCCTCTGCTACCTGCAAGAGGCACTAAACAAATGAATAAACTGTGGTCATGTATTTGGATGAGTTTCTATTTCCAAGTCCACATTTCCAGATTGTGAACTGGAGTTCAGTGTAGTCCCCAGTCACGAGCTGTATTTCAACGCAATGGAAATTCCATCTTTGAATGAGATTGTGGGTATGTCAGTGCACCTGTGCCCACCTATGCTTATGTACAGATGTGCCCATGTATATGAGTATCTTTGCAATGTGTGGGGTGTGCATGTGTGTCTTAAAAGTTTTCTGTTGCTGTCCTGAGACAAGCCTAGTGGCTGGGGAAATAACCTGGGCCTGGAATCAGAAACCATGGTAGTGATAAGATCTTAGGCAAACTACTCATTCTCTCTTGTTCTCCACTCACTTCCTCTTCTGAAAACTTCGGGGACTGAAACAGACGATCCTAAGATTCCGTCCAGCATGAATATTCCATGATTCAATAAATCTGTGCATAACCGGGGCCAAGGTTTTCATTCTTGTTATCATGGGTAATCAAGACTTGGCAAAACACTTCGGTCCTCTATCAAAACGCTGCTGTCTTACTGAGCTCCCATTATTAGGCCCACTACACCCACACAAGACGTTGATAAATGGAAGTTGCTAATAGATCACTTGGATGATGCCCAGGAAGAGGGCAGGCTCTCCACAAGGCCTCATTTGCAAGTTACATTCCACTCAGAACTGACTCACCAACCAACCCTGGCAAACATAATAAATGGCATTTGAAAGCATGGGGAGGGAATGCAGGTGGGGTGGGCAGGGATAAGGAATGTGGGGGGGGGCGCGTAGGCAGGTGAGCAGCGGGTAGATTAGATAACTTTTCAGGTCCCTATGCATCTTGAGATTCTAGGATTCTGCTAAGATGGGATTTATTATAATAAATCATCAACCAAGACAAGTGAAACATACAGGCACCTGCCCTACAGCGTGTTCAGTTATTTTCTTAAAGGCAAGTGGAGGAGGCAACTGGCATCCAGACGACCTTCTTTCTTGTCAGGAAAAGATATCCCTCAAGAATTTGCAAAATGAGAGGGAGAGGGAGAGGAAGGGAAGGAAAAGAGGGAGAGAGAGGATGAGCAAACACACAAAAAAATACTTAATATTAAAAACTGGGGATTCTGGGCCAGGCCCAGTGGCTCTTGCCTGCAATCCCAGCACTTTGGGAAGTCAAGGCAGGTGGATCAGTTGAGCCCAGCAGTTCAAAACCAGCCTGGGGCTAGACATGGTGGCTCACTTCTGTAATATCAGCACTTTGGGAGGCCGAGGAAGGGGGATCACTTGAGGTCAGGAGTTTGAGACCAGCCTGGCCAACATGGTAAAACCCCATCTCTACTAAAAACAGAAAAATTAGCCAGGCATGGTGACAGACGCCTGTAATCCTAGCTACTTGGGAGGCTGAGGCACGAGAATCACTTGAACCCAGGAGGCAAAGGTTGCAATGAGCCAAAATCATGCCATTGCACTCCAGCCTGGGTGACAGAGCAAGACTCTGTCTCAGATTAAATAAATAAATAAATAAATAAATAAATAAATAAATAAATAAATAAAGGTGATTCTGGTAGAAGTATATGAGGGTTATTCTACCAGTCTTACATTTTCCTACATGTTTAGAATTTTTCAAAAAGTTGAAAAAATGTTGCACATTTTCAAAGACAAAAGAAAATTTAAAATTGGAGATAAGCAGATTCTCTACAGTGAGTCTCTGTAAGACGTTTTATGAAAAAAAAAAATTTTCTTTGGTCCAGTAAGTTTGGAAAGTGCCTTATTCTATATTACTCCATGGAGACTTACAATTCATACTCGTTTGCAAATTAAACATACAAAGAAGTCCTGGGAAAAAAAAAAAAGTTTTTTTTTTTTTTTTTTTTGAGATGAACTCACGCTCTGTGGCCCAGGCTGGAGTGCAGTAGCATGAACTCAGCTCACTGCAACCTCTGCCTTCCCGGTTCAAACAATTCTTGTGCCTCAGTCTCCTGAGTAGCTGCGATTACAGGCATCTGCCACCATGCCTGTCTAACTTTTTGTATTTTTTGTAGAGATCGGGTTTTGCCACATTGGTCAGACTGTTCTCTAACTCCTGACCTCAAATGGTCTGCCCACTTTGGCCTCCCAAAGTGCTAGGATTACAGGTGTGAGCCACTGCTCCCAGCCCTATCTAATCTTTTTAACCCAGTATTTCCCACAGTTAGTGTTCTTTAGTTAATTAATTTTTTAAGAGATGGGGACTAGCTATGTTACCCAGGCTAGACTGAGGACACATGCGCTGAAGTGGTCTTCCTGCCTAAGCCTCCTGAGTCACCTTGTCCAGCCGTACCTATTTATAAGATCATGTATCTTTTGTGTATGTATGTGTGTGAAGCATAAGTTAACCTATCATAAAATTAACATTTCAAAATTAATTGAAAGACATGTAAAAACATAGGTTATATTCCCTCCCAATATGTGGCATGCAGCCCAGAAAAGACAAAAGGCCAGAAGAAAATAATCTATCTATGATTAAAATACAATCCGATCACATTTTAAACCATACTGTGGTACAGAAGGGCAGAGAAAAGAAGAGGAGAGGGGAGGAGAGGGGAAGGAAGGAGGGGGAAAGGAAAGGAGATAATTTGTACCTAGTGGAAGACAGTGGCAATACTTTACCCTAAACAGGTGCCTGGAAAGTTCCAGAGTCTTGAGAAGTGAAATCCAGAGGAACTAACTCATTGGGATCTGACCAGCAAAGCCAGGATATTTCCCCCTGGGTTTTTCAAGGAGCACTGCCTTCTGATTTTTCACTTTCCTCATAGTAGATTTTATAAGTAAAGAAGGCGCCAGGCATGGTGGCTCACACTTGTAATCCCAGCACTTTGGGAGGCTGAGGCAGGTGGATCACCTGAGGTCAGTAGTTCAGGACCAGCCTGACCAACATGGTAAAACCCTGTCTCTGCTAAAAATACAAAAATTATCCAGGTGTGTTGGCGGGCACCTGTAATCCTAGCTACTCAGGAGGCTGAGGCAGGAGAATCACATGAACCCAGGAGGCAGAGTTTGCAGTGAGCAGAGATCATGCCACTGCACTCCACCCTAGGCAACAGAGACTCCATCTCAAAAAAATAAACAGATAATAAAAATAATAAGTAAAGAAGGCATGTGGTAAACTCATCGGGCAGAGCTAAGATTTTATCCAGCATAAATATGCCAACATTCAGTGAATCCAGAACTCACGGGGGTGCTGAGTCATTCTAATTTAGTGACTACTAAAGGAGAGGGGGCTTTAGGCTGCAAGTAACAAAGCCTTCCTAACAGTGGCTTCACCCATAGGGATATCTATTGTTTTCCTGATGGTTCCTCTGGTTGGAGACAGCCCTAGGCTGGTGAGGATACTCACTAGTGCCACATGATGTAGGCTTTCTCATGCATACCCCAGGTGACACTGATACCATCATATTTCACAGATCAAAGGGCTAGTCAAATTTCTCTAGGTCACAGCAGTAGTAAAGGAGGATCCAGGATTTTTTTTTTAATGGAGTTTTACTCTTGTTGCCCAGGCTGGAGTGCAATGGCACGATCTCGGCTCACCACAACCTCTGCCTCCCGGGTTCAAGCAATTCTCCTGCCTCAGCCTCCCAAGTAGCTGGGATCACAGGTGCCTGCCATCATACTCGGCTAATTTTGTATTTTTAGTAGAGATGGGGTTTCTCCATGTTGGTCAGGCTGGTCTTGAACTCCTGACCTCAGGTGATCTGCCTGCCATGGCTTCCCAAAGTGCTGGTATTACAGTGTGGGTCACCATGCCCCCATGCCCGGCCGGATCCAAGATTTTAAACCCAGTAAACTGCACAGACTGTGCTCTTATGAATATTACTTCATGCTAGGAGTCACACACCTTGTCCAAGAGCACTCCCTCCACTTGGCAGCACACCTGGACCTCCCGGCCTGATGTCTTGTCCACGGGGCATCACTACTATCACTAGGCACAAGTAGTGCATGCATCCTACAGCAGCCACCCAGCCTGCATCACAGCACACACACTTGTGAGCAGAAGAGCAGTCCTTCAAGCCTATAGATGCCACACTGTTTTCGCAGGAACCCACAGGCCTTGCCTCTTCTCCCAAGAGATTTATAATTAAGCCTGCGAAAAATTAAGAAATTAATATAAAAGTTGTCAATGCTTTTATGATACTTTAATTTACTAGAAACATGTTCACACCACCCCTGGGGAGTGAGTGCAATGCAAAATTGCTTACATTGCTCTTATAAGCTGAAGTAAGCACTTCCTTTTCATCTTCCATAATCCTATTAAAAAAAAAAAAAGCCAGCAAGTTGGCAGACCAGAAGCAGCAAATAGATAATTATATCACTCTCGATATTCCCCCACCCTGGCTTTTTCAAAGACGTCCCCCCTCCATAATTCTATACTTTCCTCATAATTTATTTACAGCTAAAGAAGTGATGCACAAAACTCATTGGACAGACAACTGCACATCATTCTAACGAAGTTACTAGTGATTCCAAGTAGCTCTGCAATCACCAACAGGAAAAAGCGGGTGACAGAGTTAGAGGATGAGGACTACCTGAGGAAAGGGTAGAGGCTTGGTGTGCTCTCCCTGCTAGGAAGCTGACAATGGAACAGCTAACAGTTTGGGTATGTGGAAAACTGTAACTCATGTCCCAGCATGGTCACTTCCCAGCAATGTGATGTTAGACAAGTTACCAAAATGCTCGAGCCTCAGTTCTACTTCTTTCCTTTTCTTTTCTTTTTTTGAGACAGAATCTTACTCTGTCATCCAGGCTGCAATGCAATGGCAACATCTCGTCTCACAGCAACCTGTGCCTCCTGGGTTCAAGTGATTCTCCCTGCCTCAGGCTCCCAAGTATCTGGGATTATGGGATTATAGGCATCTGCCACCACGCCCAGCTAATTTTTGTATTTTTAATAGAGGCAGAGTTTTGCCATGTTGGCCAGACTGGTTTCGAACTCCTGATCCCAAGTGATCCGCCTGCCTCGGCCTCCCAAAGTGCTGGGATTACAGGCGTGAGCCACTCACTGCGCCTGGTCCATT
The DNA here is from genome assembly GCF_049350105.2 of Macaca mulatta. Lineage (NCBI taxonomy): Eukaryota > Metazoa > Chordata > Mammalia > Primates > Cercopithecidae > Macaca > Macaca mulatta. The sequence goes on along the minus strand of NC_133425.1, from coordinate 8,258,633 downwards.
CCTGAACATTTTCTTCCCACGTATAAATCTGCCCTCCTTTGATGACATTGCTCCCTCCAAATTCTCTCCAGAAGAGTCAGAATTTTAGCCATATTGTGTTTCTTCCTTGAGAAATATCAACATCTTCTGATAATTGGAGTTTTTCAGCAAAAACCTGTCACCTCACTTTTATTAAAGCTGTTTTTCAATACTCGCTTTTGATTCTCATGTCAAATGTTAGCTTGGAAAACATTTTTTCTGGTTGTGGATAACCAGTGTGCCTAGGAATGCAAACAAATTCCAGAAGAGTTTCAAAGTAAGAAGACAACTTTTCTACTTTTGTGAATGTATCTTTCTCTGTTTGAAAATGGCAAGTAAGGGCCGGGGGCGGTGGCTCAAGCCTGTAATCCCAGCACTTTGGGAGGCCGAGACGGACGGATCACGAGGTCGGGAGATCGAGACCATGCTGGTTAACACGGTGAAACCCCGTCTCTACTAAAAAATACAAAAAAAAAACTAGCCGGGCGAGGTGGCGGGCGCCTGTAGTCCCAGCTACTCGGGAGGCTGAGGCAGGAGAATGGCGTAAACCCGGGAGGCGGAGCTTGCAGTGAGCTGAGATCCGGCCACTGCACTCCAGCCTGGGTGACAGCGCGAGACTCCGTCTCAAAAAAAAAAAAAAAAAAAAAAAAAAAAAGAAAATGGCAAGTAAGCTCTCATGAAGGAAAAAGAAAAGATTAAAAAATAAAAGAAGGCCGGGCGTGGTGGTTCAAGCTCATAATCCCAGTGCTTTGCGAGGACGAGGCAGGTGGATCACCTGAGGTCGGGAGTTCGAGTCCAGCCTGACCAACATGGAGAAACCCTGTCTCCACTAAAAGTACAAAATTAGCCAGGCGTGGTGGCACATGCCTGTAATCCCAGTTACTCGCGAGGCTGAGGCAGGAGAATCGCTTGAACCTGGGAGGCAGAGGTTGCAGTGAGCCCAGATTGCACCATTGCACTCCTGCCTGGGCAACAAGAGCAAAACTCCATCTCAAAAAAAAAAAAAAAAAAAAAGAAGAAAGGAAGAAAAGAAAAAATTGTTACATGTTAGTCCTCACCTGGAACAAAAAACTAATATTAAATGGAAGAACTATTGTTTATATCATAAATGCACACTCACACCTGACACAGCACATTTATATAGGAAATAAAATTTTGCAGTACCTTTTCAAGTTATTTCAGCTAGAATTGCTTTTGGATGCAAATAATAGAAATCGCAAATGCAGAGGCTTAACTGAAGAGGGATTAATGTTCTCACGTGACATACGTCCAGCCTGTGCTGTCACTGTTCTGCTACACTCTACCATCAGGGTCAAGATCCCACATGGTTATGTATCCAGTTCTGTAGCCCCACCGTTAACACTATAATGACACCATTAAGGCTGGGAAGGAGAAAAACTGTCAGAATGTACCCACTACATCCGGAAAATGAAAGCTTCCCCAGAGATCTCTCAGAAACTGGCAGTTCCATCTCTTTGACAAGATCTTGCCCTGTGGCCACACCTAGATGCCCAGGAGGCTCAAAGCAAACATGTCCCAGAGTCCATCAGCAGCCCGAGTGCACCTGGCATTTCTGTAGGCAGGAGAAAAGGGTGAAGATATCCACCGAGATAATTTTGCATTTCTAGAAAGTCTTCATCTACTGTTTAGGAGGAATGATCAGAGCCTTCAATATTTATAAGCATAACAATGCCTCACATGTTTACTTATTTAAATTCTCTTGAAACATAACTTATTTCTGCAACCCAAGGGAAAATTCTGGGCTCCCCAAACTATGATTGAAAGAGTCACACCCCTGTACTGTGCTGCAATCCTGCTATCTCTTCTTTTGCGAAAGCATTTCTGTATCCGATTGAAAGTATTGATTTTAATTAACTACAACATACAGCCCCTCAATCAATAGAAAGGTACTGGGGGAAGAACAGAAGGTGTAAATCACTGTAATTTCTTCTGTTCAAAGGACTTTCTTCAACTTTAATTTAGTGGGTCTAGCACACATGGAAATTACTCAGGTTCAACTAATGTTTTCATAATTACACTAATAGCTAATAGCTACCCTTGACTGAATGCTATTATATCCTGCGTGTTTAATCAGACAGAACCTCATAGAATCCTCTAAGGTTTTTACTATTTTACTGTATTTTCCTCTTATTCACCTTTTAAGGAGGGGGAATACTGAGACTTGGGGATTTAAATAACCTTTCAACTTTCCGAACACTGTCAACACTAGAGCCAAGATTTAAATTCAGGCGTGATTCTTGGTGCAATTTTATCTGAGCCCTTAATCATCATGTTGAACATACAGGTGCTATTTTATACAGATTCTCTCTAGCTTTCATAACAACGTTTGTATTATCTCCTCTCCTCAGAAGTTATACCTGGATGTCAGAAAGAGTCAACAGTTGGCCTGTCTTAGCACAGGTGGCAGACTGGGGTTCTCCACCAAGATGTGTGTGGTCCCCAGGCCTCTGTGCCCTTCCAACGCACTGTGCAGCATCCAAAAGCATCATCAAGGCAAAAATGCAATGAAGCAGCTCTGCGCGAAGGGGATCGAAGGCGTTTCTTACCCGACATAGGCAATATATTGTAGCCACAGAGCATGAACTCCAGAATCAGGCCACTGGGGTTCAAATCTGGGGTTTGAATGCTTCTTCTCAACTTACTCTGAGATTTATCACATCCTGATTCCATTGGCAAAACCTTAGCTTCCAAGTCCATAGGAGAGGGACAACAAAATCATCATGAGGTCATTGAAAGGATGACAAGAGAAAATATATGGAAGGCACCCAACCTGGTAATACCTAGAATATAGAAAAGAGGAAGGGGCTCTATGACTGCCGTGAGTGACTTTAACTTTTATGAACCTCAGCTTCCCTTTCTGTAAAATAGAGATAATAATACAACCTACCTGTAATGAAAACGTAATGAGTCAATACGCATCGAGGGCTTATGTAATGAGTCAATATGCATCGAGGGTTTATAACTATTCTTCCAGATACCATGTGCTATGAGGTAGCTGTCATTGTCCTCATGACATCTGTATGAGCAATTATATCTAGTTCTAAAGAACAGCCCAAAATAGAGCACCGGAAAAAAAGAATCCCAATTTCTTGCGTAGTACCACAAGAAAGATATTCAGAACATCTATAAAGTGCAAAGCATTGCTAAGGGTAGAAACTTGTTTTTCAAGAAGCATTTCAAACTGCAACAGAGGGCACAGCCAAGGCTGGCTAATTACCTGTACTGCCGTATGCCATGGGGCCCAGGGCATCATGCCCGGCTGTTGTGTTCAGGGCTAGAGCCTGCAAAGTCAGCTGTAATTGACACCCACATGAAGGGGGTGGGGTATGGGGGTCAGCTTAGAGGCAGGGTGGGGCTTGGAGGACTCGGAAAATAAAGACACAAGAATGCTGAGTGTCTTGCAAAGACACACTCAGCCACATTGGGAAAGAAGGTTTGTTTTTCTTTTTTTTTTTTTCTTTTTCCCTAGGGAGGCTGGAAGAGGCAGTTTCCTCTTGGTATCTCCCTGGAGAGTCCCCTCAGCTCATGAGTTGCTTTCAGACCAGACAGGGAACCAGCTTTTCAAGATAATTCAAATAAGCCTCCGGTGCCTGCAATCCACCCTGACTATGGGATAAGATGACTTTCTTTTTCTTTTTCTTTTTTTTTTTTTTTTTTTTTTAGACGGAGTCTTGCTCTGTCGCCCAGGTTAGAGTGCAGTGGCACGATCTTGGCTCACTGCAAGCTCTGCCTCCCGGGTTCACGCCATTATCCTGCCTCAGCCTCCCAAGTAGCTGGGACTACAGGTGCCCGCCACCACGCTTGGCTAATTTTTGGTATTTTTAGTAGAGACGGGGTTTCACCATGTTAGCCAGGATGGTCTCGATCTCCTGACCTCGTGATCCGCCCATCTCGGCCTCCCAAAGTGCTGGGATTACAGGCGTGAGCCACCACGCCTGAGACTTTCTTTTTCTCTCTTTTCTTCAAAGACATGACCTTTATTCAGCATTCTTCCACCCACAATTTCAATTCATTTCAATCAGTATTCACCAAGTGCTAATATGCCTGGCACTGAGTTAGTGCCACAGCTAAAGAGATGACCAGCCAGGGCCCTGCCATTGAGAAGCTTAGAATCCACAGGAATCCATCTGTCCTGAGTTAGGAACCATAGGCGTGTGTCACACTGTCAGAGGCCTTCAAACCAGAGTGACTCCATTTTGAGTGAGGGCTGGAAAATGAGGCTGGGACTTGCTGGGCTGCATTCTCAGGAACTCAGGCACTTCTGGCCTCTAGATGTATATGGTTAAGGGAACAAGTAAATAATGTTTGCTAAACAGAACCAGACTTGGGAGTCTCCAGATATCCCGGTATCTGGAGAACAAAGGCATTCCTAACTTTGCTTTAAAGGTCATAATATCGATTCTTGCAAAACACAGTAATTAAGAAAATTAATCCTTTATCACAAACCCTGTAGCAGAGCACATCTCCCCAAGATCTTTTTAAATCATATATATAATAAAATATATGTGATTCATATAAAATATATATGATATATGATATGTATATTATATGTATGTATATTATATATACACACACATATATATAAGCATTGTACCTAGGGTGGATGTGATCCTCCTCTTACTTTTGGGAACGCCCTACTCTGTCTACGGAGTAGCTGTTCTTTCAGCACTTGACTTTCCTAATAAACTTGCTTTCCCTTTGCACCACGGACTCACCCCCAATTCTTTCTTGCGCGAGATCCAAAAAACCTTCCTTCGGGTCTAAATTGGGACCCCTTTCCTGTAACAAAACGAGTAGCCATAGATGTATAAAACATGCTTGCCTCCGGAAACTGGATTCTGAAAATAATATGTGCTTTACGTATTCATGGACAGGACTGAGTTTGTTGGAACAAGGATAGAGGAGAGAGTTAGGGTGTGGCCTCTAAAGTCAGAATGCCTGTGTTCAAATTCCTGCTGTCAGTACAGCTGAGTTTCTTAACTGCCCTGTGCCTCAGTTTCCCCCATGTAATAATAATTACAATTCTCATATAAGAACTATTGAGGTAACTCCTGTAGAAATCATAGAAAAGCAAGCATTAGTCAATTAGTTTTTTTGTTATTTGTTTGTTTTTGCTTTTTTTCCTTTTTGAGATGGAGTCTCACTCTGTCGCCCAGGCTGAAGTGCAGTGGCAAGATCTTGGCTCACGGCAACCTCTACCTCCTGGGTTCAAGCAATTCACTTCCCTCAGCCTCCCAAATAGCTGGGATTACAGGCGCCCACCACCATGCCTGGGTAATTTTGTATTTTTAGTAGAGACGGGGTTTCACCATGTTGGCCAGGATGATCTCGAACTCCTGACCTCAAGTGACCTCAGCCTCCCAAAGGGCTGGGATTACAGGTGTGTGCCACCACATCCAGCTAGTTTTATTTGTATTACTATTATTACCATTGCTATTATCTTTATTCACTCAGGAAGCTCCTAATTTCCCACAAAGTACACTGTAGGGGTCATAGGAGTAGAAAACTTTCAGCCTAGGAGCATATGTGCAGTGCTAATCATAAACTGATGTTACAAGGGAAGAGATTTATGAACTTGGGCTGAAATTCTGATCATGTGGCTCAGTCTTTTCATCTATCAAATGGGAAACCCACACCTGATCAATCTTCTCCCAGGTGCTATCAACATATGGGCATTTGCGGCTGGGTGCAGCGGCTCACGCCTGTAATCCTGGCACTTTGGGAGGCCAAGGCAGGCAGATCACTTGAGGTCAGGAGTTCGAGACCAGCCTGGCAAGACGGTGAAACCCCATCTCCACTAAAAAATACAAAAATTAGCTGGGCGTGGTGGTGCATGCCCGTGATCCCAGTTGCTTGGGAGGCTGAGGCAGCAGAATCGCTTGAACCCAGGAGGCGGAGGTTGCAGTGAGCTGAGATTGTGCCATTGCACTCTAGACTGGGTGACAGAATGAGACCCTGTCTCAAAAAAAAAAAAAAAAAAAAAAGACATGATTTCTTCTTTGTTGATTATTTTGGAGTCCTCTTAAATTCTGTGCGCCAGGCAGAAGCTTTACTCTCTTTACCTCAGTACCACTAGAGGAACCCACAGAGCTAGTCCTAGACCTGCACAGAGTGAAACACCTTCCTCTGCTCTCTGACTCCTGAGGTGTGGAGGTTTTCCTGTCCTCCTTACTCTGCTGTGTATTTTTATATAATTGGATCAAAAGAAAAAGTATTGCCATGTGAACACATCTGGCTCCACCTTTTCTTCCAGAATTAGAAGCAGAAACAGAGGAAGATTATTTTACAACGATTCTTTTAAAAAACTATTTTTGCGGTGAGCCGAGATAGTGCCACTGCACTCCAGCCTGGGAAACAAGAGCAAAACTCCACCTCAAAAAAAAAAAAAAAAAAAAAAAAGTTGTTTTAAAAGGGTGAGGTTGCCGGGCAGTGACTCACGCCTCTAATGCCAGCACTTTAGGCGGCCAAGGTGGGCAGATCACCAGGTCAGGAGATCGAGACCATCCTGGCTAACACCGCGAAACCCCTTCTCCACTAAAAATACAAAAAAAAAAAAAAAATTAGCCGGATGTGGTGGCAGGCACCTGTAGTCCCAGCTACTCGGGGGTCTGAGACAGGAGAATGGCGTGAATCCAGGAGGCGGAGCTTGCAGTGAGCTGAGATCATGCCACTGCACTCCAGCCTGGGCAACAGAGCAAGACTCTGTCTCAGATAGAAAAAATAATAATAATAAAGAATGTGATTTATAGCACCACAAAAGGGACTGTTATTTTCTATAGCATCAACCCAAAACTATACCACATGCCTCTCTGTGTTCATAGGGGTTAAAACTATTCTCCATTAAACAAAGACATGAAATCAACTCAAACGCCCAGCAATGATAGACAGGATTTTTAAAAATGTGGTAAATATACACCATGGAATGCTATGCAGCCATAAAAAGGAATGAGATGATGTCCTTTGCAGGGACATAGATGAAGCTGGAAGCCATTATCCTCAGCAAACTAATGCAGGAACAGAAAACCAAATACTGCATGTTCTCACTGAAAAGTGGGAGCTGAACAATGAGAACACATGGACACAGGCAGGGGAACAACACACACTGGGGTCTGCTGGGAGATGGTGGGGAAGAGCATGAGGTAAAAAAGCTAATGTATGCTGGGCTTAATACCTTGATGACAGGCTGATAGGCACAGTAAGTCACCATGGCACATGTTTACCTATGTAACAAACCTACACATCCTACACATGTACCCTGGAACTTAAAAACAAATAATAAAAATTAAATAAAAATTAAAAACTACCCATTAATGGGTAACACAGTGCAGTTACGCTCCTCAAAACTTAAAAGTGAGTATCACAAACGTGATTCAACACACTTTACTCAAAAAATCCCAAGTGGGTTTATTTTTCACTCAATGGTCCAGCTTTAAAAAAAAAAAAAATGTTTCTTTGATAACTGTCAAAAACAATAAAAAGTCCTCACCATTTACAATATCTATCTCACAATCCCCTTGGGAAGAAAGAAATAAACAGACTCTCCAAATAGAAGCTGAAAAATCAACGTTGAGCTTCCGCTAGAAATAGGAGCATTTCAGCCAAAGAAAATTCCTTGTTGCATCCAGAACAGTCTATTACTTGCATGTAATTCTGTTGATATCATTGGGAAGAATGCTTCCTGACTGACTGATGTGTTATTATCTCTTATAGTTGAATTATCTCTGAAATGCCAGCCATTATAATAAGTGCTGCTTTTGTCTGACAACAAAGCTGAGCTTTATTTTGTCTGCAAGGCACATAAGAAAATGCATCAACTTGATTTCAAGTACTTACTGTTAATCATTTATTCTATTAATGGGGAAGAACCCCTGATACCCTCTACCTCCCTCCACCCCTCCTCCCACACACACACATACACACACTCTCTCTCTCTCTCTCTCAAAGCTGATGGCCTTGTCTCTATTTTAAATTTCTTTTTATTTATTTAGGCAATGGAGTCTCACTCTGTCACCCAGGCTGGAGTGCAGTAGTGTAATCTCAGCTCACTGCTGCCTCCACCTCCCAGGTTCAAGTGATTCTACTTCCTCAGCCTCCCAAGTAGCTGGGATTACAGGTGTCTGCCACTATGCCCGGCTAACTTTTTTTATTTGTATTTTTAGTAGAGATGGGGTTTAACTATGTTGGCCAGGATGGTCTCGAACTCCTGACCTCAAGTGATCCACCCACCTCAGCGTCCCAAAGTGCTGGGATAACAGGCATGAGCCACTGCACCTGGCCTCTTGTCTCTGGCTTTAATGAAAAAAATGTGAATTTGAACAGAAATTTTCTCACCCACTTGACACCAAATCTACCCAGCCTCCCTTGTGTTTCCCCTGGAATCTCCCACTTATACTTTCGCATGAGACCGTCTCTGCCTCCATCCCTATCAAGGCCAGCCCTCCACTCAGGCTGTCTGTCCCCAAAGCATTTGCTCTTGAAATTTTCTGTTTGTTCTCCTACATCATCAATGTATCCACTTCTCCCAGAACATTCCAATCAGTATAAAAATCTGATGTAATATCGTTGTACACCCATGTTCAAAGCAGCACTATTCAGAAACACCAACAAGTAGAGGCAACCCAAATATCCACTGACAAATGAACGGATAAATACAACGTAGGATACACACACGAGGGAATATTATTTAGCCTGGAAAAAGAAAGAAACATGCTACATCATGGATGAACCTTGAGGATGTTACGCTAAGTGATACAAGCCAGTCACAAAAGGAAAACCGCTGTATAATTCCACCGATACAAGGTAGCAAGCGTGGCCCCTATGATAGAGACAAAAAGTAGAATGACAGTTACCAGGGGCTGGGGAGAGGGAGAAAGGGGAATTAGGGAGTTGTTAAATGGATACAGAGATTCAGATTTCCAGCATGAAAAAGTTTTGATGATCTGTATGACAACAAGATGAATATACTGGACACTACTGAACTATATTCTTACAAATGGTTAAGATGGTAAGATGTTATGTGCTTTTTACCACAATGGGGAAAAAATGCTGTAATATATCTCTTTTTTAAGGGGGAAAAAAAAAGTCTTTGACCCTCTCTGTTCCCCTCTTACTTCTCTCTATATCATTTCACAGCAAAACTTGTCTGCAGGGATTGTCTGTGGCATGGACTCCATGTTCATTCACATTCTCCCGCATCTTAAATCTATCTAGTTCCCATGCCACCACCCCACTGAGGCTGCTGATGTAAAGGGTACCAGCAGATCACTGCAGGGGATTAGACTCTTGCATTAGACGCTTCTCTGCTCTTCACCTTGAATCCTCTTTCCCCAGCCCTCCACACCCAACATAAGCAGGACTGTGGACACTCCACTTAAGTAACATCTCCTCAATGTCCCCAGTCTGTCCACCCTGCCACAGCTCTGCTAACAATACCCCAACCCCAACAACAATCATCTCTATCCAGGACTACTGCAATGGCTTCTTAATTGGAATCTGTGACTCCATTCTCCGACCCCAATCAGTACTCCATATTCCATGTAACAGCTGGTGATCTTTTAATAATGTAACCTGGGAACACATTTCTTTTGCTCAAAATTCTCCAGCGGTTTACACACACACACACATACTCTCTCTCTCTCTCTCTCTCTCTCTCTCTCTCTCTCTCTCTCTCTCTCTCTCTCTCATATTGCAATCTGAAAAGCTCTGCATTTTGGGACCCCTGCCAACCCCTCGAAACCCATCTTACACCACCCTTCCCTTTCTGCTCCCCAAACAAGCAAACACACTCCCCACTTCAGGCTGAGTCACCTGCTCCTGCTGCCTGGATTGTTCTTCCATGGATGTTTCTGTGGCTGACATGTCCTTGGATTTCTATCTCCGCTTATATATGAATCCCCAAGGTGTTCCAGAAGAAATCCCCATAACAACTCAGCTGCCCTTTAGCATACCTCTTTCTATATTTTAAAATCTCTGTATACTGAATACTTTTTCCCAATAATTTCCTTCCTATGTATTAGTGGACCCACTCATTTGTCAAATGTCTGTCTTCCTCTACTAAATTATAAGTACCATCCAATCAGGAAATGTATGTGTCCTGTTCATCATTATGTCCTGGGAAGATTAGAGAGTATGGTTCTCAAGAAATACTTGTTGAAGGAAATTGTTAAACATCCTATGATCAAATAAGGGCAGGAGGAAATGGGTAGGTATGCGTTTATGTCTATATGCATGTGTTTCAGACAAATGGAACAGCACAGCACAAAGGTCTTTGAGCCTTACTACTGTAGTTGTCTCTTACTAGAAGAGCCTCTTTTCTTCTACTGATGCTGAATATTCCAAGTAGTTACTTTTCCCAGACTCCCTTGAAGATAGGGCATAAGACCCAATTCGGGTTAACAGGGGCTATGGTTTGAATGTATGTGTCCCCACAAATTCATATAGTGAAATCTAATATCCAAGATGATAGTGTTAAGAGCCAGGACCTTTAGAAGGTGATTACGTCATGAAGGTATGGCCCTCACAGATGGGATAAGTACCCTTACTAAAGAGGGAGGAGGGAGCGCATTTTCCTTTCCACCATGTGAGGACACAGTGCCAGGGCACCAGTTATAAGGCAGAGAATGAACCCTCACCGGACACTGAATCTGCTGACGCCTCTGATCTTAGAATTCCCGGCTTCCAGAACTGTGAGCAATGCACTCCCATTGTGGATACATTACCCAGGCTAAGATATTTTCATGTAGCAACCTGAGCAGACTAAGGCTTTGAAACTTCAAGGGAACTGCACTACCTGCCTTGCAACTGAGAAAAGACAAACCTAAGTGTCAAAACACTATACCGAGGAAATGAAAGGACAGAAACAGTCTAGGTGATGATGTTGTTGGGTCACTGAAAGTACCCTGCCTTCTTATTATGTAAAGCCTTTTCTCTTTCTTTCTTTTTCAGAGTCTTGTTCTGTTGCCCCGGCTGGAATGCAGTGGCACTACCATAGCTCACTTCAGTCTCGAACTCCTAAGCTCAAATCATCTTCCTGCCTCAGCCTCCCAAGTAGCTGGAACTACAGGTGCATGCCACCGTGCCCATCTAATTTTTTTTTTAATGGGGTCTTGGTGTGCTGCCCAGGCTTGTAAGGACTTTATATTATATAAAATAACATGTATCCTTATTGTGTGACATTTATGTACATGGGAAATCTATGACAGACCACTGAAAGAATCTCAGTGATACAACATTGCATACCCAACAGTTAGTATAATGGTTCACACATGGCTGACACTCAGAATTAGGGCCAGAACCTGGGTGAGGCATACAACTGAAGGGGGCGCCAGAGAGCTCAACAATCAATATACATTACCTTACTTTTATTTACTTGAGACAGGGCCTGGCTCTGTCGCCCAGGCTGGAGTGCAGTGGCACGATTTCATCTCACCGCAACCTCCGCCTCCCAGACTCAAGCGATCCTCCTACCTCAGCCTCCCAAGTAGCTGGTACTACAGGCATGCACCATCATGCCCAACTAATTTTTTTTATTTTTTTATTTTTCGTAGAGATGAGGTCTCACTTTGTTGCCCAGTGTGGTCTCGAACTCTCGAGTTCAATCGATCCACCTACTTTGACCTCCTGACGTGCTGAGATTACAGGCATGAGCCACCACACCCGGCCACCTCATTTGAATGCAATGCTTTACAAAATCCCAATTAATCATTGTGAAATAAACATCATGAACAAAATATCCAAGGTTTTAAGTTAAATGTGGGATCACTGCGTGACCCCGCCTCCCTCAATTCACCCTAATCCTGACCCCGCACTAAATAGGATTCGTTGAGTAATTGCCTAAGCATTTTTAAAATCAGTAATCTCCACGTTCTTCCCAAGAACTTCATTATCATTCTCACATGACAGGTGAAGGCACTGGGAATGCAGTAAGCAGTTAAGAGAAGTTAAGTTACCTATTTTGGGGTCAGACAGCTAAAAGTGGTCTGAATAACTTCACACGCCGTGCTCTTAACCAATGCATTAGGAGAAGGTCTCTCCTGCAAGTGGTCTTGACACCTCTCGGATGGGAACTGTATTAAGTATAGGAGAAAAAAAGTAGGAGATTCTAACATTCTGACTTTGCTCAGATATCTTCCTTCCCTCAAAGTACACATCCTGAGCACCCACTCCTCTGGTCATTGTGGGACTGGAACTTTCCTCTAATGACCTTATTATGTGAATCCTGACACAGAGCCAAGAGTCAAGAGTACCCTTCAGCTTCCAGAAGAGCCGCAGGTTTCGTTAAAAAAAAAAAAAAAAAAGAACCTGGATGAACACATTCTGAGCTAATGAAGGTAATCAGCCACTTTACAAGGTACCAGGCAGAGAGGAGGGAGATGAGGCCAGCTGCCGTGAGAACAGGAGTGGGTATGTGTACTCAACAGCAGGCCGGCTCCTTGTGGGTTTCTTCGAGTCCTGTGAGATGGTGGCACGTTGTGTAAATGCAAACTGAAACTGACAGGATGGGAGGAATCCATCATTTACCCCCTCACATCATTCTGAGATTTTGCCTGCCAGACTTCCTCCTCTAAATCTTTAAGACTGCTCTCAGGAAACGGCTATGGGAGAACTTTAGCCAAAGGAGGGAGAAGCCTCCATGTCTCCATCAAGACAGCATCAGCCGGCATGCTCTCATTTCAGCTGCGTGAGATGAGACCAGGAAAAAAATATTAAAATGCCTGATGAAGGAGGAAAAATAAGTGAAGGAAAAAGAAGGAAAAGAAATGAAATGTTTTCACTGTTTCCATTGCTGCTAATTTCACCAGGCTGCTTTTCAAATACCCTCTTTCCAAGTGACAGCTTGCCTGGGGGTCTTTGCTGAGTTAAAGGCGCCAACCGGAGAAAAGCCTGTCAGTCACTCTGAACTGAAGAGAGAGCTAAAGGACACCCAAGGAGAGGGGGTTCCCACCCTGGGGCCCAGTTAAGCGGTGGTGTCTGCGCGGGGTTGCAAGCTCAGAGCCAAAGATCCATTTCAGTGGCTCTCTCATGCATCCCAGGGTCAGACCCAAGCACCTCCCGGCCATGTGAGCCCGTGTGGCTTCTTTACAAGAGCAGAGGCAGCACCTTCCCGCTGTCATCAGCAGAACTGCCAACCTCTCTCCCTGAGCGTTTTTATCCTTCTGGCACCCGGGGCAGCCGAACAGTTGGTGGGAGGAATTGGAGCAGTGATGTGGGGCATCTTTTTTCAGACTGACAACCCAATTCTTCAGAAAGTATGTCTGGTTGTTTCTAAACCCTGTCTCCTTACATTCTTAGTTTCAGGGCTTGGTCACCTGCTGCCTCCCACACATTCCCCAGGGTCCCACAGCTGCACGGGCAGATGGCCACAAACAATTAAAGAAGACCCATTTGACCAAGGACCTACCGTGGTCAATGTCTTGAACCAGACCCTCAGAAGAGCAATATAATTCCTGAACACACACTTCACTGTTCAACAGCAAAGTGTGCTTAGTACTGAGGGGCAGAGGGAACCAGAGAAGCCAATGAAATGGAAAGACGTGTAGGAGAAACACATAAGCAGGTCAGTCTATTCAGCAAATGAAAGGGTTCCTGATTTCCTTCTGAAATACGTCTTAAATCGATACACTGCTCCCATCCTAATCCTAGCTCCAAATCTCATTACTTTTTGTAACTGGCTTCAACTGGCCTTCCCATGAGGCTTCAGCTCCCTCTAATCTCTTCCCTGCTCAAGGAACACGAGAGCCAACCCAACTGCTGGTAAATGGATGGATGTATAGACAGATCCACAGATAAATGATGGATGAATGGATAATGGATAATGAATTGATGAATGTACAGATAGATGGTAGATGAATGTATAGACAAATAGTTCATGGATGGATGAATGGAGGGATGGATCAATGTATAGATAGAAAATGAATGTGTGAATGTATGGACACATGCATAGATGAATGGATGAATGTGCAGATAAATAAGTGATGGATTAATGAATGTATAAACAAATAGAATGATGGGTGAGTGAATGTATAGATAGGTGGATAGATGGAGGATGGATGCATGTACAGATAAGTAGGTAGGTACATACAGAAATAAAAGATGGATGTGTAGATAATTGATGATGGAAGCATGTACATATGGGCAAATAGATAATAGGTAGGCGGATGGATGGATGGATGTAGAGATGAACAGCAGATGGATACACAGATAGATAAATGGATGGATGGATGGACATATAGACAGATAGACAGATAGATAGAGGTAGACAGAGTTACAGTGACTTCTCATCACAGGTATAATTCAGATCAATTTTGCTTCACTTCAGCCCAACTTGCACTGTCTCATCCCTAACAGCAATATCACTCCACCTCACCTCTTGCTCTGTGACCCCAAGTTCTCCAGTCCATTGGCCTTATTTTTAACTAATGTGTCTTCCGTTCCTTCTCAAAGACATTGCATAATTCGATCCATCTCTCTCAGTCTTCCCCTGTCCGCCCCTCTTGCCACCTAATGAGCTACTGTGATCCTGCTCTGTGGATGGCAGAATGAGCCCACTGCTCCACCTCACCCAGGGACCTCTGGAATACCCGCCCCCCGACCCCACACCAGGGCCATGTACCCTTCCTGCTGTCTTGCCATGACTTATTTAGTACTTCTTTCAAACTAGACTGTGTGTGCTCTGAGAGCCAGAACTTGCTCTCCTTCACTCCCATTTTATCCTCAGTGCCTACAGGAGTGTACAGTGAAGGGTGAGGCTCATTTTACACTCCTTGGCCCTGGATGTGGCACTGTGTGAGAAGCTGGGACACAGAGAAGAAGGCAGCTGGCTCAGAGAGAGAGGATGCCTCTGGTAAGAGTGTAAATGTCTGCTTTTAGTGGATCCATGCCTTACATGCTTTTTAGGCCCCCAGTCTATGGTTGAGAAGCCCGTGATAGAGTAAAAAATCACTACCTTCAAAGTCCAAGGTTCTTATTTCTAAGATAAGAAAACATATCTCCGATTTTCTATGATACGCTGCATTTTGAGCATTTACTCCCCATTCCAAAGCCCTAAGTGAATCCATTAAAAACCTGGCACTGGATCTCCTGATGCTAAATGCCAACTCTGCTACTATTTCCTGCATTTCCTTGGGCAAACAAATTCGTTTCCCTGTGCCTCAGTTTCTTCATCCCCATGGAATGCTATAGCACGTATTTCAGTGCAGATTAAATGAGTGACTAATGAACAGGACATAAGTGAGTACTTACCATGAAGAAAGCACCCCAGGATAATAAACATGATTAATATCATTCCCATTTGGAGCCAATTACATCTACTTTTAAAATTTTGATAATATAATCACTGGACTCAAATTTCCCAGAATTCAATGAAAATTGGGAGGCCAAGATGGGGGAGATCACTTGACGTCAAGAGATCGAGACTATCCTGGCCAACATGGTGAAACTCCGTCTCTACTAAAAATACAAAAATTAGCCGGGCATGGTGGTGCGTACCTGTAATCCCAGCTACTGGGGAGGTAGAGGCAGGAGAATCACTTGAACCTGGGAGGCTGCAGTGAGCTGATCACACTACTGCAATGAAGCCTGGGCAACAGAGCAAGACTCCATCTCAAAACAAAACAAAACAAAACAAAAAAACAAAAAACAAAGAAAATTGGATCTGTCTGTCTGGTCATTCTAGTCCTGAACTCTCCATTTTTTATACCCAAATGAGTGAAAAGCAATGCTTTCCTTTTCATTAGTGATTTACACCACCCACCTCTCCCAGAATCTCCCACTACAGCCATCTGCAGCAATACAGTTGCCCTTGGCCCCGAGAACCACGGAGGCAGAATTTAGATAAACCACTTCATGCCCCAGGAAGAAGCTACATAACACTCCCACCCCCAGACTCCAGGGAAGGAGGAGAACCTAGAGATAATAAAGAAACAATCATAATCATTTCCACCATCATTTATGAAGCACGTAGGATAGGCCGCACTCGGTGCTAAGTGCCTGGCATCTGTTATCTCCTTTAATCCTCAGAGGTGGGGATTAGCCTGGCTTAAGTCAGGGAGGAGGTTAAGTAGTGACTTGCCCAGGGTCACACAGCAAGGAGCTGGGAGCAGGGATTTCAACCAGACTCTTTCAGACAAAGGCCTTTCTTAGCGTTAAGCTTTTCAAACAGCCCTGCTGCGAAGTTCTTAAAGGCTCTGCAACAGGAATTGCGGGAACAGGTGCTTCCGGACCTCACCTCACGAGAGACACCCTTTGTGATTTCAGCTTTCGCACTTCCTGGGAAGGAAGGAATCTGTCAATCAAAATGTATTTTTTTTTTCTTCAAACCAACGTTATTTTTTAGAGGAGTAGTAGGTTCACAGAAAACTCAGCAAATCTACAGAGATTCCCCATGTACCCTCACTGACCCCACATAGGCATAGTTTCACGCTTAACAAAACCCCCTACCAGAGGTGCAATTTGTTACAATTGATAACCCTAGACACTGACACACCACAATCACCCAGAGAGGAGAGTTTCCATTAAAGTTCACAGTTGATTTGTATATTCTGTGGGTTAAGACCAATATATAATGACACAGATCCACCATTACAGTGTCACATAGAGTATTTTCACTGCCCTAAAAAATCCTCTATGCTGCCGGCACAACAGCTCACACCTATAATCCCAGCACTCTGGGAGCCCGAGGCAGGCGGATCACCTGAGGTCAGGTGTTCGAGACCAACCTGGCCAAAGTGAAATCCCATCTCTAGTAAAAATACACAAATTACCCAGGCATGGTGACACATGCCTGTAATCTCACCTACTCAGCAGGCTGAGGCAGGAGAATTGCTTGATCCGGGAGGCGGAGGTTGCAGTGAGCCGAGAATGCACCACTGCACTCCAACCTGAGTAACACAGTGAGACTTCAAGTTGAAAAAAGAAAATAAAAATAGATAAATAAATAAATCCTCTATGCTCTGCCCATTCATCCCTCCCTCCCACATAACCCCCTGGCACCCCTCGATCTTTTTACTATCCCCACAGTTTTGCCTCTCCAGGATGGCCTATAGTTGAAATCCTACAGAACACAGCCAAAATGTACATTTTACATTGCAAGTGAGTCATTCACTCCTTTGCAAACAAATCAGATCCTCTAACATATATCTCATTACCGACCGGTGGTTCAGACAGCATGAGATAACTTATGTTGTCACCAACCATTTGGTAGAAATCCAACAACACATTTTTATTTCAAGTGTGTGTGTGTGTGTGTGTATGTGTGTGTGTTTCAATTCCAAAAGTACAGCTGAGATTTCATTCCCATTATCTCAAAGCTGAGAACCCCACTTATTTAAAAACAACAACGACAACAACAACAACAACAAAAACCAGTCATTGTTGAAAGACCCTAAGATGCGATAGCTTTTTGGCGACACAAATGCTACTTTTGTTTTTTTGTTTTTTTGTTGTTTTTTTTTTTTTGAGATGGAGCCTGGCAAATGCTACTTTTGATGCTACCTCTTTGCAGAAAATTATGAAGGACTCCGAAAAATATAGGGATGCTAGGTTTGGGTAGCAATTACCAGCCAGAACCCCAGGCAGTCCCAGAAGTGGGTCTCAGACTTCCTCAGTACAGAAGGAGAGGGAAGGTGGGCCTGGATCAATGGACCTGGGCAGTTCACACAGTGATCATGTTTCAAGTCCAAGGTTTACAGAGCTGATTCTTGGCTGGGTGTCAGCATTCTTTTTCTCCTTTGCCATGCAAACTGCTAAGTGATCTAAGCAAGAACCAACAACCCCACTCCAGCCCACCCAAACCACCCCATCCCAAGGCTCATTTTTTCTATTTTTTTATTTTATTTTATTTTCATGAGACAGGGTCTCATTCTGTCGCCCAGACTGGAGTGCAGTGGCATGATCACAGCATACTGCATTCTCGACTTCCTGGGCCCAAGTGATCCTTCCGCCTCAGCCTCCCAAGCAGCTGGGAGGCTACACGCACACGCCACTGCTCCTAATGTTTTACTATTTCTAGAGGCAGACTTTCACTGTGTTGTCCAGGCTGGTCTCGAACTCCTGAGCTCAAGCATTGTGCCGGCCTGGGCCTCCCAAAGTGCTGGGATTATAGGGAGGCATGAGCTCCCGACTCCAATCCTCATGTTAACATGTTGAACTCAATGATTTCTAAGGTGCTTTTCACCTCTGAGCTTCTGAAGTAAAAAGAAAGGATGCCAGGGACACACAGCGGCTATATTAATCCCGGCTCCTTTATCGGGGGAAATGTAATTTATGTAACAGAAAAAGTTGCACGGGTTGTAGCGGGTTGAATTTATCTCCTAAAAAGATAAGTCCAAGTCCTAACCTTTGCTACCTATGAATGTGTAGGATCTTTGCAGATGTCATTAAGCTAAGGATCTCAAGATGAGATTGTCCTGCATTTAGGGTGGGCCAGTGACTAGTCTCTTTGCAAGAGAAAGGAGAGGGAGGTTTGACATACACCTGGGAAAGAAGGTCATGTCAAACAGGCAGAGTCGGAGTCATTCTGCCACAAACCAAGGAGCATCTGGAAGAAGAAAGGAGGGATTCTCCTATCAAGACTTCAGAGAAAATATGGTCCTGGATACAGCCAGATTTTTGGACTTCTGACCTTCAGAAACATGAAAGTGTCAGAGGCCTTCGAACCAGAGTAACTCCATCTTGAATAGGGGCTGGGTAAAATGAGTCTGAGACCTACTGGGCTGCATTCCCATGAGATTAGGCATTCTTAGTCACAGGATGAGACAGAAGGTCCGCACAAGATACAGGTCATAAAGACGCTGCTGATAAAACAGGATGTGGTGAAGAAGCCAGGTAAAACTCACCAAAACCAAGATAGCAAGGAAAGTGACCTCTGGTTTGCTCTCACTGCTCATTACACATTAATTATAACGCATTAGCACGCTAAAGGACACTCTCACTAGTGCCATGACAATTTAAAAACGCCCTGCAACAATCAGAAGTTACCCTACATGGTCTAAAGATGAGGGAAGAACCTCACCTCCAGGAGAAGTTCCCACCCCTTTCCCAGAAAACTCGTAATTCACCCCTTGTTTAGCACATAATCAAGAAATAACCATAAAAGTAGCCAACCAGCAGCTCTTGGGCTTGGTCTGCCCATGGAGTAGCCATTCATTTGTTTCTTCATTCCTCTAATAAACTGGCTTTCACTTTATGGACTCGCTCTGATTCTTTCCTGTGCAAGTTCCAAGAGCCCTCCTTTGGTATCTTGATCGGGACACCTTTCCGGTAACAAAAGGAACAATCTTTGTTGTTTTAAGTCACCAAGTTCATGGTAATTTACTATAGCAGTGCTGGGAAATTACTAGAGTTTGAACACGGTCTGGAGTGGAGCCAGGGACCCAGGGGCTCCACTTGCATGGCCAGGACTGTCTCCACTGCTTAGCTCCCCTCTCCCTCTCCTCTGGTGGGGTCTCGGCAGGTGCTGAGAAAATGGCCATTAGCAGCTCAGGGACATCCTATCAGCTTACTACCCCATGCGGTTCATCTTTGTGTGTGTGTGTGTGTGTGTTTGTGTGTGATGGAGTCTCCTCTATCGCCCAGGCTGGAATGCAGTGGCACGATCCTGGCTCACTGCAACCCCCTGCCTCCTGGGTTCAAGTAATTCTCCTGCCTCAGCCTCCTGAGTAGCTGGACTACAGGCACGCGCCACCATGCCCAGCTAATTTTTTTGTGTGTCTTTTTAGTAGAGATGGAGTTTCATCACGTTGGCCAGGCTGGTCTCCCGACCTCAAGTGATCCGCCCGCCTTGGCCTCCTAAAGTGCTGGGATTACAGGCATGAGCCACCACACCTGCCCCTCAGGCATTTAATGTTTGATTTTGCTTGGGTCATGTACACAACCCTGGGCCAATCTCTACCATCAGGGATGTGCTGACTGGAGAAGTCAAAGTCTGAGTTCTGCACCGTCTTTCAGCGGTGAGAGGTGGAGACAGTACGAAGACTGGGTCCATCAGGGAGAGGAGATGCTGGTCCCACAAGAGTATGCTCTCTCTCCGGAACAGGGGAAGGAAAGAGAGAAGGCAGGAAGGAGAGAAGGCGGGAAGGAGAGAAGGCGGGAAGGAGAGAAGGCGGGAAGGACAGAAGGCGGGAAGGAGAGAAGGCGGGAAGGAGAGAAGGCGGGAAGGACAGAAGGCGGGAAGGAGAGAAGGCGGGAAGGACAGAAGGCGGGAAGGACAGAAGGCGGGAAGGAGAGAAGGCGGGAAGGAGAGAAGGCGGGAAGGAGAGAAGGCGGGAAGGACAGAAGGCGGGAAGGACAGAAGGCGGGAAGGAGAGAAGGCGGGAAGGAGAGAAGGCGGGAAGGAGAGAAGGCGGGAAGGAGAGAAGGCGGGAAGGAGAGAAGGCGGGAAGGAGAGAAGGCAGGAAGAAAGGCAGGCGGGGGTCTCCACTGCAGAGTTTGGAAGGAGGTGACGGGCACAGGCGAACAGATACAACAAAGACGTGACTCCTGAAGAGTCGTTCCCAGACCAAACCGAGGGTCAGGCTGCTTATTCTCATGGACCAGTAACAAGATGCAGGAGAACGGAGAGAGAAGGGAGTTTATTCCTGTAACCGGGTACAGGGAGAAGGCCTGGGAAATATCACCAGACCAATTCAAAATTACACAGTTTTCCAGAGCTTACATACCTTCTAAGTTGTATGTCTACGTGTCAGTGTGCATTCATCTAAAGACGTAAGTGATTAACTTCTCATCTATAACCAAGGTCTGAGTCCTGAAGACCTTCCTCTGCAGCCTCAGTAAATTTACTTAATCTAAATGGGTCCAGGTGCTGGGATGATTACCCTTAGCTCATCTCCTGCTAAATCATGGAGGTTTGGGGAGTCCCTTGAGAACCCCAATAAACTTGTCTGTCGAGGCCTGGGGAGTTTCTTCGGACAGCTAATAAAGTTGTTTAATCCTAAATGGGTCCTGTTAAGAATTCCTTCATTATCTTGTCATGTTTCAAACCCCAGGAAAGGCCTAGGTAAAACTCTTGGAGGGCTTTTGTTACATTTCAGCCTTTAAGGGCATTGGCTCTCTCAGCATTTATTAATCTATTTTTGAGACGGAGTCTCACTCTTGTCGCCCAGGCTGGAGTGTAAAGGCACAATCTCAGCTCACTGCAACGTCCGCCTCCTAGGTTCAAGTGATTCTCCTGCCTCGGCCTCCCGAGTAGCTGGAATTACAGGTGCCCACCACCATACCTGGCTAATTTTTGTACTTTTGGTAGAGATGGGGTTTCACCAGGTTGGCCAGGCTGGTCTCGAACTCCTGACCTCAGGTGATCCGCCCGCCTCAGCCTCCCAAAGTGTTGAGATTACAGGTGTGAGCCACCACGCCCAGCCTCAGCTTTTAATATTTAACATAACCACTCACTCAGTGCTGGAATAGCTGTTACAGAGGCCTGCCTGTTCAGCCGTGAGGGAGACCTGGCCTGCCACAGAGTCACTGAGACCTGGGTCTAAATGCACACAGAATTGGAGAGGTTAAAAAAAAATAGACACTCCCTTGACATCAGGCCTACAAATAAGATTTTATTCCAACTTCCATCTTCATCCCTGCTATGATAAGCTTGAAGTACAATTCTTAGAAACCCCGCAAAATGCCTTTCTGAAAATCCATTCAAATGTGACAATTATCAGATGTACTGAAAACAATAGTTTCTGAGAGATTCAAAACAGAGAAAGTTTAATATGCCTGCACTGGCTCCCTCCTCATAAACACGACTTCACAAAATCTGCCTGTCCCCTGAGCTTAGCAAGGAGAGGTACTTTTTAAGTACAATCTGAAACTGAGCGAGTATTTCACAGATGAAAAGGCCCGAGCTTTCCAATCCACTGTATTCTGAAAAAGTGGATTTTAATTTCTGAAAAGACAAAGCCGATAGAAAAAAAAAAAAAAAACGCATATCTTTATGCACTTAAGAACTATAATATGACTTAGATGGTGAAGTTTTATTCTGAAAAATGACTGTCAGTTATGATTAATATTCTCCTTATAATTAATTCAAAATCTTATTAAAATCAAACTTTTATAACTTTACATAGAACCATGCTGCCTATGTCAGGACGGAGAATACGCCTTGTCATTAATTTTACCTGTATCATTTCTCAGTTCTCAAAAAAAGGTAATAAAAGATACCTCCTTGAAAATCAGCAATGCCGGGCCACCCTCATCTCCATAATGACACAATTTCCAATTCACGCCTCATTTTCATTAATGTTTCTACCCATAAATTTTTAAGCATATGATAAAAAATTTCTGAAGCGGCATAAAACTAACATGAAGAGGGAGTTCATTAGCATGTGACCCTAATTAGAAATTCCATATCAACTTCCCGTTCCTAGTTGTGCAGAGCCAATAGTGTCACATCTCACTCTGAGCGTGCATTCCCATTGTGGAGAGGAAATACTCCGTTTGGTTGTTCAGTTCCTTGGCTTTATTTTTTAAAACAATCCATGTGTTTCCTCTGTTACTGAGTAAGTCAACAGACGATTGTATCACAGAACGCCTTTTGTGTCACAAATTATCCGGAGGAATTGTGAGAAGGTCCTTGCCCAATGCTTTATTAATGATACCCGATCATAAAAAGGGGGGGAAATATGCTGACTCCATCTCTTTTCTAATGTTGGGTGATAAAAATGCTACTTCAGGATTCAGAAGGTTAAGTTCTAATGTGTATTTTGAATAGAGTGTGTTGGAATAATTGCCTCATAAAGCAAAGCATTGCCCAGCCTGCTAATGGCTGCATAGTGCAGGGCTCAGCAAAGACAGCCAAGCTTACTGGAAAAAATGCTGTGCCTCAACTTTTGTAGCCCTCCCATATGAAGTTAACTTTCCCCTCCCCTTGCTTTTCAAAAAACGTGTAAAATCCCGTCACCCATCTCTGCAGCTCAGATAAGCCGCTGCCTTTAACGTCCATGACAGCTAGTCTCCAAAGATGACCCCTCAATGAACCACGCCTCCTGGTATTCTCACCCCTGAGTAGTCCCTTCCCACACTGTGTGGGAGCTGGTCCTGTGTAACCAAGAGAATATGCTGGAAGTGATGCTGTGTGACTTCTCAGGCTAGGTCAGAGATGCTCTGCAGGGAAAAGGGAGGGGCCCTTTAAGGGCTCTGACTAATCTGCGACTGTCGTGCTAGGAGGAAGCCCGGGCTAACTACACAGAGACGTTGCATGAAAAGAGAGATGCCTGGCCCTCCCTGACGCATCCCAGCCCAACAGTCAGAGGGGTTTGAACCAGAGCAACTCCATCTTCAACAGGGACCGGGTAAAATAAGGCTGAGACCTGCTGGGCTGATTTCCCATGAGGTTAAGGCATTCTAAGTCGCAAGATGAGATAGGACGTCGGTACAAGATACGGGTCATAAAGACCATGTTGATAAAATAGGTTGCAGGAAAGATGCCAAAACCCACCAAAACCAAGATGATGATGAGAGTGACCTCTGGTCGTTCTCACTGCTACACTCTCCCCAGCACCACGACAGCTTACAAATGCCATGGCAACGTCAGGAAGTTACCCTATATGGTCTAAAAAGGGGAGGCATGAATAATCTACCCCTTGTTTAGTATATCATCAAGAAATAACCATAAAAATGGGTAACCAGCCACCCTTGGGCTGCTCTGCCTATGGAATATGCCTATTCCTTTATTCCTTTACTTTCTTAACAAACTTCCTTTCACTTTACTCCATGGACTTGCCCTGAATTCTTTCTTGCATGAGATCTAAGAACCCTCTCTTGGGGTCTCGATTGGGACCCCTTCCTGGTAACACAACTAGCCCAGATGCCAGACAAATGAGGAAAGAAGTCACCTTGAATACCCAGCTCATCCAAATCCTTGGATAGCTCCAGCCCCAGCTGCTCTCTGTCTACAACTACATGAGATACCCCAAGCGATATCTACCCATCTGTGCCTGGTCAAACCACAAGACCATCAAAGATGATATTAAATTGTTTTCCAAAGGCATTAAGCTGAGCAAATGCCTTTGATATGATGCAATAGATAATTGGAACAATACCAGTCACAAACAGCAGGCACAAGAAGAGAAGACAGGCTGTGGATTTGAACCACTCACTCCTCTGTCTCCCACATCTGAGCAGAGGCAAGAGCCACAGTTGCCCCCACTGACCCTTAGGCTTCAATTCTCCTTGCACCCTCCATGCTTACTCTGAAATTACAATCTTCAACACCATCTCTTTGAGAAGCAGTTGACGAAGCCGAGTATGTAGCTTACTCTTGACAAATGCAAGTGTTCACTGGAAGACAACGGAGCCTGATCATTTCCCTTGAGTCCAGTCTTGACAGTGAAGAAGTCCAACAGCAAAGGACTTGGGGGAATAATTAATGTAGGACATGACAAATGGGGATTCCCTACCAAGACTCTCTAAAAACTCTCTTCACCCAGCTCTTTGAGCCTGACTCTTCAAAGTGAAGTCCTTCTCCCCTGCCTCTTTGCAGGATCTCCTGTGTGGTACCCCTATCTCCATTCTCACCCCTCCTCATTCCATCTTTTCCCAGACTTAGCAATCTGTCCAGGGCCCATTTACAACTCCAGCCTCTGCAGCCCTCACTCAGATAAGCAAAACAAAGGGAAGGTAACTCGCTAAAGGGAAGACAACTCGCTTAATCAAAAGTGAGTCCTCACCCTCATTCAAAAAAGTGATGGAGGCCAGGCCCGGTGATTCACATCTGTAATCCCAGCACTCTGGGAGGCCAAGGTGGTTGGATTACCTGAGGTCAGGAGTTTGAGACCAGCCTGAACCAACATGGTGAAACCTCATCTCTACTAAAATTACAAAAAATGAGCTGAGCATGCCGGCATGCATCTATAATCCCAGAAACTCAGGAGACTGAGGCAGGAGAATCACTTGAACCAGGGAGGTGGAGTTGCAGTGAGCCAAGATAGTGCCACTGTACTCCAGCCTGGGCAACAACAGTGAAACTCTCTCAAAAATAAATAAATAAAGTGGTGGGGTAGGAAAAGATGGCAAATACTATTATTTTTCTCTCTTATTGCTGTCACATGAGCAATACAATGCACTAGCCTATAAAACCAATATTACGCTAAGATGTTTACAGAGAAGAATAAAACTGCCCTTTGAAAAAGGCAAGCAATGAACTAATTTAATTCCATGAGATTCACATTTTGCCTGAATGTGATCATTTTAAGGACCTCTAACTAGTGGAACATAGAACAATGTTCTCATAAAATTAATCAGTAAGTGCAGAATATAGGGGTGTTGAGTGGGTGTGCACGTGCGTGTGTGTGTGTCTGTATGCATGCGTGCATATGTGGGGAAGGATTAAAGGTAAAAGAGAAAATAATTATTGATAACGTACTTAATCGTATGCTAGGGAGTTCTGCATTACATTTCTTTTTTTGTTTTTTGCTTTTCTTCCCAGACAAGGTCTCACTCTGTTGCCCAGGCTGGAGTACAGTGGTGGTATCTCAACTCACTGAAACATCTGAGACCCAGGCTCAAGTGATCCTCCCGCCTCAACCTCCCGAGTAGCTGGGACTACAGGCATAAGCCACCATGCTCAGCTAATTTTTTTGTACTTTTTTTTTTTTTTTTTTTTTGTAGAAATGGGGTTTCCCAGTGTTGCCAGGGCTTGTCTCTAACTCCCGGGCTCAAGCAATCCTCCTGCCTCAATCTCCCAAAGTATTGGGATGATAGAGGCATGAGCCACCACACCCAGCCTCCATATTAAATTTGATTCCTAAAACAGCCTAATAAGGTTAGAATAATTAGCTTTATTTGAGGATACAGGAATTGACATAAAAAAGGCAATTTGCCCAAGGTTATCAAGTTGCTAAGCCACAGAAATGAGGTTCCAACCCTTCCACCTGCCTCCAAGCTGGGTTCTCAAGTCAGGTGATGATTTAAGATCTTCTGGAAAGCATGTTCTCTGGGGCTCAGCTCCATACCCATGGGTAGACTTGGGCAGCTTAAGAGAGCCCCTAAATGAAACAGCCTGATATTGGAGAAATGCCCTAGGAAAGTCATACCTCTTTTTGCCTCAGTTTCTCCATCTACATAATGACAAGGATCTAAGATCATCATTAATATAGCATTGGGTTGGACAACAAGTGAGGACAGTTGACATGTATTTTACCCGAACTACCCCCTTTTTATTAAAACTAATGTTTCAACAAAATTATGTTTTAAACTGAGTTTTGTTCCTGCTTGACAATTTATAGTCATGTAATTTTAAAAATGCCAATCATTAAATGCAAACAAGGGACACATCTATGCATGCCAGAACTACTAATGGATGGAAGACTGTTATTGTAACTATAAATCAACTCCTCAGACCTTAAAATGCCATAAATAAGCAAGTCTTACTGTCAAAATTGGCGAGATGACCAGAATCACTACCCTGATTTATTACATAGCACCTTCAAAATCAACACCCCGTTGATTTGCCACTTTCTTTTTACATAAATATGTGAGTAACTTTTTGACATCAAAATAAATCATAACCACTAGATCCAAACTATAACTTACGATATGCCTGTAAAGGTGACTGACACCTTAGGTGTTGTCTGTTACACTGTATTAGAGCCTCGTTGATGGAGAAGTTCTCTCTTGTCATTTGAGGGGTATGTGCACTTGGCTCAATACCTTGTCCTGACATGTGCCTAAGACCTATCAGATATGTAAACCGTAAACACTTTTGTAAATAACAGGTTACTCCTCTGTCGTGAAAGAGATGCAATTAGCGACAACAACAAAAATTTTATGTCAACAACTGGCTTTGGCCACCAATGGGCAAAGACAGATTCAATTCAGCTGTCCAGCAGTTATTTTTCTGTGTTGTCAGTATCAGTTGCAAACTAGTTTGAAATCTTGATGTTCAAAGGCAAGCCTATAAAATGCACCAACACCCATTATGTATATAAAATACGTATATTTATATATGTGTATGTATAAATACCGTGTACATGTGAGGCTGGGCGCTGTGACTCATGCCCATAATCCCAGCACTTTGGGAGGCTGAGATGAGTGGACCACTTGAAGTCAGGAGTTCGAGACCACGCTGGCCAACATGGCGAAACCCCGTCTCTACTAAAAATACTAAAAATTAGCCAGCTGTGGTGGTGCACCCCTGTAATCCCAGCTACTCGGGAGGCTGAAGCAGGAGAATCGCTTGAACCTGGGAGGTGGAGGTTGCGGTGAGCCGAGACTGGGCCACTGCACCCAGCACTGGTGACAGAGCAAGACTCTATCTCAAAAAACAACAACAACAAAAGCATGTATATGGCCAACAGTGTAATCTCTATGTTATTAAGTTGTGCTGGGGAAAGAGCCTCCATACATCTTCTGTTTCAGAGGAGTTCTGTCTCATTTCTGTTGTATATGTTTGAACTTAAGGTTTCATTTGATTAAAGAGTATCATAGGTAACAGGTCTGAGAACACCAGACACATATGCAGCTTAGCAAAATAAAAGGCAATGATCATGGTTATTTCTCCTCTGGTTGAAAGAGGCATACATACACCTAAGTTCTACTCAGTCAGAGACCTTCAAGCCTTTTTTGTTTTTGTACTTGTGGCTTGGTTTCGCCACCCGCAATACACAAATAATAATGCTTAATATACATTGCCAGGCGAGGTAAAGATGTATAGTTCTACCAATGATAATTTTTTTTAGTTTCTGTTCTTTTTTGGGGGGTGGGGGAAGGGAGACAGAGTCTTGCTCTGTTGCCCTTGCTCTGGTGCTCAGCCTCTGAGGTAGCTGGGACTACAGGCATGCATGACTACACCTGGCTAATTTTTTGGAAGAGACAGGGTCTCAGTAGGTGGCCCAGGCTGCTCTCAAACTCCTGGGCTCAAGCAGTCCTCCTGCCTTGGCCTTCCAAAGTGCTGGGATTATAGGTGTGAACCACCATGCCCAACCTACTTTAGTTTCTAACAGGTCTAAGTTAACTACTTTGTCAAAACTGGAGCCTTACTTTTTTGCACACACAAGAGCTTTCCCTTTAAGGTTGTTCTTTTAGAACCAGAAATCTACAGAAACACGGGGCTCGGTGGCTCAGGCCTGTCATCCCAGAAGTTTGGGAAGCCGAGGTGGGCAGATCACGAGGTCAGGAGATCGAGACCATCCTGGCTAACACGGTGAAAACCCGTCTCTACTAAAAATACAAAAAATTAGCCAGGCATGGTAGCGGGCGCCTGTAATCCCAGCTACTTGGGAGGCTGAGGCAGGAGAATCGCTTGAACCCAGGAGGTGGAGGTTGCAGTGAGCCAAGATCATGCCACTGCACTCCAGTCTGGGCGACAGAGCGAGACTCTGTCTCAAAAAAGAAAAAAAAAATGAGAGAGATAAGTGTGGAGTCTCTCCTTGAACCTGAGTGGACATCTGTGTGTGAATCATTGAATCCACGAGGTGAAAGTGATATAATTACAAAGGCTGACTACCCTGAAATCACCATGAGAAAAGACCACGTGGAGAGATGAGAACAAGGTGCCAGGAGACAAGGAGAGATCTTAGTAGTCCCCAGTATTCCTGCTCCTACTCTAGGAGTCTTCCCAGCCCAGACTTATGAGTGAAAAACCACCCCAGACTCAGCCACTATGTAACTATATAAAAGGTCGTGATTAAATGAACGGACTCCATTATCAGATTCTTAAGTAAAATAAATGCACGTTATTGTTTTAAGCCATCATACTAGGGTGATTTATTACATAGGAAGAGTTAGCCAGAATACCCTCAGATAATAATGACAATGACTCCAGTTTCCAGCCTACAGGCAGCGGAAACTGACCCCTCAGAAAGATGGGTGACTTCACTACGTTTCATTCACTCATATGCCTTTTCTCAACTGGTTAAGATAAAAAAGTTAGGCAGGGCGCGATGGCTCACTCACACCTGTAATCCCAGCACTTTGGGAGTCTGACGCTGGGCGATTGGATGAGTCCAGGAGTTCAAGACCAGCCTGGGCAACACAGGGAGTCTCTGTCTCTACAAAAAATAAGATAAAATTGCTGGGCGTGGTGATACTCGCCTGTAGTCCCACCTAGTCGGGAGGCTGAGGTGGGAGGATCTCTGGAGACTAGAAGTTTGAGACTGCAGTGAGCTGTGATCATGCCACTGTACTCCAGCCTGAGAAACAGAGCAAGATCCTATGTTAAAAAGAGAGAGAGAGAGAGAGAGAGAGAGAGAGAGAAAGAGAGTGAAAGGAAACAGAGAGAAAGAGAGTGAAAGGAAACAGAAAGAGAGAAAGAGAGAGACAAAAAGAGGAACAAAAAAGAGCTGAGGAAGGTAATATAGTCCATTAGCATCTGTTCTGATAGAACCTTCTGCCACAATATTAAGTGAAAGTCACCTACCCATATTACATGGCCCCAGATCTCCTCCCTTTCCCAGCATTGTTCCCCTAAGCAACTCTTTTTTCATTCTTCAACTCAACCTGAACCTCACCTCTTTCTGCATCCTTGAGAGAGATTTAGAGCTTCTACATTAGGCACACAGCACCTGGATATATATTGTATTATCTTAATGCTATGGAAATAAGTCTCCTAACTCACATTCATTTCTAAGCCTGGAAATAATTGCCAAATGCAATTTCTATTTGTTCAGCTTCAATCCAATTCAGGTCATCAAACATTTATCAAACATCTACTCTGTGCCAGGTACTAAGATACCAAAGTGCTGAATCATTACCCTGTTCTCAGTGCATGCTGGTGCAGTGGGTAGTGGGTGGTGGGCAGAGGGACAGAGGTTCACACAAGTAACTGTGATTCTATGGGATAAAGCAATGGGTGTAGACATGAGGCTGTGAGGTGCAGAGTGGGGTATGGTTCTGCAAAGACAAAGAATGTGCTGGCCAGGCATGGTGGCTCATGCCTATAATCCCAGCACTTTAGGAGGCTGAGGCAAGTGGATCACTTGAGGTTAGGAGTTTGAGACCAACCTGGCCAACATGGTGAAACCCCATTGCTACTTAAACAAAACAAAACAAAACAAAACTTAGCTGCGCATAGTGGCGCATGCCTATAATCCCAGCTACTTAGGAGGCTGAGACAGGAGAATCACTTGAACCCAGGAGGCGGAGGTTGCAGTGAGCCGAGATCATGCCACTGCACTCCAGCCTGGGTAACAGAGTGAGACTCTGTATCCAAAAAAAATAAAAATAAAAAGATTGAGCTCACGGAAGGAGCTACCAAAGTAGAGGATGAAGACTGCTTAAAGGGAGAATAGTTCAGTAACAGAGGAGCTTGGAATTGCATTCTGTCCAGGTGAAGGGATGTTCTGCTCATAGACCAAAAAAAAAAAAAAAATCAGAAGAAACTGAACAATTCCCAGAACTGAATTGTGTCCCTTCAAATTTCCTAGTGGAAGTCTTAACTCCTAACGTGACTATATGTGGAGGTAGGGCCTATAAGGAGGTAATTAAGGTCAAAGGAGGTCATAAGTTTGGGGCTTTAATTCAATTTGACTGCCGTTTTTAGAAAAAGAGAGATATACAAGACGCACATATGCACATAGAAAAGGCCAAGTGAGGACACACCCCAAAGACGGTCATCAGTAAACCAGGGAGAGAGGCCTGAGAAGAAACACACGCTGCCAACACTCCAACTTTAGATTTCCAGCCTCCAGAAGGGTAAGAAAATAAAACTGTGTTGCTCACGCCACCCAACCTGGGGTATTTTGTTATGGTGCCCCTAGCCAGCTAATATACCGTCGAATGAGTAAAAGCCATTCACAAAGCCTGTTTCACTGAAGGGAAGAAACAAAAGGTGAGCGAAGATTAAAAAACCAACTGGTACATGTCTTTCTTCTCCCTTTATGGGTTTGTTTTGTGAAAGTGAGCCTGTCTCTTGATGAAGGTGCCTCTTACAGACTTGTTTCTATGTCCTGGAATTTATCTTTCGTAGCTTTTATTCTAGACGTTAGATTTTTCAGGGGGGCGGGGGAAGACATCAGTTACATATCCCTATCCACGTTTTAAAAAAATCAATAATTACATTTCAGAGGATAAAGGAACCTTGACAGTAGCTTTGTCCTTACTCTCTATTTCACAAATCACACTCCACAGAGTCGAATTTCTTTTCTGAATCCAGAATCCCTTCCTTTGAGAAACTGTCTCAAACTATCCCATTCCATAGCAACCGAACTCGTCCACGCAACATAGGATGGTATAACCCACTCTCCCTTCCTCATTGACAGTCAGAGGATGCTGTCCCTCTGGTCACTGTAATCGGCTCATAGATGGACAGAAGACTGATGCCACAAATCGAATCACCTCTCCAGGATTTATGCTACAATTATCAGAAAAGACACTTCCTCTTCTGGACTGTATGGGCATTTTTTGTCGAATGGAGTAGTGAACATTACAAAAATTAGTCAAATGATGGAGGAGGGAGTTTCTGATAAGGCTGACACAATGCCAGGCACGGTGGCTAATGCCTGTAATCCCAGCACTTTGGGAGGCTGAGGTGGGTAGATCATTTGAACTCAGGAGTTCGAGACCAGCCTGGCCAACATGGTGAAACTCTGTCTCTACTAAACATCAAAAATTAGCTGGGCATGGTGGTGGGTGCCTGTAGTTCAAGTTACTTGGAAGGCTGAGGCAGGAGGATTGCTTGAACCAGGGAGGCAGAGGTTTATAGTGAGCCAAGATAAACTGTACTCCAGGCTGGGCAACAGAGTAAGACTCAGACTCAAGAAAAAGAAAGGTAGAAAGAAAAGGACATGTGGCAGAAAGATGTTAGAGTTTGTTTCCATTACCTGGCTTCACAATGAGAGCAAATTTATTTTGTTTGTTTTAAATTAAAAATTTTATTTTATTTTTCTCTTTGAGATGTGGTCCCATTATGTTGCTCAGGCTGGTCTTGAATGCCTCAGCTCAAGCGATCCTCCCACCCACCTCAGCCTCCCAAAGTGCTGACATTACAGATATGAGCCACCATGCCTGGCTGAAAAAGCATGTTTATATTTTGCTTATTTTCCACTCCTTCTCAAACCCCAGAAGAAAATGAGAAAATGTAGGCCAGGCCATGGTGGCTCACCCTTGTAATCCCAACACTTTGGGAGGTGAAGGCAGCTGGATCACTTGAGGTCAGGAGTTTGAGACCAACCTGGCCAAAATGATGAGACCCTGTCTCTATTAAAAAAAAAAAAAAAATTAGCTGGGCATGGTGGCTTGAGCCTGTAATCCTAGCTACTTGGGAGGCTGAGGCAGGAGAAATGCTTGAACCCGTGAGGTGGACGTTGCAATGAGCCAAGATTATATACCATTGCACTGCAGCTTGAGCGACAGAGCAAGACTCCATCTCCAAAAAAACCAAAAAGAGCATGAGAAAATGTGATCAGACAAATAGCTAAAAAAGAAAGCCACCCGGGCACCTGCAGTCCCAGCTGCTCGGGAGGCTGAGGCAGGAAAATGGCGTGAACCCGGGAGGCAGAGCTTGCAGTGAGCGAAACTGCACCACTGCACTCTAGCCTGGGTGTCAGACCAAGACTCCGTCTCAAAAAAAAAAAAAAAAAAAAAAAAAAGGTTTAAAAAAAAAGAAAACCACATAAGTAAATGTTTACAAATAGATTTCAGGAAACTGCGGCTCAGAGAAGTCACATAGCTTGCCCAAGGAGATAATGACAGAGCAGAACTGAAATCCATTCTCTCTGGATCCAGGAACAGTTTTCCTTCTACACAAGGCAGGAGGCAGCAAGCTGCAAGGAAGGGCAACAGGAACCCAAGTCCATTCATGCTTCAGGAGGATTCCTCTCATCTCACATCTCTTTTTTGCTCTATTTCAGTGTGTTCCTACATCCTTCCCAAGAACATATGTTCTCAGCCGGTTGAAATACGGCCAGTTGAAGCCAGTCTCCATTCTCCCATCTGTTCCTTCTCTTAGGAAACCAGAGAGAGCGATTAAGATTCAAAAGGCTCAGGCACCGAGGTGTCTTCATAATGTTATCTCTTAAACACTGTTAAATCACACCCCACCTGTGGGAAGGGTAACCTTACTCCAAAATCAAGGTGAAAAATAGAAAGAAGAGCTTCTGACTCATCATTTTGGCCAATTCCTAAAAGACAACCACAAACTGCATCCTTCACATGAAGAGTTGCAATCACAGCCAGTGATTTATTGGACCTTGAACAGGGGCCAGGTTATGTGCTAAGAATTTAACAGACCTTATCTCATTAAATCCTCTTAACTATTCTCTGAGAAAGCACAGACCTTCTCTCAACTACAGATGAGGAGCCTGAGGCAAGGAGAGAGGTGAAGTGACTTGCTCGAGGCAACACAACTAGGAAACTGGTCAGGCTGGGATTCAAATACACACTCACATGGCTCCCAAACCTAAAGCCAGATAACAACTTTTTCAAGGCTTCTGGGCTGGATGTGGTGATTCATACATATGATCCTAGTACTTGGGGAGGCCAAGGCAGGAGGATTGCTTGAGGTTCAGAAACTGGAGACCAGCCTTGGACAACACAGTGAGACCCTGTCTCTGCAAAACATTTAAAGAATAGTTGGGCAGAGAGGAGTGAGCCTGTAGTCCTAGCTACTTGGGAGACTCAGGCAGGAGGATCACTTGAGCCCAGGAGTTGGAGATTGCAGTGAACTGTGATCACACTACCACACTCCAGCCTGGGTGACTGAATGAGAACCTGAACCCCACTACCTTCCCCCTCAAAAAAAGGAACAAAACGTTCTTGGAGAACAGGTTTTAAACGCAAGAAGCTTTTATGAAAGGTTCTTAGGAAACACCAGTAGGGGTGGGAGACGTAAAACAAGGAGGAGGAAGCAGGCTATGCAGAAAGCCCATTACCAAGCCAGTTACTACTGCAGGTAAGAGCTTATTTTCATCACAGAACTCAGGCAATAAGCATAGAGCCTACTTTACGACACAGATAAGCAATATAAGGCCCAGGACAGGGCCAGCTGGCCAGACCTGGCCCACTGACTATTTTTGTAAATAAAGTTTTATTGGAACACAGCCACACCCATGTTATTGTATATGGCTGTTGTTGTACTACAAGGGTATAGTTGAGCAGTTATCACAGAGATCATACGGTACCCAAATCCTAAAATATTGACTATATCTGGTCCTTTACTGAAAACACTTGCCAACCCCTAATCTGGAGTTACCCCATTTGAGAGGCAAGGAAAACTGGGTTATTTATAAAGGAAATCCTGAATTACCCATTGAAGGTTGCTGGGAAAAGTGTGCTTTAATTCCCCCACATTTCCAATGAAGCATCTGTGTAGGGAGAGGGGGCTCCAGAGGCTCCAGAAAGACCTCAGGCCAAGAGACACCTGTGGAAGTGGAGCCAGAATGCCTTGAAATGGTAAATGCCCCCGGGGGCTTAGGCTTAGAACCAGCAGATTCCTTTTTTTGTGGGGGGTGATTCTCCTGTCTCAGCCTCCCAAGTATCTGGGATTAGAGGTGCCTGCCACCACACCCAGCTCATCTGTGTATTTTTAGTAGAGATGGGTTTTCGCCGTGTTGGCCAGGCTGGTCTTGAAGTCCTGACCTCAGGTAATCCACCCACCTCGGTCTCCCAAAATGCTGGAATTACAGGTGTGAGCCACTGAGCCCGGCCAGCACCAGCAGGTGCTGATACAAAAATAAACTTCAACGTTACAAACTGGTAGCCCATGAGTCACAGTTTTGCTTTCTATGGTCATGTAGTGTTTTCCAAAAATGAGAATTAGATTTCCCATTTTTTTAAATCAAAATATCTGTGTTTTCTTTAAAATGATAAAATCTGACACCCTTGGATCTACATTCCTGTACGGCCATCTAGAAATGGCACAGATTGTTCAGACCAGCAATGGGCCATATTTGACTGATAACATTAGCTGTCTGGCCATAGGTAAGCATCTGCGTTTGAGACCCCTGGTGTACACATGATCACCATCATAAAAGGCTAAGAGAGGTTACATGACTTACCCAAGGACATGTGAAGATTAAGTGGCTGAGCTGGAACTTTGCTGCCAATTTGCTTTCCTAAGCAGTCTGAGGTCATAGCCCTTTTTGCCCCATACTCTCATCCCAATGTACTGTGCCCCTACCTCTGCGTGACCCCAGCAAAGGGACTCCGGGTGCAGAGCTGGCCCCTGCTCTGTCTTCACAAAGCCTGAATAATGCATTAGAACACGGGATGCAGAATGTTAAGATAAGAATAAGAGCTGCTAAAAGTCACGACCCTTTTCACCCAGGAGGAACAAAGAGTACTCCATACAGCAGTCAGCCACTTTTCAGACTGCCTTCATCCTTACAGACAGAAGAGCTGAGAGCTGCAAATTCACAGCTACCCAGGAATCAGCCATCATCAATCGACTGCAGTTGCTAATTGGATTCTGACAAATCATACTCAATTCTCCATTCCTCAGGTTATTCTCTAGTTGGCATGGGTGAGACACTCCCACATGAGGGTACTATGGCAACAAGAGTTTATCCATGTATGTCAAGGGGCAGAAAGGTTGCACAGGAAACCATGTATTGAACCATGAAATCAGCCGGGTTCCTGCACTTTCTAGGCTGTGATGCATGGCCAGACCCCCACAAAAGCTAAACAGTGGCTCAAGATTCCACCTTAGATCTAGGAGACCCAGTCTCTTAATATAAACATTTCCTAAGAGGTCCCCAAAATATACCAGAACCTGACCACTTCTGGTTACGATCACTCTGATCCAAAGTCACTGTCACCTCTATAGAGATAAGGGAGGTCAAGTAAGGCAGGGAAGTGGCCAAGGAAGGGTGTGGTCTTTTTTTTCTCTGTCACCCAGGCTGGAGTGCAGTGGCATGATCTCAGCTCACTGAAACCTCTGCCTGCTGGATTCAAGGGATTCTCCTGCCTCAGCCTCCCAATGTGCTGGGATTATAGGCATCAGCCACTGTGCCCAGCCACAGTGCGGTCTTAAAGAGTTTAACTTGGGCCTGATCCATGGGTTTCAGGTTCTGCAGCACTGGTTACTCCATGTTAAAAGAAGACATTCGGCAGCATTAAATTTAAAAGGAGTTTGAGCAATGAATAGTTTGTGAGTTGGGCAGCCCCCAGAATCCCAGCAGATTCAGATATCTCGTGATATCTCCAGGGATATCTCGTGGTCAGAACAAATTTATAGACGAAAAAAGGGAAGTGACGTATAGCAATCAGCAGTGAGGTACAGAAAAAGCTAGACTGGTTACAGCTCAGCGTTTGCCTTATTTGAACACAGTTTTTGAACACTTAACAGTCTATGAGTGATTGAAGTCCGGCCGCTGGGATTGGCCAAGACTCAACTATTGTTACAGACGCATACTCCTAAGTTAGATTTTTCAGTCTTGTCTATTAAGCTAGGTGACAGTTCATCCACAAGAACTCAAATACAGAAGTTTGGAGTCCTTTTCAAGCCATATTTACTTTGCTTTAACACCCTCTTTAAGCCAAATGGGCTATTCTTCTTACACCTTTATCAGTCATTGACTGCTGGCTGTCTCTTGAGCGGACTGTATAACCTTATAGGAAAAGCAGTTCCCATTTGGCCAAGGGCAGGTCTGTGGAGAGTGGACAGCTGGTAGCAAGCAAATATCAGAGCAGCTGAAGAATGAGCACCCAGACTGGCTCACTATGGGGGATCTGCTCTGAACCCCAACAGCATCTACCACAAAGGCATTCAAGGGGCTTTCTGCCCACTTGCCCATTTGGGTCTGGGTAGGAAGAGCCTTGGGGAATCCAGTTTGCTTTTTTCAGCCACAAAACTGTCACGAAAGCACACGGTGATGTTGAATGTCCAACGTGAACACTGATGGTACCAGAATTGTGTGCTCTGTATACTGCAAACTGCGAGCATCACACTACACCCATGTAGAAGGACTGTCCTCCTCAAAACCCGTTCAGGGTCAGCCGTCTTTTCTGAGAACGACTTGGAGACAATACATAAAAACCATTTGTCTTTATTTTTTCCCTGCTTGTGAGTGTCTCTCAAGAGAGTCTCTAAATGGTCACTTGTCCAAAGAGATACCCCAGTGTCAAGTTCACATACAAGTCAGACACCATCTCACCCTTCTCACCGTCCGCTCAACTCTGCCTAGCACCATCTCCCGCACTGAAAGTCCACTCTGTCTTCATCACCCAATCGCTTGCCTTAGTCTACTCTTGTCTTCTTAGTGCTTCCACAGGAACATGCTGTAATTGACAGTCTCACCAGGAAGCTTCATCTCCCAGGAGACGGAGATGTTGTCTACATTCTTAAAGCTCATCCTGGCTGGGCACAGTGGCTCAAACCTGTAATCCCAGCATTCTGGGAGGCTGAGGCGGAGGGTGCTTTGAATCCAAGAGTTCGAGACCAGCCTGGGCAACAAAATGAGACCCATCTCTACAAAAAAATAAAAAAAATTAGCTGAGTGTGGTGGTGTGTGCCTGTGGTCTCAGCTATTTGTTTTTTGTTTGTAAGATGGAGTCTCACTCGGTCACTCAGCCTGGAGTACAGTGGTGCGATCCTGGTTCACTGTCACCCAGGCTGGAGGGCACTGGTGCCATCTTGGCTCACTGCAATCTCCATCTCCTGAGTTGAAGCAATTCTCCTGCCTCAGCCTCCCAAGTAGCTGGGATTACAGGCGTGCACCACTGCACGTGGCTTTTTTTTTTTTTTTTTTTTTTTTTGTATTTTTAGTAAAGACGGGTTTCACCACTTTGGCCAAGCTGCTCTCAAACTTCTGATTTCAAATTATCTGCCCACCTCCACCCCTCAAAGTGCTGGGATTACAGGTGTGAGCCATCATGCTCATCCTGTCCCAGCTACTTGGAAGGCTGAAGTGAGAGGACTGCTTGAGCATAGGCATTTGAGGCTACAGTGAGTTATGATTGCACTTATTGCACTCCAGCTGGGAAAGAGAGTTAGGGGGAAGAAAAGCAGCTCATCCTTACCTGTTAGTCCTCCAATAGGGTGAATATGAGTTCGTCTGCCTTCTACCTGTTACTTGGCATAGTTACCACATTCTCAGACCTACAAAGCCTAGTTCAATCTGTCTCTGGCTATCCATCCTTCCTAACCATCAGCTCTATTTCTATGACAGATCTGCTTTATAGATAAACCCATTCTTATAATATGCAACAGGTGTGGATGGCAGAGAAGGGGCATAATTGAGTAAGTAGAGGAGAGGTCTTGTTGGAATTTCAAGTCTGTTGGTGGACAGGTGCAAGGAACTTCAGGAAACCCACCAGCATGGTCCCCTTACTGGGAAGAAAGAATGGATCAAAACTTAACGGCATTTTTATAGCATGTTAGAGGACTTTGGTGTTTATTTCAAATTAGGGATTTCCTAATTTCCCAAATGAGAAAACTGAGGTTCCACATGGCTAATTTTCTTCCTGGAAGCCATAGAGAAGGAAGGAAGGAAGGAAGGAAGGAAGGAAGGAAGGAAGGAAGGAAGGAAGGAAGGAAGGAAGGAAGGGAGGGAGGGAGGGAGGGAGGGAGGGAGGGAGGGAGGGAGGGAGGGTAAACCTCATTTGAACCCAGCTCCATCTGGCTCCACAACCTGGGAGCTTGCTATGACATTATATTCCCTCATATAATGCTTGGTCCACCGATGAGACAGCCACAGCAATCACTTTTTTTTGTTTGTTTGAGGCAGAGTTTCACTCTTGTGGCCCAGGCTACAGTACAATGGCGCCGTCTTGGCTCACTGCAACCTCCGCCTCCTTGGTTCAAGCGATTCTCCTGTTTTAGCCTTCCAAGTAGCTGGGATTACAGGCACCCGCCACCATGCCCGGCTAATTTTTTTTTATTTTTAATAGAGATGGGGTTTCACCATCTTAGCCAGGCTGGTCTCAAATTCATGACCTCAGGTGATCCGCCTACCTCGGCCTCCCAAAGTGCTGGGATTACAGGTGTGAGCCACCATGGCTAGCCAGCAGCCACTTCTTAAAAGACAGGAAAAAAGAAAAGAAAAGAAAAGAAAAAGATAGTGGAGGCTGGGCACTGTGGCTTACACCTGTAATCCCAGGACTTTGGGAGGCTGAGTTGGGTGGATCACCTGAGGTCAGGAGTTCGAGACCAGCCTGTCCAACATGGTGAAATCCTGTCTCTACCAAAAATACAAAAACATAGAGCAAAAACAAATAATGAAATGTCATTTCAAAGAGGACTTAATTCTTGACATATACATATGCATGGAAGCAGTGAGAGTGTGCTGATGGATCTCTTGAGGATTCTTGCCTCTATATCCCAATAGACTTGAAGTGAAATTGCAACTAAGACTCTTTCCTACCTGTTTAATTACCAACCCCCACTTCTCCCTCCACACTTATGTACACACACATGTGTGCATACAGATATAGAAGTATACAAATAAGGTCCCTGAATACCCAATTTTTTGCTTCTCTCCGAGAGAATGAATTAGATTTAGAGGAGTGTCATTCAAAGTACAGAGAATAATTCTTCCCTTCATCAATATTTACCTAACTCATCATTGTCATCACTCACTCATCAGTTTTTGCTGTGTGGACAGAGAGAAGATTAAAGGAGCTTTAGCTGGTCCTGAATTGTTAAGTTCCTGGAATTGTCAGATGGGAAATGGGTCATGTAGTTTGAGATTTCACTTTTAAGCATCTCCCAAAACCTAGCTTGGTCAGAGCAACTCACAGCAGCCCCTTCCTGTATGGGTAGCAACAAGGACTCATGCCCAAGCCCTCTGATAGCCAGAGGTAATCCCCCTGTAGCTATGTATTTATTTTTTAGAGGAATCTCACTCTCTTGCCCAGACTGGAGTGCAGTGGCATGATCTTGGCTCACTGCAACCTCCACCTCCTGGGTTCAAGCGATTCTCCTGCCTCAGCCTCCTAAATAGCTGGGATTACTAATTTTTGTCTTTTTAGTAGAGACAGGGTTTTGCCCTGTAGGCCAGGCTGACCTGTGCCTTTTAAAAGTGATGTGGATGGTATAAATTATACAAACTTTAAATACCACCCATACTATTCCTACTATCTCATTTAAACCAGAGTTGTGATTAAATTATGTATTTATGGAGTGAAATTGAGTAACAGTAAATTACCAAGAGCCTTGACATGTATCTTCCACCAGCTCTATGATATGCTCTTAATGAAAAATTCTGGTCCAGCGTGATGGCTTACATCTGTAATCCCAGCACTTTGGGAGGCCAACGTGGGCTGACCACTTGAGGCCAGGAGTTCGAAACCAGCGTGGCCAACATGGTGAAGCCCCAGCTCTACCAAAAATACAAAAATTAGCCGGGGATGGTAGCACACACCTATAATTGCAGCTACTCAGGTGGCTGAGGCATGAGAATCATGTGAACTTGGGGGTCAGAGGTTGCAGTGAGCTGAAATCACTCCCACTGAACTCCAGCCTGAGTGACAGAGCAAGACACTGTCTCAAAAAAAAAAAAAAAAAAAGAGAAAGAAAAATTCTGAAAGTGTTTAAATTCTATGCAAAGCAGAGCACATTTATTAACCCAGATAAAAATAGATGTCTACTATGTATAGCTATATATATATATATATACACACACAAACACATATAAAGCTACCTAAAACTTTAGACCAAGTTATACATTATTTGTGACTCTAGTTATTTATTGTTATTTCAAGCAAAATTGGCCCAAAATAATGACTCATATTATACTCATGTCTAATATTTGAGAAGTGAGGAAACCGCTATGGTTTTTATATATCAAATTTCAAAACCTAATAGTTAAATTATATTTATCTTCCATGGCCTGAGCTCTAATACCAACTATGCCATTAATGAGTGGTGTGACATTGGCAGGTTGATAAATTTTTCTGGACCACTGTTTCTTCAGGAGTAAAATCATAGGAAAAGAACAAAACCCATGGTAGCATTAATATTCCAGAGTTCGTCACATGTCAAGGCAGATCTCTAAGAAAACTGACTACAAGAATAGTTACAGTGCATTCCTGGTCAAATCTCCATCCTCCATTTTTTATTTTATTTTATTTTTTGAGATAGAGTCTCGCTATGTCACCTAGGCTGGAGTGCAGTGGTACAATCTCGGCTCACTGCAACCTCTGCCTCCTGGGGTCAAGTGATTCTCCTGCCTCAGCCTCCCGAGTAGCTGGGATTACAGGCACAAGCCACCACACTCAGCTAATTTTTGGATTTTTAGTAGAGACAGGATTTCACCATGACAGCCAGGCTGGTTTCAAACTTCTGACCTCAAGTGATCTGGCTGGCCTTGGCCTCCCAAGGTGCTGGGATTATAGGCATGAGCCACCACACCCGGCCTTCCATTCCCCATTTTCTGCCCTCTAACCTACAGCGCCCTCCTATAAGCAGTCCAACTAAATCCACTACACATAGCCAAAGGAAAAAAAAAAATAAAGAGAAAATTAAAAAATATATATATATAGTAACTGAGTGTCTAGTAATGCTAGAATGTTAGGCATTTACCTTATTTAATCCTTATTAATATTACGGATGAGACTCAGAAATTTTAGATACC
The DNA here is from genome assembly GCF_049350105.2 of Macaca mulatta. Taxonomy (NCBI): domain Eukaryota; kingdom Metazoa; phylum Chordata; class Mammalia; order Primates; family Cercopithecidae; genus Macaca; species Macaca mulatta. Next base: position 8,217,159 of record NC_133425.1, on the reverse strand, counting down.
ACTAACAAGAAAAATGATGGCAAAAACACCAAAAATAACAACAGCAGTAGTTGTAACAGTTACATTTTTCCGACCCTTACTATTTTCCAGGTAATGCTCTACATGCTCTGTTCACTTAACCTTCTTGCTGACGATAGGCTTCGGTTTCAATTACAATTTTCACTTTCCTTGTGACGATACCAAAAAACAGAAAGGCTAACGATCTGCCGAGGATTATTATATCTGCAACTTACCTGATATTTATAGAACAGTGATCTAATCTGGACAATGACAGATTATATTCTACACCAGGAAAGTAAATTGAGAATTTTTTTTTAAACAATGAACTTGAATACTTCAACATTTCTTTATGTAGATTCCTTTTTTAAGGTATGTGATTGCCATTTCCTCTAAGAAGAAAGCAGAAACTGAGGGATATCCATATCACAATTACTCAGCTCCCAATTCTACAGAGTTGTGTAAACCAAAAGTAAAATTCTAAGGCCCCCCAACCATCTACATGGACCCCTCCTCTCAGCCAGGGCATTCCAAAGTTGAGCTGAAAAACTGATTCAGGCCATAACAGGAATGCCTCATGATATCCACCTCCCTTTTGGAATTCAGGAAAAGCCAACCAGCATTTCATCAACACAGACCTTAAGTCTGATAAGAAACATTTACAGTCTAATCTCACTGCAGCCTGCTACCTGGAGCCCTCATCCACATGATAAACCTTTGGTCTCCACAACCCCTTATCCTGACCCAGACATTCCTTTCTATGGATAATAACTCTTTTAACCAATTGTCAAGAACATGGAAGCCCAGCCCACCATACCCTTGTTTCCAGGTGTCCCACCTTTCCAGACCGAACCAATGTAAATCTCACATATATTTGATTAATGCGTCATGTCTCCCTAAAATGAATGAAACCAGGCTGTTCCTTGACCTCCATGAGCATGTGTTCTCAGGATCTCCTGACGTCTGCATCACTCATGTCGCTCAGAATATCTTCAAAGTTTTACAGAGTTTCACTCTTTTCATTGACATATAAATGGTCAACACTCAGAAAATTCCAAAAAAGAGAGCATATTAATAAGACTTTCCTATAGGAGATACATTACTTTGCATGGCTTCTATTAGCCAAATTGGTGAGCCAGATATTTCTTTCAGAAAATGTCCACATTAGAATTCTTACCTTTTACAAATACACATTAAAATACCAACAAAGAAAAGTATCTGCTTCAAAAGATCCATTGTGCATGTGTGGTGGTTGTAGGGGGGATGTGGGAATGCAGATAAAAAGGAAACAGAGTTGGTCGTGAGTTGGCAATTGTTGAATCTGGGGGATGAGTATCTGTGGATCCATTACACTATTTTGATTTCTTCCAGACATAGTTGAATTTTCCAGAATAAAAATTTAGAAGAAAAACATCATTTTTGCTAACATTTTAAAGGTAAAATTATTGGCTCGTGGATCTTAAAAATTTCAGAGACCAGCTTTTAAAAGAAACTCTTTTGGAGCATTCGAAAAGAACCTCTTTAAAGCGTTTTGGGCATAGGCTTTCAAGAGGCAACAATTTTATCTACTTTGAATTACCAATGCAGTATGGAATTACCCTACCTCTAGCTGTATGAGGTTTTGTTTTAATATTAATCTAATGCTATCCTCTCTCAGTCTTAGTTTTGTATCTGTGAAATAGGGGTCATAGTCATAATTACCTTATAGTGCTTCTGTGAATATTTTATAGGGATGTCAAGTGCTTAGGCTGGCATATACAGGAAACAATTAAGCAATGAAAAAAATGTAGCCCTTAATATCCTCCCCAGAGCATTTTATGTTTCTGGATACATAGTAGGGAGTCAATTAGTCAATGACAGATGAAGGAAGAAAGTAATGATAATAGGAGAGGCACTAACAAAATGCATTCATCCAATTAGGTGTTATCTACATTTCACAAAGTCACCAAAAAGTTTTTATTTGTTTGTGTTTGTGCCTACGCTCATTGAGAGTTGGTTCAACAACTTGGTAATTAAAACAAATATCTTGCATTTCCAACAAACTTAACGGGATAAAACGGAAGGCAATTACTCAACTCTGATTTAGGCTTAATAGGCAGCATCCCTTAATTTATTCTAATTTAATATTCAAAAGAATATCCTTAAGGTAATATCCTTGCACAGCTCGCAATGACTGCAACACACCAAATTAAGGCCAGCATCCATCAAGTGCACAGGAGCTGAACCCCCGGAGCAGAAAGCAAACCTCAGATCTAAGGAAATGCCCGCAGTCAGCCTGATGCAGGCAAAACACTCTTGTGCATTGAGAAGACACCCTCTTGCCATTATCCAAACTTAGCTCATTAACCCCCAGATATGCAATCACTGCCTGAGTGTAAGCAAAGCAGACATATTTACACATCGGCGCAGATTGGTCCCCAGTCACACAAACCCAAGGGTTCCATTAGCAACCAATGTGCAGGCTAGCATCCCTCCTGTCTAGGATTTAGACCACAGGATCCTGGCCCAGGATAAACTCTGTGGCATACCTTAGAGACATGCGTGCTCTGTGCTCCACAGCCCACCTCGCCTCTACAAGGCACTTTCCATTCTTCTGATTAAAACAAGGAAGATGTCTCACTTGGCTACCACACTGATTCTCAAATCTGCTAATCACCATTTGAATGAGGCATATTACATTTAGGAATAAGATGACAGCAAAGTATGTAGGGGAGCCTGTGCTTGTGTGTACATGAACAATGGGGATAAGTTACGCATTTTTGAATATTCAAGGATGACAGATTTTGACTGCAAATACTACTGAAGGTATGAGTTATCTACTGCCATGAGACAAATTACCCCGAAATGTAATGGCTTAAGACAACAATAACCATTTATTATTGCATGAGAACACTGACAGGAAGAGAGAGAGAGAAACATTTCCTTTATATGATCGAGTGTTAGAAGTAACATGGTATTGCTTCTGCTACATTCTATTCTATTCGTGGGGAGGAAGATGACGTTCCACTTTTTGAAGGGAAATTGTCAAAGACTTGGAGATATCATCTGAAGCCACCACTCTGAACATACGCTATACACCAGGAACCATGCTAAGCACGTTACTTCTGCTGCCTCCCCTAATTCTGACCATACACTTTGAGCTATGTATTATTATTATTATTATTATTACCCCACTTCGATAAGAAAATTAGGCCAGATAGGCATGTAGCTCAAGGTCACTCAATTAGGTTCTTTAAATAAGCTTGTTTTTCTTTTCTTTTTCTTTTTTTGAGATGAGGTCTCACTGTCACCCAGGCTGGAGTGCAGTGGAATGATCTTGGCTCACTGCAACCACTTCTGCCTCCTGGGCTCAAGCAATCCTCTTATCTCAGCCTCCTGAGTTGCTGGGACCACACACAGGCAAATGCTACCAGGCCAAGCTAATTTTTTTCTATTTTTGGTAGAGACAGGGTTTCACACCATGTTGCCCAGGCTGGTCTCAAACTCCTGAGCTCAAGTCATCTGCCAGCCTCGGCCCTCCAAAGTGCTGGGATTACAGGCGGGAGCCACCGTGCCGGGTCTAAATTGACCTTTCAGGTGATACCCAAAGTGTGGCCCCTCTCCCTCTGAGATCCACTGAATTGAGCAAAGAGCCTCACAACCTTTTCCTTTAAAAAAAAATCTCGAGATCATATTTTTTGACTCCACATATGAGTGAGAACATGGTACTTCTCTCTCTGTGCTTAAGTCATTTTACTTCACCCGATGACCTCCAGTTCCGTCCATGCTGCTGTAAATGCCATGACTTAGTTCTCTTTTTAAAAAATTCCTTCTTTTTATGGCCAAATAGTATTCCATTGCATACATATTCCACATTTTCTTTGCCCCTTAGCCCAATGATGGACAGTGAGGTTGATTCCATATCTTGAGTATTGTAAGTAGTGCTGCAATAAACATGGAAATGCAGGTATCCCTTTCGAATACTGATCATGACATAGGCTCTGCATGTAAAAAATACTCATTTATTACATAAATACCTAAAATATTCTGTATCAATAAAAGAAATAAAGTAAAACATCATGAAAAAGAAAATCGCAAGTGCAGCAGCTTCAGTCCTGACTGAAGAGCTGCTTTCACAGCGACTCAAGTTTCCGCTCTGTGGTTCTACAGCCAGAATCCCTAGACCAGGAACTGGAGCTAGGTATACACTAGGAACACTCTTTGTACCAGAAGCCCAGGAAGTTCCCTGTCTCATTGTGGGTGGCAGAGGAGCATTGCAAACTGTCTCTGCAATGCCACTGTCATATGCCTACCCTCAAGGCCTCTCGGACAGCAGCTCTAGCCCAGTGTGCAATTGCATCCCCTCCCGGACCCCTGGCTGGTGGGCTGAGAGGATGAGCATTAACTTTAGTGATAGCTACTCTGGCTTTTCAGTACCATGTTTTTTAGTGTTTTTGTTTTTTTAAGCCCCCAAACACCGGTATTTTGTTGTTCAATAACTTCGTTTTGACAAATAATAATAATAATAACAATAATAATGAAATCCCAATTATTGATTTCTTAAGATGAACAGCGGTAAACACTGTGTGAACATTTCAGACATGGAAAATGAATACTCGTTTGGAAAGTGTTCTGACCATACTTCTTCGCCACCCCCTTTTAAATCCTTCCAATTTGTTTTCGTTTTAATGAGATGGAGTCTCGCTCTGTCCCCTAGGCTGGAGTGTGCAGTGGTGTGATCTTGACTCAATGTGACCTCTGCCTCCTGGGTTCAAGCAATTCTCCTGCCTCAGCCTCCAGAGTAGCTGGGATGACAGGCGCCTGCCACCACACCTGGATAATTTTTGCATTTTTAGTAGAGACGAGGTTTCACCATGTGGGCCAGGCTGGTCTCAAACTCCTGATCTCAGGGGATCTGCTTGCCTTGGCTTCCCAAAGGGCTGGGATTACAGGCATGAACCACTGCACCTGGCCAAGATGGCTATTATGTTTGAAAAATTGAATATAAGTGTTGGCAAGGATGTGGAGAAATTGGAACCCTGGTGCACTGCTGATGGAAATGCAAAATGATGCAGTGTTATGAAAAAGACTATGGTGGTTCCTAAAAAAAACACAATAATAAATTACCCTATGATCCATCAATTTCACTTCCAGCTATATACCCAAGATAACTGGAAGCAGGGATTCTGAAAGGTGTTGTACACTCCTGTTCATAGCATCATTCACAGTAGCTGAAGCATGGAAGGAATCCAAGTGTCTATCGATGGATGGAGGGATAAGAAAAATGTGGTTTATACATACAATGGAATATAATTCATCCTCAGACAGGGAAGAAATCTTGTCACATGTGATGACACGGATGAACCTTAAGGATATTATGGCTAAGTGAAATAAACCAGTAACAAAAAGACAAACACTGAATGATTCCACTTACATAAGATACTAGAGCAGTCAAATTCATAAAGACAGAAGGTACAATAGTAGTTGCCAGGGGCTGGGGGAAGGTAGAATGGGAGTTAATGTTTAATGGATACAGAGTTTCAGTTTTACAAGATGAATAATGTTCTAGAGATGAATAGTGGCCGTGATTACACAACCATGTGACTATATTTAATGCCTCCAAACAGTGTAATAGAAAGTTAAAATGGTAAATTTTACATTATATCTATTTTACACAACTCAAAAACAAATTTAACAAAAAGAGATTAGTGGAAGTTGAGAAATGTGCCTGGGCACTTCAGTATCTGGTGCAACTCTCTACGGAAGATGCCTAGGGCTGGATGTTTGGGCACCCTGTGGACAGGCCCATGGGAGGAGGAAGTGAGGCCTACTACCCACAGCCAGCACGAACTCACCTGCTTATGGGTAAGACACTTGGAAGTGGATCCTCCCAAGGATGTAATTGGCCAAGGACTGTTACGGTTTTAATGTTTCCTCCAAAATGCAGGTTGAAGTTTAATTGCCAATGTAATGGTATTGAGAGGTGAGGCTTTTAGAAGATGATCTCGGCTGGGCATGGTGGCTCATGCATGTAATCCCAGCACTTAGGGAGTCTGAGGCAAGTGGATCACCTGAGGTCAGGAGTTTGAGACCAGCCTGGCTAAGAGGGTGAAACCCCATCTCTACTGAAAACACAAAAAAATTAGTCAGTTGTGGTAGTGCATGCCTGTAATCCCAGCTACTTCGGAGGCTGAGGCAGGGGAATCGCTTGAGCCCAGGAGGTGGAGGTTGCAGTGAGCCAAGGTCATGCCACTGCACTCCAGGCTGGGTGACAGATGGGACTCCATCTCAAAAAACAAAAACAAGAACAAAAGAAAACCAATAAAAACAAACAACAACAACAACAAAAACCCAAGGTGATGAGGTCATGAAGGCTCTGCCCTCATGAATGGATTATTGCAGGAGTGGGTTAGCTACCGCAGGACTGATTGAGTTTTCACTGGAGTGGGTTAGTTATCTTGGGAGTGGATTCCTGATTAAAAGGATGAGTTCAGTCCCCTGGTTCTCTTGCTCACTGCTCGCCTCCTCCCTCTCACATGTGCTCTTGCCATGCGATACCTTTCACCACATCCTCCTCAGATACCAGTGCCATGCTCTTGGACTTCCCAACCTCCAGAATCATAGCTGAATACACTTATTTTTCTTTATAAATTACCCAGTTTGTGACAGACCACAGGAAACAGACCACCACAAAGAGCTTGGCACAAGCAAGAGTAAGGATTAGATCCACTGACTAGAAGCTGTCTGACTTTGAGTTTATGAGCCTCTCATTAGTTTCCTCATCTCTCAAATAGGGATAGAAACTGGCAAAGACAAAGCATTGTGGTGGTTGGGGGGTGGGATTTGTCTTCCATTGTAGGGTGGCAGAGAGTGTGAATTGACAAAGTCCTTGGGCGAAAAAATTGGCAAGATGTCCCCAGCCTTAAAATGAGCATCCTCATTGATGTAGTAGGTTCTACTTCTGGGATTATAGCCCGCCAGTCCAAGGCAGCAGAGGCTTGTTACACATTTAGTGGTTCATGCACATATAAACACACACACACACATATATGTATGTATATATGTGTATGTATATGTGTGTGTGTGTGTAGATAGATAGATAAGATAGACAGATAGATAGATAGATAGATAGATAGATAGATAGATAGATAGATAGATCGATCGATCGATCAACTTTTTTTTGGTAGCAACAAATAGCAAACAACCCCTAAATGCCCATCAGTAGAGGACAGGTTAAAAATGTTATGCCATATCTACACAGCAGATTAGTAGTAAAGAAAGGCCAACGTGTTCTGAATTTTTCTTAAAACCACAACTTTTATAATATAAATCACTAAATATTTATTCAATATCTGCTATTCTAAATGTTAGGCATACAGCAATGGAAAACAAGCCAACAAAACCTGATTTCTACATCCAAAGAGTTTACAATCCAGAAAGGAGAAGATAGGAAATAAGTATATGTATATGGGGGTGGGGGTGGGGTAGATTCTCTCTCTCTCTCTCTCTCTCTATATATATATATAATATACATACAAATACACAGAAGACTCGGCTATGGCAAGGGGGCAGGGAGTATTGGATAGCAACATGCTATTTCAGTTAAAATTGATCCAGAACATTCTCTTACAAGATGACATTTGCTCATACACTGAATGAAGTCAGAAAACCGTGTAGCTTTCTGAGAGAGATATATGTATAAACATACAAAAAGATGTTACACCGCTTAAAAAAATGGGAAACTAGGCCAGGCATGGTGGCTAACACCTATAATCCCAGCAACTTGGGAGCCCAAGGCGGGCGGATTACTTAAGGTCAGGAATTCAAGACCAGCCAGGCCAACATGGTAAAACTCCATCTCTACTAAAAATACCAAAATTAGCCAGGTGTGGTGGCGGGTGACTATAATCCCAACTACTTGGGAGGCTGAGGCAGGAGAATCATTTGAAACCAGAAGGCGGAGGTTGCAGTGAGCCGAGATCACACCACTGCACTCCAGCCTGGGCGACAGAGACTCCATCTCAACCACCACCACAACAACAAAAACAGCCATCCTGATGGGTGTGAGGTGGTATCTCACTGTGACCTTGATTTGCATTTCTCTAATGATTAGTGATATTGAGTATCTTCTTATGTGCATATTGGCCATTTGTATATATCTTTTGCAGAAACGTCTATTCAAATCCTCTGCTCAGTTTTGAATCAGCTCTGTTGTTGAGTTTTAGGAGTTCTCAACAGATTCTCAATATTAATCTCTCATCAGAGATGGGATAATATCTCTCTTCTTCTCTTTATTTCCCTAGCACAGATTGAGGGGCCGACATGGAGCTCCTCATCATTCAAGAGCAGGCCGAGTAAACCAGCATAACCAGCAGGGCTGGTTTGCTTTGGGAGAGAGGGGATAAGCAAGGATGTGCAAAGAAGACAGAGATCTTGCTCTATTTTTCCTATTACTTCCTGGACAAGCTGGCCAGAGTCATTCTGATTCCTGACGAACTATGGGGTAAGAAACGCACAGTGGGTATTTTCCTTCCACACATTCTCTGTCCTCCATAAGGGCTAAAGCAGTGTTTTTTAAATGTAGGTCAGGATGAAAAGAGATTTAACTTTTAATGTTTGAATTAAAACAGCATGAGCAACTTCTTTGAATACAATAAAAAAAGCTACAGGATATTCCGTGAAACAATCATTTCTAACTATTTTCCTCTGCATTTCATAAATAATAAATGTGTTAAAAAAAAAAAACCCTGTAGTAACACATTCTCTAATACACTAGTTATGCAAGCTGGATATAACTCTGAGAATCTCTAAATGTGAGAAAAATTGAATTTGGTGGTACTTTTTTTAAGCTAAAAATTAAATTTCCCCGGCCCCATGCAGACCTTTTCCCTCACAGCTACAGTCATAACTGGATTTTTAAGCCTCCTGAAAACATTGTGGTTTGCAATAACGCAAAGCACTGTGTCAAAAACTGCTTAGAATACAGAAAAGCACGCTTCTGATATATACCAGGGAACGGCTGTTTACCTGGTGGAGGCATCAGTACTGTTTGTGGATGTCCTTTTGACAATGGTGACATGCACCGGGAATCTAACCTTGCCTATGTTCACATTATGAATTTAAAAAACAAGCCAGAGCCCTCTTTTACCAGAGCTTCCCCGGTTTCCTACCTCTAATTCAACCCTTAGCAATATCGTCTTCTTCTCTGTGATAAAGGGTAGCATCCAAGCAGTTAACAACACACTTGGCTTCAAAGAGTACAATGTGTTTGCTCTGAAGGTAGCACGGTGTCCAGGAGAAGAGATGTGTTTAATAAAGTATTGAAGAGTTGCAATATGGGCCCGTGAATAAAACACTAGACTGGGGATTGGGGCAAGCATGCTGTTTTCCTGGCGTCTTCCTAACTGGCTCACGTCTGCTCCCTTGGAACTCAAGCATGCGTGTGCGTGAATGACTCTAGCACCGTGAACATCTTTACTTCCCAGCGACAAGAGATGACATCTGCTTTGGGGACTCGAAGCCCAGATATCTGACAACGGATGCTTTACTGGGCTCCATTTCTAAGTTTCTGTGGTGATGATGGTGGTGGTGGTGGTTTTAAGTGGCTGATTTTTTTGTATGTGTTATTGTTCTTTTTCTGTGTGCATATGTGTTTTCACAGTGGAAAGAAACCAAACAATTTGAAATGATGAAACACATACACATATGCAACCGTGATTGACTGGCAGACGTTTTAGTCTTTTACTTACCACTCTGACCTCACAGTTCTTCAATCATTTGAGGGCTACTTTTGAAGAATCCCACATGAATGCAAGGCTGCTAGAGATCTTGGGAGCTACAGGGTAACTGTCCAACACATTGCTGATCCCAAGGAATTTATAATTTCCTTGGGCCAACAAGGTTACCCTGGATAAAGCGATTAGAGAAGACAAGAGGGTGCATAATTAACGCATTAAAGCAGTCTTATTTCTGAGTTCAACGCTCTTTCCTCAAGCATGTCCTGAGCTCTTTGCTGCCAGCTCACCCCTTCATTATCCTACAACAACCTCTGCTCCCACAGGGCCCTTTGCTGGCTCCACAAATCAGGACTCTCTTTTCCTCTTTCCTTCCCCCCGCCCCCGTCTTCCTCCAGATCCCCTTCGTCCCTGATCTGATGGTTCACAACGTTGGCTGTGAGCTTTTAAAAATCTGGATGCCCAGGGATCCTCAGACCAATTAAATCAGAATCTTCGGGGACAGTGCCCAGACATCAATCTTTTCTAACACTCCCCATGCAAGGCCCGTGTGCAGCCAATGCTGAAAACCCCAATCATACACACTAAGAATTGTGCCATCTGCTGAAGGGACTGAAGGCAACCAAAGTAAAGCAGCAGCTCCCAGTCATTTGGGGCTTCAACCCAAGTTGGGGAAATTATAAATCTAGAGGAGTGGGGGTTGGGGGTGGAAGTCAGCTGCAGCAGAACAGCAGCTCAGTGGGAAACTTTAGGCAGATGCAACTACCTTCAAGATTATGACCAATGCCATTATATCATTATATTTAGTGTTTAGATGATGTTTAGCGTATGCTATTAGTATACGTACACACTTGAAGTGATCTGTTGTGAGATCCACATTTTCTATTTCCTTTAGCGTTAGGCTTCTGGCTCTTCAGGGTGGTGGCTTAATTCAACAGAACAAACATGGATCAGGAGGTTTTTAGGTTCCAGGCCTTACATAGGGCACTGACTTACAGGGATAATGAGCCCTGCTACAGCGTCCTAAAATCTGCTCCCCCAAGGGGAAGCAGGTGATACTGACATCCTCACTATTATTCAACATGCAGCAGATGTCTATTACGGACCTACTAAATGTCAGGCACTTTTCGAGGCACCCAGGATACAGCAGTGAATGAAGCAAAAAGGAAAAAAAAAAAAAGAAATATCTGCTCACACAGAGTTTCCATCCATATGGAAAGAGAGAGAGGAAACATTTTTGAAAATGATGATCAATCTGTTAACACAAGACTGTTCAGATTTATTTTTTGAGACAGTCTCATTCTGTTGCCCAGGCTGGAGTGCAGTGGTGTGATCTCAGCTCACTGCAACCTCTACCTCCTGGGTTCGAGTGATTCTCGTGCCTCAACCTCCCAAGTAGCTGAGACTACAGGTGTGTGTCACCACGCCTGGCAAATTTTTCTATTTTTAGTAAAGATGGGAACTGGCAGCTTCAGCAGGACCTGGGGATTTGTTAAAAAAGCAAATCCCTGAGCCCCTCCCAGACCTAACAATTCAAAACTTCTGAGGATTCTCTCTAGGGGATCAAACCCTCTAGGAGAAGTTAATGCAAACTCAAGCTTGAGGCCCACAGGTGTAGGACAAAAAATGGTGGGTGGATTTAGGTAACGAAGGGTTAATAGCAATAGGTGGTGGATTAGCAACTGCTTGACAAGCTGGCTGAGAAGCTGGCAGAGGCCAGACTAAGGGAAGGAGGAGCAACTGCATTCCAGCAATGACAACAAAATACAGGCCCTGCGGGAGTACTTGCTAGGAGAATATGCAGGTTCTAAGTGAAAAATAGTCACGTGGCTGTTTATGTATTTTGTATCAGCATGGGACAGAAAGATCAAAAAGATAATTTTAAGAACTCAAGAGACCCAGAAGCAGCATTGAAAAGTTCAGTCTCCAAGATGTGTGTTCTCTTTCACCAGTTCGTAAAGGAATTCAGGGGAAGAAGAGCTACACGGCATTTTTACCTTCACCATGCACAGATGTTTACTCAGCTCGCAAAGCTGTGTCTTCTGCACCTTCAAGACAAAGGGAGAAGAGAGCCCCAGCATGCAACTCGCATTATCTTTCAAAGGCAGAGCCTGCAGGATTCCTCCCTGCAATTTTCCACAAAGCCTCTCTCTGGCTTGCAGCCTATAAGGCTGCTGCAAATGTCATTAACTTAATCAACCCGCTGAACCTAATATCTCCATCTGAACACCAATCAGGAGCAGGGGAAATTCTGAGGCCTGCTGTGTGTTGAGGATCCCAACGGGTATCTTCCGCAGGCGTGTCCCCTGTGGTACAACTCTGTGTACCCAGTCACTGCCAAATAAGATTTTTTTTAAATTTTTCCTTTGAGATGGAGTCTTGCTCTATTGCCCAGGCTGTAGTGCAGTAGTGTAATCTCGGCTCACTGCAACCTTCTTCTCCGGCTTCCAGGGAGTCTCCTGCCTCATCCTCTGGAGTAGCTGGGATTACAGGTGCATGCCACCATGCCTGGCTAATTTTTTGTATTTTTAATAGAGACAGGGTTTCATCATGTTGGCCAGGCTGTCTCGAAGTGCTGACCTCAAGTGATCCACACACTTTGGCCTCCCAAAGTGCTGGGACTAACATGAGCCACAACACCCCGCCAGCGAATTGAGGTTTTCAAGCATAGAGATCTGAGGGTTGACATCGTTTCCAGGACTACAGACTTAATGATGAATTTAGGTGACTAAAATAAATTAATTGTAAAAGTAAATAAATAAAAAGATGATAAAACAAAATTACATACAGAAATGTAACTACAGATTTTTTTTTTTTAAATCACATAACCTTGCAAGGAACTCACCAAGGGTAATTTCACCAGGCTTATTTTATTCCTATTTCTAAATATCATGCCTACCTGGGGGACTTCCCGTTCTTTGCTTGTCTGTGTTTGGATGTTTAAAATCAACTTTGACATATTTACTATCAAATACTTGCTCAAATAGCAAGCTGTTAAGACATTCCAGGCCCTATTCTACGCCCTTTGTAGCCACTATCTTATTTATTGATGCTCCCAAATATTTATGGATTGCCTCCTCTATGCCACCAACTAGTCTTACTGCTAGAGCTGTGTCAGTGAATAAAATACATCAAAATCCCTGCCCTCCTGAAACTTATATTCACATTGGAATAGGGTGGGTAAGACAATAAATAAATAAATGTGGAGTCCATTCGTCGCATTAAAAAGGATAGGCCAGCTGCGGTGTTTCACTCCTATAATCCCAGCACTTTGGGAGGCCAAGGCGGGTTGATCACCTGAGGTCAGGAGTTCGAGACCAGCGTGGCCAACAGGGCAAAACCCTACCTCTACAAAAGTTAGCGCGGCATGGTGATTTGCACCTGTCATCCCAGCTACTCAGGAGACGGAGGCAGGACAATTGCTAGAGCCCGGGAGGCAGAAGTTGCAATGAACTGAGATCGTACCACTGCACTCCAGCTTAGCCAAGAAAACAAGACTCCATCTTTAAAAAAAAAAAAAAAAAAAAAAAAGGATCAAGGTAGGAATATTTTATCACAGTAAGGACAAGAGGTAGGTACTTGCGTCTCATTATTTTGCAAGTGAGGAAATGGAGGTATCCAGGATACACTCTGGATATGTGTCCTCTCTAAATCTCATGTTGAAATGTGATCCCCAATGTTGGGGGTGGGCATATGTGGAGGGAAATATGTGAGTCACGGAGGTAGGTTCCTCAAGAATGGCTTGGTGCCTGCCATCCCCTTAGTGATGAGTGAACTTTCACTCTGTCAATTCACATGAGATCCGGTTGTTTCAAGGAGCCTGGCACCTCCTCCCCCGTCTCTTGCCTGTTTCTCTCCCCTGCCCAACATGCTTTCCATGATGAGTTGAAGCTCCCTGAGGCCTCACCAGAAGCTGAGCAGATGCTGGAGCCATAACCGCATAGCCTGAAGAAAAATAAACCTCTTTTCTTTATAAATTACCCAGTCTCAGGTTTTCTATTTATTTATTTATTATTTTATTTATTTATTTATTTTTGAGACAGAGTCTTGCTGTCACCCAGGCTGGAGTGCAGTGGTGCAATCTCAGCTCACTGCAACCTCCACCTCCCAGGTTCAAGTGACTCTCATGCCTCAGTCTGCTGAGAAGCTGGGACTACAGGCATGCACCACCACACCTGACTAATTTTCGTATTTTTAGTAGAGACAGGGTTTCACCATGTTGGCCAGGATGGTCTCAAACTCCTAACTTCAGGTGATCTGCCTGCCTCAGTCTCCAAATTGCTGGGATTACAGGTGTCAGCCACCACACCTGGCCTTCAGGTATTTCTTTATAGCAATGCAGTATGGACTAATACACTCAGAGAGGTTCAGTCACTTGCCTAAAGTTTCATGGCTAGAAGGTGCCAAACCTGTATTAGAATTCAAAAGAGGCTATTAATTAAGCTTTGATGTCTGCACTCCTGACCACTTTCCTGGCCTTCTACTGCTTTAAAGCCTAGAAAATGGCAGTCAAGGGGTAAAGAGTAAAGTGTGTGTGGGTATATCTGATGCATCTTCCATGCTTCCCTGCTGATTCACTTTCCATCCCATTCCACACTGCTCTCTGCCCTGGAAGATGGTCAGCCATCATTAACAGAATATCACACCTTTTTATTTATTTATTTTTGAGATGCAGTCTTGCTCCATCACCCAGGCTAGAGTGCAGTGGTGTGATCTTGGCTCACTGCATCCTCCACCTCCCGGTTTCCAGCAATTCTCCTGCCTCAGCCTCCTGAGTAGCTAAGATTGCAGGTGTGCACCACCATGCCCGCTAATTTGTGTATTGTTAGTAAAGATGGGGTTTCACCACGTTGGCCAGGCTGGTCTTGAACTCGTGACCTCAGGTGATCCTCCTGCCTTGGCCTCCGAAAGTCCTGGGATTATAGGCGTGAACCACCGCATCTGGCCAGGATACCACATCTTCTAGCAGCCTGTGGGGCTGGGCTGATGGAGAGCTCAGGCAATCAACTGAAGTCCAGGAGCGGGGACCAGGGTATTTATTCTCAGACTTGCACTGGACCAGCTGCTTTCCTATCTCCTTTGGAATTCTAGAAATCACTTGCTCTTATTGCCCTCTGGGCTTAGGGGTGATAACAACTCTTGTACAAACAGCCCAGGGCACTGCACTGTCTATGGTTTGCTTATATGCTGCCCATAGACTTATAAGTAGTTTGTGTATTAAATGCACCTTACATCATGTGATTTGGGTATGTGCTGGATGGTCATTCTCAACAATGGCCAAAAGGAAATACAGATATATAGATCCCCTTGTTTAAGACTTCCCGAAGACACCTAGAAATGGAAATGCTCACTATGATGTGCTCTGTGACACCATCATCACGTAATCCCTCCTGTGATGAAGGCTGACTTCCTGATTTATTACTCATAGTCACCACACAATAAGGAAATTACTGGAAAATGTTTAAAATCTTCTCAGAAGACTTCCGAATTTTTGGAGTGGTTGATGCAGTGAGGCCCAAAACATAGCCTAAGTTTACTCCACCCTCACCTGGCTTAGAGGTGGCTATATACTTCACATTCAACAGCCAGCAAGTAAAAGAATCACACCTTCATTTATTCCACACACACATAAAAAGCCAACTCTCTCCTGGGAATGAAAACACAGACACAGGAAAATAAAAGATTTTAAATGTGGAAAAACACAGCGAAGAAAATGAGCTAAAGGATTAGCAACCACCCACAAATTCAGGAAGAAGCAAGACAGCCTGGCAGTGCTCACTGCAGAGAGCAAAACCCAGCAGCCACTGCTGTGCCAGCTGCCAGATGTTCTTCAGTGGGCTTGCAAGGGGCTGCAGCACATGAGACTTGCCATTACCACCTAACACTTGGAACCGAAAACCAGTGCTTTCCAATATCTGAATCAGTTATAGTTTATATCAATGTAGGATGCTCAAGTCTTTCTGCCATCAATGCCAATGGCTCAGATCTCTCCATTGTAGCAAGAACCACTGAATTTCACCTAATCCCCAGCCTCCGTTTCACATCCTCCCCTGTGTGTAAGGTGCCCCTGAAGTTGTACAGGGAACATCCTGTGTGAAGAAAGGTGTAGACCCTAAAATCTGAGCAGTGATTAACCTGAATAGTAATTCCAGCTGCCAGTTCACAATAGCAGTTATATATATTTTAAATAGCCACAGGGTGTTAGGCATTGTGCTAGTTTTGTAAATATTCTAATTCATACAATATTTAATTGGTGTGCAGATGCTAAGGTGACTGTCACTGATCCCTGACTTCCTGTATTTGCACCCTTGCATAATCTCTTCCTTTTGATTATGGGTACACCTTGGACTTGCTTCCAACCAACAGAATACAGAAGTGATGGAAAGTTACATGGTGATTATGTTCGTGTGTGTGTGTGTATACAACATACATCTTCATATATATACAGAGACACATATATATGTTGATATATATATGAACATTATCACAGTATAACTTTCCATCACCTTTGCCTGCCATATTGTCTATTGACTGAAAGCAATCCCAGGAAAAAAATATGTATATATATTACATAATTTATATATATATACACACATAAATTGTTCTTTCTCCACTGCTTGAAGAAGCAAGCTGTCATGTTATGAGAGGACCTATGGAAAAGACCATGTAGGAAGGAACTATGGGTGACCTCTGAAAGCTGAACGCAGCCTCTGGAAGATGAACATGCCTTCTGGCCAACAGTCAGCAAGAATCCAACAATCTCAGACGTACGGTCAAAGGAAATATATCATGCCAACAAGCTGGGTGATCAGGGAAGCACCATCCCCAGTTTAGCCTCCAAATGTGAACACAATCCACCTGACACATTCCGTGCAGCCACGTGAGAGCCTGAACAACGGACACAGCAAAATTGTATCAAACTTCTAACCCACAGACATTGTGAGAAAACAAATGTGTGCCGTTTTATATTGCTAAGTGTGTGTGGGTAATTTGTAATACAGAACAGAAAACTCATGCATTTAGTTAAGATTAATATCACCATTTCCTAAGTGAAGAGATGGCAGCTTGGGGGAGTTTAGGAAACTTATCAATGGCCACACAGCCAGTGAATGGTGCAGGAGCTCGAACCAACACCTGCCGAGCCCCAAAGTATGTGGGCTTCACCACAACCACATGACTTGGTGTTCCAGTCAAAGAAGGGTCAACTCATCCAGTAACGATAGAATCCATTCTCTGATAGTCATTATAGGCTAGTCAAATAGTGTCCTCCAAAAACCTATGTCCAAGTCCTAATCCCTGATATCTGTGAACATGACCCTACTTGAAAATAAATCTTTTGCAGGTGGTGTAATTAAGTTAAGGATCTCAAGATGGAATCATCCAGGATTCAGGGTGGGTGTTCTTGTAAGAGGAGGAGAAGACACACACATAGACAGAGGGAAAGCCCCCGAGCAGACGGAGGCAAAGATTGCAGAGATGCAGCCATAAACCAAGGGGTGCAAATGATTGGAACCACCAGATACTAGGGAAGAGGCATGGGATGTATTCTCCCTCAAAGCTTCCAGAAGGAGCTAATAACTCCACATCTTGATTTCAGACTTCTAGTTCCCCCAACAGTAATAGAATAAATTTCTGTTGTTTTAAGCCTGCCGCTAGGTGGTCATTTGTTATGGTAGCCCTTGGCAATTACAAGAGCCTCTGTGGTCTCGGTGCTTCCTTTATGTCTAGGACACATCTAACTTTCTAATATCAACTTAAACAAGTCATTTTTATGCTTAAGAAGCAAGAGAAACAGTAGAAAGGACTCCAGTTTTGTGCAGAAGAGAAGAGATTGTATCATGACAATATCAAGAGTGAACTTGACTAAAAGTAGAACAACCATTTGATCCAGCAATCCCACTGATGGGTATCTACCAAAGGAAAGAAGTCATATGAAAAACACATGTGCATACCCATGTTTATAGCAGCACAATTTGCTACTGCAAAAATAAGGAGCCAAACTAAATGCCCATCAACCAATGAGTGGATAAAGAAAATATACCTACACCATTAGCTCTTGGGCCTGGCGCCATGGCTCACGCCTGTAATCCCAGCCCAGCACTTTGGGAGGCTGAGGCGGGCAGATCACCTGAGGCCAGGAGTTCAAGACCAGCCTGGCCAACATGGTGAAACCCCGTCTTCAAAAAAAAAAAAAAACAAAAAATTAGCCAGGCATGATGGCGGGTGCCTGTAATGCCAGCTACTTAGGAGGCTGAGACAGGAGAATGACTTGAACCCAAGAACGGAGGTTGCAGTGAGCCGAGATCGTGCCTCTGCACTCCAGCCTGGGTGATTGAGCAAGACTCTGTATCAAAACCAAAAACATCATTAGCTGTTGTTATTAAATGGAGAAATGGTGTTTGAAATAGGACCCCCCTGCAACTCGATTACAGCCACTTTCTTCCCCACCACCACTTTCTTCTCCATGTTTTACATCAGATAAGGGCCAAGCCTGCACGTGTTGCACTGAAAATACTTGTTTATTGACAAGGAGTGCTTGTGCTCAATGCTCCTGCATACTCCTATGCCCAAGATTAATTATTAAGCATAATATCAATGTGAGACTGCTTCATGTTTTCTGCATTCGGAGGGCAGAAAATGATTTCTTTCTCTGAAACGAACACAGACATGCCTATTGGGTAGGACGCTCAGTGACAAGCAACCACATTTTCACTGAGAAGGGTATGAGATTTCGGTAAGATAAATAAATAATTCATTTTTATGTCCCTGGTTACTTATTCTTTAAATGATGCCTCTGGATATCAGGAGGGAATTGCAACATGAAAGTTATGAGTTAGGGCCCAGGCAGACATCAATTTAATTAACAATTAATTTGACTGGATTTAAGATAGTTATACTCTGCACGTATGAAGTCTTCCTACAGCTATAGTTCAAAAATATTAGTGGGCCCCAGAATCACCCGGGTAGCTTGCTAAAAATTCAGAAACAATGGCACCAAGCCCAGTGGTCTGATTCGGTTGGCCACTATCGAATGGTAGTAATTTGTTTGAACATACCAGGGTTTCTTTTAAAACAAATTTCAAGCCATAGGAGGTAGAGAAATGTCTAAGAGAGTAGGTTCTGGATCTCTCTTAGGAGTTCATGGTTCAAATCCCAGGTCTACTCTTTATTAGTGTGTGATGCTGAGAAGTTTACTAAAAAAATGTGTTTTCCTTTTTTTGATACGGAGTCTTGCTGCCGCCCAGGCTGGAATGCAGTGGTACAATCTCAGCTCACTGCAACCTCCACCTCCCAGGTTCAAGTGATTCTCCTGCCTCAGCCTCCCGAGTAGCTGGGGCTACCGGCTAGCATGCCCAGCTAATTTTTTATTTTTAGTAGAGACAGGGTTTCACCATGTTGTCCAGGCTGGTCTCGAACTCCTGACCTCATGCGATCCACCCGCCTCGACCTCCCAAAGTGCTGGGATTACAGACATGAGCCACTGCACCGGGCCCCAAATGTGCATTTTTAACAAACTTGTAAGTGGCTCTCCTGTAGGCTACCCTGAGACTCAGGTTGAGTAAGAACACCCTAAAGGGATACCCAGGACTCCATGATCCCTCTTTTGACTTGTGTCAGTTTCTTGGTATTTTTCCAGGATTCCTAACAAAGGATGATGTCTCCCCTAGGGCCCTCTTCTGTAAGAGGCAGCTAAAAGTTTGCTACCGAGATCCAAAGAGGAAGAGAACAAGCCATGAGGATATGAAGTATGTCCACTTGGAATGCCGAGGTTCCCATCAAAGCAAAGGGGAAGAGTCTACTCATCACACAGCGCAAAGAGCCTGCTTCAAGAAGAGCAAATGGTATCTGGAACATCTTAAGTCCTACCCTACTTGGGTGTAGAAGGCAGGGAGGGAGCCGGTGTCAAAGCTCCCTGACTTTCATTTCAGAAGAAGGAGACACTTAGAAAAATGAACATTATTAGAATTGATCTTCCTTTGGAGCAGAGCATTTCTACCAACTCTTTTCCTTTCAGCTTTAAAGAAGGCGGAGACAGAAATGGATGTATTCCCCAAATGAAAGACATCAAGGACAAAAGCACTTGTGAATTTCTTTATAAGACACACAGCTACACTCAAGTTCAGAAACTCTTCATTTCGTGTGCAATCCCATATACTGATTTCACCAGATGGGCTTAGTAACTAACTGTGACATCCTCTGTTCAGTGTTTGGTTACAGATGAGTCCCTAACAGTAACTGGGACAGACTCTTTGCAGTGAGACTGGGGACCAAGGTGGCCACTGAGATTTTCTACTGTAAATACAAATTAAGAACAGAAACGCAGTCCACTCTGTGGACAAAATCATTTGGCTGGGCACAGTGGCTCACACCTGTAACCCCAGCACTTTGGGAGGCCAAGGCAGGCAGATAACCTCAGGTCAGGAGTTCAAGACTAGCCTGTCCAACAACATGGTGAAACTCCATCTCTACTAAAAATACAAAAATTAGCCTGGTGTGGTGGCGTGCATCTGTAATCCCAGCTACTCGGGAGGCTGAGGCAGGAAAACTGCTTGAACCTGGAAGGTGGAGGTTGCAGTGAGCTGAGATCATGTCACTGCACTCTAGCCTGGGTGGCAGAGAGAGACTCCATCTCACACACACACACACACACACACACACACAAAAACCCAAAAACAAACAAACGAACAAAAAAACAAGATCAAGGTACAAATTCAAACTTCGAAGTTTGAACTCAACCTTAAAAACTGGGAAAAATGTAAGTGGGTGGTAGAAAGAAAGCTGGAAGTAAACAGAGCTTATGCAAGAGTTTTTAAGTAGGAATGGGCATAACTTGGCCAATGAGAGGTAAGAGGATGACCAAGAAAGGTCGGGATGACCATCCAGAGAAACACAAGCCAGACTGGCCAATAGCACTGCAAGATGGAAAGCCGTACAAGTGTGTAGGTCACAATGGTTTACGGTATTTCTTAAATTGTGGTATATGTGCCACTAATGGTCCTGGAGATGGTAGTAGCACAACAAGTAAAAAAAGAAAGAAAGAAAACTACTAAAAATGCTATTTATTTCATTAACCAAAGGTGTATTAGACCACATTACCCAGCAATTCCACACCTAGGGATCTATTCAAGAGAAATTAAAACCTACATCCACACCCTATGCACAAAGTTCCAAAGAAGCATTAGTCATAACACCAAAAAGGTCAAAACAACCCAACTGTCCATCAATGGATAAACAAACTGTGGTATCCTGTGGAAACAAGAGTGACTCCATCTTGGATGCTAATCTGCCATATTGACTTCTGATTAGTCCCAGACCCGTGAATGCCTCCCGATTCCTACTTTATTTCCAGTCCTTAGTATAACAACATGTCAACTTCGATCATTCTTGCCTGTCCTGGAGGGTGGCCTTTATTTGTCCTGTCCAGAGCACTTGTGCCCTTTCCATAAGGTATATAAGCCCTGGGTCTGGGGAGTAGCAGTGTGGAGCTCTGTCTTTCTGCCACTCAAGACAGCTGTAAGTTTCCCCAGTAAAACACACTTTAATGTCAAAGTGGATTTTTCCACCTTGTACTTTGGTTTCTCAGCAACTCCAGCATTTGGGGACCACTTTGCCCATACGGCCCTTTCACGGAACATGTCCAGGTCATGAGTATTATTCAATTATAAAAAGGAATGGGCCGGGCGCGGCGGCTCAAGCCTGTAATACCAGCACTTTGGGAGGCCGAGACGGGTGGATCACGAGGTCAGGAGATCGAGACCATCCTGGCTAACACAGTGAAACCCCGTCTCTACTAAAAAAATACAAAAAAAAAAAACTAGCCGGGCGAGGTGGCGGGCGCCTGTAGTCCCAGCTACTCGGGAGGCTGAGGCAGGAGAATGGCGTGAACCCGGGAGGCGGAGCTTGCAGTGAGCTGAGATCCGGCCACTGCACTCCAGCCTGCGCGACAGAGCGAGACTCCGTCTCAAAAAAAAAAAAAATAAATAAAGGAATGAAGGCTGGGCATAGCGGCTCACACCTCTAATTCCAGCACTTCGCGAGGCCAAGGCAGGCAGATCACTTGAGTCGAGGTGTTTGAGGGCAGCATGGGCAACATGGGAAAACCCTGTCTCTACAAAAAATACAACAATTAGCCAGAAGTGGTGGTGCATGCCTGTGGTCCCAGCTGCTCGGGAAGCTGAGGTGGGAGGATCACTTGAGTCTGAGAGGTGGCAGTTGCAGGGAGGCAACACTGAGCCACTGCATTCCAGCCTGGGTGATAAAGTCAGACCTTGTGTCCCCCCAGCACCACCATAAATAAATAAATAAATAAATAAGCAAGCAAACAAGCAAAAATCAGCCAGGCGTGGTGTATGGTGGTGGCGCATGCCTGTAGTCCCTACTCCAGAAGCTGAAGTGGGAGGATTACTTGAGCCCGGGAGGCTGAAGCTGCAGTGAACTGACTGCAACACTGCACCCCAGACTAGGTGAAAGAGCGAGACCCTGTCTCCCTCACCCCCGCCCCGCCCAAAAAAGAACAAAGCACTGACACAAGCGATAATATGGAAGAACCTTGAAAACATTACGCTGAGTGAAAGAAGCCAGATGCCACAACTGGTATGATTCTTTTACATGAAATACCCAGAATAGGGAAATTCACAGAGACAGAAAGCAGAGGAAAGGTTACCCCGAACTTGGAGGGAGCGAGGAAAGGGGACTGATTATGATGTGACAGGTAGGAGGTGCTCTCCTGGCGTGAGGAAGATGTTTCGAAAGTATAGAAAAACGGTGATGGCACAGCATGGTGGATTCTCCACACGCCCCTGGATTGTACACTTCAACATGGTTAATTGTAAGTGATGTTAATTTCATCTGATTTTTTTTTTTTTTTTTTTTTTTTTTTTTTTAGAATTAGCCTCACTCTGTCACCCAGCCTGGAGTGCAGTGGCGCAATCACGACTCACTGTAGCCTTGAATTCCTGGGCTCAAGTGATCGTCTCATCTTAGCCTCAGGGGTAGCTGAGACCACAGCAGTGCATGTGCTACCACGCCCAGCTAATTTTTATATTTTTGGTACAGACGTGGTTTTGTCATGTTACCCAGTCCGGTCTCCAACTCCTGAGCTCAAGTGATCTGTCTGCCGTTGCCTCCGGGGAATACAGGTGTAAGTCACTGTGTCCAACAACTGATTTCTTTAAAAAAGGGATTTAGGGCCGGGTGCAGCGGCTCACGTCTGTAATCCCAGCGCTTTGGGAGGCCGAGGAGGATAGATCGCTGGAGGCCAGGAGTTTGAGACCAGCCTGGCCAACACGACGAAACTCTGACTGTACTAAAAATACAAAAATGTAGCCAGGCATGGTGGTGTGCACCTGTACTCCCAGCTACTTGGGAAGCTGAGGTGGGAGGCTCACTTGAACCCGAGAGGCAGAGGTTGCAGTGAGCTGATATCATAGCACTGCACTCCAGCCTGGGTGACAGAGAAAGACACTGTGTCAAAAAAAAAAAAAAAAAAAAAAGGTGGGGAGGGGTGGGTGGGAGTAAGGACTTAGAAAAAATAGCTATTGTTTAAATTTTACATTTACGCTACAGTAGGAAGTCATTTGTTTAAAGAATAATTTTTTTTTAAAGTTATCAAGGAAATAAGACGTGCTACGTGGATTTGTTAAATAGTTCAGAAGTGACATGCTGGGGAAGCTGTGTGTTTCCCTCATCATCTGTAGAGCAAGCTTCCTCCCTGCAGAAAGGAACTGCAGTTAGCTCCCTAGTCCACAACACAGAGCATGGAAACAATCCCAGGCCCTTCTTTGATGGAATTAGGAGAAACGCTGAGGACCAGGGCCTCCATCCAGCTGCTAGGAGAACAAGGGAAGGGGTCTCCGGGAGCCTGATGAAAGCCACAGCTCAGACCCAGCGCCTTGACCCTGAGTCTGGAGAGCACGGCTCTGCCACTAATTAGCTGGAGGACCTCGGGCCAGTTCTCAGCGCGCAGTTCACACATTAGTCAACTGAGGAATGTTCTGCAGCTGTCATCAATGGATGAGCAAAGCCGACTTACACCACCCTGGGCCTGCCTGCTGCCTGGCAATACTGCTGTAATAATAATAGTATGCATGCACTATCCGATTTACGGCTCTAACAGTTATGTGAGTGAGGGCCGTCTCAGTCCTATCCCTCTGTGTTTTGTTTTATTTTTGAGAAAGGCTCTTACTCTGTTGCCCAGCTTTGGAGTGCAATGTTGTGATCTCGGCTCACTGCAGCCTTGAACTTCTGGGCTTCAGTGATCTTGTTGCTTCCACCTCCTTGCTTCAGCCTTCAAAGTAGCTGGGGCTACAGGTGCACACCACCATGCCAGGCTAATTTTTAGATTATTTGTACAGATGGGATCTTGCTATGTTGCCCAGGCTGATCGTGAACTCGTGGCCTCAAGCAATCCTCCTGCCTCAGCCTCCCAAAGTTCTGGGATTATAGGCATGAGCCACTGCTCCTGGCCTTGATCCCTGTCTTTGGATGCTGCTTTTGTTTTTGTTTTCTTCTAGAGCTGAAAACTGACGTCCAGCGAAATTCTTACTTATCAAACATGGCTCAGGTAGGAGGTAGAGGTGAGACACCTAGGTCTGTGTTCTTATTAACGCCAAAGTACCTCCTTTATTACTGTCTTTTCTCCTCTCTCTTCCTCTTTTCTTTAACTTCTAGATTCTGAATCATAAAAAGTAGAATACTTACCAGCTGATGCTGTAATTTAAACCAGGACACCCTGGACTAGATACCACTAAGGTCTCTCCTAGCCCAGAAATTATAATCATAATGATTATTTTCTTCTGCTTTTGTACCGCAATACGCAGCAAACATTCCACCAAGGAATAAATATGCTAAACTCGGTGAGGTATTTTAGAAGGAAATGATGATCTGGTCTGAAATCAGAAATGCACTCATTATGTTCGTATTTCCTTCACAGCAGCATGCAGAGGTATCATTCCAAATATTTTAGCACTGGATAGATTAGACATAAAACAAAGGATGGGTTTCTAACCCAGGCTGCAACACTATTTTTTGCTTAATGTTTCTGGCCACGTCAAGTAGAACATTCTCATCAAGTGCAATGTATACATGAGCTGGGGAGTATAAATCATCCATAATTATAATATCCTTCACCCCAAGAGGCCTTTAGTGTTTCCTTTATAAAAGTTACACAGTTGAGACCGGCACCTTGCTAATAGATTGGCCCTCCCTGAAAATACAATTATGCCACATGCGGGGCTGGGAAGTAGTTTTGCATGCCTGCTGTCACTGTGTGTTTCAGACTCAATAGCTTCCCACAATGGACTTAACCGCTGGCTGCCCAGAAGCTCAGCTAGGAGGGTACACCAGGGAGGACGGAGCCTGGCCCAGCTAGGCACAGAGCCAGCTCTACCAAGGACTTCTTGGAGAACAACTTCCTGCCCAAAGAATCTGTGGGCCTCAGGGCTTGACTTGCTCTGGGAAAGGCTTGGGGATGCTACTGACTCGTAACTTCTCCTTCAAAAGATACCCTGAACACCAGGCAGTGTGCTTGGCACTGGGCATGGGGCACTGCAAATGATGGTGCCAAGGGTTGCGGGGGTGTGAGGAAGGCCGATGGCAACATGCTCAGGGTCTGGTGGGGGATATGACAGGAAAGATGTTCTCAAACAGCACTGCAGCTTGCAGGAATAGACAGCAGCTGCTCTTGGCCTGGGCCACACTTTCATAGGGGGGTTTATATGAGACCGTTCTCCTTACCCCAATTGAATCTTTTGCACAGCATGACACAGTCAGTAATTATGGAAATGAATTAAAAGTGCTACTTTATAACAGTTAAATAGATGGACAGATAATAATTTCAGAAACCCTGTTTTTGCATTAAAAAAATGTGTTTTTAAGTAACCCACAGGAAAAAAACAAAACAAAACAAAACAAAAACAGGCCTTCTTCAGCCTCCCAGAGGCCTGGTAGGTGGACAGACATTGCTTCCGTAGTGGTTTTCCTGCCTGGGCCCTCTTTTCCACCAATCACAAGCCCATCCTCACCCAGCAGAAACAGGAAGTAGAATATAAAGTACAGCGGTGGGTAACGGCCAGATGAGGTGAGATATTGACCAAGATCCCCTGAGGACGAAAAACAGGGAGCTCTAAGCCGGGTGTGGTGGCCCATGCCTGAAATCCCAGCACTTTGGGAGGTTAAGACAGGAGGATCTATTGAGCTCAAGAGTTCAAGTCTGGCCTGGGCAACATAGTGGGATCAAGTCTCTCTCAAGAAAAAAAAAAAATAAAAATTAGGCGGGCAGGTATGGTGGCATGTGCCTGTAGTCCCAGCTGCTCAAGAGGCTGAGGTAGGAGGCTTGCTTGAGCCCAGGAAGTTGGGGCGCTACAGTGAGCTATGACCACGCCGCTGTACTCCAGCCTGGGTGACACAGTGAGACCTTGCAAAAAAAAAATAATAATAATAAAAAGAAAGCAAGAAAGCAAGCAAGCAAGAAAAAGTAAAAGAAACAAAGAGAAAAGAATTTAAGCCCAAACCTCAGAAGGTCTTTAGTATCGTTATCTTAGCCCACCCAGAATGCTGCAATCTGACCTATCCGAGCCGCAGGGCTGGAAAGGATCCTGAAAAATCTTTACTCACACAGAACAGACACCTCATTCCAGTAGGACTGTGGTCCACAAAATGTACCCTCCCCACCCCCATATCCACATCACCTGAGAACTCGCTAGAAATGTAAATAACAGAGCTCTGCCCCAGAGCTACTGAGTCAGAAAATCTGGGGGTGGGTGCGGCAACCTGCATTTTAACAATGCCAACAGGGGCTTCCGACACGCCCTCAAGCTTAAGAAACTCCACATTACAGAAATTATTCCATGTGGGAATTTAAGTTTCAGATTATTTACCTCATTCTGCATGGCACGGAAATAGAACTCAAACATCAAGTTGTGAAATACTAGCAAGGATAAACGATGGAGCTAAAAAAAAAAAGCAACAGCACATTTATTCACAGGAACAAAACTTGTCTCTCGAAGAAATGGTCCACAAAAAGGAATCTTTGAAGAACACACCTCACTCTACTTAACATCTTTATTCTTGTTCTTTCTACTCCTAACCCTCAAAGGATTGGTGGACCAAGGATATTGCCCTAATCTTACACTGTATCTTCCATATTTGTCCATATCTGAAGACCACCTGTACGATGACATAGTTAACAACTTTTCTTAAAATCACTTGACTGAAATTTTTAAAAAGTAAATTCATTTATTGAAAAAGAAGAAAAAATAGATCTATAAGTGGAAACAAATTTTTTTGCTGCCGTTATGCATGGTAAAATAAATACAATAGAAATAAAAGTGTTAATAATAGCAGGTAAAAAGAATTTCCTGTCTGCTACGGATTGAACTTCATTCCCACCAAAAGATGTTGAAGCCCAACCCCGTAAGATCTGTGAGTGAGACCTGATTTGGAAGGAGGGTCTTTACAGACGTAACAAAAATAAGTCATGATGGGTCATAGTTCAGTATGACTGAGGTCATCATAAAAAGGGGGAATTTGGACACGGAGACAGACATGCTTATAGGGAGAACACGTGCAGGTGAAGGCAGAGATCACACTGATAGAGTTAAAACCCAAGCAGCACCATGCGTTGCCAGCAATCACGGGGAGAGGCATGGGACAGACTCCTCCTCCCAGGCCTTAGAAGAAACCAATCCTGCCGACACCCTGATCCTGGACTTCTGGCCTCCACAAGTGTGACACAACACATTTCTGTTGCTGAACCCCTTAGTTTGTGGAACTTTGTTATAGCAGTCCTAGGAAACTAACGCACTACCCAAGGTTCGAATCTTCAGTTTCCTTTTTTTTTTTTTTTTGGAGACAGAATTTCACTCTTGTTGCCCAGGCTGGAGTGCAATGGTGCGATTTCGGCTTACTCCAACTTCTGTCTCCCAGGTTCAAGTGATTCTCCTGTCTTAGCCTCCCGAGTAGCTGGGATTACAGGTGACTGTCACGCCATCACACCACCATGCCCGGCTAACTTTTGTATTTTTGGTAGACATGGGGTTTCGCCATGTTGACCAGGCTGGTCTCGAACTCCTGACCTCAGGTGATCCGCCCGCCTTGACCTCCCAAAGTGCTGGGATTACAGGTGTTAGCCACTGTGCCTGATCCTCCTTCCTCTTTACTGACAGAGATTAGCAAGGAATGCAAAGGTATAAAGACTAGCACCAAATGGAAGCATTCTTCTGGATATAAGCTTAGACATAGCAAAGTCAACTGAAAAGGAAACAGCCTTCTTATTTTAAGATGTAGGATCTGATGGTTTTGCTATGTTATCTTCCCAGGCCCCCTCTCCCACACTTTAGGAAATGATGTTGCTGTAGGGGCACATTGCTGACTTTGAAGCTGAGAAGGGCCACGAGCCGTGTAATCCAGGTGGCCTCTAGAAACCAGCAAAGACGGCAAACTGCCTTCTCCCATCAAACCTCCAAAAGAAATGCAGCCCTGCTGAGGCTTTGATTTTACCCCAGTAAGGGCCGTTTTGGATTGGTGACCTCCAGAACTACAGGAAAATGCATTTGGGTTGTTTGAGTGATTAACACAAGTGGGGAATCACCCAGCCAGGCACAGAGCCAGGTCCTTGATTTTACCCCAGCACTAAACCTGGGGACAGAATTCCTGAGATGAAGTTAAAGCTCTCTTCTATTGTGTGTGTGGAGGAGGAATAGGAAGATGGGCGTGGGGGTGGAGGGTGGAGAAAACACTCCGTCTCTTTGCCCCCTAACAAGATCCTCTGTGCCCAACTCCCAACATGATTCTGGAAGTTTGGAAAAAATGCATGAAGTGCAAATGCGAATTAATCATCTCGTGAGACTCCTCTTAGGATTTCTCTTTTCCCATTTTCTGCTTGACTCTGCTTTTTCTCCTTCCTAGAGTTCCAGCAAAGCCCCTCTAGAATGCCCAATCTCTTTGCACGCTCCCAAAGTTTTCAGCGGTCCAGGGTGGGACGTCCATGTCCAACACCCCTTCCTAGGAGACTTGTAGCCTGCAGAGGTAAGAATAATGAACAGGAGGTAAACAAACCAAACAACACCTTTCAAGAGAGATTTGCCTGTGGAGCGCTACTGGAAATCAGAAATGGCTCATGAAGTTTGCTAAGCAAACAAAAAGCAAATCCTGCCCAAACAGAATTAGCAAAGGAACCAACATGCAGGTAAATGCAGTCACACGAGGGTGGTGCGAGCAGACAGCCCCAACTGCATACCTTACATTAGAGATCAACGGAAGACCGATGGCTGCAGGTTATAAGAACCATACTTGGGAGAAAATAACACCAATAAAACCGAAACCAACAACAGTCATTGTGACAGCCACAAGTGAGCATGCATGTACCGTGTGTTAGGTACAAAGGATTCCAACTCCTCTATCTTCACTTGATAATTTCATTGTCCCAATTTGTAGAAGGCAGAACAGGCTTGGGGAGATTACATGTCCCATGCTTCTAGGTGGCAGAGCCTGAATGTGAATGCATGTTTGTTGGAGATAAAGCCATCAGACAGGTGGAAGGCCTTTAGAGAGTGCGACAGACAGAATCTTGTCCCCTGCCAAAGACGCCTGCATCCTAATCTCTGGAACTTGTGAATACATCACCTTGTCTGGCAAAAGAACCTTTGCGGATGTAATTAACGATCTTGAAATGGAAGAGTTCCCCGGATTATCCAGGTGGACCCAAAGTAATCACCAAGTTCCTTGTAAGAGGAAGACCAGAGAAGGAGGTGTGTGTGATGCTGGAAGCCAGGGCTGGAGTCTGAAGGCCACACTGCTGGCTTTGAGGATGGAAATAGCCATGAGCCATGTAACCTGGGTGGCCTCTAGAAACCAGAAAAGGCAGGAAACTGCATTCTCCCATAAAACCTCCAGAAGAAATGCAACACTGCTGACCATTTATTTTACTACAGTAAGACCCATTTCGGACTTCTGACCCCCAGCACTGCAAGAAAATACATTTGTGTTGTTTTAAATTACCCCAAATTGGTGATCATTTGTTACAGCAACAGTAAGAGCCTCCTACAGAAACGGAGGTCTAAGCATGTTCAGAAGCAGAAGAACAGAGCCCAGAGAGAACATGTTGGGGAGAAGCAAAGATTATGCTAAATTACCATAGCCGCTACAGTCATGAAAGCTTAGCATGTACCTAGCATTGTTCAAAATTATTGTATAAACTCATTTAGTCCCCACAGCAGCCTTGTGAGGTTGGCACTACCATCACCTCCATTTATCAATGAGGTAACTGGGCAGAGAGACACTAAGCACTGGGTCCCAGATTGCGCAGTGAGTCAATGAGGTGAGTAACGTTTAAGGACAAGGCATTCTGACCCCTGGAGCCTGCCCTCCTCATCCCAACTGGACCCTGCATGGATAATTAGAGGGCCATATTCTGGAAGAAATAGGACAGGATTCATTAAGCATTTCCATGTAACTCACATGGGTTCAGCACTGTACCAGGCACATGGATAAGACACGCTAAGCACTCTTAAAAGTAGTTTGGGAGGTGATAAGTGAGTTGTCAGCTATAACCTGGAAATGCCTTCCTAGAGGATTGGGCATGCCGGGGACAAAGTCTAGAAGAGGTCACACCAGAGGCCACAGGTGTCAGTGGAAAAGTCAAAGGTTCCTGGGACAAAGGAGGAGGAGGGCAGACAGACCCACATCGGGGTTAGAAGAGTGCAAAGGCAGAGGAACTTGGATGAGCAAGACAAGCCCGAGGCATGGTCAGAGGCTGGGGGTGCAGGCCTGCCCAGGGCTGCAGGAGAGGACGCCCAAAAGGCTGGAAGAGTGAAGATGAGATGCCAGATCTCAGGCAACACAATGCTGAGCAGAGATCGCGGATCTGAACTGCAGGGCTGCAGAGAAGTTGTTTGCTAGGAGCTGAATTGTTTCCCCCTAAAACATGTGGATGTCCTAACCCCCAGTAGCTGTCAATGTGACCTTGCTGGAAATAGGGTCTTCGCAGAAGAACAAGTAAAGATGATTTGGGTAGGACCTCATCCAATAGGACCCTGTCCTCACTGAAGGGGAAATAGAGACATTCATGCTCATGGGGAGAACTCTATGTAAACATGCAAGTGAAGATTCAGGTGATGTATCTACAAGCAAGGAGTGCCCATGACTGCCAGCAAACCAACAGAAGCTGGCCGGGCATGCCTGTAATCCACAGCTCACACCTGTAATCCCAGCACTTTGGGAGGCCAAGGCAGGTGGTTCACCTGGGGTCAGGAGTTTGGGACCAGCCTGGCCAACATAGTGAAACCCCATCTCTACTAAGAATACAAAAAATTAGCCAGGCGGGGTAGCAGGTGCCTGTAATCCCAGCTACTCCGGAGGCTGAGGCAGGAGAACTGGTTGAACCCAGGAGGTAGAGGTTGCAGTGAGCTGAAATTGTGCCACTGTACTCCAGCCTCAGCAACAGAGTGAGACTCTGTCTCAAAAAAAAAAAAAAAAAAAAAAAAAAGTTCTGCAAATATTTATGAAGTACCCAGTCTGCTCTGAACTAGGCTCTTTGTAAGTGCCAAAAGTTCAGAGATGAAGAAAGGGCTGTCCTCAAGGAACTCCAAACCTACCAGGATTTACTGGAATCACCACTGACATAGCCCTTGTTTTTGACTTGGCTAAGAACAAAACTATAAAGAAAAGTTTCTGGAGATTAGAGTGTGGTTATATAAACTCACTTGTTTTTTTATGCATACACTGTTATTTCAAATTATTTCAAAATAAAGTCCCATTTCCACAGGCCAGAGGCTATTTTCCCATAATTTTCTTCCAGCATTGTTTATCCTGTATTTTTTATGAGTTTTGGTGTTATTACCAAGTTTTCAACAATCATTAGGTAGTGCCTGAGACATAATTGAATACAATTTTATTACCTCAGCCAACAGACATAAATATTTAATCCTTCTGCTCTGCATGACAATGTATATTTTGGAGGAGAGCTAATAAAATGCTTTTTGGGGGTGCCCATAGGATGGGAACCTTCTGCAAATCTGCTTTGACATTTTCTCCAATGCGCTATTGAATACATCAACACCGCTTGCAGCCCTAAGTGAGGCATTATTATTTTTTTGTAATGATAAAGCAAAGTGTTCCATCCAAGACAAAGTATCAGGTGGAGTTGAGCTCACTGTTCCTGATACTACTGGGCATTTTGCACGACCAGAGCATGGCACAGGATTTCTTCAGAAAGCTGCAGAAGGATCCTGCAGTCTGGCACCTAACAAAGCTCACTTTGGAAACACAAGGGCAGAAGGACGTCGGTGTCACTACAGAGAAAGCCTGTGGACACTCACTTTGCTTCCAGGGATCATCAGAGGGCCAGGGAATAAACATACAGCCCTCAGCCACTAATACCACCGTGCCAAGGCAGCAGGTTTCCTAGGCAGGACCGGCTCAGTCTGCCAGTTGAAAATACCATTTCCATCCATGGCATGCAAACTTGCCCCAGGCATTTGAGAAATTCTAATATGGATGATTAACCTGCTGTCTGTCTTTTTTTCCCTTTTGATGATGGTGGTGGGGGCAATGCTGTTAAAGGGGGAAAAATTTGAATAAACGAAAAGTCCAACCTACTAGCTAGACGATTTGAAAGGGTAATCAAACATCTAAACTTTTTTTTCTTTTTTTTTTGTTTTCCCTTTGAGATGGAGTCTAACTCTGTCGCCCAGGCTAGAGGTCAGTGGCATGATCTCGGCTCACTTTAACCTATGCCTCCTCGGTTCAAGCCATTCTCCTGCCTCAGACTCCCGAGTAGCTGGGATTACAGGCGTGTGCCACCACGCTCAGTTAATTTTTGTATTTTTAGTAGAGGTGGGGTTTTGGCCTGGCTAGTCTGGAACTCCCAACCTCAGGTGATCCACCTGCCTCTGCCTCCCAAAGTTCTAGGATTACAGGTATGACCCACTGAGGCCAGCCATTCTTCTTCTTATTATTATTTTTTTAAACAGTTACAGAGAGTATTAGCTAGAAAGAAAGGGCTAAGGAACAAGTGCTATTGAGAAAAAAAATGGATGAAGAAAAAAGGGTTTGAACACCCTGCCCGATTATAAAATGCCAATGCAGCAAAATAGTCTTTTTGGATTTTTTTTTTAACAACACTGACTCCCAGGGAAGAAAGTTATACCAAGTTTATTAAGTAATTCAATTTCGTACAACTTGAAAAATTCCTCTAACTCTTTTACCATGCTAACAAGCACAGCACCTCTGACAGACTGGCTGCCAGGGAGGCTTCATCCCCACTGCTTTTGTTTATCCAGCAAATTGTAGTTTTGTTGTCTGAGGGAATTGGGAACAGGGGAATTTGTAGAAAAGTGTAATAGAGAGAAACTTCACCCAACGCAGAACAAAACGATTCTTCTCTAACAAAATTAGCCACTTTGACTCCATTCTCCTCCAGCTTTGTGTAACACAAGTAGCCCGGAGAGGTGAACTGGCCTTCCCAGCAGGTGCAAGGTGAGGGTCCCTGGGAGTAGAGAACACCAAGGAGAAACCAACGGGCAAAAGCAGCTGCTTCCCCAAACAGTCCTCAGGTACAAGATGTATGGGTTTTTCTTTCTTCTTTTTTTTTGAGAGAGAGTCTCGCTCTGTTGCCCAGGCTAGAGTGCAATGACATGATCTCAGCTCACTGCAACATCCGCTTCCCAGGTTCAAACAATTCTCCTGCCTCAGTCTGCCAAGTAGCTGGGATTACAGGTGCCTGCCACCACATCTAGCTCATTTTTGTACTTTGAGTGGAGAGGGGGTTTCACCATGTTGGCCAGACTGGTCTCAAACTCCTGACCTCAAGTGATCCCCCTTGCCTGGACCTTCCAAAGTGCTTGGATTACAGACATGAGCCAGTGTACCCGGCCTAAAGATGGATGGGTTTCATAAGCCTACCATTCGTGCCTCACAGAGAACAAGTTCAACAACAGAAGTCCCTGCAAACGATGGTCTAGAACACACGTGTATCAAAAGTGCATGCAATGTGTTAAGATGGTGTCTACATACACACACAGACATAAAGCTTTCATTTCTCCTTTAAAAATGATCTCAGAACGAGTTGTGCTATTAAGTGTGGGGGTGGTGAATAAAAGCATCTGACCTGCTGGACCTGCAGAGCCCCCATGGGGATAACTTACCTCTGTACGACCTCAGGTGGGGGCATTTGCAGACTGTGTTTTGTGACCCCGTGGTCACTCCCTGGGATATGGACCTTGGATTTGTAGATTTGTACCTCCAAATGGTACCAGCCTCCTTTAATTACTAAACATCCTCCCTCACAGCTTGATCTAGAAGCTGTTTGCTCCCAGCTTCACCACTCTCTCCAAATAATGAGCTGCATCCCTTTACAGCCCGCCTGTTGGGGATGCAATTACTTCCCTCCTCTGGCTAAACAGCGGCAGCTCCGAAGGGCCCTCAGCCCTCTGCCTCTCACTTCTTTCTTTTGTCATCCTATTAGTCCCTCCCAGTGCTTGCTCTGCTCCCCTTAAAGACTTTCTGAAAGGTATCTCTCTTTTTATGTCATAGATAAGGAGACCACCTGCTCATCCAAAGGACAGTCCCCAGGGACATTTATACAGGTTGACTGAAACCTCCCCACCAGTTTCTGGGATAAGTGATTGCAGGGTACCTTTCTGGAACTCACTCCGAGCTCACATCCTATTGAAGTGGTTCCACCACATCATGTATTTATTTTACCAGCACTTGCTGACCACTAGACACTAGAGAATTCAAAGACAGATAAGCGACGCTGGCAGACTTTAGGGATCTTTCGTCAATTTTAATTGGAGCAAAGAACTGGCCTATTAGAATCTGTGCAATGGTTTCCTGCCACCCTTGCTTTATAAACACCACCTTCCTCACTCCAGGCTGTAAGGGCTGCTGACCTCTCTAGGAACCGTCAGCCCTTCTGGCCAAATGAGCTCTCCTGGCTGCAGCTACACTGGCCTCTAAATAGCTTGTGCAATGCTCCGTGAGCTCTCTAGCCCCCAGACCTTTGCGTATGGCTGTCCTGCCATCTGAAAGACTCCTCCCCTTCTTCAACAAGTGAAGTCACTGATGATGGCTTCAGAGTCGCCTCCTCCAAGAAGTCCTCCTTGAAATCCTAGGTGAGGTTGCTCCAACAGATGCTCACAACACCTTGTTTCATTTCACAGGAGCACTCATCTAATTTGAAGTTACACATCTATCATGGTGACTGATGTGTAACTATTTTGTTTATGTCCATCTTTTCTGCTCCCTTGTAAGGCCCGAACAAGTAAAGAGTAGAATCTACATCTTCAATACTTGGCACAAAGCAGGAGCTTAGTCAATGTCTCATGAAACAATCTATAAATAAATAAACGAACAGATGGAAAACAGGGTACAATCTCATGGATAATGTTAAGGCTTTATTTGGTTCTGATGACATGATGAGTTGAGGGGTGCTTTTAAAACTTGATGTGTATGGAAACCACTTCTTCTTGTGTTCCAGATGGAGTCTTGCCTTGTCACCCAGACTGGAATGCAGTGGCACAATCTCAGCTCATTACAGCCTCCACCTCCTGGGTTCAAACAATTCTCCTTCCTGAACCTCCTGAGTACCTGGGATTATAGGTGTGCACCACCATACCTGGCCAGTTTTTGTATTTTTAGTAGGGACAGGATATCACCATGTCAGCCAGAATGGTCTTCAACTCCTGGCTTCAAGTGATCCTCCCCCATCAGCATCCCAAAGTGCTGGGACTAAAAGCATTAGCCATTGCACCTGGCAAAATCACCTCCTCTTCTTGGGACTTCTGAATATGTCCCCGAAGACTTTCCTTTTGATAACTCCAGATATTCATGTGTTTGGCAAACTTGAAATTACTAACAGAATTTTGCCATGAAACCCATATCATCTAAGAGTAGCTTTCCATTTCAGTTGTAAGGAACACAGTGGAAACAAAAACGGGGCTTCAATACAGAAACTGGGAGTCACATATAATTCCACACAGTCATTTCCAAAAAAATGAAGACATCAAGAACCACAGGAGGTAGAAAAACGAATATCCCAAGTACTAAAAGCACCACCTACCAAGCTCCAGCACTCCGGGTTTCAAGTACGACACCTGATTTTATGTAGACAAATATATGCCGATATCAAGTATGAAACTTTATATTTCCATATGTCAGGTAAAGTACAACCTTAAGCACATTCTGAATAATTCATTCAGGCAAAGGTCTGATAAACAGATGTCTGTAACGCAATAGTTCTGAAGGTGCCATTTTTCTGACATGAAAAAAAATCCCTCCTTAAAAGCCAGATGGCAAATAAACCCCAGTTCATCACTTAGGCTCGCACGGGGAACTCCAGAACATTTTTCATCAATTCCCACTTTATATTTAACACAGTAAATGTAACAGTGAAGTATGATGTCTCTTCCTTCTCGATCCATCTCATCCATGAGTGTTAATCTCTACTGGGTCTGAAGCCGTATTTACTTCAAATAAGCAAATGAGCTTCCATGTAACAAATTATCTCTTTGCAGAAACAACAGAAAAAGCTGTATGCTCAACTGTTTTAGCTTACTGAAGGTTGCCAGAAACAGATTTTGCAAAAATGTCTATTTTTTTCCCCCTCAGCCTCTCACAGTATAATTGAGGAGTTGAGCGTCCCATTACATAAACAAAAGTCGTCTCTGGATTTGCTTAACTAGACATGAACTTGCTGTCAATCTGGGTCGAGAGTCATGGACTAAGGATGAGTTGTAGGGGCAGACCTCTTTGACCAGGCACCCTTTGACCTCTTGGACTCTGGGTTATTGTCTTCTCCAATGGTAGCAGGAACGTCCTGTTCACTCTCTTGATTTTGCACCCCTGGGCTTGCTAGGTGGGGCATTTCCAGGTTGAAACTTCTCTTGACTTGCAGTGTTGCTAAAATAAGCCCAGGGAGAGGGATGGGCTTAGACAGAAGAGGTGAATAAGCGATTCTGTCCTCACTGGACCGAAGTCAGATCTTTCCTCTCTACTTTCTTTTTCCCTTATCTTCCTTCTGTACATATTTATTGAATACCTATGTTAGACACTAGGATGGGAGACATGAAAGAGACACTCTTAACAGGGAACACAAAACCTGTCGATGGGAAGTTTACAATACAGGGTGAGAGGCACAACTGAGAAGTATACAGTGGCCAAGCTGTGAACACAGCACCCAGCTCTACACAATGTCGGTGAAAGGGAGGAATGTCAGGAAGTCCTTCTAGTTCTAATGAACGTTATGGGAACATCTGAAATGGCACTCACGCCTTTGACAAATGTTTTCATAGCATTTACCATGTGCAACATGCTGGAGATGTAGCAGTTAACAAGACATACGTAGCCTCCTGCATTCATGGAGCTCATGTGAAGACAAACACCCAACAACCATAACATGCTAAGTGGATTGTTAGGAATGGCACTGTGTACTGTGAAGGAAGAGGACAGGGTCTTAGACGTAGACAGAAGATCCCAGTTTACACAGAACACAGGAAAGGCATCATGGAGAAAGCAATACTGATTCTGAGACCGGAAGAATGAATAGTGATGTTGGTGGGACGAGATCAAGAAGGGTAGAATTCCAGGCAGAGGGTACAGCATTTGTTGTGATCTTAGCACATTGCTAGAACTGGAAAAGACTAAAAAGGCTCTGAAATAATGAGTAAGGGGAGAAGCAGATGAGTGTTCGGACACGGGCAGGGCCAGACCATCCACGGCCATGCAGATGTGTTTGCTTTCATCCTAAGAGCAACTGGAAGCCAATAAACGGTTTTAAGTGGGAGAAGGGAGAGTGGTAGCATGATTAGATTTGTTTTAAGATCTTTTTCCTTGATGGGATCATGGATAGAGATTACAGAAGGATCCATAAAGGATTTTGTGGTAGCTCCAGTGGGAGATGATGGCAACTTGGAACAGGATATTGGTGGATGAACTACAGAGAAACAGACATAGTGAGTTTGAATTTTATGATGGGATGTTTGAACACGCTTAACTAGCAAGTGAATTATTCACAGATACATTCCAATTTACCACGCAGGCTCAGCATAAGAACACGAACAATACCACCACCAACAACAACAGCAATAACAAAAGAAAAACTCAAACCTTTCATGTGCTAGGAACTGTCCTCAGCATTTTATGAGTATTAACTCATTTCATCCTCCCCACAACCATCATGCTCAAGTTGATGCTATGAGCATCCTCATGTTATAAATAAGGAAACAGAAACACAGTAAGGCAAATTAACCTTGTTGAAAGCCACCCAGCTATTGAGACTAAACATAGTTCAAATGGTTACGGTCAGAACATGGGCAAAAGCATCTCTTTCATTGTTAACTTCACACCTGGACATGGCCCTAGTATTATTTACTTACAAAATGCTCCTACCTGCTTTTGGTTTCTTCTTGCAATGAAAACGTTTCTATACTTCAAATAAATAAGTATGATGTACTTCATTCATGTAAACGTTGAGGGACAGCACAACACGAAACCATCATGCAGTAAGGCCCCCTGGGCAAGGAAATTTGAAGAGATAATTTCAACTGACATTTGCTTGATGAGGTAGGGACATTTATTCTCCCCATTCCAAAGATGAGAAAACTAAGGCTGACAGCATTCTGGACCTGTGCTTAAAATCTCACAGATGGTGACAGATGGAGTTGTAAACTACATTTAGGTGTCTCTGAATACAAACTCATTCCTTTCCACCTGAGAGGGTACTGCAAGCAGATGACTCGGTGCTCTTGACAGACCAACAAATGCCCATAAACTACTAATGGAAAATGTAAAAATTGTAACGTATTCACACTTGGTGAGAATTTTGAGCCAAGAGGGCCTTAATGCCTCTAGGGGAGAAGAAAATGCCTGTGGCTAAATAGAAAATGGAATGTAAGGAAACCCTGAAACATACACATGCATACACACATGTATTATACACACATGCACACACGTTATACACACACATCTGCATCCACCCATTATACACAAACACATATGCACGCACACACGTATTATACACATACACACATTATATACACGTGCATGCACACACACATATGCATGCCCACATATACACACAGATGCACACCTATGCACATGTGTACATGTATATAATACACACATGTATTATACACACACACACAGGCATACACACATATATATACATATGCATGCACGTGTATTATACACACACGTTATATAGACACGCACGTGCATACACACAAATGCGTGTGCATACACACATTATATACATACACGCATTATATACATACACATGCATACACACATGTATTACACACACATTATAGACATGTGCGTGCATACACACACAGATGTGTCCATACACACATTATACATATGCACACACACATATCATATACACATATGCACACATTATACACACATTTATTATACACATATATTATACACACATACATATATACACATGTACACGCACACAAACTCAGAGCTGAATTCTTCCAGAAATCCTTCAGTATTTTAAGAATAACATACTTCTGTTTATGTTATTCCCACGGACATGAGAAGTTTATGTACTGTGTAACTCACAGCAGAACCCATGTTCTGTTTCCTTTGTGTTTGCACTTCGTTTTTCAGTTTGTTGCAATAAATCTTTAATATGGACTGAATTATGAGTCTTAAATAATTGATAGAACTGATTCCAAATGCTTACTACCACAGCCACATAACAAGCTGAAATGTCAGGGGCTGGGGTGCACTCAATACCCTCACATTCTTTAGCCTTCACCTCTGACTCCTCTCGTCACCCCACTCCATCCAAGAGGAAGCTATGCTCTGAGAGGTTGTGGGGGGGCAGGGGGCAGAGTGCAGCTTGAGGATGCCAGTGATCACAGCTGGAGTCAGAGCTTGATGCCAAAGGGGCAGCCATGGGTGCAAACTCCACAATGGACTGTGAGCATTCTTGACGCCATTGGCTACAACCTCAGTTATGATGCATGATTTGGCAAAATGGATATCGGTCCTGAACATGGTGTAGAATTTATTTGTTCACCTCATTTTTTTGGAATAACTGCCAAGTATCAGGCATGATATAAACACCGAGGAAAAGCCAAAACCTGGTCTGGTCTCTTGTCCATGTGGAGGCTGTAGTTTAGCAGTTACAGACCTTAAGTTACCGATAACGTGGGGATCCGACCTGGTTAGACAGAGACGGTAGTGGGTGCCTGAGACACAGAAAAAAGCTCCAGGGAATTGGGGGTATAGGGTATGAAGGGATAGATGGATGACAGATGATAAGCTTGGAAACTGCAGGGCTCTGTAACCCATGTTAAGGACTTGGACTTTTTTATTTTTATTTTTTGAGACGGAGTCTCGCTCTGTCGCCCAGGCTGGAGTGCAGTGGCGTGATCTCAGTTCACCGCAACCTCTGCCTCCTGGGTTCAAGCAACTGTCCTGTCTCAGGCTCCCGAGTAGCTGGGATTACAGGCATGCGCCACCAAGCCCAGCTAATTTTTTTTTTTTAATTTTAATAGAGCTGGGATTTCACCACATTGGCCAGGCTGGTCACAAACTCCTGACCTCAAGTGATCTACCTGCCTCGGGCTCCCTAAGTGTTGGGATTACAGGTGTGAGCCACTACGCCTGGCCTGGACTTCTGGACTTGACCATTTTCTTAAATGTGCTGGGAAGCCACATCATGTTTTAGTCTGTGTCGGGACGTGCCCCAGTCAATGCAAAAGTTTTTTTTTTTTTTTTTTTTTTTTTGAGACGGAGTCTTGCTCTGTCACCCAGGCTGGAGTGCAATGGCACGATTTCGGCTTACTGCAACCTTTGCCTCCAGGTTCAAGTGATTCTCCTGCCTCAGCCTCCAGAGTAGCTGGGATTACAGGCTAATTTTTGTATTTTTAGTAGAGATGGGGAATGCAAATATTTTCTACTCCATCTTAGAAGTTACAAAGTAGGGTTTTGGAAAACAATCAACCCAGGTTTAAATCTCCACTCTATAGCTGCTGTGCCAGCTTGGGCGAGATACTTTTCAGCAGTGATTTTCTTATGTGTCAAATAGAAACAGCCCCACCCATTGCTGCCTTTGTCAGGTGCTGCCAGCATTCAGGAAGGTGTGCAGAGCTCAGGGCTGGGCACAGGGAGCTCTGCACAGCTGTGTCCCTGCTGCTGCTGCAGCTGCTATTAGCCACATTTCCTTAGATGGGCTGTCAGCTGCATTCTGAATTGTGGCAGAGTTTTTTCACTTTCTTTCACCAAATGCATTTTTTTTTAAAGTCACCTAAATTCCCTAATCATTTCTCACTACTCTTCCACTGATTTTTATATTACCTGCAATCTGCTTTCTATCCTATAAATTCACCTGAGTCTATGATCTCAAATGCTCCCACTTCCCATGTGCATTTGTGGGTCTTCACTGTCTTGGGAGCAATCCACAGACCTTGCATTGATAGAGCATAATTTACCAGGCACTTTTCTAACACAATGATCACAGCAGCACTTATATGGCGTTGATGATACCCAAGCACTGTTGTAAGTTCATGTGAAATATCGTCTCCAGATTACACAGGAGAGGATGAGATCCTGTCATTTGCAATGGCAAAGATGGAACTGGAGATCATTAAGTTAAGTGAAATAAGCCAGGCACAGAAAGACAGACATCATATGTTCTCACATATTTGTGGGATCTAAGAGTCAAAACAATTGAACTCAAGGACATACAGAGTAGAAGGACAGTTACCAGAGGCTGGAAGAGGGGAAAGTAGGGATGGTTGATGAGTTTAAAAAAAAAGCCTAAGACATATTATTTGATTGCACAACAGGGTGACTATAGTCAGTAGTAACTGTATATTTAAAAATAACTAAAAGAGTGTACCTGAATTGTTAGTAACAAAAAGGATAAACTTTTTTCTTTTGAGACAGTCTCAAACTGCACAGTGCAGTGCCATGATCTTGGCTCACTGTAACCTTCACACCTCCCAGGTTCAAGTGATTCTCCTGCCTCAGCCTCCTGAGTAGCTGGGATTACAGGCACCCACC
Source organism: Macaca mulatta (assembly GCF_049350105.2). Lineage (NCBI taxonomy): Eukaryota > Metazoa > Chordata > Mammalia > Primates > Cercopithecidae > Macaca > Macaca mulatta. The sequence goes on along the minus strand of NC_133425.1, from coordinate 8,175,430 downwards.
ACTAATGCCAGCTAATTTTTGTAGTTTTAATGGAGATGGGGTTTCACCGTGTTGGCCCTGAACTCCTGACCTCAGATGATCTGCCCACCTCAGCCTCCCAAACCAACGGATACTCCATTCTTCGTGATATGATTATTTCACACAGCATGCCTGTATTAAAACATCTTTGGTACCTCACAAATATATACACCTACTATGTACCTACCGTAATTAAAAACAAAAACATTTTACAAAAAGATGACATAAGAGGATGAGTACTCTCTCATGATCTTCGTTTCACACATGGTAACACTGATCCCAAGAAGTTTAAACAAACTGCTCCAAGTCTCACATTTGGGAAGTGGCAGAGCTGGGATTTCCACCTGTCTTAGGGCTCATTCCTCACTGTTGAGATGTAGTCCACTTTTGTGCAATCTCAGGAGTATCCTTTACTCTTCCTTTATTTCTTCTATCAGGTACTTTTGCCTCCTTTCCACAAAACATTGGCAAGCTCTAGGATCTACGACTCTCCATTTTTTTCTTCTCCTCCACTTCCTCCTTTTAAAAATTTTCTGACCATAGATCCTTCCTTTCGTCAATCATGTGTAGCTGCCTTGTAGAAATCATGAGAGGAATGAACAGCTTGTTATCCAGTAGGGAAATAGGCATATATATAAATAATAACTAGTGGCTGAGGCAGAGGAACAGGGTAAACCAGTTAGTTCTCCTACCCACCGAGTCCCATTCCATATTTAGTAAATCATCATGAATGGAACCAATGTCGTAGGTTTTTTTAGAGCTATCCAGGGGATTCTGGGAATCAGGAACCACTGGGGATATACAGTTGGTCTCTGAGGTTTGAACTTGTTCTTTGATTCCTAGAACATCATAAAACTGGAGGACTTTGTTAATATAGATCATCTTTTTTGATTTGCTGCTTTTCTGAACTGAACTTCTATGGAAAAGAGGACCAGACTATTTCGTTAAGTCATTAGATTATTTTTTAAAGATGTATTTATCTACAGCCAGCATTTTAAGCTGGTAAGAAGGATGAACTAGACTGACGTTGTTTAGTGGTAATTTTCAGAGTCTCTGTTAGTTCTGGAAGGGTGTATGTTGCAAATTCTAGATGGAAAACATTTGGAGACAGTGAGACATTTAATTTTAGCTGAGAAAGCCACATGCTACTTATGAAACATCCATCTGAGAACTGTGGCAGAGAATTAAACCCGACATGTCTTATTCTGGACTACTACCTAAACTGATAAACAAAATAAAATTACAAACACAGGGAAAATGGCTTTTAAAGATACTGGAAAAAAATGAACAGATACAATCTGCTGGTAACTTTTTTACGAAATTTTAATTCATAAATGTTTTAGTGAGGTCAAGGCTATCAGTTTCTTATTTACTTTTCTCTAGCCTGCTGTTATAAAGTGAGAGAAAATGTCAGTTTAAAACTGTCATGAAATTGCACTGAGAACCCCAAATGGGGCAAGTGTTTTCAGAAATACTTCTTGTTTTGGGTGTACACTTTGGGAGTACCTCTAGTTGCGATGGAAAGAGGGTATGAACAGAAACATGAGACAGATTCCCAGGACTCCAACCAAGAGACAACAAAGGCACAAATTCAGGAAGAAGCTCTCACAGAATTGGAGAAGAGCTGCCACTGGGGCTGAATGGAACAAAAGAGAAAGCTTCGTTTCACCCATCCATGAGGCTGACTGTCAAAGTCATGCAGAAGACAGAACTATCTGGGGGATTTCAAATAAACATCAGACCACCCCTTGGAAACAGAGACATATTATGAAATTGTGTTGAAATCACCAACGCTGTCTGTGACAGAAAATGCAGAAGTGATGGATGGGAAGGTTACTTTGAAGAAAAAGGAGGACAGACAGATAGACAAGACAGATAGGTAGCAATTATTGATCATTCTATCTCTATCCATCATCTGTGTATGTTTGCATCTGTTCACCTATCAACTGATCTATCCAGTATCTATCTATTGATCCAGTATTATGCAAGGGAAGAAAACCCATATAAAGAGCTGTCTTTTGAATATTAGGAGACATCACAGCACTTAGTTAATTACCATGTTCTCTCTATGTTCATTCTCCAGGTCAGTTTGCTCCCTCTATGTGTGACAGGTGACCCTATCAGACTCCCTAAACTATTCCCCAAACAATTCATTCCACTGGCCCTGAAGTATTAAGCATATTTGTATTAGTGATTATAATTTTTAGATACCTTGAAAGAATACTTCTCAACAGATGATACATACGTTTTGGTCTTCATGATAAAGGCAAATGAAAATTCATCAGAAATTAGACTGAAAAAATATTTTAGTTTCCACATTGATAAAGTGCACTTCTGGGCTTCTCTGGTCAATGCTCTGTTGGAGGAACAGGCCTGTTGTTCTCCTTTTCTCCTTATATAAAAACAGGAGAGGAGATTCTTTGTGGTCTAAATTCGCTTTAGGGCTCATGGACTCAGTTTGTTGCAGAACTCCGCTTTCGGAGCTCAGCATAGATCCCCGGCTCTCGATATTGACAAGGGACCTCTCTATCGCACAGCTACTAGAGTTCAGGTTTAAAAGAAAGATCTTTTGATGAATCAGGTAGTTTCTGTAAAGGGATAAAGAAAGGCTTCTTTTTATCTTGTGTGTTTGTGACTTGATCGTATATTTTTAGATGACCTATATGAATTTCATCTCTAGGGGCCTTCTTTCCCGACACCCAATAATTTAACACAAGAAACCAAACTTCTCAAGGTGTTCTTCTGGGAGAAGCCGTGTTCCCTCCACAGTCGTTGCTTCCCTGTGAGCTTGTCCATTTCCTGTAAACTCACCCCACTGCCTGCAAAATGGGGTGATAGAGATGATTCGATGGCAATTCATTCTGCAGACAGTGAGCTCCTGAGAATGGAATCTAGGAGGGCCGGGTGAGGTGGGCAGTCTTTCACAAGTTCTGAAGAGAAAGATCATGTATTCAGTTGGTACAAAGGTAACTGCAGTGTTTGCAATGAAACGTAATTGTAGTTTCTGCTGTTAAAAGTAAAAGTAGATCAGGGCGAAAGCAGGAGCCAGTGTCACACACGGAAGAACGGCTGAGGAACAAAGAGGGGGTGAGTGGTGAGAAATGAGCAGAGACAGAAATCAGACAGGTGAGGGGGGCACAAAAGACCCTGAAGCAGAAGAGAGAGACAGACAGAGGCAGAGAGGCTTTGAGAATATGCATTTCTGACACTTCTGCTTCCTAACCAATCTGTAGAAAGAGCACTGTACTTCACTCTCAGTCTTTTTTCTTTGTTTGTTTGTTTTGAGACAGTCTTGCTCTGTTGCCCAGGCTGGAGTGCACTGGTGCAATCTTGGCTCACCGCAACCTCCATTTCCCAGGTTCAAGTGATCCTTCTGCCTCAGGCTCCTGAGTAGCTCAGATTCCAGGTGTGTGCCACCATGCCCAGCTAAGTTTTGTATTTTTAGTAGAGTCAGGGTTTCACCATGTTGGCCAGGCTGGTGGCTGACCTTTTCGAATGTCTGACCTTAAAGTGATCCACCCACCGTGGCCTCCCAAAGTGCTGGGATTATAGACGTGAGCCAACGTGCCTGGCCTCAGTCTTTGGATATTGTAAGATATTTTCCAAGTCTCCTTAAAATAACCCCCTTTTCAAGTGAGTTATTTTTAGAGAGATCCAGTACCTTACAGTCAAAGAGCCTTGTCTAAAATGCATTCCTTACAAAGTGTTACTGTCAAAAACATTAAGAACTGAAGGAGCTCCGGGGCAGCTCTGCTTGGCCAAAGGCCATTAACTTTGTATAAAATTGCCCAGGGAAGGGGTGCAAAGAGGGTCTCCAATCACCAACCAGCGGGTTTGGAGACTTGGGTAAGAGTTAATGTGCTTTAAAGGAAACTAAGAAATGTGACCTATGTTGTCCACCTGGCAACTTCACACGAATACAACAGAAAATTCTAAGTAAGCAACACAGAAGAGGTTCTTTTTTTCAGTGCATCAGTAAACTGGATCAAAATGCAAATGGTTAATACAACCAGCCACAGCTCCTACTCAGAAAATTGACTTACTGGAAAGAAAGGGAAGACAAGAATGAGTGGGGGTTGTTTTAAAAGCAGTGCTGGCCTTGCTGTCCACTAAGTAGCTATAACGGTATCACACGCCAACCCTACACTGGGCTGGCTCAACCTTTGCTCTATTTTGGGCAGCAGGAATTTGCTGAGACGTTAGACTGAAGACAGATTGCACCTTCATGGAGTGCTGCCTTTCACGTTCAGATGAATAAAAGTAAATGTTAAGTACATTCAAGGAAAACATTGCATTAACAATTTGTTAAAACTTGCAGAGATTAAGGAAGGAAAGGAAGGCTGCCAGCTTCAGTGATTTGGAACAATGGTGCTGAGGAACGCTATGCTTGGAGCACTGGAAAAAATTAACCATCGCAGACTAATAAATAAGGCAGGACTGGGAAGTTTATGTAGCTGATCTCTGTGTGTGTGTGTGTGTGTGTGTGTGTGTGAGAGAGAGAGAGAGAGAGAGAGAGAGCGTGTGTGTATATGTGTGTGTGTGTGTGTCTTCATCAACAAGGTAGTATTAGGTAGAAAAGGCAAATGGGTTTCTGCGTTTTCAGAACTGGATAGACCTATATTTTGTGCCTGTATCTTATGTCGATGGGCAAGTAGATTAACTATTCTAAGTTTCATTTTCCTCATTAGAGATAATATTGCCATCTTGCTAAGCTGCTGCAAGCAGTTGTTCTTATAGACAAGCGCTAGCAGGATTCCTGTTTTATATTCTATAATTTGTAGCTGCTACAAATATTATTGTAGCCACTATTAATAATAAAAATGGATGCATTGGCACCTGAAATGGAACACATGAGTATACTTTCATTCAGAGTCACTAATGAATGAATGGATGTTGGAATTACTCCTGGTGTCAACAAATAATTGTCAAGGGACGGGGAACACAAAGGGGAACCAGACGCAACAGCTGTCCTCAAAAAGTTCACAGTTTTCAAAGGTCCGAGACACAAAGAACCAGGTGAGTCCAGACAAATTCTAGGAAGCACGTCTAGTCACAAGCAAGCAAGAGTCTGTTCAAGTTTCTCACTTGATGCTCACTTCATACCCTTGACTTCATCCCTTCTATTTAGAGCTCTGGTGAGTCTGCTAAGTGTTCTTTTCACCCACACAAAAGGTTCCAGTTACTTCTCACACAGAACAGACAGTGGATCCGTAGGTTAAAAAAACTTAAATCAGGCTGGGCACGGTGGCTCATACCTGTAATCCCAGCACTTTGAGAGGCCACGGCGGGCAGATCAAAAGGTCAGGAGATCAAGACCATCCTGGCTAACACGGTCTCTACTAAAAATACAAAAAATTAGCCGGGCGTGGTGACAGGTGCCTGTAGTCCCAGCTACTCGGGAGGCTGAGGCAGGAGAATGGCGTGAATCCGGGAGGCGGAGGTTGCAGTGAGCCGAGATCCGGCCACTGCACCCCAGCCTGGGCAACAACGCAAGACTCTGTCTCAAAAAAAAAGAAGGTGACAGTGAATATAGGCACTCTCCTTCTCCACTTGGAATACGCTATTCATATGGAAATCTCAGCAAATCAGGGACAGACAAGATGGAGAGAAATCCCTAGACAGGAAGGAAAGACTGTTACAAACACCGAACAGTAAACAAGGACCAAAGCAATGATTCCTTAAATCTATTCTATCACTTTACCATCCTCACAAACCCATTCAAACATTCTTTGGGTTTGGGTTTTTTTGTTGTTGTTGTTGTTTCTGTTGTTTTTGTTTTTTGAGATGGAGTCTCGCTCTGTTGCCCAGGTTGGAGTGCAGTGGTGCAATCTCAGCTCACTGAAACCTTGGCCATCTGGGTTCAAGCGATTCTCCTGACTCAGCCTTCCAAGTAGCTGGGACTACAGGCACCCACCACCATGCTGGGCTAATTTTTGTATTTTTAGTAGAGATGGGGTTTCACCTTGTGAAAGGCTGGTCTTGAACTCCTGACCTCAAGCAATCCACCAGCCTCGGCCTCCCAAATTGCCAGGATTACAGGTGTGAGCCATCGTGCCCGGCTTCCTTAGGTTTTCATAACAGTATTTTAGGGTACCACAAGGCTCGCAGTAGTGTTTCTGCAAACTTCAATCATTTGCCATACCTTCAGGTTTTGACATTTTCACCTTGCCACCTATATTATTTGTTTTCCTTTATCGTACTCTTTTCGCTAAACACAACTTATTTTAAAAGAAAATCTATAAAATCAACTTCTGGTATAAATGAGACACTACTATTATTAACCATAAATGGTAAGCAATGGTGCAAATATAAACACAGTGGTCTCCTGGAATTCTAGTTATTACAGGTATCCACTACAATATGTGGCTATGAGAAATTTTGTTGGTTTTGAATGCTACACAATGTGTTAAAAGAAAACTCAAAAAGGAAACACTTCTACCCTAGATGATTCGATCTTGTTTCCTGCTGTGTCTGTGGACCACCTAAAAGAAACTTAGAGAACTCCTAAAATCTCACCCATCCTTTGGAAAAATGCTGGTTTTGACCACTGAAGGGGCTATTCCAAGATTACACAAAACAATTTCAATACAGCTCACTGAGAATTTATTAAACAACCATTAGGTGCTGGACTACATGGTGAGAGCTGGTGGACTGAGGATGGGCTTACAGATATGGATTGGCACTCTTCCCTTCCTCCACAAAGTAGTCGGACACTGGACATGTAAATGTAGCAAATACCAACCATCATCATTCAAGACACGATAAGCAACATTGCAGTCATGAAGACCCCAACACACAGCTCAAAATACATGCGTATTTTCCCATTTGCTAAAAGCCCATTTCTCAAAGTTATCTGTTCCACGTTCTCTTCTCTCTGGAACTCCAAGTTGACAGAACCGTCGTATCTAAGATATCACTGGCCTTACCGCTGAGGGAAAAGAGATCTAAATGAGGCACATGCACACTCGTAAATTTTCCACTTGAAAGTGACATCCATCACTTAGGCTCACAGTTCATTGGTCAAAGCACGCCATGGGGCTAACGGGGACAAGAATGGGGTGGGAGAATAGACTCACTTTCATGGAAAGGCTCAAAGACAGAGGTGGTTCACAGAGGAGTCAATATTTTCAGTAACAACAGGACCTACTGAATATTACAGTAATAGAATGGAGATTTGAAGCCAGGTTTTTCAGAATTCTTGTCCACTGTGATATCCCTCTAATCAAACTGCCTCTATAAGGGAAAAAATACAATCAAATTTGAGAATACATACAATTCTCTGAAGACTTATTTGCAATCCAAGTGGAAGGACAGGCTTAAAAAATGGAAAAGTTGGATTGAGACCATCCTGGCTAACACAGTGAAACCCCGTCTCTACTAAAAATACAAAAAATTAGCCAGGCGTGGTGGCAGGTGCCTGGAGTCCCAGCTACTAGGGAGGCTGAGGCAGGAGAATGGCGTGAACCCAGGAGGCGGAGCTTGCAGTGAGCAGAGATCGTGCCACTGCACTCCAGCCTGGACGACAGAGCGAGACTCCATCTCAAAAAAAAAAAAAAAAAAAAAAAAAAAAAGAAAAGTTGTGTGTGCCCATACCTACAGTAAGCAAGTGATTAAACACTTCTATGTGCTTGGCAGGAGAATGAATTCCGATGCTAAAATGATTCTTTTGTGGGGAGGTGGGGATAAAGAGGGATGAATAAAGGGTACAAAAACACAGAAGCAGTAAGATCTAATGTTCAGTAACACAATAGGGTGACTGTAGTTCACAGTCATTAACTGTGTATTTCAAAATAACTAAAAGACTGGAATGAGATTGTTTCTAACACAAAGAAATGATAAATGCCTAAGACAATGGATACTCCAGTTACCCTGATGTGATCCCACTGTATGCTTATATCAACGTATCACATGTACCCCATAAATATATCTACAAATATACATATACAGATACTTACTTTGTATTAAAATCATAAAAATAAAATTCTTTGGTTAATCTTTTAACCAAGGCATGAGCTCACAAAGTAAAGCTGCTGTGTCCTCACAATTGTCTCCCTTCCCCCTGCTTTTTCCTAGGATCTTAGAATACAGGAGACATCTAGGTCAGAAATAATTTAAATACTGACTTGCAAGGAAGAGCCTGATGAACCAAAAGACCTCTAAAATGCACTTCCAACCCTATGGACACAGTATTTTACCCAGAGGACAAATAGCAAATAAAAACAATGTGGAGATAAAATTTCTGGGTAGACAAGAGCGCAATTGCAAGGGAATTTAATTTCCCCCTGAACCGAAAATGAAACCCAAGACACTAAGTGACTACATAAAGAGAACATTGCTTTCTAAATGTTGACATCAGTAAGCTCCTTCTCCTCCTAGTTTGGATTTTCACAGAAAAATGAAAAAGTTTTCAAACAGCTTCAGTTCTTCATTGTATATTGCCAACTGGGTAACTACTTTGAAGACTGGGCTGTCAGAAACACAAACCCATAAAGCATTGTCGTCCCTCATGTTCTTTTGATGTCTTTTTATTGGTTTCACAAAAGTTAATTATTTTTTGGGTAAAGAAATAAAATGTTCAAAATGTGACCACTACTGCCTACTGCTCTTAAATTCTAAAGAAAACCTGTCCTCCAGGGAAATAATTGTAAAGCTTATGAGGCTTATTAAAAATTTTACACTAATTACCTGGGAACATCATCCCCAAATCAGACACACAAGCAAACACCTCAAATCAATCACCCAAGCAAAATCCCCAAACAGAATAGGATGCAGTGATAAAAATGATGAGTATGGGCCAGGCATGGTGGCTCACACCTGTAATCCCAGCACTTTGGGAGGCCGAGGCGGGCGGATCACTTGAAGTCTGGAGTTCGAGACCAGCCTGGCCAACATGGCGAAACCCCATCTCTACTAAAAATATAAAAATTAGCCAGGTGTGGTAGCAAGTGCCTGTAATCCCAGCTACTAGGGAGGTTGAGGCTGGAGAATCACTTGAACCTGGGAGGCGGAGGTTGCAGTGAGCCGAGATTGCACCAATGCACTCCAACCTGGGTGACAGAGTGAGACTCTGTCTCGAACAAACAAACAAACAAAAAAATGATGACTATGGAAAAACAGCAAAAACAATCAAACCCTTCTAAAACTAGTATTACTAACTTAATTACTGAAGACCTCTGGCAGAATCCCAAGGGAAAAAAAAGTATGTATGATTTTGTGTCTGTAAACAGATATAGAGAAATCATCTAATACATATGATTAATGATTCCAGGAATAGAAAAAGCCAGAAAAGATGATGCAAAGTTTAGAAAATGATCATTAGTTTTCATGGAGACCGCAGATGATACAACTGTTATCTCTTCTACTTCTTGAAGTCACAATGAACCCATAAGGCCAGGGAGAACTGCCAACTTCTCAATTTATTTCATTCAATGCCATCCTGTCCCACCATCAAAGCCCTTTATAATCCCACCACACTTTGAAACATCTTCGCAGATAACACAGTTCTCCAACTACAGGTAATCACTACTCTATAGACTCCTTCCAAGTACTAGAATTAGAGATGCAGGAGGAAGAAGTGCAAAACAGTACACCAACAATAACAAGAAGAACAGCAGAGTCAACAATAACAATGTAAAAGAACTCCATGACTTTGGTGAGGGGACATGATGATTTTGAAGCTGCGCGGAAACTGCAACTTGGACAACACGACATAGTATGGAGACTCATCGGTATACGGAAGGTCATCAAAGCAGGAAGTGTAAAAAATTATCACGAACAAGAGCAGTTGTGTTCATTTTGTCCTATTTTAAATTGAGTACAAAGAAACGGTTTTGCTTCCGCAGACACCTGACCACATTGGCTAACTGACCTAATGCAACAAAATTTCAGAAGCATCTATTTCAGTTTTACCATATTTCACTGATTCTAAAGCAAACATTTCTTCACATTTTCATTCTTTTCTTCTGTTTTTTTGAGATAGAGTCTCACTTGGTTGCCCAGGCTGGAGTGCACTTACACAATCTCAGTTTGGTGCAACCTCAGCCTCCTGGGTTCAAGCGATTCTTATGCCTCAGCTTCCTGAGTAGCTAGGATTACAGGTAAGCACCACCACGCCCAGCTAATTTTTTTGTATTTTTAGTAGAGACAGGGTTTCACCATGTTGACCAGGCTAGTCTCAAACTCCTGAACTCAGGTGATCCACCTGCCTTGGTCTCCCAAAGTGCTGAGATTACAGGGGTGAGCCACTGCGCTGGGCCCACATTTTCATATCTTGGAAACTGGAATGCCTTTTGCAATCAATAGTGAGACAAAATTTATTTAGTAACCTTTTTCTTCAATGGTGACACACACATAAGATGCTTCACTGGGCCAGGCTCTGTAGCTCATGCCAGTAATCCCAGCACTTTGGGAGCGTGGTGGTGGGTGCCTGTAATCCCAGCTACTCAGGAGGCTGAGGCAGGAGAATCACTTGAATCCTGGAGGCAGAGCTTGCAGTGAGCTGAGATCGCACTACTGCACTCCAGCCTGGTGACAGAGCGAGACTCTGTCTCAATAAAACAAAGAAATGCTTTCACTGGACAGTCAACAGCATCTTTGATGCATGAAATCTCGTTAATAACTTTCACTCTTCTCAAGTCCATGCGGTTTGTGATTCTTGACAGCAAATAAATCGAGAAATCATTTTATTTTATTATTGGGTTAATAATGTGAACATTCGTGCTCCAATGTTGCATTGAGTAAATAGGATCCACTTCTTGCATGACTAAGGCTGGGTGCGGTGGCTCATGCCTATAATCCCAGCATTTTGGGAGGCCAAGGCAGGTGGATCACCTGAGGTCACGAGTTTGAGACTAGCCTGTCCAACCTGGTGAAACCCCGTCTCTACTAAAAATACAAAAATTAGCTGGGTGTGGTGTCAGGGGCCTGTAATCCCAGCTACTAGGGAGGCTGAGGCAGGAGAATTACTTGAACTCAGGCGGGGGCAGTGAGCCAAGATTGCACCATTGCACTCCAGCCTGGATAACAAAGTGATACTCTGTCAAAAAAAAAAAAAAAAAAAAAAAAAAAAAGTGCATAACCAGATTTAATGCACCATTCTGGACCTTGTCATGAAAGTCTTCAGGAATCATTGTTACGAATACCAAAAGATACTGTAGAACTCAGCTGTTATTAAAATGGGTTTTGGAAGCTCTTGCTTTTGACTCATGAGCATGCATCAGCAACCCCCAGAAGGTTTGTTTAATTCAGAGACACCCCAATCCTAGAGCTTCTGACTCAGTTTGCCTGCAGTGAGGATAGAGAACATGCATCTGCAGCAAGTTTTCAGGTGATGCTGATGCTGCTGGACTGGGGACCACATCTGAAAAACCACAGTTCTAGTTTTCTGAGGTGATGGCTCAGTCATTGGGAATTACTACCTGGGAATTAGGAAAGGAGGAGGCAGTCCAGTCGGACCTTGAGACTTTCCTTCTTCCGTTTCAGTCAAAGCAGCCCTGATTTGATCTGTCTCTATATCAGTTTCTGCAGGAGATTTCATGTGAAATAAACGTTTTGCTGCTTTTCTAAAACATGACAGTAATTATTGAAATGGAAACAACCAAAGTTTTAGAGTAAGATAGATCTGGCCTGTGGTCTCAAGTTTTACCATTTAATACTTAATATTTGCAGGTTTTTTTGTATTTTGTTTGTTTTTGAAACAGAGTCTTGCTCTGTCATGTAGGCTGGAATGCAGTGGAGTACTCTGGGATCACTCAACCTCCACCTCCTGCGTTCAAGAGATTCTCCTGCCTCAACCTCCCAAGTAGCTGGGACTACAGGTGTGCGCCACCACACCTAGCTAATTTTTGTATTTTTAGTAGAGACAGGGTTTCGCCATATTGCCCAAGCTGGTCTGGAACTCATGGCCTCAAGTGATTGGTTGCCTCAGCCTCCCCACGTGCTGGAATTACAGGCGTGAGCCGCCATGCCTGGCCAATTTAGTTTTTTTTTTTTTTTTTAATTTTTTAATGTCTTCAAAATGGGGATAATAAAACATACTTGAGGCCTTACAATAATGTAAGAGATGATGTACATGCAACATGTCATTAATACAGTTCCTTGCAGATAGTGGCTGCTTAACAGTTTGTAGCCACTAATAATAAGAATAGAGTCTGATCCTTGCAGGTAAAGATTTTACTGTCCTTACTCCTTCTGTAGACAAGTGGTTGCTTGCACTGACTGAGGGCAGAGCAGCTGTTGTCCAGTGACTTCAGAGGAAGCTGCCAGGTCCCCAGCCCCGGTTAAGCAAGGCTCAGAGCTGCAGTTGGGTTGCAGTATCCAGAGTTTGGAAAGCTGGACACACACTTATTGCCAGGCTCCCTGGGTCCCTAGCCTCTGCAGCATGGCTGATTGCACATGAGCCAGGAAGCATGCCCTGTGAGCAGAAGGGGCCTCGGAACCAGCTTCTGTCTGCAGTAGCTCAACTCGGCCCAGCATTAGTCGCCTCTGTTCCTCTGCAGCTTATTACAGGTGCTTGCATAACACAGCAGCCACCACTCTGCAGTGGATACTTAACAGGATCAGTTTGTCAGAAGAAGAAAAAACACCCCCTCCTTGTGTGTGACTCCCCAGTTTTCACGATCTCCCCCATCTCCTCTATGCTTTGGAACGTGGCAAGTAGCAACGTCATTTGTACCTGAGGTAAAGTTGTTCCCCTCTAACTTAAGTCTCAGCTTTTATTAAAAACATTTAACATTTTGGCTACTATGAAGAAGGACATTAATTCCTGGGGGGGGGGCGGGGAAGAGATAATAATAAAGAAAAGGATGAAAAAAAAAAACTCTTCACTAACACATGTGTTTTCAGCTCACAACATCTACAAGAACTGTAGAGAACTTTTGGACTCTATCATTCTTAGAAACTATTTTATCTCATACTGGAACAGCCTGGATGTGGGAGGCAAGGTTTCAATACTCACTACAAAGATAGAAATCTAGCTTTGAAAAGTTCTGAACTCAGACTAGAACAGCTTGAGGGTGTTACTTCAATATTTTCTCTTAAAGGTAAGCTGAGCAGTTACATATGGCAGTCTGCCGTATAGGAAGATCCCTTTACACAACAAGTTATAAGTAAATATGCTTGCAGATGGGTGTCTAAGAGAAAGCGTCTAGTGAAATCAAATAAAACCCTTTACAACGTCTATGAACCAACACATTAATTAAATTGATTGGATTTTGAATTTGTGATTTTTAAAGGCTGTGATTTACTTGATTATACACTTTTACAAACAAATCTGCCTTATGAACTCATTCAAATTCCCAGGGACTCCCACAGACAGCAGCATTAAGCAAGCAAAAAGAAGGTCTAGGACAACTTAAAAAATAAAACCCACCATGTAGCAAAGCGAGATTTCTAAGCTAAGTACTTTCTTTCTATTGCTTAGGTTCAGAACATAAAATGTATCTTTAATATAAATGGCTACATCCCCACCTTTGCCTTAATGATGTGTTTGATATATACTGTAGCCATTCATACTAATTACATCATTAATAATGGTTTCTTTGAGAAGCCATCTATGAATACAGCAATGTCAGGAGACATATGGGTCATCTAGAATATCTGCAGATTGGCCTTAAGAATTCACAGTCTCACCTTTAGAAATGGCAATTTATTGATTGCTGAAACAGGAGGGGAAGCTGCCTAAGACATCCTGGTTCAATTCATAACTCCTGATAAGTATAATGGAAAATAGGAACAGGGCAGGAAGATCGTTGTTCACTCATAGGGGTGAACATAAAGCCTCTGAAAAGGTGCAAAGAAACAGATAACTGATACCCCCAGAAATGCCACGTGCACCCTGGTCTTACGTTTCTAGCTTGGTAAGGAACTTGTCTCCTTGGCTGCTGTTGGCTATGTTAGATTCCAAATATCCCGGGCTGAATGGTTGCTATGCGTACAGCCAATGGGCACCTGCCAAGTGCTAGACACTGTACTGAGGACCCTGCAAACATGATCTTTTTATTTATTTATTTTTAATTTTCAGACAGAGTTTAACTCTGTCACCAAGGCTGCAGTGCAGTGGCGTGATCTCAGCTCACGGCAACCTTCCCGCCTCCTGGGTTCAAGTGATTCTCCTGCCTCACCCTCCAGAGTAGCTGGGATGACAAGCCCGTGCCACCATGCCCAGATAATTTTTTATTTTTAGTAAAGATGGGGTTTCACCATTTTGTCAGGCTGGGAAGAGAGAGAATCAGAGAGGTCAGGTGACTAAACTGCAATTATACTGCTCACTGCTGAAAGTAGCCAGGAGTCCAAACAACAAGGATGAGACCCAGTGCACAGGTCGTTCCTCCTCATCATCCTCTGTCCTCTGCAAGCCTTCTCCCTGTCCCTCTCCCCAAAGTGGAGACTGCAAATAAATTGCCCAGTGTTGCCGGACCAAACGGGCCAGGAAGAGAGAAGCTAGAGACAGAATTAATGAGGCATCGAAGACCATCAGCAGCCTTGATTTTCCTGCTAAATAATTTACATCTTAACCTGCAGGGAATAGGGGCCATTGAAATATTAAACAGGAAGACTGACATCACCATTTTTCCAGAAACGAAGTCCAGAGTCTTTGGTGATTTTAATTTTTTTTTAAATTTCTCCTTTATGTCTAATACATAACCAAGTTCCCTTCTTTTAATACTATGTCAATTAGCCAGTAGGAGCCTGTATCTCAATCCTGTTATACAGCAACTCCAGCTGTGTAACTTCCACTACAGCTCTTAAGATTTTTCAGCCTCAGTTTCCTCCTCTGTAAAATAGGGAGAATAAAAGTACCTACTATGTAGGTTGTGTTGAGGCTCCAGTGAATAATGGTATATAAGCTCATGCCTGGCTCATGGTAAGCACCCAGTGTGATGTGTTAAATCGTCCCCCTAAATTCCTATGTTGAAGTGTTAACCTTCATTGTCTCACAATGTGACTTTATTTGGAGATGGAATCTTTAGAGAGGGAATCAAGTTAAAGTGAGGTCCTCAGAGTGGACCATAAACCAGTATGACTGGAGTGTTTACAAGAAAAGAAGTACGCATGTTTGGACACAGACATGCATAGAGGGAAGATGATGTAAAGATGCACAGGCTCTCTATGTAGATGGCCCTCTGCAAGCCAGGGATAGGCCTGTGGCGGACCCTTTGCTCACAGGCCTCAGAAGGAACTAATCTTGCCAACACCTTAACTCTGGACATTCAGTCTGCAGAACTGTGAGAGTAACTCTGGTTTAAGCCACCCAACCTGTGGCACTGTGTTATGGCAGTCCAAGCAAACTAATATTGTCAATGTTACGTCTTATCCCTTCCTTTGCTATCTCCCTACCTAGGTCCAATCTTGAGAATCTTATATCTAATTAATGCTTAGACTCCTGGCTAACCTTGCCTGTGAGCTTGTGAAAGCAAATGGGTTTCATTTTGTGTGCCAGCTCTGATCATCTATAGTCACTGCCTGGAGCATTGCATTGAGAAGGATGGCAAGGCCAGCTCACACTCAGTGGGTAACAGTGCCATGATTGATTAGCAATGTCTGCCATAGGCACAGGAGGGGAAGGTGGAGGGTATGGGCCATGTATTTTTCAGCCCTGCCTAGGCTCTCACTGGTGTATTCATCTTGAAAAACTGTTATTAGACTGAATCTCCTAATGTAGCATTTACATCTTTTTGTCACTCTGTTGAACAGCTTCAAGTAACTTATTTCTGTCAACCACATAAAATGTATATAGTTTGCTGTCCAGCAAGTCCAACACATTTATATATTGATTTATTCAATAATACAAGAAATACTATAATAAAAATATAATTATTACAATACAATGCAATCAAATACAATCATAATATAATCATCATCTAAGAAATCAAACTGACTCTGGAACATCATACAGCTCAGGGCTCCTTTTATTTAGATTTCTTTACCGCTAATTTTATTTGGGTCGATTTCTTCCCCACCCTGCCTCTTCCAGTTCACATTTCAGACAGTCCAGAAAGAAAAACAGCTTCAGGCCTCCTCTGAATTCACATTTCTGAAGCTGTCTAACCTGACTAGCAAGGTTCCCGGAAATCTCTCTGCCTGGCCCAGCTTTTGCATCATTTGTCCACCCTGGACCAATGACCAACACAGGAGAAGAGTAAACCCTGATTGGTTGGACCTGGGTCACATGTTCATTCCTGCAGCAGGGCAGTGGGTTGCAGTGATTGGAGTGGAAAGGATATTACTGAAAACCAAGGCAGTGGTCAGGAACAACAGAGGCTGTCTCTCTGCCTGCCTCATCTACCCACCCAACCTTAGGTCTCATTTGTTTCCCAACGTTAACTCTGCTCTTACCCTTCTTGTCATATTGCTACCCCAGGTGGGAAATTTTGCTCTCTTTTAGGCCCTAAAAGAGGACGCAGATTTCGGTGAAATATCCCATGATTAGATAGCTGTGCATCTAACACCAACCACTGACAAGAAATAACTTGAAAGGTCAGGGGACTACCAGGAAGATCCTGGAGGAGAAAGGAGTTGAATCTGGAAGAAAATTTAGTGGCATAGATGGAGGAAACAGAGGCACTTCAAGTATGAAAGATTAAGACTATTTTGGAAGATTAACAAAGAAGTAGAAAGGTCACTGAGCAGATAAAAGAAATGATGCAATGAAAATTTAAATAATATTTTAAAAGAAATTACCAGATTTAACTGTGAGGCAAGATTGCACATTTACAAGATGATTCAAAATGTCTCAAACCTCTTTGTAAATTTAGCACCATAAACAGAACAGGGAGGGTAAAAATGCTTCCATTCCAAAGTCAAATCAGAGGAAGGGTTAGTAACGGCCAGGAACACTGTTAAGTAGGATTCAGAGGTAGAATTTACTTCCACAGGAAAAAATATTATGATTAAACAGAGATGTACAACATAGTTAACTAGAACAACACAATTGGACCTTACTTGAAGCTCCCAAAACATCTCCTGACATATTGATGTTTAGTGGATGATACTGGCTTTAAAAATGACAATGGAAACTTATGGTGAATCTACCTGTATAGTGAGTAATCTAATTAACCTCTCTGTAACTCTGTAGCAAGGAAGTATGTAAATTGCAATTAAGGTCATGATGGGGTCATCAGTTAATGATATACACAAGGATGAAAGAACAGTTTTAAAAGTAAAGGGAAACTTCTAATAATTATATACCAGAGCATCCAATAAATATAAACAGGGCAGAAAGAGAGATGAGGTTAGGAAAGACAGGATAGAGTGTCTGAAGTTAATTATAGCAAATAAAATTTACGGCATCCAGTGTTGAGCTGCCCTTCAGAAAACAGACTGATAAATAAATTCACTGAAAGCCAATTCGGCAAAAATCAATTCATTGAATAATAACAAAAATATCATATTGCTGGAAAACTTATTAAAAGGGCTGGTATTCTTGCAGCCATTTTGTCAATGATTTGTCTGTTCTGCTGAAATGAAGGTCAAACTGTAATATATTCAAGCTATTAGTTCACTGGCTTTCTGAAAACGTCTTAAAAGACTGGACTGAAACACTACTACACTTGTGATCAAATGGTTCAGGAATCTGGGCTTTGTTTATTAGCATTTGTATATATTTATTTATCTGAGTTTTAGTTTCCTCCTGTAACACAGGAAAAAAAAAATTCTACCTTTCTCTTTAACTTGAAGAGGGTACTGGGAGAACTATCAAAGACAGCTGTTAATTTCTCTCTGATTCTTAAAACTTCAAATAGGTTTTTCCAGAAACCCCTTCTACAGTTTGTGAAAAGCCCAAGGCACTTTATCAAATTTGTGCAGACTGTCAGGGTCCTTACACTCTCACGGGATATATCAGGTTTCCATTTCTTGCCCTTGTTGAGTTTCTGTTACGTTCTCTGTTTCTTGCTGTTGAGTTACCTTTGAATTAAACTGACGCTAACACGAAGCACAGTGACTTTCCTTGACAACAAACACACAAACAAAATGTTCACATGAGGACATTGCATGTGTCAGTCAGGATACACCAGGTCATGCTGTGGCAACAAACGACTGCAAACCTTAAAGGTTCAGGAATAACAACAGTTTATTTCTTGCTCATATCACCTGCCTATCATGAATTTGGTGGAATGAGCAGGGTGGTGTTGCTTCTGAAAGACTCTCAGCAATCTAGGATGAAGGAAAAGCCATCATCTCAAATATTTCTAGCCACCATGTCAGAGGGATAAGAAATTTCTAGAAACTCTCGCATCAGCAATAAAACGTTCCAGCATCTGTCACTTTCATTTATAGTTCATTGGCCAGAACTAGTCTCATGGCCCCACTCAGATCACAAGAAGTTCAAGCAGTGCCCAGCAGGAAAGAGACAGAATCCTTGTTGATGAGCCTGCATGGTGACCATACAATATATTGCTTGGGGAAGTTGAAAGATTTACATTGTAGCAACATAAGTATTAGCTATCACTTCTCTTAGAAGTCCTTGCATACAGGCCACCATATATCTCACCCAGTCTCTCTTCTCTCTTTCCTACCCTCATGTGTCTTTCACAGCTCCATCCCTCTTAGAAGCCACAACATCCTCAAATTCCTCCTATATGCTTAAGCGGCATGACTCGGCTCTCTGAAGCACTTATCCCCTACTTTTTGCCAATCCAAGACTCTGTGTACATTTTGTAACTACCATTTGCAAAAACCTAAGTTCTTTGTCTGGAGGCAATCCCTTCCCTATTCACTTTGAATGGGTATTTTGGGTATAGGAAGAAGACCGTTAGATGAATTATTCTCCTAGTTACACAAGGAAAATGTAACTCGGTGTGTTAAAGCAATTTATACAATTTAAAAGTCCTGTAGAAATAATTCTTACCATATTGGAAACTTCTCTGGGCCTCTACTGTTTCACTGCTTGTTCTGACTATATCAGTGTGGGCTTGTCCATAAAAATGTGTTGTGAACTCTAAAACAGTATGCAAAACTGCAAAGACACAGATATTGTTGCACACACACAAGACTCTGTGACTATGAATTCAGAAGTTGTTCCAAATTCCAAGCCCTGAGAGTCAATGCTCTTTTTCTGTGTGGTCGCAGTAAGTACGCATTTTATGGTCTGATATCAAGTAGAAGTCAAGCTTCCCCACTACTCTGGTTTTGTCTGTCTTTGTGATTTAATAATGCAGTCCATATTGGAAGCTGATGTAGTTATGTCAGTTATTAGAGAATTACATTTTTGTGTTCTGCTAAAGGGAAGTAAAGATTAGCTCTGCCAGATGCACACATAAAACTAGATAGAGGCATACCTCCAAGTCAACCCATCCATCTTTCTCTAGGACATGTCAACATGTGCGATTTTTGAAATATGGACTGTATTAAAAATGTTAAATGCACTTTTTAAATGTAAGCACTGCAGAAATAAGATATCTTTTTTTTCATTCATCTGCTTTTTTTGTTGACTGTTGTTTGGTGTTATTTTTCTTCAGCAGGACTGTCTATGTTTGTTAAGCACCAGTAAATGGCCAGTTATGAAGCAAACACAAAATATACATATGAATATTTAATAAGAAACAATAGCAGAAATATAGTGTGTATTTGTTGCTCCACTGGAAAACTATATTCATTATTCCACAAATTATTCTTCCATAAATATTTCAGAAACTTGAAAAAAGGTTAGAATAGTGTACCCAGTACTTGGTGGGCTAAAAGCACTTTTGCATCTACACTATAATGAATGCCAATCCCAATGCCATACCTCACATCTGAAATCCATCTTTCGGTCAGTTTTAGGAGATACAGTTATTTCATGTTTTCTTGTAATGCAAATATAAATAAGAAAAAGCGCACCAATTACCATGTATGGACTATGGGTTCTTTCTTGATCAGATGGCAGATAACAACTTCCTTGGTTCCAGTCAAGATTAAGAAATAGAACCCTAGCTGTAAAATGTACTCCGAAAATAAATAAATAAATAAATGCAAGCCTTCTAGTATGGTGCATCATAAAGTCCAAGGCTTCTCAGTCTATTAATTTTTATAGAAGCGACTTAATTTTTTGCAAACAAGTATTTATTAAGTACCTACTATGTGCTAGGTACTGTGGTATGTGATGAAGATAAAATAGTGACAAAAACCAAGGTGGTGATTTTTGATATCACTTCATTTTTGAAGAGGGACTTTGTTTCAACTAATTAACTTTGCACAGAATACAGGCTCATTTCAGGGGTTGGATGGTATCAATATTATTTTTCTTTGAAGGTGGAATAGTCCACAAGTCATTCATTATCCACTGAATATGGTGACCAGGAAGCAGTTGGATGATTCTAGGACAATTCCCAAGAATAGAAAGACTGGATGTAAGGAATCCAAGATGGATTTTGTTGCTGATTCTTTTTGTTTTGCTTGGTTTTTTGTTTGTTGTTGTTGTTGTTGTTGTTTTTGATAGAGGGTCTTTCTCCCTCTGTTGCCCAGGCTGGAGTGCAATGGCGCAATCATGGCTCACTGCAGCCTCAATCTCCAGGCTTTCTTCTGGATCAAGTTATCCTCCTGCCTCAGCTCCCTGAGATGCTAAGACTATAGATGTGTGTTACTATGCCTGCTTTTTTGTTGTGGTTGTTTAATTATTATTTTGGAGGGCAGGGTTTACTCTGTTGCCCAGGCTGAGAGTGTAGTGACATGTAGTGACATGATCACAGCTCACTGCAACCTCCACCTCCTGGACTCAAGTGATCCTCCCACCTCAGCCCTTTAAGTAGCCTGGACTCCAGCCATGCACTACCATGACCGGCTAATTTTTTGTATTTTTTTCTAGAGATGGGGTTTCACCATGTTCCCCAGGCTGGTCTTGAACTCCTGGCCTCAAATGATCCTGCTGCCATGGCTTCCCTAAGTGCTGCTGTTACAAGCATGGGCCACCATGCCCAGCTGTAGTGTTGCCTTATTTAGGCTACCAGAGAAGGGGAGCTTACAGTATCAGGAAAATATAACTTCTCCTATGTTAAAATTATTTTTATCCAGATGTGGTTCAACTCTAAACTTCTCTGCTGAAATAAACAAGGCCTTAACACGTCTACTATTTTCCTTAACCACGGCCTTGCTTCAGACATAAACATAATTTGTAGTCTTTGCCGGAGCACTGAATTGATGTATACTGCAGTTGATGGTGAGTCAAAAAATTCAAAGACTCACAGCCAATTTTGTGTGAGTCATGGAAAGAAGCCTCACATTATAACTGAACCCTCAAAAACCACCACCAACTGGAAAGACGTGGGTCACGTCAGACAGGAGAGGTCAAAGCTGTGTATCAAGGACAGAATAAAACACAAATATTTCTCTAAAGAACTCACCCCCACCATAATGAGTTGTATTGTTTAGACAACCTAAAACTGTTCAGAGATATTGAAATTTCCTGAATTACAGTAGTAATAATATCATCATCATCAACAGTAGCACTGTAATAACTACAAAGA
Source organism: Macaca mulatta (assembly GCF_049350105.2). Classification (NCBI taxonomy): domain Eukaryota; kingdom Metazoa; phylum Chordata; class Mammalia; order Primates; family Cercopithecidae; genus Macaca; species Macaca mulatta. The sequence continues at coordinate 8,153,972 of NC_133425.1, read as the reverse complement.
TGATTATGTGCATAAGCATTGTAGGTGTTATATGATTAAATGGTATAAGCAACTTAGGGTAACACAGTCAACAGATAAGATTACAACCTACATTTTGAGTCTTTACATTTTTCCCCCTTTCCTTGACCACACTTGTTCCCACTCACAGCTTCTTCCCTGTTTTCTGCCCAACTTGGAATCGTTTTTAAGATGAGTGGCATGGGCTATGAAGCCAGGCTTCTTGGTTTCTTATTTTATTTCAAAACAATGTTTTTCTTTTATTATTATTTCAATACTTTGGGGGAAACAGGTAGTGTTCTTTACATGGCTAAGTTCATTAGGGTGTGATTTCTGAGATTTCCGTGCCCCCATCACTCAAACAGTATGTAGTCTTTTATCCCCCACCTCCCACCGTTCCCCTCAAATCCCCAGAGTCCATTATGTCATTCTCATGCCTTTGTGTCCTCATAGCTTAGCTCCCACTTATAAGTGAGGATATGTTAGTATATTAATACAATGTCAAGTAACTCAGGAATGGAAAACCAGCTAAGCTATGAGATACTTGGTTTTCCATTCCTGAGTTACTTCACTTAGAATAACGGCCTTCCACTTCATCCAGGTTGTTGCAAATGCCATTCTTGATGGAGTCTTGCTCTGTCGCCCAGGCTGGAGTGCAGTGGTCTGATCATGGCTCACTGCAACCTCCACCTCCTAGGTTCAAGCAATTCTCCTGCCTCGGCCTCCTGAGTAGCTGGACTACAGGCACCTGCCACCATGCCTGGCTAATTTTGTATTTTTAGTGGAGATGCACTTTCATCATGTTGGCCAGGCTGGTCTCAAAACTCCTGACCTCAGGCGATTCACCCACCTCAGCCTCCCAAAGTGCTGGGATTACAGGTGTCAGCCACTGTGCCTGACCTATTTAATTCCTTTTTATGGCTGAGTAGGGTGTGTGTGTATATACACACACTATATTTCCTTTATCCACTTGTTCATTGATGGGCATTTGGGCTGGTTCCATATTTTTGAAATTGTGAATTGTGCTGCTATAAACACTCGTGTGCAAGTGTCTTTTTCATATAATGACTTCTTTTCCTCTTGGTAGATACTGGATCGACTAGTATTTCTACTTTTAGTAAAAATACGAAATGCTTCACAAGTTCCCATGTCATTGTTGCACAGGGGTCGTGCTAATCTTCTCTGTATCATTCCAACTTTAGTGGATGTGCCGTTGAAGTGAGCAATGGTTTCCTATTTCAGATACTATGCTTCCTAGCTGTCTGACTTTATGCAAGTTCCTTAATGTTTCAAAGCCTCGGTTTCCTCATCTGGAAGATGGCAACAACAAAGCTCACAGAGTTGCTCCAATAATTAAGCAAGAAAACACTCGTGCATCTGATTTTCATGGTGATGACGACAATGAGAGCGTGATAGTGACAGTGACAATGATTACACCATAAATTCTCACATTTTCCTCCTAAACCTATGAATGGAGAGAATCTCACGGCTCGTGTAAAATCTCACAGAATCCCAATAAAAACTAGATGTGTAATGTGTTTAACTCAATAGTTTATGCAGGAAAGTTTTTCTTTTTTTTTAAGCTGAAAATAATTACAAGAACACAGCTATAATTCACTGTCATAGCCTTGAGGAAGCTTCATGCAATTGCAGAAGACACACATAAAACTGAAAAATTGAAAGCCTATTTGAAATATGTAGTCATAGTGAGCACTTCTTGTTTAATTGCATTCTGCTTACATAACTAAAAGACCTAAATTAAAGCATAATCATGTCTCTAATGATTTTACACTCTTTTTCTCCCTCCAACATAAGGAAGCTCAAGGTGTTAAAAGAGTTATGCTTTGGGACCAAGATAACTAATGCATAAATTAAACATCCATTTCATACGTTTATTTACATAAATGAAAAAGGAGGCCAAAATCTCTACTCCTAGTTTATTCCTTCTTCACACTTCAGGAGGAAGGTTTGCTATAGATTATTTTTTTTTTCCAATGCATAGAAACTAAAAGTTTCTGAAGTAAGAAATACCAGGTACAGATTTCAAAACTTTGGGTGGCTTTGCATAGCCTCGGAAATGCTGAGAATATAGAATACGCTCCAGTATATCTAATTATCTTTATAAAATCTCTCAAAATCAATAGCATTATACTCAAGACCAGCTGCGGCCGGGGAACTCAAACAGAGCAAGTGTCAGGGAGGTTACTGAGAAGTATGGCTTTCTTCCTAATAGCACTATTTTTATGGAACATAGAGTGTTTGAATTGTCATATTCTGTTAACTCTTTTAAAGACCCAAACAGAATTTAACCATTTTGTTTGAAGCAATCAATTCAACTCTATTCTCAGTATTATTATTATTTGCACTTTTAACTCCTAAAGGACAAAAAAGGCAGATTTTGAGACACAACCGTAAATCTAGCTCACCCTGGATTATAAATTTTGCTAGCACAGTGTGCAATGATTCTACTTTAACTGTTGCCATTGCAGGAATATTCAAAGCAGTGGCACATTAACTGGGTGTTTTGTTGCCCCTTCCAGGTGTTTTTTCTCTTTTTAAAGAATGTTTCCAATATAAACAGGAACCAGACTTTCAAATAAGAGAATTCGAGGGAATTCAGGGAAGCCTGAAACCTAAAGAAAAGGGCTAATTCAGCTGTTTCCTAAGTTGAGTTTTTAGAAACAGTTCATAAAGTGTTAAAAGGTGATAGGTTAAAAAAAAAAAAAAGAGCTATGGTCATAGTAAAGCTATTATTACTATGAGAAAGAGAGAAAGAGAGAAACAGAGAGGAGGGAGAAAGGAAGAGAGGGAGATAGACTGCAGAGAAGCACAACTACCCCAAGTTGTCCAACTGGATAGATGTGTTGTATTCATTTATACGGCAGTTATTAACTCTCTACTATGTGCTGGTCTCCATGCCAGGTGCTGAGCATAAGTTGATGACTAAGATATACAAAGTACTGCTCTCACAGTTTTCCATTTGGTGAAACAGTGAGGGTATCATATTAACACATAACAGGTACCATTACAACGATGCTATGAAAAGACAATTAAGGGTTATATAACTGAGAGGCTTTCCAGAAATGATGCCTACACACAATCATAATGAACAATGGGATTGATTATACAAAGTGTTTCACACATCCCCATGCTCTACACCCAGGGACACACACACACACACACACACACACACACACACACACATACTCTCTCTCTCTCTTTCTCTCACTGTCTCTCTCTCTCTTCGTCTCTGAAAGACCACAGATAGTGAAAAAGTGCCATCAAATGTGGATTTAGGACACGACAGGCTAAGCAGCAACTGCACGTTGATGGCCACTGACAGAATTTCCAGACTTGATCCTAAAATCAGTGGGAGGTATGGTAGAAATTTCAGCAAGAATGATGGTGATTATGTAACAGAAAATCACTCTTACTGGTATATGGAGAATGGATTAATGGAGACAAGAGTGAAGGAAGAAAGGCCAGTTTAGAAGTGTTGACAGCACTCCAGGCAAGAGGGAAGAGCGGCTTTGGCCAGAAGAATAGAGGGAGAATGGAGAGAAGCAATAAGTTTCAGTCAATAATGACGAGGGGACAATTCACTGGACTTGATCTTTGGGCATGAGGGATAAGGGTGAGGAAAGAGTCAAGAGTGATTTTTCAGGCTGGGCGTGGTGGCTCACGCCTATAATCCCAGCACTTTGGGAGGCCAAGGTGAGCAGATCATTTGACCTCAGGAGTTTGAGACCAGCCTGGCCAACATAGTGAAACCCCATGTCCACTAAAAAATACAAAAATTAGCCAGGCGTGATGGCACGTGCCTGTAATCCCAGCTATTCAGGAATTTGATGCAGGAGAATCAGTTGAACCCACGAGCGGGAGGTTACAGTAAGCCAAGATCATGCCAATGCACTCCAGCCTCCAGCCTGGGGGACACAGCAAGACTCCATCTCAAAAAAAATAAATAAAAGGGGGGAGGGATTTTCAGACACATGGAATTAAACTTCAGTTGTTTTATTTAAAGAAAAGAAAAGAAAAATACCTTCATCAAATTCCATCCTAAAGAACGTAAGAAGAAAGGTAAGTCAACTGGTCCATTCCTAAGACTCTGCCTACTTTATATGCATCTGTGAGTTCATTTGCTTTCCAATATTTAATGAGCACCTGTTATTCACCTGATACTGGGCTTCATCCACTTACATCCAAGTCCACAGGAATATGGACACTTCTGGATGGAACTGGAAAAACTCTGAATTTTTATTCTCTTTATAAATGAATTTTAATTCATACCTCTCGAAGTTAAGGCCTTTTATTAGTGACTGTAAATCTCAGAGAGACAAGAAGTCATAAGAATCTGAAATTGCCTTATAAATGAGTTGCTAGTAGTGAAACAGTTGTTTAGTTTGTTGAGGGGCTGGGGTGGCGAGGAATTTTGCTGTTGAAATAATTATTGAACATTGCTGAACCAAATAATTAAACTGTGCTGTAAAATTATGGTTATGGTAATATTCCCATCATTTGTTTTGTTTCTGCTCATCTAAATTATGATTTTTGTTATTGCTTTGCAAAGCTACAATATAACAGTCAAACCTGAAATTAAAACCAACCTGCAAAAGTTATACAAGGTGATCCAATATGTTCCACTAGCAATTATTCATGGCAAATAATATCACGAAGCTCTTAAATCCTTGTTGTAAAGCTAGCCAGACGTGCGTCAACTAAAACCTGAGATATTTATAGGTATCAGAAGTGAGGTACGACTTGCTGAAACAATCAAAATGCAAAGGAGATGTCTGAAAATCCAATGGGAGCATCTTGGAATATCAGATTTCTGTTTCCTAGCAGTGCTAAATTTCAGTACTGCTGACAAGGAAAAAGGCACTGATTTTTTCAAGTGACCAAAGGGAACACTCTCTCCTTCACTGCCCCACCCCAGGCTGCTAACTCCTTGCTCTGCCTGCAAAATTCTAGGTGAAATAAGGTTTTCGGGCCAAACCCTAAAACCCATTCCTTAGCACCTTGTGAAAACGAGGTGGTCCAAGACTCTTAAGCAAAAATCATCATTATCATCATCATCACCATCATCCAAAAAGAAAGAACTGAAAGATATGCATAGATCTCACAGCATCAACATAGGAAATGTTCCCTTTGATCCCTTATTTTATAGGCCCTAGAACTAGTGAGCAGTCCCCCAGGTGCTGAGATGATGTAAGTAATTTATGGCTTTGAATTGTTTTTAGTGTGGGGAGACATACGTTCTGAACAGATTCCCCACTTCATTCCTGATTCCCGTGAAGCAGTCAGCTCATGTGTCTTCAAAACCAACCAGAATTAAGTAGTTGGAAATTCCACATCAAGCTAATGCTGTTGAGAATTCTACTCATTTCCAATCGGTCAACACGGTTCTCTAGAGTCACATGGCTTTGCAAATGGGATGAATGTGTGTTCTAGAATTTATTTTGAGAAGGATAAAAATCCTAGTTCTAAGACATCAGAGTTGATAAGATTCCGATTATATTTTTCCTGTTCTCCCTTTTTCTATTTCATCCTACTCTGCACAGAAATTAATGTTAATCTCCTTTTATGAACAAAAAGGATTCATACAACCCTTTTATATGTGTTGAAAAACTCAGGGCATTTACATTAAAGAAAAAACTCAAAAGACAGTAAGTGAACTCCTTCCTAATACAAGACAGCTAGCATAGTAGTTAATAACAGAATCTGGAGTTTGAAAGACCCACGTTTGACTCTTTCTCTGCCTACGACTGTGGGATTTGTGAACAGTGACCCTCTGAGCTCTTTTCTTCATCTAGCAGTGGCAAGATATAAAAAGTATTTACTTGATAAGGTTCTTATGAGGAACATATTGACACCAAGCACTTTGCTTATATAGGTGGTCAACAAATGTCGGTGATAATGGCAAGTGGGGGAAGGAAGAGATTAGAGTGCAAAGCAGCAGAAGATATGACAGGCCAGCAGGAGGCAAGATGCATCAGCCAGTATGGGCTACATGATGCTGCTATAATAAACAGCCCATGAAGTTAGTGGCTTATAACAATAAAAGTTTATTTCTTATTTGTGCCATGTGCCTAATATAGGTTGGCTGGAAATTTTGCTTTTTGTAGTCACTCAGGGACATGAGCTGACAGACGGTTTATTTCAACTCATGTATCCAAAAATCTCTAAGGCAAGGGCTAGAAAATGTGGTAAATCACAAAATGTCACGTCAAGCATCCACCCAGAAGAGAGTCATATCACCTCCCTGCATATTTCATTAGTCAAAGTCAGTCACGTGGCCAAGCCCATCTTTCAAGAAGCAAAAAGATGCAATCCTATCACCCATCTTTAAGAAATATTGGCTGGGTGCAGCATGCTCATGCCTATAATCTCAGCACTTTCAGAGGGTGAGGCAGGTGGATCACCTGAGGTCAGGAGTTCTAACTAGCCTGGCCAATGTGGTGAAACGCCATCTCTAGGAAAAATACAAAAATTAGCTAGGCGTGGTGGTATGTGCCTGTAATCCCAGCTACTCGGGAGACTGAGGCAGGAGAATCACTTGAACACGGGACGCAGAGGTTGCAGTAAGCCAAGATCGTACTACTGCACTCCAGTTTGGGTGACAGAGTGAGACTCTGTCTCAAAAAAAAAAAAAAGGGAAAAGAAATCATAAACCAATAAATGTGAAGCACTGGCTTGAATCTGACTTTCCTACCTTGCCCTGGCAACTTTACCAGTTTGAACACTAATCCACAAGAAAACTTACAGAAATGTGTCTAGATCCATAGTACCTTTATAGACACTTATCTATCATAGATGAATCCACTCTGTTTTACCATCCAGTCACTTTCTCTGTCCATCTTATGATAAACCACTTCCTGTGTCCACTGCTGCTGACCAGGAAGTACTTCTGTTTCTATATACTAAATGACCTGGAGGCTGTAACATATAACACTGAGAGACTTTAATGAAAAAAAAATAGGAATTATTTGCTAATGTAAAATGAATATTTACTATTTATCAGTACTTTGATCAAAATTTCACATATTAATTTTCTCAACACCCATATAGGAAAAACATTACTATCATACCTATTTTTCAAACAAGTTAATTGAAATATAGTAGTTTTAGCTTCTCAGAAGAAGCAAATAGAGAAATCAGAATTCAACTGCCAATTTATCTGTTCAGGATGCTTGACTTCTATATTTGATTACTCTCTTGTTTAAGAGGGCTGCTATGGAATGACTGTATAATACATTGTTGAAACTGGGACACCTGTCAGCAGAAAGGGGAATGTTAATAATTACACTAGGATCAAGGGATAAACAGGACTTGTTCTGAGCAAGTATAAAGGCAATGATGCCATGGGTAATTGACACATTAATTGATAAATATGTGTTGGATCCCTTTTTTTTTTTTTTTTTTTTTTGAGACAGAGTCCTGTACTCTGTCACCCGGACAATCTCAGCTCATTGCAACCTCTGCCTCCTGGGTTCAAGTGATCCTTCTGCCTCAGCCTCCCGAGTAGCTGGGACTACAGGCCTGTACCACCACGCCTGGCTAATTTTTGCATTTTTAGTAGAGATGACGTTTTGCCATGTTGGCCAGGCTGGTCTTGAACTCCTGACCTCAACTGATCTGCCTGTCTTGGCCTCCCAAAGTGCTGAAATTACATGAGTGAGCCTCCACGCCCGGCCCCCTTTCTTCTCTTAATCCTCGTTAGTTTCTCAGATGAACAAAAATTCTGGATTATAAAGGTCATTAAAAACAATCACTACCCCAAGAGAGTTTATTCCTTGTACAAAACCATCATCAGAACCAATAATGATCCAGAAGGAGCTCTCCCTCCTCCATCAATGCTCATCAGAAAGGAAAAAAAAAAAAAAAAAAGGAAGAAAAAAAAGTATTTTTTTTTCCCTACAGAAAGACTTACATAGCTTCATGCTTTTCTTTGCAAGACCAAGATGAAAACTCACGAAACATCTGCACTTCGTACATCTCCAAGCTAAAACCTGACTGCTTTATGGGAAATTCACACTGGAAGTGTTCTTGCTGGTTAGAATGGAGTCTTTAAATACAATCTATAAAGAACAGCTAATACAGACTCTAACTAGAGGGTTTTCTGTCTGTTTAAAACAGTATGACCTTTAGATATTGTCACGTAGCTAAGGACCCATCAGGGCTGGTTTCCTTATCTTGATGCTTTGTGTGGCAACTACTATACATGCAAAAGTTACAACCTTAGAAAATCCTAACCATTAAAAAAAAGTCCTTTGTGAAACACAGTTTTTGCATTATATATTTTTTGCTTAACACAAAGATGCAGATGGGAAAGACACTAGAAGTCATGGAGATGATGGATAAGGTTTGATTTTTTTTTCTTCTTTATTAGACCCATCAACAGAGTTCCATTATGACACCGTAAGAAGTGATCTATTTCCTTGTTCCATCATAGCTTGAAACTTAAAGTCCATCAGCCACCCTATCCACAAAAATGAAAAGTGGTAGGAAAGTAGTTTACATTTCCCGAACATTAAAAAATAATGAGAAGAGATTGAAGTAATAAAGAACTACCAGAGATAAGGTGAGCAAAGCTCTTTTATAATATAAAGAAAAATGCATATTAGATAGAAAAAGAGCTGGGGAAAGAAAAGGACAGGGGAATTATTTTACATAAAAATATCGTCTTTTGGCTTCTATTTCAACCCAGATTTATTCTTTTCTTTCCAGATTTATTCAAATGTTGTGCTAGCCAATATTACTCCCTCTTTTTTCCCTGATTGTTTCTTCAATGCATTTCTTACATGATTTAGACATTACTGGGCAAGAACCAAATGGGTTGGCTTTTTCAGGTAATGTTTTAACACTAAGTTACTTAGAAGGCAAAAGTCTTGTCAGGAAGAAATAAGCCTACATGCAAAAAAGGGAGAAGTTAATTGTACCTGAAAATTCTCAGTGTGCAACTGTTATCTAATTCTGCTTACAAATAAAGCAGGAAAAAATACAACAAATAAACCCATTTGTGAAAGGTGATAAAATAGCAAATGAGAGGCAAAATGAGAAGGTAAAATGAACTTATTAATTAAAGGAATTAGGGAACACTATGTTGTCACATATCATGAAGAAGAATAAATATCAGTGCATAGTATCTTATTAAATTAAAAAATAATGGATCACAAAATATTATCTACAATTAATACAAATTGTATTTCTAACACCCGATACAATTCCTGGAACATAGTAGCAAATAATTAACCATGTGTTAAAAAATATGAAGATACCTTGGTGTGTGGGGCTAGAAAGGAAATATCAAAATGGTGCACACTAATCATCAACAGTGGTAAAATGAGAAACGATTTTTCTTGTGTTTTTCTGCAAGTTTCATGTTATCTACAATGAACACATATTATTGAAGTAATTATTATAAGTACTTGAAAAACCTACTCCAGGTCAGGCGCAGTGGCTCAGTCTATAATCCCAGCACTTTGGGAGGCCAAGATGGGTGGATCACCTGAGGTCAGGAGTTCGAGACCAGCCTGGCCAACATGGCAAAACCCCATCTGTACTAAAAATACAAAAATTACCCAGGCATGGTGGTGGGCACCTGTAATCCCAGCTATGTGGGAGGCTGAGGCTGGAGAATCGCTTGAACCCAGGAAGTGAAGGTTGCAGTGAGCCAAGATCGCGCCACTGCACTCCAGCCTGGGCAACAAGAGAAAAACTCCAGCTCAAAAAGAAAAAAAAAGAAAGAAAAGAAAAGAAAAACCCACTCCAACAATGGCACTGGGATTGTGGAACAGGGCTCATTTTTTACTCTTGTGTTTTTGATTTATCACTAAAAAGAAAAACCAAAAAACGTCCCTCTTATTTTGATGGGTATCCATTCACATAACATCAGAAAAAAGGGAATTGGCCTCAACAAAATACCTAAGTAGTACATGTCTCTCCTCATTGTTTTTAAACCCACATTAGAGGAAAAAGACACTTAAAAATATAGGTTGAGGCCGGGCGCGGTGGCTCACGCCTGTAATCCCAGCACTTTGGGAGGCCGAGGCGGGCGGATCACAAGGTCAGGAGATCGAGACCACGGTGAAACCCCGTCTCTACTAAAAATACAAAAAATTAGCCGGGCGCGGTTGTGGGCGCCTGTAGTCCCAGCTACTCGGGAGGCTGAGGCAGGAGAATGGCGTGAACCCGGGAGGCGGAGCTTGCAGTGAGCCGAGATCGCGCCACTGCACTCCAGCCTGGGCGACAGAGCGAGACTCCGTCTCAAAAAAAAAAAAAAAAAAAAAAAAAAAAAAATATATATATATATATATATATATATATATAGGTTGAACAGAGCAACATATTCTAGGAAGTAACTTTTTCATCAGGATTCCATACGTTATTAAAAGGCTTTAAAAGCCAGTTTGGAATTTTCCATCATGAAGCAAATGAAACATTTGAATTAGATCTTTGATTTGCAAACATCCTGCCTTTGATAGATCCAGCCTGTTTTGACATATTAGCCCATGATTTAAAAAAAAAAAAAAAGTAAGGGGAAAATACGGGGGTTTAAATCTAAAGCTAAATTTTTAATTAAGGTTTTTTTAAAATGTTATTTTGAGATTATGTCATTTCTACTATTTTGGCCATGATGATGTCATTTCTTTTCTAAATTGTTGGTGATTTCACAAAATGTCTGTGCCTGCAAAAGTAAAACAAATAGCGTTCGTTTATTGCACTCTGAATTTATTATTTTTGAAATGTTTTGTCTTGAAATAACTGGATAGGATAACAAAAGAATGAAGTGTGTTCTCTAATTTCTTATTTTTGAAAGTGTCTAAAAGTGGAAGAGTTATGCTTTGGGACGAAGTCTAGTAATACAGTGATATAGAAGAAAAAAATGAATTATTTATGTGATGGGACAAGAATTATTAAAATAATTTCCCTGAAATGACCCCTCCTCCTTCCTGCTAAAGAGACTCCTTCGCTTTCTTGTTTGTCACTTTTATTTTTTCTACTCTCTCTGTACTCTGAAGAAGGTTCAACTTTTGCTAGGCAGGTTAATTAGAGGTTTTGCAAGGCATAATCTCAACAACAAAAAAAGAAGAGGAACAGCAAGACAGGACAAGTTGTGAGGATTTTGCAAGAGAAGGAAGAAGGAGGGAGCATAAAGTGTGAAGGAAACAAATGGCAGTGGATTGGGAACTGTTTAATAAATATTCAAAATACCAATAAAGAACTTGGTATTTGTTTGTGGTTACCTAATTTGGCTCCTCTCATAGCACATCCTCCTAAGACTGTATCACAAGTCTCATTACCTCCGTAAGGTTGTATTTGGTTTTGGTAAAAAAAGAAAAAAAAAAGTGCCAACATCCAATTTGTGCTTAGGGTCATTTCTTTTTTCTTTTCTTTTTTTTTTTTTAAGGGGAAAAAAACCCAGAACCTTGGTATTTTGATGCCATTCTCTCTCTCTCCTTCTGACAAAGAAGATAAAAATGGCATCCCGGAACAGATGACATCTTTAATGTCATTTACATTTATCGTCTCATTATCATTTATCTCTTCACTCTTCAAGGTGCTGGTTAAGTATCACCTCCATTCTGCTGGTTCCCTGGGCAAGGCAGAGCTGTTTGCTCCTTTTCCTAGGTAACTGTAGTATTGCTAATAATTCTGCCATTGCATCTCCCCATAGCACTGCATGAAAGGATATTTATTTGACTCTTTTCCTCCATTTCACTGAACCTACATTTACAACCAGAAAATAATTGTAATTGGTACTAAAACACAGTCCCTGCTGTGTGTTCTACTTGTACAGGCAACATAATAAATGTAGAGGTAGCAGAAGGCAAAACTTGCTTAGTTCTTTCCATTATGGGACTTTTCTAAATTTTAGTAAGGCGTCTTGATTCTTTAGCCATAGATTCTTGAAGATTAGTGAGTCCTCACCCTTCCGGTGACCCACGTTTCATCTCTACCCATTCATCTTGACCATTTGCTCTTAATCACTTTTTCCAATCGGCATCCAGATGATACTTCGTTTCCAACCTTGAGGGTCTTGCCTTTAGAATGGAATGTTTTGTGTGATGTCCTTCTCTACTCCAAAAACTAATTCAGGCAAGCCCTCCTCTTTTTTCACCTAGACTTTTGGTCCCCTGCTTAATAGTTTCTCTTTTTCCACTCTCCCACCAATAATCTCTAAAAATTCTTCCACTGCTCTGCACCATAGAATAATGGACCACACACCTTAGAAGGACTCTGCAAATTCCTTCAAAAACCAGCTGCGGCATGTCTTCCTTTTTTTTTTTTTTTTTTTTTTTTTTTTTTTGAGACAGTCTCACTCTGTCACCCAGGCTGGAGCACAGTGCCATGATCTCAGCTCACTGCAACCTCTGCCTCCAGGGTTCCAGTGATTCTCCTGCCTCAGCCTCCTGAGTAGCTGGCATTACAGGTGCCGGCCACCATGCCTGGCTAATTTTTGTATTTTTAGTAGAGATGAGGTTTTGCCATGTTGGCCAGGCTGGTCTTGAACTGCTGACCTCAGGTGATCCACCAGCCTCGGCCTTACAAAGTGCCGGGATTACAGGTGTGAGCCACAGCTGATTCTTAAAGAGCATCTGGGATGATTCCAAGTTTCCCTCCAGCTCTGTTCATATAAAATCACTTTCATTTTCCAGCTGTGTCCTGCACTTCTTTCATGGCATTTCCTCTGTCTGTAACACGAACTCTCTTTTCCTCCTGGAAATCTCTTCACTCTTCAAGGTGCTAGTTAAGTATCACCTCCATTCTGCTGGTTCCCTGGGCAAGGCAGAGCTGTTTGCTCCTTTTCCTAGGTAACTGTAGTATTGCTAATAACTCTGCCATTGCGTCTCCCCATAGCACTGCAAGAAAGGATATTTATTTGACTCCTTTCCTCCATTTCATTGAACCTGCTCTGGGGCCCTGCTGTTCAAAATGTGCTTCCAGGAACCAGCACGATCAGCATCGCCTGTGAGCTTGTTCACAAGGGAAACAGTCTCCACTCCAGACCTACAGAATTAAAATCTCTGGAGGTGGTCCAGGACTCCGGGGTTCTTATGCCCAGTAACTCTCTAGAGTAAGGATCAGTACTTATTTAACTTTGTCCCTAAACATGACACACACAGCAACCCTTCCTAATATAAAAGTTAAATGAAAAACTCTTTTGTTGTTATTACTGCTGAAGCATCCCTTCCAAGTCTCCCTCATAGGCCAATGACATGTTCTCACCACAATCAGTTTTGCTGTGATTTTTCCTGTCAGTATTGACTGGAGCTTATCGAGTTTGCCTTACACACTCCAGTCTGTATCACAGCTTTTGTTTGATTCAAGCCTCCCATTGCACATTCCAAACCAGTTCTGTTTGCAGACCTCCTGCCAGTGCCAGAGAGAGCACTTGTTAATGTTAATGACATTTCTGGGCAGGGAGAAAATGCAGGCTAGACAGAAAAAAAAAAAAAAAGAAAGAAAGAAACTAGGGGACCCTAGCCAGGAAAGATGGGGAGTGTATGAAAATGGAAACACTTTGGCCAAATATTTATTTTCAATAGGGTTTTCAAATAGCTGTAAATCTGGAAGACCTCAAGACCTTCCAAAACGAATTTGACCTCATTATACACAGTGAAAAATAGAGAAGGGTGCATGCCAAGTCTGTAATATTGCAACACAAAGACCCAATACAGGGGCTGTTAACGGGAACAACTTAGTAGTTTCATATGAAATGAGAGCCTAAGATGCTAACATTGAATGTGCCCAGTTAAAGGAACATTGAGAGTTGAAGCAATTATTCTTGTAATTGAGTGGGGGAGAAAATCATTCCTATTGGAAAAGAGAGTCAGAACTTGCAATTAGCAGTTTACATTGATCAAAGACATTAGGGAACTGCTTGACTGGTCCATCTTTTGCCTTGTAGATTGAGGGTACTGCATCCCTTTGCTCATCTGCCCCTAACAATCTTACCAAGATACTGCACTCGAAATGGACCTTGTTTTTGTACAAAAACCTTTTGCAAACCTGAAAATGATTAGACTATGGTTAGAGTCTGGTGCTCAAAAATCTCAGCATGTATATACACACACACAGCGATAGCTGTAGCTTTTCAGATGCACTCTTTTTTCTTATGCAATACATCAGACATATAAAAAATATCAAAGATGCTGCAGCAAATGCCATATGTCCACCCCGCAGCTTGCAACATAAAATATAACGAATATAATGGAATACTTCTCAGTCACTCTCGCCGATTAAAACCCCTCCCCTACTCCCTAACAGTGGTGGGCATACTGCTGAAGTTACTGTGTATCATTCCCACATAGCTCTCTCTTGTTTTACCATATATGCATATACCCCAAGAGAATACATATCTTTGGACACATTCATATATAAATACATATAAATGTATATTTTGGAATATCTATTTTTGAACACATTTACATATTTTTGAACATATTTTTCTGTGTCCAAAAACCACACATAAATGATGTATTCATACTGTATGTCTCCTCCTGCAAATTACTTTTTGTTGTTGTTCAGCATTATAGTTTTCAGATCTATCCACATTGGCACATAGAGATCTAGTTTATTCATTTTAACATGGCACACCAGACATGACTTTTGCTACCATTTATTTTCTATTTCCCTACTGGTGGACAATTAATGTTTGGTTGATTGTTGTCTTCCTAACGTTTCACTTGGATGCCAAAGTGAATTTTCTATGTGTCTCCTTCATGTGTGCATTTAGGAATGAAATCTCTCAAAAGTACATGCATCTTGAATGTCCCATGATATTACAAAACTGAGCGCCAAAGCAGGTGCATCAATATACACTCCCACCAGCATCACGATAGAGCGCCCACTGCCCCCACGTCTTAGCCAACATGAAGTGTTGCCTTGTTTTTAAGATTTGCAGGTTTGAAGAGTTTGAAATAACAAAGGCTTTCCAAGATGCTTTCCAAAGATTACCACCCCCAGCCAAAAACACTTGACTCCATTAGAACTGAGAACATTCAGTCATCAGACATATTAAATAATGTATTTCTACCAGTACCATTAAATGCCTAACATTGTGTCTGGAACATAATGGGCATTCAATATATTTGTTGAATGAAATCATTTCCACTATTGCAGATGACTCAGAAAATGAAACAAGAAAAATATATGCCAAGAAAGCAGTGAACAGCTAGCACACAGCTATTCGTTGGAAAAGGAAAAATAGTATACAATTCCAAATGCTCTCTCTTCACTTACCTTGATAATACAGCTTGTTTCATCAGGTACCCTTGTGGTTTTAACTCCTACACTTTACAGTCAATGAGCAAAAACCAATTCCACTCCTCAAATTCTTCTCACTTACTATTCAGCTGTCTCAATTCATTAATTTGCTTAATCAGCCCTCATCAATAACACTTCTCTCCAATGCATTCCTCTAACTCAAAGGAAAAGCAAGCTCTGAATACTCAAAAGTGTGAATCTATAAAGAAACAAGAATGGCAGAAAAAAAATACTTGTATCAGTGCCTTTTGGAGCCTTAACAATAACTTCATATTAACATGTCTGCTATTGTCAAAGATCAAGGGTGAAAGACATTTCTCATTTTGCTGATACCACAGTCAATTAAAAATTTTGAATTAAATGGTTACAACTTTCAGTGTCTACCAAATATAGTTCCATGGAGGTTATCCACAGAGAGAGGTTGCAGGAAGGCCTCTGAAGCATTTTCTACAAACTGTGGCTCATCTAAACTCGGATTTCTACAAGCAGCATAAAAGCCACTCACATTTGGGAAATTTGCAGGTCCATGGGCATTAGTGCAGCCGACCTGAACAACAGCGATCAACTGTTCTTCTGCTTATCAAGTTCTCTGACAAATAGAGAGTCGACAAGTAAAATAAATTATATTAGATATTAGAGTCGATATTAAGCCCCAAGTATGGGCAAAAGCATCAGAATATGGTCCCTCATCTGTTTGAGGAGAAAAGAGAATTTCGCATAGAATCTTTGATTCTTTATTATAAAAATATAATAGACATTATCAATGAATGAGATGGGAAGAAATAATACTTAAGAGGTGGCATTTTTATAAAGAGTAAGAGTCATGTTCTTATTGGATTGAGGAACTAATTTGTATATATACATTCTTTTTTTAAGGAAAATACAACACTGGTGGTATTAAGGGAACATAACTTAATTCCTCCTTCCAGCCTCACTCCTGGCACTTATACATAAACAGGTACACATCCCTGTGACCTGGTCAGCTAAGCTAAAATGTGTACATGTGTTTTTACTCACTTTTGATTGACAGGGAAAAAATATCTTCCTTTAGAAATGCAGAACTTATCGGCCACGTGATACTGTAGTTATAGCCGGGCTTCAGAAATAGCTATCAGTCTGAGTTTTGTGGGCTGAATTGAAGATTTTACTTCTAACCACCAGAGGCGAATGCCATTGCTCTAATTTTTGGGTTCTCTAAGACTTTCAACTAAGAATAAAGATGTGTTTTTGGTATACATTGTTCCATAAAGAGGCTGAGCTGAATACTCATATTCTGATACGTAATTCCAGAAAATTATTGTTTCTATTCTTCGGTAGAGATTAGTGATATGTCTCGTTTAAAATCAATGAAATCGTCTTAGTCTCACATAAAGCAAATGAAATCATCCTCAGAAAACTCTGCTATTTTAATTGAGCTGTAACCATATGATACTGAGTAAAACAAGCAAGCCTGATATGAAAGCAGCTTCAAGGAGTATGCTCTCTGTCTGCCCTGAAACCAAACTGCTCTGCCTAAGTCCTTCCCATAAAGAGATTACAGAACTTCTCCAAGTCCACAATTAAAGAAGAAAGAACACCACCACAAAAGCAATGAGAAGAGGAAAGCATCACGAATCTGCTCTGCTTTTTCCTGTATTTTAGATGAAAATCCTAAGCTATATATCCTAATCTAGTCTCTCAACACAGAGAGGGAAGACCTCTGAAACATCCCCTACAAAGTGTGCTTCATCATTTGAGAGAAATCTCAGAACCATTCAACCTTTGTTTACTAACAACACTTTGACAAGGACACTTATGAGTGAGCTATTTCTTCCTTCACATATTAAATTACTGTCACATGAATAACTGGGATACTCCAATTTCTAGTTAGACAAATATCAATGAAAAGTTTTAAGCAGAGCCATTCTTGGGATGAACATTTGTGAGTAGAAAAACCTTGCCTTTTCCATACACTGGTTTAGAATCTCCCTCTCAACTTCATCTGACCTAAGAAAAATCAGTATTGTCTTGATGCTTAAAAATAAAATAAAGTAAATGCATTGACTTCTATGGGATAGACTCATTAGCTCAGGATTTGACAGGTTGCTAAATGGTAACTGAGAATGAAGAGCTACAAAGACACTATAATTAATTACCAAAACAGGCATTGCTTGGGCTAAAGCTGGGGCAAGAAAGTGCTGACAGAACAAAATTCGCATTCCACTGCTCTCCCTGCCTCTCCCAATTTACAGGAGAATGGGAAATCATGAACAATTGATACACTCCGTTAGCTGCTATCACAGAGAGTAAGTTTCCATGTAGCCTTAGGGGTATCTTACACAGTTTAACACTGAAAATAAAAGGTAATGTTCTTGGCAAAGAACTTCAGGGATTAAATTTGGGAGGCTTGAAGCAGCCTTGAATTGTAGTCAATAAAAAAAGGACCAAATAGTAATTTTGTAATTTAACTGTGCTGGCTATGCTCAATGAGTCAGACACTTGTGAAATAAACCATGTAAATAGAAAAAAGGCTTAACTCTTTCAGTTGGCATACATGGTGTTTGACCTCTCCCATGCTTCTTAGGATGGAGGCCTCTGATTCACTAAGAATAATGCGATCACTTAGATGCTACCAATACATCTTTTTAAATAGTTCTTCAGTAAAGAGGTGTTGACTTCTTTGGGATTCTTCCTAATAAGTTCCCGATATATTTAGAGATCAGGGCAGCTATCAATATGGTGTAATAAGATTTACGTATCAGCGTAGAGAGGGCCAAAGTCCCAAGGCAGCAGGAATTGGAAAGTCTTTTTAAAGTCACAAAATTCTTGACCACACAAAAATCACTCTACAGAGAATTGTGTCAGGGTTTCTGAAGCAATCACCTCACAACAAATAAAAAAAGACAACCAGCCAGCAATGATGTGGGGTTGAACACAATTTGCAATAATCTACTCAAAAACTCCAAAGCATATCTAATATTTATCTCACGTCCTACCTCTCTGTCTCCCTCGCCTTCCTTCCCGTCTCCCTCCCTTCCTTTTCTTTCCTTTCCCTTTCTCTGTCTCTCTGTAACATTTTGCAGCAGAATTATTATTATCCAAATTGACAATTAAGGGGTCTGTCAATCAGTGGGTTGACAATCACAATGCTTAAAATGCCAACTGTTACACACATCTCCTTAGTGCTTGAGTGGCGGTTTTTGACAAATGGACCATCGTTATTGCCCCATGGTAGTTTGTGATTGAGATAACCACTTTACTTATTAAATGGAATTCGTAATATCTTGAAGAATCCAGGAATATATAACTATTCCTGCACAAGAGGTGGTTCATCACTGTCCTCTCATCTTTAATGAATCCCACCGTGGCCTGAAGGGACAGAGTATCACCTGACGGGAAACACTCTTTGATGAACATTCATAAGGGAGCATTTTCCTTTCTTACCAATTTGGTATTTCTAGAGGGCAATGATAACCTTTATATCCTGGGTTTAAAGGTCAGTGGCTCAGGTGATCCTGCTGTCTCCATAGTGGGATCAGGATTGCTCACCTAAATCCTAGCTTCAAACAGGGACCCCAAGGAGACATAGTCTACTCATCATCAGAGTTACTCAGAATTCAGAGGTGGCTTCAAAATAATACAAACTGGGAATAGAACTCCTACATCATCATACTCAGCAATAAAACAGCTACTAAAAAGATCTAAGCAGATGGAGGCTGCCTTGATCATTCAGATGTTTCTGGTGCCTGGCACAGTATCTGGTTCTCAATACACAATTGAAGAAGGGAAGGAAAGGAAGGGAAGGAAAGGAAGGGAAGGAAAAGGAGGGGAGAGGGAGGGGAGAGGAATATAAGGAAGGATGGAAGATCAACAGGCCTGTCTTAGGCAGGAGTCTTTAGGTGCAAATGACAGAGCCCATGAAGTGAACATGTGCTGAGCAAAGAAGGAAGGCAAGAAGGGAGGCAGAGAGGAAGGGGAGAGGGAGGAGAGAGGAAGGGGAGAGGGAGGAGAGGGGGAGGGGAGGGGGAGGGGAGGGGAGGGAGGGAGGGGGAGGGGGAGAGGGAGGGGACGGGGAGGGAGGGGGAGGGGGGGAGGGGAGGGAAGGAAGAGAGGGGAAGGGAAGGGACTTCATTTCATCTTCACTGAGGTCCATCAACACAGAGGGACATATACCATTAGCACCATTCCGTAGAGAATATAAGGATGGATGGAAGATCAACAGGCCTGTATTAGGCAGGAGTCTTTAGGTGCAAATGACAGAGCCCATGAAGTGAACATGTGCTGAGCAAAGAAGGAAGGCAAGAAGCGAGGCAGAGAGGAAGGGAAGGAGGAAGGGAAGGAGGAAAGAAAGGAAAGAGGGAAGGAGGAAAGAAAGGAAGGAGGGAAGGAAGAAAGAAAGGGAAGGAGGGAGGGAGGGAGAAAGGAAATGTATCACTCAAAATCCTCTAAAGGTAGAGGATAAAACTTCCAAGGGCTCATCAATTAGATGAATCCAATAAATCTAGGAAGTGCAATCAAGGTTTCCATCACTGAGATAACTCTCCAGAGTTCAAAGATCTCTTATTCTTATTTCTGCTTTGTGTGACTACCTGCTGATAATTGTGCTTGCTTTTTCTTGGCTATTTCAGACCTGTACACTAGAATTCTGACTGCCCTCCTTCCCCCTCTCCCTTCCTCCTGCACATGTTCACTGCATGCTTATCATTTTGCCAGGTACTATATTGGGTACTGGGGTATCGTGCTCACCAGAACATGTATAGCTACACGCTCATGGAACTTACAGTATAGTGCTGGAATCTGTCAACTGCCTACATAGTAACCTTCTCTTCTTCTGGGATCATCACTCTCTCCTCTCAGGACCTGTTCCTCCCACCCACCTCCCAACAGTAAAACCTTGTCCTTGGGTAGCACTGACTCCTTTGCCACCAAAGATTAGTCCAAGCATTAACAAGGGATTCTAATCTCAGTGATCAAAGTTCTCCTCTGTCATACAGAAACCAGAATAAAAAAATTATTCACTTCTCCTAGGTGGCAGGAAGGTAATATGTGAGGTTCAGAAGATGTTGTTGGTCAGGCAAAACAGGTAACCCGAGTCAGAAAAAAGGTGAGAGGAAGTCCCAACTTCACTAAACTTCCTATTTCCATTAGTCTTCAAGGTATGATATGCCCTTGGATTTCCAACAATTTGGCTTCCCAGATCATCCCATATTTGTATAAAACATTCCTCAGATAAGCTTTTTAAATAATTAACCCCTTTCCTCTTCATGGGCTCTGTCATTTGTATCCAAAGACTCCTGCCTAATACAGCCATATTGATCCTCCATCTTTCCTTACATTCTTTAACTAGGAAATGGTGCTAATGGTATACATCCCTCCGTGTTAATGGAGTGAAGATGAATAAGATGAAATGCAAGCTCTGTCTAAACCCCAGAAACCATTATTGAAACGAATAAACATCAGACCCTCATATTTTGAGTTGCTTTTACAATACAGAGCAATGGAGTTTTGTAAAAGAAAACGTTATCACATTCAGCTTTAAATAAATGAGGATTTCTGGAAGGAACAAAGACTTAACTGCCTGAGGTCTTTCCTTCCCTTCTCCTTCTTTTCTTTCTTTCTGGCCTGCAGACTAATAGCTCATTACAGAGATGACTGTCTGAAAAAATAAGTTACCTAGACATGCAGGCCACTACCCAGGAAGAGCTAATTATTTGCATAAATCATATGGATCCTGGCCCTGGCTATATTAACCATTTACCATACTCATCATTTGTCACCACACTGTAACGTCAGTCATCTGTTGGGGAGGAAATTACCCCTCGGTGGTTTCTTCAAGTGAGGTCAGAGTGCAGCTCCTCTCTGCGCACAGCGAGGCACATTATCCCAATGACGTTGTCTACTGGTAAACAAACCCAACCAGGGCAATAAATGGCTACAGGTTCACAAATTAGCCTCCATACAGGCTGAGAGCATTTACTATGGGCCCTGCAAATTAACCCCATCAAACTGCTTCACACAGTGCAAGGAGAAGGAATCCATTTGCTAACCTCCCTCAATCACTCCTAACCCAAATTCTGAAAGCATCTACCGCTGACAGAGTCCCAAGCAGACAGGGATTGTCCTCGAGCACCACACATTGTAGGCACCATCCTCCATCAGGATGATTTGCCTTTTAAACCAGGAAGCCCAATGGCTGGGGGCAGGCAACATCAGTAACTCTGTGAACCAAAATTCAATGTTATGCAGCCAATCCTTAAGGTATCAACAATATCAAAAACAAGAATATATATAACCAACATTTATATGGCACTTACTACAAACCTTATATACACTATCAGTAACGCTCACAAAAGCCCTAAAGGTAAACACCACTATTAGTCCCCTTTTACAAAGGGGGAAACTCAGGCTCAGAGAAGTTAAGCAACTTTTCCAAGTTCACACAATCATTAGGTGGTGTATATGGAGGGAGGGACAGAACTGTGTGAAGGGGAACACCAGAGGCTGTCTTTGGGTTGCCTGGCAATAAGTCATCCGGGACCAGCTGTTCCAATTCTGCCAGTGAGATAGTCCATCCATAGGGTCCCGGGCTGGCATGGTCTCCTGATGTCATCAGCACAGTCCCAGCATCCTCCTCACCTGGACACCTAGTTCCTAGCATGCACCTAGCGTGGACAGCTAGTTCCCAGCATGCACCTCACTGAGACAGCAGTTCCCAGTATGCATCTTGCCTGAACTGCTAGTTCCCAGTATGCATCTTGCCTGAACAGCCAGTTCCCAGCATGTACCTCACCTGGACAGCAGTTCCCAGCATGCACCTCGCCTGGACAGCAGTTCTAGTATGCATCTCACCTGGAAAGCTAGTTCCCAGCCCGCGCCTCACCGGCACAGCTATTTCCTGGCGTGCACCTCACCTAGGCAAGCACCTTACCTGGACAGCTAGTTCCCAGCATGCACCTTTCCTGGACAGCTAGTTGCCACGAAGTATCTCGCCGAAGTTAATTCTTGAGACACAAGGAATTGTTCCCTACTTGTAAGTCTGTTCTCACACTTACCCTAATAAGCCGGATAATAGGCACTCAGAGATCTCAGGTCAAAATCCCTGAAACTTACAAATTTTGTAAGGAAATCATTTCCTTGCTGATGTGACTAAACTGATGCTTACGAAATGGGTGATCAACCTGGATTATCCAGAGGGTCCTACACACAACCTCAAGTGTCCTTAAAAGAAAGAGGCAGACACACACACAGAACGGAAGACAGTGAGAACACAGAGGCAGAGACCGCACTCACGTAGCCACTACAAGCTAGAAGAAGAGACTCCAGAGAAAGCACAGCCCTGTCCAAACCTTGGTTGCAGGCCAGTGACACTGTTTTCAGACATCAGATCACCAGAACTGTTAGATAATAAATTTATATCATGTTAAGCCACCACATCTGTGGTAGTTATAGAAGCCAGTGGAAATTAATACACCTTACTCTCTAGCCCCCAAAAAAGTACAGCTAAAGGAGGGTGGCATTCCTGTCTCTCCTTTGCAAGCACACAGGGCATCATCCATGTCTGCGCCTGGATGCCCAGAGGGAGGAATTACGGGTCCGGGCGCCACCTGCCAGTCCTTCTGCCTGTGAGTTCCAGTCTTTATCAAATCATGCTCTGAATCTGCCAAAGTCCTTTGCCTGGCATTGCATTTGTTATCTCGCCCACGTCTTCTCGACCCTACAGCCTTGTTCCTTCCCTGACAACAGGAGGCTTGAGAGGAGGCATGTAAAGATAATTAAGACACGATCTCCAAGGGGAAAGCTCTGACAGTTTGGTAGAGGACACATATATTTAAATAAAAATTTAATATATAAAATACATCGTAAAAATCTTTCAAACTCTAAGTTGTTATGTGAAAGGATTTTAAAAATTAAACTTTTTGAGATAATTGTAGATTCATACGAGGTTTAATAAGTAATATACAGACAGCCCATGACCCCTACACTTATTGCACCAGGGGTAACATCTGGCAAAACTCTAAAGTATCACAGCCAGGACAAAAAATAGTCCACAGACACAAGGTCGCCTTTCATGACCACACCCTACTGGCACCCCACTCATCGATTCCTGACCCCAGCAACCACTCATCGATTCTCTATTTCTAGAATTTTAAATTCAAGAATGCTACATACATGATATCATTTTGTATGTAACCTTTAGATACATAAAAAATGATTGCTGAGATTGGATGAAATGATTTAGAGATGAGCTTTTTTCCACTCACCACAAGTAAGTGAAACTCACCCTGGAGTTTCGTCCTCGTTGTTGGTGTGTATCAATAGTTTGTTCCTTTTTATTGCTAGATAGTATTCCATAACGTGGATTATCACAGTTTAACCATTCATGCATTGAAAAACATATGGGCTATTTACAGTCTTTAGCTATTATTACAAATAAAGCTGCAGTGAACATTTGCATACAGGTTGTTTTGTGGATGTGTTTTCATTTTACTGGGATAAATGCCCAAGTGTGCAATTGCTCAGTCATATGGCAGGTGCATGGTTAGTCCTACAAGAAAATGAGAGATGATTTTTCAAAATGATTATGTCATTTGACATTCCCACCAGCAATATTTGAGTGATCTTTGACAGCATTTGGTATTGTCACTATTGCTTATTTTAGCCAACAAATGGATTTTTTTGTGTGCATAGCTATATGTAACAAGTTAGAATGAGGGAAGGTAGAAATAATTCAAGACAGTGACATTAGGAATAATCTGTGGAAGGCACGGGAAGAAGTGCTTTAATTTGTCAAGGCCAGTAGGGATATTTCAGCTGTGTGGGCATGGATCTGGCCTTGTTTCCTCCTCCAACTTCCTCTCCCACCTCTTCTTTCTCTTATTATACCTTAGCCACATTGGTCTCCTTTTAGGTTCTCAACTCAAACCTCATTTGTCATACTTTACCTCTCAGCTTGCCCATCACCTCCTCAGAGAAGCCCTCCAGGATCACTCTACCTAAGTAGGGTTCTCTTACAACTACATTCACCTTAATTTTATTTTGTGGAACACTGTCATTTATTCTTTAATCATACCTGCCAATATTTGTAAGTATGCATTGATTTATTTACTTTTTTAAAAACTTCACACTATACTTTAGGCCCCCAAAGAGGAATCATTTCTGCTTCATTTGAGGAACAACTTAATTCACTGAATGAAGGACTGAATGATAAAGGGAAAGGAACCCCAGGTTGCAGGAACTTGCAAGTTTACTTTGGAATCCAACAAGCTAAATACTTAAGAGTTCATGTCAATCAACTCAGTTAAGAAGGTATCTATGCACAAGGGGGTACATGGTGTATTTCTTCGAGAAAAAAAGATGTGACTTGTCACTCTCGTTCATCTAGCAAAATCAATAGTATTGCAAGATTCAAAGATAAAGTCTCCAGCTTTCTAATCCAAGTCATCTTTCTAGTCAACTGGGGAGATATACACACACAAATAATTATAAATCAGGGACAGTTAAGTGGCAGGGTAGGAAGAAAAATAAGGCACCATGGACAAAGAAAAGAGGGAGGAAGGATTTTCAGTGGGTGGAAATCAAGGTGGCTTCTTGGAGGAGATGGCATTTGAACTGGGTCTTAAGGATATGCAGGATGGAGACAGTCATGGCAGGTGGGCTTTTCAGTTTTTTTGTTTTGTTTTGCTTTGTTTTTTGAGATGGAGTCTTGCTTTGTTGCCCAGGCTAGAGTGCAGTGGTACAAACTCAGCTGACTGAAACCTCCACCTCCTGAATTCAAGTGATTCTCCTGCCTCAGCCTGTGGAGTAGCTGGGACTACAGGCCTGCACCACCATACCCAGCTAATTTTTGTATTGTTTCGTAGAGACAGGGTTTTGCCATATTGGCGAGGCTGGTCTCGAACCCCTGGCCTCAAGTAATCTACCAGCCTCAGCCTCCCAAGTGTTGGGATTACAGATGTGAGCCACCATACCTGGCCAGTTCTTTCAGTTCTATCTAAACTATAAGAATATATTTTTTTGGCCGGGCGTGGTGGCTCAAGCCTGTAATCCCAGCACTTTGGGAGGCCGAGACGGGTGGATCACGAGGTCAGGAGATCGAGACCATCCTGGTGAACACAGTGAAACCCCGTCTCTACTAAAACTACAAAAAACTAGCCGGGCGAGGTGGCGGGCGCCTGTAGTCCCAGCTACTCGGGAGGCTGAGGCAGGAGAATGGCGTGAACCCGGGAGGCGGAGCTTGCAGTGAGCTGAGATCCGGCCACTGCACTCCAGCCTGGGTGACAGAGCGAGACTCCGTCTCAAAAAAAAAAAAAAAAAAAAAAAAAAGAATATATTTTTTCTACTTTTGTCATAATCTATTTCTCTTAAAAAATGAACCCAATTTTTGCCAATGAGCAGAATGTTGCAGGAGCTAACTTTTAGGTGCCACAAACAGACATGTTCAGTATTAAAGATCAGAACTGTCAACACACTCTCTGATAGGTGGATAATTTTTTCCTCTACATTCAAGGGTGTTCAGCAAGTTTCTTGGTTCCTTTGTTTCACCCTCTGGGGATGACGATGTATGAATCAGAAAGGAGACATCTGGAGGGTCTCACGCACTCCTAAGAACAGCTGTTTACTTTTTCCTAAATCTGCAGGTTTGGGGACACGTAAGCCTGGCCAATGGTGGGGATATCTAAACGTGCTTTGGAATCAGGGCAGGCAAGTTGCTAGTAAAGTGTGCATGAATCAAGATAGAATTGCCCAAGGTAAGACATCCTCTGGTCTTTTTCTGTGCCACACTATCCTTTTCTGTTCCTCTTTGACACCTGAGGAAATGCAATCAGTGAATTTGGGTCATTATCCCTGACACCAATCACTGGCCTGCTCCTCCGTGAGTGTGAAACTTTCTCTTTAAACGCTGGCTGAGTGTCTTCTACTTGGCAATGTGACTTGTCATATGTTACTGAACATTAAAGATTATCCATCTATTATCTCTCCATCTATCCATCTGCCCATCTATCTACCTAGGTTGCCTTTTTCCCTCCTTCCTTTCCTTCCTTCCATCATCTCTCTCTACACACATACACGCACACACACATACATCTTCTCTGTCATTCTTTCTTTGGTCCTGTCATCTTTTTTTCTGTCTCTTCTTTTCTTTTTTTAGATATTCATCTAGCTATTTAGATTTGACCAATAATGTTGAAAATAGCAAACAGTGCCTTCAGTCTAAGATGGGCTGGCAGTTGGGTGTCTGCTGACCATGTGCAGTCAACAGAAGTGTTTGTTTGGCATGCAAAGCATTTACAGAAAACATTGTATTCATGACTAACATTCAAAAACGGTACATTTCACTCATAAGAAATGCAGATGCCAGACTTCTCTAGACCAATGAGAAAGCCTGGCCATACTATGCCCACCTTCCCACATGGTCACAACCAGCTGTGACTGTGAAGTGACCCCCTCTGAGTGGTCTTGGGCCGCAGCTCACCATGGTGTCGCCACTTGCTGTATCACCCCACCAGGAGGCTGTGGTCAGCCTCTTTGTGGGGTAATACAGCATTAGAAAGTCTTAGTTCGAGCACAATGACTCACACCTGTAAATCCCAGCAATTTGGGAGGTGAAGGTGGGTGGATCACTTGAGGTCAGGACTTTGAGACCAGCCTGGCCAACATGGTAAGACACTGTCTCTACTAAAAATACAACAATTAGCTGGGCGTGGTGGCCGGCGCCTATATTCTTAGTTATTCGGGAGGCTGAGGCAGGAGAACTGCTTGAACCCAGCAGGTGGAGGTTGCAGTGAGCTGAGATCATGCCACTGCTCTCCAGCCTGAGTGACAGAGCAAGATTCCATTTCAAAAAAAAAAAAAAGGAAGTCTTGGTGGCAATAATTTTTTTCATAGTAAAATGATTAGGTTTTATTTAATTTCTAAGCCATATGTGACTGTTTGCAAACAGAATACAAATGTGTAAGCATTCACAGGTTGATGGGTGTTCTAGTCTCGACGATCACTGTCAAATAACTGTATCAGCCTCTTGTAGTTACGCTGTGGTCGACTGAACTATTGGCAACAATTCTTCAGTTCTTCACACCCCCTGTATTCACTCCCTTTGCCATGCGACGTTTCAGCGACTGACCATGGACCACACTTCCCTCCGCCTTGACTGTGACATCAGCTGCGTATCATGCTTTGGTCAATAAAATGTGGGCCACAGTGGTAGGGTTCCAGCTCACCCCCTGTGGCTCTCCATTGTGGTGAAGATGACCATGGAGCACCAAGCAGTCTAGATGGCTGCTTTCCCTAGACCCGGCCCCAGAATGTGCACACACAGAGTAGACTGAAGACCCACTTGGAGTTGTGAGAACACAAGTCTGGCTGGACCCACAGCATGAAGCAGAGCTGTCCAAACGAGCACAGTCTAGGCCAGGCAAATCCCAGCCAACCTAGAAAGGCACGAGAGATACACACTGTATATCATGAAATGTTGTTTTTATGCAGTATTAAATGACCCATATTATGTCCCTGGAAGTAGGGGCTTGAGTTGCCATGTTTAATACCTGCCCCCGTCTCTACTAAAAAAAATACAAAAAACTAGCCAGGCGAGGTGGCTGGTGCCTATAGTCCCAGCTACTCGGGAGGCTGAGGCAGGAGAATGGCGTGAACCCAGGAGGCGGAGCTTGCAGTGAGCTGATATCCGGCCACTGCACTTCAGTCTAAAAAAAAAAAAAAAATAGCTGCAAGACAGGAGTGGATGAACCATCTGTGAGCGGGACTGATTGAGGAAAGATAAAGTTCTCCGGGAAGGAAAGACACTTCACCTTCCAAGAGAGGCAGAAATGAATCTATTTTGCAGCTGTGGGATTTAATACCTTCCCCTTTTCCCCTACAAGAACACAGAAAGAAGGAAATCACTTTGCCCCCAAAGACACGGTAAAACCGTAGCCATCACCTCTTTTTTTTTTTTTTTTTTTCTTCTTCTTTTTCTAGGGTAATTTAGAGGCAGTCTTTCCCTCTGTAATTTTCTTCCAGGCTTTACTAGAACTTATGAGCATGCCATCCAAGATCCTGCAGGCTTATTAAAGCAGCTGCTTACAAATGAATAAATAAAAAATAAGACAGTGGTCATCTCCTATCAAAGACAAATGACCTAATTTTGTCAGCAGATCATGTGGAGAGGTCAGTCTTATTCTCTCGGATACTGGCGAACATTACCATTCATGAAATTTTATTGGTTATTTGACGTCTGTAGATGCTCCGCTGTTTTCCCAATACATGATTCATAGGGGCAAAGGTCTTTGTGCATTTCCACATTTGTAGCTCCAATCTTGCATCGCGGCAGCTTCCAGAACAGCTCCCTTGGTTCCTCCCCTGTCTGGTACGTTACACGTTTTATGTTTCATTTGCTGTGGTCTTATTTTTCTCTCCCTGATTGTGACCCAGTTGTCTTCTGGTAGAACACAGCGAACCGCAGTCTCTTGTTTCTCGTCATCCATGCGCTTACTGGAAAAGGCCCGGTTTTCAGGAATACAGCTTGCTGTTGGGAGGCCACCCTTTGTTAAGTGAGTCAAGAACTGTGATGTGTCCATGCTTCTTGATGACACAGAATCGGGGATCATCGGGCCAACTCACGTAACAGGAGGTAAAAGCTATGGCACAGACTGAAAATATGCACACACCCTTCCCAAGTCTTTAGTCTTCAACAAATATTTATTGGATGGCCACCGTGTAAGAGGCTCTGGGCTAGGCAACGAGTCTGATATAAGCATGAAAACACTGACTTTACCTTTATGGAGCCTGTATTTTAGTGGCAGAGAAATATGAATGGGCACAGATTACAACTGTGATGTGCTTGTTGAGGAATACAAATATGGCCTGAAGCAGGTGCATAGGTACATTTTACAGAGATGCATAGATGCATTAGTTTATCCGTAACACCTGAGGAAGAAGCATTTGCTGTCCGTGGCAGGTTGAGGTTTGCCTTTTTAAGATAATGACATTTAAAGTGAGATATAAAGAATGAGAAGGAACAGCCATACACAGGTGGGACTGAGATGATCCCAAGAAGGATAAAGAAGAGGTACAAAGTCTAAAACATGAAAGAGCCTTGCTTGTTGGAGGATCTGATAAAAGACCAGTGCGAGTCAAGTATGGGGGTCAGGAAGGAGGTACATGGGTCCATGTCAGAGAATCAAGGCCTGGAACGTTCTGGTGAGATCTCTGAAATTTTTTCCTTGTAGAACGAGAAACCACTGAAGGGTTGTAAGTGACAGTGGCCTGATAAAATGTATGCTTTAAGAAGATTACCTACAAGGCTACAATAACCAAAACAGCATGGCACTGGTGCAAAAACAGACACAAAGACCAATGGAACAGAACACAGAACTCAGAAATAAGACTGCACACCCTCAACCATCTGATTTTTGACAAACCTGACAAAAACAAGCAATGGGAAAATGATTCTCTATTTAATAAATGGTGCTGGGACAACTGTCTGTCCATACACAGAAAATTGAAACTGGACCTCTTCCTTATACCATACACAAAAATTAACTCAAGAAAGATTAAAGACTTAACTGTAAAACCCAAAACTATAAAAACCATAGAAAAAAATTTAGGCAATACCATTCAGGACATAGGTATGGTAAAAGATTTCATAACAAAAATGCAAAAAGCAATTGCCACAAAAGCGAAAATTGAAAATGGGATCTAACTAAAGAGTTTCTGTGCAACAAACAAAACTATCAGAGTGAACAGACAACCCACAGAATGGCAGACAATGTTTGCAATATATCCATCTGACAAAGGTCTAATATCCAGAGTGTACAAGGAACTTAAGCAAATGTACAAGAAACACACAAACCTATGAAAAAGTGGGCAAAGGACATGAACAGACAATTCTCAAAAGAAGACATACATGCGGCCAACAAACATAGGAAAAAAGCTCAGTATCACTGATCATTAG
The DNA here is from genome assembly GCF_049350105.2 of Macaca mulatta. Lineage (NCBI taxonomy): Eukaryota > Metazoa > Chordata > Mammalia > Primates > Cercopithecidae > Macaca > Macaca mulatta. The sequence goes on along the minus strand of NC_133425.1, from coordinate 8,123,779 downwards.
AGAAATGCAAAACAAAGCCACTATGAGACACCATCTCACATCAGTCAGAATGGTTATTACCAAAAAATTTTTAAAAACCAGGTGCTGGCAAGGTTGCAGAGAAAAAGCAAATGTTTTTACACTGTTGGTGGGAGTGTAAATTAGTTCAACCATTGCAGAAGATGGTGTGACAATTCCTCAAAGACCTAGATGCAGAAATACCATTTGACCCAGCAATCCCATTATTGGGTACATACCCAAAGGAACAGAAATCATTCTTTTATAAAGGTATGTGCACATGTATGTTAATTGCAGGCACGATTCAAAATAGCAAAGACATGGACTCAACCTAAATGCCCATCCATGATAAAGACTGGATAAAAAAATGTGGTACATATACACTATGGAATACTATGCAGCCATAAAAAAGAAAAAGGTCATGTCCTCTGCAGAGACGTGGATGGAGTTGGAAGATAACTAACACAGGAACAGAAAACCAAACACCACATGTTCTCATAAGAGGTGAATGATGAGAACACATGGACACATGGGAGAGAACAACGGGCATGGGGACCTGTTGAGGGGCAGGAGAGAGCATCAGAAAGAACACCTTAATGAACACCAGATTGAATACTTAGGTGATGGGATGATCTGTGCAGCAAACTGCCATGGCACCTATTTACCTATGTAACAAACCTTTACATCCTACACATGTACCCCTGAACTTAAAAGTTGAAGGAAAAGGAAAAAAGAAGATTCCTCCAGAAGCTATAAGGGGAATGGACTGTAGGGGCAAGGATGGAGGAGAGAGAAAAAAAAGCCATGCAGGGAAGATGTGACGGTGGCTCAAATAGAGAGGGGGATTTGGGGGTGGGGAGAGAGAGACAGAGACACAGAGAGAATGAGAGAGAGAGAAAAATAAAGAAAGATTGTTGGGGAAAGGCTCAGACAGAAAATCCCATATTCTTTGTTAATAGTGAATTTTACACATGACCCAAGCAAGCCTTGTGATTTCCATGAGACAGTGGAGAATTCTGGTACTTCTTCCCCCTGTATTCTTAGATACTGAAGCACAATCCAGGGGATATGAAGGTATTGAGGGAACAGTGAGTTCAGGAGAGCCTCAACCTAAGGGTCATATCCTGTTTCTGTTATTTCTTTTGGCATGGAACAGAATAGTGAAGGATACATTCCTAAATCTACTAACTTAATTCATATGTGAATAGGAACTACCTGTAAAGCTTTATCTTTCTTATCTATTTATTTTGAGACGGAGTCTCGCTCTGTCACCCAGACTGGAGTGCAGTGGTGCAATCTCGGCTCATTGCACCTCCTGGGTTCACACCATTCTCCTGCCTCAACCTCCTGAGTAGCTGGGACTACAGGTGCCCACCACCATGCCCAGCTAATTTTTTTGTATTTTTAGTAGAGAAGGGGTTTCACCGTGTTAGCCAGGATGGTTTTGATCTCCTGACCTCGTGATCTGCCCACCTCAGCCTCCCCAAAGTGTTGGGATTACAGGCGTGAGCCACCATGTCTGACCAAAGCTTTATTAACTGAAAATAAGAGTGGGCTATACAAAAGGTAAAGTATATTTTTCTTCCTCCCTGGAATATGTGTTTTCTTAACTACTATTTCCTCCATCAGACCACCATGGCCACTCTGTGTGACATCCTTCCTTGGCTAACTTGATACTGCTGTCCAACTTTGCAAAAGGTGCACAGAAACAAAGAGATTTTCATCCATTCTTTAAACTCAAGAGACATCCACTGTAACAGAAAATTTTGCTCTGAGAATCATATGATTAAAATGTGTTCAGTTTTGAAAACAACAACAACAACAAGAAACAACCTATTTACAATAGTACATCTTGGAACCAACCCAAATGCCCATCAGGGACAGACTGGATAAACAAAATGTGGCACATATGCACCATGGAATACTACGCAGTCATAAAAAAAGAATGAGATCATATCCTTTGCAGGGACACGGATGAAGCTGGAAACCATCGTTCTCAGCTAATTTACACAGAAGAGAAAACCAAACACTGCACATTCTCACTCATAAGTGGGAGTTGAACAATGAGAACACATGGACACAGGGAGGGGAACATCACACACCAGGGCTTGTCGGGGGATTGAGGGAAGGTGGAGGGAGAGCATTAGGACAAATACCTAATGCATGCGGGGCTTTAAACTTAGATGACGGGTTGACAGGTGCAGCAAACCACCATGACACATGTATACCTATGTAGCAAACCTGTACATTCTGCACATGTATCCTGGAACTTGAAGTAAAATTTAAAAAAAAAATAGATTTAAAAAAACAGTCTAAATGTCCATCAGCAGGAAACTGGATACATAAAGTATGTCCATACAATGGAACACCGCAGAGCCATTAAAAAGATGATACAGATATTCATCAAGTTGAAAAGGGCAGGATAAAAATGTATGATCCAATTTGGTTTTTCTAAACACACAAACACACACATTCATATTCGTATATAAATACAGAGCAAGGTCAGCAAACTTGCCCAAGCAGTGAATAATCTCCAAGTAGTTGGATTAAATAAGGAGAAAATTTATTCTCTATAGATGAACAAAGTATTTGTCTTTCCAAAGATAGGCATGTGTTGTCTGCTCTGATCAGAAAAAAATAATTAAGATAGATGTTTTTATTTCCTTAGAGAAAAATATATACCACAGAATGATACCATGTCCACGAGATTATTCGACTGAGACTATTCAAATAGCTAACACTCAGCTGCAATGTTTTATGCTAAAATATTCTACCTAAAGAACATTCAAATGAAGATAGTGATGTTCACTGGCTTGAGAAGGGAACCCTTAAGCTACATGGCCCAGGTGGGTAGAGGTGGGACGACATCCACTTCTTCGAAGGTTCACGTGCCCTGACATTGCGTCTACCATTTTCCCCAAAGGGCTTAAGGCACTCTTTTACTACTCAAGCATCAGCAGGAACCAAAAGCATTTGTGAGAGTTTTGAGAGTAAAATTAGCTCTTCATCTGTGGGTGGACAGCTCGTAGGAGAAAGGGCCTGTGGTAATACTCGCCTCATTAGCCTGAGGTTAGGTTGTTCAGAAAATCATCAAGCTCTACGGCATTAATGACTCTCCCCTTCCACTCAGGCTACATGAGGGTTTTATTCACAAGCAAACAAAAGAAAAAAAAATTGTGGTAAACAGGATGTCAATTAACACACCTTTGGGCTCTTTCGTGTGAATGAGGCTATTCCCAGTTTATCCCTGTCTGACATTCTTGAATGCATGTTTGCTGTCTAACACCATGAGCATGTAAACAAAATCTAATGTCCTTATCAAACCTCACAAGGAATTCTCAACAGAACTCGAGTATAAAGGGCAGGATAACTGACCATTATTATAACGTTTATAACTAAATCTTACCATAATCATTGTCTTAGTCCATTCAGGCTGCTAGCAAAATGCCAAAGACTCATATCCAGAGTGTACAAAGAACTTAAGCAAATGTATAACAAAATTTTAAAAAAACAGGTGCTAAAAATTTTTAAAGAACAGGTGGCTTGCACAAAACAAGTTTATTTCTCCCAGTTCTGGAGGCTAAGCTCAAGGTGCTGGCAGATTTGGTGTCTAGTGAGTGTCCACCTCCCTCATAGATACCCTTAACTTTAACTTCACATGATTGAAGGGGTGAAGAGTCTCTCAACCTTTTTTTTCTTTTTTTTTTTTTTTCTTTTTTGAGACGGAGTCGCTTTTGTCGCCGAGGTTGGAGTGCAGTGGCGTCATCTCAGCTTACCATAACCTCCACCTCCCATGTTCAAGCAATTCTCCTGCCTCAGTCTCCCAAGTAACTGGGACTACAGGTGCACACCACCACACCCAGCTAATTTTTGTATTTTTAATAGAGACGGGGTTTCACCCTGTTGGCCAGGATGGTCTCGATCTCTTGACCTCGTGATCCACCAGCCTCGGCCTCCCAAAGCGCTGGGGTTACAGGTATGAGCCACTGACCAGCCTCAAGCCTTTTCTTTTCTTTTTTTCTTTTTTTATAAGGGCACTAATCCCATTCATGAGGGCTATGCCCCATAGCCACATCACCTCTCAAAGATCCCATCTTCTAACACCATCACCTTTGAGTTAGAATTTCAACACACAAACTTAGGGGGACATAAACGTTCAGACGATAGCAGTTAATCCTACTAACCATAGTTTAAAGAAGACTGTGATCATACTCAATATTTAATGAAGCAATGGAGGAACCAATGCAGGAATCCTTAAATACAGGGATCAATGAATGAATGAATGAATGAATGTCACAGACAGCCCTGCAACCCCTTACACCCTTCAAGTTGCCTTTTCATTTTTCAGAAGGTCTTTCAGTGTGTTCTGTGTGACTAAAAGATGGACAAAGCTTAAAGAAAGAAAGACCTCTTTTTATTCTAGAATTGCCAGTGATTCATGGTGTTTTTAGGCACCTTAACTGGCAAAATGGTGCTTGATTATCTCCATGAAAAAATCCACTCACCAAGATGCAAGCAAGTCAATTCAATAGCACTGATAAATGTTGTAATTTTTGAGTAGTAAATGCATGGATTTTTGTTTTATTATCCTTCCCAGTGTCCAGAATTACTACAGATATTATTTTGTTTATACCAAATATTACATTATTTTAAAAGGAAAACAGGAAAATAAGCCCATCATATGTTAAAGCAAATATATATGATAATGCAATTGACAGTCAAGAAATCCAGAGAATGGGAGGGGAGGGGGAAAATACTCTAAATATCAAGTAAGAATAGTGGTATGATTAGAGCTATGAGTACATCAAGTGCTATGATTTTGGCTATGAGTACGATTCACTTTCTAAATCTAAATGCTTCAACTGCTTAATTTTCTCTTCTATAGTTTGCATATTACAAGAAGAATCTTGTGCCTTCTAATATCCCAGTGAACAGCATCTTAATTAAAAATAGGAGAGTTTGCAAAAACACAGGCTGTATGTCTCACAGCTAATTGAAACAGCTACCAAGGTCCCGGAAAGACAAGTTCAATATTGTGGAAATACCAGCAGGGCTGGCATTTCAGTGTTCTCAGATACACTCCTTGTCTGTCTGATTAAAATTTCACTTGGCCTTTCCGTCCATAATAAAAGAAACCTATTTGGGCCCAGAGCTGTTCAGCAGACAGCAGAGGCATGTTAAATTTCAGGGCGTTTATTGAGTCTGTCAATGTTTCCACAGCAGTGACACAGCTGACAACCTAACCTTAGCCTTTCTGCCCAGATGGAGTCAGTGGGGTTAATAGTAGAGTGAGGAGTTATCACTTTCAGACTGAGGCAGCTATGTTGAAAATGATGGGTGGGGCACAGTGGCTCACGCCTATAATCCCAGCACTTTGGGAGGCCAAGACAGGCCAATCACTTGAGGTCAGGAGTTCAAGACCAGCCAGACCAACATGGTGAAATCCTGTCTCAACAAGACATACAAAAACTAGCTGGGTGTGGTGGTGCATGCCTGTAATCTCAGCTACTTGGGAGGCTGAAGCAGGAGAATCACTTGATCTCAGGAGGCGGAGGTTGCAGGGACTCGAGATCACAGCACGGCACTCCAGCCTGGTCGACAGAGCAAGACTCAGTCTCAAAAATACAGAAAAAAAGAAAATGATGGATACACTCCTCCCCTTATTTTTTCTTAAAAAAAATCAAAAACCGGTGTACAGTCTTGAATGATATTTAATAATGAAGAATCATTTTTGTGTGGGTGAGATTCTCAGTGTGATTTTCCTTCAGAGTATGACTGGAGCACCTGAGAAAGCTGAGAATGGAGTATTTTCATATACCCTTTGGAGGCATGTACATGTGTATGGCACTAATTGAGGCCCCTTGAGGATGCAGAGCAAATGTATTACTGATGCAGGATGGGCAAGTCCCCAAATTGGGGCTTAGCATGGGAAGGTTCTTTGCTTTGCCCAACGATGAATTCAAGGGCAAACTAGTGGTGTTAGACAGCAACTTTTATTTACGTGGCAGTGCACAGCAGCAGCAGACGGGCTGCTCCTTGCAGAAGAGGGCTACCTCATAGGCAGTGTGTACAGAGTAGCAGCTCAGAAGCAGTTCTGCAGTTGCATTTACACCCACTTTTAACTGCATGCAAATTAAGGGGCAGGTTGTTCAGACATTTCTAGAAAAGGGGTAGTAAACCCAAATGCCCATCAATGATAGACTGGATAAAGAAAATGTGGCACAAATATACCATGGAATACTATGCAGCCATAAAAAAGAATGAGTTAACAGTCTTTGCAGGGACATGGATGAAGCTGGAAGCCATCATTCTCAGCAAACTAACACAGGAACAGAAAACCAAACACCACATCTTCTCATTCATAAATGGGAGTTGAAAAATGATAATACATGGACACAGGGAGGGGAACAACACACACTGGGGCCTTTCGGGGGCTACGGGGCAAGGGGAGGTAGAGCATTAGACAAATACCTAATGTATGTGGGGCTTAAAACCTAGACGACAGGTTGATAGGTGCAGCAAACCACCATGGCACATGTATACCTGTGTAACAAACCTGCATGTTCTGCACATGTATCCCAGAACTTAAAGTAAAATGGGAAAAAAAAAAAAAAAAAACAGAAAAGGGGTGGTAACTTCCCAGTGTTGCCATTGAAAGGGGTGGTAACTTCCTGGTGTTGCCATGGAAAGAGGTGGTAACTTCCTGGTGTAGCCATGGTGACAGTAAACGGTCACGTTGCTGTTGGGCATGCTTTCAGTGCCTCTTCTTGGTTTCAGCCAGTCTTCAGTTTGGTCTGAAGTGGAGTACTACCACTTCTAGCAATGATAGCAGGATTGTAATAATGACCATTATTTTAAGTATTCATGAACATTTAAAGATAACTAATATTCATCTGAACTTGCACAATGCCCACATTCAGTGATTAGCATATTATTTAATTAAAACTATTATTATCCTCAATTTTCAATGAGGCAGTGAGGCTTAGAGAGATTGAGCTACGTGCCCAAGATTGCACAAATCGTTCCCAGCAAAGGCTCAAAATCAGTGTGAGCCCAGTACTCACATGCTAAACCATTTTTACTGTAGTCTTCCCCAGTTACCCAGTAGTACTGCAGAGGACGTGCTTATGTTGGTAGACTATGTGTGCATCCATATTTAGTTCTCATCTCCTTCCTAGTGGCTCAAAATACTCTTGGTGTTGGGTGAGGCTGGGTGATCAGTTCTAGCTGGTGGACCATGATTAGAAGTCACTTCCATTGCAGAGAGCCGAAGAACTCTGACTTCACCTCCTTATCAGAGTCAGCCAGGTAGCACAGCTACAAAATGGAAGCAGCCTGGATCCTGAACCACCTCGTGGAACAGACTAGCAGCACACTCAGACAAATGAGCAATAATGCAAGTCTTAAAACAGGGAGACCCACAGTTTGTATGTTACCTAGTACAACCTAACCTGATTACAGTTATTTAAACTCAGAAAACCAGCTTTCCTGACTAAGTTAAAACTGAACTGTTTGCAAACAAGGGAACTCTCAGTACTGCTCTGGCTATTGTTAACCAACATGTATCATTTTCAACTCATCCTTACCCTGTCCTGGGCTTACTGTAAAAGCCGGGTAAACAGGTTGTGCTCATTTCTGAGAAGCTAGGTGAGTCATCCATCCTTCCACACTTCCAGCCTTCCTTCTACCCTTCTATTGATATGGAGGTAATGTGTGTCAGACTCTTTGCTTGGCGACGCTGGTTCAATGATGAAGACATATGGGAAATACAGCGCCTACCTTCAACAGGCTCTCAATCTAACCATACAGGCACTGTGGTTCAGCAGTAGGTATTCTGCATTATGGACTCAAACATAATTTTTACTTCATTTTTAAAACAACCTGTAATTTCTAAATACTCTGTAATGAACTGGTGTTATACTTTAAGAAAACAAACGCGAAGAATGACGTTATTATAGCAGGGGAGCTATCATAGTCTACATGGAATAAATTAGGGGCATAAGAAAGTAACTGTCACCCCCGAAGTGGGGTGAAAGTCTGTTAAGAGCTTCATGGAAGATACACCCCCCTTAAGCCAAGTTTTGAAAGATGATTTGATTTCTCTAGGCACAAAAGGTTCCCATTTGAAGGTGTCATTCCTGGTCATACCCTAAGGCTAACTCACATAGAAGGAAGGTTTGAAGTGATACAGAAATCAAGATACCTCTGCACAGAGCTAAGCAGAATCCCCAAACATATCAGGAGTTTGTTGAGAAACATGACAAAACAAGGTTAAAACCCTATGGGGTTTCTGGTTGCCTCTGCTGCTGTTTCAGTTTCTAACTTCAAAAGCAGCTTTCTTTCTTTGGGGTAATTCAACTGCAGAGCTGAAAACCCTTAACTATCTCATTGTTTGTAAAACAGATTTTAAGAAGCCAGATGGGAAGTTAGAACTGTCAGACAACTTCTTTTTCAAGAAATGATGAGGAAAATAAAAAAAACTAACATATTCAATAATGTTACCCAGTGACGTATTAATGGTTCACCCATTAAATATCGTAAATTGTGGAAAAGGAATGCATGATTATCTCCCATTTCTGTAGTGGGCGTTTTGTGGCAGAGCTGAGTCAGCTATTTAACAGTAGTTTCTTTTCTCCTCCAGGGACAGAGCCTGTATTTCTGAGCTTCTTTTGCAGTTAGATGTGACCAGATGACACTTTTGGCCCATGGAATGTGAGTGGAGGTGCTGCTCTGTATCATGTTAGGCTCAGCACATGTGATCCTCTCTTTCTTTGGCAACCATGAAGGTGGAGCCACCTACAGAAGGAACCTGGGTCCCTGTATCACATTATGGAGTAGAACTGTCCATCCATTAGGACGCTCATTTAGAGCTACACATGATAGAAACTTTTTTTTTTTTTTTTTTTTTTTTTTTTTGAGACAGAGTCCCACTCTATCACCCCGGCTGGAGTGCAATGGCTCAATCTTGGTTCACTGCAACCTCTACCTCTGGGGTTCAAGCTATTTTCATGCCTCAAGCCTCTCCCAGTAGCTGGGACTACAGGCAGGCACCACCATGCCCAGCTACTTTTTGTATTTTTGGTAGAGATGGGGTTTTACCATGTTGGCCAGGCTGGTCTCAAACTCCTACCCTCAAGTGATCTTCCCACCTTGGACTCCCAAAGTTCTGGGATTGCAGGTGTGACCACCACACCCGGCCAAGAAGATAGAAACTTAAATTATGTTAAGGCACTGAAATTTAGAAGTTAAGGCCGGGCGCGGTGGCTCACGCCTGTAATCCCAGCACTTTGGGAGGCCGAGGCGGGCGGATCACAAGGTCAGGAGATCGAGACCACGGTGAAACCCCGTCTGTACTAAAAATACAAAAAATTAGCTGGGCGCGGTGGCGGCGCCTGTAGTCCCAGCTACTCAGGAAGCTGAGGCAGGAGAATGGCGTAAACCCGGGAGGCGGAGCTTGCAGTGAGCCGAGATCGTGCCACTGCACTCCAGCCTGGGCGACAGAGCGAGACTCCGTCTCAAAAAAAAAAAAAAAAAAAAAAAAAAAAGAAATTCAGAAGTTAATGTGATTCTGAAGCTTGTGTCACTTTAATCCTACATTTTTTCCTGCCCTGATTATGTAGAGTAAAATATTAAGGAGTCTATGCCTGTATCAGGGCTAGCTTTGGACACTGAAACTCACAAAGATGCGGAAAGGGAACTTGCGTAGCAGCCGTGTTTGCGGATCTCAGTCCATAGTGTTCACTAATGGAGCCATCTTTATAAGGGAAGCCAGTCCTTTGAAGTTAATTGGCCAAAATGAACTTGACTTCCAGATGAACGAAGTCACAAACACCATGGGGAGAAAAAGAAAACATTTAAGAATGACTCTGGGAGTCAGAGTCACCTGAGTAAATGCAACTATGTCTCGCTAGCAGTCGCAGGCCAGAGAGGATGCTTAACTCCAGATATCATTTAGCAAGACAGCATTATTCTAAATTTTATAATTCTCATTATTGAGATTTATGAGTGACAACAATCTGTCTACCCTTGCTTAGTCATCCCAAACAAAAACCTTCAAGTTTCTGCAAGGTTTCTTTTTAAGAACAAATCACTTACTGATATCTCCTGTTAATTCACTAATTCATTCCTTCATTCATTCATCAATAGACAGTTACTGAGTGCTTTCTCTGTGCCAGGCAAGGCTATAGGCATCCATTGACCCTTCTCCTCCCAAACAAGCATTCTCGCAATAGCCCAAGAAATCTTATTAAAATATTTATTGGATCAGGGCCAGGTGTGGTGGCTCATGCCTGCAACCCCAGCAAATTTGGGAGGCTGAGACAAGCAGATCACTTGAGGTCAGGAGTTCGAGACTAGCCTGGCCAACACCCCATCTCTACTAAAAATATAAAAATTAACTGAGCATGCTAGCGGGCACCTGTAATCCCAGCTACACGGGAGGCTGAGGCAGGAAAATCGCTTGAACCAGGGAGGTGGAGGTTGTGAGCTGAGTGTGGTGAGATCACACCACTGCACCCCAGCCTGGGCAAAAGAGGGAGACTCCGCCTCAAGAAAATAAAAATGAAAAAAAATATTTATTGGATCACATACCTCCATCCTTTAAATTCCTCCAGTGGCTTCCCAGTGTACTCACAACACAGTCCAAACCCTACTGTGCCTCCAAGGCTGATGTCTCCAGCCCCTTGTCACATCACTCTGGACACACTCATCTGTGGATTCATCAAACTTTCCAGGTTCCTCCCCTCCTCAAGCTGTGCTCATGCTGTCTCCTCGGTCTGCACCGCTACTTTCCCTCTCTCTTCCTATCTAATTCCTACCTACCCAGCAACCTCAATCCTTGTCCTTCACAGAGGCCTTCCCTGAACCTTCCATCCAAATTAAGTCTGCTCATTTTAATATTCCATAGCATCTAGAGTCTTTCTCTAGTCACAACAAATGTCTCTTTGGCATCCAGTCAATTCTAGGTGCCAATGGTAAGACATGAGGAAGAGAAAATTTCTGCCCTGTGACACGTACCTTTAACAAGATATTAACAGGTGTGTAAGTGCAGTGGAGGAAATGATCAGCCAGACTGTCAGGGAGTAGCTGGGCAGGCTGCCATTCTAGTCTGGGATGTCAAGGTGGGGGCTCCCTGAGAAGGAGGGAGCTAAAATAAAGCTTGAGGCTAGGTGTGGGAGCTCACGCCTGTAATCCCAACACTTTGGGAGGCTGAGGCAGGTGGATGACCTGAGGTCAAGGGTTCAAGATCAGCATGACCAACATGATGAAACCCTGTCTCTATTAAAAATACAAAAAATGGGCCAGGTGCAGTAGCTCAAGCCTGTAATCCCAGCACTTTGGGAGGCCGAGACGGGAGGATCGCGAGGTCAGGAGATCGAGACTATCCTGGCTAACACAGTGAAACCCCGTCTCTACTAAAAAATACAAAAAACTAGCCAGGCGAGGTGGCGGGCGCCTGTAGTCCCAGCTACTCGGGAGGGTGAGGCAGGAGAATGGCATGAACCCGGGAGGCGGAGCTTGCAGTGAGCTGAGATCCGACCACTGCACTCCAGCCTGGGCAACAGAGTGAGACTCTGTCTCAAAACAAATACAAAAAATGAGCCAGGCATGGTGTCAGGAGCCTATAATCCCAGGTACTGGGGAGGCTGAGGCAGGAGAATCTCTTGAACTTGGGAGGTGGAGGTTGCAGTGAGCCAAGAGTGTACCACTGCACTCCAGCCTGGGTGACAAGAGCAAGACTTGACTCAAAAAATAAAAATAAAAATAAAAATAAAATGAAATAAAGTAAAATAAAATAAAATAAAATAAAAATCTTGAAGAATGAATAGGAAAGTGCCACAGAAAAAGCTTTCCAGAAAGAGGAGTGAGTGCAAAGACCCTGAGGTAGAAAAGAGCCCGAAATATTCGAATAAGAGAAAGGAGGCCAGTAGGACTCGTGGTGAGTCAGAAGATGAGTGGTCAAGGCGGAGCATGAGTTACATATCGATTTGTGTGACCGTAATTTTAATATCTGTCTCCCCAGAGATTGAAAGCTACACAAATGCAGATACACTAGTTTGCTCGTCAATCCAGAACCAGGGTCTAGCACAGGCTTTGATATATAGTTGGGATGCTTAACTACTTAAAGAATAAATCAATGAAAACAGTAGCTGGGCTGCTCACCTCAGAGCAGAAGTCTGGCAGCTCAAACAGGTAGGGACAGTTACAGAGAGCTGCAAAGGTAGACCCTTCCCAGTAACGGAAAAAGGGCAAGTGGAGAAACTTATTTTGAGCAGGTAAAGTAATGACTGCAGTGCACAGGTGTGGCAGCAAGGAGGCAGGAAGCAATAAAGAGGTAAATAACTTAGAAACCTTCACTTTCCATCTGCGCTTGCTGCAAGCACCCAACCTCTGAGACCCCAGGACATTCATACCAAGCAAGAGGCATACAATTAGGCAGTATCTCAGGATAATACCCAATAGGTCTTACATTTCATTTCAGTCAACCACTGCTGGGTTTTGGCACCATTTTCATTGCACATATGAGTAATGCAGACTCCTCAGTCACTATTAAGTAGCAATCTGGGGAAATCATCCACTTCCAATAATCCATTTCTCTAATTTAGAACACTCTGAAACCACATAATGAATAATACTGTCGCCAACTCTCCGGTAATGACATGTGACATATGTCAGCAATTGCTCTTTTCAAGATAAATCCCACTGTGTTGTTCCCTTCAGAAACTCCTGCTTATTTATTCACTTGGGCTCCTCGCACACAAATATAGTGTATTCATTGCCGAAGATGAATTCAGGAATAAAGTTGAATCCCGGGCTTTGAAATATCAGGAAATAGTTTGATCCTAACATAATAGCATTCAGTTTTGTCTACAAATGGTTGATTAATATGCAATTATATTCTTAAGTGCAGGGTGTCAATTAATTCCAAAGTACTTTATTTAATTAGTGATACCATTCGGTATATTCCCATTAGCAACATCTTCCCGTTTTTGCCATAGCAATTTTATTCCACCCCTTTAGCGAGAACTAGAGGTTCTTTTTTGGAAGGAAGACCTTGCTTTTCCTGTTTCTTTCACTGCATAAATGATGTTCCCCAGCATTCGCAGATGGAGATGATCATAAAACCTCCCCAAGTGCTGGATCTTTTTCTTCCCACTGTCCCTCCTTCCCAAACATGTGGAAATGGAATCAGTAATTGCCCAAAGTCCCAGCTCTTCTCAAACCCAAGAGATGAAGGGGATAAGAGTTATAAATAATGGAACTGGTTGCAAGTTATCATCTTTGTATTAAAAAATATTTAAAACTCTTCCATTTGAGGACACTTCCCACAGCCCTGGCTCTTGTTGAAAATATTTTTAAGTTACTCAAATAAACAGTTGCCCATCTCTAGATGTAATGATCAGAGGGGAAATGTCTTATATCCAAAAAGGGAAATGTATTAGACTAAGTAAATAATATATAATGGGCATTTGGTTGGAGGGTTTGCTGAGGTACAATTATGTGCTTAAATATGTTTCAGAGTATTCCAATTTTTTGCATACATAACACAACTAAAATGTTAACTCAGTAAAATCTAGAAAATACCTATCATCCAACAAGACATAAGAAAAAATAGGAGAGTCCAAGAAGTTGTTTCTGTAAATTTACATCTTGGACTATAAGACTCGGGTGAGCCAAGAATAGAGTTAAAATTCGACCAAGGCAAGCCAAGCTTTAAGGTAAGACTAAGCTGTTTTGTCTCCTCTCTCATTCCCCACCTCCAAGTATGCTAATGAAATTATGAGCAAAACTGCTTGCAAATAAAATGAACCTTAGTAATATGCAGCTTTACTTTAGATGGAGGTTGGGATTTGACTGGAGCAGAAAAAGTGAGATCAACTGGGAAAAGGTTTAGATGGTAAATGCGAAGGTTATATGGCATCCACCTTTGGGGAGCTTTAGATATCGCAATTAAATAAAATATCCATGGATTCACAACAGACTATATGACCAATTCTACTTGGTTGCTGAAATGTCAACCAGGCCAGGAGGTGGGAGAGCTACTATCTTGAATAATTTTATGAGTGACTCGGGTATTGTAAAGACAACGCAGATTTTATCTGGATGACCCTCTAAACCACTTCCCACCTCAACTGAGAACCTCATCCTCCTAAAATTACCAGAAAAAAGAGTAGAGAACCATATTTAAACCAGCCTACAGCAATGTTTCCTAACCTAGACACTGTTGATATTTTGGCTTGGGGAAGTCTTCGTGTGAGCGCTGTTCTACATACTGTCCTATGTTTAGCAGAACCAGCCAGATGTCGTTAGCAATTGCCCCACCCCATTCTGACAAACCAGAATGCCTCCAGATATTGCCAACTGTCCCCTGGGGGAACAAAATAGTCTCAGTTGAGAACTACAGGCATACAGTATGGTTTTACCCTGCTTATTTTTCTAAGGTCTTCCTCTTAGGGTTCCTGTGACATTTTTCTTCATTGATCTATTATTACTTCTCGTTAGTAAAATTCAAAGATAAACAGGAAAAAAAAAGTGTAATATTTTCTTATGAAACTTAATGTCAGGAACTAACCAGGAATAATAGTTCTGTATTATTTTAGACTTTCCCTGTTGTGTATATCAGAATGCACAATCTTTTCTTAGATACTGATGTCTTCACATAGGTTAAGAAAATACATTCAGCCAGGCGTGGTGGCTCACACCTGTAATCCCAGCACTTTGGGAGGCTGAGGTGGGCAGATCACGTGAGGTCTGAAGTTCAAGACCAGCCTGGCCAACATGGTGAAATCTTGTCTCCACTAAAAATACAAAAATTAGCCAGGCGTGGTGGTGTGTGCCTGTAATCCCAGTTACTCGGGAGGCTGAGGCAGGAGAATCACTTGACCCCGGGAGGCGGAGGTGGAAAAGAGCTGAGACTGCACCATTGCACTCCAGCCTGGGCAATAAGAGCAAACCTCCGTCTCAAAATAAAATAAAGTAAAATAAAATAAAAATAAAGGGTTGGGCATAGTGGCTTATGCCTGTAATCCCAGCACTTTGGGAGGCCAAGGCAGATGAATCTCCTGAGGTCAGGAGTTTGAGACCAGCCTAGCCAACGTGGTGAAATCCTGTCCCTATTAAAAATGCAAAAATTAGCTATGTGTGGTGGCAGGTGCCTGTAATCCCAGCTACTCAGGAGGCTGACGTAGAAGAATTGTTTGAATCCAGGAGACAGAGGTTGCAGTGAGCTGAGATGACGCCCCTGCACTCCAGTCTGGGCGACAGAGCAAGACTCCATATTAAAAAAAAAAAGAAAAAAAAAAAAAAAAAACAGAAGAAAATACATTTATACTATTCACATGATTATGCAAATATGTTTTTAACTAATTGCACTTTTTTTCATACCAAATATCTATAACTTTTTTTTTTAAATGGTTGAGTGGTACTTCATTGCATGGACAGACCCAAAACATATGCAAGCAATCTATTAATAGCCTTTTACAATCGTTCTATATATGTGTGTGTACACATTGAATTTACTTCCTCACATAATCTTGCTCCCTTATATATGTATTTATGTAGATTAAATTCCTAAAAGTAGAACTTCTCAGGTTTCTCCTTTTATGCTACTTTTTCTGACTACATTTCATTAACTTCCTTTAAAATGCTTTTCTTTTGGGTCAAGTGACACATCTAGCATTTCTTTGGTTTCTTGAAACTTCTACACCCACCTTCCACTCATTAGACAATTACCTATAGGGACTATATTGATACTGGTGGGCTGGGGGAGGTCCCCAAATACTGGTGGGACTTTGATCCCAGCAGGTGACCAGGCTCTTGACACGGTCTCAAGAAGGAATTCAAGGATAAGTCAGAAAGCAGTGAAAGTACAAAGATTTATTACAACAGGAAAAGTACACACTCAAGAAAAGGGAGTGCAGGCAGACTCAAGAGAGCGCCATGCCTAAGGGGGTTTGGGGCTGCTACCTTTACGGGTTTCTTTAGCCAAAGGGTGGAATATTCATGAAAATTCCTGGAAAAGGGTGGAAATTTCTTAGAATTGTGGTACCACTCATTTTTACACCAAACGGAGGTGTTCTCGGAAATCATGATGCTGGTCACCTAGGACCTCATGATAACATGCTAAGTCACTCATTAACATCCTAAGTCACAGTGACTTAGAACGTTAAGAAGCATATCATGAGGTTCTAGGTGAAACCTAGGTCGAATTCAGCACCATGTTGGGTCCAGTTGGTCTTAACCAGCTTGGTCCACACCTGGTTTTTCAGGATCTTATCAGCCCATAGCCTCTAGTCATATGAAACTTCTATCTTATTTATTTACGTATTTATTTTTTAATAGACATCTCGCTCTGTTGCCAGTCTGGAGTGCAATGGCGCAAGGTCAAATGACTGCAACCTCCGCCTCCTGCGTTCAAGTGATTCTCCTACCTCAGCCTCCCGAGTAGCTGAGACTAAAGGCATGTGTCACCATGCTCAGCTAATTTTTTTATTTTGAGTAGAGATGGGGTTTCATCATGTTGACCAGGATGGTCTCGATCTCTTGACCTTGTGATCCACCCACCTCAGCCTCCCAAAGTACTGGGATTACAGGCGTGAGCCACTGTGCCTGGCCTGAAATTTTTATTATCCTGTGACCACTTGTACTATTTCTTTCTCACTTCCAGGGGCAAGGGGAGTGCTCAGACTCCATCTGTGAGTCACTGGCCTTCCTCCTTAAGCCAAACGACTTCCTGACTGCTGTCCCATGCCACCTGTACTTCATATCTGCATGGATGTGGTTCTTCACTTGGTTCTTCGTATCTGCGTGGATCTTAGAGGCTTTTAGTCATTTTCTCAAGGGTCTACTAGTGCCAGTATTTAGCTCTGTGCTGGGGAAAAATTGATGAGCAAAAAGCAGACAAGATTTGTCCCCCACAGAGCATAAAGTCTAGTGGAAACAACAGGCATTAATCAAAACTGCTTAGAAATGTATGCAAATTACGAATGGAATTACTGCCTACCAGTGCTCTAAGAGGGGCAACAGGAGGACCTGAGGTTTCAGGGCAGGCATTCCTGCAGAAGGGAAGTTCAGCTGGGATCCAAGGGCCAGGGAAACGCTAACCAGGTAAGAGTGATGGAAGTGACCGGAGATCCACATGGGGGATCAGCACAGGCAAACAACCATGGGAGAGAGAGAAGCTGGCCCCTGAGGGGTGAGAAGAGACCTCAAAAGGGTAAGGGGGGGAAGGAGATGGCTAGTGAGCAGTGAAGGATGGGCCTGGCAGGGGATACTCTGAGTCTGGCCCTCTGAGACGGATTTCAGTTTTATGTTGAAAGCTCTGGAGAACAGGGGAGTGACATGGTCACACTCAGGCTTTGAAAAGATCACCCTGCTGAAGTATGATGAATAACCCTCAGGAAGTCACCAGCTGTCATCATACTGAGACTGCATCAATTGAGCAAACTTCCCTTTCTTCCCTATAAGCACTTCTCCTCCAGTGATAATGCTGGGTCCGATAAGGCACACGACACATTTTCCCATTTCTTCTTTAATGGATTTACTTGCTTCATCTGTGACCACTTTCTTAGGCCAGGTTTGGAGGACAGCACTTTCAGCCCTTTGGAGATCATATTGAAGAGGAGAGCTTTCAGAGAAAATCGGATTTAAGTAGTTGCAAGAAAAACAAACAACCCCCCCCCCAAAAAAAAACCCACCTCTAATACAATTAATTTTTTTTAAAAAAGTAAAAAAGAGTATCCTCTTAAGGATGGTATATCTTATATTAACTGTGTTAAATTTAAGTCACTAAGAGACTCAGTAAGTAGGTACCAAGAAATCTTTACTTTTTATCCACCAAAGTCTGCCCCCAAACTGCTTTCTCCCCAAACTAAAAAGTTAGTTTATAGCATGGCTAATCTATTGCAATGCAATCATATTTTAACCTTATCAAATATCCTCACATATTTCTTCCATTTGCGCAAAAAATGGAACATCAGAGATTTAGATTTTATTTGGAAAATTTCTTATGCATCATACGGAAACACATCCAACTGCATTTGAGAAGTTCAATTTAAAACTAATTTATCTTACATTAATGTTTAAATTCATGAGATTTCACATAAAGTCATTCTTGTAGTGTAATAAATTCAGAGTCAATATGATAATTATTAAACAGAAATGGGCTTGAGAAAAATAAATTGCCTGGTCTTAGGGTTAGTCCCTTCTCTCCTGAGCTCTTAGGCTGGTAGCAAAGAGAAAGAAAAAAGAAAGGAAAATGTCAAGAGGGAGAGGGAACAAAGAGAGGAGATCGAACACGCAAGATCACACATGCCCACAAGACTGTGCCTGCACTGCCACTTACGGAATGCTTATTGTATACCAGGCACTGTTCTCGGTTCTTTTCACATCTCTAAGCCTCTTAACAACCCATGGGAATTACTTGAGTGATGATGATCCCAGCTCACAACTCTGGAGCACTTACTGTGTACCAGGCAGTGTTGTAAGAACCCATTCCTTTTTCTGTAAATAGAAAGGGGGTCTCCCCATGTTGCCTAGGCTGGTCTTAAACTCCTGGCCTCAAATGATTCTCTCGCTTCAGCCTCCCCAAAGTGTTGGGATTACAGGTACAAAGCACCACACTCAGCCTGTTCCAAGCTCTTACATGCATCAGCTGGCTCAATCCATACAACCTAACGTGGTGAGGATGAGTCCTGTCTTCTCCAGATGAGAAAAGTGGGATAGGGAGAAGTTAGACGGCATGACCAAGCTGAAATAAATAGCTAGCGGGGCACCTGGGCAATGAACGCAGACCAACTCCGCCCATCACCACGATGTGGTCGGCCTACCCAAAATGTAAAGAAGGTGCAACATTTTTTGCAGACAGGGAAACTCACATCTCTAAAGGTTGAGCACCTTACGGTACAGCCAGGATTTGAATTCAGAGTCACAGGATTCCTAAAGTCTTGCTGCCACTAACATCAGGAAGCTCCCCAAAGATATTCATTCCTCGTTCCGGATGGAAGATCCAAGTTCCTGGGCAGGATCACTGCCTCTGTCTCCACCGTCACCTTTCATTAGTGGCGTGTCTTCAGGACCCCCTTGCACGAGTCCCTGGCATCGACTGCCCTGCCTCCCTCCCTTTCCTCTTCATCTCCTACTAGGTTCTTTCTTTGTGTTACCGATCCAGCACTCCTGCTTTCTGCAGTGATGTGGTGAATAAATACCCACTCCCAGGGAGAGGATACGGCAGTTCCAAAAAGCCAGAGAAAATGGAACTCAAAAACGCTTCACACATGCATAGGTACCCGGACCTTGAATATCAAAAGACCGTTCCAAAAGTGAGATTCATTTTGTGTTCTCAGCTTCATTGTTCTAAACACACAACTCCCTTTTCCTGTCATTATTTCTCCTTTTCCCTTTGCAAATCATCCCTGCCTTGCTGAATAATCTCTGACTTTTCCATTAATTCATAAATTCTAAGTGTGTATTTAAAAATACCTAGAACAGTGATTCTCAACACCAGCGATTTTTTCCCCAGGGGAACGTGGACAATGTCTAGAGACATTTTTGGCATCTAGAGTGGGGAAGGGGTGCGTCATTGGTATCTAGTAGCTAAAGGGCAGTGAGGTTGCCAGGAAGCCTCCCAAAACAGATCAGCCCACACACAAAAGGATCATCTGACCAGCAATGTCAAGGGTGCTGAGTGAGGTTGTTAATCCCAGCTACTTGGGAGGCTGAGGCAGAAGAATTGTTTGAACCAGGGAGACGGAGGTTGCAATGAGCAAAGATCATGCCACTGCACTCCAGCCTGGACGACAGAGCCAGACACCATCTCCAAAAAAAAAAAAAAAATAGAAAGAAGAAATCCTCAGTCTAGAAGGATGCACTTACGCCTGTACCAACGGTTGCCTCTAGGGAAGACGGTGGGAACGCGACAATACCACTTTCCGTTATTTCACTTTTGAACTGTTAAGAGTGTTTCTTTCCAATCCACATGTATTATCTTTGAAATGTTACTACAACTTTTTAAAAATATATTTAATTCCTTTTAAATGTTTTCTTCCAGAAAAGTTTTCAAATAAAGCTTTTGGACTTTTTCAAAGAAAAGCAAAACAGAGTATATACAAGAAAAAAATAATTATTTCAAGGTAGTGAGTGATTACTCCAAAGAACCTCTTTTGATAAGCAATGGATTTTCTCTTCAGAGTAATGTGTTGACAAAACAGGATGACTTTAACTTACAGACTTGTATTAGTATTTTATTATGATGATTATTAAGAAAAATAGGATATATACTCAATGTTAGTTTTTAAAAAATGAAATCCAGAATTTACTACAAAGCACCATCACCATTTTCTATTTAAAGTAATAGAACATCTTGAGTTGTCTTGAGAGTAAGATAACTATTTACTTTTTTTTTTTTTTTTTTTTTTTTTGACATGGAATCTGGCTCTGTTGCCCAGGCAGGAGCACACTGTGGCATGATCTCAGCTCACTGCAACCTCTGCCTCTCTGGTTCAAGTGATTCTCCCTGCCTCAGCCTCCACGAGTAGCAGGTATTATAGGTACCAACTACCAAGCCTGGCAAATTTTTGTATTTTTAGTAGAGATGGGGTTTCGCCATGTTGGCCAGATTGGTCTCGAACTCCTGACCTCAGCTTATCCACCCACCCTGGCCTCCCAAAGTGCTGGGATTACAGGCGTGAACCACAGCGCCCAGCCAGATAACTATTTACATTCTAGAACCTCCTCTTTGCCATTGCATTACTGTAAAATACAAGGTGTAGACAAAGATATGGAAATCCAGATAAAAGAGAACTCTACACTCTCTCCACACTTTCGTTCATGGGGCCAGCTCACATCCATCCTTCAAGATTCAGACCAGATGCCACCTCTTCCAGGACACCGCTTCTCACACTGATTTGTTCGGTGGAGCTCCAGCATGCTCCTTTCTGTAGCATCCTGTGATCCCCTCAACCCTAGCCCGCAACACAGAGCCCTCTATTTGTCTGATTACCTGGCTAGGTCCCCAAAGGTAGGAATCTCCTATTACTAATCTTCCTATCTGCAACAACTAGAACAGTGACTGACATTTAACATTCAAAATTTCAATTGGTGGTAAATATTGAATGAATGAGCAAATCAATGAAAAAGGGAACAAGAATGATTTCCACTGACCCCTAAGAAATCAAGAATAGGGAGATTCAAAATCAAGGGACGTATATTCAAGTAAGAAAGGAGATACTATACTCCCTTATAAGAATTTCAGGTGGCAGCCGGGTGCGGTGGCTCACTCCTCTAATACCAGCACTTTGGGAGGCTGAGAAAGCATGTAGATGACCTGAGACCAGGAGTTTGAGACTAGCATGGCCAACATGGCAAAACCTCATCTCTATTACAAATACAAAAATTAGCCAGGTGTGGTGGCGCACACATATAATTCCAGCTACTTGAGAGGCTGAGGCAAGAGAATCACTTGAACCCAAGAGGTGGAGTTTGCAGTGAGCCAAGATCATGCCATTGCACTCCAGCCTTGGTGACAGAGCAAGACTTTGTCTGGAAAAAAAAAAGAAAAGAATTTCAGATGGGCCAAGAGTTCATTGAGGTAGAATGCTTAAGAAGGAACACAAGTCCACTAATCATTTTGGGGCTGGGAGCGTCCTGGCTTTTATCAAATACAGGCTTCACAAAATGACTATGACCCTCTGATACTCAAGTCTCCCATCTGTAAAATGGAAATAATAGTATTCAACATATATGCCAATAATGAACATGAAATCAGAATAATGCACATATGGCACTAAGCAAAGTATCTACATGTTGAGAAGCTGTTAGGGATCATTGTTTTTTTGTCCATGAATTCTAATGGTTATCAGAACTATCCTCTGTAGCAGCAGCACACACTCATTAACACTAATGCACGCCCTTTATGTGAATCACTCTTCTAGGCATTTTAAGGCACAGAGATCTAAGACTCCGCTATTGCTCTCAAAAGACTTAACCTGGTTGGAGAGTCAGACCATACTCGCCCTTGCCACAGGTTCTTCTGGGTTCTTTTCCACCCTTCTCCCTTCCTTCAAGCCTGAGTTGCTGAAGAAAGCAGAGCTTGGATCTTTAAAAACACACCATAGTGTATAAGTGTGAATTAGCATGGGGTTGTCTAACCTCATACCTTATGAGCAGCTTCATCTGCCATAACTTAGATTGTGATGGGAAATAAAATGCAAGCACGGCGAAGAGCTCACTGTGCACGGCAAGACATGTTTTATCTCTAGCCACGAAGTGGAATTGCATTCCTGTTGCGAAACCCAGATTGATGCATGCGTTTTATTTATAACCCTTTCTCTGAAAGTTCCTCCAAGTTACAAGTTAGCAATGAAAGTTTGCAGTGGCTTTTAAAAGACCTGCTGGCATCTTCCCTGACAGCCAAATTCTTGCAAGTGACAGGAACAGACTACAGAAAGGCTCAGAGTCAACATGCATTGAAGAATGTGCGTGTCCGAGAAAGAATAATGGTGATAGAATGGAAAAGGCGGAAAGTAGGACTACTGAGCATTGATACTCAGGGGAAACCTGCCATACCAGCATTTCAAACTGACTGTCATCCAACCATCCATCCTTCCCCCCTCTTACATTGCCTTGACTTTGCACATGAGCTCCCTTTTTGCTTCCCTCTATCCTTTCTCAGTCTATCTCCCCCAATGGCTGCAGAAAAAAAATCACACACAATCATTTCACTGGCATTTCTCAGTTTGATGATCACTTGTCAAGACTATACAACCATGCTGCCCCTATTTGGTCATGTAGAAAGTAGGTCAGCCAAGAATCATCCATCCCCAAACAGTAGAGGCAATCACATCAGAAACTGGAGCTGTGAAAAACAAAGTTTCCTCAAAGGGTTAAACCATACGACCTAGCAATTTCATTCCTAGGTATATACCCACAGAAATTGAAAACAGATACTCAGACAAGGTCATGTACCCTCATGTTCATAACAGCATCATTCACAATAGCTAGAAAATGGAAACAGCCCAAATGTCTATCAATGAATAAACAAATTGGTTCATTTGTAAGGTGGAATATTATTCAGCCATAAAAATTGATGAAGTACTGCTACATGCTACGATGTGAATTCATCTTGAAAACATTATGGTGAAAGAAGTCAGATGAAAAAGACCACGTATTGTACGATTTATGTAAGATATCCTAAATGGGCACATCCATTGTAACAGACAGACCAGTGGTTACCAGGGGTTAGGGGGAGAGAGGAATGAAAAGCACCTGCTTAATATACATGGGATTTCTTTTTGGGATAATGAAAATGTTTTGTAACTAGATAAATATGGTAGTTGCACAACATTAATATACTATGTGCCACTGAATTGTTCACTTAAAAATAATTGACATTATGTGGAATACACCTCGTTGAAATTTTTTAAAATAAAACAATATCGAAGACTAGACTAGTTTTCCAATCTGGGGACAAAAGAGGTCAGCTGGCAAAACTCAGTAACAGGGAAGAGAGGAAAGTACCAGAGACCCAGGTCACAGCCCTGGTTAGATGTAAAGAATCACCACATCTAAAACAGCTACAAGAGTAGAGGCTGTGAGCAGACTTCTCGCCAAGTCCAAGAGCGACTTCCAGCAAAGGGATCATGAACATGGACAGAAGGACCTGGCACTGAATCTCAGCACTACTGTTTTTTGATGGTGTAGTGGCTTGATACTTTAACATTTCTAAGATGTCTTGCCCACACTGGAAATAGCAATCTGTTTCATAGGGCTATCTTAAGAGTTAAGTGATGATAACCCCAAGACTCCCTTATAAGTCACTGTAGATAACACATAATACAAATTCAGTAACTGGTAGCTTTAATTACCATCCAACCATTGTGCGTGAAATGTGTGGTCCAAGCTGCTAAGGATGAAAAACAGCAACACTGTGGGTCAAAAATAATGAACTTCTACATGGCCTCTTTGGAAGGACCAATGGTCCATTTATCTGTGGTCATTCACAGGCCTTTTTCAGTAATAAGAAGTCTCCGACTTAGCATCCATTTGAGGCCCACAGATGGCTCTGAAAAAAATCTCCTAAGAATGAGTGTGCATTGCAGTTTTTGGTTTTTGTTTGTTTTTGCTTGGTTTTTTTTGGAGACAGGGTCTTGCTCTGTCACTCAGGCTGGAGTATAGTGGTGTGATCATGGTTTGCTGCAGGCTCTAACTTCTGGGCTCAAACAATCTTCCTGCCTCAGCCTCCCAAGTAGCTGAGACTACAGGTAAATGCCACCACACCCAGTTAATTTTTTAAATATTTTTCTGTAGAGACAGGGTTTTGCTAGCATTCCCATGCTGGTCTCGAACTCCTGGCCTTAACTGATTTTTCCTCCCCAGCCTCCCAAAATGCTGGGATTACAGGAGTGAGCCACTGTGTCTGGCCTATCACAGTTACCTTAATAATCCTATCTATCCATTAGGGACTCAAAAGATTATCTGATGATTAAGAGGATGTATTAGTCCATTTTCATACTGCTATGAAGAAATATCTGAGACTGGATAATTTATAAAGAAAAAGAGGTTTAATGGACTCATAGTTCCACATGGCTGGGGAGGCCTCATAATCATGATGGAAGGTGAAGGAGAAGCAGAGGCATGTCTTACATGGTGGCAGTCAAGAGAGACTGTGTCCTTTTTTTTTTTTTTTTTTTTTTTTGAGACGGAGTCTCGCTCTGTCTCCCAGGCTGGAGTGCAGTGGCCGGATCTCAGCTCACTGCAAGCTCCGCCTCCCGGGTTTACGCCATTCTCCTGCCTCAGCCTCCCGAGTAGCTGGGACTACAGGCGCCCGCCACCTCGCCTGGCTAGTTTTTTTTTTTTTTTTGTATTTTTTAGTAGAGACGGGGTTTCACCGTGTTAGCCAGGATGGTCTCGATCTCCTGACCTCGTGATCCGCCCGTCTCGGCCTCCCAAAGTGCTGGGATTACAGGCTTGAGCCACCGCGCCCGGCCTGACTGTGTCCTTTATAAAGCCATCAGATCTCATTAGACTTATTCACTATCATGAGAATGGGATGGGAAAAATCAAGCCCCATGATTCAATTACCTCCTATTGGGTGCCTCCCACAACATGGGGGGATTATCGGAGCTACAATTCAAAATCAGATTTGGGTGGGGACACAGCCAGAGGATGACTGAAAATACCAGATGACATCACCTCTGCAGAACAGTCTCCCTGATATGGAGAGCTCTGTAAGGTGTGTCTTGAGGAAAGCACTTACATTGTAGGTTACACTGGAATCAGAGGGCTGGATTCAAATGCTGGCTTTTCTGTAAATTATCAGTGTGTCTTAATAAACAAGTTCCTTTCTTTGAAATAATTTTTTTTTGCCTATTATACGATATACCTTTTGGTTTCTAAAGATTGCCTTTTGCAACTTAAACCTTGCAGCCATGTTAAAGGATGTGTGCATGTATTCACTGTAGACCAATATATTTATTCATTTAAGCAATAATTCAAACATGAGTGAATGTTGTGCTATGTACAAGGGAGTATGCCATTTCCACTGGCGGACACAAAGTTAAATGAGGCAAGATTGCCAACCACAGGAGTGGAGATGATTTCTATACTGAAATAAACAGAATGTTAGGACACTCCAGTGTGCAAGGGTCAAATATATGATACAAACTGCCATAGCCCACATGGAAACTGATGGATCATGAAACTGGAAGTCCATGGTGTCTGGATTCAGATAGAACTGATTCAAGTTGCTTATACAATGCTGTTGGTAATCCGTCTGTCGCTCATCTTTATTTTCCTCTGTGTCAGCTTGGTTCTCAGACAGGCGCCTTTCAAACCATGGAGAGGTGGCTACCAAAAATTTCAGACTTCATTCTACCAGTTCAGCATGCCCAGAGAGAATCGAGTCTCTTTCCAAAGACTTCCATGTAAATTGCTGAGATTTAATCTCACTGGACTGACTTGGGCCACATGCCCAGGCATGGACCAGTCAGAGAGGCCAGGAGGATGAAACAGCATCAGTGGTCAGGCCTGGATCACACTCCCCCTTGTGAAGCTTGGGGCTTTTTCTACCTGATGACTCAGACTGAGGCTGGAAGAGATGACTTGTCTAGAGAAACACTAAGATGCTTTACCAGAAGAAGGGGGAAAAAGAAAGAACAGCCTGAAAAACAGTAGCTATTCATCACAAGTGCCAAGTGATACATGCTGTACTAGAGGTTAAATGAGAGTACCAGAGCAACTTTAGAAAAAAGGGAACTAGAGTTTAAATCTTACAACAACTTGTATTACTGCCATATTAATAACTACATAACAAACCTCACTGGTATTCACTCATTCATAAAACTCTCACTGGCATTCAATAATACGCTTTTTTTTTTTTTTTTTTTTTTTGGCCACTCATGGATCTGTACGTCAACTGAAGTTCATTTCATCTAAACTTGGTTTAAGTCCCACTTGTGGGATGGGTGAGGTCAGCTCCATATGTCACTCTCATAGTAATGAAAGACACACGTGTGGGTGAATCCAACTACACACTTACTTTTGAAGCCTCTGCTTACATCAAGTCTGCTAACATTTCGTTCGTCAAATTGTTACAGGACTAACAGCAGCATCCCTGTGGCAGGAAGCCATATGCCTGGTACTCTAGCCAGAGGAACCTAGAAAAGGGCTTCCATAGAGGGAGGGATGGAAAATCTGAAGCAATAATGCAATTACATCATGACATCTAAGAGAGTTTGATTCCCATGGGAGACATATGAGAGCAGACACATGAAGTTTAGCCACTAACCCACGGTTATTTAGCTTGAGGATGGCAGGCTTGGGTTTAAAACCAGGTCATCTCATTCTGAAGCCCAACAGAGAGGCACGGTAGATTTTTGGGCGATGGCCCAGGAATACGGTATGAGGCGAGCCTTCATGTCGGGCATGGCATCTGCTCTCTGATAAGAGTCGCATTCTCTGAGGGCTTCATAAATTCTTGAGTTACAGTTAATACGATTTTTGTCAGAAACTTAAAAGTTTCATATAACAGAGATGTACTTAAAACACACAACCTTCGTGTAGTCTGTTGAAAGTTAGTTTGTTTTTTTGTTTTGAGTCAGAGTTTGGCTCTGTCGCCCAGGCTGGAGTGCAGTGGCGTGATCTCTGCTCACTGCAACCTCCGCCTCCTGGGTTCAAGCGATTCTCCTGGCTCAGCCTCCCGAGTAGCTGGGACTACAGGCACACACCACCATGCCCGGTTACTTTTTTTTTATTTTTAGTAAAGACAGGTGCTAGCCAGGCTGGTCTCAAACTCCTGACCTCAAGTAATCTGCCTGCCTCTGCCTCACAAAGTGCTGGGATTACAGGCATGAGCCACTGTGCCCAGCTGAAAGTTAATTTAAAACTGAATTATTTCTACCATGAGACACTAAAGAAGGGTGACACGTGCAGCTGACAGCTAAGCAGGATCCTCGTACGTGGAAGAGGGGTTCTGGTTAAATGTGTTGGAAGCTATGACAGATTAAGGTGGTCAGAAGTATGTCACCTGGGTGTCTGATTCCACTTTAAAATCTCTGCAACAAAGTTCCTTGCATCCAATCAAGTGGACAGTGACGTATTACAGGCCCAGTCAAGGGATCAGCCTTTACTCGGCAGGTTGCAGGCTGCCATGTCAAAGGTTAACACTTCAGTTCTACATCCACAGTCACCTAGATGTGAAGTGCAATTCATTGATCTGCAAAAATTATGTCAAAGAAGCCGAGCACGGTGACTCATACCTGCCATCTCAGCACTTTGGGAGGCAGATGCAGTGGGATCGCTTGAGCACAGGAGTATGAGACCACCCTGGGCAACTTAGTCAAGACCCCATCTCTCCAAAAAATACAAAAAACAAACAAACAACAACAAAAAAACCAGCTAGGCATGGTGGTACACACCTGTAGTCCCAACTATTTGGGTGGGTGAAGTGGGAAGACTGTTTGAGCCCAGGAGTTGGAGACTGCAGTGAGCTATGGTTGCATCACTGCAGTCCAGCCTGGGTAACAGAACAAGACCCTGTTTCTAAAAAAAAAAATAATAATAATAAGAAAAAAATTATGTGAAAGTAAACTGGGGCCAGTCTGCAACAACAAAACCCCAGACTGACTTTCATCTAAAAGACTTTTTCAACAGGCAGGCAGACATGACACAATGATTGTTGATTGAATGATTGATTGAGACAGGGTCTTACCCTGTAGCTCAAGTGGGAGTACAATAGCGTGATCATAGCTCACTACAGTCTTGAACTCCAGGACTCAAGCAATCCTCACTTCAGTCTCCAAAGTAGCTGGGATTACAAGTGACTATCACCACACCTAGCTAATTAAAAACAAAAATTCTGTAGAGATGGGGTCTCCGCATGTTGCACAGGCTGGTCTCGAACTCCTGGGCTCAAGCAATCCTTCTGCCTCAGCCTCCAAAAGTGCTGGGACTGGCATGAGCCATTGTTCCTGGACAATTATTGTTAAATGGTACAACAGGCAGAAAGAAACTCTTCTCCTCAAAGGATTTGCCAATCTTAAGACTCTTAATACAAAGATATTCAAGTTTCTTATTTCTCGAGACGGTCCTTTCTTTCCTTCGGTGGAAGTAAATTACTTTTTAAATTATACCCATTCCAATAGACTGAGGGTTGACAAATATTGTGAGAATTAAGCTTTTCCCCCTAAAATAATTAAGAGCAAACCATTACGTAGTTGGAATTAGAGAATGAGGTTTGGCTGCAAACAAAAGAGTTTTGCTGGGGACCAGAGAGAAGAGTGGATAATGGTTAAGATTGTGTGTTCTGGAGCTGAACAGGTCTAGGTTTGAATCCTGGCCCTGGTAAGGCAAAAGTAGGTAGCCTTGAGCAAGTCGCTCACTGCCTTCAAGTTTACTCATTGGTAGAATGAGATTAATGACAGGAGGATTAAATGAGATACTGTATAGATAGAGACTGGCATAATGGCTGGCATAGGGGATGCTGGAGTGACAATTTAAAAATATAATCTTATCTCCTTAACATCTTTTAATGGATTCCCACTGCGAATGTCAAAGGTGTTTGAACCAGAGCAACTCCATCTTGAATAGAGGTTGGGAAAAGTAAGGCTGAGATCTACTGAGCTGCATTCCCAGAAAGTTAGGCATTCTTAGTCACAAGATGAGACAGGAGGTCAGCACACAATATGGGTCACGAACACCTTGAAAATAAAATAGCAAACGGTAAAGAAGCCGGCCAAAACCACGATGGCAACGAGAATGATCTCTGGTCGTCATCACTCCTCACTATACGCTAATTATAAAGCTCTTGCATGCTATACGGCACTCCCACCGGTGCCATGACAGTTTACAAATGCCACAGCAACACCAGGAAGTTACCCTATATGTTCTGAAAAGGGCAGAAACCCTCAGTTCCAGTCATTGCCTACTCCTTTCTGGGAAAACTTACGAATAATCCATTCCTTGTTTAGCGTACAATCAAGAAGGAACCATAAGGATAAGCAGGTGGGCAGCCCATGCCACTGCTCTGCCTATGGAATAGCCACTCTTTTATTCCTGTATTTTCTTAATAAACTTGCTTTCATTTTACGCTATGGACTCGCTCCAAATTCTTTCCTGTGCAAGGTCCAAGAACCCACTCTTGAGGTCTGGATCGAGACCCCTTTCCAGAAACACTCATAGGACATAACCCCAAAACTCTTGATGTGGTGCTTCTATCCAACCTTAACTCTAGCCCCACTGCTCCTCCAAGGTTCCAGCCTGAAGGACTCTTCACTTCACTTCCTCAGGTTTCCAAGACTTTCCACCTGCTGTTCCCTGTGCTTGCAGGAGCCCTTCCCCCTTAGCCTGGTTATCCCCTACCTGTCATTCAGTTGTGTCCTTAAACGCCATTTGCTTGACAATCTCTGTGATTCGCGTCTATCATGCTCATCAGTGTAACTTCTTTTCATAGCACATACTAAAGACTGTAATTATTGATTAATTTGATCAATGCCTGCCCCCACTAGACTCTAAGCCCCATGAAGCTAGAAGCCACATCTACCTTGTTCACCCATCTGCTTCTACCACCCAGTGTCAGGCTTGTCACCCAAAGAGATTGTTTACCGAATGAATGAAAGGAAAATAATGTCACAGAAAGAAGTGGAAGCACTTAGGACATGATCAGGAGCTATGTCTTAATCAACTTTCTTGCTTTCAGTTTGAACAGCAGAAGAGGACATTTCTGACTCTCTTAGACGTCCTCCCTTCCCCCCAGTTTTCCCTCTGTATTATTACATCAAAGAAGAAAACAGTTATTATCATCATGTTGATCATGCAATGAGATCTCAGAATATTGGCTGGTTTGGGGTGTTGTTGTTGTTGTAGTTTTAAATAAGCTCCCTATGTGGGCTATTAAATAAAGTAGGGACAAATGAGAGAAATTATACATCTGCTTTTCACTCCAGGACAAGTTGTTTGTTTGAATCTAATTTCCCTTTGTGCAGATCACTGAACCGGCCCTCAGATATTGCCAGTGCCACAATGAGAGTGTTAGTAGCAAAGACTGGTTAATAGTTTGCTGGGTAACTTGAGGAAGGAAATGTAACCAGTCTGGGCCATTATCTCCCTTCATTACCTAACAAGGGGCTGGCTGAGCTCAGGTGGAAGCCTGGGGTTGGGGGTATCAACAGCACCTCCTCCCTTCACTCCTTCCTCAGGAATCCTCCCCATCTCTGCAGGTGCCTGCTGCTATTGGTATACCCAGGAGGTTTGATTTTATAACTAGGGACAGAGGGAGAAGATTTTGATAGGGTGAGAGAGTCTGGGACTTGGAAAGGTGATAAGGAAATTCAAAATGAAAAGGAATTGCATCCACCCCCTACTCAGTTTCTCAGATTGATTTTGAGCCACCTGTGGAGAGAAAGGTTTAGATGCAGATGAAGAAAGAGAGACAGTGAGATTCAGCACCAGCAAAGCTACTTTAGGGACCAGGTGACAGATCATAGCACAGGGCTGGGGAGAGAACCTTTGGCCCTGTCTCTGAAGAAAACCTAAGAAGGATCTGGGGGCCCCAAACTAGAGCCATAAGAGCATTCAGAGGTGACACCTGGGAACCCATACCAGAGTTCTCAAGATGGGAACTGCAACAAGAAGCTTCTGAAGGCAGTTACATGGATGTGGTCAACCAGAGGCTAGAAACAAACAAGGTTGTTTCATGCAATATGGCTGTTTTGAGAACTGCCAGAAAGAACTGGAATAGTATCTGGGGAACGGTAGAAGCATACATTTTAGTAATTAGCCAATGATCCTTCCTATAATCACAATTTTGGTGTAGAAAGTCACTGTGGCCTGATATTTAGTCATACAAAGATGACACCTGAAAAGTTAGCTTGCACTTTTTTTTTTTTTTAAATGGGAGTGAAAATATATTCGTGGTTTTCTTCATATATGTCAGCATTGTTTGGTTGCCATGACAATAGCTCTCTTGTGAAATAAAGTTTTATTTTAAAATCTAACAAAAAAGAGAGATGTAGGGAATTTAAAAATCTTCCTTTACTTCCCTACTCTCCCAGTCCCCAAAGACAGCAATGACCTCTAGAAAGATCGTCACTCTGACATGATGGACAAAGGACTCAGGGGCTTCCCATCATTTCTAAGTCCTCCATCTTCTATGGTACTGCTGGATGCAAAACCTAATGGAGTAAAACAGGAGGTCCACAAGGAAAATGTCGCTTATGAGCACAAATGAGGGGCCAGCCTCTAACAATCCAGGTTGCATGAGGCCGCACTTGTCCTAAAAGATTTACACCCCATGTAGGCATTAAAAACTGAACCAAGTCTGGGCGCGGTGGCTCACACCTGTAATCCCAGCACTCTGGGAGGTCGAGGCAGGTGGATCACTTGAGGTCAGGAGTTTGGGGCCAGTCTGGGCAACATGGTGAAACCCTGCCTCTACTAAAAACACACACACAAAAAAAAAAAAAAAAAAAATCAGCTGGGTGTGGTGTCATGTGCCTGTAATCCCAGCTACTCAGTAGGCTATGGCAGGAGAATCACTTGAACCCTAGAGGTGGAGGTTGCAAGGAGCCAAGATTGGGCCACTGTACTCCAGCATGGGTGACAAGACTAAAACTCCATCTCAAAAAATAAATAAGAAACTGAACCAAAAGTTTGCAGTGCTAACTGGCACTTTGCATTCTATGTTTTCCTTCTCAGGTTCTGCTAGTAGACTATCCTAGCTTGGTCTAAAGGGAGAGACTTTCATTTTGAACGAATTTCTAAACAAAACAGGAAATGTGAGGAGTTTAATATTCACAGATATTCATTCTAACCAGGGGACAGATAAAGAATCCTATGGGGCCTTTACTTGAAAATCATTCATAATTTAAAATGATTTTGCTTTGGTCTTGAGTTTCTCATAAAGGCTCCATCATATGGAGACCAATAAAACAACTTTATATGGTGATGCATGAAACCAGCCAACACTCTTGTACGGCACTATGTATCTGGAGAAATGGCATGGCCACCTCTGTTCATGCTGAGGAGAAACAACATCTATAGGAAATTCCAGTCTGAAACTTATTTCAGTATTTTTTTCTGTGCCTTGTATTTTCTATTTATTTATATTTTGAAATGGAGTTTCACTCTTGTTGCCCAGGCTAGAGTGCAACTGTATGATCTCAGCTCACTGCAACCTCTACCTCCCAGGTTCAAGCAATTCTCCTGCCTCAGCCTCTCAAGCAGTTGGGATTACAGGCATGTGCTACCACGCCCAGCTAATTTTTGTATTTTTTAAGAGACAGGATTTCACCGTGTTGGCCAGGCTGGTCTTAAACTCCTGACTTCAGATGATCCACCTGCCTCAGCCTCCCAAAGTGCTAGGATTACAGGCCTGAGCCACCATGCCTGGCCTCCTGTGCCTTTTAAATGCTAGCATCCAGGTTGCTAATCTACCCCATTCTAGAGAAAACAAAAACAAAACAGAAGTACCTTATTAATTTTGGTCTGAGGACTAGCTACATAATCACTTAAATATCTGTCTCCTAAACCAAACAAGAATTTTAGAATATTCGTAGAGAAAAAATATACTGTATAATAACCAATGAAAGATTAAAATATCAAATGTTATCTGGCTAAAACCTAATCCCATTTAATAGAAGTGATCCTACCCCATAATATTTTAAATCTTGTCCAGTATTACTGGGTTCAATTCTATTTTACAAAGCTGAGAGAAAATTCAATTTCTTTTTTCTCTTTTACTCAATTTACTGGCATTCTTGGTCTTTCCTTGCTTATGTTAATTCCTGCGAAGGCAGGTCTGTTCAATTCTTTTCCAAACTCTCTTATCACTTAATTTTTCCTTCAGAATTGGAGACCTCAGAAGTTACTCAGCAAAATCTGTTTTTCAATCAAGGTATCTCAAGTACCCAGGTGTTTCTTGCGGTATATTATCATCATCACTTTTTCTCTGTGTGTTCTGTAACTATTTCCAAAAATTGTGTAAATCCGTTCTGGAACAGCGTTTAGTGAACTATCTGGTAGGTGCATGGCTGGCAGCCAACAGAACCTCGACACAGTTTGGCTCTGTCTCCACCGAAATCTCCTCTCGAACTACAATACGCACATGTTGAGGGAGGGAGGTGATTGGATCATGGCCACGTTTCCCCCCACACTGCTCTCATGAAAGTGAGTTCTCGTGAGATCTGATGGTTTTACGAGGCTGTCATCTCTGCTCCTGCTCAGTTCTCTCTCTTGCTGCCTTGTGAAGGTGCTTGTTTCCCTTTTGCCTTCCACCATGATTTTAAATTTTCAGAGGACTTCTCAGCAATGTGGAACTGTGAGTCAATTAAACCTCTTTCCTTTATAAAATACCCAGTCTCAACGAAGTTCTTTATAGCAGTGTGAAACCGAGTAATACAAACCTGTAACTGCCTAACTTAAAGGGAAAAAAAGAGGTTTTGGGAGGGGGATATGGTGACATTCACAGAATCAAGACTCATGAACGGTGCCATGAATGCAAAATTAGATACCTTTGTGTCACCATCTTTTTAGTCATCCTTCTAAAGAGTCCAAGTCCCAGGAAAGAGTACCATTGTCCACGCTTAGCTTATGTGCCTACCTCTTCACCAGCTGGACAAGGAGAGGAAGAAATGCACAGAAGCCTCCTGTATGGCCCTCAGGGGTCTCACTGAACCTTTCAGAAACCTTGATTGACAGACCCATTTGAATCGCACAATGTGGTAAGAAGTGAATTTCTCCCAGAAAAACAGGGATGGACATTTTCTGGATAACTAACAAAACAATCCACTCCAAGTTGCACACATAAGCCAATGAGAGAGGAATCCCTATCCCTGTCCATAAAAGGCATATTTGTTGGTAACTGTTGACAAGAAAAGATAGATACCCGTTTCCTTCCTGAGACCCCATCAGACCACAGCATAGTCTACTTATTAACAGAAAAGAGGAAAAAAAAAAAAAAAAAAAAGGAGGAGAGAGACAGAAGAGAATTTTCTCACAGAGACACGCAGGAGAACAAGCTCTAGATGTCTGATCATATCAAGCTCAACTCAGTACAAGCGGGTAGGCTCATCTTGGTGGTGTTTATTCATTTGTACAAAAGCAACTCTCTCCAATTTCTTAACTTCCAGAAAGGCACTGGGCTGGTGAATTACACTTGGTACAACAGCACTCTTCCAGAGACCTGAAATGAGATTTTTGGCAGCTAAAGTGTTTTTTAAAAGCCACTGCTTTCTATGATTGCCCCCATCTCATAAATGACTCTGTCGCTGAGAAAAGACCAATTCAGAGACAATGAAAAACTTTTCTGCAGCTCCACAAATCTCACCTGAACTTCTCAGACTACAGTTTGTTCTGTGCTGAGTTCCTATGGACTTCTGATGGGGTAGCAACTCTGTACCAAGGGTATGGCACTTTTGGCTCAAGGCTTCATATACAATAGGATACAGTCTCGGGTGCACAGAAATTTATTCCACACTGCCTCCTGCGGTGAATGACAGCTCTTCCATGTAGATGAGGAAGATAATATTTTGATATCTCATGTACCCCATAAATCAATACATCTATGTGTATACCCACAAAAATTTAAAAAAATAATTCTTTAAAAATGGACATTTAGAAAGTGTCTGGCAGTGGCTGGTGCTTAGAGGCAATCCCTATTAGTTTATTTCTTCCCTGTGATAAAAGAAAAACTTCAGCCAAATTAAATTCAAAAAAGTTTAATTGAGCAATGAACGATTCATAAGGCAGTCCCCAGAATCACACGAGATTCAGAGACTCTGGCATAGTCACGCGGTGAAAGAAGATTTACGGACAGAAAAAGGCTGACATACAGAAATCAGCAGTGACGTACACAAACAGCTGGGTTGGTGACAGGTAGGCGTTTGCCTTTGTTGAACACCTAGCAGTCGATGAGTGGTTGAAGTATGGCGGCTGGGATTGGCCAAAACTCAGCTATTGTTACAGGCAGATACTCCTAAGTCAGGTTTTCAATCTTGTCTGACTATTAAGCTAGGTTACAGTTCATCCACAAGGACTCAAATATAGAAGTAGAGTCCTTCTCAGGACATATTTAGTTTGTGTTAACACCTTTCTTTGGGATTATCTGATATTGTTCCCTACTAAAGGTGTTACAGTAAGTATTCCCTTGGTAAGATATAGTGATTTTCTATGAATTAGAGATACTGTATCTTACGGCTGGGAGAAGAGAGTTAAAGGCCAGACCCAGAGAGAACCAAGTATTTGTGTGTGAAGAAAAGAATAGTGTTACCTGGGGCCAGAGGTCGGAGGAAGCATTACTCTTCACTGTGTACCATTTTTCTGTCTGGTAAAATAAGATTCATATGAATCTATTATCTATTCAAAATTTAAATGAAAATAACCACCACCAACACCCTATCTGAGATGATAAATTTGGCAGTTATTCCCCATCAGAAAATATTTATTGAGTATGCAAACCTGTCCCTCTTAAGAATCTCAGAGAATAATGGTGCTGTTCTATTTTCCATCTGAGAGTTATTCACTGGGGAAGCAAGGGGTGAGGTCCTTGGGATGCAGTTTATTCACTGGAAGAAAAGGAACTCTACTTCCATAACACTTAAGAAAGCAATACTTTAGGCACTGAAGGGAGTGACAAGTGTGCTTCAGTGAAGTAGGCATAATCAGATGGGAATCAGTGGTGGGGTGATATTAGAAAGGCGGGACAGACAAAGATAAGAGGTAATTCCAAAGTGATGGGGCATCAGTAGAATATAAAGGCTACATGCTGGAAGCTAGTGCATAGTTCAATAGAACTACATATACACACACATATGTATAGGGTATAATACGCATATTATATATAGTCATATGCATATTATACCCTGTATATATATCTAGCTCTATTGAGTATCATAGTATATAGTTCTATTGTACATGATAGTGCATATATATATACACACACGGTATAGTATACATATTATATATAGTTCTATGCATATATATATACATACAGGATAAAATATGCATTTATATATCTTGATATCTCATGTACCCCATAAATCAATACATGCATTATATACATATAGGTGCATACATATGTACATATATACATAGTATATACGTATATATGCATATTATACACTATATATACTATCATATATATTCAATAGAACTAGATATATACTATCATATATTATGTTATATATAGTTCTATGCATATACCCTGTGTGTGTATATATATACTATCATACATATTCAACACAACTAGATATATACTAACATACATATTCAGTAGAACCATATAATAAGCATCTTTTATTGAGATGGAGTCTCGCTCTGTCACCAGGCTGGAGTGCAGTGGCACAATCTTGGCTCACTACAACCTCTGCCTCCTGGATTCAAGTGATTCTCTTGCCTCAGCCTCCTGAGTAGCTGGGATTACAAGTGCTCACCACCATGCCCAGCTTACTTTTTTATTTTTAGTGGAGATGGGCTTTCACCATGCTGGCCAGGCTGGTCTCAATCTCCTGTACCTCGTGATCTGCCTGACTTAGCCTCCCAAAGTGCTGGGATTACAGGTGTGAGCCATTGCACTCGGCCATAATATGCATCTTAATACCATACGACAAGCAAAGTCCCATTAGTGAGTGCAGAACTCAGGACCCCAGCCCTGTGTGCTACTACTCCAACATTCCTCCAACATTTCCCATCCAGGTGAGTGGCACCATCATTCAGTCAAACAACCCTAAATGCAGAAATCATCTTGGACTCACTCATCCTTGTCCCCAAATTCCCATTATCAATCTATTGCCAAGTTCTCTTCATTGTATGCCCTAGATCTCTTGAATCTGCCATTTACTTCCCACCATCTCCCTCAATACCTTAGCTTAAGATGGCATCAGTTGTTACTTGAACTACTGGAACAGACTCCTAACTGGTCTCCCTGTCCAATCTCCAATCTGTTTCTCACAGTGTAACCAGCATTTTCTTAAAAGGAAAGAAAGAGGCCAGGCACAGTGGCTCACACCTGTAATCCCAGCACTTTGGGAGTCTGAAGCAGGCAGATTACTTGAGGTCAGGAGTTTAAGACCAGACTGGCCATCATGGTGAAACCCCATCTCTACTAAAAATACAAAAATTAGCTAGGCGTGGTGACACACGCCTGTAATCCCAGCTACTTAAGAGGCTGAGGCAGGAGAATCACTTGAACCCACGAGGCGGAGGTTACAGTGAGCCGAGATCATGCTACTGCACTCCAGTCCGGGTAACAGAGCAAGACCCTTGTCTTTAAAAAAAAAAAAAAAAAAGGGAGAAAAAGACAGAAAGATGCTGTTCTGGTAATACATGTATGACAATATCTCATTAATATGTTATCATTTTAGCACATATAATACAAATCTGTTACTGCATGTAGGTAAAAGGCATGTTTTAAAAAACCAATGATGTGATAAAATTTGCTGGGAACTAGTTCAGGCTCCTTAAAATCCATTTTTCCCAAAGACTATCCATGTAAGGTGAACTCATTCAAATGGTTTTATTTGCTGGTCAGAATAGGCCCCGCAAAGGTATTTTCTGAAATTAACATTTGTTAGCTCTAGTTAGCATATGAATTTGAAAAAGATGCAAATGTATTACAATCTTTGTTTTTTCCTTATTACAGACCAGTTTCTCATTCCATCTTTCATAACACTATAGTTTTTTGGATGATATTAAAGTAAACATTCAACATCATCAGGTTAATACAAAGCTTTATTATGACTTTCAGGAAGGAAAAGTACTTCATAAAAATCTCTAAAACAAATACTGTCTATAGAACATCCAATTAATTAATTCGCTAATTATTCTCTTATATTGTGACCTGTGGCAATTCTGTAGTAATTTCTATTCTAACTAATTCCACTCTAAATCATCTAAATATTCAGACTGGTTCTTGGATGAATCATCTTTGTGAACCATATACTTCTCCAAGCTGCTGGATGATGTCTTATAGAGTTGTAACTAGGAAATATTAAGAGTATGAATAGCCATGGTTTTCCCCTCCCCAACTCACAAAAGGTAACTCCTCCTTTTCCAGGTTGGCTTTTGGAATTCCATGGGTTAGAACTAAAGCAATGTGTTAAGAAGATAGAACAGGAAAAGTGAAGGCCAGTGCTTTGTGTTAGCAAGAGCCAAGTTTCACTATAAGGAGAAAGGGGAAGATAGATGCTGAGGGCAACAGGGCAGTGAAGATGTGAAAATCTTCACATGGCTTGGGTGTTACACTTCAGACTTTACAGTGGAGGGAAAAATCTTGAAGGAAGGAGTGTACATTGTGAGGAATGCAGACAGTGCACAAGATGGTAAGGAAAGTTTCAGATGTTTTTAGCATTCATTAATAATAGAATTCCCTCCTTGTAAACATCCTGTAAGAGATACCAGGAATAATTTGATTTGCTCTTGATTGTCTGATGATCTGTATTCCTTTGAATGTGATCATAAGTGAAGTGAGAATGTTTTTAACTTTTATTTTAGGCTCATGGGTGCATGTACAGGTTTGTTATATAGACAAACTCATGTTATAGGGATTGTACAGATTATTTCACCACCCAGGTACTAAGCCCAGTACCCAATAGTTATTTTTTTCTGCTCCTCCTACCTTCTACCCTCCAGGAGACCCCAATGTCTGCTGTTCCCCTCTGCGTGTCCAGGTGTTCAAATCACTGAACTCCCACTTATAAGTGAGAACACGCGATATTTGGTTTTTTGTTCCCCTGATGGTTTGCTAAGGAAAATGGCCTCAAGCTCCATCCATGTTCCTGCAAAAGACAGGATCTCATGTTTTACGGCTGCATAGTATTCCATGGTATAGATGTACCACATTTTCTTTATCTAATCTGTCATTGCTGAGCCTTTACGTTGATTCCGTATTTTTGCTATTGTGAATAACGCTGCAGTCAACATTCACAGTCTTTATGGTAGAATAATTTATATTCCTCTGGGTATAAACCCAGTAATGGGATTGGTAGGTCAAATGGTAGTTCTGTTTTTAGATCTTTGATGAATTGCCTTTCACAGTCCTTTTCCCAATGAGCTAATTTACACTCCCACCAACAGTGTATGAGAGAAATCATTGAATCTGGCTTGTTTTTCGTTACTGTTTGGGACGCACGGCCTTTTTAGGAATGAAATTGACTACAGAGGACATAACTGCCAATACTTTACCTATAAGAAGTCAGAGTGGCAAATGCACATACTTGGCAATAGAGGAGGGAATGGCCCCCAGTCTACTGCGTCCCATTCTATGGCCCTCATGAAGTAAATAGTACCATGTTCTGCCCCCAGTCACCTGTGAGGTGAGTGCTCTTACTCTTTAGAAAGTTAGCTGTTCTAATGAATAGTTCATTCTCATTATTGACATCCTAATGAAAGAACACATTGTGAAACCTGATATTAATCCAATCAATCTTCCCAGCTTCCACAGCAGCCACATACAATATTTAGAGTCCAATTTAGAATTCTTTATTTGTAGCAGGAAGATTATTTATGCATCTAGGGCTGTTGACCCTGTTAGTTCCATTGGAGAGCACATACCATCCAGTCAAATCTTCAGTCAGCAAAGAATTATTGTTAATCTGAAATACTGCAGGATTAGATGGGGCATTAGTGATCCTATTAGAATTTAACTTCCATGAAGGAAGGGACCTGTCTCTTTTCGTAAATATTATCAATTTACCTTCAGTTAAAATTTGTATGTATTGGCAGGGCTTGGTGGCTCACGCCTGTAATCCCAACACTTTGGGAGCCTGAGGTGGGCGGATCATGAGGTCAGGAGTTTGAGACCAGCCTGGCCAACAAAATGAAACCCCATCTCTACAAAAATACAAAAAAGTTAGCCGGGCATGGTGGGGGCACCTGTAATCCCAGCCAGCTACTTGGGAGTCTGAGACAAGGGTCATCGCTTGAATCCAGGAGGCAGAGGTTGCAGTGAGCAGAGATCACGCCATTGCATGCCAGCCAGGGCAACAGTGCAAGGCTCCGTGTCAAAAAAAAAAAAAATTGTATGAACTGTATGTACTATACAATTTAGCTTATGTTATAACATACAAGTGTTAGGAAATTCTGGGTTCTAACCAAGATGCCAGATCTACAACAATGGTAAAAGCTGACATTTCAGTAACACTCTGCAGCTTACAGCATGATTTTATCTTGTAATGGGAGTTCTTTAGGAAAAAATTACAAATGCAGCCTGTGAACCTCCCGGTACAACTATGTAACGAATATTCCTTAGGAATCTTATTCTCTCAGAAATAATAGATTCTGAGAATTACTCTTAAGCAAGATAAGCCCAAATGAAGTCTCCATTCTCTAACTGGTAAAATATCTGCATAGTTATACAGGGAGAAATTAGTAATGGTGAATGATTCTTTTGCTAAAGTCCCACTGGTTTAGGAATCTTCTTGCTATTTATTTTACCACCATAAATAATTTAAGAAGGCAGATTTTTGTTTATTTGTTTTCCATTTAGGAAATTTGGAAATCTAGATTATACATACATTGCACTGTGGAGCTAAATTTTCAGTCCCTAGGAAAGTATTAAGAAATGTTTTTCCAAGGCCAGAACACCAGTCTCACTTTCTCCCTTCACTGGGAAGCATTTCCTGATTATGCCTGCAGATTGTTCTTCTCTGTAAGGCTGGAGGCAGCACTCCTGTTGTAGTTTGCTGCTTCCAATGACTAAGGGAACAATGCCAGTTCTGGGATGTGGGCCCTCCTGAAAATTGAAATTTGCACTTTCAGGCAGAAAGCTAACAGCAATGTCATAGGCAATGAGGGTCAAGTGAACATTTTCTACTATTTTCAATCACTTGGTGTCCTTAAATGTCCAACTTGCGGCATTTAAAAGAAAAAAGGCATGGTCTAGTTCAGAGGTTGTGCGTCTGCAGAGTGGGTTGACAGGAAAATTACACACACACACACACACACACACACACACACACACACACACACAAAGTATCTTGATTTGAAAAGAAATGACTAAGTCCCTCTTCCTAAAACACTTTTAGACAAGATTAGAAAAGGAGAAAATAAAAACTGTCGTGGAAGAAGCCATCTTCCCTCTTCAATAAATATTTAACCCTAAGGGAACCTAAAATAACTTCTTTGCACAATCCCACTATCTCATCCCCTTAAAAGAAAGGCAACTTACGTTTATAAAATTCTTCATAGACAAGTCTCTGAAAAATCTTTTGGGTCAACCTACTTCAAGAGCTTGCTACCATGAGATTCTTACAACGACAAGGAGGAATGGCTTTTGCGGAAATGAATAAAGGAATATAAAAATCAAATAACATGGAATTTTTTTTTTTAATTGAGACAGAGTCTCGCTGACACCCAGGCTGGAGTACAATGACTCAATCTCAGTTCACTTCAACTTCCACCACCTGGGTTCAAGTGATTCTTCTGCCTTAACCTCCCGAGTAGCTGGGATTACAGGTGTGCACCACCATGCCTAAGTAACTTTTGTATTTTAAGTAAA
Organism: Macaca mulatta; assembly: GCF_049350105.2. Taxonomy (NCBI): domain Eukaryota; kingdom Metazoa; phylum Chordata; class Mammalia; order Primates; family Cercopithecidae; genus Macaca; species Macaca mulatta. The sequence goes on along the minus strand of NC_133425.1, from coordinate 8,081,799 downwards.
CACAGGCTTTGCTATATTGGTCAGGCTGGTCTCGAACTCCTGACCTCAAGTGATCTGCTCACCTCGGCCTCCCACAGTGCTGGGATTACAGGCGTGAGCCACTGCACTGGGTCATACCATGGACTTTCTAACATTAACTGTTAAAAGCTAAATGTCAAATAACATCCAAGCAATGAAATTCTCAGAGGAACACAACAGGACCCTTTGTGGCAAACCAGGTCTCACTAACACAGGCCCCTACAACAACTGTTTCAGAACTGACTGGTAAGTTAAATAAAAGCTGATGGAGCCAGTGCCCTTCTACAAAGGCTGGGATGCAACAAAAGCCCACCCAGAATTGTGCCCAGGCCTTTCCTGGGGCTTAAATCCTGAGAAGATACTGAAGGAATTCTTAGTAGGACCTGTTTAGGATTAAACAAATTTTACTGGGATCTGAAGAAACTCCCCAGGCCTCCACAAACAAGTTTACTGGGGGTCTAAAAGAACTCCCTCAACCTCCATGATTAGCAGGAGACAAGATAAGGGTAATCACCCCAGCACCTGGACGCATTTAGATTAAATTTACTGAAGGTCCTGATCAAGGACTCAGATCTTAGTTATAGATGAGAATAAACGAACCACTTATGTCTTTAGATGAATGCACACTTACACATAGACATATAGTTTAAAAGGTATATAACGTTTGGAAAACTTGGTAATTTTGAGTTGGTTTGGCAATATTTTCCATACCTTCTGCATCTAACCAGTTACAGAAATAAAAACTATTCCTCCCCAGTTCATCTGCATCTCGTTATTGGACCACGAGAAACAGGAGCGCAACCCTCAGTTTGGTCTGGAAACACCTTTCCAGCCCAATTAGCTGATTCCTGATGGACCCGTGAGTCTCCTGGCCCTCTCCCCAACCTCCACCCCAATTATGGGCTTCCTTTTGCTGCACCCTAAACTTCAAGGGCACCGACTTTTGCTTATCGATGACAAGCAGAATTTTATTGAGTCACTATAAACTGGCTCAATAATCTTTATATTTGCTATTAGGCTACACATGTGCCTGTTTTGCTTATTTATCTTCAGTTGAGCAGTTCCCAAGGGAAAGAAGCTAGTATAAAGATAGATGCAATTATACCTTAAATATATAAGCCTGACCATGACCAAGAGACTTGCATGGTTCTCTCTCAACTGTAGGTCCCATTTGTAAGTTCTAAAGGTCAAAATTACCATCACACTTCCCAGCATTTTAATTGCATGGCAAAATACATGTTATATATAACTTTTTTTTTTTTTGCATGTTCAATCTTGATTCTTGCCACCCAGTGTGTTCCAGGACATCAGCATCACCTAGGAGCATATTAGAAATGCTTAATAGGTCAATCCCCAGATCTGTTGAACGGGAATTTGCACTTTTAACAAGTTCTCCGTCTGATTCCTGTGCACGTTCAAGTTTAAGAAGCACTGCGTTAAATGATTCTCACTTTTTCATTTATTCAACAAACATTTATTGATTTCCACGCTCTTGTCAGATACCCTTGAGAGATACTCAAACAGGGGCAAGACGGATAGCAAACTATTTTCAAGATTTCCACTTGAAGAAGTGAAATAACTTCCAACATCATGGAAAAATAAGCAGAAGAAAATGAAAAATCCTTCCATTTCGTATGCTGTTTATACAGAGTCACTCACACGAAATTTTAGTTTAAAAAGCTACTTTGTCATCCACTAGTTTCTAGAGACCCTTACTTTGTACTTTATCTAAAAAATAAAGGGAGTCTTTTTAGGAGAAACTGAATGTCCACTGGGCCTACTCAAGTGATTATTTAAAAGGCAAAAAATTTAGGGAGAGAAAGAAAGAATTGCGAAAGAGTAGAATACGATGGTATCCTGAATTTACTCTTTAACCATCCCGCCAGGTGATTACCGCGCCCTCTAGAAGCTTGTTACTTAAGGCGCAGTTTGTACGGAAGGGCTGCTTTTGAATTACCTGGAAGCCTATAAGAAATGCAGACGCTCTGACCCCACCCCAGACTTAATGAATCAAAATTTGCATTTAACAAGATCCCCAGGCAATGCCTATCACCTTAAAGGGTGAGAAGCACTATCCTAGAGTAGGAAACCACTTCCTTAACTTACTGCATAAAAAACCAAAAATAGCTAGCGCTGACTTTTGGTACTACCAGCCCGTCTGGTTGGCCCAGGACTGAGGTGTTTCCAGGGTGCTAGGTTTTCAATGCTGGGTGCTAAAACTGGGACAATCTTGGGCCAACAGAGGTGGTTATGAAGCAGGAAAACAGCAAGACTTGTTTTCAGTACGCTGTTGATCAAAAATGGATGTGGTAAAGAAACTGGCCAAAACCAGTAGGACTAGGAATTGTAATACACCTGCATAAGACACTCCCACCAGCACCATGACAGTTTACTGACGCCATGGCAATGCCCAGAGTTACCTTAGATGGTGTATTAGGGTTCTGCAAGGGGACAGAACTAATAGGATATATGTGTTTAATATCTAGGAAAGGAAGTTTATTAAGGAAAATTGACTCACACCATCACAAGGCGAAGTCCCATTATAAGCCATCTGCAAGCTGAGGAGCAAGGAAGCCAGTAATGACTCACTCTGATTCCCGAAGCCTCAAAAGCAGGGAAGCTGACAGCGCAACCTTCAGTCTGTGGCTGAAGGCCCAAGAGCCTCCAGCAAACCACTGGTGTAAGTCCAAGCGTCCAAAGGCTGAAGAACCTGGAGGCCAACGTGCAAGGGCAGGAAGCATCCAGCACGGGAGACAGACGAAAGGTGGAAGACTGAGCAAGCCAGCTCACACCACCTTCTTCCACCTGCTTTATTCTAGCTGTACCGGCAGCTGATTGGTGGCCAACACAGATTGAGGGAAGGTCTTTCTCTCCCAGGCTGCTGCCTCAGGTGTTCATCTCCTCAGACATCACCTTCACACACACGCTCAGAAACAGTACTTCACCAACTCTCCAGGCATCCTTCAATCCAGTCAAGTTAACACGTAATATTAACCGTCATGAATGGCTCTGGGAACTCCCTGCCTCTTTTCCAGAAAGTTTGTGGATAACTAACGCCTGATGTATCAGGTTACTGCAAAAGTCAATACAGTGTTTACCATTTTTTTTTTAAACTACAAAGACTGCCGTTACTTTTGCACCACCCTAATAGCATATAATTATGAGCAGCTAGAAATACAGCTAGCAGCAATCCAGGAGTGCTACTCTGCTTGTGGGGTGGCCCTGCTGTGTCTATGGAGCACCCATTTTGCTGTGCACAGTTTCCCCTAATAAACTGGCTCTCCTCTGTCAACTCGCTTTTGAATTCCTTCCTGAGCAAAGCTAAGAACTCTTCCAAGCTGAGCCCCAGTTTTGGGATTCACCTGCATCAGCGAGTCACCCTACCCCATCTTCATGCTCACATCCTAGATGATGAGCTACCAAATATAGCCTAATTTTCTGCCCAATCTCCCTCCTGGATGGCAACGAAATAGGTCCATTCTTCTTTTTCCTAAAAGACTACCCTCCCACCCCCAGCTGTAACAAGTAGCGGTTTGAAGAGAACCTTGAGATATTAAAAAACAAGAATTCATTTTTTTTGTTCTCTAAACCTCTACAGAAAGGAAGAGTCGTCAGTTCAAACTGCAGATTGAATTACAGTCCCTGAAGCATCCTAGGGAACACAATCTAATCACAGATGCTCAATAAACTATGGTGCCACTAAATCTACTTTACTTTTTTACTCCATTGGTTCCATTTATCATGGGTTATTTTCATTATCTTGGGTGTATAAATATTATAGTTCATACATACAACTTAATTAGTGAAAAGCACAAAATTAAAGCCAAAAAAGCACATTTGCTTTGGCCAGAGAAACGAAAAGCACTAGTCAACAAAGCACAGATATATGTGTCTTTGAATGCAGACAGCTGCTATCTTGGTTAGCATGGCTGCAGTTAGAATTAGTGGTGTTATCTGGGCTCCCTATTTAAGCATCAGGGGTCTGGTTCAGAATTAGGCAATGTTTCAGCTCCCTGCCATTCTGAATTAAACAACATAGCAGCTCTCTGACTCTCCCTATCTATTAAGCAGGACCACCTGGTGATAGCCTAGACTTCTTCTGCCTCTGAATGGCTTTCACGTTTGCCCAAGTCCGTCAATTCTCAAAATTTAACCTTTTTCAGAGTTTATCAAAAATGCAAGTTTCTAGGTACCATCTACACAGCTTCAGGAAGTGTGTAACAGGATCCAATAACTCTTCCCTGGAACTAGTATCCCCAGTGATTCTTAGGCACCTCCAGTTTCTCTTAGGGACACGACCAGAGAACAGACTAGAAACACCCTGCTTTGACTGATTCTGCCAATCACAATGAGACGTATTTATAAAACATCCCTAAGTGTTGGCTTTTAATCACTATCAACTTCATCATCACCACCATGATCAGCATCACCGTGATCATTACCATCATCATCTCCATTTCAAAGATAAGAAAACACAGGCATGGAAAGTTTAAGTACCTTTCCAAAGGTCAGCCAGCTACCAGGTGGTAGAAATGGGAGAGAAATTCAAGTCGAGTAGTTCTAGAGCTCATGATTGCAGACATCATGTTACTTCTTACCGAATGATAATGAATTTTTAAACATCATAAAACCAGGTGTAACGCACCCAAGAGCCAACGAGGTTTGGAAACACCAGAACTTTAATGCCTACAGTTGGAATGGTCCGATTTACTCATAAATCTCTAGGACTCTTCCAGAACCAAGGACAACAGTTACAGTGCCCAATATGCTATTGTTAATGCTGTTGCTGCTTTATTTCTTCTTTCATGAGAATTGAAAATGCTTCTTTTACCCCCATTGTAATATAATAGGTGCAGTAACTGAGTGATGTCAGAGGAACCTGAAATCAGGAGCATTAGGCTTCTGTTGGGGGAAACAGGATATGTGTGTTTAACTGTTTTATCTTCATGCTGTTGGGCAACGAAGCAACTCTCTCTTGCTCTCTCTTTCGACCACCTGTTGATAATCTCCACTTTCTGCTTCATAATGATTTTTCACCTTTGCCCACATTCATTGTTCTTAAACAGTAACTTCGTATAGAGTTTTCGGAGATTTACCAGGATCCTAAGGACGGTGTCATGGAGGAATAACAATATCCATCAAAGGCACGGCCAAGTTGGACACATTCCTTAGTAAACATAGGTGGCTCAGACTCATCCTTGCTACCAAATACTGCTGCTGCTGCTGCTGCTGCTCCCAGTCAGCAGAGTAGTAAAACGACGAACAGCAGAGCCTTCTACCTGTGGGAGGATTGATGTGTTACGCTATTTATTTGCTTCACTAGAGCAACCCAGAGAGTGGAAACCTTTTAGACCAGCAGTCCAAATCTTGACATTTAGATTGCCCGTGGCATCTTATGTTTTCCCACTAAGGAATGCCCTATCTCCTCTCTCTCCTCATACTCAATGATTTCCAATTTGAGATGTGGAAGAAAGCAGGTGCAGACATAGGTACATTTAAGAAAAAACAAGACAGGTAGTCATCATACAACTTACTGTCTTCTATCATTCCCAAAATTTATCAGTGAAACAATGTAGATATTTATAGCTAAGAAGAAATTGGAAGGCAGATGTAGACACATCTTCATGGGGACTTTAGGATCATACATGTGTACCCAGGAGAGAAAGTGCATCAAAAAAGAACCTGTCACCAATTGGTAACATCTGTACCTGTTTAAGAATTATAAGAGATAATTTTTAAAGAGAGAAAGTTCCTTTGTAGGGTGTCTAGGATAGCTATGAATAAAGGTAGAAGGAAGTAGATAAATGAAAAATTAAGCAGTGAATTCATAGACAACATCTATTCTGTTATCTACAGTGAAACAGTTATTTGTAGAAAATGGAAAATGATCCAGAGGAAGAGAGACTGTTGATTTGGCAATAGGTGATAGGACACTTTATCTGTTTTAAGGTATTGGGCTCAAATTTGCTATTTCGTGGTTTTGCCAAAAAATGAGTATAGCAACTGATATGGTTTGGCTGTGTCCCCACTCACATATCATCTTGAATTGCAACTCCCACAATTCCCACACGTCATGGGAGGAACCCAGTGGGAGGTGATTGAATTACCGGGATGGGTCTTTCCTGCACTGTTCTCATCATAGTGAATGAGTCTCATAACATATGATGGTTTAAAAAATGGGAGTTTCCCTGCACAAGCTCTCTTCTCTTGTCCACCACCATGTGAGACATGCCTTTCACCTTCTACCATGACTGTGAGGCCTCCCTAGCCACGTGGAAATGTAAGCCTAATAAACCTCTTTCTTTTGTAAATTGCCCAATCTCAGGTATGTCTTTGTCAGCAACATGTAAACGGACTAATACAGTAACCATGCTATTTTAAAACTTGGGTTTCCTAGAAAATAACATTCCCTTATCCCAGTGTTTCTCAATGTTTGGATTAACTGATAGGTAAACACAATAAAAACATGAGAACGTAAAAGGAAGTAAGGGGAAGGTGGGGGGGAATTTTGTGGAAAGCTGACATACATGTGTCATTTCTTGTTTTCTCGTGAAAATAAAAGAAGGCAACAACGACTATCTTTTTTTTTTTTTTTTTTTTTTTTGAGATGGAGTTTCACTCTGTCACCCAGGCTGGAGTACAGTGGTGTAATCTTGACTCACTGCAACCTCCGCCTTCCGGTTTCAAGCGATTCTCCTGCCTCAGTCTCCTAAGTAGCGGGATTACAGGTGCCCGCCACCATGCCTGGCTAATTTTTGTATTTTTAGTAGAGACGGCATTTCACCATATTGGCCAGGCTGGTCTCGAACACTTGACCTCGTGATTTGCCCGCCTTGGCCTCCAAAGTGCTGGGATTACAGGTGTGAACAACCACGCCCGGCCAACAATGACTATCTTTAAGGATCAACATTTCATAAAGACAAGTAAATAAAAGGGAATTAATTTAACTTGAGGACAAAACTCCCCAACACTCATTTTTTTTTTTTTTTTCTTATTTTGTTGTGGACTTGGGTGAAATGGAATAGCACATCAGCAGCCCTGACACCAGTGTTGGAAAAATCTCTGAATTAGATGAGCTCTCAAGGCCCCTTCTATCAAGGTGACTGTGTACATTTAAAAAATTTAGGTGGTTTGTGGAGACAAGTGGGTAACCTAGAAGTCACAAATTATACCCAACTCGGAATTAGCACCGTGAAATATCTGGTCCTTACTATGAATCAATAGAACTTGGCTTTCTGAGGAGGAAAGTAGATAAAATATAACCAGAAATGGAAACTCATTTTTTTAAAAGTGACATATATCACATCAACTATCAAGAGAAAATGTGCAGTATGAAGAAAAGAGAATTAAGCTGACTGTCAGGAGATGTGAGTTTTAGCCCTCACTCTGTCTAAAAACTGGTGATTTAGGGAAAATTACTCAATATTTGAGGTCTCAGTTTGCTCATCTGTAAAATGAATGGGTTGATCCAGAGGCCTTCCCTCCATTTTTTTTTTCATAGGGGGAAAAAAAGCCCTTGACAATTACCTTGGAAAGCAGTGCCTGCATCAAATAAAAATCCATGTACCATCTGCTACTGAAAGAAAAAATTAAACGTGTTTCCTTACATCAACCACCCATTTGTATGAAGAATGCTGGATCCAAGCTGCTATTATGATTTACATTAAACATTCTGGGATGCATACATTGGAACCGTAAGTGATGGGGGGAAGGGTTTGGTTTCTCTCATCTGCTTTACATGGCTAGAGATTATTCCATGATTTATATGTAGGTCACTGAATGAGTATTCTGCTAAACAGCCTATGCAAATGACCATGCACCAATCACTTAAAATAATTAGGAACTTATAAAATGACCATATGTAGTCATTATGAATAATTACATTAAATCGCAAAGGAAACTTCTCTCCCATCCCTCCCCCTGCATCCTGAGGGGAATCTGAGCAATAGAGAAGCAGCAGGTAATTAAACACCATTTTTTTTTTAAAGTATGCAGTGAAGGAAAGCCATTTCCTGTAGTGTGAGAATGCCTCATGTTTGTATTAGCCTGGTTTGAATGCCTTCATGGTAAAACAAAAACAAAAACAAAAAAAATCACGAACAGAAAGACAACACACAACATGGAACAATGTGAAGAGCTCTGAGAGGACCGAAAAGTCCCAAGCCTTTTCCAAGCAATCCCGCATCAACTTCTCCAGGTAGTGGTGGGAAGAACCTAGGGAACACTTTCCAGTCTATGAGCAATTTAACAGTACAGCTCATCCCATGCTTCCTAAACTTGTAGTTCAGTCATTTCAAATGTTATTGAGCAGTGTGTTGACTCCTGTTTGGTAGAAATTCCTTAGCATGCTTCATTACCTAACCAATAAAGCAATCTGGTGGAGTTATTGAATCATACACCGCTTGCTGTATTACTACCCTCTTGTTTTTATCTCCGTATGTGATCACTCCCCTGGACTACTGCTCAAGAGGGAGATATATGTTTCATAACCTTTTTTAAAAAAACTCATTCCCATCAGCTATACCAGACCTCCACTTTAACACACCACTTTCTCCTAACCAAAGCAAACAACCAACCAAATCCACACACCAACATAAATCTAAAATGAATCATGGAAACGAATGTTTCTTGCTGTGTTATTTTAATTTAATATACTCTAACAACAGGGTGAAAAGATGGCCAATGCACTATTTTCATTTCCTACAGAGCAAGTTATAATACTTTGGCTCAAGATTTCTTTTTTTGCTTGAGAGTAAAGCTTTCAGTTTGCTCTTCTGAAGAATGAGTAATTTCAAAACAGAGGCAAGGGCCAAGAGTTGAAATGTAGACAGGTCAGTAACAAAGACTTACAAATGTTTGGAAATGGCCAAAATGTCAAGACACTCAGGAATACCAACAATGTCCACTGAGACACTGAGATAAAGGGATATTTCTCTCGGAGAATTCTGCATTAAGAACAGGTAAGAAAGTCCTGCCCTCCTACAGGGAACCTATAGAGTCCCATCAATCTCAATGGAAGAAAATCATATTTTGGAAAAAAAATTCAACTTCTCCAATCAAATTTCATTTTAAAAATTGTATGTAAAATCTAAGCCTAACAGGGGGACCACATTTCTACTCCAAACGGTCCACTGGAATATTCTTAAAATTAACAAACAATACCTTTTAAAAAATTATACTGTTTGATCAACAGGATCATCTTATCTGTTTTAATTTCTGGGGTTCTTAAAAAAATAACACCCAAATCAGGTGACAGCAGGTGTATCATGGACTTTTGTGTGATCTGGCAGATAACATCCAAGTAGCTAACAGATGTACAGCATCATCACTTCTATTATTATTATTTCCAGATGGAGTCTCGCACTGTGGCCCAGCCTGGAGTGCAGTGGTGCAGTCTCGGCTCACTGCAACCTCCACCTCCTGGGTTCAAGCAATTCTCTGCCTCAACCTCCCTGGTAGCTGGGATTACAGGCACCCGCCACCACACCTGGATGTTTTGTATTTTTAGTAGAGACAGGATTTCACCATCTTGACCAGGGTGGTCTTGAGCTCCTGACCTTATAATCCACCCGCCTCGGCCTCCCAAAGCATTGGGATTACAGGCGTGAGCCACCGTGACGGCCCATCACTTCTTTTCTTATCCTCTTCAAGAACAATCTATTTTGAATTTTTTAGAGTGTCAGACACAGCAGACATGAAAACCAGAAGTGAAAAAGACTTGACATCAAATTACCCTAGATAGCATTGTTACATGAAGGCTTTTTGTAACCCTGACTTGGTAGTAGGAGGCTGAGTGCTACATGGCGTTGGGTGTACATGGGGACATATCACAGTTTTTAATCTTTAGATGAAATTGAAATAAAATTTGTGGTGGTAGATGACACAAAAATATGGAATTCATCTCACCCCAGTCTTTCTGGAAGGTGTGAACAAGTTGACCTTTAATTATATATTTAAATCTCCCTATTTGCCAAATCAAAAATACACATAATTCTGTATAAAGAGATGCAATTATAGAATCCTAAAATGCTGAAAGGACCTGAAAGTGTCCTTAGGGATCATCCCGAGCAAAGTTTTCCAAACTTTAGATGTATTTGTGTAATCTTCACGATTCTCACAATATCTAAATATCACCCATATTTATAATTCTCCAGTAGTGCTTTAGAATTGACTTTGTTTTGTTATTATCTTAACTACCTCCTAAGAAAGAACATACATAAAAAGCATAGTTTCTGCGTTTCAATCTTTTTCTATTTGTATGATATAATTAATACCACTATTAAAATTTATTTAGGTATTATCAGTAATATATATGATAGTTTGTGAAACACAATTCAGGGTAAAATCTTTCATTTTTCAAGTAGGAAAACAGAACTCCAGAGTTCAAAGTTACACTATAAATCCACGACACATTTGGAAATAGAATTCGGCTCTCCTAAGTTCCAGTCTCCAGTTCTCTCTCTCTTTCTCTCTGTGTTAGATAACTTAAGACATATAAAGTTACTAAACAAAAGTTACTTAATCCATAAAAGTATTGAAGCAGTACCACCTTCCTGGAGGTGTGACTGTGTACACACAGGGACGCCACTCAAGGGGTCCTGCACTTGGTTTGATGCTCTACCTTTCTTTAATTTGAGACAGTCTCACTGTTTCCCCCAGGCTGCAGTGCAGTGGTGCAATCTCCGCTCACTGCAACTTCCGCCTCCCGGGTTCAAGCGATTCTCCTACCTCAGCCTCGCGAGTAGCTGGGACTACAAGCGCGCACCACTACACCTGGCTAACTTGTTTGTATTTTTAGTAGAGACGGTGTTTCACCATGTTGGCCAGGGTGGTTTCAAACTCCTGACCTCAAGAGATCCACCCACCTCGGCCTCCCAAAGTGCTGGGATTACAGGTGTGAGCCACTGTGACTGGCCTGATGCTCTACTTTTGCCGTCTTGAAATTCTTAACAATTTTTTAGGAAGGGGCCCTGAACTTTCATTTTCACAAGGCTGCACCTATTAGACAGCCAGTCCTGCCTGGAAAGAGAGATAATTTGATGCAAAATATTTTAAAATTAATAATCAATAACTAATCATACATAATGAACATATTAAAAAAGAGAAGCAACTTCCATGCAGCTGAGTCCATGGCAGCTGGAAACTCCTAGCATCTTCTCCCAACTCTATAAAGATAGACAAGAACAGGCCGGGTGTGGTGGTGCACGCCAGTAACCCCAGCACTTTGGGAGGCTGAGGCAGGAGGATCTCTTGAGGTCAGGAGTTTGAGTTCAACCTAGCCAAGATAGCAAAACCCCATCTCTACAAAAAATACAAAAATTAGCCAGGCATGGTGGTGGTGTGCTTGTGGTCCCAGCTGCTCAGAAGGCTGAGGTGGGAGGATCACCTGAGCCTGAGAGGTGGAGGATGCAGTGAGCCAAGATCATGCCAATGCACTCCAACCTGGCTGACACAATGAGACCCCATTTCAAAAAAACAAAAACAAAAACAGAAAGATAAACAGGAGCAAATAAACTACACAAATACCATACCTTTACCATAATTTGATGATACACATAAAACTATAAAGTTATATAACTGTGATTTGAAAATAAATACCACCCTTTAGCAGAACTGTTTTCCTATTTCCCATCCTGAGCTTTTGACAAGAATAAGGAGGGTCTAGAGACACAAGAGAGGAAGAAGAAAGAGGGATGGACAGCCAAGACTGAACTGAAATCACATCCACCATACACATGAAAACAATGACAGACAAAACAGGAAGCTCAGAGTCCTAACTACAGTAAAGAGACTTAAAAATGTGTGCTGAATTGGAGAAGGCAGTGTTGGGAAAACAATGGTTCGGGGGAATAGAAGGTGATTAGGAAAGGAGAACCACACTTTGCAGACTATGATGCAAACAAAACAAAAAGAACAATGGAGGGGACCAGGCGCGGTGGCTCACCCCTGTAATCCCAGCATTTTGGGAGGCCAAGGTGGGTGGATGACCTGAGGTCAGGAGTTCAAGACCAGCCTGGCAAACATGGTGCAATCCCATCTCTACTAAAAATACAAAAATTAGCCAGGCATGGTGGCGGGTGCCTGTAATCCCAGCTACTCGGGAAAATGAGGCAGGAGAATCGCTGGAACCCTGGAGGCAGAGGTTGCAGTAAGCTAAAATTGTACCATTGCATTCCAGTCTGGGTGACAGAGCAAGAGTCTATCACAAAATAATACTAATACTAATACTAATAATAATAGAATACAATAAAATCCAGAATCTAAGAGTCACATTTAAATCAGAACAAGAAAATTCATAGCATGAAAAATTTCAATAAAATAGAAAAATATAAATAAGTTTATTAAATCTCCAACTCAAAAATTTAGAAAAATAACAGTGAATTCAAACAAACAAAAAAGCTTCAGAAAGGATTCATAAAGATAAGAAATCAGTAAATTAGGGAAGACCAGAAATCAGTAAGTTAGGGAAGAGAATAACTATAGATCTAATTAATAAACCAAATCATGTTTTGAGGATATTTTTTGAAAATAAGAAAAAAAGGTAGCTAACTACTTAAGGAAGAAAAAGGGGGAGAAAGCACAAAGACAGAAAATAAGAAATTACAAGAGGATAACCATTAAAACAGAAGATTTTTTTTAAAACTGTAAGAGACTACTTTGCAGACTTCTATGCAAATTAATGTGAAAATTCGAAGACATGGAGAAAATGAAAGAAGAAAAGGATGAAAATGGGCAATAGAAACAGACAACTCGTACCAATGCATACAAATGTAAAAATGTCTTTTATGCAAAGATGGGCACTGAGTCAAATAGTCCCCATTGTCTATGGATACAGAAAATGGTGCCTATTGAGTCCAATAACTTGCTTAAATTTGCATAACCAGCATAGGTAATAACTGAGAATGAAATGACTGCCTCTCTCTAAAATACCAACTCGACACCATTAGTGTTTCTCTTGCCTTCAACACACTTCAGTTTCTTCGTCTTAAAAATTGTAGACTTGATATTAACAACACCTAGGACCCTTTAACATTGTAACATTCTGGAATACATCCCAAAGCGGAACCTCACCACCCTGAAGACAAGGTCTTATACCAGTGGCTATAAATATCATCTGCTGTATTTAAGTTCTGGTGAACCATGGTGGTCATGGCTTGGGAAATGACGCAATGACATTCATCTTGTCACGTCCATTTCATGACTTGCAGTCTTTAAACCTTAACGTTTTTTTCTCAGGAACGCTCTACCCGCAAGCAGTGGGTCATGCGGTAATTTTTCACCAAAATCCTAATCTGCTAAATTCAGGGAGGTTGTTTAATAGCTTCCCATAGGAAGTTTCACGACATCCGTATTTCTATACAAGAGGAAAACCATCTTCAGACTGGGTGCATCCAGAAGTGACTTTTCAGGGAATAAAACCACACAGATAATGCCAGGAAGAACTCGGGAAGTTGGCTTGGGGATGCTGAGTTCTTAGAGCAGAGAGTTAGCTACAGAGTGATAATACTTCTTCTCAAAAGTGGGGTGATGCTATTTTAGGACATAAGATGGAAACTGGCACATTGTATGATATCACAGAAGCGTCTTTAGAAAAATCAGTGCGAGGCAAGGATGCGGTGGCTCACGCCTGTAATCCCAGCACTTTGGGAGGCTGAGGTGGGTGGATCACGAGGTCAAGAGATCGAGACCATCCTGGCTAACACAGTGAAACCCCATCTCTACTAAAAATACAAGAAGTTAGCTGGGAGTGGTGGCAGGCACCTGTAGTTCCAGCTACTCAGGAGGCTGAGGCAGGAGAATGGCGCGAACCCGGGAGGCGGAACTTGCAGTAAGCCAAGGACAAGCCACCACACTCCAGCCTGGGCGATGAGTGAGACTCCGTCTCAAAAAATAAAATAAAATAAAATAAATCAGTGGAGCACCGGTGTCCAAAGCTGGCTGACTATTTTCAGACAGAGAATAATAATTATTATGAAACTAGGTACAAGGTAGGTAGATGCCTCACTAGCTTGTGTTGAACCTGAATAAAATACTCTGCAGATGGTGGGGAATTTTGGAAAAGGGACATTCTATTCAAATCAGAACAGGTATGATGCAGCAGACCTCACTGGCTTATTTATTTATTATTATTATTATGATTATTTTAGATGGAGTTTCACTTTTGTTGCACAGGCTGGAGTGCACTGGCACCATCTCGGCTCACTGCAACATCCGCCTCCCAGGTTCAAGTGATTCTCCTGCCTCAGCCTTCCGAGTAGCTAGGATTACAGACATGTGCCACTATGCCTGGTTAATTTTGTATTTTTAGTAGAGACAGGGTTGCACCACATTGGTCGGGCTGGTCTCGAACTCCTGACCTCAAGTGATCCACACGCCTCGGCCTCCCAAAGTGCTGGGATTATAGACATGAGCCATCGTGCCCGGCCTCAGTGGCTTATGTTTCACCAGTTGTTTAGTAACGACAGATTGGCTATTAATATTAAAACTTCTCTCTATAGTATCGAGTTATGCTTATGTTAACTTTATAGAATATAAATATACTTCTATTTCAGTAGACTTGGATTAAGTTGTAGTATGGAGGGAGACTAAGTCCTTTACAACTGCAGGTTTTGGGGATTAAGCCAGCAGAAGCTTCATGCTCATTTGCAGCTTGGTTTAATCAATGGAATGCTACCATCAGGAATCACTCAGCGATGCAATCTCTTTCATCTTGTCATAACGCGTCTTCAGAACCCGGCCTCCAAGGTGACAGTGGATGGAGAACAGAGACTGTGAAGTCTCGCAGGTGGTTTATGGCTCAATCTGGAAGTGGCACAAATTAATATACTTTACACCCACTTTCTATTGTCCAGAATACAGTCACATAACTTCAACTTAACCATAGGGAGGCTCCAATTCACACTCTACCTATATTTACTTCCTATATTTACTTCCACATCTAGGAAAACTCAACATGCATGTTCCTTTCAAGATTTAAAATCGCCATCACCCATGCAAGGGAAAACATAAAATAGTTTTGGAAAACACACGGCATTGTGGCTACTTCAGACGTTAATCATTTCACTGTTTCTGCATAAAATCCTGAGTTGAAAGAACTTCTTTTTGTGCTGTTATTGACGAGTACCCGAACATGGCAGGACCAACCTGGCTTTTACTCTTAAGATTCTGCTGCCTAGAATGGGCAGATCAGTTAGGGAACTGCATAGAGAATGCTGCCTCCTTTATCCAGCTTATTTCTGTACAAGCGTGCTACATATGACCTTCACTCCACACATCTGATAAACGTTTCATCAACATTTCTTGGAGAGCACTCAATTGGGGCAGGAAATCATTGCATCTTGGTGAAGGTACATTCTATGAGGGATGCTTTCTTTTCACGTATTCAAAATTCAAAGGAACTAATACATTTCTGACATTCCAACCTGAGCCCCAAAGCAGGAGGGTTTTAGCGAGATGGGTGACCTGTGCGGGGGGAGACACGGTCATCTCACTTTCAGATAAGGTCCCTAAAAGTCAATAAGTCTTTTTTTTTTTTTTTTTTTTTTAAGTAAAAAACCTGCTGGCTAAGCAATTCTCTTCCTTCTAGTCTGAAATATGCTATCCTCAAATCAATTCCCTACCCTTTTAGTCAATTGTGACCATGACCCTCGATGTGACCTCACGTCCACTTCCATTGGGTGGAGTTTCTCTAAGTATCTCATATCCAACTGTTTAAGGAAAGAGCTAGATGTGAGTACCACAGTGCCAGGGTCCCCACTCAGGGAAAACAGACCTTTGTTGACCTACTTGACCTCTAAATGGGTACAGAGCACCACTCATTCTCCTCATCCCCTTCATAAGGACCAGGGGAACCAGCTTTGTCCTTATTATTTATTTTTGGAGAGGTTTTTGGCTTATTGTTTCCTTTTGAGGATCTCTGAACTCTGTCTGAAATGTTCACGGCTACAGTCTTTTAAGGGGCTACACAGCTCTTTGTTGTTATTTTTCTGCTTTTTCCCTGTAAAAGTGTTTCTTCCACTTCATCTACCTCCTGAAAAATGATGCACGAAGCCCAAAGGTACAAGGAGAATAATGCCGTCTAGGACAGTGGGGACTCTGATCATTGTGCAGGCACCTTGTGGGCCTTGGTGTTGTGGGAGGAATTATAACTAGTGGTTAAGAGACCTCAGAGCCAAAAAGCCCTGGCTCCTGGCCAGGCCCATACTTGTGAGGGTCCAGTTCTGACCCTCTTCTGACACACCCCTCCCCAAGGAATGAAGAGTCCACAGAGTCATGGGAATGGTTGCCTGGCCGGCTCCCGAACTCCATTCATTCAGGGGGACCCAAGGTCATGCAGACTTTTGCCAAAGTGACTAAGCCCACTCCAGGCCCTGAACAGGCTTCTGCCCCAGCTACATTCTCCCCAGTGCAGACACCACCAATTGTGTGTGTCTCTAAGTTCAAGACAGGGTGTTTAAGGGGCAGCTATTTGGAAGGGTGGTCAGTTGGTAAGTACCACCTGAGAAGTCACATGCATGTACACAAGGTCCCTCAGTCACAGTGCCATTTTTTGTAAACGCTAAGGGAAGCCTGAGGAGCAGCATCAGTTTTAGAGTCTAATGGACTTTGAATCTCATTCTAGCTCTGCCACTTACTAGCTCTGTATTCTAAAGCAAGTTGTCATCCTGCTGTCATTGTTTCCTGCATTTGCTTTGGTATCCTCATCTGGAAAATGATAATAACAGTAGTGGAATTGGTATTTCATATTCATATATTAAACTGGACAGTGGCTATAACATGCTCGCATGGAACCTGGTACATGGAACGTGGAACTAAGTATTAGGTAAGTGTTTCTGATGGTTACTGTGCAGGTGGAAACAAAGGAAAAATATCATATTTAATGGAAAACTTGTCCCCACATATTGAAGCTTTTATTTAAGTGGTAAGAGGAAATATGGCTGAATGTGCTTTGCTGAAGGTAGGATGGAAAGGTGTTGCCCAGATACAAATGGCTTTTATTGCCTATTGTCTGGTCTAGATTCTTCCTAAGGATCAATGCAGTTTTGCCCAACCTAGAAACACTGACTTCTCTTTAGCAAGAATAACTCCACTCTCTCAAAGCTCTCTACCCAGGGCAACTGGGAAATTTGCTGAACCACAGAGATGACTGGAGAAATGAGATGGTTTATGGCCCACTGTCCATGGTGTTTAGAATAATTTTTTTTTTTTTATCAACTCTTAGTTATGAAGAGACTGGGAGATTTCCTCAAATTCTCTCCTCTGTCATTTTTTTCTCCAGAGCAGACAAGATCTGGTAGATCTCTTTGTTCAGAAATGAAATTTAACACTAAATTTTATAATGAATATTTTTGGAAGAAACCACGACCACTTTCTAAAGTCACTATTTCCTAAGAGTAATCTATTTTATGTTAAATGCCTATGTTTTTTTCACTCAGAAGTGCAACAAATCAATGTCAATGCCAACCGTGAGTTTATCCAAGGAAGAAAGATCCCTGTATGAGCACTTAAGAAATATTGCTTGTGCTATTTTTCAAGCAACTTAGAAAAGTGCTTGGTGACAACTCCAGCCCACCTTCATTTAGCTCTTGTGCAACTCTTTCAACTTCTACCCATTTTTCTTTAAAAAAATGAAATATATGAGTTGGAACAAGATGGCTGAATAGAAAATTCCAGGGATTTACTTCCCCACCACCCCCCACCACAGGAACACCAAATTGAACAAGTATCCACACAATAAAGCACCTTTATATATATATATATATATAAAAATCAGACATTAACAAATGCCCTCATGCAAGGAGAACATCCAGGAAAACATGACATCAGCAAATGGACTAAATAAAGTATCAGTGATCAGTCCTAGAGATGCAGAGATATGTGACCTCTCAGGCAGGCAATTCAAAATGGTTGTCTTGAGAAACCTCAGCAAACTTTAAGGTAACATAGAGGAGGAATTCAGAATTCTATCAGATAAATCTAGCAAAGAGATTATAACAACAAAAAAGTCAAACAGAAATTGCAGAGCTGAAGAATTCAATCAACAACTGAAAAATGCATCAGAGGGTCTCAACAGCAAAACTGGTCAAGCAGAAGAAAGAATCAGTGAGCTCAAAGAGAGGCTATTTGAAAATACAGTCTGTAGAGGAAAAAAAAGAAGCTAAAAAAGAACAAAATATGCCTGTAATATTTAGAAAAAAACTAAAAATGGCAAATCTAAGAGTCATTGGCCTTGAAGAAGAAGTAGAGAGATTGGGATAGAAAGTTTATTCAAAAAAATAACAGACAACTTTTCAAACCCAGTGAATATTCGGGTACAAGAAAGTCAAGCAACACCAAGCAGATTAAACCCAGAGGTACATAATAATCAAATTCTCAAAGGGTAAGGACATAAAGAGGACCCTAAGAGTAGCAGGAGAAAATAAGCAAAGAAAATATAAAGGAGTCCAAATGTTTGTCAGCAGACTTCTCAGCAGAAACCTTATGGGCCATGAGGGAGTGGGATGACATATTTAAAGTACTGAACAAAAAGACTTTCAAAGCTAGAATATTGTATCCAGCATAGTTATCCTTCAGACATGGAGAAGTAAAGACTTTCACAGACAAAAAAAAGCTGAGGTAATTCATCAACACCAGATCTGTCTTACAAGAAATGCTGAAGGGAATTCTTCAGTATGAAAGACAGGGGTACAAATGTGCAGCAAGAAATAACCTGAAGGTCTAAAGCTCACTGGTAAAAGTAAGCACACAAATAAATACAGAATATTCTAATACTATAATTGTGTGTAAACCCCTCATATCTTTAGTATGAAGACTAAAAGACAAACCTATGAAAAATAATGATAACTACAACAATTTGTTGAAAGACAATAAAAAAGACATAAATAGAGAGGGCAAAAAGTCAGATTGGAGGAGATGGAGATAAGGTATAGAGTTTAGTTTTCTCCTTTTTAATGTTTTTCCTTTGTGATCGGAGTTAAGCTTTAATCAATTTAAACTAATTGGTCATAAGATTTTTTTTTGCAAGCTTCATGGTAACTACAAAGCAAAAACTTTTAACAGGGACACAAAAAAATTAAAAGACAGAAATTAAAGCACTACCAGAAAATTGCTTATATACAAAGGAAGACAAGAGGAAAAAAAAAAGGGAGAGAGAGAGAACTAACAAAACGACAACAAAAAAGTAACTAAATGGCAGTAGTAAGTCCTCACCTATCAATAATAACAATGAGTGTAAATTGACTTCATTCTCTAAATAAAAGACAGAGTAACTGAATACATTTTTTTGTAAAAGACCCAACTGTATGCTGCCTCTAAGAAACTCATTTTTACCTAAGAAAACACATAGACTGAAAATGAAAGAACAGAAAAAGAAATGCCATGCCAAAGAAAGCCAAAAAAGAGTATAAATAGCTGTACTTATACCAGATAAAATATATTTCCAGACAAAATCTGTAAAGAGAAACAAAGAAGGTCATTGTATAATGATAAAGAAGTCAATTCAGCAAGAGGATATGACAATTGTAAATATATATGAACCCACTGCTGGATCACTCAGATATATAAAGCAAATATTATTAGAGCTAAAGAAAGAAACAGACCCCAGTACAATGATAGTTGGGAATGCTAAGTTAACATACCACTTTCAGCATTGGACAGAAAACCTAGACAGAAAATTTAAAAAGACACATCTGACTTAATCTGTGCCACAGACCACATGGATCAATAGATATTTACAAAACATTTCATCCAACAGCTGAATACTAGACATTCTTCTCATTGGCACATAGAATATTCTCCAGGGTAGACCATATGTTAGGCCACAAAACAAGTCTCAGAAATTCAGAAAAATCCAAATCATAGCAAGTATATTTTCTGACCACAATGGAATGAAACTAGGAATCAATAAGCATTCATTGGACACAAAAATCCCAGGACGTAAAATTCCTATCAAGATTGAACCATGAAAAAATAGAAAACATGAAGAGATCAATAAGAGGAACTTTGGAAACTATATAAATACATGGAAATTAAATAACATGCTCCTGAACAACTACTGGATGAATTAAATAATTTAAGAAGGAAATTTAAAAATTATTAAAGCAAATAAAAGTGGAAACACAGCACACTGAAACCTATGGGATACAGCAAAAGCAGTACTAAGAGGGTAGTTTATACCAATAAATGCCTGTATCAAAAAAGGGAAAAAAAAAAACCACTTTGGGAGGCCGAGGTGGGCAGATCACGAGGTCAAGATATAGAGATCATCCTGGCCAACAAGGTGAAACCCTGTCTCTACCAAAAATACAAAAATTAGCTGGGTGTGGTGGTGCATGCCTGTAGTCCCAGCTACTCCGGAGGGTGAGGCCGGAGAATCACTTGAACCCAGGAGGCGGAGGTTGCAGTGGGCCGAGAACACACCACTGCACTCCAGCCCAGTGACAGAGCGAGGCTCTGTCTAAAAAAAAGGTAAAAAGACTTCAAATAACCTAACAATGCATCTTAAAGAACTAGAAAAGTAAGAGCAAGCTAAATCCAAAATTAGTCAAAGAAAAGAAACACTAAAGATCAGAGCACAAATAAATGAAATTGAGACAAAATACAAAATAAAAATGTGTTTTTGGAAAACATAAACAAAATCAACAAACCTTTAGCCAGACTAAGAAAAAAGAGAGAATGCCCAAATAAATGAAATCAGAGATAGGAAAATATTAAAACAGATACCACGGAAATTCGAAGGTAAATTAGAGAGTATTTTTATCAACTATATGCCAACAATTTGGAAAATCTGGAAGAAATGGATAAATTCCTGGACATAAAAAAACCTACCAGGATTGAACCATGAAAAAATAGTAAACATGGATAAATCAGTAAGTAATGCTATAGAAGAAGTAATAAAAAGACTCCCACCAGAGAAAAGACCAGGACTTGACAACTTCACTGTTGAATTCTACCAAATAAGGAAGACTTAATACCAATTCTATTCAAACTATTCTAAAAAATCAAGGAGTAGACAATACTTCCTAACTCATTCTACAGGATCAGGATTATCCTCATACACAACAAAAACAGAAAACTTCAGACTAATATACCTGATGAACATGAATGCAAAATTCCTCAACAAAACATTACTGAATCAAATTCAACATATTAAAAAGATCATTTATCATGATCAAATGGGAATCATTCCTGGGATAAAAGGATGGTTCAACATATACAAATCAACAAACATGATGTATCACATCAACATAATGAAGACCAAAAACTATGTCCCTATTTTTCATCATCTACAAAAATCAAATCAAAATGGATTAAAGAATTTAATGTAAGACCTGGACCAATAAAGCTACTACAAGAAAACCCTGGGGAAATGCTTTGAGATATGGGTGTAGGTAAATATATTTCGAGTAAGCCACCAAATGCACAGGTAACCAAAGCAAAAATGGCCAAATGGGATCACATCAAACTTAAAAGTGTCTGTACAGCAAAGGCAACCACAAACAAGTGATAAGACAACCTACAAAATGGAAGAAAATATTTGCAAACCACCCACCTAACAAGAGAATAATTCCCAGAACATGTAAGGAGCTCAAACAACTTGCTACAAACCCCCACCCCAAATAATCCAAATAAAAACAAGCAAACATCTGAATAGACAATTCTCAAGAAGACATACAAATGACCAACAAGTATGTGGAAAAATGCTCAACATCACTAATCATTAGAGAAATGCCAATCAAAATTATAATGAAATATCTCACCCTAGTTAGAATGGCTGTCTCAAAAAGCAGGCAATATATGTTAAAAACAACAAAGAAATAAAACCAACAACTAAAAAACAAAAAAGAAAAAATATATAGAAATAAATAAAGACAGGCAATAATGAAAGCTGGTAAGGATATGGAGGATGGGGAACCCTTGTATACTATTGGTGGGAATGTAAGTTAGTACAGCCACTCTGGAGAATAGTATGAAGGTTCTTCAAAAAACTAAAACTAAAACAAACGTATGATTCAGCAGTCTCACTGTTGGGTATATATTCCAATGAAGGGAAGTTAGTATATAGAAGAGATATGTGCACCGCCATGTTTATTGTAGTACTCTTCACAAGAGCCAAGTTATGAAATCGACCTGAGTGTCCACCAATGTATGAACTGAGTGAAAAAATGTGGTACATACATACAATGGAATATTATTCAACCACAAAAAAGCATGACATCCTGTCATTCCAAACAGCATAGACAGAACTGGAGGACATGATGCCAAGTAAAATAAGCCAGGCACAGAAAGACAAATATTGTGTGTTCTCATGCATATGCGGGACCTAAAAAAATTAATCTCATGGAGACACAGAGTAGAATAATGGTTACCAAATGCTAGGAAGGGGAGTTGAGAGCAAGGGGGAGTTAAAAGTAGGTAAATGTATGGGTACAATAATATGGTTAGATAAAAGAAATAAGATCCAGTATTCACTAGCACAACAGGACAACAATAGTTAACAATAATGTATTGTATATTTCAAAATAACCAGAGTAGTAGCTTTGGAATGTTTGCAAAACAACAAAATGATAAATGTTTAAAGTTATGGCCACTTTGATTACCTTGATTTGATCATGACACATTGTATGCTTTTATAAAAATTTCCCCATAAATATGTCCAACTCTTACATAATCATAAAAATTAAAAATTAAAAAAAACTAGAGTGTGTGGTGTATGTGTATTCAATTAAATCATTTTGACAGGTTTTATTGGTTCAATCAATAATTTATAAGGTGGATTTATTATGTGAGATAAACAAGAAAAAGAATTCACAATCATATTTTTCAAAAAAGACTCAGGAAGACAATCCAGTTTCTTTAATTTAAAAATTCCAAGAAAAAAGAGTAAAATATGAATGTGGAAAGTTCTTTATAGACTAAAGAACTCTACCATATTAACTAATTGCATTCTATAGTCCTCGTTTGGATTTCAGTTCAAGTAAACTTTATAAATATGTAAGAGAATTGGGAAAATCTGAACAGCGATCAGATATTAATATTCTTAGGGAATCAATGTTAATGTTGAAGGACTGGGTGTAATTATATTTAGAGATACATACTGAAACATTTATGGATAAAACGTGTGATGTCTGGTCTTGGCTTTAAAACAATTCAGGAATGTGGAGAAAATAAGTGGGGATATAGATTAAACATGATTGGCTATAAGTTTTAATGGTTGAATCTGGGGATGGGTACATGAGGATTCATGTTACTATTCTCTACTTTTGCATATGTTTGTGATTTTGTATAATAAAAAACATTGAAAAACATTCTTGGGATGAAATTAATGTCTTAATTTACTGACAAAAATGACTAGGGAGACTGAATTGTTTTAATCGATCGTGTGATCTTTGGAATTCAATTCTCATGAAACCATCACTGTGTAATCGCACTGTGCATCCAGAATATGTTTTCTCAGCACTGCATCCTACTTTCAATCTATTTGTTATTCCATTTATGTTGAAATGACAAGATTTATCCCATACCTTATGAGTTCACACATGGAGCATAAATGTGTATTTCTATGAGTTTTAAAC
The DNA here is from genome assembly GCF_049350105.2 of Macaca mulatta. Lineage (NCBI taxonomy): Eukaryota > Metazoa > Chordata > Mammalia > Primates > Cercopithecidae > Macaca > Macaca mulatta. Next base: position 8,058,208 of record NC_133425.1, on the reverse strand, counting down.
TGATATTTATTCTGCTGCTCACATTCAGATATTACCACCTGCACTGAAATTGGAATTTTGGAAAGCTCAGAAAAAGTCATTTCAATATGGATGGAAGTCAGCTTTGGGCAGCTCTGACACCTCCAAGGAATACTCTTAGTGCAAAAAGTGAAAATGAAACTGGAAAGCTTGACGACAAGGTGCAAAATACAAACCTCCCCTTGTGTTTTCTCATCATATTCAACTTCCTGGTTAAAAATTTATCAAACCCACCAGTTATGGATATCAAGCTCCATCAGAATGCATGAGATTAAAACATCAAGGTCTACAGATTTAAGAAACTGTCAGACCAAGAAACTGGATTTTTAAAACACTGAATAACATGTGAAATTTCCATTATTCTGTTGTCTTCTCCCGCCCCCCCCCCACCCCACACCCCCCCCCACCCCACACCCCCCCACCTAATCTGATAGGAATTGCAAACAGGCCTGCAAGGTCTAAAGTTCCCTCAGGGAAATGCATTACAAAATAGAATACAGAAGCCTTCCTAATAAAATCATTAAAAAATAAGTTGAGTCTACATGCAGCTGAAAACTGACACCTAACGTTATTTGGTTGGATTCTTTGTCCCTCTCCCATCCCCCGAGCCTCTGCCTCAGTTCTCTTTCCCAGGGACACACAAATAGAGTTAACTTAAACATCATTCACTAGATATAGGAGGAAAATACCTTGCTAAAGTGCAGTAGTACTAATCAATTACTCTATTACAAAGCTAAAAAAGCAATGCCAGATGATGTGATAGAATCCTGTTTTCTTAGCACATAATTACCTAGAGTATTAGGTAATATCCTTTTTCTAAAGGTCAGAAAATATCCTGGAAATACCTGGAAATGTCTACACATTGCATAGAAGACCACTAATCCCAAGTCTTGTGTTTTACTGAATCGAGTATACAACATGCTTAACACAGAATCCCTGCCCTCAGGTAGCTTTCAGATTAATGTGCCTTCAATTACAGAAGGCTATTCGTTTCTTCACTTTAATTACAACTGCATCAAAATCACATAAATAAATTTCAACCTCTCAGATAATTTATGAACAATACAAAGCCAGGTGTACACTTCACATTAAAAATTAATATTTGCTGTAATTAAAATGTGCCATATGCCATGTTCATTTCACAATGCTAGGAAGAAAAAATAAAATGCAAAGCATTTCTGTTCCCAGGTGGTAACTTGTTACAGTATCAGATTTAAATTCTAATTTGATGGCATCAGTGCAGAAAGGTTTAGCACCTATTGTGGTTCAGTCACAGCAAAGCACTGAGTCCTGGCAGGCATGGGGGAGCTTATAACCTTGTTGCCTTTATAATAATTTGGGTATGTACAGATGGCATTCCGATTTGACAGGGATAAAGTCAACTCTCCCTACCCAGAGAGGCTCCGAATGTCCAAATCACCCAGCGAACGGTGTCAATCCTGGATGAGATTTGATCACGCTCTGTAATCCTAGCGGAGGTTCCTCTTCTATGGGTTTTAATTGCATGCATTTCTAAAAATTGCACCGTGTTGCTTCTTCTTGGTGTATTTTTTTTTTTTTTTTTTTTTTTTGAGATGGAGACTCACTCCGTCACCCAGGCTGGAGTCCAGTGGCACGACCTCAGCTCACTGCAAGCTCCGCCTCCCGGGTTCACGGCATTCTCCTGCCTCAGCCTCCCAAGTAGCTGGGACTACAGGCGCTGCCACCTTGCCCGGCTAATTTTTTGTATTTTTAGTAGAGACGAGGTTTCACCGTGTTAGCCAGGATGGTCTCGATCTCCTGACCTCGTGATCCGCCCGCCTCGGCCTCCCAAAGTGCTGGGATTACAGGTGTGAGCCACCGCGCCCGGCCCAGTGTATTCTTTCTTGTACTTCTTTTTTCTTCCTCTCTCCCTTTCTTTATTTCCTCAGTACTAACGTTTAAAAACATATGATCCAAGAAAGTAAAGTGTTGATTTCTTCTTACTAACCTGGGAAAGCAATTTGTGGCTGTGATCAAACTTGGAATCGATATGCCTGTGAACACAATGCCTGGTGAGCCATTTCCCCATCACCCACAGGAGACTTGGAAAGAAGCACTCACAGTCGTGCACCAGCCAAGTGAGGATCGTGGAAGCTCTGCAAATGGCTTTCAACAACAACGGATTTTCATCAGACACATGGATTTCGACTCAGAGACTGACTGTGGTTCATGCATTCCTTCACTTTACTGGCACTCGGGGAAGATAGGTGAAAAATTCCAGAGTCTCTGTAACTGGGATTGCCTGTTATTAGTAGGTTTCTCTGTCTGTTTGATTTTGTCTACATTTGAAAGGAAGCTTTTGAGGAATTCATGGAGCATGTGTACTCTATTTCCTCCCAGGTGAGATGATGTCCCTCCAGGAAAGTATCAGAATGCAGCCATTCTGATACCAAGGAATATGCTTGTTCCTCACCTCTCACCCATTTGCTGGTTCACACCTTTGAAAGCCACCATAATGATGACATTAGGCAATGATTGTACGAAAGACAAGGGATGTTTGACTGAAGCTCCCAAATTCACTTCCTCTGTAATGGGACAGAGAGAGGGAAAGGGCTGTCTGGATTATAGAGATAACTGTCAGAACCCTCCATCTTTTTTCTTTTAATTTTAATTCAGAGAGATGGCCTGACATAACTGGTTCCATGATATAGTCAGTCACATCTGATTTATTTGATTCGTTTTTAATCTTACCACCTTTTTTTTTCTTTTTGGAATTAGGCAACATAAGATGTTAAAATCCTTTCTTGATACCTTTCTAATCCCAACCTGAGAGGTCTTAAAAGTTGGGTGTGTCTCTCTGTAGGCTTTTTGTCTACATTTTTAAGTATGTTATATAAGATATGAACACAGATTATTAATGAAGATATATATTCATTCTTTTTAAAGAGGAAATGAGATCAGGGCCTACAGAGGTATACTGTCCAATATGGTAGCCACTACTGAATGGGGCTATTTAAGTTTATATTAACTAAAATTACTTTAAAAGCCCCTTAGTTGCACTAATCACATTTCAAATGCTCAATAGGCCCATATGGCTCATGGCTACTATATGGGAAAGCCCAGGTATAAAACGCTCCCACCACTGCAGAAAGTTCAACTCAACAGTTGAACTAATTAACTAATAGTTATAATGCTATAATACTAATAGTTATAATGCTAATGCGAATTTACTGTTAAGAATACTCTATATATTCCTGACATATATAGCTCATATAGGTAATTCCTACAGATGACTCTATATAACTGACATGTAGACTGTTTCTAACCACCAGTAAATTATCATTAGCTGCTTCTCCCCTTAAATATAATTCTCTGAATATAGAGAAGACAATGACTATCAGAATTCATCCTTGGTAGCAAAGACAAAAGGCAATCACGTTGTTGATACTTAATTTGGTTCTGGAACCTATTATTTAGAGGCCCAGTTTTAGGCATTGTGATTTCAATTGCAAGTGCTCAATTGATTATGCCTGTGTAGACTTGGCCAATTAGAAATGTCCAGCCCTAATGGTCGCAATCTGATGCTTTCCTGGAGGGACACCATATCACCTGGGAGGGAACAGAGTACACACGCTCCATGAATTCCTCAAAAGCTTCCTTTCAAATGTAGATAAAACCAAACAGACAGAGAAACCTACTAATAACAGACAATCCGAGTTACAGAGACTCTGGAATTTTTCACTTGTCTTCCCAGAATGCCAGTCTTTGTTCCGATAACTTGGTATTTTGCAAAAAGTCCAACTCTTGGTGATTTAAAGCTAGGAAATTAACAGGAAATCAGAAAGCCAATGAGCATTTATAGGTAGAAAAAGCAAAGTGTGATTATCTGGTCTCTGAGGAGCTAATTACAGGTTCAGTTGAAAATGGGAGGATCATGAGAGCCATGTGCGTCTGCACACACACAAATGCACTCCACACCCACACATACACACACAAATGCACTCCACGCCCCCGCAACACGAATGCACTCCACACCCATACATACACACACACACAAATGCACTCCACACATACACACACAAATGCACCCCACACCCATACATATACACACACAAATGCACCCCATGGCCCCCCAACACAAATGCACCCAACTCCCACACATACACACACACAAATGCACTCTATGCCCCTGCAACACAAATGTACCCAACTCCCACACATACACATAGATACACACAGACGCACCCCACGCCCACACATACACACACAAATGCACTCCACGCCCCCACAACACAAATGTACTCCACACCCACACATACACACACACAAATGCACTCCACGTCCCCACAAATGCACTCCACACACAAATGTACTCCACACCCACACATACACACACACAAATGCACTCCACGCCCCCACAAATGCACTCCACACACAAATATACTCCACACCCACACATACACACACACAAATGCACTCCACGCCCCCGCAACACAAATGCACTCCACACCCACACATACACACACGCAAATGCACTCCACGCCCTCACAAACACACTCCACACACAAATGTACTCCACAGCCACACATACACACAAACACACTCTATGCCCACACATATACACACACAAATGACCCCATGCCCCCCAACACAAATGCACCCAACTGCCACACATACACATAGATACACACAAATGTACCCCATACCCACACATACACACACAAATGCATCCCACGCCCACACATACACATGCACACATAAATGCACCCCACACCCACACATAAACACACAAATGCACCCCACACCCACACATACACTTACACACACACAAATGCACCCCATGCCCAGACATACACACAAATGTACCCCACACCCATACATACATATACACACACAAATGCACCCCAAGCCCAATACAAATGCACCCTACATGCACACACACACACACAAATGCATCCCAGGCCACACATACACTCACATACACACAAATGCACCCCACGCTCACACATACACACACACAAATGCACCCCACGCTCACACATACACACAAATGCACCCCACATGAACACACACACACAAATGCACCCCAGGCCCACACATACACTCACATACACACAAATGCACCCCAGGCCCACACATACGCACTCAAATGCAGCCCACACCCACACATACACATACAAACACACCCCATGCCCCCCTCCCACACACACACACACGTGCGCACGCACAAAACGCTTCCAGCCTGTACCCACCTCCAAAGAAGCAGAGAGCTGCATTGCTGCATAAATAAATCATTGGGATAGCTCACTGTTTGAGCACAATCGATACTTCCTCTGTACTAGGGTCAGGCACTGTACATCCATAGCCTGGCCTGACCCGCAGTTGTATATAAAATATGATATTAAAAAAAACTCCCCACCAGCCCATTTCTGCTTGGGAGCCTCACAGTCCATCAATCATTCATTCCTCTTTGCCCACACCAGCACCACCAATAGGCCACAAACTTGGGGAAGTTAACAGCATTAGAAGGAAGGCTGTTCCTCAGGAAACCCACAGTTTCTGTCACAGAAATCGTATAGCACCCCTAGAAAAACATACAGTTTTCCTAGAGCGTAACTTAGCAGGAATTTACTGGAATGGCAGAAAAAGCCGAAGGGAATCTTTTCATTTCAGTTATTTTGAGGATCTTATATGGGCATTATACACAATGCTCAGAGTACGAGATAACCTCTTCCAGCCCCTTCAAAGAACACCAAAGGTCTAACGGGGAGAAGGGAAGAGACAGAGCATGACAGTAATGTTTCTTCTGCTCCACCAGGAACTCTCAGTCTTGGTACAACTGCCACTTCAGACTGGGCAACTGTTTGTCCTAGGGAGCTGTCCTGTACATTGTGAGATGTTAAACAGCATCCCTCGCCTCCACCCACTAGACACCAGTAGCATTATAGTGCCCTTGCTCCACTAATGATGACAATCGAAAATGCCTCCAGACATCGCCAAAGGTCTCCCGAGGGGCAAAATTGTCCACAGTTGAGAACTGCTGAGTTAGGCATCAGAAAGGTCTCTATACTATCTGCACCGTATCTGAGAAGACGCCAAGGTAGACTTGAGCAGAAGTGCGTTGGCTTCTGCTTGCTAGGGCTTGCTGAGGCTGCAGACTTAGGCATCAGAAAGTCTCTGTACTATCTGGATCATATCTAAGAAGACACCAACACAGACAGGAGCAGAAGTGTATTAGCTTGCTAGGGCTGTTGACTTAGGCATCAGAAAGATTTGTGTACTATCTACGTCATATCTAAGAAGACACCCACATAGACTTGAGCAGAAGTGTGTCAGCTTGCCAGGGCTGCCATAACAAAGCACGGTAGACTGTGTGGCTTAAACAACAGAAATTTATTTTCTCACAATTCCAGAGGGTAGAAGTTCAAGACTAAGGTGTTTGCAGAGTTGTTTTCTTTTGAAGCCTCTTTCCTTGGCTTGCAGACGACCATCTTCTCCCAGTGTGCTGTTTCTATGGTATTCTCTCTGTGTGTCTGACTTCTAATTCTTTTCTTCTTATAAGGACACCAAACATACTGGATTCGGGACCAACCTAATAACCTCCTGAAACCCGAATTAACTCCCTAAGGACCCTGTCTCCAAACACACTGACATTCTGAGGGCCTGGGGGTGAGAACTTTAGCATTAGAATTAGGGGTGGGGGAGACACAATTCAGCCTCCAAATAAGAGGTAATTCTCAGACCCAAGCACATAATTTTGTGTCACTGATAACTGTGTTGCATTACCCATGGTAGACTTTAGTCCTAGTATTTAGAATTGGGTTCCCTCCACTACTCATTTCCTCCCTGTCATATAAAGAGTAACTTCCTTAACTTCCCTAACTGGGGAGACAAGAAGAATGAATCCAGCAGGTACAGCTCAGCCTCTCCCACTTCCTCTCATCTGCATCTGCCTCCCAGGCACACAGAGAACTTTGTGGCCTCTTCTCTCCTCCCAGGAAGGCTCTGCAGCCTCTGAATAGAGATTGATTTCTTTTCTCACATTAAAAAAAAAAATTCAACAGGGAACACCTTGAAATTGTGAGATTCCCTAGGTTGACAAACATCTTCTGTAAAGGGGCAGAAAGTAAATACTTTCGACTTGCAGGGCTATCCTAATACTGAGCTCTGCCGTGGCGCCCAAAAGCTGCTGCAGAAATACAGGCTTGCATAGGTGTAGCTGGGTATAAATAATAAAACTTTATTACAAAAATAATAATAATCCAAGTGCGCTAAATTTAGCCCATGGGCTGCAGTTTTCCAACCCCTGCCCTGTGGCTTTAAATACATTATTTGATTTATACAATTTCAATTGCTATTGGATTTGGTCAAGTTTAACTAAAATGAGGAGCCTGTGGATATGTGATAAGTACTTTCCTATGATGATAGCCCCAAAAATTCTGTAGTTCTCACCCATGACTTCTAATGGATATATACAAGAATATTTACAATAACAGACACTTGAAAGGGCGTATTAAGCTGCCTTTCTGTTCCTTGTTTTTCTTTCCTTTCTGCTGACCACTTTGCCTCCAGCTCTGGTTTCTAATTTCTTTCCTCATTAAAAGTCCTGTCAACCATCCCGAGAATAGAGCTGTTCCTTTAAAAATATCCATCTCATAAAGGACCTGTAGCCTGCAGGCATGAGACAGATAGATAGGAACAGTTCATGAAATCCCCCTCCAAACAACAGACTTATGAGAAATAAATTTGAACTTTGATTTCAAATCGCTCCAAACAAATCATCTTCAAACTCGAGGTGAGTTGTCCTCAGAATGCATTTTGCAGCATCATTGCGCAAAAATAAACCCTGACTTTTCTAGAGGTGAGTTTAGAATGCATCTCCTCCCTTTATTAGATTTGCACCCAAATTATCAGCCAAGATCAAGCCACATAAGCTTATCCTACATCAGCAGGAAACATTAGCAGAGAGGGATGTGGAAGATCCACTTGTATTACACATTAGACCCAACAGTCATCATTTGGAGATGCCATAAAGAAGTCTTGCTTATGTGCAACGAAGCCGTTTCAGCATTGTCACCAACAGGCAAAAACGGAAAACAGCCCAATGTTGATTAAAAGGCAGGTGATAAACCATCAAGGATACACATACAAATTACAGAATGCTGCATTGTTGCTAAAAAGAATGTTGCAGTGCAGATGTACCCCATGGAAAATATTCCTGATGTACTGTTGTATTATTAGTCTGTTTCCATGCTGCTGATAAAGACATACTCAAGACTAGGCAATTTACAGAAGAAAGAGGTTTAATGGACTCCACACGGCTGGGGAGGCCACACAGTCACGGCGGAAGGCAAGGAGGAGCAAGTCTCATCTTACATGGATGGCAGCAGGCAAAGAGAGAGCTTATGCAGGGAAATCCCCCCTTATAAAACCATTGGATCTCGTGAGATTTATTCACTGTCATGAGAACAGTATGGGAAAGACCCGCCTCCATGATTCAATTACCTCCCACCCGGTCCCTCCCACAACCCGTGGGAATTCAAGATGAGATTTGGGTGGGGACACAGCCAAACTGTATCAACTGTTAAACAGAAAAAAAAGTAATACCGGCCGGGCGAAGTGACTCACACCAGTAACCCCCAGCACTTTGGGAGGCCGAGGAGGGCAGATCACGAAGCCAGGAGTTCAAGATCAGCCTGGCCAACATGGTGAAACCCCATCTCTACTAAAAATACCAAAATTAGCCAAGCGTGATGGTGGACGCCTGTAATCCCAGCTACTCGGGAGGCTGAGGCAGGAGAATAGCTTGAAACCTGGAGGCAGAGGTTGCAGTGAGCTGAGTTCGTGCCATTTCACTCCAGCCTGGTAACAAAGCAAGCCTCAAAAAAAAAAGTAATACATACATATATAGATACGAATAGGTACATATATATTTTACATGTATATGCCTGTACATATGTATGCTAATGAATATATAGGTGATATTTAAACCAAATCATATATATGTTTGTAGATGTATATTTATTGATCCATCTTTTTCTCTCATACATACCCACTATCTCTAAATATTTTTGTCAATACATATAAAATAGATACTGTTCATAGTAGTTTTCTCTGGGAACGGAAGTACATTTACAAGGCTTGTGTGGGTTGGGAGGGGAATTTTATCTCTCTCTGTACTCTTATATGTTTGATTTGCTTGGAGCAATTATATTTGTATTTTCAAAAAATAAGAAAACTACACTATCTACCCTAGAAGAAAAATAATTTTTGAAATACTTTTTAATAATATTCTTTATTGTCATATAAATTACAAACATTTATTGTTTAAAAAAGCAAAAACAGAAAAAAAATGTATATGGAGTAAAAAGTGAGGTCGCTATTTTTTTTGTTTGGTTTTTGTCTTGTTTTGTTTTTTGAGATGGAGTCTAGCTCTACTGCCCAGGCTGGAGTGCAGTGGTACAATCTCTGCTCACTGCAACCTCTGCCTATGGAGCTCAAGCAAATCCACTTTTATCGGCAGATTCGTATTTCCAGCTAAATAACTAAGGGAGAAAATCCACTAGCTCCTTCACAATGTGATTTTCCACTTCTGTACTCCCAGTGTTGTCCAGTTTTCTCCATAATTTCTTTTTGTTATTGTTATTATTATTTTTTTGAGATGGAGTCTCACTCTGTCATCCAGGCTGGAGTGCAATACCACGATATTGGCTCACTGCAACCTCCACCTCCCAGGTTCAAGTGATTCTCCCACCTCAGCCTCCCGAGTAGCTGGGATTACAGGCGCCTGTCACCACACCTGGCTAATTTTTGTATTTTTAGTAGAGACAGGGTTTCACCATATTGGCCAGGCTGGTCTCAAACTCCTGACCTTGTGATTTGCCCGCCTCGGCCTCCCAAAGTGTTGGGATTACAGGCATGAGTCACCGCGCCCAGCCTCTCCATAACTTCTTAGGCATGAGCTGTGGGATTTGAAAGATTTATACTGTCACAAATGCTATATTTAACATAATTGTATTCATCAAAATTTTTTTGAGTGAGGTTTTAAATTAAAACACTGGCTCAAATTGGCTTAAGCAAAAAAAGAAATGTATTCATTCACATAAGTGAAAAATCTCGGGATAGCTCTAGATTGCAGCAGGGCTACATTCAGGGTCTTGGGACTCAGTCCTAGCCCTGTGGTCTTTCTAGGATGTTGGCCACCTTCTCAGGGAGGCAGAAATGGCCAGCAATTTCAGGCTCAATGTGTTCAGTCTCTAACAGCTTTAACAAGGGTTCTGAGACTGAGTCTCCTGGAGAGACTTGAGCCACTTGGTCACGTATGAGCCAATCCCTGTGGCTGGGAGATGGAGTTACACCAGCTGGTTAGGTTTAGGTTCCATACCCTACTCTAGAGCTTGGTAAGGAGCCAGCTGTCTGGAAGCATGGAGGAAAAATGCAAGAGAAGTGGTCCCCTAAGAAAAATGCAATTATAGGACCACAGGATGAGGAAATGGAGACCGAATAGATGAAAACAATGGTGATTTTGTGTAAAAGACCTTGCCGTGAACAGAACTGATTTGGAATTGACCTAGACCTAACAAGGGGCGGAGCAAGATGGCCGAATAGGAACAGCTCCAGTCTCCAATTCCCAGCACGAGCGACACAGAAGACCGGTGATTTCTGCATTTTCAACTGAGGTACTGGGTTAATCTCACTAGGGAGTGCCGGACAATCGGTGCTGGTCAGCTAGAAAGTTGTTCCTCCAGCCTTCCGCCTCCCTCGACTTATTAAATGCTAGTACTACAGGCTGCATTCAGAGCTTCATGCAAGGTCAAATGTCCTCAGATTGAGTGTCTTTTTACTTGCTGTTCCATCAGCTCACAACATGCTTCCCCAGATCCCCTCCCATCCTTTAGGTCTCACCTGAAACTTCACCAAAGTCATTAACGGAAGCCCATGTGAAGACCATCACCTGTGTAAATTCCATTCGTGAATTTCAGTGAATTCACTGGCAGAGCATTCAGAAGAGGCTCTAGAGCTGTGTTGTCCAAGATGACAGCTGTTGGCCACATGTGGCTAATTAGATAGAATTTAAAATTCAGCTCCTCGGTAACACTAGCTTGAGTGTGAGTGCTCAGCAGTCACATGCGACTAGTGGGTACCTCATAGACATTGATACACTACATGGGTGTCACTGCAGAAAGTTCTGTTGGACAGTGCTTTTCTGCAATCTTTTCTCATTCCCCTCTCCCCTTCAAAGATTTAAACATGAAGAAGGGCATGTGACTGTACTAGGAAAGGCCAAGTGACCTCTGAAAGGCCTCCCAGGCTACAGGGACTATAATAATATTTAACAATGAAAAAAACAGATAAATGCTCAAGTAGGAAAAGTTATGCTTTCTTCCACTCTCAACATTAAAAAACTAAATCAAAAAGGAAACATTCTTTACTTTTTCTGTTGGAAAGAGACAAAGAGCTGTATAAAAACAATGGCAAGGAGAGGAAAATGAAATCAAATGCTAGTTGGACTGAAGGGCTCTTATTCATGTCTTTTTTTTTTCTTCCATATCTAAAAGTTTGCTTTTTTCTTTTTCAAGATTTTTTGAAAAATTTCAATAGCTTTAGGGGTACAGGTTAGTTTTGGTTACATGGATGAATGGAACAGTGTTGAAATCTAGGATTTTAGTACACCTGCCACCTGAGAAGTGTACATTGTACTAAATCGCTTTTTGCTCCTCATCCCTCTTCTACCCTCCTGTCTTCCGAGTCTCCAGTGTCCATCATACTACTCTGCATACCTTTGCATACTCATAGCTTAGCTCCCACTGACAAGCGAGAACATGCAGTATTCGGTTTTCGATTTCAGAGTTACTTCACTTAGAAGAAACCTCCAGTTTCATCCAAGTTGCTACAAAAGACATTATTTCGTTCTTTTTTATGGCTGAGTAGTATTTCATGGTGTGTATACCATATTTTCCTTATCTACTTATTGGTTGATGGGCACTTAGGCTGATTCCGTATCTTAGAAACTGTGAATTGTGCTACGATAAATATATGCACGCAGGTATCTTTCTGATAGAGTGACTTTTTTTCCTCCGGGTAGAGATCCAGTATTGCGTAGTGGGATTGCTGTATCGCATGGTAGACCTACTTTTACTTCTTTGAAAAATCTCTGTACTGTTTTCCATAGAGGTTGTACTCCTTTACATTCCCACCAGCATTCTTTTTTTCTTAAACTTTTAAGTTGAGGGGTACATGTGCAGGTTTGTTATATAGGTACACTTGAGTTATGGGGGTACGTTGCACAAATTATTTCATCACCCAGGTATTAAGTCTAATACTTGACAGTTATTTTTCCTGATCCTCTCAGCAACAATAAGAGATAAGTTACACACAGACTTTCTAACAAGCCATATTTGCTATTATTTCCAGTGGTCGACAGAACAGATTTTGTTGAGTGCAAAGTAAAGTTGAGATAGATATTATGTTTGCGATCAAACCCAGATCTTGGCCTGCAGGAACCTGTGTGTTCTGGCCTCATTCTGTTCCTCCAGCCTTTAGTCCACCCCTTCCCTTACCACGTGCTGCATTCAGAGCCTCCTGCAAGGTAAAATGTTCTCAGATTCCCTATCATTTTATTTGCTGTTCCATCAGCCTAGAGTATGCTTCCCCAGATTCTCTTGCATTCTTTAGGACTTAAGGTTTCTGCTTAAATTTCATGTCACCATGATTTTTTTTTTTTTTCTGAAAACCTTAGCCAGCACATACATTATGATTCTCCATTACAATGTCCCATGAATTTACTCTTTTTTTTTTTTTTTTTTTTTGAGACAATCTCACTCTGTCATCCAGGCTGAAGTGCAGTGGCACAATCTTGGCTCACTGCAACCTCCACCTTCTGGGTTCAAGAGATTCTCCTGCCTCACCCTCCTGAGTAGCTGGGATTTCAGGCACCCATCACCATGCCTAATTTTTATATTTTTGGTAGAGACAGGGTTTCACCATATTGGCCAGGCTGGTCTCAAACATCTGACCCCAAGTGATCTGCCTGCCTCACCCTCTAAAACTGCTGGGATTACAGGCATGAGCTACCGCACCTGGCCTATGCATTTACTGTTAATAATTATCATCTCTAATTGTTTTGTTTACTCTTTTTTCTCCCTAGTATATCCAAATAGAATGTAAGTCCCATGGGGACAGAAACCATGTCTTTATTTCCTGTTGTTGCTCCAACGTTCAGTGGACATTCAGTAAGCATCCGTGGGATGAATGAATGAATAAATCAGTGAATGGACAGAGAAGGACAGGTGGAAAGACGACAAAGAGTTGCGCTCATCAAGCTAACCTGCATGACTGGCTGGTAACAGAACTAAGAATGGGCTACCAGACACCGCTTGGCCCAACTATCATTGGGACTGAAAGTATTTTAGGTTTTCCCTTTAAAAGGGTGGGCCATTTTCAGAATTGCTGAGCTTGATCATTTGTGCCCAGATTGAGCAAAGGGAGGTGAACTGGAGTGCTTTTAAGTCCAGCCAATTTGCATGCCAGCTGCTGTCATAAAAGTGGGGTGAATTTCAGATGCTCAAGTGGAAGACATCGAGGGCATCTAGAGCTTAAGGTGACTAGGGAATGCTCACCTTTCCCTCTCCATAGGCAAAGGCTGGGAGGCACAGAAAATGCACATACATTTGAGATCACATTATGAGTGATTAATAAGGTCACCCAAGTACAGTTTATCATCCTTCACAGCATGCAGACAGCATTAACATCCTGCTACCTCATTCCCTGAGGGCCACCGTAAAGAACTTTGCAGATTCAACTTTCTCCAGGCCTCATTAATATTGGGAACCACAGGATATATACAAACGCTAAGCACAGGTTCCTGAACATAAGCAGGTACTTCAATACGCAAATGAAATAGATGAATTTCAGAAGATCTTTAAAAGTTACAACAAAAGACCATTTGCTATTCCCACACATTTCAGTGTGAACACATTTAAACATTTAACGTTTGTGTGGAATCCGTCCAGTGGTTTTGGAATGATAAAGGTGCTATTAGGCTAAAAGGGGCAAACATTCTAATAAAAAGGTAGATTCTAAAACAGACCTGATACTTTGATGGGAGGTAGAACAGAGAATGAAGTATAGAATTGGTGAGACACTGGAAAGGCAAGTGGTTGTTGATGAATAATGGTCAACGATAGTTTGTCAAGAAACTACCCCAAGCGAAGCTCATTTTCTCTGTTGCTATAACCCAAGTCAACCGGGTTGGAGGAGAGGTCAGAAATCACACATCTGCCATTATGCTTGTGGAACATCCATGAAGAAGACAGGTGTACAGGCCCAGTGAAGATACAGTTCGCTGGTGGAATGGTTGTGCCAAACAGTACTGACAGAATGGATGGCTCTCCACCAGGAAGGTAATCACTAGTGATGGGCTGCAAGTCTCTATCCCTGACCCCCATCCTGGTCAATGGTTTTTCTAATGACTTTGCTTCTCACTAGCAGGAAGAAATTGATGATAAACCATGTACTGTTTAATTCATTTCTTCAACTAATAATTATCGAATATCTTCCATTTGATAAACATTCAGCCGAAGGCATTAGGTTAGCAAAGATAAATTGGACAATTTCTGCCCTGAAAAAACTCAGTTTAGAGGTGGAGAGACAGTGGTCTGGCATTTACATAAATTCTCATAATACAGTCCTGATACATTATAGGACCTTAATAATAAATAGCCACTGAATGAATGTGGCATCCTCTATCTTGCATGTTTCTATTTGTACTGGGCAAACTTCTTTGCTCTATTCCTCTACCTTCATTTGGGGAACTCCTACTTATTCTTCAGGTTTCAGCTCAGAGGCTACCTTTCTCAGAAATTCTTTTTGTACCCACCGAGTCCCACCCAAGGCAAGGAGATATACCTCCTTTCAGAGTCACTATGACTCTGGTAACACCTGTTTTTTATTTTGCAATTGCCTGTTTACTTGCCTGTCTCCCTGACTAGCCGCTATCCCCTTGGGGTAAGGTTCTTCACCTTACTATATCTGTATCTCTAGAACTCAACCGATTCTGTAGCAAATCACTGGGTCCCAAAACCAATAATCAAATGCCAAGTTTAATGCAGTTCTGGCACCAGGACTAAATCTTGGTAAAATGACTTTTGCTGTTCCTTTCACATGTAAGATTCTTGAGGAGAATTAAATATAGTAGTCTAGGGTTTCAATCCTGGAACATAATGACCGTGGGAGTATACCTTGTAAAGGGGTCCTACTGGTGAGCCATAAACTAATCCAAAGATCTAAACCTTTTATTTTGTTCTTACAGGTGGGTAACCTGTAATTTCATTGTCGGTGGTGGTATGTTCAAATTAAGTACTGTTTGCTAATATTTAGCTTCTAAGTGCACTAGTAAGCATGGCTAAAATCTACTATGAAAAATCCAACACTGACATATTACTAGTTTACTGAAGACCCAATTCAGTATTTTCACTAGAAGTCTGAATTCTAGACAACAGTACACGTATAACCTATCACTCTCTACATAATAGGTTATTTGCAATTATTTAGCATTATTTTATCTAATTCTAATTATAACTCTAAGGAATTTTTATGTATTGCTACTACATTTTACAGAGGAGAAGACAGAGGTAGCAGAAAACTAAGTTAATTTCCCAAGGTAACTCAACTAGCAGGAGATAGAACCAGATGTGGAGATCAGGCTCCAGAGGAATCCTTTTAACATATACACCATATTTCATCTTAGCATCTGTAGAGTTGTCAAGCTTGAGGGGCACATGAGAAGGCAGGCATAAGTGGGCTGTGGTTGAACAAAAAATGTCAGAGATGAATGATCTTCAGTCTAGAGGTGAAGACAATGTGGGGTTAGAGTGAGAAAGAAAGTACCTGCTTGGAATGAGAGATATAATTGTTTTGAGTGACTGGAGTATGGATGGTGTAGTAGCAACAAGGAGAGAGAGGGATTGGCGTGGTTGCTCATGTCTGTAATCCCAGCACTTTAGGGGGCCGAGGCAGGTGGATCATAAGGTCAGGAATTCAAGACCAGCCTAGTCAAGTTCATGAAACCTCATCTCTACTAAAAATACAAAAATTAGCCAGGCATGGTGGCGGGCACCTGTAATCCCAGCCACTTGGAAGGCTGAGGCAGAAAACTGCTTGAATCTGGGAGGCAGAGGTTACAGTGAGCCAAGATAGCACCACTACACTCCAGCCTGGGTGACAGAGCGATGATACTTTGTCTCAAAAAAAAAAAAAAGAAAAAGAAAAAGAAAAAAAAATGGAGATTGGGAGAAAGGAAAACTACTACTTGGAGTGTATGTTTAAAAACTAAAAACTAACAGGAAAACTATTACCTTGAGTGTATGCTTAAAAACTAAAAACTAACAGTATAAGAGATGCAAAGACTAGATGTATGTCTGGAATAGAATATTTTCTTAAACATATACAAATGACATTTTCAGACAAAAGGCTTCAACCAAATATCCAAGTGTCAATTCTCTGAATCACTTAGCTCTTGGGACTGATTAAATTGATTACTTTTCCCCCCAATTACCTGGGCTTCAAATTTATTGCTCATTTGCCTCCTTTACTTCTAAAATAAAGTTCAGATCCACATTTACAATTTGATTAAAGTCATCATGATGAATATTTTCAAGGCACTGTCAGTTGTGGTGGTGCTGATTTTTAACGACAGCCCCCTACGAATCAATAGATAATTTAATTTGAAAATGTGAAGCTGTAAACTTTAATGTTCTGTTTGGTATTTTGTTATTAATTGGAAAGATGGCTGAGTCAACTTTTAGGGAGAGAGCTAGGAAGATCTATCCATTACAGTCCAATCCTGATGGGTGGCATTGACCAGAGTTAGCGCCACTCCCTGGGGCCACACACTGTTGGTGTTGGCTCCAGGTGCACTCTCTGACCCTACTCTGTGTGAAATACATGACTGCTCATCTCTGCGTCTTGCACCAAGGCTGTACCTTGCCCTAATCTTCCTTCCCGCAATTATTTTTATAACCTAAATACAAACCTTGCAGAGAAAGGGAAAGATTGGATCTCTCTACTCTAGTACATGATTTTATTTGTCTCACCCAATTCAGTCTACTTCTTCAAGCCAGTCTACCAACACAAAACTAGATTGAATGCTAAACTGTCGAGAAGACTAACAATTCCTTCTAAAAGCATTTACTGCCTACCTTTCCACATACCATCCAGTCCACGGTGATCGCTAATATCCTTGGTATTTTATCTTATTTTGTCTTCATAACACATGCCTTTCCTAAACATTAAAATATCACTTCTTATAATAGCAAGAGTTAAAAGATAGTTAAGATGTTGAAGAATTCCATTGGCTTTAAAAACAAAAGACTGAAACCATCTTGATTCCCCTTTCACCTTCATAGATAACAGAAACATAGGTGCCAATGCTCTCCTCAACCCTTTAAAACAATTGCCCTTTTAAACCATTTACAATTTGTTTTCTGCTTAAAGACATCAGGAATTCATTACAAACTATTTAGAGAATAAATATCCAAGGAGTCAAACAAAGCGACACTTATCTTTGCGTACGTACAGATTTTTTCTTAAGAAAATATATTTCTACTGTCCTTTTATCTTTTAATGAAATTAAGATCACACTGAGTTTGGACTGCCTGAGCTATATGCTGGCCTTTTGCTGTGCCATTGACGATTCTTCCACCATATCACTATTAATGCCCTTGAAGGCTACATATTTAGAGTCTCCAAAATGGCTGATAAAAAGTATCCTCTCAAGTAATATTTGATAGATGATGAATAAATGAATGAGAATTTAACTGTAGCCTTATACCACACTTGATTTCATCACTTCCCTGTTACAGGCCATTTGGGTAATTTTCCACTGTCTTGCTATTATAAACAATCTAGTAATGAACATCCTCATAGCCACATCTTGGCACACATTCCTTATTATTTCTTTAGCATAAATTCCTCAGCATAAATTTAGTCAATGAAAGGTAATGCACTGTTATTCTATTAAAGACTATTATTAAAGTTGAAATTTAAGAAAAGGCAAAGACGAAGTGAAAACAAGTAATGGACCTAAATAAATCCCTACATGTTAAAAGAACAAAAGGCTCTGCCACAGAAATACTGGAACTGGAACTCATGTGCTAACAATGAAAACAACAGCAACTGTCAGATGGACAAAAACTGAAAATACACACACACACACACACACACACTCACACACACACACACACTCACACACACACACTCTCACACACACACTCACACACACACTCACACACACACACACACACACTCACACACACACTCACACACACACACTCACACACACACTCACACACACACACACACACTCACACACACACACACACTCTCACACACACACACACACACTCACACACACACACTCACACACACACTCACAGAGAGAGAGAGAGAGAGATGACTGACATATCAAGAAATGAAGTTGGTTGAGTAAAGAATTAATCGGAGCTGGGTGCAGTGGCTCATGCCTATAATCCCAGCACTTTGGGAGGCCAAGGCAGGCAAATCACCTAAGGTCAGGAGTTCGAGACCAGCCTGGCCAACATGATGAAACCCCGTCTCTACTAAAAATACAAAAATTAGCCAGGTGTGGTGCCATGCGCCTGTAATCCCAGCTACTCAGGAGGCTAAGCCAGAGAATCACTTGAACCCAGGAGGCGGAGGTTGCAGTGAGCTGAGATTGTGCCACCCTACTCCAGCCTGGGAGACAGAGTGAGACTCCATCTCAAAAAAAGAAAAAAAAAAAAAAAGAATTGATAGGTAATAGGAAACTCCACTGATTCTACTCCATTTCAACTTTCTTTTCAGTAGAATATAACCATGTTCCCTGTTTCATAACAGAAACCTTAAATGCAAGAAAGAGGTAGCCTATTCTTGTGATGATATGACCAGCTCATCATTGTCTGAAGAGATTTAAGTTCAACATCCATTTTTCTAGCTCAGAAAGCAAAATTTTTTCTGCTTTCTAAACTCTTTCCCTCCTCTCCCTGAACACATGTCACCTTCAGTCCATTAATTTTATTAGGATGAGGTTTCTTATCTAATTAGGGTAAACACATTACCGAGAGTTAAAATTTCTTTATTTTATTTTATTTTTTTTTTTTTTTTTATTTTTTTTTATTTATTTTTTTTTTAAATTTATTTATTATTATTATAATTTCTAAGAGAGGATGGTCCCTCTTAACCCTATGCTGCAAGTTTTAAAAATCTGTAGTCAGGCTCCTTGACAATCAATATAAGCATTTAATGTAAAATGCTTTTTTGTTTTCCATTAAAAATTACTAAATTGGTGGTGTATCTGGCTACTAACAGTCTGTGCTTTAAAAGTCTTAGGCATAAAATATTAGCATTATAGAATCAAACAAAGGTAGTTGCCTGGTACAGTTTGGGATGTTTTAGAGAGCATGGTTATATTCTGTTTTGAATGATATTTAAATTGCTCTAATGTATTCTAGGCTGGACGTTCACATCAATTAATCAGTGCCAAGGCTCTGTCTAACATTTTGCTACAAACTGGGTTCAGTTGTAATTTGTCAACTCTAGCACCCGTTGCTATGACAAATAGCTTCGGTCTGGTTAATCTCTTGCACATAATAGCATTCTGCTACTTTGATACATCTATTATGTCGTGGTTTACATATGCTTGGGGGAACGTTTTTATTGGGACATTTTATACTAAATTATCTCTAGTTTACACTAACAAAGCAAGCAGAGGACTGATTCTGATAGTAGCTTCCCAATATCTCAACAATGCCAAGTTATCGTGGATCTCAAATCTCACGGCAAGACATTAAGAGGACAGTACCTGAAATCTGACCACACAGTTTCAAAATCATGAATCCACATTTACTGACTTGGACCATTTACTTAACTTTCTATGTCCTGATCCTTCTTATTGGTATAAAGAAGATAGTAGCTTGGACCAACTTCTTAAAGGTGTGACAGTTCAGTGTAATACAGGACAGTGTTTACCTCATTAAAAACAACAACAACAAATTAAAAAACAAGAAAACCTGGATTTTGTTGTAATTTTTAAAATCTTTTTTTACTGATGCATAATAATTGTATATATTTATGGGTTACATGTGATATTTTGATACATGCAAACAACGTGTTATGATCAGGGTAATTGGGGATATCTATCACCTCAAACACTTGTCATTTCTATGTGCTGGAAACATTTCAAATCTATTCTTCTAGCTATTTTGAAATGTACAATAAATTGTTGTTAACCATCGTCACCATACTATGCTGTGGAACACTAGAACTCACTCCTATCTGACTGTATGTTGGTACTTATTACCAACCTCCCCTCATCCTAACTTCTCCACCCTTCCCAGCCTCTAGTAACCACCATTCTACTGTCTATCCTCCAGAGATCAACATTTTTAGCTCCCATATATGAGTGAGAACATGTGATATTTGTCTTTCTGTGCTCAGCTTATTTCAGTTAACATAATGGCTTCCCTCCAGTTCCATCCATGTTGCTGTGATGAACAGCATTTCATCCTTTTTCAGGGCTGAATAGCATTCCCTTGTACATATATACCACATTTAAATCTAATCATCTCTTAAAGGACACTTAGGTTGATTTCATATCTTTGCTACTGTAAATGGTGCTGCGTAAACATGGGTGTGCAGGTCCTCTGAGATACTGATTTTCTTTCCTTTGCGTAAATACCCATAGTGGGATTTTGCTGGATTTTATGGTAGTTCTACTTTTAGTTTTTTGAGAAATCTCTGTATTGTTTTCCCTATTAGCTGTGCCAATTTTCATTCCAACCAACAGTGCATAAAAGTTCTCTCTTCTCTACATCCCTGCCAGCATTTGTTATTTTTTGTCTTTTTGATAATAGTCATTCTAACTGGGATGAGATAATACCTCACTGAAGTTTTGATCTGCATTTCTCTGATAATTAGTGATGTTAAGTATTTTTTTATACCTGTAGGCCGTTTGCATGTTTGTTTGTTTTTAGTAATGTTAAGCTTTTTTTTTTTTTTTTTTTTTTTTTGTATCTGTTCACTGTTTTTTTTGAGACAGAGTTTCACTCTTGTTGCCCAGGCTGGACTGCAATGGCACAATCTCAGCTCACTGCAACCTCTGCCTCCTGGATTTAAAGGATTCTCCTGCCTCAGCTTCCCAAGTAGCTGGGATTACAGGCATGTACCACCACACCTGGCTAAATTTTTTTTTTTTTTTTTTTGTATTTTTAGTAGAGACAGAGTTTCACCATGTTGGCCAGGCTGGTCTTGAACTCCTGACCTCACGTGATCCACCTACCTCGGCCTCCCAAAGTGTTGGGATTACAAGTGTGAGCCACTGTGCCCGGCCTGTATGTCCTCTTTTGAGAAATGTTTATTCAGATCCTTTGCCCATTTTTAAATAGGATTATTATTATTATTATTGCTATAGAGTTGACTGTGTTCTTTGTCTTATATTCTGGATATGAGTTGACAGAATAGCTTGCAAATATTTGCTCCCATTCTACAGATCCTCCCTTCCCTCCATTCGTTGTTTCCTTTGTTGTGCCAAAGCTTTTTAGTCTAATATAGTCCTATTTGTATATTTTTGTTTCTATTGCCTATGCCTTTGAAGTCCTAGATAAAATCTTTGCCCAGGCCAATGTCTTAACGCATTTTACCTATGTTTACTTCTAGTAGCTTTATAGTATCGGGTTTCAATCTTTAATGCATTTTGAGTTGATTTTTGTAGACGGTGAGAGATAGGGTCTTGTTTCATTCCTCTGCATATGGATATCCATTTTTCCCAGCACTGCTTATTGAAGAGGGTATCCTTTCCCCAATTCATATAATTTTTAAATAAACCCAGTTATATGTAAATGGTAGTACAGTATGTATTTTTTAAATGGCTGAAATTAAAGGTTGAAGACTTTTAAAGGTTTCTACTATGAATGACCAAATAAAACTTGTGAAAAGGGTTTTGCTGCCAATGGAGGTGGCCAGTTCCCAGGTGGTAACTCCCTGGGAGGCACCTCATTGTGTATTGTCATCCAAACAGGGCTGATGTGATTGCAGAAGTGAGCACTTATTGACCTCAGCTAGCAATTTGAAACTGGCTGTAAATTGTCCCTTTCGGTCTTAACACACAGGATGTTTCTACGTGGGAAAAGTGCATCGGCTGCAGTTTTCAGCAATACATTCTCAAAAAGTCAATTTCACCTTTTGGCAGCTCTGAAAGAATCCATATTACTTTAAGTATAATCGCTCCAAATAGGGGCAACAGTTAAAAGAAGGGGAGAAAAAAAAAAGAAGCCCAAAGTACAAAGGGTGACAAGTAGTTGTTTTTGAATAACAGGAAAGTCATACCACAATAAAATAATTCTGTAGTATTACCTTTATAGCAAAGTGATTAAAAGTTGTTTTTACTAAAGTTCTAATTCCTTACAGTTAAAAGAGCCACAGTACTCCACGATAAAACAATGAAACAACACAATGCCCCGCTGACTAAGAGATAAATGAAACATCAAAAATGTAGTAAATATTTCAGGTGTTCTGACAGGTTATGTTGGCATTAAAACATTCCATTTCCTGCCTATCTCTCTTATTCTCTCTTTCTCCCACCTCCAAAACAACATGCCCATATATAAAAGTGTGCTCCTGAAAAATTCAACAAGACACAACCAATGCCAAAAATTAGTGGAGGCCAATTTGTAGAGAGAAATTTTATGTGCGAATTAGTGCTGAGGAGGGAGCAGTGGGAACCCAAAGAGTGCTTTGATGTTCCTCATGAAAAAGACGAGCTGAAATTGTGGAGGAAGCACCAGGAAAGAGCTTCACTCACTAAATCTTCAACCGCAGGTTTTGAAATATAATTCCCAAGATGACTTTGCTTTCACAAATAAATTTAATTCCAATTTAGGTGAAAATTTTCAGAGAGATAATTGTATCCAACACCATTTATGCAATTTGGATTGAGGATCTTGAGTTAGAGGAGAGTCAGCAATGCATTTCTGGAAATTGATCTGAAGAAACCAGGTGAACATTCTCATCTGAACCTCAGAGCATAGATCCTTTCATAGCTTGTAGCTGCCTGAGTGTTGAGTTTTGCAATCAATTTCTACTCAAAAGAAAAATGCTGTCATAATACGAAGTAAAATGATATATCTTTGTACTGTTCCAAATACTTAGGTAAAATCATGGGGGTCTTTATTTTTTTTATTCTGAAGGGTGGTATGTATACTGTATAAAACTACTCAGTAAGAGTTAAAGATAACCCAGGAAAAAGCATCCAAGTCAACACTCAGCTCCAAAAGGAGCGAGTCTCTTCTCCTTCAGTAATTAAGCATTCAAACCAGTAAACAGCTTGGTTGGAATGATTTTATGACAAATGACCGAGAGCATATCAACCATAAAACTCAGCTCG
Source organism: Macaca mulatta (assembly GCF_049350105.2). Classification (NCBI taxonomy): domain Eukaryota; kingdom Metazoa; phylum Chordata; class Mammalia; order Primates; family Cercopithecidae; genus Macaca; species Macaca mulatta. The sequence goes on along the minus strand of NC_133425.1, from coordinate 8,034,792 downwards.
GCAAAAATCCCTCAAGCCCAGGAAACTCAATCAATGTAGAGCAGGCAACAGCCTCAGCTGTGGCAGCATTCTCTCACCCCGAGTCACATAAATCCAAGGAGGCCAGAGTTGTTCTGCTAACTCTGACACAAGACACAAGCGAGGAGGAGGGCACCAGCCTTTGTGTGGGGAGACAGAAAAGGAAGGAAGGCAAGAAGTACGTTTCTTTTTCTCCCGTTTGCTCTGTTGCTGGTTCTACTTACAGGCGTTGATGAAGAGAAGAAATTGCACAGTTTCTATGAAGACAGATGTAACAAATATTCAAAGAGAAGAAGAAAACAGGCAGGGAGACATGGTATAGGAGATGAAAAGGGGACACTGGGTTATGGCAAGATGATCTTGCTGCAACTATGGTCCTGAAAGCATCCCTGAATAAAAGAATAGATATTAATGCAGGCACACGATTTTTATCTCAGTCTATGAGTTAACTATATGACTATTCACTTTTGTACCATATTTTTCCAATATTGCAGTATGCAAATTTCAAAACAGCAAAGGTGAAAGAATTTTACAGCAAACATCTGTATATCTACCACCTATATTCTACTACTGGCATTTTACTATACTTGCTTTATCCCAGCTATTTCCATCTGTCCATCTGTCTCTCCAACCATCAACCCATCTTATTTTTGGTGCATTTCAAAGTAAATTTCAGATATCATTAAAATGCCCCCTACAATTTTCAGCATACATGATGTTTACTCAAGTTGTTCAATATTCATAGTTTTTATGGCATTACCTCCTAATAATACTGTATGACCACTATGAAACAGTTAAAATCAATTTTGAAATTTGCACATTTGTATATTTTCCCTTCTCCACAGCAACCAAGTAAAATTATTACATATTCACACTGTACAAACATATTGCCAATAGGAAGATAAAAATTCTCTGGGACAACAGAGAAACTGAAATATGTGAGCAGAGAGGCTGACAGAGAACATAGAACCTGCAAAAAAAAAAAAAAAAAAAAAAGACAAAGAAAAAGAAAAACTTGGAGTAGGAATAAAGTTTGAGAATTTCATAACAGGCAGGAAAGGGTGGAAGTCAAGAAGCAGTAAGGGAAAGGGGGATAGGAAAGCCTGAAATCAAGATAGGTGCACATGTTGCACGAAACTGATGCACAGAAAGGTGTGAGTGTTAGAGTTATTACCAGTATTCCAGAGCAGGGGAATGGAAGAACATTATGGCAAGATGTCATAATAAGAAGCTTAAAGAAGTTTACAAAGTTCAGTGAAGAGTATCACTCTACTCTCTAGGAATGCACTAACTCGCTTTCAAAGATGAACAAACATGGAAAGAACACAGCTTCCAGCACATAGCAAGATCCAGCGATGGAGAATGTCATATTCAATCTCTAAATTCTACAAATACTTGAAACATGGAGCCATCACTTCCTTGTGGCCAATTTCTTGCTTCATTCTCTCTACTGTTGTCATATGGACACAGCATATTAATTAGACTGAGATCACTGTATTTCATCCTATAATGTCAAACTTATTGGAGGTTTGGAGTACATCCAAATTGCATTTCAATCTATCACTTCAATGTTATAAATGACAAATCAATATTGTTAATACTTTTCCATCTTAATGTTGTCTGATGGAACAAAGCCAGCACCTCCTACAAGACATATGTAGATTACTAAGGCTATACTTTGAACATAAGAGAATGCAAAACACTCATTTTTATGGTACATGCAGGCAGTGGGTCACTGGAGTAGATGGACGCCCAGCAGGAGTTAGAGAAATTAACACCTTTCTGAAGTTGAAAGCAGTGGTAACTTGTTACTGAGTCACCTGTTCCAACTGGGATCCTATTAAAGTGCTTGATTTGAGGGCAAAGACATAAAATCTCAATTAAAAATATTGTTTGTTAAAGCCTGGACTCATGCTGGTACCCGTGGAAAATTCATATAAACCAGCAGCGCATCTCCATCTAAAATTCAATTATGTAAGTCCAAGATTGTAGCTGGTTAGAGACAGCTTTGTTATGAAAATAATAGCAAGTGGGTTACGATAATCACCCATTCTTCATGAGACCACAGGGGCAGTAAACAACTCAGGTTCAATGCCTGGAATTGCCGTCCCTAGTTTTATCCGCTTATATATTGTAAGTAGCAAGCTGATGATAACCAACGGACTCAAGAAATGAACCAATAGTATTGGCTTCCTTTGACATTTCATGCAGTCTAAGACAAGTAAAGTTCAAAACTCCCAGATCAGATATGCGGAGGAAGTACTGTGTGTTCTACCTGTGTAGTTTTTTATCCAACTAGTGACTCTAAAATCATTTCACCTACAAGTGAGGCAAAGAGTTGCTGTACATGGACTTAGACATAGGGAGTCAGGATGTTCAGTCATCAGGGTGCAAATGCCCCAAGAATACAGACCACCCAGGTTTAGGGAACTTCCTAGCTAGTTCCTCTTTGTCTACTAGCATGTCTTCTAAGTGCATTTTCAGTGCATTCATTTTTCTGGTAGAGGCCACTGTTATTTCTCTCCTGCACCGCTGCCAACTTCCTCCTTAGCCACCTACTCCCCATCCATTCTAGAGTCAATAAAAGGAATCTCTTAATAGTATACATAAGAGCTCAATACTCTCGTCCTTAAAACTCTTCATTGTTTCTCACTGTATTTTGAATAAAATGTAAAGTAACTGAAAAGGCCACACAGGACTTGACGTTTACCTTGCTATTCAAACCTATGTCCTACCCCTCCACTGACTTCTCTGCTTAGCTTGGCCACCCTGGTCTCCTTTTAGTTCTTTCCCACATCAGGGCCTTTAAACATGTTGTTTCTGTTTCTAATGATCCTTCCCACTTCTGGCCAGTTGGGACCTTCATATCACTTAGACCTCTGCTTAAATGGGTTCTTCTCCAAGAGCCCTTCCCTGGCCCACTGATCTGAAGCAAAAACTACTGTATCTTCTACCATCACTCACTATTTCAGCTTCCTGGTTTCTTCATCACACACATCTCCTTTGGCATGTATTGTTATTATTATTTATGTTTTTCTCACTGCCACCACTGGAGTAATAATTAGTCCATGAAGGCAAGGGTGTGTCTCATACATTGCCCCATCCCCTTAACATTAGCAACAAATGACAAATGAATGAAGAATGAATGAACACCCCCAACCCAGCATAACTGCAGGTGTTTTTAACGTGAGTAGAAATGTTTCTTTTGAAATATCTCTTATGGTGATGAACAAGGAAAGTCTTTAGATACCATACTCCAGTCACCAGTTTATTTTAACATTCTTCCATCTCTGATAAACTGCTGGTAACAGTGTATCAAGAAACATATGTCAAGAAATACTACATTTGAATTTAAAAAGGGTGTTTTGGTAGACTGAAAACATAATTTACTCCTGAGCCACCCTGGTTTCAGCTTCTGCTGCTATTTTAAGCCCAGTTGCAATTAAGTGCCTAAATACCATAATAAGGCATCCATCACCAAGCTCCTCTCTCTGACCCATTATTAAAACTAAGAAGTGCTGTGAGGCTATGAGAATGATTCAATACAAATGACTTAACAGCTATTGATGAATTTACCTTTAACAAATGCCCTCCGGTAGAGCCCACGATTCAATAGGTTTTGCTATTTCTTTTTCCTTCTCCTACATCCCATTTTGCTCTCTCCGGCACACCACTCAATGCAAATACAACAGCTGCAGTTCTGACAGTAACAGAAAGATCATAACCCTGTACACCTCGACTGAAATCTTAATGTTAGCCCCTGGTTGATAGCTACATCAATTTCAAAGATGTCCTTCCACCCCAAGACTGCTAGAGAGAAAAATTCATAAAACTCTGAGAGTACCATCTTTTCATTTGTGTGCCAACTAACTCTGAACACCCTGACACAGTCAGCTTGGCCCTTATTATATTCTGAGGATGTAGAGATGGAGAAGTCTTTCAGAAATGTGCTTCCTGCTGACTATTATTCCAAGGGAGACAGAAAGCAAGAGGAAATAAAAACATTTTACATCGCATTCTTCAGTGATTTTAATCATAAGGCTGCTCTGTTGACACTGAAAAACTTTCCAACTCGCTGTTATTCTTAAGCAAGAATCCGTGCACTGCAATCCTTTGGGCTTATTATTCACTGAGGTCACTAAGATTTGTTACCCCGATTTACTGATTAGGAGAGAGACTCCGGGAGATGAAGAATGTATATGAGGTCAATAAACGGTGCAATGAATGAAAAGAGAAGGAGCTCCGAAATCACCATGGCTGCCTGCTGGGTATGTACTCAAAGGCAGGTTAGTTCAAATCCCCTGAACCTCAGTATCCTTATCTGGAAACTGGGGAAAATATAAATTCTACCTCCCAGGACGGTTATGAGTCTAAAGTGCCTCAGTGACCATAACAGCAAGAACCAGGATCCATCACATGCCTCCTTAGGGGAACGATGGTGGCACTTATGTGCTGAGCGCTTACTTTGAACCAGGCACCGTGCGGAATGCATCCGTCCTGTGTGCATCTGTTCTCTCATTTAATTGGGTTGATGCCATTACTGAATTTCTGCACCAATGAGGAATCCAGGCTCAGATGGGACAGACAACTTGTCTAAACACGATCCTGCCTAGAAGGCATAGCAGAGCAGGATCCAAACCTAGAACTGTCGGAGACTACAACTTTTTCTCTCGAATGCCATCTGGCTTTCCTAGTAGTTGCTCAGTGAATGTTAGTTTCCAATACTTTTCACTCAACTGTGGACAGAAATATCAGTCATTTTATGTATATCCAGATTGGCTCCTCCTGTCATTTAATTCCATGATTTTTAATTCTTCTTTCAAAAACATTTTTATTTTATAAATTATTAGAGAGCTTTCTAGCAAAAAACAGAAAACCTGCTAGACAAATTCTAAAAGAACCATAACACCAATTTTATGGGGTCTATGTTCTTCCTTAGACAAAGACCTTATCAGTCTTGCTCATTGCTGAAATTCTAGCATCTAGAAGGTATTCAATAAAATCTTACAGAATGAAAGGTAAAAATAATTAATCATAACCTCTGAGAATTCATCATACATCTAAGCCAAGTTTGAATTCTATATACTCCACATAACTTCTGTTCACACATACATAACAAGTTCAAATTCTATATACTCCAAATAATTCGGTGTTTTGTTTGTTTGAGACAGGGTGTTGCCTTGTTGCTAAGGCTGGAGTGCAGTGGTGTAATTATAACTCACAACAGCCTCGAACTTCTGGGCTCACGTGATCCTCCCACTTCGGCCTCCCAAGTAGCTGGGACTACAAATGCATGCCATCATGGCTAGCTAATATTTTATCTTTATTTTTTGGAGAGACAGGGTCTTGTTATATTGCCCAGGTTGGTCTTGAACTCCTGAGCTTATGCAATCCTTGTGCCTCAGCCTCCCAAAGTGTTGGGATTATAGGCGTGAGCCACAGTGCCCAGCCCAAATAATTTGTGCTCATACATACATACATATGTATATAGTTATATGTGTATGTGTGTGTGTGTGTGTGTGTGTGTGTGTGTGTGTGTGTAGAAAGAGAAACAGAAAAGAAGGCTGGGTCTGTATAACTCTGGTATTTATGCACAGCGTGGTACTGAACCTATAATGGTACCCAATTAAATATGCATTTATTGCCTAATTGAGATGCTAGTAAATCATGCCATAAATAACATTGGGAAAAAAATGATCCTACCAGATAATAATTACATATACAAGTTCAGTTAACACAAAAAAGTATCAGTAAAATGGTTCCATAAATAATGGTGTCCCTATTGATGAAAAATCCTTCATATCACACAACCTAAGCCTTCTATAACATGTGCATTTCAAAAGAGAAAGGATGTAGAAAACACAGCCCAATCCTCATGACGCTGAAGTTGATAGCGCATTGTGCTTTCTACCAGTTTTACAATGGTGAAGCCATAAGGTGTGGATTGCCTATGAAAGTTTTATGTCAGAAAAATGACTCTGGATGGCGGGTAGGGACTGAGGATAAGTCACAATTCAGCTATCTATAAGCACGTAGACTCACAGCTCCCAGGAATCTCTTTGTATGAGTTGCTGTCCATGAAGTGGATGGTGCCCAGAAGACGTATTTCTGCTTGTACAAAAAAGGCAGCAATCAGAAGGACACAGTAGGGATGGTGTGGGACAGCAACTTCGTCTTTTTTTATACGAGAGACAATATCTGAGATGTTTAAAGAGAGGAGCCAGAGCAGATACTAAAAATACCACTTTTAATAGAGATTATGTCAATACTGCCCAACAGGCTTCTTACATATCCCAGGTGACAAGAAGTAAACCAGTAAGATATATATATATATATTTTTTTCTTTTTGAGACAGAGTCTCGCTCAGTCACCCAGTCTGGAATGCAATGGTGCGATCTCGGCTCACTATGACCTCCACCTCCTGGGTTGAAGCAATTCTCCTGCCTCAGCCTCTTAAGTAGCTGGGATTATAGGTACACACCACCACGCCCGGCTAATTTTTATATTTTCAGTAGAGACGGGGTTTCACCATGTTGTTCAGGCTGGTCTCGAACTCCTGACCTTATGATCTGCCCACCTTGGCCTCCCAAAGTGCTGGGATTATAGGTGTGAGCCACTGCTCCTGGCCAACCAGTAAGATAATTTAAGGATCTCCCATTTGGCATGGTATAGGGACCTGCTAGGGTACTGTGAGGCATTCTGCAGAGGTCTGCTAGGACTTTGGTAGGCTAACACCTCAGTAAGCTGTGGTGAGGGGATATCTGCACAGTAGTAAAGCTCCACAAGAGACATGAGATTTTAGTTTGAGCCCAAGTGAGACACCTGCTAGAGTCTCCCAAAATACTGAGAAGACTGCTAGGAGATGGAGTTTCTATGAACTGGACATCAACATTTGGCTTGTTATGCTTAATAAAATCTCACATTCCTATAACAGACTTGGGATCACTAGCAACCTTTGGATTATAAATATATCTTGATTATTGTATATTTGTATCAATATTTCACTTTTGATTATTGTATACTTGTATCAATATTTCACTTTTCTACCCTATGTAAACTTTCAATTAATTGATAATAGTTAAGGATTAATAAGACAACAATACCACTTTTTTTTTTTTTTTTTCTGACACCTGTGTCTCACTCATCACCCAGGCTGGAGTGCAGCGGCACAATCACGGGTCACTACAGCCTCAACTTCCCAGGTTCAGGCGATCCCCCCACTTCAGCCTCCCAAGTAGCTGGGGACTGCAGACATGTGCCACCATGCCCTGCAAATTTTTGTATATTTTGTAGATATGAGGCTTTGCCATGTTGCATATGCTGGTCTTGAACTCCTGGGCTCAAGCGGTCCAACTGTCTCATCTTCCCATAGTGCTGAGATTACAGGTTTGAGCCACTATGCCCAGTGCACCACTTTCTTCATTACTGTAGCTTTCCATTAAGTCTGGAAATCACACAGGATTCATCTTCCCAATTTTTTCTTTTCAATGATATTTTGGCCACTCTAGTTCATTTCCATTTCCATATGAATTTTAGAATACGTTTGGCAGTTTTTATTTAAAAAAAAAAAAAAAAAAAAGGCCTGCTGGCCTTTCACAAATTGATTTTCAAATGTTAAGGGATCTTTGCAATCCTAAAACAAAATCTGCTTATTCTTGATATAGTATCCTTTTCACGTATCAATAGATTTTATTTGCTTGTTGTTTTAGAATTTTCACATAGGTATTCATGAGGAAGACTAGTCTGCAGTTTCGGGAGGGTTTTCTTGTGAATTTTTTTCCTGGTTTTGGTATTACAGTCATGGTTGCCTCATAGAATGGATTGGGAAACACAGCTTCCTTTTCCATTTTCTGAAAGAAATGTTTTGTAAAGTTTACTAGCAAAGTCATCTGGGCCTGGAATTTTCTTAGTGGGAAGATTTTTAACTCCAGATTTAATTTATTTGATATATATCAGGAAATTCAGATGATCTGTTTCTTCTTGAGTGAGCGTTCTTAGATCTCTTTCAAAGAATTTACCCATTTCGCCCTTAAACCTTAATATCATGAAATAAGGTTGTTCATATTATTATCTTATTATTCTTTTTTTTTTTTTTTTTTTGAGACGGAGTCTCGCTCTGTCGCCCAGGCTGGAGTGCAGTGGCGCGATCACAGCTCACTGCAAGCTCCGCCACCCGGGTTCACGCCATTCTCCTGTCTCAACCTCCCGTAGCTGGGACTACAGGCGCCGCCACCTCGCCCGGCTAGTTTTTTGTATTTTTAGTAGAGACGGGGTTTCACCGTGTTAGCCAGGATGGTCTCGATCTCCTGACCTCGTGATCCGCCCTCCTCGGCCTCCCAAAGTGCTGGGATTACAGGCGTGAGCCACCGCGCCCGGCCCTTATTATTCTTTTAACACCTTTAGAATCTGTAGTGATGTCTCCTCTTTCTATACTAGTATTGGTAATTTGTATCTTCTCCCTAACTTTACTAAGCCTGGCTAAAGGTGTATTTATTGATTTTATTAATTTTCTCAAAAAATCAGCTTTTGGTTTCAAAGATTTCCTCCAATTTTGGCCTGCTACCCATTTTATTGATTTCAACTCTGATCTTTATTATTTCCTATCTTCTACTTAACTTAATTCACCTTCTTTATCTATTTTTCTAAGGCAGAAGATAAAGTAAGTGATTTAAGACCATTTTTCCCTATCCTAATATGGATATTTAATGCTATGAATTTCTCTTCAAGCATTGTTTAGTAACACTACACAAAATCTGATATGTCATATGTATATTTTTGTTCAGGTCACTGTTTATTTTGATTTCCCTTTAGATTGCCTCTTTGATCCATAGGTTATTTATTAAAGTGTGGCTTATTTTCCAAGTGTTTAGACATTTTCATTTTCATTTTATATTTCTGTCATTTACTTCTAGTTTGATTCCACTGTGGTTGGAGAAATAACTTCAATTATCTTAAATTTCTTGATTAAAAAAATAGTCCAGTCCAGAATAGCTCTTTTATTGGTAATGCTTCCTTATGTAGTTGAAATTAACATGTATCCTGCTATTTTAGGATAGAGGGTTCTATAGTCACTAATTAAGGCAAGTTAGTTAATACTACTATTCAGATATTTAATAATTTTCTAGCTATTTATTCTGTCCATTATTGAGAGACTAGCACTGAAATCTTTGGCTATTTCTCCTTGCAATTCCATCAGTTTTTGTTTCATATGTTTTAAAGCTGAGGTGCATAAATATTTAATGTCTTCTTGATTAAGTCACCTTTTCTATTATGAAATTACCTTCTTTATCCCTGATGTATTTTTCTCTAGAATGTATTTGTGTGATATCAATATAGTTACTTCAGTATTCTTTAGATTAGTGATAGCATTCTGTATCTTTATCCTTTTTTTTAAGGAAAAAAATTACACTTTGTTTAAACATGCAAATATACCACGTGTTTTATATATTGAAAAGATAACATTGACAAAATTAAATCACAAATGAAAAACTGGGAAATCATTTACTGCATATACCATAGATGAATGGTTAATATCCTTAATTAATATACAGGAAAATGTGTTACAAATAATCAGAAATAAATGAACTTGAATTTTAAATAGTAAAAACACATGGACAAAAAAATAACAATGAACATTTATTTATTCCTTTTTCTTCTTTCTTTCCTTTTTTTTTTTTTTTTTTGTTTTTTTTTTTTTGTTTGTTTGTTTTAAGACAGGGTCTTGCTTTCTCCTGAGTGCAGTGGAGTGCAGGCTGGAGTACAGTGGTGTGATCACAGCTCAGTGCAGCCTCAGCCTCCCAGGCTCAAGTGATCCTCACACCTCAGCCTCCCAAGTAGCTGGGACTACAGACATGCACCACCGTGCTCAGTTAAATTTTTAAATTTTTTGTAGAGATGGGGCCTTGTCAGGTTGCCCAGGTTGGTCTCAAACTCCCGGGCTCAAGGGATCCTCCTGCTTCAGCCTCCCAAAGTGCTGGGATTACAGGTGTGTACTACCATTTATCCTTATTAACATATTTGTGTCTTTATATTTAAAGTGTGTTTCTTATAACACAGCCTATAATTTGATCTTATTTTTATTAACTGACAATCCCTGCCTTTGAACTGAGTATATTTAGAACATTAATATTTAATGTGTTTGATAGAATTAGGTTTAAACCTATAATCTATTGGTTTTTTTTATTTGTCCCAACTTTCCCTTTTCCTCTTTTTTCTGTCTTCTTTTGGAGTAATTGAAAATTTTTATTATTCTATTTCCTTTGCTGGCTTATTAGCTATAACTCTGCATTTCATCTTTTTAGTGGAAGCTTTAGGGTTTACAGTAACACTATAAAAGGGAAATCTTTATAACTTTGTATTTTGAAAATATTACAAATTCACAGACAGTTTTAAAGATAGAGAGGTCCTGTTTCCCTATCCTGCTGGTGACATTGGTAACCCATTTGTTACATCTTATGAAACTACATCATATTGTACTATACGATATTGACATTGATATAGTGTGTTCGTATAATTTTATGCCCTTTTATTACATGTCTAAATTTCTGTAACCACCACCACAATCCAGATACAGAACTAATTCACTGGAGATTTCTCCTTCATGCTGTACATTTATAGTTCTACCCATCTTTTTTTCTCCCACCATACTAGCAACAACCACCATATCTTTATACTTTTCTCATGGTGAAAGTGTTATGTAAATAAATAAAATCGTATAGTCTATACCTTTTGAGATTGTTTTTTCATTCAACAGTATGCCCTTGAGATTCATCCCAGGTATTATGTATATCGATAGTTCATGAAGTTTTTATTGCTGAATAGTTCCCATTACTGGTATCTCATAGTTTCTTTAACCATTCACCTACTGTAGATATTTTAGTTGTTTCTAGTTTTTGACTCATAAATAAAACTGCTGACAATAATTGTGTTTAGGTTTCTGGGGTTTTCTGTGGACATTAACTTTCATTTCTCTGGGATAAATGTCCAGAAATGTGATTGTTGACTCATTGGTAAATGTCTATTTATTTTCTTTAACAAACTACAAAAGTATTTGCCAGAAGAGTTGTGTCATTTGACATTCCCATAATCAATGTATGAGAGATGCACTTTTTATGCATCCTTGTAAACATTTGATATTGTTTCTATCTTAAATTTTATCTGTTCTAACATGTGTGTAATGATATCTTATTATAGTCTTAATCTGCATTTCCCTAACAGCCAGTAATGCCAAATTCTTTCCATGTTCTTAATTTCTTCCATATATCCTCTTTGGTAAAATATTTCTTCAAGTCATTTTAAAAAATTTTCTAAATGGATTGGTTTTTACTCTTTGACATTCTAAAATTGACAATAATTGTATATAATTATCACGTCCAACATGATGTTTTGAAAAATGTACACACTGTAGAATGGCTAACTCAAGTTAATTAACATATGCAGAACCACACACACTTATTTTTGTGGTAAAAACATTTCAAATCTACTTTGTTAATGATTTTCAAGGATACGATACAGAATTATTAACTACAGTCAGTCACTATGTTGTACAGTTGATCTATTGAACTTATTCCTCCTATCTAACTAAAACTTTGTATCCTTTGACAAACATTTCTTTACGCTTCCAGTTTCTGGTAACCACCATTTTACTTCTTTATAAATTTGTAGATATTAGTCCTTTATTAGATATGAAATTTGCAAATATTTTCTTCCACATTATAGCTTTTCTTTCCAGTATCTTAACAGGATTGTTCAGAGACCACATCTTTAATTTTTTTTTTTTTTTAAACTGAGTCTCACTCTGTCGCCCAGGCTAGAGTGCAGGGGCACGATCTCAGCTCACTGCAACCTCCACCTCCCTGGTTCAAGCGATTGTCCTGCCTCAGCCTCCCAAGTAGCTGGGATTACAGGCACGCATTACCACGCCTAGCTAACTTTTGTATTTTCAGTAAAGACTGGTTTTCGCCATGTTGGCCAGGCTGGTCTCGAGCTCCTGACCTCAGGTTATCCACCTGCCTCGGCCTCCCAAAGTGCTGGTATTACAGGCGTGAGCCACCATGTCCAGCCAAATTTTAATGAAGTCCAATTTATCATTTTTTTTATTTTATAGACCCTTGGGGGCATGTCACCAAGCTCTAGGTTTGAAAGATATTTTTCCTATAGGATTGCCTGAAAGTTGTACAGTTTTATGTTTTCAATTTAACCTGTGATCCATTTTGAGCTAATTTTTATGAGATGTGAAGTTGAGGTCAAGATTTATTATTTATTATTATTATTTTACCTATGAATAGCCAATTGTTCCAGCACCATTGGTGTAAAGACTGTCCTTCCTCCATTAAATTGCTTTTGCATTATCGGCAAAAATCAGTTGGTCATAGTTACCTGGGGCTATTTCTGTGTCTTCTCTTCCCTTCCATTGATTTAGGTATCTACATCTGAGCAAACACCATGTAGTGAGGATGACTGGAGTTACATAATGTCTTGAAACTAGGTACATTGATTTGTCCCACCTGATTTTTCTTTTTCAAAACTGTGTTAACTATTCTAGCTTCTTTGCTTTTCTATTCACATTTTGAGATAATCTTCTCTATATTTATTTTTAAAAGCTCTGCTGATATTTTGAAATTATTGCATTAAATCTGTGTGTCAATTTGAGCAGAAATGGCATCTTTACAAAGTGGAGTCTTTCAATCCATGAAAACACTATGCTTTTCCATCCATTTCCATCTTGGCCTTTTTCATCAGCATTTGATAATTTTCAGCATACAAGTCCTGTCAGATGCACACCTAAGGATTTCCCTTTTTTCTGGGTGATTAAAATGGTATTGTATTTTAAGTTGTTTTTATGTGTTTACTGCAAGAAATTTAGAAATTGCTTTTTGCAATGCGATTTCATATCCTGCGACTTTGGTGAGCTAACTTGTTGGTCCACAAAATGTGTGCAGGTTTTGCATTTTTGGTGTTTTCTATATAACCATGCAATCCACAAATAAGGATAGTTTTATTTCTTTATTTTAACCTGTATGCCTTTTATTTACATTTCTTGTCTTATTGCACTGTTTAGAAATTCCTTACTATGTTGAATAGAGGTGGTGTCTTGTTCTTATATTTAAGGGGAAATCATTCATTTGTACCATTACACACAATATTACATGTAGGTTTCTTGCACATGTCCTTTATCGAATTAATAAAACTGCTATCTATTCTTATTTTTTCTGAGAGTTCTGGCTGTGTATCAATTTTTTCAAACTTTTTCCTGCATCAACTAATGTGAGCATGTGATTTTTCTTCTTTAACCTACCAGTATAGTGATTAACATCAATTGATTTTCAAATACTGAATTAGTATTGCATTACTGGACTATTCCTCATTAGGTTGGGGTGCATAAATCTTTTTGTATATTGCTAGATTCTATGTAAAAATATTTTAAATAGTGTAAATTCTATATTGGGGATATTGCTTTGTAGTTTTCTTGTTTCTTTTGTTACTTTCTTTGTCTGGCTTTGTGATCAGAGTATAATGGCTTCATAAAATAAAGTCGAATGTGTGCCACCACCTTCTATTTTTAAGACAAAGCCTCGGTCTGTCGCCCAGGCAGGAGTGCAGTGGTGCAATCTTGGCTCACTGCAACCTCCGCATCCTGGGTTCAAGCAATTCCCCTGCCTCAGCCTCCCGAGTAGCTGGCATTACAGGTGCCCACCATCATGCCTAGCTAATTTTTGCATTTTTAGTACAGATGAGGTTTCACCATGTTGGCCAGGCTGGTCTTGAACTCCTGACCTCAAGTGATCCGCCCACCTCGGCCTCCCAGAGTGCTGGCAATACAGGCGTAAGTCACCGCACCTGGCCCACCTTCTATTTTCTAAAAAATATTTTGTAGAATTGGTATTAAATGTTTTAAAAATATGGGTAGAATTCTCCAATGAAGCCATTTAGACCTGGAGATTCCCTTGCCGGGGGCAGGGGGTGGAGGGGCATTAAATTACGAATTCAATTTCCTTAATAGTTATAGGGTTATTCAAATTATCTTTTGTATATTGGGTGAACTGTAGTTTGTGCTTTTCAAGGGAATTGGTTTAAGTTGTCAAATGCGTAAGTGCAGAGTTGTTAAGAGTAGTCTCTTATTATCCTTTTAATGTCTGCAGGGTCTATAGTAATATTCTTGGCTTCTTTCCTCATATTGTTAATTATTCGCTTCTTTTTTTTTTTTTTTCTATCATCCTTACTAGAAGTTTGCCATTTTCTTCTATATTTTTAAAGAACTAGCATTTCTCTATTGTTTTTCTGTTTTCAATTTCATTGACTTTTGCTCCAATTTTTATTATTTCCACTCTGCTGCTTGCTTTGGGTTTATTTAACTCTTCTTTCCCTGTTTTTATTTGAAGTGGGAGCTTATATTATTGATTTTAGAATTGTCATTTTTAAATTGAAAGCATTTAGGGCTATACATTTCCCTCTAAGGACTGCTTTAGCTGTGTCACACAAATTTTTATACATTGTACGTTTATTTTCATTAAGTTCAATGTCATTTTTAAAATGAGACTTCATTTTCAACTCATGGATGACCAAGAAGTTTACTGTTTATCTTCCAAGTGTTTGAGATTTTTTCCTGTTCTCTTTATGTTATTAATTTCTGGTTTGATTCTACTGTTGTCAGAGAGCACACTCCAAGATTTCACTGTCTTTACATTTGCTGACATTTATTTTATGGCCTAGGACATGGTCTCTCAAGGTATATGCTCTATGGGCTCCTTAAAAGAATTTGTACTCTGCTGTTTTGGGGTAAAGTGTTCTGTAATTGTTGATGACATCCTGTTGGTTGATGGTGGTGAGTTCTCCTCTATCCTTCCTTACATCCTATATGGTCATTCTATAACTTGTTGCAAGATGGATGTTTAGGTTTACAATTATAATTGTGGGTTCATATATTTGTTTTTCTTTCCATTATATATGTTTTTGCTTCACAGATTTTACAGCTCTTTTATTTGATGCAAACACATTTAGAATTCCTATAAATACTCTCCTGGGTTCTTACTCTCCTCTCTGGTGCTCTATCCTCAGAATGACAGGTACCTTGGTCCCTGGACCCTCAGTTCCACTTCCTCAATACAGGGAGTACTGCAGGCTTCACCTGAGTTCCCCTCCTCTCCTCATGGAAACGCTTAAGGCAGTAAGCTGGGGCAGTGAAAGGACTCATCTCCTCTGCTCCTGTCAAGGATCGCTGTCCATCTTTCTTGGATGTACAGTGTTGTGCAAACCATTGTTTCATGTGTTTTGATCATCATACAGTCATTTAAAATGAGAGGTTAAATTTGGTCGTTATTACACCATCTTGACCAGATGAAGATGTCTGACTTTTTTTTTTTTTTTTTTTTAAGAATTACTAGAAAAAAAGACAAGCCCTTTGTGTTTTTGTTTTCTGCTGTACACACACGTGATTATTCCCAGTGGCAATAGTTAGAATTTATTTAGCACTTTTCTCTGGGTCAAGCATTGTGCTAAGGAATGTTTACTTATTATCTTATTTAACAAATGTTTAAATGTAACTTAGGCTTCATGGTTTCCCCCATCTCTAAAATATTATCGTATATTTTGTTTGGGAAAAGACTGCAGTGTCCTAAATAAAAAGAGTTAACTAAATGAAATATAAACAATCTTGATATAAGATACCTTTCCTCTTATTAATAAATGGACTATTATTTAAATCCTGTATATCATTTGTGTACCTAGACGTTCATCCAACCTAAGGCTGTGGGACATTTTGAGGAAAAAACCTAGCCTATATTGAACCTGATCAACACTCTTCACTCTTCCCAACTGTATTTATTTGCTCAGCCCTCACATCCAACGAGCCTCAGGCGAGAAAACACATCCTAGAAGCAGAGTCCAGATTTAAAACTGAGGTTGAGCAGCAGTGACTTCCAGAAAGTTCGTAGGCACCGCGTAGTAGCTGTTCTGCCTAGCTGAACTGGACAAGGAGTAACATGTCTGTTCTTTTTAACTTTCGAATATTTGAATTCTATTTTAATACTGTGATGCACATTTACCTGCAGGCCCAAGATTTCTTCTAGGTTTTACCTGGTAATTTAAACAACAGATAAATCTGATGCATTTTTATACTTCTAAACAAGAAATCTATCAATAACATATAAGGGCAGGGATCATCGCAAGTGAACTGTTGTAGGAAGAAATACAGAGAGATGCAAAAAATATCATAACACTTTATCTATTCAAATGATATTGCGTTATTTTTCACTTGACCTTTAGCTGAATAGCCCTAATTCTTGCCAATATTCTTTACAGCTTTGCCTCTGTTGTTTCCCCTATTGTAAACCCTATGAAGGCAGGGACTGTCTTAGTATTGATTTTTTAGTGCCCACTGAAGTATCTGACACATGGTAGGTTTTCACTGAATACTGCTTAAATGAGGCTCCTCTTTTCAGACAGTTCCATGTCAGGGATAAGTGGCGAACACAGGGCACACAAGCTGTCGCTTCCCAATGCTACGTTCACAGCAGACACCACTAATCCATTATGGCACTCTTCCCTGCTAAGTCTATACCTGGGCTCCCAATCAATTACTTCAGACTCCAGGTATCCCACTTTCCAGGGTATCCACATCTGGAATTCACATGTATGAATACAGCATTCCACACGTGGTCAGAACCACCACATGCTACAAATCACAACCTCTCCTTCCAAACTGGTTTTCTCAGTGTGGAGATTCATTAAAGAACTAAAAGTAGAACTACCATTTGATCCAGTAATTCAACTACTGGATATCTACCCAGATGAAAAGATGACATTGTTTGAAAAAGATACTTGCACATGCATGGTTTATAGTGGCACAATTCACAATTGCAAAATCGTGGAACCAACTCAAATGCCCATCATTCAATAAGTGGATAAAGAAACTGAGGTATGTATATATATGATGCAATACCACTTAGCCATAAAAAAGAATGAATTAACAGCATTTGTAATGACCTGGATGAGATTGGAGACTCTTATTCTAAGTGATGTAACTCAGGAATGGAAAACCAAACATGATGTGTTCTCACTGATATGTGGGAGCTAAGCTATGAGGATGCAAATGCATAGGAATGATACAATGGACTTTGGGGATTTGGGGGAAAGAGTAGAGGGGTGAGGGATAAAAGACTACAAATACAATGTAGTGATGGATGCACCAAAATCTCACAAATCACCACTAAAGAACTTACTCATGTATCTAAATACCAACTGTACCAAATAACTTATGGAAAAATAAAATTAAAAAATAAAATAAACTGGTTTTCCATGGTAACAACATAGACATAAATTGTATTTATGTCTCCTTGCATGGCTAAAACAATTTGAAATAGGTAATATTGGGTACATGAGAAAATGTTTGGGTGACCATGCTGAGATTCCTAAATCCCTTTTTAAAAAAAAAAAAAAGTTAATTCACCTGAGCAGCCCAACTAGGGAAGTAAACATAATTATTCCAAAAATTACAGCAAAAGGCAAAAAAAATGACAACAAAAACTACCTCATTCTTCAACCATCTGCTTATTTCCAGAGGTCTCAGGAGGAGGGCCTGTGAATGATGTAACCAATGTTCCAGCTGAAGGATTCGGGAGAGGAACCACAGATCACCACCCATGCCACTCGGGGACTATCATAGTAGACTCCTGCCTTGGGGCTTCTCATAACCAAGTTTCAGCTTTTAGGAGAAATGCAACCTCTAGGGATTTGAGAGAGTCTCAGCATAGTTACCCAAACATTTTCTGATCTATCCAATGTTACATGACTTCTGTTTCAAGTTATTTTAGCCATGCAATGGGACATAAGCAAATACAAGTCACGTCCGCGAGGCGAGAAATAGTTGAACGGCAAACAGTAGCTACCACTTAAAGGTCTCCGAATAAATAACTGTTGAATATGTATTCTCTGAAGATTTAGTCTCTGACAGGCACTGCAGAGACTAAGATAGAAAAATATCTATCCACTTGCCTATTTACAACTTTCCAACCTTAAAAGGAAAGCCCTGAATAGCAGGTACAAGCTCCCTAGCTGACAGCACTAAGTAACCAGGTTTCGAATTTAAGTAACTCCACCAATATGACCCCACTGGTGAGTGGCTGAGTTGGGTAGGAGCCAAGTGTAATTAACTTCTGAACCATGCCCTTTCCATTAAACCATGTGCATCTAGCAATAAACCACCAGTTTGGTTTTCATTGTTGATGTTGTTGTTGTTGTTGTTGAGACAGGGTCTCACTCTGCCACCCAGGAAGGAGTGTATAGAGTTGTTTAATCATGGCTCGCTGCAGCCTTGACTTCCCTGGCTCAAGTGATCCCTCCCCCTTAGTCTCCCAAGTAGCTGAGAACACAGGCATATGCCGTGCTACCACACCAGGCTAATTTTAAAAAAGAAAAAAATTATAGAAACCCAGTCTCACTAGGTTGCCCATGCTGATCTTAAAGTCCTGGGCTCAAGTGAGGAAACACATCCTAATAACACATTCTAATAACATTTACCAGGCATCGAGAACTACTGAAAATGACTCATCTTTTCCTTGTTGCGCCTGTTTTGCTTTATGCATGTAGATTTCGTAAGAAATATTTTCCACAAATCTTAAGTACAATTTATATTGTCCCGGTTGGATAGGAGTAAAGGGAGGAGGAGAAAAGAGAGAAGAACTGAAGTCTAGTGCTACTTTCTGACTCTTCCCTCACAAATAAGATAAAATCTGTGTAGAATGAGAGAAGAAACTATCACAAAGCAAAGAATGTTTGAGGAATAGAGACCTAGCTCCAGAGAGTTTAGGAGAGTAGTTAAGAACACAGTCTTAATTACACGGACTGAACTCCTAGTTGGGCCACTTGTACTTTGGGAGAATTCAAGTAAGTGATTTAACTTCCAGGACCCATGTCCTCAGCTGTAATGAGGCGATACCACGACCTTTATCGTGAGGATTAAATGAGATAATCCACATAAAGGAAATGGCTACATAACTGTCAGTGTTCAGTAAATTAGAGCTGTTATGATCAATGATTAGCAATCTTGTGAATTCAAAACTGAGCCCAGAGGATAGTCTTTCTTCCTTCTGAACAAAGAATATACATCTATACCAGCCCTCCCAGGCACATTGCTTAACAAAGGGCATTCATAGATATTCAATGGGAGTTGGACAGAGGGGTCAGACATCACACAATTGCAGAGCTGCATGGATGTGGGCTGAAATCAAAAGCATAAAAAAAGTCAAATAAACCTGTTGAACCCTGCGTAATTCTGGCAGATCCCTGTGCAATTCTGGTAATAAGATTGGAACTTCATATCCAGGCAGCTGGGTAAAAGTTCTCTAAAACGACCATGGCAAGAAACACAAGCACGTGTTCAACTGTAATGATGTGCCAGGGACGGAACGCTGTGTCCTACAAACTTTGTCTTTACGGCAACCCTTAAAGATAGACAAAGATGCTATTCAGACTGTCTAAGAACTGAAACCCTGTACAGGATAGTGCTGACAATCAGAACCAACACTGGCCACGAGTTCTGGGTGAACGTCAGCCCTGGAGTGAGCTCCTGCTTTCCAGCAGCAAGTCACAGAGATGGGAGTAGAACCCAGCTTTGACAGATTTTAGAGATCAGAATTTTTTTTTAAGACAGGGTATCGCTCTTTTGCCTAGGCTGGAGTGCAATGGTGTGATCTCAGTTCACTGCAGCCTCAAGCTTCCGGGCTCAAGCGATCTGCTCATCTCAGCCTTCTGAGTAGCTGGGACTACAGGTGCACACCACCACGCCTGGCTGCTTCCTCTAAGGAGCTCAGGTTTTTAACTACTGCAGGCTACAACCATTATTTATATTTGCTACAAATTAATTATTAAATGGTTCATTATAAAAATATTGACTAGCTTGACCTAGCAAATTCTCCTATTGCCCTTATAAAACTCACCAAGAAACCTTTTTTAATTTAATTTTCAGGAAGGCTATAGGACTGAGTGGGTTCAGGTGACAGGCACAGGCTTTGCTCTGACACATGGATATACAGATCAGTTCAGCATATCTGGATTATGGAAGGATGGAAGGACTACATATATGCCCAAGTCACATTTCTGTTTCTATCACACTGAAGGCCAAATTTCAAAAATGGGAGTTTGCCAGGGCTCTGGCACCTGCTAATAAATAAATAGTGAAGAAGCACTTTCTAATGACGTATGGGAGATGACGGGTTAGCTTTGCTCATTATTCACATTTTGATATTTGTATTCAACAGTGCTTATATTCATACCTTTATGTTTTCAGCATCTGTTTATGTAAGAGGGAGCCCTAGATGTTGACATTTCTTAATAAGTTAATTTTTAAAAAGACTATGTACCCAATCTTTAAAAAATGCCAATAAAGAAATTATAATTCCTTCTGCAAATAAATGTGTAAAAGTAGCTTTTACTTTATTCAGAAATTAGTATTTTCATAATTTGTCATGAAATATCACACATAGATTAACAAACTTTCAGATGCAAATTTGTTGTGAAAAGTTTACATAAGGGCTGTCCGAGGTAAAACAAAAACATGAACAAAAAAACTCCACCTCATTATTTACTCTTTAAAAATGTAGGTGTGCCGCATGTACAGAGGCACTGGCAGAATGTACTAGTTCTCACGTGGCATAAATCAGGCTTATGTGCTTTAGGCAACAGAGGATGTCAGCATTCTATATAAATGCTAAATATTCACCTTGCTCTTCTCTCCAACGTCACTGTCCTTGCATTAACACAGAGGGTCCCTGCCTTGCAGACCTACTGTGTGCACTAATCGTGGAGGAAAGTCTGCCTATTCAGGATGAAAAGCAATTGCCTGCCACACTAAATCTGTTTCCTAGATTACAATACTAAGCCCATCTCCCTGGAAGAGATACTCAAAGAACCAGGTGACCTCACCATCCTCAATCAACTCCCCAGTGCAGGTGCAGTGCAGGTGCCTGGGCCAGGGAGGTCACCTGCCTCGGGGAAGCTGATTCCTAGCAAGGAATGCTGCCTCTGTCAGAGACTCGCTCTCTCATGAGAATCTGAACTGGAGCCTGGGGCCAAGAGAGTGAATTCTCGAACTGGAATTTCAATGTGGATTCTTGGCCAAATCTAACACCACTGTAATCCAGTTACATGCCAGCTGAGACTGCAGAGAAGCAGAAACTCTGAGTAAGTAGGGGAAGCCAGTCTTTGGAAAGGAGGAGGGATCAAGATGCTTAGGGGGAAGAGACCAGAAACTATGCAGAAGAGTCAGATGCAAAGGGAAGACCAAAAGAGAAACGGAAGAAAGGTTAAAAGAGAGGTAGATCTCAAGCCGTAGCTTGAGTCATTCCAATACAGTTACCAGAATTTACCTAGATCCTTTAAAAAAAAACCTTCCCTTTTGATTCAAATTTGGTTTTAGTAGGCTCAGCTAATTTCATACATTACTCCTAGATGTCAGATTTTAACTGTCTGTGCAAGAAAACATAGGAACACAAAGATACTTTGTTTGTTTGGATTCCCCTAGAGGCAGACAACGAGCCAAGGATTTTAGAACAAGTTGCTCATTTTGGAAGGTAGGAAACAGCAATGGGGAAGGGAGAAACGGAGAAATCAGCACAGGGAAGAAAAAAAGCATCATTTAATAAAAGATGGGCTAAGAAGCCAGATACATAATGGGCCTAGTCATGTGGGAAAACTTTCAAAACATGTGCCTCAGCGTTATCCTACCCATGGGGTGAGGGAGCTGGGGTATTTACACTCCAGCTCCCAGGAGCCATTGGTTGAGGGCTGTTCCCTGGAGTATTAATTGCCTCACAATTCTCATCTCCTATTGTACATGGGCAAAGCAACTTCCATAATCCTGGGAAATACTTTCAAACACAGATGCTTGCAGCTAGAAGTCTGCAAGAGCACAAAAAAGATGGCAAACCCAGAGGATGAAGGAGAGAGAGTAGCAGTGTGCTACAACAGATAAGACGTGGGGTCACTGATCCCCTGTTTCTAAAGTATAGTCATGCCCTATATATCAACGATCCACAATGATATATGATCAGTATCTGTCTATGCTTGCAGCAATATTTTTGTGTCCCTTTTAGTTGTGCAGAACTCCACTTCCCACCTCATCTTACCATTTCCCATTAGCCTTCAGCATTTGGATTTAGTTCCTCTAGGATCTGATCTGTATCTTCCCTATATTCTTGCCCCTTCGGTAATTCTAGCTGTCCTCAGCAGTTCCTCTGTATTCATCTTCTAATTCAGGCTTTCCAAGGGAAGAATATAACCAGTTTTCCAAAGGAAAAGGATATTCCTGAGTTAGGAATTTATAATCTGCCTTCTGATCTGGGTTGCAAGACATAACCTCTCTTTTGTTATCTCTAACATCAATGATACCAACAAAAGTAGTGTTTCCTCATTCCTGGTTCTTGGATCATTGTGGAGTTAGCTGGGAGCCTGTCAAAGATATAAATCTCCACACCCCATACGTGGGAATTCTAATTCAAGGAGGCAGGTTGGGGTCTGGGAATCTTTAGTAAAGTCCACTTGTGGCTCTGCTCCTCAGCCACATATGAGAAACTCCTAGTAAATGAAATCTAAGCCATCTTCCAACTCTACAATTCATAATCCACTAAATAATCAGTTTTGTCTGTTTACCCCTAGCAGTGACCTTAAAAATGGTTTGGACAGTGGCATTTCATCTAAGAGTTATAACTTCATCATGATTGAAGATTTTCCACAAAATGACCAGTCTTCACATTAAACAATGATATCACTATCACCTCTGAATCCAATCCCTTTTTCAGGACTGTAGATAGTGAGATACATAGATAGAGAGATACATAGATAGAGAGATACATAGAGAGAGAGAGAGAGAGAGAGAGAGAGAGAGAGAGATACACAGAGAGAGAGATTGTTAGATTAGATAGACAGGTAGATAGATGGATAGATTAGACAGATAGGTAATTAGACAGACGGACAGATAATTAGATAGATTGATAGATTAGATACAGATGAGATAGATCATAGATTCACAGATGATAGAGACAGAGAGATTCCACGTGCTCACTGCTTACTATATGATGTATTTCTTATTCTAAATTGGGCACAAATGAGATTCAAGGATTCTCACCATTGCTACCCCCATCCTTAGGGCTTTACACTGGTGTACAATTCTACCATCTCCCTAGATGAACCATTTATATTTGTTCAGGCTTTGTTCCCAAGTCCCCTCCTCTTCTCCAGATGGATAAAGAGTTATAATTATTGAAGGCTTCTTTTAGGGAAGCAAATACTTAAGTCAAAGGAAGCAGGAATTGCAGAGGTAGAGACATGTCCTTCTAACAGGCAGCCCAGGAATATATAAAGAGCATCAAGATTATCTCCATGATTATTTCCAAGCTCTCCAAATTACTTCCTAGACAAAAATGTTCAACAAGTAGAGTCATTTGTTGGCATCAGGATCTGAATTTTTGATAAGCCATTCTCTCTTCTCGGAATCAGGCATCTTGTACGTTTTACATGTTGTACCTCCCGGGCCATTATCCTTTCTAAGTGGCTTTCTTCCAAACTCCATTTGTCCCATGATACTTCAGCATTTACCACGAGAAGTATCTCTACCTTGTAGACACTAGAAACAAACTCATCCTAAACTAACGCAGAGCATGACTTTAAACCCAACTCCCAAGTAAGGTGGAATTCTGCTTTCGTGTGTCACTCTACCTTCCAACAAACTAATCCGAGGTCATATATTAAGGGTTGCAAGTCTAAAGTTAGAACAGAATGAGATACTGTCTATACACAGCCAAGAAGCCTTTAGAAGCCCATTTCCCTCTAGGGTTTTGATAATAATCCCAGAGGCAGAAGTATTAGGCTTTCCAGGCAGCTGCCTATAAACATCTTCTTTGTTTCTATGTCTAAATTGGCACCTTAAAACTTTTTAATGGATTGGTGGGAAGGCTCCTACAATACTATCTTCCTCACCTTTTAGCCATCAGAACACCTATAAGACTGTAGAAGATAACAGGTACTTGATAAACAATTTTATTAATGAGTGAGTGAATGGCTGAATTATATTTACCTTGTTTCTCTATGCTATACATTAGAATCAGCTGAGGAGCTTTTAAAAAAAATCTTGATCCTCAGGCCCCAATCTCAAATAAATTAAATCAGAATCTCTGGGGTCTGGTGACCCCAATTATACACATGTAATTATATATATCTCCCAGGTAAGTCTATTTTGGAAAGATGGATGAAAACTAAAAAGAAAAGATCAGCAAAATCATATAAAGAACTAAACTCCTTAGTTTAGTATTTCCATTTCAACAGAAGCTATTTACTTCTGAGGCCACTGGGAATATGTGAGAAACAGGATCAAATGAATTATTTAAAGTTATCCCCATATGCTTTGTTGATCGTATTAACAGAAATGAATGCTGGTAAAGTGACACTACTTTGACTAAACGTGTGTGCATGTATACATATATACGTGTGTGTATGTATGCATATGTATACATGCACTATATATATCATATCTAAAAATTCATCAGTTCTTCTTTCGCCACTGTTTTGAATGCTACATGAATTAGATTAACTATTCCGATTATGCAGATAAATTTAGCGTAATGACCTACAATTACTTTAATGGCTTTGAAATTCAGAAGGTAAGAAGACACCGTGTTTCTTCTATTGAGCATTAAATATAAAATGCCTCTGATCGACTGTCATGAAAACCCAATTTTATTGCTATTTGAATTATTCAGAATCAATATCCAACATTAGCCAGCTTGGGGCAGCTCAAATATGAGGCAGCTTCTGAAAGCAGTGCTTCCCTCTATTGAGTAATTGTGCTTTGTGTGGGGGATAATGAGCTGTTTGCTACATGTCACCACTTCAGATGCATTGAGAATTAACAACTTTATCTTCCCTTTATATTATGTAATAAAAGGGATTACTTCATAGCGATGAACAATTTCCAAGGTTATGAAACATTCAAAATACAGTTGGGCTCAAGGAATAGCCTCTTCTACAAGAAGAAACAAAGGACAAGACATTGGGTTTTAACTGTTTACACAAGAGAGAAATTTGCTCAACTTACGTTTTTCACTATTTGATAAGTAAATTGCAACCTTGTATTTCCCCAAGCTGAAAACTGCTTAAAGGCATAAATACCACGATGTAGCAGTCCTGCAGCAGCTTCACTTAAGGTGATACAGTGACTGTAAGAAGTGACACTGCTTGAAGTAATTTTCCAAAAAGCATAATAAATGGATATAAAAACAAAAGTCAAAACTAATGATAAACTATGAGCCATTTATTGATGTTCACTTTGTGGCTGGCTCTATGCTAAAATCCTGACTGCAGTAAGTCACTTAGATCTCAAAACAAAACTGTGAGGATGGAAATATTACAATGTCTTCAATTTACAGATGAGGAACTTAAAGAGACCAAAAGAATTTTCTTCCCTTCATCTCTATGCGTACGTGGTAGAACTATGATTCCAAAACAGGCTGCATGATTTCCAAATGGAATCAGGTAAATACCAGACTATACGTTAACCCCACTAACATGCCTGAGAAGGAGGAACAGAGAAACAAAGTCAAACGCCCTGGAAAACATTAAAGACCTCAAATGCCTGTCAAAAAAATATTGGATAAATTCCACTGAACTCAGCGACGTACTTCATAGAGAAACTCACATGTGTCAGCCTGTTTGACAGGTGTATCAGCGACATTTGTAAGTAGACACATTCCTCAATCCTTAAGGAAGGAGGAGGTAGAAGACCCTATCCCAAATTCACACTGAAACTTAGTATAGCAATAAAACTCCACTCAAGCATAGGTCCCAAGAGCTGTTTGTATGGTTCCCTCTCCCCTCATTAAAGTTCTGGCTCAGGCTAATAAATCAGTGTACAATTTGCATATAATCCAGTTTGTGCCCTGTGCTTCATCTGGTGTAGGTGGAAGCAGCAGGGAGATATGAAGGAAAAAAAAAAAAAAACCCAGTAACAATTGTAAAATGAAGACTAATGAGAATCTGGATACTTAAGAAAATATGCTTTAGATAGTTTCTATTAGGTTGATGCAAAAGTAATTGCGTTTTTTTGTTTGTTTGTTTTTGCTACTGAAAGAAATGGCAAAAAATGCAATTAATTTTGCATTAACCTATTATTACCTTTTAGAAGTGGCCAGAAATGTCCAGTCTGCAGGTTGGAGGATTGTCAGAATTGCAGGAGAGTGAGTCTCACCTCTTCTTTCTGTGGAATTGTGATTTTTGAAGGCAAATGTATACACATGTGTGTTTTATATGTGTGTGTGGTGTGTGTGTGTGTGTGTGTGTATGTGTGTGTGTGTGTGTTCAGTCCAAATACCTGAAGGTCATGAGGAACTCTCATTGTATGTCATTATTTCTCTGGGTCTGGACTGCCTCCCTGTCTCTGGATAGCACACAGGCTGTGCCATTAGAAAGTGTTAATTGTGTCCTGAACGTGTCCTTTATTTCCCTCCTCAGCCATTTATAGCACAGCCAATAATAATTCCCAAGCCACCCCCAAATCATCCCACAGAGAGAACTTGGTGTTCCTTAAAACTAGCCAGATATATTAGGTACCCTGGTAGGGAACATAGCAATTACGTAAGTTAATGATATTCAAAGACATAAGTTTTAAGAAGTAGCAGTCACTGCAGAAGGAAGGGAAAATGCACAGGCAAGCCCAGGGGTCCAGTCCAGACGCTGATCAGCAAGCTTGTTGTCTGCGCAGGCACACCTGTTTGAAATCACAGTGTTTGCTGACATGGTGGAATATGACCAGGAAAGCAGCTATGTACATTAAAGGCATCGTTCCCTTGTCTCATTTTTCACAAGAACCTGAACATGTCCAGGCAGTGTACTTTGATTTCAGTTTATCCAGTGATAGTTCCACCTGCACCTACTTGGGAATGGGAAGAGCTAAAACAGATCTTAAGACAAGTCATGACTGTATCTCCTTTGCAAAGTTAAAAAAAAAAGAAAAAGATAGCCTTTTATTTTTATTTGTGTTTTCTTTTTTGGCAAATGCAAAAATTTGCTTTTGCCTCTTTACAGGTAGTAATGTGAAAGCACACTACTTAAAAACCTAATGGGAGTGTTACAAAAAACCAGAGTCACAATGAATTCAAAAAATTTCCCTTACTGGGGTAGGGGGTAGGAAACAGTGGTATTCTAGAGCAAACGGATGAGATCTTGCTATGCATGAAATGCAGGATCCATTTTTAATAACAGTAAAAAAGGAAATTTACTGCCCCCTCCTGGCTCTGTGTAACAAAGTTCTCTCATATTTAACGCTGAATAACATAATTATGTAGGAGTCAACACCGAACAAATCTTAGTTCCTCTCTCTTTGCCGAGAGAGAGCAAGGGTGATTTGCAATGCTGAAAGGATAATGAAAGGGCCAGTGTTATTACTTAACATAAAAAATAGATTTCCTGGTTTCCCTCAAGTGTTTATCATCGGATACAGGGAACAATATCAAACTGAATTACCAAGTATCATCTCTGATAAATCAAATGAGAAACACTGCTGGAAAAAAGGCAAACAGTATTGTACAACCCAATGCTCGAAGAGCACACACAGCTCCAGAAAATGGCTTAAAATGATAGAATTTTCAACATTTTTGGTTCATTTATAGAAAAGGAAAACAGAGGGAAATCTACCCTGAATATGGAGTTTTAGAAGAACTAATCTCAACTCTTTTTTTTAAGTGAAAGCAAATTTATTAAGAAATTAAAAGGAATAAAGAATGACTACTCCATAGGCATAGCAGCCCCAAGAGCAGACGGTTGGCTATTTTTATGGTTATTTCTTGAGTACATGCTAAATGGGGTGGATTATTTCTGAGTTTTCCAGGAAAAGGGTGGGCAATTCCCAAAACTGAGGGTTCATCCCTTAAGGCTGAGACCCACTGGGCTGTATTCCCAGTAGGCTGGGCATTGTGAGTCACAGGATGAGACAGATGTTCGGCACCAGGTACAGGTCACAAAGACCTCGTCAGTAAAAAGATGCCATAAAAAGCTAGCCAAGGCCGGGCGTGGTGGCTCAAGCCTGTAATCCCAGCACTTTGGGAGGCCGAGATGGGCGGATCACAAGGTCAAGAGATCGAGACCATCCTGGCTAACATGGTGAAACCCCATCTCTACTAAAAAAATACAAAAAAAAAAACTAGCCGGGCGAGGTGGCGGGCACCCGTAGTTCCAGCTACTCGGATGGCTGAGGCAGGAGAATGGTGTGAACCTGGGAGGCGGAGCTTGCAGTGAGCTGAGATCCGGCCACTGCACTTCAGCCTGGGCGACAGAGCGAGACTCCATCTCAAAAAAAAAAAAAAAAAAAAAAAAAAACGCTAGCAAAAACCCACCAAAACCAAGAGGGCAACAAAAGTGACTCCTGGCTGTGCTCACTACCCATTATACACTAACTGTAATGCAACTGCATGCCAAAAGACACTCCCACTAGTGCCATTACCATTTACAAATGCTACAGCAATGTCAGGAAGTTACCCTACAAGGGTTTGGGGGAGGGAGAGCATTAGGAAAAATAACTAATGCATACCTAGGTAATGGGTTGATAAGTGAAGCAAATCACAATGGTACACATTTACCTATGTAACAAACGTGCACATCCTGGATATGTACCCCAGAACTTAAAATTAATTAAAATTTTAAAAAATGTTACACTATATGGTCTAATCTGAACTCTTAAATGTTGACTTTGAGGCTGTCTTAGTCTATTCAGGCTGCTATAACAAAATTCCACAGACTGGGTGGCTTCTAAATAACAGAAATGTATTTTCTTACAGTTCTGGAGGCTGGGAAGTCCAAGATCAAGGTGCTGGTAGATTTGGTGTCTGGTGAGGGCCTGCTTCCTGGTCCATAGAAGATGCCAGCCAGGTGCGGTGGCCTACGCCTATAATTCCAGCACTTTGGGAGGCTGAGGCAGATGGATTGCCTGAAGTCAGGAGTTCAAGAACAGCTTGGCCAACATGGTAAAATCCCGTCTCTACTAAAAATATAAAAATTTGCTGGGCATGGTGGTGTGCACCTGTAATCCCACCTACTGCGGAGGCTGAGGTAAGGGAACCGCTTGAAGCCGGGAGGCGGAGGTTACAGTGAGCTAAGATCACACCACTGCACTCCCAGCCTGGGTGACAAAAGTGAAACTCCATCTCAAAAAACAAACGAATAAACAAACAGACAAACGGAAGATGGCTTCTCACTGTCCTCATATCAGGACAAGGGAAGGAGGTCTGTGAGGCTTCTTTTATAAGGGCACTAATCCCATTCATGAAGTCCCTGCCACCATGACCTCATCACCTCCTAATACTATCACCTGGAGTATAAATATTTCAACATATAAATGTTCAGGGTACACAAATATTCAGACCATAGTAGAGGCAAATATCTACTTCTCCCAAATGGTTAAGTGAAAATCGCGCTTGCCCTCAGCAATGGGACAAAGTGGAGGCCACTTCCAACTTCCCATTTTCCTGATGGACCACGACTGGGTGAATGTTCTGTATTTGGCCAGGGTGTGGAATTGGGAACAATGGTGAGGACCCAGTGCAGGACACACGGGTCAGTAAGCTAAGATCCTGAGTACATAGTCGGAAGACTCCCCAGAAATCTAGGTGACCCTCATCACCAGGTTCCTATGTAACTGCAAAAAATATATATATCTTCACATGAGACAGATGCAGCTTTCTGTAAGTCATTCCTTGTTTTCAAAATGAAACTATTGGCTCCTCAAAAATACTAATATATGTACACAGTAAAATTAAAATAAAGATCACAGCATACAACAGTGCTCACTCAAGACATCCCCTACTGCTGTCCACTTCTCCAGAGGAAACCAATGATTGGTGTTAGAACCTTCCAGAAATGTTATGCACATACAAACACAATCTGTAATTGTATTGCTTTGTCTACCCAAATCGAAACCTATAATATAAAACATTTTGCCCTTTTGAGTGTTCACCAATAATGTATCTCTGAGATAACTCCACAGTGGTATCTCTAAGTCTTGACCTTTTTAACCCACAGTTGCATGCTGTACTCAATGTTATAACCTGCCTATACTCAATGAATCCTCACAACCACTCTGACACAGTAGGTGCCTATATTAAATCATTGTCCAGGTAAGAAACATGAGGAAACTGCTTGCCCAAAGCCACACAGTATTAGCGGGACAGCCACAATGTAAACCCCAATGCCCACGCTTTTATCCACTATATTACACTGCCTTCCTAAATATCAGCTACTACCGAGTTTTACAGAGCATTAGCAACCAAGACAAATGGGTTGTGAAAACTCTGATGTCCACATCACCACTCATGGGACATTGCCCATCCCCTCCCCAAAGGCTTGGCAGCTCTCCGGTCCTTTCCGCTTAGCTCTGATGGGAGCTACTTAGGGGGTGACTAATAAAGTGTCAAATACCAGCACTTGCAGAACTCCTGTCTTGCCTAGAAGCAGAGGGCCTCCTCGTCCCCAACCACAGATATTCACTCTACCCCACGGGGGACCAGACCAGGCACAGATGTCAGTGTACCAAAGCTACATTTGGATTTCTTACTGATAAATATTGCAGCCCATGTACCCATCTGGCCGCTGAGATAAATAATGTAAAAATGAAGATATGGCTACATAATTCATGTAGTATTGATGAACAGGGCCCTTAATTCAGACTGCTCCCACAAATCATTTAATTATGGGTTGTACAACTGCAAGAGAGACACAGAATTTTAGCCATATTTAAATGGTTACCAGTTGCATATTTTCAAGTACACAAGACAGAAACTTAAGGACCTCTTGATTATTCTAAAGAAGTCTGTAAGTTCTCATTGATATCACACAAACATGGTACTGAGTATAAGAAAACTACTTGTTAGGGCAAAATGCCATGTATTTATCTACATGGTAAATATTCCATCAGTGCAATATGCCACTTTCATCAGAAAGGAGTGGATGGAGGAGAATGAGACGTTTCCAGCTGCTCTGCAAATAACATACTTCCTAAGGACATGGCCAAGATTACTTAGAACGACCTCCTCACACCTGTTATAAACACTGCTGCCAAAACCAACAAGCAAACAAAAACAGAAAATAACGAAAGTTGGAGAGGCCGTGGAGAAATAGAAATGCTTAGGCACTGTGGGTGGAAATGCAAAATGGTTTAGCCTTTTGGAAAACACGATAGTGGTTCCTCCAAAACTTACAACTAGAAATACCACATGATTTCGTAATTCCATGTTTGGGTATCTACCCACAGGAATGGAAAGCAGGGTCCCAGAGAGATATCTGTGCAACTGTGCTGATAGCAATATTATTCATAATAGCCAAAAGAGAAAAGCAAACCAAGTGTTCATCAATAGATAAATAGGAGGAAATACTGCTTAATCCTAAATAGGAAGGAAATTCTGATACATGCTGTAATATAGATGAACTTTAGGACAGGGCAAGGGAGCAGGAATGGATTTGGCCTTGAGCAGGGATGTGGAAATGTGGAGGCCAGGTGAGGTCTCATTATTTTGGGGGGATAATGTGGGTTGGTGGGGGGTGCTTATAGGCCTGTGAACGTGATTCCTGAAATGATTGGGAATTTCCATGCCCAAACGGAAGCAGCTGCAGGGCCAGTGGTTGGGTCAAAAAATAAACTAATTAATTAAGTAGATTAATTAATTAAATAAGACAGTCACAAAAAGACAAATACTGTGTGATTCTACTTATGTATGAGGTACATTCACAAAGACAGAAAGTGGAATGGTGGTTGCCAGGAGCTGGAGGGTGGGAAGAATGGAGAGCTGTTATTTAATAAACATAAAGTTTCATCTTGCAAGATGAAAAAGTTCTAGAGACTGGTTATACAAAAATGAATGCATTTAACATTACAGAATGGTATGCTTAAAAATGGTTAACACGGTTTGTTGTTGTTGTTGTTGTTGTCATTGTTGTTTTTTTTAGACGGAGTCTCGCTCTGTTACCCAGGCTGGAGTAAAGGGGCACAATCTCAGCTCACTGTAACCTCCGCCTCCTGGGTTCAAGTGATTCCCTTGCGTCAGCCTCCCTAGTAGCTGGGATTACAGGCCCCCGCCACCATGCCTAGCTAATTTTTGTAGTTTTAGTACAGACAGGGTTTCACCATGTTGGCCAGACTGGTCTCAAACTCCTGACCTCAGGTGATCCACCCGCATTGGCCTTTCAAAGTACTGGGATTATAGAAGTGAGCCATGGCACCCGGCCAACATGATATGTTTTATGTTATGTGTACTTTACCACAATTACATTTGAAAAAAAATGTTACATAAAGCAAACGCTGAGCTATCAGAAGAGGCGGTGTTCTACTGTTCATTGTGCACAGACTATGCCTGACCACCAGGATAAAAGATCCACATACGTGACCTAATCTTAGCCCTCATGATCCTTATGTTAAGTAGGAATTAATATTGTCCCAACATTAATGTACTTGAAGCTTCGAAATCAATTAACGTCATGGTAGCATCATGTGAAGGTAAAATGGATGGATTCTGCAAAGAGACGGAATGAATCATGGTTCTGATAATCACTTATGGGATAAACTTCAGCAACATCCTTAATCCTTCACGAATACCTACCTTATCACCTATTTGAAGGCTAAAATGGGTGACACGCTCAGGAATGAAGCTCATATTTCCAACCATTCACGTTTGAACCCCCACCCTGGTCTCTCTAGCTCTTCCTGACACACGTCTCCTTCTCACCAACTATTCTCCTGACACGTCTTCTTCTCACCAACTACTCTCCAGCAGCACCCCTCTCACTTCTGGTTCTCCAACATACCATGCTCCTTCCAGCTTAGGACCTCTGCTCTTGCTGTTCCTCCTGACTGTAACACCCTTTCCTGAATTATCCCTGGCAGGCCCCTCTTGAACACGGAGGTCTTGTATGAATCAGGTCTTGCACTGTTATAAAGATCTACCGAGAGTGGGTAATTTATAAAGAAAGAGATTTACATGGTTCACAGTTATGCAGGCTGTACAGGTAGCATGGCTGGGAAGACTCAAGAAATGTTCAATAGGGCAGAAGGCAAAGGGGAAGCTGGCAAGTCTTGCGTAGCAGAAACAGGAGAAAAAGAGCGAAGGAGGAAGAAGTACACACTTTTTTTTTTCATCCTTGAACATTCAACAGTATTTCATTAAGTATCCAAGGTGATAAAGACTACAATTACTGTCATTTACTAAATCCTTACCCTGTGTCAGATATTTTGCTAAGCATGCACTTTACTAACATTTTGTCATTTATTTATTTTATTTTTTTGAGATCGAGTCTCACACTGTTGACCGGGCTGGAGTGCAATGGCATGATCTTGGCTCACTGCAACCTCTGCCTCCCAGGTTCAAGCGATTCTCCTGTCTCAGCCTCCCGAGTAGCTGGGATTACAGGTGCCCGCCACCACCCCCAGCTAATTTCTTGTATTTTTAGTAGAGACGGGGTTTCACCATGTTGGCCAGGCTGATGTCGAACCCCAACCTCAGGTGATCCACCCGCCTAAGCTTCCCAAAGTGCTGAGATTACAGGTGTGAGCCACCGTGCCTGGCCTACATTATGCCATTTAATATGCACAATAACCAGAAGAGTTTCGTACTTTAAAAAACCATCATTTTGGCCGGGTGTGGTGGCTCACGCCTGTAATCCCAGCACTTTGGGCGGCTGAGGCAGGCGGATCATGAGGTCAGGAGATTGAGACCATCCTGGCGAACATGGTAAAACCCCGCCTCTACTAAAAATACAAAAAAAAAAAAAAAAAAAAATTAGCCAGGCGTGGTGGTGGGCACCTGTAGTCCCAGCCACTCAGGAGGCTGAGGCAGGAGAATGGCATGAATCCAGGGGGCGGAGCTTGCAGTGAGCCGAGATTGTGCCACTGCACTCCAGCCTGGGCGACAGAGTGAGACTCCATCTCAAAAACAAAACAAAACAAAACAAAACAAACAAACAAACAAAAAACCCCATCATTTTGAAGGTGAGGAAACTATGCTTTAAAGCTTTTAAATTATTAGTCATAGTTATTTTAAATTCATTCCCTGATGATTTTAACACTGGGGTCTTTTCTGAGTTTAACTGATGTGATTCCTTTGTCTAAATGGATTATTTTTTCCTCGTTTTTTTCTGTTTTAATATTGAATCCTAGACATGAAGGAAAGTAGTCAAGACTGAAGTAAATAGTATTTTTGCATAGAAATATGTACATCTCAGCCAGGCACTATGGTTCATGCTTATAATCCAACCACTTTGGGAGATCAAGGCAAGTAAATCCCTTGAGCCCAGGAGTTTGAGACCAGCCTGGGCAACATGGCAAAGTCTCATCTCTACAAAAAAATACAAAAATTAGCCAGGCACATTGAAATACACCTATAGTCCCGGTTACTTGGGAAGCTGAGGTGGGAGGATAGTTTGAGCCCATGTGGTTGAGGCTGCAGCGAGCTGAGATGGTGCCACTGCACTCCAGCCTAGGCAACAGAACAAGACCCTGTCTCAAAAAAGTAAAAAATAAAAAACCCCAAAAAGATAAAGGAAAAAAGAAAGAAACATGCACATCTCTTCTACTAGTGTGTTCATGTGGAGACTGGAGTCAACCTAGTTGTGAGTTTAGCTCATTTGGGATTTTCTTGTTACTATGGTTACCTTCAGTGAGTGGTACACACTCTTAAACAACCAGATCTTGTGAGACCTCATTCACGATTACAAGAACAGCAAGAGGGAAGTCCATTCCCATGATCCAATTGCCTCCCACCAGGCTCCTCCTCCAATATTGGGGATTACAATTCAACATGAGATCTAGGCGGAGATACAAATCCAAACCACGTCAGGTCTCCATTCAAATGTTGCCTCCTTAAAGGTGGTTTCACTTTGGAACTAATTGTTCTCAAGACTGTCCAACCGTGAACCCCTATCACCATCATCAATTACTCTTACTTGCATTACCTTGTGGATTTCCTTACATCACTTTTCAAAACTTGTAATTATCTTTTTCAGTTATAGAGTTACTTCCTTATCATCTATCTCTCCCACTAAAATATACAAGTTTTAGTGTATTTACTAAAGACAAGGACACGTCCATTCCATTCACCACTCCAACTCCAGCACATGGAATGGTGCCAACATACCTACCATATGGAAAAGACCAATATATAAACATTAATTGCTGTTATTATTTCATATTATGAGTTCCTACTAATGAGAAAATGGAAGCAAAAGATGGAGACGTCTTTGCAAGGAACTCGGTGATCAGGTCTTCTGTAAAAAAATACCTACCAGCTTGGGTAAGAAGTAACCAGGGGCTCTAAAATTAGACAAAGAAATGCACCTATTCATATGTTCAACACCAGATCTGCTCTAGGCAAGGGCTATCCCACCAAACACCGTCTGGGTAAATAACAAGAAGGCCTGAAGTACCCGATATTTTCTGCTGGGTGCACGTTGAGAATTACAGCCCCTGAACACATACTAATGACACATCCCTGGTACCGCAGCATTATCAATAACCAAACAATGTGACTGGCGCTTTCAACTGGTTTATCACTTGACAGCTCTGAAGAGACACTTGCTGAGCTGACAGAGAGAGTCAATCCAGGATGTGACATGTAAAAAAATCACTACATTTCTGGGTAAAAAAAAAAAAAAAATGACTTCGGCATCTCAGGCTCACAGGCTATCTTAGTTCATCAGGTTGACTATGCACAATTTTTAGTTGTTAAATCTCTGCTTCTAAACCTCGAAGTTTGGAATTTTTGAGTTTAACATAACAAGTGCCAAAACATGTCATGCAGGTCTGCCATTCTGCTCTCAAATTTCTTATGCTGTCGTAGAAAAGACTCTGTAGGAAGATGCACAGTTCAGTAATACATCTTGAACTATCTTATACGCAAAAAAGGGGAGATTCATCACAAAACTGAAAAGTTCAAGGCTTCTGGCTCAATTAGATGCAAGTACTGACACTCAAATAATGTCAGAAATGGATATCTTTTTTTAACATTTTGCTTTACATTCACACTGGCTTTCGCCACCATCTTAGTCGTGTTGCTGTAACAGAATACCATAGACTGTGCAGCTTAAACAACACACATTTATTTCTCACAGTTCTGGAGTCTGGGAAGCCCAGGATCAAGGCACTGATGGATTGATGTGTGGGGAGGGAACTCTTGGTTTGCACACGGCAGCCTTCTCACTGTATCCTCACATGGTTAAGAGAAAAGACAGAAAGCAAGCTCTTCTGTCTCTTCTTCTAAGGGCACTAATCCCATTTGTGAGGGCTCCACCCTAGTGATCTAATTAGATCCCAAAGACCCCACCTCCTAATATCATCACATTGAGAGTATTTCCATGTATGGATTTTGGAAGGATACAAACATTCAGTTTATAACACTCACATAATGTCAACATGGCCATCAGCTATCCCAGACTTTTATCTTTTAGTTTCACAACCCCAGGGGAAAAAAAAATCCCTTCCCAGCACAAGTCTAACTGGATAGAATTGGGTTACATGCCCACCGGTGAACAAAACATCAAGGCCAGAGGAATGGAAAATGCTGATTGAACAAGACTGAGTCATGGGCAGATACCTGGGGTCCAAGGGGAGTGTTAGTCCTGTCTGTAAGAAGGACTCAGGCAATTGCTCAAAAGATTCTGAGACAAGTTCCATTCCAAGAAGATGGAAGAGTAAGTTCTATGCAGGTAAACAAGTAAGCAAACAGATTTTAGTTGCTGAAACGGACAGGTAATAATAGATTTAGCCAAAAATATGAAAAATGCAATAAAGCAAAATAAAACAAAACACAACAAATGAAGAAAAAAATATTCTGCCACTTTAAAACGGCACTTCCAGTCTTCCAGTTAGATACATATATTCAGAGATAGCAAAGATGAGTGAGCAAGAGGGAAGGTTATGGAAAATACCCCACAGAAGAAATTGGAAGTGGTTTATGAAAAATAAAGATGGCTTTGCAGTAAGTAACCCAGGCAAAGGGAAAACACATACAAAGGCAAGCAATCTCTTGCATCATTTTTGTAAACAATATTATGAGAAAGGTATTGTAACCCCCTGTTTTAGAAATAAAGCGACCTATGTAAGGTCACTCTATTTTTTGTAGAATTTGCCTCAGGCTAATCTAATTCCAAAAGCACATATTGTCACCAGGGCCATCATGTACAATTGAGCAGGGTGAGCTCACAAAACCATAAGCGGCTTCATTTATGTAGGCTGTGAAGTTAATGGCCCCACAGAGTTGGGCACTGCACACCTGGCCAATTGTGTGGTATCCTTAATCATCGTACTAGGAAGAGAGAAGCAGGGTATGAGGCTGTAATAGTAGCAGGCTGAGCCTTGACCCCAAAGGGTCTTCATACCCTAAGAAACTCAGACAATCTTGGTTCACACATTTTATTTTCCAATTTTGTGTAGCTGAAAGGATTTTAAATGGATTCTTCCACACAATTCACTTCTTTCCAATTCACTGGATAAAAACCACTCATAAACAAGAAACCAGGCATTTCTGGGCCAGGTAGTCTGCTTCATCTTCAAGAAATGGGTTTTCCAAGTATCTTTATCTGGATAGGAGATGAGGCCAGAAAGGAGACCACAAGAGAAAACTAGCTCAGCCAATCTGAGTTTTTAGCTTTTAAGACTCTTCGGGAGTTTTCAGTGACGGAGGCAATGAAGTTCTGTTAGAGAATAAATTGGTTGGGACACAAAGCTCCTTATAGATTATAACCTCCTTCCTTGCCAATTACAAACTTGGCAATCATTTGTTTATTAACCTGATGGCTTGCTATGTTAAACGGCATCACATATTTGTAATGCAGCAAGATAAAGCTGCAGCATTCAAAATCACTCACTCCATCTGTCCCTCTGCACCCTGGTCCCAGACTCTAAGGCACTTTTGAAGATAATTCAACAGAACAGGGTTAAAAAAAGAAAAAAAGAAAAAAAAAAAACTTTAAAACTTTCTCCTGCATTGCCTCAGGGAAAGGTTCCTTGTTCTGTGTGTGTGAGTGATAAGGATTAGCCCTTAAATTCATTCTGAATGAGGAGTGTTTGTTAAAGTCTTTATTTGGAAACGCTGTGGCTTAGTCCCAAGTGGCAAATCTTGACTGCATTCACCACTCCCTGCTGCCGCACACAGACGTTAGGAGAAGGAACAAAACTAATCCCAAATATGGATTTCTCTCCTGTTATCCCTCCTCCCTAGACCTGCAACTCCTCTGACCACCTTACTCATCTTCAAGGCTTAACCACAATCCCTTCGAGGGGCCTCTACGACTAAAGTCTTCAGCTCCAATCTGACTCCACTTTTAGCTTCCTTATTTCCACGTGCCTTCTAGAGACTTTATTCTGCCTCCCAAACAGAACCTCAGATGCAGCCTCCTATGGACGTAGCACACGTGGTTCAAAGAAACAAGCCAGTTTCTCCTCTCAACAAATTGTACTGTTTAGACAATGGCACTGCCCATGTCCCAGCTGTGTAGATGCAACACCTCAGAGTCACCACGTGAGGCACTCCAGAGCTCCACCAATTTACCCACACCTTTATGGCATCAGTGCACAAGGACCCGGCTGTAATGTGTCGTGTTCAACACCTACATTTCTTCTTCTGGGTGCGAAATCACTTCTCCTACCTGTGCAGCAGGAAAAGCCGAATCCCTCGACCAATGACTAATGAGAGTTGGGGTATAAATACCCCAAGCCCCCTGCCCTTGGGTAGGATAATACTAAGATATGGGTCTACACTGGTTCCAAGGATCCTATAGTGGGATTAAGCTTCAGTTCCACATCGTGGTCAGGGGCTTCACAAAATAAATTCTGTAGGTGGCCTTCTCTCCCCTGCACCATTTTCTACCACCACCACCATCACCACCACCATGACCACTGGTGTTTCCTCCCAAATAAACTACCGTTTTAGTCCAATTTCACAATGCTATAAAGAAATACCTAAGACTGGGTAATTTATACAGGAAAGAGGTTTAATTGACTAGCAGTTCTGCATGGCTGGAGAGGCCTCAGGAAACTTACAGTCTTGGCGGAAAGTGAGGCAGGCATGTGTATTACATGGCAGCAGGAGAGAGAGAGTGTGTGAGAGTGCAAGAAAAACTACCATTTATAAAACCATTAGATCTTGTGAAAATTCACTGTCACAAGAACAGCATGGGGGAACCACCCCCATAATCAAATGACTTCCCTTTCTCCATACATGGGTATTACAATTCAAGATGAGATTTACATGGGGACACAAAGCCTAACCATATCAACTACTTTCATGTGAATTATTGCCTCAGGTCTGCTTCCGGGAGAACCCAGCTGAGCAAACAATGATATCTTCCTGTCCATATTCTGCACGTGCTATCAGTCCCCAAGTCTTACCAAGGATCTTGCCATCACCCTATTACCTGGGAGAAGTCTAAAAAAGCTTTCCTAGAAGGTGCTGTCAGAGCTGAGACATGAAGGGTGAGCAGGAGTCACCAGCCATAACTAAGGAGGTAGATGTGGAAAGAGAGAGGAAGAGAGGTTGTGCAAAAGTCTAAAAACAAGGGAGGACAGTGGATGTTTGGGCAACTGTAACTTGAATTTTGTTTGAAGCTGTTGTTCCCAATGGGGAAGGGAAGGATTTTTATTTTTGCCCACAAAGGGACATTTGAAAATATCTGGAGAGATCTGTGGTTCTCTCAACTGGGGAGGGGGTTTTATGTGCATCTAGTGTGTAGAGGCCAGGGATGCTCCTCAACATCCTACAATGCACAGGATAGGCCCCCATATCACAGCATTATTCAGCTCTAAATGTTCCAATACCAAGGTTGAGAAATCTTGGACTGGAGATTAGAGTTTAAGAGGAGTTTGGTGAGAGATGGGGATGCAGAGGTTGGCAGAAACCAGATCGTCAAGACTCCTGTGAGCCTTTGAGACTTTATCCTGTGAGCAATGCGGGACTGTTATTATTAAACAAACAAACAAAAAACCCAGGAATGATATGATCAGAGTTGGAAGGAAACTCTGTGAGAAGGAAAAGATTATCCTGGCTCTAGGCAGAAGACAGACAGAAGATAGGCAAGACTGGGAGGGAACATAAGATTGGTGTATTAGTCCAGTCTCACACTGCTGTAAGAAATACCTGAGACTGGGTAATTTATAAAAGAGAGGAGGTTTAATACACTCGTGATTTCACATGGCTGGGGAGGCCTCACAATCATGGTGGAAAGCAAAGGAGGAGCAAAGGCATGTCTTACATGGCGGCAGGCAAGAGAGCATGTGCAGGGGAACTGTTCTTTATAAAACCATCAGATCCCAAGAGAGTTATTCACTATCACGAGAACAGCACAAGGAAAAAAAAAAAAAACCCACGCCCATAATTCAATTACCTCCCACTGGGTCCCTCTCATGACACATGGGGGTGATGAGAGCTACAATTCAAGATGAAATTTGGGTGGGGACACAGCTAAACCATATCGACTGCTAAGAAGAATATTTTATAGTCCAGCTGCCTGGTGACAGTAGGGGAGATGGCGAGAAGTGGGTATGTTTTTAAAGATATTTAGGAGGCATTTTGGCTGCCACGCCTATCAGAGTGCCTATGCCATGATAGGACCTAATAAACATTTTCTGAATAAAGGAATGATTAAATTATGTTATCTTGCCATGGTTGACATTAGACTGAGGCTTGGGAGTTGAGTTTCAGAAGATGATGCCCTGGGCCACTGGGAAGATGGTAATACCATCCATTGAGATGGAAAAAACTGGTAGAAAACAATCCTAGGGAGATGAGAGGAACAGTTAGGACAGTGCACAGTAAAACTCTCAAAATCCTATTACTGTGGCCCAGTCATTAGGCAGATTATCTAGGTCACGCCCAGGACAGATGTAACATTTCAACAACGTGGCCTTGGGCACACATGGGCAAATGGGTATTTGGCAGACCCAGATGACAGAAGGTTGCAACACCTTGTAGACTGATAGCATTGACACTTAAGGGTTCATAGCAGAGTTCTATTTTGAGTTTTAACCTTGCTGAACATAGAAATAGCCTCTGACAGCAAATAATGATGATGGCTACTGTTCATTGAGCACCTCTACTTCCATCATTTATTCATTCAATAAATATTTGTTGAGCCTCTCTAATCAGTCTGTTCTAGGTAGAGGAATGTAACACTACACAGAAATATCTTTCCTGATGGAGTTTACCATCTCGTGTATGTGAGACAGAGAAAGAGAGAGAGAACAAAATCACTAAACATATACTATGCTAAATGCTTCAGCTACAAAGGAAGAATGGGAGATAAGAAATGTAGGAGAATGCAATTTTCGATAGAAAAGATCTCACTGAAAGAGTGGTTTAGGGGTAAAGACCTAAAATTTGGTAGGAATAAGACCTAGGGTAGCTGGGGAAGGTTTCTCCAGGTAGAAGAACTAGACAATGCAAAGATCTTAAAGGAAAACCAAATCTAGAATGAGAGGTGGTGAGATAGGCTCAGTGAGGAGTGTATCTGTCTATTCTCATAGTGCCACAAAGACATACCTGAGACTTGATAAAAGAAGTTTAACTGACTCACAGTTCCTCACGGCTGGGGAAGCCTCAAGAAACTTACAATCACGGTGGAAGGCGAAGGGGAAGTAAGGCATGTCTTATATGGTGGCAGGAGA
Organism: Macaca mulatta; assembly: GCF_049350105.2. Lineage (NCBI taxonomy): Eukaryota > Metazoa > Chordata > Mammalia > Primates > Cercopithecidae > Macaca > Macaca mulatta. The sequence goes on along the minus strand of NC_133425.1, from coordinate 7,993,097 downwards.
GACAGAGAGTGAGGGCAGAACTGCCAAACACTTTTAAACCATCATATCTTGTGAGAACTCACTCCCTATCATGAGAACAGCATGAAAGAAACCAACCCCATGACCCAGTCACCTCCTACCAGGTCCCTCCCTTGACACGTGGGGATTATAATTCAAGATGAGATTTGAGTGGGGACACGGAGCCAAACCATTATCCGGTGAGACAGAACAAGATACCAGGTGACAAAGTTGGTAGGGACCGGAGTGCGGGGACCTTGTGAAAAACTTCAAGGACTTTTTCTTCTATTCTCAGTGAAACAGAAGCCATGGTGTGGGGAGGGGCGTGCGGAGAGGAAACAGTGAAAGCAGAGTTAGGAGGAGGATAGGATCATCCAGGCAAGAAAAGACAGAACCTCCTCAGGATGATGGTTCCTGTGGTGGCAGGCAATACATTTCTGGATAAATTCTTAAGCCAACAGGTTTTCCTGGGTCAGAGATTAGATGCACGATATTTGAGACACAGAAGTATCAAGAAAGACTGCAGAGTTTTGGCCTAAGCAATCCTTACCATAACCTTTAAGGCAGATTGTATCATTTCACTTGCAATGGGTATGTGCCATTTTTCTGCCCGGTGGAGCTTCTCTGGGGAACTGCACTGCCCGTTACATGTAGCCTTGATGGATTTGCCCATCATCCCCTCCCTTTCTGCTAGAAGGAGTCTTCTCAGACACTTGTCACAAATGCAGCCTGTCCCTTTCCTCCTTCTCCTCACCAAATTTGTTTTGGCTACAGCTACAGGGGAAGATGATCTCTCATTCCCTGAGGTCACAAACTTAAGGGTCACCTAAGGCTTGGGGTTGCCAAGGGCCATTTTCCTACCATCTAATGGGCCACCCAAGAGCAAGCAGGGCCTTGATGCGGGGAATTTCCGAACTGCAGCAGGTGGGTTTCTAGATTCAGTCATACTTGAGACAAGTGTTCTTTTCTTGCTGAAGCTCATTTGAATTAGGTTTCTTTCACTTGCAAATGGTACTATTCTGATAACAGATCAGCTAGACCTGCACCATTAGATAAAGTAACCATCACCATTTGAGGTTCTGAGTACTTGGAATGCGGCTAATGTAAATGGAGATGCACTGTCAGTGTGAAATGCGCAATGAATTCCAAAAAATTAGGATGAAAAAAAGAATGTAAAATATCTTCTTTTTATAGTGATCACATGCTGAAATAATCATGCTTTGGCTATTTGGGTTCAATAAAATACATTAGATTAATTTCAACTGTTTATTTTTACTTTTAAAAAACATGACCATTAAAAAACTAAAAGTAGACATGCAGCTTTAATCATGTTCTTCTGGACAATGCTATTACAGAGGAACAATTTGGCTTTGAGAAGTTAAGGAAAAGAAGTGAGAAACATTTCAGTTCTGAGAAGTGAAACCAAATTAGAAACTACAGTTCTGGAGACACACAGCTTGGATTTGAACTCCCCTCAGTCCCAAAACTCATGGTATTTTTGCTGTGGTTTCCTCCCCGATACCCCACTATTAGGGCAAATCACCTCTTGCAACACTGTACCGTCTCTCAAAGGGTGAGCAGCATATTTCAGACCAGTAGGTTACCTGTATCTCATTTCACATTGAGCACAGGTGGCTGTGCCGTCTGCCAACTCACAAAATTGCCAAGTGATTCACCTTAAAAGGGCCCCATTAGAACAGCGATCCATCTGGCCAGTAGCCCCCCGGCCGTTCCCTCTCCTGCCTCCCCATACCTTCCGGCTGTGTACCAGCCAGCATTCTGATCTGGCCTGCAAGCTCTCTGCCTCCAAGGTGCCTGCCACACTAACTCCTGGGCTGAGCGAGTTTAGAGGGAATCAAACCCACACTTAAGTTACCAGGGAACTGTTCCACCGAAACCCACAACACTACAATTACCATAAACCCTTCAGCACCACTGGCTCTGAGAGGTAAAAGAAATTAAATCGATGAGCATAGATCGAATCAGGAGCAATCTTATGGGAGATTCATGTAAATGCACAATCGTACATTGGAAATGAGTTTTAAGATTAACACCCTTCACAAATGGAAAAGTAGAAAGAAGGATGTAGGAGAAAATGCTGCTGCAACAACAGGTCAACCCCTCTTTTTAAGAGCTGTCAGCTATATTGTATGAGGAACCCACGAGGCTTAACATTCTCAGTATTTTTTTAAAACCCCATAATGCAAATTCTTCAAGAGAATAACAAGTGATGCATGCTTGAAATTTATTTTTAAATCAAGAGCAAAATGAAACCCTTTAATTAATCTCAGATAATTTAGCTCCTTCCCTTTCAGATCTGTCTTTTGCACAGTTAGATGCTTAAAATAATTGCATCCGCTCGTGTGAAACTGCAGCAGTAATTCAGTGGGTTTATACTTGTGCAACCTTTTAAAAACAGGCCTTAAAACATTCATCTGTTGAACCAATTTACCAGCTTTCAATAAAGCATCTTTAAGATACTTTCTGTTACATTTATATGACATAAGCTATATTATTTTAATAATCTGTGCTTGAGATATATGGTGATGAGGGAATTATTGCTCACCTGGGGAGATGGTGTAATTAGAAAAGAGGCACAGTCGGGGAATAAAAATGATTAAAAAAAAAAAAAAGAAAAGCTTGCTGAAATTAACCAGCCACCGCTACTAGGCCACTATGATGTTGGCTTAAGTTGTTGGGGACGCAATGGAGTGGGAAGCAGAGAAGAGGAAAACCAAGCAAACTTCTGGTGCCTGAAATAATTACAGTTTCTTACTCGTCATTTCTCAAGGCTCACAGGGAGTAAGAATGTGCACCCAGCCAGGGCAGACAAATGAACACCTTCCCCACAGCCAGTCGAAGGGACTGCCTGAGTTGAGCTAATGTGCTAGGGCAAGAAGAGAACAGGTGTAATTATACTAATGATTTATTGAATGTTTGATTAATTGGAAATTAAGTGAATGCATAGCGGCAGAATTGTCACAGCAAATCGCTCAGCTGTTGGCTTAAAAAGGGTTCTATTTCCCTTCAGTAAAGCAATTAAGAGCATCTTAAATCATTGGGCAAAAAACATATTTGTGTGAAATTGTCCAACACAGGAGGAAGAGGAACATGATGCAAAGATCTTAAGGGACTCTCATTGGGCAGTGTGGGGAGAAAGGAACATTTTTCACAAAAATGGTAGGGACAAAATCCTATCATTTTAGAAGTTAACTCCTGTCTGATTTAGGAAGAAATGATGGAAAGTAAGAAAACAGAAGATGGTCTCAAGGTAGTTGGGAAGACAGTGATTTTTGTGAGTGAGTGTGAGTGTGTGAGAGTGTGTGTGTGTGTTCAAAAATGCTTTGGGACTCTCCTAGCCCACACAATGACTTTGAACATAATAAATAAGAGTGACCATTTAGGGAGGACTCAACAACAAGGGAGGGGCTTGACAAGAAATAAGGGGAAAAGTCATAAGCCCCAACATTCCCCCTCCCCAAGCCAGGTGTCTGTGAGTAGTAAACGAAAGCTGCAAATTGTTCACTGTGGTTTCTCCTACTACGCATGCGAAAGGGAAGCAAGGGGAAAGACGATGGAAAAGGGCCTTCCTTCTGAAACTAGGGTTTTGAAATCCTCTGCAGCACTAGCTGATGTCTAGGTTTTCATTTGCAATGCATCCTGCTTCTTCCTCTCTTCTTTCCTCATCTCCATTCCCTGAATCTTCCCCTAAGTCCCTCTCTCACAGAGGAGCGCATCCGAGAGTTACAAGCTTAATGTTTTCTGTGTGGTGCTTTGAGCTTGGGGAAGGAGAAGGCGGATGCAAATTGAACACATAAATAAGAATTTAATAAACTTTCTCTTTTGGTCTCCTACATGGCTACTAAAGTTGCAGAATCTGGAATTAAAAATGTGCTATGGAGCAGAAACAGGGAGGAGGGGCACTCTCCTATCGCTCTCCTGGGCTTGCAAATGTACATGCCCTTCCTTTCTGGAGAGGGCAGTTCATCCAAGGAGATCCAAAATCTTCAATTCAGTATGTCCTTTGACTGCCAACTCTTCTTGGGGTTGATTCTAAGGAAATCTTAGAAATGCCCCAAGATGTGTGTGCAAGGATGTTCACTGCAGTGATGTTTACAACAGCAAAACAAAACAAAAATGGGAAGCCATCTAAATATTCACTAGCATCTTCCCAAGCGTAGTTTGAGGAAAACAGTTGCAGGAGCTGTTAACGTATGATTTCCCTAAATGACGTTTTCAACATGTAAACGGAGACTTTGAAACATGAATGTTCACTGTGTGTTACCTAGAGGAGGAGAGGAAATAAATGCCTCTTATCTCAGCCTCTCTTTCAGAACACAGATCAGCAGCTCCCGAATTTTGGAGGAGGACCGTTTAGGAAATGCTAGTATTGATCTGGTTCAAAATCTGCTCCTATGATCAAACGACAAGTTAACAAAATAGTATGCACCTTACAATTTCCTTTTTGCAAACAGAAATCACATCTGGATTAAATATATGTGGGGAGAAATGTGTGTGTGCATGGAAGACTGGAAAGCGATTATACCGAAACGTTGACGTGGTTATCTCTTAGCTGATGGATGATTAGAGATGATATACTATTTTCTTCTCTGGGCTGTTCCGTATTTGTCAGTAAAAATAGCATGCTTTTGCAATTTTTCATATTTTTGTTTTATGTGACTATACAGCTTGTACAAACATCTTGCAATATTGCAAAAAACAGAAGTTCTCTGAGACACATGGAGGAGACAGATACCTACACCAGATGACTTGTGGTCACCTATTATTACAGATATCCTAAACAGGACAATTTCCTGTTATTCCTAAGAATATGCCAGCTCTGGCCATATGTCTTGTAAGATTGGAACTCTGCCACACATTCTATTAAAAAAAAAAAAAAAAGACTGCAGCTGTAGCCATTAGAACAACTCAGCCAATTAAAAACATCTCAAAAGTGTAACAGTGTTGCCCTTCAGAAAGGCCAGTGTTGGCAAGACCAGGAAACAAGTACAACTCTATTAGACCAATGGCACATCCCAGCATCCAGAAACAGGTAAATCTGTTTTGTCCCCATGCACAGAAAGATACAATTAACACCGCAGCAAAGTAAGTGATCCTGCCTCATTACCAGCCATCAGGCTGTCCTACAGGGGCCCCCCATCCAAAGCTGGAAGGGGAGGCTACTAATTATCATGCCAAATTAAGCCTTGATTATTCCCCAAGAGACACCTATTAATTGGGCTGCTACATTGCATAACAGTTTTGCACATTAATAATTGAGTTGCAATGACTTGATTTTCTCCTCGTAAATGTGATTTATTTTTCACTCTTTTAGTTTCAAGTTGCCCTATCATCAAAATTGGGATGTGGGCGACCAGGAAAGCCACTGCGGTTGTGAACCTAAGAAGAGGAATTTAGATCTTACCTATTTACGGGAGCAGTAAAAAGTTTTCAACACAAACCCTGTCACAACAAAGGTTACAATGCCTGTACAAAGCCAGTCTCTGCTGCTAAGCATCCGGGTTTTAATAGGCGTGAAAGGTGGTCAACAATTCTGTCCATCTAACCTGTATCTATCCATATATGTATATATTTTAAGATAGAGTCTTGCTCTTTCACCCAGGCTGGAGTTCAGTGGCACCATCTTACCTCACTGTAGCCTCGACCTCCCAGGCTCAAGTGCTCCTCCCACATCAGCCTCCGGAGTAGTTGGGACTAGAGGCATGCACCGCCACGCCCGGTCAATGCTTGTATTTTTAGTAGAGACAGGGTTTCACCATGTTGCCCAGGATGGTCTTGGACTCCTGAGCTCAAGTGATCTGCCTGCCTCGGGCTCCCAAAGTGCTGGGATTACAGGCTTAAGCCACCATGCCAGGCCCTAACTTATAATTTTATCCCTCTTTATTTCTCATTTATAAGACGTACTCTAACACAGTGGCTTTGTTGTTGTTGTGAGCACTTTCTTGCACTATAAAATATCCACTATCAGGTTCATCTCGTATATTTCATAGCCGAGTCCTAAAAGCAGCCACTTCTCCAAGGAGCCCTTGTTCCCTTTTTGGAGAATGGTATTAGAAACTGAGATCTGGGTAGTAGGCATGCTCACTGCTGCTGGGGGGTTGTGGCTTCCAGGACGTCTAAGCTGACAGAGCAAGAAGATCTATGTGTATACTAACCCAGGGATGTATGCATGTCTGTAGGTATTTCTATACTTAATCATCTGTGTCTCGATTAACCTAAACATGATTCATTCTGATGCCAACTCCCATCCATCATACCATGGATCACTCTAGATTTCTTGCCTCGTAACCTCCCACTCAAACAGTGAGAAACCTTTGCCCACTATGTTTTGAGTAATCTCATTGGAGTTGCAGTCCCACTAGGTGAATACCAACCCATTTGTTCATTGAAAAGGACTTTGGAACCACAGAGCAATGGCTGGGCCGGGTCTGCCATGCTCATCTCACTGAAACATTTGCCATGAAGGCACTGCCAAGAAACTCTAGGACCACAGGGTCCTGGTGCTGCCTCATTACTGACCATCAAGCTGCTTAGTGCATCTGGTTGGGGCATTAAAAAAAAAAAAATCCACACATCACTCCAAGGTTCCAGATGAAAGTTAAAAAATAGCCATGAGGTAGCATTATGCCAAATAAAGAATCTGGCACGACTTGGATAAGTACGATCTGTTATTCCTTTTTAAAAACTGAAATCCAGAAACAGCTAAAAGAGCAAGAAACTGAAGGCAAAACAAACTCAAAAATGCAGCCAAGAAAAGATGATGGAAAGCACAAAGAGGTTGGGAAAGGAACACAGCAAAATTAAACGAAGCTACAGTTCTTGGGAAGGTTCTCCGAGACCAGATGGCAGCAGGAATGATTTATCCCTCCACGTATTTCTGCAACACTGAATGTTCCAAAATAATATATGGATTTGGGATAAAGAGGCAGTTAGGCAGGCTCTCTCTCTCTCCCTCTCTCTCTCTCTCTCTCTCTCATTCTCTCTCTCAGTCTTCCCCCACCCCTGTTGGCTCCAGCTAGGTGAAGGGGAAAGCAGCCATATTACAAACAGTCTGGTATGTCTGCCTCCAACAACTTCTAGACCCAAGGGGGGTGTAGAATACTGAGGCAGCTGCAATGGCCTCTGGGTTTGCCATTCAGCCTGCTGTGAAGAGGAAAGTCCTGAGCCCAGCTAGAGCCATGTGGGCAGAGACGGTGAATAGCAAGCTCAGGACAGCAGCACCACCTCATGTTTGTCTAGGTTTGGCTGCAGGGTCGTCTTCTAATGCTGAGCCATTGTGTCTACAAAGTGGGGTCTGAATTTCTGTGTTAGCTCAAGAGGCAGCATTGCATATCTCTGTGGAGCAGGGACTGGCTGTTCAATTCGTGGTTCTGCCACTGACTAGCTGCGTGAAAGTTAGGCAGGTTTTTAACTCCCGCATGACCCATTTCCTTACACACAACATGGGGATGATAATAACAATGCCTGCCCCATGGGGCTAGGAGGAAGGTGAAATGAATTAAGAAATCAGAAGAGCAAGGATAGTGCCTGGCAGTACAGATTCCCTCAACTTCAAAGAGCTAGACGAGGAGGGGGAATTAGATGGAGAGCAAGGAAGGGGAAGTCAGAGATGAGAGACACAGAGAGGGTTAAAATCAAAGCAGGGGGACTGGGACCTAGAAAGTTCCCTTTGCTTGAGGCTGGGAAGCCGAGGCCTCTTTTATATGAGATAGCAGGAGTCTGCTGTAGCCTCAGGCATAACACAGGAAGGTGCTTTTCAGAGTGGCTAGTTATCCTCAGAGAGGGGAGGCCACCCAGATGGCAGTCAGCAGCTTGGAATCTGGGTTGGACAGATGTGGATTCAGTTGCTGCTCTTGTCCTTGAACTGTTAGAGCCACTTTCTTTTTTCTTTCCTTTTTTTTTTTTTTCTTTTGAAACAGGGTCTCACTGTGTCGTTCAGGCTGGAATGCAGTGGCTCAATCATGGCTCACTGCAGCCTCAACTTCTCAGGCTCAAGCGATCCTCCCACCTCAGCCTCCCAAGTCAGAACCACAGGTATGCACCACCACACCAGGCTTTTTTTTTATTTTTATTTTAGAGACAGAGTCTCAGTGTGTTGCCCAGGCTGGCCTTGAACAGCTGGGCTCAAGCGATCCTCCCACCTCAGCCTCCCGAGAAACTAGGACTACAGGCCTGGCTAATGTACCACCATGCCTGGCTAATATTTTTTACATTTTCTGTAGAGATGGGGTCTCACTATGTTGCCTAGGCTGGCCTCAAAACCCTGGGCTCAAGCAATCCTCCTGCCTCGGCCTCCCTAAGTGCTGGATCACAGGTGTAAGCCACCACTCTCAGCCGCTTTCTTATCTATGAAATGGAATTAAGAGCTCTGTAATAATAATAAAGAAGAAGAAGTAAATAATAGAAGCATTACTTACAATAGCCAAGAGGTGGAAATGACCTGAATGTCTATCAACAGAGAAATGAAGAAAACATGATATATCAAAACAAAACAAAACATGATATATCCTCACAATGAAATATTATGCAGCCTTAAAAAGGAAGGAAATAAGAATAACACACTGCAACATGAACCTTGAGGACATTATGCTGAGTGAAATAGGCCAGATACCAAAGGACGAGTGTCATATGGTTCTTAGATGAGGTACCTAGAACATCGAATCCACAGGGACAGAAAGCAGAACGCTGGTGGCCAGAGGCTGGGAGGACATGAGAACGGGGAGTTCATGTCTCATAGGTACAAAGTTTCCATGTGGCACATAAAGTTCTGGAGACTGATGGTGGTGATGGTCGCACGACGATGTGAATATATTTAATGCCACTGAACTCTACATTTAAAATAACTAAGGTGGTACATTTTATGTTATGTCTATTTTACCATAACAAAAAAAAATTTTTTAAATCTAAAGGCTAAAACAAAAACCAGAGAGAACAGCAACTGCTTTACAGGTTTTTATTGAGCAATTATTCTCAGCAGTCACTGGGTTGAGTATCTTCAATGCATGACCTTATTTAATCTTCATGACAACTTTTTGAGAAGGAATAGAATGTTGATATAATTTGGATTTTTGTTTGTTTGTTTTTTGAGATGGAGTCTCGCTCTGTCGCCCGGGCTGCGGTGCAATGGCACAATCTTGGCTCACTGCAGCCTCTGCCTCCTAGGCTCAAGCGATTCTCCTGCCTCAGCCTCCCGAGTAGCTGGGATTACAGGCATGCACCACCACGCCAGGCAAATTTTTGTATTTTTAGTAGAGACGGAGTTTCACCATGTTGGCCAGTCTCGTCTTGAACTCCTGACCTCAGGTAATCTGCCCGCCTCGGCCTCCCAAAGTGCTGGGATTACAGGCATGAGCCCCCACGGCCACGGCTGGCCAACAATCTGGGTATTTGTCCCTTCCATATCTCATGTTGAAATGTGATCTCCAGTGTTGGAGGTGGGCCTGGTGGGAGGTGTCTGGATCACAGGGGAGCAGATCCCTTATGAACAGCTTGGTTCTGTCCCTGCTGTAATGAGTGAGTTACCACAAAGTCTAATTTTTTAAACTTTTATTTTAGGTTCAGGGGTACATGTGCAGGTTTGTTACACAGGTAAATTGCATATTGCAAGGGTTTGGTGTACACATTATTTGGTCACCCAGGTAATAAGCATAGTACCCAACAGGTAGTTTTTGAGTCTCACCCTCCACCCACCCTCCATCCTCAAGCAGGCCCTGGTGTCTGTTGTTCCTTCGTGTCCATGTGTACTCAGTGTTTAGATTGCACTTATAAGTGAGAATATAGTATTTGCTTTTCTGTTCCTATGTTAGTTTGCTTAGAATACTGGCCTCCAGTTCCATCCATGTGGCTGCAAAGGACATGATTTAATTCTTTTTCTGGCTGCATAATACTCCACGATGTACATGTGCCACATTTTTAAAATCCAGTCTACTGCTGATGGACATTTAGGCTGATTCCACGTCTTTGCTATTGTGAATAGTGCTGGGCAACGAACGTACATGTACATGTGCCTTTACGTGATTGTTAAAAAGAGCCTGGCACCCCCTCCTCTCTCACCATGTGACACTCCTGCTCCCCCTTCACCTTCCACCACAAATAGAAGCTTCCTGAGGCCTCACCAGAGGCTGAGCGGATGCTGTTGCCATGCTTGTACCACCTATATAACTAGCTGTCAAATAAACCTTTCCTCTTTATAAATGATGCGGTCTCAGGTATTCCTTTATAGCAATGTAAAACAGACTAATGCAGATGTCTTCCCACTTTGTGGAGTCAGTAAGACGATGGTAAAAATGGAGCTGCATCTCACAGATACCCCTGCCCAGCTGCGGGGTTGAGGTCAGCAGGCGGCCACGGCGGTCAGCCCCTTCAGGCCCTGCCTCAGCTGCAGAGAGCTTCCTTACTCAAGGGTCACACCCTTCTTGGGGCAACCTGCATCCAATGACTGAGAGAGGTAAGGGGTAAAGTCCCAGCCATTTCATCTGAAGGTAAACACATAACACACACACACACACACACACACACACACACACACACACACACACAGACGGATAAACTCTTCACCTCTGGAGCTCCCCAGTGGGTCAGCTGAGGCTTACCAGGCTCATATCATAGTCTGACTCACCCCCTCTACCCAATTCTGCTCTCTGCTCCTTTCTTTTACTGGTATGGATCCCTCATAAGCATCTGGTACTCCCAATGCCCTGTGATCATCTGTGAACCCAACCTCCAACAATGGTTAAGTAGTCTGAGGACGTGACTAGCAAATTGGGTAAAGAGGATATTTGGAGCATTAAAAACACACCTAGTAAAAGTTTTCATGACTAGGTAAATTCTATATGTCATGAACTACTACTTTTAATTACTTACTAGGATATGGCATAGATAATAAGGTAAATGTAGTAATAATGAAATTGTGAGTATTGAGAAGGTCTGTCTTACCAGGTGACTCAGTTTCAGGAATCTACTTACGGTAATTTTTTTAAAGTTATTATTATTCTTTTTTTTGAGATGGCGTTTCACTCGCATTGCCCAGGTTGGAGTGCAGTGGTGCGATCTCAGCAGATCTCAGACCTCTGTCTCCGGGGTTCAAGCAATTCTCTTGCCTCAGCCTCCTGAACAGCTGAGATTACAGGCATCCGCCACCTCACCCAGTCGATTTTTTTTTTTTTTGTATTTTTAGTAGAGACAGGGTTTCACCATGTTGGCTAGGCTGGTCTCGAACTCCTGACCTCAACTGATCCGCCTGCTTCAGCCTCCCAAAGTACTGAGATTGCAGGTGTGAGACACCGCACCCAGTCAAAATTACTCTTTTTTTTTTTTTAAAAAAAAAACCCTTCCTATGGTGCTGACATTTAAAAATATATATATAAGCATGTGATGGCTATACCGTTATTTTTCATTTCAACAAGGCTTGGGTTCAGCTATTGAGAGGAAGGCCTGAGATCGGGAGAGGACAGCACATGATGTACTTCTCATGTTCCTCTCCAGGTGAAAAATTCAGCAAGTCCCCTTACTCTGGCTCTGATGATCAAATACATCACCTGAGGGGAATGCCTCTACAATTCCCAGGTACCCACCTGGTTTATTCAGGGCTGCTGCAGTGAGTGGGGGAGAGTATTCGATGAGAGAGAGGTTTTAAGCTTTTCTTGCCAATCATAAGAGAAGGAAAGGATACCCTGAAAACATGTATGACAGCTAGCTCATCCACATACCAGGGCAAATTACGTTTTGACGCAATAACTCTGAACAATTTGTATCTGTCCACAAATTTAACATTGCCTTTGGGCCCAAATTGAAAGACCTGCAGCAGAATAGCTATCCTTAGTGCCCAGACCCCTCATTTGGCACTTATCTACAACCAACTATCGTGAGTTTTTCTTCGCCGTGCCTGCGTATGTTCATGTCCTTATGCCTCATTTTCCTACCTTCATCATAAACTCCTTCAGGGCAAGGGCCATGCCATTTTATGTCCCAGTGTGTTAACCCAATGCCTTGTCCATCATCAGAACAGGGCAGGGGCTTGTTGACAGATGAGTATTCATCCCAACAAAAACACTCTTCCCATCGTCCAGTCTAAAGAGTCCAATTGTCTGTTATGACATATCACTCACTTTGGTGTTACTGGAGTGCCTGACCAGTCAGCGTTTATAGGTCACTGGACACATTATATAACGTGCTGAAATTAACTGAATTAATACTGCTTTTAAATGCAGGCTGCTTTCTTCAAAGACACGCAGCACAGTCTTGACTCTGAAAGACATCGCTTTTGCATAGAACATACCTGCATATTATGACCGTTACGGAGAACCTTATTTTAGTCACTGATGCTGAAAGTTATGTTAAAAAAAAAAAAAAGTCACATAGGGAGGATAACTATGAAGGGAAAACCGGGTAACAGTGAACTTGAAGAGAGTTCAAGGCTAAGGTGGCCCCAGAACAGTAGTCCATATGCTGCCTTGCATGCTGATAAAAATATTTTAAAAACTGACATGACAGGGGTGCCTGGGAGTGCACTTCAAATGGATTGAAGACAGTTTCTCATAGTGACGATGGCTGCATGCTGGTTATGATTGTCACTCGCCTGCCTACTCGAATCCCTAAGATAGTAATAGAAATGCCCATTTTTAGTACCTAATATGTACCAAGAACAATGCCACATTCTCTAACTTTAAGCTCATTTTCACAACCATCACCCCATGTTCTACAGTCTTCGTACACTACGGACACATTCAATATGCCTCTTATGAATAAGGGGGAAAATATCACAAAGAATCCAAAAACCCTCCAAGGTCATATCAACTAGAAAGTAGGGGAGCTGGAATTCAATATCAGTATAAGGGATTCACATTTCTCACCATTGCGTAATGCTTAGAAAGTCAAACCGTGGGGAAGGAAAACAGGGCAGAACAAAGATGTGGGATTTGAGAACGGCGTGGAGGACAGCAGGTGGGAGATGCTGAAAATAGCATAGAATAATGTGATTCTAACCAAAAAGGGGTGGTCCCACCACGTCTGCCTCAGTGAATAACAGATGGAGAAGTGGCATGTGAGACCCTGTGGGGCTCTGGCAAATACTAATTGATGATGATGACTTCAGAAGAGCAAACAAAAATTGGAAGAGACAAAAGAAAGAGTTAAGCACACATGGGGAAAGACAGGGCCCAGCCCAGGAAGAGATACTCACAGGATTGATTTGGGTTACAGCGGCCACAGGAGAACTTCACAAGAATGGTCTTACTTAAGAATCTCTAGTTTTCACAGCTAAACCATCCATTGCGTTCCCTTAAAAAGTTGCGCTTGAAGATCAATGCAGACTTTCCCACATTCTCATAAATCTTAGAAAAATGGACTGGTTTAGATGCAGAAATAGATTACCCCCCACACCTTCTGTGTACATCTTAATGCCGTATTCTTTTACATAATGATATTTACATGATCTAATTGTCAAACTGGAGCATGAGGGAACACAAAATTTTAAGGGAGTTGGAAGAAATATAAGTGGATTTCTGGTTTCTAGCTCCTAATTCATGAGTAACAAAATGCATATTTTATGATTTCCAAAGAGTTGAAATAACTCCAAATTCACAGACAGGGTGCAGTGGGACAAGAGACAATTCTAGTTAGTTTAATTACTGGGGAGGATGATAAGTTTGATCAGTTGGGACATAATTATTAAGTGCATACCACAGGCCAATCAATCAACTCTCTGGTTGGTTCCTTAACAGAAAGGATGTTTTAAAAAAAAAGAGACTTTTGGTCTTCTGGCTGTATCTGACACTTGATTACAATTGTTCTTCTACTGTCTGGGCAGATCTGGTGTCCCTGGAGATGGCTAAAGGTGGGTCATGTAGAGATACGGACTTCCAATACCAAGGTTGGGTCTTCGGTTGATCTGGTTTGCTCAGTATCTGTTTTCCTTCCTTTTGTGGACAACAGCCTGTTTGTCTGGGGAAGGATCATCCGAAACGTCATCTGTTCTCCGGGGTTGTTCTTCCCCTTTTAGTCCAGAGGTGAGCAAATGACCTTGGCTTGGTGCTCCCACATCATCCTTCCATCCACCAACACAGAAACCAGTTCCAGGATAAGCCTTTGACTCAAGCTGCTGCAGTGAGAACGGATCATGTTATCACACAGTGGAAAGCAGATTTATAAGGAGATACTAGATTCTGGACACCATTTGGATTTTGGATTCCTTAATTCCTGAACTCAGTCTCACCCTGGGCTTTTTCCTATGAACCAGTATATTTCTCTTTTGTGCTGAAGGTAGTTTGAATTGGGTTTCTGTCGCTTGCCCCTGAAGGATCCCTGGTTGGTGGAATACTTAATATGACTTCCTCTGGCAAGCGCAGTGACCAGAGTCAAGTATCATGACCACAGTGGGTGGAAAAGGACTGATACAGAAAAGTTAAAAACCTGGTCCACTACTGCAGCTACCACCATAGTGACCACTAGACCATATACACATTTTATAATGTATAACATCATCACTACCAAAGTAGAGGCCCAATTTCTCTAGTCAACCCCTGAGTATCTTCAAGCAATTCATATGATTTTTCTTTTGCATTTACCCAAAAGAAATTCTGAAGGGGAAGGAATAAAGATTTTTGCATCGGCCAAGCATTAGTTTGAAATGCCTAAGCTTTTCTTTGTGGAAGTTTTTAAACGCAGTCACTTTTGATTTAGTACAGAATTATAATCAACTAGAGGCTACAGGCATTTTAGCCTACTGGAGTTTATATTGGAAGTTTTGCAAGACAGCAATCTCCATTTCTTAAACATGTGCTTTAGTAAGACAAAATACTATTTCTCAGTAGAGCACACCCTTAAAGAAAATCAATGTAAATGTTATTCTACTTCTCACCTCTTTTTCTCTACAAAACTAAACACTCCAAACACAGGCACAGCAAACTGCATTTCTAAAGGTTTTGTAAGTTAAACAAGCCAAGGAAGTTACATGAAAAAAAAAATCCCCTTTGAGATGTAAAATTGTTCATATCTGAAGGAGACTGAACAGATAGCAGAAGGGAATATAGTATAATATTTGATGAAGAGACATAATTATCATTTATGAATGAGGAAGCTCAATGTTTTTCTAAATTACTCAAATTAAACCTCAAATAAATATTTGAAGTTCTCCATCTAATTCAGCTACAATGAAAAATTGAATCTCATTACTCCTGGATTTACATCGACTCCAATTTCAAAGATTATTATTTATTTCAGAGAGGATGGAAAAGCATTTTTCACTAGGAAGAAAATGAATTGAGGTTTCAATATAAAACAAGACCCATTGCATATTACAAAGAAACTGCTAGTTAAAATTTTTTTCCAAAGAAAACTTATAAGACAAAGTCACAGATATTTCACTTAGTTCAGACATAAGTTTAAATAAATGACAATTATGTATCTGTAATAGTAGTATAAACAGATATTGTATACCTCAATTTAAGAATACTTATTATATCAACTAGAGAGTATTACTCCTTTTACGAAATAATTCCTCATTCTGCAAAAACACTCAGTATAGGATCCATTTAGTAATGAGCTCCCCAGTGTATTCTACCTGTAATTTAATTCAATTTTTACAGTTTTCTAGATACAACAATTGCTTCAAGCAAGGTAAACTTCTTTGCCAGTTTAAGTGAATACACTGTAGAAACCAGATCAGCGTGTGTAAGTATGTACATCTCTTTAAAAGTTTATTGCAATGTGGTTATCAAAAGAACAGTCAGTTGTCCACTATTTTCACCATGTGCAATTTCCTCCCATAGCTTCATGGCTATATGGAGATGTTCATCCTGAAGCCCCCTTAAGATTTCCAGCAGGGAAAACAAACAAAACCAACGAACAAAACAGGACATGACAATGAAGACATCAAAGAACTGTTATTTACTTTTGCTACAAGAATTACAGAGAGCATTCACGATTCTTGAACTATTATTTCCCCAAATGAGCGATAGTCATTCACTTACTTGACAAATATTTATTGAGTACTAACAATAGGCTGGACACTATGATCATTTTTTACAATACATTCTCCCTAAAGAAGATTCCAAGTGGAAATATATTGAGAGTGCTCATCATTCTGTATCTCATACCTGAAAGATTCATGATAGGTGCATCGGCCACTTGAGGGCTCCAAGAAATCTTAAAGAAACTTGCTTAATCCAACAGTGACCAGATACATTTAATTACGCTGTTCTATTTTTTTTCTTTTCTTTCGTTTCTTTTCTTTCTTTCTTTTATCTCTCTCTCTTTCTCTCTTTCTCTCTTTCTCTCTTTCTCTTTCTCTCTTTCTTTCTTTCTTTCTTTCTTAGACACAGTTTTGCTCTTACTCCCAGGCTGGAGTGAAGTGGCATGATCTCGGGTAACTGCAACCTCTGCCCACTGGATTCAAGCGATTCCCCTGCCTCAGCCTCTTGAGTAGCTGAGATTACAGGCACCCACTACCATGCCCAGCTAATTTTGTTAATTTTTAGTAGAGACGGGGTTTCACCCTGTTGGCCAAGCTTGTCTCAAACTCCTGACCTCAGGCGATCCACCCACCTTGGTCTCCCAAAGTGCTGGGATTTCAGGCACGAGCTACCGCGCCCGGCCGTTGTTTTTTCTTTTTACACACATTAACATCCACTGGGACAAGGGCTTTCTGAAATACCAGTCATCTAAAAGTTCTTCTCCATATGCATCAAAGCCTGGCTGATCTAATAGGAAATGCAGCTTTTAGAACGTCTCTGTGTCATTTTTTTCCCTCCACATACAGTGACACCTGTGGTATTGAACTATGCAACAACCTTTCCCCCCCCCAGATCTGACAAGCGTTCAGTCCTGCTTACCAAGCATGCTCTCTTCTGTGTGTTGCCGTGTGGTTCCCAGGGCTCCCGGGCTGGGTTCTACACCAGGTCTGTCCAATCACTGTGTTCTGTCACAGTGACTGACGCAGGGAAAAGCCCTTGCCATGAATTAGTGAAATGAGAGGCAATGCTGGAATTCATTTTTATACCTATTATCAATGGAGTTGCTGGAAGAATACAACAGAGCTGGTGGCTCCTGGTGGCCATCTTGCTACCATGTGGAAAAACAATGGCAATGAAAGACCAACACAGTGAAAGGCAGAACTTTGGGATGGCAGACATGAGACTGAGTTCCTGCACCCAAGCCAGTAAAGAGGCCCTCAGTGAACAAAATGTGTAAAGAAATGACGTCAAGAACATGTAACTAAAACACTCTGGAATTTCCTTGGGTCAGTCATTTTTTGATCATCAATATTTTCATTTTCCCCTTTATATCCAAAATAAAATTTTCACATGGTAAGACCAACCAGTTTTCTCTTCCTGTCTTTCTAATGGAATTTGGATGAGAACTGTGGATATAATCTACATAATTAATCTGTGCCAATTCCAAATGCCACATAATCTTTTACATTTTTTGTCAAGATAAATAGGACAGAAAAATTGACTCACGCACCAGCCTCCTCTCTAATTTAACAGAAATCAGAGAATTGCACAATGGGTAGCATATTGACAATATGCAATAGTAGTGGCCCAAAAGGGATTATTCAGCAGGAGCAAAGAAAACTCCAGTAGATACCAGAGTCATGATGAGGATAAACAAAAGATGAAATCCTTCTCCAAATCTAGGTGTTGAATTATTGAAATTTGTTTCAAACATTTCAGCATCTGAGTAGTGACATACACATGCTTATATTACGACAGAAAAGTAAACTTGTAACAAAGTAATCTTTATAGTTACCTTGGTTTTGTCATCTGTGAAACAGGAGAAATAATAGTGTCTACTTCATGTGGGTAAACAATTAGATGATTCTCACAAAGGATCTAACATGGTATATGGCACTTTGTGAACACTAAGGAATTGTTGAATAAGGATGATGGTGGTGATGGTAGCAGATGAGGATGATGATGATGATTGTGGTGGTGATGGTAGTGAATAAAAATGTGTTGATGATGATGGTGGTGGTGGTAGTGGGGGAGGAGGATGATGATGGTGGTGGTGATGGTAGTGGATGGGGATAATGATGATGATGGTGGTGATGGTAGTGGAGGAGGATGATGCTGATAATGATGGTGGTGATGGTAGTGGATGGGTACGATGCTGATAATGATGGTGGTGATGGTAGTGGAGGAGGATGATGTTGATGATGATGGTGGTGATGATAGTGGAGGAGGATGATATTGATGATGATGGTGGTGATGGTAGTGACTTAGGATGATGATGATGGTGGTGGTGATGGTAGTGGTTTTGGAGGATGATGATGATGGTGGTGATGGTAGTGGTTTAGGATGATGATGATGGTGGTGATGGTAGTGGTTTAGGATGATGATGATGATGGTGGTGATGGCAGTGGTTTAGGATGATGATGATGGTGGTGATGGTAGTGGATGGGGATGATGTTGCTGATGATGGTGATGGTGGGGGAGGATGATGTTGCTGAGGATGGTTTAGGATGATGATGATGGTGGTGATGGTAGTGGTTTAGGATGATGATGATGGTGGTGATGGTAGTGGATGATGATGATGCTCATAATGATGGTGGTGATGGTAGTACTATGAAGTGATGCTGATAATGATGGTGGTGATGGTAATAGATAAGGATGGTGGTGATGATGATGGTGGTGATGGTAGTGGATGAAGATAATGTTAATGATGATGGTGGTGATAGCGCTGATAGTGACAATTATTATGATGATGATGTTGATATCAGAGGTGGGTTAGAACAGATCAGAAGAGAGAGAAATTACTCTGACTTGGAGTATATTGTTGGCATTTCAAGTAGGCATTGGTTAAAGGGAAACACATTCGGGTGGAAGAAGCAGTGAAAAAATGTGTTTGGATGGAAAAGTTCATGGTGGAAGGAGGACACCAAAAATTTTCCAGCTTTGCTAGAGTGTAGGTGAATCAGCGACGTAACTGGAAGTAATTCAGAGAGGAACCAGGAGGCCGACACACGCTGTTTGTTTCTTTGTTAGGCCACAGGGTCATCGAAAGTAGTTATACATTTCCGTGTTCTAGGAAGAATAACGTACCAGTGATGAGTAGGATGGATTTAAACGAGAGGAACTCTAGGGAGAGATACCAGGTAGCAAACAACTTCAAGGATCGAGGTAAGAAATAAAGAGGGATGAAACACTTAGGGAAAACCACATCTGCTCTATACTGTTAGAGAGGTATGAATTCAAACCACAGCTCAGACACATGCTTACTCCCTGGGTGATCTTACAAGGAGGTCACTGAGTTAGTTTCCTATTGATGCTAAACTTGTAACAAAGTAATCTTTATAGTTACCTTGGTTTTGTCATCTGTAAAATAGGAGAATATGTTATCATTAACTTACTTAATTAAACTCAATTAACTTAATTAAACTAACTACTCATTTATTATCTTGTAGTTCTTATATTAAAAGTCTGACATGTCTTTTACTGGACTGAAATGATGGTGTCAACAGGCAGGGCTGTGTTTCTTCTGAAGGCTGTAGGGGAAAAATCCATGACCTTGACTTCCCCAGCTTCAAAAGGCCACCAACAGTCCCTGGTCCATGGCCCCTTCCTCCATATTCAAAACCAGAAAAGTAGCATCTCTCTGACCATTGTTCCACTGTCACTTCTCTCCTCTGACCAGAGCAAGGAAAAGTGCCCAATTTCAAGGACCCTTGCGATGACATTAAGCCCAATCCAAGGTCCTTCACTTTATCATATCTGCAAAATTCCTTTGCCACGTGCAGTGACATATCCACAGGTTCTGGGGATTAGGATGTGGAGAGTTTGGAGGAGCCATTATCCTGCCTGCCATTGTCATTTTACGTTTGTGAGCCTAGGTCATCTTAAACAGTGGAGGCACACATTCTTTCTTCTTGGGATTGATGTAAAGATGATATCAAATGGTATGTATAAAGCGTGTAATGTGATAACGGGACACCCTGCGACACAGCATTTACTCAGAATGTTTTTTACTTCCCAAACTTGAGTGGCAGTCCCAAAAAAAATAAAGAAAGAAAAAGGAATAGATGGCAAAGGTACTGAGGAAGTAGAATTAATAGGTGTTGAAAGTGACAAGTTTGGATTGGGAAGGTGGAAATGGACAGATAGAAGTGAAGAATGACAGCAAAATAAGCTTTCTTAAGAAACAGCTACGTTTATTATGGGCTTAAAGCTCTGCCACCCCCTACCTCAGTAGCACGCACATGTTGAGATGCTCCATATAGACGTGGGAATAATTTTATAGGGACAGGAAACCATCCTCTGATGGGAGTGACATCTAGCTCCCCCACAGCTCATAGCAGACACTTTTTGATACAAAAGACATGGTTGGGAGATTTATTTCCAGAACTCTGTAATTCCCTTTTACTTCTCCCAACATCTCTCAAGACGAAGTGACATTGTCATGTTAACAATCAGAAGGAACATGATGTAACATGAATAACAAAATGACTGGAAGCTGCAAGCACGGGTACTTGTTTCCACTCTACAAATAGGAAAACAGTTCGCTTCCTGATAATGCCCTGCCAACCTCATCACAGGTTGACAGATTTAGCCAGAGGTGAAAATGAAAACCCAACCCTGCCAATTCCCCTGATTATGTTTCAGAGTCCAAGTGGGGGAGAAATTCAGTAATGTGAATTTAGAGGAAGGAAAATGATGGCCTGGAGACAGTACATTTCTTGGCTCATGGTACTTCTAAAGTTAAAAAAAAAAAATGCCAAACCAAACTTGAAATATCTTGGAGTTAGAAATACAGTTTTTGATTTAACCCACTTCCTACTGTACTATAATTGACTAAAAGCAGAGGTTTATGATTCCTAAGCAGCCAGTCAGTCAACCAATCCCTGCTTGGTCTTACTAAATAATGATACATAAGATCATCTTAGCATCTCATTAGCACGGTTTTGAAATGATGATCTTTGAGGTTTAATTTGCCTTTTACTTATATACTAATTTTTAAACAAATAAGTTAATTTTATATTTTTTCTTTAATGTTAAACTACATTAGGCAAAATCATTTTGCATTTTAAATAATCCCTCCATTTTTTTTTTAAAGTGTGATGGTCCTTTATACGAATTTTTATCATGAACAGATCTGTGAATTATCTTTTCTAGAAAGGCGTATTGCATGGGTGATGTTATCACTCTATGCACACTTAAAAACACACATATTATTATCATTGTTTCTCCACATCCTAATATTCCAATAAGACAAAATCGAGTATCTTCTTAGAGAGTCATGCTCTTTGAACTCCTGATGAATTAGCCTATGTTTTAATTCATGTGTAATATAACATTTATTCAAATCCTTATAAGCTAGAGGCTCAAATCTAAGACCATCGTCTAAGCCTTTTTATTTCACTCATGGATAATTCCCTACAGGAAAAAAAAAAGCATTGAAAAACAAATAAAGCAAGATTTCTTTTCAAAAGATTGCCCAAAGAAGATTACCTTGTTTATCATCAATACCCAAAGCTAATTTTCTATCAGCTTGCCCCTACGCTCTGGGGAACAGTCAACTCTTACACCTCATCATTGCTGATTCTCAATTGAAAAACACAAACACACACTCACAACCTTGAAACAAAAGGAAACCACATTCAGAGACACATGTGTTTGCAGGAGACAAAGCTTACTGCCCTCACTCAAGAGATCTGTGCAATGCGTCTCTCCCTGTAGGAAGACAGAGAAATAAAACAGCTGGGCTCTCTGTTTATTTCCATGTTGTGGGAGTTTCAGGGAGGAACCAAACAGAACATGAATGATGGACGTGTCACCAAAGTACTTCCAGAGGATTTTCATGACAACTGTCCCCAGGGAATGTGTCTATGTTCAGGAAGATACCAAATACACAAACCCTTTGATATCCTTTAAAGTAGACATTGTCATAGACAGGCTGAGGCACTTCACAGGAAAGATAGGTCCTGTGTAAACATCTCTTGCATAAGGTTAAAACATTATTTTGTGCATTAAATACACTTACTCCGCATTAGAAGATGAGTATTTAAAACACATGAGAAGAAATTATCATCTAAAAAAATAATATTTTTAGGAAAGAAGTATTATCTGTTACCCACATCAAATAAATCTAGATTTTCATATATAATACATGTGGAGGTGAAGACTTAAGATAAATACTTTCCTTATATTTCAAAGTCTATTCTATCACTTCATGTGAATTATAAACACATATGAAAACAAGAAACAATTCAACCTCAGGATCCTGCAACCACTTCCTACAAAAACTCCAGACACAATCCGCCTTAGAGGATGAACTCTCTAACAAGAAATACCATTTGACCCAGCAATCCCATTACTGGGTATATACCCATAAGATTATAAATCATTCTATTATAAAGACACATGCACATGTATGTTTACTGCAGCACTGTTCACAATAGCAAAGACTTAGAACCAACCCAAATGCCCATCCATAATAGACCGGATAAAGAAAATGCAGCACATATACACTATGGAATACTATGCAGCCATAAAAAGGATGAGTTCATGTCCTTTGCAGGGACATGGAGAAGCTAGAAACCATCATTCTCAGGAAACTAACACAGGAACAGAGAACCAAATACTGCATGTTCTCTCTCATAAGTGGGAGTTGAACAATGAGAACACATGGACACAGGGAGGGGAACATCACACACCAGGGCCTGTTGAGAGGTGGAGGGCTAGGGGAAGGATAGCATTAGGAGAAATACCTAATGTAGATGACAGGTTGATGGGTGCAGCAAACCACCATGGCACATGTATACCTATGTAACAAACCTGCACATTCTGCGCATGTATCCCAGAACTTAAAGTATAATAATAATAATAAAGAATATGAATCTGCAGGCCAAATGGCTGGTTGGACAGTGATGCAGGCTTCACCTCTGGTAGCCTTCGGTTTGGCTCCTACTGTCCCCACTATGGTGTTTGGGAAGTTACTTTGCTCAACCTCTCTCTCCTCACCTCTTAAACGGAGAAAATGAAGATCCCCACTGCTGTGGCCAAGGGGTCTAAATAAAAGAATGCAGGTGATACAGTTTGCATCTGTGTCCCTGCTCAAATCTCATGCCCAACTGAAATCCTCAGTGTTGAAGACAGGGCCTGGTGGGAGGTGACTGAATCATGGGGATGGCTTCTACTGGTTTAGCACCATCTCCCTAGTGCTGGTGCTGTCTTGTGATATTGAGTTCTCATGATATCTAGTTGTTTAAAAGTGTGTAGCACCTCCCACCATCTCTCTCCTCCTCCTGCTATACCCATGTAAGACATGCCTGCTTCTCTTTTTCTTACCACCATGATTGAAAGTCTCCTGACGCCTCCCCAGAAGCCGTGCTGCTTCCTGTACAGCCTGCTGAAACCTGAGCCAATGAAATCTCTTTTCTTTATAAAATACCCAGTCTCAGGTATTTGTTTATGGCAGTGCAAGAATGGACTAATACAACAGGTGAGGTGCATAGCATAGTGCTTGGCATACAAGATGTTTCCTAGAGTAGTTTTGTTAGCATGTGTCATCTTTCATTTTTGAAACTCTCACTCAAGATGATTGTTTTGAAAATATGGTGGAGAGAAATAACATGCATTCACTGTGTCATCATTCATTTCGTGCTTCCACAGCACACATTTCCCAGACTCCTTTGCAGTTAGGTTGGGCCCATGTGACTTGTTCTAGCCAATAGGGAGTAACAGGAATGTCATGTAACCACTCTGGGCTGGCCTATAACAGAGTAGGTGTGAGCCTTCCATCCTCTGTCCTCCCCTGCCGCTGCAACCTTGAAAAGCCATACAGGACATATACAGCTATATGAAACAGGAACAGCCTGAATCCTCACACTTCCCCTTGGAAGAGAACCTTCTTAGAGAACTACTAGACCTGAAGTGCGTTTTGTGGCAAGGAATAAGCTTGCAAGTGATAAAACACTGAGACATCATGACATGTTTGTTATTGAGGCACAGACTAGCTCATCCTGACTAACAGAGATCAACACTTTTAAATTTCGTTATTTAACTTAATTTTATGTATTTTTAATTTCAGTAGCTTTTGAGATATACAAGTGGTTTTTGGTTGCATGGGTAAATTATACAGTGGTGAATTCTGAAATATTAGTACATCTGTCGTGCAAGTAGTGTACATTGTAACCAATATGCAGTTTATTACCCCCACATTCCCCTCCCAACCTCCCCCTTCTGAGTCTCCAAAGTCCAAATCACTCTGTGTGCCTCTGCAGAGTCATAGCTTAGCTCCTACTTATAAGTCAGAACATACGGGATTTACTACCTGATATTAAAACCAAGAATTCAAAGGATACTCATTATAATCTGGATTTCTACGGATGCCCCGAGTAACAACAACAACAACAATAACAAAAAAAGCCCTTCATCTGTAAGTGTGATTCTTTCAGGAACTAGATACCAGCCGTCCTTGTATTTAACACTGCAAAGATTTCTGAAATGAGTTTAACCATGCTTTTCCATGATGACGTATTATTGGTTTGTGTTTATATAATGAATATTTCCACATCATATCATTGCAAGCAGAATCTACATACACATGCAAATCAGGTACACAAAATTAATCAATCAAAAGCATTTCTTGGAAGATCATCATTTTCTTAAGCACTCAAAATACAAGACAGTAGCAGTAGCGCAGAGAATGTTTAAAAAGGATGTGCAATCTGTCTGTGGGTCTCTTGATGTGTTAACTGGATTGGGGTGTGTGTGATGGGGGAGGTTGGGGGAAAAGGAAAGAGTTACGACCTGAAACATAATGGGAAGGTTAGCCTCACAATTGCATTTCCTTAGCATTAAAGAAGAAAATGCTTACCTTTGTGTCTCAACAGGACAAGGAGAGAGAGCTGTGCTTTGCGGGGAAGCTCTATCAACTCCACTGCTGTCTCAACCCTATTGAAGAATGTGTTCACCCCTTTAGCAACTGAGAAATGTTCCCAAGATGTATATAATTTCATGGATGGAAGAACACCAATTTCAGAGAACTTAAACGACACAACCACGTAGTGCTTAAATTATGCAAAAACAAGCTGCGTTGTGAGTACAACGGAGGCCTGGGCATAGCAGTTCTTAGGTGTACTGTCATCGACATGAAACTGAATGGCCCACAGGCTTCCTGAAGCATCAGTAGAGCAAAGAAGGAGGGGTGAGGGCTCAGATTAAGCCCACACAATTCTGTGAAGTTCCCATGTAGAAAGATGCCTTCGATTGCTATGAAGGGCCCTGACTACCGCCTCGTCTAGTTTGAGACCTACCTGAGTGATAAGAACATCTGAACCGTGGAAACCTGTCTGATTACATCGAAGGGATTTCTTCCTTCACATTCTCTCTGCTTAATACGTAGAAGAAATGATAGTCCCTACTGCTGCTGCTGCAGGGTTTAAATGAAATAATGCAGTGCTGAGCACGGCGTCGGGCCCTGCCAAACACATGGTACGTTTTCAAAGAGTATCTTTGTTAATATGCGGTATTTTTTTTGGTCTTGCAAAAGCTAGACAGAACCTACTTGGTTTTGTCACACTGGAATCAACCTAAGTGTACAAAAAGAAAAGCTTTTTAAAAACTAGGAAATGTCCATATAAAGGAAGAGGACATGAAGCCATTAATAATGGTGTCTTTAAGAGAGAAATAGTTATTAATTGTAGGAAACACTTTCATGACATAATGAAAACAACATTGTGTGAAGGCTGTTTGTTAAAACTGCAGGTGCATGGAGGAAAAAAAGGATAGTGGGCAGACACCAAATTGTTAAAGCTGGTATTCTTGAGTGGTGAGGCCATCATATTTTTGTCCTTTTCTGTATTTTTAAATGTTCTACAATAAGCATGGATGACTTTTGTGTAACTAGCAAATGATGTCTGGACTTGGTTTAAGTGTGATCAAAAACTGAAACTCTTGGCTGAGCGCGGTGGCTCACGCTTGTAATCCCAGCACTTTGGGAGGCCAAGGCACACGGATCACCTGAGGTCAGGAGTTCGACACCAGCCTGGTCACCAGGGAAAAACCCTGTCTCTACTAAAAATACACACAAAAAAATTAGCTGGGTGTAGTGGCACATGCCTGTAATCTCAGCTACTCCGGTGGGTGAGGCAAGAGAATTGCTTGAACCTGGGAGGCGGAGGTTGCAGTGAGCCCAGTTTGAGCCACTGCAGTACGGCCTGGGCAACAGGATGAGACTCCATCTCAAAGAAAAGAAAAGAAAAAAAGAAAAAAACACTCTTCCTCTTTTAGTACACTTATTCAAAGTCATTTATTGCCAGTGTAATGATTAACAACACCTCCTGTCTTTATTTTTGGTTAGTAAGTACAGCAGGAATAAAGAAATGGAACAGAATATAAAAGGTGACAGCTAATTTTTACTTAGCATTCCTTTCTGGACAGGAAATAGGGAAATGACAAGGGACGGAGGTTTGAATTTCACCTGTAACTTTTCAGTCATCCTGCAGCCTTAGGCAAGTTCCTCACTATTCCTGAGCCCCATTTTCCCCTTTTGTAAAATGTTACTAATACAGCCTGCCAAAGAGATTAATTGAAGATCACCCTAAGTAAAGCCAGAAAACATATAAAGTATGCCTAGGACTTCGTATGTATAGAGAACATGCTAGCTCCTTTTGCATGAAGGATTTCTCACTCTAAAGACAAAGGAAACAACTAGAGGAGAAAAAAAAAATGCTTTAAGGAATTTTTCTTTTCCTCCAGACTTTCATGTTTCAATTACTTTGCTGACCAGTTAATGGTCATTCATGACAGAGGGCTGGGCCCTCATGCACAATTTAAGCTGATCTTTAGTTTCTTCCTCTAGAGCTCTAGATCAACTTCTATGACACTGATAAAGAAGCCACCTCCCATTCCAATGGCTGTCCCCTCATCTCACCCACAGAATCAGCTGGATTCCTTTTCAAGGACAGAGTGGATTGCAGCCCTAGAAGTAACTGATAGCTCCGTGCCTGTTTCCACTGCAGCAATTTCTAAGATGGTACAAGCTGATGATGTTTGCAAGACTTAAGTTCAGGGGGTTTGCCGTGGCCAGCAATTGATTGCATCTTGATATTCCCCCTCCTCTGATACTTAAACTGGGGGAAAGGATGAACACATCTGCCCTCAATGGCTGCTTGGGAAGATTACAAAATCACAAACTATATAAAAGCATACCTGTCTTCCTTTTAGCTAATTAAAACAGTGGCTGGTGCCAGGGAGCTTTTCTTTATCGTGCACTGCCATCTTCTGGCCATATTAGCCTCTACACCACAACCCACCAGTTCCATGTATAAGAAATTAATGAACATTTGCATACATCCTTGTGTTTAACATCATATCCTAAAGTCGAACCATAAAAACATGCTAATAGCCCTGAAAGCTATAGGGAAATTCTACTGTTTTCTCTGTTTGAACATACGGTGTACACACACATGACATGAGATGAAAGCAAAGTTGAGGGTGCCCACAAGTTGCTGTTCACACCGTGGACCAATCTTCCCCACCCTGTAACATGTCAGTTACCATGGAGAAAGGAAGGGAAGAGGTATTAGCAGTCACCCACTGACTGACAGGTGTTTTCACATACGTTATCTCACTCTATTCTTACAAGCATTTCATGTAAAATAAAGCGTTATTTCCATTTTGCTGAGGCTTCAAAGTTACTAAACCCATGGAGTGTCAACTTGCTGTTAACTGGTGGAAGGAGGATTGGAATCCAGGTATGTCTGACTGCAAAGCTCAATCTCTGATGGGCACTGCCCGAACTGCGTCTCACCATCTCACACACCCTGCTGTACTTAGACCAGGGTGTGCAGATCTGAGGGCTTGCTTTCGCCTTAAACCTGGTATGAGCCATTTGGTCTATGCAGTTTGGATATGCAAACACAAACACAGATATACACACACACACATATATACACATGTGTATGTACACATGTATATATTTGTAACAAAAATAAAACAAAAGCTACATACATATAGTTTTGTTGATATATAGTTTTGTGTGTGTGTGTGTGTGTGTGTGTGTGTGTGTGTGTATGTATGTATTACAGGGTTATTTTTTTCTGCTAAACCATTTAAAAGATGTAGATATATCCTCCCCAAATACATCAACATGCATCTCCTAATAAAGACAGTCTCCTACATAACCGCAATTCCATGATCACGTCTAAAAATATTAACTTTGATTCAAAATTAAATCTAATGCCCAGGACCGTAAAGGTCTCGATGGTCATTAAGGGGCTTGAAAAATTTGACCTCTGCATTGGAACTATGTCCTTTTTGTCTTTTTAAATTTAGAACAGTTCCCCCCACCCTTTTTATTTATTTATTTATTTTCATGTGACAATTTAATGTAAGTCCTCTGTGTAATGCCCAAGGAAAACAGGCATCTGCTAGTTAGCTCTTTCATCATTAAATAAATAACCCTGTGGTTAAAGTTGAGTCTCCAGTATCCTACATGTTGTATCACGTGCATTCTTCTCCTATAAACAGGGTCATATGAATGGAGAAGCTGCCCTCACTCCCTGCCCGGCCGTGTAGAGCACTCAGCACTGCAGCTTGTAAACCCCTATGAGGCCTGATGTGACTTGCCTGGCATATGAATTTTGGATCTCATAGTTTTTTTCTTATCCTTCCATTTCTTAATTCTCTTTTCTTTTTTCCAAAAATGTTCTCTTTTTGCCTTTATCCTGTTTTGAATTCTGATTATCTGAAAATAAATCATGAAAATTTCACCCCAAAATATTTTAGTATGAATCTACTGGTAATGATAACATGGTCCCACATGATCGTCAAATCGTGGGCAATTTCGCGCCCCAGGGGACACCTGGCGGCATCTGGAGACATTTTTGGTTGTCTCAGTGTGGGAAGGAAAAGCTCTCGGCAATCTGGCAGGTGGAGACCAGAACTGCTGCTCAGCATCCACAATGCACAAGACAGTCTCCGCAGCAAAGCACTCCCTGGTCCAATTTGCCAACAATGCCAAGATTGAGAAACCCTTTTCTCCATTGCCACAAAATCATTAAGCACATTAATGTCATTAATATTTAACAAATGTCTAACTTTCATCTTCCATGAAATGAAACACATGTTTTCAGTCTTCGTACTTTCCCCCAAGAAGGGGCAATCAGCTTCCAAGTCCGATGGCAGCACCTGCGGTGCAGGCACAAGGCGCACCTCTAGTGGTCAGCTGGGAAATCGACGCCTGAGCGTTCAATCCCCTCCAGAGGAGACAGGGCTGGGAGCTTCGAATCTGACAGTGGGAGCTGAAAGCGCAGACTCTGTTGTGTTGTGTGTTGCTGCTGTTGCTGCTAATTACCCTAATCCTTGTGCACAGATAATGCAATTTACAGGCAAACAATCCACATTCAAGGCACAGGGACTTCACTATTGCCCAGGAAGAGCTTTAAAAGGATCCTGACATTTTGTTCTCTTGGGTAAAACGAACTGGATCTAAAAGTAGATAGGAGCAACGAGTTCTCAGTCAGGAGTAACGCTGTATCCTTTTGAGACAACTTCAAGGTTTGGAAGAAGAAATCAAGGTTCAGAAAAGAAAGATATTAACATCAAAACTTACTTTAAGGGACATACTTGACTTTTCACAAGCATATTCCTGGAGAATTGCAGAAGAGACTGAAGAGTTACTGGATTGGTACTCAAAATAGATCACTTTGTCTTTAGAGTATCCTGGCTGAACAGAAAGGGCAGCTATTTTCTCCATATTACAGACGTGAGAAATGAATCACAAAGAGAGTGGTTATGTCTATTAATTATAATATTATCAATATCATCAGATAAATTTGAACATTTTATTCATTGGAGAAAGATTTTTTTTTTCTGCTTAAATGACCGTTGTGGATAGGGGCAATTGTGATTATGTGTTATTGCTTATTTCTTTGTTTACGGCTTTAACTAATGGGCCAAATTAACAAAAAATTGTTATTTTATTTTCTCAACTGACTAAAGTTTGGAGATGGAAAACACTTCTCTTCTGGAGACAAGGACAACATCACTAATTGATCACAGAACTACTTCTGCTAAATCTGGTTATACTTCTGAATGCTTCTTCACATAGTTCGCCAGGCAAATATTACCAGCTGATAAAAATTTGCCACCAAGATAGCACACATTTTAACCAAGGTAGCAAAGACTTTTAAACAACATACGATCAAAATAGATTTTTTTCTTTTTTTCCAGACAGGGTCTTGCTCTGTCACCTAGCCTGGAGTGCAGTGGTATGATCCTGGCTCACTGCAACCTCTGCCTCTGCCTCCTGGACTTAAGTGATACTCCTGCCTCAACTTTCCAAGTAACTAGGACTACAGGCAAGTGCCATCACGCCTGGCTAATTTTTGTATTTTTGGTAGAGACAGGGGTCTCACCATATTTCCCAGGATGGTCTTGAACTCCTAACCTCAAATGATCCACTTGCCTCGGCCTCCCAAAGCACTGTGATTATGGGTGTGAGCCATCACTCCCAGCCTAAATCAATTTCTACTTACTTTGAGACCAGTACAGAAATTTGAAGTTTTCTATGAACTAGGCTAAAAGTTACTCAGGCCCAATTATCATGCAGCTCAATTTGCATTTATATTGTAATCTTTGTATAAATATTGATTCAATTCTATGCTCGCCATGCTAGCTGAAACAGTGAAAGGTACTTCATTCATGTTTTGACCAAGAAGCTTTTAATATTGCAACATTTGTTTAAAAAATGGTTTGCAAAGTTAGGTGCCCACCTACCATATTTCTGCCTTACAAAGATAAAACAAAGATGTAAATCAGAACCGCAACAGTCACTCATTAAATATTACCTCTAAGTGGTAAACTTAACTTTGATAGTGGAAAACTAAAATAAGAGTATAAAATCGAAACTTTATTGTTATTTTAGAATAGAACCCAAGTCACATCATCCCCTAAGGGGTCTAAGAAAAAGCAAAGAGAGGAATGATACTCGTAGTAAAAACTGTAATTCTGCCACTTACTGAGTATATGCACAGCTCCATACAAAATCGCTATTCCATCTCTTGTCATTCCCAAACACAACCTATGTGGTAGTTCTCCTGTGACCCCATTTTACAGATGAGAAAACCGAAGTTCAAAGATGCCAACATCTTCAGATTTCCTCAAGACCACACTGTCATGAAATAGCAGAACTGGGTTGAACTCTGTCGTATTTGGGAGTATAAATTTCAACCACCCTGTCTTGCCTCTCAGGCAGATTATATAAAAACACTACTTTATGTTGGGATTACAGGTGTGAGCTACCACATCAAGCCTTGACAATAAATTTAATACTTTGTATTAACTTTGAAAACGTTTGTAAAACTGATTACCAATTTCCTTACTTACTTATGAGGAAAGTTGGTATTATTAATTTGTTACCATTTGAACATGATCATTGAATGAATATATATATAGTGGCCAAATACGTATAACATAAAATTCGCCATTTTAATAATTTTAAAGTACCCAATTCAGTTACATTTAGTACATTCACAATGTTGTGCAACCATCTCTAAGGTCCAGAACATTTTCATTACTCCCAAAGGAAACCCCAGACCTGTTAAGTATTAACTCCTCATTTCCCTCTCTCCACAAACCCTGGCAACTATTAGCCTGCTCTCTGTATCTGTGGATTTGCCTATTCTGGATCTTTCATGTAAATGATATTATATAATAATAAAAAAACCCCACTACTTTAAAGAACTCCATGAGACCATTAAGTAAAGCTCAGAAAAGTATGAAAAAAAAAAAAGTAGAAACAATGGCTTTATGAAGAAGGTTCTAGTGTTTGTTTAGCCTTTCTCTGAGTCTCTGATGAATTAATAGTGCACAAAATGTACTTGAAAAGAGAAAGGAAGGGAAGTTACATGCACAAATACCACATCCTCATCCATTTCCTCCTCAAAGAACTCACTCAAATCCTCTTGTATGGTGTGGTGGTTAGACTATGCTTTATACATGCGTTTTAAAGTTTTGAGCAAAGGAGATGCTCAAAAAATGTTACACCCTTTCCAATCTATTCGTACTTAGCATAAAAAGATAATGAGGCTACCTCCTAGAAGAGAGGGGTATGACTGTACATGTTTGCCCATTGGTCTATAAGATGTGATCAAGAATGCAACCATGAAGCATCATTTGTGGAAACTTCCCAGGTCCAGGAAGGGAAACTGAGACAAGAAACGAGGCACTGCAATGATGTCTGCAGCAAGCATGGAGACGTCTCCCCTTTCCGTCGCCAATACAGCAAGACAAGCATTTCCCAAACATCAGAACATCCACATACCAAGCTCGCCATTGTTATCGTCTCCATGAGTCACCTTTACCATGATTAGCTTATTATTTTTCTTTGAACTGACTTTGTCAGTAAACTTTAAAACATGATTTCATGTCATCGCCAAAACTGAAAACCAGTCTCATTTGCTATAAATAGATGGAGACTCAGACTGAATGGGTTGAATACTGCAATGTTCCTCAATTGTTAAATTCTGGCTGGATATTTTGTCCGTTGAAAGCTCGCTTGCTCTCTCTCTCTCTCTCTCTGTTCAAAAAGATTAGCAAGGGTTAGAGAGGTGTTAGAGATATAATAGCAACATGCAGAGTCGATCTCTTTGACATGTGAAAGATGGAAATGGATTTGAGAAGGAAATTAGTGTCTCACTCTATGATTCGATTATACTGAATGCCACATCCATGCGCCACCCCAGATGGCTTCATGTAAGAAGAGTGGAATTTATGCTACACTTGGAAACAATGCGATAAACCACTCCTCTACCCAGCCTCACTCAACCTCCTGGACGAACCGTGTTCCAAGCCTTATCAGCTATTCATGGTCAGTGATGAACTTTCAAAGCTTCAAGTCAGTGGTATCTTAGCACTTCTTCCAATTACTCGGTCAGAGCATCTACTCTGAGATACACAGAGCTTAAAGGATTCCCTACATTGGTTCTGTGTATCTTGTGTCTCAGAAGTATCATTTCCCACATATGCTAAAGCAAGAAGGAAAAAATCTAGTATGCGATCTGCTGTCAAAATAGAAACGGTTGTGTTATCACAAAACCTCTAAAGAGAAATCTCAAATCTTGGGTTTCACCCTTTTATTTATTTTATAAGTGTAAAACGCACACCAGATTTTGAAGGCTTAGTACCCATACACGCACACAGATATACACACCTAAATATATTATATATCACAAATAACTTTTGGCCAGGTGCAATGGCTCATGCCTATAATCCCAGCACTGGGAGGCTGAGATGGGTGGATCACTTGAGGTCAGCAGTTCAAACCAGCCTGGACAACATGATGAAACCCCGTCTCTACTAAAAACACAAAAATTAGCCAGGTGTAGTGGTACACGCCTATACTCCCAGCTACTTGGGAGGGTGAAGCAAGATAATTGCTTGAAGCCAAGGAGGCAGAGGCTGCAGTGAACTGAGATTGTGCCACTGCACTCCAGCGTGGGCTACAGAGTGAGACTTGGTCTCAAACAAAACAGAACAAAAAAATAAACTTTTATTTCAAGTACGTGATAATAATACTTTGGCTATATAGGTTAAATAGATTATATTATTAAAATTAATTTCAACTGTTTCTTCTTAGCTTTTTTAATGTTGCTACTAGAAAATATAACATTACATATATGGCTGGCATTATATTTCTATTGGGCAGTACTGGGTTACATGTTCTTTACAGTTCCTTACTAATTAATCACTTCAGTAATATATAAAAATTGCTCCTAAAATTGGAAGAGCCTCTATAAATAGGCACTTTAATTTTATGGGGTAAAAGTCACTGGCAGATACATAAAAAGCTTTGCCACCATTGTTCAGTTTTCCTCTATGTTAAAAACTTGTATAATGATGTCAGAAGATAAATAGCTGACTATCTTTAAAGTAAGAAAAGAGGGAAAAAGGATTTCATGGCTCATATGTCTATGGATAAAGCCATCCAACTTTGGAACAGTCCAGACTAGTTCCCTAATCAAAGATATACTTTTAATGAGATTTTATCTTTGATTGAAAATGTAAGGCTGTAATGAACTGCGGGGTCATTACTCTGCTTCCAGGCTTAATTTTTATTTAATCCTAGCTCCCTGATGTTTTTGATATGGAATTCTTAATTTAGGCTGGATGTTTAAAACTTTCTTTATAGGATCTTTTGATGTAGGTAGCCTTTTAGGGGCAATAAGGCCATGGATCTTACAGTAATAAAATAGGCTTCCAGTCTCCACAGAAACGTACCACATATCTCTACATCTTTACATGTGTTTGTATCTATGGAAATATATCAGTTGAGTGTTACAACAGGGCCTTAAGGAATGTCAGATGTGTTGACCACCCTTAATTCTGTGGCTTCTGGCAGGAGCTGACATACCTATGGTCTCTAGAGTAGGGAAAACCTGTATTCTGGTTATAGCCCTGCCACTGACTCATTATGTAAGCTTGGAACATTCATTGAATATTTTGGAATTCTATTTCATCATCTGAAAAAAAGTATCTATCTACTTTTTTAAATAGGCAGATTAAATAAATCACACTTGTAAAGCAGTCAGTCTTGCAGGTAGAAAGCGTTTAGTACTCAAAAGTGCCTTCTATTCTTTTTGAAGTCTTTTGGTCTTCTGGATCTGTGCATAGGAAGTTGACTTAATGGCCAGGCATGATGACTCGTGCCTATAATCCCAGCACTTTGGGAGGCCAAGGTGGGCAGACCACCTGAGGTCAGGAGTTCGAAACCAGCCTGGCCAACATGGTGAAACTCTGTCTCTACTAAAAATACAAAAATTAGCCAGGCGTAGTGGCAGGAACCTGTAACCCTAGCTACTTGAGAGGCTGAGGCAAGAGAATCGCTTGAACCTAGGAGGCAAAGGTTGCAGTGAGCCGTGATCACACCATTGCACTCCAGCCTGGTGGACAAGAGTGAGACTTTGTCTCAAAAAAAAGGAAGGAAGGAAGGAAGGAAGGAAGGAAGGAAGGAAGGAAGGAAGGAGGGAGGGAGGGAGGGAGGGAGGGAGGGAGGGAGGGAGGGAGGGAGGGAGGGAGGGAGGGAGGGAGGGAGGGAGGGAAGGAAGGAAGGAAGGAAGGAAGGAAGGAAGGAAGGAAGGAAGGAAGGAAGGAAGGAAGGAAGGAAAGTTGAGAGTTAACATTGGAAACGGCTCCAGGTCCTTTTTTCGACCTGGACCTATGAATACAAAATACTTTTACATACTGATAGGGTACATGTGTTCGTGGATTATATGCACAGAATGTGTAATGAGCAACTCAGGGTTTTCATCGCCAAGACCCTCCCCATTCAGGACCTTTCTGCCCAACTGCGGCAGGTGCTGTCACGGTAAAGATGAAAGAGCTCATGACTCCCTAGAATTGACTGGAAGGCAGGATGGTACTCTATTCCCTACCCACTTTCTCCACACACCTTTCTGATCACAAAAGGCCTTCCTCCAAACTCCTTGTAACTATAACACTCACCTCTACTATTCTCCAGCCTACCTGTGTACCGAAAAATCTTTCTTGTCTATCATTCTTGTTCCTCTACTGTCTGATCCTAGTTGACCTAGGGAAGTGTGTGTGTTTGTGTGTGTGTGTGTGTTTCTGTGTGTGTTCTCTAGGCAGCCTCCTTCTACTTACTTCTGATAATAACACTCCCTGACCGTAATCCCCTACCTTGACTTCCCTTCGGTTTTCCTTTTAAAAAACCTTTTGAGGACCTCTTTTCCTTTTGGGAACCTCTCCTCTCCCATTTCCCTTGGTGTCCGTGTAAAGCTGATACCTTTCCAAAGTCCCAAAGATTCACAAGGGTCTCAGGCCTGGACAAACAGCACATCCCATGTGACATGGTTTGGCTGTGTTCCCACCCAAATCTCATCGTGAATTGTAGCTCCCATTATTTCCATGTGTTGTGGGAGGGGCCCAGTGGGAGATAATTGAATCATAGGGGTGGTTTTCCCATACTGTTCTCGGGGTAGTGAGTAAGTCTCACAAGATCTGATGGTTTCCTAAGGGGAAAGCCCTTTTGCTTGTTTTCTCATTCTCTCTTGCCTGCCGCCATGTAAGACGTGCTTTCCTTCTGCTGTGATTGTGAGGCCTCCCCAGCCACATAGAACTGTGAGTCCATTAAACCTCTTTTTCCTTATAAATTACCCAGTCTCAGGTATGTCTTTGTCAGCGGTGTGAAAACAGACTAACACACCATGCCTACCGTGGCAGGGCCTGGTTCAGCAGTGAACACAGGATGCAAACCGGACCAAGCCCATGGCTTTTTCACTAAATGTGTCAAATGCAAGTCTTGAAATAATCTTCTGGTCCATTTTGCTCTGCTTGGGAAGAGCCCACCTGAATTGCAGTCAACTCGAAGGAAAAAAAAAAACCCAGAAATGGGGACTGATATATTTCTGATGACAAAAGCATGACCACCTACATTTAGGCATGCCTAAAGCCAAATATCCCTTGATTTTCAGACATGGAAATACGTTAGTTTCCTAGGGAGGCTGCAACAAATCACCACGACCTGGGTTGCTTAAAACAAATGGGCCGGGTGCAGTGGCTCATGCCTGTAAATCCAGCACTTTGGGAGGCCAAGGTGGATCGATCAGGAGGTCAAGAGATCGAGACCATCCTGGTCAACATAGTGAAAACCCATCTCTACAAAAAATACAAAAATTAGCAGGCGAGGTGGCACGTACCTGTAGTCCCACTTACTCAGGAGGTTGAGGCAGGAGAAGGGCTTGAACCTGGGAGGCAGAGGTTGCAGTGAGCCAAGATCATGCCACTGCACTCCAGCTTGGGTGACACAGTGAGACTCTGTCTCAAAAAAAAAAAAAAAAAAAAAAAAACACAAAACAACAACAACAAAAAAAAAACCAAACCACAAAACACAACAGAAGTGTATTCTCCCCCAGTTCTGGAAGCTAGAATTCTGAAATCAAAGTCCTAGCAGAGTCTTGTTCTCTCTGGGGACTCTAGGGAAGAATCCTTTCTGGCCTCTTGTAGCTTCTGGTGGTGGCCAACACCCCCTTATGCTCCTCGGCTTGTGTGTGCATCTCTGCAGTCTCTGCCTCAGTCAACACACGGTTTCTTCCCTATGAGTCTGCATTTCTACCTCTCCAGGTCTCCATCTTCTTATAAGAACCCAGTCGTGCCAGGCATGGTGGCTCACGCCTGTAATTCCAACACTTTGGGAGGCTGAGGTGGGCGGATCACTTGAGGTCAGGAGTTCGAGACCGGCCTGATCAACATGGTGAAACCCCGTCTCTACTAAAAATACAAAATTAGTTGGGCATGGTGACAGGTGCCTGTAATATCAGCTCTCAGGAAACTGAGGCAGGAGAATCACTTTAACCCAAGAGGTGGAGGTTGAGGTGAGCCGAGATCGCACCATTGCACTGCAGCCTGGGTGACACAGCGAGACACCGATGCAAAAAAATAAAATAAAATAAATAAATAAATAACCCAGTCACTGGATTTAGGATTGCTCCAATCCAGGATGACCTCATTTTAACTTGATAACATCTGCAAAGAACCTATCTCCAAATAAAATTACATTCACAAGTGTGGGGGGTGGGAGAAGCTAGGACTTCAACATATCTTTTCTGGAGGCCTCTATTCGACCCATGACAAGGAGTTAATGCCAATCTTAGCTTAAGCCAATTCGAATGGCATTTCTATTATAACTAAGAGTGTGCTGAATCTCCCACTTGTTTCCTAGGGTAATCCTAAAATAGGATTCTCTTAACGTGTCTCTAAAGGAAGTAATTCCTCCCTATTTCTCCCTTCCTAGAGTCTCTTCCCTTGGACGGATCAGGTGTGCAGATCTATTCCACCTGGCCAGTGGAATGGCCAGGGCCCTCCTGGCCATATCAGGGCCCTCCCAATATGGCACTTCCCCCAACAAGTGTTTGCCTCTCCTCTTAATATCTCTAACTACTTTTCTCTCTGGCACTGTCTTGGCTATCATTCTCTGTCCAGAACTGTACACTTGCCTTTTTGTGAACAGGAATATGCAGCTTATCTTCCTGACAGATGATACATTTCTGTCCTTGCCTTTGTCCATAGCCTCTTCTCTCTGCCAGGCACATGAGTCACAGAATCCCTGTCATGAAGCTGGTCCTCCAGCCCGGCAAGTCAACCCATGTTTCATTACTTTATGTTCAATATACATTTATATAGTTTTTTGACACAGAGTCTCGCTCTGTCTCCCAGGCTTGAGTACAGTGGCACGATGTAGGCTCACTACAACCTCTGCTCACTGCAACCTCCACCTCCTGGGTTCAAGTGGTTCTCCTACCTCAGCTTCCCGAGTAGCTGGGATTACAGGTGTGCACCACCACACCCGACTCATTTTTGTATTTTTAGTAGAGATGGGGTTTTGCCATGTTGGCCAGGCTGGTCTCAAACTCCTGACCTCAGGTGATCCACCTGCCTGGGCCTCGCAAAGTGCTGGGATTACAGGCGTGAGTCACTGCGCCTGGCCTCAACACATTTTTTAATGACTGGTACTTGCAACTTCGTACAGGGATATGAGTGACCTTTGAGGATCAAAGAGTGGATAGACAAGACACAGATGGGATGCAGACTAGTCCGGAAGGAGTATAGAGACCATAAAAGGATGAGCCTGGGCACTGTAGGCATCACTGATCACCTGTAAATTGCACCTCTCTCTGCTGTAAGCAAGTGTTGCATTTACTTGACCAACCTCTATTCCA
Organism: Macaca mulatta; assembly: GCF_049350105.2. Lineage (NCBI taxonomy): Eukaryota > Metazoa > Chordata > Mammalia > Primates > Cercopithecidae > Macaca > Macaca mulatta. The sequence continues at coordinate 7,954,405 of NC_133425.1, read as the reverse complement.
ACTCTGGTAAGAAGCACTACAGTTTTTCTTCAGGGAGCTGTTTTCCCCCTATTGTGGTTCCATACTGTTAACAATGCACTGGCTTCATATCAGCACTCCAGGGGAGGGGGTACAATTGAGGCCAGGTTGATCAAAATCCCACACGCCTTTGCCTGGGGTCTAGGGGGACTCAGGTTAGTCAATGGATCTGTTGGGTGGGAAAGGGGGGCAGGGCATGTGACCCATAACATCAGAGATAGATCCACCTAAGAAATAGGCTTAAGTTAGGACTGCTTGGGAAGAGAAATGCTCTTTCTACTGGAGTTGGTGAACTGGTGGGAGGTATGCCTGACACTGCTGATGTCCGCCTCACTGCTTCACAAGGTAAGCCAAACTCAAGGAAAGCAGACAAGCAGAAGTGGAATCATGGTGGGTAGAGGTTTCCTGTGGAATCATTTCAGGACCTGGATCCATGTGTACCTCAAGTCAGTAGTCTTATATGCTTGTTTAAGATTCTGTCACATAAACAGAATTTCTTCTTTCTTTCTTTTCTTTTTTCTGTTCTTTCTTTTTTCTCCCACCTTCCTTCCTTTCTTCCTCCCTTCCTCCCTTTTTCTTTTTTTCTTTCCTTCTTTCCTTCCTTCCTTTTTTCTTTCTCTTTCTTTCTCCCTCTTCTCTCTCTCACTCTCCTCCCTCCCTGCCACAATAGCCTATACCTTATCTTCTCCATGTATGAAAAATTCTATTTATATGGTTATTTTATATTTGATATATATTTCTCCAACAGAATCTAAGCATCATGGTGGTGAATTATAAGAGACGATTATATTTCAATGACCTTTACATTTCCAAAAGCTCATAAATAGAAACTAAATAAAAGATAAATATCTATTTCTAGCTAATGTTACCTTAGCCTCCAATACCAGTATACCTGGTATTATACCTCCAATACCAGGTGAGATGAACCTACAGTCTTTGAAATTGAATGTGATTAACAACTATTGGGTAAGGTTCACCAATTCCAAATAATGTCAGAAACATTTGGCACAGTGCGTAAGTTCACATATGACCCAGCAATTTAAAATAAACTGTTTGATACTGGTATTTCACAGTTATCATCCTGTCTACTTAGTAGTCGCAACAGTTTTTAAAGGTATCTTGGAATGTGAAAAGGCGGTCTGAATGTTAAATGGCACACAACAATTTCATGAACTCTTATAATTACTGGGATACGCTGACTTGATGGAATACTACTCCGTCATAAAAAGGAATGCATTAATGGCATTCGCAGCAAGCTGGATGGGATTGGAAGCTGTTATTCTAAGTGAAGTAATGGAAAAGCAAACATCGTATGTCCTCACTCCTAAGTGGGAGCTAAGCTATGAGGATGCAAAGGCATAAGAATGATGCAGTGGACTTTGGGGACTCAGGAGGAAAGGGCGGGAAGCAGGTGAGGAATAAAAAAATACAAATTGGGTTCAGAAGAGGAATCTGATATGCAGAAAGGCTAAGGAACTTGCCCAAACGGAGTCCTAAATTCCTTCCTAGATGCATCCCAACAGACTTTCCTATTATTCTATTATGTCTTACTTTCCAATGTTCAAATATCAAACTAATAAAATGATGTTTGAATGTGAACATAAATATTTCTCTTTTCCATGCAAATTTTACACATGGTTAAAATCAGAAGCATATGCTAGCTTATAAGGTGTGTTTTTATTAAACATTATATCAATTACTATTCCATGGACCTCTGACACAAGTGTATGCATCATTTTTTTTTTTTTTTTTTTTTTTTTTTTTTTTTTTTTTTTTTTGAGACGGAGTCTCGCTGTGTCACCCAGGCTGGAGTGCAGTGGTGGGATCTCGGCTCACTGCAAGCTCTGCCTCCCGGGTTCACGCCATTCTCCTGCCTCAGCCTCCAGAGTAGCTGGGACTACAGGCACCCGCCACCTCGCCCAGCTAGTTTTTTTGTATTTTTTTAGTAGAGACGGGGTTTCACCGTGTTAGCCAGGATGGTCTCGATCTCTTGACCTTGTGATCCACCCGTCTCGGCCTCCCAAAGTGCTGGGATTACAGGCTTGAGCCACCACGCCCGGCCTATTCATCATTTTTAATGACTGTATAATACTCTATCATGTTCTGTGTTCAACATAGTAAGCCATTACCTTAAGATTAAGCATTTAGTTTGTTGTCAATATTTTGACATTGCAAGTAAAATAACAATGGTGGCCTAGTCCAGGTGTCCCTTTGTTTCCATTCGACTGGAATAATAAGAAATAATGAATAAGATTGGGTCAAAAGAAATAATTACCTGTTTGGTTGTTCATAGGTATGAGTACTCTGGTTTTTAAATGATTTCTACTAAATTGCAACATGCCCTGTAAATAAGGAAACCAGTCTTATAACAACGTCACCGATACGGGAAAAGGTAGTATTCTTATTTCATGTTAACCTGGCTAATTTTAGTAGATAGAGATTGGTATATTATATGGTTTTAATTTTTCATACCACTATCAAGGAAAGGTGTTTACTGTGTGTTTAAGTCTACTTATGCTTTCTTAGGGGTATGTTTTCTGTTATATCCTTAGCTCTTATAATTTTATGATTTCTTTATGAAAACATTCCAGTCATGGGGCAAAATTAACATTTGTCAACTCGTGAATTGATGAATTCAATCAACATGAAAACTCCATCTGAATAGATCAAATTAAAAATACATATGTTTGGCTGGGAGCAGTGGCTCACCCCTGTAATCCCAGCACTTTGGGAGGCCAAGACAGAAGGACTGCTTGAGCTCAGGACTTGGAGGTCAGCCTGGGCAACACAGGGAAAACGTCATCTCTGCAAGAAGTAAAAAAAAAACACACAAAAAAACAAAAAAAAAAACACATAGCCAGGCATAACGCTGCACTCCTGTAGTTCCAGCTACTTGGGAAGCTTAGGTAGGAGGATCACACTGAGTACAATATGCCTACTTGGTACTGTATAATTACTTGTGCCCAGGAGGCTGAGGCTGCAGTGAGCCATGATCATACCACTGCACTCTAGCATGGGCACTAGAGCAAGACCCCGTCTCGATCTCTCTCTCTCTCTCTCTCTCTCTCTCTCTATAGAGATATATATAGATATATATATATAGATAGATAGATATAGACAGACAGACAGACAGACATAGATTTTCCTTACTGCAAGTTAGGGTGCTATTTTGAAGGGACACACAGGTAGACTTGGAGTTTTTCAATTACTCCCTTTACTTGATTCTCCACATACCATAGGTCAGTTACTTCGGCTGAGAAGGGCCGTCTGCCTCCCTGGCTGAGCCAGATCTGCCAGCCTGGCTCATGGTGAGTATTTGCTTTTCCACTGTGCTCCCTTAACCAAAAGCCAGAACTCCTTAAGCTGAGGACCTTTTCTATTCTGAAGGTTCTGTCCTCCAAAGCACCCAGAAAACCTTTCGGTTGAATAGGAAATATAAAATTTGCCAAGAGGGTATATCTTAAGTGTTCTCACCACACTCACACACAAAAAAAAGAAAACAAACAAACAAACAAAAAAAACCCCAGCAATATATGAGATGATAGATTTGTTAATTCACTTGATTCTAATGACTTTTTCTTTTTTCTTTTCTTTTTTTTTTTTTTTTTTTTTGAGATGGAGTCTTGCTCTGTCGCCCAGGCTGGAGTGCAGTGGCGGGATCTCGGTTCACTGCAAGCTCTGCCTCTTTTACATAACGTCTATGAATATGTAAACATCAAGTTGTACACCTTAAACATATAATTTTTACTTGTCAATCATACTTCAATCAATCTGAAAAACAAAGAAAATATGAAAAGCCTCTGGTTGATCCGCAAATTCTGATAGCTGTTAGTTTAAAGTGGCCACAGTAAAAAGAAGATCACGCAGTTTTTATGACTTCATGCAAAAATAAATCCTAACCCAGAATTGGCCAAAACGCCTCGTAACTTGATAAAAAGCAGCTCAATATAAGAAGTGAATTGGGTGATGTTTGTGTGGTAGACGCACGCACACACACGGGCATAGTTTCCCACCCCACCCTTGGATTCTGTTGTTATTGCATCATGTTCCATCACAAATTTTTTCAGCAACCTAGTTGCTGAGATGGATGGCACAATCCCGGGGTTTTCTGACCTTGATCAACATGAAGAAAATTTCAGCTGAACTGTGCAAAAGTGCAGGGAAAACATAAATCACATTTGGACAGGGCATGCTTTCTATCTAAAGTGTGAAGTCACCCAATCACACATCAAGAAGTGGGATAATAGAACCCACCAACTGAAGAGAAAGAAAAATTAATTAACGTTCACTCCACTCATCACAAAAAAAGACACTGCCTTTTTTTTTTTTTTAGAAGAGATGACAGAACAATCTTAGAAAAATAGCTCTGTGTAGGCCGGGCGCGGTGGCTCAAGCCTGTAATCCCAGCACTTTGGGAGGCCGAGACGGGCGGATCACGAGGTCAGGAGATCGAGACCATCCTGGCTAACACGGTGAAACCCCGTCTCTACTAAAAAATACAAAAAACTAGCCGGGCGCAGTGGTGGGCGCCTGTAGTCCCAGCTACTCGGGAGGCTGAGGCAGGAGAATGGCGTGAACCCGGGAGGCGGAGCTTGCAGTGAGCTGAGATCCGGCCACTGCACTCCAGCCTGGGCAGCAGAGCGAGACTCCATCTCAAAAAAAAAAAAAAAAAAAAAAAAAAAAAAAGAAAAATAGCTCTGTGCTTGATTAAGCATTTCCTAAATGCATTTTCATTCAGAGTTTAAAGAAAGAAGTTTGCTAAAAATTACACAAAAGAATAGACTTGCTTCTTTTAAGTAAAATAAGTGGCACATGAAAATAATAGCTATAATTAGTGGTATTAAAATGTAAGCAATTCATCCCCAATTAATACAAAATTGCAAAGAGATGACAAATATCATCACAGACAAATCACACTTTTAAAATTAAGGCATCAAAACATAACCCTTGTTATCTGAGGATGACATCTTGTGAATTGTTACCATAATGTAATCAATAGAGAAGGCTTCTCAAGTACCTAGGAAAAGTGTGGCTACCCATGGCTGATATAAAGCTCTCACTTGTTAAATTATCTTTAAGCCATGTACTAGGCATGAAAATACTGGTGCCTTGTTAAGCTGCAAATCCATAACATAAGGAAAACAGGCATGCCCGAAAGAACAGAAGCATCTTTGGGCTGAAACACACAACATGTGGCTTTGTATCACTCCTCAGTTGCCAGATTCTGTGCCAGGAACAACTAAACTACATCTGGCAGGTATCCTGTGGCTCTCACTCCTCCACCCTTGGCAGGCATCACTAATCAATCATGCACTCTTTCTGGGAGAAGCCACACGCCACAATCTGAGACTCCTCATCAACAAGGTGTTCTGTGCAGCCACAATCAATCTGAGTTGACACCAGAGATTCAATCTGTTTCCAATCCCTGGTCTGCACCTTTACTTAGTTTTCTCAACTCCATGCTCTTTCACTCAGATTGAGAAGTAGCTACAGAATACACAAAACTCTAGACAGGCAATTGAGGGTTTGGTATCCAGCTTAAGCTTTGTAATTTACTTTGCTATCGTCTTAACTGGTCCTAGATGTACACTCTGATCTCACTAGGAATCTAAGACACAGAGTCAAAGATTTAAAAAGAGTAGCAGGAAAGCAGATATAAGTGTAATAATCAGGCAGCTTGTACATCTTTTTTTTTTTTTTTTTTTTTTTTTTAGAGATAGGGTCTTGCTCTGTCACCCAGGCTGGAGTACGGTGGTGCGATTATAGCTCACCGCAGCCTTGAACTCCTGGGCTCAAGAGATCCTTCTCCTCCTTAAGCCTTCTGAGTAGCTGGGACTACAGGCATGCACCATCATGCCTAACTATGTGGCTAATTTTTTTTTTCTTCAGTTTTGCAGAAATGGGGTCTATGTTGCCCAGGCTGGTCTCAAACTCCTGAGCTCAAGTAATCCTCCCGCCTGTGTCCAAAAAGCACTGGGATTCCAGGCGTGAGCCACCGTGCCCAGCCAGCTTGCACTTATTCAAGGTGCATCCTGTGCCTAGCGAAGATGATAAGTACCCTCAGTGTAAGAGCTCACTGAGTCCCACAGTGACCCTAGAAAATATTCTCTCCTCCTCTCCATTTTATATGAGACCTTGAGCATGTGAGAGGTTAAATAACCAGGAAGCCACCAAGCTGGGGTTCAAAGCCAGGCCTTTTAGAATCCTAAGCTGAAGCTCTTAGCCACACGATTATACCTGGGATTCTTTAGACGCGCTTCCCAAAGCCAACTTCAAGGCTGATGGAGGGTGTATGAGACCGATAGCCCGATCTACCTCAGTGCTTTTCATTGCACTCTTTGGGTTACCACTGTGCCCATGGCACCGCTGAGGGTGCCCAGCGGCTTCTCATCATCTGTCATGTAGGTTTCGGGCCCATCAGAGGCTAATTTAACTTAACATCACATTCACTTTAGAAGCGCTGCGACTTTTTACCTGCCTCCCTTTCCCGCAACCCACCACCACCCTCACGTTTTCCTAAAATAAATGAAAGAGGAAAGTACGACTCACATCTCATTTTCAAAGTTTAGTAAAAGAGTTAACCTGTGAATAAAATATAAAAGGCAGGTGCAGAGACCCATCCTAGAGTCAGAAGCTCTTGCCTACAAAAATAACTGTCAGCTGTGCTGGCAAGTGAGGCACTGCCTGGAACCATGAGCATTTTGATGGTTCTGTGGAGCAGACTCATTGAGGACTCTGAGATAAATACCTTAGGCTGAGTAACTGGGAGGAAATATAAATGCAGAGATATATCACAGGATGGCATTTAGCAGTAGCCCAGGTTATTTCTGTTGAGGGCTGTGTTGCAATAACTCTCGTAAGGAAAGTCACTGTTTACCTCCGTGTCAGGCCCTAAGCATGTGGAGCATAGAAAGGACATGTTTTCTTGTTCCTGTGAAGCATGCTTGGAAGAAGCAGTACAGTCTAGAGGTTAAGACTCAAACCAAGACTTCCTGGGTTTGAATCCCACCTGCACACTTACCACCTGGGTGACCTCAGTCATTTTTTTTTTTTTTTTTTTGGAGACAGAGTCTTACTCTGTCACCCAGGCTGGAGTGCAGGGGCGTGATCTCAACCCACTGTAACCTCTGCCTTCCAGGTTCAAGTGATTCTCCTAACTCAGCGTCCTGAGTAGGGTGGCTGGGATTATAGGTGCCCACTACCACACCCAGATAAATTTTGTACTTGTGGTAGGGCTGGGGTTTCATCATGTTGGCCAGGCTGGTTTCAAACTCCTAACCTCAGGTGATCTGCCCGCCTCGGCCTCCCAAAGTGCTGGGATTAGAGGCATGAGCCACTGCGCCTGGCCTCAGTCACATTCTTGAACTCTGCCTGTATTAGTCTGTTTTCATGCTGCTGATAAAGACATACCTGAGACTGAATAATTTATAAAGAAAGAAAGGTTTAATAGACTCACGGTTCCATGTGGCTAGGGAGGCCTCATAATCATGATGGAAGGCAAAAGGCGCATTTTATATGGTGGCAGAGAAGACAGAAAAACAAGCGAAAGGGGTTTCCTCTTATAAAACCATCAGATCTCGTGAGACTTATTCACTACCACGAGAACAGGGTGGGGGAAACCGTCCCCATGATTCAGTGACCTCCCACCAGGTCCCTCTCACAACATGTGGGAATTATGGGAGCTCTAATTCAAGATGAGATTTGGGTGGGGACATATCACCTCCATCCCTCATTTTTCTCATCTGTAACATGGGGATAAATATTGTATCTGTCTTAAAGGATCTTTTTAAGGATTCAATAATAGAATATGCATGAAGTACTAAAAAATGGTCTATGGCCTTTAGTAAATCCTCAGTGCAAGGTAGTTGCTATTATTATTATTATTATTTATTTTCCCTTCTAGAAAAAAAATACCAGTCAAGGTTTCTTTAGCGGACAATCCCTCCTCCTTCTTCTTCTTTTTTCTTTCTTTTTTGAGATGGAGTTTCACTCTTGTTGCCCAGACTGGAATGTGATGGCACAATCTCAGCTCACTGCAATCTCCGCCTCCTGGGTTTAAGTGATTCTCATACCTCAGCCTCCCAAGTAGCTGCGATTACAGGTGCCTGTCACTATGCCTGGCTAATTTTTTTTTAATTTTTATTTTTAGTAGAGACGGGGTTTCACCATATTGGCCTGGCTGGTCTCCAATTCTTGACCTCAGGTAATCTGCCCACCTGGGCCTCCCAAAGTGCTGGAATTACAGGCATGAGCCACCACGCCCAGCCCCCTCCTTCTTTTTTTTAAGTCCATTTAAGTCATACAGCTGGACCCTCATCCCACTTCTGGGGTGGCTGAGGGAAACAAACAGGAGGGACACTGCCCTTTATAGCTAAGAGACACCTGTTAAGCCACATCCAGGAATTGTACTAAGCCACTTTTTCAGAAGCTCCTTCTCTCCGCAGGTGGGAGTTAATACAGCTGGTGGTTACCATCCTTAGCGTCTGGTGAAATTAAAACACCAGCATCCAGCTATGCCAGAAGACAGCCCCATTTCACTCATAACTGTCATGTATTTTTCTCCTTAAGCTGGTCCAACTTCATTTTCTATGACAATTGAAAACGCCCCGGCTAATGCTGCGCACAAGAACAATGCATGGGATGCATGATTTACAAACAATGTCTGTCCCTGCTTCACAGACGATGCAGCTGTGGACAGACAGGAATGTGGGAATGTGACTCTTCCAAGGTCTGCCAGCTGGTGAAGAGGCAGAACCAGGATTCAACTCCAGATCCGTTTGACTGTAAAACCGTCTTTCTACCTTGTCTTTCGAAATAAATTAGGAGGAGTGAACAAAACTGCTGAGGATTTCCCGGCAGCAGCCCGTCTCCACCAACTGAATATCTCCAGGATTGACTTCCGTCCCCTCCTATCTATGGGTTCTGAACACGCAATTTCAGACACTGGATTCATCATCTCTGCTGTTGCCTGGTCCCCAGTCTCAGTAAAAATGATGTTGAATCTCCCTGGTGGTGGGCTACATGTGCAGCTTTCTCTCCCGCAGCCCTGCTTCTCAGCAGAGCACAAAGGCACAATGAGATCTACTTGTGATATATGCACCATGTCCCACCAAGAAGCCATCCACAAATTCTTACTAAGCAAAGGAGCTGAGGCAGGTCTGCAGATACAAGATGATTTGCTCATACTAGGTAATCGTGCACCTTTCTTTGACCAGAGATCGTAGGACCAGGGGTGAGGTATTGCCCTAAACAACAGGCTGGCTGGCAGCTATGCATTAGTTTGGAATGAGAGCCATGCCCAAGAGGAACAACGGTTACTAATCTGAAGAAGACTGACAGTTTCAGGGAATCTGCATAAGTTGTGAAATGTAGAATGAACACAAAAGCCCAGCAACACAGCGAAAGGCTTTGCTGGTGTTAGATCTCTCTGTCCCATTCCTTGGCTAGAGATGGCTGGACCAGGAGGGAACTGACAGAAGTCTCAAAGGTCATGCACACACATAATCTATGAGCAAGTAGACTCCATAAGACAAAGAAACTGTTTTTACACATCTGACCATTTCTCATGGTGATAGCACATTCCATGTGACATAGATTTCATTCTATATTAAAGGACATAATACTCTTCCTCCTCATAAGGTTTCAGGTGGATTAGCCTTTGCCTGCTTTGAGCCTCATCTCAAGCCACTTTTCCCACTGCTGCCTAACCCCCAGCTAGACTGACCTCTATTCAGTTCCTTAGTCATGCCATGCTCAACCTCCAGACGCCCTCCTGGCCCAGGATGCTGTCCACCCTATCTCCCTTCAGACTCAAACTCAAATACCCTTCCTGCAGGATGCTCTAATTTTCATTTCCAAAGATTCCAGGAATTTTGGAGCTTCTTCCATTTTAATGCATACGCATAACCAGCCTTAAACAAAGGACATTGGAAGCAGAAAAGAAATCCAGTCCCCAGGGGACTTTGTGAGTCTCATCCAGATGGGTGCTCACCGCACCTCTGCCCTTATCTGCCTTAAATATCTCGCTTCGGTCTATGAAGGGAAACTCTTCCATGAATACTCCCCATTCTAGAAAGAGGCCCTCCCAGGAAGGAGTGAACCTTCCCCTTCCGTCTTTGTTCTGCTATCAGAAGTGCAGAGATCTAGTCCACTCGTATTCCCAGAGGCAAGAGAGCGGCACTAATAGAAACCAATCCTACTGGCTATGTCATGCTCATATGCAGCCTCATTGGCACATAAGCCCTAAACCAGGAGATTAATCTATTGTCAGTGTTGATCAACGCCTTTCTTCCACATGGTAGCAAAGTGTACACAAATACTTAAGCTGAACCATCTCTGACAAGTTCCTGGGTGGAGCCATTCATGACGCCCATCCATCATCAGTAAGTCATGTGGATAGGACTTATCCACTCTCTTGAAAATGCAAACCTTCCTTCTCCCCATCTCCTGCATGCCTCTAGTTCAGACCCATCCTCCGACCTGCCTTCCACCCTGGACTCCTCTGTCCATCTCTGCCCACTTCTGGTTCCCTCCTGCACACAAGGAGAGTTTGAAACTTAAATAATGCAAACAAGAAACTCTCCCCTGAATGCAAACCCACCAGTAGAAAACAGTGTGCCCTACATTTCGGTTATGTGCAGTCCATACTCACAATGTTTCCACACTCATGTGCTTTTCTTTAAATTGTTTTTGTTCTTAATGAATGTGTTACAAGTCATTTAAGTTTTTATTTTAAAGAAAGGAAACAGCTCGTTGAAGTAAACAGAAAGAGCAGTATCCTTTGTCATAAGTAGAAAGTAACTCTAATTCAAAAGTAAAACACTGTTATTCAGTTAAAGCCACATGCCAGAACTGCCTGTAAAGGGCTCTGGGTCTCTTGGTTAAAAAGGTAGATGATTGGCCGGGCGCGGTGGCTCAAACCTGTAATCCCAGCACTTTGGGAGGCCGAAACGGACGGATCACGAGGTCAGGAGATCAAGACCATCCTGGCTAACACGGTGAAACCCCGCCTCTACTAAAAAATACAAAAAACTAGCCGGGCGAGGTGGCGGGCGCCTGTAGTCCCAGCTACTCGGGAGGCTGAGGCAGGAGAATGGTGTGAACCCGGGAGGCGGAGCTTGCAGTGAGCTGAGATCCGGCCACAGCATTCCAGCCTGGGCGACAGAGCGAGACTCCGTCTCAAAAAAAAAAAAAAAGAAAAGAAAAAGGTAGATGATCAAACATTTGAGTCTTTTAGGTTTTTTTTTTTAATCAACCACCAAATTATGTCTTTGATGTAATGTCAAGGTCTGAGAAATAGTTGACAAGGAAATAACTTCCCTACTATGTGATTTGATACCATATCCATGAACTGCCTGAAGATACCCTGTTTGCCACCTGAAATCTAATCTAACTGTTTCAACACTTGTACAATACTGGCCTGCAGGAAAATGTGTTCCACTTCTATACCTTGTCTCTATTTTTCTCCCTGGCTTCACTGAGGTACAGGTAAAAAACAAAAATTGCATGTATTTAACAGGTACAATGTGATCTTTTGATAAACGTTTACATTATGAAACGATTACTACTACTAAGCTAATTAACATATCCATCATCTCACATACTTACTTTGTGTGTGTGTGTATGTGAACACTTGAGATCTACTCTTTTTATCACATTTCAAGTCTAAAATACATTAACTCTAATCACTACAGTGTACATTAGTTCTCTATAACTTAATCATCTTATAGACAAAAGTCTGTATATCCTTTGACCAAGATCCTCCCTTTTTTTCGCCCCCCAGTCTCTGGCAACCCACCATCCTACTCTCTGCTTCTTTGAGTTTGAATTTTTTAGATTCCACGTAAAAGTGAGATCATGTACTATTTGCCCTTCTGTGTCGGGCTTATTTCACTTTACCTAACGTCCTCTAGGTTCATCTATCTTGTTGCAAATGGCAGGATTCCCTTCATTTTAACAGCTAAATAATATTCCATTGTAGAACTTCCATGCTATTAAAATGGATATTCTTATATAATACCCTTATAGCCATTATGCACAATGGTACGGAGGTCCTTCAAAAAATGAGAAATCGAACTACCAAATAATCCAGGCATCTCAATGCTTAAATCACCATCTCAAAGAGACACAGTTGCATTCCCATGTTCACTCTGTCACACATCACAAAAAAGGGGCAACTCAGCCCTGTGATTTCTCAAGGTCCAGGCTAACTTCATCTTGTTCGAGTCAAAGTGTTCACCTTCCTGTACTCAACCCCAGGGCCAGCTTCTGGGTCTTTCTCTGGGCTCCATCCCCAGTTCTTATTCCCCTGATGACTTTCACTTTGGCTGGGTTCTTCATACAAAGTTTAAGTAGCTTCTTGGTGCTGTGTAACGCTGGCCCCATCCAGTAAAGATTTGCCTTTCATGGGCACAGAGGATTGACACAGAGCCTCAATCCATCGGCCTGATAAACTATTCCCTCCATAAGCTGTTACCTACTCACTGCTATAGTCTCTCCTTTGGCCAATCTCAGACACACACACCAGACTTGCGTTTGCCGTAAACAGACCATGTTCTCTACACCGTCTTGTCCTCGCCATGCTGCTCCCTCTGCCAGAAAGGCCTTTAGTAGACCGACAAAGCCTGGAATTATGTACATGGGAGCTCTTTCTAACCAACTGAGAGTTAGCTTGCAGCACTCAAGTCTCGTCTCTTGAAACTTTTCTGCATAACTGCTTCATTTGACTTGCATATAGTGTGTTAAAAATCAGTGGTATCACAGGAAAATCCAGATTGGCTTAGAAAACATCAGTACTGAATCAATATTCCACATGGCCCCATTTAGCTGAATAATAGTTCCCAAGCTATGAAGGCATCACCCTCCAGGTCGCTGCAGTGCACAGGACTTCACGTTAAAGACAATCACTCCGTTCCCCTCTCCATTAATTCATTAATTCCTACCTGGATTTGGCAAGCAGGTGCATTTGCATTTCCTGACCTACACCAAGGATCCCCTTCCTCTATGAAATATTTCCAAGGTCTACTAGGTTTCATTGGTTGCCTACTCCCCTGAGATCCCCTAAGACTTTCCGGGGCCTCATTTTATAAAATAAATGTAATGATAAATGACATGGTAGGCCTGTAGGTGTGGATACCAGTAAAAATAAAAATAACAGCAGCTACAGTTAATCGAGTTCTTATTTTGCGCCAGGTATTATATAACATGATTTGCAGTATTATCTTATAAATTCCTCAAACCAATATTTCAAGCAGATTGTATCACCCCCAATTTACAGATAAGCAGATGGAGATAGATACAGGGTAAGAAAGCTTCTCAAGGTCACAGAGCTGCTATTTGGGAGGGCTGGGATTGAAACCCAGACATTTCAAGCTCCAAAGGCTACGTACAGACTCTGGAGTAAGAATCTCTGAGCTCAAGTCCTGGCCTCATGATACATCTTGAATAATCTTGGGTAAGTGACTTAATGTGTGTGAGCTACCAACCATTACCTATGCAAGAATTACTTTTTCATGTTTATTTTTAGTTCTGGGGTACATGTGCAGGATGTGCAGGTTTGTTATGTAAGTAATCGTGTGTCATCGTGGTTGGCTATACCTATCAATCCATCACCAAGGTATTAAACCCAGCACGCATTAGCTATTTTCCCTAATACTCTTTAAGCAAAAAATTTCTTTCTTTTTTTTTAGATGAAGTCTCACTCTTGTTGCCCAGGCTGAAGTGCAATGGTGCGATCTCAGCTCACTGCAACCTGCGCCTCCCGGGTTCAAGCAATTCTCCCACCTCAGCCTCCCGAGTGGCTGGGACTACCGGTGCGCACCACCACACCCAGCAAATTTTTCTGTTTTTAGTAGAGAGGATGTTTCACGATGTTGGCCACGCTGGTCTCGAACTCCTGACCTTGTGATCCGCCCTCCTCAGCCTCCAAAGTGCTGGGATTACAGGTGTGAACCACCACGCTCAGCCTCCCTAATACTCTTTAAGCAATAAGTTCTAATCCTTGTGTCTACTGTGCTGAAATTGCCAAAGGTAGGAACCGAATCAGGTCTTTGGAAACTAAGGTCAGCACTCCAGTTCCGGTGCTACTGTCCCTCATCCTCAAAGCCAGAAGACATCTGGCCACCCCACTGTTGGGCGCCAGCTACTTCCCGGAGGGGCATGCTCGTGAACACCGTGAAGAACCCCCACCGTGAGCCAGCTACAGCTGCAATGTGGGAGCCGACAGCCTGCCCCATATTGAAAGCCATACCGTTTACTTGGCGATAAATGAAGATGCCAGTCGAGGCACAAATCCATCAACTGGGAAGTATAATTCTCATACTCTACAAATGTAATTCTTGTTTTTTATTTATTTATTTTTTTGTGCAAGGCAGGGTAGTAGTATAAAACCGCAGAGCGCAGACTCTGGAGTAAGAATCTCTGAGCTTAAATCCTGGCCTCTTGCTTGAGTGATCTCAGGCAAATCACTGAACGTGCCTGAGCTTCCTTTATCTTCCCTGTAAAACAGGGAAATGATGGTACTTCCACCCCACAGCTGTTTTAAGTATCCGGCAGTACTTAAGATGCCTGATCTGGAAGAAGAATTGTAAAAAGATGAGTTCAGAACTCTCAGTGTTAACCACAGCACGAAAGCTTCTATCTCCCAGCCGCAGCTTCAATGGGACCCAATCTGAAAGTCGCCATAACTTGGAAAACCACTCAAACTCCTTTCATGCAATTTTATAGCAGATCTGAACCCGTTTAGCTGCACCGGGCCAGGCGATAAGTGAGAAGAGGAAGCCCCGTCTGTGTTTACAGCCTTTGAAAAATGGGCTCTCGTCTCCTCCTGACAGATTCTCCCCCTGACTGATCCATCAGCCTCTCCTCTCATCACCTGAATCTCAGTCTTCGTAATAGTATTGAAATTCAGATGGATTTTGCACCACAAATAAAAATGAATTTAAATGCCTCAGTGCCCCAGCGGAAACACGGGTACTATAAATGTCAAATGCATGGGGTTTTGTGAGGCCGTACTCCAAGTGATGGGTTACCTCGCGTCACCTTTGCTAAATCTGCATTAGCTCCACAATGTTCACTTGCAGGAGGAAAACAAAACAAAACATAACAAAAACCTGTGCTCCTGCTTCCTATTAAAGGGTGAAAAACTCCACCAGCCCTTAGGATCTCCCTAGGACACCCTCTGGGACAATGTAAGCAATGACCAGGAACCCATCCAAGCAGAGGTACATTCAGAGGGGCTCTGCTAATTGGCGGGCTTGGAAGCAAAAGAAAAACATAAAACCACTCTCCAAGACACATTATGAATTCCACATAAACAGCCAGGCAAGGTTTTCCAAATGATAATTAGTTTCCTGTCAGCCTGAGAGAAAATAGGCTTCTGGGGTAAAGAAAAATAGAAAAACAGGAGAGGATAAACGTTCTTTTATTCTATGAAAAGCCTCAGCTCGAGCCCAGACTGTGTGCAGACCAAGAAGAACGATTGTATTGCTCTTAAGATGAGGACTCTCGGCCAGGCGCGGTGGCTCACACCTGTAATCCCAGCACTTTGGGAGGCTGAGGTGGGCAGATCACGAGGTCAGGAGTTCGAGATCATCCTGGCCAACATGGTAAAACCCCATCTCTACTAAGAATACAAAAATTAGCCAGGCATGGTGGTGAGCGCCTACAGTCCCAGATACTTGAGAGGCTGAGGTAGGAGAATCGTTTGAACCCAGGAGGCAGAGGATGCAGTGAGCTGAGATCATGATCACACCACTGCACTCCAATCTGGAGACAGAGGGAGACTTCATTTCCAAAAAAAGGCTCTCTTCCACTCTTGAAATTCACCATTTATCTTCTATCATGATGTCTGGTGTAAGATTCAGTTGGAAAATCTCTCATCTCAAGGTAAACGGCCCCACTGAATGCAAGAAAATGAGAATGAGGCACAAATCAAAGAGTCCCCACAGGACTCCACGGAAAACCTAAGATTTTATCTTTTCTAAAATTCTTCTATCAAGAAGATATTCAACAACATACATAGGTATAGATAAAGGTACACAAATATATCCTTCTATATGGAATATCTAGAATCGAAGTAGACAGAAAGCCAGGGGAGGTGAAAGCAAAACCAAAAATAATGAAAAATAATGTGATTCTTGGGAAGCCATTGCATCCTATAGGGATTCTGTGAAGCTCCCTTAACTAAAAAAACAAAACAAAACAAAACCAGGAAAAAAAAAAAAAAAGCTTTAAAGAAAGCACCACCAGTTCTCTTTCAGAGCTCTCAACAGTCGTAAAAATCCACATGGGCCAAGAGGCTGCCACTTCAGACACAGGTTTACTTATTATTTTGGCACCTCTGTCATCTCTTGTCACTTCAATTCCACTTTATCAAATTACTGATTTTGCCAGAAGCATTTGGATTAAATGGAGAGGGACACGCACAGACACACGTGGGGGAGCAAGTGTCATGACTCCAGTGGTGAAATTTCCTAACTACACGTCCGTGTGGCAGAGGCACCAGAGTGCACTCCCAGAACCTGGTGGTGATCATTCCAGCTGCTGCAGCCACCGTCTCCCTGCGTGGCCTCACACCATATCACCAAGCAGAGAGGGAGGGGGACGGAGCTCTACTGCTGGGGTGAGGGGCACGCTGCCTCTGTGGGATCATTAGAGTTTGCTTCTTGACTTTTCAATTAAGAGAACTATCTCCAATATATAAAGCAACCTCCTAAAACCTCACCCCCAACCTCTTCTTAACAATAGTTAGAACCAGAGAAACTATAGCCTGAGTATAAGATTCACTGTATTACTGGGAATTTGAAGGAAGGAAAAAGAAGGAAGGAAGGAAGGAAGGTGAGAAAGAAGGAAGAAAAGGAGGAGGGAAAAGAGGGAAGGAAGAAAAGAAGGGAGGGAAGGGGAGGCGAGGGCAAGGGAGGGGAGGGGGAGGGGAGGGGGAGGGGAGGGGAAGGGCGGGGGAAGGGAGGGAAGCGCAGGGGAGGGGAAGGAGGGCAGGGGAGGGAAGGGCAGAGGAGGGGAAGGGAGGGGAGGGGAGGGGGTAGAGGGGAGGGCAGGGGAGGGGAGGGGAGGGGGTAGAGGGGAGGGCAGGGGAGGGGAGGGGAGGGGGTAGAGGGGAGGGTAGAGGAGAGGAGAGGAGGGGAGAGGAGAGGAGAGGAGTTACCTTTTTTAAAAGAGAGAATAAAAAGTCCTTAGAGAGTAAGACATTGAGAATTTTAAGTGGGTATTACTTTTCTTATCACTAAGATTCACCACCAATTAACTGCAACGAGCTGTTCGGAAATTTATCTATCAGTCATATGAGGTCAAGTTGAGAAAACAATGGGAAAACTCATCAGAAACAAGGTTTCATTTGACATTTTTGCCTCAATCCAACAATTTATGGAAAAACTAGAAGTGTGTGTGTGTGTGTGTGTGTGTCTGTGTGTGCATATTTTCCCCCTTTCTTGGGAAGAGCTGAAATCACATATGCACGGTATGACCATTAATGACTTTGTCCCACCAAGATGCATCACAGAGTAGCAGAGACCTGGGCAGTTGTCATCATCATGATGTCTTAACCACAGGCAGTTCGCACAGGTGCAGCAGAGCTTGGGTGGCTCTCCTTGCCCAGAGCTTACCCTGGCTGCTTATTTACCTTGTGCATGATGGAGCTCAGGTTGTTCTAACAGCATCACTTCCTATGTGATCTTGCAAGCGCTGTTGGCAGTTAAATTTTTAAAAAAGATACTGGACAAACATGCTGATGAATTCCATAAAAGTCCAAGGGAAACACAAATGACCTTTGGAAGCAGGTTGGGGAATGTGCTTTCTAAACACTGTGACATGAGTGGAATGATTGGGCTGGGCAGAACATTGGTGAAAGACTTTGGACACACGCTTCACCGAAGCAGCAATTCCATCTGTCCAACTCACAGAATATACACATGTATATACCAGCACACAAACACATGGTGAACGCAAACGTGAATTGAAATTTCTCTGCCTGCAAACTAGAGCAACACACAACTGAAAGCTGGGATCACGCAGATTGAATTTAACCTACTGTATCATTATTCTTCCCAGTGTGAGGAGATTAGCGCTCCTTAAAATAATGTGTGGCAACTGCTTTTTATTTAAAAGCAAATTTTTGTTTTGAGATGTCCTCCCCCACCTTATTAATCAGCAGACATGCCCAAGTCATCATACAATCAGAGCTGAAAACCTCTGCTTGAAATAATAACCCATTTGACAATCATGGTACACTTGAAAAGGGAAACATCTTTCAAACTTGTGGAACGATGTCAAAAGTAGCCAGGAGGTATATACTCTCAACTCGCTTATTTGACCTCTTTGGATCCAAGGCGTACACAGGGTAAAATTTGATCTCCTTGGATGTGCTTTGCTACAGAAATGTCTGTGAACTCTTGTCAATAAAAAGAGACTGTGAAAATACTAACAAACAATTGTCTAACACTTGCTTTTCCTGAGGGGATTCACACTAAGTGTAGCAAAGAAGATAAATGGGTGAAGGGACTCTAAATATGTAGAAAATGACATTGCCCCCTCCCCCTTAATCTCAAATAGGAAGCTGTGGCTCGTGTGAATGTGTCATGATAGAAATTGAGGGCAAGCTCTTTTTTTTTTTCCTTTTTGAGCTGGAGGCTCATTCTGTCACCCAGGCTGGAGTGCACTGGTGCAATTTCGGCTCACCGCAATCTCCGCCACCCAGGTTCAAGTGATTCTCCTGCCTCCGTCTCCCAAGTAGCTGGGATTACAGGCGCGTGCCACCACACCCGGCTAATTTTTGCATTTTTAGTAGATACGGGGTTTCACCATGTTGGACAGGCTGGTCTCCAACTCCTGACCTCAGGTGATCCACCCACCTCTGCCTCCCAAAGTGTTGGGATTACAGGCATGAGCTACCACAACTGGCCGTGAACTCTTTTTCAAGTGTATGAGCCAGATATATAGGGACGCACCCTGGGAACCCCAATATTATATATTCTATAATGTATGTAATAATATAATCATACATATGATATACATAATAAACATCAACATCAATATTCAACTTCAATGGGACAAGAGTTAACAGATTAAGTATTTTCCTGAAAAGAAGGGTACAACTGAAAGAGAAATCAGCACCATATTTTTTATAAAAATTGCAATACGCACTCTTTATGAAGCCATCAGAAGTAACACAGATTGTAAAGGAGTAAAATGACAAGTATTTTTAAGTCTGATCATCTTTAAATATGTAATAGACCATGAATCACCTACAAACCATCATCGAGAGAGGCATGACTTAAACACTGGGGTTCCATTTACAGAGTTCTTGTTCTGTTTGAAACTCTAAAAATGAAAAATATTGACTCGCCTTTCTGTCTTCTATTTCCACGCAGGTATTGCAGTCTGCTTTGATATCCTGAGAAGAGAAGAAAAGAAAGGAAAGTGAGAGAAGGAACAGGAGTCAGACTTACGGTCAGAGAACATTCAGTGGTGTTGTTGAAATGCCCTTTAAAATAATAAAGAGCTCATGCTTCTAACAGTTCCTTCTCGAGTCATTGCTCTTTATAGTGCTTTTTAGAGGTATATGCTGCGGTGTTTGCATTGGAGACATATGGATGTCATAAGTAAGTTTTATTACATGCAGATGTGGAGTGTAGGCAAAGGCTATGGATCAGAGGCCATAGCAAAGAGGAACTGATGACTCATAAAATAATCTGCCCCCCATACAATTGTTCACATCAGCAGAGACTACCTTTAATATCTCTGCCATTCAAAATTGAGGATAGTCAGATATCTCTCACTTCAACACGAACTATTACCATCGATTTTTTATCCTTCCAACCATACAACCATCCATCCATCCATCCTCTATCCATCCATCCACCCAACAAGCCATGTCTATTCATCTAATCATCCATTCATCATTCATTCTGCATCCTTCCCCTATCCATCCACCCATCTATCCATTCATCCACCCACCCATCCTTCCTCTATCCATCCATCCATTCATCCTTCATCCATCCTCTATCCATCAATCATCTACTCACCTGCCCATCCACCCTCATTCATCTTTGCATCCATTCATCCATCCAGTCATCTACCCAGCCATCCCCATCTATCTGGTCATCCATCTATTCTGCATCCTTCTCCCATCCATCTACTCATCCATCCATCCACCCACCTATTCATCCATCCACCCAACCATCTACCCACCCATCCATCCATCTATCCATCCTCTATCCACTCTTCTATCCATCCTTCCTTCCTTCATGTATCCTCCATTCATCCCTCCACCCAGCCACTCATCCACCCACCCATCCATCTGTCCACTGATCCATCTACCATTCTACTTATTCACGCATTCATGTTTACTGCACACCTATTTTTTCTGCATTTTTTTCTTGTTGTCCTGGTATGAAAAGGTGAAACAAACTAATTAGACAAAATGACAGGCACAGTCCCACAAGCAATTGTGGCATTAATTTATTCATATGGAAGACTTTTTTTAGCATCTGTTGGCTGCTAGACCTTGTTCTAGGCATGGAGGACTGAACAATGTACAAGACACATGGCAGGCCCGTCCTGGTGATGTTTACATTCTTCTAAACAAGACAAGCATTAAACAATGCGTATCACTTAATGGTATTCCAGAAAGAATATGTACTATGAAGAAAAATAAGCCAAGGAGAGGGGATGGGAAATGCCAAGGATAGGGGAATAAGATGTTGATTTTTGTTGAAAAAGTGGAAATTGACCAAAGGCTTGAAGGAAGTTAGGGGGATGAGCCAAGTAGCCAACTGGGGAAGAATGTCCCAGGCAAAGGGAGAGCAAGCTCAAAGCCCCAAGGGGGAAATGCATTGGACAGAGCCAAGTAAGAGGAGGCCACTGTGGCTAGAGGGAAGCAAGAGAGGAAAATAAAGGGAGGAAAATAAAGGTGAATGAGATCACAGGAAGATGTTTACTTTTATTCTGAGAACAATGAGAAACCCCTCAGAGTTTTACTATCTTATTGTGATAAAATACACATATCATTAACAATTTTACCATTGTAGGTGCACAGTTCTGAGGCATTACCCATTCAAACTGCTATGCAACCATCACCACCCTCCATCTCCAGAATTTTTTCATTTTTCTACCTGTATCCATTAAACAGTAACTCCCCACTTTCCCCTCCCAGAGCCCCTAAAAACCACCTTCTGCTTTCTGTCTCTGTGGATTTTGCTATTCTAGACTCCGCTCATTGTATAAGTCTGCTAGGAATGCCATAAAAATACTAGAGACTAGGTGACTTCAACGACTGAAATTCATTTTCTTAGAGTTCTGGGGGTGGAAGTTCAAGGTCAGGGTCCTGTCGGGGTTCCTGGTGAGTCCTCTCTTCCTGGCTTGTAGCTGCCTCCTTCTCACGGTGCCTCACATAGCTGCTGCTCTGTACTTTTTCAGAGAGAGAGAGAGGAAGACAGATCTATGAGATATCTATCTATCTACCTTTCTTTCTTTTTTTCTGAGATGGAGTCTAGCTCTGTCACCAGGCTGGAGTGCAGTGGCACAACCTTGACTCACTGCAACCTCCACCTCCCAGGTTCAAGTGATTCTTCTGTCTCAGCCTCCTGAGTAGCTGGGACTACAGGCGCACACCACAACACCCAGCCAAATTTGTATTATTAGTAGAGATGGGATTTCACCATATTGGCCAGGATGCTCTCAATCTCTTGACCTCATGATCTGCCCACCTCACCCTCCCAAAGTGCTGGGATTACAGGTGCGAGCCACTGCACCTGGCCATCTTTCTTTTCTTATAAGACCACCAATCCTATTGGATTAAGACTCATGACGTCATTTAACCTGAATTACCTCCTTAGAGGCCTAATCTCCAAACGCAGTCACATTGGAAGTTACGATTTCAGTATATGAATTTTAGAGTTGCACAATTGAGGCTGTGACACTTGTATAAGTGGAATCATACAACATTTGTCCTTCTGTGCCCGGCTTATTTCACTTAGCATAATGTCTTCAAGGTTCATCCATGTGGTAGCATGTGTTAGAATTTCATTCTTATTAAGGATGAATAACATTGCATTGTATGGAGAGACCACATTTTGTTTATCCATTCATAAGCACCATCTGTGGATAGACATTTGGGCTGTTTCCACCTTTTGGCTATTGTGAACGATGCTGCTATGAACATGGGTGTGTACGTATCTATTCAAGTCCCTGCTTTCAATTCTTTTGCGCGTATGCCCAGAAGTGAGATTGCCAAACCCATGGTAATTCAATGTTTCATTTTTTGAGGAACCACCCTACTATTTTCCATAGCAGGTGCACCATTTTACATCTCCACTAACAGTGCGCAAGGGTTCCAATCTGTCCACATCCTCAGCGGCACTTGTGGGTTTCACTCAGGCATTCTGGAGAGAGGACAGTCATGACCTGACTTCTATTTTAATAGAACAGGCAGTCAGGGGTTACAAATTTAAGTGGAGAGAGACTAGTTTGGGGGCTACCACAGGAGTCACAGGTGTGAGACGATGGTGGCTGGATGAGGATGTGGCAGGGGAAGGGGAGAGAAGTAGTGAGAGGCCAGACAGAATCAAAGGGACGTCTTTAAAGAGAGGATGTCGTGTGGGAGAGAAAGATGGTGGCTAGGGGCCACTGCAAGGTCTGTAGCCTGGCCATGCTCTCCATGGAGGCAGGGAGGGTATGGATGTGCAGGGTGGTATAAGGGGTTACAAACATTAGGGGCTCCAGGCTGGGCATGGTGGCTCACGTCTGTAATCCCAGCACTTTGGAAGACCGAGGCAGGTGGATCACCTGAGGTCGGGAGCTCGAGATCAGCCTGGCTAACATGGTGAAACTCCGTCTCTACTAAAAATACAAAATTAGCTGGGTGTGGTGGTACACGCCTGTAATCCCAGCTACTTGGGAGGCTGAGGCAGCAGAATTGCTTGAACCTGGCAGGCGGAGGTTGCAGCGAGCTGGGATCGTGCCATTGTACTTCAGCCTGGGTGACAAAGTCAGACTCCATTTCCAAAAAACAACCAACAAACCAACCACTTAAACAAACAAAAAACATTAGGGACTCCACTTTGGTTAACTCGATAGAAATGCTGTTTTTCTCACCAAGAAGTAGTGGGGTTCTCTCTGTGGATGCATCATGAGGAAAGGTTAATATGAGAAGCTGATGATTTATTAGTAAACCCAGTAAATTCTAGGTCCCTTTGAATCCAGAGTGGAACAAAGAGAGACAATATAATAAGGTGAAGATCTGTATAGCAAATGTCTTGTTTTATGTAGAACAGACTGTTTCCTATCAGTCAAGTGGGACTGAACCGGTGAGCAACGATTGAATACCTCCCTCTTTCGTGCCAGGTACTGTGCATGGTGTTTTTCTTACTGCCTCTAAATTACCAACAATCAAACAAAATGGGTATTCCTTAGTTACCTTGTGGTGTGATAATTGTGACTAGCCATTAGGTAACTGACCCTGAATCACACAATGAGGAAGCTTAAATCCGAAACCAGAAGCGGTCCCCAATCAGGTGCTTTCCCTTCCCTCCAGGTAATTTTATTTTCCTCAAGGTGGTTTGGTCAGCTAACGTAATTTAGGCCACAGGTTTCACTCTTTTTCCTTGCTTAGATGTGCTTCTCAAAGTGAGACTCTCCGACCAGCAGCATGAGCTGCTGTTAAAAATGCATATTTTTACAGTTATTATGGAAAACGGTGTGGAGGCTTCTCAAAAAATTAAAAATAGATGTACTGTATGATCCAGCAATCCCACTACTGAATATTCACCGAAAGGAAATGAAATCCATATGTCAAAGAGATCTCTGCACTTCCTTCTTCATTGCAGCATTATTCACAAGAGCTAAGAAAGGGAATCAAACTGAATATTCCACATGTTTACAGCAGCACAATTCACAACTGCAAAAATATGGAACCAGCCCAAATGCCCATCAATCAATCAACAAGTGGGTAAAGAAAGTGTGGTATATTGAATGCTATATGTGTGTGTGTGTATATATATATATGAATACAATATATAATATACTATACATATAAAACAGAATACTTTCCCAATACACACACACTCAAACACACACACACACACACAATGGAATACTATATATTATATATATGTAATAAAATACTTCCCCAATATATATATAAAGGAATATTACTCAGCCATAAAAATGAATGAAATAATGGCATTCACAGCCACCTGGATGGAACTGGAGACCATTATTCTAAGTGAAATAAGACAGGAATGGAAAATGGAACGATGCATGTTCTCAGTCATAAGTGGGAGCTAAGCGATGAGGAAGCAAAGGCATAAGAATGATACAGTGGGCTTTGGGGACTCAGGGGAAAGGTTGGGGAGTGGTGAGGGGTAAAAGGCTATATATCGTGTACAGTGTACACTGCTTGGGTGATGGTTGCATCAAAATCTCAGAAACCACCAGTGAAGAACTCATTCATGTAACCAAACACCACCTGTTCCCCAGAAACCTATTGAAATAAACCAAAAAGCAAAAAACTAAGTGTCCATCAAGGAAGAACCAGATAAAGCAAATGTGGCATATAGACACAATGGAATACCATTTCAGCCTTAATAAAGAAGGAAAGCCTGTCATTGTAACAACATGGGTGAACCTGGAGAACATTATGTTAAGTTGAATAAACTAGTTACAGAAAGACCAATGCTGCATGAAACAAATATAAAAAATATGTTAAAGAGTACAATGGTGGTTACCTGGGGCTGGCAAGAACTCCCCTCTCTACCAGGGGGTTTGTTGGGGAGACATGGGCCTAAAGACATAAAATTTCAGTTAGGAGGAGTAAGTTCAAATATTATACAACATGGTGACTACAGTTAACAATAACGTATTGTAATCTTGAAAATTGATTAAAAAGTAGATGTTATGTGTTCTAACCACAAAAAAATGACAATGTGAGGTAACGTATATAATATTAGCTCTACTTAGACATTCCACAATGTACGCACATTCCAAACATCACGTTGTACACGATAAATATATGTAACTTTTGTCAGTTAACATAAATAAGGAAAAAAATCCACATTCTCAGGCTCTATTTTCTGTAGAAAATGCCATTGAGAAATGAGGTGAGAAAAAGCAGCTCTCTGTCTGCTTCTGCCCGCCCGTTCTGACCAGGTGAAAGATGCATTTCCGCTCTCTCCCGAAGCGAAAAATAAGAGGTTTGCATGGAAGAATCCTCACTTACTGAATCCAAAATTCAATGGGTGAGGGCCCATCGATGCATGCTACCAAGCCCTCCAGGGGAGGTGGCAGTGGACTGAAGACTGAAGGGTGGGAGGACAGGGCTGCGGATAATTCCAGTTTTGGTATGAGACGCCTGACATTAGACTCACGGCATTAGACTCTTAAAGCAGGGTGCCACTATTTAATAACCATGCAGTCCTTCAGCAAGTTTCCCTCATCTGTGCATACGGGAAGTATGAGGAACTTCCTACTTAATGCGCAGTCTGCACCCCAGCAACTATGGTGACCCTTGAGAGCTGGTTAAAATGCATCATGCCTGTAATCCCAGCACTTTGGGAGGCCGAGTCTAGAGGATTGCTTGAGTCCAGGAGTTGAAGACCAGCCTGGAAAACTTAGTGAGATGGTGTCTCTACAAAAAACATAATAAACAAAGAAAAAAATTAGCTAGGTGGGGTGGTATGCGCCTGTGGTCCCAGCTATTTGGGAAGCTGAAATGGAAGGATCACTTGAGGCCGGGTGCAGTGGCTCATGTCTGTAATCCCAGCACTTTGGGAAGCCAAGGCAGGTGGATCACTTGAGGTCAAGAGTTCAAGACCAGCCTGGCCAACATGGTGAAACACCTGTGTCTACTAAAAATACAAAAATTAGCTGGCTGTGGTGGCACACACCTGTAATTTCAACTATAGGTGTGCATGAGAATCACTTGAACCTGGTAGACTGAAGTTGCAGTAAGCCGAGACTGCACCACTGCTCTCCAGGCTGGGCGACAAAGAACAAGACTCTAGTCAAGGGTGCAGTGAGCTAGGATTGTACCACTGCACTCCAGCCTAGTGACAGAGCAAGACCCCGTCTTTAAAAAAGAATGCAACACATCACACCTCACCCCAGACACATCGAATCAGAATCAACATTTTAACAAGTAGTATGATGGACTGAATGTGTGTGTCCCCCCTAAAATTCATATGTCATAGCTGTAATCCTCAGTGAGGCTGTATTTGGAGATGGGGCCTCTAAGGAAGTGATTAAGGTTAAATGAGGTCCTAAGAATTAGTGTCCTTGGCTGGGTTTGGTGACTCACGCCTATAATCCCATCACTTTAGGAGGCTGAGGCAGGTATATCACTTGAGGTCAGGAGCTCGAGACCAACATGGCCAACAAGGTGAAATCCCATTGTATTTCAATATAATACAAAAATTAGCCAGGTGTGGTGATGGGCACCTATAATCCCAGCTACTTGGGAGGCTGAGGCAGGATAATCATTTGAACCCGGGAGGCGGAGGTTGCAGCGAGCCCCAAGATCATGTCACTGCACTTGAGCCTGGGCAACACAGCGAGACTCCATCTCAAAAAAAAAAAAAAAGTAAAAAGAAAGAATTAGTATCCTTTCAAGAAGAGACACCAGCTATTCTCTCTCTCTCTCTCTCTGGTAGCACAAGCCCAGGAATGTCCACATGAGGACCCACTGAGAATGACGGTCTACAAACCAGGAAGAGCGCCCTCATCAGAACCTGACAGTCCTGGCACCTCGATCTTGAATATCCAGCCACAAGAACGATGATAAAGTAAACATTCTGTTCAGAAGCTACCCAGTCAATGGTGGTTTGTTAGGGCATCGCAGGCTGACTAAGACAAGGTTCCCAGACGACCTGTAAGGCCCATTCCTAGGACACGGGATCATGTGTACACGTGGTATCTTCCTTTTCTCACCCTGTCTCCTAAATTAATGGCTGAAGTCTCTGATTGACTTCGGACACTGAGTCAGAAAAAATACCCCCTCACTCTTACTAAAACCTCTCCTTGAATTTGTCTGCTAAGAAACCTAAACAGAAATGGGAGATTAACTCGAAATGGGAGTGATGAAAACCACAGCTTACTTTTAAACCTAGAAAATATCACTGAGAGATGAGGTGAGAAAAAGTAGCTCTCTATCTGCTTGTGCCCATTTTGACCAGGTGAAATAAGCATTTCCTTTCTCTCCTCGAGCGAAAATATGTTAGGTTTGCCAAGAAGAGTCCATATCCGATTATGATTTACCCACACAGAAGTGGCAGGTGTTAATCAACGCACTAACGAAATCAATAAACCAAAGACAGATTTTTGTTCTTAATCTGCCACCGAGGACCCACGCAAGCGACAGAAAAGAGCCATCTGGCAGAATCAGAGCTCTTGCCATTTCCCTAAGATTATTCAATTTATTCTTGTCAGGATTAATTTACTAAGCCCATGCTGGATTTTTTATTTAGATGATATTGTTGGTTCGTCATCTGTTGCAGATCTATGCGGGAGACACCCCAGGGGACCGCATTTGCTTCTGAACAATGCTGGACTCAAATTGGAAAAATGTCACTTTGGCGAGAACAAATTATTGTTCGGATCGCTCTGCCTAGAGCTGGTGTCTCTGGATGGGTTCCGACCTGACCTTTTCTGAACCGGAGTCGTCAAGCAAGTACTTCAGCCCCACTCGACCACTTCACTTGGAAAACAGCTCAACTACTTAAGTGTTAAGTATGAATTTCGAGCTGTGGACTCATCACCAAGCAATCAACTTCCCGACAGAGGCCAGCCCTTCTACTTTTTGTAGCTGGGAAACCCTGAACAGCGGAGGCTCTGTTGCTGGTGACAGATGGGATTCTGCACAGATAGCAGAATCACACTGCTAGGGTCTCTCCTACTGGACTCATCCACACCAGTTCTGGAACCCTGCACAAGGAGGCCGGCTTTGCTTAGCCTCAGTTTCCCCATCTGTAAAAGAAGGATAACAACAATCACGGTTGCCTCGTTCGTGGCTAGGCGTACCCAATACATGCCAGGGTCTTAAGCATATGGCAAGTTCTCAGTAAATGTCAGCTCTCCTTGATGACATCTTCCAACAGGCTTTGTGAAATCTGGTTCCGAGTGAAGCATTGAGAACTTAAAAACATTTCTATGGCCGGGCGCAGTGGCTCAAGCCTGTAATCCCAGCACTTTGGGAGGCCGAGACGGGCGGATCACGAGGTCAGGAGATCGAGACCATCCTGGCTAACACGGTGAAACCCCGTCTCTACTAAAAATACAAGAAAATTAGCCGGGCGTGGTGGCGGGCGCCTGTAGTCCCAGCTACTCGGGAGGCTGAGGCAGGAGAATGGCGTGAACCCGGGAGGCGGAGCTTGCAGTGAGCCGAGATCTCGCCACTGCACTCCAGCCTGGGCGACAGAGCGAGACTCCGTCTCAAAAATAAAAAATAAAAAAACCTTTCTATTTTTAAAGTTTTCTCTGTCTCTCAGTTCTTCGAGCTTTTAGACATCAAAGCACTGGTGTGTCCGTTCTTTTCCGAAGCAGTTCTCTCTCCTGAGAGAGATGTCTTTTCTTCTACACTTGGTGTGTTGGTTGTTTTTGATAATTTTTGTAGGTCAGGGTTATCCATGCCCACAATGCAGGGATGCCAGCATCCTGGATCCCGTACCAGCATCATTCCCAGCTCTGAAGTATCCGGCAGTTTTAAAGGTTCCCGAGAACAGGTGGAGAGAAACCCCGGCCGATGAGGCTCCCAAGAGCTCAGAGGGTTTAGAAGCGAGTAGCCAGTATTGGGTTCAACAGTAGCCCCCCAAAAGATATGCTCAAGGCGACTAGTCACTAGTGCCTGTGAATGTGATCTTGTTTGGAAATGAGATCTTTGCAGACATAATTAAGGGTCTTGAAATGAGAAAATCCTGTATTATCTGTGTGGGTTCTAAATCCAATAACAAGTATCCTTTTAAGAGACAGAAGAGAAGAGAAAGCCATGTGAAGACAGGTGGGGATTACAGAGATGCTGCTACAAGCCACGGGACACCCAGCTACCAGACTCTGGAAGAGGCAAGGATGCATTCTCCCCAGAACCTTTGCTGGGAGAACCGCCCTGCTCACACCTTCAATTTGGACTTAGAGCCTCTAGAGCTGTCAGAGAATATATTTCGGTTGTTTTAAGCCACCTAAGATTGTGATGATTTGCTACAGAAGTCACAGAAAATAAATACGGAGGATCAAGGAGCTCCTTGTGCTGATCTCTCTTGCATGACACTTGGCTACTTAACACTGAGAAAAGATAACTGTGGTCCAGAGGTCACCTCCAGTTAGTCTAAGCTCTAGGGGACAAGAAAAACTCCTTTAAAGGAATCCCAGGGCAATCATAGGCAGCTATGCTATGCTCCGGGGCCCAGGTGTTTCCACAATACAGCCCCTGAAAACCTCTAAATTGTAGTCATTCATTCTGGAAGAGCGATGGAAAGAAAAGACCAGGATGCTTATACTTGTCATGAGAAGCTAAGTAAGGATCATATATCCTGGACACAGCACTGTTCTCCTGGATTCAAATACAAAGTCCCAGAGAGCTTTTCATAGGAAATACAGGAGAGTTTCAGCCACTACGCAGGAGTGTGGGGAGCCACAGCCAAAGGTTCCATCGAACAAGCCCAAATTGGCTTGTGATCAACTGAGGAAATGATTACTGCTGAGGAAGAAGGTTTAGCTCTTCCTTTTTCAACAGAAAATAAATGTTATGGCAGAACAGTTTATAATACTCAGACAAGCTACATTTTGACATCAGACTCCAAAAAGAATTCAAACTGCATTTTAAACCTTCACTCAACATTACAAATGGTCTCCTATTGCAAAGGCAAGCTTTCTGATAGTTTGGAGGCATGCTTCCGTTCCCTATTCTTCTGAAAATAACAACTGCTTCTAATTTAAAACAAGTCAATGAATATGAGTTTAGATACTAAGAACATACTGGTGATTTTATGCAACCTATATTATTATTTTGAGATGGAGTCTCGCTCTGTCACCCACATTGGAGTGCAGTGGCGTGATCTTGGCTCGCTGCAAACTCTGCCTCCTGGGTTCAAGGGATTCTTCTGCCTCAGCCTACCTCGTAGCTGGGATTACAGATGCATGTTACCACATCTGGCTATGTTTTTTATTTTTAGTACAGATGGGGTTTCCCCATGTTGGCCAGGCTTGTCTCGAACTCCTGACCTCAGGTGATTGACCTACCTTGGCCTCCGAAAGTGCTGGGATTACAGGCATGAGCCAGAGCGCTCAGCCTTATTATTATTTTTTAACCTTCACAAAGACTCAGATTTTTAGAATAAGCTTAAGCCTTAGGGACCCTGTGGCCCAATGTTTCCATTTTACAGGTGAAAAAATTGAGTTTCAGACTGTAGGGAATTGGCCTCATATTCCGATGGTTAATGGCATAAGGGAGATTGAAATCCATCTGGTCTACCAGCTATGTATTTTATACTTTCCCTTATACAATATACTGTGCTTGAATTTGAATATTTAAACTAATGTTCTAAAGTTAATTGCCTTATTATAGAAAACGAGTGTGTTCTGGCTTTCAAAACTTGAGTAACTCCGATGTTAGTAAAAATTTGAAATCATACTTGCCTTTCAGCAGAATTCTTCAGGGTCTGTGTTCACTTACCCCCCTCCAGCCACACACAAAAAAACCAAGATTCAAATCAGTTCACGTGAATACATGAAGAAGTGTATAAAATGTTTGCAGTGATAGATTTTATTCACTTCCTTTTCCATTCACAAATTTGCTCAGCACCTGCAATATCACATATGGCCAGCAGATGGGAGCAAATAACTTTGCAAAAAATACCAAAAGCACCCAGCCCTATACCAGAGGATCTAATTCATCAGGTCCGTAAACTTTGTTACATTTCTCAATCTTTCTGTGCCTTCAAAATTTAAGTCTCAAATGACCGTATGCTTTCATTACTAAGCCCTAATTACGTACTAGGGATGTGATCATGTAAGGAAACATTTTATTAATATGTGTTTAAGAAGGTTCAGTGTGGCAGAGATCTGTTTCAAGGCAAAGAATATTCCGAAAAGTCTATGGCTTCAAGCTAAATGTGAAGATGACTCAGGTTGTAAGAGATGTTTCACCTGAAATCATACAAACAGCAAACAACGCATGTAAACTAAGTAAAATCTCAACACAAATCAATTCAACCAAGGGAGTAAAGTTTACCTTCGTTGGGTAGGTTGCAGGGCAGAGCTGCTGATTTTATAAACATTTGGAGGAATTTCAGGGGGCCTAGGAGATATTTTCTTTGACAGTAAGTATCTTCTTAGGCAGGAAAAAGCTGTAAGGCCAAAACAACTACAAAACAACAATCTCCAACCAAACTATTATTCAAATAAAGATAGCAGGCTTTTCATCTTGACTTCTTTGAGTCTCCTACCTTTCTTTGGCACCCCTACCTCCATGAGTTATTTTGTTTTCTTCATCTTCCTTTTTTTTTTTTTTTGAGTGTGGTTATGAGAGGACAAGAGGCTTCCATATCTCAAAATCCAGCCATGCAGAAAAGCAGAGCTGGCGTGGGGGAAAAGGCCGGGTAACTGGAGGGTTGCTGGCTCAGCACAATTAAACACAGTACGGAGAAAGGCATCCCCGTTTCAGGTGGGAGTCTCCTGTCACCAGGTGAGCTGAAACCAAGGGTCTGTTTGCAAATAAGAGCTATGCATTGGCATCACAGCTGGAGTTTAATGAGAGCGCTTTTAATTAACTGTAAAAGTAATTACCCATATTAGATGTAAATCGCACTTGTTTTTGCATGAGGTGAATAATTTTCTCTCAGTTTTAAGAAGAATACTTCTCGAGATGTCAGCTGCAAACTCTCAGCAAGTTGGTGTGCTGAAAAACACAGCACCGAAGAGAAAATGCTAGCCCGGGAAGCCTGGGTTGTCGCCTGCCTTCTGTCAGTCACCTGGCTTGGTTTTTCTTTTCATCTGTCTTAGACCCCAGCACCTAAAACATGCCCTCTCCATAGTTGCACCCTCAGACAGCATGCAAACTCTTTTAAGTATTTTCTTGTTCTAATTTGGTGGTTAGCCTCCTGGATGATCCCTGGCACTTTCATTGATGGGTTCCTGTGAATAATTAATGCAATCAAAAGAATAGAAAAAAAAGAGAGAAGGGGCTGGAAGAAGCCCTAACGGGGGTCAGTGGTGTGTGCCTCAGGTGAGCTAAAGTGGGTAATCTCCAAAGAAGGAAACAGGTTAGTCAGGAGGGAGCAACTTCCAGAGCAACAAGGTCAGGCCTGAAAGTCTCAGGGCAGAACCACTTTATTTATTTATTTATTTATTTATTTTTGAGACGGAGTCCTGCTCTATCACCCAGGCTGAACTGCAGTGGTGCCATCTCGGCTCACTGCAAACTTTGCCTCCCAGGTTCAACTGATTCTCCCATCTCAGCCTCCTGAATAGCTGGGATGACAGGCACCCACCACCACACCCAGCTAATTTTTGTATTTTTAATAGAGGCGGAGTTTCCCTCTGTTACCTGGTCTGGTCTTAAACTCCTGGGCTCAAGCAATATGCCCGCCTTGGCCTCCCAAAGTGCTGGGATTACAGGTGTGACCCACTGTGCCCAGCCTCAGGGCAAAACTTCTGATGAGGATAAGCCTCTGCATCACCAGCACCAAAACAAAACAGCAGCACTCCCTTGCATTTATATATAGCAAAAGAAAATGACAGAGGTCAGTGTTGGGAGGGAGTGAAGGTGAATGCCTTGGTTGGAGAACTGTTTTATGATGCTGTCCTCTGGGTCCTCGAAATTCCTCCTACCTCAACAAGAAGGTTCAGGGGGAGCCCTGAACCTCTGATGTGAACCGCGGTGAAACGTAAACAGCCAGGATGCAGTTTGCAAATACAAGATTACGGGGTAATTATTTACACTTTGATAGGCACCTTCATTAAAGGTTTCGAGGATGCAATTATCAAATTGAGGTTTAGTGCACTCCATTTAAGCAACTGAACTGAAGATCGAGAAAGTGGGATGCAGAAAGGTGAGTTTACACCCATCAAGTCAGCTAGGAACTTACTTGGCAATTGGGTTCCTTCTAAAGAGAAACCAGGACTTCCATGTGAATAGCATGGCTGCCACGGTCATTATTTTCAGGTGCAGAGCCTACCTGGGGTTTCTGGTGCTGTTGTGTGGTTCATGTTGCTTGTTTTGGGTCTTAGCCTTAATCCCAGGATGGGGCTAGAGCATGACAGAGACTAGTTAGAGAGGCCCAGAGAAAGTATCCTGGTTGAAGGCCAACTGAAAAACCAGAACTGGAACTTGTATCTTTCAGAAGGAGTTTTTTAATTCCTTTCTAGAGGGTCATGAGTATTTGCCCAGTGTTTCCTATATGTGATATACCCCAAATGTACCTACTTCCCACACTGTTTCTATAAAGTATTTATTTAGCAATGGAGTCTCACTCTGTCGCTGAGGCTGGAGTGTAGTGGCGTGATCACAGCTCCCTGCAATCTCTGCTTCCCAGGTTCATGCAATTCTCCTGCCTCAGCCTCCCAAGTACCTGCCTTATGGGTACCTGCTTTATGCCTGGTTAATTTCTGTATCTTTAGCAGAGACAGGGTTTCACCATGTTGACCAGGCTGGTCTCAAACTTCTGTCCTCAAGTGATCCACTCACCTCGGCCTCCCAAAGTGCTACGCCCAGCCTCTATAAAGGATTTAAATTAACAAAAAATTAAAAACATAGCCTAGTTCTTAAGAGTATATCAACTTCTTGAGGAAAGGTGGCATAATGCATATCTGAAACAGTAACATAATAAAATAATTCACCATAATATTTGAGAAAAAATTCAATAAGCTGCATTTGAATTTCACCTCTAGGTGTGGGTCAAAAATACATAAGAAAGAAACCAGTGTACCCTGTTTAAAATCCTGCCTCTACCACTTAATAGTAACATGGCTTTCCGCAGCAACTTACCTGTTCTTTAGTTTCTGTATTTCAGAAAATGGGGTTAATAGCTATGGTATCATCATATGGGTGTTAGTATTAAGTGAGATAAACTGTCCAGAGTGCTGGCACACAGGTAGGGGTCAAAATACCTGTCATAATTGTCATTTTTTTTTTTTTGAGACAGAGTCTCACTCTGTCACCCAGGCTGGAGTACAGTGGCGCGATCTCAGTTCACAGAAAGCTCTACCTCCCAGGTTCACGCCATTCTTCTGCCTCAGCCTCCCGAGTAGCTGGGACTACAGGCGTCTGCCATGGCACCTGGCTAATTTTTCTGTATTTTTAGTAGAGACGGGGTTTCACCATGTTAGCCAGGATGGTCTCGATCTCCTGACTTCGTGATCTGCCCACCTCGGCCTCCCAAAGTGCTGGGATTACAGACGTAAGCCACCGCACCCGGCCCATAATTATAATCTTTAAATTATGTGTATTTATTATTATTGTGTACGTTGTATAATTTTATCATAGTTATTGTTCTTCCTTCTCAATATAAGATGTTTCTAAAAACTGTCTTAATTCCTCCAGGTCATTACTATTTCAGTCAATTAAATAGACCACTACTGGCCACAAAAGATGCAATTTCTAACAGGACAAGTTCTCCTGAGAAGGGAAGCTGATAGACAGTCTATCTCAACACCTACTAAACCACTCTTGGAAAGATCCTAACATGACAAGGACTCAACAAAACCTTTTAATTGAATATTTCATTTCCTCCTAGGAATTCAGATATTCCACAAAGACATCCGATGGGCAGTCCAAGATTTATGCCAATTAAAGAAGGCGCAGCACAGCTGAAGGTCAACAGAGGTAGTGCACATGATTTGAAAAAAATATATATATCATTCTTATGCATCCTATTGAGTATCCAGAAATGAACTGCCGGTTTCCAAGAAATGGCTGCTGCTCTGAGTGGGACAATGGCTTAGCTTTGTCAGTGACTGGATGGGGCCACAGCTCTCCTTGGAAACAGATACTTTCAGGATTCACTTGAACTCTAGCCATTTCGTCAACCACAGTTTCTTGGGAAGCAATATTTTCTGTCCCTGTGACCTTGGCGTTTTGCTTCCTGGTAGAAAATGAACAGTGGCTCTTTCCACAAGATTAAGGAACCAGCTCTTTATTTCAGGAATGCAAACTTTATTGTCTACAGCCTTAAGCAATTGACAAGACCAAAATGGTGGCCATCACCCAAACACCTGCACCAACCAAACCAGCATGGAATTACAATAGCTAAGAGAAGTCTCTTTTGTTTTTTCCTCTCAATTTTTCATACTCTGGAATGAGTGCTCTTAATAAGACAATATAAATGTATAATATTTGGCACTGAAGGGCTAAACATTATATAAATTACTGTAAAAAAAGTTGTTCAATCCATGTGTACACACCTTCATTCATCAAAGAACATACAGATAACCATTTTCTTGGTTTTGTTTCCATTAAAATATTTCTAAGTTTGACAACATGGAAGTAAAAGTTAATATGCCAGAAATGTATTTTATTATAATAAATGTATAAGTCTTAATACATGGCCCTTGAGCTTCCAATCTCTAAGGATGAATTTAAAAACTCACCTAAGAAATAACTACTTAAATTTTTTCAGAAAATTGAAATAAAGCGAAAAAAATGAACATGTATGTTTTTTGCCCTGCGATTTACCAGTAACTTATTCTTTAAAACACTCATTTTAATTTTTACATGAGCATAGGAAAAATGTACTTTAATATAGTGTAGGATAATTACATTTCTCTGGTTTTTCCACCCTCTTTCACAAATTCCGAGTTTCCTTTCAGAACCTGTCATTTCGTTTTTATATGCAAGAAGACAATTAAGAATAATCCCATTAAAGTCTTGATTACTTTCTCTTTTGCCATGGCAGGACTACAACATTCATAGGACATAGATATTTTGTTGGGAGAGAGTGGCAGAAGTTTAGTCTACCCCTAAGGATGTCTTACATCCTTCAGTCATGTATGTCATCCTGGGAATGACGTGAAAAACTAAACGTTGCCTGTTGAAAATTATGAAGGCTAATTAATCTGTTTAAGCACAGAGACTACGTCATTTTAACCATTTTCGGGTAAAATCCCTGAAAAATGTAATTCACTGTGTCCACTTTTCTAAATGCAGATGGTGAGTTTCAGTATTGTAATCCAGTGCAGAAAGGACCTCCAAGATTTGGAGACCATGGACTGTCTTGCCCTCCTGCTAAATAACTCCAACTCACTGTGTTCTTGAAGAGATGCAGATGTGTTACAAGATTCTTCTAGACCCTGTACGCATGGTCAGGTGAACTTTCTGCTGCCACTTCATATAATCTGGCTCCCAATTCACAACCAGTTATCGGGGAGGTACTTTAGAGTTTCAAACTCTTAAAGTTAAACGCACGTTCTAATATATGTATATATTTGGCTTATTTTATGACTTCCAGATTTGTGAGATTCAGACAATCAAATAGAATATAAACGCTTCTGTGAATGAGCTCGGTTGAGGCATTTCGCAATGTTTACCCATTTCAAAATATCACGTACACAAAAAATACAACTTTTATTTCTCAAAAATAACTTCAAATAGAAATCTTCTGGTATCTGCTACATTAATTAGAGGTTTAGTAAGTTTTTAATATTGTTGTTAAAGGTTGACCACTCCCAATCTAAAAATCCAAAATCCAGCCCGGCGCGGTGGCTCACGCCTGTAATCCCAGCACTTGGGGAGGCCGAGGTGGGCGGATCACGAGGTCAGGAGATCGAGACCATCCTGGCTAACACGGTGAAACCCCATCTCTACTAAAAATACAAAAAAATTAGCCAGGTGCGGTGACAGACGCCTGTAGTCCCAGCTACTCGGGAGGCTGAGGCAGGAGAAGGGCGTGAACCCGGGAGGCGGAGCTTGCAGTGAGCCGAGATCGCACCACTGCACCCCAGCCTGGGCGACAGAGCGAGACTCCGTCTCAACAAGAACAACAACAACAACAACAAATCCAAAATCCAAATGCCCCCAAATCCAAAACTGAGTGCCGAGATGCGAGATCGTGCCACAAATGGAAAATTCAATACCTGACCTCCATATGATGGACTGCAGTCAAAATACAATCAAAACTGTTTCATGCATAAATTATTAAACATGTATACACGTACCTTCAGGCTATGGGTATGACATGCATATAAAGCATAAAGCAATGACGGGTCTAAACTTGGGTCCCATCCCCAAGCTACCTCATTATGTATGTGTCAATATTCCAAAAATCTGAAAGAAAATCTCAAATCTGAAACACTTCTGGTCTCGAGCATTTTGAATAAGACATATTCAGGCTGCATTTATCCAGGTGAATCTGACAGTGACCTAAACCCTGAGATTGACTGGTCAAGTGCATCAAAATAGTTTATGTCGGGTAAAATAAATAAAAATAAATTGATCTCCCTTTGGCAGCATGATTTTCCAAAAATAATTTTGAATTCACAAAAGCATGAGACTCATTGGATTTACTGAAATTACTTCTGCCCCTATTCCACTTTCCTTCCTAGACTCATATTCTAGTATGTTCCGCCCAGACCCTATGTTCCATGTCAACCTTTTTATTCATACCTCTTTTATATTCCAGAGACTTGGTTCACTGTCTCCTCCTGAATCACTTTCCTGCTGTTCACCCAATTATCTGTTTACCAAACCTGTTGTCACTTCCTCCTCTACCTCCCTATCCAGATTTGACTGTTCCTTGTGGCACCAAGTCTTTGATCCTGCATGGATAAGGATCATGGGCTATGGTGGAAAAGATTTCACTTGTACTCATATTTACAGGGCATTTTATACAATATCTGACTTTTTCATGAGGTTATCGGCGCCCCAAAGGCAAGGGTAACAACAAGAACTAATGTTCCAAAAAATCAATTTTAGTGATAAATATATAAATTGAAAGTATTATATATTATAAATTAAAATATGTACATAAATATTAATTTCTGTAATACATATTAAAACTTTCATAAAATATATTAAACTCATATATACATTTAATAAAATACATAATGTATACTTATATATAATACTTTATATATAAAACATATATGATATAAATTAAAATATATGTCACATATTTAAAGTATTAAAATATACAGGTTATATATAATTTGTGTAACATAAAGTATTATATTACATATGATATATATAAAACATGTATAATATAATATGTAATAACTATAAACTAAATTACTAATTTAAAGTTATTATATATTATACTTTTAAAAATATTATATAATATATTATTATACAATACATATAATTTTTTAAAAATAACATGTTTATTTTTAATTTATATTTTAAATTTAAATTTAAGGTATTATATATAATACAAATATGCATATTTGTACAATATGTATGTTTGTATATTTGTATTATATATAATACAAATATGTACATATACATATATACATATATTTGTATTATATAACATGTATAAATTTCCATTTATATAATACTTTAATTATATATTACATAGATTATTATATATTTGAATACTTTAAATATACATTTGTATATAATATTTAAAAATATAAAAGTATATATCAGGTATTCTATTAAATGGATATATTATATAAGTCTATATCTATTATATTAAATACATATGCAATGTCACTAAGCCCAGGAGGCAGCCACAGTGATTATCCCTATTTTAGAGTAAACGTACTCACAGAGGTTTGGTTTTTCGCCCAAGGTCACAGAGCTGACAGTTGTTGACTCTGGGATGGGAACCTTATTTGTTTGACTCAGAAGCGGTGATCTCAGGGACTCAGCCAATCTGCCTGCCTGTTGCACTAATCATTTTCTTAAAGTAATAACATAAATATTTTTTAATGGAAGAGTGAATGAGCACACAACCGAAGGCAACTTTACTATTTATTGACGTTTCTACCCATTTTGAACCTCCATGAATTACAGTAACTGGTAGAGCAGAATATAGATCTATTCTGTGTGTATGTATATGTGTGTGTTTGTGCATGTGTGTGTGTGTGCAGGTTTATTCAATAAGAAATGCATCGGTTTACACAAAGCCTGGATTTCTTTGAGATGGGGTCTTACTCATGTTGTCCAGGCTGGACAGCAGTAGTGTGGTCATTGCTCATGGTAGCCTCGACCTCCTGGCTCAAGCGATCCTCCCACCTCAGCCTCCTGAGTCGCTGGGACTACAGGCATGCACCACCATGCGTGGCTAATTTATTTATTTTTTTATAGAGATA
Source organism: Macaca mulatta (assembly GCF_049350105.2). Taxonomy (NCBI): domain Eukaryota; kingdom Metazoa; phylum Chordata; class Mammalia; order Primates; family Cercopithecidae; genus Macaca; species Macaca mulatta. Next base: position 7,915,144 of record NC_133425.1, on the reverse strand, counting down.
CATCTTTCTATGTTGCCCAAGCTGGTCTCAAACTCCTGAACTCAAGTGATCTTCCCGCCTCAGCCTCCAAAAGCATAAGGATTACAGGCGTGAGCTACAGCGCCTAGCCAGAGCCTCGATTCCAAAGTCACTAAAACATGTGGCTAATTATAGTCATCAGTAATTGGCTGGAAACCAAGTAACTACAGGACTTCCTTTAGCCAAGTAAAACAGTCTATTGATTTAAAGACTCAAGAACATGTGGCCAGGCACAGTGGCTCACGCCTGTAATCCCAGCACTTTGGGAGGCCCAGGTGGGTGGATCACTTGAGGCCAGGCGGTTCAAGATGTGCCTGCCCAACATGGTGAAACCCGTCTCCACTAAAAACAACAACAACAACAACAGCAAAACAAAATGCAAAAAGCCGGGTGTGGTGGTGTGCGCCTGTAGTCCCAGCTACTTGGGAGGCTGAGGCACAAGAATCATTTGAACCCAGGAAGTGGAGGTTGCACTGAGCCAGTCTCTTGCCACTGCATTCCAGCCTGGGTGACAAAGTGACACGCTGTCTCGAAAAAAAAAAATAAAAATCAAAGACTCAAGAACAGTTTCTGTCCACCTACTGAAAAGGACTGTTTCCTGGTCTGTAAGCCACTGATGTGAGGAAGTAAGTTCTGGACATCTGACCTGCCCTGCTAACATCCCCACTCAACACAGGGGTGCACACAGGCTGCATCTGTGAAGTGGGCACAGTCATTGCAACTTTCTTCCAAGGGCTGGAAAAAGGTAATTCCCAGGAAGAAGCTGGCCAAACTCCAGCAAAACACATCAAGTATTTATTTTTCAATCTCTCCCCATCCCTCTCCTTTTTATTTATTTTTTTGTAACCTCTGCCAGAACCCAAACAACAGGAAGCTCTCAACCTATTTTGAAGGCTTACAATTTCCCATCGGCATCCTGTCTGAGAGCTCAAATGGTCCCATCCCCTTGTATAAGGTTAACAGGTTTTAAGAAAAAAGATCAGCTCCAGTAATAGCAAATATAATGAAAAGAAGAGCCACGGCTGATAAAATCAGCCTAAGTCACTCTTTGAGGTCACAGGCTTTGTGGCTGCTTAAGCTTTATCAACAAATTCCAGGTTGGTTAGGCCTGGCAAGCACTTCAGCCAAAGAGGGGCTTTGCCAGGTGTCAGTTAGGCCCAGTATCATCAATGGAACAGCTCAAGCAAAACACCCACGCCAGGCCCGCCTTCTAACCTCAAGAGACTCATTTTTGTTCCACTGAAATCCATCAGCAGTGGCAAGAGACAGGAGCCTCTGTCTCCTCTCCAAGTGGACTTTTATTCTGCACATGGATAATAGCCACAGACACTTAGGCAAGGAAATACTACAACATTATCCTCATAACCACAGGAATATCATTCTCAGCAAAGTTACTGATGACAACACACAAGTGGTCTCCACACCGTTTATGAGGTCCTTTTATTTCTCTACCAAGTTCAGATCTTGTTTTGTTTTTTTTTTTCCCCTGGCTATCTTTGTTACAACTGGTGCAAGATTTCACAGATGTTTTGTCCTTGTTGTTTGTGATGGTTTCAGTTTGTAGCCAGCATGCAGCGAAAACAGACTCTAAAGTTCTTCCTGCATCCCTTCTACAGAAACCTGATGCAGTTAAGTGTCTTCAAGGAGGAGGAAGTGAAGGATCACAGAGATGCAACAATTGTGTCCAGGACACACAATTAACAAGCGACAGACTCAGAAACCAAACCCAGCACCTCCCTCCAGCACATCCTTATGAAACATTATCCAAACAGTGTGATTTCTCTATTTGAAAAACCCTAATGGCCTCCCCTTCCATTGAGAATAAAACCCAGCTCCCAATGTAGCTCTTTGCCTGTTTCCCTAACGACCTCTCCTACCTTTTCCTGCTCACTCCCCTTTGGCCACAATGACCTTCTTACAGCTTCTCAAATGCATTGTGTGGCCACCTTGGGGTGTTTGCATGCACCTGCTCTACCCCCGCCCCCTGCAGAGCTGCTGCTCTGAGCCTCCCGGTGGCTGCTGCTCCTCCCCACCCCAAGGTCATTTCAGACACCAGCTCATCAGTGAGCTCTTCCCCCAGCCAGCAATGCTTTATCCTCTCTGTTCTGTTTTCTTTATTGCACGTACCATTATTTGCATTTATAACCTTGATTTCCTTGTTTATTTTTCTATCTCCACATCCACTAGCTTCTTAGCTCCATGAAAGCAGAGACTTTCCTTTGTCTTTTTTTCTGTGCTGTATTCTGACCCCTAGAACAAAACCTGGCACTTAATATTTGTTCAGGAGCGAATGGAGTAACTTTCACAATGTGATGTGTGCTTTTCACACACCTTCCTACACAGCTCGCCCTGTCACTGAGGACTTTCCCTTACCAAAAAAAAAATATGTTTCATAATTGTGTTTTTAAAAAATATTTCGACTTCATCTTCTTTATAAGGTTCTGCTTTCCTTTTTCTTAAATATACATTAAAATGCATCTCTGTCTGTCTTGCACATCCACACACCCACACACTCACCCCCCATTTTTGGTTTTATTCCATTCCTTTACTTGTCCTTATCTTCATTCTTAACTATCACTTAACCTCCAGTTCTTTCTCAGATTCACAGTTTCCAAGGCTCTATTTCAATTACTCTGCCTCTGACCTTCTACATTTTCTATCTGCCTTTTCATGTTAGTAAGTCTTTCTCCTTCCCTCTGTACCAGTCTCCCTCCAAATACCCTCTCTCTCTACTTTCATTCATATTAAATGTCATGTCTTGTTTATTTCCAGCTGGGTCGACAACTAAGGAGTTAGGTCCAAGTATAGCCTCCTTCCCTCCGCCAAATCTAAATGCATTCAATAAGGTACTTTAAAACATTTTCTTATTGAAGTCTAATGTGCTCAAATAAAGCACCATCTATCACAGCTGTTTAGCCAAATGTCCCTAGAGAACAAGGTCCTTGGGGTTTGAGGACTGTTGCCCTAGAGGAAGTCAAGTCTCTCAACTCCTGTAACGAGCAGGTCAGGTAACATAGGTCATCTAGAGTTTGAACATCCTTCTCATGGTATTTTCATCATAAATTCCATAAATTCCAGCTTAAATGTTAGGAATTTAAATTTGACTACAAACATGGAGCCCTTAACAGAAATGCTCTAGGGAATATAAGTGTTGCCAATCAGCTAGTTCTGGGCCCAAACTGGGTTTCTGATTCCTACTAGCAAGGAGACTTGAACAAATTTGTTAACTACATCTTAGCTTTCTTAACCTGTAAAGTGGCCTTATGAATAGTACTTACCTCATCAGGCTGTTATCAGTATGAAATAAGATCACGTTAGGGGGAAATTTTAACAGTGCCTGGTGCACAGTGATGTTATATCACCATTAAGACCTATGACCATTATCCTTACCATCATCAACTTCACTTTCTTTCGAGTATCGTTAAACACATCAAACAATCTGCTCCAGGAATGGATGGATGGGTGGATGGATGGATGGATTTAGTAATTAATGTCTTCTCTCCTCTCCTTTCTCTTTTCCATTCCTTGGGTGTGGGCAGAAGAGAAAGAGGCAGGAGAAGAAGGATGAAGAAGCATCATCTCCCATCCCTCTCTGTCACAGACAGGGGAATCAAAACTGAATAATACATTCAATGAGTTACTTAATTAACTGGGTGAAGGTGATGCTGAAGTAGCTGAGTAAAATAATGAGATGTCAAGCACAGAAGCTTAGACCAAGGAGGGATTTGAAAACCCTCTTCCTGTCAGAAGAAACCACAGGATTTTTCAGGCAGATGACACTAAGGGGTTTAATCTTTCCATTTTTGTCCTTCTGAAAGCAATGGTCTTTTTTTTTTTTTTTGGAAAAAAAAAAAAACTACCAAAATAAAGCCAAATGTAAAATTAGCATTTATGTAGCAGAGGTCATTAAAATGAGTTAGTCCAGGTCCTCCATAACATTAAGCTAGTGCTAAAATGAGAAGAATAAAAAATAAAAAAATAAAAGGTCTGATTAAAAGGATCTTAAATGGAGAGGCTGTGGCTAATAGCGAAGCTATCTCAGAAGGACTAATTAAGCTAGAAATAAATGTGGTTAGAAAGGAAAGGCTATTTTGTGATCCACCTAAATGTCAAATGGCTGACCACAAGACTCACCTGCTGTTAATTAAAATCTCGTTGTCATCTCTAGTTAAGGGATTGTGAGCATCTCTCCCAATATTCTAAGAATCTTGCAGCCAGACACCCACCCTAACCACCCTCATTCATCCTGCCAATTAATGTTGATTTTTATCTACATGTTTCAGGGTCAAAAGACGAAAGTATAACCCTTTTTTTTTTTTTTAAATGAAGACAGCTGATCCCCACTTAACTATTTGTGACATTAATGAGTACTTAAAAAATAAAAACATAAATCAAGGCTGACTTTGAAAAATTGTAGCTGTTGGTACTCTCAGGGCCAAAAGTCGTTAAACATCCTCAATTAAATGAGTAACACTGTGTTTCTTTCCATTTATCTTGGACGTTACATCAGTGGAGCCTCGCGCATTTTATATGTTCATGTTCTTTCTGAAGACAATGCTAATGGGATCAGGTTACCTCTTCCCTAGGCCTGTAATTGCCAAATACAGAGGAACTTCCATCACAATTACAAATTGTGCTACATCTGCATACTGCATTCTTCTTATCAACCTAAATTATACACACATATAGGTGTCCAGGTAAACATACACACACACACGTACGGACTCTTTCATTTAAACTGTTCATGGAATCATAGGTTTAGTATGTATGCTGATTCATTTTCTTTTTTGAGATGGAATCTTACTCTGTCACCCAGGCTGGAGTGAAGTGCTGCAATCTCGGCTCGCTGTAACCTCTGCCGCCTGGGTTCAAGCCGTTCTCCTGTCTCAGCCTCCCTAGTAGCTGGGACTATAGGCGCCCGCCACCACAGCTGGCTAATTTTTGTATTTTCAGTAGAGATGGGATTTCACCATATTGGTCAGGCTGTGATTCTTTTTCTAATAAACATACAGATCACACCTAAACTTTGGAAGAATGACAGTTTCACATCTTCAGAAAGCTTCATGTTACAAAAGTGTACTCCATTGTCAAACCTCATCAAATGGTCCTTTCAAGGTTTGTATATTGCACTATCAATAAATTTTACCTCAAAAAAAAAAATAAAAGACCATAAACAAACCATGACCTCTCATTAAAGATCTACACCCTGCTGAAGGGTGACGGGTACTGATGCAAGTCACTGTGAAATACACAAAAAACAAAATGAGGTGGATTGCTGGATGAAGTGATAGATACATACGAGATAAAACAAATATGATAAAAATGTGAATTGTAACATCTTAATGGTGGGTATATAGTATATTATGATTCTTTCATATTTCCTGTATTTGAAAACCAACCTCATAAATCTACATCTACAATTACAACAAAATGCATATCCATGTACCACAAAACATAAAATCGCATACCGCTGTTGGGACATACTCTAGTTTTAGGAGGACACGAGTACTTTTCAACCAATGAACCCTTCACAGGAAAGCAGTCAAATTTTGAACAAGGTGCAAAATTTCCTTTGGCTGTAACTGAGTACACATTCATAAGATGCTAACCCTCAGGGAGAGTGGTGAGACGACCAAGGTACCCATAAGCAGGAAGAGGCGGAAGGTAACGCCACACCAATATCACAGAGGTATCTCGGGGACTGCGAGTGGAAAACTTCTGCCTCCTGAACAGAGCAGGGAGCCTGGTTGGGCTCATGCACATTCATGCTCAGTGACCCAGAGATGTCCTTTGCACACTTGGAGACGTCGCTCTGTTGCAGTAACAATGGCATAGTTATTGCTGCTGACATCCAGCGAAGTTGAGAGTGGGCCTTGAACAGGAGACAGTTGAGGATGGCCCCTTCAGGGAGTGATGAAGCAATCCTGTTTTATAAGATGTCTAAATGTTTTGTGAAAGTTCTCCTTTTGTACCGAGACACACTTTATTTTATTCAAACATTCTCTCTTCCTTGTGGGGTACACACAGCATTTTATAAATTGGCTTTAGTTTCGACCTGCACCAAATCTCCACTCTCCCTCCGTCCTCACAGAGAGGCTGACGGACACGACTCACTTTTGCATCTTTGTTTTCACAGTGTGCTGCTCATTTTATCTGGAAATTTACTTTATCACATGTCTCAAGAACATCTTACATTCTTAAGTATAGGCGTTAAGAGTATATTCTCAGTCTAGGCATTAATAGTTCTCTTCTTCTCATCCTTCCTGCTTCCTCCCTTGTGACCTAGAGACTAACTCTAATCCTCCACTGTGTGATGAGTGTTTCAGGGAGCAAGTTTCCAATATCCTTCCTCACCCAATCAACATCCTAGAGACCTTTCTGACTGGTAACTTTTCAAAACGGAAAAGTTTTTCTTTCTCTCCATCTCTCTTTGTCTCTCTCACTTCCTCCAAGCAGTCACGTTTTACTTTTGATCCGTGTGTCCTCAGCTCACCTAGAGCAGGTAAGGTATACCTAGAACAGGTAAGCACACCTAGGCAGGGGAAGTTTCAGGGCCCCACCTGCTAGAGGCCAGCTCAAAGCCCCATTTCTCTGGATCTCATTCCCCTGTGCTGGACCAACATCCTTCAAACTACTCTGCCCATCCCAAGATCTAGCTATGGTTGTAGGAGTAAAGCGGGTTGGATGACAGAATGCTAATTTCAGCTTCAGGAGGCACAACAGGACTTTGTGTTTAGCAGCGGTGGATTTTAGAGCCAGACCACCAGGAGTCGAATCCTGGTTCTTTCAGAAGCCAGCTGGGTAGCCTTGAGCAACATAGCCCAGCCTTCTGTGCCTCAGTTTCTTCATCTATAAACTGTGCATGGAGGATAATAAGTTTGTCTTTAGGCTATCATGACAACTCAAAAAGCCTTTGTGTATAAGGTTCTTCCAATTTGTGTCTGGCACAAAATAACTATGACTCAAGTGCTTGTTAAATAAACATAAAAGCATTTTTGCAAGACAGCCTCACGGGTGATAAACTGAATTTTGTGCTTTATTTTACTTATTATTTATTTATTTATTTATTGAGATGGAGTCTCACTCTGTCATCCAGGCTGGAGTGCTGTGGTGCAATCTTGGCTCACTGCAACCTCTGTCTCCCGGGTTCAAGCGATTCTCCTGCCTCAGCCTCCTGAGTAGCTGGGATTACAGGTGCCCACCACCATATCCAGCTAATTTTTATATTTTTAGTAGAGACAGGGTTTCACCATGTTGGCCAGGCTGGTCTTGAATTCCTGATCCCAGGTGATCTGCCTGCCTCGGCCTCTCGAAGTGCTGGGATTACAGGCAACAGCCACCATGCCTAGAGTGAATTCTGTACCTTAACCCCCGTCAAGTGTGTGTGCCTATTTTTGCCTTGGTTGAGAATCCACAGGAAAGGAGGAGGAATGATGAATCAGCCCTCCCAAATCTCAACTCCCAGCTCCTGCAACACCCACTCCTCCATGCCATGGATCTTCCCTCCCAGGTTCATTGGTGACCCAGGCCTCTAGGGCAAGAGTCACATGGTCAACACTTAAAGGACACCCGGGCAACATTAGTTGAAAAGCACACAAAATCAGAGGGCATAAATGTTCAATCTGATGGACAGCAGAAGGTCAGGAATATGGAACCACTATGCAACTTGGGAAAAGAAAGAAAAAAAAAACAAAAACAAAACCCCGCAAAATCTTAGGCCTTGATGCAATGTTGGTACAAAACTAAGAGACGCATATGGGTGTGACTTCAGAGGCAGGCAACATTATAATCAGCCACTAAATTAGGTGAAGCTGTTTCTTTATTCCTATAATTTGATTGCACATAAATCAATTTTGATTAGATTCAAAAATTACTGAACATGTACCTCAATGAGCTGTCAAGTATTATCTGATAACGTAAACTTTACATGGGATCAGAGCTAATTTCTACCTAGAGCCAATGTAAGAATCCCCAACAACAATGGCAGACATCATTAAATGCTGCAAATGTAGAAACATAATTAAATTAGCTGATAATCATCATTCTCCTTCTATAGAGGCTCTAATTTAATGCACTTGCAAATGTAATGAGGCTCACTGGATTGCAAAATATGGTGGAAATAACAGAAACAAGATTACATTAATTGGAAGAGATACTGATAAGGCAGATTGCTCTGCAAATTTTTTTTTTTTTGGTGGGGTGGGGGTGGGGGAACTACATAGTTCTGAAAACCATGACAAGGTTGGCCTCCACTAGTTAGAATGGAGGAAGGATCTGAGTAGGCAGAAAGAAAAATAAAAGAGAGACAGCGCTTTCTTAAAGTTTTAACAAACTCAGTGAATCCCATCCGAAATACCTAGAAGAGGAAAGGAGCTTCGACTTTGTATCCCATTTCACAACTGAGGATTTACCTACAACAGGATTTTTACTTGGCACTTATACATGCCATTTAGTTAGTCATTCACTGATTCACTCAAACTGTTGTTGTCTCAAACCCTGGGTTACAGGAATGAAGAAATTAGTTACATCTTTTAGTTCTTCCTAATTTAAATCGACTCTATTCTCTCTGCTTCTCACTTTAGCACTTAACCCAATTGCAATTAAATAATTGTTTGTGAAAATTGTTTTGCGGGTGTGCCACTCCCCCACTATCCACCAGAATGCCTTTGTTGTTGTTGTTGTTGTTGTTGTTGTTGTTTTGAGATGGGTTTGGTGGCCCAGGATGGAGTGCAATGGCATGATCTTGACTCACTGCAAGCTTTGCCTCCCAGGTTCAAGAGATTCTCCTGCTTCCACCTCCCAAACAGCTGGGATTATAGGCCTGCGCCACCACACGTGGCTAATTTTTGTATTTTTAGTAGAGATGGGGCTTCACCATATTGGCCAGGCTGGTCTCAAAGTCCTGGCCTGACGTGATCCACCTGCCTTGACCTCCCGAAGTGCTGGGATTACAGCCATGACCCACTGCGTCTAGCCCAGGATGCCATTTCTAAGAAGACAAGGGCTGGTCTTGCAAGGGGTTTATACATGGTATATGCTGGTATATGCTAAGTATTCACTGAAAAAATGAAAAAATGAAAGAATTACTTTCACTGACTTGATATTAGAACAGCAGGAGGAGTGAATTCCAGCCTTTTTCTTCTGTCTTTGTTTTACAGCCACCTCTAGGAGTTTCTGGGGACCTCAAGAAGTGCCACAAAATGTACCCAACAAAACCCCACTTGTTTTCATTTAAAACGCAGCTGCACTGTGGCTCCTTTTAGAGTCCAGTCCTACAAAAATCATTTGAAGGAAAGATGTCCTCACTGCCGAGGGACAGAATATCACTTTACCAGAACAAAGGTGGGTGGAAGGTGGTATGTTCTGCTAGGTAGATTACCTTGTGAGAAATTCAGAAGGGCTGTGGTTGATTCACCATCCCCACTCATTTCTCAGCCTTCTGACAGATACAATGAAGGTTACTGCCCTGCAAAACCCTGATCTCACCAAAACCAGAAAAAAATTGCCAAGAATTTAAAGTAGGCAATGGACAGGTTTTTTTTTGTTTGTTTGTTTTTTAAGAACTCTAAAAACAGACTATTAAAAGGTAGTTTTGCAAAGGAAGCAATGAGATATTTTACTGACCCAAAGTTTTCCTTGGCTTGTTCCTTAGGAAATGCAGTAACCATGTGCTTATATATAGCACTTATGCCCCTTCCTCATATCCAAGTCTGTGTTCCTCTGCATACTTATAATTTTGTTTTTCTGATGTTGTCCATATCTCCCTTTTCTGTGGTATGTAGTTGTAAAATGGACCATAGAATTTTCACCTAACAATACACAGCATGGACTCAGTAGCAGGGTTGCACGAAACTGACAACCAGAACACTTGAGTTATCATTTGGGTTTCACTGTCCTTCTCAGGCCCTTCTCAGCATCTCTGCTCCCCGCTGTCACTGAAACAGCTAAGCCCAATTGCACCTTCCAAATTCCAGGTTAGCTCTGTCTCCTGCACAAAAGCAGCCCCCGCCCAGACAACCTCAAATTGACTAACCTAATTCATCTGCATGAATATGTTACGTTTGCCCCACTAGAATGTAAACTTTTGGAAGGGGGTATGCAGAGCCTGTGCTAGTTCACCCACACGTTCCCAGTTCCCATAATACTTCCTGAGACACAGAAGGTACTTTGCAATATATGTTAATGGCAGACTGACAAAGCTCTTTGGCCCAAGAGGCTTTATTAAAGATGTGGTGTGTTCATTAAAACAGCAGTTTCTTTACTTGCTTCAGGATGTCAAAGAGTCGAAAGAAAGAAGACTGTGAGAGAGTTAAGTGCATTAACTAGCATTCTGTGGGGGCATTATGTTGCCCAACTGGGCAGAACAACATGTGGACAAAAACAACAAAAAACGAAATTCCACATTCACACTGTGCCTAGCAACGTGTGATGAGTTCCAGCGCATCAGTGGCTTCTATAATTATTACTTAACTATAAAGACAAAAATTCCAGCACACTTTCAAAAATAGCAAATCTCAGGAGGAAAGCGAAGGACAAATTGCTCATTGATTCGTTATTTATTTATTTATTTTTTTTGAGACGGAGTCTCGCTCTGTCGCCCAGGCTGGAGTGCAGTGGCCGGATCTCAGCTCACTGCAAGCTCCGCCTCCCGGGTTCACGCCATTCTCCTGCCTCGGCCTCCCGAGTAGCTGGGACTACAAGCGCCCGCCACCACGCCCAGGTAATTTTTTGTATTTTTTAGTAGAGACGGGTTTTCACCGTGTTAACCAGGATGGTCTCGATCTCCTGACGTGATCCGCCCGCCTCGGCCGCCCAAAGGGCTGGGATTACGGGCGTGAGCCACCGCGCCCAGCCTCATTCATCTTTTAAAAATTATTTTGTACTCATATATTATTTTTTATCCCTTCATTCAATAAACCACAGTCAAGTGTTGCTTTAAGAGTGGGGATACATTCTAAGAAATGCATCGTGAGGGGATTTCATCATTGTGACAACATCACAGGGTGCACTTACACAAACCTAGATGGTGCAGCCTACTACACACGTACCCTATATGGTCCAGCCTATTGCTCCCAGACTATAAGCCTGTACAGCTTCTTGCTGTACTGAATACTGTAGGCAACTGTAATTAAATGGTAAGTACTACGTATCTAACTCTATCTATACATAGAAAAGATACAGTAAAAATATAATATAAAAGATAAAAAATGGTACATCTGTATGGAGCAGATCCATTATAATCTTATAGGACCACAGTCATATATACAGTCTGCTGTTGAATGAAACGTCATTATGTGGTGCAGAACTACACTGAAGAGATGCCTACAACCTGCCAAGAATGTAGTAAAAATATTCAACAATATTTTATCCTATCATTCAGTAAACTATTTAAGGAATGCCTACAATATGCCAAGAATTCAGTAAAATAATTCAGTAAAACTATTTAATAATATTCCATACATATTCCCTTTCCACACTGATGCCAACTCAAACCAACACATCACTCTCAAGTCTTGTAAATGCTTGAAAATGGTGTAAGCCCCTTTGGCCACCATGAACATAGCAGCAATCATGCAGTAGCTTTGTGTAACAACTTTTTCCACCATAACTTTCTCTTAGCTCTTCAGTTTTTTTTTTTTTTAAATCATGTCATCCACTTAACACACTGAGTGCACACCTTGTTTGTCAAGCGTCCCTCAACAGGTTTTGTGTGATGTGTGTGGTCTTTCAATGGTATATTCTCTATCTGGCGTTGGCACATGTCCTGGACTGGACAGTGTCTACTGGATCTCACTGAATCCTTCTAGCTGCAGTGATTAGTGTAAAGGTTAATCTGTGACTTAGGCCAGGTGATCAGAGCTAACGAGCATTGGCCCATGACTTTTGGGATTTGCTCTGTTTGCAATGGGGTTGATACAGTGATATGTGTAGTTAATTACATGGTGCCCCCGAAAAGACATGCCCACTGCCTAGTCCCTGGTACCTGTGAATGTGACATTATTTGTAAACAAGTGGCTTTGCTGATGTAATTCAGTTAAGGCTCTTGAGATTTTGGATTTAGGGTACGGCCTGACACTAATGACTAGTGTTTTTTTTGTTTTGTTTTGTTTTGTTTTTTGATGGAGTCTTGCTTTGTTGCCCAGGCTGGAGCAGTGGCGTGATCTCAGCTCACTGCAAGCTCAGCCTCCCAGGTTCACACCATTCTCCGGCCTCACTCTCCCAAGTGGCTGGGACTACAGGTGCCCACCACTACGCCCGGCTAATTCTTTTGTAGTTTTAGTAGAGACGGGGTTTCACCATGTTAGCCAGGATGCTCTCGATGTCCTGACCTCGTGATCTGCCCGTCTCGGCCTCCCAAAGTGCTGGGATTACAGGCGTGAGCCACTGTACCTGGCCTGACAAGCATTTTTATAAGAGAAAGGAGAGGGAGATTTAAAATACAGAGACGTCCAGAGAAGACAGCCATGTGACAACAGAGGCAGAGATTGAAGTGACGTGGCTATAAGCCAAGGACTGCTGGAAGCCCCCTGGAGATAAGAGAGATGCAAGGATCAGATTCTCCTTCCAAGCCTCTAGAATGAATCAACCCCTCTGACACCTTGATTTCAGACTTCTGCCTTCTCAAATTTTGAGAAAATAAAATTTTGTTGTTTTAAGTCACGAGTTTGTAGTAATTTGTTAAGGCAGTCTTATAAAAAGAATACAAGGGATTTAAGTGTAGAGTTCTGGTGACCATATGAGAACGTGCTTGAAAGTAAAACAAATTTCTTCCTGTAAATCAGTCTTGGGAGGATCTATGTGTCCAGGAATTTATCCATTTCTTCCAGATTTTCTAGTTTCTGTGCACAGAGGGGTTCATAATCTTATGTGATGGTTGTTTATATTTCTGTGGGGCCAGGGGCAATATTCCCCCTTGTCATTTCTGATTATGTTTATTTGAATCTTCTCTCTCTTCTTATTAATCTAGCTAATCATTTTTGTTTTGTTGTTGTTGTTTAAAAAAAAAAAACAGCTCCCAGATTCATTGATCTTTTGAATAGTTTTTCGTGTCTCTATCTCTTTCAGTTCAACTCCAACTTTGGTTATTTCCCATCCTCTGCTAGCTTTGGGATTTGTTTGCTCTTGGTTCTCTAGTTCTTTTAATTGGGATGTTACGCTGTTACCTTGAGATCTTTCTAACTTTTTGATGTGGGCATTTAGTGCTATACATTTCCCTCTTAACACTGCCTTAGCTGTGTCTCAGAGATTCTGGTATATTTTATCTTTGTTCTCATTAGTTTCAAAGAACTTCTTGATTTCCGCCTTAATTTCATTATTGACCCAGAAGTCATGTAGGAGCAGGTTATTCAATTTCCATGCAACTGTATGGTTTTGACTGAATTCTGAGTGATATTGAATTTGATTATGCTGTGGTCCAAGAAACTGTTATGATTTTGCTTTAACCTAAATGCCTACCAGTGATAGACTGGATAAAGAAAATGTGGTCCCAAAGAAAGAATACGATTATGTCCTTTGCAGGAACATGGATGGAGGTGGAGGCCATTATCCTTAGCAAACTAACACAGGAACAGAAAATCAAATATTGCTTGTTCTCACTTAAAACTGGGAGCTAACTGATGAGAACACATGGACACACAGAGGGGAACAACACACACTGGGGCCTCTTGTAGGGTGGAGGGCGGCAGGAGGGAGAGGATCAGGAAAAATAACTAATGGGTACTCGGATTACCATCTGGGTGATGAAATCATCTGTAAAACAAGTCCCCATGACACAAGTTTACCTATATAAAAACGGGACATTTGTGGCCAGGTGCTCATGCCTGTAATCCCAGCACTTTGGGAGGCTGAGACGGGTGGATCACGAGGTCAGGAGATCGAGACCATCCTGGCTAACATGGTGAAACCCTGTCTCTACTAAAAATACAAAAAATTAGCCGGGCGTAGTGGTGGGCGCCTGTAGTCCCAGTAGAATGGTGTGAACCCAGGAGGCAGAGCTTGCAGTGAGCCAAGATGGTGCCACTGCACTCCAGCCCAGGTGAGCTGGAGACAGAGCAAGACTCTGTCTCAAAAAATAAAATAAAATAAAATAAAGAACGGTGCATTGCAACCTTGAACTTAAAATGAAAGTTACAAAAAAAAAAGAAGGAAAAAGAAAAGAAAACCAACAAAGATGAAAGCAGTTGTGAGAAGTAGAGAGTTTCCCAAGGGCACAGGTTCAGGCATGCCAAAAAGGCAGTCTCCTACCCTTAGATGCACAGGTTTCATGAGAATGAATAAGTCCTTCTTCTTATTTTTCTTATTTTTGCTTAAGCTGGGTTTAGAGTCCTCTCCTAACTAAGCAGAAAGGCCTAAGTTTAATGAGAAGAAAAAAGTAACGGGAGAACTGGCTGAACTGTAATTGATGTAGTTTCACAAATGAGTTTGCAGCAAAAAGGAACGTCAACAAGCCCTCCCGCCTTTGATGTGGGGCTTGGCATAGATGGCTATTTAAAGAGTCATACTGAACTGAACGTTTTTCCTTGTATCAAGATATGCAAACGAGAATTATAAGGCCACCAACTCATTATCATGGAACCTGAAATTATTAGAGGTGTTTGGCAATAACAGTGTTAGCCCAGCTGCCTCACTGTTTAAGTGGGGACCAGAGGCGTGAGACATCAGAAGTTGGTTTTTTTTTTTTTTTTTCCCTCCTTCCTGGCTGGAACATGTCACCGGTCTCTAGCGAAGTATCATGTGTGTGTTAAGTGTCTGGAAGTCATTTTAATTGGCATGCAACCTTGACCCTCTGGAGTGAGGCATCGCCACTGTCCACTCTTCTCCCTGATCCCCTGGGAAATGATTAAGCTCCTCTCACAGTGTCTTTTCAGCTTCCCACTCCGGACTATAAATAAACCTTTTGCATTCTCTGTGATGTGTTTTCACCCTATGACTCTGTTTTTGTGGATGGCCCTGCTCCTTCCTCATTTAAGGGGAGGAAACAACAAGAGTAAACACAGTGTTCAAAGAGGTGAATTTTTCACCGAGAGAAGCAAGGTGCGGCGGCACAGGCACGCAGACGGACTCCAAGGACACTGTGTTGGTGGATTCTTCAGAATGTTTACCTCAAGCGGCCAGCTTTATAATACGGTGGTGAGGGCTTTTGAAATGCTCTCCCTTTCTAATACCAACACATCACATTAAAGTGTGGAGGCACAGAGAAACAAAGTGCATATGAATTTGAAAGCCAGTTCTCTTATGCACTAGCCACATAACCTTGGACAAATGATTTTACCTTTCTGTATTCTGATTCTCTCCTCCCTGAAATGAGTATCATGTGAGTATTTGTTCCAGAGACTTTTATGACGATTACATGCAAAATCCACATTAAATGCCTAGTGGTAAATGCATAATGAATATCAGGAGTTGTGCATGGGTACTACTATTGTTAGAATGTAGGACTTCTGACATACTCGTTTTCCTGTGTTTCAGTGTCTTCTTCTTAAATAATGAGAGTCCCTACCTTGTATGGTTGTTGGGGATACTGGATGGGTTTATATATGCTGAAGGCTTGAAACTGTGTTCTAAGTAAATGTTTAGTCAATGTTGCCTACTACAATGAACGGTTTTGTTGCTTATTTTTCTAAGGTACACACATAATCATATTCAATAACTGCTAAGTATCAGTGATGGGTAGACCACTAGGCAGGGTGCTGAGAGGTGAACTGGAGAGTCAGACCCAAACTACCCCCTCCTCATGTCACTGTAACACTGGGAGCACTGATGTTTAGGATAAGATGGAAGAAAGTGGGTGGGATTCCTGCCTAGGGCAGCAGAAAGAAACACAAGGATTGCGGCATTTGAGCAAAGTCTTGGATGCATATGAGGAGGCATTTGCCAGGTGGACAGGAAAAGATACGGGGAGCCTTCTGAATGCACGTGCAACACACCAGCATGCACCCACATCACCTCCACATTTGACAACCTTTGTTTTTGCTGTTACCACTGCCCCAGATACTCCTAGACCTCCACGGTACTTTTCGCTGTTATCAAAACCCACATCACTTCCTCAAGGAGAGATCCTCTGATCTTCCTAAATAAAAGAAAATCGCTGTACTTTATCCCCCACTGTCTACTGTCTTGTCATATTTCCTCCAGCTGAAACTGTACAAAACATCCACGCTGTGTCTTCTTCCTTATCGTCCACCTTCCCTCCACAAGACTGTGGGCTCCCCGAGAGTCAAAACCCTGCCTGTGATGCGTGCGGACACCTGGAACACATGCAAAGAATTTAGTAAAGACTTTGGAGCCCCCACGTGCAAGTGGTAGGAGGAAAGGTCCTCCAGCCCTGTCTAGAACAACGTGTCCATCTTGATCTCATCTCTATGGGGTTCAATGAAATCTCTGCTTGAAAAAATACAAGTTTGAAATCAATTACATCAATGAGAAGTGAACTGGAGAGTCAGACCCAAACTACCCCCTCCTCATGTCCCTGTGCATGGTATTTATGCCTAGGGGCTCTGGTTATTATATATATATAAAATATATATATAAATATATATCTATATAATTTACATAGATATAAATATATAAAAATAAATATAGATATAAATATATAGATATTTATATCTATATAAATTATATAGATATCTATATAAATTATATATATTATATATATATAATATATATATATATGACCCCTAGGTCATAATTCCTAGCTGGACGTCCATGCCTTTAGATACACAACATCTCTGTTGTACAGGTAAGGACAACTGCCTATCTGTTTTTGAGGCCTTGTAGACCTCCAAGTAGGAAGATCAGATTCCCCTTCCTTCACACTCTAGACAATATTTGCTTCATGTAATTGATTTCAACATGTATTTTTCCAAGCAGAAGTTTCATTGAACCCTATACAGATGAGATCAAGGTGGACATGTGCTTATAGACAGGGCTGGAGGACCTTTCCTCCTACCACTCACACCTTACGTCTTCCAAAACCCTTCACAGTGGGCAAAAGCACCCCTAGGTTCTTAAGTACCCTGCTCAAAGACCAGCGCTGTATACCAGGGATCAACAAACTTTTCCTACAAAGAAGCAGATAGTATGTACCTTCGAAGCCAGGACATAAGGTCTCTATTGCAAAACTCAACCCTGCTGTCCTGGCAGGAAGCCAACCAGAGACAATATGTAAACAAATGAGCATGCCTGTGTTCCAATAAAACTTAATTTACATAGACAGAGGCCAGAGGTGGTTCATGGTCTCTAGTTTGCCATTCCATGATGTTAGATTATGGCAGCGTTAATCAGAATAATGGCTGTAGCTCACCCTTGTCAGAAAACCCCTGCCTTTTGCAACGAATTAAGAAAATTTATTGCCGGGCAAGGTGGCTCACGCCTGTAATCCCAGAACTTTGGGAGGCAGAGGCAGGTAGATCACCTGAGGTCAGGAGATCTAGACCAGGCTGGCCAACATAGCAAAACCCCGTTTCTACTAAAAACACAAAAATTAGCCGGGCTTGGTGGTGAGTGCCTGTAATCCCAGCTACTCGGGAGGCTGAGGCAGGAGAATCACTTGAAGCTGGAAAGCGGAGGTTACAGTGAGCCGAGATTGCACCATTGCACTCTAGCCTGGGCAACAGAGTGAGGCTCTGTCTCAAAAAAAAAAAAAAACAACAAACAAACAAAAAAAAAAACTTACTGTGGTAATCCTTATCCCCAACACCCCCACAGTAATACAAAGTCCCAATGTTCTGGAATTGATGCCTAGAGGCTCTGGTTATTATAGGAAAGATAACTTGAGATGCCTTCATTTGAATCCAATATGATGAAGAAAAATGATTCAATGTTAAGTCACGCAGATTTTCTTTAAAAATATATCCAGTTGTGGTCGTCTGTTTATTGTTCTCAAAAATCTCATTTCTCTCTTTTCTTTTCTTTTTTTTTTTTTTTTTAGCTCACAGCTAGGCTACATTTCCCAAAATCCCTTACACAAAGATGTGTCCATATGATTCATTCTTAGCAATGAACTGTCAATGAAAAATGAGATGTCAATTTTAAGCTGAGACTTTTTAAAATCCCTTTCTACCTGCTGGATGCAGGTGATGGTGATGACGATGAGAACGAAGAGGAGGATATATTGATGATGTCAAGGGGACTGTATTAGTCCATTTTCACACTGCTATAAAGATACTACCCGAGACTGAATAATTTATAAAGGAAAGACATTTAATTGATTCACAGTCCTGCATGGCTGGGGAGGCCTCAGGAAACTTACAACCATGGCAAGAGGTAGACGGCAAAGGGGAAGCAAGGCACGTCTTACATGACAGCAGGCGAGACAAAGTGATTGAATGAAGGTGGAACTTCCAAACACTTTTAAAACCATCAACTCTCATGAGAACTCACTTACTATCATGAGAACAACACGGGGAATCCACTCCCTTCATCCAATCACTTCCTTCCTACGACATGTGGGGATTACAGGTCCCTCCCTTGACATGTGGGGATTATAATTTGAGATGAGATTTCAGAGGGGACATAGCCAAACCAAATCAGAGACCCTAGGGGAAGACCAGTCCCAAAGATGGGTTGAGCCTGGATCCCTGAATCACAGTGTGGAAGAAAGCCACTCACTGATGAACAATGCCCAATGTGGACTACTAAAAACTAGAATAAAAATGTTTGGTTTTCTTTGGCCAGGTGCAGTGGCTTACCCCTGTAATCCCAGCACTTTGGGAGGCCGAGGCGGGCAGATCACAAGGTCAGGAGATCGAGAGCATCCTGGCCAACATGGCGAAAACCCATTTCTACTAAAAACACAAAAATTAGCTAGGCGTGGTGGTGGGCACCTGTAAACCCAGCTACTCAGGAGACTGAGGCAGGAGAATCACTTGAAGCCGGGAAGTGGAGGTTGCAGTGAGCTGAGATTGCATCATTACACTCTAGCCTGGGTGACAGAGTGAGGCTCTGTCTCAAAAAAAACCCACCACATTTTTTATATATATATATTTATATACATAAATATATATATATATAAAATAACCAGAGCCCCTAGGCATAAATACCAGAACACTGGGACTTTGTATTACTATGGGGGGTTGGGGATAAGCATTACCACAGTAAGTTTTTTTTTTTTTTTTTTGAGACAGAGTCTTGCTCTGTTGCCCAGGCTGGAGTGCAGTGGTGCGATCTCGGCTCACTGCAAGCTCTGCCTCCCGTGTTCACACTATTCTCCTGCCTCAGCCTCCTGAGTAGCTGGGACTACAGGTGTCTGCCACCACGGCTGGCTAATTTTTTGTATTTTTTTTTAGGAGAGTCGGGGTTTCACTGAGTTAGCCAGGATGGTCTCGATCTCCTGACCTCGTGATCCGCCCGCCTTGGCCTCCCAAAGTGCTGGGATTATAGGCATGAGCCACGGCACCTGGCCAAAAAAACCCAAACATTTTTATTGTATTTGAGTCATTATTAACATTGGGCAGGATTGGGGCGGGGGTGTTCTCTACAGATTATAGCATGTAATATAGCATACAACTAATACACTGATTAAAAATAAATTAATATACTTTTTAAAGGATAGGGGAATATGGGCACAGACATGCATTTATTGTTGACTATTTAACCAGGTGCCAAAGAAACAGAAAAGGTAAATGCACATACAAGGATGAAAAATTTGCTCCTGCATAAAGGCCTGACAGTTCCCATAAAAGATGCTCCAGTTTGAGATTGGGGCTCTGTCCTCATCTGCTGCACAGCCGTCCACATCGATGACCGTCTGACTTTCCTAAATGTAAAACTGGGCAGTGTCCTTGCATCTATATATGGATTCAGAATCAGAGCTCAGCAAGTCAAGCTACAATGTCAAGGGACTGGTACCACTGTTCACAAATAGTTTCTGCACCGAGGGAGGTTATGGCGGGTGGGGAGACGCGTATGACGTGAGGATTCGCGAGCAAGGAAACGCAGTTCCACGTGCCAAGCAGACAGTGCCTGGGAGAAGGAAAATGCGGCTGTGTCTCAATCCATCTGCTGTTAATGGCAGAGCTGATTTCTCACGTGCATGGCAATAGACTGAAGCTATATAGACAGACTTTCCAAGGAGGGAAATATGAGTGTTTGCATTGATGTTCTCCTAGAGAGGGAAAGACTGATGGCAAGCATGTGGACATTTCACGTGAAAGAAATTCTTTATTTGAGGAAATGAGGAATTTTCCTGTGGCCATATTTATTGCGACAGAGGATTTTTTTTTTTTTTTTTTTTTTAGATGGAGTTTCGCTCTTTCTCCCAGGATGGAGTGATGTGGTGCGATCTCGGCTCACTGCAGTCTCCGCCCCTTGGGTTCAAGCAATTCTCCTGCCTCAGCCTCCCACATAGCTGGGATTACAGGCACCCACCACCACACCCAGCTAATTTTTGTATTTTTTTAGTAGAGATGGGGTTTTGCCATGTTGGTCAGGCTGGTTTCGAACTCCTGACCTCAGGTGATACACCCACCTTGGCTTCCCAAAGTACTAGAATTAGTGGCATAAGGATCTTAAATACGAATGTATTGTGGAATTATTAGCACCAGTGAATGAGATTCTAGTTTAAATTCACTGGGAAGTTCTCTGTATAAGAAGTTTTTATTCCTTTATAGAATAAAAAATGCCATTTACAGAGGGAAAAATAGGCCACCCACAAAATAACTGTTTTGCAAACTGTATTTTATATAATGAGTTTGCCTTAAGCAAAGATGCAACTGTTTTCAGGATACCATCCACATGGCCCTCGTCTGCAGCAGGGGGCTCACAGATCTTGTGCATCACAATGGTTATTTCTCCTGATAAATAATTCCCAAAACAATTTGACTGGGCATTGGGATGCAGGCATCTATATTTTTAATGTGTCTGTTAGCAACAAAAAGATATGGTGAAGTCCTAACTCTGGATACCTCCAAATGCAAACATTTTCAAACACAGAGTCACTTTATTAATAGAAATAATTAGTTAAGATGAGGTTACCCTGGAGTAGACTGAGTCCCTCGGTCAATATGACTGATGTCCTCATAAATAAAATGGCCATGTGAAGTCAGAGACAGATAGAAAATGCCACACGAAGATAAAGCCAGAGACTGGAGTGATAGATGCACAAGCCAAGGACCACCAAAGATTGTGGGCAAATCACTACGAGTAAGGAAACAGGCATGGAACAGCTACTTCCTCAGACCCTGCAGAAGGAACTAACCCTACCCACACCTTGATTTCAGACATGCAACCTCCAGAACTAAGAGAATACATTTCTGATGTTCTAAGTCGTCCAGTCTGTGACACTCGGTTACAGAAGCCCCAGGACACCCACACAACATTCCACAGTGATTGGTTTGCCGTGTCCTGGTAAAGATTAACTGGACATGAAAAACCAGGTCTGCTTTTATTATTTTTAATAACCATCTTCTTTCTAGGGAGACACCAATATTCTTTCCGAAAAAAATCAAGGATGTTAATTCTTGATACCTGGCATGATATTTAAAGACGGTTGGAGGGCAGGATGTCTATCCAACGTTAAGACTCAGAAGGGATTCTTTACATCTTTAGTTTATTGTCCATTTCAGACATCCTTACTTGCAGCAGGCAGTCTGAAATGCATCAGAATTTCAATACTTAGAAGAAACAAGATCTGAATGATATGATCTGTAGAAAATATTATTGTAATGGGACATTCAATATTTTTTGAGAATTCCAAAAATATTACCTATTCATTATAAAATCTGCAAACAATAAAGAAACTTACAATGTAGAAAGGCAAAATTTCTCCTAAACTCACTTGCAAAAGAAAAACTCTGGTTAGTAACTGCTGTATAAGCTTCCAAATTTTTGCAGTATCTGAATCCATCTTCTGTTTTTTTCTTTTCGGAGACTGAGTCACACTCTGTCGCCCAGGCTGGAGTGCAGTGGCACAATCTCAGTTTGCTGCAACCCCGGCCTCCCAGATTCAAGGGATTCTCCCTGCTCAATCTCCCAGGTAGCCGGGATTACAGGCACATACCATCACACCCAGCTAATTTTTTTTGTATTTTCAGCAGAGATGAGGTTTCACCATGTTGGCCAGGCTGGTCTCAAACTTTTGGCCTCAAGCCTTGGTACTTATCTACCTTTTTTTAAGAATGAGATAACACACTACACATGTGACTCTACAACTTGCTCATTCTGTTTAATAAAACATAGACATCTTCATATTATGCAATTAGATTTCTACCTCATTATGTTTAATAATCACCTAGTATTCCATAGCATTTTGTAAACATGTCATATTTTACAATGTCCTTACAGGGAAGTGATGCTGCTCTATACGCTTAACTGTTTAAGTGTTGGAGTGGAAGACTTTAAGGAGGCCTAAGGGTTTAATGTACTAAACACTTCACCACATACAGAAGTCATTCCGCCCTTTTGTCCTGGACATTCTCATATGGACTTTCTTTGTGCTAAGAACCAGGTCCCAGCACTCTGGGCATTCAAAGGAAATTGCCCTCCATCCTTCCCAAGTTTATCCTTATTGCAAATTATTTTCCAACGTGAAAATCCCTTAGCAAAGACGACAGCCACGCCTATGTCAGGGAGGGGAAGCTCACAGTGGGGGAGCTGCTTGGAAGCTGATGCTAATGGCTGCCTTGTGAGAGACCCACGCAGCAAGCATAATGCCTACAGATCAAGGCACATGCACTGCAAGTACAAAGTACTAATCAGGCCTGACAGTTCCTGTACCACAGTATTTATCCTGTGAATTCCAAAACACACACACATATGCTGGGACTGGCACCTGCCTTCTCTCACTTGGCTCGTAAACTTCATGGGGGCTTTGTTTGTCACACTGAGTTTGGTAATCCTCACCTTCAGTTTTAAGGAAACAGCCCTCTGGAACAAATAAATATTATATTATTATTATTATTTTTTTTTTTTTTGACGGAGTCTCACTCTGTCTCACAGACTGGAGTGCAGTTGCATGATCTTGGCTCACTGCAATCTCCATCTCCTGGGTTCAAGCGATTCTCCTGCCTCAGCCTCCTGAGTAGCTGGGATTACAGACACCGACCACCACACCCAGCTAATTTTTATATTTTTAGTAGAGGAGGCGTTTTGTCATGTTGGCCAGGCTGGTCTCGAACTCCTTACCTCAAGTGATCTGCCTGCCTCGGCCTTCCTAAGTGCTGGGATTACAGGCGTGAGCAACTGTTCCTGGGCCAAAGAAATATTTTTAACATCTGGGAAATGAATGGTCCTAGACTCGTGGAAAGCTCACCATCGAATTCCAACTACCTTGTAAAAGCAGTTTCTGCTGTAAGATAAGGTACACGTGAAACTTAAGTAAGCCAATATATTTAATTAGAGATCTGCACATACACACATATGCACATATGATATGCGTTTTTATTTACTTCTTTTGAAAGCAAAGGCAATGTTGGTTCTATTAAAAACGTATGCCTGGAGTTTAGTTTATAATATCATCCAAACACTGATTTCTTAGTTTTGAGAAATATGCTGTGATAATGCAAAATGTTAACACTTAGGGGAAAGTTGGTCAAGGGTATACTAGGACTCTGTATAAAGCTAAACTTACCCTGAGTCTAAAATTCCTTCAAAATCATTAAACAAACAGAAAAAAAAGATGAGCAAATTCTTACCAGGGTTAATCCCTAGATGCATCATGTATCATATACAAGAGGGGAGGGTTGTTTCAGACGTAAATATATTAGGATAATGCAAGAAACAGAAACTATTCTGGGATTTCTCAACCAAAAGGAATTTTTTAATCGAGAGGTCCTGGGAGATCTGAGAAGCCAAAGAAGGAACGGTAACACAGTTGAGAAAGAAGTGACTGCAGAAGCTACCAAGACCCCTGCAACCAATGGGAAGAGGAGGTGTCCTCAGAGACCAGAAACCAGGGTCATGTGCCATGGTGGACACTGCCCAGCGGGAGACAGGGCCTTGGAGGAGGGCCCTGAGGGAGGACTCCGGGTGCCTTTGGAAGCAGAGAGAGAGGGGAAGACAAGTTCTGGCTTCTCCTGCAGTCAGGGTTTCCACTCATGCCCTCTACTGGCTGAAAATATCCAGAAGTCACAGACAAGGTAAGCCGGAATCATCCTTGCTCTGAAGAAGCAAAGAAAGGAGAAAGACAGCTCTGCGCATCCACAGGCAGTTTCCTTGAACAGCGGAACACGGATAGGAAAAACCATGCTCACTGTGGAGTCTCGTGCGATGAGAAGAAATGCCAAGCTGTGTGAGTACCAGAATCACACAGGGGCAAACAGCTTCCATGGAGACCTCTCCAAGGGAAACAGGAGGCATCATATAGAAGCAGATCAAGATGGCCTGGCACAGTGGCTCACGCCTGTCATCCCAGCACTTTGGGAGGCTGAGGCAGGCAGATCACCTGAGGTCAGGAGTTCAAGACAAGCCTGGCCAACATGGCAAACCCTGTCTCTACCAAAAATACAAAAATTAGCCAGACGTGGTGGTGTGTGCATGTAGTCCCAGCTATTTGGGAGGCTGAGGCAGGAGAACTGCTTGAACCTGGAAGCCGGAGGTTGCAGTGAACCTAGATTGCACCACTATACTCCAGCCGGGGTGACACAGTGAGACCTCTTCCCCTCCCCGCCACAAAAAATAAGTAGACAAAGACTACTACAGTCCACTTTGTCATCCTCAACCATTTATGGGTTCCTTTTAGTTTCCTGTTTTTGCTTCTTAGGCCTTAATGGTAAAATCTCATTTCCACAATAACATACACTTTGTTCTAATTTGGTGTTAAGTATATCCGTGCTCCAGCTAAGGGAAACATTGCTGCTAAGTGAATGCAGATTGTATATTATGATCTTCCACATTTTATGGTCTACTATATATTATGATATGTTATCAATGGAACAGGCATATCGAATGGCCTCCTTTTAAAAGAACAGTTTGGCAGTCAATTCATAAGTGGTGTGTATGCCCAGAACATTTTCATTTCTACTTCTCAGAGCAGGGGATGTAAAAGCCACCGACACTTTGTTGGTGATGTTATCATGGTAGTCATTGTTTGGCAGAAGCTGCTGAGTAACAAGACCACTTGGCAATCTGATCTTTCAGGGTTGCTTCACATATATGAAGCTCACCTGAGTTAATATATAATAAGGATAATGTTAATCGGGTGGGGTGTGGTGGCTCACACCCGTAATCCCAGCACTTTGGGAGGCTGAGGTGGGATGATCCTGTGAGACCAGGATTTTGAGAGCAGTCTTACTAACAGAGGGAGAACTCATCTCTACAAAAAGTACAAAAATATCAGCTGAGGTTGGTGGCATGCACCTGTGATTCCAGCTACTCTGGAGGCTGAAGCGGGAGGATCACTTGAGCCTGCAAGGTTGATGCTGCAGTGAGCCATGATTGCACCACTGCACTGCAGCCTGGGCAACAGTGTGATACTCTGTCTCCCTCTAAAACAAGAATAACGTCAATGTTTCCCTGGTCCAGATGAGTTCCTTCCATAATTCATGCTTACTAATGATGCCATACTTTATTATTATTTTTACAACATTTAAAAACAAACAGTGGAAAAGAAAACATAGATGCACTCTCAGCAGAATGATAATTTAGTCTAATGCAAACTGAACAGCTTCAGGCTTTGAGAATCAACCTGAGGTCCATGAAACACACATTGAATGTCACCTACGTGTGTTCCTATTTTATTTCCATCTGGCCATTTTCCCCCACATCATCATTGTTAGTGGGTTCTTGGTTCTTTTGTTTTGAGTCAGAGCTTCACACTGCCACCAGGCTGGAGTGCAATGGCGTGATCTTGGCTCACGGCAACCTCCACCACCTCCCGGGTTCAAGCAACTCTCGTGCCTCAGCCTCCCAAGTAGCTGGGACTACAGGCACGCACCACCACACCCAGCTAATTTTTGTATATTTAGTAGAGATAGGGTTTTACCATGTTGGCCAGGATGGTCTTGACCTTTTGACCTTGTAATCTGCCTGCCTCAGCCTCCCAAAGTGCTAGGGTTACAGGCATGATTCACTGTGCCTGGCCCATTGTTAGTGTTTTTAAAGGGTGTTATCTATGAAGGAAACATGGAACCACCTGAGTGAATCTTTACATAGGGTAAATTAACTTCAGGATTCCCCCAAACAGCTAATCCAGTAAAACAACAAGCAAACTTTTTTTTTTTTTTAATTAAGGAAATGACTTGATTTTAGAAAAGTCATACCAGCCTGGGCAATGCAGTGAAACCCCACTGCTACAAAAAATACAAAATATTAGCCAAGTGTGGTGGTATGCACCTGTAGTCCTAGCTACTTGGGAGGCTGAGGTGGGAGGATTGAGCCTGGGAGGCAGAGATTGCAGTGAGTGAAGATTGCACCACTGCACTCCAGCTTGGACAACAGAGTGAGACTCTGTCTCAAAAAATAAATATAAGAAAGAAAAGAAAATCATTTTCCACGTTGATCTCTCCATCTTCAGAACCTACTACACTCTATACCCAGCCACTGTGCTAAGAATTTTACTACATCTTCCCACTAATTCCAACAACCATCTATGAAGCGGCTGTGGAAGGCAGCATCATGGCCCCTAAAGATGTCCATGTCAGTCCTGGGGCCTGTGAATGTATCATATGACATGGTAAAAGGGAATCAAGATTGCTGATCAGGAGACCTTAAATAGGGAAATTATTCAGAATCATCAAGATGCGCTCAAGGTAATCACAAGGGTCTTCAAAAATGGGAGAGGAAGACAGAAGGGTCAGGTCACAGTGACATGATGGAAGAAAGGCTTGCCTGGCCATGGCTGGCTTTGAACTTGGAAGAGGCTGTGACCCAAGGGAGCAGAGTGGATTCTAAAAGTTGGAAAGGGCAAGAAAAAAGATCTCCTCTACAGGCTCAAGAAAAAAACAGCCTCGCTGGCAACAGGATTTTAGTCCAGTGAGACATACTTCTGATCTCCATAACTGTAAGATGATCACCTTCTGTTTTTGTTTGTTTTTGAGACAAGTTGTCACTCTGTTGCCTAAGTTAGAATGCAGTGGTACAATCATGGCTCGCTGTAGCCTCAAACTCCTGGACCCAAGTGATCCTTCTACCTCACCCTCCTGAGACCACAGGCATGCACCACCATGCCTAGTTAATTTTTGTAGAGATGGGGTCTTGCCATGTTGCCCAAGTTCATCTCAAACTCCTGGTCTCAAGCGATTCTCCCACCTCGGCCTTCCAAAATGTTAGAATTACACATGTGAGCCATCATACCTGGCTAATTTCTGTTGTTTTAAGTCAATAAGCTTGTGATGATTTGGGAAATAGTAACAGGAAACGAATAAAGGTGAAAACTGTTATCCCCATTTTGCGGATGATAAAAACTAATGTGTATAGATTTACAAAATAAACTCACAAAGAGGTGAAGAATAATACTGGGATTTAAGCCAGTCTTTCTGGCTCCAAAAGACAGGCCTCTCCCCCACCGGATACTATATGGCTTTACTTTGAAATATTTCACTTAATTCAGGTATCTATTAATGATTATGACACAAACCAATGCTGCCTTACAAATAATTTGAGAAAAAATTATTATTCCAAGGACACAAACTCAAAATAGGTCTGATAAGAGTTAAGAAAATGAGGAGTAATTAATGAAATAATATTTCTTGAGAACCTATTGTTTCAGGTGTTATTAGACATTAACTCATTAATTTCTCTCAAAATTCTGTATAATGAAGATTTTTTTTTGATGTAGAAGGTAAAACATTACAGAGAATGTATCATCTACCAATGCCTTTCCAGTAAAGGGGCAGAGTTAAGGTTTCAGGTCAAGCTTATGGCTGTCTCCAAGTTTGTATATATTCTATTTCAGTATGCTGCCAACTCCAGAAACGAGGATATTTGTGGACAAACAGCATTTTAAAAGCTAAATGAGGATGCAAGCCATGTTAAGTATGTTCTCCCATTCTATGATCGCTCATTAGCAGGTGAAATATTATTGTCTGGGGTCTTTGTTGTAGCCAGTGAATTTTGCAGCCATATACAGCATGGGGAAACCACAACAATTCTAAAATAACTATTTCTTATTTGTACATTCACATACCCACATAGGCAGACATAAAACAGAGAGAGAAGAGGAGAGAGAAGAGGAAGAGAGAGGAGAGAGTAAGAGAGAGGAGAGAGAGGAGAGAGAAAGAGAGATGAGCGAGAGAGAAGGAAGAGAGAGGAGGAAAAGAGAGGAGGAAAAGAGAGGAGGAAAAGAGAGAGAGGAGAGAGAAAAAGAGGACGGTGACAGAGGAGGAAGAGAGTGGAAGAGGAAAGGAGAGAGTGAGGAAGAGTGAAAGAGAGGAGAGACAGAGGAGGAAGAGAGAGAGAGAAAGAGAGAGCAAGAAAGACAAAGACAGGAGAGAGAAAGAGAGAGGAAAGAGACTGAGAGAGCTAACTGCTTATAACTGTAAATTGGTCTGTGGCCCAGGCTGGAATGCAGTGGCCAGATCTCAGCTCACTGCAAGCTCCGCCTCCCGGGTTCACGCCATTCTCCCGCCTCAGCCTCCCGAGTAGCTGGGACTCCAGGCGCCCGCCAGCAAGCCCGGCTAATTTTTTTGTATTTTTAGTAGAGACGGGGTTTCACTGTGTTAGCCAGGATGGCCTTGATTTCCTGACCTCGTGATCCGCCCGCCTGGGCCTCCCAAAGTGCTGGGATTACAGGTGTGAGCCACCACACCCGGCCATTTCTCTTCCCTTTTAATCCTAATAACCACAGTGAATTGTTCCAGGAAGGTTCAAAGCACATTCTGATATCTTTCTGTCATTGTCCCCAATCAGTAGTCAGATGAACGCTCATCTGTTCACCCACAAATTCTCTAGGAAGTTTGTTAAAATGCAGAGTCCTGACTTCCACTCTCAGGGACTGTTAGTAGGTCTGGAAGGCAGTGGCCTCAGGTACATTAAAAAATGTACAGCCATTTTTGGCAATTATTAAAAAGTCAAGAAACAACAGATGCTGGCAAGGCTGTGGAGAAATAGGAATGCTTTTACACTGCTAATGGGAACGTAAATTCATTCAACCATTGTAGAAGACAGTGTGGTGATTCCTCAAAGACTCAGAACCAGAAATACCATTTGACCCAGCAATCCCATTACTGGGTATATACCCAAAGGAATACAAATCATTCTATTATAAAGATACATGCATGTGTATGTTCACTGCAGCACTATTCACGATAGCAAAGACATGGAGTCAACCAAAATGCCCATCAATGATAGACTGTATAAAGAAAATGTGGTTCATATACAACATGGAATACTATATAGCCATGAAAAGGAATAAGATCATGTTTTTTGCAGGGACCTGGATGGAACTGGAAGCCATTATCCTTAGCAAACTAACACAGGCACAGAAAACCAAACACCACATGTTCTCACTTATAAGTGGGAGCTGAACAATGAAAACACGTGGACACAGGGAGGGGAACCACACACAGTGGGGCC
Organism: Macaca mulatta; assembly: GCF_049350105.2. Classification (NCBI taxonomy): domain Eukaryota; kingdom Metazoa; phylum Chordata; class Mammalia; order Primates; family Cercopithecidae; genus Macaca; species Macaca mulatta. The sequence goes on along the minus strand of NC_133425.1, from coordinate 7,885,678 downwards.
TGGTAGTGGGGAAAGGGGAGGGAGAACATCAGGATAAACAGTTAATGCGTGTGGGGCTTAGTAACTAGGTGATGGGTTGACAGATGCAGCAAATCACCAAGGCACACATTGCCCTATGTAACAAATCTGCAAGTGCTACACATGTATCCCAGAACTTAAAAATAACATTTAAAAACATGTACAGTCATTTTTGAGACAGGCAACCCCAAATTCATTCACAAGATAAAAATGTGCCTGGACACATGAATTCCAGGAAGAAATGGCTAATGTGTTGCATGCAACAAAATATCAAAGGCAGTAGTACTTCACATGATTCCTATTTTAGCCTCCGTTTACCTGTCTAAGTCTCTGCCTATCTCCCCACAACATTTGCATGTTACTGGAAATACATTCAGCATTATAAGATATATATTTCTTTTTTTTTTCTTTTTTTGAGACGGAGTCTCACTCTGTCACCCAGGTTGGAGTGCAGTGGCATGATCTCAGCTCACTGCAGCCTCCACCTCCTGGGTTCAAGTGATCCTCCTGCCTTGGCCTCCCAAGCAGCTGGGACCATAGGTCCCCACCTGCTCCCCACGATGCCCAGCTAATTTCTGTAATATTAATAGAGACAGGGTTTCATCTTGTTGGCCAGGCTGGTCTTGAACTCCTGACTTCAAGTGATCCACCCGCCTCGGACTCCTAGAGTGCTGAGATTACAGGTGTGAGCCACTGTGGCTGGCCAAGATACATATTTGAAGTATAGTTCCCCATGTGTTGTTTCATAATGAAATGCCCATATGAATGCAACCTCCGCGAACACAGGGACTGAATCTCTGCTGCTCACTGACATAGCATCTTGGCCCTGCCCAGAGTCTGGCAGGGAGCCAGTACCCAAAAACTATTTCTTAAACAATGAATGAGTACTAAGTTTTCATCCTGCACTTGAAGTCACTACATATAAAGTAGCAGTGCAAGCAAAAATGAGAGATTCACTCCGATCACTCCAACGGCAAATCCACTGGACGCTTCTATTTGGCCAAAATGCTGTCATTTCTCTCTTTGGGGGTTAAGACTGCAAATTCAAAGCAGCCAGAAAGCTAATATTGCCACAATATAAGATCCAGTTCACAGTCTGTGCTTGAGAATATCATAAATCAATAAAGCAAAACTCCAAACTAGATGGACAGCAATGAAACAAGTGTCAGATAGCTAACTACAAAAGCTAACATGTTGGGAAGGTGAAATTTAGATGGTATTTGGCCTATTTATTTTCCTAATTGTATGTGTTGGTTTTATTACAAATTATTATTTTATTTTGAGAGAGGGTCTTGCTCTGTCACCCACTGCAGTGGTTTGATCACATCTCACGGTAGCCTTGACTTCCTGGGCTTAAGCAATACTCCCACCTCAACTTCCCAAGTAGCTGGGGCTACAGGTGCACACCACCGTGCCCAGCTAGTTTGTGTGTGTGTATATACTGCATATATACACACACACATATATATACATATATACACACACACATATATATACATATATATGTACACACACACATACACACACACACACACATATATATATATATAAAAATTCACCCACAAATTCTCTAGGAAGCTTGTTAAAATGCAGAGTCCTGACTTCCACTCTCAGGGACTGTTAGTCAGTAGGTCTGGAAGGCAGTGGCCTCAGGTACATTAAAAAATGTACAGCCATTTTTGGCGATTATGAAAAAGTCAAGAAACAACAGGTGCTGGCAAGGCTGTGGAGAAATAGGAATGCTTTCACACTGCTAATAGGAATGTAAATTCGCTCAGCCATTGTGGAAGACAGTGGTTTTTGACGTAGAAGATAAAACATTACAGAGAATGTATCACCTACCAAAGCCTTCCCAGTAAAGGGGCAGAGTTAAGGTTTTAGGTCAAGCTCATAAGCTGTCTCCAAGTTTGTATATGTTCTATTTCAGTACGCTGCCAACTCCAGAAATGAGGACGTTTGAGGACAAATAGCATTTTAAAAGCTAAATGAGGATGTAAGGCATGTTAAGTATGTTCTCCCATTCTATGATTGCTCATTAGCAGGTGAATTATCATTGTCTGGCGGCTTTGCTGTAGGCAGTGCTACATGTGCATGTGTTTATATATTTTTATATATATACACATGTGCATGTGTTTATATATTTTTATATATATGCACACAACGTGCATGTGTTTATATATTTTTGTATATATGTGCACACACACTATATATATATATTTATATATATATATAATTTTATTTTACTTTTTTTGGTAAAGATGAGGTTTTGCCATGTCACCCAGGCTGGTCTCAAATTCTGGGCTCAAGTAACCTGCCTGCCTCAGCTTCCCAAAGTGCTGAGATTACAGGTTTGTGCTACCAAGCCCAGACTCGTTTACTGTTTACAAAGTCATCTATTCACTCAGTTACATCAATCTTAAGCACCAATTAATTGGTAAGAAAGAAAGAATTATAAAATCTTGGAATCACATATTCCTATTGAACCGTAGAATATTACAGGCCTGAGAATTATATGTGTGTGTACAAGTGTATATGCTTAATAAAATGTTTTGATACGCACAAAAGAACATGTTATATAATAGGTTTTGTACACCCAGTACCCATATTCAACAGTAATGAAGAGCTTGCTACCATTGCTTTAACTTGCTATTTACCTATTCATTTATTTTCTAAAGTATTTTAAGCAACTCCAGAGTTCCTATCATTTAACCTCTCCTTTATAATCCAATTGTGCCACTAGAAATTATGGACACTTTCTTATAGAACAAGAATGCACAGCTACTCAGGAGGCTGAGATGGGAAGATCACTGGAGTCCAAGAGTTCAAGTCCTGTTTGGGCAACAAAGCAAGGCCCCCATTTCTTAAAAAGTTAAATAGAAAAATAAGCAAATGCTATTATCATGTGTAACAGTATCAACAATAAGATAGAGGTTTTTTCCAAAATAGCCATTTTGATGGCTTTGATAGACATGGTGTGCCTATCACAGCTCCCTGTCCACACTTTTTCTTTTTCTTCCCAGTAGGAATTGCTGGGTTAATCACAGTAATTCTCAAAAGCTGGCCTGCCAAGGTGAGGGGACTATGCCAACAGTAAAGGGAGTGGAGAGCAGCAGATGGGGTATAGGAAGGAACCAAAAAGGGATCTTGGTGCTTCAAAGGCAAACCTTCAAAGTCCCCGGAAGACCAAAGGTAGCTACATAAAAGGACCACATTTAGCTGCAGAACCCCCAAGGCTGGAGAAGAAAAGGAGATCAGACAGAAGAAGCCACAAACAAACCTCACTGAAGAGCCCCCTCACCCCAGAGCTGAGACACATCACAAAGTGTGGGATCAGAACTCTACAGAAGCAACTCGAGGCAAATGGGGTCACGGGGACATCTGTCTATGTCTATAAAGTACTCAAACAGCAGGACGAGAGATAACAAAGGCAGCCAGTGATCCAGATATTAACCCTAATATTAAGGCCATCCTGATGTCCAGCAATCACAGTCCAGATGTCCTTACCCATGGGAAAGGAGGGGATTGGGGTAGGGTCCTCACTATTCACACCACAGTCAGCCTGGTGGTGCGTAACCCCTGGCTGCACACAGCAGCTGCCCAGGGAGCTCTCTCAAGTTCCAATGTTCAGAGCCTACCCCAAGAGGCTCAGAATCATGTGGTCTGGAGTGGGGCTAAGGCATGCATGCTTTCTAAAGCTGTCCAGATCCTTCCAATGTGTCTGAGGGCTCTGATCTAAGGCAAAAGCAAGGTTCTTAAATCAATAGTCCATTTGATAACACAAACAGATTTTTGTTTTGTGCAGGAGATGGTGGCCTTCATGTTAAATTTTAAGAAACGGATTCCTTTAAATCCTTTAGTTGTGCACATTGAGCTATTTCATACAAGACTCCAATTGCCAGGCTCTCTTGAAATAATCAGAAGCTCTGGCAATGTGAGCTGCATTTTCCCAGGGTCAGTCTCCCCTTTAGACCACTGACTTGTGCCGTATACTTGCCCCTGAGACAAGTGAGTTGGGTCAATCTTGTCCCTAAGGCATGCTGCCATTCAGATCTTTCTGTGGTCTCTCTTTAGATCACGCAAAGAATAATTCAGCTAAGACCACAACAGTGATTAGTTTCCACTTGCAAATTTTATTTTTTTGCTACTAGGATGAAGAATAGACAACGATAGTAAATACTTACTGAAATAAATAAAATTGGGAAACTTCTTTTTCCTCGGGTGGATTGATGATTTAAACAAGGGTGAGAAGAGCACTGGCTCAAGTCAAGATTCCCAATCTCCAGCTCTAGTTTTATTACTGACAGGATTTTGGGCAAGAATCTTAAGCACTCCAGGTCTCAGTAATTTCATTTGCACGTGATGGGCTGCGGGTGGCATGAGCTTCCATTGTCTTTTTGTTCTTGAGTTCTACATTTTTATAGGTGCTAAATGACAGCAAGAGGAATGCCCAGAAGGGATAAAGCAGCAAGTGGAACAAAAAAATTGCACTTCCAGCTCGTCTTGAGTCTGGACATGGTTCACAGATGAACATATGAGCTGTTCATGCATCAGTGAGTACCTGGCCACCTTGGAGATGAGCCAAACGGAACTGGAGCCAGGAGGAGGCTTTCCCAGGAGTCCCTGCCTGGCCTCCCAGCAGCACACACAACCCTGTGCTGCAGGTGGCCTTTCTGTAAGAACATCACGACATCTTGGAGGTCAGCTGTTGGGGATTCAGCACAGACTGATCCTCTCCTTCTAGCTGGAGTCATGAGATTCACCTGCCTTCCCTTCTTGCTCTAGAGAGAGCATCCTGTACTCAGACAAATAAACAGTTTGCTGTTTTCCTTATAAACAGCTTAGGACAAAAAGTACAGGCAACAAAAGGGGAAAAATAATAAATCGGACTTTATCAAAATTAAAAACTTTTGCATCTCAAAAGACACTATTAAAAGGGTGAAAAGGCAACCCACAGAATGGGAGAGAATATTTGCCAATCACCTATCTTATCAGGGATGAATACCGAGAATATATACAGAACTCCTAAAATTCAACAATAGCAACAACAACTAACAAATTAAAAAATGGGCAAAAGATTTGAACAGACATTTCTCCAAAGAATACAGACAAATGGTCAATAAACAACTTAGGGAATACATAAATAATGGAGGGAAAGGAGAGAAATGGGATGCCTTTCTTCTCCTCCCAAGCTGCTTCTAGGTACTTCATTCCTCGATCCCCTGTCCTACCTGGCAAGAGAGAAGAGTTGTGTATCTGAATGGTTCGAATTAATGATTTGACCCCATTACCACCAGTTGAGGTCACTGTGCTTTAAAATGCATAAACTGTGACTCTAACCCCTCCCTCTCTTTAACATCCTCTTCAAGCTGTAACCCCTCTCTTTAACGTTGTCTTCAATTCCATGGGGGCAGAACTGGTTGACTGAGCAAGGTCCTCTTTGCTTGGGTTCAACTCAGCTATATCTTTTCTCCTTCCTTGCCCTTGTCCAAATATACCTGGGAGAATGACTTAAGATGAAGTCTCTCCTACAGATCTGGTCTCTTATAAGTTCTTTTTAATACGTACATCGGAGAGTTCCTAAGTGAGCTAGTCCCAAGGATTGGAATGGGGATAGGATGGAGGAACAGTGATCCTTTTACAGGCTTTAACCAGAGCTAACTCAAAGCACAGGGCACTTGCAGAACTATGAGTAGAACGGTCCAGCATCCTTATGCTGGTATAGCTTCTTGTATGTAGAGTTCCCTTAACATTTCTGTAAGAGGAGAAGTAGATGGCAAACACTGACTTTAGGACTCTCCTGGAGTCTCGCCATAATACCAACCACAGCACCGAAACTCTCACCTTCATCTTCATTAAATATAAGCAAGTAGACAAGAAACTCTAATGAAAGTTCATGAGAGAGAGGAGCGTGTAAGAAGCTCAAATACTAGAACCATATCTTTCTAATTATAGCCCCCGTTGGAATTATCTGCTGGCTCAATTCGTCATTCAGCAAAAAAGACTCTTCCATTTCATGCTTTTAAAAAAAACAAGTCCTAGGTCGGATATCTAATTCCTTTCTATTCTTCAGTTTAAAGCACAAAGGCTTTAGAATTGGGCTAAAGGGGTTACTTAAATCCCTAAGCTGTTGCTACGCTATAATTTCTGGTCTGACACAAAAAGTTTTCAAACATTGTTTTTCCCTTTCATTCCTCTACCTTCTATGTCCTTTCTCAGGGAGTAACTGCAGCTCTGACTATAATCACATTTAAGAGGCTATATTTTCTCACACTTTTCTGACTCAGAGTATCACCTGAGGGACTTTGTTTAGTCATATTAGAGGCTTTTGCAGAGATCTAATTCCCCAGTTATAATTCACAAGGGCAGCATTTACGTTCCTCTTAAGGGATTTTTTTCTTTCTCTTTCTTTCTTACGTTGACTATGTCCTTGATCCACATAAAAGGATATAATCTTGCTTGTTACTTATATTGTCTGTCTGTGAGGACAAATGTTTCATAACGGGGCTGTTTCCTAAATGATAAATCTATAAACTTGTAATTCTATCAGGCCGAGATATTTAGGTGGATTCAGATGTGTCCCGTCCACTGTTTCAGCACTGATTTCCCCAGAAATGATGACAGGTTTGTAAGTAATATTAACTGTCTTTTGTAGTAAATTACATCTTATAATCGCCACAGCGTTCGTCTCTGGCCAGAGCAGTTATCAGCTGAAGCAAATAAAGGGTTTGGAGACTCTGCTATCTGGTTCCTTTCAGAATGCCAGAAGTCCTCTATAAACACGAGTGTGCAGAATGAGAGGTCATCTTTTGAAAGCTATAATAAAACATGATTGTAATGGAACATGTGACAGGCTGCTTAGCAGAGCAGCCTCCTGACAGTGGCTCAGCTGGAGCTCGATGCTGGGCAGGAAGGGAATGGGGGAGGAGAGAGAACCAGGTAGGGGAGGACTGAGAACAAAAGCTCCGGGATTCTGTCTGGTGGATTTTGTGTTCATCAGCACCACCATTAATTTCACGGAAAAATGCGTCTCTGAGATGACAAAAAGTAATAATAATCTGAGTCTGTGTCCCACTAAACTGGGTGATGGGTCCTCTCAGGAAAGTGAGAAAAATGAGCTTCAAAAACCCATGAATGCCTCCCTAACCCTTTTTCCTCTACGTGTTCTGGTCCCAGCAATGCCACCCGGATGCCCTCTGCCGTTACCTGGGCTTTGGGAAGAAGACAGCAATAGGACAACCTGTTGCAAACACTTACTGTGAGTTATGGACTGCGTTCAATGCTTTGTTGATTGTGGGTTAACACTTTGTACCACTGACAGAACATTTACTATGTGTTCGGTGCCGTTCTAGTTGCCTAGCAAGTGTTAGCTTATTTAATGCTCACAGCTCTCCAAGCTAAGTGCTCTCATTAATTACCTTTCAGAAATACAGAACTTAAGGTTGCGTTAAGTTAAATGCACCTGCTCAAGATGGCGTAACTAGGTGGTGAGCACTGGGATGGGAACCAGAGTAGTGGAGACGTCTGGCTCCACAGCAGCAGTTCTGAACCACTCCGCCATATGGCTGCTGAATAGTATTACTGTCACTAGTAAAGGAATGAAAACACTAGCCCTATTTACAAAGGGGAAAATCAAGTTTTTGCAAGTAAGAAGTGGTAGGAGTTTTGTTACTGGCTTGAGAACTGAAGTTCCTAACCACTAGATTCTCTCACTTATTAATGTTTAAACCTTTTCGATGTGTCACTTAGTATTTTTTTGTTTTAAGGTTCCTTGTTATTCTTAGTTAAGCAAAGTATTCTGAGACGGATGGTGTATGTTCCTAGAGTACTTTAACTCCCAAGCAAGAGACTTATTACCTAGGTCACAATTTCCCCAACACACGCAACCATTAGAGGACCCCTGGCTGATTACAAATTTAAAATGGATTCAGAAATGTGGTTTTGCTTTATTGAAGTTAGGCAAAGCCCCAAGAATAGCGCAGTCATCGGTACCCACATTCTGGATAATGATTTGCAACATGTCTGTGGATGAGAACAGTAGAGACACGGGGGTGAGAAGAGAAACATTTGTTACAGGTACATGGAGAACGCCAAATGACCATGTCAGATTATTTGGAACATACTGACTGGTATTTATTTTAATCTGAAACCATTCATCTTCTCACCTCCCAGAGAAAACCTTTATTCACATTCTGAGACAGATCTTGTCAATATTCACCCTACATACTATAAATTTTTAATAAATACCATACTTTATGGTTTTGTTCTTGGCTTTATGTCTTTATGAAATTTTTCATTTGACACTATATGTGTGTGTGTGTGTGTATATATATACATATATATATATATATATATATATATTTTTTTTTTTTTTGAGATGGAGTCTTGCTCTGTCACCAGTCTGGAGGGAAGTGGCACGATCTTGGCACACTGCAACTTCTGCCTCCCGGATTCAAGCGATTCTCCTGCCTCAGCCTCCTGAGTAGCTGGGATTACAGGTGCGTGCCACCATGCCTAGCTAATTGTTGTATTTTTAGTAGAGACGGGGTTTCACCAGGTTGGTCAGGCTGGTCTCGAACTCCCGACCTCGTGATCTGCCTGCCTCAGCCTCCCAAAGTGCTGGGATTACAGACGTGAGCCACCACGCCCTACCAGCCACTACATATTCTTAAAAATCATCTTGAATGGTCACATACTGTTTATCATAAGTATAGATCGTAAACTACAAGTCCTTTTTTATTGAACTTTTAAGGTGTTTCTCATGTTTCTCCATTATACTTAATATTGGACTAATCATCTTTGTATATATCTGTCTGACCTCCTCTTTATTTTCTACAGACTGATTAATAGGATTACTGGGAGAAGACAAGAACATTAGTTTCATAATACTAGATGCAGTTTTACTTTGTACTGGCCAATCAATTCACATCTACCTAAACATCTACTAATAGGAGAGGAGCTAAATAAATCAGGTCCATACATAATATAAAATAACATGCAGCCTTTTAAAACAGTAGATAAGAAGTTTAGATCCTGACAAGAAAGGATGTCTTAATTATATAATGGAATGAAAAATAGGCAAGTTAGAAACTATGTGGTGTCTGATCACATTTAAAAAACCCTACATATTTTTGAATGCATGTTCTGCATATAGGAAACAGATGTGTGTGTGGAGACATGGATGTGGATACATTGGTATATGTACAGGTGCATCTATAAGGATGCCTTCTGACACAAGTACCAGCCAAACCTGACCAAAGTGACCGTAACCATAAAGATATTCATTTTGTCTTAAATAAGAATTCCAGAATAAAGGGCAGCCCTGGACTTTCTGAGCAATTCCATGATGTTATTAGGGACCAAAGTTCCTTCCACTTTTCTATTTCACCCTCTTTAGCCCAATAGAGGTTTGTTCTGAGGATTCTCACTTCATGGTGTCAAGATGGCCATGGCAGCTCCAAGCATCAACACCACACCCAAAGGCAAGGCACAGGTAACCATGAGTGCAGCAGAAAGTGGCTGCTTATGTGGCTTTTTCCTTTTAAACTGGAAGAAAATGCTGGCCACTTTCCCTGTGGACTTCTTTCTGATGCTTCAGCAGCCAGAACTGGGTCCCTGTTTTTTGTTTTGTTTTGTTTTTTGAGATGGAGTCTTGCTCTCAACCCAGGCTGGAGTGCAATGGTGCTATCTCAGCTCACTGCAATCTTCCACCTCCTGGGTTCAAGTGATTCTCCTGCCTTAGCCTCCTGAGTAGCTGGGATTACAAGTGCATTCCACCATGTACAGCTAATTTTTGTAGTTTTAGTAGAGACAGGGTTTCACCATGTTGGTCAGGCTGGTCTCAAACTCCTGATCTTGTGGATCCGCCCACCTCGGCCTCCCAAAGTGCTGGGATTACCGGTGTGAGCCACTGCGCCCGGCTGGGTCCCTGGTTTTAAGGGAGGCTAGGATATTGAAGATCTGGCTTATCTAGATGGATAATGGAAACAGGGAAAGGAAAAGGAGAGTCAGATGGCTTTAGGGTATAAAACTGACACACATTACTGCAAAACAAAGGTAGGTGAATATGCACCCAACTACTTCTCCACCTCCTTGGATGCTGGAGATGAGATATGAAGATAAGAGAATTGTCCTTAGTAATTTATAAAATGTGCTAGGTTTCATTTTATACAGTGGATGTCAAGTCCTTTTGTAATTTATCCAGAAAAGGAACAGAACACAGCAACTCTAGTTGCAGTCAGGGTGACAAACAGCCACTGTAGGGGGCAAGAAAATCAAACCTTTACCAAGTTGATAAAAAAGCTTTCCGATAAGTTCCCCTCGTGAGAGCTCATTCATTCAGAAAAAGCTGTGCTGGTGGCAGAAACCAGGGGCGGCCTGGGTTTAACTTAATGCTGTGTTTATGTATGAATGTATCAAGGGTGTCTATATTTACATCTTTAGCTATTTCTCTATCTCGATATATCACTATATAAACTATCAGCTGTTCTCAATTGTAAATGACTTATCCACCAGGGTACGTTTGTGCATTGTGTGTGGCTGTGCATGCATGTATATCCAAGAAGGCAGAAGGGCTTTGCTCAGAGCCCAGCTAAGACATACAATTCAAAAGACTCAATACAATCAGCTGTAATTAAAATGATTATCTAAGTCACACATATACAACATATGAACAAGCCTACTGAAAATCAAGTTGGTTTCCAGTTCAGCCTTTTATTTTGAAGTTCCATTCTCATTAACAGTTACCCATCTCTTGTCCCAGAGTCGAGGCTGATGCAGAAAGTAAAAATGGCAGGAAGACAGGAGTGGGACCCCTCCTTTTGCAGTTAATTTTTTCCTAGTAGGAAAATTAATACACCTTCATATATTTACATTCTACAAGTAAACAACTGCAATGACGCACCCCAGGGTCAAAGTCAGTATGAAGTGCCTAGTCAATTCAGTGAGAAAAGAATAGGATTTTCAATGAATGGTGCTGGGATAACTGGATATCCACATGCAAAGATATAAATGTAAACCCTTATTTCACCACATGCAAAAGTTAACTCAAAATGAATCCTAGGCCTAAACGTTAGAGCTAATACTAATACAACTCCTAGGAAAAAAAAAAACCATAGGAGTAAATCTTTGTCACCTTGGGGTGAAAAACAGATTCTAAAAAGTGACACCAAAAGAATAAAAAATAGAAAAATTGGACTGTATCCTTTTTTAAATTGTGCTGCTAAAATCTCATATAAGAAGTAAAAAGGCAATCCACAGAATGAAACAGAATATTTTAAAATCATATATGTGATTTTAAAGTTTTTATTCAGAGTATATAACTCTTATATACAACTTAAAAATAAAAAAGTTCCATTAAAACCCTTATATAAAACAATTTAAAAAGTTTCCAATAATAAAACTTAATAAAAAGACAAATAGCCCTATTTTACAAGTTGACAAAGTATTTTTTAATAGGCATTTGTCCAAAGAAGATACAACAAATGCCCAATAAGCACATTAAAAAGATGCTTAATGCCAGTAATCACTAGGGAAATGCAAGTCAAATCCACAATGAGCTGTACTTCACACCTATTAGAATGTCTATTGTCCAAGAGAAATAATAACAAATACTGGTGAGGATGTGGAGAAAACGGGAAGCCAGAGACATTGCTGGTGGGAATGTAAAATGGTGCACCCACGTTGGAAGACAGTTTGGAAGTTCCTCAAAATGTTAAACATAGAGTCCATATGACCCAGAAAGTCCACTTCTAGGTATATATCCAAGAGAAATAAAAACATAAGTATGCAGAAAAACTTGTACATTGATGTTCATAGAAGCCTTGTTTCTAATAGCTGAAAAGTGGGAACAATCTAAGTATTTGTCAACCAATGAAAGAACAAACGCAACACGGTATATATATAAGGGAATATTATTTGGCTACAAAACATGAATTAAATTGACACATGGTACAACATTGATGGCCTTTGAAAACATTATGTTTAGTAAAGAAGCCAGATGCAAAAGTCCACATATTATATGATTCAGTTTATATGACATTCCAGAATAGGTAAATCTATAGAGACACAGCAGAAGGCTGACTGCGAAGGGCTACAGGGTGGGGTAAGGGTGCACAGGGTGTGAGTACTAATGGGGACAAGGTGTCTTTCTGGAGCAATAAAAATATACTAAATTTAGAATGTGTTGATGGTGTGTTGATGTTTGCCCAACTCTGTGACTATATTAAAAACCACTGAAGGCCAGGTGCGATGACTTATGCCTGTAATCCCAGCACTTTGGGAGGCCGAGGCAGGTGGATAACGAGGTCAGAAGATCAAGACTAGCCTGGCCAACGTGGTGAAACCTTGTCTCTACTATAAATACAAAAATGAGTCAGGTGTGGTGGCACGCGTCTCTAGTCCCAGCTACTCGGGCAGCTGAGGCAGGAGAATCACTTGAATCCAGGAGGCGGAGGTTGCAGTGAGCTGAGATCGCGCCACTGCACTCCAGCCTGGGTGACCGAACAAGACTCCATCTCAAAATAAAACAAACAAAAACAAACAAACAAACAAACACGAATAAACAAAAAACCAAAACACTGAAGTGTACACGTCAAATAGGTGAATTTTGTGGCATATGCATACCATATAGTATGTGAACCTCAATAAAACATTAACAAAAAAAAAGGTACAAAGAATGAGTGTGTTGGGTTCTGAACATACTTATTTAGTGGTCCTAGCCCTTTGGTATTGGCCCAAGCAATTTAAATAATAAACTAGTTGCCCACAATTGAAAAACAGGAGCTTTTGCATTAAAAACCTAGATTCTTGACTTTTCCTGGAAAATCAGAGCCACTGATTCCTACATGTCAACAATCTGTGAGAGCTGGGCAGCCTCTTCATCTGTTGCCGAGTTTGCCACAGACCCCACCACCCGCTTTTGTATCTCAACCTAAAATTGAAAGTCAGCCACCATTTATAATCGCACAGGCATTCTCGTTTTCCCCATAACATTGGTAAGGATAGGTTAAATATGGGATCTTGTCTGCCTTCCAGGGTCATGGGAAGAATGGCTGTCTGGCTCTTTTAAATCTGAACTTTATGTTTCCTCCTTCCTTTAGTAGCCACCAACATTTAGCATTATTGGCTGGAGGCACCTTCCTGGGCACTTCACGCTCTCGCTAGACAAAGGATTTCCCCCCATATATTCTTGCTAAGCTCCTGTCATTCCTTATGAATTGCTTCTCCACTTCAACTTGATGAGGACACATTTTGTGGATACAGATGAACTCAAGCATCCTCAAACAGTGTGATGTTCCCTGGGTAGTTAATAAATATTCAGTCCAAGCTGTAACATTGGGAGGAGGGAGGCTGGAAACTTCCACGTGCATGACTAATCCTAAACACCAACTTGAACAAAAGCAGTGGGGTGGGGTGGAGTCTACAATGACAGTAAATCGCTAGGCAATGAGAGACAAGCACTTGAAACATCTTTCCTAAATTTCCATCATTCAGAGATCACCTTCCCAATACTGCCATCTCTATAGTCCTCATTTAAAATCTGACATATGCTAATGCCACCTGCCTTTCTGCTATCCAATTACGCCTCCTCTCTGTTCCAGTGCTACTGAATGCCGTGCCTCTGTAAAATAAAGAAAAAGTAAAATATGACTTCTTTCAAACAATTCACCTTTTTATTGGCATACATTAAATTTTGAAAAATAAATGAAAAGGGCACTCACATTACCAGCATAATTTGAAAACCAGGAATGCAATCAAGAAGAGAAAGAACCTATAAAAACAAATAGGACCAAAGCAAAGCCACAATCCTTGATTCTAGATGGATCCCATTGTCAGCCTGGGGCTCAACTCTCCCTCTAGTACGGGGAAAACTAGCAAATGTCATCAAAAAGAAGCGATCACCAAACTGAATATTTCCTCTTGAGGCATCAGGAAACTCTTAGGAAAAAGGATAGGCAGATCATTTTTTTTTTCTCTGTGATTCTGCATAATTTTAACCCTTTCTTTTAGTGCCTGAATTGATTATAACAACACCTGGTACACTTACACCCTGTACTGAGCAATACATTTTAGGGAATACATGAGACCCAGCAGGGCAGAGAGAGATGGGTACATGGAAGAGGGTGATCTCCACTCTTTTATTTTTTGAGACAGAGTTTCACTCCTGTTGGCCAGGCTGGAATGCAGTGGTGTGATTTTGGCCTACTGCATCCTCCGCCTCCCAAGTTGAAGTGATTCTCCTGCCTCAGCATCCCAAGTATCTGGGAGTACAGGTACCTGCCACTGCACCCAACTAATTTTTGTATTTTTAGTAGAGACGGGGTTTTACCACATTGGCCAGGCTGGTCTAGAACTCCTGACCTCAGGTGATCCACTCGCCTCGGCCTCCCAAAGTGCTGGGATTACAGGCATAAGCCACCATGCCCAGTCGATGATCTCCACTCTCTCTGCATAATCACATGCTCAAAAACCCCTGAGAAAGAACAGCCAATCAGCAGCTTGACTTGGTGAATAGAACTGGAATCCAGTATTTTAATGTCCAGGGAACATTTGCCTTCTACAGAATATCCCCTGTTTCATCTGCCAGTGGAGCTCTCTGTGCACATCTGCACACAGGCGGGTACACACACACACACACGGCCTTTCTCAGGGGACTGTGAGCTTCAGAACTAAACAGATAGCAAATTCCATCACTTAGTTGCAGAACTTCAGTTTCCCCATATGTATAACTTTTCAAGGCAAAGAAAGCCATTACATGGTGGAGCCAGTATTTGGACTTACGTAGTCTGACTCCAAAGTCTCTCATCATATTCACTATCCTAACCTAAATGTACAAATGCATGGTCTATTTTACCACTGGTCATTTCTTAGGACTGTACAATTCTTGCCATGTAAAATGCACTCATCCATATGACACCATTGTTTCTGTATTACGAAACAAAATATTCTTCCTAATGGAGCGCCCATCCACAGACCCTTTGTAGATAGCTAAGAAAAGGTAGAAGAAACATATGAAAGGAGATAATATCCACCATGGAGGAAGCTTATCATTAATATGTATGCAATGTCCATCTTACTGCCTCGTACCACACAAAAGAAAGTCTAATGTCTGGTAGTTATTATTCTTTCAATTTTCCTAAATTGAAACATTGCAGAGACGTTAAAGGAGGGACAGAAAGAAAAGAAGTTGGAGAGACGCATGTGAAATTTTAACTGACTCAGTCATCCTACCCTGACATTGGAGCATGTGTCTAAAGTCTCCACATCTCCAATTTCACACACATGAAAGTCTGAAACTGTTAAGTTTTATATTTACAACTATACGATTAAATAATAGGATGCTTAGGAAGGCATACAGCCCAGAGTAGACACCCAGCAAATATTACTTAACATCTCTGTCTTCTGTGAAGCCAGTTCCAAATACAAAACTCCAGTTCACAAAACAAATGCATTTTCTCAAGTCCTTTCCCAAATTCTTTCAAAAGGGTTCCTTCATGTAAAAGATGCTAATCTTGTTTTAAAAAGCGAGGTTAGTGCATTTAAAATGCATCTCCTTCTTCATTTATAAATGCAGACTCTGCTTTCTGGGCAACTTTCCAATCAAATATAATAGTACAAATTAGATAGAAATCAAACTGTAGAAAAAGCAGAAGGTACTAGAGTTGCCCCGTGTCACAACAGCTAAGACTAAGACAGAGAGCTACTGATGAAAAGCAGTTTCTATTATCTGACAAAAATGACTGGGTCACTCCCAGCGCATAAATGGTCTCCTCTCCCAACCCTACCAGGAACTCAGGCAGGGGTCACCCTGCTGTTCTTTTTAGAAAGGACTCTGTATAATATGTATAACACAAAGGTTTTTATTTTTCCTTTTTTTTGTGAGACAAAGAGTCTCACTAGGACACCCAGCCTGGAGTGCAGTAGTACAATCTCAGCTCACTGCAACCTCCGCCTCCCAAGTTCAAGTCATTCTCATGCCTCAGCCTCCCAAGTAGCTGGGACTACAGGCAGGCACCACTACACCAGCTAATTTTTAAAAATATGTATTTTTAGTAGAGTTGGGGTTTCGCCATGTTGGCCAGGCTGGACATGAACCTCCTGGCTTTAAGTGATCTGCCCTCTTCAGCCTCCCAAAGCGCTAGGATTACAGGCATGAGCTGCCATGCCTGGCCAGGTTTTTCAATTATGAATGTATTTATTGTATAATATATAGTATGCCAATTCTTAGACAAAGAAATCTGAGAATAACCATAGCACTTAATATTTCACATAGGCTATCCTGCCCAGCTCACAATTATACTTGTCCACATCTTGCAAGTACCAAAACCAAGTTCAGAGAGGTTGTGTAACTTCCCAAGGTGTAGTCCAGCATGGGGACCCATGCATTGTGACTCCAAAGTCACATGCATGGTCTACTTTTGCCACAGGTCATTCCTTAGAACTGTATAATTCTTGGTATGTAAAACGCACTTGCCAATATAACATAGCTGTCCCTGTATTATGAAAAAAAAATATTCTCCCTAATTCTCAAACACCCATCCCAACACCCTCCAGGGACAGCTAAGAGAAAGTTGAGGAAACGTACGACCATCAATATATACCCTCCTCCCATTTTCTAGAAAGATTCCTAGTATGCATGTAAATATCCTCCGAATGCAGGGATGAAGAGGCCTCCAGCTAGGCACCATAAAGCCAATTTAGCTTCTTAAGCTGAGAACTGCTTTGTGAAATAATCCTGTAGAACTCTCACTAAATGAGTTACAAACTAGTCGCATGGGGCTTTCATTGAATTCACTCCCGAAAGCTATAAAGGACAATTGTCTCTGAACCAGGTACATCAAATACAGGCCTGCTACTGTGTAAAAGCATGGAATTCTATACCACCTACACACACAAAGAAAATTAGCTTTTGATTGAAAGGAAGCACTATTGAAAAACCCCAGGGAGGTGGGGGAGAAACAACAAAAATGAGTGGCACCTACAGGCAAATCCAATGGTTGAGGCCATTTGGCTAAGGACTTTCTTAGTCTGAAAGGGGGAGAAAAGTACAATTTCTGAGGATCATGAAAGATAATCGAACGGAATCAAAGAAAAGTAGTAGCTCTTGAAATTCTAAACAAGGAGAATTTAAATATGCCATGTGAACATAAAAGTTCCCCACACTCCATTCTGAGTATTTAATGCTGGAAAAATGGTGATGCATGCAAAACACTATCATTCTTCTCTCAGTTGTCACTATTTCAGTTATCTTTTCCCTTTCCTTTATCTTTTTGACCGTAAGATCCCCAACCAAGACTTAGAGCTACTTCTTGACCTTTCAAAAGAGGAGTAACTCGAAATTGTGGTCATTATTGATTCTTTTCTTCAAGCCCACGATGTAGCTACAGGTGGAGTTGAAACTGCCTTTGTAAAAATTATAACTGAGAAAATCGAAACAGTGAAAGAGAGATATGACCTAACTGACTCCATCTTGCTGCTAAGCTCCAAGCTGTCCTTGTTCATTTCTGGGCACAGGCTGAACTAACTTTGGAAGGAATCTAGTTGACAGTTGAATGTTGAAACGAAGATGAGAACAGCCCTTTCCCAAAACAAGCCCCCTTTATGCCTGGGAACTAGACCGCCTTTGCAAGACTAACAAACTAGCCACACGATTAGAAATTATGGTTTAGGAGTCATGCAGCTAGGAGCTGCAAGATTTCCAACCTCCCCAGATTGCTCCTGGGATAACATCACTATTGTAAAACCGAAGATGAATGGTCGAGATATTTTGCAGACTCTGCACTTGATGGATCAGCAGGCACCACCCACATCAATCAACTGGCTCATCTGGTCTTGTGGACCCCACCCAGGAGCTGACTCGTCTCCGACCTGACCAGTCAGCTCTCCCACTTTCTGACTCCCTACCCACCAAATAATCCTTAAAAACCCCAATTCCTGGGTTTGCAGGGAGACTAATTTGAGTAATGATAACACTCTGGTCTCCCATACAGCTGGCTCTGGGTGAATTAAACCTATTTTCTGTTGCAATTCCCCTGTCTTGATAAATCAGCTCTGTCTAAGCAGCAGGCAAGGAGAGCCCATCAGGTGGTTACAGAGTTCTGTTATTTTTGCCAAATAGTTTCAAAATAGTTTCTTTTCTGCCAGTGGTATTCTAACTGGGTGCCATGGTTCTACTAAAGTGGGTACAGCCAATATTTAGGGTTTTTTTTTTAAACGTAGATGGAATGATAAAATTAGAAAAGCACCATTTCACTATCAGTGTAATAACCCATTCTGAAAACGTTCCTCAATGATGAAAGAATGATGGAATAAAGGATAGTTAGGTAGTATCAAAGTAGAGACCCACAGGTTATTTCCTACGTACAACACTACTTTATCCTGGGGAAATCTGTCAGTTACCCAGTGACCAACTTTACTGCCACACATCATGGGAGAAACTGCCATCAAATGCCCCCAGCTAAGGAGGCAGTGAGACTGCTGTCAGCACGGCCTGGGGAGCACTCTCCACAAAATGTTGAAGTTGAATTAAACGATGAGGAAATCATCAAGTCCTGATTTTCAGATGTTCTACAAGAAAATAGTCCAAGACTAATTTTTTAAGTCAACATCACAGAAGACCAAAAAATGCAGGGAGGAAGGTGCATTTCTCATTTTTTTGCTTTTCAGACTCCACTCTGTTGCCCAGACTGGAGGGCAGTGGCATGATCTCGGCTCACTGCAACCTCCGCCTCCTAGATTCAAGTGACTCTCCAGCTTCGGCCTCCCGAGTAGCTGAGATTAAGGCTGTGCACCAATACACCTGGCTAATTTTTGTATTTTTAGTGGATGAGAGGTTTCGTCATGTTGGCCAGGCTGGCCTCGAACTCCTGACCTCAGGCGATCCACCTGCCTTGGCCTCCCAAACTGCTGGGATTACAGGCGGGAGCCATCGCGCCCGGCCAAGGGTACTTTTCTAGATCAACAACTGTGAAAGAAATAAGGACAACTAAATGCAATGCAAGTTCCAGTTAGTATCTAGATGAAAAAAAAAAAAAAGAATTGTTTTGTGGTTGCGTAGCAAAACTGCCTTGTTTTTTTTTTTCTGTTTTTTTTCCGAGACAGAGTCTTGCTCTGCACCCAGGCTGGAGTACAGTGGCACAATCTCAGCTCACTACAACCTCCGCCTCCCAGGCTCAAGCAATTCTCCTGCCTCAGCCTCCTGAGTAGCTGGGATTATAGCCTTGTGCCACCACGCCTGGCTAATTTTTGTATTTTTAGTAGAGATGGGGGTTTCACCATGTTGGCCAGGCTGGTCTCGAACTCCCGACCTCAGATGATCCGCCCACCTCGGCCTCCCAAAGTATTGGGATTACAGGCGTGAGCCACTGTGCCTGGCCAAAACTGCCTTGTTTTTAAGAGAAGCATGTTGAAGCCTTCAGGCATGAGTTGTTCATGGTGTCTGCAATGTTCAAATAGTCCAATATATATGGGAAGTCAGGGAGTAGAAAGTAAATGTCACAAAATGTTAATCGTTGGTGAAACTAGGCAAAAGTTATATGGGTTTTCACTGTGTGTTTTAATTTTTCTACAAGTTTATATGTAAAAAGAAGGTTGAGGAGAGTTCCTTCTTTGAAAAATCATCTCTCCGTTTTTTACACTAAAAACCTGTACCCTAGTAGATTTTAACTCTCTTTTACTTGTCTGTCATGGCTCTGGCTTCTTCTAACATTAGGATGCATTAAAGAAAGCCAACCACACAACTGGGAGTGGTGGCTCATGCCTGTAATCCCAGCAATTGCAGAGGCTGAGGTGGGTGGATCACTTGAGGTCAGGAGTTCAAGACCAGCCTGGCCAACAAGGCGAAAACCTGTCTCCACTAAAAATACAAAAATTAGCCAGGCATGGTGGCGCGCACCTGTAATCCCAGCTACTCAGGAGACGGAGGCAGGATAATTGCTGGAACCTGGGAGGTGATGTTTGCAGTGAGCTGGGATGGCACCAACGCACTGTAACCTGGACGACAGAGTGAGACTCTGTCTCAAAAAAAAAGAAAGCCAAACTCAGAAAAATACTGTATTCTCTCATTTGTATGTGAAATCTTAAACAAATGAACCTATAAATGCAGAGAACAGAATGGGGGTTACCAGTGCAGACAGAGGGGAGGTGGAGAGACATTAGTCAAAGGATACAAAAATTCAGTTAGGGAAGAGGAATAAATTCAAGAGACCTTTTGTACATCATGCAGACTACAGTTAATAATAAGGTACTGTATACTAGGAAATTACTAAAGGAATAGATTTTAAGTGTTCTCAACACACACACACACACACACAGACACACACAATAATAGGGGAAGTAATGCATGTATTAATTTAACCCATTTAAACCCAATTTAAGCATTCTGCCATATATATATATATATAATATATATACACATATACAGATATATTTCAAAACTTCACATTTTACATAATATACAATTTTTAGTGTCAACTTTTTAATGTTAAAGACTCAATTGAAGAAACCTTTTCCCTTTCTCCTATAATCAGTTCATATGGTAATAGTGCAGTTAATACAAAACCCTGTTTCTTAGGATGGGTGAGCAACTGAGATCTGGCCAGGACTTATCCTGAACCACTGAAGAGAAGGTTTTCTTTGCCATCAGGCTCCTGAGCTGGGATGATGTAAGCGTATCCTTGCTGGAAGCCATCTTGCCACTGTAAGGGAACAGCCTGAAAATACACGGCATTCAGAAGAGTGTGTAATCTGGGAAGAAGTATTCCTGGCAACATCATCTGATCATCTTGATTCAACTTTGCCCCAGACCAGCTATATATACATAGATGTTTCAGGCACATGAGAAAATCTTTTTTTTTTTTTCCTTAAACCCATTCAAGTTGGGCATATGTCACCTACCACTGAAAAGATCTCTGATTAAGAGAAGAAAAGAAAGTCACAAATGGGTGATGCACAAAATTAAGACCCACTGGAGATGGATTACTACTGGGTCCATTTATGCTGCTGGTTTTGCTCATGTTATAGGCATCTTAGGAATGACTGTTTCTTCTGTCATCTATGCACAATACGGAATACTCTGAGGTTGCAAGATGGGTAGTTCAAAGAAATTGTTGGCTTTGACATCTATCTATCTGAGCAAATTGGGATTTTCTCGATACTCTGTAGTCTGAATGTATAAACAACTGCTTACGGCTGCCATCCAGACCTCTTGATTCTAAATGTCTGAATTAATCATAACAAACATTACTGCTGATGATGGATTTATAAGTAAATGTGATGCATTTCAAATTAACCATAACTTTACTATTAAATTAAATACAGCTAGTACCTGTTTTACACATTGCAGTATATATTAATTCACTTATCAGGGAACATGTATTCTACTGTTTTAAAAGTTTAAAACTGTTGTTTAAAGGTATCTGGACACACGTTAATTAAAATACAGAAATAATTGTGTATGATGTCTACTACATGATACTTCTACAATACTCGTGCATACCTATTTTACAGAATTACCTTAAAATTATCCATTTTAATGCACAGACCCTTACATAAATTGTCAGAGCAGGAGAGAAGGAAAAAAAAAACAAAATTGGTTTTGCTGTGATGACCAGCAAGGGTACACCTGTTTTTGCCCCCTTTGAACTGCAGTGAACAGTTGCATGATTACGGTTATCATTCCGAGCATTCACCATTGCTTACTGCATTATTCTTAAACAGAAAGAGTCTGTGTCTTTGATCTAACCAGCAACACAGCACTATCACAAGACTGGAAGAGCCCCATGCAGCCCACTGCAGGGAATTAAACAGATCTCAAAGTCGCAGAGGCAAGGACCTTGCAAAACGTCAAGATGAAAAATGGCACTTGAAACATGTCTTTTGAATGTGACATGGGGGATCTACGGTTCTATTCAGAAGGGACTGAGAATACAAGTCAACCTTAGAATTAAAATTGAAAACAGAGTCAAAGTAAAAGGCAAGAAGAGATGACTCCAAAGTTTTTGAGACTATAACAGCACCTCCTCACACCATACATGTGTGCAATGACAATGCGTCATGGCAGCCCCACAAATGTACCTCTTCTTTCACACACATATATGATGATAAAGGTGTCCTCTTCTCTAAGACAGGAAAGATGATAGTTATCTATTAAGGAATCATTTTGGAAAAATAGCCTGGAGGACATTAGGATTCCTGGCACTGCCTTGGAATAACCTTTTTCTTTGCATGAGGCTGCCAGAGATTAAAATGCTAACCATTGTGTATTATCAAAGTGCACAGAGACACCAAGCTCTCTGTGTCTCAGAGAAGAACTGATGCCTACAAAGTCCTGACCAGGTGTCTCTCTGCCCGGGAATCTGCTTGCCTGCAGTTTTGGTTGAACATTCTTATGCCTGATTCCCCTTTATCTTAAGTAAGGCAAAGGGAAGTTGTCACTGGTTTTCAACACCAGTGAAGTCCCTAACCTCTGCTCCAGGAAGACAGAACATGACCAGACATCCTGATTTTTTTGTTGAAACAATAGCTCGGCATGAGACATCGGCTGGAGGCTGCTGGCAAAACCATCTAACTTAATCCAAATCCTTCAGTGATCGGTGCCAGGCTGGTCCTGCCTTGGTGGGTGGCAATTCCCATCTTCTAGCTGAGGGTGGAAGGACTGGGGGTAGCTAGAGGTCATTCAGGGGTGCTGTATTTTAAAAGAAAACGCAGGCCGGGCATGGTGGTTCCCATCTGTAATCCCAGAATTTTGGGAGGCCAAGGCAGGTGGATCATTTGAGGTCAGGAGTTTGAGACCAGCCTGGTCAACATGGCAAAACCCCATCTCTGCTAATAATACAAAAAATTAGCTGGGTGTAGTGGGGCAGGCCTGTAATCCCAGCAACTGGGGAGGCTAAGGCAAGAGAATTGCTGGAACCCAGGAGGCAGAGGTTGCAGTGTGCTGAGATTGCGCCACTGCTAGGCTGGGTGACAGAGTAAGACCATGTCTTAAAATAAAAAAATAGGAAAATAAAACACAGCTTTTCTGCTGCTCTCTGCTCTTCCAGTTCCTAACTCACTGAGCTCCAAATAATGAAAGTGTGGTTTGATCACACTCAGAGTACTAACCTTTGATGAGCCCTAAAACTTCATTTACAAGACTTCCCTTTGGTTTACTGAGAAAATAGATGTAATTAAACCAGGTACAATGCTTACCACACAATAGGAACCCAAAATACATTAGGAGACTCTGACTTCGCTACGTTTCTTTCTGAATGGTATTTCAATATTTGCAGTTGACTTTATTTTTGTTAAAAGAATCTTCTACTCTGGAATCCTACATTTCTGAGTTTCTTTTTTTTTAATGTTGTTGTTGTTGTTGTTGTTGTTGTTATTGTTTATTTGTCTTTCAGCTTTCTCATCTACCAAACTGGAACGATGAGGATACAATCGTCTTTCTTTACAAACCAGTGCAGCCAAACTGATTAGCCTTTAACATTTTCCAATCCTATTATTTGTAGATTTCCCTACTTTTCAATGAGTAAATAAAACAAGCTGGGAATGAAACATTTATTTTGGCATCACACCAACCTAATTAAACTGCAGTTTCATTAGGCTGCAGCAGGCTGCTGAAAAATAATGTAATTGACCTATTAAAAGTTACTACTTCAGTTCAGTTTTCTGAGCCACAAGAAATTGCACTGTGATTTAAAATACCTAGTTACCTTGACAAAACCAGCCAGAGAGCAAAGAACTAACAGTTACTGAGAATGGAGAGAATCCAATTAAAAAGGAGACAGGTAACAAGATGCTCTCCCCAATCCCAATTACTTGGAGGAAAGCAATAAAATGTAAAATGGAAGCTAATAAAGTTCTAGTTATTTCCTCCATTGACTAAGCACTGTTCATACACGGGGCTAGCGTGAGATGCTCCCCTAAAACTTAACATTGCAGTTGTGTAAGGAGCAGACATTTGTTGATTGGCTGGTATCATTCTTCTTGTTTGGCATCAGCAGGCCCATTGCTCTGCATGCAACCCACCCATTTCCCACTCTCAGACCAGGTGTCTCAGGCAAAGGTAGTTCCCAGTCCTGAAGTTGCACATGTGTTCCAAGCTGGTCAATCAGTGCCATGTGCCCCAGACCACAGTGATTTATTTATTCTAGGACCCATGAGAACTACTCTTGGGACTTCTCCTGAAGCAACCAAGAAATGAGATCTCTATCTTCCAGCTGGTGTTCTGAGTGGAGAATGCTGGCTCTGATACTATTCATCCTCTTCCTTGTGGGGAGAATTTACCTACGAATGGAGTGAACACTAAAGAGAAAGGTGAGAGGGAGAGACACCTAGCAAGAGACAAGAGAGGAGAGAAGAGTGAAGAAGAGGGAGGTCCAGAATTAATAGATTCAAGGAAAGGAGAAAAGAGGAGAGGAGGGGAGAAAAATTGCGAATAATATTAATAACAATTGAACTGTACCTTAGAAAACCAGCTGGAACTGTAGCTCAGTTCAGTTTCTGTTGAAATGAACTCTAACAGTTCACAAAGGGGTGGGGAGGGGAGGGGAAGCCAGGAATGGGGAGGGAAGGGAAAGAGAAAGGAAGAAAAGGAAGGGGAGGAAAGAAGAGAAAGAAAGGAAGGAGCGGACGGGAAAGGAAGAAGATGAGAAATGAAGAAGTGAGAAGAGAGAAATGGTGGAGGGAAAGAGAAAGGAGAGAAAAAAAGACTAAATCCTGATTTTATTTGACCTCTTGGATTGATGATGTCATCATTTAAGTGTTTTAAATGAATTTAACCTTTGATTGGGGAGGTCCAGAATTAATAGATTCAAAGATGTTTTATGCACCTGACTCCATATGCAGTGTTAGGGCCTTTGAGGTCCAAGGGCATCTAAAAATTGAAAAAAAAAATTATTGGTGCTAACATTTCAAGGAGTAAAGACAAAATTAATAACTGTTTAATTATATTTCTCCAAAATGCAACATTATGTCAGCATCATTAATTGTTACATTTAGTGTTCATAAACATTTTATTATGTTGGAAAATAAGTTGTACATTACTTTTCTCTCATCAGAATTTTGAAGTTTAGGCAATGATTACTGAGAAATAGTAGCTAATCATAAATTCAATGAGCTATTAAGAGTTCATTCACTTCAATAGCAAAGTGATAAAAATTCTTTGGAAATTTTTACTATCACAAAATTGTGTTTTATATCTAAAAGGGGTGCATTTTAATATGGCTTATATCAGCTTTCTCAGCCTCGATGCTATTGCCATTTTGAACCAAATAATTCTTTGGTGGGCAGGGTCTGTGTCTGTGTCTTGTTGGATGTGTAGCAGCCCAGCACCCCTGGCTTTTCCCACTAGATGCTGGTAGCATCCCTTCAATTGCAACAACCAAAGATTACCTATATCCTTCGGGGAGCAAAAATGCCCTGATTTGATCATGGTTGGTTTATATGAATGCCTAGGGCGAAAGAAAACCTTGACATGTCTCTGATTGTGTTGGACATGTAATCTCAGGGGCATCCTTGAGGGACGTAACACCAAAGCTAAGAATCTGGGACACACATCCAATTTTCACAAAGTTTGAGACTCTCCAGTAAAACCTGCCTCTAGTTCCATAAACACAGCTGTGAGTCCGTCATTAAGGAGCTAAGCAGGACCCAAGAGGGAGGCCCCCTTAGCAGCTTGGGGATCAATAGATCACCTGTTTCTGAGAAGGTCATGTAGTATTTTCACAGAAAGGCAACATGACTGAAATGAGATCCATCTCTGCCTTCTGCCCAGGAAGGGGCCATCCCCAGTCAGCACTCACCTACGGTTTGCTTCACCTTAGCTAGACCATCAGAGCTCAGGGTAGAGGTCTGCATGGAAAAGAGCGAGGCTTATTCCCCAAAACAACAGCCAACACAGCTGGGGGAAGGAACCCCATACCATCTGCCAAAAGCCAAGCTAACACAATAAAGGACCCTAAAAGACTCAAATAAATAACCACCGTTTCTAATGAAAAGGCAGGCAACATTTCCAATGTTGGGTTCGTGCTTCACAGGGATCATCAGAAAAGCAAAGAGACAAAACCCTGCGCAGGAGATAAATTCTAAAGTCGCCAGACTTTGCAACTCACCAAAGGGGAAGCTTCCCCGGGTCTTTGGAAATCCTACTTGAGGAGGCTTCATTAGGGATGGGCATGGTGTAGGAACTAATTAGACTCTGGTTGGCCCACGTGGACCTACCTGGCCCTTATAGTACGTAGGGATAACTCAACAGGCACAGCATGGAAAAAAGGAGAATGGAAAAGAAAATGAAGTGAGAGAAATATTTACAGCATTCTTCTAAAATCACATTGTTTTTCACATTTTTCATTCAAAGCAAAATATATTCTTCATCAATGCTTCAGAAGTTTGCCTTTGCAATTATGATTTTGGAAAAAAAAAAAAAGGGTCAAAAAAAAAAAAAAAAAAAAAGGCCCAAATGAGATATCCAGGGGACTGTGGCAATGCTTACTTTGTCTTTCTGGAAAAATTGAGCTCCATTTAGGCATCAGTTAAGACTTGACATGTTTTGAGGGTTTCAGTCTTTGGGGATAACAAAATCTGACCCTGAATCTAAACTCTGGTGCTTTATCAGCTGTGTGGGGTCAGGGAACTTACCTCTCTGAGCCTCAACTGGTCTCATCTGTAGAAAGGTAAGGAGAATAATGATGCCTACCTTGCAGGTTTATGTCTGAGTTTACATATCCCACAAAAGAATCTAACCAAGATTGGTCCCTCGATACAATTATTATTATGCATCCCCCCTGTGACATTTCTGGTTTTGCAGAATTGAGCAAACGTGTTTTTGTTTTTTCATTATTTGTATGTTTATGAAGAGGACCATAAGGGATTATGTCTTACGGAGTTTTTAATCTTGTCTGGTGTTTATTATTGTGGCTTTGCATATCAGTGTAGCTTAATGATCAACTAGCTCTTCACTGACCACATAATTAGGAAGTAGTGCTCCTCTCCAGATAATTGGCAAATGTGTGTTATGACTCCAGCTTACCTGGAAATAGTTCTCAGCAAATTGAGGTGAATAAAAATTTGTGATGGAAAAAGTCAAAGAACATAAACCCTTAAAAGACAAACAGGTCTGGCCGGGCGCGATGGCTGACACCTGTAATCCCAGCACTTTGGGAGGCTGAGGTGGGCAGATTATGAGGTTAGGAGTCTGAGACCAGCCTGGCCGACATGGTGAAACCCCGTCTCTACTAAAAACACAAAAATTAGCTGGGTGCGGTGGTGGGCACCTGTAATCCCAGCTACTCGGGAGGCTGAGGCAGAAGAATCACTTGAACTCGGGAGGCGGAGGTTGCAGTGGGCTGAGATCACACCACTGGACTCCAGCCTGGGTGACAGAGCGAGACTCTGTCTCAGAAAAGAAAAAAGAAAAAAAAGATGAACAGGTCCATGAACCCATACATAGAATATGTATACTACTTTAAAAAGGACAGAGGGCTGGGCTCAGTGGCTCACACCTATAATCCCAGCACTTTAGGAAGCTGATATTGGAGGACAGCTTGAGGCCAGGAGTTTGAGACCACCCTGGGCAACATAGTGAGACCCTGTCTCTACAAATAAATTTAAAAATTAGCCAGCTGTATTAGTCTGTTCCCACGCTGCTACTAAAGATATACCTGAGACTTAGTGTTTATAAAGCAAAGAGGTATAATTGACTCACAGTTCAGCACGGCTTGGGAAACCTCTGAAAACTTACAATCATGGCAGAAGGGGGAAGCAAACAGGCTCTTCTTCACATAGCAGCAGCAAGGACAAGTGCAGAGCAGAGGAGGAAAAGCCCCTTATAAAACCATCAGGTTTTGTGAGAACTCACTAGCCATTCCCATGATTCAATTACCTTCCACCAGGTCCCTCCCATGACATATGGGGGATTATGGGAACTACAATTCAAGATGAGATTTGGGTGGAGACACAAAGCCAAACCGTATCACCCAGTGTTGTGGTGTATGCATATAGTCCCAGCTACTCAGGAGGCCAAGGTGGGACGACTGCTTGAGCCCAGTAGGTCAAGTCTACAGTGAGCAATGACTGCACCACTACTCTCTAGAATGAGTAACACAGCAAGACCTTTTCTCAAAAACAAAAACAAAAACAGAACTAAGCATGAACAGTTTGGCATAAAACATTAACATTTATCTAGGTAGAGCCAAAATAGAAGAAAACATAACACCATTTAGGTAGCCTCATTTTTAAGCAAATATTTTTAAAAATTATTTTTATTGTCATATTTTCATACGTTTTTGGAAAACAGGTGGTGTTTAGTTACATGAATAAGTACTTTAGTGGTGATTTCCGACGTTTTGGTGCACCCATCACCAGAGCCGTAATTTGTATGCTGCATCCAATTGGTAGTCTTTTATCCCTCACCCCACTCCCACCCTTTCCCCCAAGTCCCCAAAGTCCAATGTATCATTCTTATGCCTTGAGAAAAGATTATTTTTTAGCAACCAGGAAATATATCTTAAAAATCTATATTATATTTAATAAATATATTTTATCTATTTTGCTTTGATCCTACTAAAACTTGGGATAACTGACTTGAAATAAATGGAAAATATTCTGTTTCTCCTTCACTCTCTGTTTCTCTCTCTCTGGGGTTCTCTCTTCCTCTCTATATTTTTCTCTCTTTCTTTCTTCCTATATCCCTCTGCTTCTCCCATGCTCCTACAAACACACACACACACACACCAGTATCCACAGCAGACATCCCCATTGGGCACAAGGTTTGGAGTTCAGGACGGAATGCTCATGCTGAGTAAAATGCAGAACACAGCTTCATTTTACTGTGGATTTTTATTTATTTCTCCCAAATACTCAGAGAAGCAGATCAATGTTCCATCAGCTACCCAGCCAAGGACATACGGACGAGAATACCGTCCATCCATAAGGTCATGAATCATAACACACTTTTACCCACTGCGGTGTCCTGGGGACATTGCTTCGCTAACTTTCCGCTACCCTGCTCTCAACCTCTTACATGATAATCCATGTTAGGCCAGGATTTTTATGCCCCTGAGAAAAGTGTTTTGTGATGACTTGCAAAAGTTTTCTTACATTCCTCTATCCCTATGTAAGACATAAGGTAATGATATGTAAAGTGCTATCTGATGTCTAGTACTAGTTAGAAGGCAGGTAACTGGTCATTTAACTTGTCTGTTTCCAACTTTGAACTGCAAGATGCTCAAGGACTAAGTTATTATCTTATTTTTTGTTATAACACAGAAATGTAATTTTAGAAATGGCTCTTCAATGAAATAAGCTCTGTTGGGTGACACTCTTCATCACCAAACCTGTGCTTTCCTAACTGGATGACCTCGTCCAAGAGACTGAAGCTCTCTGAATTCCAGCCTTTTCATTTGTACTACATGTCAGTAAACAATTATTGCCTCTTTTGTTTAATAAAGAAAATATTCTTCCATATAGTTCCTCCTGCTTCACTATCTGGTTTATTATTTTCCTAAGCACATAGTAGGGATAAAGGAGGGAAAAGGAGGCCACGTGACTGGTTCTGGCCAATGGGATTTGGTGGAAGTAGGGTGTGTCACTTCCTTGCCAAAGCACTTGACTACCACTGTGAGACATCCAGGTGGACTTCCCCTGGGACCATGTGGAACTATTTATTGATATGGTGGGTTCCTAAGAGTAAAACCACTGGGAATGATGAGCCGATACATGCAGAAGAGCTTCTCTGGAGAGTGTCCCAGAACCTCAGTGAATTTTCACGAGCAAGAAGTAAACCTTTGTTGTGTTATACCACTGAGATTTCAGAGCTATTTGTTACCACAGCACAACTTGGTGTTCCCTGACTGATACAAACTAGAGAGTTGGAAGGAAAATGAAAGAAGACAGCACATAAAAAGTTTTAAGCACTGGGATTGGTACTTAAGTTTAGTAAGCTCTTACTGACAAATATTAAGGATTATTGCTCCAAAATCTAAATCTTTGCTTTCAGTTGAAATTCCACTGATACCACTTCGGATGAAAATATGCAGTGTTCCATTAGTATGATGTTAGGCAATGCTAAATGCTATTACAGACAGATGACAATGCTGGATGCTATTACCCTCCAGATGACTGTGGCTAGTCTTGTCATGGCAGGGAAGAGTGGGGAGTTTCTTGATCCATACAGTCATTCAGGGACCCAGGTAGAAGATGACAACTCAGTTTCTAACATGTAGCAATTTATGTCAAGTGTGTATTCATCAGAGGATGGGGGGGGCGGGGAAGAAGTTTGGAGCATCCCAGAGACAGCCTTTGGGGGCCAGTCCTGAAAGAGGCACTTCTCCCCACATGTCACTGGGCAGATTTCAGTCACATGTCACTGCTTAGATAACAGGTGGGCTGGAAATGTATCTCTAGATGGACGGTTCTTTTTTTTTTTTTTTTTTTGAGACGGAGTCTGCTTTGTCACCCAGGCTGGAGTGCAGTGGTGCGATCTCGGCTCACTGCAAGCTCCGCCTCCCGGGTTAACACCATTCTCCTGCCTCAGCCTCCCGAGTAGCTGGGACTACAGGCGCCTGCCATCACGCCCGGCTAGTTTTTTGTGTTTTTAGTAGAGACGGGGTTTCACCGTGTTAGCCAGGATGGTCTTGATCTCCTGACCTCGTGATTCGCCCACCTCGGCTTCCCAAAGTGCTGGGATTACAGGCGTGAGCCACCGTGCCCGGCCGATGGATGGTTCTTTAATGGTTATTTATCTTTGTGGGGACGAGGAACATAAATTATTAGCAGATGGCCAGTGACTCTGGCACTGTGTCCTTTAGTATTTTCAGAAAGCAATTTCCCAATAGCTGTGAAATCTTTGCCTTGGCTTAGCACCCTTCCCCAGGATTGTGGGAACTTCCTTTTATCTAGCATAAATCCCTAATGTTGCAGTAAAAAATTATTGCCTCTTTTGTTTTAGTAGATAAAATATCCTTCCATATAGTTTGAGCTCAGTCACCACCTCCCTCACCGTGCCAACAAAAATAGGAACAACCCCCCGTTAGCTGTTATTTCCTCCCAGTTTGAGTTCTAAGAAGGTTCACAGGACTCAGTAAAAACATACGTAAGAACTAAAATAGAAGGGTGAGCCATACCATTTCAATGTCCTCAAGTTTTTAAGACCCTTAGGAGAATGAACAGTTCAGAGTACACCAGGTCTTTGAATAATATTTTGTTACAACATTGATAAGAAAAAAATTTGATTGCCAGCTGCGCCCACTGTGTGGAGTTGGCATGTTCTCCCCATGTCTGCGTAGGTTTTCTCCGGGTACTCTGGTTTCCTCCCACAACCCAAAGATGTGCGTGTTTGGGGAACTGGTGTGTCTACATCGTCTCCGCGTGACTGAGTATGGGTGTGAGCACATCCTGACCAGGGTGGTCCCTGCCTTGTGCCCTGAGATGCTACGATAGGATCCAGCCACTCGAAAGCCTGAACTGGGATAAGCGGGTTGCAAAATGAAAGAATGAATACTCATGACTGTCAAATAAAAATGGATAAAGTAGATGCTAATCATAAAAAATGCACAAAAATAAACAATGCGGTATGAAGGTGCCCAGTCAGTCTGCCATGCTAGTCATTGTTTTTGAACTGTGTGATGGGGGGAGGTGCTCCTGACAATTTTTGCTTTGCAAAAATAAAAAATTAGTTTTTGATGTAACATACCATGCCTACCACCACCATCACTCACTGACTCATCAAAAACTGGGTAAATTATCTTGCTTGTTTTTTATTAATCTTTATTTATGTTTATTTTTATTGAGATGGAGTCTCGCTCTGTCACCTAGGCTAGAGTGCAGTGGTGCGATCTTGGCTCACTGCAACCTCCACCTCCTGGGTTCAACTGATTCTCTTGCTTCAGCCTCCCGAGTAGCTGGGATTACAGGCATCTGCCACCACAACCAGCTAATTTTTGCACTTTTAGTAGAGACAGGGTTTCACTATGTTGATCAGGCTGGTCTCAAATTCCTGACCTCAGGTGATCTGCCCACCTTGGCCTCCCAAAGTGCTGGGATTACAGGGATGAGCCACCGTGCCCAGCCCTTTATTAATCTTTTTAAAATGTATGCATGGTTCACATGTGTTTTCATGTTTAATTTTAGAAGTGTTTTGGGTCTTTATTTAGAAGATCAGTGATGTTTTTATGACCAGAAATGTGCTGCAGGAACTTACCTCTCGTTTAGATCAATGAGCTTATGGTAAAATGTATTCTGTTACACGTCATTTTGCTTAAAGTCACAGTTTCCAACAATCTATCGACTGTGTTGAGAGGACTTAGTGTCCATTTAAATTTGAAGAAAATATAAATATACAAGGACCAAACAACATGCATATGCTTAATCAAGCACATCATTGCCTTTAGATGCTCGGATGTAATTATCTTTATCAGAGTTACGATATGACACAGAAAAAAAAAATGACTTACAGGCATAAAATGAGGCTGTGTCTTTTTCTGAAGGCAGATTTTAAAAAACGTGTCGAAATCTGCCCTGTCGCCTTGTGCGGAGACCGCAGGCCATGTCTCAAAGCAACTACACAATGGCATTCCTGGTTGCGGGTTTTCTTTTTTTTTTTTTTTTTTTTGAGACAGAGTCTCGCTCTGTCGCCCAGGCTGGAGTGCAGTGGTGTGATCTCCGCTCACTGCAAGCTCTGCCTCCCGGGTTCATGCCATTCTCCTGTCTCAGCCTCCCAAGTAGCTGGGACCACAGGCGCCCGCCACCACACCCGGCTAATTTTTTGTATTTTTAGTAGAGACGGGGTTTCACCGTGTTAGCCAGGATGGTCTTGATCTCCTGACCTCGTGATCCGCCCACCTCGGCCTCCCAAAGCGCTGGGATTACAGGCATGAGCCATCATGCCCGGCCCCTGGTTGCTGGTTCTTAATAGAAGATATGGACAGAAACCCTTGCTACACTGAGATCTGCCTCCTCCAGCCCAGGGATGTTTTTATTGCTCCTCACAGCATTCTCACGCTAGTGAAAAAATGACACACAGGCAGAGAGCTCTCATCATGTTGCCACGGGGAGATCCAGGTAGAGCTGGCATGAAAGAAAGAGCTGACATGAACAATGTGTTATCTCAGTTAAGCCACATGCTGGAGCTCACTTTACAGATGAGAAAACCGAGGCCTAGAGAAGTTAAGCAACTTACCCACGATCCCACCAGCAATATATCGTGAGGCCAGAATGGGAAATCTGTATTTTCTTGAGTGTGCGGCTCAAGCGTTTCCCTCTCACTGCTTGAATGAAGAGTTTAAACATTCTTGAAAGGGGAACAGCGTTCGCAGAGTGAGAGAGGAATTGTCAGGGTGACAATGAAGTTGGCTGCGTCAACGCCCATGGAGGTTGTCTGTTAGAAGCAACCTAACCTAAGCGAGGGGACACCCTGGAAGGAGGCCAGTGTGGCTTGTCTGTCTTCCTCTAACCGTCCTCCAAGACGCACCTATCACATCCAGGCTGGAAAACAGGACAGCTGCCGGAGTGTCACTGTGAGGCCAGCGGGTGTCACTGCCTCCCCACGGTGCTCAGAGGGAGCCTGCGGTGAACAGCAGCCGGCAACACTCAGGCTCCCAGCTCTCCAGCAGCCCGGCTTCACGCCCATGCCTTCTCTACCAAGTATCCCTTTCAGGAGGCGTGTCGTCCCCGAGCATGTCAAAGAGCAGACGACAGTCCTGTGCTCATGACCATTGTCATCAGCCTTGTTTTCCAGAGTTTTTCTACCTCTCCAGAAACACCACTTCCTTTTAAAATCACACTACATGTACAATCAAAATAAGATGGATGGGGAGATGCAGGAGGATCAGAGATTTGCACTCATAGTAAATGAGACTGAATTTTTAAAGCCCTTTCTGAGTGGCAGCAGGCTCCCTGATTATGATCTGAGTGAATGGCAGCCTCTCCCCAGCAGTTTTCTTACTCAAGAGACAGGCCAGGCAGGGTAAGGTAACATCTGTAAAGAAATTTCTTAGAACTGAGAGAGAGACAATCTGGGGCAGGAGAAAGCCTTTCTCTGTTTCTCACTTTCTAGAGGAGGGTATGGTGTCCTCCGGCAGACTTTGGCGTGTTTGTGGCAGTCATGGCAACCCCAGCATGACCCACGTCTGTTGGCTGATTTAACATTGTCTACTGAAAGGGTGCTGTTTCCCTTCACATAGAAATGATGGTAAAGTCTCTGGTAGTGGCGAAACCCTATCTCTACAAAAAGTACAAAAATCTGCAGTGCCCGTGGCCTAGGGTGTGAGGGAGCAGATCAAGGAGAAATTGAAACACCATCCTATCTGAGTCTGTAGGAGAGTTGAGTGTTGACTCAGTTGAGTCATTTCTTAATAGAGTGATCCCTGACAAGACTTGAGTTCAAGGTCCCTGAGGGAAGGTATTTGTTTTGTTCACTGCTAAGTTCCCAGCACACACACAAGAGTGCTGGGAACAAAGTAGACACTTAGTAACTATTTACTGATGACCAGGCATGCTGGATCACGCCTGTAATCCCAACACTTTGGGAGGCCAAGGCAGGTGGATCACTTGAGGTCAGGAGTTCGAGGCCAGCATGGCCAACATGGTGAAACCCCGTTTCTACTAAAAAATACAAAAACTTAGCCAGGTGCATGTCTCACACCTGTAATTCTAGCTACTCAGGAGGTTGAGGCACGAGAATCGCTTGAGCCCGGGAGGCAGAGGTTGCAGTGAGCTAAGATAGTGCCACTGTACCTTACCTGGGTGACAGAGTAAGACTCTGTCTCAAAAAAAAAAAAAAAAAAAAGTAAATAAATAAATATTGAATGAACAGCCATGGAAGAGAAGGCAGGAAGATGTTAAAACACAGCTGTCCACCTGGGGAAGAGTCAGCAATCTCGCCTGGCTATGTTATGGTTCACGCTAAATAATGGAAGGGATTTTAATGAGTTTATATATATTTGTACACACACACTGAATATAGTGTCTCTTAGATAAGAGCCCAACAAAGGTTAGCCATTCTTTTCATGTGCATAGTTTTGATCCTGTAAGTAGATTTAAAACTTTCTTCAACCTTTAACGTTTTAAAAGCAGTACATACTCATTAACAAAACATGCAAAATTCGTAACTAGATCTCAGACAAGTTGGGAGTGTCATGGGTTTATTCTCTATGTCCTATAGAATTTGATACAGATTTGTCACTTAAAAATATACATTATGAAATCAAATATAGGCAAAAATATTTAAATAAATATTATACCTCCACTATGGGATATCAAGTAACGTTTTAAAAAGAATGAGATGAGAATGAGATTATGTTCTAATAAATAAAGAGCCCCCAGAATGCTTGCTAAGTGTATAATTGCAGAAAAATCCACTTTTTATTATTTCATGTATATTAGAACTAAACTGTATGCTTATATAGGCAATGTAAAGGTATAAAAATGTGAAAGGCTATCACCAAATTGTTAACACACGCAAGGAGTAGACCTGTATACAAAATGATGATGATAATCATAATTGTAATAAAAGTAATTAATCAAATGTTACCAACAGTTGTAAAAACTAAGAAAAGAAAAATCATCCTCAATCAGGCCACTCATGATAATGACTCATGTTTTTACATATGCTTTTCTATAAATAAATTCATTCAAAGAATATTTACTGAGTGACTGCAGCGGGCCCAGAACTCTGCTGGTGCATTCTTCTTTCTTCTCTGTAATAAATATTTCCTGACGGAGCCCTTTGCTCTATTCCATGAATCTCAGGAGGCATGCCTTCAGCAGACTCAAGAGAACCCCAAGATTCTCTGTAATGAGCTGATTACGGGTAAGGATTTCTAGGAAACAGGCAAGCAATAGGTCCTTGATGTTTTCCATCAAATCCTCTCCTCTCTCCCCGGCTACTGCAGCACACGTAACCCCTTGCCTCTTACTTCACCTAAGTAGAAAAACTCAAATCAGGAAAGAAAGTGCATTTGAAGCATACACAACTTAAAAATCACTGTGAGCACTGGGTCTCTGCCATAGATCACAGTCGCCTGATATCGATTCCTGAAAGGAATGGTCTCCCAGGGTTAGGCTGTGCCCTTCTCTCTGGAAGGATGCCCGCCATCACCCCCTGCAGCTTCCTTGCTCCTCCCACCGGATTCCAGTCCTGCTGCGGTTCACAGGCCCTCAGCCCTGGGAGCAGCAGCTCACATTATCAAGGGGAAGAGCCTCTGACAATTTTCGAAGAAGCCTTTGGGAAATAGACCCCTTTTGTTTGTAGTTATCAAAACAAATTATGCGCTACATGCTTGAAATGATGTTGACTCCAAGAGGTTCTCCCTGGGGACCTGTGAACTTGCAAATGTGAATCCCGGTCCTTTGTAGTAGAAAGGCCAATCCACAGTGCCTGCTCATCTCAATAGGACCTTCTCCTTAACAGTTCCATGGGAGTCTATATTTAGGACACAATAACGCTATTTTGAAAACAGGGTACTCAGAGCCTCTGATTAATGAGCAATATAACCGTTATTCAATCAAGGGCCCTGCAAGATTTCAAATTTCTCTTCCTTCTCCTCACCCCACCCTTAACTGAGGCACCCATCAAGGATGGTATTTCAAAGTTAATTGAGTCTTTAAAAGTAAAATAGTTATAATAATCGAGGAAAAATTATTAGCTATTTCCACACTTAAACAAATGCCACATGGCACATAAATTCTGCCATCTGCTATAACTTTGCCTGAGTAGGAAGTTGGCAGATATTGCAAAATCATCTACATATGACTGATAATTTTTAGCCAACTCTAAATAAAAAGGTGCTTTGTCTTCATGTGCTTTTTAAAAAAGCTAGAGATACAGATAAATAAAACATTCTCCTGTTTATTTTTCCAATTAAGCTGACATATATAAATTATATTTTATATGTGTATGTATGTGTATATATAGAGAGGCATAGAGTAAAGTTGATCTATTATATCTTCTGAGCCTTATGAGAGTGTATTAACTCAGTATTAAGCTGAGTCAATAATGCTATACTTTTCTATCTTTCCTATAAAAAATACTCGATTTTACTTACTTTGGCCTGTTCTAGGAGGGGACCTGGAGCAAAATCCTTTGCTTATGCAGGGTACGTGGAGAGGTAAAACAATGAAAACACTGATTTTCAAAACAAAAGAGTATTTTACAGTGAAGGGGGAGCAATACACAATGGGTATAATTTGTACAAACTGAAAATATAAATCCACGGTCAATGAAATCGTGTCCTTGTAGAACAATTGAAGTTTCCTAATATATAACGAAATTAGTGTAGTCAGATTTCATTTAAACACATGGCTCTGCAGTCCATTATTTAAACAGCACTGTCAGTCATGAAAGAATTCTTCAAGCGCATGACAACAAAATGCTATCAATACTGAAGGTCGTCCTCTAAATCAGAAGAGAATGCACGGGTTTCCTAACGACTTCTTCTCAAACAAATTACCGGCAGGCTGCACCAAAATGAATTTTATTATTGAGGACAAGTGAATTGTACAGTACTTATAGCAAACACATTAGGGGATTAAAATTGATTGAAGGAGATTGGATTTGAAAAGATATAAATAGGGAAGACATGAAAAATCTGCTTAAAGAGAACTTATCAAAACAGCCATGGAATTCAGCCACTGGCCAACCACTCAGGAAGGTATGCTTGGGTTTTCCCTAGAGAACAAAGGGAAAATGCTAAATTCTGGATGGTAGGTAAGCTGTTATTGTGAAGGTACTCACAGGATGGGTTCCCACAGAAAACCACCCGTGGACATGAAACCTCTGCAACAGAAAAGTATATTTCTCCACGTGGCAAGAATTTAACCCAGTTGCAGCTCATAGCTTGCCAGAAATTGTTTGGACCGACTTCATCTCAGAGGTCTGTCTAGGACACTTCCACCTATTGAAGGATAAGCTATGGAAAGCAACAGTCACTTTGGCATTGATTAGCTATGTGATAATCCAAAGAATAAAAGTCAACACTTCCTAAGTGCTCTATGTCTGGCAAACATTCCTCTATGAGCATCACATGAAGTAACTTACTGAATCCTCACAACTCCATGAGGCAGATACTATTAGGATCCCATTCTACAGCAATGAGATGAAAACTCATTCAACTCTATGAGATTAAAAAAAAAAGTTTGTTGTTTTGAGATGCTAACTTTGGGAGTAATTTGTTACACAGTATTAGACAACGAATATGGAGTATTAGGTAACTAATACATCGCTTCCACAATACTGGAAGCGGAAAAGCTTCAAAACATCCTCAGTTTACATAGCTATCAAGCGGCAGAGGCAGTATTCAAAGTTGAGCTGCTGGCACCAGAATCTGCATTCGTAATTATTATATTATCCAAGAGTTATCTCTAATCCCAGTACTGTGGGAGGCTGAGGCAGGCAGATCATTTAAGGTCGGGAGTTTGAGACCAGCCTGGCCAATGTGGTGAAATCCCACCTCTACTAAAAATATAAAAATCACCTGGGCATAATAGCAGGTGCCTGTAGTCCCAGCTACTTGGGTGGGGGCTGAGGCAGGAGAATGGCTTGAATCCAAGAGGTAGAGGTTGTAGCGACCCGAGATCGCACCACTGCACCCCAGCCTAGGTGTCAGAGCAAGACTCCATCTCAAAAAATAATTTTAAAAAGAGTTATACGCACACTGGTAGTCAAAGTTTCCCCCCAGCTGGCCCCTGAAATGGAAGAAGACCTTGGGAAATTATTTACTGGCATACAGAGTTACATGTTCCATCCAGGGCTCTCTTCTGAGAATTGGAACAAGATCCATGAGAATCAGCTCCCACGATGGCCCTGACATAATCTCCATCTTCCAGTATTCGTGCCTTTGTGCCATCTCCTCCCACACTGTACCAGAGTTCCAATGGAACATGGCAGAAGTGATGGTATGTCACTCTGAGGTTGGGTTATAAAAAACTGCGGCTTCCATCTTAGCATCTCTCCCCTTTTTCCCCCTTTTCTCTCTCCACTTTCTCTGTCTCATAACTCACTTTGGTGGAGAGCCATCCACCATGTCTCCAGGACACTCCAGCAGCCTGTAAAGAGGCCCATGTGGTGAAGAACTGAGGCCTGACAACATCCGTATGAGTGAGTCTAAAGGCGGTACCTCCAACTGTCACTAACTGCTTCCCTAGCTGATGGGCTGAACCACCACCTCACAAGGAAACCAGAGCGAGAGCCACTCCCAGATTCCTGAACCTCAGAAACTATATGAGATGAAAAAGAAACACTTGTTGTTTTGAAAGGCTAACGTTGGGAGTAATTTGTTACACGGTATTAGATAACTAGTACATGCCGTTACCCGTAAAGCTGAGCGGTCAAAGACCTTAAATAGTGGACCACTTCAGGCCAGAAGTTCAAGGCTAGCCTGGCCAACATAGTAAGACCCCATGTCTACAAAGATTTTAAATAATTAGCCTGGTGTGGTGACGTGCACCTGTAGTCCCAGCTACTTGGGAGGCTGAGGTGGGAGGACTGCTTGAGCCTGGGAGTTCAAGGTTCCAGCAAACTGTGATCTTACCACTCACTCCAGCCTGGGTGACAGAGTGAGACCCTGTCTCTAAAAAGAAATTTAAAAAATATTTTAAAAACAGTGGGGTTTGTCCAAAAAGCCCTAAATGCTTAATTTGTTGTTTTGTATGGAGTAAGTCAATAATGCGGTCCTGAGAGAGAAAAAAAAGCACAGCATGTAAATAGGCATCCATCCATTGAAATTTCAGAACATCTACTGGGTGCCAGGCACTGTTGTAGTGCTGGGATGTGGCACTGACACTAAAGAGACAAGGTCCTTTCCTTTGTTCTCGAGCGGACAGAGACTGAAAACAAGCAGACGCATAAGAAACGCAATGAAATAGTAATAAGGGCTATGAAGGTGACAGAGCAGAGAACCAGGGTGACTGTCTCTGTGGCTGGAGCAGCTAAGAAAGGCCTCTCTCATGAGAGAGATTTGAGAAGAGTCCTGAATCATAAGAATTGCCAGCCAAGAGGAGATCTAGGGACAGAAAGACCAAACGAACCCGGGCTATTCAGTAGCTGAATAATCTTCAGCACACAGAGTAATACCCGTGCCTCAGTTTCCCCATCTCTGTGTTCAGGGCAATAATAATTTGCCTCAGAGGATAAAGGGGATGAAATAAGATAGCGTATCTGAATGAAATTTGGAGATTAGGAAGCTGCTCCTCATCATTCTCCACTTAAAACAGTGTGACTGCTTGGTACTGCTTTGAAATTGCCAAGACCGGGTCAACATTATCCCCAAACCAAAGGCTATGCAGGGAAATTTGGACAGCCTGCTGATTTAATAGAGTATCAGTCTCATGGGAAACTAACTCAGTTATGGAACAGTCTGACCATTAATTTCAATGATTTGGCTGTGTAATATAATGTTTCAATCCTAGAACACAATTTAAGCTGGGACAGGTAGTCATTAGTTAACTTAGAGTCTGCAAATTCATCTCCAACATGTCAATTTTTTGTGGTCTATGTTCAAAGACTTGCCAAAAAAGATATGGGGAAAATATTTCAAAGTCCATGAAATCTAGCATCTCAATATCAAATAGTGCCTCGACTGCTACTGCAGATAAAAATGCTGATAGAAAATTTTATTAAAACAGTAAGCAAAGGGTAAGCATGCTTGTCAAACACAGATCCTGTTTCTCATATAGATGAGAGTGCCAGGAACAGTAAAGATGAAAAGTGGGATGGAATACTGATTTAGCCTGCAGAGAAGACAGAGTTGAGAAGTGTGCGTAAAGGGGTCAAAATGAATACATATCAGTAATACCTTCTAAAGATAATAAGAAATGAAATAAAGTAGTATTTCAGCAAACAAAGGTCTCAACAAATGCTCAAGGGATAAGCAGCCCATGGTTTGAAACTGGATATTCATTGCACATTAATAAAAGTCTCTGTTGATTAAGAGGGCCAACATTTCAAACTAGGCTAAGAAGAGAAGGAAAAAAAAAATCAAATGGAGGTCCCTGTGTCTAGCCACAAAATTCCTAAAAGTTACATAGATGAGAATGAAAATACTATGGCTACGCATCTTAAAGGTACTGCTTCTGTCAGGATCACACTTGGAATCGAGGTGCAGTTAGGCACAGCTGTTCCCCGCGATGCCGTGAGACTGGCCTGTGGCTCCTTTTCTCATGGTGGTGGTTGCTTTCCACCAAATAATTCTGTTTTTTCCTTCAGAACAAAGGAGGTGATTGTGCCTCCTTGCCTTCTTGAACTTGGGCATAGCTGAATGTCTTGTTTTGGCTAATGAAATGTGAACAGCGGTGACATACCTCACTTTGGGATAACACCTTTAAGCACCCGTGTGCAATTAACTGTGTTTGTTCTCCATCCTGGTAACTGCAGAAAAGGTGTAACCTGTGACCCTGCATGAAAAAGAAATAGAGCAGCACTCCCAGCCAGCCCAGGATGGACAGAGAGAAATATGTGAGACAAAAACAAAAACGAGAACAAAACAAAGCACATTGGTTCTTTTAAGCCATGGATGTTGGGGGTTGTGCGTTACTACAGTATAACCTGCCTTACCATGGTTGATACCCTCACATGGCTGCTAATCCGTCCAGCCCTCTTTTTCATCAGGTGAGCTTATAGCACAAATTAAAGAAAAAGTCATTTGACATTTGGGGGCCTAGGGCTATTTGTACCATATCTTTTCTATAATGAGTCGTGTTTTGTTATCACTGTAGTTTACCTTCCCTGTTGCAAATGCTTTAATTTTTTTTTTTTTTTTTTGAGACAGTCTTCGCACCCAGGCTCGAGTGCCATGGTGCAATCTCTGCTCACTGCAACCTCCGCTTCCTGGGTTCAAGCAATTCTCCTCCCTCAGTCTCCTCAGGATTACAGGTGCATGCCAGCACGTCCGGCTAATTTTTGTATTTTTAGTACAAATGGGGTTTCACCATGTTGGCCAAGCTGGTCTTGAACTCCTGACCCCAAGTGATCCTCCTACCTTAGCCTCTCAAAGTGCTGGGATTATAGACATGAGTCACTGCACCCAGCCACAAATGCTTTAATTTAAAAAATATTTAAATAAGGACTGAATAGGTTCAAGGGGTACAATGTGATGATTTGTGTCTGCATTGTGTCATGATTACCACAATCAAATTAATTAACACATCCATCACCACCCACGCTGGGGAACAAGATCCTCAGAACCTGTTCATTTTTTTACTGAAATTTTGTATCTTTAGACCAATGGCTCTCCATTTCCCCCACCCCCAACCCCTGCCAACCACCTTTCTACTCTGCTTCCAAGAGTTCAGCTATTTAGGTTCCATATATAAGTGAGATCATGCAGTATTTGTCTTTCTGTGCCTGGCTTATTTCACTTAGCACAGTGTCCTCCAGGTTTATCCATGGTTTTTGAGACAGAGTCTCACTCTGTTGCCCAGGCTGGAGTGCCGTGGTGCAATCTCGGCTCACTGCAAGCTCCGCCTCCCAGGTTCACGCCGTTTATCCATGTTTTTACGAACACAGTATTTCATTCTTTCTATAGCTGAATAATATTCACTTGTGTGCACTGCAGCCCAGCCAATACTGCCACACATTTTCATGAAAAACAAAAGAGCATGTTCCATATATACATGATTCTCTGGAGTTTCTGCACCATCCCATTCATTCCTTCACAATGAGGGTAAGTGAGGCAATCACGGTTTTTATCCTCATCAAGCTTACAGACTTCCGTGGAAAACAGAAAATTCAAGAGTCTAGAACAATCCACAGTGGATGCTAGAAGAACATCCAGAAGTGATTGTGAGGTTAAGGTTGGTGGAGGTGAAGGGTGGCTAGAAATGGCTTGTTGGGAAGAAGAAGAAACAACATGGGTGCTGTAGTTTACATGTCCGTCCCCTCCAAATCTCATGTTGAAGACTGATCCCCACTGTGGGAGGCAGACCTAACGGGAGGTCTTTGGGTCATGGGGGTGCATCTCTCATGAATAGATTCATCCTTTTCCCAGAAGTGGGGTGAGTGGTCTCACTCTATTAGTTCCCAAGAGAGATGATTTTTAAAAAGAGCCTGGCACCTCCCTCCTTCTTCTCTTGTCGTGTGATCTCTGCACACACCAGCTCCCCTTCACCTCCCACCATGAGGGCAAGCAGCCTAAAGCCCTCGCCAGCAGAAAATGCTGATGCCATGCTTCCTGTACCATCTGCAGAACCATGAGATAAATAAGCCTTTTTTCTTTATAAAGTATCTAGCCTCAGGGATTCCTTTATAGCAACACCAATAGATTAAGATAATGGGCAAAGCAAAGACGAGGGGAAACAGTG
Source organism: Macaca mulatta (assembly GCF_049350105.2). NCBI lineage: Eukaryota > Metazoa > Chordata > Mammalia > Primates > Cercopithecidae > Macaca > Macaca mulatta. The sequence continues at coordinate 7,842,385 of NC_133425.1, read as the reverse complement.
TTCCAGGCAGGGGTTTCAAGACCCGGAGGTGAGAGAGAGCAAGGCACTCAGGGTCACTGAATGGAGCCATGTGTGGTTGTATTGTGGGTGGAGTAGGGAACAAAGAGCCTGTAAAGAAGGCAGGGGCTGCTTCCTGAAAGGCTTTGAAAAATCATGTTATACACGTGGGACTGTATCCCAAGGGTAACACAGAGCTGTTGTAGGTGGGCTGAGATGGTTAGGTTTCTTTCTTAAAGAGCATTTTAGCTGCACTAAAGGAGGATCTTAGAAGGGATTTTAAACCAAGGAGACAGGGAAGCCAGTTACCAGGATACTGTAGCAAAAGGTGGTGGTGGCCTGTGTGAGATGCTAGACGTGGAGACAGAAAGAAGATCATGGAAGAAGACTGAAGGAAAAATAAGGACTGGAATGTACATTCTGAAGACCGTTTTGGAGAAGTGTGATTTCAATGTGCTCCTGCTTGCAGTGGGGTTACCGTTTTGGTGATAATAATTGTAGATTCTCCACTCTATGTTAAAACCTAGGTAATCATTCCCTGAGAGTTCTTTTACATAAACATAGGATTCAAGCCGTGCTGAAACACAGGACTAGGTTCTGTATTAGAGCAATGATTCCCTTTAGGGTTGTGTTTATTCCAAAAAGACTTATTTGCATACTCCATCTGATCTAAACTCCCCTGGTAAAGAGGAGCATTATTGATGGAAACCACGGTCATGTGACTTCTGTATAGTACGCAGAATTTTTGGACTAGTTCCCAGAAATGTACATTACACTCATATTAGTCTGTTTTCACACTGCTATAAAGAACTTTTCTGAGCCTGGGTAATTTATAAAGAAAAGAGGTTTAATTGACTCTCACTTCCACATAGCTGGGGAGGCCTCAGAAAACTTACAATCATGGGAGAAGGCAAAACACTCACCTCTTCACAAGGCAGCAAAAGAGAAGTGAGCATGTGGAGGAAGTAAACACTCGTTCAACACTTATAAAACCATCAAATGTCGTGAGAGCTCATTCACTATCACAAGAGCATGGGGGAAACCACCTCCATGATCCAATCACCTCCCACTAGGTCCCTCCCTCGACACGTGGGGATTATGGGGACTCTAATTCAAGATGAGATTTGGTTGGGGACACACAGCCAAACCATATCAACACTTAAATGCATCTAAGTCCTACCTACCATTTGTTTTTTTGATAATCTACACACACACACACACACACACACACACACACAGAGAGAGAGAGAGAGAGAGAGAGAGAGAGACAGGATCTCACTGTCACCCAGACTGGATTGCAGTGGCTCGGTCTCAGCTCCCTGCAACCTCCCCCTCCCAAGCCCTACTGATCCTTCCACCTCAGCCTCCTTGAGTAGCTGGGACTACCGGCATGTGCCACCATGCTTGGCTACTTTTTTGTATTTTTGTAGAGATGAGATTTTGCCATGTTGCTGATAGTGGTCGTGAACCCCTGAGCTCAAACAATCTGCCCACTTTGGCCTCACAAAGTGCTGAAAGTACAGGTGTGAGCCACCACACCCAGCCATCTTTTGATCTGTTTACCCAACTTCTGACAATGGTATTTTCCTTGGGAGACAAGGTAGAGTAGATATTAGGGACTCTGGGCTCTAGGAATGCACTGAATTTTTTGACTTACATCTTAATAACTTATACACATCCAATCTAGGGGGGATCCCAGTTTCTTATCTGATAAATGAGGATAATAATACGATTGACTTAAATGGATTGGTATGAAATAATGATGTGAAATGCTTAGAATAGTGCCTGGCCCATAGTAAGCTCCCACTAAATGTTCATAAAGAATAATGTCAACAGACAATGCTTCTAAATCTCACGCATGTTGCACAGGATGCTAAAATTTTCTTGGAAGTCACGCAGTGCCATGGACTAGAATTAATTCAGAGAGACAGGGTCACAAAGGAGGACAACACAGGAACCACCTGAGTATTCATTTTGCACCAGCAATTGCACTTGGGCCTGGGGAAATAGCACTTGGAAGCAGTGGGTATACTCCATGGCCCCCTGCCCCTGCAGCATCTGAGTCTAATTGTGCAAATGACATTGAACACATGATAAAACATGCTGGTAAAGCTTCACGGAAGGTACATCACACAGAAGGACATACCCAGGAAAGGGCTGTGGGACTCACCCTATGGCTCTCTGCCCAACTGCGCAAAAAAAAAAAAAAAAAAAAAAAAAAAAAAGAATCAAGGCCTGCAGTTGCTTACACAGACTCAAAATATAGCAGCTTTCTCAATTAGAAAGAAAAAAAAAAGCAACTTGTGCAGAATATGAACCTCCAAGGAGTTTTAAAGGGCATTTCATAAATCACTGTTTCACATGGTTCCAAGTAAGAGACTCGGATTCATGGTTGCTTTCTCATTTGTCAACTGAAAGTATTTATTAAAACACGCAAGATGTTTAGAAACTTGCATAACCACTTATAACCTATTAGTGAAATATCCAATTACACGCCTGGTGTCTTCATTTACTTCTAAACCAAATACTTGGAGACCTGGACTGAGTCACCCTTGCTAATCCTGCTACATATACCTCCTGTATCCCAGCAGAGCTGAATTTCCACAGTAGTTATAGACAACAGTTGGTGATGCCTATTAAATACTCAATATGTGCTCTGAAGAGTGACACACAGTTTGTGGGTACTATTTCACTCACAAGAATGTTATAAAGTGAACACTAATGTTGCCTTATCTGTACAATTAGTGTTCTGTGCAATGAGTGTACACATAAGGCAATCTCTAATTGTACAGATAAGGTAATCCGGTCTTAAAGTGGTTAAATCACTGATACGAGTTCCGAGGGCTGGCACCCAAGTCATCTCATTCCAGAGCCACAAACTCTTGACTACAATGTTACTTATCCATGAACTATCTTGAACTGTGGAGTCTAATTCTCTACCCATACAGTCAACATCAGTAGAAATGCAGCTGAACATCAGTTATGATGGAAATTAGTAATATCCCACTGAAAACTCCATGTCTTAAAGCACCAAGATGGCCTCATAATCATCTCTACACAATTTGTTCCTGTATAACATATCTAGATGGCTGATGTGAACATGGTTAGCTTTTGCTTGACTTACCCAGGCCAGAGTGATACATACTCATTAGGCAAAGCGCTGCCAATACTGTCATGAAATTATTCACCAGAATCCAACTTGTGGATTCCTCCAAGACCATGATATTAGCAACTAAAAAACCGGCCCCTATGCATGTTCAGAAATCTGTCCACTAATCACTTATAAATCCATATGATGTTACCAATAATTAAATTACACTATTTAAAAATTCATCCTGGTGTCATTAGCAATCTTCCCAGAAACTGGCACAAAAGAAAAAACAAAAAGAGAAAATAAGATACAATGAAAGAAAGGAGAAGAATCGCAGGAACAGATTCTGCAACGGAATTGAATTTTCCTCCTAAAATTGGTTTGTTCTACATGACAACCCCTCGCCCTTCTAAAAATCGCACATCTTCCTTTACACTGTGTTCATATTCAAAACAACATTACACCCATATCCATAAGTCAGTACGACAGACTACCAAGAGGGAAGGTTTCCTCGGAACTGTTACAGCGTATTGGGTAAATACATATTCGGTACACATTCTAATTTTGAAAAACACGTTATTTACTTACTAGACTGTAACAGTTCTACTGAATGGTTACAGACTACCAGGTAAATATGTATTATGGAATGCATGCATACTAATTCTGAAACCATGGATCCTTTACCCAGCAGACTGTAACATTCTGGTCTGCTGTGGACAGCCCCTGCCCCCATGAATCATTTCCCTAGCGGACAACAGGGAACCTTTCCAGTCATTTGCTTGGGTGTGAAGCATATTCATTTTAAGGAGGGAAGCCTTCCAGACTAGTATCCAATTTCTTTCTGTTAGAAATATCAAAGTTCATAGACTGCAAATTAAAACAGGACTAATGAAAAACAGCTGCACATAGCAACAATTAGGTAGATAATTCAACTTAAGCCTCCGGTTGGAGGGCACGTTTGAAGTCATCTTTAAGTGGATGGATACAAGTTGAAATTTGCACATTGACTATCTACAGCACATGCCTCTGAGGGATGAATGCCAACTAGCATCATCTTGATGTGGCCTGCATTCATTTTATCCTTTCACATTGAATATTTATTGGACAGCAACATGCCAAGCACTAGGCTTGATCTTGGAGATTCAATGAAGAGCAAGACAGATAGTACTCCAGCCCTCTTAGAGCCTACAGTCTATGGGAGAGACAGACACCAACCATATAATCGCAAAAGTAAGTACATGGCTATAAATTGCATTAAGCATCCTCAAAATCAATTTTCAATGCAGAAGTTCAAATCATTCATTTGAAATGTAAGTCCAAGACCCTATTTTACTCGAGTAAAATCCAAAGGCCCTGAATGTCTACAAGTCATATGTGGCTTGCACCTCCTCCTCACCTTGCTTCTTCCCTCAACTCATTCCCTGCTATTTTCTGCTCCACTCCCTCTGGCCCTTCTATTGTCCCTTGAACAGAGGACTACTCTCACGACTTACATCTTTTGCTTTGACTATTTTCACTGCCTGGAATGTTCTTCTTCCAAATTCCAGGCAGCTGGCTCTGTGCCGAAATGTGACCTTCACAGTGAGACCCACCCCGGCCCCCTCCTCCTCATTTAAAATTGCTATGGATTCTTCCACCCCTGCTCTCCTGCCCTCCTCATCCTTTTCTGTCTCGGTTTTCTTTTTTTCCATAGCACTGCTCATGTTCTAACATAATTTGCTCAGGTATCATGCACACTTTTCACTGTTTTTCTCCCCAACTAGAATATTGACTTCATGAGGGCTTGACTCCCCCCACCCCAATACATGGCAAAGAAATTGATTACCATGCATGGGGAGAATAACAGAGTGATGATTACACCATCACACAATGTGATACAGAAGGTTATATATCCTCCTTCTTAGGGGAAAGGGAGATGGGAAAGCATGGATCATTTTAGCATAGGTAGTAAGTGATTTTTACGGGAACTCAATGGGCTTGAAGAACAATGGCCTATGACAAAAGTCTGTTCATGTGTGTTGGAAGACATCAGTCTTTCTTCCTGCAATATGGGTTCAATTAATGATAACTCAGGGAAGGAACTAGAGGTTCTTGTTTTCTTCTTTGGTGGGTCGAGACTTCAGGCAGATAAAGGAGCTTCAGGGAACAACTTCAGTTTGTCATCTTTACACCAACAAGTTGCAAATGCAGGAAGAGCGCCTGGCACGTAGTAGGTGTTCAATATATAGATATAGAGAGATACAGATATATAGACACACACAGATTAATAGAGGGATATATATACACACAGATATATATGTATGTGCATATTTGTGTGTGTGGGTATATATTCACATGTATGTGTGTATACATGTGTGTATGTGTGTGTGTGTGTATATATATATACACCCACCTGTCCCATTTTCCAGTGTCCTTCCAATATGACAGGTGACTCAAGTCATACAGTTCAAAAAGCTTCCCATTTCCTGAACAGAAAATTCATGTTTTCTCAAAAAATGCAAAGTTCAGGATAAACTCTTCTCCTCTGTCTAAAAGAGAAGATGGCACTGAGATGAGCTCAGCAGTGATACCAGCAGCTGTGTGTGGATCTGTATCTATATATGTATATATACGTGTGTGTATATATATACACACATATACACACATACATATACATGTTCTTCATACATGTGAGAGAAACAGACTGACAGAATGAATATACCCCTGTTTGGGTGTTTTGTTTAATTAACCACTTTTGGTTATAAGGCACAACTTATCTAGACACTGACATGACATGTGACTGTGTGTGTGTGTGTATATATATAAAAATATATATACATAATTATATATTATAAATATTTATAATATACTATAGTTTATATATTTATATATTATAATTATATATTATATATAATTATTTATATATTATAATTATATATTATATATAATTATTTATATATTATAATTATATATTATATATAATTATTTATAATATATTATAATTATATATAATATATATAAATATATATTATATACACACACACACAGTCATATATATACTGATACATATAGTTTCTCACACACAGACACATATATATGTATATATAAACTGGAGGAAAAGTACAAGGAACTATGAGACCAAATATGGACATATTCTCATCTATCTTAGGGAGTTGGAGTTGCTTTAAGGGTGGGAATTCCAGGAAAGACTTTCCTGGGGGAAGTGGCATTCTTGAGCTGAGATTGAAAGGAGAAGTAAAAGCTAACTCTGCAAAGGTTGTGGTGAGGCGGGAGGGGCCCATTCCAGACAGAGGGAGCAGAATGCTCACAGCATCCCATCAGCAGGAGCTGGGTATGTTTGGGGGAATAAAAGACAGTCAGCATGGCTGCAAGGCAAGAGCTAGTGGGCTGGAGGATTTAAGACAAGGGGTGGGGAAAGCACGTTCATCATCTTAACTGAAACATACTCTTCACCTGTGTGAGAGTGGGACGGACTGAAGGAATGAATAAGCACCAGTTTGGGTGTTTTGTTCTGTTTAATTAGCCATCTTTGGTTATAAGGCACAATTTATCTAGACATTGACATGACAGCTGCCGTGTCCCCAGGACAAAAGCCAAAAGCCCCATGTGTCAATTTGTAGGGAAAACTTTTGAAAGTCATGACAAAGTTCTACATCAGGCGGCTGATTCTCCAATGCCCTTCCAACATGACAGGTGACTCAAGTCATACAGCTCAAAAAGCTTCCCATTTCCTGTCAGGAAATCCATGTTTTCTTAAAAAAAATAAACAAATAAATAAAAATAAAAAATGCATAGTTCAGAATAAACTCTTCTCCTCTTTCTAAAAGAGAAGATGGCACTGAGCTGATCTCAGCAGGGGTGCCAGCAGCAGTGGCAGTAGCAGCGGCTGTGACAGCGGCAACATGCTCTGTAAGGCCTCTTTCTTATTGTCGATTTGCAAAATGCTTTCTCTGATTGCCTCTGACAATGGGAGGTGGGGACGAGTCACATAAAGTCATTTCACCCATCACTAACCCAACACACCTGCACATTACCCTCCAGCTCTATCACACTCCTCCCAGGCTTCTGGGCAACAGACAGTTTTTGAAAGACTTATAAAGCACTGATTTGGAGTACATAATAACTTAATATCAATTTAAGTGACTAATATTTAGAGCCTTAAAAAAGAGCCTAATTTATGAAAAATATATCTCCATTTTCCTAGAAAATGTTTCACAGTGACAGCAACGTATTCCACGAGCAAAAATGAGGTTGTTGCAAGAAAGAATTTAATTAAGATGAGTTGGGCACGCCATAAGCAGTATATAGCTGAAGAAGCATCGGTGAAGTACTTAACACACCGAAGGGGAGAATACACAATATTAAAATGACCAATAAATTAGCCTACAAATCTATTTAGCTCTACATTTGTCCTGCACCACCAAATAAAACATTGCCTTGAAATGGAACCGTCTGAGATTTTTCACAGCAAATCAATTTATACCGAGGAAGGAAAATGCTTATGCAACTTCTGGGCTGCAGTTTGCAATGAGATACTCGGTACAAAGGAGCATTTTCCCCTTCTCCATTTCATCAGAGAGAGAATGGGAATTAATCAGCGATACTTAACTACCCTTTCAACAGGACTTCGGCAACACCCACAGAAACACTTCATTTCTTTCAACATTTCTGAACAACAGACAGCCGCCAACTTTTAGTAATTCCATATATTACCGCAGACTGTGAAAAAGGACGTTAAATCACAAGACGGATGACAATGTAATAAATTAGAGAAATTGTGGCTGTTACTGTGAAATCTTCCTGTCCCAGTCTGGTTCACATCTCCATTTCTTGATGTAATACAATTTGAGTATAATTATTGGCAATTATTTTCAAAGCATTCATAAGATTTTCCCCCACTGTGAAAGCAAGATTCTGCTTTATATCCTCTTTTTAATCTTAATTCACGGGTGTCATGCATCAGCCACAAAAGAAGGGCGTGGTGATTCCAAAATGTCTGTTTTGCCACATTGTTCTTTCCCACTTTTTTATATTATATAAAATTGTATATTATTATATAATTATTATATATTTATAGGAATTATTATAATTATATTATAATTATATAATTATGTATTATTATATAATTGTATATTATATAATAATTATATTATTAGTATATTATATAATAATTATATTATTATGTAATTATAATAATTATATAATATTAATGTATATTAAATTATATAATATTAATACATATTATTATATATTAAGCCAAAAGCCCCATGTGTCAATTTGTACGGAAAACTTTTGAAAGTCATGACAAAGTTCTACATCAGGTGGCTGATTCTCCAATGCCCTTCCAACATGACAGGTGACTCAAGTCTCAAGTGACTCAAGTCATACAGTTCAAAAACTTTCCCATTTCCTATCAGGAAATCCATGTTCTCTTAAAAAAAATTACAATATATAATAATATACAATTATATAATAATACATAATTATATAATACATTATATAATATATAATAATAATTATATAATTATAATATATATTAGATTATATAATACATATTATATATATTATATATTATATATAATATATTATATATTACATATTCTATAATCCATATTATAAAATAACATATTATATAATATATAATAACATATTATATAACATATATTATAAATATTTAATACATGGCTCGGCAATGCACAACATAAACGTCAGCTCTGGGATCATCCAGTTAAGTGAAATCCCCTCTACTCCTCCTCAGAAGATAGTCACCAGTCTTGCCATGGTAGCAAAGAAGGATCAAAATATAACACCTGCATTCACATGAGTCCCTTCGGGTCTAAGTCATAAGAAATTTACTATTAATTTATTTTCTGCCACTTTCTCTTTTAAATGCAACTTTCTAGGGAAGATCACCACAATGCATCTAATTGTCTGTATCATGTCGTTATAACAAAACAATTTGGCCATGGCACTGTGGCATCATCTCAATACATGCCATCCTATCTCACGCTATATATTAATCTAAAATGCAATCGGGAAAATGACAAGAACGTCTCCTAATGGAACACCCAGTGAATGGCTGATTTGCCTTTCATTGTCTGTGGACCTTATTGCGCCGTGGACTTCCTGGGAACAAATGAGACCTCAGAGGCAACATGTTTTCATTTTATCACATTTATTTAAGATGACCGAGGACAGTACCCAATATTTATTCACCACATTCAACATTTGCCATCATCAGAATAAAAGCAGAGCCGGCACAGTTTGAACAACATCTGGTAATTCCAAAGAGATAGTGTCACTTGAAGAACAAATGAACCTTTAGTTAATAAAATCTCCCCCTGACTGACAAAGATGGCTTTTTGTACACATGCAGGATCTGTGATAAGTAGATAGAGAGACGGTGATAAAGAACACCCAATTCCTACAGCGGGAAGTCAATGCCGCCCACGTTTAAATAAAGACAGGGATTATTACTGGTCTTTTATGAATCATGATAAATTAAATGTCCTGAGTTCTGGAAGGATAAAAGATTTAAATTATAATTCCGAAGGCTACGGGAGTTTCGCTAGTCTCAAAATGCCCTCATGCCTCAAAGTAAGACTAATATTACAAAGGACAAAAAAAAATGTAGTTGGTTCCAATAAAGAACCCCTTTCATCCAATAATGCCAGATTAGAGTCGATCATCCTATATTCCGAATGCCTATGATCCCCATCCCTTATGCAGCCAATATTTAATGATAATTGACTAATAACCAGACACTGTGCTAGTCACGTGCATTTAATAGTGAGAAAATGTCTAGAATAGGCAAGTCTGTCTAAATGTCAATGCAACTACACACAAGTGTCTAAACAGAGACAAACACACAATGGATCGAATGGTATCCTTTAATACATGAAGAACTAGACTTCTGACTACTGTATGGTCAAAAGTCATATTTCATCAAGCTTTTTCATTACCATACCATTGGAATTGATGGGTTTTATAACTACTGATCACGCCCCATGGATAGGATTTGGGTGAAAGGAAATTAATTAAAGAGAAGGCCTTTATATACTTGGATCTCAGCTAATACGGAATACAGGGAACATTCTCTGGTCTAGGACTCCTGATTTTAAAAGAGTATTTATGGTAGAAACACAGACAGTACTGGACATAAAAAGTATGAGGCATAGGAATGGAGGCACCCACTTATCCTCCTTCCCTGTGTTTCCATGTGCAAGAATTTTTCTAGCATAATATTCTGGGCCTCTCCCCAGCTTCTCATTCCACCATGCGTAAGAAGGAATGGTTTATCAAATTGGTTACTTTGGGGAAAGAACCTAGATGTACTCAGGCTAGTCACTTACCCTATGTCAAATTCTCCAGCTGGCAGAAAAAGTGTACTCTCGGCTGCTTTCTCAGCCACAGCACTCATGAGTGAGAGAGAAAGCAAGAGAACAAGACAGTGAGAGACAGAGAGAGAGAGAGAGAGAGAGAGAGAGAGAGAGAGAGACTGTGTGTGTGTGTCTGTGTGTGTCTGCATGTGTGTGTGTCTGCATGTGTGTCTGCGTATGTGTGTCTGTGTGTATTGGAGGCCAGGGGACGGACTGAAGGTTTCCACACTTTCAGTGACTGATGGGCAAGTCTGCACAAATCAGGAGAATACAAGGAAGCCCATTTGGCCATACCTATAAAGTTTGGTTTATTTAATAAGTGAAAACCTTTTTGTTTTCTTGTTTAGAAAAACAGTTTTATTGAGATAGAGTTCATAAACCACAAAATTCACGAATTCAGGGTACGCAATTCAGTAGCTTTTAGTATATTCACACAGTGGTGCCATTATCACCACAATTTAATTTTAGAACATTTTTTATTACCCCGGGAGGAAAGCCTTGTGCACATTTGCAGTCCATGCTCCATCCCTAGGCAATGACTAATCTACTTCGCATCTCTACAGACTTGCCTGTTCCCAACACGTCACGGGGATGGGATCAGAACCTGAAAAACATTAGGCTAAATGAAAAAAGATTGTTTATTTCCTTTTGCCTTCCTGCCCAGCTTCTTTCTCAGTTGGTTCTTACTCAGTAGGGAAATAAAGGGATGCTATTTCTTAAACCCCTAGAGTTACCACATATCTAAGATGGTTTCTTGTGCCCCATTTTGCCAATTTCTAATTACTTCTTTAACACTTTGCTACTTTCATTTTGCACGGATATTAAACTGTTAAGGTTAGCACTTATTTTATCCATTCATTCATCCATTCATACTTTCAAAACATATTTATTCATCCCTAATCTGTCTGCCAGACCCTGGGGTTTCCAAAATGAATAAACCCCAGTACCTGCCCTCTGGAACTCACACTTAATTTGTTGGGAATGATTTAGGTACAAAGTTGTGTAAAATCTATAAAACTGACTCCCGGGAAGGTAAATCCAAGGACTCTTGTCAATTCATGATGAGATTTGGCACCATCCACGGGTTGCTGTCTCCATGAAATTCCTTCTACCCTTTAGGAAACTGTCCCTCCCTGGTTCACCCACCACCTCTCCTATCACTTTTTGCTGTCCTTCTCTCCTCCATTCTTCTAACCATTCATAGAAGTGGCCCTTCCTTAAAACAAATCCTCTTTTCTTCCTTTTCTATCATCCTGTCCTGGGAGACATCGTCCATTCCCACCGCATCTACTCTTACCTCCATGTCAACCTGTGAGTAGCACAAAGGTGAGTAAGATGTGGTTAGATAGACTTAGTGACAATTGGATGTTGGATGGTACGTTTGAGGTACATGTACTTGTTTGGACTGGTGTAGGTGGCACCAATTTCTACCAAGTATTTCCATGTTTCCCTTGCCAATGATCGATTAGCTAACTTATCTCAAAAAAAGCATTATTCTCCATTCTGTCCATCCTTGATAAACGTTCCCTGAGTAGTCCTATACACGCCACACATTATCCCCAGCATTTGCTGCCTACGCCTGCACTTCACGATCTTTTTTTCAACCCAAAAGCTGCTGTCTGCTCTAAATCGGTGGCGACTTCATGGAAACTCTTGATTTATAGTGATGACCCTTCTTGCCTGTTCACATCTCAAATCCATAGAGTGAGAAGAGCCGCAGAAATATTTATTCAGACAGATAAAATCCTCCCTATTTAACAGAACTGACTTCCATGACCAGTGGGCACATCCTGTTACCTAGGGACGCTTTCATGGGATTACACACTGAGACTCTGGCTATAACAGGAAGTTGCTGCCACTGAAGTATCAAAACAAATAATAATAAAACCAGCCCTCAGAGAACTTGCAGGGAGTAGCTGATGCTTTTTAATTTTTTAAATTTTTAATTAGAAAAGATTGTAACACAGATACCAGGAATATGTAATCTAATAACATACTATACATTTTGTTATATTATGTATAACACAAAACAGAATATACTACCAGACATACTCTATACTATATATTTATAATATATATCTTACACATAATACATTGATACAGACTACATATAATTGTATGTGTGTGTATATATATGTGTGTGTGTGTGTATATTTTCTACATACTTTTTGGTATAAATGTACACATGTGCATGTGTATATCACATAATTACACATTTCTGCAACAAAGGGAATATAACAATTTTGTATCTGTTTCCCTTTTCCAAGGATGCCAAAATTCAGAAGGTAAAAGAATGACGAATCAAACCTCAAAATTCCTCAAGCATTCTTGTTCATCATTGTCATCGATGCACACAACACTGGGATAATGGATAACATTTATTCAGCAATTACCATACACCAGGCAAACATCTGAATACTTCGTAGGTAGTATCTCCTTCAATCTTCACCACAAATCCAGGAACTGGGCATTATTATTCCATTTTGCAGATTACATTACTAAGTTTTAGAGAACTATAGAGACTAGCCCAAGGTATCACAGCAATTCCACCCAGAGTCTGTCAGACCCCAAAACTGGGCTCTGATTCGCCGGTCTGATTGGTTTCCTGATATTAGTTATTCTCTTTCCTTTTAAAGAAAAAGGGCTGCCCTACTTCAAATACTTTCACTATTACTCTATTCACTGGTCTAATTCAACTTAAAGGAGGACTTTCAAAGGTATGGATATTTACAAGATGTGTTCTAACTTTTTTAAATGTGGGCATAGCTTAGCCACACACAAGAACATTATTGTCCCAGCAAGAAGCAGTAAGTCATGAAGTGACTGCTTAAGCATAACCTGTTACCAAGCAAAGGTGGGAGGCATGGAAATTCATCCTTTCCTCTCTTGCTGAACTGATAGATGTTCTGAATTGACTGGTAATGGGATATGACTGGAAGATGAGAGGCAAATCCTTCTGAAATCCAAATGACTCTCAGAAATTTAAAAAGCAGACTGGATCCTGAAGGACACTGAGCTGAAGGCTTTTCCCACTCTGAAATGACCAAGGCACTGAGCGAGAAGAACCATCTTGGCAGAATGTGAGATGTAATTGTCATGATAATCACAGTAGCTTTGATGTCCTGGTTGGAAAAGGACCATCTCAGCTGTCCACAACTGCTGCCTTATTATCAATCATCAAAAATGGATACATTATTCATTTTGGCTCTAATCTATTAATAGTCTTATCTGTAGCTGTATGAGCTACACGTTCCCAGGCAAGCTTTTACAGAATTCCATATTTTAAGTGTTCTTAACATCAAGTACCTCCTCTTCAGATCAATTATGTCATAATTTACATTTTAAATGTTATCATTTGATGAATGTATGTGCTACCAGCCTGCAGCCTTCATGAGCCAATAGCTACATGTAATAGCTGTCATTTGCTAAATGGTTACTTATGTTAGACAGTGTAAAATCATTAGATCCTTTAGTCTTCACAATAGCTCTGTGAAGTAGCCCTTTATTCCCATTTTACAGGCAGGAAAATTGAGGCATAGAGTTGTTAAACAACTACTCTGAGATCTCACTGGTAGTAAGAGGCAGCCCCTAATTGGACCATCCCAGTAGCAAAGCTCCAACCATGAGGGCAGCAGTCACATACGTATTTACTCATTACATGTGTCCAACACATAGCAGATGCTACATAATATTTGCTGAATTAATGAGAAGCTGTTTATCCTGAGTTGGGCTAGATCTATATAGACATACGGGGAAGCCCCTTGCTTTGTGTTATTCTCGGAAGTTGAGCTCTGTAACCCAAAACTCAGAGCCATTATCACATAAAATGGGTCCAGGTGTGGCAAAATTCCTAGGGCCCCCAAGAGAAACAAAATCCATATCCGCCTCTGCAGTCAGCTGACTGTTCTTTGCTCCTCCAAACTATCAATAGCTACACTCATATTCCCATAAGTGAACACAGCCATACCCAACTGATAACTTGAGTTGCCCAAGTATTCACACCCTCTTTTAGTCTTGTCTGGGAAGAACTCACCAGAATTAAATATTTATTTAGTGCCAGGCATTGTTCTAATGAATGTGAAGTACTGAAGCAAGAATCACAAAACGGTACTCTGTTTCTCAAGAAAGACATAAATTCTCAGAAACTAAAACTGAAGTAGGTACATTCTAAGTATTTTAAGAAGAATAACAATTTCAATGGGGATGCAGAAGAAGAAACTGATTTTGGCTCATGCTGGAAAAAGCTCATGAAGAAGCAAAGAATTAGAAGTATACCATGAAGGCTGGGCATAGTGGCTCATGCCTGTAATCCCAGCACTTTGGGAGGCCAAGACAGGTGAACCACTTGAGGTCAGGAATTCAAGACCAGCTTGGTCAACATGGTGAAACCCCATCTCTACTGAAAATACAAAAATTAGCCAGGCATGGTGGCAGGTGCCTATAATCCCAGCACTTTTGGAGGCCTAGGTGGACAGATTGCTTGAGGCCACAAATTGGAGACCAGCCTGGCCAACGTGGTGAAGCCTTGTCTCTACTGAAAATATAAAAATTAGCCGGGCCTGGTGGCACACGCCTGCAGACCCAGTTATTTGGGAAGCTGAGGCAAGAGAATTGTTGAACCTGGGAGGCGGAGGTTGCAGTGAGCTGAGATCATGCCACTGCACTCCAGCGTGTGCTTGTGTTTCCTTCTGTTTTCGGATTGACCTAAACTCTTTTACTTTGGAGAACCACCCTTGCCCCATTCTACATCTGCCTATTTCATTTAGTTAGAGCTGTATTCCCCTCATTCTTACCTTACTCTGTGGGTCATGAGGCTCGAGATCAGCCACTCAGAAAACTCCAGCCCTACTGTCTACAGAGTTGCTCAGAAGTAGGCACAGGACTCAAATTAGCCAATCAGAACCTTCCCTAGAATTTTCCGCAGTATCTTCAAGAGGATGCTTTCCTCCTCCCTCCTCCCCTCCTCCTCCTCCTTCCTCCCCTCCTCCTCTTCCCTCCTCCCTTTATTTGGAGAAAGAGTCTTGCTGTGTTGCCCAGGCATGATCTCAGCTCACTGCAACCTCCAACTCCCAGGTTCAAGTGAATCTCCTGCCTCAACCTCTTGAGTAGCTGGGATTACAGGTGCCACCACCATGCTCAGCTAATTTTTGTACTTTTAGTAGAGATGGGGTTTCGCCGTGTTGGTCAGGCTGGTCTCAAACTCTGACCTCAAGTGATCTGCCCACCTAGGCCTCCCAAAGTGCTAGGATTACAGGCACGAACCACTGCACCCAGCTGAGTATGCTAACTTCTCAGTGACTATGTGTGGAAGAAACTTGCCAATGCCTGGTACCAAAAGAGGAAGCAGATCTGAGAGAATCAGAGATCTTGTGACATCAGCCATGCCTGAAGTCTACCCTTTGTGCTTCCCAGTTCTATAATCTAATTCTCTTTTTCCTTGAGCTTATTTGAAACTTTATTCATGTTTTATTTGTATCTTTCTCATCCCTGTGACTCCCTGGAGAGTTTACTTGAAACTCAAAAAAAATTCTTTTTTCACTTGGAACTGAAGGAATTCTGAAGAAATCAATGTGTAAACATCCTTGTAACTTTGTACATTCTAATTCTGTGCTGGTTGTGGCTTCCCTTCTCATAACAAAACCCAGAAAGCCCGAAGAGACACTACAGACCCCCAACAATTTGATATTGAGACCCCCACCTTTGGAATTCTCATTTTTTTCTTTTAAGCATCACACTGTTTTCTAAACTGCCAAAATAATTCAAATGATCTCGGACACCACAGCTTGTTTGACAGTTGCTGACATCTAGCCAAACAAAACAAAAGTTTACAAGACTGATGGAGATTATAAATAAAGGATTGCAATACCCAAGACTCACAATATTCAAGGCATGTCAGTAAAGTGACATGTTTAACTGGATTAAATGTAACCCAGCCTTCACTATGTGAAATATGTATATCCTTTAAAGAATTGAAGTTAATAGTAGATCCTGCAATTCGTACCACAATGAACAGTGTGAGCTTGTCAATAAGAAAATAGAGGGCCGGGTGCGGTGGCTCAAGCCTGTAATCCCAGCACTTTGGGAGGCCGAGATGGGCGGATCACGAGGTCGGGAGATCGAGACCATCCTGGCTAACACGGTGAAACCCCGTCTCTACTAAAAAAATACAAAAAAATAGCCGGGCGAGGTGGTGGGCACCTGTAGTCCCAGCTACTCGGGAGGCTGAGGCAGGAGAATGGCGTGAACCTGGGAGGCGGAGCTTGCAGTGAGCTGAGATCCGGCCACTGCACTCCAACCTGGGCGACAGAGCGAGACTCCGTCTCAAAAAAAAAAAAAAAAAAAAAAAAAAAGAAAATAGATAATAAGGGCTATGATTAAAGGACTTTCAGTGTACATGCCTTGTCATAGGTCTTCTCTACGTTTCCCAGCTAAGGGTCTGTCATAGCCTCGCTGGCAGTCTGGGGTTTAATCAGCATCCTAACTGTGAGAAATGCTGGGAATTAAATACCATTCCTTTCCAGAGTTCAAAGAAGTCACATTTGAAGGCAGAGGTTTAGATGCAAATACGAAAGAGATTTTGAGGGGAAAAAAAAATCACACATGGCCAGGAAGCACCCCGGTCCAAACAAAATGTATCCCAGAGTAGATTTTCTCTAATCTCTGCTTTAGAAAGATCAGCTATCTCGTTTGAAACCTCGAAAAGCGATCACATTTACTATATTTCTAGAAGTCTGTAAGTCATGACTGTTTCTTCCTTTTCCCCTCCCTCAGGAGAGAGAGAAAAAAAGGTGTTATTCTGCCTGCCTTCCAGGAAGATTTCATGAATATCTCAATAACAACAACAAAAAAAGAAAAAAATAACCACAATTTGTCTGTTCTGTTATCAGCAATTAAAGATACTTTATCTAGTTACTATGGAAGATGGCACCATTCGACAATCATCTCTGACAAACTGATCATTATCAGTAATTTATTACCAGTTTCTTAGTTAATTATCCTCAGGAAGGAGAGCAAAAATCATTTGTATAGAAAATAAGTAGTCATTAACAACAGTGGAATTTGTTGGGAATGTGATTATAAATCACCAGCCGGGACTGGTAATGATTCCTAGGAAGAAAGAGGAGGAAGAAAACACAGACACTATATCCAACTTTAGGGAACTATTCTGGGGAAAGAGCATTTTAGAATAAACTTTTTTCCCACCAATTAAAATGAAGAATGGCTTGCCTCTTAGTAAAAGAGTGCCAGACACTTTATTCTCAATGCAGCAGAGTTGGGCAGGGGAAGAACCCATTTCTGCTTCAGCAGGCAGAGCTCGTAATAATACACGCGCTCAGGCACTTTAAAATTCTGCCTCTCCTGGCTAAGCTCACTTTGAGCCAAGAAAAAGGGCCCCACTTCACTCTTTGAAAGTTAATTGAATCTATGGACCACGCTTTGACTTGAAGGTTTGAAAACTGTCTGGTCCACAAACCAAGCGTGGACTTAGGAGGCAAGATCTGTATTTGAACTTGTTATTGCCAATTGCAAGCTCAGAATCTTTGGGCCTATTATGGAGCCTGTGATCCCATTTGTGAAAATGGAATAGGATATGTATCTGCTAGGGGTTAAGCCATGTCCCCTCAAAAAGACATAAACCTTTAACCAGGATATCTATCTGCTAGGGGTTAAGCCATGTCCCCTCAAAAAGACAGATAAACCCTTAACCTCAGGTACCTGGTAATGTGACCTTGTTTGCAAATAGAATCTACAGAAAGGAATCAAATGAAGATGAGGTCAGTAGGGTGGACCTGTCCTTATAAGGAGAAATGTGGACACAAAGACAGACATAGACAGAAGGAAGATGATGTGAAAACACCCAGGGAGAATGCCACATGACAATGGAAGCAGACAGAGGTGCTATGGAGCTGCCAATCACAATATGCCAGAGATTGCTATCACACCAGGAGTCAAAAGAAGCAAGGCAGAATTCCCCTAAAGGTTTCAGAGGGAGCATGACTCAGCTGACACCTTGACTTTGGGCTCCTTGGCCCAGAATGGTGAGGCAATAAATTTCTGTCATTTTTAGCCACCCAGTTTGTGATACTAACTAATACACTATCTTACAAGGTCTTTGTGCAGATTAGGCAAGGAAGGGCTTAGAATGTACTCGGGAGAAAGTCTGACAGGTGATATGAGTGACATGAAAATGCTTGCTCAAGAGCTTCATAAATGATGACCCTACCTAGACAAACAATACGTTTTTAGACCAAGCTTGTCCAACCGATGGCCCACAGGTCACGTGTGCCCCGGGATGCCTTTGAATGTAGCTTAACACAAATTCATAAGCTTTCTTAAAACATTATAATATTTTTCTGTGATTTCTTAAATAGTTCATCAGCTATTGTTAGTGTTCGTGTATTTTACGAAGAGTCCAAGACAATTCTTCTTCTTCCAATGTGGCCCAGAGAAGCCAAAAGATTGGATATCCCTGTTTTAGACAACAGTACACAGAGAGTGTCTACCATGTGCAATACTCAAGTTGAGAGAGCTTTAGGCTTGGCATCAGACACTTGGGATTCAGACCCTATTCTTCCATTTCCAAGTTTTCACCACAGTCGGCTTTGGACTACTCTTCTATAGCTTTGAGGCCGTCCAGTATATGCCTTTCTCACAAAGCCGCCACAAGCCTGAAGTTGGAAAATGCACATTATATAAGCCCTTTGTAGTCTGAAGCACCTTTTATTCAGCAATGCCACTAAGATGGGTTCTGGGGACACCATGGTGAGTAACTTAACAAGCACCATGCCAATGAATCTGCAATTAGTCCAGTGAGATCTTTGGGGGTGGTGAGCAGTTATTGGAGGGATTGGGAATTGCCTTTCTGCAGAATCTAAACTGAGATGTGACACAAGAGTGGGCCTTGCCAAGTGACCATGACCCGAGGCACCCTCTGGCAGAAGGAAAGGTACACGTCTCCAGGGCTGGAACAGAAATGACATGGAGGACAGTGTGTTGAAAGCCCTAGGAATAATGACCTGGAGAGAAAGAGAGAGAGAGGGGTGGGAGAGGAAGGCAAGAGGCCAGATGAAACGGGGATTACAGGCCAAGTTATCAATTTTTATTTTACATTTGGGTTTTTATTCAAGGCTAAGAGGGGGGAAAGATGGGGAAAGGTAACCTGATTTGAATATTAAAAGGATCAACCTATCACAAAAAGATTGGATCTGAAGGCAAGGAAAAGAGGGAGACCAGTTAGGAGGCTTGCAGTCCAGACGCAGGTAGTTTCGATTAAAGTGGCAATAATGGCGCTAGGGAAAAAGTGCGCAGATTTTTAGATATCGTTTGGAGGAAAGCCATTATTATTACTTTTATCTCTTAATTTAATTCAACTCAGTCCTATTGGAATGCCTTCTGTCACTTCCCTGACAGATGGTCAGCCTATAAAAAAAAGATTCATTAGTTTAAACTGAATAACCTATGCTTAATCACCCTTTCCCTCATCCTCTATATGAAAATAAACTCTTAACTAATAATCATAAAAAGCAGACACGTGCAAACAATGGTCCTGGGCAAAGGTAACGGATTCCAAGTTGGATCAAGCCCCATCATAATATCGTTGGTAGTGGGTGCCCTTCGCTGACTAATCTACGTGCTCAGCATCATTTAATTTTCACAATATCTTTGAGAGAGGAGTATTATCTCCATTTGACAAAGACGGAAACTGAGGTTTGAAAAGGCAAACTTATACAGAGACCCACAGTTAGCATGGGGTGGATACGCAGTAAGTAAAACTGAAGGTATGATCCTCAAATCCATCAAATCTCTTCTATGGACCCATGAAGTTAATGAAAAGAGCATTTGAATCAATAAGATCGAATGCTAAGAGAAAACAATATGAAGAGAAAACAATACTCAATCATGAAGAGATCAGAGTTGAATTCGCATGAACAATTTCCTATGAGGTCCTATCAAACAGTAAATTACAGGGCCTCCCGGAACATCCGTTCTCCTAAGCTGGACAGCAAAGCCAAGAACTAATTTAGGTACAAATGTTTCCCAGGTGTTCCTCCGATTGGAAGAGGGGGAAAGAGGCTTTCCTACCATTGGTGACACTTCTCCTATGGTCTAGATATGCTTGATTTGAATCCATTCAAGTTCTGAGGTTCATTTCTTGCAACCACACCTGTGGCGGCCCAGAAATACCTCTTTCTCTGCCAAGTGTGGTCCAAGTACCACAAAATGAATGCGTGTTCAACAGGGCCTGTTGCCCCCGAATAAGCACCGTGGAAGTTACTGGGTTGAATGTACTGGTGCTGGGGATGCAAAGACGGGTAAGATATTCTCCCATCTCAAGCAGCTCATGGGCCAGATGGCACATGAGAGGGACCCAGCAGAGCACTTCAGGTACTTTTTAATATCTGACAAACAAAAGAAATCAGAGACAAGGTGCTTTCAACATCTCTCCTCTTTATATCTTTCTTAGATTTAAAAGCAAAATGCCCTTATAATTCTCATCCTCCAAATGCCAAGACGGCCTTTCTATCTTGTGTTATCCTTCCTGGGTTCTTCTTCTTTTCTTCTTCTTCTTCTTTTGTTTTCATGCAGGTGTATCTGGAAAGATGCAGCTTCTTCCCCCAGGGTAGACTCTGTGGTGACACTTCAGAAGACTTGTCTTACAAAGGTTTGGAGAGAGATTCTAACCCTCTAAGATGTTTCTTTGTGAACCCCAGGGAAAGATTTTCACATAATCCTGTAGGTTCTCCTCTCTCCTCCCCTACCAAGGTGCCTCTTTCCAACCAGGCAAAAATCATCCAGGATGGTAAAGCATCTAAGTAGAAAACAAAACAAGAACAACAACAACAAAAAAACCCCAAAGCAGCAGTAAAGGCCTTCTTGGAGCCACAGTAAGGTATAAAAAGTGCAAAGCTCAAAATGCAGGAGGAAAGGTCTGAGAGAGAAAAGAAATGGGTTCCTAAGCTGAGCCACATGTCAGAGTCAAGAAAGAAAATGTCTTTGCAAACAGGCTTGACCCAGGCCAACCCAATAAAGGTGCATAGAGTCTCAGGGGTCTCTGTCCTTCCATTGTGTCAAGTCACAAGCAGTAAAGAGTCTCAAGGAGGGGCAGCTGTTCCAATTCCCAGAGTTGCTGAGCTTACAGCTAAAGGCGGCATGGAGGAGACGCCGTCCGTCCTAAGAATGTTAAACATTAAGTCTAGCACATCTTCTCCCCTCCTGAAGAATCCTGCCATGTTCAACCTAAGGAATGGGGTACAAAGGTGCCACATTTTGAGTGTAACTCTCGTCATCTGCTAAACACGGAGCTTATTTCCATTTGAAATGAACGAAACTATTGATCAAAATTGGCTTGGATGTGATCACTGCCAAAGGATAGCGTGGCCCTGGGGAGGGAGAGTGAGAGAGGAGGAACGATAAAGAGCAGGGCATCCAGGAGCAGAGTGATGCCGCACTGTGAAGACAGACACCCCTTCTAACTGTGACTCAGCACTGTGTGGTCCCCAAGAATGTACCCAGAGGAAGTCAATGCAGGCTGATGAAGTTTACAGTCTTACAAATGACGGTAACTGTGGCACCCAGGAAGGCAGAGCCAGCGACTTAAGACTGTGGTCCCACATAGGGCAGTGGATCATGCGATTACCCACCGAGACACCCTTTCTTAGCTGCAGTCCTTGGACACAGAGGAAAGCACACACAGGGTGAAACCCTCCATTACACCTGCACCCACACCTGCATTTAGAACACCCCACAATCCAGCCCTGCGTGAAGTGCTACTCAAGAAAGAGAAAAGAAATAGATAAGGATCTGCCCTCTGGTCAGGCATGGCTTATAGATCTCAAGATTATTTTTAAAATAGACGTTCGCAGGGCAAAGTAGTTCACACCTGTAATCCCAGCACTTTGAGAGGCAGACAAAGGAAGATCACTTGAGGCCAGGAGTTTGAGACCAGTCTAGGCAACAGAGCAATACTCTATCTCTAAAGAAAAAAAAATTATCTGTGTGTGATGGTGTGCATCTGTAGTCCCAGCTACTCGGGAGGCTGAGACGGGAGGTTTGAGGCTGCAGTGAGCTATGGTCATTCTACTGCACTCCAGCAAGGGTGACAGAGCGAGACCAGATCTCTTTAATTAAAAAAAAAAAAAAAAGAAAGAAAGAAAAAAAAAGAGGACATAAATCGATGTGAACACTAGCTGCCGCACAGAGCCTGATGCAAACTTCTCTTCGGGTTCATCCGTTCAGATGCTCAAGCTGAACCATTAAAGTTATTAGTAAGTCTTTTTCACTCACCTCTTCCACTAAGTCTAAGGTCCAGTCCTCATCTTTATGTCCAGCATCCTTCTGCTATCATTAGCTCCTGCCCACAGCTACCATCTTAGCAGCTACCATCATCTCTTCTCTGACCTACAGCATTTGTCCAGAATTGATATTCTTGCTCTTCCCACAATTAAATTTCCACCTAGGTGTCACAGAGATTTTTAAAACATAAATCATATCCTATCCCTCCTCTATTTAAAACTCTACAGTGACTTTCCATCGCACTTAGAAAAAATGTTTCCTTCACTATGCCCTGTCTCAGGTACTACTACGTCACCCTGATGTGACACTTGTCATCTTTCTCGGCAGATCGCTGACTTACGTATTCACTGTCTGATCCCTACACTGTGACCAACTCCACGTGAGCAGGGAACCGTCCAGGGTTGGTCACTGCCGTAACCTCTGTTTAGAACAGTGTCTGGCATTGGGTAAGTGCGCCATAAATACTTGTTACATGCATGAATGAACACCAGAGCCCCCCATTTCTACAATTGGGAGGTTGAATATCTTGATGTCAAAGTTCCTTCCCAGGCTATTCCAGGAGAGACTGCGGTCTGTCTCCCTTCAGAGCCTAAGACAGGAGGACCTAGAGCCACTACTGCATGGACTGAAAGAGTTCTCTTCTGTGTCCTACTACGAACTCAGGGTGAAAACTTAGGTTATTTTCCCTCTCTGAACCAGAGGTTTCTTTTACGTGGAAATATCTTAGAGCTTTTCCATCTCTATAAGTAGCATTGTCCTAGGATCCCTCTTTATATGAGAACTTGATTCACTCATGCTTGCTCTTCATGCTGCTTTGCAATGTGGAAATGTCCTGGGGGCTGTGGGCAGGAATTTCTTCTGCTACCAGATAATCACAGACCTCAACTCCAAGAAGTCAGAGAAGCGACATTTTAATGGATTTATAATGGAGAAATATGATGAATATAATCTGAGATAAAGTAATCCACGGATAGTTTCACTAGCAAAACAAACAAACAAACAAACAAAAAACTACAGCTAGGGTAAGATAAGCTGGTCTTTTTAAAGAGTTATTTTAAATGAATAATTAGATAAGCTAATAAAACTTAAAATCTGAATATGTTTAAAGCATTGTATAAGAATTTGTCAACACAGTCATCACAGATTTGGCGTTCTTGAAATTTCTGGACAGAGAATGAGTTTCATTTTTTGTTTGTTTGTTTGTTTGTTTTTTTTGAGATGGAGTCTCACTCTGTTGCCGGGCTGGAGTACAGCAGTGCACTGTCGGCTCACTGCAACCTCCGCCTCCCAGATTCAAGAGATTCTCCTGCCTCAGCCTCCCAAGTAGCTGGGACTACAGGTGCATGCCACCACACCCAGCTAATTTTTGTATTTTTTGGTAAAGATGGGGTTTTACCATGTCGGCCAGGATAGTTTCGATCTCCTGACCTTGTGACCCACCCACCTCAGTCTCCCAAAGTACTGGGATTACAGGCGTGAGCCACCACGCCAGGCCTGAATTTTTTTTTTTATAGCCAGCCAGCCGGCTAGCTTATATCATGGCTATCTATGAATAAAGAACAATTGAGGGAGAATTGCACACATTTTAAGGCCAAAACCTACTTTCGAGAATGTGAAAGTAATGAAGAATCATTACCATAAAAATAGACCTCAGAGTCACAAATAGGATTCCCCAAGCCACATACAGAATCAGGTCACTATGCTAAAAAACATGGGTTCTGCAACTGACAGAGGGCAGCCTGCTTCTCTATTTCATCAAAGTCAAGTCACCTGAGGCCCTACCCAGGACAGAGACTGTTGAACTGCAGGGTTGCTGTATACACCTGAAAGTAGCAAAGTTCCCTTTCTCTTAAGACATTGTTAATTGTTTTCATTCTTAGGCTGGCTATCCATGGGGAAAACCATTTAAAATTACCCTGCCTTAGTGGAGAAGGTTTAAAAGTTCATGCAGAAGCAGAAAGACAGCTTGTAGGAAGGCAATGAGATAATTCTAAAGAGTGTGTGTGTGTGTGTGTGTGTGTGTGTGTGTGTGTGTGTTTAAAAGAAGTGTAGTGTGCAAATAGACCCAAACTATGTAATAGAGTAAAACCTAGGA
The DNA here is from genome assembly GCF_049350105.2 of Macaca mulatta. NCBI lineage: Eukaryota > Metazoa > Chordata > Mammalia > Primates > Cercopithecidae > Macaca > Macaca mulatta. The sequence continues at coordinate 7,817,529 of NC_133425.1, read as the reverse complement.
CAGCAGTAACCATGATAATGATACAATAACAGCCAGGGTTGATATGGAATGCTGCTGTGTGCCAGATGCTATGCTAAATGCTTTCCTGCATTATCTTATTAAACCATTAGCCATTTCTGTAAGTACTACTCCATGATTTATTTGGGAAAACAGAGGCACAGGGAAATTGAAGGACTTGCCCATGTTTATGCACACTACCAAGTGGCATAATTAGAGTTTAAACCTTTATCTGCCTCCATCATACTGCCCAATGATTCCAGCAGACGTTTCCCGCCAAGGAGAAGAACAGTCAGAGCACAGGCAAAATTTTTTTTTTTTTTTTGGCACCAAATATCATCAACTGTTCTTTCTGCTGGGGTCAAAGGAGTCAGCCTTGTGGAGACAGCAATGGAGAGGGACTTTTATTCAAGTCATATAGGACATCCCACATGAGACAGTAAAAATATCACTGGAATGACATAGTACCTGGAGTAAAAGCACCAACCAACCAACCAACAACTCTTACAGCTTCCAACCTGGCACCAGCTAAGAACAGACAATGGTAAAATCACTGGAATGAGGAGACAATTCCTTGCATCTAAAATAGTAAGTTTGGCACCATTTTACATTGGCTCCTGAATGGATACAGGACAAAGAACCGTATATTAGCAAACAAGACAGAGGTCCTGGAAGAAGCTATGCAAAAAACCAACCAGGAGCTGGAAAAGGGCAGATACATTCAGTCGTCGAAAGTGAGTGAGAATTCTGCGTTTACCTTGGTTTAACTCTCAAACTGTTTTCCACAGCAGGCGTGCCATTCTGCATTCTCAGCAGCAATATTTGAGAGTTTCAGTTTCTCCATGCCCTGGACAACACTTGTTACCTTCTGTTATTACTTGTCATCCTAGTGGGTGTGACATGACGTCTCCTTGTGGTTTTGATTTGCATTTTTCTGTTTTTTCTGTTTTGTTTTTTTTATTGTTGTTTTTTAGATAGGGTTTTCCTCTGTTGCCCAGGCTAGAGTGCAATGCCTCAATCACCACTCACTGCAGCCTCGGCCTTGCAGGCTGATGTGATCCTCCCACCTCAGCCTCCCACGTAGCTGGGACGACAGATATGTGCCACCACACTCAGCTAATTTATTTTTATTTTTTGTAGAGATGAGGCCTCCCTGTGTTGCTCAGGCTGACATAAAACTCTTATGTTCAAGGACTCTTTCTGCCTCGGCCTCCCAAAGTGCTGGGATTACAGGTGTGAGCCACTACGCCTGGCCTGATTTGCATTTCTCTAATGACTAATGGTGCTGAGCATATTTCCACGAGCTTATTGGAGGTGATCATTGCACAGCATTGTGAATCTACTAATGTCCTTAAATTGCACACTTTATAATTCACATAATTTTATATTATTTATATTACATATTTTATATTATGTAACATATCTATATTTTATATTATGTGAATTTTACCTGAATACAAAGTTTGAAAGTATAAATATAAACAAAGATAGAATTAATCTGCAAGCCACTGTACAGTTCCCAGGATATCATTTAAAAAAAAAAATCTTGCTCTTTAGGTTACTTCTTCCATTCAGCTATAATTCCTACAGATAATGATTTAACTCCATTTAAATATGTTTTTTTTCCTATATATAAAGAAAATCACTCCTGGATATGTAAACGGTTTCCTGAATTTCAGTTACCAGTGAGCACTATTTGGTGGTCTTCAGATCAAACTACATTATTTTCTCTTGTCTGCTACAAAACCTTAAGGAATGGCCTTAGGTACTCAATTAATATTTGTGAGAGGTTTATAATGATGAAGATGTAAAAAGTTCCAGACATTACACTCCAGACAAATAAACTGTGTTTCAGGGCAACAGTCCATGAGCAGTACAGGCATTTCAGCATGGTCTCTGAAATCATACTGCCTGGGTTCAAATTTCACGGAGTGTCAGCGTTGCAACTTGATCACATCACTAAACATCTGTAAGCTTATAGCCCCTCAACTGTGTAATGGAAGCATTGTGCCTAGCTATACTGCTGTGAGTGTTAAATAATACAGGCGTGGCTCCATTTATGTTAGCTATTCTATATCTACCCAATTCATCCAAAATTGTAAGCTATTTCATTTCTCCTCTAGATGCAATTATATTGCAGAGGCATCCACATACAAATACATTTCTGTTGTTTAACACCCTATAACAGATTGCTGTTCATAGTGTGGTGCATGAACCAGCATCAGGAACATCACCTAGAAGCTTGTTAGAAGTGCCGGATCTCAGGCTCCACCCAGACCAATGAAACAGAATATGCATTGTAGGAAGATTCCTGGAAAGATCCCTGTGCTCACTAAAAGCTTGAGAAGCACTGGTATGGAACACTGGAAGGAAAGTTCATTAGAGCATGTTTCCTATACCACAGCTGAGAGGACCTATAGCTATTCTTCCTACAGTAGGCAGGACTGTACATTTGGTTTCTTCCCCCAGAAAAGACAATGGATACGGAAGAATCCCCCTCAGATTAGTAGAGTATTAGAAGAAACAAAATTTACTTTGTATATTCATAATTTAGATATGTCATACCCTCTTCTCCAAAGTATCCTAAGATTCTGACAATGTTACTGTTATTTAACTCCCATGAGTAAAATAAGCCACAGGAATGCACCACTGAACTTGGCCATGACAGATCAATGTTAGTAACTTCTTGGATTGTTAATCTCTCTTTAATCTTTTAAAACTCCACTTGGGAGCCATCTTAACTTGTTGGGTCTAAGACATCTACTATAAAAATCTGAAGATATCATAGCAATCCAAGAGACCTCACAAGCCATACTACCTGAAGAAACACTGCTGTTTGCTGCCAACTATAATTAGACTTATCACACTTCAAGAACAGAAGGAAAATTAGAAAGAAAAAAAACCTCCTGGGCCCCCCATCGTCCTTTTGTGACAGAGCTAATTTAAAATGCAGTACATCATCAAAGCCACATTACTCTGATGATATGGAATTTATGAGGGATGTCCCACATCATATTATACATTAACTTGAAGTCAACAGGGGAGGACAATAGGGGGCAGAAATTAGAATGTGCAAAACATTTGGAGTCAATTGAATCTGCTCAATTGCATGCTGGTAAAAACATAAATTGCAAAGTGATATCTATTTTTTTTTCCTTCCTACAAGATTTGCTGGAGACAGTGAAAGTTTTGAAAGACTCTTGAGGATACTAGAGATTTATCTGAAGTCCAAGGAAGCAAGTACGTTTATAATTCAAGACTTTTGGGTTGCATGTATACAAGAGGTAGATTGTAGTCCTGTGATGACTGTGGTCTTGTGATGATTTGTGTAAATCACCTGGGTATCAATGTTTACTAAGCATTGGTGATTACTATTCCTGTATCACCTCTGCTATGAATAAGATGTCCATTCCCAACGGCATGAAAAGCATGAATCACACATCTCCGTTTTGTGGATAGCCTAGAGATAGATATATATATGAAGTCATTGGATAGAAACTAAAGAGTCATCTTAGTGGGTCAAAGATTAAGGTAAGTGTCATCTCTAGAGGGAGACTGCAGGAAAAGGGAAGAAATTGAAAAATAAATACAAACTTAAAAATCTATATTGCCACTACTGAGGAAAAGAGAACGGAGAGGGAGAAACTGAGCTTGTGTAACATATAAAAATAGGCAGTGACTAATTAAATACACATATATTGGTTGTGATAGCCCCAGAGAAAGAGGATTTGCTCGAAGGGCTGTGGCTTAAAGCCTCAAAAATGTCCATGGGTCAGGATCCTGGTCTTTACAGGAAGCCTGGAGCAACGGTTGATGGATTGGATCATTCACTGAATCATTCAATCATTCACTGAAGCATCTGTCACAGCCATTTACATGTGCTAAAGATACATTGATGAATAAACCAGACATGCGAACAACCCTCATGGAGCTTATAGGGAATGGGAGTGAAAACGCTGAGCTGATGGTTTTGGGATGTTGGGTGGTATGAAAAGAAAAATGAATCAGTTTATGAAAGAAAACCCTTAGGGTTCTGATGTGGTTTAGAGTGGCAGGGCTTGTGAGACTCCCAGTGAGTCTCTGTCCATGACAATTATCCCACACTGACCTCATACCCAGAGGAGCTTCAAAGTCAATCTCTGGGTTCACTTTTTCCAGGGTGATCCCTCAATTTCTCCATCAGACTTAACTTTAGACAGAGCTCTGGCTGGAAAGAAGGTGACCAACTCTCCCAGTTGGCTTAGAACAGAGGGTTTTCCCAAGACACAAGACTTTGAGCGCTCACACAGAAAAAGTCCCAGACAAACCAGGACACATTTTCCACTCTAACTGCAATTGTTCACTCCTGCCTTGTTCCCATGGAATTTCATCCCAACCACGGTCCCCACTTGATTTTTGCCGCAGGATGTGGAATCCAATGCTATAGCAGACCTGTGTCATGAATGACCGTCCTTCCTTCAAACACCCTTTGTATTCGCAGAAAGCTCATACCTCCTGCTACAGAAGCCAAACAAGTTTTCTATATGTTGAATACACACATATGACCAGGCTGGACCATTAGGATATGCCTCATTGGACTTTTCATTTTCATTCATGTGTAATTACATGAACTGCACAGATCTTAAGTGTAGAGTTCTATGGTGTTTTGCCAACACACATATATACATGAACCAGTACCCCAGTCAAAGTGCAGAGAAATGCCATCTCCTTAGAAAATTCCTTTCTCCCTCTTTGCATTCTGTGCTCCTCCCCCAGAAAAAATGCAAAGGAAGTACTTTTATAATCCAATTTTTTTTTATTGCATTAATACAAAAGGTAGATTGTGGTCTTGTGATGATTTGTGTAAATCATCTGGGTATCAATATTTACTAAACATTTGGTGATTAATACTCCCGTATCACCTCTGCTACGAACAGGATGTCCTTTCCCAATGGCATGAAAAGCATGATTCACACATCTCCGTTTTCTGGATAGCCTAGAGATAAATATATATGAAGTCTTTGGGTAGAAACTGAAGAGGTATCTTAGTGGGTGAAAGACAATCACTATCCTGATTTCTATCCCCATAGGCCAATTTCTCCTGTTTGTCAGCTTCATAAAACCAGAACCATAAAGCATGGACTCTTTGGTGGATATAACTTCTCTTGCTGAGTATAATGTTATACACACGCACGCATGTGCGCGCGCACGCACACACACACACACATACACTGATGTCCTTGTCAGCAATTCATTTCTGTTTATTGGTGGATAACATTCCATTGAGTGACTATAAAACTTACTTATGCATTCATTTATTGATGGATGCTTGGGTAACTTCCCTTTTTTCTTCTTTTGCCATGGTAAATAAACGTGCAATGAGCATCCCTGAAGAAGTCTTTATGTGCAGATATGTTTTCATTTCTCTTAATAAAATATTTAACTCCAGAGCCACAGCTCTTTGTATGTGTATATATGTGTGTATATATATATGTGTGTGTATATATATAACATATATATTGTTATATTTCCTCCTTGCAACTTGAATTTTCATTCTCTTAATGTCTTTTTATCGGACAAAGTTTTTAATTTTGAGGAAGTCTGTCAAACTTCTCTTTTATGTCTAGTACTTACTGTGTTTTATCTGGGAAAATGTTGACCATGCTCAGTTTTCAAAGGCAGATGTTTATGTTTCCTTCCAGGGGCTTTCAAGTGTTTGCTTTTGTAGTCAGGTCTGCAAACTACCTTCAGTTAATTTTTGTCTATGATGGAAAATATGGATCTGAGTTAAATTTTTCCATTCCAGCATCCAGTAGGTCCAGGATTATTTGTTGAAAAGACTTGCTTTTCCTCCTCAAATTGCACTGGTGCTTTTGTAAGAAAAAAAAAAAATCACTTGACTCTGTATGTTACCATAGGTCTTGGGTCTTAAGGGGCTAGCTAAAAGCATGAGATCAATCGAGCACCATCCCTGGAGGCTGTGTCAAGTGTAGAGTCCAGAACCACGGCTTTGTGTCCAGGAGTACGGATGCTGGTGGTGCCACGTGGCAGTGATCACAGGGCTGGTAGCAGCATCCTTAGCAGGGAGTTTCTACGCAGGGATACTAATGGTACCTTCATCCCTTGTGTCTATTTTCCCAACCAGGTTCTCAAATTTTCCTGATACTGCATTTTCCCCAAAAGCATTCAAATCAAATTACCATTTGCACAGGTTACTTAGAAAAGATCTCTATTGCAGACAATCAAGAATCCCGTATCAGTACAGTTGGTCTGTCCACACACTTAATATCAGCGTCTCATCTAGTTCCACGGTTTGGCTTTCCTTTTCCTGTACTGGTGTTGACAGTTCTCAATTCCTGCCATCTAGCACGTGGCCAACCTAGGATGCTCCTGGCTATGCCAAGTTTGCTTTACAACACAGAGCATGTGATGTATCAGAAGTAAGGTCAATCTTCTTAGGACTCATTCCCAAGGAGCCAGGACAACTTCCAGTAATCACAATGTTCCACAGGGACACCGGGAGACTGTCCTTTATACAGGTAGAAAGTGAGAGGAAAGTGACCAGTGGTGTTGGTGACACCGGCAGTCAAGAGGCCAGAGAAGGGTCTTCAATTCACATGGAAAGTCTGAGATCTTTGCCTTCTCACACTGCACAGTGTGTACACGCTAGGAGCAGAGAGAGACGGTAACACAGGCGTGGGGAGGGTAACTGCACTAAAAAGACAATAAAAATAAAAATAAAAATAAAAAACTAAGCTCAGACAAATAGGAATGGAGTCCAATGCAACTGTCCAGGAAAGGAATCCAGAGCAGAAAAGTGCACAGTCCACAGTATGCCCATGCAGGAAGAAATCTCAAGAAGAGACGGTCACCAGGAAGCAGAGCAAACTGCACGACTGCTCTGCAGGAATGATCTCCATAAAGGGGATGGGAGAGTGAGGGAGATGAACGTTTAAAGGGTACAGAGAAAGCAGCACAGACCTGATACAAACAATGTTTAATAAACATCGCCTTAAAGCAGGAGGTAACTGGAGGGTCCTCCATACATTCAAGAAATGGGAAAACAGTAATGGTCTCTGAGGGCCATACTGGAGTGGAGTCTAGGGCAACTCGGAAACCCTCCACGCAAGAGGACAGACATTGACCTTCTCCATGAAAAGGAACTGCGGATTGCTTCTTGTTGGTAACTGCTTCCTTTTCCTAAGAGTACCCAAGAGAAGTTACAGCTCCTCCATTTTACGCAGCCTTTGTAAGACCATACATTGGGTACTTTGCCTTCCCACTCTGGAAGACGAAGAGTTTCCTAAAGGCACTTTCTGTCACACCCTAGCTCTCCCTGCCAGGGTGGACTCACGAAGGGGAGGTATTGCCTAAGTCCGGCCAATGGGATGTGCTCTTCTGGGATCTAGAACCGGAGCAGAATGAAAGATGGACAGAAGACTTAGATGGAATTCATTTCTTCCCATGGCGGAGACCTCACAGTGGCCTGGTGCCTGCCATGCTACCAACGCTGCTTTTTCAGCCACCTCTGAATTTTGTAAACTCATTGACTACTGCTAATAAATATTCTTTTTGCTTAATGTAGGGGGGGAATTGGTTTCTGTTGCTTGCAACCAATGAGCCTTAATTGGTCCACAAAGTTGAGACTGTCCCTGTAATTAACTGCAGTGTTTCATTTCGCTCCTTTGTAAATTGGGTTGATACTCATACACGAAGGATAATTACTTTGTTCTCATGTAATCCCTTTTGATGTTAAAAATCTCCATTAAGAAGCCCTGTTTGGGTCCATGAGAAACTCTCTCTACCTCCTAGAAAGGCAGGACAAGGGCTACTAGACCACAAATGCTCTGAGAATGGGTCATTCATTACAATGATATATGGAAAATTAAGGATACTTTATTGAAATCCTAGTGAGCTGTTCTGAAACAACAGGTATTTTCCAAAAGCCAATGGTATTAAAATTAAAAACTATGAAAAGTAAAAATTTTTCACCATGTTTTCATGTTCATAAGAGCCTGTCCTATATGCAATTATAATCAGGACAGCCGCAGGCCTTAGCAGCAATCTAGCAATGAGTAAGATGTCTTAAGAAAACTGATCCTATGTCTGAGAGCTCTGGTACCCGCTTCTGAGCTCACCCACAAAGCCACGAGTCCATGCTAAGTGAAGCACTTGCAAATACCAGAGACTCCTGCAACAAGGGAGGTTGAAATGTCTTTCCCCAGTTAGAAGTCTACTGACACAGCAAACTTGATGGGTGTCTCAGAGATGTCCCTGAGCACCAGAGAAAAATAGAATTTGGGGAAAACTGGGGGCAGGGTGGGAATAACGGAAGCAGGGGAACAACCTGCATCATACTATTGGGCATGGTAAGCATGAATGAGTTGACTGTCACTCATGCAGTTCCACTAGAAATAGCTGAGCTTGGGCTAGTTTGCTAGTACATTCCAAGAGGCTCACCTGTAAGGTTGGGGGACAATGGCCTGTGAGATGCATGGTTAGAACAGACACCAGGAAGAGAGCTGACTGGGGTTTTGCTGGAGCCGGATCTTCCAAATCAAGAAACAGGAGTGATATGGTTTGGCTGTGACCCTACGCAAATCTCATCTTGAATTATACCTCCCACAATTCCCACTTGTTGTAGGAGTGATCCAGTAGAAGGTACTTGAATCATGGGGGCAAGTGTTTCCTGTGCTGTTTTAGTGATAGTGAATAAGTCTCATGAGATCTGATGGTTTTATAAAAGGGAGATCTCCTGCAGAAGCTCTCTCTCTTCACCTGCCTCCATCCATGTAAGACGTAACTTGCTCCTCCTTCCACCATGACTGTGAGGCCTCCCCAGTCATGTGGAACTGTGAATCCATTAAATCTCTTTTTCTTTGTAAATTACCCAGTTTCAGGTATGTCTTTATCAGCAGCGTGAAAACAGACTAACACAAGGAGCAAAGACACCCCTGTATGTCTATTTGAGGTATCTGTGATAGTTATGCATCATGAAAAAGAAAGAATTTGAATAGCTACAACAAAGAAAGCAGACAAGTAGCAACAATGTTGCTACAGCCCACTGTCTCCCCATCTTGCGGGTGAGCCTCTTGGAATACAGCACCAAACTGGTTCAAGCTCAGCCGTTTCTGCGGGAACTACATGAGTGACAGTCAACTCACTCATGCTTACCATGCCAGATAAGGAGAATGCAAGCACACTGTTGAGCTTGAGAGCTATGACTCTTTGTCGCTTCCTTCCTGCCCCCAAACTTCATCAGATCTGGAGGGCCAGAAGAAGAAAGGAAAAAGTGCTCCAAAGTCATACAAAATCCTCCCTCTTCATTCCAAGATAAAAGAAGGGGAGGAATGAAAAACAACATACACTGTCTCCTTTTTGGAAGCTACAAGCCTGACTGGCAAGGGAAGAAAAGAAACTTGAAACACATTGTAAAATAGCTACTCTGAAAGATAAAATGACAGAGGCATAAATACCCATTGAGAGTACATCTAATAACCAAAAGCGACCAGAAAGTTGAAAAATCCGAGTTATTATTAGGGGAAGGGGAATAATATGCAACTCTGAGTTTGGGAGCAGTGAGTGGATAAAAGGTCACCTCATGTTTATATCTCACTGACCTGACACTGTTCAATAAAGTGGGGATAATATTTAATAAAAATGTTAAAAAAAATATCAACAGGACATGCAATTCAGATTCTCGAGTGTTACTACAACTGGTGTTTTGTAGAACTTTAAACATCTTCCGTATGTGCTGTGGAGTCTATGCAGTTATTTAGCAATAAATCATCAAAGGCTCTTATTTCAATATACATGCATCTTACTTCATGCTGTAACTGTGCTATCAGTGAAAACAGCTGACTAAATGTTACATTTAATAATTAAAATAAATAATAATAATTATTATTATTATTTGAGATGGAGTTTCACTCTGTCACCCAGGCTGGAGTGCAGTGGTGCAATGTTGACTCACTGCAACCTCCGCCTCCTGGATTCAAGCAATTTTCCTGCCTCAGTCTCCCAAGTACCCAGGATTACAGGTGTGTGTCACCACATCCAACTGATTTTTGTATTTTTAGTAGAGATGGGGCTTCACCAAGTTGGCCAGGCTGGTCTCCAACTCCTGAACTTGATCTACCTGCCTCAGCCTCCCAAACTGCTGGGATTACAGGCGTGAGCCACCATGCCTGGCCAGGGTAAATTATTTTTTATGCATAGTAGAGCTTACAATAAATGCAATATGCGTTTATTTGAAAAATAGTTTACAATAAAAACAACCCTCTTTAATAGGATACTTTTTAGAAAATGTCAAATTATATAGATTGGGTAACAGATGGAGGCACAAAGTCACCACATTTCGGAGTATAACAAGGTGGCAGCAAGAATTTGGGGGTGGTTTACAAGAAGCTTTGTTTTTTAACCAATTAATTATGTATTGAGTAAAATGTGTTTCTCTTGCACACCTGCCAAGGTAGATTACTTGTTCTTCATGTAGAGAAATAGAAAGGTAATTGATAATATTCAAATATGGATAATTTTACCTGTTCATTTAACAAATATTCCTTGAGTCCCTACACCAATTTCTTCCACCAGGAGACATTTGCGCATGCCTGGAGACATTTTCGTTTGGCACAACCTGGCCTGGGATGGGAGGTAGGGTGTGGAATGCTACTGTCACCTAGCAGGTTGAAGGTAGGGTGCTGCTAAACATCCGAGAGTGTATAGGACAGCTTCCCTGGACCAAGAAGTATCTGGTCCCAAATATCGATAGTGGTGTGGTTGAGAAACTCTGCCCTATTCAATATCTAGCACAAGGGATATCAAGATGAGCCCCTGCCCACAGGGGGTTCACAGTGAAGATGTCATTTTGAAATCGTATCTATCCTGTTAAACTGACACATAATCAGACTGGCTATTTCCACCAGTTCCAAATATAGGACGTGTGAAGGACACCTCCTTTGCCCAGCTGTTCACCACTTGCTCCTGTAGCCTTTGGAGATGAAGCTGTAGGGTGCATGTAGACAAAGAGGAGAAAGTCAAGGTCATGTTTTATTGGCTCTGCAATGACTGTGCATTGATGGTGGATGTATCCAAATATTTATAATGTGTTGGAGGCTGTGCAAACAGTGAGGCAGCTTGTCAGTTCTCTAATGAGTGAGGCATCCTAAGTTTGGAAGGTGGAAGTCTAGTGATCTCTGAGAGCTGAAGGGCATGCACATGCACATGCTGGTATTTCCACAGGACTGGCTCCAAGTACTTATTGAGCAACCACTATGAGCAGGGCAATGTACGGGGGGAGGATAAAGGTGCTGAAGATAAAGATAACAGAATCAAGGTTTAGGTAAAAGAAAGGAAAGGATTCCAGTTAGGTGGATCAGGAAAGGTTTCCTGAAGGTGACAAGATTGTGCTGATCTTTGAGGGTGGAAAGGATGTAAGGTAGAAGGAAATTCAACTCAGAGAAATCCATGTAAATCAACACACAGGGTAAGGAGAACATGAAACGTGAACAGGAAATGACGGTTCAGCGATGCCATGGGAAAGGGGACTACAAAGGGAGAAGAAAGTGGATAAAGCACCGAATCTCGACTGAGCGGTGTGGCCGCTCTTTTGAATGGTGCACAAAGAGACCTTTATCCTTATGAGAGCCTCTGCTGTGTGCACCCACACATCCCTACCCTACGGAGGCAGCAGCTCTGAGCAGCAACCATTAACTCCCCCAAAAGGTGAGAGATGCAACACTCTGGGCTCAGGGTCATTGATTCCAGGCTCTGACTCAGGAGGATAAACCACGGGCTCTCCACTTTCCTTAAATATGTGGCTTTCAACATAATCAAGACAGTTCTCAAGATAAGGGGGGGGGTTCCACATCACTGCAGGTGCATGCAATTATAGTTTAGAGGGTCCTAAATAATAAAACAAAAACGTGTTTCAAGTGGCCTTAATGAGGCAGTGAACAGACAGAAACAACCAAAAATCCATAAAAATTATACATTTAACTTGAATATTTATCCATGTGTTTCACAGGCTGGCAAAATAGACACCCCCAAACCCCAAAAATATATTAAGTGATGGGGGGAAGGATGAAGTAGCCTGTACAGAAATCACTTTTTTGGGAGAGGAAGGAAGGAGAGGATACACACACATACACACACACACACACATACACATACACACCCCCCTTAGTATATACCTAAAATATCATATTTCTGAAAATATACAGAAAATTAAAAAATACAAAACAAACTGGTAAAGTGTCATTACTTCTGGGAAGGGAAACGTGGAGTCAGAGATCATAGGTAGAAAGGAGACTTATTTTTTTCCTATATCCCTTTTTATACTTTTGAATGTTTCAAAAGGTTTTAACATACTGAATAATAAATAAAATAATTTAAAAAGAAAGGCAATTAGTACAAAGAGACTGATGGAAAAATACAGTCAAATTCTTTTGGGAGGCGGTTAATAATAATATTTAAAAGCACAGATTTAAGTTGGATTTCCAGATTCGAATTTCTCTTCTGTCAATGCACAGCCATGTGATCTTGGGTGATTTATTTAATCTCTCTGTGATTATATCTTTTACGTACAATGGGGATAGTAATAACACCTACCTCTTAGATTATTTCTTTTTTCTTTCTTTTTTTTTTTTCTTTTTTGAGATGGAATCTTGCTCTGTCACCCAGGCTGGAGTGCGGTAGTGCGATCTCAGCTCACTGCAAGCTCCGCCTCCTGGGTTCATGCCATTCTCCTGCCTCAGCCTCCCTAGTAGCTGGGACTACAGGCACCTGCCACCATGCCCAGCTAATTTTTTGTATTTTTAGTAGACATGGGGTTTCACCACATTAGCCAGGATGGTCTCAATCTCCTGACCTCGTGATCTGCCCACATTGGCCTCCCAAAGTGCTGGGATTGCAGGCGTGAGCCACCGCGCCCGGCCCTCTTAGGGTATTTCATTAAAAATTACATGAGATATTGTGTATAAAGCGTCTAGCCTCAGACCTAATACACAAGTACTGCTGTAGCATGAATGACCGCCTTCTACAGTAATGCAGTATGACCGGTGCCTATAATTGTAGAATCTCTTGATTGATGATTCAACTCAGACTAATTACAACAGAGCCTTTCACAACATAACTGGATGTGCTTGGTATTAACGCATCTCCAGTGCAGCAGAAGACAAATGGCTCCACTTGTCCCAATCATAACAGCATGATAGGAAACCCAATACTCTATTACTCAATGGTGGCAGAAACACTGGGGTGAGCCCCCTCTTTTTTAAACACAGGAATTAATTCATTCAGCCCCGAAATAAAGAATGGTTTGGTTTATTGAATTGCATTTTGAGTAAACATTGCATGACTTACTTTATCTTCTTACCCTATTGCACATCCAAGGGATGTAAACATGGTCATGTAAGTGATGAGAACAGCACTTTCAAGTGTTTAATTCCATTTTTCCCAATCTCATACTAGATATCTCAGGGTCATTTTTACTTGACCTTTAGTTCCCGTATTCAGCCACCATTAGTTCCATTGCTTTTTTTCTCTGCTCATAGCAGACACAGGCATCTCCTGTGTACTATGGTCTGAATGTTTGTGTCCACGCCAAAATTCATGTGTTCAAACTTTGTTGTGAATTGCTTTTATGAAGCGCTTAAGTTATGGGGGAAAAACTCTCATGAATGGGGTTCATGACCCTATAAAATGGCTGGAGACAACTAGAAAGACCATTTTTCAGGCCTTCCATCTTTTCCACCACCTAGAAGCACAGTGTTCCTCCCACCTGTGAACACAGCAACAAGGCACCATCTTGGAAGTAGAGACGGAGTTCTCTCCAGACACCAGACCTGCTCATGCCTTGATCTGACATTTCCCAAGTCTGAACTTCCAAGCCTCCAGAACAATGAAAAATAAATTTCTGTTCTTTAAAAATTACCCAGTCTGTGATGTTTTGTTATAGCAGCACAAACCAACAAAGTGAAACATGCATTTGCTCCTCACTTAAGCACAAACATCTTCATTAACTTTTAAAATGCCTTATAGTGTCTCAGTGTCTCCAGGGTCGTACCAATGCTTCATGACACAGCTCACACTCTTTCTCTGGAGAAGTGTACTCAACTACACCAGCCTGAATTCATCAAGCACATCTCCAAACTCTAACATCACATACTCCCTGGTAAGTTTAGGATTTGATAATTCTGCAGTGGTTCTCTGAGTGCCACTTTGCTCCTCAGTGACACTACACAGTTCTTCAAGCTAGAATTGTTCTTATCTTCTCGCTTGCCTTCTAACACTTATCATAGTTCAGGATGCTTTGCAAGGAATTCCCAATCCATACAGGTTGACCAAATATCTGTGTTTTACAGTTTTGTGTTGATAACTTAGGTGGAGGGAGAAAATGTCCTGTACAAACAGTAACCCAGCCTATTCCCACCAACATAAAGATCCCTGTACTGAGTTAAGAGTGTCCTCTAAAAAATTATGTTTACGCAGATACTCAGGAGTGACCTTATTTGGAAATAGGGTTGCAGATATAATTAGTTAAGATGAGGTCATACTGGATCAGGATGGGCCCTGAATCCAGGGAATGGTGTCCTTATAAAGAGAGGGAGATTTGGAGACACACAGACTCAGACACACAGGGAAGGAGCCAGGTGATGGAGGAAGAAGGTGGAGCAATGCCAATACACACCAAGGAATGCCAAGGATGCCAGCAACCAACAGAGATGGGGGATAAGCCAGGAAAAGTTCTTTCTTAGAGCCCTCAGAGGGAGCATGGCCCGGCAGATATCTTGATTTCGGACTTTAAGCCTCTAGAAATGTGACAGAAGTCTGTGCTACTTTGTTATGGCAGTCCCAGAACATAAACACAACCCGCCACAAGCCCTTTTAACACAAAACAAACTCCAAGAACTGTGCCCACAACCTTGTGGTACCCTTACCCTCATCCTAAATGTTTACTAGGAACTTGATATGTACCAAGGTAACATGGAAGACAAATATGCTTTGAAAGTGGGTTTGTAGAACTATTGTAAACAGTGCCGCCATAAAAAGATCTGGAAATAACCTAAGCGCCCATCAAGAGATGAATGGAGATAGAAAGCGTGCTATGCACACAACGGAGTACTATTCAGCCTTACAAAGGAATGAGATACAGTCATTTGCAACAACACAGAATGAACTGGAGATCATTGTGTTAAGTGAAATAAGTCAGGCACAGAAAGTCACACAGTGCATGTTCTCACTCATCTGTGGGATCTAGAAATAGAAACGATTGAACTCATGGAGACAGAGAGTACAGGGATGGTTACAAGAGGCTGGGAAAGGTAGTGTGGGGGGAGGAAGTGAGGGTGGTTAATGGGTGCATGAAATGGAAAGAATGAATAAGACCTAGTGTTTGACAGCACAACAGGATGACTATAGTCAGTAATAACTTACCTGTACATTTTAAAATAAAGAGTGTAACTGGATTGTTTGTACCTCAAACAATAAATGCTTGAGGGATGGAGACCCCATTCTCCATGATGTGTATATTTCACATTGTATGCCTATATTAAAATGTCTCATGTAGCCCATAAATATCGACACCTATTATATACCCACAAAAATTAAATATAAAAAAAAAAACTGTGGTAGCAAGGGCACATTTTTTCAAAGAAAATCTTACCTGTACCTTTAAAATGTAACTAAATAACTGGCATGTCATGAGTATTTAATCATTGCTTTTTTATAGTCAACCAATGGGGCCATGTGGCTGTTCTGATGAATGTATAATTCTAAAGTTCTTTAACAGATTTGAAAGATTCATGATATTAAAATAAAAATATTTATGACATCTTGGAAGATTGGACAAAATCTTGAAAATTTGAAAATCTCTGATTTGACTGATAATACAGACTGAAAGGAAAGGTCAAAAAAGGGTAAGTAACGTACCAAAGTCATCCAGCTAGCATAGGGTGGTGGTGATCAAGTAGGGCACATCCCACTGAAAGACTGAAGCTGCCTTCAGAGTTCTTTACTGCAGTGGACAAAATGTGTGCCCATCTTCAATGGCCATTAACATTGCAATGTTCACAGACCCAATCAAAATCACAGCTTCCAATGCCCCTCAGCCCCACACCAAACCATCTAAAGACCTCTGTCTTCCAAATGGCTAGTAGCTTTATTAACTTATTGCCGATACTAACCCTCTTCTCCCTCCCTCTCTTCCTTCTTTTCTTCCTTCCCTCCTCAAGTATTTCCCAAGTACCTGCTCTTTATCAGATATTCCTCTACATGCTGAGAAGAGAGAGATGAGTAAGAAGGACAAAGACAGTCATCCCATGGTACTTACATTCCAGTTGGCAGAAAAAGGCAGTTGAACAATTCAGACAAACACATGAGATTATTTTAAAGAACAGTAAATATGAATAAACATATTAAATGCTAGTGACTCCCAGGAAGGAGTTTTCTCACGTAGGATGGACAATGGCTTCTTTGATGCCTAAAAGATAAGAAGGAGCTGGTTCTTTAAAGAACCTGGATAACATCTCAAAGCCAGGAGTAAAGCCAAGTCCCTGAGTCCAAAATGAACTTAGGTGGGATCAAGGAAGAGAAACAAACAGTGAGGCTAGAGAGTGCAGAAGGTTATGAGTAATAATGGGCTACACCCCACAAAACCTGCAGGTCAAAGCAATGGCTTGGGTTGCTTTATAAGTGCAGGTGGAAGGCATAAAAATGGGTTAAGCAGAAGAAGACACAATCTCCAATCTCCTTTATCAAAATGTCCCTTCTTATGGTTCGCTGTTTCTTAGGTACTGTAGCTAAATATTAACCTGGTTATTAATATTAACCCCGTTATTGAATGCCAACCCAAGTTATGGCTTCTGAACAGGTCATATTTAACTTTACAAGCTACCCTCACACCTTCCTGTCGGCTAAATTAATAGAAACAGCTTCATCCAGAATTGCTTTCCTTATACTAAGCCAAACCATATTTTGCCGTCTTTTAACTGTCTTATTTCATTGACTGAAGTTGATGTCTTCATAAATATCTTAAAAAAAAAATCTTCCCAATACGATGGCATTATGCATCTTCTGATAAATGGCCAGCTTGGGTCAAAATTAATCCAACATGGGAAAGTGGTAAGCCATCAATATTTTAACAAATATCATCTCTGGAATTGTGGCATTCCCTCCTATCACTTCTGAATTAATAACATTTTGCTTTATGATCTCTTCATTGGGGGTAGGGCAGAGGTTTATCTACTTGGGAGACATAAAATGTTCATCCTAATTTTTAAGACACACACACACTGTGGGTCCCCAGAGTGTCATTAAAATGTACTGCATAATCTTTGGAAATTGATTCAAAGAAAACAGATGCCAGTTTTTCTAGATGCAAGGACATTTTTACTCTGCCAAATCTCCTAACACTTTCATTTGAAAACAAATATTTGGCTTTGTAGAAGCTGGTCGATAACCTTGGTGAGAAAAGTGAGAGCTGAACTTTTAATTCCTGAGCCCTGCAAAAGAAGTATTCCCCATCCCTTAGCTCAAATACAACAAGACCCAAACAAAGATTAAAATGGGTCAGTGACAAGGACTTCATTTCTCAGTCCTAACTCTAAGCCTTCCATTTTTAGACATGAGGATTCCTCACTATTTAGCTTTAAGAATCACAATTCTACAGGAGATAGAAATCATGTTTACATAGTGTATCTGAAGTCAAGTCCCAGAAATTTTGAAATTTTTTTTGTTGTTGTTGTCGTTTTCTGGCTATCCAAATTAGGCTATAATCAGCCAGAGAGTTCCTAAGCTAGCCTACAAGTTATTTATTTGAAACATAATATGGCCTTAACATGTGTGATTGCTGGTATTTTAAGGAAAAAAGATTATAGAGAGAAAGACAAAGAGAGTGAGGGAAGGAAAGGAGAGGAAAGGAAGGAGGGAGGGAAAAGCAAAGGGGAGGGAGGGAAAAGCAAAGGGGAGGGAGGGAAAAGCAAAGGGGAGGGGATAAAAGAGGAGGGGAGGGGAGGGGAGGAGAGCAGAGGAGATGGGAGGGAAGAGAAGGAAAAGAAAAAAGAAAGAAATGAAGAAGGGAGGGAGAGAGGGAAGGAAAGGTTTAATTAAAATTAAATGAGGAGGAGAAATGCAATTAGTAGTGGAATGTTAGACAGGGATGTCTTGGGCTTTAGAAATTAACATATCCATTCTTTAAAAACGTGTATGCACCTTTTCCTTGACCAGTGAGCAACAGTAACACAGCCTAAGCTTCCCTGTCATAAGGTCTATTTGCTATAATTTAAGCAATACCCATTGTTAGGTATTTTTCTTCCCCCATTTATTCACAGTTACAGAAAAACACCATTTTGAGCATCTAGTAAGCCTGCTTTCCACCTGCCTGATTGTCGTCAGCCGCTACTCCTGTGCGTGGAATTGCTTGATTAAAAGATCTAAACATTGTAAAAAGGTTTTGATATAAATTGACAAATTACCCTTCGGAAAATTTATGCCAATTTACATCTCTCTAGTGGCTTAGGAATTATTATTATTTTTTTCCCTACACTCTTTCCAACACTGGGTATTCACAGAAATTTTATTTGATTTTTTTTTTTTTTTCTCTCAGCAATGTCTGCCTACTTTCTATTGGACAGTAGCACTTCAAAGTCCTTTTTGGGAGTTCCCTCTGCCTCATTATACCTGCTTTGTATGGTTAATTAAGCAGATGGCTTGGTATCACCAAATCAAGGGACTGGCACTTGACCCGAACAAAGCCACTTAGAGGTTTTACGGTGTCCGGTCCGGATCGAACTCAGGAGGGTTCCTGCTGCTGAGGCCTTGCAGAACTGTCCTGGGTCCTGCCCTTTTCAAAGATGGTCTTCAGCCCTTCCCTTCAAGCCAAAGGGACCCACATATCTTTCTAATGGATTATTTTTTTCACAAGTTACCCAGAACCGATGTTTTTTGCTTACAAACAAATAGTCCCACTGATAAGACAGTGACACTGAATAATTTTGTTTTAGAATTTTTACCAAGTGTATAGAGACTCTGTGTTAAACGAGTTCCTTCAGACAATGAACCAGATTGTTTTAAAAATTAGGACTTTACAGTCTATGGAACATTTCTTAAAACACAACCTCATTAGGACCCTCTGAGAAAGGCAGACAAATATGAATTCCTCACAAGGATTTTGTAGTTCCATAAACAACTCATTGTCTAAAGCCACAATTTAACAACTACAAAGCAGTATTAGCAAAATTCAACATCACTTTAAATTTTGAATACATCCTTTCTTTAAAGAGCACACGCCATCATATCTTTGGAAGCGTTTAATTTAGGGAAGAAATGTTTGCATACTCCAAGTTGCAAAGGACGGCCATAAAGAAGCTCTAAGCACCTCCAAATGAAGCAATTCACTGAATGTGCCTGGTCTCTCGTCATGAAATAAGAAACCTCAGCAAGCGCATGGTGGAAACATACCCATGAGTTCTCAGTGTTTATTTCTGTGTCTCTCCCAGGAAGGCAGACAGACTGACAGCTTACTACCATTTCTACTGATCCAAAGCACCTGCTCAGTCGTTGCAGAAGGGTGATTAAGAGCACTGGGCCAAACCCACAGTTCTGGTATATGTTAGTTGCCTGGGTTTGGGTGAAGTCCTTTCATCTTGCTAATGCTCAGTCCTATGGAATGGAGATAACAAAGACCTTAGACACTAAATAAGAAAGTGTCTACTGAGTTGCTAACACAGAACCAGGCATACAATAGGTGGCAGGTAATTGGTAGTTCTTGCAGAATTTTCTTTTATTATTTTTTTGAGACAGAGTTTCGCTCTTGTCACCCAGGCCGGAATGCAGTTGCACGATCTCAGCTCACTGCAACCTCCCCCTCCCGCGTTCGAGCAATTCTCCTGCCTCAGCCTCCTGAGTAGCTGGATTTGCAGGCATGTACCATCACACCTGGAGAATTTTTGTATTTTTAGTACAGACGGGGTTTCGTCATGTTGGCCAGGTTGGTCTCAAACCCCTGACCTCAAGTGATCTTCCCACGTTGGCCTCCCAGAGTGCTGGGATTACTGGCATGAGTCACTGCACCCAGGCACAATTTCCATCAGAAATGAATACCCTCTGGGTTTTTCCAAGGTGGAGGGCTATATCCCAATGTACAGTATTTCTTCTCCCAAAGGAAGTATTAACTACAATGACAGTGCAACACGATAGTATCACCTGACTATTCTCATTTCATCTGACCCTTTCTGGTGCACAGAGCACTCCCACTCTTCACTCAATCCAGTGTGGTAGGCAGGGCAGGTATTATCAATTCCATTTTAGAGATAAATGACACAGACACTTCCCCCCATATCTTGACTGCAGAGACGCCTGGCTGGCTTGGCAAGTCAAGCTCTCCACTTTGGACCTGCAGACGGTGGTGGCAACTTCTCATCGAGAAGGGAGAAAGTAGTTAGAATAAACCGTTTATCTTCTCACAGTCCTTGGAAGCCCACTGAGAAAATATTTTCCCTTTTATTTCCTGGCCCCACCAGGTGGTAAGCCAGAAAGAAAAGAAGTATGTGGTTGAATTCTGGCCAAATGCTATCCCTGCTTTTGCTGGCTCCAGGGAAGAACGGGGCACGTTTGCTACTTCTGCAGGAAGATAGATAGACAGACAGATAGATAGACAGACAGAGAGACACACAGACAGACAGATAAAATTCAAAGAACAGTTACGCTGGGTAGTCCTTAAGGCAAACACTAGGACAGTGTTAAGAAGCCCCAAGAGCTGGAGGCAGTAAGTGGTCTGAATTTCACCTTCCCAGGATGTTTTCCCAGCACAAGAGCTGCCAGAGCACGATTTTGAATTGGAATCAGACCTACATGACACAGAGAAAACTACACAAAATAACTGACCCTCAGTGTGCCCATCTGTAAAATAGAAACACATTAATTGAAATGACACAGGGTCATCACCTGGCCCCTGACTGGTACACTTTTTCTTTCCCCATGACCCCCAACTTGACACCCACAGAAAGCCTTGAGACTAAGCCACGAATCTCTCACTTTGCCCTTTCCCTGGATCGTATATCTTGCAAACTTTTCCCTCCTCAAGTCCAATGAAAACTTTTCTTAACTAACGTTTGTTTCTTAAATGGTACATGGTGTTTGGCCCAGACAACCCTCAAGGTAATCAATAAAGCCTTATCAAGTTTATTTAACAAACCATAGTGCAGGCTATTAATCTTATCCACTCAGACTTCCTAAAAAACAAATCCATATTTTTATCCATTGCAGGAACAGTGATATTTAGGGGTGAAAAGAAACAATAAGAAAATCTACAACCTGAATTGGTTGAACAAACACAGACAAGAACTTCACAGAGTCAGTGAGGCATCAAGAACATCATTTAACTCAGTAGGCATCATGTCTCCTAAATGCAAAATAGCCATCACCACAATTACCATCACCATCATCACCACTATTGACATCTCATTATCATCACCATAAGTATTAAGGCCCCAGACTTTATAGGACATTTATTTCTCATACAATCTCCGGTTATGTACTTTTAAGAATTGGAAAATAAAGCAGTAACCGATGAAAGAAAAGCAAAAATAATTTACAACTTGGAAAAATCGTGGCCATGATGGGATGTGGCAGAAAGTGCAGGAGGATAATTTTGAAACCATCATCGAACACAGGCTTTGTAATCAAGAAGAGAGAACAGGAAAGTGGCCAGTTTATTGTAGCCACTGAGGACTATTTGGGTGGGGGAGTTTGAGGGTCACAGGATTAAACACCCAGGCAAAGTACTCTCTGAAACACAAAGCATTTCTAAATTATCCTTGAATATAAATCCTCAAATCCTCTCCTACTTCGGCAGTGTAGGTGGAGAAGCGCTGCCAAAGAGAAGCCAGCTGGGAGATAGGAGACGCTGGTATCAGAAATGAGAATTCTCTGTTTCTGTTTCCAGCAGAGAAGGAGAAAGAGAGACTTCAGGGAGTAATTAACTGTCAGGCCTAAGATTAATTGACGACCCTCCAGTTTTGCCCCAAACACAGATGTATTGGGATCAGGATGCAACCTTGAATACTAAAGGTGAAGGGAGAACAGTTATTTCTGGATTAGAGCAAACTGAATATGCAGAATTGTGCATGATGTCAAAATGCGAGCTGTTCAGCAGGGGAAGGCCATATATCATCACGCCCTTCCATAAAGTGGCTTGTCAGAAGCGAGCTAAGAGCCTAAATTAGGAACCAGCCTGCACTGGGAAATGTCTTGGTCACAAGTGGCCCACAACAAGCCAGTCATCTTGGGTCACAACTTTGGACACACCTTCCACCTCCCTATTTGGAATCAGAGGCTAAAAGGAACATTCATTATGTCGGTGTCTACACTAGTAGGAATTTAGGCTCATAGCTTCTGACCTAGCGTGGTACTTTATCTCTGCCCCCAGAGCATATTTGTGGAGGAAAGAGGGTAGTTTTCCCAGGATGATCGCAAGGTGCCAAGACTGGGGCTGTTGTTCAAATGCAACGTTCCCATAATACCCCACTGTGTGCCCGTCCTCCCATAATACCCCACTGTGTGCCCGTCCTCCACACCTGGGCAGGTTTTGTGTTGCAATGTCTCTACTAACTATTGGTGAAATTACTGATTCATATATGCATTTTAATCTAAGTTACCCCAAACCACAATGAGAATGGATAAAACAACATTTTTCATTTTACTTGCAACTAGCACCACGAATAATTGGTGATATTACTGAAATCTTGACAATCCACAGATTGTCTCCAGTGCCTTATTCAATAAAAAAGTATTTTTCAATTCCATCAAAGTGTTGGGTTTTATTAACTAGTCACTGTTCATGTACAAAGTGCTAGGGCTATAAAAAATTAACAAGCCTTATGCTTGAGGAGTTTTTCCTCTGAATCAAGAGACATTTTATACATATGAACATAAATTAATCTTAACAACAGGTGCTGTTGAGTGCTACTGTTGAATACTGCTAAGTGTTCCATGATCACCTTTTATTATTCTTACAACTATGTGATAATGGGTTTGAAGCCTATGTCCATTTTACAGATGAAGAAACTGAGGATTAGATAGCAGCCTATCTAAAGTCACACATTTCATAGAAGGCAGAGCTAAAATTTAAAGACAGGAAGTCTCACCTTAGGTCAGGAGATCAAGACCAACCTGGTCAACATGGCAAAATCCCATCTCTACTAAAAATATAAAAATTAGCCAGGCATGGTGGCACATGCCTGTAATCCCAGCTACTTGGGAGGCTGAGGCAGGAGAATTGCTTGAACCTGGGAGGTGGAAGTTACAGTGAGCTGAGACGATACCATTGCACTCCAGCCTGGGATATACAGCAAGACTCTGTCCCAAAAAATAAAACAAAATAAAAAATAAAAACAGGAAGTCTAAATACAGGGTTCAGGTATTTCAGTACCAGTACCTAAAAAACAATACAGGTTTCATGGACTCATTCCATCTGGGACAATCAAGGAACATTTTGCAAAGCTGACATTTGAGCTAGGTATTAAAGGATAGAGTTTCCCAAAAGAACAAAGCTGGAGGCATCAGGCTACCTGACTTCAAATTATACTACAAGGCTACAGTAACCAAAACAGCATGGTACTGGTACCAAAACAGAGATACAGACCAATGGAACAGAACAGAGCCCTCAGAAATAATACCACACATCTACAGCCATCTGATCTTTGACAAACCTGACAAAAACAAGAAATGGGGAAAGGATTCCCTATTTAATAAATCGTGCTGGGAAAATTGGCTAGTCATAAGTAGAAAGTTGAAACTAGATTCTTTCCTTACTCCTTATATGAAAATTAATTCAAAATGGATTAAGCACTTAAATGTTAGACCTAAAACCATAAAAACCCTAGAAGAAAACCTAGGTAATACCATTCAGGACATAGGCATGGGCAAGGACTTCATGTCTAAAACACCAACAGCAACATGAACAAAAGCCAAAATTGACAAATGGGATCTAATTAAATTAAAGAGCTTCTGCACAGCAAAAGAAACTACCATCAGAGTGAAAAGGCCACCTACAGAATGGGAGAAAATTTTTGCAATCTACTCACCTGACAAAGGGCTAATATCCAGAATCTACAAAGAACTCAAACAAATTTACAAGAAAAAGATAACCCCATCAAAAAGTGGGCAAAGGATATAAACAGACACTTCTCAAAAGAAGACATTCATACAGCCAACAGACACATGAAAAAAATGCTCATCATCACTCACCATCAGAGAAATGCAAATCAAAACCACAATGAGATACCATCTCACACCAGTTAGAATGGCAATCATTAAAAAATCAGTAAACAACAGGTGCTGGAGAGGATGTGGAGAAATAGGAACACTTTTACACTGTTGGTGGGACTGTAAACTAGTTCAACCATTGTGGAAAACAGTGTGGCGATTCCTCAAGGATCTAGAACTAGAAATACCATTTGACCCAGCCATCCCATTACTGGGGATATACCCAAAGGATTTTAAATCACGCTGCTATGAAGACACATGCACACATATGTTTATTGTGGAACTATTCACAACAGCAAAGACTTGGAATCAACACAAATGTCCATCACTGAAAGACTGGATTAAGAATATGTGGCACATATACACCATGGAATACTATGCAGTCATAAAAACGGATGAGTTCGTGTCCTTTGTAGGGACATGGATGCAGCTGGAAACCATAATTCTCAGCAAACTATCGCAAGAACAGAAAACCAAACACCACATGTTCTCACTCATAGGTGGGAATTGAACAATGAGATCACTTGGACACAGGAAGTGGAACATCACACACCAGGGCCTATTGTGGGGAGGAGGAAGAAGGGGGGATAGTTTTAGGAGATATACCTATGTAAATGATGACTTAATGGGTGCAGCACACCAACATGGCACATGTATACATATGTAACAAACCTGCACGTTGTGCACATGTACCCTAGAACTTAAAGTATAATAATAATAATAATAATAATAAAGAATAGAGTGAAATTCACCCAAGAGGCCATTAGGGTGGGTGAGAGACTTCAGGCGGATGAAGGAGGTGTTCCAGATAAAGGAAAGAGCAGGTGCAAGTATGTTTGTGGCTAACATTAGTTCAGAACAGTGGAGGTATGGGGTGGGCTGAAGTCAGAGCAGTGGAGGGTTTTGAGAAACAGAATAAAAGAAGGCAGGCAGATTAAAGAGATTATTTGGACTTAACTCTGTAGGCACAGAGAATAATGGAGGGATTTTGATCCATAAAAAGGCTTCTTTACAATACAATTATTTTATGTAAACAAAGGTTCATAAATGTCTGGTCTGAAGAGGAGACTTGGGAACAGTATAATTGGCCATTTGGGTATGACCCAAAGCTGGTAGACAGCCTATTAGTTAGGTCTTAGATTCTAAGAAAAATATGTCCAGGACCAAAATGGGAGGACTCTAAATCTCAGGCTCATATGTTTGTTTTTACGTAACGCTCAACTGGAAACTTCTGAAGGTAGTTTGAGTAGAAGACTGGCACAAGCACTGCGTCTGAGGAAGACAAGCCTAGCAGCTGAGCGTAAAATGGATGGGTCAGGAGAGGAAGAATACAGAAAACTAAGCTTCTATGTCTCAGCATCCTTATCTCTAAAGTGGGAATAATGAAATGACTGATCTTGGATAGCCATAGTGAGCATTATAGGAGAAAATGAATGTCAAGTTCTGACCACAGTGCCTAGCACATAAGTAAACCTGTAATATATGTCCATTTCTTCTCTCCTCTCCTTTCCTCCTTCTTTCCTTTCCTTCCTTCCTTTATTTTCTTCCTTCTTTTACTTCTTCAGAAATTATTGAAGCCCGTGTCAAACATGTGCTACTACTACACTGTTATTTCTCTGGTTGTTTTTGGTTTTGTTCTTTGCTTTTCTTTTTGTTCTCCAAATCCTTCTCTTCCTACTTCATGTCCTCATTCTCCCTTTTTCTCTGTCTTTCTCTTTTTTCTCCTCCTCCCCTTCCTCCTTATTACAATAAGAATAGGTATCATTATTACTGGAAACTGCATGACTATAGAGGAGGGTAGATCCTTGAACACTTCAGGAGACACCATTTTCGTGGTCATGTTAGAGATGGATGAGACACAGACAAAGGGCATGTGAGGGGTACACAAATGTGTGGTGAGGGGAACACCAAGAATGCACCCCCACATACGTGCCTACACTTTCAACTGCTAAAGTACATTCACAAACATCACTGGAACACACATAAAAGGTTGCGAATGGATAGCTGCTTTTAAATGAAAAATCATTTAGTTGAGCTAAGTGTGATCATAGCAGGGGACTAAACCTGGCACTTAAAGGAGTGTTGCATCGATACATGTGGGCAAAAGAAAGGCGACTGACTCTCCTACCCTCTGAAAGACACAGAAACTCTTAAACCTCCACGCCATACTACAGAGACTCTTGGGAAGTCAGATTCAGATGAATATGGTAAGACAAGGTGGAAGGGATTACGTGTGTGTGTGTGTGTGTGTGTGTGTGTGTGTGTGTGTGTGTGTGTTACAAATGGCATTCTAAACATCTTTTTAAGCAAAGAGCATCCCCAAAGGATGGGAGATATGGCTTTCACTAAGTGGCTCAAAAGCAGAAAGAGTGCTGGATGGAATGTGACACCTAGGGCTGATTATTTCTGGGTTCACCTAATGACAGTGAAGCTCATTCTGGACGACCAATGGCTACGGACTTACAGAGCAACATGGTCTATGCCTTGAGGTGTTAATTCCCTGTAAGGTGGACATGCACCATTTGGGCATGTGTTGAAACTTCTCCATCTTTATTTTCCCTATATCTGTTTTTCCCACCAGCCCCTGTTTTCCATTTAGGGATCTCTTTCAGCCTGACGCCCCGTCAGACGACAATATTGGATCATGTGACCCATACCAAGCCAATGAGATCACGCCACCCTCTCACTTGCTCTGATTGGCTCTCTGGTGGCCATAGAGAAAGGTCATGGTCTCCAGACCTTTTTTTTTTTTTTTTTTTTTTTTTTTTTTTTTTTTTTGAGAGGAAGTCACACTCTTGTCTCCCAGGCTGGAGTGCAGTGGTGTGATTTCGGCTCACTACAACATCCGCCTCCCGGGTTCAAGCAATTCTCCTGCCTCAGCCTCCCGAGTAGCTAGGATTACAGGTGTGTGTCACTATGCCCGGCTAATTTTTATATTTTTAGTAGAGACAGGGGTTTCACCATGTTGGCTAGGCTGGTCTCGAACTCCTGACCTCAGGTGATCCGCCTGCCTCAGCCTCCCAAAGTGCTGGGATTAAAGGCGTGAGCCATCACTCCTGGCCTTATGGTCTCCAGACTTTTACACAGAGTCATGAGTCCAATACGCTCTGTCTTCACCCAAAAAGTGTTATGTATAGATATGAGGCCGTCAGGAATGCTATCCAAGCCCAAAGCTGACAGAATCACTACCAGCAGCCCAGTCCCTTTGCCAGGCATTTGCTATGTGGCAACCACTGTGCTAAGTGCCCAGTGTTCACTAACTCATTTACTCTTACCTAAACCCCAATATGCTAGGCATTCTTACTCTCATTCGTTTACAGATGAAGTCTCTAAAGCTTAGAGAGCTACCTAAGATTTCACTTAAGAATGGGTGGTAGAGCTGGGATTTGAAGCCAGACTAGAACTGGCTGACCTGGATTCTTCACTACTGTGCTATACTGATTGATGTACTATTTTGTATTTTCAGAGTGGGAAGGAGATATGGATAAGAAGTAGGAATTCATAACAAAATTCTTCTGCTTCTCCTTTCCATCCCAATACAAAAGCTCCTATCTAATGGCAAAAGATAGAAGGTCAATACAGAGTTGACATTCTCTCTAGCTAAAAATCTTCAAAATAAAGTCAGATGACTACCCCTCAGAGGCCAGCATTGGATCATTTGACCTAGAGCAAAGCTTAGGCTTGTCTGTGGCCAAGCCGATGAGACTAGTCCATCCTCTTGTTCCTGTTGATTGACTCTCCTGCAGCCATGGAAACAAGACAGTGATGTCATGGTCTCCAAAACACAAGATATCAAGGGTCCTCATAGCACTTGGATACTAAACTAGAAAGTCTCACAAATATTCCCATTTTCTTGGGAGAACTCTGGAAATGTGTAACATTGCCTAGGATCAGTCATGGGTGTCCATTGGAGGCAGAAGACTAAAACAGAAGCTCTTGTGTAATGTCTAGTAACATCCAGCTTTGGTCCAGACCCTCTCCATTAGGCTTCGTTGGTCTGACGCTGGAAAAGTCCCATGCCTACCCCTCAACTCCATGACCTATACAAGAAAAACATGTCCAAGGCCTGAATGCAACATATTCCCTATCCCACCCGAGGCTTGAATTTTGAGCACTCTTGAGTGAAGTTTTATTAATCTAATAATAATGTATGTTTTTTGTTAAATACATGCATAGATCTCTTGTTCTCTCACCCTTTTTTTTAATTGCTTTTTTTTTTTTTTGGATGCAAGGTCTTGCTCTGTTACCCAGGTTGGAGTGCAGTGGTGTGATCATGGCTCACTGCAGCCTCAACCTCCTGGGCTCAAGCAATCCTACTACCTCAGCAACCCAAGTAAGTGGGACCACAGGCATGCACCATCATGCCTGGTGAATTCCTTTTTTTTTTTTTTTTTTTTTTTAATGTGTAGAGAAGGGAGGTCTCACTATGTTGCATAGGCTGATCTTGAACTCCTGGGCTCAAGACATCCTCCCGCCTTGGCCTCCCAGAGTGCTGGGATTATAGGTGTAAGCCACCATATCCTGCTTGTTCTCTTATCCCTGTAGGGATAAGTCTTAGTGAAAGACCTGGCTGTTATGAAATACGGACATGATCTGAACTTTATGATACAGACACTTCTATAAAGAACTGCACAGGCACTGGTTTCCTACAGAATCAAGATATTGTCAACAGAAGAAAGCTGTGACTTCAAGTCTAGATAGTTCTACAAAGAGGAAAGCCACTGGTGGAATTTGAATCATCTCTTCTGGACAACGTCTTCTTATAAAATCCATCTATAGTGCATGTCACTAATACATTCCATTTGCAAATTACTAACACCACCGCCTTTAATAAAGCAAAAGGTTTCTTTCTTCACCAGGGAGTTAGTAAATATTAAAACTCCCTCTTTGGCGCTCATTCTAACCAGGGCAATTATGTATGAGGACTATTCACAATGGACTCAATTTGACAATAATTATTCTCAGCAATGCCAGTTGGTAGTTTCCATGGGCTCCTTGTCTCTGCAGACATGAAAACTAATTTTGATTCTAAAACCGCATGTTTTAAAATTCTCCCATGTCAGTCCAGCGCCTAGGAACAGAGCAGGAAAATTCCCAGGTCTTCATTTTGCATATGATATTCTCCATCTACCAAGAGGGATGCATTTCAGCTACATGATAGGCACTAAGAAAAAGCATAGAAGAAATTGTAGGCAGTCTGCATGTGTCAAGCCAGAGTGAACCAGCACACTGGCCTATTCCTCCCTATTTCCTGTGCACCCCATTTTATGGGGGCACCAACACATCCAAATATCATACTCTTCTCTCCTCCATCTTTCTCTTTTGGGATTTTCCAGGGGCTTTTCCACCAACCCAGTGTAACACTAGGAGGCATGCTGGGTTTTCTCCACTGCCTGCTCTTACACGGAAAATCCTAGATGCCTTCAACCTAAATGGTGCTTTTAAACATATACCCCCTAGAATTCATCATTTAACAGCTCGTTATAGCACTTGATGTTACCGTGGGAGACAGAAGCAGCC
The DNA here is from genome assembly GCF_049350105.2 of Macaca mulatta. Classification (NCBI taxonomy): domain Eukaryota; kingdom Metazoa; phylum Chordata; class Mammalia; order Primates; family Cercopithecidae; genus Macaca; species Macaca mulatta. The sequence continues at coordinate 7,787,769 of NC_133425.1, read as the reverse complement.
GATACCACATTTCAAATCCACTCCTTGTCTTTCATGCTTAAAATTATGAGTCAGCCACTAGTGAGTATTAGAGAGGGCATATCCTTTTTTCTTTTTTTCTTTTTCTTAAGGGTGCAGCACTACTTAACAAATGACAGAAACCTTTAGCAGTCCGCCAGGTACTGACAACAAATTGTTGTCTTTTTGTTAATAATCTGGGACAATCAAGCTGAGATTTCTCTGTGCCCAGATTTGGAGCCTCTCCAACCTTTAAACTTCATTGCCCAGTAGAGTATCCAACTGTGTTTGTGGCAGGGATACAGACTATTAAAATTCATTTGGTAGGGAGCCTCCAGAGGCATACACAGGCTTTCATCCTCCCAACTTCTCCATCACACGGAATCCAATGGACTCCAATTGCTTGGGTAGTCAGCGAACACATGAATGATAATAATGTGTTGTCATCTGTGCCTGCTGTCCCTCACCTGGTCTCCTCTGTGACCAAAAGCACATCCTTCTTAGTGAGGGAGCTTAGCCAGGTCAGGGACTCAGCGTGTCATCAAGAACAAGAGCAGAACGGCACCGGCAAACTGGGAGTTGGCTTCTGTGGCATCACATGTGACCTTCCACGAACAAAGGCAGTTCAAATCTCAAAAACACTTCAACTTGAGGTGACTGAAAAGCCAGCTTTCAGAGACGCTTGCAGAATCCAATAATGGTTCTGGTGCGGTTGTTCAATGCCAGCCACATGAGACAAAGGGGCTAATAAAAATAAATCTTTATAATGAGGAACAGAGCATACATATGTTTCCACTCTTCTCTTTCTCTACGGACTCCCATCAAAGAGCTCAGGATAGAGGAAGTTAAGAGTCAGCAGCTTTCGGTCACTATAAGCATCCCTAGGAAGGCTGCAGCCTGATGTGAAGCTGCTTCAGTCACAGGAACAGACACCACCCCTGCCCTGAATCACATGTGGCCAATTGTCTAAGGTTGGCCAACTTCACATCTGCCTTTGAGTAAACATCCCATCGCTCATGGAGCGTCTCTTTCATTATCGGAGATATAGTTTATTTTACATCCCCTCAGATCTAACTTCTCCTACAGGTTTTTTTCTATTTTGAAAATTTTATATTTGTAATGTTTGGGGGAACATGGTAAGTGTATATATTTATGGGTTACATGAGATATTTTGGTACAGACCTGAAATGCTTAATAATCACATCAGGGTAAGTGGGTCTCCATCTCCTTAAGCATTTATCTTTTGTGCTGCAAACAATCCAATTATACTCTTTCACTTATTTTAAAATGTACACTTAAATTATTTTTTACTATAGTCACCCTGTTTTGCTAGCAAACACTAGGTCTTATTCATTCTTTTTAACTATGTTTTGTTCCCACAAACCATCCCCATTTCTTCCTTCCGCACTATCCTTCCCTGCCTTTGGTAACCATCCTTCTACTTTCTGTCTCCATGAGTTCAATTATTTTAAGTTTTAGCTCCCACAAATAAGCAAGAACATGCAAAGTTCCTCTTTCTGTACCTGGCTGATTTCACTTAGCATCATGACCTCCAGTTCTATCTATGTTGTTGCAAATGACAGGCTCTCATTCTTTTTATAGCTGAATAGTACTCGATCGTGTGTATGTACCACATTTTCTTTATCCATTTATCTGACAAGGGATTAATAACCAGAATATATAAGGAGCTCAAATAACTTGATAAAAAAAATTATTCCATTTTAAATCTGTTGGCCAGCTCCCCCCAAAAAAGCCTTTACCAGGTAATAGGATTTTACTGGAAGATCCTCTCTGCATTAAAGGTTGAGGGTTACTTAAGACAAAACCAAGCACAACAAAATCTGGTTACTCCTTTGAAATAAAATCAGTATTTTCTCAAGATCAGTGATATATTTTAAAATCTCATCCAAAAGGATGGTGCCATGCTGAAGGATGATCTTAACTGCCAATAAAATAAAATCCTACAAAATAAAAACTTTACATTCATGTAGTACTGAGAAACCAGGTCTCAACCTGAGGCACAGATAATGAATACCATTAATGATAACAACAGTAGTAAGAATATTTATTTATTTATTTATTTTGCTATTATTATTAGGTAGGTGCACATATAAGTGAAGTTTTACCGTGATTACTTTTGCATCAACCTGATATCAATGGCAAATTTCTTCTCTAAATTTAATACAGAGCCTTAAATATGGCAAGTATCTCATCCTGTGAATCTAGGGGTAGAGAATTTTAGGATGAAGTAACTGCAGATGCAAAGGATGGAACGACCTTGCCATGTTTTATGATGAGCAGGAGAGAGAGAAGTTCAAGAAAAACATAAGAAGAAAGAGCAATAGGAAATGTCTTTGAGGTAAGCAGAGATGAGCTGTTACAGGACCTTATGGACTACAGTCATTTTTTCTCTTTTTCTAAGCACAGTGGGGCACCTTTGGAGGGTTTTAAGGGATTCGCTGAATTATGTTTTCTTTTTTGTTTTTTGGAAATTTTTTTTACTGTGGTTAAAAAATCCACATAATCTTAACAAAAATTCTTAAGTGTACAGTTCAGTAGTGTTAAGTATATTTACATTACATTTGCTTTTTAAAGTTTTATGTTCAGGGGACAAGCGCAGGTTTGTTACACAGGTAACTTGTGTCATAGGGTTTTGTTGTACAGATTATTCCATCACCCAGGTAATAAGCCTAGTACCCATTAGTTATTTTTTCCTGATCCTCTCCCTTCTTCTACCTTCCACCCTCCAAAAGGCCCCGAGTGTGTTGTTCCCCTCTATGTGTCCATGAATTCTCATCATTTAGCTCTCAGTTATAAGTGAGAACATGCGGTATTTGGTTTTCTGTTCCTGCATTAGTTTGCTAAGGATAAAGGCCTCCAGCTCCATCCATGTCCCTGCAAAGGATATGATCTTGTTCTTCTTTATGGCTGCACAGTATTTCATCGTGTATATGTACCACATGTCCTTTATCCAGTCTATCACTGATGGGCATTTAGGTTGATTCCAGGTCTTTTCTATTGTGAATAGTGATGCAGTGAACATAAGTGTGTTTTGTACAACACATCTGCAGAACTCTTTATCTTGCAAATCTGAAATCTCTACCCATTAAAACAAAACTCCCCATTCCCCCCTCCTCCTAGCCCTGGCCAACCACCACTCTACTTTCTGTCTTTATGAATTTGACTATTTTAGATACTTTATATAAGTGAAATCATACTGTATTTGTCTTTTTGTGACTATCTTATCTCTCTTAGCATAATGCCATTAAGGTTCATCCACATTGGACATGTAACAGGATTTCTGTTCAGGCTGGAGTGCAGCGGTACAACCACAGCTAACTGCAGCCCCCACCTCCTGGATTCAGGCGATGCTCCCACTTCAGCCTCTAGGTAGCTGGAACTACAAGTGTGTGCCACTACGCCAGGCTATTTTTTTGTTGTTGTTATGTTGCCCAGGTTGATTTCCAACTCCTAAGTTCAGGTAATCCTGCTGCCTTAGCCTCACAAAGTGCTGGGATTACAGGCATTAGCCACCATGCCCAGCCCTTTCTTTCCCTTTTAAGGTTGAATAATATTCCATTGTATGGACAGACCACATTTTGTAAACCCATTTGAGTTGCTTCTACCTCTTTTTTTATTGTAAATATGCTGCTATGGAGATTGGTGTGCAGTTGATTTCTTTTAAGTAATTTTGGCTATCATGTGTAAAATGGATTGGAGGAAGGTAAAACTAGGTCTTGGGGTGTCTGGTTAGGAAGCCATCTCTGCAGAAGAGGTGAGGAACGATGCTGGCTTGGAAGGGCGCGGCAGTGGAAACATCAGAAGCATACACTTAGGACGTACCTTGAAGGTAGGATTTGAAGGTCATGTTCACAGATGGACAGCATGGGGTTGAAAAGGAAGCTGTCATGAGCCCTCTAACACAATGAGCTCAGTGTCTGACATAAAAAAAATCCCACACTAAAGATCAGCTACTGTTAAGGCCGGGCACAGTGGCTCGTGCCTGTAATCCCAGCCCTTTGGGAGGCCAAGGCAGGTGGATCACTTGAGGTCAGGAGTTTGAGACCAGCCTGGCCAACATGGCCAAACCCTGTCTCTACTAAAAATTACAAAAATTAGCCTGATATGGTGGCGTGCGCCTGTAATCCCAGCTCCTTGGGAGGCTGAGGCATGAGAGTCACCTGAACCCTGGAGGCAGAGGTTACAGTAAGCTGAGATGGAGCCACTGCACTCCAGCCTGGGAGACAAAGCGAGACTCTGTTTCAAAAAAAAAAAAAAAAAAAATTAGCTACTGTGATTGTTATTACCATTTAGACTGACAAATGCAACATCAAAGTTGAATCTAGACAACACTGTGGGTCCACGGATGTCCCAAGTTTATAAATGGTCTCCACTTAACCCTGACACATACAGAGTCTTGGTTCATTCCCTCGCCTTCTTTCTTACTGCCTTGTGTTTCTCCAACTAAGCCTTTTCCATCCTGGTTCTGCCTTCACCCAAGCTGTCTTCCCTACTGCAATGCCTTCCCCATAGACCTGAGTGTCTGGCTCTTCCCTCCAGCTCTCCGTCCTCCCCACTGGCTGCTATCACAACATTTCCCCGCTCTATTCTCTCCCCTATCCCACACAGTCCTCCCTTAGTCCAGAAGCGTTGGTTTCTGCCTCCCACTTGGGGCACCTACATGACCTGCCCACTCCTGTTGTCTGGAAGATTCTTTGCTTCTAATTAACTGTTTCTCATTTCTCCCACTCTCAGCTCAGTGCCACTTTCTCAGTAGGGCATGTCTGGATATATGCAACTGTGGGCCTTTGCTAACTGCTTTCATAGAATCAGGAATCTTTCCTTTAGGTCACCTATCCCAGACAGCTCAGATAGTAATTAGAGGTTTGCTATTGTGATGATGTGATTTCCTCTCCCATCCACGTCACTAACCTCCTCTCCTAACCCTACTCAACTGTATGCTCCTAGGGAACAGGTTCTCTGTCACTTTTGTCCATTAACAGTGGCACCAGCCCCTTACGCCAATAATGAGTAGGACCTGGATACATTTGAAATGAATGAATGAGTTATCAGAACCATCGCCTCCAAGGAATTCTCTTCTGTATCACTCTTACGTATATGATTTCTCCTTCACTAAACTCTTGGCTTTTTAGTCTGTACCAAAGAGAACTACACATTTTCCTCTGAATGTCTCATGCACATCTGTTTTCTCTGTCCCTTTAAATGAGTAGAGTTCTTGAGGATTGAATCAATACCTTATTTATTTCACTTCATCTCTCCTACACCCAAACATAAGCCAGGACCCCATCATCTCTGTCTAGCTGTACGAGACACTGAGAATACACAGAGTAAACGTATGTCTAAAAACCGCATTCGAGAATACCTAATATTTTTTGATTCTGATTTTACTTGGGATTTCCAAAATTCACATTCCTCATGAAGGCAATGTGAGCATTTTGTTTCCAAATACTCTTTTCCTGTTAAAAAGTTCTTCCCAAATGCCATTTTTACTAATCATAAATGTGTGCATTTTTACATTCCTTTATAAACAAAGCTCAATTGAGTGACGAATATCCGGGTGAAAAATGAGTGTCTACAAGCTTTACATTTCTGCTATTGACTGTGACATATGGAAAGTGATAACTATATAAAAGAGACTGACAATCAAGAGCTTTAAGGAACACTTCAAATTCATCCACTGAGCAAGAAACTGCATAACTAGGGCAGAAACCCACAAGTCTGGTGAAGGAAAAAAAAATAACTTGAGTAGACTTTGTTTTTTTAAAAAATTATTTATTTATTTATTCTTTGAGGTGGAGTCTCATTCTGTTGCCCAAGCTTGAGTACAGTGGCGCAATCTTGGCTCACTCCAACCGCTGCCTCCCAGGTTCAAGCAATTCTCTTGCCTCAGTCTCCCAAGTTAACTGGGCACCTGCCACTTGCCCAGTTAAAAAATTACAATTTTTTTTTTTTTGTAATTTTACTAGACACAGGTTTTCACCATGTTGGGCAGCCTAGTCTTGAACTCCTGACCTTGTGATTCATCCACCTCAGCCTCCCAAAGTGCTGGGATTACAGGTGCGAGCCACCGTGCCTGGCCGGATTTTGTTTTCTAAATAGAAGTGCCAATTTGACACACATTATTCTGCTTTTGTAAGATAAAGCTTGCAAGTATGCAATTCAGTTCAGGTACACGGAGCTTTCAGAAAACATGGCAGTGGGAGAGGTCATACCTAAGATCCCTCACACTTGCCCATCTATCTACCTATATGAGGTGTCAAATAAGACTCAGTATGTTTGGAATGTAGCTAGGCAAAGCTCATCCCTTGTTCTAGCTGCCTGTTACTTTGAGTCCTCTGCACTTTAAATTAAGTTTCCCATTAGAAAGGTCCCATGCAAATTTCCTCACTCTATACTACCCTGGCACACTGTGCATCCATAAACCAATGGAAGCATACACAAGTGCCAGCAGAATCAGAAAAGCAAACGCATTAGATCCCAAATGATCTCTGAAATAAACTGGCTGATGATGAAGGGCAGAGGAATGTGAAGTTGAAGCTGGATGCACTGGTGCCTTTAATCCAAAGCAAATAGATTCCCAACAGGTGGACTGCGGAGAGGCTCAGAATCAGACATACTTGTCAGAACACCGTTGGTGCTAGCTCTATCATGCAGGCTTGCACAGCTCCCTGAAGATACGTGGTGCCTTATCCAGGGATTGTTCTTTGTCACTAGAGGTATAAGACTACTGACTACCTTACCTCTGGGCTACCATTTCATTGAAGGAATAAAAAAAATTCCCAAAAAGCAAAATTATTAGTGGTGCTAAAACAATAAAAGATAAGGAAGATGCATAGGTATAAACAAATAGAAGGCTGCTCTTAAAAATGGAGAGACTACATATATCTTGAATTCAAGGGCCAAAGATAATTTAAGGAAGAAGGTCCAGCTTAAGGAACATTCTCCTCACGGAGGATTATTCCCTTCAGTGCATGGTTTGCCTTAGAGAGGGCTGGGTAGATGCAAACAATGGGCACAAACTCATCCCATCCCTATTTGTATGTACCTTTTCCGGGTGACTGTGAAGCTTCCTCCATTGTGAGATATCACTTACTCTGGGATTGGCTGTGTGTCTTGCCTTGGTCAAGTAGACATCAGAAAATACAACATATGCAAGGGCTGAAAGATGCTCCTCAGTTAGAGATTGCTAGATTGCTGCACTGGGCTCTCTGAGACTCAAGTTATCTTGCTGACCAAGCCTAAACAAGCCTGCTGAAAAGGCCACAAAGAAGAAAACGGAGGCAACCTAGCAAATCACCAACTATGTGTGTCAAGACATTCTAGGCAATCCAACTTCAATGGTGTGAGTAAACCCACAGAAGAAACCACCAGAAGAAACGTCCCACCGAGTCCAGCCCACATGGTCCATCCAGGGCAATGTGAACAAATATAAGATATTTTTTAAGCCATGAAATATTGGAATTGTTTGTTACACAGCAAAAGCTAACTGTTACAAGAACAAGAGTGTTATGACTCCCCAGACTTCTACAATCTCCTTTATTCCATTTAGTCTAAAGAAGTGGAAACAGATAAACAAAGACTGCTCATAGATAAGTATAGATATTTGGGGGCTGTGCTTAAGATTTAATGTTATTTTTATTTTAAAAAGTTATGAATACACATCATTAAAAAATCAGTGAATGCAAAATCACATGTAATAAATTGGTAGTATCCTCCTACCATGAAGTCTCAGCACCCTTTCTTTGAATAATCACTATTTACAGTTTCTCAGGTCTTTTCACAGCATCCATATGTCTAAATCTTTATAAATACATATTATTATACAACTTTGTACCATCCTTTTCCCCCTTTATCTACCTCTACATTCCTATCTCAGTTGAGTCAATATTATCGTCTTTCCATAATATCACATTAAGGCCTACTTCATCCTTCAAGTGGCTGCATAATATGACGGTTTACAAGTTGTAACATGGGATTGCTATAAAACGGACATAACCCCAGTTAGTATTTGGATTTAATCCAGAACCAGCGAGAATAGAATAGAATGCCAAGAAAGAAATGTTCTACATCCGTGTCAAAAAAGGATACTGATAATCATGATCCATCGGGGCACCTTACGCTAGAGAAGATGAGTCCTACATAGGGGTCTGGTACTAATGGCAAAAATAGAGTAGAGGTGAAAGAGTTAACAATGGAAAAGTTCCACATACAAAGACTTGCTAGCACAATTTATCCACCATCGATGCTTCCTCTCCCTCCCCTCCTTGACCTCTCTCATGGTAATTAATAATTACTAAAATGTCCTATGTGTTAGGTACTACGTTAAGGTGTTAGATGCAGAATGTCATACAATCCTTAAAATAGTAGATGGGTTAGATTGCCATCCTATTTTATAGAGGACCAAACTGAGACTTAAGGAGATTAAATAACTTGCCCAAGGGCTTTAGTGATGGAGTCAAGACCTAAGCTCTTACCTATACCACTGGTTTGGGAAACGTCTTCTTGGGATTTTCCTAGGGAACATCACAGAGCTCAAGTTATAGGTCTTAAAGGTGGCATGCCAGGTAGGTCAGGGGTTCTGATGTCAACTTTCTATGGGACCACAACTATTGTACCTGATCTAGATCCCTACAGATGGATCTGCATAGTTCCCCATGAGAAAGATATAATAGAAGCACAAAATTTCTCTACATCCTCCTACTAGCGAAATCCAATGCCTGAAGGGACACTGAGGGAATTTTAAAGTTCCAGTTGGGTAATATTCTGTTATACAATGAATGATCCAACCCATTCCCTGGAAACTAGGAAACCAGGGTTATACCCTCATGATGCCCCAAGCCGGCATTGAGGACACACCATCCGTACAAGAATGTAAACTTTACAAGAGCAGAAATCTTATCTATTTTGTTCACCACTATCTCCTTAGCACTTGCAAGGATCTCTGTCGAGGATTTTGTGAATCTATGAACAAGTAAAGCCAGAGTGGAAGACAAGTCCTAAGAGGGGTGTGAAAACTAAGAATTTCCCCACAGTGTCAGCAAAGAGCCTGGAGGAATAATCACCCATTTTAGCAATTTGGGAAAGAATATGAAAAAGCAGCGCCTGGCACCCAGCACAGTGCCTGGAACATGTCAGTGGACTGGGTGAATATCTTAGAATAAGATCAGACATGTCAGTCGAAGGATCTCTTGTCTATAAGCATGTTTAACTGGCATGACAAGGAGGCTCAGCAGAAAGACCTGTGAATTCATCAAGCAGGACTAGGGTCCACGGTCAGACTCCCATGGACAGTGAGAACATCCTACCCTGCTGAAGCAGCTCGGGGAGGAAGGGGCTCTGCCAGGAAGGGTAGGAAGAAAAGACAGGAAAATGATTGGACCAGAACACCAACCCAAAACTTAACAAGGGACAGACAGAGGATGACTCTGGATGAAAAGAACTATTCCCCAAGGGCTGAGATAAAAAAAGAATGGACAAGGTCAACTTTAAAACATGATGGTTCTTCTCCTGCACATATATCACAGTTGGTTTATAATCTTTGGGAGGAGAAGAATAATATCTTGACATGCAGTCAAGATGTTGTTAAGTGTTGACGTCAGCGTCCAAGTTTTCTAAAACCCTGGGTTCAATCCCTCTTCTTGCCATTCTTAAGCCTCTGTAGTTACAGTCCATGCACTTCAATTGCCTGTTCACCTTGACTCTTTTCCATGGCTGGATATTAATTTTCTTGAGGGAAGGTACTCTATTGTGTTCAGAATATTATGGAACATTCCTGAGATGACTTAATCATATTTCTGCAAAAGTTGATCTGTGTAGACCTTTTGACCTTTGGCCAAGTAGTGGCTGTTGGAGCTGCAATTTGGAGTCACTGTGCTTTGTGTGACTTGACAACATCATATAAATGGTCATCAACTATCCTCTAGTGAGAAGCTCTGTGTGTGTGTGTGTGTGTGTGTATGTGCACATGTGCATCCATGTCTTTGGGCAGTAAAACAGAATGTGTATACATTGAAGCATGGTGTGTTGAACACAGATGATGGCCTTCTCACTAAAGGTCTCATTAAGTTCCTAGGCATTTTGCCAACTAGGAAAAGAATAGAAGATACCATTCTTTTAATTGTAGCACGATGACCAGGTATTTAGAAAGAGTTGGCATGACTCAACAGGTTTACGTGTCAGCACGCAGACTTTCAAGAACGGCTCCTTCAACTTGTTTTTTAACCAAAGGAAATGACATCATTCACAACCGGTTCACAAAAGAAGAAATAAAATATTGTGGTAATTCAGTGATAAGGGTTTTCTAGAAAGGAGGCCCCGAGAAATGCTGAAAGCCCTCCAAGACGCGGCAGGTAAACATCAGAGAAAGCCCTTCTCAAAACAGAACATGTCCAATGTACTCACCCTTACCACATCCTTTTACCTGACTCCTTTGTAATCTAAGCAGGTGACAACTTCATTCAGCTGTTAGCAACAAGAGGAGGTATCGATTACCCGCGAATGCCCTAATGACTGGAGACTGGGACACAAACCATAAATGGAGACTTTCTGATTCCAAGTGAAATTATAGTTTGCCCTACGAGATTGCACAATAAATCAGGGGGAAAACCAGCCAACATAGGACTCTGGGGTCACTGAAGTGATGTTGACACATTACAATAATGAGAACTTGAAATACCTCATGCCTTATTGATTTTTAAGCTGAATCATTCCCACTGCAGAAGATTACAAGACTCTGTCTTGGAATCATGGCTCACACGGGAGATGCTGATGAAAAATACACCCAATCCAATCAAAATGAAAAGCTTTACTTGTACTTATTACAAATCTAATACCATTGTCCCTAGGCTGTGTGATAGGCACTTAACCTACAATGGGGTAAAAACACATACTACAGTTTTTATTTTAATTAAGATTTTTCATACCTTTTTCTTTTACACATGGCTCTTTGTGGTGTCTATACAGAAAAAAATACCCCAAAGAAAACAGGCATAATGGCTCGATTAGTGCATAAAAGGCAATTTCTTTATGCTTTTCTAATTCCAGGGTAGCTTTCAAATTCCTTGCATCACCATATCATTTTGAAGAATGGAAAATCATGTCCTAACAACCAACTTATTTCCTAGTCAATAGGAGGAGATGCAGTCCACCAGCATCCAGCTTCCACAGTAAACAAAGGCTGCCTGGCTGATAATTTCTTTTTCCCTGAAAAGTGCTCCATGGAGCTGAATAAACACAGTTGTGGGAAGCCAACTGGTGACATAAGTTAATTACTAACCTGTCACACAATCATAGAATGGTAATAATTTATTTTCACTGTTGCATTAACCATAAGTCGCTTTTTGCCAGTGGAGTGTATTGGAGGAGAAGGTTCCAAGGCATACTGCTACTTGCCGTATAAGCCTATAGAAGGTGGTGTCAGTATTTTAGTTGAGGGATCAGATACAAACTGTACCATAGCTTTTACCATGCATATCTTGGCTTCAGGAGAGGAAGAACTAGCAGGTGGGAGTAACACTCTCTCTCCTCAATAGGACTCTGAAACATTCTCCAATTATTATAGATATAATTATTATTTAGATTGACCAGTACTTAATACATTGTAAATACAATACTCTGGGACAATCCAATGTGATCACACATTCTTTAGAAACACTTATTGAAGTCCTTAATGTGGGCAGACATTGTGCTAGGAACTAATTATATATTGCTCACCTGTTCTCTGTCTTCATGAAGTTTATAGCCTATCATCACAATCTAATCGTTGGAGAGGAACACCCGCAGGCAGAATCTATGGGTCTAAAAGGGCCCGACTGCTGAAGCAAGCCCCACGTACTTCTGAGGAGGCTGACTGAAATAAATGAATGGCATTTAGAAGCTAACTGGTCTGTCTTCTCTTTCAGATAGCCTGATTGTTGTTCCTCTATTAATGAGATACAATGATGTTTTGCTCTTTCTGTCAATATATATTTCTGCTTATAAGCCTCTCTAAATTCTACTATCTCATTAATTTTATCAACCTCAGAATAGCTAGCTGGAATTGTCATAATTTTTTTTTTTTTTTGAGACAGAGTCCCTGTCTGTCACCCAGGCTTGAGCGCAGTGGCACAATCTTGGCTTACAGCAACCTCCACCTCCCAGGTACTAGTGATTCTCCTGCCTCGGCCTCCCGACTAGCTGGGACTACAGTCACGTGCCACCATGCCCAGCTATTTTTTATAATATTTTTAGTAGAGACAGGGTTTCATAATGCTGGCCAGGCTAGTCTCAAATTCCTGACCTCAGGTGATCCACCCGCCTTGACCTCCCAAAGTGTTGCGATTACAGGCGTGAGCCACGGTGCTCAGCCTGGAATTGTCATCTTTTGACATGGGTAATGGCCATTCTTGCATAGGTCATTAATTTATTTATTAATATAATTGAAAACCAGTGAATAATTTTAGGCACTTTCTCATACTTGTAAATAGAAAACAGGGCCGGGTGTCATGGCTCACACCTGTAATCCCAGCACTTTGGGAGGCCAAGGTGGGGGGAGCACTTGAAGTCAGGAGTTTGAGACCAGCCTGGCCAACATGGTGAAACCCCGCCTCTACTAAAAATACAAAAATTAGCCAGGTGTGATGGCACCCGCCTGTAATCTCAGCTACTCAGGAGGCTGAGGCAGGAGAATCGCTTGAACCTGGAAGGCAGAGGTTGCAGTGAGCCAGGATTACGCCACTGCACTCCAGCCTGGGGGACAAGAGCAAAACTGTTTCCAAAAAAAAAAAAAAAAGTTCAAAAATTGGTGTAAAGGATTTATACTGAAGGTTATTCCACACACCCTTGCTCCACTGGGGGGCATTTTAAAGAGCTGTTCTTCTAGTGTTCACACCAACTTCTTTCTACAAGGCCCCTCTGGGGCTTGAGACGTGACTATTTATTTACAGAGTGAAAAGTAGCTGAGAACTGAAGAACTTTTAGAGAAAATTTGTGGAGAGCATCAGGCTCCATGTCAAGGACACGTCTCAACAACATACTGAATCTTTGACCCACACATCCCAGCTACTGCCAACCTGAGAAGAGCTGGTCTGGAAGGCACTTCGCAAGCTCCTCCTCTTTCTCCAGCCTTAGTTACAAAACACAGTGGTTAAGCAAGCTGCTTGCACGTTTAGTCTGCCTGTTGCCAAGTTCCTGGTCCACTCCATATTAGCAGCATGATATTTGGTTATTTAACGTCTCTAAAATTGCTCCCTCATCTGTAAAATGAAGACCATGACTACTCATGCCACATAAGACGTTTGAGAGCCTGAAATAAGCCAACCAAGATACAGTGCCTCTCGTAGTACTTGGCAGATACTATACTTAGTGTATTTTCTTTTTCTTTGTCTTTTTTTCCCAAGATGGAGTTTCTCTCTTATTACGCTGGCTGGAGTACAATCGCATGGTCTCAGCTCACCACAATCTCCACCTCCCGGGTTCAAGCGACTCTCCTGCCTCAGCCTCCTGAGTAGCTGGGATTACAGACACCTGCCATCACACCAGGCTAATTTTTGCATTTTTAGTAGAGACAGGGTTTCACCATATTTCCCAGGCTGGTCTCGAACTCCTGACCTCAAGTGATCCCCCCACCCCGGCCTCCCAAAGTGCTGGGATTACAGGCATGCGCCACCGTGCCCGGCCAATACTTGGAATATTTTAGCTGTGATGTGTTTCCCCAAGAGCATCGGTGTCTTCACTTGGGGTGACTTGCTTTGATTTTCTGAGCCCAGTTCGAAGAGGGGCAATGTAGCGCGCAACAGCTTTGGATAACTGCGTCTATACTGATACGTTCAAGCGGGTAGGCAAAATTGATTCCCGTCTGATTGTTTCTGTATGAGCAAGACTACAACACGGCTATTAAAAGTAAGGCACTGAGAAACAGTTCTAGCTGTTTAGAAACACAATCTAGCTATTCCAGCAACACAAACGCCTGGCGCAAAGCAGGTTCCCAATCCACTTGTTCAAATGAAAAGGAAAAAGTTGAAGCCTGCGAATGAAGAACAACAAACGAAGGAAGTTCCAAATATCAGGTCACACCACCATTTCCTTTCAAAGGGGTCACTGCCGCCATTTACGTCAGCAATCTACTCTAAATATGCAGGACAGCAGAAAAACAAAAAGCGCACATGCCGTTTATAAACACCAATTTACAAATACCAATGCGGTAAGCCATGCCGTTCCAAATTCCCCTGACCATGTTCTACAAGACACCCCAGAGTAGCACGTATCTTTCTTGTTAACATTTCATGGAATCTTTCCATAAACATACGCTTGTTCTTGTCTTCCACATTTTGTCCTGTCACTGCAACAGATGGCTTTACACTGACGCATATGAAAATATTAAATACTTTATAAGCCTGTTGGAAATATAAAATGCCTTTGGAGGAACGAGAAGCTCAAGGATTAATGTAAAGCAGCCAAACAATATTCTTTCACAAACAGATACCTTTATGTTGTGAATAAAACGGTCAACGAGCAATTCCACATCTTCAATAGGTGGGGAGAAGGAGTGAGGGGTATTGAGTTTGCCATAGGAGAGATTTGGGCCATACCAAAAAAGCAGAACATACTGCTATTGAGAGCTGTTAAATATTACAGTGTGTAACCAAGGGAGGGTTGTGAAATCTACGTCTTGGAGATCCAAAAGCCATAAGAGGCATCCATCTGTCTGAAACGGCCAAATAAAGCAAGCTTAAAGACAGAGCTGTGAGCTAAGGGATGATGAAGTCAGCTAGCTGATTATTCTATATACTCAACTTCATTTATTATTTCTTTTCAGGGCAATATTAATAGATGTTTACTCTAAATGAATATTACTGTCTCAGCCAACCCAGAAGTTATTTCCAACCCACCTATGAAAGTGGCGACATCATCTTATGGGTGTCTGTCTGGCCAGGTGCAGTAGCTCGAACCTGTAATCCTAGCACTTTGGGAGGCCAAGGTGGGGGTGGATCACCTGAGGTCAGGAGTTTGAGACTAGCCTGGGAAACATGGTGAAACCCCATCTCTACTAAAAATACAAAAATTAGCCAGGCGTGGTGGCAGGCACCTATAATCCCAGCAATTCAGGAGGCTGTGCCAGGAGAATCGCTTGAACCGGGGGGGCGGGGGTGGGGCGGGGGCAGAAGTTGCAGCGAGCTGAGATCTTCCCACTTCACTCCCGCATGGGTGAAAGAGTGAAACTTCATCTAAAAATAAATAAATAAATAAAAGAAAGTAGAGACATCGATCAGTGGTTAACATGAGGGGTTCTCCCGCCAGACTGACTGCCTCTAAGTGGTGATGACTGTATAACCTTGGGCCAGTTACTTAACCATTTTGTGCCTGGTGCTTCCTCCATAAGTAAGAATAACAGTAGTACATACTTCATAAGGCTGCTCTGAGGATAAATGAGTTAGCATACATAACAGGCTTAGAATACAGCCTGGCATATGGTGGATGCTACATAAATGCTGGCTATTCTCTGCAGTTAGTGCCGTGTTTATGTAAAAATAAACATGAAGACGTGGGTGCAATTTTCTTTTTTTCCTTGTATCGGTTTGTATGCAACTGGCATTGACTTCCAATGGGTGCAACATATTGATGTGTTCCATACTATGCATAAATCAAAGATCGCCAAAGACCGTTCCTGGGCATTTATCCCAGAGAAGGGAAACGGTCATGCAAAAACCTATCCACAAAGGTTCAAGAAAGCTTTATTTGTGACGGTCAAGGCCAGCCCAGACGTCCTTCAACAGGTGAATGGTTAAACTGTGGTGCCTATACATACCATGCGATTTTACTGATGCAACAATGTAGGTACAACTCTAGGGAATGATGAGTCAATAAGCCCGTCCCAGAAGCCTAAGCACTGCGTGATTCCACTTACATACCATTTTTGAAATAACAAAGATTTACAAATGGAAGGCAGATTCATGATGGACAGGGGTTAAGAACAGGGGCAGGTGGACGCTAGAGGTAGCTGTGGTTATACAAATGGAACCTCAGGATGGAACAGCTCAGTATCGTACCTGTGGTGGGTGGATACAGAAACCTACACATGAGGAAGTTGTGCAGAACTATATACACACACACACAAATACGTGCAAGTAACCTTAGGGAAATTCAAATAAGGTCAGTGGATTGCAGCCATGCCAATATCCTGGATATGATGTAATACTACAGTTTGGTAAAATATTACCATTAGAGAAAAGTTTACAAGAGATTTCCCTCTATTTTCTTACAACTGCATATGCTACGTTTATCTCTGTAAAAATTTCAATTAAGAACATTGCCAAAGCCTAAATGCAGATGAAGAATGAAAGTTTTCAATACACTGGAGTGATCACCAACCTCCTCTCTGTATCTTCTGGTATACAGGAAAATACTACTCATTAAAAATCACACTGATGCTACTGTAGATGTGTTATGAAACTATTTAATGAAAAATGAGGATTTCTTGTACTTAACATTGCACAGTTTATACTGCTGATTTCTAGCTTTTGTATATTCAGTTGGCGTGTTTAAAGGAATTGAAGTCTGCCGAGTGAAGTGCATAGGTTTCTGAAGCAATCTGAACAGCACCTGCCTTTCTCTGAAGTGTTTTATTATTCTGAGTCAGGCCAGCTGAATCTCCCAAGGTATGAAGTTCAGTTTGAGATAAAAATATTTTATCTGCCCTTACAGCAAATTGAAAGGCTATATAAAGGGTTTTGTTATTGCAGTGTTTTCATAAATATATAGTAAACATCCTTCACAGTGGGAAATTCGGCACAAAATACAATTTTCATACACGGCCATTCATGTGGCTTGCACAGGAAGATGAAATGACCCAGAGATGAATTTAAAAAATAATAGTACTGTATACAACTTTTAGCAGTCTACAGTCCCTGACAAACATACGCAGCTGGGAGGATAAGGATCATGATGTTGCAGTACCGGTGATGAATGACAAGTGTATACAGCAACAGGGAAATTTGATTTTCTTCTGTGGCCCAACCATTACTGTTAACACTTAAGAGTTCTCATTTTTAGGAAATTCCAATACCCGCCCCCCACCCCATTCCAGAGAGGATGCTGACCCCAAACCTTAACCAGAACATAACGTTGAATCAAATGATTTTCAGTTTTATCTTTTCTAAGGTTCAAATACCTTTTCAAAGCAATTTAGGTTACCTATGTCTAACACAGAATATCTATGTTGGTATCTAAGCCGATCTATCTCAGCTCAGGGGTAAAGTGATTACAGCTTGTTTGCAAAATGGAAGCTTTTCCTTTAAGTATTTTTTAATTATCCAAGTAGGGCATCTTTGCTGAAAATCACAAAAAATAAAGGTGCAATCTTAAAAGCAAAAGCTCCATCTCTCCCCTGCCCCTCCCTTAGTCATAGTGCACAGCTACAACAAAGATAATCACTGCTCGGAGTCCCTTCATGATCTTTTGCAGTGTTGCCCTCTACGTAAACCAATTGCATGTGTATGTTTGTTCTCCAACAAAGTTTTTCAAACAGATTTCTGAGTTTTGGGCTCTTCCTCACTCATCACATCTTAGATGTAGTTTTACATCCAGGAAAATCCACTTTATTCCCACTTTATTCCTTGACCTCCAATCCCCCCTCCATAGGTGTTTCGTCTGCTCCAGTTTCCTTCCGACTGTGTATGATGCTGCAGTGAACCAAGCTGCATCTTCACAAACTTAAGCGATCACATAGATTCCAGAGGCAGAAAGGCTGGATCAGAGGTACATATTTAGTTAGTTAGTTAGTTATTTTCGAGACAGAGTCTCGCTCTGTCACCCAGGCTGGAGTATAGTGGCGCAATCTCAGCTCACTGCAACCTCCATCTCCCAGGTTCAAGTGATTCTCCTGCCTCAGACTCCTGAAGAGCTGGGACTACAGGTGCCTGCCACCACGCCTGGCAAACTTTTGTATTTTTACCGTGTTTCACCGTTGGGTGAAACCATGTTGGCAAGGCTGCTCTCGAACTCCTGACCTCATGATCCTCCTGCCTTGGCCTCCCAAAGTGCTAAATTCCAGGCGTGGGCCACCGTGCCCTGCCTACTTTTTTAAAATAAAAATTCCCAAATATTTCCCTACAGAAGAAGGTACCATTCCACATTCTAACAGTATATAAAATGCCTGTTTCATCAACAAATTGTTTTCCAATACAATATACAAAGCTTTCATATATATAGGTGAAACTTTCACACACCCACACACACACATTTTCATATACTTGCTATTTATATTTATTTTTCCAAAAACTATACTCATATCCTTTGCCAATTTGTCTTCTCCATTATTATTCAGTCTATATGTCTACTCATGTATCCATTCATCTACCCATCCACACATCTACCCAAAATATCTAGCCCCTTGCCTAATTTGCCAAGATGATAAGAAGGTTAATCCTAATAGGAGAGTTATAGGAATTTTCTATAGCTACATAAATCTCTTCATCTACATCAGATTCATTTTTTACCAATGTTAGAACAATGATTCTTATAGCTTTGGGCCAAAAAAAAAAAAAAGAGGGAAAGGGACTTCGAAGCCTCAAAGCTTCAAATTTGATGAGCAGCCCTTTTACTCATTAGCTGTTGGTAACCCTTGAAAAATCATCCCAAGTTTCAGCCTTCACTCATGAGCACTGGGTATAACAACTATGTCTGCCTCATAGTGCTGCTGGAAATATTCAGGCCTATAATGCATGTCTGGGAATTAGCAGTGTCTAGCTTATTGCAGGCACTCAATAGACAGTATCGGTAAGAAGGATACATGATGTGCAATTCCAAATACTGAACAATTAGCTAGTGCATTACAACAAAATCGGGTTTCTTTCTCTATCAGAAGCAGAATTTGAATCCTGAACCACTTATCACATTGATGTAACTTCTATATGTTTAGATTCCTAGGAAAATTTCGTAATCAAGACTGGGCAGAAATTCATTGAGTTTTGGGTATACTCTTTTTAATGGCACACAAGGTTTATCACTAGTCATCTTTATTTCTAAAAGGAGGTTCACCTTAAGATGTGGAAGCATTCCATATTCTGGATATGGAATTAAAATGGCTATTTTAAAACCAACTTCCCATTCTTTATCAATTAAACTATATATATATAGCTTAACTATATATCTATAGTTTATATGTTGATATAAATAGACTATATGTAGACTATGTAGCCTATAGTCTATACATAAGTTACATATCTGTAGCTTAACTATAGATATAACTATATATACGTGTGTAATTTAAATTTTAATTCTGAATGCTAATAGATAGTATCTACAGAACTTTACTGGGTAGTCTTGGCTATGTGGGTTCATCTCATTTATTTTACCACTGAACAACAAATTCTGGTTTCATTTTAAACCATTTCCTGAACCAACACTTAGATGAAATAGGTATTCCACAAAAGCCAATTCGATGAACTGTATTAAAAAAGGACATTTGACGATAATGGATCCAACATCAGTCTTTTGACAGTTCTGAAATGGGATTCACTCTTTGCTTTCTTTGTTCAAATGTGAGTTCATTGGGCCTGAAATATAAAGGAAGAGCAGTAATGGTTTCTACTTCCAGCCCAGTTCCTAAACTGTCTCCAGGCTGGGAGGAGGTAGCCCAAGAACCCTTTCTGAGACTTTAATATTGCTTCATGGCCAGATACAAGTTCTTCGTGGGTGACCCTTTCTCTCTTGTATAAAAAAATCCACATCCTGCCTCAGGTAAAATGCAGTCCATTCTTGTAAGTTGTGGTTAAGCATCTCTGAGCTTTTTGCAGGGCAATAAATAGTAAGCAGATACCTACGCCCAACACTTAAATAATGTACACATTTAGATTGGTAAGGTGAGGACAACTGGTATGAAACTGATGCCTGTAAGACCTGTATTTCCAACCATGGTGGATTGTATTCGAGATGCGAGACATTTTCAGGTACAAACCCATACATATCCTCGATAAGAAATTTTGAAAAATACAAAATGTTCCATCCATGTAGTCATTTATTCAACTGAAGTTCATTGAGGTTCTCTACTTCTGTCTTAGTTTTCTGGATATTCTGGTATGTATTTAATTGCATACTTGCAAGATCTTTTTTTCCCTTCTAAAGCAGAGTAAAATGTGTCAAATTGGCATTTCTATTTAAAAATATACTTAAATTGTTTTTCTTTTCATAGCATTTGCAATTCACTAAAATCTCAACTGAGACTGAGATAGGCATGGTCATTCCCGTGGCCTAAATGCAGGACAACAAATAGCCTGGCATTAGATGAGATGAAGCTGGGAGTCAAGGTACTCACATCCACCACCATCCACCTGGCACAGACCACATGGGGCTCCCTAGAACATTTTAAGAGCATCAGAAAGTGAAGAGTTAAGTTCCTTGAAGATGTCTTAAGAGATCCAGTTGAAGAATTTCTCTCTATTTTTCCAACATCACAATTAAGTAGGGAATAAAATGGAGATCACTCATCCTGCAAATTGTGCCCTCCTGTACATTAGTGTTTTTCTTTGGTGACTTTTTTGTTGTTGGAAGTGGTCATGGTAGAGAGAAGTCACAAGGCCTCCTGACCCAGGTGAAGTGCATACACAGGATTTAAATAGCAACATATAAAGCTGTGAGCATTATCACTCATGCTCTTTCAAAAACAGGTAAGTCCGTTTTCTTCATCAATCACTCCAAAATGAGACTAAAAATGTCTTTTGTTTCAAAATTCAGGTGAAGATGGTGCCTCAACGCTTGTGCTTCTGTACGTTTACAAGCTCATATTACTAAAGTAAGTGAGAAAGTGGCTAGGAACAGACTTTGGAGTTTAAATCCCAGGTCTGCCACTTAGAAGCTGTGTGATCTCATACAGATGACTCAACTTCTCTGGGTGTCTGTTCTCTCTCTGTAAAAAGTAGATTAAAACAATAACAATCTCCTAGGCTTATCTTAAAGATTCAATGAATTCATATTTTAAAGCATTTGCAACCATGCTCGGCAAATATGAAATATTATTTATTTAAACAAATAAACCAATAAACCTATGTGCCAAACCTTTAAAGATAAGAAGAAAATAATGCCATTTGAATACTGAGGGAAAAGAAGGACCATATGGGAAGGTTGTTAGAATTGCTCTTCCATTATTCATTTAGTGACGTTACATTTCTCTTCTAGTGACACAAGTACCAGGGAAAGAAATTTCATTTTCCAGCACTTGTCGTAATAAACAGTAAGTAAATCAGAAAAAAAAGGTGCTTTAAATCACAATGACCCATGCCATATTTATAAAGATGTTCCAAGGAAGCAGCTGTAACAATTTTAGCATCAGACTGTAAGGAAATAAGGACCGTCTGACTTTGCATCATGATCCTATTTGCAGTATCCAACCAGAGATTTTAAATGTTTAATAATTGAAATTCACATACCTTCTCCCCTCTCTTGAAAAATCAGACCATGTTTATATTAGACTATCACTGACATTACCTAGGGTATAATTACTCAGCTGTGGCAGTGTTGGTTTGGGGCCAGGTAATTTGTTTTTGTTTTGCGGGCGGGAGCCGTCCTGTGCATCCTAGGATGTTTAGCGGCATCCCTGGTCTCTATCCACTAAATCTTGGGAGCAATCCCTGCCCACTATGAACACAAAAACTGTCTTCAAAATGTTGTTAAGTATTGTTATGAGTTAGGGGAGGAAGTTGTTCCTGTTTCAGAACCCCTAACCTAGTGTATCTGTTAAGTACCAATTTGTGTAAACAAATTCTAAATGCTAAATTCTAAACTCAGATTAATAAATTTCAATGGTACCTGAGCATATTGGAATCAGAAAAATTTGGAGT
Source organism: Macaca mulatta (assembly GCF_049350105.2). Taxonomy (NCBI): domain Eukaryota; kingdom Metazoa; phylum Chordata; class Mammalia; order Primates; family Cercopithecidae; genus Macaca; species Macaca mulatta. Next base: position 7,765,939 of record NC_133425.1, on the reverse strand, counting down.
CTAATCACTTTTTCTAATTACAAAAAGTCTTGAACATTGTTTCCCCATCTCTAAATTAGGCATGGTCATACCTACCTTGCAGGGTTGTGAAAACAGAAAATACATAGAAGCTCCCCGTCCAATGTCTGATGCACAAAGAGAGTCAGTAAGTGCCCACGAAGAAATCGGCATTGAATTGTTATTGCTGTTTCTGTTGACAGGTTATCACATCCTCATCCTCATCATTTTAATAGAAATGGAAGGCCCATACTTAACACATTCAGTCAACCACAATAAATCCAACTAGTACTTACATCTTCTTTGCAGACAACAACTGATTTCCTTACAACTAGAGACTGCAACTAAACAACAAAGAAATACATCCACAGTACTGTGGCAAATGCAGATGCAGAATTATCATGAAGAGCAAAGGAAGGACTGGCAGAGGCCTTCCTCATATACCGTCCTTTAGGGGTCTATCTATGTAAAACAAACATTGGGCAAATAGTGCACCTTGATTTGTTTGGTTGTTGCTGTTTTTCTGTATTGGATTGAAAGTGTGGAGTAAATGGTGCTGGGAGATGAGCTTTTTGAGTGTATATTTGTGTCTGTGTACACTCTGTGTGTGAACAAGTTAATCCAAACCAGGTTAGAAAACTTAACGAACGAACCAAAAACTACAGATAATTAAAACGGCTGGTTTTGACTACTAATTAGTGTGTAAGAAGAAAAGGACCATTTTAAATAATAGGGAGAGATTTGGCTAATTAGATAAACATGAATCTAGAATTCCAGACATTAGGAATAGAGAAAAAGTAATAAACATGCCCACCACTGCATAGTATTTTATATTTGTATAATTTTTTTACACATATCACTGCCATCTTTGGAAGCTGAAAACACTAGTTCTACTATAATTGTATCTTTTCTTGAAAAAGTCTTTCTTGGCCTTCATGACATTGGAGCTTGCCGACAGATTCTTCACTATTGATAAATGCTGAGAAACTAACCACTGCTCTTTTCTTTTAAACCCAGCCCAAATAATTTCAGGAGAACTTGCAAGCACAAAATTATGTTACGAATATCCAATTGATCCTATTTACATTTTCTACATCAAAGTATTCAGACATCATAAGCAAACGAGAAATGGGGACCCTCCCAATACCCTATAGGTTATGCAAGCACCTCACCAGAAAGAACACTTTGAAATTTTTATGGAGCAGGAAAAATCAGAAGCATATTAATCTAGGCAGTGAAATTGGGCTTTCTGTCATTTTTAATTGCTTGAATTCATAACCTAGTTTTGCTGAATAAAAAACGAGTTGCTGTAGCTGACATAAGCTGTTTCGGCCTTTTGGGCACACACGCACACACAGAAAGCCCACAACTTTCCATAGAAACTTTATTTAGCTTAATAAAAACACACCCTGAAAACTGTTCAGGACATTATCATTGCTGAATAATTTAATATGCGATGGTTTCCAAACCAAGCACTGTGGGTTAAATGCTGACTTTTAAAGGCGTTTTTTTCTTTCTCTTGGTGCTGTGCAAGCAGAGGGGGTTCAGCAGGAATGCTAAATCCTTCAGACTGCTGTTCTGATTATCTATGATTTAATTGAAATCAAATTATGCATGAGAATGCATAATTGTAAAATTCTTCTCTCCTTTGCTGCTGTTGACGACTGCTCATAATACACACAAACACACAATCCTGCATGAAAACGAAAGAAAACAAACAGAACAAAAATGTACACCCATGAATGCAAACAAATATTTGACATTTTAACACACTCCAAAGTTTTTGGATCCATAACAAAATAAAGTCTAAAATGCCAAAAAAAATTAAGGGTCCATGCTTTTTCCTCATTTATTTTTATGTTCATCGGAAAATCAACACAAGATGGAGATTGAAGTCTCATAGGCAGGACTTTTAATCCCAACAGAATCACTTTCCAAGAACTTACGCCAGCTCCCTGTGATAACTTTGAGACTAACACACATGAAGTTTTTAAAATAAAAGCTAAAAGTTAAACACAAATAAGCTTAATTAATAATAACCGTTTTATTATTAGTTCAGAAATCTTCCTCTTTCAGATCACTTTTCATTTCTCCAGATTACTACTTTGCTCAAAACCTAACATAAAAATTATAAATTTAGACAGAAAACAAGATCAACTTTGTTCTTCACTGGATGTTGTAATATTTATTTAGCTCAAGATTGACCCATTCAAGCAGGTTCTCTATAATCAAATCAAAGACAACAACGAGGAGTGTGTACCTGGATCCTCAAAATGTAAGTCATATACATCAATTAGTGTCATAAAATATGACAATATATTTTCAAAATATTGCAACTATAGTTTATGGAAGGCAATCAATGCTAAAAAAAAAATTCCCTTTACTGAGATCTACTTCAACTTTTGTATCGTACTCCTAGTAGAGAGAGGGAAAAAAAAAAAAAAAAAAGAAAAATAATTAGCTGGTCCTTTTTAAAAGCAAAAAGGAACACAGTCTCATACAAAAAAGAAAAATTACTTTTGTTATGCTTCAATTACCTGGCCCATAAGTCAGCGCTGATAGTTACTTCTACCAAGTCTGAATAAATACAGATTAAAATGAATCCAGACTCTAAAATTAAGACAAGTGATAGGGAAAACAGAAGTTCGAAGGATAAGATTTTAGGAGACAAATGTAAAAATATGCTTAGCCCAATAAAGTCATGAGACAAAAAGTTATTTTGGATTATCCCTCAATTTGTGGTAACAGAAAAGATTCTGCTCTTTTCACATAGTAAAAGCATTTCTAAGAGTCTAGTTGCTTGGTTAAAATGAAATGACAAAAATAGTTGGAATATTCACTTTTTATAAGACTGATGTACAGTGGAATTGCCTGAGAGTAAATAATTATTGTAGATGAACGGAGAATTCCTAAAAGAAAAAAAATTAAAAAAATAAAAACAGGCTCCAGTGATCCTCCAGCGTGCAAAACATTTGTTGAAGTGTAGCAAAAGATACCTAAAAGGTTTCTGTGCACCAGGTAAAACAGTAAAGACAGACAGATGGAAAGAAATACAGACAGATGAAAAAAAAAATGGAAGGAGGAGGAAGAAATACCCAGAAGGAGACCGAGGGAGAAGAGAGAGAAAGAAGAGGGGTAAGAGAGACAGACAGGGAGGAACTCCTTCTACATGTCCCCCTACCTCACTCTTCAGATAAACAATTCCTTCTTCATAACCTCTGAGTATTCTAATAGAGGGGAGGCATCACATGTGTGGGGAGTGTGGGCAGATGAGACTTGGAAAATCTTGCTTCTTATGTGAAAAGCCTAAATTCCTGTGAGCCTGAGTGGCAAGCAGCTGTTGCTGATTGACTTGTATTTACTTACTTGAAGAACAATCCTCTTCAAACTTAATCATAGCAAACCACAAAGGCAAGTTACTCCATGCCACTAACACCCTTTTACTCCACACTCTTTGGATTTTCCAGCACACATTTTGATAAAAAAAAAAAAAAAAAAAAAAAAATAGGGAACACAGTGGAGAAAGATGTTACAATTTTAAGCCAAACAATTTACTACTCAGGTACCCTAATAAAGAGAGGATTACACAATCATTTTTGCCTGCTTCAGCAATAAACCACATTCATTTCTGTGTGACCAAAATTGAAACCATGTCAACAATGAGTAAATTCTTCTACATGAAGACACTCAGAAAGTGACTCTCTTAGCAAATAATTTCATAACGTTTTACTAAGATGACACTGCCAACAAAACTTTTGGATTCACAATTCCGCTTGGAGCCCTCTTAAGTGGGAAGGTGGAAAATGCGACTCTTTTGTCAAAAGAAATAATAAAACCCCCAATTTCCCCATAATCTGAAAATAAAGGCTAGAGGGATGAGCTGCGCTTGAGAGGCTAGGTGATCCTTGTAGACTGATGTATGTCATATTCGACACTCTGTGTGTATATATATATTCTTTAAATGCATAACAGTTCATTCCATCACTTGAGAAGGTAAAGTACATTTCTCCCGTTTGATCTCAGAGGAAGGCAACTCTTATTCCATGTCATAAAATGGTACAGAGCTTATTTCTCAAGTCGAAGCGTATTCAGTATTGTCAATTTAATCTTTCTTCCATGGGAATCAAGCAGAGAAGAGTACACCAGCGCAACTAGCATGGTGGACATGTTTACAGACACGCAGCGCATATGTTCACACTTGCACACACATGCTCTCTTGCAACGTGAGCACGCCAACTTCGCAAATGCACGACCCATCTGGCCATTCATTTCATAAACCTCTCATTTCCAGAGCCGCGCATCTCTTGCAAAACCATGGCTAGCCTATTGGGACTTTTATATCGGTTCTTAATAAACGCTTATTCATCTCTGGGAATAAAGTTAAACGGAGCCAATGAGCATTGTCAAGGAAGTTGCCCACTAACTTCCAGTGGGTAAAGAAAATCGATGCATCTCCGGGCTCCGCAATCCCTCTAAACGCCCCCTCGCCCTCTCCAAGCGTCCAGACCACCCCCACAACGGGGCGCCCAGGGCGAGCCCTGAGCGCAGCCTCAGAGGTCCCCGGAGCTGGAGCTCGGCTTACATACCGCGTCCCATTCACGCGCTGCAAACGCAGCCTCATCCTTCCATCGCCGGTTTGGGTTTCCCGGATTCCATCCGCGGCCAAGTCCCCTATTCTAATCAGCAGCCCGGGAGGCGCACACGCCGCCACCGTCTCTGCGCTAACGTTGGACAGCGGCTGACGGCTGCTCCTCTGCCACAGGCAGCCAAAAATGTCAATTTGCACACTCCTCCCCCTGTCGCCCGCCCCCGTCCCTCTGCAACCCCCTCCCGCGGAGTCAGTGGGCTTCAGGAAGCCTCTGCAGAAGCTGCCAGGTCTCCCCTCCCTCCCTCTTTCTCTCCCTCCCTGACAGTGTTTTAGAGTCTTCTTCGCTCGCCTTACCTGAAGGGCATCTCCCACGACTGCAATTAGCTGCCAAGATTTCATTGTCGGCTGCAAAGTGCCTCCTGTTTCCTCACCCAGAGAACACAGCACGGGAGAAGTCCGAGGCAACAGCAAACGGCACCCACGTGCTAGCAATGTAAATGACTCCAGTCATCTGTCGTGCGCGCCGCGCGCCTTCGCTCGCCCGGGCTGCCTGGCACGGCCGCCAGCAGGTGCAGAACGCCCCGAGCGCGCGGGCGCGCGAGAGCGAGCAGCCCGTGCAAGGAGGCAATCAACACCCAGGCGCACACAAAGGGAGGTCACCGCGGCGCCCGCGCCCAGGTCCGGCTTCCCCGGCCGGCCTTGGCCTCTGTCCGCTCCAAAATGCTCGCCAATTTAGACGCCCAATGTTTTTGCAAAGTCTTGCAGCTGGGGGAAGGCGGTGGATGCTGGGGCTGCGTGGGTCCCGCCCCCACGGGTCGGAAGCACTTGCAAAGCTGCAAGCTGGCGGCAGTATCTCGCCGCTTGCCCTCTCTCTCTCGCACGTGTCCCTTCCCTTGTTCTTTCAGGCATTAAATATGTACCACATGACAGAATAGGGCACCTTGCACGGTCCCCTGAGTCCGCACTTGACAACCAATTTTAACTCATGAGCAATCAAATGTCTAAAGGCGGATATAAGCACTCCCAATTACTTACGCTACTTCTGCATTATTCAAAATGTCCACGGGACAGTATTTATGACTTCCAATATGCTACTTCACCTACAAACACTAGTAAAAAATCGAAGACCCCAGCACGGCGCTCCCAATCTCGCCTCCCGCCCCCAAACAGCTAGGCTTTCATCCTATTTCATCTCCCAGAAGCAGCTGTACTTTAGGAGTGAAGCTTTAGGATCTCAACTCTTCTTCCACGTTACGTACTAAATGACAATGCGCTGAGGTTTCAGCCTGCTTTTAGGAGGAAAACAACTGTCGTCTCTGTTGAACTTTAGAGATCACCTTTCAAATGTGTTTACCTTGAATAATAATATCATCAAAGTAATTTTCCTGTTATTTTCCCAAGAAGTCCTCATAGATCTATTTCACTTTTTTTTTTCTTGTTGTTGTTAATAGGAATGAGTTACACAGCTTCTAGCTATCGTCAGCTTAAGTGCTGATTTTGGTAGGGACCAAAAAATTGATTGACTGGGGAAATGACTCTTTCGGATGTAGAAAAACTAGTTCATTGTTTTTCCTTTCTCTTCACATTTAGAACTGCAAGCTTCATTAAGATGGCTTTGCTACCTCAAGCACTTATTATTTAAATTGGAAGGATCTAAATGGGGAAGAAAATTTAATATACATATATCCCTCCTATATTTGATCAACAGTGAGTGAAATATTCATTGGCTTCCTGTGTCCTTCTTGGATACTTTATTTGAGTTAAAGCCCTTGTACACAACTGATTAGGATTTTATGCATTGGTAAGCAAATTTTAAAATGCTAATAAATCTTTCAAATATGTTCACATTTGTTACAACTCCATATCCAGAGGCAATATTTCAAGGTTTTTTTGGTTTTTTTTTTTTTTGAACATGCCAATTCCTTATGTAACCATCATCCATCTTTGTCACACTGGGAACAAAACGAGGAGGGATTTTTTTTCTTCTGTGCATTAAGCGTGTTTTTAATATGATATTAGCACAGTGTTTAACTTTCTCCTTGCAGAGTTAAGAAAATTCTATTTGTGTTCTCTCTGCCTGCCTTTCTTAGAGGGTCGGTGGCATTTAAAGGATGCCGAGATAACCATAAGGTAAAACCTTATTTCACAATAATGATGCCATGAAGAATATGCTCTACTGCCTACTATTTTGAAAGTTAACGTCTAATGTTATCTAGTATGATCCCCTGACACATTTTCCAACAGCACCAGGTAAAATGGCAAAAAGGTGTTTCGACTTTCGCTTAACCAGAACCCTGTACAATTACAGAGATTCACAAATATAGAGTAATATTATTATCGCAGCACACACTGGCATCCTCAGTGGAATAATTTGATTCACAAATCAGTTCACAAAAGCAAGGTTATAGGAAGGGACGCGTGGTGCGGGTGGCCGATGGAGAGACAGCAAGCCCTAATTACAACCCCATTGTCCCCGTGTTCTCAGCACATGTGGCCATTTAATCACAGAGTGTGACAACCTTGGCAGATGTTGCCAGACCTGGTTATTGATATAAATTGCTATTCTCATGAACAAGGGGCACAGCAAAGAGTTAAAACCATGTCAGCAGCCACCCAAAGGGACATGAAGGCCCACATTTACAGCTGTAGCTACAAGGCAAGATGATGCAGAGAGAAGGTTGTTTTCTTGCTCCCACCCCATAAGTAAAACAGCAAGGGATGCAACCTCCCAAACCAAGAATGGCAGGAGAGTCTCCCACGGGCACTGTAAACTGATCTTGTCACTCTGGAAGCTGATTTACTAGTACCTATTAAAACGGAAAACGTGCACACCCTATTATCAAACAGTGCTACTTCTAATATCTGTCCTAAAAAACTTGCACAGGGTAAGTTTGTGGATAGGTTTGGGTATAATTGCTATTCCTTGTGATACAGGATGGGGTTGTTGGGGGAGGCAACAGACTAAATACCCATCTAGCATTAAAAATATGGCATATTGTATGATGGAATACTATATAGCAGTGAAAAGAATCAAATAAAGCCACATATGAATACCTCCATCGCCATATAGACATGAATATGTAGGAATAGAAATAAAGATATACACGACAAAGTACAAATATATATACATATATTTCTCAGCAAAAATAAATTGCTGAGATAAAAACACAAGTTTTAAAGGACTTTTACACTTATGACACCATTTCTGAAAGAGAATGCACTAATATAATATTGTAGGTTTTCTGTAGATATATAAATATTTGTGAATGTACGGGGAACAGTCCAAAACAGAAGACAGTCAACTACAGCCCAAGAATCGCACTCAGCCATTCTCTGTTTCTATATAGCCTGCAAGCTAAAAATGGTTTTGATATTTTAAATAGTTTTTAAAAGTCAAAAGAAGAATATATTGTGATGTGTAAAAAATGTAGGAAATCCAAATTTCAGCATCCATGAATGAGGTTTTATTGAAACACAGCTATGCCCATTTGTTTATGGGTTGCTATGACTGCCTTCATCTACAAATGCAGAGTTCAGTGTCTTTGAGATACCAAATGGCCCAGGAAGTCTAAAATGTTTACTATGTGGCCCTTTACATGCATATGACGTATATACATATAACTTGTTTTAAATGAAATGTATATATTATAGTCCATATGTTATATGCATGTACACATGTATCACTTTGTTTAAAAGCATAAAACCAATACATAAGTGTTCTCCTAAAAGAAGAAAAGGAGCTCTCAACCTCATGTAAAAACTAGTCTGCTCCCTCTTTCCCTAGAGATGACACTATTACCAATTTGAGTCCCATTTTTCTAGACCAGTGATTTTTTTTTTTTTTTTTTTTTTTTTTTGAGATAGAGTCTTGCTCTATCGCTCAGCCTAGAGGGCAATGGCACGATCTCAGCTCACTGCAACCTCTGCCTCCTGGGTTTAAGCAGTTGTGCCTCAGCCTCCTGAGTAGCTGAGATCATAGGCGCCTGCCACCACGCCCAACTAATTTTTTGTATTTTTAGTAAAGACGGGGTTTCACCATGTTGGTCAGGCTGGTCTCTAGCTCCTGACCTCAAATGATCCGCCTGCCTCAGCCTCCCAAAGTGCTAGGATTACAGGCATGAGCCACCGCGTCTGTTCTAGACTGGTGATTGGTGAATTCTTTTCTGTAAAAGGCCATAATTCCCACGTGTCCAGGCAAGAAACCAGGTGGGAAGGGACGGGATCACAGGGGCAGTTTCCCCCATGCTGTTATCATGATAGTGGGTGAGTTCTCATGAGATCTGATGGTTTCATGGTTTTCTTTTTTTCTTTCTTCTTCTTTTTTTTTTTTTTTTTGAGACAGAATCTCGTTCTGTCACTCAGGCTGGAGTACAGTGGCAGGATCTCAGCTCACTGCAACCTCCACTTCCCAGGTTCAAGTGATTCTCCTGCCTCAGCCTCCTGAGTAGCTGGGACGACAGATGTGTGTCACCATGCTGGGCTAATTTTTTTTATTTTTAGTAGAGACAGGGTTTTACCATGTTGGCCAGGCTGGCCTTGAACTCCTGACCTCAAGTGATCCTCCTGCCTCAGCTTCCTGAGATCTGATGGCTTTATAAGGCAGTTGCCTGATCTTGCTGGCTTCCTCTCACCTGCCGCCATGTAAGATGTGTCTACTTCCTCTTCTACATTAACTGAAGGTATCCTGAGGCCTCCCCACCCATGCGGAACTGTGAGTCAATTAAACCTCTTTTCTTTATAAACTACCCAGTCTCGGGTATGTCTTTATAGCAGTGTGAGAACAGACTAATACAGTATGAAACTTTTACACACACAGGCATGCCTCATTTTATTGTCTTTCACTTTATTGTGCTTTGCAGAGATATTGCATTTTGTACAAATTGAAGTTTTGTAGTAACTCTGTGCTGAGCAAGTCTATTGGTGACACTTTTTTCAGTAGCATGTGCTTACTTTATGTTTTTGTATCACATTTGGGTAATTCTCCCAGTATATCAAATCTTTTCATTATTACTAAATCTGTTACTGTGATCTGTGACGAGTGATCTTTGATGGTACTATTATAATTGTTTTGGGGTGCCAAAAACTGTTCCCATATAAGATGGCAAACTTAATTGATAAAGACTGTGTGTGTTCTGACTGTTCCACTGACAGGTTGTTCCCCCAGCTCGCTCCTTCTCCTTGGCCTTCCCATTCCTTAAGGTACGACAATCTTGAAATTAGACCAGTGAATAACCCTACAATAGCCTCTAAGTGTTCAGGTGAAAGGAAGAGCCACACACCTCTCACTTTATATCAAAAGCTAGAAATGATTAAGCTTCATGAGGAAGACACTTCTAAAGCTGGGACAGCGCCTGTAATCCCAGCACTTTGGAAGGCTGAGGCAGGTGAATCACAAGGTCAGGAATTTGAGAACAGTCTGGGCAAAATGGTGAAACCCTGTCTGTACTAAAAATACAAAAAAAAAAAAAAATTCAGCTGGGCGTAGTGGCAGGTACCTGTAATCTCAGTTACTTAGGAGGCTGAGGTAGGAGAATCACTTGAACCTGGGAGGCAGAGGTTACAGTAAGCTGAGATCATGCCACTGTACTCCAGCCCAGGTGACAGAGAGAGAGACTCTGTCTCAAAAAAAAAAAAAAAAAAAAAAAAAAAGCTGGGACAGGCTAAAAGCTAGGCCTCCTGCACCAAGTAGCCAAGTTGTGAATGTAATGAAAAACCTATTAAAGGAAAGTAAAAGTGATGCTCCCTTGAACACACTAATAATAGGCAAAACAGCCTTGTTGCTAGTTTGGAGTATTAATGGTTTGGATGGAAGAACAAACCAGCCACAACATTCTCTTAAGCCAAAGCCTAATCCAGATCAAGGCTTTAATTCTCTTAAATTCTACGAAGGCAGACAGATGGGAAAACTGCTAAAAAAAAAAAAAAAAAAAAAAAAAGTGTGAAGCTAGCAGAGGTTGGTTCATGAGGCTGAAGGTAAGGAGCAGTCTCTGTAACATACAGGTGGAAGGTGAAATGGCAAGTGTTGATGGAGAAGCTGCAGCAACTTACCCTGAAAATCTAGCTAAGATCACTGACAAAGATGGCTACACTAAATGACAGATTTTCAGTGTAGACAAAACAGTCTTCTCTTGGAAGAGATGGTATCTATAACTTTCATAGACAGAAAGAAGTCAACACCCGGCTTCAGAGTTTCAAAGGACAAGCTGACGCTCTTGTTAGGGGCTAACACAGCTGGTAACTTTAAATGGAAAGCCAGGTTTACTTACCATTCTGAATCTCCTAGGGTCCTTAAGAATGACTCTAAATCTACTCTGTCTATGCTCTAGAAATGGAACAGGACATCTGTTTAAAGCATGGTTGGCTGAATATGTTAAGCCCACTATTAAGACCTACTATTTAGAAAAAAAGATTCCTTTCAAAATATTACCGCTTCATCGACAACACACTTGGTCACCAGAAAGCTCTCATGGAGAGGGACAAGGACTTAAGTGTTGTGTTCGTGCCTGTTAACACAACATAGGTTCTTGCGGCCAATGGATCAAGGAGTACTTTTGATTTTCCAGTCTTATTATTTAGGAAATATATATCATAAGGTTATAGCTGCCACAAACAGTGATTCTTCTGATGGATCTGGGCAAAGTACACTCAAAACCTTCTACAAAATATTCACTTTTTGAGATGCCATTAAGAACATTCGAGATTCATGGAAGGAGGTCAAAACATCAACATGAACAGGAGTTTGGAAGAAGTTGATTCCATCTCCCAAGAATGCTTTTGAAGGGTTCAAGACTTCAGAGGAGGAAGAACCTGGAGATGTGGAGGAAATAGCAAAAGAACTAGAATTACAAGTGGAGCGTGAAGATGCAACTACATGGCTGCAATCTCATGATAAAACTTTAACAGATGAGGAGTTGCTTCTCATGGATCTGCAGAAAAAGTGGTTCCTCGAGATGGAATCTACACCTAGTAAAGATGCTGTGATCCTTGTTGAAAAGACAACAAAGCATTTAGAATATGACATACACTTAGCCGATTAAGCAGTAGCAAAGTTTGAGAGGATTGACTCCAATTCTGAAAGAAGTTCTACATTAGGTAAAATGCTGTCAAATACCATCAGGTCCGTGTGATAAACGTCACTGTTTCCTCATTTTAAGAGATGGCCACAGTCACCCCAACCTTCAGCAACTACCACATTGATCATCAACACCAAGGCAAGGCCCTCCACCAGCAAAAAGATCAGAACTCATTAAAGGCTCAGATGATTGTTGGCATTTTTATTTTAGTAATAAAGTCTTTTTAAATTAAGGTATGCACATCGTTTTTTAGACACGATGCTACTGCACACTTAATAGATTACAGTACGGTATAAAAGCACAGCTTTTATATGCACTGGGAAACAAAAAATAGTATGACTCCCTTTATTATGATATTTACTGTATTGCGGTGGTTTGTAACTGAACCTACAGTATCTCCAAGGTGTGCCTGTACAGCTCTAGGTCTTGCTTTAAGTGTAAAGGATGTGTATTTATTATTTTTAAAAAGTGAGTGTGTATGTCTCTATGGATACGTGTGGACACACACCCCTGGAAGAAATCATACAAAATGAGTAGTATTTGCTAGTGAGATTATAGGTGCTTATTACATTCTTCTTTGTCATTTCCTGTATTTCTTTATTTTTCAGACAGACGTAAATATAGGAAAAGGGTGGAGCCCCGGGCCATGTGAGTGTCGATGACTGACACTGTACCAACAACATTTTTCTCACCTGGGAACTGCCTGTTCTCTTCAAATGCTGGATGATAAAACCTCCAAAAAGAAAAGCATCGAGGTTTGGTTTATGCCCACCTAACGTTTCTGGAAAACTCCAGCATCTAATTGCTTCTTCATAGGGGGAAAAAAAGACGTTAAGCCTCAATGCACTAAAGATTTTTATAAAAATCAATCTTATCCTTGAAGTAAAATGCGACGTAGATTATCCTTTCTGCTAGAAGTTATGGTAATGACCTACTGAGCTGTGCCTCACAATACAGTAATATTGCTTCTTTACCAGTTTGAAAATATTTTCCTGTAGAAAAGCACAAAGCAAGCTCCATCTAAAAAAATAAAATTACATAGCAACCACATCGAAACTTTGCAGGATTAGAACACTAAGACCTACTGATTTTCTTTGTCCTGACACCTAATAATCCAGTTACATTAAGAAAGGTGAGCTTAATGAAGCATATTGAGATGGGAGAACATACGATTTATAGTGGACTTGTTGTTATATTTCTAAATGAATCCCATTAGCTCTATATTGGTTGCTGGTAAGTGACCACGTTTTCTAATAGACAAATGCATGAATCACCTGGGCATATTTTCAAAGCATTCTCTACAAAATGGTTCACCTTACAAATTTAAACAAAGACCAGGTGAATGACCCTCATTCCTGAAGATTAGAAGACTTCCTTTAAGCAGGAAACAGAATTATTGCAACTGAATATCCATGCCACCTCCTCATAATTTAGCATGCATATATAGCCTCATCTTTGAGATGGCAGGAATCAAGCACACTGCTGACAGGAATATTCTTCTAATAGTATTACAACAAACATGGTTTTCAATGTGTTTTATAATTATAAAGCCTATGAGTGTTTATTGTGGAAAGTTTAGGAAATTTCAGAAAGCACCACAAAAGGTAACATTATTTTATCACCCAAAGAGAGCTCCAAGTACTATTTTCTTGGAAGTCTATCCACTTCAGACATTTTCCATTGCATATATAACTGAAACATTACAAGCACACAATTGGGATGTTACTGTATAAGCTGCCTTCATCTTTTGCACTTTGTAATGTATCATGAATATCATGAACATTTTCTGCTGTAAGGACAAAAAATTTACAAGGTCAGTTTATGTATTCCACGCTAATGATACACAGTTTCTTTTTACTCTGTGTTAAATAACACTGCAATGAACATTCTTGTCCCTCATGTCGTGAGAGTTTCTCTGTACCTTATCTCAGGGTAAATACCTAGAAGTGAAACCGATGAGTCAAAAAAGTGGGCACCATATTTAAGTAGATCGAAGGAACCAGAATCCTAGAAGCTTACATGAATCCATATTCCCAGCAGCAGTATGAAAGGGAACTCATCTCACCATGGGAACAAGTTTTGGCCAACTTCTTTCTCCCCACTTGGGGCACTACACCATCCCATGCTAAATTAGCACAGAACAGCCCAGACAGAGAAAACAAAGGTGGTGATGAGGAGGAGCAATTTAAATCTAAGCTTATTTAACATAAGTGGCTAGTGGCTGCCCATTTTGTCTTAATTGCCTTTTAAACTAAAATCAATGTTAAATTACCTGAACAACAGCTTCTGCACAATTGCAAACTGAAAATTCTTTAAGTGCCTCCTCAAAAGCCTTTGGCTCCCGTTCGGCCGATTGACAGGAAAAGAGTATTTTTCCTCTTCGCTGTGTTATAGCTTTGGACCATGGGATATGATGAAAGGGTCCTGAAAACATATGCCATGTACCCTCTGGGATGAATTACTATTCCTTCACATCAAAATGGGACTAAAGCATTTGAAATAGAATCTGGATAATAAAAATTGGATAACAGTACTATGATGTCCCCATCCTTTTCCCTCCCTTCTTTCCTTCCTTTTTAATTTTCCCTCCCATCAAGGATACACAAATGGACACTGGCCAGACCATGTAGAAAAAGAGAAATCTGACCCACAGTTTGCAGCAACCAGCCCAGGAAACCAGCTTGTTATCTACAGGAAGCCAGCCTGCTATCCACAAGTCACGATTCAAGGAAGTCAGATTACTATCTCTAGTAACTGGTCCAGGAAGCCAAACAAAAATCCACTGGCTCAGAAACAATCAGGACTCCATTCATAACTGTCAGCTTTCCTAATTTTTGTCCCCACCTCCAACTTAGGACCAACCAGAGAAAGCCAAGTATGCACCCTAACCAATCACAAGGAACATCCCTTTCTACTTGGCCCATCTGCAGCTTCCCCACACAAACAGCCTCTCCCTTTCGCCAGGCCATATCTGAAGCTGTTCCTTTATTTTTCTACTATAAAATTTTCCTACTCCTCTGCCTGCCTTTGAGTTTCTGCCAAAACGCAAGTGAGGATGGCTGACTTCTTGCTATAGCAAGCTCTGAATAAATAGCCTCGGTTTATTTTTATTTGGTTGGTCTTTATTTCTGCAATAAAGATCAACCAAATAAAAATAAACAGAAGCTATGGTTTTTGTCAACAGGATAAACAAAACAAGAGCCCTCATGTAGCTTATGTTCTAGTGAGGGAGACAGATAAGAAACAAGAAGATGACAGATTTTTGCAACTGTTGGTTGGGAAATAGCCTTGTGATGAGATAAGGGTGAGTCAATGGAGATAAATACCTTCAATAAGGTGCTGGGGTTGTCAGCATTCATTACTGCACGAATTGACTCCTTTCTTTTGTTTCGTCCAAGGATTAGTTGAGCACTTGCCGTCTGATTTGCACTACAGAACTACAAAAATGAGGCAGACATGTGCCCTGCCAACAAAAAGCCTCAGAGGGTGATCCATGTTCACTAATCACCAAAAAACAAAATAGATAAGTAGGCAGAGCTAGAAAAAAAAGATTCAGGATAAGAGCTGTGAGAGTCAAGAGGCATGAGGGAAATTTTATTTCCATGTGTTGCAGGGCATCCTGGGGTCCCGGGGCAGAAGACTAGGGGTACATAGGGAGAGGTACATAGGCAAACATGGGTGTTTCTGTCTGTTATACCACCGAAGATCTTGTAAAGGTGGAAGAGTTTCGCTTGGAGATATCCCTACATGATCATGCTATCTTCCTTACAACAATTCTCCCTTGAGGGTCCTAAAAAAGAAACTGGGCCGGGCACAGTGGCTTACGTCTATAATCCCAACACTTTGGGAGGTCGCGGTGGGTGGATCAAATAAGGTTGGGCATTTGAGACCAGCCTGGGCAATGTGGTGAAACCCCATCTCTACTAAAAATCCAAAAAAATAGTGGGGCATGGTGGCACATGCCTGTAATCACAACTACTCAGGAGGCTGAGACAGGAGAATTGCTTGAACCGGGAGGGGGAGGTTGCAGTGAGCCGAGATTGTGCCACTGCACTCAAGCCTGGGCAACAAAGTGAGACTCCATTGAAAAAAAAAAAAAAAGAAAGAAGGTGGACAGAGTTTGGAGAATAAGAGAATAAAACGTCATCAGAGAGATGATGACTCGCACTTTCCCCAAATCTGCTCACTCCACAGATGTAAGCAGTATGTCACCTCCCAGAGGAAACAAGAGGATGCAACAAGACTCCCAATAACAACAACTGGATTTGATTTGGACCAAGTGCAGAAAGAGGTCAATATCTCCCATGCTTGGGGGCATCCCTGACTCAGGGTTTACAGGTTGAGAAGGAAGCCGTCTTCTAGGAATGGCTCTAGGGACGTGCAGCCACCATCTCCAACATGTGTACCATAGAGACACCAATCATTTCTCCCTAACACTGCAGGGTTTCTTAGAGAAACTGCTTCTCTCACAGCCCTGCCTTCATCAGTCCCTTGTCCGGGGACCTGGGTCAGACACATGCCCCTACCTGGTCAAATCAGAGTCTCTCCAAGAAATTTGGAATTGAGAAGTGGATGGAACAGTTAAACTCAAGGGCTAGGCTGGGTAGATTTGCTGGTAGAGTCTGATGACTAGTCAGTGAAACAGTATAAAGAGAAGGAATGAGGGGTGATGGGAAAAGAACTCAGGAATAGAGGTGGGGAAACAAGGAGATAAAGAGAAACAAGAGTCTGTTTGGCCCCAGAGCCGGACAGAGACGGGGGAAGTTGTTACCTTGGCTGCTGAAAGCTTTCTTCCTTCATTCTATTTCCCTTCCCTTTCCCTATGTGCTTCTGATGCAAGTCGACTTACTATGAAGTCCTAACCACACTCCACATCCCTGCTAGAATCTCCAGACACAGCTGGGATTGCACAAGACATGGCCAGCCTGCAAAGGAGTCTCCAGATCCCTTTGCCTTGAAGAAAAGCAAAATACCCCAATGCTGAGATGAATAAACCTCTTCCCTGTGGCTCATGGTCTTTCATGAAGCATAGCTGGTGGGCCAGCCTGTCAGAAATACAATCCTAACACTGAGAGCTAACAGAAATACAAATTCTCTGCCACTAGAGGTTTTGTTTCTTTTCTTTTCTTTTCTTTTCCAATTGTAAGCAAAAAGATATCTTCCTACCTGAGAATGTCACAGAAATATAATTGATGGAGTTATTCTTTTAACATTACTTACATGAATGCCCATTGCATTCCAGAACTCTTTTAGGCCTGGAGAATACAAAGCAGAATAAGTCTATTGGAGAAGGAAAATAACAAACAAGTACTGTAACAGAAACTAGTGGTAAAATTGTTGTACTAGGTGACAGAACAGAATAAATTGTGCTAAGCTTCTACTTGGTAGAGGATGCCTCTTGTTCTAACTAAAGGCAATGGGCATCTTTCAGAAAATTCAAAAGGTGATGATGCTTGAGTTGGATTTTAAAGGATGCATAGAAGTTTGTTCAATAGTCAGGGGAGAAAGGCATTCAAACCAGAGGAAACAGCTTATGCAAGGGTGCAGAGGTGTGACTGGGCGAGCTGATGGAGAGGGTTGATGTCTAAAGACCAGGCAGGGAAAGGGGGCACAGGTAAGATGATACAGGGGCCCCCGTGTCATGCCAAGAAATTTAGATTTAATTCCTCTATGAGAAAATGGAAGAGTCAGTGCTAGGAAGGCTACCCTGGTATGTGCAGAAAGGAGCACTGGAAGCAGGAAGAGCTACTGGAAGATTATTTTATTGTATCTTAGCCTAAAAGATGATGAGGGTTTGCACAAAGACACAGCAGTAAGGATATAATGGAAAAGAGGATTTGATAACCATTTGATAAATAGAATTGACAAGACTCACTGAAAGAAAGACTAGAAGATATCTATAAGTGAGGATGTTAAACAAAATAAAAACAAGGGTAAAAGAAGCCAAAAAGTCAAGGCCAACTCCTACATCACTGTTACAAGTTATTGACTAAATGGTGGCATAGATGACCAGGTTCAGGGGCATCAGATAAAAAAGAGGCTCGTTTTTACCGCATCAAGTTGGGTAGGGGCTATGGAAGCTCCAGAAAGAGTTATGTAAGGGGCAACTGGATAGATAGGTGTTGTACTTGGAGGAGAGGCTAAAGGCCAACTGGAATTCATGCACATAGAGAGCTGAAGGTGATCTTGGAAGAATAGAAAGACTGATATATTTGCACTATTCATGTCCAAACCAACATAATAGAATGCAGTTGCTAATCAACTCTTAAAACTCATTTGAATAAAGGCACTGATGATAAAACTGTGCCATCTCTAAGCTTTCACATATCAATATAGTCACACGTTTAATATCCATGACTAGTTTACACCTAGTAAAATGAATTGAGATGGTCCAATTCCAGCAATAACAAACTATTACTGTAAATGCCTGGATCAAATGTTACTTGTTAAACATACTCACCTTCCACCTATCCAGACAAGACATAAAGGGACATGTTCTCTAAAACAAACAGCCAGCCCTATGTGGATGCAGGAATTTCAACTAGAGGCAGTAGCTAAATCGGGTTTCTATACACTCTATTTTAAATGAAGGAGGATACAATGGCAAAGCATTCTCATTAAATAAATGTCTGTCAGGCACGAAGTAGATACTTAATGAGTGTTTGATAACTATGAATCAAGTTTGAGTAGGACACTGGGTTACTTTGTTGTCCAGAATGCGAGTTCAGTTAACATCATAAACCCTTTATCACCAGTAAGATGGTAGTTCTTTACCTGCTAACAGATTGGTCTCCATGAAATACAATATAGGATTGTAAGGTTCAAATCTACCATCCTATCTGTCTTGAAGAGAACTGTAGGATTCCTAACTCCCACTTAGTGAGCCCGTGAGATAAGATGGTACTCTGGGATACAGAGATGCTTAAATATTCCTTTTTCAGGAAGCTCAAAGTTCCGATTCTGAGAATCACTTCTTAATCTTACTCAACTTATATGCATTCAACTAAAACATGAGGAGGTAAGAAAACAGGAGGAGGGAAAAATGTGAATGTTGCCAGTGATTCCACCGGCTATCGAAGCAGTGAACGAGCCTGACACGGGAGATGTGAACGTGCATTTCCTCTAGGGTTCTGAGACACCTCTGAGCATTTGCATCTCATCTCACCCAGTGTTTGTCTTGTTTTTAAAGCTACTTCTTTTTCACATAGTGCACATGGCCCTTAAAATCAGGCCAACTCCTCATCTGGTGCTCAACCAAAGAAGGAAATCCAGCTCAGACCTGAAGAAAACTTGCCTATATGGGTCTCTTAAAGAAATGATATGTCAGGCTTCAACTGGAGACATTCCAAAGGGATTGTCAGTAGGATCATTTGAATCCCACACCTTGGTTGTAACTCGAGAACATCACTGGCTTGTGAGAGGCAACGATTTCAGTACTCTTATTAGGATTGGCGGCATTACATTATTTTCCCTCTACTTCTCTATGTTTTACTCTTGCACTTTCTTTTTTCTTGACTCTATTTTCTTTTCTACCAGGATCTCTTCAATATTCTTTTGACAGAACTCTATTGGTTCAGGTTGTAATGCAGCATCATATACTCTCTGTCTGAAGTTCTTGTTGCTTGTGTACTAAGAAAAGACCTTCCCAGGGGTCAAAGAAAAAAAATGCCTTGACCACTTCCAATGCCTGGGGTTTCTGGTTCCTAAGAAAAGGTAGGGAAACAATACACAATGGGCCCAATCTGAGAGTGGAGAGTGGAAGGAGGGAGAGGATCAGGAAAAATAACTGGTGGGTAGGTACTAGGCTTAATACCTGGGTGACAAAATAATCTGTAGAATGAACCAAGTTTACCTGTGTAACAAACCTGCATATGTACCCCTGAACTTAAAATAAAAGATTAAAAAATAATAATAAAATAAAATTAGAAATAAAAAAGGTAGGGAGAAGTAGAAAAGAGGACTGAGCAAGAGAAGCAAAAATCAGGACACATTTAAAAATCTAGGCTCAACATTTCAATGTTTTAATGCATACACAAGTAAAATGGTTTTATTTGTTTTTGCAAAGGCAAAAAAAAAAAAAAGTCATTTAAGAGCTACTTAACAGATGAGAATTTTTGTGGCAGAATAATTTCCCTTTAGAATTTTGAATAAAACAGAAGGTGCTATACCAATTTCAGTTTGAGTGACAATGATGTGTCACTCATAATCTCTAGACTTAATTCTGTTTGAAATGTCCCACCACAGATGGCAACGTCCTAAGCTATAATTGTGTTCTTTACAACATCGTTTTGGGGCTTGTAAAAGATATTAATTTGGGCCTGACAGGCAGTATGGCCCAGCAGTGGGGCACAAGCTTAAAGTTCTGTGATGAATGTAGCCTTGCCATTCTGCCAACATATATGGGTAACCTGCTATAAGCCTTTATTTGGTGAAAAAGTCAAAAACGTAAACTGTGAGCCCTTCATAACAAAGAGACACAGGCCAAATACCTCTCCAATGTTCCTAACCATTCCTCCTCCTGCCATTATATTGGAGGTGTTAGAATTGTATCCCACACTGCGCAGTAAAGGGCTGACTGCAAGAAAGTATTTCTGTGCAGAGGAAAATCACCATCCCCACTCCATCCTCCCCCAAACCCTCCATCTCCCAAGCCTGGATACATAGACTCTCTCTCTTTGGTAATTCCTTTCTCTTAACTCTCAAAGAGGCTCTGGCACTAAGATGACCATTAGAAACATTAAAAAGAAAGCAGATTCTGGGATTTTCCCATTAACCCTGTATTGACCATATTCTACAGTATCAACAAAGGGATGTAGATAGCATTATCAAACCCAGCACCTCTACATAATAATATTACAAAAATGGAAACCACTTTTGAGTAGTATTATAATTTACTGCTTTGCAAAATTTGCCACTTAAGTACCGCTAGCTAATGGCAGATGAGGTCTAATCCTTACCTTTAGAGGCTCTAGAGCCATAGATGGAGGAGTCCAATGGCATGTCACACAGGATGATTGAAGTCTCAGGCTTTCTCTTAAAAATTGCATGTACACTTGCTGCCTATTTCCTGTATATTTGTTTCCTTTTCATAGGAAGCAACACTTTTCCCCCAAAAGCTTTGAGCGAAATTAATGTTCTACAAAAGCAGCTCTATTTATTCTACAGCTAAGAACTCGTGTCTCAGCATAGTATACTTCTACGGGATATAAATACGGCACTTTGGAAAACCCAGCTACTAGAAAGTCACCTTGCCTGGACATAAACATACGTCATCTTACTTAACAGTAACATAAATAATTGTGAAAATAACAATACTATAAAAATAATCACTATTTTAATGTAAACTAAGTTCTGGTGTTGTTGCAACACTGTACGTATATTAACCCACATAATACATATTAATTGAATTCAACTGTATTAAATATGGATTAAGTAAACTTTATTATATTACATTAACTATAATTAATATATTAAGAAAACATTATTATATTACATTAACTGCAATTAATATATTAAGTAAACTTTATTATATTACATTAACTGTAATTAATATATTAAGCAAACTTTACTATATTACATTAAATGTAGTTAGGATATTAAATAAAATCCCATTATGTTACATTACATGTAATTAATATATTAAATAAACTTTATTATATTTCATTAAATGTAATTAATTTATTATATTTCATTAAGTGTAATTAATACAAATTATTAAATTATAGAAAGGATTAAATCTGCTGCATTTAGTTATATTAAGATTGACATAGAGAGAGAACACTTATTCCTACATAAGGAATCTTTGGATTTCTGCACCTCTCTGCCTAGAAATCAATGAGAGGATTTTACTTTTTTCTTCACTTCTTCTATAGTTGTACTGCCAGATTCTGAGTAATGTCCACATTGAACAACATGCTATTATTCTAAGACAGCCTTGCCTAGTTCAAAATACCTTAGAAACATGATTGAAAGGATGAAAAGGGGCCTGGAGACTCTTTGGGTGCATGTCACATACATTCTTTATCCCTCTGTTTGCCATCCCTGTGATATTCCGCCTGTAGAATTGTCAGAAGGACAGAGGAGAGAAAGTGTGTTCAATGGTCTTAAGCCCAGCAAGCATCAGCTTGAATTCATACATATCTAAGGTTGAATTCTGGCTCTGGAAAGTTTCAAGAAATGTGGCAAGCTTTTTAAATCTTCCTGAACATCTGCTTCCTCACCTGTAAAATGGGTTTAATAGCAACTACTTCAGGTGGTGGCTGAGAGGATTCTAAAACTAAATAACATATGGGAAAGTACCTAGCACTATAACCGGAATATAGTAAGCATTTAACAATATTTGAAAAACAAACCAATGATGTTAAGATGTACTCAAGAATATTATAACCATGGGTGATTTCAATTTTTTTTAAATCCTTAATCCTTTTTTTTTTTTTTTCTTGAGACAGAGTCTTACTCTGTCGCCCAGGCGCAGCCTCGGCTCACTTGCAACCTCCACCCCCTAGGTTCAAGTGATTCTCCTCCCTCCGCCTCCCAAGTAGCTGGGATTACAGGTGCCCGCCACCATGCCCGGCTAATTTTCATATTTTTAGTAGAGATGGGGTTTCACCATGTTGACCAGGCTGGTCTCAAACTCCTGACCTCAACTGATCCACCCACCTCGGCCTCCCAATGTGTTAGGATTACAGGCGTGAGCCACCACACCCAGTCTTTTATTTATTTATTTATTTTTTATTTTTTTTCTTAAGATGGAGTCTTGCTTTGTTGCCCAGGCTGGAGTGCAGTGGTGCAATCTCAGCTCACTGCAAGCTCCACCTCCCGGGTTCACGCGATTCTCCTGCTTCAGCCTCCCAGGTAGCTGGGACTACAGACACCCGCCACCATGCCTGGCTAATTTTTTGTATTTTTAGTAGAGATGGCGTTTCACCGTGTTAGCCAGGATGGTCTCGATCTTCTGACCTCGTGATCCGCCCGCCTCGGCCTCCCAAAGTGCTTGGATTACAGGCATGAGCCACAGCGCCCAGCCCCAGTTTTTCTTTTTGGTTAAGCTAAGGATTAGCTTAAAAGTTTAAAGAACACACACACACACACACACACACACACACCCAAAAATGTATATAGTTTCCAAGTTTTTCATTGATGTAACAGTGTCTTAAACTGTAGCCTAAATTAAGAGTCAGAAAATATTTCTTTCGTCCTGCAAAGGGCCGTATAGTAAATATTTTACACCACATGATCTCTGTTGCAACTCCTCAATTCTTCCCTTTTAGCACAAAAATGACCACAGGCAATACAGAAACAAATATACACGGCCATGTTCCAACAGCGCTTAATTTAAGGACATAAATACACCCACACACACATAGACACACACACACACCCCCCTATACATCTATAACTGAGAAGACTCTGGTCTGAATGTACATTAAAAGTGCAGGTAAACTTACCACCATTTTACTTCTTACGTAGATTTTAGAAATTGGGATGTAGGAACCCACGAGCTGAGTCTAACTGCTGAACTCAGACAGAAGGTGACAGACATTAACATGCAAGATAACCAGTAAAGGGTGGTATCAAATCTGCTATTTTCTTGACTCTTACAGGTTTACCTACACTGTCAAAACAAAGAAGAGTGTCTTTATGTATTCTTCTTTACAAAGCTACAGGGAGACTGTCCTTCTTCTCCCTATGAAATAAAATAACTAACAACAATAACAACGACAAAACCTCACTCCACCACTTTCTTTTTCCAAATAACCTACTCTGCCTCACTCTGCGAATCTATATAGTCTTAGACAACCACTTTGCATGGGTAAACACCTGATCTTACAAAAACAAGAAGACGGAGATTAATAATAATAATTAGCAGTTCCGTAAGAACAATGTTTACACATTTGTGTCCAGGGCTTTTGGGCTTATCTGTACTGTATTGACACTTCATGATAATCAGGCTAGATATGAGAAACTGTGTTTATTATGACCATGTTACAAAAGAAGACATGGACTCACCGGAGCTAGTAAGTGATTTGCCTGAGGGCAACAGAGCTAATAAATGATAGCTCCAGAATAGACCCCGGCATCGCTGTGCTGGAGGCTATGTTCTCCTACTGCCGTATAGTACTACCTGTTTTTAACGTACTGCTATCAGTTAACTTGGCTTAAACATCGCAGGAAGGAGAAAAGGTGACATATATTCAGCCAAGTGATTAATGCTGTAGCTCAGTAATTAAATGTTTTGCATATGATCCGTAATCCATATGGAAGGTGTAATCAAAGCACAAGAGAGGTGACCTGACCACTCTAGGGTGAATCATGGCGAAGAATAACTATAGCAGCGATGTTAGGGCTAAATCTTCATTAAGTAGCTGTTTTCTTTACATTTAAACAATGGTATTAATTTAAAATGTATAATTGTCCTTACTTCAAATGTCAGGCAAGTGCATAACTAGACAGCAATTTTACAATCAGTCACTACTCGTATGCATTAGAGCAGGGTATGACTTTGTTATTATAAACAACGCCACATAGAAGACTTTCACAGACATACCTTTCTGCATTGGCGTAGCTATTTTCAAACCAACTGAAAATATTTTCGCTATGGAGTTAATTCATTAAAAAAGCATTGCTCGTAAAAGCTGTATATCTTTTCATAAAAACAGCTCTTCAAAGATTATTCCAGTTTGCACTCCAACCATTAATATATGAGAGGTTTTTTTTTACCCACAGTGGTACCAAAATGGCTATTAACAACTTGTTAATCTTAGCCAATTCAAGTTGTAAAGATAGTATCTCATTGTTATCTTAATTTGTTTTTCTCTGGATACCAACATTTAGATGCAGGAATTAAATCTGGCCCACATTTCGATGAAAGAGTTGCCTTCATCCCAATGGGATAAAATTTTCGGAACATGAAAATTTGATTCACATTAATCAGGAACAGTGAAATTCACTAGTTTTAGCCTCCCAAAGGGTCGGCCCCTCTTTCTGGTAACAGCATTTGATTTTTTCTTAGGGGCTTTCCTTCTCTCTGGGAGGATAAGCCATCAAGCTGGGTGGTTCCTGCAGGATTAATTCCACCTCCTAGGTCATGGAGGGTGTGAGAGCTAGTCTAGCCAATGAGGAACTCACCTCCTTCTAACAGTGGGGATTGTTCAGTGATGGGCACGTGATTCAGTGTTTTTTGCTGGTGCTGTTCAGGGAATAAGATGAAACTTGGGGCAGTTAGTGAGCATCTTTCTACTTCATAATGGTGGAGCCAAGCTAAACATGGCAGTAAGAGAGCCAATGACATGGTGAACGAGACCGAGTGCCCAGGACATTGGTTGAGCTTCTGAATCCAGTAAGCTTAGAGCAACCCCTGGTCTTCCTTTCTGAAAGTCAATACTCTTCCTTTTTGCTTGCATCACCTTGGGTCGGATTTCTGCCACTTACACTCCTCCCCCATCCCCCACCAAATCTAACTAGTTTATCAGTTCGAAAAGCTTCTGACCCCAAATATTACCTGCCCAACGTTTAAAGTAAAGAATTCTTATCATTACTATGTCCTCTCATAGCATCCTGCCAAGACTAAAGTATATTAGTAAGCAAAACTCTTTAATACACAACAGTAAATAAATGATAAATACATACATAATAAATAGTTTATTATTTACAACAGTAAATAAATAGTTTATTATGACCCGAGTTAATAAAGAGTTCAGAAATTGTGATGTGTGTGAGTACTTGCACACATATGAGTTAACAGAAAGAGTGGAATATGGAATTAATGTTGTCATTAGGTCATCTGACTACCCTTTACAAGAAAAATAATGCACATTAGATTTCATACTTCATGTTGCAAAACTTAATTCCAGGTAAATTTAAACACCTAAAGATAAAGCATAGAACTATAAAGTATTATAAGAGGCTGTTTTTATAAAAGTTGAAGAGGGGAAGGATAGCTCCTTAAGGTATTAATAAAAGTGATCACAAAGCACTTTTAAGTGGAATAGGATCTTGTAGATAAATTCAAAAGGTTAAATAATAGCATGCATTTATAACAAGTTTAACAAGCTAAGGTGAACAGCTTTAAGATACAAAGAATTTCTAGATTAATAAGAAAAAAACTAATTGAAAATTAACAAATATTGTACATAAATAATTCATATAAGAGGAAAGATTTTGTGTATAATTAGTAGTCAAGAACATGAAAATTAAAACAACAATGTGCCATGTGTATACTCAATACTTTTTAACAGATTGCTAACATCCAATGTTGTTCAGGTAGTTTATAGTGTTGGGAAGACTTCAAATCTCTCCAATTTTGTGTGTGTGGAGGGGTGAGGGGTAAAAACACGGTAATATTTGTTAAAATTAAAAAATTGGTGAGCTTTTACTAATTACTTCATTTCAGAGAATTTTAGCCAACAGAAAGAGAAAGTACCAAAATGAAGGAAATACATACCAAATGTTTCTTATAGCAATGCTTATTTTAGTAGAAGGAAAAAAAAAATAAACAAATCCAACAAAGAATTAATCCAAAGAACATCAGTGGAAAGATGGCTGAACAAATAGTGATGCATCCATACTATGGAATACTATGCAGCTATATAAAAGGAGTAGGTACATTTTTAATAATTGGCACATGTGGATAATAACCATGCCATGTGAAAAAGGCAAGTTACTGAATAAAAGGTAGAGGATGAGCCCACCCTTTAAAAAGCATAAGCATGCACATGGATAACTGTATCAGCAAAGGGGACAATACAGAAGAGCATGCACCAGGCTGTCCGTGGAAATTCTGCCCCTCCCAGAGTGAGACTGGAGGACTGGGAAGGTAGATGAGGAGGAAGCCACATATTAACTCTAAAGAGTTCTGTGTTGGGTTAATGGTTCCAAAACCACATATTACTTGCTTTTCTTTCAAATGACTAATATAAGGATTTTATAAAGGACGAAATTGTCTCTGGAACTGTCCATTAAAAATGTAGTTAAAAAGGAAAAAGAAGGGAATGGTAATCATGACCCTTTTTCTTAATTTTTGTTTGCTCTTTGCTTCCAGAAAGATGCATGGTGTGAAACACTCAACATACAAGTCCCTTGCATTAATCCAGTCAAAGCTTGCCCCACCAAAAGCTAATACAGGCTGTTTAACAAAGCATAATTAAATGTACTGAACAACTAAAATATCCATATAATTACCACAAAGCTGATATAATTGCATACATCCTTTTATTGAATGATATTAGTGTCCCTACGTAAGCACAAAGATAGCTTAAACAGAACAGCCCTCCATTCTCTTCATTCACCTAAAATTATCCCATTAATCTGCAGATTGCCACTGAGAAAAAAAATAATCTTCCATTAAAGATTTCTGTCAGAACAAAATCATGTTATCCCTATGGGGAGACATAAGCCATTCTTACTTTGAACAAAAAAGACAAAGTTAAAATTCCAAATCACAATAAAACATTTCTGTTTTATCCAGCCATGCGGGTGTTATGGTTGGATTAGTTGATAAGACATTGTTTAATCTGAAGAAATAAAAAAAAATTAGAATTAGCCTGAAAGATCATGGATGGGAATATAGTTAAATAAATTGCATACACCTCAGTCATGGGCTGATAGTATCCCTCAAAATTCATATGTCGAAGTCTTAACCCCTCAAACTTCAGAATGTGCCCTTATTTGGAGATAAGGTCTTTAATGAGTTAATTAAGTTAAAATGAATTCATAAGGGTAGGCTCTAATCCACTATGACCAGTGTTTTTTAAAATTTAATTAATTAATTTTTTAAGTTCTGAGATACATGTGCAGGATATGTGGGTTCACTATATAGGTAAATGTGTGCTATGATGGACTGCTGCACCTATCAACCCCATTACTTAGGTACTAAGCTCAGCACGGATTCGTTTTTTCCCTAATGCTCTCCTCCCACCACCCTCTCCCAACAGGCCCCAGTGAGTGTTGTTCCCCTCTCTGTGTCCATCTGTTCTCATTGTTCAGCTCCCACTTATAAGTGAGAGCATGCAGTGTTTGGTTTTCTGTTCTTGCTTTAGTTTGCTAAGGATGATGGCTTCCAGTTTCATCCATGTCTGTGCAAAGGATATGATCTCATTCCTTTTTATGGCTGCATAGTATTCCATGGTGTTTATGTACCACATTTTCTTTATCCAGTCTATCATTGATGGGCATTTAGGTTGATTCCATTTATTTATTTTATTTTTTTTCGCTATTCTGAATAGCACTGCTATGAACATATATGTGCATGTATCTTTATAATAGAATGATTTATATTCCTTTGGATATATACCCAGTAATGGGATTGCTGCGTCAAATGGTATTTCTGGTTCTAAAACTTTGAGGAATCACCACACTGTCTTCCACAAAGGTTGAACTAATGTACATTACCACTAACAGTGTAAAAGTGTTCCTATTTGTCTACAACCTCATCAGAATCTGTTGTTTCTTAACTTTTTAATAATCACCATTCTGACTGGTGTGAGATGGTATCTCACTGTGGTTTGGATTTGCATTTCTCTCATGATCACTGATGTTGAGCTTTTTCTCATATGTTTATTTGGCCGCATGTAATGTCTTTTTTTGAGAAGTGTCTGTTCATATCCTTTGCCCACTTTTCTATGGGTGTTTTTTTTTTTTCTTGTAAATTTCCTTAAGTTCCTTGTAGATTCTGGATATTAGACCTTAGTTAGAGGGATAGATTGCAAAAATTTTCTCCCATCCTGTAGGTTGTCCAATATGACCAGGGTTCTTATAAGAAGAGATTAGGACACAGTCACACACAGAGGGAAAAACACAGGGAAAAGATGCCCATATACAAGCCAAGGAGAGAGACCTTGGAAGGAACCAATCCTGCTGGTGCCTTAATCTTGGACATCCAGCCTCCAGAACTATGACAAAATAAATTTGTTACTTAAGCTGCCAAGTCTGCACTGCTGTGTTATGGCAGCCCCAAGCAAATGAACATAATCTACATTATAGAATATTAGGCAGCTAATCCTGAGAAAGAGCAAGAATTATTATTATTATTATTATTATTATTTTTTTTTTTTTTGAGATGGAGTTTCGCTCTTGTTGCCCAGGCTGGAGTGCAATGGTGCAATCTCAGCTCACCGCAACCTCCACCTCCCAGGTTCAAGCTATTCTCCTGCCTCAGCCTCCCAAGTAGCTGGGATGGCAGGCATTCACCACCACATCCAGCTAATTTTGTATTTTATGTAGCGACAAGATTTCTCAGTTTCTCCATGTTGGCCAGGCTGATCTCTAGCTCCTGATCCCAGATGATCCGCCCACCTCAGCCTCCCAAAGTGCTGGGATTACAGTCATGGGCCACTGTGCCTGGCAAGAGCAATATTTTTTAAGTACTGACTTTAAAGAACTGGTATTTTCTATATTCCATATATCCATATTGTTTGGATATATGGATGCCTTATTAATCTTTAAAGATATCAGAATCATGAGATATAGGGTAATTAAAGGAAAATCTTTTAGATGAGATATAGATGCCAGTGACTGAACAGTTCTAGAGTGATTTTCTTTCTTAGGTGTCTTCCATTTCAAATAGTTTAGATTATTTCGAAGCTTGATAAAATTCTTGGTGTACCTAAATTCATATTGAGGAGATGGAGAGAGGAAAAATAAAATTGAAACTCTTTTGAAAGGATGGCATGGTAAGCCGAGTGAGTACCCTGAATAAAGAAAACTTGCTGATTTCAAAACTTCAATTTCCAAAGCACTGAATTTCTAGTGGAATCTTCAATAAAGCACCAGAAAAAACGCTTACTGGGAAGTGTGGGCACATTTCCACAGTCCTTCTAATCACCAGTTTTGTGGAGAAAATCAGCTGTCCCAGGAGGAGAGTGATTTCGCCCTCCAGGAATTCTGGGAGGCACAACTGGAATCAAATATTGCAAGGGAAAGATGCATTTGATATGATGTGTTTTGTCCTAGAAATCCACATCCACTTTACATGCAACTCTGTCGTATATCTGTAACTGCTTTAACACAAGATACCGCTTTTTCATTCCTTTCTCCTAGGTCAAAGGAGCACAGCTCCGGCAGCTTTACCTTGTTTTCCCTGTGGTTTCAGGGGCCTCTGCATATATATTGCCACATGGTCAGGGGCAGTTTGATAAACTTAGAAAACAATACTGGATGTCAGTTATTCTCTTGCGCTGAAACACCGAGGGTTGATGCCTGGTTTGTCTGTATTCTCCAAGGTGTTTACCGTGATGAAGATGTGAGAATAAAAAGTAACTTATTTAGCACCTGGTGTATCTCCCATATCATGCCAAGCTCTTTCCATGAATGTTCTTATTTGAGTTTTCTAATAAATCAATGAGTCTGGTATCTATGGCTATGTTCATTAATAGATGGAGAAATGAAGCCTTAGAGGCATTAATGTACAAGGTCAAACCAATAATAAATAGTACAGCCAGACTGAGAACACAGGCAGTCCCACAGATTACAGATCCTTAACCAGCAGGCCTGCTCCCTCTGTGGTCCTGAGTGATGCCAGCGAGGTAAAAAATCTTCATGCTGCAGACGAACTTCCAGAGCTCAGGATAACACAGAGTTCTGCTGTACAGGGAGGAGCCATGTCTGGACACAGTTACTGCTGGAAATCCAATTACAAAATTTTCTGTTCCCTTCTCCAAACTTCCCCAGCCCTGGATACCATCAGCTTCAATATCTTCATTTAAAAACATGCCACAAAGAAATTACATCGAAGAGATTCTTCTTACATTTTTTCAGTTTTGAGAACACAAACCTATGTATGTGTGTGCACACGCCTGTGTTTGCGCATGTACATGGCCACACATGTCACCCCCGAGAGGGCACCCTGGGCTTCTTCTCACTTTGCCCCAGAACTATCTGTACACTGAATTGCAGGGGAGAGTCTAATACCCACTTTTTATTCTAAAGCGCTGAATTTACAACTCCATTTGTAACACCTAGCTGCACACAACAACGGACTAATTACTCTCTGGTCATTAAAGCAGATCAAACGATGAAGGACAGCAAATCACCGGGGTCCACATTATCATTCATCCTAGCAGATACCAGCACCTACTCCTGTGCCTCAAAGAGGCAATAATTTCCAGAATTTCAACTATGCTCATAAAAACGGGTCCTTAATTGGGAGGTCTTCAAATACCCCTGGCGATTTAATGAGTTCTAGGGCACTGCAGGAATGGTGATGGGAGCTAGAGCTCAGATGATTAAAGTTACAGTTAAGATGCCTGGAACAGTAGTCAGTAATTCACAGTGTATCATGGAAGGCACACTTCTCTCCATGTCAAATCAAAACTATTGCAGGGGGACTTCCAGAGATTCACAGTCACCAGAAAATAACACAAGAGTCCAGAGATGTGTCGTCGGCTCTCATCGTCTCTCACTCTGAGTTCTTCTTGAGTCTGTCATCCAATGCCATGGCTTCCATTGGCAAGGGACCCTATTGTCATTCCGTCACAGGCTCTGTAATACATGGTTTTCCTTTTGCTTCCATAACACCACTATTTCCTGCTGATTTTCTGACATCTCTAACTACTGGTGCTTAGACTGTCTTATAAATTCTTTCTCCTCTGGGAAACCTCTCAATGTTTGGGGTCCAAAGACGTCTTGAATTTTCTTTTCTTTTCATTCTTCAAACCCTATCTAGAGGACCCCATCAATTCCCATGGCTTACAACCTGTTTATACTCCATGGCTCCCAAATCACCAATCCCCTCTCACTTCTCAGTGACAGATTCTTACACTCAGCTGCCTACTTAACATCTATCTTCTCCTAAGTGTCTTCCAAACATCTCAGACATCATACCTACAAGTTAATACATCATCTTCTCACTAACACCCAATACTTTCTCTTTCTTCTAATTCTGCCATCTCATTAAATGGTATATGAATCCAAATAGAAGGTAACAGAATGAAACTTGAGAGTCCACATTGCCTCCTCTCATAACTTCACTCTTCATGTACAATTAATCTACAAGTTAAATAGCTTCTCTTGCTCTGTATCTCACGGATCCATTCAGTTCTCTTCATTCCCGTAGCCATTATTCCCACCCAAAGCACCCATCAGCCTGCAACCACCCTCTAACTGATGTTCCTCTCCTCTCTCCTTCCACCGCAATCCATTCTCCACACTGCAGGGAGAGTTATCTTTCTAAATAGAAAATTTGATCCACTTCGATGGTTCCCAATTGTCCTTAAAGTAAAAGCTAAACTCCTTAACTTGCCTTAACAGGGCCCTAAGTTATCTGGTCTCTAGGTTCATTGACTGTGGCTCTTCCCAATCATCAATGATAAACTTGAATAATCCCAGCCACTCTAGAGGCTGAGATGGGAAGATTGCTTGAGCCCAGAAGTTCAGGACAACAGTAAGCTATGACCATGCCAATGCACTCCAGCCTGGAAGACAGGGCAAGACCCCCAACTCGAGGGGGAAAACAAAGCTTGAATAGACGCACACCCTTACACATGCACACACGCACACACACACACGCATATGTGCACACACACGCACACGAATTCATGTTCTCTTCTTAAAATACATAATTCTTTTTTACAGAAATACATAATTCTTCTATCTGAAAGGACATGGTCTTAACAGTATTTATATCTTTCTCCCTCCACTCCTCAGCATCTATCAAAATCCCAGCAACAGAGTAGGTGCTAAATAAATTATTGTTGAAAGAAGAAAGCAATATAGCTCGACATATAAAGACATATAATCTTTGTTTCTTTTTTTATTTCTCATTTCCTTTGCATTTTATCAGAATTCTTAGATATTACCTTTGTGTTTAGTTCCAATGGCTAGCTTTAGCCTAAGATTCTTAATCAATCGGAATAAATGAAATCTTAAGATTTCTGTGAATATTATCTTACCATCCCCTCCCCCATTATTTCATTACTAGGCTCACCACGTAATTTCTTTTAATAATCTCATGGTTTATTGAATCTGCACCTTTATTATAAGCCATCTCAAACCCTTTTTGGGACTAGAGATGGAATAAAGGTAATCATACAAAGACCATTAACACTTGATTAAAAAATCATCGTATATTTATGGTGATATGAGTTACCTGTCTATATGATAAGCCTGGGACAGCAAGGCCTTTCAGTACTATCGGTCTGGGAAAAGAGAAGGAATGCGTCATAGTTTCATGGTGATAGTTTATATCAGCTTCACAGTAATTTAATAACAGCATTCGTAGAACTCCTGCCCTCTAAGAGATAGGTGCTGTTTACATGTTGCCTGCCACTCAATGGGAGGCTAAGGGACTTGCTGAAGGTCAAGGTTGAGTGTGGAGGAAATGCCTTCTCTCTGCAGCCTTTCCCATGACGCAGAGCAGGAGTGACATCTCCCTTCCAAGAGATCCTGTTTTATTTTTCCCCTGCTTCTGTCTCACCAGCTGTGTCAATACACGGTGGTTGGATGGTTTAGGTCTCTCAGACACCAGTAGACTGAAGATTCCTTAAGGGTAAAAATATTTTCTTTCTCTTCTAAAATAGGGCCTAGAAGAACACCTGCTAGGCCAGGCGCGGTGGCTCACGCCTGTAATCCCAACACTTTGGGAGGCCGACGCAGGCAGATCACAAGGTCAGAAGATCGAGACCATCCTGGCTAACACGGTGAAATTCTGTCTCTACTAAAAATACAAAAAACTTAGCTAGGCGTGGTGGTGGGAGCCTGCAGTCCCAGTTACTCGAGAGGCTGAGGCAGGAGAATGGCGTGAACCCAGGAGGCGGAGCTTGCAGTGAGCCGAGATCGCGCCACTGCACTCCAGCCTGGATGACAGAGCGAGACTCCATCTCAAAAAAAAAAGAACATCTGGTATATGAGGAGAAATAGAGTATGAGAGAAGAGTGGGGGACGGAACATGGAAATGGGAAGAAGCAAGGGGAGAGAGGGGGAGAGAAGATGTATGCCTCTTCTCACCCAAGTTCAATTCACTTTTGAACCATAGACAAAGGCGTTTTCCTAAGGTCTATCAACACCTCCCAGGCAGAAGAATGTACATGCAGGTGAAGTGCTGGTTTTAAGTACATATTCAGTATTAGTAAATAACATGGGCATTTATTTGTTTAAGGTGTTTGTTTTTGTTTTTGTGTTTTGTTTGCTTGTTTTTGTGACAGGGTCTCACTCAGTCACCTAAATTACAGTGCAGTGTAGCAATCTCAGCTCATCGCAATCGTGACCTCCCCAGATTCAGGTGATCCTCCCTCCTCAGCCTCCCAAGTAGCTGAGACCACAGGCATATACCACCACACTCAGCTAATTTTTGTATTTTTAGTAGAGACGTGATTCTGCTATGTTGCCCAGGCTGGTCTTAAACTCCTGGGCTTAAGAGATTCACCTGCCTTGATCTCCCAAAGTGCTACAGTTGCAGGCATGAGCCACCATCTGTAATTATAAAAATATTCTTTTTTTTTTGAGATGGAGTCTCGCTCTGTCGCCCAGGCTGGAGTGCAGTGGCCGGATCTCAGCTCACTGCAAGCTCCACCTCCCGGGTTTACGCCATTCTCCTGCCTCAGCCTCCTGAGTAGCTGGGACTACAGGCGCCCGCCACCTCGCCCAGCTAGTTTTTTGTGTGTTTTTTAGTAGAGACGGGGTTTCACCGTGTTAGCCAGGATGGTCTCGATCTCCTGACCTCATGATCCACCCGTCTCGGCCTCCCAAAGTGCTGGGATTACAGGCTTGAGCCACCGCGCCCGGCCTATAAAAATATTCTGTCCTGTTGTGACGTGCTGAATGGCACACTTGCCCCGCTCCCAAATGCACATACTGAAGCCTTAACCCCCTGTACATCAGAATGTGACTGTATTTGGAGAGAGGGTCTTTAAACACGTGACTGAGTTAAAATGAGGTCATAGGGTGGGCCCTCATCTGACATGACTGCTGCCTTTGCAAGAAGAGGAGATAAAGACACAGACACAGAAAGACCATATGAAAACCCAGAGAGAAGACGGCCATCTACCAAACAAGCAGGAAAGCCTCAGAACAAATCAACCATGCCAACACCTTGGCCTTGCACATCAGCCTCCAGAACTGAGAGACAATAAAGTTCGCATTGCTTAAGCCAAACAGTCTGTGGTATTTTACTATGGCAGCTCTAGCAAACTCACATGCCTGTGCCATCCAAGCACTTGAAATGTAACTAGTCCCACCGAGGCACTGAATTTTTACATTTAAATTTAAATAGTCACATGGTGCTCACGGCTGCCATTACAGACACCACCAGTGGAACCAATAAGCTCTAGAAAGTCAGGGGCTTCCATAAAATGAGTTACGCAGGAGTCCCTCTTTTTCTATTGTTTGGAATAGTTTCAGAAAGAACAGTACCAGCTCCTCTCTGTACCTCTGGTAGAATTCGGCTGTGAATCCGTCTGGTCCTGGGCTTTTTTTTTTTTTTTGGTTGGTAGGCTATTAATTACTGCCTCAATTTCAGAACTTGTTATTGGGTCTATTAGTGGATTTGACTTCTTCCTGGTATAGTCTTGGGAGGGTGTATGTGTCCAGGAATTTATCCATTTCTTCTAGATTTTCTAGTTTATTTGCGTAGACCATCATTCTTAGCAAACTAACATAGGAACAGAAAACTAAACACCGCATGTTCTCACTCATAAATACGAGTTGAACAATGAAAACACATGGACACAGGGAGGAGAACATCACACAACTAGGCCTGTCAGGGGGTGGAGGGCTAAGGGAGGGATAGCATTAGGACAAATATCTAATGTAGATGACGGGTTGATGGGTGCGGCAAACCACCGTGGCAAGAGTATACCTGTGTAATGAACCTGCACGTTCTGTACATGTATCCCAGAAGTTAAAAGTATAATAATACTTTAAAAAAGAAAGTCAGGGACTTTGTCTATTTTGTGCCCCACTTTAGAGTAGTTGTACAATACATACCTGTGGAATAAGAGGAGGAAATGAGAATTAAAGACAGACAATTTAATTGCCTTCAGTATTGCCCCAAAGCAATGCTGGACATCGCTACAGAAGTTATAATAAGCATGGAGAATAGGAACTAATTTAATGAGCACCTTCTAGGTGCAAAGCTGTGTGCTAAGGGCTTTATGAACACCATCTCATATCCACTCAGGAACCCCCTGGGGCAGGCATAATTATTTTCCTCATTTTGTGGATGTAGCAACTGAGACACAGAGAGACTCATTATTACCCCAGGTCACATAGCTAGTGAAATAAGGCACAAGGATCCACTTTCAAGCAGTCTAACTGCAAAGGCTAAACTATGAACCACCTGTAGTCAAATATCATGGCTATTTATGGCAGTTTCCACCAATCCCTATTGTCTTAAACTAGGCCCATTTTTCTCATTGATGATATCTACTTAGATACTTGAGTTTGTGGCCCCTGTTGTTCAGGCATCACTTGACGATCTCTAGATATATCCCTGGTAGATGCTTCTCAGAGGGTTTTTTTTCTCTCCATGAGTTGTTGCCTACAAAATATGGCACTGGAGTCATGGAAGGATGGAGCCACAGAAGGATGGAGCCATGGAATGAAGGGGCCATGGATGGAGTCATGGAAGGAAGAGAGACATGGAAGGAAGAGAGACATGGAAGGAAGAGAGTTATGGAAGGAAGAGAGACATGGAAAGAAGACAGCCAGGGAAGGAAGAAGCCATGGATGGAGCCATGGAAGGAAGGGGCCATGGGTGGAGTCATGGAAGGAAGAAGCCATGGGTGGAGTCATAGAAGGAAGGGGCCATGGATGGAGTCATGGAAGGAAGGATCCATGGATGGAACCACGGAAGGAAGAAGCCATAGAAGGAAGAAGTCATGGAAGGAAGGGGCCATGGATGGAGCTATGAAAGGATGGAGCCATGAAAGGATGGAGCCATGGATGGAGTCATGGATGGAGTCATGGAAGGAAGAAGCCATGGAAGGAAGGAGCCAGGGATGGATCCATGGAAGGAAGGAGCCAGGGATGGATCCATGGAAGGAAGGAGCCATGGATGGAGTCATGGAAGGAAGGGGCCATGGATGGAGTCATGGAAGGAAGGATCCATGGATGGAGCCATGGAAGGAAGGGGCCACAGATGGAGCCATGGAAGGAAGGGGCCATGGATGGAGCCATGGAAAGAAGAATCCATGGAAGGAAGGATGCATGGATGGAGTCGTGGAAGGAAGGAGCCATGGATGGAGCCATGGAAGGAAGAAGCCACGGAAGGAAGGAGCCACAGATGGAGCCATGGAAGGAAGGGGCCATGGATGGAGTCATGGGAGGAAGAGCAGCATGGGGCCAAAGGTCGTTCATAATACTGTGTGTGCTCTATCTGTGGTGAGCCAAGAAACACAGTAGGTGACACCTGCCCCAGTAATGGGTGGTAAGGGGAGGCTTCTAAGGCAGGTGATAGCACAGAGCTGAGTCTGGAAAGATGACCAGGAAGTATCTAGGTTAGAGAGTCGTGAATTGTTTCCAGGTAAAGGTGGTCATACCTACAAAACACACAGCAGATTTTCCCCACATGGGAAAGTCACGCCCAGGAGGCTGACAGGTGGAAGTGTTGAGCAATTGGATTTTGGCCTGAGTGAGTCTCTCTGTCTCCTTGCATCTCCATATTTCTAGTGATAACAATGGAGATAAGAAGAGTACCTAACTGCTGGGGTTTTCCATGAAAAAAATCATGTAAAGCATGTGACATGGTTCAGCAGAACACAGCAAGTGCTCATAAATGTCAGCAACCACTATTCCTAATGTTGATACGACCATAATTATTAGTTATTATTCTATACCCACAGAATGCTTTGTGTGAGACACATTTTTAGGCTACTTCAGAACACGCTATTTTGCTTCAAAAATAAAAGAATAATAGGTAGAGTTTTAGCAAAATTTGCAAGCATGCACTGGATCAAAAGAATACTGTGTTGAATTGAAAGATATGGGATGAGAAAGGAAGAGTGGATGTGGGGGTAACTGAGACACTCAATGGTGAAGAAATATGGAGGTGTGGTTGGAGAATGGAAAATATCCTGTCTATTTATGGCAGTTCCCACTAATCCCTATTGTCTTAAACTGGGCCCATTTTTCTCATTGATGCTATCTGCTTAGATGTTTGAGTTTGTGGCTCCTGTTGTTTAGGGGATATAAAGAATAAGAGAAGATCAATATTTCAGAATATATATGTAATTCATTCCCCTGCCACCACAGGTCAAGAGAGGATTAATTTGGCTCCTATTGACAAACACAATACAGCAACATAAAACAGATTTATTTATCTTGTTAAGAGGTGATAAAAGTAAAGAAATGGAAACAGGGGTTGGAAACATACTGTAGCCAGGAATGAAGTTAATACCCACACACAAACCTCAAAGCACTCCATGTTGGCTGGGTAGAGGCCAACATTTCCTGCTGGCTTTCCTACCAATCGTCATGGAAGGAAATCTTATGGTTGATATTCACCATTCCAGTTACCTATATTATAAAAATAAGCCAATAAATAACCAATAAAATTAGCACAGTTATTCCTTAAGGTTGGAACAAACAGAGGTTTTATCACATAACAAGCAGGATAGTGATGATTTCTGAGCATTCCGTGCAGGTGAGTGTTTAACCCACTCTGTTTATCGGAGCTTCACAACTTGTGATGTGGGCACTATTATTTCCCTCATATTATAGATGAGGAAGTAAATGCTTATAGGAGTCAAGAGATTAAGTAAAAAAAGCGGAGCTGGGATTTGGACCCAGTTGTTCTGAAACACAGGGAAGCCGGGATTTATAGTCACCGTGACAGAGGACCTGAGATGTAAATATTCCCACCACCTGCTCACAGAGACACAAAAGGCATGCCTGTTTCTCACTATCTCCTTAAAGATGGGCTCCTAATATTACCCCAAATTGCAATCCAATAAAAGCAATTCTAGGAGGGAACTAATGAAATCCACTCCATGCACATAGCTCTCTCCTGACCAGATATCACCCATCATCAAGTTTTACAGCATCTGGAGAAATGAAGGGAAAACTTCCTCAAAATCTTCCTGAATACCACCTCTCATATCCACTTTCCTGTGGATTCAGGGGGCAGTGGGGCCACGCCACTTAAATTAGCAAGAACCTGATAAGAGGCTGTAGTATGTTGCTAATAAAATATGGGCCACCGGGTACCCCTCCTTTCCAGTATGCTTGAATTCAAAGAATATGAAAACACTCTTAAACAGCACTCCAGAATGCAACATTAGAGATTTAACCCAGTGTTGACGCTAAACACTGAAAGACAAGATGACTTTTCCTTTTGATACCACTGTGCACATTCCAGTGCCCATCATAAGGCTCTGTGCACAGTGGAAAGGGGGAATAAATCCTCCGATTCAGCCAACTGAAAGGAAGCAGCTGTTTCTAGGAAAATAAAACCGCTCAGCTCTTGGCCTCCATCAACAAAAAACAAACGTTTACACAGAGCCTTTGGCAACACCTAATCAGAAGCCTGCCTTCCAAAGAAACTCACAGCCTGGAATGTTCTACCCCGAAACAAAGCCACTGCAATTCCTACAACATAATTGTTACATTTCGGGTCTTTGAGACATCTGGATGCCCCACAGAAGGCAGTAAGGGTAGACATGAGAAACGAGCATGACTTCTTTCTAAATGAGTTGATGACAGAATGACTTAATTCTGAGATTTTAATACAGAGCCATCTAGTGAAGCTATTGTATTCC
Organism: Macaca mulatta; assembly: GCF_049350105.2. Classification (NCBI taxonomy): domain Eukaryota; kingdom Metazoa; phylum Chordata; class Mammalia; order Primates; family Cercopithecidae; genus Macaca; species Macaca mulatta. The sequence goes on along the minus strand of NC_133425.1, from coordinate 7,726,595 downwards.
ACGCGCAGCACTTGACCTGTTTCAAAGTCTCCATTCCTCTCTCCTCCTTGGTCCTCTGATTAGTGCAGAGTCATAGAAACACTTTACATCTTTTATTCCAGATCTGTATGATGTACCTATACTTACAATGGCATAAATATAGGACTTTGTGTCTTTCTGTCCTATTGATACCCCCCACCTTCTTTTTCAATGTAGGTTTATATAAAAGCATCCACACATCTGCTGAAATTAGTTTATGAAAATGTATGCCTTTTTTTCCTTTGCATTAAATCTTAATCAAATTTAAAATGACTGAAAATGGCTGCTATCTCTCAACTCAAAATGAAATATATTGTCTAGAACCGGTACAAAAATAGAGGCTACAAATGTACCTTACATTTGGGAAACGTGTAAAAGGATAAGGCGGTTGAAGGCACAAAAAAGAATACTGCAGGGTGAATGCAACTGAAGCACACACACTTTCATTTTAGCATTTTTTTCAATTGATGATAACCTAAATGACAGCTTCGTGAGTAGACAGCATAGGTTCTCAATCAGGGGTGACTTTGTCCTCCAGGTGACGTTTAGAGGGAAAAAGAAACACCTAGACATTTTTTGGTTATCACAACTGCACGGGGTGTTATGGGCAGGTAAAGTCTAGGAATGCTGCTAAACATTTCATGATACACAGAAATGTCCATACCCAAAATAAATTCATCCAGCCCGAAATGTCAAAAGAGCTGTGGTTGAAAAATGCCTGGTCGGGTGCAGTGGCTCACGACTGTAATCCCAGCACTTTGGGAGGCCAAGGTGGGCAGATCACAAGGTCACGAGTTCGAGACCAGCCTGGCCAACATGGTGAAACTCCATCTCTACTAAAGGTACAAAAATTAGCTGGGCGTGGTGCACACACCTGCAATCCCAGCTACTTGGAAGGCTAAGGCAGGAGAATTGCTTGAACCCAGAAGGGGGAGATTGCAGTGAACCAAGATCATGCTATCGCACTCCAGCCTGGGCAACAACAGAGCAAGACTCAGTCTCAAAAAAAAAAAAAAAAAAAAAAAAAAGAGAGAAAAGAAAAAAGAAAAATGTCTGATCAGTTATATGTTATAAAAAAACCAAACGAACAAACATGAATTATTCAGAGAAAATGCAATGAATTAAGGGAAATGTCTTTGCAACCAGAACTCAACACTCCAACTACTATGCTTAAAGTTATTATGAGAGAGAGAGAGAAAGACTCTTGTCTGAAATATGTTGTTATTGTAACACAGATAATTAATAAACTGATGTGAGGATGACAGTGTGTGTGATGCCATTCTCTTGAACAAGCCTTAACACACAGGTTCACTCCGATTGGACGGCTGTCTTTCCCCTTCCTTAAATTAATAAGAACGGATGTTCTCTTCTTTGGGAATGAGGAATAAAAGGTTTAATTTACTGAGTGCTAAAAATAAAACCCTTCCCATAACTCTTCAGTGGCATTTGGTGTGGCATACAGGCGGGTTTCAAAATCTGGATTATGAATTCTAATTTTTAATGCTTGTTATCAGCAAACTTTAAGGGTAAACAAATATGTGATTTGTCCATGCATGTAGAGATACACAGTATGCATTCATACGCATATAGCGACACAAAGAATTAGCACATGGTCTAAAAACAGGCACTCTGATATGACTGACAACCTCCGCCAAGTATCCTGGCTAACTCTAAGCCTGCGCATTAAAATGACTGAAAGTCAATACTAGGTTTCAGAACGTACTATCAGTCCACTTAACGCCTACCGCATTTTTATAACATATAATTCATATAACTCCCATTTCTGTATAGTCCAATTAGCTTCAAACAGGTATATAATTGTTGGTCTTGAGGGATCTCTTAGGCCATGATTACTAAATTATCCGGTAGCTAACAAGATGGCATTTCCAAATCCCTTTCACTGATGGCCACAGGCTCCAAACTAGGCCTTTCTGGCAGACTCTGTAACTCCACTGTACAAGAAATCTGTTACACAATCTGTCACATAAACACAGATAGGAAATGTACATAATGCAATGCTTGAAGGAAAAAAAGTCCAATAGACCATGAACTTTTAATGAATGAATTTTAACAGTTGGCAATCTGGTGTGCGGTTTTCAAAGTTTTCCCGTTGAAAAGGAATGTGACTTGCGTTTCATGTTTCCCTAGACTTGATTTAATTAAAATGACAAAGAGTGAAAATATATTTTTCACTCCCGGAAAAGGAAAAGTACAGGCAAAACACAAACCTTAGCTTATTAGCATGCTAGACAGAAGCTCCTCACCTACCAGTTTGGCAATGGTTTGGGAAATCCAAACCCTTTTAGGTCTCAGGAGAAAGAGCGCTGTGTGGCTGACTAGCAAACGTAGTGTAATCATAATTGCATCAGGATGCCTGTCTCTTTGGTTTTCTTTCAGCCCTTATTATAATCCAGACACTAAAAAAAAATATGATTTAGAATAACATTTGTAGTAAATATAATTAACTCTATTTAACATATATTAACTATAATTAATTAGACTAGTAATCCTAAAAAGTAGATGTTCTTATTCCCATTTTATAGACGAAGAAACTAAGGCTCTACAAGTAATTGCTTAAGTCATTGGCCATAATTCCCAGCCAGCGCTGCCCCGCACGGTCCCACATTCATCATTTAAATACAAAAGGCATTGATACACATATACTGAGTAAATAAATAACATACGCCAAAGCCCTGGTCCCTTCTATGTTACTTGAATGTCTCTTATGTGAGATTTTTTTTTTAAGTCTAAAATCTATATTTTTCTGAAAACAATGAAGTGATTTAAACCAAATTCTCTACCTTTTGAAGATGCAATGGGAATCTTGAAACTTTTGACCAATAGTCCAGAAACCAATAATATTTTTAAAAGCACCTACTGGCCAGGTGTGGTGGCTCACGCCTATCATCCCAGCACTTTGGGAAGCTGAGCAGGAGGACTGCTTGAGCCCAGAAGTTCTAGACCAGCCTGGGCAACATGACAAGACCCTGGCTGTACTGAATAATTTAAAAATTAGCTAGGCTTAAAAATTAAAATTAGTTTTTAAATTAATTTAAAAATTAGGTGGCACGTGCATGTATTCCTGGCTACTTGAGAGGCTGAGGTGGGAGGACTGCTAGAGCCCAGAAGTTGAAGGCTGCAGTGAGCTATAATCGCACCACTGCACTCCAGACTGGGTGACAATCAGAGACCCTATCTCCAAAAAAATTAAAAAAAGTGACACCACCTACTTCGTGTATAGTTAACAGGGATGCTGAATCAAATGAGCCTCACCTTTAAAGAGCTCAGAGGCGGCCGGGCGCGGTGGCTCACGCCAGTAATCCCAGCACTTTGGGAGGCTGAGGTGGGCAGATCACGAGGTCAGATCGAGACCATCCTGGCCAATACGGTGAAACCCTGTCGCTACTAAAAATACAAAAATTAACTCAGCATGGTGGCATGTGCCTATAGTCCCAGCTACTCAAGAGACTGAGGCAGGAGAATCGCTTGAACCCAGGAGGTGGAGGTTGCTGTGAGCCCAGATCATCCCACTGCACTCCAGCCTGGCGACAGAGTGAGGCTCCATCTCAAAAAAAAAAAAAAAAAAAAAAAAAAAAGAGTTCAGAGGCAAGGTTAATAAAAACAAAAATATAATAGACAGCTGGGATGTCTGTAATGCCATAAGCTTCCCTGGTTCCTACCTTATCCTTGGCTTGTCTCATTCTATACCAACTCTTTGTAGGAACTGACCATAATCATGAGTTAAACCACACCACACTGTTGATCTCAAAGCAATAACCTTTCTCTGAGCTTTAGATACACAAAGACAATCATTGACCAGATATCTCCCTGTGATATTCTCAAAAGTCTCTAAAAGAAAACCTCATGCTAAACTCATTATTTCTGCAGTCTCTTCTCTCTTATTCTCATGTTCCCTGCTGATCCACTTGCATCCTCCTCTCATCCCAAGTCTAACATCTAGAAGTCATTCTGCATTACTCTCCTTCTCCCTGGGCCATGAATGCCTCCCACGCATCTCTCCTCTCTGTTTCCACCTCAACAGGGTCTTATCATCTCCTGCCTAGAATACTTAAAACAGCTTCCTGACTTCTGCCACCTTCCCCTCCATCAGCTTCTCTCTCCCTCAAATCAATTCTCCACTCAGCCTTCAGAGGAACCCATAGAAAATGAAAACCTAGCCGTTCCATTTTTCTGCTTCAAACCTGTGTGTGACTCCCTGCTCTCAACACAGAACCAAGCTCCAGCCCTTCAGAAGATCACCTCCATATTTTACTCACTAACAAAAGCAGTTTTCATTCCTCCCCTGCCTCCCTACACCTTTCTTTCTCTCCTCGACCCCATAGACTCCATTTTGGCCTTTTTGGCCTTTTCTTCTTACTGTGCCTTGTATTAGTCCATGTTAACCCTGCTGATAAAGACATACCCAACACAAGGAAGAAAAAAAGGTTTAATGGACTTATAGTTCCACATGGGTGGGGAGGCCTCACAATCAATCATGGTGGAAGGCAAGGAGGAGTAAGTCACGTCTTACATGGATGGCAGCAGGCAAAGAGAGAGTTTGTGCAGGGAAACTTCTCTTTATAAAACCATCAGATCTCATGAGACTTATTTACTATCACAAGAACAGCATGAGAAAGATCCGCCCCTGTGATTCAATTACCTCCCACGGGGTCCCTCCCATGACACGTAGGAATTGTGGGAGTTACAATTCAAGATGAGATTTGGGTGGGGTCACAGCCAAATCATGTCATACCTTCTATTTGGAACATTGGCTTTTGGAGCCCTTGAGTGTCTACCATGTGCCAGGCATTGTGCCACATCCTGGGGAGAGCATGTCGAATTAAGCAGACACTGTTCCTGCTCTTGTAGCACTTACAACCTGCCCAGAGCACACTGACAAAACCAAGTAAAGAAATGCACACCCGATTTTAATTGTGGTTCACAATGGGACAGCAACTGATGAGAACGCTGTGCATGACAATAACTTACTCACTTCACATGATGCTTTCTGGATATCAGTGACTCTGCACTTAGGGCTACTACATTATACATTATCTGTTCATACAAATATATATATTTAAATATCCCCATCCCCACACGGTGGCCTTCCTGAGTACTAACACTGTTCAAATCATCACTTTTGACTCTACTGTAGAACGTAAGTGGGGATTCAATAAATATTAATTGAATGAATGCATGGATGGATGGATGGATGGACGGACGGACGGACGGACGGATGGATGGATCGATGGATGAATGGATAGCTGGATGGATAGATGGATGAATGGATAGGTAGGCTGCTGGGTAGACGGTGGGTAGATGGGTAGATGGACAGATGGAAGGATGGCTGGATGAACAAATTAAAGAATGACTTAGTAAATGAAAGAGCATTTTTCTCTATCACTCCAGTTTTACAAATCACTGATTAAAATTGCATCCTTGGTAACAAGCACATCTTAGAGACTCTCATCAATGAGCTTGTGAGGACATCCTTTACCAGTGGGAGAGAAGTTACAGAGCACACTGGGTATTTTCAAGTATTGTTAAGGCTCCTGCTCACATCCTTGAGAGATTTTCAGAAAGGTCCTTGTGTACTGGAGAGTTTCTGGGGATAAATGCTTCACAGGGAAAAATCAAAACAATGCAAAACTTCAAAAAATCTTGGCCAGGATTGGGGGATGGGAAAATGAGCAACAGAAGAAATATTTGTATAAAAGAAGGAGCATTTTAGCTTACTTTGTGTTTGGTTTGCTTGTAATAGTAGGGAAAAGAGGATGAACGTGAGAGATAGCACACAGGAATCCTACAGGAAGAAAGGAAGGAAAACAAGGGAGGAAAGAAATCTTCACACCTTTGAGATGGCCTGGATTCAACCAGAAAGGAATATATGTTTCCTTCATATACACAGAAGGGATACAATGGCTCACCCAGGCCTGTGTGAAGACCAGGCAGTAGCTGTTTAGGGAAAACCGAGGGCTGAGAACTATTTCCAAGTTCAATTCTAATAAAGCATTACACCAAGATTTCCAAAGTGTGTCCTGCAGAATTTCCAGGCTCTGGCTCCAAGTACAGATTCCTGGTATTCACTTTCACGTCAGAATCTCTCAGGGTGGGACTCAGAAAGATATATTTTTATTAAGTTGGTGCAAAAGTAATTGCAGTTTCGCACGGCAAACACACAATCGCTTTTGCACCAAACTAATACCATATTCCAAGGTTTTCATATTCTTCTGTTAAAAGACAAATCTGACTCCCCTCTTGCAATTCCCCAACATGTTTTGACCAATGAAGGTGGGACAAGTGAAGGGGAGGCTGTATTTCAAAGCACATCATAGAAATACAGCCTCAGTTGTTAGGAATTACAAAGAGAAAAGACAGGGAGATTGATATGACAAAACGCTTATTTTTTGGTAACTTCTGCATACCTGAAGAGAAGATGTGTTTGGGAGTTTTAATTTACAAGAAGGAAGACAGCAGAGGAACAGTGTTACTTTTTTACTTTTTATTTTTATTTTATTTTTTTCAAGATGGTGTCTTGCTCTGTCTCCTGGGCTGGAGTGCGGTGGTGCGATCTCAGCTCACTGCAACCTCCGCCTCCCAGGTTCAAGCAATTCTCCTGCCTCAGCCTCCCGAGTAGCTGGGATTACAGGCGCCCGCCACCACGCCCGGCTAATTTTTGTATTTTTAGTAGAGATGGGATTTTCACCATGTTGGTCAGGATGGTCTCAATCTCTTGATCTCATGATCCACCCACCTTGGCCTCCCAAAGTGCTGGGATTACAGGTGTGAGCCACTGCACATGGCCAACAGTGTTTATTTCCAAGTAGAAAGACAAACATTTGAGTGGATGTGTCCCCCTTTAAGCACCAAAGTCCCACCCAGGAATATTTCTGAGAAGCTACCACTAAGTCAAGCTCTGTCCCCTGCTATTCTCACTAGCTGCTGAAGGGCTGGAAGGCAATGACCCTTTCTATCACCTGGCAGCCTGTGAGGGAAGCTTGTTGGATACTGAGAGTTAAGGGCTTGGAAGAATTAAAAGCTTGGAAACAAAGCCTATGAATTCCTCAGAGTAATCTTTAGAAAGTGACTCTGGCAGGGCATGTGGGATTGTCATCCCATAAATCTTTCTAGGAATTCATTCTAATGGCAAATTAGGATGACCCTCCCTTCACGCTGACCACCATTGACTAAGTCAGAAATAAGCATCCAATTCAATAGAGAAGGACTCTCTTCCCCGGACTTGGGATGAGACAGAGAGTGTTTAGTTCATCTCTCTTCAAGGGCTAAAGCTGTGAGATGTAAAACGTGGGCTATACCCTGGCTACGTGAAGACAGTCAGAAATAAGAGAAAGTGAAGCTGGCTGCACACGGTAGCTCACACCTGTAATCCGAGCACTTTGAGAGGCCAAGGTGGGTGGATCACCTGAGGTCAGAAGTTTGAGATCAGCCTAGACGACATGGCGAAACCCCATCTGTACTAAAAGTACAAAAGATTAGCTGGGCATGGTGGCATGCACCTGTAATCCCAGCTGCTCCGTAGGCTGAGGCAGAATTGCTTGAATCCAGGAGGCAGAGGTTGCAGTGGAACGAGATTGCCCCACTGCACTCCAGCATGGGCAACGAGAGCAAAACCCCGTCTCAAAACAAAACAAAACAAAACAAAACAAAAACCAAGAAAATAAAAGAAAATGAAGCCAACAAGCAGAGAATCAGAGAGAAAGAATCTAGCAGAGGACTGCGGGGGAAGCTATGTACACAGGAGAGAGCTGGTTCCCTTAGGATGTCTGGGTCCTATTTGTTCCCCAGAGATACTTACAACTCTCTCTTCTCCTGACTCCCTCAGAACACTGGTTCACTTGAGAGCAGTGGCATTAGACTTTATTAGCCCCATCCACTGGTGAGAGCTGCCATCCACTCACCACCCCCCAAGTGCACGCTTCCTCACCCTCCTCAATGACAGCAACAGCATCAGGCTCACTCACTGCCTCTCTGTCCACCATGACTCTGGTCATCACTCTTGGATGGTGCAGTCAACATCCTGGTCTCCCTTGTCTTTCTCATCACTGAGTCCAATAATGTTGGCTTCCAACTCCATCTCAACCATACACTCCACAGACGCAGCCTAGACCCTGTCTTCAGCTCTGAATATCAAGCATCCATTAGAGCATTGCCTTCTACTCTCCCAGCTCATCCACGCTGTTCACTGTTGCACTTGACTGGACTCATTCAGTATCACCACAGTATCACCACCCTCTTGATCCTATTACTCGTTTTTGTTTGTTTGTTTTCGAGTTGGAGTCTCGCTCTGTTGCCCAGGCTGGTGCACACTGGCACAATCTCAGCTCATTGCAACCTCCGCCTCCCAGGTTCAAGTGATTCTCCTGCCTCAGCCTCCCAAGTAGTTGGGACTACAGATGCCTAGCACCACACCCAGCTAATTTTTGTATTTTTAGTAAAGACAGGGTTTCACCATGTTGACCAGGATGATCTTGATCTCTTTGACCTCGTGATCCACCTGCCTCAGCCTCCCAAATTGCTGGGATTATAGGCATGAGCCACTGCACAAGGCTGATCCTTTTACTCTTTAATACCCTTGTCATATAATCTCTTTCCTAATTTCTCAGCCTAAATACCATAGGCCAGAACAGAAACCACTTCCTGGCAGGTCCCCAGATTCCCCTGGACAAATTATAAGCTTGGTTAAGCCCAACTACCTTGCAGACATACATGAGTACTAGTCTCTCCATCCTCTCCCATCCCACAGGCCCCATCTTCTTTTTTTCTCATCAATATCCTATTTCATGCTGTGTACCACCTTTCTCTGCCTACTCATCAACACACATATATTTAGAAATGGCCACTTAAGGCTCACACCTGTAATCCCAGCACTTTGGGAGGCTGAGGCAGATGGATCACGAGGTCAAGAGTTTGAGACCAGCCTGCCAACATGGTGAAACCCTGTCTCTACTAAAAATACAAAAATTAGCTGGGCACAGTGGTGCATGCCTGTAGTCCCAGCTACTCAGGAGGCTGAGGCAGGAGGATCGCTTGAACCCAGGAGGCGGAGGTTGCAGTGAGCTAAGATAGTGCCACTGCACCCCAGCCTGGGCAACAGTGAGACTCTGTCTCAAAAAAAAGAGAAAGAAAGAAAGAGAGAGAGAGAGAGAGAGAGAGAGAGAGAGAGAGAGAGAGAGAAAGAAAGAAAGAAAGAAAGAAAGAAAGAAAGAAAGAAAGAAAGAAAGAAAGAAAGAAAGAAAGAAAGAAAGAAAGAAAGAAATGGCCACCTAAGTCCCAAGTCTACACAGTATTTTAGTTTAAGACCTTCTGAGTATTGTTTTTGCTTTTTCATTGAAATTTTAAAAAGGAAATCAAATTGGCCCAACTTTCTGCATCCCATCTGAGCTGTATCCCTGGGTCAGGTGCTCACCTTGGTTCATTCAGATGTGTTTGTAATGTGGAAGGCCAGAGCTTGGGAAGGGACATCTCCCAGGGAAAGGAGAGACCAGAGAAGTATCCCAAATAATATGTCTACCCCTGTAGGAAATATTGTGGGCTATAGCTGCTTGTGGGTTGCTTAGCAACTAGAAGTAGTTCTGAGCCACACAGGAGAGAGTAGTGGTTCAGGGAAAGAATTTGTCAAGAAATCAAGAAGGGTATATTGCACTGAACTCCAGTCAACACTTCCCTGTCCCCAAACTGCAGGTTGGATGACTGGCGCAGCTCAGGAGGCATGAGGGAAGGGGCAAAAGGGAGGCAGGGGATGTTCCTCATTCCTCGATCATCCCATCACTTGCCCAGGCATTTCATCTATGCCTGAGCTGAGGCACAGCCAGGGGTAAGAGCCACAGTGGTTTCTGCTGAACCCAGAGCATGTTAATCATGCCTGTCAGGCTCCTGGGGAAAGGAGAGGTTGGCAGTCCTGACAATCTACATTAACATGGGTGGATGTGTTTGATTATACCTTCCTGACTGCAGTTTCCATTTGCATCTTTCATCAGAGGCCAAAGGATGTGCTATTTGCCCTGCCTGTCCTGTAGTCTCATCCTCACTGCCTGTATGCAACTGACCTCATGACAACACAAACTTCAGACTGCAAGGGGCCATCGGCACGCTCAAGTGGGATCCAGCTGCCCTTGAGTGCATGGGTTTTCACAACAGAGTTGTCCTACAAAAATAGGCTAGATTGATTTTCAGCTGGGGTCAGTTTTCAGGACACCTCTCACAGCCACAGAAAACCAGACTATTCTAAGGGTGCAGAACTTGAAGCCACCAGCAGTGATAATGCAAAAGGAAGATGTCCTACACTAAGTCATTAACTGCCCATATTATGAGTTGCAAAATTCAGCACATATAATATTACAGATAACTAACAAAGCACCATGCACAATGTTAAGAATACTCAGGTACAGTTGTGAGCACTCACAGAAAAAACACTTGCCATGCATAGGGTCCTAGTAGCATTAAGCATATCTCAGTAACCACTGCATTGCTTATATGCATGGTGAGGCTCTTATACAGTACTCAGGAAATGTCTATGGAATGCCCAAACGACTGCCTCTTGACTTTGCCCTCTTCATCTGTGACCAAACAACACCAACCCCAAATCAGAGGGTTCAAAGAAGTTATAGCTAAAGGAAGAACTGGAAGTAATTTATTTGATAAATCCCGGGGTTACTTAAAAACAGTGAAAGTGATTAACTCCTGAGGATCTCAGTCCACTACCAAACACAGTCAAAAGTCTTTACTGGAAATGACTTGCAAACTTCACACAGCATCCAGCCCTATGCCATGAAACCAAGAGGCTACAGGATGTGGTCAAGCAAAGTTTGGAGATCAGACTGTATGGGTGTGAGTCCAACTCCACCATTTCTTAGGTGAGTGGCCTGGCCAGATTACTGACTCTCCTTAAGGTTCACTCTCCTCATCTTTAACATAGCAACACAGTACACCTTTCACAGGTTTGTCTCAGGATACAATTGAGTTAATACCTGTGAGGCACACAGCACAGCATCAGGCATTTGTTAAGTGCTGGCTATCAAATAATTAGTAATTATTAGATTGTGAGGTCTTTTTAAACATTTCTTTCCAACTTGGGTTTATGAAAGACACCGATATGGACAGCACAAATGGCAAGGTCTTTGATGAGACATCAGTAGAAACACAAACTCTCTTAACCCAGGTATTCCCCAGGGTGAACAGCATAGGGATGAGATCCAGCTACTCTTTCCTGGCATAAGCGTCAAGACCAGGAGAAGCCTGGCAGTTTCCTTATCCCATCAGAAGGTCCTCATTGGCATGCTGATATGGCATGGCTCTGTGTCCCCACCCAAATTGCATATGAATTATAACTCCCAATGTTGGGGGAGGGACCTAGTGGGAGGTGACTGAATGATGGGTGCAGATTTCCCCCTTTCTGTTCTCCTGATAATGAGTGAGTTCTCACGAGGTCTGGTTGTTTAAAAGTGTGTAGACCTTCCCTCTTCACTCTCTCTCCTGCTGCCATGTGAAGATGTGCTTGCTTCCCCTTCACCATTCCACCATGATTGTAAGTTTCCAGAGGTCTCCCAGTCATGCCTCCTGTACAGCTTGTGAAGCTGTGAGTCAATTAAACCTTTTTCTTTATAAATTACCCAGTCTCAGGTAGTTCTCTATAGCAGTATGGCAATGGACTAATACACACACCATCTACTAGAGATGACTGGCATGAGGCTGCACGGAAATGATGACTCCTGGAGAACCTAATGAAGCAGTGTCAATGGGTTGTGAAATACATTTAATTGTCAAATTAGGTGCTGAAGACACTGACCAAGCAAATCTTAGAACCAAGGGAAAAGAAAATAAAAGACCCAAATTGGTTTTCAAGCTGCAAACAAAATGAGTTAAACAGAAATATGTTCTCTGTGCTTGGTTCTGCACAGACACCTTTTAAAAATAAAATTCATTTAGCTTAAATTAATGGAATTAAATAAAGTAAATGCAGGTCAGTAGGGAATTACTGGAGCATGTGAGCAGCGATGCTGTGGACGCTCATTCCTGATTGAACAGTAAAAACAGACTGTTCGTTCTCTGACATGCCGTGGGTGATAGATCTTCTTCTCCTAAAATAGTGTCTGTGCAAAAGATGGGAGGAAACGATCGCCTATTAATTTGGTTTTTAAGTCCAGATGAAGAACCTTGAAAATAGCCAAAGAGCCAAAAATACTGAGTAACTTCACATTCAGAGGGACTGTTTCTTCTCTCTATATATAGCAAGTCAAAAATAGACATCTCGGATTCTGGGCCTGCAAGGGCTGAAGTATGTCTATGCCCATCGACTAGAGAGAAATTTTATAATACATCCCCCCATGTTATCACTTTGCTTAAATGTCACCACCTCTGCAAACTTCCTTAACAAATGTGACCTTTTCCATAACCCTAATTTATTCAATATACGTGTGCCATTTTGTGTGTGTTTTCATTCATCCAACAAATAGTCACTGAGTTACTACTACATCTCAGAAAGTGTGTTTGGTTTGGGGATACAAACGATCATGTCTTTCCTTATGCAACTTATAGTCCATTGAGGTATTGACAGAAAAATAATCAATGAATTAATTAATTATAAAGACAGTAAGTGTTGAGAAGAAACTGGGCTTGGGGTGGTAATTTTTCCCCCCAGAAAAACTAATATTCCAACTCGGAACAATATGTTAACTAAAAATTTTTAAGGCAAAAACAAAAAAGTGAAGGAAAACCAGGCAGGACACTGTCAAAATTGTTTAGAGCATGTTTTACAACAACTGCAATTCTGTCTGTATCATGTATATGGGAATTAAATACCTGTTTTCTGAGCAAGAGCCTAGCACAGGAAAGGACTGCATCTTACAGGTATTTATGTGCTTATGACTACTGGTGCTGTGAAATACACTAACAGAGAAAAGGCATTAAGAGGAGGAAAAGTAATTTCACTGGTAATTCAAGATACTGCATTACCATTCCAACAGCCACTGTTAATTTCGGTAGCTCTTGTATTCCATGGTCAATATCACCCTTAAAACAGGTATAACATTTACTTAACTGTATTGAGCTGCATTTATCTTTCTAACCAGAAGAGAAAATGTGTATTTCTTTTTAAAAGTATTCACCACATTTTCATGCTCTCTTCATTCTGTTTCCAAGAGCCAGAGCTTTTCTCCAATGCATTGAAAATGCAGATTTTAACCATTTCTAATTTGATTTTTGACTTTTGCCCCAAGGGAATAACCTCAAAACAACAAAGAGAAGAAGGAAAATCTTCACATGGGAAGTGAAGCTCATGATGGGAAAATGATGCAAGTCATGGTGTGCGTCATAAATCATTCATAAATGTATGGAACATTGGAATTTGATGAATGGCACATATGAGATAAGTCCATCTACTGTTTAACTACCACATAGGCACCAGATCCTACTTTGATTAAAATGAACCATCTAGATCCCAATCAGTTGCATCCCAGGTGCCATAAAATCTTGCAAACATTATGATTTCAGAATTAGATCCAGTGATTATAGGTAACTGAAGAGAAGGCAAACCACTTGGAAATGGGTAAATGCCCCAGTATCAATAAATCTGGCTGGGGGTGGATGCTATATAAAATGAATGCTGACCAGGCATGGTGTCTCACACCTGTAATCCCAGAACTTTGAGAGACCAAGGCAAGTGGATCACCTAAGGTAAGGAGTTCGAGACCAGCCTGGCCAACATGGCAAAACCCCATCTCCACTGAAAAAGAAATACAAAAATTAGCTGGATGTAATGGTGGATACCTAAAGTCCCAGTTACTCGGGAGGCTGAGGCAGGAGAACCGCTTGAATGTGGGAGGCAGAGATTGCAGTGAGCCAGGATCGCACCACCGCCCTCCAGGCTTGGCGACAGAATGAGACTCCGTCTCAAAACAAACAAACAAACAAAACCCAAAAAACAAACAACAACAATAACAAAATGAGTGCCAGCTATGACACGAAACGTCTGTTATACAACAGATTGCTAACTGGTGGATTGAAACCACTCAGAATGAGTAAAGGTGATCCTTAGGTGGTAACACGGGTTCCCTATGAAAAAGTGATGGCAAGCAAATCCCCTTCCATTCCTTTAAGGTCCTAGACAGTTGGACTGACTAATGCTGTAGATTGAGTGTATTGCAGTATTAATGGAATTAATGAGGAATGTGGGCTGGAGCTTAGATTCAGGGCTGATTCATCAGTTTACCCAAAGAATGTTAATAACATATACAGCTGTACATGTATATGTACCTATCTTTCAGCATGATTCATGAACTCCTTGGAAGCTGGCCTCATGTTTGTCATTTATCATTTAACCTCCTGGGGTGCCTAGCACATAGTAATAACTCAGTAAATGCCAAATGAAGGATCATCAGGTACAAATCATTAGAAGAGAAGAATACATTGGAAATGTGGGTGGTCATTCTCTAAAAAATATATAAAATACTTACAAACAGATTATAGGCCATTAGCAAAGTCAGAGTTCTCTGTCTGGTTGGACACGTTTATCAATGATGAAAAGGATGACCTGAGATGTGTTTATCATATTTACAGATGGTGCAGACCCGTTGCAAGCTTGCAAGCAGAGTGACAGAACCATGATTCAAAATTATATTTATAGAATTCTATTTTAGAAGTTGCTTCCTAGGTGCCAGGCACTATGCTACTTGCATTACATACATGAGCTAATAGAGTTAAATGAATACACAGTTCATATATGAGGGCTTTCAGATGAAGACTAAGGGAGAGTCAAGCGTGGGGGAAAATCTGTGGGATGGGTTTATTTGCAGGAAGGCTGAGGAGCCCTCATGGCCATCGAGAAGAAGCAGCTGGGGAAGGAACTCATGCCAGTAAGGAAGCCTTGGCCATTAGACATGTAGGAGGAATAAGGCCTTCCTCAAAGACGTCCATGTCCTCATCTCCAGAACCTGTGAATGTGTTATCTTACATAGCCAAAGGGGCTTTGCAGATGTTATGTAATTAGGGATATCAAGATGGGGAGATTATTCTGGATCACCCAGGTGTGTCTTATGTTATCACAAGTGCCCTTAGAAGTGTCCAGGCACAGTGGCTCACACCTGTAATCCCAGCATTTTTGGAGGCCAAGGTGGGCAGATCATGAGGTCAGGAGTTCAAGACTAGACTGGCCAACACAGTGAAGCCCCCATCTCTACTGAAAATACAAAAATTAGCCAGGTGTGGTGGTGCATGCCTGTAATCCCAGCTACTTGGGAGGCTGAGGCACAAAAATTGCTTGAACCCGGGCAGTGGAGGTTACAGTGAGCAGAGATGGTGCCACTATACTCCAGTCTGGGAAACAGAGTGAGACCCCCATCTCAAAAAAAAAAAAAAAAAAAAATGAAAAGAGGTTGGAGCTAGATAAAAAGGAGGTGTGACGATGGAGCAGAGGTTGGAGTGATGTGCTTTGAAGGATGGAGGAAGGGACCATGAGCCAAGGAAAGTGGCAGTCCCCAGAAACAGGAAAAAGCAGGAAAACGGATTCTTCCCTGGAGACTCCGGAAGAAACGAAGCCCTGCTAACACCTGGATTTTATCCCCCTAAGACCCCTTCCAGACATCTGATCTCTAGAACCCTAGGATAATAAGTTCAGAAGGTTCTTGCTTTAAGCCGCTGAATTTGTGGTAATTTGTTACAGCACCAATGAGAAACTATCAAATACAGAGGAACGGGAAATTCTGAGAATAGTGAATCTCTCACTCCTAGTCTGGCCTCTGGCCCCACACTTGCATTCGTGTCTGAGTCCCATGAGAAAGGTGATGGGCTACCCCCAGGGGCAGGTCAGAGGCTTCAAGACAGAGGCTCTACAGTGTCTGGTGGAAGTAATAACCGAAATAGTGGCTCCATTTTTAAAAGTTGCTCATCTAACAGAACATACTGCTGAAATGAAGCAAACCTTCTCTGCCTGTCATTACTGACTCTTGTCTTTCTCTATGACTTCTCATTTGCTATGCCAAAAATTCCCAACAGCTATACCTACACAACACCTGACAGCTTTTCACTGCATCTATAGCCCCAGGTGGGGCTAAGGCAGCATCGACTCCCACCTGAACCACCGCAATGGCTTCCAGCTGAGCTCCTGGCTGTCTCCTCTGACTTTCTCTCTGTTCCCAAATCAACAGCCTGAAGGATGGCATCACACAAGACAGCATGATGATTTTATTAAATATTATTATTATTGCTATCATTATTGAGACAGGCTGTCACTCTGTAGCCCACGCTGGAGTGCAGTGGTACAATCTCAGCTCACTGCAACCTCAGCCTCCTAGATTCAAGCGATTCTCCTGCCTCAGCCTCCTGGGTAGCTGGGATTACAGACACGCACCACCACGCCCAGCTAAGTTTTATATTTTTATTAGAGATGGGGTTTCACCATGTCAGTCAGGCTGGTCTTGAACTCCCGAACTTGTGATCTGCCCACCTTGGCCTCCCAAAGTGCTGGGATTACAGGCGTGAGCCACTGCACCCAGCCTATTATTACTTTTCTTGAGACAGCATCTCACTCTGTTACTCAGGCTGGAGCGCAGTGCTGCGATCTTGGCTCACTGCAACCTCTGCCTCCTGGGTTCAGGCAATTCTTGTGCCTCAGCCTCCCTAGTAGCTGGGATTACAGGCATCCACCACCACATCCGGCTCATTTTTTATTTTTATTTTTTTTGTATTTTTAGTAAAGATGGGGTTTCACCCTGTTGGCAAGGCTGGTCTTGAACTCCTGACCTCAGGTGATCCTCCCGCCTTGCCCTCCCAAAGTGCTGGTATTACAGGCATGAGCCACTGTGCCCAGCCTCATTAAATATTATTCTCATTGAAGATTTTGAGACACGAGCTTCAGGTAAAATAATGTCAATGATAATAGCAAATTTGTTAAATACTAACTATGCCTGAAGCATGTTTCTGAGCACTTTCAGGGTGAGCAAAGTGGCTCACACGTATAATCCTAGCACTTTGGGAAGCCCAGGTGGGAGGACTGCCTAAAGTCATGAGTTCAAGACCAGCCTAGAAACCTAGTGAGACCCCCCACCCTTTACAAAAACTTTAAAAAGCAAAAATAGGTTAGGCCTGACGGCATGCATCTATAGTCTCAGCTTCTTGGGAGGCTGCAGCAGGAGGAGCTGTTGAACTCAGGAGTTAGAAGCTATAGTGAGCTATAGTCGTGCAATGGCACTATGGCCTTGGTGATAGGATATGACTCTGTCTCTATTTAAAAAAAAAAGAAAGAAAGAAAAAAAAGCATGTTTCTGGACATGTTCATATATAAACTCCTTAAATCATCTCAGTAACTCTCTAAATGTCCGGTGTTAGCCCCATTTTACAGATGAGAAAACTGAGTCACCAAGAATGATTTGCTCCAAGTCACAAAGCTGGTAAAGTAGCCAGGACTACAGGGGCACCCCACTGGAGGCTCAAAACGCTGTGATGTCTGGCTTCCCATCACATTCAGACTAAGTGCCCAAGTCTTTGTAATACCTGCCAAGCCCTCATGCCATTCACATCTCCCACTTACCCCCAACATCATCTTTGTACTCACCTCCCTTCAAACCCCACCATTTACACCCTCGGAGCCCCTGTTTTATCTGCTTGCAGATTTCTCTGACACCTGCCAACTGAGCAGACATTTACTCAGACGCCTGGTCTGCCTGTTGAGAAGTACCACGTGATGCTTCCTGGGCTTAGGCAGTGGGTTGGACTGTCACCGCACGCCACCAAAACGCTCCTTTTCCCTCCTTCTTCCAGGGCTTACGTAAAGACTTTTCTTTCTGTATTTCCTCTGTCGCCATCCACCAGCAGAACCAGGTATCATTCTTGACTCTTTGCACCACATCCACAGCCATAGGATCCTCCATTCTCCCTCCTGACTTTATTCAAACCACCTGCTTCTCCCAAACCCAGTACCCCTAACTTAGTTCAATCACCTGCCTTTCCCCACCTATGCCATTGCAGTAGCATCTTTTTTTATCTTATTTTTGGAGACAGGATCTTGCTCTGTCACCCAGACTGGAGTGCAACGGCACAATCACGGCTCACTGCACCCTCAAACTCCTGGGCTCAGGCAATCCTTCCTCCTCAGCCCCCCAAGTAGCTGGGACTACAGGTGCACAACAGCACACCTGCCTAATTTTTGTTTTTTTTTTTTTTTTTTTCTGGAGATGAGGACTCACTATATTGCCAGTGCCGGTCTTGAACTCCTGGCCTCAATAAATCCTCCTATCTCAGCCTCCTAAAGTGCTGGGGAGACAGGCATGCGCAACTGTTGCTGACCACAGCAGCTTCTTAACTAGTCTCCCTGCCTTTAATCTTGTATCCACTGACTTATCATCCACACTGCAGCCAGAGCGGCCTTTCTAAAATGCAGACAGAACCTTATTGCCAAGCACTTGATGATTGTCTACCTCTTGCCAGGTAGAGTCTAAACTTCCCATCACAGCCTACAAAGGCTTTGTGACCATCCCGCTCCCCGATCTGGCTTGCTTCCCCTCACACCTGGCCTTACTCCCCACCTGTCAACAGAACTTGCAGTTCCCAAGCACAGCACATTGTTCCTGCCTCCGTTCTTCGGCCTGTGCCATTCCATCCATCCGTCATGTCTTCCCTCTTCTCTCCTAATTCGACTCCACTTGAATTTGCCTAGAAAACACCCTTTTCCTTCTTCAAAGCTCTTCTCTGGCATCATCTTCTCCGTGAAGCATCCCCAAGCTCTTTCAGTCTGATAGCATTAATCCAAATTTCCTTTCTTTGTACAAATTCTGATTGTCCACATTTGTACATCATACCATTTTGTCATTCCCCGGCCACATCCGTTCTGAGCTCCTCAAGAGAGACTGAGTCTCACTTTTTTATAATCCCTGGTGCCCAGCACAATGCTGAGAACCTTAACCAGCACACAGTAGGTGCATTCGTCAGTTCTCACGCTGCTGACAAAGACATACCTGGGACTGGGTAATTTATAAAGGAAAGAGTTTTTTGTTTTGTTTTGTTTTGTTTCGGTTTTTTGAGATGGAGTTTCGCTCTTGTTGCCCAGGCTGGAGTACAGTGACGTGATCTCGGCTCACTGCAACCTCTACCACCTGGGTTCAAGTAACTCTCCTGCCCCAGCCTCCCAAGTAGCTGGGATTACAGGCATGTGTCACCACACCTGGCTAATTTTGTATTTTTAGTAGAGATGGGGTTTCACTATGTTGGTCAGGCTGGTCTTGAACTCCTGACCTCAGGTGATCCTCCCATCTCAGCCTCCCAAAGTGCTGGGATTACAGGCATAAGCCACCACACCTGGCCAGGAAAGAGGTTTAATTGACTCTCAGTTTACATTCACGGCAGAAGGCAAAGGGGAGAAAGCAAGACACGTCTTACATGGCAGCAGGCAAGAGAGCTTGTGCGGGGGAATTCCCATTTATAAAACCATCAGATCTCATGAGTCTTATTCACTTCCATGAGAAGAGTATGGGGGAAACTGTCCCCATGATTCAATTATCTCCACCCAGCCCCACCCTTGACACATGGTGATTATTACATTTCAAAATGAGATTTGGGTGGGGACATAGCCAAATCATAGCAGCAGGCATTGACATAATATTTACCAAACGAGGAACAAGCAAATAGGTGCACACGGATGAATGAATGAAGAATCATCTGTGTTGCACCTGAGAAAATACCAGGGCCTTTAGGACCTATAGAAAAGCGAATGTTGGGTAAATATGAGAAATGGCTTTCTGACAACTGTTGTTATTCTATAATGGAAAGGGTCAGCCCCTAGGGTCAACAAGAAACCCTGCAGTGGCAGTGGTGGGGAGCTGGCAAAGATCCCAGGGCTGCGTGCGTGACTGATGCCAAGGTTTTGCTCCTTCATCAAGACCTTTTCTCCCACCTTCCACCAAAACTCTATCCGCAGACATATTTCAAACATTTGGAACTTGCTTGTTGATAATTAAAATCCAGCACCAATCACAGCTGGCAATCCAGAGGCAGCCACGATATTTCACGGCTAATAACTGAATATGCTCCTTAATCCCCCACACAAGGATGCCTGCCAAATCAGTGGGAGGGGCGCCCCTTCTCCTCTTCCAGCAAACAGCATGGAGCAGGTGCACGTCGCCGAACGTGCATCTCCCAGACAAGTCTGTACACGCTGCGGGTCCATAAACCCAACCACACCTCAAATGCGCTGTGATCTAAGAATAGGCTTTACTATTTCCTGCACGATACCCTGATAAAGCTAATAAATCTCTAGTAAAACAAGCAATCGCAGCCTCATTTGTGCGATGAATTAATTTAAACTTCAGATTGCCAATTTGACTCAAAAATAGAAGTTCTTGTATTACATAGAATAAAAATGATTATATCAAAGAACTATATAGATGAGCATGTATATTTTATTTACGTAACCCAATGCATATTCTTCTCATTGCAGATT
Source organism: Macaca mulatta (assembly GCF_049350105.2). Taxonomy (NCBI): domain Eukaryota; kingdom Metazoa; phylum Chordata; class Mammalia; order Primates; family Cercopithecidae; genus Macaca; species Macaca mulatta. The sequence continues at coordinate 7,706,131 of NC_133425.1, read as the reverse complement.
TCAGGACGTGAGCTGCTTTCAGATAATAGGAACAGCAACGATGGTGATGACGACATCAAGCTTATCATTCAGTGCGTGTCAAGCACTTTACATAAATTAATTCCTAGAATCACCACAACAACCCTATAAAGTAACAGAATTACTTCCGTTTTACAGATGAGAAAACCAAGGCACAGAAAGCACAACTTACTTCCTTAATAACAGAATATGCCTCTATCATACAGAATAAAAAGTACAATATAAAGGAACTACATACATATACATTAGTTTTGTATGCCACCCAGTAAATACTGCTCTTATTGAAGATTTCAGTATACGAACTTAATAATAATGAAAATGATAACAGCCAATATATGGAATGCTAACTAGCATCAAGCACTTTTTTTTTTCTTTTTTTTCTGTTTTTTTTTTTGAGACAAGGTCTCCCTCTGTTGTCCAGGCTGGAGTGCAGTGGTGCAATCTCAGCTCTCTGCCTTCCAGGCTCAAGTGATCCTCCCACCTCAGCATCCCGAGTAGCTGGAACTACAGGCACACACCACCATACTTGACTAAGTGTTTTTGTATTTGTTGTAGGGATGGGGTCTCACTATGTTGCCCAGGCTGATCTTGAACTCCCAGGCTCTAGCGATTCACCTGCCTCAGCCTCCCAAAGTGCTGGGATTACAGGCATGAGCCACCGTGCCCAGCCTCTCATCAAACACATTTCTAAGTGCTTTCATGCATTAACTCCTGAGCCCTCACAGCACTACTGTAAATTATCATTATTATTCCATTTTACAGATGAGAAAACTGAGGCCCAGGGTATGATTTGCTCCCAGTCACACACCTGGTAATGGGTGAACCCGCAGCATGAATTCAGGCCAACTGGCTTCAGAGATTGTGCAATACTCTGAAATCACTATCTCTTTATAGAATCATCCTGTCATTGTATCACACTGATAATACAATTGTTTAAATCATTATAAATCATATCATAATACAATTGTTTGCAAAAAGTAATCTACTTTACTTGGCAGCTCCACATCCTCTTCAACATTTTTACCCTTTGTGTTTAGGTGTTAAGGAGAATGCGACACCATTCAGCACAAATGCATGAATGCCATGTCCATACGTACGGCTCTTTATTTTGCCCTTTCCTGCTTCATACTGGTAAACTGTTCTGTCTAAACTCTCACCACAACTTTAATCGCATAAAATATTCCAAATGAGGCCATGCTCAGTGTTCAGAACTACTTCCCCGCACCACCGGCCATATTTCAACAATGTGGGAATCGTTTCCTATAGACTGGGGTCTGGAGTTCTTGGTGACAAGGAGAATAATGTAAACGTAAGATGATGATGATAATGAAGAAATACTCTGGACAGCTTTTATCACCTGGGATCCACAGGAAGCCTGCCAAGAGGGCAGAAGCACATTCTGTCAGCAGAGGGCACATTATCAATGCAGCCAGACCTTCACTTTATAAGATTTAATATGGAAATACTATACCTAAAAAGATTTATATGAAAGTCTCTTTTCCCATTGTTATCGGGTTTCTGTGTCACTCTACAGCCTATCAACCCTTCCCTAGCTTGCAATATCAGCAGGGCTAATCTATAATAACTAGACACACTGGAGTTCACCCCATAGTCTGCATTGGAATCATAGAAACTCAATTATTCAGTGAGAAAGAACACTGAAAAGGCAAAACACTGATGGAGAGTTGGTGTCAGGACATTAATGAAAGGACTCCAGAGATGACAGCATGACCCCCAAACGCTCAAGAAGTTTACACCACTGAGAGCTACAGCCTGTTATCGGCAGAACCCAGGAGACATGTGGCAGGAGTTCGCAGGGGTCAAGACAGGTCTAACCTACTTCCCTTTATTCATTCTTTGGATGATCAGACACTTGTGAAATTTCAGAACAGGTCTTTCACATTGCTTGTGTCTCAGTGGGTGTATAGGGGCCTCTCTGCCTGTCTTTCTGAGGTGTGCCTGTGAGACAGAGTAGGTTTGTTTTGATTTTCGAGACAAGGCCCCTCGTTCTGTCGCCCAGGCTGGAGTACAGTGGGGCAATCATGGCTCACTGTAGCCTCAGCCTCCTGGGCTCAAGAGATCCTCCCACCTCGGCCTCCTGAGTAGCTGGGACCACAGGTGTGCACCACCACAACAGGCCTACTTTAGTCCTTTCTTTCAAACCTACCCTGCCTTTCTCTGACTCCTAGATTATCTCTTTTCCCCCTTCTTCTCCTCTGCTTTCTTCTCTCTCTTTCCAGGACTCTTTCCTTCTCCCTCCCTCTTTTACTCTTACTTTCATTTTCTCTCTTTTTCTGTCTCTTCTCCTTTCTCTCTCTCCCTTCTTCACCCCTCTGTCTTTCTCTTCATCTCCCCATCTGTTTTTGTACCTGTCTGTCTATGTCTGTCTATTGCATAGAGAGGGAGAGGGAAAGAGAGAGAGAAGGCAGGAAGGAAGGAGGGAGGGAGGGAGAGAGAGAGAGAGAGAAAATAAGAGAGTGAGAGAGAATGAGAGAGAGACAGAGAAAGAGCTACCTACAATAGAAAGTAAAATGCCAACAAGATTCTACAATTCAGCAACATTAAATAGATGAGGCGTACCTAGCGGTAGCGAGGGGCTGGGGGGAGAGGGAAATGGGGAGAGCTTAATGGGTATGGGATTCTTTTTGTGAAGCGAATGTACTAAATACCACAGAATTGTACACTTGACAACGGTTGACATTATGCTATGTAAATTTTCCCTCCATAAAAAGGTAAAAAGAGTAATGGTGATTAAACTCTTTCTCCCTGAATAAAAGAAATTTGAAACCGTTTCTGAAACAGAAGCAAACTCTGCAAACTCTATTAAAATATGTGTGTGTGTGTGTGTGTGTGTGTGTGTGTGTGTGTGTGTGAATTAGATCTACAGAATAAACCAGGCAATACGAATCCACCCCACAGAAATGGCTACAAAGTCCATCAAACTGTTTTCAAAACAAATAGAATTTTCTTAATGACCAAAAAAAAAGTAATAAATCACATACAATACATAAACTCGCTTTTCTTTGGTAGGAACATGAAGTTGTAGTTTTTCTATTAGCCCAGGCTCCTGCCCTCTGAGACAGACCCTTGTACACAACACAGCACTGCCTAATCCCAAGCCCGCAGAAATGGTGAGGGGTGGGGTAGGAGGTGTGCAGAAAGTAAACTGAACGCTACTGCCAATTTCCAATCTAATTGGAATATTCAGGAGAGGCTGTTAATTTGATCAAGAGTATTTAAATGAGAAGACAATGATTTTAGAGTATTTCTCTTTCAGCTTAGCTATCAATGCTTAAAGTGAGAGTCCAATGTCATCCTCCCCGAACTTCATACCTGTTGACCATACTTTCCTTCCTCTCTGCATACGGAAGTAGATTCTGGCTAAAAAAGCAACCCAGGACAGAAAATCCTGGCTCCTCTATCTACTCAGATTTCAGGTCCCTGCACTGAAAAAGAATATTACTAAAAAGTATAAAGTTATTTCATCCTCACTATTAAAGTCAAATAAGTTAACTGTGGAAAGCTGCAAAGATATTAAACAACACATAGCGAAAATATTTAGTTCATCCATAGCTTCAGTATCCAAGTAATAATAATATTGTGGAATATTTGTTCTTGTATTCTGTTTGATATATTGACTTAGATACAATAAACACACATATCTATAGATAGCCTTTTCAAAGCAAAAGTAAAACCTACTGCAAATAGCGTTGCATAACTTGTTTGTTTCCATTTAATAGCATCTCAGGAACACTCTTCCATCTCATTGAACCTTATCCTAAGGCATTAGTTATGGTTGCGAGGTCCTTTCATCTTTTTTTTTTTTTGAGACGGAGTCTCGCTCTGTCGCCCAGGCTGGAGTGCAGTGGCCGGATCTCGGCTCACTGCAAGCTCCACCTCCCAGGTTCATGCCATTCTCCTGCCTCAGCCTCCCGAGTAGCTGGGACTACAGGCGCCCACCACCTCGCCCGGCTAGTTTTTTGTATTTTTTTTTTTTTTAGTAGAGACGGGGTTTCACCGTGTTAGCCAGGATGGTCTTGATCTCCTGACCTCGTGATCCGCCCACCTCGGCCTCCCAAAGTGCTGGGCTTACAGGCTTGAGCCATCGGGCCCGGCCAGAGGTCCTTTCATCTTAGAAGAAGAGGAATGATTACATGTCTTTCCACATCCCTATAGTTGAACATTTAGGTTGCTTGTGTTTTTAGCAACCTAACAATGCAACCTAAACAATGCTGCAGTGAACATCCTTGTAGACCCATCTTTACAAAATTATAATTATCTCTCCACATTCACACACACACACACACACACACACACAGTGCTGTTAAGATGTACTAGGGTTTCTCAACCTCAGCACTGTTAACAAGTGAAGCTGGGTAATTCTTTATGGTGGGGGCTGTCCTGTGCACTGCACGATGCTGAGCAGCATCCCTGGAGCCCCCTTCCTTCACTTTTAACATTTATAAATGTTTCCATACATGATTAGACGTCGTCCTCCAGGGGGCATGGGATTACTGCCCGTTGATAACCACTGGAATATTATAACAGAAACACCCAGTGGAATGATACATAATCTCGATTCATCTTTGATACTTGTCCTCCAAGTCGCCAGACAGCTTAGACTGCCTCCTTAACGCAGGCAACACTTTTTTGTTGTTGTTGTTTGTTTTGTTTTGTTTTGAGTCGAGTCTTCCTCTGTCGCCCAGGCTGGAGCGCAGTGGCGCAATCTCCGCTCACTGCAACCTCCGCCTCCCGGGTTCAAGCGATTCTCCTGCCTCAGCTTCCCAAGTAGCTGGGATTACAGGCACCCGCCACCATGCCCAGCTAATTTTTGTATTTTTAGTAGAGACAGGGTTTCACCATGTTGGCCAGGCTGGTCTCAAATACCTGTCCCTGTGATCCGCCTGCCTTGGCCTCCCAAAGTGTTGGGATTACAGGCGTGAGCCACTGCGCCTGGCCACGACTGGCATGTCTTACATGGACAACTTGCCCAAATTTAAGATTGTTTCCCAGCCTCAAGACCCATGCTGCCCACCCTCTGTGTTACTAGGATTCAGTGTGGATCTCTTATCTGGGCTCCTCATTTCTCATCTGTTCTTATTTCCTCTGGACCATGGCCTTCCTGGACTTGCAGTGCTGCATCTTAGCTGAACCCTCATCTGGTGGCTGGGATTCCTACACCTCCCCAAGTCCTCTGGGCCACGTCTCGGCATCAGTGCTGCTCCTCCACTGTGTCTTGGTCTTTACCTGCTCCCCTGTGGCAGGAAGACATACTTGACGTACTTCATTTTTTAATTTTTTTTTTTTTTTTTGAGACAGAGTCTCAGTCTGTCACCCAGGCTGGGGTGCAGTGGCACAATCTTGGCTCACTGCAATTTTCACCTCCAATGTTTGAGCAATTCTCCCACCTCACCCTCCCAAGTAGCTGGGATTACAGGCACGCACCATCAAACCCAGCTAATTTTTGTATTTTTAGTAGAGATGGGGTTTCACCATGTTGCCCAGGCTGGTCCCAAACTCCTGACCTCAGGTGATCTGCCTGCCTCGGCCTCCCAAAGTGCTGGGATTACAGATGTGAGCCACCACGCCTGATCAGGAAGACATGCTTCCTACAGGAACCGTGGCAAGATTTATTATCAAACTCCCAAAAAGTTTCTCTGTAGCTTGCAGAAGGCCAAACAAAATGTTGGTCAGATACACACAGCAAACACTTGTATTGTTATCAGAGAAAGCTGGGTGTTGACAGACTAGACAGAGAAGCGAACAGCAGCAACCTGAGAGGAAAAACAATGAAGAAAGGAGACAAAGAAGAAAGAAGACCACTGACAATTGTGAAGACATGTGATCAACCTAGGTGCCCATTGGCGGTGGCCTGGATAAAGAAAATGTAGTACACATACAGCATGGAATACTATGCAGCCATAAAAAAGAAAATCATTTCCTTTGCAGCAACATGGATGCAGCTGGAGGCCATTAACCTAAGTGAATTAACCTAGGAACAGAAAACTGAATACTACATGTTCTACTTGTAAGTAGGAGCTAAGCATTTGATATGGTTTGGATCTGTGTCCTCGCCAAATCTTATATCAAATTATGGTCTCCAATGTTGGAGGTGGGGCCTGGTGGGAGGTGGCTGGCTTATAGGGGTGGATTTATCAGGAATAATTTGGCACCCTTGGTGTCATTTTTGTGGTAGTGAGTTCCCATGAGATCCGGTTGTTTAAAGTGTTCATCGCCTCTCCTCGTGCTCTCTCTTGCTCCTGCTCCTGCCCCTGCCGTGTGAGACACCTTACTCCCCCTTTGTCTTCTGCCATGATTGGAAACTTCCTGAAGCCTCCCCAGGAGCAGAAGCCACTATGCTTCCTGTACAGCCTGCAGAACCATGAGCCTCTCTTCTTTAAAAATTACCCAGTCTCAGGGATTTCTTTATAGCAGTGTGAGAATGGACTAACACAAGTGAACTAATACGTGGGCATAACATGGGAACAATAGACAAGGGGACCACTGGAGGGGAAAGAGAGGGAGGAGGGCATGGGCTGAAGGACTACCTATTGGGTACCACACTCACTCCCTGGCTGATGGGGTCATCCACACCCTAAACCTCAGCATCACACAGTACACCCATGTAACAAACCTGCACATACATGTACCCCTGAATCTAAAGAAAGTTGAGTTTAAAAAAAAAAAAAAGAGAGAGAGAGAGAGGTGGCCGGGCATGGTGGCTCACACCTGTAATCCCAACACTATGGGAGGCTAAGGTGGGCGGATCACCTAAGGTCAGGAGTTCGAGACCAGCCTGGCCAACATGGCAAAACTCCACCTCTACTAGTAAAATACAAAAATTAGCCAGGCGTGATGGCACTTACCTCTAATCCCACCTACTCGGGAGGCTGAGGCAGGAGAATCGCTTGAATCCTGGAGGCAGAGGTTGCAGCGAGCAGAGATAACACCACTGCACTCCAGCCTGGGCAACAAGAGTGAGACTCCACCGAAAAAAAAAAAAAAAAAAAAAAAAAGCCTGGTCCCTAAACAGCAGGAGTAGGAAATGGGACCACAGTCTATTTGATGGGATTTGTGATGATGGGGGAGGTCTTTTAGCATAAGATGGAGTCTGACTGGGTTTATGGTGTAAAACTCTCCACAGAGCTGAGCCAAGGTGGAGATAAACCTGCATATTGCAAAGATATATGGAGAAGGCCCTTCACGATGATTAGTGTGTTAAATTTACCCTAATCATTGTGTGTGTGTGTGTATGTCTGTGTGATCTAAAGCACCCGTGTTTTCTTCTGTGCCAATGTCATTCATGGTGACGCTGGGAGGCAGGAACAAATAGAATGCAATATTATTTCCACATTATGCAAAATATATTTGAGCCACCTCCATGCTCATGACCATAATGAATGTGTCAACGTTTGCTGAAAATCTTGTTAAAAAGTACATTTCCTTCCTTCTAAGAAGCATTCCCCTGACGACAAAACTCTGATTCAGAATTCATAACCTTCTTAAAAGTAGAACTTCCTTGAATAAAATCGCGTGGTCCTCAGATGTGCAAACATTTTTGCATTCACATAATACGCTTTTCTCATTCAACATGATTTGTCAGATTTTCCTTTTAAAAATCAAATCAACAGCCAACAAAGGGCTCAAGGCTCCTTCTCCCATAGACAGCGGCTCCAGATGGAAGAGCAGAGATGCGGGCTGCCCTCTGTCCCCTCCCGAAGGAGAGAATGTAATCTGAACCAACGCTTGGGGTGGCGTGGGATTCCTGAAATTGGATCAAGAAGCCTCTGGGCTTCTCTTGTTTACACCACTGTTCATTTATCTCCAAGCTTGCTGACATCCAGCCTTCATGTGATTGACTTACAAATTGGAGTCTAAATTATGTCTGCTATTGCCTAGCAATTAGCCATTAAGGAATAGTACGATCACAATACAAAGATGGAAGATGTTCACGCTGCAACAAGGGGCCACTGGAAGAAAGAATCCTTCAGTCCTCCCACTTTCAGGCTTACAGTAACTGCCCTTTGATGCAGGTCTAGCCTTTTAAAACGACAACACTATTTACTCCTTGCACTATGTCAGCCTCATCCCACACATAAAGCACTCAGAGAGTGCCAAATAAGTCTTCTTCATTTCCCCAATCTTTGCCTCTTCAATCTTCTCTCTCTCTCAGAATCATTTCTCTGGTCTCTGCAGTGATATTGGTTCGAAGGCTGTCAATTGTGCACATGAATGGTGATGAAATAATTAGTAGTGCAAGGTGGGAACTTTCATATGAGCAAACACCAATACACTAAAAATGAGAAATCTGATGAACTGAGGCTGTCAGCGGCATTATCTATAATAGGGCTCATCCTTCAAGTTGCAAGCTAATTTTGCAGCCTCACTCTTTTATCCTGATGTGGTTTTTCTCCACCCTTTAAAGCTGAAACATTTCTGGCTTCACATCTCATCAAAAGACTACATTTTCTTTGTTCATCCTTGATTCAGAAACACCAATTCTTTAATTTATGTTTTCTTATTGTAAAAATAATACATGTGCATCACAGAAAATGTTGAAAGTGTAAAAAAAAAATGAAAGAGGTAGGGAAAATAAAATCTCCCCACACTCTAACCACTTGGAGGCAATTGCTACTACTACTTTGCTGGATTTCCAGTCTTTGCTACTATACATTTTCAACGTACATGAGAAATTATTGCATCTATAATTTTGCTGAAGGTACATTTTTTTCAGGCTCTGCTGAAGAGAAAGGGAAAGAGTTCTCCCTTTCATTGATTGCAGAGTTGAGGCAGGCAAGACAACGGGAGAAAAGGACACTGAGGTTTTACGTGGTTAATCTGAAATGAAGATTAAAATCATTGTTAGCTGCAAAACAAGGAAATTAAGTGATTGTCACAAACAACCTGAAACAGCTCAGTGGGATCCATTAAGATTTTTAACAGCTCAGTGAAATCTAACATCTACCTGACAGGCCAGAAGGGAAGGGATGGGGCGGGGGCTGCAGCATATCTCTAACTCTTCGTGCATTAAACAAGCAAACTTTTTACTGATTGATGGTCCAGGAGAGCTGAACTGACCTCCACCTTCAATTAACTCAGTTTGAGATCATGCCTATACCCCGCACAGCTTGTCTTCATAATATGAGATAATAAGAGTTTTAAAAGCTCAACAAGGCAAAAATTGTGGTGTGTGTGCTGCATGTGAAAGACAGAGCATGATTGGGATGTGTCATATGGTCTATGAAGAATGGGAATGGTGGGATGCCTGTAGCTATCCCAGATGTACAGGTGGGCTCTCTGCAACCACACCACGCAGGGAAGCATCTCTCCGAATGTTTTCTGAAATGAAATTGGCATGGAGCCCACTCTACCTTTTCATTCTCCTCTGGCTCCAGTGCTCAGGAATCTGGTTCCAGAAATTTGGTAGAAATGTACTTGAATTACCTTTTGCTTATTTTCTTCATTCCTTTCTTAGCACTTTCTTGTCTCTGCCTCCTTTCAATATTTGTTGAGCAGCTGCTACTTAGAGACACACGTGAGTGATGAATCAAGAATGAACAAATCAAGCCCTACACTCCACACTCTTCAGAGAGCTCAAACATTCCAGCAGGGAAACTGTATGTCAACAGGTAATTCCAGGCCAGTCAGGCAAAGAGTAACGACTGTGCAATACAATACCACGGTATACACCTGGAAAGTAGAAGAAAATCATGGAGTGCTTCAAAAAGGAGGGGGCATTCAAATGAGGTCTTATCAAAGAAGTCAAAATGTATGTCACATTTTAGAAAGTTGAAGGTTTGGAAAAAGGTTTAGAAAATTTAAGAAAAATCATGTTGGCCTGTAGAATAATGACTGAGTCATTGCAAAGATAACCCTGGAGATGTGTGAAAGGCTATCGAGACTGAGGGAAACGGCCACAGTGAAAAGCCTGGAAATGGTCTCTGTTCCAGGGAAAAGTTTCCAAGCCCATACTCTTTCTCCAAAATCATTTTCCTTCTGCTCCTCAGTAATTGCAATGCAATGGTTCTTCCACATAGGAGCTTTCTGACTTTCAGGTAATACTCGGGGAGAAAACCCCAGTGAAGGAAAAGCATATCAAGCTTACATGAAGGGCCAGGCATGGTGGCTTATACCTGTAATCCCAGCATATTGGGAGGCCGAGGCAGGAGGACTGATTAAGGCCAGGAGTTCAAGACCAGCCTGGGCAACATAGTGAAATCCCATCTCTACAAAAATTTTACTTTTTCAATTAGCCAGGTGTGGTGGCATGCACCTGTAGCCCAGCTACTTAGGAGGCTGGGGTAGGAGGATCGCTTGAATCCAGGAGTTAGAGGTTGCAATGAGCTATAACTACACCCCAGGCCAGACCCTGTCAAAACAAAACAAAAAAGGCTTGCAGAAAAAACAATTGTCCAAAATTGTAGATGATGTGAATTTCAAGTCCCTCTCAGATAACATCATAATGCACCTGCATTTCTCACCCTACTTTATTACTCCCAGGTTTATACACATAGTCCCCAAATAGCAGCTCTTATTATCTTCCCTTCATCCTAGAAGTCACCATAAGAGATTCTGTTCTTTCTCCGTTACTATAATGAGAATGGTTCTATAAAGTGGTTAAAGGACACACCTCCTAGATTTATTTCCAGACTCGGCCACTCATTGGCTAAAATGGGCAGGCTGCATGGTCTCCCCAAGCCTTAGCTACCCTTGTATAAAACAGGGGAAATACAAGTGCCTCCCTCGTGAGGTTAAATGGCATAAACCATGACACTCCCCAGGAAGTCCTTAACAAATGTTACTTACCATTAGTATTTAGTTATGGCAGTAATGAGCCAAAGGGAACCCGCTGAGTTCAGTATAATTTGTTTGAGGACTTGACCTGTATCTCTTATTTGATCTTGATCATTCATTCATTCATTCTTTCAGGAAATAATTTCTGAGCACATCCTAAGGATTAGATGTTATTAATAAAACTTTCCAAAAGGGAAAACAGACATCCTTTCTCTCAAGAAACTTCATTTTATACATGTATACCATTAAGCTAAAGAAAGCAAAAGACAGAAATACCTTTCAACCCAGCAATCCCATTACTGGGTATATATCCAAAGGGATAGACATGTGAAGATACATGCATACATTATAAAGACACATGCATGTGTATGTGCATTGCAGCAAAGACATAGAATCAATCTAAATGCCCATCACTGATAGACTGGACAAAGAAAATGTGGTACATATACGCCATGGAATACTATGCAGCCACTAAAACGAACGAGATCATGTTCTATGCGGGGACCTGGATGGAGCTGGGAGCCATCATCCTTAGCAAACTAACACAGGAACAGAAAACCAAATACCACATGTTCTCATGGATAAGTGGAGCTAAATGAAGAGATACACGGACACAGAGAGGGGAACAACACACACTAGGGCTTTTCGGAGGTTGGAGGGTAGAAGGAGAAAGAAAATCAGGAAAAATAACTAATGGGTACTAGGATTAATACCTGGGTGATGAAATAATCTGTCCAAAAATCCCATGACACAAGTTTACCTATACAACAAATCTGCACTTATACCCTTGAACTTAAAAGCTTTAAAAAAAAAAAAAAAGAAAGAAAGAAAGAAAGAAAGGAGTTTAAGGCCAGGCACAGTGGCTGACGCCCGTAATCCCAGCACTTTGGGATTACGAGGTGGGTGGATCACCTGAGGTCAGGAGTTCAAGACCAGCCTGGGCAACATAGTGAAACCCCGTCTCTACTAAATATATAAAAACTAGCTGGGCATGGTGGTGGGTGCCTGTAATCCCAGCTACTTGGGAGGCTGAGGCAGGAGAATTGCTTGAACTCAGGAGACAGAGGTTGCAGTGAGCCGACACAGTGCCACTGCACTCCAGTCTCAAAAAAAAAAAAAAAAAAAAAAAAAAGAAAGGAGTTTAAAAAGCTGCCCTCTTTATTGAACGTTAAATAAACACATTTATATTTGACTAACTGAAACTCTTATTTGATCAAGTATAAACATGGAATCAGTAGAGAGGGCTGATGGAAAGGGAAAGAAAGGTAAAAATTCCGCTGGGCATGGTGGCTCACGCCTGTAATCCCAGCACTTTGGGCGGTCGAGGTGGGTGGATCACAAGGTTAGGAGTTTGAGACCAACCTGGCCAACATGGTGAAACCCCATCTCTGCTAAAAATACAGAAGTTTGCTGGGCTTGGTGCCACACGCCTGTAATCCCAGCTATTCAGGAGGATGAGACAGGAGAATCACTTGAACCCGGGAGGTAGAGGTTGCAGTGAGCCGAGACCATGCCTTTGCACTTAGCCTGGGTGACAGAGAGAGACTATGTCAAAAACAAAACAAAAATCTGTACAAATTTAAGGTAAGGAATGATCCCATAAATGATCACTCTAAAATATGCACAGAAAGTTACTGTCAGTGATTATATCCAAAGACAAATGGCAAACACACTTATTGGGAATCCATCATGACTTCCTTAGTCATGGCAATATTTAAAAATTGAGGAAACCAAATTTGGTTTCTAAGTCATGGATTACCAGTACTGCAACCTGTTTGATGTATACCTGTGTCCTGTAAGGTATTTTATCAGGATGGCATTGCTGGGCAGGGAGATACAGGCCACAGTGCTGACAGGTGCAAATGTAGCAGGAGCATGGGGGTGGAAATGGCATATTCTCCCTTAGACTTCCTTCTCATTTAAAAGCACATACTCCTTGGGGTTCTTACCGAGGACATCAAATTTGCAATCACCTTTTTATAAGAATCCTCGGTGCCACTCTTTCTTATCTATTTCTGAATTTTCTCCTCTTTCCTCATTTTTAGTACAATCTCTTTCCGTAAAAAAAAAAAAAAAAAAAAAAAAAAAAAAAAAAAGAAAAATGGATGGAAAAAAAGAACAAAACAAGGAGGAAGAGGAGGCAGGGAGGGAAGGAATTAGAGTGGAGAAAAGCAAAAACTTCTCCTGCTCATCATGGCCGTTTCCCCATGGAGAAGCGACTGGCTTCAACACCAGTTGAAGAATAGATACTTTGATAATCAGAGACCTGAGCTCTCTAAACTGTTGGGTGATCTTACCGGCTCAAGAAAATCAACTGCCTGTCAGGGTTGTGTTTTGTGTTTTGATGTGAAGACGGCTGAGAAAATAAATCCACCTGATGGAAAATTACAGAGGAGCCGTTCTCCTTCTGCGTAAGTGAGGGACTCAAACAATTTCGTTTTGAGGACATCGCTGCACCATGTTCCAAAAAGTAGACACGGCTTTTGTTTTCTCCTTACAAGATGATAAATATTCATGCCGGTGAATTACCGCTTGCTAAGGGCCCAATATTTGGCACACCTGTTGTAGCGCGTCTCTGAAACAGCAGCAACAGTTTAGGAGGACAACGCTGGCAGGTGTTAACAATGGGATATTGTGACAAGCACGAGGAAACAACACATTTTGATATCCTGATTAAACCAAGGTCCTCAAAGTGAACCCATCTTACCTGGCACCCATCTGCAGAAAAGGTCTCCCATTTTTCACACCGATAGAGACTTCGAAGTCCCTACATGAGCTGTCAGAACAGTCATTTGCATCTGCATTTGTGTATCTCACAGATATCCTGAGGTCGTGGGGGTTACATATTGGAGCTCTGCACACAGACTCTTCAGTTTTGTTTTGTTTTGTGTTTCGTTTGAGATGGAGTCTTGCTCTGTCACCCAGGCTAGAGTGCAGTGGTGTGATCTCAGCTCACTGCAACCTCCGCCTCCCGGGTTCAAGCGATTCTTCTGTCTCAGCCTCCACAGTAGCTAGGACTATAGGTGCCTGCCACCGCGCCCAGCTAATTTTTGTATTTTTAGTAGAGATGGGGTTTCACCATATTGGCCAGGCTGGTCTTGAACTCCTGACCTCGTGATCTGCCCTCCTCGACCTCCCAAATCTCTCCCTGCTGGGATTATAAGCATGAGCCACCATGCCTGGCCCAGACTCTCCAGTTTTAAACACATGACCTTCTTCTTAGCTGTATGAGCTTGGGCATATCACTTAAGTCACCTGCTGAGTCTCTTGTGCTTTTGGAAAATGGGGTAAAACTAGTATCATGCTTCACTGTAGGATTTCTCAACCTCAATGCTTTTTTTTTTTTTTTTTTTGAGACAGAGTTTCTTTCTTGTTGCCCAGGCTGGAGTGCAATGGCACAGTCTCGGCTAACCACAACCTCCGACTCCCTGGTTCAAGCGATTCTCCTGCCTCAGCCTCCATAGTAGCTGGGATTACAGACATGTGCCACCATGCCCAGCTAATTTTTGTATCTTCAGTAGAGACGGATTTCACCATGGTTTCACCATGTTGACCAGGCTGGTCTCGAACTCCTGACCTCAGGTGATCTGCCCGTCTTGGCCTCCCAAAGGGCTGGGATTACAGGTGTGAGCCACCATGCCTGACCAGTAGGACTCAACAGTATTGATACTGGGACTGGTTCATTCTTTGCTCTGCATCCTACCCCTTGCCCTACAGGATGTCTGACTATATCCTTGACCTATATCCACTGGATGCCAGCAGCACTCCTTAACCTCTTCCAGTTGTGACAATGAAAATTATCTCAAGACAGACATTGCCAAATGTTCGCTAAAAGCAAAATTGACTCTGGGTAAGAATCCCTGCTTTGTAAAGTGGTTTTGAAGAAAGGCTGTATTGTATGTACAGGACTGGTCACAATGACTGACACATAGTCTACAATCCTTGGGCACAGCTATCATTGTTTTCCAGACACGGTGCTAGGTATTTGGCTGGGATATACGCTTGAATCAAATGAGACCCCTTTGCTTAACGAACTTACACAGTACTTTATTTTCTTCTTTGCATTTGTCACTGCCAGAAACTATCTTATTTATTTAGGTATTTGCTTATTAATATCTGCCTCTCTCCCAACAGCACGTAAGATGGATGAGGATCAGAATTATTGGCCATGGCCACTGCCTAATTCCCACACCTGGAGCAGAGTAGACAACACAGTAGGTGCCCAGGAAACACATGTGCAAATGGATGTGACAAGTTCTGTACACATAATTCCTGAGAAGAGGACTAGGCAACTGCATATACATATATAGTACATACGTCTACAGACACAAGTACATTTGGTGACTCATCAATTCAGGCAGATATTAGAAACACTGCTTTCATCCACCTTTCCACGGTTCTTCACAAAATGGAAATCAGATCATCTTCCCCTGCTTAAAAAGCCTCCAAGAGTTTTTCATTGTCCAAGGACCTGTGCTGGATCTCTTGGGAGGCATCTTCCTCCAGCCCCTTTCCACAGTACTTAGGTGTTCTCGGCACTCTCTGAGGTCTCGCACTTGCTATGTTTGCATAGAACAATCCCTGTGGTTGGAATTTCCTTCTCGTCTGTGTCCACCTATAGAATATATGTTCAGCTTTTAAGATACGGCCAACTAGAGAACATGTGTTCACCCTTTAAAATGCAGGTCCCCATCCACCTCGCTAACAGTTCCTCTTTGTCTCCTGAGCTCTTTCAGCCTTTAGTTATTGCCATAGTTCTCCCCCCACAAAAAAGAACACGCAGGGGCTAGCATGAGTGTGTACAGGAGAGCTGTAGATGAGACTGAGAAATACCTGATTCTTAGTTAATTAAGCATCAAAAGATAAACCTTTATGTGGGTCTTGTTCTTCCAGGAGTCACATCAAAAGATCCTGGATTTCTTCCAACAAAATTGCTCTCATTCAATGCTGTCTTTATTTAGAATCTTTTCACAAACATTTTCTTTCTTTCTCTGTCAATTATTTTGATTGATTATGAGAATGAAAACCCTCATTTCAAAAGCACAGGTTTGATATGGGAAACAGTCATTTGGAATGATAGCTGACTAAAAATTTTAGTGTCCTAACCCTTCTCGATTACAACTAAATTTTGGCTGGACACAGTGGCTCACACCTGTAGCCCTAGGACTTTGGGAGGCCAAAATGAGAGGATTGCTTGAGCCCAGGGGTTTGAGGCCAGCTTGGAAAACAGAGCAAGACCACCTCCACCTCTACAGATTTTTTCTTTTCTTTTCTTTTCTTTTCTTTTTTTTTTTTTTTTTTTGAGATGGAGTTTCACTCTCGTTGCCCAGGCCTGAAGTGCAATGGCGCAATCTCAGCTTACCGCAACCTCTGCTTTTCGGGTTACAGTGATTCTTCTACCTCAGTCTCCCGAGTAGCTGGGATTACAGGCATGTGCCACCACACCCTGCTCATTTTGTATTTTTAGTAGAGATGGGGTTTCTCCATGTTGGTCAGGCTGGTCTCGCTCCCGACCTCAGGTGATCCGCCTGCTTTGGCCTCACAAAGTGCTGGGATTATAGGCATGAGGCACCATGCCTGGCTAAAAAAAAAAAAAACTTTAAAAATAGCTGGGCATGGTGTTGTGATTTTTCTCAATAATATTAAAGTATCTGAGGCAAGAATATTCAATAATTATTTATATTCCAAAATTATCAATTTTTGAAAGTTCCATTTCTGGTATTGCCACTCAAACCATCCAAAGAGAGACTCGACAAATGCCAGCTCCCCGCTCCAGCAACAGCAGAACAGTAGAAAGCATGTCGGGTGTGTAAGCATGTCGGGCTCACATTTCCACACTCTTGCTCACTGAATCAGATCACTAGATGGTTCCGAGACATCTAAGTAAGTGCTTCACATGTCCATCGGCAGCCACAAAACTGGGAGTGTCATTTGTGACCAACATTTTCTTCTAAAAATAAATAAAATGGAGCACATTAAAGTGCATGTGAAACACTTGCTTATTATTGTAGGTGCATGCTGCCTCACAATGTAAAACGAATTTCTTATTATGGGGCACGGTGAAAACAAAAAGGTTTCAGATACATTGGCAAGAGTTTCCATTTGATAACTCAAGTCTAGTGAACGGAATACAAAGACAACTTTTATAGGATGATCACTGAAAGGCATATAGGGGTCCATGAATAGTGTGAACTGAACAAACAGGCATCTTCTATCAACCAGAGAGACTAATAAGGCCTATTTTAAAAGGTAGAAATGGAAGACTGAAATCCAAGCTGACCAGAGGAAATCTACCAGTGCATTATATTATCATAAAGAGTTCATGAAAGCTTTCCACAAGAACTCCCAAAATACATGTTCACTCTGTTCTTGGGGACATACCATACCTTTTCTCTGGTGAGATTCATGTTTCTAACTCATATAATATGGAAATTACCCAGTATTTGACTATTGTGAAAGGGCCATTTATTTTTTTTTTTCTTTTTAACATGGAGTCTTGCACTGTCGCCTGTGCTGGAGTGCAACGGCACGATCTTGGCTCACTGCAACCTCCGCCTCTCAGGGTTCAAGCAATTTTCCTGCCTCAGCCTCCAGAGTGGCTGGGATTGCAGGCGCCTGCCACCACAGCCAGCTAATATTTATATTTTTAGTAGAGACAGGGTTTCACTATGTTAGCCAGGCTTGTCTCAAACTCCTGACCTTGTGATCCGCCCACCTCAGTTGCCCAAAGTGCTGGGATTACAGGCGTGAGTCAACACGCCTGGCCAAGGGCCATGTTTTGATTGTTTTATTGAGAAAATATTTTAATCACTTCATCTGAAAATTGGTCACTCTACAAGGCTGACTTGTTACAACCAATTGCTTATTTTATGCAAAGTAACATAGTAAGTTTCAATAATAAAAGCTGAGGACACGCAGTAGGCTAGACTCATCTAAGGTAACAGAATGGAGAATAATTTTCATTTTCTCACTTTTAACTCATAAATAGCAACCCTATCCATTATTTATATATTTTCAAATTTAATTAATAGCTCTGGTAATAATTGCATAACATCCATGACCATAGAAAAAGCAGTCTGCATGTAGCTAATAGGACATTTTAATATTTATGAAGTTCAAAGTTTTCTATAAATAGAGAAATCCAGAAATTATCACCAGACCTAAAATTGTATTGGAAGATAGATGAATAATTAACAACAAAGGCATGTGTTTATTTGGGAATACACAAAACAGGAATCATAAACATATATATTTTTGCCATTTTGATCAAGTTATATATGGCACACAGCCCTTTTGTCACAGTCATCTCTGGACCTATGGTTGTCTAGAAAAAAAGGGTCCAAGTATGGTGATTTGCACCAGTAATGCCAGTGCTTTGGGAGGTCCCAGCAGAACTGCTTGCCCCAGGGGTTCAAGACCAACCTGGGCCACTTTGCAAGACCCCATCTCTACAAAAAAAATTTTTAAAAAGTTAGCCAAATGTGATGGGTTGCACCTGTATTCCCATGATTGTGGGACATCCAGTTGGTTTTCAGAGTAGGGGAATGATGGTAGCTTCTCCTGTGACCAACGGGAGCCACGGTTTCCTCTTCTGTCTAAATGAGAACAATAAGGGCAGTAATAACTACACCCCGGGGTTATTGTAGGGATGTTCAGGTAATGCACACTATGTCCTTAGCCAGCCCACAGTCTGTTCCACTGCTTCTCATGGCATTTTCTGACCAAAGGCACTAGAAGTTAATACAAATTCCTCTTGGATAGACACATATGGTTCAATGTGCACCCAGAGGTAGCAGCATCACTGTGCTTCCACACGCCTTGGTCTCAATGGCAGTCCTCTTAGTGCAGGGCCCGAGATAGATAAAACCCTAGGTCATCGTTTCAGCAGGACACCCCAAGGAGAAGGTTACCTTTGGATTATTTATTTTCTTGTACCTGTAAAAGCACATTCATATGCACCTGCACACACACACACACACCCCACCTTACGATGCTTAAAACTCTAAACTGCACTGAAGAATAAAAGAAAGTTGCCAATTTCGTGATCCCAAAACAAACCCCAGGAATGTGAGAGCATTCTTTAACAGAGGCATTTTCCCAGAAGCAGGGCTCCTAGTCTCACCTTTGCCTCGTAGAGGACAAACTGAACGGGCAAGATAGGTAAACCAAGCAGCCTCTGGCAGTGGCTGATTTTAGATGCTTCTCAGGTGCTCATGCCTTGTTTTTCTAAACAGGATCAAATCCTAAGATTTTAAACCCAAACCCTCCAAGAGCACAGCCACGAGACTCTCAAGGACAAAATGATTATCTCAGATCTCCAGAAACTGAACAGTATATGAAACAGCTATGGGAAAGGAAGAGTCACTTGTAGATTTTGATTTTCCCTCAGCTTTGGAAGAATATAAATTTCTTGCTGGCTTAAGACAGTGGTTTGCAGCTGGATAAATTTTAGCCGAAACCTTTTTCTCTCTCCTCTGCAACAGTCATTTGGGGACCATATTATTTTGTTCATTCAGGTTCTTTCCTTCTTAAAAGTTTCACTGGGATTTTAAATCATGTGTCTTAGCTTAAAAAAAATCCCACAACTTTTCATGGACATATATTGTCAAAGAGTGTCTAATTCAACAAACTCATGTAACTGACACTCAAAGGTATCTTAACTTTCAAATGGAAAATAACCTTAAGGTTTTTCCGTTTCAAAATATTTGGGAAAGTTTTATTTGTTTTGTTTTGAGAAAGAGTTTCGCTCTTGTCGCCCAGGCTGAAGTGCAATGGTGTGATCTTGGCTCACCGAAACGTCCACCATTCTGCTGCCTCAGCCCCCTGAGTAACTGGGATTACAGGTGCACACTACCATGCCTAGCTAATTTTTGTATTTTTAATAGAGACAGAGTTTCACTATATTGGCCAGGCTGGTCTCGAACTCCTGACCTCATGTGATCCACCTGCCTTGGCCTCCCACAGTGCTGGGATTATAGACGTGAGCCACCACACCCAGACGGTAAACTTTTATTGTCATAAAACATTAGTATTTGAAGTAGTATGTGGGGAGAGACTGAATTTATTCATTTATTCAAGTCACAGATATTTATAAAATGTCAAATCTGTGTTAGGCTTTGAGTATGCATTGAGGAACACAACAGAAACGTTTTCTATCTTCAGGGAGCTCACAGAAGAGGTGGAGAAATGACACCAAAAGAAAATGATACAATAGAAATTCATGTAATGATTAACTACACGGAGAGCTACAAGAAAACATAGAAGTTGTGACCATAGAAAATAGCAGCAAGATGGGTCACTTTTAGGACTGAATCCAATTAAAATGCAAACACAAATCACTGTCATTTTCCTGAGATAACCTGACTTGTGATTTGACCTGTGAATTCAATTTTCCTAACAGCATGTCCTTTGCCTTGAAAACTTGCTAAAACCCTAACAAAACATATTATGGACAATGTAATACTACCGTGTCAGAGAGGGAGGGAAGAGGAGAGAAACTGGTCTTGTTGCCTAAGAACGGTGGACACTTCACTGACCCTCTAATAAGCTCATTCAAACTAGGTTCGTTCCATCAATAATGCTCTGAAAAGTCAAAGTGTCTGCTTCCCATCATGGGACGGGTGTGAAAGGGACCCAGGCAGGTCAAAGATGACCTGAGTGCCCGCTGCATAAAGATCCAGAACTTATCCTGATGAAAATTTCAGTCTATCAAAAAATACTAACCATTGGCTCCAGGATTCTAAATGAAATTATACATTAAATACATCCCACTGGGTAATTAAAGTCCCTCCCACCCAACCTTATTCCTTAAGATAGACCTCTGTAAAGGGCCTTTTAAACTTTTTATTAAGCTCAAACAACAGCACTTTATAGAATAAAGTGCTTTTCTTTTAGGGAATGTCTTTGTCCGCCTGAGCTGTGATAACAAAATACCTTAGGCACAGTGGCTTATGAACAACAGAAATGCATGTCTCACAGTTCTGGAGGCAGGGAAGTCCAAGATCAAGGTATCGGCAGATTTGATGGCCAGTGAAGGCCCATTTCTTGTAGATGGTGCCTTCTGTGTGTCCTCAAATGATGGAAAAGGTGAACAAGCTTCCTCTGGCCTCTTTGATAAAAGCACAAACCCCATTAATGCGAGATCTACCCTCATGGCCTAATCACCTCCTAAAGCCCCCAGCTCTTAATACTATTGTGCTGGGAATTCGGCTTCAACATATGAACTCTGAGGAAAAGCGAACATTCAGAACATTGTGGGGATCTACTCACAAAGGCTGGGGTCCGCAGCTATGGGCCACGTAAGCTGCATGAAGATTGGTGATTTAGTGTTTTATTTCTTTTGTGTTCCCTGATGGCCCCTGCTGGGATAAGATTTATATTGTGATTGGGTACTTTTCCTTTGTAGCACTTACCGCAATTGCAATTCATTCAAGATATTTTTGTTTAATGAAAGTCTCTCCTGGGAACTATAAGTCAAAAACGTGCTGGCTCGATTATGGCTCTGTTCCCATTTCCTAGGATAGAACGTAGTTCTCTCTCTCTCTTTCTCTCTCACTCACACACACACATACCCCTCTCCTTCCCTCTCTCTCTCTCTCACACACATACACACACCCCTCTCTTTCCCTCTCTCTCTCTCTCACACACATACACACACCCCTCTCCTTCCCTCTCTCTCTCTCTCACACACATACACACACCCCTCTCTTTCCCTCTCTCTCTCTCTCACACACATACACACACCCCTCTCCTTCCCTCTCTCTCTCTCTCACACACAGACACACACCCCTCTCCTTCCCTCTCTCTCTCTCTCACACACATACACACACCCCTCTCCTTCCCTCTCTCTCTCTCTCTCACACACATACACACACCCCTCTCCTTCCCTCTCTCTCTCACACACACACATACACACACCCCTCTCCTTCCCTCTCTCACACACACACATACACACACCCCTCTCCTTCCCTCTCCCTCTCTTCTATGTCTCTGTCTCTGCCTCTCTCTATATATATATGCGTATGTGTGTGTATAAATACAGACATAGATATACATAAAAATAAATATGGACATAATATATAAGCATAGATATACACAAAGACAAATATATACATATAGGTAAAGATAGGTATATTCATAGACATATAGAAGTAGAGACGGAATACATATAGATTTAGAAAAAAGCACATGTACATGTTTAACATGGATATAGACTTGGACATAGGCAAAACTATAGTATACATATAGATAAAGGTACAGATCCAGATAAGGATATAGGTATATAAATATAGATGCATAGACATGTAGACTTATAGATAGATATAGATACAAATAGCATAGATGGTTGCTAGGCAAATGGATGACTGCCTACTATGTCACATATCCATCTCAGTTACTCTCTATCATTGATATTCAACCATAACACTATGTTTTTGTGAAACAATGCATCATTATCCAAACCTCTTTCAAAAGAGTTTATCTCATTGGGACCTCCAGAACCCTACAAACAGGAAGTTAGGCAAGGATTCTAATCCCATTTTACCGATGGCAAGCAGAGTCTTGTTTTTTCCATAGTCAGTAGGGGTGTCAGCCAGCCTATAAACACACAACTGTTCGTTTCAAGCCATGGATCTATTCTATGTCTAACATCAGTTGGTCTATTTAAGTTTTTCAGCTCTGAATGGATCCTGACCCCAGGTAGCCTCCACATGACCTTCTGAAGACCCTTTGCAATGATGAATGCTTGCAATGATAGGGGTTCCAGCAACCTCAATCCACAGCATCATTTTCAGACTTATCCACAAATTGGCTTAGCATAGGAACAGGATGAGCTCTTCAAAATTCTATTACTGCAGAGATGCCAAGTATCAATAGGGTGCTTAAAATGAAAAAAAAAAAATGTTCAACTTCCAAAAATAGTTCTACAAACAGAGAAAAGAGAAGAAGCTAGCCTCCAAATGACCAAATAACCCTAAAGGTATTATATATTCTCCTCATGTAGGAAAGTATTAAAATTTTCCCATTTTTAATAGCAAATAACTCTGCAGCATTAATGACTTCCATATTTGTCTAAGTTTTATGTTCTTTTGGCAGAGTGTGACATTGCATACCAGGCTTCTGGGCATGTCTAATATCGTCTATGGAGACAGAAGCTACTACAGTTTGATTATAGGAAGGGATGGCTGCAATGGAAACTCACGAGTCCCAGGTGACAGGAGGCTGCATTAGAATTAATGGGTATTGCCTCTGTAAAGAGAATCTTAGGTCTCCAGAGAAATGCTTCAATGACAGAGCATTCTGCTTCACTGAAAAGCATAGGATTGAGTGTTCCCATCTTGCAAAACACATGGTCTTTAGCCTTACTACATGTGGAAAAGTTTAGAGAAGCATTCAGGCTGAGCCCTGTATGTTCCACCAGGACATATGGGAGACATCGGCTGTTAATGAGAGGAGATGAGTTCTAAGTCCTTAATTCCTCTGCGTTCTCACCTTCCTGCACACAGGATGTGAGCATCCAAGGTAGGAATACGTATATCCTTGGACATATGGGATCATCCTCATGCATCTGCAATTTTATTTTGTGGAAAGAGGTTAAACCATTGCATTTTGTAATAAAAGTGGTATTCTCCCTCAGTATTTTATGAGTTTTATTGATCATTATTAAATAATACATACCTGTCACTACTCCTTGAAACAACTGTAAAAATAGCCCATGTGCAAAGTGGCTAGTTCCCAAATCAATGACTCCAGCTGTTCTGTGGAATTACAGTTTGTCATTTACAGGGTCTACCTCTTGGACCCTTATGTTAGATATTATGCCTATTTACTTTCATTTTTGCTACTGCTTCCCTTTACGGCTACAGAAAACCAGCATTCTCATTCCACCTTGTTAGGTGGGGCCATTTCACTAGTTCTGACCAAGGAGTTTCACTTGCAGGCCTAAGCATGGATCAGCTGGTGTACAATTCTCCATGTTTTCTTCCCCATCATGCTGACAAAGGAAGTTGTGCGTTCCAGATGATATGGTGGTGGGATGGGGAAGCCTCCATAGCCTGTGCCCCTGAGGCAATATTTGATGAAGTTCCTGATGCCCAACACTGGACACATGGCAGCTTTGTTTTGTGAAGCTACTGAGATTCAGGAGCCAACTTGTTACTGCAGCATAACCTAACTTATCATAACTAATTGAGTCTCCAAATCAAATTCTCCAGAGGATTTGCAGCCCATCTCAAAACATCCTCTAACTATGATAAAATCCCAGCCATCTGCTCTTGTATGATAAGATAACAGATATACCAGAAGAGACTGAATAGTATTTATAGAAATGATAGACATTTCTATGCTATAGAGTAGACTGCAAATTTTACAATAAGTTTTCTATTAAAGCATGAGAATATCGGGCTCATAGGAAGCCTCTTGATCATTGTGTTATGCAGGCATAAATATTTAGCAGTTCATTACACCTGACCTTAAGACTCTGTCTAGAATTAGTTTGAAGTTCTAAAAGGATATTTGGGAAGAAGCAGAAGGCATTGGGGTTCCGTCTACCAATCCTGAATTCCCTTCAAGCTAGCAGAGCCAGGCTTCTTCCTCTCATATCTGGGATCCACGAAGGTTTAAGTATTGCAGGAGCTCTAATCTGGTAGTTACTCTGCCCCAAAATGCTTCATGTCATTGCCAGATTCTGATGAGATCTGCTCTTCTTTGCAGCAATGTGAAGTTCTCATAGGGAAGCTGAGATCTTCAGCTCAGGAAAGAATCTGGGAACAGCAAAAGGTGACCAACCACCCAAGTTTGCCTGGTACTCTCCCTGTTTTATTACTGAAGGGATAACATGTCCATGAAAACCTCCCAGTCCCATGCAAACTAGGACCGTTGCTCATGAAGGGAAAAGAAGAAAAAGGATCAACAACTAATAACTCACTCTGGCATGAAATATTACAGAGTAGAGAACACACATGCACTCCATTTGTAGTACACAAATACAAATGCACACTCTTTTGGAACCAAGTTACTTTAGGGGAAAATTGCATTTGTAACTGAACTCTCTTTGAGTACCTGGACTGCCATCACAAATACTACAGTGGTCCCTCGGTACCCACAGGAATTGGTTCTAAGACCCTCCACAGATACCAACATCCACAGATGCTCAACTCCCTGACAGAAAACGGCATGGTATTCACATACAACTTGCAGACATCCTCCCACATACTTTAAACCATCTCTAGATTACTTGTAAAACTTAATACAATGCAAATGCTATGCAAATAAGTTTGTATACCGTATTGTTTAGTGAATAAAGACAAGAAAAAAATCTGTACATGTTCAGTGTAGATGCAATTTAAAAAGTATATATTTTCGATCTTTGGTTGGTTGACTCCATGGACTCTGAGCCCATGGATATGGAGAGCCAACTGTATAGGCTAGGAGAGTTGAACAATTTAAATTTACACTCTCAGATTTCTGGAGGCTGCAAGCTTGATATCGGAGTGCCAGCATGGTTGGGTTCTGGTGAGAGCTCTTTTCCTGGCTTACAGACAGCCACCTTCCTACTGCGTCTCTTCCTGTTCTTATAAGGCCACCAGTCCTATTGAATCAGAACTCCGCCCTTATAATCTCGCTTGACCTTAATTATCTTCTAAAAGCCCAGTCTCAAATACAGTAATTCTCAGGGATAGGGTTTCCATATATGGATTTTGGAGGGACACACTTGAGTGAATGCATGAACATAGGGTTCGATGCCTACACATTCCTTCGGTGTCCTCTCCAGATGCACTTGAGAGTCCAGTAATTAGAAATACATTGGGCTCATCAGAAATGTCTCTGATGCCAGGCATGGTGGCTCATGTCTATAACCCCAACATTCTGGGAGGTAGAGGCAGGAGGATCCTATGAACCCAGGAGTTTGAGATCAGCCTGGGCAACATAGTGAGACCCCATCTCTACAAATAATTAAAAAATTAGGCAGCTGTAGTGGTACTCGTCCGTAGTCCCAGCTACTGGGTAGGTTAAGAAGGGAGGCTCACCTGAGCTCAGGAGGTCCAGGCTGCAATGAGCGGTGATCACACCACTGCACTCCAGCCTGGATGATGGGAGTAGAATCCTGTATTAAAAAAAAAAAAAAAAAAGAGTCTCTCATAAGATTAGAGGGAGATTATCAAAAGCAAGCCACCCCTTATTGTTTGGGTTCTTAACACCTGAGCGGCAGGTTTGGTTTAGACAGCTGGAGTAAACTGACCTAGTGCTTCTCAAACTTTTGTTTACAAATTACCTGAGTATCTTGGTTTAAAATGCAGATTTTGAATAGAGGCCTGGAAGTCTGTATTTCTTTCTTTTTTTTTTTTATTATTATACTTTAAGTTCTAGGGTACATGTGCATAAAGTGCAGGTTTGTTACATATGTATACTTGTGCCATGTTGGTGTGCTGCACCCATCAACTCGTCAGCACCCATCAACTCGTCATTTACATCAGGTATAACTCCCAATGCAATCCCTCCCCCCTCCCCCCTCCGCATGATAGGCCCCGGTGTGTGATGTTCCCCTTCCCGAGTCCAAGTGATCTCATTGTTCAGTTCCCACCTATGAGTGAGAACATGCGGTGTTTGGTTTTCTGTTCTTGTGATAGTCTGCTAAGAATGATGGTTTCCAGCTGCATCCATGTCCCCACAAACGACACAAACTCATCCTTTTTTATGGCCATCAGAGAAATGCAAATCAAAACCACAATGAGATACCATCTCACACCAGTTAGAATGGCTATCATTAAAAAGTCAGGAAACAACAGGTGCTAGAGAGGCTGTAGAGAAATAGGAACACTTTTACACTGTTGGTGGGATTGTAAACTAGTTCAACCATTATGGAAAACAGTATGGTGATTCCTCAAAGATCTAGAACTAGATGTACCATATGACCCAGCCATCCCATTACTGGGTATATACCCAAAGGATTATAAATCATGCTGCTATAAAGACACATGCACACCTATGTTTATTGCGGCACTATTCACAATAGCAAAGACTTGGAATCAACCCAAATGTCCATCAGTGACAGACTGGATTAAGAAAATGTGGCACATATACACCATGGAAGTCTGTATTTCTAACAACCTTCCAGGTGATCCTCATGCTGCTGGTCCAGCACCCACAGTAAAAGATCCAGCATTCTCAGTTCTCTTCATGACCTCCACACTAAAGCTTTTAACACAGTCGACTCTCTCAGCACCCGAGCCTCTAACCCATGAATTAAATAAATAAATCAACAAACAAAACAATAAACAGACAAAACTGAGAAGGCAACGGTTGAACGTTTTAAAATGTGATGTATTAATCCACACACACACACAAAAATCTACTGAAGCTTTGATTAGTGTTTATATTTCATTCCCTGCTCCAATCACAATTACGGCTCGGTTACACTTAAATTCTTCCCACATGCATTTTAGGTTCCAGAATTGATAGCAGGCACAACTGGCTACAGTCTGAATTGAAGGCAGAAATCCAAGAAAGAAGTAATAATATAAAAATATAATTCTATCTACAAGTGATTTTAACATATTCTTCAACCATGTTTTCTAAATAAATGGGCCTTACTCATCATTAAGGCCTGTGTGTGTATATGTGTTTACATAGGTATTGTGTGGACAGTAGGGAAAGGCAGCAGAGGACAGCAACCCAGTGTAAATGTGTAGGTCAAGGACAAACTGAACACTCTTAAGCAGAAAGCAGTACTTTGCTTTCATTTGGGTACCATTTGGAGAAAAAGACTGTATTTATTACTTCAACCACCCTTCAGTACGTATGGACTGAATTCCAACGAAAGTGCATTAAAAGATAAAAAATCCAAAGGAAAAAAAAAAAAGCAAGCAAATGTGTGTGTTCATTTTTGTTTTGTTTGGAAAAGAATAGACCTAAATATCCATGTTTATTTTATTTTCTCCTATCCTACTATAACAAAGAGTGAGATTTCAGTTCTCTACTATGGTCACCGCCACATAGGAAGCTTCCTAAGTTTATTCTACCCCAGTGACCAGTGGGTGGGGATGAATGTCAGGGTCGTTCCTAAATGCCTAGTTTAGCTCTTGGTACACTGCAGTGACTCAAGTAAAATGTGTAAAATGAATAGGTGCCTAGATGCATGCTTTGATGTTTTTCGGGAGAAGACTCACAATCAAATGCTTTTGTTTGTTTTCTTCTCCCCAGTCATCTCATCCTTCTGACCCTTCTCCCTGGCCCCACCATTAGACAAAGGCATCAAGGATGGGGCCAGAGGCACATTTCGACAGAGTTAGCTGGTCTGGCTCAGTTATAATCTTAATCTCCCTGGATATTTTCTTCTCTCATCAGTAAAATGGAAACAATAGCAATTTATCTTCTCTAATTATACCATCGTAGGGTTATTGACGGATTTACCAGACACATATAAAATGGATCCCATAAATGTAATAGTTGCCCAAGAAATAATCATTTTCTATTTTAAATAACCTATAGTTCATCATTTAATGTTTTCCATAAACAGTCAACGTATCTTTAAACTTTGATTTCTTCCTTCGTTCTCTGCATCTAAGAACAATGGAGTCACTCTGGGAACAGCAATAGTGGCTTCTATTGTACAAGGGATTTGAAACGGTGTATGGGTAAACGAAAGCTGCACAATGACTGAAAAATGATCACATTGTAAAGATAAAGTATAAACATATGGCTAAACACTGCTGTCCCCTAATGATCAGAAGTCCTATAAATCCAAATAAAACATCATTTCATGCCCTTCAAATTAGTGTAGGTTTTAAAACGATCACAGTCCAATGTGAGTGAGGTTATCATAAGTGAAGTTACCCTAACTCATTTTCACAGGTGTGAGTTATGCTTATAAGTTGGTAGTAGTGTTTATATTGTAAGGAAGAATTTTTCCTTTTCTTATTTATTTATTTATATCAGTGTGCACTTATACATTTCCTTTCATTCAGTGAGCTCCAATCTCTTGCTATTATTTACATTTTGATACTCAGCTTATCCCATATCTGGCCACTGGATGCTATTTGAAGCTGACACCTATGCCCTTTGGACGTGCTCCCATCATTCTTGAGTATTCCTGACTTTCTGGCAAAAAGAAAGAGTTGTTCCAGTTTCATATTGTTCTTTCCTTGCCCCAATTCTGGAATCACCCTTTCTCCAGTAAGTTTTGGTTCCTTTTAATGATTAATGGTATTTAGAAACCAAGATCTGGGAGCTAGGGGGGCTGATTATTCCTGGAGTTTCCAAGTCTTGTGTATTTCTATAATTATGTATATACTTTAGAAAGACTAAATTGATACTGATAGCTCTAATTTCAATCCAACACCATCAGGTACTATCAATGCTGATTTTTTTTGTTGTTTACTTGAGACAGAGTCTCGCTCTTCCACTGAGGCTGGAATGGAGTGGCACAATCTCAGCTCACTGCAATCTCTGTCTCTCGGGTTCACGTGATTCTCCCACCTCAGCCTCCTGAGTAGCTGGGACTACAAGTGCCCGCCACGCCTGGTTAATTTTTGAATTTTTTTGTAGAGACAGGGTTTCACCATTTGGCCAGATTTCAAGTGATTTCACTTGAAATCACTCTTGATTTCAAGTAATTTGCCCACCTCAGCCTTGCACAGTGCTGGGATTATAGGCATAAGCTACCATGCCCAGTCTGATTTCTGCTTTTATCTTTACTATTCCCATCCTTTTATTACATTGGGTTTAATTTTCTTCCTTTTTTCTAGTTTTAAAGGAGAAACCTGGATTATTCACTTTAAATCACTCTAACATTTCAACCAGTAAATTTACAGCATCTATAGCTATGCATTCACTCTGTTTTTCAGCTGGATCCCATAAGCTTTGATATACCATCATCCAGTCCAAAATATATTCTAATTTCTCTTGTGATATCTGTACCAATGTGAGAGTCATTTATAAGTATTCTATTTAATTTCCAAAATTTTGGTACTTTTATAGATACATTATTTTTACTGACTCCTAATTTTATTCCATTGTTGCCAGAAAACATAGTTAACAATATTTCAAAAATTTAAATGCATTAAGATTTTATACCCAACATGTGGTCTACTTTGAAGGAATATTTCATGAGCCCTTAAAAATATGTCCATGCTGTAGCTGTTGGATATATTATTCTATAAATGTCATAGGTCAAGTTGGTAGCTAGTGTTATTCAAATTTGTGTCCCCACCTAAATTTCATCTTGAATTGCAGTTCTCACATTCCTCACATGTTGTGGGAGGGACCTTGTGGGAGGTCATTGAATCATGGGGCTGACTACCCTCATGCTATTCTCGTGATAGTGGGTGAGTTCTCACAAGATCCGGGGGTTTTACAAAGAGCTTCTCCCTTCATTGGGCACTCATTCTCTCTCCTGCTGCCCTGTGAAGAGGCGCCTTCCATCATGACTGTAACTTTCCTGAGGCTTCCTTAGCCATGTGGAACTGTGATGCAATTAAACCTCTTTTCTATATAAATCACTGAGTCTCGGGTATGTCTTCATAGCAGCTTGAGAATGAACTAATACATAAGTTGGTATTGAGGTAGTGGGGTGCACTGCTGCAAAGATACCCCAAAATGTGGAAGTGACTTTGGAACTGGGTAACGGAGGTTGGAACAGTATGGAGGGCTCACAAGAAGACAGAAAGATATGGCAAAGTTTGGAACTTCCTAGAGACATATTGAATGGTTTTGACCAAAATGCTGATGGTGATATGGACAATGAAGTCCCGGATGAGGTGGTCTCAGATGGAGATGAGGAACTTCCTAGGAATTGCAGCAAAGTTGACTCTTGCTGTGCTTTACCAAAGAGACTGGTGGCACTTTGCCCCGCCCTAGCGATCTGTGGAACTTTGACCTTGAGAGACATGATTTAGGATATCTGGTGGGAGAAACGTGCATAAGTAACAAGGAGCTGAATGTTAATTACCAAGACAATGGAGAAAATGTCTCCAGGGCATGTTAGAGACCTCCCATCACAGGACCAGAGGCCTAGGAGGAAACATGGTTTCATGGCCAGGCCCAGGGCCACCCTGCTCTGTGCTGCCTCGGGACATGGTCTCCTGCATCCCAGCTGCTTCAGCTCCAGCCATGGCCAAGGTACAGCTCAGGCCATTGCTTTAGAGGGTGTAAGCCCCAAGCCTTGGCAGCTTCCATGTGGTATTTGTCCTGGGGATGCACAGAAGACAAGCACTGAGGTTTGGGAACCTTTGCCTAGATTTCAGAGGATGTGTGGAAATGCCTGGATGTCCAGGCAAAATCTGTTGCTGGGGGGGAATCCTCATGGAGAACCTCTGCTAGGGTAGTGCAGAAGGGAAATGTGGGGCTGGATCCCCCACATAGTCCCAATGGGGCACCGCCTAGTGAAGTTGTGAGAAGAGGGCCACTATCCTCCAGATCCCAGCATGGTAGATCTACCAACAACTTGGACTGTGCACCTGGAAAAGCTGCAGACACTCAATGCCAGCCCATGAAAGCAGCTGGAAGGGTGACTGTGCTCCACAAAGGCATAGGGGCAGAGCTGCCCAAGGCCATGGGGGCCCACCTCTTGCATCGGCATGACCTGGATATGAGACCTGGAATCAAAGGAGTTCATTTTGGAACTTTAATGTTTAATGACTGCCCTACTGGATTTTGGACTTGCATGGGAACTGTAGTCCCTTTGTTTTGGCCAATTTCCCTCATTTGGAATGGGTATATTTACCCAATGCCTGTACCCCCATTGTATCTAGGAGGTACTTAACTTCCTTTTGATTTTACAGGTTCATATGCAGAACTGACTTACTTTGTCTCAGATAAGACTTTGGACTTGGAATTTTGGGTTAATGCTGGAACAAGTTAAGACTCTGGGGGACTGTTGAAAAGGAAGAACTGTGTTTTGAAATGTGAGGACATGAGATCTGGGAAGGACCAGGAGCAGAATGACATGCTTTGGCTGTACCCAAATCTCGAGTTGCAGTTCCCATAATTCACATATTTTATGGGAGAAATCTGGTGGGAAGTAATTGAATCATGGAGGTGGTGACCCTCATGCTGTTCTCATGATGGTGAGTTCTCATGAGATCTGATGGTTTTCTAAGAAGCTTTGCCCGTTTCCTCAGCACTTATCTTTCCTGCTACCATATGAAAAAGGATGTGTTTGCTTCCCCTTCTGCCACAATTGTAAGTTTCCTGAGGCCTCCTCAGCCATGCAGAACTGTGAGTCAATTAAATCTCTTTCCTTTATAAATTACCCAGCCTCAGGCAGGTCTTTATAGCAGCATGAGAATGGACTAATATAGCATTTATATCCTAACTGATTTTTTTCTGTTCTGTTAGTTTTTCCTCATTTATCTGAATCTCTGTTATTAGGCATAAACACGATGATTGTTATATCTTCCTGATGACTCATATTTTTCACTATGAAATTCCCCTTTTATTTCTCATAATACCATCTTTTGTCTCGAAGTAGACTTTTTTGATATTAACATAGCAATTCTTGACTTTTCTGGGATTGCTATGTTTAGAATGTATATTGTTTTATGTTCTTTCATTTCAACCTACTTGAGTTTTGTATTTTGTATTTAAAGTGCATCTCTTGTACAAAGCATGCAGATGGCTCTTTTTCAAAAATCTAGCCTGATAATAGTGGTCTAATTTGAATTAGACCACTATTTAGTCCATTTACGTTTAATACAGTGATTGACACAGTTGGACTTAGGTTTATCATATGCTCTTTAATTTCTTTTTGTCTTTTGTTACTATTGTTTTTGTTATGCTGTTGTTTCTCTATTCCCCCTTTTCAGACTTATTTTGGGTTAAGTGATATTTGCATTATTTTATTTTAGCTCCTTCTGTATCTTTCTCACTATATACTTTTGTAATATTTTACAAAATTCTCAGAATTAAATATGTAATCTTAACACAGCACAGTCTACTTAGCATTAATACAGTGCTACTTCATGTCAAGTGTAAGAAATTTTCAACAGTATAGTTTTGTTTAACATTCTCATCATTTGTGTCTACATATGTTACAGACTCCAAAAAACAGTGATGTCATCTTTCTTTAAACAGTTACATATATTTTCAAAGAAGCATTATAACCTTTTATATTATCCCCATATTTACCATGTTCACTACTCTTCGTTCTTCTCTTTAAGTTTCACCTAGCATCATTTCCTTTCACTCTGAAGATCCCCTTTAAAGGTACAGTTCTTATAGTACAGGACTAGTGGTAATAAAACACCTATTTTCATTTGTCTGAATACATCTTCCAATTAACGTCTATGAAGGATTTCTTTTATGAATACAGAATTCTGGGTGGGCAGATTTCTTTCTTTGTCAATTATTAAAAGATGTCATTATATCGTCTTCTGGCTTCCACTGTTTCTGATGAGAAGCTGACCATCACTGATATCACTATGCCCCGTGCATGAAATGTCTCTTTTTCATTTTGATTTCTTTCAAGATGTTTTTAATCTTTTATTTTCATCACTGTGACTATGATGTGGAAATTAAAATCATACTAGGTGTGCTTGTCTTTATATTTTGCCTGCTTGAAGTTTCTTGAGCTTCTTGAAAGTATTTCACCAAATTTGAGGAAATTTCAACTATTACTTATGCATTATCTTCTCTTTCCTCTTTCTGGGACTCCAAGTACCTAGAGGCTGTAATCTTAACACAGCACAGTGATATTATCCCATAAATCACTAGTCTTCTGTTAATAATCAAATCATTTGCTCTTTTTTTCAAGTTGAATAATATATATTAATCTATATTAAATTCACTGATCTGTTGTGCTGTCTCCGTTCTCCTGCTTAGCCCATCTAGTAAAATTGTGATTTCAAATATTTTACTTTTAATTCTAAAATTTTCATTTTTATATAACTAGCTATTTCTTTAATTACTATTCAGACTTATAACAGCTGTTTCAGAGTCCTTATCTGTTAATTCCAACATCTTGCTTACGTCAGGGTTAACTGCTTCTTCTCATGACTATGAGTTATGTTTCTCTGTTTCTTCACACATCTAGTAAGTTTTATTTAAAAGGACATCATGGATAATATATTACTGAGGCTGAATTTTGTTAACTTACTCAGAAGAGTGCTGATTTTTGTTATAGCAGGCAGTTAACTTGCTGGATTCACACTCCCATTCTGCATCCTCTGCCCATTTAGCACCTCGTGTATTCACTCGGTTCTTTCAGGCGTCCAGCTATGGCTTTCCACAGGCTCCCCTAGAGCCTCTTTTAGATATACATGCCTCAGAGATCCACCAGAATCTGTGTAGATTTTATAGGTTAAATCTGCATCTTCCTTCCTAGTCAAGTCTATCTATGCATCTTTCATTGATACTTTCTTAACTATTCTGGTCATCTGGCTTTTATTTCTCAAACTCAGTAAGACTGTAGCCTTCCTGAGTCTCATCTTCCTTGAACCACATGGATTGGGGTGTACCTTGGGGGTCAATACCAAATGCATCTCATTTTAGCAAGTTACAGTTCCCCTCTTTCCAAGGTCAAAGCCCCTTCAATTTCTGCCTACTTATGGTTGCCGGGGAGTACCATCAAACAGAAGGTGATTTTTTTACTGTCCTACCCAGAATTTATAATTGCTATCGATGACAGAATTACTCCAAAACAAGCTACTCTGTTACTGCCATAAGAGTAAAGGTGTCAGTTGTCTTTTGTTGTTGTTGTTGTTGTTATGGAGTCTTGCTCTGTTGCCCAGGCTGCAGTGCAGTGGTGCAGTCCTGGCTCACTGCAACTTCCACCTCCTGGATTCAGTTAATTCTTCTGCCTCAGCCTCCCAAGTAGCTGGAACTACAGGGGCACACCACCATGCCCAGCTAATTTTTTGCATTTTAGCAGAGATGGAGTTTCACTGTGTTGCCCAGGCTGGTCATGAACTCCTAAGCTCAGGCAATCCGCCTGCCTCAGCCTCCCAAAGTGCTGGGATTACAGGCGTGAGCTACCGAGCATGGCCCTCATTTTAAAAAACAGCTTTATTGAAATATATTTGGTACATAATAAATTGCACGTATTTAATTTATAAAATTTGATATATAATGTGTAGATGGTATTGATATAAACTTGATATATGCACAAAGAGCACTACAGTATTCATTTCCCAAAATGCAATAATCCAAACGCTATGAATCTGTAGTAATGTAATAACTTTATATATGATTATATATTTTTCCACACAAAAAATTCATTACAGAGCTAATTATAAAAGTTAAAACAAAATGTAAGAACTTAAATATCTACAAAAAATGAGGAAAAGGTCAAAACAACCATGCCATAGTCACAAGGCAGAAAGTTACAGAGCCATTAAAATAACATTTGAAAAGAATTTGGGATAACACGACCATAACCATATTATTAAAATGCATGGATAAAAGGCTAAGAAGAAATATAACATGGCTTTGACAGAGTTTTCATTTGACTCGGAAGACTTTGAGCAAATTTTGAAATCCTACTTTGTTGGCATTTTCCACCATGTCTATGATAAAAAATACATTCATTTAATAGTCAGAAATTTTTATTTTCTTTGACAAAAAAATCCTGTCTTCGTTCCAATTCTTCTGTAACCCTTAGAAAATAATTCATTTCCATATGCCAGCTGGATGTCACCATATCTTTAGTAGACTTTTCCGTGACAGTGAAATGGTCAGTCTTTTGAGTCATAATGTTGAGGTCAGAATATTGCTTATACCACCTAACTAAACAAATGGCCACTGACTAGCCATTTAATTTCCCTGATTATCATTTTCCCATCTGTATGTCAAGGGCAATACTAATAGTTATTGGAGAAAAGACCAAATGTAACAAGAGCAAAAGTGGTTTTCAACAGTAACACACTCAATAGTGCTAGTTGTCTCATCACGATACACAGTTGTGAGATTTTTAAACAGATAGTTTCTCATTCCCAAACTGATCTTTTCACCAAGGACTTAGGGGTCATTAAGCTTCTCTGGGGAGAGTGGCTGAGCTGTTTTGGTAGACAAGCATTTGGCTAAGGACCTAATCACAGAGAACTGGTGGAGTAAATATATAAACACACACACATTATCTAATATATATATAATATATATCTTATATATGATATATTACATATATTATACATATATTTATACATATATAATTTATTATATATATGTAATATATATTAGATACCTAGTTGTTTATCTAGGAAAGTTACTTTGAAATATGTCTTAACTGCATATATTCTCCTCTTATTCTAGCTCGTTTCCTATGCATAATTTCTCATCCTTTCAGAATCACAAAAAAAGCAATTTTCCCACTGCTATTTTGGGGGGTGAATTTAAGGTTCTTTGCAAGAAGCAATATTCTTTCTTCCCCCACTCCCACCCGCAGCCAAGTGCCTGTAATTCAGTTCAGTAAGTTCTCTTTTATTCACATGCATCGATTATTCCTTTAAAAACAAAATAATTTCCACTTAAAGCCTTTCATCTGTTGATCTCAGCACTTCAGAAACTAATTAATCTCTACAATATGCCTCGATCAGCATTATCCTTTTGTTTTCAGATGAGCAAACAAACACTAAGAAATTGACCAGATTGCTCAAGGTCAAACAATACGTCAACTTCTGAGCCCGATTTGAACTCAGGATCCCATATTTTTGCTTTCAGGGCTGGTGATGGAAACACAAAGCTTGGAACACTAGTGCCCTGTCTGAAGCAGTGGAGATGCACAGTCATGGATGTCTGCATTGCAGGATGCTATGCATGTTGGTAATAAAGAGTAACAATTTAGTACAGTCTTCTAAACAGTTTCCAAAATGAAAATACCTTCCAAGATTCTTGTTGGAAAAAGAACAGGCTACCTCTCCCGCTTT
The DNA here is from genome assembly GCF_049350105.2 of Macaca mulatta. Lineage (NCBI taxonomy): Eukaryota > Metazoa > Chordata > Mammalia > Primates > Cercopithecidae > Macaca > Macaca mulatta. The sequence goes on along the minus strand of NC_133425.1, from coordinate 7,669,466 downwards.
TCTTCTTCCTTCCTTCCAGAGAGAGAACATAATTCCCAGTTTTCCTGGGACAGGGGTGGTTTTGCTGGTTTCCTGCCACAGTTCTTACAAGGATCCTGCTTTTACTCTTAACAGCCTTCCAGATGAAATGAATTAATTGGTCACCCATAAAACATTTGGACGTCTAACATAACACGATGAGGTAAGGAAAATATAGCCTTGCCTTTCCTTAAAGAAAAGGGTTGTGTTTCTAAAGACACAGTGAGCAGAGATAATGTGGGATAATAATTTCTTAGTAGGAGAAGATGAAAGGAAATGAGTAGAAGGAGGTCAGCAACAGCAGTGAATTCTGAGAAAGGGGAGATATCCCAAGATTGAAAGGGAACTGAGAAGGCTGCAGGGCATTTGGTGGGTCTTCAAGGATTTGAATGCATGAAGCATCCAAATATTAAGAAAGATTTCTTGTTCCATGCATGGCTCAGAATTTGCAAAGTGGTCCCTTTTTAAATGGACTGAGCAGGTTTGAGTAATGAGCATCCTGACACCCTAATGCCCACAATATCTCAAAGACCAGCTGTCCTTTCCTGTCTCCGAAGCACTCCTAAGCTCCACCGGTGACTGTCTATCTAGCATATGGGAAAGGGATACTGTTCATCCCCATTCCCTATACTCACAGTTGTGACTGAGTTTCTTAAAATCCTAATGACTAGATGCTCAGAGTCATTTAATTTGATTTAGAAAAATGAAATAATGTGACATTTCTGCATCTACAGATGGAAGGGTAAAATTCACACCAGCTCCATTAGTCAAAAAGCTAACTGCATTTGGCTGCAAAATATACTCCTAGTTAAAGCCTCCCAAACACAAATTTCAAAGGAAAGTGTAAGTATGGCAGAGTGCTCCATTTACTCCAGTGTCCCAGCCTATTGCCCACCCTCCCTTTAAGACACAAAACAGGAGTTCCTTGCCTGATTTAGTGAGCATCTTGAAACAGGCAATTATGAAAGACTTCAGTCCATTGTTCATTCATGGCAGAAGAGGGTGGGTCATACGGTTTAGCCTTCATCTGGCGTTGCGTCTGATAAAAATATGCCCCGTGACGTGTAACTTCAATTGTGCATATATTTACTAAACTGTAAATGGTTAATTTATTATCCAATTTTCTTGTCAATTTGAGGGATGCTTTTTAATTCCTGTGAAGGAAGGAGGAAATTTAGGAAATCTAGTTCTCAAGGTCCCAATCTGGAGTGCCCCCAAATATTTATGGAACAACATCTACTCGGAGGCACTGTCTGCATCCCATTAGGGGGGTCTATTAGTCCCAGGAAAAGCTTCCTCAGTGCGCGGAGGAGAGAAAAGGGGATATTACCATATTCCATCAGGATCATATATTTTGACCTTACGGCAAGCATAGAATACAATGACATTTAGCTTTAATTTTACATTTTTTATTTCCCTTACAATGTTTTTTTACAAATGAAAACAGTAATTATTATTCCAGAGATAGAAATATATAATCTGGAATTTCTTACCTCTTGATTTCTTCATAAAATTGTATTACTATTAATAAATTATAGAATGTAACATATTTAAGGTACTCTATGGTCCAGGAAACAAACAATTATTTAGAAAAACTGTGTAAATATTCTTCTTACTACAAATGCTCCTTTGAAATTCAATGAAGACAAAATAAGACTCAGTGTTTTCAGTAAAAACACTTGCAAAACATCTTAAATACTTAGAATCAGTAAAAGGCTACGTTGGGCCACAAATTTTAAAAACACTCTTTTCAAAGACAACAATTTAGGACATTTACCCCAGTTTCCCACCCAGGCCATAGGACAGAGTCACTCTGGGCATAATTTTCCTTGACAGCAGTTTGAATTATTGAAGAGGGATTATCTCCTATGGTTTCCTCTTATTATAGACCAGGAACCTGAGCTCCTTCTCCACTTAGAAAAATCCTACTTATTCTTCAAAAGCTTTTACAGCCTCTAAGCAATCCTCCCTGACTTTCTCTGAAAGAATTATTCACTCCCTCCTCAGTGCTGCCAAAACATTTTGTTCATGCATTTATTAGAGCACACTGTAATGAGTGCAATATATGTGTTTGTTTTCCCTCACTTCAGTGTGAGCTCTTTGAGGATGTGAGGGGTATACTATTTGTTATTTAAAAATCTAAGAATTGTACTTAATCTTCTCCTTCTCTCCCTGCCCACCCATCTGGTCCACAAATAAATTCTGCCAACGTTACCCAAATCCTATCTGCCTACAGAACTTTGTTGCCATGACTAGCACCTTCCATCAAGGCAATTATAACCTCTCTCTGGGACCATGAACTTTTTTCCCCTTCCACATTGCCTTCCTGCAATCCATTTGCTTACAGCAAACACAATGATCTTTTAAAATGTAAATCAAATCATGATACTTAATTGCTTCAAACTTTCAGTGGCTTTCCATGGATCCTAGAATAAATTCGAACTTCTTGCAGGCAAGGCCAATTTCAGTGGTTTTTCAACCAAGGGAGATTTTGTCACATTTGGAGGGGACATTTGGCAAATGTCTGGAGACATTTTTATTGTCACAACTGGAGGAGTGCGAGGTACTGGCGTCTAGTGGGTAGAGGCCAGAGAAGCTGAACATCTTACCATACACAGGACAGCCCCCACCAAAGAGCATTCTCCAGCTTTGAATGTCAGTAGTGCTGAGGTTGAGAAACCCGGCCCCACAAGCCCGTCTCCCACTCACCTCTCCACTTCATTCCATGCTGCCTTCCCTATCATCCACTAAAAGGCAACTCTGGCCTGGCTCTTTCTTGGTTCCCATACCACTCCAGGCTCGTTTCTACCCCAGGACCTTTGCACTGATTGATCCACCTGCTCAAAACTACCTTCCCCCCTCTGGATATTTATAGGAGCTCCCCACTTATAATACAGATTTTAACTTCAGGGTGGTCTCTTTGTAAAAGTCATCACTTATAACCTAAGCTTAGAGACTCACCTAGCCACATACTATCACATCACCTAATTTTAATTCATAGTTTATTTTATTTAATTTAAATAATTTAAATCATAACTATCTGATACGTTTCTTCCATGCTTTTTTTTTTCAGTCCCTCCCTAAATTATAAGTTGCAAAGGGCTGACACCTTCTCTGTTTTGGTCTCTATTTTATTCCCAGAAATATACACAGTGCCCAGCACACTGAAGTCATCCAATACATTTTTAAAAAAAACTTAATACATGCATTAACAAATAACTGGCACAAAGTAAAACACTAGGTACCTGCACAGCCCTTCAGTTCGGTATTATCACCACAGCTCCACCCAAATTCAGGACTTGGGGGTTGGGAGGGGCAGATTTTGTCTTTCCACCTCTAAACCAGAAAATAATTAGAATGGCACCTCTAAGAGGTGGGTGGAAAGACTCAGGTTTACAGATATGTAAATACATCCATTGCATGTGCATAAATAGAAACACTAATGTATGCACACATAAAGTGCCAAGGATAACTGCAAACCTTCTAATTAATGGATTAGCATCCATTTAGAGAACAACAATGCAGACACAGCTTTCAGCTGGGGCTTCTCTCAGGTATGCGTCATTTCACAGCCATGAGAAGATGGAGCTCCTGACCAAAAGCAATTTAGCCCAAACACCCTTTCCCTGGCCTTCCTAACTGCTTACAAGTCATTCGCTCCTGGACATTTCGCCAGCCCTGTTGCATTTCTGCTGGAAATGCTGAGACAGTGACTCAGATGGTAGTACACATAAGTAGCTCAAAGAGCTACAACAATCCTATGATCCCAAACCCTGGGAAGACAGCATCAATTTTTATTCTGAGCCTTTCCAATCCACAGCTTGATTTCTCCTGGGTACAGCCTCATGTCTTCGAGTCCCTGAGCCTCTCTGGCCCATGATTTGTTTGGTGGCTACAGCCGGAGCTGAATTTTGAGCAGGAGGGTCGTCATTGATTAGCACTGAGGGAAACCTACCTCGTGTTTACTCCTGTCATTCAATTTCAGTTGCTTGTGAGTACACCACCCTCATACCATAGCTTAGGTACAGAAATCCAAGATTAAAAGATCACAGATTCTTAGAAGAGCAATTGGACTAAGCGGACCTTCATTTTAGAGTTCTGAGAAACCACAGAGATGATGCATGTGAAGAAATCCAATATTTCAGAAACTAGGTGCCTGCTTTCATGATGATAAACATAATGACCACATTTTCTTGAGCGCTATCAAGGAAAATAAAAGATGTAGTTTCATGATTGAAGAGTCTTGAAAGAAACACACACAAAAAATGAAGGATATGTGAGGAACCTAGTGGTGGGGAGGTCATCTTGACACTGCGTGCACCGTCTCTGCAGAGTCCTGTATGCATCTGTGAGTGTCGTTTCCTTATTCTCTCCGTTCCCAACTTGTGCCCATAGACACAGAAAAATGGGCTCTATGAAGGAGGAAAGTAATTCTCCCGCTGAATCACTGTAGCATGCATCATCGGAGTCCTCCTCATGAACTGAACGTACTGATGAGCAACCCTGCCACAGTTCGAATTTTTCTGGTTGCAGCTGGCTAAAGTGCAAAGCCAAGCTGGGTGAAGAGGTTAAAAAAAAAAGGGAATTTACTAGTTTAGGTAACTCAGTAGTTAGAGGGATAAAAGGGTTAAGGCTTAGCTGGACCCAGGGACATTTCAAGTGATGTCATTGTTCCACATCTCCCGAACTCTCCATCTCCACCTGTCAGCCCCTGGAAACCACCATTCTATTCTCTGCTTCTATGAGTTCAACTTTTTCTAGATTCCACATACAACCGAGATGATGTATTTGTATGTCTGTACCTGGCTTATTTTATTTAACCGAATGTCCTCTAGGTTCATCCATATTGCCGCAAATGATGGAATTTCCTTTTTGTTTGTTTGTTTTTGCTTTTGAGACAGCGTCTCGCTCTGTCATCCAGGTTAGAGGGCAGTCGTGCAATCATAGCTCCCTGCAGCCTCAAACTATTGGGTTCAAGCAATTTTCCTACCTCAGCCTCCCAAAGTGCTGAGGTTACTGGCAGGATCCACCATGCCGAGCCAGGTTTCCTTCTTTTGAAGGCTGAGTAGTATTCCATTGTATATATACACTACATGACAAATATACACAATTTTTATTTGTCAAGTAAAAGACAAATTAATTAAAAATAATAAATAATAAGTAAAAATAAAAACAAACACAGTTTTAAATTATCATTAAATAGCACCATTGAATCTCGGTCTTCACTTCTCTCTGTTCTTCTTCACACTTTCTATGAGTGTGAGTTTCATTCCTAGGCTCCACATGGTGCCAAAACGGCCGCGAACAGCTTCAGACCTACATCCCCACCAAATTCAAACACATTTTAAAACTCTCACAGATGAGGCCAAGCACGGTGGCTCACACCTGTAATCCCAGCACTTTGGGAGGCCAAGGTGGGTGAATCATGAGGTCAGGAGTTCAAGACTATCCTGGTTAACACGGTGAAACTCTGTCTCTACTAAAAATACAAAACATTAGCATGCACCTGTAGTCCCAGCTACTTGGGAGGCTGAGGCAGAAGAATTGCTTGAACCCGAGAGGCGAGGCTGAAGCGAGCTGAAGTCGTTCCAGTGCACTCCAGCCTGGCCAAAAGCAAGACTTTGTCTCAAAAAAAAAAAAAAAAAAAAAAAATCCCACAGACTTCATGTCAGTGGTTCTGATAGATGCGCATGCTCACCTTTCAACAACCATAGTGACTGGGGTACACAGTGCTTCGGAGAACCAGGTGGAAGCCACATACTTGTTCCCTGTAGACTGAGGAAGACGAAGCTCTCCTGGAAGTCACAAGGACTGAGAATGGGGAGAAATGATCACCAGAGGGAAAACTGGACATGCTTAGAGAAGAAGGGACGTGGATTCTGGGCTGCAGAACTGACAGGTGCCCACTACACACCCTCAAAACAAACATAGAGGCAAAAAGAATCCCAAGTCCATGACATTAAAAATATAATTAGGCAGCCTAAAAGAGCTGAGCAATGCTAGATATTTTCTTTGTTTCACATAACCTTGAGCTGGTGCCTGTTTTATGAGCCTGTAAGCAGATTTATCATCCCAAATATCTTGAATTTAAGTTGATGCTAATGGCTTTATTTTTCTTTACACCTCTAGCTTCAAAAGTTTTTTTTTTCCCCCCTAATCAAGTCCTTTTATATCTAGGGTGGCTCTTCCCTCACAAGCAAGACTCGCACATACCAATCCGAGGAGTGTAAATAGAAGTCAAGTTGCATGGGACAGCAAGATTCCAGTGAGAACAAGAGCAGGCGCTGAGTGCTCTGAGTGGATTCCAAAATAGCAATGGGGAGAAACGCATCTCAACTTCTTTTTTTCTCCATTGAAAATGAAGGCTATGGATGCTTACAGGAGGTGAGTGATGTGATGAAGGCTGTAACTGAAAGCCAGTGGTTGAACTTACAAGAACTCCTTATTCTCAAGGCCAACTCTTCATCCTTCAGGGTCACCAACCCTAAGAGGCATGGATTTGAAGTTCATTGAGTGTTCGCCAATGGACCTTGACTTTACAAGATTTTAGTCATTTCCCCTCGTACTTCAATTAAAGTCCAAGTTCCTCTCCAGAACTTATGACTTCAGTCATAGTCCTGGGTACTCACTGAGCCTCATCTTTGGGCAATCAATAACTACCCCAACACCTCTGTCTTTACTTTTCAACCACAGAGATGATTTATTCTGCAGTTCCTCAAAAAATCCGATATCTTTCCAGCTCTCTGCCTTTCTCACCACCCATACTTCCCTTCCTCCCAGCCCTATCTGGCCTCTTGATTGTCTCATGAATAATTCTTTATATTTCTGTTCAAATACGAGCTCCCCAGAGAATCTTTGTGGATTCCCCTACCTAAAGTATTCCATTTACCCTAAACATTTATTCAGTGAATAATCACAGAGTTCCTACTATGTGTCAGACACTATTTTAGCAACTGGAGATACTAAAAGAACTTCTTTTCTCTGTTTGGGATGTCTTGGTTTCTTTTACAGATATCTTACCACCTGTGATGGCTTTATTTATTTTTCCATTTATTGGTTGTTGTTGCTTTTTCTATCCTTTCCGCCAAATATAAGTTCCAAAGGTGCAGGGATCATGTTTGATGTATACCCAGCATTGCGGTTAATTAGCTATTCAGTAATTTTTGGATGAACAAATGGAGGAGGATCCAGACTCCCTCATGCCAATACACAGCAAGAAGTGGACGATAAGTCATAATAGAAAATATACTCAGTGGTTAAAAAAAGGCTCACACAAGACTGTAAACAGGGCCTTTATGGGTACTAGTGTTCCCAGTCAAAATGTCCTGCCCAAACTAAGCTACAGTAAGTTTGACTTATCATCATGACAACAGGACAGCAGTGTGAAGCTTATAAATGTGTTCTTATGCCTGTAATCCCAGCACTTTGCGAGGCCGAGATGGGCGGATCATGAGGTCAGGAGATCGAGACCATCCTGACTAATATGGTGAAACCTTGTCTCTACTAAAAGTACAAAAAAAGGGTGGTGGGCGCCTGTAGTCCCAGCTACTCGGGAGGCTAAGGCAGGAGAATAGTGTGAACCCAGGAGGCTGAGCTTGCGGTGAGCTGAGACTGTGCCACTGCACTCCAGCCTGGGTGACAGAGTGAGACTCTGTCTCAAAAAAAAAAAAGAAAGAAAGAAATGTGTTCTTTTTTTTTTTTTTTTTTTGAGACGGAGTCTCACGCTGTTGCCCAGGCTGGAGTGCAGTGGCGCGACCTCGGCTCACTGCAAGCTCCGCCTCCCGGGTTCCCGCCATTCTCCTGCCTCAGCCTCCTGAGTAGCTGGGACTACAGGCGCCCGCCACCGCGCCCGGCTAATTTTTTGTATTTTTAGTAGAGACGGGGTTTCACTGTGGTCTCGATCTCCTGACCTTGTGATCCGCCCGCCTCGGCCTCCCAAAGTGCTGGGATTACAGGCTTGAGCCACCGCGCCCGGCCGAAAGAAATGTGTTCTTAAATGGAATTCCCACACTTACGTTGGAGAGGCTCTCCCATACAAAGATCTCATTGGCATACTCTTCCCGCAGACGAGTATTTCAGCTCCCTGGTACCAGAATCTGATAATTCACAGCAACAAAATAATTTGCTTAGCTTTTGGCTAACTATGATGTGTAGACGTGATGCACGAATCACTGTGCTAATCACTTTCAGTGCATTACCTTGTTCTGTTCTCCCAATAGTGTCAGAAAGTAGGTTTATTACTGTGTCCATTTTAAAGATGGGGAAAACTTCCTGAAATCCCAGCACATCGAGAGGCTGAGGCGGGCGGATCACTTAAGGTCAGGAGTTTGAGACCAGCCTGGCCAACATGGTAAAACCCTGTCTCTACTAAAAATACAAAAACTAGCCGGGTGTAGTGGTGTATGCCTGTAATCCCAGCCACCGGGGATGCAGAGGCAGGAGAATCACTTGAACCTGGGAGGAGGAGGTTGCAGTGAGCCAAGATGGCGCCACTGCACTCCAGCCTGGGCAAGAGAGTGAGACTCTGTCTCAAAAAATAAAATAAAATAAAAATAAAGATACAGAAAACTGAGGCAAAAGAGGTTAAGTAATGTCATGGGCACAGCTGGGACGTGGCAAAGGCAGAATATGAACCAAGAACCATGTCCTTAACTCTGCATACTGCCTGTCCTGTTTCCATTATTTAAATATGAAAAAGCTTGGCTCAACCAGCTTTAGCAGCTTTATCTTGTCCACACTGATAGCATCTTCCCATGGTGACACCATGCTGAGGCTGAACATGGTTAATCTGTAAATATTTTAGAGTGAATGAGAGTTTGAGAGTTTGAAAAGCTTTGGAAGAGCAAACTTTAACGAGGGGAGAGAGAATGTGTAGATAGCAAATAGGGAGGCGGTGCTGCTGAAATAGGGTGAGTGAGACCCACTCGGACACAGCTATCATTTACACAGAAATGGAGCAGCCTCTGGGTGTGAGTTTATTAAGAGAGGCTGTCTGGCACCAGCCCCTGCAGACTAGTTCTAAGGGGAGGGTACACTTTGGTTAGAAAAGAAACCTCCCAGGTCACGGACTGAGCAACAGCTCCACGATGCGACGTGGGAACTGTGGCTACATCAGATCGGAGAAAACAGCAAAGCTTGCAGTCTTGGTCTTTAATTAAAACACCACATCCACACACTCTGAGATGGAGGCACTTATAAACTTGTTCACACATTTACAAACAGGCCTGGAAGAAGAGATTCTTCATTTGTTCTTTCAAAGAAATAATTCTGTAATTGCAAAACGAGACGAATTAGATGACCTCTAAAGCCCTGTTTACCCTGAGATTCCATAATAAGGTATAGAAGTCATTGTGTAAGCTCCATTTCTTCCACACACACTCTTCAGAAGCCCTGTACAACTTAGGTTAGATAGAAAGGAAATATGTTTTAAGCCTTCTGGGAGGGAAAAAAAATGAAGGATAGAATTAAAGCAGGGATGCCATTGCTGGGTGCCACCCTAGCAGAATCTAGCTGAATTGAAATGCATAACTAGGGGGCAGGGAAAAATGCAATTTTACTGCAATATTTGTATATTATTTTTATCTTCCTCCACAAATAAGATGATGATTGGATTCAAATCACATTTCAAACAGGATTCATTGCTGAAATGTCAAAAATGAGGTAGCACTCAACTCTTGCAAAACCTTGAAATCTGTTCCATAAAAAGGCAATTTCAGCATAAAGCATGGTTAACCTTGAATAGTTAGATTAATGATCCAGCACCTTTCAACCGAGTGCCGATGAATAAACAAAACTTTACAAGCAAATTTAGCAACATCTTAGAAGAAAAAAAAAAAAGCAAAACCAATCAAGAGAGATGAATGGCAGTGAAACAGAAACATTTCAGGGTAGAAAGAGAGTGATAGCAGCAGTCAATGTACTGCAGAGAAGGAGAAACTGTTTTGTTTTTTTTTTTCCCCTTAAAATTCCCATACCGTAGAGGATCCGTTACGCTTTAAAAAACAAAACAAAAACCAGATCCCACCTTCTGCTTAGTAGTGGCTTGTACTTTGACAATTGATTTAAAATTTGATTGTAACCACTGAACTCTTCTTGTTCGTTGTGCTGTTTTTCTTTCTTTTTTTTTTTCCCCCCCAAGATGGAGTCTCGCTCTGTCACCCAGGCTGGAGTGCACTGGCACAATCTTGGCTCACTGCAACCCCTGCCTCCTGGGTTCAAGTAATTCTCCTGCCTCAGTCTCCCGAGTAGCTGGGATTACAGGCATATGTCACCATGCCTGGCAAATTTTTGTATTTTTAGTAGACACGGGATTTCACCATGCTGGCCAGGCCAGTCTCAAACTCCCGACCTCATGATCCACCCTCCTTGGTCTCCTAAAGTGCTGGAATTACAGGCGTGAGTCACTGCGTCCGGCCCCATGCTGTTTATCCAGAAGGGGCTTGGTGCATTCAGTGAATTCATCTTGTCCTCACCCAAGGAAGAAAGCAAGATGGAAAAGAACTGTCTAACGGCACAGACGCCATCCAGAAAGAAAAGACGCAATTATGCTGTTGTGTCCTCCAGACCACATGGCATCCTGCATAGGTTTTCTGACAAACAGGAGAGTCAACTGATGCCAAGTTTAAGAGGTTCAGCTTTAGTTTAACAACAGCCATAATGTCACTCAGATCTGACATCTCTTTCATCTAGGCCGCCATCAAATGCTTCCTTTAACAAGAAGAAAGCCAGATCTTCTTGGAAGATTTACCAAAATGTTGTGGGAGTGAAGCCCATAGTATACCCTTTTTTTTTTTTTTGGAGAAAGCATGAGAATTTGCTAGCACATGTCAACAAGTGACTGGGCAACCTTAACAAACTTCTTGGGCACCAGATGTCAAATCCTCCTGCTCACCGTTAGGATTTAGCTGCCTCTGCAGCTGAGCCCTGGGCTGGCTGCAGCATAAGTACTGGCTTGTCAGGATTTAGACCTTCCTGGTCTATTGTGCTGCTTCTCCTGCTTTGGGTAATAACTTAACACTTTTCAGTGGGCTTGCGAGGAAAATAATTCTCTCTTTTTTTTTTTTTTTGGAACAGAGTCTCACTCTGTTGCCCAGGCTGGAGTGCAGTGGCATAATCTCAGCTCACTGCAACCTCTACCTCCTGAGTTCAAGCCATTCTGCTGCCTCAGCCTCCCAAGTAGCTGGGATCACAGGCACCTACCACCACACCTGACTGATTTTTGTATATTTTAGTAAAGATGGAGTTTCACCAGGTTGGCCAGGCTGCTCTAGAACTCCTAACCTCAGGTGATCTGCCCGCCTCAGCCTCCCAAAGTGCTGGGATTACAGGCATGAGCCACCGCGCCCAGTTGTAAAAGCATTTTCACATTCCTTAATGAAGCTAGGCTTCTCCCTTCATCCCTTAATGAAGCTATCTCCTCAGATAGGACAGCTGAGGCCCAAAGAGCTGCAGAAACTGGCTCCAGGTCACACCATGCATTAGGAGCAGGATGAAGACCTACCGACACCAAATCTTCCTGTTTTACCAATCCTTAGTACCATCCCTTTACCCACCCTGCAAGAGAAAGCAAGCACAAAAACACAACTTATGCTCCTTCTTTCTTTTCTTCCACAATACGAAATGAGTGTTTACTGCATTTACAGGCCCTGTGCTAAACTTCAGGACGGGATCAACAAACCATGCTTTCAGACCACAGGCCCACTGCCTGTCTTTGTATGGCTCATAGGCTAAGAATGGCTCCTGCAATTTTAAATCATTGGGGAAAAAGAATCACAAGAAGAATACTATTCTTTGACACATGAAAATGATGTGAAGTTCAAATTTCTGCATCCATAAATAAAGTTTTATTGGAACACAGCCACACCCATCTGTTTACGTATCATCAAGGCAGCTTTCACTCTACAAAGACAGTTGAGTAGCCACAGAGATGGCACAGGCCAAAAGGCCTGAAATATTTCCTGTGTGGCCCTTTACAGGAAAACTTCGCAGAGCCTTTTCCTAGGAGAGGACGATCGACAAGCCAGACATGGTCTCTGCCCTTGTGGAATTTGCATTGCAGCAGGGAAGACAGCTATGAAACCTGTGCCCTGTAAATAGCCCGTGCAGAAACCGACCAGGTGAATGCATGATAATGCGAGGCAGTCCACTCACTGGAATCCCTAGGGACAGAGGGCAGACCCAGTTCCAGCAGCAGCAGATGTGGTAGCCCCAGGCATACATCGGCCTAATGCCTGGCCTAGCACACAGGACCCCATGTCCCCAGCGGCATGACAGAAGCAAACTCATCTGTGCCACAAGCCAAGAGGAACAGCTCCTATTCAATGACCCAAGAAGATAGTTGACATCCAATAGGTAAAGGCAAGACCTTGGAAAAGAGCCCCAAATCTGCATCTTCTTTTGCATCATTCCTCCTGTATAAAAGTTAGCATGGTCACTCAAACTCCAGAGATATAAGCCTCTATCAGTGCTGATCGCTCCCTCCTGACTTCCTGCAAGGTCATCAAGCCCATTGCATTTTTACTAATATGTCTCTAGTTATAACTGGGAGCTAAACAATGGGTACACGTGACATACAGGGTGGAATAATAGACAGTGGAGATCGCATAAGATTGCAGGGTGGAGGGAGGTGAGGGTTAAAAAATTACCTTTTGGTTATAATGTTCGCTATTCCAGTGATGGGTCCACTAAAAGCTCAGACTTCATCGCTATGCAATATATGCACGTGAGAAATCTGTACTTGTACATCCTAAATCTATAAAAATAAAATACAACAAAAATGAAAATGTCTCTAGGATCTATCCCTTCTTCTCCAGCTCTCAGATAAATTCTGTTGTCTCCCATTTGATTTCCTCCAAAAAATTCCCAAGTCCCTTTGCCCCAACCTGACAGGCATCCCCTCTCTGACCTGCCCCCTAAAATACTTCCATAGTCATCACTGCATACCACAAGTCTCCCAGCAAGATCATTTAAAAAAGAAGATGCTCGCCAAGACAAACAATCACCAGAATGCACAGAAAAATGTGAGGGCCTTTGGTTTGTTCCTCCACTTGGTAAAACTCAGAAAGATAATGGCCCATGTTGGCAAGGGTATGTGAAGGGGAGGAGGTGCTTTGGGTACCGCTGATAGCGGCTCCAACTGGTGAGGTATTTGCGACAATTTGGCAATATTTACCTAAATCGATTATGTGTTTTCCTTTGGACCCAGCATTCCTATTCTTAACATCTATTTTAGAGAAATAGTTTTATATGTCCCCAAAGAGATTTGTTCAAGGACACTCACGATAGCAATACATGTCAGAGGAAAAAAAGAAAAAAAAGAAAGAAACATCCCAAGTATGCTCTTTACTTCACACCGAGATTTGGTCAAATGGTCCATAATTTTACCTGCCATTTATTGTACCCTCAGAACTTCAACTCACCTTCCTTTCTGTGCTGCCATCTCTAGGCCATCCATTATCCATTTTCTTTGTGTCTAGACCCAAGCTGCTGAGTTCTAGTAAAAAAAAAAAAAAAAAAAAAAAAAAAAAAAAAAAAAATCCCCACCATTCACCCCTCACAGCCGCATCATTATAAGCTGGGAGGGGTCTTCAGCCTCCAGTGTTCCCCTTGCTGCCTCCACCACTGTCACTGTTCTCTTTCCAAGGAGAACATCAGTCCCATTGGATTGTTTTCTTCACCAGTTGAATCCCAGCGCTTGGAGCACAGAAGGCACCCAATAAAAATCTTCTGAATGAGCCAATTCCTTCTCCCATTTTCCATGTGGCTATTTAAAGCAAATGTCTACTTTCCTTCCATCTTCAACCTCCCCCACCTCTCAGATGCCTCCTACCTCAGAGGAGAAAATAAATGCTACTCTCTGCAAATCCCCGCCATAAAGCCTACGGACTTCCTTACACCCAAACTTGCTCTTTCTTGCCTGTTAACAGGGAAGGTGTCCCTTCCTGCATCTGCTCTCTCTCCCTCGGGAACACTGCTCTATCATGTGGACACCCTCCTCCTGAAGCTTTCTCCATCAGGCCCCTTTCCAGGACTGAGGCATGCTCAAATGCCTCCCATCCCAGGAACCTTCTCTTGTTCTCTCATGCCCATGTCTGCAAACTCCTCTAACATCTCTCCCTTCTTGCACAGTAAAGCTTAGTGGAACTGACGGTCTCACTTTCTCATCAACGGCTTTCTCCTCAAAGCCATCTATCTCTGGCGTTTTCCCACCATCATTATTACAAGGTCATCAGGCCTTTATTTTATTTTATTTTATGTTTGGGGGGTAGCTAAATCCAATGCAAGCTCTTGATGCTTGTATGACTTCACCTCTGTGACCCATTTGACATGAATGATTCCTCTCTTGTCAATTTTCTACCCTTGGCATACGTTACCCAACACTACCCTGGTTTTTCTTTCTACCCCTCTGCTCAGACTCAGTTTTTTTTCAGTGGGTTCTTATGCCCTTCTATGAGCTCTGAATTTCCCCAACCTTCTCATGTGGGTAGGGTGACGATATAGTTTACTGAGACACGTAAAAGTGAAAGGGTTGGGGAGCTGTTAGAAATTAGGGTGGAACAACAGGTATAAGGCAGGAATATCCTGGCTAACTGGGATGTGTGGTCATCCTAATTTTGGGCCACTTTATTTTTTTTATCCTGCCTCTCTCCCAAGAAAGCACCTTTCACTCTCATGGTTTTGAGTACCATTGCCTCTCTGATGAATTCTCCATTTGATACATACCTGCAAATCTCAGCTGGGTCTTCTACAGGGGCCCAAAACTCAACATTTCCAAAATGAGTACAGCATCTTTCTCCTCAAACCATTCTTTATTTTCGGCAAGTCACCCCCATCCACTCAAATACCCAGTTTAGAAAGCTGGGCATCCTCCTCCTCCTTCCTCAGTCCTAACACACAATCACAATCACCCATTCTCCTCACCTCCCACGTGAAGAGCTCTCTTCTATGTCTAATTACTTCCTGCTCCATTGCTGCTTTCTTCTTCCAGGGCCCACCCTCTCTCAACAAGATCAGTGCTACCAATTGCACCCTTGTCCCCTTTCCAACATTTCCACCCACCTCTCACCATCCCTGCAATCCATTTTGCACACTGTAAGAAGAGTAATTCTCCTAAAGAGCCATTCAAGAGATATTATAAAGATGAGAATTACAGATGAAGATAATAGCAATGAGGGAAATACAGAGGTTGTTGAGCCCATGCGTGATGCGGGGGTTGGCATACACTTTCATTGGGAACACTGACAGCTGCCCCTCTAAAGGGTGACGTTTGGACTGGGCTCTGGGATGACCAACAGGGAAGATCATTGAGGACTAGGGAGCGGACATTGCAAAGGCCCTGAGACAATGTGTATCTTAGTTAGAAACGGGGGGCATGTGCACATTCCCACTCCACCGGATGATCCAGCCGGGAGACGGCTGTGTGTGCTCTGACTCTCTTGTCCTAACAAGTTGGGACACCAAGACCAAAGTGATGGGCTGCAATTGCAACCCTGCTCAACAACCTCCACTGGAACTGCTTCCAGCATGCTGACAGGCTAGTGCAGAAAGACGCCCAGCGAGCTGTTGGGAAGGATTGTGGCACCAGGGTCGCAGGGTCTGGGTCACCATCTCCCTGTTGGACCCAGATGCATGAAGCCCCAGCCTCCATGAGAGGTGAAAGGTGAGCATGGAGGGGAAGCACTGGCAGCTGTGCCCGAGTGTGCGGCAGATGGAGCTCAAAGGCTGCAGGGAGCTGAGGCGAGGACAAACATCTGCTGCTGGCAGCCTTCCTCCCAAACAACAGAAGCTCTGGTGGCTGAGCCTCCAGCCTGGTCTTGATAAATGAGCCATCATCTTAGGTGGCGGCTGGGTGGAGACCCTCTTTCTAAACATGCACGGCCTATCCAGGATGCTAGAAGACCAGAGGACGCAGAGGAAGAACACCGGATCACCCCGTTTGGATTATAAAGGACAATGAGATTGGTGACAGGACACAGGACATGCCTAGGATCAGGAATCATCTTTGAGAAGAACCTCTTGGAGCTGGGCAGGGTTTTCCCGGCTCAGCCGGGAGCAGGGAGGCCAGCACTCTCATAGTCTGGGAATCCACACCGGGGAAGCTTCATTCTGTTATGGGTGGCCTACCACTCCATTACCGCCTCTATATAAAATTACATTCCTGATTAAAATTTTAGTGCCAAACATTTTATATGATTACAGACAGAAAGTCAAAATTTGCATTTAAATAGACATATTAAAAACAGTCTGCAGAGGGTAGAACAGCAAAGCAATCTTGAGGAGTCTCTTAAGAGAGGGTGAGGCGCTTGGAGGATTTTTCCATTTCTGTCAACAGACCCTGACCCTTCCCAAATTCCACTGAAGTGCATGTTGTTCTTGATTCTACGCAGGCATGCAGACTCAATTCTCCAGGCCGAGACTTGCCGGGGCCCAGAGCATTATCATTCATTCATGCATTCAATAAGTGTGTACTGCCTTGTACACTAGGTTGCATAACAACCCCCAGAAATCCATTGCCTCCCAGAATGTGAGAACGTGGGCTTATTTGGAAATAGGGTCTTTATGGATGTAATTAAGATGAGGTCATAGTGAATTAAGATGAGCCCTAAATACAGGGACTGATACTTATTTTCTTCTTTTTCTTTTTTTTTTTTTTTTTTTTTTTTTGCGATACGGTCTCACTCTGTCACCCAGGCTGGAGGGCAGTTGCATGACCTTGGCTCACTGCAACCTCCATTTCCCAGGCTTAAGTGATCCTCTAACCTCAGCCTCCAAGTAGCTAGGCCTACAGGCACAGGCCACCATGGTCAGCTAATTTTTAATATTTTTTTGTAGGGATGGAGTTTTTCCATGTTGCCCAGGTTGGTCTCGAACTCCTGAGTTCAAAGTGATCCACCTGCCTCAGCCTCCCAAAGTACTGGGATTATATGCGTGAGCCGCCGAGCCCAGGCTGGGGACCAATACCTTTACAAGAAGAAGGAAGTTTGGAGACACACAGAAACACAGGGAAGCCTATGCGATGCCCAAGCCAGAGACTGGAGTGACACATCTCAAAGCTGAGGGCCGCCAGGTGCCTAATGATTACTAGAATCTGAAAGAGGAAAGCAAGAATTCTTCCCTGGGTCCTTTGAAGAATGCATGGCACTGCTAATACCCTGATTTCAAATTTCCAGGCTCCAGGACTGTGAGAAAATATATTTCTGTAGTTTTAGGCCACTAAGCTTGTGATACTTAATACTGCAATCTAGGAAACTAACACAGGGGTCACGAAACCACTAGTTGGGACCTAAACCAAGGACTGCTGGTCTCACAAATGGAAGGAAATCTGGACACAGAGATACACAAATAGAGGACAGGTGATGTGAACAGACACCAATGTAAACAGAGGTTGGGAGTGAGGCAGCTTTCAGAAACGCAGCTGCAAGCCACAGAATGCCGGGGAATGCCAGCAACTACCAAAAGCTGGAGAAGGCAAGGAAGGATTCACCCTGAATGCCTTCAGAGGGATCATGTCTCTGCTAACACCTTGATTTCAGCCTCTCAGGCTCCAGAGCAGTGAGAGAATGCATGTCTGTCTTTTGAAGTCACCTAGTATTTTGTGATACTTTGCTGGGGCCCTTGCAAAAAGCAACAACAACAAACAACAAACAAACAAAATCCAACACAACACACCTCCTCACTAAATGCCAGGCTATAGGACGTAAGCGGGAACATAAATGACAAGGCCAATGATCCCAAGGATCTTGGAGTCCAGGGGAAAGAGAGAACACTCAAAGAACCACAGATAATCTATATGAAATTTCCACTGGGATAAATGTCATATGAGAGCTCGTCATAAAAGAAGAAGAAATCATGGACTGGGGCTTGGTTGGCTCTGAGAAGTCAAGGAATGTACCCCTACACAAGTGGTAAATTAGCTCAAATAGGAGACTGAGTAAGGAAATAAAATGGAGAGGGGAGCTGGAGGCAGTAGGGTGATCCAAAGAGTAATCCAAGTTCACTGGCACCCCTGCTGATCCCCCCATGCACAGAAAGACATGTGTATGATAATACGTCTTTGGGTCCTGGCCAACAAGGGAGTGTGTTTTTTGCACACTCCCTTTTTTTTTTTTTTTTGTGCAGGGGAAGGGAGAGAGAAGGGAGAGGGAAATGTCTGTTCATCATGGATACCCTTTGTGCTGAGGTTCTGGAAACCTCTGGATACTCATCCTCGCTCCGTCACAAACCAGAGCCAGGTGACCTTGGGTTAATCAACAGTCCGCTGTGAGACGCGCCTCCGGGTTCCCATCTGGATGCTGAACAGGCTGGACTGGCCGGCTTCCAAGGGGGCTGTCCAGCAATCACATGATTCCACACATCACAGAAGCGGCACAGAATCCACAGGGGTCTTTTCCTAGAGTATTTTCGAACGAGCTGAAAGAGAAACTGCACATGCTTTGGCATTTTCCTCCTGCCCAGAAACGATCATCTGCCTAAAAATGTTAGAGAAATACAACCAGTTTTCTTCTTTTGGCTTCGTCGTAGGAGGGTTAAAAAAAAAAAAATACTCTAGAGCTGCACTCAAAGTTCCACATGTGCATGACTTTCATTTATAGAATTATTTTGGCTTTCTTTGTTAAAGATAAATGACACAGGGAAGGTGTTCCCCCCTCACCCCCACTCTGGCAAAACAAGGGCCAATAAAAGACATCCGAGAATGACAGGGACAATTCCCTATGAAAGCCACCCATGAAGTTCACAGAAAATACCCTCTTGCAGTTGGTGTTTTGGCAACAGAACCTCAACATTTTGCACCACAAAACACCTCCTCCCCTAAGGAAATGATTTCTGATACTCCCTGTGCACACACTCCCATTAGCCTGCAAATGTTTTAAAGTTGGACCTGGCGAGGTCTCAAGCAGGAAATGTAAAAAAGGAGCAAATAAGCACTCAATGCAGCAAGAGCTCAGTGTCTCTGTTCTGCAGACTGTTTTCACACTTCCTCAGGCGAATGGATTTTTAAAACTGCCAGTTGCTAACAGGAATCCCACCTCTTCAGCCTGATAAGATAAATCTTGACAGGCTAAGAAATCTTTATTTCACTCAGAAGTTATTTGTTCCCATCTCATGTTCACAGATTAAGAATAAAAATTGATTTGACTTCAAAGGAAGGCGTTTTATAATTCAGACTGCCTTCAACTCACCCCACCTATGTACGATTACTCAATACCAGCCAGTGGCAATAACAGTCTCTTCGTTCTTATTGCTGAATGGGAAAATGTTACTTGGTCGCTTTGCACAAGAACACTTGGCCAGGATATAAAGTAATGTGGAAAAAGACATTTTCAGCTAGCGCAATGTCTTCTTGTTCTTACGGACATTACACAGCACTTGTCTTCTCTTCCAAGGTTCAATTATGAAAATTTTCTCTAAAGACACTAGAACACATAATAGATCCAAAATAAAAAAAAAATGTATATATGGCCGAAAATACTGGAGTTCCTTTCTGTTCACAATATCAGAGTGAGAAGAATTCGCTGCTTACTTTCTTAATATGAGAAAATAGAAAGAAATGGATAAAACAGGTATTCAGAAAGTCTATCCATCAGTAAAGGAATTCTTTCTAGCCTATTCAATTGCCTGATCACAAAATGGTACCAAATTGTGTGGTGTAACCCTTATTCCAAAGCAAAAGTTTGTTTCCTGATTACATGAGCCAATGAATAATTACAAGGCTAAACAATGCCCTCCATTCTTGAAATACTTGCCAAGTAGACTACTTCAATAATTTGGGGGCAACTACATATCCAGAACGAATGAATCAAGTCTACACTCAGTGTTGAATAAACTAATACAGCAGCCTTAGTTTTCTTGAAAAGGTAAATAGGGCAGATATTATGTTGCTGTGGTTTTCTAACTGACTTACTGTCAAACTGAATATTAAATCTGTATTTATGCCAAGCTGAGCACTATAGAGAATGCAAAGAATCTAAAGAAAAATCATCCATTCCTGTTCCTGAAAGTCACATTCAGACAATCAATAGAAACTGAATGAACACCTACTATCTGAAAGACCAAATGGAACCAAAATAACTTCTTAAACAGCACCTGAATGCAGTGACGGCAGAAGTATAACAAAAAAGACATATATTGCTAAATAAGACACGCAGATCACATCCCACACAACCGTCTTCCCACATAATGATCCTTTATCTTCACAATTCTTCCACTTAACCACTCCTCTCATCCAATCATCCCCTAACCCAAATGCTCTTGCATGAAAACCATTTTTCCATCCAACTATACTTCTACCCAATCTCCATTCCACCCAACCATCCTCCTACCCAAAGATCCTTACCAACCATCCTCCCATCTGACTATACTTCCACCCAATCTCCATTCTACCCAACAATACTCCTACCCAGTGATCCCAACGAACTATCCTTCCATCCAACTATAGTCTTCCACCAAATCTCCATTCCATCCAACCATCCTCCTACCCAAAGATCCTTACCAACCATCCTCTCATCCGACTACACTTCCACCCAATCTCCATTCTACCCAACAATACTCCTACCCAACAATCCTAACCAACTATGCTTCCATCCAACTATACACTTCCACTGAATCTCCATTCCACCCAACCATCCTCCTCCCTGAAGATCCTAACCAACTATCCTTCCATCCAACTATACTTCCACCCAATCTCCCACCCAACAATACTCCTACCCAAAGATCCTAACCAACTATCCTTCCATCCAACTATACTCTTCCACCAAATCTCCATTCCACGCAACCATCCTCTTACCAAAGGACACTTACCGACCATCCTCCCACCCAACCATCCTCCTACCTGAAGATCCTTACCAACCATCCTCCCATCCAACTATACTTCCACCCAATCTCCATTCTACCCAACCATCCTCCTACCCAAAGATCCTAATCAACTATCCTCCCATCCGACTATACTTCCACCAAATCTCCATTCCACCCAACCATCCTTCTACCCAAAGATCCTAACCAACTATCCTTCCATCCAACTATACTTCCACCCAATCTCCATTCTACCCAGCAACCCTCCTACCCAGTGATCCCAATGAACTATACTTCCATCCAACTATACTCTTCCACTGAATCTCCACTCCACCCAACCATCCTCCTACCCAATGATCCTAACTAACCATCCTTTCATTCAACCATCGTTTCACCCAACAATCCTATGAATTAATATTAGTATCTAATCTGCACCAGACATCTTCCTAGGCAATGCGGATACAAAGATGACAAAAAATATGAAGTCTTCCTTCTGAAGGATCTCACAGCCTAATAGACAGATAAAAGATAACCAGTAATAATAAGCGATATCAGAAAGGCAGGGAAATTTTATTCTAGATAATGTATCCTGTTGGAAAGAACATAATCCTTAGGAAGGATTAACACATTCTTGGCTTTGAAAAGATAATTTTATAGACATGTGTATGTGCATGTGTGTATTTTTTCCTAGTTCTATTTATATAGTCTATTTAGAGGGCCCAGAAGCCATAATCACCCAGAACTTCATTTCTAAACACCATTCTCCAATCAAAGGAAGGACTGCTCTGTGGAAAATTGGCTGCCTAGCTCTAGGACTGGGGCAAGAAAAGTCAAGATAAACCTGGAATATCTTCTGGTGCCAAGGAATAAGGATGTTATTTTTTAAAAACTTATGGGTTTATGTCAAAATGATACAGGAGCCAGCTTGGAGGGGTTTCCAGTGAATACATATGATACAACTTGAGCATCAAAACAAATAATGAAAGTAACCGCTTGTAGTTCATAGAATAAAACATGAATCCATGACTATATACTGAAATAATTAAATGAATATATCTAGGAAAGAAAATAGAATGCCAACCCATACATAAAAGTGTGATGGCGTTAGAAAACCATCATTTGATAGCTGTACTAATCATAATTGACTCAGACAAGAATCATCAATGAATGGTAAAACTAGTGAATGAAGGATTGACGACAAACCGGTATTTTAAAAGTCTAAAACCATTGCTTCCACCCCCAAATTACATATTAGTTACAGTGAGAAAGTTTTTAGTTGAGATATCTGAGAGACATCATATGATCCAAAGGACCGATGTTAATATTACCAATAATAGACAAATCAATACCATGTGTCTCTTACTATGGTGCCCTGGGAAAGAAAGGACATTATTACTCCTGGGGTATCTCTGGCTAAAATGCATAGCCCAATTGGAATCATAAGGAAACAGCTGAAAAACCCAAATTGAGGGTCATCTACAAAATAAATAACTGCCCTGTGTTCCTTTTGTTAATTTACATTATATTTACATATTGAGGACCCACTGTCGTGTAAAAAATTGTAGCAAAATATACATTATGTAAAACTTACCGTTTTAATCGTTTTAAAGTATTCAATTAAGTGGCATTAAGAACATTTGCATTCTTGTGCAACTATTATCAGTACTCTAAAACTTTCTCAACTTCCAAAACTGAAATTCTATACCCATTAAACATCAACTCCCAATTCTATCCTCCCCCTGGTCCCTAGGAAACACTATTTTACTTTCTGTCTCTGTGAATTTGTCTATCCTAGGGACCTCATGTAAGTAGAATCACACAGTATTTGTCCTTTTGTGACTGGTTTCTTTCACTTAGCATAACGTTTCAAGGTTTGTCCATGTTGTAGCGTGTGTCAGAATTTCATTCCTTTTTAAAAGACTCATGCTTTTTTTGTAGCAGCTAAAACAACTAAGCTTGCAAAAATGATTAGTTAAAATCAAAGTGCTCTTCTCAGGTGATGTGGCAATGGGCAGTCCCGGGTGTCTGTTTTTTCTGTTGTTTTTTTTTTTTTTTTTTTTCGAGACAGAGTCTTGCTCTGTCACCCAGGCTGGAGTTCAGTGGCGCGATCTTGGGTTCACGCCATTCTCCTGCCTCAGCCTCCCGAGTAGCTGGGACTACAGACCCCTGCCACCACGCCCAGATAATTGTTTGTATTGTTAGTAAAGACAGGTTTTCACCGTGTTAACCAGGATGGTCTCGATCTCCTGACCTCATGATCTGCCCGCCTCAGCATTCCAAAGTGTAAGGATTACAGGCATGAGCCACCACACCCGGCCCAGGGTATGTGTTCTTAAAAAATGTCAAGATCATAAAAACCCAAGCAAGACTGTTGCTGTTGTGGATTAAAAGACACTAAAGTGACTTGACAACTCAATGAAATGCATGATGGATTAGATTCTGGACCATGAACAAAACTGCCATCAAGGTCATTATTGGGACAATTGATGAAATTGGAAAACAAAATGTGGATGAGACCAGAGGACTATACCAGTGTGTTAAATTTCTTAATTATGGAATTGTACTGCGGTTAAGTCCTTGTTTTTAGGAACACACTGAAGTATTCAAAGTTAACCAGGCAACATGTCTGGAACTGACACTAAGATAGTTAAGAGTATTAAAAATATATGTGTGTTTATATACCTAGAAGGTGTAGAAAATGCGTGATATTGAAAAACTTTACATGAGGTGTAAGTTGGAGGGTAATTAAAACTTATAAAGGAAAGAGGGTGGGGGAACATGGAAGTAACAAGACACAGATTTTTCCTACCAGCCCTAGAGGACATGGAAAGATCTCTTCCCTCCTAACAACTTTAGGACTAAAGAGAGGAATTCATATGAACTAGAACTTGTACCTAAAGTAACCATTATTCCCTCAATGCTAGGAATGATGAGTAGTTGCACTGTTGGGTAGAGATGCTGTGTCTAAAACAAAAGTTCTCAAACAATGCCTCCTTTCTTTCTCCTTCACAATGTTTTTCCATTTTTTTTTTTTTTTTTTTTACTAATCCTTTCCATCTTTACACTATCCGACCCAGTAAGTTCAGCAGAATACATCTAAGGAATAATCCAATCCCTTAAAATTAGGTGAATTTGAAGTGAGCATATAAATTTTGTTTATAAAAAATGAAAATGAGATATTTAAGACACATAAGCAGTATAATATTTAATACAACATGTATCTGCTTCCTATACCCAGGTTAGTAAATATTACCAATAGATTAGGAATCCCTCAGTTCTCCCTCACAAACATATATACATATAACACATATATACATGCATATACACATATCTCCCTAGGAAATATATTAATTTGTTTCACATTATTTTCCATATTTTCAATTTTACACAAGCATGTTTTCAATTTTGTGCAAGTTATAACATATCCTATTGTTCCTTTTTTCCAATACTAAAATTGTGAGATTCATCCTGGTTTATTTTTCACTGCTCTATAGTATTCCATTGTGTTACTTTACCACAGTCCATCTTTACTTTCTCATTTTGATGACAGACTAGGTTGCTTCTGGGTTTTTCTTCTAACCTTTACAAGCCGTGTTACTACAAACATTGAAACACAGGGCATGGGCTTTTTCTCTCTTATCTATTGATGTGCCTGTCATGTGTAAACGTGGACTGGTACGTGAGACTAATTGATAACTTTTTGTTTAATGAACGGTGAATGAACCTATTGCATATGACAACGCCCAAACTGGTAAAATATACATATACTTTTCCAGGAATTTAAGAGCTAAAGCATAAGGGCATGAGTGGAAGCTCAGATCATAGAGCAGAGGAATTACTGGCGGGGAAGAAATAAAGCAGTTCCATGAATTGAAAGGAGATGTAGATGCAGATGTGCACACTCAGAGAACTGAGAAGGTCTACATTAGGAACCAGCATGATCCATGTAATCACAGGAAATAAAACCCAAATCAAAGTTGCAGCATTTTGGTATGTGTGGCAGTGGCTAGATCAGAGAACTACTGTTTGCTAGCACGCCATCTTCATTACCTGGTTCTGCCCTTGCAGACTGAAGATTCCTGGGGTTTGGGGCAGGCTGAGCTTCCAGGGGTGGTCCCAGCACCATTTTTCTGGACAGCCTGGAGGAAGAGGGATCCAGCTAGCTGTGAGATATTTTCAATATTTATCATTCAGGGTATATAATGCAAGCCTCATATGCATAATCCCTTGAAGATTAAACCTCAGAGAGGAAAAACAGTCAATGAATGTGAAACTTAAGCTTACAAGGAGAAGAGGAAGGGTACAAAATGACGGAAACAACTTCAGAGAACCTGTGTGAGGGGGCGACCAAGACATGTAAAGAAACTAGGACATTTATGTCCCTCAAATCAAGACACAAATGAATCTTACTTTGCGCTCCTTCTACCTGCCATACTGACATTGGATTGTCCTCAACTACTCTGTGGGCAGAAAGTTAAGTTGGAACAACAAGGGTTTGTGTTTCAAAGTAGGAGTTGAGAATTTAGGCAACCCCAGAAGATAGGATGGTTTTGTGGTTGAAACATAGTCTTTCCGACTCTTTCAAAACATCTTTGCTTTCTGCTCCTGGCACCATATTCCCTTTTATTTACAATTGCAATCATTCTACCTGTCCAAAAGTTACAATAGAAAACATGCAGGCATTGGTCTCCATCATATGAAAGCAAAACATCCCAGCTGTCTCTCCCACGTTCTTATGTTATTTTTATTTACATATTCACAATTTTAGCTTTACCGAATTTCAAATGCATAAGAAAATCCAAGAAGGGGCCAGGTGCAATGGCTCACGTCTGTAATCCCAACACTTTGGGAGGCCTAGGCGAGTAGATCACCACGTCAGGAGTTCGAGGCCAGCCTCATCAACATAGTGAAACCCTGTCTCTACTAAAAATACAAAAAACTAGCCGGGCATGGTGATGCATGCCTGTCATCGCACCTACTCAGGAGGCTCAGGCAGAAGAATCACTCCAACTCAGGAGGCAGAGGTTGCAGTGAGCCGAGATCACACCATTGCACTCCAGCCCAGGCAACACTGTGAGACTATATCTTAAAAACAAAATGAAACAAACAAACAAACAAACAAACAAACAAATAAAAACCAAGAAGGGCTAAACCTACAGTGACATAATGTCCTGCTGACAATTCAGTATAGCCCATGTTTGGGTTCCACGTGCTGACATCAAAGCTCCCACCTCATTCATTTTGCCCTAGTTTTATCACCTGCATTGAGGTGGAACTTCGGCTTTCACTTCCAAAGCTCAGGCAGGAGCTACAAGCTGCGGATGTGGGATGAAAAAGAAAACAGTGTGAAGCACCAATGGGCAGCATAAGGAAGACAGGGATTTCAACAAGAAGTACATAATATTGTCAGGTGCACTTCCACGGTGTGGGAAATGCTCCTTGTTAATGGCGACAGTCAGAAGAACACACAGTGGCATGCAATAACGAAACCCAATAGAGAGAGCCACTCTGATATTTTTATGAGACAGAAAAGCACAAGAGTACGGATTCCTGACACCAAAAGACACTGGTGCCTCTTATTGGCTCTGCTTCATGCTCATCCTGCAACCTGGAGTATGTCATTTCAGCTTACTGTGACTCAGTTGCCTCCTCCGTAAAATTGGGATAATAGTAGCACCTACTCCCTAAGTTTGCTCTGAAGATTAAATAAAATTATCTATTTAAAGTGCCTACAGAAGAACCTGGCACATGGTAAATAGCTATTATTTGACATAGGCATCAGTGGTCTTAGCCATCCTCACCCCCTTGAAGGGTGATGTAGAGAAGATTCAGGTGGTGTCATATTGTGCCTCAGACAACAAACCCATTCTTACCGCCTTCTATTCTGGCTTATTCTAGGTTGCTGAACACTCATATCTCTCCACAAAGAAAAATGTAGGGGACATGATGTCTGTAGTACGTGAGAAATGTCAGAGGAATTTTTATTACAATATTCACAATTCTAAATATATAAAATAAGAATGTGGAAGTCTTTATAGTTCAATATCCAAAAGGTATGGTGAGTTTAGAACATTTGTCGAAAGCAAAGAAGGAAAGCATATCTTCCAGATATACATATCGAGACATATATCTTCCAGCAAGATGCATCTTCCAGAATTTTATTTATATATATAGATGTTCCAGGTATAAATATATATTTTCTAGATATAGACATAGACACACACACACACACACACACACACACACACACACACACGACATAGTATGGCCACCATTCTTGGCTAGAGACCATATGAAAATCAGGCAAGGAGCCAAAGAAGTTAGAATGTGGCTTCTATTTCTAAAATGTATTGTGGAAAAAAAATAAACCTACAGAAGGAGGGGAAAGTAAAAACAAGAAACACCTTTAGCAGCAGTTGAAGTAGTAGCTGCAGCTCCCATTAATCAAAATGCTCTCTCTATTCTAGGTATTGAGGTAAGCACGATCTGCCTAGATCTAGATATCTTTTAATTCTCTCAACAATACAGCAAGTTAGAAATCATTTTTCCATTTTATAGGCATCGATACTGAGGATAACTATCTTGTCCAAAGGTACTCAAGCTAAAAAGGATATGGTGCTCAAATCTAAATCCAGCTTCCAGTGACTCAAATCCTGTGTTCTTTCCACTATACCACATTGCTTCAAAACATGCCTACAAGAATTGGTGAAGTGGTCTCATCCCCATGGTCTTACTGCAAAAAAAGATAGCATATGCCAGCACCCCAGTGCTCCACCTCCCCAGAGAAAGAGACTTGAAGAGCATAAGATGTACCTGTTAAGAATTTAAATGTATGTACATGTATGTATCCATCCACCCACCCATCCACCCATCCATCCATCCACCCACCCATCCATTCACCCATCCACCCATCCATTCAGCCATCCATCCATCCATCTACCCATCCATTCATCCATTACTCATCCATCCACCTATCCACTCATTTGCCCATCCATCCATCCATCCACCCACCCACCCACCCACCCATCTATCCACCCATCTACCCATCTACCCATCCATCCATTCATCCACCCATCCACTCATCCACTCATCCATCCACCCATCCATTCACCCATCTACTCATCCATCCACCTATCCACCCATCCATCTGTCCCTCTATCCATCCATCTACCCATCTACCCATCCATCTACCCATCCATCTATTTTAAGAAGAGAGGGCCCTACCAGACAGATTCATAGCTGCTATTCTGATATCACTCGCAGATTGTTAAGAGGAAAGCTAATTTTATCTAAACCTTTTTTTTTTAAGGGTGAATTCCATTTTGGGCTCATCAATTTTGATGACTGTGCCTTTGCCAAGACCTCTCCTTGTGAGATGTTACAAGTGAAGGAGGTACCCTCCCACACATACTGTCACACGTCCATATTGATATTTCTTATCACAGTTTTGAACAGAAGTACGGTGCTCTGAACTGAGTGAATATCATGAAAGGGCTACACCCCCCGTCCCTTGCCAAGTCTAGGATGGGAATTTCCCCCACTCTGACAGTCCCTTTGCCTTCTGTTATTCTCTCCCAAGTCAGCCAACCAGGCAGAGGGAAACAAAAGGTCAACTTTTTCACCCACAAGATATTTCTTAGAATGTTCTCTGATATCTCTGGGGTTTAAATGTGTAATTCAGGGTGAGAAATTACACAGAAAGATGTTTCCCTTTCAGATATTAGACAAAACACATCACATTTGAAACTAAAGAACTAGATGGACCACATAGATCCTCCCTAAGACCATATGTCTCCATCAACATGAAAGTGTATATGCACACATGCCTGCACACACGCACATGTGTTCACACACATGCTGGGGAAAAATGACCAGCTGAAAGGTCCCACTCAGGGACCAACAGACAAAAGATGGGGTCTGCTTAAAAAAGAAGCTCGCTTGGAGTTATACTCTCCTTGGCAAGGTGGGTGTTAAAAATAACAATGCTGAGGTTGCACTAAATGTCTTTAATGTTGGATGGGAAGATGAGAAAGAAAGAGAGAAAGAGGAAGAGGAGAGGAAATGAGGGAAGAAGAGAGGGAAAAGGCAAGATAAAATACAAGAAAATTTTTCACCTTGGCAAACCCAAGAACCAGCTTTAATCAGGTAAAGGGCTTTATACTGTGTGGAGAAAACACTTTTGAATTCTGCCAGCATCTTAGAAGCATGCAATTTGAAAAAGGTCCTATTTTTCCTGGCTTGCAAAGGAGAGTTGGACTTCTCAGTACAGCAGGGAACAGACGTTGTGGCATAAGGATCCAAGAGGGGTAGGCTAAACCTTTCTTCCCCTTCCAATGGCTTTGTGCCATTGTTCAAATGCAAAATACAGGCCACTATTCCATTGAAAACACAGAGAAGGCTTCTTGGAGGAATGAGCTTATTTGAACTACATTCATGTCTTTCCAATTTTTTTATATTTGCTTTTTATTGTACGATATGATTACATACTTATATTCAGATACTTCACCTATGTAGACCTAGTTTCATTTAATAAAACATCTCTTTCATTTCCTAGGCCAAAAATATCACAGAATCAGACAGACTTCATTAAAAAGTAACAAGAGGGTCTGATTTTACATGGACACAATTATTAGTTCTGTCACTGGGTGTCAGCGAACAGAGCGATTGATTTCTATGTGCAATTCGTTTCTCCTGTTAGCCTTTTAGCTAAGCCCCAGAGTGTTTTTCTATTTAATCCTCGGAAACTTTAAAAAAAATTGTATTTAGTCTCCAAACTGTCTGTTGTTGTGCTGTTGCTGCTGTTCCCTTCAAAAATGTGACACTCTTTCTTGCCAGAAACAACCTCAATTCCACTCTATTTAAACCGGCAGAAGTGCAAAATTTAGGCAATTCCAAAGAATGCAATTATTTAAACAAATAAGTAAACCCATCAATTCCACCCTAGAACATCTCGAGATCAGTCTCCAGTCCCTTTGACAGTTATTTCTGTCTCATTCTGTGCATCACTGGTCAACTTTGCATGAAAGATTTAGGGTTTTGTGCGTATTCTGTTTAAATATCTGAATTTATTTTTCCCTCGACCCTTTGTTTATGCCATTAAACCATACCTTGGGATGAAATGCCACTAAGTTGTACAACAGATGCCTTATTAAACTTTATTACACAATGGAAGGCCACATTATAGAAAAAAAGTCTTCAAAAATAGGATGAAGTTGACAGTTTCTACATTTTCAATATAAATAAAAAATGCGTTTGAAGCCAATTGAGCTACTTAATGAGGCAGAGACAACTCTAGATTCCTTTAAAGTTAAAAAATGATTCTTCTGGTAGAATTTCAAGTTTGCATTCAATCACTTTATATTGAGAGAAAAACTGTGCACGCCTGCCTTGAAGACCCAAGTGATCATGCTGGCTTCAGCCCAAGGGAGGCGGTTCCCAGGTGGCAAGCTGTACAACCTTTTAGCCTTGCTCATGTATCACACACTTAGAAGGGGGATCAAGCAACATTCTAGAGACAACTACCTGATTTAGCCTCCATCACCTATTTACACCTCGACCTTCCTTCCTCAAATTCGAGGGTGAAGGTCAATGAAGTTGCACTGCCAGTGCAATCTTTGGGCTATAACGGCAACATTCAATAAAAAACAAACCATCCATTTCCCCACAGGCCACTGCACAGGCATCAATAACAGGAACGTGTGATTACCAATGACCCAAGCTGGACCATAACCAGTCACCTTCTGGTTAAAGCCATCAGTATTCTAGTATCAATCTATGAAGCCATCCATTTACTCTGCCCTCTACCTTAACCTAATCTAATTTGCACGTTGTAACAGAAAGCTGCTGTCAGAGAGCATCAGGTAAACTTAATTTCATATGTCCTGGCACACAAATGTGTGAGCCAGTGCCAACAGATGACATATGAGCAGGTGGCCTCATATTGGACGAATTTAGCACCTTGCCTAAGTCTCGGAACCCCGACCATGTATTATTTATGTACATTCAATTTTATGAAAATTTCCAAAGCATTTGGGAAGCAGGTCTAAGTATCGTGGAATTTGTAAGATGTTTGCCTTTGGTTACAAGTTTACTCCTGAAAAATTAGGCAAAACAAGGTGAGGAGTACTTAGAGGAAGGATGGGCATTAGAGTTTCACAAATAGATGTGATATATCTCAGTTACATCAAATTTTACTAATTTTTTGTTGTTGTTGTTGTTTTCTAGGCAGAGTCTCACTCTGTCGCCTGAGCTGGAGTGCAGTGGTGCAATCTCGTCTCACCGCAACCTCTCGTGTTCAAGCGATTCTCCTGCCTCAGCCTCCAGAGTAGCTGGGATTACAGGCGCCCGCCACTACTCCCAGCGAATTTTCTGTATTTTTAGTAGAGACGGGATTTCCTCATGTTGGCCAGGCCAGTCTCGAACTCCTGACCTCAGGATTCACCCACCTCAGCCTCCCAAAGTGCTTGGATTACAGGCGTGAGCCACTTGCAGCCAGCCAAATTTTAGTAATTTAATTTTTTTTTTTGCGGGGGAGGGGAGTGCGGGCAGGACTTATTTTGTGGTTCAAATTAACAGTATCATGAAAATGATTCTGTCATGCTTTAAGTGAAAGGTCGTGTGTTATAATTGCCACCTGAACTTGATTTCTAATGAGTCAGGAAGGGTTTGCTTCAAGACACTAGGACATAAGCTCCTTGAGCATGGGGGCTTTGCTTGTTTTGTTCCTTCAAATCATAGAACAGTGTATATCACACAGGAAGTTCATGATAAGTGTTTGTTGAATGAATGAGTGAAAAAAAAAAAAAACAGTTGGATCAATAAACAAATGAAAGGTTCTTTTGATCCTGTATTTGTTTTCCTCTCCGAGCACACCTCCAGCCAGCCCAGTGGTTCTCAATTTTGGCTGTGGATAAGAAACACCTGGGGAAATCTTTAAACTACACTGACGCCTGTGCCCTCATCCCAGACATTCTGATTCAACTGGTATAAAGATAGGGTAGGGGATTTTGTAAAGCTCTCCAGGTAACACTAATTAGCCAGCTTTAAGAACGACTGACCATGATTTTTTTTTTCTTTTCTTTTTTTTTTTTTTTTGAGACAGAGTCTCACTGGGTCATCCAGGCTGAAGTGCAGTGGCATGATCTTGGCTCACTGCAATCTCTGCCTCCTGGGTTCAAGCGATTCTTCTGCCTCAGCCTCCCGAGAAGCTGGGACTATAGGTGTGAGCCACCACGCCAAGCTAATTTTTATAGTTTTAGTAGACACGCGGTGTCACCATATTGGCCAGGCTGGTCTCAAACTCCTGACCTTACGATCCACCTGCCTTGGCCTCCCAAAGTGCTAGGATTACAGGTGTGAGCCACCTTGCCTGGCCCAGCCATGATCTTTTCTCAGCACCCTCTCAATCTTGTTCCTGGTGTCTAAAGTTCTTCTCTACATCTTTTCCCCAAATTTGCCCTACTGAGCAGTACCTTCAAGCATCAGAAATCTTTCCATTGTACTTTTCTTCTCCTCGACACTGGGTCCCATTCCTTTTGAGCCTGTTTCAGTGATTGAGACACATAACCTGATAACATGACATTTGTTACTTTGCCCATATTAAATACTTTTAATGTATTAGAAAGTGGCAATGCATTGCTGAGAGGGGTGGCTCAAGATTAAACTTTTACACAAAGAGGATGAATGGCAATGGCTTGGCTTGGTCATTTCAGAGTCTCTTCAAAAGAAAAAATTACCTGCCTAAAAATAAATAAAATAAAAAGATGTGAAAGGACCCCCCTGAAGCAAAGATAACGGTCTTCGGGTCAAACAATGTAAAGAAACTAAGAGTCTCCAAAATTTCAGACTACACACTGCACAACTGTAGGGGGCGCCATTCACACTGATAACTATGTAAAAGCAGGCATAGAGCTCTGTGGCACATGGCCCCATCCTTAGTCATCTGAGAAAAACAAATGAATAGCTTCTTAACACTTGAGCATACATTTCGCAAAACGTATGATGGGTCAATGCATTTCTGTGATGATTATTTCAGATAATTCTGAAATGGCATGATCTACTTGACAAACGGTTTGTCAAGTAATAGATGGTCCATCCTTCACCAGAGTGTTACAGCTCCACAATAATATTGGATGAGACTGAGTGGCATTGCCATTTCTATAAAACAGAGGAGTAGAGACTTTCAAGACTGTGTAAATGTCAACTATAATAAAAACCTGAGGTGTAAGTTGTAAATCCATCTATCACTTGGACATTTTTTTTTCCAAATATAGTGTGGACAATCTGTTTCAGAATGTTAAAATCATCTCAATAAATGTGATAAGAAACTTTTGGTCCCAGCAGTGCAAGTATAATAGTATTAAATATATGGCCGATAACAGTCCAAGTTTTTCTTCCCAGAATTTTGGCACATCACGATCCTTCATGGAGAAGTCTCCAGACGGGTTCACATTGGAAAAAAAAAACTATAAAGAAATATTACACAATGATGTAAAAGTACAAGAAACTTCTTTGCTGCTTCTTCCTTTTTTCATTACAAGGTACAGGCTGAAATCTATATGTTATATTTTTTAATTAAAAACAAGAACAGATGCATACTGGAAATAGTTCATAAAGTCATGGAAATGAACTAAATGGCATGCTGCTCAGAGTTAATAATTCACATAATCACAACCAGCACATTGAAAATGAGCAAAATTGTTCCTCACGTTCTGTAATCACTACATTCCCTAATTAACAATTAAAAGAATGGTGTTTTTGAAATCATGGAGGACATAGATCACATCCCATTAATTTAATGATCTAATATCCTAATGTTAATTTTAGGCACTGGATGAAACTTTATAATTTCTATAAATACTATTAAGTTGTTTCAAGTGCATTTTTTAAAATATCACCAAAGTTTTTTTGACTTAGATAATGCCAGGCCACACACACAGTAAGTCGGCTGTGTATAAATATAAGGCTGGCTTATATACACACCTGATCCCTTTGTGGAAGACAGTAGATGCTGGAAAGGTTGGTAGAGTGACTTACTTGCAGAAACATCCAGCAATAGGAATAAAGCATTGCAGGACGTGATGGTGCGATGTTTTCTGGCTTAAGTTATTTTTCCTGTATCCATACACACTAGTGGCAAAGCAACAGTTAATACAAGCACGTAGCTACCAAAAGAATTAACATTTTTAGAAGAGTGTCTTTCATTCTGAGAATGTGCTCCCACCCTGAGACAAGTCACTGCAAATCCTCCTATCAGGTGGCTGAAAGTCTCCACCTTCACCGAGTAATGAAGACTACCAACAGTCAAAAGATCCTTTTTAGGCCAGGTTCAGTGGCTCACACCTGTAATTCCCAGCACTTTGGGGGCTGAGGCAGGAGGATCACTTGAGGTCAGGAGTTCAAGACCATCCTGGCCAATATGGTGAAACACCGTCTCTACTAAAAATACAAACAATTAGCAGGACCTGGGGATACACACCTGTCATCTCAGCTACTCAGGAGGCAGAGGCAGGAGAATCACTTGGACCTGGGAGGCAGAGGTTGCAGTGAGCTGAGATCGTGCCACTGCACTCCAGCCTGGATGACAGAGCTAGACTCCATCTCAACAACAACAACAACAACAACAACAACAACAAAAGACCCTTTCAGCAACAAGTTGAGCATTTGTTATTAGGGATTAATTCCTTAGAGCCAGGTTTTGGAGAGAACTCAAACCAAACCAGCCACCTTCTACAGGCACCGACACAGCAATGGGATAAACAAGCAGGAAAACAGACTCCAGTATCTCAGCTTTGCTACCCTTCATGTTTCAAACTCAATATGTCCCTCAGGCAATAAATCTTCTTCAAACAGCACTTTCTTCCCTCTCTCCCCTCTCTCCCTAAAAACAGAGAGATAAAAGATATTTTAAACCACTCTTCTCTGGGTTTGCAAACAGAAGCAAAGGAGCATATCCGTCAGCAGAGAAGCTCTGGACTCTGTGAACCCTGTTCTGAATCCCAACTTCACCTCTTACTAGCCTTGCAAGCTTGGAAAGTCATTTAACCTCTCTGACATGAGGGTAAGTGAAACGAATAATAGTATCTACCACCTGCTGTTGGGAGGATTAGACGTAATCACCTTAAGCACTCTGTAAAGAATCTGGCTCATAGTAATTGCTCAATAAATGAAATCTCTTCAAATTGTTAATAACGAAAAAACAAGACTCTTCAGCTTGATCCTTATCTATGGGATTAATTAGTGAATTATTAATCCAAACAAAATTTAAGCCCTCTCAATGACAATTATGTGGAAGCTGGCAACTTCTTTTTTTTTTTTTTTTTTTTTGAGACGGAGTCTTACGCTGTTGCCCAGGCTGGAGTGCAGTGGCGCGATCTCGGCTCACTGCAAGCTCCGCCTCCTGGGTTCACGCCATTCTCCTGCCTCAGCCTCCTGAGTAGCTAGGACTACAGGCGCCCGCCACCGCGCCCGGCTAATTTTTTGTATTTTTAGTAGAGACGGGGTTTCACTGTGGTCTCGATCTCCTGACCTTGTGATCCGCCCGCCTCGGCCTCCCAAAGTGCTGGGATTACAGGCTTGAGCCACCGCGCCCGGCCTACAACTTCTAATCTTTTTCTAAGATGAGACAAGGCCTGAAAATGGCTCTCCGCCTCTTCACATCAAGAGAAGGTAAAATGTGAAATGTTACTACTTGACATAGTAAAGTATACATAATTGATTTTGGAGGGGGGGGTAATATGTATTAGAAAATCACATGATGCCAGAAACTGTTAAAAGTCCCTTGTATGGGTTGATACATTTAATTTTTGCACAGTCTCATGAAGTAGGTGTCAATATTTCCTGGATCTGCACGTTAGGAAGTTGAGGTTTATGGAGGTTAAATGACTTCCGCAAAGCCACACAGCTGGAGGGTACATCCAGGCCGCCTCAGAGCCTCCTCTTCACCTTTACATTGTCAAAGGATTCTGGAAGTTTATGAAGCTGAAACCTCAGGTTGCTTAGACACAACCATTGAAATTTCCAAAGGTCTTTGACCCCATTAACTTCTTTTTCTTTTTTTTTTTTTCTGTTTTGAGATGGAGTCCTGCTCCGTCACCCAGGCTGGAGTGCAGTGGCACGATCTCATCTCAAGCTCACTGAAGCCTCCACCTCCATGGTTCAAGCAATTCTCCTGCCTCAGCCTCCCGAGTAGTTGGGATTACAGGCACTCACCACCACGCCTGGCTAATTTTTGTAATTTTAGTAGACACAGGGTGTTCCACCATCTTGGCCAGGCTGGTCTTGAACTTCTGACCTCAAGTGATCCACCTGCCTTGGACTCCCAAAGTGCTGGGATTACAGGCATGAGCCACTGCGCCTGGCTGCCCCATTAATTTCAGTCCAAATTTGTGTCCAGCTCTCAGTACAGAACTCAGAAAGCAGGAAGCAAAAGAGAGAGAGAGCACGCAAGAGGAAATGAGAGAGAGAGAGAGACAGAGCTTCTGCAGACGACCTCCACCTAGAAAAAAAGCTAGAAACCCTCAACAGCTCTTTCCAACTCCCTTATCCTTGGAACAGAAACCCCCAGGTCAATAATATTCTCCTTACCCTCACCAATCAGCTGGGTGTTTCTGAGGAGCCTGGGGAATAAGGAAAATTGAATGGGGAGAAGCACAGGATTTCTGCCCCAACTGTGAGCGGAATTAACCACAGACTTCTCAATCATCTGGCTCCCCAGTCTCTCCCTCGACCTCGCCACCCCCACATGCACCATTTTTCTTCTCTGTTTATTTGCTCAGAGACCCAGACTCTAGCACGGAGGCTCATTTTTCCCCAGTGTGTTGTGCAATAGCGTGCGAAGCAGTCAGATATTTGCCTGTGGCAGCAGCTGAGTGCCATTGGAAGCAAACCAAAATAAAATCCGCAAGCAGGGCAGGAGGGGAGGGACTGGGGAGAGTGAGCGCTGCTACCCTTGGCCGAATACTACTCCAAATAGAGGTCCCCAGGTGCAGAACAGCCGAATCACAGTTCAGTCTTGGCTCAGGGCATGGGGAAGGGGGAATCCATTACTGGGCTGCTGGAGGAGTGATTGCCTGTGGCTTTTAGTTTCCTTTCATAGACTTATTTCATTTTTAGAACGCTTTTGGATTTACAGAAAAAATTGCAGAGCGAGTACAGAGAGTTCCCACATATCCACACTCACTTTCCCTATTACTAACATCTTTGATTAGAAGGGGACATCTGTCAGATTAATAAACCGATATTGACACCTTATTATTAACTGAAGTCTGCACTTGGAATGATTCCCTTGTTTTTCACCTAATGTCCTTTTCCTGTTCCAGGATTCCATCCAGGACACCACGGTAATGGTATCTTTACTTGCCATATCTCCCTACGCTCCTCTTGGCTGCAGCTATTTCACAGTTTTTCTTTATTTTCGAAGACCTTGACAGTTGTAAGATGTACTGCTCAGGTACATTACAGAATGTCTCCCAATTTGGATTGATCTGATGTTTATTTCCTCATAATCAGACTGGAATTATAGGTTTGGGGAGGAAAACCACAGAGGGAAAATGGCATTTTTCTCCCAATATATTAATAGTTTTTTAAGACAAGTTCTTGCTCTGTTGCCCAGGCTGGAGTGCCGTGGTACAATCATAGCTCACGGCAGCCTCCATCTCCTGGGGTTAAGTCATCAAGGGTACCAACAATTAATGTGACATGCTGGCTGATGTGACCCTGATCTGTTGGCTGAGGATGTTTTTGGCAGGTTTTTGCCATGCAACATTGTTCCCTTTCCTTCCCTTCTCCATGCTGTACTCTCTGGAAGAAAGCCACCATGTAAAACCAGTGCTTAAAGATGGAGAATCACGCTCTACCTCTTCAAAGATGAAGGCTGTACATACATTATCTGGGATTTTTCCGCACAGGAGATTTGTTTCTCTACTTCCATGTGTTAATTTATCCGTGCATTTATTTCTATCACTACAGACTCATGAATATTTATTTTAATACTTTGGGTCCTAATCTAATGCTACTTTCTTCTGCTGTTCAGACTGCTTCAGCTTTAGCCATTAGGAGTTCTTTAACGTTGGCCCATGTGTTTCCTTGACCTACACCCATTTTGTTTTGAGAAAACTCCATTACTTTTTGGAAATAGAAGTTGCTCCTGATCATTTTGTATAAATCAACTCCCAGTTGAAAGAATATAGAATATGAATGACAAATATTAAAAAGTCAGGAAACAACAGATGCTGGAGAGGATGTGAAGAAATAGGAATGCTTTTATACTGTTGGTGGGAGTGTCAATTAATTCAACCATTGTGGAAGACAGTGTGGTGATTCCTCAAGGATCTAGAACTAGAAATACCATTTCACCCAGTAATCCCATTTACTGGGTATATACTTAAAGGTTTATAAATCATTCTACTATAAAAACACATGCACACGTATGTTTATTGTGGCACTATTCACAATAGCAAAAACTTGGAACCAACCCAAATGTCCATCAATAATAGACTGGATAAAGAAAATGGGGCACCTATACACTATGGAATACTATGCAGCCATAAAAAAGGATGAGTTTGTGTCCATTGCAGGGACATGCATGAAGCTGGAAACCACCATTCTCAGCAAACTTTCACAACAGAAAGTCAAACACTGTATGTTCTCACTCATAAGTGGGAGCTGAACAATGAGATCACATGGACATAGGGAGGGGAACATCACACACTGGGACCTGTTGGGGGGTGGGAGGCTAGTGGAAGGATAACATTAGAAGAAATACCGAATGTAGGTGATGGGTTGATGAGTGCAGCAAACCACCATGGCACATGGATACCTGTGTAACAAAACTGCATGTTCTGCACATGTACCCCAGAACTTAAAGTATAGTAATTTAAAAAAAGAATATAGAATATATATCTGTAATTAGCTATAGCTCACAGGGGTTATTGGAGAATGGTCTTAGAAACCAAGACAGGGATGCTAAGTGTGTTCGTTGCTACTGGGAAGTCAGGGCTCCTATGTCCTCTGGGCTGTCAGAGGAAGAAAACCCGGACTAACCTGCAACTATCCTATGGCTTTTTAGGACGAACATCTGCAGAGCAGAGTCTATATCAAGACGATGGTAACCTCAGGACTCCTAGTTTATTTATTCATTTATTGATCATTCATTCACTGATTGTTTCAGTAGTTAATGAGCATCTTCTATTAATAAATGCCATGCATTTTTGTTAAACACTGAAGATGCATCACCAGACTACAGACACAAGTGGGTTTGAACATTAGTG
The DNA here is from genome assembly GCF_049350105.2 of Macaca mulatta. Taxonomy (NCBI): domain Eukaryota; kingdom Metazoa; phylum Chordata; class Mammalia; order Primates; family Cercopithecidae; genus Macaca; species Macaca mulatta. Next base: position 7,630,392 of record NC_133425.1, on the reverse strand, counting down.
AGACAGCGGGAGGAGAAATGTTCCAGGTACAGGAACAGCCTGTACAAAAACTCTGTGATGGACGGAAGCAAAATACTTTCAAGGGAACAAAAGACTTGTGCAGCCAGTATGTAGGTAAGAGGAGGAAACAGAAGGGGAATGAGCCAGGAGAAGAGGGCAGGGGCCTGCAAGGTCATAGGAAGGAGTTTGGTCCTGCTCTTGGAAAAGATGTTTCATCTTGAGCCTCCGAAGCTATCAGTCAGGGACATCAACCTGATCAAGTCTGCATTTTGGAACACTGGTTTCGTTGCTGTGTGGAGAAGAGACTGGTGCAGACTCAGAGTGGAAGTGGAGAGGTGATGAGTGGTCAGAGAAAGAAATGAAGATAGGGTGGAGAGTAGGCTGGTCCTGCTGGAGACTGGTGATGGATGGAGAGCAACAGAAGCCAAAAGCTCTCTGAAACATGTTTCAGAAAACTGTTGGTATGTTTATGTGTGTGTGTGTGTGTGTGTGTGCACGCGCGTGTGTGTGTGTGTGTTGACCCAGGGTCTCACTCTGTCACACAGGCTGGAGTGCACTAGTATGATCTCGGCTCACTGCAATCTCCACCTCCTTGGTTCAAGCGATCTTCCCACCTCAGCCTCCCCAGGAGCTGGGACTGCAGACGCATGCAACCAGACCTGGCTAATTTTTGTATTTTTGGTAGATACGGGATCTCACCATGTTGGTCAGGCTGGTCTTGAACTCCTGACCTCAGGTGATCCACGGGCCTTGGCCTCCCAAAGTGCTGGGAAAACAGGCGTGAACTGTTTATGTGTTGATGCTTCTAGAAAAGGAGACTAAAGGAGAGAAGAAAAGAAGACATGAACAAGTTCTTCACTGAAGGCAGGAAAAGCAGGAAGAACACCAAAGCCCACGAACGTGTCATGTGGACTGTGCCTTAAGAGACAGGGGCACTCCAGTGTCCTTCATATCTTCATCAACATAGATTAAAGTCACTGTTGGCTTGCATGAATTTTATGGAAACCAGTGTAGCAAAGACTTTGGGGTCGAAATAACCAAGTGACACTACAGGGAACAAAGGGCTAGAAACATCAAGGGTCCTAAGATACAAGCCCCCTTTGAATTCAAAAGCATCTTACAGAAGTCTTTGAATCCCCCGAAAGCAATGCATTCGGGCTTAAGGACCCATCCTACCTAGCTCTCTAGGGCCAGCAAAGTCTCCTGACACCATCCCGGTGCCTAAACCCAGCACCATGCCCTACACTTAAAAGGGACTGTAAGTACTTTGCAGCTTATTACAGAAATCAAATAAATGACAAGTTACATTCGTCAGTAAAACACCAAGGAAGTTAAAAAATAGGTATCTAGGATGGCAAATGAGCTAATCCGCATCTCAAACAAACAAGCATAGAAATAAACAAATTAATGGAAATCTCTCATAGAGCTAAAGGAGTTTATTTGAAGATTAGGTTCTCAAACGTGGCTGAAATCCAAGTGCATTTCAGATGCAGGACGTATGATAAAAGCGGAAGCATTTCCCATTGTCCTTCAATGGTAGAGCAGATGATCTCTGGGAAAGACGGGGAGAAATGGAACTTTGGCTCCCAGGTTTACAGGAGGCAGATTTAGCCTTCCTCACATCAGAAGCATTTATGGCTCAGTAAGAAATCCTCTCAAAAGAAGAAGTTACTTAGGCAAAGCAGTTTCTCTGAGAAAGCAGCCGGCCAGCACCAGCATTCTTATTCACCTGACTTCCCGCAGAAACCCTGGCCTCTTGAAATAATTGTTTCTCATGCCACAAAGCAAATGAACCACTCTCCCGCTTTAAATCATCCCTTTTTCTCTTTAGTTCATGATTGGCTTTCCCTGTGATGCATGTTGTGTTTGCGAGCATGAAGGAAATTATATAAAAACAAATTGCTTTGTACTGTACCATGATTGCCTGGAAATACTAAATAGATGGGCAAGGCGGCGTCGCAGCAACTTGCAGCTTCGTGAGTTAATGGATGGGATTGAAAAGTTTTAGCTGCTTCCGTATGATGAATGCCCTTCGTATCAAACACACAGGATATCCTTTTTGAGCGTTGTATGAATTATTTCTAAAAGTAATGAACGACTTCGCATGGTAACCCAAAGCAAGGACAGGATAAATAGACGATTTTGTTTGTTTGTTTGTTTGCTCCCTCCACTCACAGCTCTCAGCTCCCTCCTTTGTTCCCTGGGCTACAAAAACAAAACCAAAACTAGTATTTGGAAAATTTTTAAAGTAAAATTCCATTGTAATCAACATTCATGATTGATCACTGATGGTTATAATTATTCAACATAAACACTAAATTTTGGTCATTTGTCCTGAATTTGTTTGATTGTAGTTGGGATCATTATTTCAACAAATATGGATAGTTCATCTATGACAGGTCTAGTACCATTTTAGGTACAATTGTCCTAGCAACAAAAGAAACAAATCCCTTGCCTAAATAGCATTTATATACTAAGTGGAGGAAACAAGTTAATACGTAACATTCCAGATAAGGATAAGAGCTAAGGAGGAAAATAAAGCAGAGAACATAGGGCTGGGAGGGCTGAGACTTGTGATAGCTGGTTGCTTTTTATTATATAAAGTGATGGGAAAAACCTCTACAAACTCTCAATTGTACCTTATCCATCTGTGATACCTCCAGCTCATTCTAATGTCTCTCCCTGCCCAACAGACAGAAAAAAGCACTGAAAAAGGGTAGGTTTGGGTAAATACAGCCATGAACTCAAATGCTGGTTCTGCAGTATACTAATTCTGTGCATTAATACCAGTTACGGCATCTCCCATATACTATCCATTGATGGAATGATGAAAATAATGCATATCTTGTAGGTAGGTTGTAAAATAAATGAGGTCAGGTGTGCAAAGCACCCAATATTTTACATACCTCAGGAAATGCTAATGTCCTTATTTTGCCTCCCATTTCTGAAATAACATGTATTTAATACATGAGAATACAATTCAAACATATATGTATGCATACATATGATTACACAGTTGTATATTTAGTATACACACACATGAAATTATTCTCTTAGGCTTGGGGTGGTGGCTTATGCCTGTAATCCCAACACTTTGGGAAGGCAGGCAGATCACATGAGGTCAGGAGTTCAAGACCAGACTGGCCAACACAGTGAAACTCTGTCTCTACCGAAAATACAAAAGTTAGCCGGGCAGCGTGGCAGGTGCCTATAGTCCCAGCTGCTTGGGAGGCTGAGGCAAGAGAATCGCTTGAACCCAGAAGACAGAGGTTGCAGTGAGCCGAGATCATGCTACTGCACTCCAGCCTGGGTGACAGAGAGAAACTCTGCCTCAAGAAAAAAAAAATATACACATACACACACACACACATTTTATATACACAAAAAGTATAAAATATTATTTTATATATATTCTTATATATATTAGAATACAATTCAAACATATGTGTATGCATACATACAATTACAGTTGTATATTTAGTATCTACACACATGAAAATATTCTCTTATAAAGATTATGTATCTTTGCATGTAAGCTAATCTGCCTCCCCAAGTCAAGACAGGCACTCCGTTATGTCTTTCTTTTATGTCATAAAACTCCTGCTTCATAAGTTCTTGCCACATGCTATGGTTGAAAGGCAACAGGAGAAAACAGAAAGGATAAGATGACATATCACAACTTTGCTTTGGTTGCTACTTGTCAGCCAAGTGCTCATTGCCTGTGGTCTTCATTTCATGCATTTCCTGGTAAGGACCAGGTGCCAGGCCATCTACCACTATGGGAGGCAGGAGAGTGTCCTCATAGAAACCTAGGCCTCCAAGTTTTCAGACCCTGGTTCAAATCCCCACACATCCACTTGCAAGCTAGGCATCCTTGCTGATGAATATGACTTGCACTCTTTAAGTTTTTGTTGAACTCATTAATAAAACAGAATTAATGCCACCTGCCTCCCAGTGTTGTTAATGAGGCTTAAATAAGAAAATCCATGGACAATGCTTTAGCACCTAGTAATTACTCACTAAAGGGTGGTTATTTAAAAGAGAAGAGATTTAAAAGATTACCAGTGAAAGGTCTTTCATAGATGTATGGATGCCATTGTTGGCATTCAGGCATCACCTTAGTTAAATAAACATTCCTTAAAAATAGTTAAATGAAATAGTTAGAAGTTGGGAAGTATATTCTAGATAGCACCGTGGTTTCTTTGTTCATTTGTTTGTTTGTTTTGAGACAGAGTTTCACTTTTGTTGCCCAGGCTGGAGTGCAATGGTGAGATCTTGGCTCACAGCAATCTCTGCCTCCCGGGTTCAAGTATTCTCCTGCCTCAGCCTCCCGAGTAGCTAGGATTACAGGCATGCGCAACCACCCCCGGTTAATTTTGTATTTTTAGTAGAGACAGGGTTTCTCCATGTTGGTCAGGCTGGTCTCGAACTTCGGACCTCAGGCAATCTGCCTGCCTCAGCCTCCTAAAGAGCTGGGATTACAGGCATGAAATACCATGTATTTTTTACAAATTCGACACCTGAATTTTTGTCTATATGCCACAAATAAATTGAATCCAGTATCAATTGCATGATTCTTCACAAACCTAGGACTTTTTGGAATTTTAAGGGCTTTGAGAAGGATACTTGAGCGTACCAGGGTAATTAACAGTAAAAGTCGCTCTTCTATGTGTTGTGCCAAGGAGAGATATGCACATTCGCCATGGAAATTTTGGGCAGTTAAGCTCACCACTGCCCCCCATGGCATCCCTGTAGAAGACACAAGTTCTGTGTAAGAAAACCAACTTGCCTTCCTTTCTTATCTCCTTGGACTTCTGAATTCTTGGAGTTGGAAATCTTATTAATCATTTTTCCTACAAAGTGTTGGAAAACCATGGGGAAAAATGGAGAAGATATCCAAACCTCCACTTGACAATTAGCCCAGCACTTACGTTACTCTTTTTTCATGGGAAATGCCATGATTTTCTATTCAGCTCCCATGGTTAATGCCAGGTTCCCTCTCTAGTGATGAAGATGTGTTCTCGATAGGACTGTACCTGCACTCTCTGCAAGCTGGTGTTAGAGTCAGGAACATTAGCGTAATCCTAGTAAGCCATGCAAATTGTTTACCAACCACTCATGACATATGTCAAGAAGTAAGGTTTTCTCAAAGGGATCCTTTTAAAAGATGTTGAACAATTTGAGCCTTTCATTCATCCTCATTATTTTAATTCTATGGGATAGCTTTACCAATATCATAGTTTATGCCATTAAAAGTTTTCAAAGTGCACTATTTTACCGCAACATTCATATCTGGAAGGTTTTTCTTTTTAATCTGTTATCCGAAGTTTGAAACACAGAGTGGATGGTAAACATGGCTTTGCACATCTTTTATCTGACAAAACTTCTAAGAGGTAAAACGTCAGCCTCCTTATCAGCTGAGTGAATTCCACACTCAAGTCGTCGGCAAGGTAAAGGATAACAGAAAGTTTTATCTGCTTTGAGTTCTGAAGTGCACTTTTCTGCTTTTCTTCTGGCTGCTCTAAACCTGTCTAAAATTCAGCTCAAAATAAGTATGTGTTTGGTTCAACCTCAGAGAGACAGAGGTTACTGCAGATATGAATTTGAAAGAGATAGCAACCCACGGCACAACATCAGTTCTCTCAGCCAACGGTTATTCTTTTCCATGAGGAAGTCTGCTGTAAGATCCTGATAAAATCAGGAATCGAATCTCAAGATAAGAGTCTCTTTTGAAGCACTTGACTTCCAAATATGAGCAAATCGGCCTCTGCCCATCTCTGTCCCCAGCAAGGCGCAGTACACCCAAAATCCGTTTTTCCTAGGTCGCCATCTGATATGGTTTGGATCCATGTCTCCATCCAAATCTCATGTTCAATTATAATCTCCAGTGTTGGATGTGGGACCTGATGGGAGGTGATGGGATCAAGGGTATGGATCCTTCATGAATGGTTTAGCACCATCTCCTTGGCGCTGTCTCCTGATAGAGCTCTCATGACATCTGGTTGTTTAAACGCATGTGGCACTCTCCCCACCCTCATTCCTGCTCCTGCCATGAGAGGTCTGCTCCTGCTTTGCCTTCTGTCATGAGTAAAAGCCCCCTGAGGCCTCCCCAGCTGCAGATTCTGCCATGTTTCCTGTACAGCCTACAGAACCATGAGCCAATTAACCCTCATTTCTTTACAAATTACTGAGTCTCAGGTATTTCCTTATAGCAGTGCAAGAACAGGCTGATATACCATCTCACCAAGTATGTATAGGGCTACAACAGGGCAAAGAGCTTTCCCTTGACACAAGGGCAGCATCTGCCATAGAAATGCCATGTAAGTCTCTGTATAAGTGCTTTCTACTGAAGGATCTCATTTAATTCTCCAAGAACCATATGGTGTTGTCTATACCATCTCTCTTTTACAGAGGAGACAACTGGACAAGAAGGAGTTAAATGATTTCCCTGAGTTTACACAGCTCCTACATAGTGGAGCTGGAGTGTGAACCTGGATGGCCTGACCCCACACGCACCCCACATTGTATCACAAGCCTATATCATCTCCTACAGTGCTCACAGCCAAGAGCAAAGACCTCAAACCACACAAACCCATAAAGCTGTAACCTCTCTCAGAGCACTCCTGCCTCTTTCCCCTTCTCTGCCTCCCACACTTAGGATAGCAAAACTTGACCAAGAGGTATGAACGGACTGGGTTTCCACCACCCGCTTTCATGCCTGAAGGCTTATTTCCTGCTTTCTTGTATTGGGAGTAAGCTAGGCTGAGATGCAAACGTGTCTTCTCACCAGTTTCTGTATGCTCGGCATGAGCAAACGAGCTGGTGGAGGTCACTGAGAAACTAAGTGGTGTTGATTAATTCAACATTCACTCATTCTTTCAACAAACAACTGCTGTTTAGTTAGAGGAATGGGCCAGGCAGTGGCAGGTAGATTCTGTCAATTTTGATGTTTCTAAGCACTGTCACTGTTTACTGTGAATGTATCTTAAGATATTATTTGTGTCAATTTCTCTGTGAACATAGGATATAATAATTATTGATATACAGGGACATTTTGTTTCTCCTTGCTCTAAGATAAACTTCAGTCTCCTTCACCCAGCCGTCTCTCGCGTCCTTCACCCAGCTAGCATCTATGCATATGCAAGATGCAAAGCCTCTTTCAGTTACTCCCAGGCCACCACAGGGCCCCATGATTGACACCACGCTGTCATAGTGAAGAACATTCTTTTCACAGCAACTATCGCATTTGTAATTAACTCATGCAAGTATTTGTTTAGCATCTACTTTCATGGGGAGGTTATAAGCCAAATGGGAAGAAAGGAACACGCTTGTTTGTTTACAGCTGTATCTTTAGAACCAAACATAGTATTCAGCACATACGAAGCCCCCAATAAACATGAGAGACAATGATGATGATGATGGTTGAGGATCAGAACCATCTCCCGTTCACTGTCTACATTACCATGACCTCCCTAGTTGACTCTCTTCATCACATTACTTTACTGTTCCAGGAAACTCTTGAGCAGAGTGTTAAAAGTCCAAATGGCTTTATTGCTCATTCCAGGAACTTCTTCAGAGACCCACTGACTCTTGAAGACAAAGCATTAAATGGTCACTTTCACCCTAAGATTATTTGAACTCCTCAGCCCAATGTCCTTGCCTTGCTCTATCCATCAATTCTAAACTATAATATGATCTTTATTCAATGCAAACAAGGCCTTGCATGGAAAGGCCCACCTTACAACACACAATGAAATCTCAGTAAATATCCTGAATTTGCCCATCCTCCTGGGATACCACCAAGACTCTCTTGAGGTAGCGCTCTCCCATAATTCAGTTAAGCAGAAAACTCAGTTTCGTCTTGTCAAGAGGTTGTTCTGGTAATATATGAGAGATCCAGCGCTTGACACGATTAATATCAACCATCCCAAGACAAGCCTCAATTATGAAGTTATTTCAACTCTCCGCTCAAACATCATAACCTCAAAAAGGCATTTCTTTAGGCATTATGAAGACACTGTTAAAATAAAAACTGTTGACAAATTAAATCTAACAGAGTTTAATTGAGCAAGGAACGATTCGAGAATCAGGCAGCCGTCAGAACCAGAAGAGGTTCAGAGAGCTCCACTCCCCAACACAGGCAGGCAGCCTTTATGGATAGAAAACAGAGGTGAGGTACGGAAGCAGCTTGATTAGTTACAGATTAGCCTTGCCTCATTGGAACAGGGCCTGATCCCTTGGCCGCCTGGGATTGTCTGAAGCTGGGCTGCTGTGATTGGCTGAGACTCAGCAACCTGTTACAGACGCACATTCCCAAGCTAGGCCTTCACTTAGTTTACATACTAAGTTAGGCTGCAGTTTGTTAAGTAAGGACTCAGTTGCAGAGGCATCCTCAGGCCAAATTTAGTTAAATTTAACAACACTATCTACAGCAGTACCTTCTGGCCACTTCTACTCTCTCAGATGGATTGCTTGTTCTGGGCTCATTATTGGCACTACATATAATAAGTATTCACTTGTATATGTGTGTGAAAGGAAAATACCTTGGGCCTCCCAAATTACTAAGCTAAAGGGAAAAGTCAAGCTGGGAACTGCTTAGGGCCAACCTGCCTCCCATTCTATTCAAAGTCCTCCCTGCGCTCACTGAGACAAACACAGACTTGATTGCCTCCTCTGGAGAGAACGCAACCACTTTGTCTCCTACCTCTCTGTGACCTGGAAGCCCTCTCCCCACTTTGAGTCTTCCTGTCTTCCTTTCAAGTTGTCCTGCCTTTCCAGACCGAACCAATGTACTTCTTACATGTATTGATTGATGTCTTATGTCTCTCTAAAATGGAGAAAACCAAGCTGCACCCCAACCACCTTGCGCATCTGTCGTCAGGACCTCCTGAGGCCATGTCGCAGGCATGCATCCTCAACCTTGGCAAAATAAACTTTCTAAATTAACTGAGACCGGTCTCGGATTGCCTGGGTCCACATGTGTCATCATCCGATCCCTCTTTTAGAATGTAAGCTCCATGAAGGGAGGAACTCGAGTTTGCTCCCAATACACCCTCACACCTAGGACTATGTCTGCCATGTAGTTGGGACCCAGTAGGCATGAAGGATGATGGAAGTGAGGTAGGAGGCGGGAACTGACTCTGGATGTGGGGATTCCCCTACCAGGTCAGATGGAGGACTCGCTAAAACAGGGCTGGGGCAGAAGCAGCTTTCCATTAGACCTGCCCGCCAGCCTGCCATGCCAGTTTACCATTGCCAGGGCAACACCTGGAAATGCCCACCTGCAGACATAAATACTGCTGCAGAACTGCCTCTGGGCACACTGCCTATAGGGGGAGCCTTGCTCTGCAAGGAGCAGTACACTACTGCTTCAGTAAGTTGCTGTTTAACATCCCTGGCTTGCCCTTAAATTCTCTTCTAGGTAAAGTCAAGAACTCCTGGATGAAGCGCCAATGTGCGGGCTCATCTACCCCGTGCCAGGAGCTGTTTGTTTAAGTCTACCTAGGAGAGAACAAGGAAGTGGCAAACAGGAGAATGCTTTGCTTCACAAGAATATAGTGTCTTGCTCTTCCAAACATCTCACCCTATTGTATCATCACAACACCCTAAAACCTACCATATATTGTTCTTGTTTTACAAATGACAGACTTGATGCTCACAAAGATTGTGTAAGACCAGGCCAGGCTCAGTGGCTCACACCTGTGATCCCAGCACTTTGGGAAGCCGAGGCAGTCAGATCACTTGAGGCCAGAAATCCAAGACCAGCCTGGCCAACCTGGTGAAACTCCGTGTCTACTAAAAATACAAAAATTAGCAGGGCATGGTGACACATGCCTGTAATCCTAGCTACTCGGGAGGCTGAGGCAGGAGAATGGCTTGAACCCAGGTGGTGGAGGTTGCAATGAGCCGAGATCATACCACTGCACTCCAGCCTGGGCGACAGAGCAGACTCAAAAAAAATAAAAATAAAAATAGAAGAAGACGAGAGAAAGAAAGGAAGATTGTATAATACCAGGCCGGGCATGGTGGCTCATGCTTGTAATTGCAGCACTTTGGGAGGCCGAGTTGAGTGGATTACTTGAGGCTTGGAATTCAAGACCAGCCTGGCCAACATGGTGAAACCCCGTGTCTACTAAAAATACACAAATTAGCCGGGTGTGGTGGCAGGCACCAGTAATCCTAGCTACTGAGGCATGAGAATTGCTTGAACCCGGGATATGGAGGTTGCATAAGACCAGGCGATGCCTGTCCTTGACATAGATCCTCCAACAACAGTTTCCATGTTGCATATCAGGTGGCACTGGGTACAAGAAATAGAGATGAAGAAAGACTGATTAACTCCTTTCATCACAGTCACCGGTGCCCAGGAGAGGTTACTCTGCTAAGATCAGAAATAGAGTATGCTCAGCTGACATTTGTAACAGCCAGAGACTCCGTGAAAACCTCAAGCAATTTACATGAGAAGAAGCATCTTTAATTCTCAGGGGATTGTGATTCTTAAGGATGAAGGCAAAGCCCAGGTTCATAGTAATCCTCAATCCAAAGGGAATCTTACGCATGGAAAACACAGGATTAATCCCCCGAAATAACTGAGAAAGATGACTGATTCAAATCTCAAGATGAGTCCTGCTTTAAAATGTCTCATAGGAAGTTTGACAAGCATTCGTATTAATTTTTAAAAAGTAGCTAGCAATTCAAAAAACACTTTTTAAAAACTTTCTACATCTATAGGCAGCATGAAAACATGAATATCTTATTTGGTTTTGTTTTATTATTATTGTTGTTTGTGGCAAAGATAACCCATAAGAAATGAAAGAAGGGAGGAATGAAAGAGAACAGGAAATATATTCCACTTCAAGAGGGATAAGAGGAGGCTGAGTTATCCAGATAATTATCTCAAATCCTCACTTTAGTTCTTCAATGTAGAAAGGACTTCACCAGAGACCATCTTCCTTTAACAACTGCTGAGCATAATTTAGGGGGAAAAAAATCTACTAATGACCCTCTATTCAAAAGGTTTGAGAAGGAGCAGTGGGTGGTATATTTAAATAATAATGAAATACCACCAGGATAGGGGAAGACACAGATTACCTAATAGACAGAATTTTCTACATTAATAATGACTTTTAGAGTAAGAATGTCAGAAAACGAGAGTAAGAATGAAAAGCCATTTTTTCCCCGAATTCCTGATGAGATGATCTTTTGTGAAAAGAACAGAGAAGAAGAGGGGTATAAGACCTAAAGCAAGACCAAGAGACTCATTTTTCCATCTGCCCACTGGAAAATGTCACTTCTCCTCCCCTTTGATGGATTTAAAAGCAAAATCCTTATCAGAAATCACTATCAGATGGAGTTTCGTATCAAAAATCATGGTCTCCTAAAGGGAGGAGACAAACTTCAGAAAAATTATAAAGCTACAGAAGTTTGGAGATGTTCTGTATTCAAAGCACCTGATTTCATCAGATTTCTCATTAGAAACAAGTGTCCCCATCAATGCAGGATAAAGCATTCCTCTCACACCAAATGAATACAAAATGTCAAGGTGATTAGCATAGACTAGCCTGTGAGTGGCATATAACAGAAATAACCTTGATAGGGTTCCTATCTCCAAATTTGAAGGTACGCACCGAAGAGATTTATCAAATACCAAACACATTTCACAAAAGCATTTAGAGGAATAAATGTTATATTTGGAAGAAATGGAGAGGAATGTGCATTCTGAACCTCAGATATGTACACCTAACCCTCTAACAGACGTCCATGAGGATGCCACTCAGTAAAACCTACCTAACTTCATTATTTGTTCCACCCCCAATGCCTCAACCTTGAACCTCGTGAGGTTGCTGTGCACATCTTTAAATTTAGAGACAGGGAACCTTATCAAGGTTGTTTCTGTTACGTGCCATTCATGGGCTAGTCTATGCTAAGCACCTTGACATTTTGTATTCATTCAATGTGAAAAGACTGCCATGGCAAAACATGGAATCCTTCATTTCTACTTGTTTTTAATTTAGTCTATCTCTAATTCATGTCAATTCCTCCTGTTTAATACAGCCAGAATGCATTTCCATATATCCATCTTCATGGTGCCATCCTAGTCCAGACCACCACCATCTCTTCCTAGGAACTCTGTAACAGCTTCCCAACTGATAATCCCTTACACGAGCCTGCCTCCATCCCCACATGGGAGCAGAGTGGTCCTTTGAAATGCAAATTGACCACCATCACTCCCCTTCAAAGCAGGGCTTTGATAGTTTGCCAATTCCTGTTTGAATTTTCACAAAATTCTTACTATGCCCTGTGGTAGGCAGAGTAATAGCCCCCCAACAGGGTCCACATGCTAATTCCTGGAAACTGTAAGTGTTTTATGTTTTATTGCAAAGGAGAATTAAGGTTGTAGATGGAATTAAGGTTGCTAATCAGTTGACCTTACGCAAGAAATTATTCTGAATGATCCAGGTGGGTTCAGTGGAATCACGAGAATCCTTAAAAGTGTTACCAGAAAGCAGTCCCAATCTGGACTCCAAGAAATGGTTCTTGGATTTTGCATAAGAAAGAATTCGGGGAGAGCCCACAGTGCAAACCAAAAGCAAGTTTATTTGAAAGTAAAGTGGTGAAAGAACAGCTACTCCACAGACAGAGTAGGACATTCATAATGTAAGAGGGGGGACCTGGCTACCCTATGTACAATGCTTGTTTACATATAGGATAACAAAAAAAAAAATGGGGAGATGTGCTTTACTATGAGGGTTTGTGATAAAGGATTAATTTTCTTAATTACTATATTTTGCAAGAATCAGCATTATTTAAAGCAAAATTAGGAATCCTTTTGTTTTCAAGATATGGGGATAACAGGACATTCTTGAGCCTGGGTCTGTTTAGTAAATGTTATTAATCTATTCCCTTAACCATAAATATCTAGAGGCTAGGAATCCCTAACCTCCTTATGAATGCCACCCAGCAAGTCTCAGCCTCCTTTTACCCATTCTCCTATACAAGATGGAGAAGAAGGAGGTAAAAGAAGAGTCAGTATCAGAGGGATTTGATGTGAAAGAGACTCAACCCGCCATTGTTGGCTTTGAAAAATGAAGGAGGCCACAAGCCAAGGAATGCAGGCAGCCTCTAGCCTCCAAAAAAAGCAAGGAAACAGGTTCTCTCCTATAGAGAGTTCATAAGGAATGCTGCCCCACTGACACCTTGATTTTAGCCCAGTAAGACCCATGATAGACTTTTAACTTCCAGAACTGTAAGACAGAAAATTTGCATGGTTTTAAACCAATGATTTGTGGTCATTTGATGCAGCATCAGTGGAAAACTAACACATGTCCTACAAGACCCTACAGAGAGTGGACACTACCCATCTTTGTGGCTTCATTTTGTGTCACTCTCTGTCCACTCCTTCCCTTTTTTTCTCCTGGTTTTCCTAATGCTTGTGATCCCCCAGGTCCCCAGAAGTGCTGTTACCTCTCCCTTGAATGTCTCTCTTTCCCTGGCTCACTCTTGTGTCAGAGGCATGTAAACCAGGGCAATCCCATATTGAATAGGGGCTGGGTAAAATGAGGCTAAGAACTACTGGGCTGCATTCCCAGATAGTTAGGCATTCTAAGTCACAGGATGAGACAGGAGGTCAGCACAAGATACAGATAAAGACCTTGCTCATAAAACAGGTTGCAGTAAAGAAGCCAACACCCACCAACACCAAAATGGTGATAGTAATGACCTCTGGTCGTCCTCACTGCCACACTCCCACCAGCACCATGACAGTTTACAAATACCAAGGTAACATCAGGAAGTTACCCTACATGGTCTAAAAAGGGAAGGCATAAATAATCCTCCCCTTGTTTAGGATATCATCAAAAAATAATCATAAAAATGGACAACCAGCATCCCTTGGGGCTGCTCTGCCTATGGAGTAGCCATTCTTTTACTCCTTCACTTTCCTAACAAACTTTCTTTCACTTTACTCTGTGGACTTGCCCTGAATTCTTTCTTGCTTGAGATCCAAGAACCCTCTCTTAGAGTTTGGATCCAAACCCCTTTCTGGTAACACTTGAAACTAATTTAGGTCATGAGTGAGCTAGGCCTAACTCTCCCCTAACCCCTACACTTCCTGCCCCCTTGCTGCAGAGAGTCAGATGGCCTGTTTCATGATCCCTTAGCAACCATACTATTCATCACTCTTGTTAGCCCTGAAGCCATCCTCACATGGTTAACAAGAATTCTGGCCAGAAATATGGTCATAATTAAGCAGTAATCAGGCTGCACTTTGACCCACTTCCTTCTAACTGAAAGTCACTAGACACCAACCTTATGCATCCCCATTGTTCCTGTAGATAGGATTTCTGATACTAGAATCATAAAGCTTTTGTTTAAGAATTGCTTAAGATGGGCTGGGTGCGGTGGCTCATGCCTGTAATCCCAGCACTTTAGGAGGCCGAGGTGGGTGGATTTATGAGGTCAGGAGTTCAAGACCAGCCTGGCCAAGATGGTAAAACCCTGTCTCTACTAAAAATACAAAAAAAATTTAGCTGGGCGTGGTGGCAGGCACCTGTAATCCCCGCTACTTGGGAGCTGAGGCAGGAGAATTGCTAGAACATGGGAGGCAGAGGATGCAGTAAGTCAAGATCGTGCCACTGCACTATAGCCTGGGTGACAGAGTGAGACTCTGTCTCAAAAAAAAAAAAAAAAAAGAATTGCTTAAAATGTTTATCAGATCCAAAATTCCAGTGCAACAGCTGATGCCAACCAGTTTAAAGACCTCCCACAGAGGAACAGAATCAGCATGCGAATACTGTTTACCTCCCTGTCCATGACTTCACCATGGACTCTTTGATCAATGAACCATCTCCACACTTTAGCCCTCTCCAAGAACCCTAACTCTCAGCTCCTCCGGGAGATGGATTTGAGGTTTGCTGCTCCTCGTTTGGCAGCCCCATAATTAAACCACTTTCTCTGCTGTAACCCAGTGTCTCCTATTGAATTGCCGCATACATCAGGCAACAAACCCATTATATTCACAGTACTTCTTCAAGTTCAAGGTGATCGACTCAGGTTGGGTTGCTTGGCATTTCCCTAGCTTTAGTATGGAAGTCCTACCTCTCAGGACACTCCTCAGTTCTGGAAATCCTGGGATGGTCAGTTACCCTGTCAACTTGGCCTTCCTCAGCAGCACAGTGCCTGGCATACAGTAAGCACTCCATAAAATATTCATTTATTGAATCAATGGATTTTGTTTTCTGCCATCTTTTACTCCATGCACATACATTTCTTGCCATATTCCATTCCACTTCTGATCCTTCTATCTAATTGTCTAAGTCTACCCCAGGCTGCTCCATCCTGGGAATTACCCAAATCTGTAATCATGCCAGTCTCCTAGAGATGTGCCACCCCTCACCCCTACCACCTTTACCATTTCATTCTCCTGCATTATGAGAATGAGTTCTTGACTCATTCATTCAATGAAGAAAACTTTTATTGTGCATCTACCACAAAAGAAAAGATTAAGTTCCTTTGGATACATTTCTACAAGTTCAAATTATTCTATGCTTTTGAAAGTGAACATAAACAGTAATAATGGTCACCTGGTTTGAGAAGTTGGTTAAACATGCACTCTTTGGAGAAGAACTAACTTTTTCAGGTCTCTTGAGTGCTATTGTGTGTCTTAGAAGAGGAATGGATTTGGAATTACATAACCAGGTAGCCTCTGTTGGGGATTTCTAACCTTTAAAGTACTCTTTAAGAGAAAGCCAAGAACTTAGATTTCATCCAGTGACCAAGTTTTTTAAAAAAATATTTTGGTCCCAGTGCTCAATTGTATGAGAATTTTTTTTTTGCTTGAACTGTGTTAGTTTTCAAACTACTATTAATAAAGAACAACTCATCTGTCTATTAAAAATTCAGATTTCCATCTAGGCACACCCCCAGAGTTTTTGCTTTAGAACCTACTGACTGGTATTCTAGTAATTAGCTCAGGAATTGTGATGGAGATGACCTTAGCAAACTTCAACACTGGCAAGTTGTCTAATTATTAACATGGTATTAAAAAATAGGTAATCTTGATATAATCCCTTCAAAAGCTTATAATTATGGATCAAAGGGAATACAGATGTAGGTTTGTGTGTTGGAGTGGGAAGGTATTCAAGTGAAGAGGTGGGGAAAATATTCATAAAATATTATACTTAATGGAAAATGAAGATATCTTTTTATTCTCACCACTAAAAAACAGTGATCAAAGGTATCTGATAGTAAAATGTCACATATTTCATATATTGCAGACAAAAATTACCTGGACAAAACCATCTGGATAAAATTGTCCAAAGTATTGCTCACACATCACGAAACATAACCACCAAACCTTGAGAATAAAAATCTCACTTTTCTGACTTTGTGAAAATGCTACCCACTCAGTGAGTTGGCATGCATTGGGACTGAGACATGAGCATGCTGCCTTCCTGATACTGATGAGCTGGTACCCAAAGGGTGTTTCCTCACAAGGCAGACATACAGGATGCCTTTGGAGGGATTCTCAAAAAGAGGCAGGAGGATTCCTCTCAACATGCAACATTTTTCTTATGATTCTCTCTGCCACTGTCGCTTTAATACTTTGTTTTTGTTTTTGTTTTTACAGAGATGGTCTTATAAAGATGCGTGGTGCCAAGTGATTACCTAATCTTTCCTAAGACATATATTAATTAGAGAGAAAACGGAGACAATAAGCGGTACTTGCTGCTTGACAGCATGTGTCTTTGTAACCTGCACATCTGCCTCTACTGGGCTGCTTGTAAGAATGTTGCACCCAGGTGTACAACTCTCTGTTTAGAGACTTACTTCCACTCATTTCCCCCCATTCACTTATTTCCACTCTTTTGCCATTTTGACTCTCCCAGCCCACAACATATATTCGTATTCTCATTCTATCACCTGTACACATTTTAGGTTTGTTCTGGTTTGGGTCATCCTAGAACAACTTTGGCTTTTCAGGTGGATAGCGGTGATTCAAATTACTCATCCCAGATTCACTGCTAAGAAGCCATCCTGTTGGGAAGACATAATACAGAAAGACTTGGCATCAGCATGTCTACTTTAAAGGCACCATTAAATGAGACCATTGAACCTCATAGGGCCCTCCTTCTTTGGTGTTTTGGGGGAAATGAGAGAAAGGAGAATCAACATGCCATATGGTGGGTGGATTTCTTCAGAAATGCATAAATTCATAACACAGATAAATATAAAGCATTTATAGACTCCCTCCATGTAAACAAATTGTTGAGAAATATAAAGTGCTCTAAACTCTTGGGTTCCAAAAAACGGGTCAGACTAAAAAATGCTTTTCTCAAGGCCATTTTGAGTTCCTTCAAAATAAGCATTGTAAAGTAAACTGCTCTGGATTACAAAGAAAAACTGGAACAGTGATTTGGCAGATAGTAGATTGCCAATAAATGATATTTCTTAAATATGATAAAACTCTGACTAGGCTCTTTTTAAATGAAGTAACTTCATTTGTCATGGATCACGTTCACTCAGGTGTTAAAGGATTTCCTGTGTCTTCTTTGACCTTCTGCAGCTACATATCTAGTCTTGCTTACAATGGTAGTTTGCCACTGCATAGCCTGTCCTGCTGTGCAAACCGTCTCCACATCTATCATCTCATCCAATTTCTCCCCCACCTCTTTAGAGAATGTTATGGCTTTCAGAGATGAGGAGACAGAGGCCAAGGAAGTTGAGAACTGGCAAAGTTCTCCTGGGTGGTGTGTGATGAAGCTGGAACTGAAGCACTAGTTTTAGACTCAACATCCAACCGTCTCTAGGTTATAAATCCAGCCCTTTCTATAGCACAACATGAGATATCAGCTCTGCAGGAGGAACGCTGAAGCTCAAAACTGGCTCTGACATTTACTTACCAGTGGGTCTTGACTTCTCAGAGCCATAGTGTCCCCATTTCAACTGAGACAAGATATATCAGTTATTTAAGCCTTCTTATTTGCAGGTATCCATTTGTTGGTCCATTTTCCAAAGGAGGACACCAAGGCTCACAGAGGTCAAGAAGCTGCCAGGGTCAGAGACCGGGTTCAAAGATGGGGGCTTGATTCCACTGTGAATGGGCTTCACTCTCCCAGCATGCTGCCTCTGCCACCCCCTGCATCTGCCTGCTGTGAGGGTGGAAAACCAGGCAATACTTGGAGAACAATGATGGACATAGAAAGTATCACAATGCAGGTTCTCTGTCTTTACTACATCTTTTCCATTTTGGTTTTCTTTTTCTTTTCTCTCTTTCTTTCTTTTTTTTTTTTTTTTTTTTTTTTTTTTTGGAGACAGAGTCTTGCTCTGTCCCCCAGACTGGAGTGCAGTGGTGCGATCTCACCTTACTGCAATCTGTGGCTCCCAGGTTCAAGCGAGTCCCCTGCTTCCGCCTCCCAAGTAGCTCTGGTGACAGGCGCACGTCAACATGCCCAGCTAATTTTTGTATTTTTAGTAGAGACGGAGTTTCACCATGTTGGCCAGGATGGTCTCAATCTCTTGATCTCATGATCCACCAGCCTCGGCCTCCCAAAGTGCTGGGATTATAGACATAAACAATGGCACCCGGCCTTATTTTTTATTTTCATATTCACTGCATTTCTCATTATGATGAACATTCTTAAGGAAATGTCACTGTCTTTAGGTATATTTACCAACAGCACATTTCTAGAACTTCCTCTCTCTCCTGGCTCTCTTCCCTGAGGACGTATTTGTTTAGAGAGATGCATGAAGAATACAGCAGCACACAGTACCAAGACCTACCACCTGGGGCTTGATGCACATTCAAAAATAAGACCACCACCTTCAAAGCCATCCTATTCACTTTTGATTCACATTTCTCTGAAATGGATGGAACCATCTTCCCATCTGCCTTTTGTGTCTAACACACATTCCAATGCGAGTGTCATTTGCAACAGAATCCAATAGTATAAATTGATGAAGCGCTAAGCAAACAGTATTCCCTAAACAAAACTGTAGAAAAATTTTCCTACAATTAAACTATCACATTGAAAGAGGATTTAGTTAGAAATACTAACAGGCATAATAGGTATTCCCAACTGAACTGTAACATTACTCCTGAGACTCTAGGATGACATTGTTCTCTCTTGCTTGACAGTAATATGAAACCAGGTCATCTTAAAATGCATTCACCAACCCAAGTAGATCCAGTCTCCAGAAGCAAATAGCTCTCCCTTTTTGACCACAGGGGAAAAGTTTCTTCTGTCAGAACAGAATGGCAAGACCTGGCACATATGCTACCTACCACCTCCCCTTCCTGTACCCATGGAAGACATTGCTAATCAATCACAGCACTTCCGGCTGAGCTCCAGTGAATTCTTCTCAACAGAACTACAGGGATCCTCTATGAATGAGAACGTGAGAACGGGCAAGCAAGAAGAAATCTACTTGGCCCGTCCTCTGTCTTATTTCACTCAGCCTGGAACCAAACTCCCTATGACCCAATCCAGATACACAGATGTGAGAGTGCCTAAATCTACGGGACGTTGAATCTGATTTCTCAATATATAATGACCATTCTGGCATATTTCTTTGACTTTTTTTTTGTTTGTTTTGTTTTTTGTTTTTTGTTTTTGGAGATGGTGTCTCGCTCTCTTGCCCAGGCTGGAGTGCAGTGGCATGATCTCAGCTCACTGCAACCTCCGCCTCCCGGGTTCAAGCAACTGTCCTGCTTCAGCCTCCTGAGTAGCTGGGACAATAGGCACACACCACCACGCCTGGCTATTTTTTTGTATTCTAGTAGAGACGGGGTTTCACCATGTTGCCCAGGCTATTCTCAAACTCCTGAGCTCAGGAAATCCGCCCACGTCGGCCTCCCAAAGCACTAGGATTACAGGCGTGAGCCACCGTGCCCGGCCACTTTCGTTGACTTTTACTAAAACTACTTCTCTGTGGAGAGGCTGACAAGTTGTCCTTATCTTTCCAAGCACCACTAGCCGACATTTCTCAATAACCCTAAAGTAATACTTAGATTTCCTCTCCAAGTTCTTATTTTCTTCTTTAATCAAGGAAAATTTACTCAATGGTTAAAATATTTCTCTAGAAAAACCCTTCTGAGTCTAGTCATTCTGTTTTCTGCTCCCCCCAACCCCCGCCAAAAATAAAATAAAATAATTTTAATTTACTTTAATTGTTCTTTGGCCCTCAGGATACTAAGTAGTTATGCCCTTCTATGGGTTAGCACAGGGCAGCTGTCTTTTTATTTCTTCAACTAATGAGGCAGTAGAAAATCACCTAGTGATACAAAAAATTACCTTATTATTAACCGATAAATAAATCTGACAGATGAAAAGTATCTTTCTAGAAAAGATGTCACTGCTTTCTAACCATTCATTCATGTAACATCTTTTAAAAGTCAATTCCTAATGTCTGCAATCTAAAAATTTAAACATGTCACCTATTCTAAACTTAATTCCACCCACGAAAACAAGCCTGTATCCACTTCTGATTTTTTTTTTTTAATTCTAAGAGTTTTCAGAGGTGTAGAAATGACTGGACCATTTCATAAACCAAACTCTGAAAAATCCAGGATGAAAAGCTGATGAGAAATTTGACAAGTGAGAGAAAAGAATGTGAGGTAAAGAGAAGCTATGATAACAAAGGGAGATTTGAAAACACACTGAATAAAAAGCAGACAAGAAATGGAGAAATCTCAGGACTAAAACAACAGAACTATCAGATCCAAAGAACAAAAGAGCTTTAAACAATATGAAAGAGTATATAGCACAGGAGAAAATGTCTGGCTGGGCGCAGCGGCTCACACCTGTCATCCTAGCGCTCTGGGATGCTGAGGCATATGGATCACCTGATCTCAGGAGTTCAAGACCAGCCTAGCCAACATGGCGAAACCCTGTCACTGTGGAAAATACAAAACAAAAATCGGCTGGGTGTGGTGGCACATGACTGTAGTCCCAGCTACCCGCAAGGCTGAGTCAGGAGAATTGCTTGAGCGCAGGAGACAGAGGTTGCATTGAGCCGAGATCATGCCACTGCATTCCAACCTAGGTGGCAGAGCAAGATGCTGTCTCAAAAAAGAAAGAAAGAAAAAAAGAATGTCACATGTCAAGGACATCAAAACATGACATTGGATCAATAATAAAATACAATAGAAACTCTCAGTAACATATTAAATAATGATTATGATCTGTTAGAATGGCCCATGTTCTGTAAGGTGTAGCTAATATATTGATTATCTATGTTCTACAACTTTCGCAAGAGATGGGCATCTTCAATGAAGGATTCATCTCTGCATGTTTTCCAACACCTATCATCTGCCCATCTAGTCCATGGCATGGTTTATGCTGACTTTTTCTTCTCTGAACACCTTTAACTTCTCTGAACTATTCACTAAAATAGCAGACTCCTATAAACTAAATGGTTAGGAGAGGGAATTTTTCTCCACCACCTTCCTGTTCCCAGAACCCCTAATGTGGCCTCAAAAGCCTTGACTAGATGTGTGATGTGTGTGTGTATGTGTGTGTACGAAGATGTAATGGCACACTATGCTGTGAGATGAACATGTTATAAAGGAAAGAAGTAATGTTCAGAGAATTTAAATCAACTATTGTCACAGAGTCAGTCATGTCTCTTATATTCAACATTATTCCTGCCATCCCTAATAGTTTTGCCTATTAATGTAGCTTACAATTGCTACTCAACCTGCCTAATATCTGCTTGATGCATTCATACATTCTGAAATGTTGTCTCCCACGGAGAGTCTAAAGTCTTATTTTTGTCTTAGCATTATTTTTTCCCTCCAGTGTAGCTAAAATGCCTCACACAGTGGCAGGTACATAATAAACACTCAGTAAATGCTGGTTGATTGAATTTAGCTCTTCCGGCCTTCTACGTTGTCATACAAGTCTCTTAATATTGCTTTCATTTTCATAGCTATTCATTCAATTATTCTTCCTCAAACCTTAAATGAGGCAAGCCACCCCTCCTCCCAGGCATCCACATATTAGCAGTTTCTTCATCCGTCTTCCATTTACATCTAACTCAACTAATTATTTTCCTGCTACCTCACACCCCATTGGTGTTACACAAACCGCTGAGACGGCCCTATCTCCTGCAGGCATCGCTTGTATCTTTTCAGCAGCCTGTTGTAACAGGAGTGACAGAACTATTAAGAATGTCAGCCTCCCACGCATGAGAAACTTATGTGAAACAAATGGTGTCATCCTAGGCAGGATGGAAGATGGCAGCCAAGGCAAACTCAGAAACCAGCAAGACCCGCTCCGCCCAAGCAAACTTTAATAGAGGAAGAAGAAACTGTTTATACATTTCCAGGGCAATACATAAATAAACATAATTTTAAAAAATAAATGGTAAAACCGAAAAAAGAAATGCATGATTTCTACAGGACTTAGAACATACTGGTGGCACTCTCTGATGCACCAGATAATTGAGCAAATGGTTGAGATTTATGCAATATTGAATAGAAAACAAATAGATTAACAGATAGATTATATATACAGAGAGATATAGATACCTATATTATTATATACAGATACATATATTATTATATAGAGATATATATAATATATAGAGATATATTATATATATATAGAGAGAGAGAGAGAGACAGAGAGAAATGGAGGATCCCTCAATTTCTTTCCATTCCCATAACTCACCCCTATTCCAAGACAATGTCATCCTTCCCTCCCATACTTTTTTCTTTTTCAGAGTCTTGTTCTGTCACCCAGGCTGCAGTGCAGTGGTGCAATCTTGGCTCACTGCAACCTCCACCTCCCGGGCTCAAGTGATTCTCCTGCCTCAGCCTCCCCAGTAGCTGGGACTACAGGCACATACTACCATGCCCAGCTAATTTTTTGTACTTTTATTAGAGATGGGATTTCAACATGCTGATCAGGCTGGTCTCAAACTCCTGACCATATGCACCTGCCTCGGCCTCCCAAAGTGCTGGGATTACAGGTGTGAGTCACTGGGCCTGGCCCCAGACTATTTCAATGATCCACTTAACTGTTCCTTCTGCTTCCTCTTCAAGCCTTCTTCAACACAGTAGCCAAATCAATACTTCCTTAAAAAACACAAGTATTACTAACTTCCTTACTTTTTCAGATCCCTTAATAGCTGCCCAAGGCACTTAGGCTGAAATCTGAAGTCGGTACCTTCAGGATGGTTATCTTTCTCATATCTGCTCTTTCAATTCCATCCTATGTCCCCTTCCAGGACTCCGTTCTAACCATACCATCCTTTAATTCCTCGAAAGCACCAACGTCTTGCTCCTCGCCCAGAGACTTTGCCCTAGAATGTATCCATTTAAATATCACTTCCTTGATCACCTACATTGAATGGCCACACTCTGCATACATTCCTATCACACGCTGTGTGTTTAGCTTGCAGCACTCACCGTGCTTTGTAGTTATACTATTTTATTGTACAGTTACTTATCTAATATTTGCTTCCTCTGGAGAAAGTAAGACCCCTGAGTCTAGGCAGCATGCGTGTCTGGTTTTCCCACTGTGTCTCTGGCGGCGAGCACACGCCTAGCGCAGAACAGCGCTCACTATGTATTTGTTGAATGAATGAATTGCTGTAGCTCCCTGCTTGATGCAGTGAGAGAGCAATTCCAGTAAGGAAGAGATGAGGAAGAGCATCACAGGAATGGTAGGGGCCCTGTTCTGATTCCTCACCTTTCACCGTACCCCGGATCAAAGCCTTCATAGTGGGGAATAGAGGATTTGAACAGAATCGTCAGTGACTTTGAGCTCAGTACTACGAGGGCTGCTGTGAGAGGCTTCTTGGGAGCCTTTGTGCAGGTGTGAAACCTTCAAGTTCTTCAAAACCTCATGTTTGCAGAGTCAGCCTTAGGAAAGGAGCTTGCAATCTGTTTCAGCACCACCACTACGCAGGGGTAAGACCATACGCTTTGAATAATAAGGTATTTTTAAACTTTAGACTGGAATAGTTCCCCTTCCTTTACTTCCCTATCCTTATGACTTTTTATTAGAATATTTGCACACTAAGTATTAAACTACAGATATGTAGTATTAAACTACAGACACACACTATAGTATAGTATGCTCACGTTCCTCATCTTTCTTTGCATGGGGAAGAAGGGAAAGATGAAGGAAAGCTACACATTAGAAGTCGATATTTTTTAAATCATACCACTCATCAACTTCATCCCTCTTTTTGTTGTTGTTGTTGTTATTTGTTTGTTTGTTTGAGACAGAGTCTCACTTCTGTTGCCCAGGCTGGAATGCAGTGGTGTGATCTTGGCTCACTGCAACCTCTGTTTCCTGGGTTCAACTGATTCTCCTGCCTTAGCCTCCCAAGTAGCTGGAATTACAGGTGTGTGCCACCATGCCCAGCTAATTTTTCTTTTTGTATTTTTAGAAGTGACATGGTTTATGTTGGCTTGGCTGGTCTCGAACTCCAGACCTCAAATGATCCACCCGTTTTGGCCTCCCAAAGTGCGGGGATTACAGGCATGAGCCACCAGGTCCAGCCTTCACCCACCTTTTGAAGAGGTGGAGTTGTAAATATAACCTAGACATTAGCTGAGGTCTCCAGGCACCAGAATCCTCAAATCCACCTTCTGATGAAGACAATCATCTTTGTCACTATTTCTTTGATGAGACTTATAGTCCCACTGGCACTTTTGTCTCAGAGTTCTGCACATAGAAAGAGTTTAGTACAGTGGTCAAGAATATAGACTCCAGAGTTGAGATGGCTGGAATTCAAACTCAGCTCCAGCTTTTGCATACTGTCTGACTTTGAGCAATCCATGTATCCTCTTCCAGTTCCAGTTTTCTCATCTGTAGAAGAGTAATAACTAGCAGAACCTATCTCACTCAGTCATTATAAGGATGAAATGAGGTGACGCTTGTAAACTTCTTAGTACACAGCCTGGTCCATGAGCAAAACTCCCATGGTGTTAGCTGCTATCTTAAGAATTACTAGGAACAACACCTGCTGTCCACTTCATGGAGTCAGGTAGGAATTCAGCACTTCAAATAACTTCCATCTTTCATCATTCTCAAACCGTTTCAAGTGTGAGTTTTGAAAAGAACGGTTAACTTTAGGGGAAAGGGTAGGAAAGGGCACACGGAGTCCGGGAGATTGGCTGACCACACAGCAAACCACTTCAAACTGAACTTCAGAACCAGCTACTGGTTTCCTAGGAGCTCTTCCTTTCACATAAACATCTGATTCCCACCCACGTGCTGGTTGGATCCTTACCTTTCATTTCCTCTCTTCTCTCTTCTTCCTTATCAGAGCACAAGGTTTTCTCTGACACAGCAGAGCAGTAATCATGACTCCCTTTTGCTGAAATGATCACTGCCCAAGCTATACTCCCCGGGTCCCACTCTCTGTACTAAAAGGTTTATCCCTAACAGACATCCCCTCCTCCCAAAAAGGAATTTTTAATCTTCACAAGAGACCTGTGGGTTCCTATTGTCATCCTCATGAGAGAAGACGAAACTGGAGCTGAGAAGGATTAAGTAACTTTCCCACTTTGCATACATGGTGAATAGAAAGCCAAGATTTGAATCCTCATTTGTTTGTCTCCAAGGCTGTGCATTTTCTACTGGGACTGCTGCTTCATTCATTTAAATCTTAATGAACTACTAGATGTGACCCACTGAGTCTATTGAGCATAAACACCCAAAAAGAACCCCAGCTTATTTGACCTCACAATGAGCAACATTAAAAAAAAAAAAAAATTTCCATAGGTTTTTTAGGGGGGGAACAGGTGGCATTTGGTTACATGAGTAAGTTCTTTAGTGGTGATCTGTGAGATTTTGGTGCACCCATCACCTGAGGAGTATACATTGAACCCAATTTGTAGTCTTTTATCCCTCATCCCCTTGCCACCCTTTCCCCTCCAGTGCCCAAAGTCCATTGTATCATTTTTATGCCTTTGCATCCTCATAGCTTAGCTCCCACTTATGAGTCAGAACATATGATATTTGGTTTTCCATTCTTGGGTTACTACACTTAGCATAATAGCCTCCAGTCCCATCCAGGTTGCTGCAAAAGCCATTAATTCATTTCTTTTTATGGCCGAGTAGTATTCCATTGTGTATGTGTGTATACAGTTTACATATATACACACACACATATATAAGTATATACACATATACACACTCTCTCTCTCTCTCTCTCTCTCTCTCTCTCTCTATATATATATATATATATATATAGAGAGAGAGAGAGAGAGAGAGAGTGTGATATATATATATATATATATCTCACAGTTTCTTTATCCACTCGTTGATTGATGCGCATTAGGGCTGGTTCCAGATTTTTGCAATTGCAGACCGACAATGCACAACCTTTATACATTTCCACCTAGATACTTTTCAGAAGCTATTGTCAGAGTGTACGCCCCCTAAAACTAGACTGGGACCACAGTGCATGCAACAAAGTTCTTATACATGAATTTACGGATAGAACAGTAATCCACAGGACTGGAGAACCATTAGACCCCTCATTTCCACCCTCTCCTAATCCTTGTTGAGAAATAACATGGCATTCATCTCAGATCAGTCAAGGAGAGAGGCTCCTGGCTTGAGTCTGTATCAGAAATCATGTCTTGTACCAGAATCCATGTATTCCAAAACTCTATTCTCTTTTCTTGGACATTATCATGTCATAGAGCAATGAGTTATTTTCTAACCAAGATTCCCTCTCTATTCTGTGAGTTTCTTAAAGGTATAGATTCTGTTTGACGCATATTGTAACTCATTACCTAGTTCCTCTTAAATATAATCTGAGTCTTCATTATGGGCAAAGAAACAATATACAGCTAAGAGCAGAAAGCCCAAAATACAATGAACTGACTATAAATGAGCAACATCCATTAAAAAATGAGTTAGCAAAATACATCCAAAGTCATAAAGATGCTTCTATCCTTTGACTAATACTTCTCAGGCACCTACCCCAAAGATGAAAACTCTATAGGTGCTAAGTAATTAACCCTAGTGATTCTGGTATTAGTGAGGAAAGTAGAAACTACTAGATATTCTAAGATAAAGGAGAAAAACATCATCCTGATGATATATCGTGTGGCTATTATAATGATGATCGCAGGGAATGAGAGAGCAATGTGAATAAAAAACAATGCTTAAGCAGCTTCAGGGAAGAAATAATAACACAAATCACAAGCCCGTGATGACCATAGCTTTGGACCATATACCTGGACAGGGATTGCAGAGGAAAGTGGAGAAGGAATGACAGTGGCTTGTGGACAGTGGTGCATGTTAGAGTCATTCAGGTGCAGGTGAATCTCATTTCCTCCATGTCTTCAGAGAGTTGTCTGTGTGATAAGTTTAAAATGAGCACAAAGAAGGTCACTGAGATGTGGATTCTGTTCCAAAATGAAAGACGAGCATTTGGAGCACAGCCTCCAGGCGAGAAAGCCCAGCTTTGCATGCAAGACATGGAGTTCCCCTTCCTGAAGCCAGACCTGCGCTGGCTGTAGCGTGTGATTATGCTCTCGGGCCATCTGCTGCGGGGTTGTGAAGGCAGTCGTGTGTCCTCCTGCCTGGACGTCAGGGAGGACACCGATCACTAGTCAATCTGCTTGAAATTGCCTCCTATGATTAGTGTGTAATGACTCAGGTAGGTCATGGCCACGGACGTTTCTGTTATTAATGCATTAGCAGCTGCAAATGGGCATTGATTCTGCACAGAGTGCAGGTTTATGGACTTAGTGGGAGAGTCTGCCCCTGTGAAGCGTAAATGGTCATTGCTGGGAGAGGAAACAACTCTGAGAGGGCAATGTCCTCTGAGAAGGATGAAGAAAGCCAGCTAGGTTAGAAAGGAGAAAACCTGGGCTGGGACAAAGAAAGAGAAAGAAGTACTTATATCTGGGATACTCACTCCTTGGTCCTCTCTCACATCTGAAATCCAGCTAATCACATCCTTACATTCTTGAGCCCTCCCTGGTATTGGTTAGTCAGTGACAGTTAATCTAACATGGATTATTTTATTTAAAGTTTTATCTTCCAATGTTATCATGAGTGTACAGCACCATGTCTGTCTGTTCACTATTATGAAGGAAGGAAGGAAGGAAGGAAGGAAGGAAGGAAGGAAGGAAGGAAGGAAGGAAGGAATGATGGCATTACCAAGATAAGAATGTTGACTTCTATATCAATGACATAGTAACTTGAGCTGGAATGTGCCACCATGCAGTTTTGCAAGACAATTTATTCTCCTGAAACAGAGGGACAGAGGTCCAATAAGAGTGAACCAATTTTCTGCCAATGCATATGCACGTACACACACACACACTCATGCACACAAGTCAATCAGTGGGAGAGGACATCCGTTCTCAGTATATAATTATTCTGAACAGCAATAACAGCAATCATTGTTACCATTTACCGAGTACCAACTGTAAGCCAGACAGACAGTTGGGTTGGTATTTTCTGAAGCAAGGCTCTGCAAATAACCACCTGAATTCAAAAGAAACTAGGCATATATTTTAGGAAAATAAAAATATTCTGGCTATCTATACATGGACAAAGTTTGTGTTTTTCTTTTTGCTTTGGAGCTTCTCAAAAGTTGGAAGAAATTTCTAGCCTCCCGCATTTGGAAAAACCAAATTCCTGTTTCCATATCCTATTAACCAGCCTATTTTACCAAAATTTTGGTTCACCCTTTGTGACTTCCATAGTCTTCTGCAGGGACCATCAGTAGGAATCAGGTGATTCCGGATTCACCAGCGTCTTCAGAAAACAACCCTACATCCTCAGGTTGAGCTGAGAAAGCAAGCAGAGCTACTCTTTAATTGAAATGAAGGGATTCAGCAGAAATATCATTACCGTTTTTCTTCAGTTGGTAAATGGTGAATGATAACAATAAACACAAAGATTTCACTTCATAAGTGTTAAAGCCAATAGAAGGTGAATGCAGGTGAAATTTGCTTTCATTATCTATAATTCTTAGTTTACTTTTTTTTTTTTTTTTTTAATCAGACAGGGCTTGGCTGCCTCCAGGCTGGAGTGCAGTGGCACAAACAGCTCACTGCAGCCTTGGACTCCTGGGCTCATGTGATCCTCCTGCCTCAGCTTCTGAAGTAGCTGGGAGCACAGGTGCACACCACCATGCCTGGATAATTTTTTAAACATATTTTGTAGAGATAGGATGTCACTGTGTTGCCCAGGCTGGTCTCAAACTCCTGGTCTCAAGTGATCCTCCCACCTCAGCCTCCCAATGTTCTGGGCTTATAAGCATGAGCCACCATGCCTGGGCACCTTTCCTGTAATTCTTTACAACAACCCAGGAGTGTGGATCAAATGACATTAATATTAGTTTCTCACTATAGCAAAGAGAAAGCAAAATGTCTGTACTGATTTAGTTGCAAACCTAACTTAGCTACATAGTACACTCTCTTCTACAAGAGAAAATGGGCTAATTTCTGTACACAGGTGGGCCAGGGAGGGACTGACTGCTTCTGGTCATAACTCCTCCATCTCTGTCTTGCTGAGATAATGATACTTCCCTTCAACCTTCTCTTCTGTGGCCTAGTTTCTATATCTTTTGTTTGTTTTCCAAATTCCAAGTTAGATGGGGCCCTAGTTAAACACCATTTGATATAGAGAATGTGTCCTCCCCCAAATCTCATGTTGAATTGTAATCCCCAACACTGGAAGTGGGCCAGGTAGTAGGTGATTAAATCATGGGGGCAGTTTCTCATGAAGAGTTTAGTACCATCCCCTTGGCACTGCCCTTGCAGCAGTGGGTGACTTGTAACAACATCTAGTTGTTTAAAGTGTGTGGTGCCTCCTCTCCCTCTCTTGCTCCTGCTCTGGCCGTGTAAGACATGCCTGTTCCCCCTTTGCCTTCTGCCATGATTGGAAGTTTCCTGAGGCTTTCCCAGAAGCTGAGCAGATGCCAGCATCATGCTTCCTGTACAGCCTGTGGCTCTGTAAGCCAATGAAATCTCTTTTCTTTATGAATCACCCAGTCTCAGGTATCTCTTTATAACAAAGTGAGAACAAACTGACACTCCATTCTAGTTCAACTCCTCATCAGTACTGCAATGAGGAAACTGAAGCCAGATTGGTCAAATGTGTTGCTAAGAGTTATGTGGTTCTTGTTTGTGGGAGCAAAATGAAGTGTACCTGTGAACACAGAGCATGAACTATGGAGACTCAGAAGGGTGGGAGGGTGTGTGATGGTTATGCTAAAAGCCCAGAGCTGGCCAGGTGTGGTGGCTCATGCCTGTAATCCCAGCACTTTGGGAGGCTGAGGCGGGCAGATCAGTTGAGGTCAGGAGTTTGAGACCAGGCTGGCCAACACGGCAAAATCTTATCTCTACTAAAAATACAAACACTAGCTAAGCATGATGGCACACGCCTATAATCCCAGCTACTTCAGAGGCTGAGGCACAAAAATAGCTGGAACCTTGGAGGCGGAGGTTGCAGTGAGCTGATATCACACCACTGTACTCCTGCCTGGGTGAAAGAGTGAGATTCTATCTCAAAAAAACAAAACAAAACAAACAAAATGAAACAAAACAAAAGCCCAGACTTCACTACTATGCAACACATCCATGTATGGAAACTGTACTTGCAACCTTCAAATTTATACAAATTTTAAAAATTAAAATAAATAAATAATGTTCTCAAAAGACAGTTGTGTGGTCAATTCACAAGCATTGCTCCCTTTATCTTTCAAAGACTGATCTAGATTGGGGGTGTGCGTGTGGTGGGGGGTGCCGCCAGCAGTCATGGATGACATAAGAATAATTTAAAAGTACAAAGAGTGTGATCAGCATTCACAGCACTAATTCATGCAACTCAATGAACAACTCATTCAAAGTATGTACCTGCTTGCCACTTTTGCAAGTGCTAAGGATACAGAAGCAATTAACACTGACACATCCCATGCCCTCAGAACTCCTCCAGTCCAGTGGGGAAGGCAGACTGTGCACACCCAGTAAAAGTGGTCATCAGGGAGCGTCATGAGCACCACGGCAGATTTTAACTGGGTGATATGATGGAGAAGAACAAGGCTGACAGTGGGGTGCTGCCTGCGCTTCCCTGTTCCTTACCCATCCTACTACCATACACACCTTCCTTGTAACTTCCATTCTTTATTATCCTCCTCTGTCCTAACAATAAAGAAGCAGAAGGAATTGTTATTTCTTCTTTTATCTCTCTGCCTTCTCTCTCTTTCTCTCTGTCTCTCTCTCTGCCTTCTCTTTCTCTTTCTCTCTCCTCCTCTCTCTCCCTCCTCCCACGCTCATCTACACATTCAATCAAAAAAAAATTTGCAGAGTTCCTGCCCCTTATATAGCAGAGGGAAGCTGGGAAAAGAGCTCTGCTATGCAGCAGCTTAGGAGAGGTAAGAGATATTCATAGGGAAAGTGGAAACAAGTCTGTGGGGGTGGTTGGTGGCTAGGGAAGTGTCAAAGCAAATGGGATGGTCAGTGAGCATTATCTAGATGAGTTTGTCCTTCCAGACCACAGACTCTAAATGCAGCTGGCATGAAACCCACCCTGTGCCTGGCCTTGAATTAAGGTAATGCCCTAGGTCATGCCTGCTCTCGTTCTCTCTCCCTCTTGTATTCCAACTGGTGCCTTTTAACCTCTTCCACTTCCAACCCATCCGCTGAATTTTGCATGTGAGAGAAATGCATCTCCCTGGAAGGCAATCATTGCTGTTTCTCTTTCGATACCTCCTTACTCTGTTCCACTCTTACCTGTTCCCCTCAAACCCTGATTCTAAAATATAATCATAGGGTCAACTTTCTACCTTGAAAAGTGGCTTAGGATTTTCTTTATCCTACAAGGGGCAATCAAGTAGCTGAAATAAACAGAGAAAAATTCATTATCGGGAGGGCTTGACAGAGATCTATCCAGAAGTGTAGACTAAAAGAATAGGAAAGGATATTCCAGCTGGTGAGAACAAGTGTAGCAAGTGCTTGGAGCTGAGAACTGAACATATTTAGATATCAAGAGATCAACTTGCCCAGA
This sequence comes from Macaca mulatta, assembly GCF_049350105.2. NCBI lineage: Eukaryota > Metazoa > Chordata > Mammalia > Primates > Cercopithecidae > Macaca > Macaca mulatta. The sequence goes on along the minus strand of NC_133425.1, from coordinate 7,598,398 downwards.
TGGAATAAAATGTATTTGGGATTCATGGAGAGAAGACAGAATGTTAGGCAAAGATGAACTTATTGAACAACCAACTAGATGATATTCATGTTTCAAGAATATTAGTCCTGCAATCTGTTGGCTGGGATCCAGGGGAGGGTGGCTTTAGGTATGAAGACTACCTAAAAAGAATTTCCAGATATTTAAGTAAGAAGTCCCTGGAGCAATATACCAACAGAGGGAATGAAAAGAAGCCTCCTAGAAGATACAGATAAAACACTCACCTATCACTTGGTGGTGGATGAAAAACAAGACAATGTCAGTAAGTAAAGCTTGGGACTGAGGTTCCTGGGAAGAGAGTGGTACCCATGGGTGAATGAGTGAGATGCGGACTGATTTCAAGTGTTATGCATTGGGAGCCTTAAGTGACAGAAAGAAATAAGTGAAGATGTACAGCAATCTGTGCTGCATATGCCATTAGGAATCAGTGATAGATAAGGAGTCTGTTACTCTAGACCTATCAATGTAGAAGTGAAAGCTTTGAAGACGAACAATGAGGAAATAAAATCCAGCTGTCAGAAAGACCCATACTGGTCTTTCATCTAATGTTGATGTTACATTTCTCTCACACAACACCCCCATCGAAAGCTGAGATGCATTTATCTATCTCTTCATCCTTCCATCCCTCTATTTGCTAGACCATTATTATATCCAACAAGTACTGATGGTCAGCTATGGGGCAGCACTACAGTAGATGCCGTGGAAATAATCAGAGGTGATACACTATTTGAATAATCAGCATGCATTAGGCACCAACCAGCTAGAACAGACAAATGCTGTGGCATTGAGCACAGTCCCAGGGGACCATTAAACCTTTAGTTCTGGATCAAGGGTAAATGCAAGGAAGCAGAACATATGGAACGGCAGGGAATAGAGGACACTTTGGGGTTTGAGACAGTAGCAATTTATCAATCAGAGTCTTAATTGATCTATAACAGATAAGTGTCAGCCTAGGTACAAGGGCAGACAATTCCGACTTAGCCCCTGTATTTATAAGGCTGCTAGTCTAAAGCCATCCTATACAACAATACAGTAGCAGGTTACGAGCCACATGCTCTTAAATTTAAATTAATGAACTCTCCTGACACAAAGAAATGATAAATATTTGAGATGATAGATAGGCTAACTACACTGACCTGATTACTATACAGTATATGTATAGAAACATCACTATGTGCCCCATGAATATGTGCAATTATTATTTGTCAATTAAAAATAAAGTAACACATTTATGTTACTTTAAATAACATGATGGCTCACGCCTGTAATCCCAGCACTTTGGGAGGCCGAGGTGGGAGGACCACCTAAGGTCAGGAGTTTCAGACCAGCCTGGCCAACATGGCGAAATCCAGTCTCTACTAAAAATACAAAAATGAGCTGGGCGTGGTGGAGGGTGCCTGTAATCCCAGCTACTTGGGAGGCTGAGGCAGGAGAATCGCTTGAACCCGGCAGGTAAAGGTTGTAGTGAGCTGAGATTGTGCCACTGCACTCCAGCCTAGGTGACAGAGTGAGGCTCTGTCCCATAAATAATTATGATAACAACATTAAAGTAACAAATTTTTTTAAATAACATTTTTTTAAAAACCACTTAGTTTTCAGTTAGTTTTCAGGTGTAATAGTCACATTTCAAGTGTTCAATTGCTCCATCTGGCTGGTGGTTACCATATTGAACAGCAGCACAGATAAAGAATATTCCTTATCTATTCTCTTAGCAGGGTCAACTATGTAAGGTGATACGTATGTTAAGTAGCTTGATTGTAGTAATCATTTCACAAGGGATACGTACATTAACATGTCTCATATATACCTTAAATCTATGCAATTTTAAAAAATTAAATTGTATTTTTATTTCAATACTTTTGGGGTACAGGTGGTTTTTAGTTACATGGATAAGTTCTTTAGTGGTGATTTCTGATATTTTGGCTCACCGCCACCCAAGCAACTCATAACCCAAGCAGTGTACACTCTACCCAATACTTAGAAAACCTCCCAGTTTTCAGGAAATGCTGAAGCCTGAACTTCAAAGGCATGAAAAGATAGATGTGGCATGTAGGGAATTAGACATGGAATTTCCTTTCTTATTAGGAACAAAAGCTGCAAGTCTTATCTCCTGTGTGACACAAGCATTAGCTGATCAGGGTTACGCTAAGTCATTCTAAGGTAACTAACAGCTAATACACCATCTTTCTAGTTCTTTCTATCTCCGCCTCCTTCTTCTTCTCTGTACCCTCAACCTCCTCCCAACCTTCCCCCTCTGAGTCACCAAAGCCCATTATATTATGACTATGCTTTTGAAATAGATGCAATTCTTACTTGTCAATAATACCTCAGTAAGACTTGGAGAAAAAAAATATTCCTATAATCACAGAACTGGTGTATTGGATAACACTAGACCAAAGAAAAAGAAAAAAATAAAGTTTGCACAATTAATTAATGATAAACGTGATGCAGCATGCCATGGGATTTTTAACCTGACGGGAAAATAGAGATCAAGGAAGACTTCTCTTGGAAGTTAAATTTTCAAGTTGTAGAAAATCATGCTGAGGCTTAAGTTCCACCACTGACCCTGCTACTATAAGCTTTCTGTGACTTTCCTCTTAGCACACAGATAACAACAAAGGGATGTGGAGAGCTAGAAAAAGATGCTGCTTCCTGGGAGCTCACTCTCTTACATCATGTGCATTGGCCAATCTGTTCTTCTAGACCTGTCAAAGTAGAAGTGAAAGCTTTGAAGAAGAATATTGAGGGAATAAAATCCAACCATCAGAAAGACCCATACTGGTCTCTTGTCTAAGGTCAATGCTATCTTTCTCCCGTTTACACAATACTCCATCAGGAGTTAAGATGCACTCATCTACCTATTCAGTTTTCCATTCTTGTACCTGTCTGACTATCATTATATCCTGCAAGTACTGATGGTCTACCAGCACTACAGTAAATGCTATGGGTATCATCAGAGGTGATATACTATTGAACAATCAGCAATCCAAAGGGTCCTGATGCAAAGGAAACATTCTGGAAAAAAATAAACAAGAATAACCAAATTTTGGAAGCAGGAAATGAAAATTAATTTTCTGAAGCCAATGGAGACATCAAAACTCTGATTCAGACTAAAATATGGCATTCTTCCCAACATCAGCCCAGGCCCAGTGTCAGCCATGAACAAATTCCAACTATTAAGTCATCGCTCCCTCTAAAATCCTGCAAGAGACTGGAGCAATTTCTCCACCAGCATGTATCCAACATGTTATGGGTGAAGAGCACACAAAACCCAGGCATGTGGCCAGCTTAGATGTCAAATCATTTGCCTTCCTGACAACCAGGTGACGTCCCAGAACTCAGTGTTTGTTCCGGAGGAAGTGACTGCTTGGTCTCGGAAGTGGATTGAGGTTCGCTGGACCAGAGAAGCTGCAATCCCAGGGACAGTTTGGAAATCTACTAGATACGCTGAGAGGAGTCAGTACCCATAAACCTCCCCAATGATGAATCTTGCCATTTCTTCCTTTCTAAAATGATTTGTTTCAAAAAAAAATTATATCTGCTCACTGGTTTAGAGCAGTAAATTAATACTTTTTTTAATGTCTCTTTTTAGACGGCAGTTGTAGATACAGAAATACCATATCCATAGACAAATTAACATGAGCTCCCTTACATCCCTGTACTAATTATCTTAGGGACCACAGCCTCCCTTAGGTTAGAAGTTCCAATCCCAATGCAGGTTTGGAACAGGAATTTCTTTCAGAGAAGCAGCAATTTGAATCATGTTCAGAAGACAGAGGAATGAGAAGGTCATGTATGACCTGAAAACCCATCCTTGAAACCTTTTGTCCTCCATCCCTCCCCTCCCTGCCCCAGCACTAACAAAGGCATCTAAGAGAAAGACGCTGCTTGAAACAGAAAAAGATCAAGTAACAAGCATATTTAACTTTACACTAAATAGATTTGAACAGACTTCATGCCAAACAGCCCCCTCCTTTTTACTTACAAAACCTCCCAGTTTTCAAGAAATGCTGAAGCCTGAACTTCAAAGGCATGAAAAGATAGCTGTGGCATGTAGGGAATTAGAGATGGAATTTCCTTTATTATTAGGAACAAAAGCTGCGAGTCTAATCTCCTGTGTGATACAAGCGTTAGCTGATCAGGGTTACACTAAGTCATCCTGATGTAGCTAACAGCTAATACACAGTCTTTTTAGTTCTTTCTATCTCCGCCTCCTTCTTCTCTACATTTGAATATGCAAATTCCAGGACAATAGAAAGAGTCCTGCAACCCCACTGAGGGCAAAAGAATTCCCTTTGATCAGCATCTTCCAGGCCTGGAGTCCCATGGCCTCCAATTCTACCTGCTCCTTTATGACATGGGCTGATATTTGATATATCAAATTATACTCCAGCACTTTCAGAAGTAGAACCTGCTAAAAAATTCTGCATTCCTATGAAGGAAGCTACATCTTGAAAAATAAATATTTCTTTCAGCTAGCCTTTTAAAATTTTGATATTTATTGTTAAATTATTACAGATTTCTTCCTAAAACAAGGTATTTACCCATAAAACTATTGCAGAGGAGGGCCAATATCAGAGACTTTGTGCAGGTGCTACTCCAAATGCTAGAGTATATATGTATATATAAAAAAAAGAGAGCTGAGAAAATTGGACAAAATATTGCTAGCTTCACCAAAAATAAAGTCCTTGCATGCAATGAGAAAGGCAGAAAGCGGAAAAGTGCTTACTTGCTGAAAACAAATGAAATTTCTAAAATGTACCCCAGCATCTTAAAGTACAAAAATTTTTTTGCAGTAATTTTCATATCATAGTCACGTATTCCAGCTCAAAAAGAGCAAATGAATTGTTCTTAAATGCCTCAAGAAATACATGCTCTCAGTAACTGATCTGTATTTGCTGGCATTTCTTTCTACTTTGGAGGGTCATGTGACTCAGAAGGGGGACAGAATGTCTCCTGATGAGAAAACCTTAGGGGGGAGAAAAAGAAACCACAAACACATTTTATTTTAATCCCCAGCTAATAAAGGCACAGTTAACCCACTGATAACCTCACACATTTCCCAGGTTCACTGGGGAGGGAGGGCTAAAGGAGGGTGGTTCTACCTTGCAGGCCCTCTTCTCATCTCTGGTACAATAGGGCAGAAGAGAAAGACATAGGCAGGCGGCAAAGTTTTTGTAACAACTTCAAACCTGCAGAAAAGAGCTTTTCATAGAGAACAGGATCAAAGACATGGATATATTTATGGAATGAATGTTCGAAATGGGTTGCACTTACTGAATGCTGAGTCCGATCAAGGAAGCTGTAAGTTCCACTTGCATGAGTTCTTTGACCAGTTTCCTAAAGAAGAAAAGGGGGAACGACTTTAGTATCAAGAAATGTATTCTTTAATTTTGTCTGCACTTTTTTTGTCATACTAATATAGACCAACTTCCAAAATAGGTTCTGACTATACTGCGAATTTAACAGCAATAATGGTGATGATGAGGATGAAAATGATTCAGTTCTTCAATATATTTTCATTACATCCTCTTGGATCCCGGTAAAGAAGGTGTTATTATCTTCTCTATTTCATAAGAGGGAACTGAGGCCCAGACAGCTCCCACAGTTCCCAAGACGTTGATGTACATCGTGAACCCCGAATTTGAACTCGGGCAAGTAGACACCAAGCTTGGAAGCACTCTACTGTATTCTTCTATTACACCATGAGTTCCTGTCACAGGAGGTGTTCAAGGGAAGACTGGAGATTGACATTTCAGATATATCACTGTGGATTTTCTTCCTGGGAATTAGCTTGGATGAAATGAATTCTACATTTCCTTTCAACTCTAGAACTGCAGGATTCTATAATGCTGATTCAGGTGATACTTAAAGTTCAAATACAGAAATGATTTAATTTTGCAATGAGTAGTATTACGATATAAGGTATCCCAGCAGTAATAAATTCCATAAATATGGCTATCAGCACCCAGAGGGAGTAAGATACATGTTCATTGATATTTAAATAAACCAAATATCACCTGAACTGCAAATGGCCATCATAATCTCCTATAGTTCAGTGAGTTGAAAGACAGGTCATCTCCTACCAGAAAAACCAAGATTTCTGGGAGATCTGAAAGACGTTTATGGCATCCTATACCCAAGGGGGCTGGGATACTGACTTGTTTCCTCTCTGGGGAGAAACTTAAGTAGCAGAGATGGGACTGCTTTGTAGGGGTCTGGAATCCTGATCCATTGCTCACTGAATTACTCTTATAAAGTAGCAATACAATTTACACCAAGACTCAATACAATTCACAAGATTTAGAGGTAAATTTAAAACATTATTTGCAGATATGTTTAGACAATATACTACCTTCCCTAATGTGATAGGTATATCTAGATATATAGATATACAGATATACATATCTGTATGTATACATACATATAAATGAAGATCACATATGTGTATGTATGTGGATATATATATATGTGTGTGTGTGTGTGTAGTCTTCACATCTGGTGAGTCCCCTTGTGTTGATAAATTACAACACCTAAGAACCTCAAATGACTTCAAAATATTGGAAAGAAGGGGGATCTGCAGAGAGACCCAAGAATAGATACAGCTATTAAGTGGTTGAAATGGTGGTGATAGTATTCACCCTTCAACAGCCTTTTTCTTTGCATTTTGATGTCTTCAATTTCTTTCAACTAATAAAAATGACCAATCTCATGGGCTAGTGTCAACAAATGGCAATGATGCACTCATTCACCACACGTCTATCTATCCATCCATCCATCCATCCATGTATCCATCCATCCATCCATCCATCCATCCATCCATCCACCCACCCACCCACCCACCCACCTATCCACCTACCCATCCACCCAACCATTCACCCATCCACCCATCTACCCATTCACCCATCCATCCATCCACCCACCCATCCACCCACCTATCCACCCAGAGACCCATTGATCCATCCATCCATCCATCCACCCACCCACCTACCCGTTCATCCATCCATCCTCCCACCCACCCACCCATCTATCTATCCATCTGGCTCCCATCCATCTATCCATCCAGCCACCAACCTACCCATCCATCTATCTTTCCAATCATCCTTGGCTTCACTACCTTCTAGCTTTGTGACCATGGTCAAGTCACTCAACCTTTCTTTGTCTCGGTTTCTTCATCATTAAAATGGAATAAACAGTATCTGCCTCAAGGAATTCAGGTGAATATTAAAAGTTAATATTTGTAAAACACTTAGCATTGTGCCTGGCACAAAGTCCGTGCTTTTTAAAAGTTTATTGTTTATTAAGCCTTTTAAATGTCAGGTAGTGTCCCCCTGGTGCCTACAGTCCAGTGGGGAAGATAGATAGATCTTCATCGGGGACATTGGGGAAGGCTTCATCAAGGAAGTGGCAATGGAGCTGACATCGTAAAGCTGAGAAGTGGAAGAACATGATTTGGGAAGAATGGTTAGAACAGTTAGAATATAAATAGTCAAAATACATGGTTCTCATCTATAAATTCACAGTATGCCTCCACTGCAGGATTATCTGAGTCCTAATAATTATAGTAGTTGTAGTTTCATTGAATCCATACTACATTCCAAACTTCATATCGAAATTTGCATGCATCATCTCATTTATTAAAAATGATAGCTACCATGGTCAGGTTCAACCTTTTCAGCTCCTACTCCCTCTTTCCTGTGACTTCCTCCATCTCCGAACACATCCTTACATTCTAAGATCCAGCTAAATCAAATACTTAAGACACAATGCACTAGTATTCCTTTAGCCCTTTGATTACAACCTTCTCTCATCCTAAACTGCCCTTCACCCGGCCCCATTTGAACTCATGGAAGGTCTTGAGTCTTGAGACTTGAACATCTACCCAAGCGTGCTCTCTGTAGCTTTCACTGACCCTTCCAGTGGGCCTGAATTTTACGGGAGGTCCCTATGGCCATTCACATATTCTTCTATTAGAAGCAGAATTATATATCCTTGTAACTTTTTGTGGACTTGCCCTACCCAGGCTGTGAATTTCTGGAAGGCAAGGGCAATGTTTAATTCAACACTGTAACTTTGTAGTCTGGGACAAGGCCCCTTACATACTGCTCACGACACTGGGTAGCCTAAGAAGTAATTCCTCCTTGCCCCAGAGGGTTGCAGCACCAAGAAAGGACATTGACCTTCATTCCAGAAAGACGTTTCTCTGAGCAACAGGGCTTTCTCTGGTGCTACCATACTTGGTACCCAGGTAATAACATTTAATTTCATGTCCATGTGAGTCCAAACCCACACCTTTACATCTGTTTTTAATCCAACCTGCAGTTGAAATGAATTTTATAGCCCCCTCCTTTCCACTAATAAGAATCTGTCAAGTCCTTTAGGGGGATTATTTTATAAAAACAGAGGCTGAGAACCATTGTCATAAAGTGAGAACAGAAATGATCATTAACAATGGCCCCAGACAGCAAGAAAACCCTAATATGCTCTCTAGAGTTGCAGAGGAGTGATGTAGTGTTATTTTTTTCTTTTTAACTAAGATTGTTCAGAGTTTGCAATTACTCTTGCAAACTACGTGAAGAGCCATTTGTGACCAGGGAGAATCTCGGCTCCCAGTGGAATTGGGCAGAATTTTCATTGTACCAAGACTACACGAGAGCTAAAGAGCTGCGAGTGAAGGAAACTCAGAGGACATTGGAACAAAGTCAGGCAGAATGAAGGTGAATGCTCAGTTCATGCATTAGCTACCTTCACCTCTGCACTCCATCCAAATGGATGCACAAAATAGCAAACCGATTACTTCCAAAACACTGGTGTTGATGACCCTTGGACATCCAGAATGTAGTTTAAGTTTCTAACTCTGACTCTCTGAACAGGGCTGGCTACTGCAACGTTTCTGTTTCCATAGACTCTGCCATCAACTGCTTCATAGACTTCCCCAGGCGACGATTGCAATGCCATCTCCTCCTGCCTCCAGGCTTGCACCCCATGCAGGGCAAGCAGTGTGATCCTTACAAAATGTAAATGTGACCGTGTCACTTAATCGTTTAAATCCTACATTACTGGCTTCCCATTTCATTCCAAACCTACCTTACCCCTGACATCCTTAACGATTTGCTCCTGGACACAGCTCCAGCCTTATTTATTTATTAGTGAGAAGGTCACACTTCCCCCCGGTTCTGGATACCAGCGCCATGGACTTTCCCATTCTGGACCCATTTACTTTCCCATTCACTCCCCACCTGCCACAGGGATGCCTAGCATGCTATGCCTTTGACGGGGGATACTCTTAGCACCTAATTAACCCCAATGCATTGCTGCTTCCTGATGGAACCCTCCGACCACATGGCTTTAAGAGCCCATCATCCTTTCTTCATAGCCCACATCCCAGCTCTTGTTTTGCATCCAATTAAAAATTATTTTAAAAAATTATTTGATGAAAGTTTGCCCGTCTCACCAGCATGTTAGTTAGCTCCATAAGGGTGGAGCTGTGTGGGTTTTGCTCACTATTTTAACTCTGATCACAATGCCATGGATATGGCAGACATTCAATAAATATTTATCCAAGGAAGAAAAGATGGAAGGTAGAGAAACAGGGAGGGAGGAAGGAAGGAACGAAGGAACTATCGGCTTAGTCATCCTATGGCTAATTTTAGAAACAGCCTCCCCAAAAGTCATTTCCCTCCCCCATCTCTGTCTAGCATAGTGCCAGAAATTGGGTCTGAAGCGCATGATCCTGGCTCCATTAGTAAGTGCTATATTGAGAAGAGACGAAACCTCACTCTATCTAGGTTCAATTTTCTCCTAGGAATTTGCAAGGCACACTTAAGTTTCACCAGTAACTGTGGGGTCACTCTTCTCTGCCACGTGTGCAGAAAAAAGCAAAAGTTGCAATGAGGAGAGAGAAGAAGAAGAGAGTAGAAGGGCCATGGAGGAGGGTTTTGGGGTGGGAGGGTAAGGGTTGCCTTGTTTCCTGATTACATAGCAGTTCAGAAATGCTGGTCCCTCCTGGGACTGGGCACGCCGCCTGACTTTTAGTGCTAAAACTTGCTTCTGTGCTCCTATGCCGTGTAAGAAACATGCCCATTTATTGAGTGAACGTGAATGGGTTTCTGTTGTTTGCAAACAATGCAATTACGCATAAGACCATTTCAGAGGGTGGTGCCTCACCTAAGTTGGGATTTTGTACCCACCCTGCAGGCAGAGAAGCAAACTGTATCTTGATCATATCAGGGACTGTGATTGCATACACGCTCTCCAAGCCTCACAGCAGCCCCTGACCTCATTTAGGTGTCTGGCATTTAACTGTCCTTTAAAGGATCCTGAAGCTGAACCAGCAAACTGCCCAGGGTTGCCTGGTACCACTCAGGGATTATGATACGCGATTCCTGGTGGTAGAGAGGTTAGTGCCCATCACACCTGGGATGGGAGAAGTGAACCAGGACAGGAAGTGCACTGAAGCCTCCTGAGACTGGAGGTAGAGGCCCTCCCCATGGGAATCCAGTGACTCCCAGCCACATAACAGGAAGCTACTTAGCAGTAACCATTACTGCAGTCAGGGTATCTGACTGGCCTCAGTCTGCCATGCAGAAGATTCACACGTCCCTGGATTCACCGCAGGATCACTGCACCCTGAGCTCCAGCCTCAGAAGCAATACACAATGTTACTGTAAACCTGTGGTTCCTTTTCTAAGGACAGCCTTGGGTTAAAGCACCACCTTTCCCTGCCATCAGGTGTAGGCATTTCACACAGTGAGGACAGCATGAAATATCCTTTGACTTCAGGAGCGGATTCTCCAACATCATCTCCTTTTGCTTCCCATCCCATCCCCACATCAGATGCTTGGCCTCTGTGACGAGCATTCCCCAAAGAGAGATTCTTTTTCTCCCTTTATATTTGTTGAGTGAACTGAACAAGAACAAAACCCCAAAGCCAATAGTTCTTTTTTTTTTCTTTTTTTTGAGACAGAGTCTCGTACTGTCACCCAGGCTGGAATGCAGTGGCATGATCTCGGCTCACTGCAACCTCTGCCTCCCAAGTTGACGCCATTCTCCTGCCTCAGCCTCCCGAGTAGCTGGGATTACAGGTGCCCACCACCTCGCCCAGCTAATTTTTTGTATTTTTAGTAGAGACGGGGTTTCACCATATTGGCCAGGGTGGTCTCGAACTCCTGACCTCGTGATTTGCCCACCTCAGCCTCCCAAAGTGCCGGGATTACAGGTGTGAGACACCGTACCTGGCCAAGCCAATAGTTCTAAACTAAAAGGAAATGTCCTAGCATCTCTGATATCACTGTGCCTGGTCACTACCTGTTTCCTCTATCTAGGATTCTGTTCCGTTTTTTTTAAACCACTGGTAAATGTGCACCTGTTCTTCACAGCTTCAGGGAGTCCTTGCTGACTTCCCAAGCACAATGAATCATGCCCTCTTCCCCACTCTTAGAATCCAGTTAGTATCTCTATAGACTCATCATTCGTAGACGTCTGTCTCTACATCTGTCTTCTCTATTGGAGTGGCAGCACCTCAAAGCATCAGGCTGTGCCTAGTCATATTCATGAGTGACAGTACAGTTTGACAAGTAATTTGACATCCTACAGGTTTCAGACAGAGATTTGGTTTCAAAATCAGTTCTCTCATTAGTTCTGGGGGCAAGCTGCTTGACCACTTGGAGCTTCAGTTTTTTTATCCATAGAATGGGTATAATAATGCCCACCTCAGAGGGTTGACGTGAGGACACTACTACTAAATTACCTGGCACTACTACCAAATAAATATTTCTCAAGCCAAAGAGCCAAGAACTATGCCTACTTCTTCAACAATAGTTCTTTCAATAAACAAAGTCTTATTGTGCTTTGCAAAATTTTGCCAAGGCGATAAGATCATCCAGATGACTTTCAGCATAGCCTAGTGTCATAAGCCATCACGGCACCTGCCACGTAGTAAGTGCTCATTGAAGAGTCCTAAAAATAAGGACCAATGAGGCTGTTCTCTCACTGATCACATATAATTGTAGCCGCTATCCCAAGGTTTTTATGTGGCTTACGCTGTTTGAAGGCAATAAGCGGCTGGGTGTGGTGGCTCACGCCTGTAATCCCAGCACATTCGGAGGCTGAGAAGGGCGGATCACAAGGTCAGGAGTTCGAGACCAGCCTGGCCAATATGGTGAAACTCTGTCTCTACTAAAAATGCAAAAATTAACTGGGCATGGTGGCAGGCGCCTATATTCCCAGCTCCTTGGGAGGCTGAGGCAGGAAAATCGCTTGAACCTGGGAGGCAGAGGTTGCAGTGAACTGAGATTGTGCCACTGCACTCCAGCCTGGGCGACACAGCAAGACTCTGTCTCAAAATAACAATAATAATACTAAAGTCAATAAGCATCATTGCATTTGCAATAAACAAGTGCATTAAACATTGCACTTAAATGCAATTAGTCTTTCTGCTCCTTTTAATCTGGCTGCATTTGCCCATTCAGCAAGGGCTCAGGTATAGTCTCTGTGTCTGCTTCATGGAAGGGCTCCTCCCAGCCTGCCTCTGTAGGGAAGCAAACTTCTCCCCGAAGCTCCAGGGACCTCCGAGAGACTAACAATATTACACCCCACACACCGCCTCCCTTTGAGCCTTATTGTTGGTGTGTTTAATTTCCTGTCTTGGCCTTACAGGAGATTTCTAATGTTTGGGCTGTAGGGTATGTTCTGATTAAAAATAATCCTCCCAATTATGGCTTGGCATGAGCCTCCTGTCAGGCGCACTCTGCCACCAGCTCCGCTTCCCTGTCAGCAATAATTGTGTCTGCAGTGCCTAACTGTAAATGAAAACCCAAGGGGCAAGTTTGGGTCCCTGGTTCCTGGGCCGCGCCGGATCTTTTAATTTGCACTGTCTGTCAAAAGGATGCAACTGTGTGTACTCCAAAGAAATCCTCAGACTCTCAGATTCAAGGCCAGAGAGAGAAGAGGTACCACAGCCTTCTCAGAAAAATTGCATTTGAACCCGCCAGAGATAACAGGGTGTGTGTAAGGCAATGAGGCTCTTTTTACTTGGCTCCAAACTTTAGCTAGACCCGGTATGAAAAGGGAAGCTGAACTCCAGGGAAATTTCAAGGTATATTTATATTATTTCTCCACCGAGTACATAAGACGGGCCATTGAATTCAAAACAGGTGAATGCAATGGTTTGAAAGGAAATATACATGTGAGACCTGATTATTCCAATCTCTATAAAATTAAAACTTCCTGGGTATAGGGTGAGAGGAGAGAGGTAAGTCTTTTCAGCTGGGAAATATCATCAAGGTATTCCTGTAAAAGCAGAGAGATGTCCCTCTGGCCGGGCTCGGATTAGGCACTTGAAATATGCTGTAGGGTTTAAAAAGTGGCACAGGGAGACAGCTACCGAGTAAAGTTGTTTTAGGAGTGATAGTGGGGAAATACTTTTGGTGTTCCTCTACATCCCCCGTATCTGTTTTTCTAAGAACGGCACCTGCTATTCCAGACAGCATTTGCACCTCTTATTCCACAACTCCTGATACCTGGTCGAATATCCTGCTCTTTGCATAAAGAGGGGATGCAATTTATGCATCCAGTGCATACCAAATACAACACCAATGCATTTCCCCAAGAAACTGCCGCTCCGGCTCAGCCTAGCTTCAAGGGGCTTCTTTTACTTACGACATATATTTTGGTGACTAAGTCATCCAGGTAAGACCCACTCAGAGCCATAGGAGCACGATGTTCAGGTGCAGGCAACCCTGTCAGTCAGCAAACTAGGGTCCACGAGGCAAGTCAACACACAGCCAGTATTTTTATTAAAAAAAAATGTTTCTCGGCCGGGCGCGGTGGCTCAAGCCTGTAATCCCAGCACTTTGGGAGGCCGAGACGGGCGGATCACGAGGTCAGGATATCGAGACCGTCCTGGCTACCACGGTGAAAACCCGTCTCTACTAAAAATACAAAAAAATTAGCCAGGCGTGGTGGTGGGCGCCTGTAGTCCCAGCTACTCGGAGGCTGAGGCAGGAGAATGGTGTGAACCCGGGAGACGGAGCTTGCAGTGAGCCGAGATCGCGCCACTATACTCCAGCCCGGGCAAGTGAGCGAGACTCCACCTCAAAAAAAAAAAAAAAAAGTGTCTCTGGGATGCAGTCATGTGCATTCATTTATGTAAGTGTTATCTAAGATTGCTTTCATGCCACAAAAGCGAAGCGGAACAGTTGATCCAACATGTGGCTTGCAAGCTCAAGAACATGGATTCACACACAGAGCCACAAGGATCTACATTAGGAATAAGCAAATAATAATCACAATCCAAACAAATAAATATAGAAATAACATAGATGATAATGTATAGGATGTGCAAATAACAATCCAAATAGATAAATATACAATGTAAATGATTATAATTTATAAAAATATGTAGATAACATTCCAAATAACTATGTAAATAATACAAATTATCATTTATAAAAATAGGTAAATAACCTAAATAAATACATAAATGAATAAATGATTATAAAATATGTAAATAACAATCAAAATAAACTTATATAAATATGACTACCATTTATAAAAATATGTAAACAACCTAAATAAATATATAAATGATGATAACTTATAAAAATATGCAAATAAGCTAAATGAATGTATGAATGGTTATAATGTATAAAAATATGTAAATAATCCAAATAAATATATAAATATAAATTACCATTTATAAAAACATAAGTAATAATTCAAATGAATATATAAATAATATAATTATAATTGACATAAATATGTAAATAACAATCCAAATAAACATATAAATAACACAAACAATCATGTATAAAATATAGAAATAATTATCGAAATAGAGAAATACATAACATAAAAGATTATAATTTATAAAAATACATAGATAATCTAAAGATATATATAATATAAATATCATTTATAAAAATATATAGTTAAAACTCCATGTATTATTTAGATTGTTATATCATTTTATATATTACATATGATTAAATGATATTGTATAATGACTTAATATTATTATTAAATGTTATATGACTTATTTGTATATGTATTTAGATCAATTAGAAATAAATAATCTGGTATAAATAAGAAATAATTTATTTCTTTTCCGTTTAGCCTTGGACAATATTAACAGCTATAATGATGATTATTATCCAACACCAAGTATTTACCATGTACTAGGCACTTTACTTGCACAAGCCCCTCTAAGCACAACCACCACTATTTCTCTTTTGAGGATGACCTGGTAGGCACTTAAGAATGTGAAAGAACTTGCTGCAGGTTTTACCACTAGTCAACAGCAAAGCCAGAATGGAAATTCAGTTCTGTGTGACTCTAAAGTCCTTATGCTGATGTAATATTTAGTCTGTCTCTCCTTTTTTAAAAATAGAGATGTTGTCTAGTTTGACTTTTTGGGTGGCACCTTTGGGTTCATGTCTAGCAAAAGGAGATAAGGTATAAGCACCAAGTTCACAAAGCAGCTTCTCTGAAATTTCTTCCTGTACCAATCCCACCATGAACCTAGAGAATTCCACGTTTCCACCACTTAAATGGGGGGATTTCAGGTGGCCTGTGACATCTCCTTAGAGATGCTGAGTGCAAGGCACAGTATATCAGAGAAAACGATGACTTTTAATTCCTGCAGACAGATTCTTTTAGGTTGAATGACAAAAGACAGGCAGAAATGGATGGCAACTGCTGACTGATTACGGATATTGCCCAGAATTGTTTGGGAGATGAAAATGCTCCTTCCCACCACAGTAGAAATGGCCAGTGACTTCTTCTGGCCAAGAAGAATGAGCCTTCTCAGCTAATGCTCCTGAGTTCCCGTGAACTGAGTTTACCCAAATCCATCAGTTCTGGAGCTAGCCTGGCACACACTTGCTATTAAGAAGGCCAAAGGATTTCATCCATGAAGAAATCACTAGACTTCTTACGTGAAAATGACTCTGACATAAAAGGAGGGCTAATCTCTGCAAAAATCTAATGCAGAAAGTTCCATTCGTTTCAACGCACGAGCGATAACTGAGAGGCCTCAGTGTCTCTTGCAACTTGCCAAGCTCCAGGAGCAGGGCTTGAAGGGAAAGGAGATCCCCTGTGTGGTTTCCATCCATAATTCAACTCTCAGCTCAAATACTGCTTCCTTAGCAAAGTCTCCTCTGATCAGTTCCTGCAGCAAATCTAGGACAGGTTCCCTTGTCACTGCATTTATCTCAGTTATAACTATACAGCAAAACATAAGCATTTGATTAGTACCTATCTGTCCCACTAGGCTGAATGCTCCCTTAGGACTCAGACATGGAGCGTTTTGCACCCCACCAAATACTCTGCACTCAACACAGTACCTAGAGCAAAACCAACGCTCTTTAAATATGGGCTCAGCGAAGGAGTGAATAGTTCTAGAAAGATACCACATGTTTCTCTGCCATCTGAGACCCAGGGGCTTTCACGGACCACCCTGCACTGACAGCTCCTTCTTTAAGCTCAACTTCCTACCTACCTCATGTCCAGCTCCAAAGGGGTCAGTTACAGGACAGACCATGATATTCAGAGGCAAGTGCATACACGAAGACAGAGCTTTGAATTTGGAAGTCATACCCACTCAGGTGCAACTGGCAGCTCCAGCATTTGTGAGTTGCGTGACCTTGGGTGAGTTACTGTCCATCTTTGGCCTAAATTATCTAATGCACGAGGTAGAAATGAAAAGTACTATTTTACAGTATTCTCACAATGATCAAATGAGGTAATACAGGAAAAAAAAAAAAAAAAGGCTGACAGTATCACTAGAGTATGTGTTTAAAAAGCTGTACCTACTTGAGTCATACTGAAGTCCTCCCAAACTGAAGAGGGCCTTGAGAGACAAGTAAAAGTGATGGAAATTATTGTGACTTACAGGAACTCAGTAAATATCTATCTGGGAATGATAGGGACATATGCATGTGAGTGTGCATAAATAAAGACAATGCCAACAGCAAGAAAATAATAAAAATTAACAGGAAGAAGAAGGAGGAGGAGGAGGAGCATCTAATGTTTACTCTGTGTCATGCAGTGTGATAAACAAGTTGCATGCAGCATTGCACCGACATCCCTATGCCCTGGGCAGCATTATCTCCAATTCACAGATGAAGTATGATGCCCAGAGAAGGTAAGTAATGGTACATGTTTTCACTGAGAAGCCACACCTTGAACTGTGGTCTGAATGGCAGTTATGCTATATTTGCTCTCAATGAGAATGCTTCCATCCCAAGTAGACATCACATGCTTATGACTACACAAGGAAGGATTTGGGATAACCTGACAAGGACACTGACGTGCTTTTACAAGCAAGGAGCTCAGATGTGCCATGGGGCTGTGACTGGCTCTCACACACGCAGGAATCTGCCCCACCGTGCATCACCCATTCCCAACCGATTCACTTTCGCTATTATCCATCATCTCACTAGTTCTGTTGATTGTTGTCATTGGAGAGAGAAATCATGCAACAGGTTTACAAAGCAGTGTCTCTCAGATACAGCAGTTCCTTTATTTATTTATGTATGTATTGATTGATTGATTGATTGAGACAGAGTCTCACTCTGTCACCCAGGCTGGAGTATAGTCAGTGGCATGATCTGGGCTCACTGAAACTTCCACCTCCCTTCTCCTGCCTCAGCATCCTCAGTAGCTGACACCACAGGGGTGCACTACCATGCCCGGCTAGTTTTTGTATTTTTGGTAGAGAGACAGGGTTTTACCATGTTGGCCAGGCTGGTCTCGAACTCCTGGCATCAAGTGATCCACCTGCTGCGGCCTCCCAAAGTGCTGGCATCACAGGCAAGCACCACCATGCCGGTCACTGACACAGAAATTCTAAGGAGCATTTTCTCTCTGAGTACATCATTCCCAGCCCTGAATCTCCCCTCCTCAGGCATACAGCTCTGTAGGGAAGACAGTCCTCCAGATTCCAAGTGCCCTCCTCCTCTGTTAGCAACACCAGGTTAAATCCACCACTTCCAAGGAGGTGGGATGGAGGAGGGATACAGTAATTTGGGAGCTCACAAGAGGGTGCAATGCGGCCAGCTTTATAGAGCCAGGATAAAAAAAACACATGATTGGGAATTCATGGAACTTTTGTTCATTAATCATCTTTTTCTTTTCATTCTTTTTTTTTTTTTTTTTGAGACGGAGTCTCACTCTATTTCCCAGGCTAGAGTGCAATGGGAAGATCTTGGCTCACTGCAATCTCCGCCTCCTGGGTTCAAGCGATTCTCCTTCCTCAGCCTCCTGAGTAGCTGGGACTACAGACACCTGCCACCACGTCTGGGTAATTTTTGTATTTTAGTAAAGATGGGGTTTGGGCCGGGTGCGGTGGCTCATGCCTGTAATCCCAGCACTTTGGGAGGACGAGGTGGGCGGATCACGAGGTCAGGAGTTCGAGACCAGCCTGACCAACATGGTGAAACCCCGTCTCTACCAAAAATACAAAAATCAGCTAGGCGTGGTAGTGTGCGCGTGTAATCCCAGCTACTGAAGAGGCTGAGGCAGGAGAATAGCCTGAACTCGGGAGGCGGAGGTTGCAGTGAGCTGAGATCACGCCACTGCACTCCAGCCTGGGCAACAGAGTGGGACTTCATCTCAAAAAAAAAAAAAAAAAAAAAAAAAGGACAGGGTTTCACCATGTTGGCCAGACTGGTCTCGAACTCGTGACCTCATGATCCACCCGCCTCGGCCTCCCAAAGTGCTGGGATTACAGGCATGAGCCACTGCGCCCAGCCCATTAATCATCTTTTCCTTTGAATGTATTTCTCAATTAAAAGTAGTTTTCCATTTCTATTACTAAGATTAATGTGTCAACAATACACAACGGCATAAACGGGACCGGAGTGCAGAAGGAAAAGAAAGAGACAAAATAACGCAAAAAGCAAACCTTCAGTACATAGCGTGATATATTTACTCAGATTACTGCTTTATTTACACCACTGAGAACACTTTATTTTTGAGCTTCATAACTCATTGCTCTCAAAAGAAAAAGAAACTAGCTAGCTGCCACCTACTTCAACATGGAGAAAGAAAACACACCATAAAGAAAGCCCATCCTCCGCTCTGTAGGTCTCGATTTTTAAAAAAATTCTATTTAATATGTATTGGACTCCAGAGCACCTTATTATCTTATTTAATTCAGACCCAGGAAGATGTCTCAGAATGAAAATGGCACTGAAGTAATCGGAACTAAGCTCTGAAATGTGGACATCATATTTTCTTCAGAGAGATAATCAGCTTATCAGAATTCATTTCAACCTGAGAAAGGTCTCACAACTACACTGAAAATTCAAGCCGGTCTCATCATCTCAAGAAAGTAATCTCAAGGAAATAGGAAAACGATCAAGGCAAACTTGGTGCCGTTAACTTTAGGAATAAGAACTGCAAGTATTATATCCCAACAGAATCACTGTCAGTGGGGTTGGCCCCCAAGTATGGGAGACAACCCCACATAAAATATGTGAAGTGGCTTCACTAATACCATTATTTTTCAAGTCATTTATGCTACTTTTCAAAGATGCATTCACTACATTCTTTACGTCTAAAAATTCTCCCTAAGTTACTATTCTGAAAAAAGTTTTAAAAATATATTTTTCTAAATTAATCACTAAAAGGGGCATGAGTTTAGTCTCATGTCTGCTAATTACCAGACATTTGGTCTTGATTAGGTTATTTAACTCTCTCTGGGCCTCAGTCTCCTGTTTGCACAAGGAAGAGGTTAGACCTTCTTGTTTTAAAAATGTTCTTTCTTTTTAACTGCAACAGATGACCCAGTTCGTATGCATCCTCACAAGAGGAAAATCAACAAGCTTAAGAACAAAGATACCCCAAAAGTGCACATATGTTTCAATGCTGTCAATACCAGGATAGATATACTGTGTACCTCTCAGTGTGACACGTTCCTACCCACAAGAAGAAAAAAATTAAACAAAACATAAAATCCATCTAGTCAGAAAGGGATATCTAACTTTTTTAAAAAGCCCATGGATTTCAGAAGATAAAAGAAAATTCCTGATAGTCAATCCTTCATGTTCAGCAAAGAACAACCAAGCCATTTGGTACAATGCTCCAGAAAAATAGACAATGAAGGAAAAATAGCAAGGCAGAAAGATCAATACAGCACTCACCATCTCGAAGTGGGAGAAAGGAAAGTCATAAAACTAGAGTGAGATCATGAAAGGTTTGCGAAATGTTCAGGGGCCACCTCAGGTAACCATCAAAAGTTATGTATCTAATATGGGACCTCATCCAAATGTGTTTTGGGTAGTATTTTCTTTATAGCATGATTTCAGGTAAGAAATAAACATTGTGGATGAAGCCACAGGGCACATAGGCAGTTTTGAGATAAAAATATTTGCATCTCCGGTCTTGTCATGAGGGACAATAACATATAGTGGTAAGAACTCAAAACCTGCAGTAAACAAAGCTCGGTTTCTGATTTTACTCTGAGTTTGACACTGGGGCATTTACAGACCCCTTCGAACTTCAGGATGTTCTTCTGGCAAGTGGTTGGAGTACCTGTGCTATTGGATCCCTGTAAGGATTAAATGAAATACTGCATATCTGACGCTTCACAAAATGCTTGCATATAATTCTGATAAATGTTCATAACTTTTAATCAGTAAAGCCTCATGTCGTGGGCCCAGATCTAATAGAAGCAGATCCTAGCATTCAGTGAGTATTAAGTTACAGAGCGTTTGCTAAGTTCTAGGCACTCCCCTAAACTGTATTTATAAAATTTTCCTTTTTTAAGAGTACTTTTGGGTTCACAGCAGAACGAAGAGAAAGGTACAGAGATTTCCCACACACCCCCTCACACACGCATAGCCTCCCCTAAACGTTTTCTGTAATATTTTTTTCGTTTGAAAATCTTCACAACAGGGAGTTAATTTTACTCACATCTCCGGAAACTAGATCTCATAACATTCCAAGTTACCCTAAAATGCTTCAACCTTTCACAAAAATCAGAAAAGCATCATTTTCATAAAGGTATTTATTTCAATGAGATCTGCATCGTTTAATAAGAAAGCAATCTTTAATCCTAATAAGGCAAAATCCTAGCTAGGCAATTGGAAAAACAAATGAACAAACAAACAACAAACAAAACACCTCACTTAATTTCTAACCATAGTCTACATTCTTCGGCATGTGACACCCATCAAAAATACAGAACTCATGTATATGAAACACTGAGTTTTTCCACATGGATTTAGAGTCTGGTTGTGCATAATTTCTTTTAGATTTGAAATATGTAGAGATTTAAATAAGTCCACAATTTAAAGAAGCAAAGAAAAAAAAATGTACATTCCAAAGTTTCCAGGTTCTGTTTCTGATCCTCAAGGATCTTTTTTCAATGACAATTCATCGGAAGTAAATGTTTTTCAAAGGAACATAATGTAAGTTACTTGTGTTCATTTTAATGTGCGCATCGACTCATTAATCCATTTGGCACTTTTTGTGTTCCCACTTTGTGAAAAGCATCAAAGCATGGTGCCAGGTACAGTTAGGGATTCAGAGATAAATGGGGTGTTCCATTTTCTAAACAAGCTCACATTAATAATAGCTAATAGAAGACACAATAAAACAAGATTCCGAGCAGAAAAACTGAAGAGCAATGCATCCTGACCTGGGAGGTGGTGGTGGAGTAAATGGACTTGGGAAAAGTGGCAACTGTGATAATTCATGGATTGCAAACATGGTCACTTAATGAAAGAGTAGGGCTACAAGCTAGATGCAGGAAGCTCCACGCCATCTGAGGGAATCAGGAAGAGTTTTTTGGAGCCAGAATGTGGGAAAGACATTGAGGGTAATTGGAAAGATGAAACTAGATGAAGGAGGCTTCATGAGTCCAACCTAACAACAGTATGAATTTAACGAGTACTCCGCTAAATACTTTATACGTATCACCTGTGCAAGTCTGGCTAGTAACTCTGTGAGGTACGTCGTTGAGTGGGGGGAGGGATTTCTTTTTATTCTTATTTTTTAAGTTGACAAAAATTGTATATATTTATGGTGTATAACACGATGTTTTGGAATATGTATACACTGTGGAATGGCTAAATCAAGCTAATTAACATGTGCATACTTATCTTTTTTTGTGGTGAGAACACTTAAAATGTACTCTCTCAGTGATATTCAAGTATATACGTAGTTATTAACTATAGTTGTACAATAGGTCTCTTGAATTTATTCCTTCTATCTAATTGAAATGTTGTATCCTTTGATCATCTCCCCAGTTCCTCCCCTCTCCCCAGCCTCTGGTAACCACCATTCTATTCTGTTTCTATGAGCTTGACTTTTTTAGATTTCTCATATAAGTGAGATCACACAGGATTTGTCCCCCTGTGCCTGGCTTATTTTACTTAACATAATGACCTCCAGGTTCATCCATGTTGTCACAAATGACAGGATGTCCTTGTCTTTTGAAGCTGAATGGTATCCCATTGTACATGTGAGTGAGGTAGGTGCTTTTGTTATATTTATTTCAACTGTAGATTCTGGGGGTACACATGCAGGTTTGTTACAAAGGTATATTGTGTAACGCTAGGGTCTGGGCTTTTAGTGAACCCATCTGAGGTTGGTGTTTTTAATGTCATTTTTTACCATTGAGGAAACTGAACCGGGACAGACTTGTTACCCAAAGACCCCTTTGATAAGGAGAGTCACGCCTTTAACTGAGACCCAGCGGACTCCAGAGTCCATGCTTTCGGCCACTGCAAATAACTGAGTTTAGGCTGTGGCAGGTAGTCATTAAGGATCCATTAGGGATCTCTCAGAAGGGGAATGACTTGTTCCGACTGTATTTTAGGAGAAAAACTGGCCAAAGGCTAGAGAGTGAACTGGAAGTGAGAGCAATCATGACACTGGAGTTTTGGGAAGTTAGAGTAAAATGAGGTCTCTGAAATCACTCTAGCTGGTGGCTTACGTGTGCTTCACCATGTACTGGCGCTGTGACCTTGGGCAAGTTACTCGACCTCTCTGAGCTTCAATCTTTACACCTGTAATATGGAAGTCATAAGACTGCCACTCATCTCAAAAGGCTATTTTAAGAATTACATGAATTGACGTATTTAAAGGAAGTAGATCTGCCTGCTCAACTGTGGCCATTTAACAATGGTGTTAGTAAATAACACAGTTATTATGTTAAAGGAATTAGATCTGCCTGCTCAACTGTGGCCATTTAACAATGGTGTTAGTAAATAACACAGTTATTACGTTATTTATCATCCCCTGAGGAAGAGAGATGGAAGAGCAGAAAGAGGAAATGGGTTCACTGATTCAGATGAGTTTGTGAGGCTAAGGCCCCTGCACTGGCCACTTGTATTTTCTTCCCCCTGGTGCTAGTATTCAGCCTGCTCCTTTCATTCTAATGTTACCACCAGCTGCTGCATTGCTTGGGGTTACTTTCCTTGCAAATCAGACTGTGGGTTGCAACTGGCAGATGGCTTTTACCTGGGAACAGAGATGAAGTATCAGAGACAAGGGCAGAAATAGCACCAGGGAAGGGGTCAAGATCCTGATATTCTTTTCCATCCATTGTCACCAATGAATACCGGTGCCTACCAGGGCTCCCCTCTGGGTTCTTAACCTCTCAAGTACCGCATGAGGAACGTCAGATCATCAGAAAACCAGAACAGGCTATAATTCCAAATTTTCCATGAACATCCAAAGGGTGGTACGATCCATTTAAATATCAGATTGCATTTGCATCCAACAAATATGTAAACTCAACATAATTTGTTTAATTTCAAAAGCTAACCTTTGGAAAACAGTCTCTTGAGATGGCTTGTCATTCTTGAACACCACTTGGTAAATTAACACTAAGGGTATTTTCACTTTTTAATAAGCGCTGTTGCCAACCCAGAAGGAAGGTTTTCGTGAATCACATGCATGTACAATGCTAACTGAACCCATTAGGAGCTGCTTAGCTAAAGGCGAAGTTCAGACACTTTTACAGCTGCGTTCACTGAATTTGAAAAGGAATCAAGGCTTACCAGCTGTCACTCTCTGATGATTGTGAAAACTTATAAACAAAGCAAGAATTTGTCAAATAAATTGATGATTGTTTTCTACATCTTAGGGATGCATTATGTACCTGAAGTGCATAACAATGGGATATACCTAGGGAGCTGTGAGTCACTGTATGAGGTATGACTAATACCTTTGTGTGATGGAAAGCCAGAACAAGCCAGGGCGTCTATGGAGCACTCTGTACAGTAGAACTGCGTTCACAGACACCACTATTGCAACAAGAGAGTTCCCTGACTCCCTCGCAGGACGTGAGAAAGGGGTGTGGCTCATCTGTTGGGTTGCTGCCACTAGTCAAATTCCTTAAGGTAGGGGGAGCACGCTGATAGACAGCTGCAGGAGCCCTGCATATGTTACAGTGTGCATGTGTTACAGTGTGCTCTTTTAGCCTGGCCATCCACAGATGGCTGAAGCATTAACAAGTGCAGTAGATTCTCTGCCTGTTTGCAAATGCAGAGGACCAGTGCAAGAGCTTTCTGCATCCTGAGCTCTTCTCCAGCATCCCGGAAGAATTGGGTCACACATGGACTTGAAGGATGGTGAACATGGGTGTTTTATTGAGTGGTGGAGGTGGCTCTTAGCTGGATGAATGGGGAGCTGGAAAGGGGATGGAGTGGGAAGATGATCTTCCTCTGGAGTTTGGCCGCCCAGTGGCCAATCTTCTCTCTGAATGTCCCCAGCCAAACTCCTCTCAGCATTCAGATGCTCCCTCTCTCCTCTCTGCCATGCCATTCTGCCATTCTTCTGCTCTTGTGTTTGTCTCTCCTTCCGGAGCTGGGTGTTTGGGATTTATCTGGGTATAGGATAGGGGGGTGTGGTGGGCCAAAAGGCAACAGGAATGCCTGTTGCCATTTAAGGCCACACGTTTCCAGGCTTGAGGGTGAAGCCTTTGCCAAGGAACTGCCCTCTTCTACCCAGTATTTCCCTGTCTCCTGTCCAAATCACCATTATTCTCATTTTACAGATCAGGAAACTCAGGTTCAGAGGCATTCACAGGCATTTTATAAAATGCCCAAGGTCACAGTAATACTAAGGCCACCAGTAAGTAGCGAGGCTGGGATTTAAGCCACAATGAAACAGCAGATCAATGAGACCCTTTCCTGTGCTCTCCAAATGGTGACCCATGTGTCAGAGGCTGTGTGAACCACAGCAACTCCATCTTGAATAGGGGTTGGGTAAAATGAGGCTGAGACCTACTGGGCTGCATTCCCAGACAGTTAAGGCATTCCAAGTCACAGGATGAGACAGGAGGTCAGCACAAGATACAGGTCTTAAAGACCTTGCTGATAAAAAAGGTTGTAGTAAGGAAGCTGGCCAAAACCCCCCAAAACCAAGACGGCGACGAGAGTGACCTCTGGTGGTCCTCACCGCTACACTTCCACCAGCACCATGACACTTTATAAATGCCATGGCCACGTCAGGAAGCTACCCTATGTGGCCTAAAAAGCGGAGGCGTGAATAATGCACCCCTTGTTTAGCATATCATCAAGAAGTAACCATAAAAATGGGCAACCAGCAGCCCTTGGACTGCTCTCTCCTTCGATTAACCATTCTTTATTCCTTGACTTTCCTAATAAACATGTTTTCACTTTACAGACTCACCCTGAATTCTTTCTTGTGCAAGATCCAAGAACCCTCTCTTGGGGTCTAGACCGGTACCTCTGTGTGGTAACATATGCGTGGACTTCCTGTGGCAAGTAAATTCATGCAGCTCTGATCACTAACACTTAGCGCCATGCCATGTGCTAAGTATTCTTAAAATACACAGGCCGGGTGCAGCAGCTCACGCCTGTAATCCCAGCACTTTGGGAGGTCAAGGCAGGCCAATCACAAGGTCAGGAGATCGAGACCATCCTGGTTAACACGGTGAAACCCCATCTCTATTAAAAATACAAAAAAATTAGCCAGGTGTGGTGGCAGATGCCTGTAATCCCAGCTACTTGGGAGGCTGAGGCAGGAGAATGGCATGAAACCAGGAGGCGGAGTTTGCAGTGAGCCGAGATGGCGCCACTGCACTCCAGCCTGGGCAACAGAGCGAGACTCTGTCTCAAAAAAAAAAGAAAAAAGAAAAAAAAAGAAAAATATATCCCCTCCCCCCTTAATCATAACAGCCATCTATGAGGTGAAACTGCCTTTATACCCATTTTCCAGATGAGTATAGTAAGGCTGCTACAGAGAAGATCACCCAGCTTTTTAGTAATAAAGTCAGGATTCTGCTTCCACAGCCAAATGTTTATCTCCTTTCTTCTTTGAAAATCCTAGCACTGAGCTTGGCACCAAGGTGATAAGCAGTGTCTGGTGAATGGATGAGTGTGTGAGTGACTAGATCCATGGATCGGGTCTCTCTGTGAAGTGAGGGACCTTCCGACCGTGCCCAGGGCATGTAGCAAAACGCTCGATAAATGTCTGCGGGAAGAACAACTGCTTGCATGGCTGAAAGGATGAAGACCCTGGGCTCAGCTTCCTTTATAGAAGAGGGAGACGTTGTTTGATGATTATCGCCTAAGCCTTTTGATTCCATTCCTGCCCTCTATGATAACCATAGAGACGTATGTGAATAAAATGGCTGTGTTACATCGGGTGTCCTGCTGGATTAGTTTGTGGCCCAGGGGACATTTTCGGCGCCAAGGATCATAATTATTCACTCCCTATCTCTTTGCAAACAAAACTGACAAAACATTCCGGGCACTCTCTGGAGTAACCTTCACATTTGTGAACAGCCGGCTCTGCATGTTTTCCTCCTGAGACATTGCCCCTGTCCCCTCCTCATTTCAGGAAAGAGGACAGTTGCAAGTATTGGTACCTTCAGCATCACACACTAGATCAGCAGGTTCATCCCAGTCATTGGACATGTGTGAAATGAGACCGCTTACAAATACAGAGAGCACCCTGCAGCTTTTAGGGATGCGGAAGTTACCTGCGGGTTGCTGTAAATCTCTCATTAGTGTATTGGAATTGGACACTTAATATTCAAACCCAACTACAGGCTATGTACTCAGAGGGTAAAACTTAGTAACAGCACACGGATCCACAGGCTGGAAGGCTGAGCGTACAAACCTCCAGTATAAAGACACATTTAAGGGGCTAGGCACAGTCGCCCATGCCTATAATCCCAGCACTTTGGGAAGTCAAGGCTGGCACTTTGGGAGGCCAAGGTGGGCACATCACAAGGTCAAAGTTTCGAGACCATCCTGGCCAACATGGTGAAACCTCATCTCTACTAAAAACACAAAAAAATTAGCTGGGTGTGGTGGCGCATGCCTTTAATCCCAGCTACTTGGGAGGCTGAGGCAGGAGAATCACTTGAACCCAGGAGGCGGAGTTTGCAGTGAGATGAGATCACATCACTGTACTCTAGCCTGGTGACAGAGAGAGGCTCCATCTCAAAAAGAAAAAAACCCAAAAAACCAAAAACAACAAAAAAAGACTATTTAAGAACTCTTTGCCACAAACGGAGTTGGAGGAGAATAGGAGAAACAGAGGTGTGTTGGAAAAAGCATGGTCACAGTGAAAACAATCCTGATTCCTATCCTATGATGATTCTTTCTGAAAAATCCCCACGAATAATCCAGCACATTGATGGTGGTGGTGGTAGCAGGGGTTAGGGAAGGAACAAACGAAATAAAAACATTTCTTTCTTATCAGGTTGTCTCCTTAAATGATAGGGAACGGTGTAAAAGCATAGCACCATAGCACATTCCTCCTATTTATACGCATTGTGTTGCTACTCACTATTTTCCCCATCAGGGACTCAAAATAAGAGGAACATTTCCAGATTTATACATCTTAACAGAGTGATATCAAAAGCACAACCTGGTATTTATGTGCCAATTGCCAAAACACAATTTTCTAAACGTGCGTTAACCTAAGAGCCCCCTCCACCATCCAGTGACTTTTGTAGCCTCTATAGGATCTCATACAGGGCTCAGCATCCACTCAGGAATTGCTGAAAGGTTAGACTTTGTCTACAAACAGGCACCTTCATACTTAGTTTTACCTGTTTCACAGAAACTCTGAGCTAAGCTGGCTTGGTCTAAATCACAGACCGCAAACTGCAAGTGAGGGCATCTAAGTGACCCATCTGTATAAAATATTTGAACCACGCGTTGCTTAAAACAATTTACGCAAAGTTACCAGTGCTTAACAATCAACATTAAATATCTAAAAATCCAACTCATCTAACCATACTGGGACCATATTTTTGTGTCCCCAAGTCTAATAAGCTTACAAGCTGATGCTTCCTTCAGGAAGGGTCTGTGCTCTCCCCAGGCCCCACCCATCTCTATTGCCTTCAGACATTTCCCTTCTCCTGTTTGGCCCCTTGTAGAAAATTGACTTTTATTTTTTCTTTAGAGACAGGGTCTCACTCGGTCGCTCAGGCTGGAGTACAGTGGCACCATCATAGCTCACGGCAGCCTGGAACTCCTAGGCTCAAGCAATCCTCCTGTTTCGGCCTCCTGAGTAGTTGGCACTCCAGGTCCACACCACCACACCTAGCTGAAATTTGATGTTTTGATCCCTGGTTTGAATATTTAGAGGATAAGGCAAACATTACGTCTTTACTTTATTCACTGAAATGTTTTTCCTTTACTCTTAGGGGTAAAAATTCCTGCAATTCCTCTATTTCCCGCCCCCCCCCCTCTGGAATTTTGAGATGGTGCAAACCCATCCGGGTACATTGGCATATGAAGAGAGTGAAAGCGTGACTCTGGCGGCATTCTATGCTAGTAAATTGTAATTGCTGAATATTCTCAAGAGGGCAAGAACATTCATCTAACAGGCTGGGCTTTGAACACCATACTCAGGATGATCATGGCTTTCACATGTACTACCTTCAATGGTTCCCCGCTGCCTAACGGATATTGGTAAATGACTACAGAGTTGCATCTATAGAACCAACAGGCTGATCCCACTCTACCTTTCTGGGCTATGTGTCCCTTCACCTCATGCTTCCCACTACAATGTAGCTGTCATACTAACTAGGTATTCTCTGGTGTGTCTCTCTTCCTCTGGAATCTGAGGATTCCCACTTCCTTGGACTGGAATCTTATTCCTGGACCCTCTGGTTAGGAAAATTACAGTCATGCTTCAAGTTTAGATCAAGTACCTTTTCTCAGTACAGTCTTCCTGCCCACCCCAGACCATGAGGGCTGAACTAGCCCCTCTTCCCTATGTTTCCATGATCTTCTATTCACACCTCTATTAAGAGACACTCAGATACAGCGTGCCTAAGGCATCACACGGTCATCTACCTCCCAGATGTTTATTTCTTGCCCCTGTCCAAACCAACTATGAGTTCCTTGATGGGAGAATATGGTTCAACTTTGCATCCCAAGAGCTTATCCAAGGACCTGGCAGACAGGCAATGCATTCATTTCATCATAATGTATAACAAATATTCAAAACAGAAAATGATGAGCCCCAGGCAGAGTGATAGGAGTATTTGGGGGGAAAAGTGAGCTTAAATTTTGCTGGAGAAGATGAAGTACAGTTGCATGGCAGATGTAAGTATTGAGGGGCTGTCTAGTACAGTACTGAAGGAGGCAAATTCTGAAGCCAGAGTGTCTAGGTTTAAACCCCTGATCCAATACTTCTTAGCTCTGTGATTTGGTACACGTTACTTAACCTCCCTGGTTCTCATTTCCCCCATCTATAAAATGACAATATCAATATTACCCACTAAATAGGGTACTATAAAAATGAAAGATTCTGCATATGTAAAGCACATGATGAATATATATGAATATTAATCATTATTATCTGAGTGTGGCCACGAAGAGTAGATAAGATTTGGAACTAAAGGGGGTAGACATTCCCCCAGGTTGGGGAAAGATTATAAAAACAGGAAGGAAATTGTAAGTGCCCTGGGGACAACAATGTTCTAGCCTACGGTATATCACTGTGTGTAGTTAAGGACAAGGTTGAAACAGGCTGGAGCCACATGAAAAAGTACTTTGAATGTCAGTCTAGAATTTTTTGAACTGTATTTTGTAAGAAGTAGAGAACTGAAGTGTTCAGAAATGTAGCTCCCAGGCTCAGTTTCAGTTAACTATTTATT
This sequence comes from Macaca mulatta, assembly GCF_049350105.2. Classification (NCBI taxonomy): domain Eukaryota; kingdom Metazoa; phylum Chordata; class Mammalia; order Primates; family Cercopithecidae; genus Macaca; species Macaca mulatta. The sequence goes on along the minus strand of NC_133425.1, from coordinate 7,568,256 downwards.
TCAGGCAACTCTTTTTATAACCAAACCCAGAGGACTACAAAGCTGGTAACAGGGATGTGTGCGGTCACCAGAAATAGAAGTTCAACGCCTTTTTGACAATGTGTGCAAACATAACAATGCATCTAGAAGGGGCAAAAATCAGTCTGACTACAGAAACTTTCCAGAGTGAAAAACAAATTGATTCCGTGAGGTTCCCCCCTCAACCATTTTGCTGTTTTCCTTTAGACATTATCTAAAAATCTACAAGGCAAAGCAAGACTAAAGGCCAATAAGAAGTTGGATATTAATAGGCTGGTTTCAGTATTCAAATGTATGTGTTTGACATTGGATTCGTTTAGAACTTTAATTTCTTGGTAAACTCTCAGAGCTACTTTTGTCAGAGGAAAATTCACATGCAATTAGGTTTTTCTTTAAAAAAAAAAAAATCTGTGGAACAGTTTCCACCAAAGTGAAGCCATTGGTGGTAGTTCCACCACAGTTGGATGTGGGACTTTATGGGAAAAATTCAGTTTCTTTTTCTATTTTATTTTATTTTTAGAGATAGCATTTCACTTTCTTACTCAGGCTAGAGTGCAATTATGTGATCATGGTTCACTGCAGCCTTGACCTCCTGGGTTCAAGTGGTCCTCCCATCTCAACCTCCCAAGTAGCTGAGACTTCAGCTGCATGCCACCATTCCTGCCTTCTAGTTTCTTTATCAATTGCACCTTCTCTTATTTAAAGCTAAAGTACAAAGGCACAGCGATATTCACTGACAGTGGATATAAAGACTTTTTTTTAACCCTGTACAACACAGACCCAAACTGCACACACACAAGTATGTGCACACACACACACCCATTCCAACAAAGAGTCCATAATTTTTGAAAGATTATAAAGTTATGTCAATCATGGAAAATGACCGAGGTAAGTGTCAATCATTTTAGAAGGTTTATTTGCCAAAGTTAAGAACATGTGCCTGGGAGACAGGTCTGTACCTTTCTTGGAAGATGATTTTCAAGATTTCGAATATTTAAAGGGGAAAGGGCAGGATAAAGAGAAGTATACAATTTTCATGTTGGAGGGTAGGAGAAAAATAATTATTTACGCCTTTGTCTCAGTTAATTCACATGTTTACATAAGATAATGCAGACAATATGGCAAAGGATGCCATCAGATATGCATTTGTCTCAGGTGAGCAAAAGGTGAGGGAGGTATGGAGCTTTCAGTCTTTGCGACCTTCTCACTGAGGAAGGAAAACAGGAAGCAGGTTTGCATGAACCAGTTCCCAGCTTGACTTTTCCCTTTGGCTTAGCAAGTTTGAGGTCCCAAGATTTATTTTCCTTTCACAAAGGGAAGAAAGAAAGTAAACTAAGGAAGAGATCTAGAAGAGAAACAATTCCATCCCTGTGGCCTCCACCATCTCATATCATCTAACCCCCGCAAAAGAACTCATGATTCTCAGAAAGAATGTCAGAGGTGTTTGAACCAGAGCAACTCCATCTTGAATAGCAGCTGAGTAAACTGAGGCTGAGACCTACTAGGCTGCATTCCCAGATGGTTAAGGCATTCTAATTCACAGGATGAGATAAGAGGTTGGCACAAACCACAGGTCATGAAGACCTTGCTGATAAAACAGGTTGCAGTGGAGAAGTCAGCCAAAACCCACCGAAACTAAGATGGCAATTAGAGTCACCGCTGGTGGTCCTCACGGCTACACGCCCGCTGGCACCATGACAGTTTACAAATGCCATGGCAATGTCAGGAAGTTACCCTGTATGGTCTGAAAATGGGAGGCCTGAATAATCCACCCCTTGTTTAACATATCATCAAGAAATAACCACAAAAATAAGCAACCAGCAGCCCTCGGGGATCCTCTGTCTATGGAGTAGCCATTCTTTTATTCCTCTACTTTCTTAATAAATTTGCTTTCACTTTAGAGACTCACCCTGAATTCTTTCTTGCCTGAGATCCAAGAACACTCTCTTGAGGTCTGGATTGGGTCCTCTTTCTGGTAACAAGAAGAATTTAGTTTCTTATGTATTTTAAAGTGGAAATAACAATGCCCTTTATTTGAAACTGTGCATTTTACAGAAGAGTAAAAACTACCACCACCACAACAAACACCTCCAATATTCACTGAATACCTGATAGGTACAACTTCCTTCTTCTGCCATGTGTGTTAAATTCACTTGAGCCACAATAGGGTGACTGCTAGGTTGTCTATTTCCCTTTCTTTTCCACATACAATTATCTAACACTCCACGTGTTATTCACACGGACATCAGTGCTATGCCTCACAACTATCTACGTTGGTGCTTATTATACAAGTGATGAATGCTCACTTTCAGGCAATACAGCAAAATCCGTTAAAAAAGGTAGTTTCTAAATACAACGATCCAAGCTACATACCCCTCTCCTCCATTGTCAAAAAAATGCTGTGGTCACAATTTTACAAATTTCTTTTTTTTTTTTTTAATTGATTTATTATTATTATACTTTAAGTTGTAGGGTACATGTGCATAATGTACAGGTTTGTTACATATGTATACTTGTGCCATGTTGGTGTGCTGCACCCATCAACTCGTCAATTTTACAAATTTCTAAACGTCTTCCCCTCATTTTGCTTAAAACCACGGGTTATCTCTAATGATCCTGTTTCCTCTTCGCCTACCCCTTCTCCATATTCACCTTGTGAAGCTGTTACATTTCCATTTCATTCTCAACCATCAAAGGCATTCAGATTTCTCTACTCTCCCTTCTCTTTCTACACTGCTTCATGAAGTCATTATTCTCTCACTGTGGGCTGATTCTTTGTATTACTCATTCAATTTGCTCTCTTTTACTGATGGCCTTAAATCCTTACTACATTCAGAAGACATTTGCATTATTTTGTTTGCTCAGATTGCCTGGGAAGACATTTTCCCCCCAGGACGCAACGATCCTTACCTTTTCCGTTTATAATTCTTATTACTCAATGCATTTTCTTATACTAGAGCCAGCTATGTTTTGAGTCAAAATTAAGTCTTGTTTGTGGATCAGACAGATATTGGACAGCTAGAAGACAGAGAGACACTCAATTAAAAGGGCACAAGAGAACAGCATTCCAGCTATTACCAATGAATAGCTATGGTTCTGGAACGTAGCATTAGCAGACTAATGAATGATTTTCTTCCTCTTACTTCTGTGATTAAAATGGTGACTGGTTAGGATGATGACTGCTAACATTCAAGTTGAAAGGAGTTACTTCCTCACTTCCTACTGATTCTGCAAAGGGTACACTTTTGGGAGGGAAGGGCATTATACTTCGCACCACTAGTCACAAGTAGGTTGATGATGCAAAGAATAATGCCTATATCCACCCTTCCATCCTATCTCCACCTTTCCAAACAAGGCAAGGAATGAATACCTCTGAGACAACTGCAAAGGAAAATTCTATTGATCAGAGATGGTTCCACGGTGTGATTTGGAGGAAAGATCATCCCCATCACTAAACAGATCAGTAAATTCCCTTTTTATTCCAAAAATAACCTCCTCCAAAATGATTCTCTATCTTGAACACAAATCAAGGGCATAGTTGGAAAAAATGATAAAAGTTCATTCTGTTCAGATTCTGGAGACACACTCAATCCCTGCTTACTCTTCTCACACCACTGGAGCTAAAGAGGTTGGTCCATACCCTCCTGGCGGTGACAGCATCTCAATGAGAAGCATTGCCTTGAGAACTAATGTCCAGAATTTGCTGTTGGTTCCAGTAGACCTTAGATCCAGAATTCCAACCCTATTCAGTTCAGTACTACCCTAAGCAGGTACTACTAAAAACACACTTTAAAGGCAGCTGAGCACAGAGGCCTATAGGGATATTCAGGTGCTATCTGCTTACAGATAGAAACAATAGAAGCAGAAACAATAAGCAAGGTAGAGGGAGATTAACAACATATGCTCGAAGTCAGACTCCTTGGGTTTAAATCTATATTCTACAGTTTCCCAGAAGTGCAACTCAGACAACAGCTCTCACCTGACTGAGTTTCATGTTTTCAGCCTGGCCTGTAAACCGGAGACAACAAAAATGATACAGTATCTAGCATAGGACTTGTATATGGTTTGTCTCAAAATCATGTATGTTCAATAGTATGTATGATGCTTGGAGCTTACTTGCTTAAAATCCTTGCTACTCAAAGTGTGGTCCATGACTTCGTAGCATCCCATCACTTGGAGTTCAGCAGAAAAGCAGAATCTCAGGTTTTAACCCAGAACTCCCAAATCTGAATCTACATTTGAATGAGATCTCCTAAGCAATTCTTTTAAAAGGATTTCCCAAGCATCAACTCTACGTGATTCATATGTACAACATAACTTGATAAACATCACTATAAAAAAACCGTTCACACCATTCTCACAAGCATTGTTGACCACAAACATTTTCTCCATAAATTTCAACAACATAGAGATGCAATATTAAGAGACACTAATTTTACTGTTTGTAAACTGAATGAGAGCTTCACATCTCACCTGGATGCCACATGCAGCTAAGAATTACATCAAGTCACAAAGTGGAACATGTGAACTGCGTTAGCAGAGTTCCCGGTGCCTTACAGATGCTTGTTTATAGGAAGAAAAGGTTGAAGTATGCAAAATGCACCAATGCTTAACACTGTTCATTTTTTCTTTAGCAAGATACCAAAGCTTAGGAAATTTCAGAAAGGGAAAGCATGGGTAAGCTAGACTGAAAAGCTCATCTGAAGATGTGAAGTTCTGCCAGTATTTCCTAAAGATCTTTCCAGATTAGAAACAATAGCATAATAATTTTGGAGTTCCTCCACATGTAAGTAAATGTTCTTAATTCGAGACAATCAGATGATGATAAATGGAGAACGGTCTTAATATGCCATTTTATATGCGTCACATATGTGTATGTTTATGTGTGTGCATGTGCATGTATGTATATATGCATACATACTTTTCACTGGCCATCTGCAAGATTTTCACTTTCTTGTTCCGATTACACATTTAGTCATTCATCAAATGTTTATGAAAGTCCAACTATGAATCAGGCACTGCCGTGTGTTAGCAGTTGTGAGAATGATGCTAGATGAGCCTCATGAACCTGTGAATGATAAATAGTATTTGGTACTGCAGTCCTATCACCTAGCAATGTCTTTGACACGCGACATGTCCTCAAAACACACCTGTTGGCTAATTTAATAAATATCATATTGGCATACACCAATGATAACACAGGATTCTTTGCATGTTTGTTTCCTACTGAAAATACAACCAAGATAATTTTGAGTCTGAACAGATAGACGAGATAGAGCTGGCAACATGAGGACTATTTTTGGTGGCACTTGTTGGCCATTTTAAATAGTGGTTAGTCACTGTGTTCCCCTAACTCATTTCAACTTGAAAACAGTAAGTTCACAGAGTTCATTCTTGGAGGCTAAATCTGCATGCAAATGGAGTTTTTCGTGCCTGTCACTGGTAATGATCAAATGGCTCTGAATACCCTTGGGTGAGGTGTGCCTTCTTTGGTTTGCCATGAACTATGATATTCCCTTATCATCTTATACCCAGCCCAACTCAAAATCTGTAGATCTCTGTAGGCATTTGAGTTTCAGACTGAGCTAAAACCCCAACTAAGTTAATTCACTTTTGACTGGTTCCTTTAAATATATCCGTCAAGTCAACACTGCCACTATCTAGTTGCTGAGAAAATATTGCCATGTATGGGAAAAATGTAATCCTTGTTCTCACAGATCTTGCATTCTAGTGCAGGGAGATAAAGAAGGAACAGAAATAAACAATATCATTTAGGATCATCAAGTTCTTCCAAGTCTACTCTTCCTTGTATAAAGACCTACTGGCTAAGATGAATGAATCTGCTATCCAGGTGAGCCTGTGCAGTATCCTATTTCAGAACAACCTTGGATGATTCTCCAGTCCAGTGGGTAAACAAAAGAACACACAGTAGCCTTCTGCTCAGAGTTCAGGCAAGGCTGTGGAGAAGTCAGATATGTAAAAATAATCAGTAACAACCACACTTATATTAAGGTGATGATTGCTATCTTCCAGAACTCCCCAAACTTAATATTCTAAGTGTAGCACATATCTCATTTCCATTTCTTGCAACAATCTTGCAAGATAAGTACTAGTATTTTCAATGTATGAAGGAGGAAAGGGAGGCTCAGAGACTCTGAGCAACTCATCCAAGGTAGCCAGGCTGTAGGACACAGACTTGGCCTCATGCCAAGATCTGTGATTTCAAAAGTTCTCACACATCTGAGTCAAGATTTCTGAACTCTTCCCAAGTTATCGACACTGCATTTCTCACTGTCTGGGAATGTGTCTTTAATGATATATTTAAGACACACGGAGACTTGGCATTCAGAGCCCTCTGGAGAAGAGAAGAAACCAGGGATGGGGGTTAAAAATGGACACCATGACTTTGATGTCAGTCGAGCCTTCCCACTGAGACTCCAGCTCTCTTGAATTATTCAAAGAATTGCTTTGAAACATATTTCAGCATTTCCCCTGGAAAGAGGACCATACGTGAACATTTATTACCAGTGCCAAAATGGTGTATAATTAATATTTTGATGCAGCACCGTCACCTGCCTTAATGTTTACTCTAACAATATTAGCTTGGCTTGAACTAAATAATGCTTCGCCGACTGTGTGTTATCCCACTTTTACACAAGAAGCCTCAATTTATTTAATTATGTGACTGATGATTTATTGTTGCGTTCCTTCTTGGGTTACATGTTGTGTTAATGGGCCATCAATGTAAATAAGACGCTTCTGGGTGGGATCCGATGTCTCCAGTGCAATTAGAGCAGTCACAAAGAGGAGAGGAGAGAAACGGAGTCTACCTAGAATAGGTTACCAACAGACCCTGTTGTCCTTAGCCATGGAGGCTGCAGGATATACAAGGATGGATGGGCAGGAGAAGCAGGGAACAGATTCAAGCCAAGGTGATAGTCATTTACATCCTAAAAAGCAAACCTCTCACCAGAACAAAAAGCAGAAGCTATTATGCATCTCAGAATCTGTGAGGCCAAGAAACAGCCATGTCTCTCCTCGTGCATGGAATCAGCACTCAACAACACTGAAGAGGTATTTTCGGGATGAAAACCTTTTGCCATATGTAGAGATGCGGGATTTCAGGGTGTTTGGCTCCCATGAACTTAGAAATACTCCTGTCAGCATGAAGACTGCACTCATGGCTACCACAACGTATATGGTTCCTTTGATTCAGTTCACATGCCCTCAGAATTCATACTTCTAGAAATAGTCTTAAACTTTTCATTCTATGGTTCTTTTCATAGTTCTAATAAAATGCCTTTGTCATGGAGGCTTATGCAGAATCTACTTCCTACTAAGCTTAATATATTTAGCATCTGGAATTCCAAATTTGCAAATTAATGGGACCCCCTCTTCTCCCCCATCCAGGGCCACTGTGCAGATCCTTCAATACTTTTAGCCATCATCATTATTATTATTATTATTATTATTATTAATTTGTTGTTTTTTTAAGATGGAGTCTCGCTCTGTCGCCCAGGCTGGAGTGCAGTGGCGCGATCTCAGCTCACTGCAAGCTCCACCTCCCAGGTTCACACCATTCTCCCACCTCAGCCTGGCGAGTAGCTGGGACTACAGGCGCCCGCCACCACGCCTGGCTAATGTTTTGTAAGCCATTATTTTTAATTTTCCTCTTTCTTGACTCTTACAGTAAGTATTTGAAAAAAAACAACAATGATGAAATCAACATTCCTGCGATTTCCTTGCCTCTCTCTGTTTAAGACTGGCTGATTTTGAATGTGTCTTTTAAGCCCTTCTGTGAATTTCCCCTACACCCTGGGGTTTCCTGTGTCAGGCAAGAGGATAAGAAACACGCCAGCCATTTGGAAGTGTATTTGTTTCAACCCCATTTCACAAACTGCAGTTAATAAGCCTTTAATGAGAAGAACAATGTGTTCTCCATGCACTCGTATATAATGTGAACGGAGTCCCAGTACCTCTAAGACAACCTAGAATAAACCACTTAGCTGAATATCAATGACTGAGGAGGGAAAATAATTTCCATTCCCCCCTGATTTCACAAGGTCAGGGGTATTCTGCACCATGATTGAACAGTTGTTCATCTTTACAAAGTGGCACGAAAGAAACCAAGGACCTCTCCACTTTCTGTAACTTTTCCTAACTCCAAAAAACACCAACACCATCTTTACAGCTATAAAATATTGTTGTTATGGCTTCTTCCTCAGGCAAACAGGTGATAAAAGTGGCATTAAATGAATGAAACATTTGTCCCAACTTTGCAGCACACCCACCTGCAGTTCTGCAGACTGGTGCCCTTAACACTGGTTGTGAATGACATCTTCATTTATGCAGATAGTTTTTGTGAGGGCCTCATTAGCACAGTGACTCTTCCAAATATTAGTAGCTTACCAGCAAGCATCATTGGGATTTGGTTGAGGTACAGGTGTGAACTGATTGAAAATTGATTTCTGAACTAGCCCAGAGCTGTCCTGATGACGTAGGTAAAGAGATCGAGCAAACTGGTTAATTTCAGTACCATTAGCAAAGCCAAAGCATGAAAAGGGATATAAATTGCAAGACAGATTATACTTTCTAGCTGCTAAGTACATAATAGAATAATGGGGTAAATTGATTACCATCTACCATTTCAGTACCAACGGCCTAGATGTTGCATGAGTCTAATTAATAGTCAATGCTCTTTATGGAATAATGTTAAAAACAAGCTACACAGGCAAAGCTCTTTCTCTCCATCCATTCCAGCACCGTCCACACACCACTAAGATCAACGCGAAAAAGGAAATTTCTGCATTGCAGTCCTGTACTTGGAAAACCTTCCTTTTCTTGTTCCCACCGAATAAGAACAGCTTTAGAAACAAAGTTGGTTTAGCATGAGGCAAGCCAGGAGTAGAAAATAAACTAAAAGTGCCATTGCAGGTCATTTGGCCATATCTCTGCCACTCACTGTCAAACCACAGAGGACTTCCCAGATATATAACTTCTAATTAGAGTACTGTAAAGAAAGAAAGAAAAACAAAAGTAGGTGTGGGTGTGTCCATATTCCTTGTGGAAGGATCTCTGTGTGCCAGCGTGAAGCTCCATCACTCCTATACTAACGGCACGTAGGGACAAAGGGATGAACTGGTGCAATATCTATAAAGTTAGGCATCCTTTCCCGTTTTTCACTCACCTGAATTTTGGAGGGAATTTTTATTTTTTGCTTGTTTTGGGGGCTGGGTAATACCTATGTATACTATGTGAAGTTCAACCAGTGCCATAAAACCAAGAAAACAGGCCTCTGATCGTTGATATTTCCACTTCAGTGGCAAAATCTGCTTGTAAACGACTGGGATAAAAACACAGTAAATAAAAATTTAACCCATTCGTTGAACTACAAAAGAATGATTAGGCTTAAGGATATTATTTAATTGGTTTTTTGTTTTTGTTTTTGTTTTTGGTTTTTTGGAGATGAGGTCTTACTCTGTCACCCAGGTTGGGTGCAACGGTGTCATCACATCTCACTGTAGGCTCAACCTCCTGGGTTCAAGTGATCCTCCCACTTCAGCCTCCCAAGTAGCTGGGACTACAGGCCTCAGCCACCAAGCCCAGCTAATGTTTCACTTTTTTGTAGAGACAGTCTCTCACTATGTTGCCCAGGCTAGTCTCCAACTCCTGAGCTCAAGTGATCCTCCTTCGTCAACCTCCCAAAGTGCTGGGATTACAGGCAGGAGCCACCATGCTTGGCCACGTAAGGATTTTAGAGTCAGATGTAGGAGCACATCCTGGCGCAATCACTTCGCAACAGGGTGACAGTGGTACCCAGAGTTCTTCATCTCTTGAAGTGTAGGTTCTCTTAACTGTGAATGGAGTAGGTTGTAAGGATCGATGAAACGAGACAATAGATGCAATGTGCTTAATGAAGTAGTTGGCAAATAACAAATGCTCAAGAAATTATTATACCTTGTTGATGTGCAAAGCTTGCTCTCCTTGGTGCTGAAGACTTACAGGCTGATAGGAAGCTGACAGATTGTTTAAAACCCTCTTGAAAGAAGGGGCAAAGTATAAAAAAGAATGACTTCATGTCCTTTACAGGGACATGGATGAAGCTAGAAACCATCATTCTCAGCAAACTAACACAAGAACAGAAAACGAAACACCACATGTTCTCACTCATAAGTGGGAATCGAACAATGAGAACACATGGACACAGAGAGGGGAACATCACACACCGGGGTCTGTCAGGGGGTGGGTGACAAGGGGAGGGAGAGCATTAGGCCAAATACCTAATGCATGCGCGGCTTAACACCTAGATGACAGGTTGACAGGTGCAGCAAACCACCATGGCACATGTATATCTACGTAACAAACTTGCACTCTCTCTGCACATGTATCCCAGAACTTAAAAAAAAAAAAAAAATTGAAAAAACAAAAGCAAACAAACAAACAAAAAACGGACAAGGTACAAGTAATAAGAAGCCATAGCTAGATGTCAAACCTGCTGTTCAGAAAAGGAGACAAAAATTACCTTGTAAAATTTTCCCTAGATTTTTCACTTTAAGATTACAGCTTGTCCATCTGTCTCAGAGATCAAGCATGCTGGTCTACGCGCAATCTGGGATTTTTCCCAAGAACTAGTCGATACTTGTGAATTCAGATGAAGATAGCTTCTGCAAAAATTAAAACTTAGAGGTGATACCTTTAATTCAGAACTCTTACTTCTCATCGTACAGAGATCATATTCTTTCTCCACTCAGGAGCAGTTAATATGATACCACTCTATAGAATGGTACATTTTTATTTTGCCCAATAACAAATGCTCACCGGTTTCTGTCTCTCTGTGTCCATTATAGCCTAATTTTCTTCCACTTTTCTCTCTATTCAACTCAGGCGGGCAGCGGGGTAGCCTCGTCAAATTGCCTGGGTTCCAATCTGGATCAAGTCACACACTGCAAGTGGGATTTTGGGCAACTTACTTAATCCTCCTAATCTTCACTTTCCTAATCTTCACTTTCCTCGGGGGCTTTCTAAGAGGAGTCCGTGAAAAATGCTTAGAAAGCACCAACATTATCAATAGCACTCAGCAAACGCTCTGAAAATTCAATTGTTACTATTATGAATAGTGTTGTTAATAGCTCGGCACAAAAGGAACTGAGGTTTCTGCCATTATTACCAACACCACCACCACTAGTTTTTACTCAGTGTTCTCCTAGAAAATAATGCAAAGGTCCCCACATCTCACCTGTTTCTTTTACCCTGAAGGCTCTTCCTCTCCCCTGCAATGAATTCCAGAACAAATCACTTTGGGGCCCACACCCTCGGTAGAATCTGTTTCTCCCGTGACACATTCATGGTAGTTTTCTGAATTACGGATGCACAAGCACAATGTGGTATTACAAGGCGTGGGCTCCGAAGTTGGTGTGGAAAATCCTGGCTGTCCCCTACTTCCATGCAGAGTAACACTTCCCAGTGTGCATCATCTCTCTGAGATGCACCTTCCTCCTCTGAGAAAATGGGATCAATAACAGGGCCCATCTCTGAAGGTTATGGTGACAATTCTGTGGGATCACATCTGCAAGATGCTTGTCCTAGCACCTGGTATGGAGTAAGCACCTCTGAAAGTTAGCTGCTCAATATCAATTTATATCTCATGACTAACATTCCCCACCATCTGCTCAATAGATGTTAGCCCAGTGCTCTCCACTGCTCTTTCCACTGTATGTATGTCTAGGAGGGTGCTCTGTCTAATATCTCCAAAGCAGACCTGCATATTGATAGCATATATATATACACACATACATATATGTTACATGTGATATGTTACTAGCACGCAGCTCTGCTCTGGAGATGTTAGACGGAGCACCCTCCTAGACATCTATTTTAACAAAAAAATCTCAAAGGAAAAGGGAATAGCCACGTACTCTCTGTCGGATCTGTCCTCAGGATTTTCTGTTTGTAAGCAACCCCCTGTTCAGTGTAGCTGTGAGCCCTTCAGATGTGCCTGGTTTATGTACTGACTGGCATAAACACATAAACCATGATATTTCCAACCCTCATTTTCTCCTGCAATGAATTTTGGTTATATAATTTCCCTATCTTAATTACTTCTAGCTATATTCTGGCTTGTGGGGCTAAATAATGTCACAGTCACCTTCGTGAGTGCTGCGACATTACATTGCCTAAGTGCCTGTGTGCTTATGTCCTCCTTTGGATGCTGTGTGGACGCATGATGCAAATGCACTGCTTTTAATCCCTCCTCATGTATCAATTCTCCCCTTCCCTTAATCTTTCTCACTCTTCATTGCCAACTTGTCTCCAATCTGTCTCCATCTTTCTCCTACTAAAGGTACCAGAAATAAATGCTACAGACTAGGGGTGGGTGAGCTGATAGATATGAAAGAACAAAAAAAGGAAGAGAGGAAAACAAAGACAGAGACAGCAGAAAGGCAGCCCCAGAAGTTGTGAGAAGGGAGGACGGAGGGAGGCGGCTGTCCTTGGATTCTGAGAGGATGCAGGCCACGGACCAACAGAGAGGCTTTGGACAACGCCACCCTGTGGCCTGTCCAACCTGTAGTTTCCTCTACCTCTGGTCCCTATTTTTCCTTCTGAGTTTTCCCATCAGTTCCATTTCAGGATTCAGTGTATCCCCCTTTTCCAGCCCCTGAAACGTATTAGTCTGCCTTTTCTAGGATGAATCGTGTTTTAATCTTTTCTGCTCATATTTCTAACCTGCTTAGGGTAGGCCTCTGTAATGTCCCCAGTCCATGCTCCTGTTTGTAACACCTTCCAATTTAATATCGTCGGCAAATTTCATTAGCATGCAATTTACTTTCCCTTCCAGATCATTAAAAAAAAAAAAATCCTCACCTAGACCAAGCTATTATGAATCTCCCTTCCTCTTTCCCCAGATCCCAGCCAAGTGGGAACATTACCATTTATCATTATCTTTTGTTTATAATCTTTCAGCCAGGTTTCATCTAAGCCGATTAAAACTAATCTTGATGGCAAAAGAAAATTCAGATAAATAAAACCAAGCCCTGACGTCAGGAGCCTCCGTCAAGATCAAATATATAGCATGGTTAATAGCTAATATAGTGTGTATCTATCTCTTCTCCCTAATAATCTTCCATATGTACAGTCTCAGTGTTCCTTCTCCAAGGCCCATAGAGAATCAGAGCTGTATTCATTCAGTGAGACTTACACAAGCACATCAGAGGGATTAAATCCATCAGTCCCAGTTGTTTAAAGTTTCCATGGAATCTTTATCCCCTGCAGTATTTTCAAACTCCAAGGGAACGGGGCACCCTTCTGCAGAGGAAGCTGTTTACAGACTGTCAAAGACTTACTCATTTAACATCTCATGCCCAGGAATCCACAGTCTCCCCTTCAAGGCAGAAACGGTTTTCACCACCAGCCTTGGCACTTGGTACGTGATAGTTAATAAAGTTCTATTTACGGCTCTAATGAGGATAAAATAGCCATTTCCTTAGCTAGGTGCCAGATACAGAGATTGATAACCAGACTAATCCTAACATAATTCCCTTAATAATGGCTAAAAACCACTCAAGTACCTTAATACATCAGGATGTAAATGTTTTATAATACCCATAAACACCCCCAGAACCTAATAGAGTTAATTCCACTAAGATTGAAATAAGTGAGAGGTGGTATAAAAATCAATTTCCCTCCACCTTCAATGATTTATCACCACCTCACCACCAGGATCAATTAATTTTGCACTAAGAAAATGTCTAATAAAATTTTAGGCCAAAGGAATGGAAAATAGAACACAAACCTTGTTCCAAACTCACGTAATGGGTTAGACATATCTCAGCCTTCCTGGTGATTAAAAAAAATCCAAATGAAGATTTAGATTTAAGATCAAGAATAGCTTATTGGGCTTTTATGAACCTCACAATGCTGTTAACCTTTCTTTAGAAAATATCTAGATTCCATTTTATTTCCATTCTCTCTGATATCAACCTAAACAACCCCCACCTACTCTACTCTAAGCTATATGCAAATATCTATGATGTGTTTATATTTTAAATTACAAATAAAGGATTATGAGAAAAAAAGTACACAGTATGACTTTTTTTTTTTTTTTTTTTTTTTACAACCTAAAAATAAAAGGAAAAGGAAATCTTCGTAGAGACCCACAATAATCTATGAAAAAGCTCAAAAGAGAAATTCATAGAGGGGGGGAAATTGTCATTTTTTCTTTCTTGGGTGCCTGCTTAGATTCACCAATTCTGAAACTAAAGAGTCATTTATTAAGGTAAGAAGTGAAGCAGAGATTTGCGCTTTATGCAATTAAGGGAAACTCTGCTTAGGTTGTGCCTCTTCGTTTTTTTTGTTGTTGTTGTTTCGTTTTGTTTTGTTTTTTGCTGAGTCCTACAATTTACCCCAGTTGGAGAGGGGAAAAAAAGTACCTTGAAGGAACCTTGCAGGGCAAGGAATCATTCTTAAAAGGAAGGATTTTAAAGCACGTGCCTACTGCCTGGCACTGGGGCAGGAAATTGCCTACAACGAATCATCCCTCAAAAGGGGACTGAGCCGAAAGAGGCAACGTGGTCACAACGTACATGCCTGCACATTTACTGCCCCTCTTTATGGTTTTGCATAAAGTTCCTTCATGCAAAATGGCAAAGAGATGCCCCATTTATACGGCATAAAAATTAAGTGACTAATGGCCTATGTCCAGTGAACTCCTATCCACTTAGGAAGTAAGGGAACTTCACGTTTTAATTTGTTCAGCTCAAGGAGCAGCAGAACCTCATCACCTACCCAGTGATTACTTGGAATTAAATTCCGGGCCAAGTAAAAGTGAGCCGTGAAAGACAGCTTACACGAGGGGAACCGCATTTCTTCAAGGGCTTTACAGAATAATAACTCAATCCCAGCAGATCAAAACTTTCTAAAGTAATCCCAATCGCAATCAGAATCCTGTATGTCTCACATGTTCATTGCCACCCCTCTTCTCTATACCGATATTAAAGGTAGGGGAAACCAGCAGTTATATACAGCGGTCGGGATCCAAGGGGGCAGCATGGATTTGGAAAATGATTTTTTTTTTTTTTTTTTTTTTTAAGACAAGGTCTTTCTCTGTAGCCCAGTCTGGGTTGCTGTGGTGCAATCAGGGCTCACTGCAGCCTTGACCTCACTCTATTGCCCAGGCTGATCTCAAACTCCTGGGCTCAAGTGATCCCTCTGGTTTAGTCTCTCGAAGTGCTGAGATAAAAGGTGTGAGGCTCTGTGTCCTGATAAAAACTGACTTTTTTTTTTTTTTTTCCTGGAGACAGAGTCTTGTTCTGTCACCCTCTCTGGGGTGCAATGGTGCGATCACGGTTCAATGCTGCCTCAGTCTCCCATACTCAAATAATCCTCCCACCTTAGCCTCCTGAGTAGGTGGGACTACAGAAACTCACCACCATGCCTGGCTAAGTTTCATACTTTTGGTAGAGATGGAGTTTCACCATGTTGCCCAGGCTGGTCTACAAACTCCTATGCTGAAGCCATCAGCCTGCCCTGGCCACTCAAAGTGCTGGGATTACAGGTGTAAGCCACTGTGCTCGGCTGAAAATTGATTTTTTAATAATGTAATGTATAAGTCATTACAAAACTTTGTTTTCTGAACCACTGGCAGTTATGTGTGGTACAGTACTGAGATGGGATTATTTTTATTTTACGAAGTGATAACCCATGCCCGGTTAAGATAAAAACACTCATTTAACCAGACAAGTCTATTTCCCATTTTTTCTGTAAAGGTACATTTGTTTCAATCAAATCCATTTCACAAATCGTTACCGAGCACCTGTCCTGTGGCAAGCACTGATCTAAGTACTGAATATAAAGCATGAAATAAAATGAGCATGGTCCTTGTCTTCAAGGAGCTTTCGGTCCTGGAAGGAGCATAGTTAATAAAAAAGCAAATAAAAGAAATAATTACAGACTGTAATACACGTGAGGGAAACAGATAACCAGGATGCTGTGATAAAGAACAGCAGCAGAGAGGATAACTTCTTGAGAACTTAATGTGACCAGTATCTGCATAACTAGTCAATGTGTGGGATAAATATGAATCCGACATCAAAAAAGGACTCTCAGCTGTGCACAGAGGCTCATGCCTGTAGGCCCAGCACTTTGGGAGGCCAAGGTGGAAGGATCACTTGAAGTCAGGAATTCCAGACCAACCTGGCCAACATGGTAAAATCCCATTTCTACGAAAAATACAAAAAATATTAGCTGGGCGTGGTGGAACACACCTGTAATCCCAGCTACTTGGGAGGCTATGGCAACAGAACCACTTGACTGAACCCAGGAGGCAGAGGTTGCAGTGAGCCGAGATCGTGCCACTGCACTCCAGCCTGGGTGACAGAGCGAGACTCTGTCTTAACAACAACAACAAAGACTCTCAGTCATCTAACACATATTTCTATTAGCATGTGCCTGGGAGGCATTCTATTAGCATACAGCTGGGAGGACAAAAGACGGCCACTTCCGTGATATTCCACACATTTGACATATTTATCTAAAATGATCCTGGCCACAGTTCTGACAACTGTAACAAAATCACTTGTTCCCTTCCACTCTGAGTCATCCATTTATCTATGCTTTTCTTCATTGCAGAAAACATGTATTTATTTAATGAGAAGTGATGTTTTAAATTTTTTAAAAATGTTAAATCCCTTCATATCCATCCCCTCCAAGGAGAGAAGACTTACTATATGTAAAATTAAAGAATAGCTTAAACTTATAATAATCAAATGCCTGTAGTACCAGCATCAATCAATGAATTAAGGCAATGCAATATACAAAAACTCACCCTGGCTTGCCATCACATATCAGCTGGGGACAGGAGTACTAGGGTTTTTTGGTAAATGGTGCTGACAAAATTATTTAAAATATTTGGTAAATAGTATTATATTGTTCCTTCTTTATTCCACAAGGTCAGTTACCTTCATCATATTAATTGGCAGACAAAATAATCACTTTCTTCTATTTCTTGCTAATATTTTCATGGCAATTACGTCTCCTTAATAAATTGTTAATTCCTCCAAAGCAGTGGTTTTTAAAAAATAGGTATGTCCCTTCCATTATTATATCAAATAGTGTAGTACTACCACGAGTATGCAATGGAAATAAATACAGACTTTAGAATGCTATGTACAGATGTGACCCCCCCATGTCTATCAAGCACATTCAAACATATCAACATACCAGTTTTTCAGTCTCAGTGCCCTCAGATGAGAAATGAAAATAAAGGTGTTAATAATTACTATTCCACAGGGTAGTTATGAGACGCGAATGAGATCAGGTGTGTGAAAACATTTTGAAAGCAGTCAAGCACTGCAGAAATACCACCAGTTGTCATTACAGACAGTGTTCAATAAATGTTTGCTCGTTGAAAGATGTTAACTTTTCTTTCTTTCTTTCTTTCTTTTTTTTTTTTTTTTTTTTTTTTTGAGTTGGAGTCTGACTCTGTCGCCCAGGCTTGAGTCCAGTGGCACAATCTCGGCTCACTGCAAGCTCCACCTCCTGGGTTCACACTGTTCTCCTGCCTCAGCCTCCCAAGTAGCTGGGACTACTGGCGCCCGCCACCATTCTCAGCTATATGCTAACTTTGCAAGCCCTGAAGCTTGCGGGTAAAATAATCTCAGAGATATAGGTATGCAGACACACTTACATGGTCTTGCAGTGGGATAAGCATGACCAGACAATGTGACTCTTTGTAGAAGCAAGACTGGATATTTCTGTTTCACTCTCCAGACCAGAGCGACCTATCTCAGCTAAGAGCTTTCACAGCACATGGTCTCAGTGTCTCACTCTGTGAGAATGCTTTTCCACTAGACAGAAATGGTTCCTTCTCATCATTAATGGATCAATGATGAAGTCTTCTTCTTAAAAAGAACAGCCTATCCAGGCAAGTTCAACTGTCCTCCTTCTGCTCATTCTCTGAATAGCACTTAGTTTTATTAACATCATAAATGTCCCTTTTTAATTAGATACTTCATTCTGAGATAATTCTAGATTCATATGAAGTTGTAGGCCATAATGATACAGAGATCCTGTGTAGTTACCTAGTTCCTCCAACAAGGGTGGTTTCAAAACCATAGTATGGTATCATGGGATTGTGCAATGAGAGCACTAACACAGTCAAGATCTAGAACTTTCCCATTGGCACAAAGATCCTTCGGGTTGCCCTTTCATAACCACACCCATTTCCTTCCTCCTCCCCATCTCCTCTCTACCCGAGCAATGACTCATCTGTGCTCCATGTCCATTATTTTGACATCTCAAGAATTTTATATAAATCGGATTTTTTCATTCAGCATAATTTCCTGGAGATTCATTCAGGCTGTTGGGCTGTTGCAAGTATCAACAGTCCACTCCTTTTTGTTGCTGGGTTGTATTTTTATGGTATGGATATACCACAGTTTGTGTAACCATTCACCCTGTGAAATATATGTACGTTGTTCCCAGTTTCTATCTATTATGAAGAAAGCTGCTACAAACATGGGTGAACAGGTTTTGTGTGAACATGTTTTCATCTCTCTAGAATAAATGCCCAGGAAGGCAATTATTAGGTTATCTGATAACTGCATGTTTACATTTAAAGAAACTGCTCAACTTGATCTCAAAGTGGCTATGGGAATGTATCATTTGACATCCTCTCCAGTGATGTGCATGTAATCCGAATGCTCAACAATCCTTGCAAGGCCAGGCGCGGTGGCTCACGCCTGTAATCCCAGCACTATGGGAGGACGAGGCAGGCGGATGATGAGGTCAGGAGATCTAGACTATCCTGGCTAACACGGTGAAACCCTGTCTCTACTAAAAACACAAAAAATTAGCCGGGCGTGGTGACGGACGCCTGTAGTCCCAGCTACTCGGGAGGCTGAGGCAGGAGAATGGCGTAAACCCAGAAGGCGGAGCTTGCAGTGAGCTGAGATCGCGCCCCTGCACTCCAGCCTGGGCGACAGAGCGAGACTCCGTCTCAAAAAAAAAAAAAAAAAAATTCCTTGCAAGTACTGGGGTTGCCACTGTTTTAGTTTTAGCCCTTCTGACAGGTATGCACTGACACCGTATTGCAGTTTTTATTTTCCTTCCCTAATGGTCAATGATGTAGAGCATCTTTTCATGTGCTTACTTGCCATCTGTGTATCCTCTTGAGTAAAATGTCTCTTCATGTCCTTTGCCCATTGCTTGATTTTTTTTGGTTGAGTTTTGAGAGTTCTTCATGTATTCTAGATATTGGTCCTTTGTCAGATACATGGCTTGCAAAAGTTTCCTCTAAGTCTGCAGCTTCTCTTTACATCCACTTAGCAGGGTGCTTTGCCAAGCAAAAGATTTAAAAAAAATTTTTGACGAAGTCCAGTTTATAATTTTCTTTTCTTTACGAACTGTGCTTTTGGTATTAATTCTAAGAACTCTCGGCCAGGCGCTGTGGCTCATGCCTATAAGCCCAGCACTTTGGGAGGCCAAGGTGGGCGGATCACCTGAGATCAGGAGTTCGAGACCAGCTAGATCAACATGCAGAAACCCCATCTCTACTAAAAATACAAAAAAATTAGCTGGGCGTGTTGGCGTGTGCCTGTAATCCCAGCTACTCGGGAAGCTGAGGCAGGAGAATCGCTTGAACCTGGGAGGTGGAGGTTGCAGTGAGCCCAGATCATGCCATTGCACTCCAGCCTGGGCAACAACAGTGAAACACTGTTTAAAAAAAAAAGAATAAAGAAAAAAAAAAAAAAAGCAAACAAACAAAAAAACTCTTTGCCTAGCTTTAAATCTCAAAGATTTTTCTGCTTTTCTTTTGTTTCTTTCTTTTTTTTCTTTTCTTTTCTTTTTTTTTTTTTTTTGAGACAGAGTTTCACTCTGTTGCTCAGGCTGGAGTACAGTGGTACAATCTCAGCTCACTGCAACTTCTGCCTCCAGGTTCAAGCAATTCTCCTGCCTCAGCCTCCCAAGTAACTGGGATTACAGGCTCACACCACCATGCCCGGTTAATTTTTTTATTTTTAGTGGAGATGGGGTTTCCCATGTTGGCCAGGCTGGTCTTGAACTCCTGACCTCAGGTGACCTGCTTGCCTCAGCCTCCCAAAGTGCTGGGATTTCAGGCATGAACCACTGCACCCGGCCTCTTTTTTCTTTACTAAATGTTTTACAGTTTTATGTTTTATATCAAAGTTAATGATCCTTTTTGAGACTTTTTTTTGTATAAAATGTAAAATTTTGGTCAAGAATTGCCAGTTTCTCTACTACCATATGTTGAAAGGTTATCTTTCCTCTATTGAATAGCCTTTTCACCTTTGTCAAAAATCAGTTGGACACATTTATGTAGGTCTATTTCTGGGTTCTATACACTTTTTAAAATTGATCTATGTGTCTATCCATCTGCCATTGCCACACCGGATTACTGTAGCTATATAAGAAGTCTTGTTTTTGAACAGACTCATTTCTCCCACTTTATACTTCATTTACAAAATTGTTAAGCTTTTCAAATTTCATGGCACTTTCATTTATATTTTAGAATAGTCTTGTCTCTATCCACAAAAAAGCTTACTGGGATTTTTTTACAGAAATTCTATTAAATCTGTTCATCCATTTGGGGAGAATCAATGTCTTTACTATGTTGAATCTTCCAATCCAATGAAAATGATGTCTCCTCTTAAATTTTTTAAAAATTATTTTTTGTCAAAATTTTGTAGTTTTCCGCATACAAGTTGTATTTTGTTAAAATGTCATGTAAGTATATTTTTTGAGTCACTGTATGTGACAATGCATTTTTAATTGTGGTATCGGCATGTCAGCTGTAGGTGTTTGGTAGATGTTCTTTAATACATTCAATTCTGTCTATTCCTGTTTTTCTGACAGTTTTTGTCATCAACAGGTGTTGAATTTTATCAAGCGTGTTTCTACATAGATTGATATGATTCGGTGACTGATTTTCCTCTTCGGTCTATTGGTAGGGTAGATTACATTGATTTAATTGTAAATATTGAACCAGTGTTACATCCCTGAAATAAACCCTATGTGGCTAAGGTATAAAATTATTTTTATATATTGTTGAGTTCTATTTGTTAACATTTTGTTACAGTCAATGGTGATTAAGAATATTAGTCTATAGTTTTCTTTTCTTTTTTCCCCTGGCTTTGCCTGGTTTTGTTGTCAGGGTAATTCTAATGTCATAAAATGAATTGGGAAGTACTTATTTCTCTCTTTTTTTTCTAGAAGAGGCTATAAGGACTTGGTGTTAATGCTTCTTTGTAAATCTGGTACAATTCTCTAACAAAAACCTCCAGATCTGGAGATTTATTTTTTAGGAGCTTTTAACTTAAAAATCCAATTTCTTTCATAGTTATAGGAACATTCAAATTATCCATTTCATAGTGAGTAAAATATGATGGTTTGGATTTTACAAGGAAGTGGTCCATTTCATCTAAGTTGTCAAATATACGTTTGTGGAGTTACTTATGGTATTCCCTTATTATCTGTTTGACATCTGCAAACTCTGTAGTGATATTCCCTGTTTGATAATTTGTGTCCTCTCTCTTTGTCTATCAGTTTTGCTCAGGTTTGTCAGGAGGTTTGTCCTATTCATCTGTTCAAAAAGCCAGCTTCTCCTTCTTACTGATTTTCCTCTATTGTTTTACTATTTTCAATTTCATTGATTTCTTCTCTCATCTTTATAACTTCCTTCCCTGTTTGCTTTGGGTGTTTTATTGTTTTTTTTTGTTTGTTTGTTTTCTTGTTTTATTTTGTGACAGAGTCTTGCTCTGTTGCTCCAGCTGAAGTGCAGTGGTCAGTCTCAACTCACATACAACCTCCACCTCCCAGGTTCAAACGATTCTCCTGCCTCAGCCTCCCCAGCAGATGGGACTACACGCATGTGCCACTACACTCAGCTAATTTTTGTATTTTTAGTAGGGATGCGGCTTCATCATGTTGGCCAGGCTGGTCTCAAACTCCTGACCTCAAGTGATCTGCCCACCTCAGCCTCCCAAAGTGCTGGGATTACAAGTGTGAGCCACCACACCCAGACTCTTTCTCTACGTTCTTAAGGTGGAAGCTTAGATTATTGATTTGAAGCCTTTCCTCTTTTCTAATGTATTCATTTATTGCTATAAAATTTCCTCTCACCATTACTTTAGCTATGTCCCACAAATTTTGATGTATTTCCACATTCATTCTGCCCAATGCACTTATTTATTTTCCTGGAGACTCCTTTAATCCATGGATTTTGTTCAGCAATGTGCTGTCTAGTGTCCAAATGTTTGCAGATTTTCCTGTTATCTTTCTGGTATTGATTTATAACTCAATTCCATTGTGGTCACTGTATGATTTCAATTATTTTACATTTGTTAAACTTTGTTTTATGGCCCAGGATATCTCCCATGGACACATAAAAAAATGCCTTCTGTCATTGGGGGTGTTCTATAATGTTGATGAGACCTTCTTGATTGATAACAGTTGTGGTGTTCTCCATCCTTCTGATTTTCAGTCTAGTTTTCCTATTAATTCCTAACAGTGTTTAGCCTCTCACTATAATTGTTATATTCTTCTATTTCTCCTTTGAGTTATATATATTTTTGCTTCATATATTATGAAGCTCTGTGTCTAATGTGTGCACATTTAGGATTGCTATTCTTCTTGTTGCACTGACACTGTATCATTGTATCATTATATATCGTCTCTATTTCTAGTTTGTTTGTTTGTTTGTTTTTTGCTCTTAAATCTACTTTATCTGATAGTATAGCTACTCCTACTTTCTTTTGATTGGCGTTTCCATACTCTATCTTTTTTCCATCCTTTTACTTTCAGGCTACCTATACTATTAAATTTGAAAGGCGTTTCTTGTCAACAATATATAGTTAGGTTGTGTACTTTAATCCACTCTAACAATCTCTCACAAATGGTGTATTAGGCCATTGCCATTTAATGTAATTATTGCTACGTTAGTGCTTAATTTTGCCACTTTATTCTTTTTTTCTATTTGTTCTCTCTGTTGTGCGTTTCTCAGTTTGCCTTTTCTGCCTTTCTCTAGGTTGCTGAAACATTTTCATAATTAACTTTTAATTTGTCTATAGTGTGTTTGAGTGAATCTCCTTTTACAGACTTTTTAGCAGTTATCTAGGTATTGCAATATACATACCTAACTTACCACAGTCTGGTGTTATGTTTTCAGTGTTTGAATGAAGTGTGGAAACCTTAACTCCCTTTATGTTCCCTTCCTCTCCCCATTTTAAATATAATTGTCTTAAATCTTTCTACTACATGAATTTTGAATCACATCAGACAGTATTATAATTTTTGCTTAAAGATAACTCATAATTTTGTAAACACCAGAGAAGGAAAATTTATCATATTAATGCCTATTTTTGTTTTCCTCCTTGCTGATGTTCTAAAATTCCTGCTTTTATCCTTTCCTTTCTGTTTATAAAACTTCTTTCAGCCATTCTTTTAAGGTAGACCAGCTGCCAACCAATTCTTTTAGTTTTTCTTCATCTGAGAATGTCTTGATTTCTCCTTCATCTCCAAAGGATATTTTAACTCAATACAAAATTCTGAGTTGACAAGTATTTTCTTTCAGCCCTTGGAAAACACCCTGCCATTTCTTATTTGCCTCTGTGGCTTCTGATGAGAAATCTGTTCTTCAAATGGTTTTCCTCCTATAAGGATAGCATCCATTTTTCTCCCGTTACTTCCAAGATGTTTATATCGTCTTGGCTTTTCAGAAGTTTGATTATCATGTGACTTGGTGTGGATTTCCTTCAGTTTCATCTGACTTGGGATTTACTCAGTGATTTGAAACTATATCCAGTCAGCCTTCTATATCCGTGGGTTCTATATCCACAGATGCTATCAATCATACATCAAAAATATTCCAAAAATTTGGCCGGGCACGGTGGCTCACGCCCGTAATCCCAGCACTTTGAGAGGCCGAGGCGGGTGGATCACCTGAAGTCGGGAGTTCAAGACCAGCCTGGCCAACCTGGAGAAACTCTGTCTCTACTAAAAATACAAAAATTAGCCAGGCATGATACCTGTAATTCCAGCTACTCGGGAGGCTGAGGCAGGAGAATACCTTGAACCCAGGAGGCGGAGGTTGCGGTGAGCTGAGATGGCGCCATTGCACTCCAGCCTGGGCAACAAGAGTGAAACTCTGTCTCACAAAAAAAAAAAAAAAAAAAAATCCAAAAATTTAAAAATAACAATACAATAAAAATAATACAAATTAAAATGACAGTATAACAACTATTTACTACTTACATATTTACCAATCACATGAGACAGTATAATTTTTGCTTAGGCATAAAGCATAATTTTGAAAACAGCAGAGAATGAAAATCTCTCAAACTAATGCTTGTTTTTGTTGTCCTTCTTGCTGACATAGCTTACATAGCATTTATATTATGTTAGGTATTGTAAGTAATGTAAAAATGTTTTATAGTATACAGGATGACACAAATAAAATGGTAAATGCTTGAGGTGAGAGAGATGTCCCCACAAAGCATACAGAAGGATGTGTGTAGGTTATATGAAAACACTACGCCATTTTATATCAGGAACTTGAATATCCATGGATTTTGGACTGTCTTGGAACCAGTTCCCCACTGATACTGAAGGAAGACTGCACTTCTGTTTAGGCATTTTGTTTGTTCTTCCTGGAGGAACAGGGAAAAAATGTTTACCTCCTCTTTCCAGAAGTCCACTTCTAACTATTTTTAATTACTTACTTACATGCTTGTGTTTTGTGTGTTTCTTATTCTCAGATCCCTAAGAACAAGCACCTGACTCTTTCATTTTTCCACTGTATTCCCAAGGCCATAAACCCTGGCATATAATAATTGTTTGATGCATATTTTGAATGATTGAATTAACACAATGAACTCTAGTCAGGTTCACAGTAGGGTTTACTATAGTAAACCCTTGAGAATTTAATTTATACTGCAGATTCAGGAAGGTCTCATCTCCGTCAATTCTGATTCAGGAGGTCTATGCTGGATTGCGTACATCTGCATTTTTAAGCACGTTTCGCAGGTGCTTGGACACAACTATCTTGGACCCACTAAAAGAATCATCACAAGCTGTGCTTCGTACCAAGACAGTTAGGGTCTGAGCGCTGTCCTGGAAGGTGACGATTAGGGTGATGGGAGCAGAGGTCATCACGGGAGTTCTGTTTCATTCGACCTGCTCCACACCTGCAAGCAGTGAAATGAGTTTCCCCATAAACAGATGTAAATCTAGGGACATAAATTCAAAATAAAAGCCTTTGAACAAATTGGAGAGGAAATTGTCACAAAAGGCATAACGTTCTGCTACAGAAAAAATAGCTGGAAGAACATGCTCTGCCCTCAACTCATGCATTTTAAAACACTGAGCTGAGGGTTTGTGTTTACCCAGTGCAAGGCCATTAATACATTCAGCCCAAAAGTGAAGCAATTTTAATATTAATAGGCTCTTTATGAGAATTTAATAACAAAGTCATAGCTTCCTTGTGTTTCAAGACACAGGGGTTAATTACTTCAAACGGGTTGGCAGGGAAAAGGTCAAATTTTAATGCTGACCTTAGCAGTTTGGGATAAATATAAAAAGGTAATAGCCCATTTAAAGCTATCATGCTCACTGTTCTTTGCAGGCTAAGAAACTGTCACAGGATGTCCAACCTGTGGGTTTCAGCTATGGATGCTCAGAACAGCCACATACCTGGTTATCACACTTGGTAAATCTAAGCGACTTGCACCCGAATTCAGTCTACTCTTTCATGGGGAAAAGGGGGGGAAAAAACCCCAGAATTTTCGTTTGTTGGTTTTAGGGGGAGATCTCTTCTTGTATCTGCAGCACCAAAGCCTGTCCATGTTCAGGGTTTTCCAATCTTCCAACCATAGCTTCAGAAAAGCTTAAGGTAAAAAATGAAACCTGTCAGATAAGACTCTAGCTTCTCTGCTAAGGAAAGGACTGTTGTTCATTTTCACAAACGAATCCAGTGGATTCGGTTGCAACTGGATATATCCATGGTCTGTTTCTCTTAGGCCACACAGAAAGAAATAAGAAGTCAAGGGGACAGCCCTCAAGTCCTATAAGGAACAGAAGAGGAGGGACACTTAGGAGATAGTGAGGTTGGAATTTATCTGGAGAGGTCAAACAAATCACCACAAAATATGAGTAGAGTTCATTGACCTAAGAAACATGATCCTACAGTGTTACAGTATGAATTGTGAATTTAAATTAATATCTCTGACAGTTTTTCTTTTTCTGCCCATTTACTCCAAATATTTTTCTGTTGATCATTGCCCCAGATTTTTTCCCCCCATTTTCAGACTCCCGACAAGGATCCAGAGTTTGCCATAACTAATCAATTCAGTCCCAAGTGGGTGTCTCCATTCTCTGCAGCTGTGGGGAACTCTTCTACCACCACCATGTATGCTTAGAGGTGGATACCGCTTTTTACTGGAACCTATCCCACCAAAAATATTCATGATGGTGGTGGAGCCAGAGATCTCTTTGCACTAGTCCATTTGCTTTCAGTCGCAGGGATTTATACCGATCATAACCCTCTCTGCTAAGAGTAGGGGATTCAGAAGTGAGTCAATCAAGCTTCCTGCCCACACAGAACTGACAGTGTCATACTGAAGACAGACAAAAAAACTAATTATGAGGGAATGCCATGGGAACACATGATAAAAGCAACAGACTTTTAGGATTCTAACATTCTAAGATTATTCTAGGATTCTGTTATTAAATAGATTCCTCCTCTTCTTCTTCTTCTTCTTCTTCTTCTTCTTCTTCTTCTTCTTCTTCTTCTTCTTCTTCTTCTTCTTCTTCTCCTCCTCTTCCTCCTCCTCCTCCTCCTCCTCCTCCCCCTCCTCCTCCTCCTCCTTCTCCTTCTTCTTTTTGTTTTCTTTTCAGACAGAGTCTCGCGCTGTCGCCCAGGCTGGAGTGCAATGGCGCGATCTCAGCTCACTGCAACCTTCACCTCCTGGGTTCAAGGGACTCCCCTGCCTCAGCCTCCCGAGCAGCTGGGATTACAGGCGCATGCCACCATGACTGACTAATTTTTGTATTTTTAGTAGAGACAGGGTTTCTCCAGGTTGGCCAGGCTGGTCTCGAACTCCTGACCTCAAGTGATCTGCCTGCCTCGGACTCCCAAAGGGCTGGGATTACAGGCATAAGCAATTGTGTCTGGCCTGTTATTAAATAGATTCTAAGACTCTTAGATTCTAAGATTCTGTTAGAGTCTTGGAAGGTTCTACAAAGAAATGGCTTCTGAGATACAACCAAGTATCATTCAGGATGGGCTAGATGCTCCAGTAACAACTGACCTCAGACTTTTGGGAGCTTGCAGCAACGAAGGTTTATTTCTCACTAGGCTACGTGTTGGCTGTGTTTCAGCTATGGCTTTGCTACATGTCATCTTCTCTCAAGGGTCCAGGCTGACAGAGAAGTGACTCACTGATCTCTCCACAGGGGGGAGAAGAGAATAAGTTGAGTCAGCTAGAGGCTCTTAAAGCTTCCGCCCAGAAGTGACACCTCTCACGTCCCCCACGTTCCATTGGCTGAAGTAAGCTGTATGGCCATTCCCGACTTTTAAAAGTTGGGGATGTAAAAAATCCTCCTGCAGTAAGAAATACCACAAGAAGAGAAGTCGGAATGTTTTGTAAGGAATAATAAGTCTACCATGGAACCACAATACCAGGAAGGACGCTGCATGGGAAGGGAAAGTGGTATGAGTGTTCTAGGAAGGCAGGATTCTCAAATGTACAAGAGGTGAGGAGGAGAGGGAGCAAGAAGGATCCAGGCGGAAGATGGGGCAGAAGGGAGAGGGAGACAGAGTGATTCTGAAGAATTCAGAGTAGTTGGTTCAACAAGGCTGAAGCAAAAAGTACAAGGAAGGCAGCTGAGAGAGCTAACAAGGTAAAGAAAAGCTCGTTTTCCCACTCTGGATGCACCAAAGCTAATGTGGTGGTTGACCCACATATCCTGCACAAGAAAGACATGAGAAACACTAATTGAAGGAGCCTCCAGGTCTTTAAATGTTTAATAAATGTGGTGAGCTATTCATAATGTCAAACAGGCTGGGGGCAGTGGCTCACGCCTATAATCCCAGCACTCTGGGAGGCCGAGGCGGGTGGACCACTCGAGGTCAGCAGTTCGAGACCAGACTGGCCAACATGGTGAAACCCCATGTCTACCACAAATACAAAAGTTAGCTGGGCATGGTGGTGCTCACCTGTAATCCCAGCTACTCGGGAGGCTGAGGCAGGAGAATCGCTTGAACCCGGGAGGCAGAGGTTGTAGTGAGCCAAGACTGTGCCACTACACTCCAGCCTAGGTGACAGAGCAAGATTTTGTCGCACGAAAACTGCAAACAAACAAACAAACAAAAAACACAATGTCAAAAAAAAAAAAAAATAGGGCCATTTGAAGAAGCACGAGGGTAACCAGACAAACACATGAGTGTGCAAAGAACATAACATTCCTTTCAGGATTCCTGGTGTCTAACATCTAAAAAACAGCCCCAGATAACTGTCTCCGTCATGGTTGTTGAATGACTTGTAGGGAAAAAGGAAATGGAAGGAAGGACATCTGCGAACCATCAGCCCCACCCACAGTATTTGAGATAGGACGATGCAGCATGGGAGGCCGGACAAGGTTGGTGTCAAGCGTTTGCTCTTATCAGAGTTGGTTCCCACACACAGAACTCAGAGTTCCTTCGCTCAATTATTCAACCAATGCTCACTGCACGTTTACTACATGTTAGGTCAGATGCCATGGACTCAGAGGCAATCAAGGAAAAGAAATTTCCTGAGCAAGACAGAAGGAAAACAAGAAAACTAACCAGAGAGTTAGAAGTTTCAGTGGCATGCTAAGAAGAAACAACACAGGCTGCTAAAAAAGAGCTGAGCACCTCCCTGGCCTCAGGGACTGCTTTCCCAGGGGTGTGGCTTCTACCCAGTGATCCAGATTACTGAAGACACGGAAGGGGAAGAGCACATTAGCGGCAGGGAGAGTATGAGCAAAAGGTCCTGACGAGGAAAAGAACACGGTGTGTCTGAGGTCTGCAGAGAAGGTCCCTGTGGCTGTCGTGATGTGAGCGAGGAGGTGAATGGTGAGCAATGAGAATGGATGGACCTGATGTAATCTGATCACTCAGGGGCCTGCCAGCCAGTGGGAGCATCTGAACTTCAGTTTAAGACTATTTGATGGGTTTCCAGCAAGAGAACCGTATAACACAATGACTGTTTAAGGGCAACAGCCACTTCGATGGACTCTGGAGCCTAGTGCACACCCAGTGCAACTTCGCTGGGAGAAAGTCAAGTCGAGTTCATGCAGGGATATGGCATGGTGATGGAAAGGGTTGCATACTTCCCTGGACCTCAGTTTTTCTCCTTTCATGACAGGAAGCTGCAAAACTGAGAGTCCAAGAGCGATCCACATGGATTATCCAAAAGAACACTGAAAAGCCAAACAAACTGCATCTTGTAAGAAAAGGACCCCAAAGCAATGGGCAGGCAGTAGAAGAAGTTGTGTGTAACTGTAAGTTTCGAGACTCTAGGAAAGTAAAGTTATTGAATCCCCAATGCAAATTCATCCTCAGTCAAATTAAAGTCAAAATAGTTTAGAACAACTGACCTAATGTAAATCCTTAAATAAAAAATGTTTTAGCCCCACTTGCAAGTACAGCACTGGCTCACTTCACAGCTCAAGCAGATTTAATTCCTATTAATCCTGTAATAGTGGATGTTGCTGGTGGTGGCCGCTGCTGCCAACCCTTTCGGTTCCAACTTTCTCCTTCGGAACGGCATTTTGGGACGGAAGCATCTAGTTCACAGATGGAGTGGCGCTTCCAATGTGAAGACATCAAGATATTTAACAAACCATGGCAGGGCGCTTTGTAGGAGATAATGACAAATTTACAAACAAAAAGAAAATTCCCCAATTTACAAAAACAAATGGAGCAACTTCCATGCCAACTAGGAAGGGAGCAGACACTAGCAGAAGCTCTAAGCTCCAAGGAAGGAGAGAGAGAGGAAAGGAGGGAGACTAGTTCTTGTCGAATTGGGCACAAGATAGGCCACATCTGTCAAAGTGGAAGACAGATTGGAAAAAAGAAACATTGAGAGAAATGGTTTCATAACTAGAGGCTGCACTGCTCAGTTCAAATCAGGCGATTCCAGAAATGTACCTCCAAATAAGTTTATTTTTTTTCCCCTAACCAATTGCAATGTCTTTATCAGAGCCTCTCTCTTTATACCCTCCCATGAAAACATAAATATCCTTCTCCTTGCCATCCCACACCAGCCCCATAGTTTGAGCATGAATTCTCAACGCTCAAATTCAATTCTATGCTAGAATGATTCCAGCAGACCGGAGTGACTAAGAACTTCTACGCAAATGGATTTCAAACAAAATTCCTGTGGAAGCAGAAAGTATGACCCTCCAATACTGAACAGAACCATAAGGCATCTTCTCTATACAAGGCATCTCTTTCTCATTTCAACCCTTATAGCACAGGCACACTCTGTGTTCTCCTAAACATGCCAAAGTTTTCCCCATTTCAGTCTTGGGCACATTACAGCTCTCTCCGTGGTTCTTCGAGTGGGTGACTTCAATCTCATCCTTCAGGCTACAAATCAGATGTCATCTCAAAGTGGCCTTTCCTATCTAAAATAGGCCCTCTCCCTGGCTCAGTGCCTCTTTGCAACTTCATCCCATTGACTTCCTTGACGGTACTTACCTTGATCTGTAATTTCCATGAGGGTTGTGACCTGGCCTGCCTTGTTGCCCACTGTAACCTGGGTAGAATGGGTGCTTCCTTGGATAAAGGAGCATTGAGGACGTAAGGAAAACCAAAGATGAGCAAGACACAATCCCTGCTTGCAAAGACATCTTTCTCTATTCCTATTCTTGCAAAGACATCTTTCTCTATTCCTATTCTTTCGACCTAAACTTGAAATAATAGATCACAGCCCTCAACCCTTTGTTCTGATTTTTCCCAGAACATAACATAATCCAGGCCTAATGAAAGGGGGAAAATAAAAGTGAGCAATCAATTGTTGGGAAAGATGTGGCAATCCAGTTGACAGCAAAATAACTACAAACACACAGTTTTAACCAATGTTTATGAGATGTCGCTGCAGTGAACACTGCCTCCATCAATACGGATGAGGCAGAGTGTCATGTTCCTCCCAATCTCTCCTTTTCTTCTTAGGCAGAGACTCAATATTTCAGGGCACACTCACCACCCCCCACCGCCATAGTATCTCCTACTTTTTCCCAAGCCTCCTTTGCAGGTAGAGGTACCCATGTGACTAATTTCGGGCTAATGAAATGTAAGTGAAATTGGTACATGCAGCTTCCAGGAAGTGCCCTTAAAGAGAGGAAATGTGACTTAACTTCCCCGATTCTCTTTCCTGCCCATCTGACTGAGGGTATGATAGCTGAAATCAAGCCACTGTCTTGAATGGGAAGTTGGAAGCCAAGTGTTCGGGATGGTGGAATACCTTGAGAGAAGGGAAGTCAAGGAGTCTCTGCACCTCTGTCTTTGTCATCTCTAGTTTTCAACTTATTTAAAAAGAAGATACGCTTCTTTATTTCTTTGTTTTGCTGTTCGAGACAGAGCCTCACTCTGTTGCCCAGGCTGGAGTGCAATGGTGTGAGCTTGGCTCGTTGCATCCTTTACCTCTGCGTTCAAGTAACTCTCGTGCCTCAGCCTCCCAAGTATCTGGGATTACAGATGTGCACCACCCAGCTAATTTTTTTTTTTTCTGTATTTTTAGTAAAGCCGGGTTTTATCATGTAGGCCAGGCTGGTCTCAAACTCCTGACCTCAAGTGATCCACCTGCCTCAGCCTCCCAAAGTGCTGGCAAGCTAAGCCACCACACCTGGCCTGAAGAAAGCATACTTTTAACTTTCAAAAGCCACTGTTTTCCCGAGTTTTCTGTCACTCACAGCCTCGCTGATCCAATGGGCAAAGAAAAAAAAAAACCATAATGTGGGCATTTACAGAGATGAAACTGGTGAAGCTTGATGGACTGGCTAAGAACTGAAGGCTCGATTCCCAGGACAAGGATGACCCAGCAAATGGCTCGGCAGCCTGTTTCTGTTTGTCTGCTGTGCAATCAGAATGACTCTCACAGGACATGTCTGAGCCACTAAAACAATTCCACTCATCATCTGACATCTGGGAGAGGCTGGAACAGTCAGTTGTTTGGAAGCTACTTTTGCTTTGACATACTATGTTGGTGCTAGGTAGAGAAAAAAACAACCTCCCTCAAGATGGAAAAACCGAAAGATGAGACTAACACCAGGACTCGAAGACACTGATTTTGGTGAAACACAAACGATGGGGATATGCCAGGACTTTTCTGCTTTTTGGAAGGGAAGAAACAACTGCCAATTTTTCTCTCATCCGCTGGGAACGTGAAAGCCAAACTCCTTCCAGTAGTCTGTTCACAAGCCGGGGAAGAAACTGACTGTAATTTGTGGGGTTTTTAAAAAAAATGCTCAATTGTATATTCCAGGTAATTTCTCCCTCTTGTGCAGAGGTTTGACACACTGCAAGTTACACAAGTTGATGACAGCACTCTAAGCAGAAGATAGTCTTCACAACTGTAATATATGTGCAGAGATATATTTTGTCCATGTCCAGAGGGAAAATCAACATTACTCTCCTTTTCAGCAAAATTATCTCATTTTCTCAAAGGGTGCTGACTTTCTTTCTTTTTTTCTATCTTTCTTTTTTTTTTTTTTTCTTTTGAGACAGGGTCTTGCACTGTTGCCCAGGCTGGAGAGCAGTGGTACAATCTCAGCTCACGGCAACCTCTGACTGCCAGGTTCAAGTGATTCTCCTGCCTCAGCCTCCCGAGTAGCTGGGATTACAGGTGTGCACCACCATGCCTGGCTAATTTTTGTTTTTTTTAGTAGCAGAGATGGGGTTTTACCACGTTGGCCAGATTGCTCTCAAATTGGTGACCTCAAGTAATCCGCCTGCCTCAGCCTCCCAAAGTGCTGAGATTACAGGCGTGAGCCACCATGCCTGGCCTGGATGCATGCCTTCTTAATACAAATATTTTATAAATATATATATATATTAATACAGGTATTTAATTAAAAGCCATTTCTCAGTTGCTTTTAATGAAAACCTATGGGCTGATTTCCCTCTACCATTCTGTTCCACTCCATCCCAGTCTAGCCCACTCCATTTCAATCCAGTCAAGTCCACCTCGATCTGGCCCACTTCATTCCAACCTAGCTGCAACGTTTTGGGGTCACCCATGTGTCATCTGGAATCAGATGGAGGCACTGGGTCATGAAACTTCTCCGTACTCGGCAGAGACAGGCAGGTAGAAAGTAATGTGGAACATCCATAAACCAAAGCCGTCTCTGCCCAGCAATGACAAAGAAAAGCATGTTTAATTCTGCGGCAATGTATCAACTGTCATGGACCACAGGCTGCATATAAAGTACAGCATTATTTTCGATGGCAGAACTTTCCCCCAGGTCAGCAGATTTCTGTAGAGGCAATGGGTATCTAGGATCAAGAGCCTGCAGATTTATAGTGGTGGCTGTTTACTAGAATTAGAAAACTCAAAAGCCATTTCTCACGAAGATAAAGGAATTGTTTCAAAAGGCCCATGTGCAGAGATTTGAAAGTGGGAATGGACTTATTTTCATCTGATTTTTTTTTTTTTTTTTTTGAGACAGTCTTACTCTGTCACTCAGACTGGAGTTCAGTGGCATGATCTCAGCTCACAGCAACCTCCATCTCCCAGGTTCAAGGGATTCTCCTACCTTGATCTCCCGAGTAGCTGGGATTACAGGTGTGTACCACCGTGCCTGGCTTTTTTTTTTTTTTTTTTTTTTTTGTATTTTTAGTAGAGATGGGGTTTCACCACATTGGCCAAGCTGGTCTCGAACTCCTGACCTCAGTTGATCTATCCGCCTTGGCTTCCCAAAGTGCTGCCATTACAGGCATGAGCCACCACACCCGGCACCAATGGTTTTAGCTTGATTTGTTCTATGTACACGATTGCAGATATATTTCAGTCACCAACCCACTTGCACTTTCATCTCTACTGTGCCACCGTCCCCAGGTCCCAGAAGCTATAAAAGGGAACACATGGAGGTGAATCAGGAAGGCAAAGTGAGTTTGCAGGAGAGAGAAAGAAGAAAGATATTTTACCTAGTTCTTGCACACGTTTATTCAAGAGAAGAAAGTGGACGTAGAGACACATGAAAATATCTATCTACTTTGACCAAGAAGGCAGCTTATTTCACTTGCTTAGGCTGTGAGTCCCGTTGAACTTTTCAGAAGAGATCAGTTATCGAACTCTGCCTAACGGCTAGAGAGGAGAGGAGGGAGACTGAAAAGACCTCCAGCAAAGCATCTGGCAAATGAAACAAGCAAAAGTAAAGGAATAATGATAGATTTCACTGGATAGTAGGTGACCTGGATAACAATCTGAATAAATAAGCAATGGATGATCTTCTAAGCTAGGCTTGTATCCAATTTCAGTCAGAGTAATTAATGAAAAATTCATAAACACGCACACTTGGAATGTTCGGCTCTAGATTTCCTGTCTGACATAGTAAAATTAAATACTGAACGCCCTGTCAGAAGCAAGTAACAATTTTGATTTACAAAGTGAGGGTAAGAAAGTCTGTATCATGTTAATCCATATCACTCATCTAACATTGTAAATGAACTTGGAATTGCAGTGATTTATTTCTTACAAACATTTAAATTTTTTTTATTTTTGTGGATACATAGTAGGTGTATATCTTTATGGGGTACATGAAATGTTTTGATACAGGCATGAAATGAATAATAATCACATCATGTAAAATGGGGTCTCCAACCCTCAAGCATGTATCCTTTGTGTTGCAAACAATCCAATTAAACTCTCTTAGTGATTTTAAAATCTATGATGGAATGATTACCCACTAGAGCCACGCTGTTGATATGATAAACATTTAAATAATTATCCCGCTTAGTTAAAAACTGAAATGCAGAAAACATTGCAGGACAAGATGAAATTAGTAAAACAGAGTTTGGGCCATGGAAGGTATTCAGTATGACACTACCTTGGAGTATCTGATAAGCAATAGGGAGCCACTGAAGGTTTTTGAGCAGAGGAGTGACATAAATGAAATTGTGATTAGGGAAGATTCTTTGGAAACAGAATGTAAAATTCATCGGTGGATGCACTCATGCTCATGTGCACACAATCAAAAACACACTCATTCTAATAGAAATTGTTTTAGAAAAACAACGAACTTGAGTAAATGATATGATCTTGAATGGGGTCAAGGTGAATGACAGTGCAACTTTGCTGTCATTGTAGCTTCAAGCATAATCACTTCTGGGGCTATTTTGGTGGATTATGCAATACGTACGAGAGCACAGTTGCTTCAGCGTTTTTCTTTCTAAATGTCTTTAATGGCCAGCTGGCAGTGGAGAACTGAGTAAACCCTAGACAAAAATGGACAATTCTAAGGAGTTTTAAAAATAAATACAGTGTTACAAAGGATGATGGGATAAGGGTATGTGAATTTTATTAATAAACTCAACATTATGCGGAGACAAAGGGAACGCTTACACACGGTGGGAGTGTAAATTAGTTCAACGGTTGTAGAAGACCATGGGGCGATTCCTCAAAGACCTAAAAAGAGAACTACCATCTGACTCAGCAATCCCACTCCTGGGTATACACCCAAAGGGATATAAATCGTTCCATTATAAAGACACATCCACGTGTATGTTCATTGCAGCACTATTCACGGTAGAAAAGACATGGAAACAACCTAAATGCCCATTAATGATAGAGTGGATTAAGAAAATGGAGCACATATCCACCATGGAATCCTATACAGCCATAAAAAAGAACACGATCATGTCCTTTGCAGGAACACGGAAGGAGCTGGAGGCCATTATCCTTAGCCAACTAATGCAGGAATAGAAAACCAAATACCACATGGTCTTAACTTATAAATGGGAACTGAATTATGAGAACACATGGACACATAGAAGGGAATAACAGACACTGGGGTCCACTTAAGGGTGGAGGATGGCAAGTGGGAGAGGATCAGGAAAAATAACTAATGGGTACTAGAGTTAATCCCTGGGTGACGAAATCAACTGTACAACAACCCAGCACACAAGTGTACCTGGGTAACAAACCTGCACGTGTGCCCCTGAACTTAAAATAAAAGTTAAAAAAAAAAAAAAAAAGAAACTCAACATCAAATATTGTGGATGCTGTCTTTCAATTTGAATGGGGAAGAGAGATTTGGCTAACATCCCTGCTGGAAGTGAATTTATTGCTCCTTTGGCTGAGTGGCCACTTTAATAGATTCAGAAAAATAAAATACATCATGGGGAGGGAGAACATCAGGATAAATAGCTAGCACATGCAGAGCTTAATACCTAGGTGATGGGTTCACAGGTGCAGCAAACTACTGTGGCACATGTTTACCTATGGAACAAACCTGCATGTTCTGCACGCGTATCCTGGATCTTAAAATGAAATTAAAAAAAGAAAAATAATAAGTAAAAACATCATTCAACAAATAAATACATCAAAAAATGACCCCTGTTCTTCCTGCTAAATACCCCAACTGCTCATTCTCCTTTCTAAAAGCTCCTACAAATTTCACATCTACTCATGGGAGGCAGGGGTCAGGTATATGCTTTAGGGTGCACACATCCTTAGCACTTCTCCACCTAAGTTTTACTACAGCCTTCTAAGAGGTCCTCTTGCTTCTGGTTTCATATGCCTTCTATCCATTCCACATACTGCTCTGAGCAGCATCTTCCTAAACAAGAGTTCCTCAACCAAAGGTGATTTTCTTCCCAGGGAACATTAGTCCATATCTGGGGACATTTTTGGTTGTCAAAACAAGAGAGGAGGACACTGCTGGCATGTCATGAGTGGCAGCCGGGGATGCTACGAAGCGTCCTAAAAGGCACAGGGCAGTGTCCCACAGCAAAAGTGTTCTGGCTAAAGCATCAGTGGTGCTGAGACTGCCCGCCCGTGTCCTAAGCACATGTTGACATACTGATTATATCGGTTTAACCGCTTTGCAAAATTCACAACGGCAACTGATGTCAAGTTCAAAGCCTTAGACTAGTTTTCTAAGTCCATACTATCTGGTCTCATCAACTTCTCTGATTCACAACTGTGTCCCACTGCTCCAAGGATGAACTCTACTCTCGAAGGGTCAGGGATTCCAGGTGACCTTGGGCACACTTGCCTCCTTCTGCCTCAGTCCTCTTACCCACCCTCTTCCCCTTCTTGGACCATCCTTTCTTTCTGACTGCCATAAATATTTTTTTTTGTTACAGATTATAGACTACTATGTGGAAATGACCCTACTTTCATTTTTTTCCATGTATTTATTTATTTAACTTTATGTGCTAGGATACATGTGCAGAATGTGCAGGTTACAAAGCTATACATGTGTAATGGTGGTTTGCCGCACCCATCAACCCGTCATCTAGGTTTTAAGCCCCACATGCATTAGGTATTTGTCCTAATGCTCTCCCTCCCTCTGCCCCCCACCCCAGGACAGGCCCCAGTATGTGATGTTCCCCTCCCTGTGTCCATGTGTTCTCATGGTTCAACTCTCACTTGTGAGTGAGAATATGTGGTGTTTGGTTTTTCGTTCCTATGTTGGTTTGCTGAGAATGATGGTTTCCAGCCTTCTCCATGTTCCTGCAAAGGACATGAACTCGTTCTTTTTTTATGGCTGCATAGTATTCGATGGTGTATATGTGCCACATTTTCTTTATCCAGTCTGTCATACTTCCAGGTTGACCCACAGGCACCACTTCTCTGTGGACTTTGAAAGCTGACGTGATTGCTAACCTTATAGGAAACTGAACAGCGCATTCCACCCCTGTTGGCACCCACCTGTATCCATTTGTATGAGGAGGGGTCCCCTTTGGTCTTATAGTCAAAATCACCATGCACGCACTCATCTCACACATGACTCTGACCAGAGCTACAGCTTCACACCAACTTGCATTTCCTCCACCCTCCTCCTGTCCTGTGCCCTTTCACCTCTTGGCCGAGCAAAACACGAGCCATCCTTTCACATCTCATCTGTCCTATCAGGACCATGGAGAAAGGGGCCCCAAGTGAACCTGGGTACTGCTCATCTCAACTACCCACAGAGTTTTCCCGTGGCTGGGAATGGAGGCTCTCTGACTTGGTCTTCACTGGGTGCTGTTGACAGGTAGAAGTCAAAGCAAAGGGGGTGATTCACCCAGAAAGTATTGATATGGAAATGTTTCCAGGTTCTCCCCATCCTCCTAATCCACAGATTTTTCTGGCTTGTTTACCTCCCTCCCCAGCCTGCTGGGCTGACAAACAGGTCCCCGGACATATTTGATGCTGAACTTTGAGAATGATCTAAAAGGAAAGGGGTGGCAGAGATAGAAGGAAGAAGAGAAGGGATAAAAGGATTTACTGACAAAAGGCCGAAACCATATATATTTTAATTATCTGGGAAATAAAGGGAGAGAATCTGAATGGGTCAAGGGTAGACAGTGGGGGTAGGCATGGGGGATAAGCCAAGAAAAAGTTGTTGCACCATATAAATCCCAGAGAACAGGGCAGGAAAGAGGACACGAGAAGTGTTGCTAAAAATAATGAATTGAATTTCCTTTTACATGTATTTTTTTAGAAGACAGAAATATATTGTTTTAATTTATGTTAATTTTAAAAGAGGTTTTTCAAAATGTTTTAAAATTGTAAAAATGTTCAGTTTTAACTTTTTTTTTATTGCTTCCCCCATTGAATGGAATTTCATGCAGAGACTAGATTGCATCAGTCAAAGGTTTATGAGGGTTGCACAGATATTAAAATGTCCATGTCCTGCTACCATAGAAAAACAAAACAAGTTTAAGAATACTTAGTCACCTTGCCCAAGATGGTAT
This sequence comes from Macaca mulatta, assembly GCF_049350105.2. Lineage (NCBI taxonomy): Eukaryota > Metazoa > Chordata > Mammalia > Primates > Cercopithecidae > Macaca > Macaca mulatta. The sequence goes on along the minus strand of NC_133425.1, from coordinate 7,529,300 downwards.
GACCTTGGGATCAAGCTTCAAACTCAGCCAGGGTTATTACCAATCCCATATCCTTAAGCACTCTGCTACTCTGCCTTTGAAAATAAAAGATTTAATTTCACATCAGCTTTTAATGATCCACAAAGCTCTTATTTCCAATCTCAGGGCTGTAAATTCTCTGTAATGATTCCCATGATTTTGATAAAAACAATCACTTACATAGATAGATATTGTTGATAAACAATTGCTTATTTAGAGATACAAAAGTGCTCCCTGGATACATCTGTTTATTCATATGGATCCAGGCTCACTGCATCATAAGCTATACAGGGAAGCAACATCCAATACCCTCACTTAAACAGTCGATATTCGATAAATGCTATTGACGAGGGTGCTTACAAACACACAGGCCCACGAACCTCAATCAAGCAAGGCAACCTAAAATTCTCGCTGGAATTCCTTGATCCTGAGTTTGTCTTTCCATTGTGTCACACAGGCTGTCTCAGAGAGAGCTAAAGTCCCCTGGTGTATGTTTGTCACGGAACCTTTGTTCCCTGGTTCTTTATGAGAGTTCTGTCCTACTTGAGTTGAGGTGAAAAATAACCCATTTATATTCTCTGCACTACTGGTTGGGTTTTATTCCAATTGCTATTGTGACAGGGCTGCTCCAAAGAGGAATACCAATGCAAGCAAGGAGTTAAGTGCACCGTGGCAGCTGCAAACGCAGCAAGCTGGTCAGAGGCCTCAGAAGAAAGAGAAAGACAACACAATCTTGAATTCCAAATTTATATAGATATGGATATAGGTATATATTCTATATAGGTACATATATGCATATACACACACACACATCTGTTTCTTTTAACTATTATCTATCTGTTTATCTATCCATCCGTCCATCTATCCATCTATCTATCTATCATCAACCATTGATCAAGCTTTGACTGGAAAACAATAGAGTGCGTAGTTATAAAAGTGCAAAATTTAGGGCTCAGAGTCACCAAATTTGGTATGTGACTTTAGAAAATGAGCCTCTGGCTTCTCACCTGAGTCAGACATCAGGATAACGGTGCCTACTTATGAAGGTTTGCTGCGAGTTCCCCAGGAGTTCATACATGCAAGTTGTGTAGCCCACAGCCTATGTCAAAGTAGGAGCAATGTCAATGACAGATGTGATGACTTTGCAGATAGCTAAAATGACGATGATGACGAAGGACAGATCTGTTAGGTGAAAGTCAATCAGACTGCTTTTAACAACCTTTTTGTCGAAATCCCTCATCTTGAACTTCCTCTAGGAGAAACAGAATTTGGAGTTAGATGAGACCCGTATTCAAATCCAAGCGTTGCCATTTATTAGAGATGGACGTGTGTGTATGATAGAGATAGATACACACAGAGATATGTATGTAGATCAAGAAAGAGAGACGGCAGGGTTACGCCCCTTCAACAATCAGAGATTCAGCACCCTTGTCTGTAAAAGTGGATTATAACAGTTCCTACCTCACAGAGATATTATGAAGAAAGCATTATATCACTAAGTAGTCTAGCATATTACTTGTCACATGGTAAGCACAGAATACATTGTTGTTCTTGAACAATTCCTTCTATTATTAGCCATCTAGATGGGCTGTGCCTGCACGATCCATTCACACCCATCGAACAGCAACATGTTCAGAATGTGGTTATCAGGAACTGTTTGCTAATTCCTTACGCGGAATTTAAATCTTCCACACTACCTCATCTGCTGATCCATGCTAATTATGTACTTATCTTGTTTGAATATCTGTTGCAAATTTACAAAGCCACTGTTGTCCTTCTGGCTTCTGCCTGTACACAGTCACGAATGGAAGTTTACCAAAAATAAAACAAAACAAAACAAAACAACAAAAAACACCTTGGCATGGAAAGGAAAGCAGATCAACAGCATCCTATCATATCCTGTTCTCCTGGCCAACTGGGGCTTTTAGAATTCCTTCAGGTCAACTTCCCCACTCAATTACAGAACTGAACAGATCTCCACACTTACTTTGCAGTGATGGTCATTGCAAAACTACATTTTAAGAACCATTTGGAAGACGCTTTTTCTTCTTCTTCTTCTTTTTTTTTTTTTTAACTGAATTTTCCACACATAATTATCTTTATCACAAGGCCTGATGCAGGTTCCAATTTCAGATCCTCCAAATAGATTCTTCTTCCTAACACCTGGACTCCTCATTGAATAATCCATTTTACCTTTCTTCATTTCAGTTTTAGGGTGGGGGCATATTGAGAGAAGAAATGGCAGGAGGGCTCTCTGCCTTTTCCATTAAGTGGTGGGATGGGTGCAGGGAGGCAAAACCAAAGACCAGCGGAGATAAAATGTTCTCTTCCCCATGTGGAGGACTGGACTGTCATAGGGGAAGCTGGACAAGGACATGAGGATGCTTAAAAATGCTTAGGGCCACGAACCTCCATCAAGCAAAGCCACCTAAAATTCTCTCTGGAATTCCTTTACCCCAAGTTTCTCTTTCCATTATGTTACACGGGCTGACATTACAGGATTGGCTGGATCAGAAATAATGAGTTGGGAATCAGGAGACAGGACCTAGGAGAAAACAGACAGCCGCCTTGTAAGTAAGGTCACAGAATCCTGGACAAAGGAGGAAGCTTAAACGATCCTCAGACTGGGTGTAAATCTCTGGCGAGGAGAGGTAGGGCTTTGGGAAGTCCCAAAGTGAAGTGACTCGAGCTATGTCATTATGGGCAGAATGATAGGGAAGCAGCAGTCTGGGTCCAGTTTTTTCATTCATTTCATTTGTCATTTGGTTGTTCCCTTAACTCACATGTACTGATGCGCCAAACTCTGTGCTTGGAGCAGAGTTTTAGCTGGCACTGCTATTCTCATTCTCTTTCTCTCTCTCTCTCTCTCTGCAAGGGGTGGGGGTGGAGGCTTTAGCAAAGCAGTATATTTTTCTGTCATACTGCAAAGAGCCCCAAACCCACATATAATAAATATCTAAATTTTTGGTTCTTAAGCTGCTGTAATAAAAAGAAAGCAAGGGGACTTTGGAGACGGAAAGACCTTAGTTCAATTCCTGCCCCCTGCACACACTGGCTGTGTGACTTTGGGCAGGTGACTTAACCCCTCTGAACTTTCTGTAACAGGAGAATAATAATGGTACCTATGTCACAAGCAAGGCTTCCCCCCAGTTTCTTACCAAGGGTGCCTCGCAGATCCTAGTCCAAGTGATTCTCACTCTCTGGGGTTTGTTTTGTGAGTTAAGTTAGTTAATACTTGTCAGGGCTTAGAACAGCACCTGACACACAGTAAATGCCAAATAAGTGCTTACTGTTATTATTATTGTAGGGTTGTTGTGAGGAGTGAATGTGGTCATTAAGGTTAAGAGCTGAACACAATGGCTATATCAAAACAAGCTCTCATTAAGTGATACTATTGTTTGCAAACTTCACTGCTTCTATTGCAAATGACAGCAAGCTGATTGTGACCATCTCACACTCCCCACCCCATCTCCAATGCTGTAAGGACATCAAATTGGGTGTGAAAAAGCAAAACCAGGTATCCTTCAATTATCTACACTAATGGAAGGGTTCAGAGACAAAGACAACCAGGTTGGATAATCCAAAAACCACTTTCACTTGGCCAAGCAATGCACTGTCAGTTCACATTCAAATATACTATGTCTGCCATTTGGGGGATTAATTTCCAACAAAATAATGAACCTACACAAGACAGGCCTGATTCAAGCTGGGAAGTGCCCTGGTTCTCTGGTCTGTTTCCTCTCTGCAACATACTCCATGCTGAGAACAGCCAGCAGGCTTCCCCGACTGGTGCAGAGAACCAATCTAAACAGGGTTGACCCCTCTCAAATCTTCCCAGAGCATAAAAGAGGCCTGGGTTTCAAAGGCTTCTCCTGCATGAAAATTAACTAGGGCTCCCGGTTGACATGTCACAGATAAGGAGCTAAGGGGACGTCTTCCTACAGAAAATACATTGCCGAGCCATGTACTGCCTGTGCCCTGCCCAAGGTCCACAGCATTGCTCATTTTCTTTGACATAAAGATAATCTAGAATCCCACCTCCCCATCACAAACATTGCAATGTCAAGAGGAGTGACTTTCCTAGTCATGAAGTAGTTCGCTTGATGTTCCAATAATAGGGACTTGCAAAATTAAACATTGTAATGAGCAGTGGAGTGCATATTTCATCCATTAAACACATACTGAGCACCTACCTTGAGTTTGACACAGGACTAGAAACAGAATGTATAAAGAAGAAGGGAAAGAAAGATAGTCCCCGCTCTTACAGCCTGGTAAAAGCAAGCAAATAAGCAATGGCAGATGAAGGTGGTAAGGTAAGCGGGGTGAAGAGAACACAGACCTGGACCACCAGGCCTTGTCTGCCAGGGGCTGGTCTCACTCTGCCACCTGCCTGGGCTAAGTTAACGTCATTTCCTGCTTAGTCAACTGCAAGAGCCTCCTTTTGTCCTTTGAAAGCTACCACACCTACAAGCCATTTCCTGCTCCACAGCCAGAGTAATCTTAAAATGTGAAGCTGATCAGGACACTCTTCAACCTTCCCAGTGTTTTCCCATCATTCTAAGATTAAAATCGTGTCCTTACTTGGCATGGAGGCCCTGCTAGATCTCACCTTTGCCTGCATGCCTGTCCTCCACAGGGGTCACTCCCTGCCTGATCACTACTCTCCAGCTACACTGGCTGCTTTTGGGTCCTCTAAAATACCAGTTTCTCTCTCTCTCTCTTTCCTTTTTCTTTTTCTTTTCTTTGAGATGGAGTCTCTCTCTGTCACCCAAGCTGGAGGACAGCAGTGCGATCTTGACTCACTGCAACCTCTGCCTCCCAGGTTCTGGCTATTCTCTGCCTCAGCCTCCCAAGTAGCTGGGATTACAGGTGCCCACCACCACACCTGGCTAATTTTTGTATTATTAATAGAGACGGGGTTTCACCATCTTGGCCAGCCTGGTTGTGAACTACTGACCTTGTGATCTACCTGCCTCGGCCTCCCAAAGTGCTGGGATTATGGCCACCAGTCTCTTTTTCTCCTGCTCTCAAAACCTATGCACCTTCTGTTTCCTTCCATGGGTGTGTTGGTCCCAAAGCTGGTCATGCATTTGATCTTTGCCCATATGCTACATTCTCATGGAAGTCTTTCTTGACGATCTTGAGTAGGTTGGTGGGGAGGGGCTGGGGGCTGGGATTAATCCTAAGTGAGTGCCCTTCACAGCATTCTCAAAATGTATAATGATCAATTTATGTTTGTGCCTTATTTTCATCTATGAACTTACAGCTCATGGAGGCAGACTGTGGCTGTCTCATCCACCACTGTTCCCTCAGTGCCTCGTACATAGAAAGCACCCAGAAAATGTAAGTAATAAGAGCAAATGCTCTCTGAGCCCTCCCTGTGAGCCAGGTGCTCTTGTATGCTTTTTTCACGTTTGACGTATTTAATACTCACAGCTAATGCATGTGGCTATGGATGCGAAGACAGACACAAAGAGGTTAAATAACATGCATGTGACTTCTTTGACTCAAACATAGCAGAGGCTGAATCTGAATCTTGTAAGCCCACTTATAAAACCCGTATTCTTAACCTCCATACTAAATCACCTCCCCATCACATGCATCTTTTTAAAATTATAACACCTCCCCCAAAAGTTTATTAAAATGTGACAAAGACCCTGGAGGAAGTTTGTTTGGTAAAATGCTTCCCAATTTGCATCCCTCGGGGATCTTCCCCCTTCTCTCTTGACCTCATCCACCATGACAATAAGCATTCTGCCCTCTCCTTTCAGAATATACTCTACCCACATTGCTCTTTGTAGCTGTGACTACATAAAGCTTATTTATACACATGACCCATGGCTAAAAGAGATCTTTAGGCAGCCCACAACCCTGTCCAAAGAGTATATACATCACCGGGAGACAGGCTGTGAAATAGACTGTGTTAATTTAACTAGAAATGCCCATTATCCAAAAGCAAAGAAAACCCAAGGCCACCTCTGCTTTTTTCCTATCCTGCCTTCCACCTCCCCTCCCAGCCCCAGTTCCATTCTAATTCTGGGCCTCCAATCTTAAACACATTAAAAACATAACCTATTCTATTTCCTTTTTTTTTTTTTTTTTTTTGTTTAACTAAACAGGCTCAACTTAAGGTCAGCCTCTTCTGGTACACTGGCTCCTATTATGGAAGGAATAAAAGACAGACGGCTTTTAAAAAGAGAGGCTGCTTTTAATGATGGTTTCTGAACAGTGGCCTTTTGTACTTGAAGGGATTGATGATAAAGTTCACTGTCAACTGACAGTAACATCAATGTCAGGACACAAAGGGATGGATGTCCCTCAATATGGGATCAACCCAGAGCCATTAACCAGTGCTGGTATGTTCTGCCATCTTGGAGAGTGACTGGAGCTTATGACAATGTGGCCACTGCTTTCCCATCATCAGAGCCACAGAAATAAGGCAGAACTAGGAAAGTTCCTTCTCTCCTCTCTCTGTCTCTGTCTCTCTCTCTCTCTCACACACACACACACACACACACGTGTGCGCGCGCACACACGCATGCACTCACTATCTGTAGAATAATTCAACATTGCCTGCTGGGGTAAGACGAAGATCTGAGTTTGAATCCTAGCTTTGACAAGTTTTTGCTACATGACTTTGGCAAGTATCTTTGTTCCTCTACGCTCCAGTGTTCGTACCTGTGATACAGAGATAATAACTATGACTCCTGTAGGGTTGTTTTGCGGATAAAATAAGGTAATTCTTGCTCAAAGCTTGGCACAGTGGGATATATAGAGTAAGCATTCAACATGCATATTGACTGTTATTACCACTATTATAACGACTGCAGAGCTGTTCAAATTATATCATATTTTCTCATTCATGAGCTAAATGCCTCTCCCTAATTCTTCTGTGAAAAAGGCAAAATGTCTGGTCCTTCAGCCATTTTATGGTTGATGTGATGGGGACCAAATCACACATGTGACCAGCTGCCAAAGTCTGAACAAGAGAAGAGACCACGTGATTCCAGACCAAGGCTTTGCCCACTGTTCTGGGTTGCTCCTCAATCTACTGAAGACTGGGTAATTATTACACGTCCAGCAAGATCCTGGGAGACAAGGGGATGAAGGCGAGTCTCTGATGTTTCCAAGACAGTTGCAATTTCACATATTGCATTTAATTGTTAGAGTAGCTATATCATTTCTGATCTAAACCTTGATATGATTGAGAGTGACCAATGCTACCGTGGTCAGAATTTTTTGTTAGTTAGTTTGAGATGGAGTTTCACTCTTGTTGCCCAGGCTGGAGTGCAACAGCACAATGTCGACTCACTGCAACCTCTGCCTCCTGGGTTCAAGTGATTCTCCTCTCAGCCTTCCAAGTAGCTGGGATTATAGGCATCCACCATGAGGCCTGGCTAGTTTTAGGCATTTTTAGTAGAGACAGGGTTTTACCATGTTGGCCAGGTCTCGAACTCCTGACCTCAGGTGATGCGCCTGCCTCGGCCATCTAAAGTGCTGGGATTACAGGCGTGAGCCACAATGCCCGGCCTACAGTGGACTGGAGTTTAGGAAACAAGATAGAGACCGCGGCAGCACCAGCATGGATACACGCTCCCTATCTAGTCCACAGTTATATGATACAAACTCTGACTTTTGTCTCCATAGTTGACTGTGACATCTAACATTTTGCATCCTGGCATATTTTCTCATTTTCTCTCTTCTGGTGGAATCACCTCTTTTCCTTTTGGCCAATTACTTTTCCAACCCATGGTGTTACCACAAAGCTGCCAATCATAGTAACACTCTTCTTCCCAGCCTCAAAGATTGGGTGATGGATGAGCTCAAAGCCAAGCCAACTGGAGTTCTTCCCAGGAATTTTTATGCTGGAGCTGGCATGGGGTTCTGTTACTTGCAATCTCTTGCTTTTGGGGGAAGGGGAGATCATGATGCTTAAAAGACAAAATGTTGGAATTGCCTGCTCACTCTTCTTCGGCTACTTGGAGGACGTCTGTCTCCAGCAGGAGTAACTACAGCCCACTAAGAGCTGGAAACAAGTAGAGATGAGAGGTGAGTGGCAAGAGAGAATGTCCCAGAAACTCCAAGTCATCAGTTCCAGTCACAAAGCTTGAGGTACAGCCTTAGACACCCTCATTCCAGGAGTCATGCATTCGATTCTGTAAGCCACCACAACGAGGATCCCAACTCCATGATTCAATACATCCTACAGTCATTTGGGTTTTGTTGTTTTGCTAAAACTACTGTAAACTGGGTTTCTGTTACTTAAAACCACAATAATTCTGATTATTCAAATCTACAGGACCTCTAAGAAAGCTGGGACATTGAAGTGAAAGAGGAGTTAGAAAAAAGAGAGGGAAAAGTAAGCTGCACATTTTTACTAAGATAGTTTGAGTAGGCTTAAGAGAGTTTAAAGTTATGAATAAGGACATGAGGATAAGATACTCTGTGTCTCAATGAAACCAAGTGGAGATCCTGAGGAAGGCAGGGAGTGACCAAGGAATGGAATTACAGTGCAGTGGCTTTGGCTTCAAATACAACTTGGTTCAAATCTTGTTTCACTGCTGAGTAGCTGCAGGTGTTACCGTCAGGTCTCTTTAGTTCTCAGAGCTTTTGTGTCCTGCTTCATGAAGACAGAATTCTAATACCTCTCAGTTGTTAAGAGAATCACCAAGAGTGCATACAAAACACCTACTACTACCCCTGGCACACAGAAGATTATTCATATTATTATTAGTGTGTAGAGGGCAATAAAGAAACAGGCCCAACCGTAAAACCTGCTAGACGTTGCATTGCAGACCATGGTATCCCTAGAGGCAAAGGGCATGCTCTCTTGTCATTGGTCTGCTGTGGTCTGGCCCAGGGTCTACACTCTACAAAGTGCTTAATAAAAGTCAATGAATAGATAAATGAAAAATGGAATCATTGGTGCAGATACATAGCCTTAGAGGGAGTCTTAAATAACCATAAAAAGCCATTATCAATATCCTCAAGGAAAATGTATCTGGCAAGGTATACAGTGCCAGATTTCATTAAAGGAATGAAAAGCTGCAAGAAAGTACAAATAAGAAAAAAAAAAAAGTTAAACCATTATTTCTGCTTATATTCATGAACCCACATGACTTGCTTACAAAGAAATAGAGGTTAAAAAGTGCATTATTCATTCAATCATGCATTTATTTGTGAGTTCATTCACATACACCTATCACTTTCTACTATGATTCAGCAATGTTCTGCATCCCAGGGAAGATACAGTTGCTGCCAAGAAACCATCAAACAAGAGGATGAGGAAGAATATTAATATTAATTGGTATTCTGATCAAATATAATAAATATCATACTGTCAGAGGTACTAAGGACTCCAGAACTAAAAAAACAAAACAAAACTGGGTATTCAGTTTACCAAAGGAGACCAGATGTGGCAAAAGAGACCAGGAGGAGAGACAAATCCCTGAAGGAGAAAACAGCACACCAAAAGCATGAACAAAAGTATGAAGTTGGCCGGGCACAGTGGCTCATGCCTGTAATCCCAGCACTTTGGGAGGTCAAGGCAGGCAGATCACAAGGTCTGGAGTTCAAGATCAGCCTGGCCAACATGGTGAAATCCTGTCTCTACTAAAAATACAAAAATTAGCTGGGCATGGTGGCGCGTGCCTGTAATCCCAGCTACTTGGGAGGCTGAGGCAGGAGAATTGCTTGAACTGGGACCCTAGAGGTGGGAGTTGTAGTGAGCCAAGATTGTGCCACTGCACTCCAGCTTGGGCTACAGAGGGAGATTCTATCTCAAAAAACAGAAAAACAAAAAAGTACGAAGTTACAGAGACACATGCCAAACTTGAATACCCAACTGTAAAACCTGCTAGATATTGCGTTGCAGACCATGGTATCCCTAGAGGCAGAGGGTATGCTATCTTGTGCTATGGTTAACTCTCTGATCTCCCTGGAAAGACTGCAGGTGAGTGAGACACTGAGATTTGAAGGCTGGATTGAGCAGATGTCCAAAGGCCTTAACTACCAAACAAAAACACATCGATTTCACTCCGTAGGAAATGGCAGGCCACTAACATTTTTGATGGAAGGAAGGATATACCCAAAACTCCATTTTAGTAAAAAAAAAAAAAAAAAAGTTGACCGTGACTGAGAGGGTAGACTAGAAGGGATAATGGAGTGAGCGACTGTATTTAATTTATATTAAAAAGTCGAAGTTTCTCCAAGGAATTTACTAAAGATGGCAAGATATATGGAAATACAACTCACTAAATGAGAGAAAACTGTGTCACTCAAGGCTCTAAGAGATAACGTGCAAGAAAACCCAACTCAAACTTCATTAAGGGAGTGTAACGAGAGGGAGTTTACTGGTTTATGCAACTAAACATTGATGGGTGGATTATAGATCCAACATGGGTGCTATCGATACAATGGCCTCCGGACCTGTTCTCTCTTCATCTCAGATATACTCCCCTCTGGATGATCTTTCATCTCAGGCAGGATCTCCCATCACTGGGGGCCACGACGACCCTAAGTTCCCACCATCACAACCCCTACCAACCAAACCAAGGTGCTATGGCCCCCAGCAATTTCTGAATGGAGTAGCACCAGCCTGGTTGAACCAGGTTCTTATCCCCGAGCCATGCACTGAGGTCAGGGGTTCGGATGCTCTGATCAGTCAGGTCCGGGTTACATGCCACACGGGAATCTGAGGTGAGTCCACCTCACCTGAATCTATACGGACCATGATTAGAGGACATGAGACGCTGCTTCTTGCTGAATGCGGACTGACTGTTGGGCAGGATAACACAGAAGATGCCTCCCTCAGGAGCATGGAGGGAAGGAGGTTGGAGCTGGAAAGCAGGTCTTGTCATAAACCATAAGCTTAAACAGCAGCACCATGGCTGTAAGTGCACTTACAACAGGCATTATTGGAAGAACCTTGGAATATGCTTTCCAAGCCTCCAGAAGTACTCGGAGTTTAAAGAATCAAAATATTTTTGTTTTTCCCAATTCGACTAAAATTCTTTGAAAGTACAAAGAACAAAATCTCTTCAAAGATGTGAAGATGTAGAGTGGAAATGAAAGAACAAGCAAAGCACTTCTAACTCACCTAATATTTTCAAATAAAAAAGCTTTCTCCTAGAGAAAACTACACACACACACACACACACACACACACACACACACACACACACACACGTACAAATATCAATTTATCCAACTGCAGCTACTAATAAGAGTACCATGAGACTCTTACATGAGTGGAAATATTCACCTTCACTCTCTGTTAACACTGATAGTATCTCTTAAAATTCAGACACCCCTTTTGATTACAGTAATGTACCTGGCTTTTTCTCTAGAAAGAAAACAAAACAAGGATATTTATTTCTTTAGTATTTCCAAATATACACATCTTTTGAAGTGTATACACATATATCACGACTCCCATAAATTTTTAACATTGGTTAAAAACTCAACCTTCAGTGTAGTGATTAAAGGCATAGGGTCAGAATGAAAAGGACATCTGGGTTTAAAAGAAGGGTTAGGTGTTTACTATCTGGGTGCCTTCTGGCAAATGACTTAACCTCTCTCTTTCCTAGTTTCACAGGCTATAAAAATGTAATGCTAATACTTGAATGAGAATTAAATAAAATAATACACATTAAGTAGTAAAGTGTGTGTGTGTGTGTGTGTGTTTTCAATAAACTATCATCTCCCAAACTGAACATAAATGACTAACAAGCAGAGAGTTGTATAAGTGATGATGGACTCATACAATAAAAAATTATTCCAACCATCCCAGGCACTGTAGTTCATACCTGTACTCCCAGCAATTTGGGAGGCCTAAGTGGGAGGATCATTTATGGCCAGGAGTTTGAGACCAGCCTGGGCAACATAGTGAGATCCTGTCTCTACAAAAAATAAAATAAAATAAAATAAAATAAGACTTTTTTAAAAAAAGAAAATCTTAAGCAGAATGCAGTAGACCATAGACCTATACAGGCTGATAGGGAAAGATCATGATAGATATCTGATTGAACAGCAAAAGCGGTGAGCTTGGGTATGATCCTGTTTGAATAAACAATATATATTTATATATAAGAGACTGTACTTATCAGTCTTATAGTACTGATAACTATATATGCATATAACATGTACACATAATAAATATACAAATAAAGATGCACCTACAAGGACTTATACATGAACGGAAATTTTATGCAAAGATACATTAAAAACCACCTTTGGGAGGTGTATTAGCTGCCTGGAATTCTATTTCAAATTTTTTTTTTTTTTTTTTTTTTGAGACGGAGTCTCGCTCTGTCGCCCGGGCTGGAGTGCAGTGGCCGGATCTCAGCTCACTGCAAGCTCCGCCTCCCGGATTCAAGCCATTCTCCTGCCTCAGCCTCCCGAGTAGCTGGGACTACAGGCGCCCACCACCGCGCCCGGCTAATTTTTTCTATTTTTAGTAGAGACGGGGTTTCACCATGTTAGCCAGGATGGTCTCGATCTCCTGACCTTGTGATCCGCCCGCCTCGGCCTCCCAAAGTGCTGGGATTACAGGCGTGAGCCACCGCGCCCGGCCTCACATTTTATTCTATGTTTGAAATTCTTACTTTTTTAATTACATGCAAAATATGAATGTTCTCTTTTGTTTTACAACATTGACTTCCCGTGACCTTTCCCAATTTATCTGCTGTTGTTTATCCTATCAGTGAAAACCCTCAGCAGAATTTCCATTCCTAATAGTGTCCATGTGTGAACGTGTTGGGCTTTTCCAGACCACCATGTTTACATGCATGGGCATTTTGTTGAGAATGATGCTAGCTGATTAAGAGAGTTTGTGAAAAAGTACCCACTGTGATTGAAACACTCATTTAATACATTTTAAGTGCCTGAAACGCTCAGCTTCCTTGATTGGTGTTGATTGTTTGCATTTGATTTATTTCCTCAGTATCAGTGTTCATTAAATTACTTAATGCAATGGCCACCCTGTTGTTGCAACTCTATTTAACACCACGTCTTTGGGAACATTCTAATTCACAGGCTGTTCACTTCAGGAGTCAGGAATGTAGATTTTTACCATCTAACTGTGTATTGCTCTCGCTCATAGAAATTACTTACGAGGAAAATTATCTTTCAAAAGAATCCACAGCAGTCATGTCTGATTTTTTTTTTTTTTTAGCTATTTATAGCTTTCAGACTTGGCAGCAGTCTTATTATTTTTGACAATTTATTAAGTACCATGAGCACGTTCGTAATGCGATGTTTAATGCTCACAACAGTATGTTTCATCTTCCACATTTTAAACGTCTACCACCCATGAGGACAGCAAGCATTGTGCCAGCAACATTCCAGCAACCCATAGGCCAGATCCGGCTTTTTTTTTTTTTTTTTTTTTTCTGTTTTAAATAGGCAGGGCTTCACTGGACATCACAACAGTGCCCAGTCTGAATGGGAATTTTCATATTTCACTTATTTATTTTTATCTGTGGCAGGGGAGTTGGGGTGCTGGGCTTTCTCTTCATTAATTATTCATATCCAAAGACTGTTGAGATTGGATTTTATTTCCAGGAGGGATAAGTTGAGTAGTTATGAAAGATGATTTGTGCGTATTTACATCTATACACCTTATTGTGAATGGGAAGTATTGATCAGAGAAGGTGGTCAGAAGGAGTATCTACGATAACATCAGGGTGAGTCGGTAGAAATACAATGTGTGATGTCACAGAGTACAAAATCAGGGAGAGGTCACTGGGAACTTCATGGTGAGAAAGTAAATTGAAAAAGGGAAAACTGCATAATGTGTGCATATTTCTGACTGAAAATATCGGGTGGATCAAGACAGAGTTGGAGACTGACCAACTGGAATAGAAAAGTCCAAATGAGGCTGAGTCGTAAGTACCTGAGACGTTGGTGTTCCGCAAATGTGAACCCCTTCCCTACAGCAATGGCATTTTCTTTTTTCTTTTTTCTTTTTTTTTTTTTTTGAGATGGAGTCTCGCTCTGTCGCCCAGGCTGGAGTGCAGTGGCGCGATCTCGGCTCACTGCAAGCTCCGCCTCCCGGGTTCACGCCATTCTCCTGCCTCAGCCTCCTGAGTAGCTGGGACTACAGGCGCCCGCCACCGCGCCTGGCTAATTTTTTTGTATTTTTAGTAGAGACGGGGTTTCACCGTGGTCTCGATCTCCTGACCTTGTGATCCGCCCGCCTCGGCCTCCCAAAGTGCTGGGATTACAGGCGTGAGCCACCACGCCCGGCTTCATTTTCTTTTAGGAAAAAGAAAATCGTAGCAAATGAAGTCAGTGGTAATTGTGGGCAGCTGCAAGTGGTCAAGCAAGGTTTATATTGGAAAAGGGCCTGGGGTGAATTCTCAGTAGGGGTTTGTACTTGCAGACCAAAGTACAAGATGATGAAGAGTTTGAAAATTGTGCCAAAGAGTGAGTTTGTGCCTTCATGCCTGAGTGAGGGCCTGGGGTACCCTCAAGCAAGGAGGGGAGGAAGGTTCACTCCCTCACCAGACATGAATTCATCTGGAGCTTAGATGGTTCTTCCTATGCCCACTACACACCATCCAGAGGTGAGAGCTAATAGTTATTCTAAGATAAGCTGAAGAACTACCTCAATAACGTCAGAGACAATTAGTCCCCATATAGGACACTGTGTTAGGCCATTCTTGCACTGCTATAAGGAAATACCTGAGACTGGGCAATTCATGAAGAAAAGATGTTTAGTTAACTCAAGGTTCTGCAGGCTGTAGAGGAAGCATAGCACTGTCATCTGTTTGGCTTCTGGGAAAGCCTCAAGGAATTTTCACTCATGGTGGAAGGTGAAGTGGGAGATGGCATCTCACATGGCAGTGATGGAGCACGGAGGAGAGCAAGACGCTTTTAAATGACCAGATGTCACGAGAACTCACTCACTGTCGTGAAGACAGCACCAAGCCTTGAGAGATTTGAGAGATCCGTTCCTGTGACCAAAACACCTCCCACCATCGGGGATTACAATTCCACATGAGATTTGGGTGGGGACAACTGTCCAGACTATGAGAGACACTCATGTGCTTATTTTTATGATGTCAATAAAGTTTGTTGTATCAATTCACAAAAAGAAAATGTTTTAAGAGTCGGGTGGAGGCCGGGCGTGGCGGCTCACGCCTGTAATCCCAGCACTTTGGGAGGTCAAGGTGGGTAAACACAAGGTCAGGAGTTCGAGACCAGCCTGGCCAACATAGTGAAATCCCCGTCTCTACTGAAAATACAAAAATTAGCCAGACGTGGTGGTTGGCGCCTGTAGTCCCAACTACTCAGGAGGCTGAGGCAGGAGAACTGCTTGAACCCGGGAGGCGGAGGTTGCAGTGAGCCGAGATCACGCCACTGCACTCCAGCCTGGGTGAAAGAGCAAGACTCTATCTCAAAAAAAAAAAAAAAAAAAAGAGTCAGGTGGAGAAAAGTAAGTTATTATTAACAGGTGGGACTCCATTAACAATTCTGCCATGAGTGCCATGAGATGGGTATTCATGATACATTTTTCATTCATATCAGAAGTATTCACTGAGCACACACTGTCCCTCAGACACTGTGGTCCCTTTGGACATGGTGGGGCCCAAGAATAACCCCAACACGGACTGTAAGAAGTATCTCAAGTCTACAAGGGGAGATTAAAGATGAACATCAAAGCAAAACACAAGATGACCATTACTTAGTGACCTAGGGGGTATTCATTCACTCATACCATTATTTATTCCAATCAATGAATAAGCGGCATGATGGCTGACAGTGTATGCTGTGGGTATGGAGTGGGCTTTAGGGTAAGCTTTATATTAGAGGTTCTTACCTTTGATTTGATTTCGTGTTAAAATCACTTAACTAAGGAGCTTGTAAAAAATAAATTAATGGGTACAAAAAATAGTGAGAAAGAATGAATAAGACCTACTACTTTACAGCATGACAGGGTGACTGTAGTCAAAAATAAGTTAACTGTACATTTTCAATAACTAAAATAATATAATTGGATTGTTTATAAAACAAAGAATAAATGCCTGAGGGGACAGAGACCCCATTCTCCGTGATAATAATATTTCACGTTGTACGTCTGGATCAAAACATCTCGTGTACCCTATAAACATAGACACCTGCTATGCACCCACAAAAATTAAACACCCAAAACATTTTTTAAAAATCAGTCAGAAAAATGTAACAAGAGCAAGACATTGCAAACAATAAAAACCAGAGAATAAAAAAGCACAAAGCCACTGGGATTCTCATTTGTTTGGTGTGGAGTGAGGCCAAATTTTGATAGTTTTTAACGCATTCCCAACTGATTCAAATTGGAAGCCAGGGTTGAGAACCACTAATACATACTTAATGACAATTTATCTGGGTCATGAAAGCTACGGATAGGGTTTGGACACATGGAAAAATCACAACGAAGTACCATCAAATCTGTTATTTCGTCTTCTGACAATTTCCACCATGCCAGGAGGGATCCTACAAGGTGAGTCACTATTTAAATTCTCCAGTGTCAGAAATAAAGGGAATTAACACGTATTAAGACGTGCTGCTGGGCGCCTATAATGTGATAGAGGTTCCTGGATTAAGGGCAAACCTGAAGAGGGAGTTTCAAAAGGACAAATTTAGTTTCTAAGAAAGTTAAAAACCTTCATTATAGGATCCCTGGCCTTACTGTCACTCCACTGTGAATGCAGACCTAATGCCATCAGTGTAATAGCAATATTTTTATGTCGTCTAAGTGGCAGACACTTCATAGACATTTCTGATTCCCAACAACCCTGCAAGGCAGACTTTTTTTTTTTTTTTTTTTTTTTTTGAGACAGAATCTCACTCTGTCACCCAGGCTGGAGTACAGTGGTGCGATTTCGGCTTACTACAACCTCCGCCTCCTAGGTTCAAGCGATTCTCCTGCCTCAGCCTCCCGAGTATCTGGGACTACAGGCACGTGTCACCACGCCCAGCTAATTTTGGTATTTTTGGTAGAGGCAGGGTTTCACATGTTGGCCAGGATGGTCTCCGTCTCTTGCCCTCCTGACCCGCCCACCTCGGCCTCTCAAAGTGCTGGGATTACAGGCATGTGCCGCTGCGCCCAGCCATTAGGCAGGTCTGTCTTTTCTTTTCCTTCTTTCTTTTTTATTTTTTGATGGAGTCTTGCTCTGTCACCCAGGCTGGAGTGCAGTGGTGTGATCTTGGCTCACTGCAACTTCCATCTCCCTGGTTCAAGCAATTCTCTGCCTCAGCCTCCCGAGTAGCTGGGACTACAGGTGCTCACCACCAAGCCCCACTAATTTTTGTATTTTTAATAGAGACATGGTTTCACCATCTTGGCAAGGCTGGTCTTGAACTCCTGACCTCATAATCCACCTGCACTGGCCTCCCAATAAGACAGTTCTTTTTTTTTTTTTTTTTTTTTTTTTTACCACAGCACTGAGTTTTATTAGGGATTTCATTAAGATTAAATTTCTAGGAATAAGGGAGTCCTAGTTAAGAGGACACAAAAGCCCACAAAGCCTCCTCAGATCTCACAGTGAACCACTGGCTCAGGTTCTTTGGAGGGATCACCGCCTCGTTCCAGGTACAGATTATTGTAAGGATACTGCTTTGGTCCCACAGGCTGGTAGGAAGGGTACACGTCCCCCACCCAGAACATGAATGTCATGAAAGCCAGGAAACCGAAGAGGTGCATACACATGACATTCCAAGAAACAGGTGTGGGGGACGTATCCACACGGTTCCTGGTGTACATGTCTACGTGCCAGTGCATCGGTTCACCCCAGTTCAACCTCAGGTCCGGCTGGTCCCAGCTATACCAGGGATCCCTCTCATGCTGTGAACGGTCAGGGAGCTTCGGGTAGTCGCCATACCCCATGCCCTCATCCGGGTAAGGCTCGTAGTCTTCCACACGCATATTATACTTCTTGGCGGCGGCGGCCCGTTCTTCTGGGGTCCTAGGATAGGGCCCTGGCAACATGTCCTTGGGCATGCGGGAGGCTGTCCGTGCGCCCAGCGGCACCACGTTCCGGGATGCCCTTTGCAGCCACTGAACTCCCAGGACCCCGGCCCTGGCCACTGCCATCTTCACCTTCTTCACGTTTCCCTTCTGCCGGCAGTTCTTTCTTTTTCTGGTTTTTGAACTGATGAAAGTAGGGCTCAGTTACTAGTTAGGTAAACTGAGGCATGTCGGCTTACCTCTCTGAGCCCCACTGTAATAGCCATTCATCTTTATAGGGTCAGGTCTGGCCATGTAAGGATGAAACTTGCCCAAGCACTGCCTCTCAAACTTCTTCCATGGGGAAAAGTAGGACTTACTTCCACCTTCTAACATTGTAATTTCATACATTTCACATTCCAGAACAGTACCCTTCTGCTTCAGCAAGATAACAAAGATGAAATACTTAACAAAATTTATAGGAAGATGTGTTTATAATAAAAGCACCCTTGCCAGTAAGATTTTAGGGACTGCCGGAAAGATTTTATTAAGTGCCATGATTTTGGTTCAGGCAGAACAAAAGCAAACCCAAAGACTTCCTTGGACACTCTATTTTGTTGAAGAATTATCTGGATTACTCATTTATAATGCTTGGGTCCCCTGAGTTTGTTTAGAGATGAAATAGAATATGTGACCCACAATGGGGCCAAAATGACCTGAGTTGTAATCTCCCTCGTGCAATGTACCACAGTGTGATCTTCGACATATGACTTGAATACTCTGAGCCTCTATTTCCTCACTTATACTACGGGAACAAAATATCCAATGGGTAAAGATGCTCTTATGGATACATTTTTAAAATGTGTGGACATAACACACAAAAAGCATCTGGCAAAAATACGTCATAAAAAAGCCAGACACGGTGGCTTCACACCTGTAATCCCAGCACTTTGGGAGGCTGAGGTGGGTGGATCATCTAAGGTCAGGAGTTTGAGACCAGCCTGGACAACATGGTGAAACCACACCTCTACTAAAAATACAAAAATAAACAAACAAATTAGCTGGGCATGGTGTCATGTGCCTGTAATTCCAGCTACTTGGGTGACTGAGGCAGGGGAGTCACTTGAACCCAGGAGACAGAGGTTCAGTGAGCCGAGATGGCGCCACTACACTCCAGCCTGAAGGACAGCGTGAGACTCTGCCTCCAAAAAACAAACAGCATAATAAACGCAAATATTTACTAGGTATTTTCTGTATTTCAGGCACTCTGCTAAGCTCTTACAGCTCATCATTGTAGTTGATTTCCACAGATTATGAGTTAGGTACTATTAGTCCTGTTTCACAAATGTGACCGGGACAAAGTGAGGTACAGTAATTTTCCCAAGGTCAAGGTGGTGGTGCTAGGATTTGAATTCAGTCAGGGCTGACTCCAGAGCTTGCTTTTTTAACAACAAAGGCATACTGAGCTCAGTAGAAGTCAGATGTTGTTCTTCTTTATTAGAAAAATAAATAACGGAACATGGTTTGTTTTTAAGCAACAGAATAAACCATGCCTATGTAGAAACTCTGGTCCAGCAAATAGCCTCCTATTTCCTATAGATTTCTGTCAGTGTCATTCTTTCTTACTTTATTTTTTGAATTTATTTTTATTTCCTTAGATTATTGGGGAACAGGTGGTGTCTGGTTACACGAGTAAATTCTTTAATGGTGATTCGTGAGATTTTGGTGTGCCCATCACGCGAGCAGTATACACTGCACCCAATCTGTAATCTTTTATCCCTCACCCCTTTCTCAACCTTTCCCCTTGGGTCCCCAGAGTCCACTGTACTATTCTTGTGCCTCTGCATCTTCGTAGCTTAGCTCCCATTATGCATGAGGACATACCATGTTTGGTTTTCCATTCCTGAAGTTACTTCACTTAGAGTAATAGTCTCCAATCCCATCCAGATCACTGTGAATGCCATTAATACATTCGTTTTTATGGCTCAGTAGCATTCCATCGTACACATATACCACGGTTTCTTTATCCACTCAGTTGACGGGCATTCGGGCTGGTTCTATATTTTTGCAATTGCAAATTGTGCTGCTATAATATAAACCAGCATGTGCAAGTGTCTTTTTTGTATAATGACCTCTTTTCCTCTGGGTGGATGTGTGGCATGGCACACAGACAGACAGACAGACAGCTGGGGCTGCTGGAAAGGGAGGGAATCCTTTCTGCTTGGACTTTTTATGGTGCTGAATAGACAGAAAGTAAGGGTTGCCCCATGTGATTCATTGTGTGTGGTGGAGGGGAGCTGGGTCCTTCTGAGATGTGAATGACCACATGGAAGAAGGTTGAAAATGAAGCCAGGTGGACAGGTCAGCAGAGCCCTGCACTCTTAGAATGCAAGAAGAGTCAACAAGGATTTCAGGCCAATAATTGAGGCAAAAAGGACAGGTGAGGTCTTAGTGGACTCCGTAGAGAGCAAATTATATTCCATATCCTGCAAACTGAATTTACCAATGTCCCTGCAAATCTTTAAATCCCTCTCTTTTTACCTTTATTTTGAAATAATTACAGGCTCACAGGAATTGGCAAAAGTAGTACAGAGTCCTCCTATGCACAATTTACCCAGTTTCCCCCAATGGAAACATTTTCCATACCTGTAACAAAATATCCAAACAAGGAAACTGATACTAGTGCAATCTACAGACCTTGTTCACATTTCATTGCATGTGTGCCTCTGTGTGTGTGTGTTTGTCTGTGTGTAGTTCATGTGTATGTGTGGTTCACGTGTATATATAGATTCATGTAACCTCAACCAAAATCAAGATCACTATGAAAAGGCCCCTCTGTTGTACTTATTTCCAACCTCATTTTCTTTCAACAATTTCTACTTAAGTTTACAATGCCACCATTACTGAGTCACCCAGATAAAACCCTGAGACTCGTTATTCTCCAGAACATTAAGACACAGAAAGTACCAACCCCACACATCCAACCCATTTCTCTGGTCCTATTCCTGAAGCCTTCATTCAGACTTCTACTGTCTCTGATCCATTCTCTCAAAACTATTTCTGAATGCTGCTGGTTAAGAGACACCACTATGCTAAGTCACAGGGGGGATAAATGATGATGATCCAATAAAAATAACCCTTACCCTCATGGGACCTACAGTTTTGGAAGGAAGATAATAATCAAAGAATCACATAAACATATGTAAATTTACAACCGAACTAAACGCCAAAAAGGAGAGATACTTCCTTTTGGACAGGTAACAGAGGGGAAATTTAGCTTCCGTAGAGAAGTGACACTGGGCAGGAATTTGGAGAATAAATAATAATTAACCAGGTTAAATAAGTGTGTGGTGAAGGGCAATGAGACTTAGTGGCCACTGTGATGGTAGAAAGAGGTGGGGCCTTTAAGAGGTGATTGGTTCCAAATGTCCATCAGTGACAGATTGGATTAAGAAAATGTGGCACATATACACCATGGAATACTATGCAGCAATAAAAAAGGATGAGTTTGTGTCCTTTGTAGGGACATGGATGCAGCTGGAAACCATCATTCTCAGCAAACTATCGCAAGAACAGAAAACCAAACACCACATGTTCTCACTCATAGGTGGGAACTGAACAATGAGATCACTTGGACCCGGGAAGGGGAACATCACACACCGGGGCCTATCACAGGGAGCGGGGAGGGGGGAGGGATTGCATTGGGAGTTATACCTGATGTAAATGACGAGTTGATGGGTGCTGACGAGTTGATGGGTGCAGCACACCAACATGGCACAAGTATACATATGTAACAAACCTGCACGTTATGCACATGTACCCTAGAACTTAAAGTATAATAAAAAATAAATAAATAAATAAATAAATAAATAAAAAGAGGTGATTGGTTCATACAGGCTCCTCCCCTCACGAGTGGGACGAATGCTCTTATAAAAGAGGCTTTATAGTATTTGGCCAGCCTGCCCTTCTGCCATGTGAGGACACGGCATTTCTCCCCTCCAGAGGATGCAGCTCTCAGCAGACACAGAACCTTCCATTGCCTCGATTTTGGACTTCCCAGCTTCTGAAGCTGTGATAAAATAGATTTCTGTTCTTTATCAGTTACTCAGTCTCAGGTGTTCTATTATGGGAGCACAAAACAGACTAAGACGGGGGAATAAAATGGTTTAGGAAAGCTCAAGAGAGAGAGAACTGCATTTAGTGACAGAGAACATGGGGGACGGATGGAAAAAAAATAAATGTGGGCTGGGCGTGGTGGCTCATGTTGGTAATCCCAGCACTTTGGGAGGCTGAGGCAGGAGGATTGCTTAAGGCCAGGAGATGGAGGCTGCAGTGAGCTATGAGTGCTCTACTGTGCTCCAGGCTGGGTGGCACAGTGAGACCCCATTTCTTTAATTAAAAAATCAAGGCGATTGGTGTGGTGTGGAGAGTTAGTGAACAATGCAGAGGTTGAGGACGTCTAAATCTCGCAGGGCCTTGCCTCCAACCATACAAAGGATTTTTGTCTCCTTCCAGAGAGCAATGTGAACTCCCTATCCCTGAAGGGCTGCCTGTGGGGTAATATGATCAAGCTGCTTGGGTTGCAGTGTGGAGGTGGGGCCGAGTGGGGTACAGAGGTTCCTCAGGTCCCCACTGCAACCATCCAGGAGAGATGGTAGTTTGGATCAGGTTGGTGCTAGCCACAGAGATGCGAGGAATCGACAAAAAGCTCACACCGCAATCATGTCTTCATGCATCTTCCCTCCAGTTTGGGGCTTCTCTAATTCAGCCTCTCAAGTACAGCTAAAGGGGCCTCCCTGAAATGCCACTGATGGCAAGTGAATTCAGAATAAATTCCAAACCCAATCACAACCCATAACCTGCTTTGTGATCGGGCTCATACCCACCTTCCAGTCTCATCTCTCTCAATCTCACCCAGCGGCTGCCCCCGCCTCAGCAAACTACAAGAATTTCCCTGTTAGAACTGTATCGGGGCCCACATAGTGCTGAGCAGACGATGTCGAATTCAATGGGAATGGCGCTCCATGGGTTTACACAGCATGGCTACCCTGGCCGTACTGAGAGTTCCCAGACCCTGATTCCCTGACACCAGCACTGACGCTGTCCACACCTCACACAAGAGCCCGGAGGTGTGGATGCTAGATGTGCAGAAGGTGAGTCTACTAAACAGACCTGCAAACACATAGCAGCTTCACCAGCAGTTCACATCACCAGTCCAGGTGGAAGCAAATCTGAACAAGACCTCGAGGTCACTGTATTAACGAGCTGTTTTGGAAAAGCATTAAGAGAAACACAGAGACAAGCAGGTACAGGGCAGCGCACGGACCTTAAGTAGGTTTGAACCTAAGGACTCCGATCTTCCTCCTCTGTTCCTAGTTTCTAAAGCTCACATTATAGAAATGCTTTTCCAGACACCTGTAACAAGAAAGTCAATCTCCGAGGCAAGCTAGAGATGCTTTTAAAGTGGCTATTTAAGGGGAAGGGTGGGGAAGAAACAATCACACACCACAGAATTTCATGAAGATGAAATCCAGTTGTAAAATCACCAGGATCCCCAAAGGGCTGTCGTGTTAGGAAAAATAAAAAAATGCTAAAACATTCTACTCTCATTTGCTTCCAGTATTCAAAAGAACACATATTTCATAATCCAGGGAAGCCCTCCATTCTTTGAGAATTAGCTGCAGTTTTCCAGTCCTAATTCCATAAATAGCCTTTAACATTCTGCTCAGTGACGCTGGTGCAGAGATGAGGTCCCTCCTGGCGTGACATTCCGTCCAGCCGGTACTCACACCACATTCTCCTCTCCTCAGGAAGCAAACCACTTCTCTGCTGTTTCCCCACTGTGTCCAATTATGCTGCTGCCCTTGCAAAATGAGCACTTAGGCATTCAATACATTTTTAAGGAAATGGATCAGCATGATTATTCTGGGAAACACAAAGCTCACGGAGGAATAGGGCAAATTATGAATTTCAGGAAATATTGGTCTTTGTGTATTAATCACACTAATAATATTGCAAACGAGGGAAGTACAAATCCACCTCCCTCCCGTGCATAATTTGCTTTGTTTGATCCCTTTGAAGTAAGTGTACAGAGTATTGTTTTGATATATTTATTTCCCTCCCTTGTTGTTTTCAATTATTGCTGCATTTTTAAAATATCAGGACAAAAAAAAAACTGGAAAGCTACAGAATTTTTCCAATTAGTCATAAAAGCCATAGAAAATATTGTGCCGGAAAATAAAAGGCCATCAGAGAATGGCACATAAACAGCATACACAACACCACTCGCTCCTTCCAAGTCCAGGGCAGACATGCTTAATCAATTCTAGAATTCTGGCTCACAGAGATTGTAAGTGGCCTCAGCCTCCTTTCTCCACATAGCTCTCACCCACCATTCAGAAGTGGCCATCACTGCAGCCTAGGCAACTACATTCTGGACAGGCCGAGTGTCCTTGCCAAGGACACATGGTAAGTTAGTGTTAATGCCAAGATGAGAAGCCAAATCTTACTCCCCATCTGGTGTTCCTCAATTATATCTCCAAGAGGCTCCCTATCCTTATCTTTATATAGCACCTGGGTAGGATTCCTTCCATGTTTATGGGATTCTTTGGGCAACGTTTAAGAAAATGAGAAGAGCTAAAGAGAGTCTCCTCACTGAATTTAAACATGGAAACCTCCACTTATAACCTTCATCTTTCAACGTATCCCGTAGACCTGCACTAAATCCGGTACCTCTTGGCTAAGAAGGAAAACACACACACACACACACACACACACACACACACACACACCTCTATCTCTAAAACAGCCCCAACTTCTTTTTTCCTTGGCTGTACCCTTCTCAACATTCAGATTTCAGCTTAATGATCATTCTTCCATAAAATCTGTCCTGGTCAACTTATTCAAATAGACCCTCCTCTAATTAATTTCAATCTCGATAGTCTATTTCATACCTAACATGTACCACAAATGGTCACTGATGTCACAGTTTACTGGTTCACTATTTCTCCTCCCAAACTGCAAGCCCCTATAAAGTCTACCAATATTTGACACTGTCTGCAAAAAGGCTGGCACACAATACAGTCAGTGAGTGAATCATCCATACCACAGTGTTTATGTATATGTTGCCTTAGCATTTTTATTCCATCTCTTTGTACTATGCACATCCGTATCTAAAAATGTCCTTGGACTTCATCTCCCAGAAGGTCACAGGCCAGGTGTTCAGTTCTTTCCTTAAGCTATCCGCATAAGGTATTTGCTCAATCAGGCAAATGAAGGTCCCCTTGAATAGTTACACGTGAAGAAATTAAGCTTTCAACCTCACTCCATCATCAGACCTCTTTATACTTCTGCTTACTCCTTCACCCAGCTGATCCTAGTCCACATTGTTGACCCACGGAATTGTGAGCTGAATAAATGGTGGTTTTAAGCCTCTAGGCTTTGGGGTGGTTTGATACAGCAGACACTGACTAATACACTACCAGGTTAAGAGCAAAGGTTCTAGAATGGGGTGTTTTGAGCTTCCATTCTGAGCACTTCACAGAATAATAGAGTGATCAGAGGCATATTAGTTAAAGTCCCGATTCTCTCATGTGTGAAATGGAGATAATAAATATTTTTCCTTATAATTATAACAATGTTGTTATAATTATTAACTGAGTTAATACATATGAAGTACTTGGTACATAGTAAGTGTCCAATAGAAATTAGTGATTATTGCTATTTTAAAAAATTAAAAGATCCACTCATTCCAATCACTAATTTCTTAACTTTATCTCTTCTATGCTTCTAGCATCTTGTTTTTGCAAAGGGAAAAGCTATTTGCTCTCTGCCATAAAGTCTTTTAAGAAGAAGATGGAGTAAAAATATATTTATTATTATCTACAATTTTCTATTATTATTTCCATCATGTAAGTGTAGTCTTGACTTAAAAGGAGATCCATAGTCAAGTACACACTAGATAACAGGCAATTTTTTGTTGTACTGAATGCACAAAAGGAGAATCATACCTTTTCTTTTCCTTTCAAATAAGGGATCAGGATCACTTTCGCAAGAACAAATAATATTCTAAGACATGCGATACGCTACATGCCACATTCTATCAAAAGAAAAGTCCTCACTCTTAATTTTAAAGACCATCGAGTCTAAAATATATGTATTCTACATTTAAAACTATTCATTTTCCAACAGTGGAAAGGATGTTTTCCATCAGCAGAAATATAACAAGCAAAGAAAATCTTACTTTTTTTCTTTTAAGGCTTGAAAATCTGGAAGGAAACCAATATTTACATTTGGCTTTTTATTCTGCATTAAATTTATATGCATACTAAATTTCTTCTGGTTCCTCTTCAGTCAGTACTATTAGCTCATACTCTATTTTTCAACATGCATAAAAAGCTAAAGCACTTTATCTCTTTTTATGAGTAGCTCAAAAAAGCAAAATCCATTATTGTGATTATTGTGTTTACATCACTTAATGCTCACAAACGTCAGTGTGAGCTTTGCCCATTCTTGACTCAAACACACAGAACAAAAGGTAGAGTGGAAACTGTAAGACAAAAGATAGGGGAAAAACAAGATCCACAAGAGTCCTTGAGAGCCTAGTGCCAGGAAAGATCTAGTTGCTGCATCGTGTGCAGAGGAAGTGGTTTAGAATCACAGGAGAACGATGAGACTGTCCAAAGTACAGTGTTTTCCTTGGGGAAAGAGGTTTGCTTTTGAGTTTTGCTCTCTTTTTTAATAGCTAGAGCAATCCTGTGAGCTTTACAAATGACCTTTCAGACTACAGAATGACACTATAGTCTCGGGGGGTAAAAGGTAAGGAGATGTCATTTATCTTAACTACGTCTCAGAGGATGACACTTCTGCACAACATGGTCTCTCAATAAGATGGGCCAAGGAAGGGTCTATTCTGCGTGTCTCATCCACCCACTGTCCTCCAACAACTGTGGGGCAGAGCAGGGGATTTGTGCATTATTTAAAATAAACCCCAATCACTCTTTTCCTTCACCTCTACTTTTTCTGTTTCTAATTATTTTTAATTGACAAATAGAATTATATATGTATTTATCAGGTACCACACGACAATTTGAAACATGTATACATGTGGAATGGCTAAATCGAGCTAATGTATGCATTATTTCACATCCTTGTGTTGTGTGTGAGAACATTTAAAATCTACTCAGTGATTTTCAAGAGCACCATACATTGTTACTATGATTTCTCCATATTGTACAATAGATCTCTTGAACTTACTCCTCCTGCCTACCTGAAATTTTGTACCTGACCAACATCTCTCCCCCGCCAGCCACCAGGCCTTGGTAACCACCATTTTATTCTGTTTCTTTGAGTCTGACTCTGTTAGATTCCATATATAAGTGAGATCACGCAGCATTTCTCTTTCTCTGTCTGGCTTAGTTCAGTTAGCATAATGTCCTCCAGGTTCATCCATGTTGTTGCAAATGGCAGAATTTCCTTCTTTTTTGAAGGCTGAATTGTATTTCCTGGCATGTATATGTATGTGTGTAATTTTCTTTATCCATTCATCTGTTCACGGACACTTAGGTTTTTTCCATATCCTGGCTATTTTGTTTATTTTACTGTTTATTTTTGAGATGGAGTCTCATTCTGTCACCCACGCTGGAGGGCAGTGGCATGATCTCAGCTCACTGCCACCTCTGCCTCCTGGGTTGAAGCAATTCTCCTACCTCAGCACCCCTCCCCTGGCCCCGAGTAGCTGGGAATACAGGCGCGTATCACCACGCCTGCATATGTTTTGTATTTTTAGCAGAGACGGGGTTTCACCATGTTGGCCAGGCTGGTCTGGAACTCCTGACCTCAAGTGATCCACTCGCCTCAGCTTCCCAAAGTGCTGGGATTACAGGTGTGAGCCACCATGCCTGGCCATATCCTGGCTAGTCTGAGTACTGCTGCAATAAACACAGGAGTGCAGACATTTCTTCAATATATTGATTTCATTTTCTTTGGATGTATAATCCAGCAGTGAGGTTACTGAATCATATGGTAGTTCTATTTTTAATTTTTTGAGGAACCTCCATACTGTTTACCTCTCCTTTTGTTAAAATAAGAAGTCCAAACGATTCGTGTGTACGTGAGAGAAATAATTCAGTTAAGGATTTCTATAGTTAGTAACCACATAATCATTTTTTATTGCAAAATAGAAGGTTGGAGTTTGGCCCTGTAGAGCTACTTCAGCTATTCTTGAGGAACTCAGGAAGCTTCAATATTCCTGTTCCATTGTCCAATGTGGCTTCCGGACTCATGGTCACAGATGGCTGCCCAACTTTCTGACCAGCATACTTCTTCCAGGCAAGAGGAAGCCTGAAAGGAGAAGGGCATGTGTCTGGGAGATGTGTACAAGCTGACTTCTATCCGTACCCTGGAGACTTACACTTCTGTATCACAGGCTCCACAGCCACTCCCAAATGCAAAAAAAAAACTCTGGGAAATCAAGGTTTGCTACCATTGTTTGATTTTGCTCTAGATGGACACATTGTCATACCTAACAAACATAGCACATTGGAGAATGGTCACAAGAGAAAACACGCGTTCTCAAAATGTGGTTCCAAGGCCTGTAGCACCGGCAACACATGAGAACTTTAAAAAAATTCAAATTCTCAGGCTCCATTTAAAAATCACTGAATCAAATGCTCTGAGGGTGCGTTTTAAGAGGGGCTCCAGGGAATTCTGGTTCACGCTCAACTTTGAGGAGGACCAGGGTAGACAACTAACACTGTCTGCAACAAAAATATATATGAGGCAGTAATAATAATAATACTTATTTATTTATTTATTTATTTTTGAGACAGAGTCTTGCTCTGTCGCCTACGCTGGAGTTCAGTGGCACAATCTCGGCTCACTGCAACCTCTGCCTCCCAGGTTTAAGCGATTCTCCTGCCTCAGCCTCCCAAGTAGCTGGGATTACAGGCACCTCCACCACCACGCCTAGTAATTTTTTTTTGTTTGTTTTTTGTATTTTTATTAGAGTCCGGATTTCACCATGTTGGCCAGGCTGGTCGCGAATTCCTGACCTCAGGTGACCCGCCCATCTTGGCCTCCCAAAGTGCTAGGATTACAGGTGTGAGCCACTGCGCCAGGCTCGAGAAACACTAATTTACACAAAGAACTCTGTGATCTTCAGAAATGAAATGCAGGAACGACCATCATTTTTAATACCCTTAGAATTGTAACAATCCCGTGATTTTAAGAATTCTAGAAAAAGATTGCCTTAAGGTTTCAAATGGTTAATTCCTCCATTAACTATCAAAAAGCATGGCCTAAGTGTTTCTGTAAAGTCTACAAAGCCTTTTGCATTAAATCACAAGAACAACTTTTGTAAAGATGTTGCACGCTGCATTCACACTTCAGCAACGCCTCCTAGGCTAGTAGGAACTTTTGCCTTCTGACATGATCCATTTTGTTAAAGCTGGTTATGATTCCCCACATTACTTGAAAACCAATTTCATTCAAGACAAAAGAGTGTGAGCAGGGTATTACATTTTATGCCTAAATTATGCAAATTTGGAGGAGTTATATTGTATTGTGAGCAATTCCCTTTCTTCCAGTTTTCATTGTGGCAGGAGTTAAAGTAAATTTCACTATCCTCATTTGCAAAAGGTGAATACTTTCTATTTTAAAGCCCTGGGGGAAAGGATTGACTTTTAATGAGCAGTTATCTAATATAAAAATCTCTTACATATATTACTGACATCATTCCTGAGTATTAAATGTACATTCCAGATACAGTTGATCTTGATTCAATTAATCCTTGGAGAAAGGGGCTTCATAACCAAGTTCTCTCTGTTCCCAAGGCAAACCGGGAGGATGTGGGCACATTTTTTAGAAGATACGCAAGTTATAGCAATGCTTTGCTGCTGAACATCAAACCCTGCAGCTTTTGATACCAAGCTTTCAGAACAGGGGCACTGTTTTATACATATATATATATAACTCTCCTACTTCAGTTAGCAGTTCAGTTAGCAGGTGTTGGGATTGTAGCTGTTATTCCTTCCATTGTTAAAGATCACCTTCAAACTCTTCCACTGTTCTCTACCTCTCTTGTAGTCCATCATTTCCCAGAAGGAAAGTAGTCTACGGAGAACTGGGGACAGTCCCACATCCCTGGAGTGATTTTTTTTTTTTTTTTTGAGATGGAGTTTCACTCTTGTTGCCCAGGATGGAATGCAATGGCACAATCTTGGATCACTGCAACCCCCATCTCCCAGGTTCAAGCAATTCTCTTCCCTCAGTCTCCCAGAAGCTAGGATTACAGGTACCCACCACCACACTCAGCAAATTTTTTTTTTTGTATTAAATAGAGACAGGGTTTCCCCATGTTGGTCAGGCTGGTCTTGAACTCCTGACGTCAGGTGATCCACCCACCTCGGCTTCCTAAAATGCTGGAATTACGGGTGTGAGCCACTGTACCTGGCCAAGTATGTGATTCTTAATCTGCTTTTGACCGTCTGATTGTTGCTGCTGTCATCTTCACACACACTCAATTAGATTGATCGCCGCATCTCTTTCTAGAGTAGGTGGTGCACATGAAGCAGAAATAAGCCAACCTAGCAGGTGAATCAGTTCACTTTTTTTAGGGTACAAGCAACGCCAACTGCATTAACTTTAAAAATAGGGCTTTATTGTTCTCACATAATGAATCAAGCATCTTACTACTCAAAGTGTGGTCCATAGACTAGCAACATCAGCATTGCCTAAGACTTTGCTAAAATTGCAAATTCTCACATCCTACCCAAGACCTAGTGAACAAGAGTCTCTGGGACAGGGGCCCAGCAATCCAGGGCTTAACAAAGCCTTCAGGGCATTCTTATGTGCACTAAAGTTAGGGAAGTAGGTGGCTGCCATGTTAGAGCTGACGTATATGTGATCCTCCTGACATTCTCCTCATGATCATGAGGCAGTTGCCGCAGCTCCAGTCATCACTTCTATGCTCCAGGCAAGCAGAAGGAGGAAAGGGAAAAGGTACCTCACTCTTGTCAAACCCTTTTTGTCATGTTTTTGTTTCCAGAAAGTTTCAAGCTTGCATGAAATTTTTTACATTAGTCTTTCAGCCTCCAGAGTGGGAGATAGCAAGGTACAGAAGAAGGTCACAAATAATTTTGATTTAGAAATTAACAGTGTTTGCCACACCTGGGTACCAAGGACCTGTGAAAGTTATTTCATAACATTTTATTTTATAAAAGAAATATCTCTGTAGTCTAAAACATTCATTTCCATTGGACTGAATATTTGGCTAGTTGTTTGGAAAGACATCACGCTGGATAGAAACATGTCTTCAGTCACTCATCTTTCATTGTGTGTCCTTTCATACTTCTTAAATGTGGTATCTTGTGCATGACTTACTTAGTAAAAAGTGACATGAGGAAACATGAAGAAGGACCACTGCTACCCTTATCATAGGGAATAAAGTAAATAAATCAATTCTCATATATTGATTGATACGGTTCAGTTGTGTCCTTACCCAAATCTCATCTTGAATCAAGGGTGGGACCAAATGAAGGTAACTGAATCACGGGGGCAGTTTCCCCCATACTGTTCTTGTGATAGTGAATAAGTCTCACAGGATCTGATGGCTTTATAGATGGGAGTTCCTCTGCACAAGCTTTCTTTGCCTGCCACCATGTAAGATGTGACTTTGCTCCTCCTTCACCTTCCGCCAGGATTGTGAGGCCTCCCAGCCATATGGAACTGTGAGTCAGTTAAACCTCTTTCCTTCATAAATTACTCATTTTCAGGTATGTCTTTATCAGCAGTGTTAGAATGGACTAATACGTTAATTTAGCCTAAGATCATATTAACAAATGATAGGAAATGTTTGGGTGACACATTGGAACACTGACTCATATTGAAATTATACAATACAGTCTTTGGAAACGTGTGTGATTTTGTTTTGTTTAACACAGAGCTCTTTTAGTCATGGCTCTCTAAGTGTTATCTGGGCAGCTGAATTGTTAAAACACAAGGCAGATCTCTATTAGGAAAATGAACCCAGAGATTAAGCATATTAAAACAGTAGTTTTTTAATGCTAATACTAGTAGAGGTATTTCATTACCTCACTAGTAATGAAATTCAAATTAAACAGCAGTGATACAGTTTCTACTAGGAAAATATTAAAGTAATTATAAAACCCAAGGCTGGTGAGGATGTAGAGAAACTAGCATTTATATGCATTGCTAGTAGCTATATACATTGGTATGACCCTTTTGAAAAGCAAGTTGGAAATACATGTAAAAGTGCTGGTGCAAAATATATTCGTTTCTCTAATCCTATAATTACACTTCTGGAAATAAGGCCTAAAGAGATAATTTTAAATATGGAAAAAGTTACCCGTTGGAGCGTTATTTAGAATAAAAAGAGTAAAATTTAATTTCATCTAATATACTGACAATTAAATGTTATATAGCTATACACACCCCCACACACACAAACACACAGAGTGAAGTATCTGATAGTCATTACAAGTTAAGGTTAAGTTATGATTATAGAGACTAGATCACTTGGTTCCTATAGGACAATGTTTCTTTTTTAAAAATGTTAAATGTTCGTTATGATCACAGCCACACAAAGAATACAAGTGAGGGTGGAAGAAAGGCCCCACAAATTTAATGCTGATTGTACTGTGATCATTGCTTTTGTTTTCTTCATTATTTTCCACTGGGGCGGGGGCGGGGTTAGTCATAGCATTAGCTTACTTTTTAATGAAAAATACATTTATAGTAAACACATACCACAAACCATTTTGAAGCTCTTAGAAGAAAGAGCTCTATAAACATAGTTTATGGCTACAATAAAACAGGCTTTTCAGAAATTTAACTGTTTTGGTTAATCAAAAGATCTCATTGACTGAGAGATATTGATGATGCAAATTATAAATTATCAAAGACTTATACATCAATATAATCTACAGGACTGAGGGAATCTATGAGAAATGAAAGCTGTTACCAAGTATAATTCCTCCTTTTCTCTTGTTTCAATCCCTCCAGTGTCAGTGGAGTCTTCTAAACCCAACAGGTTGTGTTAACGGAGTCTTAAAGAATAAAGGGGTGGGCCTAATATCTATGGGACAAAAATGAACATGAATTTGCATTAGTCAATTTAGCAATTCAAGAAAGTAAATGTATCTTATGTGTGTGTGTTTGTATGGAGAAATAGAGGATAAATGGATGGATAGATGAATGTATATATACATATACACACACCCACAGACACACACAGATCTATATACACACACACACATATAAATACCTATGTAGAGATAGATGATATAGAGATAAATGATAAATACCCTTATATACGTACACATAGGAAAATATAGATAAATACATTTATATATTCATATAGAAACAGACAAATGATGGATGAAGACGGAAAGATAAATAATAGATGATGGATGATATACACACACAGAGACACCTATTTATTGAATACTTACGTTACATTTGTGCTAAGAGCTTTTCATGTATTATCACAATCAATCCTTTATGAGAATTAGTTTATTTTGATTTTTTGAGATGGAGTTTTGCTCTTGTTGCCCAGTCTGGAGTATGATGGCATGATCTCAGCTCACTGCAACCTCTGCCTTCTGGGTTCAAGTGATTCTCCTGCCTCAGCCTCCCAAGTAGCTGGGATTACCAGCATCCACCACCACACCTAGCTAATTTTTTTTTTGTATTTTTAGTAGAGACAGGTTTTCACCATGTTGGTCAGGCTGGTCCTGAACTCCTGACCTCAAGTGATCTGCCCACCTCAGCTTCCCAAAGTGCTGGGATTACAAGCATGAGCCACCACACCCAGCCTATTCTCATTTTACAGAAAAAGCAATTGAGAGGTTAAGTGAATTGCCCGAGTTCACTCCACACAATAATTTCCTTGGAAAAGAACACCACTGGATCACTAGAAAATGAAGCCCAGACTTGATCCAGGTATATTTTATTTTTTTCCCTTCCATAGCCTAGGCTATGTTGCCTAGGCTGGAGTGCCGTGGCACGACTGTGGTTTACTGCAGCCTTGACCTCCTAGACTTCCCGAGTAGCTGGGCCTTGGAGAACACAGGAAAATTACTAATTTTTTTTTTTTGTATTTTTGTAGTGATGAAGTCTCCCGATGTTGCCCAGGCTGGTCTTGAGCTCCTAGGCTCAAGCGATCCTCCCACCTGGGCCTCCCAAACTGCTGGGATTACAGTTGTGAACCACTGTACTTTGCCCTCATTTTCTAAAGAAAAAGTAGCAAGGGCTGGTGCTAGACATATAAAAAATCACCAACCACAGATTGTGACCTTTGCTCTCAATTTACACTTGATTTTTTATTGCCCCTCTTAATGACTCAGTATCTCAGGATAAATATGTACCTGTTTCACAGACGTGGCCCCTGAGTCACCTAACAGCCTGGAGTATGCCTAGATTTTGACATATGTGCTACTGACCTTTATGCTTTAATGTTGAAAATCACAGTTAATACCCTATTCATATTTGTATGCAGCACTTAAGAAGGAAAACTATAATTAGGACTTTCTCTCTTTTTTTTTTTTTTTTTTCTGGCTTCAATTGGTTCCATTTGGGACTTAACTAATAAGCTTAACTGAGATTCTGACTTCGGATTTAGCAGATAAAATATCTGAAGGAGGAGACCAGGAGCCAGTGGAAGTTCCCAGGGATATTATTTAATTCCATCCACACAAATTTTCCATGTGGAACAATGATATCCTGCATGTTGTGAACTAGGTGTAGCAAAAGCGGGGCTTTCCTCTTACTAAAAACAAGACAAAAGACTTCACGAAGGCCAGCGCAGTGGCTCATGCCAGTAATCTCAGCACTTTGGGAGGCCAAGGTGGGAGGATCACTTGAGGCCAGGAGTTTGAGATCAGCCTGACAAACAGGGTGAAATCCCGTCTCTACTAAAAATGCAAAAATTAGCTGGGCGTGGTGGTGGGCACCTGTAGTCCCAGCTACTCAGGAGGCTAAGGCAGGAGAATCACTTGAACCCAGGAGGCGGATGTTGCAGTGAGTCGAGATTATGCCGCTGCACTCCAGCCTGGGCAACAGAGTAAGACTTTGTCTCATAATAAACAAACAAATAAATAAAAGACTTCACTAGTCCTGTTTATAGTCTTAGCTCGATGCATGACTCTGGAATTCACCTGGCATACTCAAGGAGTATGGGTGGGCATTTTTAATATTATTCTACTGAAAATGCATATAGGCTTGACAAATGACCTGATTAAAAAAATATATATATAGACGTGTTTGGGACTCATTCTAATAGCACTGCAAGGAAGGACATATTCCTTTTAAAATTTATTTCAGCACTGATTACACAACTTTCCATTCATGCAACGTTTTCATTTTGTTTTATTTTAGTTTTTGAGACAGGGTCTCACTCTGTCTCCCAGGCTAGAGTGCAGTGTCTTGATCCCAGCTCACTGCAACCTTCACCTCCCTGGTTTAAGTGATTCTCATGCCTCAGTTTCCTCAGTAGCTGGGATTAACAGTCATGTGCCACCACACCCAGCTAATGTTTGTACTTTTAGTAGAGATGGAGTTTCACCATGTTTGCCAGGCAGCACTCCAACTCCTGGCCTCAAGTGATCCACCCACCTTAGCCTCCCGAAGGGCTGGGATTACAGGCATGAGCCACTGTGCCCGGCCTATGCAACATATTTGTGAGGGCGTACTAGGTGTCAGGTGTCTGTGCGATACTGAAGCACAGTGAGAAATGAAGTGGTCCAAAGAGACAACTACGTTACTCAGCCTGTCAACAAGC
This sequence comes from Macaca mulatta, assembly GCF_049350105.2. NCBI lineage: Eukaryota > Metazoa > Chordata > Mammalia > Primates > Cercopithecidae > Macaca > Macaca mulatta. The sequence continues at coordinate 7,493,556 of NC_133425.1, read as the reverse complement.
AAACTGATACACCATGATGCGGGTATACCCAGGTGCCCGGGACAGGAGGCACACCGTCTTCTTCTGGATGCAAAGAAGCAGGGGGGAGTCAAACTGCAAATTAACTCCTCACCATGCTCCTTATTTCCCTGGTACTCCCCTTAACACGTGCGCTCAGTCCCAGGAACGTCCCACTAATATTGAAATGTTTGATTATCACATTTTCTCAATTCTGAGAGATCACTGAGACTGTAGGAGACATCCTCCATTTTTTTTGAGCTTCCCTCTTTTCAGAAAAGTTAAAATACAGAAAATACATGCATGCTCCAATAAAGGAAATACGGTAGTATTCAGACATTTTTGGCAACGTTTTTGTTCTCAAATATATCTCCGAAAGTGGGACATTCAATAAAATAACATTTGCTTCTAGATTCAGACGAATTCTACAAAAAAAAAAAAAAAAGAATCCCCTAAATGAATAGACACGAGGCTACCCTCATACACAGAGGGGACCATGACTGAAGCAAAGAGACATTTTTAGCCAACCCATTAATCTAGCAAAGCTTTGTGTTAAGATGCGGACATGTCAGCACAGGTTACCTCAAGAGGGCTTTCTTTTGAACTTGAACTGCCGAAATTCCAAGCATACACCAAAGGGCTTCAGTTTAAGTGGGCAAAAGGTGAACGATCAGAAGAAAAGTAGAAAGAACAGAAAACTAGCCCAGTTATCAAAGAAGAGCTTCCAAGGGAGAGGGAAAAAAAAAAGTGAAATAGGGAAAGTTTTCAAAAAGTCAACATTCAAGTAAAGCTGCATTTTAAAAAATAAATCATTCGGAGGCATATATGTGAGAGAAAAAAGAATTTGCTTTTTAGTTTTCAAGCAGAGTAGGCAGAGGAAATAAAGAGACAAACAAAAGTGGGATCAGAGAGCAGAGCTAGAAGGGGATATCTGTCTAAGCAAAAAAAAAAAAAAAGAATAAAGAAAGAAGGAAAATACAAATCAAAGTTACAGCATTTCAGGATTGAGTTACCATTTGAGTTTGTTAGATACTTTGCTTTTGCTCACTCGAAGGCTGAAGCTGTGGCTCGTGGACATTTCTAGCAGAGGCTAATCAGGAAAACAAAATCAAGCCAAATAAAGAAGGTCACTCTCTTGAGTGACACAGCAGTTCGGATTAAGAGGGAGAGCTAATGGTGTTGGCAAAAGGCAAAACTATTAACAAGAATCTGTTCTTTCAGCCAATGTGATGGCCTCATGCCTGTTTCTCTGCAAGGACCAGAGGCAATACAGCCTAATAAAAGGATTCATCTCTGCCTACTAGATGGTTAAAATCTATATGGGTTTTTTAAGCTGTTATTTTACGTTCAGGGGTATATGTGCAGGTTTGTTCCATAAGTAAACTTATGTCTTGGGGGTTTGTTGTTCTGATTATTTCAGTACCCAGGTATTAAGCCCAGTACCCATTAGTTATTTTTCCCGATCCTCTCCCTCCTCCAACCTCCCACCCTCCGAAAGGCCCCAGTGTGTGTTATTCCCCTCTGTGTGTCCGTGTGTTCTCATCATTTAACTGTCTCTCATAAGCAAGAACATGGCAATATTTGGTTTACTGTTCCTGTGTTAGTTTGCTAAGGACAACGGTCTCCAGTTCCATCCATGTCCCTGCAAAGGACATGATCTCATTCTTTCGACGGCTTTGACCTTCCCAGTTTGAGAGTTATCACTGCCTTTTACTCCACTGCGATCATCTTGTGGATCCCTTCCGTGGGCATGTGGCGAGTTGATTCATACTGGTTATAAACACATCCGACCCATTGGGATGTTTATGTAGTCCCTTCTCCATGGAAGAAAACAGGCTGGGTTAAATAACACAGAATACTTGCTTTCAAAGAGCTGTGTGCACCTAGGGAATGAGATGTGCCCACAGATCATGATCCAGGATAAACAATCCATAAGGGAGGGAGAGACAAAAGCGTGCTGCAAAAATCTAGAGGAAGGAAAAAGACAAGGTTTATGGAGGAAAGGTATCTATAAGGAAAGGAAGGAATGCAATGTTTTCAATGGTGTGTTTACAACTGCTAGTCCCAAGAGATGTGTCATGCAAGAGATTTGGGGGAGAGTTCATGGCGAAATAAACAAATTTAGAAAAAAATATGGGCTTGCACACTCTGTCTCCTCTCCCTCTCCCCCTCTCCCTCTCTTCCTTTCTCTCCTTCCTCTCCTCTCCTCCCTCTCCATTACCTCCTCCCTCTCTCCTTCTCTCTCCGCTATCCCTCTCCTGCTGTCCCCTTCTCCTTCTCTCCCTGTCTCTCTCCCTCTCCTTCTCCCCCCTCCTTCTTTCTCCACCTCTTCCTCTCTCTCTCCCTCTCCTTCTCCTCTCTCCCTCTCCCCCTCCTTCTCCCCCTCTCTACCCCCTCCCTTTCTCTCTGTCCCTCTCCCTCTCCTTATCCTCCTCTCCTTCTGTCTCCCCATCTCCCTCTCGCCCTGTCCCTCGCTCTTCTCCCCCTCTCCCTTTCTCTCTCTCCCCCTCTTCCTCTCTCCTTCTCCCCTTCTCCCTCTCTCCCTGTCCCTCTCCCTCTCTCCTCTCTCCTTCTCCCTCTCCCCTTCTCCTTCTGCCTCTCCCCTTCCCCCCTCTCTGTCCCTCTCCCTCTCCCCTCTCCCTCTCTCCCTGTCCCTCTCCCTCCCCTTCTCTCTTTGCCTTCTCCCTCCTTCTCCCTCTTTCCCTCTCCCCCTCTCCCTGTCCCTCTCCCTCCTTCTCCCTCTCTCCTTCTCTCTCCCCTTCTCCCTCTCTCCCTCTCCCCACTCCCTCTCTCCCTCTCACCCTGTCCCTCTCCCTCTCCTTCTCCCCTTCTCCTTCTCTCTCCTCTTCTCCCTCTCTCCCTCTCCTTCTCCCCTTCTCCTTCTCTCTCCTCCTCTCCCTCTCTCCCTCTCCCCCTTTCCCTCTTTCCCTCTCTTTCTCCCCCATCTCCTTCTCCCTCTCTCCTACTCTCTCCCTATCTCCTTCCTCTCCCCTCTCCCTCTCTCCCTGTCCCTCTCCCTCTCCTTGTCTCCCTTTCTCCCTCTCCTTCTCCCCCTTTCTCCCTCTCCTTCTCCCTCCTTCTCTCTCTTTGCCTCTTCCCCTCTCCCTCTCCCTCTCCTTCTCCCTCTTGCCTTCTCTCTCCTTCTCCCTCTCTCCCTCTCCCCCCATCCCTCTCCCTCTCCCTCTCTCTCCATCTCTCTCTTTCTCCATCTCCCCTTCTCCCTCTGCCTCCTACTCTTTCATACTTGGAGATTCCTAATGCACACTGGCCTATTAAACATTCCGAAGAACAAGTCATCGAGGTAGGGCTGGTGGGTACAAGAAGCAGAACATGAGAGAGATGGAGAGAGCAGGAGAGAAGGAGAGAGGCACACATGCAATGTCTCAATGACAAGGGGTTTGTCTCATTTGAGGAACTAGGAACAAGGGACCTACTCAGGTTCTTGAAGTGAAAGAAGCACTTATTTGAGTCTGAGAGATGGGTGGGACATCTGCTTAGAGCAGTGATTCTCCAGCAGAGGTGATCTTGCTTCCCAGTGGACATTTGTCAATATCTAGAGCCATTTTGGTTCTCACGATTAGGAGAGTGGATTGTATTGGCATCTAGAGTGTAGAGAGCTGGGTTGCTCCTCAGCATCCCGTAATTCATGGGACATCCCCTGACTCCATTCCCTCCCATAACAAAGAACTATCCAGTCCCAAATGTCAGCAGTGCTGAGGTTGAGAACCCTGGCTTAGAGTGAGAGACTGAGCCTGGTGAATGGGCTTTTGCTCAGTAGACAAAGGAATGGAGAGGGATACAAGTTGGGGTGGTTCCGGGCTTTGCTCTTAAGCACAGAATTATTTAAACCATCCAGTATTATTTCTTCTCTTTATTAGGTTGAAATAAGAGCACAGACCAATGGCTCCCAGGTTCACACACGGCTTAAATACATGTGATACACAATTGGCAAGACTTACGCCACTTTTCAGCAATGATCAACAGCATAGCAGAAGGCAGTACCACCTTGCCACCAGGGTCTGCTAGACTGTCAAGGCAGCCAGAGACTCGGGCAGTAGTTCAAAAGCATCTGAGGCAGCTGCCTAGGAGGTTTTCCATATTGCTGGTTGTAAATCAGCCCAGTGTTGCCAGAAAGGGGCTAAGAGAAGCTTCAGAAATCTGTTACCTACTGAAGGCACCAAGATGGTGCCTTCCTAAGAGAAAGCGGAACGGCTCAGCTGAGCTGATACATCAGTGAAGCATGAGCGCCTATGACAAAGCCACCGAGAAGGAAATAATTAAGCGTTCAAGAAAGAGCGGATAAAGCGATCCCTGAAGACACACCGGGTAATAAAAGAGAAAACAATATACAGTGTCTGTATTTAAATGCAAATATATAGCAATACATAGACATTAAAGTCAATAACAAGACTTCCATTTTGAAGGTTTTAGTTCAAAATGAGGTACTTTTTGGCACATAAGATGTGACTTAAATTTTTAAAAGCCTGCAAGGTTACAATGCAGGGATGTCTCCAGGTGACCACGGCAGTGAATATAAAATTAACATATTTCACTTATTAACAGAAAAGGCCGTTCAGGTCTGCCTCTTCATGCAAAACAACTCTTCTAAGTAGGTGGCCCTTCAATTCTTCATTAATAACAGATAGATTTCTTTACTGTTACTCTGTTTTTCTTACCTTTTCTCAGATTACAAATAGGGTACACGCTTCTTGGGGAAAAATAATTAAAGAGTATGTCTTATCTATGGAAATCTTCAATCATAAAAACCCAGATTACTCCATTATCATATTAGTGGATTTTTCATTTATTTATTTTTATTATTTTAGATGGAGTCTCGCTCTGTCGCCCAGGCTGGAGTGCAGTGGTGTGATTTTGGCTCACTGCAAGCTCCATCTCCCAGGTTCACGCCATGCTCCTGCCTCAGCCTACTGAGTAGCTGGGACTACAGGCACCCGCCACCATGCCTGGTAATTTTTTGTATTTTTAGTGGAGACGGGGTTTCACCATGTTAGCCAGGATGGTCTCAATCTCCTGACCTCAAGTGATCCGCCCACCTTGGCCTCCCAAAGTGCTGGGATTACAGGGTGAGCCACTGCACTCGGCCGTGGATATTTGTTTTAGAAATGCATACATACACATATGTGTGTACCTATCGGTAATTTTAAATATTGTATAGCATACATATTGCATATTTAAAAAATATACAGTATGTTACCTATACAAATGTGTCTATATACAATTCTCTTACATAAAAGTAATCACAGAATATATACTACCATACAACTTTTTTTTTCCCAATTAACAATGTATATTAGGTATTTTTCAATGTCAATACCACCTGAAGATTTTTGCTTCATTCTTAATAGCTATATTGGCCACGCATGGTGGCTCACACCATAATCTCAACACTTTGGGAGGCTGAGGTTGGCAGATCACTTGAGGCCAGGAGTTCGAGACCAGCCTGGCCAACATGGCAAAACCCCATCTCTACTAAAAAAGAAAAATACAAAATCTTAGCCAGACATGGCAGCATGTGCCTGTAATCCTAGCTACTCTGGAGGCTGAGACATGAGAATTACTTGAACCCGGGAGGCAGAGGTTGCAGTGAGCTGAGATCATGCCAGTTCACTCCAGCCTGAGTGACAGAGTAAGATTCCGTCTAAAAAAAAAAAAATAGATGTATTGTATTCCTTTGAGTGGATGGAATGCAATTTATTTGATAGGTTTCACATTTATATATAAAATCAATTCTTAGAATCACAATTATAAGACCCAATGTAACTTTCAATTTTTAATAGCTATCCTAAACTCAAAGATAGGAAAGGCCATATCTAGAGAGAAAAGAGGTACCTATGTTAACTTACTTTACAAAGGGGGACCTGGCATATTGCTGAAACCACCCTTATTCAAATTTTCTGTCAATAAAGCTAAAACCATTCTAACACATATAGAAGACTAAGAGTTAACTAGACTGGCTAGGCACAGGGGCGCACACCTGTAATCCCATCACTTTGGTAGCCCAAGGTGGGCGGATCAGGAGGTCAGGAGATCATGACCATCCTGACTAACACGGTGAAACTCCGTCTCTACTAAATATACAAAAAAAATTAGCCAGGCATGGTGGCGGGCACTTGTAGTCCCATCTACTCGGGAGGCTGAGGCAGGAGAATGGTGTGAACCCAGAAGGTGTAGCTTGGAGCTTGCAGTGAGAGGAGATCATTCTACTGCACTCCAGCCTGGGCAACAAAGTGAGACTCAATCTCAAAAAATGAAAAAAAAAGAGTTAACTAGATTTCAGGCACTAACCAAAAACTCATGGAAGCCAAATGTGGTTATTGCCCAGTCTGCCATTAGGCTACATCCCCTGGAGTAAGAGTCTAAGATCTTTGATGTTTTCCATCAGCAGGTTGCTCCAGTGCTCTGGATGTTTTCTTCAGTGTCAAAACCAAAGGGTTTCTTCCTCTGCTTGATTCAGCGGATCCTGTAACATTAAGTTTCTCAACTGCACACTTGGAATGCAAGGCCCCCTCAAAGAAAATCCAAAAAAAGATCTTGTGTTTTCCTAAGAGAAAGTGGAACAGGTCAGCTGAGCCGATACCTCTAGGGCCATTGCACAGTTCACTTAAGGACTGTCTGGAGCTGTGCCCAGACAAGTCTGTGCCCACATCTTTGAAGAATCAACCATTATTACGAGATCTTCATAAGATTTCTTTCTTTATTTTTTATTTTTTATTTTTGAGAGGGAGTCTCACTGTGTCACCCAGGCTGGAGTGCAGTGGCACAATCATGGGCCATTGCAGCCTCAGCCTTCCAGGGTTCAAGTGATCCTCCTAGCTCAGCCTACCAAGTAGTTGGGACCAAAGGCACATGCTACCTCACCCAGCTAATTTTTTGTATTTTTTGTAGAGACAGGGTCTCACTATATTACCCAGCCTGGTCTCAAACTCCTGGACACAAGTGATTCTCTTGTCTCAGCTTCTCAAAGTGCTGGGATTATAGGAGTGAGCCACTGTGTCTGATCGCTTTATAAGACTTCTTTCTTCCTTCCTTTACCCTCCCTTCCTTCCTTTTTTTTTTTTTTTTTTTTTTTTTGAGACAGAATTGCACTCTTGTCGCCCAGGCTGGAATGCAGTGCCTGATCTTGGCTCACTGCACCTTCCACCTCCCAGGTGCAATTGATTCTTCTGCCTCAGCCTCCCAAGTAGCTGGGATTTCAGGCACACACCACCACACCCAGTTAATTTTTGTGTTTCTGGTAGAGATGGGGTTTCACCATGTTGGCTAGGCTGGTCTCGAACTCCTGACCTCAGGTGATCCACCTGTCTCAGCCTCTCAAAATGCTGGGACTACAGGCATGAGCCATCACGCCTGGCCCCTTTGTAAGACTTCTAACTTTGTCATGTTCCTATCTGGAGAAGAAATATAAAATCTTTTAAAGTAAAAAATAAATAAATAAATAAATAAATAAATAAATAAATAAAAGCCTAAAGAGACAGAAATACAAACTCCTGTCACCAATAATAGCAGCAGGTGCTTAAGCAGGAATTAAGCAATGGAACTAATAAGAAACTGAGCACAGACCTTCATGCCATGTGGCTATCAATTCTCTCTGCCTAACTGTAGGACAAGCAGCTAAAACATCTCAGGCTGAAAGAACCTGAGACATCATCTGGTTCACAACCTGCTTCCAGACAAGGAATAATTCAATCACCCAATGACAATGGCTTGCCCCTTCCTTCCTGAAGATCAGACAGCCTGTGCTTAGCTTTCCTGCTATTCGGAAGATCTCAGGAGAAAAGCAAGTTGAGTTTTAGGGCAGGAGGATGGTGGCGAGATCAGAATTGGTGGATTCATTCATTCCACCTGTATAGTCAGAGTTTTTCATGCTTAATTTTGTTTGACTTAATCTGCAAATTGCCTGCTTGGCTTTGGCCCCTCATACCAGAGAGGTTACATGTATTAGATGAGATGGCATTAAGCTTAACTCCAACTAGGAAATAGATGGATTAACAAGGAAGTTTGGAAGTGATTTGCATTCTTTATTATTAAGTTTCTCGGCAGGTGGGCAGGGATCTCTCCTGATGTAGAAGAAACACACAGAGCCCAATGGAACATAATGCAACCCCAAGGGCTAAACACAGCTGAAAAGTTAGGTTAATTCCACAAAACGTGGCCCCTCTTCCATGGTGTTTTCCTTGTTTGTAAAGATGCCTTCACATTCTCCAGCAGCTTCGCACCAACTAAACTCCCTATTTGAAGAGTAAGGGCTCAGCTGTCACCTTTAAAGTAAATGCTGAGACTTCTCCTGTCACCGGTTTGTCCTGCCTTCTATGTTGTCCTCTCCTCTTCTCAAAATGTTGCAAAGTTTCCAATTTTATAACACAAACATTTTCGAAATTATCCTTCAAAGTTGTAAGATACAGGACATAAAGGATAAATGCTTCAAAGACCCAGTTGGGTCACAGAAAAAAAAAAAAAAAAAGGAGGAAGTGAGCAAGTGTAACACAATATTTGGCCTGGAGATGAACAGATACTTAGTCTCCTTGTGGGGGAACACTCTAGGGAGTGGTGGGGACTGGAGAAAACCAGATAGGCTAGACCCCATGCGAAGGCAGAAGCCACTACTTCACATCAATCCTTGCCTTGATAGGAAGGGAATTCAGTGTTGGCAGAGATTCCAATTTTCCAACAAGAACCAGAAATGCTTATTTTTTTTTAAGATATGGAAGGTCCTGACTCTTTAAAGCAGTGGCCATCTATTTGAATTTTTAAATTGCAGAACGATTAAAACATGGCCACCGTGCAGCACTATGTATTTCTTCACGACACAGTCAGCGGACATGGGTTGATTGATCTACAATAGGCACTTTGTAAGATGAAGGGGAGAGAATTGTGTCTGTAAGAGTCCCTGTTCCCAGACGGGGACAGACAAATAAAGCCTTCAGCTCCAAAACAGCAGGGAGTCTGTGGGCTCACCCTCCACTAAATGTCTACTCAACTTCAGACACACCTTAGACACTAAGCACATGCTTGCTGAACGAATAAATAAATGGCTTCTACCCCTGACATAATACTCTTCTCAATGATTATAATATCTTCCCTCAATGCAATAGGTGTTTGCTTTCATCAAAAAATTAAACAAAGCCCACATACATAAAGCAAAAGTTTTAAAAAAATTCCATATCCCATCACCCAGAAATATGTATCACTCATTATCAGTAATCAGTATTTTTTTAAACTTACAGTTTTACAAAAAATGGATCATACTGTATATTATTATATAAAATATAATATATATAATAATATGTTACACTTCATTTATACTACCATTTAGTTTTTATGCACAGAAACTAAAGGAACTGTTAACCTTCAGACTATATATATATACACACACACACATATATACACATGCGCACACATAAATTTTAAGGGAGATTAATCACTACAACATCTCCCTAATGTTAAAACAGTTTATGAAGTAAACTGACAATCTGGAGTCACATTTTAAAATTTCACCACTCAGCCTGGGCAACATAGTGAGATCCTGTCTCTGAAAAAAAATTTTTTTTTAATTAGCTGGGTGTTGTGGCATACATCTGTAGTCCTGGCTACACAGGAGACTGAAGTAGGAGGATCCCTTGAGACCAGGGCTTTGAGACTACAGTGAGTTATGTTTGTACCGCTGCACTCCAGCCTGAGTGGCAGAATGAGGCCCTGTCTCAAAAAATCAAATAAAATCTCTACTCTCACCTTTCTATAATCTGCACATCAAATGGGAAGGGCATTGTTATTCAATAGGCAAATAATTAAATTAATATACAGCAATCTGTTTCTTAGGGATGTTTTGGGCCCAAGAGAACAATTTTAGAAACCGAGTTCTCCGTGAATCTCCTCTTCTTCTTCTGTCCTCTCTTAACCACCTCCCCACAAAAAGTAGGGGGAAAAAAAACCAAAAACCATGCTGATTTTCATCATTCCAGTAGCACCTCTGTCAAACGGATTGCCTCTTCCTAATCTTGTCATTTACCTTCTGAATTATGCAGAGATAAATGAGTGCAGCAACCTTTTGGCTGCTAGATAATTTTATCAGCCTCATTTATGGCTTTCTATAGATTGCATTAACTGCCATTTCTTTGGAGATAAAAGATAAAGTGTGCCTTATGCAAAATGCTTCACTGAACAAGGAGAGTCTCAGAAGCCACTAACAGCACTAGAAAGCAAAAGGGAAAAGACGGGGCTACGAAAGAGTCCAGTAGCAGCAGGTTAATTTTGATTACGGTCACAGGTGACCCAAGTCAGGAGCCTGCTTGGCAGGAATGCAGAGGGTCATACCTAAAATGTGAGTTGGGTAAACTTCTCAGCAACTCTGAATAAAACTCGAGACTCTTTACCTTTTATTTTTATTTTTTTTAAGCAAATGCACCTGAAAAAAAAAGTAGCTTTCTGATGACATTGTAATTCACTATTTTAAGAATTAAGCGTATTACAATGTGCTCACCATGTGCTGAAAAAGCTGATGTTGTCCTTGAATGATGCATCGGAAAAGGGGAGAGAAAATGTCCCAAAATATAAAATGGCAAAAGATTACATTAAGCAAATAACAGTTGCCTGTTGAAATCACCCACTATTTAAGTAAAAGAGAGGGAGAGCGAGCGGCACCTTCTGGTATTAATAGTGTGCTAGTCTGATGTAAGAGGTTACAACAGGGGAAGCTGGGTGATGAGTGTATGGGACCTCCTTGTATTGTTTTTGCAACTTCTGATGAGCCTATAATTATTTCAGAATGAAAAGTTAAAAAATGTATTGTGGTGGAAATTTGGGAAAGGTTTATTCAACAAACATTGAACATTTAATATTGTCAGCTCCTGGAGATATGGGAACAAGGAGGACAGATGATACCTCTGCCATCAGGGAGCCTGTGTTTTGGTGAGGAAAGGGGATGACAATAATGGCAATGAGTACATACAGTAGTTGTTTATCATAGCAAGAACTGAGAAGGAAGCAATCACGCTGAGATTGAGAATAACTGGGGCAGAGCAGGAAGTAACCAGAAAGGGCTGTCTAAGGACATGAGGCTTTAGCAGATTCCTGAAGGATAGGAGGTAACTAGCTTGGCAAAGTAAGCAGGAAAGAGCGGCCCAGGTAGCAGGAACAGCACACACAATGTCCTGGCAGCGGGAAAGAGCCTGGCTTGCTTGCAGAACTGAAAGGAAGCCAGCGAGGCTAAAGTGAGCCAGGGGAGAGAGGCAAGAGGGGAGGCTCAAATCATAGTAAGAAGTTTTTTTTTCCTGAGTCAGATTTGCCCTGTGCCTTAAAAGACAGAAACACCAACTTTTTACGTCAATTTCTGAATACTTTTAAGCTTCATCTTCAGTTTGCAAATTAAAGAAAATAGTGGCTGGCTATCTCTATGTTCTGCTCTTTAGATGACCGTAGATTACGTATACTCTAGATCTAAGTGAAAGAAGCCTGGTACTTTCAGGTGCACCGGATATCAAAAACATCAAAATCATCTGTTTTCCAGGTATGCTCTCCACATTGACACACACAAAAAAAAAAAAAAAAGTACAATCTCGTAGGCTCTTCTTCAAAGGGAAATGTAAAATATTTGTGAATGTACTTTAAGTGTTCTCTTAAACAAACCAAAACCAGTTAGGCAGAAAAAAAGTCTAGAAATAGAATAACCAAAGCACACTGCTTTCCATTTTTATACAAAGAAATAGAAAAGAGAGAGAGTGCCTATCAATGATGTGTGGTGTCAGGAAAAGCAAAATGTGATTGAAATATTACGAAGACTCACAGCTTCTACCGTCAATGCCAGATCACTGCTGTACACCAAGTGTACCTGGTGCTATTTAATTCAGAGGAACCATAAATCTGGAGCCTGCAAAAACATCTGACAACAGTTAAAGATGTTTTGTAAATGTGCATACATATTTATAAACATGGCAGCAGAAGCAGACGCAGAGAAGAAGTGTGCTTCCCCTAAAGTCATCTGAAAGTCAAAAAATGCCATTAATTACTTTGTCACGACAACCTTGTTCAATTTCATCTCAGGTGACTTATCAGCTTTGATGCAGAACCGAAATTTTAATACCAAATTGCAACCAGCTACAGAGGCAGCATACCTTGAAACACAGAGCTTCCCTTTCTTCTAGGCAACATTAAGCTAATCTGCCCTGACAGAAGAGGACTCTTCGGAACTAGCTAGCAAGTCTCCCAAATATGAAGCAGTAACCCAAATGTCAATTACTTTTCCAGTGGTAGACAAATTGCTAGCACACTAATGCAATTTAAGCCCAATAATTAGATAACAGGACTACAGAGAGGGCCTGGTGACAGAGCTTCTGAGATAATAGAATCTAGTGTCCTACTTCTTAAATATTAACATCATTCTGTCTCAGTCAATCGGTTTATGGTAATTTAAAAAAGGGCAAAGCAAATTCCTTTTATTGCTAATAATATTGTGCTACTGCAGAGTTAGCTTTGAAGGTTAACAATCTATGGGGTCAAAACTTAATCGTGTGTTATCGTGCATTTATGCATTTTTCTTTCATCTCTTTCTTTCGGAATGCCCTTTTTGCAGAAAGCTATGGGTTTATGAGGAACACACACACAGGCACACACACACAACATGCTGACAACAGACATCCATTGTCAATAAGGTCATCCAACTCAATTAAAAACATTATAAAGAAATCAACCCCTTCACACCGCATACTTTCTAAAATATCTCAATTTGATCACCTTTTCTTTGCCCCATGAATGACTCATTTTAAGGACACTGTATATGTGCCTACGAATTAGTCTCTAATGCCACCTACTTCCTTCTCTGACCATCATGATGCTCACACTTCTATGCTTGGGTTCAAATAACCTCCCTAGAACATTAGTTCGAATTTCCGTTAAACAACAATTCAGCCTAATTTTGTTGGTGGAATGGATTTCGTTATTTTTATTTAATCAGTTTTGTCCCAAGTGCCTAGCAAGTTCAGAAGCTTCTAGGCCCTTCTAGAATAAACCATAACAAAGGTGGATTCCCCACAACATTGCTCCCTCATGTTTTCAGTAATACATCTGGATGAGTGGTCACAGCAGCTGCTGTCAATCTTGCCGCAACACTGACTCATGAAATGACTCAATCCATGTCCAAGTTTTGTATTCCCATTTTCCCCATTGTAAAATGGAAGCAGTGTAAAGCTTGTAAAACTCTCCTTGTGAAGAATTTAGTGAAAGATGAGGTGAGTGTGGGGGAGGAAGAGGGAAGTTTCCAAAGTTGAGTATCAACAACATCAACGGTAATAGGAATAACTGCATTCTCCCCACCCTGTATCTAATAAGATATGTTTAGAGATGGTAAGAAACAAAGAAATAATTGTAGAAAGAAATAACTTTTTGAATGTTATTTTGGATGGTAGCTTGTTAGTCATTCATGAAAAAAAAACACAGAAATGGCAGAGCCACCAACAGGTTGAGAATTCATATGATTTTTCTGTGTTTATTATGCAGGGATCAGGAATAGGCAGGTTGCTTTGCCTCGAGGTACACAACAAATTAAAGAAGCCGACCCAGAAGTGAGAATGCTCCATCAGATGTATTTCTATTTTTAAGTTTTTGAGCCATCTCCAAACTGCTTTCCATTGTGGCTGCACCAATTTACATTTCTACTAATGCACAAGAGACAAGGGTTCGCTTCTTTCCACATCCTCACCAACACTTGTTATCCTCTGTTTGCAAGGTTTGTTTGTTTTTATAATGGCCTTCCCAATAGGTGTGCAGTGATCTCCTGTTGTGGTTTTGATTGCATTTCCATGATGGTATGTATCCAAGGGAACTGAAGTCAGAATCTCCATGAGATACGTGCGTTTCCATGTTCACTGCACCGCTATTCACAATAGCCGATACACGCAAACAACCTAAACGTCCATCAACAATGAATGGATAAAGAAAAATGGTATCCATGCAATGGGATATTACTCAGTCTTAAAAAGGAAGTAAATCCTTTTTTGGATTTACCTGGACGGACCCAGAGGACATAATGCTGAGTGAAATAAGCCAGACACAGTAGGACAAATACTACATGATCCCATTATTAAGAGGAATCTGAAATCATCAAAACTCACAGAACCAGAAAGTACAACCATGGTTGCCAGGAGTTAGAGAAAGGGGGAAGTAGGGAAGTGTCAGTCAAAGGGTACAAAGCTTCAGTAATGCAATAAGCTCCGGAGAGATTCTGTATACTGTAAGGCCTACGGTTAACAATACTGTGTTGTAGACTTAAAAATTTGCTATGAGGGTAGAGTTTTTTCAAGTGCCCTTACCACAAAAGAAAAATCAACATTAAACTGGGCACGGTGGCTCACACCTGTAATCTCAGCACTCTGGGAGGCTGAAGCAGGAGGATCACTTGAGCCCAGGATTTCAAGACCAGCCTGGGCAACAAAGTAAGAACCCCATCTCTACAAAAAAATATGAAAAATTAGCCAGTCATGGTGGCATGCACCTGTAGTCCCAGCTACTCGGGAGGCTGAGGTAGGAGGAATGTGTGAGCTGCTGTGAGCTCTGATTGTGCCACTGCACTACAGTCTGGGCAACAGAGTGAGATCCTGTCTCAGAAACAAAATGAAAAGAAAAACCAATATTAAAAATATTATGTAAATATTTACAATATTAAAAATAAATTACATAAAGCAGATGGGAGGAGGCTTTTGGAGGTGACGGGTAAATACAAATACAGAGCCTTGAATATGGTGATGGTTTCCTGGGTGTATAGTTACCTCCGAATTTATCAAGCTGTATACATTAAACATCTACAGCTTTTAATGTCAATTATACCTCAATAAAGTGATTTTTTTTCAGTATAAAAGGAAGACACTGACCGAACAGAGATACTGTTAAGCATTTCCATAAGAAAACTCTAGAGTTGCATGAGCTATTTGTGAAACAGCTTTTGTCTTAAGTTCTTGAGTAAAGTCTTTTTTTTCCCTCCAAGCCTCAGTGTCCTCCTTTGTAAAAGAAAGATGATAAATTAAACAACTTCAAAACACCTTTAAAGCTGCCATGAAGATTGTCAGTCAACAGGGATGGCAAGAAATGATCAAATCACAAGGCAAATCTCTCAGAGCAATCAGGTCTTCCTAGACAAGTTTTGATTGCTGGAATGAAGTTATCTCAGGGCATCAATACCTGAGATAAGAGACCAGTAGAGACACAGCCATGTGAGAGTTAGGCTCTAAATAAACGTGTAAAGCAAAAACACCCAGTGGATGCAAACATAGCCTTCCCTAGGAAGGTGCTCTGTTAGAAATTCTTTAATGGCCTGACATAGCTATGCTTTTCTCCCAACTCAGGATATGTTTTCTTGTTTGTTTTGTTTTGTTTTGGCTTCACATGAGCACATGATGAAGGGGCTGGCTTGCATTCAAGGTAGAGGGGAACTGTGGTCTCTTGCAATACTCTGACATGTTCACAATGGGGACCTGAGTTGACCAAGGGGATCCTCAATATTTATGCCCCATCTCGTGCTCTAAGTTGTAGTCAATTCCATAATGCTTGTTTTGAACATGCGAATGTATGTCCATGAGTTGACAGAGTAGGGAACAATTTTTTTTAATATTTTTATTTTTAATTATCATGGGTACAAAATAGATGTACATATGGATGAGGTACATGTGATGTTTTGTGACAGGCATGCAATGTGTAAGGATCAAATTAAGGTAATTGGGGTATCTATCACCTCAAGCATTTATCATTTCTTTGTGTTAGGAGCATTCTAATTCCACTCTTTTAGTTATTTTAGAACGTACACTAAAATACCATTAACTATAGTCACCCTATTATGATACCAAACATTAGACCTCATTCATTCTATCAACTGTATTTTCATACCCATTAACCATCCCCAGTCTCTCTCCACTCCACGCTACCCTTCGCAGCCTCCGGCAACCATCATTCCACGCTATCTCTGTAAATCCAATAACGAATACTGGCCAGGTTGTGGAGAAAGGGGAATCCTTGCACGCTGTCGTTGAGAATGCAAATTAGTATAGCCGCTCTGGGGAACAGTATGGAGGTTCCTTGGAAAACTAAAAATATAACTACCATATGATCCAGCAATCCTTCTGCTGGGTATCTATCCCAAAGAAAAGACAACCCGTATAAAGGAAAGGTCTGCACCCCTATGTTCACTGCAGCACAGTTCAATAGACAAGGAATGGAAGCCACCTCAATGTCCACTAATGGAGGAATGAAGAAAGCCACTGTGGTACCATAGATACAATGGAATATTAAGCAGCTGCACAAAGAATGAAATCCTGTCATTTGCAACAACATGGGTGGAACTGGAGGGACATTATGTTAAGCGAAATAAGCCAGACACAGAAAGACAAATATCACATGTTCTCACTCATATGTGGGAGCTAAAAAAAGTAGGAAACAATTTGAGCATAATGTGAATTTCACATTTGCTCATGCTCAATTACATTAAAAAAAAAAAAAAAAAAAAACCTCACAAGTTAACACAGAAAACTCTATCCAGCAAAAAAGAGCTGCATAAAAATACACAAATACACACACACAAGCACACACCTCAAACACTTACCTGCTACCTCTTGTGTGTCTGAGTCACACCCACCCACATCCGGTGTTACCATTTACCATCTAGTTTCAGGTAAGTCCCCCTGTCTATCCTGTCACAATAACACACAAGACACAACCCTTCGGACGTGTCCTTCCCCAAGCAAACTTGTGATCTTCAAGGTGAAGGGTTATCTCTCCTGTAGCATTTATGTATTTCTTAATCATTTAACGTGTGTAAAACTGTATTTTTTTTAATGTGTCACTGATGAAATTTTTTAGTGTGGTGCTTTTAATCCCATTTTCCCCATAAGTCCCATGGTTTATATTGTGTGATTTTACACACAGTGGTGATTTTTAGGAACACATATGTTGTGTCATAGCAAAACTGATGGTATACACTCTTGCTAACAAGAAGACAACTGGAATCACCCACACCATTTGATTTCATTTCTCTCTTTCTCTCTCTCTCTCTCTCTCTCACATATCAGGTGACCCTACTACATTGCTGATTGTTAAAACTGCTCTCTTTGGGGGCATACAATGAAAAGGGTTGAACAAAAGGCTTGAGGAAAGGGATGCAGATAGACCGTCCACCCTCTTGTCATTAGGGAGAATTCCGGTTGTTCTTGAGGCAGCAGCTCTGATATTAATAGTTGTATTCATCTTTCTGGAAGTATTAGGTAGCCTTATGCTCTCTCACTGTCTTTCAGAATCAAGGTGTTCCCCGAGATAACAGAAACAATTTGGCTTCCTTTCCAGCGAGGTCCTTGCAGAAGCTTACTGCCAGCACCCTCTAGACATCTCCATTTGTATCTTCCAAATGGTGCCATCTCCAGGCCTGGCTATCTCCATCAACCCCTGCTGTTTGTCCAAGGTCAAAAACCTTGGATAGCTGGCTGTCGGCGAACATCCAGCTGTAGTTTATGGCTGTGCTCATGAGTGTTTGCACAGTCCAGGACATAACTTATGTGTTTTTCTTCTAGTCTTGATAACCTTCTGATAGGTAGCTGTGGCTGAGAGTGTTGGCAGAGCAGGGTGTAAATTTGTTGTGCTAGCAAGCATCCCATACAGATTTTTAAAAAATATATACTGTGAGCCCCTGTCTATAAGGTTCTACTTCTTTACCGGTTTTCACAGATTAAACTCACCTGCCACCCCCTCATCTTTCCCCAAAAAGTTTGAAATGCACAGTGCCAGGTGAATATGTAGACAACTTAAATTATCTGCATCAGGTAAGTATTATTAGTTAATTCAAAACCAATACATTATTAAAGAGATTAAAGACCTTTGGTCCAACGTGCTAGAAAAGCAATAAATCTGAATTAGATCTACCATTTTAGTCACTCAGGATTAGACCTTTTGGTGATGTGATCCATTAATGTGCTTTAGATCTATTGATTCATCCTGGAAAGACACAATTTAAACTCAGAAGTCACAAAATGAACTTCCCATTAAGTTTGGGAGACTATGGTCACAGCTCATTTGACTTTTATGAACTAGAAAATGTGATGTAGACCACAATGGCATTCTATTAGGGGAAATCATGCATTTAACCATGTAGCAAAATACTGTAGTCAATTATGTGAACATACACCTATTTTACACATGGCTGCTTCTCTGACTTTAAAATTATTAAGGATGTGCATTTAGCTTGTTTTAAGGAGTATTTACTCCCAAGTAAGAGATCCGTGATGAAACTTTGTTCAAAAAGTAAATGAATATTTTTCATTTATATTAAATATTTTTTCAATGAGAAAATGGAATGGAGCATAGAAACTTTTGCTATATTTCTTCGCCGCAGAAGAGAAAACACGTGACCTATTTGCTTTTCATAAATGAAAAAAATATATATTCTATCAGAGAGATTTTAAAAATATTCAATCAAAAGCAGATTTGATATTCATCTGCCAGCCTGGAAAACATAATGATAATGTAAAAAGAAAGGGATGATAGAGGAAAAAAAAAACCTGTTTAGAGAAGGTTTAGTTTCCTTTTTCTAGAGTTCATCTTGATGGTGTACTCTATAAACATCATTTTCCCTCAATATAATTTTGTTTATATTAGTATTATACTTAAGCCAGGCTATATTAATACTAGACTCATTATTATTCTATATTTCAGCAAGGGTACGCTTTAGTTCCAAAAATAATTCAACCCACTTCTAACTCGACTCCATCACCCCCAACTTTTAAATGTTATGCTTCCACCCCTCCACCTGCCAAATTCCTAATCATAAAAGTCTATTTAAAAGCATGGAATGTTAGGAATTATCTAATCCAATCTCTTGTTTTCAGAAGATGAATTAAGTCCCACAGAGGTTACTGACATGCTCAAGGTTACACAGTTCCACAGAGATAACACATGGCAAAAGCATTCATTGTCCTCTGTTTTAACATCTTAAAAAGAATCTCCCTCTTCGTTTTCCTTAACAAGGTCTCCCTTGGGCTTCATTCACAAAGGTATAGACAAAACATGTAATATGCTGATTATGTTTAGAGATCATTCCTACCTATGTGTTATTCCCTTGAATGTATCTTGTCATCGAGTCTTGCTGATTCTTTCTCCTTTTTATCTACCCAGATTAGCTTTTCTTTTTCCACGTGCACATTCAATACCCTTGTCTTGACGCTAACCTCGGAAGGTCTATCTGAACCATTATGAAAATCATCCTCATGTTTTCACTTATAAGTGGCAGCCAAACGATGAGAACTCAACTGCCACCCCCTCATCCCTCCCCCAAAAGTCGGAAAATGCACAGGACCAGGTGAATATGCAGACAATGTAAATTATCTGCCTCAGGTAAGTATTATTTAGTTAATTCAATGCCGTTATATTATTTAAGAGATTAAAGACCTTTGGTCCAAAGTGCTAGAAAAGCAATAAATGAAAGCATGTCCTCTGCCGCAACATGGATGTAGCTAGAGGCCATTATCTTTAGCAAACTGATGCAGGGACAGAAAACCAAATGTCATATGTTCTCACTTACAAGTGGAAGCTAAATGATGGAAACTCATGGACACAAAGAAGGGAACAACAGACACTGGGTCCTACTTGAGGGTGGAGGGTGGAGAGTGGAGGGTGGGAGGAGGGAGACGAGCAGGAAAAAAAAAAAAAACACTATTGGGTACTGGTCTTAATACCTGGGTGATGCAATAATCTGTACAACAACCCCCCGTGACATGACTGTATCTATATAACAAACCTACACTTGTACCCTTGAACCTTAAATAAAAGTTAAAAAAAAAAAAAAAGAGGCCGGGCATGGTGGCTCACGCCTGTAATGCCAGCACTTTGGGAGACCGAGGCAGGCGGATTATGAGGTCAGGAGATCGAGACCATCCTGGCTAACATGGCGAAACCCCATCTCTACTAAAAAATACAAAAAAAATTAGCCTGGCGTGGTGGCGGGCACCTGTAGTCCCAGCTACTTGGGAGGCTGAGGCAGAAGAATGGCGTGAACCCGGGAGGCAGAGCTTGCAATGAGCCGAGATCGGCCACTGCACTCCAGCCTGGGCAACAGAGGGAGGATCCATCTGAAAAAAAAAAAAAAAAAAAAAAAGACAGGAAGGAAGGGAAGGGAAGGGGAGGAAAGGGGAGGGGAGGGGAGGGGAGGGGAGGGAAGGGGAGGGGAGAGAAGGGAAGGAACTCATTCTGAACCAAAAACAGGTGATCCTGGTCCTCTGTTGTTCCAATTATCTGGTTTTACCAGATAAAACACTTGGCCTTTGCAGGAAATAAGGACCAGGTTGAGTTCAAGAAATACTAGAGAAGTTAGTTGATGAGAACTGACCATTAATTGTGCTTAGGTGGAGCAGGGATGATAGAACTAGTAACCCAATGTTGGCCTGCAGGTCCCCAGCATGGGTAAGCTGAATGCACATGTGATTCACCAACGTGCAGACTGGGGACAGGGTGGAGGGGTATTGATTTCAGTTTGAGACACAATGAATGAAGGGTGTCCAGGGGTCAGTGGGAGATATGTATGATAAAATATGAGTCTCAAGCTCAGAAAAAAACACAAAGAAACAAACAAACAAACAAACAAAAAAACACTGGGACTAGAAATCTCAGTTTGGGGAGCCACCAAGAGATGCTTGGGGGCCATGAGAGAGAGGGTGCAGAGGAAGAAGAAACAAGACCTATGCATAGTATCCACAGCCTCTGACATGCATGCATTTAACCAACACTGTTTCAGAACCTCCCAATATAAAGCCTTCTACTTGTCCTTAAATCACTGGCTAGGTGTACATTTTTAACTAATGGATTTAACACATAGCTGAGGACAGTAACTATATCTGTCTGTCTTCTTTTTTATTCCAATGTAATACACACATTTTTGAAGAAAGCACATAGTAGATGCTTTAAGAATGTCATCGAATGATGTTACACAACTTTAGCTATTGGAATCCAGTGTAGGCAGTGGACAGAGATGACCTCGATGCAGAAAATGTAATAAAAGATGGGACGGAGTAGGAAATCAATGTCTCCATTTGTAAAGAGGGAGAGAAAAAAAAAAAAGATGAACCAGACATTATTAGCATGATATACAAGCACTGCATAGCCCCATTTATATCACTTGTATTAAGGATAAATTGCCTGAATAAATTCTATTATTCTAAGAAATAGCACAAATAACAAGCTGACAGCATCAGAAAAAAAATGAAAATAATAATGTTGATATTGCTGGAATTGCATGTTATTTCTCTATTTCCAGTTACAGGGATCAAGTTAGGCAATCATTCACATTTGGGGGTGGATTTGGCTTTTAACGTCACAGCCATGCATCCACATTGAAATATTTTAGAATGGGAAGCTAATTATTTATTGTTAATAAAAGTCCAGATTTATTGTCTACTGGATCCTATGCAATGTGTTAAACATTTTCTGCAAATCATTTAAATTACCCACAAAAAATTTGAAAGATAATGCTATCCTGTCAATTTTATGGATGATGAAACTGAAGCCCTGTTAGGTCACTCGCTCGAAATAACATATATAGTAAATTGACAGATGCAGATACGTGCACACAACTTCCTACGGTGCAGGGGTAAAAAAGCATGAGCTCTGGAATCCTGAATTCAAACTCCTTGTAGGTTTGTTACCTTAAATGGCTGAATTAACTCTTTGGAGCCTCAGTTTCTGCATCTGAAAAGGGGGACAATGATGTCTAACTTAGAGAACTATTTGAAGCACTAGTTGAAGTGAGAATGTATGCTAAACACTTGACCCAGTATTGGGCGCATAGTAAGCACACAGTGCATGGTAACTGATGGTTCTCACAGGATTTATTTTTATTATGAATATTACAATTATTCCTAGTCCTTATGATTCTGACTTCAAACCCAGACTTCTATTTAAATTCCACCCAATCTATTTCCCAGCATGGCTCTGCTTCTTCTCAAGGCAGTTTATCTCTTTCTGGAGATGTGTTAGGATCATCATTTCTAAATCACATAAACTCACTCTGGCCCTTTGAAGGCTCTTAAATGGCCACTGCTTCCATGACTTCAAATGAGCATACTCTGGCCTCTCTGCCCACCCCATGACCTCAGAGAGAGCACATATCCATTCTACAAACTTTTTTTTTTTTTTTTTTTGAGACAGAGTTTCTCCCTTCTTTTCCAGGCTGGAGCGCAAGGCTGCGATATCAGCTCACTGCAACCTCTGCCTCCCGAGTTCAAGTGATTCTCCTGCCTCAGCCTCCCAAGTAGCTGGGACTACAGGCACGTGCCACCAGGCCCAGCTAATGTTTTGTATTTTTAGTAGAGATGGGGTTTCTCCATGTTGGTCAGGCTGGTCTCGAATTCCTGACCTCAGGTGATCGGCCCTCTTCAGCCTCTCAAAGTGCTGGGATTACAGGCATGAGATACTGCGCCCGGCCCATTCTACAAACTAAATGAGCATGTGCTAAAGGCCATAAATTGTTCTCAGTCCAGAAGATGGAAAGATGCACAAACTCCAGATTGACTTTTAAGGAATGTATGGTGGGAGCAACAAAAGTCAAGAGTTAAAATCGAGGCACAGCACAGATGCTATAATAAGACTGGCTTACAAGGCAAGATGGTGGACTCTCAACATTGCCAAGATCAAATAACACCTCTAATGGGGATAAAAAGGCGGTAGATAAGAAGGCATTTTATAAAGGAAAATATGTCATATGATTAATACCTTTCTTAAGCCATCTGTGTACTCCTGGGTGTTTTACATTAGCATTTTGCAAAACTGTGAACCCTAATATCTTATGTTTCTCTGATTCCATATCTGAAAGGTTTGGGGGCAAGGAAAAACTGGCCTAGAGTAACTCAGAGTTCATGAATTTAAAAAAAAAAATGTACTAAATGATTCAGTCTTCACAGAATAAGTTAAATAGGGTTGGTTTCCTACAAATCTTGAAAATTATTCATATCTACTCATTCATTCATTCTAGTAGTCACTCAGATATTAAGCACCTAGTACACATGGCATGCCATATTAATCACTAAGGATAAAGATAAACAAACATAAAGCTCTTGCCCTCAAGGGAAGATACACATAATGTAAAGTTGAAAATGGACAGATAAACACTATTTACAATTATGCATCAAGCTGGATGTGTAGGGATAGAGTATTTGGAGTGCCCGTGAATGAAAGGAACCCTAACCCAGAAAATGAGGCAAAGAGCCAGTGGCACTCCGGGAAAGAATGCCTGGAGGAAGGCTGCCTCTGAATCAAGAGTTAGGAGATAAGCAGACATTTTCAGGCCAAGATAGTAGAAGTGAATGGGTTGGGTCCAGGGAGCAGCATACATAAAGACAGAGAAACGAGTACAGGTTCATTATGTGCACTGAACTGTGGATAGGCTGTTTTTGAAAAAGAGAAACAAGGAGCATTCCTGAGAGCAGAGAGGAACAAGTCATCCTACCAAGCTTGGTCATAATCCTGAAAACACTTAAACAGGGGAAGGGCATGACCAAATTTTTATTTTCAAGCATGAGGGATTTGAAGGGGAAAGAGAAGAAATGCCAATTAGAAGGTAGTTGCAGCAGCCTGGGTGAGAGGTGAACTGGTCACAAAGAACAATGAGAATAAGGAAAATGCTGGATCCTGTGGCTCTTCAGGAGGTAATGCAGGACCTGAGGTTGGGGTGAGGGAGCTACAGAGCCTGAACAGGTTTCTAAACTGAGGACCTAAGGGCCATCAACTGAGAGAGGATGAGGGAAGGAACAGTATGAAATGATGACCACATGTGGAATTCCACTTAGAATGTGTGAGTTTCAGGAAGACACATCCAAGAGGCAGTTAGTATATAGGAATGAGATTCTAGGCTTCTTCAGCTTAGAGGCATGTTGTGTGAATTAGGTCACCCATGAGAAAACACAATGGAAAACCAAGAGGCGGAGGTCAGAACCTTGGAGAGCAACTTCACTTAGGTGTGAACACAGGAAGATGAGGCAATGCAAAAGGCCAAAAAAGAACGAGGCAGAAATGCAGGACGTTTACCAGGAGAATCAAGGGAGGACGGAGCTTTCAAAAGGAAGGAGGGATGTGCAGCGACAAACCCAGTGAAGAAGGTAAAAGAGGAAAAGATCCAAAATACCCAAAGAAATGGCCAGTTTCAATGTGAGAATCAAGGTAAAAATCAGGCTGAAAAATGAAGGCTGAAGACAATTCAAAATGTTCTTTTTTTTTTTTTTTTTTTTTTTTACAGGATTTCACTAATTTATTTTATTATTATTATTTTTTATTATTATTCTTTGAGTTCTAGGGTACATGTGCATAACGTGCAGGTTTGTTACATATGTATACTTGTGCCATGTTGGTGTGCTGCAACCATCAACTCGTCAGCACCCATCAACTCGTCATTTACATCAGGTATAACTCCCAATGCAATCCCTTCCCCCTCCCCCCTCCCCGTGATAGGCCCCGGTGTGTGATGTTCCCCTTCCCGAGTCCAAGTGATCTCATTGTTCAGTTCCCACCTATGAGTGAGAACATGTGGTGTTTGGTTTTCTGTTCTTGTGATAGTTTGCTAAGAATGATGGTTTCCAGCTGCATCCATGTCCCTACAAAGGACACAAACTCATCCTTTTTTATGGCTGCATAGTATTCCATGGTGTATATGTGCCACATTTTCTTAATCCAGTCTGTCAAAATGTTCAGCATTTACTGCACACTCACTGTTGCCCAAGTCACTGAATGTTTCACCTGTTTTATTGTGTTTATTCTTTATTTTTTAAAAGTAGCTCCTATTAGCATCTTTGCTTTACCATTACTGAGGTTCCCAGGGTTACGTGACTTGCTCTAGGTCACTTAGCCAGTAAATGATAACGTCTGTCCAACTCTTGTCTTCCTAGAGTTCATTTCCTACTACCCTTCTCACTGAATTTTATATATATATATATAAAGAATATGGACACTGGGGCTATGTCAAATTTCTTAACTCCCACGAGCAGATAATCTGATGGGCCAGCCCCATGCATGTCTCTCCTCAGTATAATCAGCTGTTGCCAGCAAGGGGATTTTCAATCTGCTGCGAGACTCACCAGAGCCTTGGATGAGGTTTCCCAAGAACAGATAAGGAGACAGGATGAACACATTGCCTCACCAAAGGATTCATTTGCATTGAAATCACTAAATGTATTACAGAGTCAGAGATGAATCTTAAGGAGGTACGTCACAAATTGCTTTAATTATACATTTCTTCATGGAAAGAAGATAAACATTCTCATTATTTCACAGCCATCAGATGAATGGGACTTTTTCAGGCTACCAGTTCCAGCACACTGAGTTGGGACATTTAATTGAATTTAGATATAATATATCACTCAAAGAGTGCTTGTCTGTTATGAAATATTAGCTTTGGTGTTGCATCTTATGAGATGGATCCAAATAAAGACGCTTTTTATTAATGATAATAAAAAATGTTTATGGAAATCTTTTAGTGCATGAGAACCTGTGCTAAGCACTTCACATGCATAATCTTACTGACTCATCCCAACAACCTTATGAGGTCAGTATAATTATCATTCCTGATTTATAGATAACCAAACAGACACAGAGGGTCTAGAGCACATGTTGAGAGTTACATGGTAGAATCAAGATATAAACTTGGATCTCCACCACTGTATCTCCATAGTTTGCATACCAGTTTCTCTTATAAATTATAAGAAGATGTTCAGTGACCATCCTTATTAAAGCTGTCAGTTAAGAGATAGGTAAAACTGTGTGTGAGCTCTGCATGTGTGCATGGGGGTTGGGAGGAAGGAAGGGGAAAACGGAGAGGGAAGGAAGGAGAAATGAGGGAGGTGGAGGGGCTCAAATAAAGACAGTAAGAAGAGACAAAACTAGAACTAAGAATGACATTACTCATCTTATCTGCTGTTCCTCCAGAAGACAAAATGCCAAGCCCATCTCCACCCACTCATTAGCGAGCTACCAATACCAATTTGATGTGGCATGAGAACAAGCACAGCCACCCTACAGATAATAGGGTAGAATGCCCTCCCAGCACCCAAGGACTGGTCCCGAAGGGTGTGCTGGGGAGATTTTGCTGTATTAAATAGCACTGACATCTTCCAAACTAAATTGCAATGGGGAAGAAAACAGAATTAATAGTAATTGATATGGGGGAGAGAGCAGGAGGAAGCAGAAGGCAGATGCAGCTCATGCTGAATTCCTTAGTCCTGAAAAATATGCCTAGAAGTAACAGAAAAGTTCTAATTCCACGACCTTCTTCCTCAATGTACTAGATGTAGTCCCACACCACTTTGTCTCAAGACATATTTACAGAATTCCAAGGCTGACACTAATCCCTTTGTTACTATGTCAGCTTAGCAGTGACATAATTGCAAAGAGATGATTCTCCCCTCTCCAAATCATGAGGTTTCTATTAGGAAATCTAGCGCAAAATTCTGAAAATCAAGTCTTGATACCTGCATTCCAAGGAAAGCTCTGTCATGAACTCCTATAAGAATTTCAGTAAGTCATAAACATTCTCTGCCATGAGTTTCCAGCTGGTTAAATAAGTCAAAACATCTTAAAAACTCCAAATCACCATAAAAGGCAATAGAAATTGCCTTTTGGGCCATGCAAAAAAAAATTACAGATTACTCTTGTTTTCTTACCCTTTCTCAATTCTAGCAACTATATATTTCTCTCTACACTGCTAACTTTTTTTCTCTCCAATAAAGAATGCATTCAGTGGTATACTCATAACATTTGAAATACATGGCAATTGTAAGGTGGGGCATGGTAAACATCACTTATCATGATAAATATCACTTCCTGTTGCACAGTACCATGTGCCCACCCCCTAAATTCTCAAAGTGACTCAAAGTTAAAATCTGGCCTCATTTGCCAGTGAAAGGACATGTCATCCCTCCCCTTCCTCTGGCAACAATTTCTGCTATACAAGAAAACTTGCAAGGGTGGGTTATCATCATCACAGGCACTATGACAATGAGAGGACAACATTCAGAACTCTTACAGAATATTTTTCAGGTAAAGCTCTGCTTGAAAATACTACCCAGCCCAATAGCCAAGTTCACCAATGGAGGTGACTCTAGTTTAACTCGTGCCTGTATCAGATGAAGAAAAAAAAAAAAAAAACGACACATTATTCAATCCAACCAAGCTGTCTGTTTAGAAGATGCTTCAGGAGTGATTAATGACAGAAAGCAAAGAGGAACCACATAGACCTTGGCTGTCAAGGTCAAATGCACAAACAGTCAGAATCGGGAGAGGCTGGGAGGCTGCCCGATCTGGATTTAGACTGCCGGCCTCAAGTTTTGGCTGGAGCCCCCGGCGTGTTGTCATTCACTCTCACTTACAGTCACACCACACACAAGATGGAGAGGCATATGGTGCGTTTCTCCCGACTCGGTTTAAATGTGGGCTCTAATTTAAGCTTTAAACCTTTTAGAATTCTATGCCAGCGAGATAAAATATAAAAGCCATGATATTCTGAGCACCATATTTTGCTGCAATATGCCTTATAACACGTGGTCCAATAATTTTAAGGGTGGAACCAACAGCGACTAAGTCAAGTGGCATCTCTGAGAGGGGAAACTGGTGGGTGTGTGTTCCCCAAAAGCAAAATGTTAGGCAAATAATAATAGTACCATCGATGATGTATCAAGGGCTTGTATGTCACAGGCAGCACTGAAAGATTTAAGTCGATTTTTCTCATTTCAACTTCACAACAATCCTATGGAGTGATTCCTCTTGTTATCCCAATTTTCTGAAATAATCAACACAGGATTAGAAAATTAAGCAGTTCACTCCATTCCAGGTTGCCCAGTCTGTTGCATAAAGCCAGGATTCAAACATAGGCAATAGGACTGCAGATGCTACACACCTAACACTACATAATTCTGTTGATGCTATATACAGAACAACGTCTATAGGACACATCGTAACATTACTCCTTAGTTGGTTTGGGTATAATAACTTTGAACTCAATGTCCCCAAACAAGACATGAAACCAAAATTGACTCATTCAAATAACTGCCTTTCATTCATTCATTGATTTAAATACTTACTGAACATCTACAGAATGTGAAGCACAGGAGTATGCACTAAGGACTTTTACAAATACTATTTTGGTTTGAGGGTACTAACCAAGATAGTATTCTACATCGAGCAAAAAATGATAAAACTGCACACCTGAATTCATACATATACAAACATAGGTAAGTTCACAAAATGTTTATCTCTTTCACTAAAATTTGAATGTAAGACCTCAAACTATGAAACTACTACAAGACAACATCGGGGAAAATCTCCAGGACATTGGTCTGGGCAAAGATTTTCTTGAGCAATACCCCTCAAGCACAGGCAACCAAAGCAAACATTGACAACTCGGATCACATCAAGTTAAAAAGGTTCTACACAGCAAAAGATATGCCCAACCAAGTGAATAGACAACCCACAGACTGGGAGAAAATATC
The DNA here is from genome assembly GCF_049350105.2 of Macaca mulatta. NCBI lineage: Eukaryota > Metazoa > Chordata > Mammalia > Primates > Cercopithecidae > Macaca > Macaca mulatta. The sequence goes on along the minus strand of NC_133425.1, from coordinate 7,465,054 downwards.
TCTGAAACAATTTAAAAAAAAAAATCATATATCACTTGTTTAGTGGAATGTCTGAATTCTAGGAGTGACAGTTTTCTAAACTCAACCACGACTAGAGAGAGACAACAGGTGAATTAAGCCTCCAAATAAATGCAACCACCAGTTGCCCTTTGTAGCTATTTCCAGTAGCATCAGGTGATGAGTTAAAATGCCCTCAACAGTGAGAGCAGGTGGGACAGCCACGTCCCTGTGGTTTGAGTGCTCCTGCACCTAAGCTTTCTCCCAAACCTTCAGCAAGCTAACCAGTGCACTTAACCCTTCTGAAAGAGCTAAACAGCAATTAGCCCTGGCAACCCAACAGTTCTCTGTCACTGCTGCAGCAGGCAACTCTGCATTAACAGCTGAGGAGTTTATGATGAGTTGGCAAAAAGAGACACCTGTGAACCAGCACACACTAGACTTTTGAATGCACTCCAGGAATGGCACACAGCGTCCTGATGCGGACTCCAGGGCCGCCTTTCCAGTCCCTTGGTAAGCTCTGTGTATCTCCCTGTGCCATCAGCTTCACCCTCAATGCTTGTTATGTTTGATGTTGTAACATTTGCTATGAAAGCATGCATTGTAATATCCATCTGACAGCTGCTGGTAAGCAAAACAATTGCATGACAACAGATGGAAAATGGAACCATTTGGTGGTTTAGAATGGCACAGGTAGTTTTCACAGGTCATCTGAAACCACATAGAACACGGAAGACTTAGCGTCGCTGCCAAGGTTCATAGTGGGTTAGATACATAAACGTGTTCAAATATTTCAGAATTGACCAGCTTCGTCTTGTATTGCACTTGGGATCTCATTTGGTCCTCCAAAATTCCTTTCAACCTCTCTTATTACAGATCTCTTAATAAAAGAAAACAAATTGGTCTTGGTCTTTTAGTCCACTACTATTTTTGCCAATGCAAAACTGATACACCTGGCTAAAAATGAACTGTATATGCTTTAAAGTATCAGTGGTAGGAAGGTTTGGCACATTTGATTTGCATTTAAAGATGACACTGACACAGGTGTTCATGTACTATGTTCCATTTTTCCCCTCCACTTCTTTCAGTGTGGTCTCATTACTTCCAAGATTTCTTCATTCACAGTTTTATACTTTTTAATTTAATTCCTGAAGTTGACAGCTCTCTGGTAGCTGGGAAACAAGGAGTTAGCAGAAAATATAAGCGGAAACAAAATATATTGTTTTTTGTTTTCCTCACTGTTGAAGGTTTCTGGTATCATACACCTCTTTGCTTTGTCTGAAATCAACAATAATATCAGAGAAGGGTTGCCAGCCAGGTTTACAAACACTATATTTTATGTTTAGCCTTTTTTTTTTTTTTTTTGGCTAAAACAAAATCAATAACAGCAGATAAATTTCCTCTCAAACCTCTAATTGTTTCTTGGTCTTTTGGAGAAAATTTTTTTTTTCTTATGGTGAAAACTTAGAAAAAATTGAAGGAAGCATGAAAATAAATCACCCAGTCTGCCTCCTTGAAATAGCCACTTGTTAATGTGTGGGTAGACGTAAACTACTGACCCTTGGACCACACCAATTTGAACTGAACAGGCTTACTTATACGTGGATTTTTCTTTTCCCAACTGAGCATACATAGAAGATACAGTTTTCATGGGATGCAAAACTGACAAATACAGAGGGAAAACTTTTTGTTTATGTGGATTCCACCGAGCCAGAATTTTGGTATTAGTGAGGGACCTCCATGGATACTGAGGGATGAGTGTATACACATGTACATACACACCGCATATGTATGTTAAAATATTTGTATGGCAAAATAAGAATAGTTGAGAATACACACAATCATGTACACACATACACACATACACATGCACATGTGAAAAACAGGTAACACTTGTAACATTCTAAGGTTAACACATGTGCCTAACAGTTAACACTGGTCACATTCATATCAGAGCCAGACAGTAAAGCTGACTCTGCTCTTGGTGTCTGGCAAATGTTTGTTAATGTTACCCTAGCCTGCCCCTCCATCTCCCACTGCCATCATATCCAAGCAGTTACTAAGTAAGCTACATTTTTCCTTCTACATTTTGATTCACCCTACCTACTTGCTCAGTTCACACTGGAACCACCTGTATCCTGATCTTCAGCCTGGATTAATATGAAAATCTCCTAACGAATATCCTTGGTTCCAGCTGGGTCTTCTCCAATCTGTTTTCCAGAGACACCTTACGCAATACTTGTGAGAGTCAGTTATTTTTGGTTACAGTAATTCTTAAATTCCCCATCATTAGAAAAGCTTAGAAAATGCTGAGCCGTCTGACTCCTGCCTAAATTCCCAATCTTTTATCCCTGTTATCTCTGCCTGGACCCTTCCTCCAGTTTGATATGCTATTATCACTTTAGGTTAAAGTACCACCCCTCTACTCTTTTCTCCTCTCATGGCTTAGACCAAAGCCTCTCTCCAAGAAAACACCTATTCTCATCCCAACTCACTTCCCTAGAATGCAGAATGCTTTCCATGACCTGATATAAGTCATCCAATGGGTTCCCATTTCCCCCATGAAAGCATCAGGGCTTTGTACGATAGGACCAAGCGTGACAATAACTATCTAACTGTAAATCTATGATAAAGGTGTCTCTCTTACATACTGTTGCATCCCCTCTATTGATCCATGATAACTGATGCTCAAAAACATGCCAAATGGATATCAAATCATTACAGTTCAACAGTATCACTGACTAGATACCCAGATAAACACACCCAAATAAAGAGATCAATGGAGCTTCAAAAACACCCAATGACTTATGAGGATCCTGAACCATGAGAGTATTGAGTGAAGATTAGACTTCTCCCAACTCGGGGGCCTTTGTTCACCAGTATGACCCTACATTCTCTGCATATTCTGCTATGCCCAAAACTGCCCACGTGGAAGACTGACCTCTTCTTCCATCTCCCTTACACTCCCCATTGGCACCCACGTTGCCATGTTCACTGCTCCCCTCCTAGAGGCAAGGTCAACATCATCTCCAGACATGCCCATTGCCATGGAGCTTGCATCTTGTTTCCTGACTTTAGTCTTTCCTCACGCTAACCCATAATCCATCCAAATACATCCTACAGCATGGTCCACATCAAGCCACACTCTCCATATCTCTACTTTCAACGTGAAGCTAGAGGCAATGTCCAGTTCTTTTCCCTGACCTCACACTCCTCCCTGCCCCTCTCCTCACTATATCCCTCTCCATTCTTAGTTATCTGTTTCTGCAGTCTACTCTCTAACCAAGCAAGTATCTTTACAGACCCTTATGAACAATGTATTCATTCCTGTGCCCACACCTCTGCATGGAACATTCCCCACATGCAGGTGAACCTCTCTATTTATCTTTGCCAATTCATATCCTCTCCTTCTTCCAACTCACTCCAAATTCCCTTGCACAGAAAAATCATCCCCTGGAACCACACTCTAATCTAGAGTCAACAGTTGTATTTTTCTTAACCAATCAATCTATAAATGAGTGAGTTTTAGACTGACGATGATGAACCCAGGAGTTAAAAAAAGCACTTCACCACATTTGATTTTTTTTTTTTTTTTTGGCATTGTTCTGTTGAGTTTACAGATCTCAGCAAAAAAATGAATGCATATAAAGATATAATCATGTCGGGAAAAAAAATCTTTTTCAAGTCCTCTGGACAACCCTCCTACTTCAATTGCAAGAAACACACATCCAAGGAGAATAGAGAAATAATAATGCCACAGCAGTACAAGATTGACTTCAAGTCACAGCTATTTATGTGAGACGGAAGATGTGGGTCTGCCTGTCCTTAGCTCTAAGGAGGGTAACACACACTGTCACCATGCTCTGAAAGGATGTCAAGGAAAGAAGGTCTTCTTTAGGATGTCTTCCTTCTTCTTTAGGATGTCAAGGAAAGAAGATACAACTCTCCTCCTGTCTCCTACTCTCATGCTTGTCAACCATGTCATTATCACAGAGTTTTAAAAAATTTAATGATTTACATGGAATTATACTGTTTTAAGGAACAAGTCCACAGTCTTTCTCCAAGTTTAATTTCTTATAAGAAAACAGACACGAACGATTTAGACCCACAAATGTAAAAAGGGGTGAAATATTATATTCTATTTGGCTGTGAGGAGTTTTTTAAATGCTCTGTGTACATTGGTGCTTAAACCCACGCTGATCACCTTCCAAGCCCTTGTTTGCGAACACGATTTCATCGTGAACAAGGATGCAGTGAAAAGGGACAGGCTGGGGATAGGAAAGGAAAGCAAGGCTCTGGTTTGAGTTCTGCTATTGAATACTCAAGTGGCCTTAACCTCTCTGAACTTCGGTTTCTTCATTGTAAAATGGAGATAATCAGCTTATTGTCGGTATTGAATGCCTTGAAACAGGATAAGATCACCTCGAGGGTGGGCAGGAGGGAAGCCTTGTTGGAACGAATTCAAGAGAGAATGGAAGGAGAAAAAAATTATAGCAAATATAGACAAGTTTTATTTCAGAGTTTTGTAAAGGAAATCAGAGAAAGAGAGTGACAGATGGAGAGGAAGTAGAGTCACAGGATAATTTTTTTAAATGATGAATATATTATAGCCCATGCACATGGTGAAGGGTGTGAGCTGGTCCTGTCTAAAGGTGTCGAATGCCATCCATAAGAAGGGAAGTCCTAAATCTGAATCTCCATATCAAACCTCTTCCTTGTTCTACAGACGCACAGAGCTGTCTCCTTGGCATCTCTCCTTGGAAATCCAATGGGCACCTCACGCCGAATTCACCCAAATGTAAACTTGCAATTCCTCTTCCTTCTTCTCTCTTTCCCTCTCTCCCTCCCTGAACAGCTGCTTCTCTTGCAATCCATCTTGGAACTAGCACTTCCATTTTCTGAATGCTCAAGCTTAAATTCCTGTAGTAGACCAGGGGTGGTGGCTCACGCCTGTAATCCCAGCACTTTGGAAGGCCAAGGCGGGCAGATCACAGGTCAAGAGATCAACATCATCCTGGCCAATATGGTGAAACCCCATCTCTACTAAAAATAAAAATTAAAAAAAAATGAGCCAGGCATGGTGGCAGTTACCTGTAATCCCACCTATTTGGGAGGCTGAGGCAGGAGAACTGCTTGAACCCAGGAGGCGGAGGCTGCAGTGAACTAAGATCGCACCACTGTACTCCAGCCTGGTGACAGAGTGAGACTCTGTCAAAAAAAAAAAAAAAAAAAAAATCCCGTAGTAACCATTGACTCTCTTTCATGTCCCATGCTCAATCCCTTACCTAAGCATACCATCATACCATCTTTGCTTCAGAAATACATTCAAACTCTGACCACTTCTCACACATGCAAGTTCTGTTTCATTCACTGTGCTCTCTCACCTCCATGACTATAACATCTCCTTCTGCCATGCTGGATTCCCTGGTTACATCCTCTCTCACATCTGTTCTCCACCTAGCAGCCAGAGGATGTCTTTCAAATGGGCATGATGTCATGTTGCTCATCTGCTCAATATCCTCTGATATGGTTTGCCTGTGTCCCCACCCAAATCTCATCTTGAATTGTAGTTCCCATAATTCCCATACGTTGTGGGAGAAGTCGGATGGGAGGTAACTGAATCACGGGGGCAGTTTCTCCCATACTATTCTCATGGTAAGGAATAACCCTCATGAGATAGGATGGCTTTATAAAGGGAAATCCCTTTCCCTTGCCTCTCTCTTGTTGCCATGTAAGACATGCCTTTTGCCTTCTGGCACAACTGTGAGGCCTCCCCAGCCATGTGGAACTGGGAGTCTACTAAACCTCTTTTTCTTTATATATGACCCACTCTCAGGTATGTCTTACCAGCAGTGTGAAAATGGACTAATACATCCTCCAATGGCTTCCTTTCCTGCTCAAAGCTAAATCCCAGGTTCATACTATGACCTTCAAAGCCCTACATGTTCCAGTCCCCTGCTAGCTCCGACCCCAGCTAACGCTCAGCTCATGTGGTACCACTCTTGTCTCTTTCTCTCCCCCACTCCAGGTTCCAACCACACTAACCTCCTTGCTGTGGATATGACCAGAAGTCTGCAGCCAGGTGTCTTTAGACTGGCTGTTTCTTCTTTCAGGTTCTCTCGACATCCACGTGAATCTTTTCCTTACCACCTCCATGTTTCTGCACAAATGTTACACATCAGAGATGTATTCCCAGACCCCTCTCTCATACGTAACATCCCTTACCCAAATGATCATATCCTATTCTCCTTACCTTTCGTTTTCATTTATTCTTTTTTTTTTTTTTTTTTTTTTTTTTTTTGAGATGGAGTCTTGTTCTGTCACCCAGACTAGAGTGCAATGGCGCAATCTCGGCTCAGTGCAACCTGTAGCTCCCAAGTTCCAGCAATTCTCCTGCCCCAGTCTCCTGAGTATCTGGGACTACAGGCGCCCGCCACCACACCTGGCTCATTTTTTGTATTTTTAGTAGAGACAGAGTTTCACCATGTTAGCCAGGATGGTCTCGATCTCCTGACCTGATGGTCTGCCTGCCTCAGCCTCCCAAAGTGCTGGGATTACAAGTATAGGCCACTGAGCCCAGCCCTCCCTACCTTTATTATTCTTCTTCATGGTGATTAATACATTGTTTTTAATACAAACATTGCATCCTCACATTCCACCCGACATCCAGTAGAAGATAAATTTCTTGAAAGATTTTTCTTCATGCTATGTATTTAGTTTCTAAAAGACTGCCTAGAACTTAGTAAACACTCAAAAACATTTGTCAATCAATTAATGTATATGATCTGACATTCCTGGGTTTCTTTTCATCCTTCGCCCCATACTAATAAGTTAGTATAAACACATTTTAATGAAATATTGCATTACAAAGCTGATAAAAGTACATAACAGGTTCATTCAACTCTTCTTTAGAATGTGTTCTACTCTTTACAAGTTAAATATTTTCATTAAAAAATAATAATGTAAAAATAGTACTTCACTATGTTTCAGTATGTTTCAGTAAGAGCAGAAAGGATGTAAGTCAGAGGTACACTATTTAACTACAGCTTTCCTAAATGTCCACAGGTGGTCAGAATATGCAATTTAATCAGCCTTTGTTGCAAGAATATGTTTTAAAGCATATTTAAAATCACACTGTGTTATATAGGTTAAAATGAGTTGAAACAACTTATATGTCTAACAATAGGAGGAAGGGGTAAGTAAACATTAGACCAATTCAATATAAAGTTATGCGGCAATCAAAATAGTAACTAGAATAAGAATGTAGACATATGAAGACTATTTGTGTGTTGGAAAACAAAATAAAAAATAAATGCATATTAGCTGTTTGATTATAGAAACATACATCTGTAAAGAAAACATGTATATGTTAATCTTAAACAGGTAGAATTATGAATGATTCTTATTCTAAAGTGACTGTGCTAGGTCATATTATTTATGCCAATTAAGAAGCAACATTTTATGCAAGTGAGGGAGAACACAGTAAAATTGGGGAAAAAACTAAATTAGAAGCCAATAAATATTTCTAGTTTCTAATCTTCCAATAACTTACTTAAAACAGCACATCTTAAGTCATTCACTATTTCTGCACCCCAATTTTGTTTTCCAGAGAATAAGGTTAATAATGTGATGGGATCTCCAAAGAATAAGAGTGATAAACAGAATACACTGTATTCACCAAATGTTTGCTTCTGTATTTTCCCTGGGCACACAGGAATACTACATTTCCCAGTCTCCCTTGTATTTTAGTGGTACCATGTGACTGAGCCCTGGCTAATACCGTAGGATCCGAAATGATATAAAACACTTTCTGGAAACATCCCACGTAATTGCCAATGATCTCCGCACCCCCTATCGATGGAAACTGAGCCAAAATGTTGCAAGATGATATTGCCACAGCTGAAAGGAGCCCACAACCAGAGAGAGACCCAATTCACATCAGACCATGATGAAAGGAAGAAATACATCTTAATTACACAGCATTACTGAGATTTTGTGGGTCAGATGCATGCATATAGTGTTGTCCACACTGACTAACAGAATGAGAGGATCTTATCCTGTAGAACCACAGTGCTATGGGCAAAGTTTGAGGAAAATCCCAAATGGCTTCATGTAAGACCTCTAATGTGAACATGTGGGGACCTCTCTCCCCACCACCACAGGAATAGACCATGGTCATTGTTTTAAAACAAGTTTTCCCAATGTGCTGTCTCCTTTCTTGGGTAATAGGATGCAAGTTCACATGAAAAATGTTTGGGACTACCAGCTATGGCTGTCTAAGACATTCCTCTCTCCAAACAGCAATAATACATGTGGACAAAACTGACGCCCCAAAATTTCAGCACTCTAAAAAATCAATGAAAGAATTCAAATAATGTGACAAATATTCACCAAAAATCGATTGGACTTCAGGCAAGAACAGTGAGACTCTTGGTGTTCTAGATGAGGGCTTCACCCCGAGTTAACACAAAGGCTCTGCCTGGGTAGAGCAGGCTATGAGTACTGGCAGCTCGGCTGCCATGGTCCAAACGGGGCTCAAGTGATTTCAAGCAGAAGGTCGTGACCATATCCAGCAGCATTACTGGTCGAAGCGATTATATTCTCAGTGATGGAAAACTGGAGAGAGCCAATGACTTTACTAGCCCACACATTTCAGATTAATCCTGAAGCAGTGTGCAGATGCAGAGGTGATACCAAAGGAACCAGTAGAATCTAAATACTTGGGAAGATTTGAAAATGGCCTGAAATTTCAGTGCACACCTCCACATACACACAGACCCATCAGTAGAGGACAGGAGACTTCATAGTGCTCAAGGTGTCTGAACACAATCTTAGCTGATTTTTGGCTGGTCATTAAGCTACACCGATACCACCAAAACTTTGAGAAATGAAGATTAAAAACAAAAGAAGAGGCCAGGCATGGTGGCTCACACCTGTAATCCCAGCAGGTTGGGAGGCTGAGGCAGGTGGATCACTTGAGGTCAGGAGTTCAAGACCAGCCTGGCCTACCTGGTGAAACCCCATCTCTACTAAAAGTACAAAAATTAGCTGGGTGTGGTGGTGGGTGCCTGTAATGCCAGCTACTTGGGAGGCTGAGGCAAGAGAATCACTTGAACCCAGGAGGCGGAGGTTGTGGTGAGCCAAGATCATGACATTGCACTCCAGCCTGGGTGACAAAGTGAGACTCCATCTCAAAAAAAAAAAAAACAGAAGAGGAATGACAACAACAACAACAACAAAAATGAAACAGAGACATCAATGGCCACACATCATCAAGGTAACAGATTTCACAACAGCAGCTCAGTAAGTTTATAAACAAAGCCAACAAAAACAATAATCTGTGGTAAATCAGAACTCAGAGTTACTACAATGTACTAGATGAAGTTTTCAACAAAGAATTATGAAATATGCAAACAAGAAAAAAACTTTGACCAGTATGCAGAGAAAAGGCAGTCAAATGACAAACAGAGCATCTTGGGACCAATAAGAAGGAAGCGATTCATCAGATGTAGGAAATCTTCAATAAGATTAACAGCTGACTTGTCATCAGAAACCATGGAGGCCAGAAGATAGTAGGATGTCAGAAACGCTACAAGAAAATTACCAGCCAAGATTCATACTGAACAAACTATACTTCGAAAATTAAGAAAATAAAAACTAAAACATTCACATACAAACAAAACCTGAGAGGATTAACCACTAGCATATCTACCCTGCAAGCAATATAAGAGAGAGTCCTCCAGGTTGAAATAAAAGGACACTAAACAGTAAGTCAAATTCACATGAAGAAATAAAAACATGGAAAAGGTAATTACACATGTAAATATAGAAGACAGTAGAAGTGTATTTTTGTGTGAATTTTTTTCTCTTATCTGAAGCCAACTTCACAAAGCCACAACTGTAAAACTTTGTTAAGGAACTTACCATCTATAAAGATGTAACTTGAATACAAAGTAAAAAATACAAAGAAATGGGTAGGAAAAAGAACCTTATAGGACAAAGTGTTTGTATACTATGTAAATTAACTTGGTATTAATCCAAATTATGTTGGCAGAAAGGATTTTAGAAATCATGATCCAATTATTTTCTGTCTACAAGAGACACAGTTTAGATTCAAACATTCAAGTAGGTTGAAAGTAAAACTATGAAAAAAGGCATACTTCAAACAGTAATGCCAAAAAAGCTGGAGTGGCTACACTAATATCATATAAAATAAACATTACATTTTAAAAATTATTACTGTAAACAACCTGATTTTATAATAATGTATAGTCAATCTATCAAGAAGACCATGATTATATAAACACAGATGCACTTAATAACGGAGCCTCAAATACTGAAGCAAAAACTGAATAATCAAAAGGAAAAATAGATATTACAACAATAATAGAAACTTTAATATAACACTTTCAATAATGGACAGAACAACCAGACAGGAGATCAACAAGGCAATGGAAAACTTAGACATCGCTGTAAACTAACAGACATCTCTCTATGAACCCCTCTGTCTAATAGCAGTACAGAATACATTCTCCAAAATAGACTACATGTTAGGCCACAAAACAAGTCACAATACATTTAAAAGAATAGAAATTATATAAAAGATGTTCTTCAACCACAATGAAGTAAAATTAAAAGACAATAATGAGAAATTTGGAGCAATTCACAAATGTGTGAAAATTAAGCAACATACTGCTAATCAAAAAGTCAAAGAAGAAATTACAATAAAAATTGGAAGACTTTGAGTTGAACAACAACAAAAAAAAGCACACATGCCAAAAATTATGGAATGCAGCAAAAGCAATGATTAAGGGGAAATTATGTCTGTGAACACCTACATTTAAAACAAGGAAAGACCTCAAGTCAATAATCAGATTTTTCAACCTGACAAGCTAGAAAAAGAAGAGCAAAGTAAATTCAAAGCAAGTAGGAGAATAAAAAGAATAAAGATTAGACCAGAAATAAATGAAACTGGAAATAGAGAATAAACAAAACCAAAAGTTGATTATTTGAAAAGATCAATAAAACTGACATATTCTTAACTAGAATGACCAAGGGAAACAAAACAAAAAGAGAGAAAATTCAAATTACCAAAATCAGAAATTAAACAGGGGACATTACTGCCACGGGTATCTTATGGACGATTGTAGGCCAAAAATAATCGATAACGTAGATAAAATGAAAACAGTGTTTCTGGAAAGACACAAACTACCAAAATTTCAAGAGGAAATAGAAAACCTGAATAAGCCTATACCAAGCAAAGAGATGGAATTAGTAGGCAAAAAAACTTCACAGAAAGAAAAACCCAGACCCCGATGCCTCTATTGGTGATTTTTACCAAAATTTCAAAGAAGAATTATGACTAACACCTCTAAATACCTTCCAAAAGAATAGAAGAGGAAGAAATCTGAGGCTAGCGTTATCCTCATCTCAAAACCAGACAAAAAATCAAAGGGAAAGAATATTGCAGATCTACATATTTTATAAATAGAGATGCAAACATCTTCAAGAAGATGCCAGCAAACCAAATGCGGTCACACATGGAAAGAATTTTAAACCCTGACATACAAAAATCAATCAATATAATAAGGGATCATAAGAGAATAAAAGGCAAAACCATATGATCATCTCAACAGATGCAGAAAAAGAATTTGACAGAAGTCAAGACCCTTTCATGACAAAAAAACATCCTCATAACCCAAGAATAGAAAGAACTCCGTTCGAACTTTATAAAGGGCATCTACAAAATACCACAGCTGGTATCACACTAAATGGTGAAACCCAACTATGCTGCTCCCAAATTCTCGACCCACAGAAACTATGAAAGAAAATGTGTTTCGATCTTGATACGCTAAGTTTTGGCCTCATTTTCCTGATAGCTATAGATGTATAAATAGTAACAATTACAATGATAATAAGAGGAAAGGGTGGGGAAAGAAGAGAAGGAGAGACAGCAGCAGGAGCTGTTGGGTGTTCTCGTTCTTGTTGTTGTAGGCATCCACGCTGATGGGACTGATAACACTAGTGGGTTGCGGACCACAGTCTCTGAGCCCAGAAGGGCTCCAAGCCAGGACTTCAGACTGTGAGATGAGGGTGATGCTACAGTCCACCCCCCAGAATACGATCTATGTTCAAGGAATCAGACAGTCGCAACACAGGGTCAGGTCTCCAGTCCTTCGAGTCCTTCTAAGATCGGAATTAGTCCTTTATAGAGATAAACCTAGCTCTAAACATCAATCTCCCCAGCTGTGGACACAGGTGATATGGGAGAGAGAACTGTGGTTCAGCCTTCCAGAAAGTCAAAGCCACCGAAAACAGTATTTATTCTCAAGAAGATGCCTATATCATCATCACAGAGCCTGGGAGCCTCAGTGTTGGATAGTTAAGTGAGCAGACAGCCCCAGCGTAGTCTCCACTGCTCATCTCAAGCATGCAAGAGTTGCCCAACAACTGCTTTAAGGGCACCTTGTTATATTTGGGTTACTAGATTTCTGTCCACATCCACCCTCCCTATCGTAAGACAGCTGTTATTCCAGTACCTTACCCACCACATATCACGATGTCTCACCTGAGCTCACTCCATGAAAGTCTCCAGATGGCTAGCTGAGCAGTACACGAATGTTTTTTCAATCTTTCCCAATCGGGAAAACTCATCTTCTAAGTGAGGAATTTTGGCCCCTAATGTGTGGTTGGTTTTGTCTTCCAAGTGTTCAGATATGGGAGCTGGTAGCTGTTTAGGACAGAAAATGCCCATCTATATTTACTTCACCTTCATTCGCAAGTAAAAAACAGACCCTCACTAAAGAGATCAATTAAAGTGAGCTTTGAGAGTTACATAAGTAAACACAGATATTTTAATTGAGCCATGACAACTCGCTACATAAATACAAGTCTTGAAGAACAAGATGAGAAGGTAGACTAGATACCCTCTAAGATCATCCAGTCTCAAAGATTCTAGATTCAACAATCAAGGGATTAATACAAGAGTAACAGAATTAAACACATTCCTTCTTTTACATGGCTTTAAAAATATGCTCTCCTTCACCGTAAGCCATCAGTGACGGGAATTCTAAACACATTTGAGAAATGCTTAGTAAATAATTCTCTGAGTCTGCAGATACGGGCAGAAACAGGTAAACAAGAAACAGTGACCTTATCCCAGCACTTTGGGAGGCCAAGACAGGTGGATCACAAGGTCAGGAGTTCAAGTCCAGCCTGGCCAACACGGTGAAACCCTGTCTCTACTAAAAATACAAAAAAAGTTAGGCATGGTAGCACACGCCTGTAATCCCAGCTACTCGGGAGGCTGAGGCAGGAGAATCGCTTGAACCCGGGACGTGGAAGTTGCAGTGAGTCGAGTTCGTGCCATTGCACTCCAGCCTGGGGGTACAGCGACGCTCCTTCTCAAAAAGAAAAAAAAATAAGTGACCTTTGGAAATATGGGCAAGGACACAGACTGGTCCCTGGGTGTCCATGACCATAACCAAATATTCACACTGCTCTTCCTTCTCTTGGTTAGGAAGCAATCATCATATTTTAGGGAAAAATAAAATCCTAAAACACTAATGTCTCAAAACAAAGTCAATTTAAAGTTATAAATTTAAAAATCAGAAAGTATCCAAAATGTTAAATGGCTCCATCTTCAGGATAAATGTGAAAAGGCTTTTTTTTTTTTTTTTCCTCACTGAAAATGCAGGAGCTATTTCAAGTCCTTCCTGAATTAGATGGATGTAGCTGTGGTCTCAAATCCCCATGGCTCTAGCAACTGGAGCTGCACAATCAATTTTGCCTGTGAGCAGTGTCCACAATGAGTATGAAAGTCTCCTTAACCGATTACGTGCTTGGGTGTACTCATTCGTAATTCCAACTCTCATGATATTCAAAACATCAGTGAGTAAAATCCTGCTTTCTTTCCAAGGGCACCTGTCAAGTCCTTCCACAAATGTTCCCTTGAGCATCTTTACATCTTATTGGGATGACAGTGAGGGGAAAAGGTCTTGTTTTCCGCTTTTCATAGAAGATGAAACAGGATAGAAATCCACTTTCTGACATGATTCTATAAAGGCAGTCACTGAACCTGAATACAATATATATTTGTTATGGACCAATATGAAAATTATTAAGGCTTTCCATTCACATGATATACAGACCACCTCCTTTGCCTCACAAATCATAAGCCAATAGTCAAATAAGAAAAAAATCAATGAAAGCTAGGGCTGGAAATTGCATAAGTAAACTGATACATTATTACAGACTTCAGTGGAAAGAGGAAATTGGGTGGAGGGCAAAGGGAGAAATAACCAAGACACAGCAGAAAAAGAAAAAGCTATTTATTTTAGACAGTGTATGAGTAGGATGGTGGCAGAGGGCAAGAGACACAGCTGATTCTAGAAAGAAAAAAAAAAAAACAAGAAATGAGATTTGGTTGTCTACTTCCATAATTAGCAAAGGAAATCCACACTTGGCAAAATCACTAGAACAACAAGTAATCCAAAATATGGTACTCCTCAGTTTTTTAAATGACTATTATGTTGTTTTCAGTTGCTGAAATAAATGAATGGATGCAGACAGGAGCTGACATATCTCCACTTGGAATGGTTACCACCATTTATTCAATGCCAACAACCAAGACAGGTTGAACCACTATGTCCAGGCACTAGGGTGATCACAGAAAACAAAACCAGTTTGTGACCTGTTCTCATGGCAATCACAGCCTCCATGAATGCTTGTTGGAGGCAACTTAGGCTAGAAGCAAGCACTCCCCCCAGTAAGGACACATGTGCCCAATAGACATTTAACACAATTCTCCACTTAATAAGAAAATTAAATATATGTTTATCTGGTTTTAGCTCATAACCAATACAATATCTTGGTCAGATTGGAAAAGAAAAAAAATGACCTAACAATTGCTATTAACAAATAATAACAATAATACTCATAACAATAATTGTTATTACAGCTGACATTTATTGCACCGTTACCATGTGTTAGACACCAGGCTTTTGGGATGCAAACATGGTATCATGAAATATTCACCTTTGAGGTTTAGGTACCTTTGAGGTTTAGGTACCCTGATTACCTCCTCTTACAGTTAGAAAAATGGAAGCACAGCAACTTTAACTAAATTCGTCAATCCTGAGGCTGGGGGCAGTAGCTCATGCCTGTAATCCCAGCACTCTGGGAGGCCGAGGTGGGCAGATGACCTGAGGTCACAAGTTTGAGACCAGCCTGGCCAGCATGGCGAAACCACATCTCTACGAAAAATACAAAAAATAAAATAAAATAAAATATTAGCCAGGCGTGGCGGTGGGTGCCTGTAATCTCAGCGACTCAGGAGGCTGAGGCAGGAGAACTGCTTGAACTGGGGAGGCAGAGGTTGCAAGTGAGCCAAGATCATGCCACTGCACTCCAGCCTGGGCAACAGAGCAAGATGAGGTCTCAAATAAAAAATAAATAAATTATGTCCGGGCGCGGTGGCTCACACCTGTAATCCCAGCACTTTGGGAGGCTAAGGCGGGTGGATCACGAGGTCAGGAGATCAAGACCATCCTGGCTAACACAGTGAAACCCCATCTCTACTAAAAATACAAAAAAAAAAATTAGCCAGGCGTGGTGGCGGGCGCCTGTAGTCCCAGCTACTTGGGAGGCTGAGGCAGGAGAATGGCGTGAACCCGGGAGGTGGAGCTTGCAGTGAGCCAAGATCGTGCCACTGCACTCCAGCCTGGGTGACAGAGTGAGACTCCATCTCATAAATAAATAAATAAATAAATAAATAATGGCATGTAGTAATTTAGGGCTGGAATTAGAAACCGGCTCTCTGACTTAAGAAATTAAGCCCATCACTATGAAACCAACAGTTTTCCAGCCTCGTGGTCCATTAGACTCCCCTAGAAAGCCTGTGGAAAAAAGAAATACCAGTACCTCGTACTCATCTCCAAACCTCTGAAGTCAACATGTCCAGGAGTGGAGTCCAAACAGCAGCTTTCTGAATTCTCCTAGGTGCTTCTAACAGGCAGTCAAGGTTGCAAACCTCTGCCTCAGGCTCTCCTCTCTCCTTACTGCACAATTGCTAGCATTTCCGATTGTCCCCATGTGGGTCCTCTTCTTATCGCCAAGTGACTGCTCCCGAAAGTCGGGCTACTCAAAGTGCAGTCCACAGACCAGCACAAGCAGCAGCAGCAGCAGCAATGGGGAACCACTTAGAAATCCAGGATCTCAGGCCTCATGCCAGACTGAATCCAAATCTCTATTTTACTCAGATCCCTGTATGTGCTTTAAATTCTAGTACCAGCCTACAGCGTGCCCTCGAGCGGAAACGCTGGTTCCTATAGCTATGACTAGGGGCCACGCACAACAAAAGCACAACCATTAGAACCACCTCTACACCCAGCCTCTCGCTGCCCCCCACCGACAGAAAAACCGGGTGGTCAAACACATCTGGGACCAACTGTATTAAACAAAGTCAAAACTAGTTTCTCTACTCTGAGCTCTAGCAGAACGTGTAATGGTAACATACTAATGCGCATCACAAATCTCCAGGAGGAGAAATTTCCCAAATATATATGACTGTGGTACCCTGTAAGTCAGCACTCCTATTAACATCTTTTGTGGACAATGTGTTCCTAGGGACGTATTATGGAAAATATTTATCCAAAGGAGACCATCCTTTTTCTTTCCCCCATGGCTACCTTTTTCCACAGTTAGGTTCTATTGCTTTGCTATTTGCTTATGAATATGAAGATGAGCTGTAGTCACAGACTCACAGTAAGTCTTATCAAGCATTTACTATGTATATCAGACATAGTTCTAAGTGCTTCCACTGTGTTAACTCATTTTATAACAACTCTGTGAGATAGGTGTGGTTTCTATTACCACTCTATGGTTAAAGAAACTGAGGAAGAGATGACTTAAGCAGCTTGGCCAAGGTCACACAGCTAGTAAACAGTGGATACAGGAGCTTAGCTCTGGCCATCTGCCACCAGAGCCTTCCTTTTAAGCACGCGACTATTGGAAAAGGTGTCAAATTACTTCCCAGCTATTCTCAAAGGCATCCTTAGATTGGCACACAGAGAAAGCTTAGCAGATCAGCCTGAACTTACAGCCACAGGATGCAAAAGGAGCACAAATCCTAGTACAGGCACTCAAGTTCATCATCCAGCATGAGACACAGGTACTGAACATCCAAATCACTTCTTGAAGAGAATGAAAATCAGAGCAGACCTACGACGCTGATGTTCTTGTACCGATATTCTAATTTTTATATTCTTTTTTTTTTTTTTTTTTTGACATAGGCTCTCACTCTGTCACCCAGGCTGGAGTGCAGTGGCATGATCACAGCTCAATGCAGCCTCCACCTCCTGGGTTCAAGTGAGTCTTGTGCCTCAGCCTCCCCAGTAGCTGGGACTACAGGCATGCACCTCCATGCCCAGCTAAGTTTTATATTTTCAGTAAAGATGGGGTTTTGCCATGTTGGCCAGGCTAGTCTCGAACTCCTGGCCTCAAGTGATCTGCCCTCCTTGGCCTCCCAAAGTGCTCAGATGACAGGCATGAGCCACCGTGCGCGGCCCTAACTTTTGTATTCTCAACACGAGATACACACTTTGCTTTCTGATGAGAGTGCAACAGGGAGGACGATGAGGTATTGATCTTGCCTCCCCTCCACCACTCAGTCTGAAACAAAAAAATCAGCAAATTCGAGGAATAAAGGCAAAGTGTTCACAACATGAGGCCAACTCATAGAAGCGCAAACCAAGTCAGACAATTCCAGTAACCTGTTAAGTTGGTTCTCAACCACAGGGTGATGAACTCAAGGGAATAAAAAAGTATATACAGTGTCTTGGGAGTCTGCTACTACAGAGTTGAGAATTTGGGTTATTTTCAAAGTTCTCCAAGGTTTCGGGATCACTGTGAAGGACTCTGTAACATTAACGACTTCAAAAGGGACAGCTCTTTCCTCTGACTCGTAATTAGTAAAAAAAAAAAAAAAAAAAAAAAAAAAAAAAGAAAAGAAAAAATACCCAGCGCTTTGGGAGACCGAGGCGGGCAGATCATTTCAGGTCAGGTGTTCAAGACCAGCCTGGCCAACATGGCAAAACCCCATCTCTACTGAAAATGTAAAAATTAGCTGGGCATGGTGCCACACGCCTATAGTCCCAGTTACTCTCTCTGGAGGTTGAGGCGGGAGAATCGCTTGAACCCGGGAGGCGGAGGTTGCAGTGAGCTGAGATTGTGCCACTGCACTCCAGCCTGAGAGAAAGAATGAGACTGTATCTCAAAAAAAAAAAAAAAAAAAAAAGGACCCTGATATGGGGAGTGGTCAGTGTCCACTCCACACAATTCAATAGCTTTGTCCCCCACCCCTGCAGCAGGAACAATCGATTTGGGTAGACAGGGAGTAAGCATCCAGAAAGAGTATCCACTGGTGAGTGGAGTGTGTGTGTGTGTGTGTGTGTGCATGCACATGCACGCATGTATGTTTGTAAATTTCCCTTTGAGTGATGCCACATGCCTGCCAATAACACATAACACTAACCAAGGTCTCACCCATGTGCCAGGTATCCCACTAGGCACTTTAAAGACATTAGATCTCTTCAATAATCACAATTAATTCCTATGGCAAATATTTGAGAGCTTTTTTCCTGTCAAGCACTATTCTGGGTGTTGGTAGTTATAGTACACACAGCAATGCCCACCCCAGCCCTCAGAGGTATCCGCACCACCATAATCCCCGGAACCTGTGACTATGTTACCGTACATGGCAAAGGGACTTTGCAGATGGGACTAAGTTAAGCATCTTGAGATGAGAAAATTAGTCTTAATTATCCAGGTGGGCCTAATATCATCATACGAGTCCTTAAAATCTGAGAACCTTTTCTTGCTGTTACTACCAAAGAAATGCATGGAGAGGGGCTACATCCCTGGCTTTGAAGATGGAGAAAGGGGCCATGAGCCAAGGTATACAGGATGCCTCAAGAAGCTGGAAAAGGCCAAGATGCTCTATATCAGCCTCCAGAAAGGAGCACAGCTCTGCCCGCACTGTGAGACTAGTGTCGAGTTCTGACCACTCAAACTGTAAAAGAGTAAATCTGTGTTGTTGTAGCCACCAAGTCTGCAGTAATCTGTTAAAGCAGCAATAAAAAAATAAATCCAACACTGGAAAACACAAACCCTTCTCTCCTGGAGCTTACATTGTTCACGACGCACTCTGTAAGTGTGATCCTGATTTTGAAGAATAGCAAACCCGTCTAGGAAAATCAAACAATGGGATGAAGTTTCTACGTTGAATAATCCGGAGAGACAGAACCTGAACTCAGGAAGTCCACCACTGAGGCTGCATTGCATCCATTATTCCAGAGTGTGCATCCTGAGGAGCTTACGGAGGACTTTCTAATGTAGGACATGAAGTTGAGGGGCCCTAGGTGGGACCACAGGGGCATTTTTTGGTTGACAGCCAGGGGAGACGGGAAGTGATGGTTCTGCTCTCCAGACACCAGGGGTTTCCTCACAGGGATGGAATTGTAAATGAGAGATGAAGCAGAGGTTGGGCTTCAGAGCTCAGTTTCCTCTGCTTCCCTTACTCATTCCTGCTTTCCCTTCTTTCCCACCAGAGCAACCTGCAGAAGATGAGGACATGGGCATCTCCCCACTGGCCGGGGTCCACTCTCCCTACACATGATTGTAAGTGTCCTCTTAGCTCAGAGGCTCCAAAGTAGTGCACTGGCTGCAGGGCCTCATTCTCAGCATTGGTTTGTCCACCCTGCAGTGTGGCATCCTTGACCAATGAAAAAAACAGCTGGCTGGGCATGGTGGCTCATGCCCATAATACTAGCACTTTGGGAGGCTAAGGTAGGCAGATCACAAGGTCAGGAGATCGAGATCATCCTGACTAACATGGTGAAACCCTGTCTCTGTTAAAAATACAAAAAAATTAGCAGGGCGTGGAGGCACACCCCTGTAATCCCAGCTACTCAGGAGGCTGAGGCAGGAGAATCACTTGAACCTGGGAGGCGGAGGTTGTAGCGAGCCAAGATCACGCCACTGCACTCCAACCTGGGTGACAGAGCGAGACTCCATTAAGAAAAGAAAAGAGGCTGGGCGCGGTGGCTCACGCTTGTAATCCCAGCACTTTGGGAGGTTGAGGCGGGTGGATCACGAGGCCAGGAGATTGAGACCATCCTGGCTAACACGGTGAAACCTTGTCTCTACTAAAAATACAAAAAAAAATAGCCGGGTGCAGTGGCGGGCACCGGTAGTCCCAGCTACTTGGGAGGCTGAGACAGGAGAATGGCGTGAACCTGGGAGGCGGAGCGTGCAGTGAGCTGAGATCGTGCCACTGCACTCCAGCCTGGGTGACAAGGCGAGACTCCGTCTCAAAAAAAAAAAAAAAAAAAAAGAAAAGAGAAGAGAAGAAGAGAAGCGAAGCGAAAGGAAAAGAAAAGAAAGGAAAGGAAAAGAAAAGAAAGAAAAGAAAAGAAAAGAAAAGAAAAGAAAAAGAAAAAGAAAAACAAGATGAAAACAACCAAGTCACCCAGCCCCTTTGGTTCACAATGATTCTTACCATTCATCTGAAGATGCATGCCGCTTCTCGCTGTTCCAAATAATGGGTTTCTTTTTCAGAATGTCCATAAGCTACTTATGCTCTAGGCCAGGCTGGGACCTAAAATCTGGATATACTTTTAAGCCCTGACCCTGGGCTCCAAGCATTATATCATACGTTTATGGCAAGACATTTACAGAAGCTCCAAACCTAACTACTGGTCAAACAAGCCAGTGAGCCAAATGTCCCACCAAACACCAGGAATGTGTCTAAATTTCATCTTTTATGCTATCACACTGTTGAGCTCTAGTTCTAGATTTGTCCAGAGGCTACAATGGAGGCAGTTCTCTAAATCGAGTCTGGAATTCCTTATGCAATGTAGAAAGAACTGGGAACAACCTAAATGCTCAATAAGAGGGGATGCATTAAAACATATTGTGGTGGCCAGGTACAGTGGCTCACGCCTGTAATCCCAGCACTTTGGGAGGCCCAGGCTGGTGGATCACCTGAGGTCAGGAGTTCGAGACCAGCCTCAACATGGAGAAACCCCGTCTCTACTAAAAATACAAAATTAGCTGGGCGTGGTGGCACATGCCTGTAATCCCAGCTACTCGGGAGGTTGAGACAGGAGAATTGCTTGAACCTGGGAGGCAGACGTTGCGGTGAGCTTAGATTGCGCCACTGTACTCCAGCCTGGGCAACAAGAACAAAACTCCGTCTCAAAAAACGAAAACAAAAACAAAAAATCATATTGTGGTGCAGCTGGACTATGAAGCCTTGAAATGGGTATTACAGACTGATATGTTGACATGGAAAATGTTTACAAAATACATAGAATCATCCCATATATATTTTACCTATTATACCTGCACACATAGACAAAGAAGGAGAGAGAAGAAGAGACCCTGACAAGCTCTATCTAAAAACAGAACCACCATTTGACCTAGCAATCCAATCACTGGGTATATACCCAGAGGAATATAAATCATTCTGCCATAAAGACCCATGCATGCAAATGTTCACTGCAGCATTATTCACAATAGCAAAGACATGGAATCAACCTAAATACCCATCAATGACAGACTAGATACAGAAAATGTGGTACATCTACACCATGGAATACTATGCAGCCATAAAGAAGAAAGAGATCATATCCTTTGCAGAGACATGGATGGAGCTGGAGGCCATTATATTGAGCAAACTAAGGCAGGAACAGAGAACCAAATACTGCATGTTCTCACTAATAAACAGGACTAAACAGAACACAGGGACGCAGGTAAGGAAAAACAGACACTGGGGCCTGCTTGAGGATGGAGGGTGGGAAGAGGAAGAGAAGCAGAAAAAATAGCTATTGGGTACTAAGCTTAGTACTTGGGTGATGAAATAATTTGTACAACAAACCTCCATGACACAAGTTTACCTACATAAAAAAACTGCATATGTACCCCCGAGCCTAAAATAAAAGTTTGTAAAAAAGCTCTACATCATAATTAATAGCACCATGAGTGTATTCCGACATTTTACTTTTATTTTTTGCTTTGATATGGAATACAATCAACAAATGCTCATTTCACACTTATTACGCATAACAATGCATCCACAGGGCTCCGAGGAGAAGAAGAGCCCACAAGTCCCTGGTGACTTTATTAATTCCCTCATTCAGCAGCTGTTTACTGCAGATTGATTACATGCTAACCACTGTCAAAGGCACTGGAGAAAGAGCAGAGAGCAGGACAGACCAGGCTCTCTCGGGACTTAACACTACAATGGGACCCAGCAGGCAAGAAAACAGACAAGCAAATGGCCAATACTGGACATGAACATGGGTTTCATAGTCTCTCATTACCTCATGGACTTCAACTTCTTCACGACACCCTTCCTCATGCCATAGTCTCACACATATAATTCAGCCATGTTAAAGCAAACTAAAGATGGCCTGAGAAGGACTCCCCAGTTCT
This sequence comes from Macaca mulatta, assembly GCF_049350105.2. NCBI lineage: Eukaryota > Metazoa > Chordata > Mammalia > Primates > Cercopithecidae > Macaca > Macaca mulatta. Next base: position 7,442,563 of record NC_133425.1, on the reverse strand, counting down.
ATATTTGAGTCCTTGTGGATGAACCACAACCAAGTTAGTAGGTAGACAAGATCATGCCTGTAATCCAGCACTTTAGGAGGCTGAGGTGGATGGATCACTTAAGGTCAGGAGTTTGAGACCAGCCTGACCAACAAGGTAAAACCCCCTCTCTACTAAAAAAAATAATAATAATACAAAAACTAGTCGGGTGTAGTGCTGCATGCCTGTAATCCCAGCTACTTGGCAGGCTGAGGCCAGAGAATCACGTGAACCTGTGTGGCAGAGGTTGCAGTGAGCTGAGATTGCACCACTGCACTCCAGCCTGGGTAATAGAGGAAGACTCCATCTAAATAAATAAATAAGAAAACCTAACTTAGGAGCATGTGCCTGTAACAACAACCGAGTCTTGGCCAATCCCAGTGGCTGTACCTCAACCACCCATCCACTGCTGAGTGCTGAAAGTGTTCAAATTAGGCAAACACCAAGCTGGAACCAATCTAGCCCTGTTCTGCACCTCACTTCCGGTTTCTGTACCTCATTTCCCTTTTTTTGTCTATACATCTTCTTCCATCACGTGGCTGTGTTGGAGTCTCTGCGAATCTGCTGTGATTCTGGGGGATGTCTGATTCACGAATCGTTCATTGCTCAATTAAACTCCTTTCAATTTAATTTGGCTGAAGTTTTTTTTTCATCAAAAACCTCCTTCTCTACCTCAGCCTTCCAGTGACATAACCTCTCTAAACTCTTCCATGTATAAGAATTCAAATCCTGAAATTTTCTTTTTTCTCCACTCCTTCCCATCTTTCGCCACAATGATGACTAAGTGGTCCATTAGACCTCTCCGGGCCTACTCCTTAGTGGTCCATTAGACCTCTCCGGGCCACATTTTATCTTTAACTTCCACATTTGCAAGTTCTACTCTTGCTTTTAAATTCCATCTACCACGTCAATGACCCTAGAACTAAAGGTCAGTGACCATGTTTTGCTATACTCCCATGATCCCAAGATCAATGCAATCCCCTTGCTAATCTGCCTGGAATCCTCCCTTCTACCCATTTTCCTACAAATCCGAATGTGGCCAAATGAAGTGACCAACACAGCTTATGTGAGGCTCATTATGAAATGAGCAGGCCTGCTTTTCAGGCACTTTTTCCCAACTCTAAGTTCATGCTGTAGCACCCTGCGGCAGTTCCAAAACTTCTCTATCATGGACACCTTCTTCCTACTCCTGACTCCCTGCTCAGATGCCTCAGCCATCTGCCCTGGACTAAAAACATCTAGGTCAGTGGATCCCAGAGAGAATCCATGGGCAGAGTGTTAAAAAAAAAAAAAAAAAAAAAGGTAAAAAAGTGAAAGACCCAGTGAAAATGCAGAACACTGGACAAAGTGAGATAGAGCTCTCATAGTTAAACACAACTCCTTCCAATATTAAACACACTCTGCAAAGAAAAGACCCCTTCCCTCCCCCAGGAGTGGCAGAGGTGAGAGAAAAAGCACTATATATTGCAGGTATCAGAAAGACCTGAAGGTCTTAGCAGTGATCTTAGTTCCAGAAAAATAAAAATATTGATTACCTGTTATCTGACCAGTCCTCTGATGGGTCATTTTTATACATAATCTGTAACGATCAAAACCCATTTTCAAGGTTGTATTGCTATATGCTCATTGCAGATCATCACTTGCCATCAGAGAAATGCAAATCAAAACCACAATGAGACACCATCTCACACCAGTTAGAATGGCGATCATTAAAAAGTCAGGAAACAACAGGTGCTGGAGAGGATGTGGAGAAATAGGAACACTTTTACGCTGTTGGTGGAACTGTAAACTAGTTCAACCATTGTGGAAGACGGTGTGGTGATTTCTCAAGGATCTAGAACTAGAAGTACCATATGACCCAGCCATCCCATTACTGGGGATATACCTAAAGGATTATAAGTCATGCTGCTATAAAGACACATGCACACGTATGTTTATTGTGGCACACTATTCACAAGAGCAAAGGCTTGGAACTAACCCAAATGTCCATCAATGACAGACTGGATTAAGAAAATGTGGCACATATACACCATGGAATACTATGCAGCCATAAAAAAGGATGAGTTCCTGTCCTTTGTAGAGACATGGATGCAGCTGGAAACCATCATTCTCAGCAAACTATCGCAAGAACAGAAAACCAAACACGACATGTTCTCACTCATAGGTGGGAAATGAACAATGAGATCACTTGGACACAGGAAGGGGAACATCACACACCAGGGCCTATTGTGGGGAGGGGGGAGGGGGGAGCAATAGCGTTAGGAGATATACCTAACGTAAATGACAAGTTAATGGGTGTAGCACACCAACATGGCACATGTATACATATGTAACAAACCTGCATGTTGTGCACATGTACCCTAGAACTTAAAATATAAAGAAGAAAGAAAAAGGCAAAAAAAGAAAAAAAGAAACTTAAGCTCAAGTTCAGGAGTCTGCATATAGCCAACATCTTTGGGAGCCTGACTGTGAACGTGAGCCTGCCTGGCTCTATGTAGAAGGAAGACATGACCTCTCCCTAAGCTGTTCATACTTAAGCTAGAGAAAGGAAAACAAGCACAAGTTGAAAACAGTTGTCATGGGAAATCCTCCGAAAAATCGCCCATTGGGGCCTGAAACCCTCCGCACCATGCACGATTTCTTCTTTCCTTCTCATGTGAACAGATTAAACTAATAGATTATGAGCATTATTCTTAAGCAACGTATATCAGGGTTGATGTGAGCCTGTTCTTGAAAGATAAGCCGCATATCAGCACTGAGGGAAAATGAATTAAAATGCAAATCTGCGTGTGCCCCCATTGTTAGCCTAGCTTTAATAGATATGTCTCCCTGAATATATCACAGACAAAACTGTCGGTCTCTATCCCAAATAAAGCCAAGCCAAGCTCTAATGACATTTCACTAAGGTTAAAGTTTATAATTGGATTTTGCCATGGGGGGAGTGTATAAATGACCTTCACTTTGACCCATAATCTTTGCAGCATAGGCAAAAATTGTTAAAAGGACAAGCAACTTCTCCTCCTCAACCCCATCCCGGAGCAGGGCTTTGAGCACCCAAAGCCTCAGATGCATGCTATGGGGCACACTACATCTTCTGGCCTCCACTCCCTAAGGGAACAATGCCCACTCTGAGGCCCCGGAACCACGTCCAAGAATGATGAGGCCCACCTTCAAGCAGACTACTGACAACAGTTCCATCGAGAACTAAAAAGTTGCTTGGACACTGCATTTTAAAAGTGACTAATAGGTAAGTTAATATCTTTGAGCAAACTCTTTCTTTTGGTCTCCTGAAATTCCCATCTCACTGTCCTCACTGTCATCAAAAGAGGCAGTAGTGCCTGTGTTGGATAAGATGGGGATCCAAAAATTTGTCAGTCCCCAAAACCAAGAGTAATAAAAGCTTTAAAATAAAAAACAAAATGAAACAATGGGAAAAAAAATGTTAGAAGGCTGAAACAAGAGATAACAATAACAGCAGGAGCTACCGTTAGCACTACAACAGCCAATGGGTAGACCAGGTAAATGCTCTCAGCTTAAAATAAGAGGCAAGTGGAAGCCAGGCTGGGCGAAAACGTCCACAGAGGAAGTACGACTTGAGTTACGCGTTGAATGGTCGATGCAATTTGGAAAGGTAAGAAAGATTATCAAAGAGCGACTTTCGGCAAACTTGCAGAAACAAAAAGAACAGGGACTAGGGACCCTGAACATCACACATGTGTGTTTCAGCTCTTCTGATCCAACACCCTTTGCCCTTCTTTTAGCAACACAAGGCCACTATTCGTCAGCAAATATGCTCCCCTCTCATCCTCTGGCCTTGCCTCCCAACACACAGGCAGGGCCAGGCACCGTGGCTCATGCCTGTAATCCCAGCACTTTGGGAGGCCGAGGCAGGCAGATCATGAGGTCGGGAGTTTGAGACCAGCCTAGCCAATATGGCGAAACCCCGTCTCTACTAAAAATACAAAAATTAGCCAGGTGTGGTGGTGCAGGCTTGTAGTCCCAGCTGCTCGGGAGGCTGAGGCAGAAGAATCGCTTGAACCTGGGAGGTGTACGTTGCAGTGAGCCGAAATGGAGCCACCGTACTCCAGCCTGGGTGACAGAGCAAGACTCCATCTCAAAAAAAAAAAAAAAAAGAAAAAAAAAATCCCACAGTGCTGGGCACATGACTGAGGCTCTTCAGAGTAACCCACTCCCATCAAAGCAGTAACTGGTGTGAAAGTGGGCTTATGATACAGATGGAAAGATGCCGTCCTTATTCAGGCACCAACATTATGCTGAGAGTCAGGGTCTCTCCTTTTCCTGAAAACAAAGGCAGTGATGAAGACAGAGGTTTGCAGTTTCAGGTCACCCTTGTCATCACATGAAGACTGTCTACCTGAGAAAGAAACCAACATGGAAAAAGAAAACAGAGATACGTGATGGAAGGAGGGAGAGGGAGAGAGAGAGTCAGAGAGAGAAGAGACCTTGATGATCTTATTTTCATTCCCCCCACCCCCGCCCCAAGGAATCCAACCACCTTAAGCTAGATGAGCCCAAGGAACCTTCGGTTAGGTGAGCCACCTTATGCGCTGAATGATGTGTTGGAGCTTGGTCCCCGTCATTTGGACCCCAGAGAGTCCTTATGTGTACAGAGTCAACATGTTCATCAGGACAGCAGGCGGGAAGGCCCGTGAGGTGGAAGATATTTCAGCAGTAGGTCTGGTGTGCTATTTCAAGGTCAGTGACTTCACCGAATTGTCAACTAAGATGCTTTCTACTTTGAGAACCGGAAGCCAGCAAAACAGTCTTGATTATTTATTTATTTTTACCAGTTCGAGTAGGAAGAGAAAAGACCACACTCTGAGAACGGCAGCCCTTTGCAGGAATAATTTCCACCCCACTGTATGTGTGCATGTGTGTGGTGCCCGCACACACCTCACAGAAGAAACATTAAGCATCCCTTTCCCATCAAATCAAATCGTTGATGACAACATCCTGGCAATTCCAGTACCTAAGTTTGACGTCTCCCTTTTTTTCATGCATTGGCCCATTTTACCTTTTCCCTACACCTTAAAAATCTCATTTACCTTCCACAGCTGAGTGATCAGACAGCTCAGATTTCTTGTAAATAACCCTTAGCAATCGCTAACTCCTGAAGGAGCTGAACAAAAACGAGGAGAGCATTTCGTTGTAGCCATAAAACATTTCATTTGCCCACGCATGTTGTGAGTTCAGACGTTCACCTGCATATTTATCAGACAAAATTCAAACGAAGCAGGCAGAACTGTCTGCTATTCCAGCTGTACCACCCTGACTAGAGGTTGAAAATCTCTAGTCTTAGCAGAGAAAATTCTAACTCAAAATGAATGTCCACCAGAGGGCAGACGTGTTATCTTTATTAGGTTTGGAACTCTCAATTTTGAATTCTGAACTCTTTTGAGTCAGACTTCTGCAAAGAGCTCCTTCCTAGGTGCCGTTATCTTTTTTGTTTTATTGTCTGCAGTATAATGAACCCTGTAACTCATGCCACATGAATAAAAGGACTGCATGATCATTGCTTTATGGTTATTTTGGCACTGGTAAGGGTAGTTCAGAAGATTAATATTTTCAACCAAGAATAAGTAAATATAAAAATAATAATGATAATCAGCTGTCATTTATAAAGCACTTACTGTATGTAAAGCCCTTCATTCATCATTTTACATTATCTTGTTCTATCTTCAGGATAATCTGGTCAGGTGGGTATTAATACTATTATCGTCATTTAACAACTGGGGAAGCTGAGGCTTGGACATTTCATTAATTTATCTGAGATGACATAGCTAAGCTGTGAATGGCAATACCATAGTCATGCCTCAAAGAATCAGAATCCAAATGCTTAAGTTAAAACAAAAGTGTTTTATATATTATTAAATATGCATATAACAATAATATGCCATTTCATATTAAGACCTACTGAACTGTATACTTCCCCCCACACTTTACTTATGATCCTTTAATGAAATATTCAACTTTGTAGGGCTCTGTGATTTCTGACATGGTATTTAGCATTATGCAGAAGTAAGCTTTTCAAGGACACTGACAGTCTTCTTGTAATGAGTTCCACTGAGTGTGTTTACAAGCAATTAAAATATTTCCATATAGGCTGGGCACGGTGGCTCACACCAGCACTTTGGGAGGCTGAGGGGGGTGGATCGCCAGAGGTCAGGAGTTCGAGAGCAGCCAGGCCAAATAGCAAAACTCTGTCTCTACTTAAAAAACAAAAAAAAATTAACCAGGTGTGGTGGTACACACCTGTAGTCCCAGCTACTTGGGAGGCTGAGGCATGAGAATCGCTCGAACCTGAGAGGCAAAGATTACAGTGGGCCAAGACAGCACCACTGCACTCCAGCCTGGGCAACGAAGCAAGACTTCATCTCAAAAACAAAAAGCAAAAAACAAACAAACAAACAAACACCACCGATATAACAACGCAAAAAGGAACTTCGTGGAAAACATCACGTCTAACTAATATATATATTTTGGAAATGTAACATTCCTCAGGATACAAATAGGTATGCAAAGAACAATCCTATCACTTAAAGAGTTAGCTTTCAGAAATCTAGTTTAATTTATATTTATTTATAGTATCATCAGGCTTATGATATTTTTTAAAATCTAGTAATTGACATTAAATATAATTCAAAGACACAGAAGTACAAATATCTGCCTAATTTTGCATATGTAGACTAATGTCAAAGTAAACAGTTCCTTCTGTAGTGTATAGTCTTTGGATGATGATTAATATCACAGAATGTATGGTCACAGAATATAAAACACAATAAAAGAGGCAACATTGAGTACAGCATGAGGACCAAAGTTAAAAAAATTATATCAATAATTTTTGTTAAATAAGTAGATTTCAACTACTCTTGTCACAAAAATGTAACTCTGTGACGATAAATATGTTAATCTGCTTCTCTGTTATTACCACTTTACTATACGTATCCCATAACATCATATTGTAAACCTCAAATATACATAATAATAAAGCATAGAGGCAACATCTGACAACCAGAAACTGAACCTCTTATTTCCTCCCTACATGAGCCTTTCTAATTATTCCCCTTGCATTTAATTAAGGTTAGACAAAAAATATTCCTTTAGGTACACATCACTTTATAAATACTGAAGATGTAGGTGACAATGCCAGACTGACCTGGCATCTTTACAAATCAGTGGTTTTACAATTTATTTAAAAATATGATAGTGTGAAACATTTTGGAAAGAACAAATAATAATAACCAGTAAAGTCTCTGCCATCTTGAAGCTAAGACATCAAGAGACTTCTCAGGCTTACAGAACACCCAACATTTGTATGAAAATCCCATTGTCAATGAACAACAAATTAACATCCAAAATCAAGCAAAAACCAGAAAAGAAAAACTCCATGATTTATCTGATTTGTCAAGTCCTGGAACCTTTTATCTACTAAGGTATTTAGTATAACCAAGGACTATAACAACAAAGAACATACTAATCGTTTATACTCAAACAGGATTCCTTTGTGCAAAATGAAATTCTCAGATGAAATTTAACATGCTCCCAAAAGCTGTTCATCTTTTAACATTTCTCAAAACGTAAGTGCCTTGACACACATTCTCTGGTCTTTACCTCCCCGCAAAAGTAATGTACGAAACGCTCTATTTGTATTTTGGCCAGGTGAGTCCCCTTCGCCTGGTCCCAGTCTCATCACTTCCAGAAATAATCTTTTCAGCCAAAATGCATCCCATTCTAGGTATCTACTTATATGGCATCCCTTCCTTCAGTGCTATGTCTAAAGGGTAATTCAGAATTAATTTTCTCTGGGTCTCATTTCATCTAGAGTTATTGCTGTGGCTCAAAAGTACGTTGTGGGATGGGCGCAGTGGTTCACGCCTGCAATCCAGCACTTTGGGAGGGTGAGGCAGGTGGATCACCTGAGGTCGGGATTCAAGACCGGCCTGGCCAACGTGGTGAAACCCTGTCTCTATTAAAAATACAAAAATTAGTCTGGCATGGTGGTCCATGCCTGTAATCCCAGCTACTCAGTTGGCTGAGGCAGGAGAATTGCTTGAACCTGGGAGGTGGAGGCTGCAGGGAGCCGAGATCATGTCACTGCACGTTAGCCTGGGCGATAGAGCAAGACTCCATCACACACACAAACACACTCACACACGCACACACACACACACAAAAGCACATTGTATGTCCATTCTCCTCCATTTGTTGTTTATAAACATCTTGTAACATGCAACATTATGAACTTTCTTTGGGGCTTGAATTTCTCCCTTGAGCTTTTCTTCCCTCGGAAACACTGTTAGCACTGTTCTTGGGTGAAGAACAACCTTCTGCACCATTTCACTGGGAGTGATCTATGTTTCACTGGCCCTGCATTTCCTTCCTTAAGCAGATAATAGTTGTCACTTTTCACATAGATGTACCACCCACTTAAAAATCAAGCCATGAGTATGCCTGGCACTTCCTGTTAAAATACAGAAATCCGGGCCTGGCGTGGCGGCTCACAACTGTAATCCCAGCACTTTGGGAGGCGGAAGCAGTTGGATCACAGGAGGCCAGGAGTGTGAGACCGGCCTGCCAACATGGTGAAACCTGGTCTCTACTAAAAATACAAGAATTAGGTGGGTGGAGTGGTGTGCCTGTAATCCCAGCTACTAGGGAGGCTGACACAAGTGAATTGCTTGAACCTGGAAGGCGGAAGTTGCAGTGAGTTGAGATCACGCCACTGCACTCCAGCCTGGGCGACAGAGTCGCCCAGTCTCCAAAACTAAACAAATAAAAATACAGAAATCCTGTTCTTTGGAAATCTGCACTGTGTGCATCTGACATTCATAAAAAAGGCGTTTTCTTTTCTATAATGATTTTGCAGCTAATGCTGGTTAATAACTAAGAAAAAATGTCCAACTTTCAAAAATAAGTACCCTTAATTGGCTGTGAAGGACTGAGAGGGCTTCCTGCCCCTGCAGCTTCTGAAAGTTTATTTGGCTGGAAAGCATGTACTCTGACACCTCCTTTAGTTTAACCTACTCAAAGTTTGTTCCCAGTGATTAGGGGGCTGGTTAGATGCTTCACAAAGGAAAAATGTCTGTTGGTAACAGTAACACAGAGCATGGTAATTTCAATCTTGGAGCAAGACAGAAACGAGAAGCTCAGTTTCTCCAAATGTAAGCCAGGCATGTGTAGAGGACAATGACTTTTTCTGGGCAGGATAGAAGCAATCAGCTCCAGCTCCTTCAAAGGGGCTCTACCACCCTAAATGATGTTGGGCATTTGTCATTTGAAAGTCACCGGGGAAGGAGGCAGATGACATGCAATTCCTTTCCAGACATATTTCCTGAGTGTTTATGTTTGGACGCAGATGTTCAATTCTACGAGGTTTTCTCTGCAAGACACAACCCCTGCTTCCCTTGTGTGGGCTATTTTGTTAGTCAGTTGCCCCAGTCAATGAGATGGAGAGAGAGTAAGAGTGTAAGATGATTTATTGACGAAGTAATCAATCCTTTTTTTTTTTTTTAAAGACATAGTCTCACTCTGTCGCCCAGGCTGGAGTGCAGTGGCACGATCTTGGCTCACTGCAACCTTTGCCTCCCAGGCTCAAGCGATTCTCCTGCCTCACCCTCCTGAGTAGCTGGGATTACAGGCGTGCACAACCAGGCTCAGCTAATTTTGGTATTTTTTAGTAGAGATGTGGTTTCACCATGTTGGCCAGGCTGGTCTCGAACTCCCGACCTCAGGTGATCTGCCCGCCTCGGCCTCGCCAAGTGCTGGGATGACAAGCAGGAGTCGCTGTGCCCAGCCAGTGATCACTTCTCCATTCATTTATTTAACAATTGTTTATTAAGGCCGGATCAAGAGGCAGGGCTGAAGAACAAAGCTGGGAAACACCCCTGTGCTCGTGGAGCTTGAATTCCATTGCCAATAGAACGCAGGAGAGAGATAGGACACAGATGAATAAGGGCTAAATGTTCTAGTCATGATAAAGCAGGATCATGTGCGGAGAGCGATGAGCGCAATCTCAGAGAAGGCTGTCTGAGGAATGGACACTTGGGATTAAGGCATTCATGGGACAGCAGAGCTGATCTTCAGACGATCAAGAGACATCAGCAAGTGCAAAGACCCAAGATAGGATGGAATAAAGCTGGCTCCTAGAGGAATGATTGTAGTTGCAGAAGGCAAGATGGGAGTGATGCCATGAACCAGGTTACGGAGAGCCTTGCAAACAAGGATGAGGACTTCCAGCTTTGTTCTCACAGAACCATTGTGTGATAAACCCACTGGGAAGAGACAGGAAAGGATGCGTGCATTTAAAGCATCACTCGGGCTGGATGGAGGAGAATCTAGATGCAGGAGCTGTTTATGAGGCTCTGGTAGTAATGTCTCAAAGATGATGGGTGTTTGCCCAGGGTGGTGGTGCTGGAGGTGCCAAGAGGTGAGCAAGCTCCCAATACAAAAGGGAAGTGAAGCATCAAGGTTGGCTTCCCTTTTTTGGGCAAGTATATTTTCACTGCTCTTGTCACAGAAAAAAAGTTTGTGAGATGATAAATATGTTAATCTGCTTCTCTATCATAACCACTTTGCTCTCTCTCTATATATCCCATAATATCATGTTGTATACACATCAAATAAACACATTAAGAAAAAAACAGAGGCAACGTTTGACAGCCAGAAGTCAGACCTCTTACTTCCTCCCTAAATTGGCACTCCTTTTACAATTGTTCCCCTTGCATTTAATTCAGGTTAGGAAAAAATATTTCTGCAGGTACACATTACCTTCTAAACCCTGTAGATTTCGGTTAAGATGTCAGACTGGCCTGGCATTTTTATGTATCAGTAAATGCCTCAATGAGGCATAAGCATCTTCAATGAAGGCAAGAACAATCACAGGTATCTTCTATTGACCTGTGGTGGGAACAGGTGTAAGTCAGTCTCACGTTCCCTTGGGAAGCACCAGGCTACTATGTCCCACAGTTATTACAGCACCTTAGACGAGCAAAAGAAAAGAGTAGCACAAGTTTTAGGAGATACTGATTTAATACTGGGTGTCTTCTTCTTGGCACTTTGGAGGAGAAATGTTATTTTGTATGCCTACCTCAAGTCAGTCTTCTGTCATTTTTGTACGTGTGGGCAATGGGTGGAACCAAATCACATCCCTGCAAAATCTTTAAGGAAACACAGAATGAAGCTGCAGAAAATTAAAGTTAAGAGCACATTCACTGCACATAGTTCTTGATAGTAACATGACATTTCCTCATCTGTCTGAGACATGGGAAGGTCAATGGACAGAGTGAAAAAAAAGCAGGAGGAGAAGGCAAACTTTCCTCCATTCAACAAGTCTTTATTGGGTTCTCCATATATGGCAGACCCCGTGCTGTGTGCACTGGAACTGGATGGCTTCTGCCTTCAAGCACTTGTAGTTCTCTAGCGAACACAAACGTCCTCAAACAATGCCCATGGTAAAATTAAAATCACTATTCCAAGCACTAAGAAGAGGGGAGCTTGTCTCCCCAAAAACCTATGACAGAGGCCATGTGCAGTGGCTCACGCCTGTAATCCCAGCATTTTGGGAGGCCAAGGCGGGTGGATCACGAGGTCAGGAATTCGAGATCAACTTGGCCGACATGGTGAAACCCCATCTCTACTAAAAATACAAAAATTAGCCTGGTGTGGTGGCATGTGTCTATAGATCCAGCTACTTGGGAGGCTGAGGCAGGAGAGTCGCTTGAACCTGGGAGGCGGAGGTTGCAGCGAGCTGAGATCACGCCACTGTACTCCAGCCTGGGTGACAGAATGAGACTCCATCTCAAAAATAAAAAATCAGCCAGGCATGGTGGTGGGTGCCTGTAATCCCAGCTCCTCGGGAGGCTGAAGCAGGGGAATCGCTTGAACCCAGCAGGTGGAGATTGCAGTGAGCCGAGAGTGCGCCACTGCACTCCAGCCTGGGCAACAGAGGGAGACTGTCTCCAAAAAAACAAACAAACCAACAAACAAACAAAAAACAAAAAACCTATGACAGAGAAATTTCACCAAGTCAGAAAAGGTTAAAAAACCAACTTCACTTTTAATAGGCACCTAAGTCAATTCTCTCTTAGAATTCAAGTTCCCAGACATGCCCTCTCCACAGTTTCCCAGAGCGATATAATTGTAGAGAACATAGTATTAAATGCAGAAAATTGGACCATTTACTTCTGTCACACACACAGCAAAATGTCTTCAGGTAAGCTCCTCAAGACAGGGACTTTTGTCTGACTTTTTATCTGTCATCCACAATGCCTAACTCATGGGCGCTGCTCAATAAATATTTGCTTAATGAAAGTAACAATTTAAAAGAAAGTCAAAAACGCCACTCCATTTGCTAGAACATTACAGCTAAAATGACAGTAAGTTTCACTGAAAGGTAATCATGTATAAGTATTCCAATAAAAATCAAATCTGAGTTTTATATAAAAATCAAATGAGATTATTTATGCGTGAAAATCAAAGAAGGCCGCACAGGCACGGGGAGACTGGTATGGGCTGCCATTATTTCCATCACTATTGACTAACAAGCTGAACCCCACTGAACTTCTGAGACGGAACTAAACAGCCTTGCTCACAATATCTGATTGCCATAGGTGCATCACCTGTGACGCAGAACCTTCACTTCCGTCCACCCACTTTCAGCAAAATACTGATTCAGACACGTCCAGGGCCCCGCCAGCCAGTTGCAAACATTGCATTCTTCAGATTAGCATCGTGTCTGATACCTAGTGACTAAAGTGAACATCATTGTTGGTTGCCCAGAAGCCACTCCACTTTCACTTTTTAAAAGCATCCTGGTTTTACCTGGGGGAATTTCCCCACTCCTAGTTTCCATATGGTTTGGAGATGGCTTGCTGTATCATTATCCTCCATCTTCAAATGTGGTCACATGACCAGGTTCAGCCAATTAGTATATCCCATCTTTCTACTCATAGTAATTAGTTTAGGAATCAACATACGACTTAAATCCATCCAATGGGATCTAATCTTGGTGCTTTCAACTCTTGGAAAAAAGGTAGCTTTCTTTTCACTGGAGTTCACAAAGATGACAGGACGTAAGTCTGACATTGCTGATAATTATCTTAGCAAAATCCACTTGGCAAGAAACATAACACAATGGAGAGCAGAGTTACATAAGCCTATAACTTATTTAAACCTATAAATTCAATTTTGCATCATATAATTACAATATAATTATGTAGGCGTTTTACATATATATATAAAAAAACATGTATTTATATATGCATATAAATTAAACCTAGAAATTAAGCTTACAAATAAACTTCTTTGGCTTAACTCAGTCGTGGCTGGGTATTTAGTATTTTCAAATAAGAGTCCAAAAATAGAAAGACAAATGGTAAAAGGCATATAGTCCTGGCAGAATAGGATTACTACAGTTAGGAAATAAAAATACAGAAAGTCTAGCTAAATTTGCACTTCAGATAAACAACTAAAATGACTGGTGTAAATATGCCCTCATGAAATATTTAGGCCATACTGATACTAAGGAAAGATATTCATTGACTCTCTGAAATTCAAATTTAGCTGGGCATCCTGTATTGTATCTGGTAACTATTTGCCCAGAGAAGTAGGGACCTGGTTCTGGGCTTACCTTGGCCACCTGTTTGCTGTGTACACTGAAAGTTGTATCATCACCTCTACATTTATGTCTCCTTTATTTGTACACTTTGAAGGGAACATAAATAAATGAAATCATAAAAATATATTAAATTTATTTTTATAAATGATTTATAAAATGATTTATTTATATTAGAGGCAGGGTGGCTCACACCTCTATTCCCAGCACTTTGGGAGGCCATGGTGGGAGGATCACTTGAGGCTGGGAGTTAGAGAGCAGCCTGGACAACATAGCAAGACCCCATCTCTACAAAAAATGAGAAACACAATTAGTCACTGCCCACCTATAGTCCCAGCGACTTGGGAGACAAAGGTGGGAGGATCACTTGAGCCTAGGAGTTTGGGGCTATAGTGAACCATAATCATGCCTCTGCTGTCCACTCTGGGTGACAGAAGGAGACCCTGTCTCTTAAAATAATAAGAAATAAAATACATTTAAATAAATCTATTATACAGACCACCCATTTCAGCAAGAATGCCCACTTATGAGTAACATAAGAGCCCCCAATGGACTGAAATAAGCATGTCTCTGGTTTCACCCACGCTACCACACAAGGAGGGGGAACAACTCAGGTCAGTGGCAGAGTTGGCCACTGGGAAGTGGGGAGGAAGTCCTCTTGGATCCCCCCACAACCCCCAGTATTGTCCCGCAAGTGTTTGGCCACCTCTTCTCACTGTTACATGTTGGACTCAACAGCTGCCCACACAACTGTGTCAAAAGAAAGAAAATACGCATTCTCTTTCTTATAGCTCCTTGAAGATCAGGAAACTCTCTCAAGGGCATGCGCCATTTGAGCTCTTCACATACATGGGCATGTTCACCTAAGACAAATCACTGGCGAGGACATGTTTTATTATTGGTCAGAGCATTTTACGATCAGTCAAAGCCAACCATGATTCACTCGGTGGGGCTAGAAAAGGCCGCTACGAAACAAATGGCTTCACAATCCTTTAACAAAATCAATGTTCCATTAGCTGTGGGGGAAGCAGGAGAGGTAACTGTGAGGTAGGTGATGGACAGTGTCTGCATATTCCTGCATTAGTTCATGTGTGCTAAGAGGTCACGGAAACCTCTATTAGGAAAAACATAAATGGATGCTGATTCTTAAAAATGTTTTAGAAAACTGGATGGAATAAAGAAATGAACATGAATCCTAGCTAAACAAAAGGCTGGGCTGAAATCCTACTGGGTTTCTGTGGCTTCAGGTGGATCCCCTCATTTTTCTCTGCCCCAGTCTCCTACTTTATAAAACAAGAAACAGAGTTCCTAACTCACGAAGAGTGGGGAGGATTAAATGATACCCTACAGGTTAAGCACTTATCAGAGTGCCTGGCATAGAATGCATTTCAAATGTCAGCTGCTGATACCATCTTTAAATGCTCAGCAAAAGACATAATTAAAAAGACTCTCAACAGAGTGAAAAATAAAGAGGGTTCTTTTAAACTTTAAAAATAAGTGAGTTCCAAAAAAGAAAAAACACTGGCACAGCAGAGTCCCACATGGAAGCCTCCGCTGTTAGCCACCTGCTGTCCTCCCATCAGGCTCCACGGGGACCACTTCAAGGAGTCTGAGTCTGGGTCATTGTACTCAGAGTTAAGAGTTGGTGGGATAGAAAGTCGGCCCATAATGGTTTGCTCTGAGACCTTGATGTCATTTTCATAGGCCACTGCGCAGCCAGCAGATGGCAACGCCTTCTGGTCACTGCCGACGTGGGACATTTCTTAACCAGTAACCTGGAGGTTAAAAGCTCCTTCTCCCATTACCAAGTCCTTGAAGTGGTTTACATGAACAGGGGGAAAATCTACCTTCCGGATCATAAAACACATGCTGTACATCTCGAGGTTTCTACTTACTCAACAGATGGCCCTTCTAGTCTCACTCTGTTTCTAAATCTGTGGGCCAGGCTGCCCTGATGTGTTCCTCAATCGTGCACAGCTCCATGGCACTGAACACTGAACTGCACTGTTTGTCTCTTGTTTTATTAGGAAACCACCATTCCATGTCTCAGTCTCCTAGGGCTTGTCTCCTGGATGCCCCAGAGGAACAAGTGGCAGATTGTAATGTCCAAAGTCGTCACTGGGCAGGACTTACTCCAAATTACCTTTTCCTTTTTTAAATATGTACAATGGATTTTATTCTCTATAAAAAATGTCTACAGAAACACTAAACAAAAGAAGTTCCAGAACAGAATGGAAACTATGCAGCATTCCCACTTCCCCCAATAAAAATTTATATAATTGACCTTTGTTAGCAAAAATTTTCAACAATGGAAATATGGAGAATATTCAGTAAAACAAAAAAGAAAACCATTTTGAATATTAAATATAAAATATAGTTGCTTGCTAATTGAATTCTTTTTTACCTATGGAAACACACAATTGCTTCTTATTACCCTTTCAATTTTTTTACGTTGTTTTCTGTTCTTATATTCAAATGAACAGGCTATTTTCAAATTAACACACAGTACGACCTGTAGTCACATTAATAATGAGAAAGACGTTTACCTTCCAGACATTTCAAATTTCCTAAAACATTCATTAACTAATATTTTCTTTGCTCAACCCCGCATCCCATTTCTTCTTTGCATTCATATTCATTCCCTTAGTTTCCCCGCTTCTGATTTCAACACCAAGAGTAGATTCCCTTTCCAAGAAAACAGCAATAATGCCTGAGAGGTACCAGATTTAGATCATTTCATCATCTTCATCATCTTCATCACCACTGGATCCCACCCCCCTTATCCCTACCTTACCTCAAAGATCTTACAGGAAAAAAAAATACGTATATGATAATAGATTCACTACCTGGCTTATTCAGATACAATACTCTGCCTGCATGGTAGTTGTTTCACAGTTACAATGCCTATGTGGCATACAATACCCTGATCTAGAATTATCAACAAGGAAAATACTTATTCGTAACCTTGCTTATACCATTATCTTTATATTAGGTTGGTGCAAAAGTAATTGCAATCTTTGTCATTACCTTTAAAAGCAAAAACCGTAATTACTTTTGCACCAACCTAATAACCTTGTAAGGCAAGTAATGTGACAGTTGCCCATTTTGCAGATGACCAAGTCGAGGCTGAGAGATAACTGGCTTGCATGATATTACAGGCTTAGTAACTGTCAGCATGAGATTATGACACAGGACTATCGATTTCAAAACCCTTGCTGTGTGAATCACCAGGCTATGCCAATGGAGGTTTCCATGAGGTCTGGACTTATCCTGATTTTGAACCCACAGCCTCTATTCAAACCAGATATAACTATACCCTTTTGTTTTGTTGTGATGTTCTTGACATACTGTATTTGATAAAATTAGAACGAAGTCACCTTACCTCAGGAATGGAAAACCAAACATCGTATGTTCTCACTCATAAGTGACAGTTAAGCTATGAGAATGTGAAGCCCTAAGAATGATATAACGGGCCAGGCACGGTGGCTCACACCTGTAATCGCAGCACTTTGGGAGGACGAGGTGGGCGGACCACCTGAGGTCAGGAGTTCGAGACCAGCCTGGCCAACATGGTGAAACTCTGTCTCTACCAGAAATAAAAAAATAAACCATGCACGGTGGTGGCACCTGTAATCCCAACTACTAGGAAGGCTGAGACAGGAGAATCACTTGAACGCGGGAGGCAGAGGTTGAAGTGAGTCGAGATCGTACCACTGTACTTCAGCCTGGGCAACAGAGGGAGACTCCATAGCAAGGCAGGGGCGGGGGGCGGGGAAGATACAATGAACTTTGGGGATTTGGGGGAAGGGGTGGGACAGGGTGAGGAATAAAAGACTACAAATTGGGTTCAGGGTATACTGCTTGGGTGACAGGTGCACCAAAATCTCAGAAGTCACCACTCAAGAACTTACTCATGTAACCAAACACCACTTGTTCCCCCAAAACCTATGGAAATAAAAAATATATAAAATTTAAAAAAAAAAAAAACAGAAAAACTATGCCCCTTTTAAGAGAGATATTCAAATCCTCATAAAACAGGAAACAGGCCTAGATCCAGAACCTAAATTGCAACGAGGGTGGCACTGAGCTAACTCTTAAAACCAGCCACTTATTTCCTCTCTGTGTTTCCTTATCAGCTCATGAGACTTCAATGCTCCTCTCTCTTTGTTCAGGAAAGGTCTCTGTTTCTCTCATCTCTAAGAGGGCATTTTTTGGGACAGATGTTCAGGAACAGGAGCTCTCTGGGGTCTGTTTTCTGCTGAGAAAACGTGGCTCATCTTGAGTTATGGGTCTGTGGGCCCACATGGAAGATGTGGTCCACATATCATACGTGATTTGAAGGTGGGAAAGCCACAGATAGCAGATATTGCTTAGCAATTTTCAATCAAGCGCGTGTAGTAATGTTTCTAGGGTAATTAGATTCATGACCTGCCACAGGGAACAATTTCTTCCACTAACTTATCTGGACTACAGATACAAGCATAAACACTCCAGTGGGGCCTCTAAATTCTGACCCAAACTTGAGCTGATCCG
The DNA here is from genome assembly GCF_049350105.2 of Macaca mulatta. NCBI lineage: Eukaryota > Metazoa > Chordata > Mammalia > Primates > Cercopithecidae > Macaca > Macaca mulatta. The sequence continues at coordinate 7,424,379 of NC_133425.1, read as the reverse complement.
ACTTTCATCTCATGCCAGAAGCTGCTTTCTGAATTATGGCAGCTTTCCTGCTTCTACCTTGAAGTAAACAGGCCTCTGGGAGTTTCAACAGCCACTTAAGACTTTTCTATGCATATTTGGATGAAGCAAACAGCAGCTAGTTAAAAAGACAGAGAGAGAGAGAGAAAGAGAGCAGGAGAAAAGATGAGGGGGTGGGAGGAATAGAGAGAGAGAAAGAACTAAGCTGTCCTCAGCTTCTTGCTCCTATAAATTAATTATCAAAGCCTCTATTAATTATGTTATTCCATTGGATCGACTCAGACAATATTATGCCAGCATATATTTTACATTTTAATATGACACAGGATTGTATTAGCGTATTCCATCAGCTTTGATGGATACCTAGATCTTCAGGGTGTTTTTTTTTTCCTGGCCAATAAAGGAAAACCATAAGGATATTACAAATTTAAATAAGTGTGGGAAGTGTGAAAATCATTTAGAAACCCAAGGAATGGCTATTCACATTGCAAGAGTAGTTCATTAGTGTTCAGCTATTCAGTTGTCTATATTAAAGCTTCTTTTTTCTGCTTTTAAACAAGCAACTTCTATACCGTCTTAATAATACTGTTCAAGGATTTCAAGACACAGTTCAGCCAAGCTGCAAAAGAACCATTAAATGCAGAGATACCTTGTTAGTTCTCCCCCTTACTACTCAACACAGGCAAAGAAAGAAACGAGACCTGAAACGCAAACATATTCTTCACTCTCTCATACCCACACTGTGTGGTTTTCCGGGCACACAGCAGTGCCTGTATAGCCTCATTAATATCTCCCCCTCTTCTAACAAACAAATCTGTTTCAGTTAGGATTGTGATATTTGGGCTGTAATCTATTGAATGCATGAAGATGGAGAATGACATAAAAGACGGATTATGGGCCAGTTGCGGTGGCTCACTCCTGTAATCCCAGCACTTTGGGAGGCCGAGGCAGGTGGATAACCTGAAGTCAGGAGTTTGACACCAGCCAACATGGTGAAACCCCATCTCTACAAAAAAATACAAAAATTAGCCGGGTGTGGTGGTGCGTGCCTGTAATCCCAGCTACTTGGGAGGCTGAGGCAGGAAAATTGCTTGAACCGGGGAGGCAGAGGTTGCAGTGAGCCGAGATTGTGCTACTGCACTCCAGGCTGGGTAACAGAGCAAGACTCCATCTTGAGAGAAAAACAAAACAAAACAAAACCAAAAACTAATTATTCAACAGTAATGCAATTCCTGAAAACAAATGGTGTCGGGGTTCCTTAAGCCTGGCCACCAACTTGGGAGAACACCCCAAATAGATGTCCACCTCCTCTTCTATATACAGGAAGAGTATGGGAGGAAAAGAGATTCAGCTAATATGTATTTATGGAGGGATGATGAATAAGGAAACCATAGTCATAGTCATAGTCCTGCCCTCCAAAGCTGACCTTCTAGTGGGATCCTGTAGACTTCATAGAAGATTCTCCTTTCTGAATCTGTAAGGAAGGAGGACCCATCCTGGAGAACAGCAGCAACATCTAAGCTGGGAGAAAAGAGACCAAGGGGCTAGCACAAATATAGGGAGGCCGAGGTGGCAATCAATGAGTTGCCGGAAAATGCAAATAATTCAGCTGCACATCAAGACAATCTGACATGGTGCAAATGATCTCAGGTGGGGAAAACTGACTCATTCATTCATTCCAGAAATATCTGGAGGCTTCTGATGTCCCAGGCACAAATCTAGCTCTTAGGGATAGAGATAAACAAGACCCAGTCCCCAGCCCTCATGCAGTTTAGAGTCGACTGGTGGAAAGAGGAAGGGAAAAGATCATTAGGACCATCCATGAGATAATTTCCATGAGTGTGTCATGCTGTGGGTGAAATAAACAGAATAGGCAGAGAAAATAAAGGGGGACAGGAGTAACACCTCTCTGCAATGGTGGCCTTGCAAGAACTAGCATTCATTTGGCTCATTTCAGAAGGAAAAAAATAGAGAACAGAGCTGGTCAATATAGGCACTAATTTTATCTTATTATTACTGTTTTTTTTTTTTTTATGGAAAAGAGAAAGGAAAGAATTTCCAGAAGTAGAGCTCCCCTTCTCACCTAGGCACTGTTGTTTACACAGACCTTGAGATAGATCCTCACAACTTCGGCTCCTCTCTCCTGGTTCTCTGCCAGCCCCTTTAAAGTGTGAATCAATGATGGTTCTCACTCTGGGTAAAAGTCATAAACATCTGGGTAAACTTCCTGGGGATTCTGTTAATCCAAACTAGAGGACCTCAGGTGCACACAGACCTCAAGGTCCTCTTGCCAACCCTCTCTGGTCTCACCATATGCTTCCTCTCAGCATCACTTCCAGCAGCTGTGAGCTCTAGGCTGCTAACATCTCATAATTTCCTATGACCAACAGTCACGATTTTTCATGACCTACCATACCAACATCTCGCCCCACAGTGGGCAGAACTGCACTCTACATCTGCTGAATCGACAGAGGGAATGCTGACATTCCAGGAGCTATGATTTTGAATGTCCGCGATCCCCTAAGAGTTTAACGTATTTTCTCACCTCCATCTGAATCCGTTACTGTTCAATAAGCCTTTTGTTCAGTGCACATTTGTATAGCAATTTATAGTTGGCAAACCACTTTCATGAAGATTCACATTTTTTTTAAATTTATTTATTATTATTATACTTTAAGTTGTAGGGTACATGTGCATAACGTGCAGGTTTGTTACATATGTATACTTGTGCCATGTTGGTGTGCTGCACCCATCAACTTGTCATTTACATCAGGTATAACTCCCAATGCAATCCCTCCCCCCTCCCCCTCCCCATGACAGGCCCCTGTGTGTGATGTTCCCCTTCCTGAGTCCAAGTGATCTCATTGTTCAGTTCCCACCTATGAGTGAGAACATGCGGTGTTTGGTTTTCTGTTCTTGTGATAGTTTGCTAAGAATGATGGTTTCCAGCTGCATCCATGTCCCTACAAAGGACACAAACTCATCCTTTTTGATGGCTGCATAGTATTCCATGGTGTATATGTGCCATATTTTCTTAATCCAATCTGTCACTGATTGTAAACTAGTTCAACCATTATGGAAAACAGTATGGCGATTCCTCAAGGATCTAGAACTAGTTGTACCATATGACCCAGCCATCCCATTACTGGGTATATACCCAAAGGATTATAAATTATGCTGCTATAAAGACACATGCACTCGTATGTTTATTGCAGCACTATTCACAATAGCAAAGACTTGGAAGATTCACATTTTACCAAGCTATTAGGCCATAAATGTTCTCCAAATAAGTTCTATCCTCCCAGCATTGCTGAAGTGCAGGTAAGAGAATCAAATATCTTTCTCCAGTCTTAAAGGTAATGAACAGATAACGTGCTTCTCTTCTGGGGCTGGCTGGATAGAATAAAGTGTCAGCATTCTACATTTTGCCTAACCCAGGAAAGCAGCAAGACATAGCTATTCAAACCTGGAAGAAAAAGACCCAACGCATCAATGTGTATCTAGCACCTACCTCATCTAAGGGATGCTCACAGGCACCTTAACTCTCATCCAATCAGCACCAGCTGCTGAATTTCTGGGGCCCGATGCAAAAATGAAAATGCACATCCCATCACTGAATAATTATTAATAATTTCAAGATGGTAAAAGCAAAGCATTAAAGCAAACACGAGTACTTCTAAGAACAGAGACCTGTGCCTCTGCACCGAATCCTCCTAGCAAAACTTCAAACTTCCTCATTTTACATAGGAGGCAAGATTAAGTAACTTGTCCAGGGACACACAGCTGGTAAAGGGATCAACAGACATTCAAGCCCAAAGTACACTTGATCTATTTACTGGCAACACAAGGAGCCACACACATGCATATGCGTGCGCGCGCGCACACACATACACACACACACACACACACACACACACACACACACACAGAACTTAATTGATTTTACTCCAAAAATTAAGGAGGCCCCCAAAGCGCCCAACAAAATGAGAAACCTTAATGACTTCATGCCCTTTAGAACTGCTAAGTATTTGTTTGCATTTCATTAAATTTGCAAAGTAAAACTTGATTTAAAATTCCAAGGCTCCATTTCAATGATCTGCATTTGGGGCTTCGATGAGATGGTTGAACAAATGAGGTGTGAGACCCCTTTTCTTTTTTTTTTTCCTACTCTGTGAGCCTTGGAATTTTTTAATGAAAAAATGTCGTGGCACATGAATCATTACGTGGTGGGGAGGGGGGGAAATACTAAAACCTGATTGCATTATTGAATTCTAAAACTCCTCCAGATTAGATGAAACTACTTCAGATCTCTAGGGACAACATCCCAACTCGGCCCTTGTGGTTTTAGTTGATAGGCAATCTTTCTCACTATTAGATAAAACAAAGCATGGCAAATGAACTTTACTGTGGATCTCTCCAGCTTTTTTCTAGCTGGGTCTCCCATGCTAACTGTGTCCTGCCCGTTCTACATTACCAGCATTTTAGAGAACATAGTCACTCGGTGAGGTAGCCTTATTCAAAAGGCATTCATCTACCACATAGGTGCCAGGCAAGTGGCTCTTGTTGGTCCTAATTTGATAAGGTTTTCCTGCCTTGAAGGTGGTGAGATTCAACCTGAGACTCAAAGAAGAGTGAGCCATCCATGCCAGCAGCTGGGGGATGAGTGTTCCAGGAGGTGGGAGCAGGACAAAATTCTAGGACTAGAATGAGCTTGAGGAATTTCAGAAATAGAAAAGCGCAGCAAAATGAACAAGGAAGTACAACCAGCACATTGGCAATTTGTTTGCTTATTTTGAGACGGAGTCTCACTCTGTTGCCCAGGCTGGAGTGCAGTGCCACTATCTTGGCTCACTTCAACCTCCACCTCCCAGGTTCAAGCAATTCCCCTGCCTCAGCCTCCCAAGTAGCTGGGATTACAGGTGCATGCCACCACACTCGGCTAATTTCTCTATTTTAGTAGAGACGGGTTTCACCATGTTGGCCAGGCTGGTGTCGAACTCCTGACCTCAGGTGATTCACCCGCCTTGGCCTCCCAAAGTACAGGGATTACAGGTGTGAGCCACCAGGCCCAGCCTACACCACCAGTTTAGAAACCAGACTTTGGCTTCTGCCAAAGGGAGGGTCTGAGAACGACAGGAGTGGGTCAGGAAGATCAATTTAAGAGAAGGCTGTAGGAGACCCTTGAGAGTTGGGACTGAAGGCAAGGTCATAGCAATGGAGATCACCAGAAGTGAGGGGATTTGATTCTGCATTTTGCAGAATGCTAACCCAGCCTGGGTGCTTGGGACTGGATCTGTTCGGGAAAGGCTTGTGTTAGGTCACAGCTTGGGATCGGAGAAAAGCAACACTGGCCTGTACTTGTGAGAACACAGAATGGAAAGGAAGGAAAAGTATGAAAACCAGTCACCACCACCTAGAGCAGCCAGCAGAGGACGCAGACAGAACATTTAGCCAGCAAGACAGACCATCTATGAAAGGAGGATCTGAAGAGGTCCTTTTAGGTAACAGTTGAAGTGGGATGGAAGAGGCCCTTCAAGAAAGTGTTTATCTGGCTCTCTATCCATGCAAATTCTGATTCCGTGGGTGGAAGCTGGGACCTGAGTCTCTATATCTCTAACAAGCTCCCAAGGCGATGCTGATGCAGTGGGTCTACAGATGGCCCTTGGAATGGTGAAACTTTAATGCATGACCAGTGGGAGGAGGTGGTGCTAAGGATGTTGTGGCAAGATAAACATGAACAGCCACGTGACGCCTTGCTTCAGAATCGTCTACCATTTCTTGATGCCTCTGAGATACTAACAGTTATACTGCCCATGTTTCTGCAATTAAGTGGAGCTTGAATCTCCCCTTAAAGCTCAAAACAGTACTTAGAGGATGCTCACTCCTTTCTGTAAGACATGGAGACTCTGGAAGGTTCAGGAAAGGTATAATGAACAACAAAGATGATGATATCGCTTTTAAAAAAATAACAGCTTGATTGAGACGTAAGTCATATACTGAAAAGTTTGCCCTTTTACTTTTGAATCCTATTCCGTGCCCAGCATCGTCCTAAGGACTTTATATTTTATACTTGTGAAAACAGTCATCTCCTCTCTCTAAAAGCAGAAAATGCCAGTATCAGTAGCCACTGGGAAGCCATCCAGAGGAGGGGTTCTCAGCCAAGGCACTGTTTGGTTGTCATAACTGGAGGGGGTTTTACCAGCATCTAGAGCTTCCAACCATCCTGCAAGGTACAGGACAGCCCCTGCGATGAAAATCATCTAGCCTCAAATGTCAACAGTGTCGAGGTTGAAAACAGCTGAACTAGAATTCCGGAGGCTCATCTGGACTTACTATCCATTATCACCCATTTAACAGATAAAAATGGAAAGACTCAAATAATATTTTCTTCAGCGTATTTGAAAAAGAAGCACGGATTCCAAAATACCGTGAGCGCCCAAGAAGCTGCTGCTGTGCCAAGCTGAGTCTTTCCTGGCTTCTCCAGCCTCTACCCCCTTCCACAGCACCAGACCCACGGGAATTCAACAAACACTTGCTGTTTTAGGGGTAAAATAAAGGGTCAGAAAGGTGCTTTAAGCTTCGTAAGTGCCGTAGTTAGAAAACGGCTTGTATCCCCATGTAAAGTCAATTAGCTGGATGCTATCTCTGGCCTTAGCTTACCATCTTACCCTCCACCCTGCTACCTTGCAAATAAATGCCTTTGGTCACAAAGGAGTCCCCAGGAGAGTACAGAGCTGGATTAGTGCAAATTCATCCTCAGTCAGGTGAAAAATAAGTCAAAATACCTGTCCCAAGAGTGACAGAGTCTTGTCAGGGCCACATACAAACAACAGTAACACCATTAAATTATTTTAATGATTACAAAGTCTAGTTGGCTTCTTTTTTCTTTTTTTCCTTTGCAAACTGTGATTAGTCTATTTTTAAACATATTACTGCTTTTCTCCTCCTGAGGTTTTAAATAATGGACATATGCCACACACCTTGAAAATACTACAGGTAAAGTACAAGAGACTCCCTTTTTCAGGTTAAAAACAAACATTTAGGCTAAGAGGCAATGTGGATAATTTCAACTGGATATGCTAAAGGAAATACAGGATTTTCAGTAATCCCATTACTGGGTATATACTCCCCAAAAAAGAAATCATTTTATTATCAATACACATATGTTCAATGCAGCACTATTCCACAATAGCAAAGACATGGAATCAACCTAAATGCCCATCAATGATAGATGGAATAAAGAAAATATGGTATATATACACCATGGAATACTATGCAGTCATAAAAAAGAAGATCATGTCCTTTGCACGGACATGGATGGAGCTGGAGGCCTTTATCTTTAGCAAACTAATTCAGGAACAGAAAACCAAATACTGCATGTTCTCACTTATAAGTGGGAGCTAAATGATGAGAATACATGGACACACAGAGGGGACCAACACACACGGGGACTTTCCTAGGGTGGAGGGTGGGAAATAGGAGAGGATCAGGAAATATAACTAATCAGTAGCTGGCTTAATACGTAGGCGATGAGATAATCTTTACAACAAACCCCCATGACACAAGTTTACCTATGTAACAAACCTGCACTTGTACCCCTGAACTTAAAAGTTAAAAAAAGAGATACTATGATTAAAATAATAAAATAAAATGCAGGGTCTTATCTCACTGGATTGTAGCCATGATGCCCTGGGCTTCTCTTGGTTCTTCCTAGAGGGAATTCATTTTCCAGAGTACAAATAGACTCCACGGGTAAAACAGACCTCAGGTGGACAAACTTTATATTCTGCCAAGCACTTGCATAGAAGGGATGATTCACAGTTTGTTCCAACAAATATGTGAAGTCAAATGTTAAGCATCAAAAACATCTATCTGAGCTGTTAGAAATTATGTGGCTATTGTTCAGAGGACTGTGCATAATGGAATATCCATCAAGGCCAAACAAGGACACCTATCTGGGCCCTGCTCATGAGAAAAGCTGGCAGCATCGTGCTTCTCCACGGAAGACTGATGTAGGCAGAAGCTGCAGCGTGAGCCTTGACATGTGTCACCTCCCTTGGCTACAGATGCATTACAAGAAATTACATGGGATGCTATCAGAAAATTGAAAATCCAACAAGTGTTTCACTTAGTTACTGTAATTCTTCAATGCTATTCCGATCTCGTGCAAATTAGAAGCCACTTATAACTCCGAAGGCTGACAGAAGACTGAATGAGGTTTTCATTATGCTTTTAATAGGTTTATTGGGAAATTTCCTATTAAAAGGTACTTGAGGAGAATGATGTGTTAGATCTCTGGATTAAAAGAGATCTTCAAGAGGTAAGCAAAATGGTACCCTAAATTTGCTACGAAGCACAAGTAGGATGCCCATCTCTGGATAGGAACAAGACGCCTAATCAATTATCATTAACTGAACATTAAAAATAGAATAATTTTCTAATTATGATCCCAGCACTTATGGTTCACGGCATTCTAATGGACGTAATCTGTAGAGTCTAATTTGTTGATCCATGCTATAGGAATACATGCTTCAGAACTAGCGCAAACCAAAAATGGTAGGTGTGATTACAGTGGCTCACACCTGTAATCCCAACATTTTGGGAGGCTGAGGCAAGAGGATCACTGGAGGCCAGGAGTTTGAAACCAGTCTGCACAACATAGGTGTGTGTTTATATATATATAAAATAGCTGAGTATGTCAGTGCACACCCGCAGTCCCAGCTACTGAGGAGGCTAATGTGGAAAGATCGCTTGAGCCCAGGAGTTTGAGGCTGCAGTGAGCAGGGAATGTACCACTGCACTCCAGCCTAGGCAAAAGAGCAAGACCCCGTCTCTAAAAAACAAAACCAACAAACATGCAAGTAAAAAGTAAAAGTTTCAGGTGCATAGACGGTCTTCTACCTCAGAGTCTGGGAGAAACTTTGAGCTTTCCCACATCACCACCACCAATACTGCTGCCACCACCATCCTGAAGTCCTTAAAATTGCTTAACAATTGTTCACATTATATAAGATACATGCAAGATTTGGGGCAATTATCATCCTCCAAGAGAGAACAGAATCACTTAGATGCTTATGGTAAGTGTCCTTTGGCTATAAATAAAGAGCCACTTCTGAATAGGAAAGGGAAGAACAGCAAGTCTATAGAAACATTTTCCTGCACAAACAAGGACAGCCTTCATTTTGTGAGCATTGGGATCACTTCCCAAAAGGAAACCACAATAATGCATTGTGATTTGATGAAATAATACTTCAGACCATCAATCTAACTTATGAACATAATGGTAAATTAAGATAAAGCACTTCTCATCTGGTACACAAACCCATCTATAATGGCTAAGAATATGTTTCCATTAAAACATTAGGTACAGAAAACTCAGCTCTTAACTCTGTTTCCATGGAAACGTGCAATTCAACTTTTCAAGGCCCTCAGTGACAGCTCCTTTCTCTTACATGTTATTCCTGAAGAGCATGTGTAAATAAAAACTTTAAGAGGGAAATCTTTGGATAAAGTGTGGCCCAGACACAGAAGTAAGTGGACCTTACTGGTTTTAACTTCAGCTCCATTATCCCAAATATTTATTTAATGAACTCATGCACTTAACAAATATTAACTATCTACCATGAGCCAAGCTGAAAAAAATACTATGATCATGTTCAGGAGCTGGGAGAAAGGAACTAGAACGAAAATGAAAAACTGCTTCAAGAGTAACAGAGGAAGGAAGAGAGGGAAGAGCTCCTTGCAGTCAGAGAACAACAGGGGAATTTTGAGGAAGCCCTGAAAAATGAGTTGAGTTTTAAACGACAGAGACAGTCTACAGACAAAAAGGAGATGGACAGGAGGAGATCTCAGCTACTAACCGTAAGTGAGAGGAAGTGGAAAATATGGAACAACGTAGGAAAAGGCAGTAATCTGATGCAGATGAGGCCAGGGATTAGAGAAGTTAAATGGATTCCTCATTCACTCATTCCTTCATTCACTCATTCATGTAACCAATAAGTACTCACTCTGTTTCTGGCATTCACCTATGTGCTCATCAAAAGGCAGAGTCACTGTCTTCCTGAAACTTCTCTTCTAGGGGAACTTGGAATGCTTTGAGTGTTTTTCTAAAGAGTGTGCTTTTTTTGGCCGGGTGCAGTGGCTCACGCCTGTAATCCCAGCACTTTGAGAGGCCAAGGTGGGCAGAGCACAAGGTCAGGAGATGGAGACCATCCTGGCTAATATGGTGAAACCCCATCTCTACTAAAAATATAAACAATTAGCCAGGCGTGGGGGTGGGCGCCTGTAGTCCCAGCCACTCGGGAGGCTGGGGCAGGAGAATGGCGTGAACTCAGGAGGCAGAGCTTGCAGTGAGCCGAGATTGTGCTACCGCACTCCAGCCTGGGCAACAGAGCGAGAGTCCATCTCAAAAAATAATAGTAAATAAAAATAAAAAAGGAGAACAGGTTATCACATCTATATCTTCTGCTCTCATCAACACCATCTTTGAAGAGCTTTAAAGATACATCTGCTAAGAGAGAATGATCGAATTCTATTCAATTATTTCCTTTGCCCTTTTCCGCTTTCTTCCTCCTGAGCGGGGAGAATCATGGACATAGCATTTGGATAAAAATGGAGAACAGGACAGGAGAAGGAGAAACAAAAAAAGACACATGAGGAGAAATCAAGAAAAAAACGACCGAGAAAGAGAAAGAGTGAGGAAGACAGCAAAAAAGAGGCTGGTGGAGAAAAGGTGGCACGGCCAAGCCAATCTACATCGTGAACAATCACAGAGGAGAGGAGAAAACTGTTATATGGGTGCTGATAATTTGGGGGATAAATTTTGCACTTCTTCATTGTATTTTTTTGTTTCAAACACCATGCAGAGCCTGAGACCAGTGGGCTCTTGGGATTGAGCAGAGTAATAGTATCTTTTTTTTTTTTTTTTTGAGGCTGAGTCTCGCTGTGTCGCCCAGGCTGGAGTGCAGTGGCCGGATCTCAGCTCACTGCAAGCTCCGCCCCCCGGGTTCTTGCCATTCTCCTGCCTCAGTCTCCCGAGTAGCTGGGATTACAGGCGCCTGCCACCTCACCCGGCTAATTTTTTGTATTTTTAGTAGAGACGGGGTTTCACCATGTTAGCCAGGATGGTCTCGATCTCCTGACCTCGTGATCCGCCCGTCTCAGGCTCCCAAGGTACTGGGATTACAGGCTTGAGCCACCGCACCTGGCCCAGAGTAATAGTATCTTAAATACAAACGCATGACTCTCTTCCGGCTGACCTAGGCTGACCTGGCAGGTTATAAGAGATCTTACTCTTGGAGCGGGTGGTCAAAAGTCTCCTGGAGCATTCCAGATGGAGAAAGTGAGTTGGGCAAGACCACACAGCCAGAAAGCAGCAGAACTGGGATCTCACCTGGGTCTGTACAATGCAGAATTCTGTGTTTCTGGCCGCTTATACTTTATTACTTCCTGAAACGATTGTATCACTCAGGAAAATAACAGTTGCCTCATGCTTAGTTGCCCTGAAAACTACTGATTTCAATGTGCAGAAAGGGGATGTCCTTGGATTCAGTCCTCAGGACTCTGGTCCCTACTAAAGACATAAAGCTTTAATTCATATAAAGCTCACATAGCAGAGCCTGGGACACAATACTGTGCAAAACTGCTACCAATAACAACAGCAATGATAATAATAACAACACTAATAACTATATATAATAATAATAGTAATGGCAGATAACACACTCCAAGATGGTGCCCCACAATCTCTGCCTCCTGATGTTCACACATTTGTATGACTCCCTCCTCTTGAACGTGGGCAAGTCCTATAATTTGCTTCTAACCAATAAAATATAGCCCAGGTGATTGGATGCTGCTCCTTTATTTATTTATTTATTTATTTATTTATTTATTTATTTGAGACAGAGTCTCACTCTGTCACCCAGGCTGGAGTGCAGGAGCACAATCTCGGATCACTACAACCTCTGCCTGCCGGGTTCCAGCAATTCTCCTGCCTCAGCCTCCCAAGTACCTGGGACTACAGGTGCATACCACCAAGCCAGGCTAATATTTTGTATTTTTAGTAGAGATAGGTTTTCACTGTGTGAGCCAGGATGGTCTCGATCTCCTGACCTCATGATTCGCCTGCCTCAGCCTCCCAAAGTGCTGGGATTACAGGCGTGAGTCACCTTGGTGCTCCTATTATTATGTTATCTGACATAAGATTTCATCTTGCTGGCAGATTTGCCCCGGTCCTTCTCTCTCCCCTTCCTGGCTTTAAAGAGACAAACGTGCCACAAATCCTATGACTGCAAGGAACTGAACGTTGCCACATGAGCAGGGATGCGGATCTATACCAGTTAAGCCACCATATGTGAACCCAACCAGGCTGACACATTGACTTCAGCCTTATGAGCCTCTAAAGATGTTAAAACAGTAATGGTATCGGGACTGGCTACCTATGTTACATATGACCCAATACAAAATAAAAATGTGGGACCCCCTTGTTCAAAATGATTTAGAGTTGCCAGAAAGGCAACAGCAGAACATCAAACCAAGTGCAGGGCCCAGCTGGGCAGAGGCCCAGACTGCACACCCATCAAACGGGCCCTGAATCATATGTTGTTAATTTAATACCAATAGGAAAAGTAGAACTAGAACACAAATGCAGGTTGGTTTGACATCAAGGATCAAAAATACAGCTAAGGATTAAACAAATAACCTGTGAGGCCACTAGCCACACCACCTAGGATCAAAGCTTTGCTCTAGTCCTGATAAGCGTGATCATGATGGAAAAGATACTTAACATAACTGAACCTCCGTTTATTTGCATATAAAATGGAGATAACTGTTTGTACATCAAAATGCTGTGAAGGCCTGGTGTAGGGGTTCATGTCTGTAATTCCAACACTTTGGGAGATTGAGGCAGGAGGATTACTGGAGCCCTGGAGTTTCAAGACCAGCCTGGAAAACATAGTGGGACCCTGTCTCTACAAAAAATTTTAAAAATTAGCCAAGTGTGATGGTGCACACCTCCAACTACTTGGGAGGCTGAGGTGGAAGGGTTACTTGAGCCCCACAAGCTGAGGCTGTAGTAAGCCATGATTGTGCCACTTCATTCCAGCCTGGGCAACAGAGTCAGACCCTGTCAAAAACAAAAACAAATAAACAAAAATAACAACAACAACAAAAACACAAAACAATGACCAGGGACAGTGGCTCATGCCTCTAATCCCAGCACTTTGAGAGGCCAAGGTGGGTGGATAATCTGAGGTCAGGAGTTCGAGACCAGCCTGGTCAGCATGGTGAAACCCCGTCTCTACTAAAAATACAAAAAATTACCCAGGCCTGGTGGCGGGCGCCTGTAATCTGAGCTACTCAGGAGGCTGAGGCAGGAGAATTGTGTGAACCCAGGAGAAGGCAGTTGCAGTGAGCTGGGATCACACCACTGCACTCCAGCCTGGACGATAAGAGCAAAACTCTGTCCCAAAACAAAACAAAACAAACAGAAAAACAAAAATGCTGTGAAAGAGAAATAATATATGTTAAGAAGTTAGATCAGTGTCTGGCACATAGTAGGAATTCAATAAATGGCAGATATCTTTATCAACTTAACACCACTGGATATTTTCTATCTAATTATTTACCACTGACAAAATTTGTATGCATCTATGGTAGCTTTAGCAGATTCAGAAAATAATCACCTATTGATGTGATTCATGAAAGTACCTGGATAGAGGAAATATGATAGATTAGATTCTTGAAAACGTCTCGGATCAGAAGCAAAACAAAAAAGCAAGTTGGGAGTTTCCAACAGTGGAGGGGTGATAATTAACAACTCAATTAAAAAAGGCAAATTAAACTTTATGGTTCGTTATCCTCCACTGCTTGGTAAATTGTTTTGCTAGGAGAATGATTAAAAATGATCATTTCACAAAACTGAAATAGCTTCCAAGGAACACAACTATTTTTCAATATTATACAAAGGGTTTCACAGCAAAATAAACTTCCTTGATTAAAAGGAACAGCACTTCTCTGTGTATGGAGAGCCAGCAGTACAAATGTTGGCTTGTGATGCATTAGGTATTTTGGGGGGCTGTAGGAGAATTTTGAAGAGAAACATTTCCTTATGAATAAAACACATCATCATTTCCTTTTGTGCATTTTGTCTTTGTGGGCCCCATAAAGGTTTTTCTGGAATATTACTTGCAAATGTATAATTTCCATTAAATTAGTTTAGACTTGAGCTCTGAAGAAATGCACAGAACTCAGGCATTCATAATAATAGTTTCTAGGAAATCTAAAATATGGTCAGAAAAGAGACATCATCAAAGAGGAAGCACAAGCCCTTATCAGTGCAATTCTCCATGCTTTCTTTTTTTTCTGTAATTGCATCAGTATGTCTCAACTTGTTTCCTACTCTGGAACACCTGAGATATATGGCTCAGACCAATCTGGAATAGGGCTCGACTGGGATTACAGGATGCCTTGGGGGAAGGTTATATCAAAGGCAGAGTCAAGCCTGAACCAAGGCGAGCTGGCATGGTAGTGGCCCTGCTGAAGGAGGGCAGGATATAGGAAACAAGTGCATATTACCTCCGAATCTCCAGGTCTTACTTTCAGAAGACTTCCTCTGATAGATGTATCATCATGAACTTAGCAATGGTCTAACACAGTACCTTAAATAAATGTCAAAAAGGTCAAAACAGGCCAGGCACGGTGGCTCAAGCCTGTAATCCCAGTACTTTGGGAGGACAACGCGGGCAGATCACTTGAGGTCAGGAGTTCAAGACCAGCCTGGCCAACATGGTGAAAATCCAACTCTACTAAAAATGGAAAAATTAGCCATGTGTGATGGCAGGCACCTATAGTCCCAGCTACTGGGGAGGCTGAGGCAGGAGAATCACTTGAGCCTGGGAGGCGGAGGTTGCCATGAGCTGAGATCATGCCACTGCACTCCAGCCTGGGCAAGAGAGCAAGACTCTGTCTCAAAAAAAAAAAAAAAAAGTCAAAACAAGTGTCATCAGCCACAATTGAGAATTTTGTTGTTTAAATCTACTCCCACTTTTTATTCCTTATTATTAGCCACTGTTCCATCATTACCTATTAGTCTTCATGTTTTTTTTTCCCCCAGATATCTTGATTTACCCACACTTAAACACAATGATTTCTTTTAAGTGGTACTTTCAAACTCTAAATATACAGATTAATGTTTTCATCCAAATATCCAATGAATACCCCCCATATTCACATATGACCCTGTTGAATCTGTGATCCCTCCCATTTCCTTTAAAATGATGATGGGATTCAGGACAACTGGCAAAATTTTATATACTCCCACCACTCTTCCTCATTAAAACAAGCTAAATGCAAAATGTAAAAAATAATGATAATACCTGCACTAAATTATATGGTACCCTGTCATCTCATCCTCAGAATGAAGCCTAAAGAGTTTTCATCCTGTCATCTCATCCTCATTCATTCCTCAGAATGAAGCCTAAAGAGTTTCAAAGTAGAGCCAATGCTTTCCAATAGAAAACAACCAGATATTTTAATGCCCGTTCTGAAAACCTCTTCTGTGGGTGCACTGGAATGTCGTCTATATTTTGCTGTTTAGGACCCATTTCTGAATGCTTAGCCAGTCAGAATGGAAGCATGGTTTCTGAAAACCTATCATGGCCTGTCTGAGGTAAGACGCTAGAGAATGGATCCCTCACACAAAAAACAACATACTCTGAGTTCAAGCACAAAGATTGCTGGGCCACAGGGGGCGCTGACAGTTCACAGTTAGTCGCCTTCACCCACTTCCTGCCTGTCCCAGCCCATACCTTCTGAGTAGGGCAGAACTAATGTCATGTCTTTGGTGCCTACCACTCTTGAGAAAGCTTTGGGCTTCCCTGAGCTCACGGGACCAGGCAGATTTATTATGCCTCCCTGGATGGTAGGGAGCTAGTACAATACCCCTAACAAGACATTCATTTACACAAGATTATTTGTTGAATGGATATCCATCAGATACTGTAATCGGTTCTTGGGGTGCAAGATTACACTGAAACCAGACAAATCCTCTTTATCTGGTGCTTGTAGACGTGAATCAAATAGCCATAAAACTGCACGTAAAACTGTGACCACAATATCTGCTGCAAACAAGGGGTGCTGAATACTAAAGAAATTAGGCTGGGCGTGGTGGCTCACGCCTGTAATCCCAACACTTTGGGAGGCCAAGGTGGGTGGACCATCTGAGGTCAGGAGTTTGAGACCAGCCTGGCCAACATGGTGAAACCCTATCTCTACTAAAAATACAAAAATTAGCCAGGCATGGTGGCACATGCCTGTAATCTCAGATACTTGAGGGGCTGAGGCAGGAGAATTGCTTGAACTCAGGAGGCAGAGGTTGCACTGAACCGAGACTGCGCCATTGCACTCGACCCTGGGTGACAGAACGAGACTCCACTTCCAAAAAGAAAGAAAGAAAGAAAGAAATTATAAATTATGTAAAAGAGGAATGTCCCCTACTTTAAGCTGGGGTCTAAACAGTAATTTAGAAGTAGACTAGGAAAGCAAACGTGTGTGTGTGTGTGTGTGTGTGTGTGTGTGTGTGTGTGTGTCTGTGTGTGTGTGTACTAAGGCTTGGGGCACATGAGGCATGAAGCACAGCACAGGCAAAGACCCTGTGGCAGAATAAACCAGGGTATGTTTCAGCAACTGTAAGGAATAACTCTGACTACAAGGTGTGAGCAAGGTGAAGATGCAGAGACAGCATCCTATGTACCACATTAAAGACTTCGGTCTTTATTCAAAGAGCAATGGGAAGCCACCAAAGGGTTTCAGGTAGGGAGTGAAATAAGACATGGATTTTAAACAGATCTCCCCTGACTTCAGTGAAAGAACTAATGGGGAGGGATAACAGTAAATGTAGCATGATCATGGGACTCAAGGCAGGGTTGACTGACACTAACTTAAATCAGGGTGGTGCACTGGGCATGGTGTCATCCCAAGAGGCAGGGAATATAAGTGGCAGAAGCATTTCATTTATTTATTCATTCAGAACCCCCTATTTAGTGCCACCCACATGCCTGATCAGCACTAAAAATGAAGAACGCACGCTCTGCCTCTGAAGTCCACATGCTAGAGAGAGCAACGTGGAAGCCAGTATCAGGCAAGCGAGGAAGATGGCACAATCAACTCTGCAGGGCAGGGGAGCAATCAGGGGACTCTTGTCAGCACAGGAGATGCTAGATGTAGCAATTGATATAATGGTCTGTCTTATAGAGAGCCCCAAGAGAACTGAGCCCCAGCATCACGGAAGTTTTCTCTTCCGTCCAGATACCTCCAGAGAAGACATTTTTAAAATGACATGGAGACTAATAATTTGCATCCTTTGAGGCAGTCTCTCAGAAAAAAATTACATGACATAATACATAGCAGAGACCTTTTGAAAAGCAATAGGTTTTTTTTTTTTTTTTTGAGACACTGTCTCGCTCTGTTGCCCAGGATGGAGTGCAGTGGTATGATCTCGGCTCACTGCAACCTCCACCTCCAAGATTCAAGCAATCTCCTGCCTCAGCCTCCCGAGTAGCTGGGATTACAGGCACACGCCACCACGCCTGGCTAATTTTTGTATTTTTAGTAGAGATGGGGTTTTGCCATGTTGGCCAAGTTGGTCTCGAACTCCTGATCTCAGGTGATCTACTGACCTCGGCCTCCCAAAGTGCTGGGATTACAGGCATGAGCCACCATGCCTGGCAAGCAATAGTCTTCTATTGTCCATACATATCTGATGTATTGGTATGTTCATGTTCATATCCATATGTATATTGTTCTTTGACTCTATTATTATTATTATTATCATTATTATTTTGAGACTGAGTCTTGCTCTGTTGCCCAGGCTGGAGTGCAGTGGCATGATCTCAGCTCACTGCAACTTCTGCCTCCTGGGTTCAAGTGATTCTCCTGCCTTAGCCTCCCGAGTAGCTCGGATTACAGGCGCACACTACCACACCCAGCTAATTTTTGTATTTTTAGTAGACACGGGGTTTTCCCATGTTGGCCAGGCCTGTCTTGAACTCCTGACCTAGTGATCCACCCGCCTCATCCTCCCAAAGTGCTGGGATATAATTTATTTTTACATAGTTGAAAGAGATCTCACTTTTTCCTCCCAAATATACAGTCACTTTTCCTTCCTCTGTTAACTCACAGTCCATGCCACTTTCGCTTATTTGAAATGGTGCCTTTTTACTAGCTTCACATGTACTCCTGGACTACATGCCCCAGCGAGTAACTGAACTTATTCCAGTGGGTACTATACTGGTCAGGAGGGAGAAGGCTATGCCATACCAACGAATGACTCCAAGACTTCGATAAATGAACGCAACAAACATCAATTTCCTGCTCAAATAAAACTAGCTCAGGAATTCAAGCTGTTTCATTTCACCCATGTGGTAACTGTATGTGTGGTATCTCCATGCTGTGGTAACTGCATCATGCACTCCCATGATTCTATACTAGAAGAAACAATGGACAAGTCATACATTTCAGTGAGCAAAACTAGTCACAGAGCTCCACCTAACTGCAAGGGTGCTGGAAATAGAGAAGAGCCAAGGGAATATTTGCTGAGCATTGATGTTGCTGCCAAAAGCGTCCCCATGATTGTGAAATCTTAAAGTCACATACCATCCATGGGGAAAAAGTTTCCAGTGCAATAAGACATTTTCTTCTCCCTCAATTGGTGGTTAAAAGCTAGTATAAAGTACATATGGCTCCTTTGTGAACTAAAGCATGTTAAGCTTCTATTTGGCACAATAAAATAATCATACTAAACAATATATGCTCCTAAAAGCTAATTAAAGAGCAAGCTCAAATCATCATGAAGGCAGATCAGTTTTAAGTAAAGCTTCTTAAGTGTCATTATCCGCCAGACGTGCATGCAAAGTGTTTTGTGAATTTTTTCTTCATCCTATCTTTAACCTCTCAAACAGCCGCCTACAGAGAGCCAGAGAGTGGCAGGAAAATGTGTTAACAACGCCAGCACATGTGAGCCTCTCCACATTTATGAAGGATGATTACATAACTATGATGAGAAGGAACTTTTCTCACTTTCCAAGGAAGGCCAGTGGGGAGGAAATGGGCTTTTATAACTCCAGAGTGATTCAATTAGATTAGTCAGTAAAATACCTTTATGACCAAAGAGAGTAGCAACATGTTGATATGGTGAATCTTGAAAGGAGCAATTCTGCACCTTCTGTCTACACAGTTTTATATACTTGAGAGTCATCTGGGGAGTGGAATAGATTGGAGATGCTTCCCTCTGTTCCAGATGTTCTGGATCAGAGTCTCAGAGGGTGAGTTTCAGAAGCTGCATTTAAACAAATGACTCTAGAGCAAGAGGTAGTAAGTGTTCTAGAAAAGGCTAGATCATAAATATTTTAGGCTTTTTCTGCCATACAATATCTCTACTACTCAACTGTGTTATCGAAGTGCAAAAGCAGCCATTGACAATATGTAGATAAATCAGTACGGCAAAGTACCAATAACATTTTGTTTACCAAAACAGGTGGTGATACACGAGGCTTAGGCTCATAAAGATCTGAAGACTTCTGGTAAATGTGTACACACATATAACTAACACTCCAATCAAACACAGAATATTTCCATCACCCCAGGTAGTCCTCTGGTGCCTCTTCCTAGTTAGAACCCAAAGCTCTAAAGCAATGAGTGTTCTGAACTTTCTCACCATAAATTTTTTTTTTTTCTATTCTTAGGCATCATATAAATGGAAACATAGAGTATGCATGCCTGTCTGGCCTCTTGTGTTCTTTATGATATATATGAGATTCATCCACATCAGTGCATACATCACTGCTGATCTGGTTATGTTTTTTCAATCAAAGAGAGTTGTTGATTGCAAATTTGTCTACAACTATGACTGCAGATTTGTCTATCACTGGCTTTAGTTTTGTCAACTTCTGCTTCATGTATTTTGAAGCTGTTTATTAGTGGCATACATATTTAGGGTTGTTATGTCTTCCTCATGAATGAAGCATTTGAACATTACGAAATGTCTCTTTTCCTCTTTGGTAATACGTCTTGTCCAGAAGTCAACTTTGACAGTAATACAGACACACCAACTTTCTTATCCTTACTATTCATATGGGATATAGGTTTCCACTCTTTTACTCAATGTAACTGTGTCTCTGTATTTCTGACGAGTCTCTTGTAGTCAGCAAATAACTGGTTCTCGCTTTTTATTACAGTCTGACAATCTCTGCTCTTTAAGTGGAGTGTTTAGTCCACTTGCACTTGGTGAAATTATTTCTATGGTTGTGTTTCAAGCTTTTGCATTCTAGTTTTCACATCCATATGTTTAGTTTTATTTCTTGACTTCCTTTTTAATAAGCAAATCCTTTTTGCATTACATATACATTTATGTTTAAAGCTATATTCTATTCATTTTTAGGCACTGTAGGATAAATAATATGTATCCACAAATTATCAGAATCTTTTTAGAGTTCATATTATGTAGCTTCTGTTAAAATATAAAAATCATAATATAATAAAATTGTATTTCCTACTCAGCATCATAAATTTGCATAGTCTTAAATTTTACTACATATTTAACAAACCCAAGAATAAAACTATATCATTTTTATTTTAAAGTATGTTTTTTCCAAGTAAATTAAGTGACAGCATATACATTCATAGTTACCTATGTGTCTACCATTTCAACTATTTTCACTTCTTTATATCAGAGCTTCTTTCTGCTCTCATTTCTTTTCATCTTTGATTATGTCCCTTGCATTTCTTGTGCTGCTGACCCATTTCCTCTACTGTCCTTTAGATTAAAATGTGTTTATTTCACCTAATTTTTAAGAATATTTTTGCCAGTCATATAATTCTGTGTTGACAGTGTTTTTTTGTTTCTTTCTGAACTTTAAAGATGTCATATGATTGTCTTCTGGTCTCCACAGCTTCTACGAGAAATCAGCTATCATTTGTACCATTCATCCCCTGCATTTTATATTTCCCTTTTCATTGGTTGTTTTCAATATTATCTCACTATCTTTTTTTTTTTTTTTTCATCAGTATGACTGATGTCTGAGTCTAGGTCTTTTTTTTTTTTTTTTTTTTTTTTTTTTTTTTTTTGAGATGGTGTCTCGCTCTGTTGCCCAGGCTGGAGTGCAGTGGCATGATCTCAGCTCACTGCAAGCTCCACCTCCCAAGTTCATGCCATTCTCCTGCCTCAGCCTCCCGAGTAGCTGGGACTACAGGCACCTGCCACCACATCCGACTAACTTTTTGTATTTTTAGTACAGGCAGGGTTTCACTGTGTTAGCCAGGATGGTTTCAATCTCCTGACGTCGTGATCCACCCACCTCCCAAAGTGCTAGGACTACAGGCACAAGCCACTGCGCCCAGCATCTTTTTCTTTTTTTTTTTTTTTTTTTTTTAACTCAACCTGTATTTAATCTGATCTGCTGATCTTCTTGGACCTGTAAATGGATGTTTTTTTATTAACTTTGGAAAATTTTCACCATTCTCCTCAGCTGTTTTTTCTATCCTATTCTCTCTCTCCTCCCTCCCTTTGTGCTTTCAATTACAGATATATCAAACCACTTGATATTCTCCCACAGATCTCTGTTTATTTTACTACCTTTGTTTCCTTTTGTGTTCTTCAGATTGAATACTTTTTTGTTCTGTCTTCAAACTCACTAGTCCTTTCTTCTATAGTCTTCAATCTAGTGTTAAACTCTTCAAAAGTGCCTTGCTTATTTCAAATATTTTACATTTCCTTTCTAAACTTTCCATTTGATTCCTTTTTATGATTTCCATTTTTTTTTCCTGGTATCCCTTGTTTATTCATTTAAGTAACACAATCATCTCTTTAAGTCTTGAACATATTTACATTCGTTGTTTTACAGTCATTTCTGATTATTCTAACATCCATGACACATCAGGGTCTGCTTCTGTCTCCTTTATTTTATATCTTGCTGTAGGTCACATGACCCTGTTTATTCATAATGCTTAATAAATTTTGTGGTATGTTGAACAAGATGCAAAATGCATTACAGAAATCCAGATTGTGCTAATAATGCTTTCTTTTGAAAGGTGCTGAGTTTTGTTCATGTAAGTGGTGAAATGACTAGAGTGTCATTTTGATCCTGTTGTGCTAGGTTTTACTCTTTGTCACATGGGTCTATTTCCAGCTTGAACTTACTCATCAGGCATGGTCTTATTCTAGTGGAACTGGAACTTAATCCTCAGCATAGACATTCTGGGGTTTCAACTGATTGCACAAGGTATTGCATAAGGTCTCCCAACTCTGGGTTGCTTGGATTGCAAGTGTCCCAGCACTGCACAGATTCTTGTTTTACTATCTGACTCTGAACCCTGTGTCAACTGATCTCTGATCTCTGGTGAAGTCGGTCACCTTGTGCATGGACAGTCAGCCAAGGACCAGCTGTAAAATTCCATGCAGACTTATGAGCATTCCCCCTGCACATATTCCTCTTTTGCACCACCTGACCTCAAAACCATTCCACTTCAGAATCCCAGAACTCTAGTCTTCAAATCTTCAGCTCAGTGAGAATGTCACTGTGCTTGGCACCACCTACCTGCCTTGCAGCAGAAAAGGGCTCCTGGACAGAAAGCCAGGGCTTTCATGAAGATCAGCTTAGGTATCTCCCTTCTCTCCAGGATCACGGAGCTGCCTTTTGATCAAAAGAGTAGCCTTATATGCTCAAAGAGAGTAGCCTTATATATTTTATTGCTTTCAGTATGAGGACCAACCTAGTGTCAGCTGTAGCATCAAGGCTGGACACAGAAGTCTTCTTAGAGTGATATGATAAAATAAAAACATAACATAAGGTATTAAGGCTGGACACAGAAGTCTTCTCAGAGTAATACGGTAAAATAAAAACATAACGTAAGGTATCATGGCTGGACACAGAAGTCTTCTTACAGTAATACGGTAAAATAAAAACATAATGTAAGGTATACACGATTCTAAATTTTCTAATAGCTGCATTTTATTTAAAAAGTGAAAACAAATAAATGAAATTGATTGAATAATATGTTGAATTTAACCCAATACATCAAAAGATTATTTTATTGCGTAATTGGTACAAAAATTATCGAGATATTTTATATTTATTTTCACAGTAACTCTTCAAATGTGTGCATTTTATAAATATGCCTCAATTTCATCTAGCTACATTTCAAGTATTCAGAAGTACTGAGAAGTCACATATGGCTAGTGACTTCACAGCATAGCTCCAGATATCTTTAAGCACATTAAAATTTGAGAAACACTAGACTCAAGAGGTTTTCGGATATATTTCTAGCACCCCCAAGAATATTAATCAGTGCACGCTTCCCTTATTCAATTCTCTGAAGTGAGAAAATGCTCAGGTCAAAAACTTCCCTTTTCTCCATCAAAAATACAGAAAAAAATTTGTTTTAGGTTTTACAAATGCAAAGCAAAGTAGCTGTTACAAAAGTAGCAAGTCAATGTCACTCAACTGAGAATCTGTTATTAACATCCCATCTCTCCCTGAGTGTTGAACATTTATTTAATTGTGTGACCTTTCTTAGGTCTTGATTTCTAAATCTATGACGTGAACAAAGCCATAAACCGTCCTTGCTGGGATGCAGTGTGGTTTAAAATTGACTGGAGAACAGAATTATGTGAAAAGGTCCTACATGAATCTTCTTTAGAGGTTTACCACCACCTAACCTGCAATTCATTTCTGTAAGGTCAACTTAATTCTCACTTTTGGAATTCAAATCTACGTGTTTCTAAGGCCCACAGACACATCACTTCACATCTTTCAAACCCCTGCCTTGCCTACCTCAGGACTTGGCATATAATGCTCAAACATTCCTTGAATTAAAAGGCCCACATGAACAGAGGGCAATTTTTTTTTAATTAATGGCAACTGGAGCCGGTGCCTCAAAAAGGTGAAACAGAAGAAAAACAATACAGAAAAATAACTTTCTTTAAAAAGAGAGAGATAAAATAATCTGAGATATGGAAGAGCTTTTTTTGGCTTTTTAAACCCAACCCGTTGACTCCATCTAAGGCAGCCCTCCTCATTACTCTCTTACTCCCGTCAAGCCATGTTGATGTCCTTCCAGTTTCTCCAACAGGTCAAACTTGTTCCTGAGGCCTCTGCACTTGCTGTTACCTCTGTCTGAGATGTTCTTCCTGTAGCTGTGGGCCCAGCTTGATTCCTTCCCCCTCTCTAACCTTTAGTGGATGGTCAGGGAGCCTTTCCTGACCATCCTATCTCGATGAACCCCTCCTTGTTTTCTATCTCACGACCACGTTGATTTGTTTTTCCTACTACCTGGCATAAGGCATAACCTGTTTCTGAGATGTTTGCTTCTTTGTAACGTGGCTTCTCAGGAGAGTATAAGCCCCATGAGGGCAGGACCATTGTTTTTAGTGTCTTTTCCTTCCTCCAGCACCTAGCTCTAGCAGACCCTTGAGATACATACATGTTGACTATTATGTGAATGTTATGACTTTGGGTTTTAGAGAGTTCTGGTGTAAAAAAGAACAAAACCTGCTCTAGTGAAAACCAGGGGAGGAGCCAGGCCCCCAGAACATACATATTAAGTAAAGAGACGCATCCCATCATACCTGACCCGGTAGCATGCACATAAATGCTGACTTGGATTACAGTCTGAAGCCATATGGAAGATAGTTTGGAACTTGAGTCTACCATGTACTATGTCTGTGATCTTGCGCATATTACATAACTGTCTTTGTCTGATTCCTTCTCCTAAAATGGGACACTGGAAGTACCTACTTCACAGAGCAGTAAAATTTAAATTAAAAAAAAAAAAAAAAACACCAGACTTGGCATATAGTAAACATTCAGTGCATGGCCACTATTAGCTATGTTGACTGCCAGAAAGTAAATTTCATGGCACCAGCAGGAAGGTAAGAGAGGGCTAATACCAATGGCCTGCGAAGGTGAGGTCACCGTTGCTTGATGTGTTGGCAGTCTCCACTATCATCTGGAAACTTTGAATGAAGTCGCTCTCATTTGTGGGTGAATTTTCCTTTTTTGGTGTAATTCTCCATTACATTTCAAATGGGTTATTTAATCCCTAGGATTTGATTTCCTGGCTGAAGTGGAAACGAAAATGCAAGTAAATACCATATTGGAAATCTGACTGTTCAATGAATCACAGAATTCTTTTCTCATTTGTCATAGGAAAGGATGAAGTTCAAGTTGTTAATAAGACAATCAGACTAAGCTCCTTGAGAAGCAATTATTATGGAAGACTATCCCCCCGTTCCTTATAGCTTTACCATTTTAATACTGAAAGGTATTTAACTGGAAATCACTTTTTTAAATAGCAGTCTCATAATCCTTCAGAAATCTCTCCCCGGCAGTATCAGTAGGAAGGTTTGTACATCTCACAATACAATGGGGAGGAAAATAGCCTACCAACCCTTTGCCACGGATCTGTGAGAACATCCCACAGAGAGCCAACCGCGGATGATAATTGCATTACTCTATTTCCTACAAATCCTGATCAACCAGAACCATCCATCCAGGTTAGGCACACACTTCTGCTGACTACGAGCAGCTCCCATGGCCTTTTCACCCTGGATTCAGAACCTACGATGAGGCTGCATCTGCTTTTGGTGCACGTTTCCCATGAATTTAATCCTTGACCAACGAGAAGTGCACTCCAGGCATATGGCATTCACGGTGTTTAACTCTCCAAGGGTTATCCTCAGTTTAGGGCCTCTCGTAAAACATCGAAGTGCAGATACATATGAGGCTGATCCTGGAAGGCCTCGCCACGTACTCAAAGCAGACAAACAAGATGCTCTCTCCTGCCCCTGGCAAACACGAGCATCCCCAACACGTGTTCTATTGCTTTCCCTATCTCAACAGGGGAGACAAACGCCCTCTTAAGAAGACCCACCTCTTCTTCTCCTCCGTCTAGTGACTTCTATTTATACTTTCATATGAGAAAAGCACATTGTAATGATTGTAGGGAGCTTAAGGATCTGGGGGCTGGTCAAAGAAAAAGATATGACTGAAAGAGGAGGTAACACATGCACAGGCAGCTGCACAATGTCCCTTATAGCATGAGACTATCCAGAGGCGTGTGTGAGCAAGTCGTCATCCAGCAGTGGATGTAAGAGGAAGGGAACCCTGAGGAGGGGATTACTTGTCTAGATGATGTCATTCAGCAGCTCCTTGGGGAGTCTCTGGGTCAAAGGCCTCCAGAGGGGTGGGGCAACTTGGGGCCTTGTAACTACAAAGCCCTATCTCACCAAATGGGTAAGGCTGGTGAGGCTTTGTGAAATACGCAAAGCTGGCTGGTTGTAGATGGTTAAAAATCTATTCGTTCGGGATATTTAAAAAAAAATAATTGGATATATTAAAAAATTGAATTGGGGCCAGGCACAGTGACTCATGCCTGTAATCCCAGCATCTTGGAAGGCCAAGGCAGGCAGATCACTTGAGGTCAGGAGTTTGAGACCAGCCTGGCCAACATGGCGAAACCTCGTCTCTACTTAAAAAAAAAAAAAAAAGCTGGGCCTGGTGGTACGTGCCTGTAATCCTCACTACTCAGAAGGCTGAGGTGGGAGGATTGCTTGAACCCTGGAGGCGGAGGTTTCAGTGAGCCAAGATCATGCCACCACACCCCAGCCTGGGCAACAGAGAGACTGTCTCAAAAAAAAAAAAATTGAACTTGGCATCAGTGGGCTTTCCAGCTACCACGTCTCAGCCTGGAGTGAAGAAATACCCCAGCGTTCAGTCCCTAGAGGTCATCATCTTAGGCTCGTTTACATTACTATAATCAAATCCCACAATACAAAGGCAATGACTCCAATAGCAGAGGGTCAGCTCTGAGACAGAGTGAAAACTTTCACTTTGGGGCTATAACTATAAGCTTCTGTAGGGCCCAGGTGCCCAGGGAGACTGAAGACTCCCTTCACAGGAAGCTGGGTGGCACAGGAGAATGTGGACCCAGCATGGACAAACTGTCCAAGATAAAAGGGAATCTAGTTTCAGTTTTCGATGCCAAATACCTCTTAGTAAAATGTGGACAAATAATACAAACTCTGTGGTGCAAACAAAACACCTAGAGGGGTGAGTTCCAGCCCGCGAGTCACCAGTCTCCAGCCTCTGTCTCACACTTGAGGGTAGCTAGAAACCAGTGAGCTCCCCATGAAGGGAATGCACCTTTCCAGGCAAGCAAGAGTTCATTTTTTTAAGCTGTGTATTCTTTTCTCCTTGCATTTTTTTCTTGTGATATAATATACCTAACATAAAATTTACCTTTTAGCTATTCTTTTTTTGAGGGAGTCTCGCTCTGTCGCCAGGCAGTGGTACAATCTCAGCTCACCGCAACCTCCTCTTCCCAGGGTCAAGAGATCCCTGGACCTCAGTGTCCTGAGGAGCTGGGATTACAGGCATGTGCCAACACGCTGAGCTAATTTTTGTATATGTTGTAAAGATGGGATTTCGCCATGTTGCCCAGGCTGGTCTTGAATTCCGGAGCTCAAGTGATCCGCCTGCCTCAGCCTCCCAAAGTGCTGGAATTACTTTTAACTATTCTTAAGTGAATAGTTCAGTGGCATTTAGTACGTTCACAATGTTATGCAGCCATCGCTGCTACCCTTTTCCATAATTTTATCATCTTCCCATAATGACACTCCGAATCCACTAAACACTAACTCCTTATTCCTCCCACTTCAGCCCCTGGTAACCTCTATTCTATTTTCAGTTTCCATGTATTTGAATACTTTAGCATCCCTAGAAGTGGAACCATATAATATTTGTCCCTTTCTATCTGGTTTCTTTCACTTAGCATAATGTTTGCAAGGTTCATCCCTATTATAGCACATGTCAGAACTTTATTATGGTTTAATGGACAAATGACTTTCATATGTGCCAAGTCTTATTTATTCATTTATCCATGGATGGGCATTTGGGTGGTTTCCACCTTTTGGCTATTGCAAATAATGCTACAATAAACACTGGTATACAAGTATCTGTCCAAGATTCTGTTTTCGATTCCTTTGGGTATATTCATAGGAATGGAAATGCTGCATCATAAGGCAATTTTAGGTTTAGCCTTTTGAGGGATCTCCTAAAATTCTGTAATGCTTCCAAAGTACCTCCCTGAGTTATGCAAACATTTTCTTCTGATAGCCATGTGTGTTAAAATGCTAATATTCTCCAGAGAACAGCAGTTTATATATTTCCAATAGTTTTTTTTTCTTATGGTTTGCTGAAAAATTGTTTTATTTTTCTACTGGTGGCATTTCAGTCTTTTAAACTAATATCCTTTCTACTTATCCTGAAGCTTATTGGCAGTAGCTTTGGTGCTTTAATCAGAGAGTATATTTTATACACACACACACACACACACACACACAGACACACAGGTCACATTCTGTAACCCGGCAGAATGGATGACAAAGGTCCTATGGCTTTTTCTTCCCATTAACTAACAAGATAAAGTTACTCCCTTCCCCTTCAATAAGGGAAGAGCCAGTGAGCCCCAGGGTGCTGACTCAGCATATTGGCCTCCTACTGTCAGTCAATCATTAACAGGGAGCGGATGTCTCAAGGAAGGCCCAGTCAGCACAATATAAGCCCGGATGTGACAAATAGCCCATGCAGGGATGAGGCTCCATGGCAGGGTATTATGTCTTCAGAGATTAACTCGAATGAGAAAGTGGTGAAAAAAGCAAAGAAAAGGATTAGGGAATTCATAAAATGCATTTGTTCATTCAATAATTCCCAGCAGGTAGAAAGCTCCTTCAAAAATATGTGTGTGAGTGTGTGTGTGTGTGTGTGTGTGTGTGTGTGTGATCTTTTAGACACAAGGTTCTGTTATAAATAACATAAATACACAAATTATTGAGGACTCTTCCCCACTGTCAAGAAGCTCACAGACTAGCAGAGGAGATAATCAGGTGGTTAATTAAAAGAAAAAAAATAAAAAATAACAAAAAGGGCCGGACACAGTGGCTCACGCCTGTAATCCCAGCACTTTAGGTCAAGGTGGGCAGATCATTTGAGGCCAGAAGTTCGAGACCAGCCTGGCCAACATGGTGAAACCCCATCTCTACTAAAAATACAAAAATTAGCTGGACATGGTGGTGTACGCCTATAGTCCCAGCTACTTGGGAGGCTGAGGCAGGAGAATTGCTTGAACCCAGGAGGCAGGGGTTGCAGTGGGCGGAGATCATGCCACTGCACTCCAGCCTGGGTGAGAGAGTAAATGAAACTCCATCTCAAAAATAAAATAAAATAACAAAAAGAGTCATTGAGTACTAACTCTGTCTTAGGCATTTTATAGGTATTGCCTCACTTAATCCCACAGTCATCCTATAAAGATAGGTACCGTTAGTTACTCCTTCTTTTACAGAGGAAGAAACGGTCTGAGAGAGATCAATGAACTTGTTCACATTCACCCAGCTGGTAAATGTAGAAAGCAGACTAGCCCTGATACCCTTGACCTTAAGAGCTCCCCACCTGTTAATCACCATGCTACACTAAGCTCCCAAAGGAACAGTTGTCCCCACTGAGTTGAGCCTTAGAAGGATGAGCAGGAATGCTCCCTTGGACAAGGCAGACACAGTGTACAAGCAAATGGAGTGACAAAGTCAAACATGCCAAGAACAAAAGGTTAATGTGGCTGGATCATTCTTGGAGGCTAGGATTTGGGGGTGCTGGGTATGGGCAGTGGCCTGAGATGAAGAGAAGCAGGTAGGATCCAGGATTTCAAGCATCATCATTTTCCCTGGTGTTTCTCCAAAGGTGGTCCACAGCACACTCAGCACACTGGAGGTGACCCACCATGTACACAGGCCAGCTTACATCACACTCACTGGGGCACCTTGTAAAGAATACAGACTCCTGAGGCTCCCACAGACACATTAAGTCTGTGTATCAAAGCAGAGTCTAGAGTCTCTGTTTTGATCAGCTCTCCAGGTGTGTCTTGTGCACCCT
Source organism: Macaca mulatta (assembly GCF_049350105.2). Classification (NCBI taxonomy): domain Eukaryota; kingdom Metazoa; phylum Chordata; class Mammalia; order Primates; family Cercopithecidae; genus Macaca; species Macaca mulatta. The sequence goes on along the minus strand of NC_133425.1, from coordinate 7,394,386 downwards.
GAAGCTCCCATAAACCTGCAGTACATGTATTTTGATGGGTTGGCAGGGCTGTGCCTGGACATACAGGACACACTGGGTGCACACTCCCAACATGCCAGTTGGACAGGAAGATTTATTTTTTATCAGGATATGGTTGATTGTAATATTAGGACACACATGGATAAATCATAAAGTAGAATGTAAAATTACAAAATGCATTCACGTAAGATGAAGTGTGAAAGCTCTAGGAAATAATAAAAAGAAATCTGCAGGAAGAACAAGCTGTTTCACACGACAGCCCCAGACCTCCTTGTCCTCTCTACTCTTCACCAGCCCCCACCATAAATCCAGAAGCATGCGTTCTGTACACCAGAAACATTTGGATGAAAAAGAGCGAAGGGCTGCAGTGAATGTTAGCAGCACCAGAACTGACGTCTTATACAGAGGAGAAACACAGGGACAGATCTGAGTTGCTAAAAGGTTACTCAGCCATCCAAATTCAGAGCCACAAGCAAGAACAACACACAAGAGGCTGAGAAGGAAAGGCAAAATTAATATTAATAATTAATAACAATTATTATAAGCAGCTAATATACTCACTGAGCCAAAATGATTTCTTTATATAATCCTCACATAAGAAATATGGTGTAGGTTTTACCAGTATACCTATAAAACCTATGTGGAAACTGAGGCTCAGACAAATTCTATGACCCACCCAAGATCCCATGACAAGCAAGATGGCAAAGAGGATGCCATTCACTCCAGTGCCCCCTTGGGAAAGCACAACATGGGAAATTTGCTTACAAAGAGATTGGAATCCTCCAACATTGCTGATGGGAATGTAAAATGGGGTGGTTGAAGTGGGAAACAGTTTGCTGATACCTCAGTAAGTTAAACATAGAGCTACTGCATGATTCAGCAATTCCACTCCTAGGTATGTGCCCAAAACAACTGAAAACGTGTACTCAAACAAATACTTCTCCAAAAATACTCATAGCAGCTATTTACATCAAGGAAATGATGAAAACAAGGCAAATGCTAATGAATGGATAAACAAAATGCGGTCTATCCATACAATGAAATGTTATTCAGCCATAAAAGGGAATGAAGCACTGGTATGTGCTACCACTTGGCTGAACTTCAAAAAAAACACTATACTAAATTAAAGAAGTTGGACACAAACAGACACATGCTGTATGAATTCATTTACATGAAATATCTGAAATAGGAAAATATCTATGTAGAGAAATCAGATTAGTGATTGCCAAAGGCTGGGGCAGAGGAGAAGGAATAAGAGTGACTACTTATTGGATACAGGGTCTCCTTCTGGGGTGACAAAAATGTCTTAGAACTATGCCTCTAATCCTAGTGTTTTAGGAGGCTGAGGTAGGATCGCTTAGGGTCAGGAGTCTGAAACCAGCCTGTGGATACCCTATGGAATGATTTGAGTCACAAAAATTATGACAATATTAGATTATAACTCACCCTCAAAATAACTATTGAGTCAATAATGATATAAACACTGAAAAAATAAATGGAGGAGAATGAAAAATGCTTCCTTACACAAGTGTTCCAATTAATACATGTATAGGGCATGAGAGGAAATTGAAAATCACCATTAGGCCATCAAAGTAATAAATTAGGATACTTTTAAGTTCAAAGGTTAAAAACAATCTTACCGTGAAGAAACTTGGCAAATGCCTTCTCAACTAAGTGATCAAGGCTAATATCAGTAGTAAAAAGATACACAGACATCGTTGACCCTCCAGTGTGATCTGCTAAGGACACATCACTTTCGTGGCATCCTTTCCAATAACACATAAATTCATTCTAATCAGGGTCAAACAGCAGATAATCCCAGCTGAGAAATATCCCTTTAAAAATTATAAAATTAATATTAATAATTAATAACAATTATTATGAACAGCTAATATTCATTGAGCCAAAATGATTTCTTTATATAATCCCCATCTAAGAAACATGGTGTAGGTATTCTCATTATATCTATAAAACCTATGTGGAAACTGACACTCAGACATATTATATGACTCACCCAACATCCCATGACAAGCAAAATCAAACGTATCAAAATCAGGAAAGATCAAAACAAACAAACAAACAAACAAACTGAGGAATTGTCACAGTTTCACAGATTGGAGGGAACTAAGGTACAATGGTCTGAACGTTAGTGCCCTCCCCATATTCACACGTTGAAACCTAATCTCTAATGTGATGGCATTGGGAGGTGATTACGTCATGGGACCAGAGCCCTCATGAGTAGGATTAGTGAAGAAGACAGACAGACAGATAGAGAAAGAGAGAAAGAGAGAAAGGAAGAAAGGAAGGAAGGAAGAAGAGACACAGAAAGAGAAAAAAGGAAGTAAGGAAGGAAGAAAAGACAGAGAAAGAGAGGGAGAGAGAAAGAGAGGGGGAAGAGAGGGAGAGAGAAAGAGAGGGGGAAGAGAAAGAGAGACAAAGAAAAAGAAAGAAAGGAAGGAAGGGAAGGGAAGGGAAGGGAAGGGGGAAGAGGAAGGGAGGGAGGCAGAGAGGGAGGGAGGGAGGGAAGAGGGAAAGAAGCAAAGAAGGAAGGAAGGAAAAGGAGAGGAGAGAAGAGGAGAGGAGAGGAGAGGAGAAAAGGGGGGGAAGGAAGGAAGGAAGGAAGGAAGGAAGGAAGGAAGGAAGGAAGCAAGGAAGGAAGGAAGGAAGGAAGGAGAGGGAGAGAGAGACAAAGAGAGAAAGAGGGAGAGAAGGAGAAAGGGAGAGAGAGAGAGAGAGGAAGAAAAGGAGGCGGAGGTGGAGGCGGAGGTTGCAGCAGCAGCAGCCACTGCCGCCATCCAAGACAGTTACCTTGACCCTTACACCATGTGATGACATGGCAAGAAGATGCCATCTATGATCCTGGAAACCAGCACTTGCCAAACATTGAATCTGCCAGTATGTTGATTTTGGACTTTCCATCCTCCAAAACTATGAGAAATAAATTTCTTTTTAAAAAATCTACCCAATGCGAGGTATTTTGTTATAGCAGTCTGAATGAACTGAGACATAAGGTGATATGGCAACTAAAAACAATGTGGAAAAATGGAATAGATCGTGGAAGAATAAAAGAACCGGAGTAAAATCTTGTAAACTCAGTGAAGTATATATTTCAGTTGACAGCATGGTCCTAATGCTAACTTATTAGTTTCTATTATTGTTTTATGGTGATGTAAAATGTTAATATTCAGAGAAGATGGGTAAAGACTATACAAAAATTCTCTGGACTACTTTTGCAACTCTTCTGAAAGTGCAAAATTATCTCAAAATTTTTTAAAATTATTTATAGCTGCTCCTTCAAAAGTTACAGATGTCCATCTTGTGTACTTACTAGAAATATTTCGCTTTATTACCAACAAAATTACTCTGCTTTCACTGTGTTTAGAAGAAAATATTTAATCATCATGGTGGGAAGGAAACTAGATCATTAAGGGATGTAGAATACATAAAAAATCTCAAAGAAAACTTGACTATGTATTTTTTCCAAATATTTTAAAGCTAACTCCTCTTAGATGGTGTCTTACTCCATTTTGTGCTGCTATAACAAAATAGCTGAGAATGAGTAATTTATAAAGAACAGAAAGGTATTTCTCACAGTTCTGGAGGCTGGGAAGTTCAAGACCAAGGTGCCAGTAGACTCAGCTGTTGAGTGAAAGCTACATCCTCCAGAGGAGAGGAATGCTGTGTCTTCACAACGCAAAAGGCGGAAGGCCAAGAGAGCCAAATGCTACCAGAAGCCTCTTTTTACAAAGGGCTATATCCCATTTATGAGGGAGGAGCCATTATGGCCTAATCACACCTGAACGGCCCCACCTCTTAATCCTATCACATTGGCAACACCAGAATTTTGGAGCAGAACCATTCAAACCATGAAAGGTGATCTAATACTGTACGGTGAACATAATTGTTCTTTTTCTGATCACTTGAGATGTATGACAAACTTGGAAAGGAAGGTGAAACCGTCTTCCGAGTTTTAAAGGTAACTGTCATGCATTTTTTGTATGTTTAGCATACTTCCAAAGATGTCCACAAATTCACAGGAATTTACACACTCAGAGTAATTTGTGGCTTTAATTCTTTACCCCCTGAACGCTCACCCTTCTCATAGGGACTCCCTTTCGTTTCAGTCTAGCTTACCCAAGAATGGAACTCAGCATCTCAGCCTTTATTTATCTACAACTACTCCAGGAAGGCTTTGGTGAGAGCATCCGACTTAACTGTAGTTTGGAGTTGCAGAGGAATTTTTAATCTTGAACACGCACCCTATTCAGAATTAGATGTTTAAATACTCTAGCTCTTGAAAGGACTTCTAGCATCTGCCAATGAAGATTATCTCAATATCTTTTACTGTAGAGCCTCCAGTCTCTCTCTCTCTCTGTCTCCCAATTTCATCTCATCTCTTCTCTGCTGTCTCACGTCTCTAAGTTCCTAGTAATATCTTATTAATGGGGGTTCTGTTTTCTCGCCTGTCAGCTGAGGTACGTGTACTTGCAAATAAGAAGAAGCCCAACTCAAACTTGATTAAACGGCAACGAAAGATGCTGTCACACATAACAGGAAATCTAGGCACTCTAGTATTCATACAAGCTAGCAGATGTTTTTAGTTTCAGAAGTTCCTCTTCACTCTGCTCCTCTCCTCACCTGCGCTGGCTTCATCTCCAAGCAGGTGGGTAAGTGGCTGCTGCAGTTGTGGTTATCATATACATGCAAGAAAATCTCCACTGCAATGCATGGTAATATCTTCCTACAGCCTTCTTGGTAATAAGAAAACTTTAACAGCTTTTTAAAAATTATTGTTATACTTTAAGTTCTGGGAAACATGTGCAGAACGTGCAGGTTTGTTAGGTATACACGTGCCATGGTGGTTTGCTGCATCCATCAACCTGTCATCTACATTAGGTATCTCTTCTAATGCTGTCCCTCCCACAGCCCCCCAGCCCCTGACAGGCCCCGGTGTGTGATGTTCCCCTCCCTGTGTCTACGTGTTCTCATTATTCAATTCCCATTTATGAGAGACGACATGTGGTGTTCAGTTTTCTGTTCCTGTTAGTTTGCTGAGAATGATGGTTTTCAGCTTCATCCATGTCCCTGCAAAGGACATGAACTTATCCTTTTTTATGGCTGCATAGTATTCTATGGTGTATATGTGCCACATTTTCTTTATCAAGTCTATCATTGATGGGCATTTGGGTTGGTTCCAAGTCTTTGCTACTGTGAAGACTGCAGCAATAAACATAGGTATGTATGTGTCTTTACAGTAGAATGATTTATAATCCTTTGGGTATTAGAAAGAGATATTTATATCTTGCTAGTGCACATAGTATTATTTTCCTATTCCTTAACAAATCTGTGTGGGCCAGGAGAATACCACAGCTCCAGGAGGGCAGAGGCCTGAGACCCTGGAGATTATCATATGTAATTTAGACCATGAATTGGGGAATTATGACCACAAGACAAACCCAGCCCACTGTGTAGCTTGGTAAATAAACTTTGCAAATAAACAATAAGTAGTTACAAGAAAGATTATTCGGCCCACAGGACAAAACTCCTGGCTCTTTATAGAAAAAGTTTGCTGACCGCTAGCTTAGAGTAATGAGATGCTATACTTGGAATTTATCTCAGCAATCTTATACCACCTGGCTGCCACGCAAGGATAGAGGGAAAAAAAAATGGATGTTATGCAGACAAGTACAGATCTCACTGTAGCCCAGCCCTTGGGCTAACCAACATGCACAAATCCATTAAAGGGCTACTCTATTAAGACATCCTCACTATTGCATATGGCTTCAACTCACTTTATTTTATATAATTATCCTAATAATAAATACCTCCTTTTGCCTTTTCTGTGGAAAAGTGTAAAGCACGCAATCCTGTGCAAGCCTTTTATTCGTACTTATTAAATTCTAAGGGGCAGTGAAATCCTAAAACTTGAAATTTATGCTCCACATTATGCCAACTATTTCTTACAAGAATTCTAGTTAGGTAGGAGACTGGCAGGATGCATTTACGGGTCCTGACAGGATGAAGAAAAAACAAAACGGCAGGAACTAGTAAATGGTGATGAAAGCAATACCCAGATACCCTCACTGCTAATTAGCAGAAGACACCCACTAGTGCTAGGACAGTTTACCAATGCCATGCCAATCACCTGGAAGTTGCCACCCCTTTCCATGACAACAACCTGGCAGTTACTGTTCCTTTCCTACAAAGTTCTAAATAACCCACCCCTTAATTTGCATTAACTTGTCCCTTAATTTGCATTAACTTGTCCCTTAATTTGCATGTAACTGAAAATGGGTATAAGTGGGTATAAATATAGTTGTGAATAGCCCATATGTGGCCGACTCTTGGTGCAGTGCCTATGAGTTAGCCCTCCTCTGCAAGGAGCCATATCATTCAATAGAGGATTGCTGTCTAACACCACCTGCTTGCACATGAATTCTTTTCTAGGTAGGCCAAGAATCCTCCCAGGCTAAACCCCAACTTTTGGACTTGCCTGTCCTGCATCACCAGCCATTAGTCATCCTAAACATTAATACATTCTAACATACATTTCAAAGGGGTTTGCTGCCAACAGACAAGGCAAGCATATCATTATTTGCTTATAAAAGTATCAGAAAGATACTCATAAAACAGTATCAGAAAGACTGAACTAAAGGCAGTGTTAGTAGTCCACAAGTTACACCCCTCTCCAAGAAAACTTTTATGCCATTGATTCTCATTGGCAAGTTCCATTATGAAAATGAGAAATAAACAACTATAAATATAACTGCAGCAACTATTGCCTAATTATACTGTAAGTAATGAGATCCAAAAAGCTACGTACACACAAAAAGGTGATGCTCATGCTAGAATTTTCTCACTGCCTTCAATTTCAAAGGCAGTCCAACAATTTAATGCCACATGAGATATTATTCTTAATTGCATAAGATGGAAATAATATTCATCAAAGACTCTAACTGTAAAATGGCCAACGACAGAAGAATTTCCTCACTGAAATCAGATGAGATATCACTCTTAATTGCATAAGATGGAAATAATATTCATCCAAGAATCTAACTGTAAAATGACCAGCAAGAGAAGAATTTCATCGCTGAAATCAGATCATTCTGTAATAACACAAAACTTTTTTCTTTGTGAATATGAGAGATGAAGGGAGAAAAAAAATAATGAGTACATACCTATCTAGAGATTGACAACTGGAAAGAATGGTAAATAAAGACTTTCTCCCCAGGTGGCAGTAGTTTGAATAGTCATGCTTAGTCCTAAGTGAAATAAATCTCTTTGACAGAAACCCGCTCTATTTAGAACAGCTGGATACCAGCCCTAGGGTGTCAGATCATAATAATGAAATGTCATTATTATGCTGCTGGGGATACAGGTTTCTCTGGGATGGGAGCAAAGGAGAATGGCCTGGCAGTGGAATAATAGATGTAAGGAGACACAGGGACCACGGCCTCTCCGACTCCTTCAAATCAATTCAAGACAACAAACATTCCTAGCGCATGTTACATGCTAGGCATTCAGCCACTCCCATACTCCAAATGTGGGTGAATCCCAAGGTCCAGTTTCAATTTCTTCTTTTCTCCCTCTTCATACCCCTATGGTGTCCTTAGTCTTGCTCTCCACTGTGAGGAACAGAGGGCACGACTTCAAGACCTCAGTATCAACAAATGTGGAGACAGGCAATTTCTGCCTTTGCTTCAATAGCTGTGTCTCTGTGATGCTTCTGGTCATCTCACCGTGTCCACAGGATGGCTGCCACAGTACCATCAACAAAGCCACACAAAACCTTGCACTTTTCATCACCCAGAAAAATTTCCTTTTATGTCGCTGTCGTTCTTCTGGCTCTTTACTTCCCTGAAGTAGTATTAAAACTCACACCAGTATCATAGCCTCATGGTGGCTATGTTGACGCTTAACCTTGGATTTGGCCACATAACTTGCTTTGGCTAATGCGAGGTTACAGGAAGTGATGTGAGCAGAAGCTTAAAATGTCCTTTTGCAATCAGCCTCACCCTCTTGTCCGTCTGTAATTCACCAAGAGAAGAAAATGTCCAAAGAAGTCTGATCCAAGGAGAATGAAAGACACCAGGGCAGATGTGAACTCAACTTGCATCTTGGAGTCTGCAATCCAGTCCGGACTAGCCACATAGCTCTCACATCCTTACTCTTCTATAGACTCGTGAGTAAGCAAAGTATGTGAGGAACTACACTTCAGGATGGTTTGTAACATAGAACCATGGTGGCAATAGCTGCCTGATAGATTTTTCTTGGCTTCAGTGGTGCTTCCTTAACACTTCTAGGCCCAAATGAAGTTATAAATGCAAACGATAAACAGGACAGACTTAAAAGCTGATGCAGCAAATTACTTTCCAACATGTTCCAACTCCCCTCTACGAAGATTTCCAAACCAGTCAAACCCGCTCTGATCTCTCAGATGTAACATCCTCCGAACACCTGCTAAGTATTTCACTCAGACACCTCCCTTCTTTATATCAAACTCTGGGCAGGTAAAAATTATTCCACTCCATCTCTTATCTCAGAACTTGCTCCCTGTCTTTTTTCTTTTCTTTTCTTTTTTTTTTTTTTTTTTTTTTTTTTTTGATATGGAGTTTTGCTCTAGTCGCCCAGGCTGGAGTGCAATGGCACAATCTCAGCTCACCACAACCTCTGCCTTCTGGGTTCAAACGATTCTCCTGCCTCAGCCTCCCAAGTAGCTGGGATTACAGGCATGCACAACCACGCATGGCTAATTTTTTTATTTTTAGTAGAGACGGGGTTTCTCCATGTTGGCCAGGCTGGTCTCGAACTCCCGACCCACGTGATCTGCCCACCTCGGCCTCGCAAACTGCTGGGATTACAGGCGTGAGTCATCACGCCCTACCTCTGACTTCTTTAATGCACCTTTATAACTCAAGTGACTGCTACTCAACATGTCAAGGTAAACTTTTATTTCTCTATTAGAATGCACATATTGAATAAACATTTGAAGTACCATTTACTATATTCATTTATTGAACACTGACAAGATTCCAGACACTATTCTCAATTCTTACCTGCATTTCATCCTATAACCCTTACAGTAGACGTTCTTAAAGTCCACAAAATGTATTATCTTCTTCATAACAATGAAGAACTTAATGGTTGATTGGCTCCAGCTAGATAATTGGTCTGGAATATACCAGTTATTGGCTTCAAAACCACTCTTCCACTGGGCCAAGTGTTTTATGTGAAATATTTCATTCAATCTATAACATCAACGACTTTTTTTTGTCAGATCAGTAAATGGAAAATGAGAGAGATTAGGTTTTAACGATTCTTTAATAATCACACCTTTAGCATATGTTTCTTAAGTCCAAAACCACTTCTCCTCTGGGCCAAGTATTGTATGTGAATTATTTATATCAATCCATACACTTATCCCTTTTTATCAAATCACTTAAAAGAAGATGAGTTTAGATGGTACTGATTCTTTAGTAATCACACCTCTAACGTATGTCTGAATTTCTGAGCCCACTACCTACATCCAAACAATGTTTAAAAAGTCTTACTTTGTTTCTTCTCATTCCAAATCATTCTGCATTTTGCCCCAGAATTAAACTCCTTAAAATACTGCCTTCATCGTCACAGTTTTCTCCTGCCCTGCCACCACCAATGACTCACATTAGAAATATCCAGTTTATTTTGATGAGACTTCTGTCAAAAACCACAGTCCTGGGGTTTTGCTCTATAACTCCAATGGGACGTGCCTATAAGAAGATTCCATCACACACTTAATATCCTTTTAAGAAATTCACTGACAAAGTGGGTGAAAGTAGGATGACAAACTTTCTTAGAAACTCCTTAACTCAAAAGGTTTTGGTGGTTTCATAGCCCACCTTGTGTATCAGGTAAAGTCCAACTTTCTTATTCAAGGGCTTCAAGAAAATAAGCCCATTCCAGTTTACCACAAAACTAGTTCTAACAAGACAACTGATTGAGTCTTAAGAAAGAATGTTGTCCCAAGGCTGATATGAGACCTGTATATCCAACAATGGGGCGACGTTGCATTTCTGTTCTGACTGGTAAGACATCTGTTCCAGCAAGTCAGTGTATGTGGCGTACTTTCCATTAAGAATTATGAATATCATTCTCGTATTGCCATTTTTCTTTGTGAAATGCCCTCACGCTCTCGCTCTCTCTCTCTCTCGCCCATCCTTCAAGGCAAATCACACTTCCTAAGTCTAGCATGAGATCTGACCCCCCCATTCCATGCCTGTATAACCCACAAGAATCTCTTCCTTCTGCTGAACCCTCATAAATATGCTGGTACCTATCATGACTTCCTTGAAATACCATTTTCTGCACATGCTTTTCCCTTACTCCACACTAGCATTTTGCAGTCTCAAGACTATTGACATTGTGGGCCAGGCAATTCTTTGCGGTGGGGGCTGGTGCTGTGCATTGGAGGATTATTAGCAGCATGTCTGGCCTCTACCCACTAATGCCAGCAGCACTGCCTCCCTGGTCGCAACAATGAAATAGGTCTCAAGGCATGGCCTACTGTCCTCTTGGCGGGGGAGGGGGCGGGGGCAAAACTGTCCCCCATTGAGAACCACTGCTCCGGATTACACAGTTCTCGAGGACTGACATGATATCCAACCCCTCCACTCCTATTTCATGCCACTCGTGGAGTGTCCTTCACACAGAAAGTGCTCAGTGTTATGGCGGATTGATTTCACATTCTCATGGATCCATCTTAATTGGAGGGTTTTGTTTTTTGAAACAGCCCAGCGGGTAGTTGTTCTAATCTGCCATTAAGTCCACATCATTTCACAAATGACTGCTTAAAAATGCACACTACTTAGGTGTCAATTGTGTTTGTGCAGGATACAGAATTCTGCTTCTCCTAATAGGATCATCTTCTGAAAAGGCAATCTTTTATTTCATTTTATAATTTTTTCAGTGCCTACCTAGAATTCTGTGCTATTCTCTAGCAATCATCAATTTCCAGAGAGGTTATTTATGAAGCTATAGAGAATTCTGATGATGCTGCAAAGAAGTCACAATGACCTACAGAGAAAAAGCCAGGGCACCAGAGAGCTGACAGAATAATGAACCAAAAAAAAAAAAAAAAAAAAAAAAAATGAAGAAAATACAGAAAACCAAAAATTAGAGTGAAAAACCTATTGTGATCATCCACAAAATATACCCTTATCCATAGACAGTAGATGTGCTGATAGATTAAACATATTAATTTTTTAAATCCTTGGTTTTATAATAAATCACATGAGGTTATTTATTCCATGTGTGGTATTAACATTATTTTGATAAAGTGATTGATAATGGTAATTATTAGATACCCAAGATACATAAAAAAGTGATTTCCAAGCATAAAAGGTAAAACCACATGGCTACAACTGGAGAAAAGCTCTGTATTTGATTCAGTTCAACAAGATTTCTGCTCTTTTTTAAAAAATTTATATAATATCCTATTTGATGTAAAATTGAAGAAAAGAATGTAACTTATCCTTAAGCCAACTTTTTAAACTGAAATGTTATACAAAGATTCCTGTGGCATTTCAGCTGCCCTTAAATTTTAATAATACTGATAAAATATTCTACTATCCCCAGTCAAGTAATTTTTTATCTTTAATTGGTAAGCCTTCATTTATTATTTCTAAAGCATAAAAATTCTAATATCTAGGATTTATAACTTACCCAGGCAATCGTGACTGCAAATGTATTTTTAAGTGCACTCGAAAATAGAGAAAGCAAATGAACACTAGGGAAATTTAAGTTTGGACTACACTGGAAATAGAGTTTTTTATAACAAATATATCATCGACTAACTATATTATGCCTCATGAGTGAAAAAACATCTTTCTGCAATTCCTGGGGTGATAAGAAAGGCTTTTCAGGGAACAAGAAGAAGAAAATAAGTCAGTAGAGGAGACCCACGTCTTTCCAATATGGAATTTACCACAGATCATTTCAAAATTGACAGAGAAGTTAAACCTGAAATATGGCATGAAGATTCAATATAACATAAACATTACATATCGATCCAAAGATGATCAAGAAATTCTTTTTGCTGCAGGCATTTTTGTGTGTGTGTAACATAAGCTTTACTCAAATATTAAAGGGGAAAGGGGGCAATGAGCTCGCAGAAAACCGAAGGCACAATTCAGAAAATGCCCCCACTGATACTGACAGTGGTCATGTCCATGGCATGATAAAACCATTAAGACTAAACCCCCATTCTTGTACAATGGAGAATCAAGTTGTATTTCTAACCCACTGTATTAAGCTGAATAATCACTACCCAAACATATCAGGGCCTAATCTCTGTAGTCGGTACATGTTAACTTGTGAGAGAAAAGGGTCTTTGCAGATGAGATTCAATCAAGGATCTTCAGATGGGGTGATTATTCTGGATTATCTAGGTGGGTCCGAAATATTAATACAATCACAAGTGTCTCTATAAGAGAGAGCAGAGGGAGATCCGACATGTACAGAAGAGAAAAGGTAATGAATGTGAAGATAGGGACATAGATTGGAAGGAGCCAGGGATGTCGTCCCAAGCTAGTCAAGGGCAGCACCCACCAGAAGCTAGAAGAGGAAGGAACAGACATTCCCCCAGGACCTTGAGAAGGAGCAAGGCCCCACCAGCACCTCTATGTGACTTCAGAGTTCTGTCATCTAGAACGGTGAAAGAATACATGTCGTGCCAAGCCACCAACTGTGTGACAATTTATTGCCCCAAAGAACATTTACAAACTCGCCATATTTTCTGAGTGCCTGCTTCCTAATCCATCCCAACTTCTACTATTTAATAATAATGGAAATGATGATAATGCCACCTAATAGCACAGCACCACCTACCCTGTAGCAGCATTTGCTGTGCGACAGGCACTTGGTTAAACCCATCGTTGCATTGCATTCTTCCACCCTCATATTGCAACCACCTCACAAGTGTTAGTATCTCTGTTTCACAGAATAGGAAACAATGATCCATTGTCACATGACTGCCCAATGACAGAGCTGTCAAAACTCAGAAAGCTGATTCCAGGGCCCTCTCCTGTAACTGCTCTGATACACTACCCCGAGCGTCATTCTTTATCTCAAGGAGAAAAAGCTTGGGTCTAAAAAAGAACAGACACACGTATATTGCATTAAATTCAGGGATCACCCATATTACAATACATTCCTAGTCATTAAAGTTTTTTTTTAAGAAGTAATACATGTGTGTTGGTCTCTTCATTTGATATCTGATTCTTACGATCCATTAAGTATTGGTATTAATAGTGAGCCTAATACTTTCATCAGAGTTAACAGCAAAAGGTAGCTGTGTGTGACATCACAGGTGGGATTTTTTTTTCAAGCCTAATCTTAATTGATAAGGCAAGAAAGGCAATGATTTTTTGGAGGAAGCATGGCTAAAACTCTGAAGTTCAATTTCCAGGGAACTGGTGGCAGCATAAATTAATAGAATCAACTACTAATTATTTCCTTCTCAGTGCTCAAAGTAAGGTATAGATAGTAAGATCTAGCAAGTGCTCTTCATCCACCCATCCATCCATCCACCTACCCATCCATCCATCCATCCATCCATCCAACCACCCACCCACCCATCCATCCACCTACCCATGCATCTAGTCATCCTTTCATCCATCCACCAGTTCATTCACCAATTCATCTATTTATCCATCCATCCATGCTTCCATACATCTATTAATCCTGTACTGAAAGCAGCCTGAACTAATATTGTCTGAAAAGCAATACCTCACTTCATTTTAATTAATATGTAGAGGATATATTATGACACTATACTAGGGGACAAATTTATCATCTGACATCTTTGCAGATTAAGTTTAGCTTCAGAGGAGTGTGTCTTACTAAACAAAAACACAAAGATATGTGCCCTGAGCATGTGGGTAAGAAAGAGCTTATCTCAAAGAGGCAACACCTATTAATGCTGTGTTATGAAAGTGACTTGCCTGGAGGGTCATTTCATGGGTAGTGACAAGGGAGACTCCAAGCCTTCCCTAGCAGACCCACTATAGATATCATCAGGTACTAGGTCACCAGGCCACGATAAGCAAAGAGGCCACAGATGGGGACCCAGAAGAAACCAATGGCAAGGCCCATGGATAAAAAACCAAAACAGCAAAGGCACAACCACCACTTTCCAAGGACTGTGTTAATCTTAGCAGCAACAGGAGAGGAGGCAGGTAAATCAGCTCTTCTCTGGGCATGCTGATTATATTTACTTCACTCAAATGTTCTAAACGGCACTCTTCAGAGTGATTACAGGAATGTTTTAAAAGAAGGAGGGGCTGTCAGGCATGGTGGCTCATGCCTGTAATCCCAACCCTTTGAGAGGCAGAGGCGGGTGGATCATGAGGTCAGGAGATCGAGACCATCCTGGCTAACACAGTGAAACCCCGTCTCTACTACAAATACCAAAAACAATTAGCCGGGCATGGCGGCGGGTGCCTGTGGTCCCAGCTACTTGGGAGCCTGAGGCAGGAGGATAGCGTGAACCTGGGAGGTGGAGCTTGCAGTGAGCCAAGATCAGGCCACTGCACTCCAGCCTGGGCGACAGAGCGAGACCCCATCAAAAAAAAAAAAAAAGAAAAGAAAGAGGGGCATTTTAATTCCTTATGATATGCATACTTCCATACGAGATGGACCATACCCCTTGGCAATGAAAAGACTTTCCTAACGTCTTTCTGAACGAAAGTCCATGACCGCCTCATTGAAGGTCAACCCATTTTTATGTGCTAAGGCAGTACTTACTTATTCTTTATTTATAAGAGCATGGAACTACCTGACCTTTTTTTTTTTTTTTTTTTTTTTGAGATAGAGGCTCACTCTTTTTGCCCATGCTGGAGTACCGTGGCACCATCTTGGCTCACTACAACCTCCCCCTCCTGGGTTCAAGCGATTCTCCTGCCTCAGCCTCCCTGGTGGAGTAGCTGGGATTACGGGCACCCGCCATCAAGGCTGGCTAACTTGTTTTTGTATTTTTAGTAGAGATGGGGTTTTGCCACATTTGCCAGGCTGGTCTGGAATGCCTGATCCGGCCCATCTAGGCCTCCCAAAGTGCTGGGATTGCAGGCGTGAACCACTGGGCCCGGCTGAAACTACCTGATTCTTAATAAAGAAGTCAGTAGTGACAATTTCAGTCCTTTATATTGTCTATACCTGGAGCCAGTTATTTTACTTTTAAGAGCCATTGAAGGGAAATAAAGAAGTGCTCAACCATCTCTACTTGCAAATTTTCATTTCAGCTTTTAACTATGATGGAAAAAAAAAAAAAGACTAAAATAATATTAGTGTAAACAGCTGGGGAGTGGTAAGTGGGATGGTGTATCCAAAAATGTTGGGTTACTATGACCATTAAGTTTATCTTATTGAAGAATACTTAATGACATGGAGGAAAATGTCCATAATTAAATGTCAAGCAACAATAGCAGGGTATAGTAACATATACAATTTGAGCCCAATTAAGCCCCTGAGTTCTCATGCACATACAGGAAAAAATAAATAAAAGGTAAACCCACCAGAATGATGATATTAAGTATTCTAGACATAGGAATGACAAGGGAATTCATTTATATACACATATTTCTATTTTCCAAGTTTTTCTCAATTAGTATATAATATTTTATAAACAGAAAAACAAAAAATAAAATAAAAGGTGGTATCCATGAAAATAACCATAGAAGTTTTGGAGACATTTGGATGCTCATTTCTAAAACAGGTTAATTTTGGGGACTGTTTTGGTTTTGCTTGCATCAGCATGCCTCCTTCTAGAATGCCAGTCTTAAATAGGCTAAGATGTCATTATCTTCCATTCCAAAAATGTGGAATTTGTGATAATTCTGATGAACAAAACTCTGATTATTTTTTTTACCTTCTGAGCAATAAACATTGTCACAGTTTGAGTCACGGTATTTGCAAAGGATGCCAAGTACCTTCTAGCAATAGATGAATCATGCGTTACAAATGGATTATGTTCAAAACAAATGATCAGCTTAAACATTCCTGCCTGCCACCAGGTCCCAGTAGACACTGTACATATTCTCCAGCATAGTAACTTAAAAATGGAGGGTGGTCCCACGCGGGCTTTGAGAAATCAAACAAGATATAGGCGGGAGAGGAAGGATGAGCTGTAAGATGGTTTCCTTTTTAATATGGCTCCGGCAAAGCCACCATCTCCTTCCTGGCTTCTGATTTTCTTCCCTCGGTAGACAAAATGACAAAGCAAATCTAGGAAGTGACAAATTAGCCAGTCTTACATTAAAGAGAATTAGCCCCAAAGGCCCAAGCCATATGAGTAGTTCAGGCTCCTAGAACAGAAAGTTCTAGGTATTTGCCTAATGGAAAATTCCAATCAAAATCAACGTTAGGTCTGCCTTTTCTGGACATTTCATAAACAGGAATCTCATAATAAACGGTCTTTTGTATCTGACTTCCTTCACTTTGCATACTATGTGCATAATGTTGTCTGAGGTCCATCTATGTGGTGTAGCTTGTATTTGTATTCTGTGTTTTTGTTTTATCTCTTTGTTTGTTTTGGCTGAAGTGTATTATAGTGTATGAATACAGCAAGTTTTGTTGATTCACCAGTTGATGGACATTTCGACTGCTTACACCTCTGGGCTATTTTGAATTATGCTGCTAGAAACACAATAGATTAGTGGTTGCCTGGGCCTTAGGGTGAGAACAGAGATTGACTGCAGATGGGCTTGGAGGCGGGCTGTCTTTAAGGAGATGTCAGTGTTCTAAAATTAGATTGTAAATTTTCTAAAGATAATTGAATTGTAAAATTGAAAAAGGTGGATTTTATGTTATATAAATTATACCTCTATAAAACCATTTTAAAAACCTACTTTGAATATTACCTTATTTCCAAGATAGTGTCACTTGACTCTTGGAAGCAGGTATTTATACTTTAAGTTCTAAAGGTTTCCCTTAATATTGCAATAGAAAGAGTATTGATGAAGTATATTCTCCTTATACTTAAGAAGCGGGTTTTAAATGGAACCATTAATCACTCCCCATTGCATACAGATAGCAAAAGATCACATTGTACCCTAGAAATACATACCATTGTTATCTGTCAATTAAATATAATATTAGGCGTGTATGTGTGTGTGTGTGTTTTTTCCAACTGGGGGAAACCTATGATGTCCCTAATTAGAAGGCAGTGACTGTTGCTAGTCAGGATAGAGTGGACAATCCTGCTAGGCTGAGGACCAGAGTGTTGAAATTCTGTAGGGTCAAGGCAAGAACTTGTAACAGAGGAAGAGGAGAATGAGCTGAGACCACAGAGGCTGAGCCCCAATGGGTAGGGAGAAGTAATAGCCCAAAGTCAAAAGAAAAGTTTCTTCCAAATTGGAACAGAGCAAAAAAGGGGAAGTTCAGTTACCAAAAAGTAACCCTACGGCAGGTGGACCTCACCAATCCTGTTTCCTCTTTCTGGGGTCCCAGTGAGACTCCTTCCCACACTCCCATGGGGTGAAATGGAGGTCACATGACTGGTTCTGGCCAATGGCATGCAGGCGGAAGTGGGGCATGTCTGCTCCAGACATGACCTCCACATTTCCCACCCCTAGATCCTTAGCTCACTGGCTCTTGCTTCTGTCTGTTGGCTGGATGATTCCAGGGTGACTGAATCCAGGAAACAGCAGAGTCAGAAGATGGAAGGAGCCTCAATCTACTTGTTATCACTTGATCTAGAAAACTTGTTTACAGCTTTGTATGAACAAGGCATCAACTTTGATGCTGTTAAGTACCTGAAAAGTTGGGGGATGTTTGTTACAGCATCAACCTAGCCTGACTGACAACAACAGTAATAATGAATTTAGTAAGTTATAATATTATTTTTGTGTGATCATGATATATCAGACATAAGTTAGATCTCTTACATATGTCATCTCATTTAACTTTCACAAAAATACTTACGAAGGGAATACCATTATCACTTCTCCCATCTTTTGTCATACGAGTACTGCAGAGAAAAAGTAACTGCTCAAGGTCACAAAACTGGTAACTGTCAGAGACAGAATTAAACCCACAGGGTTCAGACCTCAAGCCTCCTCTTCATTCTTAGGCTGAATGACTTGGATGGAACTGGCTTATCCCACTACCCACTGAGCAAATATTGCATGTTCTCACATACCTGACACACAGTGATATCATTCATCTCCTAAAGAGGCAACCAGCATCCAACTTCCATCTCTATTTTAAATCCCTTCATTGTCCAAAGGAGGGGAACACACTGTGGTTGCTCACAATTATGTAAGTCTTGTAAGACTGAACCAAGGGAAAGCATTAGAATGGCCGTGAGCATTCTAAGAAACCTACAGAGAAATTCCCAGACTCCATCACTTTCTTCTAAAAAAATCCCCAAATGACCCAAAGTCACTTCTATCCCCAACCCTGTCCTACAAGGCAGGACACAAGGCTTAGAAAAGATGAACACATTCTCTAATAAAAACCAAGGTCTACCCTAAAATGAAAATCATGAGATACAGCTTAACAGCTGTGATTCACCAAGTCAAGGTAAAGGTAACACACTTGGAAATCAAGGTGAAAATGATTCAATAACCGTTCTACAAAATTCACAAGGGAACAATCTTATCTGAAAGTCAATGTTTTACATTAAAATGAGAGGTAGAGAAAGAGACAGGGAGAGGGAAGACGTGGGGTGAGCTGATGGAAGGGGTAGGAGGGTGGTGAGATAGAGAGGAGTATCCTGAAAGTAATATCCAGATCCACCTGCCTGAAAGGAAACTTTTCCTGTGCAGAGAAAGATGTCCTCAGCAGTTGACATGCAATTCGATGATTTATGTTGTTGCAAATGATACCCTTGTAAGACTTACAGAGACTGAAGCAGCAACTTAAATCTGATCATGTGAAATAAAAACTGAGTTTATGTAGTGTTAAAGATAATTTCTTAGAAAAATTAACAAACCCTTACTACAGACCTAATGATGTTGCAACATTCTTTCTAAGAAGGAAAGACAGAGAGAGGGAAGAAAGGAGAAAGGAAGAAAGAATATCACTTGTCTCGGCCGGGCGCGGTGGCTCGAGCCTGTAATCCCAGCACTTTGGGAGGCCGAGACGGGCGGATCACGAGGTCAGGAGATGGAGACCATCCTGGCTAACATGGTGAAACCTCGTCTCTACTAAAAAATACAAAAAACTAGCCGGGTGAGGTGGCGGGCACCTGTAGTCCCAGCTACTCGGGAGGCTGAGGCAGGAGAATGGCGTAAACCCGGGAGGCGGAGCTTGCAGTGAGCTGAGATCCAGCCACTGCACTCCAGCCTGGGCGACAGAGCGAGACTCTGTCTCAAAAAAAAACAACCAAAAAAAAGAATATTACTTGTCTCTAGAGGTTTCCACTAAATGCATTTCTGGGTGCTTTTTTTTTTTTTTTTTTTTTTTGGGCTGAAAGAGGGAAAATTACCCTAATAAATTCCTTCAGGCCGAAATTCATACTGATGTTCAGAATACTTGAATTATGAAGAAGGAAATCAGACCGTTCTACTACACACATAGGAAACAAAATGCAGCCAGTGCAACAGTCACAGCATTTTGGGTTTTAATTATTAGAATGTGAAGCTCTCAAGAAATGTGATCAAGCCAAAACAATCACCTCCCGCCCTGGGTCTCCGAGAGCCAGGCCTGCTGTGGTGCACTTACTCCCGGGCTGGCTGAAAAATCACCTCCCAGGAATGGACAATCTGGCCCCACAGATTCCCACTGCAGCTGCCCCAGCAGATGAGGGCAAGGGCAGCTGTGGATATGTGCAGGATTTGGGCAGGGGTAGTAGTGTTCCAGGACAATAAAAATAATTTATATTTTTAGTACAGATGGGGTTTCACCATGTTGGCCAGGCTGGTCTCAAATTCCTGACCTCAGGTGATCCACCCGCCTCAGCCTCCCAAAGTACTGGGATTACAGGTGTGAGCCCAGCCCGACGTGGGGACCAGTGCCTGTAATCCCAGCTACTCAGGAGGGTGAGTCAGGAGAATCACTTGAACCTGGGAGGCGGAGACTGCAGTGAGCCAAGATCATGTCATTGTACTCCAGCCTGGGCAACAAGAGCAAAACTCTGTCTCAAAAAAAAGTACAAACAATAAAATAATAATTTAAAAAGCAGAAGATACAAAAACCATCACGCCCCAATAAATTCGTTGTTTCCAGGCTGCCTTGTGAGAAAAAATAAAGTTACACGTGGATGCTAACAACGTAGTTCAGGATGAGGACACTATGTACAAGAAAATGCTCTGAGGTTTTTACAATTATCTGCATGTGATTATTCGGTGGGGAAAAGGATGGAGATCCAGAGGCCTACACCCACTGAAGGTGCCTGCTGTTTTGAGGACAAAGAAGGAGAAAGTAGGAGAGTGGATGTGGAGACTCCAGCCTTTAGATGTTCTCATAAATACCATTTCTTTGAATGCTTGTTACAGCCTTTCTAGGAAATCAGTATTATGCCCATTTTATGGAGGAAGAAAATGGACACAGATGGTTTTTGAAGCCTGGCAGAGGTCAAACTGCTAGCAAGTGGTAGACTTGGGGTAAAACTGACATCTGACCCTAAAACTCTGTAGGAGGAACCTGTACCTTTAGAATAGGAGGCTGACAATTTTGAGACGAAAAGAAATCCCTTTGTGCCTATAGGGAGGACTGGCCACACAGTCATGCCTCTGGAACTCTTCATCTCAGACTCTTCTTACATGTAAGAACACGTGGCCGGGCGCGGTGGCTCAAGCCTGTAATCCCAGCACTTTGGGAGGCCGAGACGGGCGGATCACGAGGTCAGGAGATGGAGACCATCCTGGCTAACACGGTGAAACCCCGTCTCTACTAAAAAATACAAAAAACTAGCCGGGCGAGGTGGCAGGCGCCTGTAGTCCCAGCTACTCGGGAGGCTGAGGCAGGAGAATGGTCTAAACCTGGGAGGCGGAGCTTGCAGTGAGCTGAGATCCGGCCACTGCACCCCAGCCTGGGCGACAGAGCAAGACTCTGTCTCAAAAAAAAAAAAAAGAACACGTAAGGAACATTCTTATAAGAGGGTGATGGTAACAGTACAGGTTTTGGTGTTCAGGCCACCCAGGGTTCAAATCCCAACTTCAGTATTTTGACTAACATTGTTAACCTGGGCAAGTTAATTAAGATGGCCGAACTGGTATTCTTCTTTTAAAACATGGACACAATAATAGTCTCTCCATTAAGGTGTTGCTGTAATGCTAAGATAGATCAATGTATGGAAAGTATGGACCCTACTACAGTAACTCAATAAATATTCGTTATGATGTGAGAATAAAAAGAATCCAAACTGATTATCTTGAACTTTGAATACACCCTGAATCAAAGTATATTAAGTGCAAGGTGTATGTGTTGTACGTGGAGGAAGTTCAGGTCTACCAAAACATCACATTAGAATAAAGCAATAAGCCTGCATCACATTCCAATGAAGCTGAAGTTGATTACTTTAGAGCATCCCCAACACTCAAGTCTGCTATTTTATAAAAAGAAAAATACGTGCTCAACATTCCTAAGTCATATTTCCACACATCTTGTTTTACCTAGAGATGGCTCCTAGATCCAGAATGAGGCTAAGTTACACCACCTTCTTGTATAGATGATGATTCATACCCATTTTATTGTTTGCTGTGATGATAAATGATGTACAGAGAAGAGAACTCCTTTAATATGGAAGTAAAATATTTGTTATTCATGTTCTCTAAAATTAGGGTGAGGTCTTTGAGAAAAGGGAAGGATGCCCAGAGTTGGGTTAGGGTTTGTTTTATTTGTTTTGTTTTGTAAACGTCACAGAGCATTTTCCTGTATACAGTCTCCTCTCAAAATCAAGGAGAGTCACGAATTTTGTTTGTGACTGTTTGTGAAGCGACAGTCACATAATTTACTATGCTAAAGTGAATACTTCAGTGACAGCTTGTTGTACAGCCACTACCTCTATCAAGTTCCAAAATATTTTCATCACTCCAAAAGAAAACGCCAAAACCATTAGGCAGTTGCTCTCCACTTCCCCATCCCCTCAGACCCTGGCAACCAGCAATCAGCATTCCGCCTCTAAGGATTTAATTCCTGTGGATATCTTATAAATATAGAATCATACAATCACTTGACTGAATTCTTCATTAACCATGGAGACACTCAGAACTAACCTCCCCGTGGCTGCATAGGCAACAGGACCCTATCCGATGTCAATTTCTGTGTAGCTTGTGTTCTCATAGACCCTTTGCTGACATCGTCATGAAATCATCTATATGCCAATGAACCACAAGCTAAAAAGCAGACCAACGTTTATGGCTCAACTTAAACAAATGGCAGACTCTCTTAACACTTTCTCTGGCCAATTTTCATTTGGACTGAACCAAATGGAATTTTCTATTTCCCCAGGTGAGTGCTGCCTAATGAAGAAAGCAAATCAGGTTCGACCTATTTCAAATTCTAAAATACGTCGCCCACTGGACTCATACAACATCACAGACTCTCAACCGGTTGGAGAAACATTCTCTGCCTAATGAAAAACCAGGAACTCGCCTACCCAGCCGATCCTCTGTTGATTTAAATCATGAATTAATACTATCAGAACTACAGAAGTTGGCTTATCAAGTGCAGTCCAGGCCATCCTTCGACCAAGCCACATCCCTCAACCCAAGCCACATCCCTCCTAATTGTTTACCAGCCAATCAGGGTTGGACACTGTTAGTGCTCCTGGAAGCTGATCCACCTGGCTCCACTTAGGAATTTTCTGGGATGGGTGTGTCTCAGAGTCCTCTGAGGAACTTGTTAGTAAAACAGTGCTTGATTCTGGATTTTAAGCTGGATGTGGTGTCTGGACATCTGTATCTGTAGTAAGTGTCTCAGAGGATGAGCTTGTTGGTGGAAATGAATGCATAAACTCTGAAGTCATGCAGAGAAAGATAATATAGAGAATATGCATGGCCCTTGGCAGCAACCAGAAACAAAAGACCAAAGAAGTGTTTCTGCAGGACTAATGCTTCTATAATTAATTGCTCTTCACTTAGAATTATTCCAGCGTCCAACTTACAAGGAACTCAAAAGGTGCTTAGTGCTAACCTTGAACCTGGGCCTCCTGAGGCTGGGGTTAAAGACACAAAGCTAATTTTGGAGGCAGTGCAAGTGGGCATTGATAAAGAACATGAAGAGGCTTAACAGGCTTGGGGGCTCAAAGGTTCACAACAGTCAAAGGAGTGGGGTTTGTGGCAGGCGGTGGCGTTTCTATTCTGGGTCCATGCAAGGGACTCGCCAGGTGACCTTGGCCTGTCAGAGCCCCTCGGCACTGCTGCCTCTCCATCTGTGAAATAAAGGTACCAGTGTCCATCACACAGGCCCTCCCGGGGTGGGGAAGATTAATGAGGTAAACTTTGCAAAGTGTGTAGAACTCCAGGCAACAAAGGGCAGAAAGAGGCACAAAGTAAATGGTGACTGACCCCTTCTCCTCTCAAGCACACACACACTTCTCTCGCCTTTGAAAAATAGCATAACCCCTTGCTATGCCAAGCGAGCACCAGCATCCCTGGGAGCCTGTCACTAATGTGAAATCGCAGGCTGCACCCTAGACCAAGCAGGGTCCCTGATCATCTGTGGTTTAACAGCCCTTCAGGACCCATTCATGCTTGCTAAATATTCCAGCAATGGCAAATTGGAAAATAGCCATGCACAAGTCAGACACGTCCCCAAATTCCAAGGGACTTCCACTCCACCAGTAAGTAGGGTGATAGAAAATAAATAAATAAGAATTTTGGAGGGTGGTAAGAAAAAAAAAAAAAAAGAGAACACAGACCAAAGACACAGTGACAGTATAGCACAGGAGTTAAGTCTATGGACTCCAGATTCACATGCCCTAGGGTCACATCCTAGTTAGCCACTTATTAAGCACTGAGCCAATCACTTTTCCTCCGACTGACTCATTGTTCTCATCTGTGAAATGAGAGTAATGAAAATGAGATCTCCCTCTAGAGCAGAGATTCTTACACTTTAACATTCATAAGAACCACTCAGCTTGTTAAAAGCACAGATTGCTGGTTCCGGCCACCAGAGATTCTGCTTCTGTAGGTCTGAATGGGCACCAAGAATTTGCATCTCTAACAAACTCCCAGGCCATGCTAATGCTGGTGGTCTGCAGACCGTGGTTTGAGTGGCATTTCTCTAGAGTGGGGGCTTCCAAAACTTTAATGTCCACCCAAATCACAGGGGTAGGAAGGAAGGGGGGTTGTACTAGGCTGTTTTCATGCTGCTGATAAAGACATACACAAGACTGAGTAATTTATAAACAAAAAGAGGTTTAATGGACTCATAGTTCCACTTGGCTGGGGAGGCCTCACAATCATGGCAGAAGGCAAAAGCCACGTCTTACACGGCAGCAGACAGGAGAGAATGTAAGGACAAAGTGAAAGGGATTTCCCCTTATCAAACCATCAGATCTAGTGAGACTTGCTCACCACCACGAGAACAGTATGGGGGAACCACCCCCAAGATTCAATTATTTCCCACCAGGTCCCTCCCACAACACATGGGAATTATGGGAGCTACCATTCAAGATGAGATTTGGGTGGGGACACAGTCAAACCATACCAGGAATGCAGAGGGGTGAGCCCTCATTCAAATGCAAGAGCTGGTTCAGTAGGTCTGAGGAAGGGTCTGGGACTCTGCAGTGCCAACTCCTTCCCAGCGGAGGCTGATGTCCTGGCCAACGAATGACAGTTTGAGCAGTTAGGTTTCATGTATTTGACACAGGGTACATAATCAAGGGTATTATCTATTTTAGCATTTTTATAGCTCTAATCCTTTATTATATAGTGACAGCGATGGTAAACAGATAACCAATGGTTAAGGTTTTAAACTTCCGTACATGATAAATTATAAGGTTGTTGCCATCATATCAAATCCAATGAAGAGAAAATGATGGTTCACAGAATCCCAAAACTTCCAATCCGAAGGTCCAGAATTTCCTCAAAGGCCATCATAGGAGGAGAGAATTCACAAAGCCCCTTATTTCAGCCGTGAATTCCAAAATCATTTCTAAAATATGAACTATCTGCAAAGTTCTACAGCGGATGTGCAGGGAATCAATCAGCAGTCCTAAACAGATGTGGGGAAATGCTGTCATGGCTACACAAAACCCCCAAAATAAATTTCGAGAGCAAACACAGTTGGGTCTACATGGTCCTAAATAATGCAATAATGCATCTGGGGAACGGTTTTCCAGAAGGATTTATTTATGTTTACAAATTTCATCTCCATTTCCTTTCCTTTTCTCCTCTTTTCTTTGGGACAGAACTTTTCTCCTTCCCCCTACGGAACAATTCAGCAGGACAATGCTCGTCTCCTGGGATTTCCTTCCCCATCAGGTTATAAATAACTATGCCACAATAATTAAGAGCATATACAAAAATCAATGACAAGGTCGTTTACCATGAACAAGCCATGTTCTGTTTCCAAGGCAACACGGAGTCAAAGGCAAAGTGACACACAAGACTTCCATTGTATCTCCATGGCCTTAAACTCTGAAAGGGCCACCTTTGGGGCAGGCCAGGCTCTTCCCCACCATGGCCTGGGTGGCTGAGATCTGGGCCCAAGCTCCAAAGGCAGAAGACTGGTGACCAAACTCCACTGGAAGCCTGTAGGAGGGCATGCCAGGAAATAGACAACACAACTCTCTCGCTAATCATGGGCCCACCTTCATATTTGTCACTGTGAAAACCAGGCAGTGTTGGTAATGATCCCAAACTCAGGCAGGTCATTAGTCTGCCCCTCCGAATCACCCAGTTTTGGACTTTCTCTGCTGTCTCAACTCCATGTCCTTTTCTTTTTCTTTTTCTTTTTTTTTTTTTTTTCATTTCAGAAGAGAAAATGGAGGAAGAACTAATCAGAGGTAAAAAAGCATGGTGCTGGCTGCTTCCCAAGTTCTTTGCACAAGCAGAGGCTTTATCAGGTTCAAACTTGTTAGAGGCATCTGCCTTCCTAGAAGAATGGCAGACCAAGCATTTCCACTTGCTTCCAGTTCTGCCCGCCTTTCCCTTGGCTGTGAAAATCCAGAAACTGAGAGAGGGGGAGAGAGAAAGTGAGAGAGAGAGAGAGAGAGAGAGAGAGAGAGAATATGAAAAGAAGACACTGGGACTGTCTGACCTGCAAGGCCGTTCCCCAAGGGTCTAATCAGCTCCATAGAGAGTGCACAGACACAGGCTGTGAAAAGTGAGGTGTTGGAGTTTCGGGACATCCTACTCTTAGAAAGAAGGGAGATGTCCTAAATAGCCCCTGGCCACTTACAAACCTATAAAGGATTTAGCATCTTGACTTATTTGTATATTCGCTCTCAAAGTTATTTTAAATGTTTTACTTGGAAAGTAAACTACTCAAGTTTATTTAAACTTTATTAACACCAATTTCTGCTAATAACCTCCAGTAATGGTGAGGATGATGATATATGTATGGGTTCTTACTTATTAGGTGCTAAGGAATCCACGGGGTTTCATGTGTGTTTCATTTTATTTGTTTTGTTTTTCTTCAGATGGAGTCTTGTTCTGTTGTTGCCCAGGCTGGAGTGCAGTGGCGCCATATCAGCTCACTGCAAACTTTGCCTCCCAGGTTCGCATGATTCTCCTGCCTCAGCCTCTTGAATAGCTGGGACTACAGGCATGCACCACCCTCCCTTGCTAATATTTTGTATTTTTAGTAGAGACACCGGTTCATCATTTTGGCCAGGCTGGTCTCGAACATCTGACCTCAAGTGACCCACTTTGGCCTCCCAAGGTGCTGGGATTACAGGTGTGAACCACCGCGGCCAGCCCCTCCTATATGTATAATTTAATTTAATGCTCACAACAACACTATGAGGTGGATACTGTCATTATTTCCAATGTGCAGATGAGGAAACTGAGTCATAGGAAAAGATGCAATGCCTGTGATCTTAAACTGCCAGCACTGAAGAACTTTGAATAAAAAGTAGAAGGAGCTGAATTCCAGAGCTCTTAGCTATGACCTACCTGCTTCAAAACTAGCCCTTTCTTTTATTTGTCCTAAAATAAGTCCTTTCAAGCTTCCAGTGGAATGCTTGCTACTGTTGGTATTCTAGTGTCTAGTGAGCATGTCAGTTTCTCCCTTGGTGACTTTAGAGAGTGATTAATTCTGCCTTTCTCTGTGAGTCCAAGCGTTTTAGGTTTTACATAGAAACTGTTCCCTCTTTGCTTAAATGTCTCCTTGTTGCTGAGAAGTGCCATCTGGGGTTCAAAAGAAATGGAAGAGTTGATAGACCTCTTCTCAAAATCATTTCCCCAATGGTCTCCCTTCCTTTGGAACGGTGGCTCAGGGAATGATAAAATGCAAAGAGGCCACCGAAGGGAAATGGCTGGTCTTTATCATCCACGGAAAGCACATTTCGGAAGGATCTACCCCTCTGACACAGATAAGTCATTCGGACAAAGCTCAGGTCAAAACTGGAAATCTATTTCACAGTAGGTTTCTCATGCACGTTTGGGGCCTTTTCAATGGCAAAACTGGGACGAGTCATCTCGAGGACCACCAATTTTAAAAGTAAATTAGAAACCCTCCACAGAACACAGATTACCTAAAAGAGCGGCATGATTTCTCTTTTGCAAAAGCCAGCAGGGGCGGGCAGAGGAGGGGAAAAAAATGACTTCTCAAACAATATACAGGCAGGGCACATTGGCTCAACTCTGTAATCTCAACACTTTGGGAGGGGGAGGAGGGAGAATTGCTTGAGCCCAGGAGTTTGAGATCAGCCTGGGCAACACAGTGAGACCCCCGTCTTTACAAAAAAAAAAAAAAAAATGAGTGGGGCATGCTGGAATGCACCTGTGGTTCCAGCTATTTGGGAGGGGGAGGAGAGAGAATTGCTTGAGCCTAACAGTTTGAGATCTGCCTGGGCAACACAGTGAGACCCCATCTTTACAAAAAATAAAATGAGTGGGGCATGCTGGAATGCACCTGTAGTCTCAGCTATTTGGGAGGCTGAGGAGAAAGGATTGCGTGAGCCTGGGAGGTTGAGGCTGCAGTGAGCTACAGTTGAGCCACTGCACTCCAGCCTGGGTGACAGAGTGAGACTGTGCTGCAAGAAAAGAAAAGGAAAAGATTACAGAATTCACAGACTGTCCCAGGCCCTTAACTACACAATACATGAGCACCTTTTGTTAGAAAAATTGTAGACAAGATTAAAGTTTCACTTGATCACTAACCTTAACCCCTATTACTCCTCTAACCTGGAAATCCTAGTATATTGAGTATCCTTCCAGATCCTTACTCTAAGCATGATTACATATTATGATTATGATTGTATTATTATTAACTTTTTTTAAAAGATGGCATCTCACTATACCTAGGGTGACCTTGAATTCTTGGTCTCAAGAGATCTTCCCACCTCAGCCTCCCAAGTAGATGGGACTACAGGTGTGAGCCACTACACCTGGCTATGATTTAAAATCCATCACTTCTATTCTTTATTGAATAATAATATGTTGCTCATTTTAATTAGTTTATATTAAAATCCTAAACCATGAGGACTTAATCTCATCTCCAGATGCTTGCTTACCCACAGACCACTCAGTGAAGATGACAGGAATAGCATCTTTTTAGGGATAGCCAACCAGTTTTCTTGCAAAATGAAGCAAACAAAAGGGTAATATTTTTAAACTTTTATTTTAGGTTCAGTGGTACATGTGCAGGTTTATCATATAGGTAAATTGCGTGTCACGCGGGTTTGGTGTATAGATTATTCTGTTACCCAAGTAATAAACATAGTACCTGATGGGCAGTTTTTTGATCCACACTTTCTTCCCACTATAGGAATTAAAAAACACTATTTTAAAATTCATATGGAACCAAAAAAGAGCCTGAATAGCCAAGGTAATCCTAAGCAAACAGAACATTCTAAGCATCACATTACCCAACTTCAAACTATACTACAAGGCTACAGTAACTGAAACGGCATGGCACTACTGATACAAAAACAGACACAAAGACCAATGGAACAGAGTAGAGGGCCCAGAAATAATGCCACACACCAACAACCATCCGGTCTTCGACAAAGTTGACAAAAATAAGCAATGGGGAAAGGATTCCCTATTCAATAAATGGTTCTGGTATAACTGACTAGTCATATGCAGAAGACTGCAACTGGACCTCTTCCTTGCACCATATACAAAAATAAACTCATGATGGTAAATTGTATTATGCTGAAGTTATAAAATGTTGAACATGAGGCATGTGAAAGTGTCCAGTCCTGAGAGTTAACATTTTAAATTTATGAGGCCTTTCCTTCCTTAGGCTGGACTTGCAGCAGGCTAGGGAAAACAAGAAGGTAGGAAATATAGAACTAAGACTTAACTTGCCAGGGATTCATCCCAGCCTTACTCCCTGTGATCCCCTGGCTGCTGTCTCTCAGTTTCACCATCTTCAAGATGGGGCTATTCCAAATGCCTACTTCAGAGGGCTTCTTACACTTACTAACTTAATGCATATGAAGCATTTAGAGCTTGGCTGCCATGTGGCTAGTACTCAATAAATAAATCTTAGCTTTTATTATTCTCATGATAAGCATTTATTAGTTCCTTAACACCAAACCCATATACCACTTCGGACTTCAGGCTGAAGAAAATAGAAAGGAGAATGTGGAACTCTGGAAGGATTGCTAAGTACTCTTAAGTATGTCTTCAACGAGGATGGATGGATAGGTGGATGTGTGAATAGATAGGTAGACAGATGGATGAATGAGTAGATGAATGGATAGACACATAGATGCATGGGTAGATGGACAGCTAGATGGGTAGGTAGATGGATGAATAAGGACCAGCAGCAAAAGCAAAAGCAAAAAAGCCATTAAAATACTAGAGGACTACTTATTCAACAAATTTAGTTTTGTTTTGTTTTTCTGAGATGGAGTCTCACTCTGTCACCCAGGCTGGAGTTCAGTGGTGCAATCTTGGCTCTCTGCAACCTCCAACTCCCAGGTTCAAGCAATTCTCCCAACCTCAGTCTGCCAGGTAGCTGGGATTCCAGGCTCCTGACATCACACCTGGCTAATTTTTGCATTTTTAGTAGAGATGGGGTTTCACCACATTGGCCAGGCTGGTCTCGAACTCATGACCTCAGGTGATTGGCCCGCCTCAGCCTTCGAAAGTCCTAAGATTACAGGCATGAGCCACCACGCCTGGCCTCAACAAATGTTTTTTTGAATATCTACCATGTACTCAGTTGAGGAGTGAAAGGATAAAGCGGCAATAAAATAGATATAGACCCCTCACCCTATAAAACAGTAGAAAATCTTGTAAAGGAATTAAAAATCTGGTGACCTCCATAAAAAAAATAAGAGTGTGTTGAGAGAGTATGACAATGTGCCACATTTACATAGGGAAGGGGGTCAGACAAATCTTCTTCCGATGAAATAGCTTTTAAAGACCTCATGGACCAGGAAAAAGGAATTCAGAAGTGGATATGATAGATGTAAGAGAATAGGATTATTGTGACTAACGCTGGGAAGGGTGTGGGGTAGAGGGGGGAATGAAGAGAGATCGGTTAATGCGTGCAAACCTACAGTTAGATAGGAGAAGTGAGTTCTAATATTCTACAGCACAGTAGGGTGACAATAGTTAACAACAATATATATTTAAAAGTAGCTAGAAGATTTGAAAAGTTGTCAACATAAAGAATTTATCAATTTTCAACGTGATGGATATCTTAAATGCCCTAACTTGATTACTGCACATGCATAGCATGTACCAAAATATCACATGCTTCCCATACATAGGAACAAATAATATGCATCAATACTTTTTTAAAGTTTCACTTTTATTCTTGGAGCAGAAGCAGGATAATGAGGTGACCAACTGTGTACCCCTTCTCTTCCCCTCTGCTCTCACCCCTCCCTCCACCATAGACTACATTTGTACAGCTTAAGGAACCCAACAATAAGAAAAGAGAGAAAAAGGACTGAGTCATTCAGCGGATTTGTTTACTGCACTAAGGGGCCCTGGAGCTAATTAGAGATGTCAGGTTGTCAAAAGAACAGTAAACCCTGCTTTCAGAGGTGTGTTCAGAATCTGAAGAGTAAAGATCAATATTGTAACCTAATGCATTAGACTTGTGAAACAAAACTCATTGATTTATGAAGTCATCAGAATGTTAGATTTTTCCACTGCTTTTGATCACTAATTGGAGGCCAAGGTTTACCTTTTAGCACCTGCTGACTTTGGAGCCAAAAACGTCATGGTTCAAATCTTAGTTTCAACTTTCTACAGCCCTGTCACATTAACATAAAAGATGGCTTGCTGCTACACTCAGAAGAGTGGAGGTGATGATCTGTGATCTTCAGAATAGCAGCCTCTTAAAGATGTGCACGTCATGATCCCTGGAACCTGTGAATATATTTTTTACCTTACAGGGCAAGGGAATTAAGGGAATAGGTGGAATTAAAGTTACTAATCATCTGGCCTCAAAATAGGGAGATTATTCTAGATTATCTATGTGGGCCCAGTGTAGTCACAAGTCTCCCTAAAACGTGAAAGAAGGAGGCAGAAGAATGGAGTGACATGATGTGAAAAAGGACTCAACCCACCCACACTGGCTTTGAAGATGGAGGAAGGGGCCACAATCCAAGGCATGCAGGCAGCCTCTAGTGGCTGAAAAACACAAGGAAAGGGACTGTACCCAAAGCCACCAAAAAGATTAGTTTCTTACTTAGGACTTCTGACCTCCAGAACTGTAAGATACTAAATCCATATTCTTTCAACCCAGTAAGACTGTGGCCATATATTACAGCAGCTATGGGAAACTAATACACAATATTTGCCTTTGTGTGTTCTTCAGAGGATTCAATGACATGATTTATGCAAAGTGGATAGTGTCTTAGGAAGTATTCAGTGGTCACTGTCATTCATTTCTATAAATGCCCAACTTTAATATTGGCCAATCTTTTACCTACCTTTTCAGTGACTTACCCGTTTGTGGTTCTAAATCCCCAAGGGCTCCACTAGCTAAGAACATACACCTGACCCAGTCCTCAGGTAACCACTCACTAAATCATTAGCTGACAATGCAAAAGACTCACCCCAGCAATATTTGCATTCAAAAGACAAATGCATTGCATAAGTCTGCTTAAAATCTTTATGTTGTTCAAAGTCTCCCATAGACTTCAGTCTAAGATATACAATGCCTTTCAGCATCCAGTCCCTAACAGCTTTTACAGCCTGTTTCTTCTCTATCCTCATAGGCCCTCTGTGTAGATGCCAACCATCCTAAAAGAGGGGATGTTTCTTTAGTGCATCTGAATCTCTTTTGCCTCTGCGCCTTTGCATTTGCTATTTCCTCTGCCCAGAACTGATGTCTCCTAAGGCAAGTTCATCTATACAAGTCTCATTCATTGTGTAAGACTCAGCTGAATTGTTACAAGGAGCTTCCCTCAATATCCTGTGACTCCGTTAATCGGGATCTACCTCCTTTGTTCTCCTGGAACGCAGAATCCATCCCTCAACTTTAGCAATTCTCACAGCATCTTACAAATGATCACTTGGTGGACTCTCCCCATCATTACTCTTTAATATCAGTGTATTTTTAAGATCATATATCTTTTTTTTTTT
The DNA here is from genome assembly GCF_049350105.2 of Macaca mulatta. Classification (NCBI taxonomy): domain Eukaryota; kingdom Metazoa; phylum Chordata; class Mammalia; order Primates; family Cercopithecidae; genus Macaca; species Macaca mulatta. The sequence continues at coordinate 7,361,723 of NC_133425.1, read as the reverse complement.
TTTCTTGAGACAGAGTCTTGCTCTGTCACCCAGGCTGGAGTGCAGTGGCATGATCTTGGCTCACTGCAACCTCCGCCTCCTGGGTTCAAGCTGTTCTCCTGCCTTAGCCTCCTGAGTAGCTGGGATTACAGGCTTGCGCCACCACCCCTGGCTAATTTTTTGTATTTTTAATACAGACGGGGTTTTACCGTGTTAGCTAGGGTGGTATTGATCTCATGACCTTGTGATATGCCCGCCTTGGCCTCCCAAAGTGCTGGGATTACAGGCGTGAGACACCGCGCCCGGCCAGATCATAGATCTTTTTGAGGATCTAAAGAATGAAATCCCTTCTTCAGGAAATTACTCACACAAGTTTTACATGTAATACCTACAGTCTGCAAGTCACTGCAGGGGGTTTATGGCTCCCTGAAAGCACTGAATCTCAGCATAAAACCCCCAGCATTAAAATGTGAGTGCTCAGAAGGAAAGGATTCAACTATTCTATCTAGTTTATAAATTTATCTTTGGCATGCAACATAACGCCTAACACAGAGTTGGTATTTAATAAATGAGGAAGGAAGGAAGGAAAGAAGGAAGGAAGGAAGGAAGGAAGGAAGGAAGGAAGGAAGGAAGGAAGGAAGGAAGGAAGGGCTAAAGGAAAGGGAAGGAGGGAGGGAGGTAGGGAGGGAGGATGCATTGATGGTTGAAGGTGGACAGGAAAGTGAATGATTAATTTGTTTATTCATCTTTGGAAAAATTCAGCTAGAAAATTTCACCTAATAATAGACAAATGACAATTACTAAACCACATCAGAGAACATGATTAATCATACTTCTCTGGCTAATAAACACTTATGTGACAAAAAGGCATCTGTGAAAATACCCTTATTGACAACATGTTCCATATTGTTCAGTAGTTTCAGAAACATTCCTGAGGAAAAACAGATATGACCCATCTGATGCAGTACAGCTGAAAATGAAAAAAAAAAAAAAAAGTAAGAGGGTAAGTTTTCTGGTAGAGTAGATCAGAATAGGTTCTATGACCACTGTTACAGATGATGAGGTTGAAATAATGAAACTGTGAACCTCTTCTCTCTGAAATTCACCTTGTAGAAAGTTTGTTGTGGCTGCTGTAGACATTGTGAAAATATGCTTGATTAGAATGAAAGTTACACACACACACACACACACACACACACAGAATTTTTTATATAAGAAATAAGATAAGGCTGGGCGTGGTGACTCACTCCTGTAATCCCAGCACTTTGGGAGGCCAAGGCAGGTGCATCATAAGGTCAAGAGATCGAGACCATTGTGGCCACCATGGTGAAACCCCATCTCTACTAAAAGTACAAAAGTTAGCTGGGCGTGGTGGTGCATGCCTGTAGTCCCAGCTGCTCGGGAGGCTGAGGCAGGAGAATTGCTTGAACTCAGGACGCGGAGGTTGCAGTGAGCCGAGATCACGCCATTGCACTCCAGCCTGGTGACAGAGTGAGACTTCGTCTCAAAAAAAAAAAAAAAAAAAAAAGGAATAAGAAAAATACCCGGCCAAGGAAAATGAGTTTCCTATGCTGCATCCATACAATGGAACATTATATAGTTATTTAAAATATTACACTTTGGAAGGACGGTTATAGCATGAAGAAATAGTCATGCTATCTTAAGACAAAGCAGGTTACAGTGATTCCAAATTTCCAAATATGTGTATACACATAGAGAAAAAATGCTAGAAAGTGTTAGCAATAGTTATCTATGGATATTGGAATCACAGCTGAATTTTGAACTTCTTTTTATCCTATTTCTATATATACATATACATATATATATATATATATAAACGTTAAAGAAGAACTTGGTTAATTAAAAGCTTGCACGCACATGTGCGCTCAAAGGCACAAAAATGTGGACAGATAGATCATGTTTCAATTTCTGCCTAAGGAGACACCTTTCTGTTGGACCTAAATTCCCCTAAAAATGGGCCACTTTTCACCTGGCAGCCGTTCTAAAGTCATAATACCTAGTGAGAGTGAATCTATCCTCATCAATCTAACTTTTCATCTCATCATCTAAATTTGGTGACGGAAATTGGATTTCTGTCAAATTTGTCTCTCTTCCTTTTGGGACACGGTGGGTATCCATCCGTCTCACTCCACATCACCACTCAGTGTATATCTACCTGTTGTGAGATGGGTTCCTCTTGAGTGATGTGTTGCTACAGCTTTGTGACTCAGGTGCCAGCTCTATGTTTTTCTGGCTGCTATATCTGGTCTTTCTCTAAACAGCAGAAACCCTTCAACCAGGAAAGACCCTAAACCGGAATGAACATGACGCATTGTCTCTTTCATGTTCCATTCAACTGAATGGTGCTTAGGGAAGAGAGCATCTTTGAGCATGATTCCGTTTAGCTTAATAAATACCTGCTGAATATCTCTTTTGTGCAAGGTGATGCAATAGGCTTAGCCACATGTTTCGATCCCACACAAAAGAGGGTATTCTTCAAAACTCCATCTTCTACTGAGAAACAGTAAATCATCTCCCTGATATGAGTTCAGATATAATGAACCCCAACCAAGCATGTACTCCCAGCCAAGTCAGTAGCATAGACATGGGCTGTATTTCACATCGGGTACTAAAGATGCTTCGTTCACTGCTGGTTTATACTTAAGCAGGAATCTAAAAGAACACTCAGACCTCAATGAATGGGGATGCTGTTGTCACAGGAACTCTCAGACGGTGCTGGTAAAAGGAGTTTACCACCGACTGCCCTGCAGAACTGACTCAGAGTTGATTAAACACTATACAGAGTAACTTTGGGCAGCAGAACACTTGCATGAAAAATGTGAGGGACAGAATGCACGGGGCTGGGTGAACAGCAAATAACACGGTTGGGGAAGGCACTTAGCATGCAAATGACACCTAAGGGTTCCCTTCCAACAACTCACTTTCAAAATTCAAACCCAATACACGTGCTTGTCTATTATTAGGAAAGTAGTATATATACACCACGGAACACTATGCAGCCATAAAAAGGAATGAAATCATGTCTTTTGCAGGGACATGGATGAAGCTGGAAGCCATCATCCTCAGCAAACTAATACAGGAACAGAAAACCAAACACCACACGTTCTCACTCATAAGTGGGAGCTGAACAATGAGAACACGTGGACACAGGGAGGGGAACATCACACAGTGGGGTCTGTGGGGGGTATGGGGGAAGGGAGAGCATCAGGATAAATGGTTAATGTATGTGGGGCTTAATGCCTAGGTGATGGGTTAATAGGTGCAGCAAACCACCATGTTTACCTACGTAACAAACCTGCACGTTCAGCACATGTATCCCAGAACTTCAAAAAAAAAAAAAAAACTTAGAATCAGCACTTGTATCTTACAAAGATAAGATGGAGTTCGGATAAAGTTAATGTTTGGTGAAGGGACCCAACTCTTGGGGAGGGTAGAATTTAAGCGCCATGGGCTGCACCATCCCTTTGCACACACTTGCACACACATGCACACACACAGACACAGACACACACATACACACACACACTCTGCTACTTCCCCTACCTGCCTTCAGGTCATCAGAGGCATAGAACAAAGGGTGTCCTAAAAACCTGGGTGTGAGGGCCAGGCACAGTGACTCACGCCTGTAATCCCAGCACTTTGGAAGGCCGAGGCAGGCGGATCACCTGAGGTCGGGAGTTCGAGACCAGCCTGACCAACACAGTGAAACCTCCTCACTACCAAAAATAAAAAATTAGCTGGGCGTGGCAGTGCATACCTGTAATCCCAGCTACTCAGGACGCTGAGGCAGGGGAATCACTTGAGCCTGGTAGGTGGAGGTGGCAGTGAGCCAAGATCGTACCACTGCACTCCAGCCTGGGCAACGAGAGCAAAACTCTGTCTCAAAATAAATAAATAAATAAACCCGGTGTAAGCTTCAATGTTTCTGACCAAGAGTCACGTGAAAGAAACAAACAGGTCTTGCCAGTAGGAGAGGTCTGGATCTGCAAGTTACAGACGAAGAACATGCACAGTAGCAGAAATAAGCCCCTGAAGGAAGGACTCCCCGCACTCGCCCAGTCCCCAGTGCTCTGCCTGAGACAGCTTTGGATGAGTGAAGGAATGAAGCATGCACACTGAGGACAGAAGCGAATTCTCACAAGTTGATTGGGGAAAAGGAAACCACTTCTGCAAATGAATTCTGATCACTATCACGCTGTTTTTTTCCTTTTCCACACAAGAAAGATAGCAGAAACTGAGATATCATCTCAGAAGCACTTATCTGGCCATTAGCCACTTCAAGTCAAATAGATAGCTCAAGGTCAAAATTACTTAATCACTCAGGGCCTCAGACTCCCCATCTGTGGAGTTCTAAGATGCTTCTCCTGCAAAACATATGAACAAGCAAGCTGGGCTTCACCATGAAGAGGTGGGCCCTCTGAATACCCTAGAATGCCTGACCTTATCTCCTCACCACGGAATCCCAATAGATAATCGCAGAAAATGAGAGAGCGAGCAGGCTTATTTTTTCACCATGTCACTAATGTGTTTTTCTTTCTAAACTAGCAAACCATTATAAAGGGTCCTTGACCTTTTGAAAGCTAAAATATTTAAAAAAGAATGAGGAAGGGGCCAGGTGCAGTGGTTCTCGTCTGTAATCCCAGCATTTTAGGAGGCAGAGGCGGAAGAATTGCTTGAGCCTAGGAGTTGGAGATTAGTCTGGGCAACATGGTGAGAGACCCCGTCTTTACAAAAAATAGTCAGACGTGTTTGTTCATAGCTGTGGTCCCAGCTGCTTGGGAGGCTGAGGTGAGGGGATCACCTGAGTCTGGGAGGTTGAGGCTGCAATGAGCCATGATAATATCACTGCACTCCAGCCTGGGTGACAGAGCAAGACCCTGTCTCAAAAAAAAAAAAAAAAAACAACTAATAAAATAAGGAGGAAGGACCATTAAATACCGTAAAGTTCTGGGCACTGTGCAAAAACACTTTACAAACGCTCTCTCAGTGACTGCTCAGAGCGCCCCACGAGGGAGGTATTATTATTGGTCATATTTACAGATTGAAAAGCTCAGGCTCCTAAGCACAAATTGCTCAGGGTCAAAAAGTGTTGAGTAGCAAAGCGGAGACTCTTTAATTATTATACGCCACTGAATTTTCTCTCATTTTCTAAAATTGGACCTCATTTTTGAATAATGGAATCAAAAGGGGAAAGCCCCCAAGCTCCTTTGGGAGATTTCTTCTTAACCCATCCTCCGAATAAATCCACAGGCATTCAGGCAGCCAATTCTTCTGCTTAAGTGTCCCCTGCGGTTAGAGAAGACGGGAAGGTGGGTGAAAAGGGCGATTTTGGGGTTGAGGAATTCAGACCAAAGAGGGGAGCCAGGCCCGGTAGCTCACGTATAATCCCAGCACTTTGGGAGGCCAAGGTAGGAGGATCCCATGAGCCTGCGTGTTTGAGACCAGCCTGGGCAACACAGTGAGACCCCATGTCTACAAATAATATAAAAATTAGCTGGGCACGGCGGTGCACGTCTGTGGTTCCAGCTACTTGGGAGGCTGAGACGGGAGGATCACCTGAGCCCAAGAGGTTGAGGCTGCAGTGAGCTGTGACTGTGCCACTGAACTCCAGCCTGGGCAAGAGAGCAAGACCCTATCTCAAAAACCAAAAACAGAAACAAAAATGGACCAAAGAGGGGATGAAAGCAAGAAATGATATGCAGATGAAAGAAATACATTTCAACAGCATATCTAGGAACACATGTTTTAAATATGAGGGATCTTCGAGTCTCCATAAATGTTTGTAACTATAGCTAATAAAGCATGTTCCACCTTAGCATAAAAATATTTGCTGATGAGTCTGTCTTACCCATTACAGGATGACCCTCCTGAGAGCAGTGATTGGGTGAGTCTGCAGAACAGGAGTGCTATGGGCTAGGGTCTGTGATAAACACTTTCCAGGACAGCCATGGGATTTGGGCTACAGGATCCAAATGCATCATCTTGCAGCTGTGTAAGGTAGACCCTGCCAGGTGCCAACCAAGCCGACATCCCCAGGGTATTCTCTCTTCCTGACTTAGACCCTGTTCTATTGGAGTGATCATTCTCTGTGCACTCAGAGAACACTGTCCCTTCCTCGGGAATCATTCTGACTAATCTAAACACAGCTTATCAATTCATCCCTGTTGCCAGCAGTTGGTTTAGGCACAGGCATGTGATACAAACCTGGTCAAGGAGATGAAGAGAAGATTTGCTAAGGGCTGCGGGGAAAGGCTTTTCTTCCTATTTGAAAGGGAAGAGACAAGCATCTTTACTGTCTTTGTGAGGATTAAAAAGTTAATGAAAGCGAAATGCTTAAAATGCGCTGGTGGCTGGGCATGGTGGCTCACATCTGTAATCCCAGCACTTTGAGGTCAGGAGTTCAAGACCAGCCTGGTCAACATGGTGAGATCCCGTGTCTACCAGTAATACAAACAAAGTTAGCCAGGTGTGGTGATGGCACATGTAATCCCAGCTACTTGGGAGGCTGAGGCAGGAGAATCACTTGAATCTGGGAGGCAGAAGTTGCAATGAGCCAAGATTGCACTACTACACTCCAGCCTGGGTGACAGAGAAAGGCTCTATCAAAAAAAAAAAAAAAAAAAAAAAATGCACTACCATTGGTAAGTGACCAACAAATCACAAATTGTTTAAAATTGTTTCTCATTGGTTCCCACAATAACCTCTGAATCAAGTACTACCATAAACCTCACTATACAGACACAGACACCAAGGCTCAGAGCCATACGGCTGAAAACAATCAAAGCTCATATTCAAAACTGTGGTTTGACTCCAAACTCAAAATATTAACCACGCACCATGTGGCTATAATCCCTACTTCCTGGAAACCCCGGCCACTCAAGCAGGACCTGGAATAAGCTGGGACTAGGAGAGTGTTTGTTCAAATGAACTTAACTCCGGGACTCAGTCACAAGGACTAAGACTCTCAAAAAACCAAGCCTAGTTGGATTCTATCAGCAATGGAAAGAAAGGGTCAAAGCTGCTCACTTTGTTCTTTGGGTATTCCATTAACCTTGGGACTCCTGCTATTGCTAGATACCTTCTTCCCCATTTAGCTCAATTTTGATTTAAAAGTCAGTTTCAAAATAATAAAATAAATCAGCCAACCTCACATGAAGCTAGTAACCCAGGGTCCAACCTCACAGGAAGCTCTTAGTAGTGGTTAAGAATCATCTTAAGACAGCCGGGCGCAGTGGCTCACGCCTGTAATCCCAGCACTTTGGGAGGCCAAGGTGGGCGGATCACGAGGTCAGGAGATCGAGACCATCCTGGCTAACATGGTGAAACCCCGTCTCTACTAAAAATACAAAGTGAAATTAGCCGGGCGTGGTGGTGGGCGCCTGTAGTCCCAGTTACTAGAGAGGCTGAGGCAGGAGAATGGCATGAACCAAGGAGGCGTAGCTTGCAGTGAGCCGAGATCGCGCCATTGCACTCCGGCCTGGGCGACAGAGCAAGACTCTGTCTCAAAAACAACAACAAAACAAAAAACCAAAAAACAAACAAAAAAATCACCTTCAGCGGAAAACCAGCTGTTTTCATTCATGAGCAACAGGGGGCAGCAGAGAGCAACAAACCGCTTGGTCTCTACAATATTGAAAAGGGGAAGAAGGGGAAGAAAACCAAACACCTTCATCTTCAGCCCAGAAGCATCCTAGTGTAAAAATGTCTCAAACTGTGCAGGCAAATTCACATTTCCAGGCATCTGGCAGAGAAACAAGATAACAGAGACCTGAACTCCAGAATGTTCTACTGATCATTTCAACGCCCACGGGACGAGCCCAGTCCGTCTTGGGAGAACCTTGTCCAATGAGAGATGATCTTGGCTGAGCTGAAAGGCACAGGCGCTTTTCACCTGAACCAACACACCTTGTGAAACTCTCATTTTGTTTCAGATTTAAATGTGTCCCGGGAACAGTCTTCATCAGTCTGCTAAAGTGTATCTGAACGATGCCCTATGAGAAATTATCGGTCTATTTTTAAATACGCAGGGCAAAGGGACACCATGCTCCACATTCATTTAAAATCCAGTTTTATTAGACCAATCAACCTCACATGACTCCGGCAAGTAAATAAAATTCCCCTCTCAGGAGACTTCAAGCCATAACAAGCTGTCCTCAAATGGGTGGTACTAGGATTTAGGTTTGTGGTTCTGGGTGTCTCCAAATGCAGACTATGTCTTTGATTTTCTCTTCACATACTTTAAACTTAATAGATTGATATTAAACAGGAAAACAAGCAGCTTTTTCACGTACACACATCAAAGGGCACTGAAAATGTGGCACCAGCCTGTGGAATTGGCCGGTTACCAAAAGTCTGTTTCAAACCCTCAACAAACAGTTTCCCTAAAAATGTGGCATGCTTTTAATAGTATTTCTCTTGCTTTTCATATTTAATAAATTATTCACTCAGAAGAGAGTAAATCTTTTAAAAAATATACCCCTGTTCATAAACTAGTCATCTCCAATTCAGCCCAAGTCGGTGTTATTTGTCATTTGATTTAAAGAAGCTTTTTATTTTTCCTTTGCAGTAAATGTCCCTATCTTAATTATGCATTCATTGCAAGTTTCTTCAATCAATGTTTGCCTCCCCCTCCAGACTTGAGGCTCCCTGAGGATCACACCTGTTTTGCTGGCAAGAGCACACAGGCCAATGCTTGGTGCATAACGGGAGCTGTGGTTAATCCACCAAGTGGTCCTAGTAGGTCCATAGAGGATTCAGACACTGGCTGAACTTAGGTGACAGCTGGAACCCTACAGGTCAGAGATACCCAGGTTCTCGGATTCATGTGAAGCAGAAAATGGTGGTATCCACCACCTTTGCATAATAGATGATCCACACAAGATCAACGTTGCTTATGCTGTGGGATCAAGTAGGAAACCATGGATCAGTGCCAAGGGAAGGCTGGGATAGCAAACCCTGAACCTGTCACCCTCTCCTTGCCTCTCTCCATCAAGTATACACCAAGGTGGAAATATGCTCACGGGGCTCCCTTCAAGATATCCTCTATACATTAGAAAACACACACCTCTCTCTTTCCTTAATAGCATTACCAGACTTAAATTCACTCCCAGAACTTAGGAGGATTGTTATGTGGCTGTAAGCCTCAATCACAAATGGTTTAAGAATCTGAAACAAGGTTTTAAAAGTCAATCCAAGACACTTGGGCATTCTAAGTGAATTCTCCATGGACTACACACTTAGTATTTCATAGTGGAAGGAACTCTTCAAAAATTACAAGAAAAATGCTTTTTCTTTTGTTCTTGAGACAGGGTCTGGCTTTGTTGCCCAGACTGGAGTGCAGTGATGCAATCACAGCTCCAGTGAGCCTGCAACTGCTGGGCTCAGGCCATCCTCCTATCTCAGCCTTCTGAGCTGCTAGCACCACAAGTGTGTGCCATCACACCTGCCTAACTTATTTAATTTTTTGTAGAGATGGCGTCTCCCTGTGTTGTCCAGGCTGGTCTTGAAATCCTGTACCATTTTAAAAGGACGTTTACAGCCAGGAGTGGTGGCTTATTTTGGGAGGCTGGGGGATCACTCGAGCCCAGGAATTTGAGACCAGCCTGGACAACACAACAAGACCTCATCTCTACCAAAAGTAAAAAAATAAAAATAAATAAATAAAATTAGGCAGGCATGGTGGTACACACCTGTGGTCCCAGATACGCAGGAGGCTGAAGTAGGAAAATCACTTGAGGCCGGGAGGTCAAGGCTGCAGTGAGCCATATTCATGCCACCACACTCAAGCATGGGCAACAGAGCAAGACCCTATCTCCCTATTTATTTTATTTTTTATTTTGAGACAATCTCACTTTGTCGCCCAGGCTGGAGTGCAGTGGCACAATCTTGGCTCACTACAACCTCCACTTCCCTGGTTCAAGCAATTCTGCTGCCTCAGCCTCCCTAGTAGCTGGGATTACAGGCATGCACCACTGTGCCTGGATAATTTTTGTATTTTCAGTAGAGATGAGGTTTCACCATGTTGGCCAGGCTAGTCTCGAACTCCTGACCTCAGGTGATCCACCTGCCTCAGCTTTCCAAAATGCTGGGATTACAGTCGTAAGCTACTGCACCAAGCCAGAGAAAAAGGACTTTTACACTAGTTCATTAAATATACACTACAAGCTTTTCTAATAAAGGCTATCTGTGGGAGGATAAAGTAAATCATGAACTGGGATGCTGTGATAGATGACATTTTTACCATGTTAACATGATCCACCATGCACAGTTTTCAGATAGATTCTTAGAGTCATGAAAATATACTACTTCTAAGACAGCAACGAACTTAAAGACATGGAAAATCCAGAATGATGAAAGACCAGGGAAAGGATGACAAAAGCAATACATGTTCTGGATCATCAAATAACAACGCTGATAGCTACCATTTGTGGTATTCTTGCTACGTGCAGGGTGTTGCTGCAAGCACGATGGCCTGCCTTGTCTCAGCCTCCTCATGGCGATCTTACAAGAGAGAGGAAAATGCAACAGCATCTCAAAGAGAAGCCAATGATCATCAGAGAGGTTAAGTAATTTGCCCAAGGTCACACGGCTAGGTAGAAACTAGCAGAGTTAGGACTGGCTCTAGAGCAAGGTTGTCCAGTCTTTTGGCTTCCCTGGGCCACAGTGGAAGAAGAATTGTCTCACATAAAATATACTAATACTAATGATAGCTGATGAGCTAAAAAAAAAAAATCCCCCCAAAAAATCGCAGAAGGTTTTAAGAACATTTATGAATTACTGCTGGACAACATTCAAAGCTGTCCCGGGCCACATGTAGTCTGTGGGGGCCATGGGTTGGAGAAGCTTGCTCTGGAGATTTGCTCTTAACCAACCCCACATACTAGAAACCCCATCGAATAATATTAATAGCAATGGCAACAATGATGACAATCCTTTACTTTCACATGATTTGTTATGTGCAAAGCATTTCCTCATACATGATACTTCATGTTCAACTGGTGGGACTGAGAAAGGACATGACAGCTCTTAGCCTCCCCAGAAAGATGAGAAATCTAAAGATTAGACAAAGATGAGCATGATCAAGACACCCCTGATGACTGGTGTGTGACCATCAAAATGTTAAATCTCAGATTCAGATACATCTAGGCTGGGATTAAAGTTCCCTCCATTTTACTGAAACATCACTCATTTCCTGGGGGCAACATCTCATGGGGGCATGAGAGCTGCCCTTCCAATGTCTACTCCTTGGATACTGCTAACATTACTCACAACCATCATAGCATGCATGCTCCCAAAAGGCAGCGCTGGGAGAGAGAGGTGGAAGGTCACTTGAGGTCAGGAGGTCAAGGCTCCAGTGAGCTATGATTTCACCACTCTACTCCAGCCCGGGTGACAGAGCAAGATCCAAACTCAAATAATAATAATAATAATAATAATAATAATGGCAAGGCTGACGCAAGAGCTTGGGGGAACACTGCATAGGCACTTGTTGACCTACCCAACGTCATGTAGTTGAAAAGTATATACAACGTAAGGCGGTGTGTTTTAAGAGCAATTTTCCATAGAAACCATTATCTGAACGGCAGGAGGTTGGAGAGCATGACCCAATTCCAAGAGGGATGGTGGTGGTCACAGGTGATTTTCTTTCTCATTCTCCTTTCCTGGTTCTCGGCAATGAGGCAATATCACTTCTCTAATTTGAAAACTAATAAATAGGCTTGCCCCAAACTGTGCCTTTCAAGAGTCATATAGTTAGTATAAACCACGGTGACCTTTTAAAGATGTGATTTGTTTTTCAACACCTAAAGCAACAAATGCTCCATATACGAGCCCCTACCTGGCCAAGCTGCTGTATCAACTGCAATGCCATGGTGTCCGCCCATCTTCGAAATGTCAGCAGAGAACCGTGGCAGGAGCTGACGTGTAATATGTTGCAAGAGACTGAACTTTGGTGCCTAGAAGCCGTCTAACTCTGGAAGGTACTTAAAGTCGTCATCCCCATTTCACGTTTCCCACTAAAGGACACCACAGAGGATTACCCATCTAGGCTTACAAGGATGTAAATAAAACTAAATTTGCCGAGTGCTTCATCCGCACTCTCTAGCAGGCTAGATATTGTCTGTCGAGCTCCACGGGTGATAATCCTCTGGATTCCAGCATTGCTGTTCATCTCACTTAGTGCACTGAGTAACGAACTTGACTGTCGGCTTCCACGTTCCTACCTTGAGCCAGAGCTTTGGAGCCTCCTCACTGAATGCCAGCTGTTTCTGCTCCCCTGTTTTTGGCCTCATGGTTTTGTTTTGTGTACCTTTACCAGAACCTTTTAGATAACCCCATCTGTCCCATTTCATCCATGTAATGAGCTTGACAACGAGCTTGTCTATCCACCTGCTTACGTACATTGGATTCTGTGTCTTTGAAGCAGTACTCACAGAAGAAAAGTAGTGTTCTTCCTCATACTTAATAGAAAAATTTTATAAATTTCCCAGGTTAAGAGTCCGAAGGCTCTTAAAAGGCAAGGCTTGGAGGCAGAGGTGGGAGGATCACTTGAGGCCAGGAGATCGAGGCTGTAGTGATCTACGATTGCACCACTGTCCTCCAGCCTGGATGACAGAGCAAGACACAAATTCAAACAAACAAACAAACAAAAACAGGTAAGGCTGATGCAAGAGCTCAGGCAAACACTGCATAGGCACTTGCTGACCTACCGACCTAACAAAGATCACACAGTTAAAAAGTATATGTAACTTAAAGAGGTGTGTGTGTGTGTGTGTGTGTATGTGTGTTTTGAGACAAAGTTTCACTCTTGTTGCCCAGGCTGGAGTGCAATGGTACAATCTCAGCTCACCACATCCTCTGCCTCCCAGGTTCAAGCAATTCTGCTGCCTCAGCCTCCCAAGTAGTTGGGATGATAGGCATGCACCACCACGCCCAGCTAATTTTGTACTTTTAATAGAGATGGGATTTCTCCATGTTAGTCAGGCTGGTTTTGAACTCCCAAACTTGGGTGATTCGCCCTTCTTGGCCTCCCAAAGTGCTGAGATTACAGGTGTGAGCCACCGCACCCAGCCAAGAGGTGTGTTTTAAGAGCAATTTTCTTTACAGAACATAAGCCTCTGTTTCATCTACTATAAAATGGGCCTGATAATCAAATGTAGCTGCCTCATTAGGTTGTTGCAAGCATTAAATGAGACAGTGCACAATAAATTATGTGCACAGTGCCCAGCAGGCACAGAATAAACAGTGGTTATTAGTGTGTGTCTTGGTTTGAGATCACTGCAGTTAATTCACTTAATTTTTGTCCATGACATGGAGACCAATTAGAAGTTCTCCAAGTTCCTTCTGGGGCTTTGATTTAATCATTTTAAGGAGGGAGGAACTACATTTAAAATAGTGACAGATTATTCAACTCCATGGTGAACGCATTGGATTAATATCACAAAAATCTTGATTTATGTCCTGACTAAATATGTGTGTTTGTGTGTATGTGTGCAACAAGAATTACATCTTTGCTTTGTGGCGTAAATCTTATGACTGACTTTCCACATCTCAGAAACAACAAATTGTGTTCTATTACTACAAAGTACACAGGATATTTTCTAAAGCAGTACTTTATTATGATGGTGTATAAGAATGTAAGATTCAGAAGACATGGCTTTTTCTGTATACTGTTCTCTGCTATTTCTGTAGTGTTTATCACAGCACCTAGCACATAAAGAATATCAGTGGATATTTGTTAAACAGATGCATGAATGAGTATTTCTCTATTTATTTTGCACGTCCCTGGAAAACTAGCTGAAAATGTGGTGATCTTACTTCTCAAAGCTCATCGAAGTTTATGCATCGGTAATGACATTGCAAAGTACTCATTTTAACTTCAACCTTTTGGTTAATTTCACCTCCATGCTTATTATCTGACGTTGTTCAAGTCGCATCACTTCTGCAAATTTCCTTCTCTGCATGTGATAAATGGGAGTACCAGACGCAGGGATATTCTTTATTATTGACCATCCAGCTTCTCTAGTACAAGAACCCCCACTCTGTTCTGGAGGTTCATGTTCCACGTATTCAGGGTGGGCACTGACAAAGATTTTCTCCTTAACCAGACTCTAATTGGGCCCTTCCTTTATTTTTTAAATTTTTTTTTTTTTTTTTTTTTTTTTTTTTAGAGATAGAGTCTTGCTATGTTGCCCAGGCTAGTCTCAAACTCCTGACCTCAAGGAGTCCGGCCACTTCAGCCTTCTGAGTCACCGAAATTACAGACGTGAGCCACCGAACTCAGCATATTTCAGACTCATCTGCATCCTTTTCCCGGTGAGGCCTGATGCTTGAGCTTCTGTGCTGCCTCTGCATTGTCCAATGTTAGCAAGAACCTTGTTAGTTAGTTTAGCCAGAATCCTCCCTTACCTCTGCTGTCTCCATCCACTGACCCTCACTCTGCTTCCTGGCAATAAATCACCACTTTTGCTTGTTGCGTTCAGAATTGAGCCCAATCTTTCTCCCCTGCCGCAAGATCCCATTTCACCTATCACGATAGTCCCTTTCGAATAAAGTCTTTCATACTGTCTTTAACAAGCATCATGGATATTTTTTTCCTTCTCAGGACTCCCACGCTCTAGCAGAAATTAATGCATGAAGTAGAACCAACCAAACAGATTTTATCATGATTGGTTCAGGGTTGGATCGTGACTGAAGCCAGGCCGACTCCGGTCATTCTACAACATATCTGCAGAGCTATAATGGGGTGAAATGCTTGCGGTGGAATTACTAGTCACAGGTAAACACGCTTACTACATACAAAAAGTCTGTACAACTGTGCAAGAAACAGAGAGGGGGAGACAAAGAACCTTGACAGCCGGGCGCGGTGGCTCATGCCTGTAATCTCAGCACTTTGGGAGGCCAAGGCAGGCGGATCACCAGGTCAGAAGATCGAGACCATCCTGGCTAACACAGTGAAATCCCGTCTCTACTAAACATACAAAAAATTAGCCAGGCGTGGTGGCGGGCGCTTGTAGTCCCAGTAACTCGGGAGGCTGAGGCAAGAGAATGGTGTGAACCCGGGAGGCGGAGCTTGCAGTGAGCTGAGATTGTGCCACTGCACTCCAGCCTGGGCGACAGAGCGAGACTCCGTCTCCAGAAAAAACCCCAAAAAACAAAAAAAAAACCTTGACTACACTGATGTGAGCTCCTGGATCATGCTGTGCCTGAAGCCAGTGCCCACAATGTGACACCTCCAGACCCTCCACCAATTTCTATTTCATTTTTGAATTGAGTTTCTATCACCTGCGATTGAAAGAGACCTAGCAAATAAAAAAATATATACTTTTTATGGCTCTACTTCAAAACATTCTGGCAATTTAAAAATAATTAGTTGGAAGGAACAACTAATATAAAAACTCCATTAAAAATGTATGCATTTACAATAAAATAGGAATCCAGGAAGATTATGCATTCTGAATATTTTCTGTAATAGCCTTTAACATGTTTGTGCACCAAAAATTTGTCATTTTGGTTCCAAAACTGAAGTGTATTACATTCTAAAGCAAACACGGGGGAAACGCTTCAGCTAATTCAACATTACACACGTATTTTGAGCTAAGCAGTTTTTCCTATTAGCATACACTTGAAAACATTTCTAATAGTAATAACGAACTTCTTTGATTTTTCAGTTCCCAAATGTCAGATTAGATTGAACTAATTCAAAATTAAGAGACGGAAGTACCTACAGTGTCTCCAGGGCCCATGATCCATCCCCGATACTAGAGAGAATTCTATTAGGTTGGGGCAAAAAGATTGGGCAAAAAACTCAATTCCTTTTGCACCAACCTAATACCTGATCATCAGAGTCATTTTTTTTCTTAAACATGCATGCCGTGAGTAGTTCATCTCAGTCCTGCAATCGAGTGGAGTAGATAATATTAAGGGATGAAGGCTTGGTTATCAACCTGTAGTCAACCCTCATTAGATATTAGGGTTTGTAACTAATTCTGAGAATTTACAACACCGGTAAAGAAATTCATTAGATGCAAATTCTGACTCATCATAACCAGACACAAAATGTGTCTGAGATATGTCCGTAAATATGCTAGCCTTTCACATAAGAATATCAGAGATTTTTATGGTTTTATGGAGGTATAAGTGACATACAAAATACTGCACATATTTTACATACACAATTTGATAAGCTTGGGCATATGCATTGGCCTGTGAAACCATCCCCACAATCATAGGAATAGACTTATCTTTCACGTTCAAAAGTTTCCCTTTGTTTGGATACATGGAGTAGGGTCGAGGGTGTTTAAGAACATTTAATATGAGATCTTAACATGGAGGTGGTTAAGAACACTTAACAAAGGGAAACCTTAACAAAGTTGAAGTGCATAATACAGCTCACTAAACATAGGGAAATGCAAATCAAAACCAAAATGAAATACCACCCCATACCTGTTACAATGCCTATTATCAAAAAAACGAAAAATTTAAAAAATAACAATTGTTGGCCTGGATGTGGAAAAACTGGCACCCTTTTGCCATTGCTGAATGGAATGTAGATGTGTAGCCACTATGGAAAAACAGTGTAAAGGTTTCTCAAAAAAAAAAAAAAAAGAAAGAAAAAATGTAATTATCAGATGATCCAGCAATCCCACTTCTGGGCACATATACAAAGAAATGAAATCATGATAGCAAACAAATACCTGCACTCCCATGTTTATTGCAGTATTAACCACAATAGCCAAAATATGGAAGTCACCTAAATGTCCACTGACAGATGAAGGGTGATATGGTTTGGCTGTGTCCCCACCTAAATTTCACCTTAAATTGCAGCTCCCATTATCCCCACATGTACTGGGAGACACCCAGTGGGAGGTAATTGGATCATGGTGGGGGGTTCCCCCATGCTGTTCTCTGATAGTGAATAAGACTCACGAGAGCTGATGATGTTATAAAGGGCAGTTCCCCTGAACAAGCTCTCTTGCCTGCTGCCATGTAAGATGTGCCTGTGCCCCTCCTTCGGCCATGATTGTGAGCTCTCCCCAGCCATGTGGAGCTGTGAGTCCATTAAACCTCTTTTCCTTTGTAAGTTACCCAGTCTTGGGTATGTCTTTATTAGCAATGTGAGAACTGACTAAAACAAAGAAAGAAAGAAAATGTAGTATATACATACAATGGAATATTATTCAGCTTTAAAGAATAAGGAAATCCTGCCATTTGCACATTTATGAAACTGGAGGACATTCTTCTAGTGAAATAAGCCAGTCACAGAAGGATAAACATTACATGATTCTACTTATATGAAATGTCTGTAATAGACAAGCTCATAGAAGCTGAGGGGAGAATGGTGGTAACCAGGAGCCACAGGGAAGGGAAAATGGGAGGTTGTTCAATTAGCCTGAAGTTACACTGTGTGAAATGAATTAGTTCTAGAGATCTACTGTACAGTGTACTGCTTATAGTCAACAATACTGTACTATGCCCTTAAAAGGTGTTAATAGATTTTTAAGTTTATCAATTTTTCATTCTAGAGTAATTTGCAGCTATTTTGGTTGATTTATCAAATGAGGCATTAATTTTTAAAACAGTTTTGTAAGTTCAGGACTACACATGCAGGTTTGTTATACAGGTAAACTTGTGTCAGTGGGGTTTGTTGTACAGACTATTTTCTCACCCAAGTATTAGGCCTAGTACCCATTTTTATTTAAAATAAAATATATTTTGTAAAATTTCTTTTTGGCCCCTTACAAGTCAAGGTCACATTTTCCATTTGTTTCTTTGTTTCATGTTGGCTTTGGAGACAGGGTCTCGCTCTGTCACCTAGGCTGGACTGCAATGGTGCAATCTCAGTTCACTGCAGCCTCAACCTCGTGGGCTCAAACGATCCTCCCATCTCAGCCTCCCAAGTAGCTGGTCCTACAGGCGCGTGCCAAAAGCCCAGCTAATTTTTGTATTTTTGTAGAGATGCGGTTTCACCATGTTACCCAAGCTGCTCTCAAACTCCTGAGCTCAGGCAATCCGCCTGCCTCAGGCTCCCAAAGTGCTGGGATTACAGGTGTGAACCACCACGCCCAGTCAATTTCCACTTAGCATGTATAAAATTTGGTGATCCCTTTCAAGTTAGTGACTAAGGTATAGAAAATGCTCACTAATCAAAATCAAAGGAACAAGAGGAAAACCTGAAAAATAATTCAGCTTGATACCGTGCTTCTGAGCATTAGATGAAAAACATTAAATTATACGGCTACTGTCAAATGATTCTTTGTAAACAAGTCAGTGCAAATGTGTGGGGTGGGGGGGGAGCGGGTGTGTGTGTATATGATTTTATTACCTAGGAGCTAACTTCTTGGGGGAACTAGATGGCAAAAAATAAATTTATTATGAATTGTAATGATAAAGAGTCAAAATTGTGTTAAATAACATATGACCAAATATTTCCAGGATTTTTTTTTTAGAAAAGCTGAATTTTGATTACTCAACAAGAAAAAAAGGTACCTATGAATTTGCCTCTCCATAGCCAGCTGCTTCTTCCGGCTGATTTGTATCAGTCTCTGTTAATTTCTGTGACCAGAGTTAATCTAAAAAGAACAGTAACTTCTGGTCAGAGTTTATTGTAATGGGATATTTGAGTGTGCCCTAGCAACCATGAAAGTTTGGCCTGTGCTTATCCTTATAAATACCCAAATTTGACGAACTACATTCAGCTGTGTTTGCAAAAGACAGGATTTTTTGTTTGCTTGTTTTGAGACAGAGTCTCGCTGTGTCGCCCAGGTTGGAGTACAGTGGCGTGATCTCAGCTCACTGCAGGCTCCGCCTCCCAGGTTAACACCATTCTCTTGCCTTAGCCTCCTGAGTAGCTGGGAATACAGGTGCCTGCCACCATATCCCGCTAAGTTTTTTGTATTTTTTAGTAGAGACGGAGTTTCACCGTGTTAGCCAGGCTGGTCTCGATCTCCTGACCTCGTGATCCGCCCACCTCGGCCTCCCAAAGTGCTGGGATTACAGGCATGGACCACCGCGCCCAGCCCTCACTGGATTTTTATAGTGCTCAATGCTAAAAGCTAATAACCTTAATTATTAATTATCATGCCGTCTTCCTTGAAATTGATTTTGGATGAATTTAGATACTTTGGGGGAACCACATACAGAATATTTACTCAAAATCTCCCCAGGGATGATGGCATATCTTTGTACAACAGCTTTGTTTCTGAAAAGTTTAGTTGTACAAAGTTCTTATATTATTACTAGTCAAACCACACTTTAAAAAAATGCATGGTTTTCTAAAACAATAGAATTTTAAAACACAAAACAAAACCATTCTATTGAATTTGAATTATGAAAGTAGATTTTATTCTGTTACTTTTTGTTTGTTTTGGGGGCACTGTTTATTTGTTGAGACAGAGTCTCCCTCTGTCACCCAGGCTGGAGTGCAGCACTGTGATCTCGGCTCACTGCAACTTCTGCCTCCTGGGTTCAAGTGATTCTCCTGCCTCAGTCTCCCAAATAGCTGGGATTACAGGCATGCACCACCACACTCGACTAATTTTTGTACTTTTAGTAGACACAGGGTTTCGCCACGTTGGCCAGGCTGGTCTCAAACGCCTGACCTCAAGTGATCCGCCCACCTTGGCCTCCCAAAGTGTTGGGATTACAGGCGTGAGCCACCTCACTCGGCCAATTTTCTTCTACTTAGTTACGTAATGTAAGATTATAACCACAACTTCATTATTGCACTGACATTTTCTGTAACTTCCTAAAATAACTAAGTTTGAGGAAGGTTTACATGACCTTGAAATTCTCCAGAAAGAAGAGTCTAAATGTCCTTCTGAATAAAGAATGCCAAAAATTATCTTATTTCTTGTGAGAGATATAATCTGCTGGCATGACCTGGGGAAGGCAGGCCCCTACTTTCTTCAAGTTAGTAGGTTGGTTCTTCTCTCTCTCTCCCCCTTTGTCCCCTCCCCTCCTCCTTCTTTCTTTCTTTCTTTATTTGGTGGAGTTTCACTCTTGCTGCCCAGGCTGGAGTGCACTGATATGATCTCAGCTCACTGCAACCTCCACCTTCCTGGTTCAAGTGATTCTCCTGCCTCAGTCTCCCGAGTAGCTGGGATTACAGGCATGTGCCCCTACCTACACCCAGCTAACTTTGTATTTTTAGTAGAAACAGGGTTTCTCCATATTGGTCAGGCTGGTCTTGGTCTCAAACTCCCAACCTCAGGTGATCCACCCGCCCCGGCCTCCCAAAGTGCTGGGATTACATGCGTGAGCCACTGTGCCCGGCCTCTCCCTTCCTTTTTATTTCCCTTACTCCTTCCTTCCTTCCTTCCTCTCTCCCTCTTTCCTTCCTTCCTTCCCTTCCTTTCTCCCTTCCTTCATTCTTTTTTTATAAATATGTTTACTAAATGTCTACTTTGTAGCAGGCAACAAAGCAATAAACAAAAGCAAAGCTGTCTTGCCCTCCTGTTGGGCGGCTTATTCTCACTGCCCAAAAACAAGATGCAGGTGACCTGGGAGAGCAGGGAGCTTATTCCTGTAACCGGGTACAGGGAGAAGGCCTGGGAAGTATCATCAGACCAAGTCTAAATTACAAAGTTTTCCGGAGCTTCTATACCTTCTAAGCTATACGTCTACATGTAAGTGTGCATTCATCTAAAGACATAAGTGATTAACTTCTCATTTATAAGGTCTGAGTCCTGAAGACCTTCCTCTGCCGCCTCAGTAAATTTACTTAATCTAAATGGGTGCAGGTGCTGGGATGATTACCCTTGTCTCCTGCTAAATCATGGAGGTTTGGGGAGTCTCTTCAGAACCCCAATAAACTTGTTTATGGACGCCTGGGGAGTTTCTTCACACCCCCAATAAAACTAATTTAATCCCAAATGGGTCCTGTTAAGAATTCCTTCGTTATTTTGTCATGCTGAAAGGCCTGGCACAACTCTGGGCGGGCTTTTGTTACATTCCAGCCTTTGTATAAGGGCACTGGCTCTCTCAGCTTTTAATAATTCCCTTCACTACTCCGTCAGTGCTGAGACGGTTGTTACGGAAGCCCGTGTGAGTGAGACCGGGCCTGCCACACTCCTGGAAACAAAATAAGGCTGAAGTCTGCTGAAGACGCGTTTTCCAAGCTGCCAGGGAGCTTGCACTGGACCACAAGCCAGTCAAGGATGAACTCAGACCCAAAGGGGAGCAGATGTGTAAGAAAAACAGGCTCGTGTCCCTACAGAACCATGTTTCCTTAGTGAAACTATTAATGGACCAAAAAAAAAAAAAAAAAAAAAAAATGAAGAGCCTAATATCAAAAAGATGGCAGGCAATTAAACAGAACTCTGAGAATAAAAGAAAATTGAGGAAATCTTGGTCATATTGATAGAAAGACTGTGTTTTCCCTGTAAAATGAACACAATAAACCTATTCACACAAAGGCTAGCTGAATACTGTTCAACTTATTGGCATTTATGATCATAAATTTACCCCAGTTGCTAGAATAATAAATGCACATATGCTTGTGTTAAGTGTCTAGAAAGCGTAGTCTGTGAGTTTTCAGTGGGCTGGTATAATTAAACAGTAACTGTCAATTTCTTAATCCTAAAGCAATCATTTTGCTCTAGGTAATGAGCTTTTTATTTATTTTTTTCCCATCCTCAGCAAGTAACAGCTCTTCCTCAAATTGGTTTTAATGGATTTAGCCCTCAGCAACCCACCCTTTGCAGACAATTCCTTCTATGGAGAAAGATTTCTCTAGGGAAGCTGAGGCTGTAGCTTCGGGGAAAAGCAAAACTTCTCTCTGATGAAACAAAATCTCTCTCTCCCAACATATTTCATCAAAATAGTTTGGATATTGTACCTAATATTAAGTTATGTAATATCCACATCACACAGGTAAGACAAATACGCTTAGTGATTTATTTCTATCTTATTTTCAATGAAACTTTGAATTCCTATCCAGGCATTTGCTGGTATTTTCAGGTTTTTTTTTTTTTTTTGCCTCTATTCACTTCTGCTGTTAACAAAATGAAGCTATATCAGGTACAGAACGTCTCTGAAACAGTGTTTGGCTCTGAAGAGTACAGCCCAAGAAAGAAAAACAGGATTAAAAACCAGCTTAACTTCTGTGTGTAGACTTTTGGCCTGGATGCACTCTAGGTAAGAATCGAGGACGTAAGGAGTTCTATTTTTAATGTCTTCTTACAGAAGCACCATGAACTCAGCAATGCACAAAATTTATGACACACTCAATCTTATAACATGAGGGAGAGGGACTCGGCAGTGACTTTTCCATTGCATTTCCCATGAATCTCAGATCACTTGTAAATTGCAGAGCCTGACATTTAAACTGTGCCGTGTTGATAGTTCAGGCACCACCCTTTCTCCCCGCCGCCCTCCCCGCCCCCTACTCTGGGAGACCAAGGCTGAGGCTTCATTTCATAATGCACCGTAATGGTGAGTCAACGGTCAAATGCAGCCTGTTAAGTCTCAAGCAATTACCTTCTCCTGCAAATAAAGAAAAGCCCACGTCTCCACCTCTGAGTGGAGGGCAGAATGAGCAGAGAGAGTATGAGAACCATATGGACAGCTTCAGCTTGCATCCTTGACATCGCACCCGGCACCTGGGCAAAGGCCAATGCTTGGCACAGTATACCCGCTGCCATTTTTGTCCAAACACCCATCTATTTAGGGAGACTTTTACCTGCCCTTTCTGCTCAGCTATATCCTGAGAATCCAAATTCTGGCATAATGAGTTCCTGCTGCCGAAAATCATATGTTCTATTTAGATTTTTCCGAATAGTGTACTTAAATGGCATCCATGCTCAACCGTGGACTACTATCGAAAAATACTGAATAACCACCTTACTGTACGTATTCCCATTTCTCAGCTGCATCTAACTCAGCAGCAGTGTATCTGAATGAAGGCTTTTTCCCTCCTGATGTCTACATTTTCAATAATAGCTGATGCTCTGTGGTCTTAGAATTTGGATTTCTTTTTAAATTAGTGCTTTCTATTTACCCTCTCAACTGCCACATCTAAATAATGCTTTTTTTTTTTGTTTGTTTTTTGAGACGGAGTCTTTCTCTGTCACCAGGCTGGAGTGCAGTGGCACAATCTTGGCTCACTGCAACCTCCACCTCCCGGGTTCAAGTGATTCTCCTGCCTCAGCCTCCCAAGTAGCTGGGACTACAGGCGCGTGCCACCACACCCAGCTAATTTTTGTATTTTTAGTAGAGACGGGGTTTCACCATGTTTGTTGACCAGCAAGGTCTCAATCTCCTGACCTAGTGATCCACCCGCCTTGGTCTCCCAAAGTACTGGGATTACAGGCATGAGCAATTATACCATTAAAGTGTAGAAGTCGGAAATATATCTCCATATCTCATGCCTAGCACACTTTCCAAATTGTCAAGACTAGGAATCCTTCTGTTGACACTGGCAATCACATCACATGAGAGCAACCCTAGTCCTCGGAGGTAAAATCCAGACCCCAAGGACTACCGAGGCTTTAAGTGATTTTAGCTAACCAAGCCTGTTTCCTCATCCATAAAACGGGGATATTCATCCCACAGGGCTGTTATAAGCATTACATGAGATGATACAGAGACACTGTCTAGAACTTAGTAGGTCTACAGAGGAAGGGGCAGAATTCAAAGCCAGGTCTTCTAACCACATTATATCACATCTCAAAGACAAGGAGAAATGTAACTTTGGAGGTTCGTGAAATCCAGTTTGAAGGATGAAGATTTGTTTCTGTATCTGCTAACAAACCCCCAGTGATTTCTGAGCAGGTTATGGGCATGTTGAAGTGATTAATTAGGAATGAAACAGAGGAGTGAGTGGAAATGGCAATGGTATATCAGAAGCTTTGAAATGATCTATGACCATAAAGCAAGCCAGCAAGAAATGCAAACCACCTAAGTTAAGAACACACAATAGCACTGAAACTGTGACCGCCAGCCATAGGAAAACAAATCTCCCCAGTGTTCCTGGGCGTCCATAAGAATCATGGGGGCCACGTATGGCAGCTCACATCTGTAATCCCAGCACTTTGGGAGGCCAAGATGGAGGATTGCTTGAGACCAGGAGTTTGAGACCAGCCTTGGCAACATAGCAAGATTCTGTCTCTACAGGAAAAACAAAACAAAACAAAACAAAAAATTAGCGGGGCATGGTGGCACACACCTGTAGTCTCAGCTACTCTGGGAGATGAGGTGGGAGGTCAAGGCTGCAGTGAGCCAGGATCACACCATTACACCCCAGCTTGGGTGACAGAACAAGACCCTGTCTCAAGAAAAAAAAAAAAAAAAGGAAAGAAAAGAAAGAAAGAAAAGAAATATATTTTAAAAAATCATGTTGGGAAGGTTTTTTTTATTTTTTAAATTTTTAATTACAGATACTGGGTCTTACCCAAGACCTGTTGATTCAGATTCTCCATGTCTTGAGGCCTGAAATTTTTCTACGTCCAAGTTAGTGTGTGTGCGCAATTCAAATACAATGTCAGGTTTGGAAATCATTGATGGAGGGGTAAGATCCAGGGGTATATTATTCAAGAGCATGCACACAAAAGACCTGCTGAGAATTGTGTGCATTCTGTCTATCTGAAAAGAAAATGTAGGAATGGATTTGCTTACTCCATTGCCCACTTGGAGTACTACTTCATCAAGTATCCCCCCCCAAAGAGAAATTTAATGAAATTATTCACAAATTCTAAGTTGTTTTGTGGAGGTAGGAAGGATGGTATAGAAAACTACAAGCAGACATTTTGCACTCATGCTTGCATTTGGAATGCTCCAGATGTCTCCATTTAGAGAGATCCACTGTATCTAAAATTATATTCATGGAGGACAGTTACAGATATGGGATAAACCTAGGACTTAAGATTTTTAAAGAACGTACAGGTCATCTCTTTCAACCCCTTTCATAAAGCAAGAATAGGCTCTATAATATCCTAGACAGAGAGACGATCATGTAGCTGGAATACCTTCAGTGGTAATGAGCTTGTTATTAATGGGTAGTATTGATCAAAAGGGGAATGTATTGTACTCTCATACAATATGTACAATATGTAGGGAAATGCACCAAGATATGTAATATAAAATAACACATTAGAGGGTTAGAGGTTATAGGAATTGTAAAGGCATAATCATGTGGTTAAATATGCTTGAAAATATTGTATGTGTTATGCTTACAGAAATAAAAGGTAATAAATTAGCGAATTCTGGAGAGAGAAATCTTGGCCAGTAAACGATATAAAGGCAGACAAGCTAAGGAGGAGGCTGTCAAGCATCTACATCCCAGTGACCACCTAATGGAATGAATCAAAGACACAGTTGGAGTCCACCCAAGAGGGAACAAGACATCAGCTAAGGAGGGAATGTGCACTCTGTGCTCCTGGTTGCCCTGGTGACAGGACCCCACTCCTCATGCTAATGGCATTATAATGAATACAACCGCTTGAAAATAAAATAAATGGTAAGATTGATAATAGAGTAAAAGATTGTCTTGAGAGCTGCAGTGTGGAGAGGACCCAGGATGGAGTTTTGGTGGTGGATGTTAAGAGAACAATATGATCAGTGAGGAAGGTATTAGGTGAAAAACATAAGTGTGTGTGTGTGTGTGTGTGTGTGGGTCGTCGGAGAAAGAGAACAGACGCTAATGATGGATAATGCTTGAGACAAGTAATATGTCTGCCATTTCTCTTCATGACATGCTCCAGACTGGAAAACCTAAATTAAGTGTTAATGAACCCATATTGATTTCCCCGTTCCCCTCATCGTGAGGAAGGTAGCCTGGCCTGGGAGACTTCAATTGAAACTCAATGTCTTAGCAAGTTGGCATATCATGTGGTGATCATGGCAGTCTCTGCCTTGATAGTGTTCTTTCCCTCTTGCTGCTCCAAAGTGATCAAGCTCATCAATGTGATAAAAGATGCTGGGATGGTTAGCATATGTGTTAACGAGTCTAGATGGTGGTGCCCCGTTGTTTGCTCAAACATTCGTCTAGATGTTTCTGTGAAAGTATTTTACAGAGGTGATTAACATCTATCGTCACAGCTGACTGTACATCAGGGAGATCACCTAGAAAAATATGGGTGGGCTTCACTGACTCCACTGAAGTTCTTCAGAGCAAAGATGGGTTTTCTGGAGAAGGAGGAATTGTGCCTTAAGACTGTAACACAGAAATTCTGCCTGAGTTTCCAGCCAGCTGGCCTGTGGATTTCAGACTCAAGACTACAACATCAACTCCCATCTGAATTTGCAGCCTGCTAATCTGCCCTACAAATTTCATATTTGCCAACCCCCACAAGCACGTGAGACAATTCCTAAAAGTAAATCTCTCCAGACGCTGATAGTCAAAGAGATAGATGTCTTAAGATATTTATACAAATATATATAGATACATATATACACATATGTACATATCATATAGATACATATATACATATATACACATATGTATATATTATATAGATACATATATACATATATACACATATGTACATATTATATAGATACATATATACATATATACACATATGTATATATTATATAGATACATAGATACATATATACACATATGTATATATTATATAGATACATATATACACATATGTATATATTATATAGATACATATATACACATATGTATATATTATATAGATACATATATACACATATGTATATATTATATAGATACATATATACACATATGTATATATTATATAGATACATATATACACATATGTATATATTATATAGATACATATATACACATATGTATATATTATATAGATACATATATACATATATACACATATGTATATATTATATAGATACATATATACATATATACACATATGTATATATTATATAGATACATATATACATATATACACATATGTATATATTATATAGATACATATATACATATATGTATATGTTATAGATACATATATACAACCACACACATATTTCTTATAAATCACAATATGGAATTATGTATTTGCATCTATGTATTGTATATATTAATATACACAGTTGTACCTGGTTCTTGGAGCACAGCTCCTAAAACTATTGGGATCTCCAAAGTGATAAGGGTATCTTTTGTATGTCAATGAGATGACTGATGGCTGTGGACCCTTGAGTAGCCTCAGGATGGGGGATGGTTGCCAGGGGGACCTACCTTGTAGTTAGAGGGCAGGAATTTTCTCTCCTACCTCTTGACCTCTTGAGAGGGCAGGAGGTCTAAAGATGGAGTTGGTCACCAATGGCCAATGATGGAATCAATCAAACCTACTTAATGAAGCCTCCATAAAAACCTGAAAGGACAGTTCAGAGAGCTTAACTAGTGTGGGTACCTGGAAGGTGATACGCCCAGAGACAGCAAGGAAGCTCTGCACCCCTATCCATATGCCCAGCCCCATGCATCTCCTCATCCGGCTGTTCATCTCTATCCATTGTAATATCCTTTATAATAAACCAGGAAACTCAAGTAAATGTTTTCCTGAGTTCTGTAAGCCACTCAAGCAAATTAAAGCCAAGGAAGGGACGTGGGAATCCTAATTTAAAACCAGTCCTTGAGAAGCACAGGTCACAACCTGGGGCTTGCAACTGGCGTCCGAAGTGGGGGCAGTCTTGGGGGCTGAACTCTTAATCTGTGGGATCTGATGCTGTCTCCAGGTAGATAACGTCAGAATGGCATTGAATTATAGGACACCCCATTGGTATCTGCTGGAGAATTGGTTGTTGATGGGGAAAACCCTGTACATTTGGTCACAGAAGTGTTCTGTGCTATATGAGTGTGAGTGTAAAGAGAAAAAACTGTTTTTTTCTCTTTATGATAGAATATCCTAAATCTATGTACATAGATTTATCCATAGAGATTTATTTATATTAAGAATAAATTCTGAAAATAATTTTTTCTATAAATACACAATTGTATTATAGTAGATATAACACATATACTATAGTATAGAGTATAATCATATAATTTAATTATAATTAAATTCTATATTTTCAGATATTTGTAACAATATACATTACCATATGTTATACAATGAAAATAGATGCAGATATATGATGAATATACATAAATATCAATATATAACAAAACATTCTATAGATATAATGAAAGTTATCTATTTTCAGATATTTATTCTTTGAGACTTGAAATCTGACCTCTTGTCACTTACACCCATTGGTTGTAGTTGTGTCTTCTTAAGTGATGAACATGTTTATTATAGCTTCGTTATTCGGGCATACATGTTTGGTAACTTGGCACACTAGATTCTCGATCTATTAATCAATTGCTATAGTGGATCCCTGTCCTTCTCATAGAATCCACCGCTATATCTGCTGCCAGGTGGGTTAGTAACCATGACCCTCCTCCTCTGGTCCAGCGGATTGGACTAGGGGTGACTTCTGGAAAGACCTGGGCTAATCAGGTTCTGTTTTCAGTAACTATAAATGAATACATGGATTGTAATCAGTGTAGTGGGCAGGGCTGAGCCAACCAGGTTCTGTCTTCACTAACTGTAAATGAATGCATGGATTGTAATCAGTGCAGTAGGCAGGGCTGGGTTTGGGGCACCCCCGTGTATCCACGTGCCATATGTGGGAAAGAAATCTACAGAGAGAGGAGCAAACTAATGGTGCAAAGAGAAGGAGACACCAACCCCAGGCAGCCCTAGAAAGACAGTGTAACCTCTACTCCTATAGATGTTCCCTTCCTGTTTTCAGTTCTTCTTAACTGTGTGAACTTTCTCCCCTTGGGTTCTATGACTGAACTCTCTGCCCCTGAATTCTGGGAAACAGCTCTGAGTCTTTCTAGGATATTTTCTTGTCTTAAGGTATTAAGAGTGGTTCGAAGTTACTTGCAGCCAAATGATTCTGTGTTGCCTAGCAACACATCCATGTGGAGGACTCCTGTTTACAACACCATAGGCAAAGCCTGAAGCAAGCATCCAAGTACATGGAACTGCTAACTTAGAGGTCAAACCTGAAAATACACTTTGTGAATGGTCAACCAAAAGCATGACAGGGAGAGCAGGTCTCCTAAGGTTATTGCAGGAAGCTTCTCCTAATAATTACAGCTAACCCTTCTAGAACATTTACTATGTGCTAGGCATTGCTCTAAGTGTTTTATATCTATTAACTCATTTAATTCTCACTTTAAGACTAGGCAGTATCTGCTATTATTATCACCATTTTACAGATGAACAAATGGTGCAAATCCTCTGAGCCAAATTGTAGCTAAGAAGAGGAGAATTTGAGAGCCAAAACTCAGTACATGGTAGCAACAAACTTATTCCTTCCAATTAGTAAGCAAGATGTTTTTCCATTCTTGTTATATGTAAAAAAAAAAAAAACCTTAATCCTAATTTTAGGGCCAAGTGATGCCAGTTACCTATTTTTTAAACATTGTATCCTATATTTGTTTCCAAGACAACAAATAGAATGGGGAAGAACAGCAACCAATCATTTATGTCAGAAAGTTGGAGAATCCTCCCCCCCTTCCTGAGCCAGAATGTCCTTCATCTGTAAACATAGGGGGATGTTGTTATGATTTTATACTTGCTGCATAACAAATGATCCTTTATTCTCTCAAGTCATTATGGGTCTCAGGATACATTTTCTATTCCTGGAATCATGGCTAAATGCTCTTTAAGTGGTGAAAAGTGATCTCTGAGTGGGCTTAAGTTGTGAAATGTACATTATCTGAATGGTGAATTTGGCTGAAATAGATAAACAGATGGTAGAGGCCCTGTTTCAGCTTCTAAAAGTAAAACAAAGTAGATAGAAGAAGGAAGAAACATAAGACCTAAAACCGAGAGATGTTCAGTTTGAATAACCTCAAGTGTCAAAAATATATTTACTCAGAGAACCCATTTAAACACATACCTTCCTCTCTATAGACGAAAATGAACTTCGAAGAGTTCTCTTTAAAACGCTAATTTTCACTTAGAAATACACTGAAAAATACAGAGTAAATAGAATGCTAAAGCGAACCGAAATTTGAGATTTATATGATATGTATTTTCTTTAGTATAAATGATTATATAAATGTTTAGATTGCATGCAATAATATGATAGAGATTTTGATTAGGTCCTCTCTATCTAAATCTCCCTATCTTAGTCTCTTGCACAAGAGATACCACGCACTCCCGTTCAGTTCTTCAGGTTGAATTTATTTTTATAATGGTCACTGCTTAGGGAAGACATCAGAATTGCTCACCTTTTGTTTTGATCTTCCTTTAGAGCCACTTTCATTTCCAACAGACATCTCGAATTCAAGAGAAAATTAAAACCTTTACTCCAAGTCCAGATGAATTATTCACCTCTTCTACCTTCCCTTCTGCCAAACCTAACCCTATATATGCAAATTATGACTGTCACAGGAAGAATATGAAAAGAGAAAGCAGTCTATTAATAGTAGCGCATGTGGTGGTGTTTGCAAAGATGTGGCACTCTTTCATATTAATTTTTCTTGGTTTTCCAGCTACAGAGTCTGAGTTAGTTGTTCTGATTAACATAGAATAAAGCTAGAGTGAAGCAATTGTGCAAAACAGTGCTGTTTTAATTACTGTAAATATGATAGCTGGCTGGCTAGATGGATAAATGAGTGGGTGAGTGGGTGGGTGGATGGGTAATTAGTGGGTGGGTGGGTGAATGGATGGATGAGTGAATGGATGGGTGGATGGATTGGTGGATGGGTGGTGGAGGGATGGATGGATGGATGGATGGATGGATGGGTTGACGGATGGGTGGATGGGTGGATGGGTGGCTGGATAGATGAATGAATACATGGATGGTGGATGGATGGATGAATAAACAGATATATAAGATGGATCTCGATATTTTCTGGAAATGCTTTGATGTCATCAAGAATGTTATAACTTTTTATAAAGATGTTATCTTTAAAGATCTAAAGCAGCATAAACAATGATACAATCTAAGAGATGGTTCTAGGCTGGTGCAAGAAGTTAGCAAAGGTTGGATCTTTAACACATTCAGATCTGCGAAAGAGAGAGAAAGAAGAGGGAGGAAGGCAGGGAAAGGAGAAGGAAAGGAGGGCTAGAAACAGAGTAGGGGCAGGGACTAATGAAAACCAATAAACCCTCATATTTGAGATAGGAAATGACTTTGATGAGAATTTCTGTGATGAAGAAGCATGTTACTGGCATTTCTCCATTCCACCCCCGACCCCATCAAGTCCTCAAAAACTCTACTTCAAATAAAAACCCTTTTCACAAGCCTTCCCATGTGTCTGCGTTTGCTCCTTTGGTACTGCCTCCTTTGAACTCTGCCATCCTTTCAAGTATGAAGAACCCGGGTCAGGCCTTTGTCTGAAGCGCAGCCTTCAGGCTTGGTTTCTCTCTGAAGATTTCCCCTCATCTTTGACCTCACCATCAGTAAGACATCTTGTCCTGAATCTGGAATTCAATTGAGCAGTTGCCTACTTCTGGTAACCTGAACAAAATTACGTTTGCCTCAAAAAAACAAAAAAAAAATAGCAAACCCTCATAAAATTTCAACAGTGCCGGGGAGGGGGCTTGGCAACATGAGAAAATTGCAAGAAATTTCCCCTGCATCATCCCAGGAGATAATCCTTGCACTCCAAGGACGCCAACATCTTCAAGCATTCTAAACTCTGATCTCTCCCAGAATCTGGAAGTCATTACATTAGAGAAACAATATACATCCTTAAACGCCTGGTGGCATTCTTGGCTCAGTGCCTTTGGTCTTTTTTTTTTTTTTTTTTTTCCTTTTTCCCTTTTGGTCTGTCCCCATTTGTTGGCAGAGACCAAGCCTGTCTTGTTTCAACATTGTATTCCCAAAGCCTAACCCAAGCCTGTCACTTTGGGAAGCCCTCAATAAATATTGGTTGAATAAATGAATGAATGAGGCACAAGCAGCGGGGAGAAGAATGCATCTTATTAAATTTAGTCTGATATTAGAATAGGATTAGAAGAATCCTTTGGGGTTTGGAACTTATTAATAAACAGTTGCATGATATTAAACTATAAAGACAGAGAAAAAAAAACCCAGCTCATTATTCTGATATTTCCTCCACAACATAAAGTCAATGAATGAGCTGCATTTAGAGGAGGCAGACAATATATTTAAGCACTGTAAATATCAACATTGGTACTCAGCCTCCATGCAATCTAATTTACTCTCTAACACAATCCATCATAACTGAAGCATGTTTTTGCTTATAGGGATCATAAAAACTCACTTGATTTATTGCAGTGTTTCCCCCCCTCCTGTGTTCTCTGGGAAAATTCAGCCATACATGGATCTCTTCCTTTGAGGAAAAAATAGACTCTTGTCAGCATGGCATTCACAAACACAAACTTACTTTTCACTCTAGAGGAAAGATATCATAAAAAGAGAGTTTAATCAATTGCCACATCAGGACTTTGGTTATTAACCTGCACTCTGTCTTTGTTCTTTCTGTATGCAGCTCACTTCCAAAGTCAAAAAAAAAAAAAGAGACTTAATTCTTCATCACATGTTCAGTCAGCCAGTGTCTCAAATATTTATCACTGTTGATCCATATTAACACTCAAAAGGGAGTGTGATTTCATAATGTACCTCCCCTAGACAATTTTATTTAGATTTTCATAATGCTTATCGCAACCAAGGACTGCAAACTTTGTCTCTAAAGGAGCATCTTCATTGATTTGGTCAGCAACCATGCCAGTCTCCTCTCCTGGTCATAGCTATAGACCCACCAAGAATTAGGGAGTAAGCAGAGGTGAAATAAAAAAGGAATGAGGCCAGGCAATTACATGCATAAATAAATTACAAGATTTTTATTTTCCCTTGCTTGACATATGTGAATGTGACCTTGATAAAGATCCAGTATTCAAACACAAATGGGTAAAGGAGAAAGAGAAAAGGGGTGGGGGAACAAAGGGAGGGGACAGAAGGAGAGAGCAAGGAAAAGAGAAAGGAAAACAGGTATTAATTACCTTCATTGGTTCATTCAAACTCATTAGAACCTTTTACTTACCAGATTCCAAAACTTCACTTGAAAGACAATATCGTTGATAGATATCTGTCAAATTTCCTTGCTTTATCCCTACACTCCCCCACACTCACTTTGCCCATGATATGCAAACCCTCAGGTGAGGCCACAGTGTAGGGAGATTAGAGACAGTGACAAAAACTTTGGGGAGCTGACACAAAAATGACAAGCAGCTATGGAAACGTATTTTCCCGCAGTTTATATTGGCATCACTTAGATTTGTTTAGCTCCACCAAACTACCCGCTTTGCCCTTCTATCCCACCCCAAGAACCCTCATTGAGTGCAAAGAAATGAAACAAATTCTGTCGCATAGTAGACAGAGGAAACATTTTCAAAATAAGAAGATATTTCACATATTAGGAAAGAAATAACCTAAGTGCTCACCAAGAGGGGATTAGTAAAATCAGACATCCAGTAAAATGCTCAAGGTGACTGTCACCATGGGATTCTGAGGAATTTGCATCCTTGTACTTTTCTGTGTTTGCCA
Source organism: Macaca mulatta (assembly GCF_049350105.2). NCBI lineage: Eukaryota > Metazoa > Chordata > Mammalia > Primates > Cercopithecidae > Macaca > Macaca mulatta. The sequence goes on along the minus strand of NC_133425.1, from coordinate 7,328,222 downwards.
AGTTTTCTATAATAAATGAGAATTCGATTTATTTTACCGTACTCATCTTACTTTGGTCATTCCCTCATTCCAGCTTTGTGCTGGCTGATCGCTCCTTCTGGAATCTTCACACTTCCTTATCACAGTCATTTCACTTTGTCTCCCTTCTCAGACTGCAGACTTCCATGAGAGGAGGAACTGTGCCTGTCCACTCCTTCATCTTTTTCTTTTTCCTTTTTTTTTTTTTTTTTTTTTTAGACAGAGTCTCACTCTGTTGCCCAGGCTGGAGTGCAGTGGTACGATCTTGCCTCACTGCAACCTATGCCTCCCAGGTTCAAGCTATTCTCCTGCCTCAGCCTCCCGAGTAGCTGGGATTACAGGCACACACCACCACACCTGGCTAATTTTTGTATTTTTAGTAGAGACAGGGGTCTAACCATGTTGCCCAGGTTGGTCTCGAACTCCTGACCTCCAGTGATCTTCCCTCCTTAGCCTCCCAAAGTGCTGGGATTACAGACGTGAGCCACTGTGCCTGGCAGCGCCTGTTCACTTCTGTATCTCCAAATCCTTGCATGTCATAGTCACTTGACACAAGTGCATTGAAAAGCAGAATAAATAGATCACTCTTTAATGAAAAAGATAAGAAGTGCTTCTTTTTTTTTATTATTATTATACTTTGAGTTCTAGGGTACATGTGCATAACATGCAGGTTTGTTACATGTGTATACTTGTGCCATGTTGGTGTGCTGCAACCATCAACTCGTCAGCACCCATCAACTCGTCATTTACATCAGGTATAACTCCCAGTGCAATCCCTCCCCCCTCCCCCCTCCCCATGATAGGCCCCAGTGTGTGATGTTCCCCTTCCCGAGTCCAAGTGATCTCATTGTTCAGTTCAGTTCCCACCTATGAGTGAGAACATGCGGCGTTTGGTTCTCTGTTCTTGTGATAGTTTGCTGAGAATGCTTCTTAATGATTCTATTGAACAGCAGAAAGCCTTTTTTTTTTTTTTTTTTTTTTTTTGAGACAGAGTCTTGCTCTGTCTCCCAGGCTGGAGTGCAGTGGCGCGATCTCAGCTCACTGTAAGCTCTGCCTCCAGGGTTCACATCATTCTCCTGCTTCAGCGTCCGGAGTAGCTGGGACTACAGGCAGCTGCCACCACACCTGGCTAACTTTTTGTATTTTTAGTAGAGACGGGGTTTCACCGTTTTAGCCAGGATGGTCTCAATCTCCTGACCTCAAGATCCGCCGGCCTCGGCCACCCAAAGTGCTGGGATTACAGGCGTGAGCCACTGTGCCTGGCCAATAATGTTTGATTTATTTAACTTTACCTTGGATAGTGGTGAATATGACTATTTATCCAACACACTATTTTTCCCTGTTAGATAAAACTGTGACTAATGGTCTTATTTCCTAAAGCTAATTATATTGTATTGGAACTTTCTTGATTTGACTCACTAATATTCAACCGAATGATTTTCTTTATTTACATTCAGCCACTGCAGTGACAGCCGCCTGTTACTTCTATACTTACCTTATTACTCTTTCTCCTCCTAGAACAATCCCCTTTCTCCTCTCTGTCCAATTCAATACATTCTTCAAGGCCAGACATTCACCAATGGTTTTAGCCACTCTTTCCTCTTTCTGCTTCATCAATCTGTCTGTATACTGCCTGCTCTGGGACACCCTTGGGTACCAGGCGATACTATTCCATTATTTACTGTTTCCACCTAAGACACAAGATTGGGGGCAGGAGTTACATCAGGAGCCCTCAGATAATTTCTGCTACATCAATGGCACAAAAATTTGCAAATAACAGCAGAGGCCTACTGTGTGTAAGGCACCGCTCAGCCCCAAGGGTTAAAAGGAAGAAATGCTAAGATGAGACCCTTCCCCTAAAAAACTTCCCAATTTAAAGAAAATGCAAGATGCAGGTAAAATTACTGAGATGTAGTGATATTAATAGAGATGTATAGAAATGTTACCATTGCAAACATCATTATTGCTAACAACAACAAGATGATGAACTAATATTTATGAAGAGCTCACAAAGAGCCCAACCCCACTTCTAAGGTCTTTACATGAGCGATCTCATCTAATGCCTGCACAACTCCAGGCTATAGGCATTATTATAATTATGTTCCCCACTTTACAGATTAGGATACCAAGGCATAAAGAGGTTGACTAAGCAAAGTGTGTGTTAAAGGAACGAAATTAAGGGAATTAGCAGTTCTGGCCAAGAAGGTCAGTGGAAGTCATCACAGAGAAGAATAATCTGAAGAGAGCCTCGGCATAAATTTCTGTGTGACCTTAGGCAACATGAGGAAAGAGGAACACAGGTACATCAGTCATGGGAGCAGCAGGAACAAAATAAGAAGAGTTATGGATAAATTCCTACTATGAAGGAAATGGAAGGAAGAAGCAGGTTATGGGACTGGAAACAGAAAGACACTAAGAACCGGAGCAGCGTGGAATTGTTCTCTAACCACAGAAAGTTTCTGAGCAAGGGCGTGGCAGGACCAGTTTTGGTTTTAGTTTGCTTTCCTGTTCTGTTTTGTTTTTCATAAAACAGACTTGTTTGGCAAGATGGGGACTAGACTAGAGAGAGCAAGACTAGAAGTCCATTTTGTCAGGCATCAGACTTGTCGGTCCAGGTGAGGGAGTGTAGGGCTCTGACGCTGGTGGTGGAACTGGAAAGAAAAATGAAAGGATGGATCGGAAGGGAGAAAGATAAATAAAAGGAAACTCCATGGCCAGGTATGGTGGCTCACGCCTGTCATCCCAGCAGTTTGGGAGGCTGGGGTGGGTGATTCACCTGAGGTCAGGAGTTCAAGATCAGCCTGACTAATATGATGAAACCCTGTCTCTACTAAAAATACAAAAATTATCTGGGCATAGTGGCAGGCACCTGTAATCCCAGCTACTTGGGAGGCTGAGGCAGGAGCATCGCTTGAACCCGGGAGGCGGAGGTTGCCATGAGCCAAGATCATGCCATTGCACCCCAGCAGTCTGGGTGACAGACAGAGGGAGACTCAGCACTTTGGGAGGCCTAGGTCACTTGAGGTCAGGAGTTCAAGACCAGCCTGGCCAACATGGCGAAACCCGTCTCTACTAAAAAATACAAACATTACCCGGGTGTGGTGGCAGGCACCTGTAATTCCAGCTACTTGTAAGGCAGAGTCATGAGAATTGCTTGAACCCAGGAGGCAGAGGTTGCAGTAACCCAAGATCACGCTCCTGCACTCCAGCCTGGGCAACAGAGCAAGACTCTGTCTCAAAAAAAAAAAAAAAAAAAAAAAAAGGAAAGAAAGAAAACTCTGAACTCTCTTGCCTGAGTACCAGGATGGATGGAGAGGCCAATGATCGAGATGATGGTGACTGGAGGAGGTGGTTTTGGGGGGAAAAAGATGTTAAGATTCTTTTAAGATTCATGGGACAGCTCTAGTACCCAGGTTATGATCCTGAATTACCCTTAGGAACTATCAGGTTAGTGCAAAAGTAGTTGCAATTTTGTCATTACTTTTAATGGGAAAAAAACTGCAATTACTCTTGAACCAACCTAACAGACCTCCTTGGGGAAATGGATTATTTCAGATGTGGGGTAGCAAATGTACAAGATGAATCTACAATATCAACTCATACTAGATAGTAAGAAAGCTACCAAAGACAATCAGAGTCATGTCAAAATGACTTCTGCAGAAACTTGAGGAAGCTCGTATTTGTTGATGACTGAATAATTTGAGCACCAACAAAGATAATAACTTCCATCCCTGAATTTGTAATAAAACCAAAAATTCCAGTCACTAGAGTATGCAAATAAACAAGCTCATATATTTGAAATCGCAAAGGGAAAATCAAGCATTTTTTTCTTGTATTAACTGTATAAACTATACCCCCTGACTATCCTAATAGAAGACTGGGAAATTTCTCTTTAAGAAGTATTCCAGTAACTCCAAGAAGAAGGAATGGTAAAATTACAGTGTCACCAGCTTGAAACCCCTGAAAAATGCATTGAGCATCCATGGTCAATGGATGCTTCATCAAATGTAGAATAAAGCTAATAATACCTAGCCCACGGATATTAAACAGCACCACAAAAAGGGCGACAATCTGATATAATGTACCTCTTCTTGGAAGAAGAAACCACCAAAGAAATGGAGCTTGCATCTGACCTAGACCAATTTAAAAGAATACAAAGGACAGAGGAACATGTGAAATGACACCACAGGGATGCAATCAGCAAACACCAGACTGTGAGAAATATTGCAGGACAATCAATCTGTTTTCTTCAACAAGGTCAACAACCACCACAAAACAAACAAAAATATGGGAGAAAGACTGATTAAAAGATGCTTAATACAGGCTGGGCATGGTGGCTCATGTGTGTAATCCCAGCACTTTGGAAGGCCAAGGTGGACAGATCACTTGAGGTCACAAGTTTGAAACCAGCCTGGCCATTATGGTGAAACCCTATCTGTATTAAAAAGTACAAAAATTAGTCAGGCATGGTGGCACACACCTGTAGTCCCAGCTACTCAGGAAGCTGAGGGAGGAAAATTGCTTGAATCCAGGAGGTAGAGGTTGTAGCAAGCCTGCGAGATCATGCCACTGTACTCCAGCCTGAATGACAGAGCGAGACATCCTCTCTCTCTCAAAAAAAAAAAAAAAAAAAAAAGCTTAAACCAGAGTAAAATGGCCTTTTAAAGATACATCAACCAATCACAGCGTACTGCCTTTATTTGGATCCTGTTTCAAATAAACTATCATAAAATTAATCATAGCAAGTGTACCACTGGGAGGGGTGTTCCTAAAGAAGGAAGCTATGCAAATGTGGGGCAAGGGGAAATGCAAATTCTCTATGCCTTCTGCTCGATTTTGCTGTGAACCTAAAACTGCTCTAAAAAATAAAGACTATTTTTAGAATTGGAAATAAGAAAACAATGACATTTTTGAAAAAAACAGAAAATTAAACTATTATTTAATAGTGATATTCATAAAATCACTGTAAATTGTTAGTAAAATTACAGGAATACCTAGGAAAAAAAACTTCTTATCCTTTAGAGATGCAACCTGAAATACTTATAAAAACAATACGATGCCTGGTATTTGCTTAAGACTAGTAGCATGAGACTAGAAAGGGAGAATGGTCAGGGCATATGTAAAGTAAGATTAGCAATACTTTGATAATTATTGAATCTGGGTGAATCAATAGAAGGTGATTCTTTAGGCTATTCTCTCTACTTTTATATATGCTTTAAGTTTTATTTAATAAAGAATTTAAAAAAAAAAAAAAAAAAAAAAAGGAGACTGAGATGGGTGGATCACCCGAGGTCAGGAGATCGAGACCATCCTGACCAACATGGTGAAACCCCATCTCTACTAAAAACACAAAAATTAGCTGGGCATGGTGGTGGGTGCCTGTAATCCCAGCTACTCGGGAGGCTGAGGCAGGAGAATCGCTTGAACCCAGGAGGCAGAGGGTGCGGTGAGCTGAGATCATGCCATTGCACTCCAGCCTGGGCAACAGAGTGAGACTCTGTTCCCCCCTCAAAAAAAAAAAAAAAAAAAAAAAAAAAAGCTGTTAGAAGATGCAAGGGGTTGATCATCAAAATGGTAAAGGATGATCATCAAAATGATGTTCAAGTCTCCAACAGCTTGACATTGCTCCTTCCAAGGGAAGCCCCAGTCTGAGTCATGCTGTAGACAGAACTCAGCATCTAAAAAGGACAGAAACCCACTTTAGCCATGATAACCATTTATATTCCATGCCCTTATGAAACCATCACCACTTGTGTCATAAAAGGAATAATGCTATGTCTTTAAAGTACATGAATTAATCATCAGTAGGAATGAATGAAAACCATACCTACCTCTTATAGGTTTTAATACCCAAAAGCTGTTGCAACTACCCTTCTCAACTTTGGAAAGGTCACTCGTATATAATGAATGATAAGGGCCACTGAAGGTCACAGCGTATTAAAAGTGAGCTGAATTTTAAGGGTTTGCTGCAAATAAAATTTTCTGCAGGGAATTTATTAAGCCCAAGCAAGGTTACAGAGTTATTTGTGGTGTTTTAATGCTACCTTTATTAATAATAACCTTTCCACGATGCATCATTTGAGAAGGCACGTACTTTAATCCAGAAATGTGTGTCCAGTATTATTACCGGGAACATTAAATAATGAAGTTTCAGGGGCAGAATAGGAGAAATCACAATTTGGAAGGTTTCTGGTATCCAACCTTTATGAGAGATTCTTAAAGTAAAAATAAGCCTCCGAGACTATAGATAATGCAGAAGCACTGATAATTGGAAAGAAATCTGACATAGCTAGAAGAAAATATTACCATAAGTTAGACTTGATCTTATATTCCTCTTTCCAAAAGATGGGTGAGCTTCAAAAGACACAGAGGGCTCATGCCATGTTTCCTTCTGAGTCTGGGAGAAAAATATGAGAGCCCCTTCACTTACAATTGAGTAGTACTGACTACTAGTTGAAGGGCATGTGTAATAGACAAAGGTCCAAACTCAAATCCTATCGCTCAGCCAAGTTGAACTGCCTGACCCTGGCCAAGGATCCTTCCCGAGCCAGCTTCATCAAATGTACAATGTGGATCATAATGCCTACCCCATGGAGCTGTTATAAAGATTAAATCAAGTCAGATATGGCAATTTTACTGTAAAATGCTGGGCACATATTAAACGTAACACAAATGGCTGTATTTATTTTAAATTAAAACCATTTTAGATCCTGGCCTTTGTTCCCATGAGGCATTTCCTACCCTCTTTTTAATAAGTATTTCCTTGACCACGTAGCAAAATGGGTCTCCAACATGTAGATGTGTCACTGCCTGAGTTCCAATCCTAGAGTCCAAGTTTTATGGTCTGTGAACCCATAAGAAAATCACTTTATCTCTTTAAACACTTATTGTTTTCATTCATAAAAGAGGCACAGCCACGGTATACCCTCCACGCTGCTCTGATTGGTGTGGAATTAGTCAACGAATGAAAAATCTTTAAAACAAGTCTGAATGTAGTAAATATTCAGTACAGGAAGAGTGGCTATGGCACTGTCATGGTGGCTAAATCAGCATCCTCTGCTCTATATCAGGGTGATTTCACTCGCTCTGAACCATTCCATTTGGGGATGAAATAATCTAGTCTATGAGCAAGTCATCCCTCACCCCTTGCTTCCTTTTCTTCTCTGTATTGTCGTCCATTCCCTGCTGGCTCTGCCCTTGCTGCAGATGGAAGACAGCCAGGCATTGCATGCTCATCACCCAAAATCCCGGAGTTTTCTAAAGCTTTGGTCATGTGGCATCTGGCCTCTTTCTTTGGGAACACAATTCAAAGGGATGAACTTTTCAGAGAAATCTCATCTTTCATCCTCTACCAAGAACCACCACAGGGAAAGGATCTCTCTAAAAACCAAACCACCCTCCTTATGCATGGTATCCTGTCCAGGAAAGAGACTGGGGGAGGGGAGAGTTGGTCAGCCTAATTCTGATTATTTGTGTGGGGTTGGTTAACATAACCTAGTGGGCTGGCACAAGGAAACACGCACACATACACACTCACTGACATTATCATGTGTTTATAAACAACATTAGGATGTCGGGTACTGGTTTAATTTGTTTTGTAGTCCATTTTTTCCTGCCCCTCAAGGCTCATTAGCCAACTAATCATTCCATAGGATAATGTGTCCTCTGTATTTCTTCCTTGGGTCCGAGAATATATCTTCAATTCCATGGCAGCAGCAGGCGTCCTTCATCAGCAACCTTGCCTGGCTTTGCTGAAAGGACGCCAACTCTGCACGTGTCTTTCTTCCTCAACATGCATTAACTCCGTTACCATATACTTAGACATCTGGCCAAGGAACCAACAAGCTTATTTCCCCACCCTCCATAATCACCCAATGTAATATCTGTTTCCTCACAATGTGTCCCTCTGGGAGAGACATCTAGATAAAGCCGACGTCATTTCAAATCACATTGACTTTGGCCAGATGTTCCATGTCTGGGAAATAATGTTTACTGAAAGTTTACATACTAATTATTATTGAAATCTCTGCAAAGGTTACCTTGAGTCTAAGATCTGAGAATCCAAAGCCAAGATGGGTTTCAAGAAGGATCCAAAGTTGCCTCCCTAACCTTGGGCCAATCGTTCTTCAAAACCCCGATATTCCCTTGGTATCTACTTTTCTCTGTCCTTGAGAACTCATTTAACAAGGTAATGTTTAATATGAATATAGGAATCACCCCTCAAATCCTACTTTTAGACCTGAATTCTCCCCTAAGCTCTAGACTCGAGTATATACTATATTCTTAAATCCGCACTTGAAAGTTTAGCAGGCATCTCAAACTTATCTAAAACAGAGCCCTGGGGTCTTGTCAAGCCCTACAAATTAGATCTTCTGCTATCCTCCCCATGTGAGTAAATCATTACTATTTCTTCATTTCCTAGAAGTCACCCATACTTCCTCCCATTTCCTCATCCCCCTATCTGTCAGTGTTATCACGAAAATTATATCCATTCCTACTGCCACTTTTCTAGGACCGGGCATCATCATCATTCAGTTGGGTTACTCTGTGAGTTTACTAACCACTTTCTGTGTCCACTTCTGACATCTTCATCTCTAATATATCTGCCACATAGCAGCCAAAGTAATCATTTTAACACATAAATCAGAATGTTCCTCTTCCTTGTGTAAAACCATCAGACGGCTTCCTATGGTGCTTAGAAAAGCACTCAAAGTCCTTATCCTCTGCATGAGATGTTCCCTTCCTACCTCTCCACACAACTCACCTCCTCACTCATGACACCAAGGCTACACTGTTCCCTTCTCTGTTCCCCAATAAATTAATCTTCTTCCTACTTCAGGACCTTTGCCGTGGTTTTCTGTTTTCCTGGAATGGTCTTTCCCTGGGGTTTTTTTTTGTATCTTAGCTAAAACATTATTTCTTCCAAGAAACTTCCATTGGCCACTCCATTGATATAGCAAATTAAACTCTGTAGCCACACCTTCCACCTAAGGAAACATAGTGTACTTGATTTCATTCATGGTACATAACACCATCAGTATGGCTCTTGTTGACTCCTATTTATTTAGTTGAGTTAATCTATTTCTACTCCATTCACTGGAATAGCCAAGGTCAAGAACCTCATTTATCTTTGTCATTGATTTATTCTCAGCACCGAAAAGATGCCTGGTGTCTGACAGGTATTCAATACATATTCACTGAATGAATGAATGAGCAAATGAATGAATGAATGTATGAATGAATAAACAGACTCATCATTAATGTGGCAATGACAGCATATGAAGAGGCCTGGCTGTGTTTTGCTACTCAAGACCCCACTCAGTCTGTAATTCGATCACCCAAATTACACTACAAATTTCCTACTTCCTAGGGGACTCTCAACTCTCAGAGCCATGATTCAAATCACCAAACACCCAAGCATTGACATTCACCCATCCTAAAACGCTATCTGTAGCCACCCAAATGTTGTAACTCCCTACTACTCAACGTGTGTTCCACAGGTCAGCAGCAGTAGCATCGCTCGGGAGTTTATCAAAAATTCAGAATCTCAGGTCCCACCCTAGACTTACTGAATCAGCATCTGCATTTTAACAAGAGTCTTGGGTGATTTGCATGCACATTAAAATTTGAGACGCCCTGCCTTAGTTCCGTTGGTCTGAAGCCTGGATGCTTATGAAAAGCTCCATCCAAGACCAATTAAATCAGAGTCCCTGGGGCCACAGTCCAGGCATCATGGCTATTTTTAAAGCTTCTTCCCGTATTCTAATGAGCAGTCAATAGTGAGAGCCACTGACATAGCACAAACAGCTCAAAATTTTACAAACTTGGTCTACATGTATGCAGAGGGAACTCTCATTCTAAAGGTAAAACAGCAAACAGTACAGAAACATGAGGGAACAACGAGAAAGCCCTAGCTCTGCAGACAATGGACCCGACTGTGTCTCGGACAGGCAGATCGGAGTTCACGCCTCATGCCACTGTAGGATCTTAGTATGTGTTATTTGGTTTTCCTGGTTCTCACAGGAGAATGCACATAAGGCCATTATGTAATAGTTTCTGCACAATCAAAAAAAAAATTAAAAAGGAAGCCACCTGAAGATACTACCCACCTTCTCATACCTTTTTAAAAATTCACACCTTAATCAAAGGCAGATGCTGTTTACTTGGGGAATGCCAATGTTTTTAAACCACTCTCTGTAATTAGCTCATTAGCTCACCTGTGGAATTGTTTGGATTTTTTTTTTTTTTTTTTTTTTTTTTTTTAACCTAAATCAGGCCTTCTAAGACAAGGGCAATAACCTGCCACATCTTGCGAATATGGATGGGGCAGTGTTCTTGAATTCCTCACCTGCTGTAACAGACACCAGGAGGAATTCAAAGACAGAACACTGTACTCATCCTAGGGAACTTCTAGGTTAAGAAGGTAAAAAGCTTTGCTTTCATGTGGAAATTTCACTTGGTTTCTGAAAACAATATAGCACCTTAGGATTCTGGGTTCACGTCAACATCTCTGTCAAGGGGTTAAGTCCCACGTTTTGAAAGATTCAGCTTAGCCTAATTCAAGACATATCTTTTTTTTTTCTGTTTTAACTTCAAATATGACTACCCTTAGTTGCTGTATCAGTCAAGGTCTCGATAAGAAACAGATGGCATACTCAAATTAGGATTAGTTAAGGAGATCTTACTTACAGAAGTACTGTTTCCAAAGGTGGAGGCAGAGCACCGGCAAACCACACAGTCTATGCAGCAACCTAGAATTAGTAGCAGCAAAATTATTTTCCCTGGGCTAAAATGGCTGAGGGGAAGGAAAAGTTAGGGGGTCCCAGAAGGAAAGGAGGCTGGCTGCTTAGTGACAGCAAGCAGAGGCCGGTCCTCTCTGCCACTCAGGAAGGACATAGGACAATAGAAACCTTGGTATCATTTAACCTCCTCCCTCCAATCTCCCACCAAAACTCCCCATAAGCAGAACTCAGCCGACAATCAAAGGGCAGAGGAGCCCCTGGGGTCCTCCTTCCATATTGGCTTCCTGGGAAAAGAGCAGGAAAGACAGGAAACCTAAAATAAAATCCTGTGTCTCTTCAACTGACTGAATGGACTCTCCCTGGACCAAAGGAAACCTGAAAAATGAAATTTCTGGCCATCGCCAAAAGGGAGGTCAGACACCCCTCCTTATACCCTTTCCCTTTTTGAGTTTAGGCACAACTGACCAGCATTAACATGCAAATAGAAATAATTAGACTGACAAAACAGACTCTTTGGCAGTAAGATACCAAATTCCAACCTGACTCTGATATAGCATCACAAGACAGACAGCAGACTCTGAAGGAAATCAAAATATTGTATCCCAAAATATGTTTCTTTGACATATTTTGAAATGACCCTGCAAAGCTGTCTTTGCTGAATCTACAAAGACTCTCCATGAATGCAGCCAGGACTTTCCCGGATCTAGCAGGGATTCAGTAGGAGACTGACACCTTTTAAGATCTGAAAACAATACATCTACCATCTATTCCCTCTGAAGCCTGCTACCTGAAAGCTTAACCTATATAAGAAGATGTTGGTTTCCACAAATCCCCTTATCTTTTTTTTTTTTTGAAACAGAATCTTGCTGTGTCGCCCAGGCTGCAGTATAACGGTGTGATCTCGGCTCACTGCAACCTCTGCCTCCCAGGTTCGAATGATTCTCGGTGCCGCAGCCTCCCAAGTACCTGGGACTACAGGTGCACACCACCAAGCCTGGTTAAGCATTTTATTTTTCATAACCCTCCTTATCTTAACTCAAGCATTTCTTTCTACCGGCTTCAAGTCTTTAGACAAAGCTTAACTCTCAATCGTCAGTCAGAAAATCTTTGAATCCAACTATGATCTGTAAGCCATAGGCTACCTACCCCCATTTCAAGATGTCCTGCGTTTCTTTGCTGAACCAAAGTATACCTTCCATGTACTGATTTGTCTTTGCCTATAACTTCTGTCTCCCTAAAACGTACAAAACCGAACCATAACCCAATCATCTCAGATACACTTTCTCAGGACCACCAGAGACTGTTTCCCAGGCCATAGTCATTCATGTTGGCACAGAACAAACCTCTTTAAATATCTTCCATAGTTTGATTTTTTAAAAATCAACATTCCCAAAGATCTCTACCTCCTATTCCCAGAAACCTGTAAATATCTGTAAATTAAATGTGCAAATTAAGTTTGCAGATGGATTGCCGTTGCTAAGCAGCTGACCTAAAGATAGGGAGATGATTCCAAACTATCTGGATAGGTCCAGTATAATCACAGAGATCCTTAGAAATGGGAGAGAAAGGGCCAGGCACGGTGGCTCATGCCTGTAATCCCAGCACTTTGGGAGGCCAAGGCGGACATATCACGAGGTCAAGAGATCAAGACCAACCCTGGCCAACATGGTGAAACCCCGTCTCTACTAAAAATACAAAAATTAGCTGGGCGTGGTGGTGTCTGCCTGTAGTCCCAGTTACTCAGAAGGCTGAGGCAGGAGAACCGTTTGAACTTGAGAGGTGGAGGTTGCAGTGAGCCGAGATCGCGCCATTGCATTCCCGCCCCGGCAACAGTGTAAGACTCAATCTCAAAAAGGAATGAAAGAAGGAAGGAAGGAAGGAAGGAAGGAAGGAAGGAAGGAAGGAAGGGAGGGAGGGAGGGAGGGAGGGAGGGAGGGAGGGAGGGAGGGAGGGAGGGAGGGAGGGAGGGAGGGAAGGAAGGAAGGAAGGAAGGAAGGAAGGAAGGAAGGAAGGAAGGAAGGAAGGAAAAAAGTGGGAGAGAAAGGCAGGAGAGAGTCTGGGAGATGGGACTGTGGAGATGACCGGAGATGCCCGCATTGCTGGCTTTGAAGATGGAGGAGGGGCCACAAACCAAGGAATGCTGACAGTCTCAGGAAGCTGGAACAAGCAAGGAAAGGGATTCTCCCCTAGGGTCTCCAGAAGGTAAGAAGCTCTACTGTCACCCTGATGATTGCACAATGAGAACACATTGGGCTCCTGAGTTATAGAACTTTAACATGGGAAATCTGTATTAAGATTGTGATGATTTTTTCTAGCAGCAATGGAAACTACACATTGAGGAAGGAAGAAGAATGCTTTTGGAGAGGCAACTGGAAGATGGTTAGCATCATCCCCCACTGATATCTTCTGATGTATTTGGTCAGACCTTGTCCCCTGAATCTAAGCCTTAGACTAAAACTTCCCCCTATACTAAAAGGGTATAATTTCAAGACTTTGGCTTTGGTTTTAGGCTGGCCTGAGTTTGCATCCTGGCTCTGCCACTTATGAGGTATGCGTCTTCAGGGAGTCACAGTTTCCTCATCCATTAAATGAGGATGATAAATATGAGAGTGACCTCATGGCATTTGTGTAAGGGTTAAATGAGTAGCGCATACAAAACACTAAGAAAGAACAGTGCCCAACACAGAGTGGATGCCCAATGAATGCTTGGACTTCTAGTCTTATCATCTTAACTATGGTCATTTACAACATACCTGAAAATTCTTTGGTAACTCCTCTTCCCACCACCCCAGCTTTTTAAGTAGTGAAGCACAATTACCCTCCCCCTGAAAGAAGGCTGAAATTGCTTCTAACAAACAGAATAAGGCAGAAATAATAGTGTTTAACTCTGAGACTAGGTCATAAAACCTATTGGGACTAACTATGTAAGCATGTGATTCTAACTACATAACATTCTGGAAAAGGCAAAACAGGAAAAAGATGAGTGGTTGCCAGGAACCTGCGGGGGGAGAGTAAGGAGGGAAGAATAAGTGAAGCACAGGAGATTTTTACGGCAGGAAACTATTCTGTATGATATTGTAATGGTGGATGGGTAACATTAAGCATTTGTCCAAACCCATAAAACTGTCATAATAGCTAAAACACGGAAGCAACCCAACAAGGGCCCATCAAGAGATGAATGGATATGTCAACTGTGGTATCTACATACAATGGAATAGCATTCAGCCTTGAAAAGGGGCTGGGTGTGGTGGCTCATGCCTGTAATCCCAGCACTTTGGGAGACCAAGGTGGGAAGATCAATGGAGGTCAGGAGTTCGAGACCAGATTGCCACTTGAAGAAACTCAGACTCTACTGAAAATACAAAAATTTGCCGGGCATGGTGGTGGGTGCCTGTAATCCCAGCTACTCGGGAGGCTGAGACAGAAGAATCACTTGAACCCGGGAGGCAGAGGTTGCATTGAGTCAAGATCTCACCACCACACTCCAGCTGGGTGATAGAATAAGACTGTCTCCAAATAAATAAGAAGGAAGGAAGGAAGGAAGGAAGGAGGGAGGGAGGGAGGGAGGGAGGGAGGGAAGGAAGGAAGGAAGGAAGGAAGGAAGGAAGGAAGGAAGGAAGGAAGGAAGGAAGGAAGGAAGGAAGGAAGGAAGGAAGGAAGGAAGGAAGGAAGAAAGGAAGAAAGGAAGGAAGGAAGGAAGGAAATAAATTAAGAAATTCATACCCTCACACTTGCTTCAACACAGATAAAGCTTGAGGACATGATTCTAAACAAAAGAAACCAGCCATAAAAGGACATACACTGTATGATTCCACTTATTTGAGATACTTAAGAGTAGTTAAAATCATAAACACAGAAAGTAGAATGTTGGTTGCCAGGGACTAGGGAAGGAAGGAATGAGAAGTTACTTTTTAATGGGTACAAAGTTTCAGTTTTGCAAGATGAAAAGAGTTCTGGAGATGGGTGATAGTGTTGCTTGTGCAACAATATGAATGTATTCAATACTACCGAACCATGCACTTAAAAATGGTTAAGACGGCCGGGCGCCGTGGCTCAAGCCTGTAATCCCAGCACTTTGGGAGGCCGAGACGGGCGGATCACAAGGTCAGGAGATCGAGACCATCCTGGCTAACACGGTGAAACCCCGTCTCTACTAAAAAATACAAAAAACTAGCCGGGCGAGGTGGCGGGCACCTGTAGTCCCAGCTACTCGGGAGGCTGAGGCAGGAGAATGGCGTAAACCCGGGAGGCGGAGCTTGCAGTGAGCTGAGATCCGGCCACTGCACTCCAGCCTGGGCGACAGAGCAAGACTCCGTCTCAAAAAAAAAACAACAAAAAACCGTTAAGACAGTAACATTTGTGTGTATTTTACAATAAAACATTAAAAATACAGAATCATACAACACAGACTGAATTGATATAAACCATGGCCTTTAGTTAATAAAAATGTAATAACATGTGTGCATAAGTTATAACAAATACACCACACTGACACCAGATGTTAACAGCAGAAGCTATCTCAAAAAAGTCACGAACTCTCTCTCTCTCCATATCCCTTTCTCTAAAGGACAAAAGCTGCCATGCTGTAAGCACCTCTCTATAGTGGCACATGTGGCAAGGAATTGAAGCTTCTGATCAGTAACTGCTGAGGGGCTCAGGCCTGCCAACACACACAGGGGAGCCTGGAGACATCCTCCAGCCATGGCTGAGCCTTCACATGACACAGCCCCAGCCAACATCGCAGCTGCAACACCAAGAGAGACCTCAAAAGATAGCTGCTCCCATTGTTATGTTTTGCATTCATTTGTTAGGCAGCCGTAGATAACTAATATGTTAACCCAGAAATAGGCGCCATAAAAGGCAGATCTTAAACCTTTATTAGTGGTCAGTGAATTTGAAACGTTGGTACCTTTCCTGAAAATAACTGAATATACCCAACGTGGAACTGGGAGCTAGGAATCACTGTCACAGAAGCTGGCAGTCTAAGAAATGCATAATTATTCAGTGGCAATGAAAGGTTTTGCTTTAAATGAGAGGGGGAAAAAATCCTGCCTTTAGGATTCAAAACTACCCAAATCATGTGCCCTCCTCATAGAACTTCGGTCTCCACGCTGGTGCTAATGCAGGCAAATATGGTTATTTCCTGTTCATCAGCATTTTACCCTCCAACCTTCTGTCAAGCTGGCATGTCTTTTTTTTTTCCTTTTTTTTTTTTCCAGAAAGCAGAAAACTAACAGCTTATCCTCAGAATTTTGTGCCAAATTCCAATCCAACTCCAATTCATCTAGATCCAGAAAGCCAGACAGACGCCATGACATTGACACCTCTTGTCCTGCTCAGACCTCCGGGACGTGCCCTGACCAGGCTTCCAGGGAAGTGGAAGAGGAAATGCCCTCTCATGCATCCCAGCTGCTTCTCCACTGATTTCAACCCACTGGCCATCTGGTCTCTTCTCCCCGCTATGCACACAGTTTGGTCTGGGGAGTGGAAACTTTCTGTGGGATTCAGCATTTTTAATTTTTCTACTTTTTTTTTTTTTGCAAACCAGGATGCATGAAGAGAGTGGAGGACACTGGCTGGTGTGTAATATGTCAGTGTTCATCCACACATAGACACTGATGCACGGAAAATCCAGGACACCACTTGGCATGAGTTCAATGGAATCACTGCATATTTAAAAACACAGCCATTCAACTCTATGAGAATTGCTGGGTGTGACCTTAAATAGGAAGGATAATCAAAAATCCAACCCAAGTGGTAAATAATTCCGCTTAGCTTTTCTGCAGAATTTGTTCAAGAAAAAAAAAAAAAAAAAAAAAAAATCAAAGCGCTAAAGCAATCAAATACAGTTTCATTTTAATGAACTGTATTCGTTTTCCTTACTGGGTCACAAAAGCTCCTAGTAAGTGCTTCATTCATATATATATATATATCCATATATTATATGGATATTGAGTTACACAGTCTACATAAATATAGCTTGGGGTGGGGTGCCGTAGCTCACACCTGTAATTCTAACACTTCAGCAGGCTGAGGTGGGCACATCCCTTGAGGTCAGGAGTTCGAGACCAGCCTGGCCAATATGGTAAAACCCTGTCTCTACCAAAAATACAAAAATTAGCTGGGTGTGATGGTGCACGCCTGTAGTCCCACCTACTCAGGAGGCTGAGGCAGGAGAATCGCCTGAGTCCAGGAGGCGGAGGCCGCAGTTGGCCAAGACTGCACCACTGCACTCCAGCCTGGGTGATAGGGTGAATGAGACTCCATCTCAAAAACATAAATCATAAAATAAAATAATAAATATAGGCTTGCTTCCAATATATTCATAAGTATATATGAAAAAGTTCAGAAAATATGGTTTGCAGAGTCATCCCCCACCCCCTGCAAAAAATAGGGATATCTGTAGAATGGAGTTTTTTTTTGTTTGTTTTGTTTTTTTGAGACAGAGTCTGGCTCTGTCACCCAGGCTGGAGTGCAGTGGTGCGATCTCGGCTCACTGCAAGCTCCGCCTCCCGGGTTCCCGCCATTCTCCTGCCTCAGCCTCCCAAGTAGCTGGGACTACAGGTGCCCGCCACTGTGTCTGGCTAATTTTTTTGTACTTTTAGTAGAGACGGGGTTTCACCGTGGTCTCAATTTCCTGACCTCGTGATCCGCCCGCCTCGGCCTCCCAAAGTGCTGGGATTACAGGCGTGAGCCACCGCGCCCGGCCAGAATGGAGATCGTATAGAAGAGCCCTGTGCTCCCATCTTCCCTAACCTCCCACAGCAATAATGTTTCATGCCTAAGTATACAGACCTAGAGAGTCCTCACAATGGGCCATTAACTGAACCAAAAATGCAAGTCTTTTCATTAGCGTTATGCACATTGAAATGCATTCTACAGGCCAGGCCAGGTGGCTCACGCTTGTAATCCTAGCACTTTGGGAGGCCGAGGCAGGCGGATTGTCTGACTTCAGGAGTTTGAGACCAGCCTGGGCAACATGGTGAAACCCGGTCTCTACTACAATACAAAAAATTAGCCGGGCGTGGTGGTGGGCACCTGTAGTCCCAGCTACTCAGGAGGCTGAGGCAGGAGAATCGATTGAACCAGGGAGGCGGAGGTTGCAGTGAGCTGAGATTGCACCACTGCACTCCATCTTGGGAGACAGAGCGAGATTCCATCTCAAAAAAAAAAAGAAAAGAAAAAATGAAAGAAAATGCATTATATGGACTTTTTTTTTGTAAATGACCAATAGATACCAACAGTAGTATTCCACTGTTAGTAAAATCGAAAACTTAAAAGTATTATTGAAAAATCAACATAAATTATTACAAAAGTTTACTAAGGACTATAATTAAATGCTGTACCAAGAAGTCTAGCTATCAAGAACTTCACAGAAATGTCACAAATATTCTCCCGCAAAAACTCATGCACATGGCTTTAATTCTTGGAATTTTCAGGAAGGATTTTCTGATCTCATGCTATTATCAAAGTTGTTAAGTGGGACTCAATTCAATGTTTTAAGAAAACATCATTGTTGTGATTTTATGGAGTTTGATTAATGCTAACACTTCACCATTAACTGTACTTTTTTCTGATAATTTCTAAATAATTGGACTTTAAGACATGCAGAGATTGTGACTCAAATAAATACATATTACCACTGCTAGGTAAGAGGTAAGTATCTCTCCCACCAAATACAATTGCACCCCAACCCTTCATTACTACTGAGCTTTCTGTGGCCTCCCTATCTTCCCCCACCTCCGACACACAGATTCCCACCAGAAGGTTAAAACAGGTGAAGTGGTTGGGCTGTAGTATGCTTTTTCCCCGACTACTAGGGTCATGGTAAAACAGTCTGAAAGTTATCGTTCTAAAAAAGATGGGCTCTTACTTTTTTGTATGTCGCATATAGCACTTTGAGAATGTGATTTTTAAAAAGCTATGAGCCTTCTGCCCAGATAAAAACGTTTATTCTTTAAATTTTAAATACAATTTCAAGCCCTTGAAGTTCATTGGTGCCTCCCATCTAAGTTAAAAATTCCTTTCTCAGAAGAGGAAACCGGAGACGTGTTTTATTTGTCCCTATCTCTCATAGACTAAATCATCTAAAAGTGGAGAAAGGAAAACATTCCCACCAGTCTGAAAAAGAAAAAAAGAGACAGACAGTCTCTGACCCAGGGCCTTTTCTTTCCAAGATTATTTTTCCCTATTTTCTTAGAATCAGAAACAGGAGATGAGTTAAAAACTATCTAAGTGATAGATATTTGCATATAGGTTCATCAAGTTACTAAACCAAATTGCCAAGTTACCAAACAATTCCATGGGAGTTTTTCCACCCCTCCCCAAAAAAAGCAATGAAAAACAAACAAACAAACAAACAAAAACATTATGCTAGAATGGATGGTTCTATGGTGCCACCTAAAAGCATTTTCAACTCTGAAACCTGTGTTGCCTTCCCAGAGCAGCCTGGCCTCCATGCCATTATAAACCAGAAGTTACTTCTGGAAATCTTGGAGGGTTCAATTCCCCATCTCCTTAAAACTCCCTCACACGCCCTGTGCTGAGAAGTGACACGGTTCCAGTAACGTCTTGTAGCTTCTCAATGTTCTTTGCTGAGGGAATTGTCTCAGTTCCCATTGTACCCAAAGTGTTTTGTGTCACCCTCAGGTGGCTGTCTTCACCAGGCTTTGAAGGGAGGTGATTAATTTTTGGTGGTGGAAGGGAGAGAGATGTTACTACAGAAAAACAATAATACATAGGATGACAGTAAATGTAAAGCACCTCGGGAAAGAGGAGCATTCTTCAGGCGCCCAATTACTGTTACAAAATAAGATCTTAATTCCAAACGCTTTAAGAATAGACATTTCTTCCCATCTATCAAGCACTTTTCTCAGAGTAACTGAAAAATAAGCTAATACCTCATGATAAGCTTGCCCTTTGGAAAGCGTAATCCTTCTTCTCAGCCAAAAAGGCACCATGAAATAGAGGTGGCAAATAACATTTCATTTCACGTAGTAATTCCAACTGGTTGACGGTCTATGCGTAGAGAGATGCACTGAGGATTCTAAGAAGATGACGCTGATGAGAGGGGTAAAGAATAGATTATCAATGTCTGCCACGTGCGGGGAGCTGGGAGGGCTGATGCCTTCCGCTTGCCATTTTGATGCAGAACATTACTGAGCACCAAAGGAAAATGCAAGAACAGAAAAGCTGTGTAATATATAAGCTGGGCTATAGTTGGGAACACAATTTTTTGTAAGTCTATTTTACCAGACAATTTTTCAAGGACGTTTCTACACTACATTTTAAAAGACAAAGTCGTGTTGGGCAGCACTACCGTGATCGAATGGAGGATGAAAATGGTTTGAGTAATACCATCTTGTTTGTTCCTTGACTGGTGTCTGCAGCAAGGGGCAGCCCATCTGTTACATCCTTGGGGATGAACTAAATGAGTGTCCCTTGGCTGAGATGGCTGAATGGAAGATGCCGTGACATTAGCCACCGTGTGTGTCCTCAAATGTATGTCTCTGGTGTTACGCTACGGATGCCCACAGCATATTTGCTCTTCGTCTGAGTTAGTGGGGCAACTTTCCATCCCAGGGACATTTGGCAAAATCTGGAGATGTCTTTGGCTGTCAAGGATGGGTGAAGGGGGTGCTACTAACATCTAGCAGGTAGAGGCCAGGGATGCTGTTAAACATCCTACAATGTACAGGACAGCCTGCACAACAGATAATTATACAATCCAAAGGGTCAACAGTGCAACTGGGTTGAGACTAAACTCACTGTAAGTCAACAGTATGCTGCTTAGAACCCACCACAGCTTTCCAGCTCAATGGTTAAGCCTGGAGGCCCTGAGCGTGAGTCCTGAGCCGACCATCCACCCTGCAACCCTAAGCAAAGTACCTGGGGTCTCTCAGCCCCCACATCCCCATCCTGAAACAGGATGAGAGCAGGGTCTTCTCCACAGGGTTGTTATGAGGACAAAGATGTGAACGTGGAATTAAAGGTCTTAACAAACTACTTGGCAGATGGAAAGTGTTAGCAAAAAAACAGCAATGACAAGAACTGCAACACATTCTGTTATGGTTTGAATGTTTGTGTCCCCGCCAAAATTCACATTGAAACTTAATCTCCAATGCAACACTATTAAGGACTGTTTAGACCATGAGGGGTCTGCCATCATAGGTGAGATGAGAACCTTACACAAAGGTTGGAGAAATCTAGTCAGACTCTTTAGTGCCTTTACCTTCCACCATATGAAGATGCAGCCATGAAGCACCATCTTGGATGCAGAGCAGGCATGTCTCACCAGACATTGAACTTGCCACACCTTGATTGTGGACTTCCCAGCCTCCAAAATGATGAGAAAACAGCTTCTTTTTAAATTTATTTTTATTTTTATTTTTATTTTATTTATTTATTTACTTATTTTGTGACAGAGTCTCACTGTTTCACCCAGGCTGCAGTGCAGTGGTGCAATCTCAGCTCACTGCAACCTCCACCTCTGTTCAAGTGATTCTTCTGCCTCAGCCTCCCAAGTAGCTGGGATTACAGGCACCCACCACCACGCCTGGCTAATTTTTGTATTTTTAGTACAGATTTTTAGTTGGCCAGGCTGGTCTTGAACTTCTGACCTCAGGTGATCCACCTGTCTCGGCCTCCCAAGGTTCTGGGATTACAGGCATGAGCCACCACACCCAGCCAACCATTTCTATTCTTTCTAAATCATCCTGGATAAGCATTTTGTTATAACAGCACAACTAGAGTAAGACACTTCCAAAAGGGACACAATTCATGACAGTCATCACGGTAGCCAAGTCAGACCAGAATCACCATATGGCTTCATTTGGTTCTAAACCCCATTCATCCACCAACATGTAAGGGTGCAGCTCAGCCAGAGCATCAGGTTTGGCAGTGTCTGTCAAAATGAAAGGCATGTTTCCTTTGACCTAGCAATTTCACCTCTAAGGATGTAACCTACAGACATGTGTGGGAAGTGGTGGTGGTTGAAGATACTCCATGTAGCACTTCAGTAATGGAAATAACATAAATATCCATCATAAGGAGGCCAATAAAATAATGTGGAGTAAACATGTGCAATGGAATACTATACATCCATTAACAAAAATGGAGCAGAAAAAATACACGTGTGTGCACACACACAGACACACACACACACACACTGACAGGGAATAATCCTTAAAATATATCCTTAATTTTTTTAAAAAGAGCAAACAGTGTAACTATGCATTTCCTATGCTATCTTTTATTAGTATAAATATCTGTGTAAGTGTTTGTATTTGCATATGACATCTATGAAAGCATGCATGAGAAACTATAATAATAGTTGTCTCTAATAAACTGCAAGGCAAATGCAAGAGAGATTTATTTTTCTCTGCATACTCTTGCATTTTTGAATAATGTACCATTTAATCAAAACCATTAAATAAATAAAGCAAAGCATCAAACATGCCCTGTTACGTACATCATTCCCTGCCTGGAAACTACCCTACTTCTTTTACACTACATACTGGCAAATTATCCCTTGCTTAAAATGAATAGTTTTTAATTCTTTGAGTGAATCTTTTTCCTGTATAGATGCCCTCATTTTTGATCCAAACAATGTCTGTGGAGGAGCTAACCATTAGCATGCAATTTGTTGTGCTCACAGTAACAGCGAAAACTGCAAGAGGTTCTCATCACAACTCAGATGACAAATCACAAGGCTATACCCAACCCTACACTACCTTCCTTTGCAAACTCCAGCTTTGAAATAAAGAGCTGTCATCAATTAGCAGAGCCAGTAGGTTCTCAGAAGCTAAGCTGGATCCTAAGCTATTATTAGCACCCGAACAATGGCTGGGAGAGAAGGAAAAAAAAAACTTACACTAGGTTTTGCATTTTGAAACCATTTTTTCTAGGAAAAGACAAATTATATTACACAGATAATTTAGAGGATTTACCTTGTGACATAAATTCTGCTGGTCTTTCTCCAAACCTAAAAAATGTTGCCCCATGATCTTTTAATTTATAACTGTAGCAGAATATACTTGTGTTGTTTTTACTACCGAAAATAATTAATGTTGCTTTAAAAAAGTTAAAAGGAAAAAAAAAAAATCTAATGGCAAGGGCACACTGACATCTGCTGGCATTTCATAAACTTTTTTTAAGACAAGCATTTGTTCCAGACACTGCTCTCTGTTTATTCTTGTGCAATGAGGCACATCCATGGTCTCCCAAAATTATGATTCCCCAATAGATTCCCCTCAATTACGCAAAGACAGGATCATCAAGGAACAAAAAGCTCAAGAGTCTCTTTCTCCCTGGAGTGGATCCCTCCCTCCCTCCCTCCCTCCCTCCCTCCTTCCCTCCTTCCCTCCTTCCCTCCTTCCCTCCTTCCCTCCTTCCCTCCTTCCCTCCTTCCCTCCTTCCCTCCTTCCCTCCTTCCCTCCTTCCTTCCTTCCTTCCTTCCTTCCTTCCTTCCTTCCTTCCTTTCTTTCTTTCAGTGAAGCGATCTGGAATGCTATGGAATGAATAATTGTATTTTTTTTTTTTATAAGTACAAGAGTTGGGTTAGAGGCAAATTAAATTATATGAGCTGCTTTCCTGGTTTTATTTTGGTCAGTGGCAATTCCACCAATCTTTGTCTCAAAATGTTGAACAAATGAGGACACAGGGGGACCACACCCTACCTAGGTGAGAATGAGGAAAATAAAGCTAAATGCTTCTTGTTCCCGGACCAGCAAGGAAGAAGGCATCTCAGAAGGAAGGAAGCAGCAGAACTGAAAGCAGGGATAAAAGAGGAGGATGCCTAAAAACAGAACCTTTAAGAAAGAGGGAAGGGGGTTTCTGTGGCGCTAATAGAATCCTCGAAAACAGACTCCAAAATGCTGAAGTCCCCAAAGCATTTCCCAGCATTTAAAAAATCTCTGACAGTGACAGGGAACCAGTGAGGGAACAATTAAGGGCTGGACTAAGGTGAACAAATGACCTCCCCTTTCTCATGAGAATAAGGCTGGGGTCTGGCTCTGCCTCCCGTGATGCGGTCACTCACTGAATGTACCATACAAACAGAAAGGGATCAGTCCAGGAGGGAGGATGTGAGGCAAAACGGAGCGATGTTCTGTACATGCTGTAAGCAGCACGCCCAGCAACACTGCCCCTCGTTCTGATGGGCTCTGAAGTCAGCAGTCTCCCCACTGTCATACTGTTTGTGGCTCCTTCTCTTCCTTCCGCAATATATGCACATATGTGCATGCCACATACACACATGTACATATGTACACACACGTGCAGAGATGTGCACCAAAATGCATGTTCGCACACATACAGAGATGTGTGTGCACATCCACTCACGTGCACATACAAGGGTACACATCTACACACGCACACACACTGCCCTTCTTGCAGGGTGCTCCTTGTACCTTACTCTCGCACCAATCTTGAATACGCTGATAAAGAATGGTACTAGTCAAGATCTTGCCCATCTCAAAAAGAACACAGGGCACAGGTTCCTGAGAGCAGGGCTGCCTGTTCTGGCCTCTGCAGGCTTTGCCAGCCACATCCCTTCCTTTGCTCGTACCACCCCAGGCACGCTGGCCACCTTGCTGTTCTCAGGACGTGCAGAGTTCTCTCCTTCCTCCCCCGGGCTTCTGAACACACCGCCACCTCTGCTCACCACGGTCTCCTCTCCTCTCTTCTCCCCACTGGTCACAGCTTGGCCCTTTTCTTTCCTCAGGCCTTAGCTTAAATGTTGCCTAATACCTCTTCTTGGAGACGTTTCCCTGATGTTCCTACCGAACAGGGTCACCCACCCTTTCATTACATGAATGCCCCATTCTGTTGCCGTTTTAATACTTACGATAATGGGTAATTCTATTGTCTTTTTACCTGCATTCATGTTATGTGTCAGTCTCTCTCGCTACAGCATAAGCTACGCTAGGCAGAGATGATATCAGTACTGGTCAACATACCCACCCCACACAATATCCCCAGTGCCTAACAGTGCCTGGCCCAGAGCATGGGCTCAAAAATGTTTGCTGAATGCAAGAAAAAGGCAATAAATGGCCCAAAAAAAGTGAAATGATGTAGCATAAACAGTGCTTCAGGAAAATGTTTTTTAAAAGGAGAAAATAAGAAAGAGTAACCATTGGCACTGTTGGGACTCAAAACTGCATTTCTCTAACTTCAGGTCTAGCTCCAGATACCAAGTGCTGCACTACATGGTCCTATTTTCCAGGGTTCCTGGTGTTTTAAAGGGCTGTAATTTATGTACATCTCTCAATATTCACTTACCTTAGATACCTTTATATTGCTTTCTTATTCAGTCTTTGAATATGTTAATTTTAGGTACCTTACAAAGGTATTCTTTTGATACAGTAACATATATCACAATAAAAGGTAAAAATTAAAATAAGGGTAGAGAAATAAAACTGAGTCAAAAGTGAGGTTAATATGCAAAATCCATGCTATCGAATTCTATTGACTGCTGTGATTGAACTGTAAAATCTGCTCTGAGCTTCCTGGCAGGCTTTGTGAAAAGGGAACACAAACCCATATTCCACTTAGAAGTGTCTGGTACATAAAGACCAATCAGAACCTGAAGAAAGGACAAACTCTTTCTGATCCTGAAACCAAAGCTAACACAGTAAGAGCCAACAGAATCCTCAAAAATATCAACATAGCGCTGGACATGGTGGCTCATGCCTGTAATCCCAGCTTTTTATAAGGGAACATTGCTTGAGCCCAGAAGTTCAAGACCAGCCTGGGCAATATGGTGAAACCACATCTCTACAAAAAAACACAAAAACTTAAAAACACAAAAATTAGCCAGGCATGGTGGCACATGCCTGTGGTCCTGGCTGCTCAAGAGGTTGAGGCGGGATCACTTGAGTCCAGGAGGCAGAGGTTGAAGTGAGCCATGATTGCACCGCTGCACTCCAACCTGGGCAACAGAATGAGACTGTCTCAAATACTACTGCTACTACTACTACTAATAATAATAGCAAATAAGATTCAAGAATTGAATTCTTCATAGCTTGCTTGTCGTTCTTGTTTCTTACCAAGAAGATCTTGGTTCTTACCCTCACCTATACTCAATAACATGTTTCTTTTCTCTCTAACGCTAGATTCAACTGTAACAATTCTTAAACTTTAAATGGCCTATCGTTTTTCTGTATGCATATGCAATGTCTAGTTTTTAAAATTTGGGGCTAATTGGCTTTCTTATACCATTTCTCATTATAAACTGACACCAGCGAAGCACAATTCAGTAGAAATAAGTTTATAGAAAGGGGTGGATGGTTCCTTGTCCTTGGTATGCACTTTTGAAGATTATTTTAAGTTTACACAGACAAAACCAATAAAGTTTCATGAGCAAAATGAATGAAATTCACTAAGAAACAAAATATCTTTTCACAAACCACAGCACACAAACTAGGCAAACTTTTGTATCAAAGAGTCATGGAGTGAGAGGCTATTGTCTGAATATCACAAGGTAAAAAAAAATAAGAAGTGACTAGCTCAGAAGTCTGTGTGATTGCTGCTTGACTTAACTCACTCCCAGGTAGCCATCCTGGATAATCATTTGCCTTTTAACAGACAAGTAAATGGAGGCCCAGAGAGGTGCAGTAACTGGCCCAAGGTCACACAGCCAGGAAGTGGCAGAATCTGGATCCACAAGTTAGGTGTACCTGGCTGCCATGACTTTGTCCTTTCACACCTTCGAGTCAGGGAATTCAATCTTCTCAAAGCTTTTCTGACGCCAAAATAGCCCCATTCAGTGCCTCATCACCTTGAAGTCAAAACACTTCTTATTTAACCAGCATCCTACCTGTTGTAATTCAGACTGAACAACCTCTCCCAATCAGAAATGAGAAATCCTTCTACAAAGAGTCTCATGTTCTTTTTTTTTTTTTTTTTTAACAGACAGGGTCTTGCTCTGTTGCCAAGGCTGGAGTACAGTGGCAAAATTACAGCTCATAGCAGCCTTAAACTCCCAGAGCCAAGCAATTCTCCTGTCCCAGCCTCCTGAGTAGCTGGGACTACAGGCATGAGCTATCACACCCAGATATGTATTTTTTAAAATAGAGACAGGGTCTCATTATGTTGCCTAGGCTGGTCTCGAACTTCTGGCTCAAGCAATCTTCCTGCCTCAGCCTCCCAAACTGCTGGGATTGCAGGCAGGAGCCACCATGCCCAGCCATTATGTTCTTAAAGAGAGGTATCAGCCATGCCCTTAATTCTCCCCCAAGGAAACTCCTGCACTTTCTCTAACCTGTGAAAAGGACTATTTTTCCTCCACTGGGGAATTTCTGCATGCACACACTCCCTCCCTGCTCTTACCGGCCTTTGCAATCAACAGCAACCTGAACTGGACTCAGCTTTCTAAGGATGCTGAAGAAATAGGTATGATATTTACAATGTGGTAACAGTAAGCCATGCCATGGACATCTTTAAGAGACTCACTCGAGAACACAGGCAGTGACCCAGAATCAAGGCAGGGGGCTGGTCCCAAGGGAAACAGACACCAAGCCAACACCCCTGGGATCTGACCAGGGCTACTGATGCTGAATCAGCCCTCTCAATCCCCTGCTCCATCACTTTTCATAATGAGTCTAATAAATTAGTGTTTCTCTCTGCCAATCAATCAGAGCCCGTGCATATGGCTGCTGTCAGCATCCTCTGCAGGCGGAACTCCACACAGGGCCTCAAGTCTGTCAACGATCTCAACCGTACATTTGCAGCTATGCTGAGTTCTTCCCCCTTCACTCTCAATTTGTCACCTCAGTTACAGTCAAGAGGAAAATGTAGGAAGCGCATTCTGGGACCAATTTGCTGCCCAAAGGGATTGTGAAATTCTAGCAACAAAAACAAGGTTAATAATGCTATCATTATTATCAAGGGATAATAGTAATTGTCATGATTTTCACAGTCAGCCGCATGACTCCCACTTGCACTAAATACACACTAGGTGCCAGGCACTTTGCTAAGATAATTTACGAGGCTGATTAATCCTCAGACGGACTGTACAGTGTTGTGATAATTATTATCTCCATTTGTAGGCATAGACTGAGGTTCAGAAAAATTGAAGAAAGTGAAAGGTTATGGAGCTAGAAAGCGATGGAGCTGGGATCTCAAGCCAGACACACTGATTCTGAAATCTCAGTGAAATACCTGCACTGCCTCCTTCCTCGTACCTTATCATGGTGCCTCTGCTATTCCCTGCATCCCAAGCATGTCCTCTCCACACACAGCAGGGGAGAGAACTGTTTGAGTCTGCAATCTCGATTTGCCACTTAGTCACTGGGCCTCAGTTCCTACATCTGTCAAGTGGGTATAATAAAGGGTTTGCCATGAAGAGTTAATGAAACGATGCACAGGAAGCCCTAGCACAGAAGGAGCTTCCGGTAAGTGTTATAGCTATTAGGGTCCCAGCCATGGTACAAAGAAGACAATTTTGAAAACCTCAAGTCCTCACCCTCATCTCTGACATTTTATATTCGAAAATTCACAGAAAGGAGACATCAACGTCTTGGGGAAATGCAGAACTAGCAATGAACAAGGTGATTGCACAAGTTCATCTATTATGCTGGCAAAGATCTAATTTTGTTCTCAGAAGAAATGAAGAGGGAAGCTGATTCAGAAGACGGTGATTAGATGGAGTGAGCAGTGGTTTGCACACCACATTTTGAGTGGCTATCAGAGCAGCTCCAGCTGTGACTGCATGATGCCCAAGGACTGCCTGTAGCCAGGCAGGTGGTCCAACCCCTCCCTCAAAATCATGCTCAGAGCCTGAGCCTAGAGAAAGAGGCCAGAGATGCCCTGGGCAGCCCAAGGTCTTGGGGCTCCAAGGAGACAAACAACAAGACAAGAGCCAGATTGCACCAGTGCAGAAATCCAGCGAGGCTCTTATACAACGATAAAGTAATATTGCAATAAATAGAAACAAGTGCCTTGTTTTCCTTTTGTGGCTCTAATGGGCTCAGCATTACTTCTCAGAACAACTCAACCTATGCAGCAAGAGCTCCCTAACCAATGCACACACTGCCTCCCACCCTCCCTTGTGTCTTACAAAGGCAGCAAAAGGGGCCATGTGCACAGTGATGAGCATCGGGGGCTGTGGACTCAGACTGTCAGGTTCAAAATCCTGGAAGTGCCTCTTACCTGCTCTTGTGCCCTTGGACAAACTGCTTAACGCCTGCCTACACCTCACTCTCTATGTGCAAAATAGGGATCTGAAAAGCACCAACCTCAAAGTGTGCAAGAAGCTTCAAGTGGAATAATTCATTATTTCCATGTGGGGCTTCTGCTCTGTGCCTTGCACCACACTAGATGCTAAGGGGACAGGGATGTCCAAACAGGTGCATGCATGGCCCACCTGCAGTTGATGGCGCACCGGAGTAAGAGCAAAAGGATAAAACAGAGTCACTCAATAAAATATAAGATGCCCCTGGGATGGCTGTAAAAAAAAAGGAGAATCCACACAGGGAAACAGGGACAGTTTCTCTAAGCCTGGGGCTTTTGAGCTGTAACCTGAAGGATGAGTAGGAAGTGAACAAGGTGAACTGCTGGGAGGGTGGGGGAGGCGATCACACGCCAGAAACACAGAGCACAATACACAGCCATGAAGGTAGAGTATTTGGCTCAGCTTGTGCTATGTAGGAAGAGTTCAATCCATGTACACTTATTACGATGTCCATGGCACATATAATAGGCAATAATGGAGTTCCAGTATTGTGGATAAAGAGACAGTCAATATGGGAGGAAACCTGGATGGTCCAGTTGTCCAAACCCTCCATCAAATTGCACCTCCACCTTCCAAGGGCAGAGTAGCCTCTGAAGATGGACAATGTCAGCTGCACTTAGAGCTCTCCATAAGCAAACCACTTTGCACTGTCAATATCTGTCATTACCCTGGCCCACACCCACCAATGGGAGAATCTGTGGCCATAACCTGAAAGGGAACCTACCCGGACAGATGATCAATAAAGGGCATCTGTGTGCAACTGTTCTCAGGGTACTCCCAGGAGAGATGTCAGCCAAGCCATCAAAAGGATGTGGTGGAGGGGGGAGGGTGTGATGGGGGGAGGGTGGGGGGAGGGTGAGGGGGAAGGTGCGGTGGGCGGGTGCGGCTGCTCACGCATGCACACACGCACACATGATGTTGCGTCCCAGAGAAAGGAAAGCTAAGTAGGCTAATGTATACAGATGTATCCTCCCAGGGTCTTCCACCCTCACACAAAGAACGTTACTGGAAAATGAGGTTCTTTTTCCCTATCAACTAATCCCTCTTCTCGAATGAAAGATTTCGGTCTAAGCCCTAAAAAGCAGGAGGTGGTGGGGAATCGAGTTTGATTTATCAGACGTTGCAGGGCTTACCTTTTCAGATGTCACTGAGTCCACAGACCAAATTTGCTTACAGAAATGAGTTGAAACTTGGGGGTGGAGGGAAGAGCTGGCTGGCCAGGAAGGCATGCTTGTTTACTTACTCATCTCAAAAACACCTGACAATTTTCCCATAACATTTAAGGCATAAATATATCTTGGTATCTCTCCGCATAAAATCCCCCAATGGTTTCCCATTAGAATAATAGCCAGGCTCCCTTCCCAGGCCTCAAGGGCCTATAGGACCAACCTTCAAGCGTATGATTTTGTCATTGTTCCCGCCTCTGGATCTTTGAGCTTGCTGGTCCCCTTCTCTGAAACGCCCTCCATGCAGACAACCATCTTAGAATGAAATTCTGTCAGGACAAGGTGTCTGCATATATTGATCACTCCGCACTTGAAGTGCTTTCAGTAGTGCTTGGCACACAGTGGGTGCTTGATGAACACTCAGGAATTCATAGAAAGTAGGGGTGAATGAGGCTGGGCGTGGTGGCTCACACCTATAATCCTAGCACTTTGGGAGGTCAAGAAGGCGGGTGGATCACTTGAGGTCAGGAGTTCAAGACCAGTCATGGGGAAACTCCATCCCCACTAAAAATACAAACACTAGCCAGGTGTGGCAGTGCACACCTGAAATCCCAGCTACTCAGGAGGCTGAGGCAAGATCATCACTTGTACCCAGGAGGCGGAGGTTGCAGTGAGCCGAGATCGCGCCACTGCACTACAGCCTGGGAGACAAGGTGAGACTCTGTTTCAAAAAAAAAGAAAGTGGAGATGAGTAGAATACTCATTGGATACATGTATGGATCCATAAAGATCAGCTACTTCTTTTCACGTAGTTCTCAGGTCAAATCTCTCCTTTCTGGAATGCCCCCCCACCCCCAAGTCACTACCACATCATAATTTTTGGAACCCTTGTCATTATCCTTCTGAAAATATATTTCAACGTCTTGCTTATGATGTGGTTTCCCCTATGACAATATAAGCTCCAAGAAAGCAAAGTTCTCATCTGCCTTATTCACCAAGCACAGGCTCTAACATGTGATACGTTCCAAATAAATATTTATTGTGTTAGCCACTCCTTCCCCAAAGACAACACACTCTTCTGTGGTAGCAGGCCACGGTCACCCGCGTCTCTTTGACTAGCGACCAATGACAAACCAGTGGTAATGAGTGACAGTGCTCAGAGTGACTGCAGATTCAAAAAATGAGGACAGTTCCCTGTGTATATAACTCCACGCGTCACTTTTCATAAGAACCCCTAGTCCTGTGACTGAGTCTAACTGTGTTCACAGTTGACATCATCTCCAAATGCTGGATCCCCTTGTTTTGAAGCTCCGTCACTGATTGATTCTTTAATTAAAGTTTTAATATTTATACGTGTGCCTCGAGGCAGTATTTTAAATAATGGAGGTAGACATTAGGAAGAGCCTCGTGGTGTCTTTAAAAACATCGCCTCGGAGTTTGAGGTCTCCGGCACAACGCTGTGGATGAATGTGAAAGCGACGGATTAAGGGATGAGTTTAGGAAAGTCAGCCAGTATTAATCTGTGGATGCTGCTTACTGTGTAACTCCCATGCTGGGTGGCAAAGGCAGGACGAGCTGCCCTCTGTCCTTCAGAGCAAATGTGCTAGGATTTCAATAGTCTCCTTACACGCCACTGGGAAATTGCTGTGTCTCCAAAGTATTTTCTGTGTCAAATACGATTTCCCTCTTGGAATGTGTTCATTACTCCACACACATCAGCTTAAAGGATGCAAACAAAATGGTCTAATTTTTGGAAAGGTGAGATGTCAGATTCCTATACAGGGCAGACCCAATTTTCTGGATACAAAAAATATATATTAACAGAAAGGACTTTGATAAAATATAATAGCTCGGGATGGTTCAAGCTAAAAGAACTAAGCTTATTTTTTTTTTTCTAAAATCATCAGACATGAGGATGTCTAGAAGACCTGTGCTCAAACCTTACAGGAGGAGGTAAAAAAAAAAATAGCTTCAATTATGATGAAGAGAAAAATAGGGCAGAGTGGGTCAAATCCAGGAAGAGAAACCCACTCAGACCCATGTTTCGGCTTCATCTCTGAGTGGAAAACTCTGTACCTTCAGGGTGATGTAAAAAACTGCATGTTCTACAGACAGCAAGATTTATTACAACATTACTGAAACTTTATACCTGTTGATTAGATCAGCAAATCCTCATTTCCCTGGCCCCCGAGACCCTGGCTACAACCTTCTACTCTCTGCTTCTATGAGTATGACAATTTTAGATCCCCGAGTCCCTCGTGCAGTAAAGGTAAATAACTCCTGAAGATCTCCTATACAACACTATCCGTCAAACAACCATCTATGATACACTCAAAAATCTTTTCATAGGCTACAGCCCATGTTGTGTTCTTGCCACAACAAAACTGAAATTCTTTCTAAAAATCTGGATCAAGGTATTTGTGCATTCAGTTTGTTTATGGGCAAATGTGTGCCACAGATGTTTCTATGTTTATACAATTAAATGTTATCACAAATTGTTTAAATACTATCACAACTTTTTTTTTTTTTTTTTTTTTTTTGAGGCAGGGTCTCATTCTGGTCACCCAGACCGGAGTGCAGTGGTGTGATATCGGCTCACTACAGCCTCAACCTTCCCAGGCTCAGGTGATTCTCTCACCTCAGCCTCCAGGGTAGCTGGGATTACAGGTGTGCACCACCACACCCACCTAATTGTTCGTATTTTTAGTACAGACAGGGTTTTGCTAAGTTGTCCAGGCTGGTCTTGAACTCCTGGACTCAAGCAAGTTGCCCACCTCAGCCTCCCAGAGTGATGGGATTACAGGCGTGAGCCACTGTACCTGGCCACAAAATTTTATATCTAAACACAAGAATTGCAATGTGTGAATCCCAGGATGAATGATAAAGCCACTTCTAATATTCTTCAATTCTTGTGTTTTCAAAATATTCTATGTATTTAAAAAATGATGTTCTAATTAAAAAAAAAAAAAAAAAAAACAAAAAAAAAAAAACAAAAAAACAGATTCACTAAGGCAGTACTTTCATCCCAGGTGGCCAAGGAGATGCAGGTCTTCCAGTGGGTCAGAAGAAACGCACAACTACTGCAAAAACTTAATTTCAGGTGCTTGTTGAGACAGCAAGTCAAATGCTACCAACCTATGTCTTGGCCAGTGGGTGGACAGCTTGTCCACGATCCTCCTTGGAACATGCAGTGAGCAGAATGGGAGACTTGAGGCTTCTCTTGCTTATTGAAAAGAAAATGCATGTGTGTAAGACAAGCCACCTGCCTTTCCTATCCCACTTGGTGTTACAAGGCTCAAAAATTAGAGCAATCTACTTGAAAGAATAAAGAAAGAAAACTCATATAATTCAGTCACTTACCATGTGCAAAACCCTGTTCTAAATGTCTAGTGCTTTATGTAATTTACCCCCCATACCCTCTGAGGACAGAACTACGACTAAAACTCTGATTTTACAGGTGACAACCAGAAGCTCAGAGAGGTAAAGTAACTTGCCCAAGGTCACACAGCTGGCAGATAACTGAGCCAGAAGCCCTGTGCTCTTCTGGGCCACAAATCTCCACTCTCTGGACCCATAAGGTGTCACTTTCACTACTGCAAGGAATGATGACCTTTCTTCCTAGCCCGAGGCAACCATAAGCTAACTTAAGGAAAGCCCAGGGGATTCTTCCAAACGGAGGGCCTCCCTGATGAGCTCAAAGAGGACACAGGTTTTGAGCCAGCCCCACTTTTTACCAGCGCAACTACTGCCAGCACCACCTTTACCCTTCATAGGCCCCAGGTCCTTCGCTTCTGAACATAAAAGATCTTGGCTAAAAATAAATCTGCCAGTAGCTCCAGCCAGGGCCTCTGTGGTCACTTAAAAATTGAAAGAATCCAGGCCCTCTCATCTTTTTTTTTTTTTTCTCTTTTGTAACAAAGATAAATGATAAATGGAGGGGAGATGAACTAGGACAGGGGGCAGGGAAGGGATCGCAGGCTGAGGCATGTCCTAAACTTCTGCAGTCAAGGCCAGGCCTCTCTGCACAATGGAGTTATTTAAAAACAAAAATAAACAGTCATTATTCTAATAAAGGAAAACCCAAGTTAGGAGACATGATGTTTCAACTCAAACAAAGCTACACGTCCCCCACTTTTTTTCAAGTTCAACTGAAAAGACCTGCCTTTGGGGTGCCAACTGCCCACACTGCCTGACCAGGATTTCCAAGCTCTTCAGTAGCCGCACCCCAGATATTCCGGGGCCAGCAGGTGCACCCCAGTTCTGACCCACACAGGAGCAATGAGCTCCCCCCGCTCCCTCCCCGACACTCCCTAGAAGCAAGGAATGGAGTTGGGGGCTCCAGGACAAGGTTAGATCGGGGTCTTCCCCTCCCTTCCTGAGTGGACAGCTTCTGGGCTCCGCGTGACACCTGGTCCCCGAAGCTGGCGCCAGCGAGGCTCCAGGAGCTCACAGCCAAGTGGCCTCCTGGGCGGTGGGGAGATGGGAGCGGCGCCCCACTAGCCCCGCCCTCGCCTCCATCGCTGGACAATTGGTTGATTGGAGCTGACAAGCCCCCCCTGGCCTGCACTACAACGCAGGGCTGACATCTGCTTCCCCTGGGTTTCCTTCTCTGGGGTGAAGGTTCTCTAAGGCTCCCAGGAACAAGGGGCACAGCAGGAGTTTCCCATTCGCAGGTTTCCCGGCTGGCCCCCTCCCCTGGGGTCGAGGTGGCACCGCGGGGCATTGATCCCAGTGCCAGTAAACACAGCGGCGCTCTCTCCAGATAAGCGAACCTCCTCTTCCCCTCCTCCCACAAGGGGTTCAGGGCACCTAAACGCCTTCCCGGGTCACTGAGAAGCCTCCTTCTGCACACCCTGCCGGCGGGGGCATCGGCCTGGGGGCGCGCTGAGTGCATGCTTGCAGCCGGCCAGGGAGACTAATCAAAGTGCGCAGGCAGGCTCCTGCTGCTCCCGGCACCTAGGACTCGCTCCCAGGAGGACGGACGAGGTAGCCTGAATGCTTCGGAGGGGCGCTCTGGGGCGAGGAAGGACCCGCTTCTGGAAGCGACGCACGAGGGGGCTTAGGGTCTCGGCCCCCTGGGGGCGGGGGAGGGACACGCCTCGAGATCTTTCCACACACCCTTAAAAAGTTCCCGTCCAGAGCGCCCAGACTGGCGCTAGGAGGAGGCCAGTTATCGGGGACCTAGCGCTTCCCTCCGTGGGACCCTCTGGACCATGTCAGGGGTGGGTGCAGAGGCGATGACTCTGCCTGGACTTACCTAGAACTCCCGGCGAGCCCGGCTGCGGTCGCGTTCTCGGCCCCAGACCCCCGAATTCCCGTGCGCTCTCTGCACCCCCAGCCACACTCACCATAAGCTGGAGGCGGCGGAAGGGGGTGCTGGCTTCTCACGCACTGTCCGCAACTTCGCGGGCAGGTCAGCCCCGCCCTGGCGCGCCTGCCTGGGCGCGGCGAGGGTCCGGACAGGCGGGGACCCTGGCGGCCACTGGGTGGGGGTCTGGAGCGCAAGGACTCTCAATCCCCGGCGAGCGGTCCGCTCCTGCTCTCTCTGCCTGGGCAAGAGGCTCGGAGTTCTCCTGCTCCGGACGCCGGGGCGGGGCCCGCGGCTAGCTGTCCCCTCCAGATGCGGGGTGTTCGGCTCGGCTCACTCCTTCCTTCTTCAGCCCCGGAGGCGCGCGCGTGGGTCCAGCCAGTGCCGCCGCCTCTGCTGTTCCCGGGGTTGGCAGAGCGCCCCCGCCCCACCGCGGGTGCTGCTGAGGGGCTGGGGCGAAGGGGGAGGGATTCCCCTCCGCGAGTTCGGGTTTCCCCACCCGACGCGGCCTCTGGGCTCCGTGCTCAGTCCGCCGTCCGCCGTCCGCTGCGCTGCTTGGAGAACCACTTCAGGGCAGCGCAGCCAGTCCCACCGGCTCCGGCTGGAGGAGGCGGCGGCAGCGCGGCTCGCACGGGGACTGGAAAGGAGGTGACCTTCAAACCCTGCGCTCGGGAGACCGGGAAGGGGGCTGGGGTGATGGAGGGAGCGGTGTGTGCACCCAGACGGCCAGCAAGAGCGTTTGCAGGCGGGCGGGAGAAAATAGAGAGGAA
Source organism: Macaca mulatta (assembly GCF_049350105.2). Taxonomy (NCBI): domain Eukaryota; kingdom Metazoa; phylum Chordata; class Mammalia; order Primates; family Cercopithecidae; genus Macaca; species Macaca mulatta. The sequence continues at coordinate 7,291,986 of NC_133425.1, read as the reverse complement.
ATCTTCCAACAAAAATATAGATTAGAAAATAAACAAAGGAGAGCGGGAGAGAGCGCGAGAAAATATGTGCATGTGTGTGTGTGCGTGTGTGTCTGTGTGTGAGCGCGCGACAAGCAGCGAGCAGCCCCGGCTGCGGAGCCAAAAATAATCCGGTGCGCGAGGGAGCGCCCCCTCCCCCTTCCCCTCGCCAGCGCCGCCGCCGCCGCCGCCGCGGTCACGCGTGCAGCCCTGGATTCCAGCGGGCGGCGGCGGACACGCGACCCGGTGCCTTGGTCTCCTGGCCTAAAGGGGAAAGAGGGTGAAAGTTGGATGCTGGGTCAATGAGCCCAGGACTTTCACCTGCGCCCGTCCTCGTCCTGGTGGTCCCCAGGTGGGCTCACTCATTGAGCACTAGCGCCCTCCTCCCGACCCCAATCAAAGTAGACGAATCCTCCCGAGAGACGCTAAGTGGAGGCAGCTTCTTGCCCCAGTCCATTTCTTCTCTGAGGAAGTTTTTTGGCAAGTCTTCAAATCTCGCGGCCAGGCAGAGATTGAGCCCTATCCAAGATGCAAAAAGTTATTCAGGCTGCGATGCGATGCAGGGCTGGGGTGGATGTGGCTGGCCTGGGACGCCTCACCCCTCACAGCTGGGCTTCTCCTGTCCTGCCACCTTCCTGGCCACCTACTCCTGCAGTGGACGCTGAAGGGGTCTAGGGATTGCCCTCCTAGCCGATGCCTTACAGCCAGAAGCCCACGACGGCTTAATACACATTAGCACTTAATAAGCATTTACTTTCCACCAGATGCTGTTTTAAGCACTTTACACAGAGTCTTTTCAACAACTGGAAGTAGATACTGGAGGTTTATCCATTCCACAGATGCTTAGAGAGATTAAGGCAATATTTCTCCCTTTCTGGGTCCCACTCTGGACTTGAGTGAGAAACTCTGCTCTTTCCCCCACCTTTTCCTTTCCCTCACTCCCTTTCTTCTTCCCTTCCTCCCTTTCTTCCTTCCTCCTTTCCTCCCTCCCTCCCTCCCTTCCTTCCTTCCTTCCTTCCTTCCTTCCTTCCTTCCTTCCTTCCTTCCTTCCTTCCTTCCTTCCTTCCTTCCTTCCTTCCTTCCTTCCTTCCTTCCTTCCTTCCTTCCTTCCTTCCTTCCTTCCTTCCTTCCTTCCTTCCTTCCTTCCTTCCTTCCTTCCTTCCTTCCTTCCTTCCTTCCTTCCTTCCTCTTTTTTCCACAACTATTCCAGGGGATTTTGTTGTACAATAAAGTCAGTCTGAGGTTCAGTGAGTTGTAATTTGTTCAAGGTCACATAGCTGGCAAGGAACCAGGATTCCCCAGGCAGTCTACCTAATTTTATGTGGCACCACCCTGCCTTCTGAAGGGCAGATGGGATTGGACAAGGCCAGATTCCAGCCTTGAGCACTTGATCTGAGGCTCCTGTTCATTTTCCTGTCCTGTGATGTGATTGCGTTTGCACTTACACCATGGATCCTTTTCTAAGAAATGCTGTAAGCTTTCCAAAAGAGGGGGACCATGTGATGTGCATTCCTTTGTACAAGATGTACGTGTATTTCCTAGCGCCCATTAAGGAGCAGATTCATTAGGGGTTCCTCTTGCAATCCTATCGGGCTGGGGTTTCTTTCAACCTCAGAATAAAAGAAAGGGAACTTCTGCCTATAATTGGATTACTTTTTAAAGCATGCAATATTTGATCACCATTTGAAAAAGTAAGTTTGCAAAACCCAAAAAGACATCTTTATCATTGGCCCCAGCGATTTTGCAATTTGGGTTGGTTTTCACCATACGTTTCCTTAGGACTCTCTTTGATAATAATATATTTGTATGTAAGCAAGTTTTTTTTCTTTATACTAGTCTCATCCTTCAGTGATAGCAAAATGAAACCATAAATCGGGGTTGGTAACATCATAATCATTTCCCCCAGAAACTGTTTACAATGGGAAAACCACCGAATTTAAATGTAATTGTCTAGCCGTGCAGGGAGATGAGATGGGTTGTAAAAGAGGTATTCTCAATTTAAAAGCAAATTATCAATAATGAGAGAAGAAATAAATGACAGTTAATGGGAAATTCTGTTGAAATATAATGTTTTGTGCAAATTCACCAACAGGAATTGTTTCTCTATTCTCCTTCATTTTTTATTCCAGAAAGGAACAAATGAATGCAATCATTCAAGGCAGTAACATCAGCTGTTGTTTCATTAAAATGGGTAATTGCTGGGCCCTTTGATTATTTTTTAATACATATATATATATATATTACCATTGGAAATGAAATAAAACATATTCAGCTGTCTGAAAATCAAGGTCAGCTTGAGTCTGCTCTGATTTATTCATTGTAGAGTAGAAATAGGCTTAGATAGATTAGTGATGAGTGTCAGGCATGACTCACTGGTACCTGTATTGCTACATGGCTTAAGAAACTTAATATGAGTGTGGGAGGCATCCATTACAATTTAAAACAAAATTAGAGTAAAGATCAATATGGCATGCCATTATGCTATTCATTTAGAAAGTATTAGTTTCTTTCTCACAATGACCTTTCACATTCCAAGTATAGTTTTTCCTGTCATTTCTCCATGTTGAGCCACTGGAAAGTAAATGACAGGTGCTGAAGTTGACAGCTCCCAAGACAACCCAGGGCCAAGAATCGCCCTGCTACGATTAGAAAGAACCTGGAGACTTTGGCTCCTCCTACTGGACACGAAAAATACTTCCCAATTTGTGATCTAAGCAGATGTCAAAAATGGCATCTTCCATAAAGCTGGTTTAAAAAGAACAAGGACTTTGTAGCCTCCTGCTTGGCTGAGAGTGTAAATTTCATCATCTTACTTTCAAACTTAGGATCTTCCCATAGCTCTTCATTATCCCCCAGGATAAGGTCTAAAGTTGTCCATGTGGTTTACCAGCTCCCGGCTTTTTTTCTTTTCTTTTGAGACGGAGTCTCACTCTGTCACCCAGGCTGGAGTGCAGTGGTGCTATCTTGGCTCGCTGCAAGCTCCGCCTCCCGGGTTCACGCCATTCTCCTGCCTCAGCCTCCCGAGTAGCTGGGACCACAGGCGCACACCACCACACCCGGCTAATTTTTTTGTTTTTTTGTGTTTTTTTTTTCATATTTTTAGTAGAGATGGGGTTTCACCGTGTTCGCCAGGATGGTCTCGATCTCCTGACCTCGTGATCCGCCCGTCTCGGCCTCCCAAAGTGCTGGGATTACAGGCTTGAGCCACCGCACCCGGCCACTCCTGGCACTTTTTAAGTTGACTCTGTGACCCAGGAGGGCTATTCTCTTGATGTATCCAACCTTTTGTATATGTTGTTCATCCAGCCAGGAAATACTCTTACATACGCTCTTTTCCTGGATAGCTTCTGTTTAGTTTTTAGATCTCCATTTCACTATCACTTTCTCCCTGCCAATCCTTCATCTCCCTACCCAGCCCCCCATACACACAGATAAAGTCTTCTTGTGAACTCCTCTAACACCTCCATTTACCTTTGCCCTGTCATTTGTCTCAGCTTACCGTAAATGTTGTTCTCTTCTATTAAACCAAAAGGTCTTGATGTCAAAGATTTGTTCCCTGATGCACAGCACCAGCCACATAATAAGCTCAGTAAATGTCTGGCGAACCTTCTTTCTCTGCACTGCAGTAGATTGCTGTCTAAATGGGCTAACCACTTTGGAATGAATTGAGAAGTCCACCTGCTCATCCATTTATGTAGTCCTTTCTTGTTTCAGTCATCAAACATGCATCCTTCTTGAGGCTAGTCCCCCATGTAAACCATTTAGTATATAACCTAGACTCCGTTTCTGCACTCAAGAAGCTTGTAGTCCAATAGCACATGCAAACACATAAATAAGTGATTGCAACTGTCTTGAAAGATTTGGCCAATACTGAATAGGAGCCTATAGCCAGATATGGCAGAAGGGCAGAAGGTCAGGCAAAGCATTCTAGAGAATGTCATGTCTACACAGAGAAAATAAGTAGGAATTCCCCAGAAAGTTGGGTGATGGACATTCCTGAAGGAGAATACAGCTTATGAAAGTGCCTGAAGCAAAACAGCATAGCTCCTTCTAGGAACAGCAAATCAGTTCAATATAAATAGAGTCATGTTGAAATCAAGGGGCTGGACAGTGGTGGAAGAGCCAAGACAGTAGGAGTTGGAACTAAAGATGTGGGCTAGGGAAGGCTCAAAGCAGACTCTGAAATGACTTGTAAGGCGTATTTGCTTTACCACAGGCAGTGGAGAGTGACTAGTTAGCTTTTCAAGATGCACCATTACCATAATGATTTCCAGTGCCAATCCTCTGGGCTTCACTCTGCCTTCACTGAGGTTTCAATGACCATTTTCTCCATTATTATCTTATCTTTGTTTAAGAACTTTTCCAGAAAGTGTAAACATCCAGTGAATTCCAGAGATTTGTAGATTACTCCACAGTACTCTAGGATTTTTAGGAGATTGTCGGTGATATATCATACAGAATAGGAAAAGGATGAAAAAAGCTAGCTAAAAAATCTAATATCTAAAAATCTAAGAAGGCAAGTGGTAGTGGTTCTTCTTGTACCTGTAATCCCATCAGTCTGGGAGGCTGAAGTGGGCAGATTGCCTGAGCCTAGGAGTTAGAGACCAGCCTGGGAAACACAGTGAAACCCCATCTCTACAAGAAATTTAAAATATTAGCCAGGTGTGGTGGTGTGCACCTGTAGTCTCAGCTACATGGGAGGCTGAGGTGGGGGGATTGAGGCTACAGTAAGCTGCAACCACACCACTGCACTCCAACCTGAGTAACAGATTGAGACTTGGTCTCAGAAAAAAAAAAAAAATCAAGTAGCCAAGCATCCTTTTATTCTTCCTCTCAAGTATACCTTTCAATAGCAGTCACAGAAGAGTTCATATGTTACTCAAATGTATTCATAAATGACTCTGGGTTCAATAAAATGTTTTGTGCAATTTAAATATTATGTAAGACCTACTTTGCCCTCAAGTTCTCAGTCTTCAGGCTTACCTGAAGGCTTCCTCACAGTCTGAGTCAACTAATGAACTAATTAAAACAGTCTGAGGACCACAGGGGACTGGACTGCACCTTATATTCTCTGTTCCCCCCTCAGTCCTTGGGCACATGGCAGACACTCAATATATAGTTATTGATTGCTTGAACTAACTCACCATCTATCATGTAGGTCAGGGTTTTGATATTAACCAAGGCATTTAATACTGAGAATGAGCTATCCAGTGTCCAGAGATGAGCTCTCTTTGTTCTGAAAAGACACCAACTTTCACACTCTGTTTCAAAGTGTCTTTGAAATAGTAAACATGATAGTTTTTCCTCTTCTACTTGGGCTCATTCCTTTTCATCTCCTGCCTACATCCCCTTAATAAGATGGAGGAAATAGTAATGGTAACAAAAATAGCACCTTAAGCTATGGTCATGGTGATAACAAAAACAGTTATAAAAGTAACAAGCATGTGATATTTACTATGTAATCTCTTTGATTGTATATCTCATTTAGTCCTCACAGTGTAACTCTAGGTGAAAGTAGTAGTATGATTTCCTTTTTAAATAGATGAGCAAACCAAAGCTTAAAAGAAGGAGGAAATTCAGTGTCTTGCCCAACCTCACAGAGCTGGCTAGTGGTTACAGTGGGACTCAAAACTTAAGTCTGTTTTGTGTCAGAGCTGGGTTTATGAGACATAAATCATGATGCAGCTTGTCTTTCTGTTTACTAGCACTCATCTCCATGTAGCCAGGCTTAGAATCATGTCAATGATTCATGATCATGAGACAGGAGATTCTTAATCAACTGGTCTTAGAATAACTAAAATACAAAAGAAGGTTCAGTAATCTGTGGCACCAAATGGGAGCCTGCCTATATAAAGAACACTTTGGAAACAAATATTTTGAGTGTCATCAGATTCAAGTAAAAATTCCTGATTTCTTGGCCAATAATAAGTAGAAACTAAGCTGTGTCTTTGATTTAGGGCAGGCTAGTTTATATGCTATTTAGTATATCCTTATGAAACATACTATCATTCATCTTTTAGAAATAAGAGAATGGAGCTGATGAGTAGGACAGCCTACGTTCATATCCCATATCTACTACTTAATAACAATGTGAACTAAACAAGATGTTTAAGAAACACCACTATTCACTTTCCTGCACATAAAATGGGGACAATGACAACAACGATGATGACTATGATGATGATGATATAATTAACATATTAATAGTTACTATCAATACAGTGGGCAGTAGAGATTCCCATCTCCAAATATGGTAACTATTCTCCTTGTAAGTGATTACTTCAGGAACTGTCATAGGTTCCAAGTCACCTGATCTAAGAGAATATTGTTATTACTTTTTAGAAAACATTTCCTTTATCCAAGTGAAGGCCACAGGAAAATATATTTTTTCTTTACCTCCCGATGTTTTCTCATGGGATTGTGACCTATGGACCCTCCGCAGGTACCTTGCCACCAGCCTGAGGACAAACTAATACTGAAGATGGCAGGGCAGGGAAGAATAAAGGACCAGTAAGATCCAGAAAATTGTGAAGCTGCTACATCAGCTGGCTTTCAAAACTACCATATCGCTGCATTCCCTGTTCCATGAGATGACACATCCCCTTTTTGCATTAGCTTGTTGAAGATGACATATTGCCTATAGCAGGGTTTTTCAAACTTAGCACTACTGACATTTTGAGCCAGATGACCCTTTGCTGTGGAGGGGCTCCCTGGGCACTGTGGGATGTTTAGCTGTAGTCTTGGCTTCTGCCCATTAGGTGCCAGTACTCCTTCCAAATGTGTACAGATATTTCCATGTGCTCCCCAAGGGGCAAAATCTCCCCCAGGTGGGAATCACTGGTCGAAAGCATCCTTACCAATATGGCGATAGTAATGGTGGTAACAAAACTACTAATAGTAACATATAAATAGCAATCAGCATATATTCAGCCTTACTATGCACTAGGCACTAGGTCTATACCTCCATTCAGATTCTCATTGAGTCCTCATAACAACACTATAAACCAGATTACCATCCTCGTTCTACAGATGAGGTCTAGAGAGATGAAGACATTTGCTCACAGTCGCCAAGCTAGTAAGCAATTAATTTACGATCCAAATCCAGCTCAGTGATGATTCTTCTCACCCAGCACTGTCGGGAGAATTAAATGACAGAATCCATGAGAAATTTCTCACCGTTGTGCCTGGCACACGGTAACCGCTCTGTGGAAGTGAGTGGTGACTTCCTCTGAACAGCCAAACAACAGGGTCATCTTGAAGAAATGCAAGATGGTGTGGGCGATGCCACCTTAGGAATGTTGTAGTTCACTCCTCTCAGGCTTCATATTGGGCTGAGTGTTCCAGCCAACACTACATTACCTCAAACTAACAAAGATGACAAGATCACCACTGTCCATGGTAATTAGAACTGATCACAACCTCCTTTTCTCTAACTTGGAGAGTAAGTGCAAGTCCTGAGTGTGGGTGGTCATTGGCAAAAAGTGGTCACCAGCTTTGCTCACTCACTAATGGATGGTAAATTGGGAGACACATGCAAGCTTCATACTGCTGCTGGGTGGAACAGTAAGAAGTCATTACATGTCCATTTAGGACTTGTGCAGACGAGGGAAAATAAAAATATTTTTGAGAACATACTCTATGCCAAGCCTGAGACATGACCTTTAACTACAGAGAAGCCTACAAGGCAGTTGTAGTGCTATTCCCATTTTACAGATAAGGAAAACTGAGGCTCAGAGGAAAACAAGTAAATTTTCAAAGCTTACAAACTTAAGCTCAAGACTTTGGTTTTAAATCTTAACAGTCTGATATCCCCAGAACCTCTGTTTATGTATAGGGGATCAAAGGCCAATTAAAAAACACTCTGCAAATTTTCTAAAGTTCCACTAAAAATCATTTTGTAAGGACAAAGGCTGCTTTAAATAGCTCCATCTAAAGTCAACCACGAAGGTTAAAAATGAGACTTATCAAAGGGGAAAAAAAGTTGCGAGTCAATGAGGTGTAAATAGTTAATGAATTTATAATCAGAACACACGTAGTTTTGCCTTAATGTACTAACACCTCAGGGGGGAAAATGTTCCCTGTATTAGCAGCACAGAGTATTGACAATCGATTTCCTTCAAATGCACTTAACTTTATTTTAAGTCCTAGTCTTTTTATTACAAATGGATAAGTAAAGATATTTAAGCCATTTAGGATGAAATATGCAACCTTATAAAGAAGAGTATGCATTTGCAGTGGTTACTGGTGGGTTATAGATGCTCCAAGCAGTAAAATATCTGTAAATTATGGTCAAAGTGTGCATTACTCTGCTTCCACTTGTACATTTATTATTTCTATTTATTCCTTATGCTTCGATTAAGACACACGAACCACTAAAGAAAAAAAATCACAATCCCTGGGAATATCTTTAAGGACTATAGAGTAGATAATATGAGGGCAATATAAATAAATGGCTAAAACTTAGGATTCTGGAAGCTGAACATAAACATCTAATGGATACTGTTTGGGCATTTAGTCAAAAGTGAACTCCTTCCATGAAGCATGTTTCCATCCACTTCAGCCTTCTCTGATAGGGTTCTTCTATACCATTGCTTTAGCGGTGGCTCAACAAGCTCTGCTCATTAATCAGCAGATGCTCTTTTTGCTTCCTCCAGAAGCCGACCATGAGACAAGTATTTGAATGTAAGTATTGAACTGGGAAAGTGAATCCAGGAAATGGCCCAATGGTCAGGAGTGGGGAAGTAAATGGAGAACAGACAGAAGCCAAGAAAAAGTGTGTCATCAAGCAAGTTACCACTGTGGGTACCTGGAAATTATTCCCAATAAAGAATTCTTAGAGGTGGTATAGAACATACTCCCCAGAGTTATCACCCAACCCTTGCCGCCGGGGCAAGGGAGCTGGAATATACATTCACCGGTTTCCATCACTCATTGGTGAGGGTTGGTTATCCTGGGGAGGGGAGGTGTTAATCCCGTACCACTTCCAGCCTTCCTTGGGCATGGGTTGAGCAGAATTCAGCAACCAAAGAGAGTTGTCAGATGCTGGGATTTGGAAGTCCAGCCTGCATGCATGTTCATGGAAAATACCTGGGGACAGGAGGTGTGGGGGCAACACAGCACTCTCAGTATTCTCAATGTCCCCAGGAAGAAAGAAGGGAAACTGTTAGCTTTACAGCAGCAGCCATGTACCTGATAGGAAAGAAAAACCCCAGTATCTCTCCTCACCTATGGAGCTCCACTGACGGAATGTCAAAATGTCCCGCGGCTGGGCAACTGCAGCGTGTGTAAGAACCATCTGTAATGCTTAACAAAATCCAGATCCCGGGCTTCACGCTGGAGATTCTGATTCAGAAAGTACAGGATGAGAACAGAAATCTAAATTTTCAAATCCCCCTACACACACACACACACACACACACACACACACACACACACACGCTGCCCCATGTCATAGATATTCCAAATACCTGATAAGGAATATCAGTGCGTTTTGTCCAACAACAGAGTAACTGTGGATACGGTTGGAGGTGGGGGGAGGAGGGACTTAACGTGATTGTAAGATCTGAGGGCTTTGTGCATGGATATTTCCCTTCTCTTTGAAAACATGATTGCTTGCTGGGCTCTCAGACTCTCAGAAAGGAGGTAATTGTTAGCAGGGCTCTTTCTGAAGCACTGATTATGCACCATGAATATATTAAAATCTACAGGTATTTTGCAGGGAACCCATAGGAACACTCAGGAAATGCCATTTCTAAGTCCCTGGAGCCACAACTAGGACTAAGAAACAGTGATGTCATGTCTTAGGAAGAATAAACAAATTAGGCATCAGAAATTCTTGTCCCAGACTGGCAACGGGAGGCAGTCAAGCCCTGTGGAACCGGCTTCTTTGCATCACAGCCCTACTTGACTCACAGGTGTGAGAGCAAAGTGCAACCAGGTGAAAATGAGTTGGCAGTTTTAGGTGGTAGACAAATGGGATGAGGTACCATCGTGGCTTTTTGGTAGGTCTTTTTTAGAGAGCATGAAATGGCAGTCATCCTGGACCTAGAATCACTGTTGAAGAATGTTGTGAACCTGACGTTTGCACAAGACGCTCTTTTACAATGGACAAGATGGAGAAGGAAAAAAAAAGAAAAGTAAAAGACAAACCATATGCCTTATGATAGCAGGTAGAATTTTCTTGCATCCCTCTCTATTTTTAGTCGAAAAGGCATTTCACAGATGTCAGCAGTCATTAATAGACCAATAAAAGAAGGGGTAGCCAACTTGAGAGGCTGTCAATGAGAAGGCCATCCGTCTATTTGATTCCTCTACCTCTTCCTGCTTTGATTCGTCTCTGTGTTCGAAAGCTCTAAGACGAGTTTGCTTGCCATTATTCCGTAAGGCAATTAAGCAACTTGGCAATAAAAGCAACCACATTTTTCCTGGAGTAGTTCGCGGAGAACACAGAACAGCACAAGACAGATGTTGAACCAAAACGTAGGTACTTATCTGAACACACTTCTTTGTGCCAAGACAAAACGCTCTGCCAGGGTGCTGGCTCCCATCTTTCCATTCCTCCCCTGGGATCTCTTTTCCAACAGCTAATCCTTCCCTCTGCTCCATCTCCAAACTCCCCCTGGCTGTCAGGATATACACAAGCTGAAGCTCTGGGATATGACTCCAGCTCCTTCAACTCATCCTCAACCTTAACCGCACTCTTGGTTTGGATGTGCCTCTAACCAGCAAGCTTTTTGAAAACGGTAATCCACATTTATCACCTCCAGCGTCTCTAGCATCTGGTGACCCCCTGCCATTTCCCATTCACAGCACTCCACTGAAGCTACTGTCTTAGCATCTTCTTCATGGACGACCCCACCCCACTCCCCCACCATGACCATGTGCATTCCTGGATCCCAGCTGCTATTTTTTCATATAGGATGTATTAGCAATCTCCTGGCAGCTCTCTGTGGCTTCAGGAACACCACACTCCTGGCCACCTTCCTGCTTCTGAACTGCTCCATCCTTCTTGTCTCTTTATTCACTCTGCCTACACATTACCTTTTTTTGGAGATAGTCTCGCTACACCACCCAGGCTCGAGTAAAGTGGCACCATCTCAGCTCACTGCAACCTCTGCGTGTCAGGTTCAAGTGATCCTCCTGCTTTAGACTCCTGAGTAGTTGAGACTACAGGTACATGCCACCATGCCTGGCTAATGTTTTGTGTTTTCAGTAGAGATGGGCTTTCACCACTGACCTCAGTGATCTGATCTTACACTCCTGACCTCAAGTGATCTGCCCACATCCACCTCCTAAGGCGTTGGGATTACAGATGTGAGCCACTGCACCTGGCCCACACCACCTTTCTTAAATGATGCTCCTCTCCATCTCGTTCTCCACGAGTTCCCCTAAATCACTTCCTACAGATGTCATTGATGTCCCCATGGCTGCTAGATATCAAAGCTCTGTGCACCCCTCACCTCTTGGCTAAGTTCCCATACCCATATCTCCAGCTCAAAACACATCATCACCTGGCTATCTGCCAGGCATCTGGGGCCGCTGTTTACAATCAATCTGTTCACTCATCCCACAAGTATATATTGAGTGACTACTATTTATGCAAACTAAAGTGGAAACAAAATATCCACTGTATTAGTTATCTCTTGCTAGTGGTAAGTGTTTACTCCAAAACTTAGCAGCTCGAAACAACAAACATCAACTCACAGTGCCTATGGGTCAGGATGTAGCTTGGCTCTGCTGGGTACCTCTCGTTCAAGGTCTCTGTCAAGGCTGGAATCAACACATCAACTGTGGCTGCAGTTTCATCCCAAGACCTGACTGAAGACGGATCCAGCTTCCCGCTCACTCGTGTGACTGCTGGCAGGATTCAGTTCCTCGGGGGCTTCAGGCTACTGGTCACCCTCAGTGCCCTGTCACATTAGGCTCTTCAGCGGGCAGTTCAGGATGTAGTAGCTGGACCCCCTTAGAGCAGGAGAGCAAGCACCCAAGAAAGAAACTGACTTCTTCTTATGACTCAGTCCTGGAAGTGATATCTCATCATTTCTGTCCAATTCCACTTATTGGAAGCGAATCAATACATTTAGGCCAAGTTGAAAGGGAGGTGACACAGACTATGGATACCAGGAGAGAGGAATCATCTAGTGCCATCTTAGAGGGTGACTGTCATATCCTCATTCCCAGAAAGCTTGGTTCCAGTGAGATATAATCCTACACGGATGGCAGAGATATGGAAGAAAAGGATGGGGAGAGAGGGTGAATCCATATTGTCATATCCCCATTCCCAGAAAGCTTGGTTCCAGTGAGATATAATCCTACACGGATGGCAGAGATATGGGAGGAAAATATGGGGAGAGAGGGTAGACCCATGTGATGGAAGAGCTTGTGTGCAGAGCATACAACTCAACATGTGTCCAATAAAACTCTCATTCCCTCCTACAGTCCTCCTGGGTTCCCCTCATTTCCACTCACTGCATCCTATCGCCTCTTGTCTGGCCTTGAACAACAGCTTTAGCTAGTATTATGAAAACCCACTCTCCACATATCCAAGACCAATATCTTAAAATACTCCATTTGTCAGGTCTCTCTCTTCCCCTTTTGAGTGACAGAAACTCAACTCAAACTAGTTGAAGCTGAAAATGGGATTTATGGACACATAGGTGTAATAATTCTAAGGAACACTTGCTTTAGGCAATGCTGGAGCCAAATGCTTCATCAGTGAGGACCTTTTTGGCTCCATCTCTTTCTTTCTGCTTTCTTCTGTGTCGTGGTCCACATTGGCAGATTCTTTAGTTACTACATCAAAATGCCCTCCAATAGGCACAGACTGACATGTAATATTCTACCAACTACTAACTCCAGCAGAATGAGAACATTTTTTTTGTTTTTTCTTTTTCCTAAAGTAAGGCTCAAACAAATCCTTGTGTGTGCACTAAGTGGTCCAGACAGGATCACGTGCCCGGGGCTGAACCATCATTGTGACGTGGTGGATGCAGCACTCTGACCGGCCACGTCTGTGGAACCAGAGTACAGATTCAACCCCACCTAAACTATCTGGTCTGAGAATGGGGGAGAGGTGATTTCCCCATAGGAAACCAGGGTGTGATTACCAGTAAAGTTATCCAGATGCTAAACAGCCAAGTAATTAGACAGGCAATACAACACAAATGTTAACACACCACTTATCTAATGAATAACCTCATCGCCTCTCAACCTCTCCACCACCTATAAGATCAAGTTCTAACATCTTTGCTTACCATACAAGACTCTCCACGAATTGGTCCAAGCCTGCCTTCCTAGCCCTGTCTGCTATACAGTCTGATTTCACCCACAAAGAACGACACATTCGTCTCTAAATAGTCTCTTCTGTCATCCCACTGCACCCATTTGCCTAGCGTGCTGAACTTCCACTTCATCACCTGTTGAGCCATATACATGACACAAGACCCAGCTCAAACGCCATTAGCCTTTTTTAAAAATCCACCCAACTCCTCCTGGCTGAATCAACTGCTCTTTTCCTAAGAAATTGTGTAAATGTCTCTACTGAACAGTCTTTCTCAACAGTGGCAGTGTTGTTCCCCCGGGGGCATTTGGCAATGTCTAGAGACATTTTTGGTTGTCATGACTGGAGAAGGGATGCTTGTGGTATCCAATGGGTAGACGCCAGGGAGGCTGTTTAATATCCTACAACACACAGGCAGTGCCCCACGGCAAAGAATGACCCAGCTCAGAATGTCAACACTGCCAAAGTCCAAAACCCTTGTATCAGGTAACATTTCATGCCTTGTATTACAACAATCAATTCCATGTCTTCCCAACGAGAGCATGAGCTCCTCGGGGGCAGGGACACTGCTGCATTTGTCAATGTGCTCCCAGCTCTAGCAGGTGCCTGGCCCATAGCAGATGCTCAACAAACACTGGCAGAATGACTGCATAAGGGAATGAGTGTCCAGATGGGCTTATGAAACATTATCCAAGAAATGGAGTTCCTGGAAGGCGTGATCATTCCTTAAATGGCTATTGTATTAGAAAATTTCAGCTGCAGGGTGTTTTCCCCCTCTTTCCACAAATAAATGTGAACAAAATGTAAACTTCTGCGTTTGAAGTCATGTGACTTTCTCAGCAAATACATTACTGTCTGTGCGTCTCATGCTCCTGGTATTAAGAAATGGACTCTTGGCTTTTTATAATTTCTGAAGACAGAGGAAATATTTACACTCCCATTACAATACACTCCTTTCTTAGAGTTCCCCCAAGTTTTTTGTGTTTGTTTCTTTTTTGTTTTTGTTTTTTACAACAAAACAAAATTTCATGACCCTTTCCCTCATCCAATTTTGGCTTAAGACGAGGCTGTGCATGTGACATCTTCATCTAACACATTGCACGCTTGACTAAGAAATGCACACATCACCCGCAGCTCAGTATTCCACGTGAGGTCTAACACGTTTCTCAGAAAGGACATTCAAATGTCAGATGGAATGATTTACACTGCATGTCAATAAAAAGTACTCCAAGGTTCACCAAGTCAATAAAGCTCATTAGAACAATCTTAGGGCCGAGTATCAATATACTCTGATGAGGACCTCTAAAGTCAGATACTATCTCAAGGCAAGTGGCATTAAATAGACCATTCTGGAGAGAGAAATAAAATTAAAGGCTTCCCTTATTTTGAGAGTGCATGTTAACTGAATAGCATATCAGAAGCTGGAGAAATCTGTGTTTACATTTCCATCGTTAAAACCTTCTGGACACTCATTCTTTGAGTGTCCATATATTGAAAGTCTCTGATATGCCAAGTGTTGCATCAGGCATATCACACTGACCCATTTATTAAGTTAACAAACGCTTCAGTAATGCTTTCTATGTACAATTTCCTAAGTCTTTACAAATATTAACTATGGAAACCCTCATTGTGACTCTACACAATGGATGAAACATCATCCCCATTTTGCAGATAAGAAGACCGCGGCTTAGAGAAGCTAAGTGAAATGTCCGAGGTCACCCAGGTAGTAAGCAGCAGAGCCTGCAAGCAAAGCCAGGTAGTCAGGCTCTAAAGCAGGTATTCTTTTTTATTTTCTTTTAAAATTTTTTTATTGTATCTTAAGTTCCAGGATACATGTGTAGGATGTGCAGGTTTGTTACACAGGCAAACGTGTGCTACGGTGGTTTGCCGCACCTATTGACCCATCACCTTGGTATTAAGCCCCACATGTATTAGCTATTTATCCTAGAGCAGATATTCTTAACCACCGTGCAACACAACCTGGTTGGCATTGCCTTCTAGTCCTCTCAATAAACCGAAAGTTTGGCCTGCTCGATATTTCCAAAATCAGCATTTCAAAGTCAGGACACTTCATAGAAAAGCCAGATTTGTGGACTCTCAACAAATCAAAACATCTGGCCACCTAGGCCTGCTCTCTTGAAGGCCTTTGACAAGAGGCCTCAGCTGGGGCACAGACCCTCCTCCCTCATTTGAGGACTTGTGTGGTTCCTGAGGCATTTGAGATTGAGACCCTGGCTTAGTTGTTTTGCAGACGAAGGTGTTGAACCCAAGAGATGCTAAAGAACTTGGCCAAGGCCCCAGAGCTAGGGACTAGCAGAGGCTAGATTTGTACTTGGCAAGATCCCAATAGAAAAGAAAAGACCTGGCACACACCAGTGTAGGTGATCAGGAAGCTGCCACTATATTTAAAAAGGCGCTAGTTACAAAGGTGCAGCAGGGATGGAGTAATGACCCTAGACTCCTGTCAATGAACTCATCCTTGTGCGTAGGGCTCAAAGAATAGCGGGGGGATGGGTGGGGTGGGGGTAGGGGTGGGGAGTAGGGGTGGGGAGTAGGGGTGGGGGGTGGGGGGAGGGGGCGGTGGTGAGAAGTAGTCACCGAAATGCAGGAGGAGACACTGTTTGGAGCAGGTGCATTGAGAGGAGGAAGAGCTATCTTCAGGCAAGGAGCACAGGAGATCTCACAAGGAGGGAACCAGGGAAACAAACCTCTTGATCTTATTTTTCTCTTTCCCTCCCATTTCTTCCCCCCCCCCCCCGCCCCCGCTTTGAGACAGAGTCTTGGTCTCTGTTACCCAGGCTGGAGAGAAGTGGGGCGATCTTGGCTCACTGCTAGCTCCGCCTCCCAGGTTCTCTCCATTCTCCTGCCTCAGCCTCCCTAGTAGCTGGGACTACAGGCACCCGCCACCACGCCCTGATTTTTTGTATTTTTAGTAGAGACGGGGTTTCACCGTGTGAGCCAGGATGGTCTCGATCTCCTGACCTCGTGATCCGCCTGCCTCAGCCTCCCAAAGTGCTGGGATTACAGGTGTGAGCCATCACGCCTGGTCTTCCCTCCCATTTCTTATGTCCCCCAACATGGAAAATTGAAATGGCTGTCAGAGGATCCACAACCTTGTTGCTGAAGGGCGGAGAACAGGATGGAGGGCTGTGTAGAGTGCATATCTCAGATACCACAGAGGATATTTAACATACAACCCCTATGGGAGTCCACAAACCATGCTCTTCCCACTTCATTTGCTCTGACTCAATCAATGTATTATTGTAATCATATTGAAGTAATTAGCAAACATAAATACGGTGCTTAAAATGTGTCAGCCACTATTTTAAGAACTTAATATTGATTTATTCACTTTTCCAAGTGCCCATCATGTGCTAGAAACTGTGTCCTTTCGGGAAACACAGAGGGTAGGAGAAGAAATAGTGACAGAGATCTTAGCAATTCTCCTCTCTCAAGTATAGGGCCAGATCATGCTATCTATCACATCTCCACCTACTTCAACCTTTCATTCAAACTCGTGGGCAAATAATATTTCCTGTTTTATACAAAACGGCACCAACATGAGTTCAAAATGCAAAGGTGCATGCCATGTGGACAGTGAGTCTTGTCAACTAGTACACACAGCCAGAGCTGCTACTTCCTCTGGGTCTCCATGTCAAAACCCTATTTCCTCTGTACCACTCCCTCAGTTCTCGAGAGTGAATTAGCCTGTTAATCTAGGACAAAAGAGACACAATCGTAGGTTGAACATGGTAGCCAAAAACGGTGGCTCATGCCTATAAAACAAGCATGCTGGAAGGCTGGGGCAGGAGGATCATTTGAGTCCAGGAGTTTCAGACCAGCCTGGGCAACACAGCAAGACCTCATTTCTATAAACAATTTTTATTTTAATTAGCTGGGCATGGTGGTGCAAGCCTGTAGTTCCAGCTATTGGGGAGGCTGAGGCGGGACAATCGCTTGAGCCCAAGAGTTTGAAGATTTCAGCCCAGGGGCTGAAATCATGCCACGGCACTCCAGCCTGGGTGACAGAGCAAGACTCAGTCTCAAAAAAACAAAAACAAACAAACAACAACAAAAAAAATGGCTTAAGAGCTATAGATTATTCACACTTGAAGGGAAAATTTCTAGCCCTACAATAATCACGGGAGTAAAGAATAGGGGAAGAAGACGGAACGAGGAGGGTCTCAGAGAGTTCTGAGTCCCATTGGATATTCCAATTTGGCTTACTGCAGTGTTTCCCAAGCTTTAGTCATTTGTGCACCACCCTCATGGTTTTATCATATACTTGTACCAGCTGCAGTCTTATACAGTTGATATTTTTTCTTAAAATTATTTCTTTAATGTATTTTGAAATGAAAACATTAATAGCCTAATTAAAAACTAGCAATGTTACCACGTATTTAAGCAAATACATAAGCACTAAGATGAATAATCTTGTCACTGTAGTATCTAAAATCCACCTTGTATATTTTTAATAACACACTTATCTCGGGAAAACATCGTTAAAAGCACGGACTCTGGAGTTAGACGTGATGAGGTTCAACTCCCAATTCCGCTGCTCCAGAGGATGTGCCTTCTGTAATTTGCGGCAAGTCCTTCCCACTATGTGTGGCCCATGGAAGGCACTTGCAATATACACCATGGAATACTATGCAGCCATGAAAAAGGATGAGTTCATGTCCTTTGTAGGGACGTGGATGCAGCTGGAAACCATCTTTCTCAGCAAACTATCGCAAGAACAGAAAACCAAATACCGCATGTTCTCACTCATAGGTGGGAATTGAACAATAAGATCACTTGGACACAGGAAGGGGAGCATCACACACCGGGTCCTATTGTGGGGAGCGGGTAAGGAGGAGGGATAGCATTAGGAGATATACCTAATGTAAATGACGAGTTAATGGGTGCAGCACACCAACAAGGCACATGTATACATATGTAACAAACCTGCACGTTGTGCACATGTACCCTAGAACTTAAAGTATAATAAAAATATATATATATTACATTGCAGAGCTCCACAAGCCACACACCATTGGTGGTTTCTTTATTGGCATAAAGATACTTGATCCTGGTGTCTTTATGCCAATAACTCTTACATAAATCCTACAAGTGAAAATCTAGAGAAAATCATCTCATTGGAAATTATCAGAATCCCAGGACCAACACAGCCACTGGAGAGCTCCAGGCTAATATGTGGCAGAGCATGCTGTGCAAAGATGATTGTCCAGTTGGTCAAATATTGTTGCCACTAGCTAACAACTTACCAGTAATTTTGAAGAAGTGGGCAGAGGCTAAGATATTTTAATTAATTTTAATTTAAATAACTATCCATCTGTCCATCTACCTACCCATTACCTATCAACCCACCTACCCATCCACCAATCCACCCACTTATTCATCCCCCCACCTACCCATCCATTGATCCACCAATCTACTCACCCACTCATCTACTCATCCATCGATCAATGCAGCTATCCATCCACCCATCCATTCATCTACCCATGTACTCATCTACCCATCCATCCACCCATCCATCCACCTACCTACCTGCCCAACCACCTACCTACCTATCCACCCACCCACTCATCTGCCCACCTACCTGTCCACCCACCTACCCACCTATCCAACTATCCATCCACCCACCCACCTAACTACCTATCCACCCACCCACCCATTCATCCACCCACCTAACCGTCTACCTATCCACCTACCCATCTACCTATCCACCCACCCACTCATCCATCCATCTACCCATGCACTCATCCACCCATCTACCCATTCACCAACTCACTCATCCACCCATCCACCTAGTCATCCACCCACCTACCCACCCACCCACCCACCCATTCATCCATCCACTTATCCATCCATTCAACAAATATTTAAGTAACTCTATTTCCTGGCACTGTTCTAGAGGCTGTCTAGTTACACAGTATTCAGTAAAGTAATACATAGAGTTTTCACCCTTATTTTGCTTACAAGAGAGTGGGAGATGCAAGACAGACATGCATGGGATCCAGTTTTTATACTCTCCAGATGTGTTCGGCACCACCTAACCCTTTCCTCAAAGGAAATTCTGGCAAAGGAAGTTCCCCCACAGTGCCTCCTATCTTAACATAACCGAGCTGTTACTCAGGGCTGAGCTTTGGCGTGATCTTCATCATGCCTGCTGTGACATCATAACCCAAGTACAATCCAACCAGGCTCAGGAAGTTTATGGTTCCTCCCACTGCTTCCAGGTTCAGAAGAAGCATCACACCATGGGGGCACGGGATCTATCTTGTGCAGGTGCTACCCTAAGAGGCCAGAAAACACATCCTGTAAATGTAGATGAGTTAATTCTCTCACTGAGTGAATGTGTCCTATGAGATAATAGGAGGAGGTAAGACCTTTGCAGACATATCCTTCTCTCTTCCAACAAACCACTGCAAGGGACAGTCATCCTATATAGCCTGCCTAAAAAGCATCCCCTATAATGGAGCAACTTACCATTGTTCCTTTTAAAGCTGTGGTCAGCTCAGTAACATACCACCTTATACATGCTTGCTTTCTTTCCTTGTCTGACTTCCCTTCTTCCTTCACTCTTGCTGCTCTGGCATTACACCTCTTTATAAAGCCTTAGCATGTAAGTTTTGTCTCATGATCTGTTTTTAGGGAAACTTGAGGTTAAAAAATGAATCAAATAATCCTGCAAATAAGTATTTACAAGATGCAATGAAAGGTTTCAAGGGGGGAAGAGTTTGACCTGGTCTGAAGACGTTAGGAAGGCTTTATTTGCAGAAGTGATGACTGAGCTGAGAGAAAGAGCCAAAGTTAGTTTGGGGAAGAAGCATGAGGGGGAATTCTAGGCAGTTAGAAAAGTATGTTCAAAGGCCCTGTGGTAGAGATAAGGTGGGAGAAGGCAAGAGTTGAGTAACTAATGGAAAGGCAGTGTTGGCAGGAGGTTGGGCATGAATTCTAAGGAGCGAAGACAGAGAGGACTGCTCAGAAAGGTTCCACTAATGAATTGCTAATGACTCCTGAGCCTCCTTCTTCACTCAACAACTCCGTCATGCTGCTTGAACAGAGGTCTCAGGCAGTCTGTGATTAATGGAGTGTTCAGATGATTCAGGATAAATGTTTCCCATAACAGTTCATCCACATAGGTTTTTTGGACTGGGAAATGCAGATAGTCCAGTATCTTCCATAGGGAGATGTTCCATAGGTGAAAAAATTAGAAAAATCCAGATGAACACAAGGGGATGCCATTTGGAATTAAATGGATTAAAATCTGACTGCATAGGTCACAGAATTTATATGCATAGTAGCATCTGATGTGGGTGCCGAGAAGATGCTGACAGACCTGAACGAGGATGCAAAAAATGCCATTTGCACTTTAATTATGGACAATTAGAGACTCGGCAAAGTTCTCACGCTCTGTAAGCAGAAAGGCCATTCGGATGGGAGGACAACACACCAATACACTCAGGATCTGGAAAAGGGTGAGGGAGGTGGCTCTGCACCCTCCCACGACCTTGCTTCAGTGAAAGTCCCTCAGCTTTGATACATTTTATATGCTGGGCATCCACATACATTTCACTCAAAAAAAAAGAATTACATCACCTTGTTGAAAAGACCCTAGCCCTAGAAATGTCCGAAGCCTCTTCTAGCTCTAAACGCTTACTTAAGATACAAGTTCGCTTGCCTGCCTTCCCCCAATATCTGATTTATACTATTGATTATTTTTTTATAATTCCCCGCTGTATTTCTTTCGTTATAGACAACGCGAATGTAAATGTCAGTGTAATCTACTTTAGTTTTCCTCAAATTTCATGAATTGCAATAGATCCAGCTGTTGAGAATATTAGAGACTATCACAGAGATCTAAGGGAGAGATCCAGGATAAACCTTCCATACCAGAGGAATCTAGTGTATGTTCATGAATTTTTCCCAGAACAAAACAAATGAAACCGGAATGAACAGGGACTTCTGTACAGAGATTTGGTAGGTTTATACAGACTTGAAACTCAAATATATTCTCATGTAGGCATATGAACAACAACCAGGAGGAACTGGTGAGGCACCAACTGAAGTGGGAAATCCTTAACTCCAATGTTACTGCTTTCCCTATGTGGGAATAACAGCCACATTTTTATATTGTTCAAGAGATGTTAGAATTCAGATTTAACGTTACATATTCTAACATCTTGAAAATCAGCAAATGATTGACTATAAACCAAAAAAAAAAAAAAAAGTAAAGTAAAGTAAATGTACAGGCATTAAACTACATGAGAACCAGGCAAACGGGTTCACACATTGGATTGGATGATCTCCTAGTTGAATGAGATTTAATAGAAACCTTTCTGGGAATGAGGCTTATTTTGCTCTTGGATGGGTTGCCTTGGGAAAATGTGAAAACCATTTCTCTTCCATCTTTAAAGCTGAAATCAATATTTTGTTTTCCTTGGCATAATTCATTTATCACCTGTAACCCAGGAGGCACATTGTGAGTGCCTAATCGGCCTAGAGATTTGATGATTCTTCATGGAGTTCTTGAAGCTACCGAGAAGAACTCTGTCAGATAAAGTACAGGTGTGTGCCACATTATCTGCCACATAGTCACACAAAACCCATCTTCATATCGCAGAGCTGGCATGTGGTTAAGTTCCGGTTTTTCTTTTAATTATACCATCAATCCTATCCTGTAGCTACAAATTCAGGATGCTTTCAGACTCAAGTCTAAACCAAAGCACCTTGCCCTAGACAACAGAATACAATTAAATAATCCATGCAGCCACACTGAGCTGTTTACCTTCTACTTAACTGTAGAGGTCCAAGCTCCAACATCTCCACTCTGTTCTGTGCCCCAGGCAGGAGGCTGACCTGGACCAACAACAGCTATGGGCGTCCTGGTGGGTTTGGACAACGGAGAGCACCAGCAGAGATGGAGGTGCTTCCTGGTAGGTTTGGATAAACTATTAGGTTGGTGCAAAAGTAATTGTGGTTTTTGCTGTTACTTTCAATGGCAAAAAATGTGTTTCTTTACAATGGGTTTCCTTTCCTCTGGCTTCCTGGGGGGTTTGGCTGATGGAGAACACCAGCAGAGATGCACAAAGGAAAGAGGGTGACATTGGAATATTTACTCCTCAGATTCTTTCCCTGCAGGGGAGCTATGAGCTGGCTGTGACCCTCAGTTAAATCCCATAGTTCTCTCTACCTGAAGGTCCCTTAACTGCTCTCTGTCTTACCCCTTCAAGCCTTGAGGTGCTAACTGCCTGTGCAGTAATTAGCCCTAGGGTACAGAATTAGCCCTTGTGATTTCCCCATTCCCTGACCATGTTTTGCAAATAGCCCCTCACTTACAAGTTACCTAATTTGAGTATGCTGCCTATGCCCTGCTAGGACCTCCACTAATCTACACACAAAACCTCTCACTGCTTACTGGGAGAAACAAAAGTCACCCTCACACCTCCGTGAACCTCCAACCAGACTGCAAAGCCAGTTATGAATATGTCATTAAGGGCAACCCAATGCTTGTCCCAAATCATTGTCATGACCTGAGTTCTCATGGGTTTCAAATCAGAAGCATGGCTTCTGTGGCGTCTACATCGTCTGGTGAAATGAATGCCACATTGTGGATGCAGAGAAAGTTCTCCCTGCTGCAGAGATTAGAGCTCTTGGAAAATGACCACTGTTTGCAGTTCAGTATCCCTTTCTGTTATGGTCTGAATGTTTATGTGCCCCCACAATTAATATGTTGAAATCCTAACACCCAAGGTGATGGTGTTAGGAGGTGAGATCCTTCAGAGGTGATTTATGTCACAGGGATGGAACCCTCATGCTTTGAATTAGTGCTTTTATAAAAGAGGTCCCAGAGAGCTCCTTTGCTCCTTCCACCATGTGAAGACAAAGCAAAAGGTGCCATCCATGAACCAGAACGTGGGCCCTTACCAGACACTGAATCGATCTTGGACACTGCCTTGATCTTGGACTTCCCAGTCCTTGGAACTGTGACAAATACATCTCTGTTGTTTATAAACTACACATTGATGCTATTTTGTTACAGTATCCCAAACGGATTAAGACACTTTCCTCATAATGAAATGGTGAGAATGACCAAGCTCCCTCCCTATACTATTTATGGTACTGTGTAAATCAATTTGATCTAAGAGCCCCAGGAACTCTTCTTCTGTTTATATCAAAGATTTTCCACCAAGCTTGAACATAATCTGGACCTGTAAGGAAGCAAAGGGTTGACTTGGAGCATCCAGGACTTCTGTCTGTCCATTCTATTTTAGAAAATTGAATTCTACAGCTAAGTCCTCACAGCAACAGTTAGATGCACAAAGATTTCCTTTGTCCCCTCTCACATTTCTGTATCCCTGTTCCACTTGGCATAATAATCATCCTTAAACAGATTTATTTTTTTTCTCCCTCTCTTTCTAAATTCCTCTTCAAAAACCTTTGATAAAAGCACTTACCATCAAGCTCTTCTGGTAGGACTCCAAAATTCATGGCGGGCAATCTATCTTAATGAGCTTGCCTTTCTACACAGAAATTCCCCTATTCAGGTGTTTATTTCAAGGCAAAATGTGGATTCAGGCTCTAAGATATATGTGCAACAATGTTCAGCAGTTTGCAAAAAGAAAGCAACACAAATGCTTTCCCATAGAATATTGCTTAAAACGTGAAATACTGAGCAGTCAATAAATAAAAATAATGGTGTAAGGAATATTTAATGATGTGGAAAGGTGTTTTTAAAACACTTAACATTTCAAAGCAGGTTATGGTCTAAGGTACAGAAAGGTACTTCAAGAAGGATGGGCAGAACTCACCTATTTGGAACTCATTTAAGATCAATGTATGGTTGTAGAAAAGGGGGAAAAAATATCTCCCATCCTTTCTTCCTGTCTCACAGCTCATGAGAGGAGTCTGAAGCTGGGGCTTTTGGTTCCTGCATCGATGGATGTCACTTTTGCTGTGGGCCAGTTGATCTGTTCATAACACTGAAGAAGAGTGGAAACTGATCACTCAATTCGTAGATATGTTTGCATTTCTCATTGTGCACTTGGCCTTTTGCTAGGCCCTGAAATATAGTGGAGAAGAAAATAGCCCTGCCCAGGAGGAATCTGTGGTGCAGAGCAGTGCTCACCAAACTACTGTCCATGGGCCAACTCCAGCGTGTCACCTGGTTTTTTCAAATAAAGTTTTATTGGAACACAGCCACACACATTCATTGCCATATTATCTATGGCAGTTTTCCCACTGCAGAGCAGAGTTGAGTAACTGCAATGGAGACTGTAGGACCTACGCAGCCAGAAATATCTATTCTCTGAACCTTGCCAAGCTTGTGTAGAAATATACCTGGTATAGAAATCTGCTGTTAAAATTGTGGTACTGGGACCATAGCATCACTTGGAGAAATCTGAAACTTTCAGTTTGCTCAAGACCTAGTGCCCAGGCGTGGTGGCTCATGCCTGTAATCCCAGCACATTGGGAAGCCAAGGCAGGGAGATCACCCAAGTCCAGGAGTTCGAGATCAGCCTGGCCAATATGGCGAAACCCAATCTCTACTAAAAATACAAATATTAGCCAGGCATGGTGGTACGTGCCTACAATCCCAGCTACTCAGGAGGCTGAGGCATGAGAATTGCTTAAACCCAGGAGACAGAGGTTGCAGTGAGCCGAGATTGCACCACTGTATTTCAACCCGGGTGACAGAGCGAGACTCCGCCTCAAAAACAAAAACAAAAAACCCAAGGAACAGGCATCTGCATTAGCAATACACCCATTACAGTTGGAAAAACAGTAACAGAGAGAGTTAAATGAGCCCCCATAGCTCCACGCCCATCCCGTATCATTTAACTCTTTGTGCAGACATGATCTCTGAGTTAGGAAAGGACTCCTCAAGTGGTGCTTTCAGAGAAAACTTCCCATATGTGCCAACATTCCCCAGCAGCAAAGTGCTTCCAATAAGGCATCCAAGTCAAGTGTTGAATCTCCCACCCAGCAGGACCTGCTTCACTAAATAAGGATTAATATACGCCATCTTCCCAGACTTACCTATCCTATATTAATTACAAGCACAGTATTTAACTTAAACGAACCATTCGGCCATAGAAGCGGCAATATCCAAGCCATCAATTTTACAGCCCTGCTCAGGAAAATGCAACGATACATCATCCCACCCGAAATACAAAGGTCAAATGATATTAATTAATGCGGCGACACAACTCGCTGCAGCTAAATGGGTAATCTTGATTATGGCTCCTTGATGGAGAACTAATGCCTCATTAATCTTAAACATATCAACCTGAGAACATCAGAGAAGTCAAATAGAATAATGGCCAACATTTCAATGAACACAGACTCAGGCTTGCTGGGTAAGAAGGCGAATTCTACAGACACGGCTGTGTTTTCTGCCTCCTTCACCAGAAGTGTTTACTGAGAGCTTCAAACAAAACAGGCTTGAAAGTCTCTGTCTCTCTCTGTCTCTCTCTCTCTCTCGCTCTCTCTCTCTCTCTGACACACACACACACAGCATTATCACATAGGCAGGCAAATAGGCACATTCCTTCTTGTGGTTTTCACATACATGATACAAAAAGAAAGAGAAATTGATGGGTTTATATGGCTCAGAGCCCAGTGAGTAACTGTTACTCTGAGGTCCCTGCATCCACTTACTGCTACTTATTTATCATGTGTAAGTGGACAGAAGACAGAAGGGCACTGGTTCAACCTTGCAGGCATGGCATGTTCCATATCCGTTTCAGTTTTAGACAGGACGGTCTTTTCCTTTTTTAGACACAGTTTTGCTCTGTTGCCCAGGCTGGAGTGCAGTGGCGCGATCTCGGCTCACTGCAAACTCCGCCTCCCGGGTTCAAGCCATTCTCCTGCCTCAGCCTCCTGAGTAGCTGGGACTACAGGCGTCCGCCACCATGCCCGGCTAATTTTTTGTATTTTTTAGTAGAGACAGGGTTTCACCGTGTTAGCCAGAATGGTCTTGATCTCCTGACCTCATGATCTGCCTACCTCGGCCTCCCAAAGAGCTGGGATTACAGGCATGAGCCATCGCGCCTGGCTAGACAGGACGGTCCTTATGGGTTTGAGAGGGCCTGTGGGTAAGCAAAGAGGAAGATCAGGCTCCAGCCCAGTGTCCCCCAGCCTGGAGCTGCCACATCCTACTATTGACTCAAGTTGGCAGATGTCTGCCACTATCATGCAAATCTTTTTTTTCCTCTCTGTCTTTTTTTTTTTTTTTTTTTTTTGAGACAGAGTCCTACTCTGTCGCCCAGGCTGGAGTGCAGTGGCATGATCTTGGCTCACTGCAACCTCCTCCACCTCCCAGGTTCAAGCAATTCTCCTGTATCAGCCTCCTGAATAGCTGGGATTATAGGCGCCAGCCACCATGCCGAGCTAATTTTTAGATTTTAAGCAAAGATAAGGTTTCACCATGTTGGCCAGGCCAGTCTTGAACTCATGACCTCAGGTGATCCACCCACTTCGGTCTCCCAAAGTGCTAGGATGACAGACGTGAGCCATCACGCCTGGCCACAAATCTTAATAGTGTCTCCTGTCAGAAAATTTTAGTTTCTCATTGGATTCCTAGAGAGGCAACCACAAACTCCCCAACACACACATAAGCACACACACATACACGCACATACACGCACACACACACACACACACACACACACGAAGGTTCGGTGACTCATACCAGTTGCAGGAAGATTCTCTAAAAGCCTGCAAGATCTAGGTTGGGGGTTCCTGTCAAAAGGAATTCAGTCTTACGCATTTTCATTTTACACAGTACTGAGTAATGGCTAACAAAGGGTTACCCACTGGTCTCACTTTAATGAATAGATAAAATTTGAGTCAATTACTGAAGTAGCTTTTGTTGAAGAGAGTTGCCTAAGCAATGTTAACCTTTTTTTTTTTTTCCTATCTATTGCAATCCACACTGCAGCTGCATCATCCTCACATAAACAATCTTCTAAAGAACTTGAAAACTCTTTGTTCTTTGAAGAAGGAAGTTATTTTCCTCATTTTTTTTTTTTACTTCTTTTCTCTCCTTTTTTTTTTTTTCTTTAAGGATGTTTGATATTTTGTGTCAAGGTAAATGTAGTCTAATTCAATTCCTAAAGATCACAATTTGGTGAAGGATTTTTACAGTTCACCTCTCCTTACATTAAAGCTCAACCTACAACTTTGTGTATAATGTATAATTGCATTTTTACAAATCTCTGTATTTTTTCCTATCTGATTCACTCTAGCCTGTGTGTGCATAGCAATTCAAGTTAACAAGTGTCCAAATTGTTAAAAACTGTGATGGTAAAAACGATTACTTTTAAATGCCTTCCATTGCTTAGGTGCTAGAGAATCAGATACACCGTATCCAGTTTGCCAGCCCTGCACGCAGGTATGTGCTAAGGCTCAAGGAGGTTAGAAGCCTTATCAACCCCAGGCAACACCGTTGGTTATTGGCAGGTCTGGCATTTTCCTTGGTCTGTTTAGCTCCTAACGCAGGCTCAATTCACAGAGCAAACCTCCCCACAAAAGTTACAGAACTTCCAAAAAAAGAAAAAAAAAAAAAAAACTATCGAAAAATTTCCCAAACCAAATGACATATTTTGGATGAGGACAGAGTTTCTCCTTGTGCAATGGCTCCACTGCGATCACTGAGTACCGATCTCCCAGCTACTATTCAGCCACGATGCATGTTCCTTATCAATAAATAATACTTCAGTAAAGGTCTCCAGAGATATTAATCCAAACAAACTAGAGGCTAATTGCCATTTCCCAGCACAAAGCTGCAGTGATGATGATTCTTTAATTCCTTCTACGTGCTCACAGCCCACGGCGCTCTGCTCTGCTCACTGACTGTGAGCTGTAGCTACCCATTTGCAAGGGAAAGGAAGGGGAGGGGTGCAATCAGACCTGGGAGACTTATATTAAAATCATGGGCTTCCACTTCCCGCCTGTGTGGTCTTGTGCTAGAGCTTTGGTGCTCCTCTGCAAATGGGGAATATGAAAATCAACCTAGTGGGATTGCCATGAGGGTTAGCTGAATACAATGCATTGTATGTAATCCTACAGTCATCCCCCAAACAGTCCAACTTTAATAACAGAGGCAAGGGGAGCCAAGCACACAAAGAATGCTTTCAAAATAAACTCAGTTTGTTTGTTTCATGAGAAGTTTTCATTAAAAAAATTTTTTTATTTCATGAGAATCTTGACGGAAGGCATAACCAAATTTACTCCTTTATTATTATTATTAATATTATTGACAGAGTCTTGCTCTTGGGGCCCAGGCTAGAGTTCAGTGGTGTCACCTCAGCTCACTGCAACCTCTGCCTCCCAGGTTCAAGCAATTCTCCTGCCTCAGCCTCCCAAGTAGCTGGGACTACAGACATGCACCACCACACCCAGCTAATTTTTGTATTTTTAGTAGAGATGGATTTTCCTCATGATGGCCATGCTGGTCTCGAACTCCTGACCTCCAGTGATTTGCCCCCGCCTCAGCTTCCCGAAGTGTTGGGATTACACTTATGAGCCGCCACGCCCGGCTCGAATTCACTACCTCTTTACAAGCCTCCCTCCCACCTACTTTCCCCATACACTGCAACTGTTTTTCCAGGCCTCTCTGAAAAAGCTGCAGTCCATGGGCTTGTCCTTCTTCTTGTCCTCCTGTTTCTGCAGCCCACAGAACCAGTCAGGCTGTAGCAGAAATCTCTTGGGAGGGCAGAGAAAAGAAAGAAATGGAATAGGTCAAGCCAGAATGTAGGTATTAAGTATAGAGGCTGGGGATCCTCGAATGTGAATAAGTTTGGTCATAGCACATACTTGCAATGCTTTGTCCAGGGCTCAGCCTATGGTATGGAATGTTGTTATAGTTCATTACCCAAGGCCAGCTGATTCTTTCCATTATGGCCAGTGGAAATCTTCATGCACGCTTTTATGGACTGGGTGCAGTGGGCTAATGCCTGTAACCCCAGGAATTTGGGAGGCCAAAGTGGGAGGATCACTTGAAGAGCCCAGGAGTTCCAAAGCATCCTGAGCCACATAGCGAGACCCTATCACTACAAAAAAGTTAAAAAATTACCCAGGTATGGTGGCACATGCCTACACTCCCAGCTACTCCAGAGGCTGACGTGGAAGGACTGCTTGAACCTAAGAGTTTGAGGCTGCAGTGAACAATGATAGCGCCACTCCAGCCTGGGCAACAAGGGAGACCCAGTCACTAGCTAACAAAGAAGAAGGCTGGTGTGAGGACATTCTCCAAGGAAGGTAACACAGAATCTCACTGGCTTCCTCTGGATTTAGCCTCAGACCATCCTGGTGGTCGCTCCTGTTATAAAACAGGGGTGGCGTGTGGCTGTGTGCACGTGTGTGTGTGTGTGTGTGTGTGTGTGTGTTGGGGGCTGTTACTAGTCCCTCATTTCTCATAAAGAGTTCTGTGGGTGTCAACCTCTACCTGGATGACTTAGCACAGCATCATTCTCATGACCAAGATAAGCTACAGAGCCCAGAAGCGAGACAAATGAGTGAGATCATCTTCCCCACCCCCAGAGAAATTTAAGGTCAACTCTGGAAGCCGCCACCCTTTATTGATCGGAGGCGGAGAAGGGCAGAAAAGCACGGCAGAGGTCTTCTGCCCCCACCCACATCACCAGCACCCATTCTAGGTCGGTGAGCCCTTGCTGAATCCACAGCCCACAGTCTCAAGTTCTTGCCCCTAAATCCTATCTCTTGTAGCAACTAACTTTGAGTACAACATTAAAAATTTCCTCCATTGCCTGTGACATTCCACATTCAACATTGTTGAGCATCTTTTCATGTTAAGTTCTTCCTGCGTCTTTTCTCATTTTATAGGGAAACCCTCTGTAATTAATTAATTTTTTTTTTTTTTTTTTTTTTTTTTTTTTGAGATGGAGTCTCGCTGTCACCCAGGCTGGAGTGCAATGGCACCCATCTTGGCTCACTGCAAACTCCGCCTCCCAGGTTCACGCCATTCTCCTGCCTTAGCCTCCCGAGTAGCTGGGACCACAGGCACCTGCCACCACGCCCGGCTAATATTTTGTATTTTTTTTTTTTTAGTAGAGACGGGGTTTCACTGTGTTAGCCAGGATGGTCTCCATCTCCTGACCTTGTGATCCACCTCCCTCAGCCTCCCAAAGTACTGGCATTACAGGCGTGAGCCACCGCGCCCAGCCTGTAATTAAGTTCTTATCTTACCATTTAAAGAAAAGCAATTTGAAATCCAGAGAGGGTAAGCAACTCACCTAAGGTCACACAGCAGATGCAGGGCAGAGGGAAGGTTTGGAGCACGCCCACCTAAAGCCACAGCAATGTTCTCTATATTGCACTACATATAATTTCCTACCTGCCAAAGAGCTGTGTTTCCTACTCTCTTAGTCTCAGTTAACTATGACTATGCATTTAGGCTGAATGTTACATTAAAAAAAAAAAAAAACTTGAGAAAGGGCAGGGAAAAGAAATCTCTCTGAATCACTCGGATTACTGATCCACAAGGATGTCACCATGACAGGCACTTCCTGGGAAGAAACCCCTGGCCTTGAATTCCTCCAGCTCACTCACTATCAGGCAGGTCTTGGATGTGCTCACAGGATACCAGGCTGTCTGTGTCACAGTACTCAGTCATTCATCCCAGTGGAGGCTCGTGCCACCAAGCAGTGTGGCAGGAAGGGGGTAACAGCAGATGGCTCTGATCAAAATGTCACCTTCCTTCCTCTGGGAACTTAGATGAAGTAGTGGTAACCAGACCTAGGACAGGAATTCATCCCAATCAGAGAGCACCTGTCTCCCAAAAGTAAATAAAATTATATTAAAGACAGAAATATTAGAGGCTCTGATAATGTAATCATAAAGTAATCACTTTGAATTAGGATAATGGCTGTGTCCAACTCCTTATTGCATTTATTTTGAATATCACATTCTTTCAACTCTCATTATTTTAATTATGTTCAATTACAGACATTTGCATATGCTTTATCATGGATATTAGTGAGGGGGAAAAGACTTCCCTGAGTTAAATGATGAACAGATATTTCATATTATATTACACTTGCACCTCCTGAAAATCTGATTTAGTTACAGCCCAAAGAGAAGTCCCAAGATAGAACGCAAATTCAATCGGGTCTGAATTTTCTGCCATGATGCGGGGAGCACATGTATGTAGAGACAGTCACTCAGAAATCAAACTAGAGTTGGTGAAGGACTGTGGGCTAGAGCCAGGCAGAGATTTGCAAATTGCCTCTGGCTGTGTGGCCTCAGGAAAATCAAGCAACCTCTCTGATCTTCACTCTCTGCATCTAGAAAACTTGTAATACAGTTCTCATGCCACCATGTAACTTCAGGGATTATATAAAATGCTACTGAAAAGTGCCTAGCTGGGTGTCCGGGATACAGTAAGGGTTAAAAAATTAGCTATAGTTTTCAGTAAATGGTGCTGTTACAATTGGACATTTATAAGCCAAAACCAAAAAAGATAAACCTCAAACTAAACACTACTCAAAAAAAGGAAAGCTGGAGACAGGGTCTTGCTATGTTGCCTGCGCTGCAGTGTGGTGTCTACTCACAGGAATGATGACAGTGCACTACAGCCTCGAACTCCTGGCCTCAAGTGATCCTCCTGCCTCAGCCTCCCAAGTAGCTAGAAAAACAGTCACACGCCCACATGCCCCTGTGCCTGACTTACGACTCTTACAACTTAGATCACAACCTTAAGTGTAAAATGTAAAACTATAAAATGTTTTGAAAACTATAAAAGAAAATGATGGATCTAGGGGTAGGCAAAGAGCTTTCAGGCCAAAATAGGGTTCATTTTTAAAAATTCATAAATTGGACCTCATCTCATCAAAACTAAAAACCTTTGCTCTGCAGAAGATCCTGGAAAGAGGATGAGGAGACAAGCTACAGCGGGAGGAAAATATTTGTAAACCACATACCCCACAATAACGAATGAATAATATCCAGGATATATAAATAACTTTCAAAACTCAGTAATAAACAAAAAAAAAAACACCACCAATCCAATTAGACGGGGGGGGGGGGCAAAATATGTGAACAAACAGTTCAACAAAAAGTAGATGCAGGTGGTAAATGAGAACATAAGAAGGTATTACACATCATTAGCCATCAGGGAATGAACTGTAAATTCAAAAGGCAGTATTACTACAACCTGTAAGAATAGCAAAAAATTAACAACGATAATGACAATCCCAAAAGCTGGCGAGGATGCAAATAAATTGGATTGTTCATACATTGCTGGTAGGAATGTAAAACGGCATAGCCACTCTAGGAAACGGTATAGCAGTGACTCATAAAGTAAACATCCAATTACCATATGATCCAGCAGTTGTACGCTTGGGCGTCTATCCCAAAGAAAGGAAAACTTTATGGTCACACAAAACCCTGTACACTAATGTTTATAGCAACTTCACCCATAGTACCCCAAAACATCCCAGATATCCTTCAACAAGTGAATGCTGCAACTGTATATATTCATACCACAGGTTACTATTCAGCAATGAAAGGTAGTAAAATATTGATATATACAACTTGGGTGAATCGTCAGGGAATTACGCTAAGTGAAAAAAAGTCCATTCTAAAAGACCGCCTACTATGTGATTCTATGTATATAACATTTTAGAAATGACATTTTAGATACAGCCAATGAGTCAGTGGTAACACGGGTTAGTAACGGGAGGCAGGGGTGAGAGAGAGGTGAATGTGGGTATGAAAGGGACACGTACGGTAATGGAATGATTCGATATCTTAAGACATTGTACTATAATTTTGCAAAATGTTGACACTGGAAGAAACTGGGTAAAGTGTACATGGTTTCTGATTAGAACCGCATGTGAGCGCACAATTGTCTCAATAAAAATTTCAACAGGCTGGGCACGATGGCTCACGCCTGTAATCCCAGCACTTTGGGAGGCTGGGGCGGGTAGATCACCTGAGGTCAGGAGTTTGAGAACAGCCTGAGCAACCTGTTGAAACCCCATCTCTACTAAAAATACAAAAATTAGCCGGGTGTGGTGGTGCACGTCTGTAACCCAGCTACTCGGGGGGCTGAGACAGGAGAATTGCTTGAACCCAGGAGGCAGAGGTTGCAGTGAGCCAAGATAGCATGATTGCACTCCAGTCTGGGTGACGAGAGCGAGACTCTGTCTCAAAAAAAAAAATATCAATGGAAAATAGAGGATTTTCTGGTACCCAAAAAAGTGCTATTGTTTCTACGAAAGAAATGTCTCTCTAGATGGTATACCGGTGGATAGTAATAGACTCCTAAGTCCATATGAAAAGTAGCACAGGTTTGCCTTGGCCTCATTCTTCTCAGATGTGAGTGTGATGGCCAAGTCATTCTTGCTTGGTTTGTAGAGCACCTGGCCTTTCCGTGAGTCCCCAGAGGCAGCCAGATGTTTTATTTTCTCCATCACATCACTGCAGGTCGCTGACGAAGCACTGGATTCTTGTCTTTGGGGGCAGCTCGCCTCCAGTACATGCGTGTGCAACTGCCTAGAAGTCACAAACAGCTTCCCAACTGGCAAGACGGAGGGAGAGTACTACTGGGAATGTTCCAGAAAAGGCAGGTACTCCCCCTCCCTTGGGGGCTGCTGGGGCAGTCCTGGCTTCCGGCCTTGGAGCTGGCTGCCTGGGTTTGAGCTTTCCCTCTGCTATTAGATGGCTGCAAAAGTAATTGTGGTTTTTGCCTTTACGTGTGCAAAAGCTGCAATTACTTTTGCACCAAACTAATACCAGCTTCTGTGGCTTTGGGCACATCACTTAACTCCTCTGTGCCTCCTTTCTTCATCTGTAAAATGGGAATCATAGTAGCAACTATTATACCTTACAGGATTGTGGAGAGAAGGGACTGAATGAATACAGTCCTGCACTGCATAATGAATTTTTCGCCAAGGACGGATGGCATCCATGACAATGGCCCCATAAGATTATAATGGGGTTGCCCTATACGGGTGTACCATTTTTATTCTGTCTTTTTACTGTACCTTTTCTATGTTTAGGTGTGTTCTGATTCACCAGTGTGACCACCGTGTTCCAACTGCCTACAGTACTCAGTACAGAAAAACACCATATAAGTTTGTAGCCCAGGAGCAACAGGCCAGAACATACCGCCTAGGTGTGTAGGAGGCGATACCATCTAGGGTTGTGTTAAGTGTCCTCTGCGATGTTCCCACAATGACAAAATTCCCTAACGATGCACTTCTCAGAATGTGTCCCCATTGTTAAGAGAGCTATGCCTGTACAGGTAAAGCACTTAGCCCTGTGCAGGCCCATAGTAAGATAATACCAGAATGTGCAGTTATTATTCTCTCTTAAGATTGTTCAAAGGGTTAGGTAAGTAATTCCTGTCAATGAAACCTTCTGCATAGCAGCTGCCACACAGAGAATGCTCAGGACATGACAGTTCACTGGGATAACTATGGCTGGAAAATAATTTGGTAAATTAACTGATGCGTTCGTTCCTCGTCTCCCTGCAGTTTTCCTTCTTTGCTTCCTCTATTCAATTAGCTTATTGCTTTGGAAAAGTTGGTTACTGCAAAGATTTTCTCACCTGTCCTTTGTCTCTAAAAGTATAAGCTCCAATATGGAGAGAGGTAACGTGTATTTAGGCAACAGAAAAGAAATAGGGACTTTTACTGCTCCTGGTTCCATGAGGAGGAAGAGGAGAAGAAGAAGGGGGAGGGGAAGGAGAGGAGGAGGAGTGGGAGGTAGGAGGAGGAGGAGGGGGAGGAGGAAGAGGAGGAAGAAGAAGGAAGGAAAGGAAGAAAAGGAAGAAGGAGAAGAGGAGGAGGAGGGTGAGGAGGAAGAAGAAGGAAGAAGAGGAGGAAGAAGAGAAGAGGAGGAGGATGAGGAGGAAGGAGAGGAGGAAGAGGAGAAGGGGGAGGAGGAGAGGGAGGAAAAGGGGAGGAGGAGGGGTAGGGAGAGGAGGGAGAGGAGAAAGAGGAGAAAGGGGAGGAGAGGGAGGAGGAAGAGGAGGCGGAGGAGGAAGAGGAGAAGAGGGAGGAGGAAGAGGAGGAGGGGGAGGAGGAAGAGGGGGGAGGAGGAAGAGGAGGAGGGGGAGGAGGAAGAGGGGGAGGAGGAAGAGGGGGAGGGGGAGGAGGAGAAGGTATTCATGTACCTGCCCATTCATTCACTCATGATTCATTAAAGCATTCATCTGCCTCCTCTTGAGGAGGAGGGTAGGGGGAAGGGGAGGGGAAGGGGAAGGGGAGGGGAGGGGTGGGGGAGGGGAGGGGAGGGGGAGGCGGGGGGAAGGGGAGGGAGGAAGGAAGGAAGGGAGGAAGGGAGGGAGGGAGGGAAGAATGCTTGAACAGCCAGACCTGACACCCCCCACAGCCTGGCCCTGTTAAGAATCACTGTTCAGACTACTCATGACTCCAGGAGTGGAAGAAACAATCAAATCCAATCTAATTCCAACTCAATGCTCTCTTGGGTGTGGGGCAGCCCCAAGCAGGATGGAGGTTGAGTTACAGAATAACAATGAGGGTCAGACATGAAGTTGGTTTCCAAAACCAAAGACCACGCTTCCTGAACACCTGAGCTTAGGGAGCCGTCCTCCTGCCCAGGGTGCTAGCATTTCCTGCCCCACAGAGTGCTCATCCCCGAACTGGGCTGTGGGACTTTCCCCCACCTATCCCACCATACCCCTTTCTTCACTGGAAGGGTCCATGAGTCAGTGCCAGGACCCCAGCCCTCATCTCCTTCCTTTCACCCACTCCTTGGGAGACCGATAAAGCACTATTCAGTGACAAAACTAGATTTGTCCGCGGAGAAGCTCCACGTCTAAGTGGATGTGCAGGAGCTGTCAGGGAATGTTTTTTCTCCCCACCCACTAAGCTTTTAAAACGACTGAAGTGCCACCCTCCCTAATTACCCAATTCAGTGGCGCACACAATGGATCTGCCACTTTCTGAGGATTTCTGACATCCCTAATTCCCCGTGGCCTCTCAGCTCTGACAGGAGGCGTCTGGGGTAATGGGGGGCAGGGACTCAGAGCTGGGAGAATGCAGGGAGTTAATTGGAGAGACAGGGATGCAAGTGAGAAGGGAAGTCGCACTTATTCGTGAGTCAGAGCTGCAGACATCAGAGCTAGGATGACTTAGAGGCGGTCTGTGTGACCCTCTTACCTGACAGAGGAGGAAACTGAGGCAAACAGGGAGTGGTGACTGGACAATGGTCCGTCTGGGACTATAACTCAGGTATTCATGTACTCACCCATTCATTCACTCATGATTCATTAAAGTATTCATCTGCCAGACACTGCTACATCTTGAGACTAACAGATACAACAGTGAACACAGCGAAGTCGCCACACCCGGTATTTACACTCTAGTAGAGAACAATGGGAAGTCAACATCTATTTCTAGTAAGTTCTATAAGGAAAACATAGCACAGTAAGGAGAAAGAAAGATGAAAAGGGGGTTGCTTATTAGTCAAGATGGTCAGGAACGTCCTCAGTGGTTAGATGAGATTTCAGCAGGAACCCACTTGAAGAAAATGGATAGAGCCATATGGATGAGCATTCTAGGTATGAGACAGCTTTTAAAAAATCACGTGCGGGCCGGGCACAGTGGCTTATGCCTAGAATCCCAGCACTTTGGGAGGTTGAGGCAGGTGGATCCCCTGAGGTCAGGAGTTCAAGACCAGCCTGACCAACATGGCGAAACCCCTTCTCTACTAAAAAATACAAAAAGTAGCTGGGTGCGGTGGTGGGTGCCTGTAATCCCAGCTACTTGGGAGGCTGAGGAAGGGAGAACTGCTCGAACCCGGAAGGCAGAGGTTGCAGTGAGCCAAGTTCGCACCACTGTACTCCAGCCTGGGTAACAGAGCGAGACTACATCTAAAAAAAAAAAAAAAAAAAAAAATCATGTGCAAAGGCCCTATGGTGGGAACATCCCTGGACTATTCCAGAAACAACTTGGCAGCAATGTAGCTGGTTCTCAGCGTGCTTGGGTGAAGAGAGTAGGGTGAGATGCAGTCAGAGGGGACAACGGGACCACATGCCACAGAAGCTGACAGGCCATTATAAGGCTTCTGGCTCTATGCCCCATGAGATAGCAGCTGCTGGGTCTGGAGCAGAGATGTGTCCCGGCCTTTTGACAGACTCCTCAATCTGCACACAGACTCCTTGGATAACAGAAACACCCTTTAGATAAGGATTTTTCATTCTCGGCACCACTGACCTTGGGGACTGCATAGTTCTTTGTGGTGAGGGGGCTGTCCCATGCACTATGGGATGTTTAGCGGCCTTCCTGGCCTCCACTGGCTAAACACAAGTAGCAGCTCCACTATTGTGACAACCAAAAATATCTCATGCACATTGTCAAATGTCTGTTCAGGAGAATCTCGTTGAGGATCACTGTTTTAAAACATCACACAGCTGGGCGCAGTGGCTCACACCTATAATCCCAGTAATTTGCGAAGGTGAGGCAGGTGGATCACTTGAGGTCAGGAGTTTGAGACCAGACTGGTCAACATGGTGAAACCCCATCTCTACTAAAAATATAAAAATTAGCCCAGCCTGATAGTGAGCGCCTGTCATCCCAGCTACTCATGAGGCTGAAGCAGGAGAATCACCTGAGTCTGGGAGGCGGAGGCTGCAGTGACCTGAGATGCCACCACTTCACTCCAGCCTGGGTGACAGAATGAGACTCCATCTCAAAAATAAAATAATAAAATAAAATAAAATAAAACCTCACACAACTTCAGGAGGAAAGAAATAATCTAATCCAATAGTTTCCATGCCTCATTAAACATGAGCATTATCTGGGAAGTTTGTTTTTCCAAATAGATTCCAGAGCCTCACCCCAGACCCACAGAGCCAGCGCCCCCAGTGGTAGGGCTCCAAAACCTTTGTAGATGCCAGCTCTCCAAGAATACCCCAAAGATCTGGCCCAATCCTTCTCCGATCCCTGTCTTTCCTGTTGACCCTTCACATTGCTGCTGCCAAGGCACGGCGCCTGTAGTATTATTTAATCATATGTTTCCCTAAGTCAGCCAATTTCTTTTACTTAATTATTGATGCTAAAAAGGGAAATCTGTATCAGTA
The DNA here is from genome assembly GCF_049350105.2 of Macaca mulatta. Lineage (NCBI taxonomy): Eukaryota > Metazoa > Chordata > Mammalia > Primates > Cercopithecidae > Macaca > Macaca mulatta. Next base: position 7,253,608 of record NC_133425.1, on the reverse strand, counting down.
GTTCCCAAACTGATATCGAAGGTGTAGGAACCACTGAGCATCCTGTCAACGGGAATGTAGCCTGGGGTGGAGTCTGGTTCACATTTCCAATCAGCACCCAGGGAGGCAGGCTGCCGGTGTGCAGATCACACTCTGACTTCTGAAACTCCACATCGCTTCCGGAAATGGAAACCCTACTTGTGGCACATAGAAGGTAGTTATAAAAAGCAAGCCTAGTGTAAACAAACCCATGTGAAATTGCAGGGAGACATGGCTGCTCGACAAAGCGTCTGAGCCTGAGGTCTGCTCCCTCTGGTGCTAAAAGGGGACATTAGAAGGATTTAAGAGACATGAAACACACATATTCACAGGCGCACACACACCTACCTGCTATTTCCTCTTTCAGGCCACCAGAAGCTCTAAGAGGGAATGAAACTTCCTCATGATATTAATTAATGTTATCTAATGCCAGGTCTGTGTCTTACCTAAACTTATCACAAATCCCTTCCAAAGCCCCCTTGCACACCCCTCAACTCTGGGAAATACTCAAGAAGTCCAATTTTCTCTACTTAACTTCTGAGGATGTGGAGGATCCCTGCTCATTGCTCCACAGGGAGCCGATAAAAACTGTAACAGCTCTCAGGTCTGCTGTCTGCCCTGGGCCAGAGTGAGAATTCGGCCTCCTGCAGGATCCTGAGACACCCTGAAGCTCCCCACCCCACTGATGCTATCTGCACCTTCCCCCAACTCACCACGACCAGTCGCACCTGCCTAGGAGGTCATTACCATCCGCACGGTTCTGCCTGTGCCTCCTGCTCTCTCTGCAAGCTGTGGCCTGTTCACGAGATCCTGCTGGAGGGGAAGGAGTCGATTTGGAGATGGCAATCACTTAGCCAAGGGAGATGCAAACAGTAGTAGGAAACATTAAAGCATTTTAACACTTGACCTTTATGCCCCAAGCTAAATAAACAGAATTGTTTATGATAGCGAGGATTGCAGTTTCCTGCCTTGCAGAGAAAGGCTGTTGGCAGAAAGGAGCCGAAGTTCCTGGAGAGAGGGAGGAGGGTGGAGCTGACTGGAAGACTTTTCAGGAACCCTTTGATCAAATTCCCTAGCACAGCAGTTTCTGCAGGCAAGAGTCTGGACTCTGGTGTCAGACTGTCTGGGTTCAAATCCCAGCTCTGCCACTTGCTGCCTGTGTGAGTGACCACGGGGAAGTAATTTAGCCTCCTGCACCTTAAATACACTTTAATTTCTTTCTTTCTTTGAGACAGAGTCTCACTCTGTCGCCAGGCTGGAGTGCAGTGGCGCGATCTTGGGTCACTGCAACCTCTGCCTCCCGGGTTCAAGTGATTCTCCTGCCTCAGCCTCCTGAGCAGCTGGGACTACAGGCGCCCGCCACCACACCCGGCTAATTTTTCTATTTTTAGTAGAGACGGGGTTTCACCATGTTGACTAGGATGGTCTTGATCTTTTGACCTCGCAATCCGCCGTGTCGTTCTCCCAAAGTGCTGAAATTAGAGGTGTGAGCCACCGCGCCCGGCCAGCTGCATTTTAATTTCTACATGGTGAAACTTAACCGAGAGAATGTGAGGATTACATGAGGGCAATACATATAAACTATCCTCACATCACATAGTAAATGCTCAGTGAATTAGTTATTACGGTGTTAAACCCCTCAACAGTCACTAATCACATTGAATGAATGTTTCCTCTCTTGAGATAAAAAGAAGGAAATAACAAAATAACAAATTTTGACTGCTGGCTGTGGTTGTCAAGAGGGCTACATTACAATCCGAGTGTCCCATTCATTCTCAAAAACATACATTTCACATCACTGCAACAAATGATACCTCTCACATTTATCAGATGAAGAAAAAATCCTCCATTCCAGAAACGTGCTGTGGTTTACTCTCACTGCAAAAACCAGGCAAGCGGGGGCATCCTTGGAGCTCGCCTTAGATAGGTAAGGGAGTTTTAACTGCAAGCTTTCCTGCCCATCATTTCTGCCCCAGGAGAAAGCAGCTGTCTCATTTAAGGAACGCTCATTCCCATTTTCAGTGAAACCATTGTCCACGGCTCTTCAAAAATGGAGGAGAAGGTGAGAGGGGCCTAGGCCTAGTAACTTTCTTAGCACCATAACTCGTTAACTCAGTAACAAAGAATACAGCCTGGAATGGGAAACACAGCGACTTCACAGTGGACAAGCTGGCAGCCAGCCCCTCAGCCACACGACCAAAGTGGGCACCGTCATGAACGGTATGGAGTGTGTAGCTCTCAGTATACGATGAGAAGAGCATTTCACTTCTGCAGTGTTGTTCCCCCACCACCACAAACCCCAGGCTAATCATGAGAAACACATCAGCCAAACCCAGACTGCATGCACAGGATGCTGGACTGGTACCCCTCAATGCTGTCAAAATCATTTAAAAAAAAAAAAAAAAAAAAACCCTTTGAGACTCTGAGACTCTGAGACTTTTTCACTTTTTCACAGAACAGAGGAGATTAGGGAAAGGTGACAACTAAATGCAATGTGGTGCCTGGGATTGGATTCGGAATAGAGACAGGTCGTTAATGGAAACACTGGTGAAATTTGAATAGAGTGTGGCCTTCATAGTAATAGAACGATGCTGGTCCCTTCCTTACAACTAAACCTATCTTATTGATGGAAGATGTTAACAGTTGGGAAAACCATATGCAGGGTATACAGGAACTTTCTGTACTAACATGGAAACATTTCTGCAAATCCAAAATTATCCCCAAATACAAAGCTTAATTTTTTAATTTAATAATTTAATTTAATTTTTTTAGAAATGGGGCCTCATGCTGTCACTCAGGCTGGAGTACAGTGGTGTGATGATAGCTGCCTGCAACCTCCAATTCCTGGGTGCAAGTGATCCTCCCACCTCAGCCTCCTGAGTATTTGGGACTACAGGCATGCGCTACCACACCTGGCTCTTCTTTTCCTTTTTCTTTTTTCTTGGAAGAGACAGGGTTCTCCCTGGGATGCCCAGCCTGGTCTTGAACCCCTGGCCTGCAAGCAGTCCTTCCACTTTGGAAAGCTTACTTTACAAAATTGGGGGTGTGGTATTATCCATAGCTGCTCACATATGAGAAAGAGGAAGAACACACACACACAAAGTGGGAATTGAAGCCAGCATGGCAATGTCTGGATATCATGGAATATCAACTTCAGCAGGGAATAAAGGAACAGTCAAAAAACTGTCTAAGCCTGTGATGTTCATAAATTTCTACTCAAAAAGCCAAAAAAGGCTTTTTGAGTAGAAAACCTAGAGAAGGGAGCCACCCTGATGGTGGTGTCTGATCAGGACAGTGGGGTAGTTGCCTGCCCCACATCTTCCTGTGTCGGCTGGTGGTCCCGCCTGACCTTCTGTATCTTCGGACTGGGGCACTCTTCTAACTTTCCTTGCAGTTCGAAACAGACAGCTGAGCCTATTTCCCAATCAGCAGTTGGTTTTCTCTTCTCCATTGGTGTTCTCTCCTCTCATAATAAGCAGGAGCCTTGCAGTTGTTCCCAGAAGCTGGAGGCTGTTTCCAGGGCCAAAGGTGAGCTGACAGTCACCTGGTTTCCATGGAAACTGAAGCATCGCCATGCTCTTTCCAGAACGACTTGGCAAGGCCCCGAGTACGTGTCTCTCCATTTCAAACTAATCCCCTGCCACACCGCACGCAGGTTTCCCTGGAGGAGCATTACCAGGGATCGCAGGGATACACAGCTCCCACGGTGACCACGGAGGGCAGGGAAGGATCTCTGGAGAGACTCTGCATGACAGGCTGGCCTGTGAAAGCCAAAGAAGGCCTCCAGCATTCTCCCAAGATACAGACCTCCTCCAGGGTCACGGGGCAGGCAGAGAGGTGGTGAGGAACCATCATCAACCATTTTTCCAAAGTCACTGGAGTTTTTGGAAGGAGCAGCAACCTCAGTTCTGCCTAGACAATACAGCTACAGAGATGCGTGGTCCAGTCCAGTGGTTTCCAGAATTTAGCTTACTAGAAAATTACCCAGAAGACTTGTCACCATGCAGATCCTGGGCTCTGAGACAGGAGATTCTGATGCCCTGTGTCTGTGATCTGTGTTCCTACCCATCCCCTCTCCAGGTGATGCTGGGAGAGGAGTATCAAAGATCAGACTTTAAGAAGTGCAGGTGCAGGAGGAAGAAGAGAGGAACCTGCACTTCTAACCTTGTTCCACATCTAATTCGCTTTATCACCTTTAGCAAGACCTTATTGATACATTGATTGACAGAGTCTCGCTCTGTTGCCCAGGCTGAAGTGCACTGGCATGATCTTGGCTCACTGCAACCTCCACCTCTCAAGTTCAAGCAACTCTCCTGGCTCAGCCTCCCAAGTAGCTGGAATTACAGGCGTGAGCCACCGCACCCAGCGAATTTTTGTATTTTTAGTAGAAACAAGGTTTCACCATATTGGCCAGGCTGGTCTCGAACTCCTGACCTCAAGTGATCTGTCCACCTCGGCCTCCCCAAGTCCTGAGACTGCAGGCATGAGCCACCGTGCCTGGCCTCAAATATTGTTTTCAAGGGTGGCAGGATAGAGACCGTGAGGTTCCTTAGACTACCTTAGAATTCCTAAGGGAATTGGACCACCCTGGAATTTCTTTCCTAATGGTATTCTAAGGAACATCACTGTCTGTACCATGCCACCCTAGAACAAAAGGGGTTCTAAGGCCAAACAGTTTGGTGATTAGCATTTATTCCGCTCTTCTCTAGGACACGCACACTGTAGCATTTTAGAGCCTAAATCCTGCTGTAAACCAGTCTATGTGAGCTTTTCATCCTGATGTTTTCCTAACTCACGTGCTCACAGAACTCTGTTGTTGCTGCTGTTGTTTTCTTGTATGCTACTTGCTACTAACCAAGTCCTGGGATACCTAACTGGGTAAGTGGTGGGCTAGAAAATACTGATAATTTTTTAAATTACTTTTATTTATTTATTTATTTATTTATTTATTTATTTATTTAGAGACAGAGTCTCAAGCTGTTGCCCAGGCTAGAGCGCAGTGGTATAATCCCGGCTCACTGCAATCTCCGCCTCCCGGCTTCAAGCAATTCTCCTGCCTCAGCCTCCTAAGTGGCTGGGATCACAGGCGCACACCACCACATCCGGCTAGTTTTTGTATTATTAGCAGAAAGGGGGTTTCACTGTGTTGGCCAGGCTGGTCTTGAACTCCTGACCTCAAGTGATCCACCTGCCTCAGCCTCGAAAGTGCTGGGATTACAGGCATAAGCCACTGCACCCTTCCAGATAATAATAAATATTACTCATTTTGACTGAGTTATTACTATATGTCGAGCACCTGGCCATTCAGTATCTCATTGAATTATACAACTGCTCTACCCAAAGCAACACAACCAGCAAATTGCAGAACCTCGACTCCAACCCTAAGCATTTTGACATGGAGCTTAAATTATGCTAGGAGCTTCTCAAATATTGGCAAGAGCAGAGATTATGACATCACGTCCTTTACTCCAGAACTGATCACGGATAAAACAACTTTCTGGACACAGGAAAGATGAATAGACTGGTTCAGGAAAAATAAACAGCAGTGCCTGTGAAAACCACTTATGAAGGGGAAAAATCTGGATCCTGAAGTTTCAAGTGCCAAGCAAAACGAAACCATAAGTACACAACAAAGCCCAACTTTTCGAGTTATAAGCACACTCGGTTTTTCCCTTCCCTATCAGATGAGCTTTTGAGTAATGTAGCAGCCAGGCACCCAGTTCTGTGATGTATTACATTAATGCATTATCAGAAGCAGCTGTTGCTCTAATGATATGGACGAAAGCTACAGCGCTTGGGTGATGTATTGCTCCAACGTACTGCAATGGAGGAACGAGGCAGATCCCGTGCAGGATAGCGATGCGGTGAGAAAGTCAAGATCGATTTATCAGGGCCATCCCAAGCCGGCATCGAGAAAGAGGAGTCGGCTAGGCTGTTGGAATTTATCAACATAATTATGTGCCATGATTTATTAAGTACGAAACAACAAAGGCATCAAAGGCACTTTTATTGTTGTTGTTTCAACTTATTAAAAAAAGAAGGAAAGACAACTTTTTAAAGTGAGTTTGGTTTTTTACTTTCATCATTTGTATTTTTATTTTCATTTATTTTTTTTTGAGATGGAGTTTCGCTCTCGTTGCCCGGGCTGGAGTGCAATGGCGGGATCTCTGCTCACCGCAACCTCCATCTCCCAGGTTCAAGCGATTCTCTTGCCTCAGCCTCCTCTGTAGCCGGGGTAATAGGCATGTGCCACCATGCCTGGCTGATTTTGTGTTTTTTAATAGAGACGGGGTTTCTCCATGTTGGTCAGGCTGGTCTCGAACTCCCAACCTCAGGTGATCCGCCTGCCTTGGCCTCCCAAAGTGCTGGGATTACAGATGTGAGCCCCCGTGCCTGGCTTGGTTTTTACTTTTAAGTAGTAAAGTTCCTCCATACAAATACTTACAACTAATGAAATCCTTAAACTAAAGGTAAAATATGGGTTGGGGACAGATCTTTTTATTTTATTTTATTTCATTTCTTTTGAGGTGGAGTTTTGCTCTGTCACCCAGGCTCAAGTGCAATGGTGTGATCTCACCTCAATGCAACCTCTGCCTCCCGGGTTCAAGTGATTCTCCTGCCTCAGCCTCCTGAGTAGCTGGGGTTACAGGGGCCCACCACCACGCCCAGCTAATTTTTTGTACTTTTAGTAGAGACGGGGGTTTCACCATGTTGACCAGGCTGGTCTCGAACTCCTGACCTCAAATGATCCACCCGTCTCGGCCTTCCAACGTGCTGGGATTACAGGCGTGAGCCACCGCACCCGGTCCAGGTCTCTTTTAATCAGGTCTGTTTCTGTCTTTGATGAGAAATAAGCCGTTATCAAGTTATTCATGAAACTCTACCTCTCTTCGCAGTTCCAAATGCAACAGGAACAGCTGAAGCAGTTGAGGGCTAAACCAAATTGGATCTGGCATTGCCTGCTGCATATCAGCGGTAGAAGGACAGCCATATAGAGAACAACGGTTAAGAATGTATTCTATTCTCACTGGGCTGAGCACTCTACATCCATTACTGCATTTCACATGCGTTATAATCCTTCCATGTAGATACTCCGATCATCCCTATTTTACAAATGAGGAAATGAGGTTTGAAGGATGTTAAATTAATTTAACCAAGGTTTCACAGTCAGCAGGCGAGCTGAAAATCAAAAGGCTGGTCATCCTGATGCCAGAGTCCATTCAGTATGTATTTTCTGAGCCCTACTAAGTGTAAGGTGCAGGAGATGCATCATGGCTAAGTTTGGATAAGCCCCAAGTATGCGGAACATAATTTTAGCAGAAGAGACAGATCCTTGTCCTGGATCCAAATGAATGAATGAGCAAAGAAACAAATGAATGAATGAATAAACAAATAATGAACAAACAAATACATTTATTATTGTTTAGAACAAAGAAACTCAATCTACTGATATAAATGTGAATCTCATCCAAAACACCCTCATGGACGCATGCAGAATAATACTAGACCAAACATCTGGGCACCGCACGGCCTAGTCAACCTGACACAAAATTAACCATGACAGCAACATATCAATAACAAGAGTAATAAATCCAGACTGGTCCTTCATATCCTTCGTATATGACTTTTCTGACTCTGGCCTAGGGTAGGTATCATTATCCCCGTTTTACTGCTAAAGGAACTCTGGCTTTGTGCATCCAGGTGTATGAACAAAATGGCAAGTCATACTAACTATGATGAGTTTGTAGGAAACAACGTCAGAAAAACAGCAGGTTGGTGAAGGGTATTCAGGGAGTAGAGTTGATGTGTGATATAGGTCTAATTGCTCCTAACCAGACATATGAGGTTTAAATCAATGTACATATCACAGCTTAGACTCTGTTCATATATTTTCCAGTGCCCTCTTCTTTCACGAACATCCCTAATATTTATAAGGATAAGTCCAGTTCTCTCCAGCACTCCTAAATATAGATATCACATTTACCAATATCATAAGGTAGAAAAGAATATTATTTTTAGCCCTGTCTCTTTACAACAGGTAGTCGACTGACTTTTTAACCTTCTGCCACACACCTTGGGGTACATCTCAGGGCAGTTGAAATGTTTAAGACCCTGCCAGGCAGGCATGTTTCATCCATTCTCATACTTTCTGTAGCTATACAGGACTCAACAGCAATGATGACTCATGAAAAGCCTTGTTTTTGTCTGTGCAAGAGCTGGGGAAAACAAACCTTGCACAAAACTCCTCAAGCATTCAAAGCTGATCTTGAAGACAAGATTTACCTCCCCTGCTACTCAGGAAGCCAAATAGCCAAGGGTGCACGGTGCCCAGGAAGGTGGCAAACACACAGGAGATCCTCTGGAGTGAAGAGGGTGAGAACCACGTGCAGCTCCCAGGGGAGACTGCCAGAGCACCAGCATGAGGCAGGCAGGTCTTGAGCCACCGTAAGGGCCAAATGATGAACAGGACATGCTCCCACCTCCTGGTCCGCTACCTGCCTGAACCTTCCCTGATTGCTCGCAACCAATTATTCCAGGTGCCGCATCTCATCCCGTTTTCCCATCACAGAGTTTCTCTTAGATAAGCGGTTAGCCATAAGGGCCAACACCCCTTCCCTTTCCCAGATGCATTCCCATTTTAAGAGAGCTCGCTGGAATACTTGATGGAGTGAATGATGGACTCTCAGGCACTGGACAGATAATGAGAGGTTTCTTTCAAAACAGAGGAACCTGTCCATCACCATGCATATTATGCACTATTGATGGTCAGCAACATTGTCTAGCTGTAAAGCTGATTCTGGAATTCATTTTCCATGTGTAGCCTATGGAAAGAATATTTATTCTAGGAATCCACTTAGCGACTGTATTAGGGTTCTTCAGGGGATCAGAACAGATAGGGAGGCAGGAAGGGAGGGTGTGTGTGTGTGTGTGTATTCATTTATCATGAGGAATTGGCTCACACAATTGTGAAGACCAAGAAGCTCCAAGATCTGCAGAGGAGTCTACGCTGGAGGCCCAGGATAATGAATGGTGGTGTTCCAGTCTGAAGGCAGCAGGCTGGAGACCCAGAAAGAGCCCGTGCTTCAGTGTGAGTCCGAGGACAGGAAGAAGCAGACATCCCAGTTGGAAGTCAGGCGGGCAAGAGGAATTCTCTCTGATGCAGGGGAGCTCAGCCTTTCTGCTCTATTCAGGCCTTCAACTGATTGGATGAGGCCCACCCACATTACACGGAGCCATTTGCTTCACTCAGTCTACTGACAAAAATGTTAATCTCATCCAAAATACCCTCATAGAAGCATGCAGAATAATATTTGACCAAATATCGGGGCACCCCATGGCCTAGTCAGCCTGACACATAAAATTAACCATCAAGGCAACATAACAATAACAAAAGTAATAAATCCAGACTGGTCCTTCATATCCTTTGTATATGACTTTTCTGACTCTGACTTAGGGTAAGCATCATTATCCTCATTTTACTGCTAAGGGAACTCTGCCTTAAACAGTTGATTAAATACGTTATCCAAGACCACAAGAGCCAGTGCATTAGTAGCATTCTAACTTACGATGCTGCTCTAATTATTTGCTTTCCTTAAACACAATGAGTCTATATCATAAAAATAAGATTAACACCCCAAATGATAGATAATTTGGCCTTGGAGGGAAAAAGAAAAACAAATTACCTCCTTTCATCCTTGAAATCTCCTGAGATCTAGGGTCCCCAAACCCAGCATATCTTACTTCTCCACCCTCACACCTTCTATGAACTTCCTCTTCCTCTTCTTGAGGCTAACTTCCAGATATGACATCATTTCCTGTCACATGACAAGGACTGTTATGGGAGCCTAAACTGATTTGGCTCAGAATCAGCTCAGAAATACACCCTCACCACTGTGATATAAATTCCTTGAGGAAAAATAATAGGTAAGTCTGGTTCACTGCTCTATCCCCAGAGCCAGCACAGTGCCTAGCACATAGTAGATCCTCAATAAATGTGTTGACGGATGGACACTTGGATACAGGAGGAAGAAAGACAAAGATCTAAGGGGCACAGGAACACTGTCATGAGAGCTCACAAAGGAAGCATCCTCTGGTATGGACACATAGCAAGTCAGGATAGAGATGTCTCCTTGTGGAATGAGATGGTTCAGGAAAAACATCTGGGTATAAAACAGTTTGGGATACCTGCTTTATGGTGTGCTGAGAACACATGCTTGACAACAGTCACTGTACTTGAATATTATGGTCAAGCCAATCCTAAGAGAGAATGAAAAATGAATATCTGGCAATGTGCATGCTGACTCAAGGCATATTTTGCTATGCAATGAAAACACGGCCATATAGTCATGGACTTCATGATTTTATGTCAGTGCCATTTAAGTCAATTTCACAGGGTCCTTTATCTAAAAAAGAGGAAAAGAAAGACCTCCATATTCGTGATCCAGGTCCAAATCCTGCTTTCTCTTTCATGACAGTCTGGCAGGTACTAATTTGACTTGGTCAGTCCACAGTCTGTCTTCTCTACAGACTGTAAAATTGCTCAGGATCAAGGTTTCTATCTTATTTCTACTTGAGCAGCTCATTGGCTGAAACTGGAAATGCGATTAGCATGGATTCTGGCTTAAAACCTAGAGAATGTTCCTCATGTGTAGCAGAAATACGCAACCACAGTCAAGAGAGGAGCCTGCCTTGGTTTTAATCCCAGAAAAGTGACCACAAGCAAGCCACTCACCCTCTGGGGTTTCAGATCCCTACCAGAAACTTGTGTTTCATATTTAGAATTCTGGGAGAATGATGACCATATAGTCTGTAATTCTTCCGAAATCCCTACATTAAAAAATAGAGTAACCAGAACAAAAGTAGTAAATAAACGACATCTATGAGAAACAACGAAGCGTCTGCATGAATGTCAAGATAGAAGTGGATAGAGACCAACCATCCACATTCCAAGACTCTTGTGCTACCTTCCTGTGCTACCCTCCTGTATGTGACAGAAAGCAGCAAGCAACCTCAGGTCATGTGGCACACGCAACAAAAGGAGATGCCCAGTGTGACCAACAGGCAGTGGCAGCAATGTGTAGGGTGCCAACCTGAAGACAGCAGCTGACCTAGGAAGACTATTTCCCAACCCAACAGTGGGTGAGCACAGACGCATCCCCAGTGAGCTGTGAAGCAACAAATGTGGTCAACTCCTTGCAAACGCTCAAATGCCAAGACTCCAAACTCTCCTTGCAAACTCCCAGATTCCACCAACTCCTTGCAAACTCCCAAACTCAACTAACTCTGCTATTGTGTGAGCAGAACTGCTTGGAGGACCACCCACACTGAGAAGATATTGCTGGAAGTCAGCAGCGAAAGAAAAAAAATGAAACAAAGTCCATATGAAAGTGACGGGGGTGAGGAGGAGGGGACAGATATCACAGACAGCAAGGGACAATTTTTTAAAACTACATGAAAAAAAAAAAAAAAAAGCAGGCCGGGCGCGGTGGCTCAAGCCTGTAATCCCAGCACTTTGGGAGGCCGAGACGGGCGGATCACGAGGTCAGGAGATCGAGACCATCCTGGCTAACACAATGAAACCCCGTCTCTACTAAAAATACAAAAAAATTAGCCGGGCGCAGTGGCGGGCGCCTATAGTCCCAGCTACTCGGGAGGCTGAGGCAGGAGAATGGCGGGAACCCGGGAGGCGGAGCTTGCAGTGAGCCGAGATAGCGCCACTGCACTCCAGCCTGGGCGACAGAGCGAGACTCCGTCTCAAAAAAAAAAAAAAAAAAAGCAAAAACAACAAAAGAGGGAGCTCTGTGAAGTTAGATAAGCTACCTAAGATTTTATGAAATATAATATAATATCACTTAAAAATGGACAACAGAGGCTGGACATGGTGGTTCACGTCTGTAATCCCAGCACTTTGGGAGGTCGAGGCAGGCGGATCATGAGATCAGCAGGTCAAGACCAGCCTGGCCAACATCGTGAAATCCCGTCTCTACCAAAAATACAAAAATACAAAAAAAAAAAAAAAAAAAGCCATGTATGATGGCAGGTGCCTATAAACCTAGCTATTTGGGAGGCTCAGACAGGAGAATTGCTTGAACCCAGAAGGCAGAAGTTGCAGTGAGCCGAGATCATACCATTGCACTCCAGCCTGGGTGACAGTGCGAGACTCCATCTCAAAAAAAAAAAGAACAACCGAAAATAATCACAGGCATACCTCATACAAATTTATTATGAAAGAAAAAAAAGAGCAGACTAAAATCTCTACAGATAACAAAAGCATGTCAGAGAGGCATTGTCAAAAATAAGATCAACGCTGCAACCTTCTATTTCAAAACATGCCAACAGGCATTCAGAAAGGGATATAAGAAATGGAAAACAATATAAATCAGAATTAGAAAGGCTTAAATATCAGGTGACAGAATTTAAGAGAAAGAAATAAAAGAAAAAAACTCATTTTAATAACCAAGAATAAACTAGAAAAACCTAAGGGCACATCAATCTGAAAACTAAAAGAGAAAAGGGAGAAAATGTAAACAGTCCTCTCAGAAAAGGTGAATTTTACGATGTGTAAATAAAGCTGTTAAAAAGAGAAATAAATAAAAAGAAGATTCAAGAGTACGTGGTACATTTTAAAGACGGGTAAAATAGAGATGAGAGTCCTTGAAAAAGAAAAAACGAGAGAAAAGAACAAATTCTACAAATCCTATTTCAAACAGACTTCCCCCAAATTAAAAATTTTTTTAAATTAATGGAATCACACCTCAAAAAAACCAAACAGTATACCCGCAAATGGTGTTTTCAAGTGTCCATTATCAAGGATATGCTTATAAATTACTAGACATTAGCAAAAAAAAATCTTCAGGCATCTTGGCAAAAGAACACCTGATTTGTAAGGGAAAGAAAATTAGATTATTTTTATGCAGCTTGACAGAATCACTGTAGGCCTGAAGAAAAGGAAATAACATTTAAGAGACTTAAATAAAGTGAGCCACATGTTCTATATCCAACACAAGTCACCTACACACAGAAAGGATATAAACTGTAAACAACATGCAGTAACTCAGGGAAGAGAATCCTCATGGATCTTCCCCTAAAAATGTATTGGAGAGGCTGGTGCAGTGGCTCACGCCAGTATTCCCAGCACTTGGGGAGGCTAAGGCAGGGGGATCATTTGATGTCAGGAGTTGGAGACCATCCTGGCCAACATGGTGAAACCCTGTCTCTACTAAAAATACAAAAATTAACCGGGCGTGGTGGTACCTGCCCATAATCCCAGCTACTTGGGAGGCTGAAACAGGAGAATTGCTTAAACCCAGGAGGCGGACGTTGCAGTGAGCTGAGATGGCATCACTGCACTTCAGCCTGGGTGACAGAGCAAGACTCTGTTTCAGTGAAATAAAGTATTAGAGAATGACCTTTAGACTGTCAAAATGGTCAGATGCAGACATCAGGATGGTTATTTGTAGAACTAAGACTGAGGGTTTCTAAAGCAAAGCAATCATAAGTAACATATACATGCTCTGACAATGGAGACACAGTACAACCATGAAATACAGAGGAATGACAGGGATACCATATGAAAGAAAAAAAAAAAACAGTCCCCAAAGCAAAATACCCCTGCCTTCAGATATCCTGATTGATGGTAATAAAAACTGATGGTAGTCTGAGTATTATAATTCTGAGACTGTGGTGTATATATTGTTGAAGCAATCACAGAATTTGGAAATATCCTAATTATATAATATCCTGTGTCCTTTACAAGCAGGATTCTTAGGGGGAAGAGTAAGAGATAGATAAAACAGAGAACAGATTAGTTAAAATCCCTGAAGTGTAAAACGTGAATTGGAAGGATCACTATGAGCCCGTGGTGTATTTTATCCTTTTACAAGTGTGTGTGTTTTTCTTGCTTTATCTACTATAAAGGCACAGAAACGATGAATAACTCAGTAACAATGAGCATCTCTAGTACTCAGATTATGGTCATAAAATATCACTTCTCACTAAAATAAATCAGGGCTTGTTGGAGAAATTACTGATTCCAATACTGGGTTAAGAAATGAATAAAATTAGCCTGGAAATCTTATCAAACCAGGTAGCAAGGAAGCTATCAAGAAACACGATGTCATATCAAAAGGCCTAAAGAGCCACAGTGATGTTACATAATGCATACATTGTATAAAAATTATTCAGGCAGGGCGCGGTGGCTCAAACCTGTAATCCCAGCACTTTGGGAGGCCGAGGCGGGCGGATCACGAGGTCAGAAGATCGAGACCATCCTGGCTAACAGGGTGAAACCCCGTCTCTACTAAAAAATACAAAAAACTAGCCGGACGAGGTGGCGGGTGCCTGTAGTCCCAGCTACTCGGGAGGCTGAGGCAGGAGAATGGCGTGAACCCGGGAGGCGGAGCTTGCAGTGAGCCGAGATCCGGCCACTGCACTCCAGCCTGGGCGACAGAGTGAGACTCCATCTCAAAAAACAAACAAACAAACAAACAAAAACAATTATTCATAGATTGATATATGCTCATTTTTAGGTATTAGTAGATCAAAAAAGCTTTCAGACCTCTGGTCTAGTGCAGGGACTGGCAAACGTTTTTGTAAAAGGTCAAATAGTAAATATTTGTGGCTTTGCAGACCAGATGGTCTCTGCTGCAACTACCCAACTCTGCTGTCGTTAGCTCAAAGGAGCAGCCGTCGACTACATATAAACGAGTGGTCATGGCCGTGCTCCCATCAAACTTAATTTACAAAAACAGGTGGCACCTGGGCTATCGTTTATTGACCCCCTGATTTAGCGCAAGAAAGACAATTAACTAGGTCATTTCAATCAGTATTAGACAGGAGAAAATGAATCTTCAGTGATTTGAATCAGAACAAAGGCTGTTTGGGAAAAGGACAGGATAGTGACTGGCGGAGGCCTGAATTGGGCTTCCAGGAGGCTGGTGATATGGTTTGGATCGGCCCGCCTACCCAAATCTCATCTCAAATTGCAATTCCCCAAGGGTGGGGACTGGTGGAGTGATGGGATCATGGGAACAGGTTTCTTTATGAATGATTTGAGCACCATCCTCTTGGTACTGTTCTTACAACACTGAGTGAGTTGTCAAAAGACTTTGGTCGTTTAAAAGTGTGGTGAAACCCCGTCTACTAAAAATACAAAAATTAGCTGGGTGTGGTGGCAGGTGCTATAATCCCAGCTACTTGGGAGGCTGAGGCAGGAGAATCGCTTGAACCTGGGAGGTGGAGGTTGCAGTGAGCCGAGACCATGCCATTGCACTCCAGCCTGGGAGACTGAGTGAGACAAAAAAACAAAAATAAAAACTGTGTGGCATCTCCCCCCTCGCACTCTTGCTCCTGCTCTGGCCATGTGAACTGTCTGCCCTCACGCTGCCTTCTGCCATGAGCAAACGCCCATGAGGCTTCCCTGGAAGCAGACGCCACTGCCCTTCCTGTACAGCCTACAGAACCATGAGCCAAGGAAACCTTCACTTCTACATTACCCAGTCTCAGGCATTTCTTTACAGCAGCACAAGAATGGCCGAATACAGCCGGTCATGTTCTATTTCTACATGCATCACTCACGGTGGCTTTATGAGTGTATTCACTTGTGAAAATTCATTGAGCAATGAATTTACAATTTGTTCACTTGATGTATATTAGACTTCAATAAAATACAGTACATCCGAAAAAAGAGTTAGAAAGTTTATGGCTGGAGAAAGCACAGACCAAAAATAAGGAAAAGCTGCTGCATGAAGTATGAAGAGGAAACTGTTGGGGGCAGCAGGTATGCCAACTCCTTGACTAAAACGTTTCACAGCCAGGTGGATAACATCTAGATCTTCTGGGGAGGGTATCTCAGGGACCAGCTGATTTATAACGAGAGGTGTGAGCTGGAGGAGGAAAGGAGGATGGACGTAGAAGGGCAACATGGTAATCCACCCACTGAACTCTCCAAAGAAGAGCCAAGTGAAACCTGGCCCCTCCACCCAGCACACTCAGAGTGGCTACCCAGCCCATGAAGCCAGAAAAATATCCTCACTCAGAAGCAAAATTAGAATCTGCTTAACTGAGAGATGAGGCAGGGTTTAGGGATGCAGTGATCTGAGTATCAACCACGATACTGCCTTTCAATAGTAATTTCTTTTGAAGCTTTGTGGAGGTCATTGGTGCCGTTCATTAAAAATGTTGGGCTTTCCACCTGCTTCTTATGTGATAGAGTGGTATTTCCTGGTTCTTTTGTAGATGAAGGTGCGGTTATGTGTTTAATTCTGAGTTGAAGCATGCCACTTCCAGCTTGATTGGTTTCCCCACCCCCTAGCTTTATGGAGGTATGGTTGACAAATAAAAAGTGTATATATTTAAGATGTACATCATGATGTTTTGCTATATGTACACATTGTGAAGTGATTACCATAATGAAGCTAATTAATATATCAGTCACTTCACACAGCTACGTTGGCTTGTGATAAGAAATTTGAGGTCTACTCTGGTAGCAAATTTCAAATATACACCACATTATTATTAACTATAGTCACTATGCTGTATTTTAGGTCTCCAGAACTTGTTTATGTTATAACTGAGAGTTTACACTCTGTGGCATAAACAGAGTGGCCAGCATCTTATTATTTTTCCCACCTTCCAGCTCTGGGTAACCAGCATTTTACCCTTTGTTTCTATGGGTGCGACATTTTTAGATTCTACATATAAGTGATGTCATACAGTATTTGTGTCTTTCTGTGTCTGGCTTACTTCACTGAGCATAACGTCCTCCAGATTCATCCATGTTGTCACAAATGGAAAAATTCCTTTATAAGACTGAATATAATTTCACTGTGTATACACGCGCGCATACACACACACACATTTATATATATACACACACCACATTTTCTTTATCCAGTCAGCCATCAATGAACTCTAAGGTCATTGTGTGTGTATATATGTGTATATGGTATATAAATGTATATATGTACCAATATGTATATATATACATATAACCTAAGAGTTATTGTATGTGTGTATATATATGTATATATGGTATATGCACATATATATACACAAACATACAATGGCCTAAGAGTCACTGTGTGTATATATGTGTGTGCATATGTGTATATGAGAGAGGTATATATACATAGATATATATACATATGTAAACATATAGATACATATATACACATATAGATAAATATATATGTACATATGTATCTCACATTTTCTATATCCATTCATCCACCATTGGACTCTTAGGTCATTTCATATTTTGGTTATTGTGAATAATGTAAATAATATGCAATAAACATGGGAGTGCAGTCCTCTCTTTATTTCCTTTGGATGTATACCCAGAAGTGGGATTGTTAGGTCATATGGTAGTTCTAGTTTTAACTATTTGAGAACTCTCCATACTGTTTCCCATAATGACTGTACCAATTTACATTCCCACCAACACGTGTCTAAGAGTTCTCTTTTCTCCACATCATTGCCAACACTTATGTTTTGGCCTTTGGACAACAGCCATCCTAATAGATATGAGGTGGGATCTCATTATGGTTTTGATTTTTACTTCCCTGATCATGCTGAGCACCTTTTCATGTACTGGTGGTCCATTTGTATGTCTTCTTTGGAAAAATATCTATTTGAGTCTTACGTCTATTTTTAAAAATCTGGCTATTGGCTTTTTGCTACTGAGATGTATTACTTTTTATATAGCATAGATATTAATCACTTATCAGATATTTGATTTGCAAATACTTTTCCCATTTCATAGGCTGCCTTTCCATTTTGTTAATGGTTTCCTTTGCTATGCAAAAACTTTCTGGTCTCACGTAAAACCACTTGTTTATTTTTGCGTTTGTTGCCTGTGTTTTTGTCTCACGTCCAAAAAACTGCTAAGACCAATGTCAAGGCACTTTCTCCTATGTTTTGTTTCTAGGAGTTTTATGGCTTTAGGTCTTCATTTTAAGTCTTTAATCCATTTTGACTTGACTTTTATGTATGGTATAAGATAAGGGTCTAATTTCACTCTTCTGCCTCTGGATATCCAGTTGTCCCATTAACATTTCTCAAAGAGACCCTCCTTTCCCCATTGTACATTCTTGTCACCCTTGTTGAAGGTCAGTTGGTTGTAGATGTATGGATTTATTTCTGAGGTCTCTATTAAGCGCCACTAGCCTATATGTCTCTTTTTATGCCAGTACCATAGTGTTTTAATTACTATAGCTTTGTAATATACTTTAAAATCAGGAAGTGTGATGCCTCCAGCTTCCTTCCCTCAGAATATTCTTGCTCAAGATTCAAGGTCTTCTGTTGTTCCTTTCCAACTTCGGATTTTTTTGTTGTTGTTTCTGTGTACAACCTGATGGTTTAAAGCTGGTGTATAACACTTCAGAACTTTCTTTATCTTTCTGAGCCAGAGAATGGCAATGGTGGGAATGATAACTGCTATGTCACCTTGGATTAGCTCCATGACCCACCTGCAATGGTCATGTAATGGAGCAAGAACCAAACCTTTGCTACTTTAAGCTATTCAGGTTTGGGGTTTGATACAGCAGCATTACTTAACCTATAATGACAGATGTGGGCATCTAAAATGCACTTAGATCAACATGCAGATTTTCATGAGTCTTTTTAAAGCTGCAGTTTATCTTATAAACATAAAAATGTATTTTCAAATATTAACTCACATATTACAATTAGGATACATAATACAACTGTAAATGAATAAAATGCCATTCTATCTTATTAAGTTAACACTTTCTAACTTCAAGACCAGAGTGGAGGCAATTACTCTCCAAGGATTAGAAGACCATATTGAGCTTGGATCTCTGTCTGGAGTCCCAAAGATAAGCCCTATCATATAAAAGGAAATTCTTTCTCTCAAGGCAACATACTCACCATTATCATTATATTTTAAAAAAGAAAACAAAAACAATCCAAACCCTCACTTCTCATGTCGTAGCTTCTGAATTACTGAAAAGGGAATGACCCAATTCCTAATCCAGAGCCCAAGAAACAGACTATACACACTATTCCCACTTCTACTATAATTACTCTTAATGATAATAGTCACCTTCTACAATCTGTCAGCCACAGTTCTGAGTGCTTTACATATCATCATAAACAACATTTGCTCGGTGAATGAATGACTATGAATGAGGTAGAATTTGAAATGGGTATTAAAGGAGACATGAGATTTAGACCCAATGACACAAAGGGGTAAAGACATTTTAGCCAGAGAGGATGATGTGAAATGAAGAAAAAAGGTGGAGACAGGCATGCCACATAAGGGGAAAGTAGGCAAGTATTTTTTTGGCAGAAAATGGAATTCGGATGTAATCTTACAGATAAAGAAGGTCCCCTGAATGCTTCAGACGTAGGCACTGGGATGACAAAGCATAATTCAAAGAAAACTATCCTGATAGCAGTCCAGGGTCAGCATGAGAACAGGAAGAGACTGAGTCTGAGAAACAATGTAGGCAACTATTGCAATAGCTCAGGCTTGATGAGAAGTGGATCTTGGCAAGGATGTAGGTATACAGAGTGAGTGTGACTATGTTTTGACCAACTATATATGAGTGTAAGTATGATGTGAGATCTCTGGAAAACCTTAAAGACAGGAGATACAGCCTTCTTTGCTCCTTTACTCATCATATCACCTGGAACATGTAAGTGATGGCTGGATCTCCATGGGCTATTTTGTAGCATGAGAACAAGAGCCATGGTTGCACAACGGATTTGGAAGGAGAGAGATGGGCTCCCAATACCTTCGTTGAGCTGCCACACTAATCAAAGACTACCTGTCTCTGGATCTTTTTTACATCAGAGAAAGATAAACTTTACCTTCATTTACTGTTATTTGGAGTTTCTCCTAGAAGCAACTGAATTCAGTTATACCTGACAAAGGAGGTTAGAGAACAAGGGGAGGCGGGACATGATGGCTGATGCATGCAATCCCAGCACTTTGGAAGGCTGAGGCAGGAGGACTGCTTGAGGCCAGGAGTTTGAGACCAGCCAGGGCAACAAAGCAAGAACTCGTCTCTACCAAAACCTACCAAAAAAGAAAAATCAGCCAGGCATGGTGGCACATGCCTGTAGTCTCAGCTGCTTGGGAGGCTGAGGTAGGAGGATTGTTTGAACTGGAGAGGTTGAGGCTGCAGTGAGCCAAGATTGCATCACTGCACTTACCCTGGGTGACAGAGGAAGACCCTGTTTCAAAAAAATAAACCAATAATTTAAAAATTAAACTTTTTTTTTTAAATAAAAGAGCACAAAGGGAGACCTAATAAGCCAAACAAATATAGTGTGAAGTAAGGGTTAAGGATTTCTGTCCCACCATCCAAATTTAGGTTCTGGCTCTGCTATGGAGTAATTCTGGAAGTTGAAGCAAGTACCTTGGTTTCAACAAGGGTTAAATATGGAATAATGATAAACAGTACCTACCTAATAGATTCTTAAGATGATTAAATGCAACGACTAATGTAAAATGCTCAGCATGCTTTTTGGTGCGAATTTCATTAAGCAATGCTGAATAAAATAGAATACAATATGCCCCAGATGAAAAAAAAAGCTCAAAATTCTTGGAGAGAGGAAATGAGTGAAAAGCCAATGGATACTTTTGCCAGAGGGTTGGGAGAGGTTAGAAAAGCTTCCTGGAAGCCTGCGTGGTGGCTCACGCCTGTAATCCCAGTACTTTGGGAGGACGAGGCGGGCGGATCACAAGGTCAGGAGATCGAGACCATCCTGGCGAACACAGTGAAACCTCGTCTCTACTAAAAATACAAAAAAATTAGCCGGGTGTGGTGGCGGGCGCCTGCAGTCCCAGCTTCTCAGGAGGCTGAAGCAGGAGAATGGCGTGAACCCGGGAGGCAACGGAGCTTGCAGTGAGTGGAGATCGCGCCACTGCACTCTAGCCTGGGAGACAGAGCAAGACTCCGTCTCAAAAAGGAAGGAAGGAAGGAAGGAAGGAAGGAAGGAAGGAAGGAAGGAAGGAAGGAAGGAAGGAAGGAAGGGAGGGAGGGAGGGAGGGAGGGAGGGAGGGACGGAGGGAGGGAGGGAGGGAGGGAGGGAGGGAGGGAGGGGAGGAAGGGAGGAAGGAAGGAAGAAAAGCTTTCTGGAAAACACATTTCTCAAACTTCCTTTCTCCTTTCCAGGATCACGCGTGTCACAGGTAAGCTTCAGGACCCCTTAACCACATGAGATCCCCCCCATTACCTTAGGAGGCTCTAAGCAATGTGAATAAAGAATGACATAAGGCTGTCTCATTCCTGTAATGTCAGCCTTTGAGAGGCTGAGGTAGGCAGCTTGGGATTGCTTGAGTCCAGGAGCTCATGCCGTGCCATGAAAATGCCATGAAAATGAAAAGTCCAGAGAAAGTGGCTTTTTCCCCCGTCTCAGCCCTGCTGTCTTCTGGCCATCCTGGGAGGGAACCTTTGACCACAATTGCGGTTCCACCTTCTGTTTAATGGGCTTATGGTCAACCCTCTGTCAACAGCCTATCAACACCATTGATCTTCACGTTCCAGGAAATGCTGTGCTGTTGGGAAGAAGAGGCGCTTGGCTTCAATTCTGCATAAAAGAGGCTGATTAAATCAAAGGGATGTTTGGCTTTTCACTGTGTCGGGGTTGATCAACACTGACAGAATGATGGAGGAGGCGGGGCTGGGCTCTGCGAAGTTGAAAACTCTTTCAGGGAAACCAGGCCACTTCTTAACTCCCCAAACACTTCATGAGGAGCTAGAAGTTTCTGAGATATGACTGCTCTATGAAAGGCATGAATCTGATTAACACTAAAAAAGGCAAGAAAAAAGAAGGTGGAAATGTGCATGGTTTAATGGCAAGTAGAATGTATTTATAGCTACATTTGGGGAATGTGTTTGAAGATGACATTGTCATAGCTCCATATTTGCTGTTTTCATGTAATAGTTTGGGGGAACATAAAAGAAAAATGGAATTTGGGAGAGGCATAGGGCTTGGTGGTAATATGAAATCTAATAGGTTTGAGTCACCACCTTCTACTCGGTATCAATGTGACTGTGAATAAATAATAACTTTTTTCAGGCTCAGTTTGTTTACTGCAAAATGAGTTATGGTAATAATTAAGTGAAATAATATAGATGAAAGGGCTTAGTAAATGCTGAGTTCCTCTTATTATTATTATTATTTTTTTTCTTAAGACGGAGTCTCACTCTGTTGCCCAGGCTGGAGTGTAGTGTTGCAATCTTGACTCACTGCAGCCTCTGCCTCCTGGGTTCAAGCGATTCTCCTACCTCAGCCTCCTAAGTAGCTGGGATTACAGGCACATGCCACCACGCCCAGCTAATTTCCGGTTTTTTTAGTAGAGATGGGGTTTCACCATGTTGGCAAAGCTGGTCTCGAACTCCTGACCTCAGGTGATCCCCCTGCCTCGGCCTCCCAAAGTACTGGGATTACAGGCGACAGCCACCGCGCCTAGCCTAGGGTTCCTCTCATTCTAAAACACTTGTTGTTAGCTGGATGGGGAGAGAGAGGAGCACGGAGAGAAAGCCATCAACAATTTCTTTTTTTTTTTTTTTTCATCTTGAGACAGAGTCTTGCTCTGTCACCCAGGCTGGAGTGCAGTGGCACGATCTCGGCTCACTGCAACCTCCGCCTCCTGGGATCAAGTGATTCTCCTGCCTCAGCAACAATTTCTTGAGGATCTGCACAGCATCTTTCTGTTTTCTGGTGAAAACTGCCATTCTTTACACATCATTAAAACTCAGTCCAAACTCAATTGTATTTTTGCTTTGGGCTTACCATGTGATTTTTTTCTTCATCAGAACCTTAAATAAAGAAATTCTGTTTTGGACTTTTATACAAATTACCTTTGTTCTTACCCCTTGCACTCAAAATGAGGAACATTTCTCTTAGAAAACACCCCCTGCCATTGTATGTTCCTGAGCAAGAATGGATGCTAGGGCAATGGAACGTTGTGTGTAGCATCCGCATTCGGCCAACTTAAAATTTTAATAACAGTTCACCTTTGTTGCCTGGGAAATCTCTCCAGACAGACAACTGAGAGATGCAGACTGAGGAAGAAACCTGGGAACTGGAAAGCGGACTGGGAGCATCCGTATTTCTGTGAGTTCTCACGGCAACAGGGTTGGCTTTACAAGAGTTCCATCCGTGAATGGTTAAACTCAAGTGAGAAATACAAAGTCACTGTCCGATGCTTAGCCAGCATCACTGCTCACTGGAACTGGATGGGCAGTCCATCTTCGACCTCCTTACGCTTCAGTGAAAACCACAGGTAGCACATATCAAGCCATTCTCTGTGGCAGGCACTGCTGCAAGGTTTACCTGGTGTGGTCAGCAGAATAACACCCTCCCTTCCTCCAAAGATGTTCACATCCTAATCCCTGGAACTTGCGAATATGTCATTGTATATGTCAAAAGGGGCTTTGCAGATGTGATGAAGGTTCTTGAGATGAGGAGGTTATCCTGGACTATCCGGGTGGGCCCAAAGATGCAATCTCAAGGGCCCCCAGAGGAGGTAGCCAGGAGAACCAAGGTTAGCAACACGCAGAGACAATAGTATCAGAGATTAGCGTGATGTGGCTACCAGCCAAGGAATGTGGGTAGATGCCGGAAGCTAGACAAGCCAAGGAATAGATTATCTCCTGGAGCTGCCAGTAGGAACCTTGATTTTAACCCCATAGGTCTGAATTTAGACTTCTGACCTCCAGATCTGTAAGAGAGTAAGTCTGTGCTATTTTAAACTACTAATTCTGTGGTAATTTGTTACAGCAGAAAAGGAAAGTAACACACCTGTATTATCTCATTTAAATCCTCACCTGCTCTTATCACTTCCCTTTTTCAGATGGGGAAACTGAGGCAAACTGAGGCTAAGCCATTTAATATCTCGCACCTAATAATATCTAATAATTGGCAGACCCAAGGGATGGACTGTGGTGGTCTGGCATCAGAGTATGCACTCATAACCACTGTATGATAGGAAGGCTTTGAGGGAGCAGGCAAGAGCATAGACAACATTGCAGGGAGGCTTATCGCCACCTCCTTAGAAAAACAGTCACTTTCTAAAGACTGCTCCACAAGTGAGATGCAATTAGCAAATAAAGCTAATTCCAAGCAAGTCTCACATACTCATTAAAGCAGGGCCACAGGAAAGCTCTGTTTTAGAAAAACATTTATAGCACCCCTTTGATGAGCACTGAGGGTGCTAAGCCCTTGACACAAAAAAGTATCTCCCCAAATCATTCCCAAACACTACAAAGGTGGGGCCATCCGTATTCACAGTACACAGATGAAGAATTTGAAGCACAGTAGATTCTTTGCTCTAAAGATGCCCATCAAATCTAAAATCAACACAATTGAACATATGGACACAGAAAGCAGAAGGATAACTACCGGAGGCTGGGAAGAGTAACGGGGGATGGTCAGGGGAAGGTGGGGATGGTTAATGTGTACAGTTACAGAAAGAACAAATAAGACCTTCTACTTAATAGTACAGTAGGGTGACTATAGTTAATAATAAATTAATTGTACATTTAAAAATAACTAAAAGAGTATAACTGGATTGTTTGTAACACAAAGGATAAGTGCTCAAAGGGATGGAGAGCCCCACACTCCATGATGTGACTGTGGTGTATTGCATGCCCACATCAAAACGCCTCATGTGCCTCCCAAATATACACACCTGCTGTGTATCCACAAAACTCCAACATTTAAAAACTGTTTAACAAAAAATAAAACAAAGTTGCCCATCAACATGCAAGTGATTCAAGATCATTTGCTGAGAGACTCCTGCTTCCACACATGAAGGGTCAGCTGCTCCAGAAATTATCCTCCTGACATAACAATTAGAAATTGTGGCTGGGCACGGCGGCTCACGCCTGTAATCCCAGCACTTTGGGAGGCCGAGGCAGGCAGATCACTTGAGGTCAGGGGTTCAAGACCAGCCTGGCCAACATGGTGAAACCCCATCTCTACTAAAAATACAAAAATTAGCTGGGCGTGGTGGCATATGCCTGTAATCCCAGCTCCTCAGGAGGCTGAGGCAGGAGAATTGCTTGAACCCCAGAGGCAGAGGTTGCAGCGAGCCGAGATCATGCCACTTCACTCCAGCCTAGGCAACAGAGCAAGACTCTATCTCAAAAAAAGAAAAAGAAAGAAAAAAAGAAAGAAATAGTTTCTCATAGTGTGATCCTAGCATATCAGTTTGGTCCAAAAATGTGCTGGTAAACATTTAATAAGTGGCTCTTCTGGAAAATAATTTTTAAAGCCCTGACTTAAAGTAATTCTCCAATTATTATGGTGTAAATATTTCCACTCTGTTGATTTCAAGCTACCAAGTTTCAGCCTACTTAAAACTCATTTTACAAAAATTGCAGGCTGGGCGCAGTGGCTCAGGCGTGTAATCCCAGCACTTTGGGAGGCCAAGGCAGGTGGATTGCTGGAGACCAGGAGACCAAGCAGCCTGGCCAACATGGTGAAACCCCTGTCTACAAAAATTAGCCAGGCATGGTGGTGCATGCCTGTAATCCCAGATACACAGGAAGACGAGGTGGGAGGATCATCTCCCACCCGGGAGGTCTAGGCTGCAGTGAGCCATGATCGTGCCACTGCACTCCAGCCTGGGTGACAGGACGAGACTGTGCCTCAAAAAACAGAAAAGAAAAAATATATATATATATGTTTTTTTTCTTTTTTTGCTAAGAATTTACCAATCGTCTCTCACTAGTTTGCAATCGCAAGCACCAGCAGATCACTGCCTGTTTTCCACCCTATATCTGACTTAATCGGAATCTCAGAGAGGAAGCCTAGTGATCTGCATTTTGAACAGGAGCCCCAGGGCATTCATGTACATTTGACGTATAGTAACTTGCATTTCCCCACATCTAGAGTTGCCACACTCCTAATTAAATTTAAATTTCAGAAAGACCACAGCTAATTATCTAATATAAATCCGTTAAATTTGCGACATATTTGTACTAAAAATGTATTCATTGTTTATGTAAAATTCAAATTTTACTAAGCTTAATACATATTTTGTTTGTTCATTTTGAAACAGTCTCGCTCTGCTGCCCAGGCTGGAGTGCAGTGGACCAATCTCAGCTCACTGCAACCTCCACCCCCTGGCTTCAAGCAATTCTCGTACCTCAGCCTCTCGAGTAGCTGGAGTTAACGGTGTGCGCCACCACACCTGGCTAATTTTGGTATTACTTGTAGAGACAGGGATTTCGCCATGTTGGCCAGGCTGGTCTCGAACTCCTGCTCTTGTGATCCTAGCCTCAAGTGATCCTCCCGCCTCGGCCTCCCAAAGTACTGGGATTATAGGCATAAGCCACCATGCACGGCCAATATATTTTTATTTGTTAGATTGGCACTCCTACATATATCCTCACCAACATTTGGTATTATCACACTTTTAAATGTTTGCTATTTGAGCACTGGACGCATCACCTTGCTGAATTAACTTGCATTCCTCTGGTAACTATATTAACAAGTCATATATATCAGTTTTCTGGGAGTGACTTTGCTCATTTTTCTACTGGTCACTGCCTTTTTCTTATTGATTGATACTAATATTTCCATTTTGTGCATTGGAAATATCTATAAGCTTAATTTATATCTTTTATCCAGAAGAATTTTAAAATCTCAATGTGGTAAAGTCTATCAGTTTTTTTCTTTATGATAATAACAACAGTGCTTATCACAAAAAGTGAAAGACTGCTATCATAGAGGTGACTTATACATTTATTTCAGCAATATTTACTTACCATATTGTAGGTGTTCAATAAACCTTTGCTGTTACTTCTGTGATTATTTACAGAAGGTTATTTCTTATTTCTTCCCTGGTTTCCATAAGATAAATGTCCAAGAGGGTATAAAGAAAGATTTTATTTTTTAGTTTTTTGAGGCAGAGTCTCACTCTTACCACTCAGGCTGGAGTGCAGTGGCACAATCTCGGCTCACTACAACCTCACCCTCCTGGGTTCAAGCGATTCTTGTGCCTCAGCCTCCCGAGTAGCTGGGACTATGGGTGCACCTGACTAATTCTTTTTTTTCTTTTTTTGGATTTGTAGTTAGAGACAGAGTTTCGCTGTGTTGCCCAGGCTGTTCTTGAACTCCTGACCTCAAGAGATCCACCCGCCTCAGCCTTCCCAAGCGCTGGGATTACAGACCTGAGCTACCACGCCTGACTAGAAAGACTGACATTCTTAGGTTGCTGCCTCATCAAGTATTTGTTCCTCCTTCAAGAGGAACCCAGGAACTGAATGGTGCTGTTCAATTAGAAACAGTGAGACCCTTGCCTAAATTTCAAGTTACTCAGTTCACCTGTCCACCCTGGGAATGCTCTCTTCCTCCTTAACATCCTAGAAATATTGGCTAAGAGGTAAAGAGGCTGCAGGAAGGGTAGGAAGGAAGCATTTTAAATGTGGCCTCTGCAATTTGGCCAAGTTCCGGGTGGCAGAGATGAAATAATAGCTCACGGCGCACATGATCAGATGCTTGCCGAGAGTTAAGGGGTGATTACTGACTGCTCTGCCAACTTATGAGTCCTCATTACGGTTTCCAGACCTGAAAAACTCTGCTTAGCACCACAAAACAATGCCCTTTCTGGCCTGCCCCCTTTGAAGGTCATAAACCACTTTAATTAAGAATACTTTTAATAATGGAAGACTCAAGATGCCACACAAGGGCACCGCAAGCGTCTCTGAAATTAGGATGAAAAATCTCTCTGTTTTGTACCTTCACCGAGATCATTTTCTGCTGGGTTTAATGCTTCGCTCTCAGCAGTGTCCAGCAGCGGTGGTGAAAGAAGAGACCTGGCACCACCTGCTCCCCCATTATTGTTCCCAACCCCCACCTGGCCTGAGTCAGACAGGAGGATGCTCACCTGAGGGCCTGTCCGTCTCTCCAGAGGTGGGCGGGTGGGGGTCTGTCACTAGCCCAGGAAGCCCCTCCCTCCACGAGACCACGGCCAGCCTGAATATGTGATCAAGCATTTCTCAAACTGAGATGTTCCACAAACACTGAGGCAAACACAAGGGAAGAGGTTCTCAACCTCAGCACCACTGACATTTGGATTGGGTCATTCTCGATGGCCGTGGCCTGCCCTGTTCTCTGTAGCATAGTGTGCAGTGCCCCAGCCTCTACCCATGAGATGCTGATAGCATTCACCACCCAGCGGTGACAAGCCAAACATCTCCAGACATTTCCAAATGTCCCCTGGGGGTATAGCTACCAGGGTTGGCAAGAGAAACAGAGGTGGCCCAGTTAAATTTGAATTTCAGATAAACAACAAATAATTCTTAGTGTAAGTATGCAGCAATCCTACTACTGGGTATCTAGAAGTCATTATACAAAAAAATACTTGCACACGCAGGTTTACAGCAGCACAATTCACAATTGCAAAAGTGTGAAACCAACACAAATGTCCATCAATCAACGAGTGGATGAAGAAAATGTGTTATATATATATATGATGGAAGACTACTTAGCCATAAAAATGAATGAATGAATGGCATTCGCAGCAACCTGAATGAAACTGGAGACTATTATTCTATTATTCTAAGCGAAGTAACTCAGGAATAGAAGACCAAACATTGTATGTTCTCACTCACGAGTGGGAGCTAAGCTATGAGGATGCAAAGGCATAAGAATGACACAGTGGACTTTGGCGACTCGTGGGGAAAGGGTGGGAAGGAGGTGAGGGATCAAAGACTACAAACTGGGTGCAGCGTATACTGCTTAGGTGATGGGTGTACCAAAATCTCACAAATCACCCCTAAAGAACTTACTCATGTAACCAAACACCACCTGTCCCCCAAAAACCTATGGAAATAAATTTTTTTTAAAACGTGCCCATGCAATATTTACAACACACATATACTAAAAAATTGTTACTAAATTTCCGGTTTCACTGGGAATCCTTATCTATCTAATGGCCTTATCTGAGGGGCAAAAGCACTCCCCAGCTAAGAAACACTGCCTCAGGGCACTTGGTCTTAACTGAATGTTAGAATCTCCCAGTAAGATTTTAAAATATCCCTATCTCCCACCCCACCCTCCCAATCAATTGAGACAGAATCTATAGGGGCACAGCTAAGTCACTGGTACTTTCTTGATAATCTTCCCCAGGAGATTCTACCATGTAGCCAGGTTGGGAACTGCTGCCATTGTATTTCCAAAAGTTTCCTAGCGATAATATTATTATCTGAAGAGCTTGTAAAAACCAAAACCAAAGCAAATTAAATAAAAAAGATTCTTGATCCTGAGCACAGACCAAATGAAACATAATTTTCAGAGGCCGAGGTCGCATAACCCTGGATTTTTACCAAGTCTCGGGTGACTCTGGTCATCAGGTCAGTATGGGAGGCCTTGTCCTGGAGAAACTCTCCCAGGTGTGCACAGGACGCCCACACAAATCATGTCTGTAACGGGGAAACCCCAGATAGAGGCCCATCCATGGAAGAATTCTGTGTCACACCACAGGACATGATGCAACAGGGAAAATGACTGATTACAGCTACACTCATCAGTATCGATACCCGTGAAGAATATAACGGTAAATAAAATAACAACAAAATATATACATAGGCTGGGCATGGTAGCTCATGCCTGTAATCTTAGCACTTTGGAAGGCCAAAGTGGGAAGATCAGGGGTTTGAGACCAGCCTGGGCAACATAGTGAAACCCCGTCTCTATTAAAAATACAAAAAAATTAGCTGGGCACAGTGGCACATGCCTGTAATCCCAGCACTTTGGAAGGCCAAGGCGGGCGATCACTTGAGGTCAGGAGTTTGAGACCAGACTGGTCAACATGGTGAAGCCCCGTCTCTACTAAAAATACGAAGATTAACCAGGTGTAGCGGCACATGCCTGTAATCCTAGTTACTCAGGAGGCTAAGGCATGAGAATCACTTGAACCCGGGAGGTGGAGGTTGCAGTGAGCTGAGGTCACACGACTGCACTCCAGCCTGGGCAACAGAGTGAGACTCCATCTCAAACCCCAAAAACCAAAACCTATATATATGTGTGTATATATACGTGTGTGTATATATGCATATATACATATATATGTGTATATGTATGTGTATGTGTGTAAATGTGTGTGTGTCTATGTATACACACACACACATATATATATGTGAGGCCCCCAAATCTCCACCTCTGATAACCAGCACATGTGATTCTGATGTAGCTGGTTATTAGTCTATACCTTGAGAGAATGTGTGTGTATATATACACACATATATACACACACATATATGTATGTATATATATACACACATACTCTCAAGGTGTAGACTTGAGATATATATATCAAAATATATATATGTACACACACACACATATACACACACATGTATGTATATACACACACACACGCGTGCACACACACACACTACTTTCGGAAAATGCAAAATCAAGAAACCTGTAACAATCTATCCCTTGTGTCCTTCAAAGATACTCAAATGTGCAGTAAGCCTGAGCATGGGGAAGATGATGGAAATACAAGGAAGTGGCTGCCTGTGAAGACGAGTTGGGGGACGGTCATGGGGAAACTTGGCAGTGTAGGGACTGCTCCTGCTGTGAAGTGTTATGGGGGTTTCCGGGGTCCTCTTTTTAATATTAGGCTCCAACATCTGCATATAACCCAGCAAACTCAAAAAATACACTCCATCAACCAGCAGCTTATATACACATATATAATGTAATATATAGTAATATACATAATTATATATCTCTCTATATATATATATATATTTTTTTTTTTGAGATGGAGTCTTGCTCTGTTGCCCAGGCTGGAGTGCAGTGGTGCCATCTCAGCAACGTGCAGCCTCTGCCTCCCAGGTTCAAGCAATTCTCCCGCCTTAGCCTCTTGAATAGCCGGGATTACAGGCGCACACCACCACACTCAGCTAATTTTTGTATTTTTAGTAAAGATAGGGTTTCATCATGTTCTCTAGGTTGGTCTCAAACTCCTGATCTCAAGTGATCCGCCTGCCTCAGTCTCCCAAACTGCTGAGATTACAGGCGTGAGCCACTGCGCCCGGCCAAATATATACTCTTTTTAAATAAAAAGTTCAGGATATCTCCCTCTACTCATTCAGATTGTGTAGGTCTCTGTGAGGCCCCCAAATCTCCACCTCTGATAACCAGCACAGGTGATTCTGACGTAGCTGGTAATTAGTCTACACCGTGAGAGGCAGTGATGAAAAGTGACTTACACTTGAGCTGAGAAGTCCTGAGCTGAATACCCAGTGTCGCCACCACTGTACAACTTTGGGTAGGTCTCTTGTCCTCGCTGGCCTGGGTTGGATACCCTTCCTGCATAATGCCATCTCCCCCCAGCTCCCTCTCTCCTGGCACTTGGCCCACTGCAGAATACATATTCACCATACTGAGTTTGCCTTGAACTCAGGTGTCCTACCTTCAAGAGAAAAAAAGCATCTTGCTCCTGGCTCCCAGCCCTGAAATGAATACCCAGTAGGTGCCTGATACATGTTTGCTGGACTGGGAAGAGACACAGATGGAAGCTGAGCTTGGCCAGGTAAGTGCAAAATAATCACTGAAAGGTTCCCACTCAGCTGGTTAGACTTCTGACAATCTGAGCATCAAAAAGAAGAAGAATAGCAATGATTGTAACACATTAAATAATTTAAGAAGGATCTATGAGCCCATAGTGATACTCAAGAATAGGGAGTGGAGGTAGAGGGCTCATCTTTACATAAGGATACCAGCTAATAAAAATAGAAAGAATGATCATAAGAGTTTGAAACCCACCAATGTGGAACTGCCAATGTGACAATTAACTCGAGTAAGGATCATAAGTGGATGCTAAAAAACACCGGGTGAAAGATTGACAGGAAATGGAATCTTCACACCGTCTCAACATCAGCCCATGGCAGGGCTGGCTTCATGGGTGTTCAGTCTAGACAGGTGCACAGACACCCACAGGCAGAAAATGCTGAGCAAATGCTCTGCTGTCTGTCTTGAAATTCCTCATCATTTTTTAATGAGAGGCCTCACATGTTTATTTTTCACTGGGTTTTGCAGATGATGTAGTCATTTTTACCAATTACAGGAAGAAACGTCTCTACAATGCAGAAGCCTGAAGGATACTGCCTTAAATAAGTGATAAAATCTATCACTGATTGATTAGAGCGATTAAACTTATCACTCAGTGGCCACTGGTGTGGTGTGCTGAGTGATAGCCACATCACTTGTGTAACATTCTTGTCAAAAATTATCTACCTGAATCTCGTCTGGGGGGCCAATCAGAGAGACCCAGATTATGAGACAGACACTCCATGACCGAGGCTCTCTAGCTGGAGCTTGTCTCAGAATCCCCGGCAGGTCTTGTTAAAGTGGATTTCTGGGCCCCACTTCCAGAGTTTCTGATTCAATAGGCCTGGGGTGAGGTCAAAGAATATTCCGGATGATTAATTAATAAGTTCCCAGTTGATGATGCTGCTGCTGGTTGAGGTAGCGTGTTTTGAGAACTACTGTTCTACAAAACAACTGGCTTGACCATTCAAAACTGTCAATGTTGTAACAGACCAACAAGAAAAGAGTGGGTGACCCATGTAAGAACACAGAAGACTCAAGAGCCATTGTAACCAAATGCATGTATTATTCTTTTTTTTTTTTTTTTCTGAGACAGAGTCTTGCTCTGTTGCCCAGGCTGGAGTGCAGTGGCGCCATCTCGGCTCAATGCAAGCTCTGCCTCCTGGGTTCATGCCATTCTCCTGCCTCAGCCTCCCAAGTAGCTGGGACCACAGGCGCCTGCCTCCAAACCCGGCTAACTTTTTGTATTTTTCGTAGAGACGGGGTTTCACTGTGTTTGCCAGAATGGTCTCGATCTCCTGCCCTCGTAATGTGCTGCCTCGGCCTCCCAAAGTGCTGGGATTACAGGCGTGAGCCACCACGCCCGGTCACAATGTATTATCTTTAATTGGATCCTGTATTCTTTTTTTTAAAAGATAGCTAGAAAGGACACTTCTGAGACAGCTGTGAGGATTTGGACATAGGCTGTAGAGCAGATAATATCTTTGTACCATTGTTATATGTCTTAGGTCAGCTAATGTACGCTGGCTATATGGGAGAATACCCTTGCTCTTAGTAGATATAGACTCTAGTAGTTGGGGAGGACATGTCATTCATGATGTCTGCAATTACCTTTGAAGAGTACATCCCCCATAATAGTTTGTGTATATGTCGCACGTAGACACACAAACACATAGAAAGAGATTGAGACAGGACGAGAGAAGATGTCAAACAGGTAAAACAGTAAGAAATCATTGAAACACCTGTTGTGTAATGTACCCACTAGGTAAGAAGGAAGATGGTAAGGTGAGTGAATACAATGGCATTGCCCCTACCCTTGTGATAGAACCTACTAGTGTGTATTCGTCTCCCAGGGATGCCGTAAGAAAGTAACACAATCTAAGCAGCTTAAAACAACAGGAGATTATTCTCTCACTGTTGTGGCGACTGGAAGTCTGAAATCAAGTCATTAGTACGATTGGTTCCATTCTGAGGCTCTGAGAGAACATAAGGCCTCCCTCCCAGCTTCTTATTGCTGCTGGAAATCTGTGGCATTCCTTGACTTTCAGCTGTGTCATTACAATCTCTGTCTCTGCCATCATACGGCCTTCCCTGTAGGTCTCCAAATTTCCCTCTTCTTTTAAGGATACCAGTCAATGAATTAGCCACTCCAACCCCCCAATCCAGCATGACCTCATCTTAACTAATTATATCTTCAAAGGTCTTATTTCCAAATATAGTCACATTCTGAAGTTCCAGGTATTTTGGGCAGATGCTGTTCAACCCCATCTATGGTGGGCCTGAGAAATCAATGTCCCCGCTGCTGGACCAGAGCCATGGAAGAGAAGGTGGCCAGGAGGCACGGTCCATGTGTCTCCCACAAATGCCTTGGTCCTCTCCTCTCCTTGAACTCAATTACCAATCAGCAGCAGCAAAGCCTTCCATAGAACTAATACCCCTAGCCTAGCTTGGTCAGCTCTATTTATCATGTGAGATGTCTCCTTCTTCCCCTCTATAGCAAACAGAGGCACCCCTGCCCTGTTCCCACTGCACTTCCTTTCTTGCAAACACCGCCTCACCATGCCCACATGCCCGCCACCCTTGTGCACCTGCCTCTCCTGAGTGGCGTTGGTTCCACTGAAGAGTTCCTGCCATGAAAATGTATGAACATATGTCCTCAGCATCACGGTCAAAAGGGAATTCAATCAAGAATCTGGTGGTGCATTTGCAAATTAAAATTCTGTACCATAATGAGCAGAGCCATTCAAACTAATAATTACATAAACTCCCGTTACGGGTGGCCCGGTTATTACAACAGGTACTTTTAGCCAATTTAAAAAGCAACTTAGGTTTCTATTCTCATCATGAAGAATACCATGGGCAGCTGCATCCTTGCACTGTCAGGTGGAGACACCCCCTTAGGAATGTTCCTGGACGTGGCAAAAAGGGTGCAGAAATTCCTAACCCCATTCTCTCAAAAGGACAGATTTACAATAGAGATGGAAGATGGTAAGGGATGCAATAAAAATACCTACAATCGAAAAGTCAAGACACGGTGGCTCACGCATGTAATCCCAGCACTTTGGGAGGCTGAGATGGGAGAACTGCTTGTGGCTAGAAGTCTGAGACCAGCCTAGACAACATACAGAGAGACCCCCATCTCTAAGAATTTTAAAAATTGGCGGAGGCAGGAAAATGACTTGAGCACGAGAGTTCTAGGCTGTAGTGAGCCATGATCATGCCAATGCACTCCAGCCTGGGTGAGAGCAAGACTCTGTGTGAAAACAAAGCAGAACAAAAATCTGTCATTGAAATGTAGAACACACGGTTGTAAAAAGAGGTATCCATTCGCTGGTGACCTCACCTCCCCCTCTGACCTCAGCTTGGCCATCTCCTCCTTGCCTTCTGTGCTCTCCAGCCTTCGTAGACTTTCTTCTGGTTTGTTTTGTTTTAGAGACAGAGTCTCCCTCTGCCACCCAGGCTGGAGAGCAGCGTCAGGATCATGGCTCGCTGCAACCTCAACCTCCTGAGTTCAAGTGATCCTCCCACCTCAGCCTCCTGAGGATCTGGGACTACAGTATGCACAACCACATGGGCTAATTTTATTTTTATTTCTGTTTATTTTATTTCTGTTTATTTCGTACGGATGGGGTCTCACTATGTTGCTAGAGCTGGTCTCAAGCTCCTGGCCTCAAGCAATCCTCCCACCTCGGCCTCCCTAAGTGCTAGGATGACAGGTGTGAGCCACTGCTCTGGCACTTCTTCTAACAGAGCAAACTCTGTTTCTCTACTCATGCAGCATACCTCTACACTCAAATGTGCTGAGTTTTATCTCACACCAAGCAATGCTCCAGTTCTCTGCCATCACCAACTGGGTGTCCTACAGTTCAATTCTGACATGATCCACCTGGAGTTAAGAATCAGATCCCACAGGTTGAGGGCTCAGTTCACAAGACTGGCCCCACTTCAGAGCAAGCCTGGACCTCCCTTCTGACCATCTGGTTATAAATCAGAGATTCTCACAACCTCCTTCTGGTTCAATAGTTTCCTAGAATGGCTCACAGAATTCAGGAAATTACTTACTATTACTGGTATATTGTAAAGGATATAACTCAGGAACAGCCAGTTGGAGGGGGGGGGGGAAACATGCATAGGGCAAGATATGGGGAAGGGTGTAGAACTTCCCTGCTCTCTCCAGGCACCCCAACATGAGGCATTCCTACTCCATGACAGCAGAGATCTTGGCTGAGCTGTTCATGGCTGTGTCCCAAGGTAGAGTAGTGCATCTGGCACTCGGTTGGTGTTTGATAAACATCCATGAGCAAATGAAAACAAAAGGAAGGGAGAAGTAAATCAACGAAGACACACTCACATCCATTTAGTCTGAACCTCAAATAACCCTATGAGGGAGGTCCTATGATTGTGTCCCTTTTACAGATGAGAAAACTGAGACTGAGAGACACTTAGAGACGTGAAGGTATCTGATGTGGCAGAGCGTGGCCCCCACCTCGGGCCATCTGTGCACGTGCCATTGCATCCTGCCATGTTAGGACAGGAGTGTTGGTCTATTAACAAAATCTTTTTTAAAAAGAGAGAACACTAGCTGCTAAGTCAGTCCACTAATTAAAACCCTGTCTCCCCGTCACTTTACTAGCAAACAAAGCAGATTTCTTTTCTCTTTTTAAACCCAATGTGGATGCCGGTATGGATGTTCCATTCCATGGTACTAGACTCAGAGCAGTTTGAAAGGAGGATTTGAAGCATCCCAATCCCTCCCTTGCCCATGGCACGGAGTGGCTCAGTGTCAGACACGCCGTGGGAGGGTTTTTGAAATACCGATGGATGGAGTAGACTTCTCACACACTAGGGAGGAAGGATGCCCAGATGGTTTGAGCAGGATATGAAATCTAGAGCCTCACTGGGTAGCCACCTACATCCAGCAAGATCAGGCAAAGTCAGCGGTGGTGATGGACAGTGGAGGTTTCCAGATTCCACCTGAGGAAGGGCTCTGCTGTGCAGAAGGGCAGGTGTGCTAAAGCCACCCATATCTGTGTTCTGATCCTGGCTCTGGCCCTAGCTCTGTGAACCTAGGAGTTATTAATCTCTCTGAGGCTCAGTTTATCTTCTGTAAAGATGACATCATAACAATATCCGTTTCAGAGGGCAGTGAGAATTATTAAAATAAGCAAGTCAGACAAGGCTTTCAACCCACAGCCTGGCACATGCCTAGAGCTCAATAGATGTTATCATCTCTAGATCTGGGGCAAAGCACAGACATTCACAATCATGGCCAATGTCCAGCAGCAGCAGAATCCCATTCCTCAAAGTATAATGGCTGTCCCAAATCCAGTTATCTTTATTGTAACTCACCCCTTTTCCTCAACAATCATGACTCCAGATACAATATCGGACCATGTTTGGGTTCTTGTGTCTGCAAGTTAAAACCAAGCTAAGACCCATGAAGGGCCAGGCAGCTTTTTTATCGAAGTTGTTCACTTCCTGGCATGTGATCAACCTGTGAATGATTCTGTAATGACTTGGTCAATGCCCCTGCCAGAACCATCTAAGCCTGGATGGATGGTGCACCAGCAAGGGCCTGGCAGTCCATTTCACAGCACTTAAACCTACATAGAGTTCCAGTCTCCCTCCAAAAGAAGCTCAGGAAGGGAGATGAGAATGCCTTTCTCTCTCGCTCTCTCTCTCTTTTTTTTTTTTCTTTTTATTACACAGTCTTGCTCTGTCTCCAGGCTGCAGTGCAGTGGTACAATCTTGGCTCACTGCAACCTCCACCTCCTGGGTTCAAGTGATTCTCCTGCCTCAGCCTCCTGAATAGCTGGGACTACAGGCGTGTACCACCATGCCTGGCTAATTTTTTTTTTTTTTTTTTAAGCAGAGACAGGGTTTCACCATGTTGGCCAGGATGGTCTTGATCTTTTGACCTCGTGATCTGCTCGCTTTGGCCTCTCAAAGTGCTGGGATTACAGGCGTGAGCCACTACGCCTGGCCGAGAATAGCTTTCTCTTAAGGGGCTTCCAAAGGTGACAATGGTGGGGATGGTACAGGTTTCCTCATTGCCTCCATGTGACTTCACATTTGTCAAAACTGAGGCATGACTCACACAGCTCCAAAGGGACCAACTCAGGATTTGCATCCAGATTTAGCTTAATACAAAGACTTGCTTTCTCCACTGAGAAGTGCAGCTAAAGGCCATGGTCATACCTGCCTGAGAAAAGCTACTCTGTCCTCAGATGTTTATTCTATGATAAAAGCAGTCTCAGGTCTTCACATAACTGCTATGTATACACAGCTATGCCTCTCTCTTCCCCATCCCAAAGTCCTGCAGCCCCTAAGCTTGTTCAGAGCCTCAAGAGTCTCCTGGTGACCATTCATCCATTCCTAGAGATAAGCAACCAAAATTGAACTTACACAGTGCAAGGAGGGTAGCCCATGTACCTGGTGCTTTCCTTCAGAACTCAATTTTATCATTGTTCACTCATTGTTGAGGTCATTAGATCAATGGCTGTCTTGTACATTAGGATATGCACTAAGTCTTGTTCACTACTGTGTCCATGTGTCTGGCATGGGATTGATGTTGGCTACGTATGTTGGCTGAAGGATGGATGGATGGATGGATGGATGGATGGATGGATGGATGGTGGATGGGTGAGTGGATGGATGGATGGGTGTATGGAAAGATGGATGGGTGGGTGGATTGATGGATGGAAAATGGAAGGAAAGACAGAGGAGGAGTGGATGGATGGATGGGTAGATGAATGACTGGGTGAACAGGTAGATTAATGGATGAGAGGATGAATAGGTAGATAAATGGGTCGGTCGATGGATGGGTGGGTGGGTAGGTGGGTGAATAGATAAATTAACAGATGAATGTGAATGGTAATCTTTTGTGCCTTGTTCAGGCACAAAGTTTACTTGGCAAACTGTTGATACATTCAGCCTCGTCAGATCAATCTCCTGGGGATACCTCATTAGTTCCATTTCACAGATAAATAAATCAAGATGCAGAGAACACAAGCACCTTGGCCAAGTTGACCCAAAGAGTTAGTGACATAAAAGCCAGGAGACTTAGGGTCTCCCAATGCTTTGTCTTGGCTTCTTCTTCCCTCCTTTTCCTAGCATAGGATGCCCTGAGTTTCAGTTAACCCTGTGGTCTAAATGAGAATTCTTCATGTTTTTCTTTCTTTTGACCCAGAAATGTTTCCTGCTGTTTCTCCACTTAAGCACCTGGGTATGTGGACTCAGGGAGAGCCTACAAAGCTTGGTATCAATGGTTTAGCCTCATGATTCTCAAATTCTAATGTGCAGAATCAACTGGAGAGTCCATTGTGGATTCCTGGACTACATACTAAGAAAGTTCACTTTAGATGCCTGTGATGGGGCTGGGAAAACTGTACTTTTAAATAATTCCCAGATGATGTGAATGCAGGAGCTCCAGGGGCTACACCTAGAAGCATTGTCTTGGGCATATGGAGGTACTGATCTGCTGTGTTGGGGATGTCTGTCTGGGTGCTATGGTCCAAGGATAGCTCCCCTCAGGGTGGAAAAATCTCTGATCAGGGAATAGGAACAAAGCCTTGAGAACAGTGTTGATGGTTCCCCATGCTGAGCTTGTGGTCAGTGCAGACCCCTTGGGAGGTACTTGGCAGCCCACCTGGAGCAGTTAAGTGTCCCCACCCTGAGATGGTAGAGACTCAGCTCTCAGAAATCCGAGAATTCCAAGGAGGCTGATCTGACAAGGCTGAATGTATCAACAGTTTGCCAAGTAAACTTTGTGCCTGAACAAGGCACAAAAGATTACCATTCACATTCATCCATTAATTTATCTATTCACCCACCTACCCCCCCACCCATCCATTGACCGACCCATTTATCTACCTATAAATGGTGGAGACAGGAACTTTGCATATCCCAAGAATCAACAATAGAGATGGCAACCACAATGCAAAGGATCAGCTCCCATCCTCATCTTAGTTTCCCGGGCCCTCAGCTTGAAAGTTCCTTTGCAAAAAGTATTTAATACAACAGTGAGAAAATTTTATCAGTTAAAGAGAGCCGATTGAACCAACTCCACCTTGTCTTTAACCTACAAACTACCCTTGGTTGTTCCAGGATGTAGACCAAGCTAACTTTGGGAGAAATGTAGTTTATATTTTAAAAGATAACAGACCTTCCCCAAACCAAGCTGCCTTTGTAAAAGTAATAAAAGTCCACAAGTTGAGGATCATGAAAGGGCCCTGAATCCTGCTAAGAGGCAGGCATAATTAAACAATAACTGTTCTGGAGATCACAAGATTCATGACTTCCCCAACTGCACCTATTATAACATTACTATTGTAGAATCTAAGATTGGTCGATTGAGATATCTTTTCAGAGTTTTGCATTTCTGACAACCAAATGACTCCACTGAAACCCATGACTCATGACTCAACTAGTCCTGTGGCCCTCACGCAGAAGCAGACTCAGCATATATGAGGACCATGGTTCACATACCTACGACTACATTTCCTAACCAATAAGCAGCACCCATGTCCTAGTCCCCTGCCAATCAAAACTGTATTTTAAAAACCCTAGCCTCCAAATTATGGAGAGGCTGCTTTGAATAATAATAAAACTCCAGTCTCCCATTTAACTGTCCCTATATGTGTTAAACTTCTTTCTCTATTGCAATTCCCCTGTCTTGATAAGTTGGCTGTACCTGGGCATCAGGCAAGAAGAACCCATTGGGTGGCTACAAGCGGGTCTAGGATAATTGAATAAGCCAGTGGACATGGGGATGAAGCTTTACTAATGACTGATTTCTGTTATGCCTCCACTCAGGCTTCAGTGTCAGATATGATTTAGAAAAATACCACAACAAGGCTGGGCGCGGTGGCTCATGCCTGTAATCCCAGCGCTTTGGGAGGCTGAGGCGGGTAGATTACAAAGTCAGGAGATCAAGACCATCCTGGCTAACATGAAACCCCGTCTCTACTTAAAATACAAAAAAATTAGCTGGGCGTGGTGGCGGGCACCTGCAGTTCCAGCTACTTGGGAGGCTGAGGCAGGTGAATGGCGTGAACCCGGGAGGCGGAGCTTGTAGTGAGCTCAGATTGCGGCACTGCAGTCCAGCCTGGGCGACAGAGCAAGACTCCATCTCAAAAAAAAAAAAAGAAAAGAAAAGAAAAAAAGAAAAAAGGAAAAGAAAAACGAAAAATACCACAACAATGGTGGTTCTCTTGTTCTCTAGTACAGAGCAGAAAATTCACACTAGATACATTTCCTTACTTTTCTGGAGCAGACTCAGGCCTGAGAAGGGGATGCATTGCATCATCCCTAATAACGCTGGCTCTCTTGTCTATTTTGCATGGAGCAAGACATACTTGAGACCTAGTAAGAAGCTATGAGCTCCTGGGAACCGGTGTGAGTCTTCCTAAACTTCAGCTTCAACCTCTGTAGGGAAAATATTTGGAGTAATTCTTGCACAGTTCAATTAAAATCACTAAGTGGGATGTGCCAGGAGGTCTTCCATATGGTCCAATTACTTGGCACATTTTAATTGAGCACATATTATGTACCAGGTATTTTACTGGAAATACTTATGTGCAAAGTAAGCACAATTTCTGCTCTCATGGGATTCTCAGTAAATACGAGTATATTTTCCAAGCCTCTTTTACTTCTTTTTTTTCCTTGAGACAAGGTCTTGCTCTGTCACTCAGGCTGGAGTGTAGAGGAGCTACCATAGCTCACCGCAAACTCTAAGTCCTGGGCTCAAGTAATCCACCCACCTCTGCCCCTCAAGTAGCTGGGACCACAGGCATGCTCTACCATGCCCAGCTAACTTTAAAAAAAAAAAATTTTTTTTGTAGAGATAAGATCTCACTATGTTGCCCAGGCTGGTGTTGAACTCCTGGCCTCTCAATCCTCCCACCTCAGCCTTCCACAGCTCTGGGATTAAAAACATGAGCCACCATGTCTGGCTCCTCCTTTACTTTTTAAAACTACATTATTGTACTGACTTTCTCCACACCACCAAGAAAGTCTTATTTGAATGCTTTTTGTTTATTTAAGCTATTAAGCTACTTTATTAAGGATGGGTGTATGCCAGGCAATGTGTTCCAGGATTTGCATGCATCATCTCAATTAATTCTCACAACAACCCACCAATAGATAAGTATGTTATTCCTTCTACTATAAAGATGAGGAAACAGACTCACAAGGTCATTCAATTAAGTGGCAGAATTAAGATTCAAACCCAGGCAGTCTGACTCCAAAATCAAGACCCCCAGCTCCTTCTTACACACTGCCCGACACGTAAACACAGGGTTGGAACCCCCACCCCGCCACCTAGATCCCAAGCGGAAATACTCACAGCTCAGCTGCCAGCCCAAGTCCTCTATGTGCCAGACTAGCCGGCTGTGGCCTCAGCAAAGAATTTATTTCTCCTCCCCTCCACTTGAATAATTTCATTTTCCCCTCTAATTCCTGGCTAGAAACTGCTCTGCTGAAATGTTGATTTACCACGGGTGCTCCCACTATGGGGCAGGCCCTTTAATTGCTTCCTGAAGGAGTCTTTTGGTGCTCTTCTGAGAGCCCTGATTGGAATTTTTAAAGAATTATAATTTCCCAAAGCAAGCTGTCATTAAAATTCCACAAACCTTCCTGTGAGGATCTTAATATCCCCACAGATGTGGGCTCAGGCTGACATTCCCCCATGATTTTCCAGGTGGGTGACCTTGGAAAGGTCCCTCCAATTCTCAGTGCCTGGATTCCATTTTGCCACCACATAGGGCTAACAGGAGGATCAAAGAGAATGTGAACATCAGGTTCTTAGGGCATGCTTGGAAAACGAGATGCTCAATATTAAGCTAAATGAGGCCTTAGGGACCATTTAGTTCAAATACTGAATTTAACTTAGGTGGAACCTGCGACTCAGAAGTAGAAAGTGACTTGCCTAACTAAGGTCACACAACTCGAGATGGTGTCTCAATGGTTACTCTAGTGTCTCCATCATTCCAATATTTCTTAAGGCTTCCTCCTTTTTCTCATGGTCCCAGGGGACTATTATCAGTGTGGAATATGGGGTGAACCTGCAGGGCAGAAGATAGAAAAATAAAGAAATTTAAATTTACCTAGCACTCACTACGACTGTATAATCCTGTAAGGAAGATGGCATCTGCCCCATTTTACAAATAAGAAAATTGAAGCTCAGGGAGGGTAAATAAACTGACCAGGGTCACACAGCTGGTAGGCTCTACAGTCAGGATTCTATCCCAAGTCTGCTTGACTATGAAGCCTACTCACTTTCAGCCCAACACACTGTCAACCTGAAACTGTGCCTCAATAGATCCCCATGTCCATATGGTCAGGGTATGGCTGTGGCTCTCTGAAGAAATCTCCTTAAACATTTCAATTCTCTGTATGAGGTTCTATCAGCTGGTGTGGCGGTTTTAAAATACATCCACAGATTTGCTGACACTGTTTTTTTGTTGTTGTTGTGGTTTTGTTTTTTCTTGTTGTTTTTTTTTTTTTTTTTTTTTTTTTAAATGGAGCCACCACGTCCCTTGAGTCAAGGCTGGACTTTAGTGACTCTCTAACAAATAGAATATGGAAAAAGTGACAGTGGGTGACCTCCAAAATTGAGTCATAAAAGGCACTGTGGTTTCTTCTTTACCTTCTCTCTTGGATCCCTGGCTCTGAAGGGTGGCCAGCAACCATGTTGTGAGGATGCTCAGACAGTTCTGTGGAAGGTCCATCACGACAAGAAACAGGCATTTTGCCAACAGCCACATGTGTGATCCATCATGTGAATGGCTCTTCCAGCCCCAGTCAGACAGTCAGCAGTCAGACCTTCAGATGAGTGCAACCTCATGAGAAACCCTGGGGCAGAACCCCCTCGCTAAACAGCTCCCAAATTCCTGAACCTCAGAAACTGTGACATGATAACTATCCATTGTTTTAATCTAAGTTTGCGATGATTTTATTAGACAATTACATGTACTAATATGATTAACTTTTTAATATAATAAGCATCCCAAAATTTAGAGGTTTAAAACAATAACCATTTATTTTGTTTATGATACTAACGAATCAGCAATTTGGGCTAGGCTCAGCTGACTGGTTCATCTGTTTTCAGCTGGGCTGCCTCCTGCTTTGTGGTGAGCTGCAGGTAACCAAAAGGACTGTTTATGGAGGTTGTATGGGTGTTAGCTGCAGCAATGAGAAAGAAGCAACCAGGCTG
Organism: Macaca mulatta; assembly: GCF_049350105.2. Lineage (NCBI taxonomy): Eukaryota > Metazoa > Chordata > Mammalia > Primates > Cercopithecidae > Macaca > Macaca mulatta. The sequence continues at coordinate 7,209,828 of NC_133425.1, read as the reverse complement.
TTCCTCAGGGTCCAAATAACAAAGAAAAAATGTCCACAGGCTTAAAATTGCACAGTCACGTCTGTTGCATTCTATTAGAAAAATGAAGTTACAAAGTCAGCGAAAATTAAAGGACATGGGAAGCAGACCCCACCCCTTAGTGAAATAGGCTGTAGAATTTTCCTGGTTATAGGGAGGGATGGAGAATCAGGGACATTTTGCAACTTGCCACAGAGACTGAGTTTATTGTAATGGTAGCTATGCAACATGACCATCACCATCAGCAGCAGCAGCCTAGTAATTTTAATATTCGAAGTTACTAAGCCACTCATCTCGAGAATGTGGACTGGAATAGGCCAAAATTGAAATTCCATCAACACAGATCAGTGAGAGCCACTCCAGAGGAGAACGGGCTCCAGACACTGCTCTAGCTCAGGTTATGGGACAGTTAGTAGTTTCATTTGTTTCCAGAAAGCTGGCTACAAACCTGAAAGCTGTGTACTTCCCAGGAAGACACCAAGATAGGTAGAATATTCCAGAAGGAATATTTTGCTTCCAGGTTTTCTGGGTAAAGTACGGAAGCAAAGAAAAGAAAAGGAGAAGAAAAAGAATGAAAAGGTATATAGGTGTTTCAGTTTTTGACCAGAATGTTAGCAAAAAATAAATATTCATGTGAAATTATCTTGATGGATTAAAAACAGATACGCCAAAATTAACTGTGATTTAAATTAATAACTATTCAAACTAATAACCAAAATAACTTTATGGATATTACTTCTGTTACAACATATATCTGACATCAATAAGAATTGAGTCAACTGAAAATCACATTTTGTAATACATATGTAAGCATGTATACATGTATATATAACCATATATAATTTACATATACTATAAATATATATTTGTATAATATATAGGTATATATTTTATATATAGATTATATATATTTGTACATATTTATAGTTATATGGAGATATGTAACTATATATAACTGTGCTAGTTACATGTAAATATGTAACTATATATATATTAAAGTTCTATATGTAGCTATATATTAAACTGTATCATATAGTTACATATAAATATGCAACTATATATCATACAGTTATATAGTTATATATAACTATAAAACTATATATCATATAGTTGCCTGCAAATATTTATCTATTCCCTGCTAAAAAATTCCTACTTATTCCAGGGGCTTTTCCTTAACTCTTCCAACAGAAATAAATGTGTGCCACTAGAACTCAACACTTGGTTCCTGCCTCTACCCTAGAATGTAATGGCATGGCATTTGCTTTATGGCAGGTAGAGTTCTTCAGTTCTCTGAGGACAGGGACACCATCTTCTCACTTCTGTCTTTCCAGTGTTTGCCAGGTTTGTTCACAAAGTGATGCCTTTGCTTCTGTAAATCCACGCACTATAGGAAAAGCTGTACAACCTCTCGTGTTCTTTCCATAGATAGTTCAGGGGACTCCAGAGAACACAATTCCAGGACATAGCAAAAGGCAGGATTGGAACATTTTCAGGCAACATTCTGGCCTCATTTATCAACTATCCAGACTAGACTTCAGTCCTGACAATAGGTCTATGATGCAGACAGACCAGATTTTATCCCCATTTGACGGATGAGAAAACTAAGGCTCAGAGATATGGAGTAAAAGGTACACTGACACTGATTATATAGCACCAGAAATATGTAAGTGAAAAACAGATGTTTGCAGTGGTCTACAGTCCCTTGAGATGAAGGTAAGCCTGGTCAAGACCCCCAGTCGCAAAGCCCTCTGTGAGATCTTTGATCCCCAGATGGCTGGCTTTCTGGGGATCACCTCTGCTTTGCAGCTCTCATGTTGGCATGGGCTGTCTCTGCTGCAGAAACCATTGACTCTTGTATGAAACTCAGCTCTTTTCTCCATTTCCAATAGAAGCCCCATTTATACACAGTATAATGATCTAGGTGAGATAGGAAGTTGAGTGGAGAATGAGCACACAATTACAAGTTGAAAGGCACATCCTTGTTCTTACAATGTTCATCATCCACCACCAATCTGACCTGCATCTCCACCTCTTTCTGTGCCTTCCTCTCTCCCTGTCTTGGTCTAGAGCAAAACACATCAGTCTCCTTGACACGGGCAGAGGAACTTGGTCATTCTCTTGCATTAACTTGGCTCTTACAGGACTCTTTGCAGTCTCACTGTCCTGCCTGACTATTTTTCCAAACAAAATTCTCCTAATGGCCAGGTCCAGTGGCTCCTACTTGTCATTCCAGTACATCGGGAGGCTAAGGTAGGTGGATCACTCGAGGTCAGGAGTTTGAGACCAGTCTGGCCAACGCGGTGAAACCCCATCTCTACTAAAAAACAAAAATTAGCTGGGCGTTGTGGCACACGCCTGTAATCCCAGCTACTCAGGAAGCTGAGGCACGAGAATCGCTTGAACCTAGAAAGCAGAGGTTGCAGTGAGCCGAGATCATGCCATGGCACTCCAGCCTGGGCGACAGAGTGAAACTCTATCTCAAAACAACCACCACCACCATTCCTCCCTAGGAAGGCTTATGGTGCCAGCTGCTACCATCATATAATTTTTACCGTATATTTCCACTCTTGACATAAAAAAAAATGGGTTCAGATCAGTTGAAGGAATGGAGTAAGCTTCAAAATGGAATACTGTGAAGCTTGCAGGGATACAGAATGAAGGCCCTGAGGACCTCCAGGGGAGGTTGGTTGAGGTAGAGCTTTGTTTGTACATCTGCAGCCATTATACCTTCGTGAATTCAGCCAACAACCAGGATATCCAGTGGGGCATTTAGAACCATGGCCACCCAAAGTAGGCAGCATAGGAGATAAACTAGCCATTGGATCTGGAGAATTGAACTGTAAACCTGGCCCTGCCGCCAAGTAGACCACGCTCTTGGTCTTTGATGCATGTCATTTATTTCTTGTATTCTGTTGCTTTAATATTTGGGAACCTTGCTGACTCTGGAGGGACTGCCCTTCCTAGGGTCAGCTAATTCCTAGAGATTAGAAACAAGTCCTGTGTAAGTGTGCATTTCAAATACAAGCCAGTCAGTCCAGAGGCCAGATCCCCCAACTACCTCCTCTATCCCACTCTCACACTCCAGGCCACGGGCCACCTGTCCTAATCACCCTAATCATCATCCATTCCTTCAACTGATCTGAACCCAATTTTTTTTTTTATGTCAAGAGTGGAAATAGATGGTAAAAATTATATGATGGTAGCACTGGCATCATAAGCCTTCATAGGGAGGAATGGTGGTGGTGGTTGTTTTGAGATAGAGTTTCACTCTGTCGCCCAGGCTGGAGTGCCATGGCGTGATCTCGGCTCACTGCAACCTCTGCCTCCCAGGTTCAAACGATTCTTGTGATTAGGACAGGTGGACAGTGGTACCGAATCAGGTACCAGACAATTAAGAACAGCCCCTATGCCCCAGAGCTCTCTGACATTATTCAAACCAGCCATTCCTAAACCTCCTTATGCTGCCTGCCTGATCCTTACACAGAAACCACAATACAGGCTACTGGCCACAGTCCTCCTTCCACCCTCTCCCACATGCATGATGGATCCTCGTGTGTCTCCATGTGGCCCCATGTGGCACGGCCTGCCCCCTCCTCTTGGGGACATGAGTAACAATCTTTTCAATAGCAGATACTTCCTGATCTGTTAACCTCACTATAGCTCAAATTTTCCATTTTTTAGATGGTAGGGGATTGGTCAGGGTGGTGGGAAAAATTATAAAGATAAAGTTATAGGAAATAGACATAAGTCTTCTTGGAAGGCCGGGAGGTTTACATAGCTTCAGTAAAAGATTTGGCTGAAGGTAGCTGAATTCTCTTAAAAGCTGAGGGCATAGATAGTTGTTTACTCATGTGGTCCTAAGACTGACCTTTGATCTTCTGTGGATGCAGGACTGATCTCTCTAGGGGAGGTCAACCAGATTAACGACCCACAAGTATGTTGACTCAAAACCTTTGTCATTAAATCTGTGCTGAATAAATGCCCACAGGGCCAGCGAGTCTGTGTGCGGCTGCCACAACTCTTTCTGTGAGTGGCCCGGTTCCCGGTCTGCTCTTTCACTGCATATCAGTGCCTGAGTATGTTATTCATCCATCATGCAGCCTGAGTCTGCGGGTCAGTCCCCCGCACTAATTAATTAATTAATTGACATGTCATAATGGTACATAATTATGGGGCATGTCCTACATTTCCATACATACAATGTGTAGAAATCACATCAGAGTAATCAGCATAACCATCTTCTCAAATATGTATCATTTCTTTGTGTTGGGAACATTGGATATTCTCTTCTATTTTAAAACACTTGGCGGGATCTGTCCCTACTGCAGGCCTCAGTCCCCTGATTGGCAACCTGGGTCGTGGACTAGGCCAGGCTATCTTGGCTTCGCTCTGATGTCTTGTAATTCACATCATACTTTTATGTATTTCTTTAAGTGGACTCAGTTTTTAAAAGAAAATAATAGATTTAGAAAGGAAGCTTTACATAAATGCAAAATCCATACCAGCTGCCATAAAGAATAACCATAAAATAAACACAAAAGATATAATCGACACAATGACCTGGGTACCACTGTCTTTCCAAGGCTCTGTGCCTCTTTGTAGTAAAGGGAAGCTGGGGAGCTTTGGAGAGGCATTAAAGCTGGGCTTACACCCATCTGGGCCTTTCTCCCTACAGGGTCTGAGAAATGGGAGGCCAATGAAACAGCAGTATGTTCCTTACACGGAGCTCCTGCAGATGATGTCACGCCGTGTCCACATAAAACCACCTTGTGGCAGCAACATGGATGGGGCTGGAGGCCATTATCCTTAGTAAACTAATGCAGGAGCAGAAAACCCAAATGCCACATCTTCTCCCTTATAAGTGGGAGCTAAATGATGAGAACTCAGGAACACAAAGAAGGGAACAACAGACACAGGGGTCTACTCCAGGGTGGAGGGTGGGAGGAGGGAGAGGAACAGAAAAAATAATTATTGGGTACTAGGCTTAGTACCTGGGTGATGAAATAATCTGTACAATGAACCCCCATCACATAAGTTTACCTATATAACAAACCTGTACACGTACCCACAAGCCTAAAATAAAAGTTAAAAAAAAAAAAAAAAAAAACACCTTGTGGCCACCAGTCCTCCCAGACTTCATTATTGAAAACACTGAGCTCATTAATCTTCTACCCCAAACTCTACATGGTATTTCAGGGCTTTGGGCAGAAAGGCCCAGAAAGAGAACAATCAAAGCCTAACTCCCTATCCATTATGAAAACATAATAAGGTCTGCTAGACCCAAGACAATAGCTTGGCCTTCCTAAATGGCAATTTCTGTTTTTCTGTGTGATCGTTCCTAAGTCACTTTTCCCTCCAGGAGCATCCGGTTTTGCATCAGTAAACCAAGGAGATCCAACCCCGACGGTCCCTGTGATCCTAAAGAGATCCCTCAAAATGGGCCAAGGATCAGGCTAACATGTCAAAGCTGCCCTGGCAGGATCCCTGGTACATGTGTGCATAAGAACACACGAACACTCCCCCACTGGCCTCAATTTGCCTCAGGGACACCGAACAGGAATTGCATGTAGTCATCAATTGACTCCCCTCGACTTGGTTTGCTGCTTTTTCTAAATAACAAGACCCTGGCAACATCAGAACCTCGCAACAATCTTTATTAATGAAGCTCCTGGCGCCGTGCGGAGAAGACACAGGCAGCGTATGCAAACGTGCTAAGGAAATTATTTCTATCAGCTCCAGCTATTTGAAAGCAATTGAAGAGTTTCCATTTGAAGAAAAAGTAATTTTCCTGATGTGAGTTTCCAGAGCTGTTTGTCTGCCCCCACCTAAGGCTGCTGCAGCTTCCTCGGCTCTGGGCTTTCTACATTTTATTAAACCACAGCTAAGTGGCGTCATGCTGTTAAAATATTGTGTCGCTTTTTAAAGTGATATCATTACCTAATAATTTTGAGAGCTTTACCCTTTTTTTTTTCTTTGCCAGGAAGGGAAATGGACCAAATGGCTTGGCACTGACACAACCGTATGGGGGCAGGGAGTGGCGGGTGTGGGGCACGGGGGCCAAAGAGCAGGGAGAACCAAGTACCTGAGGTCGCGTGGGAAATGAGTACGTGAATTCTTCAGCATCCCACGTTTACAGAGAATTGGGAAGAGATGTGAAATGCAGGTAAGACCAAAGCAACTCCTGACCGCAGAGGTGGATTTTCCATGACATTGCTGAAACGGACCTAATTTTATATACCTAATGTTACAATCATAATTTTGTTTCTTTTACTTAAAGAGTGTGCTTGTTCCCTATTGCTGCAGAACAGATCACGACAACCTTAGGAGCTCAAAACAACACTCACTCACTCGCTCACAGTTCTGTAAGGGCAGATGTCTAGCATGGCGCGCCTGGGGTCTCTGCTTAGAGTCCTACAAGCCTGACATCAAAGTGTCGACCTTGCTGAATTTTCATCTGCAGGTGCTGGAGAAAAATCTGCCTCCATGTTCATTCCCATTGTTAGGAAAATGCAGTTCCTTGAGGTTTCAGGACTGAGGCTCTGTTTTCCGGCAGCTGTCAGACAAGGGCAGCCCTCAGTCCTACAGAACTGTTGTATTCCTTACGGCATGGCCCTTCCATCTTTAAACCAGCAATCGTGCATCAAATCCTTCTCACTGATCTCAACTTCCTCTTTTTTGACCAACAGCAGAAAATTCTCTGCTTTTAATGGGCTGGTGTGATTAAGCCAATCCCAGCCAAATCATTATTCCTCTCTTAGGACCAACTATGCCATATATGGCCAGGCACGGTGGCTCATGCCTATAATCCCCAACACTTTAGGAAGCTGAGGTGGGAGGAACTGCTTGAGCCCAGGAGTCCGAAACCAGCCTGGGCAACATAGGGAGATGTACAAAGTGTACCAAAAAAAAAAAAAAAAAGAAAATTAGCTAGGAGTGGTGGTGCATACTTGTTGTCCCAGCTGCTTGGGAGGGTGAGGTGGGTGAACTGCTTGAGCCCAGGAGGTCAAGGCTGCAGTGTGTTAGAACCGTGCCACTGTACTCCAGCCTGGGCGACAGAGCAAGACCTACGCCACATGACAATCTAATCACAGGAGTAAAATCCATCGTATTCAAGTTCCAGGGAATATTCAGGGTGTGTGCATGAGACGGGTAGGGAATCTCAGGGGGCATTTCAGGATTCTGCCTACACAAAGAAGGGCTCCAAACTGTGTAAGATTCAGGACCCACAAAACTTGAGTCTCCTTCCACCTGACCTGTTTGCTCCTGGAAGCTCTCACCTGGACCATTTGATATCAGGTCTTTAACGTCCTTTCAGACCCAGCTGCTCAAAGACTTACCTAACTGCCTACACATTAAGTCAGAATGTGGTTGAGCATGCAGAGCTACGGTGGGCATCTGTTGCTTTTTCTGCCTGGAAACCACTCTCCGTCTCTGTTAACACCTGCCTGATCTTCCTTTCCCGTCAAACTTTTCTCCCACTTTAAGTCTCTGTGGTTCGGCAAAGGGCCCATCTCCACCTCCAGATATGGCCAAGTGAGATTGCTTTGTTAATTCAGTCCCCTTTTCCCGCACCTTGGTCTCAGCGTTAAGTATGAGAATAGTTAAATGACCCATGGTGGTCAGTAGGAACACAGGTGGAATCCACCAGAAAGGCACTTTTTCTTTTTCTCACTGAGGCTATGAGCAATAGGATGATTGATGTGGTTGGAGCTCAAGGGGTAACCAGGTGGACCCTAATAAGGAAGCCAATACAAAAAAATAGCCCTAGTGCAGAGAGCAAGAGCTGGGTACTAAAGACAACATCTAAGTTTTTGGTCCTACTGAGCCTGAAGTTAGACTACTCTTGGACAAATAAGTTTGTTTCTCATCTATCCATCCCTCCATCCACCCTCCCACCTAACCATCCATGCATCCATCCAAGCATCCATCCATCCACCCTCCCACCTGCCCACCTACCCATCCTCCCACCTACCCAACCATACATCCATCCATGCATCCATCCACCCTCCCACCTACCCAACCATGCATCCATCCATGCATCCATCTGTGCATCCATCCATCCATGCATCCATCCACTCTCCCACCCACCCACCTACCCGCCCTCCCACCCACCCAACCATGCATCCATCCATGCACCCATCCATTCATCCGTCCATCCATCCACCCTCCCACCTATCCAACCATGCATCCATCCATGCATCCATCTACCCTCTCACCTGCCCACCTTCCCACCCTCCTGCCTACTGATCCATGCATCCATCCATGCATCCATCTACCCTCCCACCCGCCTACCTTCCCACCCTCCTGCCTACTGATCCATGCATCCATCCATGCATCCATCTACCCTCCCACCCGCCTACCTTCCCACCCTCCTGCCTACTGATCCATGCATCCATCCATGCATCCATCTACCCTCCCACCCGCCTACCTTCCCACCCTTCTGCCTACTGATCCATGCATCCATCCATGCATCCATCCACCCTCCCACCCACCCAACCATGCATCCATCCATGTATCCATCCATGCATCCATCCACCCTCCCATCTATCCAGCTACCCACCCTCCCACCTACCCATACATACATCCAAGCATCCATCCATCCATTCTTCTTTCTTTTAGCTATTTGGTGTTGAGTTTCTGTCACTTATAATCCCAAGATTAACACAGATGCCTCTGGAGCCAGCCTGTCTCCCATCTTTCCATTCAACTCTCACAAATGCAAACCCCATCCCAGCCCCCATTCTCCAGTTGTACTGAAATGCAAGCCATTCCACCTTCCTTCTTCAGTCACTTCACTCACTCACCTGCTTCATAGTGCATCCATCTTTCTCCTTCCCTGACCAGCCACATTGTGCCTGGCTCAAAGCACGCCTGTTCTTGACAACTTCCCACCCTCCCCACCCTCATTAAGAATTAATTCTCTCCTTTTCTGGACTCTCAGAAGACTCTGTTTGTATCTACTTACCTTCTAGCCAACTCCCTTGCCTGTTCTTAGTGAGTTCTGTTCACATCCCATCCCAGGTGTGGCACATAGCAAGTGACTAGTAATGCAAGTGTGTAAACGTATCATTATTCCCATTTTAACATAAAAGGAGCAGATGTTCAGGGAGGTTCAATCAGACCAATCTGACACCAAAGTCTACATTTGCAACCACTATGAAGTCTTTCACTTTATTATTATGATTCATATTGTTACTAGCATTAATACTAAAAATAACTACATATATGGAACATGGAACTTTTGTCTTGCAGTATAGTAAGAGGTAATTTAAATAGATTTTGTCCTTTAATCTTCAAAGACACTCTAATGTCATGCTGTCTTATAGGAGAGGAAACTGAGTCCCAGAGGAGTTTGATGATTGCTCAAGGTCATAGAGCTAGAATTTGAATCCAATTCTCTTTCCAGAACCATCATTCTCAGACATTACATTTAGAATGCTTGGAGAGAGAGAGGGGGAAAGAGAGAGAGAGAGAGTAAGGGAGGGAGGGAGGGAGGGAGAGAGAGAGAGAGAAAAAAGAGAAGAGAAGAGAAGAGAAGAGAAGAGAAGAGAAGAGAAGAGAAGAGAAGAGAAGAGCTGTGCTTAAGACTGAACTTGAATGTGAGCCTAAGTAAGAACTTGAACTTGCTGAGACCTGTGCATTCAACCTCAGAGACCCCTTAGAAAGTGGCACGGAGGTGCTGGTGGAGTGGTGAGAAGGCCTACCAGGAGGCAATGCCCCTTCCCTGTCCGCTTCCCAAGACTACTGCCCCTGGATCCAAAGCAATGTCTGTGTCAACATTTCCATTTTTAATCACCCAAGCCAGTCAGTCTGGACTGTGTGTTTAAATAGGATTTTCTTTCTTTCTTTCCTTCTTTTTTTTTAAATTGGAAAGACGCTTTAAACACTTTGAAAGTGGCCTTAGGGACCAGCTCCCAGCATGATCTGCAACCCCTCCTTTTGAGGCGAGCGTCCCTGCAGCCACATCTCGAGCTCTGTTTTCAATTACAAAAGCTTGTTTGAACATGGGCTGTCACAGAGGCTGTTCAAACAGGCTTTTGTAATTGAAAAGAAGGAAAAACAAAAGATTTCTAACCTTCCAAAGCCAGGATGGGAAAGAACTGGTCAGACATCTGTGGAACCAAAATGGTAGCCCACAATACCGGGATTGAGGCAGCCAAGAAGGCATTTCAGGATTTTTTTTTTTTTTTTTTTTTTTGGCAGAAGCACAGAGAGTGAAAGCAGCTAGGACCTGGTCAGCATTGGCTCTGGTATAAAGTTACAGGGCCAGAATCTGATAGCAGGAAGGGATGTGGGGGCAGGAGGAACATATAGTGATATTCACCAGTATTACCCAACATAATAATTTTATTTTAAATTGACAAATTATAATTGTATATGTTTATGGGGTACAACGTGATGTTTTGATACATTTATACATTGTGGAATGATTAAATCAAGCTAATTAGCACATCCATCATCTCTCATACTTTTGTTTTTTAATGGTGAGAACGTTTAAAATCTATGCATGACTGGGTGTGTTGGCTCCTGCCTATAATCCCAACACTTGGGAAGGCCAGGGCTGGAGGATCATTTGAGGCCAGGAGTTTAAGACCAGCCTGAGCAACATAGTGAGACCTCTGTCTCTACAAAGAATTAAAAGACTAGCAAGGTGTGGTAATCTCAGCTATGCAGGAGGCTGAGGTAGGAACACTGCTTGGGCCTAGGAAGTCAAGGCTACAGTAAGCCATGATCACACCACTGTTCTCCAGCCTGGGTGACAGAGCAATACCCTGTCTCAAAAAAATAAAAAATAAATAAATAAAAATAAAATCTATTCTGCTATTTCAAAATATACTTTATAACTAATGATAGTCACCATGCCCTGCCATAGATCAACTAAAACATATTCCTCTTGTCTAACCAAAACTTTATTCTGTCTCACCGACAACCTCCAGCTCCTGTCCCAGCCTCTAATAAATAATAAAAAATAATAAAATAAAATCTATTTATTCAGTTATTTCAAAATATACTTTATTACTAATGATAGTCACCATGCCCTGCCATAGATCACTAAAACATATTCCTCCTGTCTAACCAAAAGTTTATTCTGTCTCACCAACAACCTCCAGCTCCTGCCCTAGCCTCTGGTAACCACCATTCTACTCTCTGTTTCCAGGAGTTTGATGTTTTTAGATTCCACATACAAGTGGGATCATGTAATATTTGTGTTTCTGTGCTGAGCTTATTTCACTTAGCATAATGTCTTCCAGGTTTACCCATTTTGTCACATATAACAGAATTTCCTTCTTTTTCAAGGCTAAATAGTATTCCATCATATATATACACCACACTATTTTTACCCATTCATCTGTTGCAGGACACTTACACTGATTCCACATTTTGACTATTATGAATAGCGCTGCAATGAACATGAGACTGCAGATATCTCTTTGATATATAGATTTCATTCCCTTTGGATATATACCCAGAAGCACTATTGCTAGATCACATGGTAGTTCTACTTTTAGTTTTGCGGGGAACCTCCACACTGTTTTCCATCATAGCTGTACTAATTTACATTCCCACCAGCAGTGTACAAGCGTTCTCTTTTCTCCACATCCTTACCAATACTAACCTTTTGACTTTTTGATAATACCTAAGGTAATGACCTTAGATCATTCGTACATAGAGTGTCAAAAGCCACTGGTGCCTAGAGTGAGAAAGTAATTTCATTTCCAATTTTCTTGCAACATTTTGGAATTCATCAAGCAAAAAGTCTGTTTGCTACACATATATATATATTTAACTTCTAATATATTTGTATCTCCTTTTTAACAAAGACAGAGTGAGTCTCATACTTGGAGCCTTTTAGGAATCTGGATAGAATTTAGTAACACTGTTTTACTTTCATTGGATTTTAAGAAAAATAATCACAGTTTCCAATTAAAATAAATTTCAGTTAAAATGGAATCAATTTAAAATATTAAGTGAATAAGAGAGCTAGGGTATAAGCATACGGCATAAATCATTCTGGTATTTGGAACTGCCAAAATAAATAAAGAGGTTTGTGGAAAAGTACAGTTCGGGACACGGGTTTGATGGCTAAGACCGTGGATTATAGTGAATGCATGCATTCACATCCCAACTCTACCACCTACTAGCCTTCTCAAACTCTACAAACTTCAGTTCCTTCTCTAGAAAATGGAGCTCATAAAAATACCTGACTAAATAGGTTGCTCTGAGGATGTATCAGATAAGCAATCACTCAGTTACTGTTTTCTATTATTGTTAAAAATAGGCTTAATGTTTCTCAAACTTAAATAATGTGGGGACTCCCTTCAGAGGAAAAGCAATTCTCATGAATCTACCCCGTGGGTAAAAATTGTTACAGACCCCAAGTCTTCAGCTAAGAATCCAATTTGTAAACCATGGATCCAGCATTGCAAAAATAAATAACAAAGAGATTGAGATTTAGGTGATTTTTCTAAGGTCACACAACGAGTTATGAGTCCGAGGTGTAGTAGAATCTAAATCTCCTTCTGCTAGTGGGCTACGGTCACCTTGGTGTGGGATAATGATTGTGAGGTCTGGACTGCTCGTTGCAGGACTTCCGGCATCCCTAACTCCTGCCCTGCCTACACTAGATTCCAAAAGCACCCCCCAGTCAGCTAACAACTTCAAATCTCACCACATTTTCAAAGACTCCCCAGGAAGGTGATTAAGAACAGCCAGTATCCCCGTTCCAGCCCCAACCCTTCTCCGATACACCAATTTTTATAAGTAGGATTTCCAGTGAGAGATACAGCGTTCCTGAATGCAGGCAGGAGACTCAGATAGACCTGGGTTTTGCCAAAGTGTCATATGGGTAATTATACACAGATCTCATTTTAAATAGTATCAGATTTAAAAGGGATGCATCATTCTCAAGCTTTTACCTTCCCTTTTCACTGGGAGAGATAACAATACATCTTTGAGTGGTCTGATATTTACATAACGGCTTACCTTTGCTCCTCCAACTCCCAATTAACAGAGTTGGAACATCACCCAAGTGAGCAAGGGAACCCTTGAGGGGTAGTCTGACTGCTACCCCACCTGTAGGAAACAGAGGACCATAGATAGTAGGAAAGGTAAAGAAGGCAACTGCACGTTTAGTCTATGCAGATATGAGCTTGGCCCATCAGGTTTAGAATTTCAATTTGTGGTAGTGAAACACTCTCCAAGGTAGCAGCGCTGAGAGGGGCTTACGTAGCTGTTTGGAGGTTTATACCGATGTGTGAGCAGAGAAAGCTCCTCTTCAGGAAAGAGGGTGGAAGAGACCTGAGAGACTGAGGAAAAAACCTGGTTTTACATATATAATTATGTATAGTTTTATGTAATTAAATATTATAGTATAACATAATATATATTATATACACTATATATATAGTATAACATAATATATATATGTATATTTGTGGTAAAATACACATAACATAAAATTCACTATGTTAATCGTTTTATAGTGTACGATTCAGCGGCATTTAGTACATTCACAATGTTAGGCAACCATCACCACTATCTTCTTCCAGTAATGTTCATGTTCAACCACTAATCATGTTCATGTTCCACTAATCATGAACCACTAATCACGTCCAAGTTTATGTTCAACCATTAATCTACTTTCTGTTTCCATGGATTTTCCTGTTCTGGACACTTTTATAAATGCAATCATAGAGTAAGTGTTCTTCAGGTTTAGTTTTTCCTGCTAAGCACGGTATTTTCAAGGTTCATCTACATTGTAGCTTGGGTGAGAACTTCATTCCTTTTCGAGGCTGAATAATATCCCACTGTATGAGTAGATGGTATTTTGTCTGTTCACTTGCTGATGGACATTTTGTTTGCTTCCATCTTTTGGCTCTTGTGAATGGTACAGCTACAAGCATTTGTATACAGGTAGTAGGGACTGGACTCAGGGGCAGGGAGCTTAATTAGGTCAAGGGAAGTTTGTCTGCAGAGGTATCGGGGTCTGAGGATCAATACTTAGGAGAGCACAGGGTTGATGTGGAAACAGGGAGGGTAGGAGAATATGGACGACAAGCTTCAGTGGGTGTCTGTTCTAAAAGGGATCAGATAACAGGATGACCCTCCATTTCTAACTAAAAAAGCCAAGGAAGAAGAATAGGAAGGTCCCTGCACCAACTTAGGGCACTGTGTTGTGGTTTTACCTAGAAAAAGCTCTAGTTTTTACTGAGCTCCCAGTCTGCAAAAGAGGATCCAGTCAGACTTCACTCCCCAATCCCTGGGCCCCACAGCATCACATCCATCCTCAGGAAGGAAGACAGTATCTGGAGACATGACGATGGAAACAAAAAGTCATGAAGATAAGACTCACATGGTCAGAATGATTCCTGGGAAGGCAGGTGTCTTAGTTCACTTGTGTTACTATAAAAGAATACCTAGGCTGGGTAATTTAAAATGAAAAGAGGTTTATTTAGCTCATGGTTCTGCAGGCTGTACAAGAAGCATGGCACCACTATCTGTTTCTGCTGAGGGCTTCGGGCTACTTCTACCCATGGTGGAAAATGAAGGGAGTTGGTGAGTACAGAGATCACAAGGCAAGAGAGAAGGCAAGAGAGAGAGGGAGAAGGCGCCAGGCTCACTTTAACAACCAGCTCTCAAGGGAATGAATAGAGAATTCATTACCCACCAACCCTATTCACCTGCCAGGGAGAACATTAATCTATTCATGAGGGATCCGCCCTCATGACCCGAACACCTCCCATTAGGTCGCATCTCCAACATTAGCAATCAAATTTTAACATGAGGTTTGGAGGGGTTAAACATCCAAATTATAGCAGTAGATATATTAGTCCGTTCTTACACTGCTGTGAAGAAATACCCGAAACTGGGAAATTTATAAAGGAAAGCGGTTTAATTGACTCACAGTTCTGCATGACTGGAGAGGCCTCAGGAAACTTACAATAATGGCAGAAAGCAAAGGAGAAGCAGGCACCTTCTTCATGGGGTAGCAGGATGGAAGGAGTGCAAGGAGGGGAAATGCCAGGTGCTTATAAAACCATCAGATACCATGAGATTCAGTCACTAGCATGAGAACAGCATGGGGTACACTACTCCCATGAGCCAATTACCTCTACCTGGTCCTGATCTTGACATGTGGAGATTATGGGAATTACAATTCAAGATGAGATTGTGTGTGGGAATACAGACAAACCATATCAGTAGGAAAACCAGGAAGGTTTCTAAGAATCAGGGAAAGGACAGGAAGGCATGATGGCTAAAAACTGGCTCTGGAGGCTGGGCATGGTGGCTCATGCCTGTAATCCCAGTACTTTGGGAGGCTGAGGTGGGCAGATCAGTTGAGGTCAGGAGTCTGAGAGCAGTCTGGCCAATGTGGTAAAGCCCTGTCTCTACTAAAAGCACAAAAATTAGCTGGGTGTGGTGGCACATGCCTGTAAACCCAGCTACTTCGTAGGTTGAGGCAGAAGAATTGCATGAACTCTGGAGGTGGAGGTTGCAGTCAGCCAAGATCGCATCGCTGCATTCAAGCCTGGGCCACAGAGCAAGACTCTGCCTCAAAAGGAAAGAAGGAAAGAAGAAAAGAAGGAAAGAAAGAAGGAAGGAAGGAAGGAAGGAAGGAAGGAAGGAAGGAAGGAAGGAAGGAAGGAAGGACGGACGGACAGACAAGACAAGAAAAGAAAGGAAAGGAAGGAAAGGGGAGGGGAGGGAAGGGAGAGGGAAAGGGAAAGGGGAAGGGGAAGAGGAAGGGGAAGGGAAGGAAGGGAAGGGAAGAAAGAAAAGAAAGAAAGAAACCTGGCTCTGGAGACAGATGATCTAGGTCTGAATTCACAATCTGTCCCCTGCTTTCTGTGAGCCTTCAGGGAGCTGCTGCAATCCCATGTGCCCCTGTCCCTGCTGGGGCTGGGGTTAATCATGAAGGCCCTCATTATTCAACCTCAGCCCATGGCATCCCTCTGACTCAGTGAGGCCCCTTCCAGCCTTGTTCCGAGGGTCCTGCACGGTCCCCACCACCCCCCATCCCCAATCACAAAGCCATAGCATTCTTCTTCTCTCTTTTTGTTAATTTAGAGTTTATTATTTTTCTTATTTAAATTGTAAATCTCTTCCCTGGAAGTCTCGCCTAAACTACCCTATTACCACTACATTAGCAGCCGTTTTTCCCCTCTGGTTACAGAATTTTCTGATCTCTCATATGCATCATTTGGTGCAGAGCAAAATTATCAGCTGCTCCAGCAAGCGGCGGGAGAGGTTAATGTGAAAACCATCCAAGGCCTTCTGGGGAGTCCCCTGGGAAGAGGCAAGGGGGGTGGAGAGACCTGGCTGAGGCTTTCTCTGTCCTCCACATCCCCTGTTCAACCTGGGAAGGAAGGAAGGAAGGAAGGAAGAGCCCATCACTTCCCCCACAGTTTGGGAGCATATCCAGGAAAAAAGGCAAAGTGCTGGTGTCTGCCAAGCCCAGTGGTTGCAATCTTTCAAAGGCTTGAATATTTTACACTTCCTTCTGTGGCTGGGCTCACATGCAGAATGGAGAGCGTTAGCCCCTGAATTCCAAATTTACTTTAAGTAATTAAACTCATTTATTTCCATCTGAATACACTGTGGGGTTGGAAGAGTTTATGGAAATCTGGGTAAGGAGAATGAATAGATAAATAAATTATATGAGGGTGGGTGGTTACTGATGGTGGGGATGTTAAATGGTTTAAACCAGCAACAGCTTTCTGCCAGAGTGGGCGGATGACTGTGCACCACAGGGACCCTTCACCTGGGTTCTGGGTCCAGCAGGGAGAGAGGGTGACCATTCAGAAGCACCTGCTGGGCCTGGGCTCTCCTCTGCCCTGAGCCGGGCCGGAACTTCCAATGCATTAGCCTTGCTCTAGCAAGACAAGGGGGTGAACAACGGCTATCCTTAGCTGAGACACCCTCCGTGCCACATCTCCTTGGGTCCCTTTTTCTTCTTCCCTTCCTCCCATCCATCCCTGTATGGTTTAGATGTGTGTCCCCTTTAAATCTCAGATCTCATGTCAAAATGTGATCCCAGTGCTGGAGGTGGGAGGTGTTGAATCATGGGGATGGATCCGTCATGAATGGCTTACCACCACCCCCTTGGCGATGAGTGATTTCTCGCTCTGAGTTCACAGTGAGAGCTAGGGCTTGGGGATTTGTTTTTTGAGACAGGGTCTTGCTCTATTGTCCAGGTTGGAATGCAGTGGTGAGATCATACCTCACTGCAGCCTTGACCTCCTGGGCTCAAGTGATCCTCCTACTTCAGCCTCCCAAGTAGCTGAGACCACAGGAGTACCTCACCATGCCCGGCTAATTTTTTTATTTCTTGTGGAGATGTTGCCCATTCTAGTCTCAAACTCCTAGCCTCAAGCGATCCTCTCACCTTGGCCTCCCAAAGTTCTGGGATTACAGGCATAAGCCACCATACCTGGCCTATCTGGTTGTTTAAAGAGCCAGGCTCCTCCTCTTCTTGCTCTCTCTTGCTCCCTCCTTCTCTTGCCATGTCATGCACTTGCTCTCCCTTTATCTTCCACCATAATTGGAAGCTTCCCGAGGCTTCCCCAGCAGCAGATTCTGGCACTATGCTTCCTGTACAGCCTGCAGAACCATTAGCCAATTAAACCTCTTTTCTTTATAAATTACCCAGCCTCAGGTATTTCTTTAGACCAAAGCAAGAACCACCTAACGCACTTCCTTTTCCTATTTCTCATCCCCTTCATTACCCTTCCAGAAATAGTCGCTTTTATCAATAGTCTTATCAATATCAGTGACTTGCTCCATTCAGAATCAATTTCATCTTGATGCCCTCATCAGTCCTTCTCAGTCAAGTCAGATAAGATTCTTTTCCTATCCGAATGCTTCCCTTACAACCTACTCCCCCCGCACATCCCGGGTACTTTGCTCCTACCTTTCATCAGATTCTGCCTTGCATCATCAGCAATTTATACAAAGATTGCTAGCCCTCCAAGAGGACAGGATGTGAACACCTGAGCCAGAAAAGAAAGACAATCTCTGGAGAATGCAGGCGAGAGAAGAAAAGCTCCAGGTCACGTCAGAAGCCTCACCGAAAGCTTATTATGAGCTAGAATGGGACTGGAGCTCTTCTTTCTCTAGCTTTTCCCCAGATCCCACTGCTTTCTATGGCCTTGGCATTCTCTGCAGTGCCTAGCATGATACCTATAGCCTAACAGGTGATCAGTAATATTTATGGAACTGCTTGCAATTTGGAAGGGCTAAGTTAGATTCCCACCAACACATCAGAGATGGAGCAGGGATTAGAATCAATGACTCCCATGATCCATGGAGTCTCCTGCTCAACATCACACGGGGAAGGGGAGAACAGGTTCCTCAGGTAGCCTTGCACGGCACGTGTTCATATTCCACCACTGCACGTGAAAACAGACAACTCCTGGCCGGGCGCGGTGGCTCAAGCCTGTAATCCCAGCACTGTGGGAGGCCGAGATGGGCGGATCACGAGGTCAGGAGATCGAGACCATCCTGGCTAACACGGTGAAACCCCGTCTCTACTAAAAATACAAAAATTAGCCGGGCGTGGTGGCGTGTGCCTGTAGTCCCAGCTACTTGGGAGGCTGAGGCAGGAGAATGGCGTAAACCTGGGAGGCGGAGCTTGCAGTGAGCTGAGATCCGGCCACTGCACTCCAGCCTGGGCGGCAGAGCGAGACTCTGTCTCAAAAAAAAAAAAAAAAAAAAAAAAAAAAAAGAAAACAGACAACTCCATTGGGCAGGAAGTATCTGTGCTTTTCCTTTAAAATCCTTCTGCTGATATATTTATTTTGTCCTTTTGATGGATTTTTTTAAATTGTAATGCTGAGCAGGAAGAATTTCCACCCAGGCCCTCGTGAAGGACATTTTAATTCCAGTTCAGATCCCACACCGACATCATTGTCGAGAGACAGCCTTGCATCTCAAGGACCAGGATCCTACCTGGGCACACTCCCTGTCTCCCCGCTGCCCCACTTTTGGACAAGGTCTTTTGACTGTCCCTGGAAGGGTGCTTCCTCCTCTGCCCAGTACAGAGCTGCCTGGGCTGTGGTCTTGAACCTAGGGAGCCAGGTCAAGGCTAGCACGGCAAACACTCGAAAAGCTGCGATCAGTTCCCCTAAACGTTAACAAATTGCCATATAACCCAGTAATTCCACTCCTAGGTATCTACCCAAGAGAAACAAAAAGAGGACCCCAAGCAGATCCTTCTACACAAACACTCAGAGCTGCTCTAAACAACCCAAAGGTAGGAACAGCCCAAATGTAGAGCCACTGACGAGTAAATAAACACAATAGGATTTCTCTACATACAGACTATTGTATGGATAATGTATAATGAAAAGGAATATGGCGGAATGAAATACAGTACTGCCTTCTATAAAAAGGAAGTACTAATATGGCCGGGCGCGGTGGCTCACGCCTGTAATCCCAGCACTTTGGGAGGCTGAGGCAGGCGGATCACGAGGTCAGGAGATCGAGACCGTCCTGGCTAACACAGTGAAACCTTGTCTCTACTAAAAATACAAAAAATTAGCCGGGCGCGGTGGCGGGCGCCTGTAGTCCCAGCTACTGGGGAGGCTGAGGCAGGAGAATGGTGTGAACCCGGGAGGCAGAGCTTGCAGTGAGCTGAGATCCGGCCACTGCACTCTAGCCTGGGCGACAGAGCGAGACTCCGTCTCATATATAAAAAAAGGAAGTACTAACATATGTTTCAGTATGGATGAACATTGAAAACATTAGGCTCAGTGAAAAAAGGCAGAGAGAAAGGGTCACATGCTGTAGGATTCCATGTATAGGAAATACCCAGCAAAGCAAACCTGTAGAAAGTAGATGAGAAATTTCCAGGGCTGTGGAGAAGGGGAATGTGGATTCACTCCTAATGGGTATGGGGTTTCCTTCGGAGAAATGAAAATGTTTTGAAACTAGATCAAGGTGGTGGCAGCACAACCTTGTGAATGCACTAAATACCATGGAATTATATGCTTTAAAATGGTTAACTTTATATACAAAATTTGCATAATCCCAGCACTTTGGGAGGCCAAGGCAGGCGGATCGCCTGAGTCAGGAGTTTGAGACCTGCCTGACCAACATGGAGAAACCCCGTCTCTACTAAAAATACAAAAAATTAGCCGGGTGTGGTGGCGCATGCCTGTAATCCCAACTACTCGGGAGGCTGAGGCTGAAGAATCACTTGAACTCGGGAGGAAGAGATTGAGGTGAGCTGAGATTGTGCCATGGCACTCCAGCCTGGGCAACAAGAGCAAAACTCCATCTCAAAAAAAAAAAAAAAAATTGCAATTAAAACAACAGCTCTGAGTTTTACTTTGGGCTTTCAGTAGGGTGACACCATGATTTATTGTCTAACTTGGACCGTGTTAGAGGTCTAATTCAGTGAAACAGGCATTAACTAGAACCATCCAGGGATCTATGGTCACCCTGGCCTTCACTGAAATGTCAGCAATTTGTACATTTTTTTCCTACATATCCGGATAAGAAGTATAAACACCACAACCAATATTCCAGGTACCTATGTGCTATCAGGTGACAGGCTGAAACTGCCTCAGCTCTCAGACACTGGGACAGGTGGATACATGATTCCTGCCTGAGAGGCATATTATCCCATGGTCGGGACCAGGGGCTAGACCCTGCAACGGGAAGTCATTTCAAACAGGGAAGAGTCACAATCCAGTTTGCATTTTATAATGATCATTCTGGTCGCACTTTGAGACTAGATTAAAAAACATATATGAGGGATCATGTGGTGAAGCAAGGGAGAGGTTATGTCAGGTATGCAGGTAAGAAACAGTGGATGGCAGCATGCACTGGGGACATGACCATTTCTGTGCTGACACATTTCCCAGGGCCCAGGAGAAAGGAGGCATGACTCACGTGGATATGCCCAGTGCAGTCCAGAGCTTGGGTCTCCTTCCTTCCCACCCACTGTGGCTCCCATAGGTGGGGTCAGAAACACCTGGGAATTCCCATCTTCTTTGACTGGAATCATTATGAGGTCCCAATCCGACAGATAATCTTGAGAAAATTACTTAACATCTCAAACTCTCTGTTTCTATAAAATGAAGATAAGTCCTGAAAGCACCAAATCTCTTAGGCTGTTGGGACGATTCAACGTAAGACGCACATAAAGTGCTTAGCGGAGTGCCTGGTGGTGGGCGCTTAATGGACTTATTAAGTATTATCCATTATGTTATTATCAATATTATCACGCTTCCATGGGCATGTTTTAAAACAGTGGAGCCCTTTAGTAAGTCTCTCCTCTGAGGTGTGGACTCAAAGCATGAGCGCTGGGATTGCAAAAGAGCCTGGCATCCCATGCTGCTTAGGAAGCAGTTGTCTAAAGTGGAGGAACAGGAATGAAAACTGACCCGTGAATTCCAAACTGTAGAGCAGGTTCAAATGGGGCCATGCCTGCAGGGTGGGGTGAAGGGAGAAAGGACGACTCAGTGGGAGCCCTTTTGACTCAATTCATCCCCATCCTAAGGGCACATGGGATGCAGGTCACATCACCTACATCAAAGGCAGCGGAGACAGCCACTAGCTCGTCCTGTGCACAGATGAATTCAGCCCTGAGGCCAGAGTCACCCAGGCATTGGGAAACCTGCCTTCCCCCATCAGGAGAGCATTTTCTGTCTTGGCTAATAGGATGTCGGTTCCCACTCTCTCCCAGCTCAATCCAGGGGTTGTGCCTTTGAGAAGTAAAGCTAATAA
The DNA here is from genome assembly GCF_049350105.2 of Macaca mulatta. Lineage (NCBI taxonomy): Eukaryota > Metazoa > Chordata > Mammalia > Primates > Cercopithecidae > Macaca > Macaca mulatta. Next base: position 7,188,078 of record NC_133425.1, on the reverse strand, counting down.
AACGGCAGCCCAGTGGAGTCAGAGATAAGCAGCTTAGTGTTGGGGGTTGCGCTGACTTGGCAGCTTTCTCACCTGACAACCACTTGTGGGGCTTCCGAAAAGGCAAAATGAGAATTCTCTCTCCCTTCTAGGAGGTCCTCCTTCTGCTTCCCCTGAAATTAGTTCCAAAGCTAGGAAGCAATGGAGGACCCAGCACCTCCTAATTATAAAGGGAAAATGGGAGGAAGGGCTGGGCACACAGGCCCCTACAAAAGCTTAAACAAGTGGTGAATAGGCAAATTTAGATGGAAGCAATGGTCAAGTAGAGGCCTTTTCCTTAAGACTTTTCTCTGAGATTCTTATGAGCAAAGAGATTGGGAAAGGAGGTAAAGACAGAAATAAGAGAGGGAGGAAGGGGAGACAGAGAATTAATACAATCTGATAGACAGTAAGACAAAAACAAATAGAAGATAAACTACAACAAAGGAGGGGGAATTAAGAATAATCTGAGAATTAGAGCTGTTATGGAGAAAGCTGTCTAACCTGTTATGGTGATGGGGAGAAATAGTCCTTTCATCTGGGTTTTATTGCTAGAGTGTCAGGGAGGCAGTTCAGACACCACATGAATTTTCAGACTTGGTCTCCTGCTTCAGGCTATCCAATGTCTTACATTTGTACTTGAGATAGAGCTTAAAATTCTTAATACAGTCTGTGGGAATCTGCACAATCCAATCTTACACCTACCAGGAGACAGGCATTACTAGCTGCTGTGAAGGCTGGAGAATTAAAACTGCTTCTACCAAGAAAGCTGTGTGCAGTTCACAGGGCAGTGCACTGAACAACTCTAAGCCCCATTATTCCCAATGTGATTATCATGAATTTTAATATGACATTTTATAAGGCTTATGATGGTAACATGTCATATTATAGTCTATGAACTTTTTTTTTCTTTTGATACTGAGTCTTGCCCTGTCACCCAGGCTGGAGTACAGTGGCATGATCTCGGCTCACTGCAACCTTCACCTCGAGGATTCAAGCAATTTTTGCGCCTCAGCCTCCCGAGTAGCTGAGATTACAGGCAAGCGCCACCATGCCAGGTTAATGTTTGTATTTTTAGAAGAGAGAGGTGTCACCATATTGGCCAGGCTGGTCTCAAACTCCTGACCTCAGCTGATCTGCCCACCTTGACCTTCCAAAGTGCTGGGATTATAAGCATGAGCCACTGTGCCCAGCCTGTCTTCTATAAACTTTTCTGACTACCTACTAAAAGTAGGTCCTCTCTGAAGGAACCCTGCCAGTCTCATTGACTCTCTGTTTTCTTAGCCCCAAGGAATAAGTAGGCACTGAATTGTTCATTTCTGAATGGATAAATGAACATCATTTAGGTACAAGTGTTGGGTGGCATGTTAGTGTCTAGAGTGCTTCAGCCATCTGTAGAATCTCAAAATATGGAAAGGATGCAACAGCCAGTTGAATTATCTTGACTCTATTCAAACCATGTGGAAGAAAATATCAATAGATGGAAAAGCAAAGACACAAGTCAAATTAGTGATGATCTTGGCCTTTTAGGATCTGTTCAATCATCAGAGGATGTAATAAGACGCTCCATCTATAATCTAGATACCTAGAAAAGACAAAGGGAGTTGGCAATAAAAAGGGTTGGAATGAGCAGCCTCTAAATCCACAGTGGTTTCCACCTCCTGTTGTTCTGCCCCTGTGTAATACCCTCCCTTTGGGTGTAGACTCAACACAGCAACTTACTTCTACCCAACACCATACAGCAAAAGTGATGGCACATCACAATAGTAGGCGAACCTTTTGTCATAGTCTCTTTTTTTGTTGTTGTTGACACAGAGTCTCACACTGTTGCCCAGGCTGGAGTGCAGTGGCACAGTCTCAGCTCACTGAAAGCTCCGCCTCCCAGGTTCATGCCATTCTCCTGCTTCAGCCTTCTGAGTAGCTGGGACTACAGGTGCTCGCCACCATGCCCATCTAATTTTTTGTATTTTTAGTAGAGATAGCCTTTCACCATGTTAGCCAGGATGGTCTCGATCTCCTGATCTTGTGATCCTCCTGCCTTGGCCTCCCAAACTACTGAGATTACAGGCGTGAGCCACCATGCCCAGCCTCTCTCTCTTTTTTGCCTTTTGTTCTCTCTCTCATCACCAGCTGCCATGTTGTAAGGGCACCCAAGAGTCTACAGAGAGGCCCACATGACGGTGAACTGATGCTGGCCAACAACCATGTGAGTGAGCTTACAAGCAGATCCAAGATCTGCCAACAGTTACATGAATGAACTTGGAAGGGGATTCTCTAGCCTCAGTCAGGCTTCAGATGAGACTGCAGCCCTGGCTGACAGCATACATGCAAACTCTCGAGAGATCTTGCACCAGGGGAAGCCAGTGAAGCTACTTCCCGATGTCTGACCCACAAAAAATTGGGGATAATAAATATTTGTTTTAAGTTGCCAAGTTTTGCAATACTTTGCTATGTAACAGAAAATAATAAACAAATGTGAGAACACATCTACTAGGCACTGCTAACTAAAAATGAAGACAGTTTTCCATGTTTCTCCTGGATTATTTTGGGGCCAAAACCTCCTTTCCTCTTGGCTGCCATCTCCAAATGAGACAACGTAGCTTGAAAGCTCCCAAGAGATCTCCTGAAAGTTGTGGGTTAATGCCTCTGTCCTTGAATCAAACAGACCTAGGTTTGAATCCTGATCCTGCAAACTGCAAGTTGGATGGCTCTAATGAAGTTCCTTACCATCGCTGAGCCTTGATGGTCCTCATGATGGAATAAGAGGAGTGATGGAGCCGGGCGCGGTGGCTCAAGCCTGTAATCCCAGCACTTTAGGAGGCTGAGGCGGGTGGATCACGAGGTCAGGAGATCGCGACCATCCTGGCTAACACAGTGAAACCCCGTCTCTACTAAAAATACAAAAAATTAGCCAGGTGTGGTGGCAGGCGCCTGTAGTCCCAGCTACTGGGGAGGCTAAGGCAGGAGAATGGCGTAAACCCAGGAGGCGGAGCTTGCAGTGAGCCGAGATCGCGCCACTGCACTCCAGCCTGGGCTACAGAGCAAGACTCCGTCTCAAAAAAAAAAAAAAAAAAAGAAAAGAAAAGAGAAGAGTGATGGAATATACCTTGTCCACCTCTTAGCACTGGTGTAAAGAAGAAAGATGTCATTCATACATCCAAAGTGCTCAGCATGGCATCTGCTACATGACAGGTATAAGACAATGTTAGGTGTTATCTTTACTTTTTCTCAAACCTTTAACAAAAGGCAGAAGGCAGAATTATTGGCGTTTTGGATGTGTTGCTGGAATGTTCAGAATATCATTCTTCTCGAGCGACGACCTGGTTATACACCTGTGTTAACCTGTTTTGCATCGCTACGAAGGAATACCTGAGAACTGGGTAATTTATAAAGAAAAGAGGTTTATTTGGCTCACAGTTCTTCAGGCTGTACAAGCATGGCTCCAGCGTCTGCTTGGCTTCTGGGGAGGACCTCAGAGAGCATTCAATCACAGCAGAAAGCAAAGGGGTGCAGGTGTGTCACACGGCAACGGAGAAGAAGCAAGAGAAACACCAGGCTCTTTGAAACGACCAGCTCTCACTTGAGTTCATTACTGCGAGGAAGGTACCAAGCCATTCATGAGGCATCTGCCCCCATCAACCAAACACCTTTCCCTAGGCTCTGTCTCCAACATTGGAATCCCATTTCCACATGAGATGTGGATGGGACAAATATTCAAACCATATCAACCCTGGTGTGGGTCCAAACAACCCACACGTGGTAGGGGTGGGGAGATAAATGAGTCACAATAAATAACTGTGGGATAAATAAGATGGTGTCATGCACCTGTGTGGGGCTTTCTACTTACTAAGCCAGGCCAACCTGTTATCCTTATCGTACGCCCACACACTGAATGTCTAGACAAAGAAACAGACGCTACGACATGCAGCTTGGAAATGTCAAGAGACTTGCCTAAGGTCACACGCGTGGCAATGCTAGAGTGTGAACTTAGACTTGGGTATTCTGATACGAAGAACAGCACTTTTTTCCTGAGTGACTTAAGTACATTAGGAAGTTGGCCGCCCCACCAGGCCAGCCGTCCTGCCTCCCCTCTGTTCTCCGGTCTGGAGGCCAGAACTGGACAAGCTCCTGGCACTCTCCCCATGGACCCATCCCTTTGTTATACTTTTCCTCATTAGAACTTCACTTTCATTGCCAAGCCGGCTCTCCTAATCTCGTGTCAACTCTGCCGCCTCTAATTATTTCACTGTAATTATTTTTTCTTAACAAAGGAGATAAAACTAATCATAACATCTTTTTTGTAAGCCTCCAAGAGTCATGCTTAAATTACTGCACTGATTTAAAAACCCCAGCAAGCAAATAGGAAATAATTATACTTTTATCTGGGTTATGGCTGGTGTTTCGCCAGATACCTACTAAGTTCTTGTGCAAAAACAAGAGGTCATAAGTAGAAAAATGACTTTGTCATAAAAGTCCTTCAACGTGCAATGTATCTTCCCTTATTTTGTGGTATGCTGGGACTGCAGTGAGGTGGGAGGAGCTGAGAGATCCCAGGTGTCCCTGACACATTACCAAACCACACTGTTCTCAGGGTAGATTCCTAATCTTTGATTAATGCAAAGCTGCTCAGCTTCTCCCAGGTGCAGCTAAATGCACAGGCATCAGTGGTACACAAAGTGAAAACAATGGCTAACATTTATTATTTGTCAATGATATGGTGAGCAGCGTTCTGAGAAACTGATAGGTCTTGCCTCATTTGACCACTATAAATGCCTAAGAGGTAACCTCAGCAAACCCCCTAATGGATGAAAAAAACTGAGGCTCAGAGGGGCTAAGTCACTTATTCAAAGACACAAAAGTTAGCAAATGGCAGAGATGGGTGTGAAGCTTAGGTGTGTCCATCCCCCAAATGCTTATTTTTTTTTTTTTCCACCAGTCTCTACTTTAGATAGCACTTGGGTGGAGCAGTGAGGATGGATGAGTCAGTGGATCATTATTTTAGAGGTTCTCCTTTGGCCTTCCTGTCTCCAAATTTCTCCCCATGAAGATGCCTACTAAGGTCTGAATGTTTGTGTCTCCTGAAAATTCATATACTGAAATCCGAATCCCCAAAGTGATGGTATTCAGAGATCGGGCTTTAGGGAGGGGATGAGGCCACGGGGGTGGGGCCCTCATGGTTGAGATGAGTGGTCTTATAAAAGAAGTTCTAGAGAGCTCCCTTTCCCCTCCCACCATACGCAGACATGGTGCAAAGGCACCACCTGCGAGCCAGAATGTGGACTCTCACCAGACACGGAATCTGCCTTCATCCTGGACTTCCCGGACTCCAGAACTGTGAAAAATAAATCTCTGCTGTTTAGAAGTGGCCGTGTTTGTGGTATTTTGTTACAACAGAGCGAGACAATGCCTCTGCACCCCCATCAGAACCTAGGAATGGGATTAGTGTGTAGTGCATGAACGAGGTGTTGAAGACTCACAATGCACACCAGCTCTTCTACAGCCGATCCCTCTGTGAGTGAAGAAAATGAACATGGACTCAATACTGTGGGGATGAAGCGTGAGATGCCAGGATGGTGCCCCCAGGGAAGCTGTGCTTATCGAAACAGCGAGAGGTCTCTAAAGATATGGCTGTGGCACAAGATAAGGGGAATAGGAACTTCAGCGCTTCAGATCTCCCACAAGTACCCAGTGAAAATCCCCATCAGTAATAAGTGTGGAGTCAAAACAGATGATGGAAGTTTTTCTGGGGGTGAAAAACAGACAGGGGACCCCAAGTGGGAGGTCCTAGAGAACAGGGTGGATCCACCAAGCCAAATGGGCTGCAAGATTTGTCTGCAGGTAGGACCTATGTCTGCCAAGCACCCCAGGCTCCCTCCATCAATGGCAGTCCACTGACAGACTACTTTAGTTTCTGTTCCCCTAGAACCAGATGCTAAGTCAAAGATCCAAGCACAAGTAGTTTATTTGGGGGATGATTACAGATAAGAGAGGTGAGAAAGGGGGCATGATTTGCATTATTAGCCAAATTACCACTCTGGGTATTTGAAGCTTGATTCCTGCGAGGAAACGCAGAGAGCAGAGTCAGTTATCCCACCCAGAGGATGAGGGATGTGGGGCGTTTGTACACCACCTTCCATCTGTCATGATACAGGGAGCTCTCCTGGGGGAGTGAATCCACCAGCACTTCCAGCCTGCATTGCACAAAGAGAAACTCAGGCGGGCAAAAACAAAAAGTTTTCAGGCAGAGATGCAGATTCTGGCAGCTTGAAGTTGGGTTGATGGGCATCCTACTGATAAAAATAGAAGTGGGCCATTGATGGAGAGACACAAAGCAAAGGCTGAGAAAACCTCACTTCCTTGGACCAAGAAGTCACCCTGGAAATCTCCTTCCCTGCCTCTGCGAGCCCTGCACCCACCCAACCCTCACACCTTCCTCCAGTCCAGTAACCACCAGGCCTCCTAAATCTTTCTACCTATCCCATCTACACAAGAAGAGATTCTCACAGTAGCCAGCCATTGTCGGGACTTTCCTGGCCATCTTTCATCCTGCCTGAAGGCAGAAGGATGGACAAATTGACCCTCCCATAAGTATTCTAAGCTCCAGAAGGGACATTCTTCCAGTCAAGAAGGCTCTGATACCTCCTAGAGGGTGCACTGAGTTTGGGGTGCTATGGAGGCAGGGAATGGGAGAACGTGCCCCTCTACGTGATGCTATGTGAAACTTCTCCCTGAGACTGGCCTGAGGACCAGGCTATACAGAGGCCTCCACCACTTTAGTTCTCTTTTCATTCTGAGAGCCTTTGGTGACCATTCTAGGTTGCAGGACAGAAAAGGCTTCATGAACCCCCACGTGATCAAGTTATCTCTGAGCAGGTTGGTGGAGGATTAAAAACAGGTTGCCAAAGATCTCTTCTCTTCTTTCTTTTCTTTCTCTTTCTCTCTCTCTGTCTCCTTCTTTCTTTCTTTTTTGATGAAGTCTCGCTCTGTCGCCCAGGCTGGCGTGCAATGGCACAATCTCGGCTCACTGCAACCTCTGCCTCCCGGGTTCAAGCGACTCTCCTGCCTCAGCCTCCTGAGTAGCTGGGATTACAGGTGCCTGCCACCATGCCCAGCTAATTTTTATATTTCTACAAAAACTTCACCATATTGGTCAGGCTGGTCTCAAAACTCCTGACCTCAAGTGATCTGCCTGCCTTGGTCTCCCAAAGCGCTGGGATTACTGTACCCGGCCAGGTTGCTAAAGATTTCAGGGCTCTGATGTCTTACCAGGACTGGGCTTGTTCCCCAGTTTGGTGAATGAGCCACTCAAAGCACCTGCCCTCCAGCAACTGAGCTGTCAAACAGACCTCAGGTAGAGATGCCCGGGAGGGAGGCTGCACAGTTAGGCTCTCCGGTGACTTCACTTATACTTAGGAGTAGAGAGATTCCATGGATCAACTGCTGCTGTGGTCTATAAACCATGCTTCATGCACCTGTCAAAGTTGATGGTGGAGGTGCTGAAGAGGACTGATGCGGGGGAGGCCCTTCCTCAACCAGACCATCTCTCCTTTTATCTATTAAATTTAGGCTTCTCTACGATATTTTTTTTTCGGGGGGAAAGGGGCTTGGGTCGGGCGCGGAGGCTCACGCCTGTAATCCCAGCACTTTGGAAGGCCGAGGCGGGTGGATCACGAGGTCAGGAGATCGAGACCACGGTGAAACCCCATCTCTACTAAAAATACAAAAAATTAGCCAGGCATGGTGGTGGGCGCCTATAGTCCCAGCTACTCGGGAGGCTGAGACAAGAGAATGGTGTGAACCCGGGAGGCAGAGCTTGCAGTGAGCTGAGATCGCACCACTGCACTCCAACCTGGGCGACAGCATGAGACTCCATCTCAAAAAGCTAAAAAATAAATAAATAAATAAATAATAAAAAAGAAAGGGGCATAGTCTGTTAGAGCTGATATAATAAAATACTATGAATTAAGTGGTTTATAAACAAAAGAAATTTATTTCTCACAGTTCTGGAGGCTGGAAGTCCAAGATCAAATCTCTAGCAGATTTGGTGTTTGGTGAGGGCTCGCTTCCCCTGTTCATAGACAGCCGTCTTCTTGCTGTGTCCTCACATGGCACGGGAGGAAAAGGAGCTGTCTAAGGCCTCTTTTATAAGGACACGAACCCCACTCATGAAGGCTTCACCCTCATGAGCTCCTCCACTGCCAAAGGCCCCCCCTCTGAATACCCTCACATCAGGAATTAAGTTTCAACATATGAATGAGGGTGGCGGGGCACAAACGTTCCCTCTACAGGAGGGGCCCACGAGTTTATATGCATCAAATTGAAACTAAGAGTCTGCAATGTCCTGCCACAGTTTTAGGCCCTAGAAGGGAGGATCGTATAGTAATTAATAATAAATCTCTGCACTTTGGGAGGCCGAAATGGGTGGATCACTAGAGGTCAGGAGTTCAAGACCAGCCAGGCCAATACGGTGAAAACTCATCTCTACTAAAAATATAAAAAAATAGCCAGGCATGGTGGCAGGCACCTGTAATCCCTGCTACTTGGGAGGCTGAGGCAGGAGAATCAACTGAACCCAGGAGGCAGAGGTTGCAGTGAGCCAAGATCGCACCATTGCACTCCAGCCTGAGCAACAGAGTGAGACTCTGTCTTACAAAAAAAAATACATATATATATACACACACACACACACATGCACACACATATATATGTAGATATATATACATATACATATATATACACATATATACATACACACATATATATATACAAATATATATACACATATATATACATACACACACACACACACACACACACACACACACCCCTACATCTACCAGGTGCAGTGGCTCATGCCTGTAATCCCAGCACTTGGGGAGGCCGAGGAGGGTGGAGCACTTGAGGTCAGCACTTTGAGACCAGCCTGGCCAACATGGTGAAATCCAGTCTCTACTAAAAACAAAAAAATTAGCTGGGCATGGTGGTGCACGCCTGTAATCCTAGCTAGTCGGGAGGCTGAGGCAGGAGAATTGCTTGAACCTGGGAGGTAGAGGCTGTAGTGAGCTGAGATCATGCCACTGCATTCCAGCCTGGGCAACAGAGAAAAGACGCCATCTCAAATAATAATAATGATAATAATAAAATAATCTCCTTGAGTTCACGTCTTAATGATACCAGCTAGTGGGCGTGTCTTTGTGGAGTTTCCCCAAATGCATCGTCAGGAAAACAGGAGTCCTACTCAGGAGTTGTTATGAGACTTAACTGAGTACTTATGCACTGGACACATGTGTGGTACTCAGTAAATATAAGTATGTAAAATCATATAGCATAAGCAAGGCAAGCCCCTGCTCTCCATAGGTCCAAGCCCTCTGAAGGAGACTGATGTGGATCACAATGTCACACAAATGATATTAATATAATCACCAAGGTCAAGGTGCTCTGAAAAAAAGCAGCATGGCTCTGGGAGCAGGGTTTTGGATGGAAAGGTGTTTGTCTAGTTGAATCCCTTCTTTGACACTTAGAGAGAAAGAGGCATGAAATCTAGAAGATCCCGGTGCAGGGGCATGCACAGAGGGAGAGGCAGGATGAGAACTCCAGTGTCTCACTTCCAAAGTTCACGCTCTTCCAACTGCATGATTTCTCACATAAATCACCGACTCTGTTCACGTTGCCCTGAAGCCACTGCGGGTCAACAGTCTGCAAAGTTTCCAAATTTTAAGGTGTCACAGAAATCATCCACCAAATGCGTGCAACCCTCCAACCCCCACCTACCTCCTCCTTAAAGCCTCTGGGGAGTCATGCTTCTGTTTTAATATCTCCCAGATAAGTAAGGCGCAGTGGCTCATGCTTGTAATCCCAGCACTTTGGGAGGCCGAGGCAGGCGGATCACTTGAGGTCAGGAGTTCAAGAGCAGCCTGGCCAACATGATGAAACCCTGTCTCTACTAATAATACAAAAACAATTAGCCGCGCATGGTGGTGGGCACCTGTAATCCTAGTTATTCAGGAGGCTGAGGCAAGAGAAGTGCTTGACGCTGTGACGCAGAGGTTGCAGTGAGCCAAGATAGCGTCACTGCACTCCAGCCTGGAAGACAGAGTGAGAATCCATCTCCAGAAAAAAAAAAAAAAAAAAAAAAAAAAAACCTAGGATTCATGGCTTCAGCTGCTGGGAGGGTGGTCAGTGTTAAGTTAGAGTTCACATGTCCCGTCTCCCAGTCCAGGAGCACCCCCACGCAAAAAAAGCCTTTCTGTAAGTATTCACTTGGAGGACTGCCATAATAAAGTCCTGCAGACAGGGAGTTTAAACAACAGACATTTATCATCTCAGTTCTGGAGGCTGGAAGTCCACGATCAAGGCACTGGCAGGTTTGGTTCCTTCTGAGGACTGTGAAGCGGGATCTGTTTCGTAGCTCTCCCCTAGCAGTCAGCGGTTTGTTAGCAATCTTTGGCACTCTTTGTAGAAGCATTACCTTGATCTCTGCTTTTATTTTCACATTATTACATTATCTCCATGTGCATGTTTGTGTCCAAATTTTCCCTTTTTACAAAGAAACCAGTCATACTTCATTTGGGGCCCACCCTACTCCAGGATGACCTCAGCTTAACTAATTATATCTACCAGAACCCTATTTCCAAATAAGGACACAGTCTGAGGCACTGAGGGCTAGGACTTCACCATGGGAATGTGGGGGAGGCATGACTCAATCCCTAATGCTTGCATCAAGAAAAATACTAGTTGAGGTGTTTGCTGCCAGCGAAGAACATAACAAGCAGGGTGCATGGGCGGCCACTACCCCCACTCACAGCTAAAGCAGCACACACCTGCAGCCAGCATCCTCTCCCGCCTGGACTCAGTCTGGGAATCATATTCCAAGGTAGGCGACCACTACCTCCATTCACAGCCAGGGAGCATACACCTGCAGCCAGCATCCTCCCCTGCCTGGACTCAGCCTGAGAATCATATCCCAAGGTAAGGCTTCGGGCAGCCAATTCCCACTACATGAGAGATGAAAACTTTCTTATCTTCCATCGTGGGGAAAAAGAGATGAATTCCAAACAGGGAAATTAGGAAGGCTTCCAGAGGAGGCATCTGGGGAGTGTATCACTTTGCTGGGGCTTGGGAGTGGATCTGTTTTGTCACCCTTCAGGAAGATGGAAGCCTGAGATCAAGAAATCTGAAGGGTTGGGTACTTCTGAGTCCTCTCTCCTTGGCTTCTAGATGCTGTCTTCTCCCGGTGTCTTTCGTTGTGTTGGACAGCATCTCCCTCTGGCTGGAGTGGAGTGGTAGGTTCATAGCTTACTGCAGCCTTGACCTCCTAGGCTCAGCCTTCTCAACAGCCATGACCACAGGTGTGCACCACCACATCCAGCTAGTTTTTGCATTTTTTGGTAGAGATTTGGTTTCACCATGTTTTCCAATCTGGTCAAAAACTCCTGGACTCAAGGAGTCTGCCCACCTCAGCCTCCCAAAATGCTGGGATTACAGACAAGAGCCACCGCTCCTGGCCTGCCCCGTGTCTTCACATGGGCTTCCCTCTACGTGTGTCTGTGTCCTAATCCTCTCTTCTTGTGAAAACACCAGTTAGGCCGGGCGCAGCAGCTCACATCTGGAATCCTAGCACTTTGGAAGGCCGAGGCGGGCAATCACCTGAGGTCCGGAGTTCCAGACCAGCTGGGGCCGTCTCTACTAAAAATACAAACACTAGTTAGGTGTGGTGGCATGCACCTATAATCCCAGCTACTCGTGAGGCTGAGGCAGGAGAATCCTTTGAATCTAGGAGGTGCAGGGTGCAGTGAGCTGAGATTGTACCATAGCACTCCAGCCTGGGCAACAAGAGCAAAACCCTGTCTCAAAAAAAAAAAAAAAAAAAGAGCACCACCAGTCATATGGAGTCATATGGGATTAAGACTCACCCCAGTGAACTTCTTTTCATCTGATTACCTCTTAAAGATGCTGTCTCCAAAAGCACTCACATTCTGAGGTACTGAGGGTAAAGACTCCAATACAGAAGTTTTTTCAAGGGGACACATTTCACATCTTAGCCCAAGATAGGGAGAGAGACCATACCATGGTCTGAACGCCCCTGCCTGCCTTCCCCCTACCCACTCCCACCCCCATCTCTACATTCTGCCTCTCTTGATTTTTCTCTCTCAGAGGCTTTTAGCGAGTAGGTTCCCCATATTTCCTGCCCTGAGGACAAAGTGAAAAATATATGATGCCCTGAAACAAAACGAGCTCCTAAACACCTGTCCCCAAGTGATGGAGAAGCCTCTGCTGGGAGCAGGCATCAAAGTCGAGGGGAAGCTTTGTATTCCGCTGGCCTGACTTACAAGGTAAAGTGGCATGCAGATTTCTTATTTAATAAATTCCCACAGAAAATTAGTTTTTCACAGTGGGAAGAATTTCAAGGCTTGCCGAGATGAGCGGGCAGGATCTAATCACTGTTGAGGCTTTGTGCATACACCAGGCATTGCCGATCTCCGAATGATCCAATTACTCTGCGGAGGCCCATTCGCCTTACCTGCATACTAATCACGACACAGGGGAGCAGGGAACATGCTGGCCTTTTCGGGAAGCTCCAGACGCACATGGCTCCCTCGCTGACCTTCTGCCAATTACATTCATCTCCATTCTATTAGCTCATCTTTTGCCCGAAGGTGACATATGCCCAGCTTAGAGGAAAACGTGCCTCCACCAGCTTCCCTCAGCAAGGAGAGAGGAAGCCAGCTCCAGTGAGTACGTGCAGGGCTTACACCAACCAAGGCCCCCGCATCTGCTTTCCTACGGTCCCTCGCAATGAGGACTGGTCAATTCAGGGGGATGCATCCTTCCCGGGGCACAGAGAAACATCTAAGTCGGCGTAGATCTGATAGGTAGTGTTTTTGGAGTGGGAGAAGAAGGGACAAAGAGGTGAAATGGGGTCACACATCTAAGGCTAAGCATAAATTTTACTACTACAGGTGCTCCCAAACAGATAGATTTTTTTCAGCCTCTGAATTCTTGTAGGTCTAATGCGGTCAAACCACTCCCATGGCTGCAATAGGCAGTGTTTATGTCTGGCTGGCCCCTACCTGCCTCCTTTCTGTCCACTTGTCATCCTCTTCCTTCTGTCCAAGTGAGCTCGGGCTGTTTTATGGACCAGATGAGAAAGAGGAGCACATGGCAACTGCACCCAATAAATGCCCCCTTTTGCAAATGGGGATCTGCCCAGCTGCTCTGCATCATGTTGCTACTGAGTGATAGGAAGCATCAAGAAGAACAGGGGTAGTCAGGCATGACTTCTCAGAGGATAGGGTGATACTGGACCACGCACAGCAGGGAGGGCAGGAGGGAGGGTGACGAGGCAGTGGTGAAATATGTTGGAGCAACAAGGTAGAGAGGAGAATATTATGGCAGGTGTTGGTTTAGGAGACTGTCTTCTGAAACACTGCGTGAGTTTACATTTTCGAGTAGGGAATATATTTCCCATACACACATGCATACATACACACACACACACACACACACACACACACACACACCCTCTGACACAAGCAGTAAGACAGCTCAGGAAAGTCCAAGGAAAGCCTAGGAGCCCAACCATGGGCGACCTGAAAGGGATACACATGTTTGTTGAGGGTGGGGGAGTTTAGAATGACTGACCCGAGATAAGAACTGTAGTAGAGACAAGGGCAAGGTTAGCATATGGTCCCTTCAACACATGTTAAGTGTCCATGTGGGCAGAGCCTGGAGGTGAGCAGCAGATCCTGGGGGTCTCTCTGTGACTGATACACGTTTAGTTCAGTGTTTAAAGAAGGAGGGTGGATGGAATGAGAGACTGATGAAGTCTTTTTGTCCTCCATGATTAAATGAGGCCGGGCATGGTGGCTCATGCCTGTAACCCCAGCACTTTGGGAGGCCGAGGTGTACAGATCACTTGAGGTTAGGAGTTTGAGACCTGCCTGGCTAACATGGTGAAATCCTGTCTATACTAAAAATAAAAACATTAGCTGGCCATGGTGGCAGCCACCTGCAATCCCAGCTACTCAGGAGGCTAAGGCGGGAGAATTGCTTGATCATGGGAGGCAGAGGCTGCAGTGAGCCAAGATGGTGTCACTACACTCCAGTCTGGGTGTCAGAGCAAGACTCCATCTCAAAAATAAAAATAAAAATAAATTAATTAAATTAAATGAAGGAACATCTCTTCAAAGAAAGGCAGCAGAGCATTTCTCTGTCGGAAAACAGAGGATGAGAGTCACCCAAATTTGGGTTCAAATTCTAGCTCTGTTATTTGTCAACTGTGGCTCTTAGGTTAGGGTGCAGAATTTCTCTAAACCTCAGTTTACTCATCTGTAAAATGGGAACATGAATTCATACTTAATGGGTGTGTTGTAAAGGTGAGAGAGGGCGGTAAATAAACTTTCTGGAATACTTTCTGACTCATGGCAGGTGAACAATAATGGGTAACTGACAGTACTTAGAGCTTACAGTTCAAAAGAGGGAATATGTTTCATTCATTCAACAAGCATGGATCGAACCCCATCCATGTTATCGGCACTATGACATGAATAACTGAATAACAACGGGAAGTTACAGGTAGGATCAGGAGGACTAGGGGCTATGAGAGTTGAGAGATAGGATAAGTCACTTCTAGGTGGAGAAACAAAGAAGGCTCCCAAAAGGAGTCTGAAGATCAAGAATGCTTGGGCATGGGCAGATTGAAGGAAGGAAGTTTCAGTAGAGACGAGACCATAAGCGAAAGCATTAGGTGGAAATGCTGAGGCTGTGAAGAAAAGATAGAGAAAACCTCAATCTGGGTAATGTGTGAAACATCACTGCCCCCCAAAAATTCTGTAGTGATGAAAACATTCTATAACCTTGCTCTCCAATGTGGTAATCCAACCAGTTTTTGCAGCGATGGAAATTTCCTGTATCCTTACTCTCCAATATGGCAGCCTTGCACTCCATGAGGCCTCTGACTGCTTGAAATGGGGCTGTTATGGCTGAGGGACTGAATTTCCAATTTTAACCAATTTCACTTTAGGTGTAACAGCCACAGGCAGTGAGTGGCTACCATACTGGCTAGACAAGATATGAAGGGAAATTATAGGCAAATCTTCTGAACAAACGAGCTGAGACTGTGGAGCACCTTGAGCTTAAGCTAGGAGTTGTATTTCATCCTTACACTCTAAGACATCATCACTCAGCTCTGGGAAGTCACCGCCAGCTGCAGGGTACAAGGTGAATTATAATAGGCAACCTCAACGGTAAGGGGATCAGATTACCAGAGCATAACATTGTTTCAAAGAGGAACAATTAGGACCTGCCTAAAACAAAGACCGTGTGAACTGGGGAGGAAGAGATGGATATAAGAAGTACCCGCTACATATAGCCCTTAGGGAATGGTAAATTGAGAGGGTCCAAGGAGATGAACGCAACTGGGCTGCTGCTGAGACGCCAGACTTAATCAACACATGTCTCAGTTTCTTCTGACACCAGTCACAGCACAGAGTGAAGAAGGGCTGGTGCTCTGGAATAATGGAGAGGAGGCAGGTATCTCTACAACCAAAGGCAGTGATTGCAGACCGAAAGGACGGTGCCTCTCTGCTTCTCACATGCCACCTCTGAGATAGAAGCACCCCATTGCTAGTCTCTCCCACGGGAAAGATTTGTTCTATTAATTTCCCCAGGTAATCAGAACTATGTAGACTTGGCTTTTTGGAAGAGCAGCTCAGGGGCTGGGAGGGAGCTCCGGTAGCTTCCTGGATGTCTTGATGGTGGTTGTGAATTCTTCTAGGGAGAGGAGGCTAATTTGACATTCCTGGCACCACCCCCTCCTCTCATGTCCTTCTCGAAGCTGGCCGCCAGATCCCCAAGAATCCCGCATGACTTGCTGGAGAGCTGCGATCTGTTTTTGTCCTATTAGCTCCTGTAAAGGACAGAAACAGATTGCTGGGCTGGAGGGATGGCCTGGGAAGAATACAGATGAGGAACTGGCTGCATGAGGCGGGAGCAGGAAGGTTGCGATGAACGGGTCCAGACAAAGGTCTCCTGGTGGATTTCTACCCTGAGGCAAAAGGGCTAAAAAGGAATCTCCCTTTCTTTACTCATGTCTATTGAAGTAAATCTTGCAGAAATAACAGTTGTTTGGGGAATTTTCTCTTTCTTTTTTTTTCCCCCTTCCTTTTGGCAAGTACAATTCTCTCTGCTAGGAAAACACACGCTATTCTCTCCTCTACTATTTTCATTCATGAATCAATGAGTAATATGCTAAGCATCTAACACGTGCCTATCATTGTGTCAGAAACTGAGTATGCCACAATGAAAAAGCAAGACAGGATTCCCCCACATGGGCCCCACTCATGACATCTGGAGTGCAATGAGAAAGCTTAGATATTAATCAATCAATTAATAGTAATCAATTATATGATTAATCAATAATCAATAAACTGCCCAAACAAAGGGGCAATTGTAAACATAGACAATATTCTTGAAGAAACTCGTTGTTTTGTTTTGTTTTTGAGACAGAGTCTTGCTCTGTCACCAAGACTGGAGTGCAGTGGCATAATCTCAGCTCACTGCAACCTCCAGTTCCTGGGTTCAAACAATCCTCCCATCTCAGCCTCCCCATCCCAGTAGTTCGGACTACAGGTTAGCACCACCATACCTGACTCATTTTTGTACTTTTTTTAGAGACAGGGTTTCACCATGTTGTCCAGACTAGTCTCGAACTCCTATGCTCATGTGATCCACCTGCCTCAGTCTCCCAAAGTGCTGGGATTACAGGCGTGAGCCA
Organism: Macaca mulatta; assembly: GCF_049350105.2. Lineage (NCBI taxonomy): Eukaryota > Metazoa > Chordata > Mammalia > Primates > Cercopithecidae > Macaca > Macaca mulatta. The sequence goes on along the minus strand of NC_133425.1, from coordinate 7,171,286 downwards.
CCATGCCAGACCATCAAAGAAACTGTTGCCATGCTTTCAGTATGCCCATTCAGGTTCATCTGTGGATTGATCAGGTCAGCTGGAATCTTCTATGGCCCCCGGCAGCCATGTTTTAAACCAGAGTCTCCAGCTTTGATAATGCAACACCCACTAGGGACGGTTTATGAACCCAACCAGGTACCCGACATCAGAATCTTACCCAACTTGGCTACTTCCTCCTTGCTGCTCAAAATCCAGCTCTTTCAGTTTGCTCTGTGAAACCCATGGAATTCACACAGACTGGCCCCGCTCTTCCTAGTTAGTCAAGCAGAGAACTCAGCTTGATTTCAAGTGCTACTTTGGTAATCTTCATTAACTTCCTTTTAACTGTGCCCTGTTCATCATTCAGTCTCAGCTTGTCACCGCCTCAGAGAGACTTCCCTGACTCAATGGACCAGGTCAGTTTCCCCTATGATGGGCAGCTTCCACATGACAGGCTCTCCTCCATAGCTCCCATCATGTTTGTGTTTATTTGTGTGATCCTTTGAGATCTCTTCTCTTCCCCCTTAGACTAAGGATAAGATTATGTTCGTATTTCTCATCAGCATATATCAACACCTGAACAGTGTCTTGTATCTTGCTACAGTGGATAGTCAGTAGCTTTTTTTTTTTTTTTTTTACTTTTTATTTTTTTGGAGACAGGGTCTTGCTCTGGTTCCCAGGCTGGAGTGCAGTGGGGCAACTGCTGAGAAGGGCTTGTGATCTGGAATAACAGAGGGGAGGCAGGTATCTCTGAAGCTAAAAGCAGTAAGACTCACTGCAAACCAAGGCTCACTGTAGTCTTAGTCTCCTGGGCTCAAGCGATCCTCTCACCTCAACCTCCCAAGTAGCTGGGACCACAGGCAAACGACACCACACCCAGCTACATTTTTTTTTTTAAATAGAAATGGAGACTCACTATGTTGCCCAGGCTGGTCTCAAACTCCTGGCCTCAAGCAATGTTCCCTTCTCAGCCCCCCAAAGTGCTGGGATTATAGGTATGAGCCACTGTGCACAACCAGTAGCTATTTTGTTATATGAATTAATGAGACGGAAGCTATAGCATTGTACAGCATGACAGTTAAACTTGCCCGTGAAGTCAAATGGCTTAAGATCAAATTCTGGACCTGCCACTCATTCCCCGGGTAATTTTGGACAACCTCCCTGGGCCTTGATTTATTCATCTGCAAAATAGATTTGACAATAGAATCTATGCTCATTGTGGAGAAGATTAACTACGATTTTACATGTAGATGACCAAAACCAAAAACACCTGCTACTGTTGGTTCTTATTATCATCATTACTCCTCCCTAAAGGTCAAAGAGGACAGTGGATTATTCTCTAGGCCAGGATGAATCAGAGGTCTGATATGTTCTATGTCTAAGCAAGAGGCCCTCCAGATCTTCCGGGTCATCTTCTCCCTGCTTCCCAGGTAGCAGAGTCAGGATCTTGCTCTATGATACCCTGACATGGTTTGGCTGTGTCCCCACCCAAATCTCACCTTGTAGTTCTCCCAAACCCCATGTGTCACGTAAGGGACCTGGCAGGAGGTAATTTAATCATGGGGGCAGTTACCCTCATGCTGTTCTCGTGATAGCGAGTGAGTTCTTACAAGATCTGATGGTTTTATAAGGATTTTTCCTGCTTTTGCTCGGCACTTCTCCTTCCTGCCATCATGTGAAGAAGGACGTGTTTGCTTCCCCTTCCACTGTGAGTCAATAACCTCTTTCCTTATAAATTACCTAGTTTCAGATATGTCTTTATTAGCAGCATGAGAGTAAACCAATACATACCCAGAAGTCATTACCTAAACTCTTGGTCTTCCAGGGGACTATGAAAAATTATTTGGAGTTACAAAGCTCAAACATGTAGCATTTCAGAGTGAAACTAGTCTGCTCAAAAAAAAAAAAAAAAAAAAAGAGAGAAGTTAAACGAATTGCAATAGAAGGTATGATTTATTGGCTGTCTTGAGAGATGCTCTTACATATGGCTATGATCAGACTAAAAAACAAAACGCTGGGGAGACACCAGTCAGGTCTTTCAAACTGAACAGTCTCTGGAGAAGCTTGCAGGGAGGATGAAAAGGTTTGTTCACCTTATCCCAGCTAAGACAGGCCCACCCTGAGGGGCCTTGGTTTCCCAGGTGCTGAACCACATCCTGCTAACACAGAGTTTCTCTTTTATATTAAGGGCAGCAAACCCCCGGGGGTCGTCACTGTATATTTTCCCATGAGATCTTGCAGATTCGAAGCCGATTTTCGAAAATAACACTGATCCTCCTCACATGTTTCCCATGAGGTAGTGATGAAAGGAATATGAAATACTGAAGATTAAGTATCTAAGATCCTTTAAGGAGGGGGGATAAAGATGCAGAGAAAAGAAAGCAGAGTGGAATGCCTTTTCTGTTTAAAAGGGAATGGGTAGATTTTTAGTGGGTGGGTGGAGAGACTTATGATTTGAAAAAAAAGCGGGGGTAATGTAGCATTCAAAGGAGTGTTGGAGAGACAAAGTTGAGAGATTTTGGCAGCTGCTCTAAAGCAGAAGAAAATGGGAATGAATACTTGATGTTTAGGAACTGCAATGACGCTGCTGACGCTTCACCAGATCTCCGTTACTCGCAGGAACACTGGACACCAGACACTAAAGTGTTGACTGACACAGCTCACATCTCCTCTTCTCCAAATGGAAACCCTCTCCCCTGCAGGGCTATGCCTGTTCTCCCCAACCCTGCAGGCAAACCTCAGCTAAGGACATGGGGATATGTCCTAGTCCACTCTATGTTCCTATAATATAAAGAAATGCCTGAGGCTGGGTAATTTATAAAGAAAAGCATTTTATTTGTCTCATGGTTCTGCAAGTTGTACGAGAAGCATGGCACCAGCAACTGCTTCTGGTGAGAGTCTCACGCTGCTTTCACTCATGGTGGAAGGCAAAAGAGAGCCCACATGTGCAGAGATGCCATGGCAAGAGAGGAAGCAAAAGAGAGAGAGAGCAGCGAGGTGCCAGGCTTTTTTTTTTTTTTTTTTTTTTTTTTTTTTTTTTAGCAATCAGTTCTCAAGGGGACTTACAGAGTGGGAACTCACTACCCTCCCACCCCACAGGGCGGGGATTAATACATTCATGAAAGACCCTTGCCCAGGATCCAAACACCCCCCATGAGGCTCCACCTCCAACATTAGGATCAACGTTCAGCATGAGGGTTGGGACGACAAACATCTGAACTATAGCAAGATACAAGCAGCTTGTCTCCCTGCCCCTAGATGAGACCAGCTGTGAGGGCCATTCATGCTCCAGAGCCTTTCCTGGGATCCATCCAGGATCAAATTCCAGCCTCTCCCTTCCTTACACTAATTTAGTCCCCTTCTCCTGACGGCACTTCCCCGATAAATCTCCTAAGGAAAATTCCCTCTCAGGCTCTGCATCTAAAGTACCCAACGTAAGACAGAACATTTTACACCAAGTTTGTCCTACTTCTTCCCTTCACGTCCCTCTTTCCTGGAAAGTTGAGGAATATAAACTTCATTCTTCCATTCTTTTTGATTTAGAAATGTGCCTCTTGAGAGCGTGATAATATTTCGTGATTGGCCTTAAGGTTCAGCAAAACAGTTACATCGGTTTCTGTTTATAATACAAAGAACAGCAACAGTATAAGGTATTAAATGTCTGCTCTAGGCACTGTCGTAGGTGATTGACATGGCATGTCAATGAAACCCCTGCGAGATGCCCTTTTGATCCTGTGTTATAAATGAGCAGACTGAGTCTGCAAGAGTTAAACTGACTTACCCATAGTTACACTGCACGTTAGTGGCAGAAATGTAAACCAGCTTTTGTAATTCTCATACCTCTTTCGTATGCCCTGGGCCACATCAGCCCCTTCTCCGGCTCAGTAAGAATAAAGATCAGGCTGCCAAGTTATCATTTCAGAATGAAAACAGAGTCCTCTGGCACTGATATTTCAATCACGTACGTTTTCTTCTTCAGTCAATGACACAAAGTTTGGCATTCACTTGAGAGTCCAGCTATGAGTTGACTAAGATCCAGCTCCTACTTCCAGAAGCTCCTCTTAGAAATCTAATATCTGAGACAGATAATGTAATGGGCATGTGAGTCATCCATTTCCTGGGATTCTCTACAAGATCTAAGCTTGTATTAAGTTAGAAAGACAGGCACCTGGACCACATTATTTTATCTTCCCCCATGAAACTGCCTCAACTAAGTTAAGACTTAAGACTATGACCTCAGCATTTACAGCAGGCAAGGGCATGAAATGTTGATATGGACAATCTTATGGTTGAAGACATGGCTTTTCTGTTATAAAAATACCCCTTAAATGTGGATTTAAGTGATTCACTCTCTCTCAGAGTTCAGTACTTGTGTAATACCCCCTTCTGTAGATTTTTTTTTTTTTTTTTTTTTTTGATGGAGTCTCGCTCTGTCACCCAGGCTGGAGTGCAGTGGCAGGATCTCTGCCTACTGTAAGCTCTGCCTCCCGGGTTCACGTCATTCTCCTGCCTCAGCCTCCCAAGTAGCTGGCACGACAGGCACCTGCCACCGCGCCTGGCTAATTTTTTTGTATTTTTAGTAGAGACGGGGTTTCACCGTGTTAGCCAGGATGGTCTCCATCTCCTGACCTTGTGATCTGCCCGTCTCGGCCTCCCAAAGTGCTGGGATTACAGGCTTGAGCCACGGCGCCTGGCGGTATAGATGAATTTCTTGTTTCTTCTTCTTGCTGTGCAATATAGATAACATCGTCCAATATATTTCTCATTTTCCCTTTGCTTCCGGGGAGTTCAGAGGGAAACTCAGGGCTCTGATGTATATACAACTGTTCTTAATTGTCTACTCCTTTAAAATGTTTTTAGTAACAGGGCATGGTGGCCTGTAATCCCAGCACTTTGGGAGGCCAACGCTGGTAGATTATCTGAGGTCAAGAGTTCGAGACCAGCCAGGCCAACATGGCGAAACCCTATCTCTACTAAAAATACAAAAAAAAAAAAAAAAAAAATTTAGCCAGGCGTAGTAGTACATGCCAGCTACTCAGGAGGCTGAGGCAGGAGAATCACTTGAACCCAGGAGGCAGAGGTTGAAGTGAGCCGAAATTGTGCCACTGCACTCCAGCCTGGGCAACAGAGCAAGACTCCATCTCAAAAAAAAAAAAAGTTTTTATATTGTTTTGAATTGTTTTAATTATGTTTGATTCTACGAGACCACCTCAATTTAAAAAATAAGTAAAGTAAAAGACTAACAGGAAACAGAATGGTGTGAAAGGGGACACCTGGGAAAATACAGCTTCAGAATTGTGTTCGAATTTGGTGGCACATTTAAAAAATTATCCCCATGCGTGTCTCTCCCCTCCTCCCTCACCCACACCATGACCTCTCACCAGGCCACCATCATTCCCCAGTGGACGACTGCTACTTCCTCCTAGTGGTGACCCAGGCTTCAGCCTTGATTCCCTCCCCACCTCACCTTCAGTTCTACATTTTGCAACTAAATTAATCCTTAGCATGACAGACTTGGCTTTGAGCAATCTTTTTTTTTTTTTTTAATTGTTCTAAGCACACTTTACTTGTTTATGTTTAATTTTTAATTTTTGTAGGTACATAGCAGGTGCATACATTTATGGGTTACATGAGGTTTTGTTTGTTTGTTTGTTTTTTGAGATGGAGTCTTGCTCTGTCACCCAGGTTGTAGTGCAGTGGCGCAATCTTGGCTCACTGTAACCTCTGTTTCCTGGGTTCAAGCGATTCTCATGTCTCAGCCTCCATAGCAGCTGGGATTACAGGCACCCACCACCACGCCCAGCTAATTTTTTATTTTTAGTGGAGACAGGGTTTCACCATGTTGACCAGGCTGGTCTTGAACTCCTCACCTCAGGTGATCCACCTGCCTCAGCCTCCCAAAGGGCTGGGATTACAGGTGTTAGCCACCGTGCCTGGCCAGATAACATATACGGATACAGGCATGCGATGTGTGACAATCACATCAGGTTAAATGGGGTCTCTATCACCTTAAGCATTTATCCTTTGTGGTACAAACAATCCAGTTAGACTCTTTTACTAATCTTGCAATGTACAATTATGTTGTTTTTGACTATAGTTTCCCTGTTATGCTAGCAATACTAGGTCTTATTCATTCTTTCTATTTTTTGTACCCATTCACCATGTGATCTTAACACCTTCAAAGGCTTCCACATATTTACTTGTAAAATACGATGCTAAAACCAGAGTGCAAAGTTATGTGTTGGACATTCAAAGCTACATGAGGGTGTGGAGCATACTTCTGGAGCATTAGCTGAACTCCTTGGTAAGTAATTTAGAACACTAATTGGATGTTAAGGAAATGTGATAAATATAATATAATGATATAATGTGATATAAGGTAAAATGCCAAACTTGCATATACATTTGATATTGACACATGAGATTTTGAAGAGGCTTCCCAGCTGGGTTGGGTCACTGAAAGCTTCACATTCCCCAACACCCTATTCCTTGCCAGGGATTTTTTTGTTTCCTCCTCTTTACCCTTGGGATGACTTCATTGAAAATTGTGACAAGGCCAGCTTTAAGGTAAAGCTCAACTTTATTCAAGGCCTACAGCCTCTGTTGACATCTGCAACCCCCTCTCATGGCATCTGGGGTGCTGAACCTCACATGCTCAGCTCCAGTGCACTCTCCACAGTGCCCTGACTTGGCCATGCTCTCTTACCACTTGGCCTTTGCACATGCTGTTCCTAAAACACAGCACCATTTTCTCCCCACTACCCTTGGACAGCCTTCGAATGTGCTACAAATCTTGACTTAGGAATCCCTTCTGGGAAGCCGTCTTTAGCAGGGTGAATTTGATCTTCCTCAGAGCTTCTATAAGATCCTGCCCTGCATTCCACCATTCAGTGTTTCGAAACAAAAGTGGTCATTGCCTCTCTGCCTATTTCTCACTGCTTGTCCCTCACTGGTTTATGACCTCCTTCTCTTCCTCATCTTGATCATCACCACTCTTGCTACAAGGCAAGCACTTTATAAGCACTAACTCACTTAACCCATTTGAAGAACTATTACCCCTGGTAGAGACATGAGGAAACTGAGGCATAAAGAGATACAGTCACGGGCAGAGGTCACACAGGGAGTAAGCAATGAAAAACGGAATCGCAACTCAGATCTGCTCTGGCAACAAAGGCTTTTAATCACTCCTAAGCACGCTCAATCACCAAGACCAGGCTTGGTCTCCCCTCACCCCCACCAAGTCTCTTCTCAAACCTCACTTTCTCAGCCATTCACACTGCTCTGTGCCTAGCACTGCCAGTTCCTCTCTCTGTCTTGCTTTTTCTTTTTTCTGTACCGTTCCATTCATTAACTTTCAACATCCTATGTAATCCATCCTGCTAGAATATAAGTGCCATAAGGACAGAACACTATTGTGTTCACCGATGCGCCTAACAGGAATGCAAATAATATATGTGCAATGATCCAGTAAGTGAACGATGTCATCACCCTCTCCCCGATACCCGGCACAGAGAGGGAGGTAAGTGAGAGTTTGTCCCAGGAAAGACATCGTCTTCTTGTCGATCTCACTGAGGAAGAGGCATTAGTCCTGTGCAACGTGTGCTGTTGTTGTTTTTGTTCCTAGAATCCCTCAGAACAGGATGGAGGGTCTCCAAGCCTCCATCAGGGCCAGAGGAACAGCTGACCACACTGGCTATCAGATGCCCAAGCTCTGTGCTCTACCCCCATTCAGCCCCAGGAACTTTCTGGGCCCCACGGCCCTTTCCCACTGTTCCTCTCTCCCCAGGTGGATCCCTTCATGAGTCCAGACTCTGCCCTTCCTAGGCACATGGCCAGGACCCAGAGATTCCCCTAGAGCCTCCTGGAGCACCCTCACCTGGCTGGAGACTAGAAGGAACCCCTCTACCATTTTTGCCACCTCATCCATCCAATTAAGCGGGCTCTCGGGGATGAGGGAAAACGGGCTGTTTCCTTGACAGCAAATACCCAAACTGACTGAAACAATTAGTTTGTCTATTTTAAAACTGAATTCCAATGCTTCCATGGCAACCAAAGTTATTAAAAGATGTAAATTAAAGTGTTGCACAGGAAAGATGGCTTGGCATGGAAGGCGCTTGTTTTGGGGAAAGAACACAAAGAACTTGAAACCAAGGGCATTCCCCTACCTGGACGTGTGCCGCAATCAGCTGGTGCATTGAAACAGCTCCAGCCATCTGACAGCTCCTCTCGTGCCCTTGGCTTCTGCCACTGCCTCACATCAGGGACACCTCGGCCCCTCACATGCATGAGAGAGACGAGGGGTTCTACACTTTCTAAAGCTCTCTGTGTGAAGAAAAAAAATCCTAAGGAGGGTGGAGAGGTAGAACTGACCTCTGTGCTGGGACTACTATCTGCCTAATGACAGTTATGGTTGACAAGTGTCAAGTCTTCCTGTGCCCCGGGCATCATGCTAAGGGATTTGCACGCATTTTCTCACCAAATGCTCCTACCAGATGAGATATAATCTCAGTTTATCCCCATTTCACAGACCGAGAAATTGAGATCCAGATAGATGAAGCAACAGAAGGAGCCATGTAGCCAAAGACAGAAAATGAAGATGAGAACCCACATCTGCCTGACCATATTCCATTTCCTGAATCCACGCCAGACACAGTGTCAGGTGAATGGATCATTTCACTTCATCCTCTCAGTCATCCTACATGGCAATACAGTGTAGGGTCAAGAGCCCAGGCTCCCGTATAAGACAGATGTAGGGCTGAAGACCAGCACCTTCACATTTTTTTTTTTTTTTTTTTGAGACAGACTGTCTCTGTTGCCCAGGCTAGAGTACAAAGGTGTGATCTCGGCTCACTGCAACCTCCACCTCCTGGGTTCAAGCGATTCTCCTGCTTCAGTCTCTGGAGTAGCTGGGATTACAGGCACACACCACCATGCCCGGCTAATTTTTGTATTTTTAGTAGACACGAGATTTCACCATGTTGGTCAGGCTGCTCTCAAACTCCTGACTTCGTGATCCACCTGCCCTGGCCTCCCAAAGTGGTGGGATTACAGGCATGAGTCACTGCGCCAAGCCTTCACTTCTTAGTTCTGGGACTTCATGGCAAAATCATTAACTGCGGTCCCTCTGTTTACTCAGCTGTGGAATGAGCGCTAGCTGCACTACGTGATGGTGAGGGTGAAGTCAGTGAACATGAAAGACGCTCCTTGCCCAGTGTCTGCTAAGGAGAGAGCATTACTAATGCCTGTTATAATTAGATATGATTATCATAGGTGGGGACAAGAGGCTTAGAGAGGTAGAGTATTGTACTTAAGGACATACACCTGGGATCTGAAGCCAGCTCTCATCCCCAAATTCATATCCTCTCCCCATGAACAAGCAAATAGTGCAGTTTGCCCAAGATCTGGCAATCTGTTCATGGTGGAGCCGGGACACACAGAGCTGCCAGTCAACACACCCCCTGTGTCATGTCCACTTTGCTGCTTGTGAAAAGATGAAGAGGAAAACCAGGAGCTACGTCTCACATGCGTTGTGATTATCACACAGGCCAACTGTCTGTCCGGTCTTCGTCCTCTGCCAGGTCCTGTGCCCCGGGCTGCATCCAGGCTCTCCTCTTTTCAGCCATTCTGGGGTGAATTCGTGTCTTTAAAAACCACTTGACCACGGGTTGCTGCTTCTGCTTTTGTCTCGCCAACACCTGCATCTCTCTCAGGGCTCGATCAAAACATTAATTCCTCAGAGAGGCCTTCCCCAACCCCAGGACTAGGTGAGATCCCTCTAGCATGGGCTGCCAGGGACAGGTGCTCCTCCATGCTGGCGTTTGGTTATTTGTCCTCAGTGCATGAGGACCATGTGTGGAGTCTGTCTGACCTGCATCCTCAGCGCCCAGAAGTGTGACTGGCACATAGTGGGTGCTTAATACATCCAAAGGAATATCAATCATTCTATTATAAAGGTACACGCACACGTATGTTCATTGCAGCATTATTTCACATAGCAAAGACACGGAATCAACCCAAATGCCCATCAATGACAGACCGGGTAAAGAAAATGTGGCACATAGACACCATGCCGTACTATGCAGCCAGAAAACAAAATGAGAGCATGTCTTTTGCAGGGACATGAATGGAACTGGAAGCCATTATCCTCAGCAAACTAACACAAGAAAAGAAAAGCAAACACCACGTGTTCTCACTTATAAGTGGGAGCTGAATGAACACATGCTGGGAGAGTGCGGGGAGGGACAGCATCAGGAAGAATAGCTAATGGGTGCTGGGCTTATTACCCAGGTGATGGGTTGATCTGTGCAGCAAACCACCATGGCACATGTTTACAATCCTACACATCCTACACATGTACCTCACAACTTAAAAGTTGAAGAAAAATTACATAAAATTTTAAATAAATGACTACATAATGACCTTTTTATTGAAGGGTGTAGGGTAACCAATATATTAGTTGGCCAAATCTTCACCAATCTTGCTTAATACTCCCAACAAAGGGAACTTCACAGCCCAAAGCAGAGGATGAAGAGACTCTCCCGGTACCTAGGAAGGTTTATGAAGCTGAACTAGTCACCATCCCCAGTTTCTAGATAGGGCTGTGTACATGCTATTACTTATTCCTTCATTCAGGTTTCTTTTAATTCAACAACTTTTTTTTTTCTTTCTTTTTTTTTTTTTTTTTTTTGAGACTGAGTTTCACTCTTGTTGCCCAGGCTGGAGGGCAGTGGCGCGATCTTGGCTCACCACAACCTCCGTCTGCCAGATTCAAGCGATTCTCCTGCCTCAGCCTTCTTGAGTAGATGGGATTACAGGCATGAGCCACCATGCCCGACTGATCTTGTATTTTTAGTAGAGATGGGGTTTCTCCATGTTGGTCAGGCTGGTCTCGAACTCCCGACCTCAGATTATCTGCCTGCCTCCGTCTCCCAAAGTGCTGGGATTACACATGTAAGCCACCGCGCCCGGCCTCAACAACTATTTTTAAGTGTTTGGCAAACTATGGGTTCAGTACTGGAGACTGGAACACAGACGGGACATTGTGACTTAGACTCTCAGGGAACAATCACAGAATAAAACAACTTTTAAGCAACAATAATAATAATGAGTAAAATGACTGTAAATTATGATAAGTCACTAAGCAATAAAGCTTTGTAGAATAAAGGAAGATGCTCGCTTTGGGATGGATGATGAGGGGAGGCAACTGGAGAAAAGGTGGCCCACAGGAAGAAGAGGAGCTGGCCAAGTGGGAAGCCAATTAGGGACCATTCCAGGCAGAAGAAACAAACTGTGCAAAGGCGCTGGGGAAGGAGGAACATGGCACACCACAGTGACTGAGAGAGTCATGAAGCTGGGGAATGAGCAAGTGGAAAGTGGTCTGAGAGGAAGCTGGTGAGGTCAGCAGGTACACAGTCTTACAGGAGGGCTGTCCTGCAGGAATGCAGTCTTAGAGGAAGGCAGACTTGCCGGAACACAGTCTTGCAGGATCTTGCTCGTCTTGTAGAAGTTTTGATGTGTGCGTGTGGTGCTTGCCCTGTTGTTCAGAACAGAGGAAATCTTCATGCCATATTTTATCTGGTTTCCCTCAAATTTTGCTGTAACTCAGCAGGTATGCAAAAAATACCTCTCCTAGGAAGAGCACAAAGAACTAAGACTGCACAGAATGCTGGCACAACCATTCGGTTGCTTGGTCTGACACCTTGGGTGAACCAATCCCTGTCTCTTGTCCTACATTTTTCACTTCTGTAAAAAACAGGAGAGAGGAAGCCAGGTATGGTGGCTCACATCTGTAATCCCAGCACTTTCAGAGGCTGAGGTGGGTGGATCACTTGAGTTCAGGAGTTCAAGACCAGCCTGGCCAACTTGGTGAAACCTCATCTCTACTAAAGAAAATATATACACACACACACACACACACACACATATATCTATATACACACACAACATATATATACACACACACATATATCCATATATATACACACACACATATATCCATATATATATATATCCAGGTGCATTGGTGAGTGCCTGTAATCCCAGCTACTCAGGAGGCTGAGGCAGGAGAATTGCTTGAACCCTGCAGGTGCAGGTTGCACTTAGCTGAGATTGCGCCACTACACTTCAGCCTGGGCAACAGAGGGAGACTCCATCTCACAAAATAAACAAACAAACAAACAAATGAGACAGGAGAGAGAAATACAAGGTAGAAGGAAATCCACTGAAGGCAGTACTATGGTCTTGGGAGCATCTGGAGAACAGGTGCATCATTTCTAGGTGTTACACTCACTGGGGTTGCTGTGGTGTCCAGGGACAGGTACCAGGAATGCTGACTGTACTGCCACACGTGGGGGATCCCTGAAAATAGTGAATCCCTGAGTGGGCTCATCTCTGAAGTCTTCTTAGGACTCCAATTTTTTATGACTCTAAAGCCAGTTACTCCTCAACTCCTCCTCCAGGGGACATTTGCCAATGTCTGGAAACATTTTTGGTTGTCACAACCTGGGGAGACAATGCTACCAACATCTAGCGAGTGGAGGCTGGGGATGATGGTAAACATCCTGCAATGCACAGGACAGCTCCCCACAACAATTAGCTGGTTCAGAACGTCAACAGTACTGAGTTTGAGGAACTGGTCTAAGGGAATGACTGGTCATAGGACTGACTGCATGAATGACTGAAGACATGATTTGTTTGTTTGAGACACAATCTCACTCTGTTGCCCAGGCTAGAATGCAGTGGCATGATCTCGGCTCACTGCCACCTCCGCCTCCCAGGTTCAAGTGATTCACCTGCCTCAGCCTCCCAAGTAGCTGGGACTAAAGGCACGTGCCACCACGCCCGGCTAATTTTTGTATTTTTAGTAGAGACAGGGTTTCACCATGTTGGCCAGGTTGGTCCCAAACCCCTGACCTCAGGTGATCTGCCTGCTTTGGCCTCCCAAAGTGCTGGGACTACAGGTGTGAGCCACTGCGCCTGGCCAAAAGGACAATTTGAATAATGAATCATCCTCCAGCTCAGGGCCAATGGTATTCATTCACATAAGATGACCAAATGTTAGTTATTGCTATTTTAATTAAAATAGCTATTGAGAACCTGAATGATCCATGGAGAAATGCTCTCCACAATTTCAGAATTCATCAGCCAAAGTTATTTCTGTCTATTTCTACAGAACTCCTCTTGAGATTGATAATAACTGATATTTTTTAAAACCTTACTTTGTTGGGTGCTGGACTAAGCACTTTAGGTGTATTAATTTATTTAATCCTCATAACCACCCATCATCTCTGTTTCACAGATAAGGACAGAGGGGTACAGAGACATTAGTTTGCTTGTCCAAGGTAACTGTATTAGTCCATTTTTGCTCTGCTACAAGGAAATACCTGAAACTGGGTAATTTATGAAGAAAAGAGGCTTAATTGACTCACAGTTCCACAAGCTGTAGGGGAAGCAGGGCTGGGAGGCCTCAGGAAGTTTATGACCACTGGAGAAGGCGAAGGGGAAGAAGGCACATTTTGATACAGCAGAGCGGGAGGAAGAGACAGTGAACGCAGAGGTGCTACCCACGTTTAAACAACCAGATCTTGTGAAAACTCACTATCATGAGAGCAGCAAGGGGGAAAACCACCTGCATAATCCAATTACCTCCCACCTGGACCCTCTCCCAGCATGGAGGATTACAATTCAACACGAGATTTGGGTGGGGACACAGAGCCAAGCTGTATCAGTAACCCAGCTAGTAGGTGGAAGAGTTCAGAGCAGGAGCACCTGGATGCATTAGGGCACGTGGTCTGAAGCAGATGCCCAGTGAAGATTTGTCAATGAATGCATAAGTAAGAAAATCACTTCTGGCTTCTAAACTCAACAAATAAGTAGAATGTATTTATTTATTTTGGCGTCCATACAAGTTTCCCTGGGAAACATTAGTGTAGGAGAAATTCTGAAAGAGAACATAGAATAGACAACTCCAGTCAAGCCAGGGGCCTTCAGAGACCATTAGCCCTGTCCCAAACACTCTGCCCATCACTTTGAAGAAGGAAAGGAGATTCTGAAAAATAACAAAATGCCTCTGTGAACCCTCTGACTCCATTCCCTAAGCACAGGTTGCAAGAGTTCACATTTTAGCTAACATGTTTTGTGATGCTGTCCTTAACCTTACAAGTTGCTATTTTACTAGCAGCTTCCCTTGGGGGCCTCAGATGGCAAATTGGATGATTTAAGGGAAAAAATGCAGTTGTATTTGAAGATTTTTTTTTTAAGCCTCCAGGAGTCTAACGTGACATTCTGGGTAAGAACACAGCATTATGTTGACGCATATGACATCTCCCTTAATGATGTATGAAATCTCTTCATGGTGGCAGATCACTGAGGAGGCGCTGAGAAACCTAGCAGGAAACCTGCAACAGCCTGGCAAACTGTGGCTGCCACCGTTATCTTGGAAGTGAGAAAGGTTAACAGATCTGGGAGCTTCTCCATTTGGAGAATACTCATCCACAAGACACCCAAAGACCAACTGGCCTCAGAGATAAGGCATTACAAAATAGGGTGTCATTTACATGCAGGCTCCAAAAGCATTGGTTCTAGGTTCCTGCACCTGTGGACCCACATTAGGTATCCCCACAGCACCACCAGCTCTTTGCAGGAGAGTCTAAAGGGATTTTGAGTGCACCAGACCATGGCAAAATGGGAGAAAGATGTTCCAAGCTCATGCCACACTTTGCCTCCATAGCACCAAAGTCCCTCATGGAGCCTCTTGGGAGCACCTTCTGGACTTCACTCATCATCTACACCATCTACCCACCATCAGGATAACTGCTTCTCATACCTCCACCTGTTATAACTCCAATTTACAGATCAGGCAACTGTGTCACAGGTACATTAAGAAACTTGCCTCAGAATCTGATTTATTCATCTCCAACATGGAACGAGAGAACATGAGGATGAGCAATCCACTGGAAAGGCTTATGGGCTATGCTTGAAAAAGTCATACATTACTTCTACCCACCTTCCACTGGGCAGAAGTCAGTCACATGGTCTCATCAACTGCAAGGGAGGCTGGGAAATGTAGTCCAGCTGTGCACCCCAGTGCAGGGGAGGGAAACAGATGGATTTTGGTGGACTCAGAGCTGTCTCTGCCATAGGCACCAGACAAAGCCCTGCAGAGCTGAAATTAGTCTGGGAAGCCAGACTCAAAAACACACTATCATTTTTTAATCACCTGCCTTATCCACTCCAGAGTTACAATAAAAGCTCTCAAATATATCACTAGACAACATTCTGCTGGAGACACATGAAGGGGAAGGTTTTCTATGGGGGAGTTACCTGAGATGCTGCTTAAATGTAAAATTGAGGTATCATTTACTAACAACTTGCTATGTGCCAGGCACTGTGACCCATGCTGTAATTAATAGCCTCTCTCATTTAATCCTCACCTTAATAATATTAGGTAGTTACAGTGATTATCCCCATCTTTCAGATGAGAAGTTGAAATGTTGAGAGGTGGTACAGTAAGTCACGAGAGAACCAGAAATCACATCCAGGTCAATGGGATCTCAGCGTTGAGGCGCTTACCTCAATGGCTTTTACCCATCTATCCTCATTTCTTACCATCAGCAAGATAATGTGTTGTCCCTAAAGGGAGAAATATCAGGGTTCCTACCTTCTCATCCTATTATTTAAACCACAGCATTAGCTCACTGGGAAAAGAAACCATTTTCATAAAATATTCAGAATGTGAAATATGAAAAAGACACAAATCTACTCACAGGAATGTTGCTAATCAGAGAGATTTTTTAAAAAATCACTGCTTGGCTGCCTATAAAGCTTGTGTTCTACTCAGAACAAGAAAGAAAGAGTCATTAGCTAAAGACACCAGGCTTATTAGATAGAGCCTCAAGCATGCTCTCAGCCTTGGGCCAACAACCTTCAAAATCCAAAAGCAGAGAGACATGTGTGATCAAATCCCTCACTCGAAACAATTAGTGGAGTCCAACGCTGGGACTCTGGGTGTTTGCCACCCATATCTGGGATTGCAGGTTCCTCTGAGACAGTTTACTTACCAATATGGTAAGATGGAATGCCAAGAGATGAATAGTTATGAGGCAGTTACCAAGTAGCTTTGTTTCATACTTGGAGAATGTCAGAAAAAGTATTATCAGAAATAGGATTATATTTCCGTTGTTATTGTTTATTGGTTTGTTTTCTCTTTTGGGATAAGAGATTTTTCTGATTTTAACACACATATATTTTAAAAATATATCTGAAATATAAATGTGTTTTAAAATCAACATGTACATTTAATGTTGTGTTGCTTTTGTTCTACATCCTCTCCTCCTGCAAAAAGAAAAAATTATTATTAAAGTGAAGCTGAGATTTATAACCCCTGATATCTAAGAATGGAGGGAATATAACACACAGTACTATATGATACACGATTCAAGTACCCAATTTTCTCACCCTGTGCCAATAAACTGGCTGCTTGTACAGGCTTTGAGCAGGAGATCCTAAAAGCAGGGTCTGGATCATTTAAATTAAAAATACACACCAAACTAAAGAAAAGAAAATGCCAACAACAACGTTCCTTTAAAAAAGAATAGGCTGCATTTTAAATATTAATTTAAATGTACAGTAACAAACTATTACACATTTTCATGTTTTCGCTTTGACAGTGTTTCATTTGCAGACTCTCCATGGCTTATAAAAATATACCCAGAGTCCAAATCTCCACAGCATGAGATTTTTCACATTCTCTAATTTGCAGTAATGTATTGTATCAAATTCTGTCTTTAAGCCGCCCAGGGACATCACTGGCACGTGGTGCCTCTGCTACACAAACTAACATTGCAGTCCAGGCACCATCAGGGGCTGTGGAGTAGGGCGTAAGCTTGGCTACCGTGAGAGTGTCTCCTCAAATGTTGAACCCCTAGTTTCACTCTTGCTGTGATTGGAGTTTCACCACAAATCATGAGCTCTCCAGGTCTCTGCTCAGTGCCTGTGGTAGAGACAGCTCTGAGTTCCTCAAAATTTATTTGTTTCTTCCCCTTGGGTACACAGCTGGACTACATTTCCCAGGCTCCCTTGCAGTTTACGAGACCAAGTGACTGAGTTCTGGCCAATGGGAGGTGGGCAGAACTAATGTATGACTTTTCCAGGTGTTGCCCATAAACCTTTCCCATAAACTGCTCATCCACAGGCTTTCTTGTTCCATCTTTGAGTTGAATGAAGCCAACTCTAAGACAAATTTCTTAAAGTGATTGTGTCTCCGTTGTCCGATCTGTAAAATGGGAGTGAAAAATTCACTTCTATTTCTGACATAGCTATGAGGAACAGTAAACAAAGTGGAAAACAAGGCAGTAGAGGTTAGTGATTACCTTCACAGTGTGTGGAAAGAGAATGCCTGAATTCAAAGGCTGGCTTTGTAGTCGTGTGACTTGGTCAACTTACTTCATCTCTCTGAACCTGGTTCCTATTCTGTAAAATGTAAATAACTAATACTGACCTGATAGGAATGTGGTGGGGAATAATTAAGATTAAGCATGTAAAATACTTAGAAGATAATAAGCCTAGCACCAAGGGAATGCTAAATAAGTCTTATCTACTACTATTACTATTGCTGCTACCACTGCTACTAAAATAATTATTATTATTTTAGTACTTTAAATGTGCTTAGAAGAGTGTCTGGTGCATAGTAAATATTTATAAATGTTAACCATCATTATTACTTTCTGCAAAACACATTTAACGCTAGAATCTACCACAATTAAGTGAAATAGTGGGTATGAAGTCTTACTATAGTACCTAGTATTGAGGGAAAAATGATTAGCCTTTATTAACCCCTGATCTTTTTAAAAAAAAAACTTTTTTTAAGATGGAGTCTCACTCTGTCACCCAGGCTGGAGTGCAGTGGTACAATTTTGACTCACAGCAACCTCCGCCTCCCATGTTCAAATGATCCTCCTGCCTTAGCCTCCCAAGTAGCTGCGATTACAAGCATGTGCCACCACACCCAGCTAATTTTTGTATTTTTAGTAGAGACAGTGTTTCATCATATTGGCCAGGTTGGTCTCAAACTCCTAACCTCAAGTGATCCACCTGCCTAAGCCTCCCAAAGTGCTGGGATTACAGGTGTGAGCCACCACACCTACACCCCTGATCCTCTTACATGCCACATGTGCTGTATTGGAAAAGAAGCAGCCCCGGGTTAAGACCAGGCACTGGGCAGAGATGACGTCACTACCACGAGGTAGTAGAGACCAAGTGAATACATGCAACAAAATCAAACACAATTTGAGCTCGGACTCATCCAGTTTTAGGCTTTCACCCAACTAGAATCAGAAGACAGTTCAGGGCCAAGACAGACAGGATTTTTCACTGGGGATCCAAGATTCTACAGGGGTCCCTAGACAGAACACGGTGAGTCCATGAACTTCGACAGGAAAAAATAAAATCTGATTTTCACTAGCCTCTAACAAATCTAGCACTCCCTTTAATTGCAAATATAAGCCACAACATCGCAGTAGTATTACAAGTACCTGTGACTTTGTCACCAAGAGAAATCACAGATGTTTTAGTCACATTATAATTGTCACAGATATCTCAAAATATCACAATGCTTATCGCTACTTCCAAATTACGGTAATTACTAGACTTGCTTGTTTAATGTGTTAATAAAGAAAGCAAAGATTTTACTAAATCACGTTTTAATTTATTTAATAAATGTATTTCAATATAAATAGTTTCCTTTGTGATTCTAAGTATTTTGTATCATGTATCTGAAATCTTTATTCTGCAAAGAGGCCCATTGTTCTCCCCAGATGTCCAAGGGGGTCATGAAACAGAAGAGGTTAAGGGACCTCAGTCTAGGGTCTCCAGGATCCGCAATCCCACACACATGCAGAGACTCAGTCTGGAGTACAGACACCCGTCAGTGACTACCAAGGTGACCTCTAGCAGGTCTTTAACCTCCTGGACCCTCTACTAATGCATCTACAAAAAAGAACTAATATTATTCTTCCCAAATCTTCCATAGGATTACTATAAGATTAAAATATGATGCAGAACGTGGATCTGCTAGTTGAAAGTAATAAATTCTGCACAAATGTGGGCATCATTTGCATCATCCCTTGGAGACTTAACAGATCCTTGTCCTCTGGGTCTCCAGGGGTGTTCTCTAAGGGTTGCCCTCAGCTCTTCCCACTACAATGCTACCAAAGGAAATCTGTCAAGAACCTTGGGAGGCAAAAAACCAGTGGAGATACTGGAGTCGGATTTTGGGTTGGTTCCCGACTGTACCCCTTACTCACTGTGCAACCGCTGACAAATAGTTTTAGCCCTCTGAGCCTCCATCTCATCTTGTTTGGAATGGAAAGACTGACATTGCAGCGACATGAATGGAACAAAGTGCGTAACAGAGTGCCAGGCAAGTGACCCCAGTGTAGCAGCGAGTGAAGCAGAGAAATGAGATGAGAATACAGGTGCTTGTTGTCATCACTGTCATGGGCCTCACTGGCACACCGTGGCAGGCATTGAATTCCCAGAGAATATCCATGTGCTCCTCATCTTCTCGGGCCTCTTGTTACAGGTGCCCTGGGATACATTCTAGCTGGCGGACTGTGAGTAGAAGGGATGTGTGCCGTCTCAGCGTTTCCTTTCTTCCCCTACCAGAGTGATAGTGGAGGTAGGCACTGACCCAGAGAAGCCACAAGAGAGAAGCATCCTGTACTGTGAGGTCAACAGATGGAGAGAGCCACCCTAGAGAGTCACCCAGCTCTCATCAGACATAGCATGGGTGAGAAATAAGCCTCTTTGGATAGGCCATTGAGATTTCATGGTTAACTTGTTACTTGCATAGTTTAGCATCTCCTGACTAATGTATGAATTAAATAAGAAAATAGGTTAGGCACGGTGGCTCATGCCTGTAATCCCAGCACTTTGGGAGGCTGAAGCAGGCAGATCACCTGAGGTCAGGAGTTCGAGACCAGCCAGGCCAACACGGTGAAACGCTGTCTCTACTAAAAATACAAAAATTAGCCACGTGTGGTGGCACACGCCTGTAATCCCAGTTACCTGGGAGGCTGAGGCAGGAGAATCGTTGAACCTGGTAGGCGGAGGTTGCAGTGAGCCGAGATCACACCACTGCACTCCATCCTGGGCAACACAGCAAGACTCTGTCTCAAAAAAAAAAGAAAAAAACAAAAAAGAAAAGCAGCAGATAACACCCTTAAATGATATCAGTGGCTAGATAGTTCATGAGACATGCTTAGAATTCAGCACCTTTCTCTAGGGCATGAGCACACAACCCATTTGTAAGATCTGGAAAGAACCTAGTTCAAATGTGATCTGAGGAGTTTCTCCCTCCAGCTTCTGCTTACCATCTGAAACCCCTGCTGGCCCAGCACAGCATTTGATCATTGGAACTCAGGAAGCCTTCTTGAGATACTGCATTTGCAGTCAGTCCCCACTAGCTAAAACCACTAACATGCTGTTTCCATACAGCATTCTCTCCCCTTCTCTGCAAAGGTGCAAGCAGCTCCGAGTTTTGCAAGGAGCTCCCAATAGCCACTCAATATCTACTCGGCTGCTGTGCTCTAAGGAGGGGGCTATAGGACCAGAATTCTTGCCTGTGCTGCTGCTGAAGACAGTACCAGGGCGAAGTAGAAAACGTAACTAACACATTTCAAATTAACATGTAAAAAACGCGTCAGATGTTTGAGTATTAATTAATATTTTTGCAAACTAATTACATTAGAATGACAAGGCCAGGAAGACACTAAAAGAGTTTACTAATTTTGTTCCACTCCTCCTATTTTAAATGGCTGCATGGATTACCACTTTATTCAATTTTTAGTTTTTTTAATTTACCAGAAACTATGTAAACACCACACCATTTCACAGCTATCATCATTTATTCATAGCTCAATAGAGGAAGCCAGAATAGCAGTAACTCTTTTTTTTCCACCCCCTAATTGTCATTCTGGTGAGATAAGTGGGATATCAGCCCCAAGTCAAGCTACATTAGTGCCGGGAATCAGGCATAGTCACGAAGTTTCTCCAAAGTGTGTTAGCATCATTTATCATGAGAAGTTCGCATTGAGCAATGTAGACTTTAACCCAAGGGGGTTTTCAAGCCCGCTTCCCCCATCTTTGCTGGACCGCTGGTTCAGGAGGCAAATTGCATAGAATCAAATACTAACTTTGCCTACTTGCCGTATGACCTTGGGTGGGTCCCATAAACTCTTCTGAGCCTTGGTTTTCTCATCTGTTAAATGAAGTCCATATTAATACTCATTCTCCTAAGTTCATTGGAAGGAATGAAAGAGGTAATTTATATACAATACGCTGCTTAGTGCCTAGCATACTGTGAGCATTAATAAATGCTGGCTGTTCTCACTGCTGCCACTATAACCACCACCACCATCACTGTTATCATTATCACCCCCACGACAGAGAGTCACCTTCAGTGCCCTTCATCCACACGTCCAGCTGATTTTCCAATTGTTCCCTCCTCCCTTACCCCTTATCCATACACACAGTCGATCCAAAGCAATCTTTGCTGTTTATCACACTTGCTTTCAGATTGCTAAAATATGTCATGGAGTGTGGCATCTGTATATACAGTCTCCAATGCCCCTTACTCGTTCTAGAGCAAGTGTGAGGTAGGAGGTGGGACTCAACTCTGAAGGTGGAGCTCAGACACTGGACCAAATTGAGGACTAGCTAAAACACAGATGGGGCAGAAGCAGCTTCCCATAAGACACGCCCACCAGAGTGCCATGTCGGTTTCTCATCACCATGGCAACACCCAGGAGTTATTGCCCTTTCCATGGCAACAACCCAAGGACCCAGAAGTTACCACCCTATTTCTAAACATTTCTCTATAATCTGCTTCCTAATTTGCATGTAATTAAAAGTGGGTCTAAATATGACTGCACAACTGCCTCTGAGCTGCTACTCTGGGCACACTCCCTTCAGGGTAGCTCTGCTCAGGAAAGAGCAGTCCCTCTGGTGCTACTGTACACTGATGCTTCAATAAAAGCTGCTGTTTAACACCACTGCTTGCCCTTGACTTATTTCCTGGGCAAAGCCAAGAACCCTCTTGGGCTAAGCCCCAATTTTGGGGCCTGTCTGCCCTGCATCAGGTGCATGTGGGTAAATGGGACAGGAAGACCCATCTCATCTGAAGCCAGGCTTCCTGGGAGAGCTGAACAGGCCCCTCTAGGTATTCACTCTCCCCCTTGAACCCACTTCTATTACAGCTTAGCTGTTCACCCATCAGTGTATTTTCATAGATCACAGGCTCCTTGAGAGCAGAAAAAAAGTGTTTCATTCATTTTAAGTTACTAGGGTCTAAAAGAGTGGTTTCACACATTACACGCTCTTTAAAGCTTGCTGAATAAATGCATGACCCCTCCAAAGAAGTCCATCTGCTAATCAGTATGTAGTTTGCTCCATTCTAGAACCACTAAGCCCAGCCTGGAGAGCAGACACAATCTCTATTCCCTCCCCACTGGATATAATCAGCAATTCTTTTATTCTCTTAGGAGGGAGCACGGTACCCTACGTGGATCTCCTCCTTCTTCTCTGACCCTTCATAAATCTTTGCCCTTGGCCTGGGATTTCCACAATCAACCACGTTCTAGACTGATTCTGAACATCCCAGCACTCCCCTTCCACCATTGCATCTCCAGGCCTTCCCCCATATCCTCCATGAAAGCCCCACCACTGTGGCTGAGTCCGTCTCTCCTTTTGCCATTGATAAAACATGGTGAATCCTTGGAATTATGCAACATTACAGACTATGACAGGCTGGAGCCTCTGCTGTTCTGTCTAATTTGGTGCACAGAGTCTGAGAGCTGGAGTGAAGTATGAGCCCGGGAGCACATCTTCTGATCTTAAACAGTCAGAAGGTTGGAATGTATAATGCTATGGAAATAAATGGTGTCAAAACTGTAGGAAATAATATATGGTTGTGGGAATGGGTTTTGTGATCACAGAGCACTCACAAAATCTTAAAACAGGCAGTCAACGAGGTTGGTTTAGCTGTAGCAGGGGAAGCCTTGGAAGATGAGAAAATTTAGGGGAGGAGAGATGAGATTTTTCTCCCCAGGGTCAAAAGACTGAGCCTTTGCCTCTAAGAGACTGGAGGTGACTCCCAACTTCACGTTGCAAGCACCCCAGCTGGTTTGGGGGTCTGATAGCCTTGGGTGTGAGTCTCAATTTCCCTACTATTACATTTGTGACTCATTTAACTAACCATGTTGAGCCTTAGTGTGTTCATCTGTAAAATAGAAAAAATGATAGGACGCACTTCATAGGGTTCTTGTGAGGATAAAATTAAATAAGATGAGGTATGTAGAATGACTTGCAGAGTGGCCTGGCTGGCACAGACTCAAGTGCTAATTAAAAGTTAGTTTTTTTCCCCCCGTTTTGTTGTTTTTACTCATTAACCCCCCATTGCAAGGTAAAAATGGTGGGATAAGCCCGGCGCGGTGGCTCACGCCTTTAATCCCAGCACTTTGGGAGGCCAAGGTGGGTAGATCACGAGGTCAGGAGATTGAGACCATCCTGGCTAACACAGTGAAACCCTGTTTCTACTAAAAATACAAAAAATTAGCCGGGCGTAGTGGCAGGTGCTTGTAGTCCCAGCTACTTGGGAGGCTGAGGCAGGAGAATGGCGTGAACCTGGGAGGCAGAGCTTGCAGTGAGCCAAAATCACGCCACTGCACTCCAGCCTGGGAGACAGAGCAAGACTCTGTCTCAAAACAAAACAAAACAAAAAAAAAGGTGGGATCCTTCTAATCCATCTCCCAAACCTCACAGCAACAGAAACCCAGTTTTTTAAATGAAGAAGTAGAGAAATTTTACAACGGTTCACTTTTCCAGAGACCCTTAATGAATTTTCACAGAGCAAGATGCTTCCGAAACACTCTTAGGACTGATGCTTCTGTGCAGTTCAGAGGCTAGGAATTGGTTCTAGTTGATACCTCTGCTATTTCCTATTGTAGCTTAGAGTGAGTCACCAAGCACATTAATAAAAGTAACCACTACAATGACTAGCATGTACTAAGGACGGCTTATGTACCAAATAATATGCTTATTGCCTTCTGTAAACTGCAGTATGCCTTTCAACTTCTCAGAATAAGCCATAAAGTTCACTCTTTAACTGTCCTCATGCTATGGGGCAGACAAACAAGACAAAGAAAGATTAAGTCATGTGCCCAAGTTTCACCACTCATTGGGACTGGACATAAAAAAGGGACAGTCACGTTGCTCTTAATGGAGAGAGCCCAGGTGTTGCAGTCAGACGAACCTGGTTCAGACCTGGGTCCCACTATTCTCGAGTAAGTTTAGCCAACCTACACCACTTCTCCACATCTCAGTTTCTTTGTCTGTAACGTGGAGCATTCACAGTTATTGCAAAGATTGCTGTCAAGACAATGCAGTACTTGGGACTCTGTTCACACGTGGTAAAGGATGGCTGCAATTATCAACACGGCTGCCGCTGTTGCTATGGGAAGGTTCTTGCTCACCTCCCCGTTAAGTGCTTCTGGATGTCAGCTTGCTGGTTAGTTAGCCTCCCACCACCATCTCATATCAGCTATTTCTTCTGTCTGCTTATTTTCCCCCTCTAACCTCCAATTCCACCACTATTCTCCATCCATTCACTCATGCATTTATTTATGGGGGACAGGGTCTTGCTCTGTCACCAAGACTAGGGTCCAGTGGTGCAATCATAGCTCACTGCAGCCTCAAACTCCTGGGTCCCAAGTGATCCTCCCGTCTCAGCCTCCTGAGCAGCCAAGATTACAGGTGGGCACCACATTGCCTGGCTAATTTTTTTAATTGTTTGGAGAGAGAGGGTCTTGCTACATTGCCCTGGCTGGTCTCAAACTCCTGGCTCAAGCGATTTTCCTGCCTCTGCCTTCCCAAGTGCTGACATTACAGGCATAAGCCACCGTGCCCAGCTGCTGTCCTTATTCTCAGCACATACATTTCCCTCTGCTATTCACTGGGAAAGTAAAGGCTGCCAGGCATAACCTCTTTAAATTTATCTTCCTTCTCCTTCAAAATGTATCCACATTTACTCTCCATCTTTTTTTCCTTCAATGTCACAGAAGAAAAAAAAAATGTCTCTGCTCAATCCAATCAGTACCATAGCTCTCTGGTGCTAGACAATGATGAGCAAAACACAACAGCCTCAAGCACACTCGGATCACCTTTCAATGGGTAAATCCCGACTGTGCTGTAATCCCCACCATCGTAACCTGTGAGTCCGTTCTCCAAGACTACAATGTACCCAAGCCTCTGCCATCTTCAAAATTCCTTCCCAACTCCTGTCTTTCCTTCAAGCCAGAGGACCACTGGTCCCTTGGATCAACCAATGGCTGCTTTGAACAGCTGGGCTCCAGTGTGGCCCACGTGTCTTCTCCTTCCATTTACTCCTAAGCCATCCATGTTGGAAAGGCTGTTGTTGAGGACATTAATGATGGTGTGATTGCCAAACTCAGTGCCAGGGGTCCTGACCCCATTTCCTCGAGCCCTCTGAATTATCCAACACTCTTACCTCTCTCTTGTAATCATCTTAATCTTTGATTTCCATGAGGATGCCTGGCCTTGGTTTTTCTCTTTTCCTTCTGATTACATCATCCTCCTTCACTGTTTCCACACTTACTTTTCACTTATTCTCTGAACAGGCAGCTTTTTTCCCCATCTCTGCCTTTTCTCGGGCCCTTGACTTTTCTTTACCTGATGACAACCTAATCCACCCTTCGAAGTTCTAGTCTGCATATGACCTCCTCTGAGCAGCCTCTATAAATATCCCTAGCCTCTCTAGGCTCATTTATGTTTGAATCGAGATCCGGAACTTACCAAATACGGAGGGAGCCTTATGGGGACAGTTTTGCCCTGTTGAGAACATCAGCCCTCATGAGACAAG
Organism: Macaca mulatta; assembly: GCF_049350105.2. Lineage (NCBI taxonomy): Eukaryota > Metazoa > Chordata > Mammalia > Primates > Cercopithecidae > Macaca > Macaca mulatta. The sequence continues at coordinate 7,145,332 of NC_133425.1, read as the reverse complement.
TGACACTACAGCATTTATTCTATAATACTATATTGAACCATCAGCTCTTTGAGGATATGATAGTGTGTCAACTTTGAACACGTATTCCCGGGCCTAGTATTGTGCCTAGACTATAATAGACTGTCATTTAAATGTTTAAGAAATTACAAAACACCAACCATATCTCCAACTGAGAATTCTGGACCCTTGAATTAAGACCACATGATTGTTTAGAGTTCTTTAAATATTCTTTGGTGCTGGTTTCAAGGACAGAGATGACTATCAAAGCGTGACTGGGCAAAATTAGACAAGGCCAAGAGTGCTCATTGGAAAGTACTGCTGATCTTCAAGTGGATCTTGTCCTTGGGTGGAGACAAGAGGGCCATTAACTCCAATGTGAATTAGGTCATAGGATTGAACTTCTGTCTGGTTAGGGCAGGATACAGCCATGATGCAAAGGTAGCATAGCAAGCTTTCAAAACTACAGGTCTCGATGATTCCTAATTAGGTTGTTTAATTATTGTTTGTTTGTCTGTTTCGAGATGGAGGCTCGCTCTGTTGCCAGGCTGGATTATGCAGCGACACAATATTGGCTCACTGCAACCTCTGCCTCCTGGATTCAAACTATTCTCCTTCCTCAGCCTCCCAAGTAGCTGGGACTACAGGCACGCGCCACCACACCCAGCTAATTTTTGTATTTTTAGTAGAGACAGTATTTCACTATGTTGGCCAGGACGGTCTCCATCTCTTGACCTCATGATTCACCCATCTTGGCCTTCCAAAGTGCTGGAATTACAGGCATAAGTCACCACACCCTAATTATTGTTTTACTTGGTACAAATATAAGTGAAGGGGGACTTTGTATGGAAGCAAAATACTAATTGTTGAACATGTACTGTATGCCAGACTCTGTCTTAAGCATTCTATTATTGCATTTTTTTCGCTCTTTCTTTCTTTAAGACAGGGTCTAGCTCTGTCACCCAGGCTGGAGTGCAGTGGTGCAGTCTTGCCTCACTGCATCCTCCACCTCCAGGACTCAAGCAACCTTCCCACCTCAGCCTCCTGAGTAGCTGGAACTATACACACACACGCCGCCACACCTGCCCTTTTTTTTTTTTTTTTTTTTCCCCCGTAGAGATGAGTTTTTTCCTCACCTGCTGCCCAGGCTGGTCTCGAACTCCTGGGCTCAAGTGATCTTCCTGCCTCGGCCTCCCAAAGTGCTAGGACTACAGGTGTGAGCCACCATGCCCAGCCAGGCATTGCATATTGATTATTTCATTTAAAGTTCAAACAAACCTTGTACGTCATTTCAACACTCCCATTTTGCAGAGAAAAGACTTGCTTAGCAGTTCAGTGACTTGACTACAGTCACGTTAACTCATAAGCTGTGGACCCATCATTCACACCTCATCTACAAGACTCCAAAGCTCTTGGTCTTTCCTCCATAACCTTCTTGATGAAACAGCTCAACTGACCCTTGTGAAACGTGCTAGATTCTCAAACGACACTGGATGGCTAGGACTGATCTTCTGTTCCCAGACTAAGCAGCTCAGCCTCTTTCTCAAATGCACTGGTGTCTTTTCAAGCGGGTGAGAGTATCTTTAACGGGCTCTGCAGCCCCCGATTCATCTTCCTGAGAACTGGACTTGGAAGACAGCAGAAATAAATGATTCCTAGGCCTAGGATAAAGTTTCCTTTTGGAAGGAACAAATAATGGTCGGAGGGAGATTCCACCTACATTCTCCCAAGGCCACTGAGTTTGCTACCTGCGTAGTTTGCCATTGCAATTATTTGGGGTAGCAAAGCTGTAATATCAATCAATCTCCGTTCGATTGCTTTGCCATGAAATAAAAGCAGGCCAATTTATCAAAACTGAGGCCCTCCACTGAGTTTACATTGCCATTAAACTACCAACAGGAAATCATTAAGGTGAGGCAAGAAACCAACTGGTAAGTGAAATGAAATGATTTTTTTTTTTCCTCAAATATCGTTGTCTACAGTCTCCTTTGTTTGGCTGTCAGCATAGGCAACGTGGGGCTGGGTCTCAGATCTCTGTGTTAATATACAGTTGGTGGTGGAGAGGGCTCAGACACACGCATTTGCAATCCAATGGCTGCACCCAGGTAACTTCGTTCTCTCTCAGCAGGGCAAGCTGCGTGACGATAAATAGGGGGAAATGTGTATGCGTTTGTGCAATAAAACAGGCTTAATGATTTTGAAGGGGAAGGAGTCCACGAGACATACAGTAGCAACTTAGGAACAAAATGGAACCATGCAGGGCCAATTAATGTGCAAATATGTGTGTGCTGAACTTGCATTCCATTCATCATGTGGACATGGAAATTGGGCCATTTATCTGTTATATTATGTATGTGACATCTTAGTTTGGTTCTTAAAGGCTGCTTGGGGACAAAGGGCCAGGTGCTTTGCAGCGAGCAGAGGGAATTTCAGATAAATTCTTCAGCTGTCATAAACATTGCCGGGCAGAATTTGGTCAGAAGATAAAGCTCTCTCCTCCACAGGGTTTTTCACATTTCTCAATAGCTGGTGTGCCATCTTATTAAAACTGTGTGTGGTGCAGGGAGGGGTGGCATATGCCACGAAAATTTATTGGCACAAACAGCTTGCTGTCATGTTTTCAAAGTCCAGATTTAGCAAACGTTATTCACATATTCACTGTCAATCTGCAGAGAGAAAGGGAACTGGCAAAGCCACTCATTCTCACTGAGTCTGTGGGTTTGCCATTCCTTTTGTCTCCTTTTAACCAATGTCTCCTCCACAGGTGGGGTTTGTTCTGCTTAAATTACAACTGTTTGTCTCTACTTAGGGGGGGGAAAAAAGAAAGTCATTTGAAAAGGAAAAGGATCTCGCAGAAGCGCTTTCCCAGAGCCACTATTATTTACCTCACAGAACACGCCATGAATATGGATCACACATTAAATAACGGTGATCGCTTGCTTTGATGAATCGCCATTAGAAATTCAATTAATAAAAGGTTACCTCCCTGCCGTCATGAAAGAAAATCTGATCTGGCTGCAGCAATGATCGTTCAGCCTCAGGAATGAATACTGGTAAGGAGAGAAAAAAAAAAAAGATGAAAAAAAACTGTTCCATCTGGGAAATGGGAGACTGGAATAAAAAAAGAATGAAGGAAGGAAGACTATTTTTGATCAAAAGCATTTCTGTACATGAAGCATTCCTACACTTCCTAATTCCCTTCGTCCTACTTACCCCTACCATGACCACCTGCCCACTACCATTCTCCCCACCCCATCATCCTGGTTGATACTGTTTGTGTTTTCTCTTTTTCTTGCCAAGGGCCTTCATTTTTTTTTTTTCTTGGCATACAAATTACAACCTAAAAGATGCACACACCCTCAGTGTAGAGCCCTATCAGTTTTATATATGATGGTTGCCTCCGTAAATACATCCAGATGAGAGTGTTGGACATTTCCATTAGGTCCCTTTCTGCCCCTACTCAGACAACACCTCCCAGAGGTGACCACTATTGCTACTTTCATCATCAGAGATGAATATTGTCTGTTTATTTTATATATTATATATATATCTCATATATAATATATAAATAATATATATGTGGGTGTAGATGTACATATGCAAATGAAATCACAGACAGTACATTCTTTTCTTCTGATAGTTTTTTTCTTATAACATTATATCACTAAGATTCATACAGGTTGTGTCATATATCTATAGATAATATTTTTTGATTGCTGTATTGTATTTCATTGCATGAATATACCACTATCGAATTTATCTATTATTCCGTTAATAGACATTTGGTTTGTTTCCAGTGTTTGGGTATGGTAAATAAAACCTTTATGGGGACTGGGTGCGGTGGCTCACGCCTGTAATCCCAGCACTTTGGGAGGCCAAGGCGGCTGGATCATGAGGTCAGGAGATCAAGACCATCCTGGCTAACATGGTGAAATCCCGTCTCTACTAAAAATACAAAAAAAATTAGCCAGGCGTGGTGGCGGGCGCCTGTAGTCTTGGCTACTCGGGAGGCTGAGGCAGGAGAATGGCATGAACCCGGGAGGTGCAGCTTGCAGTGAGCCGAGATTGCACCACTGCACTCCAGCCTGGGCAACAGAGCAAGACTCCTTCTTAAAAACAAAAACAAAAACAAAAAAAACCTTTATGGGAATTCTTGCATGTGTTGTTTTGGTGGACATAAGCACTAGTTTCTCTTGGGCACACAAGTAGAAGTGGAATTGTTGGATGATTAAACATTATTTCACCTATGTTGGAAGTACTTTAACTCCTCAGATCTCCTTTTTTTCAATTGGTAAAACGAGGATAAGAAATATCTTATGAATGGTCGGGCGCGGCGGCTCACACCTGTAATCCCAACACTTTGGGAGGCCAAGGCAGACGGATCACAAGACGGTCAAGAGATTGAGACCATTCTGGCCAACATGGTGAAACCCCATCTCTACTAAAAATACAAATATTAGCTGGGCATGGTGGCACACACCTGTAGTCCCAACTACTTGGGAGGCTGAGGCAGGAGAATCGCTTGAACCTGGGAGGCAGAAGTTGCAGTGAGCTGAGATCATGCCACTGTACTCCAGCCTCGCGATAGGGCGAGACTCCATTTTATATATATATATATATATATACACACACACACACATCTATCTATCTATCTATCTATCTATCTATATATATATATATTGTGAAGTTGAAAAGGGGCAACATGGGTGTTTTCTTGTTGGATGATTATTTTAAACTGCCAAATAGGATGCAGATGTAAGAATGTGTCTGGGGAAAGGAAGAAAGATGGAAGATCATAGGCAACACATGGCTGTATGGGGTACTGACCAAAGAGAAACAGGACATATTCAGGTATGCTCTAGAAAGGGCAATCAGTCCTTCATGACTGGCAGAGCTAATATTACTGAACACCTGCTGGGTACCAGGCCACAATCCGTGTGGTTTACACAGGATGGCACTTTGTACCCTGACAGACATGGTTACGCATTCCAGCTCTATTCCTCATTAGTTGAATGGCGCTAGGAGAGTTACTCAGCCTTTCTAAGTCTCAGTTTACTCTTCTGTAAAGTGGGGATCATCATAGCCTATACATCACAAAATTTTTGTGAGGATTTTATATAACGATGTATGCAGTGCGTTTATAAATAAATGGTGCACCAGAGGTACTAAATACATAGAAACTGGTATTCCCATGACAGCAAACCACCAGAGGAAACACTGCCGTTGCCATTTTAATGCTCTCAACAGCTTCATAGGATGCATATTGCTATTCCCGTTCCAAAAATGAGGAAACAAGATTTGTGTTGTTTAATAACTCACTCGAGTGACTGCTCCCAAGATCATGGGGATATAGGTGACAGTGGAGGCTGCTCATCTCTGCCCTATCCTTGTGCTTCCCAAATCCCTGCCTCACTAGGCATCTGAAATCACTCACACTAAATGCATCACAGCTCCTGGAAAACCTTTGCACACCAAGTTACCACATCCGAGGATGGAGACATTTGAACAGGAATGGATACTTGTGGATAATGATCTCCCCTTAGGTGTTTGCAGAACCCTGTGAGAATCTGCCTCTACAAGTTTTATTCTATTTCACCCCACTAACGACCGTGTGGTGGATCAAAGGGAGATATAACTATCCCCATGGTATACCTGAGGAAAGCGAATAGCCACAGTTAACCCATTTATGCCTGAGGTTGCAATTTCTCGAATTTGAAACATCAGACTTTGGTGATGACCTTGAGCAGTAGGATATAAATAACTCCCACATGCTTAGGGTTCCAAGAATGGAACACTAGGCCGGGCACGGTGGCTCAAGCCTGTAATCCCAGCACTTTGGGAGGCCGAGACGGGCGGATCACGAGGTCAGGAGTTCGAGACCGTCCTGGCTAACACGGTGAAACCCCGTCTCTACTAAAAAAATACAAAAAACTAGCCGGGCGAGGTGACGGGCGCCTGTAGTCTCAGCTACTCAGGAGGCTGAGGCAGGAGAATTGTGTAAAAACCCGGGAGACAGAGCTTGCAGTGAGCTGAGATCCGGCCACTGCACTCCAGCCTGGGTGACAGAGCGAGACTCTGTCTCAAAAAAAAAAAAAAAAAAAAAAAAAAAAAAGAATGGAACACTAGATGTAATTAAGATGATGCGCAACATCACACAGAGCCCAGGGCTCCCAGAACCCGGGTCGGTGTTTCTTTGCTTTACCTACACAGTGGCTTGGGAGTGAGAGTGACTGGCTCCATAGTGCTGAGCATATTCTGCAGGAGCCCATTACATGACAACATGGACAATTTCCAATGGGTGGTCACCTTGCTGGTGACTTCTGACCAGCTTCATTTTTTATTCTTTACCTATGTTGTCAGCATCCACCACAATTCTTTTCATGCCTTGGAGACTGAGTAGAAAAAGAAAAACAGGCTGGGCATGGTGGCTCACACCTATAATCCCCACACTTTAGGAGGCTGAGGTGGGCAGATCACTTGAGGCCAGGAGTTCGAGACCAGCTTGGTCAACATGGCGAAACCCCATCTCTACTAAAAATACAAAAATTAGCCAGGTGTGGTGGTGCACACCTATAGTCCGAGCTACTCAGGAGGCTGAGGCAGGGGAATCCCTTGAACCCGGGAGGTGGAGGTTGCAATGAGCCAAGATCATGCCACTGCCCTACAGCCTGGGCAACAGAGCGAGACTCTGTCCCAAAAATAATAAAATAAAATAAAATAAGGGAAAGGAAAAAAAATATAAACAAAAAGCAAAAGAGAAGTAATGGAGAAACTGTATAATAGAGACAGTGGAAGTTTCACTGGCAGAGCCAGGGCTTTGTCTGAGCTGGGCTAGAATCATGATGTATATATCAAGAAACAGACTCTGAAGTCACCCCGCATCATCTTTACCATGCACACTCCATGAGGAGCAGTGCGGTGACCTGGGCACCCCAAAACCCAGCAGCACAGCAACCACTCAACTGAAAACATACCACCCAAGCCACCAGGAAATGAAACACAGAAGAATCACCGCGAGAGTGCTCGTTGCACTCCATCACAAAAGAAACCCACTTCAAACTGTCTTCTAAAGGGACACAAAAACCGTGTTTCCTACCTCAGCTTTGCCTGTAGCCTGACTTGCCGAAACCTGCAAGTTAAAGAAGAAAAGACGTTAGTATTGATTCAACAAGAAGGTAATTGGATTAATTGTCTTTTTAAAGGAACTGGCATCGATAATTTGTTATGACCCGAGGGGACAAGGTTGCAACACACACCACACACACACACACACGCATTTTCTTCCACCAAGCACAGCAACATGATTTGTTTATCCAGTCCTGTTAACGAGGCGAATAGGATAATTAATATTTTCAACATATTATAACAATCTTGTCAGGAAAAAAAAAAGTGGGGAGGGCTGTGAGCAATGTCCGTGTACTGATAATGATTAAATAAACACTGAAAATGAAAACAAAGGTGCTGAAGACATTTTTGACGTGTTTTTTTCCCCTCTTAAACCTTTAAGTCAGTGTTATGAGAAACACCAGATAAAAGCTACAATGACAGCAATAACAGCAGCTTTATGTTTGCAAAATTCCTCAAAATACTGTGAAATAGAGAGTTGTGCCAGGAATGGTGCCAAGTTGTTTACATATTTTATCTCATTTAAGCCCTCGAATAACTTTTTGGACCCCATTTCATAAAAGAAAATATTGGGTTTGTTTAAGTTAGGTCACTTTTCCAAAGTCGGGATGTTATCAAGCAGAAGAAATTAGATTTAAACCCAACATAAAGTGAGGTGGATGTTCAGGCTCCTACCTACAAGCCTTCTCCATATCAAAGGATTTGGTGTAGACACCTCTCAACATTGTTCATCTATGCCTAGAAAGGGTCTCCTATCTAGAGATCAGATCTTCTTCTGTGTGATAACTCTTAAGAAGCTTGCTATCCTACAGCTTCCCTTATACCTGGATGACTTGGCCAACCTCAGCCGCACTGCCGATCTGACTGCTTGGACTGAGCTATGTCCCCAAAATTCATATACTGAAGCCCTAACCCCCAATGTGATTGTATTTGGAGACTGGGCCTTTGGAAAGTAATTAAGTTTCGATGATGTCATGAGGGTGGGCCTTCATGATGAGATTAGTGCCCATCGAAGAAGAGACAGCTGCCCGGGCACAGTGTCTCACGCCTATAATCCCAGAACTTTGGGAGGCCAAGGTAGGTGGATCATCTGAAGTCAGGAGTTCGAGGCCAGCCTGGCCAATATGGTGAAACCCTGTCTCTACTACAAATACAGAAAATTAGCTGGGTGTGGTAGTGTGTGCCTGTAATCCCAGCTACTTGGGCGGCTGAGGCAGGAGAATCACTTGAACCAGGGAAGGCGGAGGTTGCAGTGAACTGAGATTGTGCCACTGCACTCCAGCCCAGACAACAAGAGTGAAACTCTGTGTTAAAAAAATGAAACATGGCCAGGCGCGGTGGCTCATGCCTGTAATCCCAGCACTTTGTGAGGCCAAGACGGGCGGATCACGAGGTCAGGAGATCGAGACCATCCTGGCTAACACGGTGAAACCCCGTCTCTACTAAAAATACAAAAAAATTAGCCAGGCTTGGTGGCGGGCGCCTGTAGTCCCAGCTACTTGGGAGGCTGAGGCAGGAGAATGGCGTGAACCCGGGAGGCGGAGCTTGCAGTGAGCCGAGATTGAGCCACTGCACTCCAGCCTGGGCGAGAGAGCGAGACTCCATCTCAAAAAAAAAAAAAAAAAAAAAGAAAGAAACATAAAAAAGGAGAGAGAGCAGAGACCTTACTTTCTCACTTTCTCTCTCTCTCTCTCTCTCTCTCTCTCTCTCTCTCTCTCTCCCCCCTCCTGCACATAAGAAAGGCCACGTGAAGACAGAGCAAGAAGGCAGCCACCTACAACCCAATGAGCAAACCCTTTTCTGATACCGAGTCTGCTGGTACCTTCATCTTGAACTCTCAGACTCCAGAGTATGAGAAATACATTCCTGTGGGTTAAGCTGCAGTCCATGGTGTTTTATTATGGCAACCCAGGGTAAGACACAGACCAATACCAGCTAACAGATGTGAATCCAAAAAAGGACTTAAGAATGTATGACTTCCCGAGTTAGGCAACCAGCCCCTGCAGCTCTTACTGACCTGGCTTTGGCACCATTTCTCCCACACTCACTCCCAAGGCAACAGACTGGGGAGCTCAGACAGAGCTCAGTGTCCATGGAGCAGCTTTCATGCACCATTAGCCTCCTAAATGGGAGACCAGACTTCAGACTGACCTCAGCCAGGAAAGTCCACGAGCTGTGGCTGAAGACTTGCCAAGCCATGAATCCGGGGCCCAACCATGGGGAAACTCACGGTGTGATGGATGTCAGAGGTTGGAACCTTCCCTCCCCTCCCTCATTCTTGGAGCCCGTTCAGGACTGGGAAAGTAGCTGATTCCGTGGTGAACAGCCACATCCTTAAAGCACAAGCACACAAGATCCCTGGGCTACATTACCTCATGTGAATGTGTATATTTCTCTGCTGAAAACCAATAGGAATATGTCAGGGAAATATGATATTCAACAGCTATAAGCCTCAGGCAGAACCACTCCCTCTGCTTCAGTGAGCTCCATGGGCAACAGAGTTTTCAGCTGATTACTCTGATGTCCCCCAAGTCATAACTTTAGCGTTTCCTAAATTTGTGCCATTTACATCATCAAGCCCCTTTTATTCCCCCCTATTAGGGGGAAGCCACTTCTTGCATCCACCTTAGGGAAATACAAACATAAAAAGGCACACACTTAACTGTCCATCGTGGCATTGTTCTGACAGCAATACATTTTTAAAAGAGTATAATGACTAAAGTACAAGGTTTGAATACTAAACCACCTATAAAGGGAGACAGTAGGGAGTGGCAGGGCCTTTGGGGTAACTAATGATGGCCCACTAGCTAAAGTCATTTGCATTTCAGTTTTTACCAGGCAAAACATGGTTCTAGCCAAACAAAAAACACATACATGATCTGAACGTGGCTGTTGGACTTCCAGTTGCTGATCTTTAAAGCCAAGTCATGTGCGATCCATCCATACTATAAACCATTACACAGCTTGGGGAAGATTCTTCTATTTTAATTCTTCTGACATTAAAAACTCTACAGCATATATTGTTAGTGAAAAATGAAAGAAGCAGAAAAGTGAACATAAGATGATACCGTTTTCTAAAAAAAAAAACAAAACTCAAGTATGTATACATCCTCCATCTCTCCCTCACCACGCACACCATCGATGCATATCTGAAAAATGTATCAAAGGATATACACCGAACTGACAAAAGGTTTACCTCTGAGCAAACTGGAACTTGACTGAGACCCAAGGGGTGAAGAAAAGTCAGGGGAACTTTCTCTTTTCCTGAATTGTTTAAGATGTTTACATCGACAATGTATCCACTTGTAAAATAAAACATATGTTTAAACAAGGATAAAAAATAAAGCTTCATACCACTTTAGCATTAACAAGAGACCTTGTCTTTGCTGCTGTGAATAGTGTTGTGCTCATGTCCTTTGCAGGGACATCAATGGAGCTGGAGACCAATATCCTCAGCAAACTAACACAGGAACAGAAAACCAAATACTGCATATCCTCACCTAGAAGTGGGAGCTAAATGATGAGAACACATGGACAGATAGAGAGGAACAATACACACTGGGGCCTTCTGGAGGATGGAAGGTGGGAGGAGGGAGAGAATCAGAAAAATAATGGGCACTAGGTTTAATACCTGGGGGATGAAATCATCTGTACAACAAACCCCCATGACACAAGTTTACCTTTGTAACCTGCAATATGTACCTCTGAACTTAAAAGTTAAAGGAAATTCACACACAAAAAAATGGAAAACAAAAAAGAGACCTTGTGGGAATGTTGGCTATTTTTTTTTTCTTATCAAAAAGGAGACTAAAAAGAACTCTCTCAAGCATTCACATATCGTGGCACAGTTGAAGGTAAGGCATATCGTGATGCAATAGGGAGTGGTAGGGCTTGTGGACAACGACAGATAAACTATACTGCATTCATAATTTTACCAATTGGCTAAATATAGGAAACAAGGGGAAAACTTTACCGAGGCCCCTCTAGGTAGCTAGAACCCTCTCTACACTGCATTCAGAGTGGATTTCATAGTCAAAATTAGATTAGATTCAGAGATTCACTTCTAAGGCACGTAGTATTCACGAATGTGCACCCACAGACCTCAGGGTTTGTCACAGCCCACTGTGGCTGGACTGCACGCTGGGCAAGCCAGACCGTACTGCAGAGGCCTGCTGGCAGATGGAGGGTTCTTTAAGGGTTGCTGATGCCAGCTCCAGCCATGGGCTTTTATCAAGCCAGCAGCAGTCATCAGAGTGTCTGCAGTGGGGTGCTGATATGATTAGAGCTGTGTCTGAGGCGGGCCATTCTGTGGACCAGCGCAGGGTGCAAAAGGGACGTGGGAAACTTCCAGCAGGACACTCTGGAAAGCTTTGTTCCAGCTATTTCCCATCCCTTTAATCATTTCCCTTCCTCTCCTTCAGTTTCTCTGCATGTGTTTGAAATCGCAAAGGCCGACATTAAGGGTTTCCTTCTCGCTTGTGCTAGGAAGTCGGTCGACGTGATTCCTTTTCAACTGAGATTGGAGACATAAAGAGCCTTTCCCAAGGCCACACCAGGGACTTTCAGGGGCCGGGTGTGAACTCAGGTCGAACTCCAAAGCTGCCTCTGAAACCCAGGCAGGGATTCTGTCACATGATGGAGACCCGGATTCCCTCCTGGGACTCTCACACGTCAGGAGATGTCCAGACTGAGTTAACAGACAGAGGGAAGATCACTGTCCAGTCACAGCCACCTGTTCTCCCTGAACCCTGTCTGAGATGCCCAAACACTGTCTGGGGCTCTGATGCTGCAAACCAGTCTGTGGTCTCTGCCTTCCGTGCTGAATAGCATGGGCCTACCCTATAACTTTTGCAGGGTCGTGGTAAACAGGTCTCTTTCGGTAGCACGACACAAAACAACTCAAGATGGCTCAAGCACAGGAAGGAATTTATCAGCTCATTCAAGGGATAGAGCTCACTTTAAATGGATCCAGATAAGAATCAAAGAGATTTAATTACTTCCCTGGCAAGTGGCAGAGCTGTGAACTGAACCGGGTCTCTATCATCCTAGACAGCGCTCCCGGCACAGCTCTGCAGTGCTCCCATCCCAAAACCCCGACACACAGTGGGTGGCTGTCGGCTATTCCCTGGCTGGACTTTATCCCTTCCCCTCTCACTGACTGATGCGGGTCACCCTGTCCCTTCCTCCAGTATTTACAGTAGGGATGGCTGTGCCAGCGGTGCTACAAGTGGCCCACCAGGCAGCAAGACCAAATAATCACACCCCTTCCTCAAGTGCCATCCTGGTAGGCCTCCAGATTTCCCTCCCCACCAGCAAGTGACACACCACGGTGCTGGACCGGGAAGCCTTTACCAGTGACGTCAGTGCATCTTAACTTAAACCGGCTTTCCAGGTAAACATGAGGATCCATGGTGGCATCTGGGTGATTACTTCTATCGCCAGTCATTCACATGAAAATCTTAGATCCCCACGCCCTGGAGTCTACCACGTCATCTTTGCCAGACTGTCTATGGCTTGTATGGAACTGACTTATGGAACAGTCTGACACTAGCATATGAAATGAATGACACACGCGTGGAGGTTCTCTGAGCTGTAAGGACATCTCGGCCAGACACAGATAACGGCCCAGTCACTATCAGGCCTGAGAATTCCTATCCTCTCAAGTCCAACTCAGTGTAAAACTTTGGTCTCACATACAGTATAAGGTGCATCTCCTCCATTCCCCCTAGGCGGTAACCAGAAGGACTAACTGGGGAGAACGTATGGTCTTTTCTTTCGTGACCTCTTTCCTCTTTGGTTTTCTGGTTTCAACAGTTCTGCCACTGGGTCTAAGAAGATGGGTTCAAGAGAAAGGGTAACAACATCCTTTGTACTTTGCAACAAATGAAATCATCTGCTAACGCCACTGGTGATCAGGTGAATTCCAACAGCAACAAATGCCCTCTGCATGAAAGAGGTCCAAATGCTGGCACCGTCATGGGGTGTAGGTGGATTTGGGGGATTCCTATGGGTGAAGGCTGCTTGTGTTTGTCAAGGATATCCAAGCTGCAGTTGCAAATAGAACCAAATGCATAACAGCTCAATACAATGGACATTCATTCCTTTCTCATGTAGGAGTCCTGGGTGGGAGATCAAATTGGATAAGAGATCTCTTCCACATGAACATTCAGAAAACCAGAGTGAAAGGGGTTCTGCCATGCTTAAGATGTGGCTTCCAAAGCTATCATCATCATCTTTATCCCAGTGCAACAGGAGGAGAATGAGTGGTGGTTTTTACGGACCACACCCAGAAGCAGCATGCATCATTCTAGCTCACATTCAATTGTCCAGAGCTCAGTCACACAGTTGCCTGTGTGGCAGAGGGGTGTAAGCATAGCCAACCGTGTATCAAAGGGGAGAAGATGGTTTTGGTGAACAGACCCAGCTGGTTGGCCACACATCCCCACTGAAGCGCTACTTTGTACGAGATCCTCCTACATGGTTCCCTGATAGGAAATCCACTTCTGCTCAACCTCTCCCAAACTCTCCTGGTGATGGAATGCTGGCTCTTGATGCTGAAACTGTCTCGCCTTGCATCTGGTTCTCCCTGGTGCACCAGCCACAAAGCTCAGACCCAGTTTCTCTTTGGTATCCCTTTAGTCCTCAGGAAACTCAGGTCATCACCTGGCCACAAAAAGCAAGAGCAAAGTAGAGAATGAAGCTTTCTCTCTCCTCCATTCCTTTTTATCTCCTCCTGCACAAGTAAGCCCAGAAGGACAACCATCAAAGATGCTGTATGAGATCAGCGCCTCTTCTTGCTGGCCTCCCAGTAACTACAAGAGGCGCCCTGGAGCTTGGCTTTTTTTACGACGTTGTGGAGAAGGACGTTGACCCATGACTCATTCTTCTCTTTCTTCTTGAATCCTCTCTGATCTTCTGCTTATATAGACTAGTGGACACTAGAAATAGCACAATTGCCTTGTCCTCTCTTAGCCCTGGGGAGGTAGCTGAACCTCACTATTTTGGAGCTTATCATGCATAGCTTATCTCTACAGGCAACTTTGGGTCCTAATGATCCATTTGGGGATAAGAGGAAACATTGCATTCCCCTTCTCCTTTACACAGCCACCTTGACAAAGGGGAGCAGGCAACAGGTTGTGAGTTCTTCAACAAACTGAGTCAACTCTTTCCTTGAACCAACTTGAATCTCTAGATTGTTGTCACAGGTACAAACAGAAAACCTTAAAGTCCTATTGTCAAAAAGTGGTGAAGCAGGCCAGGCGCGGTGGCTCACGTCTGTAATTCCAGCACTTTGGGAGGCCAAGGCAGGCAGATCACGAGGTCAGGAGTTTGAGACCAGCCTGACCAACATGGTGAAACCCCTTCTCTACTAAAAATACAAAAATTAGCTTGGCATGGTGGTGTGTGCCTGTAATCCCAGCTACTCAGGAGGCCGAGGCAGGAGAATTGCCTGGATCCGGGAAGTAGAGGTTGCAGTGATCCGAGATCGTGCCACTGCACTCCAGCCTGGGTGACAGAGCAAGACTCCATCTCAAAAAAAAAAAATTGCTGACGGTTTCCACTACTGTCCACTGGGCTGCTCTCAGGGCACCCGCAGCTGACATCTCAGAAGTCTGACTATCCTAACTACTAGCCTTGATGCAGAGGCTACATCTAGGTGCTTTGGGATCAGTCCCAGGGCAGCCCAGACTTCCAGTCTTCCTGACCAATGTGCCAGTCAACTGAATTTCACCAAGAAACCTGACTCAACTCACCACCAGCAGGTGCTGCCTAGATTCCTGACCCACAATATCTTGAGGTAAATAAACGGTTCCTAAGTTTTAGGGGTACTCTGTTACATGACCATGAATGATGACAAGTGACTTAGCCTCCCTAAGCCCATAATTTTGTATCTGTAAAATGGAAATAATATTTTATAAGACTGCTGTAAGAATTAAGCAAAAACAATGTTGAAGGTGCCTGGCACAGTTGCTGGCCAATGGTAGGCAGAGTTTTATCCTCCCTGTCACAAAACCCTGGGCATCTATGCTGTTCCTTGTGATTTTCCACAACGAATTTTATTCCTTTCCTGGCGAATGATTTTCAGGACCTTCAACTTGATCTCCAGCTGGTAGAATGTGTAAGGATTGCTCTGGAGTCAAAAGTGCCTGATCTTTATAAATCCTTACTCTACCATGGGAACGTTACCTCACCTGTCTGAGCCTCAGTTTCCTTATTTAAAAAAGGGACACAAAAATCTGTCTTGCTGTTTTATGTATATTCAATGGTAACATCTGGCTTAGAGTTGGAGATTGAGAATGGATAGCTGTGGTTTTGTGAGTTCAGGGTAATCACTGTAACAGTAGCAGAAGTCCTAATATCTGATATTATGAGCCCTACCGTATTCAACAGAGCCACTTGCTAACAGCTCACCTACAGAATTGTATTTGTTTTTGTTTTTGTTTGGACAGAGTCTCGCTGTATCACCCAGGCTGGAGTGCCGTGGCGTGATGTCGGCTCACCGTAACCTCCACCTCCCAGCTTCAAGCAATTCTCGTGCCTCAGCCCCCCAAGTAGCTGGGACCACAGGCGCCCACCATCATGCCGGGCTAATTTTTGTATTTTCAGTAGAGATGAGGTTTCCCCATACAGGCTTGAACTCCTGACCTCATGTGGTCTGCCCATCTCGACTTCCCAAAGTGCTGGAATTATAGGCGTGAGCCACTGTACCAGGCTCTAAAGGGGTATTTCTGAAGCAGGCAGCTTCCCATCTCCCCATCTCCTTCTCTTCTATTCTATTCTGGCCTGGGACTTGGTTCCAGCCACTGAGCTGCCAGAACTCATCTGAAATTTTAACTGTAAGTGTAAAAAAGGAAAGAGCCCATTCATGGATGATATTCATCTCCCAACCTCCCTCCCCATCTCCTACCAAATTCTGTAGGCTCCAGACATGTCCAATGAATAAATGTCTCTTAAAATTCTTTTAGAAAACGCACAAGGTTTCTCTTAATAACTCTCACTGTCAGGAATGAAATATTTACATGCACTTGCTTCAAAATTCTGGCAGCTTGTAACCTAAGAATAGTTTTACTTATGGTGCTGAGCAACTGCCTTAGGTCTATCTTGCAGATGATTTTGAGAGGAGCAAGAGGCAGAAGAGAGGAAAGGAAAAGTCACAGGGGAGGGAGGGACTGATCAGGGAGGGCCTGGCAAATCCCCGTCCTTGGTTTGCCCTTGAAGTTGGTGTATTAAGGAAGGTTAAAGCAGTTACAGTGCCGGTTTGCAGGGAGTCTGAGCTGTGACGAGCCCATCAGTCACCCTGACACATGGTGGAAAACACGGGGAGATTGCAAACATTATCTGAAGCTTAATTATGAAGAAGGGAGGAGGCTGGGTTGGTGTGAGAAGTAGGTGCTGAGGCTCTCTGGGCCCTTCCCACTGTAACCTGTAATCTTCGGGGTAAGGTGTCACCATCTAAGTTTTCTTCTGAAGACCCCCTGGTTACTTTCTGCGGCTAGGTTGCAAGGTTAGGAAAAGCTCCTAAGAGGGAGCCTTTAGCTTGCCAAATTTAGCTTGGCAATGTGGAAATACAGACGAAGATCCTTAAAAACACTCCTTTCCACTGACCTCATACCTCTGCCTCCGGAAGTCTCTTCTACATATCAGAAATACCACAGAAAGCTTATAGCACAAAATGATATTTTGTAACTTTTTTTTTAAATTTTTTGAGACAGGGTCTCGCTTTCTTACCCAGGCTAGAGTACAGTAGGGCAAACACAGCTCACTGCAACCTATGCCTCCCAGGCTCAAGTGATGCTCCCACCTGAGCCTCCCCAGTTAACTGGGACTACAGGCACACACCACCATGCCTGGCTAAGTTTTGTGCGGTTCTTTTTTTTTTTTTTTCCTTGGTAGAGACAGGGTTTCTCTATATTGCCCAGGCTGGTCCTAAACTCCTGGGCTCAAGTGTTCTTCCCGTCTTGGCCTCCCAAAATCCTGGGGACATTTTCTATAACCGGAGGTGGGAGGTTACTACAGGTCCAGGTCATTTTATTGCACTTCATTTCATTATACTTCACAGACACGGCTTGCTTTTTAATCAATTAAAGATTTGTGGAAACCCTGTGTCAAGCAAGTCTATCAGCGCCATTTTCCCAATAGTGTGTGTATACCTCAGGTCTCTGTGTCACATTTTGGTAATACCTGCAATAATTTAAAAATTTTTCATGATTATTACATCTGTTACAGTTATCTGTGATCAGTGATCTTTGATATTGCTATTGTAATTGTTTTGGAGTGCTGTGAACTTCTCCCATAGGATGGGAGGTTTAATTGATAAATGTAGTATGTGTTCTATTTTGCCAACCAGCTGTTCCCCATCTTTCCCTCTGTCCTCAGGTCTTCCTATTCTCTGAGACACAACAGTATTGAAATCAGGTCAGTGGATAATCCTACCACGACCTTTAAGTGTTCAAGTGAAAGAAAGAGTCACATGTTTTTCACCTTAAATCAAAAGCTAATGATTAAACTTTGTGAGAAAAGCATGTCAAAAGCAAAGAAGGCCAAAAGCTAGGCCTCTTCCCCCAAACAGTTGTCAAGTTGTGGATGCAAAAGAAAAGTTATTGAAGGAAATTAAAATTGCTACTCCAGTGAACACAGGAATGATAAGAAAGTGAAACAGCCTGGTTGCTGATATGGACAAAGTTTGAGTGGTCTGGAGAGAAGATCAAATGAGCCACAACATTCCCTTAAGCTAAAGCCTAATCCAGAGCAAGACCCTAACTCTCTTCAACTCTATGAAGGCTGAGAATGGTAAGAAGCTGTAGAAGAAAAGCTTGAAGGTAGCAGAGCCTGGTTCATTAAGTTTAAGAAAAGAAGCCATCTCTATAACGTAAAAATGCAAGGTGAAGGAGCAAGTGCTAAAGCTCCAGCAAGTTATCCAGAAGATGGGGCTAAGATTATATATACATATACATATATGTATGTATATATATGTGTGTGTATATATATGAATGAGAGATGTGGGTGAAAATGCACAAAGTTTCAGTTACATAGGATAAGTTCTGAGGATCTCATTAATGCATAGTCTTCTGATGACAATGAACAACACTGTGCTATATACTGGAAATTTCTGAAGGAGTTGATCTTACGTGTTCTCACCATGCACACACAAATCATAACATTATATATATATAATGGTTTTCCCTCTGTATATATGTATGTGTGTGTGTATGTATGTATGTGTGTGTGTGTGTGTGTATATATATATATATATATATATAGAGAGAGAGAGAGAGAGAGAGAAAGGGAGAGAGAGAGAAAAATCTATAAAGACTCCTGGAAAAAAGTTAGAAATAACAAACAAATTCAGTAAAGTTGCAGGATACAAAATCCACATACAAATATCAGTCACATTTCTAAACACAAAGAATGAACTACCGGAAAGAAAATTAGGAAAGCAATCTTATTGACAACAGCAAAAAAAAAAAAAAAAAAAGAATAACATACATAGGAGTAAACTTAACGAAAGAGTTGAAAGACGTGTACGTTAAACATTATAAAATATTGATAAAGGAAACTTAAGACAGA
Source organism: Macaca mulatta (assembly GCF_049350105.2). Lineage (NCBI taxonomy): Eukaryota > Metazoa > Chordata > Mammalia > Primates > Cercopithecidae > Macaca > Macaca mulatta. The sequence goes on along the minus strand of NC_133425.1, from coordinate 7,126,642 downwards.
TAAACGCAAATACATCCAATATTCATGGATAGGATTAATAAATACTGTTAGAATGTCCACACAACCCAAACTGATCTACAGTCAGTATGATCCCTATCAAAATTCCAAAGAAATTCCAAAGAAATAGAAAAAACAACTCTAAAATTCATAAAGAGCTACAAAAATCCCCTAAAAGCTAAAATAATTTTGAGCAAGAAGAACAAAGTTGAAGGCATCACATATGTTCTGATTTCAAAATATAATACAAAGGAACAGTAACCAAAACAGTATGGTAGTGGTGAAAAACAGACATATAGACCAATGGAACAAAATAGAGAGTCTAGAAATAAGTTCAACCATCTATAGTCAACTGATCTTCAGCAAGAATGCCAATAACACACAATGTGGAAAGAACAGTCTCTTCAATAAATGGTATAGGGAAAACTGGATATCCATATGCAAAAGAATATAATTGAATCCTTACCTCACACTATATACAATAATCAACTCAAAATAGATTAAAGACTCAAACATAAGACTTGAACCATAAAATTACCAAAAGAAAACAAAGTGGAAAACCTTCTTGACATTGGTCTGGGCAATGAATGTGTTAATATAACACCAAAAACACAGATAACAAAAGCAAAAATAAACAAGTAGGCTTTCACCAAATTAAAAATCTTCTGCACAGCAAAGGAGACAATCAGAATAAAAGAGCAACCTACAACACGGGAGAAAATACTTCTAAACTATATATCTAATAAGGGAGTAATATCCAAAATATATGAGGCACTCAAACAACTCAACATCAGAAAAACACACACATACAATTAAAAAATGAACAAAGGATCTGAACAGACAATTTTCCAAAGAAGATGTACAAACGACCAACAGGCTTATGAAAAGGGGCTCAACATTACTAATTATTGGGGCAATGTAAATCAAAACCACAATGAGGTATCAGCTCACACTTGTTAGGCTGGCTTACCAAAAAGTCAAAAGACAGCAAGTGTTGGTGAGGATATGGAGAAAAGGGTATCCTTATCCATTGTCGGTGTGAATGTAAATTGATAGAACCATTATGGAAAGCAGTATGGAGTTTCCTCAAAAAACAAAAAAACAAAAAACAGAAATACTAGAACTATCATATGATCCAGCAAAATCCTTCTGAGTATATATCCAAAGGAAATAAAATTAGTATCTCAAAGAGATACGTGCACCCCCATGTTTGTTGTGGCATTATTCACTATAGCAAAGTACGGAAACAATCTAGGTCTCCACTAACAGATGAATGAAGAAAATGTGGCGTGTGTGTGCGTCTGTGTTTGTATGTTTGTGCATGTGTGTGTGTGTGGGGGCCTTATACATTGTTGGTGGGAATGTAAATTGATAGAACCATTATGGAAAGCAGTATGGAGTTTCCTCAAAAAACAAAAAAACAAAAAACAAAAACACTAGAACTATATGATCCAGCAATCCTTCTGAGTATATATCCAAAGGAAATAAAATTAGTATCTCAAAGATATACGTGCACCCCCATGTTCGTTGCGGCATTATTCACTATAGTAAAGGAGGGAAACAATCTAGGTCTCCACTAACAGATGAATGAAGAAAATGTGGCGTGTGTGTGTGTGTTTATATGTTTGTGCATGTGTGTGTTCGTGGTGGGGGGGGATGGGTAGATAGGTATAAACATACAAACACCATTATTCAGCCTTAAAGGAAATCCTACCATTTGCAACAACATGGAGGAACCTGGAGGACATTATGCTAAGTGAAATAAGCCGGACAAGGAAAGACAAATACCCCATGATTTCACTTACACATGGGATCTAAAAGAGTTTAACTCACAAAAGCAGAGACTAGAACGATGGTTGCCAGGCACTGGAGGTGAGAAGAAATAGCGAGATGTTGGTCAAAACGCACAAAGCTTCAGTTACACAGGGTAAGTTCTGAGGATCTCATTAACGCATAGTCTTGTGATGACAATGAACAACACTGTGCTCTGTACTTGAAATTTCTGAAGAAGTTGATCTTACGTGTTCTCACCACACACACAGAAATCATAACTATGTGAGGTGACGGATATGCCCATTAGCTTGATTGTGGTAAGCATTTCACAATACATGTGCATATCAAAACATATTGTTAACCTTAAACATATACAGTTCTTCTTTGTCAAGTCTGCCTCAATAAAGCTGGCAAAAGTTAAAAATAGAAACTCAGCTGATATATGATCAATATAGTCAATAAGGGATTAGTTTATAATTAAAACACAAAATAATTATACCTTTTTAAGGCAGAATTTGACTGGGTGCAGTGGCACATGCCTGCAATTTCAGCATTTTGGGAGGCCGGATGGCAGGGAACAATTGCTATAGGCCAGGAGTTCAAGACTGCAGTGAGCTATGACTGAACCACTGTACTCCAGCCTGGGTGACAGAGGGAGACCCTGTCTCAAAGGAAAAAAAAAAAAAAAGCCAGAATTTGAAATGCAGCAGGCTTAGCTAGGGTACCAACCTACCTCTCTGTACCCCATACCCTCCTAGCCTACAGGACTTCACATCCTGAACTCTGTTAAGCTAGACCAGGCCAAGCTGCTGGGCTCTCTTTTCTGAAGGCTTATTCGAACCATCATCTATCCAAGGACAGGGTGCTTGTTGCCATGGACAGAAAGAAAGGCATGTAACCATCAAAAGAGATCTCCAAGGCAGGGTCTGTGTCCTCAGGTGCAGCTAGATGCTCCGGTGATTAGATTACCTGGCAGGGCCTGGGTCTGACTCAGGCTGAGATGGGATCTGGCTCCTCAAGCCCAGGGAACATGGGGGCAGGTCAGGCCGTGCCCAGGGCAGGACTCCAACATGCTTACCAAGCTTTGCTTTGTTTTCTACACTCTTTTGGGAAATTTAACCGTGCAATCTCTTCTGACTTTCCATCATTTCTCCTGGCCATTCTCAGGAGGTGAGGGTTGTCTGGCTGGAAGACCCGGGAGCTGTTCATCTCCAGGATAACAAATGCTACCTGGCATTGAAATGCAAGGCTGAGGCTCCAACCTTCACCCCAAGAAACCCACTCCCTCCTTCCTCTGCCCCTATTCAGCTTGCAACCCCTTACTGGCAGCCTCCTTTCTCTACACAAGAGATGACTCCAATATCCACAGTCTCTTTTCCTGGGGCTAGCCTGGTCTGTAAACATACAATTCTATTACAGTGCAATGAGCGTTATAACCAAGGGTCCTGCCGTGAAACTCTTCTGCATTCGGAGAGAAGGAAGTGACTCAGAGCATGAGGCACAGAGAACGGGGCCTTAGAGGAGGGGCAGCAGAGCAATGTCTTGCAGGATGGGTAGGAGTCTGCTGGCAGGGGAAGGGTGATCCTCCACCCATATCGCAAATCTTTTTTTTTTTTTTTTCCTTAGAGATGGAGTTTTGCTCTGTCACCCAGGCTGGAGAGCAGTGGCTCAATCATAACTCACTGCAGCCTCAAACTCCTGGGCTCAAGCTATCCTCCTGCCTCAGCCTCCCAAAGTACTGGGATTACAGGTATGAGCCACCACACCCAACTGCATAATCCCTTTTACGAATCCAGCATATTAATCACCCCCCTCCACCGCCGGCCAAGCTGCACCAAGCATTGGTTGATCAGGGCCCTCAGCTACCACCTTTTCCGGAGAATCATGCCTTGCCCAAAGGTGCCAGAGCAGTTATGCATTGACCTCCATCCGGTGCCAGCCTGCAGCCCAAGGCTGGCTGAGATGGTGGTATAAAGGTGCACTTCGCATAATTCAGGGTGTGCAAGCTCCATGGAGCTATCCACATTCAGAGCCTCCCATAGCATCAGCCTGGGGCTCAACTTCAACTAAACCACGTCTTTGCTGCCTCGTCTTCCCTCCCTCACCTCGAGACAGGCCCTTCCTGTGGTCATGCCTGCAATCCTCATTGGTTCAAAAGCCACATCTCAGCTCTGGAGAACTCGACCTGAGGTGGGCAGGGAGGGCGTTTGAGGCAGAGGAGACAGCATGGGCAAAGGCTTGGAGGCACAAACTCGAAGGCATGACCTTGGAAGGTCAGGTAGCTTTCTATGCAATATTATGAATAATAAGGGGCAGGTGAACCCAGTTAACTTTTACTAAGGATCGTTCTGATCATTCTGCAGGCTGTTCCCAGTACTTTTTTTTTTTTTTTTTTTTTGAGACGGAGTCTTGCTCTGTCACCCAGGCTGGAGTGCAGTGCCACGATACATCTCGGCTCACTGCAAGCTCCGCCTCCCGGATTCAGGCCATTCTCCTGCCTCAGCCTTCCAAGTAGCTGGGACTACAGGCGCCCGCCACCACGCCCGGCTAATTTTTTGTATTTTTTAGTAGAGACGGGGTTTCACCGTGTTAACCAGGATGGTCTCGATCTCCTGACCTCGTGGTCCGCCCGCCTCGGCCTCCCAAAGTGCTGGGATTACAGGCGTGAGCCACCGCGCCTGGCCTGTTCTCAGTACTTTTAATATATAATCTCTACTGATCCTTATCACACCCTATGATGTAGAGTCTCTTACTGTCTCCCATTTTAAAAGCAGAGAAGTGAAACACCCCTAACTGATGTGGCTCGTAAGTGGTGGGCTGGCGGTTTTCATTCAGGTGCGTCTGATGATGGAGCCTCTGCTCTCCAGCCAACGTTCCGGGGTTCAGTAACTCTCTACACCTGGTCAAGACATTGTCCCTCCTTTACTCAGCCACTGAGTCAGCAACAGACAGTTCCTTTGAGACACCCACCCACAGAATGCTAAACTTGTGGTTTTCCTATCACCTTTGAAGGGACATGAACAATTACTCTTTTTAAAAGGACACAGTATTTACGGAGCCAGAATGAAAAGGACAGCAGGAAGGAATGCTCAGAACCTTTGATACCACAGAGATGACATAATTTATGTCCCACCACAGCCATCTCTGCTCTCCCCGTTGCAATCTCAAAATTGAGGAGAAACTTGGTAATTGCTTCAGTTGGGCTGGGCCTGCTGTTGACCATTTGCTTTTCTTATTACCTCGTCCTGCCTGGTGACCCCTGAGCATTTCATCTTCTTTGGCAGGGCTGGTAAATCTTAGGCTGTCCCTGGCAGTGCAGAGAGTGCCTCGGAAAACACACAGAGGAAAATTAAGGAGGAGGGGTGTGGAGATAGGTGGTCTTGGGAAAAGGTCTTCAGACAAAATGCAAGATGACGGTGAAAGGAGCCTCCAGTGCAGCCTTTGCAGGATAAAGGAAAAGCACCCACTGCACGCTGGGCAGAGCATCTTGTCTCCAGTTAGGACGTGATCAGTAACACCAAGCTGAATGCACACTGATACCCTTCCTGCTCTGTGTGGAACACAAGGTACAGCCACGATAATAATAGGAGAGTTACTACCATCATAGAGCCTGGCTTCACAACCCAGGGTGTTGGGCTGATTTTGAGGGTAAGTCCACAGCACAGTGTACCAAAGGGAGAAATAAAGCAGGCCTGGGACTTGGGGAAGTGGGTTTGGGGGTGCACTCCCACAGGGAGGCTGGGATCAACAAGGAAAGTTTCCAGGTGACCATAGCTCAGCTTAGATCAGAGGATGCACGAGCCTCCTGGAACGCAGCACGATACGCCCGATGCCATCTCCAGCCAGGCTGCGCACCTGCTGTCCCAGCCTTTGAAAAGCCATCCTTCATCACCTCTCCCACGCTGAGCTGCCTGTCTCCCTGCCTGCAAGGTCAAATGTGAACTGCTCACACCTGGCCTGTGGCCCTTTCGAGATGGCAAGTGAAGGAAATAAGACATCAGGCTCTGGAGTTACCCTTGTGGGTTCACTCACCTGTCACTGACTGACTCTGTGCAAACCGAGGCAATGCTCAAGTTCTCTGAGCCTCAGTTTCCTCATCTGTTCAATGAGGATCACATAGGGGTCTTTAGGGAGTAAATGTGATCATGCACATAAGGCACTGAAAATAGTTCTCGGAGTAAACATGCAGTGTTGTCCGAGGTCATAATGCATGGTTACTGTTATTAATTCTGCTGCTGCTACTGCCACTCCTACTGCAATGATGGTGACTACTACTGCAATGATGACTACTGCTGCTACTTTGTTAGAGAACTCAGCATAGTTCCTGACACACAGGATACTAGTGCTTAATATTTTATTTCTTCTTCCTCTGAATAATTCCAAAGAATGGAGCTACTGGTTCAAAGGACATGTGTCTGCACACATGTGTTCTTAATAAGTGCCACACTATCAGCTTCATTTTCTTTCTGCAAGGTCATATATCTTACCTTTCCCCTTTCTCTCACTCCACTCATTAATTCATTCAGTTTTTCTCTCCCCATCATGCTTGGGTCAAACAGCATCCCCTCCACCTATCCCTCTGGATAAGACGGATAACATCACTTAACCAGTTAATTGGAAGTTCCTTTCCCCCCTCAGCTGTCGAATTGCCGAGCCTCCGAGAGCCCAGACTCCCACCCTGGGTTCAGAGTAAATAGAATCACCTGGGGTGGCTGAAACTGGTGGAGACAGAAGGTGTTTCAAAACTTAATCAAAAATTAATTAGAAAGAGAAACAAGCCAAAGGACAAACATCTGTGAGTAGATGAGCCACAAAGGAAAACAAATCCGAAATACAACATTCCCTTTGAGTTAGGAGCAGGGACCTGCTGGGCTACACTGGGAGTAGCTGAAAACACGCTTTTGGAGGGGAACACAATGCCTCCGTGTTCACTTCTTGGGAACAAATGACAGCACAACTCACAATTCCAAAGACGTGGGAGGAGAGACGCTGCACACTCAAGATCATACAGGAGCTGCAGGGAAGCTGTGCATCGGCGAGATGCTAATACATAATTATCAGAACAAACACTAGCCAACGCCTTGGAGTGAGGGGGCCACGCAACAGGAGAGCAGCCTCCATGAGCAGTCAGCACTTCCAGATTTCCTGGCTCTGAGCAGTGGTGGACGGCGGCTCCGAGTCAGAAAAACCAAGCCTTGAGAACCATGTGGGATGGAAATCAGAGGGCCCATGGCCACCGAGATGAACCCTAGAGTGGACACTGCGTATCCAGCTAGGATGTGACCCCGGGAGAAACTGGATGCCTGGGAATGAGTTTCTGCAGTAGAGGATTGTAGCAAATGTATCAGCGCCCCAGACATATCCCCTCCGCTTCCTACACCTTGAGCAAGGAGAGCCTCACGGTGATTTCAGTAACCTCAAGTCTCCCGTTTGGACCCAATACCTGGTGATACTTATTTCTGCCATTTCCCAAATCCACATGACAGCTAAAATCAGGGCACTCCATCGTCCTTAAAGTCAAGAACCTCTTCCATGCAAGAAAATAAAATTGGAAATACAAGTTAATGCATTTGCTTGAAGGCAATTAAAAAAGAAGAAATATGAGTTAAATGCAACCTTATCTCTGACCCCAAGGAGGCTCCAGTAGACTCTGCCTCCACTTCTTAGAAGACCAAGGACTCTAGTGTTCTTACCTGGGTTTTCCACTATCGCAGTCTTGCATATTCTGGTCCTTCTATCTGGAGCTCCAGCCCTGCCCTCACCCCACTTACTTTTTTTTTTTTTTTTTGAGACGTAGTCTCGCCCTGCCACCCAGGCTGGAGTGCAGTGGCGTGATCTTGGCTCACTGCAACCTCTGCCTCCCAGGTTCAAGCAATCTCCTGCCTCAGCCTCCCAAGTAGCTAGTATTACAGGTGTCTGCCACCACGCCTGGCTAATTTTTGTATTTTTATAGTAGAGATGGGGTTTCACCATGTTGGCCAGGCTGGTCTTGAATTCCTGACCTCAGGTGATCCGCCCACCTTGGCCTCCCAAAGCGCTGAGATTACAGGCATGCCACCCCGCTTATTTAATAAGCTGTTTATTCGCTTGTTTTTAACTGACATCACTTGCTCTAGGAAGCCTTCCTTGCCCTCATTACCTATTTTGAGAGCAGCTGCTACTCGTCTGTTACAATTAGGATGATTGTGCAGGGTATGAACTTTGTTTTACCCATAGTTCCAAACTAGGCCAGTCTCTTAACATGGAGTCCACGGAGTTTTAGCGGTTCCTGACCTGGAATCACATTTGTGTGTTTATTTTTCAGAAGGTTTTCTGATTCCAGATGTTGTGCCAAACCCCTATTAACGTCAATGGGGAAGGCACCAGGTTCAAGAGGCCAGAGATCCAGAGCCAGAAAACAAGACTTGGGTTTTTATTAGGGGTTTCCATATAGGGGATATAGTCCAATGGTAGTGGGCTGGACAAGATATCCACCTTATATACAGTTTAGTGGTGGCAGGCTGGACACAAAAACTGCAACCTGCTTGCTAACTGCATGCAGTTTGTATGCCATTTTCACTTAGCACAGATGTTCCTCACAGACAAGGAACAAATCTCTGGGTTGGCCACTCCCGGATTCCCTAGCTCCGGACACACATTCGGGTACATCTGCCATACAGGATAATTCTCAGGATATGCTTAAATTATCAGTACTGGGGGTGTTTACACCAGATAGTGTCAGAGCCATTGCACTAGAGCTCCTCAAGGTCCAGACAATGCCTTATTTATTCCTGTATCCCCAGAGTCCTGGACAATTACAATCGGTTAGCAATACTCATGACTAATGTAGTCTGGGTGTTGATTCTGACCTGAGCATGGGGCCAAACACCCTACAAGTCTTCATTTCATTGACTACCATGACCATCCTAAGAGGTGGCTGTAATGTTTGTCGCAGGGACCAAGAGAGTGAGGCTGTGGAACACCAATCGAGGCCACACAACTGCAAGGCTTGGTGCTGGAATCAGAAGCGAAGCCAGTCAGCCTCTGGAGGGCCATACAGCTTCACTAAAAGTCTCCAGAAAGAACAAACTAATGAAGGAGTAAGCATTGTTCAATTCATAACCACGCTGCTCTCCAGTTCTCATGCAACACCGTGACATGCCTCTAATAAAAACTCAGCCTAGGTAAGACCCTGAAAACTAATGTCCACCTCATTTTGCTTTGCAAATGATACGTAAGCTCCTATAATCTATCTGGAAAAAGCTCTTTCTCCTGTAACATCTTGTGCACACATTTTAATCCTTTTAATCCTTTGATGCAATCAGGACATATTTTTAGATCCCCTCCCCCTTTTTACAGATAAGGAAACTGAGCCCAAGAAGTTATCATGGCTTCCCCAAGATCATGCAAAGCTGGAAATGGAGTCCAGGTCCTGTCCATTCCCGACTACGTGTCCTTCCCCCTACTTCTCCCAACTGCAGCGTCTTTTCCAAAATGCTCATGTGTTTCCTACCTGAGAGTCATGTATTTCTCACTCCAGCAAAGTTTCTGGAGTCACCAAATTCAATTTCATTCTTCAAATGTCTTCCAGAGAACAGCCTGGCCCTTGCGCAGCCCCTTTGGGATTCCCTATTCCCCGCTACAAGAGAGTTACTGGGGTCAACACCTTCTTGGAAGCTCTTTCTTCTCTCCTTTCCTCTTGGGATCTAGCTAAGGAGATGGAGACAGACCGATGGCCATCTGTCAGAGCAGCTCTGTGCAGCCTGAGCCCAAATGCGCTAATTGATTTATAGGCTAATAATGCAGTTTATGTGCATGGCTGGGCTGTTTGCAAAATGTGTCCTTCACCGCAGCTGCTCTGAAGGAAATCCCAAGTCCCCAGTGAAGCAGACGTTTGAGGGGCCTGCTGGAGCCTTTTCAGGGACCCATGTGGTTCTTCACATCCACTCATCATGCAAAGACTATGAAGTGGAGCATTCTTGGCTACCTGAGCACTGGCGCCCAGCCCTTAAATTAATAAGAACCAGCTGGAAGTCTGTGTTGATGAAGACAGCTGAGTGTGGTGGAGAGAAGTAGGGTCTTGGTGTTCCTCGGGACAGGGGAAGGTCTCAGCTCCAGCGCTCACTGGCTGTGCACCCATGGGTACACCAGGTCACCCACCTGAGCCTCCATTCCTCCATCTACCCAGTTGGGAGAAGAAAAATCTTCCTTCATGGGGAGTTGTGAGGAATAGATGAGATGGTTGGCTCATTCCATGAATATTTGTCAAATAATCACACAGAGACAGAGATAATGAAGCCCATAAAACGTGCTGTAACAGAGGTTACCTTCCTTTCCCTACACCTTTCCCCACTATTCTTTCCCACTGTGTTAAGAATGGACGTTAAGAAGGGGGTGCCCTCTTCTCTTCCTCCTTCTCTCCACGCTCTTCTTTCATCAAAGATGCTACTACTGGGCCTCCACCATTAGTCACGAGCTTCCTGTGCATCTTCTTACTAAATTCACTATTTTTTTTTTTAATTAAAGACAGCGTCTCACTCTGTCGCCCAGGCTGGAGTGCAGTGGCATGATCTCGGCTCACTGCAACCTCCGCCTTCCGGGTTCAAGTGATTCTCCTACCTCAGCCTCCCCAGTAGTTAGGATTACTGGGATTACAGGCGCCCACCTCCATGCCCGGGTAATTTTTGTATTTTTAGTAGAGACAGGGTTTCACCATCTTGGCCGGGCTGGTCTTGAACTCCTGACCTCATGTGATCGGCCCGCCTCAGCCTCCCAAAGTGCAGATATTACAGGCATGAGCTACCACACCAGGCTGTTTTCTCACAAAATTCTTATCGCATTACCCTCAAAAGATAGATGACGTCCCTCATTTCATAGACCAGATGACGTCCCTCATTTCATAGACCAAAGATCTGACGGACCTCTCTGGGATGCTGAAAGTGGGCTGTGTCTGTGCTGTCCAGTAAGAGTCGCCACCAGTCACGTGTGGCTACTGAACCCTAAAAATGTATCCGGTGTTACTGAGAACTGGATTTTAAGTTTCATTTTAATGAATTTACATTTAAGTAACCACATTTGGCAGTGGCTTCCAAATGGGACAGCACAGTCATGGGGAATAACAAAGAAAAGCACAGTGAAGTTTGAAAAAGCTCAGCTACCTGCCCCGGGTCATCAACCTGGACCAAGGTGCAGGTAAGAGGAGGGGTTCATACTCGTCAGTTTCCTGTGTGCATCTCTGGAAGCAAACAGCTGGGCTGGATGAGGACATTCTTGGAGAAGCAAGCTGAGATCTGAAATTCAAGACAGGCTGGAGAGGAATATTCCCTGGGTTGGATGTGGACCTCCTTGGAGAAGCAAGCTGAGATCTGAAACTCAAGACAGGCTGGAGAGGAATATTCCCAGTGCTGGGGAATTGGTCCAGAAGAAGGAGGAAATGAATATTCAGAACAGATAATGGTGGTGGAAATGCTTTGTAAACTTTGAAGTGCTGGCTGAGGGTGCGGTTATGAGTAATACCCCCTTGGCAATGACTCCATGGCAAAATTTTGCTGTCCTTCTTCATCTCCTGTTGCCCTGCTTAATCATTAATTAAAGCTTAAGGGATTTGGGAATACAGGCCTCTGAAATTTGGACTAAACCCTCCGTGTTACAGAAAAAAAAAAAAAAAATTCTCGGGTAATTAGCTTTTCTTTCCCTAAATGCTTTTTGGTTCTCATTACAAACCAAGTGCTGGGCTAATATACCTTGTGTTATGAATGCCTCACAATTCCTGCTAATTGAATTAAACCCAATTCTCTGCAAATAAACTCTTGGTGTTCTTAACGGCAAATAAAGAACAGAGCTGTTTCTTTTTGGAATGGGTCATTACAAGGCCCTAATTACCAGGATCTCAATGTGTAAAGGAAACCGCCTTTGTGTCGGCTCCTGACAATGATAGCTCTGTTAAGATCAAAGTCGCAATGTGCCCTTGGAATCTTCTCCCTCTTTTTATTCCACTTTAAAATGTTTAATAATGACTAATCCGATTTCTAAGACGGCAGAGAAAAGACAAGAGAACAGTAGTGTATTTTTTTTCTTCTTCATTCAGGACAGATATTCCAAAAGTGACACACTGCTTACATTTCCCTTTTTCTTTTTCCCTTGGACACAGCACATTTTGAAGCTACTAGTTAGTGAAGAAGGAATCTTTGCCACTAGACTTACACGCATGCCCAAGGTGAACGCAGGAGCTTCGTGAATTTATCAGATATCAGGGACGAAGACGGACGCTATTGTTCTCACGTGGCCAAACACATTTATCAATAATGGAATGCCAATTACTTTGGGGACCATTCTTTACTCTTGTGGGATGGGAAACTTTATTCCAGGGCTTTTTAGAACAGCATATATAATCAGCCACAACAACCAGATTTTAAAATGCAGCATGCATCATTTCTTGCTGGCAATTTTGCTCTGACATGTGGGCTGAGTTTCTAAGTTTGAGATATTCTAAGTCAGGTTGATGGGAAAAAAAAAACATAATAACCCTCTTGGTAAACTGTCCTTTGTGAACACGTAAGACCTCAAGGTAGGTGATGGGCGAAGTCCCTGGTACTCCAAAACACCAAGCTTTAGTCTCAGAAGGAGCCATCCCTTTGTTCCAGCAAAACAAACAATCACTAGACCATCCAAGCAGCCCAGGAATTGGGTTCCATATTGCTTCTTCCAAAGCTTCTCATTCACCTCCCTCAGTTTCCCAAATAAACTCACTCTTTCAAGATATGATGTTCTCCTCTCCAGAGAAACTCTTCTCACTTCTCTGATAGGAAAATTCTTAAATTCAACCTCCACAACCCAACTCAGGTGTGCCTGTCGGAGTTTGCTGCATGCTTCTCTTTGTTCCTCTTCCATTGGTGCCAGCAGCAACGTGGCAGAGTGGAAAGCGTTCAGGCTTCAGAGAAGGATGCACCTAGGTTCTCAACTTAGTCCCTGTACTTACTAACTGCACAGGTTGGAGCGAGTTATTTTACCTCTCAGCACCTCTGTTTTTTCATCTACAACCTGGAAATAATAATGGCTACCTTGCTTCAAGGAATGGCTTGGGTATAATGTGCTAGAAATAATAATGTGTTTGCTGTTGTGAAGAGCGTTGCAGTGAACATAGACGTGCAGTAACAAAGACAGGGAATCGACCTAAATGCCCATCAATGGCAGAATACATAAAGAAAATGTGGAACATATATGGAATGTTCCATGTATCCATGGAATACTATCCAGCCATAAGAAAGAACGAGATCATGTCCTTTGTAGGAACATGGGTGGAGCTGGAGGCCATTATCCTTAGCAAACTAACACAAGAACAGAAAACCAAATACCTCATGTCCTCATAAGTAGGAGCTAAATGATGAGAACATATGAACACATAAAAGGGAACAGCACACACTGGGGCCTACTTGAGGATGAAGGGTAGGAGGAGGGAGAGGATCAGAATAAGTAACTACTGGGTCCTAAGCTTAGTATCTTGGTGATGAAATAATCTGTAAAACAAACCCCTGAGACATGAATTTCCCTATATGATAAACCTGCACACATACCCCTGAACCTATAATAAAAGATAACAATAAAAATAATAGGCCTGGCGCAGTGGCTCACACCTGTAATCCCAGCACTTTGGGAGGCTGAGATGGGTGAATCACAAGGTCAGGAGTTCGAGACTAGCCTGGCCAATATGGTGAAACCCCCGTCTCTATTAAAGCAAAAAAAAAAAAAAAAAAAGAAAGAAAAAACAATTACCTGGACGTGCTGGCACATGCCTGTAATCCCAGCTACTCGGGAGGCTGAGGCAGGAGAATCACTTGAACCCGAGAGGGGGAGATTGCAGTGAGCCGAGATCATGCCACTGCACTCTAGCCCAGGCGACAATGCGAGCCTCTGTCTCGAAATAAATAAATTAATTAAAAAATAAAAAACAAAAATAGTAATGTAAACAAAGTGATTGGCACACAGTAGCTGTTCAATAAATGGAGTCCCACCTTGTTATTATTATGGGACTAACCCATTGCCTTTTGATTACTTGCTTAGAGGTACGTTTCCTGCAATGGGAAATCCATTCTTTGAAGGAAGAGTATGGACCTCATTATTTTCTATTATTAAATATCCCCAGCACCTAGTGCAGAGCCAGACATACACTTGGCTTGAAAAACGTTTAATAAGTTTAAAAATGGATAAGTGAGTGAATACATGAATGAACACCTGCAGCACGCACTTAGGGACAGAAATGACACAGTGTGGGGCATGCAGTAGGTGCTTAATACATACTTGCCTACGGATGAATGAGGGAACTAAGGCAGACAACCAAACATTCAGGGATTTAAATGGAAATCAAATCCAAGGGCTTTGTGATTTCCCACAGAGAGAACAAAATTCCCCAAACCCTCCTGCCAGAGGCAGCTCGCATCAGCTTAGCAGAGAACGACGATGCTAAATTATTGCTTAACTACTTCTCATATGATGATCTCCTGCATCTTACTAGGAAAATCATCACCATTCTCTCGGTGCTGAGAACAGCTGCAGTTAACATGTTTGAGGCGCCTTTTAAATACGATTCCCTCTAACAAGTCTAAACTTGATTTCAGCGGCTCCATTTCCTTGTCACTCTTCCAGGCTTCTCTCCAGGAACCTGACACACAAAATCCACGATTCAGGGTGGAGATTAACCATCTACCTGCAGGCAGAAGAAGCCTGAATGCCATCAGCACAGGGAGAGGAGGACGAGGATGGGGCGTGGTGTGCCTCTGGGTGAGGATGGCAGCCCACCAGGCCACGTCTACCCAGAGCAAAGACCTGGTGATGTTTAATTTCAAAGCAGACTTGAGACTCTCGGCTTTGAGCAGAGGCAGCCCGGGGAACGCAGATGTGCATTTTAAAGCAGCCACATCTATTTCTGATTCTTTTAGTCTGCGAGTAGAAAGGAAGTCCTCGATGCTGAAATGACAACTGGGCTACATCAGGCCATCAGCTGATGGGCTGGGAGTCAGACAGAGCACTGGGCCTCTACAGGCCATGGAAGTCGGGTTGCCAGCTAAATACGGGACACCCATGACTTACACCTGAGTTTCAGATCAACAATGACTAGACAGATAGAGATTAATATAAGTACATCCCAGATATTGTATAAGATATACTTATGCTAAACAAAGGTTTGCTGTGTATCTGAATGTTTGGTTGTACGTGTCCATTCACATATTGAAGAGTTACTGGGCGCCCTGTATTCTACTTGTTATATCTGGCAACTTTTTGTGGGAGGGACAAGGTGAGGAAATTACTCTCTTGGCCCCTCCCTTGCTCCCTGGAAGAAGATACTATGGAGAGAGGAAGAAGAGTGATGGACGGATGGGTGATCTGCAGTTTGGGATTACATGCGTGGCAGTGCAGCTGCAGGGTGATAAGCACATTCCCTGGATCCAGCTGTGTGGGTTCAAATCCTGGCTCTGCTGCTTCTCCGCTACTGAATCTGAGCAAGTTTATTCACCGCGTCATGCCTCCGTTTCTTCATCCATGACACTGGATTGGTGGTGATAACTACCTCCTCTATACAGTGTTTGAGATGATTCCGAGCTACAATCTATGTAAAATGTTTGATGCAATGCCAGGAAATCACTCAGTCAGTGTTACTATTCACCACGGTTATTTCCAGGACCCTCAGCTCCACTAGAGAGACCTTGCTAACTTATCTGCAGCACAAGGTAATTTCTCCAGATCCTGATTCTCCTGTTGTAGGGGTAGTGGGAGGCTCACTACCCCTATAACAGCCTAAGAGCTTAGAAGAGACAAGGCCATTTTGGGTAAACAGAGGCATAAGACCTTGTTGGTAGGAAGCTTCTGGCAATCCAAGCTCTCACCCAGACAGACATTGCCTCTTGGCAACCCTGAGAGTCGTTCCCTTAGGTTTTCTCTGTGTGCTTTCCATGATGGGGAGCTCACTGCATCCCCGGGCGGACCACGCAGGCCATGCTGAAGCCTGTGTGCTGTGAGAAGCCTCCTTCTGCTTCACCTACACACATCTCCAGGCAATGGTGACCCATAGCCTCACTTCTAAGTAACCCTAACCCTCCCATTTTGACATGTTTTCATTTATGTGAAGCCCATACTCTCATCCCAGCAACTCCTTCCCCATTTAAGCCTCTTCTTCTAGAGCTCAGTGTTTATGTAAAGATCATGATGGCACTGGGGGAGCTGTGTTCCTGGTGTTCTGAAGGCACAGGAGAGGTGCAGATCCAGGTCACTGCCAGGCCCATCAGCACAAAACGACTTTCTACCCCGCAGAGCACAGCATCTTCTGGGGCACTCAGCCTCACCTCATCTCATGCGTCCTCAGACACTGGGGACAGGGAGTGGCCTCTCTGGGTGTGGCTTTGTTTTTCCAGCCTCTTCCGAGCTGTGATTCACTGCTGTGCAGATGTTCTGCCTCTGGTTCAACCAAGGACAGGGCTGTCGGGACGTGGGGAAGGCAAGATAAGGCTGGGACTGAGATGCCAAGAAAAAGGGTCCTATATTTGTCACTGGGTTTGTGACTCAGTGTCCAAGTCTTTTTCTAAAACACAATGGGGGACATAAGGACTCTTAGCTGACTTTGGATGTGGAGAAATTGAGGAAGAGGGTGTTCATGAGTTAGATACTAAATGGACTGTAAACAGTGGACCATGAGTGCCTTGGTCACTACTTCCAGAGTCTAGCACAGCCTCTGGCACACAGTAGGTGCTTGTGGCAGACACTATTAGATGTCTGTCCAATAATCATTCCAACTCCCCTTCTTCTTTGTCTACCTTAGTTTCTCTGTTTTGACTGCTCATAGGGGTTACCAACGAGACTGATTCTAGTCAATGAGCTGCAGGAGCATGACTGCCGCTGAGGGCATCTTCTCAGAAAGCAATTCTTCAGGTAAAAATAGCCTTGAGAAAAAAAAAATTGCATTCATCCACCTCCTGCCTTGAAACATAGTGGGAGGTTGTGATGCCTGGAGCAATGGCAGCCATCTTGTAACCATGAGACTACAAATATGTGGATGAAAGTGACTGTCTTGAGGACGGTGAAGCAAAACTGTTAAGTAAACCTTGAATTCCTGATGCTGTTGAACTAGTCCTGGAACCACCTGACTCCAGTCTTCTTTTTGAGTAAGTTACTTACTGCTTGATTAAGAAGCCTCTGATGGTCAGGTATGTTGTTTGCAGTCCAGTGCACTTCAGGTTAATGTAGCACTTAATAAATGTTCCTGAGTTGTACTGGAAGGGCTTATGGTAAATCCTTATCTGGTGAATCAAGACCAGACAATGCCAATAGGACACTTAATGACTGGGGAGAGGGCTAAAGGAATTAGGGCCATAAACCAAGAAAAGGGCTTTTGGCAAAAAGTGGGTCCCAAATGAAACTATCAGTTCCCTCCCAGTTAGAGACTAACAGAAATATTAGATTCCTGGCTCTGATTTTCTGTGGTTTTTTTGGTAAGACTTTCTTCCCTCATAAGTATTGAACAGAGGATGGGGAAATATATCTGGAGTCCGAGCCAGCCAAAATGTGCCGGTGCAAAGGATACATTCTGGAATACGATAATTTGAATCTACTTCTAGCTATAAGTCAGTGTTTTTCAGCCTTAGTACAGTTGAAATTTGGGGTCAGATAATTCTTTGCGGTAGGAGTTCTCCTGTGCATTGCAGGAGGTTTATCAATATCCCTGGCCTCTACTCTATATGCCAGGAGCACTCCCCAGCGAGCTGTGAAACCTAAAATATTTTCAGATATTGCCAAATGTCCCCCGGGGTGCAAACTTTTCCTCCAGCTGAGAAGCACGCTCCTCCAGGTAATCTTGAGCAAGGAAACTAACCTCTGGGTTTCCCTTTCCTGATTTGTAAAATGGTGTGAGAGCTCACTGAGGTAGTCTGCAAAAAGTGCTTAGTTCACACTAACTATGACAATTACTGGTTGTAGAGACAGATTTTGTTGTGCTTCCTTTGTGACTGGGCTCTCACCAATATTGGAAAGCAAAGAAGATACTGAAAAGCAAAGAAGATACTCATCCATCCAAATTCCTACTTTGCAAATAACAAAACAGAGGTCTAGACACAGAAAGTGACTGCTGGGCCCTAAAGATGGAAAAACAGGATAATATGGATGTCCCACAGTATCACTGGAAGAAAGACAGAATGTATCACCCTTGATCTAACAGCCAAGAGAATGACCAACCCGTCATCTAAGCACGTGAGATGGCAAGTTTCCAATTGCCAGCCTGTCTGCAGCATCCTAACTGGATAGGAGCCAGTGTAGGATAGATGATTGTCTTTACCAGTGGGCCATTCTTGTTCCTCTCCACCGTCACTGGCTGCAATGATTTAAGGACCACCAGACAGCCATCAACAAGCACTGGGTGGATTCTCTCCACGTGCTCACTGCATTAAGGATAACTCTCTGCAGGTGTACGTATGGGAAGAGGGAGGCCGCCAGCCAGACCTCAGGAGCTGCTGTCACCTGGAACACACGTGGCAAGATCAGACACCAGGCAGCTACATCTCCTACGCAACGTGTGGTAATGTGAGTCTAGTCCGTAAGGTGAAAAAAGTGGAGGATTCCAACATTCTGGTGTTGTATTCTTTCAACGTGTAACATGGAAATTAACAAAATTAACCTTGCATCATCTTCTGCCATGTAATAAAGAGAATTCTGTTTGCAAGCCCCCCCCCCACCAAAAAAAATTATATGCCAATGTCACATTAAAAGTAACAACTAGGCCGGGCGCGGTGACTCATGCCTGTAATCCCAGCACTTTGGGAGGCCGAGGCGGGCGGAACACGAGGTCAGGAGATCGAGACCGTCCCAGCTAACACGGTGAAACCCCGTCTCTACTAAAAAACACAAAAAACTAGCCGGGCGAGGTGGCGGGCGCCTGTGGTCCCAGCTACTTGGGAAGCTGAGGCAGGAGCATGGAGTGAACCCAGCGGGCAGAGGTTGCAGGGAGCCGAGATCACGTCACTGCACTCCAGCCTGGGTGACAGAGGGAGACTCCGTTTCAAAAAAAAAAAAAAAAAGTAACAACTAGCCCTAGAAATGGAGTCCACAGACATCCTGAATGCTGCACCTGTGTTGCCTCTCTCCGAAGTGGCAATCTGAGCCAGTCTTCTCCAAGCGCCCAACCTACCTCCCACAGCGTCCTCCACCCCAGCCAACTCAAGAAGTCTGATTTATTGAGAACAGACTTCTATGCCACGAAGCAAGGTCAATACTAAGGATAGTGTGATCAATGAGATAAGCACCCTGCCTTCAGGGAAGTCTGGCTAGGAAAGCCAACATTATACAAATAATTCCTGACGGTGTGCAATGCAAACCACATGGAGCTCTAAAGTTAAAGCCGGAATGGGGGTAGAACTAAAAATCCCCACCCAGTTCTGTTGCCTGTACCCGCAAAAGAGGACCAAGAACCTCCTAGGAAAAAAAAAAAAAAAAAAAAAAGAGGAGGCTGACATCAAGACTTTCCCTGTGACGTGCTTTTCCACCTCCTCCTGCCCCAACACAAGGGACTGTGTGGTAACCAGTGGGGTTGGGAGTGGGAATGTCTGTGGAGGAGGGCAGAGGGTGACTGAGAGTCCTTGTAATTGTGAAGCTTATGCAATCTCTCAGAAAGCCCATGTCTGAGTCAGACTTGGACTGGGACAAAAATTAAACAATGTGTCCAATAAGATCTCCTAGGATTCTGCCAGCTGGACAAACCCTCATCTTAATTTGTTATTCTAGGACCCTTGGGGCTATATCTGTGAGGGTGTTTCAGGCAGAAGATGCAGTTTGTATGTAGTCGAAAAAAAAAGACTAAGAAAAGTCTAGCGGGACTGGAATACAGAGAGCGTGTGCAAAGCCTCCGTGGGAGGAGGAGAGGAGGTGGGAAGGGAGGATCATGAAAGCAGCAGGATTCCAGGGGGATTGGAGCAGAGCAGGAGACTGAGGGGTGGGAGAGGAGGCTAGAAGTATGAATGGGGGTCCCCTAAGAAGGGACCTCCAAATCATGTCATGGAATATGGGTACTTCTGCAAGTGACCAGGCACCATGGAAGGGCTCTAGGGAAGACTATCACATGACCCAGTTTCCCTTAGGAATATGTCTCCGGCTTCAGTGTGGAGGATGCATTGGAAGAAGCGAGGCTGGAGCCGGGAAACAAGTCAGGAAGACAAGTAAGGAGCTAAGATCCTTAGCAAGAAAGAGGTGGCCTGGGCTGGCGTGGAATAGCATTCTCATCTGGGGGCTTCTCCCCTCCAGGCAACTCTTGGCAATGTCAGGAGACATTTCTAGCTGTCACAACTTGGCAGGAGGAGGGATGCTAATGGCAACTAATAGGTAGAGGCCAGGGATGCTGCTGAGCATCCTACAACACACAGGACACTCCCCTGCAACAAAGAACAACCCAGCCCCCAAACGTCCACAGTGGAAAGTTAGAAAAATCCTGGGATAGGGTAGGGAGATGGAGATGGAGATTTGAGATGTGTCTGGAAGGCAGAACTGGCAGGACTTGGGGAAGAACTGGAGGTGAAGGGCAGAGAATAAGAAAGTATGGAGGATGGCTCCTAAGGAAGAAGGTGGGTGGGTCATGGTTCTGTCCACTGAGATGGGGAGCAGACCAGGGGGAGCAAGTGATGGGTACGAGTGAGTGTCTCCATTTAGGACCTGTTGAGGATCATGCTCCCAGAGGTTTGCAGAGGAAACCTCTGCCTCGGAACTACCCCACTGCCAGGCAAAGGGTCTTGGAGCTTCCTCTCTGCACTGAACTTCTTGTGCCCCGCCTGCCCACCTGGACTTCCCATGTCCCAGGGTCTCAAACCTCTAGGTCTCTCTCCTGCTGGTTGGGCTCCCCTGGGCCCAGACTCACCCCCCAGCTGCAGAGCCCATGTCCCCCTTGGCGCTGGCGGCAGTAGCAGCAGACGGAGCTGCCCTCCCCCGCTCAGCCTCCAGTCACTGCACAGCCTCACGACTAATTAAACATCTGCTGCAAGCTACAATTTGCTAAATTGCCTCACACTCTAACTTCTGGCAGGGACTAATCTGAGTTCTCAACTCCAGGCCCAGAGCCTCCCTCCAAGCAGCCTCAGCCTCCTGAGCTCTCTTCTTCCTCTTCCCCCAACTGTGTCACCAAGACTGATGGGCAGGGGGTGCAAGGAGCAAGGCCAGGCAGGTGTCTCTCTCCCGAGACTGTGCTCTGGGAAGGATGGGAGCCCTATGGGCATGGTTCCTCCAGGAGCTTGTAATCAATTGTCCCCCAGAAAAAGACTAAAGAAGAAGATGAATAAGTAATCAGATATAACGACATGCCAAATCGAGTTTAATCAAGAACTAAAACGGATGAGACAGGAAACACATTTTATGGGGGTGGCAGATGAGACTCTTTTCCTCATAAAACCTTAAGAAGAAGGGTCCAGGCAGAGCCACCTGCTTCAGAATCCTGCAGAAACCCCGTGGGGAGGTTGGGGGAGTGCCTGTTAGGAATGCAGATTCCTGGGCCCCGCCCCTGAAGATGCTGATTCAGCAGATCCAACAGGGGCCTGGGAATCTAGACCCTTTTCAACCAATAGGCAGGTTGTTGATATCCATAAAGTCTGACGATAGGAGGACTGATATGCTGAAGACCCCTTTTCTCCATTAAGCTTTCCCAAGCCCCCCAAAGTATGAATCCAGATGTGTAGCACCGTTTTCTACAAAGCAGATCACTGTGGCTTCAGGCTCTGCAATGCTGTGCTTAGTTGTCAATGTGTCCTGCCCTTTCCTCCTCCCAAGTGGTGGGACACATGGCTTCCCTGCCTGCAGTGCCTGCCCAGCCTGGTGTTGTCATGTGCTAATTTCTCTGTCCTCAGCTCAGCTGTCCTCACTTCTAGGAAGCCCTCACCAGCCTCCTAAGGCTGGGCCAGTTGCCTTCTGTAATTCTACAGCCCCATTATATTTCTGGGGGTCCTGTATAATGACACAGATGTGTCAAGTTGAGCCATCCTGTCTCCTTTCACAAAAAGCAGGATTCATCTCCGCCAATATCTACTGTTTACTGACTGTTAAAAAATGGCCATTGTGAGTGGGGTAAGGTGATATCTCAAAGGGAACACTTATGCACTGTTGGTGGGAATGTAAACCAGTAACACCTCTGTGGAAAATGCTATGGAGGTTTCTCAGAGAACTGAAAGTAGATCTACCATTCAATCCAGCAAGCCCACCACTGGAGAGCTACCCAATGGAAAAGAAATCTACCTATCGATCGATCGATTGATCGATCGATCTATCTATCTATCTATCTATCTATCTATCTATCTATCTATCTATCTATCTATCCCATTGAATCCAGCAGTCCCACTACTGGTTAACTACCCAATGGAAAATCAATCAATCAATCAATCAATCTCTCCATCCATCCATCCATCCATCCCATTCAATCCAGCAAGCCCACCACTCCATAGCTACCCAATGGAAAAGAAATCTATCTATCTATCTATCTATCTATCTATCTATCTATCTATCTATCTATCTAACTATCTATCCCATTCAATCCAGCAATCCCACTACTGGTTAGCTACCTAATGGAAAATCAATCTATCTATCTATCTATCTATCTATCTATCTATCTATCTATCTATCCATCCATCCATCCATCCATCCATCCATCCATCCATCCATCCATCCATCCCATTCAATCCAGTAATCCCACTACTGGTTAGCTACCCAATGGAAAATCAATCTTTCTATCTAACTATCTATCTATCTATCTATCTATCTATCTATCTATCTATCTATCTATCTATCTATCTACCTATCTACCTACCTACCTACCTACCTACCTACCTACCTACCTACCTACCTATCTATCTATGTATCTGACACATGCACTTTTATATTTACCACAGCGCATTCACAATTGCAAAGATATGGAACCAACTTAAGTGCCCGTCAACAGATGAGTGGACAAAGAAAAATGTGGGGTGTGTGTGTGTGTGTGTGTGTGTGTGTGTGTGTATGAAACGAAATAAATGTGTATCTCTTTCTCTCAAAAGACAAAGATTTGCCAACATGAGACATTTCAAGGACCAATGCACACGTCCATTCTTGATTTACAGATCACAAATCATCCTTATCTTTCAATTAAGGAGGCCCTCTAAAAGTGTCTTTAATTGGAAACACTGTATCAGCTAAGTTACCTTTATAATTGAAAGGTACAAAAAAGGACTGCCTCCTTTCCTTTTGACCTTCTACAGATTTCTTGTTGATACAGATATTATTCCTGGACTAGAAAATTATGATGAGATGTCACTTTCCTTTTGCAGTAAGACTTTATGCATAAGACTGTAGAATGGGGTTCTTACCCAGACCCTTGGATTGTCCTGTACCACAGAAATCTGTGGACACCCTGAAATTGAATGGAAGATTGTGCTTATGTATTTTGGGGAGTTGGTGGTTTTCACCTGATTCTCAAAAACACCTGTGGCCCAAAAAGGGATGGAATCACCATTGGTGAATATCTTTCTCAGGGGTTTCTACAGCCTGGGGATGCCCAAGATGACCTTTGAGGACCCTTTAACCTTATCATTCGCAGCAAATCTTCCAATAACTCTAAATGTACACCCTTTCCTCCTGTGGTCCCAAAGAGGTGGAGTATAGGAAAGTCAGCTTCCAGAACATCTTTCGTTCCTGTTCACTCTGGTTCTAAGACCCAGACTCAGCTTTTTAAATTTCTGTTAATTCCATGATGCCCCTAGTGAAAAGGCCACTGGACATTTTATAGATTAGGCTAATTGCCCCACAGCTATGCACCTGCCTTCAGGGAACTTACAGGCTCTTGGGAGAGACATCAATTAGGTGTAATTGCAGTATAATCAGAAGCCTATCAGTGATAGCTAACATGTGTTATATTCTACATGCCAGGCTGTAAACTAAGCATTTCATACATAAAATAACCCTTGAAACAGCCCCAATAGCTGGGACTATTATCTATTTCCATTGTATATTGTGGAAAATAAGGCACACAGATGTCAAGTAACCATCCCAAGGTCACACAGCTAGGAAGTGGCAAAATAGCCCTTTCTGGGCATGCCCCATTCTTCCCTGCCTACCTCAGCCTTCCTTCTGTGGATTCATCCTTCCCTAGTCCATTAGCCAATAAGGTTTGGAACTATCTGGGGTCAAGAACTAGTTTCACAGCCTTACCCCTGTTTCAGGAGGCCCTGGGGCATGATCTGAGCTACCCCATATCTGCTGAGCTCCAGCCTACCTATTAGACTTTCCAGATTATACCTGACCCAGGTGACCTGGCTTCCTACTCACCCAGTTCTGTTTCTGTTTCAGTTCCCAGTTCTCTCCTAAGCCCCTAGCCGGGTCCTGCCTCCTCAACACAGGGTCCTGAATCATGGTCTGATGCTGACTGGGGTCTTCCTTCAACCAAACAGACACGCCTTCCCTCTAGGATGAAGGTTAACATCCGCCCCATTTTTCAACCTCTTGATAGACATTTTTTGAGTACTTACCATGTGTCAAACCCCATTTCAGGCAGTAGAAACTTGGGGTGAACAAGATCCAAGCATGGCGTCCTTCACTTAAAAGAGTTTATGCATTCGTTTCTAAATAATTTCACCACTATATAGTGGAGAGTGTATTAGGCCGTCTTGCACGACTAAAAAGGAATACTTGACACCAGGTAATTTATAAAGAGAAGAGGTTTAGGCCGGGCGCAGTGGCTCACACCTGTAATCCCAGCCTGTCCAACATGGTGAAACCCTATCTCTACCAAAATACAAAATACAAAAATCTCCAGCTACTCAGGAGGCTGCAGCAGGAGAATTGCTTGAAACCGGTAGGTGGAGGTTGCAGTGAGCTGAGATAGTGTCACTGCACTCCGGCCTGGACAAGAGCGAAACTCCATCTTAAAAAAAATAAAATAATAATAATAATAATAATAATAGAAGAGAAAAGAGGTTTAATTGGCTTACAGTTCTACAGGATATACAAACATCTGCTTAGCTTCTGCATGGGCCCATGGGAGTTTTTACTCAAGGTGGAAAGCCAAGTGGGAGCAGACAGGTCTCACGGCCAGAGCAGGAGAAAGATAGAATAGCAGCGAAGGTGCCACACGCTGTTGAAAAACCAGATCGCTGGAGAACTCACTCACTCATCACCAAGGGGACAGTGCTAAGACATTCATGAGGGATCCACCCCCATGATCCAAAGAGCTCCCACCAGGTTCCCGCCTCCAACACTGGGAATTACATTTTAACAAGAGATGTGGTTGGAACGCAGATCCAAACCACATCAAATGCCTACTCTGTGGCAGGTACTATTAAAGATGTTCATATCCCTGTGGGTAAGGAGAACAGATATTAAACTCGCCAACAAACGCATGAACAAGGTTAATTTACATGGCAACAAGGGCTAGGCAAAAAACAGAGTTGGTGGGGATAGGAAAGGGTGGTAGGTGAGACAGTCTGAGTTAATTTGGCCAAGGAGAGGGCATCACAGAAGAAGCTCGAATGTCCAGCAAAAGCCAATCATTCTATGCACGGTAGGCAGAGACAACAGCCAGGAAACAGCCCGAACACAGTCTGAAGACCCTGGGCTATTTACAAAAGATGGTCAATATCATTAGAACCACGGGGTACGGTAGCACAAGGTCCAGCAGGCACACTGCAATGGTGGTGAAGATATTAGTGTTATTCTAGGGCAGTGGCGATGCAGAGAGGACATACTGAATGATTTGATCTGGTCTCAAAGATCATCCTAGCTGCTGCATTTTATCTTCCCATACATCTTTTCTCACCTCCCAGATCACATCTGCTGGCTACTGACACCCACCTAAATGGAGCTAGAAGTCATCACTCTTGATAGGACGTGAACCCCTTTCTCCCGAGGGTCATACCCAGATCTTACTCAGCCCCCACAGTCCTGGCCGCCATACAATCCTCTTTCCCTCAGTGGCGAGTCTGTCATAAGCACTAAGCTTTCACTGAGTCACATTCATGTTTACAGAAAGAAAAAAAAGAAAAAAACCAAAGAGCAAAATGATTGGAAATTTAATGATCTCATTAGGTTCCAGAAGGCCTGTTAGACAATTGGATTGCCTATGCTGGGCTAAAATGATTCCACCTCCAACATCATAAAATGCATAGGAAGGCTCAACCGAGTGGATAGGGAGGGTTTTCCTGACTCTGCCCAATGGCGGGGCAAATGGTCTCTAACCCAACACTTGATTAGCTGGGTGATACCAGACTCTGAGCTGCCACTGTATCCAAGACGATTTGCAAATGAGCATTGCAGCCCACAAGATGGATGCTGGACAATCCTAGCCTGAAGAAAAGTGGCAGTGTGGTGTTTTAAAAACCCTACAAGGAAATACCATGGCCATTTGAATGTACTGAGCAAACGAAAAGACTGGAAGCAAGAGGAAGGAAAAAGCAAACAGCCTCAGATCCTTGCTCCTAAGGGTCTTTCAGAAGCCCAGCCATCTATGCCAGTAAGTCACCTAAGGGGGAAAAAAAACCAAAGCCCTTTTTTTCCCCCTGTTTGTTTCCCTTCTGAACAACCGAGGGCTTTTCCAAAAGGTTCTAATTTCTCTTTGATTCTGTAGTTGCTGCTGATGGCATTCAAAGGCCTTTGGGGTAACAGGTGCATTTCAAATGAGTGGAAATAAAAAATAAATTGGATCCAGGATTTACAGCATTAGCAATGCCTTTGTACTCTTGCGTCAATGCCTAGCTCATGGACAGCAGATCTACACAGCCCATGGGAGATCATGAGCAGGGACTGTTACTGAAGAGAGAAAGAGGAGGAGGGGATGGCGGGAGACGTTGGAGGAGGTAGAGGAGGGCCACCAGAACCCTCATATGCAGCTAAACAGCACACATGTTGGGTTCTGCCTCCATAATAAGGCACCCTCCTCCTCCCCCAATTGACACTTCATGCCACCACCCTGGTCTATGCCATCATTATTTCTTCCCCAGATGACTTCAACAGCCTCCTCTGCTCCCCTTGCTCCCTGTGCCCCTTCAATCCATTCTCCTCACAGCCATCAAGATGATCTTTTCAAAATGCATAGCTCATCATGTGACTCCCCTGCTTGAAACCCTTCAATCACTTCCCTTAGCATTCAGGATAACCTCTGAGTGACAGGCTGTGGCCTCCAGGCTCCGCAGGATGGTCCCTGCCTTACTCTCCCCGTCACCCTCTATACCCCAGTGTAGCAAGCAGCTTCTAAGATGATCCCCAGTGACCCCTTCCTCCTGGTACACATGCCTTTGAGTGGTCCCCTCTTCAGTGTGATGGACCTAGAGACTTGCCTCTAAAGAATAGAACGCAGCACAGGGAGAGGGCTTCAAAGCAGATCCTTCCTCCGCCAAGCATTCGGATGTCTGCAGCCCTAGCAATACACTTCAATTGCAGCCTGTGGGAGACCAGGAGCAGAGGACCCAGCTAAGCTGTGTCTGGATTCCTGACCCACAGGAACAGTGAGATGGTAACTGTTGTTTTAAGTAACTCATTTTGGGGGTAATTTGTTACACAACAATAAATTACTAATGCATCCAGCCACCTTATTCTCTTTTCAGCCTACAGGCACACCATACTCTTCCTTGCCCAGGACCCTGCACACACTCCACCCTCTGCTGAAATCCTCCACTCCCACCTCTCACAGGGTTGCATTTTTTTCATCCTTTATTTCTAGATTAAGATGTCTCTCACTCAGACCTAATCACACCATCTTAGTAGTGACCATTATTCTTTAATACCACGTTTATTCCTTTAACGTCCCGTAAAAGATAAAAGAGCCCAGCAGCTCTTATCACAGTAATTATAAGTTGTTTATATGTGAGTTAAATGATGCCCTCCCACACATGGATGGGTGGATTGGTGGGTGGTTGAATGGATAGATGAACGGGTAGATGGATGAGTGGACAGATACATGGAAGGATGGATTGGATGCATGGATGGATAGTTTGAATGCATGGATGGACGGGTGGGTGGACTGATGGTTAGACAGAAGGCAGGCTGGCTGGCTGGATGGGTAAGTGGATGGGTGGATGGATGGATAGATGGATGGACAGAAGACTAGATAGATGAATACATGGATGATGGATGGATGGATGGATTGGACGCATAGATGAATGCATGGATGGATGCGTGGGTAGGTGAGTGGGTGGGTAGACGGGTGGGTGGGTGGGTAGATGAGTGGATGGATGGGTAGAATTCTGGCTAGATGGGTGGATAGAAGGATGGATGGATGGATGGATGGATGGATGGATGGATGAATGGATAGATGGATGGATGGATGGATGGATGGATGGATGGATGGATGGATGGATGGATGGATGGACAAAAGGCTGGATGAATGAGTGGGTGGATGGATGGATGGATGGATTGCCAGGTGGATGGGTGAGTAGATGTATGAGTGAATGGATGAATGTAGGAGACAAAAACCTGTATAGACACAGTGGTGTGCATTCAGAGGAAGATGGCCATGATAGCAAGGGGACTTAAAATTAGGGAGGATTTAACTTAAAGCAGGGGTTGCCATCTAAAATTTAACTAAAAAACAGCTGCAACCATTTGTTTGCAAACCCTCTTGGCTGCCTTCACACTGCAGTAGAGTTGAGTAGTTAAGACAGAAACAGTATGACCAGAAAGCCTAAAACAGTTACTACCTGGCCCTTGTCAGAAAAATCTTGCAGAGTCTTGATGTAGAGGGAGGGAGTTCTCGGGGTGCATACAGAGTTGTCTTCAACTACGGTGTAGAAGTAGAACATGAGTTGTTCAATGTAGCTTTTTTTTTTTTTTGAGGCGGAGTCTCGCTCTGTCACCCAGGCTGGAAGGCAGTGGCATGATCTCGGCTCACTCCAAACTCTGCCTCCCGGGCTCAAGTAATTCTCCTGCCTCAGTCTCCCAAGTAGCTGGGATTACAGGCACCCACCACCACACCCAGCTAATTTTGTATTTTTGGTAGAGATGGGGTTTCACCATGTTGGCCAGGCTGGTCTCAAATTCTTGACCTCGTGACGTGCCCACCTCGGCCTCCCAGAGTGCTGGGATTACAGGCATGCGCCACCGTGCCTCGCCTGTTTCACATAACTTTAAAGGAGGGTCTCTTGTGTGAAAGAGAAAAAGACCTGGGGTCAACAGGAGAAAGAATATTCGTAGAGTCAAGAATGCTCCAACAAAGAGATAGGCTTCTCTGGGAGATGGTGAGCACTGTGTCATTGGAGGTGTGCTAGAAGAAGCTACACAACTGTCTTCCGGAATATTTCAAAGATATTCTAGCATTTCCAACACTACTGGTCAAGGATTCAGGGCTCCTTAGCTTGCTCCTGCCATGGAACCCTTCACAAGTCAGGTGAAACCTACCAACCACTTCTCAGAATAGTGTTTATAAATGAAAAAATAATATATTTGGAATTATAAAAGGAATTTATGTTAAAATACAGATATAAAAATTTGTAAGACAGCATACGGATGTGATTTTAATTAATATGTTAAATAACAAAACACAGTGGTGAATCTAATAACTATTACTAACTTTACAATAGAGATGAGCATAACATAGAGGTCAGCAAACTATTGCCTGCAAGCCAAATGTGGCCCAGCTCTTGCTTTTGTAAATAAAGTTTTATTGACACACAACCACAGCCATATGTTTACATATTATCTATGACTGCTTCCATGCCAAATGGCAGAGTTGAGTCATTGAGACAGTGACCATATAGGTCACAACACCAAAAAATATCTACTACCGGGCCTTTTTCAGAAATAGTTTGCCACCTCCTGGCATAAAAGACTTTCAAAACATCTGAAACACGACAATGTGGAATGGACATCTACTGGGGACGAGGTCACAGGTCCTGTTAATACTACTGTGGTTTGCTTCAAAATTCACACTTGAGGGGCATAGTATATTTCAGGTAAATGTTAGGTAAACGGTGCTAAAGAAATAGTGTTGTAAATGAGTAATATTTATAATAAAGCAGGAATATTATAAGGGATACTATATAATATATAATTATATAAGGAATATTATATAATATATGATTATACATTATGTAAGGAATATAATTATAATATAAATAAATTATATAAAAATATATAATTATATATAAAACATATATAATATATATATGATATAATTATACATATAAGGAATATTATTCCTTATTCATATTAAGGAATAATATATAATTATATATAAAATATATAATGATATAATTATACATAAGATATATAATGATATAATTATACATATAAGGAATATTATTCCTTATTCATATTAAGGAATAATACGGGAAGGAGGGAACAGGGAGCGACTGCTTGACAGGTATGAGGCTTTACTTTGGGGTGATGAAAAGTCAGTGGTGATGGCTGTACAATGCTGCAAATGTACTTAATGTCCTTACATTGTACACTTTAAATTGGTTCAAATGGTAACTTTTGTCACATGGGTTTTACCATGAAAAAATGCACTGAGAAAGGATGCTATAATTTTTTCCATCCAAGTTTATGAATGCTCCTAAATTCCATCCACAAATTCCAGGTGAAACCCCAGTAGATGATGTAAACATTTCCTTCCAACCTTAGAGTAGGTGACTTCTGTCACTGCTCTGTTATGAGCTGTGATTTCATCCAGGAAACGAGCATGAAGGTGGAATCTGCAAAAGATGTGGCATGGAGAGGGGAGGTCCCTGCAGTATCCTGCTCACAGCCTGGGCAGGGAATATCTCTGAACCTGGGGTTCCTGGTACTGCTCATTCCTTCCCCAATGGGGCTGCCTTCCATCACCATATTGCATTCTGCAGAAATAAAGCAACATATGCAAGGTTTGAAGCTGTGCATGGCAGAACTGGGACTTACACCTGGGCAAGAAGGTTCCAGAGTCCGTGCACTTAACCACAACAACAGACCACCTCCAATTCCTTCCTGTATTGATGCTCCAAGAGTCTAAGTTCTTAGTAAAACTCTCCAGGCCATGGATTGGAAAGCTTGCAAAAACATCATCCCACAACAGGGACCTGTTAATTTTCTGATGGGGTGAGAGTGTTGACCCTTACAGTAAGAATGCAGATGGACAGAGCCCACTCACAAGACACTTAGGCACACAAGCCAGTATGAAACACTTGTTTATGTCACTGGGGTCCCCCAGGAAAGTAAACAAAAGGATAAACCTTCTAGCCTACCTCAGGAACCAGGGGTGGGAAGAAGGCCTTAGGGTTCCCTTCTAGATACTCTGGAGTTGCTAAGACCTCTGAAGCCACTGGGCTCAAAGAATACAGTTATGTGGAAAGCAATGTCTGAGCCTGCAGCCTGGGAAGAGCGAGGCCTCAGATGCCCTGCAAAGGCAGGATGCCTAATTGTGGAACTCAATTTTGTTTTCATAGGAATCAATTTGGAGGGATTTTCATTTTCAATTATTCAACAACATCCAATTTTCCTTCCACACCTCAGCCAGACAAGGAGGAGAGAAATTGCATGTGTCAATCACCCCAGAAAGCCACTGACCAGCCTGAAGTCACCCTGAAGTCCCCTGCATGAACAGAGCATGACTGGGGCCCTGGGAATGTGCCCTGGCTTTTCTGAGACAAATGGAGACACCAGATGGCCTTTTGCCCTGGACGCTGGAACACTGTCTGGCACTTGTTTTCCCTGTCAAGGAGGGAGACAGACAAGCTCCACAACAGTGAGAATGACACACGTGGGTGACAAAAAAGAGGGAGGCAGCCCCCTTCTACCATCTATTCAGCCATCATCATGGAGGACTCTCCACAAGTCCTTGGAAATAGCAGGGACCTGGCGCAGACTCTGGGGCCCCCTCCGACCGGGGCCCCCTCCTACTGTCTCCTTGGCCCTGAGAAAATTAATTTAATCATTCTGAACCTTGGCTTCTTGGTCCTCAAAGTGGATATGAGCACTTCTTCCAGCTCCCAGGCCCAGAGAGGTGAAGCAGCTCCTCCAAGTTTCCCTCTAGTAAGTCAGAATCTTGATTTGAAACCAGGCCATCTGGCTACAGCGCCTTGTCCTTAACTCTTATACCATAGATCAGTGGTTCCCAACCTTTTTTGGCACCAGGGACTCGTTTCATGGAAGACAATTTTTCCATGGACCAGGGAGACAGGGGATTCAAGTACATTATATTTATTGTGCACTTTATTTCTATTATTATTACATTGTAATATATAATAAAATAATTATACAACTTGCCATAATGTAGAATCGGGGGAGCCTTAAGATTGTTTTCCTGCAACTAGACAGTCCCATCTGGGGGTGACGGGAGACAGTGACAGATCATCAGGCATTAGATTCTCATAAGGAGTGATCAACCTAGAACCCTCTCATGTGCAGTTCACAGCAGGGTTTGCACTCCCATGAGAACCTAATGCCGCCACTGACCTGACTGGAGGTGGAGCTCAGGTGGTAATGTGAGTGATGGGGAGTGGCTGCAAATACAGATGAAGCGTCACCCACTTGCCTGCAACTCATCTTCTGTGTGGTTGGGTTCCTAACAGGCCATGGACTGGTACCAGTCCGTGGTCTGGGGTTTGGGGACCCCAGCTATAGAAGGCAGTGCCTGACACATATTATATTCTCAATAAGCAGTATTGACTACTCCCTCTGACAGAACACTTCACATGCTGTGTCGCATTTGGTTATGACTCCGCCAGCTCATTAGTTCCCAGAGGCAGGAGCTACCCCTTCCTTTATACACTTGCCATCTAGTATTCAGTTATTTATCTGTTCACATACTCAACCCATAATCTCACTTCCAAAATATTTATCAAGTACCAACTATGTGTAAGAACTTATGCTAGAATAGCAAAGTGAGTGGGTGTTCATCCACTCACTGCATTGGTATCTGACTGCCCTCTATGTGCCCAAGATTCTCACGGTCCTCCAGGATCCACAGGGTAAGGCAATGGGTATGCAGAACGGTTTAATGTGCTAAGAGGGAAAAGTTCCAAATGGGGTGCAGCAGTGGTTCCCACTAGCAATACTAATTTTTAACTGATGAATAAGTCCTTGAGATCTTACTACACAGCATAGTTCCTATAGCTTGGTGCCCTAAGACCTCTGAAGCCACCAGCCTCAAACCATGCAGTTACCATGTGCAAAGCAACATCTAAGCCCACAGCCCAGGAAGACGGAGGCCTCAGATGCCTCTCAAACGCACTTTAAGCAACACATGCAAGTTCCCAAAGCTGTTCACGGCAGAGCTGGAACTTAAACCCGGGCAGCTAGGTTCCAAAGTTGGTGCACTTAACCATGACAACAAACCATCTCCAATTCCTTCAACTTTGACACTCCAGGAGTCCAGAAGCATTCTTAGCAAAACTCTCCAGGCCATGGATTGGAAAGCCAAGAAGACATAAATCCACAGCAACAAGACATAATTCCAAAATTCTTGTAGCTGCATTATGTATTTTAAATGTACCTATCACCTCAATTCTCGCCCACCATTTCTTTGTGGTGGGCAAATTTTAAGTGCACAATGTAGTATTTGTAGCTATAGGATCTACAATATAGAGTAGATCTCCAGAATTTACCATCTGTTTATTATTACTAATGAGAACCCAATTATAAACAACTTCTTTTTAAAAAATTTTACTTTTTAATTTTATTTTTCTGTAAGTTATTGGGGTACAGGTGGTATCTGGTTCTATGAGCAAGTCATTTACTGGAGATCTGTGAGAACCTGGTGCACCCATCACCTGAGCAGTATACACTGCACCATATTTATTGTCTTTTATCCCTTGCCCCCTCCCCCTATTCCCCACAAGTCCCCAAAGTCTATTGTATCATTCTTATGCCTTTGCATCCTCATAGCTTAGCTCTCACATATCCCTGAGAACATACGATGTGTGGTTTTCCATTCCTGAGTTACTTCACTTAGAATAATAGTCTCTAATCTCATCCAGGTCATTGCAAACGCTGTTAATTCATGTTTGTAGCAGCACAATTCACAACAGCAAAATCATGGAACCAACCCAAATTAAAAACAACTTCTTTTCAATTTGCTGAAAGGATAGATCTCATGTTAAGTGTTCATACCTGACAGGCTTTGAGTGTTTGCGTCCCCTTCAAAAACTATGTTGGAACTTAATCCCCAATGCAACAGTATTAGTAAGTAGAGTCTTTAGGAGGTGATCAGGCCATGAAGGCTCTGTGCCTTACAAAAGGGCTGCAGGGAACTGGCTGGGCCCTTTTTACCCTCCTCCTTTCGCCATGTGAGGATGCAGCAATAAGAGACCACCCTGGACGCTAAGAGGGCAGCCTTCACCACACACTGAACCTGCTGGTGCCTTGACCTTGAACTTCGCAGCCTCCAGAATGGTGAGAAAATTAATGTTTGTGCTTTCCATTCTTTGTAAATTATAGTCTCAGGAATTTTGTTACAGCAGCAGGAACAGACTGAGACAAAAATAAAACAAACACATTAATAATAATAAAGAACCAGACATGGTAGTTCATGCCTGTAATCCCCGCACTTTGGGAGGCCAAAGCAGGAGGATCCCTTGAGTCCAGGAGCTGGAGACCAGCCTGAACAACATAGTAAGACCTCAGCTCTACAAAAACTGAAAAAATTAGCCGGGACTAGTGGCAGGCCCCTGTAGTCCCAGCCACTCGGGAGGCTGAGGCAGAAGAACTGCTTGAGTCCAGGAGTCAAAGGCTACAGTGAGCTGTGAACCATGATTGCAACACTGCACTCCAGCCTGAGTGACAGAGCAAGACCCTGTCTCCAAAAAGATAATAATAATAAAGAGGACAGGAGGAAATTTGGGGAAGTGATGGATATGTTTATGGTCTTGATAGTGGTGATAAGTTTCACAGGTGTATACATAATCTCAAATTCATTGAGATGAATATATTAAATATGTCCCCCTTTTTAATATGTCAAGCATATCTCCATAAAGGAGTTAAAAGCATCAGTATAAGAGATCCCATATACACTTCACCCACATGAGTGGGGAAAAAAAAAATGGTGTGGTAGAGTAGCAGTCATATGCTTTGTGGAACATTTATTCTGCTCCAGGTAGGTATTGTTCTAAGTACTTAATGCATTCTACTGAATTCCCATACTTTTATGATAGTAAAACTATTTTTGGTCCCATTCTAAAGATTAAAAAAGACCCTGGGAGACAAAGAGGCTAAGTTACTTGCCTGAGGTCTCAGAGATATTAAAGAGGGGACACGATTTTCCACCCTGGAAATCTGGCTTCAGAGAACACACTCACCATTTTATGATATTGCCCTGTATATACCCACCTCATCTCCCCGCCCCTGCCAGTAGTAACTGTTTGCTGGATTGAACTGGCCAGGACTGGCTGGGAAGGCAGGATAGTCTGGCAGAAACAGGGTCAAGAGAATGGCAGAGAGCCCACTCCCCTCTCCCAGCTGGAATGGTAGGTGGCCAGCCTGGTAGTAGCCTTGGGCTTCAGCATCTGAGGCAGCCCCCATGTCATCTCGCAGGCCAGAGGAGGAGAAAATGACAGCGGTCTGCAGCAGGGAGCCTTTGTCCTGCCTGAGCAATGAGTTTGGTCCTGATGGGGGTGTGCTGCAGAAACCTCGGTAGAAGCACTTCGGGGCAGCATGTCTAGGGGAGGGGAAGGGAAGGGAAAGGAGGGAAAACCAGGCTCTTGAGGACTGGTGGCCAGCAAGCCTCCTTCCTACCCTCGTAGGGGAGGTGGGCTCAGAGGGAGGGTACTGTGATGAGGGATCCCCTTAAACATGTGGGATTACGGAGCCAGGGATTGGGAAAACCGTCCATCAGAAAGGAGAGAATACTTTCCGAAATTGAGATCAAATTTCCTCTGATTAAGAAATTGCTGTCTAAGAGAGGGCTGGATCTAGACTGGCTTGTCTAACTGTCTGATCCTCTTAAACCCCTGTGAGGCTGGGAGAGCACAGGCGACAGACAGGGGCACGGTGTCACTCAGGACGCTGCTGGAGTCGCGTCCCAACAATTCAGGGTAACGCTGCAACGCACTTCAGAGGAACGATTTCATAGCTCTTATTCATGGGAAAAATGTTCCTTCTCACCAAGCTCATTTTCAGATGCCCTCTGACAACTGACCAAGCAAGAACACAAAAGAAGGTGGGGAAAGAAATTAGTTAGGCTGATGATAAAAAGAGGCTGGGGTGGGTTCCCCTCCCTTGTGGCTGGAAACCTGGGGGCAGCTGCAGCTCTGGTGCTGCTAATGCTGGCCACTCCAGGCATGGTCCAGCCACATGGCCAGGATCACAGGGATGGCCCTTCCTCACTCCACATCTTCCCTGATGCCATCCGTTCCCGCCTCCCCTCCTCTAGGATTTATCCTACAGACAGTAAGACTCCTTTAGCAAACATCTCTGTGTTCTATTCCATGTGACGTGCCAAAGACACAGAACTGAATAGGACAATGTAGCATGGCGGTTAAGAGAATGGACTTTGCACTCAGGCTATGGGGTAAGTATGGACCAAGGGCAAGTGTTTTCATCCCCATGAGCTCTGTTTCCTCCATCTATAAAACGGGAATGACAGCAACAACCACTTCCTAGAGGTGGTGGAAATATTTAATGCAAAAGTGCATTTATTCTGCAGAAGCGCAATGTCTCAGACACAGTGAGTGTGCAGTAAAGTCACCTGAAGACAAAAATGTCACCCCTCCCTGCCAGAGGTCCCAGTCCAGTGCGGGATGTTGGCTTGTAAGCAAGGGACCTCAAAAGAGTGGGATGTGATGATAGAGGCCAGCAGAAAGGCCAGCCCTCTCTAAAGGCAGTGAGTGATGAATGAAAAAGTGACATGGCACTTGAGGTAGAAAGCTGGCTCCTCATTTATCCATCATTTCTGTAGCTCCAGGGCCTGCCTAGGGCACAGCCTAGCATGTAGAGGAAGTGCTCAAAAATGTGTGTTGAAAGAAACTAAAGTCAGGTCTTAAAGGATGAGCTGTGATTCACCTGGTGGGCATGGCAGAGGGAAAGGGCATTCCAGGCAGTGGGAGCAGCATGGATAAGGGCCTGGAGACACAACTTGGATAGGAAATGTCAAGTAGTCCAGCCTCAGTAGAATGTAAGTCTTCCAAGAGGTAAATGGCAGAAGGTAAGGACCCAGGTCACACAGAGCCTATGTTCCAAAACACAGAGTTTGTGTTGCTTCCTGCAAGCAAAGTGAAGCCTCTCTAGGGTTTCAGAGAAGTGGCACAGTGAGGTCATGCTTTTGAAAGACCACTCTAGAGCAGAAGCAGAGCATAGATGGAGGCAGAGAGGCACCCTAGGAAGACACTGCTAACCTCCCAGGTGCTGTGGTCTAAATGCCTGTGTCCCCTAGAAACCACATATTAAACCCACAAAGTGATGGTATTAGGAGGTGAGGCCTTTGGGAGGTGGTCAGGTCACAGGCATGAGCCTTCATGAATGGGATTAGGGCCCTTATAAAAGAGATCCCAGAGAGCTCATATGACCCTTTGTCATAGGATGTTACAGTGAAAAGACGGCCATCTAGGAAGTGGGCCCTCACCAGACACCGAAGCTGCTGACACCTTGATTTGGACTTCCCAGCCTCCAGAACCGTGAACTATACATTTCTGTTGTGTATAAGCCACCTAGTCTGTGGTGTTTTGTCATAGTGGCTCAAACAGAAAAAAGACACCAGGGCAGGAGAACAGACCTGTGGATGGAGAGAAAGCAGAGACAAGGAGGGGGAAATAGGAGGAGAGGAGGTGAAGGAGGGATGGAGATGGGGACATATCCAAGAGGTAATTAACACCCGTCCATTGTACGGTTGGAACAAGGGAAAGAGATGAGTCATAGGTAATGTATTCGGTGGGTGGAGGAACCATTTACATAGACTATGGAACAGAAACGGAGTCCTCCCTCCCACTGTAGCCCCGTTAAGCATGAAGTATGTGTAGAACATAATGGACACAGGGATCGAACGTTCAGGGGAGACATTAGCTGCAGGCTGCAGTAACCAGGAACACTCCTAATCACATGTCGAAGCCCATTCTTTGTTGCCCCCTCCACGGTCAAGACTCTCTGTTTTCTTCCTGCCATGCTGACAGCTTTTTGAAAACAAGGGTCCTATCTTATGGTTCTAAGTTCTCGTCGAAACTAACAAAGTAAATATTGTCCAAAAAAGGCTCATTAATGGACTTAGACCACCTCCACTTCAGAGGTTCCATGTGTCTTTGGGGACGAGTTTCAGAAGGCGAGCCTAGCACAGAACTTGGCACATGGCTGGTGCTCAAAAAACTTACTGACTGAGTCAAGGAAGGCAGAGCTCTCTGTTGCTTACAGACCTCTCCCCAACCCAAGAGCGAGAAAGAGGACACAATGGTATCCCCTCATATGGGGAGTGTGAGAACCCCATGACATACAAGCCCTTGCAAGGCATGATGTGCAATGAAACCCAGGCTTTCCTGCTGGGGTAATGGCTTTCACTCTCTCAGTCCGTTCCCTCATATGCAAAACTGATGATGGTACACACTGCCTGGAGGCACCATCGAATCAGATACAAAACCTCCTAACACACAGCTTGGCTCAGCAGGTGCCCAATGACTGGTAACAATGCTAAGGATGGTGATGATCTAACGAGGCAGCATTACTAGTGATCTGGGATAAAGTTATTTAATATCTTTATCTACCTGTCTCCTGCTTAAAACTGTTCAAAGACCCTACTGCTTTCACCATAAAGACAAATACGCTTAATACAGCCCACAAGACCCAGCTGGGCGTGGTGGTTCACACCTGTCATCCCAGCACTTTGGGAGGCCGAGGCGGGCAGATCACGAGGTCAGGAGATTGAGACCATCCTGGCTAACACGGTGAAACCCCGTCTCTACTAAAAATACAAAAAATTAGCCAGGAGAGGTGGCGGGCGCCTGTAGTCCCAGTACTCAGGAGGCTGAGGCAGGAGAATGGTGTGAACCTGGGAGGTGGAGCTTGCAGTGAGCCAAGATCACACCACTGCACTCCAGCCTGGGCAACAGCAAGACTCTGACTCAAAAAACAAAACAAACAAACAAAACAGCCCACAAGATCCATCACTGCAGGCAGCCTATCTGCACCTCCAGCCCCATCTTCATGAACCCCTTTCTCTCTCCCCTCTCCAGCCTGGCTTCCCCCACTAAGGGTCTTGGTGTCATGCCATCTTCCCAAACATTAGTCAGACTTTCTCCTGTTCCCTGAGCTATGAGAATTTTGGCCTCCCTTACTTGTTCATCCATTAATTTCTCACTCTCTTACTCATTGAAAAGACATTTATTTATTACCTACACTGTGCCAAGCACTGTAAAAATGGAAGTACCTGAAACTCCAGCCACGAATGGGATATCAGCGAGAGTTCCATTATCCATCAGTACCTGCTTGTCAGCAGGCTCGCTTTGAGAAGAAATGTGAGGGGAACTGGGGAGAAGAATATGGATTTCAAAGCTCCAAGCTATACTTCACCCCTGTTTAATTACTGTAATAGAAATATGGCTGCTCCTAGAAAAGCACACACACACACACACACACACACACACACAGAGAGAGAGAGAGAGAGAGAGAGAGACAGCACAAGAGCACAAGAGCACAAGAGCACAAGACGGCGCTGAATTGGATTACAGTGCAGGGAGGGAGTACAGGAAAGGGGATATCCTCAGCTGAACCCAAAATGGGATGTGTCTGATTTTTCTGGGATTTAGTGGAGGTAGGTGGATCTCCCAGTCAGGATGTTTATTTGCATGAGAGGAGAGACTGACAGAAGAAATATTTTTGTTTGGATCCCAAAAACAAAGAGAACACAGAGAGGACACGCATGCCTGTATCAAAACACCTCAGGTACTCCATAAATATGTACACCTGCTGTATACCCACAAAAATTAAAAATAAAATGATAAAAAGAATACAGAGAGGACAAAATAGAACCTTTTTCAGCCTAGATCTAGGGATATACATATATATACAAAATATATATATATATATTTTGAGACAGGGGTCTCACTGTTTCCCAGGCTGGGGTACAATGGGACAATCATGGCTTATTGCAGCCTCAACCTTCTGGGTTCAAACGATCCTCCCACCTCAGCCGCCCTAGTAGTTGGGACTGCAGGCACAATCCATGACATCTGGCTAATTTTGTATTTTGTGTAGAAATGAAGTTTAACTATGTTGCCCAGGCTGGTCTCAAAGTCCTGGGCTCAACCAATCCACCTGCCTCAGCCTCCCAAAGTATGGGGATTATAAGCACGATCCATGCCTGGCCAGGTGAAATAACTGAGAAAGGAGCTTCAGATAGGAGATGCAAGGTCTAGTTTCATGAGAGGCTGTGGAATTTGGGGTGCAGGTGGCATGGTTTTGGCACCCAGTGTCATCCTTGGTCAAGGAGAGAAGATGGTTTTGTCACTTCTGTAAAGAGGGGCTACTTCAGCCAGTAAGAATCCAAAGTACCTGGAAGGTTTTGTAACTGATGGGTACTAGCCAGAATCTTCCTAGAGGAGGTAGGAAGAGAGTGTGAAGGAATAGGTAGCCAAGGGGAGAAGGTGCTCCGCCTGCTTCTGAAATCCCAGTACCTCCAAGCCTGAGGATGTAGCAGAGATGAAAGATGAGGAGCATCTTTAGGGAGCCACTGGGGGCTGATGGTGGGTCTCTGTTTGCAAACTGGAACTAATACTATCCATCATCGCAGAGCACCCCACAGAGAACTGGAGGCTCACACGACCTCATCGGCCCTAGCCAGAGCTGCTGTCCTTTCGCTGGGCCCCTCTCAACCCAGAAATCCCAAGGGTTGTATACCCGGGTCCCGAGGCTGTTAGATCCAACCAAGTAAGCCTAATAGATTTTAACCAATTGTAATACCCATGCAAAATCCACACCACCCGGTGGATTTCAAACCGAACGCAGCCCCCAGCCCCAGGCTCCCAGCCCCTGCCCCCATCTGAGTTCATTAGTGAGCCAGCAGCCATTCTCTCCGCAGCACCAATTTCTCTGGGCCCACTGTTTCCTGAGAAGGGATAATAAATGTGTTCGGAAGCGTGGGGTGATTTATTAAAGTGCATTGTATTGCAATGGTTTTATAAGAAGATTAATTTTTAATAAAGCAACCTATTACCTCACTCTTTGAGGACCTTCACACACCTAAGAAAAATGATTCTCTCTGCCTCTGTGGAAACTGCTGTGGCTTCCTTCCTGGAACAGGGTCCACTTTGTTCTCTTCAGCTCCTCTGGAGAGAAGCAGATGGACTGTCTGAGTGGGGTCCAAAAGGAATCTGGACCTCTTCTTCGTCCATTAGTGACTGAATACTCATTTTTCAGGATCTTTTCTTAGCACCCCTGGCTGAGGTTTCTGATCAACAGAGCTGCTCCTGTTCTAATCATGCAATGTGAAGAGTCACGTCCCGGCCAGCTACTGACCATTTGGGTCTCCAAACAGGGAATGAGAGGATAGAAGGGAATTTAAAGGAGACCCACATGTGAACAAGACATTGGAAAGGAAATCAGGCCAGGCATGGTGGCTCACACCTGTAATCCCAGCACTTTGGGCAGCTGAGATAGGAGATTACTTGAGCTCATGAGTTCGAGGCCAGCCCGAAATATAGGGAGACTCTGTCTCTACAAAAAAATAAATAGGCCGGGCGCGGTGGCTCACGCCTGTAATCCTAGCACTTTGGGAGGCCGAGGCGGGCGGATCACTAGGTCAGGAGATCAAGACCATCCTGGCGAACGCAGTGAAACCCTGTCTCTACTAAAAATACAAAAAAATTAGCCGGGCGTGGTGGCGGGCGCCTGTAGTCCCAGCTTCTAGGGAGGCTGAGGCAGGAGAATGGTGCGAACCCGGGAGGCTGCGGAGCTTGCAGTGAGCCGAGATCGCACCACTGTGCTCCAGCGTGGGCGACAGAGCAAGACTCCATCTCAAATAAATAAACAAATAAATAAATACATACATACATACATAAGCCAGGCATGGCGATGCACACCTGTAGTCCCAGCCACTCAGGAGGTTGAGGTAGGATTGGTAAACCCAGGAGGTTGTGGCTGCAGTGAACTAGAATCATGCCACTGCATTTCATCCTGGGTAACAGAGTGAGATCTTGTTTCAAAAAAAAAACGAAAGAAAACAGGTCAGGCATAAAAGTTTAAAACGGCCAGGTGGTAGGATAGACAAGTGGATGAGAAGATGGGATTTCTGCCACTGACTCCTTTCATGACCTTGGGCAAGTTATGCGGCCTCTGAGCCTGAATTTCCTCATCTGTGAAGTGGGCATGGATGGAATTCTGGGGAGGATTTAACTAAGAAATGCTCAGCATGGAGGCTACATTTATGGTTATTATTGTTGCTGCTGGGGGTATAATTCTTCGGAAGAGACAAAAAGTTGGCGAAGCTTGGATTTGGGAAGGCAGGAAGCAAATAGAGATCTTCATATAAATTAGAGTGAATTTATTCTTGTATTATTTTACAGAGTACAATCCTTTTGTCTCTTCTTCATTAGGAATAGCATACAAGGTAACAGTTACACAGTTTCCCAAAGGGACTTCAGCTAAGGCTGGGAAAGGAGGGCATATGGATGCTGACCAAAGGATGTGGGCAGCAGAGGGGGGCCTCAAGAGACCCCTTCTCCATAGGATTTTGGAGAGGGGAAGGTACCATCTTGTAAGAGTAATTACAGGTTAGTTAACTTGGAGGCAGAAAGTTAGTCACTGACATTAGTAATGATAACTATTATTACCATTACTATCCTAATTGCTTAAAATAAGTTACTTCTTGTGTTAGGTCAGTGCAAAAGTAATTGCGGTTTTTGCCATAATAACGTAAGTTAGTTGAATACCTACAATAACCCAATCCTTAAATTTCATCTATTATAATTCCAGAGTCCCAAGTCAGCAGTGAAGATCTTTAATTCTATATAAAGGGCTTTAACTAAGTTCAGAGTCAGAATAAATCACTACAATTCCCAGTGAGACTGAATCCAAATAATGAAATCTCAATAGCTAACAAATACTAAGCACGTGGCTGATGCCAGTACCTGGGCTAAGAGCGTGATATATCAGCTCATTTAATCCTCAGAACAACTCTATAATACAGATAAACTATTTGCAAATCACATACCTGATACAGGATCCCTGTCATATAAAGAACACTTAAAATTCAATAGTGAGACTTGCCTTTTCTGGGTATTTAATATAAACATAATTTTATAATATGTGGCCTTTTATGCCTGGCTTCTTGCACTGAGCATAGTATGTTCAAGGTTTATCCATACTGTGGCATGAATCAGTGCTTCCTTCCCTTTATGGCTGAATAACACTCCATTGTATGGGTAGACCACATAAAACCAAAGTAAATTAGTGGTTGCTGAGGGCCGGGAAGGAATGGGTGTGAATGCTTAATGAGTACGAGTTTTCTGTTTGGATGATGAAAACGTTCTGGAACCATAATGGTAATGGTTGTACAACGTTGTGGGTGCATTTAACACCACTGAATTGTATGTTTTAAAATGGTTAAAGGTTTGGGAGGCCAAAGCAGGTGGATCGCGAGGTCAGGAATTCAAGACCAGCCTGGTCAAGATGGTGAAACTGTCTCTACGAAAAATACAAAAATCAGTCAGGCGTAGTGGCATGCGCCTGTAATCCCAGCTACTGGGGAGGCTGAGGCAGGAGAATTGCTTGAACCTGTGGAGGCGGAGATTGCAGTGAGCCAATATCACACCACTGCACTCCAACCTGGGTGACAGAGCAAGACTCCATCTCAAAAAAAAAAAAAAAAAAAAAAAAAGGTTAAAGGGATAGACTTTATGTTATATATATGTATCACAATAAAAACAACAAGAAAATCGACAACCCAAATTTTTTTAATGGGCAAAATATTTGAGCAGAAACTTCACCAAAGAAGATATACACATGGAAAACCAGGAGTTGAAAGATACTCAACATCATTAGTCACTAGGAAAATGCAAATTAAAATCACAGTGATATACCCTCATATACCTGTAAGAAGGTCTAACATTTAGAAGACTGGGCTGGGCAAGGTGGTGGATCATGCCTGTAATTCCAGCACTTTGGGAGGCAGAGGTGAAGGGATTGCTTGAGGCCAGGAGTTTGAGACCAATCTGGGCAACAGAGGGAGACCCCGGGTCTACCAAAGATTAAAAAAACTTATCTGGACATAATGGCACACACTTGTAGTCTTACCTGCTCACAGAGTGAGGCACAGCAAGAAGGAGGGAGGAAATCGAAAGACATGGACTGAGTAACCCCAAATACAAAGTTTATGGTGTGAGATGGTCTTCTATTGGTGGTTCTGTCTTGAGTGGATGTGGTTCTGGAAAGTGTCCAGTGGTCCAGCTCCCTGCTCCTCAAAGTGTGGTCCAGACCAGCAGCACGGGCATCATCTGGGAGCTGGTTAGGTACGCAGACTCTCCAGCCCCACCCCAGGCCACCTAAACCAGAGCCTGCATTGTAACAAGATTCCCAGCTCCTTCTTAAGCCTGTTAAAGTTTGCGATGTACCAATGTAGACTTCAACCTTCCATACTCCCTCTCTCTCAGAAGCCAGGACTTCCAGAATCCAGAATTGATCCCTGTTCTGACAGCCCCCTCCTTGACTATGTTCATCCCTATTTATGCACTTGTGTGGTTACCTACGCAATTAAGTTATAAC
The DNA here is from genome assembly GCF_049350105.2 of Macaca mulatta. Taxonomy (NCBI): domain Eukaryota; kingdom Metazoa; phylum Chordata; class Mammalia; order Primates; family Cercopithecidae; genus Macaca; species Macaca mulatta. Next base: position 7,082,275 of record NC_133425.1, on the reverse strand, counting down.
GAGGCTCTAATGAGCCCTGTTAGCAAACTGGTTTGCCTCCAATTGATTTCCTGGTTGTACAAAAATCTCAGGAATGACCCATTTTAATAGTAACCAAAATTAGCTCAGAAACCCAGCTCCACCTTTTGCAGCAGTCAGACAGCAGCTTTCTGAGATGACCCGGCAGGGACCCAGCTCACAAGGGGTCCTGGCCCTGTGGCCTCCTGGGGACACCACAAGACTGTGAAGGAAATACTAAGAGAGGTGCTCGGGTGGTTGGAGCTTCAAACTGAGAATACAGGAAGATGCAACTCATATCCACAGCCCCCGCGAAGGGAGAGAAGGGATGGCCGCGATTGTCTTACTGCCCAGAGCAATAGGGAGGTAGGTTCCATCATGGTGGAAAAAGAAGGTTCTGAGAGGTTCAGTCATCATGCCGTCACTGCCCAGCAAATGAACAAAGGAGTCCGTATTTACCTGGATATCTCACACCAAAGCCTGAATGCCTCATTTTCCCACTGGGCCAGGCTCAGCCATCACTGGTGCCTGCTGGTGGAGGTGTTAGAAAGCAGCTCTAGCTTCTCCCCTAGGCCACGGCAAGGCATTTTTCTAACCATTCTTTCTCTTCCTGGAGGTCCTGCTCCTCCAGTGGGGAAAGGCTGGCTGCTTGGGAAAGTGGCTCTAAGAGGTTTAGAAAGAGCATTTGGGAAGATCAGCGGGCCAAGGAGGAAGAAGAGTCCCTGACGATGCGATGGCTCTCAGAGGGCTGAGCTGGGCTGAGAGCATCAGTGATCCTGCAGTCACCTCTCGGCTAATTAGGGAAGCTTATCCCGGGGCATTACCAGGTTTGTTTAGCTTTCAGCTCTTGTCTTTACCACTGAGGACAGTCCCTGGCAAAGACCTGATTCCTTAATGAACTCCCAATGGCTGGTTTCACTCTCTCGGATTTGATTTTCACCCTTGGACAGCAAAGCAGAGTTGCCACTTGTTCACCTCTGCTAAGGTTGGAATTCTGGGGCTCCCTTAAAAATTCCTGTTGAAAGTTCATCCTCATTATGTTGGTATTAAGAGGTAAGGGACTTTGGGGAGCACAGCCCTCATGAATAGATTGATCCCTTATAACAGGGCTGGAGGGAACTAGCTCCGGCTCCTTTTCTGGCTCTTCTCCATTTCCATCACGTGAGGACATAGCATTTGTCCGTGTTACCCTTTTTGGCCCCATCCACCATGTACAGGATGCAGGACGAAGGCCCGCACCAGAAGCCAAATGCCAACGCCTTGATCTTGGACTTCCCAGCCTCAAGAACTATGAGAAAATAAATTCCCGTTCTTAATAAATTACTCAGTCTCATTGTTTTGTTAGAGCTGCACAAATGGATGGCAACAACCTCCCTCCAGTGGCTGGCAAAGAAAGAGAGAAAATGAGAGAACTGAATTGCAGGTAACAGGAAAGGCAGGTCTGCTAGCAAAGACATGAGAGGCCCTCCCATTTTTTTTAAGCCTCAGGCACAAATGGGAATAATAATGCCAGCTGTTTCCTCACTCCCAATGGGAATGTGAGCTCCTGATACCCATGTTCATTACCATTTATTCACTCACTGAGAGATCAACACTGTGCTAGGATCTGTGCAGGACAGATTTTTCCATTCATCCCCCCAGGTCCACTCTCCACCTTTATCCAATCTATTCTGCGCCCTGGAACCATATTGATGGATCCACCTTCCCTATTGAGTTTGGCCAAAGGAAAACATTACAGGGTAGCAGAAGGTAGGAGGAGAGAGATACGGGAGTCCTCATCCTCTTGACTTCCTGTCTGCTAGAATATAGGTTGGTTATGACTTGACTTATTACTGAAAGCCACATTCATGTCAGGCAACCCTTCCTACAGCCCTCTGAGTTCTGCTAACTTCTCCTTCCCCCCGGAACCCTAGGGGTTGTAACAGCTCTCCACAGTTGCTAGTTCCAGGGTGCTGCATCTTATCCGTTTCTTTTAACCTTTTGATAAACAATTCCTTTATTCAACTCTTCTCAATTATCCCATCAATACATGTCTTCTGTTTCTGGCAGGGACCCCAACCCACATAGAAGCTTACATTTTGGATCTCCAACCCTGAAATACAATTCAAAAGACTAGGCATTAATAGCTTCATATTACAGATGAGGGAATTGAGGATCAGAATTCACATTTGCATAAATAGCCCAAGGCCCTAAACTAGTTAATAGAATTTTGAACTTATGGAGGCTAATTTATATTTGTGACACACGAGTCAGAGGTAAATCAGTGTTTATGGAATGACTAAATAAATAAATGAACGAACCCATCCTGTCTGACTCTCTCTAACCTCGCATTTTAATCCAGGCTCTATTCCAGGGCCGAACACAGTGTTTCATTTACCGTTCACATGAATCACTGCATAGTGCCATCCATAACCCAGCCCAGGTCTCCTCAAAGACCCCCGGCCAAACTGCCCCCTTCCCAGCTGTTAGCCCAAATCCACATTAGATGAGCTTCTTTTGATTCAAACAACTCAATGCTCCCCAAACTGTATTTTTCCAACCCAGAGCCTCTAAGTCACAGCAGCCCTTTGCACTTCATCTACAAAATTTTCCAATATACTGCAGTTTTAGTGGGACTATTAAAAACCTGTCAGAGAAATGCTGGTAATGGCAAAAACATTTCTCAGGGGCCGTCAATTCCCCACATATCCATCAGAGCTGCCCTGCACAACAAGGAGGGCCTCATTTAGAATGTGTCAATTCTGATTATTAATGTGGGGAAAACACCTGCTAAGTATGTTTGTCTGGGAGGTGAGTATGGCAGGACTCAAGGCCAGGCAGCAGCCACGACTGCAGAGAAAATCCTGGTGTCCAGGCCCAACTTGCTGAAAGGCCACCATAATTAATTAGGACCAGGCTATCACAGTGGGCAGAAGAGCAGAAGGGAGGATGCAACAGGGTGGAGAGGGGTCATGCAGCACACAGAGGGCAGGTCCCCTTCGCCTCCCACCATCTGGGTGGAATGCAACTCATACCTGAAATTCACAGCACTCAACATTTCATTTATCCTCAGATTTATCAGCTTATGAAATACCCCAGGGATTCCCTACAAAGCAATCCTCAAAGTTCAAACCTTATCAATGAACAGGATAGCTTGTTTTGTTTTGATATATTTCACTAATGTCCTTCTGAATTACAGACAAAAACTCCATCACTGCCACAAATAAACTAAGTTTATGTATTCACTTGTGTATTCATTCATTTGTTCATCCATTCATCTATTCATTCGCATATGAATGTAAGAATCTCGCCCCCATCTATCCACCTACCCAACCATTCATCCATTAATTCATGCATTTGTTTCCTCACCTCATTGATATTTACAGAGTAATTACTCAGTTATAGGCAGCATGCTTGTCTTGAAGGACACCAAGATGAATTGGACCGAGGCCATTGACTTCAAGGAACTGAACAGTTGAGGGAGGGAGGCAGACATGTACTTGGGTAAGCATTTGATTCTGGAAGAAGAGATGCAGTTACAGACCATCTTTGGCACTGTGGCAGGACTTTCCAGAGGATACCTCTGAGCTGGGCTCGGAAGGGTGAGTAGGAGTTTGACAAGTAGAGAAAGGTATGAATTGGGATGGGCAAGACCACTCCAGGCAGAGAGGGCAGCATATGCAAAGGCATGGAGGTCTGGTTACTGGTTGGAATCATCAGACAGGAGGCAGAAGACCAAGAGAGGAAAGAAGCAACATTTCTGCAATCCCAGACCTTTAACTGAAGCAACATAATCTTGGTAGAGCATGAGATCATAGAAAGGTGATCAAGAAGGTAGATCATGCATCCTATTCACTCTGACATACCCACTCTGTGCCTAGTACGGTACCCTAAATACAGTAGATACTCAATATTCTATTTGTAGAATTCCAGCACTTTATTAATTCATCCCTATTTCATCACGTGCTTAATGAATGCCCAACAAAGTATGGTTTGTAGAGTGAGAGAATGAATGACAGGCATCATACATATGCTTCATGGTCATGATTTTAATTCCTACTGTAATCTCACACAGAAAGTAGCACCGTTATTAAAAATGGATGAGGAAACAGAAGCTGGGCCACGTTAAATAACCTGCTAAAGATCCTAGACCTGGTCCCTGTGGGAACTGGGATCAGAATCCACAGGTTTTGTTTTTCCAAAGCACCTGTTATCTCTCTACCACTCTTCCAACATCCCTCTCAAAGGCAGTACAAAAAAGACCATAAAATAGGACAAAGGAACTCTTAGAGCCTGTGACTGTCAGGGAAGAACCAAGCTGGGGCCAAAAGGGTTGAGCCTGATCCTGACATACCCAGGGGGTACTGAGGAATGGAAAATGAAAGGCCATGAGGTAAGGTTTCATTTTGCTGTTGTTTGTTTCTTGGTTGCGGGGAGGGATACAGTGGATGGAGAGACCCTGTGGCTATAGTCCCATCCAACCCATTCCTGCCACTGGGCTGGGTGCTAAAGATGGTCTGCAACTGTATCCATTCTTCCAGGATCAAATGATTACCCAAGTACATGTCTGTCTCCTTCTCTAAACTATGAGTTCTCAGAAGTCAAGGGCCTGGGTCCATACATTCTGGTGTCCTTCAATACAAGCGTATTGCCTGAAACTGAGTAAATGCTCAACAAGTATCAGTGAGGCGAGGAAATAAATGCATGAATTAATGGATGGATGGTTGGATAGGTGGGTAGATGGGGGTGAGATTCGTACATTCGTATGTGGATGGATGGATGGACAAATGAACCAATATACAAGTGAATACATAAACTTAGTTTATTGGTGGTAGTGATGGAGTTTTTGTCTGCAATCCAGAAGGGCTTTAGCTGCTGAAATATCAAAACAAAACAAGCTTCCTGTTCTTCCCTGTAAAGGGAGGAAACCTGCAGGGTCTAGCTCTAAGGCAGCATCTGCTTGTCACATGGATCCAGACATGGCTCTCGTCAAGACAAAGATCTGAAGACTTTCTCTCCAGGGATTAACAAGCAGTTCCACCTCCGAGCATTCCCTCTGAGAGTCTGTGACGGCAGAGGATGGGAGGAGGGAGGGGCCAAGAATCACTTTACCCTTTCCAGGGCCCCTGAGCCTGTAGATCTCAGAATACAAGGGACCCCCACAGCCATCCCACCTTTGTCTGCATGGATGATGGTCCAGCCATCCTTTGGGAAGACTCACACACATCTTGGCTTCCAGGTCAGAGGAGGGAAGGTTGGTTCCCCGGCTGCAAGTGGAAACACCCCTTTTGTATCTAAAGCGGGAGAAGAAGAAAAGGACTTTCCAAACCAACAGCTCCAATGTGAGGAATTATTTCAGGCTTCCTTTTGATAGGAAGCTTAAAGTGCAAAGTTTGGGCAGCAAATAAAATTGAGGGCACCAGAGTAAGGGGAGGTAAACCTCACCGGCAATGTCTTAAGGAGCTTATACACAACTCCAGAGAACAGCTTATTACACGTCTGCTTCCAAGGAACCTGCGGATCAGATTTAATCTATAAAGAGGCCCCGTCAAGGTCTCCTCCTCCAGCGAATGCAGCCTCCAGCAGACCCAGGCAGAGCAACGGCCCCAGCAGAAAAGCACACACGTCCAACCCTCCGGGGGAGAGGGGCATTCACTTTCCTTTACGCTCCATTTCCTCACCTAATATAGAGCTGCCCTGCACACGCAACTTCCACAGCCAGCAAAACTGAACATTCTGATTTTTAATGATGCTAGGCGATAATTCTGGCACCCGGTTCACTCTCTGTGCCTGTCAGCATAGGAATAAAACAAACAAAAAAAAAAACCTATGTTGTTGGATAAACCCACCAGATGGTTCGTCTCTATCAAAGGCACATTGTGCCTGCCATTACATCTTGCTCTTTGTAAATCTCAACTCTTTAGCAACCACGGATTGCATTGGTATTTTTGTGTGTGTGCCTAGTTAGCCTTTCAACCTCATTCCCCAAAGTAACCAAACCCCACTCATCCCCGCATGCACCCCAGCCCCCACGCCAGCATCGAAACACATATGTCTCTGCTTTATAAGTAACTGCCCGATGCCTGCTAAGTATATTACTGCCTCAAAAATTAACTCGCACACTGAGAATAATCACAGAAAAGAAATTTGTTTTCCTACAAGGTTGTTTTCCAGCTGTTTTAATGCAGACAATTTTACCCTGAAACCCAAATTAAAAAAAAAAAAAAAAAGAGAGAGAGAGAGAGAGAGGCAAAGAGAGACTTTAAAATCTGCATAATTTGAAAGTGCTTAATGTAAATTAGATAGATCAGCCTAATTTTATTTCAGTACTTTTTAATTGCATTTATAATTAGTAAAATACATTAATGTGCTACATAGAAGGTCAGGAGTTCTGGTAAAGGGATCTAATTAAAATGGCCCACTGCCTTTCTGTCACACATACACCCAGGAACCTCCAGCTCCGCTTCCGTCCACACTCTGGATGGGGCCTATTTTTAACTCGATTGTGTCTTCATCAAAAGCGGCAATCCTGTGATCAGAGGGCTCCTGGGGTGGAAGATCCCACTTTCTGTCTTGCTCTTACACTTAAGCCTGCCTCTTGCAGCCTCCCATGGGTCTGTATCAGGCACAAGACGGCAGATTCCATCTGTCCTCATGTGGCAGGGAAGTCTTACACTATTAACTCATTTTTGCCCTAGGACTGCCTCCCGTGCCCTTCCACCCATTCAAACAGAGAGGCTTGTCTGTGATTTGCCCCAGAAAAGGGATCCAATGGCAACAGGACGTCTTCCTTGCTTAGGTTTCCGAGCGGCCCTGTTAGCTATCTGAGGAGCAACTGAGGACAGAAATTCCTCTCTGTAATAATGACTGCAGGGGCAACACTTTATTCCTCCTCCAATGTATCACCAGTGTCACCCTGAAACTAAGTAATAGGCCACTAAAACTGTCCCTGAGTCACTGGGTCACATCCATTTCACCATCCCATGTCCTCCAATTCCACACATCCTTGGCCATCTGTCCTAGCCAACTCTCCCTTATTTGTGCTGGAGAGCCCTTGCCACAGCCTGGCAGAGGAGTGTGCGTCTACTCACACCCCGGCCTAAGCTCAAGGGCGTGCTGGGGGTACAGAGCCTGTTCACAACCTGACCCTCCCTTCACCCACGTCCATCAAGTCCTGGTCACAGGATGTCCCGCCGTGGTTTGCTCCTGACTTCCTTTTGCCTTGTTAATGTCACACCATAATGTGCCTGGTTATGCATGAGTAAGGAAATGGACTATGGGGTCCAGTCTCCTCTGGTATTCTTGGCTAATCCAAAATTAGGCAACACACCATTAGACTGGACATGCCAGAGCATCATCTGTGGCCCTGGGGTGTATCCTTCCCCTTCCCCTGTCCTTAGCATATTTCCTACTTTTTCTGGAACAGTCTGGCTTGTTCTACAGTTTTCTGTACCTACTTGTCCCTACATACATATTTCTCTCCCCTCCGTGTATAAGTAGGACATATATATGTATACACTTAGATATATATAAAAAATAGGAAAATACATACTTAATAGGAGAAATGGAACATGCAAATATATCTTGGGAGACATGCATATTCATTTTCTGAGGACAGACAGATATATATTTAGTATATGAAACAGAACACCCATATATAGCGACATTCTCCCACTTATTTTTTTAAAATTAATTTTAAAAAATCAAACATACCACACTATATTCTGGGAACTAACATTTGTTGAATAGGTAGAAGCGCCCAACTTTATACGAAGAGCTATTCAGAAGCTCCTCAATTTACAATGGGGCAACGTCCCAAAAAAACCCTTGTATGTTGAAAATATTGTTAAGTCAAAAATGCATTTAATATGCCTCACCAACTGAACATCATAGCTTGGCCCAGCCTACCTTGAACACACTCGGGACACATGAGCCTACAGTTGGACAAAAATTATCTAACACAAAGCCTATTTTATAATAACATGTTGAATATCTCCTGTAACCAGTTGGATACTGTACTGAAAGTGGAAAAAAAGAATGGTTGTGTAGGTACTCAAAGTACAGTTTCTACTGAAAGCATGTTGCTTTCATATCATCATATAGTAGAAAAATTATAACTCAAACTATCATAATTCAGGGACCATACGTCTGTATATTGTTTGACTTTTTTCAGTCGTCTTGTCCACAGACAAACGAGGTTGCTTTTACAAACCCTCCCTTGATATGGTTTGGCTATGTCCCCACCCAAATCTCATCTTACTTGTAGCTCCCATAATTCCCATGTGTTGTGGGTGGAACCCAGTGGGAGATAACTGAGTCGTGGGGGCAGTTTCCCCCATACTGCTCTTGTGGTAGTGAATAAGTCTCCCAACATCTGATGGTTTTATAAGGGGTTTTCCTTTCTGCTTGGATTTCATTCTCTCTTGTCGGCCACCATGTAAGATGTACTTTTCACCTTCTGCCATGATTGTGAGGCCTCCCCAGCCATGTGCAACTGTGAGTCCATGAAACCTCTTTTTCTTTATAAATTACCCAGTCTCGGCTATGTCTTCATCAGCAGCATGAAAACACACTGATAAGCCCTTTTGCAGAAGAAGGATCTGAGGTTCAGAGTGGCTCACCTGAGATCCTGTAGGAGTCAAGTCGCAGAGCTGGAGCTGAACTCGGCCTGTCTGACTCAGGCAGTAGTCTGTACCTCTGAGCCACACCCAAGCTGACACCGGAGGGGTTTATGTAGTGCCCATAAAGGACAAGCACCTGGGAGGAACATCACAGCTCAGACCCCTGGATCATAGTTTTTGACTGTGGCAACACTTAATTAAGATTTTCCTTCTGCCTCCACAGAGCAAAATGGAACACAGAGCAAAAGTTTAAAAAGTAAAGAGAAGGGCCTTTCTCATAAGTCCCATTTGACACACGCATATTTCATGGAGAAAGGCATATAGGTGAGTGATCCAGACCACAAGACCCAACTTCCAGTCCCTAACAATTATCTAACGCAGATGCCCTCTGCCCCATAATACCCAACTATTTAAAGTTCCACCAATTGCCAGGTTGTTTCAAGTCTTCATGTCCTTTCCTATCCTGAGCCATCTACCTGGAAGTCCCACATCCCTCCAGTCCACCTGGGAAATAAACCTTTTCATCCTTTAAAACAAAGCTCAAACATCTTTTCAACAAAGCCTTTTCTGACCCTAACTAAGATTTACGAAGCACATAATAGGGAGAAATTGACACGGCTTGGAAGATCAGCTGTATCGTAAAGTGTTGTTTGAATTATTTGAGGCCAAAAATGGGTCTTATTTAGAATATTACTAATGACAACACTACTCATAGCAACACCTATGTGCTACGTCCAATCACTTTTTACACAGATCACTTCCATGACTTCTGACAATAACCCTATTAGTCATTTTTATCCCTGGCTTTCAAATGAGGAAATGGAAATTCAGAAAGGTTAAGTAACATGCCCAAAGACACACAGCTATTAAGTACAGAAACCAATATTCAAACTCAGGATGTCAGTTTTATATATTCCCAAGACTCAGCACACAGTAGGTGCATATAAATACTGTTTGAAAGAATAAATGGTGCATATTTACCGAGCATCTCTCCTATGGTGTCCCATCCAATTAACCTCAAGAGGATGGAGTGAGGACATCCTTTCAGAGCCTGTCCTGCTTGTTCTAAGGCCTCATGACTTACCTAGAAGTCAGTATTTCATTATGAGCCCATCACACAGGTCAGTGTAATAATTAATCACTATCTGCCGGTGTGGCTGCTTATCATATTTTAGCTTAATTCCAATAAAATCTAAATGGTCTATTAATTTTCCTAATAAATTTAGATATGGCCTCTGACCACAATCTGGCTTTGATTAGCTAACAAAATATTTGAAGATGGGCCAAGCCGGCTCTTTCAAATATTTCAAGCAAATAACACTTAACTGGATTTAGGATTTTCTACATCAGCTTAGGGCTGGGCTCAGAAGTGAATAAAGTAAGGGTCAACTTCATAATTGGTCCCCAGCTACTCAGAGTTGAGTCACTCTGGGGAGCCATCTGTATAAGGGTCTGGAAGCCAGATACAGCCAAAACAACAAAGAAACATACCTTCAGTTATAGGAAGAGCAGAAAATCGAGGAGTAGGGAGCAACTTCTCAGAAGCACCCAACGGAGGTGTCCCAAGAGGGTCCTTGAAGTGGAGGATCCCAAGAAGTAGGTGTGGACAGACACTTAAGCTAAAACTGCCCACCCCAAAGATGTCCTGAAAGTCTACATCATTGATGTAAATCCACCATATGTGGTTTACCTTCAAAGATTCAAAAGTTAAAGAATAGTGATAGGAAATGAGAACTTCTTCTAGGGGCTTCTAGCATGGCTGGTTCCTTTTATCCTTCAGGTCTCAGTGTCAATGTCACCACTGGAGAGGCCCTCCCTGACCTCCCTCTACAAAGATGACCTCACCATCCCCATCTACCAGTCTTGATCACAAAACTCCATTTAATTTTCTTTATGGCACTTACTAGACTCTGTCATCTTTTGCAGTTATTTTATGTAATTTTCTGTTTTTCTCCTCCACAGGAATATAAACTCTAGAAGACCAGAGACCTTCTGCAGTGCTTGGCACATAGTAGATACTCAATAAATACTGTCACATGAGTAAATAATTGATGAATAAACAATGAACTGATGAATGATATGAGGGCCATATAGAGGTTAACCTGGAAACAAGAGGGAAATATATCAGAGTTAGAGAACACCAGCTTTGGAAGCAAACAGAGCTGGGGTTGAATCTTAGCATTGTCTCCCTCTAGCTGGATGACCACAGGCAAATTACTTGTCCTCTCTGTGCCTCAGTGTCTTCATCTGTAAAATGGGGTAAGAGTATCAAATGGGCATTGACAAACACTCAGCACCACAGCTGAAGCTTCTTAGTGCTCACGAAAGGTCTCCTGCTACTGCTGTCACCACCATCATCATCATCCTCGGGGGTGGAAACATCATCTGATACAGCCCTGCTTCATCCCTGGGATCCATCTCATTCCATCCCATCTTGGAAACGTAGTCTATGACACCACCATCACTCCTCTTCTTCTCTATGGCCCCATGGGACACTTTTGAGACCACTGATCATATCACAAACCCTGAGCAATTGATCACAGTGGATTGATTTGGCCCTGATTCTGAATTAACCAACCCATTCTTGATCCTCTGCTCTTGGCTCTAGATTGGCAAAAACTGCTTCTTTCTCATGACATGTTTCCTTCTTCCATGCTCCAGATTTCACCCACGAGGGCCACATCCACTTCCCTCCAGATCCAGATCTGTGCATTTCAGAATCCAGCCCCAGAAGCAGGTGGACCCCCTTGATGTCAGGGTTCTACTGTTCCTGAGCCCGGTCTTGAGCAGCTGATGATCTTCCATAACAGCTCACCAAAAGCCAACCATGCCTTCACAAAGCGACAGAAGTCCTCCCTTCCCTCAATCTACAAGCTGAAACTGCACTGGATTCAGCTGCTATGGCCATCTATAATGCACTGCACAGCCCTATGCAAATGGGAAAACCCAACAGCACTGCCAAAGTCTTTGAAAAGGTGGGGGCTATTGATGCAAGTGGTGAGTGTTGTCAGACCTGTCTCCAGTAGAGGGAACAAAAGAACTAACTCATTACAAAATGCAACAGAGACTGTGAGTCTCTAATGGCTTTGGAAAGCAGTGAAAGGAAGCAAAAGCTTCCCCGCTGAATGTAAACAGAAGGGAAGAATGGGATTGTTTATCTTCCAGGTCTAAAGTCAAAAGTTAGGAGGGATGTATGGGTGTATATAACAGGGAAATGGGTCTATTGAGGAGGCCAGAGAAGGCTTCTTGAAGAAATGATACTTAAGATTTGGAAGAGGAGTGGTCAGGGGCAGGGAGGGAAAACAATACCAACCAGGTCAATGAAACAACATATTGAAGACCAGGCTAGGCACAGTGGCTCATGTTTGTAATCCTAGCACTTTGGGAGGCCAAGGCAGGAGGACTGTTTGAGCCCAGGAGTTCATGACCATAGGAAGACCCTATCTTCACAAAAAAATTAAAAATTTAGCCAGGCATGGTGGTAGGTGCCTGTGGTCCCAACTACTTGGGAGGCTGAGTCAGGAGGGTCACTTGAGCCCAGGAGATTGAGGCAGCAATAAGCTATGATCTAGCCACTACACTCCAGCCAGGGTAACAGAATGAGACCTTGTTTCAAGAAAAAAAAAAGAAAAAGGAGGAAGAAGAAGGAGGAGGAGGAAGAAGTAGAAGGCCATAAGGTGGAACAGATCTTGGTCCTTAACAGGAACCAAGTGTCACCAGGCATAACCACAGTGAGAGAGTGGGGAAATGAAACTGATGTAGAATCATTTCTTGACATATACGGGTTAGGCCTTTTGTGAGGTGTTTCAGATCCATCGCTACTGATCTACACACAGAAACAATGTAATAAAGTAGGTGTTTCTTTTCCCATTCTCCAGATGAGAAACTGAGACGGAATAATTTAAGCCGCTTGGCCAAAGTTATACAACTGGGGAGAGAAAAAGTTAGATTTGTAGCCAACGCTTATGGGCTTGCATGTGACTCCTTCTCAAGAACCAGAGAGATGAGAGTGGGTGTGTGCCTGGGGGATTCCACAGACAGTGTGTAGACTGGGATCCCACGTGATAGGGCAGCTTCCATCCTGCTGAACGTCGCCATAGTAGGATTGCAGCCTCTTGGCAGCTAAAACATAAGAGATGCCACTAGCCTCTGCCTAGATTTAATATTGGTTTAGCAGTCAGGAGTTAATTAAATGTTAATGTTCAGTCACTTGAAATTAAACATTAGGAATCTCAGCTTTATTTGTAAGTTTCTTAAGCCATCATTAAGGTGTTCTGCTTTCTCCTCTCCTGCTGGGCCGCCTGACTCCTCTGGCTGCATCTCCCATCCACAGGCAAACTCATTTTGCTCACCACATGCCTTGACACACAACATCTGACCTGCCCGACAGCTATATTCCTCCTCTGAGAAAATCTGAAAGGCTGCACACACCACACACCACACACACACACACACACACACACACACACACGCATGCATGCTGGCATCGAGTTTCACATAAGGTGAGTCTGCCTCTGGAATCAGGGACATTTTGGTGTTTGTAATATTTTATAGATGACACAGTGCTTTCAGGTACATAATTGAATTTGGCCTCATAGTGAGATAATGGCATTGATGATAATGATGATGGAAAAGGAGGAGGAATTAGTAAAGGAGGAGGAAAAAAAGGAGGTGAAGGTGAAGATGGAAGGGAAGGTGAAGGAGGGAAACAAAGAGGGGGAAGAGAAGGAAAAAGAAAGGGGAAGAAGGACCATTTTGGAAGTGTTTTCTGTATGTTTCCAGGCAATGCTCAGTAAAACCCTATGAGTTAGAGATTGTTACCGTGCTCACTTTGTGGATAAATAAAAAGCCCAAAGAGATTAAATCGTAAGCCCAAGACCACAGATGTGCTGGAATTAGATGTCAAGGTTGAGGTTCCAAATGCTCACTCCCTTAACCACAAATGACCACATAAATGCAAAAAAGTGAAGTTCAGATCAATTAAGAAGTTTGGCCACGACCTTGCAGTTTCATGATTTGACATATTAATTCTCCCCAAAAACGAAGCGCAGAGAAGTTAAATGGCTCGCCCAAGATCACACAGGTTAACAATGTGAGGATCAGGCAGAACGTGCTGGACTCCAGTCTCCCAGTACATTTGTGAGTATGTGCAAATGAACACTTGCACATACATGCACGCACACACACTCACACGCCCACGCACATGCATGCATGCGCACACACACACGAAGGCCACGTACATAGATCCAGACTCCCTCCAAGCCTGGAAACTCTCCCAATAAAGTGACCAGTCTGGGCCCTCCAGCATCCCCTGCAAGTACCAGGTTCCTCACTGCTTTGTGAGCACTGCTCTTGAGTAGTAGGGAAGATGCACAGGTGGAGAGAGGGGCCTGGGGGATGGAGAGGGAGGGACGCCCACCACTTCTCAGGAAGGCAACATGGCTTGTGCCAACACTTCTAATTCAGGACTCTGGCCAGTGCCACATCAGCTTCCTGGACCTCTTATCAGCATGAAGCTAGTCCCCCAGCACCCACGCCAACCGCCAACCAGCTGAATTGAAAATAAGGGTAAATCCGCACCAAGGGAGATTTCTAATCAAGGCTCAGGTTTGCATTTCCTTCTCAATGGCATGTTGACAAAACAAGAAAAGACAGAAACAAACATGGTTAAGCTGAGTTTCGGAGGTGGGCCAGGGGAGAAGCAGAGGGAGCCGGGGCTGCCCACGGTAGGCAAAAGGAGCTGGTAAGCACAGCAGGGCTGGGCTCCTGGCCTCTCTAAGCACTTCTCAGAGGCTGAAGTGCAAGTTTAGAGAAAAGTGAGACCAGCCAGATAGAGAGGGAGTCATGGAGACACGTGGGTTCCCTACCAACACCTGGACATAGCCTGAGGTCTGGAAAATGGGAAGTATATTTGACCCTTGAACAACATATATTTGAAATGCAGGAGTTTATTTACATGTAGATTTTCTTCCACTTCTACCCCAGAGACAGCAAGATAAATCCTTTCTGTTCCTCCTCCTCCTCAGTCTACTCAACACAAAGACGATGAGAATGAAGACCTTTAAGATAATCCACTTCTACTTAATGAATAGTACATATATTTATTATCTTATGACTTTTTTTTTGAGATGGTGTCTCACTCTTGTCACCCAGGCTGGAGTGCAGTGACATGATCTCGGCTCACTGCAACTTCTGCCTCCCAGGTTCAAGCGATTCTCCTGACTCAGCCTCCTTAGTAGCTGGGATTACAGGCGCCTGCCACCACACCCGGCTAATTTTTGTCTTTTTAGTCAAGATGGGGTTTCTCCATGTTGGCCAGGCTGGTCTCGAACTCCTGACCTCAGGTGATCCACTCGCCTCAGCCTCCCAAAGTACTGGGATTACAGGCGTGAGACACTGCACCCAGCCATCTTGATGATTTTCTTAATAACATTTTCTTTTCTCTAGCTTACTTTATCATAAGAATACAGTATACGTTACGAACAACATTTGTGTTAATTGAGTGTTTATGTTATCATTAAGGCTTCCAGCCAATGGTAGGCTATTAGTTGGTAAGTTTTTGGAGAGTCACAAGTTATACATGGATTTTTCAACTGGGCTGAGGTGCCCCTAACACCCATGTTGTGCAGGAGGCAGCTGTATAGGTAGCTGTGATGCTGTCTCTAGTGTATCTAAGAGAACTTAGAAAGGGATTACAGAGGGCTAGAACAGGAATGAAAACAGAACTGACCATTTACACAGAAGCCATTCAATGCCAGGAACATACACACATCACTTCAAAATTGGCCTTGTCCCAGGTTCTCTTTTACAGCCCCTGAGACTGGGGTCCCGGGATTTAAAATCACTTATCCACAATAATCAGCTCTTTAGGGAATCAGAAATCATCCCATCCATTTTGCTTGCTTTATAGGCAAGGAGACAAGTTTTGCAGGGTGAATGGGTCAAGAGGGAGAGCCAGCACCCTGCAAAAGTCATCCTCAAAGTCTCTGGTATACAGAGGACCTCCAAGCCCCACAGGCAACCCCAAGAAATCTACAGGGTGGGTTCTCAAATGGGTGACAGTGACAACTGCCATTTTTCTCTACCTCTTTATTTCCAGAGAGCAAAGTGGTCTTAAGTGGAAACCAAGCAAAGGATATTCAGATCAAACATGTCACAGGCTTGTTGGATTGCTTACTTTTGAATACATGATATCCAACACATAAGGGTTTTTATTTTTTGTGTGTGCTAATTTTTTCTACTCTCTAGAATACAGTCTGAGGTTAGACAGATCTGAATTTGCATTCAGCTCTAATACTTGCTATAGTGTGACCTTGCGGAAGTCAAGGAACTTCTTTAAGACCCCTTGTTCCTGGAACCTGGAGAGTCACCCATTCACCCACACAGACTTTCTTTGTGCTGCCTTCCTGTCAGTTACTGTGCCAGGCACTGAGAACAGAGGCATGAACACGACAGACCATCACCCAGCCCTCCTGGCCAAGATCCCAGGGGAATAATATTAGTACCCAGATCCTAGGATTGCTGTGAGAATTAAAAAGTGATTGCATGTAAAGGCCTTTGAATAATGCCTCCTGGTGAGTCATCACTCAACAAATGATCTCTGTTAAGATGATATAATTATTAATAGCATTGTATTGATCTTTTTATCAGCTAGAGCTCCATTTTTTAGTGCAATAGAAAATAAAAAAGATAATTGGCTACAGTTTAGTGAATATTTACTTAAGTATGTGCTATTTAATGATCTAGCTGACTCATGTGTGAGAAATTAAAATAAAGAAACCGGGCACGGTGGCTCACGCCTGTAATCCCAGCACTTTAGGAGACCAAGGCAGGTGGATCACTTGAGGCCAGGAGCTGAGACCAGCCTGGCCAACATGGTGAAACCCCGTCTCTACTACAAATACAAAAATTTGCCAGGCGTGGTGGTGCGTGCCTGTAATCCCAGCTACTTGGGAAGTTGAAGCAGAAGAATCGTTCGAACCCACGAGACGGAGGTTACCGTGTGCCGAAATCACACCACTGCACTCCAGCCTGAGCAACAGAGTGAGACCATGTCTCAATAAAATAAAATAAAGACCCACCATCTACATCCCCAAAAGGGGCAGAGGGTCGCAAGAGCAGCAGCAGTGACTCTAGAATGACCCTGTGAGACCAGCAGAGGAAGATGAAGTGATGCAAAACACGCACCCAGCACCAGGCCTTCCACACTCACTCTCGTCTCTTTCATTTTCATGGCAGCCCTTGTGGAGTAGGTATTGTTGTCTTCATCCAGGAGGGAGATGAGGCTTAGGGAGGGTAAGAAATGTTTTTCTCCTGGTAGGCCAAAGATCAAACCCCAAACCCTGTAAGCATCAGGGGCACGATTCCATTTGACCACATGTGCTACATTTCTGAACATTCTGAGTCTTTTTTTTTTTTCCAGCATATTTTTTTCCTCGCATCTTCATCAACAGGTGTATTGCAGCAACCTTTTTTTTTTCCTCTTTGAACTCCAGTTTCTGGAGGAGACGGAGGCACGAACAAAGCCAAAGCCATTCCTACAGCCCCATCCTTCTCTGTACGGTCTCCGCACCTTGGACATTGGAAAATGCAGGGATTTCTCCCTCTGGCAAGCCTTTCCCATATACGTGTCGTTCTTGTATTTTTCCTGGTTACGCAGCTGGGCTCCACTCACAGCTCATGGGCCACAAGGCATGGCCATGGCACTGAGCTTTGGTGAATGATATGGGTGTGGAAGAAGGGTTATTTGTCGGCTGCATAGTATTCCATGGTGTATATGTGCCACATTTTCTTAATCCAATCTGTCACTGATGGACATTTGGGTTGATTTCAAGTCTTTGCTATTGTGAATAGTGCTGCAATAAACATACATGTGCATGTGTCTTTATAGCAGCATAATTTATAATCCTTTGGGTATATACCCAGTAATGGGATGGCTGGGTCAAAGGATGAGTTTGCGTCCTTTGTAGGGACATGGATGCAGCTGGAAACCATCATTCTTAGCAAACTATCACAAGAACAGAAAACCAAACACCACATGTTCTCACGCATAGGTGGGAACTGAACAATAAGATCACTTGGACTCAGGAAGGGGAACATCACACACAGGGGCCTATCATGGGGAGGGGGGAGAGGGGAGGGATTGCATTGGGAGTTATACCTGATGTAAATGATGAGTTGATGGGTGCAGCACACCAACATGGCACAAGTATACATATGTAACAAACCTGCACATTATGCACATGTACCCTACAACTTAAAGTATAATAATAATAAATAAATTTAAAAAAAAAAAAGAAGGGTTATTTGTCACTTTCAGGTCCAGCCTGTCCAAATTCTCCATGTGAGACCCTCACACTCTTTCCCCTTGGAGGTCAAATGCTGAAGACGGAGGAGGACCCCCTGAGGGGTAGCAGCCTGGGGTCCTGAATAACCACAAGTGCAGAGTGCCTACTCCATGCCCACAGTCACAGTCATGCATCACATGGGGGAGAAATAAACTTTTCCCACATGAAGCTCCTAAGTTGTGGAGGTTTATCTGTTATAGCAGCCAGCATTGCCCCAGCTCGCACAGCCCATGCAGCTGCAAGTCCCCTTCCTTAAGGTAGAAATCATGTCGTACCCAAGTCTATAATCTGGGTACCCAGTAATGGCATATGGTGAATTCAGGAAGGTTGGCCTGGCAGATAGAAGGAGACATCCTGGGATCAGATTATGACGTGAGTACTGGCTCAGACACTTGTGAGCCTGGGAACTTAGGGCAGATAATTGAACATTTTTGAGCTTCCATCTTCTTATCAAGAGAAGTACGATACTAACTGTATAGATAATACATAGTCATGAGTCATGAACAAGATATGACTGGGGAAAAGGCTTAACCAAAACAGAACAATAATAAGCTCTCAGTAGCTGGTAAAATACTACTACCAGTACTACTGATGATGATGATGATGACGATGATGAAACTAACATGTTAAATGCCCTATAGTAAGATCTTAAAACTTGATGCTGAATACATACACACCCATACAAGCCCATGCACACTCTCATACACACACACTCAAATAAATACACACAAATATGCGGACTTGTAGACCTCCCAAAGTGGCCTCTTCTAAGTCAACACAAGAATGTCTCTGTCCCTTTCTCAGAAGCATTTACTGTCACCACACACAGCCTCTCCTTCACCACACCTCCCTCCTTGATGCTCCTGGCTCCCTGGGTTCTCAGAAATTATAATTAATTCATACTTTGGGCTCCCAGGATTATAAGGTATTATAGGATGGCAGAGCTAAGACAAATGCTTCAGTTCACCAGCTGCCGTGTATTTAATTAGAGATTTTGATGAATCCTCCTTACACAGACAGGCCTTCTTACTCGGTGCTGTGTGAGAGAGAGGAAGAGGGAGAGAGAGGGAAGGGTTTGTACACAAGGACTCCAGGACATTCAAACTTTTCACTAGTTTGAACTGCTTGTCTCCGCCATCAGAATCAGCTGGAAGTGGAAGAGCGTTGGCTGCCACATCAGGTGGGCAGGAGAAAATGTCTTGAAAGGGGCTTCTATCTTCCTGAGACACAGGAAAGCCTTACATATGGGGTGCCACAGGATGGAGGCTTTTCACAGGTCTGAGTTGCTTCTGGGGCCTCTTAGATTTTTAACTTGTAATTTCCCTTATAACTTGGGAGGTGGGTAGAAAAGCATGTGCCTCTCACCGACAATGTCACTCTTGGGATTCTGTGTATGTGTGTCTCACACTCACTGAGGAGCTCGACAGTTTGGTAAAAAAGGACTATCTTTGCTCTTGTGAAAGAGTATGTGTGTGTGTGTTTATTGATTTACTGATTGATTGATTGATTGAGACAGAGTCTACCTCTGTCACCCAGGCTAGAATGCAGTGGTGCCATCCAGGCTCACTGCAAACTCCGCCTCCTGGGTTCAAGCAATGCTCCTGCCTCAGCCTTCCAATTAGCTGGGATTTCAGGTGCCCACCACCATGCCCAGCTAGTTTTTGCATTTTTAGTAGAGACAGGGTTTCACCACATTGGCCAGGCTGATCTTGAACTCCTGAGCTCAGGTGACCCCTGCCCCCCGCCTTGGCCTCCCAAAGTGCTGGGATTATAGGTGTGAGGCACCACGCCCGGTCACAAGTATCCCTTCAAAAGATGCTTTTGTTGCACTAAATGTCTCCAATAAAGACAGCAGTTAATACAATTTAAAAATGAGGTTGTAAATGGAAACGTTGACGTATGCTGTCATTTCTTCTCTCCATCCGGGTTAAATAATAAGCTACCAGCCAACAGCAGAGGCTCAGGATGCAGTCCTGGGAGTGACCTCCAGGGTGGCCAGATGTCCCTCTCCAGGTATGATGTTTTCAGCAGTCGAGTCTCCACCTAGGGAGAACGGCTCACAGGCAATCTTTCCAACACCCCTACAAGTCAATCATTTATATTTACCCTATTCTACAGGTGTAAACAAGGTCGCTTCATTTCCTGACTCCCCCTGCAGAAGGGATGCAGAAACTCAGAACTGGACAGTCTGGAGCTCAGCTCCACCTCTCTCTTGCCTCTACCCAACTGTTTCGTGAACGACCTGCCACATAACATCTAAGTTCCTTAGTTGAGTTTGAACACTCTGCAACCCCAATGCATTCTTCCTTTCCAACTTTGTTTGCCACCTCTTGTCAATGTGTGCCCTTTACCAAAACACTTTGGGAAATGATCCTCGTGGAGGCTTGACTGTTCCACACTCACTACTTCCTGACCTCCTTTGCTGGTGGTTTCATCCTCTCCTGGGCTCGCCTTCCCGTTCCCTCCATGCTGCCAAACCCTCTCTGCGAGATCCAGTTCTTTGTCACCTTTTCTACAAAGCTCTCATTCATATTCCTCCTCTTAGCACTCACATATACTTACTTACCACTGTATGTATTTGGTCTGTGGGGTATCCCATCCTATCTACCTAAACCATACAGACCTTGAGCATGGGGTCAGGTTTATACAGTGTCATCCCATCATGGCTAAGCATGAGGTAAGCCCACTGCAAACTACAGTGACTTTATTATTCAGATGACCAGTTTGTAGAGAGGCTTACAATGGATGTCCTAGGGCATAAAGTGTTTATTCACCTCATCGCCAGGAAACATCATTGGTCTTCTGTCTAATTCACTGTGAGGCACTTCTGTGTGTGCTGGAAGACACCTCTGATGCTTACGATGACCAGATCCCCAAGCAGCACAATCCTAGACAGTGTCCTCGGTATGCTCACCTGTTCCCTCTCCTCCCAGTGAAAGGGTCCTGTGGAATCATTACAAGGTCTCCTTCACAAAAGGAAATGCTATGAGCTTCTCCTGTGTCATTCTACTTTTTTTTTTTTTTTTTGGAGACAGTATCTCACTCTGTTGCCCAGGCTGGAATGCAGTGGTGCAATCTCAGCTCACAGCAGTCTCCACCTCCTGTTCAAGCAATTCCCCAGCCTCAGCCTCCCAAGGAGCTGAGATTACAGGCATGCACCACCACGCCCAGATAATTTTTGTATTTTTAGTAGAGAAAGAGTTCCATCATGTTGGCCAGGCTGGTCTTGAACTCCTGACCTCAAGCAACCCACCCGCCTTAACCTCCCAAAGTGCTGGGATTACAGGCTCATGGTGCTCCGCCTGGCCTCATTCTACCTTTCAGACCTCTTCCACTTCCTTCCCTCCTGCCACTCTCCGATGAGGTCAAACACCAATTTCTCACTGTCATCTCATTAAGAGTTTGACATGAAGCCAGTCAAATGTGAAATGGCTATAATAAGTATGACCAGCCTGGTGAGAGCAGGAGAGAGGGACCGTGGGGGATGGTATCCAGGTTTGGGATAAGGGCAGTGGGCATGCTAAGGAGAATAAATCTCACTGTAGGATCAAGACAGGTGCAGAGGTCTTGGAAAAATGAAGGGATCACCCACGGAGCCCAGTGCTCTGCACAGGTGAGTAAGGGAGCCCCCGGGGCCAAGCTCTGTTCCCCACATTGGGGTAGTACAGAACGCTCTCAAGGCAGAAACACAACTCGACACACTGCACGTCTCCTTATCATGGCCTCCATTATACTCTCTTGTCACTATTTCAACTCTGCATAAACACAGGGTCCCTCCTAGTGCTAGAGACACACCAGAAAGCAGCAGTGAGCAAAGTGCTGCATGAGCAACAGAGGAATGGACGTATCAAAGGACAGGTGGAAGGGCCCCCATCCTGGACTTGGAAGGTCAGAGGAGCATTTTCCCCAGAGCTAAGAAACAAGCTGGAATCTCAAGGCTGAGCAGGGGCAAGAGAGGAAGGAGTAGAGAAGTCCAAAAAGGTAAGAAAGATCATGCATACCTTATTTGAAGGGCAGAGAGAATACAGTGGGGGCAGGTGCCTTCTGAGGTCAGAAGTGGACCAATATAAGCCAAGTCTGAATCATCAAGGGCCTTGCAAAGCATCTTAAGGGTTTTGGATCATCCAAAGGGCAGTAGGACCAGTCCAGGGAATGACATGATCCAAGGATCCTAATGAAAGGAAAGCTCTGGTGGTCCAGTGGAGAAATGGTAAGAGGAGGTGAGCATGAAGGTAGGGAATGGAAATGGAGGGTGGTTTCAGTAATCCAGAAGCAAGGTGATGTCAGCTAACGTGATGTGGGCTAAGGTAATAGCAGTGGGAATGAATACAGGCAGGTTTATTCAGGAAATTGCAGACATGTTGGCTAGGCACGGTGGCTCATACCTATAATCCCAGCACTTTGGGAGGCAAAGGCAGGTGGATCACCTGAGGTTGGGAGTTCGAGATCAGCCTGAACAACATGGAGAAACCCTGTCTCTACTAAAAATACAAAATTAGCCAGGTGTGGTGGCACATGCCTGTAATCCCAGCTACTCGGGAGGCCGAGGCAGGAGAAACACTTGAACCTGGGAGACATAGGTTGCAGTGAGCCAAGATCAAGCCATTACACTCCAGTCTGGGCAACAAGAGTGAAACAAAAAAAGGAAAAGAAAAAAAGAAAATAAATTGAAGACACCATCCAAAGATCCTAATAATATTCAGAAGGTAGGACAGAAAATGGAAGGATCATCAAGGATGGCCGTGGGGCCTTGAAAACAAGGTAGCTTCATTTTCTGCCCCGCACACCCCTGGAAGGGATGCAGAAGCTCAGAATTGTACAGTTTTGAGCCAGCTCCACCTCTCTTTTGTCTCTACTAAGCTCTTTGGTAAATGTCCTGCCATATAACATTTAAGTTCCTTGGTTGAGTTTGAACACACTGCAATCCCAATGCGATAATGCCTTTACTGAGAAAGGAATAGGGGAAGGAGATACCACATAGCAAAGACCATTGAATGTCCTGTCTCTTTAACACCCCTCCTGGGAATTTATCCCAAAAATAAATCCGTGGAAGGTAAAAGTTGCACGCCTTTATGTGTCTGTGACACCACCATCTACAAAACACTGGATGGCAACCCACATGCTCAATAATGGTAGCCATCGTGGATAGTGTTCATTATGTGTTGGCATTGTTCTGAGCTCACTGTTAGCACAAAAGAGCTCATTTAATCCCCACAACAACCCAATGAAGTAGGTCCCTGTCTTAGTCTGTTTGGGCTGCTATGACAAAATACCATACACTGGGTAGCTTATAAACAATAGAAATCTGTTGCTCAAAGTTCTGAGGCTGGAAATCCAAGATCAACGCACCAGCAGATTCAGTGTCTGGTGAGGGAAGGACTTACCTCCTGGTTCACAGATGGTGTCCACGCACAATATCCTCACTTGGCGGAAAGAGCAAGGCAGCTCTCTGGGACCTCTTCTCAAAAGGCACTCATCTGATTCATAAGGGCACCATGCTCATAATTTAATTACCTCCCAAAGCTCTTACTGATATGGTCTGGATCTGTGTCCTCGCCCAAATCTCATGTTGAAATGTAATCCCCAGGGCTGGAGGTGGGGCCAGGTGGAAGATGAGTGAATCATGGGGATGGAATTCTCGTGAATAGTTTAGCACCATCCCAGCCTGGTTCTGTCCAGTGAGTGAGTTCTCACAAGAGATGGTTGTTTAAAAGTGTGTAGCACCTCCCCCGTCTCTCTGCTGCTCCCGCTCTGGCCATGTAAGATGTGCCTGCCTCCTCTTCACCTTCTGCCATGATTGTAGGTTTCCTGAGGCCTCCCTAGAAGGCTTTATGCTTCCTGTACAGCCTGCAGAACCATGAACTAATTAAACCTCTTTTATTTAAAAATTACCCAGCCTCAGGTATTTTTCTAATAGCAGGGTGAGAATGGATGAATACACTTACCTCCTAATACCAAAACCTTGGGGGCTAGGATTTCCATGTATAAATTTGAGGAGGGGACACACACATGAAAGCCAGAGCAATCCCATTACGATCCTTACTTTGTATATGAGCAACCAAGACACAGAGCCAAAATATGTACCAGGGAGCCAGCCTCCCAGGAACATACCTACACTATGCTGCCTCTTCGTGACAAGGGAGGTTTTTGGTAAGTTTTGGCACATCAGCGGCTGGAATTTTAGACAACCATTAAACAAACATTAAAGTCATTCCATGGAAACAAGGGAAATGCGTCTGGGGTATCATTAAATTTTTAAAAAGCAGGGGAAATGGTGTGTAAAGTCTGAAAACAATTATGTTAAAATATGAGCATGAATTGGTCGGAGCTGGAAGAGAATTTACCATGATGAAAACAGATGTGATATCTGGGTAATGGAATGAGGGTGATTTTTTTCTATCCACTTTTCCTATATTATTATTGATATACATCTTTTATTTAATGAAATACTCAAAACAAGAAAAAATCTATATATACACCATATCACCCTAATATATAAATTTAAGAAACAGGCACAATTAATCTGTAGAAATAGAAATCAAAACATGGTTACCGCAAATTGGTACAAACTAGATTGCTAAGGAGCGAAAAGATCGTTTCTAGGAAGAGAGAGGTATCTTATATATAGATCGAAATGATGGCTACACAGGTACATTTATATCAAAACCTCACTGAACTGTATCTTCAAGAGCCGTATTTAATTTTACGTAAATTACACGTAAATGTTGTGTGGTTACTGCATGTAAATTGTATCACAATTTAAAAATATTTACGTAAAGAGGGCGTGACAGTTAACCTTATCTGTCTCCTTGCCTGGATTAGGGAATGCCAAGATATTTGGTGAGACATTACTTCTGGGTATGTCCATGAGGGTATTTGGGGGGGGACGCAATGAGTATCTGAATCAGTGGACTCGGCAAAGGGGATGACCCTTCCCCGTGTGGGTGATGCCATCCAATCCATGGAGGGCCTGTGTAGAACAAAAGGCAGAGGAAAGAGGAATTCACCCCTTCTTTCTTTCCCTGCTTGAGCTGAAACATCTCAGTTCATCTTCTCATGCCCTCCAACTGGGATTTACAACATCAGTTTCCCTGGTTTGGGTCTTTGGACTTAGATTGAATTATACCACCTGCGTTCATGAATCTCCAGATTGCAGGCGATGAGGCTGTAGGACTTCTTAGCCTCTGTAATCACGTAAGCCAATTCTTCATAAGAGGAACACAGGTGCATGCACAAACATACACATACTCTCACACACTCGGTATCTCCCGTTGGTTCTGTCTCCCTGGAGAACCCTAACACAGTAAGGAATCAATATAAAATCTCCCATCCTGACACTGTCTTCTCTCTCTGCGATGATCTGGATGTATGTCCCCAAATTCTTGTGGTGGAAATTTAATCCCCAATGCAACAGTGTTGGGAAGTGATGGTTTTTGGGAGACGTGTAGGTCGTAAGGGCTCTGCCCTCTCAAATGCATTAATGTGATTATAAAAGACCTTGATGGAGGGAGTGTACTCCTTTTTGCCCCTTCTGTTCCCTCCATCATATGAGGACGCAGCATTCTTGGATGAAGCACCAAGGTGTCATTGTGAAATGCAGACTGGGCCCTCATCAGACACCAAATGTGCTGACACCCTGATCTTGGACTTCCCAGCCTCTAGAACTGTGAGAAATGTGTTTCTGTGCTTGGGTCTTGCTCTGTCACTCAGGCTGGAGTACAGTGGCGCAATCTCGTCTCACTGCAACCTCTGCTTCCTGGGTTCAAGTGATTCTCCTGCCTCCGCCTCCCAAGTAGATGGGACTACAGGCATGTGCCATCACACTCAGCTAATTTCTTTCTGTATTTTTAGTAGAGACAGGGTTTCAACATGTTGGCCCAGGCTGGTCTTGAACTCCCGACCTTAAGTAATCCGCCCACCTCGGCCTCCCAAATTGCTGGGATTACAGGCATGAGCCACCAAGCCTGGCCTGCTCCTGTTCTTTATAAATTACCCTATCTCAGGCATTTGGTTATAGCAGCACAATGGACTAAGGCAATCTCTTCCTGGGGAATCCACCATTTTCTGGTATCAGTGCCATAGAAACAGCCAGCCCATTTCTCTGGCCAGTTTTCTTCCTCTCGAACAGAAAATTTCAAGGGGTGCTACAAACCCCTAGAAAAGGGGACTTTCAAATACAGCCCACAGGGCAATTCTAGCCTGCCACCAGTTTTTGTAAATAAAGTTTTATTGGCACACAGCCACATCCATTTGTGTACACGTCTATGTCTGCTTTCACACTATAAGACAGTCGATGGTTGCAGCAGAGCCCGTATGGCCAGTGAAGCCCAAAATATTTACTGCTTGGATCTTTACAGAAAAAAGTTTGCCAATTCCTTCCCTAGAGAATATTTGTAAACATGTGTGGGTGTTTGAGGTTGTCACGGTGACCGAGCTGGGCCTACTACCGGCATTTATTGGCATGGTGACTTACTACATTGTAAAGAACTGCCCTATCCTGTCCTTTCCAAACCTCTAATAGCAATCCATTGAGAAACTCACTCTAGAAATACGTTCAGAGTCAAGAGGAGGAGGCTACGGATAGCCTTAGGCTTCTAAGCAAATTGAAACTCTGTACAATTTCATTTCTCCCACTGAGAGGGATGCACCCTTCCTTCCCGCCCCAGTTTTCTCCATCTTTAGGCAAGAAGCATCAGAAAAGGACCTACCTTTTAGCTTTCCTAATTTCACCAAACTTTTCAGTGTCTGACAGGTTATCTCACAGGTTCCCTTATGACCTACTTTTAGTATCAAGGAGAAGGGTTTTTAAAAGTTGCCAAACCCGAGTTTACCAGAATGAGACAGAAATACCCATCAGGGTTCTAACCTGTTTTATCATAACCTCCAGCTCTCCCAGCGGGACCCCACAAGGGTGTTCCGCTTGTCACATTGGAATTGTCACTTTGGAGTTTACAAAGCACTTTCTAGACACAGTACAACAGATTCTGCTCTAGTGCGGTAGACTGTGCAGATAGTGTTGGCACCTCCCAGTTTTCAAGAGGAGAAAGCAAAGGGGCATGTTGCTCAAGGTGAAGTGAGTAATGTGGAGTTAAACCAGGCTTCCCCTGCTTCTCTCAGGAGCTGCCTATCCATATTGTACTCAAGTGACTTAATGGTGGCATTGCAGAAGCTGAGTGTCTTTTTGGGCACATGTCAGACTGGAGAATGGGATACAAAGCAGGAGAGGAGGCAGCCTACTTTGCCTATGAAAACTTAAACATCTGTCTCCCCTGGAAATTCAGCATTGTGAATATTAGGACTGTGATTTTTATTTCATTTGGAGGAATTAATTGATTGTTTAAATTGACAAACATACACTGTATATATCTGCAGTATACAACATGATATTGTGATTTCATCTTGATCTCATATTCAATCCCTCGTGTAATACGTGGTACATGCCAACCACATAATAAATGTTGGATGGATGGACGAACGAATGAATAAAATTTATATCATTGTTTCTATCCTTTCCTCTATACAGAAGAAATAAAAAGATGACAGAAAGGTAAGAAAGATAACAAAAAATTATAAGGCTGGGTGTGATGGCTCATGCCTGTAATCCCAACACTTTGGGAGGCTGAGGTGGGTGGATCATGAGGTCAGGAGTTCAAGACCAGCCTGGCCAAGATGGTGAAACCCCATCTCTACTACAAATACAAAAATTAACCAGGTGTGGTGGCATGCACTTGTAATCCCAGCTACTCGGGATGTTGAGGCAGAGAATGGCTTAAAACCTGCGAGGTGGAGGATCAGTGAACTGAGATCGTGCCACTACACTCCAGGCTGGGTGACAGAGCAAGACTCCGTCGTGAAAATGATAATAATAATAATAATAATAATCGCAAACATGCTTCTAAGGTATTCAGCACTCTTATAAACAGGTACATATTTTAGCTCATTTATTTTCAAAAACTCTCTGATACCAGTATGATTACTATCTCCATTTATTTTACAAGTGAGAAGACTGAAGACCAGGTAGATTATAAAGGTAACCCAAAGTCACAGTGTTGGCAAACAGAGAGCTAGGTTTGAACTCAGACAAGGCAGTCCTGGCCTCCTGTGCCAGAATACCACGGTATTCGGTGGCCAAGGCCAAATGTCAGGGCAATACAATCCCATTATTTCACTTGGGTTGGGGGTGCTTCTACAAACAAAACTCCTTTGGATGAATTTCCAGTAGAATCCACAACGAACCCAGGAGAATGGAGAGGAAGGCGACTTAGCTCACCAACATTCACAAGAAACAACTCTCTCCATATAAAGTACCCACAGAGGTATAGGGATATGTGGATACGTGGATGTGTGATTCCGTAGTTTCAATAAAACAGAGCTTGGGCCCCACACCCTGAGATAAATTGCTCAATAAGTCATGTAACAGAATACAGTCAGAAAGAAATACGTTCTTATGTGCTGAATGGAATTGTATAGCACCAGCTACAGCTCGGGTGATCATCTGATGAAATGCTAGGTTGAAAATGCAGGAGGGAGCAGAGATCGAGTTTGGAAATTTAACAACTATATGCATCTTAACTTTTCAAAATTTAAATTCAAGATAAATTGAGCTGTTTAGAGGGACAGAGACTAACAGAGGAATCAGACCCAGAGGGGTCTGGTCTGCACACGGGGTGAGGGAGGAAGGAAAGCTGACCTAACGGTCATTTCGCAAAAAGTGGGCATGCAACTTATTTTCAAATTCACCCTAAACTTGTCATCAACATATTTTGAGTTCATGTCCACTTAGTCATTAACAGCATGGTTCCTAACTTGGAGGCTAGATTTTGGAGTAATAGGTTGTAATAATAGGTTGGCACACCCCACAAACCATTAATATACATTGTTAAATGAGTGAATGAATAGATTAATGGATGAGGGACTCAATGAACAACAACAACAAAATTGAGTGCTTTATATGCCAGACACATAAACATGTATTTTGTTTTACTTTCACAGGAATCATATCAGGCAGACGCCAATAACAGCCTCATTTTTGAGATGGGAAAACCAAGGCACCAAGAGGATGTGTAACTTTTATCTGAGCTTGCACAGTGGCTGAGCGGTGGGAGTTAGAGCTGAAACTGGGGAGAAACTGTTCTGATCACTTCCTATTCACCCTCATGGTGAAGAAGGGATCCTCACCCTAAATTGTATGAGATGGCCACGCACAGGACACCTGACTGTGGATGGATGCAATCAACGAATCCATTAGTCGCACCTACTCGGTGGAGGGGAGAGGCAGACATAGCATACCATGTAAGGCCGCACGGGGATTGCTCTCAGAGCAGGGTGAACCAGCAGGCACTGTGGGGAGCAGGCTTTGTACTGACAAGATGGTGAAATGTTCCCTGGTTTCCACAGGAAGAAGTGATAGCTTTGTTTGAATAATTTCATGGGCTGGCAGGGAGCTGAAGACCATTAGATTGTGAACCAGGTGAAGGACTACGGGTGAAGCCAGTCCAGGTGATCAGGGAACCAGCCAGGTGGGGTCCTGTCCCACAACATGGTAGGGAAATCAGATGAGGTCAGGGAAACTCACACTTAGAACTTTGGAGCCCTGTGGAACTCAGAGGTGCCAAGGAAGGCCTTGAAATGTTAGGTCTTCCACACATGGATGATTCTGGCACCGTAACTCTCAACCAAGTCATTATTGCCATTCCTCCCCACCTTCCCCAATTTATCCTTCGACAGACACGTCTCCTCCTTTATCTCACATGGAAGGGAAGTGAAGTGTACAAAGCTGGAATAAAGATCCACCTTGGAACCAGCAGGTACATGCCTGGTTCCGGCTCAGTACTGCACTGGCCCTAGAGTTCTGAGCATGCATCTTAATGCTCCTGAATCTTTGTTTTCTGCTCTGCAAAATGAGAACATGACCACATACTTCAAATGGTGGTTATGAGGAATAAATGAAATAAAAGAAAGCCCTTGAAAAAGCAGTTTAAATGGAAGAGATGACTATGATCGTGGTTCTCATCATCTCTACATTTCTCTCACCAAGAGCATATTTTTTAAAGGAGCTAAGTAGGAGAGTGAGGGTATTACTCCTGTGCCAAATCATAATGAAATCTATAGGTGGGAACTGAACAATGAGATCACTTGGACTCGGGAAGGGGAACATCACACACTGGGACCTATTATGGGGAGGGGGGAGGGAGAAGGGATTGCATTGGGAGTTATACCTGATGTAAATGATGAGTTGATGGTTGCTGACGAGTTGATGGGTGCAGCACACCAACATGGCACAAGTATACATATGTAACAAACCTGCATGTTAAGCACATGCACCCTAGAACTTAAAGTATAATAATAAAAATAAATAAATAAATTATAAAAAATAAATGAGAGAAAATTTTACAAAAAAAAAAAAAGAAGTAGCTTTTAACAATTTTATGTATGTATTGTGTGTTTCCCTGTGTGATGGACACTTTTCATCACTACCTTAATTAAGTCTCACAACAACCCTCTTTGGATGTTACTAGCATTATTCCACTTCTAAATATAAGTTAACTCAGACTCAGGAAGGTTGAGTGACCTGCTCAAAGACCATTTATACAGGGAGTAAGTGACAACGCTGAGATTTCCATCCAAGTCAATGCAACTTCAGAGCCTATGCTTTTAAACTCCAAGAAATCCTCTCACAAGGACCCCTCAAAGACATCCTGGTCCTACTGCCTAGAATCTCATGTGAATATGTGCCTTCCGTAGCAAAAGAGACTTCACAGATGTAATTAAGGTACTTCAGAGGAGGCATTTTCCCTGAATTATCCAGGTGGGCCAATGGAATTACTAAGGTCCCTTCAGAAGAAGGCAGCAGGGTCAGAATTAAGAGACCTGGAGATTATCTATTGCTGACTATGAAGGTAGAGGAAGGGGGCCATGAGCCAAGGGTGTAGGTGACCTCTTGCAGCTGGAAAAGGCAAGAAAATGCGTGCTCCCCTGGAGCCTCCAGGAGGAGAACAACCTTGCTGATTTTTGGACTTGTGACCTCCAGAATTGTAAGGTAATAAATTTGGGTTGTTTAAACCACAACGTGTGAGTAATTTGCTCCAGCAGCAATGGATGAGGTCAGGGCATTACAGCATCCAGCAGGCAGTCTGCAGCAGAGCTGTGCTACCCCATATGGTGGCCATAACCGCACATGGCTACTTAAATTAAGATAAATTTAAATTTAATTTAAAATTCAATTCCACAGTCATCTTAAGCCATATTTCATGTGCTCAGTAGACATCCATACATCCATGTCAAATGGCCACTGTGTTGGATGATGCTGATTTACAACATTTCCATCGTCACACAAAATCTCCTGGACATGGCTATTCTGGAGGGAGAAAGTAGACACATCTTCATACTTGCAGATATTTGCATAAGGACAACATAAGGTGTTCATCACTGTGGGTGTTGGAGGCAGACTGCCTGGGTTCAAATCCCAGCTTTGCCACTTTCTAGCTTAGTGTCACCTGGGGATGATAATACTAGAACCTAGACCATTGCTTTATGATGAAGACTCACTGTGCACAATGCCACATTTGTTCTTCATAATAAAAGACTGCCTAAAATATTCAGCACAGTATGTGGTGCAGACTAGCAGGCATGTAATAAATATCAACCCTTATTATTACCATTTCCCTTTTAGACTGGAACAGTTAAGCTCAGCCTAGTTCCAGAAGGCTCAGTGAGATTCTGTCTCAGGTCAACCAATTCACACAGATGGACGCAGGTTAAAACGGCAGCGGTGGTCTCATGCTGCTGAAGGAATGCACCATTCTGCAAACAATTCTGTGCCCAAAGAGAACACGCAGACTGGAAGCGTGGCCTGTGAGAAAATATTACATAAGACACTTCCCCAGAATGGGGTACTGCAGCCTTGAGAATACAAATCAATGAGTGTGCAAATACTCCTCGGAAATATTTATGATAAAACTTAAGCACCAACCCAAACAGCCTTCACATAATGAAACGAAACCATAAATTATTTCCAAGAACATTGTAATGCCAAGGGAACTCACTTAATTATCCATTATCCCAGAAATGTAGACATAATGTTAATTAAAATGAAGGGGGAAAGCCATTTCCATTTTTTATTAAGATTCATCGGGCTCTTGAAGAGCTCTTTGCCCTGCAGCCTGGGCCAGGTGATGGAGAGCTCATCGCTCATCCTGGGGAGCTGAAATGTGCAACCCAGACAAGAAGAGGGGCACCTCAAGGTTAAGAGACAGAACCTTCAAAAAAGGAGAACAGCTGTTTGGCCCTGATTCATCCAATAGTCTTTCTCCCGTGGATGCGTGCATGTGCATTTCCACTATTAGAAATTATTTTCTTTTATCTGGACATTGCTAGCTCCTTGTTCTTGAAAAAATCCCACATTAGTAGACATTGCGGCATTCCATGATTCCAATATGTTAGCAGGCTCTAAGGATTCACAGTAGCAAACTCGTGGTTTTCAGTCCTTTCTTTCCTGAAGCCCCAAAGCGACATGGAGGCCATGCTCAGGTGGATGAGCAGAGAAAAGGGAAAGAGGGATGGATGGTCACCAGGCCTCCTGAGCATTGAGACACCCATGCACCTGGTGTCTGAACCTCTGAACCTCTGCCATATAAGGCTCCTTCATTTTTATCACTGGTAATAGAAGGGACAAAACATTTTGAACACATGGGTGTTTCCAGCGTGTCACTTTCCCCTGCCTTCTGAACGGTCCTAGCCTGGCTTGCATCAGTCCCTCCAATACAGTGACCCCCTCTGTTCCACCTGCCTTCTTCACTGTAAGAAATTCCCAGGTATAACATCAGGCCCAGAAAACTTGAAGGGAAGAAGGAAAAGAAAGGCACGCAGGCTGAGAAGGGGGACGTGAGTTGAAGGGAAGCTTAGGAGCAGCTATGGTGGTTGAGGAAGGAGAAATATTTCAGGATCCTATGTCGCCTGTTAGTGTATTCCAAAAGCTCCAGAATAGGATGTGAGTTACTTTGAGCTGATTTGGGGGTGTGGACTACGTTCTGTTGTCTATATCATCACTCAAGGATCAAGCTATATGCACTGTGACTTTATAAGCGCTGTGTAGATTTTCCATTTTTATGTGAGATTTGATTGGGGGAAAAGTGAAGGGGGATGTTATTCTTAAAACTGATTTAAAATCCTCTGGGCCGACTGCAGTGTTTCATGCCTGTAATCCCAACACTTTGGGAGGCCGAAGTGGATGGATCACCTGAGGTCAGGAGCTCGAGACCAGCCTGGCCAACATGGCAAAACCCCAGTTCTACTAAAAATACAAAAACTAGCTGGCCATGGTGGTGCATGCCTGTAATCCCAGCTACTTGGGAGGCTGAGGCAGGAAAATCACCTGAACTCGGGAGGTGGAGGTTGTAGTGAGCCGAGATTGCAACCGCTGCACTCCAGACTGGGCGAGAGAGTGAGACTTCATCTCAAAAAACTAAACCAACAAAAAATCCTCTGGTGTACAGGAAGGGAAATGCTGCTGGAATCCCAAAGCCCTGTTACACAGTAGACACTGTGTAAGTGTTTATACAATGGTGACTACATGATGATTAAACTAATTGCTTAGCTATAGATATCTACTACTTACTAGGATATGTGGAAGGAAGCTGCATAAACTCTCCCTGTTGAAATAGACTGAAGCGAGCCAGAGAGGCGCTGAAATTTTGAACTGTGTGTTGACATTACCTGTGTGTTTAAAATACTGCCTCTGTGAAAATAATTTCTAAAATCATCTGTGTGAAACTAAAACAACCAACTCCTATCACCATAAGAAATGATGTGATCAAGAATCCCCACTAAAACAGAAATGTCAAAGGAAGCCAGTGTGTCATTAATCCAGAATCAGAAAAGGAATGTTGGTCTGTGGGTCTGTCTGTCTGTCACCTGATGGGCCCTTTCTCTTCCCATTGCCCAAATACCCCATTCTGGGCTTCAGTTTCCACATCTGCACGATGGGGATAAACCCACTCCTCCTCCTCCTGCACAGGCCAACTCATGATGCACATGAAAGGGCTTCGTAAACCATAAAACATTACATATAAAGCAGACATCACACTGTGTTGGTGGGAATGTAAATGACTATGACCTATATGGAGGGCAAACAGGCAGTATCGATTAAAATAGAAAAAATGCAGGCTGGGTGCAGTGGCTCAGGCCTGTAATCCCAGCACTTTGGGAGGCCAAGGCAGGCAGATCATGAGATCAGGAGATGGAGACCGGCCTGACCAACATGGTGAAACCCCGTTTCTACTAAAAATAACAAAAATTATCCAGGCATGGTGGTACACACCTGTAGCAGTCCCAGCTACTCGGGAGGCTGAGGCAGGAGAATCACTTGAATCTGGGAGACGAAGTTTGCAGTGAGCCGAGATCACACCACTGCACTCTAGCCTGGGCAACAGAGTGAGACTCTGTCTCAAAAATAAAATAAAAATGCACATGCTCTTCCACCTGCCAATTCTATTTTTCAGAAATAATCCCATGCACGTTCTTGCTCAGATGCACAAAAATAGATACTGCAAAAATGTTCACTGTTAACACTGTTCAGAACAGGGAAAAAAAATAAACTGAAAACATCCTAAATGTCCGTCAATAAAAAAACTAATATAGCAACTGCAGTACGTTCACGTTATGAAAAAATATGCAACTGTTAGAATAGACTACGACACAGAATACGAGACGTGTTGAATAAGAAAGTAAGTTCTGGAGCAGTATGAGTACTATGATCTCATTTTTTTAAACAACGTGTGTGTATGGATGTGTGTGTGTGTTTGAATGGCCACAGACATAGTCTAGAGGCTGCTTGTGAAAATGTTAATGATACTTACCCCTGAGGAAGGAGCTACAATGTGGTAAGAAAGAATCTCTTTCTTTGTTCACATGCTTTATAAATTTATACATTTAGTAACTGCAATAACCTCTTAACCGGTCACCCTGCTTCTGCACTTATCCCCTGAAGTCTACCTTCAGCAGAGCACTGGAGCCAAGCCACTGAACCCAAGCCAGGTCATACCTGTCTACTGCTCAAAATCTTCCTGAGACCGTTCACGTCTCTCATTGTAAGCAAAAGTCCCAATGGCGTCCTGCCCCTCTCCGACTTCATCTTTTCCTTTTCCCCTTGTCCATTCCTCCCTGCCAGAAGGCTTCCTGGAACATACCAAGTATGCTACAGTCCCAGGACCTTTGCACAGGCAACTCCCTCTGCCCATAACATTCTTCCTCCAATGTCTGCAAAACCAGCTCCCTCATCTTACTGGTCTACTCTTGTCCTCTTATTTAAAACTGTAACCGACAGTCCTGTGCCCTGCTTTTCACCCACTATTCATTCCTTTCCCCCACGCTATTATTTGTTGCATGTCTCTGCCAATCAGAATGTAAACTCCACAAGGACAGAGATACCGGCTCCTCATTCAAATCTGTTCCTCTCAGCAAATCGTCCTTGGTCTAAAACTATCGTTTCTCCTTATCTCCCCTCTAGCTGCCTGTTTCTTCTAGAATAGATCACAACCACCATCCTTTCAACTCACTCGCCCAGATCAGCCATGAATAAACACTTGCAAATATGCTAACATTTATACTATAGCATAAAGCACTCATTATTCACTTTCTCATAAGGTTTATGGTCATATAACTGGGTTGAATTTTCAAGTTACCCTAATGGGGAAATAAACTCCAGAGTGCGTAACAGGTACCTGAGGATCTAAGCAGGAAGATCCTTGTGCCTCAAATCTCTGAGATCTCAAGTCAGTGGGTTAGAAGTGGAGCTTGGGAATTTGGGTGTGTGAAAAGCACATGGGAAGATGTTATGAGATGGATGCACAGACTCCACATGGAGGGAGCCTGCCAGGAAGTCTGGCTGTTTTCAACAAGGCATTCTGGAGGCTGTTCTTGCGGCAACAGGGTGGGTCTCTGCCCCATACATTCACTATTGTTATTCTATAAACTAGCCTTTTTTATTATTATTTATTTGGACAGTGTCTTGCTCTGTCACCCGGGCTGCAGTGCAGTGGCATGATCTCGGCTCACTGCAACTTCCGACTCCCGGGTTCAAGTGATTCTCCTGCCTCAGCCTCCTGAATAGCTGGGATTATAGGCATGTGCTGCCATGCCCGGCTAACTTTTGTATTTTTAATAGAGACGGGGTTTCACCATGCTGGTCAGGCTGGTCTCAAAATCCTGACGTCGTGATCTGCCCACCTCGATCTCCCAAAGTGCTGGGATTATAGGCGTAAGCCACCGTGCCCAGCCCAAACTAGCTTTTTTAAAAGGTACCATACTGATTGAACTGACACTGTGACACAAAATAAGAACTACATCATCGCTTCAAACACTACACACAAACACACACACACACACACACACACACACACACACTGCACCTACAACATACAGAGCAAGAATTAAATTTCACATCGGACATTTTCACATGCCTGATCCCAAAATGAGATGTTTCTGGCCGGGTGTGGTGGTTCACGCCTGTCATTCCAACACTTTGGGAGGCCGAAGCAGGTGGATCACATGAGGCTAGAAGTTCAAGACCAGCCTGGGCAACGAGGTGAAACCCCATCTCTGCTAAAAATACAAAAATCAGCCAGGCGTGGTGGCGTATGCCTGTAATCCCAGCTATTCAGGAGGCTAAGGCATGAGAATCACATGAACCCAGGAGGCAGAAGGTGCAGTGAACTGAGATCACGCTACTACACTCCAACCTGGACTACAGAGGGAGACTCTGCCTCAAGAAAACAAAACAAAACAAAACAAAACAAAAACACAAGGAAATGCTTGAGACACCCACAGTTACTGGCTACTGGTTTGACTAGAACAGAGTTCACTTGTCAGGTACATGTAGACTTCACCCTAACTCCCTCCTCAGAAGGAGTCCCTCCAGGTCAGAGCTTCTCACAACCTCAATGTGCAGACCAACCTAGGTCGCACCTAGCCAGCAGTCCACAAATGCTATCTGCCTGTGGGGTAGCCCTGCTGTCTATGGAGCAGCCATTTTCCTGTTCTCTGCTGCTCTGCTGCTTTGCTTTCATTTTACTCTTTTATTTTACACAATTTAAAATGCAGTTTCTGACTCAGTAGGTCTGGGAGGCACCCTCAGGTTTTGCGTCTCCTCCAGGAGACTCCATCATGCCAACACTGCTTGTCTGCAGACCTCCAGCAAAAAGGGTCGTGGCCAGAGAGAGGACACAGAGTTCACCCGCCATGTTGGAATAACTGGTTGTACCTGTCTGGTTTACCCATTATGAAAGATGTGGAGGCAAGAAGGCTCGGCTGAGAGTAAAAGGGTGCCGTGATCAACTAGTGATGTCTGTCATGGGCTTGGCATACAGTTCTTAAAGCTGTGTGCTATTTTCTTCTAAGCCACCCACATCCTGCCAGTTCATTGGACATTAGGTGTTTAAACAGTGGAATAATGGGGCTCAGCCCAGGAGGGTTCTCAGCTTTGTGTAGGAAAGAATTCAAGTGACCCGACAGAGTAAAATGAAAACAAAGCATGTTTACTAGAGCAACAGAGAACAGGAAAATGGCCGCTCCATGGACATAGCAGGGCTACCCCATAGGCAGACAGCATTTGTGGACTGCTGCCTAGCTATATTCATAGCTACTCCTTAATTATATGCTAAACAAGGGGTGGGTTATTCATGAATTTCCTGGAAAAGGGGTGGGGAGCTTCCTGAACCAAGGGTTCCTCCCCTTTTAAACCCTATGAGGTAAAGTCCAGGTGTTACCATGGCATTTGTGAACTGATGTCACTGATGGGAATGGCTTATGCTAATGCACTATAGCTAGCATACAATGAGCAGTGAGGGCAGCTAGAGGTCACTTTCATCACCATCTTGGTTTTAGCTGGTTTTGGCCAGTTTCATTATTGCATCTTGTTTTGATCATCGCGGTTGTGACTGGTGTTCTGAAAAAAGTCCTGCTGATATCCTACCTCAGGTCCAACATGAGAGCTTCCTACTTAAGCATAGGTCATCACCTCAAACATTAATACACACTCACACACAAAAACACCCACAACCTGTAATCCCCCAAACTACTCTGGCTAGAGCCACGTTCATTCTTATCTCCACAGTAAATCTTCTCTACAGCTTGGCTTCTATCTGCCTCCATCCTCTGTAACCTCTCCCTTAGCCAGAGGAGTACAAGTCTCTAGGACATACCTATACTCAGAGCCTAATTTTCTTCCAAGGTATTCTTGCCCCCCACATCCTGCATGAATTTGCTAGGGCTGTCATGACAAAGTACCACAAATTGGGTGGCTCAAACAACAGAAATTTACTGTCTTGTCGTCTGGGAGGCCAGAAGTCCAAGATCAAGGTACTGGCAGCTTTGATTCCTCCTGAGGGCTGAAAGGGAAGGATCTGTTCCAGGACCCTCTCATGGGCATGCAGATGGCCCCTCTTCTCCCCATGTCATCACGTGATCTTCCTCCTGTATTTGTTTGTGTCCAAATTTCCCCTCCTTTTTTGAGAGGGAGTCTCACTCTGTTGCCCAGACTAGAGTGCAGTGGCATGATCTCGGCTCACTGCAACCTCCTCCTCCTGAGTTCAAGCAATTCTTTCGCCTCAGCCTCCAAAGTAGATGGGATTACAGGCGCCTGCCACCATACCTGGCTAAGGTTTTTTTTTTGTTTTTTTTTTTTTTTTGGTAATTTTCAGTAGAGATGGGGTTTTACCATGTTGGCCAGGCTGGTTTCGAACTCCTGACTTCAAGTGATCCACCTGCTTCAACCTCCAGAAGTGCTAGGATTATAGGCGTGAGCCACTGCACCCAGCCCAAATTTCTCCTCCTTATAAGGACACCAGTCATACTGGATTAGGGCCCACCCTAATGACCTGATTTTTACTTGATTAGCTCTATAAACACCCTGTCTCCAAATAAGGTCACGTGCTAAGGTACTTGGGGTTAGGACTTCACCATATGAATTTTGAGGGGACACAAGTTAGCTTATGACATATTCATAAGGTGTTTCCCATCAAAAAAGGTCAGGTTTAAATGCAGTCACTCACCTCTCTTCCATCTCCTATATATCAACATTTAATTGACTCTCCTTTTTTATTTTTGACCTGTTGGTAGTTTACAGGCTTTATAACAAGGCTTTCTGCTACAAAATTGTTTGAGACGCACTGATGGAGCTCCAGGCAGTCCCATGTGACTCCTTCTCTATCCCACTGTCTGGATTTCCTATTTTTTTCCTTTGATAATCTAAACCACTTAAATACAATGGGTTACAGGAAAAACAAACAAACAAACAAACAGTGATGGTCCATGTGGTCCAGCATCTTCTCTGGGCATCTCATACCCATGTCCCATGGAGAAGGGCTCCATGCAGACAGAACAGAAGCCGTTTGCTATGAAAGCACCCCAGAAGCAGCAGAGGCTGGCCTGACCTCCTGTTTCAACAGCACCTACGTGGGCTGGGCTCAGAATCATCCGCTTCCTCCCCAGCAGGCAGAGTGGAACAGACGCAAGAGGAATGCACAGAAGAGCAGATTTTGGCGATGATGCAGAGTTTCAGCCAAAATAAATGCTACCACCTGGTAGCTTTCAAACAGGATCCATGCTGCTATTTCATTTGGGCCGAAAACACTGGAAAAAATGGTATTCCGCATTTTGTACCTGTAGCTATTCCCTGTCCGCCACGTATCCCTTCCTGACGATGCCACGCGGAAGGTCGGGAAACAAGTATTTTAAGGGGGTCTAAACAGGGAGGTCATGTTGCAATCAGAGTTTCTAATAATATGTAAAAGACAAAAACAGCCATAGGATTCTAACATTTCAGCAGCCGTTTCCTCAGAAGCACAGTTATCTTAGCGACCTCCATTTGATGCACATTTCAGCGTTTCCTTTGCTAAATCAAGGGTACCTCTACCAAAATGGGTTCACTTATCTCATTACGGATCAGCTTCTCTCATGTTCTAAAAACTAGGCATGGAGGTAAATCCTATATATCCCACGCAGCCGCACATGCATTCATTAAGCTTGCAGACTATAGAGAAATCTGACTTAATGAAAGTGTATTTGAAGAGAATGCTTATTTAAATGCAGTCTAGTCTTGCAAAAAGAAATGGTTTATTTTTGGATAATTGCATAGCTGGGTGAGCTATGCATTCACTCAGATGGGTGGCCTGACTGCTTCTTAACCTTTTCTAATTGAAAAATATATACATTTGTTTGTTTTTGTTTTTTGTTTTTTTTGGTCTGCAGAGAGAAAGTAATGGGACTTCATTAGGTCAAGAGTATGGTCATGAGGCTTAAGGGCTGTGAAGAAATATACATAGGAATCCTCAAAGGACGATGCTGAGTGACGGGGAGGAGGCGGTCAAAGCCGAGAGTCCCTCGTTTTGGTACTGCTGAGTATTAGGCCCAGCAAAGGCAACTAATGAGGGTCTTTAAATATCTAATTACAGAAAACAGGCTTGCCCTGTCAACAAAGCTTCATTTATGCCTTTTCAGGAGTCCATTGGAAAGCCACCCTATAAATACCAAGGCGAAGACACCAACAATGCCCTGGCAAACCCAGTTGTGTGTCCTTGGAAGGCGTGTGACAAGAGCAAGAAGCCGGAGATGCGTGTGAGCTTGGAAACTCACGCAGGGTTCGTAGGGACAGGTCTATCCCAGTGTGATATCTGCACAGGGCCTCTGAATCCATATACACATGCTTCATTCCTTTCTATCCACAGTACCTTCAGGTACTCACCCACCTCTCCCCAGCTCAATGGGCAATTCAGCCACCAACCTTCACTCCCATAGCTTGGTTTCTCTCAGTTATGGATTTCCAGGCAGGTCCTCTGGGCAGCATCCCATCTTGACCTAGCTGAACCAAGAGAAACCCCTCCTTCTAGTAATCCTGAAATAAGGTGATGGGAACTAAATGTAGAGAGCTCATTATTTGCAAGAAGTAGCATGGACTGAACTGTAAGTAGAGGTTTAAAGATGAGAGGCCTTTGCAGACAGTGACTCCCCAGTGAAAGAGTAAGGGAAATAAACTGGGATTTGGTGGGGAGGGATGGAGAGCAGAGAGCCTTGGGGGCAGAAGCAGGGTGGGTCGCCTTAGCTTCTGATACAGTTTCGATGTCTGTCCCCACCCAAATCCCATATTGACATGTGGTCCCCAACATTAGAGGTGGGGCCTGGTGGGAGACGTTTGGGTCCTGGGGGGTGGATCCCTCATGGCTTGGTGCTGTCCTCAAGGTAGTGAGTAAGTTGTCGTGAGATCTGTTTTTCATTTCGTTTATTTGTTTTTTGAGACAGAAACTCGCACTGCTGCCCAGGCTGAAGTGCAGTGGCGCGATCTTGGCTCACTGCAACCTCCGCCTCCCGGGTTCAAGCGATTCCCCTGCTTCAGCCTCCTGAGTAGCTGGGACTACAGGCTTGTGCCATCACACCCAGCTAATTTTTTGCATTTTAGTAGAGATGAGGTTTCGCCATGTTGGCCAGGATGATTTCAATCTCCTGACCTCATAATCCGCCCTCCTTGGCATTCCAACGTGCTGGGATTACAGGTGTGAGCCACCGCGCCCGGCCGAGATCTCTTTTTTAAAGTACATGACACCTCCTCCTCTCTCTCTTGCTCCCGCTCTGGCCATGTGCGATGCCAGCTTCTCCCTTCTCCTTCTGCCATGATTGGACCCCACATCACGGCTAAACGGGCTATTCTTAAGTTCCTAATAGTCCCGGAATACCAGGAATATCTATAATGGCATTCAGCCTCAATGCTGGAAGGTTCCAGAAGCCTTGAGCATTCCTTGGTCAGGAGGACAGAACTCTGAGCTATTGGCTACTCTGTGAAATGCCCACTGCCAAGCTAGTCCCCACTGTCCCACTGGGCTGACTCTCCAGTATTATAAACCAACCTCAGCACCCCAGAGACAAAGATGGCAACAGCAGCAACCATGCAGCTGGGTAGTGGTGGAACACCAGACACTGCGGACACCCCACTGAGGAGCAAAGTTGTCTTTTCCATGGGAGACTAGGAATCCTTCCACACTCCCATCCTTGTTCTTGTCATTAGTGCCTGGAACTCTAGGAATGAGCATCCTGTGCTTGCAGCAAAGCCAGAGCCCATATCCAAAGGCTGCAAACTCAAACACCAGGCTGAGGTGCTTCCTTGGCTGATTTCGAAAACACAAGGCCTCCTTTCTCCCTTAGGGTGAGTCCATACCCTGCCATTTTGGGTTGAATTGCAAAGTACCATGTCTCTTAGAGTGTCTGCAGAGAATCCACGGTAGTCACCTGCTAAACAGCCATTCTTTAATGTGTACTTATTAAGCACTTACTAGGTACTCAGCCATGAACGAGACAAAGTCCTTACCCTCATAAAATGTCTTTATGCCTCTCGTGGTAACTGTGGTTGAGTCTGGGAAAGAAGGGTCAAAGGTGGATTTGAATTAATTATCATTTGCTGGTCAGAGTTTTTAATGGGATTTTTTTCCCCCTCCAAAGACATGTGCATTGAAATAGAAATTTGACTTTTTTTTTTCCCCTTGGAAAACAACTGGTTGGTTGAACTTGACCTATTATAAACCACATCGTTGTTTTGGACAGGGGGAGTGCTCTGCTGCTGATATCCTTGGCCCTGTTCTTACTGGGTTTGGGCTCCAGTGATGAGACTTAAGCACATTCTGGAGAGGACATGTGTATTCCTTAAGTTTACCTACTTAGGCTAGGTTGGAAAGAGTGAAAGAGTGAAAGAGTCTCCCAGCTCCCACCCAAGGGCTTCCCAATCATTAGAAGAGATGCCTGCTTGCAGACATGCTTGCTTGTGGACATGTGGAAAGATACTGGTGACATTTGATGGTGTTTCCTGATTCATAAAACACAGCATCAGGTACCCCGTGAGCCTTGGTCTGGCACCTGCAGCCCAAGGGGACTTGGGCAAACTACTTTGCCTTTCCTACCTTATCCTTTCTCCTCTTTCAAATTGATAAAAATTGTATTTATTTCATAGGGCGATCATACGAACTGAATTAAAGCCCATATGTGGAGTATCTGCTTCTGTGGCTGGTGTATAACAAATGTTTAATAAGCTGTCATGATAAAAAATGATGATGGTTATAATGACAGGTAGGCAGGGCAGATTTCCTTCACCTTAC
This sequence comes from Macaca mulatta, assembly GCF_049350105.2. Taxonomy (NCBI): domain Eukaryota; kingdom Metazoa; phylum Chordata; class Mammalia; order Primates; family Cercopithecidae; genus Macaca; species Macaca mulatta. The sequence continues at coordinate 7,039,198 of NC_133425.1, read as the reverse complement.
TTGAAGGATGGAGGAATTGAAGCTCAGGTTATGATTTGACCAAAATCCAAATGTACAGGTGTGAGGGAACTAAGTCCAGGTTGGTTTACTGATAATTGCCTCTTTCTTCCCTTGGGGATTCCTTACCAGGCTCAGCATGCAAGGGATGGGCCCTTCTCCCTTCTCTATCCTTTGAGCTCTCTTTTCTCTAGCATCTTAGGGAAATCAGAGAAGCTGTGTTAAGCCATTCATGCATTGCTATAAAGAAATACCTGAGCCTGGGTAATTTATAAAGAAAAGGTGTTTAATTGGCTCATGGTTCCGCAGGCTTTACAGGAGGCTTGGCGCTGGCATCTACTCAGCTTCTGGTGAAGAAAGGAGTCCTGTCCTCCCCACCAAGGAAAACTCAAGGCCTCTAGTACCCTCCAGCATTGAGGCTGAATGCCATTATACATATTCCTGGTATTCCAGGAGTATTAAGAACTTAAGAACAGCCCATCTAACCATGATGTGGGGTCCAGATGACATTGACTGTGAGCTGGAGTGTTGTCGTAGCCCAAATGCAATCATCCTACCCACACCCTCCTGCCCCACAGCATCTTCCAGGTTGCAGAAGACTTTCACATTCTTCTCTTTCATTCATTCGTTAAGTCTTTATTAGACACCTACTGTGTGCCTGATGTGATTCTAACCAAGGGGGTACAGCAATGAATAGGATAAACTACCTGCCCTTGAGGTACATGTGTTCTAGCATGGGAGATATACAAGTAAACAGGTGAACGAAGAAATAAGAAATAATATAATGCCAGGGTGGGATACGTACCTGGAAATAAAAAAGAGATCTGGGAAATCCAACAGAAGGAGCTGCTACTTAAGACAGCCAGCGCGTTCACAGGAGTGTAATCTCAGAAGGGAACATTTGAGCAAAGGCTTCAATGAGAAAGGAAGTGATGAGCTCTGTGAATCTCTGGGGCTAAAGTGCAACCAAGTTACCACGGTTGGCTGAACCTCGACCTGCTGATTGTCGGGGGTAAATCGCTTTTCAAATCCAAGTTTTCAGAATACTCCCTCAGAGTGAATGTCTTCAGATTTGTGCTGACTTCAGGAGGCCGGCGGATTGCCTTGGCAGCAATTTTTAAAAATAAAATGAAAAGCAATTATGTTCCATAGCAGCAATTTACTCGGTGAAAATATGGGGATCAGAAAAGGTAAAGATATCCCCCTTTAACCCCCAAGAGCCTCCTGGGCCAGGGGCTTTTCTCACAGCCAGAATCTGGCTCTGTCTCCCTCCAAGACGTGGGCGCAGGCTGTCTGCACAGCCCAGCCTGGGGACACACATGTTTGCATCGCTGTAGCTGGGAGTGAGTCACCCCTAAGCACAACCAACTTGGGCAACGAACAGCATGAACAAAGGAATGCTCTTGTGTGTGTTTTCCAGACACGACACTTCCTAAGGAGGGTCCAGGCCAAACCAAGCCTCCTGAGTGTGGATCTGCAACTGAAAAACCTTAAAGTGACAACAGCGGGGAAGGAAGGCTGCCCAAATCATACTGGACTTCTAACCCAGCCAGATGCCCCACATTCTCCCGTCGGGCGCGTTTATGTTCTATTTTCTTGTCTTGATTTCCAACCGCCCACCCCCATCCTAACAAGTCCCTCTATTTTAACATTAAGTTTTTCTTTAAAAACAGATATGTGCAAACAGTACATGCTCAGAATACACCAAAAAGCAAAAAGAAGGAAATTTAAAAATCATTCACAGTGTCACCATTCAACAATAACTGCTTTTCACATATTGCTATATATCCTTCAAGAGTTTTTCTTCCCAATTTTATTTATGGATACATATTTTTAAACAAGCCATGGCCATGCAATATGCCATTTAACATAATTTTTCACTTGAGTAATCAGAAATATCTTCCCAGACCCATGTAAATGACAGAGTTATCCAAATGTGTTTACCAAATCATATTTAATGGCTGCAGAGGATTCCATTTTATGGCCAGAACCATCATTTATTTGATTTTTTTCCCCGTTATTGGAATTTTCATTATTATAAACAATGCAGCAATAAGTACCACTTATTCCTTCATTTAACAACTATTTATAGAGTGCCTTCTGTGACTAAGTTTGTGAACACATTCTTAATTATTCCCCGCGGGTAAATTTCTCAAAGCGGAATTGCCAGGTCAAAGCACAAACGTGCATTTAAGGCTTTTGAAACAAGCATATTAGTCTTATTGCCAAACTGCCCCCCGAAAAGTTGTTCCACGTTGTATTTCTACCAGCCTGGTGTGAGACTCTGACTCCCAACCCTCTTGGCCAATACTGACTTGACTTTTCCTTCCTTCTTCATTTTTTTTGTTGGGATTTTGCTTTAATTTCTAGGAGAAAAAATAATGTCTTGTTTCACTTCTGAATCCTTTGTTGCTACCCAGTCTGAACATTTTTCCCAGTGTCTTGGCCATTTAGATTTCTCTTTTTGTGAACTGCTTATTCACAGTTTCAATGATACGTCTTAATTAAGTCGAGGATGAAGAGGAAAGAATGGAGAAAATTAATAATTACTGAGTGCTTGTTATTTGCCAGACAGTGTATACTATTGGTTTTGCAGGAAAATTCATTTATTCTTACAATAGATCCATTTTTATTTCCATCCCCCTTTTCTAGATGATGATATTGGTGCTTGGAGAAGTTCACCTGCCCAAGGAGGCACAGGTGACAAAGGGCAGAGCCCAAATTCAAACTCTGCCATGAAGACTCTTCCCACCCCTGCCTTCTGGGAGGTGTTGAAACTTCCTTTGATTCTGGGGTCACTCTGATAGGGGAAGCTGTGTAAGCAGCACCAGACCTAGGATGTTTGGCCCCTCCAGTGGCGATATCATCCCGGCATCAAGCCACCTGCTGACACTGATTGTCTTCCCAGAGAATGTGCCATCTCAGCTTATTTTTTACCCATTTAGCCAAAGAGCGTGATAGGTTTGACTGTGTCCCCACCCAAATATCATCTTGAACTGTAGTTCCCCTAATTCCCATGTGTCCTGGAAAGCATGTAGTGGGAGGTAAATGAAACATGGGGGCAGTTCCCCTCATGCTGTTCTCATGACAGTGAGTTCTCACGAGATCTGACGGTTTTAAAAGGAGAGTTCCCCTACACAAGCCCTCCTGCCTGCTGCCATGTAAGACATGACTTTGCTCCTCCTTGCCTTCTGCCATGATTGTGAGGCCTCGCACGCCATGTGGAACCGTGAGTCAGTTAAACCTCTTTCCTTTACAAATTACCCAGTATCGGGTATGTCTTTATTAGCAGAATGAGAACAGCTAATACAAAGCCTCTATGAACATATTCCTCGGGAAATAAAAAACTACCAAATAGCAAGGCCAGATCTAACTCTTTGCAGCTGAGTGGCTAGAAAACCATTTTAAAAAGTTGGGGGGCACATTTTGCAGGTGATCCCAGCTTTCTGCTTGTATATACTCTTCAGAAGTCCCCTTAATATGAGTAATGTGCATCCCCGTGTCACAAAATAAACAGCAGCAAGAGGGCTCCCCTGCCTCCCACATCTACACAACCATTTCTCCTTTTGCTTGAAACACTACCCCTTCATCTTTTCTCTGACCTAACTCCTGCATTATCATTCACTGTTTACCAACTGGATCCTTCCTGCCCCAGAACCTTCTAATGGCCACCATCCTATCAATTACCACATTATTTTTTTTTTCATTGAGGTGAAGTTTACATAACATACAATTACCCATTTTAAAGTGAATAATTCAGTGGCATTTGGTGCACCCACAATGTTGTGCAACCACCTCTCCTATCTAGTTCCAAAATATTTTCGTCACTCAAAAGGAAACCCCACTCACTCCCTATTCCTCTCTCCCTTCTGCCCCCAGTAATGACCAACCTACTTTTTGTCTCTATGGATTTACCTATTCTATTTGGTTGGTGCAAAGGTAATTGTGGTTTTTGTCATCACTTTCAAATTACTTTCAATGTAATGGCAAAAACCCGCAATTGCTTTTGCACCAACCTAATAAAAATTTAATATAAATTGAATTGTACAAGCTGTGGTCTTTTGTGTCTGACTTCCTTCACTTTCAGCATCACGTTTTCAAACTTCATCCACACCAGTGCTTCTTTCTTTTTTAGGGCTGAAGAGTATTCCATGGTATGAACACCCCGTAATTTGTTTATCTACTCCTCTGTTGATAGAAATTGTTGTTTTCACCATTTTGTTTATTGTGAGTAATGCTGCTACTCACATACATAGACATGTAATTGTTTGAATACCTACTTACAATTCTTGGGTATGTGTGTGTGTGTGTGTGTGTGTGTGTGTGTGAAATTGCTGAGTGTTTGTTTTTATTTTCTGGTTGATCAAACTGTCAGATCCTTGAGGGTAGAAATGCTGCCTTGTTTACCAATTTACCCCTAGTGCCTAAGGCAACCGACTGTCTCTGTTTGCCTGGTACCACAGATTTCCAGGTTCCCCAGAATATGGGACTTTCAGTGAGACAACTGGGAACATTCTGGGCAAATCTGGACAACCTGGTCACCCTAACAAAGCCAGGTGCTTTATCTGACATGTAACAGCTACTCAATAAATATTAGGTAAGCAAAAAAATCCTGCTATTTACTAGACCACAACATGTCTCAGCATATTGAGGCTCAAACACAAGGTTTTTTTTTTTTTTTTTTTTTTTTGTTAACCCAATGCGGGTATTTATAGCCATCTACAAGATTATAGACACCTACATTTTCAGTGCAGTTGAAATATGCACAAAAGGGGATGTGGAAGTTTTAAATAGTAAAACTGCAGGTGGTTACAGCATTACGGCTGTTTGATCAAGATGTCCAAGAAGTATCAAAGCCTTCCCTGCACTGGTGAGGGACAAGTGCTCACCGTGCCAAGAAAACACCCAGAGAGGAATATTGTTACAGGATTAGGCAGATCAGAAAAATGCCAGCCAGCCACAGTGGTAACTGCCCTCTTTTTAGAGAAAGATAGAGAGGCTTCTGGGAAACACTGCAAAGTATTCAGACAGGAAAGGAGATCGGTATGAGAGTTTTGGTTCCACCCAAATGGAGATCTAGCAGACGCCTGGCACTGGCGGCAAAGGGAACCTCGTGTTCTGTGCCATTAAATAAAGAAATAGACAGAGCTACAGAAATTAAGAAAATTCTGAATCGGCAGGGACTGCAGGTGAGCCTGAGAGATGTATGCATTTGCATGCCCTGATACAACTGTGTGGCATTTCAGCCAATGTGTCAAGACACGATGTAAGGAGGCAAATGAGAGGTCAGAGTTGTACAGGGTGGTGGCAGACGTGGAGGAGAATCCACCAAGGAAATACAAGCATCAGAAAAGAGATGCAGCTCTCTGAGAAGTTCACCAATTCCCACTATGGGCAAAGAGCACATGTACCCAGAGATGGCTTCCTGTTTCCACTGGTTCTTCTGTAAGCTGAACCCAGACCTCAGGCTATGATGCAGATTCAGACATTCTAAACCGAACCTTGCCTTCATGGATAGGAAGTTAGGCTAATGAACCCCTACTGATACTGCCAAAAAGAAACATCAAAAGGAAAGTGAAGAAAGGAAGCATGTTCTTCGGAGAGGTATATACTTGTAGCCTCCCCGTTTTATGGAAGTAGAAATGGAGGTTCAAATGAAGGTTTCATGAATTTTCTCAAAGTCATGAAACTCACCCATGGTCTAATTGCAAATGCTGTCTTCCCAATGTATCACACTGTCCCTCTCACCACCCACTAACTCTTTCCTTTTGCATATACACAAGAGGTAAGTGGAGTCAAGTTCATGTTGTACGGAGGGTCAGACACTCTTTTGCCACAGTGTGACATGAACACACCTTTCTCCTGTCTAGGAGAGCGCACATTCCCTAGATGTGCACTCATAACCTTTCTCCCACCCTGTCCAAAAAGTGAAGGTCTTGGATTAAATTAGGATGTCAAATTTATCATTCCGTGTCTTCCCTGACATCCAACACCTTGTACTTACAACATATCATTTCTTTATTAGTGATCACCAGAACTGTGCTCATAGAAGCTTTCCTATTCTGAGGCCTTAATTTGGTACATTTCCAGTTTCCATGGAGACACTACATTCTTGCATTCTAAGAGTGTCACTGTAAAACAATGTGAAAACAAAGCAACTTCACAGAAATGGCTCACTTTGGACACCACCAAGCAATGCTCTCATCCAACAGATAGGACCACTGTGCTGAGCTTTGGGGTTAATTGCTGAGGCCAACCTCTCTTCTTTCTCCCCCAATCTAAGAGATGCTTTTCATGCCCAACCTAGGGACCAAGCTCACAGTTTCAAGAGCATCTCCAGGTCTCCGTGCTCCAATTATGGCACTACTGTTATAATAGAGTCGAGAGGTAACTATGGCAACATTATTTCAAGGATAAATACCACAATATCGCCTTCAACTTTTTTCCCTCCATGAAGAAAGTGAAGAATCGAGAATATGTAGGATTAATAGCATCATTTGTTAAAAAGCCAATGGATGGCAGAGTTCAGAAGAAGCTCTAATTAGTGGAGTCTTTCCTGGCTCAATTTAACATTTGCTCTGTGCCCCCGCACGTACAGGTGGTCAGCCTCAGAATTCTGCATCACCCAACTTGGGTCCCATCAGTCATCCAACCCCGGGTTGCTGGAAGTTCCAGAGATGTTCCTGGGAGGCTCAGTGCCGCAGGCAGAGGTGATAGCTGACCGGTAGAGAACTTCAAGGTGAGTCAGGGTCAGCTACAGTAGTGATGACCAGAGAGAGTAGTGAAGGGGAAATATTTATTGTCAGAGCTTCTCATTGTTTGAGACACAAGAGAAGTAGTCTAGCACAGTGGTAAAAGCATGAGCCTGGAAATCAGACTGAAGACAAGCTAAAGACTGCTCCTCCACTTACTAGCAAGTCTACTTACTACCAAGTCTACTTACTAGCAAGTCCACTTACTAGCAAGTCTACTAGCAAGTCTACTTTTCAAGCCTCAGTTTCCACATCAGTGAAGTGGGGATGAGGACCAACTTCATAGCACAGTTGTAAGAATTAAATAAAATCACAAGTGTGTGGCAATCTGTCCAACAAAACTCATTTTCTTCTGGGTCATGTCTACACCACATTTCCTGGTCTCCCTGTGACTGAGTTACAGCCAACATACTGTGAGTTGAAATGATATGTTCTTCTAGGCTGGCCTATTAAAAACTTCCCACCCGGCTGGGCGTGGTGGCTCATTCCTGTAATCCCAGCACTTTGGGAGGCCGAGGTGGGCAGATCACGAGGTCAAGAGATCAAGACCATCCTGGCCAACATGGTACAACCCCATCTTTACTAACAATACAAAAATTAGCTGGGCATGGTGGCGTGTGCCTGCAGTCCCAGCTATTGGGAGGCTGAGGCAGGAGAATCGCTTGAACCCAGGAGGCAGATGTAGCAGTGAGCCAAGATCGCACCACTGCACTCCAGCCTGGCAACGGAGTGCGACTCCGTCTCAAAACAAAACAAAACAGAACAGAAACAAACAAACAAACAAAAACCCTTCTCCCCAACGCTCCTCATGTTCTTTCTCCCTCTGCTGGCTGAATATCGACACCAAGGGCAAGCTTGGCAGCTATGCAGTAATGATAGCAGAGTCTCAGTCAACTTGGTTCTTAATTTTAGGTCTCACTCAATCTGAAGAATGTAGTACAGAACTCCCCCATCCTTTGCCAACCAGAAACATCTGAATTAAATCATTAGTAAATTTCTATTGTGTTAACAATAGCATTAAATCATTAGTAACTTTCTATTGTGTTAAGATAATACAGATGAGGGTTTTATCCATTACATCATCTTGTACAACCCTTATATTTTTTATACAAATGTAATGTGCTTAGCCCAGTTCCTGGCATGCAGTAAACATTCAGTACCTGTTAGCTGCATTATTGAGAAGAGTCCGCCTTTCCCGCAAAGCTGGCCAGTTTGCCAAGATCCCTGGCAAGTAACATCTCCATTGATTTCATGGGGTCTCTTTGGCTCAAAGAGTTAGGTATAAGCCTTTCTGCTGTGATAAGTAATGAAGTACAAATTGAGGAAATTAGTTATCAATTAGTCATTCGATAGCTGGAAAGGCAGGCAGCAGGCATAAATGGTGCCAGATTAGTTAAGCCACGATAAATTTTATTGCTCTACAAGGAATGGGTCTTTATTCATTACTCCTCAAATTTATCTTTATTATTGGTCCCTGGACATGAGACAAGGGCTGGATGGAGAAGGAGGTAAGAAACCAGCCTGGGCATCTGGGAGATGTGACAAACTCCCCCGCAAAGATGGTCCTTGAAGAAGCCAGGTCTGAGCAAGGAGAGAAACAGTGTCCTTCTCTTCTCACTGCCCTGTCTGTAGCATTTCCAGTTTTGCTAGGGAAGTCCCATGGTCTGCTTGCCCTTTTCCGACTAATTACCACACCACGCTACAACCCCATGGCATTTCACATGTCTGTACACTGCAGGAGGTGGTGTGGGTTTTTTTTTTTTTTTTTTTTGCTTACGTGGAAGATGTAAGAAGGGGGTTCACAGAGATCAAATAATACCCACTAAAGGGGAAGGCATGGAACCTTTTGGTTTGCAAGTCCCTGAGGCACCACCAGTAGCTTTGTATGTCTCCTAGTGCCTGACTTAGAAGGCACTAGGACAGACAGGAGAATCCCCTGCTTAAGAATTTCTCAAGGCTTTCCACTGCACCAAATATGAAATCCAAACTTTCACCATGACCTCTGAGGTCTTTTCAAAGTGTGGTGTCTGCCTGCTCTTTGAGTTCGTCTCCTACTTCCCTCTCTTCATTATGCCCTCAGCTCCAAAAGGAATTAGAGGCCGGGTGCGGGGGTTCACACTTGTAATTCCAGCGCTTTGGGAAGCCGAGGCGGGTGGATCACCTGAGGTCAGGAGTTCGAGACCAGCCTGACCCAAATGGTGAAACCCCATGTCTACTAAATACAAAAAAATTAGCCAGGCATGGAGATGCATGTGTGTAATCCCAGCTACTTGGGAGGCCGAGTCAGGAGAATCACTTGAACCCGGGAGGCGGAGGCTGCAGTGAGCTGAGATTGCACCATTGCACTCCAGCCTGGACAACAAGAGTAAAACTCTGTCTCAAGAAAAAATAAACAAATGAACAAACAAACAAAAGTAATTAGATGGAAGGTGATCAAATGAATGTCCATGGGGAAGTGGTCATCTTTTGTGGCCGACGAAGGTCCTTTAAGTCACAGCTTAGGGCTACAGCTTTGGTCTATGTAACACCCAACAGCCACGTGCCATCAATTAATTCAGGAAGATCAGTGTGAACCAATACAATGGGGATCCTTACTGGTCTCCTGGTCTTGGCCTTATCCTATCTATCCCTCAGACAGTTACCAGAATCATCAATTAAAACACTCCCTTCCTTCCTAACAATAAGAGCAAACATGAACATAGCACCAACTAAACACAAGGTATAATCCTAAACATGTTACATAGATTAACACACTTAATCCTCCCAAGACGCTTAGAGGGAAGGTACCATTATTACCCTCATTTGAGGCATAGAGAAGTTAAGTAGCTTGCATGAGGCAGAGGTGGGATTCAAAGCTACTCTGGCTTTTAACAAATATATTATGCCAACTCCAGGAAAATACTTGCATGACTAAAATTACCCTCAAAAGCCCCTAACAGTCCCACAAAGTGCCGTGCAGGTAGTTTTACATTATCAACACATGCATACTAACGTACACATTGACATTTGAGAATGGTTGAGTTAGATTAGAAAAATGAATAAAAAGAAAGGCTACATGGAGAGGTTAAGTTATTACCGAGTACCTAGAGGGGAATGGGGGATGGAGATAGAATCCTATATTGTCCCTGTTTTTCTGTAGGGTTTAGACCATTGATTTTTCAGTGAAAACTCTATATCCTCAACCTGGTTCCCTACTTTTTTGTAGATCTAAGAATTAAATGAGATGGAATGAGATAACAGAGGGATCTCTTATACAAGGGAGAGCAGAGGTGTGCTGGTAAATGCTTAAAAACCAACTTCCTGGGGACAGAAGAACACTGATTTATAGCGTTTTCCAGTTTCTGTGGTATAAATACTCCCTCTATGGCCAATTTCAAGCTGCCAATACGATATCAACCAGCTGGTAAGTTTCCTTAAAATTTCACAATCGGCTCTCGCCAGCCAATACAAGCTGGCTGTAGCACACCACTGGAGGAGAGGTCCTATAGAAGCTCTTAGAAACAGAAGCATCTCCGCTGCCATATATTTAGAGGGATTCCTCTGTCTACCATATGGAAACAGAATTGTAACTCTTTTTCAAGTGAAAAATGCAGCCAAAATTCTACGCAACAATATTCTAAATTTTTTTGCGTATGAGCAGTAAAATAACCACCACTAATCAGGGCACATAGTGTAAAATTCATAGACAATTTACACCTATCAAGATTTTTTTTAAGTGTTCTATGTAACGGCACTAAAATCTTTATTTCTAGAGTTTTAATGAGTGCATTACGAGGACTGAGCTACATCAAAAAGGGCCACTATTGAAGTTTAGTGCACATTCACATACACACAAGCATTTTCACTTTTTTTTTTAAGACAAGGTTTTGTTCTGCTGCCCAGGCTGGAGTGTAGTGGTGCAATCACAGCTCACTGCAGTCTCAACCTCCTAGGCTCAAGCAATCCTCCTACCTCAGCCTCCCAAGCAGCTGGGACTACAGGCGTAGCCACACATCTGGCTAATTCTTAAAATTTGGTTTATTTCTTTCAGTGATGAGGTCTCACTATGTTCAAGACCAGGCTGGTCTTGAATTCCTAGGCTCAAGTGATCCTACTGCCTCAGCCTCCCAAAGCGCTGGTCACTCTTGTTTTGAACAACGTTCTGGGTGAGTTTTCTTTCTCTCTGAATGTATTTCTTTCGGTCTAGTTTGAAACACAATACATGTCTCGAAGTTGCAGAAATTCAGAGTAGAGGAGTGAGGATGAAGTCCTATCTGCAGGCTTATCAAAATTATTCAGTCAATTCATGAAATCCCAACTGCTCCTCCCTCACCTCCTAAGAGGGTTCTCTTATTACAGGTCATTCAAAGAGCTACCATCCTTTTCTGAAACCTTTGTAAAATGCCTGCTTATCCTCAATTTGGGGTGCCATTCTCTCTGGAGGGAGAAAAGAAGATCCTCTGACCCATGAAGCAACTTATTTTCTGGAAAGCACAGTATCCCATTCAAGAGGGTGAAACAGCTAGGTGGGTGGCAAAAACAAGGGGGAGCCCTTTTCATAGTTGATGATTTCAGTAGTGAATGTTCAGAGTAAAATGCCTTACTTAAGTTAAAAGGTACGTGTGCAGGTTTGTTATATTAGTAAACTCATGTCATGGGGGTTTGTTGTACAGATTATATCACCCCGGTACGAAGCCTAGTATCTATTTGTTGTTCTTCCTGATCTTCTCCCTCCTCCCACCCTCTACTCCGTGACCTCTGGAAGGTCCCAGTGTGTGTGTTTTTCCTCTCTTTGTGTCCATGTGTTCTCATCATTCCGTTCCCATTTATTTATTTATTTATTTATTTATTTATTTATTTAGAGACAGAGTCTCCCTCTGTCGCCCAGGCTGGGGTGCAGTGGCATGATCTCAGCTCACTGAAAGCTCCACCTCCTGGGTTCACACCATCCTCCTGCCTCACCCTCCCGAGTAGCTGGGACTACAGGCGCCTGCCACCATGACCGGCTAATTTTTTGTATTTTTAGTAGAGATGGGGTTTCACCATGTTCGTGAGGATGGTCTTGGTCTCCTGACCGCCTCCCAAAGTGCTGGGATTACAGGTGCGAGCCACCGCGCCCGGCTCAGCTCCCACTTATAAGTGAGAACATGCAGTATGTGGTTTCCGTTTCTACGTCAGTTTGCAGAGGACAATAGCCTCCAGTGCCATTCATGTTCCTGCAAAGAACATGATCTTGTTCTTTTTTTTTTTTTATGGTGGATAATATTGCATGGCGTATATGTACCACATTTTCTCTATCCAATCTGCCATTGATGGGGATTTAGCATTTAGGTTGATTCCATGTCTTTGCTATTGTGAATAGTGCTACAATGAACATACACAGGCATGTGTCTTTATAATAGAACGATTTATATTCCTCTGGGTGCATACCCCAGAATGGGATTGCTGGGTCAAATGGTATTTTTGTTTTTAGGTCTTTGGGGAACCGCCACACTGTCTTCCACAGTGGTTGAACTAACTTACATTCTCACCAATATGGAGTACAAAACCATTTAAATGGTTTTAATACAGTTGAGGTTTGGAGTAAACACTAAACCATCTCGGTTTTAAGTTAGTTCTCTTCTTCTGTTGAAATAGTGGATGTTCTATAGATTACAGTATTTTTCCATTCTCCTGGATCCCTGCCGCTCCCAAACATTTCTCACCTTCAAAGGAGTCCTGGGACTGATGAGCTTCTGCTCCCCAGTATCTGTGTGACTTTAGGTGGCTTCCTTGCTCTCTGATTCCCAGAGTTCATCCTCGAGATTCACCTTCATCCAGCAGCCCCATCATTTAACTATTTGAAACTAAAAGCAACTATGTGCAAATCTATCTGATTTTAAGCAGAAGCCCGCAGTGGATGTATTAACTTCTCTATTGGGTGGAGAAGGTATCTGCCCACTTGCTTCACAGACGTGTCAAGTGATGTAATCGGCATGAAAGCTCCCAGAGAGAAAAAGAAAGATAAGGGATGCACAATGTAGGGCACTATAAATGTTAATTACTCATGAGTGAAATACATAATACCCAAAATCAGTGAAGTTTAGAGCTGAGAAAAACTTCATAATCACCTAGTCTAATCTATCATCTCTCCACCAGAGCCTAAAATTACAGCCTTCAGGGAGAGCTCCTCAAACTGTCTGGATTGAACAGGAAGCAGAATTTCTTGGCAGGGCACGATGGCTCCTGCCTGTAATCCCAGCACTTTAGGAGGCCAAAGTGGGCAGATCACTTTGGGCTAGAAGTTCGAGATCAACCTGGTCAACATGGTGAAACACCCCTCTCTACTAAAAATACAAAAATCAGCCAGGCATGGCAGTGCATGCCGGTAATCCCCGCTACTTTGGCCATGAAGCAGGTGGTGAGGCAAGAGAATTACTTGAACCTGGGAGGCGGAGGTTGCAGTGAGCTGAGATCACACCACTACACTCCAGCCTGGGCGACAGAGCGAAACTTCGTCTCAAAAAAGAAAAAGAAAGAAGAATTTCTTCACACTCATGCCACCTAATCACAAAAAAATGACCACCATTTTCCAAGGCTGATTCAGGGGGCAAAAACCTTTTATTTTATATAACTTCAGATCAGATCAGGGTGAGCTGGTAAATATTTAACAACTTGCTCTCCCTTCCCCACTCCTCACAAAAAGCCCTGATTTACATTGTCTGCCAATGTCTCTGATGTAAATACTCCAATTTCGAGTTATCAGTGCAAAGCCACTGCAGGTGGAGTTGGAAAGAAGAGACACACCACTGACCGACGAACCTATACGAACCAGCTCCAGCATCGACGGGGGGTGCCCTTCTATTCGGAAGCGGGAAAGAAGGATGCTGCCTTAGGAGAATGTGAAGTTACTTTGTCCCTGATCTCAAGGCATTCCATGAGCAGCTATGGAAATAGATAAATAATTAAAACACAAGGCAGTCAGAGTGACAGCAGAGGTAACGGGTTCAAGGTGCTGTGGGAACCCAGAAGACAGAGCAATTCATTCAAGGGCAGCTACAAGAAACAGAGAATGTTTGAGTTGGGATTTAAAGGATTTCAGGAGCCTGCCAGGTGAGTGAGGTGGAAGATAAGAGGAAGGAACTCCAGATGGGGAACATAGCACAAGCACAGACAAGCAGCTGTGAATGATTCTTTTCAGGACATGGTAGCCTGGGAGCTGTAGCTGAAAATTTATATGAAAGCAGTTCCCAGCCCAGACCTTGGTGACATGATGAAGAAGGAGCTCTCCAGGAGTCTTTCTCTATTTCCGTAAGATATGTCCTTTCTACAGAAAGGATGCAAACAACCTACATAGATGCTGTCTGTGTATCAAGTTTCTGTTACGAAGATAAGTAAGTTCTTGAGATCTTCCATACAACATCGTGCCTATCATTAACAATACTGTGTTAGGCACCTAAAAATTCATTGCAAGGCTGGGTGCAGTGACTCACTCCTGTAATCCCAGCATTTTGGGAGGGTGAGGTGGAGGGATTACTTAAGGCCAGGAGTTTTGGACAAGCCCGGGCAACACAGCAAGGCCTTATCTGTACAAAAATAAAATGTGTTACAAGGGTAGATCTCATTTTAAGTGTTCTTAGCATGATAAACAAAAAAAAAAAATGAAAATCATGCGTGATTTTTAATTTTTCCAGTAGCCACATTAAAACCAGCAAAAGAAATAGGAAAATTACTTTTAAAAATATGTTTTACTTAACACAACATGCAAAAGATGATCATTTTAATATGTGGCACTAGTCAGTTTTCAGTGCTGAGTAGCTACATGTAGCCAATGGCTCCCATAGGGAACAGCACAGCTTGTAGATACTATGTTCCTTTGTGAGAAAGTCAGACTTCTCCTTCCACAGGGCAAGCTCCACAAAGGTCTCATTGGGTTTAGAAGAACTCTGATTTGTCTGATTCTAGTCGGTACTTCCTGTAATGACACTTTATTTCAACCCACAATTAGCAGCATCAGCCAGTAAAACACAGAAAACAAAAGTTGGCCACCCAGTTCCCAGTTAAATTTACCCTTGGGATGTGAGTACTGTTCTGCCTTCTGTTTGTTCAGATTCACAGAGACACACAGAGAGAAACAGAAAATGTACCGGGAACCTATATATTTACTCTCGTTTTTCATTCTTTCCAATCACAATACAGAATACTCACTGTTAAGGTGGTTGTGAGAACGAAAATCAGTCCATTTGAGAAAAGAACTTAGAGTACAAACAAACAAACAGGCTAATAGTAGGTGGAGTTAATCCTTTGCTATCTCTGTTGTTAATGGAAAATAGGACAACATCGCTGTTGTCCCTGTGGTGATACACACCTCGGTGCTGAGTAGACTCACCTTCACTTTATCCCAACACCTGACCAGATTCATCTCTCGGCCCAAATGAAGTTCTTCAAGAAAGCTCTTAGCCCACATTGGTTCTTTCAGGCTAGATTAACTGTAGTCCCATTTCTGGAGGGCAAATCATCCTAATCTGAAGTCTACTTCTTGCATACACCCTATCTAGACCTCAACAAGGTCCTCACTCACTTCGCTTTCTGTAAGTCATATATGATACCCATTCTGTCCTGCACAGCTGGGCCAGTCCCCTGTCATGCCTAGTTGAGTGTTAATTGCCTAACGCTTTCTGTGTGGGTGGCTTGACCAAGAGCCTTGATGAGGCTATTGGTGGATATCTACTATGTGCCAGACGTTCTTATGGCACCTAAGGATCCAAAAGAAGTGATCAGGCTTGCTTCTCTCCTTTGACAGCTTCCCAGTGTAGAAGCCTCCTTCAGAAGAAGAATATAGCAGCCTCACTTTTACATTTTAAATCAACTATAAAAGCACCGGGCTCACAAAAATTGTTCTAACACCTTCTGATTGTTTGGAGAAGGAGAGGAAGGAGAGGAAAGAGAAGAAGGAGAGGAACAAAGGGAGGGAGGGAGGGATGGAGCGAAGAAGGGAAGGATGGAGGTTTTCCCATCTTGAACCAAATGATGGAAAAATCTAAGTTCCATATACTATCACTCTGAAAATCCTTATGCTCAGGAATCAGAAAATCTCTCATTATATGGACATTGCATTTTTTTAAAATCTGATTTAATATTTTCTCTTATTTCTAAAATTCTTCCAGGTCTCAGGGTGCCAAAAGACCGAGAAGAGTGGAGTATTTCTAGTCAATGATAGCATTATCGTGATTCCCGTTAATCCCTGAATACCGGAACTAGCATACCCAGTATTTAGCAAAAGTCTGGCTTCATAATACAGCAGGTATTAAGGTAGGCATTACCTGTTTTAGAAAGAAGAAAATCTTATATCTCCTTCCTATCCTACATGTTTCTTATTTCTTTAACAAAAGTTTCTTCTCAAAGTTTCACTTTAAATATAAAATATGTCCTTGTGGAAGCTGTTACAAATGTCACCACTTTAACCGGCCCAAATTTATGATAGCATTGAATTTTAATGGAGCCATAAATGTCTGATGTAATGGTGATATATGCGTTGCAATAAATTGTTATAGAGAAATATAAAAATAAGTGTAAGATAAAAGATTGTGTATAAAATATGTTTTTACATCTCCTTTAATGATTAAAAATCATACAAACTTGATATTCTAAATCACTCGAAATTGCCACCATGGCTCTGAGAACATTTTCTCCCCTGAAAGTCTTTCTCAGGCTGAGTTGATGATTCTGTGGTCAGAAATCACATCCAGTTTAATGAGGACATTTAAGATGATTTTTATGTTGACGTGGGAAAAAAAGTAATTAGCATTAAAGAAGATGGAGATGATGATATTAATGACCCTTTGCCTTGGGAATGGTCCTTGGAAAGTGACAGGATTGATGGGTTTGCAGCCTTATGACTCCTGCGGTCTTCAGGGAGACCCCACTGATGGCTCTGGTGGTTTGGAATGACGTGGCAGCCCCAAGGACAGATGCAGGAAAGAGGGATAAGGTGAGGCTCTGGTCGTGGAAGGTGATGGCCTGATGGTAGCCATAGATGACACTGGACCACTATCTCAGTTCTATTTGCTGTGTGACTTGGACCAGTGACTCCACCCTTCCTGGTCTCAATTTCCCCATCTACAAAATGGAGGTGATAATAGTTCTAAGACATAGACATTTTAAAATTTTTTACCACCTGACTCCTTTTACCTATTTTAAGGACCATACCTCATGATCCCACTCCAACTGATCATGACTCCATCCCTCACTCCAGGGCACTGCACAATAAATGGTGACTTCTGTTCCCCGCCACCATGGTAATCAGTCCAGACAGGCACACAATCCTCATCAGAGCCAAGGAGAGGCCACAAGACATACTAAAACTATGGGGACAGTAAAAGACACACTCTTTTCTGCTGGACTTCACTTTGACAGGATGTGGATTTGAGTAGCCACAGCCCTTTTGCCACCATGACAGCTCATCTTAGAATAATACTGAGATATAAGAAGTAGAGTCAACAGACCAAGAAAATCAACAGAGCCTATCATACTGTTTGAGCTCCTGGATCCAGCCATGCCTGAAGCCACACTTTCTCCTGGATATTTCAGTTGCATGACTTGACAGATTCCCTTTCTGCTTATCATCACCGTGGGTTTGGTTTTCAGCCACATGTAACCAATTGAGTCCTAACTGATCCATGAGTTTGCTACAGAAAACCTTACAAGGTTAAGTGAGATAACTCACACAATATGTGTTGCACAGCGTCCGATATGCAAGTCTTGATAGGCACTAGCTGACACTACCACCGCTGTCGCTGGGACTGTGGCCAGCCCCTGTGTCTGGGGGACTGTGCTGCACCCCTGTTTGGTGGAGCCCCCCTTGGAGTCTCAGGGGATCACGCGGTACTTGGTGTCCGGATGCTTTGTTCCTCTCTCACTTCTGATGATGACTGATCAACAGGGCACCTGGTGAATGTTAACACTGGCCCCGACTCTCCAGGGAGCCCCCAGATGGTAAAGACATGAAAGTCGACCTCCTCCCTGTGTGTTTACTTCCTCCACATCTAGCTCTCCGTGGCCACTCTGCCCTCCCTATCCCCAGGACGAGGCTCCACTGCCAACAAGCGTTGGGCTTCTGTTTGCTGTGGAAAAATACCAAGTTCGAAGAGAGCAGTTCTGCAGCATGGACCCCTCCCACTGCCAGCCATGCTGATCCCTCCCCAGGGCTCCTCAGCAACCCAGCCTCACCCCACCTCCTCTGTCTCTAGCTGTGGTTTGCATCCATTCATTTTTCTTATTATTTTTTACATTTTTAATGTCCCAAGGCTTAAGCTTGAAAAACTGGAATGAAGCTTGCTCAAATGGCAGAGTTACAGACAGACAGACACACGCAGATGGAGAGAGGGGAGGAGGCCCCAACATGGGGCAGTGGCTCCCCTGTTTTCCCCGCTCTCTGCTTCTACAACACAGGCCTGCCTGTCCCAGCCCCAAGGGCCTTTCTGTTTGCTCCAAGAATTCTAAGTTTGAAGCTTAGGGTGCACAGAAAATGCCAAAGCATAAGTTTTGTTATACCTGTCTCTGTCTGCTGCAAAGTACCTCAGTTTTCTCTCCTTCTATATGAACAATTTCTTTTCTCTATAGCTATCAGGGGGATAAAGATCAAGGAAAAATATTTTGCAAATGACCACTAGCTCCCTACCAGTACTCTTACACTTTCTTTTCTCCAGAACAGTTACCACCTTCCAATACTCCTTATGATTTACTTATGTTTATTATCTACTTTCTGCCTACCAGACACAAGTGCCACAATGGCACAGATTCTTGCCTGTTTAACTCACAGCTGTATTACCAGTGCCTAGAATACTGCCTGCTATGCAGAACATTACCCCTATGTGCACAACAGTTATGTACTAAAAGTGGGATGTTTGACTGGGACTGGCCTTAATATCCATATTGGACACCAAGTTCCCCCTCAGTCATTTGCTTGTTTTTCTTTCATCCTTCCTTGCCTGAATAATTATCAAAGATCTTCTATGTGCAAAAGGGGCAGAGTCCCTACGCTCAAGAAGTTTACAGCCCAGTGGATAAGACACATACTTAAATCAAGAAGGACAATAAGGCAAGAGAACTGTGAAATTTCAAAGGATTTGAGGACAACAGCAAAAAAGAGTTTTTTCTAAACTTGAGATTCAGGCCAGGCCTTCTGGGGGAAGGGGTATTTGTGTGGAGTAAGCAGGAGTTAGCCTGTTCTTTGTCAGAGAGAAGAAAACCCATGTAGACTCAATTCTGCTTTGAGTTCATCTATCTTCCCTGGCTTCTTGCATCAATGTTGACATTAAGGAAACCCCTCTAGCTAAGGTTTAGATGAGCCAGCTGATTTCAGCAGAAGCAAATGTTTGGTATTTCACTGTGATATGTTTACACAGAGTCATAAATACTTCCTGATTCACATGCTGTGCACCCCCACTCCAGCTTCCAATTCAAATGCCCCAGTGGAAAACCTACAGTCAGACTCAAATCAATGGAATGTGCTTTATACTTCCTTTAGATTTACTTCTTCTTCTTCTTTTTTTTTTTTTTTTTTTGGGACAGATCCTTACTCTGTCGCCCAGGCTGCCGTATAGTTGTGTGATCTCGGCTCACTGCAAACTTCGCCTCCCAGATTCAAGAGATTCTCCTGCCTCAGCCTCCTGAGTAGGTGGGATTACAGATGCACACCACCAAGATTAGCTAATTTTTTTGTACTTTTAGTAGAGATGGGGTTTCACCACGTTGGCCAGGCTGGTCTTCATCTCCTGACCTCAAGTGATCTGCTTGCCTTGGCCTCCCAAAGGGTTGGGATTACAAGCGTGAGCCACCGCACCTGGCCTATACTTTCTCTAGATTTACTTTTTAAAGAAACAGCATTGTCGAAATATACCCAACACACAGAGATGATAAATACTTGGGTGATAGATACCCTAAACACCCTGCCTTGATCATTACACATTCTCTGCATGTGACAAAGTTTCGTATGTACCCGCATGAGTATGTATAAATATAATGTATCAAAATATTTTTTAAAGACTAAAACATCATTCTCAGCAAACTAACATAGGAACAGAAAACCAAACATCGCATGTTCTCACTCATAAGTGAGAGCTGAACAACGAGAACACATGGACACAGGGAGGGGAACATCACACACCGGTGCCTGTCAGGGGTGGGGGCAAAGGAAGGGATAACATTAGGAGAAATACCTAATGCAGATGGCGAGTTGATGGGTGCAGTAAGCCACCGTGGCATGTGTATACCTACGTAACAAACCTGCACGTTCTGCACATTTATCCCAGAACTTAAAGTATAATTTTAAAAAATAAATAAAAATAAAAGACTAAAAAAAGAAACAAATTTTTAAAACCCCGCTTTATTGAGATATAATTCAGACATTACTCCATGTCATCCATTTAAAGTGCACAAGTCTGGGTTTTTAGTTTATTCACAGAGTTGTTCTGCCATCATCCAATCTTGAGTTCTGTAAAAGGGGTAGTTTTGGTACGGAGGCAGTACAACGGAAGACTCCAAGCACCCTAAACTTAGTGAGAAGTACAGATTTGCTGACATACAAAAAAAAACAAGATAAAAAGCCAGATAGGAGCAGGATAAGGCAGGAAATTACAGTACACGGACAGGCAAAACAAAACAAAAAAAATTCAGAATATTTTTGTTTGTTTTAATTTTGTGTGTTTATGTGTTCATTTTTGAGATGGAGTCTCACTCTATTGC
This sequence comes from Macaca mulatta, assembly GCF_049350105.2. Classification (NCBI taxonomy): domain Eukaryota; kingdom Metazoa; phylum Chordata; class Mammalia; order Primates; family Cercopithecidae; genus Macaca; species Macaca mulatta. The sequence continues at coordinate 7,018,745 of NC_133425.1, read as the reverse complement.
CCAGGCTGCAATGTAGCAGCACGATCTCGGCTCACTGCAACCTACGCCTCCTGGGTTCAAGGGATTCTCCTGCCTCAACCTCCCAAGTAGCTGGGATTACAGGCACATACCACCACACCCAGGTCATTTTTGGACTTTTAGTAGAGACCGAGATTTACCATGTTGGCCAGGCTGGTCTTGAACTCCTAACCTCAAGTGATCCACCTGCCTTGGCCTTCCAAAGTGCTGGGATTACAGGCGTGAGCCACTGCACCCAACCCAGAATCTTTTTTTAAAACAATGACGACAGACCTCACGTAATGACACAGCTTGTGGGCGTGAAGCATCCAGCAGAAAGTGGAGTCATGTCAGACCTCAAGCAGATTATGGGCCATGCAAGTCACCATCATTGTCAGCACCCCTCACCCACCTCTGTCCGCCTTTTTAAATGAAGGAGGCGCTTGAGAGAAAGAGGAGACTGAAACAGAATGAGAGACAGAAAGATGGGAATAAGTGAGAGGGGGCCAGGAAAGAAGTGCGGAAGAGAGACAGGGAGAGAGGGAGTGGGAGAGAGAGAGAGAGAGAAGAAAGAAAGAAGGGAGGGAAAGAGAAGGGGGAGAGAAAGAGGGAAAGAGGCAGAAAGAGGGAAGAGGGAAAAAAAGAGAATGAAAAAGAGACAAAGACAAATTCACAGACACACAAACAGATGGAGAGAAAGGCAGAGCAAAGAGACAGACACATACAGATGGAGAGAGGGGAGGGGGCAGAGAGAGGCGCAGATAGAGACAGAGACAGACAATCTGAGAGACACCAGCACAGGAAAACGCCAGGTTACAGAGAGACTGTTCAAAAAATAAATTAAGAAAAATTTAAATAGCTTCCAGTTCATCTTCAACTCTTCACAGGGGGTTCAAATGCCCCCACCCCCAGCCCCACTCTGCCCAGGCATCCAGGAAACAAGGTGGTGAGCCCTCCTCTCACTGGGAAGCAAGGAGGAGAGTTGGGGAGGGGAAACGGAGCAGAAGCTGGGACAAGCAACAGCCCCATATGGCCGTGGGTGGCTGAATCACACCTCCCATCACCCCACACCCAGTGCTACTCGGGTGCACTTTTAGGAAAGTAAAAAGGATTGGAGGAGGGGTCGCTATAGATAGTGACACATCTGATTCTGACACAAAGGAGGCAGCCCAGAATTCTAAAGCCCTATACCCCACACTTCCCAAAACACATGTCCTGGTACGTTTCCAGGATGCCAGGTTCACTTCATCCCTGCGCAAAAGGGATGGGGGGTGCTCGGTGGCAGGCTTGTGGCAAAGGCAGGAAGAGTGGCTCCACTGGTCCACGTGTAACAAAACCGCCTGCCATCATCATCACAGCCAGTAGTGAAGGGAAATGAATGAGGTCACGGACGTCCAAATTCCTCTGTGAACTCTAAGGTTAGCCTGTCACCATCCTTGTTCCCCCTCAACACAGAAAGAGGACCCTAAGCAAACCTCTGCTTTTAAGAACACATGTGTACCACCCATGCCTTCCTCCCACCTGTGGAACATGTGTCAAATGAATACGTTTGGTTTTTTGGTTGTTGTTGTTGTTTTGTTTTGTTTGTTTTTTGAGACAGAGTCTTGCTCTGTCATCCAGGCTGGAGTGCAGTGGTGCGACCTTGGCTCACTGCAACTTCCGCCTCCCGATTTCAAGCGATTCTCCTGCCTCAGCCTTCACAGTAGCGGGATTACAGGTGCCTGCCGCCATGCCCAGCTAAACGGGGTTTCACCATGTTGACCAGGGTGGTCTCGAACTCCTGACCTCAGGTGATCCACCCACTTTGGCCTCCCAAAGTGCTGAGATTATAGGTGTGAACCACCAGGGCCCGGCACATGAATGTTCTTATTACATGGACAGCTAAGTCCTCCTCTACTCTATTAGGTAATGGACACCCACACAGCTCAGTCATCAGAACAGGAGGAGGGTCAAGATGTGGAAGCAGGAAGGAAACAAAGGGTGGGGCAGGGCAGGACAGCTGTCCTCAACAGCCTTGGAGCAAGAAAGTTGAGAGAAGATGCATCTCTAATGCCAAGGCAACCAGGCACACTTGCTATCTGTGAGGACGGAATTCAGATATGATTGAGAAGAATAAATTCAGGCAATAGTCTGCTTTGCTCTGTCATTTCAGAACTAACACTCTCTGGGTCTGAGTCAGTGCTAGGGAAGCCATGAAATGCAGAGGGGCTTGAAGACGTCTCCTTGGTGCCCATGGAGCGCCCTCACCCCTTCTTTCAGTTAAACTGAGATAAGGATGCTATTAAAAGGTGGTTCCATCGTATTACCTAGCCAGCGGTAGTATGTCTGTGACCACTGACACATCAGGCACAGAAACCGAGTAACTAAGGAAAGCTGGACAAACCCTACGATCACAAGGCATGGCCCCCATTCCTTCCTACCATTGTGGGCTTCACATACTTCTCTCACGGTGTATCTTCCTCGCAGTTGTCTTCTTTCTTTTCTTTCTTTTTTTGTGGCCTGTTTGGTTCAGCCAACTTTATCTACACATCTACTACATGCCAAACCCTGTGCTAGAAAGTGTTTAAAGCCATCACAGTCACTTACTCCCCAAGGTGTCTCACGATGTTACTTCTGCTCATTTGCAGTGACCTTTCTCAAACATCTTTCTCTCCCTTCTTTCTTGGATGAGCTCCCACTGAGCTCATCCAAGGCAAGGATATGCTATTCCCTGTAGCCTACAGGGAATGAGCTCAGTGTTTGAGATGGAAGCTAGCATGTAAAGTCATCTGAGAGCTGCCCAATAGCAATGTGGGTGTTGGGCACCAAAGAGAAAGGTGTCAGGCAGGTGCACTCAGTCCCGTGAACCTGGCTTTGAGCTCAGTGGACCTGAGCAAGATGATCAGTTCAGCTGACGATCAAACATGGATGCTGCCTCATTGCCTCTACCAAGGGTTTCTTTGGCAATGGCAAACTCCATGGGGCTTAGTGGAAATCAGGTTTCAGAGGGGATTAAAGCATGAAAGCACGTGCTATTTTTATTTCTTTCTTTTTATATTTCATTTTATTTTATTTTTTGGCAGAGTCTTGTTCTGTTGCCCAGGATGGAGTACCGTGGCACAATTACAGCTAACTGTAGCCTTGAACTCCTAGGCTCAAGTGATCCTCCTCCCTCAGAATCGCAAATGGAAAAAATCTCAATTTAGTGTAGAGGTGGGGTCTATGTTGCCCAGGCAGGTCTCTAACTCCTAGCCTCAAGTGATACTCCCACCTCAGCCTCTCAAAGTGCTAAGATTACAGGCATAAGCCACCATGTTTGGCCAAGCCTGTGCTCTTTGAATAGACAAGACACCTACCCCTGGGACCCAAGAGGTAAGGAGAAGCCCATGAAACCAGGCAGGGGGTAAGGATGGAGTTTCTTCCAGCTAGAAACAGCCTGGGGAAGTGCCTAGGCTGTTCGTGCATGTTCTTATTATGTGGACAACAAAGTTCTCTTCCACTCTATTAGGTAACACGTGCCCAGTCATCAGAACAGGAGAAGGGTCGAGGTCAGGAAGCCTGAAGGAAATGAAGGAAATGAAGGGTGGGGCAGGGCAGGACAGATGTCCTCAGCAGCCTTGGAGAGAGAAAGCTGAGAGAAGAGAAGATGCATCCCTGGGAAAGACTAGAGCATCAGCATGGTTGGGGATGGGAAGGAAAGGTGAGAAGGAAGGGCTGGGAAGGAAAGGTGAGAATGGGAAAGAGCAAAAAAGAGGAAAGAAGATACAGGAAGGGAATAAAGAGGGTAGAGGGAAATGGAGAAGGGAAAGAGGAAGGAGACAAGGGTGTTTGGGCAAGGTCTCTGCAAGCGGACAAGAGTAACATCGTGAGGTGCCTGGGGGACTAGGTGACCATGCTGACTTCATGATCACTTTCTAGGAACTAATGCCTGAGTTTGCCCGGCTGACCTGGCCAAGGTCAGGTAAGTATGAGGCATGACCACCACAGCCCAGTGCGGCTACTCCACTGACAGCACTGTTGCTTGGGAGGACACTCTAAGGCCAGAGACAAGAGTGCCATCTGCACATTGGAGTTGATCTTGGGATCACCTGGTAATGTGAATCATAGTAAGCTGCTTCCCCAGTGACCTTCCTGGACCCCCATGGCCACCAGATGAGGGATGGGTCCACCCACAGCCCAGAGTTTACGAGGTCTTTGTGGAAGTCAGTGGTGCTTAGAAGCATTTGTATATTCTCACAAGCCAAAGTGAAAGTTTAGAAACTGTGTTAGTCCCCAATCTCTTTAATTCTAATGTCCTAGTTGGTGAAATCTTTAGGCTCAGCAACTACAACAGTATGCCAGACTGCCTATTTCATTTCAGAAGGGGGCTTTTCTTGTTCATTTGTTTTGGAAGTCAGGTGTATTGATGATAACATGCATACAGTAAGATGTACCCCTGTTTAGGCATAGGGTTTGATGAGTTTTGAAAAATGTATAAGATCATACAGCCACCATCACAATAAAAACATGGAATATTTCCATCACCCCAAAAAGCCCAACCCCCCAAGTCCTCTCCTTGGATAATAAGGCAGCCATTCCCCTCAGCCTGGTGCAATGTTTTTATTTTCCTTTTTGGGTCTTTGCACTCACCCTGGCTCCATGAAGACACTGCTGAAGACTTTTGTGAAGAATATTCATGAGGAGAGAGGACAATCCTGGCTTTGCTCTCCACTGTCGTCCCCTAGGACGTGGCAGAATCTCACACTTAAGTGACTTGTAGTAAATAGTTGTTAAGTGAATGGGTGAGAAACGGATAGATTTGATCTTAGATTAACTAAAGATTACACAGAAGGTAGTTACTTATTGCCAAAAAAGGATTCTTTTTAACTTACAAGTGCAGAAAGGAGACCTGGAAAGGCCTAAAGCCATAGACAGCTAGAATTGTAAGCGTCATTTGCCTGACCCCAAAGCCCCTGCCTCTCCCCTATGTCTTGCTGCCATCTCTCATTTCTGCACATTTTGACAAGCGCCCTAGAGCCAACTCACTCCTGTTCTGCAGTTTCAATCTCCTGGAGAGACAATCACATTGCCACTAAGCTTTCTTGCTCCTGAGTTGCTTTGAGCCTTCTGGGCTGAGAATCTTCAGTCCAGCAGTCATTGTTGGTTGCTGTAATTTTAATGAAGAAGGTACGTTCCCTCTTGGCTCCAGGTCTTTAAACTCTTGAATTTTAATAACCCAACTCCACTGATGATTTACAAATTTCAAGGCAGGAATTAGCAGAAAATTCCCTATTTCATAGATGCTGAATTGAACTATTATCTCCATGCAGCAGGTGCCAATTTCCTATCAAATGGTGAAATGCCGTAATTATCTGTAGAATTCCATTCAAATTCTAAAAGTGGATAAATAACCAATGGGAATATCATTTATTCATTAGAATATGAAGCAAAGAGGAAATATTACCCTGCGTGTGGCTGCAATGAGGCTGTCTAGCAAGGGGATGCCCAGCTCACTGATGTAGTAGGGAGAATTCTAGATTCATTAAGCTTTTGGGTTAGCAGGAGAGAGAAACTTCCATTAAACACCTGAACAGACGAGATAATGGGCTACTGATTGAGAGGCTAACGTGTGAGACATGGTGGTGTCTTCTTATTTTTCTTGCAGTGGATAGAAAGGCACATATTAGAAGCCACTGGAAAACTATCTAAGATTTCATACTTCCTATCTTCTGTCTCCCTTCATGACCTCAATAGTTCAGCTGCTATTCTCCATACCCACCTTTCTTCTTGCATTTGCCATCACAAATGTCCTATGGACATCCAGGGGGAATTTCTGACCTAATAGCTCTGCCTATCTCACTTGAAAAAATATCCCCTTGCCTCTAAGACAGATTATATAGTTCATGCCCATATTCTTGAGCTATATACGCCAACCTCAGAAGCAAGAGAGCCCCTCTACCCCTTTACTCTGGACTCAGACAACTAAGGTTCAAATCATGGCCCCTCCTACTCATCTGGGTCTGTCTTCTCTTCTGTAAAACGGGGATAGCAACAGTACCCACCTTCTAAGGTTGTATAAGAATTGACTGAGATGCTGCAGGTGGGGTTTTAGCATAATATCTGACAAAGAGAAAGTACTTGGTAAATATGAATTGATTAATATGATGATGATAGTAGTGGTGGTGATACTGATAGTGATGATGATGGTGGTGGTGGTGACAGTGATGACAATGACGACAGCCATTATCCTGATGGTGGAGACATTGATAGTGATGACAACGATAGTGATGTTGATGATCTTGATGCTAATGGTGACACTGGTGACAATGGCAGTGGCGATGATGAAGACGATGGTAGTGATAATGCTGATGGTGGTGGTGATGTTGATGACAGTGATGATGGTGATAGTGATGAGAACAATGATGATGATGGTGATGGTGGTTACCTTGGTGACAATGGCAGTGGTGATGTTGATGGTGATGATAGTAGTGGCGGTAATGATGATGGTGGTGATACTCATAGTGATGATGGTGACACCAGTGACAATGGCAGTGGTGATGTTGATGGTGATGACAGTGGCAATGATAATGGTGATGACAATGATGATAGTGATAATGACAATGATGATAATGGTGGTGATGACAACGATGATAATAGCAGTGACAATGGCAGTGGTGATGGCGATGGTGGTAACAGTGGTGATAATGGTAGCAGTGACGTTCATGGTATGATGATGGTGGTAATAATAATGATGGTAGTGGCCGGGCACGGTGGCTCATGCCTGTAATCTCAGCACTTTGGGAGGCCGAGGCGGGTGGATCACGAGGTCAGGAGATGGAGACCATCCTGGCTAATATGGTGAAACTCCATCTCTACTAAAAATACAAAAAATTAGCCGGGCGTGGTGGCAGGTGCCTGTAGTCCCAGCTACTCAGGAGGCTGAGGCAGGAGAACGGTGTGAACCTGGGAAGTGGAGCTTGCAGTGAGCTGAGATTGCGCCACTGCACTCCAGCCTGGGCGACAGAGCAAGACTCTGTCTCAAATAATAATAATAATAATAATGATGATGATGGTGGTGGTGATGTTGCTGTAATGACGGTGGTGACATTGGTGACAACAGCAGTGGTAATGATAATGGGGGTGGTGTGGTGGTGATGATGATGGTAACAGTGGTGATGTTGGTGATGATGACCGTAATGATGACGATGATAATGGCAGTGGTGATGATTATTAGTATTATTCTATCCCAAAGAGAAAAACAGTTAAGCTTGTTGGTCAAATCTTGGACACTGATAGGATCATAGATTAACAGCTCCACTGTGTGTGTGCAGCCAGAGGCACACAATGGCAACCAGTTCCATGCCCTCTACAGACCCTCTCAGAGACTGAGTGCTTGCCAGCTCCACTCTAGGCTCCTTCTCTCCATCTATATGCTCCTCTGGATCCTTTTTCTCAGGCTTGAGGAGCTGTAGTCTTTGCTCTGTGGCACTAAATCCCCAAGGATCAGGTATAGACATTGAAAGAAAAAAAGAGACTAAGTCTGTGGTCAGCTTGTCTTCAAGGCTCCCCTAGTTATGGTAGACTGGCGATCTGGCTAATTCAGTGACCATTATAATCTTCTACTGCCAAGACCAGAAACCAAAAACCTAAATTCCCCAGACACATGGACAGGTAAGTTCTGAGTGTAATTTGGGTCCTCTGATCAGATGCACTGTGTGATATTCAAAGTGGAATTGAGTCTAGATGAACGCAGGACTTGAGGCACCCCCTTTGCAGGCATGGACCAGAGGCAAAGCACAGTGGTTCTCCAACGACAGGTGCTGTACCCACTGGCTTTCTACAGCAAGAGCAGCAGCTTCCCTGAGCTTGGATGCCACATGCAGCTCTCAGGACTACGATTTATGTCCCTCAAAACCGCCAAGGGTCTGGCATTCCTCCTTTTCAAAGGCAATGTAAGTCAACAAAACCTTGCTATTCACCTTAATACTTGGATAATAAACCAGCTAGAGCGGTGTCTGTTGTCTATAACTGAACCCTAATTGTGACAAGAGTAGAAGAATAAAAGTACCTTTCCCACAGCCCGACCCAAATACCTGAGTGGAGTCTGTGGCTAGTTTACTCCCGGCTTGAGACCTTTAGTGGAAGAGATACAGGTGACCTTAGTAAAGATGTAAATTCTCTTGGGTTCCCTGGACAAATATAATTAACATAGCTTCTTATAAGATATAGCAGGTCTCAGTTCCCAAGTGCCTATCTTCAAATCCCCATGCTGTGATTTTTACATTTATATCCCCTAAATGCAAGCCATCTATCCACCAGATGCTCAACGTAAGAAAAAAAAAATCCATTTCTTGGCTGGCCAAAATAAAACAAAAACAAAAACAAAAACGCTAGCTGTGTGCTGGGTTTTAGGAGGAATTTCAAAATGCTTTCCAATGTTGCAGTCTTCAAGAGAAACTTTTGACGTGCTCACATATTTTGCTTCCAGCTCTGATTTAGAACTTAACCTCTAGGTATGATGCATCTCCATGCTCATACCCCCATTTGACAGACTACAAACTGAAGCTTAGGAAGTCTAAGTCCCTCGCCCAAGGACACACAGCTTGTAAGTGACAGAATTAGGTCTCCTAGTTTCCAAAGTCTTTGTTCAACTGTTCCGGTTCTCAGCAACAGCGAGCACTCAGCGTATATCACTGCCTCCCTGGCCCTTCTGCCCCGCAGTTGGACCTGAGAGTATTGGGATGATTTCAGAGCTCTCACCTGTCAGTGGAGACATTTGACAGGAGCCAGGGCTATGCAGGTAAAGTTCAACCTGTCACTGTTTGTCACTAATCGGTTGAAAGTGAGAGGTGATATTGTCTCTGGGTACTCACAAGAAGAGGCTTCGACAGATACAGACTTTCGGCCTGCATGGGCAGACTTAAAAGTGATCTTGGAACTTTGCTGGAGGTGGGGAGGGAAGAAAGGGGCCAGCAGAACACAGTGGCGAGTATCTCATCAGGGACTCTGTGTGGCGCTGCCTCTGTGCCTGGAAGGAATCTTATTTCAGATGACTCTCAGCCATGGAGAGAGGAGGGGTGACCAGACAAAAAAGGAGATTCTCAGAGGGACCTACGGAGCCATCCCAGGAACCCAGAGGGCTCACATGTGCCAGGAATGACCATCAGAGAAGATAAACGGCATCAGAGAATGGTGTTCGCACCTTTCCCTACTTCTTAACCACAGGGACCTTACCTGGAAACCTGCTAAGTGGGCAGGGAGCGCATTTGCTCCCACAGCCCTCACTCCAGGGGAACGCCACCTGCTGTGGATGACTTCCCTTGAGCTAACCTGTCCATCAGTCCCTTCAAATGTGCAAATGCTTCCGCAAGACCATTCCTTTGCACACAGGAGTTCCCGCTTAGGAACTTTCAACTTAAGAGCTTCTGGCAGTAGGGATAAAAAGCAGCATTCAACCAGGTTATTGCAAATGGCAGGATTTCCTTCTTTTTAAAGGCTAAATAGTATTCCACTATGTGTATATCTACACCGCACTTCCTGTATTCATTCTCTGTCAATGGACACTTACGTTGTTTGTATATCTTAGCTATTGTGAACAGTGCTGCAATGAGCATGAGGGCACAGATATCTCCTTGAGATTGTGATTTTATTTCTTTTGAATGTGCACTCATAAGTGGGGTTGCTGGATCAAGCGAAATAAGCCAGACACAGAAAGACAAATACTGCCAAAGTTCACTTATATTTAGAATGTAAAGAAGTAAACTGATAGAAACAGAGAGTAGAGGCCAGGCATGGTATATCTCTCCTGTAATCCCAGAACTTTGGGAGGCCGAGGTGGAAGGATCACTTGAGGCCCGGAGTTGAAGGCCCAGTGTAGGCAACACAGACCCTGTCTCTACAAAAAAACTGAAATATTAGCGGGCATGGGGGCGCACACCTGTAGTCCTAGTTACTCAGCAGGCTGAGGCAGGAGGATCATGTGAACACGGAAGTTTGAGGCTGCGGTGAGCCATGATAACGTCACTATACTCAGCCTGGGTGACAAGGCAAGACCTTGTTTCAAAATAAACAACAACAACAACAACAACAACAACAGAGATTAGAACTGTGGTCCCCAAGAGCTTGAGGGTGGGTAAATGGGGAGATGTTGGTCAAAGTAGACACACTTTGTTAAAAGATAAATAAGTTCTGGAGACTGAATGTACATCATGATGACTCTACATAATAGCACTGTATTGTACATTTGAAATTTGCTAAGAGAGTAGATACACATACACATACCAAGGTCAACTATGTGAGGTGAGGGGTATGTTCGTTCAGTTGTGGTGAGCATTTCACAATATATACGTACCTCAAAGCATCACATCGTACACCTTAAATATATACAATTTTTATTTGTCAGTCGTTAAATGCTCAATAAAGCTAGAAGAAACAAAAAGCAGTCAATCTTCACATCAAGGTTTTCTTTGTTTGTTTGTTTTTCATTTTTTTGAGACAAACTCTTACTCTGTTGCCCAGGCTGGAGTGCAGTGGCATGATCTTGGCTCAATGCCACCTCCATCTCCCGGGTTCAAGCAATTCTCCTGCCTCAGCCTCCTGAGTAACTGGGACTACAGGCACATGCCAGAATATCCAGCTGATTTTTGTATTTTTGTATTTTTAGTAGAGACAGGGTTTTACCATGTTGGTCAGGCTGGTCTCAAACTCCTAACCTCAAGTGATCCGCCCGCCCTAGCCTCCCAAAGTGCTGGGATTACAAGCATGAGCCACCATGACTGGCATTCACATCAAGGTTTGAATTCACGGCCAGGGCTAAGAGTGCCCGCCCATGTGGCTTCAGGAAAGTCACAGAACCTTTCTGAGCCTCCGTTTCCTTCACCATCGATGACACTAAAAACAATATGATTGTAGCTGAGACACCAAGCTGGCAGGAGAAGATTCAGTGTGTAAAAGGGCAAAGCACGGCTGCATGCAGCCAAAAATAATATTAACATATTTGTACTAATCATATGTCACAATGTCAGCAATAATTACATTATTGTTCATAATACCTATAGCTATTAGCATTGCAAAGAATGTAATAGAGTTAAGCCTTGATCATAATATAATAGTGTTAGTGTGCAGGTCAAGAGCAAAGCAGCAAGGGAGGTGAGGAGCAGCAGAGTCCTTTCTGGGGCTGCTTCCCTGGGCTCCAGGCTACGGACAAGGACTTGCCCCTGGCTGACCTCACGGCATGGGGCTGGCCCAGCAATTGGGATCACCGTAGAGTGAAAGAAACTGGACCAAAGAAAGTGAAGGTCCTGGCTTGCTGGTGGCGACCTTGGCAATGGAGGGGTTGCTGTCTAGGGCCCTGGGGAGGGAGGAGGTTTAGAAGATGTGCACCATTCAGCAGTATTTAATTTAGTGAGGGCCAGTCATAGCATGGTTCACGAAAAGAAGGTCAGGCCTGACAAATCTGGCTGAATTCTCTGAATACATCCCCAGAAAGGGGAGACGACGGTCCCATAACAGGCAGTTTATCTGCATTTCAGGGAGGCATCTGATCTAGAAGGACAAAACTGATTGACTCGCAAAGGCCTCTACGGCACTTTAGGGAAGGGAAATTAAACTGGGACGAAAGGAGTTTAAATCAGAGAAACCTATTCTACCCAAAGAAAAAGCCTTATAAAAAAAATAAATAACAAGAGTGGAGAAAAGAAAAAGGAAGTAAGGAGAAGCAGGATTCTTTGGGTTGGAAGACCATGGAACGGAAGGGCCCATTTTTAAAGAAGAGACCCTTTGGTGGCCAACCTCAGAAATGTGGGTTTGTACAATGTCATGACATCATCAAAATAAGGAACTGAGTGCTCAGGAATCAACCCCCACCTGCAGCAAACCTGCTGGACCCAGCAGCCTCCTCATGCCGGGGCCACCAAGAGGCAGAGAACTTGGAGAGGTGGCATTCTAGACCGGCCCTGGGCAGGGAGAGGGCAGCTAGCGGTGTCATTCTCGGGAAGCATAAGCTCCGTGAAGGCAGGAATGGCAGGAAAAAGATGTCCCAGAGGATTTCCCCCAAGCCAGGTGTAAATGTGGACCTCAAGTTACCTCTCGGATTCTCCTTATATGGAGAATGAGAGTCCTATGAGCACTCTTGCAGACTCAAGCAGAAGGGGAGAGAGCCTTGGTGACAGAAACGTATCTTAAGCTATTAGCTGGGTGCAGTGGCTCACACCTTTAGTACCAACACTTGGAGGCTGAGGCAGGGGAATTGCCTGAGCCCTATAAGTTTGAGACCAGCCTGGAAAACAAAGACAGACCTCATCTCTAAAAAACAAAAACAAAAAGCAATTAGCTGGGGATGGTGGTGCATGCCTGTAGTTCCAGTTACTCAGGAAGCTGAGGCAGGAGGACCCCTTGAGCCCAGGAGTTTGAGGATACAGTGAGCTATGACTTCATAATTGCACTTTTGCCTGAGAGACAGGGCACGACTCTGTCTTAAGAAAAATAAGAAAATAATTTTAAAAAAAGATACCACAGACTAGAGGGCTGACAGCACAAGGGATTGTTTTGGCATGCTCATTAACCACACCCTAGCCTCCTCTGCAATGGGTATCCGGCCTCTTGGAGGATTCCCCAAATATTTTATTAGTACTGGGGACAAAGATGGATCTCTAAAGACACACCCTCATTCTCCACTGGCATCTCCCAAGAGAAAGGGTTGATTGGATTGGATTTCACCACCCAATAAGGAACCTTCTCAATGGGCAAGGTTTGAGCAGAGACACCTCCTGATACGTGGCCCTTCCCCAGTCGCAGCCTGTTAAAGACGTTGATTTCACTACATGGCAGGAATCACAAAGAATCTGTGAGGATCATGGGCAAAACAGGCTCATGATAATTTTCATTTTTCCAGGCAGGTGGGGATACCATCTACGTTAGTGGGCTGGAGTAGATATCCAACAAGGAAAAGAATATAAGCACCCAATATGGTGCCAGATACTTGGAAGGTACTCAGAACTTGTTGGGTCCTCGCCTGTTACCTCAATCCCCGTCTGGGCTCTGTGTAATGGGAGAAGTGAAGAAAAACCATCTCTATTTGAGAAACAAGAGCGACAATACTGATAGGATTCTTACTGCAGCATGCATGAGGCTCTCTGAGCCTTAAGACAAACCCATGAGGATTACGCTTGAGGGAAGAGATGTTAGATGCCTTCCCTAAGCTCTCAGAGTGGGTAGGTAATGGGTCCAGGGTTCAACACCCTGGCAGTCTGACTCCAAGTCCTTCCTCTAACCACTATGCCACTTCATAGACACACAGACTCAGGGGAAGCCAGTTCGACCAAATGAGGCTCATCACCTGCAGCTCCTGAATACTCTCACAGAGCCCTGGCATCATCTCCCCAAATGCCAGTGAGAGCAGCTTAGGACAATCCCACCATAGGGTGGGCAAGGGCCCTGGTTCACCCTCTCTGACAACTATCCCAGACACAGGCTTTATTTTTGGGCTTTTCCAGCGCTTGGGCCTTTGCTCAGGATACTCCTCCAAAGAATATCTTGCCACTAAAGAAAAGACTTTCTCTTCTTTGAGATAAAACAAACCTAGGAGCACAGTGCCAATCATAACATCTGCCATTCCACTACAGAACTGTGGAAAAGCCTTTGAGCAGTCTGCACACACACACATGCACACACACGGACACACATAGGGAGCTATATACCAACACTCTTCTCGGAGTTGGACCACTCCAAAACACTTTTCAAAGCACAGTCTATTTTTTAAACGGAAAAAAGTGAAACATCTTCTTGACTTGAGTTCTTTAAAGACATACCCATGTAGGAGCTACTTTGCTATAAGGAAAACAACGGTACAAGGTCCAGTCTAGTGCCAGATTTCTGACTTGGGCAGTCCATGAGACCGCCACTGCTTTCTCCACAGCTTCCTGTGGGCTGGCTACTCAACCTCAGACCAAAGGTCTCAAAACCGGACCGCAGACACCATCCAGCCCAAGCTTGAGACACCCACTGTTTAATCCACAGCTTCCTGTGGGCTGACTATTCAACCTTAGACCAAAGGTCTCAAAATCAGACCTCAGATGACATCCATCCCAAGCTTGAGACAGCCATTGTTTAATCCACAGTTTCTTGTGGGCTGACTATTCAATCTTAGACCAAAGGCCTCAAAACCGGACCACAGACACCATCCATCCCAACCTTGAGACAGTCACTGTTTAATCCACAGCTTCCTGTGGGCCGACTACTCGACCTTAGATCAAAGGTCTTAAAATCAGACCTCAGATGCCATCCAGCCCAAGCTTCTCCCATGGCACACAAATGAGAATATGGACTCTGGTGAATGTCTGCCTTGGACCAGTCACCGTATTCCTGTCATCCATCTAATGCCTTCTCTGTGAGGAGGATCCCGTTGTGATTCTCCCATGTTACAGATGCGTACACTCAGGCAGCAGGAAGGATGGTCCAGTCATTCAGCATCGATGACTCTAAGGTATGAGGAAGAGACTGGCAAATCTGCATCACTTGTCAATTAGGCTGCTGGAGATTAGGAAAGCAGTCCGTGATGGATTTGTTGCACCACCCACAACTGAGAGCCTTATGTGCCCTAAGTATGTGAATATGGCAGTGGAAAAAATAGGGCCTGTGCCCTTAGTAGGAAGGAAACACCAAACAGATAATAAAACACGGTAAGAGCTTCCACAAAACAAAACACAGGATAAAATGAGAGCTGGCAACAGAGAGAGTTAAATGGCAGAGGGCAGGGGGATACTTGGTCTTGGGAGACTCCTCAGAAGCAGTGGCATTTAAGAGAGGTAAGCTGAGACTGATGGACAACTAGAAGTAAGCCAGGCAGGGAATATTTCAAGCACAGAATGGTATCCATGAAGCCTGAAGCTGGAAAAGAGCTGGGTATGTTTGAGAAAGTCCTCACCCAAGGTGAAACCACCTATGTGTCTACTTCAGATGCAGACTCACAGTCCTAATGCCACTGTGGGGACTTATTCAAAAGATTTCACTGATAAAGATGCCTTCCTGGGACCAAACTGAGGGTCAGTACAGGTCTCAGGTGCCTTTGAATTCCCCCCTTGATCCCCTGGGGACACCTGGGCACGGGGATAGATGATTGCGATGAGTCTAATTGTATCTGGATTTCTCTACGGCAAATGTGTGCAGAACAGCCCAGCAGAGCCCTTGACTAATGACTTTCAAATATAATTAAAAACATATTTCAATAGAAAGCACATTGCCAAGTCTATACCAGCAAAGTGAAATTAACCTTCAAACCATACTGGAACAACAGTGAATCACAAGGGTTTGTAAGAGATTAGATACACTGTAGCCTAATTATGTTACAATAACTCACCTCATTAATCTCCAAGGAAACAATAACGACAACAGTTAAATACCATAATTAACAAACCCTATTTCAAACTTGATTTTCATTTTATAGGACTGGGTAATATTATCCAATGTAACTGTGCGAAAGACAGGATGTCAGTAGAGCAACCTGGTTCTTTTAAAGGCTCTTGGCTAACAGAGTTCAATACTTCGGATTAATGACTCCACCACGTAAGATTCTGCTTAGAGCCCAACCCACGCAGCAACAATATTGTGCTACGGGGTCAAGATGCCACAGACTGTCAAGACCTTCCAGGTAACTTTCTCCCCTCGATAATGGGGCATAAAATGAAATTTGTGTTTGTCTTTCTATATATGAAGCAGTGAATCCTGTGCTTGGTCCTGTCTGGGACCTGTTTAGCACTGAGATTCTCCAGTTACAAGCCCTTTGTGAAGGTTTCCCAGGCAGGGTTGTGACAGGTTAGACAATCAAGGGAATAATAATTCAGAATGAGCAGATAATAAAGAACTAAAATGTCATGATGATTTCTTTTTTTTTTTTTTTTTTTTTTTTTTTTTTTTGGAGATGGAGTCTCGCTCTGTCGCCCAGGCTGGAGTGCAGTGGCCGGATCTCAGCTCACTGCAAGCTCGGCCTCCCGGGTTCACGCCATTCTCCTGCCTCAGCCTCCCAAGTAGCTGGGACTACAGGCGCCCGCCACCTCGCCCGGCTAGTTTTTTGTATTTTTAGTAGAGACGGGATTTCACCATGTTAGCCAGGATGGTCTCGATCTCCTGACCTTGTGATCCGCCCGTCTCGGCCTCCCAAAGTGCTGGGATTACAGGCTTGAGCCACCGCGCCCGGCCGATGATTTCAATAGATGCAGAAAAAGCATTTGACAAAACTCAGCAACCTTTCATGATAAAAACACTCAACCATCTAGGAACAGAAGAGAACTTTTTCAAAATGATAAAGGGAATCTATGAAAACGCTCCCAGGTGGCATCATACGCAATGGCCGAAGACTGAATGCCTTCCCCTAAGATGAGGGACAAGGATGGGTACCATCATCTCATCTATTCAGCGTTATACTGGAGGGTCAGGCCAAGGGGATCGGGCAAGAACAAGAAGCAAAAGGCATCTGGATTGGAAAGGAAGAAGTAGAGATATCTTTATTTGCGGACAACAAGATCTTGAACACAGAAAAGCCAAATAATCCGCACCCACATACCCACGTCCACCCCCACACACAAGTATTAAAACTAATAAATTCAGCAAAGTAGCAGGATATAAGATTAATTTGTGAAAATCAGTTGTATTCCTTTACACTAGTAATGAACAACTCAAAATGAAACTAAGGACACAATTTCCTTTATAATAGTATCAAAAAGAATAAACTTAAACTTTAAAATAAACTTAGGAAAATACTTGGGGATAAACATGAAAAAAGAAATGCGAAATTTCCATGCTGACAACTATTAAATATTGATCAAAGAAATTTAAAGGAACCTAAATAAATGAAAAAGAAAATTCACATTCATGGATTGGAAGACACACTAACATGAAAATACTGCTCAAATTGATCTACAGATTTAACACAATCCCTACCAAATTTTCAATGGCCATTTTGGCTGAAACTGACAAGCTGACTCTGAAATTCACTGAGAAATACAAGGGATTCACAATAGTCAAAACAATCCTGAAAACTAAGAACAAAGTTGGAGACTTACACGTCCCAATTTAAAATATTTCTACAAAGCTACAGTAATTAAGATAGTATGGTACTGGCCTAAGGACTGATTTATACAGATTAATGGACTAGAACTGAGAGTCCATAAATAAATCCTTTTATTTATGAGTAAGTGATTTTTGACAAGGGTATAAAGGGTATTCAAGGGGAAAAGAATAATCTTTTCAACAAACAATGTCAGAACTGGATAACCGCATACAAGAGAATGAAGTTGAACCTTCTTCCATCATAGAAAAAAAAATGAACTTGAAATGCACCATAGACCTAAATGCAAGAGCTAAAACTCCAAAAGTCTTAGAAGATATAGGAATACAGCTTTACAATCTTGACTTAGGTAAAGCCTTGCTAATAGATGACAATAAAAGCACAAACGACTAAAGAAAAAGTAGCTTCACTGCGATTAACAAAATTTTAAAACTTTACGCTGAAAAGAATAACATTCAGAAAGTTAGCTAATAATAGCAATAGCAAACACAACCTGTAGAGTGGGAGAAAATATTTGAAATTACACATTTGATCAAGGACTAGCATCCACAACATATAAACAGCTCTCACAACTCAGTACCAAAATATAAATAACCGAGTTAAAAATAGACCAAGAATCGGAACAGGTACATCTCCAAAAAAGACCTACAAATGACCAGTAAGCACACACACACCACAATGTTCAACATCATTAGTAATTGGAGAAATACACCTCAAAACCACAATGAGATACTACTTCACATCCACTAGGATGGCCAGAATATAAACCAAAACTGATTATACCAAGCGTTGGTGAGGATGTGAAAAAAACTGGAAGCTTCATTTATTGTGAGCGGGAACGGGAACATACAATGGTGCAGCCGCTTCAGAAACAGATTGGCGGTTCCTTCAATCATGGGGGCCAAAAAGAGTTACCACCCCTCCTAGCAGCTGTACTTCTAAATATACATTCCAGAGAAATCAAAACATGTGTCCACATAAAAACGTGTTCCCAAATGTTCGTAGCAGCACTATTCATAATAGCCAAACATGAAAACAACCCAAATGTCCAACAAATGATAAACAAATAAAATGGGGTCTATCCATACAATGGATTATTCAGAAATAAAAAGGAATGAAGTACTGACATATGCTACAACAGAGATGAAGCTTGAAAAGTTATGCTCGGCGAAAAAAGACAGGCATAAGAGGCCACCTATGGTATGATTTCATCTATATGGAATATCTAGAATAGGCAAGTCCATAGACACAGAAAATTGATTAGTAATTGCCAGGGCTTGGCAGGGGCGGGCAAAATGGGGAGTTACAGCTTAATGGGTGGGAGGCTTATTTTGGTTAATAACAAAAAGATTCTAACATGAAGTATGGGTGGCAGCCATCCAACTCCATAGGTACACTAAACCTATTGAGTTATATGCTTTTAATGGATAAAATGTATTCCACAAATATTACTTGAGGTCATCTTCATAACAGTTAACTTTTACTGACTTCTTGCTATCTGCCAGTCACTTATACACATGATGTCAGTCAATCCTTACAGAAATCTTATGAAGTCGGGGAATATTGGTTTTTTGTTTTTCTTTTACTATATGTATGGAGGCACTAAGGCCAGAAAGTTCATTCATTCATTTATTTTGAGATGGAATCTCACTCTGTCACCTAGGCTGGGGTAAAGTGGTGCCCTTTCTACTCACTGCAACCTCCACCTCCCAGGTTCAAGGGATTCTCCTGCCTCAGCCTCTGGAGTAGCTGGGATTACAGGCACCCACAACTATGCCACAGTTAATTTTTGTATCTTTTAGTAGAGACAGGATTCCACCATGTTGGCCAGGCTGGTCTCAATCTCCTGACCTCAGGTGATCCACCTGCCTTGGCCTCCCAAAGTGCTGGGATTACAGGCATGAGTCACTGTGTCCAGCCAGGCCAGAAAGTTCAACATAGTTGGTAAACAGCATCAAATCCAAGTATGTCTCATTCAATGCTCCATGCATTTAATAACTGTACTTGATTTTTGTCTCTTCTAAGCCTTGTGTTTCACAGTAGCCCAGCCCTCATGGAGCTCACATCTAAAGAGAGTTTATCAGTTAGCTATCATCAAAATAATACCTGCATAATAAACCACACCAAAACTCAGCGGCTTAACTCAGCCCTCATTTATTCTTACATATGTGTCTGTGGCTCAGCTGGAGACTGGATGACCTAGGATGGGCTCAGCTGGGCAGCTCTGCTTCAGACCTCAGGTCTGGTTGTGCTTCTCATTGCACATTGAGTTCATTCAAGCTCCACATGCATTCTTAATAACTACTTGATTTGGTCTCTGTCTATTAAGATAGACTGAATCTGTTGGGCCCAGGCTTAAAGGACAGCAGCTATTCAATAGGATCACGACAATGGCAGAGGCACATGAAGGAAAGCCCCCAATGTAAGGAAATGCCTGCCCTTTGTGTGCATCATATTCGATGATACCCTATTGTCCAGAGCAAGTCACCTGGCCAATATCAAAGTCAAGAGGTGAAGAAGTCCACTCTGCTCATCACGAGACCATGAGAAAGTGTAGATACATAACATTGTCCAGAAGAGTGAAGAATTATGATTAAGCATTCAATTGACCGCAGAAGGATATATCTGTACCTCAACTAAAGATGCTCAAGCACCTTCTACATGGAGTTTCTCATCTGTAAACAGATGGTCAGAAATACCTATCTACCTGACATAGTGGTTGTGAGGATCAAATAAAACACTGATTGTGGGAGGCCCTCCGAGTAGTACCAGATCTTTTTGCCAACAAGAATTATTGTTATTGGTAGTCACCGAAGACCTCCCAATTATTAGAGAGAGAGATGTGTTGAAATGAAATACTGGCCTTTGCAGCAACTTGGATGGAGCTGGAGGACATTATTCTAAGTTATTCTAAGTGAAGTAACTCAGGAATGGAAAACCAAATATTGTATGTTTGAACTTATAAGTGGGAGCTAAGCTATGCGGAGACAAAAGCATAAGAATGATAAAATGGACTTTGGGGACTAAGGCTAAAGGGTGGGAGGGGGTAAGAGATAAAAGACTACGTATTGGATACCATGTACACGCTTGGGTGACAAGTGCACCAAAATCTCAGAAATCACCATTAAAGAACTCATCCATATAACCAAAAACCACCTGTTCCCTCAAAACTATTGAAAGTAAACTTTTTTTTAAATCCCTATTAAGAAAAAAAGATAGGCTGGGCACGGTGGCTCATGCCTGTAATCCCAGCACTTTGGGAGGCCAAGGTGGGCAGATCACAAGGTCAGGAGATCGAGGCCATCCTGGCTAACACAGTGAAACCCCGTCTCTATTAAAATACAAAAAATTAGCCGGGCGTGGTGATGGGTGCCTGTAGTCCCAGCTACTCAGGAGGCTGAGGCAGGAGAATGGAGTGAACCCAGGAGACGGAACGGGCAGTGAGCCGAGATCGCACCACTGTACTCCAACCTGGGAAAAAAAAAAAGAAAAAAGAAAAAAGATAGATGGCCTTATTGAGGTAATCAAGTAAAAGTGGAAGTGCAAAGATAAATTAACAGGAAAGAATGAGGCCGTATCACACAAGAAACTCCTTTTGAAAACAACCATAATAAGAAATTAAGAGATTATAAATTATTATAACATTGAATTTCGACTTTTCTGCTGGATTCATGAAAGTCCTTAAAAACTGAGCTCTTTCTATCAGACCCTCTGACCTTCTCAGACAGAAAAGCACCTCCAGGAATTTCTAATTTCTGACAGCCAAGCAGGAAAATAGAGGGGAAATCACAGGAGTTAAGAGTTTTCTGCTGCTAATACAGCTCCCTATGCCAGGAGGAATTCTTGAGCTCATTCTAGTGTCAAGGGGAAAGTTCTAGCAGAACTCAGCAAATCCAGGCTCCAGTGGTGGGAGGCAGGTGACCAGGGATGACAGGCTTGGACATTTTAGGGGCAGAGTCCTGGGTTTGCATCCAAAATCTGCCACTGATGGTCATGCAATCTGCGACAAGTCACTGAACTTCCTTGAGCCCCAGTTTCCAATGGGATTGCTGGGTATGTACCCAAAGGAATACAAATCATTTTATTTTAAAGACACATGGATGCGTATGTTCACTGCGGCTCTCTTTTTAAAGACAGAATGGTATTCCTGTCTTTAGATCTTTGAGGAATCACCACACTGTCTTGCACAATGGCTGAACTAATTTACAATCCTCCAACCAACAGTGTATAAGCGTTCCTTTTTCTCCACAATCTCGCCCGCATCTGTTGTTATTTGACTTATTAATAATAGCCATTCTGACTGGTGTGAGGTGGTATCTAACTGAGGTTTTGATTTGCATTTCTCTAATGATCACTGATGCTGAGTTTTTCATGCAATTGTTGGACACCTAGACAGTGGGGTCTATCGGAGGGTGGAAGGTGAGAGGAGGGAGAGGATGAGGAAAAATAACTAGTAGGCTTAATGCCTGGGGGATGAAATAATCTGTACAACAAACTCCCATGACACAAATTTACATATGCAACAAACCTATACTTGCACCCTTGAACTTATTAGCTTGGCACAAAATTAATTGCAGTTTTTGACACTGATTTTAATGGAAAACAAATTACTTTTGCACCAACCTAATAAAAGTTTAAAAATAAAAATAGAAGAGCCCCATATTACTACCTGCTTCCAAAGGTTTATGTGAAATTTAAATGAAAAAACACATGTGAAATGTGAAATGGAATCCTTGGTGTATAATAATTGCTAAATTAATACCAGACAACATCATTGGTGATTTTAAAATATTATCATTATTCCTGCCTTGCCCACTTCATGAATTTTTTTAAATAGGGAACAAATGAGAGAATTATTAGATACTTCATAAATTGTGAAGAATTAGACAAATACAGCTATGCTGTGATGATTATTAAGTGGCCTTGGCACACTGCACCACTCAACAAATATTTGTTAAGGGAGCAGGGAGTCAGTAAATGCAATTAAACCCCCTTCTCTTGCTATTTGCTTTGGGACAGTAAAAGGAAGCCCTTGTAGCCAGCACTCCTACTCACAGCCAGAGGCTTCTCATTCGGTCACAGGCATCTCAAAACCTCCCAAAGCTGCCCCCAGCCTCAGCACATTGCTTGCTTTCCTGAGAAACTCATCATGGAGAAGGCAAACCTTTAGCCTTCATGCCTTGACCTAGAAGAGACAGCACGGAGATTATTTTTGCAGAAAACAAGAAAGGTCACATTTCATCATTCTATGTCCCAATACCTGAGCATTGGCAAGAAAAAAAAGAGAGATCAGTCAACTGGACTTTTCCACTTAGAGAAGCATAATACATCTTAAGAGTTTTCATGATGTATCGGTATCTCCTTGAAGAAGATATCTCGAGTTTGAGATACACCATAAATATCCTTCGATGTGGTGCATGTCAACTGAATGTCCCCATCCCTGAGTAAGCATGGACAATATATGGTAGGGACAGAGGTGAGTTATGGCAGGGAACATGTTAGTAATCTAGGAACCCAGTGGACACCCACAATTTACAGTTTAATCGTCCACAAGGTATAGCTTCTCTGTAATTGAATTAGATTTTGAAATAAGGCAGACCTGATTTATAGGGCTGTTTCAAAAACACACACAACAGGGTATGTTTTCTTGTTTGTAACCACAATCTAATGGTTAGTGTTAATGCATTACCAAGGAATGAGGCAAAATGGCTAAATGTAAGGTACTGAGCATTTGCTAAACAAAGAGGCTGCATCAGCAAAAGATTGGAGAAGCAGGAAAAGTTATTCTTCTCATTTATGTTCACTTAAGGCAGACGCACCATTTTACTTTCATCTGCTTCAGGCTTATAAAACTTAACACAATTGGAAGTACAGCTACTCACTCATCCAACATCCATTTCAGCATCAACTCTATGCTTGCCTCTGTGTTTGACACTCATGTCACTGAGACATCTACTACCTATGTGACCTTGGCTCATTGCTCCTCTAAGTCCCCATTCCCACATCTGTGACACAGTGACGATAATGTTTTCTACCTTACGAGGCTGATTTGATGATAGTGATAAATCACTCAGCATGGTATGTACAATATAGTATTACAATTCTTCCTATTATTATGGCTTGTTATCTCCTTACCCACAGTTTATACTCTTGCAGAGACGACAAATGAAAACCTTTACTAAGCACATTTTCTTGTATCTGTTACCTATTGCCACAGTAACGCTATATAACAAACACCACGACCTCAGTGACATTTGATTGTAAGGGTTTATTGTTCACACATCTAAGGTCCCACCCAGGTTGGCCAGATTTTGACTATGACTTTTCTGCTGGATTCATGCAAGTCCTTGAATACTTCTGCCGATGCACCTGGGCTCACTCACATGTCTGATGCTGGCCAGCTTTTGGTTGGTCTCTTCTGGCTTCAACTGGGCACGTCTCTATTCCATGTTCTCTGTATCCATTTCCAGTGACCAGTCATTGGCATGGGGAAGTTCTTGTCATCGTGATGGGAGCAGCTCAAGGCAGTGGGTGAAGACAGGCAGAGCCTCTTGAGGTCTGAGCTCAGAATCAGAACATTATTTCTCCCTTGAGCCACTGGCCAGAGCAAGATACATGACTGTGTGCAGATTCACAGTGGGGGAGCACAGCAAGGCCTCATGGCAAAAGGCAGAGAAGAGAGAAGAACCGAGGCTATCACTGCAAGGTATCCCAAGTATGTTTATAGACAGGTATGGTGGAAACGCAAGACAGTCCCTCGCACTTCTGTGCAAAGAGAACTCAAGGCGGCTCCTGACTGAGTCATGATGCAAGAGTAGAAATTACCCAGGTCACCTAGTGAATTTATGGAGTGCATAAGCTCATATTTCATTGCCTTTCTTTATCTCCTAATTAGGTAACAAGCCCTATGAGTGAGCTTCCTAAAACCTCAAAAAGCTCAGCAGACCTGAGCTCTGTCAGAACATCTCCCACGTCTCCCAGAAAGAGGTCACTGGAAGATTGCGACGTGGATGATCCGGGTTTCCTCCTCACTTCGAACAAGGAGGTCACTGCAGATCGAGTCTTTGTACCTCATCGTCCACGTGGTCAAGCCCTCAGAGTTCCAGCCCTTATCGAGTTGGGCAAAACCAAGCCAACGTCCCAGACAGGAGAGCAGGTTGCATGAGTCTCTCGGTGATGCTGTGGGCACTTTGTGTGTCCAGACACCACAGTGACATAGGGCAAGAACTTATCTACAAAACCGTAACCTGCTGTGTGGGCAGCAGCTCCTTACAGAATGTGCCTTTTTAAAGAATCAAAGATCTGGGCATTTCCAGATCAACTGGTTTGGACTTTTAGAACCTTAAAAGAGGCATCCTTTGGAGGGACAGATACCCTCCTTGGGAACAAAGAGCAACAAGGCATTTGGGGACCAAAGCCCAGATTAGCTCAGACAGGGGAAATATCATTTTACTTCAAAAACAGCAACAATCAAACAAGCAAGTTTCACCAATCTCTATGGTTTAAATGGAAAGAAGAGCTCTTAAAGGCCCCTTAATCTCACTCCTGTACTTAAGTCTCTGGCTCCCTTCCTCCCTTCCTTGTCCTTCTCCTTCTCTCTCCCCCATCCCTCAAGGGTTACCGAGGATGAATCCAAAAGGCTGCCTATCATTTGAAGTGCCTTTGGCCTCAAGTAACAAAAGAATTAGCCCCAAATAGCTTAAGCAAATAAAAAGGCAGTGTGGTCACACAGAACAAGAAATCCAGAAGCAAGTTCGTTCAGGGTTGGTTCATTCAACTACAGAAATGTTTTGGATGCTTCCCTAAAGGAAAGGAAAACTTTCTGCACATCCCCTACCCAACAGACTTTTCCTTACCTCTCAATGACAACAGCAAAGTCTTATCCACTATTCTCAAATTAACCATCAGCATGTATTACAAGGATGTCCTCAGAGACCAATCATGATGTAGCCTTTGGAGCTTGGTTCAATCTCCATAGGAAAACATGACTACTCAATATCTAAAAACAGCATGAACTCTGCAGCACAGAAATGGAGTGGGGGTGGAAGTTGGGTGGAATCAAGTGCATCTGGCAAAGGTAGCATTGAAAACTAGGAATTCAGATCAGAGGGAACCAGGAAATTTCTTGAGATCATCTAACCACCGGCTTCCTTGCAGCAGGATGACCTGGGTTAAAAATCTGGACTCTGTTAAAATCTGGACTCTGTTAAAATCTGGACTCTGCTATTTATGAACCATGTGACCACAGGCAACTTCTCTGAGCTTCCATTTCCTAAACTACACATCAGGACAAATAACACATAAGTCACCTAGCTGTTTATGGGAATTAAGTGGGCTCATAGATGATGAAAAGCCCCTAGAACACCGGCCACTAACAGTCATTCTCTGAGAGGCCTCACATTCTCTTCCCTCTGCTCTTGAGATAAGAATTCATCAGCATGCATGAAAGCCAAACCTTTGGAATCAGATCTGAGCCCAATAACTGGTCCTGGCAGAGGCCAGTTTGCAATGCCAACCAGCTGCTGAAATTCCCTAAGCCTTAGAGCATTTGTCTATATAATAAATACAATATCTCTAATCTCCTAGAAGGTGGTTGTGAAAACTAAATGAGGTATTGCTAATAAAGGATTTAGCATTATATGGTTTGGCTTTGTGTCCCCACTCAAATCTCACCTCAAATGGTAATCCGCAGGTGTTGAGGGAGGGACCTGGTGGTGGAAGGTGACTGGATCATGGGGGCAGTTTTCACCTATGCTGTTCTCATGATAGACAGTGAGCTCTCACGAAATCCAATGGTTTTGTACAGGGCTCCTCCCCTTTCACTTCTCTCTCTCACCTGCCACCATGTAAGATATGCCTGCTTTACCTTCCATCATAATTGTAAGTTTCCTGAGGCCTTCCCAGCCGTGAGGAATTGTGAGTCAATTAAACCTCTTTCATGTGTAAATTACTCAGTCTGGGATATTTCTGTTTAGCACTGTGAAAACAAACTAATACAGGCCGGGCGCGGTGGCTCAAGCCTGTAATCCCAGTACTTTGGGAGGCCGAGGCGGGTGGATCACGAAGTCAGGAGATTGAGACCATCCTGGCTAACATGGTGAAACCCCGTCTCTACTAAAAACACAAAAAAACTAGCCGGGCGTGGTGGCGGGCGCCTGTAGTCCCAGCTACTCGGAGGCTGAGGCAGGAGAATGGCGTAAACCCGGGAGGCGGAGCTTGCAGTGAGCAGAGATCGCGCCACTGCACTCCAGCCTGGGTGACACAGCGAGACTCCGTCTCAAAAAAAAAAAAAAAAAACGAAAACAAACTAATACATAGCAGGTCAATGGTCCTAAATAAGCACTCAGTAAATACAGACTGTTACTATTTTTGTCATCATCATTATCATCATTTTCTGGAAAGTCTCCAGCCTGTCAAGTGCTGGGTCCTTCAGATTCACATGGATGTCCATATTCACAGCAATCTTCCTCAAAAAGCAAACCTGATTGCCTACCACCTTTTAATGAATTCCCATTTTCCTGAGAGTAAACACCAAAAAATCCTTAATAAGGCATGCAACACCCTCTAAGATTTGGTTCCAGTTCACCTCCCCAGTCCCAACTCATTCAAAGCTGCCCAGGACATCTTCCAGGCTCCTTACGACCACAGGACCTTTGTCTGTATTGTTCCTGCCACCTAATGATCTTTATTTCATTGCCTTTCTCCTCCTTCTTTGAATCACACCCCAAATGTCACTTCACAGTGACACTGTCTGTCCAAACCCCAGACAGAGACAAAGTCCTCCAGTGGATTTTCTCAGCTGAAAGGTGGTATCTTGAGTGGTTAAGGACAAGAACTCTGAAATAAGACTACACAGGTATAGATGTAAGCTTTACCACTTACTACCTGTGTGACCTTGGGGGACTTAACCTCTCTGTGCCTCCATTTTCTCATCTGTGCAATGTAGATAACAATGACTAACACCAATACTTACCTCACAGAGTTATTCTGCAGATTAAATGAGTTACTATTAGAAAGCATTTAGCATCATGGCATGCACAGGGCAAGTGCTATGTAAGTGTTTACTACATCAAATTAATAAACTGTCCCATGCCTGCAGAGAATCTCTCTTGTCTGCAATTATGCATTCATTACTGTAATAATTTGATTATTCACTCTCTCCCCTTCCAGATCAAACACCCTAGGAGTCCAGAGGCATGTCTCCTTGTGCTTCCCACTTACCCTAGGTTCAGGCACAAGAACTGATCTAGGATGGTTTTGCAATAAATATGTTTTTAATTGGTGAAGGAAAACTTAACACACAGCATAAGCTAATGTTTTCCTTGCTTATACCAAGACAGAGAGGCCCCGTCATCCCCTTCTGACTCCCCCAGGTCTTGCAGCAGCCATAACAGCTCTTGCCCTGCCTGGCACACAAATGCAACCATTGCCAATAAGCCCAGCAAACGCCAGGGGTCCCCAGGGACACAGAGCCGGTAATGGGCTCCATGTTGTTTCAGATGTTCCGGACCACAAAGTGATCATGTCTCAGACAATGTCAGCATGGTTAACCCCAAATTCCTCCACTCACTCCACTGCATGCAATTCTTTAAAACATCCTGTGTACCGACCCTCCCCAACCACAACAATCACAGGACGTGAGCCTTAATCACAGAAGAAGAGATTAATTGGGGAGCTGCCTTGAGAGAACCTATGTGCCAGGCCTGCCATCCTCATAATACAGACAATTAGGGCAGCATTGTCACTTGTGTTAGCACAGCAGCAGCAGCAGCCATGGCAAAGTCTCTTCCCCTCCTCTTGAAGGCTCGCAACTTCGCAAGGCTGGAAAGCAGCAAATGAAGAGACCCATGTCAATGGCACTAGCAGAAGAAGGCAGCCATCCCTACACTTAACAGAGAGTGCAGTGAAAGCAACAAACAAAAGCATGGATGCCAAGCAACACTCTAGCCCTTGCAAGCTGTATGACTTTGGGTTACCTGATCCACAATTAGCTGCCTCAGTTTCAACATCTGCAAAGTGACAAAATAGGACCCTATCCACTGTCATATAACCCTTGGCTCTAAACTCACATGTCTCTGAGTAGGAATTTCGTGGGAGCTTATAATCTCTCACATGCATCTTCAGATAACCTGGATGTCTTGTCCAGCCCATTGATGAGCTGTCCGGGTGCTGAAGATACATGGGCACTTAGAGTCACAACCCTTAAGCGTACACACTGTAGAGTTCAACAAGCCTGAGTTAGAGACCCAGCACCTATTGGATAGGTGTCCTAATCTCTCAACTACTCATCTGAAACAAAGGGCAATAATGCATAATTCACGGGACCACTGTGAAGAATAAAGGAAACTGTAAAAAGTATAAAGAAACTGATACAACACCCAGTATATTGCAGTGACTTTATAAATGGGAGATATTAGTGTAAAGATCTCATTGAATGAACTTTATATATCTGCCGTAGAATACCAGGTGTCAGATGAATTTCAACTCCTGAATGAAGGAGATAATATTATCCTATGGAAGAATGCAGCAAGAAAAGTGTGCCCAACACACCTAGCTAATGAGGCTTGCTGTTAAAGAGGAAGTGTCAGAAGGAGGCCTGGGAGGATGAGAGATGGATTAATGTTACAATCGACACATACAGGCCAAGATCATCCATTTGTCTTGCTGAAGACTCACCCTAGGATACTCTGGGAAGAGAAAGGAAGTGAATGATAAAACATCCCACCATGAAAATCTGTTTTAAATTCTCATTATTCTGCCAGTTGACTAAGCCAGGTTGGTTCATCTCAGTTAGGTCATATTCAGGCACATGCTCAGTGATCAAAAAACAGAAGAACCATTCCTTACTCTTCCCAAAATAACACAACAGAGCCACTCTTTGTGGAATTCCTGATTATGCACCCATCCTCTATGCTGCCTGGCATCCTGTGTTCTCTACCACGGCACTGATTACACAAAGCCATCAGAGCCCATTTTCTAATCTATCTCTCACTGGAGCCCAGAAACAGATCCACAGATGCTGTATTCATCAAGACTGTTTTGGGTTGCAAGAGACAGAAACTCAACATTAGCAAGGTTAGGCAAGAGTAGAACGTGATGACTCATGGGATCTATTATGGGGTTGACTATCCAAATCCTGAGTAGGGAAATATTTCAGTTGGGTCTCAAGAACAAATTAAACAAGAGACACAAACACTGCCATGGCCCGTATTCTCTCTTGCTCTCTTTCTTGTTCTTCTTTTCACTCCTCTTTCTGTTCTCACTCTCATCTTTCCTTTTCTATGATAATTAGGTTCATTCTCAATAATGACAGACATGTTTCTTCTAAAAGTTAGAAATTGTGGCCCATGGCAGCTCCCAAGCCTCTCATCTCATAGCTGCTTCTTTCAGAGAAAAATGGCCCCCTCCCAGGCTCAGTTTGAATATCCCCGAGATGGATTCTTATCGGCCAAGCCTGTGCCAGATATACCACTGGAACAACCAATGGTAGGTGGCATGTGTTGTGGAGTAAATAGATATCTGTTTGTATATTAGGGGGAGTATCTATGAACCATGCCAGCTACTGGAAACTGGAAGACACATGATTGAGGTGGAGGGTGTCAGCTACTTAAAATAGGATTCTGTTTCCATAAAAATGACATATGCAAAAAAGAAGTCAAAGAGATGTAAGGTACAGATCCAGCTGGATGCAGGCAGATCTACTAATAGCCTGAAATTATAAATTAAATGTTTGTACACATTATTCTCTCTCACCCTACTGCTTGATAGAAAAACCATGTTTTTGATGGAATTATCAAAGGAATCTATGTATATTGAAGCTTAAAATGAACTTGAGAGGAGGGACTATGTCTTTTTGTCCTTTATCTCCAATACCTAAGATACTGCCTCACACTTCATCTGCTTGATACATATTTCCCAAATGAATAAGTGAAATTGTAGTGAATAAATGAATTAAGTGAACGGAATGAATGAAGTCATACAAGTTCTAGTGCAGGAGATAACGTGTTTCTCTCTCCGTTCATCCAGTTCCAGTCTGACTACTTTGGGTTTTCAGAAAATAAGAGATTCCAGGAAGAGCCCAAGAAACAAGGGTCTTGGTTGGTACAGAGAGCAGCTAACCTCCTTCTTTTACTCTCTCTTTCAACAACAATAATTTGCCATGTAATGAACACTTTGAATATATTGCCAAATTTCATCTGAGGTGGGTATCAAGGTGCCTACCTAGTGAATAGAAAACTAAAGCTTAGAAATGGCATCCTCAAGGTCACAAATAGTAAGTACAGAGCTGGAAACTGAACCCAAGTCTGTCCGATTGCAACGGCATTCTTAACTACCTCTCCACTTCCTTCCTAATAAATCTTTGTCAAGCATCTTAGCAGCAAGTATTCGGCCATGTCCTTTACACAGGCTTTCCTAATCCTCAAGGAACCCAATAAGGTACTAGTATCATTCCTATTTAACAGATGAGGCTATTCCTGCTCATAGAAGTTAAGGTTTCCAAACAAGGATTCAACACCAGCAAACCTCAGAGCCACACTTGATGCCAGCTGTATCCTCCCTGGAAACTGCGCTTTAAATATTGTATTTATAGCTGGAGTGATGGGGGAAGGCAGGATATTACCCTATCTCAATGATTCTCTGAGTTCCTTGCAGATGGCAGACTTAGGTGTTAGCTATCCAGTTACAACCTGGCATCTTGAGTGGTTACTAAACTACATCTGGGTCAAACTGCCTTCATGAGCAAGGCACTCATGTCCCCCATTCCTGGCACAAAACACTTCAACTCTGAGAAAATGCACACCCTTTTCCTTGAGGCTCCTAAAGAACTGACTTACAAAGTCAAACACATTAGAAGCAGAAATTACAGAAGCAATTTTCTTTCCCCAAAACAGCTGCAGCCAAGCCCAGAGATTCCAATTGCACAAAGCAGAGCAGCCGAGTCCCTGCCTTCCTCTTTCTGTGTAAACAGGGCTTAGATGAATGAGAGAGAGTTACAGGTGTGAGTCCTACTCATGGGCTCATGAAGAGAAGCTCCCCAGTAAAAAGACTTGTATTGTCTGGGAATGGGAGAGTTGTGAAAAATCTAAATCCTGACTTGGCCATCTGAGTATTTCTCATGTGTTTTTCCCACATGTCTGGACACCCCTGGGTGGGTGCTCCGGTGAAGGTGGAGAGAGAGAGATGGCCTCAAGCATTCAGACAAATAATTGCTTCTACGCAAGATGCTTGGTTTCTTCTCCCTGCTGAAAACGGACTGTGTGTGAAGTGGAGTGAGGTGAAGGTAAGACGCTGGCCAACTACAGAGTGGGCTTAGGCTAGGGCTGGAGGAACCCCACCCTAAATCCTGTATCCTCCTAAAACACGCATGTCCTCTTGCCCCCTGCTCCAGGGACTCCTCCCCATTCTCATGAAACATTAGGCCCTTCCTGCAAATTCAAAGGGGTGCCCCCTGGAGACAAATCAACCATCATGGAAAAAAAATAGCAAAACTCATTTCATTTGGCAACCAGTGCTTTAGGAAAGACATAAATATTGGATTTGCAACTTTATTTTCCTCCAGAGAGACACTCTGGAGAAAATTAAAACAATGCAAGATTTAATTATTAAAAGCCAAACATTCCTGTACATATTTTCTAGTCCAAAGTTTTTAAAACAAACTCCCAGAGAAGATACATTTTTAATGACTAACTCCCTCCCACCCAGGCTATGTTTTAAACCCTCTTTCCATCATGACTCACCCAGCACAAATGACGGTAGAGCACCAGGGAAATAAGAGGGCAGGTTTCCTGCTAAAGAAGAAGCAAGGCAGTGCTTAGCGAATTGGGGCAATCAACACCTTGAAATCAGCTTGGTTTGAACTATATTTCCACTCTCATCTTCCAGACACACTACATCAGGAAACATGTTTAAACTGGCCAAATTCCTCACCTGTACACATTTTGGTAACTTTCGGAACGTTCAAAGATAAAATCATAAAAAAAAGCAAAAAAAAAAAAAAAAAAAAAGCAACACGGCCGGGAGCCGGGGCTCACGCCTGTAATCCCAGCACTTCAGGAGGCCAAGTCTGGCAGATCAGTTGAGGTCAGGTGTTCAAGACCACCCTGGCCAACATGGTGGAACCCTATCTCTACTAAAAATACAAAAATCAGCTAGGCGAGGTGGCATGCACCTGTAATCCCAGCTACTCAGGAGGTGGAGGCAAGAGAATCACTTGAACCTGGGAGGCAGAGGTTGCAATGAATGGAGATCACGCCACTGCGCTCCAGCCTGGGTGACAGAGCAAGACTCTGTCTCAACAAAAAAGAAAGAGGGCTGGGAGCAGTGGCTCAAGCCTATAATCCCAGCACTTTGGGAGGCCGAGATGGGCGGATCACAAGGTCAGGAGATCGAGACCATCCTGACTAACACGGTGAAACCCCATCTCTACTAAAAAGAATACAAAAAACTAGCCAGGCGTGGTAGCAGGCGCCTGTAGTCCTAGCTACTCGGGAGGCTAAGGCAGGAGAATGGCATGAACCTGGGAGGTGGAGCTTGCAGTGAGCTGACATCCGGCTACCGCACTCCAGCCTGGGAGACAGGGAGACAGAGCGAGACTCTGTCTCAAAAAAAAAGAAAAAAGAAAGAAAGAAAAAAAGTAACATGATAAATTCATGCATCTGAGAAACGTTTATCAGGCACCTATTGTGTTTCCGCTGAACTGTTCTAGGCACTAGGGATATGATGATAAGTAAAGCCAAGAGGCCTCGCACACAGATACTGAGTCCCAGGTGAATGACAGAGTGATCTTGTCATCCCGAAAAGCCCACCTGCTTCGCTTCTGTCATCCCCTTGTTGGGATGATCAGAGGTCCTATGAGTCAGGTCTCATCTCTTTCTCTCCTCATTGCTCAGTCACTTAATAATCCTACAATGATTATCAGATGCCTCCTCTCTGTCTTTGAATGTTTCTTTCTTAGCTGTTAGTCCAAAAAACAAATTGTGTGTACTAATGTCAATGTTTTGCTGGTGATTACAGAGGTCATTAAAAGCTGAGAGATCCTTGCTTCAGCCCAGGAGTTGGAAACCAGCCTGGGCAATGTAATGATAACCCCATCTCTGCAAAAAATTAAAAAATTATCTGGGCATGGTGGTGCATGCCTATAGTCCCAGCTACTCAGGAGGCTGAGGTGGGAAGATAGCTTTAGCCCAGGAGTTCGAGGTTGCAGTGATCAAGGATCATGCCACTGCACCCTAGCCTGGACAAGGTAGCAAGACCCTGTCTGAAACTAAAAAAACAAAAACAAATCTAAGAGATCTATTAACATGATAGGTGCTGGTTTTGGTGCTGATGGAAAGAATATGGAGCATGATGTGAGACAGGAAGACAGCCTTCAAGGACAAAGATCAAAGGTTGCAGGAACCAAATGATTTATTTTACCCTATCTTTACTAATAATTTGGCCTACTCCTCAATGACATATGATGTGTGGTTACATATTTGGTTTTGCAAAATGGATACCATTGGGCCAAAAATGGGCTGGAAGAAGAGATTCTGGGTAGAAGAGATGATCTACACATGTGCCCTTGGGGATGAGCAAGTTTTCCCACTGCCTCATTCCCATATGACTTTTTGGTTGAAGAAGGGTAGTTAAATCCCCATGATGTAAGAAGCCAGATAAGTCTCAGTCCTAATTCAAATTACCCCATGTTTCCAAAAGTTCCTAACAACTCAAAGGGGGTCCTGGCACTGGTCAACTCACCCTGTCATTATATGTGCTGCCAGAGCATACACAGTAACCTGATCAAGCTGAGGATGGAGTTGAGGGGTCCTGGGAGAGCCGCCCAAAATATAAGTAGAGCCAAATGGAACCCTAGCCACCTCAGAACGTCTTAAAAACTCAAGTAGTTGGCTACTTCCACTCAACTTGAGATCCAGTGCATTAAAAGCAACTTAAAATAACTTGAGGGAAGAAGGGTAAATAAACCAGGGATGATTTATCTCTGAGGAATAACAGTGTGACTGCTGAATAATTACATGCACCAATCTTTATTAGTATGCAAAGTAGCTGGGCCTGGTTGGCTCCCAGCACTGCTCAAAGGACAAAAAGCCAACAGAGCTGTGCACATTCTAATAAATCACACCCCACCACCCCCTGTGTGTTGTGGTGACCCCCAGACCCCCAGGGCCTCTCTGTGTGCTACTCTTCTCTGAGAGATAAGCAGCGAGTACTTAATTTCTACCTTCTAGTGATGGATTAGGCTCCAGAGTTCCTCCAGAGGAGTTTGGTTGGGGCTTCTCTTTGCATAAGTTTTATCCAAATTATTACTGTTTTATCCAGCAGCTTCTGCAACTGTGATTCCTGTCCTCCTCCATCTGGAGTACTAAATGTCTCTGCATTTGGGACCTCACCTCTTCTTGCCATGTCCTCAGTGGACATGCCCCAAGTCTTCTGTACTGGCCCAACAAGCAGTTCAAGGTGGCTAATAAGAACTTAGAAACCTCACCAGGTCAATCCAAGACACCATTCAGCTTGCTCTAATCTCTGAAGGCAGAACAGATCTGAGCATCCATGTAAGGATTTGAGGGTGCTTAACCTGGGCATAATAATAATAATAATAATAATAATAATAATAATGGCAATAGTTCACATAATGATTAGTGTAAATTTTGAGTATGCTAAGCACCTTTGTAAGCCATGCATACACTGCATGTCATCTATAACATGGAGATAATAACATCCCTACATCATGGGTTGCATATTAAATATGTAGACATATATATTCACACATGTAAATACATATGCACATACATATACACACATAAATACACACACACGTTTGACACTTATGGAAAAAAACATATGCAATAAAGACATTCTCCCCAGTTTATAAATGAGAAAACTGGGCTCAGAGAGTTAAGTAACCTATTCAGTGGCTACACTGAAACCCAAACGCAAGCATCCTGACACAAGAGTCTATGCATTAACCTCTCCACTAAAACATCTGTGCACTAAAAATCTTTAAAAAGGCTTCCACGGCTCATAGGATTGAGACCAAAATCCTTCGAAGGATATACGAGGATGGTCTGTGATATTTGAACCCCGGCTTTGCCTCGTGACACTCCCAGTTTGCCCTCTGGGCTCCAGTTCTCCTAGTCGTCTGCCGACCTTCTAATGAACCAAACTCCATCCCAACTCAGAGGCTTTGCTCCTCTCCCTAAGCAGCTCTTCCCTGCCCTCTTTGCATGGCCAATTCTTATACATATTTCAAAAAGCCTTGGTTCAAATATCATATACTCCAGAAAGCCTTTTCCCAATGCCCCTACCCCATACTCAGCTCCATGCCCCTGTGTTATGCGTCCTGTAATATCTCAGAGTATCCTGTGCCTCTCTTTCATAACAAAGTTGCAATTACATAGGATCATTTGCTCCATATCCCTCTCATGCCTTAGACTGTAAATGCCATGTGGGCAAAGACCCGGCATCTTTTTCATCATCTTCTTAGTGCCTAGCATCAACTCCAGCACACAGGACATACTTAGTAACTATTTACCAGATGACACAATGGAAGGGAAGCTTTAAGAGACATCATGATGCACATGGCAGAGTCTTGAAGTTTGTCACATAGTAACACATACAGTAAGATGAAAGTATCCCCTCTTCCCCATATTCACAACCAGCAAGACCATTCTTATGGGCATAGAGGGTGTTACCTAAAAACATGAGCATTTACTAAACTTAGTTCCACAACACACACTGTGAAGATCACTATTTGCCAGCCCCCAAACAGCAGGTTCATGCATCTCAATCTGCTCCCCAAAGGTTTTATCAGTCAACACCATTATGAACCCCATTTTACAGATGGGTCAATTGACACTCATAGACTGTTACATTCATTGAGGTTATAGAAGCTTATTGTTGAAATAGACCTCAATGATGTGCAAAAACAACCAGGGAGGTTTAAAATCCTCTCTCGAACCTTGTTCCTCTCCAGGGATATTAGGGGAAAGTTGTTGGAATGCTTCAGACATCTGCACACCAATTATCCTTTAGTTTCCCCGCTGGCCTAGCTAATTGATGAGAAGGTGATATGGTTTGGATTTGTGCCCCCACCCAAATGTCATGACAAATTGAAGGAGTGACCTGGTGGGAGGTGACTGGATCATGGGGGTGGATTTCTGCCTTGCTGTTATCTTATGACAGTGAATGAGTTCTCACGAGATCTGATGGTTTAAAAGTATGTGGCACATCCCCTTTTGCTCTGTCTCCTGCCGGCATGCGAAGAAGAGGCTTGCTTCCCATTCACCTTCTGCCATAATCGTAAGGGTCCTGAGGCCTCCCAGTCATGCCTCCTGTTAAGCCTGTGGAACTAGGAGTCAATTAAACCTCTTTTCTTCATAAATTACCCATTCTCAGGTAGTTGTTTACAGCAGTGTGAGAATGGGCTAAAGACTTCTCTGCCAATTCCCCACCTCCTCCTCACTGATGGCTACTTATGGCTAGATTTCTCTTCATTCCATCAACACGTGTCTACTGAGCTCTCACTTTCTACCAGGCATTCTTCTAGACACTGAAAGAACAGGAGGAAACAAGACAGAGGTCTCCATTCTCCTAGAGTTTACATTGTGTGGAAGAATTTAGCAAACCCTCTACTAGAGATAAATTAGAAAGCTAAGACCATTCAAAATGCCCATTTAAACTGAAAGTCCAGGAAGCCTGAACTGGCCTGATGAATGTCCAGATGACCGATTTTTCAACGATGTCAAGGACAACAAATGGCTCTGGTAAGATGGTCATCGAAGGTCCTCCACCTTGGCCAGGCATGATGGCTCACACCAGTAATCCCAGCACTTTGAGAGGCTGAGGCAGGCAGATTGTTTTATGCCAGGAGTTTGAGGCCAGCCTGGGCAACATGACAAAACCCTGTCCCTACCAAAAAAGTACAAAAAAAAATTAGCCAGGTGTGGTGGGAGTGTGTGCCTGGAGCCCCAGCTACTGAAGAGAATGGCTTGAGTCCAGGAGGGAGAGGTAGCAGTCAGCTGAGGTAGTGCTACTGCATCCCAGAAAAAAAAAATCTTCCATCCTGTGCACATGTAGGAAGGTGGATCTCTGTGATCTCTACAAACCTGGCTGGAGAGCACTCCTTTGAGACAAGCTTGAGGCATTACAATGTGTTCTCCCAAGAAGCCCCTTAACTCTACAAGCAAAAGAAACTTTCACATGATTTCCTTTTGTATTTGTTTGCATTACATTGGATTTCAGGATCTTCGTAACCTGTTATGCTGTATTTTAGCTTCAAGTATCAAGAAACAGTCTCCAAAGCTGAGACAGCATAGTCTGGCAGAAGAGGCCAGCAATTAGCCAATAATATAATGCAAGAAACAGATCACACAGATTTAAGATTGATTCATTCGGTCCAGAATCTTTAACAATAAACAAACCCTTTCTGGGCTCATCAGGGCAAAAAGAAATGGGGAGGAGAGACTATTAAAAGAAGAAAAATCTAGATCAAGAACACAGCATATTTGCAGTGAACATCCCCTGTTTTTGCCTGCCCAGTGTCAGTGTCAGTGGAGTGGACATGTGACCTACAACTGGCCAACCTATGACTGGTTCACGAATGGGCATGGGACCCAAATTGAGATCATAGGAAGGATAACTGAAGAATACATCCACAGTGCACTAAAGAAGGGCAAAAATAAAAGAAGAGTAAGTAAGAAACAAGAAGGAGTGAGAAGCTCCAACATGCATCTAATTGGAGTCCCAGAAGTGAACAAAAACAATAACAGAACTGAAAAAAATTGAAGACATCATTATGGAGAATTTTCCAGAGTTGAGAACACATTGTTTCTCTGAAAGTTCCAACCAGGATAAATGAAATGTCTACCTAGATACATCACAGTGAAACTACATAACCAAAAGAATTGTAAAAATCTTAAATGCTGGCATAGAAGAAAATATTATTGCCTATAAAGAAAGACACATAGACTCAATGAACAGCTTTCATGAGGAATGTGAGCCATTGGAATAACAGGAGAAATAACTATGAATCTAATATTTTAGATACACTTGCTGTGATTCCAGAGAGAAGGCAACACAAAGATGTCTGTAGATATAGAAAGACCAAGATGCATTACCACTCACTAACCCTTGCCAAAAAAATCGTCGAAGTGGGCTTTTGAATAAAGATAATAAATACTGAGGCATATAAGAAATTCAGCACATAAATTGATCAAATAGTTTGCATTCTTTTTAAATGCCGACTTCAAATAACTATTTCACAAATATTAAACTAAAATTTCAGTTAATAAAACCAGAACACGGGATGGGCGCGGTAGCTCACGCCTGTAATCCCAGCACTTTGGGAGGCCAAGGCAGGCAGATCATGAGGTCAGGAGATCGAGATCATCCTGGCTAACATGGTGAAACCCCATCTCTACTAAAAATACAAAAAATTAGCTGGGCGTGGTGGCAGGTGCCTGTAGTCCCAGCTACTCGGGAGGCTGAGGCAAGAGAATGGTGTGAACCCGGGAGGCGGAGCTTGCAGTGAGCGCAGATCGCATCCCCGCACTCCAACCTGGGCGACAGAGCAAGACTCCGTCTCAAAAATAAATAAATGAATAAAAAATAAAGCCAGAACACAAAGATAATGTCTGCTAACATCCATGCCATCGTATCATGAAGGATTTCTCAACCTTGGCATTGTTGGTATTTTGGGTAGGATAATTCTGTACAGTGAAGGGCTGTCCTGTGCATTGCAGGATGCAATATAGTTGTATTCTATCCTCTAGATGCCAGTGGCACACCCCACCCCAGAGCTGACAACCAAAAATGTCTACCCAGAGCTGACAACCAAAAATGTTTCTTAACTGGAGGCAATTTTGCCCCCAAGTGGACATTTGGCAATTAGTCCAATAGTCATATGGTCCAAAGCTCTCTATCTAAAACATCCCCTTGGGGACAAAATTGCCTCCAGTTAAGCAAGCTATTGTCTCCAAACCAGTGTAGAACATAGAACAAATAAACTAAACTTTATTGATCCAAGAGAAGGAGTGAAAAAAAAAGGGAAACGTTAAGGGAAAATATAGTTAAAAAATAAGATAGTTTTTAAAAGTCTAAATATATCCATATCACAATATATGTAAACACTTCAATTTACTTTTTAAAAGACTGAGGTGATATTAACTGCATAGAAAACCGACATCCCTTTGGGAGGCCAAGGCAGATGGATCACAAGGTCAGGAGTTCGAGACCAACCTGGCCAATATGGTGAAACCTCATCTCTACTAAAAAGACAAAAATTAGCTGGGTGTAATGGCATGCGCCTGTAGTCCCAGTTGCTTGGGAGGCTGAGGCAGAAGAATCGCTTGAATCCGGGAGGTAGAGGTTGCAGTGAGCTGAGATCGCACTATTGCACCCCAGCCTGGGCAACAGAGCAAGACTCCGTCTCAAAAAAAAAAAAAAATCTAACCAGGTGCTGTTTATAAGAGAGATATCTAAAACCAAGCTACACAGATGGATGGGAAAGAAAGAAACAGGAAAACAAAGACATCGCAATACAGATGCTACACAAAATAAAGCGGATGTAGCTATAACGCAAT
The DNA here is from genome assembly GCF_049350105.2 of Macaca mulatta. NCBI lineage: Eukaryota > Metazoa > Chordata > Mammalia > Primates > Cercopithecidae > Macaca > Macaca mulatta. The sequence continues at coordinate 6,979,151 of NC_133425.1, read as the reverse complement.
CTTTAGTAAACAAAATTTTAAAAACAAAGTATTCAAGGTTCATTCATGGTGAAGCCTGTGTCAGTACCTCATTCCTTTTCATGAACAAATGACTTTGTGTTGTATGGACATATGTTTTGATCATTCATCAGTTGATAGACATTTGGGTTGCTTCCAACTTTTGGCCCTGGTGAACAGTATTGGTACAGACATTCAACTCTATGTTTTTGTTTGAACGCCTTGTGGATGTTTGAACATCTTTTGGATGTATACTCAGGAGTGGAAGTGCTGGGTCATACAATAGTTTTGTTTAGATATAGTTTTAATATCAAAAAAATAATTATAAAGCAGCTCTGTACAAAAAACAAAAACTAGTATATTACATTTACAGTTTTCTAGAAAAACTTAAATTACCAAAATTGACTCAAGAAAAAGTAAGGAAACTACAATAAGCCAATAACCATAAAATAAATAGAAGTAATGATCAAAGTTGCCTTTTCTGTCTAATATACACACCCCAAAAGCAAAAAATTACAGGTAAATTTTACCAAATTTTCAAGGAAAAGGTAACCTTCTACCTTATATAATTTTTTTCAGTGAATATAAAAAGAAAGACATGACTCACTGGGGGTAGCATTACCTTAGTAACAAAATCAAATGAGAACAGTATAAGAAGAGAAAATTATAAACCATTCTCACTCATCAACACAGATGTAAAAATCTCAAATAAAGCACTTTCCAGTGGGATTCATCAGAGTCTAAAAATAATAATATATCATGATCAAATAACGTTGAGTCCAAAAATCCAATAACAATTCAAAACCAGAACTCCTATTAACATAATTCACCATATTAAAAGATTAAGAGGGAGAGCATGTAATAATAATTTATGAAGACCAGGCATTTCATAAAACTTAATACCTACTCATTATAAAAGCCCTTATCAAACTTGGAGAACTCAGGGAACTTTCTTAACCTATTATGGTTATCTACCAAAGCCTATTGCAAAGCATCATGCTTAAAGTTGAAACGATAGATGGACTCCCACTAATGTCAGGGACAGAAACAGGCAGATCACAAAGTCAGGAGTCCAAGACCAGCCTGGCCAAATACCCCTTCTCTACTAAAACCACAAAAATTAGCCAGGCGTGGTAGCGCACACCTGTAGTCCTTGCCCTTGGGAGGCTGAGGCAGAAGAATCACTTGAACCTGGGAGGTAGAGTTTGCAGTGAGCCAAGATCATGCCACTACACTCCAGCCTGGGTAACAGAGCGAGACTCTTGTCTCAAAGAAAAAAAGAAAGAAAAAGAAAGAAAAGAAAAAGAAAAACCCACAATTACTGCCTTTATTCATCATTGTTCTCTTGGTCCTCTAGCTAATGCAACAGGCAATAAAGATGGCATCTATATAATATATAAACATATATATAACACTATATATTATAGATAACATATATGTTACATATTATTCATATTATATATGAGTTTTATATATCTATGAACTATATAGTTTTCCTATATAGAGATGTAGATGCTTTATTTATTTAGGTTAGAAAGAGAGAGCCAAAACAGTCTTGACAAACGACGTGAATACCATAAATAGAACATCTAAGATCTACAACGAAAAGTATTAGGATTATTAAGAGTTTAGTAAGACTGCTGAATAATCAACATGTAAAAATTAATATTATATCCAGAAATAAACAATCCAAAATTATATGAGAAAATACTATCCCATTCACGTAGCACAAAATTCTAAGTTATCTACAAATATGTGCACCTGTACTCACAGCTACTTGGGAGGCTGAGGCATGAGAACTGCTTGAACCCAGGAGGCAAAGGATGCAGTGAGCCAAGACTGTGCCACTGCACTCCAGCCTGGGCAAGGGAATGAGACTCGGTCTCAAAAAACAAAACAAAACAAAAACTTCTATGTCTCTGTGCATATGTATGTGTATAGAAAGAAAGAGAGAAGATATGTAAGATAGATAATTTATACATAATTTAAATATATAAATCAAAGATATAAAATACAGATTATAGACAGACATGAAGAAAGTCTTCAAAAATGGTAAGACACACTGTATTCATAGATGGGAAGTCAATATCATAAGAATGTAAACTCTCCTCAAGTATTTAAATTCCATGCAATTTGTATCAAAATTATAATAATTATTTTCATCCAATTTTAATACACTGATCTTTAAATTCACATAGAGGTGAAAAGGACTACGAATAGTAAAGCTTCAGAGCATTGTGGAGATAGTTTTAGAAACATCTGGTAAATCTGAAAATGCACACAGCCTTGGATCACACAATTTTATTCCTACATACTTAGTCAAAGGACAAGGAAGCAAGTTCACAGATACTTCTTACAGTCTTGAATAAGTGAAAATATATAAATAACCTGAATGTCCATTAAATTCTGCTGTAATCATACAGGGAGATATTATACAGAAGTTACAAGGAATAAACTGGCATTACATGTGAAAACACAGATGCATGAGATACTGAGATACCCTGTTTTGCCTATGGATTCATAAATATTTACAAAATACCTATGGGAATAATAGTTCTGGCAGCAAAGGAAGAAAATGAAAATGGGAGAAGGTACCCAGGGGCATCAACCCTTTCATAGATTTTAAAATATTTACAAATTCTGAAGCAAATATAAAATAACATTAAAACATAATAATGCTAAAAGGTGAGTACAGGAGGTTCATTATATTCTTCTTTGTAATTTTCTGCTAGAATTTCCCACTTTCTGGATTTGGCTATTTGTATCCAAATCCAAAACCATGTTTGATATTTTCCTCTAATCCTCATATGCCCTGTAACTGTAACTAGATCTAGAAGTTTGATTGGATTTAGGGGCCATTTCTTTTCTTATGGATTTTTTATTGCATATATGTAAGGTATACAACATGATGTTCTGATCTACATATATATGCATAGTGAATGATTACTACCTGTGAGTAAATAAACATATCTATTACATTCTACAGGTACCTCCTTTCCTTTAGAAGAGCACCTAAATTTTCAATATACAATACTATTAAGTATTGTAAGTATTAAGTCCTGTGCTGTACATTAGATCCTTAGATTTAGGCATCCTAATTCCAAGCGTAGGTCAAAGGGTACAAATGTGCAATTTCTTTTTTTTTTCAGCAAGACCACTTCAGGGTGGTACTTGGTATTACCAATGACTGCATCACATAAGAAGGTGCGTAACGCCTGATTTTCCAAGTTTTAGCAATGCTAAGATTGACCAATCAGTTCGACTGGCATCATACCATCCATCCACCATCAAATTCCCCATCCACCTTTCGCCTAGTGGTTTTCATAGCTATTGATCCTGATTGCCTAGCTTCATTATTCATTAAGGGCTGCAAAATCGTGTTTTTTTAGTGATTCTAAGTGACTTCTAAGCAATGTACCATCCTGCTTGCTCTCATTGCTGTGGCTCTTTCCTGAAGAACTTTTCCTTATAAAATATTTGCCCTGATATATAAAAACGTAATGATTATTGAGTTCGATGATGAGTACCCAGGGACTTCTTATACTATCCACTCCACTTTTAACGTGTTTGAATATTTCTATCATAAAGTGAAAAATTAAAAACAAACAAATAAAAATTTAAATGCATAGTGAAAAAAAAAACTAAAAGGAAATACCCCAAATATCTTACCATAATTTATGTCAAGGTTGTAGGACTACAGGTGACATTTACATACTGTTGTGTTTCCAAATTTACCAAGAAAAACATGGATTACTGTTAGTCTCTTGGTAATCTCAAGTCCCATGGTGTTAAATGCCATCTATATTCCGATAGCTTCCACACCCTCACCCTTAATCCAACCTCCTTTCTAAATTCCACAACCATAACTATGTAAACACTACTCAATAGACATTTTATATCTAAAATGTCCAAAACAGAATTCCTGCTTTCACTGTCTCTCCGAAATCTGTTCTCTTCTACCATTTCCCCATCGCTCCAATTGCACAAGCAAAACAAAAACAAAAACAAATGCAACTCCCCAAAAAAGGAAAATCAAGCAGAAGAGCAGAATGGTGTGATGATAGTGGGATTGGGAGCTTGTGAGTGGTCTACTTTAAATCAGGAGTCAGGGCTAGTCTCCCTAAGAGGTATCGTTGGAAACAACTGACTGAGCAAAGCCCTCAGGAAGGAGTGCATCAAGCACAGACAACCCAAACCCCAGCACAGTGCAGATCTCAGAGTGTGGAACAGGAAAAGCTAGAGTACAGCCAGGCAGCGGCTGGGTACCGTCAAGCTCTTGGTAGAATTGGAGACCAGCTGCCCATCCAAATCACCCCAGAAATGCCTACCGATTTCACATACCAAGTGGGTATCATTCAGAAGTCTGTGTTCATGAAGTTACAGAACCGAAATCACTCAGGAAATCACAGCTGCTGCCCCACTGAGTAGATGGAAGGCAGAAAACCTGAAAATCCTCAATAATGGATCACAGTATCTCTATAATAACAAGGTAAAACAGTGATAATTAAATGACTTTAGCAGTGTGTCAAGATGAAGGATAACAGTCTTGGAAAATGAGGCTGGTAAATCAGGCTGGTAAACCCCTCAGGCTTGCACACATACCCCAGTTAGGGTGTGAAAAATGCAGAATGCAAAATCCCTGGCCACACATTCTGGTTTAGCACAATGTTCGTTCCCATCCTATTAGGGTTACTTCTGAGCCAAGCACAGCTGGGCTTTCTTTTCAACTCTGAGGCAAAATGAGAGCTAAGCTCAAATTTATCTCACTTACTCAGTACTTTACTCTGATGCCCCCAAGGTCTGTGCTAGACGCTAGCAATAGAGAGACAAGATATCCACTCTAACTGGGGAAAATGGGTAACATGAGGCCACTGTCACCTGTGACGAGGTGGGGGACTGAGGCAGCCCAGAAGACAGTCCTCTAACTGAACTCCAACCTTCTCTAGATCAGGAAAACTGTCACGAAAAGACAGTACTTGAGCTGAGTTTGAGGAGTGAAAAGTTGCCTACTTATAAGAAGGGAGAGGAAGGAATTCCAGGCAAAAGGCATCACATAGCCAGGTTTCATCTTGGACAGAATGGGAAAGAGGGAGTCACTGTAGGTGACATTTAAGGTTATTTAATTTAACTGGCATCAAAAGTTCTGGAACCAAGATTCTCATTGCGTCTTTCACAAACACCCACACTCAAATCCATCACCACCCACCTTCCATAGCAGCATGATTGAAAGAAGGGCCTGACCTGCAGGGAAGAATTTTCTCCTTCCCCCAACATATAATGAGTTTTTTAACCTTTTTTTGTACCACAAGTATTATGTATAAGAAAAAAAAAAAGAATAGGCAAAACAGAATAAAATAAAATTGGTCCCATTTACCCTACTTAGGCGTAGCCATTGCAGTGTTTTGATTCAGAGTTTCAGATATTTTGGGGTTTTTTTGGTCTGCCTAAATATGCTTTTAAAATAGAGTCATACTATTTGTAAACGAGAAATCATTTCATTTTAATGCAAAGGTCTATAATTTGGATGGTTTCCAAGCCTCATCACCCACCGTTTTCATCTCCGACTTATGAAGTTAGGTCAGGAAAGGGTTAAAGGGTCCATGGGCAGGAGAGAAGAGATGTATCATCTCAGGGAAGAGAAAGCAACAGAAGGGTTGTATGCTTAACAATTCGCACCAGGATGAATACACCCACGTCTGTCCACTCAGCTCTCTTCCATAGCAACCAGAATACTGCCTTCTCCAGGAGATAAAAACTTCCATGCTTACATGGATGCAGCTGGAAACCATCATTCTCAACAAACTATTGCAAGAACAGAAAACCATACACCGCATGTTCTCACTCATAGGTGGGAACTGAACAATGAGATCACTTGGACTCGGGAAGGGGAACATCACACACCGGGGCCTATTATGGGGAAGGGGGAGGGAGCAGGGATTGCACTGGGAGTTATACCTGATGTAAATGACGAGTTGATGGGTGCTGACGAGTTGATGGGTGCAGCACACCAACATGGCACAAGTATACATATGTAACAAACCTGCACGTTATGCACATGTACCCTAGAACTTAAAGTATAATAATAATAATAGTAATAATAATAATAATAAAACACCTTCAGTTGACATCCAGAGCTGGGGAGAAGCTGGGAAAATACTGAATTGTGCACTGAGTCCAGATGTTTGCAAAGCTGTGTATACATGCTTCTCTCTTGGAACATACTCATAAGTGTTCTCCCAGCTAAGCTGCGTGTGCCACGTCTTCACCTTTGATACCTCTTTGTTCAACTTGCCTTCCAGGTACGGTCTCACTTCTTTCTTACTCAGCTTCCAGATGAGCACATCCCTCTTGCCTGGACTCTGTGCACTTTCCTGTTCGGTGGGGGGTGTGTCCTGATGATCCCAGCAGGTTAGATGGCTTGAATTCTCAACAAACCAGGTACAAAAAGAATCACCAGATGAGGCACTGAACTCCCCAGCCAGGGATTCTGGTCCCTCTGTAGAAGTGTGTACGTACTCACCTCCTGCATTACTCTTCTATTGCTGCATAACAAATCTTCACAAACTCAGAAGCTTAAAACAACACTAAATAGATGGATTACGAGGCCAGGGTACAGCAGAACTGGACTTTCTCTACTCAGGGTCTTCACCAGGCTGCAACTCAGGTGCTCCTTGGAGCTATAATACACAGAGGCTCAGTTGGGGAAGATCCACTTCAAGTCTTTTCCAGTGGTTAGCAGAACTCATCTTCTTGCAGCTGTGTGACCAAGGTCCCCTTTTTCTTGGTGGCTACTGGCCAGAGACCACGCTCAACTCCTGGAGGCTGCCTGCACAGGTTCCTTGACATGTTGCCTCTTCCACAGTGTTTTCTCACAACATGGCATCTTGCTTCTTTAAAGCCAACAAATGGAGCTTCTATGTATCTGCTAACAGTGACACACAAACACACGCACACACACACACACACACACAAGACAGTCCCTGTTATGTGTGGGTTCAGTATGTGTGAATTTGCCTAGTTTATTAAAGTTACTAAAGTTTATTCATAGCCCTCAAATCAATAACCACAACACTTTCCAAGTTATTTGGGGATGTGCACAGAATGGCAAAAACAAAAAAGAGTAACCAAACGTGCACATTCTTAGCAGAGGTGAAGAATGTGACACTCAGCCTTCATGTTACGTGTCTCACAGCGAGATGACCACAAAGTGGAGGGGTGCAGTACAGGGGAGTGCAAGAAGCTCTGGCTTGAATTCCAACTGGATGGGGATTGAATCCCAACTCTGTCACCTGTTGGTGGGACAGTCTCAGACAAATCAAGCACTTCTGAACCTAGTTTCCTCTTTTGTAAAATAAAGAAAAGAGAATGTTTTCGGGATTTAAGATTACAATCTATGTGAGATATACAGGTTGAGCACCCCTCATCTGAAAACGTGACATCCACAATTTCCCAAAATCTGAAACTCCTTGAGCACCAACATGACTCTCCAAGGAAATGCTCATTGGAGCATTTCAGATTTTTGGATTACAGATGCTCAACTGATAAGTATAATGCAAAATATTCAAAAATTTGAAGAAATTCAAAGTCTGAAATCTTCTAGTCCTAGGCATTTTGGATAAGTAATACTCAACCTGTACACACACACACAAATATGTACATATTTCAAAAGTTGCCATGAACATTGAATTAACAAATATTCAACCACTGATTCAAGCTGTGCCATCCCAAGAGCACACACTGCCCTAGTGGACAAATGGTCTACCAGCTGCATGGCTCTATGCAACACTCCAATGCATCTTGCCTCAGCACAGATCAGGCAGAGACTACCAGCTTCCCAGGGTCTTTGTACTGCAGACAATGTTTCTGTTTCATGACTAATATCCCTATCCTGAATTGCTCTGGGTTCGTTGGTTGCAGGCAACAGAAACTAATGATGGAAATTATGCAAAACAGAAAATTTATTACAAAGATGTTGAGGAGCTCAGAAAACATCACGGAAAACTTAACAACCATCTCTGAGCCTCCAAATAACTAGACCTATCGGACAGCCTCTTCGGAGAGCTACAGTCAAGGTGAATAAGCTCATACTATTTCCATCTCTGTGTCATTGTACTCAAAATTTTGTTCTTGGAGAAAGAGGATGATTGGGCTGCATTGAATCACTGGCTCTCCCTTCTTGGGAAATATGGGGCCACTTTACAGTCTCTCTGAAACTGCCACCTACTGGGAATGAGCGGTTCCCCAAACAAGGCTTTTGTTGGCGTAAGGAGAAATAAAAACTGGGCATGTAAAAACAACGGAAGTGCACTCTATACTCATCAGGAAATTTCAGCCTAGGCATGGTCAGGGTTCACATCCAATTCAGGAGAACACAGCTTCTTAGAGAAAGAGATACACCCCACCCCCCAACATCAGTTTCCTTTCTCCACCCATTCGTTCGAAAATTACTCATTTAATGTCAGTCACGTGCTAAATCTTCTGTTAAGATTTTGGAATTCAGAGGGAAGTAAAATTGAGTCCTTGCCCTCAAATCCTTCAAAATCTGATGGGAAAGGTTTGTTTCTTTGTTTGTTTGTTTTCAAGCAGACTGGCAACAACAGAAGTCAGTGTTGCATGGACTGAGTGCCTCCATCATGCCAGGCGTTATGCTAAAAGCATTGCATACAGTATTTCGTCCAATTCTGCCATCATGGTGGGGTAGGTAGTGGCTATCCTGTTTGTAGAGCTGTAAACAGATTCACTGAGCCCCAAGAGATGGGTAGACAGTGGCCCAAATCCTTCTCAAGGTCATCGCTGGCTTTTGGGAGTTCTACACTGAGGAGTGTTCCTTTCAGGAGAGGATGCAACCCATGACGTAGAAGCACTTTGTTGGCATCGATGATGCTGAGATGACAATAACATGCATTCCGACGGAGCTGACAGATGACTCTCGACACCGCATGCCTTTTCATTCGTTAAATATGTGATACCATTACATGAAAACCAAGACTCCGTTTCAGGGAAAATAAAACCAACCAGGGTGTCTTCATTGGGATGACCTCACTGGCCTCTCAGGCCATACTCTCCTCTCCCTGACCACTGTCCAGCTCTCCTTCAGCTTCACAAGCACACTCAGGTCTCTTCCACTGCAATGTTTAGGCAATCGCCGTTCCGGGTGCAAGCAGCACTCCCCTGCTGTCTCTCTGCATGACCGTGCTCTAACTTTACAGGTCAATACTTCAGAGAGACCTTCCTGGACTATCCTGTTCCATCATTCCCATAGCAACCAGTTCATTCCCTTCCCTGTGGTTACCATAAGACACAACTTATTTATAAATGTGTTCCTTCATATTTTGTCATATTTCTCGTTAAAATGATTGATCTAAGACCAAAGAACTTGTCCCTATCGTTCTCTATTGTATTCCTTGTTTCTAAAAGGTTCCTGGGACATAACAGTTCAAAAATATATATCTGACGTATGAACGACTGAATAAGTGAATGTGACCATAATGCAGAAATTCCGTAAGAAAAGCTTTGTCCTGAGAGGTCTCTGGTCTCTGCAGAGGACAAAGAGAAATATTCTAAGGTCCCAAAAATTCTTTCCTGGTATGCCACATAAGACCTCCTATTCAGTTCAGTGTAATATTTCCCATATACCAGACAATCTTTCTTTAGGATTCCACAGAAATTTGAGCAGTCAACTAGTCCTATCTTCCGCTTTCCCCACCCTCATCACCAAATTTACAACTCCCACAATCACAGTTACCGTTTACCAATTGCCTCCCGTAACCCAGGCACTGTACTATGCTCTGCATATGTTATCTGACTCTGTGTAACAACCCTTGCCAGGTAGGCATTATGATACCCACATTACCAGCAGGTAACTTGTAAATGATGTGCTCAAAGCCTCACAATCGTAAGTGATGCAGCTGAGATAAGCAATCCTTAATGAGTGCCATAGTTAGCACCACTTGGGTGGCTTCCCTCACCACAATTCCAGTTCTCTGGACGTGACCATGACATCCAGAGTTGAATCTCCAAGTGCCATGTTTGTGTTATATAACCAACCCTCCTGACCTCGGCTTATTGGTTCAAAGTTAGGTAACTGACGCAAGACGTCAAAATAAAATCCTGCCTTGGATTTTGTTTCTTTTTTTAACCAAGAGAAGAGATGGGTTGACATTTGGTAGGTAGAGCTGTGAGGGCTGAGCCCCTGTCGTTAGTGGCCACATTCCCCATAGTTAGTTTAGAGACTGAAACTCAATACCAGGAGAAGCAGAGATGAGAGACAGTAGAAGAGAGTCCTGGAAAATGCCAAGTCTCTAGTTCTAGTTTTCTTAAAGACCTAGAGGCTCCACTCCACTATCTCAGGTTACTTGGAATGTCCTGACATGTCTCCAATAAATTCTCCTTTCTGTCTGAGTTTATTTTAATTGTCTTTGCCATTATGTCACCCAAAATGTCTCATTATTTTACATGTGAGATGCTGAGTAGGTAATGAATTTCTCTTTAGTGTAATCCAGTTCAGGCCATCAACCATCCAGTTCATTTTGGGGCCAGACCATGCAGTATCTCAGAGCTGAGGAGGAAAGGGAAGATCCTGGACATCTGGGAGATGCAAGAACCACCTCTCTGTATTCTTACAAACAGGAAATGCATGGTTCAAGGGGCTAAAATGCACTCAAGAATTCTTGCAGGCAACATGAGGGTAACTAGCTATTTGCACAGACATAAATTATCCGTAGCTAAGGAATATTAGTAGCAGTAGCCTCTAAGTCAAAATGGCTCTCACTGATATAAAATTCTTGTTGCAATGCAAAAGACGCTTTTTTCTTAAGGATTCATTTCTGACGAACAAAACGAATTGTCATGCCAAACACATAAAAAGATTGCAAAGATGCACCTCTATTAAATTACACTTAGCAGCAAAGTGACTCAGGTGTAATCTAAATTTAGCCTTCCAAGCTCCTTTCCTTTGGTACCTAAACAACATTTTTTCAGCTTCTCCTTAGACCTACAAAAGTTTAAAAAATTGAAATACTTTTCACAATGTGTTAAGATTACGTCAGCTGGGGAGCTTGACCTGGTTGGATCAAATTTTGTATTGATTTCTCAAAGTATATTTTTCACCAAAACTTGGGCCCTTGCAGAGAAAGAGAAAAAAAAATACACAACTGTGAGTTAAGGAGAAAAACAAAACCAGTATACATCCTATTTCCTTAAAGGTGCAGAGCACAGACTGCTTTGTTTATGAAGCCGGTAGACAAGGGAACAAGGGATGCCAACCACAAATGTAACTTTTTAAAATATAAAATGTGCAGCTAACACTGAGACCATATATACCCAGTACTTCAGACTCTGACAGCAGAGCCATTAGTGGAGATTTGGATGGCCAACTTTTCCAGTTTTCCTGAGAATGAAGGGGTTCCCAGGTGTGGGAATTCCAACGCTAAAGCTGAGACAGTATCAGGCAGACTGGAACAGTCAGTCACCCTAGGAGCATGCTGGTTTCATGGTGACACTACAATGACTTTCTCTAACACGGCTTTCAGAGAAGCCAAAGCCTTAGTTTGAAACTTTAGGATAATGTTTACATGGGTTCCACTCACCTAATCATGTATTGATACCAAAGCATCTGAACGTAGCTTCAAAATGATTCTTTATCTTTGCTGTCTCATTTAATACTCCCAACAGTCCTGAGATACAGATATTAGTGTCTTATTTTGCAGATGAGGAAGCTAAGAAATTTAAGGACTGGCCCAAAGTTGGCTACCCACTAATTGGTGGGGAGGGAGTGGTAAGCAGGTGACTCTACACACCTTTGCCTCTCTCGGTCCACACACTACTGCACTGAACCAGAACATCATGAAGGCACCACAGTCTCTAGTCCTGGGTTTTCCTCCTACTGTTCCACTCCTATTAAGCACACATCACATTCAACCTTAATTGTCTCCCCCAATTCCACTATACCGGGAGCATTAGTCCATTTTGCATTGCTATAAAGGAATAGATGGGGTAATTTATAAAGAAAAGGGGTTTACTTGGCTCATATTAACTCCTTAATTTGATTCTTAGCCAATATGAGTGAGTAATCCTTCTTGCAATAGATCCCAATTCAGCATGGATATCTGTACCCAATCCAAACTGAAATGACTTTGATATCCATCTTATTTCTGAATTTTCTATAAAGATGAAGTATTTGAAGCTTAAACTGAAATAAATCCAGGCTCATTTAAGTCCTTGACTCCTCCTTTTTCAACATTAGTTATTCTCAGTTAGACCCAGATGAAAGTCAACAATTTATGACTTCTATCAAAACTAGAAGCAGTTTTGCTGACTAATTGATAGCCAAATGGAATTTCTACTGGGAAAAAAAAATGCTTTCATTTGTTATTTAAACATCTATTCTATATTTGAGCAATTTCCACTATAAGAGTTAGTCATTTTTTTCCTTGAGGGTAGTAAGTATATTACCCTCAATACTAAGTACTAAATACTAAGTGGCTCCAGCATTTGCTCAGATTCTGGTGAGGTCCCAGGAAGCTTTTACTCCGGATGGAAGGCAAATGGGGGTGCAGGTATATCACATGACAAGAGAAGAAGCAAGAGAGAGAAGAACAGGTGCCAGGCTCTTTTAAACATCCAGCTTCTATGCAAACAGAACTCACTCACTATCAGAGAACTTCCATGTGGGTGAGAACTCGGTCATTATCACGGGGAGGGCACCAAGCCATTCCTGAGGAATCTGCCTCCATGACCCAAACACCTCCCACCAGGCCCATCTTCAACACTAGGGACCATATTGTAACCTGAGATTCGGAAACGACAAACATCCAAACAATATCAGAGGGTAAGATTCATTCTTTGCACCATTTTTTCCTAAGCAACTAGATCAAGGCCTGCCAAAGAGTAACTAATAATTACAAGTTGGATGAACACATGAATCAATATCTAGCCCCAAAGATAAAACATTCTGGAAAATAAGTTTGAAATACTGCTCCAAGGACCAAATAAGGTTGGAAGATCCCTAAGTTCCAAGACAAAGACAGAATGGAAAAGCACTGGGGCGTGGTCTTCTCTTGGAAGACTCTTGCATTCTCAGTTGAAGGTATCTCTCTGGCTCCCATTCCACCCATAAGATCAGCGAAAACTGCAAAGGCAGCAGCCAACCCCACCCCACCCTGCAGGCTTCAATCCAACACTAGATTTGCTACCTCTCATCTGCATGCTTGCAACTGAAGGCACAATCATATGCCTTCCAAATGCTGAGATAGTGTCCAGGTGCAAATATATATATATACACACACACACGTATACACACACACACACATAAACACACACACAGGTTGGAGTTTCTGAAATTAGGGTCTAAAATTTGTATGTCATCTCATGGGAAGGAACAAGGCTCTGATTTTCCATTCTTGGCAGATTTGGGAAGCTAGGTGTGCATCCCAAGATGACTGTTAACCAGCGGAAGTAGAAGACTTGGAGAAGCTCAGAGCTTACTAAAAGGTAACTGAGACCTTACTTTCAATTGACACATACTTTTCCCCTTATTATCACAAGTATTGTTTTTTTTTATTTGTACAAATTTGTGGAGTACATATGCAATTTTCTTACATGCATAGATTACATCATGGTTAATTCAGAGCTTTCAGGGTCCCCATCACCTGAACAATGTACACTGTACCCATTAACTAATTTCTTATCCACTCCACATCCTCATCCTTCCGAGTCTCTACTGTCCATCATTCCACCCTCTGCACTATGCGCACACACATTTTAGTGCCCACGTATTAGTGAGAACATGCCATATTTGACTTTCTAAGCCTGGTTGGCTTCACTTCAGATAATGATCTCCTTGGGAGGCTGCAGTGGGTGGATCACAAGGTCAGGAGTTCAAGACCAGCCTGGCCAACAGGCAAAAGCCTGTCACTACTAAAAAATACAAAAAAAAAAAAAAAAGGCAGGCATCATGCGGGCACCTGTAATCCCAGCCACTCGGGAGGCTGAGGCAGAAGAATCGCTTCAACCCAGGAGGTGGAGGTTGCAGTGAGCCAAGATTGTGCCACTGCACCCCAGCCTGGGCTATCGTGTGATACTCTGTCTCAAAACAAAAAATAATAATAATAATAATTATCTCCAGTGCCATCTGTATTGCGCCAAAAAGTATGATTTCATTCTTTTCTATGGCTGAATAATATTCAATGGATCTTCTTATGTGGATGTGCCAAAGAGTTGAAATGAGTGCTTCTGTCAAACCAGTATATATAGAGAAATCAATTCATATGGCCTCTAGAGGAGGCAGTAGTCAAACACCAAGACCAAATATCTTAGTGAATAATCAGAAGTCAAGAAAGAAGAGCCATGATTAAGTATAAATCCCTCAATGGCCACCTGAACAGACAAAACCAGGATCTCTCAGTGGAGGTGCAGGAAACAGCTACCATCACTGCAGACTTTGGGTGTGACTCGGACTATATTCTACCTCCTGTTCCCAGGAAGTCTTTCTTCTATTCTTAAAAAGTAATGGAGAAAATACTAACATTCCAACCACCCAAAACTATAAATTACATTTTGTCACAATAATTTCTAGTCCTTAAACAAACAGAACATCATGGATATTACTAAATATCCTCCATAACCCCACAGTGCCCAGTTCCATTTACCCCATCCTGTTCCCCTTCCCCAGGCAGCTGCCAAACTCTGTGTGCAACCTCTTCTTGATACATTTCTAGATCCCGTGTTGCTTGACACATGGAGTAAAAATTCACACAAGTAACACCCAACGTAGATACCAGTCTCCATCTTTGTTTCTTCACTCAATGTCGTTTCTGAGCCTGTCCATATTAATGCAGGGAACCGCATGCAGTATCAAATTAAAAAGAGACCTACTTGTATCCCTTCTGACTGATGCACAGTAGTCTATCACGAAATACACCACCTTTGCCTCATTCATGCCTCCATTAATGGGCATCTAGGTTATTTACAAATGTCCAGCATGGCAAACGTTGCTGTAATGAACATCTCTTGGTGCACATGTAAAAGGTTTTGCCCAAGGCATATAATTAAAGGTGAAATTGCTATGTACTAGGAACATACATCTTCAGATCTGTTAGGTTCTGTCTGCCAACTTGTTTTGCAAAGAGGAAACACCAACCTACAATCCTGTCAGCCCTTGAAGGAGGCACCATCTTACCCCCACCTCCAGGGATATCCTTTTTAGATATGGGATGAGATGGCCTTAGCTTGAGCCAAGAACTCACCTTTTTACACAAAAAAGAAATGGATTAACTTATATGAAAACACCTATAAAGTTCAATTTAATTTTCTTTAATCACCAGGTGCATCGTTTTAAAAGCTAATAATGCATCTGCATTCTTCCGCCCTGTGATAACTTAATGAATGAGCCACTTGACCATCAGAGAACAGCAACTTGGGATAATATGTCAAAATCAAGTAAGGCATTCAAGCTCGTATTAGGCTGATGGATTTAAGGCAAGACCTTAGGCAATAATAATGTTGTTTGGAAGATGAATCTACTCATAAGAGCCCCTCCATGACAAATGACTTACTTGGAGGCTAACTATTTATGAGGTCCAGGTGGGAGAGGTATAAACTTAATTAAAGTTGGAAAACATAATAGAACCAAAGGCAGTAGTACATCAATTTCTGGATGTCCTATCAAAAAGCCAATAATATCCTTAATAGGTTGGTGATATCTCCTTCTTGGAGCTGTAATATATAGTTCTCCAACTTACACAGTTCCAGTTCCTGCTGATCTTGCTGAAGCCAGTAACACCCTCGCTTCTTTGCTCCTTTCTTCATGTCTGCGTATGAGACCAATTCGTCTCAGCTGGGAAGAGAATCACGACCGCTTCGATCACATGCACTTTACCCCAGATCCTAATAAAACCAACCATCAGGCTGGATGCCCCCATCTTCATCAGTGACTTTATCTATCTGTGTCTGATAGATCACATAAACTGTGTCCCATGTGCTGGAGAGCTCCCTGATGCCTGGAACTCAAGCGCGGCGTTCTACAAAAGTATTTCAAATACCCATTCGTATCATAATGCAGGAAACCAAATACCCCCAAACAACCCTAAAGTAGAGACACACAGCTCAGCACAGGGCTCCAGATATACCAGCCAAGCATTTATTTGGATGCACTTCATTACAGTAGGCAGTCATGTATTTGCAGTATCATTTGATAGCTTCAATGGCTCCCTGCTAAGGGAGAAGCTGATGAAAAGACTGAATCACTCCAAACTTTGGGTCCTATTTAAAATGTATCCAGAAGTTACTTTATTAACCCTGGGGTCATTTGATAAACAAGTGTCCGTCCTTGGAAAGTTTGGGGGAACCAAGAGAAATGTATATGTTTGTGTGAGGCTAATCCTAGAAAACAGATACACAAACATACTAGAGAGGAGAGTTAGTGTCACACAGGAGTTGCAGAGCATTGTGGGGTCACTCATTTGTCCTAACTAGGTCATGTCTGATGAAGCAGAGAAATCCACCCCATGACCTTTGAATTCCACAGCTGTATTAGTCAGGGTTCTCTTACAGGGACAGAACTAACAGGACATAGATATATATCCTATTAGTTCAAATCTGTTAGATTCTGTCTGCCAACTTGTTCTGCAAAGAGGGCATACCATCCTACAATCCTGTCAGTCCTTGAAGAGGGCACCATCCTCTCCCCACCTCCAGGGATATCCTTTTTAGATATAGGATGAGATGGCCTTAGCTTGAGCCAAGAGCTCACCTTTTCACACAAAAAAGAAATGGATTAATTTATATGAAAAAAAACTATAAAGTTCAATTTAAGTTTTTTAATCACCAGTTGCATCATTTTAAAAGGTAATAACGCATCTGCATTCTCCTAGCCTGTGATAACTGAAAATGAATGAGCCACTTGACCATCAGAGAAGAACACTTTGGGATCATATGTCAAAATCAAGTAAGGCACTCAAGCTCGTATTGGGCTGATGGATTGAAGGCAAGACCTTAAGCAATTTTATATATATATATATATGTGTGCGTGTGTGTGTGCACGTGTATGTGTATATTATATATTATATTATATTATACATTATATAATATATAATATATAATATATTTATTATATATTATATATTTATTAAATATAATATATTGTATTATATATTATATATAATGTATTATATTATATAATTATCTATTTAATTATAACTATATATTTATATATTTAATTTTTAATATTTACTATAATTATATATTTATTATATAACTAATATATTATATAATACTATATGTTATATATTATTTTTATATAATATATTATATTATAGAATACATATATTATATATAGAATATATTATATATTATATATTATATTACAGAATACATATATAATATATATTTTCTATATCTTTTATATAATATATAAAACATAATACAAATAAAACATATATTATATAATACATTATATATTATTATATACTATATATTATATTATATAATACATTATATATTATTATATACTATATATTATATTATATATACACACACACATAAAGTATTAACTTACATGATCACAAGGTTCCACAACAGGCTGTCTGCAGGCTGAGGAGCAAGGAGAGCCAGTCCAAGTCCCAAAACTGAAGAACTTGGAGTCTGACGCTCAAGAGCAGAAGGCATCCAGCACAGGAGAAAGATGTAGGCTGGGAGGCTAGGCCCATCTCTCCTTTTCATGTTTTTCTGCCTGCTTTATATGCACTGGAAGCTGATTTGATTGCACCCACCAGATTCAGTGGATCTGCCTTCCCCGGCCCACTGACTCAAATGTTCATCTCTTTTGGTGACACCCACACAAACATACCTAGGATTAATACTTTGTATGCCTCAATCCAATCAAGTTGACACTCAGTATTAACCATCACAACAGCCAATCAAAAGCAGTGGTTCTCACCTAAGGACGCTTAAAAATGCTCTGGGGTTAAACCTGGGCATTGTCAAGGAATCAGAATCTCTTGGGTAAGACCTACACATTAGTATTTTTCAAAGGCTTTGCAAGAGCCTCAGCAATGCATCCAAGGTTGAGAGACTTGGCCAAGGATCTGGCGCCAACAACAACAAACCAACAACACACAAATACAAGCTCTCGAGGGCAAGACCTTAGCAAAACCAAAGCACTGTCCAGGCTTTATCTCAGTAAATCCTTACTACGACCTAAGAGATGGACACTCTGATTCTCCCCATTCTGTAAGTAAATGAACAAAGGTTCAGAGAGGTTAAATAATTGTCCTGCAGTATCAATGCAAGCAAGAGGCAGAGCCAGGACTCACAGTAGTCTGCAGTTCCACAGCTGTTCCATGGCAGCCAGTCTTTAAAATGTGCAGTTCTCACTTTTAAACAGAAAGCAGCAACACATTTCACATATCAGATTGCCAGTTCTGGTGAGAAAAATTCAAGGATCCCTCAAGCTCTTCCATGAATTCAACGTGTGGCTGCCAAGGATGAAGATACCTCTCTTTGTGTTGTTAGACTCGGACAACCTTGGATAAAACCCGAGCTTTCCCTCTTCTAAGCTGTGAGGCTTTGGGCCAGTTGCTTATCTCTTATGAAACTCAGTTGCATGATCTGTACAATGGGGATAATTCCTTCCTCCCAGGTTCACAAGGATTGAAAATAATTACACGAATGGAATGTCCTGGCACAAACCAGGGATTAACAAATTGTCATCTCTTCCACCGAAAGTAATACATGGCACAGAAACCTAGATGGTCCAATTGTCAAACTGTATGATGCTTATCTCTAGCACTACCTGATAAATTGTAGAGTGACCCTCTTTTTCCAAGTGCCTTTCCATCGATTACCACATTTTAACCAGTTTATATTAAATACAAGTTGAGAAATTTTTTAAAAAGTTATTCAGACCCACTCCCACCCCACCAAAGAGGGGATTAATGGTGCCCCCACAATGGGAAGGTTTCTAATGGATGCAAATTTGCAAGGCAGGATGCATTTATTAATCTCTCATTGGAGCAAACTGTAACAAAGCCAACAGGAGCCATCATTAATTTACATTAATAGCTTTCGGTGTCGTTTACCCCAGTGTCCAACATGAAACGGCAATCGGAAACCCAATGATAATGCTGTCCTACATAAGTGAATGTATCGCAGCCCCAGAGACCTAGGAGTTGCAGAGTATTCTAATATCAACCCCAGGCTCAGATGGATAGATTGATAGATAGATAGATAGATAGATAGATAGATAGATAGATAGATAGACAGACAGACAGACAGACAGACAGAACGCATTTCAACAAGGGGGAGATGTGTTACTCTATCCCGATACTCCTAGAAAAATATTCAGACTGCTTACAATGGCCTTCAAGATTTTACTCCTTCCAGATTCATCTCAGACCATTCTTCTTCAGCCAGGTCAGTCTCTCTCCCTCCCCGCACCCCCATATATTAATATCTCAGACACTTTAGCTTAATCCACCTCAGGGCCATTGCACATGCTGTTAAAAATGCCTGAAATATACCCATCTAGTTCTTTGCATGACATCAATTTTATCCTACAGGTGTACAGATCAAATCTTACCAGCCAGGCGCAGTGGCTCAAGCCTGTAATCCCAGCACTTTGGGAGGCTGAGGCGGGTGGATCACCTGAGTTTGGGAGTTTGAGTCCAGCCTGATCAATATGGAGAAAGTCTACCTCTATTAAAACCTGCACATTCCGCACAGCTTGACTCACTGGGAGTCTCAGTCATTAAAAAGGAAAAGCAATTCCAGGTATACAGTGGAGTCCCTCACTCAGATCTGTGCCTGCCTCAGCCCCCGTGGATCCATACCCGTGAAAAGAGAGCCCTGAAATTAAACAGGACATTAGGGTTCAACGGACTTGGCTGCAAAGTGAAGATTTTTTTCAGATGGGACCTTCTTATTCCTCCATCAAGCAAAACAAACAAATCTCCACCAGACTGAGCCCCCATTTTCATTAAGCCACACGGCACCCAAATCGTGCATGGTTTCATGGTGTCCTGCAGCTATGCTCCCCGCAAGCACAACTCATGTGTGTTTGTACCTTAACCCCCACACATACTTTCCTTCTCCCCTGCCAGTCTCATGATGTCCCTCTTCTGATGCCTTTGTTGATAAACTTCTCTCCATTAAATCAGTTGAGCCCCTACTCTAACATCCCTTTCCGTTTTTTGTCTATGATTCAACAAACTCATAGGGAGATATTCCTTTGTTCCTCCTTTTCTTAAAACAATATGTTTCCTAGGTGAAAGAGAGCAATAACAGGAAGCATAAGTAGAACACAGACTAAATACCAGGCACCACATGAAACATTTTGCTCACTATGAACTGTACTTTGATGTAAGCCTCACTACAACTCCCTTAAGGTACATAAAAAGGAAACAGAAATTTGGAGACAAGGAGCTTATGCAATGTCACCCAGAAAACGTGTGGTAAAGTCCAATTTCAAATCTGGATGGCTGTGTTACCAAAGCCTATTATTTTAATCACCATACTAAAAAGTCCATTACCAGGTAATAATTGGGTAGAGGACTTCATGAAAGAGAATTGATGGTCAATCACTCTCAGCAAACTAACACAGGAACAGAAAACCAGATACCACATGTTCTCACTCATAAGTGGGGGTTGAACAATGAGAACAAGTGGACACAGGGAGGGGAACATCACACACCAGGGCCTGACAGGGAGTGGGGAGCAAGGGGAGGGAGAGCATTAAGACAAATACCTAATGCATGTTGGGCTTAAAACCTAGATGATGGGTTGATAGGTGCCGCAAACCACCATGACACATGTATACCTATGTAACAAACCTGCACATTCTGCACATGCATCCCAGAACTTAAAGCAAACTGTTTTTTTAAAAAAGAGAGAGAGAGAGAGAATTGGTGGTCAGTAATACAACTTGGGATGTAGCAGCATGACTTCAGCATGTTGTTTAGTGCTCACCTTAAGAGAAGCATGAGGCTCAGATGAACAGGCAACTCCTGGTTGGATTAAATGGAGATATGTCCTTGCAGAAAAGATCACAGTACCTTTGAGAGTCTTCTCCTTTCCAGGATATTCTGCCTGGTTTCTGTTTACCAATTAGTTGAACAGCTATGTATTGCAACAAGGCATAAATGGAGTAATGAATTAAGATGCAGGTTTCATAAAAGTGATTAACTGCTAAATTCCAGTTCAGCTAACAGTTCAATTATCCCATTTTGCATCTTAGCCTTCCATCCAATTCTGCATGTATGTAGCCCCAATCACCGAGGTACCTACATCCTCTGCATTACCATTAATTAAGCCATCACTCTTCTTCCCGTGAATCTGTCCACCCTTACCCATGAGTTGGGTCTGCAAGTAAGAATGTGAAGACTGAGCACTCAGTAGCAAATTTAACAGTGCTAGAACAGGGGATTGACCCAAAGTGAATTTTAACAGCCACCACTCTACACACACGGCCACCAGCTTCATCTGGCAACTCCATGCAACTCATCTGGCAAATGTCACCAAACTCCATGTACCATTTGTCCAAAGACAATGGAAAGTGAGAAGCACTGCAGGAAGAGCAGAGACCTCAGCTGAGGTTCTCACTTGCCAATGCCAGGTAATAGGTTCCTGTGGGAGGGGTCCAAGCACCCAGAGGAAGCAATGATTCACCACGTAATCATCCAGGACCATGGACAGGGCTCACTGAGCTTAGGAAATGGGTTCTAACTTGAAATATCCAAAAGATCATCATGAAGCCCTTGCCCTTCCCCCTTCCACACATGCCCAAAATCTGTTTACTTTCTATATTGATTTGGGTTCTTGTTTAAGAACAATAGAAACTGGCAGGAATTTGTTTCAAAAGAAAAGGAGTTCTTGGGAAGAACATTTGTTTCTTCAACAAATCTCAATGGAGGCTTAAGAACAAGACCAGCTGCTAAACCCAGATGACACCACAGAACAGTCTAATTGAGACTGCACTGCCCTCTTCGGAGGACACTGACTGACTGGTGCTGCCTCAGAACAATTTCTGAACTCTCCCTGCATCTGTTGGCTGCTGGCACCAGAGACAGTGTCTCAGAAGGAAGCATCAGGCTGGACCAAACTGCCCAGAAGAGAAGAGAGGAAAGGAGAGGCGAGGAGAGGAATGAGTATTGGTGTTTTTATCTTCCTGACTTTCATCGACACCAACACAATAGTGAATCCCTAAATACACAAAGGGGGTTCAGATGCTGAGCAGCTGAAATACATACACACACAGAGCTCCATGGTGCTCCACCATGAGCACCCAACATAGCACACATTTCAGCACATGGGATAAAAGCAAAGCTCCTCAATGACCTTGGTTCTGAAGACCTGCCTCCCTCACTTCATCTCTCTTTGCCCTCCCTCATACCCATAATCCATCTTATAAGACTTTTACACGTTCCTCCAGAACACACTGTTTGCTTCACCACCAAGGCTTTGCACATGCAATTTCCTCCATCTGGAACACTCTTCCCCTAGCTAACTGCTACTCACCTTCTGAACTCAGAGAAACGTGTTTTTTAGACTAGCTGGAAGGACCCTGTAACAACCTCTACTAACAGGACATGTTTATTCCCTGAGCGCAGGGAATATGCCTGTGTCGTTCTCTGCTGTATCCAAAGAAGTTAATCTAGTGTCTCATTCATAAATGTTTAATACGGATTGGTCCAGTGAATTTCCTTCAACCTGACTTCAAATAAAAGCAACATGAAGGAGGCAGGTGAGTCGTAGGCAGTCTATGCATCACTCCTAAGCACCTCTACCTACATGCCCATTTGTCTGCATGTCCACTGTAAACAGGGACCCATGGAAAGTGCATTTCCCCTAAGAATTCTTTGACTACTTCTTACTAGCCCTTACTGCCCCAAACACAAAACTCAGTTTCACTAAAATGTGAATATGCAGGTGGGTTTCACACTGGAACCTTGCCTTCTCATAGGAGAACATATTCTTTGCAGAACTATCTATTCTCTGGACATATTCAACAGCTTCAAGAGAACTGGTATCTCTGGTCTTTTAGAAAGACAGAACAGCATATCCGGCTGCTCGTTTATTCAAGATAAGCTGTCATAATAACCAACATCAGAGGCCTGGGTTTAACGTCTGGGCCTTCCCCTTCTGGCCATTTAACCTTGCCCTCTATAATGACGGAGCAGGAACTTCCTACCAGGCTGGGAGGATGCAGAATTGGAGGCCGGTTTTAGTTTATTTTTTAGAAGAAAAAGAAAAATTAAGATATTTATGTCACACCTGCTTGTGGACAGAGATTCATACTTGCTACCTCAGTTTTGTTCATCAATGTACAAATTTAAAAGTCAATCACCAACATTTACTGAATAGTACTGTGTGCCCAGGCACCAGTCCAAGCCCCCTTTTTTTTTTCAGGTGGAGTCTTGCTCTGTTGCCCAAGCTGGAGTACAATGGTACTATCTCGGCTCACTGCAACCTTCACCTCCCAGGTTCAAGAGATTCTTGTGCCTTAGCCTCCCAAGGACCTGGAATTGCAGGCATGTGCCGCCACACCTGGCTAGTTTTTTGTATTTTTAGTAGAGATGGGGTTCTGTCACATTGACCAGGCTGGTCTCAGGCTCCTGGCCTCCAGTGACCTGCCTGCCTCAGCCTCCCCAAGTGCTGGGATTATAGGTATAAGCTGCCACACCCAGTGTGTTCTGAGCACTTTCCAGGCACAATCTCACCCAATCCTCACAACAACTCATTGTTATCTGCACTTTGCACATGGAAAAACTGAATCTCAGAGAGGTTAAGTGACTTGCTCAAGGTCACACAGCTAGTGAGAAGGAGATGTGAGATTGAGTCTGCTCTGTTAACTTCCTAAAACATATGTGATATCACACACACATATAAATGGGCAGGTATACAATAATTGTTTCATAAATGTTACCTTAATAAGTGATAGATATAAGTATAGATGAATGGATACACAAATGGGTGGGTAAAAAGTTGTGATGCCTTCCTTTTTTTATTTTTATTTTACTTTAAGTTCTGGAATACCAGAACGTGAAAGTTTGTTGCATAGGTATACATGTGCCACGGTGGCTTGCTGCACGTATCAACCCATCACCTAGGTTTTAAGCCCTGCTTGAATCAGGTATTTGTCCTAATGCTCTCCCTCCCCATGCCCCTCAATGACCCAACGAGCCCTGGTGTGTGATGTTCCCTCCCCACCACCGTGTCCATGTCTTCTCATTATTCAACTCCCACGTATGAGTGAGAACATGCGATGCCTTCCTTTTTTAAGTGATCCCTCTAACAACCTAATTATAGACAGAAGACTTAGCCCATTGAGTCTTCATAACCCAGAAATTATGTTCCCCCACATGAGAGCTCGTTACCCCAAACCATATCCAGCAAGAGGAGCTCTGTGCCCCTCATCCTTATTTCAAAGCTATATCTGCTGCAACTTCCAGGAGCTGCTGGAGGAGAATGGAGAGGAGCAGCATGTCTCCACACACCATCCACAAGGAGAGTGGATGACTAGAACAGATGCTATTAATCATCTATCTCTCCCCGACAGATGGGCTCCAGCACAGCCTTGCAAATCCATAGGCTGGGCCCAGCAGCCACACGGGCTGCACGATGACACGCGGATGCCATCCAAGAAGGCTCCGTGTTGAGGCTCCGTTGCCATGTTTAAACATAAACAGCTCGTTTTTCCCATGCCTTGTTTTCTGTGTTTCCATTATCTGGCCAAGTTGGGTCCAATTGAGAAAGAGGCAGCTGTGTTTGGGGAGCGATTGTCTTCTTCCCACTGGGCACGTGAGCTGAGTTCTCTATTGTTCACATCTGTGGCCGCCTGGCTGAAAACCCAGGGATGCTTCTCTCTCTTCAAGCACCAATGTGCTGAGCCCAAAGTCTACAAATGATCGGTAGTAAGTGGTCTCTCCCAAAGAGGAGAGCTTCCTGGGCTGGTTCATCCCTTCTTCTGTTCCTTAGGACCCAAAGATGTGTGAGGTTATATATATATATGTGTGTGTGTGTGTGTCTGTGTGTGTGTGCGCATATATTCATATCTATACACACACTTTTTTTGAGACAGGGTCTCTATCTTTTGCCCAGGCTGGAGTGTAGTGGTGCAATCACAGCTCACTGCAGCCTTGACCTCTTGGGCTCAAGCAATCCTCCCACCTCAGGCTCCAAGTAGTTGGAACTATAGGCACACACCACCATGCCTGGCTAAGTTTTTTTAAATTTTTCACAGAGAAGGGGTCTTGCTGTGTTGTCCAGGCTGGTATCAAACTCCTGGCATCAAGCAATCCTCCTGCCTCAGCCTTCCAAACCGCCGGGATTACAGACATGAGCCACCGTATCCAGCCATTATGTGCTATTTTTACATAACTTACTATGTGTACCAGACCAGCATTATACATTTGATAGGGAAGGAAAAGTGGCTCATCTGAAGTTACAAATCTGTGAAAAATCACCAAATAGGACTTGAATCAAAACCTTTCTCCAAAGTCCATACATTCGCCACGTACTAGGTTGGTGCAAAAGTAATTAAAAGTAATGGCAAAACCCATAATAACTTTGATGCTAACCCAGTACTGTGTTCTATGACATGCTTCCAATTCTAAACAAACAGAACCTGGGCTCTGCCAGGAAGCCTTCTGTCTACCTTTGCTCTGTAAGATCCTTTGTCAAGATTTCTTGATATGTGATGGAAGAGTCCCATAGATTCTAGAGTCAAACGTGAGATTGAATCCTGGCCCCATTACTATCAACCTGCACCTGGGCATGACACCCCCACCTCACTGAACTTCAGCTCCCCCACTTGCAAAACAGACATGAATATTTTACCCATTGTAGAGGAAAGTGGAGATTACATGGAAAATAAAAGTCATATTCATCCTTCAAGTCTTTGTTACTCAGAAACAGCTTCTCTGAACCCTGAATCAGGTTAAATTCAACTGCTTTAAAAGATTTTCACAATACCCTGTGCTCCTTCCAGTCTAACATTTATTATACCCATAATTTCTTCTTAATTACATGCCCCACTTCTAGACCCTAAGAACTATGAAGACAGGGCTTCTATCTGCTGTCTCTTTTACTGTAGAATCGCCTCCCAGAACAGTACTACACAGAGGATGGACAACCAAGAATGAATTATTCAATGGCTAGATGGTGTTTATAAAGCATCTAGCACAGTCCCTGTCACAACAGAAGCGCTTGTTCCCTTTCCTCCTCCCCTGGATGCATCAAGACCCGTGGGGCTTCCTCATTCCCCCTTTCCATTTTGTAATCGGCGTTGATACAAAAGAGGAGAAGAGCTGCAGGCTGAAGCAGATGATGCAGGCAAAACGCTAAGCTGGGAAGTGCTAATGAGTCTTAGACAACATCAGAAAGAGCCACAAGGCCTATAATGAGGCCAAGAATTACAGTGATGCACTGTCCTGTGTATACGTATTTATAAGGTAGAAGAGCGAAGGTGTGGAGACAGACAGGTGGGTTGCCACAATAAGTAGCTAGAGAAGGAGAGAAGAAATGCAAGTCAAAGATGGAGAAGAAATGCAATGCAGACTTCCCCCAAAGATAGACCTGAACTTCACTGAATGGAGATAGGTGCCCTCCATGGAGCCCCTTCCACTTGACGGAACAACCAGGTCTGGCCTCAATGACACTGACGTCAACGTTTGGGTGCCAAGCGAGACTTTGCTGAGGCTTGAACATGGAAATGGACTGTGAGCTGACCTGTGCTAGAAGCCAAAGACAGGAAGGAAATCCACAGAAATAGTTCTGGACGGAGCCTTCAGGATGGGTTCACTCTGAGACAAGGTGGCTTAATGCACCATCTTTACTGAGGTGTGACCTTGATATCAACCCTGTCGACCTTGGAGCCTGCTTCCTGCCTGGCTCCTGGGTGCCAGGCACAGGCTTCCTTCTGACCCTGTAATGTGAGTTGCTTCTTGTTGACTGGCTCCGTCCTTACCCTTTCTCTGTGACTTCTACTTGAATAATGAGCTCTAAATATATTTTCTTGTTCGAAACCATTTTTCTTTTCTAATGCTAAATTATAAGGCTTGTGTGTGTCAGCAGGAAAAAACGTGCCCTGCTTTTCCGAAGGATGCAGAGATGCCGTTAGACATACTTCCAAATGACTGGGAGGGGGTGGAGGCATTTCCACCATCTCACCCACCCCAGAATGGAGGCTTGTCTGCAGCCAAGCACATTTCTGAGCAATTACTGACCCAACCCCAAGCTCCCTAATTATTTCTGAAAAAGTTCAGGATGGAGAAGGAACCACTATTAATTATTTAAAATGAAAACCCAGACACACACACACACACCCTAGAGTGAAGGATTTCTGATCATCCCTCTTTTATTTCTCAGGTCTAGGCAGAACCATCAGAAACCATTGAATTTAACTGGGCTGCCTGTGAGCCACACAAATTACAGGCAAACCAACAACCACTAAAGTTTTTTCCTCTTAACATCATTATCTCCAGCTAATGGAGGTGGTGGTTATAAAAGAAAAAAATCAGAGATGGATGAGTCTTCATCTCCCATTGCTCTGCTTTTTCCTGGAAAATATGACTTACTCTTTGTGAACCGTTTTGTTTTCTTCAAATGAAAATCTTATAGGGAACGTGGCACACTCACTGTTTCCACAAGTTGGGTTCTTGCTAGGGTCTGGAGGGGTGTGCTTGTCCTTTAATAATGAGGTGCACCCAAAGCCAACCTTCAAAGGTTCAGCATAGCAGGCCATGGAGACTAGCACGTGCAAAGGCCCTGTGGCAGGAGGGTACTGAAGAGGTGCAGAAGTGGTAGGAAGCACTAGAGACAGCACCAGGCATGAAATCAGGAGCCCTCCTGACACGTGGCATCAGAATAACCTGGGGCAAGTTTACTGATCTCTCTGTAATTGATTTTACTCATCAGATAGGTAAGCATCTGCCCAGACAGTTCCAAAGGGCCACTGTGAAGCTCGCCTAAGAGAATATAATACATTAGGGTACTGAAGATGGAATCCTTCCATCCCTGCCATTCTACATAGTCCACTGCCTGACCCTGGACTGACAGAATGACTCCAAAACATATCAAGAGACTGATAGAATGACTCCAAAACATATCAAAAGACTGATAGAATGACTCCAAAACATATCAAGAGACTGATAGAATGACTCCAAAACATATCAGGCGACTGATAGAATGACTCCAAAAACATATCAAGAGACTGACAGAATGACTCCAAAACATACCAAGAGACATAAACCTTTAACCAGCAACCCAGGCAAGTCCAAGAAATTTGCACCCCTATTTTCTTTCCAATTCTCAAAGATGCAAATCTCTCCACCCATTTAACTAGGTTACCTGAAGAACATAGAACAGGCTTTTATTCTTCACCATTTTGAGAGAAAACTGATTATATGTGTGACTCTACCTGGAAAAAGCTATGGCTGTGATTTAAATCTATATATTCTGCCAGGCCAATGGGTGGCATCCTTCACCCCCCAGCTCACACTGCAACTTGGATGGAGATGTAATTTGAATAGTCATTTTAAATTATAAAAAGACAAGGGGCCTTATATTCACTGGATGGTCTCCTCTCTCCGGGCAGCTCTGAATGAGCAAAAGCATTGGCTCCTAAAATAACAGGGTGAGAGAGGCACCCCTTTCAGAAGGGTTTGCATTAGCACTTTGATCACTTGCCTATCAAACTGTGCATTTCTGTATAGGAAACGAAGAACAGCTTGTCTCCACAGTCTATTATAATTACCACTAAATGCTCCAGAAACTTGGCAGTTTTGAATTTCATAACACCCATGACTGACATTCCTAATTAATACTATTGTTTTTCTCCTCTGGCTGAATTTCCTGAATGCCAACATGCACCGCATACACTAAAAACAGACATTAAAGAAAATAACATCAGTGTTAATCTCCAGCACAAATATATCAAATGCCTCAGTGAAGTGTATAGAAAAGAACCGGATTCCTATAAATAATGGAGCATCCCTCTCTGATCATCTTTATCCTTCTACACTAATAAGATGATCGTCTCTCTCCCCCTGCCTCCTTGCTCTTAGATTTCAGAACCGCATTTGGTGAAGTGCACTCCCAGCTCTTTTATTCTCTTGCTTTGCTTTTAAGTTGCAGATTGAAACTTTCAAAGAAAACCTCCTAGCTTAAGTTAGAAATAGCATCCACTGGGCACTCTATAAATAGGGAATCCACAGAAGAGAGCAAGATGGTCTAATTTGTGCTTTCTAATGGATGTTTCTCTGGTTTGTGTGAGGCTGAGAGCACCCAGCATTTGCTGATGTCCTCATTTACTCTGCTAGATGGCTTCACCAGGGATTTCAGTGAGAGGGGCTCTGAGTCTGAATTCCGTCCCTGCCACCTGCCAGCTGGGCCATTTCCTTGTGCTCTCTGAGCCTCAATTTTTTCATCTGCAAAGTGGAGCTTATAATAGCACCTACCTTTCAGGGCTGGAGTGAGAACACAATGAAAAAATAATGTATCGAATAGAGATGCTAGCAGACAATCAGTACTTATTAAACTTAGTTATTGGGTTTACTGTTGATACACTTCCAAGTTTGTTGACAGGTCAAAGAAAAGCTCCAGACACATATTAGAGACTCAATAAACTCAAACAGTTGAACTAGTAAGAAGGATAACCCTGTGAGGTGCCTAACAGTTTAAACTGCCTGTGAGTAAAAAGGAAAGAAATGTGTATGTGTAGGATTAGTACTGTAGACAGTGACAGTTGTCTCTTTTACAGACACCCAGGACCTCAGGCAGTATCACAGTGCAGAAACTTGAAAATGAAAATCAGGGCTTGTGGCTCAAGAGATGAAGGCATATGTTCCCATAACTTCCATAGCTCAGCCTGTATCCACAAGTTACATTGGTGTTGGTTTTTATCTTGATGGCACCTACGGACATGGGCTGCAGAATGATTTTGCCCACTCAGCATTCCTGATTTGCTTCATCTAGTTGTTTAATTGAAAATGGGTTGATATTTATTTTGAATGTGGTGAAATGCACGTAACATAAAATATATTATTAGTAACATTTAATACACTCACAATATTAAGCAACCATCATCGCTATCTGAGTCCAGAACATTTTCATTGCAAGGAAACCTCAGACCCGTTAAGCAGCCACTTCTCAACACCCCTCCCCCAGCCCCCAGCCACCACTAATCTGCTGTCGCTATGAATTTGCCTGCTCTAGACACTTCAGGTAAATGGCATCATAAGGTCTGTGACCTTTTGTGTCTGGCTTCCCTCACTTAGCATGTTTTCAAGGTTCATCTACATTTGAGCACATGTCAGTGCTCCGTATCTTTTTATGGATTAAAAATACTCTACTGCATGGATAGACCACAATGTGTTTATCGAGTCATCCCTTGATAGACTTTTGGGTTGTTTCTACCTTTGGGATACTGTGGAAAATGTTGCTATGAACATGCATGTATACATCTTTTGTGGACATATATATATATACCTAGCAAAAGAATAGCTGGGCCCTATGGCAATTATTTAACTTCTTCCACTTCTGTGACTCTTATTTTCTACTCGGAAACCACCTCTTTCATCATGCTCTTTTCCTATGTTTTTATCTCAAAAAGCCATCTTGGGCCCGGTGCAGTGGCTCATGCCTGTAATCCCAGCACTTTGGGAGGCCAAGGCAGGCAGATCACGAGGTCAGGAGATCGAGACCATCCTGGCCAACGTGGTGAAATCCCATCTCTAATAAAAATGCAAAAATTAGCTGGGTATGGTGGTATGTGTCTGTAATCCCAGCTACTTGGGAGATTGAGGCAAGAGAATCGCTTGAACCAGGGAGTGGGAGGTTGCAGTGAGCCAAGATAGCGCCACTGCACTCCAGCCTAACAGAACAAGACTCAGTCTCCAAAACAAAAAAGCCAGTTTGTTCTCATTCTCTTTGGCAGGACTGCTCTAGAGGTGGGTTCCTGACCCAGGTGAACCCAATGAGCCCAAGCCTTAAACCTGGCCCCCTCCTGCTGCTGGGTAGGCTGAGACAGTCAAACAGTTTGGAGCTGAGGGTGGCCACTCCTCCACCAAAAAAATAAAACCAAAACAGAAGGAAAGGACACAGCAGGACAGATGCCTTGAGGCATCATTAGAGAGTCCAGATTCCATCACACTTAGGGGGAAAGGCCAACCTTCTGGAATTTTCAGCTCCTTGTGATTACATTTTGGGTCTATTCAACTTCGTTTGAATTGAGATCTTTGTTGGGGTGCTATCCAACAGCTGTTATGTGGGTGCTCAGACAGTACCAATGGGTGGACTGATTGGGCAAGGATTATTTTCATTTAAATTTTGTAATGTATCATGAATACTACTACATAGGCATCCAGCCGTAGCAATGCTCCGCCTGACCAAAGCCTGACTATCCATCCCCAAAGCGGTGAACTGAGATAAGCAAGTGAGGGAGAATCTAACGTCAAAAGTGTGCTCCACCCACCACCTCTCCAGCAACTTCAGACCAGCTATGAGCATTTCCAAGATAATGGTGAATGACCTCCTGTGTTAGAACAGGCACCTAAAACAAAAGTGGGAAGGAGGAGAGGAGGAGCCTGCTGTCAACAGACTTGTCACACACGGAGAAAGAACACTGGCATCTTGATGATAAGGGAAAGGAGAAGAAGAAACTGCTGGTTTGGTTAAAATGAAGAGTTATGCATAACACACCTACCTGTCACTTCCCCAAAGCCTTCCAAGGCTGCAGTTTAATCTGAAGAGGAAAACAATCCAGCCTCAATCCACCCCGTTAATGCTCCCAGATAACAGATTGCTCTAGTATGTACTTTCCTGCAGCCCCAGTGGTTATCAGAACCACCTCTGATACTTTTGGCTACCAAGGAAGTCTTCCTTTTGAAGTGCTTCTCTTTCTCACAGGTTTCTAAAGCTCTGTGTTAAGGTCAGGAAAAAGAGATGATTTTTTGCTTCAAGGCTTATTCAGCTCAGAGATGACCTTAAATATATATATTTGCAAATCTTTTTTTAAAAGTTGGTGTTTCTGTTGTTTGTGAGATGGAGTGTCGCTCTGTTGCCCAGGCTGGAGTGCAGTGGCATGATCTCAGTTCACTATAACCTCTGCCTCCCAGGTTCAAACGATTCTCCCGCCTCAGCCTCCTGAGTAGTTAGGACTACACACGCACGCCACCGTGCCTGTATAATTTTTATGTCTTTAGTAGAGACAGAGTTTCACGATATTGGTCAGGTTGGTCCTGAACTCCTGGCCTTTTAAAGCATGCTTGTTGATGATGTGGTTGTCAGAATTTTTTTTTCCTCATGGACAAAATGCTGTATTTCTAGAAATGCCTCATTAAGAAGCCAACCAGTGCAACTGCTGCCATCCCCTGAAAGTGTTCTAGAGGTAGATCTCTCAGCCTTTGCAGAGACATCCTTGCCACAGGCAGTTTTGCTGCATCGATACACTCACCCCCACTGCACCATAAAGTCTCATTGCCAGAAAGATCCTCTTGTCCAACCTGCGGTGATGATAAAGGGGTTATTTAGTTTTCTTCCTCCTACTTTGAAATTCCTGGCTTGGTGTTAGAGCTAAGCAAGAAGAAAAACTAATTATAATAATTCCCCCTGCAGAAACACCAACTAGAAAGGATAAATGAAAAGAAGTCCAGAGATCAATCAGAAAAATAAGAAAATCCAAAGAGTTTGTTCAAACCGAATATACAAGCAGGATACATGGGATTTTCAAGTACACTTCTAAAAACTGGCTACATACCAGACCACACAGGAAATCAAGAATTTCTTTAAGTTGATGAACTAATGGATCTCACTCACTCACATCAATCCTATAAAATTGTAAGTAACCCAAAACCAATCCCCAAAACTATCTGCGTACGTGCTAATTTTAAAATATATTTCTAAACAGAAAATCAAAATGGAAATTAATAAACAATGTAAAATGAAATGGCAATGTGCCATAGAGCAAACGTGACAGGACACAGCCAAAGTTGTTCTCAGAGGAAAATGTATAGCCTTACATGTGTGTATTAGCAAACAAGAAAGGGCAAATAACTAAACCTAGCTTGAACTCAGGAATCTTGGGGGTGGAGAGAGTTGAGAATGAAACAAACCCTAAGAAAATACAAAAACATAATAAAGTGAAAACAAATGTTAAATAAGCCAAAAACTAAGCAGGCAACAACAAAAACACTGGGGTATATCCACAAAGCCAGATGCTTCTACTTTATAAATAATAGCGAAATAGGGACTGACCTATCCTGAAGGCAGATGGCAGAACAGGCATGTTATCAACCTCAACTGAAATTTGAGGACTCCGGAGCAGCCCTTGGGAAAACAAGGCCAACCCTCAGAGGCCTTGCCCCTATTTTTTTTTTTTTTCATGTGTCTGGTAGGAGATAGAATGAAACACACAGGGCAATCCACAAAGCAGAAAGATACTTAATACACGCAAACTGAGCAGTGGTAAAATCAAGACTCATCATCCTAGGGCTCAGATGAAAATCCAGAGTTACCCCACAAAAGTCACAACTCTACCATCCTGATGTCTTCACATAACAACTTCATGTTGATTCCTTAAGCAGGAGAAATAGAGATCCATTCCCTATCCAGAAAAAAAAAAAAAAAAGATGATGAGGAAGATGTGGATTAGAGCTCATCCTTCACGTTCTTTATCTATCTAAAGTGGCTGCCCCAGCTCACTGCCTGTCCTATTAGCTGCCTCCTTCTTCTATGGATTCTATCGCAGTCTGTAAGTACATTGTTGGCTTAGGTATGTATTTAATATATTGTCTATCTGTTCCAACTGAAATGCAGGCTCCAAAGGGACCTATTTGGTCTGTCTTGTCCCTCGCTCTGTTTCTAGAATCTGGGATAATTCCTGAGAGATCCAGGGAACAACGTGAATTCAATGGAATTCAATGGACCCTGCCGTGGGAATAAAAGGAGCATGCAATCCTCCTGAAGACTTCCCTGAGCTCTGTTTACTGTGCCGAGGACTTGGAAGACCTTTACATTGCCTCGTAAGTACCAACGTTGAAGAAAAGAAGGCGGCCACAGAAATGGGATAATGAGGATCCAACCAGGCACTTACTCCACACATTGGGAAATGGACCAGATGCCGGCACTCTGCGAAGAACTGCCCTCCCTTTCCTTCCCAGCTGCCTCCATATCCATGATGGATGTGCCCAACTGTGGCTTGTAAAAGCTCCGGAGAATCCGAACAGGCCCCTGCAAACCTCCCTTGGGGGCATCCTTGCTCTCTGCCATTAGACACATGGAGAAGCTGACATGTCTGAAAGATTTCTCTTGTAGGTTCTGACGGGCTTGAGTGGGTGGCAGTTTTGACGGCTGGGGCCTGATTATCCCATTCACCCTTTGACATTTCGTCAGCTCTGCTTCTCTCCTGACACAGGCGTGCCAACAACAGCTTTCAGCAGATGCCTCTCAGAAGCTGGGGCCTGCTGACAACAGCCCCTACTTCTGTGGGCTTTCAGGGCACAGCACGGCTCTGCCCCCGCTCAGCAGCACGTCGGTATAAACCCTGGGAGGACGGCTGTGCCCACAACTCCCTGTAAGGGCCAGAGGGACTGTGGCAGCCTGAGTTTTCCAGGATCTGTCCTAAGATCAGGACACTCCGTAAATATGGAGAAACAGCTAGAGGGAATCCAGCCATACATTCATTCATCCACTAAATACTTACTGAGTGCTAACTATCTGCCAAACACTAAACCAGGCGCTGGTTCTCTGATGGTAACTGGTGACCCAAAGATCCCTGCCCCTGTGGCACTAGCTGGTCAGGGAAACAGCAAACATACAATCCCGTTTATTTTATCAAAGGTGATTATTTCTAGAAATGCAAAGAACAAGGTGGTATGTGAGATAATAAGGGAGAACTACTTTTAGCAGGAAGGAGGCCAGAGAAGGCCCATCAGATGCGATGTCCTTAAAGCCAAACCTGGAGGAGGAAAAGGAGCCAGACACTTGGAAAGCAAGAGGCAGACTATTTGGGGCAGAGGTGACTATGGGTGCAAAGGCTCTGAGATGGAAAAGAGCTTGGCCAGGAGCAGTGGCTCCCACCTGTAATTCCAGCAAATTTGAAAGTTAAGGTGGGAGGATCGCCTGAGCCCAGGAGTTCGAGACCAGCCTGGACAATATAGCAAGACCCCCTCTATGTAAAAATATCAAAAAATTAGCCAGCCATGGTGGTGCACACCTGTGGTCTCAGCAACTCGGGAGCCTGAGATGAGAGAATCGTTTGAGCCCAGGAGGTAGAGGGTGCCACTGTACTCTAGCCAGAGTGGCAGAACAAAACTCTATCTCAATGAAAAAGGGAAAGAGCAGAGCTTGATCAGGGCTTCCAGGAGATCCGTGCAGCTGGAGTAGAGATAACAAATGGGAGACCAACCCGGGATGACAATATGGAGACAGGCAGGAGCCCAAGTGTGCAGGGCCTTCTACACAGGACCAAGGCTATGGGTATTGCATTCTGAGGACAATGAGAAGCCAGAGGAGGATTTTAAACTAGGTACAGCATTATCCCCCAATGGATCCCAAGAATTTGGAAAAAGCAAAAAGGAATGAGGACCATGTGGACCAAGCATCAGTATTTCCCACTTAGGAACTTCTGATTTTCTGATACTCAAAGCACATTTACTAGGACAAATGGACAGATTCTCCATTCCAACTAGGATAACCCTTTAGGGAGTTTGCTGGCTATCAGATTACTGGGTCCTGTGGCAGAACCTCCGGGAGGAAGAACAGGAATCCATTTTTTTATTTTATTTTTTTAAGAAGGAGTCTCACTCTGTCACCAGGCCGGAGTGCAGTGGTGCGATCTTGGCTCACTGCAACCTCTGCCTCCTGGGTTCAAGTGATTCTCCTGCCTCAGCCTCCCAAGGAGCTGGGACTACAGGCACGCACCACCACGCCCAGCTAATTTTTATATTTTAGTAGAGACAGGGTTTCACCATGTTGGCCAGTATGGTCTCGATCTCTTGATCTCATGATCTGCCCGCCTCGGCCTCCCACAATGCTGGGATTATAGGCGTGAGCCACCGCTCCCAGCCAGTAATCCACTTTTAAAGAGCTCACAGCAGACTTCGTTGCACAGTTTGGCTTGAGAACCCCCAAGTCAAGAGATGCAGTTCCTTAAAGACATGATTATTAAAATTTAGCTAATCGAAGAAACAACACATGAAGCAGACACAGCAGCTATGGTGAAAGGGGCATGCCTAGAGGCAGCTGCCGAGAAGGGTGGGTCTCTGTGAGAGAACACAGTGTGCTCTCTCCGTCTGTCTCCTCCACGTGTGGGGTCCCCAGGAGCAGTTCTGATGTTCACACACAGAGGAATTTCACCGTGGCTGGAATATCTCAAGCGCCGACTTGTCCCTGAAGGGAAGGTGACTGCCCCATTTGCTTCAACTGGAACAAAAATAGGAGCATCAAGGCAAGCTTCCCCACCAAGCTTCAGCCACCAACTTTAAACTAAAAGGCACAGCTGCCTTTTGAATGTCTTTGACGTGTGAAGTACAAGAGGCTGGGACAAATACAGACAAGAGGTGACCCAGTATATGGCGTGGTCTCCAGCTTTCCTGTTGCTTCCACGCTGACTGGCCGCAGGGCGCTTTATATGACGTTATTCCTGCAGCACTCAGCACTGTGCCTTGCACCAAGTAGGGGCTTTACAGCTTCTGGCTACCTTCATTCAATACATACACCAGCTTTGAATGATGCAATGTTAAATACAGGATTGCACCACCTGCACTCTCAACAACCGGTCACTGCTTGACTGAAGCTATTTCAATTGGCTATTCAACATGATTTTTCAGCCAGGTGTGGTAGCTCATGCATTTAATACCAGCACTTTGGGAAGCTAAAGTGGGAGGATAGCTTGAGGCCAGAAGTTTGAGGACAGCCTGGCCAACATAGTGAGACCCCATTTCTAAAAAAAAAAAAAATTAGCTGGGCATGGCGGCATGTACCTCTGGTCTCAGCTACCTGGGAGATGGAAAGATCTCGAACCCAGGAGGTTGAAGCTACAGTGAGCCATGTTCATGCCACTGCACTCCATTCTGGATGAAGAAGAAGACCCGGTCTTGAAAATAAAATAAAATAATCAATTTTAAAAATAGGATTTCTCAACCTCAACACTCTTGGCATTTGTAACCAAGTCATTCTTTGTTGTAGACAGCTGTCCTGTGCATTGTAGGGTGTTTAGCAGTATCCCTGGCCTCCACCCACCAGATGTCAGTAACACACTCCCTGCCCCAGCTATGACAATCAAAAATTTCTCCTGACATTGCCAACTACCCTCTGGGATGCAAAATTGCTCCCCTGACCACTGGAAACCCCACTACAGATAGTAATAGATAACATGCACTGCGCATTTCCTACATGTTAAACACTATCCCAGCCACATGATATATGCTCTTTATTTAATCCTTTTAACCTAAGAGTGGCGTAGGTGTTACTATCCTCATTATGCAGATAAGGAAACTGAAGCAAAGGGGCCACTACACAACTTAGAAGTGGAGGGGACTAAATGGTGATCCTGATTATCTTCAGTTTCAACTAGCACTGAAACTTCAAACCTCTACCCCCTATTGCTGTGTTATCAGTGACTTATTACAATTCAAAAGAATTCCACACCATTTTCTCTATTTCATGTGTTTTAAGTTTTCACTAACACATTTTTAAAGAAAGAAAAAATAGCCATAACATTAAAACGATAGAGGGTGACTCCAGGTCAGTGATTCTCAAAGTGTGGTCCAGGTCCGCAGCACTCTTTTAGGGAGATCCACCAAGTCAAAACTACTTCGTGGTAATACTGTGATGCTATGGGCATGTTTTACTCTCATTTTCTTATGAGTGTATGGGGGAGTTTTCCAGAATGTGTGATGATATTACCACTTTAACAGATAATAGATTATGTGGTCAGGAAACCTTGCATTTTAGAAAGTCCTCATTTTAATTTTCCAGTACAGTAAACTATGGAGAGAGACTGTTCACATACACAATAGCTCTTCAATATGTTCTAAGAGCACAAAGAAGTCCTGAAACTAAAGTGGTTCAGAACTACTGTTTTAAATTAGAAGACACGCAAAGGTATAAACAGTCAAATGGAACATGTCAACTTTGACACAAATCCCAGTTTTCTGAGGGGAATTTTAAGAGGAAAATGGAAAGATGTTGGTCAAAGGGTCCAAACTTTCAGTTACAAGATGTCTAAGTTTTAGCCGGGTGCGTTGACTCACACCTGTAATTCCAGCAGTTTGGGAGGCCAAGGCGAGCGGATTATGAGGTCGGGAATGGAGACCATCCTGGCTAACATGGTGAAACCCCATCTCTACTAA
The DNA here is from genome assembly GCF_049350105.2 of Macaca mulatta. Lineage (NCBI taxonomy): Eukaryota > Metazoa > Chordata > Mammalia > Primates > Cercopithecidae > Macaca > Macaca mulatta. The sequence goes on along the minus strand of NC_133425.1, from coordinate 6,940,809 downwards.
AAATACAAAAAATTAGCTGGGCTTGGTGGCACATGCCTGTAATCCCAGCTACTCGAGAGGCTGTGGCAGGAGAATCGCTTGAACCCAAGAGATGGAGGTTGCAGTGAGCCGAGATCTCACCGTTGCACTCCAGCCTGGACAACAGAGCAAGACTCTGTTTCAAAACAAAAAAAGGTCTAAGTTTTGGGAATCCAATGTAGCACATGATAACTATAGTTAAAAATGCCGCTGCGTTTCCTTAAAATTTGATAAAAGAGCAGACTTTTAGTGTCTTCACCTCACATAACAGTAACTAACTATGGGTGAAGACCAACGTGTTAATTTGATGGTCATAATCATTACATAGTGTGTATGTACATCAAATCATTACACTGCATACCTTAAATACATATAATTTTTGTCAATTAGATATTTTAAAATCTTAAAAACTTAACAGATAAAAAAGACATTTGGGAGACAACTGGGAAAATCTGGATATCTACTGGAGACTAGGTAATACGAAGGAGTTATTAATTTTGTTCTTATCCTGAGGAGATGCAGGCTAATGTTTCTAGGGTGGATTACATACAACTTCCTGTGGCTCATATACACACCACACACACGTGAACACGCACAGATATCTCTTGCAATACACACATACGTAGGTAAAGCAGAGGTGACAAAACGTTCCCTGTCAGTGGCCTGGATGGTAAGTATACCACATATGTCATATTATTCATTTGTTATTTTCTCCTTCTACGTTCCACGGAATGTTTGTAGTAAGTTGGGAGAGTAGATTCAACTTTGTGTCACAAAGAGATATGCAGTGAGGAAAGACAGGAGATCTTTTAAGTTTCTTTTATTTTCCCAGTCTCAGGAAGAAGATGGTCAGGGTGAAGTGAGCAGGTGAAGAATGAACATGCCATTGAGTTAGCACTCCCAGCCCTAGCACAGCGAAGCTTAGGACTGATTCAACATGCTGCTACCTCCTCAACCCTCTATCAAGACATTCTGGGCCCTCTTACATCCTGGGTTGGAGGCAATTCAGTCTCAATTTGCACACACAGCAGCTACAGTCACAGGAAAGCCAGCTCAGAATCCTTCATGCTCCACATCAGGAATCTCTTCCCGTCTACTCTGCTCCCTCATTCACCACTTCGCCTGCTTCAGCTCGCCTCTCCGGCACAGCAGGCATCTTCAAGCGTCATTCATGGCCCAATTTATGGATCTGTTAGCTTTATCAGCTTAGCTCTAAACTGGTTATTTTAAGCACTTTATCTCTATGGCAATTACAAAAAAAAATAATAATGAACTGTGCAGAGAAAGAAATGTGAAAATCGTCTAAACAGAGCAAACGGCAACCACAAATTTCCTATCTTCTCAAGAGATGATGAAAACACCCAATCAGAATAGTACCTGGTGATTTCATAAACCTAAAAGAACACATCACACACAACACATGGCATTCATTACTCACATTGCATTGATAATGAAATCGCAGGTCTGAGACAAGCATCTGGAGGACAGTATCTCTCCCTGAGTCCCAGTTATGAAATGATGGGCCAAAGACCCCTTCATAGTCACCAGACTCTACCAGCGAAGCCCAAAAGGGGAGGGAGAGGAGAGTGTAATGGGGAGGACCTGCTGGTCTAGAGCTTGCACCAAATTCCCCTCTCTCACTGGGGCTCTTGAGAATACCATTTAATACCAGCCACTCAACCAAACAACCTTGGCTCTAAACATCATTTCCCTGACCTCCACACTCCAGGTCCCCCAATCAACCTGAGTCCCATCCTCTCTGAATGCAGATAAGGCATTTGTATCTAAATGAGAGGTTTTTAACTGTTTTATGTGCCTTGAAACCCGCTGGTCTAACAAGACCTATGGATCCCCTCTCAGGATGTTTTTAAATTTATAAAAACAGAATACAAAGGACTAAAAAAGACATTGATAATACTGCAACCTGTGATTTATCAATTGATGCTTCTTTATTAATGCATTCAATAACAAGATCCAGCAGCACACCTAATAACCACCATAATTTCAAGGTAAGGATGAGGATAAATTAGTATTTTGGGATACCTGCAACAATTGTAATGTGATGTGAAAATACCTATGATTTGACTGATGACAAAGCCACAGATTCTGCTAGAAACCACCGTGGTTTGTTCTCTACCTTGATAATTGGAGGAAACTCTTTAGCTTTTCAGTTAGAGTTCATGTAAATAAATATGTCACTTTTTTCACAGCCAAGTTTTCAGACTCCATGAATTCGATCCACTAACCCCAGGTTTAAAATGTCTGGTCCAAAGAGTAGACAATTTTCAAAAAAAAAGATACATCAGCCAGGCGTGGTGGCTCATGCCTGTAATCCCAGAACTTTGGGAGGCCGAGGTGGGCGGATCACAAGGTCAGGAGATCGAGGCCATCCTGGCTAACACGGTAAAACCCCGTCTCTACTAAAAATACAAAAAATTAGCCAGTGTTGGTGGCGGGCGCCTATAGTCCCAGCTACTCAGGAGGCCGAGGCAGGAGAATGGCGTGAACCCAGGAGACGGAGCTTGTAGTGAGCGGAGATCGCGCCAGTGCACTGCAGCTTGGGCGACAGAGCAAGACCCCGTCTCAAAAAAAAAAGAAGAAAATATACCAATGGCCAACAAACATATGAAAAATGTCCAACATCAGTAATCATCATGAAATGCAAATCAAAACCACAACACAATACCATCTTATGCCTGCCTGCAAGAATGGCCATAATCAAAAAAAATCAAAAAACAGTAGATGTTGGCATGGATGCAGTGAACAGAGAACACTTCTACACTGATGGTGGAAATGTAAACTAGTACAACCACTATGGAAAGTAGTGTGAGATTCTTTAAAGAACTAAAAGTAGAACTACCATTTGATACAGCAGTTCCACTACTGGGTATCTACCAAGGGTACAAAAAAAAGATAATTGCTTATGCATGTTTAGTGCAGCACAATTCACAATTGCAAAAATGTAGAAGCAATGCAAGTGTCCATCAATCAACGAGTGGAGAAAGAAATTGTGATATATATGTGTATATATATAGATATAGATATATACGTAATTATATACATACACACATATATACGCGTGTGTGTGTGTGTGTGTGTGTGTGTATATATGATGGAATACTACTCAGCCATAAAAAGGCATGAATTAATGGCATTCAAAGCAACCTGGATGAAACTGGAGACTATTATTCTAAGTGAAGTAACTCAGGAATGGAAAACCAAACATAGTATCTTCTCACTTACAAGTGGGAGCTAAGCTATGAGGATGCAAAGGTGTAAGAATGATACAATGGACTTTGGGGACTTCGGAGGAAAGGGTGGGAAGTGGGTGAGGGATAAAAGACCATAAATTGGGTTCAGTATATACTGCTTGGGAGATAGGTCCACCAAAATCTTACGAATTAACACTAAAGAACTTATTCATGTAACCAAATACCACCCGTTTCCCCAAAAACCTATGGAAATAAAAATAAATTTTTAATTTCTAAAAAATACAATATCTGATCCACATACTTCAGAAATCTAGGAAGTGGTTAATCTGCAAGCCACAGTCAGATGGAAGATGATTTCTGGCCCCAGGCCTCACCCTCGGTTCTGGTCTCTATACCTTCTTAGCCCTGCCAGCGTGTGACTCTACACTGTGTGGCCGCCTTTCCTTCCTAGCCTCAGGCCCTGTCTCCCTAAATGGGGATTCACTTCCTCTTCTCTGGACCAAGCTGCCTTCTTTTAACCCTGTCTATATGGTTTGTTTGTTAATCCACCCAACATCCATTTTTTGAGTGCCTACTAGGTGACACGGGATGTTTCAAGCCTGGAAAGGGTTTAAACAAAAGATAAAGACAACAGTTTCTAATTACCAGATACTATAAACCTCCCTTCCCTAAGACTGTAAGATTTCTGAGGTCAAAGGACCATGTCCTTTATGTTCAGTCTGTAGCCCCCATGATCAGCACAATGACTATACAGAAATGCCCTATCAATATATGGTGGGTGGGTGGATAAATATTTACAGGAAAAAAGGAATAGGTGAGTGGGCAGATGGATGGATAAGGCATAGGTAAATCATCTTTATCTTTTTGATATTCGTTATCCTCAGGTGCACCTTGACTCCCCTCCCCTCAAGCTAAAATGGTCGGTTTCCTTTCTCATTCTGGCACTGAAACCATAAAGACCCTTCCATGTAATACCCGTGAGACAGAGAGATCTATGCCCTCTGCGTATTCCAGGTAATACCCAGAGAACAAATGACCCACGCACAGAGTGAGTTAAATGGGAAAGTCACTGCCATTTTCCAAGGTCAAGAAGCACCATGCCAAGTCTCATAAGTGAATTAAGTCCCCCAATCTGATGATCAAAGTTACATGACCGTGGAATGTGGTCACTCAAGCTCATGCTCAGGAAGGACAGCCTGGGTCCCCTCAGCTTGTTTCAGCCCCGAACTTGGACTGCAATGAGGAGTTTGCTCTGCCTGGGTCAGGACACCTTTCCAACCCTGATGTCTCAGTCTTGGGGTCTCGACTTCTCAGCAGGTTGTTTGGCTGAGTTCTCCAGTAACAAAAGAGAAGAAAACTTTCCCGGGTCTGCGAGCCTTTCTTCACTCCCTCTCCTCACTCCACTTGCTAGATCAACCCTGGCACTGCTTTGCTCAACAACTGAGTTGTAGCCACAGAGCAGGCATTCTCGCCAGCCTTGCCCTGGAGTCCGGATCATGAAATGCGATCAAGAATTTGCAGACCTCACACCTGTAATCCCATCACTTTGGGAGGCCAAGGTGGGTGGATCACCTGAAGTCAGGAGTTCAAGACCAGCCTGGCCAATGTAGCAAAATCTCGTCTCTACGAAAAATACAAAAATTAGCGAGGCGCTGTGGTGGGCACCTGTAATCCCAGCTACCTGGAGGTCTGAAGCAAGAGAATAGCTTGAACTGGAAGGCAGAGGTTACAGTGAGCCAAGATCATGCCACTGCACTCCAACCTGGGTGACAGAGTGAGACTCTGTCTCAAAGAAAGAAAGAAAGAAAAGAAAGAAAAGAAAAGAAAACGAAAGGAAAGAAAAGAAAAGAAAAAAGAGAAAAGAAAAAGAAAAGAAAAAAACAAAAGAAACGAAATATGCAGACCTCTAACCAAACCCTCCAAGTCCAGCAAGTGAACAGTGAGGGCCTCTATATGACAGCTGAGCCACAATGTGCTGCTCAGTACTTCAGACCCTAGAGTCGGGCTGTCAGGCCTTGCATTCTTATTCCACCCCTATTCACCGGCCCTGTGATTGTACGTACTTTATTCACTCCAGTCCCAATTTCATCCTCTGTAAAACAGTGACAGCAGGATCAACCACACTGTCTTGTAATGTGGATTAAGTGTGAGAAAAACCACAAAGCATTTGTGATACAATAAATTGTTGATACATTAACTATTATTAGTGTTGTTAATGTGAATTTGTCAGGAAATCATGGTTCTAAGAACATATATAGCTTACTTTGAAGTTAGTGAAACCAGAGTCCTCCAATTCAACCAGATCATTCCCAGAGAAAAATTAATAAATAGGTCCCCAATCAAGAGACGTATACCACATATATTCAGAGAAGACTAATTTTTTAAAATTTTACTTTAAGTTATGGGATACATGTGCAGAACGTACAGGTTTGTTACACAGGTATACATGTGCCATGGTGGTTTGCTGCACCTATCAACCCATCATCTAGGTTTTAAGCCCCACATGCATTAAGTATTTGTCCTAATGCTCTCCCTCCTCTTGCTCCCCACCCCCTGACAGACCCTGGTGTGTGATGTTCCCTCCCTGTGTCCATGTTTTCTCATTGTTGAACTCACTTATGAGTGAGAACATGTGGTGTTTAGTTTTCTGTTCCTGTGTTTATTCCAATCCAAATGCCCATCAATGATAGACTGGATAAAGAAAATGTGGCATATATACACCATGGAATACTATGCACTCATAAAAAAGAATGAGTTCATGTCCTTTGCAGGGACATGGATGAAGGGAAGACTATTTCTAAGAGTCCTTGGATATGGCTATAAGAGCTACAGATCTTATGTTAAGTGTTCTTAATTCACATGAAACTAAAAATATTAACAATTATAAATAAGCAGTCAGGAGGAAACTTTCAGAGGTGATGGACAGATTTATGGTGTAAGTTGTGGTGATGGTTTCACAGATGTATTCTTATCTCCAACCTTAACAAGTTGTATATGTTAATGATGTCCAGATTTTTGTATCTTAATCACACCTTAGCAAAGTGGCTTAAATTTTGAAAATGCCAACTTATTCCAACCAGCACTTCAAAATGAATGTGAGAGAGCTGCAAGACATACTAATAAAGATAATTATATTAACAATAAACATAACAATTTTAATGATATGCTCGCCTCTGCACTGGGAGCTGAGAGGCATTATTTCTTTCATCCCGGAAAACAACACTCTGTAAAAGCTATTACTGTTCACACTTTATAAAATAAGAAACTCAAAACTATAGAAAGTCCAAGTGATTTGAATGTACACATGCACCTAAGAAGAGAAACAAGGTTTGGAATCCAGCTTTTCCTAAGCCCCAAATCATTCATGTTACTAATATTTTGCTATTATTGGTAATAATTAATATTATTCATTAACCCAGAAGAGTAATGACAGTCAATCTTTCCATAAGCATTTCATGAGCACGTCCTACAAGTCCAACACTGTGAAAATGGCTGATGACACTGTGGTGAACAAGACAGACACAGTGGCCATCCTTCCTCCCTCAGAGTTCACAGTCTAGAGACATGCAGGAGATACACCTAATCAACAATTGCACATGCTTTAAAAAAATCATCGTCAGTGTGCAAAGTACTTCCAAAGAGAAACAGAGAGTCAAATGGAGGCTTCGACAGCACCTGCTACTAATTTATACTGCTGGCAAAGTCAAAGCATAGTGATATTCTCGCTTTCCAAGAAGCTATTAAGTCCCACTTCCCCTTGGACCTTCTCAAGGGTCATGCTGTGCCTGTGAGATGGGAAAGAGGTACAAATGCACGCCCATTTCACCTGCTTGCAAAGCTTGAACAAGGACACACAGAGCACTCTGCTGTATAAAGGACAACCATTGCAGCTCCTCACCCAACCATTCTCTTTGCAGTTGTAGCAGAACCCACTTTGAAAACTTCTGGGAAGGAATGTAAAGCACCATTCATCACTGAACCTAGCCACACCCCATCTTCAGTGTTCTTCCAGCCAGCTGCTGCTACAGATGTCACTTCCTGCCAGATGCGCTCATACAAAGCCTCAATCGACCTCCACCCCCAAGGACCAGGAGAAAGTCTGTGATGCTTGACGTCTTTCCATTCTCGGGCAACGGGACTCTTGACTCTTCGCACAAATCTTACCCCCACGAAATGAGTGAAAACTACCCACAAGTCGACACTGAAAAAAATCATGGAACCAAGTTTCCTGCCCACAGTCCTTCACCCCACATATTATCACAAGCCTGATGTCCACAGTAGATGTTGCATAGGATGGTGTGCAAATGCTAGCCTCGTCGAGGCAATTTCAGATAGCAATCAAATAATCAAATACGTCCCATTTGAAGATGGCACCATGTGTCAGCCCCGCTCTTAGATTTGTCTCCTAAGTGTGGAGACAGATATGCCCTAGTGTGTGCATCCTCATTAGGACTTTGAGTAGGAAGCGTAGGCTGGACCCAGTGTACTAGGCAATGCAACATATAACCCAAAGCAGGAGAGCCTCTACTTGCTGACAGGGGGTGGGGGGAGGTGGGGGGGGACTGTCCTGGGTGCTGAAATGGTACAGCGATGAGAAGAAAGCATTTCATCCCTTTCACTCCTCCGCTTGCTCACAAATAAAGGAGGAATACAGTGGAATCCAGGAGGGAAGCAGAGAGAGAGAGACGGAAGGAGAGAGAGAGAGACAGAGACAGAGAGAGAGAAAGGAAGAAAGAACATGGCAGGGACTGCAGGAGGAGGAGCACATCACACCAGGCAGCAGGATCCACAGGACCCAGACTTGGTCAGTCTCGGGCTTTCATGCCAGGTTGTGAGTGAGATGTGAAAGGGCTTGAGGCTTTGGGAGGCTCAGTGGGGCTGGATGAGAAAAGAATAGGATGTTTTCACATCCAGCACAGACCAGGCTTGGACCAGAAAGTCCTGGGCTTGGAGTCTTGGGGGATGATTCTGAACGGGAGAAGAGACCACCACAAAGAAGGAAGAAGGACAGGTAAGAACGTTCCCTCCCAACCTCCACACGAAGCGCTATGGACTTCAGGCTGGGGGAAGTCCTGATTTGAAACGTTTGCTGATTTCCACGGTATAAATACTCCCACTACAGCGTGGCCCATTTCCAGCTTAATGGCTTAACATCTGGCTTGCAGGATTCCTGAGAATTCAACACTTGGCTTTCAAAAGCCAATATGGATTGGCTCCAGCATATTACAGGCCAAAGAACAGCTTGATGCACTTTACATACAACATGTCGAACAGTCACAAAGCATTAATTGCGAGTCCATTTCACAGATAAGAGGTGTGAGGCTCAGAAAGCCAAGTGACTCATCCAGAGGGATGCTCGAGCTAGTATTTGACCCAGACGTGTCCCCACTGCAAAGTCTATGCACTTTTCACTGCAGGCAGGGACGGGACCCTTGACATCACGCTCATCAACCAAAAGCTCGCACCAGCTGGGCCCTGCCTGCCCACCCTGCTGCGTGAGTGGCCGACCAGATGGGATCTGAGAACATCCACAAAGTGAGAAGGAAAATAGACGAGCAGACACTGGCTTTAGCCCCTCATCTTTCAGGGGCCGAGAGCAGCCCTCCTGACTGCTAGTTTTGGCTGAGCTTGGCACGGACCCTAGATCCAGCATCCATTCTAAGAGGGCACATATGGCCTGACTCAGTGGCTGTAGGTAAACTGGCTGGGCTTGAGCCACCCCAGCCCTGGCCTGTGCAAATGAGCGGCTCTAAGCACTTTTGGTAAATGAAGAGTATCTCTCAGAGCCAGCACCTGCCCCAAAAGCCAAGCATTTCAAAGAGAGGGGTAGCCGCACAAGGGGCAGAACAGGCTTCTGCTCTGTTAGCAGAGGGAGAGGCAAAGGAGGTCAGAGAGAGGCAATCACCCCAGCCCAGCACACGGCTCAGTACCCTACCTTCTGCACACAGGCCCAGCACACGGCTCAGTACCCTACCTTCCTCACAGAAGCCCAGCAGGTTCTTGAGTGTGCACAGGATGGAGCAGACAGAGGCCCAGTCACCCTCGATTTGAGAAAGGAAAGGTAAGATGCCAACCACATATGTACTATGTACATCATGGTACCTGCAGTGACCCCTGAGCCCTGGCAGTTAGCTGGTGACCTGGAAAGCTTACACAGACAAGGTGGCTGAGCTGGGAAAAGGAGATCTGTAATCTACCCAAGGTCATGAACTAGCATCTGAATTCAAGTCTGTCTGGTTTCAAATCCTTTGTTCTTCCCACTGTGCCTCTCCGAAAGGGACATTTATACCCTTTATGTAGCTGGATTCCTGCACCCATTTTCCCAGCTAAGCTTCTGAATGTGCCGGGTGGGTGAGTGGGTGAGGGCTGGGAGCAGGACGTGTAAAGACTTCTAGACTGGAGGTCTGGATGTTATGGCCTCGGCGAAGCACAAAAAGGTGACACTAATATAATCCTGTCATCCCTCCTGTTACACAAAGACTCTGTTTAAAGATAACAATTTCTGTTTAGCTTCCTGTAACATGTGGTTCAGGCTCCCCTTCCAACTCTGCCATCAACGTAGGAAAGCCAGTGGTTAAAAGCACAGGCTTTGGGGTCAGACTGCTCTGTATTCATTTCCAAGATCTGATTCTCTGGGCATATTAGTTAACCTTAGTGAACCTCAGTTTTCCCATCTGTAACATGGTTTGATGATAGCACCTACCCGACAAGGTTGTTTCAAAAAGTAAATAAAACCAAATATATAAAGTACTAAATGGTATCTGATGACTAGTAATCTCTCAGAATATGATAGCTCTGTGAATATCATCACCATCATCATCATTATTATTAAAAGCATTATTTTTTTGAGATGGAGTCTCACTAGGTTGCCCAGGCTGGAGTGCAGTGGTGGGATCTCGGCTCACTACAACCTCCTCCTCCAAGGTTCAAGAGATTCTTGTGCCTCAGCCTCCCAAGTAGCTGGGACTACAGGCATGCGTCACCAAGCAACGCTATTTTTTTTCTTTTGTATTTTTAGCACAAATGGGGTTTCTCCATGTTGGCCAGGCTGGTCTTGAACGCCTGACCTCAACTGATCCTCCTGCCTTGGCCTTCCAAGGCAGGCATGAGCCACTGTGCCAAGCCTGAAAGCATTATTATCATCAGTTTACTTTGTTGCTGATATGCAAATGGATGCTTATGATTGGGCAACAAGACTGTTTAGAAGAAATTATGTAACCAGAACTCCTCCAGCAAATCTAACAGGAAAGTATAAAAAGCAGGCAGGGATGGGTATCTGTGTGGACTCAGTCAGACTGAAACAGCTCACAGGTGGGCGCTGGGAATCCACACTGCTGATGGAGGGTTGGGCAAGGTGGTGACTGACAAGGTCACACACAGGAGAGGACACGGGTGCTCATTTCCCCAAAAGAAATGTTGACTCCTGACAACCCTGGGAGGGCGGAACCTGATCCAGGTCCCAAAGGCAACCTGCACTTTCGTCCCTTAGTTCTGCAAGATGGCCTCGGGCAGGATTCCATGTGTGTCTACCTGGGGTGGCAGCAGAGACACTTGCCTGTGTCCTTCAACCAACACTCTGCAGGTTGCTCCAGGAATGGTTGTACAAGAAACTAGGATTCAGGCTAGGCATGGCAGCTCACTCGTGTGATCCCAGCACTTTAAGAGGCCAAGGCAGGTGGATCATGTGAGGCCAGGAGTTGGAAACCAGCCTGGTCAACATGGTGAAACCCCGTCTTTACTAAAAAATACAAAATGTAGCCAGGCATGGTGGCGGGTGCCTGTAATTCCAGCTACTTGGGAGGATGAGGCAGGAGAATCACTTGAACCCGGGAGGCAGAGGTTGCAGTGAGCCAAGATCGCACCACTGCACTCCAGCCTGGGTGACAGAGTGAGACCCTGTCTCAAAAAAAAAAAAAAAAAAAAGGAAAAGAAAAAAAGGTAGGGTTCTCCCAGGGGAAGGGAAGGGGAAGGGAAGAGAAAGGGAGAGGGAGAAGGGACAGCAAGGAAGGACAGGGGAGGAAAGAAAAGGAAGAAACGAGGCAGAGGGAAAGAAGGGGTGAAAAGTCATCAAGGAGAGTGGGGAGACAGGTGTTTCCTTTGTCTCATTCACTGGCTTCGTTCCTGTCTTCATGACCCGTCACCGGCCGCCCCATCCTCCATAAGAACAAAGACCGTGTCTGTTAACAAGACACAAAGTAAGCATTCAGTAAATGTGGGAGAAGACAGAGAGGAGGGAGAGAGCCAGAGAGAGGAAGGTAGGCTCCTGGTAACCCCCGTTACATGGAGAGAAAAGCTGCCATTCCCTCCCCTCTGGTGTTTATCTAAGCAGCTGGCAGAACTAAGGCAGTTTTGCTTAAAAATCATTTCCCAGGGGATTAGCATCCCCTTTCACACTTAAAAGCCTTCCTCAAAGCCAAAGAATGAATTGATTTTCGTATAACTAATCACACTCCCGTTTAATAGCAGGAAGCCACTGCTTTATTTTCCATTTCTGTCTCTAAAAATGCAGACTGGGCATCCAGGTCGCCTCTCCCGCACCGAGTGCAGGATGCCAAAGATGATGGAGGAGGCCCTCGACAGCGCTCCCTTCCTCCCTCCACACCACCACCACCACCACCCCCCCGCTGCCGTGGCTGCCTCTGAAGAGGACGAGGAGTGTGGCTGAGAGCCCAGAAAGGGGCACTTCACATCTCCCGAGGCCATCAGAGTCTGCCTCTCTGGCCCAAGCATCTGCCTCTGTTTGCTCAGGTAAGATTGAGAGCCTCATATTACGGCTATTTCACCAGGAGTTGGGGGGTGCGGGCTGCAGGCTGTTGAGTCCCTTTCCAAACCACAGAGGTTACTGAGCGGAAAGCTCATCCATGAACACCCCAACTTGCCTTCAAAATCTGTGTTTGCTTAAGCAGCCCAGACGGCCAATGCCGCATGCAGAGAGCAATGTGGTGTTTGCAAAGCATCCACTCTGCCTCTTCTCGTGGGCTGACCTCCCCGCGTGTTCCACTGGGAGGCAATGCTTGGGAACTTGAGTGCTGCCCGCTCTGATGAAGCGGTTCACATCCCTCTATAATCTGCACAGTGTGAAGGACTAACAAGCTCAGCTCGAGGGCAATCCACCAGCCTGAAAACACCCGGATCAAATCCGCCCCACGTACATGTTGTCAACACAAGTTGTTGAGTGAAAACAGCGAGTTGTACGTGATGGCCTTCAATTTGTGTTTGTTGAAAACAGAAATGTAAATTCACGCAGTACTTTGTGCGTGGATATTGCTAATTGTAAAGTACCAAAAAATGGACAAAGAAGACAAAAATAAATTCATGACGGAGGCTGCATCTCCCAGGGAAGAAAGGGAAATGAGAGAGGGAGACAATGGGAGGAATTTATCTATGATTTCTGTTTTTAGTTTTACTAAAACTATTAGCAGAGACCAATAACAACTGCCAATGTGGGGTGGTGGAAACACACTTTAAAAATATTATTTCTAACCGGGCGTGGTAGTTCACGCCTGTAATCCCAGCACTTCGGGGGGCCAAGGCAGGTGGATCACCTGAGGTCAGGAGTTCAAGGCCAGCCTGGCCAACATGGCAAAACGCCGTCTCTACTAAAAATATAAAAATTAGCCGGGCATAGTGGCACATGCCTGTAGTCCCAGCTACTTGGGAGGGTGAGAGAAGAGAATCACTTGAACCCAGGAGGCGGAGGTTGCAGTAAGCCAAGATTGTGCCACTGTACTCCAACCTGAGTGACAGAGAAAGACTCCATCTCAAAAAATATATATATACATATATATGTATATATATGTATACACATGTGTGTGTGTATATGTTTATATATAATCGCTACTTTTATGTATCTTTAAACATCTGTTGTTGTTATTTTTTCATACAGAGTCTCATTCTGTCGCTCAGGCTGGAGTGCAGTGGCGCAATCTCCGCTCGCTGCAACCTCCACTTCCTAGGTTCAAACGATTCTTGAGCTTCAGCCTCCCAAGTAGCTGGGACTACAGATGAGAACCATCACACCTGGCTAATTTTTGTCTTTTTACTAGACACGGGGTTTCGCCATGTTGGCCAACCTGATCTCAAACTCCTGACCTCAAGTGATCCTCTCGCTTTGGCCTCCCGAAGTGCTGGGATTATAGGCGTGAGCCACTGTGCCTGGCCTAAAATGTGATTTTTTAAATATACAAATAAAAAGAGGAGGTAGACATAAGGAAAACTAACTCCATACCCTCAATAATGTCCTATCCTGCCCACATCTGAATGCATTTTTTTCTTTCTCCTTCTAGATCAGAGTTTCTCACCGTCAACTCTCGACGTGTTGGATGAGATCATTCTTGGTGGTGGGAGGTGTCCTGTGTATCACAGGGCACAGAGTAGCATACCTGGTCTCCACCCATTAGATGCTAGTACCACCTCCCCTCAAGCTGTACTAACCAAAATGTCACTGGACACTGACAAATTCACCTAGGGAACATCACCCTTGGTTGAAAAGCCCTGGTCTAGATGAAACCTATGTCAGCTCAGCGTCTCCTCTTCCAGCAGAGAGCACCACACCTGTGCAGTCCTCCAGTGTCTTCCGATCACACTTGCATGCATTCTCTTACGCTGGTTTTTTAGTAGCACTACCTGAGGAAGTGAGGTTGTGATACCCATTGCCCAGATGTGAAAACTGAAGCTCTGACAACTTGAGACCCTCTGACACAGCAGGTTTTCCCTGAATTCTCTTCCTGCATGCCGTATGTGTTGTTGTGGTTAGTGTTATTCATCAAAAGCCTACAAGGTGGCCAGGTGCAGTGGCTCATGCCTGTAATCCCAGCATTCTGAGAGGCAGAGGCAGGCCAATCACGAGGTAAGGAGTTCAAGAACAGCCTGGTCAACATGGTGCAACTCTGTCTCTACCAAAAATACAAAAATTAGCCAGGGACAGTGGTGCATGCCTGTATTCCAAGCTTCGGGAGGCTGAAGCAGTAGAATATCTTGAACCCAGGAGGTAGAGGTTGCGGTGAGCTGAGATCACACCACTGCACTTCAGGCTGGGTGACAGCATGAAACTCTATCTCCAAAAACAAAAAAAAGAAAAAAACAGCCTAAAAGGTACCAATCTTCCTGTGTTGGGAAGAAGCAGAGATTTTTAAAAATAAAGCACACACAGAATCTGTTCCAGGAGACTTGTACCAGGCCCAGCAGCTGATTAGGAGCAGAATGCAGCCTTGAACCAGGGGCTTCAGGTTCTTATTGTTAACCCATAGATTAGTCCTTCTTACCCTAATAATCAGAGAAGGTACTGACTTACTGAGGTCTTCTCTTTCCTTGTTCTTTTTCTCCTTTCCCACACCGGAGAAATGTGGAAAGGGGAAGGAGAAGAGGTGCAGTTTCCAGGGGACAGAGACTAACATGTGGTCAGTGCCTACTGTGTGCCCTGAGCTTGCGATAACTTGCTTCGACTGCCTTCACAATAAGCCCGTGAAGTAGACAGCAGTGTTTACATTTTGCCAAAAATATGAAACAACATGAAACCAAAGAATTCTATTTTGCAGTGGAAATTAACTGCTGGCACATTTAAGAAGAAAAGGGGCCTAATTTTTCTAAAATACAATTTCCTCTGAGGCAGTAGAATGTCCACCATTAGGCAGATAGAGAACCAAATCCGAGCTGTGCCCCTTCCAAGCTCCGTGGCCCTGGGGGAATGGCCTCACCTCCTGTTGCCCCACGGTTTTGCTTCATAAACCCGGGCTTCGTGTTCAGTGAAACAGTGCACATGCCACCCACATATCACTGGTCCACCTTGAGGCAGGATTTTGTCCACTGACGCATTAACACACACACACACATTCTGAGTCCACAGGCATTTAATAATGAAGTGTTTCTTAGAAGGAAAGCACGGGGTCCCACAGTGTATGTCACACAGGAATGGCACCCGCATCCTTCCTTGGAAGCCTCCACAGCAGCCGCCGGCTGCGCTCCCCTGTCTCAGTATTGCCCTCCCACCATCAAGAGGGTCTTCCCGGCCAGGTGCGGTGGCTCATGCCTATAATCTCCGCACTTTGGGAGGCCAAGGCAGGCGGCCCATGAGGTCAAGAGATTGAGACCATCCTGGCTAACACAGTGAAACCCCATCTCTACTAAAAATACAAAAAATTAGCCAAGCATGGTGGCGGGCACCTGTAGTCCCAGCTACTTAGGAGGCTGACGCAGGAGAATGGCATAAACTCGGGAGGCAGAAGTTGCAGTGAGCAGAGATCACACCACAGCACTCCAGCCTGGGTGACAAAGCAGACTCCAACTCAAAAAAATAAAAAATAAGAGGGTCTTCCTTTACCTGCCCAGACCCCTGCCATGCCCTCCCTGACACATACTGCCCAGTGCGACCCTCTGACATAGCAGGTGTCTCCTCTGCATTCTCCTCCTGCACATCCTACATATACAATCCACACTATTGCTGCAGTCAGTATTTTTCACTGATAGCCTACAAGATGACAAGTACTGTGCTGGGAACCAGAAGTTGTGCACAGTGGCTCATGGCTCTAATCCCGGCACTTTAGGAGGCCGAGGTAGGAGGACTGCTTTAGGAGAGGAGGTTGAGACCAGCCTGAGCAACACAGTGAGACCCCAGCTCCACAACACGGTGGCTCACACCTGTAATCCCAGCACTTTGGGAGGCTGAGACAGGCGGATCACGAGGTCAGGAGATCGAGACCATCCTGGCTAACATGGTGAAACCCGTCTCCACTAAAAATAAAAAAATAATTTAAAAAAAATTACCCGGGTGTGGTGGCACGCGCCTGTCATCCCAGCTACTCGGGAGACTGAGGCAGGAGAATGGTGTGAACCCGGGAGGCAGAGTTTGCAGTGAACAGAGACTCCGTCTCAAAAAAAAAAAAAAAACGACAAAGAAATTAGCCACGTGGGGTGGTACTTGCCTATAGTCCTACTTACTCAGGAGTCTGAGGCAGGAAAATCACTTGAGCTCAGGAGTTTGAGGCAGCAGTGAGCTATGATGTACACCATTGCATTCCAGCATAACAACATAGCAAGACCCTTTGTCTATGAAAAATTTTTAAAAACATTAGCCAGATATGGTGGCACATGCCTGTAGTTCTAGATACTCAAGAGGCTGAGGCAGAAGGATGGCTTAAGCCCAGGAGATTGAGGCTGCAGTCAGCTCTGATTGCACCACTGCACTCCAGTCTGGGTGACAGACCAAGATCCTATCTCTGAACAAAAAAATACATATGTAAATACATAACAAAGAACACACAGAATCTTTCCCAGGGGAATTCACAATCAGGGAATAGGTCAATGTGTATATGAGACTCTTTATAATTGAAGTAAAATTCACATAACAATTTACATAAATACAAAATTAAGCACTTTAAAGTGAACCATTCAGTAAATTCATAAGCATTTAGTATATTCATAGCTGTGTGCAAACATCACATCCCATTCCCAAACATTCTCACTCTTAAAAGAAACCTCATCCCAGCTCTCCTAAACCCCTCAGTCCCCGGCAACCTCAAATCTACATTCTGTCTCTCTCCATATACCTATTCTAGATGTTTCACATAAATGGAATCATGCAATATGTGGCCTTTTGTGTGTGGTTTCTTTCACTCAGTATCATGTTTTCTTTCTTTTTTTTCTTTTTTTAGGATGGAATTTCTTTCTTGTTGCCCAGGCTGGAGTGCAATTACACGATCTTGGCTCACTGCAACCTCCACCTCCCAGGTTCAAGGGATTCTCCTGCCTCAGTCTCCCAAGTCGTTGGGATTACAGGTGCGCACCACCACCCCTGACATTTTTGTGTGTGTGTATTTTTAGTAAAGACAGGGTTTCACCATGTTGGTCAGGCTGGTCTTGAATGCCTGACTTCAAGTGATCCACTCGCCTCAGCCTCCCAAAGTGCTGGGATCACACCATCCCCAGCCTTCATCATGTTTCCCAGGTTCATCCATGCCATGGCATGTGCAAGCGTTCCATTCTTCTCAGGTACATACCCCAAATAATTAAAAATAGGTATTCAGACAAAAACTTGCATGCGAATGTTCATGGCAGCATTATTCACAAAAGGTACAAACCCAAATATGAATATACCATGTTTTGTGTAACCGTTTATTGGCTGATAAACGGATACACAAAACATGGTATATTCATACAATGGAATATTACTCAGCCACACCTGGGCTTTTTGTGGACATGATTTCAGTTCATCATCAGAATACGGGTGCAGAATGCATAGTATTTTTATACCCCACAATTTTTGGAGGATAAAATTGCGAATCAGAAACATTGCCAGTCCCGTGTCTCCCAGCCTGATACGCTTCAATATCAGAGACACGGCTGAGTTCCTGAAATGTATCTCAGACTAACTCCTCACGTCAGAGGGAGCCACATGGGTGGTTCTGGAGTGTACTCCATGGTGTACAGTCCAACTTCAACTCGTCTGGAGCCCGTCTGGAGCCCAAGTGCCTTTAACACAGACTTAGAGAATTCTCCTTTCTCCACCATGGGCGTTTGCTTTGCACGATGGCCAAAATCACTCATCCACATTCAGGGTGGTGTTACTATGCCCTTACCAAGGATCTCTGGCACCATTCAAGCCCCTAATTCATTTTACTGCACATAAATTGCATTCTCCTTCATATATAGCCTTAACATATTTAATTAAAGCCCCAATTTACTTTTTTTAAAAGAAAACACACACACACACACACACGCACACTTTAACTCTACAAGGGGCTAAAATTATACCTTATGGAAAGACGTGATTGTTTCCTGGCCATGAACTTCTGCTTTTATGAATTGCTAATTTGGTTAATGGGCTCATTCTGCTCTGAAATTTGCATCATGACAATTACTAGCTTCGAAGAGCCCTCTGTGTGCGACGCAGTTTGCACGTTTTGTTGTAAAGGTCACATTTGACATCGTAAAACAGCGGGCCCTTTTGAAAAGGTACAAACGTAAGAAATTAAGTAGGCCCATTGGTATAATGTCATTGTTACAGAGGGAAAGAAAAGATTTTTAAGTTAATTTTTATTCATATTGTTTATGCGTGTGCAAGCTGAGCTCTGTCCCACGTGAATGTGCCTGGCACGTGATCGTCTTAGCTTGTGATTGGGGACAGCAGTGGCTGGAAAGTTTCCTCCACAAGAATCAGGGGAATGGGGAGTCACAAATCAGTAAGAGAATCAATAAATAAAATAAAGGGCATGATCCTGTGCATCTAAGTAGATCCAGGCTCTGGGGAAAGAGAAAGTTGCTACATCAAATCGGAATTTAAATGCTACAGGAAGACTCTGTACCTAAAAATACCTTGCTATGACTCTGTGGTTCTGACAATAAAAAATCACGAAGCATTCACCACCCTAATCAATGTGGGGTACACATCTGGATTTTCCTAGGCTGGGTGTGTGAAGTCAGATGCTCAGAACCTCCATACCTCTCAGCGGAGAAGCTCTACTTTATGGTTTCAGGAAACCTTGTATTCACTGGGGAACATGGGGCCAAGTCTGAACCATCAAGAAGGAAATGATAATGCATAAGGTTTAGCCACCTGCCTGGGTGCTCAGAGGGAGTAAGCAGGGGGCAGTCACATCCTGAAAAACGATGACCAAGGACACAGCCAAGCCACCACATCATTTTTCCAATGAGGCAGTCCAAGGTCAACAGTGGGGTTCACCTGCCCACGTGCCATGTCACTTTAGGCAAGTTCCTCACCCTCCTGCTTCTGATGTCATTTTGGGTTTTTTTTTCATGCCTACAGTGGCAATGATAACGCTAGCATCTGCCTAGGGGGTGGCTGCTGAGGCTTTTAGAGGTTAACACGGAGCCTCTGTCCATATCCCATGATCTGGAGGAGCAAGAATATATCATAAGGTGAGGACATAAACTTCTGCCCACCTGCAAGGGCTCCAGCAGGTCGTGTTCAGGAGGCAATGGATTGGGCCAGCCCTGGAGGAACTCAAAAGGAATACCAGGTTGGGTGAGTGAGCACTGACAGGTGAGACAGGCAAGGAGCCTAGCCTTTGAACAGAGACCCCCTCACTCTAGGGGCCACAGAGGCATGAGACAGCACATTGCTTCTAGTAACCTGTCTGTAACCAAGTCTTGGGTAAGACACACATCAGAGAAGAACACCATCAGAGGAAAGCAGTCCTTTGTGACAAGGAAGAGAGGCCCCTCCCGGGAACACATGGATCCTCCCCCTCCCTCCTTCTGTAATTACCTCTAGTAAATTCCCCATTCATCGGCTTGCCGGCTTCTATTCAGTGAGGACACGAGGCTGCGTGGATGGGGAAGGGGGGCGGCTAGGCACATTCAAGTTTGCACAATCTCCAATCACTGCACCTGATGGGAATAAGCACTTGCTTATGTGAAATATTCATTTCAATCCCAGCCTCAGATTGCGGCATTTAAGAGCGACGTTCCCAAACACTTGAGCGCAGAAGGTTTTTCATCCTCAGAGTCCAGCACAAGTGTTACCTAATTAATGTTCAACAATGTTACCAAACCTCCCTCTTTTAAGACGTATCAACCTGGAAAGGTCTGGAATTAAGGATTTTGATCTCGCATGGATTGCTTTCATGTATTTCGGGTAATTCACACAGCTGCTTAAAGAAAGATATTCATCGACTATAAACAGCCCCAAGTTTGAGTAGCTACACAAATAAACCTCTTATCTCTCCTGGCAGCCTTCCTTTGCCTGCTTGGGCAGTGAAGGGATCAAAACTGCTCCCCAACAGACTGATTCGATGAGCACGTGGCCTCGAAAGTGAATCACTCTTCAGCCAGGCAGAATAAACTCCCAGCTTGAGACCCTCAGAGGTTTTCCCTAAGTCCAGACCACGGCCCCCTCCCAGTCTTGCTCCTCAAAGTGTAGTCCAGATACCAGCAGCCTTGGTATCCTCTGAGAACTCACTAGAGATGCAGAATCACAAGTCCCACTTCAGACCTGCAGAATCTAAATCTGCGTTTTAGTCAAATCCCCAAGTGACATATGTATCATAGTCTTCTTCTGAGCAAACTCCTATGCGTCCTGGGAAACCCAACACAAATGGCCCCTGCTCTGTGATGCGCTCCTTGATTCCTACAGAAAATGCCACAGGAAGAGCACACAGTTTGAGATGCACTGGTCTTCATGGCTCTCCAAGAACTGACCCCCTGCCTTTATTCCGCTGAGCTCCTTGCTGTTCCTCAGACACAGCCAACCTGCCCCAGCTGCCAGGCCTTTGCCCTGCTAAACTCACTGCCCAAGCATACTGCCCCAAGTCACTGGAGGGCCAGGTTTGCTGCATGGCATACCTGAAAGGGGTGCCATTCACATCACAGTTGAAATAAATGGCATCCCCTGCATCCTTGCTCAGGAGCTGGGTGGCACAGCAACCCTATGCCAGGACCTGAGTAAAAGCTATCTCTTCTGAGAGGCCTTTCTGCTTACCCTTATCCCAAGCAAGTTCCCATCACTCTTTCTCCCCTTAGCCTGCTTTGCATTTCTTCTTGGTGCTTACTACTACCTGACACCGCAGCAGATATCTACTTGTGTATGTAGTTTATTGTGTAATTTTCCTTGCTAGAATGCATTGCCCATATGATCACGGACTTTGTCTTTTCCCTTCCATTGTATTCTCAGCATCTAGAACACAGCCTACTTAATAATTGGTACTCAGTTGGTACATGTGTATATGTACATGCATGTGTGTATACGTGCATGTGTGTGTGTGCATGATGTGCGTGTGTGTATGCATGATGTGAATGTGGGTGTATATGCATGGTGTGCATGTGTGTATGTGCAGGTATGTGTATGCATGGTATGCATGTGTGTGTGCATGTGTGTATACATGGTGTGTATGTATGTACGTGTGTGCATGGTGTTTATGCTTGTGTGTGTGCACGGTGTGCATGTATGTTCATGTATGTGTGTATGCATGATGTGCATGTTCCTTGTGCATGTGTATGCATGGTGTACGTGTGTGTATGCATGGTGTACATGTGCATATGTGCATATGTGTGTATGCATGTATGTGCATTCGTGTGTGTATGCATGTGCATGTTCCTTGTGCATGTGTATGCATGGTGTACATGTGTGTATGCATGGTGTACATGTGCACATGTGCATATGTGTGTATGCATGTATGTGCATTCGTGTGTATGCATGATGTTCATATATGTGCATGTGTGTATCCATGGTGTGCATGTGTGTATATGCATGGGTGTGTATGCATGGTGTGCATGTGTGTGTGCATGTATGCATGTGTGTATGTGCATGTGTATGCATGCTGCACATGTGCATTTGTGTGTATACACAGTGTACATGTGTGTACGTGTGTGCATGTATGTGTGCATGTATGTGTGTGCATGGTGTGCATGTGTGTGCATAGTGTGCATGTGTGTGTGTGCATGGCGTGCATGTATGTATGTGTGTGAACGTGTGTGTATGCATGGTGTGCATGTGTATGTGCATGTGTATGCATGGTGTGCATGTGTGTGTACACGGTGTGCATGTATGTGCATATGTGTGCATGGTGTGCACGTGTATATGTACATGCATGTGTGTGCATGATGTGCATGTGCGTACATGCATGTGCCAGTTTGCAGGTGCATGTGCCTGTGTGTGCATGTGCAAAATTAAATACTCTCTCCCTTTCACAGTAATTTCAGACTGATGGCTACAGTGAACACTTCTGCAAAATGTCCCTTCATTTCTATAGATTCTTGGGTGCTTTGGAAATGAGCAGCCCTCTAGAGAGCAATGCTGTACTGCTCAATGCTGAGGAAGGGGCCCCAGTCACACACCTGGGTAAGCGGCCACTTCTACCCCTCAGCTGCTACAGAAGCTTCCTTTACCTTCTTCTCAGTTCCCTGACCTGCGTGTGCCTCAAAGGTGAGCCACAAGATCCTTATGACATGCAGCACCCAGCACCATGGAGAAAAACAGTCCAGCGCCCAGTGAACACTCCTGATTAGAAAACAAGGCTCTGGGCAGAGAAAAGTAAAAGAGATGCTTAGCTTGCCTGGTTAGCACGATGTTTCATGCTTTCGCAGAAAATAGCTCATAACTAATCAAATGCTGTGGGGCTTCAAAGGCACAAGATGAATAAACTCAGAATCATAACAAAGAGAACTGAGTAACACCAGCCCAGGGGACTGGAAACCATGCCCACCCTCTGCCAGACACTTTAGTAAATTCAGTCATCTTGTTCCACCCAAGTGCTGATCAGGCTCCTGCCTCAGCCACCTACAGCCTGGCAGGTATGTGCATGGCTGAGGCAAGGCAGAAAGACAGAGACAACAGCACTACAGTGATGATGAATGTGCACTGACCCTGACACTTGATGCTCGGGAGACAATAGAGAGTGGTGGAGTGTGGCAAACACACTTCCTGCTCCCTCTAAAAGGGAAGCCACTACTCAGTCCCATTTGATGAGTGTCATGTAGGAACATGCACCCAGTGTTCCCAGGCCTTCTCATTTTCCAAAAGAAGTATTGATTCATATCAAGACTTCTGTTGAACCTCCCAGTTTTGAAACATTGACAAGTCATCCAACATTTTAACAACTCTGCAGGCAAAATAAAATACAACTGTGGATGAGATGTAGCCATGGGCCATGCTTGTGAGACAACAGCAGAGATATTTGAAATTCAGGCCTTTACGTGGTTTTTTTTTTTATCAGCACAATTGTGCACTTAGTGGGGGCATTCCCTTATGTAACTAGATGGATGTGTGCATACAATTCTAGAATGTATCATGTGAGACGAAGCCAAAAGCAAGTTCAAGGGAATAATAAAAGTTCATTATACCTTAGATCAGAGCAAAAGAACCTAGTCTCTAGAGTAGAGGTATCTAGGAAATCTCACAGATTCATAAAAGGAGAAGGGAGAGGGGGCGTTAGTGAGGGGGACAAGAATGAAGCTCAGCATTCTTAGAAGGTCCACTTCTACTGAGAAAGTAGGCTCTTCCTCCTGTGACAACCTGAAGTAGGAGAGAAGGGCATTTTCTGCAGGAATCACAGAGCAGGGGCCATTTGAGTTGGGTTTCACAGGATACATAGGAGTTTGCTCAGAAGAAGGCTAACATACAGAGAAACCACAAGTGCCAAAACACATTCCCTCATGTCTTTCTCTGAGCCCACTCAGCCCAGAACTTAAGTCTGCTCTTTTCCCTTCTTCACATGACTCTGAACCAGCACAGGATCCTACTAAAGCTCTATGACATAGAGAGCCAGTGTCCACGGGGACAGACAGGGAATGGAAAATCTATTCCCTTCCTTGCCCCATTCCAATCCTCCCCATCTAGAATCTATAGGGAATAAAAACTTATGAATATCAGACGTAAATAAGAAAGGTAGAAGCACAATCCCATTCCTACAACCCCACTTTTCCATCCTTCCTTTAGGCCCCAAAGATGCCACTGTGTTTGTTGGGGACTGGGGGTGGCAGGTGAGTATCCCTGGCAGCTGCAGGCAGAGGGAAAAGGAAGACGCAATAGAGGCCCACAGAAACACCAGCTTACTCAATCATGATGGTTACTCCCCAGAAGCCAACCCTCTGCTAGGGCTGTGTGTCCTAGAACCCTCTTGTCAAGGACCAAGCAACGTTTAGCATCTTTAGTCACCTCCGTGTCATAAGGCAGGATAGAATGGTGGTGGTACAACCAGAATGGGTGTGTTGGCCCCCAGGCTCTTCCACCTATCCGGGTGGCTGATAGCAAGTTATGCTACCTTTCCAAACCTCACTCTTCTTAGTTATAAAATGACAGTAACAATTGCAAGGGCACCCCCTCCACAGGGCTAGTCAGTAATCACATATGTAAAATGCTCGGCACTGTATATATGAATGGGAACTTCTCTGTAATATTTGCCAAGATTTATCTCCTGTTGCCTTCAGTCATTTAGAAAAGAAGTTCCCGTATGAGGTTGGGGACTGTCCATCTTACCCAAAGGAAAGAATAGTCAGGGGACTTCCGACATCACCAGAGTAGAAATACTTGAGGATACTGGACCCCCTAGGCACTTTTCAAAAGAAGGCTTGGTGTTCTGCCAAGGGAACAGTGTCATTTCCTCCAGGGAGTAGCAAACGCCACCTAAAGGGGTACGAGAGGCCCCTGGAATCCAGAGTGGGGCTAAGCCCTGCGGCCCTCCCCGCTCACCACGCTACCAGGGAGAGTGATCTTCAGCGCAGGAATGCAAGTTCTCTCTTCCTGTTGCCTGGATGTACACACCTCTGGTTCTACCCTTAGGGATCCTTCCCCATCTGCTTCCCTGCGGAACTACTGGATTCATCAGAAGTAGAGGGTGGTCAAATGGTGTCAGGGCCTTGAAAAACTCAAGGCACAAAAGGATCACTTGTTATTTAATTCATAAACAGGTACAAACAGCAATTAAAACCATATTTATTGAGGATACACTAGGCACTCAATAGTCTAGGTGCACTACACTAAGCACATCACAGACATTAGCTTGCTAAGCCCACAACAACCCAATGAGTAGGTTTTATTCCTTTACCGACTGAGGTTCAGCGACATCAATTCACTCACTAAGGGTCACCTGTGGCAAAAAAAAGAGCCCCCTGGAAATCTAGCTCTGCAGACCACTTCCCTATCTACTAAGACATGACTTATTTAAATTGGGGTAGGGGGCAGGGGTTGTTCTAGACACTTGCCCCATTTTCCCACCTTGCACGATGGCCCAAGCCTAATTGTCAGAGGCTGCTTGAAAACCCACTTTAGGTTGATTTGCTTCTTTCTCAGCGGCGTGTCAGCTGCTGCCCTGCGTGACAGCTTATTTAAAATATCGGGTAGAAATAAGATTCACTGTGAAATTAGTTGTAGACAAGCTCAGAAACTGCTAATGATGCAGAGATAATAAGGGGATTTGCAGAAAACACTGATATTGCATTATGATTAGTGAGCAAAGCTTCACCCCTTGAAGCCTGAGGGGCCCGAACTCCCACAAGAAGAACAAATGCATATGGATTAGCAGCGCACGCTGGCAAATCCTGGCTCCCAAGGCCAGCAGGCTCAGGCCTCCTGGTCAGAGGCTCAGAGCTCAGCTCTGATTTGCAAAAATGATTAATTTGTGGGTTTTGAGAATGAGAAATGTTTACTTCCTAGGTCTGGGGAAAACCAAAGGCCGGTCCTAAATCAAATTCCGATTTCAAAATAAAAACAAGCAAGAATAGCTCTGGAAGGCAACTCTGCGGTCTCACCTGGTCCACTGCCCAGAGTTCCTTAGATGGCCCTTCCAAGGGTATGATCTCAGGTCTACCAAGAATTTTGCTAGATTCATATTCCTACATGAGTACAAAAGTTGGCTGTCAGCTGCTATGTGCCACAGTGGCTGCCCAGTTGATGAGCCAATAAAATCTTGACATACCAGTCAGAAAAACATGAGTGCCCTGACCTTGCCAATGGCCATCTCCATGACCCAGCCACTAAAAGGTTAATGCCTGGCCCTATGAGCAGGAGGAGTCCTGCTGATTCTCATCCAGTACTTTGGCCAGCATTAGTTCTGATCCACTGCAATAATCTGTAAAGTGTCCACATCTTACTGGTTATTAAATAGCATCCCCTCCCCTCCCCTCCCCTCCCCTCCCCTCCTATCCCATCCCATCCTATTTTTTTGAGACAGAGTTTCACTCTTGTCACCCAGGCCAGGGTGAAATGGTGCGATCTCAGCTCACTGCAACTTCCACCTCCCAGGTTCAAGCGATTCTCCTGCCTCAGCCTCCAGAGTAGCTGGGACTACAGGCGCCCGCCACCACACCCAGTTAATTTTTGTATTTTTAGTAGAGATGGGGTTTCACCATGTTGGTCAGGCTGCTCTCGAACTCCTGACCTCCGGTGATCCAACCATCTTGGCCTCCCAAAGTGCTGGGATTACAGGCATGCGCCACTGCACTTTTTTTTTTTTTTTTTTTAATAGAGAAAGGGTCCTGCTATGTTGCCCAGGCGGGTCTCAAACTCCTGGCCTCAAGTGATCCTCCCACCTTGGGCTCCAAAACTGCCGGGATTACAGGCATGGGCCACCGCGCCAGCATTTTTTTTTTTTTTTAATAGAAAGAGGGTCCTGCTATGTTGCCCAGGCGGTCTCAAACTCCTGGCCTCAAGTGATCCTCCCACCTTGGGCTCCAAAACTGCTGGGATTACAGGCATGGGCCACTGCACCTGGAGTGTTAAATAGTTTTGATATCACCCCTTGATTCCAGACCTGTCTAGCTGGTGCATCTATAACGTGAAAAATGAATGGACTGCATGCTAGAAATCAAATAGGATAAAAATCCTCCAACAAAACCCCAATGCTACAAATCAACAGGATCCAAGTCCTGCTCTGGCTGGATCTATCCTTCAGTATTTACAAATGCACCCAAGATGGCAGTCTACTTGCGCACCCAGGATATGTAATTTAGCCAAGTTACAGTCTTTCAACTTTTGGCATAGAAAGGGGGAAATGCAAATTGCATGCATGTCAATGACTAAGTCACCTGCATAATGAGATGCCAGAAAGTTTGAGGCTAAAACGCTTATTTACATGAAAAACAAATCTGTATGGGATACATATTTCTCTCCTTCACATCTCAACACATTTGTCACTCAAAGCCAGAAGGCTCTGCTCAACGAAGTCCCTCCAGTCCCTGGCCCTATTTTCATTCTCTTTAACTTTCAGCTTAACTCCATGAGGAATGGAGGCCATCAGGTGTTGACAACATATGCCATTACTCTGCTGCCTAGAGAACCACATTCAGAGAGAGGGACAGGCTGGGAAGATGCATACTCCCACCACGCCAAAACTGTTTTGTATGATCCCTCTGCAGAATGTAAATTATTTATTCAATCTATTCAGTGAGGTCAATACAACGAAGTAGCTTGAGATTTCTGTCAGACAGCTGACCATCAACACAAAAAGATTTTCTTTTAAATGGAATGAAACTGTGCAGAAAAGTCAAAAGTGAAAATGTTAAAGAAAGATGAGGAGGGGCGGTGTAGCTCAGTGATACACTGTAATAGTTCCCATTTGGAGCTGGCTAGTATATTTCCCCTCCATCTCTTATTATTTTAGTAACAGACTCTCAGACTGCCTGACCCTGATCACATGATCCAGTCTTGACCAATCATGGTGACTCTCTTCCCCTGGACACAGTAATTGGTAGAGGGGAAGGTGCATGATCTAAGGAGAGCCAATCAGAATCCGTCCTGGAATTGACACATAAACACTGGTGAGTAAAAAGATTCTCTTTCCTGTGATGTTGCCAAATAGGAGGTTAGAAAGCCAAAGAGCTGATGGTAATTTCCCCCACCATTTATGCCATCTGGACAGAATCTGTCTGCAGAAGGAAGCCAACCAGAAGTGAAAGAGAAATGGAGAGAATACGCTGGTGGGCCCTGACTCCTGGCTCCCCATCCCAATTTGCTGCCTCCTGTGACTCTTCTTTGACTGCGAGTGATCTATGATCCTTCCTCTCTGACCAATAACTTTCCTTCAGCTTAAATGATTTGAAATAGTTTCTGACATTGAAAACGTCCTGACTTACACCGGCTCAATTCCAGAAGGGACAGACATATATCCTTAATCACACTTAGGTATTTGGAAAAAAATACATATGTTTAGCATTTTGTACAAGTTCTTTAATTTTGTTTACCCCCTTTGCAATTTAAAATGATTAATTAGCTTAAATAAGTGTCCAATTACAGTTAAACATTCCCTATTTTTGTCTCAATTAAATTTGAGACCACTGCTTTTTATCACTTGTATCAGTACTTTAAGTTGCTTGTTTTCCACTCTGTATAAAACATGGAGAAAGTGAAATTAAATAGTCAAATGATGGCACTACCACTGCTGTAAGGACAAGACTTCAGGCTTTGCCAATATTGAACCAGTAGCTGTCAGGCAATACCAGCATGCAATACCCAAAATGTTATTTGCCAACTGACGTATGCAAGTCTGAATTTGCTATGTGAAAAGAAGTGAGGCCAGCGGCTATAAAAGGTAAAGGGTAGGGATCATTTGGAAGTTGGACCTCAGAAACTGCAACTGATGACGCTTATTTGAGTCTGTGTCCTCTAGATGGCAGTAGAGGAAGCACTCACCATTACACTCAAGGCGGGTTTGCTAACCGCTCACAATTGGCCTTCAAATGGGCACCGTGGTAATTAGGGATGTTGAACATTTTTTCATTTTTGTTGGCTGTTTTATATCTTCTTTTGAGAACTGTCTATGCATTTCCTTTGCCTACTTTTTTTTTTTAAAGACAGAGTCTCGCCGGGCGCGGTGGCTCAAGCCTGTAATCCCAGCACTTTGGGAGGCCGAGACGGGCGGATCATGAGGTCAGGAGATCGAGACCATCCTGGCTAACACGGTGAAACCCTGTCTCTACTAAAAAATACCAAAAACTAGCCGGGCGAAGTGGCGGGTGCCTGTAGTCCCAGCTACTTGGGAGGCTGAGGCAGGAGAATGGCGTGTACCCGGGAGGCGGAGCTTGCAGTGAGCTGAGATCCGGCCACTGCACTCCAGCCTGGGCGACAGAGCATGACTCCGTCTCAAAAAAAAAAAAAAAAGAGTCT
Organism: Macaca mulatta; assembly: GCF_049350105.2. NCBI lineage: Eukaryota > Metazoa > Chordata > Mammalia > Primates > Cercopithecidae > Macaca > Macaca mulatta. Next base: position 6,912,027 of record NC_133425.1, on the reverse strand, counting down.
CACTCTATCACCCAGGATGGAGTACAGTGGCCTCCGCCTCTTGGGTTCTAGCGATTCTCCTGCCTCAGCCTCCTGAGCAGCTGGGATTACAAGCATGCACCACCATGCCCAGCCCTTTACCCACTTTTTGATGGGATTATTTGTTTTATTCTTGCTGATGTGGGTTCCTTGTAGATTCTGGATGTCAGCCCTTTGTCGGATACACCGTTTGTGAATATTTTCTAAAAGACTACACATTGGGTATAGAGTAATTGCTCAGGTGATGAGTGCAACAAAATCTCAGAAATCACCACTAAAGAACTTATTCATGTAACCACAAACCACTTGTACCCCCAAAATTATTGAAATTTAAAAAAAAAAAAAGAGCACTTAGGCTTTGGGATGAGAAAAGAAACCACAAGTGTGTGGTTCCAGGGAGAGGAGTGGGAGCTTCAAAATATTCCAACTCACACCGACATAAAAGAGTTGTTGGCCAGGCGCGGTGGCTCACACCTGAAATCCCAGCACTTTGGGAGACTGAGGTGGGTGGATCATGAGGTCAGGAGTTTGAGACCAGCCTGGCCAATATGGTGAAACTCCGTCTCTGTTAAAAATACAAAAATTAGCCGGGCGTGGTGACTGGCTCCTATAGTCCCAGCTACTCAGAAGGCTGAGGCAGAAGAATCACTTGAACCTGGGAGGTGGAGGTTGCAGTGAGCTGAGATCATACCCACTGCACTCCAGCCGGGCAACAGAGCGAGACTCCACCTCAAAAAAAAGGGGGGGGGGAGTTTTTAAGAAGTTGTTAAGACTGCAGGCCCAGAAATCAGGTAACCTGGGTTGTGTTCCCAGCCCAGTTTTCTTAGCTACTTTGGAGAAAGTTACTGAAATTCTGTGTGCTGCATTCTCCCAGCTTGTATAGAAGAGTACCTACCTCACAGGGCTGAAGGAAGGCTCATTCATGACCATTTTGTAAAGTGTTAGCGCAGTAGCATGCACGGGACAGTAAGTGCTCACTAAATCACAGTCACGGGGCTATCTTAACCCCTCCTGATATGCCCTTATAGGCTCCAAAACAAAAGAAAGAAAAATAAACACAGGTGGGGCACCTTGGTGGCTCATGGGCAGGGCCTGGAGGTGAGTGCTATTTCCGGATAAATCACCACTGATACTGTACGTAATCATATGATGCCAAAATTCAACTATTCCTACAAGACATCAAAGCCCTTGCCTTGCTGAAAAATACAACAACAACAACAACAACAACAACAAAAATGATGGTTCTCATTTACTGAGTTGTTACTATGCTAGGCACTTTTCATCTGGTTAATTTGATTCTCACCACAACATACAGGGTAGGTATTATCATCTCCACCTTACAGGGGCTCACATAACACTGACCAGGAAACAGCTATAAGAGGTAAAAGGACTTGCCCAAGGGACACAGAGATTGATGTGGGTTGGGAACCCAGCAGGTTTAACTCCCAAATCCATCCTCACTCTCATGCATCAGACAGTGGCTAGTTGTCTCATGACATCTTCTCTAATCCAGAATAATTATTATTTTTAGTATATTGAATGCATACATGTGACAGGTACCATACGAAGTAGCTTACCTGCATCCTGAGTCCTTTGTGAAGAGACCTCTGGGCACACACAGATGTCCTACTTCTGGTACCTCTGGGCCCTCCTTGGCTTCCTAGCTTAAGTAGGACTGGAAAAGAAATCTCAGACATCCAATTCTCCTGTGAGATCTTTAGACAGAAGCTTACAGAGAGCCAACAGGTGAAGGCTTAACCTTCCTTTGCTACTTGGGGATGCCATTTCTACTGTTTCCACTCTATCATTATTAACCTGACCCTAATGGACATCCCAGTATCCATCCCAGAAAATGATCCTACAATGGCAGCTGCCTTCGGCCAAATTTTGACTTTGTAAGAGAAAAGCTCATCTAGACAATGCTTAACTTCCTTTCACCAAGCTCTGGACATTTCATTGACTAAATACTCAGTAAGCGCCTACTAAGTGCCAAAACTCAATACTAAGTACAAAGAATGAGGGGAGGAGAGGAAACAATCAAGTAGCTTCCATTCTAGAAGGTGGGAAACATGAATGCAGAAGGGCATATGAGTGTGTGATAAATTATCTAAAACTGAAGTCAAAATGTAATGGATACATAGAAGAGAGACTTTTTTTTTTTTTTTTTTTAAGACGGAGTCTCGCTCTGTCGCCGGGCTGGACGCCTCCTTCGTTCAAGAGATTCTCCTGCCTCAGCCTCCCAGGTAGCTGGGACTACAGGTGTACACCATGACCAGCTAATTTTTGTATTTTTAGTAGAAACGCGGTTTCACCATGTTGGCCAGGATGGTCTCGATCTCTTGACTTTGTGATCCACTCACTTTGGCCTCCCAAAGTGCTAGAATTACAGGCGTGAGCCACCACGCCTGGCTGAAGAGAGACTTTTAAATGAGCTTGGAGAGAACCTCTGAGAGCCTGACCAGTAACATAAGCCACCAACACCATTTTCATCAACCTTATCACCTTCATCAGAGCAAATTCTGACATACTCAATGACCAGTTGAGTTTTCTTTGCTTTGCTTTAGATGGTTTCAAACGTAGATGCAGCACCTCCGAGTGCCTACAGTCACAGTTTTGGGGACCGGTTTGGCCATTTGTTGCAGACAACCTCTAGACACAAGTGTGACACTTTCAAGGGGAATCACTTCACCACTCCCACTTTCCCTTTCTCAAATGTCAAATGTTGCCATTCTGCAGCTGTTTTGTAATAGATTGAGAAAAAAACATCAGAAACCACCTAAAAACACATATTTGGTCATTAAACATCAGCAAACTAAAAAATGTAAAGTTCAAGTTGCTCCCTTCTGAAATGACTTCCTCATCCACACATTGTATCTCCTTCATTGCCGTTTTTCCAACAATTGAAGTACAAGGTGCGAGTTAGGGCCTGGCCCTCCAGATACTGCCCGGGTTTGAATGACAAGCCCGTGTCCATCAGGATAGAAAAAGAATAAGAAGCCGGCTTGGCTTGTCTCTGGGAAACACTGGTTGATGAGGGCACTGGCACCAATCAATGGAAACTTCAGTCCTTTCCATCAAGAGTATATGAAAGCCACGTGCCAATGCTCTGGTCCTGAGACGGCCTGCAGGCAGAGATGGAAGAACTTTTGTAATCAGATGGTGGGGCACAGGCTCAATGTCTAATGTCCCACTGTTTCCTCCTTTTTCCCTTTCTTTTTCTTTTTTTTTTTTTTTTTGTGAGAGACAGAGTCTTACTCTGTCACCCAGTCTACAGTGCAATGGTGTGATCTTGGCTCACTGCAACCGCTGCCTCCCGATTTCAAACGATTCTCCTCCCTCAGCCTCCTGAGTAGCTGGGATTATACGTGTGCGCCACAATGCCTGGCTAATTTTTGTATTTTTAGTAGACACAGGGTTTCACCTTGTTGCCCAGGCTGGTCTCGAACTCCTGACTTCAGGTGATCCACCCATTTTGGCCTCCCAAAGTCCTGTGATTACAGGTATGAGCCATCACACCTGGCCGAAGTCCCAATCCTTCCTCCTTGATCTCTACTCCTGCAGAAGGCACATACCTCTGTGCCTCTGAGCCTCAAATGACTTCTGAGAGGAGGATAAACACAGGTGGAAAGACACACAGAATCCTGAAATGCATCTGTGTTTTTCTCCTGCAAGGAGCACCTCCCAGACATAGAGACATCCTATCCCCAACCAAATAACAACAGTCACCAGGCACTGCTGTGAGTTAAGTGCTTGATCAACAATCAGCTAACTGACTCCTCCCTACAACACCCTAAGATGGGTACTTTCCTACTCATGAAGACTTATAAAGTGGGCTTGAAGGCCAGGATTTCACTCCAGCTCTAACGGACTCCAAACCTACCGTCTTAACCATTTGGCTCTGTTGCTTCCAGCTGAACAGAATGCACTGAACCACTGACATCAGGTCCCTCGGCTGAAATACAAGAGTTGGACAAACACAACCTTAAACTAGAAGGAAAGGAGGTAAGCACATAAAAAGCCAAGGCTCAGAGCAACCATTATCATACCAAGACCCCAAGCAGGCACCACGGACAAGATCTCTTGCCTAAACAATGAGGCATTGGTCCCAAGCTAAACCAGCTTCTCAGATTTGTTCTGACATTAGACTCCATTCTTCCTTTGCTACTGAGTTATCCAGTAGTTAAATGGCCCATGACGCCTTCTTTGGGCAGTGACTTTGGGTCCATGAGGACCATAAGGTCCCCTACAAACTTGCAGGCAACGTCCTGAAGATGCAATGAAGGATTTATACCACTGGCAGTCTTGGTTGGCCATGGCACAGCTGTGTGGGTTTATAGCTGGGTCTGCTCTAGTTAGCTGCTGTATCCATTCTGAGTCACTGGCACCTGAGCCCTAAATGTTGTTAAATATTGAACATCGTCCTGGTACATCTTTAGAAGACAGAGGAGTTGGGATAGGGGGAAGGTATTCTAGAATCACTTCTGCTTTGAATTTAGGTCTCGTGAGTTGAATTCAGGTTGTTCATCTAGCCTTGTACTCTCAATATGTTGTAAGTGGAAACTGAAGAGTAAAACAGCTTCTTCTTTTTACAGCATCGCTTTTTTTTTTTCTTTTCTCTTGATTGCTTACTGCTGCTTTGGTGTATTTTTTTGCTCTACAATGGGTGCTTGGGGCCTGGATAACATCATTAGAAAGACATTTAATCGCACTCACAGTTTACTCTGTTGACATTTGGCATCAGCCATAACTTGCTATCCATACGAAGCTACAAGATTCCCTGACTTAGCTTAGGACTAAGGTCTTAAGACTTAGCTTAGGTCAGATGCTACAGCATTCATCATAACCCACGTAGAAGAGTACAGACAAGGGTGCTGTGAGATCTCCCTTCCGCCATAAGGATACTGAAATTTCTTGTGGATGTAAAATCCTACCCTTGGAACTTGGCAGGTGAAAAACAAGAGACTGCTATGTCAACCCTGCTTGATATCAAGGACTGTAATAGCAAGGCTTCTTCCATCATTTATCCCAGCAGCTGTCTCAGCTATGGGTTCTCGGGGTGTCTTCACTCTTATTGAGGATGAAGACAGAGAAATAACTCTAGGACAGTTCAGCAGTTCAGACTTTATGTTTGAGATCTTTCCTAGAGTCCAAATACTACTTGGCTGACCTAAAGGTTCTTCCCCTAACCCAGATCCTAGACACCTAAACACACACACCATGATCATGGTGATCAGTATAGTTATAACACTTACCCCCAAAACTCAGAGCTCCTTTTGATTGGGCTTTCAATGGAGAATGTGCCCAGGATACAGAGGGGCCAATAAAAAGAAGCAATAAAAGAGAAAAGAAAAAGAAAAGGAATTTAGTCTGCGAGAAGTGGTATCATAGACAGGATCACCATTTGCATGGCAGAAGAGACTTCGATTCCTGGATTCTTTGAACTCCCAAGACCTTACCTCAAACACTGGACTGCACTGTATTTCTCGATAGACTATCTGATATAAGGGTATCTACCCAATGCCAGACACTAAACTGTGAGCCAGCACCAAAACTCTAACTGTACAACATTTTTACTAACTGGGGTGGGGTGGGCAAAGATAGACGACCACCCTTATACTACTTTACTTAATACTCAAAATATAAGGAATTTCTCTCTCTGATGACAGAATACTTCTGATAATACCTAAGGCTATAAGAATGCCTCTAAATGCTGCTTTGGCCTCTTCTCACAAGTTTTAATTACATACAATCGTTTCTCCATATCCATGAGGGATTTGTTCCAGGACTCCCCTTGTGGATACTAAAATCCATGAATGTTCAACCCCCTTATATGAAATGGTGTGGTATTTGCATAGTACCTATGCTTATCCTCCCGTATACTTTAAATCGTCTTGAATTACTGTTAACATTCAATACAGTGCAAATGCTATGTAAGTAGTCGTTATACTCTATTGCTTTTTATTTGTATAATTTTTACTGTTTCTATTTTTCAATCTTCAGTTGGTTGAACCTGTGGATACAGAGGGGCAACTGTATTTCTACTTTGGGGTATTAATCCCCTTCTTAGTTTGTTGTTATTTATAAGGTTGTTGCTTATTTATTATAAGGCTGTCACTTCTCTTCTGAAGATTTGGGATTTTTTAAAATAAAAACTCTAAATTATTTATTTTGCAATCTATTGCTTTCTACTCAAAGCAATAGCATTTTCCATCCTTTACAAATGATCATTTTCCCCCTTTGGGATACACACACACACACACACACACACATACACACACTACACACCATGACCACTATGGTTAAAAGTCATAATTGCTGAATGTGGGATACACAGTTTGGTTTCTGTTTTAAAATTCTACCAGACTGTTTCATTCATTACCTTGTGTTCTATTTATTTATTTACTAAGTCTGACACACATATAAGAAAATCTTGAAGAGAAAATGGTAATTTGATGCCACTACATGGGATATGATAGAATCATTTTCAGCTCAAATTATTTACAATTACAGAGCCATGAAGCTGAACTTTAAAAACCCAAATTATTTCTAATAGTGGAAATTTTCAGCATCTTAAGTAAAAAGAAAAAGTTTAAATAGATTTGAGGACTTAAATACTTCTGAGGAAAGCAGCAACCGCAAAGCCGGGATGTCTAATTCACATAAAAGTAATTAACAAAAAGTAAGTTAGATCATTATTTCCTCCAAGATCATAATTTAAAAAGGAAGCTGATTTATCTGAACTGATCGGGGCTCTCAATCCCAACAGAAATGGAGACGCTCAGTCGTTAAGGGGAGAACAGAAATGAGACCCAATTAAGCAAAATTCTTTCTTATGGAAAAAAAAATTATTTAGATAAAACGATTGCTCAGATGTGCTCAGAAGGGCACCAAGGAAAGCAAGAGAGTTGAGCTTTTTGTTTAACCTCTGGTTGAATCTTCAGTCCCATTCACAAGATCTATCATGAGAAGGTAAGGAAACTCATTTCTCCCTAAGCACTGAAGTATAACCAGTTGTCTAGAACTGATGAATATCGGAGCTCGTGTCAACATTTGACACCTTATTCCCACTGGGGGAGCAGAGGATGAAAACAAAGGATTTGGAGAGGAAGGAACAGGACTATTCCAGGATCTTTTTGGTTAGGGTTTGTTATGGACTGAACTGTGTTTCCCCAGAATTCATATGTTAAAGTCCTAACCCCCAGGAGCTCAGAATATGACTGTTATCAAGGACAAGTTCTTGAAAGAGAGGTAAGTGAAAGTGGGGTCATCACAGTGAGTCCCAGTCCAACCTGACTGGCGTCCTCCTAAGATGGAGTCTTGCTCTGTCACCCAGGCTGGAGTGCAGTGGTGTGATCTTGGCTCACTGCAACCTCTGCCTCCGGGGTTCAAGTGATTATCCTGCCTCAGCCTCCTGAGTAGCTGGGACTACAGGTGCCCACCACCATGCCCAGCTAATTAAAATACAGATACACACACAGACACAGAAAGCCCACATGAAGACACAAGGAGAAGACGGTCGTCTATAAGCCAAGGAGGGAGGCTGTAGAAGAAACCAACCCTGACAACACCTTGGTCTCTGACGGCTTGCCTCCAGAACTGTGAGTCATCCTTCCTCCAGAGGATAAATTGGAGGACAGAAGATATTAAGGAGGTCAGGTGCGGTGGCTCACGCCTATAATCCCAGCACTTCGGGAAGCCAAGGCAGGCGGATCACCCGAGGTCAGGAGTTCGAGACCAGCCTGACCAACATGCAGAAACCCGTCTCTATTAAAAAGAAAATTTAAAATTAGCCAGGCGTGGTGGCACATGCCTGTAATCCCAGCTACATGTGAGGCTAGGGTAGAAGAATAGCTTGAATCCAGGAGGCGGAGGGTGCAGTGAGCTGAGATCACACCAACACACTCCAGCCTGGGCAACAACAGTGAAATTCTGTCTCAAAAAAAAAAAAAAAGAAAAAAAGATATTAAAGAGTAAATCCAGGGCTGGACAGTGGCTCACACCTGTCATCCCAGCACTTTGGGAGGCTGAGGCAGACAGATCACCTGAGGTCAGGAGTTTGAAACCATCCTGGCCAAAATGGTGAAACTGTATCTCTACCAAAAATACAAACATTAGCTGGGCATGATGGTGGGCACCTGTCGTCCCCGCTACTCAGGGGGCTGAGGCAAGAGAATCACTTGAACCCAGGAGGCAGAGGTTGCAGTGAGCCAAGATCACGCCACTGCACTTGAGCCTGGGCAACAGAGCAAGACTCCATCTCAAAAAATTTAAAAAATATATGTTTAAGAGTAAATCCAAACTCCTCCACAAAACTTGACTGGTTAGGAAGAACAGTGCGGTGGTCAGGCACATCAATGAGTTCAAATCCCGACCAGACTCCTGAGAAGCTGTGTGACCCATGGCCACATTCCTGACCTCTCTGTGCCCCAGTCTCTTCATCTGAGAACTGCAGTGAGCATCAGAGTGGAGCAGCCCCTGACAGCTGGGGACCACCCTCAGAGACTCCATTGCATCATTCATTCCACAAATGCTTCCTACGGCCCGACCATGCCCAGGTCCTGTTGCAGATCCTAGGGATACAGAAAATAAAAAATTATATATATATATATATATATCCTTCCCTGTTCTGGGGGGCTCATCTTCCAGTAAAGCCTAACCAATGACAATACTAAGAGCACTTCGGTAAGAAAGAGAAAGATGGCTCAAATGCAAAATTGTAATGCTGGGTCCATTTCATTGTACTCTGTGCAATGTCCCTGAATCCCATTTTAAATATAATCCAGAGCTGCCTATGGAGGGTGACTGCTGGTATCTCTCATGCCAGGCTCTCTGGCACCAGAGTCACCCTCAATCACACTGTCCCAAATCCGGGTGGAGTCCCTACAGACCATACATTTTGCTGTTTGGCACCAGATAAAGCTACTGGTCAGTTTCCAAATGTTCAAACAGCCCATCTCGTCTCCCAGAGCCATTCAGCAAGCAGCTTTCTCTGTCCCCCCATCCTGCGATAAGAGCTCTGTGGTGCCACCTGGCACTCAGCATATGAGCTTCCTGAAGAGTCCCTGAGGCAAGCCCCAGGCCCCGTCACCCCGCATTGGCGGCCGTGCCCAAGCCAGCCAGCCTGATGCATATGCACGGCAGTAGCTGAGAGCGCGCTTCAGTGAGTGGCTGGCAGTCGGAATCTATTAGCCAGACAGACAATCACAGCCACTGTCCTTGTGCCTCCCAGGTGGGGGATGAGGAACATGAACCTGTGCTTTAGAAATCTCAGGAACTCAGGGGGTTCTCAGGAGCTTTTCCCCACCTGGGTACGAGCTTTAAAAGTCTCGGGGTGGCCGGGCGTGGTGGTCCACGCCTGTAATCCCAGCACTTTGGGAGGCTGAAGCGGGTGGATCACAAGGTCAGGAGATCGAGACCATCCTGGCTAACACGGTGAAACTCCGTCTCTACTAAAAATACAAAAAGGAAATTAGTTGGGCGTGGTGGCGGGCGCCTGTAGTCCCAGATGTTTGGGAGGCTGAGGCGGGAGAATGGTGTGAACCCGGGAGGCAGAGCTTGCAGTGAGCTGAGATCGCACCACTGCACTCCAGCCTGGGCGACAGAGCGAGATTCCGTCTCAACAACAACAACAACAACAACAAAGTCTCTGGGGAACAGGAGAGTCGCCAAAAGGCCTTATTTTTAGGAACTCCTTGGAAACTTCTAATATTAAAAGTGACCTAAAATGTTCTCCTTCGCTTTTCCAAACCCCCAAACTCTTTAATCCCTTATTTGCTCATCTGTAAAATGGGGTCGACACCATCTGCCCTGCTCTTCTCAGCTCTGTAAGGATCAAATCAAATAGTCTGCAAAAGCCTTGGTATGGGATTTCGTTGGGGGATGATGGAAATGTTCTAAAGTTGATTGTGCTGATGTTGGCACAACTCTGTGAATAATAAAAAACCACTGAATCGTATGCTCTAAATGGGTGAATTGTACTGTATATGAATGATATCTCAATAAAGCTCTTTTTCCAAAAGCCTTTATAAACTGTGAAATATTCTTGCCATCTGAGGACTTCAACTCTCAATCAGACTGAGAGGGAGCGATGGGGGAGAAAAAGAGCAGGAGAGAGAGAGGGAAGGAAGGAGAAAGAAAACAAATGAGGGGGAAAAAGGGAAGGAGGTGGGGAGAAGGGAGGGAGACATCACAAGCAGCTGGGGAAGGGGGAACCAGTGTAGTGGGAACAAAAGAAGGCACAGATGAGAATTTTTCAGAGGCCTTAAGAAAGTAGTTGGGACCATGTGGTCCTCCAGCCATCTGCACCTGTACCACCTAGGGAGTGGGTAAAAATGCAGAAAAGTATTCGTGGGCCTGTCCAGCGCTTAGCACGACCGTGCATGTTTGTTTGGTGATTATGAATGTTCTCCCACTAGAACAGAAACTTTCTGAGAGTACGGACTTTCTCTGTTTTGTTCAGTGCAGTCCACCCAGCACCTAGAATTGTCTCTGGCACACAGTCAGTGCTGAGTATACAATTGCTGACTTAATGACTGAATACATTCCTGGGTGCCATCCCATCACTGCCTGTGGAAGGGCCCAGGAAAATGTATTTTGAGGAACTGCTTAGGTGATTCTTACACACTCTTCAGTTTGAGGACCCCTGCCGTAAGAAGTCCACTAGAGTCCCGTCCACCGGGTAAAGGAAAACAGTCACCCCATCAGACGTACCGCACCCCTTCTCTTCTCAGGCCAACACCATAATGCCCCCGTGAGATTGCTCACTTCACTGGTGGCTTTCTTTAGACTAAGCCAGGGATTAGCCAGTTTTTCTTACATGGCCGGATAGCACAGTCATCCATTCCCTTTGGTGTTCATGAGGGGTTGGTTCCAAGACTCCCCCGTATACCAAAACCCATGAATGTTTAAGTCTCATACAAAGCGGCATAGTATTTGTGTATGTATATAATCTACAGATATCCTCCCATATACTTCAAACCGTCTATAGATGACCTGTAATACCCAATACAACGTAAATGCCATGGAAACAGTTGTTATACTGTGTTGTTTAGGGAACGATAAGAAAACAAAGTCGGCACATGTTGGGTAGAGACGCAGCCATCGTACACATAAGGATATTTTTGAATCGAGGTTGACTGAATCCACAGATGCAAAACCCCCAGACGTGGAGGGCCAATAGTAAATATTCTTGGCTTTGTGGGCCACACAGTCTCCCTTGCAACTATTCAACTCTGATATTGTAGCAGGAAAGCCACAATACATAAATGAACAGGTGTGGTTGTGTTCCAATAAAACTTTATTTAAAAGCAACAGGCATTGGGCCAGATTTGGCCTGTGGGCTGAAGTTTGCCAACCCTTGGTCTAAGCAAATAAATGGAATTTTTAAAAAAGTACCACTAGAGAAAAGGACGAGAGTCAAGTTCTGAAAATTCCACAGGCATGAACGAAGACCTCCGATGACCTAAGTCTGTAATCCAATGGATTCGTTTATTCATCCAGTGATTATTTACCAAGTGCTTACTACGCCAGCTGCCGAGTAGAGGGCAGTGCACCAGACTCCTTACCCCACAGAGCCTACATTCTGGCGGAAAAGACAGACACTAAACATAACTAATTAATTATGTATAATTAACATCCCACCATTATGAGAAGCATGACAAAGAGAAGATATAACAAGCCAAAGGAGCCTAACATCTCAAACTTGGGGCTCTGGCATCGTAATTGGTGTCAAGACACTGTTTTTAACAACTAGAGCCTAGCAGGTACACTGTAGATTGTGGATCTTTGGTGCCAAGTGGAATTGGTTGCTGAGAATGTTGGGGAAAATTTGATTCATGTATGGTTTTAATGAAGAACACATTTTTCAGGAATAAGAGAACAATGCTTCTGGCAAAGTTTCAGATAACCCAGATAATTCCATTTCCCCACAGCCATGTTTACTTTTGACACGTGGCCAAGGTCTGCGTTGTTACAAGAACCTCATCCTTCCCAGGAGATGCTGGGCCAGTGGCTTTTGGCAGCTGCTTGGAGCACTGAAAGATGTTTCCAGGGTATGGACATCATTACCACTACCCCTAAGCACTGAAACAAGGCTTGGGTGCAGAAATATGCACCTGGATAGATACACATTTGCACAAAATCCAAATACAGTACGCAGATGATGGTTTCACTGGACTTTCGGAGTTAATGACTCCATTCTTAATTAGGGTGGGAAAACATCTTTTGCCTGGAAAGAATCCTCATCATCCTGGTATTTTCCATATCCTCCTTTTCCTAAATCATTCCATGACACACTGAGTTGATACGGGTTTAAGAATTAATGTTCACTTAGAGTATTTTCAGTAGGGGAAGTCAGCATTGAGCCCCGCTGATGTCTACATCCCACATTCTATGTAAATCCTCCCACCCACCCTCCCTCCGTTTCCTCAATCCATCAGTGACTGACAGGCCAACCATCATCAATGGTTGACAGCGACATCTACTTCACAGAGTATCGTCAAGACGACAAAAATAACATGCAAAGCATTTTTGACAGGCTATACTGGGTGCCTCCAAATTTCACTTGTGGAAATCCTGACCCCCAGCAACTCAGAACGCGAGAGATATTTGTCAGACCTATTTGGAGATAGGTCTTTTAAAAAGGTTAATTCAGCTCAAAGGAAAGCTGGGCATGGCGGCTCATGCCTGTAATCCCAGCACTTTGGGAGGCTGAGATGGGAAAATCCCATGAGCCCAAGAGTTTGAGACCAGCCTGGGCTACACATGGAAACCCCATCTCTACAAAAACTAAAAATTAGCAGGCTGGGTGCGGTGGCTCACGCCTGCAATCCCAGTACTTTGGGAGGCTGAGGCAGATGGATCACGAGGTCAGGAGATCAAGACCATCCTGGCTAACACGGTGAAACCCCGTCTCTACTAAAAATACAAGAAATTAGGCAGGCATGGTGGCGGCCACCTGTAGTCCCAGCTACTCAGGAGGCTGAGACAGGAGAATGGCGTCAACATGGGAGACGGAGCTTGCAGAGACCCTAGATCATGCCACTGCACTCCAGCCTGGGCCACAGAGTGAGACTCCATCTCAAAAATAAACAAACAAACAAACAAATAAATATTAGCTGAGTGTAGTGGCACATGCCTGTGTTCCTAGCTACTCAAGCAGCTGAGGTGGGAGGATTACTTAAGCCCAGGAAGTGAAGGCCACAGCAAGCCACGATCCTGCCACTGCAGTCCGGCCTGGGAGACAGAGAGAGACCCTATCTCTACCAAAAAAATACATAAGTAAATAAAATGAGATTATGATGGCCCTAATCCAATGTGAATGTTGTTCTTACGGGAAGAGGTGAGGATACTGACAGAGACACATGGAAAGACACAGCAAGAAGATGACCATCTACAAGCCAAGGAGACAGGTCTCAGAAGAAGCCAACCCTGCTGACACACTGACCTCAGGTTTCTGGCCTCCAGAACTGTGAGGAAATGCATTTCTACTGTTGAAGCGGTCGGTGTGGGGGATCTGTGATGGCAGTCCCAGGCAACCAATGCAGCACTGAGAACAGAAAGTACTCAGTAGACCTGAGATCTTGCCATGCTGTAGAGAGGCAATGACGTGATGCTTCTCTAGAGCATGTGTGGAGATGTGGCAACGTGGGGAAGAGAAGGAGATCTCAATTCAGATGGCACGTGTTGGGTGGATCCCTAAGCTCAGTCTTTCCCTCCACAAAATGGGCTAATGCCAGGACGGATGATGCCGGGATAACGTGAGCCTCGCACAAAAACGAACGCAAAGCTCCCCAGGCTCCAGCAGCTGCTCAGAAAATGGAAGCTGCTCTTTCAGATGCTGAAATCACAGCGCCCGAGCCACTGACAGGGCACCTGGTTTGAATGTTCACTTTCTGCTGAACCATGAAAGTAAGCGAGGCCAGTGAAACAGTAGGCGCCAACCCAGAAGGTGTCATGAGTTCAGGTCTTGGAGTTTTATGAGATTTTGCTTTCGTTTTGTTGCTGTTGTTTGTTTTGTTTGTTTGTTTTTAATGCATCCTAGGAATTTACTACCTGCACAGAGATTTAATAATACAGAATGGGCACAGTAAAAAATAATGACTGTAGAAAGTCAGGCATATTCTTCTTTGAAGTCCTGGGCCACCAGGAGAAGGTGGTGAGCCCCCATGTCCCCAGGAGACTTGCCCAGGTCTGACTGTCTTCATGGAAACTCGGTGAAAGGACATGCAAGAGAGAGGTGAGCCCCAGTCCAGAGAGGGGAAGCAGCTTACTCAGGTCTCAGCATGGGTCAGGCAGCAAGCTCCCGGGGGGGCCTCCTCTCCAAGTTTCTGACAACAGCCGGGCAGAGATGGAGGCCCCCCTCTTCGCTGCTAATGGTGTGCAAAGGAAAGCAACTCTCCCTGGCCCAAGGGTCACTCACAGCTGATGGAAAAGCTCTGTCCGGAGGCAGTCTGGCGAGATTTTCAATCCAATTTCTCTCGAGTGAAAGGCTAACAGGATAAGATCACTCCCTGTTAACAACCTGGATTGTGAGTGAAGTCTCGGGGTTGGGGCGAGAGATGAGGTCATGAAATCAAGAGCTTACCTTGCAAAGCAATCTAGTCCCAGCCCCAGGTCTCCGGGCCTCCCTGCAGAGCCTGTTAATCTCGTGTTGAACATGCCCGTCCCTGAGCACTATCTGCCCAGGAACTTAGACCCTCCGTCCCAGGGTCAGAGTTTCATACTGATGTTTGCAGCCAAGGTGGCTGGAGCCCGGGAGGCCTGTCTGTCAGCATCCTACACACTGCTTAGTGAGAAGACAGTGGAGCCAACCCTATTTTCTAGGAACGAACATAGCCTTAGAGTCAAGGCCTCGCAGGTAACCGCTTTGCACATCTTGTAAAATGGACAATTTTCTCATGTGGTTCCTCCACCGCTGCAAATCAGGCACAAACCACAGTAACTGTAAATATATTAGACATTTTGTCTTGTCCAGAAGCAACAGCCACGTTCGTTCTAAATAGCCTGGCCTCCCTGGAACCACAGGGGCAAAGGATGCCAGCTGGGAGGAGCTGGCATCCATCAGCTATCCAAAGTCATCTGCCCTACATGGGGCTCTCCAGATCCCATGATCCCAGAGCAACAGGAAGCTGGGTTCTGGACCTGACACCCACTGGTGTCCAGGCACAGCAAAATCCACATTGAAGGTCGCCTTTTAATGCTTTCAAGTAAAAGCAAACTCTCAAACAGAAACTAACCTGATTTGCCTTCCTGAGCTGGTTTCAACCTGACCCAAAATGAGAATTTCAAAGTGATGGATGGTGTTCATGGACATTTCTTTCTTTTAAAACAGTTTTTTTTTTTGAGGTATAACTTAAGTACAAAAATCTGCAGCCATCTCCTGTATATGATCGGATGAGTCTGGACTCATGCATATACCCACACAGCCATCATCACAGCAAAGGAAACAGATGCATGCATCAGGTCACGATTCCATCTCTATGACTCTCAGAAACTAACAAAACTTACCAAAGGAAAGAGAGGGCAGAGTGGGGAGAGCTGTTGGTGGAGGGGCAGTGGGAAGCCTTCCAGGAGCTAAAAATACTTTACATCGTGATCTGAGTGGTAGTAACGCAGAGACACACAGATGTAAAAATTCATAATGCTGTGTGCTCAAGATTTGTGTAATTTATGTTATGTAAGTTATACCTCAATTTTTTAAATTGCCAACCATTTCCTGGGTACATTGTACATGCCAGAGCTTAAACAAAGGACTGATGGCTCGAACAGTATCCTCCTAGCAGATACCAGGTAAGAGTGTTACCTTCCATGATGCCACAGATAAGCCTCGGAGACGCTGCCGAGGGGAAGGACAGACACTCTCATCATCTATTCTTCTATTAAATATAATTGGCTACCTGACCTGGCTCTGCAACAAATCAAACAGCAAACCTTGCTTTTCCCGTTCACGGCATTAGTTGAGGAATATGGAGAGAGAGAAATAAAGACAAGACAGAAAAAAAACACTAGGTTTCCAGGGTATAGACCTCAGAAACAACTCATTTTCACTAAATCCCTGAGAATAAAGACAGCTTGATTACAGTAAGATTGGTAAAACCCAAGGTATGCAGGAGACATATGCACCTGTCTTTCCCACATGGCTGGTGCTAATGTTTCTGGACTTCAATGGACACTGTTGTGTACAGGACACCCTTAAAAGAGGGGAACAAGCCTGACTATTGGAGAACACAGAGTCCCAGGCAGACAGAAACAGCTTCTGGGGTTTTTGACTGAGTACAAGGCTGGCTTTGACTGCTGAGCACCCCGGGATGGGAACCAGAGAAGACTGAGTCAGAAAACTGGTGAAGACCCCAGGACCACGGGTAGCAGGAGTAAGTGCTCACAGCCTAGTCCGCAGGGCAGCATTGAACCTGGGTCTTGAAAGTGAATGGGAGCTTTCCAGGCAGGGGAGTGAAAGGAATGGCATGTGCTAAAGATTTTGGGGCCAAAGTCAGAAGTGAGGTGATGTTGGCACAGAGTCTCAAAATGCATTTGTTAAATCTATGCATGCATTCATGAATGAATGAATGAGGGAGGGACGGAATGGATGGCTAGATCTGAGGGAAATTTCAAGCCCTCAGCATCCGCAGCTGGGACTCATGATCTAGTCTCTAACTGCCCGCCCGCCAGTTTCACCTGGAACAAATAACGGTACCACCAATAAGTGTCTATTTAAGTAAAAGAAAGCTGACTGAGCCAAGGCGAGGGGGTGGAAAAAGAGGCAGGAGAGAAAGGAGGAAGGGGAGGGGTGGGGAAAGGAGGATGAGGAATAAAGGAGGAGAAGAGAGAAGGAGAAGAGGAGGCAGGAGGGGAAAGAGAGAAGGAGAAAAAGGAGGGAAATGGGGGAGAAGGGGAAGGAGGAGGGAGAAGGGACAGGAGGAGGAGAGGGACAGAAAGAGGAGGGGAGGACAATAACAATGAGAGGGAGAAAGATAAAGGGGAGGATGAGGGGGCGGAAGCGAAGGAGGAAGGGTGAGGAGGGGGAGGGAGAGGGAAAACAGAGAGGGAAGAGGAGGAGGAGGGGGGGGAGGAAAGGAAAGAGGACAGACAGCAGCTTCTCCAAGAGCTCGTATTCACGGTGGCAGCAGCTCAGTGGGAAAATCAAGGGCACTGTGACACAAGAACCTCCTGCTCTAACAAGCCAGATGCTCATCTGAGCCAAGGCTCTCAGGAACAGCGTCCGGACCTCACTGGCCAGCACCGCAGACACGCTGGGCCCAGAGATGAGCTCCCTCCCAGGGGCGGTGTCGAAAATGACAGCTCCAGGAAGCGGCCACTAGGTGGCGTGTGCGCCTCATCTTCCGTCCCGGGTTCCCAGCCGCGGGAGGCAGAGGCTGGGGCTGGGGTTCCAGGAAGCCGAAGGTCCCTGTCACAGATGGATCCTGAAGCCAGCCCAGGGGATGACAGAGCAGCCTGAGGGAGCAACAACTGTCACCACGGTCTGCCCGGGAAGTAGGTCCACACTGTCCCTTGCAGGGCAGCGCTTAGCTTACAGGTGCTCCCGGAGAGACCCCAGGGCAGGGAGGGGAGTGGGGAAGAGCTCTGGGCTCAGACCTGAACTTGACCACAACAGAGGGTTCAGTTCAAACCATGCTTCCTGGAGACATCGCTCAGCCAGACCTCGGGGGGAAAGAAGCGTTCCCATTTACAGAAGCTCCACGGTGACCTGTTTTAAGCACTGAACAGCCATGCCACAAGTAATTGGGGAGAAAAAAAGTCCACAGCTTAAAAAGCATTGAAGACCCCATTGCTAACCCTGGTGGGCTCCCATCATGGGGCAGAAACCCAGATAGGCACTCATCATCTGGGGTTCTTTTTCCTAACGGGGTCCCCCAAGTTGATCCAGGCTCAGGTCCCACAAAATGTGGATCTGCCCCCTTCTTGACACATAGAAAGGGCTCAATCCACAGTGGCTGACCAGCAAGATAGGATGGCCTCCATTTTACAGATGACAAGACTAAGGTTCAAGGACCTATGGGAATGGGACACCGAGCTGGGACTCCCATCACATCTTCAGAATGGCAGCCAGCTGCCTTGTCAAAATACCACTCCAATGTCCCTCCTGTCCTCATGTCTATGGGGACAGGCTAAATAAAGGCTCAGAAGGTGCCTGTTCAAATAAACATAGCTGTCTTCAGGGCAAGTGGACTTGAGCAGTAGACACCACTCACTCTTTGAAGCCCTAGGGTCTATCAAGCACTCATCAAAAACTGGCGGCTTTGCCTCTTAGCTTGTCAAAAGAAAAACTCAGCTGCTGGTGCAGCGGCTCCTTTCCGTAATCCCAGTGCTTTGGGAGGCCGAGGCAGGAGGATCATTTGAGGCCAGGAATTAGAGACAAGCCTGGGCAACATAGTGAGACTCCATCTGTACAAAAATAAAAATAGCCAGATGTGGGAGCATGCATCTGTAGTTCCAGCTACTTGGGAGGCTGGGATGGAAATTTCGCTTAAACCCAGGAGTTCAAGGCTGCAGTGCGCTATGATGGCACCACTGCACGCCAGCCTGGGCAGCAGAGTGAGACCCCATCTCAAAAACAAATAAAATAGAGCGAATGCTACACACTTTCTGTCGCTCATCATCATGGCAATCTGGGTACAAAGCTCTGACCCCACCCATCTCTCATGGCTCTTCTCTTCCAACTACCCCTCACAGCTCATGGACCAAACCCCCAGCCTCCCTGAGCTCTTCCTACTCTGTCATGTCACGTAAATCAATGGGTGTGCGTTGTCCCTTTGTCTAAACAATAAGCGTATTATCATTGGCCAGGAATGGCTGTTTCTATATTTAATTTGTGCACCTCCACTCACCCACAGCATCTCGCATCTGGATTCGCATTCAGTAAGCACTCAATAAATGTGTCTTCTTCCTGCTGGTACAAGATATGTACAGGGGGTAGGGGTGGAATGTTGACAACTGGAAAATGAAAGTGTTTCAGAATTATGGAGCAAATGAACAGGGAGATGTATCGTCTATAATAAATATACCTCTGAAGAGCCTTAAAAGAAATCAATGAAGCACAACATCAAAGTCCCGGGGAGTGATAAATCAGGAGCCTGATAGACAAAAGTGCATCCAAAATCATTTAAAGTGCACCAGAAATCATTTATGTCTGAGTAATTAGAACACATTGGAACGACTCTGTGCCATTGAACTGAAATTGAGCAACATAATGTTTATGAAATCCCCATGGACTCGGGGAGGAAAACCAGAGATGAAAGTTGCATTGAAGATTCTCCCCACTGGCCCAGAGCCCTCCTGCATAGTCCCCAGGGGAGACCTAGGGGGAAATGAAATTTCTGTTTAGTCCGTGTGCAAATTTGCTTTCTTCTTCTAGTTAAAACATATCTGCAGTCCCAGTTGCTGAGAAAAAAAAATGTCAGGCTCAGGCTGTACATGACAGGACAGGATCCCCCAACCACCTGATCCCCACCTCCCAACCAAGAGGGAGTCTAAGACAGAAATGAGACCAGGTGGGCATCATTCCTATAAAGGAAAAGGCTGGCCTTCTTTCTCAGTGTTTAACACTCCCTCCACAGCCCCACTGACAGAAGTGGAGGGAACGGACCTCAGTCAAAGAGCTGGGACCCCGAAGGTCAGCATCAGGATTAAAAAAGTCCAAGGAAATTCTGCAGGAGGAGAATGGGAGATGAAGGATTCAGAGAGGAAAGAGGGACTTCTATGCCCATCCATAGAATCCAGTCTTCGGATGCTGGCTGGGGAAGGGAAAAAAAAAAAAAAAAAAAAAAACCATCTACCTTGATTTGGGGAGTTAAATAAGGATGACAGAACCTTGAACTTGGAGACGTGCAAACAAGCCCTCAGACATCAAGTGTTCTTGTGATCTTTCCACTCAGTGATGGAACCTGGCCCCATAAACATGACCCCAATATGGCCCTGGTACTGGACTGCCTCCTCCCACGAAATGATGCTCTGAAATTGTCCATCAAATGTACCTGAGATGCTGCTGTCTTTATCAGCTCACAGATACCAAGAAAGGAAAATTCCTCTTCGAGTGTGACTTTTTCATTCCTCTCTCCTCTCAGTTTTACACCACAAATAACCTCAGCTTCTGAGAGCTATAATCAGGGCTGCAACCTTGTGCCATCAGCAGGAATGAAAGCAAGTGGAAGATCCCTGCATATATGGAGTGCAGATGAAAGTAATCTTGCACCCATGTATGGAAATATGTCTACTTACCCTCCCTTTGCCAAGAACCTGGAAGGCTTATACTGGGGAACCCACCTTCAACTGTGCAAATGCAGAGATACTGCAGGCATATGTGTGTTCTGAGCCTTGAAGGATGTCCACCCAGATGTTGGATGTGGGGCCTTCTCAATCCTGAAGGAAGCTTTGGCCATGCCACCAGCTTTTTCCCATCTTGGTACTCCTGTGATTCTGTCCCCTGCTCCAACTGAGGCCCCTCAAACAAACCTGAGAGATCTTCACAAAATGCAAATCCAATCACCTCCTCGAAAACCCATCAGGGCCCTCCCCTAGCCTTAGTCCCGTTCTCATGGGCGCTTGAGCTTCAGTCTTGTCATCTGTAAAATGGAGCCCATTCTATCTTGCTGGTCAGCCACTGTGGATTGAGTCCTTTCTATGTGCCAGGAAGGGGCCAGATCCATGTTTTGTGGGACCTGAGCCTAGATCAATTTGAGAGACCTCGTCAGGAAAAAGGACCCCAAATGATGAGTGCCTAGCTGGGTTTCTGCCTCACGGTGGCAATGAGGTCTTCAATGCTTAGGGTTAAAGACCAGCATCCTCACCATGGCCTGGCCTCACTGGAATGCTCCCCCTCCCTGAACTCCAGCTACTCTGGTTATCTTTTAGCAGTTCCCCCCCACAAAAAAAAAAAAAAACCCACACTCCTCTGGCCACAGGGCCTTTGCACATGCTATTTCCTCTGCCTAGAATGCTCTACTCTCTCCTGACCTTGCTCTGTGAACTTGAGAGCTCAGCTCATGAGTCTCCTCCTGGGGAAACTCCAGACATATCCACCATGTATATCATGTTTTATTATAAGCATCTTTCTCAGAGCCATTATCTACCTTGTGAAGCACTTTTCTTCATTGGTAGATACCCTTTTGTATGAGTATCTGCTTAATCTCTGTCTCACCCTACTAAACTGTAGGCTCTGGGAGGGTGAGTCCTAGTGTGTCTTGGCTTACAACTATAACATTAGCAGCTTCACAGGACCTGGTACATGGTGGCTGCCCAATATTGCATGGATGGACAGATGGAGAGGTAGATGGGTGGATCAGTGGATGGGAAAGTGGGTGGGTGGGTGGGTGGGTGGGTGGATGGGAGAGTGATTGGGAGAGTAGATGAATGGATGGGAGAACTGATGGGAGAGTAGACAAATGAATGAATAAATGAATGCATGCATGGATGGATGAGAGTGGAAGGAAGAATGAATTAATGGATGGGTAGGAGAGTGGGTAGGTGGGTGGGAGAGCAGCTGTATGGATGGGAGGAATTAAGGGAGAGTAGATGAATGAATGAATGAATGGGAGAGTAGGTGGATGGGAGAGTACATGGATAGATGGATCAAGTAATATTTCCATCCCAGCCTCCCATGTAGCTGGAACTACTGGTGCATGCTACTACATCTGGCTATTTTTATTTAATTTTTTTTACAGATGGGGTCTCACTGTGTTGCCCAGGCTCATCTAATTCCTGGCCTTAAGTGATCCTCCTCCCTAAGCCTCCCAAAGTGCTGGGATTACAGATATGAGCCACTGCACCCAGCAGCTGAGTGATGGGAGAGTAGATGAATGGGTGGGTGAATGGATTGATGGATGCATGGATGGATAGATGGATGGATGGTTGGGAGACTGGAAGGAAGGGTGAATGGATGGACGGATGGATGGATGGATGGGAGAGTGGGTGGGAGACTGGGTGGATGGATGGATGAGAGAGTAGATGGAGGGATGGATGGGAGAGTGGCTGGATGAACAGACAGATGGGTGAATCACTAGTTTTTGTTGAAACTGGTTTTTAAGATTGATCATTTTTATCAGTTGAAAGAAGCTGAGTACACAGAAGTACAAAGCAAAAGGATACTGAAGGAAGAGAAAAGCCAGTGGAGGAGCCAAGGAACACAGCAGCAACAATGCTGTCCACCAAATCATTCATTTGTTCTGTTAGACTTCCTGTGCTCTTACACGTGCAGGCACTGAGGTGATGCTGGGGCTGCAGTGAGCTGTCAAACCAGATGTGTCAGAAGTGAGAAAGGAGATGAGAGAACAAATTAGAATACAGAGTGATTGACACTTTGATGAAGGAAGGAGATGGGGCCTGGGGTCCATGAAACCTACTGCCAAACTAACCCATACGGGTGAGTAAGGACCTGCCCTAGGTAAGCCAAGACCTTAAAGGTGAACCCAAGATTTCAGGAGAAGGCGGGCAGGGAGACTGGGTGGATTCCACTGGGTGGATTCGGGATGGAGATGTTGCCAACAGAGCACACGCGGGCCAGCAAGAAAGCATGCCACACCTAAGGATGTGGATGATGCTCCAGTTGGCTGCTGGGGAGATGTGGAAACAAACTAGGCTGGAGAGAAACACAAAGGCCATGTCACAGGATGCCCTGTAGGCTGTGTCAAGGAGTCTGGATTTTACCCTGAGAACCACAGCACACAACTTGAGTGTTAACATAGCCAGGGACTGGAGGGGTCTGATTTTTATTTATTTTTATTTTTTTAGAGACAGAGTCTTGCTGTGTCACCCAGGCTGGAGTGCAGTGGTACAATTAGCTCACTGCAACCTCAATCTCCTGGGCTCAAGCCATTCTCCTGCCTCAGTCTCTGGAGTGGCTGGGACTAATGACATGTGCCAACATGCCATTAAATTTTTCATTTCAAAATACATTTTTTTAATTTTCTAATTTTGTAGAGACAAAGTATCCCTATGTTTCCCTGATTGATCTCAAACCCCTGGCCTCAACTGACCCCCTGCTTCAACCTCCCAAAGCACTGGGATTAACAGCATAAGCCACTGTGCCCAGCCTAATTTTTATTTTTCAACCTTGTACATCATGGTGTCTTTAAAACCCCTGCCCCGACTGCAGTTTTAGGTAAACCCCTATCCTGCCTATACCCATGTTCCTTGGTACACTTGCCTCACTAGGCATCAACTTGCTCTTCTGTTAAATGGGGACAACAGAACCCTGTAAGACACTCTGACAATCACATGAGGCTACAGGGATAAAACATGGGCCTAGTACACAGCAAGTGTGCAGCAGCAGTTCACTAGTCTTTCAACAAGAAGTGACTGAGAGTCTATTACATGCAGGCACAGGCATAGGTGCTAGGGATACAAGAGAGAACAAAACACTGGTAACGGGATAGGCTGATGGTAACAGGATAGGCTGCTGGCATACTGGAAATTCACAAAACCCCCGCCCTCCTAGTGCAAGAGCTACTGCAAGCCAGCAAGCACCTAAAATACACTGGATGTCAGAGGGTGGCACTCAGTGTTGTGTGAGCATCAAAGCAAGGAAAAGAAGAAGGGTGCTGAGCAGGTCTTAGAGATTTAAACAGAGCCATCAAGGAAAACGTTGCAGAGAAGATAATATTT
The DNA here is from genome assembly GCF_049350105.2 of Macaca mulatta. Classification (NCBI taxonomy): domain Eukaryota; kingdom Metazoa; phylum Chordata; class Mammalia; order Primates; family Cercopithecidae; genus Macaca; species Macaca mulatta. Next base: position 6,888,393 of record NC_133425.1, on the reverse strand, counting down.
GAATAAAAACCCAAAGAAGGTGAGAGTACAAATTATGCTGATGTCGGTTTTGTCCTCCGCTCCGCCCCCACCGTCTCTACACAGTCCTCTGCCCCCCGTCCCCACCTGCCATCCCCGCAGCTCCTAGAACAGAGTTCGACACAAAGTACGTGACCGATTAAAAAAAAATTATGAGATTAACAAGTCTTAGAGAAAAGCGTTCATGGCCAGGGGAACAGCATGTGTAGAGGCCACAAGGCATGAGGACCATGAAAAACAGTCAAGTTGAAATGCACCAGGATACTGGGGTCTGCCTTATACATGAGGGTTTGGATGCAGGTCATGGGGTTCCACTTGGTTTGGCCAAGCTCTGGCCTGGAGTGACCCTGGGTCAACCTTGGCTAACATGGTGGACATCCCTACATGCTTAACACCTGACACTACTCCAGGACGATCCTGCCCTTTGTCTCCACATGGAGGAAATAACCTCCTTGGATAAAAGCCTGGAAGATGACTTCTCCTCTGCCCCCAGCAGGCTGACTTTTCTCTAGAGTGGGAGGTGACAAGCATTCACATTCCACTCCTATCTCAGGCAAGTGACAGAGAACGTAAGATGGCTGTGGGTTCTGCTGGTGATGGGATAGACCGATGGCATATTGGAAATTCACATTTAAAGTACAGCTCTCCTTTCTGTAAAATGAGATAGCATCTACCAATTCGGGTAATGAATACATAACTTAAATGCAAGCCATGGGAGTCTGGAAGAAGGACCCAGGTAGTTTCAGGTGGTTCGGTCCATTTGGGTACACAGCACAGAGCCCTCTCGCCTCCCTCCAGTAATTTTATTTCTTAGCAAAATCATTACTGAGAATATTGAACTCCCTTACAGAGATGTATTTGCTCCCCTTATCTTCCTTCCGTCTTTCTTGATTAAAAGCTATGTGTGATATTTGTAGTTATCAAACATCAATATTTGGCATGGATTTGCGAAACAGATATGGGGGAAAGAAAGGAATCTGACCATTTCTGTAAAGGGTAAAACCTTGAGCAAACAGACTGCATTTCTTATTAGGGGCACTAAAGAGCAGAGATGCATTTCAGAAGGGACCACCCGGACTGCGCCCAGCAGGCTTTTGTGAAACCAATGATCAGGGCTAAAAATTAGATTCTGGATTTCATCAGGAAAGTCAGCAACCTTCAGAGGATAGGGGACAGGAGGGAGAGTTAAGCAGTGTATCTCACAACTGTTAGCCCTACAACTATTACAGGGCTTTGCAGCCTTCTTCCCTACAGAGCTCAGACAACTCCAGCACTCAAACTGGGCAGAGCGGAAATAATCAATAATAATAATTAAACCTTCTCCAGTGCCCTCTCCTAAGGCTTTACCTATATTAACTCATTGAATCCTCATAGCAACTTGTTTTATCAACTCTGTGTTACAGATAGGAAAAGTTACAGCACAGAGAGGTCAAGCCACTGGTCCAGGCTTCCACAACAAGTAGGCGGCAGGGCTGGAATTCAAGGCTGCAGCGTGGTTCCCAGCCATGCACAGAACCGCTTCGCCATAGTGCCCCTCCACCCCATGGCCACGTGTGGACCCCCACACCTCCACAGCTGCCCAGAATCATGGTATGCTATGTGTTCAGAGGGCTGCTGCTGTTATGGAAACAGAGCCCTTGGTTCCCTTGCTACACCCTTGCGACACTGACCCAGTCAGTCGAGACTCAGAGTGCCCCTCCGTGAAGTGGGGGTAATAACAACCACGCTTGCCCCCGGGGTGTTGTGACAATTCACAAAATATGCATTCAGAGAATGAGCGTGCAAGTGGGATTCGTAGTCATTCCTGGTGGGAGTGAGCATTGGTATAACCACTTGGGGCCACTTTTGGACAGCAGCTACTCAAACCAAGCATGTGCCTATTCTGTGACCAGAGACACACTCCTAGGTGTATTCCCCAGATAAATGAGTATGTAGGTCCACCAAACAACAGGTGCAAGAGTGCATATAGCCCCAAACTACAAACAACCCCAATGCTCATCCATGGGAGAACAGATACGTCATGGTCCAATCATACAATGAAATACTGTCCAACCTTTAAAAAGAGTAGCTAGTGGTGCATGCAATAGCATAAGTGATTCTCCTAGGGATGCTGTGGAGGGAAAGAAGGCAGATACACATGGACTGCAGGGGTCCATTTATACAGATTTCAGAAATGAGCCCAGTGGAATTAGAAAGGCAGTGACCTCAGATTGGGGCAGGTAGTGCTGACAGGGAGAAGTATGAGGGAGCCTTCTGGGATAGTTTAAATCAACAGAGCTGACACTTTCACTCATTCATTTCAAGAACAAGCCTTTATTGAGCACCTACTGTATTTTAGGCACCCCAACAGGAGATAGGAAGGAGAAAAGACCTTCACTCCCCATCCGTAGTTCAATGCCAACATTGAAACCTGTCAGTATCATCACCGTGTCTCCAGGGGGCATAGCCATCCTCAGAGATTAGGGGAAATCACTAAATAGATTTCCCCTCTTATCTGGCAGAAAGCAGCAGAGAGAAATGGCAGGGATGTTCACCGGAGCAGCAGACCCTGCGCTGGCTGTGCCCGAGGTCAACAGTGCCACTTAGCATTTCATCCCAGGAAGTCCAGCTTCCTTTAATCAAAACCACGTGGCCAACATCACGGGTGATATTTTGAAGGGGAAGAATTTAAGCCTGCATGTCTCACTGCCCCGAGTATCAGCTTTGTCCTCCTGCTCCTAATGCCGTTATCTCGTCCGCACACTTGGTTTTCTGCCGAGCAGATGCTGTAGAAGGCACATTAGCGGTGAGAAGCAGAGCGTGCCCAGGAGTCTGGGTGTAGAGCTGGTGACCCCTCGGCTCCCCAGCCCACTCCAGCGAGGAGACATAGTGAAAAATACCCAGGAGGGACCAAGGCTTCCTGCAGCCTCCCAGGCTCCTAAGCCAGGTCCCAGGGAGACGTTTCTAAAATGCAGATCGGATCCAGACAATCACCAGCTTAAAACCTTTCAGTAGCCACACACTAATCACAGCAAAAACTCAATTTCTTAACTACTATGGAGCACTGGGGCATGCCTGCGTCTCCTGCCAACCCCTGACATCCCCTCCTCCAGACTATAACAGACCCAAGTTCATGCCTATGTTTCTGATGATTCTGTTCCTTCTACCTGGAGCTCCCCATCTCCTGCAATCAGTGTTATGACTCCCTCTTGTCCTTTGAGACTCTAAGTTTCACCTCCGCTGTGATGCCTTCCCTACCTGTTTGCACCACCACTCAACTTTGCATTCTTCCTACACTACAAAGCAATCAGATTGTACCTCAGTTATGGGCTACTTCTTATTCACCCTGTGTCCTCCTCACAGACTGCAAGCCCTTTGAGGGCAGGGTTTGAGTCTTAGTCACATGCATATCTTCCAGCTCTTAGCAGTGACTGCAATATAGTTTAAGGAGTTGGGGGTGGAATGAGGATGAGATGAGAAGAAGTGAGGGAGAGAGGAGGTGAACGAGAGAGGAGGTGAGGAAGGAAAGGAGGGAGGAATGAGGGTGGAGGGTATTTTGTGGTTGGAGAGCAACGCAACCACAGTGATTTAGGAAGAATCTCTGAACAAGGCTTTTCTGATGAATCTGGATGAATGGTTAGGAATTTGGATAGTCAGATTTGAGGGGAGAATTCAAGCAGAAAGGATAGCCTAAGCAGAGGTCTGCAGTCAGGGAACATGGGGCATGGACACTGGAGGACAGAGTGGGAGGAGAGTAGCATATAAGGTTGGAGAGAGAAGCCACCAGATAGTATCCAAATGCCAAGCCTGAAATCAGAGGACCTTGCTCTCTACTCTCACATCACAGAGAGCTGCTGAAATATGCTGGAAAGGAGGAGTCATGGTTCAGCAAGTGAGCTGACCAGTCAGACAGTGGGTCAACTAGAGACATGCCATGGGCAACCTCTGCTAACTTCGGATTGAGAGTAAGACAGGAAAATGCCAAGGATGCCAGGGAGGAGGGAGGACAGCTATGTCTATGAATATAGAGAAAGAGAAGCAATGGGAAAGGTGGGACAGCTTATGGGTTCCATGATGGCTGCTACAAGTCTCTATGAGACACCTGGAGTTGGGACAGCATCTGTGTTGGCACTCTCCCCTCCTGTTCTCAAGGCAGACATTACCAATCAAGAGTACCACTCTTCTATACCAAGGAAGACATTACTAATCAATGATGCCAGTCTCCCCTCCTAGACCCAAGGCAGACTTACTCATCAATGGCACCACTCTCCCCTCCTAGACCCACGGCAGACATTACTAATCAATGGCGCCACTCTCCCCTCCTATACCTGAAGCAGATATTATTCATAAATGGCACCACTCTACCCTACTGAGGACAGATATAGCCTTGGCATCCTTGACCTGGGACTGGGTCTAACCTCCACTCCCATCTGACTGCCATCTATAAATGAGGTGTTACCTATTCTCCATATACGGTTACAGGCATCATAACCTGGGATCAGGGATGTGAGAGCAGAAAGAGCCTGAGAAACCCTCATTTCACAGACACAGAAGCCAAAGTCCTTGGATAGTTGGTGGTGGAATCAGAGATGAATTTCAGTCCAATGTGCCCCATCTCTTTCTTCTACATTCTGCTGCATCTTGGTGGGTAAAACAGGGAACAAGCCTGTCAGCACTCGCTGCAACTAGAAACCAGAACAGAAAGGACAAGCAAACCTTCCTCACGAAGAGACTGGCGTCAAAACTGAGTCAATGCTCAGCGGAAACGAAGGCCGGGTGAGTGGGTGTGTGTGCGCAGGCTGTAGGGAAGGCAACAGGAGCTTCACTTCCATCCCTCTGAACAACACAGATCACTTTTGCTAAATTCCAAAAGGTGGCAGCATTCCATCAAATATTCATTTGCTGAGCCTGCAGCAGGGGACATCCTACAGAGGTGACATGGGCAGGAAGTTAAGACGTCTAGATGGCCAGGGGATAACGAAGTCTGGAGGGTCAAACACTGATGTGGTCTCATTCCTGGGGGGCCCATGAGCCCCTTTTCTGCAAGAAAAAGGGAAAATGCTGTAGAGAAATAGCAGCACACTTGGCCCCAAGAAGAGGAGAAATCCAGACTCATCCCGGGACTGTATCTGCATGGACAGACCTCAGTGCAGCTCCATGATCAGTAGCATGTGGGCAGGACCCATGACTTACCTCTAACCAACAGAAAAGATGATGGGCATCCCGTGATTATGTCGGGACATGTGTACACAAGACTCCATGTTGCTAACGTGCACTAGAGAGACACTCCTGGGAAAAGCACACTGTCACATTGTAAACTGCCTGTGGAGAGGGCCATGTGGCAGGGAACTGCAGGTGGCGTTTAGCGTCTGAGGGCCTGCATCCTACAGCCACAAGAAACTGAATTATTCCAACAACCAGTGAGCTTGCAAAGGGACCCTGAGCTCCAGATGAAACCCGCATCTCCTGCCAACTCCCTTGACTGCAGTTTGGTGAGACCCTAAGCAGACAACCCAGTTCAGCTGTGTCCAAACCTAAGACCAATGGAAGCCGTAAGATGGTAGATAGGTGTTTTTTGAAGCCACTCAGTCTCTTATAGTCTCTTAAGCAGGCACAAAAAATGAATTTTTTGTTATTTTTATTACAAATGAAATATGGACCTGGAATGAGGCAGAACAAAGTAAAAATTTGGGTTATCCCACTTAACTTCACTATGTTTGCTGCCTTGGGTATAGGAGTGGAGAGTGACACCATTGATTAGTAATGTCTGCTTTGAGTATAGAACAGGGGAATGGCACTGTTGATTACTAATGTCTGCCTTGGGTACAGGAGGTGAGAATGGCACTATCGATTAGTAATGTCTGCCTTGGGTATAGGAGAGTATATTTCTACTATATCAAGAAAGAGAGAAAAAATAATAGTACGGTTCTTACGCTGGACGGCATCACTTCCATGGGTTCAGGATGCGTTTGCTCCAGAGTGAACCCAAAAGGGAACATGTACCTGCAAGTTTCTCACTCAGTCTCATTCCCAAGTGCCTCTCCATCATGTGGCCACATGATCACAGATGTCACAGATGACTCCAGTGTTTACAGACAGGTATGTTTCATTCATCCAGCATGCCAGCTCAACACAATCACTTCATCTGGCATCTAAGCAAAGATCCTCATTTTTTCTAATAGTCAGGAAAGTGTGGCTGTATTTGATGTATCAAGGGGCAGAAAGATTGGTCTCTAACAGGACTTGTGCAAGTAACTGACCAAGTGTGATTTTTATGTTACCTGATGACTCTGGAATTAACTTTGCACCCAAGACACAGGTTCCCAGGAATGCTCCCTGCATCACCAAACAGAACCTGCTGGCCTTTCCCTCAGCTCAACGCAGCATGGGAAACAGCCCGATCTGGGTCTGAATTTCAGACTGCTTCCGTATTAGCTATGAGACTGTGCAAGTCATGCCCTGAGCCTCAGTCTCCCCACTTGTAATCAAGGGGTTTGGATAGGTCTTCCCTCCTTGTACTACTCTGGGGAGAGAAAGATACAATGCCTGTGAAACGGTGGGTGCAATGCCAGGTACTTCCTAGTTCCCAAAGATGCTACCTATTATGATTATTTTATTCTGCATGCTGGCAAAATGTACTTTCTGCATCCAGGGAAAGCCCCTTCTGGGAGACAGTGCCAAAGCAGAGAGGTGGAGGTAAGAAAAAGTACAGCTGACTGGTGACACAGGGCAGTGACTAGGAAGGGCGGTGAGATGCCATGGCCTGGAGCATTCTGCATTGTGGAGCAGGTAAGGGCCAAAGAGTCTGTCCAGAGGCCACATTTAGTCTTGCAAACCCCATTTTCACTCCTCTAGAGGAACGTCACAGCATTTCCATGACAAGGGAGAATGAAACTTGAATGAATATGCCGTCAGCTCTCCTGGAAAACCTTCTAAACAGTCCAGAACACACTGCTTAATTTCATAAATAGTTATTACTAGTACTAGTATTATTATTACTACATTATTACTATTATTACTACTGCTTCTTACTATATTACATTATTACAACATTATTACTAATATTATGTTATTACTACCACTGTCAAAGAACATAACTGCTCACTATAGAAAAAATAAATAAAAGAGTCTAAAGAAAAATGCAAAAACCAGCAATTTAGTTGAACTTTCCATCTGCCTTTCTGACATCTCTCTGCACTCAGAGAAATGGAGATCTATGAATACAGTTTGCACATAATTGGAATCATATAATACAGGCTGTATTTCTCACTCAACAATATGTCATGTGCATCTTTCCAAGTCAATAAACATAAATCCTCACCATGAAATCCTAGCAGCAGCTTGGAATTGGACTTTATGGATACACACAATTGACTTAAACCATCCCTTATTGAGGGATATTGAGGGTGCATCTTTTGAAAAATTATTTTTGCCACTACAATCATCCCCTTAATAAATATACAAACACATCTCATACGTGTACAATCATCTCCAAGGTGCAAATTCCCAGAAGCGTAATTGCTAGATCAAAGATGGAACACATTTTGCATTTTGACACATGTGAATATGAGGCAATCTGCCATCCAGAGACGGTCAGGCTAACTTATGCTGCCTCCAGTAGAGGTTGTGAAAATGACTGCTTCCATCCATGACCCATTCCAAGGCAAGACAGGAGGCTGACCTGTGAGAGTCCAGCCAGAAGCACCCAGCCCAGCAGGCCTTCTACAGTCAGAGGCTGGATAAGAAGGAGCGAGTTAAGGCAAATGGATCCTCACAACATGAATCTCTGCAAACCTAGAAGACTCTATAGCCTCCAGAGGAGAAACCAGCAGGACACCATCATCCCTTTCACTAGAGAGAACGCATCAGCCTCCATGAGTTAGGTTGGGGGCCAGGAAATACCTGACCCAACCCAAGACAGCTGGAAATCTAGCAGACACAGGCACTATTCGAACCACTGGGGAAATGGAACCCTCTCTGACACCTTTGATCCTAGTGTGAGCAATTAGCTTTTTCAACTACTTTCCCTTCAAAAGCGTCTGCACCACCAACATCAAGTCTTTTTAATATGTCACTTTCCTGCTCCACGCCTCATTTCCCCATCTGCAAAATGGGTTTAGTATCTTTGTTTTCTTTCCACAGACTCAGTGTGACATTACAAGCATCCTGGGTGGAACTGCAAGACATAGTTATTCCAATATTATGAAGAGTGTGGTGGCCAGCCTCCAAGATAGCCCCATGATCCCCCCTCCAGGTACTCATGCCCTCGTATGGTATGCTCTCACAATCTCCTGAGGATTATGTTGTATGAATGATTAAATACAGCAGAGGCGATGGCACAGGACATCTGTAGCTACGTCATCTAAGGGATGCACAGGAATTCACTGCCATCATCCCCTGTGGCTTCTACTTTGCTCTTAATCTCTCAGATCTCTCACCCTGGGAGACACCATCCACCATGTCCTGAGGACACTCAAGCAGCTCTGTGGCCTCCTGACAATAGCTGTTAGGTGAACCACCTTGGGCGCAGACCCTCTAGCCCCACTTCAGCCTTCAGAAGACAGCAGCCCCAGCTCACATGGGACCCTGAGCCAGACCACCAAGCAAACCACTCCCAGATTCCTGACCTGCCGAAACTGTGAGATAATGAAAGTCTGCTGTTTGAAGTCACTAAGTTCAGGGTAATTGTCACGTGCAAGAGACAGCCGATACAATACTTTCCTGCTTCACACATCATTTTTCCATCTATCCAAAACAGGAAGAATATTTCACAGACTTGATGTGAAGCTGCAAGACTCCTGGTCCTCCAATGATGTGGTTGGGTCAGAGGGTAAGTCCAGGCTGTGTTACCACGGGCAATTACTTTGAGTTTCGGTTTTCTAAGTCACAAAATGAGGACAGAAACAGCACTTACCTTATGGAGTCATCGAGAGGATGTTAAAACAACAGAGATCGAACATTTGGTCAACTGAGAAGTGGGATAAGAAAGTTGGGTGTGTGGTTGTCATTTTTCATCATCCCTTTCCTCTTCTTCCTCCTCTTCTTGGCATTGCAGGTAAACACCACTTTCAGATGATCCATTAATGAGGTTTATTATAAAAACTCAGCCTGAAAAGTCATTTTGGAGGAAGAGACAAGCACCTAGCAGTGGGCCCTTAAAGATTCCAGTTTGGACCAAGGGTCAGCATAGATTAGGGCATAAAGAGGAGGGAACATTCCAAATACAGAGCACACTCATGGACAAGGCCCAGGGCCAAGCAGACTTTTTGTTTTTTTGTTTTTGAGACAGGGTCTCACTCTGTTTGCCCAGGCTGGAGTGCAGTGGCACAATCATGGCTCACTGCAGCCTCCACCTCCTGGGCTCAAGCAATCCTCCCACCTCAGCCTCCTGAGTGGCCGAGACTGCAGGCGCACACCACCACGCTCAGCTAATTTTTTTTTTTTTTTTTTTTGAGACGGAATCTCACTGTCTTCCAGGCTGGAGTGCGGTGGCACGATCTCAGCTCATTGCAAGCTCTGCCTCCCAGGTTCACGCCATTCTCCTGCCTCAGCTTCCTGAGTAGCTGGGACTACAGGCGCCCGCCACCACACCCGGCTATTACTATTATTATTATTATTATTTTCTACTTTTAGTAGGGACGGGGTTTCACTGTGTTAGCCGGGATGGACTCGATCTCCTGACCTCATGATCAGCCCGCCTCGGCCTCCCAAAGTGCTGGGATTACAGGTGTGAGCCGCTGTGCCTGGCCTAATTTGTGTATTTTTTGTAGAGATGTTGCCCAGGCTGGCTGGTCTCCAACTCCTGAGTTCAAGCAATCCTCTTACCTTGGCCTCCCAAAGTGCTGGGATTATAGGTGTGATCCATTGTGCCTAGCCATGAACATCTTTTGATAAAAGAATTTACTCTCAGCCTTTCACTTACCACTATCACAACGTCTCACCATACCTACATTATGATTTCCATTCTGTTATGTCCATACCATTTTTTTTTTTTGTCTTTGAGTCAACTCACTTTTGTTTTTTAACTTAAGTATGTTTGAAGGAAATTTCATACCACTGCCATTAACGGAAAGCCACTACTGATGGCTATAAAGAGAAGATCATCATAAAATGAAATACATAATGATGAACACCAAACAACACAGTCTGTGTGCCCCTTGAAGGTGCCATCGCAAGGTCACCAACAACACACAAACAGGTTACACTTGAGGAATGCACCACACCATGATTGCATTGCCGAGAGTCTGTGCATGAGCGATTTCAGAAGTATCTGTGCAGGGAGCTTCCTGGCCGCTGTATCCACGGGTGACAGATGAGGAATGCAAAGGAATTCACTGCCATCGTCCCAAGTTATGAGCCCCAGTGACTCCAAGCCCAAGGCCACGATGCAGGACCCCAGGGCACTCAGTGAGCATTCCTGTCCTTACCAGGAAGACAGCCCAATGACAGTCGACCTCTTCATGTGCTCCCACAACCTGGGGCCCTCACACCAGGGGGCAGAGGGACTGACCTGCAGCCTTGTCACCAACCACTGTGCCCACATCTGTCCATCAAGAGGACGTGGTCTTTTTAGAGGACAGAATACAGCTCTCACGCCATGTACCAGAGGCTGGGAATACGGGCCAGGTGTTTCCTAATAGAAATTGTGCACATGATCGGGAAAATTTATTCCCCTCAAATCCAGTTACTTCTCCAGCAAGATCAGTTTCAGGTAAAAACCATTCCCGGTGATTGATGACCGAGACCAAAGAGGCTGAAAAGGATGCAAAAGGAGTTTCAAAATCTAATCTGTTCAGCAAAATGCTTCTACTTACGGAGTCTTGCAGACTGTTCTTGGCACCGGGGAGGAGGGTTGAATTTTCAGACTTGTAGTCCTGGCAAAAAAACAAACAAATAGAAAAAAAGGTTGAAGAAGCCGGGTTGAAGAAAAAAATTCTAACTTGGAGTAATCCAGTTTAGCACGACCCCCAGAACATCTCACCACGTTTAGCCACAGTACCCTCTGTCTCTCCACCCATCCCCTGCAGGGGTTGAGACCTGCGTTGCCCTGCACAGTGGCCATTACCCAATCTGGCTATGGAGCCCTGTGGCTAGTCTCATTGAAATGGGCTATATACATAAAACACTCACTGGGTTTTCAGGACATGATGAAGAAAATGAATATAAAATATCTCATTAATATTAATATTTCATTATTTTTATATCGATTACATGTTAGAATGACATTTGATAATATATAAAAATAAAATATATTGCTATGTTTAAAAATGTAAATATATTAAGACTATCTCAAAGGAAATTTATTATTACAGTTAATTTCATCCGTTTCTTTTTACTTTTTAATGTGGCCACCAGCAAACGCTAAATTGCATCTCTGACTCCCCTGACACCCCTGAGGCAGCGCTGGTCCGGATGTTTCTCAGTGTGGACTCCTCGTCCCAACCCGAAGACGCTGGGGGTCCCTAACCTTCCACCTTCCACTCCAGCAACAGTTTGCATCTAGGGAGCATCTGCAATGCTATGCACTACTCTTTTTTGAGACAGAGTCTTCCTCTGTCATTCAACCTCCCAAGTAGCTGGGACCACAGGCGCCCGCCACCACACCTGGATAAGTTTTTGTAGTTTTAGAAGATACAGGGAATCACCACGTTGGCCAGGCTGTCTCAAACTCCTGACCTCAGGTGATCCACCGGCCTCAGCCTCCCAAAGTACTGGGATTACAGGCATGAGCCACCACACCCGGCCACTGTGTATTTCTTGTGCATTTTCACCCTGGATCCTTACTAGGGTATTAAGAAGTAGGTCTTAACCTCAGCCCCATTTTATAGGTAAAGAAGCAACAGAGAGGCTGAGGGACTTGTCCAAGGTAACACAGCACTCAGCAGGGCTGCAGTGGAGCCTCAGCTTGAACCGCATGTGCCTACTGCAAACACGGGGATATGAATCACCACTGGAGTATTCCCGAGGCCTTCGTCCACCTTCCCATGAGGTACAGCACAGGAGCATATTTAAAGCTGGTCACCACCAACTCAAAAGTGTCAGCAATGCCTAAAGCTCTACATCATCATTAATAAAAAGTCAGCAAGGCCGAGGCGGGCAGATCACCTGAGCTCAGGAGTTCCAGACCAGTCTGGCCAACATGGTGAAACGCCGTCTCTACTAAAAATACAAAATTAGCCACGCTGTGGTGGCAGGCACCTGTAATCCTAGCTGCTTAGGAGGCTGAGGCAGGAGAATTGCTTGAAGCTGGGAGGCACAGGTTGCAGTGAGCCAAGACCGACGCCATTGCACTCCAGCCTGAGCGATGAGATCAAAACTCCAACTCAAAAAAAAAAAAAAAAAAAAAACAGTCAGCAGACTTTGGCCTGGGGTCACCCCTTAAACCTCCTGGGCAGAGAGAGGGGTGTGTTTGTCTCAAGCAAGACCCTGTCTCAAAAGACAGAGGGTGGGAGAGAAAGAGGGAAGGACGGAGAGGTGCAGAGAAAGCAGGAGAGAGGAGGGAGGGGAAGGAGAGGTGTACAAAAAGAGAGAGAGACAAAGATATAGACAGAGAGATCAAAAGAGAAAGAAACAGAGGGGGACAGAAGCTACCTACTCTTTCCTGTACCAGCCACAAGAATTACTCAGACCCACCCACAGAGTTCTGGGATTTCTGTTTCTGTACATCGCTTCTGAACTTATAATGAGAAGACACATATTTTATTGTTTCTCTTTTTGCAGTTTCTAGTAGACATTGGTCATGAAAAAATCTGGTGACCAAGAAATCAAAATTGTGTTTGTTCCTCTCCTTCCTCGACACAGAGAATGGTCCTCACGCCACATCCACCCTCCAGTTTACTGACGTGAACAAATGAACTTAAACACAAATCGTGTCCCCTGCTTCCAGCGACTGTCTAAAGTAGTAGCCTGAATGGGGAGAGAAGGGGGAGGCGGTTGATGCAGTGATTTTGCTGCCAGATACGCCAATTCTCCTTTGAGAGAACGTCCATTGGTCTGAGAATATCTGGCTTTTGTCACTTTCTTTTCAGTCCCACTTTATAGATGGACCAAGAAAAAACTGTGCTTGATCAACGAGTTAAGCCCAATAGCAGATTTCAACCCAGTGACAAGACCCAAGTGTTATTCGGTGCCCTGGGATCCCTATCTACAGCATGGTCCTTTCTGTGAGAGGTGCCTCTCTCCAAGACTCACAGGTGACCCAGCACCTTGCCCACTTCTAACCCCTCTAGGGACACACACCTGCCCCAGGCAGCATGAATCAATCTATCTTTCTCAGGAACAGAAACGGAGACCCGTGGAAATGGTCACTGCACTGTGTTGTATTCCGTAAGACCAAGACCTTGCACATGAAGTCAGTATTGGCTCCATAGCAACCACCAGCCCTAGGAAGGTAAAATTAGGTTTGAGTCAAAATTAAGAGTCTTCCAGGGGAAGCTGATTGGGAGAAAAGAGAATAGAGGATCAAGGCAACCAGTATCCCAGAGCCTGGAAAGAGACAACTTAGTACTTGCACTCAAGTATGATCTTACTTGGGAACCTAGCTACCAGATGAAATTCCTATCCAGCTGCCCCTGCAGTGCCTTCTCCCTCTTTGCCCCTCCCTCACTTCCCAGGCCACTCCCCCTAGCTAGGGGCTTTCCCTCTCCACATTCCTGAGGCTGAGGTCCCAGAGGCCTGGTGTCCTGTTTAGCTGACTATCTCTCATTGTGCCGCACTTCCATGTCATTTTAATTAGAAGCAGCACAGGAAGCCTTCACTCCTAGGAAAGAGAAGACGGTACCAACTCAATTGGTACCAACTCAATCTACTCTTGTCGAGACTTTTTCTGCCCTTCCTGCCACTTTTATACCTCTCCATACCATGGAACTGGGCATGTACCCTAACCCTAGATTGGCACCCTCCTTAACACAGTCCCTGTGTTATCTGAACAAAGAAGCCAACTCTACACCCAATCCCGTTGTCCCTATTTGCCTCTTTACCTTGAAAACAAAGACAAGCACATATTAACATTCTAAGTCTGACTGAGTTGGGGAAAGAGAGCCAAGAGATGTAGCAAGGGAGGTAGTGGCTGTCTGACACTGTTCTGGTTTTCAGAAAGCCCTGGTCTTTTCCCTGAATCCTTACAATAAGCCTCCTTGTCACTTGAGCTGGCCTGATCCATCCTGATGAAAATTCATGAGGAGGGCAGAGAAGATCGGATCTGTAACCCTTCTTAGATCCCAAACCAGGAGCCGGAGCTAGCTGTCACTCTGGTCGTCGTCTGCCGCTCTTCTCTTCCCTCCAAGTTCTGCTCCCTCATTTTCCACCCACTTGTTAGAAGTCTAGTAGTCTTCCCTGGAAATGTATGCCCTCTTGCACCTCAGTTTACAGCTTTCAAAAGCTGGGACATGAATCCCCAGCAGCAAGGATGTAGCCAGTTAAGACAATGACCCAAGCAGAGATCCCAGATGGGCCATCAGACATCATCCTCTCCAGATTTGTCATGGGCTGGTGTCAGCTCCCAGAGGTGGCATTAAAAGGTGATATTCTTTGCATAACTACTACCTTTAAAGAGTCTCTTGCTGATTGAAAATGTCTTTAGATAAACACATATTTTTGGTTTTTGTGGGGTTTTTTTTGAGATGGAGTCTCGCTCTGACACCCAGGCTGGAGTGCAGTGGCACGATCTCGGCTTATTGCAACCTCCACCTACCAGGTTCAAATAATTCTCCTGCTTCAGCCTCCCGAGCAGCTGGGATTACAGGTGCCTGCCATCACGCCCGGCTAATTTTTTTTGTATTTTTAATAGAGGTGGGGTTTTACCATGCTAGCCAGGCTAGTCTCCAACTACTAACATCAAGGGATCCACCTGCCTTGACCTCTCAAAGTGCTGGGATTACAGACATGAGACACCGTGTTCAGCCACACTTTTTTGTGTATATACTTACATAGACATGTAAAAGGAAAATAAATCTCGGGGGCTCCCAAATTACTAAGCTAAAGGGAAAAGTCAAGCTGGGAACTGCTTAGAGCCAACTTGCCTCCCACTGTATTCAAAGTCAGCCCTCTACTCACTGAGATAAATGCATATCTATCTGATTGTCTCCTTTGGAGAGGCTAATCAGAAACTCAAAAGAATATAACCATTTGTCTCTTATCTACTTCTGACCTCGTATCTTCCCGTCTTCCTGCTTTTGCTTCAAGTTCTCTTGCCTTTCCAGACCAAACCAGTGTTCACCTTGCATATGTTGACTGATGTCTCAGGTATCCCTAAAATGTATAAAATCGAACTGTGCTCTGACCTGGGACAGACATTGTCAGGACCTCCTGAGGCTGTGTCTCAGGCCTGAGTCCTCAACCTTGGAAAAATAAACTTTCTAAATTAACTGAGACCTGTGTCTCAGATTTTCGGGGCTCACAGACATATTCATGTAATCCCGTGAGTGTTTAAGTGCCTACCTATAAATAGCCACATCCAGACGTGTCAATCTTTGTAGCTACAGTCATACAGAATAAAGATGTAGGAGGTGGAAAAAAATGAACACTGTATCCTACAGGTTAACAGAAGGCCAAGACCATGGCCAATCAAGGCTTCCTGAGCAATGGACGGAGGGTTTGGGGTCAGGGGTGGGGTTCTGGGTGCATGATGAGTTCTCAATGATGGTGCCAGTAAAACGTACATGGATCAACATTGTGCAAAGCTCCAAGCCAAGGCCATGGCTGACCAAAGCCTCGCAAACAATGGGCAGAAGCACAGTGCAAAGCAAAAGCAAGTTTATTAGGAAAGTAAAGGAATGAAAGAATGGCCACTCCATAGAGATGTCCCCAGGGCTGCTGGTTGCCCATTTTTATGGTTATTTCTTGATGATATGCTAAATGAAAGATGGATTATTCATGCCTCCTCTTTTCAGACCATATATGGTAACTTCCTGACATTGCCATGGCATTTGTAATCTCTCATGGCGCTGCTGGGAGTGTAGCAGTGAGGATGAACAGAGGTCACTCTAGTGGCCATCTTGGTTTTGGTGGGTTCTGGTCAGCTCCTTTACTGCAACCTGTTTTATCAGAAAGGTGTTTTGTTTTGTTTTTTTTTAATTATGCTTTAAGTTCTGGGATACATGGGCGGAACGTGCAGGTTTGTTGCACAGGTATACACGTGCCATGGTGGTTTGCTACACCCCATCAACATGTCATCTATATTAGACATTTCTCCTAATGCTATCCCTCCCTTAGCCCCCCACCCCCTGACAGGCCCCAGTGTGTGATGTTCCCCTCCCTGTGTCCATGTGTTCTCATTGTTCAACTCCCACATATGAGTAAGAATATGCAATGTTTGGTTTTCTGGTCCTGTGTTAGTTTGCTGAGAATGATGGTTTCTAGCTTCATCCATGTCCCTGCAAAGGACATGAACTCATCCTTTTTTAGGGCTGCATAGTATCCCATGGTGTATGTGTGCCACATTTTCTTTATCCAGTCTATCATTGATGGATATTTGGGTTGGTTCCAAGTCTTTGCTATTGTTTTATCAGTAAGGTCTTTATGACCTGTATTTGGTGCTGACTTCCTATCTCATCCTGTGACTCAGAACGCCTTAGCCATCTGGGAACGCAGCTCAGTAGGTCTCAGTCTCATTTTATCCAGCTCCTATTCAAGATGGAGTTGCTCTGGTCCCCACACCTCTGACAGCTCTAAAGGTCTACCAAGCCACTGACCCTTAAAGTGTTCTGACCCCAGGGCTGTGACATATCTCCTTGGGAAGTCTGGATGCCAAGAGAAAGCAAGCAGGTTGAGGGGCCTATGAGGCCAGATCACGGCTGTTGGATGAACACAGACCACACACATTTCCACCACACCTCCGAGACTTCCTTCTTGGAGGTAAAACATCAAAATAACTCCTTAATGTATGGTCCAACCAGAGGACATAGCATAATCAAATAGATTTTGTAGGCTTGCCAACATGGTGAAACCCCGTCTCTACTAAAACACAAAAATTAGCCAGGCGTCGTGGTGGGAGTCTGTAATCCCAGCTACTGGGGAGGCTGAGGCAGGAGAATTGCCTGAACCCAGGAGGTGGAGGTTGCAGTGAGCCAAGATCGCGTCACTGCACTCCAGCCCGGACGATGAAGCAAGAATCCATCTCAAAAAAAAAAAAAGAAGATTTTTGTAATCTCAGAGTGGTAGTGAAGATCTTTCTAATTATAACCCCCAAACCAAAAGCCTTAAAACAAAAGATTCAAAATTCTGCGTACATAAAATTGCATGCATGAAAAAAATACCGTAAACAAAGTAGAAGACAAAGGGCAATCTGAGAAAATTAAAACCCACGAACAAAGGGGTAACATCATTTATAAAGAGCTTCCCCCCAATCAATAAGAAAAACACCAAAGGAAGTCAATGGAAAAAAACAAGCAAAGGAAATATACAGACGATTTCACAAGACAGTCATGCAAATACCTCTTATGCACATTAAGAAATCCCCATAATCCTTGTAATTAAAACTTCACTCATAATAAAAGAAATGCAAATAAGGCAATATATTATTTTTTTACTGAGATTGACAAAGACGAAATCTGAATAAAGCATGAAAATTATAAGACTATCGGGCAACATGTATTCTTTATACATAGTGAAATTATACATTGGTCAACATTTTAAAAGTTGATAATATTTGGACTAGGGATTCCATTTCTCAAGTGTCTGCTGTTTAAACATCTGCATGAGTACAACATGACCTGTGCCAAGGATATTCATGGAAGGCCTTTTTGTAATTACAAAATACTGGGAACAACATAAATTCCATTATTCAGAAGCCAGGTAAATAAGTTATAGTGAATCCAGACACTGTCAGTTAAGATAATGAGGTAGCTTTATATGGAATGACAGGGAGAAAACAGTAAAATGCACAGTGGTATGTATAGTACTCTGCATCTGTTGTTTTAAGAATATAGGCATTTCTAGTATATGCATTGAAATCTTCAGAAGACAGAGAAGAAAACGGTATTTTTTTAAAAGGCTCATTTTGGGTTAGGCGTGGAGACTCACGCCTGTAATCCCAGCACTTTGGGAGGCGGAGGCAGGCAGATCACCTAAGGTCAGGAATTCAACACCAGCCTGGCCAACATGGTGAAACCCCATCTCTACTAAAAATACAAAATTAACCAGGCACAGTGGTGGGTGTCTGTAGTCCCAGCTACTAGGGAGCTAGGGAGGCTGAGGCAGGAGAATCACATGAACTCAGGAGGCGGAGATTGCAGGGAGCCGAAATCGTGCCATTGCACTCCAGCTTGGGTAACAAAAGAGAAACTCCGTCTCAAAAAAAAAAAAAAAAGGTTCATTTCGGAGAAGGAGAAGGATGTGGTAGGAGGAAAACTCACTCTATTTTGCTGACCCTGACCCTTGAATTTTGTACACTGGGCATATATTATTGAGGAAATTTTTTTTATGCTACCTGAAACTTATTTGATTTTTAAAAGAAAATAATTTCAGGGAAAAACACATGACAACATTGGCAAGAACCCTTTGGGTAAGGCTTCATTTCTTGACATTTTTTGAAAAAGAAAAATTAGCTTCCATCACATGATAAAGGAATTTGGGGTCTCTTTGGAGGACAGGAGTCCTTTCAATGTGGTTGGAATGCAGAAAAGCTGGCATTGGGGTAATACCTTAATGGATTTTACCAGGAAATATAAATAGCATGCAAGCCACCAGTTCCCCTCCTGTTCTCAGGGCAGGCAGTACTAATCAATCACTGCATTTTACCACTAAGGTAGATGCACTCTCAGATTGCAACCCAATGCTCCTGGGAAACTGGCAAATCCCACCAATCTGTGTGAGCTGAATCATCTGCGAACATTAAACCCCATCCTGAGGTAGGGTGACAACAAGGCAATGCCCAGAAAGCTGGAAGCATGGCCTCTACCCATATAGTTCCTCAGTGCCCCATGTAGGCCTGGGTTCGAGTCTTTGACAGCCAGTCCGCTACCACCACCCCATTCCTCCACCAAGCCCCGAATCACAGCAAGGCAGCCAAGAGCATGCAGCCAACTTCCAAGCCCATCGTAACGATACCCAGGCCTCCCCTGCCCATCCCGAATCAAACCACCCCCAGCACTTCGTAGGAAATGCCAGTTAACCTTCAGCAAGCAACTCAGGCTGCCCTCATTTCCCCCAACTTAGAAAATTCTGTGTAAATGTCAGATTAAGCTCTTCAGTCCTCTGCTTTTAAAATGAGAGATAAAATTTACCTCCCTATTCCCAGATGTTAAAATCTCTGCTTCTCCCCAGGGCAAAGAAATCAATGCAAGTGAGCTCCGTTTTTTTCCCCCTCTTTGGAACACTACCACTTCCAGCAATTTATTTGACTGACTATGCCTTCTATTACCATGTAAATTGTTTCAGACTGCAGGGAAAAAAAAAGTATTAATCTCCTCTCAGTAAGTCATAAAATAAAGAAATCAATTTCAAGGTCAATTTAGCCCAAATAACACCTGCTGCCCTTTTTTTTGTAACATGCAGACTCCTCTGAAACGCAAGGCTGTTGTCTAAGGCGTCAAGAGGCAGCAATGGAAAACCCAGTCTCACGTCAGTCAGGGCAGTGATAGGGGAGACCCTGGTACCATGGCCCAGTGGTCCCAGGTGTGAGTTTGGGACAGACAAGATTCACAGGTTCCAGTCAGACAACACTCTGCAAGCCAAGGCAGCCGAGTGGCAGGAGAGCTGCACTGGGGGTCACGTAGAGTTGGGGTCAAGCCAGGAGTCTGGCTGGATGGCTGTTTCAGTTCTGGGAAAGTGACTTCACCTCTCTGAGCTTCAGACTCTACACTTGTTAAATTACTTAAAACGAGGGCTAGGTAACCTTACAGAATCCTTCAACCTAGTCCATTATGGACTTCGCCAAAGGTTACACATCCTGGAGAACTGGCCTAGAACTAGCCACTTTCATGTAGGGATCCTTCATCAACACGTAGGATAGTGTGGGGGTTAAACAGGCTCTGGAGCCCAAATCGCCTTTGATCCATGAATGAGCTGTATGGCCTCGGACAAGATACTTACCTTCTATCCTCTGAGTTTCTTCCTCTGGAAGATGGACATAATAACGTTATGTGTTTCTAGAAAGAGAACCCTCATCCTCATTTTTGGATGAGCAAATTGCATTCAGAGAGGGCAAGTGACTTGCCCAAGGTTGGCCAACTTAAAAGCAGCACATCCAAGTTGAATGCTGGGACACCTGAGCCTCAGGCAATTGACCCCAGCACACACCATACTTCCTTCTACAAACCATGCAAGGGAACAGAGGCATTTCCTTGGTACACTCATGTTCCCTCCACCACCGCCCCACAAACCCAACAGGGATGTGGCCAAGTGCAGAAGGGGGCCAAGAGCTTCTTACAGTGGGTCCTGGACCCAGCAGACTGGGGAAACCCATCTTTACATCTCCCATAAGGAGACGGTTTCTCCCTACCCCACTCCAAACCCACTGCCTTGGCCCTGCCATCCCTGATGGATGCCCTCTCTGTGCAGTTTTTCAGCGACATCCAGAAGATTAACCAACTGCCCCTAGGAGGCCATGACATCCGGGCAGCCCCAAACCATCCTCGACTGTTGTTTCTGCCAAGGCCAGCCCTGTATTCTCAACTGTGCATCTAATCAACCACCCAACTGTACCTCCCAACCTGTAAAACACCTCCACCTGCAAAATCCTGTCTCATGTGGGCATCTCTAACGCTAATGCCTAAACTCACATCACTTTTGTTGCAGTGGCTTCCAAAAAAAACCTGCTTGACTCCAATTTCTCCCCCTCAGTCTATTCTCGATAGCCAGAGCGATCATCGTTGGGTAAAAAGTAGTTCTTGCCTCTCCCAGTTCAGTGCCCTCCCAGCCCTCTAAGTCTGCAAAGTGGTGTCCATTGCTCACATGGGGACGTGCTGAGGACTGTTGCCCTTAAACATGTAACTTGGTCATGGAGACACAAAACAGCCCACGTCTGACAAAGTCAACACTGATGCCAATGAGGACAAAGTGCCTGGATTTTGGGGGCTATAAAACTAGAAAGAAAAAAAAAAGCAGAATGCTACTTAACTGAGCATTTACTATGTGCTTCAATACACGACCCCACAGCTGACTACGTGGCAGAAGCAGGAACGGGACTCAGCCTCTGTGCCACAATTCTGAGTCTTTTTTTTTCAAGCTTTATTGAGCTAATTCACCTAGCAATTCTTCCAAGCGTACAATTCAATGGGTTTTAGTATACTCACAGGTGGGTGTGACCATCAATGAATTTTTAGAACGTTTTCATCACCATGAAACTCCATCACCTCCATCCTCCAACCCCCCATTCCCACAGTCCCAAGCAATCACCAATCTACTTTCTTCTCCATGGATTTATTTGTGCTGGACTTTCATATAAAAGGACTCATGCAACCTATGGCCTTTTGTGCCTGGTTTCTTTCACTCAGCATCATAATCCCAAGGTTCAAACAAGTTACAGCAGGCATCAGTGCTGCATGCCTTTTGTATGGCTGAAAATATTCTATTGCATAGACACACCACCTTTCGTTTTCCCACGAATCTGCCGATGGACATTTAGGTAACTGTCACCTTTTGGCTATTATAAATAATGTTACTGCGAACATTCCCAATATACGTTTTTATGTGGACATAGGTTGGTACTTCTCTGGGGTACGTACCTGGAAGTAGAATTGCTGGCTCATACCACAACTCTTTGCTTAATATTTGAGGAACTCTCAGGCTATTTTCTCAAGTGACAGCTGTTTATGAGGGCTCAGATCCTTCCATATTCTCATCAATACTTGGGATTATCTGACTTATTTGAGATGGAGTCTCGCTCTGTCACCCAGGCTGGAGTGCAGTGGCGTGATCTCAGCTCACTGCAACCTCTGCCTCCCGGGTTCTAGTGATTCTCCTGCGTCAGCCTGCAGATTAGCTGGGATTACAGGCACCTGCCACCAGGCCCGGCCGATTTTTGTATTTTTAGTAGAGAAGGGGTTTCACCATGTTGGCCAGGCTGGTCTCAAACACCTGACCTCAGGTGATCTACCCACCTCGGCCTCCCAAGGTACTGGGATTATGGGCGTGAGCCACCGCAACCAGTACCGATTATCTGACTTTTAGATTCTAGCCATTCTAATGCATGTACAGTGGTATCTCTCTGTGGTTTTAACTTGCATTTTCCCGATGACTAACGTTGTCAAGCATCTTTTCATGTGATGACTGGCCATTTGTGTATCTTCTTTGGAGGAATGTCTGTTCGGATACTTTGCCCATTTTTTAATTGAGTTGTGTTTGTACTGTTGAATTTTACATATTCTAGATATAAGTCTCTCACAGATAAGCAATTTGCAAATATGCTCTCCCATTCGATGGGTTGCTCACTTTTGAACAATGTCTTATCCTAAAGCATCTTGGTCATGTCAATTTCAAGTGCGTAACCAATGGGCCATATCCATTTTCAGAGCTTTCTGCCCTGGCTCCCTCTGGGACTGAGACCCAGGTTTTGTTCTACTTGCCTTCTTTTCAGGATTTGCTCTGGGAATGGCATCCGGGCAGCACAGGAAGTTTCAATAACAACATAATTCAGCCAATAGCGTTTAAGAACCTGCTAAGTGCCTGGCAGTAGGACAGAGAAGCTAAGAGTGTCAACATTTCAAGGAAACTGTCCTGGCTCAAACCTTGTCAATGCTACCTCAGCTCCTTGCTCTTCTTATCTGTAAAACTGGGGGTAATTGGGGCCGGCCATGGTGGCTTACGCCTGTAATTCCAGCACTTCAGAAAGTAGAGGTGGGAGATCATCGAGGCCAGGAGCTCAAGACCAGCCTGCGCAATACAGCAAGTTCCCCTCTCTATAGGGGGAAAAAAAGTAATTAGATGACTGTGGTAGCACATGCTTGTATTCCCAGCTACTTAGGAACTGCAGTGGAGGGATTGCTTGAGCCCAGGAGGTTGAGGCTGCAGAGAATTACTATCATGCCAATGTACTCCAGCCTGGGTGACAGTGAAACCTGTCTCTAATGAATGAGTGAATAAATAAATAAAATTAGGGATAATAATAGCAACAGTAAAACTAGCTACTTGAGTCAGGAGTAAATGAAATAACATATATAAAGCTCTGAGCATGAGTTCTGGCACACTCAAAGCCAGTGGTCTCCAAATTTGGCTTTATATTATAATCACCCAGGGAGCTTTAAAAACACGTACATTAGTTCCCTGTGGCTGCCGTCACGCAATTGCCGCCAACTGGGTGGCCTAAAATAAGTGAAATGTATTCTCTCACAGTTCTGAAGGCCCGGAGTCTGAAACCAAGGTGTGGGCAGGGCTGGTTCCTTCTAGAAGTTCTGTGGGAGAATTTATGCTATGCCTCTCCCCCAACCTCTACTGGCCACAGAGATTCTCAAGGTGCCTTGGCTTGTAGAAGCATCGGTCCCACCTCTGCCTCTGTCTCTACTCGGCCTTCCTCTCTGCACGGCACTGTGTCTTCTCCCTTTCCGTCTTTTTTAAAGACACCAGTCGTTGGATTCAGGGGAGGATAATCTCATCGTGACATCTCTAAATTAATTCCATCTGTAAAGACCCTGTTTCCACATAAGATCATATTCACAGGTTCCAGGGGTCAGAACTTGGGTGTATCTTTTGGGAGTCACTATTCAACCCACTAGAGCACACACACACACACACACACACAAAATGCCAAGAATTTTGTTCTACCTCACACGAATCCGGTTGCAATCTCCAGCAGTGACGCCCAAGGGTCTGCAGTTCTGGAATCCACCCAGGTGATGGCCACATACAGTTAGACGGTGAATCCAGGTCTGCACCCTGCATAAATGCTGCAGTGGTCCTAGAGGCAGATGGCTTTGGGGGAGTCAGGGTCACTCCACAACGTGGCAGGGTAGCTATAAGGGGCCTTGTCAGCCCTTTCATCAGGATATCCCATAGTCTCACAATCCACAGAAGCTCATATACACCTAGCTGCACTCTCCACAGAGGTCAGTCAGTGAACACACAGGATACTCACAGGAAACTAACAGCTAGGGGCCAAGGGCAACCATGAATCCGGCCCACTGCCCATGTCTACAAGTTTAAAAATCCCAAGAGAGTCCAAAGCGGGAAACACTCCAAATGTCCATCACTGGATGAACAGATCAATAAAACATGGCCCAGTCATACAATAGAATATCATTCAGCCTTAAAGAAGGAAAGAAGGACTGAGTCATTCGACGACAGGATGAATATTGAAAATATGATGCTAACCAAAAGCAGCCAGGTACCAACACCATACATGGCATGATTTCATTGATGTGAAATATCCAGAAAAGGCAACCCTGTAGAGACAGAAAACAGATTAGTGATTTCCAGGGACTGGAGGGAGGACAGGATGGGGAGTAACTCCTCAAGGGGTACAGGGTTTTATTCTGGGGAGATTCAAGTGTTTTGGAATGAGATAGAGGTGATGGCTGTACAACACTGTGAATGTATTAAATGTCACTGAATTGTTCACTCCAAAATGGTTAATTTTATGTTATGTGGACACTGCCTTTATTTTTTACAAAAGACTTCCCAAAAATTCCCAGCAGACCCAGACTTCTATCCCTCCTTTTGTGCTTTCGCCGTATTTTTTTTCAAATAAAAATAAATATACAAACCACAGATTTCTAACACACATCCATACAATCAAAAGCAGCTTTCCTCTCCATTCATCTCAAAAGCCATTAAAATTAATAGGGTCTGTATCAGGAATGTCTAATAGAGTTACCAATTCACTGAATCAAGAAACAGGCCCAAGCAGTAACAGCACTGCAGTCCCGGTGCAAAGAGAACGTCCATCTAGAATGAGTGGGGACTGATTAACAATACCCAGTCCTCCCCTCCCATCCGTCTCACAGGGACAGCCTCGAACACCTGAGGGTAACCACACTCAGGAGAGAATGATCCACCTGCCTGTGCTGCCATGCAAGTGAAAGAGTTCCAAAAACAGAAGCTGGAGGGGGATAAAAGCCAGCCTGGGAGAGAAACTACCCTTGATCTCTGTGCCCTTGTGAGGGAACGCACAGCATGAAAAATGTCCATTTGCAAGTGGGCAATGGTGTCGGAAATAGACGTAATGAGACAAGGGAAGACGGAACATCAAGAAGTCTTGGCAAAAACGCTGGGAGACGCGGCTTGGTGATAAAGGAGGGCATTAGTGATGCAAGATGAAACTCGGACGTATTTCTGGCTCAAGATGCTGAACGCAGCACTCCAGTTTTCCCAAGGACGAGAAGAGCAGGGGAGCTGCTGAAGGAGACACAGATTATTACCGAAGCTCTTGCAAAATGAAGTCGGGGAGAATGGCAAAACAAGTGAAGTGTTAAATAAATACTTCCTGAATGTAATCACGAGGGAGAACACTAAAAGTAGGATGTCTGACAAGGGCTTTTTATCCAATCTGCCCAGGGTTTCCTTAGGGCTCCTCAGAGAGGAGCTGTCAGTCACCCGCATGACATCACAGGCGACTGATGCAGAAATAGGACAGTTGGAGCATGGGGTACTAGGCAGGCTGATTATAGGGACGTGGTCCAGACTCGGTGGAACCAGGAATGCCTGGCACAGTCTTGAGCTCCCTAGGCCATTCCCGGAGAGAAGTCCCTCCAAATGAAGATGACATCACCAGAGAAACTCTGCATGAGAGAGGTGCAGCCCATGGGCTCCAGGCTGCGGTAGCCCAGCATTGAAGATGCTGCTGTTTATTTCAGCAGACGTATAACCTTGGGCAGCTCACTCTGTTTCTCTGAGCCAGTTTTCCCCTCTGTAAAATGGGGCTAACTGCCTACATCACAGGAGGCTGTGAAACGAGACAATCCTAAAAGCCCAATAAATCTTAGCTCTTGTCGTCCCCACTTTACAGACACGAAACTCAAGCCCAGCCCAGGGTTAAAAGAAAACTTCAGACAAGTTCAATTTGATAGAGTTTAATGGAGCAAAGCAAAGAAAACGATTCGTGAAATCAGGCAGCCTCCAGAATCACAGCAGATTCAGAGGCACTCCAGGGATGCCTCGTCGTCAGAACAAATTTATAGACAAAGAAAAACCTAAAGTGACGTACAGGTATCAGAAGTGACATCGGTTAGAGCTCGGCGCTGGCCTTCTTTGAACGCAGTTTGAACACTCAGCAGTGTAGGAGTGGCTGAAGTATGGCCGCTGGGATTGGCCAACCCTCAGCTATTACTACAGATACGTACTATGAAGCTAGGTTTTCATTGTTGTCTGCCTATGAAGCTAGGTTATGGTTTGTCCCCAAGAACTCAAACATAGAAGTATGAAGTCCTTCTAAGGCCATATTGAGTTGGCTTTAACAACAGTTAAATAACAAGCATGGATGTTAGTAGGTACTGGCTTTTGCTGTGCATGGCATTCTATGGCTGTACATTTTTTGTTTAAATGTCATTTGAGCTCTGCAAGAACCTGCAAGCCAAATTGCCTGGGTTCAAAGCCAGGCTCAACCTCTCCCTAGCTGTGTCAACCTGGGCATATTATGTTACCTTTCTGTGCCTCAGTTTCCTAATCTGTTAAAAAGAGGACAGTATGAGAAGTTAAATGAGTTGATGTCTGCAGAGGTCTCAGAATAGAGCCTGGCCCCCAAGTGCTCAATATTATCACTGATTTTTAGCTCATCTCACAAACAAGGCCCACAGAGGGTGAGCCTAAAGATACACAGCTGAATGACAGGCAGAATCTGACTGTCACCCACGCTCTTCTGCTTTCTGCACTTGGGGCTGACTGGTAACCACTTCCTCAAGGAAGTTCCCAGGGTCATCTGAGGCAGGGCAGGTAGCAGAGGTTAAGATGATGAACTTTGATTAGTCGGGCGTGGGTGTGGTGGCACGTGCCTGTGGTCCCAGCTACTTGGGAGGCTGGGGCAGGAAAATCGCTTGAATCCAGGAGGCGGAGCCTGCAGTGACCCGAGATCACATCGCTGACACTCCAACCTGGGCAACAGAGTAAGACTCCACCTCAAAAATAAAAAGATTTAAAAACAAACAAAAAAAAGTGATGAGCTTTGAAAATGCCTGGGTTCAAGTCCCAGCTCTGCTCTGGCTTTGACCTTGGAGGGCTATTTAAAATCTCTGATCTTGGTCTCCTCACTGTTAAGGGGGGCACTATACTCGCACCTCAATTCCTTAATACCTGGCAATGCCGATCACGATGGCCAGTGCGGTCCGTGTTTTCCACTGGCTCCAGTCCAATGCCCTATGTGGAAGGTAAGTCTACCTTCACTAAGCCGTGTCATTGCATTCTTTCACTCAGCTGGCTCTGAAGGCCCGTGCAGCCAGAGTCGTGCCTCAGATGCTCCTTACTCCCCATCAGCCTGTCTCTACCCCAGCCTCACTTCCTGTGGTGCAGCCTCATGGAAGTGAGGTCTGATACTCCCGAGGCCGAGAGTAATCCAAGTCCCTGGGATTAGGGCTCCCTCGAGACTGCCTGCCTGCAGAAGAGGGAGCTGTCAGCTCTTTTAACAGTGAAATAATTGCAAGTTTGAATGTGGATTCTATGCTGAACAACTGCAATTAGAAGCCACCTTCTGTTCGAAACAACTGCTGCTTAAATGTAATCCTGCATTGTGCCTAAACCCCAAAGGAGTTTCTCAGTTTTGCCTTCAACTACACTTACTCATCTACATTACAGTGTCCTTGGTTCTGTTCCTACATCTTTCATCACTTTCTACCTCTTAGAGGCTTCTCTTTGTCCCTAGATAATATCCTAACGCCTTACCTGGGCCCACCTTGCATACAGTCTGCCTCCCACTCACTCCTCCCTCCTCTTCCTCTACTCTGGGCCCTGTCATGAGCTGCAACTATACAGTGTTTCTTTTTGACCCTTGCACCAGCTGTCTGTCACCCTGGCTTGGAGAGCTTTCTGTTCCCATTCTTTTTTTTTTTTTTTTTTGAGACGGAGTCTCACGCTGTTGCCCAGGCTGGAGTGCAGTGGCGCGATCTCGGCTCACTGCAAGCTCCGCCTCCTGGGTTCACGCCATTCTCCTGCCTCAGCCTCCTGAGTAGCTGGGACTACAGGCGCCCGCCACCGCGCCCGGCTAATTTTTTGTATTTTTAGTAGAGACGGGGTTTCACTGTGGTCTCGATCTCCTGACCTTGTGATCCGCCCGCCTCGGCCTCCCAAAGTGCTGGGATTACAGGCTTGAGCCACCGCGCCCGGCCTCTGTTCCCATTCTGCAACTGAACTCCTACACATCCTTCATATCAAAGTCCAGACATCACCTCCTCCGGGAAGCCTTCCCTGAAGTTCCACACTAACCGTGAGACTCCTGTAACATGCTCTTGCAGCATCGTGCCCATTACCCCCGTGACACTTCCTAAAGCTTGTAATTAATTACTTGCATATGCATAATTACAAACTAGATGGCTGCCTCCACCACTGACTTGTGTACTCCATTCCTGTTGCAAGGTTGCTCCTGGATCCTCCCTCCAGGAACCAAGCACAGCCCCAGTGACACACATAGATATTGAACAGGAGTGTTTAATTACACAAATGGCTTATTCCTCCCAAGGAGAGCAACTTGCTGGAGGCAGGACCCGTGTCTTCGCCCAATGTCTATTCCTTGTAGAACTTAGCGCAGTCCCTGGCACATGAAAAAATACTCGGTCTGAATTGGCAGAATTTTTAAGCAGACTCATGCTTTACCTTCTAGTTTCTTTTCTGTCAGAAAAAAAAAATGCGCATAGCAGCCCAAGAAAGCCCCGCCCCCTTCTCCTCTGGATCTGTCAAGTGCCGTCTACAATGGTGACTACGTGGGTATTTACATTTACCTAAGAAGACAGACAACACTTTCCAGTTCATTAAAAATCCATCCCAGGTCTGTGCACACTGACAGCCCTTGAATCATCCCAGCCTCCCCTGGGGAGTTGAGATAAAGGAAAACTGTTTCCCTTGTCTTAGCCTGTCACGTGCTCATCGTTCCCACAGAGTGACTGGAAAGGACCAGCGTGGATGCATGTCATTCCCAGCTCTGTCGTTTGAGGAATGGGATCATTAAGACAGGTGACCACATAAATGCCATCTGCCCTACAGCTTCCTGGGCCTGGGTTGCCCTTGGCTGGAATCCCACCAGTTTGCCTTTAAACCTAAGTGTAGGAGTGCCCATCTCTCGGCCTCTATGTGCAGAGGCAGGGCAGTGTGAGATGCCACGAAAGGTAACATTTGCATCCTCTCCCCAAAGGTATCCAGTGTGGAGAGCTCAAAACCCACACAAAGCAGATGTTTGAAGGCTGAAGCCTCCCAAGGGGAACAACCAGCATTGAAGCAGGACCAGCTGGAGCCGGCACCGCAGCCAAGTAGCCCTGGCTCTGAGCTAATGCACACCCAGCTGGCCGCCTGGCAGCGGGTGGCATCCAAGTCACCCAGGGGGTGAAGTGGGGACGTCTGTAAAACCACTTCTCCCACTCCTTGAGAGGCTCTGTAAGCTCAGTCGGCACTTACCCGTCGGAAAACGGCGCCAGGCTGAGACCCACACAGCTGAGGATGTTTTCCCACAAGCTCGATTACCAATCAGTCCCTGCAGCTGCTCCCAGATCAGAGTGGAATCCAATCAGCCGGCACTCCCACAACCCAGAAAAGCCGGGCTGTCCTCACTGGCTCTTCAGGCCCAACTGTTATTCATGCATCCGTTGTTGGGGCACCCCTATGCACCATCACTATGCCGGACCAAGGGAGGCAGCTGGGAACGAGGGAGGCAGGGTCCATGCCCTCTTTGGGCTTACAAGCTGTTGCAGGTGATACTGAGCAGATAAAGAATTAACTGGGGGTCGGGCACAGTGGCTCACACCTGTAATCCCAGTACTTTGGGAGGCCAAGGTGGGTGGATCAGCTGAGGTCAGGGGTTCAAGACCAGCCCAGCCATGTTGGTGAAACCCCCGTCTCTACTAAAAATTTAAAAAAAAAAAAAGAAAAAGAAAAAGAAAAAAATTAGCTGGGCGTGGTGGCAGGCACCTGTAATCCCAGCTACTTGGGAGGCTGAGTCAGGAGAATAGCTTGAACCCAGGAGGCGGAGGTTGCAGTGAGCTGAGATCGAGCCACTGCACCCTAGCCTGGGCAACAGAGCGAGACTCCGTCCCAAAGGAAAAAAAAAATGAATTAACTGGGCAACGACTGTGTGGTAAGTGCCACGAAAGGAAAAGTCCAGCGAGCTTCGAGATCTTACCTGGTGCACCAAGTCCGGGAAAGTTTCCCCTAAGCATGGCAGGAGATGGCAGAAGGAGCAGCCCTCAGCAAAACAGGGTCTCGCCAGAGCATGGTTTTAGCAGCAGGAAGAGCTGGACCAACAGGTGGGCTAGAGGATTGGGGTTTTAAAGGCCACGCCGCAAGCAGCAGGAGGGTTGAAGCAACGTCAGGTGTGTGTGTGTGAGAGGCCGGGGCTGGATTCTACAAGTGCACACAGGGATGCGGGGAGCACAGTAAGAGGCCACAAGGGGAATCCCAGAATCAAGGATGCTGTAGGAGGCACATACAAGGGGAGCAATGAGAAAGAGGAGATCAGCAAGTGGATTTCCTAGGCCTGGGAAGTGAAGGCGGCTGGGGCGTGATGGACGAGAGGCAAGAATGCCTGTAGGGTTTCTGCATAAGCACCTGTTTGGCCACCTGCACTATTTCCTGAGCCTGGCGATCCTAGTAGAAGTGCAAGTTGGGTGGGGAGAGAGCAGGTCCAGTCTTCACTGATTTAGAGAATTAGGGGTGTGGCCGGGCATGGTGGCTCACGCCTGTAATCCTAGCACTTTGGGAGGCCGAGGCAGGGGGATCGCCTGAGGTCAGGAGTTCAAGTCCAGCCTGGCCAACATAATGAAACTTTGTCTCTACTAAAAATACAAAAAGCCGAGTGTGATGGTACCACCCTGTAGTCCCAGCTACTCAGAAGGCTGAGGCAGGAGAATCACTAGAACCCAGGAGGCGGAGCTTGCACTGAGCCGAGATCAAGCCACTGCACTCCAGCCTGGGCAACAGAGTGAGACTGTCTCAAAAAAAAAAACGGGTCGGGGGTGGGGTGGGGAGGTTTCATGCAGTAGGACTTCTGGGATTGAAGCGCAAAAACACCCTGGCCCGATGGAGATATTTTATCTTCATTTAACCTTCATTCCCTCCATGGTTCATTATTGATACTTCACAGAGGAGTTCCTGAGGATGCATTAAATTTTTGCCGAGAACCTTGAAGACCTTAGATCTAACAGCTGTTGGCACTAAATTAATAGAACAACGAGGCAGGCTTTTACCCCCATGCCAGGAGTCACTGTGTGCGAATGTTTGCAGTAAGTTCCTGGTCTCCTGGTGGTTTTTTGTGTTTTGAAATGGACAATTCTTTTATTCTAGTCAATATATTTCTAAATGTCAGACCATGGATGGGGTTCTCCTGGTGGGCTTTGGAGCCCAAGGTCCTTCTTGGGATGCAGAGAGGATAAGGGAACTGGGACAAACCTCTCCTTTGTACACTCCACCCTTCCTTCCTTTTACATACACACACCCCACCCAACAAGCAAATTTTGGCTGCCAGAAAGACCAGACGCCAAAGTGCCTCCTGATGAATGAGGCTAGGTGAGAAGCTCAGGTCATCCATCAGGAATCCCCAGGCCAGGCACAGTGGCTCATGCCTGTAATCCCAGCACTTTGGGAGGCTGAGGTGGTTGGATCACGAGGTCAAGAGATCAAGACCACCGTGGCCAACACAATGAAACCCCGTCTCAACTAAAATTACAAAAATTAGCTTGGTGTGGTGGCACGCACCTGTAGTCCCAGTTACTCAGGAGGCTGATGTAGGAAAATCACTTGAACCTGGAAGGCGGAGGGTGCAGTGAGCCAAGATGGCACCACTGTACTCCATCCTGGCAAGAGAGTGAGACTGTCTCAAAAGAAATCCCCAAACCCCAGAATCTCTCCACAAATTGTCATTTTCTTCTTAAATTTGACTTGGCCTCATCCCCTCTGCTCTAACATGAGGCTCTTTATATTAGGCTGCACCAAAAGAAATCAACCTTTGACAGTTTCCAACCTAAAGAAGAACCATGTCTTCCACTTCATGGCTTCTATTATGCCACCTGGTGTGAACACTAACTTTTAGTTTTTGCAGGAATATTAATGTGCTTGATCATAGCACACTGCCTCAGACCTCACTCGGCCTATGATGTAATGTACAGCACAGTCACTGCCTTGCTGTTTTAAAATTTTGCAAATGATCAATTCGAGACCACACCTGGCCTCAGGATTGCAAACATGTACTAACAGAAAAGCGGTTAAAACCATTTATGGGGCACATTCTGGCAGCACAAGGCACTGTGCTGGGCATTACACAGATTATTCATTCTGGGGATAAAGATGAGGAGGGGGAAAAAGCTCACAGGTGTTCATTATATGAACTCAAATAAGGCACCATTTTTCCCACTAAAACGCCAGCAGATGAAGCCACTTACTGTCCTAACAGAAAAATGTTGAGGTGAGGAGGTGAGACCCTCCAACAGCTCTATGCCTCCCTAACACCCACAGACTGAAGCAAGAGTTTGATCCCACTACAATGCTGCTAGTTACAGAGCCAATCAGACCAACAGGAGCCTCATCAGACCCGGAGTCTGCTTGTTCTCAGATCGCTGCAAAATAATTACCCTGCTCTCTTCGGCAGGAGAACAGTTTGCATTCACTGGGAGAAATGTGTGATTTGATAAAGACATCCCACACAGGGCTCCTAGGGATATTCCATTAAGACAGAGAGAGAGAGAGAGACCAGCTTGGAAATTATCCTGATAGTCTCCCGCATTAGAAAATCTGGAAGACGGGGAGCGGGAAATTGGGGAGAGAGGAGCAGACGAGGAAAACGGCCTCTGCGGAGGGTTCTGAACTTTAGCAACGGCTCCCGAAGGATATTCGTGGCTTAACTCCTCTTTAATCTTGGCCCAAGTGCTGTAATAAGCCACTCTGAGAACTTAATAACTCCTCAGCATCCAATCAATAGCAGCTCTGAAAAAGCTCTTCCCTCTATTTATTTAGTTCTCTAGCACTCAGACACTTCAGCTTTTTATTCCCCAAGATACCTGAAGCCGAACTTCTCTCCCTTCAGGAACAGGCAGCTTGCTGACATCCACCCAGAAGGTGAATCTTTAAGAAACGGGCTTGGATGAGAATTCTCTACGTTGGAAAGGCAAGAAGCACCAAAGAGACAAATGAGATGGTATTCCTGCCGTATCTCCAAAACCAGCGGAAAATAGACTTTGGCACTTCTCCTAGTTCCTGTTAATGCAAAACCTCATTAGGATCTTTGGGGGAAAGGGGCACGATACACATCTTTATAGGATTCATCTGGGAAATTATCACTTTCCAGTTAAACAATTGCAATATGCAATAAGTATTCCCCCAAAAATACTTCCGCTCTTGGGGGAATGGGAGGGGACTATTTGTCTTGATTTTTTTCAACCATGCTTCTTGGTGAATATAAATTTTGGATTCATTAGAAATACAAGTAGGGAGGGACTGAAGGAGAAAAGGAAAAAGGATTATCAAGTACATGTTAACAGGACCGCATCAAAAGATAAGTATTTCTGGCTAGGCGCAGTGGCTCACGCCTGTAATCCCAACACGTTGGGAGGCCACTGCACTCCAGCCTGGATCACTTGAGGTCAAGAGTTCGAGACCAGCCTGGTCAACAAGGTGAAACCCCATCTCTACTAAAAAAAAAAAAAAAAAAAAATACAAAAATTAGCTGAGCATGGTGGCAGGCACCTGTAATCCCAGCCTCTCCAGAGGCTGAGGCAAGAGAATTGCCTGAACAGGGGCAACGGAGGTTGCAGTGAGCCAAGATTGCACCACTGCACTCCAGCCTGGGTGACAGAGTGAGAGTCTGTCTCAAAAAAAAAAAAAAATGAAACTTTCTGCAAATCTCTCTATCCCTCCTCCCAGCCAAAGAAGCAGATGTCTTCACTTCTAAGTGCAAACATGGGTGACCCATTTGCTGCGAACTTCATATCATGCCAGCTTTTGATGCTATTTTTTTTTTTTTGAATGAGAGAAAATTCAGTGTCCTGGCACCAGATTCTCTGGGCACATTCCAGCCCAAGAAGAGGTTACATTTTATGCCAAATAAAGACAGACTTATCTTTTCTTCCTATTTGGACAGGAAGGCATCACCCCAATCAGGTCAAGCAAAGCAAATGGATTATTCACTGGTTAGGTCCACACAATGTAGCACTTTCCTGCCCGTCTCATGCGCCTCTGGGGGCTTTGTCTCGGAGACGGGTAGCTCCAACCCTGGCTGGCATGGAATGTGTGCTCACTCCTGTCAGGTAGGAGTAGATGCCAAGCAGTGTGCTGTCAGAAATTACCACTTTCCAGACAGACTGTGATGGCTTTGGGCAAGGAAACTCACTCTTCTGCGCTCTAGGTGTATCATCCATAAAATGAGAAAAGTTGCATCTGCCTGATACAGAGCTGCTAGGATGATCACCGAAGACAGAGGACACACAGGGCATGTGAACTCGATGATGGCTGAGCCGTGATGGCAGTGATGATGACGCTAATGAAGATGATGATGATGATGATAATGAAAATGATGATGATGATAACGATCAATGGTTTGCTTTTCCTTAACTTCATCCGTTCCTTAATACCTGATTTCTCAGAGTTAAAATTAAAAAACAGCCTATTCAGAGACAGCAAGTTAGGGTGTGTTTAGGGTAACAGAAGCGTCATAATTGTAATGAAACACATCCCCTTCATAAAGCAAAGGCACTTCCAAGGTAATAAAATAATCCCGTGAAATCCCTCAGGAGAGGCTGTTATATCACAAGGTGAATGGCCCTGATTTTCACAAAGTTGTTAAAGTATCTCTTTGTTATCTGGTTAGCCAGGGGACAAGGCCAGAAGCCACTTAGCACAGTGCCTTCTGTGTAGCCTTATCAAGCCGCAGGGTACGAAAAGCCCAACTCACAGCACAGTGGCTGGGCGGCCACCGTCCCTACAACTCACCTGGGGCTTTGAGAACCATCTCCTTCTGCAGCCAAGCCTTTCTTGCAAAATGAAACAACAAAATAATGCCTTTCCAGAGTCCACTGTAAGCCCCCAGGTTTCCCTAAAAACGGAGCTCAGAGATGCACAGACTAAAACAGAGAGGAGTGACAGAAGCATTGACATTTAAAAGCATGTAACGCATTTTGGGAGGCCGAGGTGGGCAGATCACTTGAGGTCAGGAGTTCAAGACCAGTCTGACCAACCTGGCAAAACCTCATCTCTACTAAAAATAAAAATTAAAAAAAAAAATTAGCTGGGCATGGTGGTGGGTTCCTGTAATCCCAGCTACTGAGGCACGAGAATCGCTTGAACCCAGGAGGTGGAGGTTACAGTGAGCTGAGATCACGCCACTGCACTCCAGCCTCAGTGACAGAGACACTGTCTCAGAAAAAAAAAAAAAAAAAAAAAAGCATGTAACAATTTTCTTACCTTATAAAACAAAAGCAGCTACTGAGATGTGGCAAGCCAGGGTTGTATGAGAATCAGAGACCTATACAGAGGGTTAGGAGGCTACAGACAGACACGGCACAATCAGATCCTCATTTTCCAGGCAAGTGCAGCCAGCAGCATTATCGCTGCATCAAACTATACAAAACCACGGCACTTTCTGAGCCTTTGTTTCCTCACGTGGAAAAAATGAAACCGACGAACTCGATGCCCTCATAGATCATTCGTAGGCACAAAAATTCTGCCATTCTAAGATTATACATCTGTCTGTTGTACAAATTACTCCACCTTCCACCAAAAGCAACAGATAAAAATCTCAAGAGCTCATCAGAAGAATGGCATCAGGGGGCAAATCCATGAAGCTAAACAGAAACAGATATGGTTTGGGAACAGACTTGTTTCTTTTTCTCTCTTTCTTCTTTTTTCTTTTGAGACAGGGTCTCGTTCTGTTGCCCAGGCTGGAGTGTAGTGGCACAATCACAGCTCACCTCAGCCCCGACCTCCTAGGCTCAGGTGATCCTCCCACATCAGCCTCCCAAACAGCTGGGACTACAGGCACACGCCACCACATCCAGCCTACTTTTTGTAGATATGAGATCTTGCCATGTTGCCCAGGCTGGTCTTGAACTCCTGGGCTCCAGCCATCCTCCCACCTCGGCCTCCCAAAGTGTTGCAGTTATAGGCGTGAGCCACTAGCCACTGCGTCCAGCCAGGCCTGATGCTTAGAGAGGAGCCTTGGGATGCCTGGCTGGGGAAAGGGGAGATGCACACTGGGTCCAGGACTGGGGCCCAGGGAAGCAGACAAATGAGGCCTCCTTTAGAGGAAGCTCAGGTTGATTTCTGGTGCATTCCCTGGAGCTGAAGCTCTCAAAGTTGGCAGTGCCCAAGTCACATGATGTACATACTACAAAACGGTGTCTTAGGCTCTGCCTCCAGCAATTCCAATCCAGTATACTCAGGTGGGGGTCCAGGAATCCTCATTTTAAGAAGCACCCAAAAGTGATCATAACATAGGCAGGGGAAGAGGTGGAACAGCTCAGGTCAAAGCAGGGATGAGAAAGCTGGAGAGGAACCACCTTTGTGGCCTTCACCTCCCACCCAAGGCTGTGGGCAAGGGACAGCGTCCCCACCAGCAGCCAATGAAACGTGGACACCCCTGTCTTGCATTGTTCACACCTGATGCCTGGAGTCAACCCTAACACTCCTCCTCTAAACCTCCGATCTTCATGATGTCCTCCGAACTTGAGTTTCATAACAGAACCAGAATCTCTCAATTCTCGTCATCTCCATCCCACCATCCCGGGCTGGGGCACCATCATTACGACAACTGCCTAAATGTCCTCCCTGCCCCTGCCTCATATGGCCCTCTGTGCATGCAGTGGCTGGGGCAGCCTTCATCAAACGTCAGGTCACGCCATTCTTCCACTTAAAGCCCTTCAACCACCCGCCGATCTCCCCTGTGTCCCTGTCTGCCCTAGCTCCCACCATTACCTGTCTGGCCTCAACCCTGAGTACCTTTGCCTTTGCTCATTCCACTTCCTACATAGTCCACTGCACTTCTTGCTCCTTCTGCCCCATCCCGATTGCCCTAAATATCCGCAGAGTACATTCCCTCACCTCTTTATGTCTTGGCTCAAATATTATCTCCGTTTGTTTGGCCACCTTTTGTAAAACTGCCAACCCTACTCTTCAAGGACTCCTCTCTCCCCTGTGGATTTTCTCCATTACACTATTTCACAGATTCTCTCTTCCCGCCGCATAGGTCAGGGGTTCTCAACCTTGGGTGATTTTGACCACCAGGGGCCATTTGGCAATGCCTGGAGAGATTCTGGTTGTCATGACTGGAGAAGAAGATGCTGCCATGTATCCAGTGAGTAGAGACTTAGGATGCTGCCAAGCATCCTTCCATGCACAGAAGAGCCTCCCATAACAAACTGACCCAAAATGTTAACAGTGCCAAGACTGAAAAATCCAAACCACAGAATATACTGTTAGTGGCCTCAGCAATTTTTGTCTGCTGTGTTCATTGCCATGGACTCACTGCCTAGAAAAGCATCATGAACGTGGTATGCACTCAATAAATACTGCTCAAAGATAAGAATGAAGAGATAAATGGCTGGATGCTTCCCAGAAAGCCTGGAGAGCTTCTGAGCCACACAAGTATGAGTCTCCCTTATTTGATACAGGACAGACTCCATAAAGAGCTTCTATGGCTCCGTGGACCACATAGATGAAGCCATTCCATTCCTAACAAATCATGTATTTAAGGGACCACAAGGGAAAGAGTAAACACCTGACATGTGCTGCAAAGCTTGTTCCATGTCAGGAGGGCTTCTCATGTTCCTTTTTGCAGTGTTTCTAACGGAGAACAAAGGAGGCTGGTCTCCTGGGGCCCCACATAAGTAAAGGTCCATTATCTTAGTTATGAAAGTCAAAGATGGGCCAGGCACAGTGGCTCACGCCTCTAACCCCAGCAGTTGGTACCGCGGACCTTGGTGGACTGAACAAAAGGAGGATGAATGCGGAAATAAAGACAAAGACAAAAGAGCATACTTGGAAGAAGGGGCAGGGGTCTCGTTGCTTCTAGTGAACAAGGACCCTGAGCTTCTAGTTTCCTTCGTATTCACTGAGTAAAAGAGATAGCGAGGAGGTGGTAGTTGTCCGTCAGCTGCTTGACTCCGTGCAGGCCTGCACAACTACATCCTTTGAACAGCAGTCTCCGGATGTTCCAGTAGATAACCTCAAGAAGCACGGCGCCAGGGAGTGACTGCACTCAGCATACCTTCTGGTGGCAGGTGCAGATGTGAGTTTGCCCACACCCTGCATTCATGATCAGCAGTTTGCTGTTTGATCATATAGCCTTCAGGGGAATGCTGAGTTGGTCACGAACCTCAGGCCTTTGGCTCTCTACACTTTGGGAGGTCGAGGCGGGCAGATCACTTGAGATCAGGAGTTTGAGACCAGCCTGGGCAACATGGTGAAACCCCATCTCTACTAAAGAAATAGTTGGGCGTGGTGGCAAGGAACCTGTAATCCCAGTTACTTGGGAGGCTGAGGCAGTAAAATCACTTGAACCCAGGAAGTGGAGGCGGCAGTGAGCTGAGACTGCACCACTGCACTCCAGCCTGGGTGACACAGTGAGACTCCATCTCAAAAAAAAAAAAAAAAAAAAAAAGTCAAAGACGGGTCACTTCACTACCAGGGGACAAGGGAGTAAGGGTAAGGGAGTTATAAGGTTTCTGTCTCAGGACTCTGACTAGACATGAATGGAATTACATGAAGGGCTGGGGGAGTGATCAGGGGATCTTCAGTGAACAGACATCAAAAACAACTAAAGGAAAGAAATCCCACCAGCAAAGATCCAAGAGATTGTGTATATCAGAGCTGAATGTTAATATTATTTTGAGAAGAAAATAAAATAGGCAGTACTAAGAATAAGATCCCCTTCCAGCTAATATCAAACTCAGCATCTGAACCTTTTACTCACTGTCTTATTTCTCTAAAGGTCTCCAAGTTACTTAATAAGTGTAATCTATGAAATACTTTTTTCTTCTTTCCTTCTCTTTCGAGACAGAGTTTCACTCTGTTGCCCAGGCAGGGGTACAGTGGTGCAATCTCAGCTCACTGCAACCTCCATCTCCCGGGTTCAAGCAATTCTCATGCCTCAGCCTCCCGAGTAGCTGGGATTACAGGTGCGTGCCAACATGCCCAGCTAATTTTTGCATTTTTAGTGGAGACGAGGTTTCATCATGTTGGCAAGGCTGGTCTCAAACTCCCGAGCTCAGGTGATCCTGCTGCCTTGGCCTCCCAAAGTGCTGGGATTACAGGCGTGAGTCACCATATCCAACCTGAAATGCTTGTAATGCCCAAGATTCATTTGTGCATCAGAGGCTGACCTGACCTGACCGGTTGTTAGCACCCAGAATGCTCAAATGGCTACAACTTATCAAATGCTTGCCAGGGACCTAAGCATTCTAAGGACTGTCAGGTCCTAACTAACATGAATGAGTTCCACACACTAACTCGTGTTTAAACCTCACAACAACCCTTATAGAGTTATTGATCATTTGACCCATTTTATGGATGAGTGAATGGAGGTTCAGGGAACACAGCTTGCAAATGACAAAGCCAGGATCTG
This sequence comes from Macaca mulatta, assembly GCF_049350105.2. NCBI lineage: Eukaryota > Metazoa > Chordata > Mammalia > Primates > Cercopithecidae > Macaca > Macaca mulatta. The sequence continues at coordinate 6,848,786 of NC_133425.1, read as the reverse complement.
AACCCATACTTTCTAGTACAAACCCATCTTATGTGTGCTATGTGCAAACCCTGCTGTATGTGAACTCAGAGTTAGAAGGAGGAATAAAAGAGAGAGTGAGCACATAAGGAAGAACCAACAATAAACCTCCCAATATTTGGTCACCTACTTGTCAGGTGTGGAAGACGCACCCAGGCTGTGGCACTGTGTGTATTTCCACGTGTATAAAATGCTCTTCTGTGCATGTCACTGCGTGCTGTTGCCATGAAAGGGCTGATAGAGTTTAGACTCCACTCCTAATGTGAAAATCTTCAGTTAAATGCCGAGTTCCCATCATTACGGGGTTTCAACCTTTTACGATATCTGCAATGTGACTGACATTAGGTCTTGTTCTTTGACTAGGATCTTCTTATGTCGGAGACAGAACAAGATGAACCCCAAACTAGCCAAACAGAAAGACCATGTCAAGAAAGGAAGAGGAGAGAAATGACCTTTATGTCTTATCCCCACGGCAGGATGTCCATCAGAAAGATCAGACGGAGGAAGGGTCACAAGGAAAGTAAAAGGGGGAACTCGTCAACTGAATACCCCCCACTCTACCAAGTTGAGTGGTTAAGAGAAATGGCTTTGGAGTGAGACTCCTGGTTCCACCATCTACTAGACTTTAGGGAGTTTATTTTCTTTCTCTAAATATCAGCTTCCTCATCTGTGAAATGGGAATGGTAAGTATCCATCGCATAGATCTGTTCTGAGAATCTAATGAGATGATGAGCTGAATTTCCTAGCATAGTGGCCAAAATATAGAGAGTGCTCCAAAAAGGTTACTTCTTATCATTAACCCTTACCAAATGTCTGAAAAGAGCATCATCCACTCTGTTTCACAGAGAAGTAGTCAGAGCATTAGCCAGTGGAAGTGATTTCCCTGACGTGCAAGAAAATCAGAACCAAGCTTCAAATCTGTCTTTTTTCAAAGCCCCTCTGCTGACTCCTCCAACGTCCACACTGGGGTTGGTCAGTCCCTTGGAGATGTTCTACTCTGCTCCACCGATGCCCTGACTTTAGGAGAGAGGTGTCCACCCCGCGTGAACACACATACAGAACCAACGTCGGCCGGGCAGGGTGGCTCATGCCTGTAATCCCAGCACTTTGGGAGGCCAAGGTGGGCAGATCACGAGGTCAGGAGTTCGAGGCCAACCTGACCAACATGATGAAACCCCAGCTCTACTAAAATAAAAATGCAAAAATTAGCCAGGCGTGGTGGCGCGCACCTATAATATCAGCTAGTCGGGAGGCTGAGTCAGGAGAATTGCTTGAACCCGGGAGGCAGAGGCTGCAGTGATCTGAGATCGCTCCACTGCACTCCAGCCTGGGTGACAGAGTAAGACTCCATCTCAAAAAAAAAAAGAACCGATGTCATGCGGTTTCCCAAGCCAGGTTGAGTCATTTGGTGAGAGGAGTGAAAAAATAAACATTTTCAAAACTGACTTCAAGCTTCAAAACCTAGGTTCTTAAGACCATCACACAGCAAATCTGAGAGCACAAGAAGAATGTGGATGAGAGAGAAAGCCCACGTTGGCATAGGTGGAGAAGGAACTGTAGGAAAACATGGAATTTATCAAATTATGCGAGCCCACTGCAGACAACAGAAGCAGAGAGAGTGATAAGCATCACGCATCCTCACATCCCTGCATGTCTAGCTCCCAAATTCCAACCCCCTGCGTGCTTATCTTGGTGACCTTTACACTGCTCTCTGCTCCACCTCGACAAACACTGATGGTGAAATTACCAAAAAATACAGGAAAGGGGGAAAGAGAAGGGGCTTTGAGGGAACGGATCACAGATCATATGATGTCCAATTACAGATATCCCATCAGATATTAAGTAAGGAGGGAAGTTCAAGGAGGGAAGAGGATCATGTGTCACAGGGAGGTCTTGGACTTTGAGTGAGGGGAGAGATCGCAAGGAATACACAGCTTGGGCAAAGGCAAGGAGGTGGGACTGTGCTGCATGCACAGAGAATGGAGCACAGACCCCCGTACGCTGCAACCTGAAGTACAGTGTGATGGGGATTCGAGGAAGGAGAGGGCACAGGGGAAGGCTGGAGATGTTTGAATGCAATGCTGAGTACTTCAGATCTCATTGTTTAGCAATGGGTAGCCAGTGAAAGTTTGTGAGCTAGAGAAGGATAGGATCACATCTGCATTTTAGTGAAAGTGCATTGCTGGGTATTCTGTTAGGCTGTAGAGCAGATCAGTTCAGAGTTTTCATGGTGGAATTAAGAGGACATGGAGTTCTAATCCCAGCCCCTCTGCCCCACTACTGTGCAACTTTGAGCCAGTTACTTACCTTCTCTAAGCCTCAGTTTCCTCAAACATAAAATGGGGTAACAACCCTACTTCCTTAATAAGAAAGTTGTGGGGATTAACTAATATAATGAATGAGACGTGCTTGGCAAGATATCTGGCACATCAACCTAATTAGTATAGGTGACGGTGAAGACGATGATGATGGTGATGACAGTGTTGATGGTGGTGGTGAGGATGATGTCAGCAATGACAGCGATTTTGTCTAAACATAGACACAGCCCTTCCATCCAGGAGGCTTTTCCTGCCTATAACCTGAATATCTCCCTGCTATGGTTTAAGCGGGCTTCTCCTCCATTCACAGACATAGAAATTAGCCCTGTTTCTGATGGAAAGCCTAGTACACAAAACCTGTACCATTGCTGCCTCACCCTATAACCGCAGCAGATGACGACCCTCTGGATGCTTCCTGCTTCCCAGTCTGTAAAGTGGAGATTATAGGGCTACCCACCCACCTGGAGAAATTGGCTGTGTTCATATTTATTAGTGTACTTAACGGTGACCTCGGCACATTGAAAAGAATGATACACATTAGCTAGTAACTAATAGTCACCACTTAACCTGACCAAAGTGCTGCAACACACAGCCACTCCAAACTGACCCAGTCCTGCGCTGCATGTGTCCACACGGGATATCCACACGGGATACGCCCCACGTGTCTGCAAGGCCATGGGCTGTGGGATGCAGCTAAATGGTGCCTCTTTCTCTCCTGGACACCGGCTTTATTTAGTTTCCCTCGGTTGTTCACAAGACGTTTCTGTTTCAACGTCTCCGGTTCATCTGAGGGTCTCTGTGTGGCATTTGCAGACCCACTAATTGTGAGGCTTAGGACCTGAGGCATAAAAAACAAATGTCTGTTTCTGGTTAAAGTGGGAACAGAAATGTGTTAGGGTATTTGGACTCCCAGCCGGTGAAGCCACTTCATTCTGATGAATTGCGACACATGGAAATCAATCCAGGTCACTGTGAACAACTTGGTATGTGCTGTCCAAACGAATCGCTGCTAATTTATTATGGGCTATTTGATTAAATACACAACAGCGGAGTGAGTCGATGTGGTGTGTCTGTGGGTGAATTGTCTCGTGGCTCATTTGTGAGTGTGTCTCTGATACTCAACAAAAACCATTCCAAAGCATTCGAAAGCTCTCTAGCCAGTTTATCCACGTTGGCTTTTTTTTTTTTAAACAATTACTTTCCTGAAATCTCTGGGAAATGGGGCAAGTTACAAGAAAAATCAGCCAATATCACGAAACTGGCAAAAGACAAAATATAGCTTCCAGAGGGAATGGGTTCTACACATTAAACTCCACTTCCAAAGACTGTGTTTCCAACCATCCATCTACAGTCAATTCCATCACATTTAATATTCTCTATGTACCACGCCACCATGTGCAGCCTGATGTTTGTTTGATTATACATCAATGGTCTATCTTCTGACATGTGGAATGCCATCACAGAGCTGACGAAAGCCAGTCCAACTATGTTAACACGTTAACCCTCAGCACAAAAGCAGACAGTAACTGGGGAGGAGGAGATCAACCGTGGCTGGATTCAGATCCCCAATGTATTAGTCCATTTTCATGCTGCTGATAAAGACATACCCGAGACTGGGTAAATTATAAAGAGTAAAAGGTTTAATGGACTCCCAGTTCTACATAGCTGGGGAGGCCTCATAATCATGGTGGAAGGCGAAGGGCACATCTTACATGGCACAGAATGAGAGCCAAGAGAAAGCGGTTTCCTCTTATAAAATCATCAGATCTCACGAGACTTATTCACCACCATGAGAATAGTATGGGGGAACTGCCCCTATGCTTCAGTTATCTCCCACAGGGTCCCACCCACAACATGTGGGAATTATGGGAGCTACAATTCAAGATGAGATTTGGGTGGAGACGCAGCCAAACCATATCACCCAACCCACCCTTAGGAGCCTCTCTTATTTCCCATGTCCACATAAAACTAGCCTCAAGTAGACTGGCTACCAGAAAATATCTCAGGATGGCTACAGAGGAGATTCCAGGAAACCTTTACTCTATTCCCTTCACGGGTTATCATAAAAGAGGGAAAACGACTTGCAATTCCTTCCTTCCTTCCTTCCTTCCTTCCTTCCTTCCTTCCTTCCTTCCTTCCCTCCCTCCCTCCCTCCCTCCCTCCCTCCCTCCTTCCTTCCTTCCTTCCTTCCTTCCCTTCCTTCCCTTCCTTCCCTTCCTTCCTTCCTTCCTTCCCTTCCTTCCTTCCCTTCCTTCCCTTTCTTCCTTCCTTCCCTCTCTTTCTTTATTTTCTTTCTTTCCTTATTTTCTTTCTTTCCTGCAGAGTTTCGCTCTTATTGCCCAGGCTGGAGTGCCCTGGCACGATCTCAGCTCACTGCAACCTCCGCCTCCCGGGTTCAAGTGATTCTCCTGTCTCAGCCTCCCAAGTAGCTGGGATTACAGGCATGTGCCACCACACCTGGCTAATTTTGTATTTTTAGTAGAGACAGGCATTCTCTGTGTTGGTCAGGCTGGTCTCAAACTCCCGACCTCAGGTGATTCACCCACCTCGGCCTCCCAAAGTGCTGGAATTACAGGAGTGAGCCACTGCGCCCAGCCATGACTTGCAAATTCTAATGCAGAGTAGTATGTGCACATGCATGCATGCGTGCACGCACACACACACACACACACCAGTTTTCCTTCTGAAATCTGGAATATCATGGAGATAACTTAGCAAAAGGTAAGGAAGAGGCAGCTTATTAGTTCTGAACGCTGGTGCTTTGGATGATCCAAGCCATCTCTGCCACTCAGTATCTCCCTAAGGCTGCAGCCATGGTAACAAACCCCACGTGTTCCCATTTTCCTGACATCCTCACTGTCTCCTGCTCACTTGTGATGGACAGAGCAATTGCTGCCATGTTCTAGCTGAACAATGTGAGTGGCTAGGGCTCTTTCAAGTGCCATCCCTCATCCTGCAGGAACTAAAAAACCAATCCATGGAAGAAACTACTCGTGGCTGCCAACGCTGAGGTGTGTTCCAGAGGCATCTCACCCCAGGGACAGCTGTCTCCAACTCCTCGTCCAGGAGGTAAGATGCCCAGCCAAGATGAGTAGGCATCCGCTAGAGAAGTGCTGGAGAACTGTGAACACTGGCTTGATGCCCTAGGTCTCCTGGACAGCTCAGCCCTGCCCTTTCTCCAATACCTATGTTTTTCATCTTCTAACAAGTCTTCTTGTGGTTGAAAATGATAAATCTATCTTTAAGTGACAGGGAGTTGGGATGACACCTTTTGCACTTGGCAAACCTACAAATTGCCTCTCATGATACAGAAGGAAGTGAATGAACCTAATACTAGAACAAGAACTCATTTCCTTAGCAACCAGGAAGAAATGGAAAGAGACGGTGCATACCAGTAAGATAGAAATATTTCTGTGTCCCCAAGAACAAACACAGGGCATGCTATACAAATACAAGCTATTATGACTGGGGAAGGAGATGCTACCATGTAGCTAGTGAGGAGAGACTTAGGATGCTGCCAAGCATCCTTCCATGCACAAAAGAGCCTCCCACAAAAAATGGTTTGACCCAAAATGGTAACAATGACAAGACTGAAGAACCCTGCCATGGAATACAATGTTAGTGGTGTCAGGGATTCTTGTCTGTTGTGTTCGTCGCCGTGGACTCACTGACTAGAAGACCAAGATGAACTCGTATGCACTCAATAGATACTGTTCAAAGATAAGAATGAATAAATAAATAGCTGGATGCTTCCCAGAAAGGCTGGGGAGGTTCCGAGTCACACAGGTATGAGTCTCCCTCCTCTGATATAGGACAGACTCCATAAAGGGATGCTATGGCTCCACACACCACACCGATTAAGCCATTCCATTCTCAACAAATCAAGTATTTCAGTGACGGCAAGGGAAAGGGCACACACCCGACATGTGTTGCGAAACATGTTTGATGTCAGAAGGGTTTCTTATTAGACCAAAAATAAATAAATAAAAGAGAGAGAGAAAGAGATAATCCAAGAAGAGGATAGAAGGACAAATTCAGTGGGAGGAGACAAAAATTCAACCCAGAAAGACAACATCATCAAATGGCAGAAGGTGACACAGTGGGGGAGTAAGTAAAGAAACTCTCTCCTCGACTGGGTGCAGTGGCTCACGCCTGTAATCCCAGCACTCTGGGAGGCTGAGGCAGGCAGATTACCTGAGGTCAGGAGTTCAAGACCAGCATGGCCAACACGGTGAAACCCTGTCCCTACTAAAAAATATATATATATATATAATATATATTATATATATATATAAATTATATATATATATTATATATTATATATATATAAAAATTATATATATATTATATATATAAATTATATATATATTATATATTATATATATATATATAAATTATATATATATATATATAAAAATTAGCCAGGCATGGCGGTGTGCACCTGTAATCTCAGCTACTCTGGAGTCTGAGGCAGGAGAATTGCTTGAACCTGGGAGGTAGAGGCTGAAGTGAGCTGAGATCATACCACTGCACTCCAGCCTGGGCAACAGAGTAAGACTCAGTCTCAAAAAACAAACAAACAAACAAACAAAACAAACAAAAAACCTCTCTCTTCTATTATTTTTAACAACTATACACTGAATACTTGGAGCAGTAGATAAAAGTGACATGGTTCCTAACCACATCTAGGTCATAGCCTCACGTCAGTGACAGACAAGAAACTTAAGAAAATAAATGATGGCAACAGAGAGGAGGTTAGTGGTTACCAACACCTAGAGATGGGAAAAGGAAATGGGATGTGGCTACTAAAAGATACAAGGTTACTTTGGGGGTGATGAAAATGTTCCAAAATATATTATAGTGCTGGTTACACAACTCTGTGAATATATGAAAAGCCACTGAATTATACACCTTAAATGAATGAATTGTATGGCATATGAATTATATCTCAATAAAGCTGTAATTTGAAAAACTACTACCATCATGTTATAAAGTCAGGGTTTCAGGGCTGGTCAACTACTTATTGAAAGAATCAAGCTTCAGCACAACTCAACAGCATCAAATTTGATGGCCAAGGTGCATTAACTGTAAAATGTTTCCTGAAATTAAACTACCAGATGGTTTGTATTTAGTTTTGGTGTACTTGATTCTCTCTGGGTTATTTCAGAAAATAAAATATTCTAGAAAACTACTATTTCAACAGTTTAAGCATTTTAGTTCAGTAGATAACGATACCATCAGCAAAGATGAGGATATGTGACTCTTTTGCTTTATATTTGGAGGACAGTTAGTTCACCTAGGAAATGTTTTGAATCAGTCAAATGGAAATGGAAATGAGCATGGGTCGGGAGATGCATATATATATATATATATACACACACATATATATATGTGTATATATATATGTGACAGAGACACACCCATACCAGGAGCAGGAGAACATGGCCAGATGCCTACTGGACCAGCTCTCTTGCACTCAGAACATTAAGAAAGTCTCCCTAGCACTTACAAGTTGGAGGAACCCCGTTGTCTGTCCTAGAAAACTGAGGCCATTTCTGCCATAGTGGGTAATCCTCAGATCCCAAGACCAACCCCTGAGGTCTTCCTGTCTCGCCCAGATCCTCCCCCTTCCTCTCTTCCTGGCCCTGAAGACTTGCTCTATACATCCTGGGTATCTCACTGCAACCCTGGCCCCAGCATCTGCCATCAGAGCCCTGATCTAACACATAACCAAAGGTGGCAGGACCAATAGGTTCTTCACTTAATCCTGACCCCAGCAGTTCTGATATCTAGGAAACAGGCAGTTTTCTTGGGCAGCCGTCTGACTTCTAAGTCGGACTGCTGGAGGCTCCGGGTCCTACTTGACATATAACTGCAGACCTCCAATTGCCTCACTTTGCCACGGATGGTGTCCCCGGAAATAAACTTGGATGGAGCAGAAATAAATCTGTTCTATCAAATCTTTCTTTTTCCTGAATGATGAGAGGTCATTCTAACCTTGCCATGAGCTCAGGAAGAACTTTGCCTTGGAGCTAGAGAAAATGAGTACCGAGATTTCAAAGCTTCTCACCCTGGAAATAAAAGACGGCTGACAAAAGACAAGCTTCCCTGTGTCTTCACACCCTCTAGCACCATACAGGATGAGCGAATAAATTAACCAATGAATGAACTGATGACAGGGGAAAAGAGGCCCTGGGAAGAATAATCTTGGGTGGACCCCATTTCTCAATGGATGTGATGCATTTGCAAGAAAATTTCTCATTAATTCCAGGGTCATGATCCTAAACTTCAGGTGCAAAAGAAACCAAGACCATCATCTTCAAGTAACTTCTGCTAAAATACATCTGAGGGTAGAACAAGTGACCCTCTCACCCCAAAAGAAGGGAGCATATTGCCCAGTAAGGCCTGGGGACCCTCCTAGAGATAAGAGAATGAAGAGAATCCCAAGGGTAAAGAGCATGAAGTCATATTATTAATAATCATCATCATGTAAAGGTCTAGTATTAAAATAGGATTGGAAATGCATTGAAAACGTTGTATCGTCACCCCTTCCCTGGTGTCTGATATGGTCTGACTTTTCATAATGGGTTTCTTTTGCACGTTTTCTTTCCAACTAATTAAGTTAGAAAGACTGTTAAACAGATCTGCTTCCAGAGGTGTCTATAAGGCAGGAAAGAAAGAGAATGTCTGTGTCCCACTATTTGGTATTCAAAATACAGAATTAAGAATTTTGGGGTTTTTAAAGAAAAAAAATGAAGCTATAGGTCCTCTTTTTACCCGTCTGCTGACACCTAATTATAACTATCTGAAATATGTATTGATTCCAAGTAATTATAGATCTTCATTCAATTTTTAAAAAAAAAATTGGTTTTAACCATGGGTCATCATGGAGTCTGCTCATATTTTGTGGAAATATTAATGTGTAAGACCCCCTCCCAAGGATGAAGGATCAGGCAGCAAGCCATTTCTACCCATTTTTCCCCCCCTCCCGGCCTAAGGATGTACCTAGTCACAATGTTGTACTGGGAAGAAGACACAACTGAGGGAATCCATTTGTGAATTTATAAAACCCAAAGTTGCAATAAAATCTTTAGGAAATTCCTTTTCTTTGCATGAGGTTTAGTCCTGGCATTAGCCATTTCTCCTGCCACAAGGGTTTGCCAGGTAGCTAATGACATCTCCTCTTACCTGCTAGCCAAGACGCCTCTCTACTGCAATGCACATCACTGCAGGACCTAGGTACTAGGGCTGCCTTCAGAGGCAGAGTGTCAAGGGGGATGAGTAGACAGTGTGAAATGCCACAGGGAGGATAAAAGGGCTGCAGAGTCTCTGTTGGATTTGGCAGCACGGATTTCACAGGCATCTTGTCCAGAGAAGTCCAATAGCAGGTCCAAGAGTCAAACTTTTGGTAGGTTAAGAAAAAAGAAGATGTGGGGCACAGACTGTGCTTGAGATGTCTGGATAGAAATGAATGAATAAAAGCACGAGGTGAAAAATCACTTATTCAATAAATACATACTGCACACCCACCAAAAACAGGCACCACGTTTGACCTCGTAGAGTGATGCACAGATGACAGGAGATTCAGACAGACAAAGGAATCCAGGAACCTTGCCCTCCTACAGTTTACAGTCTCCAGAGAAATAACCTACAGAAATGGGCGATTGCAGTGCAGTGTAATAACCCAAGAGTGGTGGGAGAACCCATCTCAAACTTGGGGAGTCGGGTTATCCTTCCTGAAGGAGGTGATTTAGTGCTTCCTGGAGGAAGTAATTCAATGGTTCCTAGAGGAGGTGACTAAGTGCTTCCTGGAGGAAGTGACTAAGCACTTCCTGGAGGAGGTGACATACGAGCTGAGAATTTAAAGGTACCCAGGAGTTAGCAAGCCAGGTATTTCACAAAGTGTGCACAAGAGGAAGAGCCTGTCAGGCATGTGCAAATACTCAGAGGAAAGAGAAGAAATGTATTCTATAAATAATGAATATGTGTTGGCCATTTTCATAAGCACTGCTGACAATCTGGGAATACAGCCACAGGTTATAAGACAGACAAGAGGCCTAAATGCACTCGTTTTTCATGCTAGTTACGGAGACGCATAGAATATAAACAAGATCATCCAGATAAAAACACATCCTGTTAAGAACGTCCCAAAGTGGAGGATGAGGCAGAATGAAAGGATCTCAGGATGGCCGGAGTACGGCATGCTAGAGTTAAGGGGATGATGTGAGCTTGCAGAAGGAGGCAGGGGCTAGTCCATGCACATCCTGGAAGCAGTAAGAAATCCCTGGGCTGATGCTAAAAGCAAGATGAGGAGAGTGCTTGTCACTGAAGAGTTTTTAATCTTGCACAAGAGAGAATGATCTAGGAAGAAAGAGATTCAGGAATCTTATTTATATTCCAAGGGAAAAAGGAGAAAACTGATAGAGAACTTCCAAGAAAAGAGTGGTGTCAAGGTCCCCGGTGGAGGGGCCCCTTTAGGACAGGGGAACCAGGCCAGGTTCAAGGAAGGAGGCGTGGATCTTGCTCTCCTGACCCGTACGGCGAAGCCCCAATCCTGACAGGGCTTCTCAGTGGTGTGGATTTCATTTACCTGCAAAAACGCTGTGGTCTTGTTTGGCTTGTTTCGAGAGTATGTAAATAAGTCTATTTCCTGATGTATTAGCCTATTAGCTGTCATATTTCAGATTTGAGGATCACAGCCACACTAGATTACAAAACAAACGGTTTCTACATCAAAGTTTACCATGGCCTGTAAGATGTACCTCATGAAATGTATAAATCAAAAAATACACAAACCATGCTTAAACAAACCACGAACCAGAATAGGGGTATGCTGTTGCCCCTGCTGGGTGGCAAAGTACTTGGCCAGTTTTCTCTGTACATTATTATTATTACTATTATTATTATTATTATTATTATTATTCTTCTTCTTCTTCTTGCCTGTGGTGGGGGGTTCTCCTAGCTACATAAACCCCTTTTGCTATTATGGAGGAGCAAGACAAGAACTGATCACATATCAAAAGCTCGGATTTCCTCAGGGGAACCCGCCGGCCCAGCTCTGTACCCACATGAGCGTAACTGCTACGGTTTCAGGGTATTTCACAAAGTGTGATGAGTGTGGGATCACCTCCCTCTGACCCACCTGGCATGCCTCACACATCTAGCTCAAGACTTATGGACTCCAGATCTAAGGGGTGGTCCCAGAGACTGCACATTTTAACAAGTTCTCCAGGTGTCTCTTTTGTACATGGACCTTTGAGAACTCCTGCTCTAGCGTTCTGACACCTTCACACTCTCATGATGGATTGAGAGAATTCAAATTACACACCTTGATCTGAATGGGTGCCTTTGGCCAGAAAGCTGCAAAGACAGAACCTCTGCAGTCTCAGGGGGCTGACAGTCTCAGGGTCCCACCCCACACAAGACTGAAATAATGGCACGAACAGAGCCAGGGAGCTTATTCAAGACTGAAACTCTTCTCAATGGCCATGTTCAGAATCCCCTTGACAAGGAAAGAAAAGGGACCAATTCTAATTGATTACTTTGTGCCAAGCCTTTGTAAGGATCTCAGGAGTGTCTCTGGTCACAAAGGCAGTCTGCACAGGGTACAAGTGAAATGGGAGCGTTCCCATATCCCCCTGGCAGGATGTGTGACAGGGTTGTGGCTCGCTCCTTCGGTCCTCCCACTGCTCAAACCCCTAGGGGGGGCTTGCAGATGGGCAGGTGCTGAGGACATGGGGACTGCCTCTGGGTTCCAGCCTCACAGCTGCATCTAGGGGTGGGTGTCTATGAACTCCCAAAGCCCAGTGGCGTGTGTTACAGTGTGCTCATTCAGCTTTGCATTCTGCAGACAGCTTGTGTGTTAATCAGCTCAACAGACCCTAGGCTTACTTTATCACAAGGGCAGGGGACTAGTGTGATAGCCTTCTGTAACCCAAGTTCTTGCCCAGCACACTGGAAGAATCAGATCACATGCGGGCTGGGAGGATGAGTGCAAAGGGTTATTGAGTGACAGGTGTCGTTCTCAGCAAGATGATGGGGAGCTGGAAGCGGGGGATAGAGTGGGAAGGTGGTTTTCCCCTGGAGTTGGGCCACCCAATGGCAAGTCTTTTCTCTGACCACTCCCAGCTGAACTCCCCTTGGCATCCAGACATCCTTCCTCTTCTCTCTTTCTCTGCCACGTTGTTCCACCACTGCTGTTCTGGTTCTGACCTTCAGCCGCTTGTGGGTGTGGCTACTAAGATCTTGAGTTGATACGGGGCCAGGACGGGGGGTGTGGCAGGCCAAAAGGCAACTTTTTGGGTGTGAAAACAGAAATGCCTGTCCTCACTTAGAGCCATAGGTCTTCAGGTTTGAGAGTAGGGCCTTTGTCCCGCCTGGGTACCACCTGGGAACCACCCTCTTCTACCCAGTATTTCCCTGTCTCCGGTCTGTATCACAAGTCTTCAAGTGTTTCTAAGAACTAGACGGCACGATGCCTCAGGGCCTTTGCACATGCTTTCCCAGCTCTTTCTCCCACACTTTGCCTGTCTGCCTCCTTCTCGTGCTTTGGTTTTCAACTAAAAGTTGCCTTCCTGGAGTGATCCCTGCTCCCCATCACAATCACCCCTCTGATACCCCTTACCACAGCACCCCACTTGTTCTTCATATTACACATCACAATGTATAATTATTCAGTTTTGTTTCCCCGTTTATTATCTCTCTATAAGCTTCATGAGGGTACCCAATGCCCATGAGCTTGACTCCCATCATATCTCTCACATGTGTGCCTTGCACAGTGCCAGACAGAGAGCAGGAACACAAACATCTTTTGGGAATTTTTTTTTTTTTTTTTTGGAAATAGAGTCTCACTGTGTCACCCAGGCTGGAGTGCAGTGGTGTGATCCAGGCTCACTGCAACCTCCACCTCCCGGGTTCAAGCGACTCTCCTGCCTCAGCCTCCCGAGTAGCTGGGACTACAGGTGCCTGTCATCACACCCAGCTGACTTTTTGTATTTTGGGTAGAGATGGGGTTTCACCATGTTAACCAGGATGGTCTTGATCTCATGACCTCATGATCCGCCTGCCTCGGCCTCCCAAAGTGCTGGGATTACAGGCGTGAGCCACTGCGCTCAGCCCCAGAAAATTTCAAATATTCAAATTAACATGAGGAAATTCGAGCTTCAGCAAGGCTGAACAAGCTTCTTGCCTGCAGAAATCCCCACAGCCTATAAAATAGACATATGAACAGTGTGTCAACGAGAGGGAAATAATAGGGTACGCAGCGGCCTCAAAACACTGTGGCCTCAAATTTATGTGGCCACAGAACAGTGTTTTGTTTTGTTTCCGTGGCATCTTTCTTTCCATGGGGACATGTCATGCATCTCATGTCCCGAGGAACATTCTTCAGAAAACATTGCTTCAAAGAGTATCACACGGAAGGTGCCCGAGGGTGACAGTCTGCAGCCGCCAGTTCTCCCGCGAGGGAAAGGGGGCATCCTCTGCAGCTCTGCCAGCAACCCTGGTAAACGTCTCCTCTCAAACACCAGGCAGCCGTCTTGGAGAGCTGTCACGTCCTACTTACCAACAACCATTGAGCATTTCTTTAAGGTTTAGAAAAAAGGGGGGGAAAAAGATAAATACTTTCCCATTCTCTGAACTAATGTCAAATGACCAGGAAACGTTGGCTCTGGGAGCTCAAGCCACAGAACAAAGTAGCATTTCATCTTCCTCGACTGACAGCTCAATTTCAGCAGCTGCCAGGGAGGGTGGGCAAGGCCCCACCAGAGCCAATCACAAACATCACCATTTACATTGAGATCCCTTTGATAGCGCTCTCTACAGATGGCAGGCTTAGAATTAGCCTTAAAGCAAAGCAAAGCCTCATTAATATGACCAGGGCTCCCCTGCAGACCAAACGTACGTAACCACAAGAGGGAAGTGTGTTCCTTAATTAACATGTGTGTTCATATTTCCTCAATATAAATTCTAACAGGCTGGCTTAGGCATAAACCACAGTAGTAGAATATATGAAGAGGGCGATTTTTTTGTTTCGTTTTGTTTTTTGTTTTTGTTTTTTTTTTTTTTGAGACATAGTCTCACTCTGTTGCCCAGGCTAGAGTGCAGTGGCATGATCTTGGCTCACTGCAACCTCTCCCTCCAGGGTTCAAGCGATTCTCCTGTCTCAGTCTCCTGAGTAGCTGGGATTACAGGCATGCACCACCACAACCGGCTAATTTTGTATTTTTAGTAGAGACGGGGTTTCTCCATATCGGTCAGGCTGGTCTCGAACTCCTGACCTCAGGTGATCTACCCACCTAGGGCTCCCAAAGTGCTGGGATTACAGGCTTGAGCCACCGCACCCAGCTGAGGGAGAGGGTCTTTCTAATGAACCTGTCCAGACTTAGTGAAACACTTCCCCGTCTCTACCCACAACCCTCACTTCAACAGAGCTACACTTAGGGCACATGTTCCAGATTATGGTAACTTGCACAGTCTGTCCAACTATAAGGTTGGTGCAAAAGTAATTGCAGTTTTGCCATTAAAAAAGTAATTGCAAGGCCCAGTTCAGTGGCTTACGCCTGTAATTCCAGCACTTTGGGAGGCTGAGGCAGGTGGATCACCTGAGGTCAGGAGTTCAAGTTCAGCCTGGCCAAGATGGCGAAACTCCGTCTCTGCTAAAAATACAAAAATTTGCCAGGCCTGGTGGCTCATGCCTGTAGTCCTAGCTACTCAGGAGGCTGAGGCAGGAGAATGGCTTAAGTCCAGGAGGTGTAGGTTGCAGTTAGCTGAGATCACACCACTGCACTCCAATCGGAGCAACAAGAGTGAGACTCCATCACAAAAATAATAAAAAATAATAATAATAAAAGTAATTGCAAAAACTGAAATTACTTTTGCACTAACCTAATAGTTCCATTCTATCCACTGAATTGAATCCATCAACATCCATAGTGGAGGGTAGCTAGTGCAGGCAAGAGGGGCTCTTGCCCTGTACCCTGAGCGTGAGAGAGCCCCACATGTCACAAAAACACAAAAGAGTACATTTATTAATTAAAGAAAACATGTCTCTTCTGGGATTTGGTTGTCAGACTGACCCAGTGCAGTCTGTGACCATAAACATCCACTCCTAAGACTAACACCATTCAAGCCCCATAGAAATACTCTCTGCATCCTGTCCTGGAATAAGAAAGTGGTCACTTCTAATTGCGCTCAAGGTCTGTGGGTTGTGCCACTGCCCGTGACATTGGAGACAACTGCTCAGAAGGTAGGAAGAATGTGAGTAAGGAAAAAGACAAATGAATTAATTAACTTGTCAAATCCATCATCCACCAGTGTCAAGCATTCATTCCTTTGTTCTCTTTGTTGATCAATTCATAATCCCTGAGACATTTGTGAATAGAGTCTTTAGTGTCTGGGAATAGGCTGCAATACTAACCAATTCATTGGTCTTAAATTTGTGTAAGTGCTGAATCATGGCCCAAAGATGGACATTACATTGGCCCCAAGATGGATATTGAACACAAAACTGTGCACTTTTATTATAGAAACATATGATATCTGATTAAAGTTACTAAAATTAAGTAAAATGGTCAGCTTTATTAAAATGTTAATATACATTCTTATATGGTTTGTATTTTTCCATTTACTCTTGGATACTTTTTAATGTTTTAGAAGAACCTCTTTTGAACATATAGAAAAATAATTTTAATTTTTTTATTTTTAAAACATATAAGTTGCATTTTTACAGAAACATACACCAGTTTTATAACTTTTGCATATAATTATTTTAGGTTTTATGCTTTTAGGTCATTATTGTTAATAGAATATGTAGAAAAAGGCCAGGTATGGTGGCTAATGCCTGTAATCCCAGCACTTCAGGACATCAAGGTGGGCGGATCACTTGAGGTCAGGAGTTCTAGACCAGCCTAGCCAACATGGTGAAACCCCATCTCTACTAAAAATACAAAAATTAATCAGGCATGGTGGTGGGCACCTATAATCCCAGCTACTCGGGAGGCTAAGGCAGAAGAATCACTTGAACCCAGGAGGCGGAGGTTGCAGTGAGCTGAGATCACGCCACTGCACTCCAGCCTGGGCAACAAGAGTAAGACTCTGTCTCAAAAAAAAAAAAAAAAAAAAAACATGGAATAAGAAAATATTGATTATTATAAGACAGGTCTTTTGTATGCCAATTGTCCAGACATCTCTGATCCATCCACAGGATACCCAGACATATGCAAACTATATAGTAGTATACATGTTTTTTCAATATTGTGATATGAGGTTTTACATATATATATATATATATATATATATATATATATGGATAGAACATTCTATCCGATGGTTTTAGCTTAATGCACAGTTTTAAAATATTCAGATATGTAGCATACACCTTTTTTTTTAATATACTTTAAATTCTAGGGTACGTGTGTACAACATGTAGGTTTGATACATATGTATACATGTGCCATGTTGGTGTGCTGCACCCATCAACTCATCATTTACATATTTCTCCTAATGCTATACCTTCCCCAGTCCCTCACCCCCTGACAAGCCCCAGTGTGTGATGTTCCCCACCCTGTGTCCAAGTGATCTCATTGTTCAATTCCCACCTATGAGTGAGAACATGCAGTGTTTGGTTTTCTGTCCTTGTGATAGTTTGCTGAGAACGATGGTTTCCGACTTCATCCATGTCCCTGTAAAGGACATGGACTCATCCCTTTTTATGGCTGCATAGTATTCCATACACCTTCCCTTTTGAATTCTTGCCCCAAGCTGGGGAGGACCTGGAGATGGGTATCAAGATAGGAACGTGCTGACCTTCTCCCTTTTCCTCGTTTCCCAGGGGCTGTACCTGCTCTGAGGTCTGGGGATATGTTTGCTTAGCAGCAGGGACTTCATTATCTGACTGTGATCAGAGCAAAGGGAAGTCATTATTCAACACTGGGTCATAGGATCTTCCCGCTCAGAAGCAGGAAGGCTGGCAGAATAGAGGTTCTCAGTGTGAGTCAGTTTCCAATTTTACTTTACTGGCCAACTTCTCCACGCTTATAAATCAGACGCATACCCTGACCTCCACCCTCTGAGAGTTTGAAATGCCTACGGATGGAGACAAAAGCCAGGCTTCTAACTGCTTCTCTGCCCCTGACTAGCTGTGTGGCTTTAAGTAAAGTTACTAAACTTTCCTGGTCTGCAGTTTTCTCACCTGCAACATGGATTAAAATGTCCTGCACCTCTTGGGCTATGTGAGCATTTAATACAGAAACCTTTGGAAGTCCTCAGCCCAATGCCTGTCATTGAAGAGCTTAATAATTGTGAGCAAATACTACTGGAAAAATAAGGCAGAAACACTCCGTATGTTAGCCCCATAGGAGGCAACATATGATGAAACGCCCAAGGAGGGATGGATAATAAACCACTCTTAGCCCAGGGGAAAAGAATCATCCCCACGGGCTGGGAATCACCAAGCAAGGTTATCTCAGAGAAGCTCCACTCCATTGATGGTGAGGGTTCACTTGCATTAAGTTCTGACCACATACCAGACTGGGCTAAATACATTATCGTAGTTCAATTTCATCGTGACATTACAAGGTCTGTTTTATTATCATGCATATCATTAGATGAGGAAACCAAAGCTTACAAAAGTTTAATGACTCATCCACAGCTAATAATAAAACAGAGCTGAGCATAAAAAGGAATGAGTTCATGTCCTTTGCAGGGACATCGATGAAGCTAGAAGCCATCATTCTCAGCAAACTAACACAGGAACAGAAAACCAAACACTGCAAGCTCTCACTCATAAGTGGGAGGTGAACAACAAGAACACACAGACAGAGAGAGGGGAACATCACCCCCCGGGGCCTGTCGGGGGGTGGGAAGCAAGGACAGGGAGAGTATTAGGACAAATACATAACGCATGCAGGGTTTAAACCTAGATGACGGGTTGATAGGTGAGGCAAACCACCATGGCACCTCTGTAACAAACGTGCACATGTATCCCAGAACTTAAAGTAAAAAAAAAAAAAAAGAAGGCCGGGCGCGGTGGCTCAAGCCTGTAATCCCAGCACTTTGGGAGGCCGAGGCGGGTGGATCACGAGGTCAGGAGATCGAGACCATCCTGGCTAACATGGTGAAACCCCGTCTCTACTAAAAATACAAAAAACTAGCCGGGCGTGGTGGCGGGTGCCTGTAGTCCCAGCTACTCGGAGGCTGAGGCAGGAGAATGGCGTGAACCTGGGAGGCGGAGCTTGCAGTGAGCCGAGATCGCGCCACTGCACTCCAGCCTGGGTGACACAGCGCGAGACTCCGTCTCAAAAAAAAAAAAAAAAAAAAAGAGCTGAGATTTGGACCCAGGCCCATGGGACACACACCAAATCACCATGCTGAAAGCAAGCTGCTAGAGAACAGGCATCACCCCTGATGGAACACAGTCCCAAAGCAGAGAGGATTCAGAGGCACTTTGTAAATCTATTCCTAAATATCCTAAGGAAGCCGGAACTCCCGGGCTGCGGCAGGCAGCACAATTTAGCAGTAACCAGAGAGGCTTGTTGGAATCACCCTCTGCATACACTAGCACCTCCGGCTGTGTCCCGTCCAGCAACCCAGTAGCATCTGGGGCTTCAGGGAGCCTTGCATGTGTATCCCACTCTGGGAAGACCAGCTGCCTCCATGGAGGCTGAAGTGTTCCATAAGTAAGTAACTATAGCACAAATAGCCTCTGTTGAAAACTCAGCCTGGGAGGATAGGGAAGGAAAGTGCTTGCTGGAGGAGGTCAGGGGGTAAGATCTCCAGAGACAGTTACTTATCTCAAACCAGAAGAAAAGCACCTCAACTCTCAAGAGGTTAGAAGAGAAACTGAGGCAAGAGTGTCAGTAGAAAGCTCCCAGCAAGTAAGAACTGGGTAGTGGGTACTTAGGACCCACGGTTGCCTCTGCACAGCTCCCTGAACATTTGATATGCAAGAGACACCCTTTATTACTGAGAGTTATGGGCCAGAAACAAGACAGTTGGATCCTTCTCAAGGCTTAACCTTCCCTTGCCCATCAGCTGTGGTTTCCAAGACTTTGTACGTAGATGTACTGCTTTCTTCAAAGATCAGTCCGGCACTCTGAAATTACATCAGCCCTATGCACCTGGGGTAAAGATGCCCTTTCAAAAATAAAGGTGACAATTCGTTTCTGAAATGAAAGCATGAGTTCTTATTGTTATTGCTGACTTGTTCATTCTCATGTCCTTACTCAGAAAAATAATACAACATTTATCTGAGTCGCCTACCAGAATATAAATGCCACAGGAACATGGAGTTTTGTCTGGCTTACTTGCTTACATACCACAGATGAGACCTGATACGTAGTAGGTACTCAAGAAGCCAATGACAAGCTGGTGATTGAACTGACAACACCGTGTCAATGACTATATTTTTTTAATGTGACAGGTCTGAAATGACAATATCTGGGCATCTGTTTCTGTACAACTCTCTCAGTTCTGGGTCAAGGGATAGCTGACTCCCCTTGCTACTGCCCCCCTGGGCAGCCTCAGCCTTCTCTGGTGGCTGATGGACCCAACAGAGCTGTAATCAGAGCCCAGGGTGGCTCACAACAGCCCCGAAGAATGAGCTGCGTTTCCAGTCCCTTCCATAAGCAACAGTGGTGGGTAAGACAGGGAAACATGGATTCACAGACACTTGGTTTGCTAACAGCAGCTAAACGAAGGCAGGTGCCACGTAGGATCTTGAGATCCTACGGTTCAGTCCTACCCTACACTGTCCTCCAGCCACCTCCTTTAGAAACTTCCTCCACACAGCCCCTCTCTCAACACTGCACAGTTGGTTCTGCAGTGATGCTTGTTTGGAAGATGTGAATTTGTTCCAGGGTAACTGATATATTAGGGAACAATCGGAGCATAACATTTTGCATTTGCTTATGCATGATTTCATCTGTGAGAAACACTAGGTAAACACGGAAAGCTGTAACCAGCTGGGCTGAGATGGTGAGCAATATGCAAAATGCAAGCATGTGTGCACATGGGCGCGCACACACACGCAAACAGCTACCAGCCACCTCAGTTCACTGTGCAGGTCATGAGCCACGCTCATCCACACCTGGGGCTGCAAGAGTCCCTCCGATCTCAGATCACACTGCTTCCACCCTTCCCAGTAACTCACAAACCACATTCTTTCAGACACCCACTTCCACACCAAACTTCAGGTCTATTCCAGGGTGAAATGTGATGTTTATTTTACTAGATATGCATTTCTTAACCACTTAATACATGTTAAAAACTGTGCTACGATTTTTATTAGGTTTCTACCCTTTGTAAACGTCTCACTGATGAAGTTTTTGAATGTTGTGCTCCAACCCAATTTTTCCCATCTGGTTTTACTGTGCAATTCTGCATCGTATAGTGATGTTTAGGAAAATACATGTCATGCTATCGCAGAACTGACTGTATCATCTTCCCCTTTATCACATCTGCCTCTCTAAATATCTTACTCGCTATGTCATTTCCCTCTTCCGAAGTGTTCCCAAGTCTTCATAGCCAATAAATATAACTCTGAAATAGAAAAATTCCTCCTGATCAATGTCATCCACCAGATGACGGCTATTGAGGGTCCTACAGCTTGAAGAAGCAGATCCAGGTACCAGCAGGGGACCCAGGAGAGAAAGCAAACTTCAACCAAGAACAGTCAAGCTCAGACAGTGAGACAGACAGAAGTGCCTGCAGACCAGAGGGAAGGCCCCCAGGCTCTCCCACACGCTGACCACATTTCAGCTCCTTCTCAACAAGTTCGCCACTTGCTCATGGCTGCCTCAGGAACAACCCCCTGCAATGTTCAGGCAGAGGAGGAAGCAAGTGCAACCAGCTGCTCATAGGGTCATCTTTGGAAGCTGGGGTCCTCCAGGAGGATGACTCTTTTCAGGACAGCATCTACAAACCACTGCCTTGTGGCCAGCATAAATTGTCATGAGCTGTATCAGCATCCACAGCCAATAAAATCACCTTTTCTTCATTACTAATAACAGATAATTTTCAGAAACAGCAGAGAGAGGATGTATAATGTAGAGGACTTGTTTTTTGACAGAAGTGCCCCTGTACCCCTTCCATCTTCTTCCTCATCCTTGGCCCCAGCCCTCTCTCACCTCATCCATGGAATGCTCAGGTGTTTTCATGAAGAGAAGTTTCAGTTAAGTGTTTAAGTGTGCCGCCTGATAAGTTTTGACACATACATACATCCATGAACTCTCACCTCACTCAACAGTGAAATATCCACCATTCCCAAAAGTTTATTTGTGCTCCTTTTTAAATTTAGTTTGTTTTTTTTAAATTTTTAATCATTTGGGTACATGGTGTATATATTTATGGGGTAGATGAGATGTTTTGATACAGGCATGCAATGTGAAATAAACATATCATGGAGAATGGGATATCCATCCCCTCAAACATTTATCCTTTGAGTTACAAACCATCCAATTACACTCTTTATGTTATTTTTAAATCTACAATTAAGTTATTATCAACTATAGCCACTGTGTTGTATTATCAAATAGGTGGTCTTATTTATTCTCTCTATTTTTGTGTGTGCTCCTTTTTTAAAATTGCAACTTTTATTTTAGATTCAGGGGGCACATGTGGTACATGTACAGGTTTGTTACGCGGGTATACTGCATGACAATGAAGTTTGGGGTGCGAATGATCCCATCACCCAGGCAGTGATAACAGCACCCAATAGTTAGTTTTTCAGCCCTTCTTCCCTTCTTCCTTTCTCCCCAACCAGTAGTCTCCAATGTCTTTTTTTTTTTTTTTTTTTTCATACGGAGTTTTGCTGTGTCACCTAGGCTGGAGTGCAGTGGCACGATCTCAGCTCACTGCAATCTCCGCCTCCCTGGTTCAAGGGATTCTCCTGTCTCAGCCTCCCAAGTAGCTGGGATTACAGGCACAGTTAATTTTTTGTATTTTTAGTAAAGACAGGGTTTCACCATGTTGGCCAGGCTGATTTGGAACTCCTGATCTCAGGGGATCTGCCTGCCTCAGCCTCCCAAAGTGCTGGGATTACAGGCATGAGCCACCGTGCCCAGCCTATTGTTGCCATCTTCACGTCCATGGGTACCCAATGTTTAGGTCCCACTTATAAATGAGTACATGTAGTATTTGGTTTTCTGTTCCTGCATTAATTTGGTTAGGATAATGGCCTCCAGTTGGATCCATACTGCCGCACAGGACATGATTTTCTGTTGTGTTATGGCTGTGTAATATTCCGTGGTGTATATGCACCACATATCCTTTACTCAAGGCACCATTGATGAATTTGTGCCACTCTGTAATCTTTCCCTCTCATCCTTTCCCACTTCCCACCCTTGTCAACAGGCAACCAATGATCTACTTTCTGTCACTGGAGATTTTCATTTTTTAGAATTCGTATAAATAGCTTTATATAGTATGTAGTCTTTTTTATCTGGCATCTTTCACTGAGCATAAAGCTTTTGCCACTTGCCCATGTTGTTGCATGTATAGATAGGTCATTCCTTTTTACTGCTGAATAGTACTCCATTATACACATGTGCCACAAATTGTTTTCTCCATTCACCTGGATAATAGACATTTGGGTGGTTTCTACTTTTTGGCTCTGATAAGTAAAATCACCATCAATATTCATGCACAAATTGGGCACGTGCTGTCTTTTCTCATGGATAAATACCTCTAGATATGAAATGGCTAGATCACATGACAGGTGCATGTTGAACCAGTTAGGGAACTGTCAAACGGTTTTTTCAAAGTGATTATACCATTTTACACTCTCACAAGCAGTGTATGAGAGCTCCAGTTTCTCTTCAACCTTGCCAAGACTTGATGTGGTCAGTCTTTCTACTTTTAGTCATTCTGAAAGACGTATAATGGTACCTCATTGTGGTCTTAATTTGTATTTCCCTAATGATTAACGGAGTAGCACATGTTTTCATGGATTATTTGCCATGTATATCTAATTTGGTAAAATGTCTGTTCAAATATTTTATCATTGTTTTATTGGGTATTTTCTTATTATTGAGTTTTAAGAGTTCTTTACCCATTCTACATATAAGTCCTTTATCAGATATATAGTTTGCAAATATTTTCTTCAAATATGTTGCTATTCATTCTCTTAACTGTTTTTCAAAGTAGAGTTTTTAATTTTGATGAAGTTCAATTTGCCAATTTTAAAATTTATCCATTTTTAATAGGTCTTGCTTTTGGCGACATATCTAAGAAATTTTTGCCTAACCCAACATCACACAGATTTTTCTATGGTATCTTTAGAAGGTTTACATATTTAGGTTGTATACCTCAGTGTCGGATGCATTCATTTTTAATTTTAATTTCAGTAAATTTTTGTATGTGCCACAAGATATAGATTGGAACTCATTTATTTGCACATGGATGTCCAATTATTTCAGCAACATTTGTTGAAACGATGATTCTACTCCACTGAACTCTCTTTACTGTTCCATTGACCCAAGTATCTATCTTGATGTCCACAGTACACTGTCTTGATTACAACAGCTTTGTAATAAATCTTGAAATCAGATCATGTTAGCCCTCTAACTTTGTTCTTTTTCAAAGCTGCTTTGGTTATTATCGGTCTTTCATTGTCCATATAAACTTCAAAATCAGCTTTGTGAATTTCCACATTGCAAAAAAGCCTAGATGAGACTGTGGTTTGGGTTGCATTGACTCTGTAGATCAATTTGGGAGCACTAACACCTTAACAATATTGAGTCTTCTCTGACTTGTAATCATCTCTCCATTTATTTAGTTCTTCATTTTCTCTTATTAATACTTTGTAATTTTCAGTGTATGAATCATACAAATTTAGTCAGACTTATCCCTATGTATTCTTTTTTCTTTGATTTGATAGTATTATGGATAGTATTTTTTACTTTGATTTCCACTTCTTTATTGTTATTATATAGAAATACAATGGCTTTTTGTATAATTATCTTATTGTTCTGTAATCTCATTAAACTCATAGTTGTTCCCCAAAAAAAGAAAAAGTTTTTAGATCCCATTGGATTGTATAATAGATCTTGCCATCGGTAAATACAGACAGGTCTGTTTTTTCCTTTACTTCCCCGGTTTTATTCATTTCTCCTGCCTTATTATAGTGACTTATTCCACTACAGTGTTGAAAAAAGTGGTAAGAGCAGACATTCTTGTTCCCTATCTTAAACAGGAAGCATTCAGTCTTTCACTATTAAGTATGAAATAGAGATTTTTCATACACATATTTTATCAGATTAATTTCCTTACATTCCTACTTGATGAGAGGTTTTTTTTTTTGAGAATAGATGTTAGATTCTTACATATTTTTTGTGTCCAGAGGTGATCACGTGTTTCTCACTTTTTATTTCTTAATATAATGGATTCTACTGATTATATTTGAATTTTAAACCAACCTAGCATAAACCACCCTTGGCCATGATACATTACCCTTTTTATATATTGTTGTATTTGCTTAGTTAAAATTTTCTTTAGAATTATTTGCATCTATATTCATGACAGATATCGGACTTCAGTTTCCTCTTCTTATAATTTCTGTGTCAGGTTTTGCTATTAGGGCAATACCTGTCTCCTAAAATAATCTTTCCTCTTCAGTTTCCTGAAATAGTTTATATAGAACTGCTATTATTTCTTTCCTAAATATTTGTTAGAATTTAATACTAGGGGCAGGGCATGCTCACGCCTGTAATCCCAGCACTTTGGGAGGCCGAGGTGCTTGGATCACCTGAGGTCAAGGTTTCAAAACCAGCCTGGCCAACATAGTGAAACTCTGTCTCTACTACAAAATACAAAAATTAACCAGGCATGGTGGCAGGTGCCTGTAATCCCAGCTACCAGGGAGGCTGAGGCAGAAGAATCACTTGAACCCAGTAGGCAGAGCTTGCAGTGAGCCAAGAATACTCCACTACACTCCAGCCTGGGAGACACAGCAAGACTCCATCTCAAAAAAAAATTTAATAGTAAGGCCATATATACCTGGATTTGTCTTTGTGGGAAGGTTCTTAACCACCAATTCAATCTCTAAAACTTGATATAGGGTTAATACAGTTGCCTACTTCTTAAATTAGCTTTAGTAGTTTATATCTTCCAAGGAATTTATCTATTTCATTCATTTTGTTAAATTTATGGGCATAAAGTTGTTCACAATATTCCCATATTATCTTTAAAATATAGTTATGCCTTATTTAAGATATAAGTATGTCTTATATGAAGATATATATTTCGTATTTGATATCATTTTTTATCCTGATCATTCTGGCCAGCTGCTTCTCAATTTATTGATCTTCCCAAAGAAGATCAGTTGGTTTTATTGATTTTTCTCTATTGTTTTTCTGTTTTTCATTTCATTAATTTCTCTCTGATCTTTATTTTTTTTTCTGCTTACTTTGTGTTAAATTTGTTCTCTTCATTCTAGTCTCTTAAAGTGAATTTAGAGAACTTTCTTTTTCTCTAATGAGTGCTATAAACATTTCCCTTTTTAACAGTATCCCACAAAATTTTGATATGTTGTTTTATTTTCACTCAATTCAATATAATTTCTAACTTCTCTTTAACCCCTTTCTCCATGCACGAGTTACTCAGTATGTGCTGGTTTCAAAAAACCTGGGGATTTCCCACAGTTCCTTCTGTTGTCAATTTCCAGTTTAATTCCACTGGGACCAAATAACTTACTCTGCAGGACCTGAATCCTTCTGAAATTACTAAGACTGGTTTTTTGGCCCAGAAAATAATTTATTTTACCAAGTAAAATTTGGGTAAATGTTCTGTGTGCACTCAGAAAGAATGTGTAGTCTGTTGTTGGGTGGTGGACTCTGTAAGCTTCAGTTAGGTCAAACTGGTTGGTGACACTGTTCAGGTCTTTTGTATACTTTCTGTCTACTCTCTGTATCAATCGTTGTAAGCAGTGTATTGACATTCAGCCATAATTCTGGATTTGACTCTTTCTCCTTGCAGTTATTTCAGGTTTGGGCTTTCTTTTTGCACTTACACTAGTGTTTTTATTTTTGTTTTGTTGTTTTACTCCCTGTCTTTGCACTTGAATTATTTCTGACCAAAAAATACACCGTCACCCTTATCTTTGTGCCTCTGTAAGTAATCTGTCTTGTTTTGCCCTCTGGATGCCTTTAAGTTTTATATCACTGAGCTTGAACACTTGATTATGACGTGCCATAGAGCACTTTTCTTCGTGTCTCTTCTGCTTGATGTTCATAGAGTTTGTGATTTTCATGAAATGTGGAAAAATTTTAAGCCACTATCTGCAAATATTTTTTCTGTCTCTCCATCTCTCCCATTCCTTTAGGGACTTCATCTACACATACATTAAATTCCTTGAACTTGTTCCAGAGATTACTAATGCTGTTCTCTTTTCTTTTTTTTTTTCATTATTTTTTTCTCCATGTGTTTAATTCTGGACAGTTTCTGTTGCCATGTCACCATGTTCACTAACCTTTTTTGTGTATGGGCAGTGTCTAATCTGCTGTTGATTTCACCCCATGAATTTAAATCTCAAATATCACAGAGTTCTACCTCTAGAGTTTTGATTTGCGTCTTTTTTTGTCTTCCATGTTTCTATTTAATTTTTTAAACATGTCCTTCTCTGTTACTTCTAACATTTTTGACAGTTCTAAATTAATTCCAACTAATACATGTTTCTCCTCATTTTAGGTTGTATTTTCATGCTTCTTTGCAACTTGTTTGGGCTTGATATTATGGCATTCTAATAAATACCCTTGACCTTTTTTCTGGGATGCAGTTAAGTTACTTGAAAACAGTGTGATCCCTTTATGTCTTATTTTTAATATTTGTTAGCTGGGACTAGAGCCATGTTTAGTCTATAACTAATTATTCCCCACTCCTGAGGCACGAGCCTTCTGAGTGCTCTACCCAATGTCTTATAAACTATGAGGCTGTCTACTCTGGCTGGTGGAACTTGGCACTATTCTCAGCCATGACTGAGCACCAGGTACTGGTCCTTCTAATCCTTATGGGCAGCTCTTAAAATAATTTCTAACTGCTGAATTATGTTCTCTGGAATGGGTCATTGAGTGAACACTGAACCTTATGGGACCTTGCCTTATTAATGAGTATGGATGGTAAAGTATCAAATCATAGAACCTACAAAGAAATCAAGCATAATTTTTGCCTTCTTACTTGAAAACTCATGAAATTAGTATTTCAAACTGACAGTTTTCATTCTCCTTGCTAAAAATCGATGCAACTCTAAATAACAGTGGAAGTGTTGAGTGGTCTTTTTGTTTACTTAAAATCCATCCTTTCATTGTTTTACTATATTGAAATGCAAGGTAGATGTATTCAGTAAAATCAATAACTGTGGCCGGACACTGTGGCTCATGCCTGTAAACCCAGCACTTTGGGAGGCCGCCGTGGGCAAATCACAAGGTCAAGTGTTCGAGACCAGCCTGGTCAATATGGTGAAACCCTGTCTCTACTTAAAAAAAAAAAAAAAAAAATTAGCCAAGCATGGTGGTGCATGCCTGTAATCCAAGCTACACAGGAGGCTGACGTAAGAGAATTGCTTGAACCCAGGAGGCAGAGGTTGCAGTGAGCTGAGATCATGCCACTGCACTCCAGCCTGGGCGACAGAGCAAGACTCTGTCTCAAAAAAAAAAAAAAAAAAAAAGATCAATATCTGTGTTATTAAATTGAAATGACTATAAGCAATTCATGAGTGGGCATAGAAGGGGAGGTGGAATTAAGCTATACAGACTCGATTACTCTTGACAGACATCCCATGCTCTGGACCTGACAGCTACCATCACATCCATAAATCTAGAAGAAGATAAACCCTCAAGAGGCTGTTTTCTTTGGCCAGTTTAAAGAAAATCAGTATATATTTTGATCACAACTAAACAGTTCCTTTAAATAGGCCCCTGGTGATGGTGCACCAAAATCTCAGAAATGACCACTAAAGAAATTATTCATGTAACTAAAAACCACCTGTCCCCCAAAAAACTACTGAAATAAAATTTTAAAAAATTAAACAGGCCCCTGATGTGAACAGCAATGCTTTCCATAGAATAGCCAACTAAGAGAAGAATAACCAAGCCTATCCTTTCAATTACAATTTTGTTTTAGCTAAAATACAACACTTTGTTTAAATAGTTTTAAAAATTAAATAAGTAATTAGAGTAAGATATAAGGATACTGTGACAGGAAAATAAATCTCAGGGCCTCCAAATCACTAAACTAAAGGGAAAAGTCAAGCTGGGAACTGCTCAGGGCCAACCTGCCTCCCATTCTACTCAAAGTCTTCCCTCTGCTCACTGAGATAAATGCATATCTGATTGCCTCCTTTGGAAAGACTAATCAGAAACTCAAGAGGACGCAACCCTTTGTCTCTCACCTACCAGTGACCTGGAACCCCCCTCCCTGCTTGTGTTGTCCTGCCTTTCCAGAAGGAACCAACGTACATCTTACCTGTATTAATTGATGTCTCACGTCTCCCTAAAATAAGTAAAACCAGGCTGTGCCCTGACTAACTTGGGCACATGTCATGAAGACCTCCTGAGGCTGTGTCATGGGCATGTGTTCTCAACCTTGACAAAATAAACTTTCTAAATTAACTGAGACCTCTCTCAGATTTTCAGGTTCACAATACAAAGCAATAGAGCAAGATACATAGTAAAATTCAATGCTTTATTCTCTACTCCAGTGCTTCTTATCTTAAACACACACATCAATCACCCAGAGCTCTTCTTAAAAATGCAGACTCATGCCGGGCAGGTGGCTCACGCCTATAATCCCAGCACTTTGGGAGGCCCAGGCAGGGGGATCACTTGAGGCCAGGAGTTCGAGACCAGCCTGGCTGACATGGTGAAACCCCATCTCTACTAGAAATACAAAAATTAGCCAGGCGTGGTAGCATGTGCCTGTAGTTCCAGTGACTCAGGAGGCTGAGGTGGGAAAATCACTTGAATCAGGGAGGTGGAGGTTGCAGTGAGCCGAGATCACACCACTGCACTCCAGCCTGGGTGACAGAGCAAGACTCTGTCTAAAAACATAAAATAAAATTTTAAAAATTGCAGATTCAGATTTAGATTCAGTGTAATTAGGATGGAGCTGGGATTCTGCACTCCAAAAAGCTCCAGGTGATTCTGACGCTGCTAGTCCACAGACCATACTTTTAGTAGCAAAGACCTAGGGTGTTTTTAACAAGTCGGAGTCCATGATGTCCATGCCAGAGATTCGTATTCAATATATCTGAGATCAGACCCAGAAATCTGGACTTTTAACAAACCCTTCAGGTGATTCTGACACAGGCAGTTCATGAGCCACGATTTCAGAAATACCACTGAAGCTCCGTTACTGTGGACTTCCCTGGGTTATACTAAACCACTTCTTTCAAATTCGACTAAATTTCACCATAGAAAAATATGTAACATTCCTCAAACTTAGTTTGGGAACACTAAGAGTTAATCGGTGTGCCACACATCAGACCAACCAACAAATGAAAATTCTGTGGTCAAGTAAGTGAGAAATATTGGCTACTTTATCCCGCTCTTGATATTTCATAATATACATAATCTCTCTATGCCAATTTTTTTCCAAACATATATGAACATGTAATCTTCTACTTCCCGTCTTTAAAGGATAGCTATTAACAACCTGCAAGCTACAGCCAATAATTTGGAGAATTCTATGCTCAAAGGTATAAACAAACTGATATGTCAGCAGTGCCACATGGTGTCTAAGACCCCAGATCCCTTTGATTTTACGAAAGGCTTCAGCTTCCTTTGTTTTTCTGTTCAATACCCTCGCTTTTTAATATCTTCATTCTTAACTGTCTCTTACCTTTAGAAAAAGAACTGTCTTCGATCCAAGAAGATTGGCAGAAATCAGAACAGAAGAAAAAGGAATGCAAAAATCTTGGTTAAATGCTAAAATGTACTTTTTCCAATCAAAAATAATTTTACCCTGTCAAAGCCAAAACCCTCCTTGAAACATGCATAAAATACTTGTTTACCTCTTAAATGTTAAATTCCTACTTCTCTTGTGACCAAAATAAAGTCATTTTAAAGATTTCATGTCACTCTTCCAATTTAAATCCAACTTTCCAAGATAATAATGCTTAAAAAATGTATATATTTAAGCAGAATTCGAGGTTTCATTTTCGTTTCTTTTGTATGGCCCAACATGAGAACCCAATGGTGTGGGGGAGGGAGAGGAAAAATGGGAAAAAATTCTCAAAATCTCTCACATTTACAAATTAACTGTTCCCATCGCTCCCTTGGTTTTTGTTGTTGTTGTCATTTTGTTTTGTTTTGTTTTGTCTTTTGGGATTTTTTTGAGACAGAGTCTCACTCTGTCACCCAAGCTGGAGTGCAGTGGTACGATCTTCTCTCACTACAACCTCTGCCTCCCGGGTTCAAGTGGTTATCCTGCCTCAGCCTCCCGAGTAGCTGGGATTACAAGTGTGGGCCACCACACCCGGCTAACTTTGTATTTTTAGTAGAGATGGGGTTTTGCCATGTTGGCCAGGCTGGTCTTGAATTCCTGACCTCAAGTGAGCCACCCTCCTCAGCCTCCAAAAGTGCTGGGATTACAGGCATGAGCCATCATACCTGGCCCCATCACTCCCTTGGAACAAGGTTTAAAAACAAACGAGTAGAGACACACGGTGATTCCCCTCCGTTCCCGTGAAGCCCCAGCCTCCCATGCACTTTGTAGTTCCGGGGACCTGACCTGGACCCATTCTCTCCCAGCACTTCCTACACTTGCCCTGAACCAAGCACCTGGAAACCCAGGTGTCTGAGGATTACACACCCTCAGAAAGACACAAGAGAATCTGACAGGCAGGTCTTGTCTGTCATCAGAAGCATTTCAAAAATCAACATACATCTCCCAACCTCTTTTTCAAGGACCCTCCTAAAGCCATCTGTGTGTGGGAGCCGTGCTGCTATGGCTTTCACATGATTGGCTCTGGTGAGCCCTCTCCCAGCAGTTACCCTGGATGTAGGAATTGTGCAAGGTGTCAGAATCAAAATGGAGCCACTAGCCAAGGAAGGTGGATCATGAGGTCAGGAGATGGAGAACACCCTGGCTAACACAGTGAAATCCTGTCTCTACTAAAAATACAAAAAAATTAGCTGGGCATGGCGGTGTGTGCCTGTAGTCCCAGCTACTTGAGAGGCTAAGGGCAGGAGAAATATTTGAACCCGGGAAGGTGGAGGTTGCAGTGAGCCAAGATCATGCCACTGCACTCCAGCCTGGGCAACAAGGGTGAGACTCTGTTTTTTTTAAAAAAAAAAAAAAGAAGAAGAAGAAATAGAAAAAAAAAGGAAAAGAAATGAAAAAATTTAAGAAATAAAGCCAGGAAAGGCCAGGAAGAGAGCATTCTGATGTATAAATGCCTGATAACAAAAACTATCACAAAAGACTCCTCAAAAAACACAACCTTGCACAAAGGCCATTGCAACTTTACCCCAACAAACACTTCTGTGAACACACCTGCCTAGTAACTGCCTGTCCAACCTCAAGCCAGTGTTACCCTTGTTTATTGATCCTTAAAACACGTAATCCTCCTTGTTTTTCCTTTAAAAGCCTTAGTCTTCTTTGACCTCCCTGAATAGTAGTTTATTACGGCATGCATAGTCCCATGGCAATGCCATATTCCAAAATAAATATTTTCTTTTAGAAAGCCTCTCTCTGTTATTTTGGTGGATGCCATTTTCATTACCTCCATGTTAAAGCTAAGAAAACCAAGGCTCAAAGGGGCTTATTGACTTTTTCAATGTCAAGTATAAGAGGCGGCGTTTGGATCCATATTGATCTGACAACTTCGGGGTCTTGGCCTCTTTGCTCTATGTCTCCACACCCTGCCCCTAGAGCACAGACCTTCTGATTACCGATGTCTCCTGAATGTCCCTGCTCAAGTCAACCACAGCTTTGTGCCTATGGGTTCAGGATATGACTGCTCTGGGGCTCCAGGCTCGTGTGTCACCAAAGATGTGGAGAAATTCACGGTATCTCTGTGGCTCTTATCCTGACCTTATTATCTGGGAGTCACAGCTCTTAGTGAGTATGGAAAAACTGTATAACTCTTGTGGGAGGTAGAATAATGGCCTCCAAAAAAATACCCACAGCTTAATCTCCAGAATCTGTGAATATGTTACCTTATGTGGCAAAATGGACTTTGCAGATTAAAAGACATAGATCTTGAAAGAAGGAGATTACCTGGGATTATACAAGTGAGCTCAATCTAATTGCATGAGTTCTTAAAAGCAGAGAGCACCTTTCTCAGCTGGCTCTGAGAAAAGTCAAAGAAATGATACATGAGAAAGATTCAACCAGCCATCACTGGCTTTGAAGATGGAGGCAGGAGGTTACAAGCCAAGGACTACAATGGCTTCTCCAGGCTGAGAACAACCTTCAGTTTACAGCCAGCAATAAAACAGGCAGCTCAGTCCTACAACCACAAGGAAGTGATTTCTGCCAACAACACATATAAGCAAAGACACAGATTCCCCTCTCCAGCCTCCAGTAAGGAAGTTCTGCAAACACCTTGATTTCAACCCACTAAGACCCATGCCAGATGTCTGGCCTACATAACTATAAAATAATAAACTTTTTGTTGGCATAAGTCACTAAATGTGTGGTAGTTTGACACAGCAGCAATAGAAAACTAACACATATGTTGGTTCCTAGAAGCGACGTGCTGCTGTAACAAACATCTAAAAACGTGGAATTGGCTTTGGAATTGGGCAATAGGTAGTGACTAAAAGAATTTTGAGCATCATGACAGCAGAAGCTGAGATCACCTTGAACAGATTGTTAACATATACATGAACATTAAAGATGCTGCTGGTGAGGGCTCAGAAGGAAGTAAGATTATAGAAAAGCCTAAACTGCCTTAGGGAATACCTAAATCAACATGAACAGGCAGAAAGCAGAAGTACGAGAAACATGGACAATAAGGATGCTTCCAGTGAGTACTCAAAAGGAAGTGGGAAACCTGTTATTTAAAACCGGGGAGAAGATGACCCTTGTTATGCAGTGACAGAAAGCTTAGCAGAGTGTGTTCTGCAGCTTTGTGGAAGGAAAAACATGTAAGCAATTTAAACCCAGCCCAATTTTCCAGCAAGCCAGATGCCCATAGAATGGAAGCTTGAGAAACCTACATTTGCGCAGTACAGGTACAGATGCACCTGCTGTCTGCTGACCAACTCCTCCCTTCCTTACCCCTCCCTAATTCATGTTTTCCCACACATATTACAATGAGATGTTACATCCCTCATTCGACCACCTGCTCCCTGTTGACCAATTCCTCTTCC
The DNA here is from genome assembly GCF_049350105.2 of Macaca mulatta. Classification (NCBI taxonomy): domain Eukaryota; kingdom Metazoa; phylum Chordata; class Mammalia; order Primates; family Cercopithecidae; genus Macaca; species Macaca mulatta. Next base: position 6,815,143 of record NC_133425.1, on the reverse strand, counting down.
TTGTTCCATTTCTCTTCTCTGCTATATAAACTCCTAACATTAGTGGGAGTTGGAGGCGAATTTGAGGCTTGCCTCCCATCTATGCAGCTGACATCACCCGTAACAAACCCTTCGTCCCTGGAAATACTCGTTGTCTCCATGATTGGCTTTCTGTATGATGCGCAATAAGACCTAGACAGGGCCAGGAGTGCTGGCTCACGTCTGTAATCCCAGCTCTTTGGGAGGCCAAGGCAGACAGATCACCTGAGGTCAGGAGTTCAAGACCAGCCTGACCAACCACGGTGAAACCCCATCTCTACCAAAAATGCAAAAATTAGCCAGGTGTGGTGGCAGGCACCTGTAATCCCAGCTACTTGACAGGCTGAGGCAGGAGAATCACTTGAACCCAGGAGGCAGAGGTTGCCGTGAGTCAAGATCATGCTACTGCACTCCAGTCTGGGCAATACAGCAAGACTCCATCTCAATCAATCAATCAATCAATCAATCAATAGACCTAGACAAGAGATTTCCAAGTAAAGCGCTGAAATAGCAGCCTTGTGTTTTCATGATACCTATAGGAAAAATATGAGAGGAGAGAAATAACTTGAGGTAGGAAGTGTTAAATAAAAAAGAAAAAAAAAAAAAAAAAAAAAAAAACAGGGCTTGATGATTTGGGAACTTCTCAGCCTACCCGGTAGGCAAAAAATACTAAAACTAAGAGATTCCCTGTCAGGAAAGAGGGCTAGAGAAAAATTTCAGAGTGTGGCTGTACAACCTTTCACTGATTTATCAGAAAGACCAAAACTTCAGAGTATCCAGTCAACAAAAAGGCTCTTTGAAGTGTCAAAGGGTGTGACTGTTAGAGTAGGCCCCTCTTCAGCCATCTCAGCAGTAGCCCAAATTAGATATTAATCTCAGAAATGTCTGTGGACAAATCTTTGGTCAAATGTGGTGAAACCTGGTGACATACATAAGAGATTCACAAAGTTCTTGAGGATGTTATACCAGCAGAAACACTGTCACTTGGCCTGATAGGGAAACAGAAAATACAAAATGAAAGGAGACTCTTGGTCTTCCCAAATTCTACAATCAAGAAACAGACTGAAACAAATCAGTTGCAAAACACATGCTACCTTTCATTAAAAAAGGAAGCAAGACCCAGAGGGAAGAGCTGTGAGCCCAGAAGTTAGAGCTGCAAAACAGAGGATTATTCCTAGGGCTGGAAACTGTAGGGAATTTTCCCAGCTGGATTTGTAAATTTCTTGGGACTGGGGACTGCTTTTCACCTCGCGTTTTCTTCCACTTGGAATCAGAATGCCTATCATTTTTATTTTGTGCCTATCCCACCCACTATTACATTTTAGAACCTGATAACTTGTGTCTTGAGTTTCACAGACTTACAATTGGAAAGGAACTGGGCCCCAGGATGGACCATACTCCCACCCACTTCCACACCAAATGTGGATACTGTAGATGAGCTGATGATACTCAAGTGAGATTTTGAAGTTGATGAGCTGTTCATTACAGCAGACACTGGCCACATGCAGCTACTGAGCACTTGAAATGTGGCTACTGTGACTAAAGAACTAGATGTTTAATTTTAGTTAATTTTAGTTAATTTTTTCAAATATAAGTAGCTGCACATGTCTATCAGCTACTGTTTTGGTCAATGCACCTCTATAAAATTTTTTGTCTCTCCCCAGTAGGATGTAAGCCCCATGAGGATAGTTATTTTTATCTGTTTTCTTCATTGTGATTTCCTAAGCATGCAGAACTGGCTCACAGCAAGCCTTTGGTAAATATTTTCTGAATGAATGGATGACTGTCTATTCCTCTATTCTGAAAATTGGTCATTTTATATGGCCACCCGTATCTGTAGCATCTTCCTTGTGTTTAATAAATTCCCTACTATGTGTGTGATAGTTAATGTTAGGTGTCAACTTGATTGGATTGCCTAAGGTAACTCAGGATTCTTAGATCTAAGGATGCCTACATAGCTGGTGAAGTATTGTTTCTGGGTGTGTCTGTGAGGGTGTTGCCAGGGAAGTTAACACATGTCAGTGGACTGGGAAAGGAAGACCCACCCTCAGTGTGAGTGGGCACCATCTAATCGGATGCCAGCATACTAGAACAAAGCAGGTGGAAGAAGCTAGGATAAGCTGGCTTGCTGAGTCATGTGGCTTTCATCTTTCTCCTGTGCTGGATGCTTCCAGCCCTTCCACATCAGATACTCCAGGTTCTTCGACCTTTTGACTCTTAGACTTACACCAGTGGTTTGCTGGGGGCTCTTGAGCCTTCCACCACAGACTGAAGGCTGCAGTGTTGGCTTCCCTACTTTTGAGGCATTTGGACTCGCACTGAGCCACTATTGGCTTCCTTCTTCCATAGGTTGAAGACAGCCTATTGGGGGACTTCACTTTCTGATCGTATGAGTCAATTCTCCTTAATAAACTCCCTTTCATGTATACATATATCCTATTAGTTCTGTCCCTCTGGAGAACTCTAATACAGTATATGATTTGGTAGATGAAAAACCCCAACACCCACCACTGAAGCTGAAATTACCCAATTTCCCCTTTCCCAGCCACCCTTGCAGCTATGACACAGGCACCTGACTAGGCTCAGTCAATCAGACACACCCACACCAGATTGTGAATTGAGAGCTGGTGCACAAAGCAGCAGGGACTGGCAGTTGGCAGCAGCAGATGTGGCCAGTCCCCATGGCAACCACATCCTCCCAGACTTGGCTCAGTGGTGTGATTTGGGGACACTGACCCTAGCAACACAGCCTCTGATTGTGTGGGCTTCTCATCACCATCTCAGCAATTTCTACTCTCCTTAAATTACCCTTAGTCACTTTCTGTTGCTTGCACCTTAGAATTCTGACCAACACCCCTGCCCACCTCTCTTTGGGAGAAGGTCATCCAGCTCCATATCAAAGCCACACCGTAAACCAAATCCAACCTACCAATGGTACAGGCCACATCACACTCAGGGAGCCAGTCACTTTGGTGGCTTCAGAATTTCCCCAGTAACGTTAAAACACACTCCACATGGTCGTTTTTACAAGACTGATTAATCTAATTGATTCCCAGAATGAGGATGTTTGAGAACCCAGTTATTTTAAAATCAATCTTCATCAGGAGTTGATAATATCTCATCCATGCTGAGATGTCTACTGGGGTCCAGGAGGGATTTCAGCCAAGCCTCTGCTTGAAGTCGTCATGGAGTCTGCTCAGACTTTAAATGTTCCTTGCCTCTCTGTAACACACACAAGCACTCATACCACCATCAGAAAAAAAATGTGTGTTCAAGCCAGAAACCCCTCTCAGTGTACCTGTAGCTCATCACCCCTTCCCCAGTGATGAAACTACCCACACTGAAGGATAAATCTTATCTCTGCCATCAAGGATATTTATTGGGGGCACATTTCCTTTTGAAACTAGCCCAGCACATATCATAAGCCCTATTAAAACATGACGCTTGTTCCTCAAAGCATTAGAGTTCAATTTCTGCAATATCACTTGTATGAATTGCCTTTGTGCACAAACTCAAAAAGTCCCCAGCCCATAGCCTGCATAAAGAGTATTTACAGGCCGGGTGCGGTGGCTCACGCCTGTAATCCCAGCACTTTGGGAGGCCGAGGCGGGCAGATCACGAGGTCAGGAGATCAAGACCATCCTGGCGAACACGGTGAAACCCCATCTCTACTAAAAATACAAAAAAATTAGCCAGGCGTGGTGGTGGGTGCCTATAGTCCCAGCTTCTCGGGAGGCTGAGGCGGGAGAATGGCCTGAACCCGGAGGGCGGCGGAGATTGCAGTGAGCCGAGATCGCGCCACTGCACTCCAGCCTGGGCGACAGAACGAGACTCCGTTTCAAAAAAAAAAGAGTATTTACAAACCAAAATACGTTCTTACCCTCTTCTTTGATGCCTTCTCCCACCTGTTATGACGGATAACTTCTCTTGCCCTAATTTCCTCTGCTTCACTTTTACAGGCAAAACAAGAAAAATTCTGAAGCTAATATATATGAAGCTTCCTCTAATGCATTCTCATATACCTCATTGCAATGCTTTTGAAAATTAGGGGGATATAATTTATTTTATATGCTTTAGCCCCCTCGGTATTACTATAAAGATTTAGGAAGCATTTTAAAATCACTAATGTGAGATCTCCACCCTAGGCCATCTCTATCAGGGTCTCCAGGCAGAAAGGGAAGGAGAAGGGTCTGTTGAGAAGCTTGGAATACATTGCACAGACTTCACAACTCTGCCCACAGCTATGCCTGCCTGCCCCACAACCCACCACCCCAGTTCACCCCAATCCAGGAGGGGCAGGATGAACGAAGATTCCTGGGTGAAGCCACTTTTCATAAAGCACTGATCTCGGCCTGGGTGTGAGCCAGCAACCTCAGAGCACAGCATTGAAAAACGTGGTCAACTGCTAGAATCTTAAGCAAAGAACCTCTGTCTTTGCCACAATTCATTTATTCATCCATTCACCTAATAACCCAGTGTTGCTCTGTGCTGTACTTTATAGATTTAGAGACTAACCGAAATGATATGACACTGTCCATTCTCTAAAACCCTGCCCCTTAAACTTTAATATGCATCTGACTCACCAGGGGATCTTGTGAAATGCAGGTTCTGATCAGTGAGTCTGGGTCAGAGCCTAAGATTCTGCATCTCTAAGAAACTTCACGTGGTAGTGATGCGGTATTCTACACATTGAGCCAAAAAGCCCAAATGAGCTTATTAGCTAGAACAATGGTCTCAAGTGAGGGCGATTTTGCTCCCCAGAAATGTCTGGCAAAGTCTAGTTGTCACAACTAGAGGAAGAAGGTGTTACTGGAAGATAATGGATAGAGGCCCTGGGTGCTGCTCAACATCCTACAAGGCACAAGACAACCCCACCCATGACCAAAAATTTTCCACACCACCCCCGCTGCCACATCAACAGTGTTGAGGTTGGGAAGCCCTGATCAAGAAGAACTTGACCAGCCAGGCATGGTGGCTAACGCCTGTAATCCCACCACTTTGAGAGGCCGAGGTGGACAGTCACTTGAGGTCAGGAGTTCAAGATCAGCCTGGCCAACAAGGTGAAACTCCATCTCTGCTAAAAATACAAAAATTAGCCAGAAATGGTGGTGGGTGCTCCTCAAGAGGCTAAGGCAGGAGATGCTTGAACTCAGGAGGCAGAGGTTGCAATGAGCTATAATCGCGCCATTGCACTTCAGCCTCTGTGACAGAGCAAGACTCCATCTCAAAAAAATAAACAGAAATTTCAGAAAAAAAAAAAGAAAGAAGAAGAAGAAATTCCTGACATGTCATGTCCCTGTGACCTATCTACCTCCACCACTGGAAATGAGACTTAACAGAAGCTAAACACTTAATGGGCTCTTGCTATGTGCCAGGCACTGCTTTGAGTACCTTAAACACATTGATGCACTTAATCCTCATGGCAATGCTTTAAGGCACGGGGTATTGCTAATCCTATTACACAGATGAGAAAACTGAGACTCGCAGACATTAAGACACAGTCCCAAGGTCCCCCGGTCAGGATGTAGCAGAGCCAAAGCTCAAACACATTTTTTCAACAAAGTCCCTCATTATTGCCCCAAGCTGAAAGGTACTTAACAAATAAAGAGTGAACTTAAAGAAAGAAGCTAGTTCTGTCAACCCCATTTCTGAGCCTTTGTGAGTTAACAATATGGACAAATGGTAATCAAAATTGGCCATGGAACCCCAGCCTCAATTTTCCAGGATTTAACGATGTGAAGTGCCCCTGTCTGCTGCAAGATACGTGCTCCTTCCCACCTCCGTCCCTTTGCTGGAGCCACAGCCCACCCCAGAAAGCCTGTGGTGGGCTAATGAACAGCTCCTCTGAGCATGCTCTGGCTCAAATCCTCCTCTGAGCACGCCCTAAAGTACTCCTCCCACCTTCCCGGACCACCTGGACTGGAAGCCAAGATGGGTGGATCACTTGAGGTCAGGAGTTCGAGAACACCATGGCTAACATGGTGAAACCCTTTTTCTACTAAAAATACAAAAAATTAGCCAGGCATGGTGGCACACGCCTGTAATCCCAGCTACTTGAGAGGCTGAGGCAGGAGAATGGCTTAAATTCGGGAGGTGGAGAATGCAGTGAGCTGAAATTGCACCATTGCACTCCAGCTTGAGCAACAAGAGCAAAACTCCGTTTCAAAAAAAAAAAAATACAAAAATGAGCCAAGCATGGTGGTGCATGCCTGTAATCCCAGCTACTTGGGAGACTGAGGCAGGAGAATTGCTTGAACTTGGGATGCAGAGGTTTCAGTGAACTGAGATCGTACCACTACGCTCCAGCCTAGGCAACAAAGGGAGACCTTCTCTCAAATAAAAATAAAAATAAGACACTGGCTATACTGGATTGGAGTCCACCTCCTCCAGCATGATATTATCTTAACTAATTATATCAGAACAATCCAATTTTCTCACATTCTAAGACAGCTGCTGTCCTAAGACTTCAACATATGAATTTGGGAGGGGACAAAATTCAACCCATAACAAAGTCACATACCCTCAGGCAGGTAAATAATGATCACTCCCATTTTATAGATGGGGCAAGTAAGACGGAGAAAGGTTAAGTACTTTGCACACAGTTGCACAGCCTGAGAGTCCTCTATTAATGTGACTTGTGCTAAGGAGGAAGATCTTATCAGCACTAATGAGAGAGAAAGCAGGTCTTGGCACAAGCAAGAGGTCCAAGAAGGGAGAGAGCCAGTGGTTACTCCACTGCATGCAACTAGATGAGAACCAGGTTTGTGGGTAACAGGAAATTAGAGAATTGGTGGCCAGACACAGTGGCTCATGCCTGTAGTCCCAACACTTTGGGAGGCCAAGGCAGGGGGATCATTTGAGGTGAGGAGTTCAAGACCAGCTTGACCAACATGGTGAAACCCCATCTCTACTAAAAATACAAAAATTAGCCAAGGATGGTGATGCATACCTAGAGTCCCAGCTACTCAGGAAGCTGAGGCAGGAGAATCACTTACAACCTGGGAGGTGGAGGCTACTGTGAGCCAGGATCGCACCACTGCACTCCAGCCTGGGTGACCGACACAGCGAGACTCAATCAAAAGAAGAAGGGAAGGAAAGGGGAGGGGAGGGAAGAGGAGGGGAGGGGAGGGGAGGGGAGGGGAGGGGAGGGGAGGGGAGGGGTAGGGGAGGGGAGGGGAGGGGTGGGGGAGGGGAAGGCAGGGGTGGATAGGGGGAAGGGAAGGGAGGAGTGGGTAGGGGGAGGGGAAGGGAGGAGTGGGCGAGGGGAGGGGAGGGGAGTGAGGGGAGGGGAGGGGAGGGGAGGAGAGAATTGGGGATCCAGCAAGAAGAACCCAAAAAAAAAAAAAAAGAAAGATCTGTGGGGGGAATATGCAGGACCACAGATGACTTTGACCTATAATGCCATTGTCCCCTTTAGGCAGTAAGGGCCAGATAGACAACAACATGGTCTGCTCTATGTTCAGATGTAGCCCCAGTGCCAAGCACAGAGTTAACACAACGTAAATGTGCAATACATAGTCCTAAGATGAATGGTGTGCCTTTAAAAATGGGTATTCCAAACCCAGATCTACTGAGTCACAATCTCTAGAGTAGAGGACAGAAATCTGCAGGTCCCACATTCCCCCACGGAAAACTGGTAGCCACCGTAGCTTCAGCGCCTGATAAGAAGAACGCCCCTCTGGATCATCATCAAGGAAGCTCACAGGAATGTCTCGAGCTGGGGAACCTTAGGACCCAGAAGTACAGCTCTGGGCATATAGACAGTATTTAGACACTCTGAAATCATGAATTATTTAATCAGAGAAATAGGTCCTCCAGGACAACTAAATCCATGCAGTAAATAGGTGTTTGGATGTTCAGCACCCATTAGTGATGTGTAATGACTAGGAGGGTGCTATTACGTGCTCTGAGGGGCTGTTTAAACATCCTGACAGGCAATTCACACTAATAAAATTTCTGATAAACGCAGAAGTCACTGTGAGTGCTCTCCAGGGAGCCTCCATGCTTTACAATTAAACAGATATCTAATATTTTCTTAGAGTGGCCCACTTTGTTACCTAGGGTATCCAAGACAAAAACCCAAAGGTCCACGATGATGGGCTGTCATTTAGGAGGCCTCTCAAAGATCGTCCCTTAGATGCAAGGTACAAGGATTTCAGAAGCGATCTGGAGCTACTTAGAGGGCTTAAATCTCCCGTAGCCATTTCCTAAGTCTGCAGCTCAAGCACAAACCCCAAAAAACTATCCTAACCCCTACCCTCCAATGGGAAGACAGGGAGGAGGAAGGGTAATAATGTACAGGTTAATTCGAGGCATCACCAGCTGCTATAACAAACAAGCCCCTACATATTTAGTGGCTCAAACATAGAAAATTACTTCTTGTTCATATAAAAAAACTTCGAAACAGTTGTTCTAGATCACAGAGGAGCTCTTTTCATCCTGCTTCCAACTTCCCAATGCCATCCTCAATATGTGGCTTCTAAGATTGCCATCCTCACCTGCATTAAGCCAGCAGAAGAGAAACAGCATGGAGGATGCTCTACCAGGGAGGAGTCTAGGGACTCCATTTCCCAGTGTTCCTTGCAGGTAGGTGTCACATGACTGGGTTCTGGCCAATACATTGTGAGCAGAAGCATTGGCGTCTAGTTCTGGACCAAAGAAAAGGAAAAAGAGGTGCTGAACAGTGAGCCTGGCTCTCCCACACTCATATACCTATTTAACCTAACACAGAGCATCACAGGGAACTGAATAACAAACATGGCAATAGTAATGACAGCAAAATTAATAACAATGATGATAAAAATAATAATAAGTGGACATTTCTGAGGTCCTCACCCAGCACGTATGCACTCTGATTTGGGGATCATTCTCTCTCCTTTTTTGGGACAAATTGGTTCTAATGGAACTGTCTCCCCTTGAAACCAGGAGATGGAGTCATGTGACCCACACCCAAACAAAGTACCTCATTGTCTTGCCCATGGCAGCCAGTGGTTCAGAAATGGGCACGTGGTCTAAACTACACTAATCAGAAGTCATAAGCCTCACCCTGGTGCTTTCCAATGCCATTCCCAACATGTGTCTTCTAAGATTGCCATTCTCACCTGCATTAAGCCAGATGGAGAGAAACAGCACAGAGGACGCCGTATGGGGGAGGAGTCTAGGGACTCCATTTCCCAGTGGTCCTTTCAGGTAGGTGTCCTTGTGCGCAAGCAGCTTCCTTGTGGGCAAGCTGTTGGTAAACTGCACATGATCACATGGCTCTGGTACGCCCAGGGCCCATCGCAGGACCTCATAATCAAGACAATGCAGCAGAAATCAAAGAGGAGAAGAAAGAAGTACTCAATCTGGCCAAGCCTCAAGCCTTCATCTTGCACCAGCTTTTCCAATACATCATCACCTAATTCTTTCCAAAGACTGGTGAGAGTTGGGTTTCTGTCATTATTGAAATAGTGCCACTGACACGTGGCACCGTCCCAAGCACTGTGCTGAACGCTTCACACTCATTAATTCCTTTAAACCTCCCAGAAATCCCAGGAAGGACCATTGCTGTCATCACTCCCATTTCGCGTAAGAGGAAACCAAGGCTTCGAGAGGCGAGCAGATGTGCCCAAGGTCACACAAACAACCAGCAGTAGATTCCCATGCAAGCAGTCTTCAAAACTCACACTCCTATGCACAATAACACACTTGCTGCCTACAAACACGTTATGGATGCTAGTATTTGCCAGGCAGTCGGTCACGCACTTTACAGAATGTAAGTGGATGCTGGTTGGGGGAGAGGGGCACAGCAGGGGGGTTAGGTGTTCAAACTCTGCAACGTAACAGACCTGGGCTGGGATGCCAGCCTGTTTCATTGCCTGTGTGTCCTTGGGAAAATTACGTAGCCTCTCTGAGCATCATAAAAGGGAGTGGAAGCCACACGTGGTGGCTCACACCTATAATCCCAGTATTTTGGGAGGCTGAGGTGGGCGGATCTCTTCAGGCCAGGAGTTCGAGACCAGCCTGATCAACATGGTGAATCCCCATCTCTACTAACAATACAAAAATTAGCTGGATATGGTGGCACACGCCTTTAATCCCAGGTACTTGGGAGGCTGAAGCATGAGAATCACTTGATGCCGGGAAGCAGAGGTTGCAGTGAGATGAGATTGTGCCATTGCACTCCAGCCTGGGCAGTAGAGTGAGGCTGTGTTTCACATAATAATAATAATAAAGGGAGTGGAAACAGTTTCTGTTGCTTAGGGTTGCTGTCAGGGCATGAAACATCCTGGAAACCAGGGGAAACTAAAGCTTCCTTCCACAAGGATAACTATGAAGTTAACCCATGAACATCAGGGAAGAGACAAGCAAAATCACTCTCGAGACAGAGGCCTGAGCCGCCAAGGAGGCTGAGAAAATAAAAGAGAGGGGCTGGCGGTGGCTACCTATGCACTGCCTGGGGGTCGACATGTTTCACCTGTGACTGCCCATCCGCCCCTGGGACCACAGACCAGACTATCCCAGCCTTGACACCAGCTGCCTTCTCCCTGCAGCCACGCTCCTAAGTAGCTTCACACGATGATTTGGCTTATAGTGATGCTTGCCTTCAGGTAAAGAGGCACTAGCCTTGGATGTTTGTATATTACTGTACATTAATATTAAAAAGTTGCCACTTGGTGCATGCAGCAACAGGGCGCTTTGTTAGAGGGAACTGCTGTGTTAAGAGTGTGGGCTCTAGGCTGGGCACAGTGGCTCACCCCTGTAATCCCAACACTTTGGGAGGCCAAGGCGGGTGGATCACCTGAGGTCAGGAGTTCAAGATCAGCCTGGCCAACATGGTGAAACCCTGTCTGTACTAAAAGTACAAAAATTAGCAGCGCGTGGTGGTATACACCTGTAATCGCAGCTACTCAGCAGGCTGAGGCAGGAGAATTGCTTTCACCTGAGAGGTGGAAAAATGCAGGGAGCCAAGATGACACCACTGCACTCCAGCCTGGGCGACAGAGCAAGATTTGGTCTCAAAAAAATAAAAAAGAAAAACCGTGTGAGCTCTAGAGCCAGCCTATGTGGGTGTGAGTCTGAGCTCTGCCCACCCTGTGTGACCTTGGATAAACCACTCACCTTCTCTGCGTCTGTTTCCCCCACTATAAAATCAGAGTAATAACACAACCCAGCTCACAGAGCTGTTGTGTAAAACAAAAGGGAGGATTCCTATAAAACTCTTGGAAGCACTAAATAAATGTCAGGCGTAATTATTACTCCCTATGTCTTCTCAACGGAGGAACGATGATGAGACCAAGTTCCTGACCCTGCAAAGATGAAGACTGGACCCTAAGCCACGCTGACAGCTCTCTCTGACAAGCCACTCTTCCCTGGGAGCATCACAATCCTCTTTCCGTTTATTCAGTCAACACATCTACTGAGGAGACCTGTGTTAGACACCAGTGGAGCAGTGTTGAGAAAGAAGAAATTGTTTGCCCTAATGAATGTTGAGTTCTGTTGGGGAAGACGGACATTCATCAAATAATCACACAAACAACTTTAAAAGGACAAAGTAGATAAGGTGCTTATTAGAAATGCACCCAGTGGGGTAGGAGGAGAGGGTATGGTGGGGGACTTGTGGGGCTGGGAAGTTAGAGAAGGCTCCCCTGAATGAATAGCACAAGCTTTTAAATCTGAATGATGAATAGGGGCCGGGCGTGGTGGCTCACGCCTGTAATCCCAGCACTGTGGGAGGCCGAGATAGGCAGATCACTTGAGGTCAGCAGTTCGAGACCAGCCTGGCCAACGTGGTGAAACTCTGGCTCTACTAAAAGCACAAAAATTAGCCAGTCATGGTGGCACGCATCTGTAATCCCGGCTACTCAGAAGGCTGAGGCAGGAGAATTGCTGGAACCCAGGAAGCAGAGGTTGCAGTGACCCAAGATCGCACGACTGCACTCTAGCCTGGGAGACAGAGCGAGACTCTGTCTCAAAAAACAAAAAACAGAAAACAAAAAACAAAAAAACCTACTATTCAACTCAGCAGTCCCACTACTGGGTACTACTGCGTATTAACCCAAAGGAATACAAATCATTCTATTATAAAGACACACGCACACATATGTTCACTGCAGCACTACTCACAAATTCAGACATTTTTAAGTGATTTACTGGGCTTGCCCTCCCAAAAGAATTTTAATAGAAGAATCTCTCGAGGGCAATGCTTCACCCAAAAGAATAATGGTTTAATGGGAAGGGGAGAAGTTTCAGAGCATGGTCTCCCTCCAGTAACACCCCACGGAGATGTGTCCACACTCTCCAGAGATACTCTGGTTTGCACATAGAACACAGATTCTCAGGAAGTCAAAAAGCTCGGCTCTGCTTCAGCTCTAGGGGATCGCCCATCTCACATTTAGTTTTCTTTACATAGGTTCTCCCAGAGTGTGTCTTCATTGCATCCTGTGAGGCTGGCGGAAGGAATCTGACACTTTCTCAACCACAAACCCTTTAAATTGCAAACAGCACAATTGATGAGGTGCTGGTGAATCATCTAGCTTTGACTGAGTGGGATGTTTAAAGACCATTTGTCTTGTCCTGGGCCAAGAGGAGGCAAGGGCTGGGGGAGCATGCGGAGGGGCTCTCAACCTTCCGGTCCGTCCCTGTGCAGCAGAACCAGGATGGATACAACAGCCCCTCCATGCTGCCCCAAGGACACCTGGTCCTCCATGGGCCTCTGCGGCTTGTTCTCTCCCTACTTCTAAATCCTCTCCCCACCTTGGAGGCAGTAAGAGGAAATGTGATGAAAAAGAGTATAGACATTTCTCAAAAAATTGAAGACAGAACTACCACTTGAGCCAGCAACTCCACTACTGGGTAGTTTTCCAGAGGAAAGGAAATCAGTGTATCAAGTTTTTGTTTGTTTCTGTTTGTTTGTTTGTTTGTAGGTTTTAGACAGGGTCTCACTTTGTCATCCAGGCTGGAGTGCAGCAGCACGATCATGGCTCACTGCAGTCTCAACCACCGTGGGCTCAGGTGATCCTCCTGCTTCAGCCTCCCTTGTAGCTGGGACCAAGGGTACTCACCACCACACCTGGCTAATTTTTGTATTTTTTGTAAAGACAGGGTTTCACCATCTTGTCCAGGCTGGTCTCAAACTCCTAGGCTCAAGTGATCCAACTGCCTCGGCTTCCCAAAGTGCTGGAATTACAGGCATGAGCCACCGTGCCCGGCTAGAAATTGGTACATGGTACATCAAAGGGACACCTGTCCCCTCCCACGTTTTGGTGTTTTGTTTTGTTTTGTTTTTTGAAATGGAGTCTTGCTCTGTCACCCAGGCTGGAGTGCAGTGGCGTGTTCTTGGCTCACTACAATCTCCGCCTCCCAGGTTCAAGCAATCCTCCTGCTTCAGCCTCCCGAGTAGCTGGGATTACAGGCATGCACCACCACACCCGGCTAATTTTTGTACTTTTTTTTTTTTTTTTTTTTTTTTTGAGACGGAGTCTCGCTCTGTCACCTGGGCTGGAGTGCAGTGGCCAGATCTCAGCTCACTGCAAGCTCCACCTCCCAGGTTTACGCCATTCTCCTGCCTCAGCCTCCCAAGTAGCAAGTAGCTGGGACTACAGGTGCCCGCCACCTCGCCTGGCTAGTTTTTTTTTGTATTTTTTAGTAGAGATGGGATTTCAACATATTGGCCAGGCTGGTCTCGAACTCCTGACCTAGTGATATGCCCACCACAGCCTCCCAAAGTGCTGGGATTACAGGCGTGAGTCACTGTGCCCAGCCCCCGTCATGTTTTTTGCAGCACTTTATTCACAATAGCCTAGATATAGAATCAACCTCAGTGTCCATCAATGGATGAATGAATATAGAAAATGTGATATAGATACATGATGGAATGCTATTCAGCCATAAAAAAAAAAATGGAATCCTGTCATTTTAGCAGTGGGAAAAGAACTGGACATCATTATGTTCAGTGAAATAAGCCAGGCACAGAAAGACAAACATGACACGTTCTCACTCCTATGTCAAAGCTACAGCAACTCATCTCATGGAGGTGGAGAGCAGAATCATAGATACCAGAGATGGGGAAAGTTGTTTCAGGGTGAGGGGGAGTGGAGAGATGAGAGACACTGGTTCATGGGTACAAACAGAGAAGGAATAAGATCTCATATTCCATAGCATAGTAGAGTGACTATAGTTAAGAATGTACTGTATATCTCAAAATAGCTACAAGAGAGGATGTGAAAGGTTTCCAACACATCAAAATAATAACTGTTTGAGATACCCCATCCTGATCACCGTACATCCTATGCATGTAACAAAATATTACATGTCCTTAAATATGTGCAAATACTATGTATCAATTTAAAAATGTGGCTTCCTAAACAGATGCTCCACTGTTTCCACAATGCTCCCCATGCCTTATGTATGTATGCAACATGCTTTATGCACATCACAACACCGAGATGGGTTCTACTATGAGACCCATTTTACAGATGAACAAACAGAGGCTCAAAGAGGTACACAGACTTGTCCATGGCCATGCAATAAAAAAGTAGAAGAGTTGAGATTTGAACCTAGATCTTAATTCCTCCATGGGTTTAACCCTTCAAAATGGAGAGGAGCTGAGCTTACTCCTTAAAAGTGAATGAAGGACCACGAGCTTACTCCAGAGAGCCTGGCTGCCTCCAGCATGTGGTCACATATTCACTCAAGAAACATTTCCGGAACCCCAGTTGGATCCCAGGTGCTGGGAATACAGAGATGAGGAAGTCACAGCCCCTGTGTGTCTTACAGCCTAGTAAGTATTTTCCCTACCCAGCCTCCTCTGTAATCTGACTCCTCCAGGCCATCCCCATGTCCATCCATCCATCTCAACATGTTCTGGGCACTCATGACTTGTCAGGTTCTGGTAAAATGCTAGGGATATGAAGAGGAATAAGATGTGAACTTCCCAGGATGAGAGACATGTTGGAGAAGGACAGCATTGCAGTGCAGTTTGAAATGAGATGCATACCTGGGGGTATTGTGTGAACAGGAGATGATGGTCCCTAACCAAGTCTTGGACTCAGAAATAACTCCCAGGGAGATCTGTAGCGGACCTGATTGCTTAAAAACCCAGAGGCAAGTTTCTCGTCCATGATGGCAGAGCCCCAATTGCCTTCTGCTGTCCACCTGTCCCCTGTGACTCTGGGAAATTCTCATCTGCAGGAGTCAATCATGGTGGCCTCACTCACTGACCAAAGCAATAGGTTTATAGATAGGTTCGTTGACAGGTTCGGGTCAATGAGACATTGGGGAGACGGGGGATACAAAAAGAGATATGTGCCAGAGGCTTTTAAGAAATGATTTGGGATCCTAAAATCAGATGTAAAAGACTGGAATGATCTTTTTCCCTTTTTTATTTCCCCAGCAAAAGTTGTTGAGTCTTCATGAATTGCATGGACCTGGGGCAAAACTTGTGCAAACTTGAGAGGCCTCCCTTGAGAAAGCACTGGGCATGCCAGCTGGAAAGATAAGGAGTTGGGGAACCTCGTGGTGACATTAAACCTCTGCGTCAACCAGCTCTGTGACTCCTCGTCTCAGCGAGGAAAGCTTTCAGCTGCAAAGGTTGGAAAGCCAGACTGCAATCACCCAGACAGATAGGGGCTTATTTTTCTCATAAAATAAGAGTTCCAGAGGTTAGGGGGTGGTTCAGTATATTCTTGATCTCTATTAATCTCTATTAACCTAATAGATGTCCCCCAAATCTCCCTGGACTTTAACAATATGCTTTTCTCACTCAAGGGACACACAGGCTGCAGTTGGCTGTGGCTCTCGTCATGTAACTCCAGGACCCGGACTGAAGGAGCAGACCCCACATGGGCAATGCCAATTCTACCCAGAGAAGGAAACTTGATCAAAGAGGCCAAGTCTAAGCACACAACTGCATTTAGACTTCTGTTCAGATAACCACACTGTCATCTCTGCTCACATTCTATCGGACAAAATTACACAACCTAAGTCTGACAATGAAGAGGGGAAGTATGTTCCTCCTACAGATAAGTTCTGCAAGCCATATGGCGAGATGAGCATGTACAGTCCCTTTTCAGAAGAGGGAGCAAATAGATGTGATCAAGAATATAGTCTACCACATAGCCTTTCCCTCAACATCACAAGATGGTTTCTGTAGCTCTAGTCATTGCATCCCAGTCCCAGCAGAAGGATACAGGAAGGGAGAGAGTCATGAAAACGTTTTCCCAGAAACCCCAGAGCAGTTTCATTTCCAGTTCATCAGCCAGATGTAGATCACATGGACAGCCAAGTCTGAATGGTGGCTGAGAAGACAGGGGTTGAGTTAGCCATCTAAATGAGTCAGCTGTACCACTCTGCCTCTTGGTTGCTTGTTATGTAAAATAATAAATTTCCTTATTGTTGGACTTCAAGCCATTTCAAGTTGAGATTCCTACCACCTGAAGATGAAAATTTTCTAATGGGTAAGAATTCCAAAATCTTTATTTCAGCCAACAAGATCGTAAGTGAAACAGCCCCACACTCTCCGTTTCCTGTCTTCTCTCGTTCATTCATCTCTCTCCAGCCACAATAGCTTCTTCCTCTTTCCCCTCTGGGGTTACATGCAAGTAGTTCCCCTCCCTGGAATGCTGCTCCCACGTTCTTTAAATGCTTCCATCACATCCTGTACCTCTGCTTCATCACACATCCTGCATCATGTAGTTATATGTTTATTAGTTTACTCCTTTAACATCCACTTCCAATAGACTGGAATCTCCCTGAGGACAGGAGATGTATCTACCTTGCTCACCACTATAACTGTAGCACTTATTCATCACAGTAAATGGCTTCAAGTAGGGGCTCAATAAAGAATTATTGAATGAATGAATGCATTCGTGAATAAATGAGAGAGATGGGCCTCTAGCTAAGTTTTAAAGAAAAAACAGGGCACTAAGCTCTCAGGGAACAAGTTGCCCAGGCTGCCTTATCCATAAATAAAAAGTCTAGAGTATTTAACAGCCATTTTTTTCTGAGACACCATCTCACTCTATCATTCAGTCTAGAGTGCAGGGAGACAATCTTGGTTCACTGCAGCCTCGACCTTCTGGGCTCAAGCAATCTTCTTGCCTCAGCCTCCAGTGTAGCTCAAACGACAGGTATACACCACCACACCTGGATAATGTTTTTTTTATTTTTTGTAGAGATAAGGTCTCCTTTGGTTGCCCAGGCTGATCTCAAACTCCTGGGTTCAAGTGATCCTTCCATCTCAGCCTCCCAGAGCACTGGGATTACAGGCATGAGCCACCATATCCAGGTCACCCTACTTTAACAAATGAAGTATGGATGAGCATACCTTCTTCCTACCACATTACCCGCTAATGATAAAAGGGAGCACTTACAGATCCCCCATCTCAGAGAAAGTTAGTCAGGATAGTAAAATTACTGCCCCAGGGCATGAAAAACCACCATGCTAGCATGGGAGCCCAAATATTCTACTTGCGAACTCGCTGGCACTCAAAACTTGCCAATTTCACCACTTTATTAGTTTGCTAGAGTTGCCACCACAAAGTGTCACAGCCTCGGTGGCTTAAACAACAGAAATTTATTTCTCTCACAATTCTGGAGGCTTGGAGTTTGAGATCAAGATGTCCACAAGGTTTTCTTTTGGAGCCTCTCTCCTTCGCCTGAAGATGGCTGTCTTCTCCCCGTGCCACAGGGTTCTCCTTCTGTACATTCGTGTTCTCATCTCCTCTTCTTACAGCAGCAGCAGTCAGGTTGGATGAGGGCCATCCACCCACCTTAGTTACCTCTTCAAAGGTCTTATCTCCAAATACAGTCACATTCTGATGTCCCCCAGGTGTTAGAACCTCAACATATGAATGTGTGGGAGTGGGGGTAGGGGGGTAGGGATGCAGTTCAACTCATAACAGCCATCATCTTGAATTTGTCATTTTCAAAGCATTTTCACATACTCTGTCTTCTGTGTTCCTTACGTTTGTGCCTCATGCAGGACAGGGACCTTCACTTCACAGTGGAGGACGTCAAGAGATAAAAGGACTCTCTAGAGTTGCACCTTTGGAGAGGAATGGAGGTAGAACCAGAACCCACTAATCTGAACCACTAATCCAGGACTGGTCCTGGACCTCTAACATGGATATATCCTTGCAGGTTTATGGATTTCCTCTCATTTTCTTAAAATTTTAATTCCTTTACATTTTAATTTCATAGGTAATCAATCTACTCTAAATGAACACTTGCATTTTTTGTATCACTGGTTGACCCACTTAATTAGTTTGTCCTTCAGCATGCTTGAGCACATGTGGTTGTGTTTACAATCTCCTTGTTGCCAAGTAGTAAAACCCGAATAGTCTTGAGCTGATGGGAAAAAGCAGAGGGGATCCTGACACATCAGTGATGAAGGGCAATGGTAAGGTAAAAAAAAAAAAAAAAAAATGTCGCTTTGGAGAGTAAAAATGGTGGAAGAATGGGGCTCTCATGTGGCAAACAGTTGACCAGGCTCATCTAACTCAAAAGAACCCACACTCCAGCAGTCAGTACTCAATGCACTTTACGAGAAGTGATTTAGTTTCAACCAAGGAACATCATCCATCACATTAAATTAATGTTTCTAATTTGGATTTTATTGGTTTTGTAGGTCTGTTTGCATTTAATTTATAAATTTGTTTTAGTTTTGCAGCTGCATGAAAGCAACAAGCATAAGGCATTTATAGGTTGTTTTATGTTTGCGCTCTTTAAATAATATTAATTTAAGTTTAACATTAGTTTTGAATAATTTAAGTCAATGCTGGGGATCCATGAGAAACTTTTTTCCCAGTAAAAGCCACTACACACACACACACACAGTGGCTTTTACACATTTTATAAATATACACATATACATGTAAAAGGTGTAAAAGCCAGTATACGTACGTGTGTGTGTGTATGTATATATATATGTAAAATAGTCAATTTTGAGAAATGCTACACTATATATCTAGCACCACTCTCTAGTTCTTGAGCTCTTGGATATGAATTACAATGTGAAGTGAAAGTAAACGAGGGAAGAAAGAACAGTACTTCTTTGTCTACTTCTGATCTGGATGGTTCCTCATTCCCTTAATGAGTTTGTAGAAAGTCCAATATATTGGAGATGCCAAGTATTATTTCCTCAACCACACATCTGAGGAAACTCACCCTGTCCAAACCCTGGTAGAGATCAAACCACCATTCACAGTGGACTGGACCAGGGTTGGACAATTGTACAAATGTGGTCCAATAAAATTCTCTCTTCTGGGATTTCAGAATTAGTACATTCAGAGACTGAGCCAAAAAGCAATTGGAAGCCAAGCTGAAAAGTCCCACAGACTCAGAGAAGAGACTACCATCTGGAAAAGTCATCAAGGGCTGGACAAGGGTAGATGAATAAACAGGGAAAGCGTATAGTGAAATGACAGTGAAGTAGCTGAGCAGAAAAACAGGAATGGTAGTCCACACAGACCCTGAGAAGGGGCCTGAAACAATTCTGTGCAATTCCACTGACTTCCCAGATCCACATCCAGGCTCTGGAGACCTACTGTGAGATACACCAATCTCCTTTCAACAAACCCCTTTGACTTGAGCTAGCCTGATGGAGTTTCTGCTCCTGGTGACCACAACATCCTCTTTCTGACCATCCACTTGCCTCTTACTATAAGCCTCCAACCACTGGAGGTCTTCTAAAAGCCATTTCATAGTTATTTTTATAATCCTGTATGTACCAACTTGCCCAGCAGACTTTTGATTAAAAAAAAAAAAAACAGAAAGAAAAAAAGTTAGGAGAAGAGTTGTATTAGTTCGTTCTCACACTGCTATTAAGAAATACCTGAGACTGGGGAATTTATAAAGAAAAGAGGTTTAATTGATTAACAGTTCTGCATGGCTGGGGATGCTGCAGGAAACTTAAAACCATAGCAAAAGGAGTCTCTTCATAGGGCAGGAGAAGAGAGAAGAATGAGTACCGAGCAAAAGGAGAAAAGTCCCTTGTAAAACCATCAGATCTCATGAGAACTCATTATCACGGGAACAGCATGGAAAAAACCCACCCCCATGACTCAATTACCTTTCAATGGGTCCTGCCCATGACATGTGGGGATTATGGAAACTATAATTCAAGATGAGATTTGGGTGGAAATACCACAAAACCATATCAGGAATCAAGATTTATTGAGTGCCTACTACAATTAAAAAAGAATCACTGTCTTGAATAAGTAGTTCATGTACATAATCATACTTAATTCTCACTATTCTTCTGAAATGTGGACATTATTAAGCTTATTAAACAATACAGAAACCAAGACTCAGAGAGGTCAAGTAACTTATGCAAGGTCAACAACAAGGAAGGAATGGAATATAAGAGGTGATGGGAGACAAGAAATAATGTAAGACAGGAAGTCATAGAAGACAGAAAATAATGGGAGACAGGAAGTGAGAGAGACAGGAAGCTATGGGGCACAGGAAGTGATGGGAGACAGGAAGTGATAGGAGATAGGAAGTGATGGGAGATAGGAAATAATTGGAGACAGAAAGTGATGGGAGACAGGAAGTGACAGAAAATAAGTTGATCTGATTTTACAGCCTATTCATTTCCCATCAAGCTTGACTCCCTTTGGAGGAGTGGCATCTTTGTCTCTGGACCAGACACAGGACTCAGAATGCCACCAAGCTTAATCGATGCTCTTGGCTGACCATTCCCAGCCAGAAGTAGGAATACTCACTGTACTAGGACTAGTTACCTTGGGAAACAGTTGAGAGGGAGGCAATATTGTGGCTAAGCTCCTGGGCTCAAATCTGCTCTGGTGTTCTCTGATTTGGTGGCGCTATTCTGGGCCTCTATTTCTTCATTTACAAAATTAAAATATGAATAGACTACCTCATTGGGTTACTGTGAGGATTAGGTGAGAAAAATGCACACAAAAGGACCTAGCGCTGTGCCTGAGAATCTACTTAGGGAGCCTTAGGCATCATTTCCTGCCCTCTTAGAAGGCTGAATGGCATGGCAATTTTCAAGAGGCAGCAAGCCCCACCAGTCTTGATACTTTCCAAAGCTTCTCTGCAGCAGAACTTGCCATAATTCCCCCAAACTATTGGATATTGATTTTTAGCAAGAATAACTTTAGATGAATCTCATTTTTAGCAGCAACTACTTCAAACTGACCCAAATTGATCAGGAATAACGATTTTCCATTAGGTAGTAATTAAGGAAATACATCTTCCCATATCTCAATTAAAACAGCCTCCGTTTTGCAAAGGTAGAAGCTGTTGATTTGATTTTAGTGCCTGAGGAACCATTTTGTTAGACAAGGAGATTAATAAGATAGAAGGCTCCTGGGAGGACAAAACACCTCTTCACAAACGACCTGTCCCCTCTCAGAGACTAGATTCCAAGCTGGGTTCCTTTCCTGGACTTCATCCAGGCACCTGTAGCTGACAGTGAGGTGGGGGCTTTGCAGCAGGTGCTGGGGCCTCCCCAGAGTGCCGACAGCTACAGGAAAAGGTGCCAAAAACTTCTCTACCCACACCACTTGCCCACATGGAGCTGACAGTAGCCACAGGCCACCTAATACAATCTGGATGTTTGTCCTCTCAAAATACCATGTTGAAATGTAATCCCCGGTGTTGAGGTGGGAGGTGTTTGGGTCATGCAGGCTGAGCCCTCATGGATGCCTTGTTGCCCTCTCTGCTGTAATGAATGAGTTCTTGTTCTGTAAGTTCATTAGAGAGTTGGTTGTTAAAGAGTCTGGGACCTCGCTCCTCCCTCTCTCACCATGTAACATTCCTGCGTTCCCTTCACCTTCCACCATAAGTAAAAGCCCCCTAAGGTCCTGACCAAAAGCAGACACTGGGGCCATGCTTCTGCAGAACCATGAGCCAAATAAACCTCTTTTCTTTATAAATTACCCAGAATCAGGTATTCCTTTATAGTCATACAAAATGAACTAAAATACTTCCTGAAAGGCAGAACTATGTTCTTTTTTTTTCTTCTCCCTTCTCTTCTTCCCCCTCTCCCTCTTCTAATTCCCCCTCTTCCCCTTCCTCCTTCCCTCCTCCTCCTCCTTCTGCTCCTCCTCCTCTTTCTTCTTCTTTTGCTGTGGACATCATTGTCATTTCAATGTGAGCTTCCTATGGGCAGAGATGTGGATCTGTTTTATTTGCTGATATAGTCTCAGCACCTAAAACAGTGCCTGACTGTGGGAGGCCGACAGCGTGAATGGCCCCATCTCCCTGTCCCTTCCTGTACCCACACTATGCCTTCTGCCTTGTCACTCATGGTTCCTCTCACTAAAGAGGCCAGTCTTACTGCCCTTTCCCCTTAAATCTGGGTTGGCCTTATGATGTGCTTTGTCCAGGAGAAGGCAGCAGAAAGGAAAACTCATCATTCTGGGCCAAGACCTCCAAACCTTACACCTTGCTACTTCCTTTCTCACTCTTCTGCCATCATCATGAGAAACACAAGCCCAGATGAGCCTGTCTGTCCCAGGACATGGATGAGAGACATGGTGACAGAGCCACACTGCCCTGGCCATTCTAGCTGAAGCCATCCACGCTCAGCCAACAGTAGACCCTCAGACATACAAGGGCGCCTAGTCAAGCCAGCAGGATCGCCAGCTGACCCACAAACTTGTGAGATAATCTGATGCTTGCTGCTTTGAACCACAAAGTTTTGGGGTAGTTTATTACCTAATGTGATTAGACAACAAGTCACTAATATACTAGCATATCCATATGAATTCATAGCTTCAATCCATTAAATACATACTAAACACCAGGTATCCGGGTAAATAATTTATAGACTTGACAAAGCCTGCTTTAACATGTTGGTATTTTATTCATCATGAAATTCACTTCATTCATTTTGTCCTTTTAAAATATTGAATTAATATATTATTTACCTCAATTACTGATTTTTGGCATCCCCTTAAATTTTGCACCACTCACTCGTGTCACATTATTTCTAGCCCTAATGATCACATTTATTCCTTATAAAAACAAATCCATCAAAAAAAACTAGGGCCCAGATGAAGCTGGCACAATTTGAGCAACAAAATAAATAATGTAGTATTGGATTGTAACTCAAAGCACACGATAAATATCCATGAGTCCCATCGCAATGTAAATAAATGATTGAATAAATAAACAAGTGTGGGGGAATAAACAAACATCCCATAGAGAAAAATTCCAAATAATTTATGTAGATACTCCTCCATCAATGAAAGGAAACAAAAATCCCCACTCCTCAAATGTGAGCTGCTCCTACTGACTTCCTCCCAAAGAGCACAGAACGAAGACGTGGGTGTGGTGTGTGAAGAGCAACTTTACAGCAGAGGAACCTGACAAACACAGCTTCAGGCAGGTGGTCAAGGCCAAGGTTAACAGCGATAGGCATGTCGGTAGTTGGCACCCTTGATATGACATGATGAAAGGGGTACTTTATCTCCACCATCTTCCTCCCAAAAACATACATCCCTAGTCTAATCAAAACATCACACAGACACCACTGGATGTATATTCTACAACATACCCGACCAAGATACCTTGACCTTAAAACCATCAAGGTCATTAAAAACAAGGAAAGTAGCAGGGTACCTTGGCTCACACCTGTAATCCCAGCAATTTGGGAAGCTGAGTCCGGAGGATCACTTGAGCCCTGGAGTTCAAGACCAGCCTGGGCAGCATGGTAACATCCTATCTCTACAAAAAATAAAAAATAATCTATGCATGGTAGTGCACGCCTGCCCTCCTGGCTACTTGTAAGGCTGAGGTGGGAGGATCGTCTGAGCCTAGAAGGTGGAGGTTGCAGTGAGCTGTGATGGCACCATTGCACTCTTGCCTGGTTGACAAACTGAGACCCTGTCTCAAAAATTAAGGAAAGTCTGAAAAACCATCACAGTCCAGAGGACCTTAAAAAACATATCAACTCAATGTAATGTTGCGTCCTGGATAGAATCCCAAAACAGAAAGCAGGCATGAGGCAAGAACTAAAGGAATCCTAATAAAGTACGGACTTTAGGTAATAACAACACATCAATATGGGTCCATTAGATGTGATGAACGTGTCACAGGCGTATAAGATGTTAACAATAGGTAAAGCTGAGTGGGGGGTATGAAGGAACTTGCTGCACTGTCTTTGCAACTTTTTATAAACCTAAAACTATTCTAAAATAAATGGTTTACTAAAACAATAGCAACAACTAAGGCCCAGAGATTAAGTAAATTGCCCCAGGTCACAGAGCTCATAAATGACAAAGCTGGGATTCTAATCCAGGATCGTGTTTCTACCAACACCCTATAGCTCACCCCCACACACACACTTATCCACGTGATAAAAGAAGGGAGAGAGAGAGGGGGAGAGAGGAGGAGTAGGAGGAAGAAGAAGAGAGGAAGGAAGGAAAGAAGAAAGGAGGGAGGGAGAGAAATTGATTGCAATACATGTGGGCAGTAAATCCACCGAGAAGGCTGGCCTTCCGCTATTTCATGAAATTGGCCACCTCCAATGCCTTTTGTCTCTTCTCCTCCTAAATGCATATTCAGCAGCTTTAGCTGCACTGTGGGCCTCTCACCCAACTGTGCTCACCCTCGTGCAAACTCCCATGCAATCAATAGCCTACATCCATCATTTTATCTCCACCACTTAGCAGAAGCAAAAACCACTTTGCCAAAGTACCCTCCTCCGGACAAGACGTATCACCCCATTGCCACCGTGTGCATCCATCTTGCATGCAATTGTTTAAGTGGTTTGGGGTCCTTTGATATCAGAGATTTATTCCTGCTTCCCTTACATTTTATTAGGGAAGGTTTATCATCAATATGAAACTTTAATTCCTCTGAAGCTGTGGATTAATAGACTCATAAACTTTAATATCTAGTGCTTTACACACTTCATGCAGGATGTACTCAACTCTGTCGGGGAGTGACAACTCAGCCACCCTTCTGGTCTCCCCTACTCTGCAATTCTGAGAACTCTGGGGACGTAGTTACATTCACCTTGATAAAGCATCGCATGGTGGACAGGAGGTTGAATGCTGTAATCAGGCCAACATGGGTTCAAATCCTGGTTTCATCGCTCACTAGCTGTGCAACTCTGGGCTAGTTGCTTTAACTCTCTGATTCTTCTTCTATAAAATGGGGATAAACTGGAACCTACTCAAAAAGTTATTGATTATCATATTGAGGGGAAGGAGGCACAGAGCGGGGGGGGTATCTAGGAGGAGTGAGAAGGAAAGAAGGGGAAGGAGGGGAAGTAACAGATGATGCTGGTAAAGTGATTAGTGTTGTTCTTCACCGTGTTCGGTGTTGAATAAACAATAGCTATTATCTGACTACTCTTGACTTTTTGACAAAGCACAAAATGAAAAAAGGAGAGCCTTTTATATGGCAAGGAAAAATAAAGGCACCCCCCACCACCACCACCATCCCTGCAGAGAAAACAGAGCCCAAAGACCAGTAACCTCAGCTCCTCTTAGCTTTGCAAGTTCCTCTTAGCTTTTGAAAAGACCTCAAACCACAGCTCCGAAGCCAAGTCAAGCATCTGAGTTCCACCAGCCATGCCATTGCTTAAAATGCAGCCACCGCTGCTTCTTGGGGCAAGAATCGCCAGTCTGTTCTCGCACAGAAATCTTCAGGGGCCAGGGCTTAGGCTAGCTCTTTGTAACTTTCTAATTCCTTTGAAGACAATCTGGCAAAACAAACCACACTGTTGTTTTCACAGCCAATTGCATCCTGCTGTGACTCTCTTTCCCTCCCAAAGACCTCCTCATTTTCAGCAATGACGTAAGTAAAACAGTAAAGGAAGAATAATAGTCATGTGGATTATGGAACACACAAGTGATTCAGATAATAATAATAATAACTAACCCTTTATAGCAGCCGTTCTCAATCTGGGGATACGTGGCCATAGCTGGAGATACTTCTGGTTGTCATGACAAAGGGGGTGTGATGGCATCTAACGGGTGGAGGCCTGGGAGGCTGCTCAACATCCTGCAGTGCTCAGGACAGCCCCACCACGCGGAATTATGTGGCCCAAGGTGTCAGAAGCTCTGAGGCTGAGACATCTGAGTTTTACTAGGTACCAAGCTTGGTTCCAAGAGCTTTAAATGCAGTAGCTCACAGGCCACCTACAAGCAAAGCCCTGCTATTAACCTAGCTTGCAGATTGAATTGCTAACCCCCATTTTTCATCTCCCCCTAAGCCCTAGCCCTCGCCGTGGCCTGGTTCCAAGAAGGGTGCTCTTCCTGGCCCGGTGAGCCTGGACTCAGCCATGTGACTTGCTTTGGCCAATAAAACTGGGTGGGAGTGATGACATGCTGGTTTCAAGACTTGGCTTTGAGAGGCTCCACATGTTTCTGCTCCCCCAGTGCCAACTCCACGAGATCCACAGGCCCCGCCTATCTCCCAAATCCAGATGGATGAGAGACACAAGGAGCAGAGACACCAGGCAGACCCTTGGACCTACAGTCAGAGGCAGAGCAGCCCCAGCCAACCCCAGGCAAGATCTGCTGAACCCCACACAACTCGTAGCTGCACCTGTGACAGTAAGTGATGGCTGCTGAAGCCACTGAGGTCTGGAATGTTTCTTCTGCCGCTATAGCAGAATAGACCCCATTTTAACCATGAGGAAACTGAGGCACAGAGAGGTTAAATAACCATCCCCAGTTCATAGGTTCAACCTGCATCCATTCTGGGACAGGCTCTGTGCTCAATGCTTTGGGCCCATTCTCCAAAGGAGGCAAAGGAGCACCAGAACTGATGTGCCCGGGGAGGAGGGCGTGGTTAAGCTTTGCACACAGGTGCTCTGGCTCCAAGCCCAGAACTTTTGCCCTGACATCATGTGGCCACCTGCTAAAGCCAAAGGCATTCAAGGACAAGCAAACTCTCTTCAAGGGATCCTCCACTCATCTGCGCCAAGGTTCCTGGGCACCATCTGGGACACCCTGCACTCCCTTACTTATATACCCATCACCAAGCCCTGTCAACTTTGCCTCCAAGAGTACTTCCTCAGTCCATCCACTCCCCTGTACATGTGCCCACCTGGCCCTTAACAGTCCATGCCTGGTCCAAGCCCCAAAAGCTCTCCCTCCTCCATCAGCTCTCCTGGCATCTGCTCTTGCCGCTCCAATCCGCTGTCTGTGCGGTGATACTGGAAGCACCTTCCCTGGAGAATGGGGAGAATTTCTGAGAGCCCCTTACTGCTCTCCGAATAAAAGACAAAGACTTTAACAAATGCTAACCTCTCTGGGCTGCCAGCCACCTCATCTCATTCCACACTCCCCTTTCTCTCTTTGCTCACTTTGCTAACTACAAGCCAGGCACAGTGCTTGGCACTGGAGACACAATTGTGAACAGAAATGGCCAAAGCCCCCGTCCTTGGGAAATTTACAGTTAAGGGATGGAGGAGATGGCGGTGGTGGAGGGAGATCACCAGCTTCTCTTCATTCGCAGGGAGTACCATGGTTCCAGCCAGCTGTGGGACATCCCCCGTCTGCGATTTCACCTGCATGGATTTGCCCCTCTTCCGTCTTTGCCAGTTCATCTGTCCTCAGTCCCCAGGGCTCAATCATATCCCAACGCTTCCTGCTCTTGCACCACCCTGCACGTGGGCATCAAAGGACAAATCCCAGTGGGGAATCGCGTGTCGGGAAGTGTGCGGCTATTTCATGTCTACATCTCCCACTGTGCCTCTGAGACCCAGTTTTCACTCCATGTTATATTTCCAGCACCTGAGACACAGCTAGTGTCCAACATGACTGAGTAAGGGTGTAAGTGAGAGGGAAGGAAGTCCAGACAACAATAAGACCCTGGAGTTTAAGCGCATCCACTGCTTGAGATGAGTGGGCAAAAACGTAGAGGGTTCCTAGGCTGGAGAGATGTGGCAGAACCCCCAGGTAGGTGGTTGCCATAGGAACAGCCTCCGGGTCCACTTGACCATAAGGAATACAATCCCACCACATTCCAGAGGTAATATCAGCTCTTGACTTCTGCCATCCTGACTGCAGGGACATACTCTGAGCTGGCCCTGTGATTCCCACCTTCTGGGGGTCACAGTCTGTGCAATCCCACGTCCCACCTTGGGTGTGGCACTCTGTGCAATGCTCTGTGCAGTCCCCTCCACCATCTTGGGTGTGGCACTCTGTGCAATCGCTCTGTACAGTCCCCTCCACCATGTTGGGTGTGGCACTCTGTGCAATCACTCTGTGCAGTCCCCTCAACCATCTTGGGTGTGGCACTCTGTGCAATCGCTCTGTGCAGTCCCCTCCACCATGTTGGGTGTGGCACTCTGTGCAATCGCTCTGTGCAGTCCCCTCCACCATCTTGGGTGTGGTACTCTGTGCAATCACTCTGTGCAATGCCCCTCCCGACCTTCAGTGTGGGCAGGACCTGTACTTTGCTTTTAATGAATAGAACATAGCAACGTGTTCTATTCATGTCCACATGAAGGTTGCAGCATCTACCTTGCTAGGAGACTCTGTCTCTCTCACCCTTGCTGCTGGCTGGGATGAAACAAGTGGTCACACTGGAGTGAGGAGATAAAGGTAGTTGGCAAGGAGCTGAGGGTGTCCTCTGAACAGTCTTAGCAGACCTCAGACTTAAAGACACAAAGGACTGCATCCACCCAGACGAGCCTCAGATAAGACCCTCGCCCTGGCCAATGCCAGGATTGCAGTCTGTGAGACTTGGAAGCAGATGATGCAGCTAAACCATGCCCAGACCCCCAGCAGTTTACCATGAAACTTTACTACGTTGTATTAAGCTGCCAAGTTTGCATACTATTGTTCCATCGCAATAGAAAACTAGCATGTCAGAGGGGCCGGGGACTGTCCATGGGGGTGTCCCTTCTACTTTCTTCCCCACTCCTGATGGGACACCTTGCTCATGGGCCAATGCCATGTGAGCTTCCCAGGGCTGCCATAACAAATCACCCCAAAGCAGATGGCCTAAAACAACACGCACGCATTCTCATGCTGGAGGGCAGAAGTCTAAGACGGAGGTGTTAGCAGGGCCACACTCCCTCTGAAGTCCCTAGGAAGAGCCCCTCCTTGCCTTTTCCCAGCTTCTGGTGGTTCCAGCAGTCCTTGGGGTTCGTTGGCTTGTGGCTGCACCTCTCCAACCTCCGCCTCTGTCTTCACGTGACCTTTTTCCTCTGCACACGTCTGTATCCAAAGTTCGTCTTTTTATAAGGATATCAGTCATTGGATTAAGACCCACCCCACTCCAGTACGACCCTATCTTAACTGGATTATACCGCAAAGACCCTAATTCCAAATAAGGCCACATTCACAGGCACGAAGGGTTAGGACTTCAACATATCTTGGGGTGGAACATAATTCCACCCATAACAGATGCTGTCTTCAGACCCAGAAAACAGAGCATGTGGCTCTCTGCCAATTCCAGCCCGCTGGGAAGCTGTCTGCTCTCTCCCATTCCACGCCAACCCCCATTCATGAACCACATGTTTTCTGAACACGTACGTGTGCCACCCACTGACAGAGATACTGGGGGGAAACAAAGCCAAGACAATCCCTATTTGCATGGAGCTTCCATTTTGCTTAGGGAGCAGTGACAGAAAATCAATAGCCACAAACAAAGAACACCATCCACAATTATGGCAAATGGTATAACAATAGCAACAGCAGTAATGACAGTCATGGCGGCCGCAGCGGTTGGTGTTGCTTATTCGGCGCCAGGCATCATTCTAATTCACGCACCCGAATTTGTTTTCTTCATCCTCACCATAACCCTACAAAGTAGTCACTTATCAACCTCACTTTACAGGCAGGGAAACTGAGGCACAGAGAGCCTGCACACAACCAACAGCAGAGCCTGGATGTGAACCCAGGCAGCCAAGCTCCAGGGGTCCATTATGAAGAAAACAAAAAGGTGGACAGCAGAATAGGCTTTTAGATCTGGTGGTCTCTGAGAAGGGGCTTTTGAGTCAAGACTTGAAGAAAGAATAGTAGGGGGGACTCCAGATTGCAGTGGGTGGAGGGGGAAATGCAAATGGAGGGTATGAAAATGCTAAAAGGATCTATAGTTGGAGAAGAGTTTAGACCCCACTCCCAAGGTGGGAAACTGCTGAAGTATCCAGTGGTCGTGCCCAACAGAGCAGACTGGTGCAACTTTCAACATTTCAAGAAAGAAGGGGTCTTGGAGATCAAGATGTTCCCGGGGAAGCTGTAACACACGCCTCACTCCCTTCTCTGTGGCGTCATCTCCAATGTATAGCCCCCCCTCGCTGTGCTCAGGCCAGCC
The DNA here is from genome assembly GCF_049350105.2 of Macaca mulatta. NCBI lineage: Eukaryota > Metazoa > Chordata > Mammalia > Primates > Cercopithecidae > Macaca > Macaca mulatta. The sequence continues at coordinate 6,784,891 of NC_133425.1, read as the reverse complement.
CCACTGCCTGGGGTGATTAATAGGTTTAATTTATCATTAACTTCCATGGAGCTGAGCTAGGCTGGCTGCGCCTCCAGAACAGTATGTGGGCAGCAGCAGGGTGAGCAGAAGCCTTTGTGTACTTATTTATATTCATTTTGCACTGGGGACATTCCTAATTTGTTTGTTTTTCTCTGGTCTGGGTTCACGTACCTGAACTTGGAAGGCTGGGACTAGACCAAGAAAGGATGGGGGTTTAGAGTCCATGGAGTCAGAGAAGGACAGAGAGGGAGAGAAAGGACAGAGGACAACCTCTGAGGAGCTAGCCCCGACCTGTGTCTCTGTGCCTGCAGGCTGCCGAGCATCCTATTCTCCCAGATGTGGCTGGAGCCAGTTGCTGGTGCAGGCACAGTGCTCAGTGCTGGGTTAGGAGAGGTGGGAGGACATTGGGATTCCTGCCTTCAAAAAGTTCCTGGAACACTGTGAAGACACGCACATTAATGATTTCAAAGCTAGCTTGGCAGACCAGCAGGAGGAGATGTGTGAGGCAGTGTGGGCTCAAAGGCAAGCGAAAGCTTCCTCATTTCTGGTGAGGTTTCAGGGTCCAGGACTCTGAGAGATACCCTGAAATCCAGGCATCATCTTTCCTCCTTCCCTAACTGGAAGACACACAATCTGGGTCAATGCGGGAGGGGAGGATAAGAATAAGTCTCTAGCAGAAAGATTTAGAGCAGGGATGCAAGGGTGAGAATGTGCTCTGTTTGCTGGTGGAAACGTCATGGCAGGGTGGGCCTTCACCCCTCCAGATACACATGTAGACCCCGGTCTAGGGAGAAGGCACCAGACAGCTGCAAGGGGTATCCCCCAGCAGCCCCCCAAAAGCCATGGACTTCACCAGCGTGGCAAAATGGGTCTCTCTTCCCTCTCCCGCTTCTTGGACAATGTAAGATGGTATCTTTTGTCGTGCAATTCAAGGCTGGAAAGCAGAGACAGCCTCTGTATGTGATAAGACACCAGCACTCACCCAGGGAAGGCAGTACCTGATGTAGCTGCAGGTAAACTCCTCCCCAAAACCAGACCACTGTGAGGGGTAAGAGGGGCTGCAGGAGACAGGGCTTCCGGTGGGACGCTCTGCCCACCCACATGGGGCACCCCTGGAATCTCAGGCTGCAAATGTTGCTCAGACACTAAAACCGCCCCCAATTCTCTACCACCCTATAAAAATGCGTAGCTGGAGTCTAAAATATGAGATAGAACAAACTCTGGGATTCTAGGAGCAGCAATAGAAGCAGAATAAGATGACAGGCACCAAGCAGGGAAAATGCAGGCTTTGGTTCAATGGTTTCTGCCACCCGCAGTTCAGGGTTATCCCAACGCCCCCTGGGTGAAGCACAGAGGTGGAAATTCCAGGTTTTAACTAGAGGATAAGGGGGGCAGGAAGAGGTCATACAAGAGGTTTATGCAGCCTACAATGTCAAGCTCTCATTGCTTGCTTTCCTAACAGCTTTATTGGGCTGTAACTCATACACTGCACAATTCCTCCACTGAAAGTGCACGTCTCAGTGGTGTTTGGTATATCCACACGGCTGTGCAACCGGTGCCTCGACCGGCTTTAGAACACGTTCATCACTCCCCAAAGAAACCTGCACCCTTCAGCTCTCACCTCCCAAACCCATCCATCCCTAGTCCCTAGGGCAACCACTGATTCACTGTCTCTAGGATTCACTGTTTGTCTCTACGGATTTGCCTAGTCTGGAAGTTTCCTGGAACGGCCTCCTTCCTTCTCCACAGGGGTCAGCGAACACTCATGCCAGCTCCAACCTCACTGCTCATGCCCAGTTAGTCCCTTGGTCCTCCCAAGCCTCACATCCTCCTCTGAAGGTAGGGCTGGTGAGGGTTCCTTACCCACAGAGCTGCAGGGAGGGTTATGGAAGTTAATGCCTATCATGGTGTCTGGCGTCTAGCAAATGCTCAGCAAACGGTAGACAGTGCATCTGCTCTTGTGTGTTTGTGCCTGGTTTACTTGCTGGGAGCCAAACCAGGCCCTCCCTTTTGACGATAGATAATAGACAAGGCAACCCACCAGGTACGTGGAGGGCGTCAGCAGAGCCTATCTGTGAATGGAGGTATTTTTATGATCGTGCGTGTGTGGACAGTGACTGGCTCAGCTCTTGGTCAGAAAGGTCAATGCCATTGGCCCTACTGCAGGAAACTGCCTCTCAATGGTCCTTGTTATCCAGGAGCTTGGGCCAGGCTGGGTGAGCATTTCAGAGCCAAGTCCGAGGCCCAGCAGGCTCCTGGCAGGCCCTACCTCAAAGTTGGCAGCTGTCGAGTCCTGGGAGGCTGCCTGCTCTGTGCTCTGGGCTCTGAGGGACCAGGGAGGGGGTAGGAATAATCAGGTTACGTGCTCCAGGGGTGCTGCTGCTCTTGGCAGAGCCTCAAATCGAGTTTGAAATGAGTAATCCTGAGCCAGGCTGCTTGTGCTGTGAGCAATGAGGCTGGTTGGCAAGATCCCCCCGCTCCCAGCCATCGCCCTCTGGAGACGCTGCCCCAGACGCTAGGAAGGGGCTGGAGGGGCCCCAAACCAGTCCCCCAGAGACAAAGGGTAAGCCAGCTCTCCTCACCGTGAGGGGAAGAGGGGCATGGCTGAGCCTCAGCAAAGAAGAAAGGAGGCTATTTACAAGAAATGTCCAGAACAGGCAAATCTGTAGAGATAGAAAGTAAGTAAGTATTTGTCAGGGGCTGGGAGGACCAGAGAATAGGGGTTTAACAGCTTAAGAATAGGGATTTTCTTTGGGGAGGTGATGAAAATGTTCTAAAAGTGACGGTGGTGATGGTTGCACAACTCTGAATATACTTAAAACCATTGTCTTGGCCATGCGTGGTGGCTCATGCCTGTAATACCAGCACTTTGGGAGGCCGAGGCAGATGGATCACTCGAGGTCAGGAGTTCGAGACCAACCTGGCCAACACGGGGAAACCTCATCTCTACTAAAAGTACAAAAAGTAGCCTGGTGTGGTGGCCCGCACCTATAGTCCCAGACACTTAGGAGGCTGAGGTACAAGAATCGCTTGAACCCAGGAGGTGGAGGCTACAGTGAGCCACGATCGCACCACCGCACTCCAGCCTGGATGACAGAGCAAGACTCCGTCTCAAAAAACAAAAAACGAACAAAAAAATAGCCATTGTCTTGTACACTTGAAATGGATGAATTCTATGGTGTATGAGTTATAGCTCCGTAAATCTGTTCCAAAAGAAAGAGGGGTAGGGGAGATTCAGGAGTGGCAGACAGTGGTGAAATGACTTCCCACAGGTCCAACTCTGTCCACAAAACCAGAAGTCCTCTTGGATCTTCCTATAGGAACAAAAATAAGTGCAAAGATGCATGGGGTACTTCACAGAGGAGGACACTGTGGCACAGAGAGGTTAATTCTCTTGCCGGAAGTCACACAGCAGTCAATGGCAGAACTGGGGCTCCACCCTGGGGGTGTGGTTCCAGAGCCTGCACCCTTCTCTCCTGTGCCCTATTGCCCCAGTTGAAGTGCAGCTTCCACACTTGCATGGGCATCTGAAAAGCCCCAGGGAAGAAAGGGGAAATATTTTAGGAGAGACGTGTATTGGACACACGTCTAAATAGAGTGATCCAAGCAATCGTTGTAGCAAGATCAGAACTTCCTCTGTAGGGGGAGTCCATCTTTCCCGGGACTGTATTGCTCAAGGTCTCAATCAGAATTGCTCCTGTGCCCTGGGCTCCCAGCCCTGGCTATTTCTCAGGGTCTCCTGAGGCAGGGAAGAGTCTGGAACCGACAGGAGATGGTCTGATAAAGATCCAGCCCTCGGGGGCAGGCTCTGGTGCACTGCAGTCTCCACAGACATCTGCAGAGAGACTATAACTCAATAGAGGATCCGGTTAATATGGTTGCTGCCTGTTCTAACCCCTTCGACTCCCATCCTAACCACTGCAGAGATAACAGAGGCTGGAGGCGCCTGGGGCCTGACTGCATTTTCTCCCCTCTCGCTGCCCTGCAAACATGGACTTTGTCAGGCTTCTGCTGCCACCTACAGTAACAGCAACAAAAGGCAGGTCTCCAGCCAGACCCAGAGAAGCAGAGCAGGTAGCTTCCAGGAGTACAGGAGAACAGGGACACTAACGGCCGGAGCCTGAGGTCTGACCTCCATGTCCACCCGCTGACCGTCAGGCAGGCTGAGGAAGAATGGTCAGGAGCCTTCTCCACATCCCACCCCTAGAGCGTCCCCATCCACTGGGACACACCAGCACAGAAGTCACACAGGGACAGGAAGACTAGCTCTCCATTTCATGGGGTGAAAGGCATCCCTGTCGCTCTTCCTAAAGATTCACTGAGGATATTCTAACCCCTCTGCCCACAGCTGCTGCCTCCACGCCATGTCATTCACCCCCTACTCTAGGAAGCCTCTCTTGATTCCTTTCCCTAGTTTAGCTAACCCTACAACCACTCTGCTGACCACGCTGGTCACTCTAAATTGTAGCTACTTACCTGTCTGTCTCCTCAGTAATAATAACAATTAATAATAAACATCATGGCCGGGCGCGGTGGCTCAAGCCTGTAATCCCAGCACTTTGGGAGGCCGAGACGGGCGGATCACGAGGTCAGGAGATCGAGACCCTCCTGGCTAACACGGTGAAACCCCATCTCCACTAAAAAAAATACAAAAAACTAGCCGGGTCAGGCGGCGGGCGCCTGTAGTCCCAGCTACTCAGGAGGCTGAGGCAGGAGAATGGCGTGAACCCGGGAGGCAGAGCTTGCAGTGAGCTGAGATCCGGCCACTGCACTCCAGCCTGGGAGACAGAGCCAGACTCCGTCTCAAAAAATAATAATAATAATAATAATAATAATAATAATAATAAATCATAATGATAGTGAGCTGGGCACAGTGGCTCATGCCTGTAATCCCAGCACTTTGGGAGGCCAAGGTAGGAGGATCACTTGAGGCCAGGAGTTCGAGACCAGCCCAGGCAACATAGCAAGACCCCATCTCTACAAAAAAAAAAATTAAAAATTAGTTGGGCATAATAACAAATGTCTATAGTCCCAGCATGTACTGTGAAGGTGAAGCAGAAGGACCACTTGAGCCCAGGAGTTTGAGGGTGCAGGAAGCTGTGACCCCGCCACTACACTCTAGCCTGGGTGACAGAGCAAGATCCTGTCTCTAAAATAATAATAGTAATCATGATATTAACATTCACTGGGCACTACCCACACCCCATGAACTGTGTCTAGAGATTTGATGGCATCCACTCATTTAATATTTGAGCAACTTAGGAGGAAGATGCTATCATTGCTTTCATTTAACAGAGGAGAAAAACAAGACTCTGAGAGGTTAAAGTAATTTCGCCAAAGCCAGCCCGGGATTTGAATCCAGCCCATCTGCCTCCAGAGACAATCCCCCTTTCCTCAGGATTCAGCCTGCTCCCCACCACCCCTCACCAACCCTTCCACTAGATGGACAGGGCGTCTGCATAGTTTGTCTGCTATTCATTCATTTAGAAATGTGGGAGCCTGCTTGGCTGGGGAATGGATAATTGATAATTATATTTTCTTTTTCTTTTTTTTCTTTTTCTTTTTTTTTTTTTTGAGATGGAGCTCATTCTGTCGCCCAAGCTGGAATGTAGGGCAATCTCAGCTCTCTGCAACCTCTGCCCCCCGAGTTCAATTGATTCTCCTGCCTCAGCCTCCCTAGTAGCTGGGATTACAGGGACCCACCACCACGCCCAGCTAATTTTTTTGTATTTTAGTAGAGACGGAGTTTCACCATGTTGGCCAGGCTGGTCTCGAACTCCTGACCTCAGGTGACCTGCGCCCCTCGGCCTCCCAAAGTACTAGGATTACGGGGGTGAACCACCACACCCGGCCATGTTTTCTTTTTTAAGGCTCATGGAATGTTGAAAGTCATTGCTGTAAAACTTCAAAAATTATTATGCCTGGCCATGAAGAGGAATCTCTGGGCTTAACTTCTCCCAGCCATAATTCCTTGTCCTTACAGGACATTTCTCTGGGGTTTAGGGTCTATGTGAGGTAGACTAGAGCAAAAACTATAATCCAAAAGGCAATTCGTAAGTACAGGATGAAAGCTGGGAGACCAGTTAGCCGCTGAGTCAACTGTGTGGTGAAGTTACCATGCAAAGAGCTTATGGAATTAGAGGCTGCACTAGGAAATGCTGATGAGACACCTTGCCCATGGGACCATATCTGGAGCATTCCTGGGTGGGACCCGTACCCTGAGGCTGCCGGCTGAGGAGGGTGCGTCTGGATAGAGTGACCAGGGTTGAAAGAGAACTCTAGGTCCTGACATAGCTGATGGGGGAGACGGAAAGAGCTTGGGGGGAAGTTCAGCAGCTGCATATAAACATTTGAAAGCTGATACTTGGCCAGGCATGATGGCTCACACCTGTAATCCCAACACTTTGGGAGGTGGAGGCGGGCGGATTGCATGAGTCCAGGAGTTCAAGACAGCCTGGGCAACATAAGGAGACGTCATCTCTACAAAAAAATCAAAGAATTAGCCAGGCATGGTAGTGCATGCCTGTAGTCTCAGCTACTTGTGTGGCTGAGGTGGAAGGATCACTTGAATTCAGCAGGTTGAGGCTGCACTGAGCCGTGATTGTGCCACTGCATTCCAGCCTGGGCAAACACAAACAAACAAAGAGAGAAGAGAAGGGAAGGGAAGAGAAGAGAGAAGGGAGAAGGGAGAAGGGAGGAGGGAGGAGGGAGGAGGGAGGAGAGAAGAGAGAGAAGAGAGAAGAGGAGGAGAAAGGAGAGAAGAGAAAAGAGAAACAAGAAAAGAAAAGAGAAAAAAGAAAAGAACAAGCAAGCAGGCGGGCTGGTAATTAGGAGAGAGTAGACCTCATGGATTTGCATGGATCACAGGTCTAGGCAAATGTGAGAATGGGAGGAAGGAAGAGAGAAACAGTGAAATGCCTCAAACGCAGTAGATACAAAATAAGTATCTGCTGAATGAAAGAATCAAATGTTGAGTGACCATCAGGAGTGTGGATTTTGGAGTCAGGAAAACTTGGGCTTGGCTGGGCACGGTGGCTCACGCCTGTAATCCCCGCACTTTGGGAGGCCGAGGCAGGTGGATCACCTGATGTCAGGAGTTCAAGACCAGCCTGGCCAACACGGTGAAACCCCCTTTCTACTGAAAATACAAACATTAGCCGGGCATGGTGGCAGGCATCTGTAATCCCAGCTACTCAGGAGACTGAGACAGGAGAATGGCTTGAACCCGGGAGGCAGAGACTGCAGTGAGCCTAGATCACGCCACTGCACTCCAGCCTGGGCGAAAGAGCGAGACTCAGTCTCAAAAACAACAACAACAATAACAACAACAAAGGAAAAGAAAAACTCGGGCTTAAATCTTACAATATTATAATGGTGGGGCTTTGGTCAAGTGATGTAGCCTCTCTAAGCCTCTGCTTGCCCATCTCTCAAGTGAGGCTGAAAGAACGGGTGGAGAGTGGACGTTCACACTGGGACCTGAAAGGTGGGTCAGGACTGGCGAGCAGAAGGGAGACAGGAATCTGAGACCTGGGCGGGGAGAGTGCTACCAACAGGGCAGCAAGGGAATGTCACCTGTGCCAGGACAGGCTGACCAGCCACACTACAGAAGTCAGTCATTCCTCTGGGACTTTCTACCCAAAATAAGACAGGTACTTGAGCGTGTCTTCCACGCAGAGCTTGGGACCCAAGCACTGAGAGATTACAAACATGAAATACGGCTAGGCTCTACCCTCAGAGCTGATGACCTAGAACAGAAGAGGAACCAAAAGCTGAGGGAAATGGGAGAAACGGAAAACCAGAGCCGGCCTTGCCAGCCAGCATCAGCACCACCTGGAGCACTTGTGCATATTCAGATCCCAGGCCCTACTGAAGACCCACGAGCCAGAATTCCTAGAGGGTGGGGTTCCAGAATCCACACCTTACCAAGCTGCCCAGGAGCCACTCACACACCCACAATGAGAGCCTGACTCAGCACCTCTGAGAAGGAAGGACCTGCAGACCCACGATGGCCAAAGGCCTCACAGAGGAGAGATTCTGGTGCCAAGCCCAGGGACATATGGATGATAACAGGCGGGAAGGGAGTGATGGGTGCAAGGCATGAAGGCCCAGAGACAAAAACATAATTGTCAGATAATGTACAGTATACACTGCAACTGCCTGTCAGAGAACGTCTGCTGGGAAATAAGAGATCAGATTGATGTGTGAGTATCCATCTCTCAAACGCATCTGCTTCTCCCCATCTTCTCTCCCAGCAACCTGGCCTGAGGTACCATCTTCTCCTGCCTAAACAATAGCCACAGCCTCCTAAAACATCTCCCCAGTGCCACGCACACCCCTCTCCTCCCACCACCCTTTATTCTCCTTGCAGCAGGCAGTGTGATCTTCCAGAAACACAAATCAAAGAAACTGAACAAGAACAAACACCCACCATCACTACTACTGCCAATTAGAATTTCCCCAAGCTTTGTTCTTAGATGCCTGTAATCCCAGCACTTTAGGAGGCTGAGGCGGGTAGATAACTTGAGTTCAGGAGTTTGAGACCAGCCTGGCCAACATGGTGAAACCCTGTCTCTACTAAAAACACAAAAAATTAGCCGGGTGTGGTACTGCGTGCTTGTAATCCAAGCTACTCGGGAAACTGAAGCAGGAGAACTACTTGAACACGGGAGGCAGAGGTTGCAGTGGGCCGAGATCCCGCCATTGCACTCCAGCCTGGGCAACAAGAGCAAAAACACTATCTCAAAAAAAAAAAAAAAAAGAATAAAAATTCAATCCCCTTAATAAGACCTTCAGTGACCTCCAGGGTCTGGCCTCTGCCCCCTCTCCCTCAAGCTCACTCACTCCAGCCACTCTGGAATATTCTCTATTCCTTAAAAATGACAGCTTAGCTTTCCCCATCTTCCGGTCTTCCAGCACAGGTTTTTCCTTCTGCCCGCAATTTTCTTTCCCCCATCTCTGTATGGCAAAGCTATTCCTCACTTTCAGGTATCCACTCCAGAGCCACCTCCTCAGAGGCACAAACTACCTAAAGCATCCTCCCTGCAGGCCTTTGATTTCATCACTTTGTTATTCTTGGGGACAATTATCGGAATCTGTAAACTCTTTTTTTGTTTCAAAACAGAATTTCGCTCTGCTGCCCAGGCTGGAGTGCAGTGGCGTAATCTCAGCTCACTGCAACCTCCGCCTCCTGGGCTCAAGTGATTCTCCGTCCTCAGCCTCCCAAGTAGCTCGGATTACAGGTGTGTGCCACCATGCCCAGCTATTTGTGTGTGTGTGTGTGTATTTTTAGTAGAGATGGGATTTCACCATGTTGGCCAGGCTGGTGTTGAACTCCTGACCTCAGGTGATCCACCCACCTCTCAGCCTCCCAAAGTGCTGGGATTACAGGCATGAGCCACCGCGCCTGGCCAGAACCTGTAAACTTTCTCTTGGCTGTAAGTGCTTCTTTCTTGTCTCTCTGGGTGACTGTTGAATACACAGCATATAGTCAAGGCTCAACAAGCATTTTCTGCACCCATAAAAGGTGCATCTGTTGTGTGAGGCCTTGAAGGCTGAGCCCAAGAGTAGATTCACCAAGAACTTCACAGCAGGGCAATACCCAGCATGATGAGAGAAGTGCTTGTGTTATCCGAGAAAAAAAAATCCCAAAGGCTTTCAAAGATAATAATAGCAAAGTAAATTTCAAGAGTGGATCTAAATTCACCAACCCCAGTGAAAGCTGAAAATTACCATCCCAGCTGGTGGAAATGTCAATTCAAACTTCGTTTATAAAACCATTTCAGGCTCTGATTGCTAAATTATTATTTCATATGAGAAGGAGCATTGTCTGGATAAAAAACGATGGTGAAAGTAAAAAAAAAAAAAATTCAATTTACTCAACATCCCCCTCGCTGGAAAAAAAAAAAATTAACACTAAAAGTTACGCCAGATAATTGCAGATATAAATATCACTTAGTGCAGATGTTGTGTATAAAATGTAATTATTACTCATGGAAAATCAATGGTGGCAAATGATAAAATCCATGATTGGAGTCTTTCTACTGAGCAGAAATGTATTAGCGCTTGGACTGTGGTTTATGCACTTTTTAATTGGAAATGATCTCTAACTAGAAATGGATCTCGACACAGGGATAAAGCAGCTGATTGCAAATAAAGATGTAATAAATGCCAAACTCTCTGGAAATGTAGGGAGTTCAGTACAGAAACCGTTTCCCCATCCCATCCCAAACGCATCTTGTTTATTGGGCGTTTGCCTGCTGTGACCCAGCCCTGTGGCCGACAGCTGTGACTGAGAGAGAGCGAAAGGCATGCTTCCTCCTAAATGATGCCTGCTAACCAGTGAGTAAGTGTGATAAGCACAGAGTGTGACAGAGAGATGAGGAAAGACAATGTGACCAGAGAGGCCACAGCAGATGGAAAAGGCCTCTCTGAGATGGACACAATCTAGATGAAGCTGAATGGTGAGAAGGAGCCAGGCATGGAAAAATGGGGAGAGAACAGGCAAAGGCTTGTTATGGTACAGGAGGGCTAGAGGAGGTCCCCAAATGCCAGTGGGACCTTGACCCCAGCCAACGTCCAGGCTCTTGACACCGGCGTGAGAAGAAATTCAGAAAATAGTGACAGTACAGAGATTTATTGCAAAGGGAATAGTATGCACTCAAGAAAAAGGAGTGGAGGTGCACTCAAGAGAGATGTGCTCAGCGGGGTTAGGGGCTTCCATCTTGATGGGTTTCTTTCCTTCTTCTTTTTTTTTTTTTTTTTTTTTTTGAGACAGAGTCTCACACTGTCGCCCAAACTGGAGTGTGGTGGCATGATGTTGGCTCACTGCAACCTCTGCCTCCTGGGTTCAAGTGATTCTTCTGCCTCAGCCTCCCAAATAAGTGAGATTACAGGCACCCACCACCATGCCCAACTAATGTTTGTATTTTTAGTAGAGATGGAGTTTCACCATGTTGGCCAGGATGGCCTCAAAATCCTGACCTCAGGTGATCTACCCACCTCAGCCTCCCACAGTGCTGGGATTACAGGCGTGAGCCACTACACTCAGCCCTTAATGGGTTTCTTTAACCAAGGGATGGAACATTCATGAAGATGCCTGGAAAAAAGGTGAAGATTTCTCAGATTTGTGGTGCCACCCATATTAATAGCAGATATGGGTGTTTCCAGATCTGTCCTGGCACTGATAGGTGTGTGGTTTAGGATGTTAATGAGTATATCATGAGGTCGTGCCTGAGACCTAGGTCAAATCCAGCACCATGCTGAGCCCAGTTGGTCTTAGCCAGCTTGGCCCACACTCCAGTTTTCGGGGTCTTATCAGCTGCTAGCTTATGCAGCTATTTTGACAGTTTCCTGTTGGCTAGTTGATACGGTTTGGCTCTGTGTTCTCACCAAATCTCATGTTGAACTATGATTCCAACTGTTGGAGGTGGGGCCTGGTAGGAGGTGATCGGATGATGGGGCTAGATATCCCCCTTGCTGTTATCATGACAGTGAGCAAGTTCTCCCGAGATCTGGCTGTTTAAAAGTGTGTAGCAGGTCCCCCCTCAGTCTCTCTCTCTCCTGCTCTGCCATGTGAAGATGTGCCTGCTTCCCCTTCGCCTTCCACCATGCCCGTAAGTTTCCTGAGGCCTCCTCAACCATGCACAGCCTGCAGAACTGTGAGTCAATTAAACCTCTTTTCTCCATAAACTACCCAGTCTGAGGTATGTCTTTTATAGCAATATGAGAAGGAACTAATACACTAGTCATGTAAAACTGATGCCTGGGATTTTCTATTCTCCTGTGACCACCCTGTATGATTCCTATCTGAGTTACAGATGCCAAAAGATACTCTAGAAGGTTTGGAACATAAAAGGAAGCAGTGAACAGGGGTCCACTGAGGATCATATTTGCTATTGGGCCTTTCAATCATCTTGATGATTTTCATCTCTGAGGGTCCCTCAGTTGATCCACCCCAGATGCCCAGGGAGCGAAAGCTATTAAGCATCTGATTCCAAATGGACCACCATCTGGTTGGTTTTCACCCTAATCCCTGTTTCTAGTCTTCAGTAACCCCACAGTGCCATGCAAACCTGCCCACAAACTACCAAGCATATATGCCTCCTTTGCCATCAGCCCACAGGCTCCAGGAACACCTGCCTCCAGGAGACCTTGTGGGAAAGGGCAGTGAACAGCCAAGACCTACCCTTTGCTCCAAGACCTCCCTCATCCTTGGACCACAGTGCCTGCCTTCAGCTTTTCAAAGCAGGGGCTCAGACACAGACCCAAGGTCCATCAACGCCGCCAGAGTAATTCATCATTGCCAAATTCCGGGCATGTGCGAAAGAAAGCCATGATGCATCTCACCCTTATTTAGTGTTCTTGTTCTTTCCCTGACACATGCAGGTCAGAGTCTGACAACTCTCCTTTGACACACAAGTCTAGTGTCTGGCTCAAGGTCACATATGCTGCAGATTCTAGAGGCAAGACTGGAATCCAAATGTCTAGACTTTGGGAACAAGGTTTCTGGATGAGGATAGCGTCCGTCAATGAGACATCATAGAACTGTCTGGGAAGAAAGCATATTAAGAATTCAGACTCAATTTCCTTCTGGAGCTGACATTCATAAGGATTCATAAGGACAAAGCAGAAAGGAACACCCCGTCATTGAAGTGGGACCCCACCTCCTGCTCCATTAAGTAAATCACCTCATGAATCTTCACAAAGCTCCACAACAAGGCTGTTTATCTCTGCCCTTCTGAAATCTATTTCCTATCCTTTTTGTTTTGTTTTTTCCTTTCCTCTTTCATTGCCTGCTTTGAGACAGCTACAAATGAGACAGGGTGATTAATTTCATATTTTGGCTACCGTTGCAGAAACACCTTCCCTCCAACGCCGGTACAAAAAGGAAAGATTTAATCAGTCTCCAGTGTGGTTACCTTGTACGTTCGAGGTCTCTGATGGGAAGCGAAGACGAAGTTTTCAAACATTAAACTTTAATGAGCAGAGCAAGCAAGCATATTGCTGCGTCAACACTCGGCTTGGCCTCACTGGGGAGAATCCCAGGCTATTCCATCAATCTCACCAGATCAGTATTGTCATTCACTCTCAGCTCTTATTACATTTGCCCATGATAGGTGCGTATGGAAAATATTCTGTCCCATCAATCAGCACCAGGGTAAACCAGTGAGGGCAGGGACTTTGCAAAGTTTTGCGAGGCTGATGGAGGCAGGGTACTTTGTGCTTCAAGGTGGAAGTTAATTCTTTCTATTTCGAACTCATTACACCTTAGATCTCAGGTAGGCCTTTTTCACAGGAGGAGGAAACACACAGAGGGTGGGGAGGGTTTATCTTAAAGATTAAGATCAGGGCAACAGACAAGCATGATGGCTCATAGGACTTTGGGAAGCCAAGGTGGGAGGAGTGCTTGAGGCCAGGAGTTCAAAACCAGCCTGAGCAACATAGTGAGATCCCATCTCTACAAAAAATAATAAACAATAATAAACATTAAAATGAGTAAATAAAAAATATCAGGGCAAAAATGAAAGCCATGTCTTGGGGATCCGAGTTTCGAGAACCATCTAAGCGAGGTATCAACATACTTTTTCTGTAAAGGGCTATACAGTCTCTGTCACATCTTCTTAGCTCTGCTACCATAATGTGAAAGAAGTCACAGACAATATGTAAGTGAATGGACATAGCTGCATTTAGATAAAGCTTCATTTAGGAAGACAGGCAGTGGACCAGATTTGGCCCATGGGCGATAGTTTGCCAAACCTTGATGTAGGCTCTAGGGTCAAAAGAAGTGAACAGGATGCCACAGCAACTAGGAAGAACATCAAAATCAGATTTCCTCTCACACAGAGATAATTGCTAGAAGGTAAGAAGAAAAGCGCCAAGTCCCCGCACTGTTGATGGTTTAATGGTTTAGAACACTAAATCAGAGTGAGATGTTCATGACTTTATCTCACACATGCATGGAATTTGGCAACGATGAACTACTCCGGGGGCATTGATGGATCTTGGGTCTGAGTCGGAGCCCCTGCTTTGGAAAGCTGAAGACAAGCACTGTGGTAGATGTCATTTCACCCAAACAACTCACCCACTAAACAGGACCTTTGTACACACCGTACTGCCTCTGCTTAAAATGTTCTGTCCCACTTTCTCTCCACTAAACCCTCTTCATCTTCAGGTCTTAGCTCACAGACTACATCCTCCAGAGATAAACACATCCTGTACTCTGCTTTTATTGCACTCATCACAGTTTGTGATTGTGTCTTCGCATCTCAGACTCTCTCCCCTCATTAAACTGCAAACTCCCTGAGAGCACACCTAAGCTGGGTACCATAGAGCACGGGACCTGGTGTGCGGGAAGTACTAAGTGAATATGTATTAAATAAATAGGCCTGAAAGTTTTCCACTAGAATTGGGAAAAACAGGTACCTGTGACCTGTGGGTTTCCTCTCATCAGCAAATACTTACTGAACATCCTCTGTATCTGCAGAGAGAGGAGTAGGTAGTTCAGGGTTCTTACACTTCGAGCATGCGCCAGCATGGCCTGGAGGGCTTGCTGACACACAGATTCCCAGACCCCAGCCCTGCTGTTTCCGACTCAGTAGGTCTCAGACAGAGCCCGACAATGTGCAGTTCCAACAAGCTCCCGGGCAATGCTGATACTGCTGGTCTGGGGCCTACACTCTGCAATTCTCAATCCTGGCCACACATTAGACTCACTGCAGAGACTTTAAAAATACCAGTGTCTGGGCCCCACCCCAGACCAACTTACATCAGGTTTTCTGAGGATGTGAGACCTGGACATTGTTGTATGTTTGTCTGTTGTTACATGCTGCTGCTGTTTGGTTGTTTAAAGCTCCCTGGGTGATTCTAATGCGCAGTTAGGCTTGAGAACGACTGAGTTAAAAGATGTTTCTAACGCAAGAGCTGTCTTTAGGGGCCAGGCTCCAGCAATGGCTTGGCCCACAGAAGCAGTCGAAGAACATTCTGGAGTATCCAACGCAAAGTCTAGCTCATGGCTGCTGGGCCAGCTCCTGGTGCACATTTGAAAGGCACATGAACAGTACATAAAAATCACTGAGGATTCATCAGCGTTACCGTGCACAGCAGTTGTGAATCTATTTTGATTGCGGTAAGAATCTCGTTGTATAAATATTCTACAATATATTTACCCATTCTCCTGTTGATGGACATTTGGGGCTATTACAAGCAGTGCTGCCATAAAATTCTAGTACATAATACTTGGTGAACATATACATGCATGTCTTGTCGTCAAAGGAAGCCAGATAGAAAAGAACACACACTACTGTGCGATTCCACTGATAGGAAGTTCCAAACAGCCAAAATTAACCTTTGGCCATAAAAGCTGGGTGGTGCTTGGGAGGGTGGGTGCCGAGTCGTGAGGTGGGTGGTTCGGGGTGGCTGGTAATATTCCAGTTCTTCATGTGGGTGCTGGCATCCTAGATGTGCTCACACTGTGACAATTCATCCAGCTGTACTCTTGTGGTTGATTGCTTTTTTGTATGTTTATTATATAGTCACACGCCATGTAACGATGTTTCGGCCGATGACAGACTGCATATATGACGGTGGTCCCATAAGATTATAATGCAGCACGTACAGAAATCTGATATATGGAATGTGATACTGGCATTGCAGATCAAATCGGGGAGATGACTGAGATTCAGTAACAGCGTTAGGACATTTGGTTTTCTATACGGAAAAAATATATATAAATAAATGTATATACATTATCGAGGTTTGTGTAAGTACGCTCCAGGAAGTTCACACAATGAAATCACCCAATGACGCACTTGCCATTAACGTATTCTCGTCGTTAAGAGACGAATGATTGTACTCAATGTGAAAGAAAAAAAGTTATTAACAACAAGAACCGGCAGTGCAGGGGCGGATGCACTTCCAGCCCACGGCCTGCAGGGGGCGCGGCAGCTTCATGATCTCTGCTCTCCCACGCGGCTGCTCTGGTCCATGGGAATCCGGTTGGCTAGGCCTCCTTGAAGTTTCTGGGCGGTCTGCAGAGCAGGTGATGCTCGGAGCTCACAGGAGTGTCCGGAGGAGCCAAGGCAGGGCTGGGCCACACTTATCCCCCACTCACCCCGCCCTTGGCCAGCACCATGGCGGGCGGGTGATTCCATTCTCAAAAGTTCTCAGCTATCCCAAGGCGATTCTTACTGAAAGGGCTCCGGATAGCAATGCCGGGTTCCCAGGACCCGTCTCTCTGCCTCCCCAAGGCCAAGAACCTAGAGAAGGTCACATTGCACCTATGAATAGGAGCAGCCTGGGTTCAAGTCCTGGTTCCAGGTGACCCTGAGCAAAGCTCCTAACCTCCATTTCCTGCTCTGTGAGGGGGCAGGTGATACCACCCACCTCGTGGGGTTGCAATGAGGACTTAATGAAATGAAGCATGTATGTCACTTACCAGTGTCTGCCTTGGGATGTAACTGGTAGCTGTAGCCCTTCCCAAAATGAACGAGATGAGCCCAAGATAGGTGGCCCCTACTCCTCCCACCAGCACTGCGTGGCCACAGAAAGGGGAAAATAAAAGTCACCCTTTCTCCATTGCCTTAGATCCATCAAGCTCTGCCACAGTAGAAGCTGAAGACAGGTTCAGACCAGGTCAGTGGCTGTGGCTCACAGGCCTCTGACAGTGGCTGAGGTCAGCCTGCAGGCAGCACCAAGACAGACAGCGGTAGAAATAACAAGCTAGGCCTGGGTCTGACCTCCTTCCAGATGCTCTGGGCTGTGAGACATCCTTGGATTCAGCACTTACGGTGCCAAGAAGGTTGCCAGCTACCTGGAATGCCCAGGTCTGGTGGAGTGGAAAAGACAGCTTGGGAGTTCAGACAGAGTTGCACATCCCACCCCTGGCACCACGTGAGCTGTGTGACCCTGAGGAAGCTATCTGCCGTCTTGGAGAGACAGCTATTCCTCAGCAAAATCATCCATCTTTAGGACTGTTGGCAGGGCCGAGAGAGGTCATCATGTCAAGCACCGGGCACACCCCTTCCTCTGGGTGGCTCTGAGATCCTGCATAATAATTATAGCAATAATAATACCACCAGCTAATATGTAAGGGCTCACCCCATGGCAAGACAGCACTAGGAATAGACACCATTGTCCCCACTTTACAGACAAAGAAACTGAGTTCAAAGAAGGAAAGACAATGACATCATCTTGCCCAAGGTCAGACAGCCGGGAAGGGCTAACAGATGAACTCGAATTGAAGTCCATCCAGTTTCAGAACTGTTCTTTTAACCTACCTGGCTGGATTAGAACTTAAACCAGTGTCTCAGAGCCCAGCCCTTCGAGGTGAGCCCTGGACATTAAGGATGTTTGTGCCTAATTATTTGCCCTTTATCCTCCTTCCAAGGAAGCTAATAATTCTCAATGCACCCATGTTGTCTGCCCTTCGTGTGTAAGCACAGGGTTAGCCACAGCCAAGGGAAGCATGAGAGGAGAACAGGAAAGAAACTTGTACAAAGCCAACTGTGCCTAGGAATTCCTATCATGCAGAAATGCCCCAACTGTCCCTCCGCTGCCCACAGAGCCTTAGTGTCAGGCAAAGCTGGACAGGCAGCATCTGGCACTGCTGCTGACTTACAATGTGACTGTGGGCAAGTTAGGTCATTTCTCTGTGCCTTGGCGTCCTTATGTATGAAAATGCAGAAACTGCCAGAAAGGGAATTTACCAGAACACTTGCAGAGACTAAATGATATATTTAAACTGCTTACCAGAATACTGACATGTAAGTCAGCACTCAAGTTTTAGATATTGTATCACCATCATCTTCCATTATCATCACCATCATCACCATAATCCTCCATTATCATCACCATCCTACCCCGCCACACCATCATCTTCAATCATCATCATCACTATTACATTCCATCACTGTCTTCCATAATCATCATTAACACCACCGTCTTTCATCACCATAATCCTCCATTATCATTACCATCACACCCCACTACACCATCATCTTCCATCATCATCATCATCATCCCTGTAATCCTCCATTATCATCACCATCACACTCCACAGCATCATCTTCCATCATCACCATCACTGTTATCTTCTATCACCACTGTCTCCCATAATCATCATCATCACCATCATCACCATAATCCTCCATTATCATCACCATCACACCCACCACACCATCATCTTCAATCATCAACATCACCGTTATATTCCATGACAATCTTCCATAATCATCATTATCACCATCACCTGCCATTACCATCGTCTTTCATCTCCATAATCCTCCATTATCATCTCCATTACACCCCATCACACCATCACCTTCCATCATCATCATCACCATCATCAGCATAATCCGCCATTATCATCACCATCACACCTGACCACACCATCATCTTCCATCATCATCATCACCATCATCTGCCATCACCATAGTCTTTCATCTCCATCATCTTCAACATCATTACCCATCATCATCACCATTATCTTCCATTATCATCATCACCACCACCCCCATCACCATCATCACCATAATCCTCCATTATCATCACCATCACACCTCACCACCATCATCATCGCCACCAGCACAACCATCATCATCATCACCACTATTATCTTCCATCATGATTACATCATCGTCTTCACCATAATCATCTTCTCCCCACCACCACCACCATCATTATCATCATCATCACCATAAATCTCCATTATCAGCACCATCACCACCACTACCACTACCACCACCACCATCATCACCATCATCATCACCATCCTCATGCCCATGACCACCAACTTCATCATCATCACTCCCACTACTATCATCATCGTTATTTCATTTCAGGGAGATAATGCACACCAAGGGCATAGCATACTGAGGACAAGCAGAGGTGTGACAAAGCTTCCCATGCCTAGAAGGTAGACATGAGCTCCACCATCTTGGAAGACATAACCATTAGTTGTGCCTGGCTTTTTAGCTTTCATTTGCTATGGTCTCAAGTACATTAAAGCATCCCAGGAACAGAAATACAGGTCTCAATACCCCTATTTCCTCAGAATACTGCCTCTGCACCTTCAAGAACAGAGACCAAGACCAGCCAACCTTTCCAGACTTGAGTTTTCTGCAACAGACAAAAGAACCCAAGTCCTCACCCTTAGGGTCCACTCAATAATCTAGGGTGGCCCAGAGCCAACTCGTGCTACCAGCTCCTGCAAGATCTGAAACTCTCACATCATCTTTGGTTCCCTCTTCCTCTCTCCTGTTTTCTCATCATTCCCCCACTCATTGTAAAAGAATCAGGCATCCGCTCTATCACAGACCCTGTGATAGGAACTCAATAAACAATAGACAACAAGATGGTTCTTCTCCCTGCCCTCAGGAATGCTTCAGTCCAGTGGGGCAGCTGGACACTTGGCAGATAATTATGTAGTGACAGCTATAATAGACCACAGGAAGAACAAACACAGGGAGCTTGGATGGCATAGAACAGGGGGTGGACATTGTCTGGAGAACTCCAGGAGGGCTTCCCTGAGGAAGTGACACCTACACTGATCCCTGAAAGAGGAAAATGAATTCTCACAGTGATGGAGCAGGAAGAAGTTAAGCAAAAAAATTCTGGGAAGAACAGTTTGTGCAAAGGCCTGGGGGTACTGGAGGGGACTGGAGTCTCCACTGAGGTGAGCATTGAGGATGAAGGGAATGAGGTCTCAGAGAGACTATTGAGGTAAAAGGGCTTCTGACGTTGCTGGGTCTTACAGGTTAAGCAAAGGAGTCTCAGGTTTCATTCTTAAATCTCCAGCAAGCTATTAAAGAAAAAATTTAACTTAAAATTTAAAAAACAAAACACTGATTTTTATCAGTGATTGCTCCATGCTTAGAAAAGGGAAGGTCACTGAGTCTTGATGAGTGTCTTCTCCATCTCCCAGGAGTGATTCAAGTAGACTTGCATTCCCACATAGAGAGAGCACAAGAGTGAGACCTGATGGACAAGTCAAGCTAACGGGGGAAGAAAGAAGTGCTGGCATGTCCCTGTGCAGAGTATCATTTGCCCCAAATCCAGAAGACCTGTCAGGTGGAGATTCCAAACATATGTTGTCACTACACAGACCTTCTTCCATCCAGCTTCCCCATCTGCCCATGCCAAGGGGTCCACACTCAAAACAGATCACTCTGTACAATTACGGAGTTGAATACTGATGTCTGCTGGGAAAGCAAGTCCTCAATGGTCCCCTCGGCTCCTCTTCTCTTGCTCAGAAGGCAAGACATCCAAGTTGGACATCAGATGGAGAACAGGAAACTACATGGAGCCCCTTTGTCCCTCCCGCCAAACGTTCTCTTCTTCACGGGTAGTTTCAGGACATGAGATGACCCCTGATGGAACCCTAAAGTCATCTATCACTTTGACAATACTGCAGTCAAGTCTCCATCACCGGGACTTCCTAGGGGAGACAGTTTGAATTGAAGAGCATTTTTATAGGGTTTTAAGTGTTATTACTTTAAGGAATGACTGGAATAAAGCAGTTCTCAGAGATGTGCTTCAGGGGAGAGAAAAGAATTGTCAAAATTAGAATAAATTATTGGGGAGCAGGGAGAGAGGAGGCGAGCTCATACTGAATTCCGACTACGAGCTGGCTGCTTTGCAGAGCCTGCCTCTTAATTCTCACAACAATCTTATGATGTGGGAATGATTATCATCACCATTTCGCAGATGGAGAAAATGAGGTTCAACAGGATAATAACATCCTGAAGATCACAGTGTTCATTAACAGAGAAGTGACCTGATGACAGAGTCTATCTCAGTCCCAAACCCATGGTCATTCTTGTGCTCCCAGACAGGGTGCACACTCACAAGCACTTTTGAAGTTCTGGATGATGTTTAAGGAAATGCCCTAAAATAGACCAGGGGTAATAGAATCTCATAGTTAAAAAATCTGGGCTTTAGACTCAGGCTGCCTGAGCAAGTTATTAACCTTGCTGAGCCTCAGTTTCTTTTATCTGTGAAATGAGGACAGAGGTGAATGCTCCTTGAGGTATAATGAGGAATAAACATTAAAATCCATTTAAGTCCCTAATTGTGGTAGTTGGCATTTAGTATGGGCTTCATATGTGTTAGCCATTGTCACTGTTACTAAGCACATCATCATGTATCTAATTGTGGTAGGTAACATCAAAAATGGTACCCAATGATCTCACCTGTTGGTATGCATGCACTTGTAGAGTCCTCTTCCCTTGAGTAATATCTGAACTTACTGGCTTTTTTGAGACAGGCTCTCTGTCACCTAGGTTGCAATGCAGTGGCAAATTCATAGCTCACTGCAGCTTCAAACTCCTAGGCTCAAGCAATCCTCTTGCTTCAGCCTCCCAGGTAGCTGGGACTACAGGTGTGTACCGCAATGCCCTGCTAAATTTTTTTTTTTTTGGACAGAGTCTCACTCTGTCACCCAGGCTAGAGTGCAGTGGCACGATCTCAGCTCACTGCAACCTCCGGCTCCCTGGTTCAAGCGATTCACCTGCCTCAGCCTCCCAAGTAGCTGGGACTACAGGTGCCCACCACCACGCCTGGCTGATTTTTTTTTGTATTGTTAGTAGATGGGGTTTCACCATGTTGGCTAGGATGGTCTTGATCTCCTGACCTCATGACCTGCCCGCCTCAGCCTTCCAAAGTGCTAGGATTACAGGGGTGAGCCACCGTGCCCGACCATTTTTTAAAGTTTTTGTACAAACAAGATCTCGCTATGTTGCCCAGGCTGGTCTTGAACCTCTGGCCTCAAGCAATCTTCCTGCCTCAGCCTCCCAAAGGGCTTGATTACAGGTATGAGCCACTGTGCCCAGACTTAATTGTTTCTAATGAAAGGAATAAAGCAGAGGGAATGGGGTGTCGCTTCCAAGATCAGATTATTTTTTAAAATCCTGTGACTTCTGACTTGGGTGCCCTCTCTCACTCATTTGCTCTCACTGAGAGAAGCCAGTTGCCAACATGTGAGCTGCCCACTGGAGGGGTTTGTGCGTCAAGAAACTAGTATCTCCAAATGACAGCCGGAAAGACCCGAAGGGTTCTGTCCAGCCAGATTCATGGGTGAATTTAGAAGCACATCATCCCAGTCAGGCTTTAGGTTAACTGAAGTTCTGGCTGGCATCTTTGTTTTTGTTTTCATTTTTGAGATAGGATCTTGCTCTGTTTCCCAGGCTGAAGTGCAGTGGCATGATCATAGCCCACTGCGGCCTCAACCTCTTCAGTGCAAGCAATCCTCCAACCTCAGCTTCCTGAGTAGCTGGGACTGCAGGTGCACACCACCAGGCCCAGCTGCTTGTTTTTAATTTTGGCAAGATGGGGTCTTAATATGTTGCCCAGGCTAGTCTCGAGCTCCTGGGCTCAAGCAATCCTCCTGCCTCCACCTCTCAAAGTGCTGGGATCACAAGCATGAGCCACCATGCCCAGCCCTGGCAGGCATCATGACTACAGTCTGTGAGAGATTCTTGAGGTAGGGCACCCCATAAAGACACTGCACAAATCCCGACCCACAGAAACTATGAGATAATAAATGTCTGTTGTTTTAAACCACTAAGTTTGGGGGTAATTTGTTACACAGCAATAGATAACTAATACACTCATCCATATTTGTATTCACCCAACAGGGCTTTGCTTAATCAGCAGATCAAAAGGCGAATTTCAGCTGCAATCCTGTCGACAGCATTAGACAAGACAAATTGGCGTATCCAGAGGTAGCAAGTTCACCGTATTTCACACTTCAAAATGCGGAGTCTGACAGCCACAGTGGCTGGGATAGACAGGAAGCTATCAGTCTACAAAGTAAAATCAGAAGGGTGTGGAAATAAGACACAATTAGATCTGGAAGGAGCTTTAGAATTCCAAAGCAACTCCAGTGTCTATCTTACAGATGGAGAAAAAGTGCCTAATGGGATTAGTCAAGCAATACTTCCTTCCTCTGGGGGCAAGTGTAGGAAGGAGCAGCAGTCAGACAGGCCGAGACCAAGTGTGTCTTGATCAACTAATGATGTCTACCAAGAGCACGAAGAGTGTGAAGTGAGGGTGTGTGCCACACGTCTGCCATCCTTGCTACTGGTGCTTCTAGAACTCCAGAAGAAAAAGTGGTTCTATCCCATTGTGGAAACCCAAGCCATCGAGGACTCTGGACTCTGAGGATGAGAATATTTGCATCACCCCCAACCCCAACTCCACAGACACGCTTTGTAAAATGTTTTTAACACTTCCCTACCCAGGGCTACAGACTTAAATGCACTCCATGGGGTTAGAACTCTGTGACATGAATGTGTTTGGTTGACTGTGATAGATGACAATTTGTATCTGTCCTATAAGGTCCTTACTCAGAGAAAATTCAAAGGGATAGAAAGAGGGACTTCTAAACCATAAGCTGCTTAGAGTCTCCAAAGAATAAAGATTCTTTTATTTTTGTTTGCCCTTAAGGATCTTGAAAATATCCCCTTCCTCGAGCAGGAAATGAATGCCCCATTTTATTTACATCAGGCTGATGATATTTTGCTCTCCCAGGAAAAGCCATTTCCCCAGAGGCAATACCGAGATGGCCCACCAGCACCCCTTCTTTGCGCAAAACAGCAGCACGTTTAGAAACAAGGATGGTTTGTTTAGAAACAAGAGCACACACACCCCCATTCTCTGTCTCATGCCCCCGGCAGGCATCCTTAATCAATCAAGACATTCCTTTCTAATCAACCTGATTGCGGTCTCAGAACCTATGTAAACACAGCACTTCAAGCAGTCCCTACAATTGATCGGCATCAGCATGAAATATTAGATTTGCATTAAGTGCCTGCTTTGTCTTTCTTCCTGGCTCAGATGCTGACTTCTGCACCAGGCAGCCCTGGCTGTCTTCCCTACTCAAGCTTCACCCATGAAAAGTTGCACCTTGCCAGCCAGCCCCGCCTGGGCTGCAAGAGGCAGGAGAAATAGCCAAACATACATCTTCCCATCTTCCCCTTGGGCTGGAAGGCAAAGTCTCTGCCTCCCAGTACCAAATGCTGTGCATTACACTCCTTCAGCATGCAAGAAACTGATGAAGAGAGTCATCCACATCTGCAACTGGAGAAATAAGAAGGCCTGAGCTGCCCGACCCTAGATGCTCTATGGCTCATCTGGACCAAAAGCTCTTACAAATCCTGGGATTGAAAGAGAGTGAAAAAAGCATTGTGACAGTAAGTGATGGCTCATGTGTTTATCACGTGATCCGCCATGGTGAAAGTCCCTAGTGTAGGATCTTTACTTGGACAGGGTCCCTGTCAGCACTACCTAAGAAGAGGCTGTTATGGGCTGAACTGTATCCCTCCAAAATTTGTGTGTTCAAGTTCGAAGACCCAGTACTGCAGAATGTGACTGTATTTGGAGATGGAGTCTTTAAAGAAGTAACTAAAGTAAGATGAGGTCATCAGGGCGGGCCTTTATCCCATCCTACTGGCATCCTTTGATTAGGACACAGACACACAGAGACAAGACCATGTGGAGATACCATAAGAAGGCGGTCATCTATAAGCCACAGAGAGAGGGCTCAGAAGGAACCCACCTGCTGACACCTTGGTCTCAGACTCGCAGCCTCCAGAATGATGAGGGAATGCAGTTCTGTTGTTTAAGCCACACAGGCTGTGGTGCTTTATGGTGGCAGCCCTCTCTAACTAATACAAGAGCTGACCATGACATTTTAGGAAAAGTGAGGCACCTGGTATCTTCTTTCCCAGGACAGGACAAAAAGCCATGATCAAGCATCTGTGCATCATGTATAGATGAAAGAAAACAACAACACAACTTTTATCATTTCGTTTCTCAAAAATACAGATGGGTATTAAGAAGAAAAAAAAAAAATGTTCCATGAACTCACTACCATAATAAACCTTGCTGACACTGAAAATACACTGGGTGAGACAATTCAAATGGTATTGAAAGATACAAAATGCCCTGTTCTCCCAGTCCATCAGCACAGCCTATTTTAGTTGCCAATGACTTTCTTAATTCCTTCTAGAAAATTCCAAGGAAATGGGTCATGGGTGTCAACAGGAAAGCAGACATTATGCTGGGGTGAAGATGCTCAACAGAAGACCCCAGTCTTGCCTTGGATGGCACCAGTCTAATGAGGAAACCAGACATGAAAAGAAAAATCAACTCAACATTTTGAGATATGAAAAGTGCCCCCAGAGAGGTTGTGAAGACCAATCTGAGCACAAAGAAGAGGAACAAACTAACTCCTTCACTTCCAACAGCGAGAGTCGGAGTATTTTTAGAGCTAGTAGACTTGTGTGGGATAACAGGCATTCACATTCAATGTTCTGATTGTGTAGGTTGCTACAACCTGCATGAATGCTCAGACTTTAGACGGAGCATTCCACCTCCGGGATATACACTACATAGATTTCCTTGCAAAATATGGAAATATATGTGGCAATGACATTTCAGTGAAATATTGCTTCTAAGAGCAAATCAGTGGAAACAACCCAACTGTCAAGATCAAACAAGTCATGGTACAACCAGATGATGACATATTATGCAGACACCAAGAAGAAAGGCACAGAACAGTTTCTGCTGACCTGGAAAGGGCTCCAAGATACAAGAGGAAGGGGAAAAAAGCAAGTCATGAAACAGTATGTTATGAATGGCCACTCTGGTGTAAATATTCAAGGCTACATGTGCACACTCACACACACACTAGCATAGCCACAGGTGAATTCTCTAGAAAGAACTAAGAAAGCCATTGGGAACTAAAATAGGCTGGGCTGGTGGACTGGGGGAACAGGGCATTGTGCATCTTTCTATACCATTTGAATTGTCTAACCCCATGCATTTTCAGCGGCAGCAGGGATTATTGTGGTAGTGAGTTCATGGAGCATTTTTTGTTTTCTTAATACTTGTATTTTTGAGAAAGGAAGCTGTAAAAGTTGCGTTGTTGTTTTTTATAATCTATACATGATGCATAGATGGGCGAGGTGTTTCTGGATGTGTAGAATGTGTGGATGTGCTTTTATCTCATCCTCTTTGGGACCTTGGAGAGAGATTAGGAGAAAATCCCCCATTGGCTTTGACCCCTGGTCAAAGCCTTCAACACACATCATTAGCGATTCTACAGAGCACAGCAGGGATTTCTTTTATGCATCTCCGGATGAAAGAAAACCTAGATCACAAGTCATTCTGTGAATCTGAGCTAGCTTCCTCTCTGCGGAGGAGACCTGCCACCTAAGCATGTGAGCCACCCCAGACTGGAGCCCAGCAGGCCTGGATGCGGAACACCAATTTCTGACCCTGACCAGGAGAAAGCCAGGCCTGTAGGCGAGGAGGAAGGCCAAGCTCTTGACCTCCTGTGGGCTGGGATGGAGGGTGGGGAGAAAGAAACCAAAGACGGGAAGGACCCTGGACACTGAAAACCGGTCTCTGACACTGCATCTGAGCAAAATGCCTGGTGGGAAATGAGAAGCAAATTGGAGCTTAAGGAATGCTTTAGGAAGCCCAATGACACATCTGTCCACCATGAATGCAGGTAGCAGGGGACAAAGAATTCTTTTTTTTTTTTTTTTAAGATGGATTTTCGTTCTTGTCTCCTAGGCTGGAGTGCAATGGCACAATTTTGGCTCACTGCAACCTCTACCTTCTGGGTTCAAGCGACTTTCCTGCCTCAGCCTCCCGAGTTGCTGGGATTACAGGTGTGTACCACCACACGCAGCTAATTTTTGTAATTTTAGAAGAGATGGGGTTTCACCATGTTGGCCAGGCTGGTCTTGAACTCCTGACCTCAGGTCATCCACCTGCCTCGGCCTCCCAAAGTGCTGGAATTACAAGTGTGAGCTACCATGCCTGGCCGGGGAGAAATAATTCTAAGGAAATAATACTCCGCCTGAAGCTCAGCCTTGGCGTGACTTTGCAAGAGAGGCCTTTGGAATCAGAGAGGGTTCAAACCCCATCTCTACCCTCTCCTAGCTGTGTGGCCTCAGGCAAATCACCTAACTTCTCTATGCTTACAGTCCTTGTTCTAGGGACAGAGATGAGCAATGAACAGGGCAAACATGTCATCTGATTGGCAACAAGCCTTACTGGCAATCAAATGACAGCACCAAGATTTGACAAGGGCCATGAAGGAAATCAAACAGAGGCCATGACAGAAGATAATGAGGGCCGAGGAAGTCTCTGCAAAGGCGACATTGAAACTATGACTGCGTTTTTATGTAATGGAATAAGCCGTCTCTCGCCCCTTGTGGCAGCCAGGGTCCTGGAAGGGAACAGATGGCTCGTTCAAATTAAGATAATTTGTGAGGAAATTAATAAAAGGACTATTCATAAAGGTATGGGCAGGGGGTAAGGGGACCACAAGTTATAATCTGGTGCCCTGCAGCTAGTGATAGTGAGGGGCCCACTCTGCCCTCGTCCCTAAACCTGAATATAGACAGAGAGGGTTGCCTGACAGCAGCAGAGATCTTAGCTTAGGAATATGGCAGCTCATCAGAGGGAGCAGGGTCTATAAGTGCCCTCTTCTCTCCTCCCTCCTCCTGTAACATACTATGGCTCCCTATTGCCCAAACCCAATGAGAAGCCAGTGGGAAAAGATGCCTGGTGCTGGGGTTTACACAGGAAAGCCTACCAGGGCACAAGTACAGTGGAGAAGAGCAGAAAGTGGGTCTGGAGAGGTCAGCAGATGCTACCCATTGGTTCCCCTTCTGCACATCTGAATTTTGGGGGGTCATATTAGAATTTGCTAGCGCTTCTAATCCTGCATTCATAAGGCCAATGAGAATTACCTTGTATGTGTTTTATGTGTATTTAATTCTAAGTGCTTGATGATTTGCTATAGACACATTTTTTGCAAGGGGCTTTCACTGTCTAGAGCTTTAGATGTTCCAGGTAATCAATAACACTGCAGCTCTGACTCCAAATTAAATAACTGCACATTTATTACCCATTACTGGAAGTGCACCAGGAACTCCCCCTCCAGAAGCACAAATCCCCATGCTCAGAGCCTTCCTTCTCCTCTGCGAGCCCACTCTAACCGTCTGGCAGCTTGGATCGGACAATGTGAATATCATCCGGCTTTTAGAAATCAAACTCCCTTCGCTGGTCTAACCTAAATTGGGATGAAAAATGCCAAGGCTCTGAAATTTACTCCGCCAAGCTGAGCCCCGAGGGAGGACGTAACATTTGGCTGCGGAATCGGGGAATATTTGGCTGCTTCCCTGTCATCTGCTTCTCTAAGGAAAGTGAAGGAACACAGAATTTCAGCTCCAAGGTTTGTAGATCCCCTGCTCCCTCCCTACTGAGCTGCCAAAACAAAAGGAAGGGTCACCTAGAAGTGGGGAGTGAGGTGGACCACGGTGATGTATAATGAGAAGCAAGGAGAACAGCATTTGGCGCTGAGTAAGTTGAGCTTCACATCATGCCCTTCCAGTCTCAGCTAACGAAAAATATCACGCTAAGTGGCCAGAGAAGAACAATAGTGTCTGAGCCAGAAATTTCCTTCAGTGACACAACACATCATTTTGCAAGTTTGCATTTCTAGAAGGTCTCTTCTGTGATCAGAACGCTATAAAGCCCCCATAAGAGAAATCCATGCTGACATACATACCCATCAGGAGAGAAGAGAGACTGGTGTTACATGCACCCCAGCCCCCAGATAGGAAGCTTTGCAATGAGGGTAAGCAGTAAGATACTGACTATGGATCAAATGCCATCTAGACAAAAATCAGAACCAACCCTATTAGTTGTCCCATCTCAACTCAGCTTCTTGTAGATTAAGAGAAACAGCCCGTGCAATTACTTCAATCACTTATGCAAAGTAGGATCGTTTCCCAAATTGGAAGTGACAGTCTGGGCCACCTGGTAGCAAAGGCAGCCTGTCCCCAGGAGGGGCTGAGCATTTCTCTCCTAGCTCTTGGAATATTTGCTTGGTCGTGAGATAATCATAATCAAAATCATTACCTCCTTCCCCAGCACCATCACCATCATCCATCTGCCAACGTAGGAGGGCATTGAGTGCAACTTTTCAGTTCCCCTGAAACCAGCTCTAAGGCCTGTGGCTAGGGAAAAAAATACAGGCACCAAAAATATCTTCAGCCTGGACAATGTAGCAAGACCCCATCTCTACAAATAATTTTAAAAATTAGCTGGATGTAGTGGCATGCACCTGTGGTTCCAACTACTCTGGAGGCTAAGGCGAGAGGGATCGCCTGAGCCTAGGGGGTCGAGGCTGCTGTGAGCCTTGATTGTACCACCACACTCCAGCCTGGGTGACAGAGCGAGACCTGTCTCAAAACAAACAAACAAAAAACAAAAACAAAATAGTTTATCAGCATGTATTTTCCAAATCTGTATACACAGATAACATCAGTTACAGAAAGTTTAATATGTGCTATCATGGCTAGATGGAGAAGCAGACATTTTCATTTTAATAAATGGGAGAACTAGATTGAGAAAGGTTAACTTGGAGGGCTGCCGGGAAGACATAAGACTTTAGCCATCTTGAGGAAAGGATTTATGTAGAGGAAATAGGAGAAACTCGGCAGTTAAAGACAGGGTCTGCGCAAACCCCAGAGGCACCCCAGAGGCAGGGAAGGGAGCTGGTGGCTTGTGCTGTGATAAATTAAAAGGCGTTCAAGGAGCAAATCATATTAAACCCATATCTTGTCCTCAACAAGTTAAATTCCAGACACTACTCAAAACAGTTAATTCATCTGACTTTGCTTAAACTCCACAATGACCTGGTAAGATGGGCACTGTTGCACCTGTGAGTGCCAGGGCTGAGCTTCACATCGAGGCAGTTGTCTTCAGAGTCCACTTACTTGACCACTACACGAATGAGTAATGAGTTCAAGGTCCAATGAAAACAATGCCAATTAAGGAGGCAGAACGACTGTGTTCTGCACTAATGGAGAATCTTGCAATCACATGCAGGCATTAGGAAGAGCAGCCTCAGCCTCTCCAGTTTGGAGCCTATAAGAAATGTCTGGTCCCACTCCGGATTTACTGAATCAGATTCTGCACTTTATTATTTTTTTAATTGACAAGTAAAATATGGTCTATATTCATGGTGTATGACATGATGTTTTGCGATATGTGTGCAATGTGGAACAGCCAAAACAAGCTCTGTAACATACGCATTGCCTGATCCTGCATTTTAACAAGGGTGCCGAGGGTCTCCCTCTACGCATTAAAACGTGAGTGGTGCTGGTCTCAAAGTCCGGGATCAATAACATAAATCTAAGACAAAGAGGGGGGCACTCTGGGTAGAAACAGGGCAGGTAGGAGCCTGGATGAGCTGCTTGGTGTAAATACATTCTTCAAAGCCACGTACACTTGGCAGCAGTAATTCTGACAGCATAACAAGACAGTCAGGGGTAAGAGCTAGAGCCACACTTTGGAGGCCAGGGCAGGAGGATCACTTTCACACAGGAGTTTGAGGCTGCAGTAGGCTATGATCGTGCCACTGTACTTGCACTCCAGCCTGGATGACAGAGCAAGGCCTCATCTTAAAATAAAAATAAAAAAACTAGAGCCAGGTCCAGGCACTCATGGCTCTGCCACTTCCTCAGATATGTGGCTGTGGGCATCTTATGGAACCCCAAAGACTCACCTTCACCATTTGAACAGTGGAAGCAAAGGACTGGCTCCTCAGTGGGTTGTCACAAAGATTAGGTGAGAAATTCTATATGTGGTGCTTACGCACAGCACCTGCTAATATTAACCCTCCACATAAATATTACCTATTACTATATCTATGTCAAAATTATAAATTATTGACATTTAGCTGGCTCTGAGGGACCCAATTATAGTTGACAATGCCTGGGAAGAGGCTGGAAGAAGGTGCAGAAAAATGCAAAATGCACCTGAGTTAAATTTCCTCATCCTATCTGGACAGACTTTAAAGCTGTCATCTCATTCTTGACTTTGAATCTTAGGGAAACAAGGGTTACGGCAGCCTTTTCAGAAGAACTTCAAGGCTCAACTTAAATCGCCTGTAGAATTAATAACAGGATGCCTACCTTCAAATCAGCAGGTAAGATAAAAGCAAATTTAACAGACTCTACAGAGCAAAGAACAGAGAAAACAAATGAAGCAGCAAGGAAAGTCTCTGTAATAAATAATATTTTAAATGACAGAAGATCAAACATATCTATTATGACAAATATATTTGCACTAAATTCCTCTATTAAAAGACTAGGATTCTCAGACTGGCTGAATAAACAAAATCCATCCATGTGCCACTTCCAAGAGACCCCTACAACAAAAGGAAATCTTGCAAAATGAAGGGCAGCATGTCCAGGCTTACCCATGGGAACCAAAGAAAGAAAGGAGAATAATGCTGGTTTCAGAAAAACCCAAGGCAGGATGCATCAGCCAAGCTCAAGATGATCATTTTCTATTAATAAAAAGTTCGATCCATAGCCAATGCTAGTCAGTAAATAGCCTTTGTGTATATGTGCCACATTTTCTTAATCCAGTCTGTCACTGATGGACATGTGGGTTGATTCCAAGTCTTTGCTATTGTTAATAGTGCTGCAATAAACATACATGTGCATGTGTCTTTATAGTAGCATGATTTATAATCCTTTGGGTATATACCCAGTAATGGGATGGCTGGGTCAAATGGTATTTCTAGTTCTAGATCCTTGAACTATGCAGCCATAAAAAAGGGTGACTTTGTGTCCTTTGTAGGGACATGGATGCAGCTGGAAACCATCTTTCTCAGCAAACTATCGCAAGAACAGAAAACCAAATACCGCATGTTCTCACTCATAGGTGGGAAATGAACAATGAGATCACTTGGACACAGGAAGGGGAACATCACACACTAGGTCCTATTGTGGGGAGGGGGAAGAGAGGAGGGATAGTATTAGGAGATACACCTAATGTAAATGACGAGTTAATGGGTGCAGCACACCAACATGGCACATGTATACATATGTAACAAACCTGCACGTTGGGCACATGCACCCTAGAACTTAAAGTATCATAATAAAAATATATTTTTTAAAAAAAAATAGCCTTTGAGAGTCAAATGACATGGGCTAAAAATATGTACAGTGCAATCTTTGGCCAGTATCAAGAAAAACAAACAGAAATGAACTCTGGGAGATCCTAACCAACCTATGTCATATGAAAAATAAAGAACCCCATGCTACCCCATGCTTATAAAATAAATAAGATCTGTCATACAGAGAGCACACCTTTACAAACGTGCAGGAGTATTTTTTTTTTCCTTGAGATGAAGTCTCGCTCTTGTCCCCCAGGCTGGAATGCAATGGCGTGATCTCAGCTCACTGCAACCTCCGCCTCCTGGGTTCAAGAGATTCTCCTGCCTCAGCCTCCCGAATAGCTGGGATTACAGGCACCCGCCACCACGCCCAGCTAATTTTTGTATTTTTAGTAGAGACAGTGTTTCACCATGTTGGCCAGGCTGGTTTCAAACTCCTGACCTCAGGTGATCTGCCCACGTTGGCCTCCCAAAGTGCTGGGATTACAGGCATGAGCCACCGTGTCTGGCCGTCCAGGGGTATTTTTTAAACACACATTAATGAACAAGTTAAGCTTTAACGAAGTCCCCTCAGTAGGTTCTGTACAATCCACTTTCTCAGCCTACAGTACAAGTGAAAATTAATTTTTAAAAGTACTGTTGTGACAAGTTCCTAATACTTAGAAGTTCACGAGCACCTTGACTGATGCTGAGGTTGAATAATGAGTAGGGTTTGAATAATCTAAGATGGAGTAATGCCAAGAAAATTCTTATTTGCTTTGGAATATGGTCACAAACTCAGGAAAATGCAGCCAGACTTGCCCACTTGTCTGTCCACCCACTCATTCATCCTTCCTTCCTTCTTTCCATCCATCCATACAGCTACTCATCTATCCATTCACCTATCCATCCGTGTACCATCCATCCACCCATCACCCACACATCCATCTATCCATCTACCCACCCACCCTTCCTTCCTTCATTCCGTCCATTTGCCCACCCACCCTTACATCTATCTTTGCATCCATCCACCCTTCCATCCATCTATCCACCCACCCTTACATCTGTCCTTCCACCCACCTTCCTTCCTTCCATTCATCTATCCATCTACCCACTTACCTTTCCATCCATCCTTCCACCCATCCTTCTATTCATCCATCCATCCATCCATCCACCCACTCATTCTTTCATCCATACATCCATCCACCCACCCACCCACTCATTCAACCATCTACCCACCCATCCTTCCTTCCTTCCTTCTGTCCATCCACCCACACACCCTTCCATCTATCCTTCCATCCATCCACCCATCCTTCCTTGTGTCCATCTTTTCATCCATTCATCTACCCACCCTTCTATCCATCCATCCATCCATCCATTCTTCCATCCATCCATCTACGCAATGTGCATTATCTACTCTCGACCAAGGTACTGGGGATGGAATAAAAAGATGAGGCACTATTTATTAGGAATTTTATAGATCCATAGCCATGAAAAAAAAAAAAAACAAAGTACAGAAAGTAATTAAAAAGAGGTATGATGATAAGCAATGAGACATCACAGTGTAACAGGAATAATGAGGTGTCAGGTAAGGTCTGTTTCTCACCTAACAAATATTTATCAGATGTTCATTACATGCCATGTGATATGCCATGCCCAGGAGCTATCGCAGTGAATGAGACATATTTCTTGGGGAGCATATATTTCAGTGGGAGGAAATCACGTAAATAAACATGAAAACAAAAAAGGAATATTATTTCAGATCATGCTGAGTGCCATGGAAAAGACAGTACAGGGCAATGGAAAGAGGCATGTTTGAGCCAGGGCAGTCATCAAAGGCTCCTCAGGAGGAGGGACATCAGCTCTGAGAGCCTCATGGATCAAGGCAGGGGCAGAGGCAATGTCAGAAAGGTGACTGGAGCCGGCTCGTGTCAGCGTCAGGCGGTCTGGACATAGTCTGGTAACAACGGGAAGCCTTGAGCAGGAATTCCATGTGTTTCTGCTGGAGCCCCTAAGACGCCCTGAGTTCCTCTAGAAGCCAGACACCTTTCTATGCCAAAGTTACCTATGCAGGCGGGTGTGCAGCTCCCACGGAGGATCAGATGGCAAATCCTGCTCTAATTACGCTGGTAATTACGAGCTGACACTTGCAGAGCAAGAAAGAACATTCCTTCTGTTAGGAAATGATCACTGGGAAGCCAGTCCCGGCCTCTCAAACAGGGAAGGCGCTGTGAATTTACAAACAGCTGATGAAAGGAGACGAGACCCAGTCCAGGAGGGGAGCACAGAAATCACTCTAAGAAATAATTAAGGAGCCTGGAAGACGAAAAGAAGATTTCGTTCCAGCATGCACACGGACCCTCCCGGCCCCTGGGGCAGCATTAAAAAGAGCAAATACTCCTCAGTCAGTCTGACCAAGATTTTAATCCTTGCCCTGTCCATGTGAGCTGGGAGACCTGGTAGCCTGGGAAGGTTATTTGCCTCCCTGACTCTGAGGCTCCCCACTGCTGCAAATGGGTTTAATAATAATCTTTCTTACAATGGGGTAGGGGGGACAACGTTGGGAGGATTACACGAGATCACATTTGTAAGGTGCCTGGAACACAGTAGGTGTACAAGCAATGCCAGGCCCTCCTCCCCAGGCTTCCCTATGACTCGTGGGTGGAGGCTCTGGAGTGAGGAGGAAGAGAAAGAGAATAAAAGGGAGGGTGCTGCCAACCACAGAGGTTATTATGCTCCCTGGTGATGCTAGAAGGCAGGGAGAGAGCCGTGATAACAAGATTCTCACCCCGTTTTCTGTGTGACGGCGAGTAACAGAGATGTGAGAAAAGAGCATCCGTCAGAACTCACAGAGAAGGCAGACAAGGCAAGGAGATCAAAGGAATAAATCCATCGCCATCTGAAAAACAGCCTGCCTGCTTTCATCTGTCTGGGAGGTGACACAAGGACCCGCACTCCAGCCAAACACCCACTTTTTTCCACCCGTGCCGTGCTGAGCAGGTCTGAGGGCACGGCAGCTTCCAAAACAGACCCCCTCAAGGATCATAAATCTTCTCCTTGGTCTGGCCCCATCTCGCCAGGACCTTGATCCCCACTCCAGGCTAAGCTCTGGAAATATACCCCTGCCAAGGAGATTTATCCATTTTAAAAGGTCAGAGAATTACTGCCACTGAAGCTTGGGCTCAGAGCAGGTGTAAATACTCCCGAGGTCCCACGAGTGCTTTATCACACTCAGTAGTGAGCACCTGGGAGATGCTGTGCCTCGGGGAAGCTCCTTCCCAGGCAGACCATGTAACTTCCCTGGTGCCTGGAGAGACAGAGGGTTCTCTGGGGGTGGGGACCTACCTGCCCAAGCCACCTTTTATCACTTTCTTCTCCCTCTCACCTGGGAAGGGTCTCATCTCCAGCTTTCTGAGCTGCCAGCAATGCTAGGGACCAGGACCTCTCTGTTCAGTTTCATAGAGCATCTCTCAGAGGGAAAAAGGACACCACTCAACAGATTCCTACCTCAACCCAGTCACTGAAATATTGAAAAGGCAGAAGTGCAAGGTCAGTTAAAAAACATCTTAACTGTAGAGACTAGATTACCTGTTTTCCAATACGCTGGTTCCTGAGCCTCTCTTCAGAGAGGAACAGAATGCCATTTCCTCAATAGGAATTCCCATTTTCTCACATTCAACTAAGAACTTTTAGGCATCTAAAGATGCTCTGGGGGCTGTGTGGATCTGGGAAGGCTGAGACTGTAAATGATTTTTTAAAAATAATCAATCAGACCGGGCACGGTGGCTCATGCCTGTAATCCCAGCATTTTTGGGAGACCGAGGCCGGTGGATCACCTGAGGTCAGGAGTTCAAGACCAGCCTGGCCAACATGGTGAAACCCTGTCTCTACTAAAAATACAAAAAGTTAGCCAGGCGTGGTGGCAGGAGCCTGTCATCCCAGCAAGTCAGGAGGCTGAGGCAGTAGAATCGCTTGAACCCAGGATGTGGGGGTTGCAGTGAGCTGAGATCGCACTACTCTACTCCAGCCTGGGTGATAAGAGCGAAATTCTGTCTCAAAAACAATAATAATAATCACTGCACTGGTATGAAAAATGCTGATGCTTTCAGGGAGCCTGGAGAAGCCTCCAGATGCAATGGGAGGGTTCCAGGCTGCAGAGATGGACAGACCAGGGTTCAAATCCCAGCTCTGCAACTTACTAGCTGTGTAGCTGTGGGCAGGTTACCTCAGCTCTCTGGGCTTCTGCTCCCCATGGTAGAAAAAGAGAGAGGATGAGACCCAGTTGCTCAGGTGCTGCATGAATTTAGGCTGATGGGTTATCATATGGCTCATGGGTGACGCCCACTGAATTATCATTTTGTCAAGTTGCCTTTGTCAGGCCTGAGATAGAAAGGGAGAGGGAGAGAGATGAAGAGAGACTGAGAGAGACAGAGAGAGAGAACGTGTGCGTGTGCATGTGACTCTGGGTTAAACAACCTATCAACAAACCAACTCAATCAAATCACCCACCAACTGCACAGACTTTCCAAAGTTTAGGGGTTAAGGGGCTACAGTGGGAAAAGGGGGTACACCAGGGACCAGCAGTAGACACATTTGGTCACTCTAGGAGAGAGAAGCCTGTCTCCCCTTCCCTCTCCCTCCTACCCCTTCTTTGCCCAAGCCCAGTGAACAGCCTAGAACATGCTACTCAGGGTTGACATTCCACATACAGGACGCCGTGGTGGGTGGAAACATGGACGGAGACCAGCCTTGCAGGCTGGAGACCTCGGCTCTGCTCCTCACTCTGGGAGCTCTGGGAGAAAGCTTGCTGAGTCTGTTTCCCTTTGTTAAAAGATGGTGACCGTCTGGCAGCTCCTCAATAAGTTAAACACAGAATTACCATAAGGCCCAACAATTCCACTCCTAGGTATATACCCAAAAGAACCGAAAACTCAAACAAGTACAAGGGCACAAATGTTTATAGCGGCACTCTTCGCAATAGACAAAAGGTAGACACAACCCAAATTTCCACCCCTGGATGAATGGATAATCGTGCGGTCTTGCCTTACAATAGAATATTATTCAGCCATAAAAAGGAGAGAATGCTACAATATGAATAAACCTCAAAAACATCATGCGGAGTGAAAGAAGCCAGACACGGAAGACCACATACTATATGATTCCATTTATATGAAATATCCAAAAGAGGTAAACCCACAGGGGCAGGACGCAGACTAACAGCTGTCAGGGGCCGGGGGGTAGAGGAAGGGTGAGTGTCTGCTTAATGGTCACAGGGTCTCCTTTGGGGGTGACGAAAATGTTTTGGAACTACATAAAGGTGTGGTGGCACAACATTGTGACTGCACTAAAACCCATACAACTGCTCACTGTAAAACACCTAACTTCGCGTTATATGAATTTCCATTACAAACTGATTAATAAAGAGGGAAACAATATACCATCACTCAGGCAGTGTAGACAGAAGCAATGAATAAACGTGAATGAGGCACCTGGGATAATCCCCGGCACGTTATAAACCCCCCTCAAACACTTTGTTAGATGCTTCCTTGCTCTGCTGGCTTTTAACAGAGCCCACCTCCCAAACACCCAACTAGTCCTGAAATGACTTGTCCACCTGGGGGATGTGCTATGGAATGAGCACAGGTGCTGGGATGATACTCCCCACAAAGAAAGAGGACTCTGAGGAGCTCCCAGCAGTGCAAAATGCCTGAAGGCAGCTGCACCTGAGAGAACCCCTCCACCATCTGCTCCATGCTCTCCAAAGCAGCAGCACAGGAGGCAACAGACGGGCCAGAGCTTGCCCACTCTAGCACCTGCCTCTGAAGAAAACTTCTACTGGTCAGATCCAGCCCTCCCCATCAGGTCCTGCAGAAAGCAGAGTGATTCACGGTGACCACAGCATGGGCAGACACCTACCAAGAACATGGGAAAAGGTATAAACATCTGTTCTCAGTTCCCAGCCCCAGAAGCTAGAATAGAGCTAAGCGACAGGGCAGGAAGCCAAGTGAAGAAGTAGTGACCTCTGTCCTGAGATGGATCCAATCTCCCAGGATCTCACAACTTCTAACTGTGTTTCTGATAAACCAGCCAATGTCAGCACAGAGAGGATCCAGGTCAAGCAGAAGGTAGCTACTCAGCATAATGTTTTCAAGGTTCATCCAAGTTGTAGAACGGATTGCTGCTTCCTTCCTTTTTATGGCTGTATAATATTCCACTGCATGGATAGACCACATTTTATTTGGACATGTGAGCTATTTCTCCTTTTTGGCTTCCATGAATAATGTCACTGTGAAGTTGTGTGTCCATGTGCTTGTTTGAGTACCTGTTTTCAGCACTTTTGGGTATATATGTAGGAGTGAAATCGCTGGGCCATATGGTAATTCTATGTTTAACTTTTGGAAGAACTGCCAAACTGTTTTCTAAGTAAAAGAAGCCAGACACAAAAGGCCACTTACTATATGATTCCACTTATCTGAAAAATTCAGAATAGGTAAGCCCACAGAGACAGAATGCAGACTGGTGGTTGTCAGGGGCTGAGGGGAGACGAGAACAAGAGGGGAGACTGCTTAATGGGTACAAGGCTTTACTTTGGCATGATGAAAACGTTTTGGAAGTAGAGAGAGGTAGTGATTGCCCAACACTGTGAATGTACCAAATGCTTCTAAATTGTTCATTTGAAAATGGCTAATCTTATGTTATGGGAATTTCACCTCAATACAATTTGTTTAAAAAGCAGCTACTCAAATTCTTCTACCCAAAACTGGCAGCCAACAGGAGGAGCCTGGGGAAGGGTGGACAGCAACAGGGGTGGGAGGAGGAACAAGATGGCACAGAGCATGCCCTAATCACCACTCAAATGACAGCAAGCATAGATTCCGCCTCCCCACAAAGCCTCCTTGGCCACTTAAACCATCTCCAATCCACTCAAGGGCCAGCCATGCGATCCTCTCCAATCCCATTACACAGGAAATTTACATATGTAATAAAAAGATGCTGTCTTGACACTAATCTTGGGGAAAAAAATTCTTACATTTGTATTAATTTTCCTTCTCAGGTTTTAATTGAAGAGTGGATACAACAACATGGGGGGAAAAAATCTAACTTCATCTATCCAAAGGCCATGGGGCTTCATTAGAAATTACATTAGCTCCTCATTAAGCAACAATAATAACGTAGAGTTGAAATCGATTTTAAAAAAAATGCATTGCCCCAAGGTATAGATCTGTTTGGTTCAATTATATTCTTATATGGTCAAGCTCTGGTACCTCCAGTGCTAATAAAGTTGTGGCATAATGCCAGGATATGGGGCTTCACTCACCTTCAAAACTCAATGATAAAATATAGGCAAGTACCCTCATCATTTCCAATAAGAAGCTGTTTAACTGCCTGTCCACCCCTCAACCCTGGCAAAAATGACTTCATTTCTGGAGCTCATACTTTAAAGACGCCAAGTATGTTTGATCTCGTGAGTCTTCCCTGATCAATTAGTAGTGACTGTCTTGCTAAGGGATGAACCATGCTGTGGTTGATTACAGATGTCTGCCCCGGGCAATGAAGTTGCAGGGCTGTGATGCAAGACTTTTCTATTGCTTTCATTTCCACCAGACTTCACAGACATCTTAAGTCAGGACAAAATGAGCACTTACCTGATCCTCGACCAGGCTGTATGGCAGGGACAGTAGATCCTGCATTAAAAAAAAAAGAGAGAGAGAGAAAGAGAAAGAGAAGAAACATTGAGTTTGCATTGAAACAATTGCTTTTGCTTCGTTTTTCTCTTAGATTTAGGAAAGAATGTTTTATTCATTCATTCTACAAACATCCATTAAATGCCTAACATGTGTCAGGCTCTGTTGTAGGCTATGCTTTTGACAACAAACAAGATGACAAATCGCTGCCGTAAGACAGAAGGAAGATGGGGGAGACATGGCAAATAAGGAAGCTAACGAACAACTATTAATAATAAACGAAGAAAAGATCAGAATGCTAATTCCTATGATGATAACAAGATGAATTACAGGGTGGAGAGTGACTGGTGCTACTTTTGACTGGGGGTCAAGGAGCAATGAGGGTGGAATGACAAGGAGACTTCCATATGGAGGGATGGCAGGTCACACGCCCTGGGGCAGGGACAATGGACAAGCTCTCTTAGAGCAGCGCAGAGCAGCCAGAACAATCAAACCGAGTGATGGGAGAGGCAAAGAGATGATGTCAAGGAGGCGGGCAGGGACCAGAGCATATCTAGCCATGCAGGTTGAGATACAGACTTCGGGTGTTTTTCTAAACAATATGGGAAACCACAGGAAGATAGCATGTCTTTCTTAAAACACCCCAGCTCCTGAACTAGGATTCCCAGGTGGCACCCACAGAAACCCTTGCTGCATCGAGGAAGACCTCACTTTGTGAGTACTCTCTGATTTCAGGGCCCCAGGAGTTGAAATGCCCCCTCCACACCCACCAGGACCTGAACTGAGTCAAGCACCTCCGTTGGCTCAGAACCCCAACTCCTCCCCTCAACAAATGTAGCCCCCATGGTGTAGATAGACTCACACACATGCTCCCCTTGGCCTCAGAAGGCTGAGTCAGTTCCTTGCACAGGAAGGACCCTGGCTTAGTCAAAACAGCAAGGGCCCATTGCACAGACACTGTGTGGAACATGAATCTGAGGGCCAGCCTGCCCCAAGCCCAACACATCGCTCTTCAAGTGAAGAACACCTTCGCTTTCTTTCTCTCTCTGACCTAAGCTTGTGCTTCTGCCATATTCCAGAATTGGACACAACGATTTCCCACTTAAAGTGGGAGAAGATATCATAGCTCCCCTTTTTTCCTGCCAAAAGGTCAGGCCTTTCAGGTTCCCCATGAACTCCACCAGCACCTCCTCTTCCTGCCCAGCCAAGGAAATTGCCACAATACCAACTGGTCCCATCAAGGGCTCCAGACCCAACAAGGTGCCCTTGGGAGTTTACCCACTGCAGCACCATGGACAGAGAGCAGACGCAGCTCTGCTCTGCGGCCCAAGGTCTCGGACACAGGAGACCTGGCCATTCTGGAGAAAGCCACATTCAACCCTTGCTGTCCACCAGACTCCACTTGCTGAGTCTCAAATTCCTCAGCCTACTTCATAGGGTGGGGATTCAATGAGGCCACGCAAGCCTGGTCCATGGAAAAACATTCAGGGAAGGCCTGAGTGTTAAGAGCGATTACTGGTATGTATGTTATAGTTCTTATACGAGCCCAGGACCATGAAATTAACAACGAACACGGGCTAGGGTGAGTCAGCTCCATCTCAGCTGCATGAAGAGGAGTCCTGGGGAACATGACTTTGACCTACAGTCACAATTTGGAAACAGGTAATCCACAGAGTAGATGCTGGATGTGCACCTGGAGAATGAGCTGTTTCTCCCAGCCCTGCTCAAAGGCTGTGTTTTAAGCTGAATCGTGCCCCCGCCCCCACAAAACTCCTATGGACGGAGGCCAGACGCAGTCCAGCGACCCCCAACCCTAGGACCTCTGAATATAATTGACTTGCAGACAGAACCTTTCAAGAGGGGATTAAGTGAAAAGGAGGCTGTTAGGCTGGGCCCTGATCCAGTCTGACTGCTGTCTTCATAAGAAGATGAAATCTGGATGCACAAAGAGGTGTCAGGGAGGCAGGAGCAGAGAAGAAAGGCCAGGGGAGGATGCACGAAGGAGGTGGCTGCCTACAAGGCAAGGAGAGGGGCCACAGAAGAAACCAATCCTGCTGACACCTTGGTCTTGGACTTCCGGACTCCAGAACCGAGAGAAATAAGTTTGCTGTTTAAGCCACTCCATCTATATTACTTTGTTATGGCAGCCTGAGCAAACACACGCACACCCAGGCAGATGTGGCTTTTCTCTCCCCTCTGCAAGGTGCAAAGGAGATGCTTTGTGGTTCTCAAGGTCCTCTCCTCCCAGTCTCCAGACCCCTGCGCCAGCTCAGGTAGGTCTCTGCCCTCAAGCTCCTAAGGGAGGTGCCTGAGGACCAGGGTCTGCGCACAAGGCCTGAACAGATAGGGACATTCCTCCTGGACTCCTAGAGCCACGCCCTGTGCCTCTCCAGCCCCTCCTCCATCCATCATGCCTCCTCTTCACGATCTCCAAGCCCTCCTTCTCTATTGCCTCCTTTCTTGGGACTCAGAAACGCGTCCAAAGCTCACCACGTTATCAACTATACAGTTCTGTTTTCTTTGCTTCTCGCCATCCACCCTCCAGAGCTGGGCCGAATGCTGGAAACATGATGGGGCACAAACGGAGGAGGCCCCTCGGGGCGCCCACGGTCTGGGAAGGAGAACACTGTACTGGGAGAGCTGCAAAAACTCCACATAAAGCTACAGCTCTGAAGGAGAAGGAGATGATGCAAGGACCCTTGGTCCCCTGTCATCTACTCCTCAGTGCCTGGGTTCCCTGCCCACCCAGACAGCTTCCTCCACAACTAGAATGCTCTGCAGTGGCTCTCCCTTCTTCAAGCGCTGTCGTGTCCCCTTCTCTGACATCTTTTCCTGAGGCGTTTCCTCATTTCTCTATGCCTGTCCCAGGAATGCAAACATCCCTTAGGGTCTGCCCTTTGCCCTCCCAGAGAATCATCTACCACGGCATCTGGACCTCACTGGGGACCCCTGACTGTGCAGGTCTAGCCCCAACTGCTCTCCTAAGCACCAGACTCAACAGACCATCCTCTTGGCCTCTCCACATGGGTGTCCCATGGACATACCAACTCCACACAGCTCAAGCCAAGCTCTCCTCTCTCGCCAACTGTGCCTCGTTCCCCTCCTGGCACCCAGAAGGCATCCCTGTTTTCCCAGCCCATTGAGCCTGAAGGCCTGGCACCTCCTGATTCCTTCCTCCTGCTGGTCCATCACGGGGCTGTTGATCCATTGCAGCTGTTTTCCAGGCCTGGTTATGGCAACGGGAGGCTCTTCAAAGGTTGCCGGACATATCTCTTTGTGCTGCGGAATACAATTTGGCTGAAAGCAAATTTGTTCAACATAGACCTCCTACAGTGGTTACATTTCTGGGTATTGTAATCTCGCTGTTGCCATGAAGTGGATTTTTTTATTTTATTTTATTTTATTTTTTGAGACAGAGTCTTACTCTGTCACCCGGGCTGGAGTGCAGCGGTGCAATCTTGACTCACTGCAACCTCCATCTCCTGGGTTCAAGCAATTCTCCTGCCTCAGCCTCCCGAGTGCAGCTGGGATTACAGATGTGTGTCACCACGCCTGGCTAATTTTTGTATTTTTAGTGGAGACAGGGTTTCACCATGTTGGCCAGACTCATCTCAAACTCCTGACCTCAGGTGATCCGCCTGCCTCGGCGTCCGAAAGTGCTGGAATTACAGGCAGGAGCCACCACGCCCGGCCACCATGAAGTGGTTTAAAACACTTTTTATGCATCTTTAAACACTTGGATCCGTTTATTTCCCTGTATTATTTTCATTTTATTTTTTCATTTAGAAACTCAAAACCTAGTATTGCTAAGCTCAGTGGTAACTAACAGCAGACAGAGGAGAGTAAAGAGATCAACTTCACAGAACAGTCCCTCAAAAAGCAACGCACTTCATGTCACTGTGCTGCTCTGCGAACATCCACTTTCAGTATGTGTGATCCCAGAAAAGGAAGGTGTGTGTTGGATATATAAACAACAAAACCTATGTTATGTTCCCAGCCACTCCTCGTTGAATTATAAAGGAAGAGAAAATTCCTTACTGCCCTCCAAACTCATCCCTGGAAGCACAACCAGGGATGCAGATGCAAGGTTGACGTGTATTCTTCTAACCAGTTTCCTAAGAACGCAAAAATACATCTATCTATCATCTATGTATATATACACACACAAAAATACTTTCATTTTTACAAAACGGACCAAAGCTTACGTGTTGATCTGCACACTTTCTTTTTATAAATGTATCCGTTGAGTATGAACACCTTTCCCACACAAATCATGGATAACTGGGTTTCTTAACTTCAGCAACACTGAAAATCCAGGCCAGATTATTCTTTGTCGTGAGGCTCGTCCCATGCCTGTAGGAGGTTTAGCAGCCCCCTAACCCTTACCCACTGAATGCCACTCTTACATCTCCTCCTCCAATTATAACAACCAAAAAGGTCTCCAGAAGAGGTCAGATGTCCCCAGGGGACCACAGTCCAGAGCCTCTGGTGTGGAGACACCTATTCATTCTTTCCTAACAGCTGCGAAGAATTCCATGCCGTGGATGCATTATGATGTATTTATTTCCCGACTGATGAGCATCCAAAATTCTTCTATCTTTAGGAATCTAGTAGCTGAAAAATATCACAATGTACAAAATAAAGGGTCACTTTATACTCCTGGTAAAACCTGAGTTACTGTGTATCCTGCTTGTTTAAAACACACAGGTGCTCCACGTGCATTAGAAACTCGCTGGGTTTCTTTTATGCTTGCTTGTGGGATGTAGGCAAGGACAACATTCCATCTTTTGTTGAAAAGACGTGGGTAATCTTTAGCGCCAGTGATAGTGTGAGGAGCTGGCACCCTCCTACACCACTGGTGGGAGTGGAAATTGGTGCCACCTTTCTGGTGGGCAACCAGGCAAAATAGATCAAGAGCCGTCTGCCCTGTCTAGCTATGTATTTTTTTGTTCAGTAAAATTGGGTAGATAGCTACCCGTTGTCCCTT
This sequence comes from Macaca mulatta, assembly GCF_049350105.2. Lineage (NCBI taxonomy): Eukaryota > Metazoa > Chordata > Mammalia > Primates > Cercopithecidae > Macaca > Macaca mulatta. The sequence continues at coordinate 6,740,232 of NC_133425.1, read as the reverse complement.
CCCTTCTCTTTAGACTGGATGATCTCAGTGAAGCTAGACGGCTCTCACAGATAAATGCCTGGCCCTTCTCAGAAAGACAATTAATGAGCTCAGAGACTGCTTAAACTGAGATGAAATGTGAGATTAACAGACGCAGGGCCATCCATCCACCCTGCCAGCAGGCTATCTCCTCCTCTCCACACCGTTTCATTAGGTTCTGCCAAGGAAACCCACCAAATGCACCGTGGCCACCAGGTCTATTTTTGAGATAATTACAAGGCTCGGGCTTGAATCCACTTACAGGCAGAAATATGGGACAGGCAAGGATTAAGACCGACTCTGCCCCTTTTTCCTCAGCTGAAAATGTCCCGAAAGGCTTTAAAGGGAAGAAAAAACTGCATGAAACTTTCATCAGAGCCTGGTTTGTTGCAGCCGCAAGGCCCAAAGTTTTAGTGCTGAACAGTGCCCAGCACAATAATTAGGTGCCTGCCCTCCCTGCCAGCCTGCTGGTTTCCTCAGCCACCCCCTCTGCTCCGCAAGTCTGGAAATGAGTGCCTCGAGGGGAAAGGAGGTGTGGGAAACACTAGGAGAGGCAGAGGCTGCAGAGTGCAGGGCAGATCATCGAGCCTCTAATTGCACTCTTGAATTAACAAACCAATGAACTCTGCACAAGTTCAGATGTTACCACTCTAAGCACCACTATTAGAGATGCAGCCGTTCTCTGCTGGTATAACCTTGCAAATGGCAAGACCACGACGGGGTTCAGTCACCTTGGGAGCTGGCTTTCTCTTTTCCTATCCAGTCTGCAATCTCACAGAAGGCACACCAAGAATGCAAAACTGCAGGAGCCCCCCAGAAATGACAGGTCCCCCGCCCCGGTAGAGAAAATGAGAAAGGAAGTATTTCTGCAGACACTCCTTCCCTTGTCATCCGTTTCGTGAGCAGAATTACAACCTTGACATCTGAGCACATCCCTTCACCCCCCGCTCCTGATGACAAGTGACAATGTTTGTAATCGCTACTACGCAATGCCAAAACAGTACAAGCCAGGTGATGTGCTCTGCTCCTGCGGTGGGATTAGGACTCAGATTTATCTTTGTGCTTTTCCTTTGTGCCTTCCTCGAATGTGAATCTTCATCACACAGCGGCATCTTCCTCGCCTCAGGGAAGATTAGGATTACTTTAGGAGGAATGAAAAGAGGAGCAAACAGCGTTGAGTCCTTTTGATATCTAAAGGAAGCTGCAGAACCAATGCCTACAGAACATTCCTCACCTTTCACGGAAGAGCATGTCGCTGTGACAAGGAGCACTGTCAGCTGAGTCCTCATCACCATCTGGGAAGAGTCCTTCACCACCAGCAGCTGCCCAAGGACTGGGGGTGGCACAGAAGGGTTTCTTCTGGGCCCTGAGCCTCTGCAGGACCCCAACAAAACTTATCTATGTGTTCCCCTTTTCAATGGTGCCCTCTCCTTATTCAAAAGAAATTTACAAGTCCCTTAAAAGATGAGGGAGGTGCAATGGTGTAGATGAGATACTATAAACTCCACCCCATTACAAAGGACTTAAAATGTTTAGTCCTTAAATAAGACCACATTACTATTCCTGCTTTGACAATCATGAAAACAGAGAAGTAAAGGTCTGAGGGCTGCAAAAGTTAGTGAGCTGGGATTCAAACCTTCTCTGTCTGATTCTGGTTCAAAGACCCCTCTCGTCCACTGAGTCTGTCATATACACGAGGATCTCATTTGGCATTGTGTAGAAATAAGGACTCACTCAATCTCAGTAGCTTCCAAGTGACTCACAAAAGCAACACTCAGAAAATGACCTGAAAACCACTAAGTGCTAACATGAGATGCTGACACACAACAGGAATCCAGAGAAGAAAAGGCAGTGAAGGAGTCGGGGAACGTTTGTGGAGTTCCTCCTAGTTGGAGTTATGAGCAGAACTTGGATAACTGAAGAAGATGCAGGCATGAATGAAGATTCAGACACAGGCATATCTGGGGACCCTTTGCAGGGGGCAGGGAGAGCTGGAGAGAAGAGGATAGAGTATGGTGGGTCCAAGCCCCCATACAAATGACCCTGTACTGTGCACCCTCATTACCCCTTGATGGATAAGACATGCTGACTTTATGCTCCCAGCTCCTCTCCCCATCCAGAGACTGATCATTGACTTTTAGGAAACAGAATCAGACAAAACTGGAAAACTAAACATGCAAGTGTAGGAAGGAGGCCATGGAATATCTTTGCAGCTGAGAATAAATCAAGCTTTGTCATAAAGTACTGGGAATGGGGACACAGAGAGGCAGTGAAGATGAAGGTGCTGGTGGAAGGGATGAGAGAAGGAGAGAGACTCGAGAAATATTTTGGAGCTGTTAATCTCACATTTCATCTCACTGTAAGCAGTCTCTGAGTGTATGCGGGTGCGTGTGTGTGCATGCATGTGTGTGCATGCGTGTGTGTGCATGCATGTGTATACGTGTGCTAGGAGTCGGGGATGAAGGGCTAAGATCATGACCTCTCACTTCCCGACTTGCTTTTTTGGTGAAGGATGAGTCTTCTTATTAAGCTGAAAAAGATTTGTTGCGGGGGGGAGGAAAAATTGGGGGGTCGTAAGAAAGTGCTGCACAGACATGAGACAAGTGGACATGCAGCATCTGAGATGGCCTTGAGACATCCATTTAGAGTGGTCAGGCGGCTGGACACATGAGCCTGGGATTCAGACAGGAGGTCTAAATGGAAGCATGAATCTGGGGACATGAGAGGCCTTGCCAGGCGGTTTAGCAAAGTGCTAAGGGTCTTTTCTCTGTGTCAAAATCCACATGGGGTCCCACACAACCCATCACACTGCATGGGATGCAGTCAAGCCTGAAGACCCATCTGAATAGGCGAGCTGGAGCTGTATCTGAGATGCAGATGGGATGAGGAGCAGCTGAGCGGAGATTAGGGTGAGGCCCTAAGCACAGGGGACAAGGGTCATATCTGGCTTACATGCCAATGCACGTCCACATGTGGAGATCATATGACATCACTGCCTAGAATGTGGGAACTCCATCACTAAGAAAAGAGAATGTTCACCAGAGACTCTGAGAAAGTCACCAAGAGGCCAGGGCATGGTAAGAAACAAGGAAGCAGAGATCCCTAAGGGAGCACCTGCCCTGGCTTTTCAGAGACATGGGATATGGAACATCACATGGGCCAACAGTGGTACAGAGATGGAAGCATCTTGATAGAGGAGAAAAGAGCCTGGAAGAGTTGAAGCCAGGTGCTCTTGGCTTCTGCCGTGAGACTATGAGATCCATTAGCAGAGGGATCATATCTGCCTTGTTCTCCACTACATCCCCAGACTTGGCCATTTCTGGTACCCATCAGGAACTCAGTAAGAACCAGTAATATGGATAGGTGAATGGATGGATGGGTAGATGGATGGGTGGATGCAAGAAGGCAGGGATGAATAGGTTTAAGTCTTGTTATGTTCTCCTGCTGTTAGGAATATAGATAGCCAAAACTTAAAATTCCTTAAAACCCATTTGTCTGTTTGGATTCATGGCAACGTGAAAGCACTTCCTTCAAGAGCAGTAGAGGGTCACAGTTAAGAGTGTGAGTCATACAGGCTGCGATGGCCCAGCCTAGACTGTGAGGCCTTGCCTAACCTTTGAGACTCAGTTTTCACCTATGTAAGGCAAAATAATAACTGCACCTGTTTCATTTATCTCTAATGAGAATTAAATGAGATAATCCATGCAAATTGCATAGCACAATATATGGCAAATAATAGTTGCACAATACATTATATAGCTTCCCACTTCTCTTTTCTTCTTATCCCTCAAACATCAACTCTCACGGTGCTATGGTGCCCTCCCAGCTACGCCACCCATCCACAGACCCTCAACCCCCTTCCTTCCCACTGTTTTTTTTTCTTATTCCCATGAGCTCTAATAAATCATCGATTCATCGATGACACAGAAAATGACTACATGCAGCACATGCTGGGCTGATTGTGCTAAAGCCATCATAATCCAACTCCAAAGCAAAGAGCATCTAGTACTTAATTTTTAAAATGTAATATATATTTAATGCAACATTAATATTTAATTCACTTAATGCAATATTTAATTTGATATCCAATGCAAATAAAAATAGTAAACAGATTAATGATTTACACAACTGATCTCCTATTCTGTTCTTAAAGCATTTTTCTGCCCAGAAGATAATTTTCTACCCCTCAGAAAGCAAAGAGGGGAGGCTATTCAAGTTGGTTCTTGTAAGTGGGTCAGAGTTCTCACCTTGTGAGTGGGCTTGGCCAAGAAATGGCAGCCATGGCTTTCATTTATTCATATAGTTAAGAAGGGCATGTTATGTGCAGGGCACAAGGCTGAAATCTGCTGGGAAGAAAGAAGGAACCCTACTCTCACAGAGCTCATGGTTCAATGGAAGGAAAGAGAAAATTCTGTGACAACTAAAGTAAGTACCAGGAAGGGAATCCACACGGATAGTCACACTGGGCACAAACAGGGTCCCTAACCCATTTACAGGGGTGGGTGCATGGTCCAGGAAGGCTTCTTGGAGAAAGCAGGATCTGCACTAAGACAACTTAAGAAAGAGGAGGCAGGGTGCTCCATGCAAAGGGAAGAGTTAACTCAAAGGCTGCTATGGAACTGAATGCCTGTGTGGCCCCAAAATTCCTAAGTTAGAGCCCTAATCCTCAATGTGATGGTCTTCAGAAGTGGGTCCACTGGGAGGTGATCAGCTCATGAAAGTGGAACTCTCATGAATGGGATTAGTGCTCTTATAAGAAGAGATGGATGGGCCGGGCGTGGTGGCTCACGCCTGTAATCCCAGCACTTTGAGAGGCCGAGGCGGGTGGATCACCTGAGGTCAGAAGTTCAAGACCAGCCTGGCCAGCATGGTGAAACCCCATCTTTACTAAAAATATAAAAATGATCCAGGTGTCGTGGTACACGCCTGTAGTCCCAGCTACTTGGGAAGCTGAGGCAGGAGGATCTTGAACCCGGGAGGTGGAGGTTGCAATGAGCCGAGATCATGTCACTGCACTCCAGCCTGGGTGGCAAAATCAGACTCCGTCTCAATAAATAAGGAAATAAATAAATAAATAAAGAGACAGATGATCTCTCTCCCCACCATGTGAGGACACAGTGAGAAGACAGCCATCCACAAACCAGGAAGCAAGCCCTCCCTGGGAATCAAACCAGCCAGCACCTCAATCTTGGACTTCCCAGCCTTTAGAACTGTGTGAAATAAACTTTTGTTGTTTAAGCCACTCCATCCATACTTGTTATAGCAGCCCAAGTGGACTAAGATAAAGGCCTAGAGGTGGAATGTGCTAGAGATAAGAAAAGTTTAAAATGGCTGGAGAACAGAAGTGGGGAGTGGCTTGAGGCGAGGCTGGGTCTCAGGAGCCATGTGAAGGGGTTTAGATATTATTCCAAGGTAGATGAGATTCAAGCATTGGAATTACATGACCAGGGCTGCCCTTCACAGGGGCCATCCTAGCTGGAAGACAGTTCCCCAGCTAACAGCTATTAAAGAAATCAAGAGAAGAGATGTATCCAAGGGAATGGGAAGAAAATGGGCAGATTCAAGAAATATTTCATACACCGAATTGACAGGTCTTGGTGACTGTGTGTGGCAGGTGAGAAAAAGGAACAAAGCAAGGATGAAGCGTAGGTCTTTAAAATGAACACCTGGGTGGGTATATTAAATAAGTAGTATCAATCAGCAATGTGATTGCTATCATGACCATCATCATCATCACCATCGACCCATCACTTACCCTCAGGGACTACACCGAATGATTCTATTTCCACAATACAACCTTCAAATGAAAGTAACCCATGGGAGATGGAAAACATAACGATAGACAAGGTTAGTTTCACTTTTTTTCACCCTACATGAGTCAAAAAACCCAACACAACCTTGAAATAAATATCCAACATTCGAGGATTGGTTAAATGAAGTACACCACATTCATATCATTGAATATTATGCAACCTGTGGAAATTGACATTTCAAAGTTATATCTAATGGCATGGAGAAATGGGCTTAAGGCACTGTAAGTTTTTTTGAGTATAGATAGAATAAGCTCATGTTAAGCAAGTTTATTTTTTAAAACAATGATATATGCCATAATATTATCATTAGTTGTCTTTTATTTCTTCTTGTACATTTTTCTCGACTTTCCAATTTTTTCACAACGCACACATATTACTTTGGTATTCTCAACATGAAACTCAAGAAAAATCATGAGATTTAATTTACTAAAAACAATGCCTGATAAAAACACTGGAAGCCTTAGGTTAATTCTATGAATTGCCACCCCAACATGAAGAATATAGTCAAAGGCTAGTTATGCTCCAACACCAATCACCTTTATTTCAAGGATTTCTTTCTTGAAACCAGGGTTCTCTAGCCAAGCACCCTTCACCCTGCATTTCACTTCTTGGTCAGTATTGTGTCCATGCTGTCATCTTTCTATCATCTCATTAGGAGAATGAGCAAAGAGAAAGAAAGTGACCACTGAAGGGCTGCCTATGGTGCTGAAAATCAGATGCATGGAGAATAAAAAGGGAAATAATGGGTCTGTGTGGGAGAAGGGAATCCAGATGAGTAAAACATCATAGAAACCTAAGGGAGAAAAAAGAAGTACTGAAAATGTATCTGGTTACCTTAGGTAAGAATGAAAGAATCTCAAATATTCTCCAAGGCCTTCTTGGGGTGGTTTTCAAAACTAGACCCTAAATGATTTGATACCCCTCCTATCAAGAGGTGGGCTGATGTACCCTCCCTTGAATCTGGGAGGGCTCAGGACTGCTTCAACCAGCATACTATGGCACAAGTGATACTAGTCGGCTTCTGAAGCCAGATCATAAAAGGCCATGTATCTGCCTTGGTCTCTGGGGAAATTCATTCTCTGGGCACTCCCTCTTGGAAATAAGTCATTGTGTTATGGGGAGCTCAAGTTATACAGAAAGGCCATGTGAAGGCACTCTGGTCAGTAACCCCAGCTGGGCCTAGTCTTCAAGTCATCTCAGATGAGGCTCAAGACATTGTGGAGTAGAGTCAAGTCATTCTGATTGTGGCCTGTTTTATCAGTCGAGGTACTTCAGAGAAAAAGAACCAATAAGAGAGAGAGTTTAAGGAATTGGTTTACATGATTATGGGGGCTGCTAAATCCTAAATCTGCAAGGTGGATAATCAAATAGAGACCCAGGTAGAATAGATGCCATAGTTCAAGTCCACGGGCCACCTACTGCACGATTCCCTCTTGTTCCGAGGAGGTCAATCTTCTCTTCTATTCAGGCCTTCAACTGATTGGATACAGCTCACCCACATTATAGAGGGCAACGTGCTTTACTCAACACCCACCAATTTCAATATTAATGCCTTAGATAAAAACACCCTCACAGAATAATATATAACCGTATATCTAGGCACTGTGATCCAACCAAGTTGATAAATATTAATAAAATTAACCTTCACACCTATCCAAACTTCTGACCCACAGATTCTAAGAGTTTAATCGGACAGTTGTTGTTTTATGGCTCTAAGTTTAGGGTGGCTTGCTGTACAGCAATGCAACATTAGAATACCTCTTGACAGAGACTCCTCCCACCAAAGGGAAGTGTGAAGGACTTTGGCCAGGCATCTCTGTAACTGGGAGGCTGGAAGTGCCCGTTCTCTCAGTGAGAAACTGCATTTCACCTTGAGTCAGCAAGAAGAAGAAATAAAATCCAAGCTTCAAATAAAACCCGAACTCCTCATACAGGTTTGCACGATTTGGCCTCAGCCGCCTCTCTGGCCTCATCTTCTACGACTCTCCTTTTCCCTCCCGCTCTTTGGTTGCCCTTCCTGGAACACACCAACCTCTTTTGATTCCTTTTGCCTAGAATGTTCTTCCCCATCTTTTTCGTACTTGAGAACTAAGCTTAAGTATTCCCTTCACCCACCACTGTAACAAAATCTCCCAGTGGGCAATGGAATAACAAAACCCTCTCTTTTTTTTTTTTTTTTTTTTTTGAGACGGAGTCTTGCTCTGTCGCCCAGGCTGGAGTGCAGTGGCCAGATCTCAGCTCACTGCAAGCTCCGCCTCCCGGGTTCACGCCATTCTCCTGCCTCAGCCTCCCGAGTAGCTGGGACTATAGGCGCCTGCCACCTCGCCTGGCTAGTTTTTTGTATTTTTTAGTAGAGATGGGGTTTCACCGTGTTAGCCAGGATGGTCTCGATCTCTTGACCTCGTGATCTGCCCATCTCGGCCTCCCAAAGTGCTGGGATTACAGGCTTGAGCCACCGCGCCCAGCCAACCCTTTCTCTTTCTGCATGAGAACTTACTCTTCAGCTAACTTCCTAGCACTGTGACCCTCGTATCTAATTAGTCAGTATATCAATTATATTATTAGGCAACACTGCTTAGAGTAAAGCTGATCTCTTACTGGTGTTTTGCACCTGGTCTGGGAAGAAGTACAAATGAATGATAAGTACCTAAAGGGGTGCTGTGCTTTGGACACCATTACTCATAACAGGATGCTACTTACAGGTATTCTGAGAGCTCTGCCCATGGTGTATTAAGAGGATATATTGACTCCTATGATGCATGTAGCTTCTGAGCCAAGGCAGAATGACAGCTGCCCCATGTGGGGTCATTTCCTTATACCAGAGCATGCATTACTGAGGAAGAGGGGTGCCTGGTGCTTCCCTAGTGCTGGGCTAGGTGTCCTATCCTCTACCCCGCTAGAGTATGTGATGCTAAGAGTGTGCCATGGCATTCTTGTGAGTCTGAATGTTTAGTTGAATCTAAGATCCTTCATGCATTTCCCTACTCCCATCAATCCCTCTCATATCACCCTGGATTTTCTTCCTGGAACCCTTCACACTTAGTTATTGATTATCTGTATATTAACAGTCTGTTCCCTAGACTATGACCTGGAGGCGGTCAAGGACCATGTCTGTTTTGTACCTCACTATAAAGTCAGCTCTTAGTCTAGTGCTGGGACACAGTAGGAGCTTGATAAATATTGGATAGATGGAGAGAGAGAAAGGAGGAAGGTAGGGATAGACTGATTGATTGACTGATCAATCAATTGAAAAGATTAGAGGAGGGAATTGCTAGAAAGTTGCAAGGGACAAAGTAAGAGAGGTAAACAGAGTCCCAATTGCAGGAGGACATGCTGAAATGCCCAGGAGCAATGAATCACCCTAAGTGCCTTGAAGACATGCTGAGACACTTCAATTAAAAAATCAAGGTTTGTCTAAGCGTGGTGGCTCACATCTGTAATTTCAGCACTTCGGGAGGCTGAGGCGGGTGGATCACAAGGTCAGGAATTCCAGACCAGCCTGGCCAAACCCTGTCCATACTAAAAATACAAAAATTAGCCGGGTGTGGTGGTGCACGCCTGTAATCCCAGCTATTCAGCAGGCTGAGGCAGGAGAATGGCTTGAACCTAGGAGGCGGAGGTTGCAGTGAGGCAAGACCACGCCATTGCACTCCAGCCTGGGTGACAGAGTGAGACTCCATCTCAAAAAAAAAAAAAAAAAAGACAAGGTTTATGGTTTCCATTTCAGAGGGGGGAGGGATAGCATTAGGAGATATACCTAATGTAAATGACGAGTTAATGGGTGCAGCACGACCCAATGTTGTAGGTCCATGTGGACTATTACAACCCTTCGCTGATGCTGTAAAACTTTTCACTAAAGAACCCCTGAAACCCGCAACATCTACCACCATCCTCTACATCATCGCACCTGCTCTAGCCTTCTTCATTGCCCTTCTCCAACATGGCACATGTATACACATGTAACAAACCTGCACGTTGTGCACATGTACCCTAGAACTTAAAGTATAATAAAAAAAAAAAAAAAAAAAAAAAGAGAAAGAAAGAAAGGTCACCGGGTAGCAGTGTGGATGAGGGACAGTAAGGCAGTGCAGGTGAAAGGCAGAGGAACAAATGGGAATTGCTGAAATGGGTGCTAACAGTCCTGGAGAAAGGCAGTGGCAATGAGAGGAGAAACCAGTCTCAGGAAATATTTAAGAAGTACAATCTGTACTATCCGGTGACAATCAGATGTGAGACAGAAAAAAGGGATGAATCAGGCTGGGTGTGGTAGCTCACCCCTGTAATCACAGCACTTTGGGAGGCAGAGGCGGGTGGATCACTTGAGGCCCGGAGTTTGAAACCAGCCTGGCCATGGCCAACATGGCAAAACCTTATCTCTGCTGAAAATACAAAAATTAGCTGGGTGTGGTGGTGCACGCCTGTAAACCCAGCTACTTGGGAAGCTGAGGTGGGAGGATCGTTTGAACCTGAGAGAGGGAGGTTGCAGTGAGCTGAGATCATGCCACTGCACTCCAGTCTGGGTGACAGAGCAAGACTCTGTCTCAAGAAAAAACAAAAAGAGAGAGATGAATCAGAATCAGGAATTAAGACTTGGGGGCGTGGGCCCACGGGGATGGCATTAACACGGGGGAGGAGCCCAGAAGAGGCAATGGGTTTGGGGGTGGAGGGAGATGGTGAATTTGATCTTCAGTTTGATGGTGAATTTGATTTTGATCCCCAGAGAGATGTCAGCCAGACAGCTGGAGCTCACGGAGAAGCCCAGAGGGAGGGAAGGTAGGTGTCAGGACGCATCGTGGGCAGCTGGGAGTTGTAGGCATGACTGAGCCCACCCAGAGAGTATGCAAAGTGAAACTTGAAAGGGCTGGAGAGAAAGCTCAGGTAGCCTGGTACAGGAAGAAAGAGCTGAATGAAGGAGCTGAGAGGTATCCGTATGTGGAATCCGGACAGGATAAGAGACTCTGCCTATCGTCAAAACCAGGGACGACGTCTCTCTCCTTCCTTTGAAGCCTCATGACATTGTACTTGGACTTCTACTGTAGAATCGATTTCTTTCTTAAATAATAGTCATTTCTGTTTCTATCTGCTCTTTCTAAAGCACAGGAAGCACCCTCCTGACAAGTGGAGTTCCTTCCATCTTTGACTCCTCCGAAGTTCCTGCACCTAGTGGGCCCCTAATAACCTCCCCCATCAAACCATTCACAGGCAGGGTTGGGGTACTAATTAGTTTCAATGCAGACTAATTGCTTTTTTAAATTCTCATATAAATCTGACTTTGAATAGGTTCTGAGAATCAATGTTTCATTATGTTTCGCCACAGTGGAGATGATCCCTATTGATAGGTCATTACAAACCATGGCTCTCTGAGAGGTCTCCTTTCTCTCTCTCATTTCCTGATCCTTCAGCAGGATATCTTTGTTCTTCAGAGTGAAGTGGGGGTGGAATTAAATGGGTCTTAGAAATTAACAACTGGAACCAATCAGACCAGAGGAAGAAGAGCTCTGGTTCTTTCACATCGGACAGACTCCATATTGTTCAACGGTAATAAACAGGAGGCTGTGTTTCAGGGACTCAATCCGTTGGATATTTTCAGTGTATATCTGCCATTCCTCGAGTGTCCACTGTGTACCAGGCACTGGTCAACCAGGTTACATGTGACCTAATATAATCATCACAGTCATGCTGACAGGTATGGTCCATGATCAGCTCCATTCTCCAGATGAGAACACTGAGGCTCAAAGGGGCTTACCCTTGAGCTTGCCCAGGTCACAGAGCTATTCAGCTGCACAGGACTGCCCCAAAGCCTGGACATGTTACCCCAAACTGGGCTCCTAAGTCCATCTGGTGCACACCCCCAGCTCTCAATCCTTGGGGTCCCAGACCAGGCTACCCAAAAGTCATAAGGGGGCCTGGAGCATCCCCTGCCCAAAGCCCCACTCCCAACAAGGCATCAGAGCCGAATTTCAACACGGAACTGGTGTGGTGGCAAGTTCAGAGAACAATCCTTTCTGCTTTCCTTGGCACTGAGATCCCCCTGTGGAGCCATTTGCATAAATCCAAGCAAAACAGTTCACTCCGGAGAACAAAGAAAGAAAGGGATATGCTCGGCCTCTCCCAGTAGTACCAATGCCTTCTGATGCCAAAGAGGCCCTCCCCACACACAGCCTCCCTGGTTGTACCACAGTAGGGTTCGAGCATGAAAGAACCATCAGAAGGGGCCCTCCACACCAGCTCAAATTCCCTGTGGTCTGTATGTGCCCAGGCCGAAGAAATCCACGAGTAATAAACCTGCAGCCAATCGATCACTCACCTTCCTGGAACCCTTCATAAATCTCAGGGGCTGTTTATGTAATCAGGACCCAGAGCCTCGGGCTTGACCCTCGTTACCTCATTTGCATTTTTCTTCAAGGTGGAATGTGTCAGGAGGGAGAAAGCATTGAAGGCGCAATGCCACAGGCTGGAAATTCACAAGGACCAGGCTCACATCCCGCCTGTGACAAAGACTTTAGGCAGGCCACCTTTCCCGCCCAACCCTTTCTTATTTGCACAATGAGGTGAATTACATAATTCCTGCCTTCTCAGATCCAAGTGGTCAATGCAAGCAGAGTGCTCACCCCAGTGCCTTGCAAAAAGACAGATCTCAGCAAATGTTAGTTGCTATTATTATTATCTTTACACCACTAACTGCAAGTGGAAAGCTCTGCACAGCTTCAGCAAATTAGAAGGGGAGATGCACAAAGCTAGAGGTGGGCTGAGTACAGTGGCTCATGCCTGTAATCCAAGCCCTTCAGGAGGCTGAGGTGGGATGATCACTTGAATCCAGGAGTTTGAGACCAGACTGGGTAACATAGTGAGACTCTGTCTCTACAAAAAATAAAAAATTAGCCAGGCATGGTGGCATGCACCTGTATTTCCATCTATTCGGGGGGCTGAGGTGGGAAGATCACTTGAGCCCAGGAATTTGAGGTTACAGTGAACAGTGATTGTGCCACTGTTCTCATCCTGGGCGACTGAGAGAAACCCTGTCTCAAAAAACAAAGCTAGAGGTGAAGCCTGTAGTTCTGTCTTTCCAGGTCAATATTAGACTGCGCAGAAAGCATGGCCAGAGAGATGTGGGTTCAAATCCTGACTATGAACCTTTAGTTCTTGAGAAACTTACTTAACGTCTCCAAACCTTGTGGTGTTTAGGGTCTGGTATGAGTGAATGGTAATCAAAGAATCATGCAAATATACATAAACAGAAACTGAGGTTTGTGCTACTGGGAAGGAAAGATGCACAATTCTGAGAGTGCACAATAACAAAGCAACCTGAAGAGACGAGGGGCAGCCATGGGGGAGACTCCCCTGAGGAAGCTCAGATAAGTAGGCATCATTAGGGAAAGAGGGGCAGGGGAAGCATTTTAGGAAGAGGAAAGGCCAGTTACAGAGCTACTGAGCTGCACAGGACTGCAAGGCTCTGATGCCTTGTTGGGAGTGGGACTTTGGGCAGGGGATGCTCCAGGCCCCCTTGTGATTTGTGGGTAGCCTCGTCTGGGAGCCCAGGGATTCAGAGCTGGAAGGGTGCATTGGATGCACACAGGAGCCCCGTCTGGGGTAACGTGTCCAGGCTTTGGGGCAGTCCTGTGCAGCTCAAGAGCTCTATTACCTGGCCATGTGCAAAGGCCCTGTGGTGGGAAGGAGGTCGGTGGGGTCATGGCAGCCCGGGGGTCTGCAGTAGAGAGTGGGAGGAGACATGTATTCCAAGCTGAAGAAGCAGGTAGCAGGTGGATCATGCCAGCTTTAGGAATAAATGTCTTCGAGGACAGAGATGTTTATCTGCTCTGCTCTTAAATGTATCCCAGATGCCTAGAGCAAATCTGGGCACCGAATTTGTGCTCAAAAAACTATCTGCTGCACTTACAAAACGTAATTTATTACCAGCAAGTTAGTCACTTAGGAATGGTTGTATCTTGCATTGAGCTCTGCTACATGGTAGCCAATGCCAAAGGGAGGGTCCAGGGTCCTCGGTTTTCAACAGCCATGAAAGGCTGCAGTCCTAGGGTGCCTACTCAGTGCAGTTCCATGGGTCTTCACCCCAGTCTCCTGCCCGCACAGAGGACACCCAGAAAACAGAGCGTGTCTGGCTTGGAAAGTGAGAAGATTTCTTTGTGAGGTAATTTTCAGGGAAATGCTATGTTTAACAGCCCACATAGGAGAGATATTTATTTCCCAGCTGTTCATTATATTTCAATGAACAGCTCCATTTTGTGGCATAATGTCCCAGACATACCTTATTCCAGTTCAGTTTTTTTGCCTCTGGAACACAGACGGTGTTTCCTTTCACTCTTTGACCCAGCTGAGAGGTGAGTTTGAGGAATGGTTTAGAGTTGAAAGCTTTGACAACCCCATATGTGGGTCCAGTGAAGGTCAAAACATGTGGCATCCAGGTCTAATTTTACCACCCCTCACAGTTGAAGATGTGGAGGCTTAGCTCTCAGAATTTCCAAAAATGAGGTTGCCCCTATTGACAACCAGCTGATCCCTCAATTTAAGAGCAGGATGTCAAAAGGCATATCCAGCCCATTGTCTAAGAACTGACCTCGATTCACTCCCCACGGTAGCCTGTTCCCCCATGTGACTCCACCTCCAGATTCAATTAGTTGAACAGGAAGTGAGAGCTGACCCGGAAGGACCCAATCCATTGGCTGATCAACAACCAATCACAGTCACTCTACACAGAATGACTGGGAAAAGGCCAGAGCAGCATGGAGGCCACGTGAAATGAAGTGTCACAGGAAACAGGGGTGGTGGCCACTTTCGGCCATGGGTATCCATGCCAGGCCAAGCACAGAAGAGGCTAAGCAGTGAGCAAAGCCAGTTCACGGGCATCTGCAGAGAAAAGTGGGAGGATAACATGTGCTGAGAGAAGCTGATGAGAGACCACACAGTCTAGAAAGAGAGAACGGCGGCCAGGCACGGTGGCTCACGCCGGTAATCCCAGCACTTTGGGAGGCTGGGGCGGGCACATCACAAGGTCAGGAGTTTGAGACCAACCTGGCCAACATGGTGAAATCCCATCTCTACTAAAAATACAAAAATTAGCGGGGAGTGGTGGCGGGTGCCTGTAATCCCAGCTACTCGGGAGGCTGAGGCAGGAGAATCACTTGAATCCAGTTGCAGTGACGTGAAGGCTGCAGTGAGCTGAAAGCATGCCACTGCACTCCAGCATGGGCGAAAGAGCAAGACTGCGACTGCGGGGAAAGAGAGAGAGAGAAGAGAGGGAAGAGAGGGAGAAAGATGGAGAGGAAGAGAGAGGGAGGGAGGGAGAGAGGGAGAGAGGAAGAGAGGGAGGGAGGGAGGGAAGGAGGGAGAGAAGGAGGGAGGAGGAGGAGAGAGAGAGAGAATGCTGAGAGAGAGAGAATGGCTCAGAGAAGGTAAGTAACAGGTTTAAAGTCACACAGCTTATACGTGGCAGAGCCAGGATTTGACCCCACGCATAACCCCAGGCTCTGAGTTTTTATAATCACACACACACTGCCTTCACCAAGAAGGTGGCAGGACAATACTCCTTTGAGGGGAAGGTTTTGTAGGTGGGGAGGTGGTGGCTGCAAAGTGAAAAGAGAAACTACTGGACCCAGAGACCAGCCAAGGGGCTCATACGGTAGTCACAGCATTACCTCTTCTGTTGATCATGATGGTTTCTTTCCTTAGGGATTAGCATTTATTGGGTGCTTCTACATACCAGGAAATGTGCTGATATGGATTCAGATCACTTATCCCATTGACTCCTCACAAGACGCCGCTGTGGGAGTTGTTATTAATCCATGTTGCAGATGAGGAAACGGAGCCTCAGGGAGAAAAGGTCACTTCCTAGTGAAGTTGGGATGTCAGTCCACATCTGTGTGGTACCCAAGACCACATGCCACCTAATGCACAGTGCCCTCCACCATGTGGAGCCCAGCTATGAGAACTAGACTGGCATCTTGGCGGTGGGGACGGTCAGGAGGAGAGCCTGACTTGAAGAACTGAGTCTAAGCTACCAAGTCACTCTGGCTGGAGTACTATAACACTTCCTACAGGATCCCCGCTCACACCGCCATCTACGGCCAGGGTAATCCAGAGCGGTCTTCAGGGTACAAATCTGATCATGCCACCCTCCTGTTAAAGCCCACCAGAAGAAAAACTGGAGGAGGAGGAAGAGGACAGGGTGTTGATTTCCCCAGAAATACAAATACATCCAGAGGACCATTTAGGGAGACAGCCAGGGTTAATCAACAGGCTAAAGAGGTAGAATCTTCCACAATTCTTTGAGATAAACTGAGGACAGAAAAAGAGGAAAGAAACATTTCCAATGAGCATGTTTGAATTTAAGTTTCCTGGATTTGTCTATACTGTCTACTACCTTCCATGAGAATGCACACCTTCCTTTTTCAGGTCTTCTGCGTGTTTTGAGGCCACTGCACCATTCCTGATGCTTTGCCCACAGAAGCCAGCAACCAGATCATTGTCCCTTTTGCCTGAAAAATGTCTCCACGTGGGTGTCAGTTTCTAGACTCCTATTGTCCCTTTGAGAAATTCATCAGCTGGAATTGTTACTTCCATGGTAAAATCTGTCTTCCTTCATTCCCCATTAATGTCCTACAAGAGTGCAGTACAACCCTGACATCTCCAAGTGGGTCTTGCCCAGGGTAAAAATTTACTTCCAAGACCGTTTACATCCATCAACAAAAAATCAATGTGATCGTTAAAGGGTCTTTTACTTGTTAGAGCAATAAAGATTCTTCAAACTCAGTGTTCTTTTTATTTCTCACATTCCCACTCAAAGCACACCTGTGGAGTAAAATAAGAAACCCTGAGGAAAGATGTTTTATTTTGCAGACCACAGAACTTCCCTTGTTTAAAAGCAATTTAGCATATAGTACGGGTCAGCGTGCTCCTCTTTAAGCCATCTAGAAAAATTTAGTGGCAACAGTCCAAATTAGGTGAGTTAAATGAATAAAAATGCTCTGCTAAGTTCCAGGCAGCCCCACCAGAGTGACTGAGATGATACTGCAGAAATTGGGAGATGAGTATAGCGTAGCTCCTGGGGATTATCCTCCACCCCTGACTGTCCTCACCCACCTAAAAAAATCCAGAGTTAAGGAAATGGGTGTCCAATGCTACAAGCAGGAGTGCGTTGACTTGCAACTGATCGGTTGTTTTAAATTCTTTTGTTTATCCAACAAGTATTTCCTACTATATATTGCAAACTATAATGATCCTAAGGATAGTCATAAATAAGAGACACGATCCCCACCCTTAGGGAGATTACGGTCAAGCAAAGATGCCAAAGGCAAAGTCCAGGGTGTTGAGTTTGTAGAACATGGAACATTCAAGCCAGGATTTGAAGAGTGAGGAGGAGAAGTCAGAAAGATAAGCCAACTTCATCAAATACCATGTCCTGTTGACTGTTACCTCTAAATATTTGTCATATTAGTCCCCTACTCCGACCTCCCCCGCAATATCACTCTGGTCTAAGCTACCAAGTCACTCTGCTTAGCATATTGTCACAACATCCTAAAGGGTCTCCTGGAATCCATCCAGATCCGCTCTCCCACATTCCCACCTACCTGCCAGAGTAACCCAGAGGAGTCTTCAGAGTGCACATCTGATCATGCCACCATCCTTGAAAGCCCACCAGAAGAAAAACAGGAGAAGGAGGAAGAGCACAGGGTGTTGATTTCCCCAGAGCTAACCCTGCTTTCTGGCCTGTGACCTTGGGAAACTTTACTTTCCTTGGCTGCAAAATAGGGCTAGTAATAGCATAGGGTAGAGTAAACCGAAGTGCTGATATTCAGCTATCCTGTACCTATAAGAATAGCAGTTTCATATAGTTCAACCTAATACGTCCATCACAGGGCCACCGTTGGATGAAGTGAGGTGAATATAGTGCCTGGCACACAGAAATGTTCTGTGCATGGTGACTGTTCACTTCCTCATTCCTCCCTTCACCCAGCCCTATATTTTTCCCTTGTAAAAGTTCCTCTGGCCATTCTGTCCAGCCATGCCACTAGCTCCAGAGACATCTGGCCATGAGATCCTGTAATCTCTGGGGCTGGGATGTGGGAGAAGGTACTATTCTCCTCCCCAGATTACAGCCCATCGGTAGAGCAATCTTCATTAATGGCCAGTTCCGCAGAGCTGACGTCTGCCTAGCACAGAAGAAAATTGTTTCTGCCACATCCTCCAATAAGAATGATTTTCTTCATGCTCCATTTGTCTACAACTGTCTTTCCGATCATTCTCGCTATTAGCACATGGTTTACATGCTTGAAATTCAACCAGAGGAACTGGGTGAAATTTATGACCCACTGACGACTAAAGCCCTGAGTGATCAGATTTGAATATAAATGTTGCACTGAGGTCATCAGAAGCAACAGGTAGCAAGGCAGCCAATCTGCAGCTTTCCCACACCAACAATCCATACTTTAATCTGCTACCAATTAAAAGCATTGATTGGACCACCTATGTTCATTAATAGCACACAAAACATGTTCCAGCCTCTTATTTTGAGATTATAATTTTTGATGGAGTTTCAAATGCCTTAGTGTCACTATTAACGTCAGCGTTTTTGCCAATAATGCTCTGCTCAAACAGAACAATTCATTAGTGCTAAAACCAATTTACTGGAATGGGCTGAAAATCACCTCGGTTTTCTCTACTGGTGTATTACAAGATAAAATGTTTCATGAGCTGATGGTTGACATGCCTGACACTTCCTCTCGTACTGCTCAGCTCCTCAAGGTGGAAAATCTCCCTTGGCAAATGAGATGCCAGGATAAAGCTTTAAAAAGAAGAAGGGGGGAAAAGCTCAGACTTACAAAAAATAGTTGACCATTCTTCTAAATAGCGACAGTCCTCTTCGTATTTTCAAATGAACGTATGTCTTGCAAGATAATCCTCAAGATAAATGAAATAATCAAAGCGAGAGCTTAAAGGGGTCCCTGACTCGAGTAAACAGTCAGTAAATATTAGTTATTCTTTGGGGGAGGCATAAAAATTAGAGTGGTTAAGAACTCAGATGGGCTCAAGCCTATAATCCCACCACTTTGGGAGGTCAAGGTGGGAGAATCACTTGAGGCCAGGAGTTTAAGACCAGCCTGGCCAACAAAGGGAAACCTCATCTCTATTAAAAATACAAAAATACTAGCCACGCGTGGTAGCCTGTGCCTGTAATCCCAGCTACTCAGGAGGGCTGAGGCATGAGAATCGCTGGAACCCAGGAGGTAGAGGTTGCAGTGAGCCAAGATTGCAACACTGCATTCCAGCCTGGGTAACAGAGTGACACTCCATTTAAAACAAACAAAAAACACCAAAACTCAGATGGTAGGTGACATGAGGAGTTCACATCCCAGCCCTTTGATTTCCTAGTCAGGTGACCTAGAGCTTAGAATATGCCTCCCTAAGTATTAAGTTGGGTTTTTCCTATCTCTAAAATGAGCACGGCTTAGTCTCCTGGGACTATTGCAACAAGTTACCACAGACTTGTTGGTTCACAACAACAGCAATTTATTCTCTCTCTCAGTTCTCGAGGCTAGAAATCCAAGATAAAGGTGTCACTCGGCTACCCTCTCTCCAAAGGCTCTAGATGAGGGCTGTTCCTTGCCTCTTTCAGTCTGTAGTGGCTCCTGGCATTCCTTGGTTTGAGGCAGCATCACTCCCATCTCTATCCTTCTCTTTCCATGTTTGTCTTCCCCCTGTGTCTGTGTCTTCTTCTCTTCTTACAAGGACATTAGACACTGGATTCAGGTCCATCTTAAATCCAGGATCATCTCAAAATTCTAAGCTAACCTAATCACATCTACAATGACCTTATTTCCAAGGTTGCAAGGGGACATGAATTTGGCAGGGAAGAGACAGTCCACAAAAGGCAATAATGGCAGCACCTGCTTTTGGAGGACAGTGAGACAGACTAAATGGAAACCATAATGCTAGGTGTGTGGCCAGGAGATGGCACATAACAGGGATCTAGAAATAGATACAACCACTCTAATTTACACTTCCCAAGTCCAGTTGGTTTTTAAGAGCTGCATCCTCCTCCTAGAAATGTGGCTGTCCTCCCTTCCCTTGGGGATTTGTTTTTTTCTCCCCACTGCCATGCCAGTTTATCAATCTTGCCAGCCTCATGTCCACAACCTGCTCAGTCACCTCCCTGCCTCCACTCAGCAGCCTGCGCTTTTCCCCATAGCAACCACAGTGGGCTTTCCCACATGCAGATAGGCTCACGTGGAGCTTCCAGTCCTTCAACTTTCCCAGAACCTGCAGGACCCAGTCCAGGCTTCCTTGGCCTTGTGGTCTGGCCCTGGCTCCCTCTCCACCTCCACCTGAATGGGCTGCTGCTCCCATAACATGCAACATCCCTGTGCAATATTACTCCCACTGGATGGAACGCCCTTCTACATCTTCCCCTCAAATGTGTCCCCACTAAGTCATCTTCTACTTTCCAGTCTCAGATAAGGCACTGCCTCTTCTAGGAAGCTTTCTTGGTCTGATCTTCCAAGTCTAAATTAACTGCCTTATTGTATATTCCCTGCCTACTTCTAGCAAAGCTCCCCACCTCTCTGCACG
The DNA here is from genome assembly GCF_049350105.2 of Macaca mulatta. NCBI lineage: Eukaryota > Metazoa > Chordata > Mammalia > Primates > Cercopithecidae > Macaca > Macaca mulatta. Next base: position 6,719,818 of record NC_133425.1, on the reverse strand, counting down.
ATGACTGCTTGATTACATGTCTATCTCCCTCGTCATAGGAAGAGTTTCCCACATTCAGGGATAGTGTCTTACTGATTGATAGAGTATGACCATGTCCCCACCCAAATCTCATCTTGAATTGTAGTTCTCATAATCCCCATGTGTTGTGGGAGAGAAAAGGTGAAGATTATTGAATCATGGGGGCAGTTTCCTCTATCCGTTTCTCATGATAGTGAGTTCTCATAAGATCACTTGAACACAGGAAGGGGAACATCACACACCGACTCCTATTGTGGGGTGGGGGGAGGGGGGAGGGATAGCATTAGGAGATATACCTAATGTAAATGACAAGTTAATGGGTGCAGCACACCAACATGGCACATGTATACATATGTAACAAACATGCACGTTGTGCACATGTACCCTAGAACTTAAAGTATAATTTTTTTTAAAAAGAGATCTTATGGTTTTATAAGAGGCTCCCCACTTTGCTGGGCACTCATTCTTCTTCTCCCTGCTGCCACGTGAACAAGGACATGTTTGCTGCCCCTTCTGCCATGATTGTAAGTTTCCTGAGGCCTCCCCAGCCATGCTGAACTGTGAGTCAATTAAACTTCTTTCCTGGCCAGGAACAGTGGCTCACACCTGTAATCCCAGCACTTTGGGAGGTCAAGGTGGGTGAATCACTTAAGGCCAGGAGTTCAAGACCAGCCTGGCCAACATGGTGAAACCCCATTTCCACTAAAAATACAAAAATTAGCCTGGTATGGTGGCACATATCTGTAACCCCAGCTACTTGGGAGGCTAAGGCAGGAGAATAGCTTGAACCTGGGAGGTGGAGGTTGCAGTGAGCGAAAATCAGGCCACTGCACTCTAGCCTAGGTGACAGTATGAGTCTCTGTCTCAAAAAAGAAAAAAAAAAAACCCTCTTTCCTTTATAAATTAACCAGTCTCAGGTATGTCTTTATTAGCAGCATGAGAACAGACTAATAGGAATTAATGAGTAAATCCTCATAGCTCTACATACAATAACCTGAAAAATATGACACTGAAATTATGCACATCTTTCAACTAGGGACCCACTACCCAATTTTCTTGCAGCTATGGGTAAAGCCAGACTAGTCCAAACCACATTATTCTAGGTCTTAACCATGGCCCAAGTCAAGGCACTGTGACCCTGGGGACAGACCTTCATTTTCACAATCAATTTGTTCTTGAAAAGCTACTTACATTAAAATGTATACATAAGTGTACGTAGGAGCTTGCTACTTGGGAGGAGTATGACAAAGTGAGTCCAGAAAGCATAGTTCTAACCAGGTGAATGACCTTTGGAAAATCACTTAACCTTTTTGAACCTCAGTAGGCTCAAATACTAAACAAGTGAGCTGATCTAGAAGACCAACTCATGGGAATCCCTCCCAGCTCATGAGAATCTCACTCTGTGTCACTGAAATTTAAATAACTACCCTTGAATTCATCCCTACCACCACCACTGCTGCCTAGCTAAATCTTATAAAATATATACTCAGCTTCCTTGAAAGGGGATTCATTTGTCATGTGGCTCCTGGCCAGGTAGATCACAGCCTCCAGCCAGTCTTGCTTCTAAATCATAATCTCCAGAGCGTCACAGGCATAAAATATTGACTGTTTACGTAGAGCCATGGAGAGTTCCAATCTGGCCTCAGCTGAAATGCTCCTGGAAAAATTAAATGTCATACATTCTTCAAACTCCAATGCAAGTCAGAAAAGTCCTAGAGACCTCAATCCTTTTCGGTTGAGGCTAAAATAACTCCGTGGAAAATTTTTTCAACTAAAAAATAAGATAACCCATAGCTTTATCCCTGTTCTCTAAACTTGTAATACTTGGCAGAAATTCTTTCTAAAGCACTAGTCGAAGTTGAAGGGCAAGCAACTTCTAAGAAACTTGGATGTGAATACATAATGGGGAGGGGATTTTGTACCTGGAACGATATCTAAACAATCAAAGATCCCCAGAATTACCAGGGCTGTGGGAGGCCCAAACGTTATGGCGGTGTGAATAGAAACTGCATTTGTACAATGCTTCTTAGTTTTACAAGTGGTCTTATTATACATTATCCCACCAATATAGTCAAACATATCTAACATGACACTCACTTCAGGAGGATAAATCATCTTGAATATTTTATCATCTCCCCACATTATTCAACCAATTTAAATACTATCAAATGGTGGTAATGGCCAAACTAATATCTTTAGCTCTGGCATTTATCCTGAGCTACATAAAAGCACTTCCAAGCTGCCAGCTTGACATCTCCACTTTGAATACTTTACTCAGATCTTACAAAATCTAAACCACTCAATTTCAACCTCATGCCCTACCCCAAAATCACCTTCTGCCATGTGAAGAAGGACATGTTTGCTTCCCCTTCTGCCATGATTATAAGTTTCCTAAGGCCTCCCCAGCCATGCTGAACTGTGAGTCAATTAAACCTCTTTCCTGGCCATGACAGTGGCCCAAACCTGTAATCCCAGCGCTTTGGGAGGTCAAGGCAGGTGAATCACTTGAGGCCAGGAGTGAGGCCCTCATCTCATTAAAGGACACCACCATCTGCACAATCACTCAAACCAAAAACCTCAGAGACATCCTTTCTCTGCCTTTCTCATTCCTCATGCCCAGTTCACAAGCAAGTCTCCCTGGTTCTACCTCCGAGATGCCTATCATGGATTTGTTCGTTCCCTCCAGTTCCACCCAATCCAAACCTCTCTCATCTCCCACTGGAAGTACTGCAACAGCTGAGCTATTTTTACTTTTGATTTCCCATGATCAATTTTCTACCCAGGTACCAAAATCATCTTTTAAAAATATAAATCACAGCATGTCACTTCCCTGCTTAAAGCCCTTCCATTCCCCCATTACATGTAAAATAGTCTATCTGCTTTGCTGTGGCTTCCAAAGCCACATGGATCCAGGCCTCATCTACCTTTCCAAGATTCTATCGCATCTTGGAATGACTCACATTCCATACCACGTCTTCTCCTCCCGACTCACCAGGGCCCAGCTGCACAGATCAAGTCCTATCCCACCTCACTTGCTGTTCCCAAATCTCCCCAAGACTGGTTTCTTCCCAATATATGAGTCTCTACTTAAATGTTATCTCCCCAGAAAAGCCTCCCAAAATAAAATCACTGTGCCCCCCCCCATTATTCTCTACCACATCACTCTATTTTCTTCACAATATGCAGTATAGTTGGTCACATGATTATTAACTTATTACCTCCTTATCACCTCTCCATCCACACAACTACTAGAACATTATCTTGAAGAGAAGAGAGACCTTCTTCACCTCCCTTGTTATCCTGATCACCTCCTACTCACCTCACGGTGAAGGCGGGATTTTGACCCTAAAGAGTGCAAGATGGCTGGGCATGTGACACCCCCACTGGATGGATGAGTCAGCAGCAGTTTAGGAGTCACAAATACTCACAGGCCAGGATAGAAGGGCACCGCACACCATTCAGGGAGGAGGGGGTGCACTCCAAAGCAGAGGGACCCTTGCTTCCCACAAGAGGGTGCAGTTGACTTTTTATATACTTCCATGGGCCACCAGAGAGGTGAAACCCATTAAGTCCAGAACCAAGTAGGGGTCTTCAACCAGACCAGCTAATGAGAGAATGAACTGGGTGGGGAGCCTTTCCTGCAGAAAGGGGGGCATATCTGGTGAGATCAGGATAACTCAGTTGGAGTGCTGGGCCCTTTGAGGCTCAAAGATGTTAAGACAGCACTTGAACTGTTAGGCCATACATTACACTTGTCCACTGGTTTATGTCCAGTGTTTCTAGCAGTGCCTGGCACAAAGCAGATGCTCAACAAATACCTGAATAAATGAATCTGAGCCATAGATCCTCCCTCCTTCCTACCTATGACTTGACTGTCTAGACACACCCACAACTCTGGAGGTAACTTAGGTGATGACTGGATGGGAGTGAGGGTGATGTCAACTTCCCCACGTCCTACAAGTGAGTCCTCCTCTAGTTTTGCCACCTAACAAGCTTTGTTTCTTTAATATCCCCTGTGGATTGGAAGCGTAATATTCACAAAGATCAATAAAATGTTGTGTTTAAACTACAAATGTACCAATGTTATAGATGAACAATGGGTCATCTACCCAAGCACCTATTCAGCTTTTGCATTTATTTTTCATCTGAACCCTTTTACTCAAAGGTGTCCCCTTGACGACACAGAGACATGGCCAGACCCTTTCTTTTTTAATATTCACTCATTTGCCCTAGAAGGAGGAATATACACACAAACTCAATTTTCAACAGCCAATGAACAACGATATCTTAATCAGAGCTTCTAATGTATATTTCAATGGTTATTTTCATATTTATTTTTAATATGAAAGAGGACCATGCTCATTAAAGAAGATATGAAAAATACAGAGCATAAGAAATAATGGAATAATTGCTCAGAGCCCCATTATCCAGGCACAGCCATTGAGGCATAGTTTCTTCTGATATTTTTTTCTAGGCATAATTGATTTTACCATAGACAGATTTACACTATATATATAATATTGTGTTTTCATTTTAGTTAATATCTTAGTACCACTCTTTTGGCATTATACTCTTTGAAAACAATTTTTAATGCAATTTTTAAATTTGTATCCACTAGACACACTTTAAGTTTCTTAGAGATTCATTGATGGTTGGATATGCACGTTGCTTTCACTTCAGGTAGTTTGCAATATAACAGCACTTAGTACACTTTTGTTCTTTACATTTTTACGACACTTAGGATGATTTCCTTGTGAGAATTTCTCAGAATCTCTGGTTCAAGGTCTCTGTAAGGTTTTGGGTATATCATACCAAATTGTTTCCTAAAAGAAAATGCCAGATTACCTTCACAAAAACAAAAACCAAAAGCTGGTTTGCTTTTGTGCAGAGTGACAATGACTTTGGCTTTCTTCTGCTCCTGAATATTTCCTGCCATAATTCAAGAAGGCCTTTCAGTGCCTGCCTCACCTTTCATTTCTTTCCTATGATATTTTCACTCCTGAATTTCCTTTTGTCACCTCAGAATTCCAAGTCAATGCATTTTCCTGCTCCCATTTATAAAAGTTCACAATGTGATCATGCAGTATAGCCAGTAGTTCAGTCTACACCCTAGATATGAGGATTAACCCATCAGAAAGCCTGTCTCTTGCAGCCTGTAGACATATCAGAGTAAACAATAGCCCTTTCTACCAGTCATGGGGGCAGGTACAAATCAAAGACAGGAAACCTCTCTCTATGGGGGAAAAGACTCTTGAGATTGACCTAATGAAATGACTTAGGATGAAATTAAATATTTGAGGCAAAAATTTAAGTTATCTGACAGCTTTTTTGTTGGGGAAGCGGAGTCTTACTCTATCACCCAGGCTGGAGTGCAATGGCACAATCTCGGCTCACTGCAACCTCTGCTTCCTGGGTTCAGGTGATTCTCATGCCTCAGCTTTCCAAGTAGGTGGGATTACAGGCACCCACCACCACGCCCAGCTAAGTTTTGTATTTTCAGTAGAGACGGGGTTTCACCATGTTGGCTAGACTGATCTGAAACTCCTGACCTCAAGTGACCCACGCTCAGCCTCCCAAAGTGCTAGGATTACACGAACGAGCCACGATGCCTGGAGAGAACTATTTTCTTCTGGCATTTTAAATGCAACCTTGTTTTAGATGTAAAAGAGATGGGTTCTGAGGATTCCCTTATCCCTGCAAAAGAAGGACTTCTTAGTAATGTGGTCTGAATTCAAAGAGCTTAGAGAACAGAAGCCCAGGCTTGAATGGGTAGAAATCATTCCGCCACACAGACTGATGGGGGTTATCTCACCCTGTGTCTTCTGTAGCTCCTGATCCAATCCACCAAAACCAGTGCCCACAACTTGGAACTAAGGGCACCAAATGACCAAATGGTTTATTTGTCCTTGTCACTGTTGATGAAAAGGAATGCAGGTAAGCCTGAGTCACGAGCCCCTGTTTGAGTCCACCTCGGCAGGGATCAGAGCACTGACTTGTCTCTTCCCAGAGAAAGGCATGAGGGAGCAATGGGGGTCTCTTCATGCCATACTCCCTCGAGGACTGCCCCCTCCCCTCCTGGATTGCTCTCACTGGGAGGCCAAATATGAAGACGGGCTTGTTTTAGTTTGTGTCTCACCTTAGATTTCCATCTTTAATATTCTTTCCTATGAGGGGCAACCTAGAGCTATGTGCTTAAAATCTTCAAAGACTTCAAATTGCTAAGGAAGTGATGGAAGGTATGTACCTAGATTTGAAGCAATCGGGCTGTTCACTGCAGCTCTGTTCAGAGCTGGAAATAACAGAAACAACCAGAAATGGAGGACTAAGTGAATAGATTATGTACAGTTATCCATACAGTGGAATGCTATGTGATCTTAAAAGTGATGTGCCAGAGAATGTTTAGTGACACAGAAAAAGCAATTATGCAATTGCTCTGGCCATAGAAAGAGACTGGATACTTCAAAATGGCAGCTTGAGATCACGTGTTTGCCTTCCCTGACTCCCCAAATCCCCTGGAAACCATAAACATGGGATCTATGATGAAGCAAGAACTAGAAAGAGTGAGGTGGTCCTCCTGGGTCCCACCTGTGTCTCAGTGGGTGGTGACATTTGCCCAAACGCTGAAACTGGAAAGGCGTTTACTGAAGACGTTGGCCCATCTTCCAGAGGGAGATCCAGGGATCCTAGGAGGGTGTTTTTATCCTTCAGGATAGTCCTACTTAGGCTGGCGTTGGGAAGCGGTTGACCAGTCTGCTTCCCAGCTCCACTCCTACACATCCTAAAGCAAAGCCTCACAGATGACACCCCCAACACACACACACACCACAAACATCCCTCCAATTCAGAAGGCAGGTCTGGTGGGGAAACAGATCCACATGCAGCAGAGGAAACCCACAGCAGCTACCTGCACGTCTCAATTTAACCTTTTCTTCATAGACGCGTATAGAGAAGCAAACATCACCGGCTACTTGAGAAGCACCAAGAGCACAAAGTGGGGGAACCACAGGGAAGAATCGGGGGAGCTGCTGCGGAAGAAACAGATCATCCAGGGTCATCTCCTACTCTTGAGTTCAACTGCATCATTTATTCTACAACAAATATCATTTACTGCTTTTGCAATTTTTAAAATCAATCTATAAACAAAGCTTGGGTGGCAAGGACAGTTACAGGAGAAAATGGGAATGCTGTAAACCTTGATAATGTAAAATTAATAGCAGGAGGAGAGCGATGGAGGGAAATGCTACAGCCCCAAATTTTTTTAAATCTTACCTTAGTGGGGAATCAAGACATGGTATGTAAAGCCAATGAAAACTGGAGGCTTAAGGTCATTATTTAACATTACGCAGGTAACCAAGAGAATAGATGATATTAATTACATAACTACGCAAAGTCAGAGTATAGCCAGAGAAGAGAAAGGACAAGGTATTGCAAATAAGCCAAATCCCTTACATGTCATAACAGTCAAGAGATGCAGCATTTTAAACTGACAACCAAGAAATAACGTTATGGACACACAATTTAGAGGCACAAAGGAGGACATCAGGAGAACTCACGACAAGGTCGGGCATGGTGGCTCACGCCAGTAATCCCAGCACTTTCGTTAGGCTGTGGCGGGCGGATCACTTGAGGTCAGGAGTTCACAACAAGCCTAACATGGAGAAATTCACCTCTACTAAAAATACAAAAATTAGCTGGGCATGGTGGCGCATGCCTGTAATTCCAGCTACTCAGGAGGCTAAGGCAGGACAACTGCTTGAACCTAGGAAATGGAGGTTGCAGTGAGTTGAGATCACGCCACTGCACTCCACCCTGCGTGACATATTAAGACCCTGCCTCAAAAAAAAGGACTTACAGCAGAGATGGCTCCATCTGATGCGTGGGTCTGGGGATGGAAGCCCAGGGGAATATTTCTCTTTAAGGCCTCATTTTCCTAAGGCCTCACCCTTCTCCGCTCCTTGATTTGCACAGCAAATGCATGTTTTATTGTTTCGACAATAACGTAATGTTAAAACAAAACACAGCTATGACTGGCAGGACACGCATCAGAGGTTCTGTACGGGTCTGCAGATTACGGTCAGCTGAGGGTTTTACAAAGCTCTGATGTCAGACATCCGCTTCTCCCCGCCCCTACCCCACTCAAAGTTCAGACTAGATTGGTCTGCGGTGGACCCAGGAATGGTTAACAAACTCCCCCATGATTCGAACATGCAGCCTGGACTGAGATACACTGACTCTGCACAGGAGAAGTACAGTGCTGTTATCTTCTCTCTAACGTCTTCGGTCTCCTACGTTTTCCAACCATTCATGGAATAACCATATAATGAGCACTTACTGTGCTGGTGAGCACCTTGCTAGATGCTGGGGAACCAGTGGTGAACAAGAAAGACCTGACACCTTATGCTGGGGAATTTCCTATGGAGCGGGGAGGGGAGGAAAGGAGAGAGAAAGCAGTTATTCAGCAAATGACTCATTCATTTATTCATTGTAATTGCAACAAATGCCACACACAAAGAAAGGGTGTGATAAATGCACACATTATTTTTGTAATTGGGATAAAATAGATGCTATTTTAAAACTCCAACCTCTCTTTGCGTCCCTCAGTTACTTTGCCTCCCTCCCATTTGCAAGAGATTGGAGGTCAACATTTCTGCCCTCCTCAAAAATGCCATCAGGAGCTCTAATCCTGTTTCCAGGCTAGGGTGGGAATCTTGCCACTCAAACGGTCTTAGTTCGCAACTGGCCAGAGTGACCGAGTGCAGCACGCATGTGGCTTAAAATTCTCACCCCCGGCCAGGAGTGAAAAGAGCAGGCAGAGAGCAGGAAGGAGGAGCCCCCAGAACATGCCTGCTGTGACGTTCTCACAAGAGACAGTCCTGCAATCAAGGCCTCCTTTCAAGATGTCCACGGACTCCTCCTGCACCATAACAGCCTCCAAGAGAATCAAGGAGGCGAGGAAAAACATGGGCACGGTGGCTCATGCCTGTAATCCCAGCACGTTGGAGGGGAGGCTGAGGCAAGTGGATCACCTGAGGTCAGGAGTTCGAGACCAGCCTGGCCAATATGGTGAAGCCCCGTCTCTACTAAAAATACAAAAATCAGCCGGGAGTGGTGGTGTGGGCCTATAATTCCAGCTACTCGGGAGGCTGAGGTGGGCGGATCACCTGAGCCTGGGAGATGGAGGTTGCACTGAACCGCGATCACGCCACTGCACTCCAGCCTAGGAGACAGAGAAAAACCCTGTCTCCAAAAAAAAAAGAAACAAAGAAAAATATGGGCCTCATTAATCTGTGGGAACAACAGGAGAACACTGACTGACAGCTGAGGAGGGGCCCCCATAAACTCGGAGCCTGGGCACCCACGGTCAGCCCTCTTTGACCTGCCATTTCTTCTCCGATACCAGAAAAAAGCAAAGTGATTTTTTTTTCCATTTATTTTTTCTAGAAAGGAAAAAGAGTGAAAAAAAAAAAACAAAAAAAAGAAGAAGAAGAAAAAAAATCTCCCCAGTTGTAAGGTAAGACTATAAATTGGGAAATTATAGAAAATCAGAGCCTTTAACTTAATCCAACACCAATAAAAAGCAATAGACAAGGGATAATGATGGACAATAAATACGGGTGCGTCTTCTAGTTAAATTACAGGGGCCGGTGGAAGCGCGGAGCAGCCAAGAGCTTCACGTCAGGGCTATTACGATGACTAATTTGGTTAGCGGCAACAACAGGCTTCTTGCGGCGAGGCCTGCCTTTTCCCATTTCATCTCATTTTTACTGTAACCATGTTTTTATTCTTACAGGCTGATTTGATTCTGTCCCGTGCTTTCAGAATTGTGTTTTTCGGATTTATAACCTGAAAGCTGTCTAATGGTTGTGACGTCCACACCTCGCTGTGCATTGCAATCCCAGTGGATTTTCCCTACACAGGAGACCACCCAAGGCCCTAGAAGGGGCTCCCTTGGCCTGAACCCCAAAGTCTCAGGGCTGTGTAGTCCCCAAAAGGGACATCTTTATTACCTCCAGGAGAGAACCAACTGTGGCCACAATTTACCTCCTTCCCACCACACTAGGCCAACTGACTTGATCTGCAGACACCCCCCTTCACCCCCCCAAAATGTCTCTGTTGTCCATCAGAGGATTTGAGTCCTACTGGAACCGTGGTCCTCAGGCGGGAAGGTGCCGCTCCGTGAAGGAAGCTCTGGAAATTTGTAGGGACGATTTTGGATGTTAGAGTGACGGCAGGAGGACGAATAGCATTGGGTGTTGTGAGGGACTTAGAGGCCAGGCTTCCTGCTGCATAAGAGACAGACCCACACAAAAAGCAAACTTTCCACATTCCGCATGACTGCAGGACTATGGGTAGTCCTGCAAGACACCCGCAGTGGCAAATAGTAATAAAAAATAAACCAGCGACTGGGCGCGGTGGTTCACACCTGCAATCCCAGCACTTTGGGAGGCTGAGGCAGGCAGATCACAAGGTCAGGAGATCGAGACCAGCCTGGCCAACATGGTGAAACCCTGTCTCTAGTAAAAATACAACAATTAGCCAGGCATGGTGGCGGGTGCCTGTAATCCCAGCCACTCGGGAGTCTGAGGCAGGAGAATCGCTTGAACCCAGGAGGCGGAGGTTGTAGTGAGCTGAGATTGCGCCACTGCACTTCAGCCTGGGTGACAGAGCGAAACTCTGTCTCAAAAATAAATAAATAAAATAAACCAGCTTAGAATTATTGTAACCCAGACCCTAACTCCATTTTACAAAGTATGTCTGCACGGTTGAAATACACACTGGATTTTTCACGTGCACAAAAAGAAGATTGTAGTTTGTGCCATTCAGAACTTTACCAAAGGCTATTCAGCATTTTTGGAAAATCAGGTCATGGACGACAACACAAGCCAAATAACCAGGACAACACCACGTCAGCCTCGGCAGCCGTCACACTCAGGGTGACTATGGACTTACACATTCCTATAAACTCACAGCATTCTATTGTGGCTCTGGTCCCAAAATGTCACTATGGAGAAAGAGTGTCACTAATTCTCAGTGGGCTCCTGCCATCCTTCTCTTAAATCCCAATATCCATTAGCAATAGATGGGGGATCAGTCACTTTATTATGCACTGCGGTGTTACTGAGCAGGTGCCCACTGAAGTATGTAGGATTCTATTTTAAATTGTCTCCTTTTATTTCTCCTTTATACCAGGGCAAAATTTCTTTGGATGCTATGCATAAAGGTTGGCTGTTTTATCTTTATGTTTTTCAGGGCAGTAAAGGTTATTGCAAAATACTTTACCTTTTGCAAAGGTTATTGCAAAGTACTTATATTAATACCATGAGGAATCTGGTCTGATCATTTTGGCACAGCAGGAAGTTTATACATAATACTGCTCACACCTAAAAATACATGACCAGGCCCTGAGCTGGCCCTGAGCTCTGATCACTGAGTGTCTGGAGTCAACCTACCTAATAGTCTGGACTTCACACTCGCAGGTGGGCTAGTGTTTAAACCCTGGACAGGTTCATGAACTGCCTTGCTCATCACAACATGTTCCTTCCATTCCTAGGTGCTCTTTCCCCAGCCCAAGGTCTCCCAGGCTCTGCCTACTCCAGTTCTAGGCCCAGCTCTCTCATCTCACCTGGCCTCCCTGTCTCCCCATGTTTCAGTACCTTTCCCTCTCACTCTTTCACAAATGCCTCCCTTTCTACTATAGGGCCTTTATACATGCAATTTTCTCCTACTGGCCTGTTCCCAGCTAACTCCCATTTATCTTTCAGGTGTTACTTTGTCTGAGAGGCCTCCTCTGACCCCCAGGTCAGGCCCTACCACCTGCGGCCATTTCCTGCAATGGCCACAGTTGTAATTAGCTGTGTCATTATCTGCTTGACATCGACCTTCCTGATTGGTTCCTCCATGAAAAGAGGGACTTCTTTCAGCTTCCCTTCTCCCTGTACCCCCGCAACGGAAGGTCAGTGGAGAATCTGTCAGTGGAGCTCAATACTTACTGATGAATGAGTGAATGTACACCTGAAGCCTCTAAACATAAAACCAAACTCCTTTTGCAAAGTTCTTGAGACAGTAACAGTCTCCTCTCTACCTCCTTGAATGATAGGCAAAATGAGAAGGTGCACCAGAGGCCTTCAGAGTGAAGAATTCCTAGGAAAACCCTCACAAGGATGTCAGCTTCAGGAGCGCAGGCGTTTGGGACTGTTTCATTCACTGACACAGCTGGAGCCCCTAGCACAGGCTGCGGGCCACAGAAGGAGGCCAATAGATGATGACTGAACCACTCCATCAGCCACAGGAGGCCAAACATTGCCCCTGGCTTCTTACTGACCACAGCAGAATTATGGCACAGTGATGCATTTGAGATGGTTCTGAAGGAGAGATAATGGCCCATCAGAGGTGGGGTTGAACTATCCAGGCTTTGTGCCACCCACACCTCATTCTGGTAGGCTCAGAGCTGAACCACATGCTGTGAGCACAACGGTTCCACCTGCGAGCCAGCTTGGAAGGCTGGAGCTGTTATCAGCATGGTCCCTGTCTTGGCTGTGCTTTAGGTCCCTCTCCCAGGACCCCACAGGCCCCTCAAAATCAACCAGATGCTTGAGACCAAGCAGTCTTGCCATTTCAGAAGAAACCCTTCCACCAACGTCAAGTCAGTCAGAAACACGCGCTGCCCTGAGTCCCGCCCAAGGCCTGAGCCTGTAACGCCTGGGAAAGTTTACCGGACAAAGTGAATCCAGCGCGGACAAATCCTGACAAACCCATACTGCAAAGGCCTGGACTCTCAGGGGACCAGGAGTCCCGGAGCGCTGGATACCTGCCCCACCTCCCGCTTACTCCCAGGAGTCACTCGATTAAGCAAAGAGATGACTGTGGATAGATCGTTATGTAAAGACTCTGGCTGGAAGGGCCTTAACAGAGTGAAAACAGTGCATGGCTGGGTCAGGCAGAGAGGCAGGAATGAAACAGACCCAGTGCGGGGCTGGTTTTCCTGGCCCCCTTCTCCACCCGGAGTGCCAGGAGAGCCTAGCAACTTCATAGCGGGTGGAGCCTCCTGGTACTTCCATTTAAAAGGCCACAGGTCAGAGGATTGTTACGAATAGAGGAAAACCCCTGCACTGCTCATGTCGAGAAAAGCCATAAACAATCACCTTACACCTTATGGAATAAATATTTGAACAAAACAGTGACTGTCCTATGGAAAAAAGGCTTCCATATGCCTCTCTCTGAGCACATGGTTCCCAACTCAGCTATATTCCCAAAAAAATCACATGTCATTACAAATTGTTACACTGCAAGTTATACTCAATTTCTCCAACCCAGAAACCTCCTGGCCTCCTCTCCATGTCATGCCCCATCTGCCTACATTTTTCCCCAGACGTCCACTGGCCGGCTCCTCCTCACCCTCCAGGTTTCAGCTTAAATGTCACCTCCTTCGAGAAGCCTTCCCAGATCTCCCTGGCTAAGGTCAGTCCTCCCGGGTCCCTCTCTTTCACCCGCCTGCTTATCTCTTTCGTGGTGCTCAGGACAATCTGAAAGCATCTTACCTATTTGCCTGATGACCTGTTTTTCTGTGCTTCCCCTACTAGAACGCAGCAAACGTGAGGACAGGAACCATCTCTCTCAGCTGCACTGCAATCCCCCAGGGGTTTGGCTTAGCCTAGCAGCCGGCACTCAGTGCCCACTCAGTCACTGTTGAAAAAGGACTGTCGGGGATGCCTGCTACTTAAACAAATCATTCATTTATCCAACTCTATATGGGTAACCATTGCGTGCTAGGAACTGTGCTGGATGCTTGAACCTCATCATGAATCATTTTATAGCAAGCAATAGCGAGTTTCTACCTCCCTGGCTTCTCAAGCTGTGCCTGGGCTACATTTCTGCCATGGGAAAGTCCAGTAAGGCCTCCGAATGCATGCATTGTATTTGTGTGAATGCACATATGCACACACACCCCTCCGGAGCCATCCCCAGGGGTGCTCTCCACGAGACAGGGCTCACAGGGTGAAGCCACCCACACAGTGTAACAATTAATACCACAGCATCCAGACCCACAATGTCACTGTGGATGGCAGCAGCTTCTGGTCAAGAGTTTCCAGCAGGTGCTGACTCTACCTGTGATGGTTAATTGTGTACGTCAAGTTGGCCGGGCCACAGTGCCCAGATATGTGGTCACACAGCATCATGGATGTTTCTGGGAGGGTGGTTTTGTATGATATTAACATAGAAATCAGCAGACTTTGAGTCCAGCAGATTGACTCTCTCATGTGGGTGGGCCCCATCCAATCAGGTGAAGGCCTGAAGAGAGAACCAAGACTGACCTCTCAAGAGCAAGACAAAATTCTTCCAGCAGACAGACTTGGAGCTTGAACCATAACCTTGGCAATGTCATGGGTCTCCAGCCTGTCCAACTACCTTGTAGGGTTTTTGGGGTTTTTTGGGGTTTTTGTTTTTGTTGTTGTTTTTGTTTTTTTGTTTGCTTGTTTGTTTTTCTGTTTTTTGAGATGGATCCTTGCTCTGTTGCCCAGGCTGGAGTGGAATGGCAAGATCTCAGCTCACTGCAACCTCCACCTCCTGGGTTCAAGTGATTCTCCTGTCTCAGCCTTCCCAACACCTGGGGCTACAAGCACGGGCCACCACGCCTGGCTAATTTTTATATTTTTAGTAGAGATGGGATTTCACTACACTGGCCAGTCTGGTCTCAAACTCCTGACCTCAGGTGATCCACCCGCCTCGGCCTCCCAAAGTGCTGGCATTACAGGCATAAGCCACACTGCTCCTGGCCATGTTGCAGGTTTTAGACTTGCCAGTCTCCTTAATTACATGAGCCGATTCCTTAAAACAAATCTCTTTTAATGCACACAGATACACATCTGATGGTTCTCATTCTCTGGTGAAACCTCATTCTCTGGTGAGCCCACTCGAGGGCTCCAACGTTACTTCCAGAACACAGCCATCTGCGGACACATCAGGATGACAGGGAAGGGACAGTGGATGGCAGGGGCCCCAGGCCTGCTGTATAAGACACCATGAGGTAAGAGCCAAGAAAACAGAGGAGGTGGCATGAAAGAGCTGGGTGCTGAGAGCCCTGCATTCAGCTGGAAGCCAATGTGAATTTGAACCCTGCCTTTACTACTTACAAGGGCATTATCTTGGGCAGGTGACTACAGGGCTCTGGGCTCCAATTTTCTCATCTGTAAAGCAGGGATGGTTGCAGCCTCTGTATCACTAGGCTGTTTAACCACCTGGCCTGGTCCCCGGACATCTGTTTTTACTGTTGTTACATTTAATGGTAGCCAGCACTTGGCCAGCGAGTAGCCTCTCTCTCCCCTGGGGTCAATCAGGAGAAGTTTCTCCGCTCTCTCCCCGGAGTGAGAACAGAAAAAACAGTCACAAGAAGTAGCTGTTCCCTCTCCAGAGACAGTCGATTTTAGTAGCAAACAGGCTGGTAAAGGGATGCCTCTGGATTAAATGCTGAGCAGGTAACAGCCACTTCCTGCAGCAAAGAATTCAGTAACAAAAAGAGGGAAAGTGTTTCTACACAGTCTGCGGCATCCCTGGAGAGAAGTGCACGGCTCTGTGCTGACCCGAGGGGGCACCTCTTATGGACCCTCCGTTATCGACAGACACCCTGGCGGTGGCTGCGAACACTGGGTAGGGTTTTAGTCTTATAGGTTCAATGGAATTGGTGCTTTTATCTGATGCTTTTAAATTATTTATTCCTTTCCAAAAAAAAATTCAGCAACCCTCCTGCTTACAGACGTCCTGAATCGGATCAGGAATGGGGGTGCTGCACACATCCCATGGAGGTGTGGGTCTCGGCCAGCTCCTTCCAACACGCTACTTTGAGTAGGACACCGCCACAAGTCCCAACATGCCCTGCAACTGCACCAGACAGGTTCACAGTCATCATTTCCTCTTCCGTGAAGAACGGACTCACTTTAGAGAAAACGGCATCTTTGGATTTCACCTGAATGTTAAATCCGTTTTGAAGGAGACTCAGAGGATTTCATTTGGGTTTCTGTTTTGGGTTTTGGGTTCCATTTCCACGCCTTCCACCAGCAGCACTTCCACTCCAGACTTCCTGTCCCCACACAATCTCTCCTTCCGCGGGTGAAAGGAAGCTAAAGCCGCTGTTGTGTTTGCACTGGAGCCCATGAAAGGCATACACCGCTGCAGACATAGGATCTGAGGTTTGGAGCTCTACCTGGAGCAGAAAGCTTACCTCTAAGAGCTGGAATGAGTCGGCCCAACTCTCGCAAAGCCCAGCTTTTGGGGATATGGGGGGTTCCAGGTGAGCTGGAAGAGGTAGGAACCTGAGGACAGTGTGGACCAGCAGGTGCGTGGGTGTCCTCCATGAAAGACCTCTTGTCACTCTCTCTTGCCCCTGCACCACCCCTTCTTCTCCACAAATCTTGCCCTGTTCAGCCAGACTTATTTCCCATATTCAAAGCGAAAGGACACATTCTCTCTTTCTTGGATGTGGGGACCCACAAGGAAGGAGGGGAGTCACATGGCTGACTTTGCACGATGGCCCGATTTGGTAATTAGCATATCTGGGTCTTCTTTCCCTGGAGGTCATCAACTTACCAAGAGACTTGGGGGCTATGGCAGGGAAGAGATCTCCATCATCCAGTACGTTTGGGGACTTAGCACAGAAAACACAGTTGCTGGCCGGGCACAGTGGCTCACGCCTGTAATCCCAGCACTTTGGGAGGCTGAGGTGGGCGGATCATGAGGTCAGGAGTTCAAGACCAGCCTGGCTAACATGGTACTAAAAATACAAAAATTAGCTGGACGTGGTGGTGCACACCTATAATCCCAGCTACTCAGGAGGCTGAGGCGGGGGAATCACTTGACCCAAGGAGTCGGAGGTTGCAGTGAGCCAAGATCGCACCACTGCACTCCAGCCTGGGCAACAGAGTGAGACTCCATCTTAAGACAAGACAAGACAAGACACGACAAGACAAGACAAGACAGAAAGAAAGAGAGAGAGAGAGAGAAAGAGAAAGAGAGAGAGAGAGAAAGGAAGGAAGGAAGGAAGGAAGGAAGGAAGGAAGGAAGGAAGGAAGGAAGGAACGGAGGGAGGGAGGGAGGGAGGGAGGGAGGGAGGGAGGGAGGGAGGAAGGAAGGAAGGAAGGAAGGAAGGAAGGAAGGAAGGGAAAACACAGACACTGTGAGCCTGGACTTCCTTTCCTCTCCACGTGCAGCTCCAACTCTGACATGGAGAATGTCACCCAGTTAGGGCAAAGAGAGAATGATGATGGTCTTTGACAGCATCAGCTCTGCCCCCAGACATGCTTTTTACTGACAGCGCTTCATACCAGGGCCAAATGGAGAGAGCATTTTACTCAAAATTCCAAGAGGCAACTAAAGAAGGAAATATGAAATCCAACTGCAGCATCTTTCCAAAGATTCTTGATGACTCTTTACTCATAAACAAGAATTTGTCACATACACACTAAAATCTAGTGACTGTCTGAGGTAAGTACTCAAGGTAGAAAACAATTTCACTTGGCTAGCAAGGAGATGTTTCTTTGTCCATCCAACCAAGATCTACAGAGTGTCCACTATGGTTAAGACAACATGTGAAAAAGGAGGATGGACCAGATCCTGGCCCTCATGGATGTGACATACCATCGTAGAAAGAAGACATGAGCAGGCCGGGCATGGTGGCTCACAACTGTAATCCCAGCACTTTGAGAGGCCAAGGCGGGTGGATCACCTGAGGTGAGGAGTTCGTGACCAGCCTGGCCAACATGGCAAAACCCCGTCTCCACTAAAAATACAAAAATTAGCCAGACATGCTGTCGGGTAACCTATAATCCCAGCCACTCAGGAGGCTGAGGCAGGAGAATTGCTTGAACTGGGAGGCGGAGGTTGCAACGAGTCGAGATCGCCCAAGATCACCTGGGCAATGGAGTGAAACTCCGAATCAAAAAAAAAAGAAAGAAAGAAAGAAAAGAAAGAGAAAGAAAGAAAGAAAGAAAGAAAGAAGGAAAGAAAGAAAGAAAGAAAGAAAGAAAGAAAGAAAGAAAGAAAGAAAGAAAGAAAGAAAGAAAGAAAGAAAGAAGGAAGGAAGGAAGGAAGGAAGGAAGGAAGGAAGGAAGGAAGGAAGGAGAAAGGGAAGAAAGAAAGGGAAGGAAGGAAGGAAGGAAGGAAGGAAGGAAGGAAGGAAGGAAGGAAGGAAGGGAAAACACAGACACTGTGAGCCTGGACTTCCTTTCCTCTCCACGTGCAGCTCCAACTCTGACATGGAGAATGTCACCCAGTTAGGGCAAAGAGAGAATGATGATGGTCTTTGACAGCATCAGCTCTGCCCCCAGACATGCTTTTTACTGACAGCGCTTCATACCAGGGCCAAATGGAGAGAGCATTTTACTCAAAATTCCAAGAGGCAACTAAAGAAGGAAATGTGAAATCCAACTGCAGCATCTTTCCAAAGATTCTTGATGACTCTTTACTCATAAACAAGAATTTGTCACATACACACTAAAATCTAGTGACTGTCTGAGGTAAGTACTCAAGGTAGAAAACAATTTCACTTGGCTAGCAAGGAGATGTTTCTTTGTCCATCCAACCAAGATCTACAGAGTGTCCACTATGGTTAAGACAACATGTGAAAAAGGAGGATGGACCAGATCCTGGCCCTCATGGATGTGACATACCATCGTAGAAAGAAGACATGAGCAGGCCGGGCATGGTGGCTCACAACTGTAATCCCAGCACTTTGAGAGGCCAAGGCGGGTGGATCACCTGAGGTGAGGAGTTCGTGACCAGCCTGGCCAACATGGCAAAACCCCGTCTCCACTAAAAATACAAAAATTAGCCAGACATGCTGTCGGGTAACCTATAATCCCAGCCACTCAGGAGGCTGAGGCAGGAGAATTGCTTGAACTGGGAGGCGGAGGTTGCAACGAGTCGAGATCGCCCAAGATCACCTGGGCAATGGAGTGAAACTCCGAATCAAAAAAAAAAGAAAGAAAGAAAGAAAAGAAAGAGAAAGAAAGAAAGAAAGAAAGAAAGAAAGAAAGAAAGAAAGAAAGAAAGAAAGAAAGAAAGAAGGAAGGAAGGAAGGAAGGAAGGAAGGAAGGAAGGAAGGAAGGAAGGAAGGAAGGAAGGAAGGAAGGAAGGAGAAAGGGAAGAAAGAAAGGGAAGGAAGGAAGGAAGGAAGGAAGGAAGGAAGGAAGGAAGGAAGGAAGGGAGGGAGAAAGGGAGAAAGAAAGAAAGACATGATCAAATCATTTCAAAACATCCTTTAGTAGAGGGAAAAGTCACTGGGATAAAATTAAAAGTGTTTCATGCCATCATCTCCTGGGAGAAAAAGGCCAAACCAGACCTAGAGGAAAATCAGAATCCTCACCCAAATGATCCAGACACCCACAAACCGAAAGTCATCCTGAACCGCCATGAAATGGGATTTTGCACAGTCTGTATTTTTAGAACTTTCTCATTCCTTTGTGCGTCCTGATTTGACACAGGGGTGTGCACCTCTTACTCTCCAGATTAAAGAACTGTCATCATCAGAGCTTCAAATATGTGACAGAAGCCCCATATGGAAGAGCTGGAGACCACAGCAGCTTCCTGTGACCCTGAGCCACAAACGCGGAACAAACATGCAGCCAGGGGAGAGGAGGGAGACCCAGGGTATGGCCATTTCCACCAACCTCAAAAAAGCCCAACATGTGGTCTTCAGCATACGCCTGGGGCTGCAGGCCGTCTGTGGCAAGTCAAGGCTGTTAGTGGACAAAGGCCCACTGTCACTGCAGGTCACTTTCTGAGGGCTTTCTGCTATATTTTTTCAGATCACTTCCTAGAGAGTTGGTATGATCAGGAATTATCACTGCCACTTTACAGACATTTATGAGATATAAACATAGCAACACATTATAAATTGTCATTCTTAATGTGGCAGGGAACACCCATCTAACATTAGGAGAAGCATAGGCATTACTCAAAGACTATTTCAATCAAGTCTATAGGAAAATCAAACTATGATATCATCAGTAGAAGTCACATGTTGCTAAGTTCAAAGATTCTCGGATTCTTGGGCAGAGAGGAGAGGAGGGAATTAAGTTGGAAGGCGGATAACTTCTTCCAACAGCAGCTGTCTCTAGTGCTGGTTTGTGGTTCCTAAAAATGTGGCAACTGAAAAAGCACATATGCAGGATAGCATACCTACTCCCTCTTCTGGACCCTGTGCCTTGGCAGACATTACTAATCAATCATGATGCTTTTTCCTGCTACACTTAGTGCCACAGAATCCTGCACAGAGTAATTCAGGCAACCATGAGCAATCAGGCCAAGTTGGCCTGCTCTTGCTCTTCCTGCTCTAAGAATCATCCTAAAAGCCAGTTGTCTTTATGCCTCAGGAAATCAGCACAGAGGAATAAAGTGCTATTTTTCCATTGCCCTAAACAGATTTCCTACATGTGACTTTGACTTGGTTTGTCCTAAGTTATGCAAAAGGGTATGAACTCTTGTTTATGTGGGTAATTGTAAAACATAATGGAATCCTATGTTCTATATCCCTTAACAGCCACCCTGGAAGCTGATGTAATGTTAGTGCTTCCCAAAGACAAGAAAAATAGATGGCATGACCTCCAGAGGCCCTTTCTGGGTCAGATTTAAAGGGCTCCAGTGATCTAGTAATGTGGTCCACTATGATCACAGGATCAAGTGGATCAGATGAAAAATGCTCCGTAATCAAACCCTAGATATGTTCATTTTTGAAGTACCCATTTATATCTTCACCAAAAAACAAAAAGCTTTAGAAGCACCTCACAAAGAGCCTCATCGGAAACTAAGTGAACGGCAACTCCCTGCCTCCCACAGCAAGCTCATCCTCCAACAGAGATGCTATGAAAAGGATGACTTGGCTGAGAGTGTCTGGTGGACATTGTAAGGCACCATCCAGACTCCTTTCGGTAATAAAGGTCTCATACTCCCAGCTATCAGCCCCTGTCAGCAACTGCCTGCACTGAAGGATCCTGTCTTGCCAGAGGTCAGGCCAGTGCATACCCAGCCACTGAGGTTACGGGACGATAGCAGCCAGGCTCCTGGCCTCATGGGGGACAACACTCAAATTCCAGCCCAGCTTTGGAGCACTCCTGAGAAGGCTTCATGGATACTGCATTCAGCTCACTCCTGCCTCCTCCCTCCTCCCTTCCACAGATGTTCATCCCAAGCTGCATCCCAGCATTGGCTTCTCAGGCAATCCCAGCTGCAAAAGAATGAGTGGTGGGAAGGAAAAGTAGCAACAGGCTAAAACGTGGTACATATGCACCATGGAATACTACACGGTCATAAAAAGCAACAGAATTACGACCTTTGCAGCAACGTGGATGCAGCTGGAGGCCATTATGCTAAGCAAATTAACACAGGAACAGGAAACCAAATACCGCATATTCTCACTTACAAGTGGCAGCTAAACACTGGGTACTCATGTATGTAAACATGACAATGAGAGACACTAGGAACTGCTAGAGGTGAGAGGGTGGTGGGGGAGGTGAAGGTTGAAAAATGGCCCATCAGATCCTATGCTACTTACCTGGGTGATGGGATCATTCACACACCAAATCCCAACAATATGCAACTGACCCATGGAACCAACCCGCCCGTGCGCCCTCAGAACCTAAAATAAAATAGTTAAGATCCAGGATACATGTACAGGATGTGCAGGTTTGTTACAGAGATAAATGTGTGCCATGGTGGTTTGCTGCACCTGTCAACCCATCCCCTAGGTTTTAAGCCCTGCATGCATTAGTTATAAAATAAGCGTTTAAAAAAAAAAAAGTAAAATGCCACCCATCTTTAGAATCCTCCCTAAGGGCTGGGCACCTGGCCTATCTTTTCCATTGCTTCTCACAATGTGAGTACGCCCATTCTACAGGCTAAGGGTGGGGACAGAGTTCAGAAAGATTAAGTAAACTGCCCAAGGTGATGGAGCTCGCCCAGTCTTGTTCCAAGACACCACACTGACAAACTACACAGCCTGTCAGTGAACTCTCAATCACTGAAACCTGCATGGGCAAGTTACAATAAACACGATTTTGATCAAAATTAGGTGGTGCTGTCTTTCAATGCACTTCAGCAGATGTTCACTGAGCCGTTTCCAGTGTGCTAAGAAATTCAACAAATGAGAGACTGCACACTCCCCAGCTCTTTAGTTTATTAGCCATGAGTGATTACCGATTGAATACCTACTAAGAGGCACGTAGTGGGGATAAACAAATACATAAATCTGAAGGTGACCAGGGAACACAAGGGATCCCTAGGACAGTGAGGGTTGGTTAATTTATCCTTCTTTATCCTTAGATTACTGAGAAATGGGAATTGCAAAGTCCTGAGCTTTGGGTAATAATGCCCAAGAAACCTCGCAAGGTTGTCACAGAAATGCGTTTTATTTTCTAAACTACTCTGAGATGCTTGAACAAAAGGCAATGCCGGGCCTCAACAAGCCAGGCCATTGTAGCTCCGGAAGACAAGAACCCTTTCTGCCAAAATCAGGTTGGATGCAACACAAAACAGGGAGAGGATGATTTATAAAAAGAGCCAATTTCACAAGATGATTCTATGAGCTGCTCAAAGGTACAATCATCAAGGGAAGTGGGGACACAGGAGACAGCTAGAAAGATTTGTAAAAGAGGGTATTATATCAGGAAGACAGCAGCACGGGCAGGACGGGCCGCCCCTGCGCACAGAGAGGCAGCAACAGCCCAGGATAGGCCTGGCGTCTGTGGTCCCTTCGCCATGAGACAGGTGGTGGGGTAAGCTCAAAATGTTCCCTGTTGGACGGTGTGGGGGAGCCAAGATAAAGGGGTATCATGTGGGAGTTATTCTGTGGTGATCGAACAGTTCTGAATCCTGGTCGCATTGGTTGTTACATAAATCTATACATGGGAGGAAACCGCAGAGAACCACACACACAAATGTGTACGGGTGAAAACTGGTGACAGTGAACAGGGTCTGTGGTTTAGTGAACAGATGGCACCAATGTCAATTTCCTGATGGTGATACTGGGCTATAGTTGTATAAGATGTCACCTTGGGGGAAGCTGAGGAACATATTCATAGGACTCTTATTTACTACTGTTGTAACTTCTTGAGTCTATAATTATTTCAACCTTCTCCCTCTCCCCTCTCCTCCCTCTCCCCACTCCTCCCTCCCCTTCCTCCTTCTCCCTCCTCCTTCCTCCCCTCCTCCCTCTCCCTCCTCCTCCTTCCTCCTCCCATTCCCTACTTATCTTCCCTGCGCTTCCTTTCTCCTCCTTCTCTCTGTTCCTCACTCCTCCTCGTCTTTCCTCCCACTCCCTCTCCCTCCTCCCTCTCCATCCTCTTCCTCTTTCCTCCCCCTCCCTTTCCCCTCCCTCTCCCTCCTCCTCTTTCTCTTTCCTCCCCCTCCTTCCCCCTCCTCCTTCTTTCCTTCCCCTCCCTTTCCCCCTCCCTCTCCCTCCTCCTGTTTCCTCCCCCCTTCCTCCTCCCTCTCCTTCCCCCTCCTTCCCCATCCTTCTCCCTCCTCCTCCCTGTCTCTCCACCCTCTCCCTCTTCCTCCTTTCCTCACCTCCTCCTTCTCTCCCCTCCTCCTCCCCTTTCTTTCCCCTCCCTCCCCTATCATGCTCCCTCTCCCTCCTCCTTCTCCTTCATCCTTTCCTCACCTCCTCCCTCTCCCTCCTCCTTTCTTCTCCCCCCATGCTCCCTCTCCCTCCTCCTCCCTCTCCCTACTCCTCTTCCCTCCTCCTTTTCTCCTTCCACTCTCTGTTCCTCCCTCCTCCCTCCTTCTCCCTCCTCCTTCTCCTCTTCCCCTCTGCTACATTCTCCCTCCTCCTCTCTCTCCTCTCTCCTCCGCCTTTCTCCCGCCTCCCTCTCCCTCTCTCCCTCTACAAACAATGTCATGTTCAACATCCTTCAACATACATCTTTGCCTGCTGGTACTTTCATTTGCATGTGCTAGATTTTCAGGAGCAAGAAGGCTGAGTCAAGAGGTTTTTGTTATTTTCAGTTAACAGGTACAGCCTAATTGCTTTTCAAGAAAACGCTACACTTTGACCAACAGTGTACAGACACCCTTTCCCCTTTATTCCCACATGCAGCAGGCATCATGGTTCTTTTCGTATTTTTGACATTCACGCAGCTAAAAACAGATATTGAGTTTGGGTTTTCATGTCACTAACCACAAGCATGCTTTCACGTGTGCTGATGCTGTCTGGATTTGCTCACCCAGCAACGGCCTCTCCATATCCATTTTTCTATTGGGTTTCTTAGGCTCATCTGGATGAGTAAGTGTTATTTGCATATTCCTTGCAAAATATCTTCCAAGACTATTATTCAGCTACTGACTTCGGGATCTGTGTTGCCACTCAAATGTCTTTTTTAATAATTAAAGAATCAAATAAGCCTGGCTCTGGAGACTTTGTGTTCCCAGGCCCTCCTGGGCTGGGGCTGATTGATTTTCTTCTTGGGCTCCCTGGGCCAAGGAGCCTCACTTGAGTCTCCCTGCACGGCTTTCCTTACCTCCTCAGGGCCAAGATCCTCCCGAGACTCACGACATCCTAACTCGCCCCATTCTCTCTGCTGGAACCCGAAAAGTCAAAGCCACACTTGCACGTGGACACCCCCAAGGCCCAGCTTCCATTTGGCTTAGCAGAGGCAGGTGAATTCGGTTTAGAAGTAGAGGAGAAAGAAGCCCGGACTCAGGCTGCTGCCCTCACAGAATCCCATTCCTTCATTTAAGAAGGTAGATGAAAGCCAGGTGCCATGGCTCAGGCCTGGAATAATCCCAGCACTTTGGGAGGCCGAGGTGG
Source organism: Macaca mulatta (assembly GCF_049350105.2). Classification (NCBI taxonomy): domain Eukaryota; kingdom Metazoa; phylum Chordata; class Mammalia; order Primates; family Cercopithecidae; genus Macaca; species Macaca mulatta. The sequence goes on along the minus strand of NC_133425.1, from coordinate 6,695,007 downwards.
GGGATCACTTGAGGTCAGGGTTTTGAGACCACCCTGGTCAACATGCTGAAACCTCATCTCTACCAAAAACTACAAAAATTAGCCAGGTGTGGTGGCCCATGCCTGTAGTCCCAGCTACTTTGGAGGCTGAGGTGAGAGAATCGCTTAAGGAGGTTAAGAATCCTAGCTTAAGAATCACTAGGAAGCAGAGGTTGCTGTGGACACAGGAAGGGGAACATCACACACCAGGGCCTATTGTGGGGAAGGGGGAAGGATAGCATTAGGAGATATACCTAATGTAATGATGAGTTAATGGGTGCAGCACACCAACATGGCACATGTATACATATGTAACAAACCTGCACGTTATGCACATGTATCCTAGAACTTAAAGTATAATAAAAAATAAAACAAAACAAAAAAAAATTAACTTAAAAGAAAAAATGCTTAAGAACCTGTAAAACATCTTTATTTTTCTCTAAAAAGTTAAAAAAAAAAAAAAAAAAGAATTGTTAGGAGGCAGAGGTTGCAGTGAGCCAAGATTGCACCACTGCACTCCAGCCTGGGTGACAAAGCAAGATCCTGTCTCAAAGGAAGAAGAAGAAAGGAGGGGGAGGAGGAGGAGGAGGAAGGGAAGAAGGAGGAAGAAAGGCAGGAGAAGGGGGATGGGGGGAAGGAAAGGGGGGGAGGAGGAGGAAGGGGAGGAGGGAGGGAGGGAGAAGGAGGAAGGGAGGGAGAAGAAGGAAGGGGAGGAGGGAGGGAGGGGAAGGAGGGAGGGGGAGGAGGAAGAGGTGGTGGTGGTAGATGATAGCCGGGCATGGTGGCTCACGCCTGGAATCCCAGGACTTTGGGGGGCTGAGGCGGGCGAATCACTTGAGGCCAGGAGTTTGAGACCAGCCTGGGCAACATAGTGAAACCCCATCTCTACCAAAAGTATACAAAAATTAGCTAGGCGTGGTGGCGCACGCCTGTAGTCCCAGCAACTCAGGGTCCTGCAGACTCGGGGTTGGGGACGATGAGGTAGGAGGATCACTGGAGCCTGGGGAGGACTGCAGTGGGCCGTGATTGCACCACTGAACTCCAGCCTGGGTGAGAGAGGGAGACCCTGTCTCAAAACAAAAACACACACAAAAAAACAAGAAGGTGGAATGCAGAGTCTGTGTGTGCATAAGTGTATGCGTGTGTATATGACTGTATGAGTGTGGGTGACTGTGTGAATGTGTGTGTTTGGGGGGGGGATGGTGGGGAATATTTATTAAAAACCCTCAGTGTTATTTTGAAATGTCTTCCAACAGGATGGAAATACGCATATCGAATAGTTTCTATTTTTCTTACTGTTCCCTGGTTACCTAAAACAAACTACATTAAACAGAGGCAGAACATAAATCCACCGTGTTTGTTTAAATCCACTTCACTGACCCCAAACCAGCATTGCATTCTTTTGGGTATGACTCTGATCAGACCAGGCCCGGTATATTAGTTTGCCGTCACTGTGTAACAAATTACTGCAGACCTCGCAGCTTGAAACAGCACCTTTCTGCTCTCTCACTGTTCTGCAGGCTCCATGGGCAGGGGAATCAGCTGGAGTCTCTTCCCAGGGTCTCACAGCCCCAAGTCACTATATCGGCTGAGCTGGGCTGGTATCTGCCGATACCAGCAAACACCTTGCCTCCAAGCTCGTGTGGGCTGCTGTTCCTTGTGGCTGCAGGACCAAGGTCCCTGTCTCCTTGGTGGCTATCAGCCAGGGTCCCACTCTGCTCCTAGAGGCCACCCACACTCCTTCTCCATCTTCAAACCATAGCAGCACTTTGAGCCCCTCCCAAACTTCGTATCTCTCCAACTTCTCCTTCTGCTGGAAGCCAGAGAAAGCCCTCTGCCTTTCAGGCCTCGTGTGTTCAGATGAGGCTCGCTGGGAACCATGCCACAGAAAAGAACTCCACCACGGGAGAGACGTCTCATCGCATTCACAGCTGCTGAGGATTGGGGACATAGGATCTCAGAGACTGTGACGGTTAATACTGAGCGTCAACGTGATTGGATTGAAGGATGCAAAGACACACCCATCGTTCCTGGGTGTGTCTATGAGGGTGGCACCAAAGGAGATTAACATTTGGGTCAGTGGACTGGGAGAGGCAGACCTACCCTCAGTCTGGTTGGGCACCATCTAATCAGCTGCCAGTGTGGCCAGAAAAAAATCAGGCAGAAGGGCCGGGCGCGGCGGCTCAAGCCTGTAATCCCAGCACTTTGGGAGGCCTAGGCGGGCGGATCACGAGGTCAGGAGATGGAGACCATCCTGGCTAACACGGTGAAACCCCGTCTCTACTAAAAAAATTCAAAAAACTAGCCGGGTGAGGTGGCAGGTGCCTGTAGTGCCAGCTACTCGGGAGGCTGAGGCAAGAGAACGGCGTAAACTCGGGAGGCGGAGCTTGCAGTGAGCTGAGATCCGGCCACTGCACTCCAGCCTGGGCGAAAGAGCAAGACTCCGTCACAAAAAAAAAAAAAAAAAATCAGGCAGAAGAACGTGAAAAGACCAGATTTGTTTAGCCTCCCCCAGCCCACATCTTTTTCTCATGCTGGATGCTTCCTGCCCTCGAACATTGGACTCCAAGTTCTTCCGCTTTGGGACTCAGACTGGCTTCCATGCTCCTCAGCTTGCAGGCAGCCTATTGTGGGACTTCACCTTGTGATCGTGTGAGGCAATACTCCTTAATAAGCTCCCCATTACATAAACATCTATCATATTAGTTTTGTCCTTCTAGAGAATCCTAATACAGAGATCATCCCTAGAAATCCAGCCTGCCACACCAGGTAACAGTGGCACACCCGAAGAACCCACTGGGCTCAGGTAAGCTGCTCTGTCACTACTCCAGGCTGGTCTCTGACTCTTTGAGGTACCTTCCCCACCTTGCTCTCTCTGGCCTACCTGGCCCTAAGTGCCCCATCCCAGTTCAGATCTCAACTAGATACTCTCCTGGCTGCCTTCACCCGAGCTGGGGCACCACCCTTCCTGCATTGTTTGCTTGGGATTCTGTAATCAGTTTGGGTATCTCTTCCATAGACCAGGCTCACAAGGACAAAGTCTGAGTCTTTCTCCTTTGCTAACCAGGGTATCACACTATTGTAGGTTTTCCATAAATGGTGCAGAAGGAAGGAAAGGAGAGAGGGAGGGATGAAAGGAAGGGAATAAAGGATGAAGGAACATTGGGAGAGAGAGTAGAAGGAAAGGGAGAAGAGGGAGGAAAAAACGGGGAAGGGAGACAGGAGCAGGGACAAGGGAGGTATGGCGAGGTGGTTAGGAAGTCATCTTCATCCCATAAATCCATAGCTGGTTCACATTCCAGCTCACAGACAAGGCCCAAACACCCTCTAACAACAGCCCCTCTCTCTACACCAAAATAAGTATTTCCTGAATTCAGCCCTGCCCTCTGTCCTGTAACCAATAATTTGGTCTTTCCTGGCGTAATTCAGTCATTGTACTTGGGCTTGATCACATCGGACCTGATGCTTCACACAACACCCTGTCCTCTGTCTTCTCCCCTCTGCATCTTCTCAGACACCTATGAGCCCACCTGCCTCCCTCTGAGATGCCCCCAAGGACCAGGGATCAGGCTGCCTACTCTATCCCTAGCTGCCTTGCCATTATCACTCAACATCATCTTCACAAACAGCTAACACTCCAATATGCTTGCCAATAACTACTCTATTGACCGTTAATTATTCCTGCTTTTAAAGATGGACATAAAAAAGATTTTAATGCAATGAGACCACATGGCACATTCAAGGACATGTCTGCATAGTTCACACATTTTTGTTTTGTTTTGTTTTTTGTTTTTGAGATGGAGTTTTGCTCTAGTTGCCCAGGCTGGAGTACAATGGAGTAATTTCAGCTCACTGCAACCTCCGCCTCCTGGGTTCAAGTGATTCTCCTGCCTCAGCCTCCTCAGTAGCTAGGATTACAGGCTTACACCATGACACCCAGCAAATTTTTGTATTTTGAGTAGAGACAGGGTTCCACCATGTTGGCCAGGATGATCTTGAATTCCTGACCTCAAGTGATCTGCCCACCTCGGCCTCCCAAAGTGCTGGGATTACAGGCATCCACCACACCTGGCCAGTTTACAAATCTTAGTAGGGGGACATGAAATAGTCTCTGAAGACACAGTCACCTCTCTGGACCTGTTTATTCAACATACATTTATTAAATGCCTGCTGTATTCCCAACCAGGCAGACTTCCTGAAAATGGCAGGCCTTCCCCAGATCCAACCTGAAAAGGGCTTGCAAATAAGCATCCCATTGATACCAGCCCAGGCCTGCCCACCTTTGCTGTCTTCTGGTTGTATCCTTCTCTCAGGCCAGGAAGAATTCCATGATTGATAATCTTTGTCCAGAAGCCACACACAGTGGTGAGGAGCACTTTATCTACGCCACCTTTAATTCTCACGGTGCTCTTTCACCAAGAAAATCTTAACTCATCTTCGGAAATGTGCTTTCTACCCCTCGGTGGAAGAAATGACTTTGTCAATCATACCTCTTTTGCCAGACTTACTGAATTACCTAAAATGTCAAGATAATGTTTCCCTAGCCTGTTTTCACTGTGGAACCAGCTTCTTCTCATTAAATTATGTTCAGACACATTGATTTCCTTCAGCAGGGAGTAGGGGAACCCTGCCAGAAATTAACACTAATCTTCTAATTCAGTAAGAATAAAATATGTGACTGATTAAATCTTAATTAGCAGTTCACAAAAGGCTGCTTAATGTCAGGTGGCATATGCATCTTAATTATCCAGCAGTGTTATAGCTCTTGCCAAAGGAAGGAAGGGCTGTGAGACTTCGGTAGGATTCACTGGGTCGTTGTTGTTGTCGTTGTTGTTGTTATTGTTCTACTGAATCTTCTTCCTTGCTCCCTCTACATTTTTTCAGTGTCAGTGGACTGGGTTTTACACAGAAGAACTTTTCATTGTTGTGCCCTGTTCCATAAGCCATCCCCTTGATTTCCATATGAAGGAGGGCAGATAGTCTATCAGATAGGCAGGATGGGCTGGGTTATGATGCAGTAACAAACACTACACTTCCCTCCTCTTACTGAATGTAGACAGGAACAAGTAAGTTCAATTTGCTAAAGCAAATTACTTGGTTCCCATCTGCATGAATGAGAGAAGGGGAGTTGAATCCGACTCTGGCCCCAAAAGAGGAGATAAAGAGAAAATCTTGAAGACAAACAGAGGAAAAAAAAAAAAGACACGTTACATATAGGGAACAATTGTAAGCATTGTAAGAGACTTCAAATAATGCAATCCAGAAGAAAATGCAGTGAGCTCTTTATAAAGTGCCATAAGAAAATGTTTTACAAGGTGTCAACCTGGAATTCCATAACCTATGCAATTATGTTTTAAAAATGAAAGAGAGATTTCCAGTTTCCAGCCCAGCATGGAAATAGCTTGGAAGGCATCACTTCTGTCCAACCAACAAGGGAAAAAATTGAACTAAAAACCAGTGATTCTTCTTAGATCCACCAGATCACCGAGGTCAAAAAAGACAAGTATGTATATACAGCTAATGATTAACTATAATGCAGGGCTTAAGAGAAGGGTCTCCAGAGTTAGGATCCATGCATGTAAGTCCTGGCTCCACCATTCACAAAAATTCATAAACGTTCATAAATGTGTGACCTTAGACAAATGACTCACCTTTTTCACAGCCTCAATGTCCTCATCTGTAAAATGGGACCATAGTGTCCAGGAGTTGCTGTGAGGATTAAATGAGATGTGAAACAAAGTGTCTGGCACAGAGTGAAGGCTTCATGTCAACTCTCATAAAGGAGATGTACAGGTGTTTCCCAGTGTAAGAGTTAAAAGTCAGCCCTGTTCCTTAGCCACAGTCAAACCTCTCCTTTCTACGATGTTCCAGAGAAACCCTCCTATGTAACACCATCAAAGCATTCCAGCTCTCAGCTCCACCTCAGTGGTCTCTGAGTCCACATACGTGCAGAGGGACACTTGGCATTTCTGAGTGTTCCTGAGGCTCATCTATGCTTCCCTTTGCCCTGGGAAACTGGCCTTTATAACCAACAGATGTCCCTGTGTCTCGGCCTTAATGAGAGATACAGGACATTCTTTTACCACTATCATTATTTTTGCTATATCCACACCACATTTACAATTCCTTAATATTTTCTCTTCAAATAGAATCACCTTTTAACATAAACACATTTACTTTTAGAGGAAGTTTTTATCACTACTGTAAATAGAAAACCAATATCATTTCAAGTAAAAATAAATGCAATGAAAACCAAACAGTGATATTAAATTCTGGCTAGGTGCTATTGCCTACCAAGACTCAGAGCCTAAGAGCCAATCTTTTAAGTGTTTTCTGTTGAAGATGTACAATGAGGAGAGCAGGTCCCGGAGTTGGATCCCTGAGTTTGCATCCCAGGTCTAAGGCTCCATCACCGTGTGATACGGTTGATGTGTCTCCACCCAAATCTCATCTCCAATTGTAATCCTCACGTGTCAGAGGAGGGAATCGGTGGGAAGTGACTGGATCACGGGGATAGTTTCCCTCATGCTGTTCTCATGATAGCAAGGGAGGTCTCACGAGAGCTGGTCGTTTTAAAGTATGACACTTCCTCATTCTTGCTCTCTCCTGCCGCCTTGTGAAGAAGGTGCCTTCTCCCCTTCACCTTCTGCCATGATTGTAAGTTTCCTGAGTTCTCCCAAGCTACGTGGAACTGCAAGTTAATTAAACCTCTTTTGCTTATAAAATATCCATTCTCAGGTAGTAACTTTAGAACAGTGTGAGAAAGGACTCATACACAGTGTGATCAGACATTATCTCAAATGTCTGATCTTCAGTTCGCTTATCTGTAAAATGGCAATGATAAATGGGGCCAACCTTACAAGACTGTTAACATATAACCTGGCACATGGCAAACATACAAAAACCATAAGTTATGCAAGAGTGCAAAAGCCTCCACCAAGGGTGAAGAACAGGCATGGACTACTTCCCCTGCACCCATATTTATTGGATGAAGCTTATGATCTCCATCCCTGCTGGCTCCTTAACTTCCTCAAGAAGAATCCCACCCAGGATGGTGACTGAGACAGCCTACCCACAACTCTTTCTGTCACATTATGTCCAGCCAGTTGTCAATTTCACCCTCAAGATCCAAGCAGTTATTCTAGGCTTGGACTGATGGTGACTTAGTGGCCAGAGGTCATTTCAAATTTCAGTATTCTAAGCCTGGAGACACTATAAAATTGAATCACATGGAAATATTGGGAGAAGCCATGGGGGCTCCAGCTGTCACTTCCAACTAAGCTTTCTGAAAGCTGGACACCAACTCACGATGGCTATGAAGCAATGATGAAAGCTGTAAGGCCTAGAGCAGCTCCCAAACTGACCAACCCACATCCAGGGTCTACCCACAGGCAGAGGCTCCCAGCACTTCAACCGTCACCCTCCATTCTGTTGGTTAGAGGGAATAAATCTCCTCTCATTAAGTGACAACTGACTGGCATGGCCACTTCTGCTTTAAGCAAGCCCACGGAGAGGAAAATACCCACCCACAGTGTTGGAGGATGGAAGCGGAGCAAACACTGAATCTGGACCCTAGCAGCTGAGTAATAACTGGGAGAGAGGCTTGTGCTTTTGAATACAGATTCCTTTACAACAACACTCTTTCTTCCCCACCAAGAAAAAAACCTGGCATGCTGGCTTCCCTGGCTTGTAGCCAATCAAGTGATCACCCTTGTTTTTCCCTTGACGCAATGATTGTTAGAACCATGGGGTGTTCATGTCGGGAGTGCACTTGGAAGTCCCCTTTATCTCATCATTGAGTGTTGTACAGCCCCAAAGAAGAGGCCACCACTCTGGGGATGTCCTTCTTTATCTCCCTGCAGTAGACAAATGACTGACACCTTTTCAGAGCCTCAATGTCCTCATCTGTAAAATGGATGAGTAGGCAACCAAAAGGGTTTCTGTAAGGCGCCTGAAGTCATGAGCTTTTAGGAACATGTGGGCAGGAATTGGAGGTGCAAACATCAACATTCACCTTGTGTTTGTCTTCCCCCAACAACCCAACCTAACGTCCCTTATTCACCATTACCCTCCACACCTCACCCCTAGCGGTCTCCTTTAGGACTCTTCGTAATTCCACACCTACTACTTTTCTTGTCCCACAAGCAAGGTTATACCACAAGAAAGAGACTTGCTTTAATTGTTGACCACTTATTTCCCAAAATAACAATGCCTGGCACATAGCAGGTCTCAGTAATGAGAGCTAACTGAATGAACAAATGTCCTAGACAGGCACTGTCCAACAGAAGCTCCCGTGACAATGGAAATGTTCTGTGTCTGTGCTGTCTGATATGGCAGCCACGGCTCCTTGATATATGATCAGCTGTGGTAGCAATGAGCACAGGAATGGTGGCTACTGTAACTGAGAAGCTGAATTTTATTGTATTTTAACTATTTGAATATAAATAGCTGCATGGATACTGTGGGTATGTATTGGATGCTGCAACCCTAGGTCAAGCATATGGAGTTCTTTCAGGAGCCAGTAAAGAGGAGAAAGAAAATAAAGCCCTTTCTGGGAAAGGAAAGAAACAAAAAGGGCCATGGTGGTCTCTGGAGAATGCTGTGGATGCCTTCTTAATATTATAAGAAGCTGTAACAGTTGGGGCTGTTGGCAGAAAATGCCAGGTTTTCTTTTTTGTTAGTTAAGAGGCACCCCACTTTCTGGAGCATGAAGCAATTTGGCAGCTGCACTGAGGACTCCTGAGGCTCAGGGACCAGAAATAAAGAAACCGTAAGCATCGTGATGGGAAACATCAATAGAGCAGCCTTTCTTCTGCACACCCCTTAGGGCAACCTCACTTCAAAACATGCCAGAGTGGCTTTATCCAGAGCTGTCACCAGGAACGCACCGCCGGCTCCACCCCACCTGCCTCCTTCAGCGAGTGAGATGCGTTGTTTCATCCGTAACGCTCATGCAGCCGTGTCCTGGGTGGGTGGTGCCTCTCGCTGGGGAATTCCAGCATTTGCTCACGGTTGTCTGCTCAGGACTCCTGGATCCTTCCCAAGAATGTGAAGCCCTAGCTGTGACAGGCTTGGTGGATACGTGTGTAGGTGCCAGCCCTAGGGCGGGCTGATTAGCCTCCGTGGGCTTTGATTTTTTTTCCCTGTCATATGGGGATGCTAATTCCCACTCCTCTGAGGAATGTTACGAGAAATAAATCAGCAAATGCCTTATTGTGTGCTGCAAGAACCAGCACACAATAAGGACTCAGGGTGACTTCTCCCACGTGACCGCCTCCCTCCCCGACTATAAACCCTTCCAGGGGAGTCACTGTACCATGTGACTGTACCAGTCAGTGTACCATGCCACCGTAATCACCCGCAAAACAAATCTGTGTACCTGTGTGCTTTGTGAAACAGCAATCTTCGAGCAGGAAACCTTGGCCTGTTTCAGATGGCAACATCCACAGTCCCTGAAAGTCCAGCAATTGTCTTACAACAGTCACAACTCCATAATCACAGCAGACTAACAAGAAAATTATCATTAGTGATAACAATAACTAATATTTGTTGAGTATTTACTTTGTGCCTAGCATGATGCTGAGAGTTTTACAGGTGTTGTTTTGCCTGCTCTCAACCATAACTCTGAGCTGGTGTTCCGAATTCAGAGATGAGGATTGTAAAGACTGGAGACGGGTGGTCGCTGCCCCACGTTCTCACAGCAAGTTAGGAGCCTGGCCAGGGTTCAAACTCAGGTCTGTGTGGGTCCAGAACTCAGGCGTTTGACCTCTGTCCAGAGAAAAAGCCATGTCAGACGCAGTGGTCCCCATTATCCAGGCGACCTCCTTCAGGAGGGCAAGACGTTCCTCTGCATCTTGGTGGCAAATGGTACTCAAAGAAACTACCCATGACTCTCGTAACTAACTGATATAGAAATATTAAACAGATAGAAATAGTCTCAGAGAGATCCGTAGAGTTTAACAAAGGAAGAAGATGAATCTCTTAAAAAGGAGCAGGGGGGGTTCATTTTCTTTTCTTTTTTTCCTTTGAGACAGGGTCTCACTCTGTCACCCAGGCTGGAGTGCAGTGGTGCAATCAGAGCTCACTGCAGCCTCCACTTCCTAGGCTCAAGCAATCCTCCCACCTCAGCCTCCAGAGTAGCTGAGACCACCATACCTAAATTTTTTTTTTTTTTAAGCGATGGGATCTTTCCATGTTGCCCAGGCTGGTCTCAAACTCCTAAGCTGAAGCAATCCTCCCACCTCGGCCCCCAAAGTCTTGGGACCACAGTGTCAGTCACTGCACCCAGCCAACTACTAATTTTCTGACACTGCTGTAACAAATTGCCACAAACTTAGTGTCTTCAAACAACACATGTTTGCTATCTTACAGTACTGCAGGTCAAAAGTTAAAAATAAGACTCACTCAGCTAGAATCAAGGTATTGACAGGGCTGTGTCCCTCCTGGAGGCTCTAGTGGAGAATCAGCTCCCTTGCCATTTCCGCTTCTAGAAGCCACCTGCATTCCTTGGCTTATGGCCCCTTCCTCCACCTCCAGCCAACAGTTCAACATCTTCCAATAGGACTCTGACTCTGCTACTTCCCTCTTACCATGACTGGTGATTTCACCGCACTCACCCAAGTAATCCAGGATGACCTCTCGTCTCCAAATCCTTAATTTAATCATATATGCAAAGTCCCTTTTGCCATGTAAGGTGACTTGTTCATGCTTTCTGGGGATTAAGGTGTTGATATCTTTGAGGTCTTTTTTTCTTCCTACCACAGTCTGCCCTCTGGCCTCCACCCAATAATTTTATCTATCCCACATGCAAAATACATTGACCCCATCCCAACCTCCCCAAAAGTTTCAGCCCGCTATGGAGGAGGATGACAACTCACATTTAATGAGCACATACTAGGTTGGAAGCACTTTGCTGTGTTGGCCCATCTAATCTTCACACCAACCTATGAGACAAGTGTTTTCATTACCCCCAGTCAGAGATGAAAGCAATCAAGATGTAAAGAGTACAAGTGGTTTCCCAAGCTTACAGCTGAGCCAGGATTTAAATCCATGTGTATATGACTCACTCTGATGCCTAGCTTCAAGTACTTTCAGTTGGGGGTTTGAAGAGTGGAAAGAATTTTAAAAGTCAGAAAGGAGAGGACATACATTGAAAGGAGAGGAACAGCTGGAGCAGTGGCTCAGAGGCAGGAAGCACGCGCATGTCCAAAAGTCCATAAATAGATTTTGTCTGACAGGAACATGGAGCTTGAGAATGGAAGGGGTAGGGATAAGACTGGGCTGACTGTGCAAGTCATTGTAAAGACCTTGAGTGACAAGCTACAGAGACTGACCTTTCTCCCGCAGGAATGTGCAAGACTTGAATTTCAGACCATGCCATTCCAGTTGCTTTACAAGGTATATTTCATTAGAATGAAGCAAGACAGTATCCTGAAATAGTCTTGTTTGTACCATTCTGTTCCACATCGCTTTGTTGGGAAACCTTTCCCTGGTCAACAAGAGACATGCACAATGATTATTTATTTTTTTTATTTTTTTTAAGACAGGGTCTCATTCCGTCACCCAGGCTGGAGTGCAGTGGCCCAATCACGGCTCACTGCAGCCTCAACCTCTCAGGGCACAGGTGATTCTTCTGCCTCAGCCTCCTGAGTAGCTGAAACTACAGGTACACACCACCACACCCAGCTAATTTTTGTAGTTTTTTTCTTTTGTAAAGACAGGGTCTCGCCATGTTTCCCAGGCTGGTCTCAAACTCCTGGGCTGAAGTGTTCCACCCACATTGGTCTCCCAAAGTGCAGGGATTACAGGCATGAGTCACCATTCTCAGAAGGATGGTGATTTTTTTTTTTTTTTTTTGAGACAGAGTCTCACTCTGTTGCCCAGGCTGGAGTACAGTGGTGCGATCTCGGCTCACTGCAACCTCCACCTCCCGGATTCAAATGATTCTCCTGCCTCAGCTTCTCGAGTAGCTAGAATTACAGGCACCCGCCAGCATTCCCAGCTAATTTTTTTATTTTTAGTAGAGACGGGGTTTCACCATGTTGGCCAAGCTGGTCTCGAACTCCTGATCTCGTGATCCACCCCGCCTCAGCCTCCCAAAGTGCTGGGATTACAGGCGTGAGCCACCACACCCAGCCTGTTTATTTTATTTTATTTTTTTTTTTTTTGAGAAGGAGTCTCGCTCTGTCGCCCAGGCTAGAGTGCAGTGGCCGGATCTCAGCTCACTGCAAGCCCCGCCTCCCAGGTTTATGCCATTCTCCTGCCTCAGCCTCCCGAGCAGCTGAGACTACAGGTGCCCGCCACTTCGCCTGGCTAGTTTTTTTTTTTGTATTTTTTAGTAGAGACAGGGTTTCACCGTGTTAGCCAGGATGGTCTCGACCTCCTGACCTCGTGATCCGCCCGTCTCGGCCTCCCAAAGTGCTGGGATTACAGGCTTGAGCCACCGCGCCCGGCCCAGCCTGTTTATTTTTAAGAGACTGGAATACTTAGATCAGGGACACACCATCTCTCACTCTACACGTTTATTTATTTCTCTCTCCTCTGGCTAGAAAGAATATACGCTTCCCGGAGGCAAGGAGGTTGGTCAGTTTTGTTCACAGCTGTACTTGCAGCACCTAGAACATGACTGGCACATAGGTGCTCAACAAATATTTGTTGAGTGAGTACAAAGAGAAAAATAAAGATTTCCATTTTTTAATTTTCAAAGAAGGCTTTTAAAGGAGTATGAGAATCAATCATTTGAAGCTTCAAACTTCTAATTTGCAAGAAGACATTTTGTTAAGAGGGAAAAAGCCTCCGGAGACCTAAAAGTCTATTAAGAAACAAATTAGAAAGGGTCTTTTAGGCTGGAAGAGGGTAGAGAAGATGGTGAGACACCACCTTGAAGGAGGTCAGTGGGTTCTAGGAGGGGACATACCTGGGAGGCTACCCTGGGGGCTGTATGGAGAATAGTGAACACTGTCCACCAGAGTCACACACAGGAAGGCCAAGCCATTGCCTTCTGATCGTCTGTGGCCATTTAAATAGACCTGCCACACATCACTGTGCTGAGGACCATGCCAGCTACTGCTGTCTGCCTTCTCTCTGATTCCCGCTTCTTGCTGCCTCAGCACTGTCCTGCAAAAATCATGCCCACTCCAACACCTAGCACAGCTCCATCTGAAGTTCCAAGAGCATGAGATAGCCACAGGTTTCACCCATTGATATAGTGTGTATATTTGTCCCCACCAAATCTCACGTCAAACTGTAATCCCCAGTATTGGAGGCAGGGCCTGGTGGGAGGTGAATGGATCACGGGGGAGGATTTCTCATGAGTGGTGTAACACCATCCTCTTGGAACTGTCTTCGTGATTGTGAGTTCTCACCAACTCTGGCTGTTTAAAAGAGGGTAGCACAATCCCCATCCCCCAACTCCCTCTTGCTCCTGCTTTTGCCATGGGAAGCAGGCTTCACCTTCTGCCATGATTGAAAGTTTCCTGAGGCTTCCCCAGAAGCTGAGCAGATGCTGGCACCATGCCTATGCAGCCTGCAGAACCGTGAGCCACTGAAACCTCTTTTCTTTATAAATTACCAAGTCTCAGATATCTCCTTATGGCAATGTAAGAATGGCCTAATACAGCAGCCACCCACCCAAAGCTGGAAGCAGAGTCACTGCCATCCAGAGGAATGGTCCAGGAGAAAGAGGGATCCCTCAGAAACCAGACCTGGGCTGGGTGGTACAATGTGAGAACCCACTCCCATCAGAGAGTGCAGATTTCAGTTTAAGGCCTCTGAACAGTTCAGACTCTATTCTTACCCCGGTACCCTCCCATGCTGCCCCCAGCCTGCCCTGCTTAGTTTTTGACAATTAAAAAAAAAGGAATGTATTGATTCATGTAACACGAAATTGGGAAATCCAGTGACAGAGCTGAGTTCAAGCACTGAAAAGATGTTATCTCTCTCCAATCTTGGGTTGCTGTGTGGCCCCTTTCACTTTCACTAAGCTTAGGTTTTTCCAAGCTGGGATAATAGAAGCCTCCACCTGGCTCTCAGAACATGCATTCAAACACCATGAGCAGCTGAAAACGGACCCCCTTTTCCCACAACTGGAGAGGAGGAGGAACATGTGTCAAATCAAAGATAATTCACTACCTTTAAATAAGCAACTGAATTAAATACATCAGCCTGTAGGGCCCTCAGCGGGGGCCACACAGGAGGTAGAGGATGCAAAGCCCTGCCATGATTTCAGAATGGCCAGAATCTTCCTGAGGCTTTTCAATCCAAATTGTGTCCTGGGCAGTGATCTTCCCAAAAGGTAAATCTAATCCCACCACCAGCTGCTTAAACAGCTCCCACGGGTCTTGGGTTAAAGCCCAAAGGCCTGGCCAGGTGCAGTGGCTCACGCCTGTAATCCCAGCACTTTGGAAGGTCGGGGCAGTTGGATCACTTGAAGTCGGGAGTTCGAGACCAGACTGGACAACACAGTGAAACCCCATCTCTACTAAAAACACAAAAATTAGCCCACCGTCATGGCCCGTCCCTGTAATCCCAGCTACTCGGGAGGCTGAGGCAGGACAATCACTTGAACTCGGGAGCCAGAGGTTGCAGTAAGCCAAGATCATGCCGCTGCACTCTAGCCTGTGTGACAGAGTGAGACAAAAAGCAAAAAGCCCAAAGGCCCTGCCATGACATCCAGCACTCACGGGGGCCAGTGATGCCAGTGCCTCTCACTGTTCTCGTACTCCACACTCTATCCACAAGCCTTCCTCACCTCCAAGCTCCCCAGTTCCCTCCCAGCGCAGGGCCTCTGCCCTTGTTTTTCCCTCCACCTAGAACACAGCCCCTCCATGCCTCACTACTCATCTAATTCCTACTCTTCTTTCAGATTTCACTTGATATAGTTAGGCTGTGTGTCCCCACCCAAATCTCATCCCGAATTGTAATCCCCAGGTGCTGAGGAGAGACCTGGTGGGAGGGGACTAGATCATGGGACAGTTTCCCCCATGCTGTTCTCATGAGAGTGAGTTCTCAGAGATCTGATGGTTTTATAAATGGCAGTTTCCCCTGCACTTTTCACTCTCTCTTGCCTGACACCATGAAAGATGTGCCTGCTTCCCGTTCCGCCAGGACCGTAAGTTTCCTGAGGCCTTCCCAGCCATGCAGAACGGAGTCAATTAAACCTCTGTCTTTTACAAATTACCCAGTCTCAGGTAGTATCTTTATAGCAGTGTGAAAATGGACTGATACATCACTCAAATGTCACCTCCTTAGGGAAGCCCTCCTGACTTCCCTCCAAGATGAATCCCACATCACACACACCGCTGTCACCATGTACTCCACCTTCACAGCACTCTTCACACTGGTAAGTGCCCATTGATCTGACTATGTGGCTGCTGTCCCCTCTACTGAAGACACTTTTTCTGTTGTATTCATGATTCAATTCACTGTTGGATCACCAGCCCCTCCTGCAGGACCCACTGTGTAATGTAGTAAATGCAAAATAAATATTTACTGGATGTATTAGGGTTCTCCAGAAAACAGAACCTATAGGGCACACACACACATATACATACATATTTTTATATATATGCACACCTGTGTGTGTATAGAGAGAGAGAGAAAGAGAGAGAGAGAGAAACACACAGAGAGACAGAGATTTATTATAAGGTATGACACTTAGGGAATTGTGGAGACTAAGACGTTCCACAATCCGTCATCCACAAACTGGAAACCCAGAAAAACCAATGGGATACATTCTAGTCTGGGTCCAAAGGCCTGAAAACCAGAGCACTGAAGGCATGAGAAGATCAATGTCCCAGCTCAAGCAATCAGAGCTAACTCTCCCTTCCTCCACCTTTTGTTCTATTCAGGTCCTTGACGGATTGGATGGCACTCACCCACACTGGGGAAGGCCATCTGCTGTACCCATCCACCAATCCAAATGCTATTCTCCTCTGGAAATCCTCCCAGAGACAGTGTTTAACCAGCTATCTGGGAATCATGTATCCCAGTCAAGTTGACACGTAAAGATGACCGTCACGCTACATGAAAGAATACATGAATGAATGAATAAAAGAATAATCAGATTTCAAATACACATTATAAGTTAGAATGCTTTCGGTTTCAAGCAGAACTCCCAGATAAAAGTGGCTTCAACAACAGGGGCTCATTACTTTATGTAATAGGATGTCCAGAGAGAGGCAAGTCCAGAGATGCTTCCCTGTCCCCGATGTTCTCTCTTCTCCAGAGCCTTCTCCCTACTGACTCCTGTCCTCAGCCTGTGGGAAGACAACTGGGATCGCTCTGCCCTCACTTTCACACAGAGCTACACTCAAAAAGAGAAAAGGAAGAAAACTTTTCCCGGAAGCCCAAGCAGATGCCCCCGAGTCACACTCCACACCTGAAGCAATCACTGGCCAAGGGAAAGGGATGACCATAACTGGCTTAGACCAACAGTAACTTATCCCCTCAGACCAAGTCTGCCTCCCATGAGCATCCTGCCATCCAAAATATGAACCCAACTCAGCCTCTATGAGCACTGATTTATTCACTATCTCATTTTTTCACATTGTTTTTAGCATCTACGATGCAGTATTCTAATGTCCAAGAGTATTAGTCTGTTCTCACGCTGCTAATAAAGACATACCCGAGACTGGGTAATCTATGAAGAAAAAAGGTTTAATGGACTTACAGTTCCACGTGGCTGGGGAGGTCTCACAATCATAGCAGAAGGCAAAAGGCATGTCTTACATGACAGCAGGCAAAAGCAAGGCTGTGCAGAGGAACGCCTTTATAAAATCATTAGATCACATGAGATTTACTATCATGAGAACAGCACAGGAAAGACCCACCCCCATGGTTCAATTACCTCCTACCAGGTCACTTCCATGACATGCAGGAATTGTGGGAGCTACAATTCAAGATTAGATTTGGGAGTATGGGGGACACAGCCAAACCATATCACCAAGGAAGCACATAGTCCAGGCCCTCCCAGCTGGCCCACCTTGGGCACACTGCACAGCAGTAAGGAGCCCTATCAGCCAAGGTTCAAATCCCCATTCTGCCACTTAATAGCTGTGTGACAATGAATGAGCTGCTCAACCTCTCTGTGCACAGGTTCCACATCAGTAAGACTGGGATAATAACAGTACCTAACTCACAGAATGAATTACTGCATGTAAAATAGTCCATGGCATGTACAAAGCTCCTACGATGATGAGTCCAAATGTTCCTCAGACCCAGAATGAACTCCTTTACTGATCCTGAAGACCAAGCTGGAAAGCTTTCTTTTCCTGGTGGCTGAGGCTTTCATGGTTTCATGGCTTTGTCTCCCTCTCTCTCAACTCCTTTGGAATCTATCAAGCACTTCTGACAAGCTGTCTTCTCCAATTCCTCATCTTTCTAGATGATGGGACAGGATCTTGCCACGCTGGCTCCAGAGAGCATGCACCATAAAACCGCCATGCATGGATTTCCCCATCCCCCAGGTATGCAGAACAGCGTCTGTGCACAGAATAGGGGTTCAGGGCTCTGTGATAAACTCAGGGCTAACACCGCCCCTCTGGGAACCATCAGGTGAAGAAAGGAGCCAATGGGTGAGAAACCAGCTCTGAAGATAGAGCTCTCCTGTGTCCTCCGCCTCGTTACCTTCATCAATTTGCACACAAATGACTTCCTGAGACCTACAGGGTACAGTCCATAGAGATCGCTGATCAGTAGAGACTTTCTCTAAGTGACAGTGGCCTCTCAGATTTGAAGACATCAAAGACAGAGCTCCTCCTCCCCTCCCTAGCCTTCAGGGGATTCGCCATTTGGAGGGACTCCTGCTAATTAGATAAGGTTCAATGCTCTCAGAAGGTTGGCACTTCTTTTAAAAGGTGTGCAAATACATGACGTACACGTGCAATTGTATGACATGCACAGATTACATAGTGGACAAGTCACGGCTTCCCAGGCACTCATCACCTGAATAAGGTACATTGTACCCATTAACCAATTCCTCACCATCCACCCCCATACCTCCTCACCCCTCCAGGTCTCCACTGTTTATCATCCCCATCTCCTCCATCATCTCCCTCAATGCCCAATCCGCCATCCCCACCTGTGACTCAGACAAGCCAAGCTGGTTTCCACCCACTCTGTTCTTTGCACCAAACCTGCTTCCCACCACCCCATGCCCAGCCCCAACCTTCCCATGGCCAAGTCCTTCTTGTCATTACATGTCCCTCCCCAGAGGTGTCTTCCCAGGCCACCTGACTCCAGTAGCAATCCAGTTACTCTTTTTCTTATGACTGTCTTTCCCCAGCATATTTCATTCTCCGTGTTTTTGAAACTGCAAGTTAGGACCCAGGAGTGAGGCATGAAATCACTGAATACAGCAGTGGGGATTTCTCCTTTCTTTAGAACCAGCATAGAAAACATCAGAGCATTGGCCGGTTGTGGGGGCTCATGCCTGTAACCCCAGCACTTTGGGAGGCCGAGGCCGGCGGATCACCTGAAGTCAGAAATTCGAGACCAGCCTAGTCAACATGGCGAAACCTTGTCTCTACTAAAAATATAAAAAATTAGCTGGGCATGGTGTCGTGCACCTGTAATCCCAGCTACTCGAGAAGCTGAGGCAGGAGAATTGCTTGAACCCCGGAAAGTGGAGGTTGCAGTGAGCCAAGATCGTGCCACTGCACTCCAGCCTGGGTGCACAGAGTGACATTCTGTGACTCTAAAAAAGAGAAGAGAAGAGAAGAGAAAAGAGAAGGAAAGAACAGAAACATCAGAGCATATTACAAGGACTGTATTACATGTAGCAAGGGTTTTGGGGGATTTTTGGATTTTTTTTTTTTCGGTAGTTTTCTGTTTTTCTTGTTTTTTGTATTTTTGAGACGGCGTTTCACCCTGTTGCCCAGACTGGAGTGCAACGGCATGATCTCGGCACACTGCAAACTCCACCTCCTGGGTTCAAGCAATTCTCCTGCCTCAGCCTCCTGAGTAGCTGGGATTACAAGCAAGCACCACCGCACCCGGCTAATTTTGTATTTTAGTAGAGATGGGGTTTCTACATGTTGGTCAGGCTGGTCTGGAACTCCCAGCCTCAGGTGATCCACATGCCTTGGCCTCTCAAAGTGCTGGGATTACAGACGTCAGCCACTGCACCTGGCCTGTAGTAAGGGTTTTATGACACCTTTGCTTCCATGCATTTGTGTATACGTGTGTGTGTGCAGCTGTGCACATGCTGGGACACAGTATAAAAGTAGTTTGTTACTGTGCGATGAATTCCAAAAGGTTGAGAAATGCTGCACTGATATTTTACTGTTCAATTTCTGCTTGTTAATTATCTCTCTTGTTTACTAGTATGCGGCTGGCACTTAATGCATCTATATTGGATGGATGGTTGGAGGGAGCAACAGGAAGAAAGCAAAACAGAGGGGAGAGGAAACAGAGGAACCAACCCCCAGATTTCTCATGATTCTCAGGGGCTGAAATTAACGCACTTAAGAGGGTCTCTTCAAAACCACATCAGGTTTTAAGGAAGGTTCATAAGAGACACAACCATGAGAAGCAAGAAGACAAAATAATTACTTGTGAATCGTATGACTGTATACTTGGAATACCCAAGGGAATCAACTGAAAAGTGTTTTAGAATTTGGAAGAAAGCAGGTATTTAGAAAATGTGTGATAACAAAAGGAAGACAGCAGCATCCATTGTTTCTGGCTATGCTGACAAATACCAGATGGCACATATGTCAGGGAAGAATAGAGAATGGGGGAGGATGCGAGCTGGGGATCTTCCACTGGCCTCTCACGTCTTGTCTCCACTCTTCTCCACCAATCCACAAGCTGGCCTGTGTGCATGCACGCATGGACCCCCAGCGCTATGTCTTCCAGGTGGGCCTAGCCAATGGGGAGCACCAGCAAAATGATAGAGGGGAGGAGGGGAGCTCTGGGTATTTATACCCCAAATCCTTCCTTCCAGATCTGCTCCGGTACGCTGGGTTTCTTAGCCAAGTGACCCAGCCTGTTACACAGTCCCTCGCCACATGACCCCCCTCTTCCTGCTCCTGGTCTCTGCCCCTTCCTCTTGCCTCTGCAGCCTGGGGCTGGTAAATGCCCCCTTGTTGTTAGCCCAGGAGTACTCTCCAATGCTTTAGGACTTTTCTACACAGTCCTCTCCCACACCCTGGAAATAGGCCATTTACTAAACTCTCTTTAAATTATCCAGTTTGGTTGTGTGTCTTTTGTTTCCAACCAGGACATCAACCTATTTTGGGTGGAGGATGCTATTCCCACCAGCAGTAAAAATAGAGAAAAGAAAGAGAGACAGAGACAGAAATGACGACGACGAGAAACAGAGACAGAAATGACGATGATGAAGCAGCAGCAGCAGCAGCAGCAGGAGGAGGAGGAGGAAAAGAAGAAGAGGAGGAGGAGGAGGAGGGCGAGGAGGAGAAGAGGAGGAGGAGGAGCAAGAGAAGAAGAAGAGCAGGAGAAGGAGGAGGAGAAGAGGAGGAGGAGGAGAAGAGGAAGAGGAGAAGAAGAGGAAGAGGAGGAGGAGAAGAGGAGGAGGAGGAGAAGAGGAGGAGGAGAAGAGGAAGAGAAGGAGGAGGAGGAGGAGAAGAGGAAGAGAAGGAAGAGGAGGAGGAGGAGAAGAGGAAGAGAAGGAAGAGGAGGAGGAGGAGAAGAGGAAGAGGAGGAGGAGAAGAGGAGGAGGAGAAGAGGAGGAGGAGGAGAAGAGGAGGAGGAGAAGAAGAGGAGGAAGAGGAGGAGGAGAAGAGGAAGAGGAGGACGAGGAGAAGAGGAGGAGGAGGAGCAGGAGAAGAAGAAGAGCAGGAGAAGGAGGAGGAGAAGAGGAGGAGGAGAAGAAGAGGAGGAGGAGGAGGAGAGGAAGAGGAGGAGGAGGAGAAGAGGAAGAGGAGGAGGAGAAGAGGAGGAGGAGGAGAAGAGGAAGAGGAGGAGGAGAAGAGGAGGAGGAGGAGAAGAGGAGGAGGAGAAGAAGAGGAGGAGAAGAAGAAGAGGAAGAGGAGGAGGAGAAGAGGAAGAGGAGGACGAAGAGAAGAGGAGGAGGAGGAGCAGGAGAAGAAGAAGAGCAGGAGAAGGAGGAGGAGAAGGAGGAGGAGAAGGAGGAGGAGAAGAGGAGGAGGAGGAGAAGAGGAGGAAGAGGAGGAGGAGAAGAGGAGGAGGACAGGGGTTTGTGGGGGGAGAGAGAGAGAGAGACAGACAGAGACAGGGAGAAAGGCAAAATACTAACAAGAAATGAAACAAATGAAAGTGTGAATTTCCAAGCTTCCCTGGACGGAAAGATTAAATATGTAAAAATGTCAGTGCTCCCAAAATAATGTAAACTTACAGTTTATGCCAGCCCCAACTAATACCTAATTCATTTTTAGGGGAAGGGTGACAAAATGATTCTGAAATCCCCTGGATTAAGAAACAGACAAGAATCCTTCCGAAGCTTATTACAAAAGAGGACTAATGGCAGGAGGAGAGGCCCCATGACAAAGCTGCAGTTGTTCCAGCACACTAATGGTATAAGACCTGAGGGCAAACCAAGTCACAGCGCGGACATGGCTGAGCCACACCGGAGCATAAACAGGAACACTGAGCATACGCTAAAGGAGGCATCACAAACCAAGGAGCAAAGGAAAAACACTGACAAAACGGTTTCTAGGAAATTGTACATTTAGGGGAATAAAATCAGGTTACACCCTCAAACCTCCACAAAATGAATTCCAAATATATTAAGGATCTAAAAAGCAAAAACTGACTATAAAAATTTGCAGAAAGTATAAATACACCTTTAGCCAGTATTAAGATAGAGAAGGCTCTTCTAAGCACAAACTTGATAGGAAGAAAATCAAAAAGAAAAAGGCTGAGATATACTGATGACCTAAAAATTATAAAAGAAAAAACTCCTTTGAACCATCATAAAAATATTTAATGACAAATGACAACTCTGGAAAATATCTGCCTTAATTATGACATATTAGGAGTAACTTCTTTAATATATAAAGAATCTTCCAAATCAATAAGAAAAATATTAATGCCCCAATAGGAAAATGATCTATGATCAAAAATGGAACATTAGTGGAAAAAAATATAAATGGCAAATAAACACATGAAAATATGACCACTTCTCTCCTATCAAATTGGCAACATTTTTTTAAAAGGCCTGTTGAGGGTGGGGAATATAAAGGAAGGCAGGGAACGAAATTTTTACAACCTTCCTTAAAAGCAATTTAACAAAATATACTGGGAATCCTTCAAAAGTTTACACAGCATTATTTGTAATACAAAAAAAAAATCAATCAAAAACACCCAACTGGAAGGGGAAATTAAACTAGGGCCCAGCCACAATATGGAATATTATGTAAGTTTTAATTTTCTATTTTCAGAGACTTTGTAATGAGAAGGGAATATGTTCAAGAGATAATATTTTTTAATCAGGACAGAAATAATACATGGTATGATTTCAATTTTGTTTGGAAAGAGAATAATATATACGCATAGATAAAACTAGAAAAATAAGTATTTATGCTTTATAGAATTACATAGAGATGTACAAAGAGAAAAGCAAGCAATGGCCAGGCGCAGTGGCTCACACCTGTAATCTCAGCACTTTGGGAGGCCAAGGTGGGCCGATCATCAGTGATCAGGAGTTCCAGACCAGCCTGACCAACATGGTGAAACCCCAACTCTACTAAAAATACAAAAATCAGCCAGGTGTGGTGGCACATGCCTGTAATCCCAGCTATTCAAGAGGCTGAGGCAGGAGAATTGCTTGAACCCGGGAGGCGGAGGTTGCAGTGAGCCAAGACTGCGCTCCAGCCTGGGTGACAGAGCGAGACTCTGTCTCAAAAAAAAAAGAAAGAAAGAAAGAGAGAGAGAGAGAGAAAGGGAGGGACGGAGGGAAGGAGGGGGAGGGGGAGAGAGAGAGAGAGGGAGAGAGAGAGAGAAAGGAAGGAAGGAACGAAGGAAGGAAGGAAGGAACGAAGGAAGGAAGGAAGGAAAAGACAAGACAAGACAAAACAAAAGGGAAGGAAAAGGAAGGAAAGGGAGGGGAGGGGAGGGGAAGGGAGAGGAGAGGAGGGGAGGGAAGGGAACGGAAGGGAAGGGAAGGGCAAGCAGTGGAATGATGAGTGTCAGCTCCAGGTGATGAGTAGCTGGTGTTGGGGATGTGGAAGATGGGGTGAAAGGAGGGCAAACATATAGTTAGACGGAAGTTCTTGTCAAGGAAAAAGCTTTTGCTTGGGTTGTTGGGTTCATGAATTCTTATCAACAAAAATAAAATCAATAGTAAGACAAACCAAAATTGCTGATAAACCACTGCTTTTGATCTTCAAAACCAATCATGTTTAACAGTTCACCTTAAGGGACAGATAGACAGATGGACAAAACTGGGACTGAGATTATATCATGAATTAGTACTGCAAATGAGCCACACACACAAAAAAAATTTTAAGACATGGTCTCAACGTCACTGGAGTGCAGTGACCCAAGCATGGCTCACTGCAGCCTTGACCTCCTGGACTCAGGTAATCCTCCCACTTCATCATCTCTTTGAGTAGCTGGGACTACAGATATGCATCACCTCGTCCAGCTAATTTTCTTATTTTTTGCAGGGTATTCCCTTGTTTCTCAGGATGGCACTGATCCATT
The DNA here is from genome assembly GCF_049350105.2 of Macaca mulatta. Lineage (NCBI taxonomy): Eukaryota > Metazoa > Chordata > Mammalia > Primates > Cercopithecidae > Macaca > Macaca mulatta. The sequence continues at coordinate 6,671,364 of NC_133425.1, read as the reverse complement.
TTTTAAAAGAGAAAAATAAGGAACCCATTCACCAAAATGCTCATGGTGTTCATTCTCCCAGTGGGGTGATTAAGGGCAATTCTTACTTTCTCCTTTATTTTCCATTACCCAAATTTTCTACGAGAAAAATTAAATGTGTTTATATATTTCAAAATACACATTAGTTTTCTTAACTTCTCTCCTACTCCAATATCTAGTTTTGGCTCAAAAACAGATAAATCAAGGTCTGAGCCCTTGACCTGATCCGTGGCTAAGGTCCAAACCCCAGAGTTAACAATGGCAATAACAGATCATGGCTACTGGGCATACCACGTGCCCATTTATCAAGCGAGGGAGGGAGTCTAATTTTCCCCATTTTACAGATAAGGAAACTGAGGCTTGGAACTCCTCCCTGACACAAAGAGCTACCAGTCCTCTGAGAAGAGATTTAAGCCAAAAGCCGTTTGTTCTCACCAATCAGCAAGCTAAGAAGGGGTCTGGAGGAAAGGCTTAAGCTCCCAGGTAGCTGCCTTCACTGAGGCCCTCGAATGCTGGCTGAGGAGAAGAAAAGCTGGGAACGGAGAGCAGAGTGCAACGCCACACACCAATCACAGCCACCTTTCTGGTTCAGAGCCTCCGCTGCTGTAATGAAGCGTTTAATAGGGTCCCTGAATGCCACGGGTTACGCCTGAAACGTTTAACTTAAACCAGACTCAAATTCAATTCCTCTGAAATGAGCCCAGGCTTCTCGAGGTGCTGCTCGCCAGAGCTGTCCCAAATATCTTCCCTCGCTCCCCTGGAATCATCACTTACTCCCGGCCCCTTCAGGAGACCCACAGCTCATCAGCCTCCTTCCTCTCCCACTGTCAACCTTGCTCTCCTCCCACTGGACTCCCTTCAACTCCAAATATGCCTGGTATACTTGCACAGCTGTAACTCTATTTCCTTATCCTTCCCAACACACACACACAAACACACACACAAGTACAGATGCACACACAAACTCGTGCACATACACATTCACACACATGCATGCACACTTGCTTATACGCACACCCACAAGCACACAAGTGCCTGCAATTCACACACATACATACACATGCACACACACAAGCACACACGTACCTACAGATACAGTCACACACATGCGCACTCCCATACACATGCACACACACAAGCACACACATACCTACAGATACAGTCACACACATGCGCACTCCCATACATACACATGCACACAAGCACACACGTACCTAGTCACACACATGCACACTCATTCACACACACAAGCACATGCACACTAAAACATCTGCTCAAACACCTGCACACATGAACACATAAGCACACAAGCACACAAGCACACATGCACACACACAAGCACACATGCATACACACCAACACTTGCACACCCACATTCACACACAATGTCCATTTCCACACATGTACACTCTTATGTGTGCATGCACAAACATGACATGCACACACACACAGGCACACACTTGCCCAAGCTGCCACCCTATCGTTGCCAGCTTAGGCGTCCCCTCAGGAAAGGCTTTCCCGATGGTCTTGATCTTCGTCTAGGTTGAATCTCAGTTATAACCTCTCACAGCCCCATGTGGTTTTTCTTTGCAGCGCCAACCACAATTCAATTAAATGCTTCCCTGGGCAAATGTTTATTCAACATCAGTCTCTCCCACCAGTCCATGAGCTCTACGGGGGCAGGGACCTTGACTGTCTTGTTCGCCAAGCACGTGGCACATGGTGTTACCATAATTAGAAGTCACCAAACATAGAACATAGGACAATTCAACGTGCATTCCTAACAAGTAAGTGTCTTTAAAACAACCCTGTCATTGTCACCCCAACATAATAGTAATTCCTTAATAAAACCAAATACCAAGTCTATCTTCAATGACTTCAGGTCTCCAAAATGTCTTTTAATGGTCATGTCATGTGTGAATCAAGACCCAAAGAAGGTCCACGTTGCATTTGGATAATGTGTCTCTTCAGTTTCTTTTAAACCACAGCAGTTCCTCTCTTCTCTTCATGCCTTTCATCTGTTGAAGAAATTGCGTCTTTTGTCCTCCTGTATTTATTTCTCAGAAATGACTTCTAGATCTTGAACCAAGGTTTTAGCAGGGCCCTGTCATGTGGTAAGGAGGCGCGTGGGGTTGCAGATACGGCATGCTCCCCCGTCTATAGACTTGACAAGTACCACAGACCTCACAGGCAGGCATGGTCTCATGGTTTCAGGTTGGCTCAGTGTAGAGAACACCTGCCAGGTGCTGCCTAATCCTGTTCTAGTTAATGCTGATCCCAGCACTCACAGCCCAAGACCATCCAGAGCTTTTCAGGACCCAGAGGGGCTGCCACTCCAGAAGGAAGTGTTTGGAGCACCTGGGTTACAGAGGACACCATGAAACCAGAGGCGGTAAATCCCTTTAAAGCCTTTCAGCCTCCTCCACCTGTCTCTCCTAGGGATTGGAGAGTCACCTCCAGGGTGACTTTAAATGACCAGACACCTGTGGTTTCACTTTGCTCTCGCCTCTGCCTTTGGATGAGCTGACTGTTTTAAGACGTCTCTGCTAATTTCCACATGCTCTTCCCCAGAGCCTATTATGACCTTTGGTAGGCTCAACTGGGGAAAGATCTGCTTCCAAACTCCCGTGGGTTGTCAGCAAAATTTATTTCCTGGTGGAATGCAAGTCTGCTGGGAAGATGGAGTTTTATTTAACATAGTCAGAGGTGCAACAGACCATCTCTTTTGCCATATTCTGCTGGCTAAAAACAAGCCACAGGTCCCACCCACAAGCACGTGGAAGGGATCACACAAAGTCATGGATATCAGGAGGTGGAGATCTATTGCAGACCTTCTGCAGGTTTCCCTATAAGCCAGAAAACCTGAGATCTTCAAAGGCAAGAAACTGCTCTGGCTACAGGAAGGCTGGGAGGTGGAAACATATCCAGAAGTGTCTGACAGGACACTGGTCAATGTGGATCTCCAAACTCCCCTCCAGCTGAGAATCTCTATAAATCATGGTAAAAATTTACCACTTTGAGACAACGAAGTTCAAGAAATCAATCTACTCTCTCTGCTGGAGTTTCCTGGCTTCAAGGAGATAATAAAATGTTCCACCTAAATAGAAATCACATTTATCTTACATCTTTCTAGGTTAAGCCAAGACGCAGATGAGCCCATGACTGATAAGGTAGGGAGGGGACTTGAATCTTGATATTTCCTCCTTCTTTCATATTTTTCTTTTTTTACAAGACAGAGTCTTGTTCTGTCATCCAGGCTGGAGTGCAGTGGCATTATCTCAGCTCACTGCAACCTCCGCCTCCCGGGTTCAAGTGATTCTTGTGCCTCAGCCTCCTGAGTAGTTGGGAATACAGGCATGTGCTGCCACGCCCAGCTAATTTTTTCTATTTTTAGTAGAGATGGGGTTTTGCCACGTTGCCCAGGCAGGTCTCAAACTCCTGGCCTCAAGTTGTTCACCTGCCTCAGCCTCCCAAATTCCTAGGATTACAGGTGTGAGCCCCCATGCCTGGTCCATCCTTCTTTGATCTATTCAGCCACCTACTGACCCATCTTGATTCTCTATTACAGGATAAGGTCAAGGGAGATGTAGGGATATTGGTGAGAGCAGTAACATCTAATTTTCATGCATTTTTACCACTGGTAACATTTCAGATGCTTTGTTCCACGTAACCATCGCAAAGACGATTACCAATTTAGCATAAGTATTAATAGGTCCACTGCATTAGTTACCGATTTGCTACATAACAGATTATCATAACCCTGGGGGCTGAAAACAACACACATGTGTTATCTCACAGTTTCTGCAGGTCAGAAGTCTGGGCATGGCTCAGCTGGGTTCTCTCCTTCAGGTCTAACCAGGCTACACAATTCAGGCAACAGTGGGGCTGTTGAGCCCAGAGGCTCAACTGGGGAAAGATGTACTTCCAAGCTCCCGTGGGTTGTCAGCAAAATTTATTTCCTCGTGGCTACGGGACCAATGGCTTCAATTTCTTTCTGGAGACCACCTCCAGCCCCTAGAAGCTGCCCACAGTGCCTTGCCACATGGGCTTCTCCCACATGGCCGCATCTCACAGATGCCTGCTTCTTCACTGTCAGCAGTGGAAAGAAGCAAGTCTGCTGGGAAGATGGAGTTTTATTTAACATAGTCAGAGGTGCAATAGACCTTCTCTTTTGCCATATTCTGCTGGCTGAAAACAAGTCACAGGTCCCACCCACAAGCAACTGTAAAGGATCACACAACGTCATGGATATCAGGAGGTGGAGATCCTAAGGACCACCTGAACGTCTCCACCACACACATTACACGTATGTTTTAAAAACCTAAGGCTCAAAGAGTAAAATCAATTTCCCTCAACCACACAGCCAAGCCACAGTGGAGGACCTGGAATTAGAAGCCAAGTCTGAAGAACTCCAAGGCCCGTGATCTCACCCACAACTGCGTTATTCACAGAACCCATCACTGGCCTCCAGGAGTCATGGTGTCCCTCACCTACGACAAAGGCAAAAACACATCTTCTGGTTCACGTTGGCAAGAATCTAACAGAAGAATGTACAAAGAGCCTGAACTTCACACAGGAGTTCCCTTGCAGCCATCCTTAGTGCCTGGCCTTAAAGGAAGACTGAGTGAAATGGAGAAGAGATGCACAGACCACCAGGTAGAGGTCATGAAAGATGTAAAAGTGCAGTGCTCTGGGATGCTGGCATGCCCCAAAACTGGCAGGTAATTCCCTGGGGCTGAAACCTAAAGAAAATGAAACATGCTTGGCAAGCTACAAGGCTGAACGGGCAGGTTGGGAACAGATTCTGAAGGGTACCGAGCACCTGGCTTGAGATCTGGGACTCTGAGCAATTGGGAGCCAATGAAGGTACAGGCCAGAGGGCAACCCCATCAGATTAAGCTTCAGGGGAGTAACTCTAGCTGGATACGAGGTGGCCAGTTAGGATGTTACCACTTCGGTCCTAGCAAAAGATGAAGTGGAGATGCGGTAATAAGAAGAAGAAGACAGGCCAGGCAAGTGGCTCAAGCCTGTAATCCCAGTATTTTGGGGAACCAAGGTAGGGCAGACTGCCTGATCCCAGGAGTTCAAGACCAGCCTGGACAACATGGTGAGACCCCATCTCTACAAAAATACAAAAATTAGCCAGGTATGGTTGCATGCATCTGTAGTCTCAGCTACTCAGGAGGACTGCTTGGGCCCAGGAGGTCGAGACTGCAGTGAGCCATGACTGCACGACTGCACTCCAGCCTGGGCAACAGAGTGAGACCCTGCCTCAAAAAATAAAAAAAGAAAGGAAAGGAAAGGAAATGAAAAGGAAAAGGAAAAGGAAAGGAAAGGAAAGAAAAGGAATGACAGGGGAGGGGAGGGGAGGGAAGGGAACAAGGGGGAAAAAAAAGAAAAGACAGATTGGAGATATGTTTCAGGGGTCAAGTCCGAAAATGCAGAGCCAGATGACATAATGAGAAATGGGTCATCAAAAAAACACAATCACTTTGGGAAGATCAGAAAATCAAAGAAAGGCAGGGAATAGAGCATTGCAGACTGTCTTGAAATTTTCCAGAAGACATTGTTAAAAGAAATGGCTAGCTGGGCGTGGTGGCTCACACCTGTCATCCCAGCACTTTGGGAGGCTGAGGCGGGCAGATCATGAGTTCAGGAGTTTGAGATCAGACTGGCCAACACGGTGAAGCCCTGTCTCTACTAAAAATACAAAAATTAGCCAGGTATGGTAGTGCGTGCCTATAATCCCAGCTACTGGGGAAGCTGAGGCAGAAGAATTGTTTGAATCCAGGAGGTGGAGGTTGCAGTGAGCTGAGATCACACCACTGCACTCTAGCATGGGCAACAGAGCAAGACTCTGTCTCAGAAAAAAAAAAGAAAAAGCAATGACTATGCTAAGCAAAATAAGCCAGACACAAAAAGACAAATACAGTATGATTCCACTTACATGAGATGCCTAGAAGAGGCAAGTTTATACAGACAGAAGGCAGAAGAAAGATTACAGGGTTTTGGGGAAAACGTGAACGGAAAGTTAGTGTTTAATGGGTGTGGGGCTTCTATTTGGGAACATGAAAAAGTTTGGAGATGGATAGTGGTGATGGTTGCATACACTGTGAATAACATACTTGAAGCCACTGAACTGCATACATGGTTTAGACATGGTCAACAAGATTACATTTTAAATTACATATATTTCACAAGCTTTTTTAAAAAAACAAAAACACAGAACATCTTTTTTGTTTGTTTGAAAATGCTTTTATTCTATTTTTTATTATACTTTAAATTCTAGGGTACATGTGCACAACATGCAGGTTTGTTACACATGTATACATGTGCCATGTTGGTGTGCTGCACCCATTAACTTGTCATTTACATTAGGTATATCTCCTAATGCTATCCCTCCTCCCTCCCCCACTCCACAACAGGTCCCAGTGTGTGATGTTCCCCTTCCTGTGTCCAAGTGTTCTCACTGTTCAGTTTCCACCTATGAGTGAGAAAACACAGCGTTTGGTTTTTTGTCCTTGCGATAGTTTGCTGAGAATGATGGTTTCCAGCTGCATCCATGTCCCTACAAAGGACATGAGCTCATCCTTTTTTATGGCTGCATAATATTCCATGGTGTATATGTGCCATATTTTCTTAATCCAGTCTGTCATTGATGGACATTTGGGTTGGTTCCAAGTCTTTGCTATTGTGAATAGTGCCACAATAAACATACGTGTGCATGTCTTTATAGCAGCATGATTTATAATCCTTTGGGTATATCCCCAGTAATGGGATGGCTGGGTCAAATGGTATTTCTAGTTCTAGATCCTTGAGGAATCATCACACTGTCTTCCACAATGGTTTAACTAGTTTACAGTCCCACCAACAGCGTAAAAGTGTTCCTATTTCTCCACATCCTCTCCAGCACCTGTTGTTTCCTGACTTTTTAATGATCGCCATTCTAACTAGGATGAGATGGTATCTCATCGTGGTTTTGATTTGCATTTCTCTGATGGCAAGTGATGATGAGCATTTTTTCACGTGTCTGTTGGCTGCATAAATGTCTTCTTTTGAGAAGTGTCTGTTCATATCCTTTGCCCACTTTTTGATGGGGTTGTTTTTTTCTTGTAAATTTGTTTGAGTTCTTTGTAGATTCTGGATATTAGCCCTTTGTTAGATGAGTAGAATGAAAAAATTTTCTCCTATTCTGTAGGTTGCCTGTTCACTCTGATGGTAGTTTCTTTTGCTGTGCAGAAGCTCTTTAGTAGATCCCATTTGTCAATTTTGGCTTTTGTTGCCATTGCTTTTGGTGTTTTGGACATGAAGTCCTTGCCCATGCCTATGTCCTGAACGATATTGCCTAGGTTTTCTTCTACAGTTTTTATGGTTTTAGGTCTAACATTTAGGTCTTTAATCCATCTTGAATTAATTTTTGTATAAGGTGTAAGGAAGGGATCCAATTTTGGCTTTCTACATATGGTTAGCCAGTTTCCCCAGCACCATTTCTTAAATAGGGAATGCTTTCCCCATTTCTTGTTTTTGTGAGGTTTGTCAAAGATCAGATGGTTGTAGATGTTGTGGTATTATTTCTGATGGCTCTGTTCTGTTCCATTGGTCTATATCTCTGCTTTGGTACCAGTACCATGCTGTTTTGGTTACTGTAGCCTTGTAGTATAGTTTGAAGTCAGGTAGCGTGATGCCTCCAGCTTTGTTCTTTTGGGTTAGAATTTACTTGGCAATGTGGGCTCTTTTTTGGTTCCATATGAACTTTAAAGTAGTTTTTTCCAATTCTGTGAAGAAAGTCACTGGTAGCTTGATGGGAATGGCACTGAATCTATAAATTACCTTGGGCAGTATGGCCATTTTCATGATATTGACTCTTCCTATCATTAGCATGGAATGTTCTTCCTTTTGTTTGTGTCCTCTTTTATTTCATTGAGCAGTCATTTGTAGTTCTCCTTGAAGAGGTCCTTCATGTCCCTTATAAGTTGGATTCCTAGGTATTTTATTCTCTTCGAAGCAATTGTGAATGTGGGAGTTCACTCATGATTTGGCTCTGTATTTTTCTGTTATTGGTGTATAAGAATGCTTGTGATTTTTGCACATTGATTTTGTACCCTGAAACTTTGCTGAAGTTGCTTAAATGTCCCTGTCTGACAGCCTTGAAGAGAGTAGTAGTTCTCCCAGCACAGAGTCTGAGATCTGAGAATGGACAGACTGCCTCCTCAAGTGGGTCCCTGAACCCCAAGTAGCCTAACTAGGAGGTACTCTCCAGTAGGGGCAGACTGACACCTCACACGGCCTGGTACCCCTCTAAGACAAAATTTCCAGAGGAACGATCAGACAGCAACATTTACTGTTCAGCAATATTCGCTGTTCTACAGCCTCTGCTGCTGATACCCAGGCAAACAGGGTCTGGAGTGGACCTGCAGCAAACTCCAACAGACCTGCAGCTGACGATCCTGACTGTTAGGAGGAAAACTAACAAACAGAAAGGACATACACACCAAAACCCCATCTGTACGTCCCCATCATCAAAGACCAAAGGTAGATAAAACCACAAAGATGGGGAAAAACCAGAGCAGAAAAGGTGAAAATTCTAAAAATCAGAGTGCCTCTCCCTGTCCAAAGGAACGCAGCTCCTTGCCAGCAACGCAACAAAGCTGGACGGAGAATGACGAGTTAAGAGAAGGCTTCAGATGATCAAACTTCTCCGAGCTAAAGGAGGAAGTTCAAACCCATCGAAAAGAAGCTAAAAACCTTGAAAAAAGATTAGACAAATGACTAACTAGAATAACCAGTGTACAGAAGTCCTTAAATGACCTGATGGAGCTGAAAACCATGGCACAAGAACTACGTGACGAATGCACAAGCTTCAATAGCCAATTCGATCAACTGGAAGAAAGAGTATCAGTGACTGAAGATCAAATGAATGAAATGTAGTGAGAAGAGAAGTTTAGAGAAAAAAGAGTAAAAAGAAATGAACAAAGCCTCCCAGAAATGTGGGATTATGTGAACAGACCAAATCTACCTCTGATTGGTATACCTGAAAGTTACAGGGAGAATGGAACCAAGTTGGAAAACACTCTGCAGGATATTATCCAGGAGAACTTCCCCAATTTAGCAAGGCAGGCCAACATTCAAATTCAGGAAATACAGAGAACGCCACAAAGATACTCCTCGAGAAGGGCAGCTCCAAGACACATAATTGTCAGATTCACCAAAATTGAAATGAAGGAAAAAATGTTAAGGGCAGCCAAAGAGAAAGATCGGGTTACCCACAAAGGGAAGCCTATCAGACTAACCGCAGATCTCTCAGCAGAAACTCTACAAGCCAGAAGAGAGTGGGGGCCAACATTTAACATTCTTAAAGAAAGGAATTTTCAACCCAGAATTTTATATCCAGCCAAAGTAAGCTTCATAGGTGAAGGAAAAATAAAATCCTTTACAGACAAGCAAATGCTTAGAGATTTTGTCACCACCAGGCCTGCCCTACAAGAGCTCCTGAAGGAAGCACTAAACATGGAAAGGAACAACCAGTACCAGTCACTGCAAAAACACGCCAAACCATAAAGACGATTGATGCTAGGAAGAAACTCCATCAACTAACGAGCAAAATAGCCAGCTAGCATCATAATGGCAGGATCAAATTCACACATAACATTATCAACCTTAAATGTAAATTTGCTAAATACCCCAATTAAAAGACATAGACTGGCAAATTGGATAAAGAGTCAAAACCCATCAGTGTGCTGTATTCAGGAGACCCATCTCACGCGCAGAAACACACATAGGCTCAAAATAAAGGGATGGAGGAAGATCTACCAAGCAAATGGAAAACAAAAAAGGGCAGGGGTTGCAATCCTAGTCTCTGATAAAACAGACTTTAAACCAGCAAAGATCAAAAGAGACAAAGAAGGCCATTACATAGTGGTAAAGGGATCAATTCAACAAGAAGAGCTAACTATCCTAAATATATAGGTACCCAATACAGGAGCACCCAGATTCATAAAGCAACTCTTTAGAGATCTACAAAGAGACTTAGACTCCCACACAATAATAATGGGAGACTTTAACACCCCAATGTAAACATGAGACAAATCAACGAGACAAAGTTAACAAGGATATCCAGGAATTGAACTCAGCTCTGCAACAAGCAGACCTAATAGACATCTATAGAATTCTCCACCCCAAATCAACAGAATATACATTCTTTTCAGCACCACATCACACTTTTTCCAAAATTAACCACATAGTTGGAGGTAAAGCACTCCTCAGCAAATGTAAAAGAACAGAAATTATAACAAACTGTCTCTCAGACCACAGTGCAATCAAACTAGAACTCAGGATTAAGAAACTCAATCAAAACCGCTCAACCACAAGAAACTGAACCTGCTCCTGAATGACTATAGAGTACATAACGAAATGAAAGCAGAAATAAAGATGTTCTTTGAAACCAATGAGAACAAAGATACAACATATCAGAATCTCTGGGACACATTTAAAGCAGTGTGTAGAGGGAAATTTATAGCACTAAATGCCCACAAGAGGAAAGATCTAAACTTGACACCCTAATATCACAATTAAAAAAACTAGAGAGGCAAGAGCAAACACATTCAAAAGCTAGCAGAAGGCAAGAAATAACTAAGATCAGAGCAGAACTGAAGGAGATAGAGACACAAAAAATCCTTCAAAAAATAAACGAATCCAGGAGCTAGTTTTTTGAAAAGATCAACAAAATTGATAGACCGCTAGCAAGACTAATAAAGAAGAAAAGAGAGGAGAATAAAATAGATGCGATAAAAAATGATAAAGGGGATATCACCACTGATCCCACAGAAATACAAACTACCATCAGAGAATACTATAAACACTTCTATGCAAATAAACTAGAAAATCTAGAAGAAACGGATACATTCCTTGACACATACACCCTCCCAAGACTAAACCAGGAAGAAGTTGAATCTCTGAATAGACCAGTAATAGGCTCTGAAATTGTGGCAGTAATTAATAGCTTACCAACCAAATAAAGTCCAGGACCAGACGGATTCACAGCCGAATTCTACCAGAGGTACAAGGAGGAGCTGCTATCATTCCTTCTGAAACTATTCCAATCAATAGAAAAAGAGGGAATCCTCCCTAATTCATTTTATGAGGCCAACATCTCCTGATACCAAAGCCTGGCAGAGACACAACAAGAAAAGAGAATTTTAGACCAATATCCCTGATGAACATCGATGCAAAAATCCTCAATAAAATACTGGCAAACCGAATCCAGCAGCACATCAAAAAGCTTATCCACCATGATCAAGTGGGCTTCCCAAGGCTGGTTCAACATACGCAAATCAATAAATGTAATCCAGCATATAAACAGAACCAAAGACAAAAACCACATGATTATCTCAATAGATGCAGAAAAGGCCTTTGATAAAATTCAACAGCCTTCATGCTAAACATTCTCAATAAATTAGGTATTGATGGGACGTATCTCAAAATAATAAGAGCATTTATGATAAACCCACAACCAATGTCATACTGAATGGGCAAAAACTGGAAGCATTCCCTTTGAAAACTGGCACAAGACAGGGATGCCCTCTCTCACCACTCCTATTCAACATAGTGTTGGAAGTTCTGGCCAGGGCAGTCAAGCAGGAGAAAGAAATAAAGGGTATTCAACTAGGAAAAGAGGAAGTCAAATTGTCCCTTTTTGCAGATGAAATGATTGTATATCTAGAAAATCCAGTCTCAGCCCAAAATCTCCTTAAGCTGATAAGAACACCTCCTTTTTTTGAAAAAGGCAACAGGATGGCACAGGAAGCAACAGTACAGCAGAACGTCATCCCAACACCAGGCTCTGGTCTGCTCCATGCTGAGAGAAGTCACTGAGCAGGATAAAACCCCCAGGTGCCAGTCCTCAGACACAGCCATTCATCAAAAGTGACAGTCTAATGGATGTCCCTGGTCATCAGTTCCCTACCCACTCTCTTCCAACTTTGTCAGCATCACAATCAAGGAGTATCTGCTTAAGCACTTAAGGGGTGGGAACAAAAGCAGAACGGAGATCAACCTTCTTGGCAGATCCTTCAGGCAGGGCCGCCTGGACATTGACAGATACACCCAAGTGCCAAGTATTCGGCTTGAGAGAGTTGGATCCAACCCCCGAGCATCCATGTGATGGATGAATAATTGTGGAGCTCCTAAGTTTTACAGGGCATCGTGTCCAGTGCTGGTGTACAGTGACTCAGAACGGCCACAGTCCAACCCTGATGGCACTCACAGCCATCAGAGAAAGGATGTGGGGGCAGGGACAGAACAAGAGTTCATTTCCATCACTCTAGGTACTGTCCACCTGCTGAGGCCCTGATCCACAGCCCCACCGTCGCCACTCTTCTGTCTCCAGGTTCCCATGCTCACATGTCTTTTAGCCACTTCTCCTCAAAGGTCTAATGTCTATCTCAGGGCTACTACATCCCACTCAACACCTCCCTAGGGCTCTGTAAAGATTTGCAGAATGAATGAATGAGTACCGTGTGACCCAAGTGTTGCAAAATAAGCAGGCAAGTGCCAGGACGTCAAGATTCTGAAGAGCCCAAGTTGCAGACAGAGGAGCCAGGAGTCCATGTGGTCCCTGGGTACTCCTGCTGTCTACAGGGTCAGAGACGAGTCCGCAACAGACCCAGGGATGGCAGAGGGCAGGCTTTACTTGCTGAGGTGAGCACATTTGTTTCTACGTCTGCATTTGTTTCTTTCCCAAAGGTACAATAAATCTAGGTTTGAAGAAGCTTCAAAAATCTCCTCGGACATAGGAGGAAGATCACTTCAGTCCAGAAGGTGGAGGCTGCAGTGAGTCGTGACTGAACCACTGCACTCCAGCCTGGGTGACACAATGAGACCCTATCTCCAACAGAAAAAAAGAAGAAAAAAAAAATACATATATATATATATCCTTAGATATACTCCATCCCACATTGGGTAGACAGAGTAATGCCCCCCTAAATGTTATTTGTGGAATTCTGTGCTGCCTAAAGATGTCCAAGTATAACCTCCAGTACCAATGAATGTGACTTTATTTGGAAGTAGGGCCTTTGCCGATGATGAAGTTAATAAGAAGTTACCAGGGTGAGTCCTAATATGATGTGACTATGCCCTTATTTTATTTTTTAAATAATTTTTTTATTTCCATAGGTTTTGGGGGAACAGGTGGTATTTGGTTACATAAGTTCTTTAGTGGTGATTTGTGAGGTTTTGGTGCACCCATCACCCGAGCAGTATATAATGAACCGAATTTGTAGTCTTTTATCCCTCATCCTCCTCCCGTCCTTTCCCCCTGAGTCCCCAAAGTCCACTGTGTCATTCTTATGCCCTTGCATCCTCATAGCTTAGTTCCCACTTATAAGTGAGAACATATGACATTTGGTTTTCCATCCTTGAGTTACTTCACTTAGAATAATGTCCCAAATTCCATCGAGGTCACTGGGAATGCCATTAAGTCATTCCTTTTTATGGCTGAGTAGTATTCCATTGTGTGTGTGTGTGTATGTGTGTGTGCATACATCATAGTTTCTTTATCCACTCATTGATTGATGGGCTCATGCCCTTCTTTTAAGAAAGGAAATCCAGACATGAAAACAGACACATACAGAAGGAAGATGACATGAAGACACGGGGAGGACACTGCCTGTGATCCTAGGGATGCCTGAGCTCTCCCAAAGTTGGAAGAGAAGGAGCCTGAAATAGACAGCCTCCAGAAGGAACAAACCCTGGAGATACCTTGATTTAGAGCCTTGGCTTCCAGAACTGACACATGGAAGAATGAAGCCATACATGGAGTAAAGGCTGCTGACCTTAAAATAGGGAGATTCTCTTCGGTTATCCGGGCAGACCCAGTGGCGTCGCAAGGGACCGGACATGTGGAGTGTGAGAAGGATTTAACCTTTCCTGACTGGCTGTGAAGATGGAAGAAGCAGTCACCAGTGAAGGCATGCAGGCAGCCTCTCAAAGTTGAAAATGGAAGGAAATGGATTCTCCTCCCTAGAGCCTCTAGGAGGAACATGACCCCACTGATGCTTTGATTTTAACTTCGTAAGACCCATGTAGGACTTCCAACCTCCAGTACTGTAAGAGAATGAACGTGAACTGTTTCAAACCATTAACCTTTGGGTGATATTTCACAGCTGAAAGGAAACTAACGCCCCAAGTTTCTTTTAAGATTTCATGCAAAATGGCTTTCCTAAGACAACCTAATGTGTATGTCTGGTTTTGCTTCCAAGGAATGTTCCTGCCGTCTCACTAAAGATGGAGTGAAGTTTCAGGGGATGGGAATAGAAAAGACACTGCACCCTGTTCTTTGAACTTCTCACAAGCCAGGATGCTGGATTGACAGCGTCGGGGTTGGTCTAGCTTCAGGAATGGCTTAATCAGACCCCCAAACACGCCAGTGGCATCTAGTCTACTCTCTCCAAGTGTATGCTCTGCTTCCTCTGGGTGGGTCCTAGCTTCCTCTTATGGTGACAACACAGCTGCCACCGCTCCAGCATCACATCCACTCTCCTTCAAGCCTAATGAGGAGATGAGTCAGCTTTGGGCCACGTGCCCCTTCTGGAATAATTCATTTGACCCAGGGAATAACGTGTGCTGACTGGGCTTAGGTGTGGGTCATCCTAGAGATGGGGTAGAGGGGTAGAGCCTCATTCCAGCCCCCTTCAAACAAAGATGAGGGAGATTCGCCTGGCTAAAACAGAAAAGCATCAGGATATATTGTTACATTTAAAAATAATATACAAGGCTGTGTGCAGTGGCTCATGCCTGTAATCCCAGCACTTTGGGAGGCCAAGGCTAGCAGATCACTTGAGGTCAGGAGATCAAGACCAGCCTGGCCAACATGGAGAAACCCCATCTGTACTAAAAATACTAAAAGTAGCTGGGTGTGGTGGTGCGAGCCTGTAATCCCAGCTACTTGGGAGGCTGAGGCCGGATAATCGCTAGAACCCAGGAGGCAGAGGGTGCAGTGAGCAGAGATCATGCCATTGCACTCCAGCCTGGGTGACACAGCAACACTGTCTCAAAAAATAAATAAATAAAAACTATCTTTGATATTTACATACTATATTTTACACACATACATATTTTATAAAAGAGCATATCATATAAACACTATATGTAGTGCATTAAAATATACAGTGAAATTAAAAGTTGTCAAGGGCAAACTTTCCTAACCTGGGTGCGAGTTCATCGGTGTTACAATTCATAACCCGTGCTCTTATTATCTGTGCATTTCTTCTATAGGCGTGTCATACTTCAATAAAAGTTTTTAAGCTACAGAATACAAATGAAGAGTACTGCCCTATTTTTAAAAAGAAAAGCAGGCCGGGCATGGTGGCTCATGCCTGTAATCCCAGCACTTTGGGAGGCCGAGGTGGGGGGAGTCACCTGAAGTTCGGGAGTTCAAGACCAACCTGGACAACATGGTGAAACCCCATCTCAACTAAAAATACAAAAATTAGCTGGGCGTGGTGGCAGGCGCCTGTAATCCCAGCTACTCGGGAGGCTGAGGCAGGAGAATCGCTTGAGCCTGGGTGGCGGAAGTTGCAGTGAGCCGAGATCGTGTCACTGCACTACAGCCTGGGTGACAGAGCAAGACTCCATCTCAAAATAAAATCAAATAAAATTTAAAAAGGAAGAGAAGCAGCAGAAAATGATGGAAAGAGAGAGGGAAGGAAGGAATTACAAGGAAACAGGGAGAGAAAAAAAGAAAGGAGCGCCCAAAGGATATCCCCAACTACGGAGTGGTTACACACACAGGAGTATGTCAGTTTTCAGCTGGAGTGACTTTGCCTCCCAGAGGACATGTGGCGATGTCTGGAGACATTTGGGGTTGTCACAACTGCAGGGGTGGGAGGTGCTATTTGCATCAGGTGGTTGGAGGCCAGGACTGCTGCTCAACATCCTACGAGGCACAGGGCAGCCCCCACAACGGAATGATCCAGCCCCAAATGTCCATAGCACCAAGGTCGAAAAGCCTGTTATGCAGGTAAAATTGCAGGAAGAGAAGCTGAGAAGGAGAATTTCCAGTTTCTTCTCTCTTTGTATCCTTCATTCTTTGAAATTTTCTCAAAAATCATACCTTATCTTTATTTATTTATTTATTTATTTATTTATTTATTTTTTATTTAATTTTCTTTTTGACATGGAGTCTCGCTCTGTCACCCAGGCTGGAGCGCAGTGGCATGATCTCGGCTCACTGCAAGCTCCATCTCCCGGGTTCACGCCATTCTCCTGCCTCAGCACCCCGAGTAGCTGGGACTACAGGCGCCCGTCACCATGCCCGGGTAATTTTTTTGTATTTTTAGTAGAGACGGGGTTTCACTGTGTTAGCCTGGATGGTCTCGATCTCCTGACCTCGTGATCCACCCACCTTGGCCTCCCAAAGTGCTGGGATTACAGGCTTAAGCCACTGCACCGGGCCCCTTAACTTTATGTTTAAGAAATAAATACTCCTGGCCGGGCATGGTGACTCACGCCTGTAATCCCAGAACTTTGGGAGGCTGAAGTGGGTGGATCATCTGAGGTCAGGAGTTCAAGACCAGCCTGACCAATATGGTGAAAGCCCATCTCTGTTAAAATTACAAAACGATTAGCCGGGTGTGGTGGCACACACCCGTAGTCCCAGCTACTCGGAAGGCTGACAGGAGAATTGCTTGAACCTCAGAGGTGGAGGTTGCGGTGAGGTGAGATCGCACCATGCCACTCCAGCCTGGGTGACAGAGCGAGACTATCTCAATAAATAAATAAATACATACATACATACACACACACACACACACACACATACACACAGACACACAGGAACACACACTCCTTAAAGTGGCAACAGCAAACCACAGGCGAAATCTAGTTCACGGTGTGTGTGCAGCCTACCTACTAACAATCATTTTCACATGTTTAAAGGATTGCATTGCAGATGGTCACTTAAGAACCCATACATCCTTGACTGTGCCCACTGGACCACAAGGCCTAAAATATTTATGACCTGGCCCCTTATAGAAAAAGCATGTTGTCCCTTGGCAGAGATCAGCCTTTGTCCTAAGCCTCCCACTATAAAGAAGCCCCCAACTCAACCAAGGGACGTGCTATGTCGTCTGAGATGTGTTCTGGAAGCACGGTGCAGCACATGGCTGCCTCCACCCATGTGCTGCTTTCCTGCTATCGCTGTCACAAATTCATGTCAATTAGTGGCTTAAAACACAAATGTACTGTCTTACATTTCTGGAAGTCAGAAGTCTGATATAGTTCTCCCTGAGCCATAATCAAGGTGTCAGGAGGGCTATGTTCCTTCCTGGCGTTTCTATGGGATTATTCATTTTCTCATCTTTCCCACTTTCTAGAGGCCACCTGCATTCCTTGGCTTGTGGTCCCCTCCTTCACCTTCAAAGCCAACAGAGGACTGTGGAGTTTCTCTCCCATGACATCACTCTGATTCTGAACCCTGCTGTCTCCCTCTTCCAAATGTAAGAACTCTCACAATTACATCAATCCTGCTGGGACAATCCCAGATACTCTTCCTATCTCAAGGTCAGACAATAACCAACCTTAATTCCACCCACAACCTTGATGCCCATTTGCCATGGAACTTAACATATCCACAGGTTGCAGAGATCAGGATGTGAATATCATCAGGGAAACATTATTTCAGGGAAACATTATTCCGCCTTTCATGCCAGACATCCACTCCCCTCCCTCTCTCAGAGAATCCCAAACTCCCTTGCCACTAGGTGTGGCCATGAGATTATGTTTCAGTCAATGAAATATAAATCCAAGTGCTTATATAATATCAGGAATTCCCTTTAAAGGCACTCTTTTCATCACACCAGTTCTACTGTCTCGAACTCAGATGTGATGGCTGGAGCAGCAGCAGCCACACTGGGCCATGACAATGTCCCTCATAGGTATAACAGAATGAATTGCCAAAGAAGCGTAGGTCTGTGATGACTTTACAGAGTCACCACGCCAACCCTGGAGGGCCTTTCTTGGACTTATTTATAAGGCAACATAGAAGTTTGTGTATTTAAATCTCTACAGGTGGGGGTAGAAGGATTCTATTACAGCAAAATGAAATTCCCAACAGATTCTGAAAATGAGAGCACTAACTTATTTATTCATCCCTCAACATGTGTGTACTAAGAGCCTGTTAAGGGCCAAGCACAGTGCTAGATGATACAAACAGAAACCTGCCACAGTCCTTACACCCCAAGATTTGAGCCTTGTGGGCAGACAGCTCAAGCCTAAGTTGTAATACAAGCAGTAATGCAACCAAAGTAATTTTTATTTATTTATTTTTTTTACACAGAGTTTCGCTCTTACTGTCCAGGCTGGAGTGCAATGGCACGATCTCAGCTCACTGCAACCTCCACCTCCCGGGTTCAAGCAGTTCTACCACCTCAGCCTCCTAAGTAGCTGAGATTACAGGCGCCCACCAACACGCCTGGCTAATTTTGTATTTTTAGTAGAGACGGGGTTTCACCATGTTGGCCAGGCTGGTCTCGAACTCCTAACCTCAGATGATCTGCCCACCTTGGCTTTCCAAAGTGCAGGGGTTACAGGTGTGAGCCACTGCACGTGGTCCAAAGCACATTCTTAGAAATAAGGCTGGTGAGCTACAGAGGCATCAACTCCTCCTGGGGGAATCGGGGAGGTGGCCATGGGGAAGGGATGATGTGTGGGAGTCTGCCGGGGGTAAAGGTGAGAAGAGCATTCATTCGAGGCAGTGGGACCTCCAGGACAAGGGTAAGGTCATAATGGGTTAAGAGAGGGTGGGGCTGCAGTGAGATGGCCAGTGAGTTAATGTCTGAATGCAAAGAGTAGGGAGGGCAGGAGGTGATTTTGGTGGGGAAAGCACAAAACATCAGGAGCGTGAAGCTGACAGCTTTGGCTTCTATGCTGGAGCACTAGGAACAGCCCTCTTGGGTGGCTTAGCAGTGAGGATGGGCCACGTGCATTAAGCACCTGAGACCGTCTACCTATTCCCCTGGGGCCCTTGAGATGCAATGCTCTCAGGACCCTTCTCCACCTACACCTGGTCATTTCCCTGAGGCGGAAGAGAAGCCCAGTCCCCACTCCATCCACCCACCCCCAGCCTTCTCCAGCCCAATTCTAAACTCTACTCCATCCCCATCAAAGCTGCCAATTTTAGTTCCTATTTTCTTTTCTTATTGCTAGCTTTGACCTCTTAGGGTGATCACTAATAAACCTAAATAAACTACTCCCTCCAAAAAAAAAAAAAAGTTGCAAACTTTCCAAGTTCAAAACGGGATTATAAATTATTCCATCTTGGCAAACACAGTCCCTTCCCTAGGCAACGTGAAGTGTTGGCAGAAGCTTAAAAGAGGCATTCATTTCCTCCTCTCTTTGCATCTGTGGTTTAGATGTGCAAAAAAATATGGTTCAGCATTTTTACTGGAACGCAGATTTATCCACACTCCTGCCCCCACTTGTCTCTCCAGCAAAAGACGAGGTCAATCAATCACGCATTATATCAGTTGCATTCACCTCTTGTCAATTTCAATATTGGTGCTGATTGAGGAATTCATGGAAAACAGACAAGGCCACTGCTCGAGTGCAGAGTCACGGGTGGTCATAACAAACAGCCTATTAAATGGGACTCGGCTCACCTTTTCTCCCTGAACAGAGGCTGCAAAATTCAAGGAGAAGCTGAAACTTACACAGATAATGGGATGGAGTGATGAAGAACCTTCCGGCAAATTCTGTAATGACCATGTCACTTTGGCACACAAGGGACACCCACAGCCCATTAGGCGGCTGATCTAGGTCATTTAAGGCGGAGAAAGCCATGTCATTCTTTGAGAGGAATGTTCCCTGAATTATTCTGTTTCTTCCTCATTCACCTTCTCATTACTAATTGTTGTTAAGCACTCTCCACTCAAAGTGCAGGTTTCATGTCCCAAGAGATACACTAAGGGTGGACTGAGATTTCAATCCATTACGTTAGGGAAGTGTTTTACATCCTCTCCGCCTGGACAATGGACATTATAAGTACACGTGTAAATAGTAAAGGCTCTGAGAAGTCCTGCAGAAAAAGTAATCAGTGCAGCCTAGAGGGCAGCAGCTTCACATCCGGAGTGAGTCACTTCTAGCTTTTAATCCTGGCCTTGCCACTTTCCAGTGTGTAACCCTGCAGGGCGGTGGTGAGACCTGAAGGAGAAAAAAAGCACATAAAGCATAGTGCCTGGCCCCTGGTAAACACATAATACACATTTGCCACAATCATAATTATTCACGTTGAACCTGGCATTTACCAAAATACATTTGATTATTCTGTTCTTCTTTTGTGTGAACACCCATTACGTCCTAGGAAAGTGGTTTTCCTCAAAACACTCGAGGGGAAAGACTGCAGTAAGTGGTTTTGTTTTCATTTGACCAACAGTTAGATGAGCCACATTCTGAGCCAGGCACCGTTCTGGGTGCTTTATACACATTAGTCCATTTAATCCTCATGACCACTCGATGAGGCAGGAATCACTATGATGAATGTGCACATTTACACATGAGGCACATTTATATGTGAAGCATCCTGCCCAAGGTCACACAGCTAGTGAGCAGCTGGCCCCAAAGTCTCTAGTCCGTATCTTTTATGTGGAGGCCAAAAAGTCCAACCCCTGAGAACTTCCTGAAGCTATTTTCCTGTGACCCACTGGCTCTTCTCTCAAAACTCTCATAAAATGTCATTTTCATCAGCTATTCCTTCCGCTCAAAAACCTAGAATGCCTCCTCATCACCTCTGGAGTCAAATTCCAATTTCTTCTGTTTCTAGGTTCTGAATATGCTCTATCTTGATTGTCCCTCTGCCTGGCCTACTCTTGCTCTACCTGGTAAACTCCTATGCATCCTTCAAAACCTAGCTTAAAACTTGCTACTTCTAGAAGGCCTCTCTGAACACTTCTGTCCAAGGTGGAGTTAGTGCCTTAACTTTTATCCTCTCTTTCAACTTTCGGAGAACCTCTATTGACTGACATTTTCCGGACTATATGCACATTATACCCACAGTAGTGAGCTGAGATGACTCGCTGCTGCTGCTACTGCTGCTGCTACAAGCCTTGACTTCTCTTCCCACTTTCAGTCCAGGTAGGGAGTGAGCTGACTCCACGCTGACCTCTGCAAGAAGCCTGTACCCATGTATGGCCAATCGGAGCAATGCACCACCCTTGGCTACAGGAACTGCTAAGCAATGATCACATGACCCAGTCAAGGCCAGTAAGACTGAACCCCAAGACTCCTAATAGAGTAGCCTGGACACAAAGACTTATTTCTGCAGGACTTAGAGCTGGGAGCTAGGAAGCTGAAAGCCTGGTGCCACTGGGACCACCCTGTGGAAAGGGACTTCTTGAGAGTGAAGCCAGCGTGGAAGAGAACGCAGAATAGGAAAAGAACAAAGAGAACAAACCTGAGTCCTGATGACACTGGTCGTCAAGCTCCTAGATCAAGCCTTACCTGAAGTAGTCCTATTGTTAGACATCTTAATTATGTCAACCAATAAATTCTCTTTTCTACTAAACAAAGTCGGAGTTGCAGTTCTGTCCCTTTAGCCCCAGGAACCCAGACTAGTACAATCTCTAGAGGATGGCTGAGGTCCTCTAATAAAAAACAATGTCTAACTCATTTTCCCAGTGCCTGATTCATAGTGTGAAACATCCTATAAACATGTGTTGCAATGAAATTCAACTTGTAAGTTTCAAAATGTTTTTTATGAGCACCTGCTCAATGGATCGTGGGGACTTACTATGCATTCCTATCCCCACTTCACAAACAGAGAAAGTGAGGCTCAGAAACTTTAAGCAGTTTCCTTCGAATATTCTATGCCTTTGATATAATTCTAATGTTTTGCCTACCATGCATGCAGTTGGTGCTTAATCACTGCCAATTAACCAGGCCTAACAGACCCAAATGTAGCTCCTGTGCTGCCATCCTGCTGCCTTGGGTTAGAGGAGACCCAGATGAGTTTTGGCAAGGAAAGTGGTGCCAACTCAGGTCTGAGTGGCTCTCATCTTTGTAAGCCATCTCACCCTCCTGGCAGACCCACGATCCACCTTTTCCCCACACGGGTGGGCACCACTTATACATTCATGAATTTGAGATCTTGCCAGGCCCTCAAGGTTGCCCCCAGCTCCTCCTGTCTTCCTACCACTAAGTGAAGACTTGTCGGTTGTGTCTCCACGGCTTTGAAAATCCAGCCATTTCTCAGCAGTTGGAGTGTGAAATTAGGCAGATGGAACATCCAGATAACGGACTGTGCCGCATCTGGAAACTGTGGCATCAACCAACAATCAGAGCTGGTTACTTTATAGCATGTCAGCAAAGGAGGAAATTAATGACACTTTATTCTTGATGGCTAAATTCAACCCAGCAAAGCAGTAAGAGTGTGGACACTGGGGTCTGGAACACAAATCCCACCTCTACCATTTATTCTCTGCGTGATTATAAAAGGAGACTTAAGCTTTGGATTTTCCTACCCATAAAATGGGTATAAATTATCTCCAATAAATGTGTGGAAGATTCAGAGAAATAAACCACTGTGGCATACTGTAAGCACTCAATAAATTATCTGATGTTTGCTCTTTAATTTCCTTAAACATAAAAAGATACCCAAAACCTTGCCAACTGAATCAGAACACAGGTTTTCCAAATAATTAAATGAGGTCAGCACAATTTCATTGAAGCTGTCCAGGCAGCTTTAGTGATAAATGAAGCAACATTCTGCAAGTACATCTATTACAACCTTAAATTAGTCAAACATAAGGTAGCATGCAAGGAGAGTACAGACCAGGAGGTGTTGCAAATCAGAACGCTATAGAAACGGCCACAGATTGCAAATCATAAATTCCACTTTCCAGAAGTTCCATTATATGTAGATACCAGAAGGCAAATAAAAGCATACTTAAAGATAGTGTTGGCAACATCTCTTTGAAAAAAAAAAAAAAAGATGAAAATGGTATGATTTCATAGCACTAAACTCAAACAAGTGGTAATACATAGTATCAGCCCAAAAATTTTTCAAAGAGCTGAGTAACAGCTGAATAACAGCTGAATTGGAACTATTTGGACATTTTTGAAAAAATAAAAGATGTGGTACCCTTGATCACAGCATTAGAGACAATTTTCTCAATTCCTACTGAAGCCTCAGTGAACTCTTAGATGGCCTGAATGACAATACCACATCTATATGAAGCCTGAAAAAAGTTCTGCAGGGCTTCCCAACTGGGGGTGGTGGGGGGGTGATTTTGTTCTCCCAGGGGCATTTGGCAATGTCTGGAGACATTTTTGGTTGTCCCAGTTTGGGGAGATGAAGATGCTACTGACGTCCACTGAGTAGAGGACAGGGATACTACAAATGCTCCCCCAAGCACAGGACAGACCCCACAGCAAAGAACGATCAGCCCCAAATGTCAGGAGCAATGAGACTGAGAAACCCACGCTGGAGTTAGCCAGCCTGTTTTTTGGTTGCAAGAGCTTGAGGGAGCTTTTAGCCTCTCTGAGCCTTGGTTCTACCATCTATCAAATAAGGGAGAATCCCAGGACCTAACTTCCAGGTTGTTGAGAGATTATGAAGAGATATTCATCACCATCATCACTTCCATTCAACAGGCTCTTGTTATGCCTTGGGCACTGTGCCAAGAGTCTGCATGTGCATTATTTGATTTAATGTTTGTAACAACCCTATCGGGGAGGTAGCACGGCCAAGGTCCCACCTGAAAGGGATGCAGGCTAGAGCCCCAGCAGCCTATGCCTTGACCTCTTCATCCTCGCTACCCACAGTGCGGTCTACAGGCCTGCAGCGTCAGCCTCACCTGGGAGCCTGCTAGGAATGCAGAATCCTGGGCCCTGTCCCAGGCCTACTGAGAGCAAATCTGCCTGTGAGCCAGATCTCCAAGTGATTTATGTGCCTGTTAGGGTTTTAGAAACCATTTGCTAAGGTCTGCAGCTGACCCTTAAGTAAATACAAAATAAATATGAATGATTTGTATTGTCATCACTGTAGCTTATGGAGAGATCTACTAGGATAAAATTCAGACTCGGCATCGTAACACACGTGGATGTGATAATGACTCCCCAAGGGCATAGGGTCTGCCATGCCTTTTACAGAGTCTCTCTCCATACAGATAAAGACCTGGCTGTCAAATAGGAAGAGCCAGGACCCCACACCAGCTCTTCTGCTTCCTCAGTCCCTCCTCCTCCTGCAGCACCCTGTCCTCTCCAGTAGCTTATCTATTTCACACTATGGTGTAAATGGCTTATCTATTTCACACTACGGTGTAAATGACTTATCTATTTCACACTACGGTGTAAATGACTCGGGGTTTGTGAGGCCTCTCCCAGGGATAGTTGCAAAGCTCAAGCCGTGCTTTCTCCCACTGTTTGATGAAAGAATCGAGATCTTTATTGCCAAACCTCAAGTAATGGGCAGTGCCATTTCAGTGCACAGGAAGGTGACATCACAAAGCATTCTTTATCTCTTTAAAATTTCCTACCTTATTATACAAGTCATGCATGAGTACATCCTCAGGATAAAATATTCAAGTTATACACAAGTACATAGGGTACAAAGCAAAAGTCCCTTTCATCAGAGAGGCGCTGAAGGTTTCAAAGCAGAGACTCCTGACTTTGGATCTCAGCTCCAACCCTTACTAGATGTGTGTCTTTGGACAACTTACTTAACCTCTCTGTGACTCAGTTTCCTCATCCGTACCTCAAATATCTGTTTAAGGATTAAATGTAATAAGGCCTTTAAAATGCTTAGCTTTGAGCCTGCACACAATGGGAATTAGCAATGTTTTCACACCCTACTCTTGTCCCCAAAGGTAAGTCCTATTCGCAGCTTGGCATGAAGACTTGGAGACCCTCTGCTATGCATTCACTTATATAGGTACCCAACAAGCACAAGTGCACATTTAGTATAAAGATGATCACAGCAGACCTTAGTTCTACAGCTCGCTTGCTTTAGAGTTCACCTGAGTTGTGGGGATATTTTAATGCCCAATCACACAGATGTATCTCTTGTTCTAACAGCTCTGTACGTCTATCCTTGGGATAGAGGCACAATGACAGATTGAAAAATTCCCCCATTGTGGACATTTAAGTTTCCACCATCTACCCACTGAAAGTCGACCGTACGTGCAAAGGCAGCCAAGCTCGAGCATGTCAGACGGAGGAAGCTGAGCAGCCAGGAAGTGGAGCCAGGCGGAGGATGCTGTCATCAGAGCCTCTGCCAAGGACGGGAAGGATGACGACAATCTGGGGCACACTCAAAATAAATAATTGTCCTTAACCCTCTCAAAATTGGGAAGCACATCCTTAGTCACCGGCTTCCTGTCACAGCTGGGTGCTGTGCCCTCACACCGCCCACTGCAAGGCTGTGCCCAGGCTCCCAGGTTCACAGCCAACAAGGGCACCTGCCCGGGATGATTCCTCTGCCCCAAGTGCTTTCCTCCAGCAAAGGGGCCAAATACAAGCAGTTAGTTACTCTGGCCATAAAGGACCTAAAAAATGACCCAGAAGAGCTGTTTCGTGACTTGGGTAGTATCAAAACCTTGAAATCTTACCCAGAATGCTAATCTATAAAGCAGATCAAAGGGAGGGCCCTGGTGGAACCAAGCTGGTGTTCAAACGGGGAGATAAAGAGCCTCATCTTTTCCCCTGAGACTCCCAGGGTCCTCCAGAATACAGGTGACAACCCACTAATCTATCTGGTCCAGTGGCTGGAGCTCATGGAGAGGAAGTTACTCACCAAAGAACCACAGTGATTAAGTAGCAGAGCCCAGGGAAGGACTCTGGTCCCCTGACCCCTGACTCCCAGGCTACCGCACTTTCTGTGAACTTCTACAGCATGTGCTTATTTAGACTAAGGTGTGAATGACTGTGTCATTCAGAGATGATTATGTCTTCAGAGACACTTTCCATTAGAGCCACAGCTCTCCACCCCAGGTAGGTACGGCCCAAGTGTAACTCACAAGATAAACAACTCAGAACTTCCTGGGCTGGGGGTGTGTTTCTCTGAGAGGTCCGAATGTGGAAAGATAAAATAACAACCGAGAAAAAAACTATAAAAACTGCTTTGATATTTTAAAAATGAACTGAAAATGAAACCAAATAAGAAATTCACCTGAACTTTTATGATTAAATTTTGGACTTCAATTCAATGCGGTCCTTGTCTAAGTGCCTTGAGACGAAGCACCCGCGTGGCCCTGGCCCTGGCTCCTGACAGCATGAGGTCCGTCTCTTCTGCTGTTCATACATTAGGTTGGCGCAGAAGTTACTGCAGTGTTTGCCATGACTTTTAATGCCAAAAACCGCAATTACTTTTGTGCCAACCTAATACGTTGGGGGAAAACTGTGAGGGGTCCTGAGCCCAAGGAATGACTTCTTAATGCAAAGATTATTGGCAGCAGAGTAAGTGAAAGGTTTTCAGTGGATGAAAGGTCATCCCAAGTCCTTGAAATCTCTGTGTATGCAGTCTACTCTGCCTAATCCATAATCATAAAATGAGCATTTATTGTGCAAACATTTATGAAGTACGTACTGTATGCCCAGCACTATGCTAATCACTTTACAAGGATGAGAGGGGCATTAGCATTACCTCCCATTCTACAGATGACAAAACTGAGGCTCAGGAAACATAAGTCATGGGAATATCCGAGTCCATCGGTGATAGGAACAGGATCCAGAAACTCTTCCTTTCCAGCAGTGTGACCAACCATCCCAGTTTACCCAGGGCCATTCTCGTGTTAACACGGAAAGTAACACATCCCAGGAAGCCTGCATTCCCAGGTATAACTGGGACAACTGGCTGCCGTAGCGGAGGGTCTGCTGAGGCTATTCAGAGAACAAAAATAGTTAATACTGATGCTTAAGCTCCCGGAGTGTTGGAACGGAGGCTAACTCCCCGATCCTGGGCGGGCCATGTGGAGTGGAAACGAGGACCGCAAGTCTGGACGCAAGTGTTGGAGAATGAGGGTCCAACTGGGTGGCCAGCAAAGGCAGCACATCTCTGACACACGCCTTTGAGTTGTTTGGATGGGGGTGACCCAACAGTCCTACACCCCAGGAGCTCCCTCAATCCCAGATAAACCAGAACAGCTGATGACCCTACTTCCCAACGAGAAGCTGTTGCTGAATATTCCAGAAAACACACACACCTTCAACAACTGCAGGCTCCGTATGTCTGTCTACTTATTTGCTTTCTATTCACCCCCCCGCCTTTTCCCTCAAACTGGCAGGCAGTGCAATGCTGTGCTGTTGTCTTGCTCTCTCCATGAACGACTACAGAAAGAAAAAAATAAAATGGAAAAGGTCATTGTGCTTTAAAAGGAGCCTTTAAAAAAATAAAAGAAAGAAAAGAAAATTACCTGAATAGGCTCCTATTAGTGGGAAGTGAGAAAAGGTTTCAAATGGAAAACTGTTCTCAAGAGAAAGCACATGTTGACCCTGTGATTGTGTTTTACACTTGTGTTGAAAATGTTCTCGCAATGCTTCAGAAGGCTTTTTTGCATATTTATTTTCCATACCCTGATGAGAGGTACAGTTCGGAGCACTTGTTGACAAGTGTGGAGACAGACGTTCTGCCTTACAGGCTCCCTCTCTCCTGGGCTGCACGCCTTCCCCTGGGACCTCGAGATCCACATTCAACTTCTGTCTCTGCCTCCACCTCCTCTCTCTCTCTCTCCCTCGCCCCAATCTCTTCTCTTCTCTTTCTCTTCCCTTTCCTTTCCTTCCTTTCCCTCCTCCTCCCTCTCCTCCCTCCTTTTTCCTCCCCGCCCACATCCATACCAGCCTTTGACCTACTCCTTCTCACCAAGCTCACTCAAGCTCAGCCTTTGCACTTTCTGTTCCCTCTGCTCGAACACCTTTCCCTTTGTGATTTGCCTGGTCAACTCCTTCTCACCCCTTGTGTCTCAGCTTGCATGACCCCATCTCAAGGGGACTTTCTTGAACTCCCCATGAAAAATAGTTCCATTCTCCGACAACCCCTCCACATTCTGCAGCTTCCTTCAAAGCACTTACCCTACTCCTTGTAGCCCCTTCCTGGACATATTTGCTGTGCATGGAGGAGGCAGACGTCACGTCTGTCTATTTGCACTTGTATCTCCAAGGCCTATCCCCATGCCTGGCAGATATACAGCAGGTGCTCAACCAGTGCTTTCAACTGCATGACTAAGCCAATGACTCCCACACACTTGACTGACAACTCTCTGGATGGTTTCCGGTTCCTCGGTTTGGGCTCCCCCAGAAGTGGATCCTGAGATGAAGATTTAAGCGCAGGTAGTTTACTTAGGAGCTGAGCCCCTGAGTGCGGAAGAGACTTGGGGAAGGGAGGAAAGCCGATGCAGGGTGTGCTATGAAGAGACCGCCAATGCAGGCAACAGGGGCCCCATCCTAGGGGCCACTCGGAGATGACGCAGCACCTGTTCCCCCTGCCATGGGGCAACATCACCGGCTGAGGCTGCTACTAGGGACTTTATCCCTGACACCTCTGGTCTACCCCAAGCTTGGAAGAAAAGAAAGTCCTCAGCAGAGAGTCATGGGTGCTGTCAAAGGACCCCACTAGAATGGACCAAGACGATAAGTACCAAGGGGACAAGAACGGATGGTACCGCAGCATCTGCCACACCTGGTGACCACAGCCAGCAACTGCACCAGCGTCCTGGCAGCCCTTACCCTGCTGAAAATGTCTCCCGGCAACACTGGCTGTGTGGGCCACCCCTTCCTTCTTCAACTGTCTCCCCTCCTGCCTTTTCCGACTCTCCCACTGCCCTGTGTGCTGATTCCTGGTCTCCATCCCTAACCCTTCTCCTGTTCTCCTCAGTGAGCAGCGTCCCCACCCACCGCCCCTTCCCCTGGGAAACACAACAGTAGGTGAATCCCAGCCTCGGGATCCCCTCACCTGAGCTCCTGTCCCAACAGACAACCACCTGCTGGAATAACGGCAACAACAGTCACAACTGAGGGTAGGACTCAGCAGTACTGGGGTGTCAGAGCTACCTGCATGCTCTCAGAATGCACCGCCTGGGCTCCAGCATGGCCTCCAGCCCTCACTAGCTGTGAACTTGGACAGATTACTAACTTGCTTTTTTTTTTCTTTTGAGACAGAGTCACGCTCTGTCACCCAGGCTGGAATGCAATGGCACAATTTCAGCTCACATCAACCTCTGCCTCCCAGGTTCAAGCGATTCTTCTGCCTCAGCCTCCCAGATAGCTTGAACTACAGGCGCCCACCACCACGCCCGGCTAATTTTTGGATTTTTTTAGCAGAGACAGAGTTTTGCCACGTTGGCCAGGCTGGTCTCAAACTCCTGATCTCAAGTGATCTACCCCTCTCAGCCTCCCAAAGTGCTGGGATTACAGGCATGAGCCACCGCACACGGCCAGATTACTAACGATCTTAAAACTGCTGATAAAGAAAGTCTTATCGCAAAGGGCACTTATGAGTCTTCAGCTAGTTTAACACCAGTACATTAAAGTGCTAAGCACGGCGCCGGGATGAGCAAAGCGCAGCGGGCAGGCCAAATCCAGCCTACCACCACCAAAGATGTTTCCCATTTGGTTCTCCACAGAGAACATTTGGTAACCCCCGGCACGGTTGGTGCTGCATAAATATTGGATATGACAACATTAGTGTTAGCGTCCGCGTTAGTATCAGTGTCCATATTCACACAGAATGTGGGACTCGTTACCCCATTTTCCAGATGAGAGATCTCCATGTACATACCTCACAGTCCTCTCCTTCCCCTGTTCCCTGGCCCTCCCCATAGAACACCCCCGACTTATCACCGTCACTAATCCAGACTCTCAGGCTGGGATCTTCAGAGCCCTCCAGGATGCCATTTCTTCCCACAAGCCCTGGAGATTCAGCCTCCATGCCCCTTAGCTGTAGCCACACTTGCCTTTCCAACCTCACTGTCCTCTTCATTCCCCTCCCTGGACCAGTTTTCCCCATGGTGGGTTCCCTAGAATGTGGATCCCTGGGAAAGAGCTTCCATGGTCAATTGATTTTAGAAAATATCACATGTCATCTGCCCCTCTCCAAGAGTCACAATAACCATTAAAATGCTAAAGGCTCTGAGAAGTCCCTCAAAGAGATGTGTTAACTCTATGTAACCCAGCATTCAGCAAACCCGCGCAGCATTTTTTGTTTGTTTGTTTTGTCACTTAAAATCTGTTTCTACCACGGGACACAGATTGGGAGCTACTGCCTGTGTCTGGCACAATGGTTGCCTCTCTGGAATCCCAGACAGACCAGTCTCTCGTCCCTTTCACCTATCCCAGGAATTTATAAACATTTTCCATAGAAGGCTGGATAGTAAATACATTAAACCTTGTGGGCCAAGCGGCAAAACTGAGTATATTATACAGGTACTTACGTGATAAGACAGAAAACAAATTTCTATCAACATTTTATTGGTAGAATTCAAAACTTCATTTGTGGGCAGAGAAATCTGAATTTTATGTCGTTTTCACACCTCACAAAACAGCCTTCTTCTTTTCATGCTTTTAGTCAATTCTTTAATAACAAAAAAAAATAAAAGTAAAAAAACACAGATAAATCACATCTTCTACAACCCAGCTCTGATCACCTCTGTGTTAAAACATGTTCAAAGACTACGCTCTCTCCCCAGCGGACAAAGCCCAAGCTCATCCCCCAACCATTCAAACCCTATCAGCCACACCTGCTGTCCATCTATAATTCCACCCCACTCTCCCCTTCCATTCCCTGTGATACATTCAGAGAAAACTGCTCCCTGCTCCCATATACATTCATCCTTTTCTGTTCTTGTGTCTTTTCTCATAGGGCTCCCTCCTCCTGGAATTCCTCTCCACAATCTCCACACATCCAAACTTAAGGACTAACTCAAGGGCCACCTCCTCCAGGAAGCTTTCCCTGATCTCCTCAGGGAGAGCTTCTATCTCCTTCCTCCAAACTTCCAGGCCTCTTTATCTCAATATCACATGCAGCACTTGTATTAGTTCATTCTTGCATTGCTATAAAGAATTACCTGAAACTGACCAGCCAGGTACAATGGCTCATGCCTATAATTCCAGCACTTTGGGAGGCCAAGGTGGATGGATCACCTGAGCTCAGGAATTCAAGACTAGCCTGGCAAAACATGGTGAAACCCTGTCTTTACAAAAATACAAAAATTAGCCAGGTGTGGTAGTAGGTGCCTGTAATCCCAGCTACTCCAGAGGCTGAGGCAGGAGAATCGCTTGAACCCGGAAGGTGAGGGTTGCAGCGAGCTGACATCGCATCACTGTACTCCAGCCTAGGTGACAGGAGTGAGACTCCGTCTCAAACTGGGTAATGTATAAAGAAAAGAAGTTTGGCCAGGCACAGTGGCTCACGCCTGTAATCCCAAAATTTTGAAAGGCCAAGCCAGGTGGATCACTTGAGGTCAGGAGTTCAAGACCAGCCTGACCAATATGATGAAACCCCATCTCCACTAAAAGTATAAAAATTAGCCAAGTGTGGTAGCAGGTGACCGTAATCCCAACTACTCGGGAGGCTAAGACAGGAGAATCGCTTGAACCCAGGAGGCGGAGATTGCAGTGAGCCGAGATAGCGCCACTGCACTACAGCCTGGGCAAAAGAGAGAGACTCCATCTGAAAGAAAAAAAAGAAGTTTAATTGACTCACAGTTCTGCAGGCTATACAGGAAGTAGCACTGAGAAGGCCTCACGAAACTTACAATTGGGATGGAAGGCGAAGGAGAAACAGGCGCCTCTTACATGACTGGAAGAGGAGGAAGAGAAAGTGAAGGGAGAGGTTGCTACACACTTTTAAACAACCAGATGTGGGAACTCACTCATTATCACAAGAAGAGCAAGGGGGAAATCCACCAGGGAAATCCCATGATCCAATCACCTCCAACATCGGGGATTATAATTCGACATGAAATTTGGGTGGGGACACAAATCCAAACCACACCACCACTGGCCCCCATCTACCTAAAACTGGGGCCTATATCTTTCTGACCCAGTAACATGACATCTAGAAGCTGTGAAAACAAGCTCCCATGAGGAATGCTGCAGCAGCTGTGTGTCTCAATGGGCGATGGTTCTGCTGAGAAAATCCATTTCACGTCCTCCTCCTCCCCACTCCATCCTTTCCACACTGCCTCCTGTGGGTCGCCACCAGTCCATTCCACATCCTCCTCCTCCCTACTCCATCCTTTCCACACTGCCTCCTGTGGGTCACCACCAGTCCATTCCACATCCTCCACCTCCCCACTCCATCCTTTCCACACTGCCTCTGGGTACCCACCAGTCCATTCCACATCCTCCTCCTCCCCACTCCATCCTTTCCACACTGCCTCCTGTGGGTCCCCACCAGTTTCAGAAGTGAGAAGAGCTGATATCAAGATGTGAAAGCTATCTCTTTAAATTCTGAAAGAACTTGGAGGTTGAGATGGAGAAGATGAGCCAGAAGTTAGCCTGTGTCTGGAAAGGTCCTCACCTGGTGTCTCTTCTCCCCATCTTCAGAAGAACAAGAGAAGCTGAAGTCATGCTAACATGCAGAGTGTGTTTTGATTCAAAAAGGATCATGAGATGGTATTGTGTGGGTCAACGCGACCCAGTGTGAACAATGTTCTCATTTACCAATCTCATCTCCTTATTTGCAATCAAACTAATAACGGTTTATCTCAATCTCAGGGGAAACGAACCACATAGACATGCAGCAGACTTGGAAGAAACAGCTCCCTGCAAAGCCAATTCTGTTCTGATGGACAGGATTGGAGAAAGCTGTCACCATAGTAGAGAGACCTGAGCCGTGTTCCCCACAGGCGCAGTCAGCATCACCTTCACGGCTAAACCACCCCCATTCTCAGCAGAAGTGTGGGCCAACCTGTGGGCCACAGATGGAGGAATCAGAGTCTTAGAGGTTAAGCATTTCTTTTTTTTTTTTTTCTTATTTACTTATTTTTAACGGTCAAATAAATATTGTACATATATGAGACTGGGTCATTTCCATCTTCTCTGTTCTATTCACACACCCAATACACAGACCTCACTCCCACCACCATCTTTAATGGAGGGAGAAGGGCACAGGTAATGAAGAGGATTTCATTGGGTTCACCCATGTGGACGGACTCCGGGAACACTGAGATCAGGTTCTGCAATTTGTTGCGGTGGACCCACGAAACCCTTCCGAGACAGAACATCATCCCAGCTGGCCTCAGCTGCCTCCTGCCTAAAGCATAAGATCTTGGCCTAACGGCCCTTCAAAGGCAGTTCAAGAATCCCTTCACGATCCTTCATCTTAGGGCTTGTTAGACCCACTGGCCTGCAGAGGAAATAGACGAAGCTGGCATGGATATCTTTCCTTTTGCTCTCACAAAATCATAAGCATCTTGGCTGGGCGCAGTGGCTCAAGCCCGTAATCCCAGCACTTTGGGAGGCCGAGACGGGTGGATCACGAGGTCAGGAGATCGAGACCATCCTGGCTAACCCAGTGAAACCCTGTCTCTACTAAAAAATACAAAAAAAAAAAAACTAGCTGGGCGAGGTGGCGGGCGCCTGTAGTCCCAGCTACTCGGGAGACTAAGGCAGGAGAATGGCGTAAACCCAGGAGGCAGAGCTTGCAGTGAGCTGAGATCCGGCCACTGCACTCCAGCCTGGGCAACAGAGTGAGACTCCATCTCAAAACAAAAAAAAAAAAATCATAAGCATCTTAAAAGAGGTTTACCCCACTTATGAGGACAGCTCTCTGTGCCACTTCAACCATTAAAACGTGGTGTGAAAAAAAAAGCCACACTGCTGGGTTGAAGGTAGGAAGGAAAGACTGCTAGTCACAAACCTCCCGTTTACTCGGAAGGGCGTTGCAGAGGCCAAGTAACCATGGATTAAACACAGGAGAAGTTTCTTTCTCCCTCAGGCAGGAGCATGGGTATCTGCAGCTCAGGGCCAAGGTGTCCCAGGGCCCAGGGACCATCTCTGGAAACCCCGGCCACCCTCACCACACATCCAGCAGGGCTCATTACCAGCCTTTATTCCCTCAAAATGTGGGAAAAGGAGAAGTGCATGAATTGCCCCTGCACCACTCAGAAATGTACACATCACCAGCTCACACGTCCCAGACGAGGATTTAGCTCATAAGCACTCGCTACAAGGGAGGCAGATACAGCAGTCTGCTAGGGCTGCCATAACAAAATGTCACAGGTGGGGTGGCTTAAGCAATAGAGATTTGTTTTGCACAGTCCTGGAGGCTGGAAGTCCAAGACCAAAGTGTTGGCAGGATGGGTTTCTCCTGAGGCCTCTCCTGGACTTGCAGGTACCCATCTTCTCCCTGTATCCTCACAGGGTCTTCCCTCTGTTCTCCAGCACCCCTGGCATCGCTCTGTGCACCCCATCTTCCCTTCTTATCAGAACACCAGTCAGATTGTACAAGGGCCCCTCCTAAGGGACTCATTTTAACCTAACGCCCTCTTTAAAACCACATTCTGGCCGGGCATGGCGGCTCACGCTTGTAATCCCAGTACTTTGGGAGGCCAAGGTGGGCAGATCACCTGAGGTCACGAGTTCGAGACCAGCCTGACCAATACAGCAAAACCCCATCTCTATTAAAACTACAAAAATTAGCCGGGCGTAGTGGCACACCTGCAGTCCCAGCTACTCGGGAGGCTGAGGCAGGAGAATCGCTTGAACCTGGGAGGCACAAGTTGCAGTGAACGAAAATCACGCCACCACTCTCCAGCCTGGCGAAAGAGCAACATTCCATCTAAAAAAATAAAAAATAAAATCCTGAGGTCCTGGGGGTTAGGGCCTCAACGTGTGAACTTGGGAAGCGGACATCACTCAGTTCATAACAACAGGGACACATAGTCTTGATCCTGGGGAGTCATGTGCCTGCTAAAAATTGGGGGATGGTGGGTGGAACTGCTGACAATGAGGAAAGGAAGAGGCCGGATGCGGTGGCTCACACCTATAATCCAAGCACTCTGGGAGGCCAAGGTGGGAGAATCATTAGAGTCTAGGTATTCAAGATGAGCCTGGGCAACACAGAGACTGTCTCTACAAAACATTAAAAAAAAAAAAAATAGCTGGGTGAAGTAGCACATACCTGTGACCCCAGCTACGTGGGAGGATGAGGCAGGAGGATCACTCCAGACCAGGAATTAGAGGCTACGCTGAGCTGAGATGACACTGCTGCATTCCATCCTGGGTGACAGAGTGAGACCCTGTCTGACATAAAATAATAATAATATTTTAAAAAGCCAAAAAACAAAAAGAGAAGGAGACTGGATCAGGGGAACAATTAACTATCTTTGCCCTAGACAGTGTCCTATCCTGGTTCGTAGCATCCACAGCTCATAGCATCTGGCACCAGGGAGGAAGTCAAACAGCTGATGGTCTAAAGAAGGGAAGAGAACACAAAACTCATGGAGATGCCGCCTAGATCTCATGCTTGGGGGCTCGTCTGGTGTAAGTCTGTTGTGCTTTCAATGCCAAGAACACAGCTGGCCCATCATTGGGTCCTGCAGAACAGAAGCCTGTGGGGTGTTAGGAGAGAAGTTTCCAGAGTAGGCAGGAGTAAGCTTTGCAACTCCAAAAAGAGACTGAACATGCACAAGAGCAGGTATTTCTGTCCAGTTTGTTCCCTGATGCATTCTGTCATGGAGAATGGTGCCCAGCACGTAGTAGGTACTCAATTAATGGCATGGACGCAGACAAGGAAGCTCAGAGGAGGAACTTCATCTCCATCCAGGGCAGTACTGGCAGGAAACCACTCTTTTTTTTTTTTTTTTTTGAGACGGAGTCTCGCTCTGTCGCCCAGGCTGGAGTGCAGTGGCCGGATCTCAGCTCACTGCAAGCTCCGCCTCCCAGGTTTACGCCATTCTCCTGCCTCAGCCTCCCGAGTAGCTGGGACTACAGGCGCCCGCCACCTCGCCCGGCTAGTTTTTTCTATTTTTTAGTAGAGACGGGGTTTCACTGGGTTAGCCAGGATGGTCTCGATCTGCTGACCTCGTGATCCGCCCAAAGTGCTGGGATTACAGGCTTGAGCCACCGCGCCCGGCGGAAACCACTCTTAAGTCATCCCTCCCCACGACCCCATCATGCTGTGTTTTCCTAACATTCTCAGCCATCTATAGGTTGGTGCAAAAGTAATTGGGGTTTTTGTCGCTAAAAGTAATGGCAAAACCGCAATTACTTTTGTACCAACCTAATATATTTCATTATTTTAAATGACAGCATCTAGAAGCAGGGCCTGCGTTCCTAATGAGTAGGGCAGGTGAGGTATACGGGAAGGGAAAAGGTGGCTTCAGCCACACAAGGGATCCTGACTGAGACCCACCTTTGAAAGCAGGTGTGCTTTGGAAATATGTTTAGTGTTTATAAATGGCCCAGAAGCAGGTTCACCCAGCACAGCAGAGGAAGCAACTCGGCCGGTGCTCAGGAGCACGTGGGGCATGGTGCTGAGCTCTCCCATACCTGCTTCCCCACTGTAAAGTGGGAGGATCGCAGCATGTACCACAGAGAATGTCCTCAGCATTAAATTAGGTGATGCCTGAAAGCATCAAAGCGCAGTGCCTGACACTGAGCAGGTCCTCTGCAAATGCCAGCGACTGGGAGAAAGAAGTCTGCGTCTGTCAGTGCTGGTCCCCGGCTATTCCAAGGGCCTTAGAGACGTCATGAGGATGAAGATGGCTAGGGCACAGGTAGAAATGTTACTCATTTTACATTTTAACAGACTGTGGGACAGGTGCGGTGGCTCGCGCCTGTAATGCCAGCACTTTGGGAGACGAAGGTGAGTAGATCACTTGAGGTCAGGAGTTCAAGGCCAGCCCGGCCAGCATGGTAAAACCCAGTCTCTACTAAAAATACAAAAATGAGCCAGGCATGGTGGCACATGCCTGTAATCCCAGCTACTTGGGAGGCTGAGACAGGAGAACTGTTTGAAGCCGGGGGCAGAGGCTGCAGTGAGCCAAGATGGTGCCATTGTACTCCAGCCTGGGCAACAGAGAAAGACTCGTCTCAAAACAAACAGACAAAACCGCTGTGGTCTTCATTTCTTCAATGCTTTTGAAAATAATGCCAAGAGCATGAGCTAAAGTTAGAATATAAGAATTGAGGAGGGAGACCCACAGAAACCTCCTAACTCATATCACATAAAAAGCGGGATGCACTTCCAGAGAGGGGCCTCTCTCGACAACAGCCAGCCATGCTTGAAGGCCTCAGAATAAACAAGGAGACCCCAGAAGACCCTGGGTTAGAGTTAAAGGGAAAACATCAACGCTGAGGCCCCCTGCACACAGAGGTCACCATGAAACCATGTCACTAAAGGCCAACCCTTCCTGCCCCCTGAAAGGCCAGAATTTTTTAAAAGGATGGCCTTTGAGCTTTTGTTTCTTAAAGAGCTTGGAAATGTGCATAACAGCAACAGTTTTAAGAAACCATGTACTGCAGCTTGTTAAATCATTGGAAATCAAATCTAAGTAAGAGTTGCAGAATTAGATTACCCAATATGAAGGAAACATACTTTCATCTCAAGTTCCTCTAAATAGATGTTATTTTCCCTTGCTGTAAAGGTAGGCTATTTTCCTTATTATTCTTTACTCAAGAAAAACAAGGAAGTGGGAGGGCGGGAGACGAAAACCCACATCGGTTAGGTGCCCCAACGCTGCAGAGCAATTCTAATCAGCATTAACATTGCAGTAGCCCAGGAAAAAGAACTGGGAGGTTTCATCGTACAGGAACAAAACTGAGAGATGAAAATGCAGTCGCAAGCGTAAAAAAAGTTATTATGAAATCTGTTCAAGCCTCATGCTTCTCCAATGATTCAAGATAATCACATGAGCAGCTTCAAACATTATGCATTGACATCATTCAAACAGATAGCTCCCAGAGGTTGGATATGAGATCAGGGAATTACCATTCATCATACGTTTATGACAAATCTAATGGCCTGAACTGATTTGTGACTGGTTAAAGCTCATGTGGGTCTCTCCAACTATGGCTACCTTGCTACTTAATGATCCTCCTTGCTTAAGAAGAACCCCCATGGAACCCATAACGTCTCATTGGAATAAGGAACGGGAAACTCCTCACAACCCAAGGTCAAGTGCCTAAGGTGTGGATCTTCTCAAAGTCCAGAGTCCTGTCATTCAAACAGCAAATACAGAACCGTCCTCTTGCTGGAGGTTAACTCCAGCAAACAGACAGACAGACTCAGGTTTAAGAATCTACTGTGCTACTTTCTGGATGTGGAACCATGAGCAAGGCATCTCCCCTCCTCATGCCCTGTCTCATTTTTAATATCAAGATTATAATGGCCTCTACTTCTTAGGGCAGTTATGAGGATTAAGTGAAATCATATATATAAAGTATTGAGCACGATTCTTGGCACAGAGCAGGCATTTAATAAATGTTAGCTAGAACCGCTGTTACGCCCAGTACCGATAAGATAATGAAGTTAACAGTCTCCACGGGAAGGGTTTGTAAGAACATAACAATCCAAAGACAGTAATGGCGCCACTCTGGGCTCCTCCTTCCCCGTTACCCACGTGGCAGATACAGTGGGAGCCCATATCCCCTCCAGCCAACTCGGCTGTCACCTGCAGCTTGGAGAGACAGTTCCCTCCCACATCAATGGGTCCCTTATTTAAGCACCTGTGTCTCTGCACCTAGGAGTTTCCTGCAGCCATGGGAATCTGCTCAGCCTGTGTTCTGGGCAGGTCAGGAGTTGCAGAGTGACCAACCACACCACCGGTTTCTAACACTGCACACGCAAGACACCCACTTGTGCGCAGAAAGTGTCTTCCTTTAGGCTTGTAACTCCCTTCACATGAAAGATTAACGAGGGAAATCGTTGTATTCTGCATAAAAACTAGATCAAATTTCTACACAAAATCATTTATCTAAAAATTTAAGTTTTCAAATAAAAATTAAAATGCATTTCTGACATGCAAAATAAATTTTAAAAATTTTACAAAATCACCTGATGTCAGCACCACCTTTGTTTTTCTGTATTAAGTCAATAGAAACTGTGCTACTTTATTAAAACAGAGTTTTATTTCGCATGTATATTTTTGTCTCTCCATCATTTCCATGTCTGACCACTGCTACTACTACGTCTTATCATAACATTCCATTCATACTTAAAACCAAGCAAAGGGTGAAGTTCCATCCTTAACAACTAAACAGGCATTTTGGACAACACATTCTTGGCAATGAAACCTGGACAACATTTATCAAACATGATAGGAAAATTTATCACTCTGCATTATAAAAAGGACAGCCAGATATCAACTGTTACAGAAATGAAATAGATGGAAAATTTTTAACAAATTTTTCTTAAAGAGACTGCCAGAGATCTGGAATAGCCTCCTGGTCAGTCATCTGGAAGCAATTCTTCACATAATTGATGAACTTGGCTACCACTTTGGGAAGAAAACCACCTTTTTCTATATTTCCTTGCATTTTTGCTCTAACATCTTCTACAGAACTAGGTCCTTTTGGTGTTTTAGGAGGTTTTTTCCTGTTTTTTGAAGGATTCTTGTCCTTTTGATCTTGGTGTTGATCATGGTTTTGAGTCTTTTCCATTCTGATATGACTTGTGTGCATTTTTGGCTGGAGTGTCTCATATAGATTTCTTCATTGGTGCTTTTTCTTCAGTTTCCTCATTATCAAAATCACCATCATCATCATCATCAAAATCATCAACATCTTCATCATCATCTTCATCATCATGACTAGCATCATCTTCGTCGGCAGCAAGTTTTACTTTTTTCTGTGGAACCTTGCTACCACTTCCAGGGGCAGCCTGTTTTCCGGATATACTTAAGAGTTGGTTTCACATCCTTGTCTTCATCTTGTGACTCTGCATCTTCCTCCATAGCTACAAAGTGCTGTCCACGAGCATGCACTGTCCCTGAACCGCACTTCAACTGTAAGATCACCGGTGGCATGATTTCAAAGCCCCCATTGGCTGTACAGGCATTTACAAAGTTGCCAGTATTACTTTAACTGGACTGCCTTCATAATTCATTGCCTCTGCTTCAACAACATGCAATTCATCCTTTGCCCCAGCCCCTAAACCAACCATTCTTAAAGATAACTGGTACTCTTTTTCATCATTATCCACCCTGAAGTGATAACCTTTGTCAGCCTTGAGTTCACAACTGAAAAGATAGTTCTAGGGCCTCAGGGGGCTCATGGCCATGACCACCGAATCTTCCATTGGGTGGTAGCATGCACTTAGGTGGGAGAGAAGGCGGATAGAGATAAATGACCACTGCTCAAGAGAACAGCCATGCAGGATGGAATCACACCAGGGAAAGCTCTTTTTATTTTTATTTACTTATTTATTAAGACAGGGTCTCACTCTGTCACCCAGGCTGGAGTGCAGTGGCACCATCTTGGCTCACTGCAACCTCCACCTCCTGGGTTCAAGCGATTCTCCTGCCTCAGCCTCCCAACTAGCTGGGACTACAGGAACACGGCACCGTGCCCAGCTAATTTTTGTATTTTTAGTAGAGACAGGGGTTTCACCAGGTTGACCAGGCTGGTTTCAAACTCCTGGCCTCACGAGATCCTCCCAACTCGGCCTCCCAAAGTGCTGGGATTACAGGTGTGAGCCACTGTCTGTGCCTGGGCAGTACCACTTTTCTTAATGCCAGGATCTTTAGACTTTATGTGTTGGGCGGTGTGTGACATAGAGAGGACGTGTGGCTGCATAAGTGTTTGCTCATTTTTCAAGAGAATCTATGCTCCAAGTTGATCAACATTAAATTTTGTGCATTCAGTGTGACACCTCCCAGAACGACCCTCAACCAGTGGGAAATGGGAACAGGCAGAGCTCCGGGAAGCGGTAGTTAGGGATGTTCTGGGCCAACCGCTGGAGTCTACCAGCAGGCCTGGGTGCCAGCTGCCCACAGCAGTAAGCAGCTCATTGAAAGACCCTTCATCTCTTCCCCACTCCCTCCCTGTGGGATCACCTCAAATAAATCTCTTGCATTCAAATCCATGTCTCGGAGTCTGCTTCTTGAAGAACCCAAACTACTGCAACCTAGATAAGGCCTCCTCCTCCTCCTCAGCACACTTTCTGCTTCTGAGGTGACCCTACTGTCCAGCATGACATCATGGAAGGAGCCCAAGCAGGGGCATTTCACAGATGGGGTTCAAATCCCAACTCTGCCCTTACTAATTGTGTCATCGAGCCAAGCCGCATTGCTGGTCCCCCATTTCCCCATCTTTAAAGCAGCACCTGCATTACAAGGATGTGATGAGGAGTCTGCCACAGAACCAGCTCAACCCTTGTTCTGTTCACTAGTTGGAGCTTCCTAAAGAGAAGCAGGTACCCAAAGTTTCCAGAGATGCCTGTAGAGCACAGGTGCTTGGCATAAAGGAATGGGCTCCAAAAAGCAGAATGCAAAAAATTCATTAGGGAGAAATTTTTCGATAGAGAATGGAGTAACTATCATCACGAAGAGAAAAATCTTTTCTACAAACATAGAAGGATGTCCCTATTGCCAGATCCCTTGCGTCGGGAACCAAGAAAGTAAGTTCCTCTTGGCCGAGGCTGTACTTGCCATTGGCAGCCTGTAATTGGAACCAGAATATTTCTTAGGTATTGCCAAGTCGATCAGCGACTGGCTTGTTTTCCTAGAAAATGAGTGACAGCTGCACAACAGCTTTTAAGTCATCGAGAGAGAAGAAAGAAAGCCTAGCCAGGGACTCTACGCGCCTTCTGTGCACCCCTGGGGGACTATTGGTGCATTCACGTCTCAAACCAGCACACATCCAAGTTAAAACTTAGCACTTGGCTGGAACTTCTAGGAGAAGTTGTTCCTAAATCAATGTGAAGGAAACTTAAAAATTAATAAAGTGATGGGCAACCTGTATACTGACTTTTTTTTTTTTTCAAAACCTCCTTTGACACCTTCCTAATTAAGGAGAACTGGCTGCTGGTTTCTGCTTCTGGTACCCAGAGTCGGGGAATCACTGAGAGACAGAAGGAGTAACTATTAACTCTAGGTTGTTTTTTCCTTCTCTTGGAAACTGATTGCACAGGCTGGATGAAGGATCTGATTAGACGGCAAAGCAGACCAACTGGGAGTTGTGGGTCCAAGGGAGAGCTCGGTCAGCACTGGTCATCCACCGGGGCAAATGCCTTGGCAGAAAAATGAGTAGACAGGAACAGCCAAGCACTCAAGAAATGAAAGACGCTGGGAGCCCCAGGGAGGTCAGGAGAGATCTCTCTGACCTTTCTGGTCCTGGTAAAACAACAGTGAATAAGACAGACACAAAGTACCTGTCCCAAGGGCACTGACATGGGGGTGTAGGAGAAAGACAAGCAAATAATTTCACAAGCAATTCCCAAAGTGCGCAAGAAGGGTTATGATTCATTAGTACAAGGTGCTACGTACCTCGTCTGGGGTGTTGGGAAAAGTCAGGTCCACTGAGACCTGGGGATGAGGACTTCCCCAATCAGGGGGAGAAAGAAAGCTGGTTCCAGAGAGAAGAGTCTGCCTGGAAGTCCTGAAGCCCACGGGACTTTTGAGAAAATGAAACAAGCCTCCTGCAACTGAAGCTAGAGAAGGAGGATGAAATTAAATAAGGAAAATAGTATGCAGTTTCCTCAAAAAGTTACAAGTACAACTACCATATGATCCAGCAATCATACTTCCAAATATTTATCCAAAATAGGCTGGACACAGTGGCTCATGCCTGTAATCCTAGCACTTTGAGAGACCGAGGAAGGTGGATCACATGAGGCCAGAAGTTCGAGACCAGCCTTGCCAACACGGTGAAATCCCATCTCTACTAAAAATACAAAAAAAAAAAAAAAACAGCCAGGTGCGGTGGCACATGCCTGTAGTCCCAGCTACTTGGGAGGCTGAAGCAGGAGAATCGCATGAACCCAGGAGGTGGAGGTTGCAGTGAGCCAAGATCGCACCATGGCACTCCAGCCTAGGTGACACAGAGATACTCCATCTCAAAAAAAAAAAAAAGAATTAAAATCAGGATCTCAAAGAGGTATTTGCACTCCCATGTTTACTACAACATTATTCACAACAGCCAAGGAATAAAAACAACCTAAATGTGCACTGATGGATAAATGGATAAGGAAAGCATGGTATGTTCATACAGTGGAACATGATTTAGCTTGAAAAAAGAAGGAAATCCTGCCACATTTGACAATATGGGGAGGCATTATGCTAAGTGAAATAAGCCAGTTGCAGAAAGAAAAACGCTATATGATGCCACTTACAGGATGACTCTCAAACAGTCAAACACACAGAAACAGCAAAATGGTGGTTGCCAGGGGCTGAGGGGAGAGGGTGGGGAGTTGCTATTCAATGGGTATAAAGTTTCAGTGATGTGGCTGGGCGCAGTGGCTCATGCCTGTAATCCCAGCACTTTGGGAGGCCGAGGCGGGTGGATCACCTGAGGTCGGAAGTTCAAGACTAGCCTGACCAACATGCAGAAACCCCATCTCTACCAAAAATACAAAATTAGCCAGGCGTGGTGGCGCATGCCTGTAATCCCAGCTACTCAGGAGACTGAGGCAGGAGAATCGCTTGAACCCGGGAGGCGGAGGTTGCTGTGAGCCAAGATCACACCATTGCACTCCAGCCTGGGCAACAAAAGAAACTCTGTCTCAAAAATAAAAGAAAATACAAAAATACAAAAATTAGTGGGGTGTGGTGGCATGCGCCTATAGTCCCAGATATTCAGGAAGCTGAGGCAGGAGAATAACTTGAACCCAGGAAGCAAAGGTTGCAGGGAGCTGAGACCGTGCCACTGCACTCCAGCCTGGGGACAGAGTGAGACTCCATCTCAAAAAAAAAGAAGTAAAAAAGTTTCAGTGATGCAAGTTGAGTAAGTTCTAGAGATC
This sequence comes from Macaca mulatta, assembly GCF_049350105.2. Classification (NCBI taxonomy): domain Eukaryota; kingdom Metazoa; phylum Chordata; class Mammalia; order Primates; family Cercopithecidae; genus Macaca; species Macaca mulatta. Next base: position 6,627,464 of record NC_133425.1, on the reverse strand, counting down.
TGTTGCACAATATTGTGCCTATAGATAACAATACTGTATTATGCACTTAAACATTGGTTGAGATGATAGATCTCATGTTAAATATTAAGTTAAATGTTCTTACTACAATTTAAACAAAAACATAACAGATGCAACGCAATTGACACAATTAATATCTCAAAATCAGTTCAGATATTAATTGTGGTGGTTTTTAGCTCTGTTAAAACCAGAGCGTTATCTGCCTGCTGTCGAAATCATTTTCAGAACATTAAGATGATTTTTGTCATTGCCCGTGAGCAGCATGTTGTAAAGAGGACCAGAGACTAGCCTCTATTACACAGACTTCTCTTCCTGTGTGTCAAAACCAGGCAGGCTCACCTGAGACAGCTGGGTGACCTGAGCAAGAATGCAACTTGGCACAAAGTGGAGGAGCCTTGCAGGTAACTGGGATTGTTTTTCTCAGTTGACTGCTCGTCAACCATTTACCTTCATTCCAACCCCAGAGCCAGCTTTATGGGCTTGCAACATGTGCAGTCACACGAGGCCCCACACTCCATGTTCTGCTGTCACTGTCTTGAAATTCTTAACTTTTTAACAAGGGGCCTCACATTTTTATATTTTACTGGACCCTGTAAATCATGCAGCTAATCTTGCCACACCCTGAGTAGTTTATCAACATATTCTTCTTTCCAGTCACTAAGAGATTCTTTTACAAGAGAAATAAAATGGTCCAAAAAAAAAGCGTTATCCTTCTAGTAATAATATCTCAGGGACTGTTTTAGTGCTTCTTATAACCTAGACCTCTGGGTAACTACCCAGTTGGCCCACTTCTTAATATATTTCTGGGGCCAAGAACTGCAGGGATCCTTGGACAGCAACTATACCCATGTTTACAGCTCCTCCTTTCACCTTGTTGGGCAAATTGGCAGCAGTGGAAGACAGAACCCTATCACCATTAAGACCAATGGCGCTGGACCCAGATAAACTTGGGTTCAAATCCCAGCTTAGCCTTTTACGTCTGTAAACTGAAAAGACAATAGAACCACAGGACTATTGTAGAGATTAAATGAGATCATGAATATAGAGTGTTCCATACCAAGTGAGAACTCTGTGTTGTCTATCTGCATTTGTAGAGTTGCCATTGTCTCTCCCTCCATCATGTGCAGCCTGGGTGTGGTTATCAATCAGGGTATACGCCTCCTCACTGCAGAAGCCGGGGGCACTGGAGCCTTCTCCCACTAGATCTCCCTCTTGATGTGTTTGTGCTGCTGGGAGAATAGGCTCATGCTATAAGATCAGCCAATCGTACTCTCCCCAAAACTGGGCAGGAAAGAGGCAAAGATGGAAGAAATTTTTGTATGTTTTCACTGAATCCATCAGTAGTCCTGAAAACACAGTTTCAGCTGTTGACATTTCTGCAGCTGTAGAGATCTCTAGCCTTCCCTTCAACCCTGCAAGTTTCCCTATATCCTTACAAGTAGCCCTCTTCTTCCTCACGTCAGTTACAGCAGCTTCTGTTGCTTGCAACCAAACACTCTAACTTATGCCCCATCACTGAGGAAGTGTGGATACAGATCCAGATCTTTACCCTAAAGTATCAATTCACTCAGGACATTAGACTCAGCCCAGGTAGCACAAAGCTGATACTGGGATAATGGGAAGGTGCACTCTCTCCCAGTACCTGTGCAGGTGGGTGGTATGTGTGACCCACAGGAAGCCCCCCGGCAAGCCAGCCAGCCCGGCACCTTTTCTCCCACAGGAAACAGCTTGCACATTCAGTCTCAAGAAGCAGAACATAGTAAATAGACAGAGCTGCCTGGCACTGATATACTCTCGTGGCGGAAGGGCCCTGGAGTATCTAGAGCTGATCTTGGGAGGGTGCCTATCCTCTATCCCTTACCCTCCAGCCTTCCCACAACATGTCAGCAGCACAAAGAGCTAGCCAGGCAGAGCTCTCCCCAGGCCTGCGTGTCCATGGATGGAGTAGGCGGCTGCAGATGTGGGATGGTCAGGAGGCTATGGAGCAATATCCAGAACTGTCTCTGTCCTCAAAGGAACAGGACAGTGATTTATTCTGTGAGACAGTGACTACCCAATCTTTGCAGGGTTCTCGGGACAAGCAAATGCTCATGAGAGGATGGTCTTACTAACCTTCAATGTAAATTTATGTTTTGGATTGTTTTTGGTCTGGAACAAACATTCTGAGGTGAGGACAGAGAAAAAACATCAGCAAGAGATGCTAAATGTGAGAATCAGCAAGTCCCATAGAGATCATGCACTTCAGCATCCCCATTTTATGGGTGAGAAAGCGGAGGACCAGAGAGGAAACCATGAACTCCAGTTCCCTGTTATATGCTGAACTATGACTCCCCAAAGTTCACATGAAAGGCAACCAAAGCAAAAATGGACAAATGGGATTGCATCAAGTTAAAAAGCTTCTGCACAGCAGAGGAAACGATCAGCAAAGAAGCTCAAACGACTCAACAGAAAAAGTCTAACAACCTGATCAAAAAAATAGGCAAAAGATTTGAACAGACATATCTCAAAAGCAGACCTACAAAAGACAAACAGGCATATGAAAAGGTGCTCAACATCCCTGATCATCAGAGAATGCAAATCCAAACTACAGTGAGTTATCATTGCACCCCATTTAAAAATCACTTTTATCCAAAAGACAGGCATGAACGAATGCTGGCAAGGATGTGGACAAAAGGGAACCCACGTACGCTGTTGGTGGGAATGCAAATTAGAAAACCACTAAGGAGAACAGTTTGGAGGTTCCTCAGAAAACTAAAAGTGAAGCTACCATATGATCCAGCAATCCCACTGCTGGGTATACACGCAAAAGGAAGGAGACCAGTATTTCAAGATTTCCACACTCCCATGCTAGGTACAGCACTGTTCCCCATAGCCAAAAATTTGAAAGCAACCTAAGTGTCCATCAACAGATGAATAAATCAAGAAAATGTGGTACTTATACCTAATGGGAAACCATGACACCTTAAAAAAAATGAGATCTTGACATTTGCAAAAATGTGGATGAAACTGGAGGTCATTATGCTAAGTGAAATAAATCAGGCACAAAAACATAAACATCATGTTCTCACTTATTTCTGGGATCTAAACATCAAAACAACTGAATTCATGGAAATAGAGAGTAGAAGGATGGCTACCAGAGGCTGGGAAGGTTAATGGAGGGGTGAGGGAGAGGTGGGGAGGATTAATGGTTATCAAAACAAATAGAAAGAATGAATAAGATGCAGTATTTGATGACACAACGAGGTGACTATAGTCAATTATGATTGAATTGCACCTTTTTTTTTTTGAGATGGAGTTTCGCTGTTGTCACACAGGCTGGAGTGCAACGGCGCGATCTCAGCTCACCGCAACCTTTGCCTCCCAGGTTCAAGTGATTCTCCTGCCTCAGCCTCCCCAGTAGCTGGGATTATAGGCATGCGCCACCACACCCAGCTAATTTTGTATTTTTAGTAGAGATGGGGTTTCTCCATGTTGGTCAGGCTAGTCTCAAACTCCTTACCTCGGATGATCCACCTGCCTTGGCCTCCCAAAGTGCTGGGATAACAGGTGCATTTTTATGTTTGCAACACAAAGGATAAATGTTTGAGGGGATTTTACATGATGTGATTATTACACACTGCATGCCCGTACCAAAACATCTCATGTATCCCATACACATACGCACCTCTACGTAACCACAACATTTTTTAAATTTACAAATAATTTTTTTAAAATGTTAAATGCATGTGTTGAAGTCAACCCCTAATACCTCAGAGTGTGATTTATTTGAAAATATGCAGACATAACAAGTTCACAGTAGGTCATACAGGAGCAGAATGGGCCCTAATTCCATAGAACTATGTTCTTATAAAAAGGGGAAGCTTGGACACAGACACTCACACAGGGAGAACTAACATGAAGGCAGAGGTCAGGGTGGTGCATCTACAGCCCAAGGAAGCGCAAGCCAAAGGCTGCCAGCAAACCACTAGGAGCAAGGAGAAAGACATGCAACAGACGATTCCCCACAGCCCTCCAGCGAAGCCAACACTGCCGACATCTTGATCTCGGAGTCTAAGCCTCCTGAACCATATGACGATAAAGCTGTTTCATTTAAGCCACCCAGTCTGTGGTACTTTGCCACATCAGCTCTAGGAAACTAATAACGTCCTCCAGCAATTTTTAATGTATTCCAAACTCACTATTAGTATTCCTAATCATCATTTTTAAGTGGTTTATATCTCATCTCATTCCATGGAGGATTTCAAACAGCATTTCAGGAACAGATAAAAAATACACACAGATAAATAATTAGCAGCAGAAAAAATAACAGCAAATAATGAAATAAGTCAAGACCAGGCCAGGCATGGTGGCTCACGCCCGTAATCCTAGCACTTTGGGAGGCCAAGGTGGGCTGATCACTTGAGGTACGGCGTTCGAGACCAGCCTGGCCAACATGGTGAAATCCCATCTCCACTAAAAACACAAAAATTAGCGGGTCATGGTGATGCATACCTGTAATCCCAGCTACTTAGGAGGCTGAGGCAGGAGAATCGCTTGAACCCAGGAGGCAGAGGTTGCAGTGAGCTGAGATCATGCCACTGCACTACAGCTTGGGCCACAAGAGTGAAACTTCGTCAGGAAAGGAAAGGAGAGGAGACGGGAGGGGAGGGGAGAGAAACGGGAGGGGAAGGAAAGGTAAGAGGAAAGAAAGGCAAGAGGAAGGAAAGGAAAGGAAAGAGGAAGGAAGGAAGGAAGATGGAAAGGAAAGGAATGGAACGGGGGAAGGGGGAAGGGAAGGAAAGGCAAGGCAAGGCAAGAGGAAGGAAGGAAGGGGAAAAGAAAAGAGAAAAGAAGGAAAGGAGGGAGGGAGGGAGGGAAACAGAAGAAAAGAAAAGAGACAAGAAAAGGAAAGAAAAGAAAAGAAATCAAGACCAAAAGGTAAAATGAGACCCATGAATCCAAACCCAATGACAAGTTAAGCTACAAATTGGACTGTAAGCTTCCTATTGGGCAAAGCAAAAAAGATAAATAGATCAAGCCAACAAATCTTTCTTGGTGCCGAACACTAAAGACACGCAATGCTGAGACATGCAATGGGGCATGGCGTCAACAGCATCCCTCCAACAAATGGAATAACCAATTAAAAGGTAAGAACTTCAGCCCAAAAGTCATTGCTGCAGCCAAGACTTGCACTCAGGACTCTAGAATCCAGTGTGATGTTCTTTCTTTCTTTCATTCAACAAATTTTCTGGAATATCACCTGTATGCTAGGTGCAGGGGACACAGTGATAAGCATCACACAGAGTGGCCAAAAGAAGCTTATGACCTAGTCTCTAGAACCTGCTGGAGAGAAATCATCACTTATAAGTGATTTTAATGCTCTGAGACAAGGACTGTGAGTTCCTGATCCCCACACAGAACTCCCACCAATAATATTGTAGTTGGAAATCTTGGTTGTAAGAAACAGAAATTCCCTGTGATGTCTTGAGCAAAGGGGGAGATTTTGACTAAGAGAACAGATGTGTCCTGTCCTGATGGATTCCAGGGACAGGGACACAGCCAGGCCTTAAGACTGGGCTGGAACCAGAGCCTTGGATGTGGTTCACGAGCCAGAAGCATCAGCATCACCTGGGAGCTTGTTACAAGGTTAGCATCACACGCCCTACCTGGACCTGCTGAATCAGAGTCTACATTTTCACAAGATCCCAGGTGATTCCTATGCACATTAGCATTTGAGGCTGGGAATCCGGAAGTCTTCTCTCTGTGTAGCTCATATCTGAGCATGTGATTCAGTCTTCTCTCTCCCTGTAGACTGGGTTGTTCGGTTCTCTTGTCGACAATGCAGGAACCACCTGCACCTGCATTTACACCCCAGAGCGAGAGGTGGTTCTTTTTCTCAGTTCCAAGTCCATATTCCTGGGAGAGGTCTCTGATTGGTCCATATTCGACTACAGGTCTCTGATTGGCTCAGCCATGAGTCAATCAGCAATACTCAAGGAGCATGCCCCGATAGAACAGACATGGCTGTGGCAACCCCACTGCGACATCACGTAGCAACGGGTGAGAGGTACGGTTCCCAAGGACGGGCTTGAGCAGCCAGCCCAAGTGGTGCACTCAACAAATGCTCATGAGATTCACATTTTGCCAGTTAAGAGCAGCACCACTCCTAACTCCACTGCTGTTGAACTGTGTAGTCACGGGCAAGCAGTTTAAACTCTATAAGCCTCCGTCTCCTTATCTAATGGGTGGAAATAAGCAATAGTACCTACTTCATTGGGTACCTGTGAAGCTTCAATGAAACAATGTGTGTAACCAATTAGCCTAATACCAGGTAACAAAGCAAGCACCCAGTGACCACTAGCTATCATTGTTATTACAAATATTATCAATAGTATTACTACTGGCAACAAAGATGAGGACAATTACAACAATGATGTCAGCTAGACATCAAAGCAATCAAATAAATTAATTTCCTCTTCAATAAGACTAGTGATTTCCAAGGAATTCTAGGACACAATCTTTTAATTAACCTCATAGTACTCACTGTTTGCCATTCCCCATCATAACTTTGACTGATACTATTAATTTCCATTTGGTGTTCACTCGTTCATTCAACAAGTATGTTTTTCATGGCAAACCTGTGCCTGACACCATTCCAGAAACTAGGGACACAACAGAGGGAGAAAATCCTGTCCTAGAAAAAACTGACAATCCAGTCTATCCTTTCCCCCAAAGCACAGGGCAGGGCACAGGCAACCATTTGTCCTCAAGGGGACTTGAAGAAGGTGACCTCAAGGAAACGTGGGCACAGCATTAAACATTATTGAGTCACGAAGAGAGTTAGTTCCTAGAGTCTCCTAGGGCTGTCATTACTAATTACCACAAACGCAGTGGCTTAAAACAACAGAAATGTATTGACTCACAGTTCTGGAGCCCAGAAGTTCAAAATCAAGGTGTCATCAAGACTGATGCCTTCTGGAGGCTCTGAGGGAGCATGCGTTCCATGCCTCCCTCCTGGCTCCTGGTGGCTGCCAAAAATCCTTGCCACCCCTTTGCTGGTAGGTGCATCACTCCAATCTCTGCATCCACCTGCACATGGCCCTCCCCTCTGTGCCTGTCTGTGCCTCACCTCTCCTTTTCCCTTTTTTTTTTTTTTTTTTTTTTTTTGAGACAGAGTCTCACTCTGTCACTCGGGCTGAAGTGCAGTAGTATGATCTTGGCTCACTTCAACCTCCACCTTCTGGGTTAAAGCAATTCTCATGCCATAACCTCCTGAGTAGCTGAGATTACAGGCACGGGCCACCGTGCCCAGCTAATTTTTGTATTTTTTGTAGATACAGGGTTTTGCCATGTTGGTCAGGTTGGTCTCCAACTCCTATCCTCAGGTGATCCACCTGCCTCAGCCTCCGAAAGGGCTGGGATTACAAGCATAAGGCATCGCACCCAGCCTCTTTCCTTCTTTTAAGGACACCAGACATTGGATTAGGGCTTATCCTAAATCCAGGACCATCTCATCCTGCAACTCTTTATTATATCTGTAAAGACCCTATTTCCAAATAAGATCACATTTACAGGTATCAGGTGTTAGGACTTGGACCTATTTTGGAGGAGATGCTCCTCAACCCACTACAGTCCCCTTCCAAAGCTCCTTCAGTCTTCCTAATTACATCAAGGAAGAAGTATCTGTCTATAAATAAAATGTCATTAGCCTCTCTTTGAAGCTGACCAGTCTCCATTTTAAAATCCAGCTTCAGCTGACCTCGGGCCCCGGGCCTTGAGCTGGCAAAGGTGCCTCCTGCCCCCAGACATTGATTGACCTTGACACCTTACATCAAGAGGCCTCCTTGCCCTCAGGCTTCACCATGTAGACAGAGGGACGGCACATACCCATATCCTTCACGAGTCCACGAACTGCTCCTTCCTCACCTCTCCAGGCCCACATTCCCTGCGTCCTGCCACCCTTGTGTTCAGTTGTTAAACCTTCCTTGAACTATCCTGCTCTGAGTGTGCCATCTGCCGTTTCCTGCTGGGGCCTGAACTAACGCACAGAATGATGCAAGTTTGGGAAACTCATGGAAGTTCCATTGCTCCAAAGTTCAACATAGTCAAAGCCAATAAGCACACACCTCTTCTGAGCTAACAAGACCCTAGTATTGAATCCCTCCCTCTCTCTTTCTCTTTTATTCTGTTTTATTTCTCTCTTTCTCTCTCTCCCTCTTCTCTGTCTGTCCCCTTCTCTATATCTCTGTCCCTCTTTCTGTCTCATATACACATACACATCTCTTCACCCCTTCCGACCTCTGCTGATCACAAACCAAGCCACAGGACCCTTAACCACCCTCAGGCCCCCTCAGCTGAGCAGAAAAGACTCTCCAAGAAGGCCACTGGAACCAAGCTAACGCTCTCCACAGCTGCCTGGCACAGGGTGACAAGTGGCTGCTGCCATCAGGAGTCTCAGAAACTCCCCTGAGATGCAGGTGGGGTCCCCACTCCCTCCAGTCTGCCCGGGTACCTTCCAAATGAATGCTGCTGCCTGAACGTTTGTCCTATCAGCAAGGCCACGCTTAAGAGAGCATGCTCTAGACAGGGCTGGAATAAAGGAGCTGGGCAGAGAGCGCTCTGTGCAGAGGACGAGGCCTGGAAAAGCGGCTTGAGATTAAAGAGAAAAATCCTAAGAGCTAAAATGTATTGATTCCCTTCTCTGCTGGGCCCCACATTGTGGGCACTGCCTCATTTAACCCCCAAGCAGCCCTGTTGGGGGAGGCACAACGATAACTCCATTATGCACAAGAAAACCGGGGCTTGTTAAGACCAAGTGACTTGCCTAAGGTCTCATGGCCCATCCGTGGTGCAGTCTGGGTTGTAATCCAAGTCGGTCTGACTTTCAAGAATATTGGGTCAGACTCCAGAGGGACGGGGAGAGACTGAAAGACAGTGAAGAGTGAGAAAAAAAAGGGTCCATCCAAAGCCAATCCTCCAGGTCTCGTCAAGCAAGAGAGACCTGGACACAAAACGACCGGAGACACTCACCCCCTAGTGCTCAGGAGACACCGGCCAAGGCCTCCAGGAACAGTTCCCGCAAGTGCACCTGCCTGGCTCCACGGGACAAGGAAAATATTCCAACACTGGAGCTCAAACGGAGGAGGGGATCCTAAGTCTCACAGGGTAAGGGGCTGGTGGAGACTGGCCTCCCAGCAGCCTTTCTGAAAAGGAATTATAAATATTCCAAATGTCTCCTCTGGTGAGTCATCCCAGCCTTCTCCAGCTGAGCTAGTGGCCCCTCCATTCATCCCGCTTTACACACACCCTCGGTTTCAACATTTATCACACTGCGCTAGGCTGGTCTGTTCCGAAGCTTCTCCCACCAGACACAGCAAGCCCCTCTGACAGCAAAGGCCATGTCTTGTTCATCTCCGTATCCCAGCACCTTGTGGACCCCACAGGAGAGCAGACATGAGCAAGCGCACAGTACCCCCCGAGACGTCCCAAGGGAGCACTTGGCAATGTCTCACAGGACACAGCAAGGCTTTTTCCTTTTTTTTTGTTTTTTCCTCAATGGGAAATTAGTTTTCAGCCTAGGTTTCAAGCAGGAAGTGATTCTTCTCATCAAAGTGACTTTAAAATGTGTCTCCCTTAACACCACCCGTGACATCATCTACCTGTTGATGTGATGCACCCAGGAGGACTTATGTAGTCCTCCTGCCAAAGCGACCTCCCCTGAATCTACTAGGCTGCGGCAGTCACATAAATCCATCCTGCATTTGCAAATGGGATATGCCACCAAATATCTGAACTGGACTGTTTTAATATGTCAGTGTCCTAACACACACACACACAGAGGGGCGCAGGAGGAGGGGAGGGCCAGGGAACGCCTCCACAGTAAAGAAGTCTTTTTTTTTTTTTCCCCCAGACAGAGTCTCGCTCTGTTGCCCAGGCTGGAGTGCAGTGGCATGATCTTGCTTCACCGCAACCTCTGCCTTCCGGGCTCAAGCAATTCTCCTGCCTCAGCCTCCTGAATAGCTGGGATTACAGACACGTGCCACCACGCTTGTTTAATTTTTATATTTTTAGCAAAGATGGGGTTTCACCATGTTGGACAGGCTGATCTTGAACTCCCAGCTTCGTGATCCACCCACCTCAGCCTCCCAAAGTGCTGGGATTACAGTCATCAGACACCGCACCCAGCCCTGCCATAATCTTAATTTTTTTTTTTTTTTTTTTTTTTCTTTTTAGCGATGGAGTCAGGCTCTGTTGCCCAGGCTGGAGTGCAGTGGCACGATCTTGCCTCACTGCAACCTCCACCTCCCGGGCTCAAGCAATTCTCCTGCCTCAGCCTCCTGAATAGCTGGGATTACAGGCGTGTGCCACCATGCCTGGCTAATTTTTGTATTTTTACTAGAGATGCGGTTTCACCACGTTGGCCAGGCTGATCTTGAACTCCCGACCTCAGGTGATCCACCCACCTCGGCTTCCCAAAGTGCTGAGATTACAGGCATGCACCACCACACCCAGCCTAAGTAAATAAAGTCTTTTAAAATGTGAAACCTAAATGCAATGTTTTATCTTTGGACACTGGATTTTTTTTTAAGCCATAAAGAATAGTATCAGAAAAACTGGGGAATTTGTCTATGGAGTATGTATCAAATAAGAGTATTTTTGTTTCTGAAACAGGGTCTCATTCTATCACGCAGGCTGGAGTGCAGAGGCACAATCATAGCTCGCTGCAACCTCGCTGCAACCTCAACCTCCCGGGCTCAGGTGATCCTCTTGCCTCAGCCTTCTGAGTAGCTGGGACTACAGGTGCATGCTACCATGCCTGGCTGATTTTTATGAGTTTTTTTGTAGAGACAGGTTTTCACCATGTTGTCCAGGCTGATTTCAAACTCCTGGGCTCAAGCGATCCCCCTGCCTTGGCCTCCCAAAGTGTTGGAATTACAAGTATGACCCACGGTGCCCACCCAGGAGTATTTTATTATCATTAAATTTCTTGAGTGTGCTCATTACATTTTGGTCATGTAAGAGAATGTGTTTGATCTTAGGCCATATGTGATCAAACGTTCAGGGTGAAACATAATGTCTGCTACTGACTCTCAAATGGGTTCAATAAAGTATGAGCCTGTGAAGACAGACAGTACGAGAAAAAGCCAATGAAAGAAAATATTTGACAACTGGTGAAGGGTAGATAGGGTGTTCATTGTAGACGTCTGCAACTTTTCTGCAGATTTGAAAGTTTTTGAGGGTAAAAGTTGAGAGTAAAGATACCTAGGAATGGAATTGCTGGGTTATATGTCAAATGTATGCGAACTTTTTAAAAGTTGGATATAACTGCTCAGCTTGGGGGACAAGAGTTTATAACATCTCACAGCCACTCCCAGGGTGGACAAGCACAGGAGTCAGGCAGTGTTCGGGGGAGCACATAAGAGGAAAGCGGCATCGGCTGAACAAATAAATTGAAAAAGATCAAACAGACCATACTGCGGGGAAGTACAAAAATAAGAATGGAGACTAGCTGGGCACGGTGGCTCACTCCTGTAATCCCAGCACTTTGGGCGGCTGAGGTGGGTGGATCACCTGAGGTCAGGAGTTCAAGACCAGCCTGGCCAACATGGTGAAATCGTGTCTCTACTAAAAATACAAAAAAAAAAAAAATAGCCTGCCATGGTGGCAAGCACCTGTAATCCCAGCTACTCGGGAGGTTGAGGCAGGAGAATCACTTGAACCCAGGAGGTAGAGATTGCAGTGAGCCGCAATCTTGCCATTGTACTCCAGCCTGGGCAACAAGAGTGAAAATGTCTCAAAAATAAAGAAGAAGAAGAAGAAAGGAGACTTGGAGCCTAAAACATCAAGCAAACATCCGAGACAGATAACCAGGGTCACTCATAAGGAATCCCCAGGCTAAGTGATAACAGAGGTCCAACCTCAATTCCTCCTTGACTGCTCTAGTTAAACAGTCTCACCAATTCCCAAACTCACAGGCACTGAGCACATCGTATGCGGTCTCCATAGAGAGGAAAGGCTCAAATGTTTGCAATGAAATTTTTAGTCACCTTCATAACAGCTTGAGTTGTATCTTATGCCATTCATATACGCCTGGGGGCCATGGGAACCTTCTCCTGAGACCCATCAATAGGCATCGGTTCAATGACATGGTTAAAAACCTGGAATCAGACAGCCTGAAGTTCAAATCCTGCCTTTCTCTCCCAACAGCCATGTGCCCCTAACCACTTAACTATTCCAAGCCTCACTTTCCTTAACTCCAAAGGGGGTAAAGTGAATGTATCTACCTTTTAGAGTAGTTAGAAGATGGAATGACATCATGCATGTCAAAGCCCTGGCACAGCACTCAAGAGACGACAAACATATTCTTTATTGAAGCAACTCCTGCAAAGTGCTTGGGGCAGTGTCTGGCACATAGTTGGGTTAAATAAATCAATATGGCATTATCGATACAGTCAATAATCTGACTCCCATCGTGGGCAGAATGAGGGAATCAGATGGGAGACACATCCTTAACAAGGCTTAGACCTATCTGGGGTCAACCTGGTTCCACCAGCGCAGTATCTGGTTTATGGTTTTTGCTAATAATTGATGGGTGGGTGAACGATTGCCTTCAGTACAAACACTAAGAGCAGCTAACATTTCTACAGTTCTCACCAATTGGGCAGTTGGCTGGGCTCATGTATTCCTCTTCACAACCCCGTGAGATGCAGCATTATTATTATTATTATTATTATTATTATTATCATTATTATTATTATTATTATTTTATTGAGACGGAGTTTCACTCTTGTTGCCCAGGCTGGAGCGCAGTGGCACAATATTGGCTCACTACAACCTCCACCTCTGGGTTCAAGTGATTCTCCCACCTCAGTCTCCTGAGTAGCTGAGATTACAGGCACCCGCCACCATGCCTGCCTAATTTTTGTATTTTTAGTAGAGACGGGGTTTCACCATGTTGGCCAGGCTGGTCTCAAACTTCTGACTTCAGGTGATCCACCCGCTTCGGCCTCCCAAAGTGCTGGGATTACAGGTGTGAGCCACTGTGCCTGGCCTGCAATGTGCATTTTAAAGGAGGACTGAGGCTCTAGAAGTGAGAGTCAATTATAGAAAGACACAAACATCCATCAAACAGCAAAGGCTGACAAGGGAACTAAATGGTACTGGACCCAAAACCACACTCTTAACCACCATTCTGACTACGGACACCTCACCTCCCATCCCTGCTGTGTGTCAGGCTGACACACTCCCGTCTATCAACCAGAGTCAACAGCCGTTTCCCAGAACATCCCCACAGAGCAAAGAATTCACTTTCTGACCACCAGGCAGCCAACAGTATGCTTCATGCCCGCTTTGCCTCCAAAATCATGAGCTTCTTGTCAAGACTTGTCCGTCTGACTTTCTTACGGCAAAGGGGCTCCCACACTATCCTTCCTACCAGACAGTTGATGTTTCCCAGTTAATCCTGACAGCAAGCACATACATTATGCACACGCAGGGAACTGAAACCCCCTGAAAAAATTATTTTTCTTGAACATTAAAAGATCCCACTTCTACCCCAGGCTTTCATTTCCTCTCACGCAAGTGCCAGTTCTATTAAAGCCAAATTACACCACAGAAATGACTGTGAAGTGTACATCAGCAGATCAATTTATTTAATTAGCCTGGGTAATTATAGAGGAGTGAGAAATGCCTTGTGCTGGGAAGGAGCGCAGGGAGAGTGGGAGTCAGCGGTGCGCATGTGTTTCCTGGCCAGGGACAGACTCTCCTCATCAGGGCTGCTTCCTGGGGCCTCAGCACAGAGCATGGGTCAAGGTAGCCCCAGGACAGCCCAGCTCCTGTGGTGCCCGCCAGATGCAGGGATGGCAGCAGCTTCCAAACCATTCAGGAGCAATGAGGTTTTAAGAACAGGTAAAATGAAATGTACTCTCTTGACAAGTTTTTGGGGTTTTTTTGGTTTTTTTGTTTGTTTGTTTTTTCTGAGTTTTGCTCTGTCACCCAGGCTGGAGTGCAAAGGCATGATCTAGGCTTACTGCAACCTCCGCCTCCCCGGTTCAAGCAATTCTCCTGCCTCAGCCTCCTGAGTAGCTGGAATTACAGGTGCATGCCACCACGCCTGGCTAATTTTTTATATTTTTAGTAGAGATGGGATCGCCATGTTGGCCAGGCTGGTCTTGAACTCCTGACCTCAAGTGATCTGCTGGCCTCGCCCTCCCAAAGTGCTGGGATTACAGGCGTGAGCCACCGTACCCAGCCATCTTGACAAGTTTTTAAGTGCATAGTATTGTTAACTATGGGAAAATGTTGTACAGCATATACAACATATGCATCTTGCATAACCGAAACTTTGTACCCATGAACAGAAACTCCCCTGGCAATCAATATTCTATTCTGTTTCTATGAGTTTGGCTATTTTAGACATCTCCTAGAAGTGGACTCATATGGTATTTGTACTTTGGTGATTGGTTTACATCACTTAGCATAATGTCCTTCAGGTTCAGTCATGTTGTTGCGTATGTCAGGATTTCTTTTTTAAGGCTGAAAATATTCCATTGCAGATAACAAGGGCTGGCCAGGATGTGGAGAAATTGGAGCTCCTGCACAGTTTGCGTGTGATTGTAAAATGATGCAGTTGTTCTGGAAAACAAGATGGCGGTTTCTCAAAACATTGAAAACAGAACTACCATATGATCCAGCAATCCCACTTCTGTGTATATATCCAGAAGAAACGAAATGAGGATCTCAGAGAGATGCCTGCATTCCCAAGTTTGGTGCAGTACCATCCACAACAGTGAAGATATGGAAGCACCTAAGAGTCTGCCAACAAATGAATGGATAAAGAAAATGCAGTGAGGTTTTCAATACAGCATCAGGTATAGGAATTTTCACAAACTGAATCTTTCCCCAGAAAAGGGGTCCTCATTATTAACCAATACTCAGAGAGCACACATCTACTGAACACATACATTGAGTGCCTGCTATTTACATAATTTCATGTTCCATGTCTGTCTTTCCTGTTGGGCTGCAAACTCCAGGTGAGTTGAAACAGTTGGGGGGTTAAGAGCGAGTATGATGGGGTAGCCAACCTAGGTTTGAACTCAGGCTCCTCCACTTCCTAGATATGTACTCCTGGGCAAGCTGCCACCCTCTCCATGCCTGTTTCCTCATCTGTAAGTGGAGATGTGATAATAGTGCCTACTTCATATGACTGTCAAAAATTGAATCAAATATTTGATGCAACATTCTTAACACGGTATGTAGTACGTAGTGAGTTCTTGGTAATTTTCACTTATTACTATTAGTTATAAATGTTATTCCAATGCCTAGTAATCACTATGTATTCAATAAACGTTTGTTAGATGCAGGGATGGATGCATGGGGAACAGGATGGATGGGATTCAATAGATGGGTGAGTAGATGAGTGGGTGAGTGGGCGGGTGGAAGAGTAGATTACTGAGTAGAAAGGTGGGTGGATGGATAGGTGGGTGGATAGATGGACAGATGGGTGGGTGGGTGAACAGGTGAGTGGAAGAGTGGGTGATTGAGTAGAAGGGTGGGTGGGTGGGTTGATGGTTGGGTAGGTGGGAGGATGGATGGATGGATGGATGATTAAGTGGAATGGTGGGTAGATGGATTGATGAGTAGGGTGGGGGCTGGATGGATGAGTGGATGGATGGGTGGGCGAATGGGTGAATGACTGCATGATTGAGTGGAAGGGTAGGTGGGTGGGTGGAAGTGTGGGTGAATGGGTTAATGGGGGGATAGGTGGTTGGATGTGTTGACGGGGGGACGGGAGGATGGGTGGGTGGATGGGTGGGTAGATGGACACGTGAGTGGAAGGATGAGTAGGTAGGTGGATGGAATAGTGATTTTCCAAGTGTATGGTGGGAATAAGAAGACACATGACATGATCCTTGCCTTCAATAATAATTATTACCTCTTCTCTGTATTTAGTGCTTTGTCATTTCTAAACAGGCATCTTGTACAACACCTGACATAGGCTAATAGCTCCGTTTTACAGAAAAGGAAAGTATGATTCAAAGAGGCTGAGACCATGCATTCATTCAAGTATTTGTCGAGCAACTACTATATGTAAGACACTCTGCCACATGCACATATACAGCACTGAACGTACACGCAAAACTCCCTGTCTCTAAGAAGCTCATATTCTGGTTGGAAGAGACACGCAAAAATAAATAAGGAAAACATTCAGCATATAAGGTGATGAGAAATACTATGAAGAAATATGAAACAGGAAGCGGAGATAACAGGTGCCAGAAGGTGGATGGAAAAGATTGGGATTGTCAGTAGGGCAGCCAGATAAAGTCTTGCTGAAAAGGTGTCCCTGAGGAAAGGCCTGGAGGAAGTCAGGAACAAGCCAAGTAGGTTTCTAAGCCAAAAAAAGTTTCTAGGCAGACAGAGCAGCCAGTGCAAAAGCCAGATACCAGCGAACAGTTACAGGGCACTTACCACACGCCAGGGTCCACTCTGAATGCTGAACATACGTCAGTTATTTAAGCCTCACACCAGCTCTTGAGGGAGGTGCTGTTATCATCCTCACTTTGCAGGTGGGAACCCTGAAGAGCACAAAGACTGAATCACTTGACTAGAGAGCTGGGACTGGGCTGAGACTGCTCAGCTCCAGAGGCCATGCTCTTAACCGTTACATCCTTCCACCAGCGAAGGTCATGCCTTAGAACACAGCAAAGCTGTTTGATCTCACTCCACTCCCACAGCATGTTCCACACTTCTGTATTGCATAGAAAACTCCCAGGAGGGGAGAAGACAAGACGCGCACACAGGAAAAAGCAAATGACAAATGCAAGGGCCAACTGGGAGCCCCAGATGAAGGGTGACATAGAGGTCCTACTTTTCAGCCTTTTGCTCTTGCAGTTCTCTCTCTCTGCAAAGCACTCTCTCCTCTTTCATCCCGTGAAATCTCATGCATCCCTTGAGACGTGGTTCAAACATCATAACTTCTCTGTAGTTTTCTGTTCATTAATTGTTCTCCCGTTTTCCCTCTCCTGACAATTTACATAACGATGATGATGATTTAAATCTGACATTTTCTGAGTGCTGAAGATGTGCCAGGCAAGTGCTCAGTCATTCTCACCACAGCTCTAGAAGACTTTTTTATTCCCTGTCTTATAGCTGGGCATACCGAGACTGGAGAGGTGGATTTGCACAATGTCACACACATACTAAGTGTCCGCTGCAGGATTTGAACTCCCCTCTGCCTCCAGAGCCCAGGAGCTCCACAGAGGTGATGGGGCTGCCATACTTCTCTGTGCGCTTGTCTATCTCCTTCACCAAGTAGTGGGCTGCTGGAAAGCAAAGAGCCTCTCAGGTTCCAACTCTCGGCACAGATCCTGAAAGGGATTGTTGACAATCCCCCACACCATGTTATTCCACAAGCCTGGGGGAAGTACGTTTCCCTGGTAGATTCCTAGGGGCATAATTAGCGGAGTTTCTTCCACACAATCCGGTTGGGGTGCTTCTGGAGGGTCAACCTATCCTAAAATATCTCCCCACCAGCCCACTAACGGGCCATCGGCATCATTGCTTTAAGTCCAGGCATTATGTACAGAAGGTTCCTTGTTAAAATGAAAACCTGGAAGCTGGGAAGGGGTGGTGTTATGTGTCTTAACCCGTCAGGTGCCACCACTCTCTCCCATGCATTGGAAAGAGAAGGCTTCTGCTGAGCAAGTCGCTCCTGGGTGTTTAGGAAGCCCAATGAGCACGGCCGAATGCAGACTCAGTAATTAAATCTTCTTACTGCTACTGTTTCACATGAACAGAGATCCTCAGTTGAGAGGTAGGGAGCCAAATGTAGCCAGCACCCACAGCAGTGCCCCAGGGTTTGGAGGCTGCTAAGAACTGCCTGCAGCTCAGTTTGACTGCTGATGCAAGTGGACGGCAGCTGATCTCTCCGGTCACATGTCTGTATGGGTGGGCATGCACGAGGGCTTTAGTTGGGTTTGAATGGAGTGTTTTGTGTTACCTTGTTTTGAGGGGCACAATAGAGAGGAAGGGAAAAGGGGAATAGGGTTTTTGAGGGCACAGCACCTGTTTCCCAACGGGCCCCTTGGCCTGACTTGGACATGCTGAGACTTGAGGCCTCTGGGGCTGCTGTGCAGCTTGGGCCACAAAGCACAATGAGAACTAAGGAAGAGACTGGCTTCCACCCAGAACAGAACACAGTCCTGCCTCTCGCTTCAAGGATGGGTAGTTCACAGAGCGTCAAAGCAGCCCCCTGGGGATGAACAACAATGTCTCCATGATGGGCTCCAACACTTTGAGGATCCTTGACAAAAGGGGGAGGACGGAAGCAGAAGAACTAGACAGATGCCACGTGGTGCCTGCAAAGGGCAGGGAGGTGAACAGGCATTTGCAAAACCCAGACACTGCAGGAAAGAAGAATTTTACAAGGTGGGACCTGGATGTCTTATGTATATAGATTGAGGCAAAAACATGAATTTGGAGTTATTGATATCAACATGCCTCATCAGATCATCCATGATGAGAGCTGAAATGACCTGCAGTGACCCTCCTATTTTCTCAAAGCACGTGCTGTGCATAGGCACTTTAAATAACGTTAATTCTTTACTTTTTTCATGAAGTTATATTTTTTCCAACAAAAAAAATGTATCAAATATTGATGGATATAATTTGGAATGCAGATGAAATTTATGTTGAAGTTGAGAATTCCAGCCAGATTTCCCCTGGCAAAAACTACTGTCAGGATGTCCTCACAGCCGGAGGAAAAAAAAAAAAAATCCCAAGAGGGAAAATGGCCTTTTGGGTATGAAATCTGTAAACCTAAAGGGAAAGCAAGTATCAGAGGGCATTGAACTGGAAAGTTTTGAATTGGAGAGGGAGGTGGGGTAGTTAAGGGGGAACAAAATAAGAAGCATCCAGTGAGTGTAATTCAACTGGGTGTGCCACGATTTTACCCAAGGAAGGATTACCTTTTTAGCTTGGTCCCCAATCAGGTTGTTTTTAAAGCAAAACAGAGGGAAACTTACAGTCCCTACCAATGACACAGCTGATATAGAAAGAGGCAGCTGACCAAAGGACTGGGACCACATGGTTTAGCAAGAGAGAGGGAGCTACAGGACGTGGGAGAGAACCCAAACCTAGGGCAAGAAGCCAACAGCTCAACAGCGGCAGACATTTGCAGAGTGCATTCAGGGAAAAAACTTCCACAGAAATACCAAAGGTAAAGACTCAGTTCTGAAGGCAAATGTTTAAACCCACTACTGATGTAGATACCTTTATTTCTCTGAAAACAGCAATAGGATTCTGATATAAACATTTGCACCCCACCCCAGCACAGACAAGTATAAGAGGTATAAGCAGAACACCCCAGCTTAGACCCAAAGAAAGACTAGTCTCTTGGTTACACACAGCCAAGCGTTCTTACCATGTCCTGAAAGAGACACAAGCACACATTTTTACCAGGAATCCACTGCATAGTATACATACAGTAAAAATAAGAGCTCGTAAGTGAAATATTTAGTAATATATAAAGGTTATCACTCCAGAATATGGGTGCCATCATCATCAAATAACCCTTTTGCCATATTCAAAAAGCTCTGAATCAAATAAACCTCCTGATATTGCTACATATGTACACAGTCACCAGGTCAACCTTATTTCACTATTCATTTGAAGAACTGGCACCCAGAGTGTATTTGTCTCAGAGGGACTCTACTGAATGAAAATAATTGTTAAAACCTCAAAGAAGTGAAAGTTTTAAAGGAAATTGAAT
This sequence comes from Macaca mulatta, assembly GCF_049350105.2. NCBI lineage: Eukaryota > Metazoa > Chordata > Mammalia > Primates > Cercopithecidae > Macaca > Macaca mulatta. The sequence goes on along the minus strand of NC_133425.1, from coordinate 6,607,699 downwards.
GACTTAACTGAAAAGTACCGAAGTAGGACTTTAGGTATGGTTTGATCAAGCAACAATGTCACCAAACACTCTGTCTCCCATCTTGAGTAGCCAATGAATGTTGAAAGCAACAATGGTCACATGCTTCCTTACTGATGTCTACCAGGCAAAGAACAAAAGTCCTGAGCCTTACTCTAATCAAACCATGCTAGGTTGTATGACCACTCCTTATTGATTAATGTGGTCATGGAATGCGACTGACTTAGTCTTGGGTGGTATGCGCGGCCCTGAAACAATCACAGGAGTAAAAGAACAGAAATTACCCAGACAGCTTAGGTCTAATCAGAACTCATCTTCTCCCTGTACCACACGAATGCACAGCTCTGCTGTACAATAGGAAAATAGATGCTGGAGAAACTGTCACATGTCCATAATAAGAAAAACTAGGTAAGCATCTGGTTTTGCTGACTATTGCAATACCAATCCTAATGAGGGTGTGGATATGCACCAACACAGCCAAAAGGTGAAATGAGCTTTGGGGTACAGATAGGAGACTGCTTGAGGCTTCCTTCACAATGCAGTCTAAGACCAGCTCTCCTTCCCCAGCACAGAAGGGAGAGCTGTTCTCAGTGGTAGTTGCAGCACTTAGCATTTTTGAGTCCTTACCCTGTTTCATGGCCTGAGCTAAAGGTTCTACATGAATTGCCCTATTTCTACCTTGCAGGAACTTTGGGAAACAGAAAATGTTATTATCCTCATTTTACTAAGGTCCATGGAGATTAGATGACATTCCCAGGGTCACAGAGCAGAAAGAAATAGAGTCTAAGCCCTCTGTACCTAGAGACTGAGGCATTATTCACCAAGCCCCACTCCCTGCAGGACCCTGCTCTGCAGTCCCCCAACGCTTTCTCAGCTCTTTGCCTCCAACGGAGTCCCCTGGAATCACTTGTAAAATGATGGGTTCAAGTTTCTAAAACTAGAGTTGCTCGGTCACCTCAAATCTCAACAGATGGCTGCAGAGGCCACCTTTGGAACTGGTGGTCACCCTAGGCTGAAAGGTAAGAGCAAAACAACTGTGTGAGAAGAAAGCGAACATATATGCAAAGCAATTAGAAGGTGGAAAATTATGCCTCCCCAATAAGTCAACAGGTACGATCTGCCGCAAACTCTGAAATAAAAATTTAGACAAAAACTACACTAAAGGAATTACCAGCATTGTCCCGCCACTGACTCTTTTTTCCATGCAGAAGGAGGGGAATGAACCTGACATGTTCTCTTCCCAAAAGGGTGATCCAACTCCCACCTCTTTCAGAATGTACCCCCCCCAGGGAGGCTTCCCTGTCTGAACACTCTACCGGGTGACTCACGCAGCAGCTCTGCTGGGGTGCCCAACTCGTCCCTCAAACTTAACATGGTCCAAAGAGAACTCCATGTTCCCTTCCATATAGTGTTTCTCTTCCAGTCTCCTCCATCCCCACAAAAGGGGCCACCAACCACCCACTGGCTCAGCCAGCTGTACAATGCATGCACCTAGTGCAAAAGGAAGCGGCCCTCACCCCAAGATGGATCATAATTTCAAGATGGGAAAAGCAGAGCATTAAACCAAGTTTAGGACCGTTCTAGACAAGGGTTTCTTAGTCACTGCTCAAGTTGTGTGTCTATGAAGCTGGGCCATGGCTCAAATTTTAAAACTCAGGGAATATCTCAGTTTCTTTCCCCACCCCACATCCAGTCCATCCCCAAGCCCTGTCAGCTCCAACTCTAAAGATATCCTCAATCCAATCACTTTTTGCAAACTCCATTACAGCCATGACGTTCTTGCCACCATGATCTCTATCCTGGACTAGTGTAATTGGGCCAAATGGGTTCCCTGTTTCTCTCTTGCCTCTCACCAACCTATTCTTCAAACAGGATCCAGTATTACTTAGTATAAATCAGATCATGCCATTCCCTACCCCCAAATTTTCCAGAGGTCTTCCATCAGGTTTAAAGCAAAATCTGAACTTCTCACCGTGAGCTAAAATGTCCTGCACAATCTGGTCCCTGCTACCCTCTCCAGCCTCCTCTCCTCCTACTCCCCCCTTACTCATCCTGCACCAGCCCTGCTGGCATCCTTGTTCTCCTGCAAATGCACCAAGCTTCTTCCTGCCTCGAGGCTTCTGCACTGGCTATTCTCTCTGCCTAGAACACTCTTCTTCCTAGATGTCCGCAGTTATCGGGGTTATTCAGCTCCCTCATATCACACAGGTCTCTGCTTAAATGTCATCTTTTTGAGGAAGACTTCCCCGAACCCCTTTTCTACAGTAGCCACACAGTCCCTCATTCTCCTCCCACTCACCCAGCTGTCTTTCTCTCCTGAGTCCTCATCACTGTCTGGAACTAGAGGACTTGTCTGTTGTGCTTGTTTACCATTTTGTCTCCCATGCAAGAATAGGAAATTGATCTGTCTTAATGTATTCATCACGGTGTCTCCGGCATTTTGGACAGTGCTTGGCATATGGCAAACACTCTATAAATGAATTGATTACTTGCTACTTTAAATTATTAGCCGCTGCTCCATGTCTATACGCCTTGATTTATATTAACTTCACTGGAAGTTTCCTACCAGCAAAAGCCAGTTCATTTCCTAAAAGCCTCAAAACACTAAGCCCAGTTCCATCCAAAAACTAAATGCTCCATGAATGTGTTCGTTAACTGTTACCAAAAACTTCTCTCCTCCTACTTCAGGAATGACACATGCCATCACTCCCAATATGTGCCCATGGCAGCAATCCCTGACAGATCATAGAACTGTCTCTTGCTAAGCAAGTCTCAGAATCCTCCCAACAGTTTTCCAGAAGACCTCAACTAATCATACAATTTTATACTTAGAGCAATATCATTTTGGCACAAATATACTAACTTAATATGAGGAAATAGCTCTGAGAACCACAAACGTGGTCCAAATTCCTCCCCTCTCCCCAGTTTTTAATGTGTGGTCTTAATAGGCAGAGGACAGTCCACTAATGCAGCCAGCACACTGTGCTCTGGGTTTAGGGACAAACAAGAACAAAAGCCCCAGATGTAAGCAATTGCCTTTTGTCATAATTCAGCCTTAAGCAAGTTGGACTTTTGCTGAAGAATTTCACTTACAACAAAATGCCAGGAAAAAAGAAATGGATGAATTATAAAGCTCAGATTACTTATGTTAAGGAAATTCAAATCTGGTCCCACACTGATTTTGCTGGTGCTGCTGACTGGGAGAACAAACCACTTACATTTGTCCACCTCATTCCTCAACAGCTTGGAATGTCAAGGTGGCATCATGCCTCAGTCTGATGGGACTCCCAAAGCACCTGAGCTTTCGGTATGGGCCTCCCATGACCTCTGCTGCCAACCTGGGTTCTACGGCTCCTGCTCAGTCCCCAGGCTGGGAAAGCTCTCCCACCTGGCTGCCAAGAATCCTTGGCTGCACTTCAGTCTACATGCTGGAAGGCTTGTGCTCACCCCCGACCCACTCACTCCACCCACTTTTCTCTAAGGACTTGAGGCAGGTAGATCACCTGAGGTCAGGAGTTCAAGACCAGCCTGGACAACACGGTGAAACTCCATCTCTACTAAAAATACAAAAATCAGCTGGGTGTGGCGACACGTACCTGTAACCCTAGCTACTCAGGAAGCTGAGGAAGGAGAATCACTTGAAACCGAGAGGTGGAGGTTGCAATGAGCCAAGATTGTGACACTGCACTCCAGCCTGAGTGACACAGCAAGACGCCATTTCAAAAAAAAAAAAAAAAAAAAAAAAAAAAAAAAAAAAAAAAAAAAAAAACAGAAAAAGCTGGTTCTAGCTTTTGGCAAAATCTAAATTCTTCACCATAAACATGAGTTTGGTCTCACAAGGACCATTGCCTTTGTTAAGGCCAGTTTGGTTGAAAGTGACAGAAACCCACTGAACTAGTTTAAATTAGCATGTTACTATAACAGTACAATCATATCCCAGGCAACCGAGGGGCAGTGGGGCAGAGAGACCTCAGGGAAACTGGAGTATCATGGATATGTGGAATCTAAGGAAGTCAAACTTGCAAAAATAGACAGTAAGACAGTGGTTACCAGAGGCTGGGAGGTTGTGGAGACTCGGGAGATGTTGGTCAAAGGACACAGCATTTCAGCTATACAGGAGGAATGAGTTCAAGACATCTATTGTATATCATGGTAAGTGTAGTTAATAATATAATGTGTACCTGAAAATTATTGAGAGATTTTGTGCTCTTGCCATAAAAAAAAAATATATATGTGAGGTAATGAATATGTGGAACTGACTTCATTTAGTCATTCCACAATGTATATATTTTTCAAAACATCATGATGTACACCATAAATACAATCTTGTCAATATAAAAAGAAAAAAAGCAGGAGGAATGCTTGAGGCCAGGACCAGCCTGGGCAACATAGTAAAACCCCTATCTATATAAAAAAATAGGCAGGTGTGGTAGCATCCACCTGTAGTCCCCACTACTCAGGAGGCTGAACTGGGGATTGCTTGAGGCCAGGAAGTGGAGGCTCGAGTGAGCTATGATCACACCACCACACTCCAGCCTGGGTGATAGATCCTGGCTGAGTGATAAAGAGATCCTGCCTAAAAAAATTTTTCTAACCTTAAAATTGACTCATTTATGCATTTTCCTTAATAATAAATGTATATTGTTCAGTCATAAAAAACAAGAGGAACTGGAAGATAAAGCTGGAAATCTGTCAAGAAGGTTACCTTCAGGATCTCTGGTCATCAGACGGCCCTAGTTTCTGATTCTCTCTCCAGGTCTTCTTCATTTTCTTTCTGCAAACCAGCTGTCCTGCTTCTCCTTGGCAAGAAATGGCCAACTCACAGCTCCCAAGTTCCCATACACAGGCAACAGCAAAGATTAACAAGCATCTCTACTTCCCAATTATAAAGTCCCAGGAGAGGGAATCTGACTGGTCCAGCTTGATCATGTGTCCATCTCTGGCTCAATCAGCTATGGCCAAGATTCTGAGGTCATGGAATAAAAATATGGCTCCTAAGGCATCCATATGAGATCCTGTTCTCCTAGAAGATAATCTGTGGCCTAGCAGGTGCCTTGATAAGGCTCAGTAACAACCACAGTACTCAGCAGCACCATCTCAAAAGCCTCTCTGCCTGGGATCACCCTCTATCCTTAGAAGGAAGCTATCAATTATTTTCTTTTTCTTTTTAGAGACAAGGACTCACTTTGTTGACCAGGCTGCAGTGCAGTGGTGCAATCATAGTTCACTGCAGCCTCAACCTCCTGGGCTCGAGCAATCCTCCCACCTCAGCTTTCCAAGTAGCTGGGACTACAGACATGCATCATTATGTCCGGCTAATTTTTTAATTTTTTGTAGAGATGGGGTCTCACCGTGTTACCCAGTATGGTCTTGAACTCCTGGGCTCAAGCAATACATTAATTTATATTCCAAAAGTCCAGTTCCTTCCTTGCCCTCTCAGAGGTTCTACCTTCAGTCAATGGCCACAACTGTTTCTCAACTATTAGTACAGGCACAGACCTCAGGAGCTTGAATGAGGATTCACCTCTTCCAGACTTTCATCACCAATTCATTTTGTGGTCTTACATACCTAGAGGTAAGACATCACAGTTTCCAAACCAGACATTCAACAATATTTATTTTAAAAATACTTATGAGCATCTATTTTATGCCATATATTGTTCTAGGAAGTAGGAATACGAGAAAACTGACAGTAATATTAGGTTACATAGTCTGACAAGGGACAATTTCGAATTTCTGCAATTTACTTAGGCAAAAAATACTTTAGAGGGTCTATAAACTAATTCACACACTAAGCAAATCACCTTGTCTGAATATAAAGTATGAAATCAGAAGGAACTAGTTATATTTGACCTATGCACTCACCAATACCCACCAAGAGAGGACAGTGGTCTATCGGAAAACTCACTTGTACACTTTTTACAAAATCAAAAATGCCTTATACACATCCCAGTAGGCCACCATCCTGTGTGATAAAAGGAGAGTTTCTCACAAGCCCAGTCGATGGCCCCAGAAAGCCAAAACCACAGTGAGGGGGAGGTTCTTTTGTCACCTGAGCCATCTGCTCTGTCTAAACCCCAGACTGCTTGAAGCAGCCGTCCCCAGCCAACCATCTCTTCAGCTCCGCAGAGCTCGCCTCTGCTCCTCACCCACTTAGAGAGTAAATACCAAGAGTCCAGCTGCCATTCTCCAGAGGAGCTTGGAAAGCAATTAATTGGCACCTCTTAAATCTCTGAGCTCTAGCAAGGAAGGTACTTAGGGCTGTCAGACGCAGCCAGTAGCAGAACAGAAGGTAGCTCATGTGTCCCCAGTGGGAGAGGAACCTACAACTCCATTAGCTCTGGCATCTGAAAGGATAAAGAAGTCTTTCAAAAAGCCATGAGCACCCTTTAAAGTCCACCTGAGAGTTGTGAGCTGAAGGCAAAGCTAGCCCAGGAGCTCACGCCATAAGGAGGGGGGCAGGAAGGGGAGTTCCTCCAAGCCCCGTAGGCATCTAAAGACAACTAAACCCTGTAGAAGGACCACTGTCTTCTTTCAGCTTCATGAATGGGCCATCACTACCTATCTCCAAGGGCAGCCAAGCACACCCTGCTTCAGAGAGGACGCCAAGAGGTTCTCCTGCCCCAGCACCTACTCCAGAGGATACAGGGACCAGGGGTCAAATTGTCCACAGGCCTGACCATACCTAGGGCAGCTCAACCACAGGCAGACAATTCTGAGCCTGGAGAAGGATCGGCAACCCCATGCATGATCTCGTTCAATCCTCGGCAAGGGAAGTCCTGTAAGGAGACTCTAGCATTACCCGTGTTTTACAGATGAGGATAGTGGGAACTCAGACACTTGCCCAGTGTCACACAGATCATAAAGAACAGCCTGTCTGAATTGAGAACATGTGCCCTTGACCACTACAAGCAAAGGAAGTGCACAGGAAATGAACCAAGAGACCCTAGTATGTGCCCATTTCTAGGGTCTCAGTGTCATCCCCCTTTGACAGAGAGCAGCAGACCCAGCTTTCTGTCCACTAGCCCTTTGGCTTGGGAACATTCTGCATCTTGAAAGACAGATGAACTCCAAGCCAAAAACGCACAATGATTTGGAGTCCAGACTCTACAGTCACACCTCCTAGAGGTTAATTCCTTGCTATGGTACCTTGAGGAAGTCACTTAACCTCTCTGAGCCTCCGTTTTCTCACCTACTGAATGGGGCTAATAATTCCTACATCCCAGACTGATTGGGAGGATTAAAGGAAACAAGAAATGCCCAGCCCAGTACCTGGCTCACAGACAGAGTCCATATATGGCAGGTATAACTACCGTCACCATGATCACCACCCCCAAAGAGTCGACAGTCTGAGAACCTATTTTGATAGGATCCATTAATTCATGCACACAACAAATATTTACTGAACACCCACGAGGTACCAGGTGGTTATGCTGGCTCCTGAAGATACAGTCATGGGACAAGTGCAGTCTCTGCCCTCAGCAAGCTTATGATCTACTGGGAGAAATCCTTCCTACCCCCACACCCCGCCACTCCACACACAAAAAAACAACATTAATACCCTTCTGTTTTATCTCCTAAGCTGGTCGCTCATATACAATGGAGAAGAGGAAGGACATAGCAAAGTCAATCAAAGTCCCCCAATCACCCTGATGACGGGGAAAACTCTGCACACAAAAAACCAACTTTAATACCTTTCTGTTTTATCTACTAATCTGGTCTCTCATGTGCAATGGAGAAATGGAAGGAGATAGCAAAACCAATGCCCACCAATCCCCCTGATGACGGGAAAAACTCCAGCCCCCACCTTTCTCCCTTTTGAATCTGAACTCCTGGAAGGTTCAGGAACCTCCAGATCTTCACCTCTGTCCCACACCAGCAAGCCTAACGCTCCATCCAACCCTTTCAATAAATTCTTTATGCAATGAATGAACCAAAAGGCTAATCTCTGTGATGTATCATGAATTCCTTTGAATCAGTAAGAAAAATGATAAAGAATCTAGTTTTTAAAATTGCAAAAGAGGTGAACTGGCAATTCAGAAGAAAAACAGCCAGAGATAAGAAATTTATAATATCCAGTCTTGGCAACGTTGTGAAGGAAGAGGCACCACAAACACACTGCCAGTGAGCACAGAAATGGAAACAACTTTTTTTGGAATCGCTTTGGTGATGTTAATCAAAATTGAAATTGTACATACACTTTGGCCTAGAAAAATAAGTCCACTTGGAGCCTATACTACAGGAAGATTCAAACAAGTGAACAAAACTATTCTTTCCATGCTATTCATTACAGCCTCACTGATAATAGCAAAAATAAAACAGGAAACAGGCTAAGTGTTCAAGTTTAAGGATGTGTCCAAGCTTAAAGATGGTCAACTATGGTCATTCTCCAACCTTAACCTTAAGGACAATGACCACGGTTGGCCATCTTTAACATTGGACAGTGTACCACATTGCCCATGGCACACTGTGGACAGTGGACAGTGTACCACATTGCCCATGGTACACTTATTCCTATGAATCCTATAATTATAAAGAAAACAATTGTTTTGTATTTATTACATATGTGCACATGTGAACATCCTAAAAGTTTAAATCGTCAAGCACACACTTGAAAAATATACCAAGCTTTTTAAAATCCTGTTCAGTATTATTCCTCCTCCTCTTTTCTTCTCCTATTCCTTCTGTTCCTTCTTCATCTTCCTTTATTTACTAGAATTCCCCAAAAATGAGCAAGACCCAGCCATCTCTTGCCTCCTCTGAAAAGCTCTGGACCTGAGACAACCCCGGAGAGAAGAAAACTCCACACAGTCTGATAGAGCAGGAGAATAGCCATCTTGGATAAGCACTACCATTTTAAGGTTCCCCTTAATCAAAAACTGCCTAAATCCAACCCAAAGGGCATCAGCCTAATGGCTAACATCAGCATGACCATAAACCACAAATGACATCTCCAACCAGAAACATTCCAAACCCCTTCCTGACCAGAGACATACCAGACCTGAGATAACCTCCCCTCTGGCCAGAGAGATGTCAGCCCTAAGATAACCTCCCCTCTGACCAGAGACATTCCAACTCCACAATAAACTTCTCCTCCACACAAACATTCCAAGCCTGTGATAAGCTCTCACCCTAAAACCTTAAATACTCTTAGTCTGTAAGAAAGAGTGCTCCCTGACCAAAAAAAAAAAAAAAATCAGCCAGGAGCCCCTCTCAGGTTTATTCACCAAAATAAACCCGTCTCTGACTGTTGAGCCACTTTTTGTGTTCCATTCCTCTGTCTTTAACTCTTACAAAGTCATGTACTGCATAATGCTCTTTCAGACATCTCTGGAATGCACATGCAATGGTGTTCCGTAAGACTATAATGCCATATTTTTACTGTACCTTTTCTATGTTGAGATACTTTTTGATACACAAACACCATTGTGTTACAATTGCCTACCAGATTCAATACAGTAACATGCTGTACAGGTTTGTAGCCTAGGAGTGATAAGTATACCATAACATAGCCTAGGTGTGTAGCAGGCTATACCATCTAGGTTTGTATAAGGGCACCCTGTGATGTTCCTTCATTGACAAAATCACCCTACTATGCAATTCCCAGAACTCATCCCCATCATTATGCGACATATGACTGTACACTGAAGCACTTGCCTCCAGGAGAGAAGTTAGGGCCCTGTAGAACTTCTACATTTGCTGTGCTTCAAACCAAACCACAGGGAAGCAGAGAAGGGGCCAACTGTGTGAGGAGCAGCTTTTTCATTGTGTATATAATCGGGGGATCTGTAAACTCTTACTATAAAGGGCCAGGTAGAAAATATTTTCAGCTTTTCAGACCTGACAGTTTCTGTCTCAATTACTCAGCTCTGCCATTGTCTCCTAAAAGTGAAAGCAGACACACAATATGCAAATAAATGGGCGTGACCATGTTCCAATAAAACCTCATTTACAAAAGCAGACTTTGAACAAAATTTAAATCACAGACCATGGTTTGCCAGGTCCTGCATTTAATGATCAATGTTATCTTTTTAGTGTAGCTTGGTTTTTTTGTTTGTTTGTTTTTTGAGATGGAGTCTTGCTCTGTTACCCAGGCTGGAATGCAGTGGCATGATCTCGGCTCACTGCAACCTCCACCTCCTGGGTTCAAGCGACTCTCCTGCCTCAGCCTCCTGAGTAGCTGGGACTACTGGTGCCTGCCACCATGCCTGGCTTATTTTTTTGTATTTTTAGTAGAGAGGGGTTTCACCATATTGGTCGGGCTGGTCTCAAACTCCTGACCTTAGGTGATCTGCCACCTTGGCCTCCCAAAGTGCTTGGATTACAGGTGTGAGCCACTGCGCCCAGCCTCTATTGTAGTTTTTAATGAAAGATAACTTGTCCCTACCTGGTGACTTGGGAACAGAAAATAATAGGGCTGGTTTATTTCTATATATAAAGTATATTTAATAATGTGTATTACATGTTAAATATATAAAACTGCCCTTGTATTTTCTTTGATTTCTCTTGTTACAAAAATAATATCCACACATGGTAATAAAAATTCAAATGATATAGAGGAGTGAAAAATGAAAATAAAATGCACACATTCACACACATATATATAAATATAAATATATGATATATAATTATAATATATATATATTTCTTTGAATCTTAAAAGGTTCTCTGACTTTTAAAAGTCCCCTTGGCCAGGTGCAGTGACTTAGGCCTGTAATCCCAGCACTTTGGGAGGCCGAGGCAGGCAGATCACATGAGGCCAGAAGTTTAAGATCAGCCTGGACAACATGGTGAAACCCCACCCCTACCAAAAATACAAAAAATTGGCTGAGCATGGTGGCATGTGCCTGTAATTCCAGGTATTCAGGAGGCAAGAAAAATGCTGCAACCCAGGAAGCGGAGGTTGCAGTGAGTCGAGATCACACCACTGCACTCCAGCCTGGGTGACAGAGGGAGACTGTCTCAAAAAATAAAATAAAGTTTCCTTTGAGGCAAATGCCTCTGGGTGGGTAAAAAGCTAAGTGTTATCATTAGGTGTTAAATAAATGAAACAAAAATAAAACCACTCTTAGTGGTTTTCTTCAAGAGAAGCCAAGGAGAAAGTTAGAGAAGATTTGTGAAAGTCTGACACATAAGAAGGAAAACAAGAAATCCAAAAGATACGTTGTTCCCAATTCATTTTGATTAAAGCTGGCCCTGATGTGGGCCTACTTTTAGGCTTTATTTTACAATGAGAGACCTAGAAATAGGTCCAGATTCGAAAACCCCTCCTGTCTTGGGACTTGACATTATGGGATTAAGGAGCAGGTCTCACCTGAAGGGTAGAGAGGCTTTTTGATGGGAGGGAAGAACGTGCAGACCCCATTGGAACACAGGGGTTGGTGCCCAGGGTGGCCATGGTCACCTGCCATGAGTCAAAAGCCCCTCCCACCAGGTGGCTGTTTCATCAATGACTTCTCCAAGGCCATCACCTGAGCTGCTGAGAGCCCATGGAGAATTACAGGAATGGTCCCCACCTCTTCACTGCATCCTGCAGCCATACCCTCCGGCCATGTGACTTTGTAGTTTCCTTCACTAAAGAGGTGAGCCCTATTTCTCCACCCTTTTATTTTTGTTTGGCCATGTGACTGGCTTTGGCCAATGTAACGTCAGTAAGTATAATGTTTGCAAAGGCTCAAAGAGTTTGACTGTACTCTGCCATTACCCTAAGAAGAACATGCCTGGGCTAGCCCACTAGTCCCAGAATTGAAAAGAAGACAGACGTGAAACAAACCACCCAGCCAAGTCCCATTTAAATCCTTCTACCTCCACCTGACCTGCAGATACATGAATGAGTCTAGCCAAGATCAGCCTATTTTCAGCTGATACACAATTCAAGAGAACATAATAATTATGAAGTTTTGAGGTCATTTGTTACACAGCACTTCTCTAGCATTTGGTGACTGATACAAAGCCCAAAGCATATGAGATATATGACAACCATCTAGTGATGAACGAATTTAGCAAGACTTCCTGAGCTGGGCCAAGCCAAGCCAAACAGATTAAATAACCAATGTTCAATTCCAGGCTTACCCTCTCCAGAGGAGTCCATGTAAGTTATATAGCAGGCCAAAAATGCTCCATGGTTATGTGTGGGTTTACCTCCCTCTCTCCCCTTTTTCCTAGAGCCACATCACCTCCAGAGTCTCAGAGTTTGGTGCCTGATACCGAATAGGCCTTTCACATACAGAAGTTGACTTAAACTTAATTGGACAGAACCACCCAGCATGGGTATTTGTGCTTTGCTATCTGAAGAATATTTCTGTTCTGAGAAGAAGAAAACAACTGAATTGGACCAAGTAGTCAGCCAGGCTTGAGTACACAGACAACGGAGTAATTTTTAGCAGGCTTCAACTTACAGAGTTTGCTTTTGCAACTTTTCCTCTCCACATCACTACTGAAACAGTGCTCTTTTAACATCCTTAAATGATACTCCTTGTCTGCTGTGTCCACAGGATTTCTCATTTCAGAAAAAAAGTAGGCTGGACAAAGTGGCTCATACCTGTAATCCCAGCACTTTGGGAGGCCGTGGCAGGCAGATCACCTGAGATCAGAAGTTCGAGGCCAGCCTGGCCAACATGGTGAAACTCCATCTCTACTAAAAATACAAAAATTAGCCTGGCATGGTGGCAAATGCACCTGCACTCCCAGCTACTCAGGAGACTTAGGCAGGAGAATTGCTCAAACCTGGGAGGCGGAGGTTGCAGTGAACAGAGATCACACCATTACACTCCAGCCTGGGTAACAGAGTGAGACTCCGTCTCAAAAAAACTTTTTTTTTAATAAAATAATTTTTTAAAGTCATCTAAAAAAGCAAGAGGGGATAAACCAATTTATAATTTTTATTCTAGAAAATTCCAGAAATAAAGAGAATTTAAAAGAGCTTAGCATAGCAGTTAAAAGAAGGAGACCAAGGTTAGATTCGCTGAGTTTGCATCCTGGTTCTTCTACTTACTGGTTATGTAACTGCAATGGACTAATGTTTATATCCTCCCAAAATGAGTATGTTGAAATTGCAACCCTGAAAGTGATGGTATTTGAAGGTGTGGCCTCTGGGAGATAATTAGATCATCAGGGTGGAGTCCTATGAATGACATCAATGTCCTTTCAAAAGAAGCCTCAGAGAGTTCATTGTTCCCTTGTACCATGTGAGGACACAGCAACAAGGCACTCATCAGACACCACATCTGTCTTGATCTTGGACTTCACAGCTGCCAGAACTGAGAAATGAATTTCTATTGTTTATAAGCTAACTAGTTAATGTTATTTTGTTGTAACAGCCCAAACAGACTAAGACAGTAACCTTGAATAAATTATGTAAGTTTTGTGGACCTCAGTTCTTGATATGGTTCAGGTCTGTGTCCCCACCCAAATCTCATGTCAAATTGTAATCCCCGGTGTTGGAGGTGGAGCCTGGTGGGAGGTGATCGTGGGGGCAGATTTCCCCTTTGGTGCTATTCTCCTCATAGGGAGTGAGTATCGTGAGATCTGGTTGATTAAAAGTGGGTAGTCCCTTCCCCTTTCTCCTCTCCTCCTGCTCTGGCTATGTGAAGACATATCTGCTTCCCTTCAACTTCCATCAAAATTGTAAGTTTCTCAAGGTCTCCCCAGTCATGCTTCCTGTACAGCCTGTGGAACCACGAGACAATTAAACTTCTTTTCTTAATAAATTACCCAGTGTCAGGTATTTCTTTAAAACAGTGCAAGAGCAAACTAATACAGTTTTCAACTTTAGTTATGTAACCTTTGTGAACTTCAGTTTCCATTTATAAACGGAAATAATAATGGAAACTACTCCATGGGATTTGTGAGAATCAAGTATAATGACACATGTAAAACTTTTAGCACGGTGCCTGGCTACATTTTAGCTGTTGTTATTAAATAATACTAAAAAACTAGCTTAGACCAAGAGACAGATTTATGGAAAATAAAGTATTTGGAAGCATCTCCTGGAAACTAAGGGTAGGAATAGCATCTCCTGGAAACTAAGGGTAGGAATAGCATCAAGGAAACTATGGGTAGGACCCGAAATCAAGGCAGGGTAATGGTTAATTTGCCTGTCTGGGCCATGAGGTCTCCCATCTCCATGTGAATTTCACATTCTTGTGGCTGATTCTTGCACGTAAAAATCTGATTGGCCGAGCTTGAATCAGATGGCCACTTTTGGACCAATCAGCTGTGCCCAGGGGGTGGGCTTAAATGGTCCACTGGCAGCTCAGCAGGAGGCTGGGACCAAAAAGGGCGTAACAGGGCTGGAGAGCACCCCATTAGGTCTGCCATGTGCAGACAGTCATGGGGCTTCGTGGACCTCAAAAAAGGGATGTTCAATTGACTCAAATGACCCAGAAGAAGCTCTGCCTCTGTGTCTGGGGCATTAGCAATGCTTTGTCATCGAGCCTGAGTTATTCTTGAAGGCATTCCATCAGTTTGCTAGGACAGGCATAACAAAATCACACAGAGTAGGTGGCTTAAATGACAGAAATGTATTTCCTTACAATGGTGGAGTCTAGAAGTCCGAGATGAACGTGTTGGCAGATGTGATTTTTTTCTAAGGTCAGAGTGTCTCCTTAGCGTGCAGAAAGCCTTTCCTCTATGCATGCATCCTTGGAGTCTCTTTGTCTGTTGAAAGCCCCTCTTATAAATATGCTGATCAGATTGGATTGGGGCCCCTCTATAACCCTTGTTTAACTTAATTGCCTCTTCATAGATTTCATCTCCAAATAAGTCACATTCAGAGGCACTGAGGGTTAGGGCTTCAACATATGAATTTGGAGGGACACAATTCAGCCCATAACAGGCACAAAGGGCTTTGATTTTGCCCAAGAAATCCCACATCTTCTGGTGCCTGGACTCCTAAGCAACATGGGGCTGCATTTGTTTTAGGACTTTCAGTCACTCTACAGGGTCTTCAGCTCTTCCAAAATACTTCTCCTTTTCTCCTGGGATTCTCCTCACTCGTAGAAATAATCAGAGAAACAATATGGAAAACCAGGAAAGGATATAACCATTTGTAAGCCTTACTTCCCATCCCTCCCAGACCACAGAACCATGAAGCTGACAAAGAGATGTTTTAACTATGGATGAGGCTGCTGATGGCTTTACAAGGGGTGCTAACAGGAAAATTACCTTTTTGGAATTCATTTTCGCTTTGGCTTAATGAGTTAAGAGACTCTCGTTTTGCAAAGTAGGGCAGCTCACTGCTGAGGCCAGGGAATCGGGTAGGGGGATGCTGCTATATTCTGTTTCCAAAGTTACGAAGCTCTGGCCCTTGGCATGGAGTGGGGAAGTACGAGAGGATGTTTGCCAACCAGGGTACCAGAAACCTATTGTGAAGACTGGGGCGTTTCTCTCTGAGAGCTAAAATTAAGCAGCAGCAGCTGCAAAGTTAACATTTGCAAGTTTCAAAGTCAGGCAGTGTCAAGACTTGAACGAGTGAACACGCTTTTAATTGGACCCAGTTTTAGACGATTTTGATCATTTCCTGGGACTGAAAGCATGCATCCTAATTTAAACTTGCATTCTTAAGAGAGTGGTCCTCAACTTCAGGGGGCTTCACAATTACCAGGGAAGTTTGTGGGCTACACAGATTCCCCAAGGCCTCTCTCCAGGAATACAGACTCAGTAGAGAGGCAGGGACCTGGGGCAGGGTCCCATTCAGCAGATGGCTGCAGGGTCTTGCCGATTTCACAGGTCCCCAGGGCATTTTGATGCAGGGGGATCTACACGCCAAATTTGTAGAATCTCCAGGTGAAAACCTATTCGATGATCACTCAGAAACTGCCATTCCCAGTTGTTTCATAAATAATAAGTATTCACCTCCTTGGTCAGAACTACTGATCTCCTTGTTCTACTTTACTTTTCCCATAGCATTTTCTGGCTTTCTAACAAAATCCAATGATCAATGCCTCCCTGAAGCAGAACTTCTGCTTTACAAAGCACGGATGTTTGTGTTTTGTTTGCTGTTTACCCCCAGTTCCTAGCACAGTGCTTGTCTCGATATTGGCCAAATGAATTAATGAATTAATATCTTGAGCTCGTGCTGGGCTTTCTGCTGAGATATAATATCAATCACTTGGATGTCTGATATTAAAATGGAATTAGCAGATAGTGCCTAGCAGGCAGAAGGCTTTCTGATATGTTCCCTCCTCCATTCATTGCCAGACATCATCATCAACAAGGCTGCCAGGTTTTGAATTAACAGCCACCGCTTAAAAATGTTTCTCTTTTTAACTGGAACGGATAACCTCTGCTAAATAAAGATGCCTACAGATCTTGGATGAGTCACAGCCCTCTGAAATCTAGCTAGGAAAAATGAGGAACATCTGCTTTCCATGTTCTGTGATAATGAAGTCTAGAATGGGCAGGGAGTGCATGGCGCCAGGGGACACACAGTCTGGTCACAGCCTATCTGAAATGCCAGGGCACAGAAGAGGTCATTACTGGGCAAATGAATGCAACAGAAACACTGTTCTCCTGAACTCTGCCCAGCCTCAAGTATATGGATGGGGCTCAAAATAGTAGAAGGGGACTTGGACATTTATTTTATTATTTTTTTGGTGCTAATATGACCTTTGAGTAAACCTCTTTCTGAGTCTGTTTGGTTGGGAGAATTACCTGGCTCCCACATACATCTGAGAGTTGTTACTTTGAGGTTCTGCTAGCCACATTTTCTCTCTGAATTTACAATATCCCAGCTATAGAAGGAGGCTAAGTCTTGCAAAATAGAAAAGGTTAAAGAGGTTATAAGATCCTATGACATACCTATTAGAATGGCTAAATTAAAAAGGCTGATAATACCAAGTGTTGACAAGGATGTGGAGCAACTGGAACTCTCATACACTGCTGTCTGATGGGAGTGTAAAACTCTGATGCCAAACTCTTATATAAGTATATAAGCTAAAGCATATAATGCCAAGCTGTTTATAGACACTTAAATACTTCAATAGGCACAATAGTACCTAGCATTTCCATCTCTAGATATTTATCCTAAAGAAATGAAAACTTATGTTTATACAATGACCTGTTCATGAATGTGTATAGAAGCTCTATTTCAAATTGCCAAAAACTGAAAACAAACCCAAATGTCCTTCACAGGGCGAATGGATAAACAAACTGCAGTATATTCACACAATCAAATACTAGTCCGCAGTAAAAAGGAACTAACTATTGGTACACACAACCACTTGTATGATTCTCAAGGCATTACATAAGGGAAAGCAGGTAGTCTGAAAAGGTTGTATACTATATGGTTTCATTTATAGGACATTCTTGAAAAGACTAAACCACAGGGACAAAAAACAGGTGAGTGGATCAGGAGTGGGGCAGGATATGACTTCAGAGGTCTATCAATGGGGAGTGTTTGGGGGTGGATGGAGCTGTTCTTTACCCTGACTATAGTGGTAGATACGCAAATCTATATATGTGTTAAAATTCATAGAACCGTACATCCAAAAAAAGACAATTTTACTGTATGTTAGTTTAAAAATAAAACTAAAAACAAATGTGGTAGAAAATTTACTGGATTGAACTAAATTTAGTTTTCACACAACTGTGCAGGAATAGGAGCTTGTCAAAGAAAAGTCAATGCAGATACAAAGAACAAGTGAGTCCTGTGTTTCCATGTGTCAGAGCCATGTCTGTAAACCTGCAGCTATTACAAGTAGTTGGAGAAAGGAAAAAAGAAGTGACAAACAGGGAGGACAGAAGAAGAGGGAAGGGGAAGAGAGAAAAGAAGGAGAGAAGAAGGGCCAAGCACACAGGACGGAGAGAAAGGGAAGGTGTTGTAGAGCAGTGCTTCTCAAGCGTCAGTGAGTATGTAAATCATCTGTTCCAATGCAAGTACTTTTTTTAACTTTTAAGTTTAGGGGCTCATGTGCAGGTTTGTCACATAGGTAGACTTGTGTTTGTTGTAGAGATTTCACCCAAATACTGTACCTTGCTGATAGATCTGGGAACACCTGCCCATCACAGGGTTCTGTGGCCAACTGGCTGAGTGTCCCCGTGACAAAGACTAGGGATAAATGGGTTCGGCAGTTTAGTACCACTAAGTCTAGTACTTGATAGTTATTTTTTCCGATCTTCTCCCTCTTCCTACCCTCCCATTCTCCACCCTCCACCCTTCCAGAGGCCCCAGTGTCTGTTGTTCCCCTCTATGTGTCCATGAGTTCATCATTTAGCTCCCACTTGTGAGAACATGTGGTAATTGGTTTTCTGTTCCTGTGTTAGTTTATTAAGGATAATGGCCTGTAGCTCCATCTATGTTCCTGCAAAGGACATGATCTCGTTCTTTGTATGGCTACATAATATTTCATGGTATATATGGACCACATTTTCTTTACCCAGTCTACCACTGATGGGCACTGAAGTTGATTCCATGTCTTTACTATTGTGAATATTGATAATGTGGGTTCCAATAAGGTCTAGGGCAGGACTGGGATTCTGTTTTTATTTTATTTATTTTATTTTATTTTATTTTATAGACAGAATCTCACCCTGTCGCCCAGGCTGGAGTGCAGTGGTGCGATCTCAGCTCACTGCAACCTCCAACTCCTGGGTCCAAGTGATTCTCCTGCCTCAGCCTCCTGAGTAGCTGGGATTACAGGCACACATCACCATGCCTGGCTAATTTTTGCATTTTTAGTAGAGACGGGGTTTCACCATGTTGGCCGGGCTGGTCTCAAACTCCTAACCTCAAGTGACCCGCCCGCCTCAGCCTCCGCAAGTGCTGGGATTACAGGTGTGAGCCACCGCAGCCGGTGGAATTCTCTATTTCTAAGGAGCTTCCAGGCAATGCCTGTGATGCTGATCCAGCCCCTGCCCCCTCCCACAACGCTAGGAGGAGGCAAGTGCTGGGCAGAAGTGCTGGCAAACACTTTGCAAAGAGACTCAACACTAAAAGAGACTCGTGTGATGCCCATGTGAGACAGTGTAGGTGAAAGCACTTTGAAAACCATTAAGCACTATACACGTGTAATATGACAGCTCACCAAAAATAACATGGTCTCTGTCAGCATTACAAAACTCAGTTCCTAATTAAGGGGTTTCCCATTGTCCCTGCCATCACAACGCTGCTGAACCCATTTATCCCCAGTCTACGTTACAAGGACACTCAGCCAGTTGGCACAGAACCCTGGTGATGGGCAGATGTTCACAAAACTATCAGTAAGGCCAACCGTCACAGTTGTGTAGGAAGGGGTTTTGTTGAAGATGAATTCAAGAAATGCCAGAGCTCATCAGCTGGCTTTTGAAGCCTGGGTTAGCTTATTAACATATAAATAACTAAGTTTTACTTTTCAGAGCTTCCAGCACATCCATGCTAATGAAGCTATTGCTTTAAAAGTCGATCTCTTCTGAAATGTCTAATTAATCTGATGCTTGCAAAGGTGCACAGAGCAATGCATCTGCGGAGCCCAGTGGGGCGGAGAGAATGAGGCAAGGCTGCTGATGTGGAGCCAGATGTTTCAGATGCCAGAGAACCCAGACAATTAACATGAGCAAGGCTGGAGGCCAGGGTCACTCCAGCAGTTTTTCAAATTGCAGGTCATGACCCACTCATGGGTCATGAAATCAATTCATTGGGTCATCATGACCAGCCATGCTTTTTGATAAAATGGTAAAAGAGGAAGGAGAGGAGAAAGGAAAGAAAGAATATGCATTGCTGATAGTAAAGGTAAACACTGCGAGAAAGCCACACATTCCACTCCTCTGTACATTTCACTCCTATGTACTGAGTCGGCAAGAAAATGCATTTCTCTTAATACATATGCATATAGCACTTTGTCATGTGTCCAGGCTGTGCTAAGCATTTTGAAAGCATGAAACCACTTGATCCTTATCAGGTAGATGTTCCTATTGCATTTTACGGGTGAGGAAACCGAGGCACAGAGAGGCAGAATGACTCATCCAAGGACATACAGCTAGGGACTGGGGAGTCAGGTCTGCCTTTGAAGTCTACACTCATCTGCAGAACTCCATGCCCCCAGGACCTCAGACTCTGAGGACAAAAGATCTGGAGACAAAACCACCCATTCATGCTGGAAGAGAAACTGCTGATAACAGTCAGTATGACAGGTGAGTGATTACTGCTCCGCTAAGTGCATTATAACACTTACCCCTCAAAATAAGTAGAATAAGGTGGGTACTGTGAAACGTTCTATATTTCACATCGTAAACTGTGGCTCAGAGAAAGAAAATGATACATTGGAGGTCGTACAACTTGTAAGGAGACCATTGGGGGAGGTGTCATGGGAACCAAAGGATTTGAGCTGACCCTCGAAGGATGGGGAAGATTCGGGGCTCCAGCGTCCCACTGCTCTAAGAGAACAAAAGGGCTTGAGCAAGAGGATTCTCAATGCCTACAACAGTTCAACCTGCCTTGGAGACCTAGTCTTGCTGGAGGATTAAAGACGATGGTCCCCAAAAGAGGATGGATGCCATCATGAGAAACTGGCAGCCACAGAGGCTAACAGTGCACCTCTGGCCATGCCCAGGGCACCCAGCTCAGCACCAGACCAAAGGGCTCATCCTACCCCAAAGCCCTAGGCGTGCACAAATGCAAGCCAGTTCCTAGAACATCTCTGCTATCCCCCAGCCCCAGGAGCAGGCAGGGTGAGTGAGGAATGTATCTGAGAGGCAGTCTGAAAAATCCTCAGCCATCTACCCTCGGACTTACTTAAAAGCTTTCTATTGCTTCTAATTGTCTTTTTACTACATTTTTCTCTCCAAAGCTCCCAGAACTGGAAAGAACCCAAGTAGCTTTTTGTTAAGAGCCAAGCAAGACCTGGAAAATATGATTAAGAGCTCGAGCTTTGGAATCAGACACGTCAGGATTCAGGTGCCATTTATATTTTGAGGCCTTGGGCAACATGCTAAAGCCGCCTAAGCCTCAGCTTCTTCATCTGTAAGATGGAGACACTCTAGTACCTACCACAGATGGTTAGATCTGAAGGTGAGATAAGCGGGAGTCTGTAAAGGACACATCAGAGTGGCAAGAGAGCAATTAGCGATCAGTGCCCCGTAAGGCAGTGCAGCAATGTGTGGGGTCCCTGCTGTGTGCTACAGAGGTCACCCTGGATGAAGACAGGCTCAGAATCTTCTCCCCAAACTCTAGTCATCATGAGAATCACAGAAGCCACACGCCATGCACATTCTCTTCTGTTGCCAGCAATCCAGGATTCCATTAAGTCAAACCACCAACAGTGGTCCCAGGTGTGGAAGGAGGAAGATGGACCATGACAGCCGCCAACACTTCCCCTATCTACTGCAGAACCCCCCACCCAGAACCTAGTGGCTTTAAAAATGTGATCTCTTGGCCGGGCGCAGTGGCTCACACTGTAATCCCAGCACTGTGGGAGGCTGAGGTGGGTGGATCACGAGGTCAGGAGATCGAGACCATCCTGGCTAACACGGTAAAACCCATCTCTACTAAAAATACAAAAAATTAGCCGGGCGTGGCGGCGGGCACCTGTAGTCCCGCTACTTGGGAGGCTGAGGCAGAAGAATGGCGTGAACCCAGGAGGTGGAGCTTGCAGTGAGCTGAGACCGTGCCACTGCACTCCAGCCTGGTTGACAAAGTGAGACTTCATCTAAAAAAAAAAAAAAATTGATCTCTTATCTCTCATGTTTTAGCACAGTAAGGATCATCCAGTGGCAATTTTGCTTCTCACTCCCACCCCTCAGGAGACAGTCAATGTCTGGAGACATTTGTAGTTGCTGGTATTACTGGCATCTCGTGAGGAGAGACCAGAGATGCTGTTCAGCATCCCACAATGCCCAGGACCTGCATGTCTATAGTACTGAGCTTGGGAAACTGGGTCCAGCTAAAATGTATTCAGTCTCCAGTGCTTGGATGCAAACAGTACAGTTTCCCTGAGACCTAAGTCCAAGAAAGACTCAGGAACAGCAGCAGCAACATCTGCAAACAGAACTATCTGACTACAGACAGAACAGCCCCAGGGCAGCTCTTCTGTGGCAGAGGTCAGCCCACAGCCAGGGTCAGCCAGAGGCAAGGCCGCCCCTGGGGCAACAGCAGGAGACAGAATGTAATGGAGGGTTCAGCTGCACACACACAGCCCAGAACCCTCTCGTGCCTGGGGCTTCCTGGAAACCCTGGAGCCCCCAGCTTTCTCTACTCAGACCGTGGAGCTTCAAGTTGTGGTCCCGATATCAAGGGTGGCCAGGAAACCTTCCTGCAGACTCCAAGTCACTTCCTGAAAATCAGTCACACAAGGAGATTCCTGTAGCTACACCTGCCTAAGCACATCATCTCTACAAGCTCTCCTCCCCTTATATTCACAACAAAGGCAGGTTAGGAGAACCTCTCTCTCAAGATGCATGGCACAGACTCAAGCAACGGAAAACATGGCAGATCTGTGTCTGTGACACTTGATGAATTTTATGGAGACTCCAGAGCCTTCTAAAAGACTTCTAAGAAAAATAAAATCAAGTCCTTAGAGGGTCTTGTTCTTGGATGTACTGTTTTCTAGTCTGAGCTTTTTGTAAACTCCAGCAAAACACTAAACTTGCTCATCACAATCTCTCCTACTCCCTGCCCAAATGCCGGAGTACCCCCATCCATACCCATGTACTTCTCAACTCCGCACCTTTGACTAGAGTTATGACCCCACCCATTCTTAGCTCATTAAATTTTACTTATCCTTCAAGATACAGTTCAAGCATCATTTCTCCCATAAGCCCTTCTCGAACTACCAGAATGAGCTAAGTGATTTTTCTCTGTGCCTCCATAAACCTATGTTTACATGCACACCTATGCATGTAAGCACATGTGCATACCTATAGCACACCTATTATACCTGTGCACACCTATGGCAAAAAGAGAACACAGCTATGTGTTCATATAAACTACATTTCCCAGCCTCCCTTGTAGTAAGGTCAGGCCACGTGACTGCACCCTGGCCACCAAAATGTTGGAAGACGTGATATACGCCCCTCATGGAGATGACCCATGAAAACCTTCTGCACTCTCTCCTTCCCTCTCTGCTGGGTGGATACAGAGAGTCTAGCAGGGAACACCAGGACCCAAAGCATGACATAGCCACAGAGTGGAAGGAGCCTGGATCCCTGAATGACTGTGTGGAAAACCATCCAACCAGCATCTACCATAAATTGTCTTGTGGACAACAAACTTCTATCGTGGAAGTTACTGAGATTTTAAGAGTTGTGATTGCAGCCTCTAGTGTGACTTTCCCTATCTAATAAAATAACTCTGTCTTTGAACTTAATCTATGACACTGAAATGGTCAGTCTTTCCCCACCAAGCTGGGAACCCATCAAAGACAAGGTCCACGTGGCCTGGATCATCCCTGGGCCCTAGCATCCAGCTCAAAGACTGACATTGGTGCTCAGTAAAGGATTCTTGGAAATGAGTCCTGAGACTCCCAGATGGAAGATCATCTTCTAGGGATGAAAACAGCCCTGGAGCAGCCGTGGCTGGAAAAGATGGGAATGAAAAGACCAGTGGGAGGGCAGATGGTCAGAGCCCACTGGAACAGGGCTGTGAACCAAAGACAAATTCAGAGCAAACTCCAAGGGCAGTGACTAGCTTAGAAGTGGATGCCTAGCTCCTTGTCATCCATCAACCAGGGACCACTCTCAGCTTCTACAGGTCACTCACAGTCCTTACCACGTGGCCCCCTCCATCACAAGTGGGTCAGGTACTTATGCTTCGAATCTCTGACCTATTCTGCAATCAGAGAAAACTTTTTTTTTTTTTTTTTTTTTGAGACAGAGTCTTACTCTATTGCCCAGGCTGGAGTGCAGTGGCATGATCTCGGCTCACTGCAACCTCAGCCTGCCAGGTTCAAGTAATTCTCCTGCCTCAGCCTTCCAAGTAGCTGGGACTACAGGTGCATACCACCATGCCCAGCTAATTTTTTTTATTTTTAGCAGAGATGGGGTTTCACCATGCTGACCAGGCTGGACTCGAACTCCTGACCTCATCATCTGTCCGCCTCAGCCTCCCAAAGTGCTGGGATTACAGGCATGAGCCACCGTGCCTGGTCCCAACTCTCTGCTTTTAAAGGGCTCATGCAATTAGGTCAGGTGCACCTGGAAAATCTCCCTATCTTAAGGTCAGCCAAATTGAGATCTTAATATCTGCAAATCCCTTTACAGCAGTCCCTAAGTTAGTGTTTGGATAACTGGGACCAAGTGTATACATAAGGGCTGAGAATCTTGACGGACCATCTTAGAAGTCTGTCTACGACAAGGAGGAACCTGCGGTCCCTAAGATAAAGTGGGTTTTTTTGTTTGTTTGTTTTTGGCGTAAGTCAATGCAAATAGGTTGCTCTTATTTCCAAGTCAATAATTCCAAGCAATCCACGGAGTGAAGCGAGGGGACAGGCATCATTTATTCCTTGTGGGCAAACATGAGAAGCCAAATTCATAGGTACTGGCTGGATTGGATATCAGCAGATGGGCAGGGCATGGTGGTTCATGCCTGTAATCCCAGCCCCTTGGGAGGCCGAGGTGGGTGCATCACTTGAGGTCAGGAGTTTGAGACCAGCCTGGCCAATATGGCAAAACCCCATTTCTACTAATAATACAAAAATAAGTCAGGTGTGGTGGTCAATGTCTGTAATCCCAGCTACTCAGGATGCTGAGGCACAAGAATCGCTTGAACCCGGCAGGCGGAGGTTGCAGTGAGCCAAGATCATGCCACTGCACTCCAGCCTGAGCGACAGAGTGAGACACTGTCTTAAAAAAATCAGTAGGTGTAAACAACCTGGTTAAAGTGTCTTAGCTGGAACTCAAACCTGCAGACATCCACCCTTCACATCCATGCTGAAGGCCCACAGCTCCCTTCCTGGACCTGCATTCCCCTGCCTCTTCAGCAGCAGTGTTTAGAGGCAGAAAGTACAACAGAGGTTACCAGACACTAAGGAGCAGGGGAAATGGGAAGTTATTGCTTAGGATATAGAGTTTCTGTTTAGGAAGATGACGAAAATTTTGGAAATAAAGATGGGTAACTTCACACAACAGTATGATGGTTCTTTACGCCACTGAATTGTAAACTTAGGATGGTTTAAATGGCAAATGTTATGTTATATATGTTATATATACTTAACTACAGTTTTACAAGAAGAAATGCAAAGCAGTGCCTGATCAAGAGAAGAATAGAAGAAAACAAACATTTCTTGAGTAAGTGTCAGGCACTGAATGAGGCCCATTCAGGAATGCTTTTTTTTTTTCTTTTTGTTTTCTTTTTTGTTGTTGTTGTTTTCTTTGTGACAGAGTCTCACTCTGTCACCCAGGCTGGAGTGCAAGGGCGCGATCTCAGCTTCACTGCAACCTCCACCTCCCAGATGGAAGCGATTCTTGTGCCTCAGCCTGCTAAGTAGCTGGGATTGCAGGCATGTGCCACCACGCCCAACTAATTTTTTTATTTTTAGTAGAGACAGGGTTCCGCCATGTTGGCCACGCTGGCTTGAACTCCTGGCCTCAAGTGATCAGCCCACTTCAGCCTCCTAAACTGCTGGGATTACAGACGTGAGCCACTGTGCCTGGCCAGGAATACATTTTTATTTAATCTTCACCGTAGATCTGCAGGGTAGGTGACTTTGTCAGGGTGGTCCAGAGAGACAGAACCAATAGAAGATATATATATACATATATCGAGAGATTGAGAGAGAGAGAGGAGAAAGGATTTATTAAGGGAATTGGTTCACTCATTTACGGAGGCTGAGAAGGTTCACAACTGGCTGTCTACATGCCGGTAAACCAGGGAAGATGGCAGTGTGGCTCTGTCCGAGTCCAAAGGCCTGAGAGCCCAGGAGGCTGTTGGTACAAGTCCCAGAGCTCAAAGGCTCCAGAATCTGGAGTTCTGACATCCAAGGGCAGGAAAATATGGGCATCCCAGCTCCTCCAGAAGAGAGAGAGTGAGAGTTCACCCTTCACCCTTCCTTTACCTTTTCGTTCCTCTGAGACCCCAGCCAATTGGACGCTGTCCACCCATATAAAGAAGGAATCCTCCCCACTCAGTCCACCGGTTCACCTGCCAATCTCCTCCAGCAACACCCTCACAGAAGCACCTGCGGTGGCCCAATCATCCTAACTGAATGCCAAACCACCTGGGTTTCCCTTTCAGCAGAAGAGAGATGGACTCAGTGTGTTGAGAATAATTAATGCAATGATTTAGAATACACAGTGCTTCACCAGCTCTCTGGATATCCCCTAATTAGTCAAGTTGACACCCAAAATCAACAATCACAGTAGGTATTCTTATTCCGCTTTTTACAGATGAGAAAAATGAGGCTCGGCAACGTGGCTAAGTAATGTGCACAAGGCCCCCCAGTTAATGGCACATAGCAGAGTCAGAAATCAAGCACATTTATGGTTGCGGAGGGGGTGTCTCATAGCAATGGAGGAGGATATTCAGAAGCCTCTGACCTCAAGCTGCTCCGTGCCAACCATCTCCACCCATTCACGGGAGATTGCCCATGTTCTGGGCAGTGTGGTGGGCACTAGACACACACACACACGGTTCAGCAAAGACAGACTTGGCCATCATATTATAGAAGGTGCAATGCCACATTGAGGCACGTGTCCTGAGGAAATGCAGTGAGGTTATCTGAGAAGGCGGAGATCTTTCCCTAGCCTGTTGAGTCAGAAAAAGCATCTGAGGGAAGTTGTGCTCAGTTAGAGATGTGAAGAACGAACAAGAGTTAACTGGGTAGAGGAGTAAAAGTGGGAGAATGCCAGGCAAAAAGTCACCCATGCAAAGGCCCTGTGGCAGGGGAGTGTGGTTTGCTGGGAGCTGAAAAGCAGCCAATGTATGGCTGAGAGCAGAGATGGCAAGGAGAGGAGTAGGGCAGGGGAGGTCTCTGGTGGTGGGAGGAGACCTAATGCAGGTGGGACTTGAGACCACAGGGGCCAGGTGGCACCTGTCAAAAGTTCTGTCTTATGCACTACCGGGTGACTCTCCAAAGACAGGCCTATGAGAATGCATGATGAGTCTCATACTCTGGCATCAGAGTGCGTCTACAGGCTCCAGACAATGTGAGCACAGAGGTGGACATCCCAGCGTGCCCACCCTATGTGTTCTTCATAACAGGGAGAAGAGCTCACCTTCTTCCCAGTCTTCAGAAGGCAGCAATGCAGGACTGAGACGCCCATAATGACCTTCCTGGTGCTCTTACACACAGCACTCATCAGCAAAGCAAATTTTAAATGCCTTAAATTCATTCCCTGCAAAAGCACTTTCTGTACGTGACAAACAGGGTCCCTGCTACACAAACATCAGGCATAATTGGGATTCTTGTCCCCTGCCTCTCTGCCTGGCCCCTGAAAAGAAGGGGAGCCCTCCCAGCACAAAACACCTGCAGAGACAGCTTGGGGTGCAGCTACGCAGACCCCGTTCCCCCCGAACTGCTCCAAGAAACGCCAGACTCAGGAACTGAGTAAAATCACAGCACTACCCTTTTCCACTGTTGATTTAGATCCTGCAAGATATGAATTCTAAGCACATCCCTGTCTCCATTTAATCACCAGTGATTACGTGGCCTGTGGGGCAATAATAGGGCAATTAAACATGGAAATGCTAATTTTGACTTAAGACATTTCACCTGGACAGACGGGCAGCCTCCTCCCACGTCCCATAGCAGATGGGCCTCATCGAACCTTCCTCTCTGGCATCTTCCCTCCAGTACAGAGCCATTTGCCCCATCAGCCCACAGACTCCACCAACAGTGTGATCTGTACATTTCACTTCATGCATCTTCCAAATGGTTCCATCATGATTCATAAGGCTCCAGAACTAAAATAAATTTCCTAGGCAGATAAACTGGTTCCTCTGAACAGCTGACACAAGGGCATCTCACAGAAGCCCCCAGTGCCCTTTCCAGGGTCACATTATGACTTCTGTGGTCCCTGGGCACTTTCACTTTTGTGGGCTGCTTTCCTCCATTTAAAAAAATTCAAAACGGTATTTTTTGTCTGTATTGGTATAAAGACATATATATCACTACTATATTTTTAAGTGTTTTCTTTGACCTGAAAGTTCTTTTTTTTTTTTTCCCCAATATCTTCTGGTTTTAAAAAGAAATGAGGCCAGGTGTGGTGACTCATGCCTCAAATCCCAGCACTTTGAGAGGCCAAGACAGGAGGATTGCTTAGAAGTTCAAGGCCAGCCAAGGCAACATAGCAAGACCATGTCTCTATAAAAAATGAAAAAATTAGCTGGGCATGGTGGTGCATGCCCGTAGACCCAGCTACGAGGGAGGCTGAGAAAGGAGATCACTTGAGCCCATGAGATCGAGGCTGCAGCAAGCTGTGATTGCACCACTGCACTCCAGCCTGGGCAACAGAATGAGACCCAATTTCAAAAAAGAAAAATAAGTAAATAAAAGAAAGCATTTTCATGGGGCACTGTGCCTGCTGCA
Source organism: Macaca mulatta (assembly GCF_049350105.2). Lineage (NCBI taxonomy): Eukaryota > Metazoa > Chordata > Mammalia > Primates > Cercopithecidae > Macaca > Macaca mulatta. The sequence continues at coordinate 6,579,245 of NC_133425.1, read as the reverse complement.
CCTAGTGAAGAGGTCAGCCCTGGTACTGCTTCTCCCAGATCCCTTAAGAGAAGGAGAAAGGCTATTCTCAGCAGCTCCAGAGGCAGAGCTTACCTGCGCCATGGGGCACAGGTCTATCACTCCCCCACTCCACACTCCACATTTCCCTAACAAACAACAGCTACACATCCACCCAAAGGTTGGTTATCTGTAGTGGTCCGCAATATATGCATTCGAAAGTTGGCTTGCCCAAGCTTGGACTCCAACTCCATCCCGTACCCACTGTATGACCTGGGCCAACTGAATTCTTTTTTTCCTTGTATGCAAGTGGGGATAATACAGCATCTGGCTCATCAGATTGTCAAGAGGGTCTCATGAGATAAAACTTGGAAAGTGCTGCATAAATGTTAGCTCACATTATGCAATCATTATTATTATTTATTACTATTTATATGTGTTGTTCTTTGTACCCCTCTTGAGAATCTGATGGAAGCCATAACCTTACCTAGAGAAAGGACACACAAAACATCCCATACATTTCATGGGAGCTCAGGCCATCACCACCCACCCACCCAGAGCCTCCAAAGCCCACCCATAAGTCTTTGATATGATTTGGCTGTGTCCCCACTCAAATCTCATCTTGGGCTGTAGCTCCTACAATTCCCACATTTTGTGGGAGGGACCTAGTGGGAGGTAACTGAATCATGGGGGCCAGTCTTTCTCATGCTGTTCTCGCAATAGTGAGTAAGTCTCACGAGATCTGATGGTTTTAAAAAGAGGAGTTCCCCTACACAAACTCTCTCTCTTTGCCTGCTGCCATCCATGTAAAACATACCTTGCTCCTCCTTGCCTTCCACCATGATTGTGAGACCTCCCCAGCCATGTGGAACTGTAACTCCATTAAACCTGTTTTTCTTCCCAGTCTTGGGTACGTCTTTATCATCAGCATGAAGACGGACTAATACAGTCTGCTTGGAAGTCATGGGTCTCAGATTAAGGAGGTCATATTTAGATGACCCTGTTGCTTCTACAGGAAAGGACCTGGTGAACAACATAAGCCACTTCCAGACTAACCTCCCAAAGACACAGCAATGGTATTAATGCTAGGAGTCACATCAATGTGGGGACAGCCATATCTAGAGCTGTCTTGTCACCTGGTCCTTGCTCTCCTCATCAACTGCCATGATTTGAGACCATCCAAGAGGACTTTGGGGAGGTGGAATGAGAGGTCCTAACTACTGCAGCAAATGGAGCAATTTTTTTTTTTTTTTTTTTTTTTTGAGACGGAGTCTCACTCTGTTGCCGAGGCTGGAGTACAGTGGCCGGATCTCAGCTCACTGCAAGCTCTGCCTCCCGGGTTTACGCCATTCTCCTGCCTCAGCCTCCAGAGTAGCTGGGACTACAGGCGCCCGCCAGCTCGCCCAGCTAGTTTTTTGTTTTTTTGTTTTTATTTTTTTTTTTTTTTAGTAGAGACGGGGTTTCACCATGTTAGCCAGGATGTTCTCAATCTCCTGACCTCGTGATCTGCCCATCTCGGCCTCCCAAAGTGCTGGGATTACAGGCTTGAGCCACCGCACCCGGCCCAAATGGAGCAATTTGCCCTGCTTCAACAGGCTGTGCATGACTTTGAGCAATGAGCATCCCTGCCTGGGCTTTCGTTCTCCCATCTTTAAAGTGGGGGCAATGGTATCCACCTTGCCGGGTAGCTGTGAAGACAAAATCAAACTGTTCACAGAAAGCACCCAGTACAGCACATGGCACAAAATGGAATTACATCTCATCACTGAGCCTGCCATTCTCAGTGGTGTGCTTGGGGAAAAAAAAAGTCACTAAGCATCATTAAACAAATAAGTGCCTACTGCTGCTCATGCCCAAGCAAGCCAAACAGAGGCACCATGTGAGAGGCAGCAAGACTGCAAATCAGATCCTGCAATCTGCCATGTCTGACTCTCTATTCTGGGATTGTATCTGAAGACACTCTTTGGTTGTCTCTGTCCAAGGATCTTACGAAGTTTCACACAGGTCCCTCATGCATCTGCAGCATCAGCCACTGTAGAGGATGGCTGTCTCTGGGGTGTCCTCAGGACTCCCAGATGAGTCTAAAGGATCCCATATCATCTATAATTTAAGACATGTTGCCAGGTCTCACACCTGTGATCCCAGTATTTGGGGTGGCTGAGGCGGGTGGATCATGAGGTCAGAAGTTCAAGACCAGCCTGGTCAAGATGGTGAAACCCCATCTCTACTAAAAAACACAAAAATTATTGGGCGCGGTGACAGGCACCTGTAATCCCAGCTACTTGTGAGGCTGAGGCAAGAAAATCGCTGGAACCTGGGCAGCAGAGGTGGCAGTGAGCCAAGAGGCCAAGATCATGCCACTGCACTCCAGCCTGAGTGACACAGCAAGACTCCATCTCAAAAAAAAAAGACATGTCTTCCCAATTGGGAGAAATTCCGCTCTAAGTTTCAGCAGCCCTGGAAGACACTTGCCTACATGTTCTCAGTTGTGCTTCAGAGATCTTCTTTCACCCGAAGTAAGCTACACTCACAACAATGGCCTATATATGACCAGAATGCCCCAAACATGCATTCCATGTTAGTAAAATCTACCTGGCTATTCTCATGCAATGAAATAGGAAACCGATCCTTTGTGTAATACATATGGGGTTTCATTCGTGCAGCCCCTCTACACCTCCTGAGCCCACTCTAGGTATTAGGTGCCATCTGAAGCACTGGGAAATTCAGGCATTCATAGAACATGGCCTCTGCTCTTGCAAGGCTCATGATTTACTGGGCAGGATGGATTTGCCCACAGGTTATTACAGCACTGTAGCAAGGAGCAAGTGACCATGGAAGCCTAGAGAAGGAACAACGTCAGAGCTACTTCCCAGGCACAGCTGAGGCTTGCTGAAGGTGCATCTAGATTGGCAGCAAGAAGAGGCCAAAGCATCTGTAATTATTCCCTACTAAGAGCATAGTTTGAAATCAGCAAAAAAAAGACGTAATCCCATCGAAAAGTGGACACATGACATGAATAGACATTTCTCAAAAGAAGATATAAAATGACCAACAAACAGGAAAAAATTCTCAACATCACTCATCATCAGGGAAATGCAAAATAAAACCATAATGAGATACCACCTTACTCCAGCAAGAATGATTATTATTAAAAAATCAGAAGACAATCGATGTTGGCATGGATGTGGTGAAAAGGGAACGATTATACACTGCTGGTAGGAAAGTAAATTACCACAACCTCTATGGAAAACAGTATGGAGATATCTTAAAGAACTAAATGTAGATCTATCACTGAATCCAGCAATCCCACTACTGGGTACCTACCCAAAGGAGAAGTCATGATAGTAAGAAGACACCTGCATACATATGTTTATTGTAGTACAATTCACAATTGCAAAGATATGGAACCAACCTATGTGCCCATCGACCACTGAGTGAATAAAGAAAATGTGATATTAATACACATATCTGTGTGTATGAGTGTGATATGTGATATGTACATAAGTACATGCATATATACCATGGAATACTACTCAGCCATAAAAAAGAATGAAAAAATGTCTTTTGCAGCAACTTCGATGGAGCTAGAGGCCATTAATTTAAGTGAAGTAACTCAGAAATGGAAAGCCAAATACTGCATGTTCTCACTTACAAGTAGGATCTAAGCTATGGGTACATAAAGGCATACAGAGTGGTATCACGGACACTGAAGACTCAGAAGCGGGGGCAGTGGGGGTGAGGGATAAGAAACTAAATAATGAGTACAATGTACACTTCACGTGATGGGTGCACTAAAATCCCAGACTTCACTACTACACAACTCATCCAGGTGACCAAACACCACTTAGACTCCAAACGCTATTGAAATTTTTTTAAATTCTTAAGAAAAGAGTGTAGTTCGTTGGTGCAAACTATACTTTTCCTTCTGAAAAATAATGCAAACCCCAGTATTTTTTCCAAAATAAAGGAAGGAAAAGATGGATGATAGCTCAGCAAAAAATTAATTTCTCAGGTCTAGCAAGACCCTACTGTTTATAGACGGTGTCTTCCCAGCTGAGCACTAACCCTCCTGTTCAAGTTGCTCATAAATTGGAAATTGATTCTAACCTTACAATGGTATGTGGGTGAAGCCTCTGCCCATGAATCTCTAGCCCAGCCAAATGACCTGGACAGGTACAATTATCACTCCCTCCCCCATATACAGGTGAGGAAACAGAGACTCAGAAATGCTGAATACTATGCCTGAGTTCACTATACCTGGAAAATGTTGATGCTGGGACTTTAACGCATCTGCCTAATTCCAAAGTCCACATTTTTTTTTTTTTTTTTTTTTTTTTTTTTTTTTTTTGAGACAGAGTCTGGCTCTGTCGCCCAGGCTGGAGTGCAGTGGCATGATCTCGGCTCACTGCAACCTCCTCCTCCTGAGTTCAAGCAATTCTCTGCCTCAGCCTCCTGAGTATCTGGGACTACAGGTGGGCACTACTACGCCCAGTTAATTTTTATATTTTTTGTAGAGAAAGGGTTTCCCCATGTTGGCCAGGCTGGTCTCGAACTCCTGCCCTCAAGTGATCTGCCCACCTCAGCCTCCCAAAGGGCTGGGAACAAAGTCCACACTTTTTACCTGTACACTCAGCTGCCCACTCCACGGCAGATCAGGAAAGATTCTGGGAAGGAGGTAACATTAGAGTTGAACCTTAAGAGAAAAATAGGAAAAGTGCATCCATGGCTAAGCCAAAAACAGTTTTAAGGCTCCCTGTCAGTTCACAGTGTGCAGAGACGAACAAGCAGCTCTCTCTAAATCAAAGGACCAGAAAAAGAAGCTTTGGCTCCAGTTTCAATTTGAAAATGACCCAAGGAACAATGCCTGTGATACATCTAAAAATGCCAGGCAAGTAAAGTCCTTGAGGGTCAGATGAACTGTGGTCTTCTGTGTGAGAATCTATACACTTACGGTATAGTTTAATAAAATTGCTTCTCTTGGATTTCATTCCTTTGTAAAATCATACTCTCTATAATCATAATTGAAAAGCACTGAATGACATTACCAAATTGGAGACTCAGAAGGGTGAGAGAGTGGGAGGGGAGTGAGGAACGAGAAATGACTTCATGGGTACAATGTACACCATTCAGGTGATAGTCACACTTAAAGCCCACACTTCACCGCTATGCAATATATCTATGGAACAAAATGGCACTTGTACTCCCTAAGTCTATAAAAATTAAAAAACAATTTTTAAAAAATTAGGGGGTTCAGACACTTAAAAAGCATGGCACGGCACTACGAACCTTTAGGTAAACTTCAGGATGAATCAACTTTGGTGTTACTTACTGTGGCATATAACCACTAAGTTCCACCTAGTTTTGTCTGAGAGGAGAGCTACTTCATCTATGAGAACTGTTATCAATGACTGGATATATCTAAGTGAAAAATAATAGAGAGAGAAAGAGAGAGAGCAACAAGAGATAAAAAGAGACTGAGAAAAACTTTTTAAACACTAAGTAAGACTTCTGGTTTAAAGGAGAAGATGTCCCAAAAGTATAAGCATTTATCTCCTCCTAAAACCCAATAAAATGATAGTAAAGGAATTTTAAAAGTCAGGGATCTGCAAGAATTACCAGAAAAAGAGGGAGCTGTCTTGTTAAGGCCAGATTTTTAACAAATTCATGGTGTACGTTTGAGGAAGTTGACAGGAAGTGGAGTAGAGGAAACTCTAGCCAAGACAGCATGAGGAAGGAAAGGGATTAGCCAAGGAGAAAGCTGATCCCCTTCAAGAACCCCACAAGGTCTTACGATCTGGAACTGCCAAGCCCAGGGGAGTTGGGAGAGAAACACAGAGCTGAAAACACATTGCATTTAGCAGGGAGGTCTCAAGACGACAGCAGTGCTGTGCAAGTTGGAGTACTGGGAATCTGTGAAAGAGATCTCCAGAAAAAGACACAAAAGAGGAAAACTTGACTGTATACTTAATACAAGACAAATATTGAAAAAAAATGTAACACATAGCAAAGACAAATCGTTGAAAGTAAAAATAAAGGCAACTATAAACTCCAGAAGAAAAAAAAAGTCATTTTAGTATTATCGGCTCTGAAAAGAATAATATTTACATAGCCAAAATAATATAACTCTATTCATTGATTTTACTAAATATAGTCAAAATAGCAATTTGTTGAGGTTAAAGGAAGGGGACACATGGGTTTGAGATGAGGCTAAATCTCATCTATCACAGCCAGAAATCTGAATTACTAATGACTGAAATTGACCAGTCAGATCAGTCAAGAACCAGCAATATATAAATATTGTCTGAGTCCTGGTGATCACCACCACTGGGAGGTTGAAGCTAAGAGAATTCAAAGTTGTTGCCTCTTGGGAATGGGCAAAGGCAGAAAATAATTTTTTTTTCTTTTTTCCTTTTTTTTTTTTTTAAGACAGAGTCTCACTCTGTACCCAGGCTGGAGTGTAGTGGTGCAATCTCAGCTCACTGCAACCTCCGCCTCCTGGGTTCAAGCGATCTCCTGCCTCAGCCTCCTGAGTAGCTAGGATTACAGGCACCTGCCACCACACCCAGCTAATTTTTTGTATTTTTAGTAAAGATGGGGCTTTTAGTAAAGATGTTGCCCAGGCTGGTCTCGAACTCCTGAACTCAAGTGATCCGCTCGCCTCGGCCTCCCAAAGTGCTAGGATTACAGGCATGAGCCGCCAAGCCTGGCCAATTATTTTTCATTGTAAGCCTCTCAGTATTGCTTTATTTTTTTAACCACAAGCATGACCATTTTAAATTACAGCTATTATGGTCAGGTACTGTGGTTCACGCTTGTAATTTCAGCACTTCGGGAGGCCAAGACAGGCGGACTGCCTGAGGCCAGGAGTTCAAGACCAGCCTGGGCCACATGGTGAGATCTCATGTTTACAAATAAAAAATTAAAAAATTACCTGGGCATGGTGGTACATGCCTGTAGTCATAGCTACTCAGGAGGCTGAGGTGGGAGGATTGCTTAAGCCCTGGACTTTGAGGTTGCAGTAAGATATGATGGTGCCTGCACTCCAGCCTGGGTGACAGAGTGAGACCCTGTCTCTAAAATGTAGTAATAAATCAAAATAAATAAAATCTAAGACCCCTAGGCATGTGTGTATGTGCACATGTGTACACAATTCCCTGTGTGTGTGAGACCAGGTATGTGTTGGTGACTGCATCAAAATGTCTGCAATAAAGCACCTCACACTATGAACAGGGGTGAAGGTGGCACCCTCAGAAAATAGTGGCATAAGGAGGGGAAGTGGTAAGGGAGGATCCATTTTTCTTCTACGTCCTTCTCTGCTGTTTTATTTTAACTTCACCATGAGCATGTGTTTCCTTCGTGATTATTTTTAAATGGAGGGAGGGAGGGGAAGATGGCAGAGAGAGAATCAGGAGTCCAGAAAATACTGGGCAGGTGGGTGTGGAGCAGATTCAAGAGAAGTAAAACCGGGTCTGCACACCTGAGTGCCAGAAAAGTCTCCTGGTCTGAGCACAGAAATAGAACTTGTTAGATGCCTCCCTAAACCATGCAAGCATGAAATGCAAGCAAAGCAATGAGAGTGGCTAGCCTGGGGGCCCACCAACTCAAATGTAAAAAGCAAGTAGCCAACTCCATTGCCAGCCCCAGGAACAGCCAGGTTGGTGGTGGTTTGTTTGGTTTTCCTGCTCCCCCACTCCACCCCCTGCCATGGAGAAGCTTAAGTTGAAGTGAAAATAGTAATTTCATATTTCTGCACTAACCAGCCAGCAAAGACTGCCAAAGTTTTGCTGAGATGCCTGCCATGGGGAAGGTGAAATAAGCCTCACCCCCAGTGGCTGCTGCTTCTAGACGTGATTCTCCTCGACTTAGACCAAATTATCCTCACAAACCCTGATGATAGCAGAGAACATGAAGGAGGCTGAAACTTGCTGTGAACAGTGATGTGATGCTTTGCCTTGCCGTCCTGCAAGAAGCAGAACAGAGCAGACGGGGACTCTAACAGACACAAGGCATAAAGTGATCCGGGTGATGGAGAGCAGGGCAGAACGGGCATGCTCTCTCGGAAACAACCTTACCTTGCTCTGCAGAGCATTGCTGTGCATTTAACTCAATCTTTCACGATAAATCTCTAATCGTCAGAATTCTACAAGACCCTGGCCAGGCACAGTAGCTCACACCTGTAATCCCAGCACTTTGGGAGGCCGAGGGTGGTGGATCACTTGAGGTCAGGAGTTCAAGGTCAGCCTAGACAACATGGTAAAACCCCATCTCTACTAAAAATACAAAAATTAGCTGGGCATGGTGGCACGCACCTATAATCCCAGCTACTTGGAAGGCTGAGGCAGGAAAATCACTTGAACCCAGGAGGCGGAGGTTGCAGTGGGCCAAGATCATGCCACTGCACTACAGCCTGGGTGACAAGGGTGAAACTCCGTCTCAAAATAAAAAAGAATTCTAGATGTCCTCCGTCTTGGAAAGGGAATATCTGGAATATTGGCAGGGACTGTTATCCAAATCAGTGAAGGTTCTAAGTCTTCTTTACTCACCATTCTATCTTTATTTATTTTTTGAGAGAGTCTTGCTATGTTGCCCAGGCTGGAGTGCAATGGCATGACCTTGGCTCACCGCAGCCTCAACCTCCTGGGCTCAAGCAATCCTCCCACCTCAGCCTCCCAAGTAGCTGGGACTACCGGTGCACTCCACTATGCCTAGCTACTTTTGTGCATGTGTCTATTTTTTGTAGAGGTGGGGAGTTTCACTACATTGCCCATGCTGGTCTCAAACAACTGGACTCAAGCAATCCTGCTACCTCCAGCCTCCTAATTGGGACAGGTGTGTGCCATACATCAAGCTAATTCTTTAATTTTTTGTACAGATGGGGTCTCACTATGTTCCCAGGCTGGTCCCATATTCCTAGGCTCAAGTAATCCTCTCACCTAGGCCTCCCGACGTGCTGGGATGATAGGCATAAGCCACCGCATCTGGCTTACTCACCATTCTAAAACTGAAGTATAACTCCCTGTTTAAAACCTTCAATGGCTGCCTATCATCCAGAAGTGTCCATCTGCACGTGTGCCCCTTACTTCTGCATCTGTGGGATTTTCCATTTCTTCTTCGACAGACTTTATTTTTCACAAGAAAATAATTTCATGTGAAATTATTTTCTTGCAAGGGCAAGAAATATGGAGAAGATTCGATAAAATCTCACAAATCCTAACAGCAGGTTTCTGAGAACCACTTTGTTTTGCTAATCAATAGGGTAAAACATGGTCTTTAAAGAAGTCCAGGGAAACATCTAGAGATACAGAGTTGAGATGAAAATAGCCCCCCTTCATTTCCGGCCAGACCCCCTCCTCAGTCATCCTCCGTAGATGTAAGTGACCCCCAGCAGAAGACAGAAAGCAGGTATTTCAGAAACTCCACGGGAAGAATCTGTACCAAGATGTTGCTGATCACAATAAAAGCCTGTATGGTGCCAGGCTCAGAATAGGAACACTTGATCTCTGTTTAATATGAGCCCCAGCTTCTGGAATTAAGTGTAGCAGGTGAAACCAGTCCCTCACTGATTCTGAAACATGTGGTACTCAACTTGGTCCCAGGCTGATCTGACCAAACCAGCATTCTGTAAGGCTACCCGTTCAGACTTCTCCACACGCGCCATCTTCATTCAGTATCTACCCCCTTGCAAAGCCCACCTGAGTCATGCTCCATCACACAAGCTTCAGGTGGATGAAAACCTACCTGTGAAAGGCAAAACTCCCCCAAGTCAATAAGCAAAAGACAAAGAATTGAAAAAAAGGTAAAGGACATGAATAGGCAAATTTCATGAAACAAGATTCAAATAGCCAGTAATGTCATGAAGAGGTTCAAATTCGCGGGAAATAGGAGAAATGCAAATGAAAACACGTCTCTATATTGTTTGGGGGAAAAAAAATCACTTTATCTGGCTAACTCCTACCAGTCCTCCAAGTCTCAGCTGAAATTCCTCCTCCACAGAGAAATTATTTCCTTCATAGCTCTCACCACCAGTTATGATAGATTTAGTTGTATGTTTATGAGTCTAATTTCTTCTGTCTTCCCTACTAGCCCATGAGCTCCATGAACAGAGCCACAGTATCTGATTTATTCACTACTAATGTCCCTAGGACTCAGAAGAGTATCTGGTAATAAGAGGAGCTTAATAGGTATTTATTCAATGAATGAATGAATGAACAAATGAACGAAGCAAAGCTGGCTTTCTGCAGCACTGAGATATGATCACCACAACAGACTCAACTCCCCTAAAGGGCACAGGACAGAAGAACACAGTTACCCCAATGAGGTTCAAAAAGTAGGAGGACAAAGAGCTGTTCCAAGGCCCACATACCTGTAATATAAATGTGGGAGGACTACAGAACACCCATCTACAGGACTACCACTGGGGAGCCTTCTGATTTAATATCCCTAAAAGGTATAGCAGAGGATGCTACCAATGTGTAAATCCTCCCAAAACTTAAGCCTTTAAATTCTACTGCACAGGAGCTGTCAGAAAGCAATATTTTGTGAGCTACAGATTCCAATAAAACTCACTCTGAGATGATGAAGCCTTCCTTGGTAGCCTGAGGGCTGATATATGAATAATCTGCCAGCATTATGCTGTGTCACTTAAATATTCCTTTGGAGATTTGTCAGAAGGAAATTTAAGTAAAATTAAAGTTCAAATGGAAATGAAAAATTAAGTTATGATCGAAGCTATAATCTCATATTAGATCTTTAAGAAAAAATCGAGAAAAGTTCCATTTAAGATTTCCTGTTTTGTATTTATGGATCCGAACTCAGGTACTCCCACTGTGCCTTGTTTGAAAGGCTGATATGCAGGGTGTGGGCCTCCTCCCTTATTTAGATGCTGAACCTAGCTCCAGGGGAAAAAAGACATCTCAGCTGCTATGGGCAATTCAATTTTAATCATTTTTGCTATATTGGAATTTTCATAGGAGTCCAGGTACAAGAGATTCAGAATTAATCTAAGTCATAAACAAAGCAAAAAAAAAAAAAAAAAAAAAAAAAAGAGGAATGGAGTGAATAATAATTCAACACCTATAAGGCCTGGTTCCTTTTTCATATAATATGCACTGTGGTGGGGGAGAGAGGAAGGGACCCGAGTGCTGTTTGGAATCAAGCCCCTCAACGTCAGAAGCATGTCTGAAGTTTACCTAAAACACTGGCATCTGTGACTCCCACAGCCAGCTTTTCTCCAGGGTTTCAGAATGTTCCCTGCCTCCTAACAAACTGAGGGAAGCAGCTGTGAAGGAAAGAGAGGTGACAGCAAACAGAAGTCTGGAAGCCCCTAGAGAGAGACACAGCTTGACCGTGGAACTGAAATACAGACTCCAAAAGACTAGCATTTACTGCAGACTGAGCCTTCTATGGCTTGTCTGCAAATAATCCTCTGCCTGTGCAGCTCACGTGGCACAGCCTGACAGAAAATCCCAGGGAGAATAAGGATAATATCCAATGTGCCCTGTGCTATAGGAATCCATCAACACCATAATGATAATATTAATAAAACCAGTGAGGCATCCACTCCAGTAAAGACCAGCAGCCTCTGTGAGTCTAAGCTTAAGGCAGCTGTATTCCTGAATCGTAAATAATATAGGTCATTTTCTAGCTTGAAGTTTTCTTTATCAACCAAAGCAACACCCCAAAAAAGCACACACAAAATACTAGAAAAAAAGTATTAACCCAAAAGAAGGTGGTAAAAGAGAAACGGAAGAACAAAGAATGGAGGATACAAATAGAAAATAAAAGCCAAGATAGACTTAAACCTGACCATATCCACAATTACATTAAATATAAATGGCCTAAACGCTCCAGGTACAAGGCACAGATTGACAAATTAAACCAATAAAAGCAAGATTAACTATATGCTGTTTATAAGAAACACAGTTTAAATACACAACACATACAGATTAAACTATAAAAGGTGAAAAACACTTTTTAGATACTATGCAAACACTAAGTGTCAGAGAGCTGGTTTGGCATGAATAATATCAGACAAAATAAACCTCCAAACAAAGACCATTACTAGGGGTAAAAATGGTCATTTAATAATAATAAAGTGTCAATTTATAAACAAGACAAAATAACCCTAAAAACGTATGCTGTACCTATTAACAGAGCTTCAAAATATATGATGCAATAATTGAAAGACAAATCCATCAACTGCACTGTAACACTTTTAACATTCCATTCTAAGTAACTGTTAAAGCAACCAGAAAAAATTAGTAGGCAAATATTAAATTTGAATGACACAATCAACCAACTTGACCTACTTGATATTTATAGTATGACAGACCCAAAAACTACAGAATACACATTCTTTTCAAGTGCTTATGGAACATTCATTAAGAGAGACCATATGCTGCTGCTCCATAAAGCTAGTCTCATTAAACTTAGAAAATAATGAAATCAAAAACATGATTTCTCTGACAATAGTATTTAATTAAAAATCACTCAAAATAAGTTATCTGGAAAATTACCAAATATTTAGCAATTAAATAAGTCATTTCTAAATGCCCAAAGACTAAAATATGAGCGAAATTAGAAAATCCTTTGAACTGTATGATAACCAAAAAACAATATATTGAAATTTGTGATACATAGATAAACGAACACTAGCCTGGATGTTTACTACATTAAATGCCTATATTAAAAAATAAGAAAGCTATAAAATGAATGATCTAAACTGGAACTTAAAGAAGCTAAAGAGGAGCAAATGAAGCTTAAAGTAATTATAAGAAGGAAAATAAAAGAGAGAAATCAGTGAAATAAAAAACATGAATAGGGAAAATCAACAAAAGTTGGTTTCTTAATGAATAAAATCAATAAACACTCTATTAGCTATCTATTGCTGTACAACAAATTACCCTAAAACTTAGTGACTTAAAACAGCAAACATTTGTTGTCTCACAGTTTCTATAGGGTTTCATATAGGTGGCTGTAACACGTGGTTCTTTTATAAGACTGCAATCAAGGTGTCAGCCAGGGCTGCAGTTAACTCAAGGATTTACTAAGGAGATAGAGCTTTGTAACCAAGCTCACTTTTTAATTTTATTTTATTTTATTTTTGAGACGGAATTTTACTCTGGCGCCCAGGCTGGAGTGCAGTAGTACAATCTCAGCTCACTGCAAGCTCTGCCTCCCGGGTTCATGCCATTCTCCTGCCTCAGTCTCCCGAGTAGCTGGGACTACAGGCACCCACCACCACATCTGGCTAATTTTTTGTATTTTTAGTAGAGCAGGCTTTTACCGTGTTAGCCAGGATGGTCTCGATCTCCTGAACTCGTGATGTGCCCACCTCGGCCTCCCAAAGTGCTGGGATTACAGGCATGAGCCACTGCGCCCGGCCCCAAGCTCATTTATATAGCTGTTGGAAGTCTATAAACACATACAGGCTATTGGACTGAGGGCCTCAGTGGCAGCTGGCTGCAGGCTTCCCTCAATTCCTTGCCATGTGAACTTCTCCATGATGGTAGCTGGCTTCCATTAGAACAAGCAAGTAGGAAAGCAAGAAAGGACAAACAAGATGGAAGCAAGGACCTTTCTGTAAACTGGTCTCGAAGGTAACATCCCATCGCTTTCTCCATGTTCTATGCATTAGAATTGAGTCACCAGGTTTACTGCACACACAAAAGGAGGAGATTACACAAGGATGTGGATATCAAGAGGCAGAGGCTATTGGAAGCCACTTTGAGGGCTGTCTACCAAAAATAAACCTAGAAAGAATGATCAGGACAGAGAGACACAGAGAGACACAGAGGGAAGGAGGGAGTGAGGGAAGGAGGGAGGGAGAGAGGGAGAGAGAGAAAGAGAGAGAAAGTGAGACTAAGATTCAGAGAGAGAAAGACAGAGACAGAAAGAAACACACAAATTACTAATATCCGCAATTAAAGAGAGGACATCACTACAGATACTAAAAGAATAATAAAACAGACAAAATGAACGACATTTTGCTTTTCAAAAATTTTGTTTAAAACTGTCATTCATTTTGTGAATAAATTCAACAACCTAGATGAAATGAACAAAGTACCACAAAGTACCAAAACCAAAAAAAAGCAACTATAAAATATGAAAAGTTTTACAGTTATCATATAAATTGAATTCATAAGTGAACAATTTCCCACAAAGAAAAGCCAAGTCCCAGATCTCTTCACTGGCAAATTTCATCAAATCTTTAAAAAATAAATAATAGAAAATAATAGAGATGAGGACACTTTCTTCTTATTATTATTATTTCAATAGGTTTTTGGGGAATGGGTGGTGATTGGTATATATTTAATGTATATATTTTTTAAAATCACATAGAACACACAATTCCATGAATAAATTCATTAGTGGTGACTTCTGAGATTTTGATGCACCCATCACCCAAGCACTATACAGTGTACCCGTGTATAGTCTTTATCCCTCACTTGCTCCCACCCTTTCTCCCGAGTCCCCAAAAATCCACTGTATCATTGTTATGCCCTTGTGTCCCGAGATGAGGATATTTTCAACCCATTTTTAAGGCTGGCATATGTGCATACAAAAAAAAAAAACACACATCAATATCCTTCATGAAAGTTGATGCAAAAATCGTTAATAAAATATTTGCAAATCGAATATAGCAATCCATTAAAAGGATAATACAACACGACCAAATGAGATTTACCTCAGGAATGTAAGACTGGTTCATCATTCAAAAAGCAGTTAGAGTAACTCAACATGCTAAGAGAAAAAAGGAAAAAAAAAAAAAAAACTTACGATTTTCTCAATACATGCCAAAAAAAGCATTTGACAAAATGTAACACCCATTCATGATTTTTATACCTGAGGAAACTAGAAATAAAAGGAAACTTCCTCAGTGGGATCAACTGCATCTAGGAAAAAAAAAAAAACTATAGCTAACATCATATATAGCGGTAAAACAATGAATATTTTCCCCTTAAGATCAGGAATAAGACAAGGATATCCATTATCCCCACTTGTATCCACAATTTTACTAGAATTCCTAGTTAGTTCAATAGGGAAAAAAAATTAAAACATGCATAAAAATTACAAGGAAAAGAAGAAAAGCTATCATCATTTGCAAACGACAGGATTGTATACGTCGGAAAGGCCCATGAAGTCCACAAAAAGTTCACCAAATTGAGTTAGAAATATTTCTAGATACAAAGTCAACATAGAAAACTCAGTGACTGAAATGGCTGTCATCAAAAATAACGGCAAGGGCAGATGTTGGCGAGAATGGGAAACAACTGGAACTTTCATAGGCGGCTTGTGAGAATGGTGAAACCACTTCGGAAAACGGTTTAACAGTTTCTCATCAAGTTAAATACACATCTACCCTATGACTCAGCAATTCTACTCCGAGTATGTACCTAAGAGAATAAGAATACATTGACACACAGTTTGGTAAATATTTAGTCACAGAAGTTTTATTCACAATAAGCAAAAACTGGAAACAAATGCCTATTGACTGGTAGATAAATAACAAATTATGAAGTATGCATTCAATGGACTGCCATTTATCAACTAAATGTGAAAAAAAAAAAAAAGAGAACCACTGATATGCATAGTAGGGACTGATTTCTATAACATTTTCTTTTTGAGCAAAAACAAGGCCAGGCATGACGGAGTGCACACCATATGATTGCATTTAAATGAAGCCCAAGAACTGGCAAATTTAATTTACTGCGATGGAAATTGTTAGAACAGTAGTTGCCCCTGGAAGTCTACAGGGTTGTGTGACAGGGCTACGAAAGAATTTTCCAGGGCCATAGAAACATTCTAAATTTTGTTTGGCATGATGGTTGTGTGGGTGTATGCAAGTCAAAACCCATCAAATTGAATGCTTAAGATCTGTGCATTTTAATGTATATATTTTTTAAATCACATAGAACACACAATTCCAGCTATCTCAAACTCAGTCCTGTCTGCACTGTGCAAAACACTGAATTTCTCAACATTCTCGGTATCATTTTTATTGCTTTTTTTTCTGCCTCTTTTCCTTTGTTTCTCCCAACAAGCCAACCTCTAGCATACCAGGTGGTCTTCATGAATGTTTCCAGCCAAGTTGTGAAGAATCAAACTCTACATAGAAGAGAAGTGAAATGAAAAAAAGTAGAGGAGAGGAGAGAAGAGAGGAGAGGAGAGGAGAGGGGAGGGGAGGGGGAGGGGGAGGGGAGGGGGAGGGAGAGGAGAGGGTGGGGGAGGGGAGGGGAGGGGGAGGGAGAGGAGAGGGTGGGGGAGGGGAGGGGAGGGGGAGGGAGAGGAGAGGGTGGGGGAGGGGAGGGGGAGGGAGAGGACAGGGGAGGGGGAGAGGAGGGGGAGATGTTTAGTTTGGAGTGCTCTAGAAATCAAAATGCCATCATTCTTAGACTTATTTACACCAACACTCTCCCAAGATTTAATCTTACTATTCCTTCAAAATTCAATAGTCTCTTGTTACAACTCTCACTACAGAAGTTACAAACCAACTGCCTACAATGTATTTTGTTTGAACCGCAAAGTATTCTTTATTTGATCTAACATGTAATAATTAGAAAATTTCACATAAAAATCCAAACTTCCAAATCTTCTTAAACCATCAGTAGATCTAGCAACCATCAATGTGCGCTTAAGTGTGGCTGCCTTTTGTGGAAAGGGCAGCTTATCACGTCTTTCACCTAAATACATTTCTTTCCAAAGGACTCACTGTTTACTGCTATGATTACAAAAAGTTAATTCAATAGAAAAATAACATTGTATTCAATTCTAGCTTGACACTGTTGCCTACAAAAGTGTCTGGGCTACACCTTGTTTTCTCAAGTCTTTTTTTTTTTTTTTTTTCTGAGACGGAGTCTCGCTCTGTCACCCAGGCTGGAGTGCAGTGGCCGGATCTCAGCTCACTGCAAGCTCCGCCTCCCGGGTTCACGCCATTCTCCGGCCTCAGCCTCCCGAGTAGCTGGGACTACAGGCGCCCGCCACCTCGCCCGGCTAGTTTTTTGTATTTCTTAGTAGAGACGGGGTTTCACTGTGTTAGCCAGGATGGTCTCGATCTCCTGACCTCGTGATCCACCCATCTCGGCCTCCCAAAGTGCTGGGATTACAGGCTTGAGCCACCGCGCCCGGCCTACACCTTGTTTTCTATGTTTAAAAGGGAGAGTACACGTTTAGACTTGGCCTCAAGTCTAAACTCCTTCATTGAAGAAACAGCCTATGGGATGGGAGAAAGTATTTGCAAACCATACATCTCATAAGGCTAGAATATATACAAGGAACTCCAAAACATATAAGGAAATCAAACAACTCAATAGTAAGAAGACAACTCAAAAAATGAGCTAAAGATCTAAGTAGACATTTCTAAAAGACATACAAATGACCAACAACTATATGAAAACTGCTTAAAATTACTAATTATCAAGGAATTGTAAATTAAATCCACAATGATATGTTACCTGACACCTATTAGAATGACTATGATAAAAAAGATGAAAGGTAACAAGTGTTGGTGAGAATGCAAGAGAACACTTGCATGCTATCTTGGGAATGTAAATTAGTATAGCCATTATGGGAAATAGTACAGAGATTCCTAAAAAAATTAAGAGTAGAATTGCCGTGTGATCCAGCAGTCACACATCTGGGTTTATATCCAAAGGAGCTGAAGTCAGTCTGTTAAAGAGATATCCACACTCCCATGCTCACTGCACAACAGCCAATACACAGCAGCAACCTAAGTGCCCATCAAAAGATGAATGGATAAGGAATATATATATACAATGGAATACCATTCAGCCCTTAAAAAGAAGAAAATCCTGTCATTTGCAACAACATGGATGAACCTGGAGGACATTATGAAAAGCAAACTAAGCCAAGCTCAGAAAGACAAATAACCACATGATCTCAAATATATGTGGAATCTAAAAGAGTTGGCCACGCATGGTGGCTCATGCCTGTAATCCCAGCACATTGGGAGGCTGAGGCGGGCAGATCACGAGGTCAGGAGTTCAAGATCAGCCTGACTAACATGATGAAACCTCATCTCTACTAAAAATACAAAAATTAGCTGGGTGTGGTGGCGCATGCCTGTAATCCCAGCTACTCAGGAGGCTGAGACAGGAGAATCACTTGAACCCAGGAGGCAGAGGTTGCAGTGAGCCAAGATTACACCACTGCACTCCAGTCTGGGTGACAGAGCAAGACTCCATCTCAAAAAAAAAAAAAAAAAAAAAAAAATTAACTCAGAGAAGTTAAAAAAAAAAAAAAAAAAAGAAAGAAAGAAAGAATGGTGGTTGGCAGAAGCAGCGGGAGGGGAAAAGAGGTTGGTCAAATAACACAAAATGTCAGAAAGGAGAAATATGTTCAAGAGTTCTATTGTAAAAACAACTTTTTAATTAAAAAATAAATTCCTCTATTGAACTGTGAGCTCAGTGAGAACCAAGGATTTGTCTCATTGACTTTTTCAGATCCCTGGAACCAAGCACAGTATCTGGCCCAGAGCATTCACACTCTTTTCAATTAAAAAGATTCAACGGGTTCTGGGGATGTAAACATCTCCCAAGTGGGAAATTTGAAGGCAGTGAAGATGCAGACTTACAGGACAGAATGGGAATCTGTCTCCTGCTGTTCTAGCAAAGAATCCTAAATGAGGAAGAGACCAAGTCATGAGAGGCCACCAGAAACATAGTCCCTCAAAGATGCATCTAACACAGATGGAGATGCTGCTTTTTATAAAATGCTACCCCCAATCTGAATGTCCAGCTAGCTTAGTGCATGCTTCAGACAAGTCAGATTGGAAAAAAGATTCAAGGCTCAAGATTAGATCTCCAAGACTGGATGAGGAGGACATCCGTGAGAACAACACAGGAGAAGCTCACGGGGAACCCAGGGGCAATGGAGGGAGACGCCTTTCACAGGCAGGAGACCAATGACCAGTGTTGACCTGATGATATTAACAATGGTAGTAATAATAAAGAACAGAGAAGTTAATATTTATGAGGTCCTTACTCTCTGATAAGTGGTATTCATGCATCCTCTCATTTAATATGCACTACAGTCCTGGAGGTAAGAAGCATAATTATTCCCATTCTATGTAGAGAAAACTATGGCAACCAGATGCCTCCCATCCTGGTACTGACACCCTTGTATAACCTCTCCCTGTGAACGTGGGTGGGACCTAGGACTTTCTTATAACCAAGAGAATATGCCAGAGGTGATGGGATGTAGTGATTATGTTAGATAGGATGTTGTCTTGCTAAGAGGCTATCTGTCTTGCTGGCTTTGAAGATGTGAGCTGCCATGTCATGAGTGGCCAGATGGAGAGGCCCATGTGGCAAGAAGCTGAGAGCAGCAAGAAACTGGGGCCCTAAGTCCAGCAGCCTGCAAGGAACTGAATGCTGCCAACAACCAGATGAGCCTGGAAGCAGATCCATCACCGGTCAAGCCTCCAGATGAGAACTGAGCCCTGGCTGACACTATGGCTGTAGCACCCAGCAAAGTGACGCCTGGATTCCTGACCCACAGAAATCATGCAGTGGTAACTGTGTGCTGTCTCGAGCCACAGAGTTTGCAGTAATATTGTTACATGGCAATACATAACTAATATAAAAACTGTTTTACATCATGTACATTACTAAGGGAAATGGAGAACTTGGATTTGAGCTCTGATTTCAGAGTTGTAGACTCAGTCTCCCCAGGGAGACGTGTTCTGGGAGACAGTTATGCCAGGCTGTGATGCTGTGATGATTGTTCTCTTCCTACCCAGAAGCTTTCAATATGTACGTCAAGCATGTGACCCCAACTACACTTACCAAATGTATTTCTGACAAATGCCAGGACATCGTGAGCTTTCTTGTTTTACTGAGAGCTCCATAAAGGAAGGACCATCTCTGTCTTTTTTTTTTTTTTTTTTTTTTAAGAGTCTCACTCTGTCACCCAGGTTGGAGTGCAATGATGCAATCTCAGTTCACAGCAGTCTCTGCCTCCTGGGCTCAAGTGATTCTCCAGCCTCAGCCTCCTGAGTAGCTGGGATCAAAGGTGTGCATCACCACACCCGGCTAATTACGTATTTTTGGTAGAGATGGGGTTTCGTCATGTTGGCCAGGCAGATCTTGAACTCCTGGCCTCAAGTGATCTGCCTACCTCGGCCTCCCAAAGTGCTGGGATTACAGGCATGAGCTACTGCACCTGGCCTGTCTTTTTTATGCTATGTCCACGTGCAACAGCCCAGTGGTCAGCACACAAAGGGGTCCAAACGCAAAAGGAGAGGGCAAACAAGGGGAAACCTAGGGGTGTTCAGAAATAGTTCCCAGGTCACTGCCTGTTTAAATATGTACAGTCCTGGGCCCCACCCACAAGATTCTGACCTGGCAGGTGAGAGTTGGAGATGGGGAGCTACTTGGTTAAGAGGGATCCCAGTGCATTTTGAGGCAGCTGGTCGTTAGACTGTATTGAAAAAATTACCCCCCAAAGACGTGAAGGGAAACAGAAAGGCACAGGCATGCTAGAGGCTAGAAAAGAACACAAGTAAAACATGAACAAGTTCATTCCAAAAGAAGATTGTCAACCACAGCTGCATGTCAGAATCAGCTGGGGAGATCTGAAAACCCCAGTGCCCAGGCTCTGCATCCCAGATCAATTATTACAGAATCTCTGAGGGATGAAACATGGGCATGAGTATTTTTTGTTTTTGTTTTGTTTTTTGTTTTTGAGATGGAGTCTTGTTCTGTCACCCAGGCTGGAGTGCAGTGGTGCAATCTCAGCTCAGCAACCTCTGCCTCGCAAGTTCAAGCCATTTTCCTGCCTCAGCCTCCCAAGTAGCTGGGATTACAAGCGTGCACCACCACGCCTGGCTAATTTCTGTATTTTTAAGAGAGACAGGTTTTCACCATGTTGGCCAGGCAGGTCTCGAACTCCTGGTCTGAAGTGATCTGCCCACCTTGGCCTCCCAAAGTGCTGGGATTACAGGCATGAGCCATTGCTCCTGGCAGTATTTGTTTAATGAGGCCAAATGCACATAACATACAAGTCCCTGTGTGAAAGCATAGACTTCAGGGTCATTAAATACATTCACAATGTTAAGCAATCACCATCTCTGTCCAGTTCCAAAACATTTTCATTAACACCTCCCCCAACAAAAAAAAATATCCCCTGTACCCGTCAAGCACTCTCCATCCCTTCCCCTTTCCCCCAGGTCCTGGCAACAACTTACCTGCCTTCTGCCTCTACAGATTTGCCTATTCTGGATATTTCACATAAATGGAATTATATAATATATATAATAACCAAAAGGTGGCAACAACGGAAATGGCCAATTGGTTGAAGAATAAATAAACAAAATGTGCTGTATCCATACAATGGAAGTATTGGTGCATACTACAACGTGGAAGGACCTTGAAAACATCATGCTAAGTGAGAGAGAGCCTTGGTACTGTCTAATCTCCCCAGGAGATTCCAAGGTGCAGCCAAGGTTGAGACCCACTGACAAGCAATGGTTATGGTTGGGTGCAGATGAAATAAGGCAGCCAGGGGCAGGAGGGACGTCTCATTGAAGATGACTATTTGTGGATGCCCAGCAGGGGTGGGGATGAGGTGTGGTAACAGCAACTCCAATCTCAATACAGCGTGACCGATTTTATCTTCAGCCAGCTGATACGCTTCATGGGGTTTGGACACAGGACACCTCTGCCTCCCAGGTTCAAGTGGTAAGTCCTGCCTCAGCCTCCCAAGTAGCTGGGATTACAGGCGTGCACCACCACACCTGGCTAATGTCTGTATTTTTAGTAGAAACGGAGTCTCGTCATGTTGCCCAGGGTCTCAAACTCCTGGCCTCAAATGATCCACCCACCTCAGCCTCCCAAAGTACTGGGATTACAGGCATGAGGCATAGTGCCCAGTCTCCAAATTCTATATGAAGTTTGACTTTCCACCTCCAGAAAATCCAAAGCTTTGCCCAAGTCACAGCGGGACATCCCAGAGTTACTTTAAGAGAAATATGCTTTTAAAAACAACTCCAGGCCAGGCGCAGTGGCTCACACCTGTAATACCAACACTTTGGGAGGCCAAGGCAGGCAGATCATGAGGTCAGGAGATCAAGACCATCCTGGCCAACATGGTGAAACCCCGTCTCTACTAAAAACACAAAAATTAGCTGGGCATGGTGGGTGTGCACCTGTAAACCCAGCTACTTGGGAGGCTGAGGCAGGAGAATTGCTTGAACCAGGGAGTCAGAGGTTACAGTGAGCTGAGATCGCGCCACTGCACTCCAACCTGGGCAACAGAAAGAGATTCCGTCTCAAAAAAAACAAACCTCCAACATGGACACCAAATGAGAAGCACTCACTGACTTCCCTCCACCAATCAGGGGGAGTGGTGGTGATGGTGCATGCGCGTCTATTTGCATTGAGTCTTAATGGAAAACAAGGTTGTGTCACTGAAAGGAAAAACACATCACAGTCCAGGCTGGAGCTGTGGATTAATAATATGGCTGAGTGTTGGTACAGGCTTTCCACAGCAATATTAAAACTGAGAAAATCAGCAGTGAAGCCCCCAGCCACATTTCTGGCAAACGATTTGGGGGAAAAACAACAGAGGCCCTCCTCAACTTTTCCTTCGCTGCACAAAGTGGTTTGGCTGGAAATGCCAAATGTGCTTGTTGCTGGGATCTTTCAAAGCAAGCAAGCTGGGAGTCCACCTCCTGCAGCCACAGGCCAGAAATGGGTTGAGACCAAACTATTATAGTAACACTGGTACACATCTAAATAGATTTAACTCCCTCACAGCAATCCAGATTAATTTAATATGCTTTCTTAATGGAAGTTCGCATTTCTCATTAAAGCAAATGAACGTCCATCGCTCTGTGATAAATCAGGGCAAAAAAAATTCATATTTTTTTTTGAGAAGGAGGTGTTCTTGGCTGTTAAAAAAAAAAAAAAAAAAGCACTACAAATGGCCTTTCAAAGTCTAGACATCTTCATCATAAACACAAACATTCCTCTTCACAAAGGGACCTCAAGTAACCTGCAGTACGTTTTTCTTCTCATTCTTTCTTACCATCCCTCCAGCCCACCCAGCCCACATTCAGTGACCAGGTCATGTGGGTTTTACCTCCTCAATCTTTCTCAAATCCATTCACTGCTCAGCCACTCTCCTGACACCACCATAAACCAAGCCACCACCACCTCCAGCTGTTTGACTGCAAACGCCTCCTCACTGGCCTCTCTGTTCTACCCTGGCCCTGTGACAATCTGCACTCCTTACAGGGACCAAAGCAATCACTTCAGAAGGTGCCTCCAAACAGATCACTCACTTTCAATGGCTCGCATGGCTCTATGGGTTCAAAACGAAAAAGCTCACCTTTACTGGGCACACACTATCTCAGTCCATCCCTGCATCAGCCCTTTATTTCACCAGCGGGGAAGCTGGTACACGGAGTAGCTATGAGGGATGCCCAAGGCGGGACCACTCGTGAAAAGCTCCAACATCCTAATGTGACACCCTGCATGACCTAGCCCTTCTCTTTCTCCAGCTTCATTTCCTGATTCTCTCGCTTGCCCTGCGGGCTCCAGTCACACAAACCTCTCAAAAGTCCCTTAAATCTGGCTGGGCGCACGGCCTCAAGCCTGTAATCCCAGCACTTTGGGAGCCCAAAGCAGGTGGATCACCTGGACATCAGGAGTTCGAGACCAGCCTGGCCAACATGGTGAAACCCCGTCTCTACTAAATACCCAAAAATTAGCCAGGCGTGGTAGTGGGCACCTGTAATCCCAGTTTCTCAGGAGGCTGAGGCAGGAAAATCGCTTGAACCCAGGAGGCAGAGGTTGCAGGGAGCTGAGATCGCACCACTCCACTCCAGCCTGGGCATCAAGAGCAAAACTCCACCTCGAAAAAAAAAAGAAAGAAAAAAAATCCCTTACATCTACTCTATGTCTTTTAACCTCACGGACTTCGCTACGCTGTTCCTCACCCTGAACTACTATTCCTCATTTCTCCATCTGGTTAACTTGTCCCACCCACCAGGTCTCTCCTTAAGTGTCATCTCTTTAAGGAAGATTTTACCTTTTTAATGTAACCATTAACACATAATTCAGGTACCATATGATTTGCCCACTTAAAGTGAACAAATCAACGGTTTCAGTGCATTCACAGAGCTCAGCAACCACCATCATGATCAATTTTAAAACATTTTCATTACCCCGAAAAGAAACCCTGTATCCATTAGGAGGTACCTGCCATTTCCTCCTCCCACTAAGCCCTGGCAATCTACTTTTTTTGAGATAGAGTCTCTGTCACATGCTGGAGTTCAGTGGCACAATCTCGGTTCACTGCAACCTCCGCCTCCCGGGTTCAAGCACTTCTCCTGCCTCAGCCTCCCAAGTAGCTGGGATTACAGGTGTGTGCCACCATGCCCAGCTAATTTTTGTATTTTTAGTAGAGACAGGGTTTCTGTCTTCATAGATTTGCCTGTTCTGGACATTTCATATAAATGGAATCATATAATATGTGACCTTTTGTGACTGGTTTCTTCCACTTAGTATAATATTCTCATGGTCCATCCATGTTGTAGCACGTGCTAGTACTTCATTCCTTTTGAGGACTGAATAATATTCCATTGCATGGTCCAGCTATGTTCTATTTCTCCACTCATCAGTAGACAAACATTTGTGTTGTTTTCACTTTAGTGCTATTATGAATAATGCTGCTATGAGCATTTGCGTACAAGTTTCTGCACAGACATATATTTTCATTTCTTTCATAAAATGGAGTAGAAGTACTGGGTCATAGAACTCTGTGTTTAACCTTTTGAAGAAGTGCCAGACTGTGTGAGAAAGCCTTTCCTCACCCTGCGAGACTGAGCTCCCTCTCTCCATTCATACATTCTCTTCTTCACGCCCTTTGCTTCTATTTCCGAGCCATTCACGTTGACCTGGGTCACCCGCGACTCAATGCTCGTAACTCCTCTAGACCCTCAGGGTCCACACTAAATATGATGAAAGATGATACAAGCCACATATTTACTTTTGCATTTTGTAGTAACCACATTTTAAAAAGTAAAACAAAAGAAATGAAGGTAATTGGAATAATATCACAGATTTAAACAAATCTATCCCAAATACCAGGTCTACATGTATAAAATATTCTTAACATTAACAAAATACTTTGCATTCTTTTTATATTAAGTCTTCACCATCTAATGTGTACTTGACGCTTCCTGCACATCTCAGTTTGTGTTCATCATATTTCAAATGCTTAGTTGCCATATGTGGCCAATGCTGCCTTACTGGACAGTACAGGGCTAAACTGTCCACTCCCTGAGGGCAGGAACCATGCCTGCTTTTGCCGATTACTTTACTCTCAGCGCCAGTACAGTGTCTAGGATGCAAGAGGCATCCTGTGAATATTTGCTGAACCTAAATAAATGAATTCGCCCAAACCTCCACTTCTCCAAAAATAGTTTCAAAAATTCAGTGTTCAGCTGGGCACACTGATTCACACCCATAATCCCAGCACTTTAGGAGGCCAGGGCAGGAGGATAGCTTGAAGCCAGGAGTTCAAGACCAGCCTGAGCAACATAAAGAGATCCTGTCTCTACCAAAAAAAAAAAAATTATTAAATTAGCTGGGTGTGGGGGCACACATCTGCATTCCTACCTACAGAAGGCTGAGATGGGAGGATCACTGAGTCCAGGAGTTCAACGTTACAGAGAACTATGATAGCACCACCCGACGCCAGCCTGCGTGACACAGTGAGACCCTGTCTCAAAAAAAAAATCAGCATTCACATATATTCACTTATTCTTTTTCAGCAATTTAAATCTGTTAAGAAAAAGAAACAAGGAACAGAGTGACCAACAGCCTGCAGAGCAACATATCCAAGTTTTATTGTGACTACTGCAATACAGACCCCACCCAGGACTCTCCATCTGTGAGACAGGCACATCGCAGTGGCAGGAAACACAAAGAGAATGTGAAAGGCTGCTATCAGAAATGGATGGAAGAGCAGGCTCAGAGCCTGATGGACAAAACAACGGCTGCACTGCAACAAGGATACCTCCTACTCCATTCTCTGCTCCTCCTCCTGCAGCGACAAAGATACCACCTTCCCCCCAGTCTTCCAGGTCCTCCTAGCCCCGGTGTGGTGGCACCACCCCATATGGAGGGCCCTCCCGTGAAGGCAAGGATGGGCCCTCCTCCTCCTGGGATGATGCCAGTGGGACCTGCTCCTGGAATGAGGCCCCCCGTGGCAAGCCACATGCCCATGATGCCTGGGCCCCCAATGATGAGACCTCCTGCCTGTCCCATGATGGTGCCCACTCGGCCGGGAATGACTTGACCAGACAGATAAGGATAGAGAGGAGGCCTCACTATATCAGCTTTGGTTTTTTTCGTTGTTGTTATTGTTTGGGTTTTCTTTTTTGTTTGTTTGTTTCTTTGGTGTTTTTTTTTTTTTTTTTTTTTTTTTGAGACAGAGTCTTCGTCTGTCACCAGGCTCAAGTATAGTGGCGTGATCCCGGCTCACTGCAACCTCTGCCTCCCTGGTTCAAGCGATTCTCCTGTGTCAGCCTCCCGAACAGCTGGGACTACAGGCACGCACCATCGCGCCCAACTAATTGTTTGTATTTTAGCAGACACGGGGTTTCACCATGTTGGCCAGGATGGTCTCGATCTCCTGACCTTGTGACCCGCTTGCCTTGGCCTCCCAAAGTGCTGGGATTACAGGCGTGAGCCACCACGCCCGGCCTACGTGAGTTTTATATTACCTGTGCCCTTTAACCAGGAGATCATGCTGCTGTGATGCTGGGTTTTCTTAACAGCATGAGGAAGACTTGCCCCCTTGCCCTATCAAAGACAAGCGTTTTGGAGGGGAGAAGTGGGACAAAGAAAGATGCGGTTCTCATTTGTATTGGGAAATGTGAAAATAAAATTATCAACTCTTTTAGTTAAAAAGAAAAAAAAGAAAAGGAAACAAGATGTGGGGCTGCCATACGCAACACCATGGATTAGAAAGATCTTCTATCTGGAGGCAAATATTATCTTTGCTGAAGCTAGACCAACCTAACACAAAGACCTTTTGTTTTCTTAATGAGCCTGTGTTTTATTTTACAATGCGTAATTCCCTTTAGAAGGGCAGAGCACCTGTCTGGGGAAGACTATTTAATTTCCTGCATTTATTTAGAATGTTGGCTAATGTGATTATGAAGGGAAACAGCTCTAACAAGTGAGTGCCCCCTATATAGACACAGCTCACGAGTTCACGGGGCAAAGGAATTTAACAGCAGCCTCCTAATAGCCAGCCTTCTTTGTGATATGGAAATAATTGTCAGCATGTAAAAGACTATATATATTCAACAATTCTGACTCCCTGCAAAATTCAAATCTACGATTGATTTGCTTCCTGGGCTCCTAAAAACAACTTTGTCAAAACTGTTCAGAAATAAAATCAGCCAATCACTGCCCCTTGGAGACGCAGGACAAAGCAAGTCAGCCATGGCCAATGTGGAGTCGGCCATACACAATTACATGCAGACCTGCGGGACATCAAGTCCCTGCTATGGTCCCTCCCCAGTCAGACCCCCATTGCCTGGGCAGCAGCCAGAAGCATTCAGGCACAAGTGCATTCAACAAATACTTATTTAATTGTATTGGTGGTTAGAGGGCTGTGGTTGGTTAAGGTACATTAATGGATCCATGCCCTCCCTGTATCCAAGACTCTGCCATTTGTCTCTGCACTTCCCTCCACTGAAGAATTGCAGTATATTTCTCCAGCCCCTAAGGTTGGGTTTAGTCAGGTGTCTAGCTTTGGCTAATGGAATATTAATTTGCAGGACCAAAAACTTGGAAAGTGTGCATTTACTCACTCCTGCTATCACCACGAGAACAAGTCCAGGCCAGCCTGCTGCTTCCAGCAGAAGATAAGAGACACCAAGAGCAAAGTAGAGCTTCCCGGACATGCTCATGCTAGATTAAGCAATCCTCAGCTGACCCACAGATCCATGAAAATAAACGATTGTTGTATTAAGCCACTGAGATTTGGAGTGACTTGTTACGCAGCTTCTTGTGACAACTGATACAAGGGTTGCCGTCCTTTATCTCTGTAGATTTTAACCAATATTTAATAGCTAGATGGAGATCTTCTAGTTGCCTTTATTTATAATGAATAAGACTATAGAGCTAGTTTGGCCTGACACTATCAGTTACCTACTCAGAAATACTTTCTTCTCCAACCAGCCCCAACCAACTTTTTTTTTTTTTTTTTTTCCAACAGGGTCTCACTCTTTGCCTAGGCTAGAGTACAAGTGGCACAGTCAGAGCTCACTGTAACCTAAAATCCTGGGCTCAAGCGATCTTCCCCTTCAGCCTCCTACGTAGCTAGGACTATAGACATGTGCCACCATGCCTGGCTAATATTTTTATTCTTTGCAGAGACAGGGTATAACTATATTGCCCAAGCTGGTTTCCTGGCCTCAAGCAGTCCTCCTGCCTCACCCTCCCAAAATGCTAGGATTATAGGCATGAGCCACCACACCCAGACTCTTCTTCCTTTTAAATAGAAACCCTATTTTATTCTGATAGTGGGTTGTTTTCTTTTTTTTAGAAAATGTTGGCCCAGCCCCGCAGAATAAATTGTGACTGGTCTAAACAGGGTTGGCAAACTATAGACCAAGGGCCAAATCTGGCCCTCTGACTATTTGTATAAATTAAGTTTTATTGGAATAAAACCAGGTCCATTCATTTATGCCTTGTCTACGTATGCTTTTATGCTACAACAGCACCACTGGGTCACTGCAAAAGAGGTTATCTAGACCAAAAGCCTAAAATATTACCATTTACCTCTTTACAGAAAAAGTTTGCCATTCCCTAGTCCAAGGTTTAGATTCTGAGCTTATTATTTTAGCGTAACCCCCCTTACCAGTGATTGGTTCAAAACAAGTCTGTGATTTCATTCTTACTGTTCTACCGAGGGAATTCCCCCTTCTCATGCAAACCTGATGAGGGTAAGTTGTATTAATATGACATATGCTCAGGTTTTCTGAAAAATACTTTTTATCTAGAAATGCATAGGAATATGCTGGTGCCTGAATGTACCATCTGTGGGCCTGGAGATTGACTCGCCCTGTCTCCAGAGCTAGTGCTCACACTCACTACTGAGAGGCTCAAGGAAATGCCTGCCCACCCACCACCAGTACCCGCACACATCACCTGGAGAACTAGACATCAGCCTGCCACACACACCACCCAGGAGCCCAATGGCGCACCTGCTCACCTGGCCCAGTGCTGCCACTGCCAGAAACCAAAGAAGCCACCTGGAGGACCAGAGATTGGCCCACGCAGACAGGCTATCATCAGTGCCCACATACGCTGCACATGGTCCCTAGTGTTGACACACCTGGTCCACCACCACCACCACCACTGATGCCAAAGGACAAGACTTCCTAGCATCCCCATCCTCAGCAAAGCCTCACCACAGCCTCCAATAACAACTGCAGTCTGGCCTGGTGCGGTGGCTTACACCTGTAATCCCAGCACTTTGGGAGGCCAAGGTGGGCAGATCACGAGGTCAGGAGTTCAAGACCAGCCTGGCCAACATGGTGAAACCCCATCTCTACTAAAAATACAAAACTTAGCCGGGCATGGTGGCACATGCCTGTAGTCCCAGCTACTCAGGAATCTGAGGCAGGAGAATTGCTTGAACCCGGGAGGCAGAGGTTGCAGTGAGCTCAGATTGTGTCATTGTACTCCAGCCTGGTGACAGAGAGAGACTCCATCTCAACAACCACAATAAAAAAAAAACTGCAGTCTAAGCCACTGAAAAACTCACAGACACCACTCATGCCAATTACAGCTGAAGAAATCATATGCAGACTATACTACTGTACCCACCCAGAATCAAAAGCCAAAGTATGATACCTAATGAACATTGTAGATACAGCTATAAGAAAAGGTCTTTCCCCTGTAAAAGTCAATCCATGGAATCGGAAGAAGTGACTGTTATGTCAGAGGCACACATAGTCACATAAGGACACAGGAAATACGAAAAAGGAAACATAACACCTCCAAACAAGCACAATAATTCTCCAGCAACATATTCCAATGAAAAGAAAATCTATGAAATGCCTGAAAAAAATTCAGAATAATGATATTGAAGAAACTCAGGGAGATACAAGAGAACACAGATAATGAATACAAAAAAATCAGGAAAACAATTTATGATCTGAATGAGAAATTCAACAGAGATAGACAGCATAACAAAGAACCAAACACAAATCCTGTAAGAGAAGAAATCATTGAAAGAAATACAAAAGATAACTGACAGCTTTAACAACAGACTAGATCAAGCAAAACAAAGAATTTCTGAACTTGAAGACTAGTCTTTTAAAATAATCCAGTCAGACAAAAAGAAAGAAAAAAGAATAAAGCAAGGCTACATAACATATGGGACACATGTGTGACCAAATACTGAAATTCTGGGAGTTCCGGATGGAGATGAGATGGGGAATGGCATAGAAAACCTACTTAATAAAATAATAACTGAAAACTTTCTAAGTCTTGCAAATGATATAGATCCAAATACAGGAAGCTCAAAGATTCCCAAATAAATACAACCCAAAAAGGTCTTCTCCAAGGCACATTATGGTAAAACTGTCAAAAGACAAGGAGAAAATTATAAAAACAGCAAGAGAAAAGCATCAAGTCACTCATAAGAGAATCTCCATCAGGCTAACAGGGGATTTCTCAGCAGAAACTTTATACGCTAGGAGAAAAGGGGATATACACTACAAGTTTAAAAAAAAAAAAAAAAAGTTGTAAGCCAAAAATACTATACCCAGCAAAGCTATCCTTCAGAAATGAAGGAGCCTGGTACAGTGGCTCATGTCTGCAATTCCAGAGATTCAGAAGGCTGAGGCAGGAGGATCATTTGAGCCCAGGAGTTCAAGGCTTCAATGAACTATGATCATGCCACTGTACTCCAGCCTCGGTGACAGAGTAAGACTTCAATGCTTAAAAAAAAAGAAAAAGAAAAAAGAAAAAATATTTCCCAGAGAAGCAAAAGACTGTTTGTTTGTGTCTTGTTTGTTGTGGTCCTACGAGAAATGCTTAAGGGAGTCGTATGTTGGGAAGCAAAAGAACAATACCTACCATCGTGAAAATACATGAAAGTATAAAACTCACTGGTAGAGCAGACACACAAAGGAGAAAGGATTCAAACGTCACCACTAAAGAGAACTACCAAACTGCAACAATAAATAATGAGAGAAAAAAGCAACAAAGGTGTATTAGTCTGTTTTCATGCTGCTGATAAAGACATATCTGAGACTGGGCAATTTACAAAGGAAAGAGGTTGTTTTTTTTTGTTTTTTTTTTTTTTTGAGACGGAGTCTCGCTGTGTCTCCCAGGCTGGAGTGCAGTGGCGTGATCTTGGCTCACTGCAAGCTCCGCCTCCCAGGTTCACGCCATTCTCCCGCCTCAGCCTCCCAAGTAGCTGAGACTACATGCGCCCGCCACCACGCCTGGCTAGTTTTTTGTATTTTTTAGTAGAGACGGGGTTTCACCATGTTAGCCAGGATAGTCTCGATCTCCTGACCTCGTGATCCACCCGCCTTGGCCTCCCAAAGTGCTGGGATTACAGGCTTGAGCCACCGCGCCCAGCCAGGAAAGAGGTTTAATGGACTTACAGTTCCACATGGCTGGGGAAGCCTCACCATCATGGTGGAAGGCAAGAAGAAGCAAGTCACATCTCACACGGATGGCAGCAGGCAAAGAGGGAGCTTCTGCAGGGAAACTACCCTTTTTAAAACCATCAGATCTTGTGAGACTTATTCGATATCATGAGAACAGCATGGGAAAGACCTGCCCCCATGACTCAATTACTTCCTACCAGGTCCCTCCCACATGTGGGAATTCAAGATGAGATTTGGGTGGGGACACAGCCAAATCATATCATTCTGCCCCTGGCCCCTCCCAAATCTCATGTCCTCACATTTCAAAACCAATCATGCCTTCCCAACAGTCCCCCAAAGTCTTAACTAAGTTCAGCATTAACTCAAAAGTCCACAGTCCAAAGTCTCATGTGAGACAAGGCAAGTCTCTTCTGCCTATGAGAATGTAAAATCAAAAGCAAGTTAGTTACTTCCCAGATACAAAGGGGGTACAGCATTGGGTAAATACAGTCATTCCAAATGGGAGAAAATGGCCAAAACAAAGGGGCTACAAGCCCCATGCAAGTCCAAAATCCAGTAGGGCAGTCAAATCTCAAAGCTCCAAAATGATCTCCTTTGACTCCATGTCTCACATCCAGGTCATGCTAATGCAAGAGGTGGGTTCCCATGGCCTTGGGATAAAAAAGGCCACAGCTCCACTCCTGTGGCTTTGCAGGGTATAACTCTCCCACCCACCCGGCTTCTTTCATGGGCTGGCATTGAGTATCTGCAGCTTTTCCAGGCACACAGTGCAAGCTGTCGGTAAATCCACCATTCTGGGGTCTGGAGGATGGTGGCCCTCTTCTCATAGCTCCACTAGGTGGTGCCCCAGTAGGGATTCTATGTGGGGGCTCTGACCCTACATTTCCCTTCCACACTGCTCTAGCAGAGGTTCTCCATGAGTGCTCTGCCCCTGTAGCAAACTCCTGCCTGGACATCTAGGCATTTCCATACATCTTCTGAAATCTAGGCAGTGGTTCCCAAACCTCAATTTTTGACTTCTGTGCACCCATAGGCTCAACATATCACAGCAGAACCAAATGAAATAGAGGCAAAAAAGAAATATAAAGAATCAACAAAATGAAAGTTGTTTTTTTGAAAAGTTAAACAAAATTGATAAACCACTAGTGAGGCTAAACAAAAAAAAAAGAAAGGAGACCCAAATAAAAACAATCAGAAATGAAAAGGAGACATTACAACTGTTAGCAAAGAAATAAAAAGGATCATTCTAAAGGCTACCATGAACAACCATATGCTAACAAATTGGAAAACCTAGAGGAAAGGGATAAATTCCCAGACATATACAGCCTACCAAGACTGAACTAGTAAGAAACAGAAAATCTGAACTGACCCAAAATGAATAGCAGGTTTGAATCAGTAACAAAAAGTCTCCCAAAAGAGAAAAGCCCTAGACCAGGCTTTTATGCTGATTTTGACCCAATTTATAAAGAAAAACAAACACCAATTCTTCTCAAACTATTCCGAAAAATTGAAGAGGAGGGAATTCTTCCTAACTCATTGTATAAGGCCAGCACTACCCTGATATGCAATCAAGACAAGGACACAACAAAAAGAGAAATCTACAGGCCAATATTGCTAATGAACACAGATGGAAAAATTCTCAGCATAATACTACCAAGCTGAATCTAATGATGAATGAAAAAGATAATATACCATGATCAGGTGGGATTTATCCCAGGAATGCAAAGATGGCTCAACATACACAAATCAATACATGTGATACATCACATCAACAAGATGAAGGGCAAAAACTATCTGATCATCTCAGCAGATGCAGAAAAATCACTCAGTAAAACTTACCATTCCTTCATGATGCAAGCTCTCAACAAATTAGGCATAGAAGGAACACTTCAACATAAGAAAAGGCATATATGAAAAATCTACAGCTAACATCATACTCATTGGGAAAAGTTGAAAAGCCCTTCCTCTAAGAACTGGAACAAGACAAGGATGGCCACTTGCACCACTCTAATTCAATACAGTATAGGACATCCAAGCCAGAGCGATCAGACAAGAGAAAGAAATAAAAAGTATCCAAAATGGAAAAGAAGAAGTCAAATTATCTCACTTTGCAGATGACATAATCTTATACTTGTATACAGAAAAACCTAAAGACGCCACCAAAAATCTCTTAAAATGAATAAATTAGGCTGGGCATGGTGGCTCACGCCTATAATCCCAGCACTTTGGGAGGCCAAGGTGGACAGATCACCTGAGGTTGGGAGTTTGAGACCAGCCTGGCCAACATGGTGAAACCCTGTCTCTACTAAAAATACAACAATTAGCCAGGCATGGTGGTAGGTGCCTGTAATCCCAGCTACTTGGGAGGCTGAAGCAGGAGAATCGCTTGAACCTGAGAGGCAAAAGTTGCAGTGAGCCAAGATTGCACCACTGCACTCCAGCCTGGGCAACAGAGCAAGACTCTATCTCCAAAAAAAAAAAGATGTACAATTTAGTAAGGCTTCAGGACACAAAATCAGTAATGTTTCTATATACCAGTAACAAACTAGCTAAAAAAGAAATCAAGGAAGCAATTCTATTTATAATAGCTACAAAAATAAAATACCTAGGAATAAACTTAACCAAGGATGAAAAAAAAAAAAATCTACAGTGAAAACCACAAAACACTGATAAAATAAAATGAAAAGGACACAAAGAAATGGAAAGGTATCTCATGCTCATGGGTTGGAATAACTAATATTGCTAAAACGACCATACTACCCAAAGCAATCTATAGATTCAGTATAATCCCTATCAATTATATTCCTCATAGAAACAGGAATAAAAAAATCTCTAAAATTCATATGGAACCTCAGAAGACCCCAAATAGCCAAAGTAATACTGAGCAAAATAAACAAAGCTAGAATCCTCACACTACCTGATTTTAAAATATACTACAAAGCTATAGTAACCATAACAGCATGTATTGGTGTTAAAACAGACACAAAAACAAAGGAAATAGACTATAAAATCCAGAAATGAATCCACATATTTACAGCTGATTTTCAAGAAAGGTGTCAAGAATATACATTGAATAAAGTACACCCTCTTCATTAAATGGTGCCAGGAAAGCTAGATATCCAAACATGGAAGAATAAAACTAGACCCTTATCGCTCATCACATACAAAAATAAACTCAAAATCGATTAAAGACTTAAATGTAATAACCACGACTACAAAACTACTAGAAGTAAACACAGGAGAAACGCTTGAGAACAAAGATTGTATGGCTAACACTTAAAAAGTACAAGCAACAAAAACAGACAAATGGCATTGTAGTAAACTAAAAACTTTCTGCATATCAAAGGAAACAATCAACAGAGTGAAAAGACAACACCCCTCCCTTACACCATATACAAAAAATAACTCAAGATGGCTTAAAGACTTAAATGTAAAACCCATAACTATAAAAACGCTGGAAGATAACCTAGGCAATACCATCCAGGACATAGTCACAGGCAAAGACTTCATGGTAAAGATGCCAAAAGCAATTGCAACGAAAGCAAAAATTGACAAATGGGATCTAATTAAATGAAAGAGCTTCTACAGAGTAAAAGAAACTATCAAAAAAAATACACAGACATTTCTCAAAAGAAGATATACAAATCACCAAGTTTATGAAAAAATATTCTACATCACTAATCATCATGGAGATGCAAATCAAAACCACAATGAGATATCATCTCACACTTGTTAGAATGGCTATTATTAAAAAGACAAAGCACAACAAATGCTGGAAAGTATGTGAAGAAAAGAAAATTCTTGTATATCATTGGTGGGAATGTAAATTAGTACAGTCATTATGAAAAAAAGTACAGAGATTTCCCAAAAAACTAAGAACAGATCTACCATATTATCTAGCAATCCCACTCCTGGGTATATATCCAAAAAATAGGATATCAGTGTATCAACGGGATACCTGGACCCTTATATTTACTGCAGAACTATTTACAATAGCCAAGACAGGGAATCAATCTAAGTGTCAATCAATGGATGAATGGATCAAGAAAATGGGAATATATGCACAATAGAATAGTATTCAGCCATAAAAAAGAATGAAATCTTTTTATTTTCAGCTAAATGGATGGAACTAGTGGTCATAATGCTAGGTGAACTAGGCCATGCACAGAAAGAAAAATACTGTATGTTCTCATTTATATGAGCGGTTTATGCTCCTGGAAATCAAAGTGGGGGCCATGTTTCAGGTCAGTAGGGTCTGGGATAGAGACCGCAGTTATGGACTTGTGTGCCCTGGAGCTATATAAAATTGATATCATGGAGATAAAGAGTAGAATGATAGCTACCATAGGCTGGGAAGAGGAGGGGTTTGAAAAGAGGTTGATTAATGGGTATAAAAATATATAATAGAAGGAATAGAATCTAGTGTTCAGTAACGCAGAAAGTGACTATAACAATTTATTGTATATTTCTTTTTTTTATTTCAATAGTTTTTAGGGAACAGGTGGTATTTGGTTACATGGGTACGTTCTTCAGCGGTGATCTCTGAAATTTTGGCACACCCATCACCAGAGCAGTTTACCCAACATATAGTCTTTTATCTCTCATCCCCTCCCCCCTTCCCCCCAAGCCCCCAAAGTCTACTGTTTCATTCTTGTGCCTTTGCATATATCATAGCTTAGCTCCCACTTATGAGTGAGAACATGTGATGTTTGGTTTTGATTCCTGAGTTACTTCATTTAGAGTAACAGTCTCCAACTCCATCCAGGTTGCTGTGAATGCCATTATTTCATTCCTTTTTAAGGCTAAGTAGTATTCGATGGTATATATGTAACACATTTTCTTTATCTACTAATTGATTGATGGGCATCTGGGCTAGTTCTATATTTTTGCAATTGCAAATTTTGCTGCTGTAAACATGTGTGCAAAAGTGTCTTTTTCATATAATGACTTCCTTTCCTTTGGGTAGATACCTAGTAGTGGGATTGCTGGATCAAATGGTAGATCTATTTTTACTTCTTTAAGGAATCTCCATGTTGCTTTCCATAGTGGTGGTACTAGCTTATATTCCCACCATCAGTGTAAAAGGGTTCCCTTTTCACCACGTCCATGCCAACATCTATTTTTGTGTATTTCACACGTGGTATCGCACTGCGGTTTTGATTTGCATTTCCCTGATAATTAGTGATGTTGAGCATTTTTTCATGTTTGTTGGCCATTTGTATATCTCCTTTTGAGAATTGTCTATTCATGTCCTTGGCACACTTTTTGATGGGATTGTTTTTTTTCTTGCCGATTTGAGTTCCCTGTTGATTCTGGATATTAGTCCTTTGTCAGATGCACTCTGTGGGTGATCTGTTGACTCTGCTGATTATATCCTTTGCTGTGCAGGAGGTTTTTAGTTTAATTAAGTCCCATCTATTTATCTTTGTTTTCCTTGCATTTGCTTTTGGGTTCTTGGTCATGAACTGTTTGCCTAAGCCAATGTCTAGAAGCATTTTTCAACGTTATCTTCTAGAATTTTTATGGTTTCAGGCCTTAGATTTAAGTCTTTGATCCATCTTGTGTTGATTTTTGTATAAGGTGAGAGATGGGGATCCAGTTTTATTCTTTTACATGTGACTTGCCAATTATCCCAGCACTATTTGTTGTATAGGGTGTACTTTCCCTACTTTGTTTTTGTTTGCTTTGTCAAAGATCAGTTGGGTGTAAGTATTTGGCCTTATTTCTGGGTTCTTTACTCTGTTCCACTGGTCATGTACCTATTTTTATACCAGCACCATGCTGTTTTGATTACTATAGCCTTGTAATATAGTTCAAAGATGGGTAATGTGATACCTCCAGATTTGTTCTTTTTGCTTAGTTTTGCTTTGTCTATGCAGACTCTTTGTTGGTTCCAAATGAATTTTAGCATTGTTTTTTCTAGTTCTATAAAGAATGATGATGGTGTTTTATAGGAATTGCACTGAATATGTAGACTGCTTTTGGCAGTATGGTCATTTTCACAATATTGAGTCTACCCATCCATGAGCACGGAATGTGTTTCCATTTGTTTGTGTCATCTATGATTTCTTTCAGCAGTGTTTTGTAGTTTTCCTTGTAGGGTCTTTCACCTCCTTGGTTAGGTATATTCCTAAGTATTTTATTTTTACAGCTATTATAAAAGGGTTTGATTCTCAGCCTGGTCACTCTTGGTGTATAGCACTGCTACTGATTTGTGTACATTGATTTTGTATCCTGATAAATGAATTTATTATATATTTCTAAATAGCAGTAACATTGGAAATATTCCCAACACAAAGAAATGGTCAACGTTTGAAGTGACTAATATCCTAAAGACTCTGATCATTACGCATTGTATGCATGTACCAAAATCTCACATGGACCCCATAAGTGTGTACAATTATTCTCTATCAAAAAAATTTTTAGGAAACATGCAGGAATACACTGTATCTCTTCCTTGCTGTCTCTGGATGTTGTCACACAAGGACTTGACATGTGGATTGTGGCAGCCTCTGTGACCAAGAGCAGAAGGCAATAGCAGCACAGAAACCTCAAATGAAAAATCTAACATCTCAAGCTACTAACTTAGCCAACCTAGCGGTCTTAGTACATGAGGTGATAAGCCCTCACTGTTCAAGTTGGGTGGCCATCAATTGCTGCAGAAAAGAAGTTAATGAGGCTTCCTCCTCCCAGATCCTCTACTAGACCCTGACATGCCCATTCAGTCACAGGCAGAAAGGGAAGCAGAGGGTAAGTAGACCTGGCTGGCTCTGCCAGAGGCAGATCTTACCTGTCCTGCTTGCCCTAAAAAAGCCTGGTGCCTATGCAAGGGATTTAGAGGTGGACCCTGTGGTCATAGTCTAGGCAAAATAACCCATCCACTAATAACCGAACATGGCAGAAATACAGTCACCTTTTCCTCAGTCTTGCCAATAAAGTCAACTCCTCTGCTCACCAGGGAGGAGACATACGAAAGAGGGACTTGGAAGTTTTCATCCCAACTCACTCTTCTTTGTTTTTGTTTTGTTTTGTTTTGAGACTGAGTCTCACTCTATCACCCAGGCTAGAGTACAGTGGCGCAATCTTGGCTCACCACAACCTCCGCCCCCTGGGTTCAAGCGATTGTCATGCCTCAACCTCCAGAGTAGCTGGGACTACAGGCGCCCACGACCACGCCTGGCTAATTTTTGTATTTTTCGTAGAGACACAGTTTCACCGTGTTGGCCAAGCTGGTCCCCAATTCCTGGCCTCAAGTGATCTGCACACCTTGGCCTCCCAAAAGGCTGAGATTACAGGCATGAGCAACCCCACCTGGTCACCTAACTCACTCTTGGGAGGCCAAAAGTGATGCTGGAACTTTCTTCCTCTGCAGGTTACAGGGAAAATTAGGGAGAACACAAGGCATCAGAGATGCAGTGATGGATATGTCTATATGGAACTTTTGTCTACATCCAATAGAAAATGTATTTCTAGGCACCAGGTTTAAGAGTGAAAACCTGGAGTCTTGTCTGTTAGCATTCTCCTTCCCCACAAACCAGAGAGGGAATACATTTTGCTTCAGCACACCCGGATGTAGGAAATGTCACATTCCTATTTCTGTAACTTCAGTTAAATCTGCTCTGAGTCCCTGGATGCCTGGCAGGTGGAGAATTCAATCTTGTCGTTACCAGCGTTCCTTTCCCTTCTCCATGGGCTTATGTAAGAATTCTGGGCTTACACACTGTTGGAAAGCCAGGTAGGAACTACCTCTCCCGAACTCTCCATTCTTCCAGCTGTTCATGATCCGTCAACCTTTTTTGGGCCATCTGCTATAAGAAGACGCTCCTCACGGCATCATTCCACCAACCTACAGGCTCAGCCCCAGGGGCCCTCACTATAACAGGTCTCCACTAGGCAAAGGAACTCACAAAAACCTTCTCTTAAACTTGCCTTCCTCTGAGATCCAGCCACTCCCCCGCTTCTCACCTTAAACACAGATGGCAGCTTCTTCCCATCATTCCAAACCTTGGGGATTGTCCAGCCAAATTCTCTTCAGACAAAGCTTCACCTTCCTTCTTCAGGGAGATGATGCAAGGGCATCTGAGATCTTTGGAAGTCCAATTCTGGCCTCTCTTTGGGGTGGGCTGAGAGTGGCAACTAGACTCTCTTTTCCAAGTGCCATGTTTGTCTTGTTCATCATTATATTATCTCCAATGCCTGGCATATAGTAAGCACTACAGACCTACTCTATGTCAGGCATTGGAGATAATATAATGATGAACATAGTAGGTGCTATTAGTGTCTGTATAATGGACCTCTTGAGGTTGAAGCTATTAGCAGAAACCTGCCAAGCAAAAGGATGGAAAACCTACCACCAAAAAAAAAAAAAAAAAAAAAAAAATGAAAGCAATCGTGGCTTTGAGCTCTAAACACACAAGGCACCAGCCCAAGTTTGGGCAATTTTAATACAGCAGCCATTTTGCCTCCAAACTGGCACTGGAAACCACTCTCTGCCTCTTAAAGAAAACTAGTTTCTCTTTCTCTAAGCGTGCAGCATTTCTCCCCGGTGGCAGTACCCAGCCCACTGCCACCAGCAAAGGACTGCATCCAGGAGCCACGAGTTTGATAATTTAAATAATATATTTTATAGGGGAAAACAAAGTAACATCCACATAAACCTGAAACTACCACCACTTTCCAGAGGCTGAATCCCATTTGTGGAGTCGCTTGCATGTCAAGCACCTTGCAGTCAACTCAATTACACACTTTTGGGATTACATACTTTTGGGATTAGTTGCAGAGAAGAGTGAAGGTTATCTGCAGAATAAAGGAACTAGGGCTCAGAATTCCCAGAGCAATCCATGACAGAGGAGGTGAGTAGAAAAGGGAAGGGTGAAGTCAAAGGAGTTGGCCAACACCAAGCAAGGATCATGGGACCCTATCCATGAACCCACATCTCAAATGAAGTCAACAAAACCCATCAATGCTTGGTGTAAGTGGTGTATGCTCCCGGAAATGAAAGCAGGGGCATTTCAGGTCAGTAGGGTCAGGGGTAGAGGCAGCAGTCATGGACTTGTGGGCCCTGGAGTATGAGATGATTCTGAGACATTGAATTCCTACAGCGATCTCAAGTAGACATCTCAGGTAGGGCTTCAACATTCGTGGACCATGGACTCTGTGGGCCTGAGAGCAACAGCCTCAGGGCATGTCCCAGCTCCATCAATCCCAACTGGGGCTTCGAACAACTTACTTATTTTGTTAACTAATGTTATTTTAATTGACAAATCATAATCGTACACATTTATGTGATGTTTTTATATGTGTAGACAATGTGGAATGATTAGATCAAGCTAATTAGCATGTCCATCACCTAATTCACTGACAATTTTTATGATGAGACATTTGAAATGTACCCTCTTAGTTATTTTGAAAGATACATTATTATTGACTATAATCACCCTGCTGTGCTATAGATTTCAAAGCATATAATCCAGCAAGCCAACTTCTAGGTATAGAGTAAAAAAAATTAAAGTCAATATGTCGAAAGGATCTCTACATTCCTATGTTCACTGCAACACTATTCACAATATCCAAGGTATAGAATCAACCTAAGTGTCCATCAGTGGATGAAAGGATAAAGAAAATGTACTATATAAACACAATGGAATACTATTAATCCTTAAAAAGAATGAAATCCTGTCATTTTCAACAACGTGGATGAACTTGAAAGACATTGTGTTAAGGGAAATAAGCCAGGCACAGAAAAACAAATACTGCATGATTTCACTTATATGTGGAATCTAAAGAAGTTGAACTCACAGAAATAGAGAGTAGGACAGTGGTTATCTGGGGCTGGGGTGGAGGAAAGGTAGGGGATAGGAGATACTGGTCAAAGGGTACAAAGTTTCCAACAGGAAGAATAAGTTTTGAACAAGCTAAACTCCTCTGAAAGATTAGTTCCTCATCTGTAGAGCAGGGACATATCATTGACCTTCTAAGGATGTTGCTGTGAGAGTAAGAAATGATGTTCAGCATAATACCTAACGCACAGTCAGTTCTCCTTAAGCTTGAACCTGAGTCACCATGACCTCTACTTCTCAGGACAGAAGGTTCACAGCCAGTGTCTCAGTTCCCAATGAAAAGTGGATCCCAGATCAGGCTGAACAGCAGGATCTCTAGGGGATACCCAGCCCTACTGAGTCAGAATCACCGGAGGTAGAACCTGGGTATGTATGTATGTATGTATGTGTGGGGGGGGGTGAGTGTGTGTGTCTATGTATAAGAGACTGCTCTGCAGTCCAGACTGGAGTGTCACAATCATAGTTCACTGCAGCCTCAAACTACTCCTGGCCTCAAGCCATGCTCCCACCTCAGCCTTCAGAGTAGCTGAGACTACAGGCTCATGCCACCAAGCCTGGATACTTTTTTTTTCTACTTTTGGAGACACAGTCTCACTCTGTTGCCCAGGCTGGAGTGCAGTGGTGCAGTCTTGCCTCACTGCAACCTCTGTCTCCGGGTTCAAGTGATTCTCATGCCTCAGCCTCCTGAGTAGCTAGGATTACAGGCATGCACCACCACACCAGGCAAATTCTGCTTTTTTTCATTGTTGTTTATTGTTTGTTTTTCACAAATAGGACTTTTTATTTGCCACTATTATAAGTGTGAACTTTAAACAGATTCTTGGACTGGTGGTTCATATCCATCAGCTCATTCAACTTTAGCATGTGTCTCGTCCCTAGTGGGTTTTCCAGAACTACTACCTTCACCACGAAGCTCCATGCCTTTTCCCAATCCAAACCCAGGGTTCTCCAGCATCTTTACTTTTCTAATGAAGACCTCATGGAGAGGATAAATTGGCAAGCCTTTTCTACATCTTTTCCAATCTTGTCTGGAATCAATTTATTGGCCACTTCTTTCAAGTCATTTGTCTGCACCTCTCAGGTCATGATTTCCAGCATCTTCTTCCAGATTTGGCGGACTGCTGGTGCTGAGCATAAGAGGTCTTCCATATCTGACTGTTGCGTTTTTCAGTAAAACCAACACAGAATAGACGAAAGAAGTAGCCATCAGTAGTCTTGACATCAACATGAGCTTCAATCATTGTTGAACATTTTTCAACCATGGAACATATTTTGTCACAGCTAAGAACCTATGCCATAGAAGTGAGTCAGGCAGTTTTTGCCCTGAACATCTTCAGTAATCAGCCTGAATTTTCTAAATGCAACTTCATCACTCTGCAAATCAGCAAGACTCACTTCAAACACAAGACCCTCGAGACGATCAGATGCAATTTGGGTTCCTTGGGTCCTGGTGGCTAGCATCTTTCCAATACTTCTTATAGTGAACATAGTAAGTGCTTTCACATCATACTGATCTTTCTTAGAAAATGGATCGACTACTTTCTTCTTAACTCCCTTTTTGCCACCTTTCATAAGGCATTTGTTCTTAACAACCGCCATGGTGCTGCTCAGAGTACCAAAAGGCTAAATTTTATATTTTTGGTAGAGGCAGGGTTTCACCATGTTGGCCAGGTTGATCTTCAACTCCTAACCTCAGGTGATCTGCCCAACTCAGCCTCCCAAAGTGCTGGGATTACACGCATGAGCCACTGCACCCAGCTGCTACTTATTTTTTCTTTTTCTTTTTTTTTTTTTTTTTTTTTTTGGTAGATACAGGGTCTTGCCATGTTGCCAAGGCTGGCCTGGAACTCCAGGCCTCAAGCAATCCTCCCACCATAGCCTCCCAAAGCACTGGGATTTCAGGTGTGAGCCACCAAGCCCAGCCTGGAATCTATTTTTAAAGCCCATCAAGTGTTGAATAAAACTGCAAGTTGGGCTGTTTTATCTTTGCGTTTTTTACATTTCAATTGTTTTTAATATATTCAGAGATACACGCAAACATTACCAGTCAATTTTAGAACATTTCATGACCTCAAAAAGAAACCTCATACCCTTTGGCTAACACCCCCATCCTCCCATGCCCCTAACAGCCAGAAGCAACCACTAACCCACTTCGTATTTCTATAGATTTCCATCTGAATGAAATCATGTAGAATGTGATCTTTCATCTGTTTTCAAGATTCATCCACACTGTAGCATATGTGAGTGCTTTGCTCCTTTTTGTGATCAAATAATATTCCACTGTGTGGGTAGACAACATTCAGTGTCTCTCTTCATCTGGTGATGGGCATTTGGATTAATTCCCTCTTTGGGTTATTAGGAGTGATGCTACTGAATTATTCATGTACAAGTTTTGTGTGGACCTGTGCTTTCATTTTTGAATATGAAAATATGGCACATCTCCAACATACAAGTGGCCAATAAGCACATGAAAAGATGCTCAATGAAATTCATCATCAGGGAAACACAAATCAAAACCACAATGAGATACGACTTCATACCCATAAGGATGGCTAGAATCGAAGATACAGAAAACTGGCCTGGCGTGGTGGCTCACGCCT
Organism: Macaca mulatta; assembly: GCF_049350105.2. Lineage (NCBI taxonomy): Eukaryota > Metazoa > Chordata > Mammalia > Primates > Cercopithecidae > Macaca > Macaca mulatta. The sequence continues at coordinate 6,535,137 of NC_133425.1, read as the reverse complement.
GTAATCCCAGCACTTTTGGAGGCCGAGGCGGGTGCATCACCTGAGGCCAGGTGTTTGAGACCAGCCTTGCCAACATGGTAAAACCCTGTCTCTAGTAAAAAAAAAAAAATACGAAAATTAGCCAGGCGTGGTAGCAGGTGCCTATAATCCCAGCTACTCAGGAAGCTGAAGCAGGAAAGTCACTTGAATCTGGGAGGCAAAGACTGCAGTGAGCCGAGATTGTGCCACTGCACTCCAGCCTGGGCGACAGAGCAAGACTTTGTCTCAAAAAAAAAAAAAATACAAAAAATAACAAATGTTGGTGAGGATGTAGAGAAACTAGAACCTTCATACACTGCTGGTGGGAATTAAAATGGTGTAGCCACTGTCACAAACAGTTTGACAACTTCCCAAACGATTCTACGTAGAGTTACCAAACAACCCAGCAATTGTACTCCTAGGTATAGGCCCAACTCGGGCTCTCTTAATCTATGGAAAATGAACTATGGGTACTTGGCAAGAACAAAGAGGGAGAGAGACAGAAATGGTGCCATGAGGGCACATTGATTGGTCTCTAGTGCACATGGCTCCACTGCAAATGCCGTCTCAATGACTTCATCAGTTGCTCATAAAAAAATCACCCTCTGCTCCAATCGTGGGGGAAGAAGTGCGGATTAAACCTGGTGAGGCACGGTAAGACTGACTGCTAAACTTTATGAATGATGGGGGGATTTGCAAGTATAATCTTGACTGTACTAGATTTTTTACTTTCTCCACTGTCTTTGAAAACCTCACTCTTGACTAAGAACTGACCTTCCTGTACTTTTTATTGCCTCTAAGTAAATTTCCAGTTCCACATAGTCCAAAGATGATTTGCTGAAAAATCTCTCAAAAGAAAAATGTTAAGAATACAGGCATAGTTATACGGCAAATTTTGCAGAAGAAACACAAATTGCACTTGTAGGTACGCAGCACAATACATTTTCACAGGTAAAGAAAAAAGTGTTCTTCATTCTAGTAGAGGCTACAGGATGAGGCCGATCAAGGTGCTTGCCTAGTCAGACCTTGGGCTCTTAACTAATTTGTGTTAGAGTCAACTCTGATGGAGTCTGTATCTCAGTCACCTTTTTTTTTTTTTTTGAGATGGAATCTTGCTCTGTCTCCCAGGCTGGAGTAGCGGCGTGCTCTCAGCTCACTGCAAAATCTGCTTGAACCCTCCTGGGTTCAATCGATTCTCCTGCCTCAGCTTCCCAAGTAGCTGGGACTACGTGTGCGTGCCACCATGCCCGGCTAATTTTTCTATTTTTAGTAGAGACGTTTCATCATGTTGGCCAGGCTGTTCTCAAACTCCTGACCTCAAGTGATCCACCTGCCTTGGTCTCCCAAAGTGCTGGAATTACAGGCGTGAGCCACCATGCCCAACCTCAGTCATCTTTTTATCCTCCACACCTGGCAAGTTCTATGCACACTGTGGTTCCCTACAAGTTCGTTGAATAAACAGGAGACAGACAGAAAGTGGTAACTCTGGAAGTAGAGAAGATTCCAGAAATTGTGGATATTTCCCGGAGTCTATGGCCAAATACTTCAGCCTTGCCAGAGTTTCTCTATCTCAACTCAAACCTTATGTGTGGGCCCAGGTGCAGTGGCTCACACCTGTAATCCCAACACGTGAGGAGGCTGAGGTGGGCGAATCACTTAAGGCCAGGAGTTTGAGACCAGCCTGGCCAACACGGTGAAACTCCATCTCTACAAAAATACAAAAATGAGCCAGGCATGGTGGTGTGTACCTGTAGCCCCAGCTACTCAGGGGCTGAGGCACAAGCATTGCCTGAACCCAGGAGGCAGAGGTTGCAGTGAGCCAAGATTATGCCACTGCACACTAGCCTGGGCAATAAAGCAAAACTGTCTCAAAAACAAACAAACAAAAACAAAAACAAAAACAAACAAAAAAAACCTTATGTGTGGGCCTTGTTACAGAATTAATGTTTATATGGACAATATGTACACGGGTGTATGTTAAGAGCATGAGTCATCCACGAGATTTTAGCAAAGTCCATTTAGAAAGCTCAATGCTTTGGACTTCCCCTTGCTTTGCTGCGTCTGTCCTCAGAAGCAGGCTTCATTCTTCTATGTAACCAGCAAATCCTTTATGCAGAGATGTACACAACACACTCCTATCCTTGGCTATGACACCTTGAAAGGCTCTTCTTGGTGGCCCCTGGTGCTCATTTCAGAGTAGTTCAAATGAAAGTGATCAGCTTTCACGCCAGTCATTCTACAAATCACTCCTCTTATGACCAAGCTTTCTAAATGCTATACTGAATTATTACTTAAAGAAATGTGCACATAGGCCGGGCGCAGTGGCTCACGCCTATAATCCTAGCACTTTGGGAGGCTGAGGCAGGCTGATCACGAGGTCAGGAGATCGAGACCATCCTGGCTAACACAGTGAAACCCCGTCTCTACTGAACATACAAAAAAAAAAAAATAGTCGGGCGTGGTGGCAGGTGCCTGTAGTCCCAGCTACTCGGGAGGGTGAGGCAAGAGAATGGTGTGAACCTGGGAGGCGGAGCTTGAAGTGAGCGAGATTGCACCACTGCACTGCAGCCTGGGCAACAGAGCAAGACTCCGTCTCAAAAACAAAAAAAAAGAAATGTGCACATATAAGAGGTCAACACAGTAAATTTTCTTACAAAGTGAACATACTGGCCAGGCGCAGTGGCTCATGCCTGTCATTGCAGCACTCTGGGAGGCTGAGGTGAGCAGATTGCTTGAGCCCAGGAGCTCAAGACCAGCCTGGACACATAGTGAGATCCCCATCTCTACAAAAAATAAATAAATAAATAAATAAGTAGGCAATAGTGGTGGCACATGCCTGTAGTCCCAGCTACTCGGGAGGCTGAGGTGGGAGGACTGCTTAAGCCCAGGAAGCAGAGGCTGCAGTGAGCCATGATGGTGCCACTGTGCTCCAGCCTGGGTGACAGAGCAAGATCCTGCCTCAAAAAAAAAAAAACTGAACATCTCCATATTACCAACACCCAATTCAAGAAAAAGAACATTACAGCCCCTTCCAGAATATTCCTGGGGTCTCTTCCATCTCTACTAACCCCTGACAACCAACAGCCTCCACCAATTCCACCTGACATTGTACTTTATGAAAGCAGCAGTTCTCAGATGGGGGCTATTTTGCCCCCTGGGGACATTAGGCAACATCCACAGACACAGGGGTTGTCTCTACTTGAGGGGAGTTGTGTTACTGCATCCAGTGAGTCCAGAGATGCCGCTCAACATCCTAGAATGTACAGGGAACCCACACACATACAACAGAGAAATTGCTGAGCCAAAATGTCAGCCGGGTCGCAGCTGAAACCCTAACATACACAGAATCACACAGTATCTGCTCTTTCGTGCTCGGGATCTCTTTCATTCTAATCATTTCATAGGAAACAGAAATGTCATTTGGAGGCAGGTAGAGTCCAAAACAAAGAAAATCCAGTTTTGTTTTGTTTTTTTAATCAGCCTGGTACCTTTAGAGCTAGGATTTGGTTTCCATTCCTTCTGTCTCGTATTCAAGTGATTTTTCTTCAAATGGCATCTGCTGGGCTCAAGACCCCGAGATCCCCACAAAGCTGAGATTCACATGGGAATTTTGTACACACCCACACAGGTATACACTGCCATTTACATGCAGACATCCACCCACAGATACACACATCCGGAGACCAAGACAGAAAGCAAAATCCACCATAAAAGCACAGTCCCCCCAACAGGAGAAATGCACCATTCACTCCAGGGAGGCACCTATTTGTTTAATTCAGCCTCTGATAGTCAGGCTGTTGCCAAGACCAGCTCTGCAAGTCTTCCCCCTCTAGGAAAGACAGACGGATTTTTTCTTTACTCAAGAATATAGATCTAAAAACAAAAACAAAAAACAAATACTTCTGCATCTCAAAGCAGGCTCTACCTCCTGAGCTACACATATTGATCAGCATTTTATTGTCAATTTTCTTTTATTTGAACTGGAGAAAAATATAATCTAATTATGTTCTTACTGACAGTTGGGAATCAGTCACACTAAATCCAATTCTCTGTGTTCGCATGATTAAGGTGTTTAATTTGGGGGGCAACAAAGCAAAAGCATTGGTCATGTTTTAATATAATTAGTACAGAATATATCTAAGGGGTTCAAGTATCACTGTAGCAAGAAGCTCATTCTGCAGTAAAAGAGGGATTGAGTTAGGGTGGTTCATGGCTGCATCGTTTTATCAATGTCTCTTCAAGAGTCCGTGGAATGTGGAATGGAAAAGACTGAAATAGTCCAAGTCTTGGCTAAGCTTCTATAAAGTGGTGTGAGGAGCTGATAAAATAACCTGGTCTTTAGAGACATCCCACACTGTAGTTCTCTAAGCTACAGATTCTCAGATTTTTCTATTTTATAAACCAGTAAAAATATTTTTTTAATTTGAGAACCAACATAAGGTTGCTATTTTTTTTTCTTTTTGGTAAGAAGGAACTTTTTTAAACTACCAGTTTCACACACACACACACACACACACACACACACACACACACACACAGAAATTCCACCATGATCAGTCAGAATAGGTTAGGTTTTGCTGCAATAACAAACAACTCCTAAATCTTGGTAACTTCAAACAACAGAAGTTGTTTTTCGCACTCATGCTACATCTGCAGGGAGGTGTGAGGTGCTCTGTTTCCCATCAAACTCACCCTAAGACTAACGCTAATGGGGGCTGCACCACCTCAAGTATCACCAACCAGGGAACAGAGGGAGAAGAATGCTAGAGAGCCCTATACTAGGAATTAAATGCTCCAGGATAGAAGTCTTACACTGCACCTCTGCCCCCAGCCTGTTGGCCAGTACTAGCCACATCCCCTCCCCCACCACACTGCAATGCATGAAGACAGGAGAACTGGATACATTACAAATTTCTACTCCATGGCATTTCATAAAAGAGAAAAAATTATGCAAATACAAAAATTTTTTAATAGAATAGAATATACACAATTTCAGAATAAAGAACAATCCTCCAAAAAGGACAAATAGGTGGTCTTTCATCAACGGGCACATTTCTGTGACATTTTCTGGTTTTCCATTTTATTCTTGACTCATGAACATTTTATACAGATGGTCCAAAGAACACCATTTAGGGACCAGTGCTCTAATCAGGTGATGAAAACGGCCCCAAGAACAGAGAGCAGTCTCCTTAGCAAAGACCCAGCAGGGCCAGGGTGACCACGTTCTCACCATCAATGCACAGACATCCACCTGCAGCATCCTCACATCCTGACATCAAACAGTGGCTCTTTATAGCTTGATTCTAATGCCCTCTCTTTGATCTTCATCATCACTGTAAAGCTCTCTGGCCCCAAGATCTAACATCGCCACTCTAGCTATATCCTGCAACTGTTCACCCATCCTGCCTCCTCATCCCTCTAAACTTCTCTTTACAACCTCATGTTTCCTTCTTATTTTACCTTCCTGCTCAGCCTGGACCTCACAGTCACCTTCTTCTTGTAATGTGCTCCTAAACTTGTTCTTCCCTGCCTTCAACCACACCCACCTGGAAAATCTCCACACCCCATTGATGACTTGCCTTGCAACTGTCCAAGGGCTGCTGAATGATACTGGAAAGAACCACCACATGGATCTGGTAGTTCCACTAAATAATCTCACCATCTCATATGGACTTACTTCAAAAGAAAATTCCCATGGGCATTTTCTAACACTATTTTTTAAGATTATAATGTTATCTAGGTGATAGGATTCGTAAGTCTCAGCCTTTTTCTTCCCCTGCTCAATAAAGTGTCAACTTGGTCTCTGCCCTTTTAAAACAATTCTGATTCTCCAATGTACGTACCTTGTCTCCCAACCCTTATCAGAATGAATCATGGAGAAAAATGTTCTCAGGGTGGGAGAGACTACGTGTTCAACATTCACTTCAGGAGTCTAGAATAGTGGTGGTGAGGGATGAAACTAGCTGAAGAACTTTAGGAGAAAGGGCTAAGTGCAGAGGAAATGGGAGAACAGGTGATTGTGAAAGATTTTGGAGATGAACTCATGAATAGAAGGAAGAAATGTCTTCTGAGGTGGTAAAGTGAGAACTCCACCAGTTTTGAGATATTAGTGAATAGGAGAAGCCAAGAAATTTAAAAATAAGTGTAGAGAAGTTCTTTGTGGATATCTTTTAAGTTTTTCAAGAGCCTTGGGCAAAGAGTGGAATGAGTATTTGCATTGGGATTCTTTGAATCTGGGGTGCTCTGAGGCTGAATCACATAGGATGTAGCTGTCATAGGATTACACTTGAGCATATACAAATAAAAGTAGACATAGATTAACACAAGTAGATATAGACCAATACAGTCTATATTAATAATTTTAAATAAACTGGGTGGATGAAGTTTTGCTGTAATCAATTTACTGATGTGGTATATAATAGCTGAAAGACATATTGGAATGACATATTTTACTTGATTTGATTCTTTATATTTAAAGCATAACAGACTGTCATTTAGGTCATTATAGTTGTCATTATTTTTCCTATTTAATAGTAAACTTAATTCATTGTTTTGATGTGATAATCATTTTGGGTTGAACCTCAAAATACAATAGTGAAAAATTGAAAAGAATTGGTGTCAGCCGGGCACTGTGGCTCACGCCTGTAAACCCAGCACTTTGAGAGCTGAGGTGGGCAGATCACTTGAGGCCAGGAAATTGGAGGCCAGCCTGGCCAACCTGGAGAAATCTCATCTCTACCAAAAATACAAAAAATTAGCTCGGCATGGTGGTACATGCCTGTAGTCCCAGCTACTTGGGAGGCTGAGGCAGGAGAATCACTTGAACCCGGGAGGTGGAGGTCGCAGTGAGCCAAGGTTGCATCATTGCACTGCAGCCTGGGTGAAAGAACAAGACTCTGTCTTGGAAAAAAAATGGTTTAACAAAAAAAGTGTTTATTATTGTTTTATTTCGTTTAATACTAAATGTTGTAAATTGGTATGAACAAAAAGAAAACTCAAGCAACATATCATTCCTAAGCATGAATCTGTGAACATTGACAGCTTTGACTCTATTACTATTGTGTGATATTTCAACTCTCCCACCATTTTTTCTCTTTTAAATTGCTTCAAAATTTTTTGTTTCTATGTGGCACATATACACTATGGAATACTATGCAGCCATAAAAAAGGATGAGTTCATGTCCTTTGTAGGGACATGGATGCAGCTGGAAACCATCATTCTCAGCAAACTATCGCAAGAACAGAAAACCAAGCACTGCATGTTCTCACTCATAGGTGGGAATTGAACAATGAGATTACTTAGACACAGGAAGGGGAACATCACACACCGGGGTCTATTGTGGGGAGCGGGGAGAGGGGAGGGATAGCATTAGGAGATATACCTAATGTAAATGACGAGTTAATGGGTGCAGCACACCAACATGGCACATGTATACATATGTAACAAATCTGCACGTTGTGCACATGTACCCTAGAACTTAAAGTATAATAATAATAAAAAAGATTAAAAAAATAATAATAATAATCTCACCATCCAACTCTAGGGTAGACTTCACTTCTCTTCAGCAATATTTTTAAGCATCACAAATAAATTCCGAACCATATTTGCTATAGCAATTGACTTTAAACCTCTTCCGTATCTGAAAGCCCCCCAAACCCATCCCTAGGGGTTTCAGAGCCCACCCAGAGTTGAGTTCTCTCAATTCACTTCCGCCTCACCCCTAGATCACTCTATCTTGACCCTCTTCCTCTGCCTTTCCCATCTTATAAAGAGAAGCATCCTTCTCCTTTTCCCAAGCTACCTTCTCCACTTGTGCCTCATTTGAGACCTCCCTTTATCACCTGTTCCCTTGGAACTCCTATGACTCCCCACCTTCACTCATCATTTGACTCATAAATATTTTGCACCATGTATGTGCCAGGCGTTTAACATATAATCATGCTTAAGTCTCCACATGCTAACAAAAAATACCTTGATTATCCCTGCTATGCCCTCAAGTCATTACCCTCTCTGGTCCTTTCCTGTGTTCCCAAACTTTGTTGATCTTCGTCAATCCCTCTGATGCAGATGACTCTGAAGTTTGCATCCTATTAGGTTGGTGCAAAAGTAATTGCAGTTTTTGCCGTTAAAATTAATGGCAAAAATAGCAATTACTTTTGCACCACCTAATATCTTTTCTCCTCCTACCAAACTTTGTCCCTGAACCATCTCATCACCTGTAACTACCTCCTCCATGCAGTTGATTCCCAGATCTATATTACTCTACTTAAAGTCCATTCCCCACCTTTCTCGGCTAGAACAGCAGAAACCCACTTAGAATTCATGCCACCAGTTCCCCACCACCACCACCACCACCACCATCACCCTGCCATTGTTAGCAAAACCATTTCTTGAGTGGAGCTCAAAGATTTTTAATGATCTCCCACTCCCCAGAAAGATAACTTCCGACTCAGCCTAGAAGTAAAGATCCTCCAGATATGGCCTCAACTACCCTCCAACTGATGTCCCCAATGCATCCTTTTGATGCCCCCTTCAGTGAAGTTAAAATGGAATGTGTGTTTTTCTTTTCACATACTCCTGGTGTTTTTCCACGAATACAATTTCACCTTTTGAATATTTTCAAGGATTCTCCATGCTACACAGAGTGAAATCCAAACTCCCCATCAGGACCCCAGTTTTCCCAAACCCTCTTTGCACTTTTCTGCCTCCATGCTTTTCCTTGGGTCGTCCTCTTCTCTAAGATAACCTTGTGTATTACTCTAGGTTCTCCAGAGAAAGAGCACAGAGATAGAGACAGAGCTATATACATAGAGAGAGACAGATTGATTTGTCGTTAAGGGATGGCTCACATGGTTATGGGGGTTAAGGAGTCCTGGGGTCTGCAGTCAGCAAGCTGGAGACCCGGGACAGCCATGATATAGTTCCAACTCGAGTCCACATCTAAAGTCAGGAGAAGACTGATGTCCCAGCTTAAATATAACCAGATAAAGAGAGCAAATTCTCTGTTACTCTACCTGTTGGATGACTGGATGAGGCTCACCCACATTGGGGAGGACAATCTGCTTTATTCAGTCTACCAATTAAATGTTATCCTCATCCAGAATACTCTCAGAGACACACCCAGAATAAAGTGTAGCCAAGTATCTGGACATCCCTGTAACCCAGTCAAATTGATACATAAAATTAACCACCATGCCTTACTTCTACTCCCTCCCCATTACTGCATGTCCAAATCCTTCCCTTATTTCAAGGCTTAGTTCAAATGTTACCTCTTAACTAAGCCCTCCCTGCTAACCCCAAATATTAATAGAAGTGGTTCCTCCCTTCTCTAATGTCTCAAAATATATTATGTGTCTCTCTTTTACAGTATTTATTACAAACTCCCTTATAAATCAAGACAGTGATTCCCAAATTATCAAAAGAGTATAAAAGAAATCTTCTTTGAGTGTGAAATACCTCATGGAATATAGCACATGGCCTCTTCATGAAGAAACTAGACAGAGAAGAAACTAGGCCTCTTCATGAAGAAACTAGGAGAGAAAAAGACAAGATGGAAGAGGCCAGGGTAAGGAGGTTAGTAGAAAGTACAATGAGGCTGGGCACGGTGACTCACGCCTGTATTCCCAGCACTTTAGGAGGCCAAGGCCAGCAGATCATGAGGTCAGGAGATCAAGACCATTCTGGCTAACACAGTGAAACCCCGTCTCTACTAAAAATACAAAAAAACTTAGCCAGGCATGGTGGCAGGTGCCTGTAGTCCCAGCTACTCAGGAGGCTGAGGCAGGAGAATGGCGTGAACCCGGGAGGCAGAGCTTGCAGGGAGCCGAGATCACGCCACTGCGCTCACGCCTGGGTGACAGAGTGAGACTACATCTCAAAAAAAAAGAAAGCACAATGAAATAAGTCAGTGGATGGGTGCCTATAATTTCTAAGGGAAATAGAGTGTAATCCAAGAATTTTATAGCCAGCTAAACTATCCACCAATCAAAATAGGCAAAAGACACTACGGCATGTTCAAGAACTTAGAGAATACAGTACTTCTGAGCTTTTTTAATAAAAGCCTTCATAATAAAATTTACTCAGCCAAGAAATTAAAAAATAAGCAACTTATGAATTGAATGACCATGACAAAAGGCTAGTGATGAGAGGTGAATCCATTTAAAAATAGTACTATGATTACAGAACAGAAAGAAAAGGTGGTCAACCTTAACAACATAAAACAAGCTAGAAATAACTAGTTTCCAGAGGTAATGGGAGGGATTGTAGGAAGTAGATGTGCTAATGCCCTTTACTAAGTCAATCAGATCTAAAATTGAAACATGTGGTTTTAAATATATAACTTCTTGTTTATTTTCCTCCCTAACTACCCAAGGATCAACTACCATGATGAATGACACAGTAACTATCTGGACCAGGAAGTTAATGACCAACCAACCACTCCAGAGGAAACAAATGGTCACCAATGTCCTTCATCCCGGGAAGGCAACAAAATGTACAGGACCACAATGGGCGTTATCTTCATATGAATATTTGGACTCAGAACCCATTTTGGTGGTGGTTAAACAATGGGCTTTGGCATGCTATCTGGTATGAATTATGCAAAGAAAAATGAACTCAAACATAGACTTGCAAGACATGGCTGGCATGAGAAGAAGACGACCTCAAGAAAACAGCAAAAGGAATGCAAGGGCAGAATGAAGTCAAGAGACTGCAAAGGCCATTGTCAGTGCTGACAAAAAGCAAAAGGAGTAAAGATTTCGCAATGACTTTATTTGCAGTGACTGTACAAATTTTTCATGAGAGGCCCAATCAACTGTAAAGACTTTTACATATATAATATTAAAAAAACCTTAATATTTTTCATCACCTTTGATTTCTTAGATGTTCTACAAACTGATTTTTGGTGAGGAAAAACTACATTTATCTGAGTTGACCAGTTCCTCCCATTTCACTTCCATTTCTTTTTCTTCAGATAAATTTACATTCAATTTGCTACTTCTTGTTTTTAAAATCTCATTTTGTGTGATCAGAAGTGTCTGTTCAAGTCTCTACCCATCTTTGTGCATAGCAAGGAATGCTGTTCACTTAATATTAAGGAGGTTTATTTCTTGGGGTCATGAGATTTGGGGTGATTTCTCTCCCTTTTTGTACTTTTCTGTGTTCATTAATTTTTTTGAGATAATGTCAACAATGTCCTTAATATTAATATTTGGACTCAGAATCCATCTTGGTGATGGTTAAACAACCATCACCCACACTGGAGTGGAGTGATACAATCTCAGCTCACCAAACCTCCACCTCCCAGGCTTAAGCAATTCTCCTGCCTCAGCCTCCCCCGTAGCTGGGATTACAGGCACACACCACTACCGCCTGGCTAATTTTTGTATTTTTAGTAGAGACGGGGTTTCACCATGTTGGCAAGGCTAGTCTTTAACTCCTGACCTCAAATGATTCACTCGCCTCAACCTCCCAAACTGCTAGGATTACAGGCGTGAGACACTGCGCCCAGCCCTTCATGTATTAAATTTTTAAAAACACATCATTTAAAATAATCAAATCATTCTTTTCTAATCATAGTACCTATGATGTATCCAAATACTCACCTATTCTCTCTTAGGTGATGACAAACTTGTTGAAATGTCATTTCATTTTGTGGTTCCAGCCCCAGGGATTCTGATTCTGATTCTAAAGGGTCTGTATGCAGAGTGAGCAAGCATCCCAGATGATTCTCTTACAGGTGTTGTAAGGGCAGGAGTTTGAGATATCCTGATGCAAAAGAAAGAACCCTCAAGGAAGTTGACTGTATATGTATTTTCCTTCCTAGCACAGGAAATGACAGAAAGATTATCCAATCAGTACCACTCATCGCACTGATTATATGTCTATGAGGAATTCAGAAATGGTTTGATCAAGGCTGAAGACCTAAAAAGAGGCTCTTCTCTCAGATACCAAGTCCCCATCTCATGCATGGTTGAGTTAGTAGAAACAGGATGATGCTTCTTCCTCCAACATTAGTATCCCATGGTTTTTGTTCAGTAGATGAAGCACCTCCATCCCCAACATCTCCAAGCTCAATCCCAGGTTCCTCACATATACTTTTTTTTTTTCTTTTTTTGAGATGGAGTCTCACTGTGTCACCCAGGCTGGAGTGTAGCACAGTGGCACAACCTCAGCTCACTGCAACCTCCACCTCCCAGGTTCAAGAGATTCTCCTGCCTCAGCCTCCCGAGTAGCTGGGATTACAGGCACGCACCATCACGCCCAGCTAATTTTTGTATTTTTAGTAGAGACGGGGTTTCACCACATTGGCCAGGCTGGTCTCAAACTCCCAGCCTCAAGTGATCCGCCCACCTCAGCCTCTCAAGTGCTAAGATTACAGGTGTGAGCCACCGTGCCCAGCCTCCTCAGTTCCACATTTACAGAGGATCTGATCATACCCCCTCCACAGAAGTCAGAATGGCCCCCACGTGGTGTTAAATGGGAGTGAAATCTTGAGTTCAATCAACTGAGGGTGACACAGAAACATTTCCTCCAATGCTTTTGGCAGCTCTGGCTCCATTTCAGGGCAAGACCTCCACTTAAGCTGCACTGGCTTCGACTAGAGTAAATCACATGAACTCATGGCAAACACAACTGAAGGGCAAAAAGATTCTTTTTTAAATGATTTTTGTCTCCCACTTATCAACACACGCAGGCCTCCCTAGAGCCTGACTCCATTCAGCACCTGTTCCACTGAGCACCCACTGAAAGCTCAGCTCACGAGCTGAGATGACCCAGACATCAAGGAGTTTACAATCCAGGGGAAAAACAGACCTGAATACAAGTGATGACAATACAAGACGGAGTCAAAGAGGCCAACTTGAAGTTTCAGCTGAATAGCACCAAAGACGAGTTCCCAACCCAGTTCCCAGAGCCAGAGCCAGAACCAGAGCCAGGCTGGCTGCAAGAGAATCAGCTGGGAGCTTTTGCAAACATAGGTCCTAGCTGAGCCCCTAATCATCAGATTGTCTGGGAGTGAGCTCCAGCAATTGGTTTATTTAATAAGCACCCACACACACACATGATTCTGATGTTCCTAAGGGTTGTAGAAACATGGAACTATGGAAAACACTTTTAAAAAGGCACTAAAAGAAACCTATAAATATTCAGTACTGTCCCAGGCATCATGAGGACACTCCTATTTCCAATATTTAGACTAACCTGCAAGGAAAGCATTCATTCATGACAATGGGCTTTATTGGGATCAGAGCCAGCCCTGGGAATGCTTGAACCCTGCCCAGAAGGTCACCCCCTCCTCCCCACAGGAGGGGGCTGACATTAAGGAGCAGCGGCCAGACGGGAAATGGAGCACCCTTTTATTATGAGACCACAGTGAGAGACTTTTTTTTTTTTTTTTTGAGTCTCGCTCTTGCCACCCAGGCTGGCGTGCAGTGGTGCGATCTCAGCTCACTGCAACTTCCGCCTTCCGGGTTCAAGGGATTCTCCTGCCTCAGCCTCCCAAGTAGATGGGACTATAGGTGTGCGCCACGACGCCCAGCTAATTTTTGTATTTTGAATAGAGACGGGGTTTCACCATGTTGGTCAGGATGGTCTTGATCTTTTGACCTCGTGATCTGCCCACCTTGGCCTCCCAAAGTGCTGGGATGACAGGCATGAGCCACCGTGCCTAGCCTGAGACTTTCAAGTAAAGCCACGATGGACCACAGAGCTTAGACATCAGGGCTAACATGGAATCTCTGTCATAAAATCTTCAGATCTTATTATCTTTGCTCAAAGAAAAAAATTATCACAATTGACATTTTGAGGATGAGACATCTGAATGTCAACTTGATCTTAGAGGATATTAAGAAATTACTGGTAATTTTATTAGGTATGACAATGATCCTGTAAAAAATGCCCTCGTGTTTTTAGAGGGAAAGTAAATTATGTAGGGGTGAACATCATGATGCAATTACATAACCACTGTAAACTATTTTTAAAACACTTCAGAAAAACAAATGGAGTAAATATTGCAAACGTTAATAGTTTTTAAACCTATGTGATGGGTATATGATAACTCATTAAACTAGTCTCTACTTTTATGTATATTGAAAATTTTTAATAAAAATTTAAAAAAAAAAAAAAACCTCGCCAGGCATAGCAGCTCATGCCCATAATCCCAGCACTTTGGGAGACCGAGGTGGCTTGAGCCCAGGAGTTTGACATGAGCCTATGCAACATGGTGAAACCTCATCTCTACGAAAAATGGAAAAAATTAGTCGGGCATGGTGGTGTGCCCCTGTAGTCCCAACTATGCAGGAGGCTGAGGTGGGAGGATCACCTGAGCCCACAAGGTCAAGGCTGCAGTGAGCCAAGGTCACACCACTGCACTCCAGCCTGGGCGAAAGAGTTAGACCCTGTCTCAAACAAACAAGCAAGCAAACAAAAACCCTCTTGATCCCATTTCCAAAAAAAAAATGATTTTTTTGAGATCTTACCATCTCCTGGCTTGGTGCAGAGTGCAGGAAACCAAGACAAAGTACGGCACACCAGGAATGGGGAGGGAGGGAAGCATGGCGGAGGCTAACACTGCGGACTCTCCCAGCTCAGTCGACCCATGCGCCTTGCTTCATGGAAGAAAGGAACGGAAGATGAATCATGCCTTTAACACACAGTGACCTTCCTCACTAGTAAATGTGCCTCCAAAAGTGTCCAAGAACTCAGCACCAGAGCCAGGTTGGCTGCATGAGAATCACCTGGAAGCTTTTGCAAACATAGGTCCCTACTGGGTCCAAATGTATTCATCTCTCGGAGAGGAGGAGAGAGGCAGAACAAGGAAAAGGATGGGAAGAAACCAGCCTTGTGCACAGGAGGAGGCTGGGATTCCTCCTGCACGTTTAGTGCAATGCATCCTATTTTACAAGGTCACGGAAGCTCAGAGAGGTAAACCTGCCCAGGTTCTCACAGCTTGTGACTGGCAGAACCTGCCCAAATCTCTGTCTCTAGAGATATTTCCACTTGCTTCAACTCTGGAGTTTTGTTGTAAAGATGATGGATCGCACTCACCACTCACTTCTGTTTACAGATACTGCCTAAGGTCCCTTGTGAATATTTAGGTCAGGGCTGGGGGGATTTTTTGGCTTTTTTGAGTTTTTTGTTTGTTTGTTTCTTGGTTTTTTTACAAAGCAATCTTGTAGAAAGAACCCAAAGTGGCTCCCCCATTTAAGACCCTATAAACAGGGAGTCCAGAGTCTGGAGTCCTGGTCTGGTTTCCACACCTTCCTCAGATTTCCCTGTGTGTAAAATGCAACAACAATCTTTGACAAATTGCCTCCCCCAGGGGAGAGATAGAGGAAGTGTTAACTTTGCCTTTTTTTTTTTTTTTTTCCAGACAGACCCCTCTCTCTGTCACCTAGGCTGGAGTGCAGCGGTGCCATCTCGGCTCACTGCAATCTCTGACTTCTGAGTTCAAACGATTCTTGTGCCTCAGCCTCCCAAGTAGCTGGGACTACAGACGGACGCCACCACACCTGGCTAATTTTTGTATTCGTAGTAGAGATGGCGTTTCACATATTGGCCAGGCTGGTATCGAACTCCTGGCCTCAAGTGATCCGCCCACCTCGGCCTCTCAAACTGCTAGGATTACAGGCATGAGTCACCATGCCCAGCCACTTTGCTAGTTTTTTTAATAGACAGCTTCGAGGTCCAGTATGATTTCACAGATTAGGAAACATGACAGGCAAAGAATAATAATTTGCATTCAAATAGTAGAATGCTTTCATTCTCAAAGAGCTCTCACCTGCCATCTAATCTTGTCTTCCCAGAAGTCCTGGGAGAGAAGCAGATGTGGTTTCCAATCCCACTTTCCAGAAGAGGACACCGAGGCAGAGGCTTTGCAGACACACAGAGGACATGTGAGGACAGGTGAAGGTCATGGTCATTGTCAGCCCCCACCCCCAACTTGACATTCCCAGATCTGGTGGACTTCCAGCCAGAAGACACAGAAGGACTGCATCACTCAACTCTGCCATGGGTGCCAGGACCCAATTTTCCCCTAACTTGGTCACATCCTACCTGGGATCTCCAACTACTACCCATCCCACAAGTCTCAGCTAAAACAGCAGTTCCACTGGGAACATTTTTCTGAGCCTCCAGGATTGGGTCAGGCCCTCTCCATGGTTCTCTGACCTTCCCCTACTTCAGAACTTAGGACCTGTATGTCACTATTTGTTCAAACACGTGTCTTTCCTATGCTCTCCATGTTATCTGCAGCATCTGCCAAGAATAATAACAAATGGTAAAACCTAATCTCTACTGAGTGTCGATGATGCACTTTTAATGTGACATCTTCTTTAATCCTCACTATATCTGCAAGAGTAGAAGCTATTAATAGCCAATTTTCAGATAAGAAAATCAAAGCACAGTTTCTATAACTTACCCAAGCAGCTAGCTGGGAGGCAGCTCATTTTGAGCCCAGTGAATCATATTCCAGAGACCGTGTTCTCAATTACTAGAGCAGGCACCTCCCCAGAATCTAGTAGGTGGTTCACGAGTCTTTGTGGAATAAATGAGCAGACGCACAGGCAGACGGATGGATACGTAGGTGGATGGATAGACAGATGGGTGGATGGATAGATGGGTGTGCGGGCAGGTGGATGAATGAATGGATGGTTGAGTCGAGTCAGTGAAGAGATGGTTGAGTGGGTGGAGGGATAGATAAATGTATGGATGGGTGGGTGGATAGATGGGTAGATGAGTGAATAGGTGGATAGATGCATGGGTGAGTGGATGGATAGATGGGTTGGTGGGTGGAGAGATAGATAAATGGATGGATTGATGGATGGGTGGACAGATGGGTAGATAACTGAATGGGTGGATAGATGCATGGGTGAGTGGATGGATAGATGGGTTGGTGAGTGGATGGATAGATGGGTTGGTGAGTGGATGGATAGATGGGTTGGTGGGTGGGTAGGTGGATGATAGCTGGGTGCATAAGAGAGTAGGCTGCATGGATAGATGAATGGGTGGGTGGATAGATGGTAAGTGGGTAGGTGGGTGGGTGGAAGGATGGAAGGAAGGAAGGAAGGAAGGAAGGAAGGAAGGAAGGAAGGAAGGAAGGAAGGAAGGACAGATGAACAGATGGACTTGAGCATTTATTCGGAGTCCTCCAAAGAATTGAATGATTTCCCTAGGGTGCTCATCACCTGCAGCTAGCTGGGCAAGGGGACTTGCCTCTGTAATCCTCATGATTATGGGTAGTGCCCAGCCTTAGTCACCACTCTCAGAATACTTCATTGACTAGGAAAGCCAAAATTGGCATTGATAACTAATGCAAATTACCACTATAACAGAAGATGTGGAGCTGATGACAGCTGGGCAACCAATAATCAATAACTTGGCTGTGTCATGTTACTGCCAGGCTGGGCAGGTATAGGCATGGGTTCCTTAATCCCTCCATCACATTAAGGATGCTTATCAAGCTTCCCTAACCATGGGGACAGGGATCTTATCCAATACTTGCAGTTCACCCCAAAAGGCTCACCCTCTTCCTTCCACCTGCACATGACCTTCAGCTCAAAGACATTTCCAATCCTCCAGGTCATCCTTCTTCCAGCCTTTGAATTAACCCTGATGACTGCCTGCCCATTAGGTATCTTCACCTTTCATCACACCTTTCATCCTTTTCCAAGGCTTTCCTTCAATCCAGCCCTCCCTAAACGCTGGAACTGTTGTTGACAAAATTCAGAACAAGCTGGGTGGGGGAGCAGGTGGGAAGCAGGCTGAGGTACTGGGGGAAAATTCTAAACAATCTCAAACACAGAAAAGAAACTGAACAGGTAAGAGAGAGGCAGTCAAGAGAAGAGGTGTTAATTTTGCATAATTGAAGCTAAAGAAGATCAGAGGCGCATGGAAGACCCCAAAGTAAATACGATATGGACTCCTTTTAAAAAGAGTACAAACATCCACCCTTTCCTACTGACAGCTGTGCTTCAAATAGTGCTAAGGTCTTTACTAAAGGCAAGTCAGAAAAACTGGGTATTTTATGCAATACAGTAAGAAGGCCCATAGGCAAGTACGTTCCTAACACCATCTTCTAGGATAACCCCTGGGATTCTGGTTACACCTGTCCTAAAGTTGTCTCTCACTCCTGCTGTTGGAGAACTACAGTGAGAGAAGAACGATAGTGAAGTGGTTAAGAGTGTGCACCCAGCCACCAGCCAGGTGGCTTCAAACCATCACCATCTAATACTGAGCAAGTTACATAATGTTCCTGAGCCTCAACTTTCTCATCTGTGAAATGGGTATGACTTCATTCATTAATCAAATTCTAGGTAAGTAAATGCTAAACACCAGAGACACAGGTGAGAATCAGGAACAGGCATGGCCCTGGCCCTCCTGGTGACCAGTCTTGAAGGGGAAGGATCACACACACAGAACCAGGAAGCTGTAGCTGAGCTAGTGTCTACCACAGAGAGGCACCTGGTGTTATGACAGCAGATAACAGGGGGTTGCTATGACTGAGTCATTGCGGCCAGGTGTCCCTGAGGATGTGGGGACTCCACTGTCAGATGAGACCACAACCAGGTGAAGAGGCAGGGAGAAGGAAAATCTTTCCAGGCAGAAAGAGCAGGATGTGCAAAGGCCCTGTGGCAGGCAAGAGCAAAAGAAGTGCAAGAGCCTGAAAGGAGCCAGAGAGAGCAAGTGAACATGTGGATAATCACAGCACCCACCTCGTACAAGACTTGCAAGAAATTGAGACCCGTCTGTAACAGATTCAGCAAATGACTAAATAGAAATTATCTCCTAAGAGCACACGATGAGGCTCCTTGGTGGTATTTCCCACATGATGCTTCCAGGGACTCAGAGGCCAAGTTCAACATGCCTGAAAACAACTTCCAAGCCAGCTGGACACACATACACCCTCAGGCTCAGGATACCCGGGACAGAGTCCTGGATGCTTGAAGTCATGATAAGTATCCAGAACGACACAGAATTCCAGCCAGCCGTGATGGCTCATGCCTGTAATCCCAGCACTTTGGGAGGCCGGGGCAGGTGGATCACCTGAGGTCAGGAGTTCAAGACCAGCCTGGCCAACATGGTGAAACTCCCTCTCTACTAAGAATACAAAAAAAATTAGCCAGTGTGTTGGTGGGTGTCTGTAGTCCCAGCTACTCAGGAGGCTGAGGCAGGAGAATCACTTGAATCCGGGAGGCGGAGACTGCAGTGAATCAAGATTGCACTATTGCACTCCAGGCTGGGCAACAAAAGTGAAATTCTCTTTCAAAAAAGAAAGAAAAAAAAGAATGACATGGAATTTGCTAAAGGGGGAGAAAGGGCTTTCTTCCAAAGCTGGGCCTGGTTTCTACAGTCTTTCAGATGAAAATTAAGCAGCTCTCTGCAAGCACCTGAGAGGGGAACCCTTGCCCTGATGAATCAGGCACACCAGCGGATCCAAGACAATTGGCCGCGTGCATGGGAACAAGCTTACGGTGGAAATGCAGTGCTGTATTTGTTTGAGGTGGTTTAATTACCAGGAGGGAGTAGCTTCTAAAGCAGCATTCAGAGGTGGCTGTTGCCTGGGTTTTCTGGAAGGGGGAGGCGGTGAGGATAAGGGCTTCCGTTTCATCTGCAGGCCCCTTGCAGAAGGAGCTGGGGAAAGCTTTGCAGCCATCTGCACACTGTTTGCCATCTTGTCTGGCTGGGCAGCCGAGCTCCAGATGGGGGCGGATGGGACAGCTCTTGACACCGTATTTGGAGAGAGATGGTAGGGAAGTCAGCCCCCATGGAGGAGACGGGAGCAGGCAGGTGCTGGACAGTGCTGCCCAGGCCCCTGGGGCTGAAGTGTCCAACCCCACAGCCTCTAGAAGCCAGTAAAGCAGCCCGAGAGGATCTTCTCTGTCCATCTCCATCCTGGCACCTACAGACACTTGGAGAGAGTCCTTCACACGGTAACTCACAAATGCACACTGAAGACCCACACGGTAACTCACAAATGCACACTGATAACCCCCCCCACAGGGCTGTCATACACAGCAAATGAAAAGACAGGATGCCAGTTACACCTCAATTTCAGATAAACTACAAATCATTTTTTAGGGTAAGTAGGTCCCAAATATTGCATGGGATATATCTGCACCAAAAAAAAAAAAATGGTTAATGAGAAATTCAGGTTTAATTGGACCTCCTGTATTTTACCTGGCAAGCCTAACTCTGCATAAACACAACCTCCAGCTTGGAAATTCAGAGAAGCCACGCCCATGCTCACACACATGTACAAACCCATATGCCTTACAGAGTCAAGGGCGGTGATGAGGGTCCCCACCCTTGCACACTTCCCTGTCCTCTGAGATTACACTAAACAGGGGGTCACCTGGCATCCAGGTCTAAGCTGGGCTTGGAGGCGTCCTAATGAAGCAAGATGGTGACCTGCACCTCCCCAGCTCAGCCGGGGCTGCAGCCAGGCCCAGCTTCTAGTCTCGGGCCTAGAACACACAGCACAGCCCCAAACCTTGGCAAGAATGCTTCATCTTAAAGTTCAGGACCTATTAGAAGCCCCACTTCTTTCCTCTGCTTCTGCTGCCATTACCCCAGTCTCTGACCCTGCCACTCAATCACTCTAGAAACACAGCAGGTACTGGGGTGACTCTGGGCTCAGCACAAAAGACATTGGCCCTGTTAAAGCCACAGTCTAGCAATGACAGTCAACACTGCATCAGCGACAGCCCTGCCCCACAGGTGCTGACTGAGCACGAGGCCGGCGCTGTGAACGCGCTCTCAACAGTGATCTTACTGAACCCTCACAGCAGCTCTGGGATGCAGACAGTAGCATCACATTATCCCCATTTCACTTATGAGAAAACTGAGGCCTGAAGAAGGCAAACGCAGGCCTTGGGATTTGCAATAACATTGCCAGGAATGTTTGAGAAGGCAAACTTCTCCAGAGTGAGGCAGTCGGCCAGAGCTCAGAAACCATAGTCCCTGTCAGCAGGGGCTGGGGGCACTGTGGGGTGGGGGCAGGCAAGTGGGTAGGGGCTGGACCCCCCACAGGACACCAGGGTGCAGACTGGTCTGAGTAAAAGAAAGAGAGGCAGGCCGGGCGCGGTGGCTCAAGCCTGTAATCCCAGCACTTTGGGAGGCCGAGGCGGGTGGATCACGAGGTCAGGAGATCGAGACCATCCAGGCTAACACGGTGAAACCCTGTCTCTACTAAAAATACAAAGAATTAGCCAGGCATTGTGGTGGGCGCCTGTAATCCCAGCTACTCGGGAGGCTGAGGCAGGAGAATGGCGTGAACCCGGGAGGCGGAGCTTGCAGTGAGCCGAGATCGCGCCACTGCACTCCAGCCTGGGCGACACAGCCAGACTCCGTCTCAAAAAAAAAAAAAAAAAAAAGAGAGAAAGAGAGGCAGTCGTGCCATCATCTGCAGAAGATGATGTGTACATAGGACAGTACCATGTGAGTCCTCAGGGAGCCAGATGACTGGATGGAATTTAGAACAGGATGCAAATTTAGCACAGACCTCCCCTCTGACCTAGACAGCCCACCTCCAGGAACATCTCACAGAAATGCAGGCACAGAGCACCAAGTGATGTGTGCGAGGTAATTCATCAGAACACCGTCTGCGACTGGGAAAAGGCAGAAACCATCCAAAGACGTATCGGTGCAGGGCTGGTTAAGTGAAGTATGGCGCATCCACCCATCGGAATAACTGCCAGGAGAAGAAGGTGGTGCCCAGGTTCCAACGTGAGACAACGTCAAAGACAGGCTGCCTGAAAAGCAGGCTTTTCCAAAGAATAAACATAGCATTATTCCATTTTTATTTTTTAGAAAAGGTTACAATAAACACTTATGTGCAAATACATGTGCTTGTGTGCAGAGAGGAAAAAGGTGTGGACAAGAACAGAAAACCAAACACCGCATATTCTCACTCATAAGTGGGAGTTGAACAATGAGAACACATGGACATAGGGAGGGGAACATCACACACCAGGGCCCGTCATGGGGTGGGGAACAAGGGGAGGGAGAGCATTAGGCCAAATACCCAATGCATGCAGGGCTTAAAACCTAGATGACGGGTTGATAGGTGCCACAAACCACCATGGCACATGTATACCTATGTAACAGACCTGCACGTTCAGCACATGTATCCCAGAACTTAAAATAAAAAATAAAAGAAAAAGGTGTGGAAAAGTAACCCTTCCCAGTGTTACCTCTGAGAAGCAAGACCAAGAAAAGCAAAACAAAGGCAAGTTTTGTTTTTTGTTTTCTATATAAATTCTTTTTTTTTTTTTTTTTTTTTTTTGGAGATACAGTCTCGCTCTATTACCCAGGCTGGAGTCCAGGGACACAATCTCAGCTTGCTGCAACCTCCTTCTCACTACAACCTGCTCCTTCTGGGTTCAAGTGATTCTCTTGCCTCCGCCTCCCAAATAACTAGGATTACAGGCATGCACCACCAAGCCCAGCTAACTTTTGTATTTTTTGTAGAGACAGGATTTCACCATGTTGGCCAAGCTGGTCTCAAACTCCTGGCCCGCCCGCCTCGGCCTCCAAAAGTGCTGGGATTGTAGGTGTGAGCCACCACAGCTGGTCTGCATTGCTTGAATTCTTTTTTTTTTTTTTTTTAATTTTTTTTTTTTTTTTTGAGACGGAGTCTCGCTCTGTCGCCCAGGCTGGAGTGCAGTGGGCAGATCTCAGCTCACTGCAAGCTCCGCCTCCCGGATTTACTCCATTCTCCTGCCTCAGCCTCCCGAGTAGCTGGGACTACAGGCGCCCGCCACCACGCCCGGCTAGTTTTTTGTATTTTTTAGTAGAGACGGGGTTTCACCGTGTTAGCCAGGATGGTCTCGATCTCCTGACCTCGTGATCCGCCCGTCTCGGCCTCCCAAAGTGCTGGGATTACAGGCTTGAGCCACTGCGCCCGGCCTGCATTGCTTGAATTCTTTACAAATGAACAAATAAAAATTTGTATTTTTAATAAGCAGAACAAAAACTAAGAAGTTAGACTCAGACCACAGGACCCTCCCATCTGGCCTAATTGCAAGAGTTCAAGGCAGGAAAGGTAGAAGGCAGGGGCTTACCCCTCCATCAGGACAACATAGAACAGAGTCAAAAAAAAAAAAAAAAAAAACCATAAATGGATCAGTCAAGAGGGCTGCGGATGTCCCCTCCCAGGCACCCACACCTTGCAATTTAAGTCGACAGGCTTTCAAGTCACAGAGTCTTCCTCCCCAGAGACTAGCAAGGACACAAGCCCTGGCCAGGCCCCCTCCAGGAGGGTGGTCAGAGGGACAAGGTGGGGTGCACAGTCAGGGGTGGCAGGAGGAAAGGGGGACACGAAGCCAAGGAAACCAGGGCACCCCATGCTTCCCGAAGGCCATGAGAACAGACGCTACACAGAGTCCCTATGTACCTGTTTCTACAACACCCTGAACACAAGGAAAAGGAAAACAAGGAAAATACACAGAGCCCAGCCTCACCTGGAGCAGGCTGAAGGTGTGTGACTTTGTCTTCACATCCTTTGGAACTGGAAATCCAAGCTTCCTCTTCTGTGCCTTTAAGGTCCTGGCTGCTGTCCCACAGCTCCCTTCTCTTCCCTCCTCCCCTTCTCCTAACTTTTTTTTTTTTTTTTTTTTTTTGAGACGGAGTCTTGCTCTGTCACCCAGGCTGGAGTGCAATGGCTCAATCTCAGCTCACTGCAACCTCCACTTCCTGGGTTCAAACAATTCTCCTGGCTCAGCTTCCCGAGTAGCTGGGATTACAGGTGTCCACACCACACCCGGCTAATTATTGTATTTTTAGTAGAGACAGGCTTTCACCATGTTGGCCAGGCTGGTCTCGAACTCCTGACCTCAGGTGATCTGCCCACCTCGGCCTCCCAAAGTGCTTTGATTACAGGTGTAAGCCACCGTACCCAGCCCTCTTGTCCTAACTGCCATCTCTTTGCAGTCTCTCCCACGCGGCTTCTCCTGGGCCTGCCCTGCCCCCTTCCAGAGCTGCACTCTCAGACCACCCCACCACGCCCTGCACCCCCCCACCTCACACCCACCCCCGGCCCCTGCCCCGGGGCTCTGATCCTCAGCTGGTGAGGTCTAGAGGGTCAGAGGGAGCCAGATTCCTTAGAGAAGCTAAGGCAGGAGCCCTGTGCTAGGCTGTGGGTAACCTGCCCCCTTCCAGCTGGGGCCGAATAGAAGGGGAAAGGCTGTCCCCAGAATACAGGGCTCTCAGAGGCCCCCGGGATCTGTGCGGACAGTCAGGAGGACTGTCACCTCAGCACAGTTGCCTGCAAGGAGGACTGTGCAGGAAGCTGCATGTTGCTCAGAGAACAAAAAAAGGAAATTAAATGCACCATCTGGTTATTAGCAAGAGCTTTTGAGGCAGACACTTAAATATGCATGCCTAGACATTATAAAACTTGGGGGAAATGTTAATTTCAATAACGCCAGTTCTTGTGCTTGCAGAAACCATGCTTTTCTCTCCCTTCCTAGTCATTTGGGGGTTCCATCCCTCAGAGTGGCAGCGCCAACACAGCTGTCCTCACTGGGTTTTGTAAGCTGTGCAAGGTGAGATCCCAAGCCCTTGCCTGGACACCCATCTTAGGAAAATGCTTAGAACAGGGCAACAAGTTGCCATTTCCTCCCTCCTTTCTCTTCCCCATACAAAATCAGAAAGCATACTCGCCCAGTGCCCAGCCACAGTGGTGAGGAAACCCCACTCAAAATCCTGGGCGGTGCCCCTGATACCAAAGACCTGCAAAACTGGGACTGACCTGCTGCACCCCTAGCCCAGAGTTGTGTACATTTCAAGGGTGGCTAGACTCACGGTCTCCTGGGACGTCAGGGTGGTACAAAGTCCTCTTAACCTAAGACTCTCAGGGTACAAAGATCAGCAATTTTTTTCTTTCTCTTGAGGGCCAGATGGTAAAGAGTTCAGCTTTGCAGGCCGTAGAGTCTCAGTCCCAACTATTCAACTCTCCATTGCAGCGGGAAAACAGCCATAGACAGTATGCACTGAAATGGGTGTGGCCATGTTCCAATAAAACTTTATTTGTATGAACAGTAGGGGGCTGGTTCTGACCTGCGGGCTGTAGCCTGTCTCCTCTGCTACAGCATGATCTCCAAGGATCGATACATCTTGTAGACCAGCACCTGGCACAGAGGAGCTGCTCAGATACTTGGAGAAAGAATGGAGAAGGCAAACAGCCCCCAGTATGCAGAGGTAAGTGTCTCCCAGCAGCACCATCCTTTGCCATCTCATGCCGAGGGACACGGCCACAGCAGGGCTCTCCACCAAGGTTGGGTTCTCCTCCAAGGAAATGTGATAACGGGACAGCAAGCATCGTGGAAGGACAGGGGCTTCGGAGTCCCACAAACCACGGTTTTCAAGACCAGGAGCATCCTGCACACATCCTGGGTAGGTGCTGCAGCATCTTGACTTACACTGAATCTTTTCCCCCTGCTCCCCCAACTGGCCTCCATTAAACTTCCAGCAACAATGTGGTGTATGTACACAATGGAATACTACTTAGCCTTCAAAAAGAAGGAAATCCTACCATTTGAGACAACATGGATGAGCCTGGAGCATATTATGTTAAGTGAAATAAGCCAGGCACAGAACGACAAATACCACACGATCTCACTTATATGTGGAATCTTAAAAAGTTCAATTCGGCCAGGCATGGTGGCTTATACCTGTAATCCCAGCACTTTGGGAGGCTGAGGCCAGCAGATTGCTTGAGCCCAGGAATTCGAGACCAGCCTGCACAACACAGCAAGACCCCATCTCTACAAAAAATACAAAAATCAGTGGAGCGTGATGGTGCATGCCTGTAGTCCCAGATACTCCGGAGGCCAAGGTGGGAGGATTGATTGAGCGTGGGAGGTCAACGCTGCAGTGAGCCAAGATCACACTCCTGCACTACACGCTGGGCAACAGAATGAGATTGTCTCAAAAAAAAAAAAAAAAGAAAGAAAAAAGAAAAAAGTTGAATTCATAGAAGCAGAGCAGAATGATGGTTGCCAGGGTGGGGAAGTGGGCAGATGCCCATCAAAGGACACAGAATGTCATTTTTAGAGAGGAAGAGTAAGTTCAAGAGATCCATGGGACAACATGGTACCTATAGTTAATAACAACATATCAGACACTTAGAAATCACTAAGAGAGTAGATTTTTTAAGTGTTCTCACCACAAAAAAAATAAGTCTGGGAGGTGATGTTATTTAGCTTGATTTAACCATTTCATAATATATACATATTTTAATCACATCATGTTGTATACCCTTTTGTACATAACTTTTGTCAGTTAAACAACTCCAAAAAAGAAGATATTCTCTTTACAAAAGTAATTATTAAAAATAAAATCCAGAATTTTTTTTTTTTTTTTTTTTTTGAGACAGAGTCTTGCTCTGTCACCCAGGCTGGCTAGAGTGCAGTGGCACGATCTCAGCTCACTGCAACCTCTGCCTCCTGAGTTCAAATGATTCTCCTGCCTCAGCTTCCCAAGTAGCTGGGATTACAGGTGTGTGCCGTCACACCCGGCTAATTTCTGTATTTTTAGTAGAGACAGTTTCGCCATGTTGGCCAGGCTGGTCTCGAACTCCCGACCTTAGGTGATCCACCGGCCTTGGCCTCCCAAAGTGCTGGGATTACAGGTGTGAGCCACTGTGCCTGGCCAGAATATAAAAGATTATTTAATTCAACGAAGACATTAAAACATAGATTATTTCTATAAGTGGTCATTGTTCCAATATGTTTTGGTCAAAACAGTGTCCTTACCTAGCCACAATTAAACAGTTAATTGACATTTGATTGGATTTTGATAAAGTTTTCAAATCATGATTGACTTTTCCAATGTACAGTAAAATGTGTTTGAAAATATTTCATAAAAATTAATATTTAAAAATGGTCAGGCATGGTGGCTCACGCCTACAATCCCAGCACTTTGGGAGGCCAAGGTGGGCAGATCACTTGAGGTCAGGCATTTGAGACCAGCCTGGCCAAACCTCATCTCTACTAAAAAAACAAAAATTAGTAGGGCATGGTGGCGCACACCTGCATTCCCAGCTACATGGGAGGCTGAGGCAGGAGAATCCCTTGAACCTGGGAGGTGGGTTCCCCAGGCTTAGAGCAAAACCCCCATCTTGTCTGTCTCCACTCTCATCCCAGGCAATCACAGTCATTTCCATAGCCTCAACCACCGTCTACCTGGGATGTCTCCCAGGCCCCTGTGAGTCTCCAGCCCAGACCTGCCCTCCCAGCCCCAGACCCATCTGTCCCGGCCCACATTGCCTCCTGGGTTCCAAGCAACCTCAGCCAATGAGTCCAACATCGACTTCCTGTTCTTGCCTGACACTGTAGCCCTGAGGTCAAACTTGACCCTTCACCTCCAGTACCTAATAGGTCCATAAGTCCTTTGGAACATATCCCACGAACATTCCCCAAATCAGGCACTGGACTCCACACATCTCCAACACCATCACGTGAGTCACCAGCATCCCTGCCAGGGACCCCTGTCCCAGCCTCCAACTCATCTCCTTCCTGTCCCTTGAGTTCTGTGTCACGTTCCAGAGGCCACCAAAAGAAACAATGACCACCTTCATGAAATTCAAAGAATTGAGACATTTTCCTATGGTCCAAAGTCTTTCCAACTGAGAAACACACATCAAGATCCAGCCTGCCAGCCCTGTGGTTAAATATTCCTGAAATAATTAAAGGCCAGGGCAACACGGCTCCCACTCCACAAGTACTCCCAGCACAGTGAGACTTGCTTCTCTGGAGGGGCTTGAAATGTCCAGTGTGTATCCTGCCCCTCTCTGTCACAGCTAACAGGAACGTGCTCCGTGTCTTCTTCCTGCTCAAAGGACCGTCCACCAACCTGTGCAGGCAGCACTTTCGGCCAGGGGAGGATGTGAGAATTTCCCACCATCTCCCACTTATGCACTGCATTCCTCAGGAGCCTGCCTCACAAATTACAAGAGCGCCACGGCAGACACACCGCATTCCAGCGGGTGGCCATGTCTTCCTGTCAGCTTGTAAGATCGTTGCCAGGGAAATATCTATATCTCGGCAGAGAGAGCTTCAGCCTGTGTAGTCCAGCTGTGCTCAAATGGAAATCCAAAAACCCAGATGTTGGTCCAAACACCCTGTCTTGGGGAGCCGGCTCTGCAAGTCCCCAGCGTGGGAATGAATTGGGTGGGCCACCTGCCCTGCCTGCCCATGTCTCTGCCTCCTGGAATCCTGGACCCTGAGAACCAGGGGGATGTGGTGGGGAACAGGCCAGTCTTGTGCAGAAAGCCAAGATGCCACCCAAGTCCACTCTGCAGTCGAGGTGGGTGATACTCTGCTCTGCACCGCACCGGTGCATGAGGGGATGGAGGATGGAGTCTACACAACCCAAATGTAAAAAGATATTGCCCAAGTATTTTGTGCTTTGTCCGTTACAACGCTATGCCCAGCCCAGCACGGTGGCTCACACCTGTAATCTCAGCACTCTGGGAGGCCGAGGTGGGCGGATCACCTTAGGTCAGGAGTTTGAGAAAAGCCTGGCCAACATGGTGAAACCACCTCTCTACTAAAAATGCAAAAATTAGCCAGGCGTGGTGGCAGGCACCTGTAATCCCACCTACTTTGGAGGCTGAGGCAGGAGAATCATTTGAGCCCGGTAGGTGGAGGTTGCAGTGAGCGGAGATCATGCCACTACACTCCAGCCTGGGCAACAAGTGAGACTCTGTCTTAAAATTAAAAAAAAAAAAAAAATCAAAAATAAATGCTATGCCCAGCATTTTCCATGTACTGTCTTACTATCTCAGTAAATCCCATATAACCTTCCTATGAAAGTGTATCTCATTGATCTCCATTTTATAGATGAGAAAACTGAGACCCCTGGAGTAGTATTAATTTCCCAAGACCGCATTGCTCCTAAAGGGTACAGCAGGGACCCAAGATCAACACTCTCACCCTCAAACGTTTCCACAAGTGTAGACCAATGTCTCTCAACGGGGGTGGTTTTGCTCATGTACCACTCCCTTGCCCCATGGCATCTGAAACTGTCTGGAGACATTTGGGGTAGACGTAACTGGGAGGGGAGAATGGCACCTAGAGGATGGAGACCAGAGATGCTGCTAACCATCCTACAATGCACAGGACAACCTCACCACCACCACGAATGGTCTGACCCCAAATGTTGTGACTGTGCCAAAGCTGAGAAACCCAGGTTTCTCCCCAGCAAGAAGGGAAAACACCTGCAACATGGACGAACCTCTACAGGAGCCTCAGGCTGACAATAACCTTCCCGATCTGTTTTCAACCCTGGATGCTTTTACCTGGTGCGTCCATCAGGGATTTCAGGGACTCCCATGAGTTATTACCCTTGAATGCTCGGTTCCGCCTGACAACCCAGAAATCTCTGCTGAGGTGCCTGGTCTTGGGGAAGGTGGATTGAATGGTTGAGGTTGATAACCAAATACCTAAGAGAGACTTTTCTGTCCTTCCAGGAAGAGCTGTGGGTCAGACACATCCTGGGATTATTTACAGGGAGTCAATAAAGGCTTGGAGAGGGCCAGGGTTTCTATGCCTTCTCACTGGGGTGGGTGTTTGTGGATACACAAGAAGCCTGTGAAACTTCTGATACTGGCAGGGAATCAACGCCCCTCACCCTCCACCATAAATAGATGCCCTGCAGCAGGCCTGGGCGCTCAGGGACTCCTGGGGTCTCGATTTACCTGCTAAAACACCCTCTAGCCACCACCGAATAAAGCAACCCCTTGCCACCCAACCGCAAGAGCACAGCCTGGGAGCCACTCCAAGGGACACCCAGTCACATTAAAACCTCAGCCATCCAGAGCACCAGGCCTGCTGATGAGAAAGAACATTTTATCCTTAAAAGCATCTGAAAGCCCATGCTGCTTCTTGCAGAGAAAAGTCCAAAATAATCTGCTATTAAAGAACGAGGATGGTTTTGACATTTTTACCAAGCTAATGGTCTACGCAGACAAAATCTCATAAAACGGCACTCTGTTCTTCTTGATCCACTCAGACATGGCCTATGAGTGAAGCAACGGGCTCTCCTCCTCAAAGAAATCACTGCTGATCCTCACACCAGCCTGACACTGCTTCATGGGTTCTTCAAACAGAGTATTCCCATAGAAACTAAAAAGGAAAAGGAATGTGTCTGGCGAGCATTACGGGCAGTGGGCCAAATTTTAAGTTTGAAACTCAAGATTCCTTCTTTTCGAGGGGCCGCCGGACTGAGCAGATACAGGCACCCTGAAAAGAGGGTACCATATTCAGACTCAGGAAACAAGGACGGTGTCTGTTCAGTTCCTCCATCATCCTTCAGATCACGGGATTCCCATTTCCCTTTGTAGACCAAAAAATTCAGTGGGGTTTCTGCCTTTTAAATATTTCCTTATCAATATATAATCCTTTTAGCCTACAGAAAGCATTTTAACATGGAGATTCTGGCTTAAGACTCTTGTGGGTCTGTCTCTCTCTCTTTTCCTTGAGACAGGGTCTCACTTTCTCACTCAGGCTGGAGTGCAGTGGCACGATCACAGCTCACTGCAGCCCGACCTTCCAGGCTCTAGCAATCCTCCCACCTCAGCCTCCCCAGTAGTTGGGACTACAGACACACACCACCATACCTGGCTTTGTTTGTTTTTTTTTGTTTGTTTGTTTTTTTGTTTTTTTTGTTTTTTTGGTAGAGATGAGGCTTCACCACTTGCCAGTTGCCCAGGCTGGTCTCAAACTCCTGGGCTCAAGCGATCCTCCCCACTCGGCCTCTCAAAGTGCTAGGATTACTCCGTCACTTCACTGCATTCTGATATCCTGGTCTTTCGCAGAGTCCACGTAAAAGAGGGAGGTAGAGGGAGTGACAAGGACTTCACGCAATAAAGTTTCCCAGTGTTACACTACCATTGTAACTGTGTCCCGGACCAGGACCTCTCCCTTCTCATCCTTTCCGTGATGGGTCCTGGAAAACCTTCCAGAGAACTGTCCTTCTCCGGGGATCTCAAACAAAATTCACCTGAGTTCAGTGTCCAGGTGACCCAAGCTCTGAATGCAGTAACGTGCACGGGGAGATAAGGATGTCACCATGACCAAGCCTCCCAGACAGCATCCGGCAGCATCTCCAAGCCTGGGCAGGGGGACTCTGATGCAGCCGACGGCGAGGAGGGCTGCCCGTGCTGCCTAAATGGGTTCAGAATTGAAGGCCGCCCTCTCTCCCATGTGGGGCTCATTAACCACGAATCAAATTATTAAGACAAGCCCAGCTGAGCAAATGGTCAAACATAAAAACATTTGCAAGGAACAAAGAGGTCAACCCCATTATCCATCAAAAACCATCAAGGTGGCAGCCCTCACTGAGGGGTACAGCTCTCCAGGGGGCCCTCGTCTCCCCTCCAAACCCATGTGCCTCCCCAGCGGAAGGCCAGCAAAGCCACACAGGAAGAGTTGGGGGTAGGAAAGCAGAAAGTGAACCCCAGGAGGCCAGGCTGGCCACGAAGCCCCATCCCACACACACAGGCCGGGTGACTCAGGGGCACACGTGTGCGGGACACAGGGCGCTCACGGGGACGGCGCCCCGGGGGATGCGAGGAACTTTGCCTCTCTGTCCCTCTCTGTGGGAATGGAAAGAGGAGAGCGATTTCTGGGATGGAAGCCATCTGCCTCCTCTCAACTCTCGCTGCCCAACCAGAATGGGAAGAAAAACAGGAAGATGCGGGGCAGGTGAGGAGCTGGGTGAGCGCTGCCAGCCCGCAGCCCAGCAGAGCGGGGCTTGGCCAAGCCTGGCGCCAGGGACTTCCCCCCACCCCCTCCACAAGCCCCTCGCCAGGTGAGAGGCACCGACAGAGTCCCAGACAGATGCCCCAGACAGGATGCCCAGCGCAACCCCCGCCCCTTCCCCTGCTGGGGGCCCCCGAGACGCGGGGCTCCCCCTCCCCTTTTCGCCAGCCGCAGAGTCCAGCGGGTCTCACGGCCAGGGACGTCGTGGGAGAATCAGGAAGTCGAAGCCACACACCGGAGAAGGGGCAGCTGGCGTCTCGGAGGCCGTCACAAGCCGTCACTCCGCGCCCGCGGGAGTTGCCGCTCAGTTACCAACTTCAACCCGGGGCCGGCCACGGAGCCTCCCGCCGCCCCCACCCTGCGCCCCCGCCACCCCCGCGCCCCCGGACCCCCGCGCCCCCGTCACTTACTCCTCTGCCGTCGCCACCTGTCTGGGTGCCGGTCTCCTCCCTGCCTGGCCGCGGCGCGTCCTCCCCGTCCTCGGGCTGTGCGCTTCCCCCCTCCAGCCCCAGCCGCAGCCTCTTCTCCTCCGGAGGGACATCGTCCTCCTCCCTCCTGGGCCGGCCATCCCTGCCTCGGGGCTTGCCCGTGGCTTCGGAGCTGCCGGAAGGGCTGGCCATGGCTCCGGGGGCTCTACCTGCACTTGGGGAAGAGGAAGGACCCGGCGCGAGCGGCCTCTCGGCGGAGCTGGGGCGTCTGAGCGCGGGCTCGGTGCGTCCGCGCGGCGCTGAGCTGGGCATCGGGGCCGGCGCGGGCTCCTTCGCGGGCCGCTCCTGGCTCTCTGGCGCCCTCTGCTGGCCTCTCGCGAGCACCGCGGACACGCCGGGCCCGAGCCTGCGCCGCGCTTACCTGCCCCGGCCCAGGCTGTCGCTGTCCCCTGCCGGTGGTCAGGCCCTGCACCTCCTCCCCGCCCCAGCCAGGTTGCATCCTCATGGTCTCCCTGCCTCAAGGAGGAGGGAAGAGAAGGGATGCCCCGAGAGGGTGGACATCGGCCACAGCCACCTTGTCTGCTCTTACCCTGTGTCTTGCATGATTTGGAGGTGGTGGGAAAACCGAGGCTGCTCAAAACTCGTGGAGAATTCCGCCTGCAGGATGACATGAATGCATCTTCAATAGCCTGCCAATAGATATTTTTTGAGCGTCACTGTGGACCAGGCGCGGTGATGGGGGAGGGGATATTGTGGTGAACATGACAGGCATTGCCTTCACCCAGTGGGGCTCAGCGCTGGGTGAGAAGGCATTGAGAATGGACATTGTCAGTTGGGCAAAAGGAGGCCAAGGAGAAGTGCTGGGTGCATGGGAACTGAAAAAGACAGGAGGCTCAGCAGGTCTTGGAGCTGGGAGAGAAACAGTAGCGGCGGCTGTTCCAAAGGAAGCAACAGCTGAGAAATGTCTCAGAGTTGTTCTCAGCCCAGTGCAGGGTGTTCAGGCAGAGGGAATAGCGTGTGCAAAAGCCCAGAGGCTGGGAAAGAAGCAGAGAGAGGACTGTGAGGCTGGAGCGTGGTGAGCAAGGGGAGAGAGGTGTGGTGGGCAGACAGATCGGCTGGGACCCCACCGTGCGGGGACAGAGGAGATACGGGATCCTTGCGGGCCCCCAGCCAGGGCTCAGGCACAGAGACAATGCAGGTGGGCAAAGGGAGGAGACGTGGAGAAATATTTTGGAGGCAAGCACCGATGAATGAGCCCAGGATGCACCCTTAGTGTCAGTGTGGAGCTCCTTCCTTGGCTGTGTGATGAGCTGAACCGGGGGTATTTTCTGGACATTGAGGTGCTACACCCAGAGTCCAGGACAGGCTAAGTGGGCACCAGCAGCTCGTGGCCTACCTCAAAAGCAGGAGAGACAGGGGAGGCCGGGGAGGCCAGGGAGCCAGTGGAGGAAGGAGACACTGGGGAGGCTGTGTCCTTTCCACGATTCTGCCCAGGATCCTAGGCCCCTGTACTCCCTGAGCTCTCCCACCCCAATCGCTGGAACCATGTTGCACAATTGTCTCCCCACTAAGCCCCCGATGGCTGCCCCTACCCTGCTGTGCTCCCTATTTCATCCCTAACAGCTCTCACAGTGGGCAGCACATAGTAGGTGCTCAGGACACACTGGTGGGAGAACACATGGATGTGCTCAGCACCTTCCTCTCTCCTCCAGCTCTCCCCTGTCCCGAAATAATTCTGATAATGACACACAGGCTTTGAGACCCTCTTCTATTACTTCTCATATGCTAATCCATCTATACCTCACAGCAGCCCTGGGGGTGGGTGTTATTAGGGTGCCCATTTTACAGAGGAGGAGACTGAGGCATAAAGAGAGTAAATGACATAGGCACACTACAGGGGCTGGGGCCAAGTGACCGCAGCACTCAATCCCCAAAGGCAAGGGGGACGCAATTACCATAAAGGACAGCAGACTCAAAGCTGCAACCCGAATAGCCTGACTCGCAGACCTGCGGTACCCCCTGATCGTGGCGTTCCTAGAAGTGAAATAGATAAGAAGCCTGCCACATTTGTACTCGATCTGTGTTTGCAGAAGCGTTCTAGGTCAGGTGAGCAAAAGTCTAACCTGAATCATAAAAACAGAGCCACAGTTCCCAGTCGATTCCCAGACATAAGCCAGTTCACAGACCCGGAGTCCCTTGTCTGAATGGGAAGCCAGGTCCCCTCCAGAAAGGACTCTGCTCCATTGCCAAAAATTTATACTTTCTCCCAGCCTGCCCTTAAAGGAATATGCAGCCTTTTACCAGGATAACTGAACAGGGGAATAGGAACTAATGAGACCTGTGCAGGATCACTGGACACAAGCTCTGAACTGGCACTAGGGCGAGATGAGGGTCTACCAGTCAGAATAGGCATTTTGGAGGTCAGGTGAATGTTAGTACAAGTTCATGTCATGGTAGATCCATTGGGTCTCCAAACCCATCCTCTGGTTATATACAAAGTGGCAATGCTGACATTGAAATTCAGGGCATCCAACATAGCGGCTGTTCTCTTACTCATGAAACATTCTGACATCTCTGGAAACAAAACCACAATTCAGGGTTCCAGTCCACACCCACGCAGCCTGACCCAATTCCAGTGCCCAAGGTCACAGTGTCAACCCCATCTTTTGCAGCATTTAAACTAGGCAGGAAAATTAAGGACAATTAAAAGGACATGGGCCACCAGCTAGTCATAGACTCTCTCTGGTATGTATCATAAATATTTGCCTTCCTGAGGTTCAATTTGGACAGACTTTGTCCCAGTCTGCAGCATACCTTGACATGATCGGCTTATCTATTCGTCTCTTCTTTTTTTTTTTTTTTTTCCAGACAGGATCTCACTCCCTTGCCCAGGCTGGAGCGCAGTGGCACAATCATGGTTCATTGCAGCCTCAACCTCCTGGACTCCATCAATCATCAATACTCAACCTCCTGAGTAGCTGGGACTACAGGCATGCACCACCAAGCCCAGCTAATTTTTGTGGGTTTTGTAGAGGTAGGGTTTCTCTGTGTTGTCCAGGCTGGTCTTGAACTCCTTGGCTCAAGCGATCTGCTCATGTTGGCCTCTGAAAGTGCTGGGATTACAGGTGTGAGCCACTGCACCCAGCCTCCTCTTCCTCTTGATGGTGAATTCTGTAAGGGCAAAGGCTCATTCATTTTTGTTGTTTAATGAATAGGCTTTATTTTTTAGAATAGCTTAAGCTTTACAAAAAAATGAGCGGAAAGTATAGTGCTCCCATATGTGCCCTCAAATCCTCCCATCCCGTTTCCCCTGTTGTTAACATGTGGCTTTAATATACTACATTTGTTGCAGTTGATGGGTCCATATTGATATATTATTGTGAAGTCCGTAGTTTAGGTTTCTCTCCTGGTGTGTTGCACATTCTTTGGATGGATGTGATCATCCACCATTGTATCCACCATTACAGTGTCACACAGAATAGTCTCAATGCCCTAAAAATCTCCTGTGCTAAGCTGGTTCATTCTTGAATCTCCATTGCTTTTGCATTGTGCCAAGTCCTCAGCTGGGGCATGTGGCTGTTGAAGGGATGGATATTGCAAAAACTGCTGCCAAATGTTTCCATCCTGGACGAGTAAAGGAAAGTGGCCCTGATGTTTTAAAAGGCCTGACATCAAAAGAAAGGGTGTGAGTTTACCAGGCCACTGGGATTAGCCCCCCAAGGGACCATTTCCTCAACTTGATCCGATGATCAAGGCAGCAGAAGGTCCAGAACAAAGGGGATCCCTTTTACTCTGACCTAGGACAAATGTCTGTAAATTCTTCGAGAGCTCAGAAAATGTCAACATCTGGGCTAACAGACAAAAGTGGAAATGTCAGCCGGGCGTGGTGGCTCACGCCTGTAATCTCAACCCTTTGGGAGGCCAAGGCGAGCAGATCATGAGGTCAAGAGATCGAGACCATCCTGGCTAACACGGTGAAACCCTGTCTCTACTAAAAATACAAAAAATTAGCCGGGCGTGGTGGCGGGTGCCTGTACTCCCAGCTACTGGGGAGGCTGAGGCAGGAGAATGGTGTGAACCCGGGAGGCGGAGCTTGCAGTGAGCCAAGATCGCGCCACCGCACTTCAGCCTGGGCGACAGAGCGACACTCAGTCTCAGAAAAAAAAAAAAAAAAAAAGTGGAAATGTCTGAGAAAAAAATAGTTCTTTTTCTATCAGTCTAAGAGTAGAATTCTCACCACCTCAGGTGCAGATGTAATAAATAAGTAATAAAGCAGCAAGCAGAAGTGATGGAAACCATGAAAAAGATTGTGGATATCTGAAGGAAGACACGGCTTCCGCATCAGTGGGGTCTTTAGGCTCCCGCCATAACCCCCACACCCACAGAGAAGATGCGTCTGACCCCAGTGAGTACCTGGGTCCCGCCACAAGTAGACCCCAAGATGATGACTCCAGTGCAAGAGGTTTACTTAGGGGTGATGCTGGGAAACCCTGGTGATAGCCTGGGGATATGGGATGAATATGGAGAAGGGAAGACAGCTGTAAAAGGTTAACCTCTCAGTGACTCCTGTGGGCATCCCAGGACTTAATCCAACCGAGAGAGCATGTAGAAGGTGCACCTCAGACATCCCGCCTAGGTCTGCAGGAGCTGGGCCATTCCTACCCGAAAACTCACCAGGCACAACTCAGAGATACTCCTTAGAGGGTCTTAATTTCCAAGTACTTTCAACAAAGTGGCATTGGTGGCCACAGAGAGCTTCAGGCAAAAGTGGCCGGTGTGCACAGGAATAGTAAGGCCACTGAGAACATCTGCTATGGACCCAAACCCAGACATAACCAGGCTGGCTCCAGCCAGACACGGAGCAGGGTGGCATCAGAAGGATGGCAGAGCAGTGACAAGGACACTTCTTGGGCAGGTCTCGAGGACGTCTGGATTCTCCCCTTCCACCGTGGAGCTAGAAGGCAGGTAGCTCAGCCAGGGCACTGCAGGCCGAACTCCAATCGAGTCTAGGCTTCAGCCTTTGTAACTGCATTAG
The DNA here is from genome assembly GCF_049350105.2 of Macaca mulatta. NCBI lineage: Eukaryota > Metazoa > Chordata > Mammalia > Primates > Cercopithecidae > Macaca > Macaca mulatta. The sequence continues at coordinate 6,497,892 of NC_133425.1, read as the reverse complement.
CTCAGGCAGGGGCTGGACCTCTAGAAACCTCAGTTTCTTCATCTGTGAAATGGGCATCACGACAGTACCTGGTAGGATTGTTACGAGAATTTAACAAAATTATGCATGTAAAGCTCTAATCCTGACACCTAATAAAGGTTCAAAAATTGTTTGTTTTTAAGTATCATTAACCCACGCACTTTTTTTTTGTTTGTTTGTTTTTGTTTTTGAGACAGAGTCTCACCCTGTCACCCAGGCTGGAGTGCAATGGTGCAATCTCGGCTCACTGTAACCTCTGCCTCCTGGGTTCAAGAGATTCTCCTGCCTCAGCCTCCCGAGTAGCTGGGATTACAGGTTTGCGCCACCACACCCGGCTAATTTTTTGTATCTTTAGTAGAGGTAGGGTTTCACCATGTTGGCCAGGCTGGTCTTGAACTCCTGACCTTGTGATCTGTCCGCCTCGGCCTCCCACAGTGCTAGGATTACAGGCATGAGCCACCGCGCCCGGCCAGCCCACGTACCTTGCTTATAAAGAAGGTGAGGCTCATCCTGAAGTTGGATGAGATCCTGGTGAAGAGGAGGAGGGAGACTGAATGCTGATGAGACTGTGCGTCAAGGTTGGGAAGTTGGAGGCAAGGGCCGGGGAACAGCTGCAGCTCACTGTGCAGCCAGATCGGCCATTAGAAGCTTCGAGACCCATATCTTAAGCTGGTCATGAATTAGGGCGTGAGGAAAATAAACCCCAAGGCTTGGCTTCCCCGCTGAAATCCCTCTTGAAAACTTTTAGTCGTTTAGGAGGTGAGGGGAGAAACCCAGCAGTTAGAACTACCCTCTTCCCCCAAACGCCTGCCTTAGATTCTCAGTTGAGTCCCCAAGACTCTATCCGGATGAGACAGTTGCTCTCCCAGAGCTCCCGCCCGTCCACCCTACACAGGTGACCCCATAAGAGTAGACCCCTGAACTCAAAGTGTAGCTGCTTTCTCTCCAATGAGAAATCCCAGTGGGGGTAATGATTTACCCCACACACACACGCCCATAATTTCTTCAGGCAACTGCCCACAATTGACTCCTGATACCATCTGCAAACCACCTCCTGAGTGGTCATTAGCGGCTGGCCATGACCCCAAAGCCAGCCGTACCCCCAAAATACTGAACTGACAAGTCAGCATTTCTGTGGCCCTGCATGGCTGCTGAGAATTCCATGAGTCCCATCTTACTTTCCATCTTACTGGGGCCAGGGTGCCTCACTCTTCCCAGCCCATACTCCCAGATGCCTGCCTATCTCTGCTTATAGTTTCTCAGCTTTCACCTGATTTGGAACATGTTTGTCTCTATGTGGCCAGCACCTGTAAATTACACAGGGATTACAGCATTCCCCAGAAGAGAGCGTTAAAGGCAATGCCCACACAGCCAGTGTGTGTATGAGACAGCACTGGGGAAGGAGGAAGGCCCCTTCAACCCAACACCATCCTGTCTTCACCCATCAGACAGCCTCAAATGGGGCCAAGGACAGCCATGGGATGAGAACAGTGAGTCCCAGAACAGGCAGAGATTCTGGGCTCAGAAGCTTCTGTACAGATCCACAACAAAGCACTCTTGGGACTCTCAGACTCTCCACATCTCACCATCACCAGAGTTCAATTTTTTTTTTATTTATTTGTAAGCTTTCTGTCAGCCCAACCATGGTGCTGCTGGAAATTGATTGATTGATTGATTTTTTTTTTTTTTTTAGAGACAGGGTCTCACTCTGTCTGTCGCCCTGTGCCCAGGCTGGAGTGTGCAGTGGTGCAATCTCAGCTCACTGCAGCCCTGCAGTCTCTGCTTCCTAAGGTTTAAGTGATCCTCCTGCCTCAGTCTCCCAAGTAGCTGGGACCACAGAGGCATGCCAAGATGCCTGACTAATTTTTTTTTTATTTTTTGTAGACAGGGTCCCTCCCTGTGTTGCCCAGGCTAGTCTGAAACTTCTGGGCTTGAGCAATCCTCCTGCTTCAGCCTCCCAAAGTTCTGGGATTACAGGCATGAGCCACCACACCTGGCCCTATTTTTAATGTTAAATTTTATTGTTAACTATCAAGATGCAAATAACACTCCAGTGTGATTCCAGGTTTGAAAATGTCACTTTTTACCCATTTTACCTTTAAATCTGGGATGTGACTAGAATCTCATGTTTTATTCTTCTCTTCCCAATGATTATTGCAATCTAGCTCTTCATCTACTTAAATGATTCATGTAAAGGGATATCTGAGGTCTCTCCAGCATCCTAGCACCTAATTTTTTTCCTCCTCAGCTTTAAACCTACTTAGTGAGCAGACATCTGCAGGGACAAGAGAACAAACGTCAGACATCAGCATTTATCTAAACTATGGCTGCGAGCCCTTCTGAGAGGCATCTTGGGTATTTGGGTACATGGATATTTGTCTTGATTATCTGAATCTCCCCTCCTCTTGTTCTCCTGAAATGGGCACGATCAGGCCGGGTGCGGTGGTTCACGCCTGTAATCCCAGCACTTGGGGAGGCCGAGGCGGGCAGATCACACGAGGTCAGGAGTTCGAGACCAGCCTGGCCAACCTGGTGAAACCCCGTCTCTACTAAAAATACAAAAATTAGCTGGGCGTGGTGGCACACGCCTGTAGTCCCAGCTACTCAGGAGGCTGAGGCAGGAGAATTGCTTGAATCCAGGAGGCAGAGGTTGCAGTGAGCCAAGACCCTGCCATTGTACTCCAGCCTGAGCAACTAGCGTGAAACTGTCTTAATAGAAGGAGAAGAAGAAGAAGAAGAAGAAGAAGAAGAAGAAGAAGAAGAAGAAGAAGAAGAAGAAGAAGAAGAAGAAGAAGGAGGAGGAGGAGGAGGAGGAGGAGGAGGAGGAGGAGGAGGAGGAGAAGGAGGAGGAGGAGGAGAAGGAGGAGGAGGAGAAGGAGGAGGAGGAGAAGAGGAGGGGGAAGAGGAGGGGGAAGAGGAAGGAGAAGAAGAAAGAAGAAGAAAGAAGAAAGAAGAAAGAAGAAAGAAGAAAGAAGAAAGAAGAAAGAAGAAGAAGAAGAAGAAGAAGAAGAAGAAGAAGAAGAAGAAGAAGAAGAAGGAGGAGGGGGAGGGAATGGGCATGGGCTGTGTCTCATTGTTTCCTGCCGTGGGGTGCTGATTGCTGCAGGAGCCTTTTAATACATGCAACAGCTCTTCCAACAAAGACAAATCCCTGCCTTCTCTCTGATGTCGCTGCACTGTAAATTGCAGTTTAGAGAAGAGAGCGTTAAAGGCAATGCCCACACAGCCAGTGTGTGTATGAGACAGCGCTGGGGAAGGAGGAAGGCCCCTTCAACCCAACACCATCCTGTCTTCACCCATCAGACAGCCTCAAATGGGGCCAAGGACAGCCATGGGATGAGAACAGTGAGTCCTAGAACAGGCAGAGATTCTGGGCTCAGAAGCTTCTGTACGGATCCACAACAAAGCACTCTTGGGACTCTCAGACTCTCCACATCTCACCATCACCAGAGTTCAATTTTTTTTTTTATTTATTTGTAAGAGTCAGGTTCTCACTCTGTCACCCAGGATGGAGTGCAGTGGTGCAAATGTAGCTTACTGAAGCCTTGGACTCCTGGGCTCAAGCGATCCTCCCGCCTTGGCCTCCCAAAGTGCTAGAACTACAGACATGAGTCACTGTGCCTGGCTGGGAGCTTGACTTTTAAGAACCCACTTTTGTGGGTCACATTTTTTCCTAGAAAATTGTATTTAATGTATTGTGTGAAGAAGCCATTAAGATGGGTTGTTCTGGGCAATGAGATAAAAACCCATTATAGTTCACTGAATTATTGAACCCTGAGAGGGAGATGTGATTCTGGACCCATGACCCCTCAAAAAGGCAAGAACCACCAAACTGTGCATTTATGCCAATATTTGATATACCTTGATCTTGGATATGACCAAAGAAAGGAGGAAAGGGAAAATGTCCTATTTTGGGTGCCTACACTGTGTGGGGGCACTTTGTGTGACCTCTCTTATTTCTTTCTTGAGCTACTGAAGTGACTATTATCAACAGCCCCATTTTTCACATAATGAAACTGAGGACAGGAAGCACACATTAGTTCCCAATGCTTTCTAGTTGACAAGAGGCACGGTAATGTAGGGACAGAGGAAAAGTGTCCTTTCTGCCCATGGAAGGCTCACTGAAATGACTGATAAATAAACAATACACAGGAGAAAAAAAAGGCATACATATTTCTTGGTGTGTATATGGACATGGGAGTCCTGCAAATATGAGGCTCAAAGAGAGACCAGGTCATTGAGGCTTAAATACTATTTTCTTAGGGGGAAGGGAAATAAAGGGCCTGGAGGTAATTTTAGGGACAGTATGTAATTTCTAAGGAAAATTAATGAGCCCAAAGAACAATGGCCTGGGACAACATCCCTCAGAACTCTAGGGGAGGTGGTGGGAAGGTGAGGGGCAGAAGTTCACTGTGAGCAAAGGTTGTCTTATTATGCAGATAAGGTCTCCCAGATAATCTCTTAGAGCTGCCCTCAGAAGAATAGATGAAAATCTGTCTCAGCATGGTGACGACTTTTAGTCTCTTCTCTTCTCTGGTGGTTATTCAATGAGATTCCCAGGGAGGGGGTCTTAAGACAATTGCATTTCTTTTGGAAAGAAGTTTCTTTAGTCAAATAAAATTTCAGAGAGAGTCCCTCCCTGTGTTTGAGAAAAGAAAGAGGATCAGAGATGGGGAGCAGGGGTAAGTCAAAGAGACCTTGGTTCTGAGACTTATTTCTGAGGCCTTCCTATTTCAGTTCAAAGCATTCAGTACGTCAAAGTGCCAAATTTTGAGTTATCATTTCCTGAGCCACAACAGTAATATCAGTAAAATAATAATAGCTGATATTCACTATTTGCAATAGCAAAGACATAGAATCCACCTAAATGCCCATCAATGATAGATTACATAAAGAAAATGTGGTACATATCCACCATGGAATACTATGCAGCCATAAAAAGGAATGAGATTATGTCATTTGCAGGGACATGGTTGGAGCTGGAAGCTGTTATCCTCAGCAAACTAACACAGGAAGAGAAAACCAAACTCCACATGTTCTCACTTATGAGTGGGAACTGAATCATGAGGACACATGAACACTTGGGGGGAACAACACACACTGGGGCCTGTTGGTGGAAGAGGCAGAGCATCAGGAAGAATAGCTAATGGCTGCTGGACTTGATACAAAGGTAATGGAATGATCTGTGCAACAAACCACCATTGCACACATTTACCTATATAACAAACCTGCATGTGTTGCACATGTACCTCTAAACTTCAAATAAAAGTTGAAGAAAAAATAATAGCTGGTATTTTTTAAATCTTACTCTGTGTCAGGCACTGTTCTAAACAGCCTATGTATATTAGTTCATTTAATCATCCTTATAGGCCAGGCACAGTGGCTCATGCCTGTAATCCCAGAACTTTGGGAGGCCAAGGCAAATGGATGACATAAGCCCAGGAGTTGGAGTTTGAGACCAGCCTGGGCAATATAATGAGACCTCATCTCTAAAAAATACAAAAATTACACAGGAGTGGTGGCACGCACCTCTGGTCCCAGCTACTAGGGAGGCTGAGGCAGGAAGGTCACTTGAACCTTGGAGGTGGAGGTTGCAGTGAGTGCTGATTGCATCACTACACTCCAGCCTTGACGACAGTGAGACCCTGTCTCAGTAAGAAATAAAAATAAATAATCTTTTTTACAACCCATTAAGGTGGATATTGTTATTATTCCCATTTTACATATAAGGAAGATGAAGCTCTGAGAAGTTCAACAACTGGTCCAAGGTCACCCAGCTAGTAAAGGATAGAGCTGGGACTCGCATCTCACTGGTCTGCCTCAAGCCCACGCTCATAACCTCTCAAAGACACTTACCTTCCAGAACTTTCTGGGGAATCACTATAAGATCAAGTTGACTGCTTAGGACCAGCAAGGACCATGGTGCATTGTGTAATAATTTCAGGGTGGAGATTAACAAAAAGCCTTACCCTTCATTCTGTCATCTTCCAATACCAGTCACAACCCAGGGTCCTCCACATCTGCATCAGTAACAAAACAAGAAGAAACCTCACCCAAGACCACAGTGAGGGTCAGAAATGACTTCAATGCAGGCATGTCTGGCTCCTGAGCCTGAGCTCTGAGGCACCATGCAGCCACATGCCCATCATCTTCTACTCCTGCATGGAAATCCCTGAGCTTCGTGGAAGCCAGCAAGATCCCAGAAGTCCCTGTGAAGCACAGAAGGCAGACAGCAAACCCTTGGTTACCCCCAGAAGATTAAACTAGAGCAAACCAAATAGGCAACCACGGGGATTCAGGAACACCCTTGATCATCAAAACAGAGTAAAAAATCCCCCATCCCCTTGGGCTGAGCTAGAAGCCAAGGCCTCAGAAGACAGGACAGAAGCATCTTTCATTGTCCCTCCCACAGAGCTACCAGCCTCCTGCACTGCGAGCAAAGCTATGGTGTCCCCATGGGCAAGGCTGCCTATGTCTGTGCCCCAACTACGCTGCCCTGCTGTTTTATAGGCACAAGTAAGATGATATCCCAAGCAATCCCTCCAACATGGAGTAAAATTCATGTAGTAATAATCCCTGTTCTTATGCATACACATACACACACACATGCACACATAATTTAAGCCTCCTCGGGAAGTGAACAAAAATGCTGGCCAAAAAAAAAAAAAAAAAGCTGTGTGTCTCCACAACATGAACCTGCGGCATTGGCATTTGACCCCTAATCTAGGCAGGAGTTAGCATCCTATCAGCCACCCCCCCTTCTCTCTCTTTCTCTCTTCTCTCTCTCTCTCTCTCTCTCTCTCTCTCTCTCTCCTTCTCTTTCTCTCGCTTTCTCTTCCTCCCTCCCTCCCTCATCTCTTTCTCTCTCTCTCCCTGCCTCTGCATCTCTGTTTCTCTCTCCCTCCCTTTCTCTTTCTCTCTCTCTCCCTCTGTTTCTCTCTCTTCCTTCCTCCCTCCCTCGTCTTTCTCTCTCTCTCCCTGCCTCTGCATCTGTTTCTCTCTCCCTCCCTTTCTCTTTTTCTCTCACTCTCCGTTTCTCTCTCTTCCTCCCTCCCTTTCTCTCCCTCCCTCCCTCTCTCTTACTCCCTCCTTTTTTCTTTCTCCTTTCCTCCCTCCCTCTCTTTGTCTCCCTCCCTCCATTCCTCTCTCTCTTCCTGTCTCTATCCCTTTTTCTCTCCCTCTCTCCCTCCTTTCTCTTTCTCTCTCTTTCTCTCTCTCTGTTTCTCTCTCCCTCCCTCTCCACCACCTCTCTCTCTCTCTCTCTCTCTCTTTCTCTGTGTGTGTGTGTGTGTGTGTGTGTCATATTTCTTGCTGGCTGTGTTGCTGCCTCCAAGTCCTTTGCAGGGCACTTGTACTTCAGCACCACGGCCAGAGCACATTTCCCCTTTCCCTCCCAGGCAGTGGATGATTGCAGATTTCTGAGACTTCCCCTCCTCCCCCTCCATCCCTCTCACTCCCACTTGCTCCCTCCTCTGTACCCCTTCTTCCTTTCTCTCTTTTCCTCCTCTTGCTTTGGTGCTGTTGAACACACCTGTAGTGATGACAAAGGTGTGCCCAAGGCGGGAAGCTTCTATGACAGATACAGGGACACCACCCAGCTGGCCAAGAAAATACAGCTTATGCGGGTCCTAGGCACAAGCACCACCTGGGAACATCTTGTCTGGGTTCTGATGTCTGACTGATTTGGGCACCAAGCCCCTGGAAAAGAGACAAAGAACCAAAAGGGTTCAATACTGAAGTCCACACTGTACACATTGGTCCCAGGCTGCACTAACTCAAAACATGACATGTCCTATCCTACTCCAGGGCAGGGAAAACACTGGAGAACAAAAAGGCAAGGAAATAAGGACGTGGTTGGGTGCACTGGCTCATGCCTGTAACCCCAGAACTTTGCGGGGGCGGCCAAGGTGGGAAGATCATATGACCCAGGATTTCCAGACAAGCCTGGGTAACATAATACAAAAATTAGCCAGATGTGATGGCATGTGCTTATAGTCCCAGCTACTCGGGAGACTGAGTGGGGAGGATCACTTGAGCCAGGGAGGTCGAGGCTGCAGTGAGCCATGGCTGCACCACTATACTCCAGCTTGAGTGACAGAGGGAGACCCTGTCTCACCAAAAAAAAAAAAGAAAAAAAAAAGTAAGGATTCACATTCTTTCTTACTGCCCACATTTTACTTCTCTCTCTTACTCCTACTTGCAACTTGAAAAGGAGAGTCTGTGTTTTGTACACCCAAATGTGCATACTGTGCTGTGTGTGCATATATGCTGAAGGTGAGGGGTGGGGGTTAGACAGAGAGAGGTGTCCATGAACAATCCTAGTAGCAAAATGAGAGGCAGGCCAGGTCAGTCTGCAAGCGGAACACAGAGCAGCAGACATTTATCCAATGGGGAAGAGGCTCATTCATTTCTTCTGTGCAAATAATGAAAAAAGAACTAACATTTGTGAGCAACTGATATGGCCAGGCACTGTTGATTGCTTTGTATGCCTCATGCCATCCAGTCGTGACACCTTGATGAGGCAGGCACTGTTCTCATTACACAGATGAGAATGCTGAGGCTCAGAGTGACTGAGCAACGTGACCAGGGATCAGGATCACACAGCTACTAAGTGGCAGACATATACATGAGGGTACAGAAGGCAAGCGCAACATAAAGAAAAGAAACTCATCCTGTTTGAGAAGTTACATGAATTCGAGTGCAGCAAATGTAGAGATTATTTTTCCCCTCTCTTCTGATCTCAACAAAGAATTTTTATGAAGACAGTGCTGATTGTTTATTCTCTATGAGTGCGAAGTACCAACGTAAAGGAAAGTGACTTCAATTAAACCATACATGGGCCGGGCATGGTGGCTCACACCTGTAATCCCAGCACTTTGGGAGGCCGAGGTGGGCGGATCACCTGATGTCAGGAGTTTGAGACAAGCCTGGCCAATATGGCAAAACCCTGTCTCTACTAAAAACATAAAAATTAGCCAGGTGTGGTAGAATGCATCTGTAATCCCAGCTACTGGGGAGGCTGAAGCAGGAGAATTGATTGAACCCTGGAGGCGGAGGTTGCAGTGAGCCGAGATCACGCCATTGCATTCCAGCTTGGGTGACAGAGGGAGACTCTGTCTGAAGAAAAAAAGAAAATTAAAGCATACATGACTTTAGTTGGATAAATGTCAGGCCTTACCATCAGGGTCATTTGGGGTTAGTCGGTTGGTTCATTTTGTTTATAAGCTGGGATATGGCTCCTGTGATGAAAGCAGCACAGGAGAAGGAAGTTGGGAGACTTAAATTTGAATTCTGAGTCTTCCGCTAATTTGAGGGTGACCTTGGGCAAGCTGCTCCAGTTTCTTGGGTTCTAGCCACCCATCCTTCTACTGCCAAAAAGGAGGGGCTCTGAGCAGGTTATCTGATGATCCTTCCAGCTATGACATCAGCTTATGTTCCCAAAAGCTGCTGTACGATGAGGCCTCCTGCCCTTCAGGAGCCAAAACAAAAGACATACTGGACCATTTCATCTCCACCAGGAGCTTAAGGAACGTTGGAGGCCACGTCTAACCTCAGTCCCCCAGGAAAATGCTGTCTGAGCCTGCCCAGAGTGCAAGCGGCCCCCAATCCCTTCAGAAGCCAGCCACGCACCGCCCCACTTCAGGTGCCCATCCATCAGCTGGGTTTCCTGGGGAAACAGAGCTCATTCTTAAGCTCTCTTTTATGGCTTTTACCCAGAATTGATTTGAATAAATCAGTCTAATGCTCTCTCTACAATGGAACCAATTGTAAAAGAGCTTTATTTGCTCAGCTCTGAAAGCAGGTTGGAGCTGCCTTCTTCCCACTGCAAGACTGATGGAGAAAAAGGAAGCACACTCAGTGAATTTGACAAAGGAGAATTCCTCGAAAGGGGTGGGAGGGAGCCAAAGCCCCCCACCCAAGGATTCCCCAGCAAAGGGAACCCACACTTGCAGGACCCACGCCTGGAGAAAGAGGCCAGAGGTGACCAAATGGGATTTATCTGCGCCTGATGCTAACACCGATACCTACTATGGTCAGCTGCAGGCTTAGGGAAGCAAGTCGTCCCTGACAACGTCTGTTCCCCGCTTCTTCCTCTCTCAAGACACAGCAAGAACTAAACTCTCCTGAGCTTTTCTGACGCTCCAGGCACTGTGCCAAGTCTCAAGGGCACCTCCAATCCAACGATCCCAAACACAAGGGTTTTCTTTCCACTCTGCAAATGCCCTCAATGTTTTGCTTACCCCAGAGCCTTTGCGAGCCCTGTTCCCTCTGCCTCTCTCCAACTCCTACACATACGCCCGTGTCTGTAAGCCTGGCTCCTCCTCCTTCATACCTCTTCCAATTCCACTTCCTCCTAAGGGCATTTCCCAAACACTCCAGTATAAATGAGGTTCTCACTATTATTCTCTCAATCCTGTTCTTTTGCTCCTGAACCACTTTATAGCACAGAGGCAAGATGGTGTTTTATTCAGAGACACAGGTTTGGGAGCCAGAGGCCTGTGGAGCCCCTGCTACTCCTCTTATTAGCTGAGGACCTTGGACACATACTTAATTTTTCTGTGCCTTAGTTTACTCAGCTGTAAAATGGGGATTATAAAAGCACCCATGTCTTGGGGCTGCAGTAAGGATTAACTGAGCTGACACCCTGTCAAGGGCCCAGAAACGTACCTGGCATGTAGAAAGTCCTCAGTAAACGTTTGTTATTATTTCTGCTGCGACTGTTTGATTTACCTCTACTCCCCACCAGCCTGTGCACATCATGAGCTGACAGCCGGATCCTTCTGTTCATCAAAACAACCCCAGGGCCGAGTTCAGTGCCCGGCACACATAGGTACTAAAAAAAAAATATATGTTGAATGAATGGAAATTTCCTTTGTTTTGTTATGTTTGCTTCATACGCACTTCAAAGAGACCAAGTGGAAATGGCATTGATTTTTATCATTTTATAGATGAAAAACACTGAGTCTGGAAACCTCAATGTATCCAAGCCTGGCTGATCGAGCGTCCAAGCAAGGCAAAAGCCCATGCGCAGTGCTTTTCCCACCAGGGGACAAGAAATAGAAACCTCAAACTGCCCCTTCACCCTCAGGGACCACTGGGACTCCGCTGAGGTCACTCCCAGCTTGGCTGAGGCCACCGCACCTCAGCAGTGAAGAGGTTACAGTTCAGCCCAGTGTCTGGGGAATGAGGCTTCTAGGGCTGTCTGCAAACTTGCCCCACCTGCCCTCCCAGGGGATCTTGATGGGTTGCAATGAGCAAACTAAAAGCTCTGGCTGACAATGCATGAGGTGAGGGCCACGAAGTCAGTGATGCTGAGGCTGAGGACCAAGAGCTCGAAGAGTCCTCTCTCCCTGCAGCAAGAATGAACATATTGACCAGAGGGACCCATTACCCACAAAGGAAGGACAGCCTTGCATCCAAAGGAGCGCACTCAGGAAGCAGCTTGACCCCCATAGGCAAGTAGAGGTGGGGACCACAGAGACTTTTGTGCACTATTATCCCAGTGTTCTTGGCAAAGGGCTGCCCTTGATAGCCATCTCTTGAATGACTGCACGAATACACTGGTGGTTGAATGAATCAAGGGTTGAATACATGGATCACAGCAATAATAAAAAACCTATCTGTTGGCCAGACATGGTGGCTCACGCCTGTAATCTCAGCACTTTGGGAGGCCAAGGCAGGTGGATCGCTTGAGCCCAGGAGTTTGAGACCAGCCTGGGCAACATGGCAAAACCCCATCTCTATTAAAAATACAAAAATTAGCCGGGCACCCACCTGTAATCCCAGGTACTTGGGAGGCTGAGACACGAGAATCGCTTAAGCCTGGGATGCAGAGGTTACAGTGAGCTGAGATCTCACCACTGCACTCCAGCCTGAATGACAGAGCGAGACTCTGTCTCAAAAAAAAAAAAAAAAAAAAAAAAAACCTATCTGTGTCCAGCTTCATCCTTCCTCCTCATCAGAATCCTGATTTTGGGAGTAGTATATCATAATGGCTAACAGGGTAGACTTTGAATCCAGCCTGCCCGAGTTCAAATCCAAGTTTCACCACTCACTATGTGACATTGAACAAGTTATCTAACCCTTCTGTGCCTTGGTTTCCCCACCTGCAAAATGGAGAGGCTAATCCCTTCCTAATGGAATTGTGCGGTTTAGTTGAGTTTATATATAAATTACTTGCAACAGTGTCTGGCATGTAGTAAGTACTCAAAATATGTGCTAGCTGTTACTGTTGCCATACTGGCTTTTGTCCGTATGTTTATTATTTTCAGCCTTATTTGATTTGCCTCTTGCTATAAGCTTCCTTGAGCCCTTCTGGGGAAGAAGCAGAACACAAATCAATTTAATAAATGAACTACTCAAATATAACATTTACAGGGTGGACTTAATCTAACAGATTTTCTCCTAATAAGACACATTTGCAAATTAAACTGTCTAATTTGGTGATATCTTTCAACACGTTAAGTGCACATGCCCTCTGCCCAGCAATCTCACTTCTGGGGACTGATCCTCGAGACACATCCACATGAGTGAGCCCAAATGGTACACGAGGAAATTTTACTGCAGCACCGTTTAGAAAAGCAAACAACCAAAACAATCGACGTGTCCATGATGGGGGTTCGGCTAAATGAATTTATGACATAGTCATAAAGCAGGATATGCGCAGCTACTAAACACTGGAGCAAGCTTTTATGCGCCAACATAGAGAGATCCTTAGGACATATGGCTTCTGAAAAAAAGAAGCTGCCCAATGTTGTATAGAGCATGACTCATTTGTGCTTCTAAATATATGTGTACTCATACTTAAACCCATACACATATGTACACATGCACACACAGATACGTACCACGGTCATTATATCTACATTTTACAGATGAAGACACTAAGACCTAGATTTTGGATTTTGTTTTTTTAACCCCAAATGACAGTCACTGTCTTTTAATTTAAAAAAAAAAAAAAAAAAAGTACGGCCGAGCACAGTGGCTCACGCCTGTAATCTCAGCATTTTGGGAGGTGGAGGCGGGCAGATAACTTCAGGTCAGGAGTTCGAAACCAGCCTGGCCAACATGGTGAAACCCCGTCTCTACTGAAATATACAAAAATTAGCCAGGTGTGGTGGCAGGAGACTTAATCCCAGCTACTTGGGAGGCAGAGACAGAAGAATCGTTTGAATCCCGGAGGCGGAGGTTTCAGTGAGTTGAGATGCAGCCATTACACTCAAACCTGGGGGATAAGAGCGAGACTTCTCTCAAAAAAAAAAAAAAAATACAATCTACTTATATTTAGTGTAAGTGATATGCTTGATTTTGATCCTTTGATACTGCTTCATGCTTGTTATTTATTTTCCTTTATTTCCTATTTTCATTTTTCCCTGCTTAGAACAAGCTATTGTTTGCTCCCTTTTCTCTTTAGGAATTGACTTTCCCTTTCCAAGCATTCATAAACATGTTTCTCTATCATTCTATGGGAAAAAGATGCCAACCCCTGCCCTCACCAAATGTTTTCATTCCTTCTTTTTCTGCCCGCCTCTTCTCAATAAGATGAGGTCTTTTTAAGGCTTCCACCAAACTCCTTCCACCACCCTCTTAGTTTTGCTGAGGAATGTTCTAACTGGAGCCGTTGGGTATTTCTGTTTTCATGAAAACAATTCAAGGCCGTGTTTCTGCCTTATGTGTTGAAACCACCCTCTTTCTCCGGATTGAGTAATACATTGAAGCTTTCCAGATTTAACCAATAAGTTAACTTGCAAACAGAAGAAACACAATTCTAAACCAGTTTACGTTAAAATGCTGGCGACTTATGTACCCCGCAAGTTTGAGGGGATGGTCCTAGCTTCAGGCTTAGCTGCCTCTAGGTTCAAATACTGTCATCAGGGTCCGCTGTATGTCTCTCTCTTTATCCCTCAGCTCCACTTTGCCTTATTATCAGACAAGCTTTATCCAGATGGACATAAGACGACAGTTCACGGTCTCAATGCTGTGTCCTACACAAAGCCCTCAATGCCAACTTAGTAAAACGCATCTTTCCCACAACCTCTGAGAAAAGACTCATGGAAAGCCGTGATTAGCCCATTCTTAAGAGTTATCCATTCCTGGACCAATCAATGTGGCCAGAAGGATTGAGTCCTCTGATTGGATGAGGCTGAGTCATGTGACCTCCCTGAACCACATAAACTGAATCATATTGTTCTGAAAATAGGAGAAAGTGGTTTGCAAAAAAGATGAGGTGTTGGCCTACCTTGTGTACCTCGTGGTCAACAAGCATAATCTGAAGAATCCAGGAACTCACAAAGGATTCTAAGAGGTCACAAAGATTGATGCCATCAGGCCCCAAAACTTCCACAGGAGTGTCAAGAGAAAAAATACCTGGATCACTCAGGTGCCCTCTCCTCAGTTTTCCTCTGTCCAGGCTTGAAGAACTACAGCCATTTCCAAGTTCTAAAAGGACAGCTAGGGGAGTTATTTGTTTGTTTATTTGTTTGCTTTGATTTCAGAAAGATGCGAACTCCAGGATCTCTTGAGAGGCTGCCAGGTAAGAAACCATGTGGTTAAAATTCACTCTTGAAGCCTACGCTCATGATAAATGCAATCATGGCTTCATATATCTGGCATCAAGAAACAGTAATCTTTCAGCAAAAACTCTCACTTGGTGTATTTTTCTCAGCCTTGTCACAAGACCTTCCAATTTAACCCGAAGACACTCCTGAGTTAGTAGGAAGCTCAACAATATTTCTTCCCTGACAAATCCCTGTACTTCAGCTCCAGCTATCTCTGGGAATGCAAGGTGACTCCTTGTTGGGAAAATACTGCATTTGTCCCTTCCACGGTAAAGGGCTGTTGCTCATCGTATATAGTGAGGTTTTTCCAAGAAAGAGAAACATGTCCCATTTGCTCCATAACCTAAGAAGAAAACAAAACCCAGATTCGCACAAATAGAAGAAGGTTGAATTCTGCTTGTTATTCTCAGCTTTGAGACTGCATTGATTACTTCTAGACAAAAAAAAAAAAAGTTGTTTCTAATATACAGTCACCCTGCATTAGATTTATGTACTTGAGCTTAAAAGAAGCCAAGTAAAGTTATCTGTTCTTGTTGTACCTGATTAACCTCAATACACAAATCATACTAATCAATAGTTAATTAAAAATGTGGCACTACCTCACCCCTATGCAAACGTGACCCATCTTGTATATCACTAAGTTAAAAGCCATGCTGGACATCCTCTAAAGCAACATAGAATTGTCCAGACAAGAAAATAAACATATTTCCAAACTATTTCTATGTAAGGACCTCAAATGTAATGTTTGACTATACTTGTAACTTGGGGCCATCCCAGAGAAGCCACCTTGCAATGGCTCATTTTAGGTGTCAGTTTGACTGTATTAAGGAACACCTACAGAAAGCATTATTTGGGGGTGTGCCTATGAGCACTCTGGAGGTGTTTCCAGAGGCGATTCGTGTGTGAGTCTGCTTGGACTAAGGAGGGAAGATCCACTCTCAGCGTGGGTGGGTACCATCCAATCAGTTGAGGACCCTGACAGGACAAAAACCGAGGAAAAGCAAATGTGTCTCTATCTCCTGGAGCTGGGACACACTCTCCTTCTCCTGCCCTTGGACATCAGAACATCAGGCTTCCTGATTTCCGGACTCTGGGACTTAACACCAGCAGCCCCCTGGGTTCTCAGGCTTTTGGCCTTGGACTGAGAGTTACACCATCATCTTCCCAAGTTCTGAGGCCGTTAGACGCAAGCCAGGCTACCAACATCCCAAGGTCTCCAGCTTGTAGACAGTTTGTCGTGGGACTTCTCAGCCTTCATACTCACATGAGCCAATTCCCCCAGTAAGTCCATTTTTGTGTATCTGTTTATACATGATGGGTTCTGCCTCTCTGAAGAACCCTGACCAATACACGCCTCATTTGGTACACAGATCTTCCCAGTCTTGGAATCAGTACTTCCTTGACCATGCTGCCTGTATCCTCTGCACATTTAAGGTTTGTGGAGATGCTCTCATGGTGATTTGAAGTACTGCGTTTCCATTTTCAAATTTTCTCCAGGCTGAGAGCCTGTGAACTCACCCTCACCCTGATCTCATCTTCACTCATGCCTTCAAAACTACCATCAAGAACAATCAGGCAGAACTGATTTATTTGTCATCTCCTGGGTTGCTGGTAACTCTTAGTGAGTCTCTTTATTTTAACTTCACACTCATTTCTGCCATAACAAAAGCATATATTTTATTGATAAATGTTTCTGTACCCCGACTTATTCCAAAGAGGACTTGAAATGGCTAGGAAAATAGTACATTGGAAATAGCTTTGTCAGAATTACCCGTTTTATGGATTCAGTTCACGGTGATTTCTTCCAGTGGCCGTGTCTGTGACCCCAACTCCCTCACTTCTTCAGGTAATAGATGCACCGAACCCCACTCTTAGCGGTAGAAGGACTCAAGTTGAGTCCATCGTAGTATCTCAAACCCCCAGTCTAAGGGTAGACAGATAACCCAAGAGAGCCAATTATGACTCTTTCCTGGGAGTTTTCAAACAAAAGCTAGGACAGGGAAGTCCATTTCCTTTCTGGCAACAAAGCCATAGGGATGAATGGCCAGGAGATTTCTGCCAAGATTCTCACCATGTACAAAAATTCCATCTACAGTAGGAGGAAAGAATCCAGGTTATAGAGATGAGAGGAAGAGAAAACGGGCAAAAGAAAGCCACCCCAATGTCTAGTTACGTCAGCCCACATATTCCCCTTTTCTGATGCAATGAGTTAGACACAGGACCCTGGAAGAACACCCCAAGAAGAGATGAAGACAAGATACTCATCACTCTGGCCTTCACTGAAGTCAGCGTTCACATGTTTTAACTGATTTAACTGACTCTCTACACCCTACCTAGCTGACAGACCTCCCTTCTCTCCTAGAGTTTTCCTCTGTAAAAACCAGACTTTCCAAAGAACTTGCTATAATCTAAACAACCAAGAATCTCACCAGCCAAGAAAAAAGGCTGTCAGACCCTGCGGCCACCCATCCTCCCCAGTTGCAGGCACTGAGGAAGCCTCTGTCCCCACTCCTTAGAGGTCTAAGCCAACCCCAGCCCAGGAAACCAGGCCATTGGGAGCACGTGATCACCCCTCTTGGTCTGCCTGGGGTTAGGTGTCTGGAAACATCGGCTTAGCATTGATGGTGGGTGCCATTAGCCAATGGGCTACCTAAAGAGAAGCAGCTCCCTGGGAGTCAGGAAAACAACCTGGGTGTTGTCCAAAGGCTCTAGGCAAAAGGAAAGCATCTGAGGATCCCAAAGAAGGGAAATTTCAAAGAAGAACGGGGAGAGTCTGAGGGTGCTGCCGATGAAGATAAGCTGTCACTGCAGCCATTGTAGAAGGAACGTGCAGCCTCTGGCTAGGCATTAAAAATATCCAACCTTTGGGGACAAACAATCCCAGGTGTACCAGATGTGGTTCCCAGACCCCACCTCACTGCTAAAGAATGATTTGTAATGATCCTGGGATCAGCCCGGGGATCCACCTGCATGGCCACCAAGCCACAGCCTCCCCAGTCTCTATTAACAGTGGCTATCATGCTTGGAGTTCTTTCTGGGTGCCAGGAACTGTGCTGAGAGCTCAGCAGGTATCACAGTGTCTAATTCTTGCAATAACCCTGTGAAGTATGGATTCTATTTGTATCTCCATATTACAGATACAACTAAGATTCAGAGAAATAAAGTCACTTTTATCAAGTCAGCAGCACAGCCAGAATCCAAATGAGTTCTTCCTGACTCCAAAGCCAGGATGCTCCTCTTCCCAGATTTTGTCAGCTTCCCCCAAGAGACTGGACTCTGTCATCCACACCCACATCTTCAGGCCCTGATGGAAACATTTCCCCAATTCTCAGACTACCAAAGGTCAGAGATGAGCGCTGTCTGAAATTGTGACTGCCGGTCCCACCCACAAGATTGGACCACCTTGGAGATGATCCCCAGCCCGAAGCTTGCTCTCATCCTCCATGTGCTCTGTGCACAGTAATTCAGAATGCCGGGATTCACCATCATCTCATTAAAGCTGATATCTCAGTTTCCCCAACCCTACTCTGCTTAGTCTCCCTGCCTTTCCCCTTTAGCCCGTCCCAAGGAGGCCCAAAATGCCTCGTGGCCAAACCCACCCACATATTGACAAAGAGTCAGAGTCGCCCATCTTGAGCTCGGAGCCAAGGTCTGTGTGCTGGGCACCAAGAGGAGCACGCTTTGGCTTCCTTCCAACAAAATGTAAATACACAGCAGAGGAGAAATGAGGAGGGCCAACCCTAAGGCTGCACCAGGTCCCATAAATGACAAATGCTGTACACTCATGTCAGGAAGCCAAGGCTATAAAAGCCACAAGTGAATTAGGATGGAGTCCAAAGTGGTGATGTCATGTGAGAACATCTTCACATAGCGTCACTGCCTGGGAATGGGGCTGGAACTTGTGTCCTGGACAGCCAGAGATCTCAGACCCTGATGGAGCCTCCCACTGGGAAAAGAAGACCGAGAACAAAGCAAAAATGAGCTCCAGAGTCCCTGCTTCTCTCAAGGAAATCAGGGTGGCCGGGGAACACGAGGAAGCCACGGTGGCATGTGTTGGTCTAGGACTGACATCCCCATTAGCATCCTGATCTGTCTTGGAGAAGTCTTTGGCAGGGTGCAAATCCAAAGCCCATTCTCCATCGCCAACTCTACTCCCCAGATATTCGTGAAACCAAAGGGACCAGATCTTTCCTGGTACCGCAGGAGGGCACAGAAGACCTGGGCTCAGCCAGTCAGATGTTTGCTACCAGGGTTTTGACTCTCAAAAGACAGTTGCAAAGATGGAGTCAGCTCTGTCCCTGCTTGGATAGCTCCCACCAGCTGGTTCCAACCCTCCCACATTCCTCCTGCCCATTCCTCAAGCCTGATCTTGCAGCTGATCATCTGTGACCCCCCAAAAACCTTCTAGGAAACTCTCTCCTTCCTTCATAAATAGGATTAGCTGCTGTGGCTTTCAGCCAAGAATCCTGACTGATATACACTTCCTTTTATTCTTTGTGTTTTGTTTTCAGAGCCAGCAGCCCCAAGGATACTTCAAACAGTGGGCATTGGTGCAATTCTATAAAAAGAAACCAGAAACCATTTAAATGTGTGTCAGGAAGAAGCACTTCCAGACGTTTGAGGAAAGATGTAAGATAGCAAGGTATCGCCTGAAGCCCAGATTTGGGATCTAAGTCCTGTATTTCATACCTCAGGGCCTTTGCATATATTTTTCCCTGGTCTTTTCACTGGACTAAACCCCACCCATCATCCAGGTCTCAGTCTAAATGTCACTTCCTCTGAACAGTTATCATAATGGATCATGATACATTGACTTGTCTATTTGTTTAATGTCCTTATACCCCCATTACACTGTAAGCACCAGGAGGGAGGGAACAGGGCTGTTTTGCTCACTTGTCACTCCGCAGTGCCTGGCATAGCCTGGCATGTAATTGGCATTCCATAAGTATTTGTAAAGGAATTCACAATCCAGGGGACGCAACCACCCATCCAGTGAGTATCTTCATGGCACCCATGAGGTGGACACTATTATTATCATCCCTGTTTTACAGGTAAGAATGTGAGAAACAAGGAGTTTAAGGAATTTGCCATAAGTCACCCAGAGAAGGCAGGGTGAAGAAGGGATTTGAACCTGAGCATACTGACTCCAGAGCCCTCTTAGCTGCTCCATGGAGCAGGGGCTTTATGCAAAGTAGAGGTTCTGATCCTCTACCGTTGCAAAACAAAACAAAATTTAGTGGTTTAAAAAATACATCATTCGTTCTGCTAATAAATCTGTACTTTGGACAGGGTTCAAAGGAAAGGGTTCATTTCTGTTCTTCCCAGGGCTTGGAGGAACCACTCTCAAGGTGAAGGTGAATCTTTTTTTTTGAGATGGAGTCTCGCTCTGTCACCCAGGCTGGAGTGCAGTGGAGCGATCTTGGCTCATTGCAGCCTCCACCTGCCAGGTTCAAGCAATACTGGATACTTCTGTGCCTCAGCCTCCTGGTTAGCTGGGATTACAGGTGCCTGCCACCAAGCCTGGCTAATTTTTGTATTTTTGTAGAGACAGGGTTTCACCATATTGGCCAGGCTGGTCTCAAACTCCCGACCTCAAGTGATCCACCAACGTTGGCCTCCCAAAGTGCTGGGATTATGGGTGTGAGCCACCACGCCCAGCCAAGGTGAATCTTTCATATGGCTGGAGAGTTGATGCTGGTGTCAGCTGAAAGCTTAGCCAGGGCTGTGCACCAGAGGGCCTTGGTTCCTCTCCACCTGGGTCTTGCCTTGTGCTGCTTGGGCTTCCTCACAGCATGGTGGCTATGTGCCAAGAATGAGAGAACCAGGAAAACATTGCACAACCTCTTCTAACCTGGCCTTTGAAGTCTCATAAAGCCACTGCCACTACATCCTATTTGTGCAAACAGTCTCAATCCTGCTCAGGTTCAAGAGGAGATTGGTACTTTGCCTCTTGATGGGTGTGAGACAAGCTTCTAAAAGGACCCACAGGATGGGAGATGATATTTTGGCCATCTTCAGAGAATACAATCTGCCTCAGCAAACAGCATATTGTATGACTTCACCAGTCTGTCCTAACTTACAAACCCCACTTCAAAATTACCACCCCTGGGAACCCCACTGCAAGTTTAGAAAAATCTCTGGACTCACGAGATCAGGAGATCAAGACCATCCCGGCTAATAGGGTGAAACCCTGCCTCTATTAAAACTGCAAAAAATTAGCCGGGTATGGTGGCAAGCACCTGTAGTCTCAGCTACTCGAGAGGCTGAAGCAGGAGAATCACTTGAACCCAGGAGGGGGAAGTTGCAGTGAGCGGAGACTGCGCCACTGCACTCCAGCCTGGGTGACAGAGTGAAATTCCTTCTCAAAAAAAAAAGAAAGAAAGAAAAAAATCACCGGACTCAAAGAAAAGATGCTAGGAAAAGTAAATGCCACTAGAGGGGCAGGCAAGGTCGGGGGAGTCTTCCCCCACAATATTTGCATATTTTCACTTCATTTCCTTACAATGCCTGAAGCTCTACTAATTAGAAACTCATTTGAGATAACTAGTTACCAATTTAAAAATGCAAACACCTCCTAGGGCTAGCCAGAGTCCTCCAAACAGTCATGTAAATTGGTTCTGTCAAGGATTTCCTACCACCCCCTGCTGACAGCCAGTTGCAAGGAAAGACTAGGGAAGGGCATTGGGTAACTTTGTTGGTAAAACCTCTTCTGGAAGAGACATTTGGGAAAAGAAGCAAATAGAGTTCAGCAGAAGAGGTAAGAAAGTAAGTTTATGTTTGGCCAGGCACCGTGGCTCACACCTGTAATCCCAGCACTTTGGGAGGCCGAGTTGGGCAGATCACGAGGTCAAGAGGTCGGACCATCCTGGCCAACATGGCGAAGCCCCGTCTCTAGTAAAACTTCAAGAATTAGCTGGGCATGATTCACACCTGTAGTCCCAGCTACTCTGGAGCCTGAGGCAGGAAAATCGCTTGAACCCGGGAGGCAGAGGTTGCAGTGGGCCGAGATCATGCCACTGCATTCCAACCCAGCGACAGAGCAAGACTCCATCTCATAAAGAAAAAAAAAAAAGTAAGCTTATTTTTAAGCCTGAACAAGTGTAGTGGTTTAGGGGCTCTGCAAATATGGCCCCAATCAGGCTACAAGATGTTGTGGCAGCAACATTTACACCCAGTCACTCCTGGCCGGCTGAGCCACTTTTCAAAACACCCTTGTACAGCTGTGCAGAGCGGCTGGCCCCACCGGCAGCCGGCAGAGCCATAACTCACACTGTCACCACTCCCCTCAAACCCCTTTGGTAAGCACTTTTAATCAATGCAACAGGAATAAACATTTTCTGCAGAGCGGCAATGTGCAGGGAGGAACATGGTTCCACTCAGGCTCAGAAAGCAAAACCTCCTGGCTGTTTGCATCTATGTGAGAGCTCGCGGGAAAAGCCCTCTGTGTGGCTGCCAGCCTCACGCACTCCCCTCAACGGGTGAGTTTCTCTTTCCACGTTCATCTATGCTCTGACATGCCATCTGTCAACCACCACACCACTCTCAGTTGACATTTCAAAGCATCTTTGCCCTGTGAATGGTAACCAGCCCTGCCCTGCAAGCCCCCCGGTGATATTGAACTTAAATGGGAGAGAAAACAGGCTTCAGGGTGGATTTCAGTTCAGCATCTTGGAGTCTCTGTGTGGACATGAAATCTGTCTCCCCCGCTGTGGCCTGCATCCTTGTTTGTCATCTGGTTTCGTTGTTGGGGGCTTGGAAACTCATGGGCGCCTTTGCAATTTGTGGAGAAGCTGCACGGCCCTTCCAACAAAAGCAAGCAATAGGAACAGAAGCCCAAGGCTTCAGATCAAGGTGCAACTTAAAACAGCCTCAGTGTAAAAGCAAACAGGAGTCAGAGGGAAGCCTAAGGCAGAGTCTAGCCCCCGGGGCAGCTATAAGGCAAAGAGAAAGACAAAAAAAGAGAGAGAGAGAGAGAGAGAGAGATAGGAGGAGACATGAGGCACCCAGGCCTCTGCACCAAAATCCCTAGAAGAGAGGCTTCCTAACAATGCAGGAGGCTGAGGTGGGCACACAAAGAAGTTCAAGACTAGCCTGGGCAACATAGCGAGACCCTGTCTTTACAAAAAGTACAAAAATTAGCTGGGTGTGGTGGTGCATGCCTGTGGTCCCAGCTACCCAGGAGGCTGAGGTGGGAGGATGGCTTGAACCCAGGAGGTAGAGGCTGCAGTGAGCTGAGATAGCACCACTGCACTCTAGCGTGGGCAACAGAACGAGACTTCATCTCAAAAAAACTTTTTTAAATTTTGGAAAAGGATCACCCTGCCTACTTAAATGGATGATAAGAAGGTAAGAGCAGAAGCAAGGAGACCAGCAGGGAGATTCTGCTGGTGGGAGTCCACAGTGGCTCAGACCAGGCTGGCGCTGAAGACCGGCTGGATTCTATATATATTTTGACAAGGTAGTAACTCACTGACTCTTAAAGAGTGGGCTTTAGGAGACTGTATTTTTTACAACCTCTCAGAGGATTCCAATGCAGTCTGAAGTTGAAGAACTCCTGATTCAGGTGAAGCTCCTGTTTCATCCTAGGGGAAGTACCTACTGACTTTTCTCCAAGTCGCCTCAAAAGAGGTGCTAGACAAGATGTGCTCCAACGTCTGAACATGTGTGCACAGCTCTAGAGCAGACCTCAGGACACTCAGTCAAAGGTTAGGGGCAGGGAGTACAACAGTGAACAACCACCATCCTCTTTTCAATGAGCTTTGGACTTGATGAGGGAAATAAAAAGAAAAAAAAAATCATTTTCAACTCAAAATGGTAAGAGTTATGGTGACAGTATGCCTGGGGCAGTGGGAGCACATAGAAGGGGCGCACAATTGGCCAGGTGTGGTGGCTCACGCCTGTAATCCCAGCACTTTGGGACGCCAAGGTGGGTGGATCTCTTGAGGCCAGGAGTTCAAAACCAGCCTGGCCAACATGGTGAAATCCTGCCTTTACTAAAAATACAAAAAAATTAGCCGGGCATGGTAGTGGGCGCCTGTAATTCCAGCTACTCGGAAGGCTGAGGTGGGAGAATTTCTTGAACCCAGGAAGGGGAGATTGCAGTGAACCTAGATAGCGCCACTGCACTCCAGCCTGGGTGGTCAGAGTGAAACTCCATCTCAAAAAAAAAAAAAAAAGCCGGAGGGTGGGTGGGCATCCAATCTATTTCAGGTGGTCAGAAATACTTCCCCATCAGAGGACTCCTAAGTTGAAGACTAGAAAATGGTAGGAATTAGCCAGGTCATTAGGAGAGGTGTGGAAGATCATTCCCAACAGAGGGAAGAGCATGTGCAAAAATCGAAAAGTGAGAGGGTGAGGAGCTGAGAGATGTTCATATAATTGTAAAAAGTGACTAATGTAGAGGTAAGTTGGAGCCAAATCTTAAAGGCTCTTTGTCATGTTTATCCTGAAGACAAAGGGAGACAGTAGATGTTTTTAGGCGGGGGAGTAATGATCCACTTTGTGCTATAAAAAGAGCAGTCTGGCTGTAGGAGAGTGGGAGGTGAGTAGACCGGATAGGAGGCTGCAATACACCAAGTGAGACAAGATGGTTGGCTGGACCAAGGCTGTGGCAGTGTGGATGGAGAGGAGAGGGTAGACTAACTTGACTGAGAAAGAGGGAGGAATGCAGGATGAGGCCCAGGTGTTTTAGAAGCTGGGTGGATGGTGGTGTGAATCTGACGTAGTGAGCCCAGGCAGAAGAGAAATCAGGAGAGGAAAGGTAAGGTGAGGTCAATGCAAGACAGACAGCGAAGTGGAGATAACCAGTGGGTAGTTGGATTCATCAGCCTCAAGTTACACAGAGAGCTCTGGAATGGAAATAAATAGGAAAGGACTTTGGGAATAGGTGAATCCTCCCTGAATAATGTGTAGACAAAGAAGGATAGAACACAGGGGACAGAAAAAGTGAAGAGATTTGTGATTAAAACCATCCATCCGGGCCGGGCGCGGTGGCTCAAGCCTGTAATCCCAGCACTTTGGGAGGCCGAGACGGGCGGATCACGAGGTCAGGAGATCGAGACCATCCTGGTTAACACGGTGAAACCCCGTCTCTACTAAAAAATACAAAAAACTAGCCGGCCGAGGTGGCGGACGCCTGTAGTCCCAGCTACTCGGGAGGCGGAGGCAGGAGAATGGCGTGAACCCGGGAGGCGGAGCTTGCAGTGAGCTGAGATCCGGCTACTGCACTCCAGCCTGGGTGACAGCACGAGACTCCGTCTCAAAAAAAAAAAAAAAAAAAAAAACCAACCATCCGTCGGACGTCTTCCAATAAAACACTTGTTAGAGGTTTCCTCGGTGTGAGTTATCTAGGACCAGAACTAAAGACTATATTCACAATAAAATAACTGCTGGGAAGGTCTTAATGAAAACACTTAATGCTGCTTTTAAAGCAACAACAACAACAAAAAGGTTTTAGCTACTGCACAGACCCTGGAGCAATTTTTCGGCAAGAGTCTATCAAACACGAATCTGATCTGACTCAAGGAGGTGTCATATCAAGTGTAAAAATCCAATTCCAATGTCCGTAAGAGCCTTTCCGCCAGGTACAAGACCCTAATCCAGTTGAAGTGATTCTCTATTGATTAATAGGCTGGGAATACACAGGTTGTTGGTTTTTGAGATTTCTCTCCCTGTGTCTTCATACCAGCTGTGAAAGAGTCAAAAGGCTCCCAACTGTCAAAATAAAAATGACATTTGGTCATAGAGGACACAGATTATAGGTCAATCACCTTGATGACTTTTTAACTATGAGGAGCCATTAATGTTACTGAATAAGCAAATCTGTTTGCATAACCAGATTTTTATAGGCTACTGGGAATAAAGGTTTTCCTAAGTGGGTGATTTGTACAACGATAGCCTTTGGGTCTCTGATGGAACAGCTCTGATGAGGAAATGTTCCTTTAATTATGTGGAAGGCCAATTACCACGTTATAGCCACATTGTTTTGCAGATTGCATATAATTTCACCATTTCCATAGCTTCAGCACTATAATTCTGGAGAAAATGCAGGCACCAAGAAGACACTTGAGGCACATTATGCTGGAGATAAAGATGTTTTAGAGAATTCAATTTAAGCTACAACATTAAAGTTATTTTGTTGAATAAAACATAATGCAATAATGAGCTTGTGTATGTCAACTCTATGGTGGAGGTAATAATAGCTAGAGAGAGCATGTCCCCTCTCCTCTTTTTCATGCTCATTAGAGTAATAGATAATGCTATAGAGAGAACCTTTCTCTAATATGTGCTTCATCTCAGGTTAAGCGTGTGTTGTGCAACTGTGCTTCATGAAAAAAAAAATGGTAAAGGAACTAATTTGGGAGCCATTCACAAAAGTGCTACCACTTGATGTTATTTTATACTCTGAGATTTCTTATTCCCAGTGCCAACCAGGAATGGACTTTCTGGAGAAGCTCAGATTAATCACTCCTTATATACTTGGCACTGGGAGGTCTGTATGGAGCAAGTGAAGAAATCAGCAGAGTGAAGACAGAGGGGGAACAACATGATCAGGGAAAGGCAAAGTTACTGCAATGTTGGTTTCAATCCTGTCAGTCATGAGTGAGACCCATGACTTCCTCTCTCTAGGACTCAGTGGTTCTTATCTGTAAAGTGGAGGAATAGAAAGGCCCTTTAAAGTATTAACATTCTCTGACCTATCTGTAAAACACTTTCATTCATACTGATGGGAATCTTAACTACTTTGCCAAGAGGACATAATAATCATCAAGCTGAATGCACCAAATGACATTGCTTAAAACTATCTAAGCAAAAACTGAGAAAGTTACACAGGACAGACAAACCTCCTATAAGTGTAAGAACTCTTTAGCACATGTTTAGTGTGTCAGAGACAATGCTGTGTTCACACCATTCGTCTTCCTGGACATGCAGAAAGACTACATTTCCCAGCCTCCCTTGCAGTTAGTTTGGAACCATGGGACTGCATTTCCACCAACAGGAATGTAAGAAATCACTTCCAGGCCAAGGTTATCAAAGGCAGGTGCAAGCTACGTTCCCTCTCTTCTCATCCACATGGCTACAAGTGGAAAAACTCTGACATGGCAGAATTAAAAGATGGAAACCTCCAGGATCTCTGAATCACTGTTGGACAAGGGCCCCCAAGGAGAACCCCTGCCCTGCACCAGACTATGATACGGATGCCAACACACTGAGAGTTCAGGGTTTATTTGTTTCAGCAGCATTGTCTAGTGTTACACTGACTAACATCCTAAGGTTTGAGAGATCTAGCATATTGTTAATTGAAGCTAGATTTCAATTACATTGAGAACCTTGATTATCTATTTAAAAATAAAAACTCTCCTAAAAAACAAATAATCCACATTCCTTTTAACCACGTGTGGCACATTTGCAAAAAAAAAAAAAAAAAAACTGGCCACATATTAGGCCACAAAGAAGTCTCAACAAAATCCACTATACGATTGACACTGTCCAGACCACATTTTCCTGACCATAATGCAACAAAATTAGAACAGCAAGAAGATAGCTAAATACAAGCATACATTTGGAAATTAAAAATATCTTTTCATGAGTTAAAGGAGAAATCAGAATATAAATTACTAAATATTTACAACTGAATGAAAACAAAACTTTTTATATTTTTAAGTTCGATACATCGAGCTACTTGGCTTCTGCTTTCATCACATCATTGAGGAAAGCGGTGGTTGCTTATTGTACCCCTGCTTGTACTGCAGCCTGTAATGGATGAGAACCTCCCTGTTCCAGAGAGCTAAACACTGAACTAAATTGTGTTGTAACACAGCCCTGTGTTGGGGAATTGGGAGTGATCATGCAAACTCTTGCAAATTTGCACAGTGACAGAGGCAATTGTTTGGGCAGCTGTTCACTACATGAAAAGTCAATTGACCAAAAGTCAGTCACTGAGCTATCTCAATACTTTCATTTTATTTTCTTTTGGTAGCAGGTTGCAATTAAAGGAGAGAAAGAAAACAAAGTGGTAAGAGTGTAAGATAATGTACACCCATGTGTAAAAGAAAATGACAAGACTGGATGACTTGTCTTCTCTTGGTTAGCTCCTTGGGCTGCATGTCTCCCTCCTCAGAGAACCTCGTTTGCCTTTGTCCAGATTCGTTAGGGCAGATAATCCAGGCACCTGCTCCCCCATGATGGAAGCCAAAGATGTCCCTGAAGCCACCTCCAGCTGCACCCTTTCCTGCATTGCCCACATGGTCACAACTCAGCCAATTAAACTCCCTCTCAGAACTTTGGTCTTGAGCAAAGGGATTCGAGGGTGAAGGGACTGAAAGTCTGTCCTTCCAAAGTGGTATGTGAGCAAATGACTAAAGTTTACCTAGCCCTTCCAAGCACTTTTTTTCTTAATTTTTATTTATTTTTTTATTTTTTGAGACAGAGTCTCCGCTCTGTTGCCTAGGCTGGAGTGCAGTGGCATGATCTTGGTTCACTACAACTTCCACCTCCCGGGTTCAAGGGATTCTCTTGCCTCAGCCTCCCCAGTAGCTGAGATAACAGGCATATGCCACCATGTCTGGCTAATTTTTTTGTATTTTTAGTAGAGATGGGGTTTCACCATGTTGGCCAGGCTGGTCTCGAACTTCTGGCCTCAAGGAATCCACCTGCCTCGGCCTCCCAAAGTGCTGGGATTACACGTGTGAGCCACTGTGCCCGGCCCCAAGTACTTGTTACACATCAACTCATTTAAACTTCACAGTAATACTGAGATGAGTGATATCATCGCCATCTTACAGATCAGAAAACTGAGGCAGAAAGCTGTTAAAAGCCTTCCCTATGTAGCAGAGTCAAAGATATGAACCCAGGCCAACTCCTGCACCTAACCTCCACATTGCACTTCCATCAAGGTCCTCTGGAACTGCCTGACTCCTGTCTGCTGCAAGCCTACTTCTTCAGGAGAACCTTATTTCTACAAGTTCCCCAACAGCCTTCCAATAAAGTCTCTTTTGCTTCAAATACGCAGGTATTTTTCTATTGTCTACGTCCAAAAAACTTTCAATGATATATTAAGGGAGTATCAAACTGGGTATACTTGTAAATATGTGTGCTTGAAAGTGTAATTTGAAAGTGGAAGTAGAGACTTAGAGCTCCCCAACGGCTATGGGTTAGTACACGTATTAAGGTGATATGGGTTGGCTGTGTCCCTGCCCGAATCTCATCTTGTAGCTCCCACAATTCCCATGTGTCATGGGAAGGACTCGGCGGGAAGAACTGGATCATGGGGTGGGTCTTTCCCATGCTGTTCTCATGATAGTGAATAAGTCTCACGAGGTCTGACAGATTTATAAAGAGGAGTTCCTTTGCACAATTCATCTCTTACCCACCACCGTGTAAGAAGCCCCTTTGCTCTTCCTTCATCTTCTGCCATGATTGTGAGGCCTCCCCAGCTATGTGGAACCCATCCTGAAAATGCCACTAAACCTCCTTTTCTTTATAAATTACCCAGTCTCCAGTATGTCCTTATTAGCAGTGTGGGAACAGGCTAATAAATAGGGTGAATAACAAAAACAAGATGCTGTAAAAAATGACCCCAAAATTTCAGAGGCCTAACTTAATCGAGATCTGTTGATTGCTGATGTCATGGGTGGTATGCATGGGGGAGGGGCAGGGGACCTCTGCTCTGCTCCATGCAGTCATTTAGGGATCAATGCTTCTTCCAGGACAGGACTTCACCATCTTCAACACGTGGCTTCTGAGGCTGGTATGGAAGAATAAAGTGCAGAGGATCCTGGAGGAGAGATTTTTTTTTATGGTCAAGTTTAAAGGTAGCATTTATTGCTTCTCACTCATATTCCACTAGCCAAAATATAATCCCATGGCCCCAGACTGAACACAAGAGGACTGGGATGTATAATCTAGCTGATGGCCCAGGAGCAAAATGAAACAGATTTGGCACACTCGACCTCTTCCCACTACAGCAAGAAAATGTATTCAGTGTTCACCATATGCCCAACACAATATTAGGCACCATGCAGGAACTTTAAGCAAATCTCTGTATGTAAAAATTTATGATTTACTTGAAAAGACAGAATACACATTTCTGAAACACATGAGAATTACCCTAAACCAATAGAACATCCAAAATCATCTAGAGGAATAATAGAAGAAATCTCCATGAAACAAGAGATAACCTTTTCATGTATTGGTTTTAAAATATGTTTAAATGCTAATACAAAATTTCTCCCCAGGGTGAGGTGAAGCCGATATACTCATACATGGCTTATGATTATGTAAAATAATACAACTCTTACAGAAAGTCATCCTGGGCCATGTGCAGTGGCTCATGCCTGTAATCCCAGCACTTTGGGAGACCGAGGCAGACAGATCACTTGAGGTCAGAAGTTTGAGACCAGCCTGGCCAACATGGTAAAACCCCATCTCTACTAAAAATACCAAAATTATCCAGGCATGGTGGTGGGTGCCTCTCATTCCAGCTACTCAGGAGGCTGAGGCACAAGAATCGCTTGAACCCAGGAAGCAGAGGTTGCAGTGAGTGGAGATCATACCACTGCACTCCAGCTTCAGTGACCGAGCGAGAACTCTGTTTCAGTGACTCACCCCTCCAATCCCAGCACTTTGGGAGGCAGAGACGGGCTGATCACCTGAGGTCAGGAGATCAAGACCATCCTGGCTAACACGGTGAAACCCTGTCTCTAGTAAAAATACAGAAATTAGCCGGGCGTGGTGGCGGGTGCCTGTAGTCGCAGCTACTCGGGAGGCTGAGGCAGGAGAATGATGTGAACCTGGGAGGCGGAGCTTGCAGTGAGCCGAGATCGAGCCACTGCACTCCAGCCTGGGCGACAGAGCGAGACTCCGTCTCTAAAAAATAATAATAATAATAATGTTAGATAAAAAAGTATTGAAAAAATTTTCATTGCTAATGATTTAATTATCACATTAATCCTTGAAAATTGTTGTGATGCCCTGAATTTTAGTTTATTTTCTAGAATTTTTGTCATTAAAAGTTCTACAAGATAATAGCAAAGAAAATCTGCAGACTAGATTTTCTATGAAAAATTATATGAATCATTTTTTGTAGATGACAAGTGTTTCCTGAATTTATTTAATAGGTCACAGTTCAGTTCTAAATTAAATTTCACAGACCAAGTTTTAAAGTTGGCTTCTATAAAAGTAGGCAGTTAAAAAAAATTACCTTCATGTTACTTGCTGGACCTGGTAAGTAAAAATATTTATTACTGCATTATTTAAAATAGCAAAACATGGAAGCAATTTATATGTCCAACTATGGGGGAATGGTTGAATAAATAATGGCACATTCATTAAATTAAATCTAATGCAGTTATGAAAAGTCGTAAGTATGAAAACGAGGGAGAATATGGAAAAAATAAGTGTAGTGTTAAGCAAAAAAAGAACTGAGAATTATGAGTAGCCTTGGATTGTGATTACATCAGATAAACAACAACAAAATTATTTACAGTGAGATGGAAAGTCTTACTATCTTTCAAATATTTGTAATGGTTTCATATTACTTTTATTTTATAATTTTATTTTATTTTATTTTATTTTTATTTTATTTTATTTTATTTTGAGGTGGAGTCTTGTTCTGTCATCCAGGCTGGAGTGCAGAGGTATGATCTCGGCTCACTGCAACCTCTGCCTCCTGGGTTCAAGCAATTCTTATGCCTCAGCCTCCCAAGTAGCTGGGACTACAGGCACATGCCACCAAGCCCAGTTAATTTTTTGTATTTTTAGTAGAGACGGGGTTTCACCACGTTGGCCAGGCTGGTCTCAAACTTCTGACCTCAGGTGATCCACCCACCTCGGCCTCCCAAAGTGCTGGGATTACAGGCATGAGCCACCACACTGGCACCATATTACCTTTAAATAATGTTTTAGAATACAAGGTGGCATTGTTTTAACATATAAGTAAAGGAATCACCAGGATGCACTGGGTCAGTCCCTATAGATGAGCACCAGGATGACATGCACACACCCAAGTGTGAGGCTCCTGCTACACACTGTGTATGTGTGTGTGCGTAAAACCTTGAGGAAAATGCCATTTGCCTCATCCATTTTTCCAAAGATGGTTCAAAGACAGTATTTATCACTAAATTCCTCCAAAATCTTAAAACCACATGTGTACATTTGCACTTGTGAGTCACTGAAATCCAGTTTGAGATCATTAGCAACACTGGACAGGGTGACCCAGCCTGTCAAATCATGGGGACAGGTGGGGATGTTACAGGTGGAAATGGACTGACTCACACTCAGGCTGTCACAGCCTGGTCTCAGCCTGCAGGGCTCATGCTGAAAATGGTACAGGCAGGGGAGCCAGGGACTAGTGTCCAGATGAGACATCAGGCTCCATCACCCACTGGCTGAGTCACCCAGGCAGGAGAGCTCACCTGTCTCCCTGGGCCTCTATTTCTCCATCTGCACAGCAAGTATCACAGTCACTATGGTCAAAATGTGTCCTCTAGAATTCATGTGTTAGAAACAACCCCCAAGGCAACCATGTTAGGAGGTGGGGCCTAATGGGAGGTGTTGAGGTTGTGATGGCCCCACCCTCATGAATGGATTAATGCCATTATAAAAAGGGCTTGCAGAAGTGGGTTCACTCTCAGGTGCTTTTGTCCTCATGTCTTCCATCATGTGATGATGCAGCAAGAAGGCCCTTGCCAGACACTAGCACCTCAATCTTGGGCTTCCCAGTTTCCAGAAAAATTTCTGTCTATTATATATTACCCACTCTTAGGTCTTCGGTTATAGAAGCAAAAAATGGACTAAGACAACAGTCCTGCCTATGGGCTCCTTGAGAATTAAAGGGAATGCAGGAGGCCCACCTATCCTTGGATTGGATCCACACGTCCTGAACACATGGTAATTTCTACTGTGATGGTCTGGAGGGGTGTGACGAGTGGGTTGTTTTTCTTTTTCAAGTGTTCTGTGGTGCTTGTATACAGCTTTTCATGAAAATGTACAAGGCACAAGTCACCCATTTATCCCACTCTTTGACCTGGGGTAAATTCTGTACCCTCTCTCGGAGTCAGTGTTCTCATCTGTAGAATGGGAATGGTGGTGCGTCCCTCACAGGTTTATTGTAAGGCTAAATGAGCTAACTCATGTAGACATCTAGCACAGAGTCTGGCTCATTCTAAGTGCAAAATAAAGGCTGCTAGCTGTTGGTTTTTGCTAGGATCAAAATAATCAACTTCTACTCATTTCTATTCAGATGAATTGGCGCTTAGAAGCCAGCTTTCTACAAGATCGGGCTGGGTCAGGAAAAACAGTAAAAAGAGCAGCTAAATGCATTGAGTTCCTATGGCATGTCAGGCACTCCTATGAGTGCGCAGTGGCTCCCCCCGTCAAAGGATGGGGGAACAGAGGAACGGCCTTTGCCCAGCCCTGGCTGGGAGCTCTTGGATCAAGAATAACTGATACAGAGACATCTCACCCCTTTGCCCTGACCAGTGCCAAGAGGCCCATTGCCTATGAGACGATGACACCTATGACCCGGTTCACAGATCCAGAGCCAGTGAGGAGCTCTTGGAGCCAGATCAGGTGAAAACTAAACAGAGATGAGCAGGTGTTGGAGTAATTTTCACTGCAGGTCATAGAAACTGGCTGAAGGTAGCTCATGCCAGATGAAAAGGATGTTTACTGGATAAACATCAGAGTGTCTCATGAAACCTAAGAGTGACAGTAGGGTAACCAACCATCCCAGCTTGCCCAGGACTTTCTGTTTTATTCTTGCATTTTCGGAAGCCCCTCAGTCCCAGGCAGACTGAAGCTGTTGGCGGCCCTGGAATCAGGTGCCACAGAAGTGGGACCCCTGTGGGATTCTCACCACGTCTCTCCTCCCTGCTTCCCTTTGCATGCCTCTTCTCTTTTGCCCCCAAGCATCCACCCTGCCCAGCCTCCTCTCACATGCGGTGCAAGGTGGCAGCCCCAGGCTTTGAGCCTTTCCCTTTCCCGCAGGCACGGCCAAGACAGGCTGAGAATCTCTCACCCCTAACACCAGATTTCCAGAGGAGGGAAGCGGATCGGCCAAGCCAGGCCAGGTATCCACCCAGATCTTCATCCACTGTGGCCAAGAAGAGGAACTGGTGGGAACTGCAGCACCTATTACCTGCTGAACACTGCTCCAGAAAACATAAGAAATGCTACCAAAAAAAGGAAACAGAATAAATGGTGCCATAAATTGAATGTTTGTATCCCCATTCCATTTTTTTTTTTTTTTTTTTTGAAACGGAGTCACGCTCTGTCACCCAGGCTGGAGTGCACTGGCATGATCTCGGCTCACTGCAAGCTCTGCCTCCCAGGTTCATGCCATTCTCCTGCCTCAGCCTCCCAGGTGCCCGCCACCTATCCCCGCTAATTTTTTGTATATTTAGTAAAGATAGGGTTTCACCATGTTAGCCAGGATGGTCTTGATCTCCTGACCTCGTGATCCGCCCACCTCAGCCTCCCAAAGTGCTGGGACTACAGGCGTGAGCCACTGCGCCCGGCCCCCACTCCAATTTCATATGTTGAAATCCTAACCCCAAGGTGATGGTAGGAGGTGGAGCCTTTGCGAGGGGATTAGGTCATGAGGGTGGGGCCCTCATGAATGGGATTAGTGCACTTGTCAAAGGGACCTGAGAAAGCTGCCTTGCCCCTTTCACTACTTGAGAGCATGGTGAGAAGGCACCATCTGTGAACCAGGAAGCCAGCCCTCACCAGATACCAAATCAGCTGGTGCCTTGATATTAGAATTTCCAGCCTCTAGAACCATCAGCAATAATTTATTGTTTCAGCCAGTCAGTGTACAGTATTTTTGTCATAGCAGCCTAAACTGACCAAGACAGAGAGATACAGAAAGATGGGATGTGACAGTCAAGGACAGCCTTTCCAAGGAGGCATATGTTAGTTTCCTATGGCTGCTGTGACAATTATCACAAACTGGGTGGCTTAAACAACGCACATTTATTTCCTTGTAGTTCTGTAGGCTAGAAATCCAAGATG
The DNA here is from genome assembly GCF_049350105.2 of Macaca mulatta. NCBI lineage: Eukaryota > Metazoa > Chordata > Mammalia > Primates > Cercopithecidae > Macaca > Macaca mulatta. Next base: position 6,463,303 of record NC_133425.1, on the reverse strand, counting down.
GGCTAAAATCAAGAGGCAGGACTCTGCTCTGGGGAGAAGCCCTTTCCTTGCCTTTTACATCTTCTAGAGGCCACCCACATTCCTTGGCTCATGGTCCCTTCCTCCACCTTCAAGCCAGCAGTCATGGGTTGAGTCTTTCTCACATTGCATCTCTCTGATTCTGACTCCTCTGTCTCCCTCTTCCAACTTTCAAGCGTCCTGTGATTACACTGGGCCCACCAGAATAACCCTATTTCAAAGTCAGCTGATTAGCAACTTTAATCCATGTGCAATATGAGTTCTCTTTGCCAAGCACCATAACATAGCCACAGGTTCTAGAGATTAGGATGTGGACATCTTCAGGGGAGAAGGGCATTACATCACCTACTACAAGGTAATACTTGAACAGAGACCCTGGAACAAGCCTGCACTGTGAAGGCTGAGTCCAAATACACCTGCCACAGTCCATCTGTGCAAGAGGCAGGGAGGGGAGAGAGGGCACAGAGAACACAGATCATTCTGAGCAGGACGGGCTTCTCCAGAGGTGTCTCCATACAGCTCCATATGGCTTCTTGGCTATGACTGGAGGTGAAGTTAACATCTGCCTCTACAGCAAACAGCACATGTCTTATCGTATGCCAAGAGGCAAAGCGCAAACTCATTCTGGGGTCCAGTGTCCCAGATGTGGTTTCTAACTCCAGACCCTTCCTAGAAGCCACTGTCAGAGGGTTAGCCCTGTGCGGCACTCATGCCCTCAGACAGAGGTGTGCAGGAAGGAGCTGTGGGCAGTGGTTCTCCCAGGAGGGAGGTAAGGAAGTAGGGAGATGTGAATGTGATGGAGAGCAGTGGTTTAGAGGTATCTGTGATGATGTTTCTTAAGAAACCCAAAAAGATCTGAAGCAAATACTGCACAATTATGTTGCTAATTGGGAAGGTGGGGTCTTTTCTTATTTTCTGCTCATTAAAAAAAAAAAAATTTAAGAGATGGGGTCCTGCTTTGTTGCATAGGCTGGTCCTGAACTCCCCTGATCCTCAGGGGATCCTCCTGCCTTCACCTCTCAAAGTACGGGGATTACAGGCATGAGCCATAACACCCAGCCAGTCCTTTTCTATAGATTTGAAATATTGCACAATCAAAAAGAAACTAATAAATTATCAGGGAAACACTTACAGAACACCTAAACCTCCTTCAAGGCAACATCCGGTCTGATTTTGACATTACTGAAAAGCTAAAAGCGCACCCCACTGGGAACGCAGCTGAAAATGAGACTAAGAACTCCTCAAAGAAGAGGCTTCCACGGAGACACCTTATGCAGCCCCACCCGTCCTGCTGCAGGTACACCCAGTGCCCATGGCTCCCACATCTGGCCAAGAGTTAAACTCTAGAATAGAGGTGAAGTCTGGAGGGTCTGGTTTGATATGTGTTTTTAAATTCCATGACTCATGATACAACCAAAGGTTCTTCTCATATGAAGCACAAAAGGGAGATGAAATATGGACCCAGAAGGATGACAGCAGCTTCACTGTGCCCCACTGCAGGATGCCAGGCACACCCAGCTGCCCTGGAATAACGGCACCCTGAGGGAGGCCCTCTGCACACCTCCACCCACCCCTGTTTCATCCTGGGTTGCGGGGAGCATGCCTGAAGCCCCTATCCTTGTATCAACCCTGGAAATTAGCAGAGCCAATCTCTGATCCTTCCTGGACATCAGAAAAGCTCAAGAACCTTCCCCTCTGACATCTGAAACTCCAAAGTTCATCACAGATTTCAACCTGAATTTGGAATCTTTCAAGGCAAGTACTATCATTCCAGCCTTAAAACTAGTCATTAGCTTACTCAACAAATGGTTATTAAGCACCTACCATGTGCCGGGTGTGGCTTCATGCGCTCAGAATACAGCAGTGAGCCAAAAAGACAAAAATCACAGGTTTCATGGAGCCTATGGTATAGTTGGAGACAGAGGACAAACAAGGAAAACAAGGCAATATATTAAAACACGTCAGTCAGGCACAGTGGCTCACACCTGTAATCCTAACACTTTGGAGGCCAAGGCAGGAGCATTGAGTCCCAGGAGACTGAGACCAGCCTGGGCAACATAGCGAAACCCTATCTCTACAAAAGATTAGCCAGATGTAGTGGCACACATCTACAATCCCGGCCACTCAGGAGGCTGAGATGGGAGGATCACCTGAGCCCAGGAGGTCAAGGTTGCAGTGAGCTGTGACTGCAACACTGTGCTTCAATGATAGAATAAGACCCTGTCTCAAAAAAGTATATATACACATGTATTTCAATCTATATATTTAAATCTATTTTAAATACATATAAACATATTAACATATCATTATATAATGTGTTACTATATTGTTACAGCTAATTAATATACAGTAATGTGTATATATACATATATAACTGTACATTAACACATTACATATATATGTTAGTTGGTTATTAGTTACAACTGCTAAGCGGGGAAAGTAAAGCAAGGAAGGAAAACGAGGTGGGGGAGCGAGGGGTGGTTTACAGTCCCAGCTGGGTGGCCTTTAAAGGTGACACTGAAGAAGACCAGACTGGGTGCAGTGGCTCATGCCTGTAATCCCAGCACTTTGAGGGGCAGAAGTAGGAGGACCCCCTGAGGCCAGGCGTTTGAGATCAGCCTAGGCAATACAGCAAGACTCTGTCTCTACAAAATAAAAATAAAATAAATGAGTTGAGCGTGACAGTACATGCCTGTAGTCCCAGCTACTCAGGAGACCAAGATGGGAGGATCGCTTGAGCTTAGGAGTTTGAGGCTGCAGTGAGCTATGATTGTGCCACTGCACTCCAGCCTGGGCAACAGAGTGAGACCTTATCTCAGGGGAAAAAAAAAAAAAAGAGTGAGACGGGAACCACTGGTAGCATCTGAGCGCCCGAGTGACATACCCTGATTGCTGCGTGAAGAGGAAGCACAGAAGCAGGAAGCTGGCCAGAAGTGGCTCAATAATCCCTCACGGAGAGCTGAGGGTCAGAGCGGGGTGTAGCCAGGGGGCACCAGGCCGGGAGGACCACTGGGTTATGGAGGCTGGGTCATCACAGTAAAGCCCTCAGTAAACACTGGTGCAAACTGCAGCTAAGATGGGGGCTGAAGGGCGTTAGAATTTTTAGAGTGATGTTTACATTTTTGCTTTGTCCCTTCACATCCCTGTGCCCCCTTTTTCTCCATCTTGAAATGGAGCATAACATGAGCCACCCCTGGGTGATGGTCTGTGCACTCAGCTGCCCACTTCCCTAGGATGTGTTGTTAGATTCCACGACTTAAAAAGCAGGTGAGACTCAAAGAGGAGGAGTTAACTCTGGTGACCTTGACGAGGAGGGCAGCTTATCTTTCCAGGTGATACTGTCATCAATGCTGTACCCTCAGATTCAATAACAGAGAATAAATCCTTTATCAAGATATGAGTGTTGAAAAAATCACCACCTCCCCCAAAGAGCCCATCTTCCAAGAAAGCCCATCCCCACTTGGATCCTTTTTTATTACTCTCGGAAAGGTGGTGTGAAAATTTGATAAGGCAAGATATCAAACTTCTGGCGTGTCACAGAGAGGGCTCTCGCTTGCTGATAACGTGCAGATACGGCAAGTCGAAAAGTACTTTTTTATTGCTTTGGGGCTCTCAATTTGTACCAGAGTTCCACAACTGCTGGCTGAGTCAGCCCGTTCCTAACCACTCAACCTTCCAGAACATCATCTCCGCAAACCTGCAGTGCAGTGCTAATTTCTAAGATTATCCTCTGGGTAAAAACAAACTGTCTCCTGGTGGCAGGGTGGGGTGGGTCACTACCTCCACCAAGAAAAAAAAAAGAATGGTGGCAAACAGCAGGTGCTCAGGCTCTCCTGGGTGCAGGGTTGCTGTCCCCCAAGGAACACAAGTGTTCCAAATGCAACACTCTGGGAAGGATTCTTCTCTTTGTTCACTCCTGCCCCAGGAATGTCGTTCACAGATGCTGCCATGTTTAAAAATTTTAAGTCTCTCCCTTGGAACATAGGATGTCTGAGTTTTCTTCCTCAGTAGCCAAGGTACTGCAAAGAACCCATGGAGACGTAGATGAAACACGATACCCATGAGTTGGTTGTCGTCCTCACTGGAGCTGAATGATGGGTACACAGCATGCATCGAATGAGTCTCTGCTTTTCATATATTTGAATTTTTTTTCTTTTTTTTTTTTTGAGATGGAGTCTCACTCTGTTGCTCAGGCTGGAGTGCACTGGTGAAATCTAGGCTCACTGCAAGCTCCACCTCCCGGGTTCACACCATTCTTCTGCCTCAGCCTCCCAAGTAGGTGGGACTACAGGCGCCAACCACCACACTCAGATAATTTTTTGTATTTTTAGTAGAGACGGGGTTTCATCATGTTAGCCAGGATGGTCTCGATCTCCTGACCTCGTGATCCACCCGCCTCAGCCTCCCAAAGTGCTGGGATTGCAGGCATGAGCCACCACGCCCGCCCATATTTGAAATTTTCTATAATTAAAAAACATTTAGGCCGGGTGCAGTGGCTCACGCCTGTAATCCTAGCACTTTGGGAGTCCAAGGCAGGTGGATCACCTGGGGTCAGGAGTTCGAGACCAGCCTGACCAACGTGGTGTAATATATATATATAAAATATATATAATATATATACACACACACACACGCACACACACACACATATATATACACATATATATTTAACCATCCTCAGAGCAAGTTCGCAATAGCTAATAAAATGACAAGTGTGCATACCCTTGGACTCAGCAATTCCACTTCTTCAGATTCATCCTGCAGACACACCAGCAAAAGTGCCACATGAAGCATTGTTCCTACCACACTCATAAGAGCAAAAGGCTGGAAACAAGCTAAATGTTCAACAAGGGGGGATTGGCTAAGTAAACGATGGCACAGAGGAATCGCGTGTGTGCCGCTGATAAAAGGAAAAGGACACTCTATGGCCTGACATGGGACAACCTCCAAGGTAGATTGAAGTGGGCAGAATCCTGGTCCCCTAAAGATCTCTGTATTCCTGTGAATATGTCACCTTATGTTACAAAAGGGACTCTGCAGATGTGATCAAGTCAAGGGTGTTAAGATGAGGACATCACCCTTGATTATCCAGTTTAACCCAATGTAATCACAAGAGTCTCTAAAAAGGGAGAAGGATCAGAATCAGAGAGAGACTTGAAGATGTCACCCTACTGGCTTCAGAGAGAAGAGGCCATGAGTCAAGCAATGCAGGCAGCCTCCAGGACTGTAAAAGGCAAGGGAACATCTTGATGTCACAGTGAGACCTATTTTAGACTTCTGGCCTCCAGAACTGTGGGGAAAAAATTAATTTGCATTGTTTTAAGACATTACATTTGTAGTAACTTGTTATTGCAGGAATAAGAAACTGACACGTAATTAAAAAGAAAAAGCAGTATGCAAAAATCTTTATCAGCTGGGTGTGGTACTTCATGCCTATAATCCCAGCACTTTGGGAGGCTGAGACGGGAGGACTGATTGACCTCAGGAGGTTGAGGCTGTGGTGAACTGTTGTGTTAGTCTGTTCTCACAATGCAAATAAAGACCTACCAGAGACTGAGTCATTCATAAAGGATAGAGGTTTCACGGACTTACAGTTCCACATGGCTAGGGAGGCCTCACAATTGTAGCAGACGGTAAAAGAGAAGCAAAGACACGTCTTACATGGCGGCAGGCAAGACAGCTTGTGCAGGGGAACTCCCATTTATAAAACCATTAGATCTCCTGAGATGTATTCACTATCATGAGAACAGTATGGAGGAAACTGCCCCCATGATTCAGTTTCCACCTGGCCCCACCCTGGACACGTGGGAATTATTACAATTCAAGGTGAGATTGAGCCAAACTATATCAACTGTGATGGCATCACTGCACTCCAGCCTGGGTGACAGAGTGAGACTCTGTCTCAAATGATTTTTTCTTTTTTTCCTGAGACAGAGAGTCTCGCTCTGTCACCCAGGCTGGAGTACAATGGCGTAATCCTGGCTCACTGCAACTTCCACCTCCTGGGTTCAAGCAATTTTCCTGCCTCAGCCTCCTGAGTAGCTGGGATTACAGGTCCCCACCACCACTCTTGGCTATTTTTTGTATTTTTAGTAGAGACAGGGTTTCACCATATTGGCCAGGCTGGTCTCGAACTCCTGACCTCAGATGATCCACCCACCTCAGCCTCCCAAAGTGCTGGGATTACAGGCATGAGCCGCCATGCCCAGCCAAAAGTTTGTTTAAAAAGTGTTTATCATAAGCTATCATTTACAGGAGACGGATAGATATAAACACAGATATAGATGCTGCTACAGATACAGATGTAGATGTATGAATATACTCTGCAGAAGGAGACAAGAAACTGGCAACACTGGTGACCTGCAGAGACGAGAGCTGGCAGAGGGAGTAAAGGAGTGTAAGAATGTCTTTTCCAATGTGTACCTCTTCGCATCTTTTGATTTTTGCATCATGTGAATATTCTGGCTAGTGAAAACAGTAAAATTCCAATGACAATATTCCTTCCTCCATTACCATGACATACATATTTTCAAGACTCATAGGCCTTTGGCCAGACGTGTTAGCTTATGTGTGTAATCCTAGCACTTTGGGAGGTTGAGGCAGGTGGATCACTTGAGGTCAGGAGTTCAAGACCAGCCTGGCCAATATGGTTAAACCCTATCTCTACTAAAAATACAAAAAGACAAATTAGCTGGGCATGGTGGCAGACATCTGTAATCCCAGCTACTTGGGAGGCTGAGGCAGGAGAAGCACTTGAACTCAGGAGGCAGAGGTTATAGCGAGCCAAGGTCATGCCACTGCACTCTAGCCTGGGTCTCAGAGACAGATTCTGTCTCAAAAAAAAAAAAAACAAAAACAATGTATAGGTCTGGATGCAGGGGCTCATGCCTGTAATACCAGCACTCTGGGAGACCGAGGCAGGAGGATCACTTGAGTCCAGGTGTTCAAGATCAACCTGAACAACAAAGCAAGACCCTCAACTCTACAAAAATCAAAAAATAACCAGGTGTAGGCCAGGTGCGGTGGCTCACACCTGTAATCCCAGTACTTTGGTAGGCCAAAGAGGGTGGATCACCTGAGGTCAGGAGTTCGAGACCAGTTTGGCCAACATGGTGAAACCCCATCTCTACTAAAAATACAAAACTTATCCGGGCGTGGTGGTGTGTGCCTGTAATCCCAGCTACCCAGGAGGCTGAGGCAGGAGAATTTGGCAGCTGAAACCCAGGAGGTGGAGGTTGTAGTGAGCCAAGATCACACCATTGCACTCTGGCCTGGGCAACAAGAGCGAAACTCCATCTCAATAAATAAATAAATAGCCAGGTGTGGTGGCATGCACCTGGGGTCCTAGCTACTCAGGACACTGAGGCAGGAGGATCGCTTGAGCTCAGGAGGTCAAGGTTAGAGCAAGCTGTGTTCATACCACTGCACTCCAGCCTGGAGGACACAGCATGACCCTGTCTCAAAAAATTAATTAATTAATTAATTAAAATAAAATGTCTAAACTGGAGTAGCATGGAAATAGAGTTGTCAATACGACTGCTCTCCAGTGGTTGGGCTCCTGGGAAACTTGGGGCACCTGGGAAGGAGAAACAAAAATTGTCTAGAAAACCTTCCTGGATTTCACTAGCTACGTGGCGTTCACCAACCCAAAGGGCTTCAGCCAGTGCCCCCTTTCAAGGCAGACTCAGAGGGGAAGCTTCTCCCCATCAATATGGAAGCCTCTCTAGTCCTCTCTGGATTCCACCCCCTCACCCAGCACATCCCAAAACGGCAGGAGGAACAGGTTCCAACGCAGCCTCATTCTGAAGCCTGGTCTGTCCTGTAATTCTCCAAATAGGCCAGGGCTAGACTCTTCAACAGTCCTTCCTCTACCAAAAAAAACCTCTCAATTATTCCATTTTATGTATCGCCTAAGGAAGCAGAAAGAGGACTAGAACAGCCCCAGGCAAAAATGCTCCCAGACCTAAAGTGATTAGCTTTATGCAAGCCATTATGCAAATTTATGGCCATTTCAAAGCTATTCAGCCTTGAGGAGACCAAGCAGAGAATGGAGAGTAGAATTCAAAAGTTTTTGATTATCCAAGTTCACTCAGATTCTAATTTGAATATTAAAACTCACAGTGATTACTATGTGGCCCGTATACCATCAGACCTTTTAAAGCTTTAGTTACACTTTGCCCAAAATCAGGGATGTAAAGAATTCAAAACACCGGCAGGAGGAACAAAGGTTGATCTCAGTGTCATCAGTCCAGGGAAGCGTTTTCTTTTCTCACCTTTGAACGCAGAGCACAGCATCAGCCAGGTCTCACCACTTATCTCCAGGATAACCAGGTGAAGGAGCCCAGACCCACCTGAGCTCAAAGGGGGTGAACCAGGGTCCACATCCAGGCCACTGAGAACTAGTGAAACGGCTGTGGGACAGGATGAGGTTTCTCTTTAAATAGCCTGATCGATTCTTTATTTTTTAATTCATAGTACCCCCTCCACCCCTTTTTCCTTTTTCTCTTCCTTTCTGGTTTTGTTATATGCCTAGACACGCCACAGTACCAGGCGTTATCAGTACCAGCTCACATTCCTTTCCTTATTTGGAAAGAAGACTAGCTCTCTAGCTCATTGCAGCCACCCCTTCCCTTTCCCTCTCTCCCTTGCGTGCCCACCTTATCTAAAAAAGTTTAAATGTTCAGCCAACCGGGATTAGTTTAGACTGTACAACCCGACCCCGGCCAGTGGGGAAAGGGTACGGGGCAGGACTTGCGTCAGGAATAAAGGCTTTCGTGCCTCTTTGTTCAGGTGTGCTCTCATTGCGACTGGCCAAGGAGAAGCATCCATTTGCGCAGAAAATCCCTTTGCTAAAAAATCCTTTGAGTGTTCAAATTTCCTTAGGATTTTGAACATTATTACCAACACCACTATTACAGAAGTTTAGAAATTATTTAGGCAGATAGTAAGGGTAACAAAGTCCTTGGTAACGTTTCCCTTTTAATAAAAAGCAGTCCTAAAATCATTTTCTTTTTTCTCTTTTTTCTTTTTCCGTTTTTTTTTGTTTGTTTGTTTGTTTGTTTGTTTTGTTTGTTTTGTTTTTGAGACAGAGTCTCCCTCTGTCGCCCAGGCTGGAGTGCAGTGGCACAATCTCGGCTCACTGCAACCTCTGCCCCCCGGGTTCAAGTCATTCTCCTGCCTCAGCCTCACGTCTGGCTAATTTTTGTATTTTTAGTAGAGTCGGTTTCACCATGTTGGCGGCTAGTCTCGCACTCTTGACCTCAGGTGATCCATCCGCCTTGGCCTCCCAAAATGCTGGGATTACCGGTGTGAGCCACCGCGCTCGGCCCCAAAATCATTTTCTTTTCTAACAAAGAGCAGCCTGTAAAATCAGGCTACAGACATAGAAAGGCAAGCTAGAAGCTTGTGCGGGTGAATGCCGGCAGTTGTGCCAACAGGGAAGAGGTTACCTGCGGACTAGGCATGTTCAAAATGGCGGCTCCATTTTCCCTTTTCTTTGTAAACCACGTGTACACAGTAAGGAGCAGGCAACATGGCTGTGGCCCGGCAAAGACCCCATCTGCATAACAGAAGATCAGGGTGAGGCGGCCAGCTTCCTCAAGTGCTATGCAAATATCACATCTGGTCCAACCAATCTTTGGGCCCTATGTAAATGAGACACCGCCTCCTCCAACCGGTCTATAAAAACCGTGCCCTGCACCACAAAACCGGAAGTCCCGCTAGGACGCCCCCTCTCTCTTGCAGGAGATAGGGCTATTCTCCTTTCTTTTTCTTTTCTTTTTTTTTATTTTTATTTTTTGAGATGGAGACGTGCTCTGTTGCCCAAACTGGAGTGGAATGGCACGACCTCGGCTCACTGCAACCTCCACCTCCCAGGTTCAAGCAACTCTTCTGCCTCAGCCTCACAAATAGCTGGGACTACAGGCACGCGCCACCACACCCAGCTAATTTTTGTATCTTTAGTAGACATGGGGTTTCACCATGTTGGCCAAGATGGTCTTGATCTCTTGACCTCGTGATCAACCCGCCTCGGCCTCCCAAAGTGATGGGATTACAGGCATGAGCCACTGCCCGGCCTCTCTCTCTTTTGCCTATTAAACCTTCTCTCCTCTGCCAGTCGTGGTGGCTCATGCCTGTAATCCTAGCACTCTGGGAGGCTGAGGCAGATGGATCACCTGAGGTCAGAAGTTCAAGACCAGCCCAGCCAACATGGCGAAATCCTGTCTCTACTAAAAATACAAAAATTAGCCAGGCGTGGTGACCTGCGCCTGTAGTCCCAGCTACCTGAGAGGCTGAGGCAGGAGAATTCCTTGAACCCGAGAAGCGGAAGTTGCAGTGAGTGGAGATTGCACCACTGCACTCCAGCATGGGCGACACAGCGAGATTCAGCTTAAAAACAAAACAAAACAAAAACCCATCCAGCCCTAAACCCACTTCTCATGTGTCCGTGTACTCGGTTTCTGTGACATAAGACAACGTACCTTGAAAATTTGCCCTGGGCAAGGACACACTTCAAAACCACCTTTTCAAAAATTATAACTGAGGAAATTATGACAGTTAAAGAGATCAGACCTGACTGACCTCATCTTGCTTCTAACCTTTAAGCTGTCCTTCTTCAGTTCTGGGTATAGGAAAGAATTCAATTTATAGTTTGACTCTGAAACAAAATTGATAATAGCCCTTTCCTGAAAAGACCCCCTTCTTCCCTGGGGCCGAGTCTGCCTTTGCAGGACTAACAAATTTGCTATAAGATTAGAAATTACAGTTTAGGGTCATGCAGCCTTTGCCTCCAAGAGTCTGAACCAGATTGCTCCTGGCCATAATATCACTATTGTAAAAACTAAAATCAGTGCTTGAGATATTTTGCAGACCCTGCACAGGATGGATCAGCTGATAGCACCCAGACAGGTAATCTGGATCAAACAGTTCTGTCATCGTGCCCAGGAACAAAAGACAGCATGAAAACCTCACTTCAGTCTCCTATGATTCCATCTCCAACCTGACCAATCAGCACTCCCCACTTCCCAAGCCTTTACCGGCCAAATGATCTTTAAAAACTTTGATCTTCAAATACTTGGGGAGACTGATTTGAATAATAATAAAACCCCAGTCTCCTGCACAACTGGCTCTGAATGAATTACTCTTTCACCATTGCAACTCCCATCTTGATAAATCGGCTCTGTCTAAGCAGCAGGCAAGGTAAACCCATTGGGAGGTTACATTAGGACTCAGGAAAGCACTTGCTGAGCTCTCGCTATCGGCTAGACACACTTCAAAATATGTTGCGTGTGTTAACTAATTTACTCCTCAGAGCCACCCTTCGAGAGAGATACTATTACGGTCAACCACAGATGACAAATTGGGAAACCAAGGCACAACTAATGAGAGGCAGATAAGGGATTCCATCCAGCAATTCGATCACATTGTCACACCCACGTGGGATCAGTGTGTGATCCTGTGGGATCACTATGCTTTCCCCTCTAAAGCATAGAAAACTGGAAATTTCGGATTTCTTAGGAAGGACATAGACAAGGAGGTCCATGAATGAGCAAGCACCTGGACAGGTTGGGATCCAGAGCCTGGGCACTGGGGGTAGCAGACAGCCTGGGTTTGACCTTGGACTGGACCGTGGTCCTTGTGTCATTATGGATGAGAGACTCTAAAAATTATTGGGGTTTGTTATTGCTGTTGTTGTTGGGTTTTTTTGTTTGTTTTGGTTTTTTGTTTTTGTTTTTGAGATGGAGTCTTACTCTGTCGCACAGGCTGGAGTGTAGTCGTATGATCTCAGCTCACTGCAACCTCCACCTCCTCGGTTCAAGTGATTCTCCTGTCTCAGCCTCCTGAGTAGCTGGGATTACAGGCATGCGTCACCACAGCCGGCTAATTTTTGTATTTTTAGTACAGACAGGGTTTCGCCATGTTGTCCAGGCTGGTCTCGAACTCCTGACCTCAGGTGATCCACCCGCCTTGGCCTCCCAAAGTGCTAGGATTACAGACGTGAGTCACTACACCTGGCCCCCAAAATCCTTTTTTTTCTAACAAAGAGCTGCCTGTCAAATCAACCTGCAGACATAGAAAGGCAAGTTATGTCAAATCACCATGCCTGGCTAATTTTTGTACTTTTAGTAGAGACAGGATTTCGCTGTGTTGGCCAGGCTGGTCTTGAACTCCTAACCTCAGGCGATCCGACTGCCTTGGCCTCCCAAAGTGGTGGGATTACAGGCGTGAGCCACTGCACCCGGCCTATATTATTTTTAAGATAGGACTCACATGCCATGCCGTACCATTTGTCTTCCTAAGTATACAGCTCGGTGGTTTTTAGTGTATTCACCAAGTTGCACAACTGTCACTGCTATCTAATTTCAGAATATTTCTTTAACCCCAAAAAAGAAATCCCATCCCCATTAGCAGTCACTTTCTAATCCTTCCCCCAAGTCTCAAACAACCACTGATCTACTTTCTGTCTCTATGGATTTGCTTATCTTTCACAATAATGGAATCATACAATATGTCACCTTTCGTCCCTGCCTTCTTTCTTGAAGATCTTGTCTTTTAAAGATTCATCCATGTTGTAGCATGTGTCAGTATAGTTGTCCTTTGGTATCCACGGGGGGATTGGTTCAAGGACCCTCCTCAGATCAAAAATCACTGCTCTCAAATCCCGGATATTAAATGTCACAGTATTTGTATACAACCTACAAACATCCTGTATACTTTAAATCTCTAGATTACTTAGAATACCTAATATAATAGAAGTATTATGTAAATAGTTGTTACACTGTATTGTTTAGGGATTAATGACGAGAAACACAAGTATGTACATGTTCAATACAGGTGCAAACAATTTTTTTCTGAATATTTTCAGTCCAAGGTTGGTTGAATCCAAGCATGCAGAACCCATGAATATGTAGGGCTGGCTGTCCTTCATTCCTTTTTATGGCCAAATAATATTCCATTGTATGAATAGGCCACATTTTATTTGTCCATTTGTCAGCTGATGAACATTTTGAGGTGTCTCTACTTTGGGCTATTATGAATAATGCTGCTATAAACATGGGTGTGCACGTTTTTCTGTGGATGTAAGTTTTCACTTCTCTTGGACTTACAGCTAGGAGTGAAATTATGGGTCATATGATAACTCCATGGCTAACTTTTTCTTTTTCTTTTTTTTTTTGAGACAGAGTCTTGCTCAGTCACCCAGGCTGGAGTGCAACGGCACAATCTTGGTTCACTACAACCTCCACCTCCCCAGTTCAAGGTATTCTCCAGCCTCATCCTCCTGAGTAGCTGGGATTACAGGTGCCCACCACCACGCCTGGCTAATTTTTGTATTTTTAGTTGAGACAGGATTTCACCATGTTGACCAGGCTGATCTCAAATTCCTGACCCCAAGTGATCCACCCACCTTGGCCTCCCAAAGTGCTGGGATTACAGGTGTGAGCCACCGCGCCCAACCATATGGCTAACTTTTTGAGGAACTGCAGGACTGTTTTCCATAGGGGCTGCACTATTTTACATTCCCACCAGCAGTGCATAAGCGTTCTGATTTCTCGACACTATCGCCAACACTTGTTATTGTCTGTGTTTTGACTACAGTCATCCTCATGGGCATGAAATAGTACTTTTTTTAAGAATATTCACAAGTTGTGTAACCATTACCCCTATCTAATTCCAGAATATTTACTCCCCCCACAAATAAACCCCATGTCTATTTTAGTCACTCCCCATCCACCCTTTCTGCATCCCCTGGAAACTGCTGACCTACCTTGGGATGGACGAGATCCTTTTTTTTTTTTTTTTTTGAGACTAAGTTTTGCTCTTGGTGCCAAGGCTGAAGTACAATGGCGCAATCTTGGCTCATCACAATCTCCGCCTCCTGGGTTCAAGCGATTCTCCTGCCTCAGCCTCCCGAGTAGCTGGGATTACAGGCAGGTGCCACCATGCCCAGCTAATTTTTTTTGTATTTTAGTAGACAGGGGGTTTCTCCATGTTGGTCGGGCTAGTCTTGAACTTCCGACCTCAGGTGACCTGCCCGCCTCGGCCTCCCAAAGTGCTGGGATTACAGGCGTGAGCCACCGCGCCTGGCTGGGATGGACAAGATTCTTATCTTACCTTCCTCGCCTGCAGAGAGGAGCTGATAGTAGTGCCTGCCTCACTGGGTTGGGTGAGAACGAGATGAGATCATGTCTATAAACTTGCAGTGGCACACACTATGCATATATGTATTTCCATATGTATGTGCTATGTTTGTATGAGACACACTGGTACACACTAGGTACTCAGATCTAAATTTAGGCAGGGGGCTTATAGGCACCCCTCCTCTCTACTCCTCATCCTCAGAGTTGCATCAAGAGAGACCCCAGCTCCCCAGCCGTACCTGAAATATGGGAGCATGAACCCTGAAAATTTGAGACTCAGTTAATTTAGAAAGTTTATTTTGCCAAGGTTGAGGATACGCACTGGAGACACAGCCTCAGGAGGCCCTGATAACATGGGCCCAAGGTAGTCAGAGCACAGCTTGGTTTTATACATTTTAGGGAGACATGAGACATCCATTGACATATGTAAACTGAACATTGGTTCGGTCCAGAAAGACAAGACAACTCGAAGCAGAAAAATGGGACAACTCAAAGGAGGGTGAGGGGCTTCCAAGTCACAGGTAGGTGAGAGATTGCATTCTTTTGAATTTCTGATGAGCCTCTCCAAAGGAGGCAATCAGGTGTGCATTTATCTCAGTGAGCAGAGAGATGACTTTGAATAGAATGGGAGGCAGTTTGGCCCTTCGCAGTTCCCAGCTTGACTTTTCCCTTTAGTTTAGTGATTTGAGGGGCCCAATATATTTTCCTTTCATAGGAGATCGGTCTAAACTCTCTCTCCTTTCCCAAATAAATGACAATTTTTTTTTTTTTTTTTTTTTGAGGAGTTTCGCTTGGTTGCCCAGGCTGGAATGGTGCAATGGCACGATCTTGGCTCACTGCAACCTCCACCTCTTGGGTTCAAGTGATTCTCCTGCCTCAGCCCCCTGAGTAGCTGGGACTATAGGTGCGTGCCACTCTGCCCAGCTAATTTTTGTATTTTTAGTACAGATGGGGTTTCTCCATGTTGGCCAGGCTGGTCTCAAACTCCTGACCTCAAGTGATCCACCTGCCTCGGCCTCTCAAACTGCTGGGATTACAGGTGTGAGCCACCGCGCCTGGCCTAAGCAACGATTTTTAAAGGAATTCTGTGGGTGAGTAAAAACTCCACTTCAATCCCACATCCAGCAAAGAGCTTGGATGGAGCAGCCTCCAACAAGTCTGATCATGCCACTGCCTTTCTTAAGAGCCTTTGGTGGCTCCCTGTTCTCCAAAGATGAAAAATGTTTGCATGATTCTCCACCATCTGGCTTCGGCCTATTTGTACCATTGTTAGAGTAACTGCAGTTAGTCTGGAGAAAGTCCTTTCGGCCGGGCGCGGTGGCTCCAGCCTGTAATCCCAGCACTTTGGGAGGCCGAGGCGGGTGGATCACGAGGTAAGGAGATCGAGACTATCCTTGCTAACATGGTGAAACCCCGTCTCTACTAAAAATATAAAAAACTAGCCGGGCGTGGTGGCGGGCGCCTGTAGTCTCAGCTACTTGGGAGGCTGAGGCGGGAGAATGGCGTGAACCCGGGAGGCGGAGCTTGCAGGGAGCCGAGATCACGCCACTGCACTCCAGCCTGGGAGACACAGCGAGACTCCGTCTCAAAAAAAAAGAAAAAAAGAAAGTCCTTTCAACTCAGACAGACCTCACTCCTCTCATTGACTGTGTGACCTTGGCAAATGTTCACCTCTCTGAGCCTGAAGATCCTTGTCTGTAAAGTAGGGGCAATCATGGCTCCCTGCAGGGTTGCTGTGGTTATTACCTGGGAATGTAACTGAAGAGCACCCAGCATAGCTTCTTGAAATATGCTGGACCAGCAGTCAATAGACTTTTGCATAAAGGCAGGTGCAATGGACTAAATAATTGTATTCTCCCAAGATTCATTCATTAAAATCTTGACCTCCCGTGTGATGGTATTCAAAAGTGCGGCTTTCAAGAGACAATTTGGTCATAAGGGAGGTGTTCTCATGAATGGGATTAGTACCCCTATAAAAGAGACCCCAAAGAGCTTTCTCCTCCTCTTCCCACCATGTGAGGATATGATGAGAAGATGGCGGTTTGTGACCCAGAAGACGACCATCTCCAGAACACAACCATGATCTCAAACTTTCAGCCTCCAGAACTGTGAGAAACACATTTCTGTTGTTCGTAAGCTCCCCTGTCTACAGTACTTTATTATAGCAGCTCAAACGGACTAAGATAGCCAAATAGTAAATGTTTTGGGCTTTGTGAGCCATAGGGTCTCTGTCACAATTACTCAACACTGTCATTAAAAAGCAACCACAGGTGTGCCAGGCTCAGTGGCTCACGCCTGTAATCCCAGCACTTTGGGAGGCTGAGGTGGGCAGATCACCTGAGGTCAGGAGTTTGAGACCAGCCTGGACAACATGGCAAAACCCCGCCTCTACTAAAAATACAAAAACTAGCTGGGTGTGGTGGCGCTCGCCTGTAGTCTCAGCTACTGAGGAGACTGAAGCAGGAGAATCACTTGAATCCAGGAGGCGGAGATTGCAGTGAGCTGAGATTGCTCCATCGCACGATAGCCTGAACAAAAAGAGCACATATAAAGGAATGTGCATGGTTGTGTTCCAATAAAACTTTATGTATAAAAACAGGTAGTGAGCCAGATTTGGCCGGTGGGCTTATTCCCAAGCCACACAGACTCCTTGTGGCTCCCCTGCAGACAACCTTGCACCCCCACACCTCCAGGCTAGTGTATAGCTACCATGACTTGAGTCTATAGCTAGACTCAAGCTAGTCTATTCTCCCAGAACTGCCAGCACGAACATCCTGCCTCATTTGTGAAGACTGGCCTGACTTCCCCAGGCTCTGCAGGCTCCCACAGCCTGCAGCTGTATCAGTTCATGTCTACACCATCTCATGGTGAGTGGTTTTGATACCAGTGGGCTGTGGAAGGTCCCAAACATGCCGGTGTCCAGGTTCTTACCACCATTGTGAGAAGGAATTCAAGGATGAGTCAGAAAATAGTGAAAGTACAGAGATTTATTACAAAGCAAAAAGTACACACTCCAGATAGAGGAGAGCAGGTGCACTCAAGAGAGATGTGCCATGAGGTTTGGGGTTCTCATCTTTAGGGGTTTATTTAACCCATGGGTGGGATATTCATGGAAATTCCTGGAAAGAAATGGAGATTTCTTGAAACTGTAGTGCCACCCATTTTTATACCACATATGGGCGTTCTCGGAACTGTCATGGTGCTGGTGGGCGTGTGCTTTAGGATGTTAATGCGTGCATCATGAGGTCCCAGGTAAAACCTAGGCCGAATCCAACACCATGTTGGGTCCATTTGGTCTCAGCCAGCTTGGCCCACAACCTGGTTTTCAGGGTTTTAGCCCATAGCCTCTAGTCATGTGAAACTGCTGCCTGGAATTTTCTATTCTCCTGCAACCTCCCTGTAGTATTCCTGTCTCATTTTACCATCTTCTCTTCCAAACTGGACAGGGGACCCCTAGATCCTCTGTGTCCCCAGGGCCTGGCACCATACCTACACATCCAGGTGATTAATCAATGTTTATGGAAAAAAGTCAACAGTAATCTGGCACAGGCAACACAAGGAAGGAATCTCATCTGGGATATTGATCAAAGATGCCAGGGACAGAGGAGTTCCCACTGGATGATTTCAGTTATGTGGTGCTCAAGATTACACAAGAGCCATCAGTGAAGATAGAAACCAGAACAGTTAGTGACTTCGGGTGGGAAAGGAGCTGTCATGGGGAAGGGGCCCAAGGGAGCTGTCCAGCTTCTGAAAGGTTCCACGTGTGCATCTCAGCACTGGTTACATGGGCGTATTCACACAGGTAACAAAGTACTACAAGAGAGGTGGCTTAAGCCAACAGACATTTACGATCTCACAGTTCTAGAAGCTAAAAGTCTGAAGTCAAGGCATTGGCAAAGGCATGCTGACTCAGAGGGCTCTAGGGGAGAAGTTCTTCCTGGCGTCTTCTAGCTTCTGGTGATGATGTCCAGCAACCTTTAGGGTTTCTGGACTTGTAAATGAGTGACCTCTATCTCTGCCTTCATCTTCACAGCGCATTCTCCCTGTGCATGTGACTGTGTCCTACTCTCCTCTTCGTATAAGGACACCAGTTTTGCTAAGCCAGGGGCCCACCCTAATCCAGTATGATCTCATTTTTCTTTTCTTTTTTCATTTTTTTTTTCTTTTTTAGAGACATGGTCTTGCTCTGTCATCCAGACTGGAGTGCAGTGGCAAGATCATAGCTCATTGCAGCCTCAAACTCCTGGGCTCAAGTGATCCTCCTGCTTCAGCCTCTCAAGTAGCTGGGACTACAGATGTGCATCACCACACCTGGCTAATTTTTTGTAGAGATGGGGTCTCACTTTGTTGCCCAGGCTGGTCTCAGGTGATCATCCTGACTTAGCCTCCCAAAGTGCTGGGATTACAGACGTGAGCCACCAAGCCTGGATGACCTCATCTTAACTAATTATGTCTGCAATTATCCTATTTTGGAATAAGTCACATTCTGAAGCACTGGGTTAGGACTTCAACATGTTTTGGGGGGACAAATTCCACCCACAACAACAGGTGTATACAGAGGTTAAAAAAAAAAATCAAATTGCACCTTTAAGATGAATATATTTTACTGAATAAAGGTTATACCTGAAACAAAAAATAAAACAAAATGGGAGGAAAAGATAAATAAGCAATAACCACCAAGTTCCTCCTCTTTTCAGCTTCTAAAAGACAGAGCCAGAAATAATTCCCCCCAACTTATTGAAGCAGTATAATGCATTAAAAATTTTTTTCTCTCCCTTGTGGCATTAGATACACACTCCTTCCCTCACAAAATCTGCCAGGGCTCCTGGGATCTGCTCTTTCCAGGGGTTGGGGAGAGGCTGGTGGTGAAGCAGCCATGATTTTCGGAGCAAAGCCGCCTCTAAATTAGCAGGACCGGCCAGCTGCTCATTCCCCACCCCCACGTGCTGCTCTTGGCAGACGAGAAGGAATTTTTAAAGACTGATTACACATTCTTTTTTATTGGTGCCATGTTTGTAGTATTTGTTGGCCCCAGCTGGTGCCCCAGTAGGTGATATAAAAAGACATATGAATAATGTATACAACAGCCCAAGAGTCATCAGAGAACCTCACTGCCAAAACAGGGATGGCGCAGCGGGCCGAGATAGTGGATTACAGGGGGAAGGGAAAGAAATGCACATTCCTGCCCAGTTTTGCCTGAAAACTGTAAGCTACAGTCAGCTTGAAGATCAGCAAGTGGGATCTTCACACCACCCTAGAGAAAGCTCCCAACAAGCATATATGGGGTTTTCAAACATAGCCATCCCACATCCAGAAAGTCCAACCTACCAGAGTATAGACATGGATGTACAAATAGTTACGGACCAGGTTGTTCATTTCAGCATTGCTGTAATTGTGCAGTGGGGACTGGGACTGGGGAGGGATAAAGGATTTAATAGGGTTTCTCTAGAAAAGTCTCTCATGGGGCACAAGCCCTCCAAACAAATGCTGCCTCGAAATGAGACTGTCCCTGGCATTAGTTGATGCACTTAGGTCTTGAATGATAAACGAGATAATGAGACTTGGCAGTGCAAGGGTTTGAATGTAATGAAATGGAAGAGCATAATGGATCATTTGGGATGGACGGGGGAGAGTTGGAGGGCTATTTGTCCATGGGTGATTGAAGCCCCTTCCTCCTGAGCTCTTTCATTCCCTCTCACCGGCCTGTACAGAGGCTGAACAAAAGAGATGCTTGTTTTCCCAGCCTCCCTTGCAGCTAGGGGTGGCCATGTGACCCAGTCTTGACCAGTGAGACACAGAGGAAGGACTCCTGGGAACTTCTGGGAAATATGTCTCCTTCCTCATAGGAATCTCTCTCTCTCTCTCTCTCTCTCTCTCTCTCTCTCTCACACACACACACACACACACACACACACACACACACACACGCACACACAAACACCACCACAACCAATGACAACAAACACCCTGGCCATCTCCAGACGCCTTTGGCTAGAGATGGGTAATGATTCGCTGCTTAGATCTCAGCAGCCATTTTGCAACCATGAAGGAAAAACCAAGAGAATTGTAGAGTCCACAACCCAGAGCCCTGATCCCATGCAGTTACTGAACCAACCCCAGAAACACCACCCGCTCTTCAGGCTTCCTGTGGACCATCCCATTCTTCACCCACTGAGAGTTGTGTTCCCAGTCACTTACAGATGAATGTGCTGTAACTTCTCCATGGCCTACATGGTGACTGCCTGGCTGCCACAGCTACACACATTCAGCCTCAGAAAAAGAAAGGAAGCCCTGGCCTTTTGCCTGGGGCAACTGGAAGTACCAGGACGCTCCCAGTGTGGGTTGAATAGTGTCCTCCAAAAATCTATGTCCACCTCTAGCCTCGGAATGTGGCCTTATTTGAAAACAGGGTCTTTGTAAATGTAATTAGTTAAGGATGGAGATGGGATCATGCTGGATTAGGTGGGTCCTAAGTCCAATGACGAGTATCCTTGTAAGAGACAGAAAGGCAACCACAGAGACACAGGGCAGAAAGCCACGTCAAGGTGGAGGCAGAGGTTGGCATCATACTGCCACAAGTCAAGGAATGCCAGGAGCTGGAATGGGCAAGGAAGCCTCCTCCCCTAGAGCCATCAGGGGGTGTATAACCTCACCAACATCTTGACTTCAGACTCCTTGTCTCCAAAACAATGAGAATGTATTTCTATTGTTTTAAGCCATCAAGTTGTGATCATTGTCACAACACCCCTAGGAAATGAAGTCATCATTCCAGCCTGTTCTGTGGCCCTTAGGCTTGCTGAAACCCTCCTATAAAACAACTGTGCCTCCCTGACCAGACAGTCTGACTTGCCCTCCTTCTGGGGCCTCTCGGGCTGCGGAGATGACCACCCTACCCCAACCCATGGACAGCAAATCCCATCCCCCTCCTGCCTGGTCCAGAGACCCATCCCTTTCTTCCCACTGGGACTAGAAGTGACAGACAGCGGCAATGAAGCAGGCTTTCATTTCACTCAAGTCTAGAGAGTTGGTGTCCTCAGTACAAAGGTCTCCTTGAGGGAGAAAAAAAAATCTTCAATTTAGTTCTGCCTTTACAGTTAGGAAGTGCCATCTTTACCCATATATATATATACACATATATATATGTGTGTGTGTGTGTATATATATACACATATATATGTGTGTGTGTGTCTGTGTGTGTGTGTATATATATACATATATATATACATATATATATTTTTTTTTTTTTTGAGACAGAGTCTCGCTCTGTCACCCAGGCTGGAGTGCAGTGGCGCGATCTCCGCTCACTGCAAGCTCCATTGCCTCCCGGGTTCACGCCATTCTCCTGCCTCAGTCTCCCGAGTAGCTGGGACTACAGGCACCCGCCACCATGCCTGGCTAATTTTTTTGTATTTTTAGTAGAGACGGGGTTTCACTGTGTTGGCCAGGATGGTCTCGATCTCCTGACCTTGTGATCTGCCTGCCTCGGCCTCCCAAAGTGCTGGGATTACAGGTGTGAGCCACCACGCCTGGCCTCACACATGTATTTTAATTAATATATGAATGTAAGTACAGAGAATAATCTAGAAGACTGTACAACAAACCAAAAGCATGATTATAAGATTTGGCCTCCTGTTCTTCTCTCCTATCACCATTTATTATTCACAATACACTTCCCACACTTGCAATCACACATTCACAGGCCTGTGCATATTAATCACTCAATAAATATTTGCCAGGCACACGTTAGACTTCACTTCTTCCTGCCTACAGAACCCAAGAACTCTCTGCATTTACCAAATGAACAAGTGAGAGACTGGACCTAAGGAGACTATGAAGTTATCACTGTTCCAGAGTGGTTTATTACTTCTTCTTTTAAAAGAGAAATTCTGCTCTTGGCAGAATGGCCTGTGGGTACAAGTGCAACTCTATAACATTAAGGCAACGCAAACTAGATCACAGACTTGAAATTAATCAACATAAAAACCCTGGAAGGCCGGGCGCGGTGGCTCAAGCCTGTAATCCCAGCACTTTGGGAGGCCGAGACGGGTGGATCACGAGGTCAGGAGATCGAGACCATCCTGGCTAACACAGTGAAACCCCGTCTCTACTAAAAAATACAAAAAACTAGCCGGGCGAGGTGGCGGGCACCTGTAGTCCCAGCTACTCGGGAGGCTGAGGCAGGAGAATGGCGTAAACCCGGGAGGCGGAGCTTGCAGTGAGCTGAGATCCGGCCACTGCACTCCAGCCCGGGTGACAGAGCGAGACTCCGTCTCAAAAAAAAAAAAAAAAAAAAACCCTGGAAGGCTTTCCCATCAGGAAAAGTCCAAGAAAAAGGCATTTTGCTGGGACTGAGAGGTTGGCTTACATGGGGCTTTGCTTAGGTCTGGGCCAGTGGGGGACGGGCGGTGAGGCAAGGAGGCTCCATCCAAAAGCATCTCTCCTGGCTGGGGTTCACCTTGCCAAGTTTATCTGAGGTTGTTGTCAAGTCTTGTTCACAAGCCAGCCAGGCCTGGAGGTGTGCGCTCTGGTTCAGCATAGAAAGCAGAGGCTAAGATCTTGGGCACTGGCACCAGCAGACCTAGGTTCTAGTCTTTTTTTGGCTCTTAAGTTTGGCCAAATGTCTTCTATTCTCCAAGGCTCCCTTTTTAAATCTATACAATGGGGCTGTTGAGGTTTCCTACGGGGCCAGGCTGATGCGAAGATTGAATGAGATGAGCTCCAGAGAAGTTAAACATGTTAAGTCCCAGGAGAGCCCCTGAGATAAGGGTTTGGGTACACGTGGACTTGGGAGGGGATCCTAAGAGGCTCCAACAGGTGAGAGGAGCAGTGAAACAGTGACAAGAGGAACCCAGTACCAGAGGCAGGATAGGGAGGTCTGTGCTCTGGGCAACTGGGGCTCAACCCCACAGGGAAACACAGAGAGATCACACAGAGCATGTCTCAGCCCAGGAGCCCCAGATGAAAATGGGGGCTGTTGGCAGAACATGAGTACATGAGTGTACCATTTTCACGCTGCTGATAAAAACATACCCAAGACTGGGCAATTTACAAAAGATATGTATAATGGACTTAACAGTTCCACATGACTGGGGAAGCCTCACAATCATGGCAAGGCAAGGACAGAGCTTGTGCAGGGAAACTCCCCTTTATAAAACCATCAGATCTTGTGAGACTTATTCACTATCACGAGAAGAGCACAGGAAAAATCTGTCCCCATGATTCAATTGCCTCCCACGGGGTCCCTCCCACAACATGTGGGAATTCAAGATGAGATTTGAGAGGGGACACAGCCAAACCATATCAATGGGGAAACAGGTGAGCAGCAAACATCACCGCACTGGGCCATGATCATCATTTAAAATGCCAGCCCGGGCCAGGTGTGTTGGCTCATACCTGTAATCCCAGCTACTTGGAAGGTGGGAGAATTGCTTGAGACCAGGGTTTCGAGACCAGTCTGGGCAACATAGCAAGACACCCATCTCTACAAAAAAGTATAAAAATTAGCCAGGTGTGGTGCGGCATACCTGAAGTCCCAGCTCCTCAGGAGGCTGAGGCAGGAGAGTTGCTTGATCCCAGGAGTTTGAGACTGCAGTGAGCTATGATTGCACCACTGCACTCCAGCCTGGGCAATAGAGCGAGACCCTATCTTTAAAAGATAAATAAATTAAAATAAAATGTCAACCAGTGGTGCCGGAGAAGCAGGAGTACTTTGTGATATAAATTCAACTAGATTCTATCAACAACGCAACAACTCAAAGACAGGCGGGATGGCCCAGTTAACAAGCAGAAAGGACTCTGTGAGCCACGTCCACAGCAATGGCTCCTCATGTTCCTAAGCATCAGGGTCACCATGGAGAGTTAATGAAAACACAGGATCCTGGGCCCCAGTTCCAGGGATTCTAATAAAGCAAGTGCACGGCGGGACCCAGAGAGCTGCATTTTAACAAGTTCTCCACGTGATTTGATGTAGGTGGCCAAAAGATCACACATTGAAAAACATGGGTCTTACAAAACCCAAGACACTGGTTTTGCAGGTCTTTTGGCAATACTAGGTGGGTAAGAGACACCCTCAAGGAGAGGTTTTGGAACAAGTCAGCATTTAAAATGGGTGCACATGAACACTCACACAATACACACACACGCACGTAACAATAACAACAAGGAGGGCTTGGAACATCAACTATGTTTACACAATGAAATAAATGACTGTGTCTCTAACATACTCCAGAAATCATCCAAGAATAATTCATAACCTCTACCACCACCACAACCAGCTCCCTCCCCTGACCAAAAAAAAATTTAAAAAAAACTATTGAGAATGAGCCAAGGTTAATGAGGCTGGTGGTTATTTGCTGAGTAAGTGCTGGCCATGCAAGTTAAACTGCCTGAAGGTAGATTCAATTTATGGGTCCAATTTTTCCAGGAGTGCAAAGAAAACTGTGTGCACGAGATGGGAGGCCAGATGCCGCGGGCCTGGGTGAGGAGAGATGGCAGGGCTCTACCAGGTGGAGCTTATAATTTGGTGGGGAGAGAGCAGCTGGTTCTTCAGAAGCCTTTGTTTCCTTTCAGTCATTTTCCCACTCCGCACTGAGCCAAAGACTTCAAGAGGGACCTTTCCCAAATCCTTCTGTGCCCTGGAGTGGGGCTCTCTGTTTCCAGCTTCTAAAGGTGAATGTCAGTGGGGCTCCCAGCTCTCCTTTTTAGCTTCCCCCATCCATCCCCAGATACTGGACAGATAGGCTGGGTGCAATCAGTGTCAGGACTGGGTAAATTTTATTCTGATGTGCTCAGAGGTATCACAGATCCTTGGACACCTTGCTGCTCAAAGTGAGGCCCTCAGGCCAGCAGCATTGGCAACTCGGGAGCTTGTTGGAAATGAGGAGGCTGGCAGGGTGTGGTGGCTCACACCTATAATCCCAGCACTTTGGGAGGTCGATCCAGGCAGATCACGTGAGGTCAGGAGTTCAAGACCAGCCTGGCCAACGTGGCGAAACCCTGTCTCTACTAAAAATACAAAAATTAGTTGGGCATGGTGGCTCATGCGTGTAATCCCAGCTGATTACAGGGGAGGCTGAGGTAGGGGAATTGCTTGAACCGGGAGGCAGAGGTTACAGTGAGCCAAGATCACACCACTGCACTCCAGCCTGGGTGACAGAGTAAGACTCTGTCTTAAAAAAAAAAAAAAAAAAAAAGAAAAAGAATGATATAATGGACTTTGGGGACTAAGTGGCAGGAAGAGGTTGGGATGGGGGTGAGGGATAAAAGACTACATACTGGGTACCGCGTACACCGCTTGGGTGACAGGTGCAATAAACTCTCAGAAATCCCCGCTAAAAAACATCCATGTAGCCAAAAACCACTTGGACCCCAAACTATTACAATTTAAATTTTAAAAAGTCTCCCTCTTCTTTGCCTTATAAAGGCACCCATCATCACATTTAGGGCCATCCCAATCCATGAACTTGTTTCACGTGAGTATGACCTCATCTTAACTTGAGTGCATCTGCAAAGACCTGATTCCTGAATCCGGTCACATGCATGAGTACAGGGATTAAGACCTGAACATGTGTCTCAGGGGGACACGATTTAATCTACAACATCCCCACCACTCTTACCTCCAGCCTCATTTCTTCCTCTTCTCTCCGCCCCTCACCCACTGCCCATGCCACAGCCCTAGAAGCTCTACTCTTCCCCCCACTGCCCTCGCAGGGATACTGTTTAGCTCACACGGGACCGTCTTCTTCCTGGCCCCGTCTGGTTGCTGTTCATCCTTCAGTCTCAGCCCAGCCATCACTTCCCCAGGGAAGCCTCCCCTCCCCCGACCCCCACCAGGAGGTCCTTGTCTTTTGCCACATCTAACTCCATACCTTGAAACTGCTTTATTTATTTATTTATGAGACTGGACTCAAACTCCTGAGCTCAAGTGATCATCCCACCTGAGCCTCCCCAGTAGCTGGGACCTCAGGCAGGCACCTCCATGCCCAGCTGAAGATACCTTTCAAAGCCTTTCCTAGAACCGAGTAGGGAAACTCTGAGAGGAAAACAACTGTGTCTAATTACACCCCAGTTTAACTCTGGTGCCCAGTTCTGTGTGGGTATGCAGTGGGCACTCAAACACTTGGTGAATGAATGAATGAATGCATGAACAAATGAGCAGAAGAATTAGTGCATGGAAGGGGGAGAGGAAAGAAAGGAGAAAACAGTATATTTCACACCCGAGATTTATTAGGACGCACGCTCTAGCAAGAGATACTTAAAACACAACGCGGTCATCGCTTTGATTGTGAAGAACACTTCATCTCATTTTATTTCTGCTCATAATCAATACTGCCCAATCTCAATGCCTGCTCCTGTCTCATTAACATTTATCAACAACACTCAGTGGCACACAGTCTTTTACAATTGTTTACTAACTCTCCATTTCAGTTCTTCTCCCCAGCAGCCCACCCAGCCTTGGGTGAGAACAAAGGGTTCCTTCTCGCCGTATCCCATTGACTATCTGTGGGTTGATTGATATCATTCCAAACCCAGGCTAGCCAGAGCATCCCCTCCCCTTTTGGAATTAGATCAATTCTAAGAATCCTCAATAATCCAAACGAATACTCCAGCTTATGCTGTCACGCTGGCCTTTTTGTTGCCGGAGGAGGGCTCTTCACTGTCCCGCCTGACAGTGATGTACAGACAGGAGGCTGCTTTCCCTTCTGCAGGGCAGATGTTGATAGGTATGGGGAGCAAAGTGCACCTGCAGAATGCAGCATCATTGCTGGGGGTGTGACCTCCCCAGGTGCTTCCTCCACTGCAGTCCCATTAAGACAGCTGTGGGCAACCGCTCTGAAAGGAACCTCACAGTGACCCTCTCAGCTCACTCCCCGGGAGGGACCTGTTATGCTCAAGGCTTTGCTGAATTAGACCAAGAGACCTCAGGATTAGTGGCTTTGTGTCTCTGGCTGACCTTAACTTCTATCTTGCTTCTTATCAAGTGTACCCAACAGCCCCGTAAATAAGAAGAGGCTGTTTTCCTGCACAAGTGTTCGGTAAGTGGAATCTCGGCACATCACAGCAACCTCCCTGGGCCTCCCTCTGCAGAGCAGAGACAGCACTCGTTTTGTTTCAAAGAGCCTCTAACAGCTGGCAGATTCCGACCAAAAACATCACCCCTTAAAATTCGCCTTCTCCCTAGGGTTGATTTTATTGGAGGTTTGTTTTCCTCTGCCTGCCTGCATCTGCAGAGCTACAGGAAGAATCATCCTGGGTATTGTTCTGCTCCTGTAACTCCCACACCAACTGCTCACCTGTATCTCTGACAGTGGCACCAGGTGATTCCAACTCACAGCTGGTGGGTCTCAAGCTGAGAGAGCTGAGGGCCCACAGGCACTGTCTCAGGAGACAAAGAATCCAAATGTCCTGGTCTTACCCAGGTCTTGGCTGATCGCGAAGGCACAGCCCCAACAGAAGCACAAAATGGACGAGCTTTTGTTTTTTGTTTTTTGTTTTTTGTTTCGAGACGGAGTCCCACTCTGTCACCCGGGCTGGAGTGCAGTGGCACGATCTCAGCTAACTACAACCTCTGCCTCCCAGGTTCAAGAAATTCTCCTGCCTCAGGCTGGCAACTAGCTGGGACTGCACCACCACGCCCACCTAATTTTTGTATTTTTAGTAGAGACAGGGATTCACCAAGTTGGTTGGCCAGGATAGTCTCGATCTCTTGACCTGGTGATCTGCCCACCTCGGCCTCCCAAAGTGCTGGGATTACAGGTGTGAGCCACTGTGACCCACCCAGAGGAAGGCTTTTCATACTTGCTTTGCAGCCTCCTGCATCCTACCCCAGCACCAGGCACTCACCACCTTTGGGCTGCGCTCATCCATGATCATCTCTCCCCAGGCCTGCTGTTCCTTGAGAAAGAAAGTCGTAATGGGCAGAATTCTAGGACAGCCCCCAAGAGACCCACTCCCTTATATCTGCTCCCTGTATCATCTCCTGTTCGTGAGTGTGTGCAGAGCTTGTGATTTGGCCAGGGGAAGGAATTTTGCACGTGTGATTAAGGTCACACTTGCTTTGTTAAGCACATATGCTCAGCTGACTTTGAGTTCATCCAAAGCAGGATGATCTTATGTGGGCCAGACCAGACCTAATCAGGTGAGCCTTTTAAAGGTGAAGTTTCAGAGATTCAACCCTCAGCCTCTAAGGAGACACAAATGGTCATGCTGTGAGCTGTCTTTGGAGGTGGCAGCTCTAGGAGCTGAGGGCCTTCTTTCAACAATTCCAAAAAATTGAATTCAGTCCACAAACTGAACAAGCTTAGAAGAGGACATTGAACATCCTATGAGATCCCAGCTCCAGCTGACACTCTGGTTGCAGTTTTGTGAGACCCTGAACAGAGGACCCAGTTAAACCATGCCCAGACCCTTGGCCCATGAAAAAAGATAATAACCGGTGGTGTCGGGTTTTTTTTTTTTTTTTTTTTTTTGAGACGGAGTCTCGCTCTGTCGCCCGGGCTGGAGTGCAGTGGCCGGATCTCAGCTCACTGCAAGCTCCGCCTCCCGGGTTTACGCCATTCTCCTGCCTCAGCCTCCCGAGTAGGTGGGACTACAGGTGCCCACCACCTCGCCCGGCTAGTTTTTTGTATTTTTTTTTTTTTTAGTAGAGACGGGGTTTCACCGTATTAGCCAGGATGGTCTTGATCTCCTGACCTCGTAATCCGCCTGTCTCGGCCTCCCAGAGTGCTGGGATTACAGGCTTGAGCCACCGCGCCCGGCCCCGGTGGTGTTTTAAGCTGCTCAGTTTATGCTGGTAAATCTACCAACAGAAAAGTAATATGGAAGTTAAATGGGCCGGCCGTGGTGGCTCACACCTGTAATCCCAGCACTTTGGGAGACTGAGACAGGCAGATCACGAGGTCAGGACTTTGAGACCAGCCTGGCCAACATGGAGAAACCCCATCTCTACTAAAAATATAAAAATTAGCCAGGCGTGGTGGCAGGCACCTGTAGTCCCAGCTACTCGGGGGGCTGAGGCAGGAGAATGGCCTGAACCCGGGAGGCGGAGCTTGCAGTGAGCCGAGATCGCGCCACTGCACTTCAGCCTGGGCAACAGAGAGAGACTCCATCTCAAAAAAAAAAAAAAAAAAAAAGGAAGTTAAATGAACACTTTTGACCACTGATGGAAGTTACTTTCACTCCCTTTTACTTAATCATCTTTATCTTAGCCCTGAAAGAGGGATGCTTTAACCCCATTTGCAACAAGTGAATCTGAGGCCCAGAAAAGTGATAGAATTTAGCAAAGTCCACCTTGCTGCCTGGTGGCGCCAGCTAGAACTCAGGTCCATATACCTAAAGTCATTACAACTCCCACTAAAATTTTGCCCCTCTCTCCATGCCTTCCTCTACAGAAGCCTGTTCCTTCAGGGATAGATCCCAACCCAGTGTGACAAGGAATTGAACTTTTATTTTGACAAAATGTAGTAACTACCCCCCAAAATTAATAATAGTATTTTTGAGCCAGGCGCGGGGGCTCACACCTGTAATCCCAACAGTCTGGGAGGCCGAGCTGGGCAGATCATGAGGTCAAGAGATTGAGAGCATCATGGGCAACATGGTGAAATCCCATCTCTACTAAAAATACAAAAATTAGCTGGGCGTGGTGGCACCTGTAATCCCAGCTACTCGGGAGGCTGAGGTAGCAGAATTTCTTGAACCCAGGAGGTGGACGTTGCAGTGAGCCGAGATTGCACCACTGCACTCCAGCCTGGGCAACAGAGCAAGACTCCATTTCAAAAAAAAAAAAGCAAAAAAAAAAAAAAACACAAAAAACTATTTTTGAGTCCTTATGTGTCAACCACCAGGCTATTCCAACAGCAATAGATATTATGATTATGATTATTTTTTCCATTTTATTGATGAGGAAATCAACACAGAGAAAGGTAAAGGGACTTGCCAAAGGTCAGGGACACACAGCCAAAGAGCAGTAGAAGCGGCACAGGAATCCCAGCAAACTCATAGCCAAACTCTGCTTTTCACCTTCACATCATACTGTCCTCAAACTAAAACCCTAAATCTGACCTTCTGAATCAAAAATCATATTCAAGGCCAGACATGGCAGCTCACGCCTGTCAGTCCAGCACTTTGGGATGCCAAGGCAGGTGGATCACCTGAGGTCAGGAGTTTGAGACCAGCCTGGCCAACATGGTGAAACCCTGTCTCTACTAAAAACACAAAAATTAGCCAGGCATGGTGGTGGATACCTGTAATCCCAGCACTTTAGGAGGCTGAGGCACAAAAATCACTTGAAGCCAGAAGGCAGAAGTTGCAGTGATCCAAGATCATGCCACTATACTCCAGCCTGGGCAATAGAGTGAGACTCTGTCTCAAAAAACAAACAAAAAAAAAATGTGCTCAATAATAGCTTGGAAGTGCACATATCTTCTGTGAAGGTTGATGGACTACAATTAGCTTCAAAACACAAATAAGTAACTGTGTTTAAATGAGGCCTTCTGTGTAACAGCTACGGAAAATCAATGTAGCTATTCACATTTTGGTTCCCTTTCCAGGCACAGAGAAGTTGCCCGTGACTCTGTGATCCATTTTGTCCAATGAACCATGAGCAGGAGCGACTTGAGTCACCTCCAGGTGGAAGTGTTAAGAGGTTGTGTGATCCACCACATTCCCTTTCCCCTGAAGTGGTGATCAAGGATCTCTGAGTGACATTACATATTGGTAGGACTGTGATGTCCCCTGAGTCTCAGACCAGCAAGTTTTTATTAAGGGTTTCAAAGGGGCAAGGGGTGTAAGAACAGGGAGCAGAGGTGCAGAGATGGGCCTTTTGTCAGCCTGGATCCCTGAGTGAACACAATGAACAGACCACCCCACAATGTCCTAACACAGCCCAGACATGCAACGTGACCAAGAATAAGCCTCACCATGGCCAGGCACGGTGGCTTATGCCTGTCATCCCAGCACTTTGGGAGGCCAAGGTGGGTGGATCATTTGAGGTCATGAGTTCAAGACCAGTCTGGCTAACATGGTGAAATCCTGTCTCTACTAAAAGAACAAAAATTAATCAGACAGTAGTGGCATAGACCTGTAATCCCAGCTACTCGGGAGACAGGAGAATCACTTGAGCCTGGGAGGCAGAGGTTGCAGTGAGCTGAGATTGCGCCACTGCACTCTAGTCTGGATGACAGAGTGAGACCCTATCTCAAAAACAAACAAACAAACAAATACCTCACAGCATGCAGCCACTGAGATTTGGGGATTGTTGTTACTGCAGCAGAACCCAAATCATCCTGACTACTAGACTGTCCTAACTAGGGTTTCTTACCAAAAGCAAAGGCATTTTTAGAGTTCGTGACATTTAAACAAAAGAGCAAATACCAATGTCTGCCACTTTGTCAGGCTAACAAATGCAAACAAAGCCAACAGCCAGAAGTTAAAAGAAACAGATCATTAGGTTGAAAACAGAACTGTCAAAACAGGCACAATTGACTCATTTAGTGATTGCAAAGAACATCAGGCAAGACACAGGTGTGGTCATCATATCATTCATCACATGCTTAATTGCACATGTTTGACTAAGAAAAACACAAAGTATTTAAGCTCATCTGTAGTTCCAAGTGACTATCCGTGTATTTATCCATTCATCTTGGATTTATTTATTAAGCAACTCTTTTGTGCCAAGCACTGTGCTGGGTGCTGGTAATGCAATGATAAAGATGGCAGGCATGGCTCTGCCCTCCAGGAGTTTCTGGGATATGGAGGGAGACAAAAAAAAAAATAACTAAATCCATGAAAGAAGTATTGGTGGAACTTGCCCCCAATATTTCAACATAGGTTCTTTCTATTTTTCATAAGTGTCAGCTGGCTGAGAAATAAAGAGAGACACTACAAAGATGGGAACTTTACAGCTGGGCCGCCAGGGGTGACATTACATATCAGTAGGACTGTGATGTCCCCTGAGTCTCAGACCAGCAAGCTTTTATTAAGGGTTTCAAAAGGGGAAGGGGTGCAAGAACGGGGAGTAGGTACAAAGATCACATGCTTCAAAGGGCAAAAAGTAGAACTACTAACAAGGGTCTAACAAAGATCACATGCTTCTGAGGGAACAAGACAAAGGGCAAAAGCAGAACTACTGACAAGGGTCCAACAAAGATCACAAGGCAAAGGGCAAAAGCAGAACCACTGAAAAGGGTCTATGTTCAGCAGTGCACATATTGTCTTGATAAACATCTCAAACAACAGAAAACAGGGTTCGAGAGCAGAGAACCCGTCTGACCACAAATTTACCAGGGTGTAAGTCAGCCTGAGGGTACTGCAGGAGACCAAGGTGTATCTCAGTCCTTATCTCAACCGCATAAGACACACATTCCCAGAGCAGCCGTTCATAGACCTCCCCCCGAGGAATGCATTCCTTTCTTAGGGTATTAATATTAATATTCCTTGCTAGGAAAAGAATTTAGCGACATCTGTCCTACTTGCACGTCCGTTTATAGGCTCTCTGCAAGAAGAAGAATATGACTCTTTTCGCCCGACCCCGCAGGCACTGAGACCTTATGGTTGTCTTCCCTTGTTCCCTAAAAATTGCTGTTATTCTCTTCTTTTTCAAGGTGCACTGATTTCATATTGTTGAAACACACATTTTACAATCAATTTGTACACTTAACACAATTATCACAGTGGTCATGAGGTAATGTACATCCTCAGCTTATGAAGATAACAGGATTAAGAGATTAAAGACAGGCATAAGAAATTATAAAAGTATTATTTGGGAACTGATAAATGTCCATGAAATCTTCACAATCTATGTTCCTCTGCCACAGCTCCAGCTGGTCCCTCCATTTGGGGTCCCTGACTTCCCACAACAAGAAGTAACAAGAGGTTAAGGTGGAGAAGAGAGGGGAAGTCCACTTTATAAAGGGGTCAGGAAAGGGCTCTCTGTGGAAGCACCATTTTAGCTGAGACCTAAAGGATGGTCTTGTTTGGTGAGGTGCAGACGAAAATCATTCCAGGCTGAAGCAGCAGGTGCAAAGGCCCTGTTATGGAGAAAGGTTTGAGAGTCCAAGGAAACAAAAGGAGGCCAGAGTAGCTGAAATAGAGTAGGCCAAGGGGAGGAAATAGGAGAGGGGTGGAGAGGCAGCAGGAACAGGCAGAAGACTCGGGGTCTCGATTTTATTCTATGTGCCATGGGCAGGAAAGGCAGAGATGAGACTCAATGGACACCTTAAGATCCCTGAAGCTGCCAGGTGGGAAATGGATTGCTGAGCATCGACAGCAGGTGCAGAGGACCAGTTAAGACCAGTTAGGAGGCTGCTGCTGTAGCCCAGCTGGGATAGCAGTGTCCTAGTCAAAGATAATGACAGTGAAGATAGAGGGAGTGGACAAGTTGAGATAAAGTTTAGAATCACAGGACTTGCTGACTGGAGAAGAGGGCAAAAGTGGAGTTAGCACAACACATGAGTTATGACTGCCTTGAGCAGCTCAGCAGGGGGTGGTGCCATTTACAGAACAGAGAGAGAATGGACGGAGCCCATGGAGAAGGAGGAGGAAAAAGTAAGTTTGGCTTTGGGTTTTTATTAAGACAGGGTCTGGCTCTGTCACCCAGGCTGGAGTGCAGTGGTGCGATCATAGCTCTTTGCAGCCTCAAACTCCTGGGCTCAAGCAATCCTCCTGCCTCAGTGTCCCAAGTAGTAGGACTACGGATCTGACAGATGCACATCACCATGCCTAGCTAATTTTTTTTCTTTTTTTTTTTTTTTTTTTTAAGATAGGGAGTCTCACTAGCCAGTCTCTGTGTTTTCCAAACTGGCTTCAAACTCCTGGCCTTGAGTGATGCTCCCACCTCAGCCTCCCATAGCACTGGGATTACAGCCATCATCTACCACTCCCAGCCATGAGTCTGGCTTTGGATGTAACAAGGTTGAGGTGTTCATGAGTTGACAAGTGGAAAAAACAAGAAAGAAGCTGAGTGTTTAAGATTCTGTTTGAAGAAGTCTAGCTTCAAGACAAAAGTTCAGGACTCATCAGCTGAGAAATGGCACCCAAAATTATGCAAATGGATGAGCTCAGCTAGCAAACAAATCCAGGGAGAGCAACACTGCGCTATGCACCTGGCCTAACACCACCCTACTCCTCCCAATCCTTGCGTTATGCTGGAGAGGGTTCAGCCTCTGGTGAGTTTCACCAAACCCCCACATCTCTTTCTTCTGAGACCTTCTCTATAATCCCCTCTTTTATACTTAGTGAAATGGGATTCTCTTTTCCCCATTCAGCTTAAGCAAAAACTTTTGACTATGAGAGGAATGAGGATGCATTTAGTATCTGTTCTGCACTGCTAATTCCATCAAAGATTTCTCATTATTCATGCCTGGCAGTCTCATTTTCTTCTTTCGCCTCTCAGAGCACAGTCAAAGCCTTAATTACTGACCTTTTCACCCTTCTAACACCAGCGATTTCCCCCATCTCAGTTCTCAGGAAGTTCTGTTTGCAGAATTATCTCCTGAATCCTCACCTGGGGATAGAAATTGTTCTCTGTTGGCCGTGTCTTCCCCCTCTAATTCTTTCAAAAAACTCAGCGATCTCTGTGCATCAAATATTAAACTCAAGCTTAACAGAACAGATCATGCTTCTGGCTTCTCTCTGTCTCTGGCCTGTGGGTTAACAGGTTTGTAACCTTTGCAGGGAAGACATCAAATTCTCAGGAGGCCAGAGTTTCCAAGGGTGCTGGTCACTCTTACTCTTTTTCTCCTGCTCAAAATTCAGCACTACAGAGTGTTACACCATTGCACCTGCAGAGGAGTTCATCTGACTCTAGGGACTACAGATGAGAGAGATGGACAAACTAGCAGGCATTCAGAAAATGGCTACCACAATGGGGAAGAAAATGAAAGTCAAACCAAATAAGCAATGGTCAAAACAAAACAAAACAAAAACCTAGAGACCAGGTGCAGTGGCTCACACCTGTAATCCCAGCACTTTGGGAGGCCAAGGCGGGCGGATCACTTGAGATCAGGAGTTCGAGACCAGCCTGGGCAACATAATGAAATCGCATCTCTACTAAAAATACAAAAATTAGCCAGATGTGGTGATAGGCGCCTGTAATCCCAGTATTTTGGGAGGCTGAGGCAGGCGGATCACCCGATGTCAGGAGTTTGAGACCAGCCTGACCAACATGGTGAAATCCTATTTCTATAAAAAAAAAAAAATACAAAAATTAGCCAGGTATGGTAGCAGGTGCCTGTAATCCCAGCTACTTGGGAGGCTGAGGCAGGAGAATCGCTTGAATGCAGGAGTCAGAGGTTGCATAGAGCAAAGATCATGCCACTGCACTCCAGCCTGGGCAACAGTGAGACTCTGTCTCAAACAAAACAAAACAAAACAAAACAAAACAAACAAAAAAAAACCTAGAGCTGTCCAGGCTGGCTGAAGAGAATATACCAGAGCAAGGGTTGGGATACTATGGCCCACGGGCCAAATCTGACCTGCTTGCACATGTTTTTGTCAATAAAGTTTTATTGAAACACAGCCATGCCCATTTGCTACATATTGTCTATGGCTGCTGGATTAGGCTGTTCTCCCATGCTATAAAGAAATACCTGAGACTGGGTAATGTATAAAGAAAAGAGGTTTAAGAGTTTTGCAGGCTGTACAGGGAGCAAAACACTGACATCTTCTGAGCTTCTGGGGAGGCCTCAGCAAACTTACAATCATGGCAGAAGGTGAAACAGGAGCAAGAGAGTGAGGAGGGAGGTGCTACACACTCGTAAACAACCAGATCTTGCAAGAACTCACTCACTATTGCAAGGACAGGACCAAAGGTATGATGCTAAATCATTCATGAGAAATCAACCCCCATGATCCAATCTCTTCCCACCAGGCCCCCACCTCTAACACTGGGGATTACATTGCAACATGAGATTTGGGCGGGGACACATATTCAGACTATATCAGCTGCTTTCACACTATGGGTGGCAGAGTTGACTACTACAAGAGACTGTATGGCCCACAAAGTCTAAAATATTTACTATCTGAGGCTTTCAAGAAAAAGTTTGCAAACCTTGCTCTTGAAAAGGAAGGGAAGGAAGAGGAGAGGAGGAAGACAGGAAGGAGTAGAGAGGGACACAGGGCTGTATTCAAACATCTGTTGTTAAGAAAGAGAAATTCAACTTATTTGGCATCGCCCAAGTTATCAAACTAGGAACACTGGATTGAAGTTTCAGGACAAGCACTGTGCTGGACATAAGGATGACCCATCCAACAGGCACATAATCCACCCTGAAATGCTGTCCTGTGGTAGTGAAGATGATGTTGCTGGAAATATCCTTAAGTGGCATATGGATGAGTTCCCCCAGAGGCATACATGTTGAACTAAAGATTTTGCTGATGGCGGGTACAAGCTGAAGGGGTTTTGAAAGGCAGAGTAAGGTTCCACAGAAGGCTGTTGCTAGAGAAAGCCAGGAGAAGAAATTACATGGCCAGATAGAGCGGCATGACCATTGGATGAGGGTTTTGTTTGTGTTGTTTTGTTTTGAGATGGAGTTTCGCTCTTGTTGCCCAGGCTGGAGTGCAATGGCATGATCTTGGCTCACCGCAACTTCTGCTTCCTGGGTTCAAGAGATTCTCCTGCCTCAGCCTCCCTAGTAACTGGGATTACAGGCATGTGCCACCATGCCTGGCTAATTTTGTATTTTTAGTAGAGATGAGGTTTCTCCATGTTGGTCAGGCTGGTCTTGAACTCCTGACCTCAGGTGATCCGCCTGCCTCGGCCTCCCAAAGTGCTGGGATTATAGGCGTGAGCCACCACACCCAGCCTGGATGAGGGTCTTTAGCAAAGATGGAAGTTTTGGTACCTTGCAATATAATCTCTTCATTTATGTCCTCCTGAAATCTTCAGTAAAAGCACTATTTTGTCAATGCTTCCAGGGTTGTACTTAGGGGGATTTAAAGGAGATGCGATGTGGCAGCTGTTGACTCAAGGGACTATCATACTAGCTCACAGAGACCTGGGTACATGCCAGCTGAACCAACTCTTCTGAGGATGTCATAGATCCTGGGAGGCCACTCTGATCCTGCCAACCTTGAGGCCAGGTGTGTCTTTGAAAAACATGGTTTGGCTTAACACCAGCACTTAATCTAACACCCACCATGAATCTTGCTGAAGTTAAGCTATACAAATACCTTTCCAGAAGATTTTTTTTCATTCCAGATCCTTCTTAGAAATTCCTAAGGCTCAATGCTGTGTGGAAGATTCTAAGAAAGAAAATAGTTTCCGATCTTTGGGATTCCCCTGAGACGGTCCAATCCGTGAAAAGTTCATTGCCATTTCCCTCAAGGACACTGAGAACAGGAGTCTTATCCAGATTGGATCCTGGGAATCGAGAAGCTTCAGCAGATGGGAAATGCACCCTCCAATGGCTCACATCCCTGTGGGCTATTTCAGTTACCTATTGCACCCTAAAATTAGAAACTTTAAACCACCACAATTCATTATTGCTCATGACCCTGTGAGTTGCATGGGGACTTCCAGGCTGGTTTAACCTGGGCTCATGTGTGTGGCTACCTGCAGCTGGAGGGCCAGCTGGGCGGAATGTCCAGGATGGCCTCACACATGTGCCTGGCAGTTGGTGTGGCTGTCAGCCAGGGAAGCTTGTTTTCCTCCATGTACCCCTTCGCCCTTCAGAGCCCCTTTTCAAACGGCCCTTTAAGCAGGATAGCCAAGCCTTGCTTGGTGCCAGCATCCAAGAGGGCAAAAATATGGAAACTACGAGAGGGCTCTCAAGGCCTAAGACTATAAGCACCCCAAAAAGCTGAGGTCTCAGTTAATTCAGAAAGTTTATTTTGCCAAAGTTGAGGATGCACGCCCATGACACAGCCTCAGGAGGTCCTGACAACATCTGCCCAAGGTGGTCGGGACACAGCTTGGTTTTATACATTTTAGAGAGACCCGAGACATCAATCAATATGTGTAAGATGTACATTGGTTCAGTCTGGAAAGGCAGGACAACTCCAGGGGAAGGTGAGACAACTGGAAGCGGGGAGGGGACTTCCAGGTCAGAGGTAGATAAGAGACAAATGGTCGCATTCTTTCGAGTTTCTGATGAGCCTCTTCAAATGAGAAAATCAGATATGCATTTATCTCAGTGAGCAAAGGAGTGACTTTGAATAGAATGAGAGGCAGGTTTGCCCTAAGCAGTTCCCAGCTTGACTTTTCCCTTTAGCTTAGCAATTTTTCTTTTTTTTCTTTTGGTGACAGCGTCTCGCTCTGTTGCCCAGGCTGGAGTGCAGTGGTGTGATCTCGGCTCACTGCAACCTCCAACTCCCGGGTTCAGGCAATTTTCCCTGCCTCAGCCTCCCGAGTAGCTGGGATTACAGGCGCCTGCCACCACGCCTGGCTAATTTCTGTATTTTTTAGTAGAGACAGGGTTTCATCATGTTGGCCAGGCTGTCCTTGAACTCCTGACCTCAGGTGATCCACCCGCCTCAGTTTCCCAAAGTGGTGGGATTACAGGCATGAGCCACTGAGCCTGGCCTAGCTTAGTGATCTTGGGGTCCCAAGGTTTATTTTCCTTTCACAGCTAGAACTTGGTCACCATCACTTTGGCAGCACTCCACTGGGCAAAGCACGTCATAGGCAGCCCAGATTCATGGAGAGGAAAATAAATTCTACCTCTTAATGGAAAGCTTGGTTCGATTACACTGCACGAGCCTTTGCAAGATGCTGCACCCATCTTAGGAAACTGCTCCCCCTCCCCCCCACACACATACACACATCTTTACACGCAACTGCCCCTTGAGGTGCATCTACTTCCAGGCAGAACCTAAACTTGACAGTACTTGAAGGAAGAAAAGTAGTGTCCTCAATGACAGTTCTCTTCTTACTTAACTTCAGCCTCATTATAAGCAGATTCTAACAGAGTTTCTGTGTCTTGAGAAACATTGTCATTAATCTTTGGAATTTAAGAATTTGAATTCATAGCAGTAGCCTGTGCATAGGAAATATGCATATGGTAGGTTTTTCCTTTCTGCTAAATCATGCTGAGGGAACCATAATGTAACTGTTTTTTTTGAGACGGAGTCTCACTCTGTTGCCCAGTGGTGTGATCTCAGCTCACTGCAACCTTCACCTCCCAGGTTCAAGCAATTCTCCTGCCTTCGCCTCCTGAGTAGCTAGAATTACAGGCATGCACCACCATGCCCAGCTAATTTTTGTATTTTTTTAGTAGAGATGGGGTTCCACCATGTTGGTCAGGTTGTTCTTGAACTCCTGACCTCTGATCTGCCCACCTCGGCCTCCCAAAGTGCTGGGATTATAGGCATGAGCCACCAGCTCACAGTGTAACTATATATTGAAAGGTTTTTTTGTTTTAGTAATTAACAGGTTTAACAGAATGTATCTCCTAATCTATTCCTTTCACTGCAGACATCTATTGCCTTTTCAGCCTAGCAGACCTACCCTCTGTGGAGACTCATACTTCCTACGCCAGGCACGTGGCTCTCATGGGGGCTGCCATGTTCTCATATGATTCCACCCCTCTGACCTCAGTTGATTGGTCCAGGAATGAGCATCTGGCCTAAATTGGCCAATCAGAATTCTTTCCTTGAATATTTTTCCAAACTGGAACTAGACCCAGTTAATCATTCTCTGTGATGACAGGAACTGTGTGGAGTGAGAAATACAGGAGCTTTTGTGGCCACATTTCTCACCTTATGGAGAAAAGGCTTGAGTAAGCAGAAATTGAGTCAGTATGCAAAGCCAAAGAGACAGATGGAGAGAGAGATCTGATAGTGTCTCCATCCAGAGATGGAGAGAGAGATCTTGTGTTAAGACCCTTGGTATTTATCATTCTAGTACATGCTTGCTACTACATACAACCAAGACTTTCACCTGAGGGCTTTCTCAAAGTCAGGCATGGAATATGTCAGAAAAGCCACAGAAGCTGGGCACAATGGCTCACGCCTGTAATCCCAACACTTTGGGAGGCCACGGCAGGTGGATCACGAGGTCAGGAGTTCGAGACCAGCCTGACCAACATGGCAAAACCCTATCTCTACAAAAAATTAAAAAAAAAATAGCTGGGCATGGTGGCGGGCACCTGTAATCCCAGCTACTCAGGAAGCTGAGGCAAGAGAATTGTTTGAACCTGGGAGGCAGAGGTTGCAGTGAGCTGAGATCGCGCCATTGCACTCCAGCCTCGGTAACAGAGCAAGACTATGTCTCATAAACAAGAAAAAAGAAAAAAAGCCATAGAGTTGATGCCCTGGGACCAGTCCTCAGCCAGTGATGAATGGGAGCCAGGGTATAAATGCTTCAATATCTTTGCCCCCCGGATGGAACAACTTTGAAATATATTCCACATCATCTCCAGAGGTCCCCAGTGGGGTCGAACCCTAGCTGCCTGGAGTGGTAATCCGCTCTTTGAAGCCCTTTCTGTGGCCTCCTGCCTTTTCATGTATCAGTTCCTCACTCCCCTATTGGTGTTCCCTGAAGTCATCTTCTAAACAAACCACTTGCAATCCTGTCCCTCTTTCAGGATGTGCTTGGGGTTGGGGTAGGGGAGTGCAAACCAAAACATGATCCCTTTTCCACTCCACACTAGTAAGATAAGTTTCTGTCACTGGCAACCAAGAGTTCTGACTATTACCTCCTTCTGAGATAATTTCTAAAATGTATTTGGGAATTTCCCCACCTCCACCCCACTGCCTACGTCATCAATATGTAGATTTCTTAACAAAGTTTAATGGTATTCTTTGATCAAGTTTCACAAAACACACTGCACTTTCATAAGGGCTCCCCGTGACTGACACATCAGCCATTCAAAAGAAGGGAAGTGTCAGAGATGGCTCTGCTAGACTCACATATTCTTCGGTAGAATCTGGGTCAGGATGGCGTGGTTGGGAGATGCTTCTGGAGTTCTGGGACCCACAAGCCTGCGTGTCCCATTTCGGGGTATTAGGACAACTTGAAAACATAGTGGCAGGAGGAGGTTTCCTCCCTCCCCTGCAGTTCATCCTCCACGACACCCAAACTGCTCAATAGATAGTGGTTAAATGAATAATGGGGCCGGGCGCAATGGCTCACACCTGTAATCCCAGCGCTTTGGGAGGCAGAGGCAGGTGAATCACCTGAAGTCAGGAGTTCAAGACTAGCCTGACCAACATGGCGAAACCCCACCTCTACTAAAAATATAAAAATTAGCCAGGCGTGGTGGTGGGTGCCTGTAATCCCAGCTACTTGGGAGGCTGAGGCAGGAGAAGCACTTGAACCTGGGAGGCAGAGGTTACAGTAAGCTGAGATAGCACCACTGTACTCCAGCCTGGGTGACACAGCGAGACAAAGAAAGACGAAAGAAAGAAAGAAAAGAAAGAAAGAAACAAAGAAAAAATAATGGATTCCTGCCTTCCAAACTGCAACTCACCAAAAGAAGACCAAGACGCATCACAATATTGTGGCCATAATCACCACAGTGATGATAATGAATATAATCAACTCTCAAGCCAGCCCCTCCACTAAACCTGGCAGATCACATCTGGTGTTTCACTTTGGGGATGTTTTAGTGGTCATGGTAGAGTGTTGCCTGACTGCTTGCTTTTCTACTGTTTCAGGAATATAGAGATGTGTACGGATGACCCCTAAAGCAGCCTAACTGATTAGTATGCAATTCTCAAAGAGCCAAACTGTACCCCAAAAGCTACTGGAATAAAAAAAAAAAGAGTTTTAATTCTCAAAGAGACAAATTGGATAGTAAAAGCATTTATGTTCCCTTGGAGAATCTTCCCACCAAGGACTCAAAGTTGTCTCCAGACCAGGGAAAGACTGGGGCCTTGAACATTCCCAATTCTGGTATCACCTCCCATTCTCCTTTAGGTACAGTTTTCTCAGAGGAGCATACATTGTTCATTGCCACCAAGAGTATCCAAGGACACAAACTGAAGATAATAGTGCTTTATTGTCTCTCAGTCATCTGTCTCTCCCACATGCTGGAAGAAGAGCCAAGCCCAATTTATCCAATTACAAAATAGCAACACTGGCCTCATGAGATCAGATAACAAATTTCCAGTGGCAATCTATCTTCCTACCAAAAGTAACCAACATCTGTGGAGCACTTACCATGACTAAGGGTCAACACAAGTACTTTACATGCTGCATGTGTCAGGATGGACTCAGTTATGCTGCAGTAACAAATTAACCCCAGAGTCTCAGCAGCTTAGCAACCAAAGTTGATTTCTTACATTCCATGTCACAGTGGGTTGGCCGGGTACAGTGTGCTCCATATGACCTAGAATGATGGAAATTCTACCATCTTAATGCAAGGATTTTCCCATTACTGCACCAAGAGATGAGAGGAGGAGATAGTTATGCCCCAGCCCTCAGAAGCTGCAGACTACACGTGATGTCAGTGACTTCCACTTATACAGCACTGGACCCTGGCATGGATCCATCTAACTATTGGGGGTTTGGGGGATACGGGGGAGCACATGGAAATCCCATGAGCAGTAACCATTCCTGCCAGCATGCATTATTTCATCTGAACCTCACGACCCCATGGAATATATAACAGACGCTTGGAGAGTTATGGGACCCACCCCAAGGCATCATAGGTAATGAGTTGCAGAGCTGAGCTATGACCCTCAGCCGGCCAGGATTCAAAACACTATGCTGCATACTCATCACAAAATTCTATGAAATTCCCTCATACAGCAAGACACCACACCAAGTAAAAAGAAAGCCAAGTTGTGCAAATACAAAATAGAACTCCCCTGACACTTCACCTCCTCACCCGCCTGAACCCCACCGAAAGAATCAACCTACACAAATAACTGGAATGAAATTCTCAGGCAGTTTCAGCAGAAGAAATGGGGTTATCTCATCTGGTTCTTATAGCTGATCTTGTCAAGGTAGGACCTTCCCTAAACTTCACCTGAACACCTCGGCACACGGTCATGTGTTGCCGCTTCTTGTTACTGGAAATCCAATGACGACGTCTTTACACAATTTATAGGTCTTTCTATAAGTGCCAAGCTAATGTCATCCCTGTACCTGCATATCGTTCAGAGGTAAGCAAGCTTCTATGTAAAGCGCTAGATAGTAAATATTCTAAGCTTTGCAGGATACATCCCATCTCCATCTTCTATCCTTTTTTTTGTACAAATTTTTTTTTCTTTTTAGATAGGGTCTAAAAAGAAAAAAAAAATTCATCCATGCTGTGATATGGATGAATGTTCAAAACACGTTCAGTGAAAGAAGCAGACATGAAAGGTCATATATTGTACGATTCCATTGATATGCAATGTTCAGACGAAGCCAATCCACAGAGATAGAAAGTAGATCAGAGGTTTCCAGGGGCTGCAGGAGGAGTATGCAGAGCGACTGCCCAATGGGTGTGAGGCTTCCAATTGAGGTGCTGAAAAAACTCTGAAACTAGGTAGTGGTGATAATTGCACAACATGATAAATGTACGAAATGTCACTGAATTGTACACTTTCAGATGCACAAAATGGTAAATGTTGCATATATTATACCACGATTTTATTCATTTACTTTTAGAGATAGAGTCTCACTCCATCACCCAAGCTGCAGTGCAATGGCACAATCATAGCTCACTGCTGCGTTTACCGCCTGGGCTCAAGCAACCCTCCAACTCAGTCTTCCAAATAGCTGGGACTACAGGTGAATGCCACCACGCCCAGCTTTTTAAATTTTTTTATAGAGATGCATTCTCACTATATTGCCCAGACTGGCCCAAACTCCTGGCTTCAAGCGATCCTCTCATCTCAGCCTCCCAAAGTGCTGGGATTACAGGTGTAAGCCATCACGCCAGGCAATTTTTAATTCCTATGCGAAATTTTCACCTAATAAATTCCGAGGATTAAAAAAATGTTGATCAACATGGAGATTAGAGGAAAAAATGACTTTAAACAGAGAAAAAAATTAAATGAGATGATGTGTATGTATACCGTGCCTGGCCTCATGGTCACTGAGTCCACTGCAGTGTTTTTTGTTTTTTTTTTGTTTTTTTTTTTTTGAGTCAGGGTCTCACTCTGTCACCCAGGCTGAGTACAGTGGCATAGTCACGGCTTACTACAGCCTCAACCTCCTGGGCACAAGCGATCCTCCCACCTCAGCCTCTCAAGTAGCTGGGACTGCAGGTGCACACCACCACACCTAGCTATTTTTGTTGTATTTTTGGTAGTCACAGGGTCTCATCATGTTGCCCAGGCTGGTCTCGAACTCCTGGGCTCAAGCGATCCTCCCACCTCAGCTTCCCAAAGTGCTGGGATTACAGGTGTGAGCCACCATGCCCATCCTGTTGTAGCTATTTTAATAGTACTGGTGTACAATAATTTGCTCTCCCTATAAAAACAGGACACACTAAGCCAAAGAAAGCACCAATCTAGTTTGTTCTCCCCAGATCTTCGCAATGTTGGAATTAGTATAAGAGTCCAAAATATTTCACATGGTTTGGCCTTTTTTTTGTTTTTTTTTTTTGGAGATGGAGTCTTGCTGTGTCATCCAGGCTGGAGTGCAACGGTATAATCTCGGCTCACTGCAACCTCCACCTCCCAGGTTCAAGCAATTCTCCTGCTTCAGCCTCCCAAGTAGCTGGGGTTTCAGGCATGAACTATC
Organism: Macaca mulatta; assembly: GCF_049350105.2. NCBI lineage: Eukaryota > Metazoa > Chordata > Mammalia > Primates > Cercopithecidae > Macaca > Macaca mulatta. The sequence continues at coordinate 6,418,534 of NC_133425.1, read as the reverse complement.
ATGCTCAGCTACTTTTTGTATTTTTAGTAGAGATGGGGGTTTCACTATGTTGACCAAGCTGGTCTCGAACTCCTGACCTCAAATGATCCACCCGCCTTGGCCTCCCAAAGTGCTGGGATTATAGGCATGAGCCAACATGCCTGGCTGGTTTGATTTTTTATTGTGGTGAAATACATACAAAAGCTATCGTTTTAACCATTTTCAAGGGAACAATTCAGTTAAGTGCATCCACCACGTTGTACATCCATGTCCCCCATCCATCTCCAGAACGCTTTCATCCCGCAAATACGCAGCACCTTGCTGCACTCCAGGTTTTTTGTCCCACAACAGAGCTGGGCTGAATTATCAATGTGGACTTTGTTCGACAACAGGCTAAAGAGGGAGAAGCCCATGAACCCTGTGAGGAGTGCATGACAGGTGCTCGCAGGATGACAGGGCTCAGGGCCCTCCAGCCACTGCTGCTGCTGCTTGTCCTGCTGGGCAGCCACCCCGCACTGGGGAGGAAGAGCACTCACAGCTGCTGCTGATCTCCTTCAGTGGCTTCCGCTGGGACTACGACCAGGATGTGGACACCCCTAACCTGGACTGTCTGACCCAGGAGGGTGTCAAGACCAAGTACCTCATGCTGCCCTTTGTCACAGTGACCTCCCCATCCCACTTCACCGCCATCCCAGGTAAGCGCCACTCTGCCCATTTCACCCGATGCCCATCAAAGCCCCAGTGCCCGTCATTCCCTGGGATAAGAAGCAGAGCTCGGTCAGCCCTAGGGAGGCTGAGGCGGCTCCTGCAGCCCATGGCCATGCTGCAGGAGCAGCACCAGGTCCAAATACACTGAGGTGTGGGGATGCAGGGGTGCAGGGATGCAGGGCCGTCACTTGGGCCTCAAGTCCCAGCCTGCAGACAGGACCAAGACCAGGGATGCAGCCACCTGAGGGTCTCCCTACTCCGAGGCCCTTCCCCACCAGGACCAGTGGTCTTCTGTAAAAGTAAGTAATTAAAAGAATGTGACTTTTTTTTTTTTTTTTTTTGTGACGGGGTCTCACTCTGTTGCCCAGGCTGTAGCTCAGTGGCATAAACACAGCTCAGTGGGGTCTCAAACTCCTGGTCTCAAGCAGTCCTCCCTACCTAAGCCTCCCCAGTAGTTGGGGATACAGACAAGCCACTATGCCTAATTTTCTCAGTTTTTTAGACATTGGGGAGGGGGTGTCTCACGATGTTGCCCAGGCTAGTTTTGAACTCCTGGGCTCAAGTGATCATGCCGCCTCAGCCTCCCAAAGTGCTGAGATTAGAGACATGAGCTACTGTGCCTGGCCTGATCTTTTTTAAAAAAGTAAATAAGGCCGGGCATGGTGGCCTACCCCTGTAATCTCAGCACTTTGGGAAGTCAAGGCGGATGGATCACCCGAGGTCAGGAGTTCAAGACCAGCCTGGCCAACATGGTGAAATGTCATCTCTCCTAAAAATACAAAAATAGGCCGGGTGGGGTGGCAGACGCCTATAACCCCAGTTACTCGGGAGTCTGAGACAGGAGAATCTCTTGAACCCAGGAGGCAGAAGTTGAAGTGAGCCAAGATTGTGCCATTGCACTCCAGTTTGGGCAACAGAGCGAGATTCCGTCTCAAAAATAATAAAAATAAAAAGGTAAGTAATTAAAATCACTTTTAAATAATTGTATAAAAATAATAAAACATTGACATTTACAGAGCTCAGTGAGATGAGGTGACTCATACTCTCCAATGGCATCCTGGTTCTCTTACATGAGAATTCAAATGTCTTTCTGTGGCCCAGAAGATTCCACGCAGCCTGGCCCCTGGCCCATCTTCTGCCAGCCTCTCTCAACTCTCTCCCTCTCCTTCACTTCCCTCCATATCAGACAGGCCTTTTGCCTGTGCCTTCTGCCCTGCTCCCTCCAGCCCCAGGGTCCTAGCCTGTGCTAGTCCAGTCCCTCCAGCTCACCAGGAGCACGCAGTCCAGTGGAGGAGACAGACACCAGACACCCAAACAGGCACATACATCCCATGACAACTTGGGAGGCACCAAGGAGGAAAAGGAGTTTTCCAGGCATAGACTACAGGGGTAAACTGGCTTCAAACTAGAGAGGGAGACAGGGGCTCTCTGAGCATGGGGCAGTTGAGCTGAAAGAGATCTCAGAGGACCAGAGCGAGGAAAAGTGTTCCAGGCAGAGGGAACAGTAATTGTGAGGTCTCTGAGACAAAGACCTGGTCATGTCAGAATCCCAGTGGCCACTAAAATAGAGGGACTCCAACCCAAAAAGGAGGGAGAGGGGGCTGCTGGGAAGCAAGGGACTCTGTGTAAGAATCAGAATAGCCTCCATTCCTCAAACACAGGCATAGTGCCGGCACTGTGTGAAGTCCTTCACTTTCATGATCTCTGATACATGGAGATAGCAAAGTCAGTGTCCCATTCTACAGATCGGAAAACTAAGGTTCAGAGATGCGGAACAGGCTGGGTGCAGTGGCTCACGCCTATAATCCCAGCACTTTGGGAGGCCGAGGTGGGCAGATCACCTGAGGTCAGGAGTTCGAGACCAGCCTGGCCAACAAGGCAAAACCCTGTCTCTACTAAAAGTACAAAAATTAGCCGGTTGTGGTAGCGCATGCCTGCAATCCCAGTTACTTGGGAGGCTGAGACAGGAGAACCGCTTGAACCCGGGAGGTGGAGGTTGCAGTGAGACGCGATCGTGCCACTGCACTCCAGCCTGGGTGACAGAGCGAGACTCTGTCTCAAAAGCAGCAAAAACAAAACCAGATGCTGAATAACTGACCAGTTGCTCTGTTAGAAAGTGGGGAAGACAGACTTGCAATTGGGGTGTCCCTGGCCACACGGAACTGGTTCTACCTGGTTTTCTGAGCCTGGAAGTCCATCCACAGATCCCCTCATGCAGTGCACCTCAAACAGAGGAAGGTGAGGCAAGGTAGAGTACCTGGCGGCATGAGCCCCACTCCTATCCAGACAGCCGCTTCTTCAGGGGTCTGGGAAGGCTTCTAGAACCTTAGAGATTCCAGGCAAATTACAGATGCCTTCTTCTGGGGAGAGGGTTTATCACTTTCATCAGACTCTCAAAGGGGTCCTCGAATCAGAAACTTAAAAAATAGACTGGCTCACACATGCAGTCTCAGCACTCTGGGAAGCTAAGGCGAGCCGATCGCCTGAGGTCAGGAGTTCGAGACCAGCCTGGCCAACGTGGTGAAACTCCATCTCTACTAAAAAAAAAAATACAAAAATTAGCAGAGTGTGGTGGCACACGCCTGTAGTCCCAGCTTCTCAGGAGGCTGAGGCATGAGAATCGCTTGAACCCAGGAGGCGGAGGTTGCAGTGAGCCGAGATTATGCCACTGTACTCCAGCCTGGGCGGCAGAGTGAGACTCTATCTCAAAAAAATTTAAAAAATAAAAAAAAAAACAGAATAGAAACTGAAAAAACAAAGCTGAGCAACCACTCACAAGAAGATTTGCTGAGGTAGATTTTTCTACATGCAAACTCTGAGAGGCAAGTCATGTGGGAGCTCTTAGTGCCAGGAAGCAGGAGCCAAATATCCCTTTTCTGGAGAAAGGGAAGCCACTTGCCAGTGGCGTTAACTTCATGACACTTAAAAGATCTCCTGTGGGCAGATCCTGGATGGATCCCTAGGTGCCGAGAATATGATGGGCACAAACTATCTTAAAGTATGCCTACCTTTTATTTATTCCCAGATTGTGATGAGAAGATAGAAAGAGTGAGAGCAAATGTTTAAAATTACAGAATCACCCCACTGCTCTTCTACATTCACTGCCAGGGGGACAGAAATGGGTATGGCTTCAGGCCAGGCATGGGGGCTCACGCCCGTAATCCCAGCACTTTGGGAAGCCGAGGCAGGCAGATCACCTGAGGGTCAGGAGTTCATGACCAGCCTGGCCAAGATGGTGAAATCCCATCTCTACTAAAAATACAAACTTAGCTGGGTGTGGTGGCGGGTGCCTACAATCCCAGCTACTTGGGAGGCTGAGGCAGGAGAATCGCTTGAACCCGGGAGAGGTTGCAGTGAGCCGATATCATGCCATTGCACTCCGGCCTGGGTGACAAGAGCGAACTCCATCTGGAAGAGAGGAGGGGAGGGGAGGGGAGGGGAGGGGAGGGAAGAGGAGGGGAGAGGAGAGGAGAGGAAAGAGGGAGGGAGGAAGGAAGGGAGGAAGGAAAGAAGGGAGGAGAAAGAAAGAAAAAGAGAAAGAGAGAGAAAGAAAGAGAGAAAGAAAAGAAAAGAAAAGAAAAAAGAAAAGAAAAGAAAGAAATGGGTACAACTTCAGTGAAGGGTAATCTGGCAAAATCAGATAGTACACTAGACACAGGGGCTCACATAATCCCATCACTTTGGGAAGCCAAGGGGAGAGGATCGCTTCAGCCCAGCAGTTTGAGACCAGCCTGGGCAATATCGCGAGACCTCATCTCTACAAAAAATACAAAAATTAGCTGGGCTTAGTGGTGCACATCTGTAGTCCCAGCTACTCTGGAGGCTAAGGTGAGAGAACTGTTTGAGCCTGGGAGGTTGAGGCTGCAGTGAGCTGTGATCACACCACTGCACTCTAGCCTGGGTGACAGTGCAAGATCCTGTCTCAAAAAAATTTTTTTAATGCATTAACTTTCTTATTTGGCAATTCCACTTGTAGGACTTTGTCCTGCTGACATATTTGCTCAGTGGTAAGGGATGTACATACAAAGTTATTCACTGCCTACAAATAACAAACTGTTGTAACAGAAAATCTTCATTCACTCACTGTGGAAACAGCATGTTCCTGTGTGCCTCTTATTTATAACCAGATATACCATTTATTGAGCTGGGAAACATTTACTGTGCTTCAACATTAAAACAGCTTTTTGGCCACATGTGGTGGCTCATGCCTATAATCTCAGCACTTTGGGAGACCAAGACAGGAGGATTGCTTGAGCCCAGGAGTTCAAGACCAGCCTGGGCAACATAGCAAGACCCCATCTCTGCAAGAAATTAAAATAAAAAGTTAGCCAGGTGTGGTGGTGCACACCCATGGTTCCAGCCACTCAGGAGGCTGAGGTGGGAGAATCGCTTGAGCCCAGGAGGTCAAGGCTGCAGTGGGTTATGACTGTGCCACTGCCCTCCAACCTGGGTGATGCAGTGACACCCTGCCCTCCACCCACAAACCAAGGAAAAGGCTTCTTAACCTCAGCTCTATTGACATTTAGGGCAGGATCATTCTGTATTGCATGGCGTTGTTCTGAGCACTGTGGGATGTTACCAGCTTTCCTGCCCTCTGCCAACTAGATGGATGCCATTGGCACCCTTCTCCCATTGTGACAACCAGAAATATCTCCAGACCCTGCCAAGTGCCTGCCGGGGGGCAAATTCACCCTCAGCTGAGAACCAGTGCCTTAACTATACACCATGTTGAACCCAGTACCTGGCTTCAGAAAATGTGCAGCAGGTTCCACAATCATCAGCTCCTTCAATTCTCTAAACACTGACAGCAAGTCAGGCAGGTTCCTTCCTGACAGGTGAGAAATCAGAGGCTGAAGTCACACAGGTGGGGAGAGGCAGGGCAGGATCCCAACTCAGCCCTGGATGGTTCCAGCAACTGGGTTGCCCATCCCTGCCCCTGCCATCCCCAGCCGCCCTCCTCCAGCCTCAGCCTTCATGTGTCTTTGGTTCTCATTAAGTAATCATTACAAACCCCTATGACTTTCACCCAGCTCCCAGCTTCCAGGCAACAGATATAGATCCTGAATATGTTGCTTTCCTGAAACAGACAGCACCCAGGACCCGGCAAACCACTGGCATTTGTCTTCAGTGGCTGGGCTCAAGCCGACCTCTGTCTGACTCCAGTGTGGAAAGGAATTATCCATAATAGAAAAAATAATGGATAAAAATTGGTGCTGCCAGCACCCAAAGACCTCATCAGATTCCAGGGGGTAGGCTGGACAAAAGCTATGATAAAGGGGGTTCCCTCAAGCCAGCCACTTGTTAACTGCAGTTTAAAACAAGGGGGATTGGTGGTGAGGCGGGGTGATCCCTGTTTCACATCTGGGCTGCAGTACCATGCACAGGTCCAGTTAGGGTTCAGGTCCAAGAAGCCATGTAGACAGCCCTTCGAGCTGCCTAGACAGAGTCCTGGGGGTGCCAGAAACGTGGTAGTCCCAAGCAAGAAACAAAGCCGGCAGAGTCCAATCCCCCCGGCACAAGAGCCCTTTTAGGAGAGACTCCCTGAGACAGAGAGCTGACTTCACTGCCCAGATTCTCCCCGGGGCACATGGCATCTCTGCAAAACCGAGCGGGTTGTACGCACTATGTGCCTGTGGAGGTGCACGGCGCAGACACCTCAGACTTCACCCGGGAGACAGGATCACATGACCCTCATCAGCTTTCCCTGCTGCTGATGAAGAGAAGTCTTCCTGGAGAGTTCTTTGAGAGGGCTCATGCTGTATTCCTTCTTTCACTCAGGGAATACTGTTTGAGCTTCTACTTTGGTCCAGGCAGTGGGAATGGTGGCCAACGATAGAACTCATGTGTCTTGGGAAAGGTGCCATCTTCCCAGAGCTTGTCCCATGACATGGGGCTCAGGTCCCCTCCACTCTCTGATCCCATAGATCTTTTTGTGAGGATGGCTTCCTTTTCTCTGTAGTTCAGTCCAGGGAGAAGGATAAAAAGTCCCTTTTGGGAGGATGCTTTCACTGCTTCGCATCCTTTCTCTGACAGCTCAGGGAATCAGAAGACAAGGGAGATGACATTTGTTGTTGTTTTGTTGTTGTTTTGGAGACAGGATCTTGCTCTATTGCCCAGGCTGGAGTGCAGTGGTGTGATCACAGCTCACCACAGCCTTGACCTTCTGGGCTCAAGCAATTCTCCTGCCTCAGCCTCCTGAATAGCTGAGACTACAAGTGTGTACCACCATGCCCAACTAATTTTTAATTTGTTTTTTTAGAAATGGGATCTCACTATGTTGCTCAGGCTGGTCTCAAACCCCTGGGCTCAAGTGATCCTTCAGCCTCGGCCTCCCAAAGTGTTAGGATTTCAAGTGTGAGCCCCCACACCCAGCCAAGACTGTGTTCTTACTCACCTAGTATCCCACAAGACTTTCCCCATGCCCCAGCTCCTCCATGGCTCCTGGAAGGGGCTAAGCTTGTGAAGCTCCAGGTCACAGGGAGTCTCCGTTTTCCTCCAGGACATTCTCTCCTAGAAGCAAGGAGTCCAAAGGTGCCAGCAATTTGAATGAGGAAAAGGCTCAGGGAGAGAGGATTTTTAAAAACATTGGCCGTTGTCTCCAAATACCCTGCCTCATCATCTCTCCACTCCAGAAACGTTTCGCATGCTTACAAAGGGTGTTTGTTCTTCCTCTGAGTATTTGTCCCCAGCCCCACCTGCAAGAAGGTAGAAGTAGGGCCTCTGCCTGGGATCGTAACTCTCAAATACAAGGCAAGACCTGCCTCTCCTCCAACATCCCCAGGACTGAAGGACTGTGCAAGTCTGCATATGGATCGAGCTTCTCCCTCCCTTCTTCTCCCCACCTGGCTCCACGCCCCCACCCAGTCATCCCCCAACCCATCTCTCCCCACCTCCATGCCACACAAGAGGGGCTTGACCACAGCGCCTGGAAGTTCCTTAAAAATGAATGGTGTGTCGGGCCGGGTGCAGTGGCTCACGCCAGTAACCCCAGCACTTTGGGAGGCCGAGGCAGGTGGATCACTTGAGGTCAGGAGTTCGAGACCAGCCTGGCCAACATGGTGAAACCCCGTCTCTATCAAAAACACAAAAATTAGCTGGGTGTGATGGTGCATGCCTGTAGTCCCAGCTACTTGGGGGGCTGAGGCAAGTGAATCACTTGAACCCAGGAGGCAGAGGTTAAAGTGAGGCGAGATTGCGCCACTGTACTCCAGCCTAGGCGATAGAGTGAGACTCTGTCTCAAAAAAAAAAAAAAGAAAAAGAAAAAAAAAATCAAATGGTGTGATTAGCACATGGTTAACTTACGATTTTTTAGAAATTGAATGATGTATTCATTGTCTAAGCTGCATAACGAATCAACACAAATTTAGCAGCTTAAAACACCCATCTATTACCTCTCCTTTCCCATGGGTCAGGAGTCTGGGGGTGCAGCTTTAGCTGGGTCCTCTGCTCAGGTTCTTACAAGGTTGTGATCAAGGTGTCGGCTGGAATTAGGGTCTCATATGAGGCTTGGGGTCTTCTCCCAACCTCACATGGTTGTTGGCAGAATTTCAACTGTGGAACTCATGCGACTGGCTGCTTCAAAACCATCCGGGCGCGGTGACTCATGCCTGTAATCCCAGCACTTTGCGGGGCTGAGGCAGGTGAATCACCTGAGGTCACGAGTTCCCGACCAGCCTGGCCAACATGGTGAAACCCATCCCTACTAAAAATACAAAACTCAGCCATGCATGGTGGTGCACGCCTATAATCCCAGCTACTCAGAAGGCTAAGACAGGAGAATCGCCTGAACCCAGGAAGCAGAGGTTGCAATGAGCCAAGATCATGCCACTGCACTCCAGCCTGGGCGACAGAGTGAGACTCCATCTCCGAAAAAAAAAAACAGCAGGAGGGAGTCTCTCCCCTCCAGACCCTCACTGAAGATCTCACCTGAAGGTGTCAGGCCCACCCTGAATAATCTCCCTTTTGATTACCTCGAAGCGAGCGAATTAGGGGCTTAGTTACGTCTGCAAAATCCCCTCAACTTTTCCATAGGTACAGATTAGAAGCAAGCCAGGGGTCCTGCCCACACTCCAGGGGAGAGGAGATGACACAAGGCATTTATCCAGGGCAAGAACCTAGGGGGGTCATCTCGGAATTCTGCCTTCCACAAATAGATCCTCGGTGGAGCTCACATGCCTGGGCGAGCACCAGCCTTTGTTTAAAGGCAACAGAGCATGGTGCCCCGGCTCAGATCTCCAGCAAGCCCCGAGAATGATGGTCCAGTCTGCACATGGGGGCTGGCTTTGAAGTAAGTCATCACATCTGTATTAGACCCTAGCTGTTGCTTAGGCAAAACTGATGATGATTTAGAAGAAGATGGAGAGAAGAGGAGAGTTCATTTAAAAATACTTATGTTCATTCCCTAGGGCTGCCACAACCAAGTACCACAAGCTGGGTGACTTGAAACAAGAGAAATTGACTGTCTTGTGGCTCTGGTGGCCAGCAGTCTGAAATGGAGGTGCCAGCAGGGCCACACTCCCTCCTGCACTTGTAGGCGAGTCCTGCCTTGCCTCTTCCTAGCTTCCCGTGGTCTCCTGGCAGTCTTCGGCATTCCTTGGTTTGCAGACTCATCAGTCCAATCTTCCGTCCGATCCAAGGCCTTCTTCTCTGTGTCTCTGTGATTCAATGTGTCCTCTCCTCTTCTATAAGGACACCAGTCATTCACTTAGGGCCCTCCCTACACCAGGATGACTTCATTCTAATCAACAGCATCTGCAATAACCCTATTTCTTTTTTTTTTTTTTTTTTTTTTTTGAGACAGAGTTTCATTCTTGTTGCCCAGGCTGGAGTGCAAGGGCACAACCTCAACTCACTGCAACCTCCGCCTCCCAGGTTCAAGCAATTGTCCTGCCTCAGCTTCCCAGGTATGCACCACCACCCAGCTAATTTTGTATTTTTAGTAGAGACGGGGTTTCTCTATGTTGGTCAAGCTGGTCTCCAGCTCCTGACCTCAGGTAATCCGCCCGCCCTGACCTCCCACAGTGCTGGGATTATAGGCATGAGTCACCGTGCCTGGCCTGCAATAACTCTATTTCTATATAAGGTCACATTCTGAGCTACTAGAATTTAGGATTTCAACATTCTTTGAGGGGGACTCAATTTAACCCATAAGAATACTATGTGGACCACACATGGTGCCTCACACCTGTTATCCCAGCACTTTGGGAGGTTGAGGCAGGAGGATCATTGCTCAGGGCCTGGGGGGATAGCAGGTGCATAAGAACACAGCCTTGGCTGGATGTGGGGGCTCACACCTGTAAGTTTGGGAAGCTAAGGCAGGGCGACTTCTTGAGCCCAGGAGCTTGAGGCCAACCTGGGTGACGTAGTGAGATCTCATTTCTAAAAAAAAATATATATATATAAATATATACATATATATATATAATTAACTGGGTATGGTGGTACCAGCCTACAGTCCCAGCTACTCAGGAGGCTGAAGCAGGAGGGTCGCTTGAGCCCAGAAGGTCAAAGCTGTGGCTAGCTGTGATTGCACCACTGCACTCCAGCCTGGGCAATAGAGCAAGACCCTGTGTCAAAAAAAAAAAAAAAAAAAAAAAAAACTCATCTCCCTTGTCTTCTGATTTCCTGAGCTGTCACAGAAAGGAAGCGAAGCAGTGAAAGCATCCCCCAAAAAGGGACTTTTCAAAACCAGCCTAAGCAACATAGCAAGACCTTGTCTCTAGAAAGTATTTAAATTTGAAGAAAAAAAAAAAACAGTACTATGGCATAGTTGACAGCTACAGGTGTGGCTACATCCAGGTCCTCAAACTATATCATCAGAATGGCCCCTCACCCTCCCGTCGCTTTCCGTTTTACTTTAAGTGTGAACATGAAACTCCCAAGATTATCTCTCCTTCGGCTCATCTGCTTCTCAGACCCAATCTGTGTGGCCAGGGTGGTGAAAGGATACTGACATCCAGGCTGGGACCACATGCCCCAGCCCCACATCAGGGTGGGGAATGGCCAGTCCCACACATGCCATGGGGGACTAGTGACTCCTCGGTGGATAATCGGGGACTGTCGTTGGAGAGGAGTGACAGAAGAAAGGCTGACACACTGCGGTGTATCTCCTGCACCAGCCTGGGCCCCGATGTCTTGAGAACGGGGGTTTGCAGTCTGATGGAGGGCAATCCCAACTCCATCTGCGGGGCTGCCTGCAGTACATGGACCCCCCCACTGGATGTGCTGACCACACGTGCAAACAGCCACCTCCCAGCCCTGCTCCCTATAGTCCCCCTGAACCCTGTCAAAATTCCCCTCAGTTCTCAGCAAGATTAAAAGCAATGATGAGGGTGAGCAGCTCATTCTGCTATTTTAAATCTCTCGATTCCGTCTACTCTCCAGAACTCTGTACTTAATGCTCCATCACTGGTAATGACAATGAACATTTTCACAATCTCCGTTTTTATTGCAAAGTGACGGAGGACCAGTTAAAATAAGTTATGCTACAGAAACTAAAGAAATCCCGTCAAACAAATGGTGTGTAATAGAAAGTCTTAGGGCAGCCGTGTATAGTTTCTCCCCCAATGAATCAATGGAAAATGAGAAGCTCTTACCGCCATGTTCCGGGCAGAAGCTATCAAAAGTGTAAGCCATGGTATTATAATTTGATGATTTTACCTCCGTCAAATGGATATGGCCCAGGGGTGAAAAGTGGATGCTCTGTAACTAGATGATGGTCAAGAGTTATAAAAATGAGGTCCTCTCTGTTCAACATTTCTCCTTTCTTGAAAGGACACTCAATGTCATGCTCCTGGCCTCTAATGGCCAGAAATAAAGCTTCTCCCAGTTCCAGAGCACCCCAGGGCAACCCCAAAACCAGAGCAACTACTTATAGCCATGTAGACTATGTACTGTGCAATTCCTGGGGTGGCATTTTCATAAATATGTGGGTGGCGCCCCCTGGAGGTGTGCAATGCACAACTTGCAGAAATGGTAAGTCATCGTATCCCAAAGTCCACCAAGAAGAGGTAAACAAAATTCCCATCAATGTTGTCGTCAGTCATGAGTCTGCCTTTTCTTCATGGGATGGAGAAAAAACAATTTGGCCAAATGTGCTTGGATGATCTCTAAGATGGAATCACGGTCTCTCACTTCCAGCGCTATTGACATTTGGGGCTGGATCATCATTTTGTCTTAGTGGGGGTTGTCCGGAGCATTGTAGGATGTTCAGCAGCAGCCCTGGCCTCTACCAACTAGATGCCAGTAGCACCACCTCCTCCAGCTGTAACAACCAAAATTGTCTCCAGACATGGCCACATGTTCTCTGGGGAGCAAAATCATCCCCTGGTTGAGAAGCCCTGAAGTAAAGACATGATACGCAGATCACAGGCAAGTAAGAGAGCCTAAGGGCCACACATGTGATGCTGCACCCATGACAAAGACAGAGTCTTACAGAGGTGAGAGAGGTGGAGAGAGAGAAAGGAAATGGAGTTCCTGCTGCCGAGAGCAACAGATGCCAACTAGATGTTGTTGGAAACTGAGTTAAAAGATGCTAAGAAGCCATCAGCTCCCATCCTGCCCTCCAGGGACGACGCTGCCGAAAAAGGCCTGGAGAGCAGCAAAGCCCCCAACACAGGTGCACTGAGCAAAGAAACCACACATTGAGACAAAAAAGACATTCCCTCGAAGACCAGTCATTTCCAAGAGAGGAGAAAAAGCGGAGTCACGGAAAACAATTGAGGCTGGGTACAGCAACTCACACCTGTGATCCCAGCACTTTGGGAATGCTCCCAGGCGGAGATGGGAGGATTACTTGAGCTCTTCAAGACCAACCTGGGCGACATAGCAAGACCTTGCCTCTACAAAAAGTGAAAAAATTACCCAGGCGTAGTGATACATGCCTGTGGTCTCAGCTACTCGGGAGGCTCAGGTGGGAGGATCGCTTGAGCCCAGGAGGTACAGGCTGCAGTGAGCTGGGATCGCACCACTGCGCTCCAGCCTGGGCTACAGCATCAGATCCTGTCTCAAAAGAGAAAAAAATTAAAGAAAATTAAGGCCGGGCACATTGGCTCATGCCTGTAATCCCAGCACTTTGAGAGGCTGAAATGGGCAGATCACGAGGTCAGGAGATCAAGACCATCCTGGCTAACATGGTGAAACCCTGTCTCTACTAAAAATATAAAACATTAGCTGGACATGGTGGTGGGAGCCTATAGTCCCAACTACTCTGGAGGCTGAGGCAGAAGAATGGGGTGAACTCAGGAGGCGGAGCTTGCAGTGACCAAGATCACACCACTGCACTCCAACCTGGGCGACAGACCGAGACTCTGTCTCAAAAAAAAAAAAAAGAAAATTAAAAAATTTTTTGAGACCAAGTCTCACTCTGTTGCCCAGGCTGGAGTGTAATGGTGCAATCTCGGCTCACTGCAACCTCCGCCTCCTGGGTTCAAGTGATTCTCATACCTCATCCTCATGCCTCAATATGACTACAGGCTTGTTGTCACTGTGCCTGGCTAATTTTTGCATTTTTTAGTAGAAACGGGGTTTCGCCATGTTGTCCAGGATGGTCTTGAACTCCTAGGCTCAAGCAATCTACACACCTCGGCCTCCCAAAATGCTGAGATTACAGGCATGAGCCACCGTGCCCAACCTCTAACTTTTCATTATGGAAATTTCCCACATGCACAAAAAGTAGGGAGAGAATTGTTCCATGAACCCCGCTGCACCCATCATCCCACTGCAAGAACTTGTCAACATTTCGCCAGTCTCATTCCAGTTCCCACTTTTCTTTTCCTTCTTGCTATTTTAGAATATTTTAAAGCAAATTCCAGACATGTCATTTCACCCACATCCATGACACACCAGGGTGCATTCTTGATGTAAGGGTTTTGTTTTGTTTTATAACCCCCATGCCATTGCCACAGCGAATAGATTTAACATGAAGAAACTAAGATTCTTGCAGGTGGAGAAAAGATCTAATTACCACCTTAAAGCCTCTCCTACTAGCGCTTCTAAGATCTGAACATGTATGCAAATCACCTGGGCATCTTGTTAAAATGCAGATTCTGGCCCAGCAAGTCCTCCCGGGTGAGCCCGGAGAGTCTTCAATTCCAAAAGCTCCCAGGTGACGCAGTGCTGCGGCTCCATGGATCACACAAGAGGAAGGGTCGGCCCAACACCCACAGCAACTGGATGCAAAGTCCTGACTGTTCCTGATTGCAGGGCCTTCAGTGAACGGGGAAGCTGGGGATCACTTGGGAAAGAAGGGAGGTTTTTCGTACCAGCTCCAGGCCCTGTAGAACTGCCAGGGAATAACAGACACAAGGTCAGCAAGTCCAACCAACAGCACGAGCGCATTCATATTCCACAGCCCCTGCAGCAAAGAACCATGAAGTGGGTGGCTTCAAACAATGTCTGGGCCAGGTGCTGTGGCTCACACCTAAATAATCTCAGCACTTTGGGAGGCCGAGGTGGGTGTATCACTTGAGGCCAGGAATTCGAGACCAGCCTGGCCAATACGGCTAAACCTCGTCTCTACTAAAAATACAAAAATTAGCCATGCATGGTGGCAGGCAACTGTAGTCCCAGCTACTTGAGAGGCTGAGGCAAGAGAATGGCTTGAGCCCAGGAGGTGGAGGTTGCAGTGAACTGAGTTCATGCCACTGCGCTCCAGACTAGGCAACAGAGCAAGGCTCTATCTTAAAAAAAAAAAAAAAACATGTCTGGAGGCCAGAAGTCCAAAATCAATCAAATGTCAGCAGAACCATGCTCCTTCAGAGTTCTAGGGGAGAATCCATTCCTTGCCTCTTCCAGCTTGTAGAGCCTACTAGAATTCCTCAACTTGTGGCCGCATGATCCAATCTCTGCGGTCACCTTGCCTCCTCCTCTTCTGTCTGGGTCTCCTCCCCTGGAGGAAGACTGCCCTTTTTTTTTTTTTTTTGAGACAGAGTTTCACTCACTGCCCAGGCTGGAGTGCAATGGCACGATCTCAGCTCACTGCAACCTCTTCCTGGGTTCAAGCAACTCTCCTGCCTCAGCCTCCCGAGTAGCTGGGATTGCAGGCATGTGCCACCATGCCTGGCTAATTTTGTATTTTTAGTAGAGATGGGGTTTCTCCATGTTGGTCAGGCTGGTCTCGAACTCCTGACTTCAGGTGATCCACCCGCCTCGGCCTCCCAAAGTGCTGGGATTACAGGCGTGAGCCACTGCGCCCAGACAAGAGTGTCCTCTTATAAGGACACTTGTCTTTAGATTTACAGCCTACTTAAAATACTCCAGGATAATCTCATCCCAAGATCCTTAATTACATCTGCAAAGACCCTTTTTCCAAATAATGCCACATCCACAGATTCTAGGCACAAGGATCTGAATATCTCTTGTGCGAAGCCACCATTCAGCTCACTACGCTAGAAATAGGAAAAACAACAAAGTAACACAAGGCACAGAAGAAAGAACAGATGCAGCTTGTGTGGCAGTGGCCATGAAGGCAGGCTGGGGTAAAACTGTGTTAACAGAACCCCCAGATGGAACTGAAGTGTGGCCGTCTGCTCCCAGCTATTCAGAGAAGGTTTCTGTTCTGGACAGCAGAGAAAGAGAAGAGGTGGGAAGTGAGATAGCCCATTCTCTGTTGGCCTAATTCCTAAGGAATCATGCCTCTGCCTTCAGGCCATTCTCAAGTCTTGTTCAAGGATAAAATGATTTATTGATGGCCGTAATTAAAAAGCAATGCCAACAGAAGCAGCGTCAGCATTTTTCATTGGTACTTACACATGAGCAAGAGCAGTTTAGGGAAACGGGTGCCTTCAGGTTCTATTTTATCCGTCTAGAAAAGGGCTGCCTTCTTGGAATGCTAGTCCTGGGGAGAAGCCTTGTTGCTGTAGCAGGAATTGATACAGTTTTAAATTCCGATGTGTACACGGAGCTACCTGTCCTCGTCTTAAGCACTTCTGGTTTGTTCTGGGTTCGGTGGGTAAGCAATGAGTAGAACTCTGGGGAGGAGGATTTGGGGCGAGCGTAGTTTTCATGCCCCGAGGGAGCTGTTTTTCCCCTCCGTGTCTGGACCGCGATTCAGAATGGGCTTCTCTGCTCACGATGGGAGTGCTGGGCTGATTTAAGGCGGGTAATTGACTTCAGTTGGTGGCTACTTTTATACTAGCTGCTTAACGAGCTATTTTCTTCATTAGTTTCGGGCACGTGAGCTTAATGAAGCCTTGGACCTCCCAAATTACAAGGAAAATATATAGCTCCTATGGTAAGTTAGTTCAAAGGAGTTAGTGAACGAACACAGTAGGGCCACAAATTATTGTTAAAGAATTGTTAAAGACGTGAATGCATGAAAGTGTATCTATGTCCAAATGAACTCTCTGCAATTATACTGTTCCACCTGAAAATTAGTAGATAGAAATTCAGCAAATGCTTGGACAGGGGAGACTCTCAGAAGTATTCTGACTAAGTAGCATGGTTTCTTTTCATATCACTAAAGTAATCTTTTCCCAAATTCACTCTGGAATAAATCTTATGATACCTACTTGTTCTGATTGTACTTAACCACCAGCAAATAAGGTGGGGGCAGTGGTAAGGGGAGCTGTTGAATTAAAGTAAACATTTGTTGAATACCTACTGAGGATAAAGCCCTGTGCTTTGTGCCAGGGAGATTCCAGAATAAATGAGGCAGAGACCTACTCTCAGGAAGCTTGCAAACTAATGGAGAAAACACATTTGCAGGCAATTACTTGCAGTATAAGAGAAAATGAGGCCGGGTACAGTGACTCACACCTGTAATCCCAGCACTTTGGGAGGCCGACGTAGGTAGATCACTTGAGGTCAGGAGTTCAAGACCAGCCTGGCCAACATGGCAAAACTCTGTCTCTACTAAAAATACAAAAAAAAAAAAAAATTAGCCAAGCTTGATGGTGTGCACCTGCAATCCCAGCTACTTGGGAGGCTGAGGCACAAGAATCACTTAAACCCAGGAGGTGGAGACTGTAGCGAGCCAAGATCCCACCACTGCACTTCAGCCTAGGCAACAGAGTGTGACTCTGTCAAAAAAAAGGAAATAAGATTGGTGCTGAATGGGAAATCTAAGCAGGATGGATTGGCAGGAGAACGCCGATTTGCCCAGCTCCAATGCAACTTTTCACAGCCATGACGATATTGCAGGGACGCCCATTCCTCATGGAATCTGAAGCCCCATGAAGGCTTGAGTCTG
Source organism: Macaca mulatta (assembly GCF_049350105.2). Lineage (NCBI taxonomy): Eukaryota > Metazoa > Chordata > Mammalia > Primates > Cercopithecidae > Macaca > Macaca mulatta. Next base: position 6,401,657 of record NC_133425.1, on the reverse strand, counting down.
GAGACTGGTTCAGTCTTGACTTTAAGATCAGGGGATACAAGGAATGATCTGCATCTATCCCAGGCCAATAGTCCACCCAAAACTCTAGATCTGAGATGATGAGAAAAAGCAAGTCATGAATCATGTCAGCCATTTCATCATTATCATCATCATCATCATCATCATCACCATCAAAAACAAAAGACAGACCTATCACCGTCTTGTGTGCCTGGCTCTCGTCTTAGTTCAAAATATAGAAGTAGGCCGGGCGCGGTGGCTCAAGCCTGTAATCTCAGCACTTTGGGAGGCCGAGACGGGCAGATCACGAGGTCAGGAGATCAACACCATCCTGGCTAACATGGTGAAACCCCGTCTCTACTAAAAAAAATACAAAAAACTAGCTGGGCATGGTGGTGGGCACCTGTAGTCCCAGCTACTCGGGAGGCTGAGGTAGGAGAATGGCATAAACCCGGGAGGCGGAGCTTGCAGTGAGCTGAGATCTGGCCACTGCACTCCAGCCTGGGTGACAGAGCGAGACTCCGTATCAAAAAAAATATATATATATATAGATATATATATATATATATATACACACACACACACATATATAGAATTAAATTCTATGACCAGCAAACAAACACCAAAATAGCTCTTGTCACTCTTGTCTGCCACCATGTAAGACATGCCTTTTGCCTTCTGCCATGATTTTGAGGCTTCTTTGGCTACATGGAACGGTGAGCCCAGTAACCTCTTTTTCTTTATAAATTACCCAGTCTTGAGTAACAAAACAGTGGTTTGTCCACAACATCAATGAACAATGCTATCTCTTGTTTCCAAGTGCGTATCATTTGAGAGGTTTGGATAAACAACAATATAAAATAAATAAGCACTAAACAAACTCAGGGTCACATAACCCTTGTGGTGAGGTAACTGACAATGGGTACAACTGGGACAGTTTACTGTTAAATCACTTCTATCTACATGTGCCCAAGCAGTGAGATACTTGGTTTTAATCCTAAAAGTCATGGTGCACATTTATTCCTGCCTTCCAAATGGGCTCTAACGTCACCTCCTCAGGGAAGCCCTCTTTTCTTGCTTCTACTCTGCTTTTTTTCAGCATTTAGTAGAGCATCAGTCATCATCCATACCTGGGAACAATGATTGTAAGAAACAGAAACCCATTTGCATGAGCTCGAGGAAAAGGAGCACAGCTTATCTCTAACGGGCAAACTCATGGGCATGGGAAACAAATGAGAGGCCATGAGAGAATGAAAACTGCAGTTACAGAAACCAAAATTCCTCTTTCTGGCTCTCAGAAGCCCATGGTTTTTTTTTTTGTTTTTGTTTTTGTTTTTTTTTTTGAGACGGAGTCTCGCTCTGTCACCCAGGCTGGAGAGCAGTGGCGTGATCTCGGCTCACTGCAAGCTCCACCTCGCGGGTTCACGCCATTCTCCTGCCTCAGCCTCCGAGGAGCTGGGACTACAGGTGCCCGCCACTACGCCCGGCTAATTTTTTGTATTTTTAGTAGAGATGGGGTTTCACTGTGTTAGCCAGGATAGTCTCGATCCCCTGACCTCGTGATCCACCCGCCTCGGCCTCCCAACGTGTTGGGATTACAGGCGTGAGCCACGGCGCCCGGCTGCCCATGGTCTTTCTTATAGGCCCTGTGGACTTTCTTATCTCTGCTTCTCTCACTCACAACTAATTTTCCTTTTTTGCTGGTGGCCCATCATGGCAGCCAGCAGAGCCCACCACCACCTGATCAGTTAGTTACTGGATGTCTTGATAGAAGGAGAGGGAGGAAGGAAGAGACGGAGAGAGAGAGAGGGAAGGAGGGAGGGAGGGAGGAACGGAGGGAGAGAAATTGGGTTTCTGGCCGTCCAGTTGAGTGTAGGGAGGGGGAGTACCATGGTACAAATATGGCACCAAGACCTGCTTTCCAGCATGGCCAGTGAGTAGGGAAATTGAGGGAAGGTACCTGCAAACACAGCAGACATCTCAGAACATGCTCTCTGTTCTTAGTTCTCTCTCCTGCCTTCTCCTAGATTGTAAATATCACAACACAATCTAGGATAGTACCTGGCTCAAAATATTTGAGAAAGAGAAAAAGGAAGGGATTAGATCAAACTCTGGACTTCATGGTTTCCTAAATTCACTCTGCAAGTTTTTGGGTTTTTTATTTGTTTGTTTTTTCAGATGGAGTCTCGCTCTGCTGCCCAGGCTGGAGTGCAATGCCATAGTCTTGACTCACTGCAACCTCCACCTCCCAGGTGCAAGCAATTCCCCTGCCTCAGTCTCCTAAGTAGCTGGGATTACAGGCACACACTGCCGCACCAGTTAATTTTTGTATTTTTAGTAGAGTCGGGGTTTCGCCATGTTGGCCAACCTGGTCTCGAACTCTTGACCTCGTGATCCACCCACCTCGGCCTCCCAAAGTGCTGGGATTACAGGCGTGAGCCACCATGCCTGGCTGACTCTGCAAGTATTTAAGAAATGAATGAATGTCGGTCCCTGAGAATCAAAAGAAAGGCATTGAATCTCCATTAAGTTTAATCATGGTCAGCAGTTGCGGGGTGTCCTGGGTTTGGGATCAGTGGGATGAGGAACAAGCAGGTTCTCCAAACCACCACGCAGGGAGGGGAGGTGTTAACTAGGCCAAAGATGACGGGCGGGGTACATGCCTGGGTTTCAAACAGCTTATGCCAGGCCTAAAAACAGACGTTGAGGCAGAAGCTGTATTAAGCAAATTCATGACACAGTGGAGGGGGTCGAAAAGTTTAATATTGCTAAGAAGAATCCAAATATTGATCATGCAATATGTTATCACACCATCTCCTGCTACAATCCAGGCTTCCTTTACCATGAGGTAGAAGAGATTTGTGGACCTGACCTAACCCTCCAAATTGTAAGGTCCCTGACAGTGGGCTCGTGACATCTACATTTTATAAATGTGGCATAAAGGCTCACGCTGGCTGTCATGTGGCCCAATCCCAGTTCGATGCTGCATTCAAAGAACCATCATTCCAGCATCCAAGCACACTTAAAGGCAATTGAAATGTTTACCGCCATCCCTCAAGACAAACACCAAAGAAAAATTATTTTCAAAATGCACAGCAAAACTTCTTAAAATCTTATTTCCCCTTTTCTTTCTCTCTCTCTTCCACAATCCCAGGAGTTTCCCAGGAGCAAAACTGTCATAAAGACCCAGGAACAAAATGATTAATGACTTCACTATATCTGATTCTGATTTAGTTGGTTTAGAGTGGTGTCTGGGCATACGTATTTTTTAAAATCTCGCTGGGCACAGTGGCACATACTTGTAGTCTCAGCTACTCGGGAGGCTGAGGCAGAAGAATCACTTGAGTCCAGGAATTTGAGTCCAGCCTGGGCAACATAGCAAGACCCTGTCACTGAAAAAAAAAAAAAAAATAGCAGCCGGGCGCGGTGGCTCAAGCCTGTAATCCCAGCACTTTGGGAGGCCGAGACGGGCGGATCACGAAGTATGAGATCAAGACCATCCTGGCTAACACGGTGAAACCCCGTCTCTACTAAAAAATACAAAAAAACTAACCGGGCGAGGTGGCGGGCGCCTGTAGTCCCAGCTACTCGGGAGGCTGAGGCAGGAGAATGGCGTGAACCCGGGAGGCGGAGCTTGCAGTGAGCTGAGATCCGGCCACTGCACTCCAGCCTGGGCGACACAGCGAGACTCCGTCTCAAAAAAAAAAAAGCAAAAACAAATATCTCTCAGCTGCAGTCAGGGTTGATAACTAGTGATCAGATGACTGTGGGAGCCGACCTTCACAATGGCCCTTAACGTTCCCACCTCGCGGTATTATTCATTGTGGAATCTGTCTTAGCTGGTCCTCAATTGGGCCTGATACCAGGCCCTGCCTTGAGAGGCTAGTCCCACCTCCTACCCCACATATGGTTTCACACTTACTTTCAAGACTGGCCTAAAAATGTAAAATGTACTTGTTTTGACCTTTTTTCCAATGAAACAACTATTCTAAACGCTCATTTAGGATGGTTAGGGAAATTTGAACACTGGCTAAATATTAGAAGATATTTGCTTCAAATTAACCCAGCTTGGTAATGAGATGATGGCGACTGAGGCTGGTGATAGGCACAGAGGGGTTCATTATCAAATAGAAACAAGTGGAAAAAACGAAATCTTTTCCATAACAATAATTTAAGGTAAAAACGAAAACGTATTGAGTGCATAAAAAGAATCTATGGTCTCATAGGCATTAGCTCCCACTGGCCACGTAAGGGATAATTTGAACATCAAAAATAAAAGTAACGGCCAGGCGCAGTGACTGATGCCTGCAATCCCAGCACTTTGGGAGACCGAGGTACGTGGATCACTTGAGCCCAGGAGTTTGAGACCAGCCTGAGCAACACAGTGAGACCCCATCTCTAAAATAAATAAATATAAATATAAGTGACTAGAATTAATTGTAGAACATCAACTCTATTTGAGTCTATAAAGATGACTGGTGGAGGGGGGCAGTGGGGAGAAGGAGAAAGAGAATATATTTGTGATCTAGATTATTTTCCTTAGTTTTGAGAGAATCTTCAGGTCTCGGGTCTTCTAGTTCAGTATTTATTTTTATTTTTTATTTATTTATTTATTGTTCTTTTTGAGATGGAGTCATACTCTGTCACCAGACTGGAGTGCAGTGGTGCTATCTCGGCTCACTGCAACTTCCACCTCCCAGGTTCAAGCAATTCTCCTGCCTCAGCCCCCTGAGTAGCTGGGACTACAGGTACCAGCCGCTGCACCCAGCTAATTTTTGTATGCTTTGTAGAGAAGGTGTTTCACCATGTTAGTCCAGGCTGGTCTTGAACTCCTGACCTCAAGTGATCCGCCTGCCTTGGCCTCCCAAAATACAAGGATTACAGGCATGAGCCACCACACCCAGCCTATTTTCCTTAGTTTTCCTTAGTTTCCTTAGTTTTGGGTCCCTGGTTGTTCCAGCCCTCATATCTCCAACTTTGCTGCACTGAGGACCTTGTTGAAATGCAGGTTCTCATCTGGGAGGCTCAGTGGACCAGCAAATCTGCATTGATTTTGGAAGCTCACCCTGAGTAGCAAGCTTCAGTGAGGCCCAGGCAGACCCCTGCCTGCCAAGCCCCTCTCAGCTGGGCTTAACTCTGGCTCTCTCCTGCCAGGGTTCCTCCCCTCAAAATAGGAGCTATTTTCAAAGAGCCTCTTGGAAAAAAAGGTCCTGTTTTAAAATTGGGGTGTTCAGGATTGGCCATCTGCTCACCGTGGGGTTTTAAGGCCTTTGCCCAGACCCCTGCAACCAACTTAGAACTGACATTTTTACCTTTGAAGGCCCCACTCCACACCATATTAAATTCATTGAAATCAACCCCCATTACAGGCATATCTCAGGCACCATGCCCTCAGAACGGAGTTGCAGCTGACCACTTGACAATGTTGCAAAGCATTAAACATGCATTCATTTCAGCCTTGCAGTTTTCATATTTAGGAGCCCACTGTCTTAGGTCTAAAGCATTCATGTCCAAGCATTGTTATGGGCCCCAGACACTATGCTTCCCAGCCTTAATGGCCTCTGCAGTGCTGGTTCCGACTGCCCCACCCCTGGGTTCTGGCCGGCTAGCCCAGGCCACCTCACTGCTCCCCCATTCAAGTGTGCCTTAGATGTGTGGTTTCCAAACTCATCTACACTTTGGGGTCACCTGGGACTTTTTAAGTGTTCCAACACCAGACCACACCCCAAAACAATTAAACTTCAACTTCTGGAACGGGACAGAGCACCTGTTTTTTGTGTTTTTGTTTTGTTTTGTTTCTGAGACAGAGCCTCGCTCTGTTACCCAGGCTAGAGTGCAGTGGTACAATCATAGCTCACTATAGCCTCCAACTCCTGGGCTCAAGCAGCCCTCCCACTTCAACCTCCAGGGTAGCTGGGATCACAGGCGGGCACCACAATGCCGGGTTAATGATTGCATTTTTTTTTTTTTTTTTTTTTTTGAGACAGAGTCTCGCCCTGTCGCCCGGCCTGGAGTACAGTGGTGCTACCTCGGCTCACTGCAAGCTCCGCCTCCCAGATTCACGCCATTCTCCTGCCTCAGCCTCCCAAGTAACTGGGATTACAGGCGCATGCTGCCATACCCAGCTAATTTTTTGTGTTTTAGTAGAGACGGGGTTTCACCGTGTTGCCCAGGCTGGTCTCGAATTCCTGAGCTCAGGCAATCCGCCAGCCTCAGCCTCCCAAAGTGCTGGGATTACAGACATGAGCCGCTGCACCCAGGGTTTAAATTTTTTATAGAGACAGTATCTCCCTATGTTCTCCAGGCTGGTCTCAAACTCCTGGGATCAAGCGATCCCCCCGCCTCAGCCTTCCAAAGTGCTGGGATTACAGGCATGAGCCGCCATACCTGGCCATGAGCATCTGTATTTTTTGAAGCACAGATGAGTTTGAGAACTACTGCCCTAGACCGAGCTTGGTTTCCTAGCCCTGTCTGACCATGAGATTCTGCTGGGCTTCTTTTAAAAACACAGCTCCCCAGGCTCCTGCCCAGGTAATTCTGATTCATTAGGTCTGGGGTGGGCCCTGAAATGTGCATTTTTACCAGGTCCCTCTGGGTGGATCAGACTAAGGCCAGTTTGGGATCTGAGACCTTGGAGATCATTCCCCAGCTTCCCTCCCAACCCAGTTCCCAGTTGGCCCACCTCACCCAGGCTGTTTCACGTCTGACTTCACAGATGACACCTGAGAGGGAAGCCCCAGCCATCACAATGTGAGAACATTCTACAATGATGAGGAAATGCCAAATATGTTTTAAAACCCATTCAGGATCAGCGTTCACCTTAAACTTGACAGACTCCGAGAACGGGCTGGCCACGTGCTGTGCACAACCCTTAGTGCTCTTCTGTGACTAGTATTTGGATAATTGATTGTTGGAAGCTCAGGAAGCCTCTGTGTCTCAGAGGGGTGGAAGTTAACTTCCTCATTTCTGAGGCAGGGAAGAAAATGAGGATACCCTGCCTTTTGCTAGACTGAATACTGTCCTCCAAAAATTCACATTCACCAGGAATCCCAGAAGGTGACCTTATTAGAAAATAGCGGTGGGGCGTGGTGGCTCACGCCTGTAATCTTAGCACTTTGGGAGGCTGAGGCGGGAGGATCACTTGAGGTCCAGAGTTTGAGACCAGCCTGGCCAACATGCCAGGTTTCAACTCTTGTTTCTAGCAGTATTAAAACAGGATCACGAATCCATGAAGGAGACGAGGTTTCAAGGTCTGATGAAAAGATGGTAAAGAGTTAGTTGACTAGGAGTGACTAGGAATGGGAAGAAAACCCATGACACTACTTAGAGGAAAGAAGACAAATGAGCATAGAGGTGACTAAGCAGACAGAAAGGACGTGGAAGAAGCGTGTTTGGCCCTGTCTCTGCATTTCTTCCCTTGCATTAGTAACTCCCCTGATGACTTGGATGAATCTTCTCTCCCAGAGCATCCAGTGTTCCCTTTCTGTCCATTTCTCCTTTCCCAGGGCCCACATAGTCTAGGAAACCATGCTCTGCAGGCTTCTCATATCTTTCTTTCCTTAATCAGCCCCTAGCATCTCCATGTAACCCATATACACCCGGAGCTCCACATGTCCCACTCTTTGCACTGCAGTGAATTCAAAGAAAGGTAGACTCTAGCCAGGCGCAGTGGCTCACACCTGTAATCACAACTTTGGGAGGCTGAGGCAAACGGCTCACTTGAGCTCAGGAGTTCAAGACCAGGCCTGGCCAACATGGTGAAACCCCATCTCTACTAAAAATACAAAATTTAGGTGGGCATGGTGGTACATGCCCAGTAGTCCCAGCTAGTGGGGAGGCTGAGGCAGAAGAATTGCTTGAGCCCAGGAGGCAGAGGCTGCAGTGAGCTGAGATTGCACCACTGCACTCCAGCAGCCTAGGCAACAGAGCAACGCCCAGTCTCAAAAAAAACAAAAAGACAAAACTAAACCAAAAAAAAAAAAAAAAAAAAAAAAAGGTAGACTCCAATAGGAAATTTTCAGTCAAGAGCAATTCAAATACTCAGTCAACCCAGTTGTATCTCAGTTCTTTATTATATATAAAAACCTATTCTGTCCCGATTCCCTAATTTAGTTTTCTTTCTCTTTTTTTTTTTTTTTTTTTTTTTTGAGACAGGGTCTCACTCTGTCACCCAGGCTGGAGTATAGCGGCACAGTCATGGCTCACTGCAGCCTCGATCTCCTGGGCTGAAGTGGTTCTCCCACCTCAGCCTCCCAAGTAACTAGGACTACAGGTGCATGCCACCACGCTCAGCAACTTTTTGTATTTTTTGTAGAAATGGGGTCTCACTATGTTGGCCAAGCTGGTCTTGAACTCCTGGGCTCAAGAAGTCCACGTGCCTCAGCCTTTCAAAGTGCTAAGATTACAAGCATGAGCCACGGCACCTGGCAGATTTTTTAGTTTTCTTTTTCTCTTTGCCCATTGCCTGGATTCTATAGGCAGAAGGAAAACCCAGGGACTGACAAGGTAGGCAAGACTCTTTCCTCTTCAAAATGTAAATTGGTTCAAGGGGTACCAAAACTGAAACATGCTTATAACTTACCATCTTTTCTTCCTGCCCCTTCAACCTCTTGAGCAATGAGAAAAGGCACTGAGCTCTTTCTTTGGTGACACGTAGCCTGTGCCCTCAAAGAACATTGACACCCCGGCAACATCCATTCGAAGAGCTTATCCGTACCTCCCCTCCTTTATCCCCAAGGTCACGGGGTCAAAGATCACGGAGTCATTCACAACATGATGTTTAACCCCGAGATGCTCCGGAAGTACTCCTTCAAGATTACTCAGAAGAAGACCGAGTGGTGAGACAATGGTGTTCTCTCTCTCTGGATCACCGCCCAGAGACAAGGGCTGCTGGAGACCGTGGCTTCCCTGGCAGCTGCCTCTCATTCCTGCGCCTGTGGGACGAGAGTTCGAAGCTGTGTGACCTTGATCAAGTTACTTACCCTCTCTAAGCATATGTTTCCCTAAATGTGAAATAGGGATGATGGTGATCTGTTTATTTCACAGATTTGATAGAAGGATTAAATGAGAGATGCATCAAAAGCAGTGGGTACAGGGTCAATGCTTAGTGAGCTTTCTCTTTTCTTATCAATAGACAGGTCTCCATGAGGACAGAGGCTGGCTTCGTCTTGACTGTAGCCTCAGGGCTGGCCACAGTGTCTGCACCCAGCAGGACTTGAGTAAATAATCTGTTTATATACTAACCACAGACTTAGGCATAAAAGCCCTTTGGAAGAAAGTTGACCATTTCGTGCACCTTCAGACTATGAAGAGCAATGATGACAACATTAGCTTGAGAGGGTCTCAGTGCCCATCTGTCACCACTGTGAAAAGGCAGAAACCAGAGCTGTGTGTTTAACTCCCAGTCCCAAAACCTGTTGGTTTTGCTTTATCACTATGACCTTCCAATGCCATCCCTTTAGAATGGGGCCTCCCTCTTCTTCCCCAAGGTACCAGCCTTCACCCCAGACCTATCCTTATTACCTGGTGCCTCCTCTCTGTGCTCTGAGCCCATGCTGTGCTTGTCAGACAGCAACATGGGAGAATACAGCAGCGCAGAATGCAGGCTGCAGACTTAGATTCCCCAGAACAGGATCTCAACCGGCTCCATCCTTCCTCAGCTGGGCGACCGTGGCCAGTGACTTGCTCTCTGTGCCTGAGTTGCTCCATCTGTGAAATGAAGATTGTCATAGTCCCTGCTTCAAAGAGTCACTGGGAGGATTAACTGAGAAAAGGCAGGGAAGGCGCTTGGAACTAAATGCTCAAAAAAAGTCCATCTGACCAGGCGCGGTGGCTCACACCTATAATCCCAGCACTTCAGGAGACCGAGGCAGGCAGATCACTTGAGGTAAGGAATTCAAGACCAGCCTGGCCAAAATGGCAAAACCCAGACTCTACTAAAAATACAAAAATTAGCCAGGCATGGGGACAGGCACCTGTAATCCCAGCTACCTGGGAGGCTGAGGCACGAGAATCGCTTGAACCCGGGAGGCAGAGGTTGCAGTGAGCCGAGATGGTGCCACTGCACTCCAGACTGGGCAACAAAAGCGAAACTCTGTCTCAAAAAAATAAAAAATAAAAAAATTTGTTAAAGTCCATCATTCTTATTAATGGAGGCCAAATCATCTCAGTGCTTCTTTGACTGATCAGTACACTGCAAGCCAGTGTTATCCAATAGACCAGGGGTCCGCAACCCCCATACCACGGACCAGTAGTGGTCTGTGGCCTGTTAGGAACTGGGCTGCATAGAAGGAGGTGAGCAGCGGGCTAGCAAGTGAAGCTTCATCTGTATTTACAGTTATTCCCCATGGCTAGCGTTACTGCCTCAGCTCTGTCTCCCGTAAGATCAGCAGCGGCATTAGGTTCTCATAGGAGCACCAACCCTATTGTGAACTGTGCATGAGACAGAACTAGGTTGAGCGCTCCTTATGAGAATCTAATGGCTGATGATCTGTCACTGTTTCCATCACCCCAGATGGGACCATCTAGTGGCAGGAAAACAAGCTCAGGACTTCCACTGATGCTACATTATGGTGACTTACATAATGATTTCATTATATATTACAATGTTAACAACAACAGAAGTAAAGCACACAGTAAATGTAATGTACTTGAATCATCCCGAAACTTACCCCCACAAATCCATGGAAACCAGTCCCTGGTGCTAAAAAGATTGGGGACCGCTGTAATAGACTATTTGGTCACGGTCCAATCAAACATTCTGCGATGGCGGACTTGCTCGATTCTGCACTGTCCAACATGGGAGCTGCGAGTCACCCACATGGGCTGTTGAGCCCTTGAAATGTGGCTGGTGAGAATGAAGAGCTGAATTTTCCATTTTCTTTTAATTTATTTATTTATTTATTTATTTATTTATTTTGAGTCAGAGTCTCACTCTGTCCCCTAGGCTGGAGTGCAATGGCATAATCTCGTCTCATTGCAACCTCCATCTCCCAGGTTCAAGCAATTCTCCTGCCTCAGGCTCCTGAGTAGCTGGGATTACAGGAACCCACCATCATGCCCAGCTAATTTTTGTATTTTTGTAGAGACGGGATTTCACCATGTTGGCCAGGCTGATCTTGAACTCCTGACCTCAGGTGATCTGCCCAACTTGGCCTCCCAAAGTGCTGGGATTACAGGCGTCAGCCACCGTGCCCAGCCTTAATTCATTTCTAAATCACGAAATCTAAATACCAGCTGGCTAGGAGCTACCGTAGTGTACAAGGCAGCTGTAGAACCACAGGAAACTGTCAATGACCCTGTCTTGCTTCAAGTTTATTTTCCCCCTCGCCGTGGGACTCTAAATTCTTTCCTCCTCTCACATTTTTTAGATTTTCAGGCTTAGACCATGAAAATAAGTACTGTCCTTCCAAGAAAATAACGTTCATAACACTTACTGTATAGCAGGCTGATTTCAGTACTTTACATGTATTAATTCATAACAACTCTGAGGCAGGAGCTGTGATTATGCCCATTTAACAGATGAGAAAACTGAGGCACAAAGCGAGGCTGGAACTTCTCAAAGTCACACAGGTAGCAGGAGGCAGAGCTCGGATTTGAACTCACTTTGGGTTCAGCAACTCACAGCTCTTACCTATGATATAATATTACTTCTGTGGTCAAAACACTTAGACCTGGATTTCACAGGAATCTTGTGCTTGCCTGGCCGTTAGCGAGGTTTTCATCATCTTCCTCATCTCACAGTTCAAAACCCAGGGCCTCCACGCTCCTGCTATGGTGGCCGTTCACTGGCAAGAGGCTTCTGGGAGGGTTCTCCTTTTCTGTCATTTTTCTTATTCGTGGTTTTTTTTGTTTTTTGTTTGTTTGTTTGTTTGTTTGTTTGTTTGTTTGTTTTGAGACGGAGTCTCACTCTGTCGCCCAGACTGGAGTGCAGTGGCGCGATCTCGGCTCACTGCAAGCTCTGCCTCCCGGGTTCACGCCATTCTCCTGCCTCAGCCTCCGGAGTAGCTGGGACTACAGGCGCCCGCCACCACGCCCGGCTAATTTCTTTTTGTATTTTTAGTAGAGACGGGGTTTCACCGTGTTAGCCAGGATGGTCTCGATCTCCTGACCTCGTGATCCGCCCGCCTCGGCCTCCCAAAGTGCTGGGATTACAGGCTTGAGCCACCGCGCCCGGCCTATTCGTGGTTTTTGTCTCATTGGTGTTTATCTGCAGAACTTTGTTTCCTTCTGCTCAATTTATAATCAGAGTGCTTTTCCTCTTGGCTGAATTCATAAGTGTTTGTGCAAAAAGAGGTTGGGCGCAGAGCCAGGAGACTGACGACACCCGGCTCGTCTGGCAAGTGGATATCAAATTGTTGTATCTCGTTCTGCCATTTGCGGCTCCTGCTGTGGGGCTGGGCCATCCGCCAGCTCTCCAAGGAGCTGGCGGGAAACCGCTGCAATCAGGGTGAACCCAAAGCCCGGGTCAGCCCGCCTCGGCACAGCACTCCAGCTGGCCCCCAGTGGCTTTTCGGGGCACATCTGCATTGCCAGGCAGGGCTGTGGGAGGGCCGCCTGCCTCCTATCCATCCTGGGGAAAAACTACCCTTGTCACGAGTCCCCTTCAGGCAGCCTGTGTGGAGATTGCTGCATTAACCTTTAATATGGCTAAAATGTTTTCCTTCAATGACAGTAATGCTGGCAGAACCCATCAAGATACCCAGGAATTATGTGCCTTGGCAGATGATACTGGAAAGACGGGATTCCCGGCAGCCTTTGCACCCCTTGCTCACAGCCCACAAGCATCTCCACCTTCCAGCAGGGCTTCGCTCACAGTCAGGGCAGAAAGAGAGACAGTCCGTCTGGAACAGGCTCGGATTTTAAATAAGTATCCCTGATAATTTAACATGATCGATGGCTGAGGTATTTCACCAAGTTCAGGAGTCCCAGTTCTCAGAGAGAGGCAGCCAGCCATGACTGTAAGACCTGGGAAAACTGGACAAACCAGACGGCAGGTCACCCCTCCCCAGAGAGCTCCAGAGAGTACTGAAGAGTGAAATAGCAGAGGGATGGTCTGGGTGGGGTCGTCGTGGCTGGCAAGGGTCTGTGACAGCATCTTGTTAGGCTACCCCCAAGAGGAAATTTGGAGAGAGGGGGGAGGGCAGCTCTCAGTGCAACCTAAGTCTCCTGGAAAGTAACTTCCAAACTTTGGAGGATTGTGAGCAAGATGGGACCAGCAACTTCTACCTAAAAAAATGTTAATAGCAAGATAACTCATCCTAATATTGGTCCAAGCTAGGTCTTTATTATGCATCATAAAGGCTCTGAGAATAACAATCTAACCTCCAAAAGGGCTGGGGGTTTAAAGAATCTTAGGCAACTAGCTTCCTTCTGCTCAGTGACTCCCCTGGAGCACAGCAAAGCAAGGAAACACTGAGAGCCAAGCTGCAGTTCTGAATTTCAAACACAGGGAATCCATCTCTTTCTACTTAATTGTTCCCTAGAATGAGTAACTAACTCCTTCCCCTTAACCGCACATACTTCCCACCAAAGCACAAGCACGATGGGCTGTCCATGAGCCTCCCTCAAACATGTGCACCTTGTGACACAAATTCTGTCACCTAAAGAGACCAGACAAAATGCAAAACCAAAGTGGGCCTTTCCATGAATTACAGGTTCTAAAGAGTTGTGGACTCTCTATAAAACTCAAGAGTTAGGAATCGCCTGTAAGAAGCACCAGCCCTGTTTTAAAGAGGCAATTTAAGAGTAATAGCCGTGCTGATGCCACACTACGCTAAGGGAGAATAATGAACCTAATAAAACTAGTGATTTTCCAATTGCTTTTGCTGCTGGAAACACTGATTATGCTAATTAAAGGGTAGAATAGTAAATACCCACTCTTTTGCATCCAATTAAATGCTCAGATTATTTCTCAGAAGTATTTGTTGAAAATAGCGCTTTTGATAATCACGGTCCCAAATAAACAGAGTCAAGTGTGGTGTGGTACACGTATGTGACTGTGTGTGTGCGTGCACACGTGTCTTTCCGGAGCTCATTATGGAGATCCCGCATAGTTCCCCAAATTCCTATGAGACCAAATAAGAAAAGTCACAGTTTCCTAAGAAAGCTTGGGATATCTTTGGAAAAGGTGTGTATTGAGAACACAGCGTACGGAAACTATTTCAAGCTGGCCACATCTGTGATTTAACATTGCAAACATCAGAAATACAACTGGTTCTTCAGAGTCACCTGAGTCCCTCATAACGGCAATATTAGCTTCTTCTAAATAATAAATTAGCCAGTCAAACTATGTTCCACAGCACGTTAGAAGTTTCATCCTTCTAGTCAATTTCACATTTCAAGGCAAAGTCGATTTATATGTAAGTTAGACAAAGTGCTGTCACTAAAAACTGAGAATTATGTCTAATGCCAATCAGAAATGGAATAAATAAGTATTAGAGGATTTGCATGTTAAAGCAACCATAGAAATGCTATTATGAGAAAGGAAAATGCATTACCTGCAGAGGTTACAGATTAGACGCTAGAACCCAGAAGAGAAAGAATCTCTGTAAAATATTTCCATCACGTTAATCAAGAGTGGCTGGGTACGGGGCCTCATGCCTGTAATCCCAGCACTTTGGGAGGCCAAAGTGGGAGGATCACAAGGTCAGAAGTTCGAGACCAGCCTGGCCAACATGGTGAAACCCCATCTCTACTAAAAATACAAAAAAATTAGCCGGGCGTGGTGGCGCGTGCCTGTAATCCCAGCTACGCAGAGGCTGAGGCAGGAGAATTGCTTTAACCCAGGAGGCGGAGGTTGTAGTGAGCTGAGATCGCACCACTGCACTCCAGCCTGGGCGACGTCTTGATCTGGATCCGTCTTGAAAAAAAAAGAAAGAAAGTTAATCAGGAGTGAGAGTAGGATGAGTTTTTCACCCACAAAAGGAGATGAGGTTCATGCATTCATTCAACATGCATTCCATCAATGGTAAGCATCTGCTCTGAGCTAGGCCTGTTCTAGGTCCCAGGAAACGGGTGATGAACCGGACATGGCTCCTGATTTGGAGCTCACATTTTAAAGCAGCTAAATGGACAATAAACAAGTAAGCAAATTAAGATCATCTTAAATTGGTGGAAGTTCTTTAGAGAAGCACTTCCACAAAGTTGAATCGCATCATAGAATATGACTGCCAGGCGGTAGGGAAGGTAATATCTCACCTGCCTGTGGATAGCAGAGCCTCTGAGGCCTTGCAAAGTATTTAGGATTAAGATTTCTGGCCAGGCGCGGTGGCTCAAGTCTGTAATCCCAGCACTTTGGGAGGCCAAGACGGGCGGATCACGAGGTCAGGAGATCGAGACCATCCTGGCTAACATGGTGAAACCCCGTCTCTACTAAAAAAGTACAAAAAAACTAGCCGGGCATAGTGGTGGGTGCCTGTAGTCCCAGCTACTCGGGAAGCTGAGGCAGGAGAATGGCGTAAACCCGGGAGGCGGAGCTTGCAGTGAGCAGAGATCCGGCCACTGCACTCCAGCCTGGGCGACAGAGCAAGACTCTGTCTCAAAAAAAAAAAAAAAAAAGATTTCTGTCTTAGGTCAAGTTCCCTAAAAGCAGAGCCTGAGGCAGGGATTGAGTGCAGGTAATTCATTCAGGAAGAACTCTCAGGAGATAGGAGTAAGGAAAGCAGTATATGGCAGGGAAGGAGCTAAGTGAGATGTGGTCTCAGCTGGAGACCAGCTCCAGTCGGATCCCACAGGGAGCTCCAGAGGATGAACTGCACCCCCATGTTATCCCAGCCTAAGGTCTTTTGTCTTCCTGTGTCAGCTGGTCCCTGGCCAAGGGCTGCAGACTCTCTGGGGGCCCCAGCAGCCTGGAGGAGAAGGAGCATGGTCTATGGTCTACTCTTTGGTACACACCCACCCACCTCTTCCCCAGCTGACACTGCTGGAGGAGAAGGAGAGGGAACAGATGTCATCTCCTCCTATGGCAACCTGTGGGATGGCAATGGCCCTTTTCCTGTTGGGTGTAATCTGCTGCCATCTCTTGCTGTCTGCAGCCTGACACAGAAGGGTGAAGGTCACCAGGTTCTACTGACAGGGGTCTTTGTCTCAAGCAGCAACCCTAGGACCGTGGGTCCCTTGCAAGATTCAGCCACATTTCATGACTGTCTGCAACACACCTCATGCCTCTGATGGAAAGAACCCAATGCCCCATGCTGCAGCCATTTCTGCCAGGACTGGGGTCCCTGATCTCAATTTCCCTCTGCAGTCCCCAACTCTGGGGTCTGCAGATACATTTCAGATCCATCCTTAGTACCTCCCAGGAGGCAGAAGCCAGAGGAAATGATTCTTGACCCAATGCGCCTGACCATGCCACCTCACTCCATGCTCTTTCTCCCTCTCCAGGAAAAATGAAGCTTGTTGAATACTTACCAATGTGCCCACATGCATTTAGTCCTCACAACCACTTCATGGGGTAGCATTATCATCCTCAAGTTACAGACGAGGAAACTGAGGAGAGCATTTATATAACATGCATCTAAGTGGTGGACAAAGGATCTAACCAGCGAGTGCGGCACCAGAGCACACTTTTTTTGTTGTTTAATTAGAGAGATGCGGTCTCTGTCACGCAAACTGGAGTGCAGTGGCCCGATCATAGCTCACTGCAGCCTTGAACTCCTGGGCTCTAGCAATCTTCTCACCTCACCCTCCCAAGTAGCTGGGACTACAGGCATTCACCACCAACCCAGCTAATTGTTTTTTAAATAAAGAAAAGAGGTTTAATTGGCTTATGGTTCTGTAGGCTGTACAAGCATGGTGCCAGCATCTGCTCACTTTCTAGGGGGGCTTCAGGGAGCTTTTACTCATGGTGGAAAACAAAGCGGGAGTGGTCATGTCACATGGTGAAAGTAGGAGCAAGAGAGAGAAGGGGAGGCGCCACACACTCTTAACCAGATCTTGTGAGGACTCACTACTGCAAAACAGCACCAAGAGGATGGTGCTGAACCATTCATGAGAAATCCACCCTGGTGATACAATCACCTGCCATGAGGCCCCCAACTTTAACATGAGTGATTACATTTCCACAGGAGATCTGAGCAGCTAATTTTTAAAAAACATTTTTATAGAGATAGGGTCTGGTTCCAAACTCCTGACTTCAAGCAATCCTCCTGCCTCAGCCTCCGAAAGTGCTGGGATTACAGTCATGAGCCCCTGTGCCCAGCCCAGAGCATACTTTTAACCACCATATCATTCTGCCTCCGGGTAGGTTAGTCAAGCTCTGTAGCTGATCAGATGTCTGTAGAGAGAATGAGACGTCGGTCTCCCCTTCTTCCAAACACCCCCAAATTTTACGAGTGATTTTCTCAGGTCCCTCAGCATCAGGAATGGGGATGAGCAGAGCAGCCTGCTCTTTCCAGCAACCCAGATGCACAAGGGGATCTCGTTGACATCGGGTCTCTGCTTCACAGTGGTCATCCCATGGTCTCCTTTGATGATGACGTGGAGGTGCTCTGTCAGGCTGTGCTTCTCAGTGGCTCCCACCAGATACCCGATGGTCCTGTCCATTGGCCAAATCATCAACTTCCTGTTCTCTGCCTCTGGCCCAAATCGATGTCCCTTTCCAACAACCCAGCAGGTATCTCAATATCACATCTCATTGGCTCTGACTAGGACATGAGCCCAAAGCTGAGCCAGTTGCTGTAGCCACAGGATGCGGCATCCTCAGTCCTCTGGCCAGGCCAGAGCCACATCCCACCTCTGGATCCTCACGGAGAGTCAATACATCTGGAACCAGGAGTGGGCTGAAGCTCCAGGGGCAGTCAGAGTAGTGTGACCCAGCCCACCAGGAAGTGAGTGCTGAGCAAGCAAGCATTCATCACCCACTGCACACACCAGGAAGCCTTGTGGTGGCTTAGTCCCGTCTGGGGGCTAAGAAAAAGTGTCTGCTGCATGCCAAAATGCAATGCCCAACACTTTATCTTAAAGCTAGCTGGCTTTGTAATCCCAGCTACTTGGGAGGCTGAGGCAGGAGAATCACTTGAATCCAGGAGGCGGAGGTTGCAGTGAGCCAAGATCTCACCATTGCATTCCAGTCTGGGTGACAAGAGCGAAATTCTGTCTCTAAAAGAAAAGAAAAGAAAAACAAAGCTAGCCAGCTTAATCCTCACAAAGATGCCATCTACTTTTTGTCATTCTACAGGTAGAAACACTGAGACACTAGGAGATTTTAAAACTCACCACCAGCAGGGTGTGGTTGCTCAAGCCTGTAATCCCAGCACTTTGAGAGGCTGAGGCAGGAGAATCAGGAGTTCAAACCAGCCTGGGTAACATAGCAAGACTTCATCTCTACAAATATTAAAAAAAAAAAAAAATTAGGGCTAGGCACGGTGGCTCACACCTGTAATCCCAGCACTTTGGGAGGCCAAGGCAGGTGGATCACTTCAGCCCAGGGGTTCGAAACCAGCCTGGCCAACACGACAAAACTCTATCTCAACTAAAAGTACAAAACTTAGCTGGGCATAGTGGCACGTGTCTATAATCCCAGCTACTTGGGAGGCTGAGGCATGAGAATTGCTTGAACCCAGGAGGCAGAGGTTGCAGTGAGTTGAGATCGTGCCACCACACTCCAGCCTAGGTGACAGAGTGACACCCTATCTCAAAAAAAAAAAAAGTCAGGTATGGTGGCACATGCCTGTGGCCCCAGCTACTCAAGAGGCTGAGGTGGGAGGATCGCTTAAGCCCAGGAGTTCAAGGGTGCAATGAGCTATGATCGTACCACTGTACAACTATATATATATATATATACACATACACACACACACACACACACACACGATATATATATTTTTATATACATGTGTATATACATATATATTTATATGTGTGTGTATCTACATATGTATATATACGCACAAAACACACATACACACAGACTCACCACCACCAACTCAGAAATTACCGTCTCCCTCTATTCTAAGGAATTATTTTTCATTTTGCCATCTCTGAAGTTGGAATACACCTTACAACCACTGGAATGTCACGGTCTTGTCGGCAGCATTTTTCTGCCTAGTAGCCCATAAAATAATAGCACATCTTGTAACTAACAGTGCTGTAGATGCTATGAAATCCTGGGGAAGCCCAGAATCTAACTCCACCCCTGTCAGACTCCAAAGACCGCATATTTTCTATGCCTTCTGACTGGGGCGCAGATGCAGACAACTCGCGCTTTGCTGATTGTGAGAAAGGGATGAGAAAAGGCCCTGATGGAATTTTCTTCTTGCACGTGCAGGGGAAGAACGCGGTGTCGTTCCACTACCCCGGGGAAGGTGCTAAATACAAGGGTGAGGCTGTCCAGCGGTCCCTGGTGGAGCCCTACACTCACCCAAACAGCAAAGAGACAGAGCAGAGGGAGAACATAGATACCATCATGAACTGGTTCACCAAGGAAGACTCTGAGTTTGTGACTCTGTACTACGGAGAGCCAGATAACATGGGACGTCGATTTGGGCCAGAGGCAGAGAACAGGAAGTTGATGATTCAGCAAATGGACAGGACCATCGGGTATCTGGTGGGAGCCACTGAGACGCACAGCCTGACAGAGCACCTCCACGTCATCATCACAGGAGACCATGGGATGACCACCGTGAAGCAGAGATCCGATGTCAACGAGATCCCCTTGTCCACCTACATCAAGTTCAGGGACTTGGTCAAGGTTGATATTGTGGACTACGGTGGCTTTGGGATACCCCTGACCAAACTGGGGCGAGAGGAAGCCCTTTACCAGGCACTGAAGAATGCACACTCTCACCTCCACGTCTACAAGAAGGAGGAGTTTCCAGAACACTTCCATCTTGCTAAACCTGACCGGGTTCTGCCAATCGTGATGTATGCCAACTCTGGTTACGGCATCAATGGGGTCAGTTCATTCTAAAATGAATAAAGTCACCTTGGATCTAGGAGACCCCCACTAGGGAAGGGTGGTTCTGCAAAAATCAAACATAAGCGCACAGCCGGGCACAGTGGCTCACGCCTATAATCCCAGCACTTTGGGGAGGCCGAGGCAGGTGTATCATCTGAGGTCAGGAGTTTGAGACCAGCCTGGCCAACATAGTGAAACCCCATCTCTACTAAATATACAAAAATTACCCAGGCGTGGTAGCGCGCGTCTGTAGTTCCAGCTACTCTGGAGGCTGAGGCAGGAGAATCACTTGAACCTGGGAGGCGGAGGTTGCAGTGAGCCAAGATCGCGCCACTGCACTCCAGTCTGGGCAACAGAGTGAGACCTTGTCTCAGAGAAATAAAATAAAATAAAATAAAATAAAACAAAACAAAATGAAATAAGTGCACGTACTACGAGTAGCAGCACACAGGGTCCTAAATGTTCCCCACCCCCTGCCCAACCAATGCTGCCCCAAATTACCGTTATACAAGAATAATGACCAATTCAACTTGACAAGGCTGATTTAAAAATAAAAACAAAGCTGGGCATGGTGGCTCACACCTGTAATCTCAGTACTTTTGGAGGCCAAGAGAGGAGGATTGCTTAAGGCCAGGAGTTCGAGACCAGCCCTGGCAACATAAAGAGACCCCATCTCTACCAAAAAAAGAAAAACAAATAAATAAACAGCCAGAAGTGGGGATGCATGCCTGTAGTCCCAGCTACTCAGGAGGCTGAGGTGGGAGGATCTCTTGAGCCCAGGAGGTCGAGGTTGCAGCAAGCTGTGATTGCACCACTGCACTCCAGCTTGAGCAACAGAGCAAGAGTCAGTCTCTAAAAAATAAACAAATAATAAAAAAGAATAAACACCAATTTCATTATTCAAAATTGTGCCTAGCGCTTCACTAAACATTGAGTAACAGTTCTTTCATTTTTGCCTTCCCAACAACCCTATAAAATAGATGCTCTTAGTTCCACCATTTTAAAGAAGAAACCAAAACCTAGAGAGAAGTGACTTAAGATTAAAAATGTAAGGTTGGGCTGAGTGCAGTGGCTCACACCTGCAATCCCAGCACTTTAGAAGGCTGAGGTAGGTAGATTGCTTGAGCCCACGAGTTTGAGACCATGCTGGGCAGCATAGTGATACCCCATCTCTACAAAAAATGCAAAAAAAATGTAGCTGGGCATAGTGGCACGTTCCTGTGGTCTCAGCAACTCAGGAGGCTGAGGTGGGAGGATTGCTTGAGCCCGGGTGGGGGTTGAGGCTGCAGTGAGCCATAATCACGCCACTGAGATAGGAGGCAGGACCTGACTCTAGAGGCAGGGCTTCAACACCAGACCAAACTGAGGACTAGCTCAAACAGGGCTGGGGCGGATGCAGCTTTCCATCAGACATGCCCCCAAGTGTACCATGTGAGCTTACCATTGCCATGGCAACATCCGGGAGTTACTGCCCCTTTCCATGGCGATGACCCAGTGACTCAAAAGTTACTACCCATTTTCTAGAAATTCCTGCATAAACTGCCCTTTAATCTACATGCAATTAAAAGTGCGTAGAAATGTGATTGCAAACTCTCTGCCGCTACCCTCTGCCTCCAGGGTAGCCATGCCCTGCAGGAGCAGTCACAGGGCTCTAACGCTGCCTCCTCAATCAAGCTGTTTTCTTCTACACCTCCGGCTTGCCCTTGAATTCTTTCCTGGGCAAAGCCAAGAACCCTCAGGTGCTATGCTCCACTTCGGGGCTCCCCTGCCCTGTGTCAACTGTACTCTGGCCTGGGTGGCAGAGAGAGACCCTATCTTAAAAAAAAAAAAAGGAAAGAAATGTAAGGTTAAGGGCTGCCCCCAAGCCTGCTGACTGATCATTATACACAGTATACACAGATCACCAAAAAATTCACCACAAAGGCCCCCCACCACTGATTCTCATTTGCTCATATCAAAAAAATATGCAAACCTGTTCATACAAAGACACACAGATGCTCATAGCAAAATTATTCATAATTGTCAAAAGGTGGCAACAACACAAACGCCCATCAACAACAGATGAATGGGCAAACAAGTCCGGTCTACCCGTGTGACGGAACATTAATCAACCAAAATATGGAGGGAAGGGCTGATTCCTGCTGCAAGCTGGATACACCTTGAGACCATCAGGCTAAGTGAAAGACGCCAGACACCAAAGGACAAATATTAGATGATTCTATTTATATATATATGCCCAGAATATGAAAATCCAAAGAAACAAAGTAGATTAGTGGTTGCCAGGAGCCAGGGTGGGGGTAGTCAGGGGGAAATGAGGGGTAACTGCTAATGGATACAGGATTTCTTTCAGGGTAACGAAAATTTCTAAATTTGGTGGTGGTGATAGCTGCACAACTCTGTGAATATATTAAAAACCACTGAATTATACACTTTATTTATTTATTTATTTATTTAGAGACAGGGTCTGGCTCTGTTGCCCAGGCTGGAGTGTCAACTCACTGCACCCTCCACCTCCTGGGCTTGAACCATCCTCCCACTTCAGCCTCCTGAGGAGCTGGGACTACAGACACACACCACCACGCCCAGCTAATTTTTTTTTGTATTTTTGGTCGAGACAGGGTTTTGCCATGTTGCTGGTCTCAAACACTTGGGTTCAAGCGATTCTCCCACCTAAGCCTCCCAAAGTGCTGGGATTACAAGCGTGAGCCACCATGCCGGGCCAAATTGTACACTTTAAATGGGTAAATTTATGGTAGGTGAATCAGCTTTCAATAAAAGCTGTTATTAAAAAGCAACTTTAAGGGCCAGGCATAAGGGCCAGTACTTTGAGAGGCCAAGGCAGGAGGATCACTTGAGCCCAGGAGTTCAAGACCCGCCTAGACAACGTGGCAAAACCCAGTCTCTACAAAAAATTTAAAAATTAGGCTTAGTGTGGTGGCTCACGCCTGTAATCCCAGCAGTTTGGGAGGTCAAGGTGGGTGGATCACTTGAGGTCAAGAGTTCAAGACCAGCCTGGCCAACATGGTGAAACCCTGTTGCTACTAAAAATATTTTTTTAAAATATTAGGCAGGCATGGGGGTGGGTGCCGAGGCTGAGGCAGGAGAATCGCTTGAACCTGAGAGGTGGAGGTTGCAGTGAGTTGAGATTACGCCACTGCACTCCAACCTGCTGGGCGACAGAGCGAAACTCCATCTCAAAAAAAGAAAATTAATTAATTACAAAATTAAAACTTAGCCAGCTGTGGTGGCTCGTGTTTGTAGTCCCAGCTACTGAGGAGGCTAAAGTGGGAGGACTGCTTGAGCCCAGGAGGTTGAGGCTGCAGTGAGCCAAGACTGTATCCCTGCACTCTGGCCTGAGCAACAGAACAACACCCTATTTCACAATTTTAAAATCAATTTAAAAACAAGCATAAGAAAACACAAAAACCAATGCTAACTGTGGCACATAAACGAGGTGGTCTATTTTTTGTTAACTACCAACTTAACAATTCATGGCAGAAACAAAGTTTAAATGATGCTACAGCCCGGCGCGGTGGCTCACGCCAGTAATCCCAACACTTTGGGAGGCCGAGGAGGGTGAATTACCTGAGGTCAGGAGTTTGAGACCAGCCTGGTCAACGTGGTGAAACCCCGTCTCTCCTAAAAATACAAAAATTAGCCGAACATGGTGGCGGGTGCCTGAAACCCCAGCTACTCGGGAGGCTGAGGCAGGAGAATCGCTTGAACCTGGCAGGTGGAGGTTGCAGTGAGTCAAGATCGTGCCATTGCACTCCAGCGTGGGCGACAGGGCCAAACTTCGTCTCAAAAAATAAATAATTAATTAATTAAATAAATGACGTTATGAACCTCATGTGAGGGAAAACTGCCCCAGGTACAGCCTGAAGAACCCTTGCTGTGAACAGGAGCCACATGTGATCATTATGTTTGCAACTTGCTTGCTTCACGTTAGCTTGTTGCAACTCCAGAGCGTAACAAGTATGAGAAAACTCATGGGGTTACTGTTTAATGTTGGTGGAAATAGTCACAATAAAATACAACAATTTATCACCTAAGGTATATTTTATCCCTCAAGTGGCCCAGAACACTGTAATTAACGGACACCAATCGCACGCCCACAGCGAAGGCCTTGCCAAGGAGAAATTCCACAGTCACCTGGCCTATTTGTAAACCTGGTTTATGACCTTTTGTAACAGGACAGCTTAACAGTAGCATGACGACATTTAACGAGACAAGAACATTCCCCACTGACCAACCAGATCGTTTCAGCGAACAGGATGCTGTGCTCAGTTTAAATTTCTGCTGAACCGACCATTAGGCAGAAAATCCTTTGGGTCAGTGCCTCTCACTGAATCCACCCGTCAGATTTCTGTCTACCTACCTGCTTCGCAGTGCAGAGTACAGTGGGTTTTCCTTGTCTCTCTTCAGGGACCGAGGTGCTTGAGGCCATCATGAGGACATGCCTTCTTTTTTTTTTTTTCCTGAGACAGTCTCACTCTTTCGCCCAGGCTGGAGTGCAGTGGTGCAGTCTCCGGAGACTGCAACCTCCGCCTACCCGGTTCAAGCGAGTCTCCCGCCTCAGCCTCCTGAGTAGCTGGGATTACAGGCACGTGCCCAGCTAATTTTTCTATTTCTTGCAGAGACAGGATTTCACCATGTTGGCCATGCTGGTCTCAAACTCCTGAGCTCAAGCGATCTGCCTGCCTCGGTCTCCTAAAGTGCTGGGATTACAGGTGTGAGCCACCGTGCCTGGCCGAGGGCATTCATTCTTGATGGACTGCCCCACAGCCTCAGAGACAGTCGGACCAGTTTCCTCAACCAGAGCTGAGCAGACAGGCAATTTCTGTATCCACCAGGGCAAATATTAGACCAACTTTCAATGTACAGAGAGCATCACATTTCTTATATGTTAGAATATCTGTTGGTCTAAAATATAAATAAACAGTATTGTAGCCGGCCACAGTGGCTCATGCCTATGATCTCAGAGCTCTGTGGGGCTGAGGCAGGAGGTTCACTTGAGGTCAAGAGTTCGAGATCAGCCCGGGCAACATAGCGAGACTCCCCAGCACCACCTGCCATCTCTACAAAAAAATAAAATAATTTGCTGGGCAGAGTAGTGCAGGCCTGTAGCCCCAACTACTTGAGAGGCTGTTATAGGTGGATTGCTTGAGCCCAGGAATTTGAGGCTGCAGTGAGCTATGACTATATCACTGTACTCCAGCCAGACATTGGCTCTTTAAAAAAAAAAAAATGTTGCAACTGACATTACTTTATCATTTGAAAAGAGGGACAGACAAGAAAGGTATTTGGCATTTACCAAGCAATTACTCAGAATCCTCATCCCATCCTACCCCCATTCTCCCCCTAAAAACGTATGTATATCTTTTTATGCCATAAAAATACATCTATTTGGCTCTGGAACAAGATTGCCTGCGTTCAGTTACCTGATCTAGCATTTGTTCCTGATGACTCAGTGCAGACAAGCTCTGTGACTCAGTTTCCCCAGCTGTAAAGTGAGGAATGGTGCCCTTACTGGGCTGCCATGAGGGTAAAGGAGTTCACATATATTTATAAAGCATTCAGAACAATTCATGATACATAGTAAGCTCTATATGTTTGAGCTTATTATTACTGTCAGTATGATTATCATCATCTTGCTGTTTCCAATGGGTACGCTTTCTACATTCTCTCTCTTAAAGACCTGTAAATCCTTGGTATTCTCTCCACCACCACAGAGAGCAGTGTCCTTGGAGTTTAAATTTTCAAAGACTTCATGGATCCAACAAGTACGACATTAACTAAGGGACGGTTTTCTTTCAGGGGACTGGAATCTAAAATGGCTTTTTTATTGTTATTATTTTTCAGAGAATGTATTTCAACAAAGGCAGCCATGGCTTTGATAATATCCTCATGGATATGAAGACCATATTCAGAATTTTCGGGCCAGATTTCAAGAAGAAATGCCTGGCCAAGCCTTTTAACAGCATCCACATCTACCCATTCATGTGTAAGCTCCTGGGAGTCACCCCCAAACCCACAATGGCTTCCTGGTGGTCACCCAGGAAACGCTTGTGAACTCTTACAACCAGCAGCCAGGTGAGATACAGAAGCAGCCACCAGAAAACTGCCAGCATAGTCTGCTCTGTCCTGAGGTAGAAAAGAATCAAAAAAAGGTGGGCAGGAGGGAATTCAAGCAGAATAATCCTGTTTACCAGCAGCTTTGGAGCCCCAGGAACAAGAAGCCAACAGCTCCAGACAGCAGCGGAGGTAGGGAATCCCTCGACCTGCTGGGAACATTTTACATAGCGCCTTTTAGGCAAAGGGAAGGTGCTCTATAGAGAAAGTCGGGCTGTAATCCTTCCGGTCCTCAGGAAATCACTGTGTACAGTCTGCCCCCAAGACGCCCCCTTCAGATACAGAAACCAGCCTCCTTTAGTAGCACAGAAAGCCGTTCACAGGGGAGGAGCAAAACCCTGCTGTTCCACTTGATGCTGAAAAAACAAGAGGGGAGAGTCTGAGACTGCAAATTCTTAAGACTTCAAACCCTTTCAATCTGGGTGATATAAAGGAGAATAAAATCATCTCTGAGAATTTGCTGTTGCCTTCTTTTGTGGGTTGTTTACAAACACTGGCTATCTTTCCTTTTGCCAGGAGAGGCTTGGATACTGTCCGGTGATCTAACCAGTGCTTAAAGCAATTACATGCAAAAAGGAGTAATGGGCTGGGCACAGTGGCTCATACTTGTAATCCCAGGACTTTGGGAGGACGGGGTAGGAGGATCACTTGGGGTCAGGGGCTTGAGACCAGCCTGGACAACATAGTGAGACCCTGTCTCTACAAAAAAATTAGCTGGGCGTAGTGTCACACGCCTGTAGTCCCAGGTACTGGAGAGGCTGAGGTGGGAGGATCGCTTGAACCCAGGAGTCTGAGGCTGCAGTGAGCTATGATTGCACTACTGCACTCCAATTCCTGCCTCTAAAAACAAAGGAAAAGAGAGGAGGGCAGGGGTGATATTCATCCTTTCTCTTCTTGTAAGCCACTGCCCATGATCTCCTCTTGAACATACAGGAAGCAGTCCCTTTTGTAGAAAACTAATTAAATGAATGACCAATTCACCCAATTATGGAGGATTTTTCTTCTTTTTAAGTTTTGGAGTTTTGCCACAACTGTTTTGTAGCCCCTCCCCTGTCCCACATCCCATTGGGAGCCTGGGACAAGCTGCGTCTGACTGTCAGTTACTGATAAGCAGGACATCCCACAAACCGATTTTCAGCGAATTGGCTTTTAGCAAATTGATCATTTGGCAAAGTGGTCATTAGGCAAATGGGTCATTTGGCGAAGAGGTCATTTAGTAAATCGGCTTTCAACGACTTGCCCTATGAGATTTCTCTACAGTGTGCATTTTCTGGGTTTAAATGTACATTTCATTTCCATAATTAATACTCACTAGCGGCTAGATGGGAAACTTCCCAGGGAACCAGGAGCAGCCGGAACAGCTTCTTAATAATCAGGCAATTAAAAACCCTCTGGTTTCTTAACAGGAGCGGAGGTACAGAGGGCATCTGCTCCGCAAGGCGCAGTGATCGGGCTCAGCATTGTCACAGGGGCTCCTGCGGTTCTGTTTGTCGCTAGTGTGGCATACACAGCCATTCGTCGGAAAAAGGAGTGAATGGTCTCTTTGGGTCTCCTGTAGTTCATCGTCATACGTCATGATAACCCATGACAACTCCTTGCCACATGCCACGGGAGGGCCAGCGCTCCAAGAACCCAGCAGCCAGGGCCGGCTTCATGGGCTTACAACCTGGACAGTCCCACAAGGACACGGAAGAGTCCTCATTGTGGTTTAATAATCTGCCATTGCCATCTTGAAATTCTTTATTTTTTAACAAGGGTTGCCAGGGATAGTGGCTCATGCCTGTAATCCTAGCACTTTGGGAGGCCAAGGCAGGCAGATGACTTGAGCCCAAGGAGTTTGAGACCAGCCTGGGCAACATAGCAAGACCCCAACTCTACAGAAAATATAAAAATTAGCCAAGCATGTAGTCCCAGTTACTCGGGAGGCTGAAACGGGAAAATCACCTGAGCCCAAGGAGGTCGAGGCTGCAGGAGCTGAGACTGTACCACTACACTCCAGCCTGGATGACGGAGTGGGATCTTGTCTAAAAAAATAACCACAAGGCTGGGTGCGGTGGCTCACACCTGTAATCCTAGCACTTTGGGAGGCCGGCGGGTGGGCGGGTGGATCACTTGAGGTCAGGAGTTTGAGACCAGCCCAGCCAACGTGGTGAAACTCCACCTCTACTAAAAATACAAAACTTAGCTGGGTGAGGTGGTGCATGCCTGTAATCCCAGCTACTCCAGAGGCTGAAGCAGGACAATCGCTTGAACCTAGGAGGCAGAGGTTGCAGTGAGCCGAGATAGCAGAAATGTGTTGTCTTGCAGGCCTGGATGCTGCAAAGTCCAAAATCAAGGTGTCGGCCGGACTTCGCTCCCGCTGAAACGTGTCAGAGAGAATCCTTCCTTGCTTCTTCTGGCTTCCGGTGGCGCCCGGCAATGCTTGGTGTTCCTTGTAAATGCATCACTCCAATCTCTTACCTCATCACATGGCTGCCTTCTCCCTGCGTCTCTGTCTTCACCTGACATTCTCCTCTTTTATTTTACTTTTTTTGAGATGGAGTTTCCCTCTGTCACCCAGGCTGGAGTGCAGAGGCACAATCTTGGCTCACTGCAACCGCCGCTTCCCAGGTTCAAGTGATTCTCCTACCTCAGCCTCCCAGTAGCTGGGATTACAGGCGCCCACCACCATGCCTGGCTAATTTTGTATTTTTAGTAGAGATGGAGTTTCACCACGTTGGCCAGGCTGGTCTCAAACTCCTGACCTCAAGTGGTCTGCCCACCTCACCCTCCCAAAGTGCTGGGATTACAGGCATGAGCCACCATGCCCAGCCCTCATTCTCTTCTTTTATAAGGACACCAGTCATTGCATCTGTCCCCTCACCAGCCCCCAATCCAGTATGACCCATCATTACTTGATGACATCTACAAAGACCCTATTTCCAAATGAGGTCATATTCCTAGGTATCGAGGATTAAGATTTCCAATTTATGTTTTTAAGGGATACAATTTTTTTTTGAGCCAGGGCCTCACCCTGTCACCCAGGCTGGAGTACAGGAAGTGATTATCGCTCACTGCAGCCTCAAACTCCTGGGCTCAAGGGATCCCCGACCTCAGCCTCCCACGTGGCTGAGACTACAGGCGCACACCACTATGCCCAACTAATTTTTTTAATTTTTTTTTTTTTTGTACAGATGAGGTCTCACTCTGTTGACCAGGCTGTTCTGACCTCAAGCGTTCCTCTTGCCTTGGCCTCCCAAAGCACTGGGATTACAGGCGTTATCCCATGCCTGGCCCTCTCTCTACACCTCAATCATTGTGTGATTAGCCTGAGCTGCCCGTATTTCTTATTCCGCCCACTCCTGACCAGTCTCCTCCTTTAACATAGCTTCCATCTCGATATCATGGGGCCTGCTGGCCACTGCAAACAGCCTAAGGAAAGTGGAAACTTTACTTAACCTTAAATTCTATTACAAAGTCCACATTGAATGTAATTTATATTTGAACTATAAAAATTTTCTATAAGTTGAAACATGACCTATAAAGGTCTCTACACCCTGAAGCAATGTTTTAGAAAGAAATCAATTGGTCCTTTTCTGCAGAAACCATTAACCATAGGAGAGAGAAAGGAAAAACTTCAATGTACTGATTGAACTTCCATGCCCACAGCTTAATTTCTAAAAGGCAACCATTCCACACTGTTACAATGCCTTAGGTTGTTCTCACTGTTATTAAAGAGGGCCTCAAAGCCAGAAGTTGGATCTTGACTGTAGTTCTTGCACGTACACACATACTCTTGCAACTGAAACCACTCAGATTGTCCTAATGCTGCTCTCCATAGCAACACCACCTGGAATTTTACTTTTGGTTTTAAACATCAGTCCTAATCTTCACTTGCACCTGAACACACCGCACCTGTGAGAGCCACGTGACATTAAAAATCCCTTCAGTGAGGCTGGGCGCGGTGGCTCATGCCTGTATTCCCAGTACTTTGGGAGACCAAGAGATCCAGACCGTCCTGGCCAACATGGTAAAACGCCCATCTCTACTAAAAATCCAAAAATTAGCTGGCCGTGGTGATGCGCGCCTATAGTCCCAGTTACTCGGGAGGCTGAGGCAGGAGAATGGCTTGAGCGCGGGAGGCAGAGGCTGCAGTGAGCGGAGATCGTGCCACTGCGCTCCAGCCTGGCAACAGAGGGAGACTCTGTCGCAAACAAACAAACAAACAAAAAAATCCCTTCAGTGCCTTGATCCCTCCAGATTCAGATCCAAGAGAGATGACATTTGTACCTCACCAGAGCCCACACACCGAGATAAAGATTCCTTCTGGCCAGGCGCGGTGGCTCACACCTGTAATCCCAGCACTTTGGGAGGCCAAGGAATTTGAGACCAGCCTGGCCAATGTGTTAAAATCCCGTCTTTACCAAAAATACAAAAATAGCCCAGCATGGTGGCTCACGCCTGCAATCCCAGCCACTCAGGAAGCTGAGGCAGGAGAATTGCTTGAACCTGGGAGGTGGAGGTTGCAGTGAGCTGAGATCGCGCCATTGCACTCCAGCCTGGGCAACAAGAGCAAAACTCCGTCTCAAAAAAAAAAAAAAGAGATTTCTTCTGTGTGCATGGCTCAGCTCTGTGGTTCGCTAGAGTCCTTCCTCAATCTGCTTCCAATCTATCGAATCAGGAAAGACTGAACCAACCTAGATTTATTAATAGTTTAGTATAACATAATACAGTGTTACTTACTATGGCATTGACCGTATATCCCCTTTTGCTCCTTGGAGGAAAGGCAATTAATAGCTATTATGTGAGTTAATAAAATAAGCCCAGGATTTATGAGTGTAACTAACCTGTTCCCATTGGTTTTCCTTGTCTCCTGCAGGCAGAGAGCTGATCAAAACAGCAAAAGCAAAGCAGTGTCCCTCGCCCAGTTCTGAAGCCAACTTTCCTGAATCACCCAGACCCATCCCTGGTTAGGACTTGCTGTGGATTCTCAGGGGACTCCATCTCAGGATACAGGGATTGAGAGGGTGTATGCAACATCTCAGACCCAGAAACCGTTAATTTTGTCTAAAAACACAGCAATAACTACATCCCACCCTCTTGATTTAAATGAAAGTGTTTGGAGGAATAAAAGATGAACTTTTTTTTTTTTTTTTTTTTTTTTTTTTGTCAGATCTTGCGCTCATTTGGTTCTGGTGGGGAACAACAGCCATGAGAGAACAAGTGTATTCAATTAGAATTAATTCCCCTCTCTTATTCTCATAGCTGAGCAGGGCTCAAGTGCCTCTCATCTGAAAGAGGTAATAAGATTTAATCTGTCTCCTCATCTACCTTCTGCAAGTATACTTAACAAATTAGCTCTCGGGACTCTTCCAAATGGAGTTTTATGAGGGATTTGCTAAGGTAAACGTTTCAGACTTTGAACACAGTTCAGATTTCAGGGGCGGTACTGAAATCTGAACTGTGTTGCTAACTGCCCTGCCTTTCAACTCAAGACACAATAACTTTGAACTAAAATAATTATGTTTTTGTTGTTGTTTTCCACTCTGTCCCCACGTCTATATCACCACTACCCCCATCCCACCCCGTCCTGTCCCTTCCTGTCCCTGCAAGATCAAAACTCCTCCTGGAAGCCCCGCTAGCTCTGTGTGCTCGCCTTCGTGGCAGATATCGCTATTATACTTTTATGCTTATTTGTGTCATAATTACTTCAATATCCACTTCTTCCACGAGCCCCTGAGCTCCTGCAGGGCCTGGACCACACCTAGTTTTTCTCACTGTTACATCTCCCTTGCCAGGCACATCGTAGGCGCTTAATAAGTATTTGGTGAATGAATGGCTTGTTCGGTGACAGTCCAAAGGCTGGGGGACAGGGGAAAAGCTCCCTCCTGCCGGGCCCCAGAGGGGTGGCGCTGATAGAAAAGAGGGTAGGATAAGGCCTCCCGCAACGAAGCGCGCACCCCTAAGGCCCCTGCCAAAAAGAGCTTCCTGAAGGCGCCGGAACTGCGAGAGCGCCAATGTTGGCCCAAGGCCTGACCCGACGATCCCAGGGACCCTCGCCCTAACCTGCCCCGCCTCCTGGACCCCAACCCCAGACTCGGCCCCGCCCGAAGCTTCGAATCCTGGGTCCCGCCCCTGGCCCCCCCTCGGCCGACCATGGCCCCGCTCCTGGGCCTGCCTCAAACCCTCCCCAGGTATCGCCTCCCGAACTTGAGCCACACTCCAACCCTCTCTTCAAACTCCTCCCCGCTGCCCACACCCTGGACCCCTCGCTCCATCTCGGCCTCGCCCCAAGCCCAGCTCCGTCTTGGCCCCTGAGCCCAGCCCGGACCGGCCTCCCAGGCCCTGTGTCCCTCCCCGTACCGGCCCCTCCCTAAGCTCCGCCTCCCAGGGACGGAGCTGCGCCTGGCCACGCCCCAGGGCCCGCCTCCTGAGCGCAGCCCACAATCCGGACTCGGCCCCGCCTCCCGGAACCCGGGCCCTGGCCGTGTACTACGACAGAGTCAACGCCCCGCCCCGTCCCCGCCTCCGGAGCCCTTCTCTTGGTCTGGCCTTAGCCCCGCCCTAAGACCTGTCTACTGGGCTCTGCTCCGAGTCCCACCTGCTGAACCCAATCATCGTTTAGCCCCGCCCTAATGCCCGCCTCCAGGACTCTTATCCTGCCCCCACGCAAGGCCCCGCCTCCAGGACGCCACCAACCTGGACGTTTCCGAAGCCCCGCTTCCAGGATCGCCCTATCCTGGTCCCGCCCCAGGACCTGCCCCAACAACGCTTATCCTGGCCCTACCCCAGGCCTCGCCCTCTTGGCACTCATCCTGGCCGCACCCCGGGCCCCGCCTCAGGGTCCGCCCCCGGGTCCGCCCCCACGTCGCTCCACCTGGCCCTACCCCGGGCCCCTCCCCCTCTCTGCCGCGACTCACTGCCTCGGGCCTGCCCCTTCTTCAGTCCAGGGCCGGCTTCCGCCCGGTCTCCCAGCAACGCCGCGGCCCCGCCCACGTCATGGCGCCGGAGGAGGATGCGGGGACCGAACTCTTGCTGCAGAGTTTCGAGCGCCGCTTCCTGGCGGCGCGCGCGCTGCGCTCCTTCCCCTGGCAGGTGGGCGGCGGGGAGCGCGGAGAGGCCCGCGGGGCGCGGGGGAGTCCAGGGACAGACGGGACGGGTCTCCGTGCTGAAGCCCCCGGCGCTCCCGCCACGTGAGTGCCTGGGCTCCCGACACTCAGGGCCGCGCGTTCCGGTCCCCGTCCCCGGGGCCTGGCCAGAGTCGCTCGCACCGCTCCTGCGGCGGAGGCTGGGGACGGCTCCACGGTCGGCTGGGGGCCGACGCGCGCTCGGTGTGGGCTACAGTTCACGATCGTTTTCACGACTTTTTAAAGGCAGTAATCGTTCTGGTCACTGGGACACAGCTGCCCTCGCCCATTCTAAAAAGTCAGCGCCCTCAGGACCGCGGGTAACCACGTTCTCCCGAGCGCGGTGACCAGATCACAGGCTGTCCCTCGTGGCTCAGTGTTCTCATCTGTACATCGAGCACTGCACAGAATCGGCTCATGCGCTGAGGCTCTCACGCCTGTGATGGAAGAGACAGAGAAGGGAGGGGGTGGCCTCTCGTCGCCCTGGGGACCTGCCATCCACAGCACAGGCTCATGGCAGGCAGCAGCCTCCCTTCTGCCAGCAGAGGGGCTTAATGCACCCGGCCCCATTTGTAATTCATGTGCGGTGAGCTCACTGGGATGAGGCAGTTTGGATATCTATTCCTCCCTGGGTCTGCCCCATTTTATGGGGTGGTGCTTAATCATTTGTGTTATTCCATTGACATAAAATATTTAGCACTCAGAGATCATTTCTGGTCTGGAGAAATTTGTGCATTTTTAACCCAAAATAGAAACTTTCATAAAAGCATCATAGGTCTCCATTCAGTGTTGACTATAATTTGTTCACATGCCCACGCTGAATGCTGATGGGCTCACCCTGAACACCCACGAGGTGGGTACTATTGTTATCACTCACATTTGACCAGAGGGATTGTTTGATTCGGGTGCAGTAGTTGAGAGTTCAGACCCAGGAGGCAGCCTGCCTGCTTCGAATCCCGGCCCAGTCCCTGGCCCTGTGTGACCTTGGGCAAGTGACTGCATCTCTGTGTGCTATTGTTTTCTTATTAATAAAATGGGGGATATAATGACACCTACCTCTCAGGGTTGAGTACAAAAGCCTGTGGATCAGTGCCTAGCTCATGGGAAATGCATGTTGGTGTTAAGTAGTGTTTTTATTCAGTCTCCAAATGTTTAATAAATGCCTTCCGTGAGCCAGGCACCATGGATCAGCAGTACCCATGACAGATGAGGCTCTGCTTGCATGGGAGAGCCAGAGAATAAACAAATAAATGAATAAACAAGAAAAGACCAGAAGTGGCTTTAAAGCCAATAAAACAGGGAAATGGTGAATGGAGCAACTGGGGAGAAGAGTCACCAAAGTCAGGGAATCAGGGAAGCCTTCCTCAAAGAGGTGACATTTGAACTGGGGCCTGAGTGGTGAAGCAGTCAGGCATGGGAACGGCTTGGGGAACGGGATATGCAAAGGCCTTGTGGTGGAACAAGCCAGCGGTGGTTGAGGAACAACAGCAAAGCAGCCAGTGTAGCTGGAGTGGAGTGAGCAGGGTGGGCAAAGGGTGAGGGAGAACAGGCCAGAGAGAGGGATTAGGACCAGGTGTTGTAGGGCCTTTTACGGCATGGAAGGAGCTCTGAAGCAATGAAGTGCCTTGCCCTGTGTCACATATGAGCCAAGACACATATGAACTGCCTAACTCGGGAGCCAAAGCTCATTGCTGGGCTTGAGGCCGCTGTAAGAGGACAATGTAATCCAGGCTGATCCAGGCACATTCTGCATTTCCACTTTAACGCAGATGGCAAGCCCATCAAACCCTGGTGCCATGGCTGCCCTGGTAATTCCTGGCTGACCCGTGCAACCAGGGAGGTGGCCCATGACCCAGGTGGCAGCTAAGTAGCCAGGACTAATGCCGCCAAGAGACAGTCTTCTAGCCTTCTTCCTGTGACTCATCCAGGTGCACCCTGCAACATCTGAAGGTCAGGCTTTCAGCCGCTGTGGCTTCCACTTCCAACTGGCTCCACGTCCCCAGGGAGAGATCACACAACGCTTTGCCAGCACATTCTATTGCGTGTTTAATGTTCCCGTGAATGCGCCCTTGAGATTTCTCTCTCCCCTCCACACAGAGCTTAGAAGCAAAGTTAAGAGACTCATCAGATTCTGAGCTGCTGCGGGATATTTTGCAGAAGGTAAGAATCCCAGAGTCCCTCGGACTCATGACCCTGCCTCCTGAATCTCTCTGGAAGACCTGCTAGAAGAACCACAGGTGTGCTTGTACCCTTTAAAAACACCTCTGTTCGGTCGGGAGATCGAGACCATCCTGGTTAACACGGTGAAACCCCGTCTCTACTAAAAAATACAAAAAACTAGCCGGGCGAGGTGGCGGGCGCCTGTAGTCCCAGCTACTCGGGAGGCTGAGGCAGGAGAATGGCGTGAACCTGGGAGGCGGAGCTTGCAGTGAGCTGAGATCCGGCCACTGCACTCCAGCCTGGGTGACAGAGCGAGACTCCGTCTCAAAAAAAAAAAAACACATCTGTTCAAAGAACAAACCCATTGAGTCAGCACTGCAGGTGGGTGTCAGCACCTCCGACAGCTCCAGCTCTTTCATTTTCTAAGACTTAGACAGAGACATCAGAATATACAAAAATCTGCATGAGAAGGGGGGAATCTAGGGAATGTTTTTTAAACCATCCACATCCACAGCAAAAAGAGAGATGACAGGTGCAAAACAGCTTCTAGCATTTGGGAGATGCTCAGAGACTTTCTTTTTTGCATACATGAGACCTGTCCTGCCCACTCCTGTCTCTTCTAGACATAAGTGGGCCCGTGCTTTACCCAGGGTGGGGTCTGGACTCAAGTGCATCCGCATGCAGGTGAGAGGCAGGATCACCACCCGGCCCAGCCACAGCCTGACCCTGGCCTGTGGGCCAAGTGCAGATCACCTTGCATCCTGGGTCTTCACCTTCGAAGGGCCATGAGCCCTTCTGAAAAGACAGAGCAATAGACTCCCTCCCAGAAAGACGCGCATCAGAAGAATACATTTTCCATACAAACTCAGGGGAGGCAGACATCCTCCACCCCCACCCACCCAGCCCATCCTGGGAGCCCTGGTTAAGAATTCCTGTGCTAGAAGTGAACCAAGATCATCCACATGGAAAAGATACAGCCACAGCAGGGAAGACTTTCGGAGCAATACAGTAGGTCAGGGCTTCGAGCATGGAGATACCTGAAGTGATCTCACACCCTGCTCTGAGTTTCACCCTGAGCCTCACCCTCGTAGGTGGTGAAGCATGAAATGTAGGGAGAGCTGCTTTAAAACCCAGCAAAAGGCTGCGCACAGTGGCTCACACCTGTAATCCCAGCACTTTGGGAGGCTGAGGTGGACAGATCACCTAAGGTCAGGAGTTCGAGACCAGCCTGGCCAACATGGCAAAACCCTATCTCTACTAAAAATACAAAAATTAGCTGGGCGTGGTGGTGCACACCTATAGTCCCAGCTACTCGGGAGGCTGAGGCAGGAGGATAGCTTGAACCTGGGAGGCAGAGGCTGCAGTGAGCCAAGATCGTGCCACTGCACTCCAGCCTCGGCAACAAAGCAACACTCTGTGTCAAAAAAAAAAAAAAAAATGAAAAACGAGCACCAGCCTGAAGGGCCTGAGTGTTGCGTGGGTTACTTTGCTGCCCTTGGGCAGAATCTGCATCCCTCCCAGCCAGCAGGCACTGTGGACCATCTCCTCCCTCCCTCCAGGCTCCTGTTTTCCTACCGTCCCCACTCCTGCTGCACCAGTCCCTCTGCCCTCCTTTCCAAGCGCCAGGCCATGGCCACCTCGGAGCTTGCACCGGCTGTTCCTGCTGCCTGGAACTTACTCGTCCTGCACTTGGCTTCTCTCGGCTTTAGCTGGAATGTCACCCTGAGAGTCCCCTCCCCGTCCATCCTGTCCCCAGGGACACACGCTCCAAGAGAGCAGGTGCCCAGTGGGCCTTCCCACCTCTTTCATACAGCCAGACAGTTGGCGACTGTCCTTCCTGCAAACCCTGGTTCACACTGGCTCCCCTGGGAGGGAGGTGGTTAGGCCCACATGCCCTGTGTTCCTGCTCAGAATGGGCGTTAGAAACAGGCCATAGCGGCGGGGCACGGTGGCTCACACCTGTAATCCCAGCACTTTGGGAGGCCGAGACGGGCGGATCACGAGGTCAGGAGATTGAGACCATCCTGGCTAACACGGTGAAACCCCGTCTCTACTAAAAATACAAAAAACTAGCCGGGTGTGGTGGTGGGCACCTGTAGTCCCAGCTACTCGGGAGGCTGAGCCAGGAGAATGGCATGAACCCGGGAGGTGGAGCTTGCAGTGAGTTGAGATCCGGCCACTGCACTCCAGCCTGGGCGACAGCGGGAGACTCCGTCTCAAAAAAAAAAAAAGAAAGAGGCCATAGCCTGTGCCGCTGCAGCGGAAGCATTTTTAGGAAACGGCTTATATCTTAAGACAAACTTCAGATGCGTGGGGCCAGAACGCTGTGTCCATCTACATCTTTGCTGAGGGATTGGGTAGCCCGGAGTTTGCCCTCTGCTGTGTTGGCTTGAAGCTCATAGGAGACTTCAGACGGGGTCTCCCCAGCAACCAACGTTCTGTCCTTTGCCGTAGACTGTGAAGCACCCTGTGTGTGTGAAGCACCCGCCGTCAGTCAAGTATGCCCGGTGCTTTCTCTCAGAACTCATCAAAAAGGTCAGTTATCGGCAGTGTCCGCCCAGTAGCCGGACAGCATAGCCACCTGCGTGCTCGAGCCCCTGTCCTTCCCAGGCCCTGGGCCTGCTTTGCAGACCCCAGCATGGCAGGCGCCTCCCAGGCAACTGGCTGCAGCTGGGTGTGACCCATGGGAGACAGTGCAGGGTGGGAATAAGGGGAGGCCAGCGTCTCTCCCTCACGCTGCCTCCTGGGGTCTCCGCAGCAGCTGCTTCTCCGGGGCCCCAGCTCCTAGCATATGGATTCTCATTCCTACCAGGCTGGCCCAGCCCGCGGCACTGGAACCCTCGCCCACACCCTCTGTCCTGCCCGCCCACACCCTCTGTCCTGCCCGCCGAAGGGTTTGGAGTTTGCTGTTCTTATCCGTCTCTGGGTTGCGCCACGGGCCCCTGTTGGAGGGTTTAGCTCTTTTTTTTTTTTTTTTTTTTTTTTTTTTTTTTTTTTTTTTGAGACGGAGTCTCGCTCTGTCGCCCAGGCTGGAGTGCAGTGGCCGGATCTCAGCTTACTGCAAGCTCCGCCTCCCGGGTTCACGCCATTCTCCTGCCTCAGCCTCCCGAGTAGCTGGGAATGCAGGTGTCCGCCACCTCGCCCGGCTAGTTTTTTGTATTTTTTAGTAGAGACGGGGTTTCACCGGGTTAACCAGGATGGTCTCGATCTCGTGACCTCGTGATCCGCCCGTCTCGGCCTCCCAAAGTGCTGGGATTACAGGCTTGAGCCACCGCGCCCGGCCGGGTTTAGCTCTTAACATACCTTTGGAACTAGTTCCCCTGGTGAATTCTCCGCAGTGATCCTGCTGGAATCAGCTCTTTCCTGACTGATACAGGATGGATTTTATTTTTTACTTATTTATTTATTTACTTATTTGAGACAGAGCCTCACAGTGTTGCCAAGGCTGGAGTACCGAGGCGCAATCTCGGCTCACTGAAACCTCTGCCTCCTGGGTTCAAGCAATTCTCGTGCCTAGCCTCCCAAGAAGCTGGGACTACGGGCACACGCCACCAGGCCTGGCTAATTTTTGTATTTTTAGTAGAGACAGAGCTTCACCATGTTGGCCAGGCTGGTCTCGAACTCCTGACCTCAGGTGATCTGCCCGCCTCAGCCTCCCAAAGTACTGGGATTACAGGCATGAGCCACTGCGCCTGGCCTAGGATGGATTTTAAAGATGGGCCCGAACATGCAGGGTTTGACATGAGGGAGGATGTCAGAGAGGCCGTTCCTCAGTAGGCAGTAGCAGACCTGCTGAGTAAAAGGGCCACACTTTTAGCAAAAAAACAATCCCCTGCTTCTCCAGTACCCGCTTTCTCCCTAGTCCTTCCCAAAGGGTACATCTGTGGTCACCAGCAGGTCTGCCCTGTGCCACCAGCAGAGGGCAGCAGTCACCCAGTGTACCCTGCTGCTGCCCTGTGACTCGTAGGCCGGGGCCAGCTGTGGAGAAGCCACCTGCTGACAGCCACGGCCTGCAGCACGGGCCGCCCTCCCAGCTCTGCCTGGGCGCACTTAACAGCACCTTTGGTTTTCCTCCTCTCTGTGTTTCATCCAAACACAGAGCTCTGTCATGGTCACGCAACAGCTCTCACGGAATCCTTGTCTCCTGCCCTAGACTACCCTAACCCTACCCTCTCAGCACCTCTTGTTGAAGGCCCTCCCATCCAGGCTTCCCTACCAAGTGAATTATTTTTTTACAGACAAGGTCTCTGTTGCTCAAGCTGTACTCAAACTCTGGGGCTCAAGCAGTCCTCCCATGTCAGTGTCTAGAGTAGCTGGGGCTATCGGCACACACCACCACAGCCAGCAAAGTGAATATTTTATATGCCACCTGGCCAGTATTACACCATTCTGTCGCAAATCTCCCCTCCAAACTTGGTGAAAATCATCTGGCCATTTTTACATATTAGAACGAAAGCAAACAAGCTCTCTGTCTGCCCCCAGCACGAGGCTGTCCACACGGAGCCTTTGGACGAGCTGTACGAGGCGCTGGCGGAGACCCTGATGGCCGAGGAGTCCCCCCATGGCCACCGGAGCTATTTGCTGGTATGAGAAGGGCACCCTCCTCCCCCTCACAGCCCAGATACCCTTCCTGCACAAAGTGAAAACACGGGTGTGGGTTCAAATCCTGACTCACCCATTCTGCAGTCTTAGACATGAGGTCTGTTAACCTCCTTTAGCCTCAGTTTCCCTGTCTGTAAATCAGGCACTTCAACAACAGCATGTCTCATGGGCATTTGTCCAGTAGGTAACACACACTACCTGCTTCACAAAGACCTAATGCCCAGTCCTCAAAGAATACTTGACAGGGCCGGGCACGGTGGCTCATGTCTGTAATCCCAGCACTTTGGGAGGCCAAGGCGGGTGGATCACCTGAGGTCAGGAGTTCGAGACCAGCCTGCCCAATATGGTGAAACCCTGTCTCTACTAAAAATACAAAAATTAGGCCGGCGCGGTGGCTCATGCCTGTAATCCCAGCACTTTGGGAGGCTGAGGCGGGCGGATCACCTGAGGTCAGGAGTTTGAGACCACCCTGGTCAACATGGTGAAACTCCGTCTCTACTAAAAATACAAAGATTAGCAGGGCATGGTAGCAGGCGCCTGTAATCCCAGCTACTTGGGAGGCTGAGGCAGGAGAATCGCTTGAACCCGGGAGGCGGAGTTTGCAGTGAGCCAAGATCGTGCCACTGACTCCAGCCTGGGTGACAGATTGAGAATCCATGTCAAAAAAAAAAAAAAGATAAAACATAGATACAGAAAACCACAAAGGAAAAACATAGCACACTGAATCATCACAAGGCAGCCACCCCTTCATAGCCACACCCGGCCCCTCCCTGGCCACCACTGACCTGTGCTCCATCACCAGAATTCCATCGTCTCAGGAATGTTCGATGAATGGAATCCTGTGTGGCCTGAGATGAACGTCTTTCACGCCGCGTGATACCCTTGAGGCCTGTGCAAGCTGTTGGCATGTCAACAGTTAGCTGCTTCTCATTGCTGAGTGGTGATTGGTCCTGTCATGGTTTATTCAGTCATGGGGTGGATGGCCACTTGTCTTCTAAGCCACTTGTCTTCTGATCGCTAGACTGATTCTCGCGCCCTCTCTCCGCGCAGCCCTCGGGAGGCTCGGTCACGCTCTCCGAGAGCACAGCCATCATCTCCCACGGCACCACGGGCCTGGTCACATGGGACGCTGCCCTCTACCT
Source organism: Macaca mulatta (assembly GCF_049350105.2). NCBI lineage: Eukaryota > Metazoa > Chordata > Mammalia > Primates > Cercopithecidae > Macaca > Macaca mulatta. The sequence goes on along the minus strand of NC_133425.1, from coordinate 6,360,621 downwards.
TGCAGAATGGGCCATCGAGAACCCGGCAGCCTTCACTGACAGGTGACCTCGGGGCACAGGGCGGGGCACCGAGGCAGGCTTACCCTGGTGCAGTTGCAGACACGGTCCGCTTTCCTTCTGCCAGGACTGTCCTAGAGCTTGGCAGTGGCGCCGGCCTCACAGGCCTGGCCATCTGCAAGATGTGCCGCCCCCGGGCATACATCTTCAGCGATTGTCACAGCCGGGTCCTCGAGCAGCTCCGAGGGAATGTCCTTCTCAATGGCCTCTCGTTGGAGGCAGACATCACTGCCAACTTAGACAGCCCCAGGGTGACAGTGGCCCAGCTGGACTGGGACGTCACGACAGTCCGTCAGCTCTCTGCCTTCCAGCCAGATGTTGTCATCGCGGCAGGTAATGCCCAGCCCCGGGCACCCTGCACAGGCAGTGTCCTTGCAGCTCCACCCAGCTCTTGGCTCTGGGAAAAGGGAACAAGGGACGCTGTCGGGCATGGACATGATGGGGCTTCCAGAAGAGTTACTCTGGGCCTCCAGGGTGACATCCAAGGACAAGGGTGCCTCTTAAGGTGACCTTGAAGCCGCAGCCCTCTTGTTGGGGACAGGCATACTCCCGTTACAGTCGTCACCACATGGCTGTGTCCCAGAGCCATGCCCCGTGTCCTTCAGAGACCACAGGAGGAAAACAACCACTTCTGGGACAAGGACAGGGCCCGTGAGAGAAGGTGGTGTTTGGCTGGGCCACCGAAAACCCCTTGCCTCTGCCGGCACACTCAGTCCCCTCTGGTTGAACAGAGCTCGGCCTGTGACCCTGGGTCCCAGCCCTGAAACCACAGGCCCAGCGGTGGCCAGGGACACAGGCCCTCCCCTGCAAGCCAGCACACAAATCGGCAGACGCCTGAAACACGACGTTCACACCAGGGTCAGGCTTTGCGTCATTCAGAGCCCTCTAGATAGGCTAAGAACCAGAGCTGTTTTTTAAGGAACACCAGTGAGTCTGGAGACTTTTTCTTTTGCTTTGGTCTTTTGCAGCTTTCTCTACTAAGGGTTCTCCTTTTTCACCCGGGTAACTGCGTTTCCATCTAATGGCACAAATGGTCAGATGGCATCTAATAGTCTCATGTGACCGCTGCCTCTCTGGCCTCGCCCTGCGGCTGAGGTCAGCATGACCTGGAACGTTCCACTGGTCCCTTTCAGTAACCTGAAGCTTTCACTGTAGATGTGCTGTATTGTCCAGAAGCCATCGTGTCGCTGGTCGGGGTCCTGCGGAGGCTGGCTGCCTGCCGGGAGCACCAGCGGGCTCCTGAGGTCTACGTGGCCTTCACCGTCCGCAACCCGGAGACATGCCAGCTGTTCACCACCGAACTAGGTGAGCCCCTACGCCCTCCTGGGCCTGCAGGGTCCCCAAGCTGTCCCTGCAAGACTCCAGTGGAAGTGAAAGAACTTGGCACCGGAGAAAAGCTAGGATGCCCCACACCCCCACACCATGCGGGGAACTTAGGCAGAGCTGGCAAGCAGGGTGGGCTCAGGGCATGGAGGGGCTTGGGGCAGGAGGAGGGCAGCTCAGCACAGGGAGGGAGGGTCTGAGCCCAGCAGCCCTACTATGTGCTTCGGAGCAGAGTTCCCTAAGCCCTTGGGCCTCGGTTTCCTCATCTATAAAATGGAGGTGGTGGGAGAGGCAGTCGGGGTCAGGGCTGGACACAGCTGTGGCCTGCAGGATGCTGGAGGACAGGCTGTACAGGCAGACCCACCACGCCACTGTCCTGAGCACCCAGTCAGTGGAGGACGAACAGGGTGACTATAGAGAAGGGGAACTGGCCCCGCAGTGGGCCAGCCACTGTCCTCAGAACTGACATTTGTCAGCCCCCAGCACCTGTGAGGGTGTGCTGTCATTGTCCCATCTCTCTAACAAAGACACTAGGGCACACGGAGGCCAGGCGACTCCCGAGCTCCCACAGACTGCAGCCCGGCCGCCTGGCTCCCGCGCCTCCACACTACACCCATGCCCCCCAATGCCACCAGCCTTTGCCCCAGCTCCCCGAGCAGAGCTCCTCCTGGCAACCGTGCGCACAGATGCACCCGCAGCAGCCTCTGCCTGCACACACAGACAGACGACCCAATGCCTGTCCACATGGGGAGCCTGTTAACTACACAGTCAACAAACAAGCCAGCACACGAAGGCACACTGGGTTCCATGAGAGTCCCGCACGACCTCGCACAGCAGGCTGGCCAGGCACGGGGCTCAGGCCTGTCCTCCCAGCACTTCAGGAGGCTAAGGCAGGAGGACTTCCTGACCCCAGGCATTCAAGACCAACCTGGGCAACGTAATGGGACCCCATCCCCACAAAACATACCAAAACTAGCCGGGCATGGTTGCACATGCCTATGGTCCCAGCTACTCGGGAGGCTGAGGTGGGAGGGTGGCTTGAGCCCAGGGGGTGGAGGCTGCAGTGAGCCGTGATCTCACCACTGCACTCCAGCCTGGGCAACAGAGCAACACCCTGTCTCAAAAAAGCAAAAAAAAAAAAAAAAAAAAAAAAAAAAGGAAGTCTTTCTTCAGATACTTACGTGAAAAAATACCTGCAGTATGGTTTAAGTGAAAAGAGCAGTGCCAAACAGCACATATAGTATAAGCCCCCACCCACCTTTTTTTTTTTTTTTTTTTTTTGGAGACAGAGTCTGGCTTTGTATTGCCCAGGCTGGAGTGCAGTGGTGCGATCTCAGCCCACTGGAACCTCCCACCTCCCAGGTACAAGCTATCCTCCCATCTCAGCCTCCTGAGTAGCTGGGACTACAGGCGCATGCCACCACGCCCAGCTAATTTTTGTATTTTTTTGTAGAATCGAGGTTTTGCCATGTTGGCCAGGCTGGTCTCGAACTCTTGACCTCAAGTGATCTGCCACCTCAGCCTCCCAAAGTGTTAGGATTACAGGCATGAGCCACTGCGCACAGCCCCATTTTTGTTTAAAAAATAATAATAATCACCCACACATGGTTGTGAGTACCTATATTCCCAACTACTCAGGAGGCTGAGGCAGGAGGATGGCTTAAGCCCAGGAGTTTGTGGCCACCTTGAGCAATATAGCAAGACTTCATGTCAAAAAAAATTTGTCACAATAATCATTTTCACATTAGTAGACCTATAGAGGAAAACCTAGAATATATATATGGCAGGCTTGTCCAATCTGCAGCCCAACACAAATCTGTAAACTTTCTTAAAACAGTATGAGGTTTTTTTGTGATTTTTCTTTTAGTTCATCAGCTATTGCTAGCGTTAGTGTATTTTATGTGTGGCCCAAGGCAATTCTTCATCTTCCAGTGTGGCCCAGGGAGGCCAAAAGATTGGACATCCCTGATATACACGTTAACAGAAGGATGATAGAGACTTCTACACGTTCATGTCTGTACTACTTCATTTTTATAAATACGCATTTTCCACTCGTAACAAAAAACTGTAAATGAAAATCATCCCGGGTCACAGCATCTCACGCCTGTAATCCCAACACTATAAGAGGCTGAGGCTTTGGGAGTCTGAGGTGGGCGGATCACCTGAGGTCAAGAGTTCAAGACCAGCCTGCCCAACACAGTGAAACCCCATCTGTACTAAAATCACAAAAATTAGCCAGGCGTGGCAGTGCACGCCTATAATCCCAGCTACTCGGGAGGCTGAGGCAGGAAAATCACTTGAACCTGGGAGGCAGAGGTTGCAGTGAGCTGAGACTGCGCCCCTGCACTCCAGCCTGAGGAACAGAGTAAAACTCCGTCTCAAAAAAATAAGAGAGGCTGAGGCAGGAGCATCACTTGTGGCCATGTGTTCAGGACCCCATCTCTACAAAATAAAAACACTACTGGCATGGCGGCACGCACCTGTCATCCCAGCTGCTTGGGAGGTGGGAGGATTGCTAGAGCCCAGGAGTCGAGGCTGTGGTGAGCAATGACCGTGCCACTGCACTCCAGCCTGGGTGACAGAACAAGATCGTATCTAAAAAAAAAACGAAAATCACTCTGGCTACTGGCTCTTCAGGCATCTGTGCTTATCAGAACACTAGCCCCTTCTAAGCTTTGTGTGTGTGTGGTTTTGTTTTTTGTGGGTTTTTTTGTTTTTTTGTTTTCTTGAGATGGAGGCTCGCTCTGTCACTCAGGCTGGAGTGCAGTGGCACAATCTCGGCTCACTGCAACCTCCGCCTCCCGGGTACAAGTGATTCTCCCGCCTCAGCCTCCTGAGTAGCTGGGATTACAGGCACCCGCCATCATACCTGGCTGATTTTTGTATTTTTGTAGAGATGGGGTTTCACCATGTTGGCCAGGCTGGTCTCGAACTCCTGACCTCAGGTGATCCGCCTGCCTCGGCCTCCCAAAGTGTGGGGATTACAGGCGTGAGCCACTGTGCCTGGCCGCTTTCTAAGCTTTGTGAAGAGTGGATTGACTGAGCAGCCAGGTAGATGTGGATTCAGATCTCTGCTTCTGTCCCGCTGTGCCAAGCGCTGGGGCAGACACGGGCAGTGTGGAGAACGGCACGGTGCCTGCTGCTAGCCACTTCTATGCAAAACGAGATTTCTGGTCCCATCCTGGAGACCAATTCTAGGTACCTGGGTGGGCCTGGGAACCTGTGAACCAAGTAACCTGACTTGGACACCCCCCCACCCTGCCAGGCCTATTCTAGCAGCCCCACACAGTAAGCTAATGTCCTGTCCCCAAACACCGCCATCCTGAAACACATGTGATCTGTTTCCAGGCCGGGCCGGGATCAAATGGGAGGCCGAACCTCGTCATGACCAGAAGCTGTTTCCCTACGAGGAGCACTTGGAAATGGCAATTCTGAACCTCACACTGTAGGCCTCACACACGCCTTCCAACGTGACTGTGAGAATCAAGTCACTATCGTGGGAAAAATTTTTATATGGGAAAGCGGATAAAACTTTCAGTGGACTGGAATGTTTGAAGAATGTTAAATTCCAAACCAGGAACCACAAACTGCCCTCTAATAAGACATCGGCTGTCTAAGCGTGGGGGTGCCCCCTTTCTGCCAGCAGTTCTGGTTCTTAAGAAAATCACCATATATCAGACGTGAAAATTCTGGCTCCAAAAACAGCATTTTCTTTGCACAAATAAAAACGTGTGTATCAAGTATGATGTTCCCCCAACGTGGACACACTCAGTTCCTCACAAAGCCAAGCCCGCTGCAGATGCCACATCCCTGGGCTTACGGTGCAGCCGGTGCTTTTTTTCAAGACAGGAATCAAAACGTTAGGAACACGGCAGAAAGGCGACACCTGGAGACCAAACACAGGAGGAGGAGTCCTGCAGAGGTCATGGGGAAGTCACAGAACAGTAATACGCTAGCAGGGGCATGGGGCGTGAAGAACAGAAGAGAGGAAATGTTTCTGAGCCTCCAAAGAAGAAATTAGGGCCAACCACAGCTTCCGGGGTCCCAACCAATTCATTCACCAGGCGGCACCACTGCCGTCATTTCAGCTACTGGCCACTGGGAGGCGCTGCTTGAAAGGGTTTGCCCTGAGACTCCCAAGAAGCTGTAGGGAGGGCAGCCGGGGTCCTGGGGTTTTAGCCTCTGGCCCAGGAGTCATGTGTCCATAACCAAAGGGAGCACAGTCTGCACCCAGCTCTCATCCCATCGGAGCTGCTCCGACTCCCGCAGGTTCTTCCGGAACTGGTTTAGCTTGCCCGCAGGATCAGGGAAGTTTGAGAAAAGCATCTGCGAAAAAATAAAGAGCAGAGCTTACCTCATTGCCTGTCCCCACCCCATCCCAGGTCCCTGACCCAGCAACACCCCCTCCCAAGTCCCTAACTCCCTCACTTGGACTCAGACCCTTCACGCCCCAGCAGCGCTCCGCCTCCAACTTGACATCACACTTTCTGGAAACTTCCCCACATATCCCACTTTCCCACACTTGGTGCCCTGGAGCACCTCCCAGCCTCTACATGCTGTGCCTTCCCCTGGAGCACCCTCCTCTCGGCCTCTGGCCAACACAATCCCACGCATCTGTGCGTAACAAGGGGGTGTCAGTGTTCTTTTCAGCCTTGCTAAACTGTCTGAATCAAGGAGCACAAACTACAGCCTGCAGGCCAAATCCAGCCCACAGCCTGTCTGTATATAAAGTTTTATTGGAACAAAGCCACACCCCTTCATCTACAGATGATCTGTGGCTACTTTCACACCACAGCAGAGTCCCATGGTTCTGACAGAGACTGGGGGACCCAGTCTAAATGACTTCCGACCTGGACCTTTACTGAAAATCCTGCCAATCATTCTGTTGGCAAGAATGATGTGTTACTTTTTGCAACAAGAAACAAGTAACCTCTGCAGAATTCCACTCATCTTTCAAGGCGGGTCCCAGAAGCTCCCTTTGGCCGCCTACCTGATCCTCATCACTTCCTGAACTGCAGCCCAGCCCACCGGCTCCAGCATCATTTGTGGAGTGTCAGCTCCATAAATCCAGAGGGCAGGTGGGGGTGTGTCCTAACTTTCCCCAGCCTACTGTACTGAAACGGGACAGCAGAGTAGGCCGGCCTCTGTGACCTCTGCTCCCTCCCTAGCTTTTCCGCCAGACCCCACATGGTCCCACCCTGGCTGTGGGAAGCAGGAATCAGGGAGCGTGGCTCGGTGCCAGTCTCCACAACCCTCCCCACCCTGGCGTGTGGCAGACGTGGCTACCTGCAGCTGAGCTGCCAGTTCCTCGGAGTCCTCAAAGACTAGGCCGTTTTCTTCATGCTTCACCAGCTCATGTAAACTGCAGGGAGAACCAAGGGAGCCTCAGAGCTGCCTGCAGAAGACACCAGACCCTGGGGTGCCCACCTGGGCTCCCACCCCCCACCCCCCACCACGCTCAGGCCAGGCTGGGGGTGTGGTTTCAGGGAGCTAGTTCTGAGATTTGGCATCTGAAGGGTATAAAGGCCTGGGAGGGTTACACATCAAAATGGCCAAACCGATTTGAGGAGGGAGCCTTAAGGAGGGTTTGTACCTTCTGTGTTGGATGCTCTTCACGGACTGAAGAATTATTTTTGCATGCTTTTCTTAACTCCATGGCCATGGAACAAGGAAAGGCAACCCCCTGGGGACTGGCTCAGCACATAAAAGATGACCTTTCTAGGGCACCAGGTATGATCCCCACATTTCCCTGAGCTCAGCTCACACGAGGGGCGCATATCCCTGAATCCCATCCAGGGGCCGGCTCCTCAGCAGGGGCCAAGGACTCAGCTTGCGCCGGGGCTACTACTTCTAGAATCTCTTCTAACACCGCCCTTCCAAATGCCCGTCTGTGCCGGGTGGAGTGAGGCCAGAGCATGACGCTCATTTAGCTGATTCAAACCCACCATGTGAGCTTGGCCAAAAGGGACATGGTGGGAGAGAAACAAAGAAAACCATGTAAGCCTGCAGGCAATTCCCGCCAATTCTACTCTAGGAGCAAAAGCCCCAAGTGGAGTTCTAGTATTTAAGATGCTTTTTTTTCATATTAAGTTGGTGCAAAAGTAATTGCCATTTTTAGTGGCAAAAACCGTGATTACTTTTGCATCAACCTAAATGTAACACGAGCTCTAAATGGAAGCAACGACTTCCGTGAGGCTCAAGCCCAGCCACAGTAACCGCAGGGCTCCTCCTAGTGGGCTCCAGTGTGTGCTGCACTGACCGAGGGGCAGGGCCTCACTGTGGGCAGCTCGCTCTGCACTGCGTCCCCCTCAGCGGTGGATCTGCGAAGCTATCCCCAGAAAGATTCGGGTTCTGCTCCTACCACTTGAAGTTCACGGCACACACAGGCAAACAGCACCCGAACATGTCCACCACCTTCATGGGCAGGTCCAGGCCACTGGAGGACGTGTGCAGACAGACACCCAGGTCTGCCGACCCTGCTAGGCAAGAGGGGTGCGGTCAGAGCGCTGGCCTCTGCCCTGGGAACACAGATCCTCCCAGCACAGTGAGGCAACACCGCCGAAGGGGAGTGAAAATCAGAAAAGGCCCCCGACAGCCCCAAACACAAGTGACTTAAGCTGGCCAAGCAGCCACACGGCCTGGCTGGGACATCTGAAAATGTAAGTTGACACTTTTTCTACGTAACCACAATTTGGTTTTGTTGTTGTTGTTGTTTTGTTTTGTTTTGAGACAGTCTCACTCTGTCACCCAGGCTGGAGTGCAGTGGCACAATCTTGGCTCACTGCAACCTCCACCTCCCAGGTTCACCTCCCACCTGTAATCCCAGCATTTTGGGAGGCCAAGGTGGGCAGATCACCTGAGGTCAGGAGTTCAAGACCAGCCTGGCCAACATGGTGAAACCCCATCTCTACTAAAAAAAATACAAAATTAGCCGAGCGTCGTGGCAGGTGCCTGTAATCCCAGCTACTCAGGAGGCTGAGGCAGGAGAATCGCTTGAACCCGGGAAGGCGGAGGTAGAGATGAGCCAAGATCGCACCATTGCACTCCAGCCTGGGCTACAACAGCGAAACTCCGTCTCAAAATAATAATAATAATAATAAACCACAGCACACCCACCACAAACCAGCTGTCACCGTGAAAATAAAGCCAAATAGCTTAACATTTCTAAAGACTAGCCGGGGCCAGGCGTGATGGGTCATGCCTGGAATCCCAGCACTTAAGAGAGGCCAAGGCAGGAGAATCACTTGAGGTCAGGAGTTCGAGACCAGTGTGGCCAACATGGTGAAACCCCGTCTCGACTAAAAATACAAAAATAAGCCAGGTGTTGTGGCGGGCTCCTGTAATCCTGTAATCTACTCAGGAGGCTGAGGTGGGAGAATCGCTTGAACCCAGGAGGCGGAGGTTGCATGAAATGAGATCGTGCACTCCAGCATAGGCGACGGAGCGAAACTGTCTAAAAAAGAGACTAGCTAGAGAGTCCTGCCAGGAAAAGGCCCTCAGCCTCCAACTGCTCTGCTCACTCAAGGCTGGAAGATGCGGCTCTAGAGACACATCAGGACCAAGCCGACTCCCCACTTGGAGAAATCAACGGGAAAGAGACGGAGGCGAGGGAGAACCATCTCACTGGGAGAGGCGACGCTGTTTGACACATCGTCCCTGTACCTCCCAAAGCCACTGCCCTCCCACACCTGGGCAACAGTGGCCCCAACCCGAGGCCCAGCCCTCCTGTGGGAAGGAAGAGGACTGAATGGAGGGCGTGGCAGGCTGAAAGGACGTGGCCTCCTCAAACCCCTTAGTAAACAGCCTCTGGGGTCACCTGGCAGGGAGGGGCTGGCACACCAGGAAGTAGCCTCCTCCTGGGAGTTCAGCCAGAGGTCTCGGCAGCAGGCCAGGCCCTGTCCCCAAGTGGCCTCCAGAGCCACCTTTTCAGGAAAATTCCATTCCACCCACCTGTTTCCCCCACTGAAGGCCCCGCCTCCTCCTGAGCCTCCTGCCAGCCTCTCACCTAGAAGCAGGGGGTAGTCCTCGGCCTCCAGCCAGGGTGTGCAGACCTGGACACGCTGGAAACACTTCTGCTGGATGAGGCGGCTGTAATACTCCCTCAGAGGCCCTTTGCCTTCACAGAGAAGAGCAGACACTGCCATGGACCCGTCTCTGTCCCTGTCACATGGCCCCAGGCCCAAGACTCCCCCCAGGAGGGATCCCTTTCCCAGAAGCCCCACCCCTCGGCAGCTCCAGCCAGGCCCCATCCGGGTCCTTCCAGAAGCAACCCAGGAGCCCCAAGCCCTGCAGGGGTGTGCACCCTGACCCCTGAGGCACAGCCCTGCACCTGCAGCCAGCTGCCTCGGGCTGCAAACACAGCGGGGTAAGCACTGGCCTGGCACCTGACCGCCCACTAGATGGACCCAGCCTTTTGTCTGTGGTGTGCACAGGGGACACGAAGGCTCCCCCTGCCCTGCCACAGCCCCCAGAGCACATGGCGTGGGTTCCAAGCTACTCCTGGCAGCCTGGAGGCCAGAGGAGGGAGGAGAGCAGGACCAGTAGCTGGCCCAGACCCTGCCTCTTCCCACACTGCTTCTGCTTTTCTCCTTCTTCACTGAATCACCTCAAAAGTGCTCAGAAGCAGTAACTGTGGGACAGGGGCTCTTCCGTTTGAACAATTTTTTTTTTTTTTTTTTTTTTTTTTTTTGAGACGGAGTCTTGCTCTGTTGACCGGGCTGGAGCGCAGTGGCCGAATCTCAGCTCACTGCAAGCTCCGCCTCCCAGGTTTACGCCATTCTCCTGCCTCAGCCTCCCGAGTAGCTGGGACTACAGGCGCCCGCCACCTCGCCCGGCTAGTTTTTTGTATTTTTTAGTAGAGACGGGGTTTCACCGTGTTAGCCAGGATGGTCTCGATCTCCTGACCTCGTGATCCGCCCGTCTCGGCCTCCCGAAGTGCTGGGATTACAGGCTTGAGCCACCGAGCCCGGCCTCCGTTTGAAAAATTAAAAGAGGCTTGGTTAAGGCACCAATGACGTGGCCGGGCACAGTGGTCCGTGCCTGTAATTCCAGCACTTTGGGAGGCCAAGGTGGGTGGATCACCTAACATCAGGAGTTCGAGGCCAGCCTGGCCAACATGGTGAAACCCCATCTCTACTAAAAATACAAAAATTAGCCGGGTGTGGTACAGGGTGCCTGTAATCCCAGCTACTCAGGAGGCTGAGGCAGGAGAATTGCTGGAACATGGGAGGCGGAGGTTGCAGTGAGCCAAGATTGCGCCATTGCACTCCAGCCTGGGCGACAGAGACTCTGTCTCCAAAAAAAAAAAAAAAAGACACCAGTGATGTAACAACAACAACAAAGAGATGCTTGAAAACTACTGAGAAAGTAAAAGCCTGTTATCTGCAGATTCAAATCTGGGCTCCCTGCCCAGCTATGAAACCCTCTGAGCCTCAGTTTCCCCCATGCCAAGCAGTATAAGACCCTATGGCAGAGAGCTGCAGTGAGGATTAAGGAGACAAGATCATGGGAAGCGCAGGACAAAGGCTGCGTGCCCCTCCCTGTCCGCCCTCCCCCAGCCAAACAGACACCCAGGGTCCCAGGCGGTACCTGTTATCACACAGACGAGAGAAGGAAGCTTGTGTCCATCAAGAATCAGTTGTTCAAACTCTGTGTTTAAAAAAAGAAACAAGTCTACATGGAATTTCTGATAGAATTTTTTTTTTTTTTTTCCCTGACAGAGTCTCGCTCTGTCACCCAGGCTGGAATGCGGTGGCACGATCTCAGCTCACTGCAACCTCTGCCTCCCGCATTCAAGCAATTCTCCTGCCTCAGCCTCCCGAGTAGCTGGGATGACAGGCGCCCGCCACCATACCTGGCTAATTTTTGTATTTTTAGTAGAGACAGGGTTTCGCCATGTTGGCCAGGTTGGTCTCAAACTCCTGACCTCAGGTGATCTGCCTGCCTCAGCCTCCCAGAGTTCTAGGATTACAGGTGTGAGCCACCGCGCCCATTCAGAAAAAAATGTTTAAATAAACAATAGCCAGAGTCACCTGGTCAGGCGGAGAAAGGGCACTGCTCTGGCGGGGAGGCCACCAGGCTCTGTGAGACACTCTCCTGGAGAGGGCATATCGGCCTGAGAGCCTGGTCACTCTGTGACCCAATGGGGATTCATAGCGGCCCACCTCCACCACCCCTGCTGTCCCCAGGCTGCCCCACCCAGTGGACCGGGACAGGAACATGCTGCAGGCCAGGCAAGCAGCTCACAGCTCAGGGGCCCCCAACAAACCCAGAGCTCCTCACCGCAGCCACACACCTACTTTCTAAAGCTGCCAGCAGGATGGAGAAGTCTTCGTCCTCTACAAGAAGAGAACTGAATGTCAGGGGCCCGTTTCCAGACACCCCTCTTCCAGCTCACATGCCCTCCCCTTCTCACTGAGACCGTGGTGGGGTGGGGGCATGCAGGACTGGCAGGGGTGAGGAGAACACAGGTTGGCCGGGTGCCCGTCACACCAACCCCAAGTGCCCCAGGGGTCGTGCAGACCTGTCCAGCTCGTGCTGCTGATCAGCAGGGCCGGCCGCTCGCGGAGACGCGTCACCAGCCCACTCCCAGCATCCCGCTCCGTGAAGGCCGACCGCTCTGTGGCTGGGTCCTCAGGTTCTGAGCTGAAGGAGCAGGAAAAAAGCCTGTGAGAGGCCACAGAGCAGGCCCAGGACCCAGGACGGGCATCTCTGCTGTGGTGAGGCCTGCAGGCTCCGAAAGGTTGGGGTGCCCGGCCGCATCAGCAGTACCAGGCCACCCCTGCCATCTGAGGCCCGGGCTTGCTTTCTCTAATATTGTTGCTGGGTGCTAAGGTTACAACAGCAAACAAGACTGACTCATTCCTTTCCTCCATGGGACTTACTGTCTTATCATCCCCTGGACTCAAGATGAGGGTGCTGGGGTGCCCTCCCACACCACCCCAGCTTACCCAGGGCACACCTCAGGGTGTGTGGACCTGCACAAAGATTCCCTCCTCAGCCCCATGAGACACCCCAGGGGACACACAGGTCCACAGATCCTGCCACAGGCCTGGGAACCCACTGGCAGGAGAGTAAGACAGCGCAGGGGTCCACAAACATTTCTTAAAGGGCCAGAGAGTAAATACTTCAGGCTTTGTGGGCCACAGGTTCTCTGTTCTGCTGTTGTAGTTCAAAGGCGGCTGCAGACAACTCAGAAGGGAATGAGTGTGCTGTGTCCCAGTGAAACTTGATTTACAAAAGCAGGAGACTGGCCTGTGGCCTTAGTTTGCCAACCCCTGGATGAGTGGGTTCCCAGGTCTTCAGGGAGAAGGGGAGAGCCCAGGGCAGTGGCAAGCAGGAGAGAAGGCAGCTGAGGATGGGAGACCTACCGGGCCCTGAACGGAGAGTACGTGCCACCCAGCTTCATGAAGAGCCAGTGCTGCAGATCCAGAGGTGTCTCTTTAAAGAAAGATGCCGGCTTGTCGTAGACAGTCACAGCACTGCAATGAAATCATGGCGGGGCTATTGGGAGGGCTGAAGAAAGGCCTCAGGAATAGAGGACTCAGAGGCTCCAGGAAAAGAAGGATGCTTGGGGAATCCAACTCTCAGACGATGACAAGAAGCCTTGCAATTACTTGGGAATGCACAGAGACGTCCTAGGACCAAAACTGCCTGGACCCCCTGGCTGGCTGGGAAAGAAACTCTGCCCCTTCCTCCCCCGGCTTCCCAAACCAGGGACCACCTCCCAGGCCCTCAGTATTTCAAACTGCCTCGCCAGCACGGCCGCAGCAGGCAAGGCAGCTCTCACTGCAGCCAATCAGGGGCCCTGTGCCTCTCCCAGGCCACCGTAGTCCCAGGCCGCCGTAGTCCCAGGCCGCCGTAGTCCCAGGCCTTGGTACCTGATGCGCCAGTTCTCCGCCAGGTCTTCCCGCATGGCATTGGTAACGCACAGGTTCAGGTGGGACAGGCGCCCAAAGAACCTCTCGTACCTGAAAAGAGGGATTAGCAGTCAGCAGAGCCATAGGCCTCTGCTACCACCACCACGTGACTCGACATCCCTCAACAGAGAAAAGGCCGCAGAGCTGGGAGAGTCTGTACTCCCTGAGTCCCACCTGTGCCAGTGCTCTTTCTTTATGCTGTATACACCTTTCTTTATGTTGTGTCATTTATTGGCTTAAATACGATCACTTTGAAAGGAAACTGCACTCCAGCCTGGGCAGCAGAGCAAGACTCTGCCTCAAATAAATACATACAAATTGAAAAAATCAATAAAAGGACACTGTGTATCACTGCCAAAGTGGACATCCTCTCTCTTGCTGTAAAAGGCCTCACTAGTGGGTCTCAGCCACCCTGTGCTGCCACTGCAAAGGCTGTAAAGCCACGGCTTGCTCTCAATGTGGAGCAAAGGGATTCAGTGAACGCTGTACACGTTCTCTCCTAATGGAGACTGAGCCCTGATCGCAGGGGAGAGCCGGAACAGGGCATGAGCGATATCACCGCCAGGGTATCATGGCCTGTTCCTCTCTCAAGATGCGGAGAAAGCTCGGAAATGGGGTTGCCTGGGATGACATTTTGGTCCTCACACTTAGCTATGTGGCAAGAGGCGTAATCGTTCTCAGCCTCAGTTTCCTAACTTGTAAAAGGTACACCCTCCTGAGGTGCATGGAGATTGAACGAGGTAAAATACAAAAAGGTCTTGGCTGGAGGATTGGCATGCAGCAGGTGCTCACCATTAAGCATTTTGCTCAGTTTGCTCAATTGAGCTGTCTGCTGCTGCTGTCACCACTGCCAGTGAACAAACTCATCAGGGTAAAGGTCACAGCCAGCCAGTGGCCCAAGGCTGGAAGTACACACAGAGGCTGGACATGCACAGAGGCTGGATGTGCACATGAAGGCTGGCTGTGCAGAGTATAACAGACATGTTATAGTCAGGCTCAGGGTACAGCAGACGACCTTCCCAGCTCCACGTCCCACCGCTACCACTGGCCCTTCTTCCCTCCCTGTCTCATCAGCTACAGCAACTGTGGCCCACTTCTCCAGCTCCCAACAGCAGCCCTGGGTTTCAATTTGGGAATCTGCTCTCACACACCCTCTGTCCATGGGATATGGATGCTCCTGAGACCCAGCTCTTCTACTGGAGCACTTGCCCCCTGGCCTCAATAGGCAGATCAGAGGAAGGCAGGTAACTGACATGAGCCAATCAGAGAGGGCTGCCCTCCCCACTGAGCCTAGGTGGGGACGAGAGCTAGGAGAGCTCCGGGAACCACCACCAGAAGGGAGTGTGGAGACAGACATGAGCTGGGTCCCAGGGACACTGCTGAGCTTGAAACCAGCCATTTCCCCAGACACTTCCATTTCATGGGCCAAAAAATGTGGTCCTTTGCTGAGGCCTGTTTCTATCACCTGGAACCAGCATTTGGCCTGATTCACCAGCCTCACCCCACCTCCTGCAGAGCACACAAGGAACCAGATTCCGGAGGCCCACAATGGCCCTTCTTCTCACTCATCCTTGAGTGGTTTGGGGGACGGTATTTTACCCTCTTCCCAGACTCTCACCACTTGGCCAGCAGAACGAGGGGGTGGCTGGGGCCATGCACCAGACCCATGATGGAGTAGCCATAGTTGTGCCAGTCAATGACGAGCTTGCTTCCACAAAGGCAGCCCACGAACCAGCAGACAGCAATGCTCGGCAGACCTGGGGGGTTCTAGGAAAGAGAGACTTGAAGAGGACGAAACCCAAACCATGCTCGGCAATAAACCAAGTAAAAATAGTCACAACACACATGGTGATGAGTCTATTACCTTTACAGAGCTCTTGATAATAAGCAGAAGAAAGACCTTCCCCACCACCAAAATAGGTGTAAAAAGTCATAAAAGAAACACAATGGGCCAGGTGCGGTGGCTGATGCCTGTAATCCCAACACTTTGGGAGGCCCGGGCATGAGGATCATTTGAGCCCAGGAGTTCAAGACCGGCCTAGGAAACACAGTGAGCCCTCATCTCTACAAAAATTTTAAAATTAGCCAGGTGTGATAGGACACGCCTGTAGCCCCAACTACTCAGGAGGCTGAGGAGGTAGGATCACTTGAGCCCAGGAGGATGAGGCTACAGTTAAGCTATGATTGTGCCACGGCACTCCAGCCTGGGCGACAGAGCTAGACTCTGTCTCTAAAACAAACAAACAAACAAATAAAACCAAACAAACAAAACCAACCTGAAAAGTTCAAGATCGTCAATAATCAAGGAGGCAAAAAACAGAAGAAAGAGATGGCATTTTTCACCTGTCAGAATGCAAATTCTAAAAAAGTCTAACAACAGCTGGTGGTGGCGAGCATGGGGGAGAAGGCACACCCTCCACTCAGCAGCGGCCAAACCGGCCCAGCCTTACTCTAAAGCTATCCAATAACATACACATCTTTAAAATGCATCAACTTTGATTACACAATTCCATTATTAGGAATTTATCCTAAGAAAGAAACTGGACTTATGCAAAAGGCATAGGCTCACTGTGCTTGGAGCTGCACTATGTGTAAAAGTAAAAACAAAATCAGGAAGAATCTGAGTATGCATTAACATGAGACTAAATACATGTAGTATGGTACCTCACATATTGGAATTCAAGGCTGCCTATTAAAAGAGGAAGGTGTGGGGCGCAGTGGCTCATGCCTGTAATTCCAGCACTCTGGGAGGCCGAGGCAGGTGGACCACCTGAGGTCAGGAGTTCAAGACCATCCTGGCCAATATAGCGAAAACTCATCTCTACTAAAAAAAAAAAAATTACAAAAATTAGCCAGGCATGGTGGTACGTGCCTGTGATCCCAGCTACTCAGGAGGCTGAGGCAGGAAAATCACTTGAACACGGGAGGCAGAGGGTGCAGTGAGCCAAAATCGCGCCACTGCACTCCAGCCTGTGTAAGAGAGAGACTCCATCTCAGGAAAAATAAAAATAAATAAATAAAAGAGGAAGGTGCTTCTATATGTTAAAAATTGATTTGAAAAAAGAAAAAAAAAAGGTATTCTTCAGCTAGAAAAGAAAGAAAAATTTTTTAAAGAAAAAAAGTGATCAAGGGAAGAGGTTAAAAGTATAACGATAGGCCAGGCACGGTGGCTCACACCTGTAATCCCAGCACTTTGGGAGGCCGAGGCGGGCAGATCACCTGAGGTCAGGAGTTCAAGACCAGCCTGGCCAACATGGCTACACTCCAACTCTACTAAAAATACAAAAATTAGCTGGGCGTGGTGGTGAACGCCTGTAATCCCAGCTACTCAGGAGGCTGAGGCATGAGAATAACTTGAACCCAGGAGGCGGAGGTTGCAGTAAGCCGAGATCACACCACTGCACTCCAGCCTGGGCGACAAGAGCGAAACTCTGTCTCAAAAAAATATATGTGTGTGTGTGTGTGTGTGTGTATACATATATGTGCGTGTATATATATATATACTACAGAACCAGACTGACTACCTACGTTCAAATCCCCTGATTCCACCACTTCCTAGCTGTATGGCGATGGTCTACTTACAGAGCCTTTCTGGGTCTAGGTTTTCTCATCTAAATGAGAACAACCTTAAGAAACAGGTTCTTATATTACCTAAATGTAATACTTCTTAGGGTTACTGTGAGGACTAAATGAGTTAATACATGGAAAACACTTAGATACACAGTCAGTACAATGTAAGACTATCTGTAATGACACAGACAGCATGGATAGGTGCCATAGACACATACCATAGGCTCCTACTCATGTCTTTAAATACCTATACACACAACACACACACACGAATATGCAATTTATTACCAATTTGTGCATGTTTAAAGACTCACATCTTTAAACTTTTATACACACAACACACACATATGAATATGCAATATATTACTAATTTGTGCTGGAAAATAAACCGTTAACATGGTTCTCACAGAGGGAGGCAGAGGCTGATACACACCTGGAGAAAGATATAGTCACCTGGCTCCCTCCACATCAACTTCCACAGCAAGTACATAGCCTGAAATACAACTTTGACTCCGTACTGGAAAACTCGGGGCCCAACTGCAAGTCAGAAAACACCTGTGACTACCAAAGGAGCATCTGGCAATCTGCCAGGCTTTTCAAACACACACCCCCTGCCCCCAGCTCACGGATGCAGAGGATTCTGGAGTTGACTGCATCCTACCTGCAAGACTCTGAAGTTCTGTCAGCCCCACGATCTGAATTCTGTTGTTCTGCAGGAGCTCATCATGGGGTTTGGAGTCTGAAAATGAGAATGATCCCTTTAATGTACCAGAAGCAGCAATCTAAAGTCAGATAATCTCCCAACTCAGGCTGAATCACGAAGAGTGTTTTGGAAAGTAAAATATTTCAAAATCTCTCTCTGTTCCTCACTAGCCAGAACAGAGAATGCGGCCAATTCTTGTTCAGATTCCTCTAGATAGCCCACAGAGAGAGGGCCTGAATCTTACCTACCTTCACTTAACACAACGCCTGGCAAACAGTACGTGCTCAATTAAACTAATCTAGATTCTCTGGATAGTGGAATTTTCTCACCACAGAGCCATCCTTAGGAAGTCCCACTCTACCCCATCACCCTAGCAGACTCTAAACAGGGATTAAAGGCAACTAGTGCTGTTCCCACTTCTCCCTGAGATGGGGTTGAGCTACCCTCTCAAGATACCAACGTGGAGAATAATGAAGGAGCAGACACCGCTGCCCTGCACACTGTGGGTAAAAGATGGACATGAAGAACAAATGAAACATTTGTCTGCAGAGCTCTGCGTTGAGGGATGAGGAATGAGATATCCTGTCAACTCAGACATAGCTTGACAAGAGTAGCTGCACACAGACGTAGCTAGCAGCACTAGCCCTGGAGTCCCACGCACCTGGGTTCCACTTACTAGGAGAATTACGTGAGACCACGCAATGGATTCACTTAACACATTTCTGACACGTGGCAAGATTAACGCCGGCTATACCTAGTGATCCACCCAGGAAAGGCTGGGCAGAACCCGCTCGTCCAATCTCGGAGAGCTGCCCAAAGGCAGCGACAAAAGGAGCACTTCCGCCTCGACTCCCCAGGGCGGTTAGAACCGAGGATCAAAGGATGAGAGAGCATCCTCCCTCCCAGACCCTTGGCCACTCACTGCAGAACCCCAGGAGGGTCACCGAGAAGCCGTGCATGGCCAAAGACAGCGCGTGGTACTGCATACGGGGGCTGCGGCCCACGTCGCCCAGCACCACGGCTACTACATGCCGGGCCGCCCGCCTCCGCCGCCAGCGCTTCCATCCTCCCAGCAGCAGCAGCGGCAACAGCAGACACAGCGCCAGGAAGACCAACCAGGACGCCGCCATCTTGGCGGCCCCGCAACAGTCACGTGACCGCGCTTCCGCGCGCTGTGCGCAGCCGCAGACCGAGCCTCCGAAGTGGACCGAGAGAGGACGAGATGGGGATGCGGTTCCCTAAGAGGGGTCCAGGGAACCCCCAGGAGCCCCTGGGGCCAAGATTTATTAGTTGTAGTACACATGCACATACACCAGATTCCCTACACAGCAGTGTATTTCCCCGACTAAAGTAATGCTGTTGCTGTATTGGGACATATGGATAAGTCACTCAATCTCCCTTGGAGCCTCAGATTTTGTTCAGGATGGTTGGCACCCGCTTGAGGGGTTGTCAAGGATTAGCAGAAGTAATGACAATGACAAGCTTCCCTTGGAACCTGGGTTCCCAGTGGTGCTCCCAAGGGGAGATAAATGGTTCTTGGGGAGCAAAACATCCTTACCCTTTTTGTGTATAAAGCACCGATATCGATGCAATACACAAGCCTGCAGTATATCTGCAGTATTAAAATTTCATGAACGCTGAAAGCAGTGGCTCACGCCTGTAATCCCAGCACTTTGGGAAGCTGAGGCAGAAGGATCACTTGAGCTCAGGAGTTCAAGACCAGCCTAGGCACCATAGTGAAATCCCATCTCTACAAAGAATACCAAAAAAAATGATGGTAGCGTGTGCCTGTAGTCCCAGCTACTCGGGAGACTGAGCTGGGAGGATCACCTGAGCCCAGGGAGGTCGAGGCTGCAGTGAACTATGATCACACCACTGCACTCCAGCCTAAGTGACAAAGCAAGACCCTGTCTCAAAAAAATAAATAAGTAAAATAAAA
The DNA here is from genome assembly GCF_049350105.2 of Macaca mulatta. Lineage (NCBI taxonomy): Eukaryota > Metazoa > Chordata > Mammalia > Primates > Cercopithecidae > Macaca > Macaca mulatta. The sequence goes on along the minus strand of NC_133425.1, from coordinate 6,341,111 downwards.
TTTCATGGGGCAGTACATGAGGAACCCTCATCTTCGGCCATTGGGCATGTAACTGGCCCAGCCACTGTGGAAAACAGTTGGTGGTCCCTCATTAGATTCAACATAGAATTACCACATGACCCAGCAATAGCATTCCCAGGTATACACCTAGGAGAATGAAAAACAGGTTTCCAAACAAAAACTTGTAAATAAATATCAGCACTGTCCACAAGAATCAAATCGTGGAAACCACCCAAAGGCTCATCAGCGGATGAGTGATGAATGGAGTGCAGTCTGTCCACAGCTCCCGCAGCCTCCCACCCAAGGTTTCCCAGGTGTCTCCTTTTTTGTTTGTTAGTTTGTTTGTTTGTTTGTTTTGAGATGGAGTCTCAGTCTGTCGCCCAGGCTGGAGTGCAGGGGTGCAGTCTCGGCTCACTGCAACCTCTGCCTCCCAGGTTCAAGTGATTCTCTTGCCTCAGCATCCCAAGTAGCTGGGATCACAGTTGCGTGCCAACACGCCCAGCTAATTTTTGTATTTTTAGTAGAGACCAGGTTTCACCATGTTGGCCAGGCTGGTCTTGAACTCCTGACCTCAAGTGATCTGCCGGCCTCGGCCTCTCCAAGTGCTGGGATGACAGGCGTAAGCCACCACACCTGGCCTAGCTGTCTACTTTTGGTTTGTCATCTCCATAATCCTCATCCTCTTAGCTCATCAGAGCAGGAGGGGCTTCCCTAGGAGGCGATGTTATTCATCCATAAAAAAGAATAAAGTACTGATATGTGCTGCAACACAGATGAGCCTTGAAAACATCACGCTGAGTGAGAGAAGCCAGACACAAAAGGCCACGCATTGTATGATTCCATTTATATGAAATATCCACAGTAGGTCAAACCATAGATACAGAAAGTTGATTCATGGTTGCCAGAGGCTGGGGAGGGGGGAATAGGGAGTTTCTGCGAATGTGCGTGGGATTTCTTTTTGGGGTGGCAAAAACATTCTGGAGGTAGACAGCGATGGCTGCACAACTTTGTGAATATACTGAAAACCACTGTGAAACTGTACACATTTAAAAGGTGAATTTTATGGTACGTGAATAGTATCTCAATAAGCCTCTTATTAAAGATTTTTCAGGATTAACATGTCTAAAAACACTCCAGGGGTAGAAAAAAGAGCCATGATGACATGAAAAGGTGGAGAAACCGTAACCTAGCACCTGCACATAGGGAGCATCAAATACACACTTTAGTGGTGTTCTTTTCATTATTGTTACAGATCTGTAATCTCTTAACTGAAGCCCTTGGAACCAAGTATGTTTCTGAATTCAAAATTGTTTGGCTTTTAGAAAGATAACGTGGTGTGCATACATATAACATCCCCAGCAAGGTTTGGGACAGCGCCCAGGAAACCAACATGAAAACTTCTGCAAGGAAATAGATGCACGTTCACACTGAGTGAAATAAATAAGGACGCTAGGTCCTCACTCTCTGCTGTGGTTTAAGTGTGTGCCCTAAAGTTCGTATGTTGGAACCTTCATTCTCCATGCAACAGTGTTGAGAGATGGAATCTTTCCTGAGGCCTCTGCCCTCATGAATGGATTCATGCTGTTATTGCAAAAGCGTGTTCCTGATAAAGGAGTGAGTTTAGCTTCTTTCTCTTCTCTCTCTCTAGCTCTCTTGCCCTTCTGCCCTCCACCGTGGGATGATACAGCAAGAAGACCCCCGCCAGATGCAGCCCCTTGAACTGGACTTCCCAGCCTCCAGAACTATGAGCCAAATGAATTTCTTTTCTTTATAAATTCCTCAGTCGGCCGGGCGCGGTGGCTCACGCCTGTAATCCCAGCACTTTGGGAGGCCGAGGCGGGCGGATCACAAGGTCAGGAGATCGAGACCACGGTGAAACCCCGTCTCTACTAAAAATACAAAAAATTAGCCGGGCGCAGTGGCGGGCGCCTGTAGTCCCAGCTACTCAGGAGGCTGAGGCAGGAGAATGGCGTGAACCCGGGAGGCGGAGCTTGCAGTGAGCCGAGATCGCGCCACTGCACTCCAGCCTGGGCGACAGAGCGAGACTCCGTCTCAAAAAAAATAAATAAATAAAAATAAATTCCTCAGTCTCAGGTATTCTGTTGTAGTAGCACAAAACTAAGACACTGCCCAGTATACCAGCTACATGTGACCTTCAAGCCCTTGAAATGTGGATAGTCTGAAATGAAATGTGCCCAGCCTGGCATGGTGGCTTACACCTGTAGTGCCAGCTACTTGGGAGGCTAAAGCAGGAGGGTCCCTTGAGCCCAGGAGCTCAACACCGCAGTGAACTATGACCATGCCACTGCACTCCAGCTTGGGCAACAGAGTGAGACCCTGTCTCTTAAAAATAAAATAATAAAGGCCGGCCCCTATAATCCCAGCACTTTGGGAGGCCGAGGCAGGCGGATCACGAGGTCAGGAGATCGAGACCATCCTGGCTAACATAGTGAAACCCCATCTCTACTAAAAATACAAAAAATTAGCCGGGGGTGGTAGCGGGCGCCTGTAGTCCCAGCTACTCGGGTGACTGAGGCAGGAAAATGGCGTGAACCTGGGAGACGGAGCTTGCAGTGAGCCGAGATCGCGCCACTGCCCTCCAGCCTGGGCTACAGAGCGAGACTCCATCTCAAAAATAAATAAATAAATAAAATAAAAAATAAAATAAAATAATAGTGTTGTGAACGTAAACTACTCATCAATTTCAAAGACTTAGTATGAGAAAAATAAAAATAAATCATTTCTATATTGATTACAGATGTAATTATAATATTTTAAATCTTGGGTCAAATAAACTAGATCGTTAAAATTAACTTCACCCGCTTATTGCCGCTCTCTTGGATGTGGCTGCTAGGAAATGTTGAAATGCACACATGGCTCACCTTTGTAGCTCCAATTCTATTTCAACTGGACGGTGCCCCTCTAAGGAAGTTTGCCTCAGCTCAAGGCAGATGTGCCCTCAAATGAGTTTGTTGCCGGGCGCAGTGGCTCAAGCCTGTAATCCCAGCACTTTGGGAGGCCGAGATGGGTGCATCACGAGGTCAGGAGATCGAGACCATCCTGGCTAACACAGTAAAACCCCGTCTCTACTAAAAAATACAAAAAGCTAGCCGGGCGAGGTGGCGGGTGCCTGTAGTCCCAGCTACTCAGGAGGCTGAGGCAGGAGAATGGAGCTTGCAGTGAACTGAGATGCGGCCACTGCACTCCAGCCTGGGCAACAGAGCGAGACTCCGTCTCAAAAAAAAAAAAGAAAAAAAGAGTTTGTTTCAAATTGATTTAAAACAAAGGCTGGGTGTGGTGGCTCATGCCTGTAATCCCAGAACTTTGGGAGCCCGAGGAGGGTGGATCACTTGAGCGCACGAGTTCAAGACCATCCTGAGCAACATAGTGAGACCCTGTCTCTATAAAAAAGAAAAAATTAGCCAACCAAGGTGGCACATGCCTCTAGTCCCAGCTATTCAGGAGGCTAAGGCAAGAGGATCTATTGAGCCCAGGAGGTCAAGGCTGCAGTGAGCTGTGATCAAACCACTGCACTCCAGCCTGGGCAAGAGAATGAGACCCTATTTCAAAAAACAAAGAAAGAAAAAAAAATTTGTTTTTTGCTTTCAGAGCTTTTGGATTTCTGGGTTGAATTGCAATTGCTAGATCAAAGATGTAGCCTGTGGGTCTAGAGAATCAGGGCCAAGAAGGACAGGGCGGGCACCCCTCTCCCCAGCACCCCGCGGGCAGCAGGCTCTACGCCCAGGACTGGTCTAACCTCCGCTGCCTCGCAGTCATCCCCCCACAGCCACCCTTCCCAGAGTCCTTTGCCCAGGCCACCCCAGGCTTTTTGGCAGCCTTGCCGGGCCACTGGTCTTCAGGTCTGCCAGGGGGAGGTGGGGAGGAGGTGGGAGGAGGGCGTGCAGAGGCGGCCTGGGCTGGGCCAGAGCTCGGGGTGCTGAGCGTGTGACCAGCTGTGAGCAGAGGCCAGCCATGGCCAGCCCGGGGCTGCTGCTCCTGCTCTTACTGACGGCACTGCCACCGCTGGGGTCCTACTCGCTGCCTGGACTGGACACTGCCGAAAGTAAAGCCACCATTGCGGACCCAATCCTGTCTGCGCTGGAGAGAGCCACCGTCTTCCTAGAACAGAGGCTGCCCGAAATCAACCTGGATGGCATGGTGGGGGTCCGCGTGCTGGAAGGTAAGTGAGCCCCAGTTCCCCTGGCTGGACACTGGGAAGCTAGTTCTCAGCTTTGTCCTCTGCCCTGCTCTGTACGCCTGGGACCTGGCAGCCTCCTGGCCCCAGAATAGCCTGCCTCGGCTATAAGGAGAGAGGAGACCAGGGGATGGCTCTTCCTGGGGGCTGTGGCCCAGCTAAGTGTTACCAATTTTTTAGAAGTAGGAAAGATTTAAAGGCAACATGGGAAGGGATTTGGGAATTATCTTTTTCTCAGAATGAAATGATCCATTTGACAGCCCCTCCTGACTCACCACGAACAAGGGGAGCAGGGAGAGAGCTCCGCGAACAGATATTTGTGGGAGGGCCCCTCCCCTTGAGGGAGCTGGCTGTGGACAAAACTCAGGACCCTCAAGATCCGGTTCCAACCCTGCTTCCTCCACTTCCAGCCAGAGTCTCCTGAAGTTTCTGCAAGAACAGTCAAGTGTTTGTTTAGCTTTAAGAGCTATAAGATCCCCAAGAAGGGGGCTGGAGACAGGCCAAGGCAAACACACACACACCCATCATGCACAGACACACAAACATGCATGCATGCACGCACACACACACGCACATCACACACACACAAGCACGCATGCACGCACACACACGCACATTATACACACACAAGCATGCATGCACACACACAAACATGCACATCACACACACAAGCACGCATGCATGCGTGCACACACACAGGCATGCACGCACGCACACACACGCAAGCATGCATGCACACACACACATGCACATCACACAAGCATGCATGCACGCACACACACATCACAGACACAAGCATGCATGCATGCACACGAACATGCACATCACACACACAAGCATGCATGCATGCATGCACACAAACATGCATGCACGCACACACACACGCACATCACACACACAAGCACGCATGCACGCACACACACATGCACATCACACACGCAAACACGCATGCACACACACAAGCACACATCACACACAAGCACGCATGCACGCACACACACGCACACCACACACAAGCACGCATGCACGCACACACACTCACATCACACACACATCACACACACACAAGCATGCATGGACGCACGCACACATCACACACACAAGCACACATCACACACAAGCACGCATGCACGCACACACACGCACATCACACAGAAGCATGCATGCACGCACACAAACATGCACATCACACACACACATGCATATCACATGCAAGCACGCATGCGCACACACACAAGCACACACACAAGCACACATCACACACACAAGCATGCATGCATGCACACACGCACACCACACACACACAAGCACGCATGCATGCACACACACATCACACACAAGCACGCATGCACACACACACGCACATCACACACAAGCACGCATGCACGCAAACACACGCACATCACACACAAGCACACATCACACACACAAGCACACATGCACGCGCACACACATGCACATCACACAAGCACACATCACACACACAACCATGCATGCACGCACATACACGCACATGACACACACACACAAGCACGCATGCATGCACACACAAGCACATCACACACACGCAAGCACACACACACACAAGCACGCATGCACGCACACACACGCACATCACACACAAGCACGCATGCACGCACACACACACGCACATCACACACAAAGCACACATCACGCACACAAGCACACATGCACACGCACACGCACATCACACACACAAGCACGCATGCACGCACACGCACATCACACACAAGCACACATGCACGCGCACACACGCAACACACACAAGCACACATCACACACAAACACGCATGCACGCACACACACGCACATCACACACTAGCACGCAGGCACACACACGCACATCACACACACACAAGCACACATCACACACAAGCACTCATGCACGCACACACACACGCACATCACACACAAGCACGCAGGTGGCTCCCACGGGGGTGGGTGCTTCCTGGGGCGCGTGTGATAGCAAAAGCTGCAGTTCCCTAAGTATCTGCTCAACGTGGGCACAACCCAGGTGCACTGCATGGAGTACTTCAATGCCCTCTCCCCGTCTTCCCTGAGGTTACACCCATTATTATTATCCTCTTTTACCAGTGAAGGGAGGGGGTTCTCTTACTCATGACTGGGTAGCATTCACTGGGAAAGCGGCCCCACCTAACAGCCTCAGACCAGATTCCCCGCTCCTTGGCAGCCGCAGCGGGCCCGGCTTCTCCACCCACGCCACATCACACATCCACTGCCCCTTCCCCTCGCAATAATCTTGCTCCATAAGAGATTCCCCAGGAATTCAGTGCTTAATACAACCACAACCGTGAACTGTGCCCAGAAGGGAGCAAAGGCAGTGCCAGTGCCTAGAACAGAACTTCAGAACCGGACTGCCCGAGTTCAAATCCTGGATCTCCCCCAACTGGCTGCATGGCACTGAGTTACCTGCTCTCGTGGAGTTTTGGTTTCCTCATCCTTCAGCTGAGCTGGTGGATGGCAGTAGCACACAATCATGCACATGTATCTCGTGAGATTGTGTGTCTATGTCATCTTACCAGTGGGGCAGTACTTGTCAGCCATTACTGTTTCCATTTATCAAAGCGCTGAGCATCCTTGACTAGCAGCAACGGCTTCTTCATCTGTATCTCTCTAAACAATGAGCTCCCAGTGGGCAGGGTCTACGTCCCATTGCAGCGGTCCTCAACCTTTTTGACACCAGGGACTGGTTTTGCGGAAGGCAATTTTTCCATGAACTGAGGTGGAGGGGAAGGTTTCAGGATGACTCATGTGCATTACATTTATTGTGCACTTTATTTTGTATTTAATATTATTATTATTTTGAGACAGAGTCTCGCTCTGTTGCCCAGGCTGTAGTGCAGTGGCACCACCTCGACTCACTGCAACCTCCACGTCCGGGTTCAAGTGATTCTCCTGCCTCAGCCTCCCAACTAGTTGGGACTACAGGCGCCCGCCACCATGCCCGGCTAATTTTTGTATTTTTGGTAGAGATGAGGTTTTACCATGTTGGCCAGGCTGGTCTTGAACTCCTGGCCTCAAGTGATCCACCTGCCTCGGCCTCCCAAAGTGCTGGGATTACAGGCATGAGCCACCGTGCCCGGCCCACTTTCTGTTTATTGTTATTATGTTATAATACATAATTATACAACTCACCATAATGTAGAATCAGTGGAAACCCTGAGACTGTTTTCCTGCAACTAGATAATCCCATCTGGGGGTGATGGGAGACAGTGACAGATCATCGGGCATTAGATCCTCATCATCTAATGTGTGCAACCTAGATCCCTCGTATGTGCAGTTCGTACAACAGGGTTCGCACTCCTGTGAGAATCTAACGCAGCCACTGATCTGACAGGAGGCAGAGTTCAGGCGGTAACGAGAGCGAATGATGGGGAGCGGCTGTCAATTACAGATGAAGCTTCGCTCGCTCACCCACCACTCACCTCCTGCTGTGCGGCCCCGTTCCTAACAGGCCATAGACCAGTACTGAACTGGGGGTTCAGGACCCCTGTCCTGTTGGACTTTGTAGACCCGGTGCAATCACAGGAGGAGACACTCTGACACACGGGAGCCTCTCCCTGTTAGCACTCCCAAGTCTGTACTTCTTCCCTGCGGGTGTGCCCATGAAGGGGACTGAGCAGAGGGGCGTGACAGAGCCAGTTGCCCTGAAGGACGTCCTCAGCATCCTTCTTAACCTAGCCCATCCTCCCTAACAAGGTTCCTACCTGACGGCAGCTGCCCTACTTCATCCCTCGCCCTCTCAGCCCTGTGTGGGTACTCTCACTCAGATGCTCTCCCTCATGTCTCCCTAGTTTCTGGCCATCTCTGGATCTTCACCATTCTCTCCCACCCCAACGAAGCTACTGCTAGCCCACAGGGTACCTCTGTGGGAAGTAGAAAAAGGCCCTTCCTTCCTGAAGTCACTTGACAGCCATCTGCTGGGAAATTGTCTTACTACGTATACAAACCCATGATCCGAATGTGTGTTGCCCTTGTGCAGTGTACAACCTGCTCAACTGTACACAGTGGTTCTCTACCCTGCAACCTTTCTCTGGCCATCCAACAAGAAAGTGTCTGAGTCAAGGATTTGAGGATTTGAACCTCAAGTATCAAGGATTTGAACCCAGGTCCGCCTCCAGAAACCAAGCTCTCAGCCACCACCTTCTACCACTGTGACACCCATTCCCATTGCCCAAATCACCCTCATCCTGGCCTCATTTCCAGTCAGCTCAGTAAATCCTTCCCCTCTGAGTGCTGGAGAAGCCAGAGAGGCTCCCAGGAAGCATTAGACTTTGGGGAAATTTTTTTTTTCCCTGTTTCAAGGCAAAAAAACAAAACAAAACAAAAAAGTCCCAATTCCAAATAGTAGAGTGAATTAACTCCGATCTCTTCCAGAGCAGCTAAAAAGCGTCCAGGAGAAGTGGGCTCAGGAGCCCCTGCTGCAGCCGCTGAGCCTGCGCGTGGGGACGCTGGGGGAGAAGTTGGAGGCTGCCATCCAGAGATCCCTCCTCTACCTCAAGCTGAGTGACCCCAAGTACCTAAGAGGTGAGCACACGTGGGGTGTCCCATTCCCTCAGGAATAGCGCCTCTGGGGATATTGACTGAAATAACCCAGTGTGGGCTGTCCTGGGGCTAGGCTGGGCTGGGACAGTCTGTAACCAACTTCGACCTGTCTGCTGAACAAGCCACAGACAAGCCCTGGGGACATGCGGTCATCCTTGACTTCAGACTCTGATGGGCTCTCCCCCCGACACAGAGGGGTGCGGAGTAGGCAGGGTGTCTACTCTCATGCATTCAGTGCATGCGCAAGCTGGAGGTCCTGGTCCTGGACCAGAGCGGAGGGGCTGGGCTGTCCCAGAGGGGAGAGTGTCCAAAAGGCGATGTGACCCTTTGCACAGCAAACAGTAGTGTCCCATATCACCAAATTATATTAATCCACTTCATTAAATGTCAGTAAAAATTCCTGAAGTTGTCCACACTCTATTTTTCAAAATGGTGGGGTTTATCTCTCTCACGCCTTATGACCACTGAGAGTCTCTCTTTCCTCACTAGCTCAGAGTGACCCTGCAAAAGCTCCCATCTAATAAGTCTGGCTGAGTTGTTCCTGGATGGCAAGGGTGGGGCACAAATAACCAGCCCGTCATGCTGCTCCAAGCCTGTCTCCCCTGCTCCCCGCTCCCATCAGATGTGTGGGGGTCAGCGGGGAGGTAGCCAGGCCATCTTCACGCTCACACGGCAGTCCAGCTGCAGGGACCATAGCCCAGGCCGACCTTTATAGTGTTGAGGTCTCCACCCTCTCCCAGTCCTGGTCCCTAACACGGGCCGACCTTTCCAGTGTTGAGGTCCCCACCCTCTCCCAGGCCTGGTCCCTAACACGGGCCGACCTTTCCAGTGTTGAGGGCCCCACCCTCTCCCAGGCCTGGTCCCTAACACGGGCTGACCTTTCCAGTGTTGAGGGCCCCACCCTCTCCCAGGCCTGGTCCCTAACACTGTCCCCGCCTATGTCGCCTTAAAGATGCCTATGACCGGGCACCTGTTTAGTTAAGAGCTCCACTTTCTCACCAAACCAAAGGGGTCTACTAATATCACCTCCCTGCTAATCCCACCTCCCCACTTGTTGTTGTTGTTGTTGTTGTTGTTTTGAGACAGTCTCACCCTGTTGCCCAGGCTGGAGTGCAGTGGTGCAGTCTCGGCTCACTGCAACCTCTGCCTCCTGGGTTCAAGTGATTCTCCTGCCTTAGCCTCCCAAGTAGCTGGGACTACAGGCACCCGCCACCACGCCCAGCTAATTCTTTTTCTTTTTTTTTTTTTGAGACGGAGTCTTGGTCTGTTGCCCAGGCTGGAGTGCAGTGGCGCAATCTCAGCTCACTGCAAGCTCCGCCTCCCGGGTTCACACCATTCTCCTGCCTCAGCCTCCCGAGTAGCTCCTTCTCCAAGCCCCCAGGGCTGAAGCCAGGAGTTTGTGCAGACCCAGGTGCAGCTCCCCAAAAATTAGCTGGTGGCACCCGCCACCACGCCCGGCTAATTTTTTATATTTTTCGTAGAGACAGGATTTCACTGTGTTAGCCAGGTTGGTCTTGAACTCCTGACCTCAAGTGATTTGCCCGCCTCGGCCTCCCAAAGTGCTGGAATTATAGGCGTGAGCCCTATCACTAAAAAAAAAAAAAAAAAAAAAAAAAAGCCAATCATAGCTCACTGCATTCTCCAGCATCTTCTTGCCTCAGCTGGGACTACAGGTGCACACCACCACACCTGGCTACTTTTTTCATTTTTGTGGAGACAGAGTCTTGCTATGTCACCTAGGCAGGTCTGGAACTTTGGGCCTCGGGCGATCTTCCTTCCTTAGCCTCCCCAAGTGCTGGGATGACAGGTGTGAGCCCCGCACCTGGGAAACGAACCCTTTTATTTATCTGGGTCTTCCATGGGATGCAGTGGGTTTAGTCAAATCCCGTCCCAACACTTCCTATTGATTGGGGGAAAAAATGGTTTTATAAGCGAAAGGAGCTTTCTTGAGTGTTTCAAACCCAATCTGGAGCCAGGAGACAGGGCTTAGAGCCCTGAGCTGCACCTGCCAGTGGGCAGAGCTGCCGGAGGGGGTGGGGACACCAGGGTGGCCCACTGCTCGTGGATCACCCCCACAGCCTGCCCCACCTATCTGTCCTCTCTGGCAGAGTTCCAGCTGACCCTCCAGCCCGGGTTTTGGAAGCTCCCACATGCCTGGATCCACACCAACGCCTCCTTGGTCTACCCCACGTTCAAGCCCCAGGACTCATTCTCAGAGGAGAGCAGCGACGCATGCCTGGTGCAGCTGCTGGGAACCGGGTGGGCCCTGCACTTGCCCTATTTGCTGGAAACCCAAACGCACTTGTTCTCAGCTGGCCCTGTCCCGCTCCTCCTTCTCCAAGCCCCCAGGGCTGAAGCCAGGGGTTTGTGCAGACCCAGGTGCAGCTCCCCAAAGCTGCCGGGCTCTGCCCTCTCCCACTCTCGCAGGGTGCCCCTTGCTCCAGCTGCCCGCTGGCCTCCCATGCCACAGCGGGTCTTCCAGCAGCCACAGCTAAACACACCACCTCCAGGTCCCAGGACAAATTCCCAATTCCTCTCCACCCTTCCAAGTCCCCAGGCCCCTAGAGGCCTCTTTTCAGACTCTCCCAGGCTCCCTCCCACTTCAAAGACTTTGCTCCCCCACCCCACCCACCCCACCCACCCCACCCCTTGGGCCTCAGGAAGTCTGTCCATCCCCCAGGGTTGGTGCCAGCATCCTACCTCCAAACCCCATCCTACCTCCGACCCCAGCACATAGCAGACCTCCCGTGAGAGGTCTTATAGCCACAGATGCAATTTACATTTGTATTATGGGCCTGTCCCCATCCCCAGTGAGGATGCAGGTCCGGGAAGGCAGGACTGAGCCTAGTGGGGCTCCTCATTTTATCCTGGTACTTGGTGGGCTTGGAGCAAGACCCTAGGGCAGCCCTGGGCGCAGGAGCCCATGGGCAAAGTGGGCAGCAGGTGCCCAGGCCGCATCCTCTCAGCATCCTTCAGAGCAGTGCTTGGGCCAGGACATAGCTGAGCTCACCGAGGGGTTGGGCCCCAGTCAAGGACCCTTGCTTTCTTAAAAAATTTTATTTAATTTTTTTTTGAGACAGAGTCTCACTCTGTCATCCAGGCTGGAGTGCAATGGTGTGTTCTTTCTCGGCTCACTGCAACCTCTGCCTCTCAGGTTCAAGCGATTCTCGTGCCTCAGCCTCCTGAGCAGGTGGGATTACAGACGTATGCCACCACGCCCGGCTAATTTTTGTAGTTGTATGTGTATTTTTTCTTTTCATTTATTTATTTATTTTGAGATGGAGTCTCACTCTGTCTCCCAGCCTGGAGTGCAGTGATGCAATCTCAGCTCACCGCAACCTCTGCCTCCCAGATTCAAGTGATTCTCAAGTGATTCTACCTCAGCCTCCCAAGTAGCTGGGATTACAGGTGTGTGTCACCATGTCCAGCTAATTTTTGTGTTTTTAGTAGAGACAGGGTTTCACCATGTTGGCCAGGCTGGTCTCGAACTCCTGACCTCAGGTGACCTGCCTGCCTCAGCCTCCCAAAGTGCTGGGATTACAGGTGTAAGCCGCCGCACCCGGCTGGTGCAGGAGGAATAAGCATGTTGGGCCCAGATTCCAAGTGGTCTGGATTCAAGGACCCACCATTTAGGGCTGGAAAAGATGTGATTTGTCCCAGGGAGCAAGAGGAAGTTTCAGCCTTGGTGGCTTCCTCAACCCCGGGATAGCTCTAGCATCATCTTTCCTGTGCTAGGGCAGCCAGATTTAGCAAATCGAGATGCAGAACTGCTATATTTTCTCTGGCAACCCCCACGCCCAGCTGGGTGTCTGGAATCTACTGGGAGTTCCAAGAACTACAACTGGGAGGCTGGATCGCAACCTGGGAAGACGCAGGGCAGGGTCAGTGCTCCATCCTTAACAGCTTGGAACCACTTTCCCCCAGGACAGACAGCAGCGAGCCCTGCGGCCTCTCGGACCTCTGCAGGAGCCTCATGACCAAGCCTGGCTGCTCGGGCTACTGCCTGTCCCACCAAATGCTCTTCTTCCTCTGGGCCAGAATGGTGAGTACCCAGGGAGCCCCGCCGTGCCAGCGGAAGGGGAAGGAAAAAGGAAAAGGGGCGGCCGAACGTGGTGGCTCACACCTGTAATCCCAGCACTTTAGGAGGCCAAGGCGGGCAGATCACTTGAGGCCAGGAGTTCAAGACCAACTGGGCCAACATGGTGAAACCCCTTCTATATTAAAAACACAAAAATTAGTTAGCTGGGCGTGGTGGTGCACACCTGTAATCTCAGCTACAAGGGGAGGCTGAGGCAGGAGAATCGCTGGAACCCGGGAGGTAGAGGCTGCAGTGAGCGAGATCACGCCATTGCACTCCAGCCTGGACAACGGAGTGAGACTGTCTCAAAAAAAAAAAAGAAAAAGAAAAAGAAAAAAGAAAGAAAGAAATGAAAAGGGGTTTGTGGCAATGTAATTTTGTCTGCTACATACCAGGAAAATAAGCAGAGTTTTGGATTTGTACTTGGGACTTCAGGAGGGAGAAGTAGGGCCCCTACCATACTTCTGCTGTGTAACTGAGCCAATTTGGGATCTGGCATTTGGGATTCTGCTGAGCCGGTGAAACAGACAGCTTTGCCTGCTGAACTGGACTGCAGGGCATCAGAAAAACACAATAAGAGAAAGACAGAGAGAATAAAAGAGAATCATCAGAAAGAACTCTGTAAACAAAAACAAATGAATGAGGCTAGGCACCGTGGCTCACGCCTGTAATCCCCGTACTTGGGGAGGCCAAGGTGGGTGGATCACTTGAGATCAGGAGTTCGAGACCAGCCTGACCAACAAGGTGAAATCCCGTCTCTACTAAAAATATAAAAATTAGTTGGGCATGGTGGCGTGCACCTGTAATCCCAGCTACTCAGGAGGCTAAGGCAGGAGTATCACTCGAACCAGGGAGGCAGAGGCTGTAGTGAGCTGAGATCATGCCACTACATTATTCTCATATATATATATATATATATACACACACACACACACACACACACACGTGTATATATGCCACTATATATACATATGGCACTTTATATACACATATTAAAAATATAAAATAAAGAACTATATATATAGTGGCACATATATATAGTAGCATATATATATGTGGCATACATATATAAAAATATATATGCCACAATATATATTTTTTTTCTTTATATATACACACACCACTATATATATATATATATATATATATATATATATATATGCCACTATATATTTTTTTCTTTTTTCTTTTTTTTTTGAGACAGAGTCTCACTCTGTTGTCCAGGCTGGAGTGCAGTGGTGTGATCTTGGCTCACTGCAACCTCTGCCTCCTGAATTTAAGCAATTATCTGCCTCAGCCTTCCAAGTAGCTGGGATTACAGGCACATGCCACCATGCCCAGCTAATTTTTGTATTTTTAGTAGAGAAGAAATTTCACCATCTTGGCCAGGCTGGTCTTGAAATCCTGACCTCGTGATCCACCCGCCTCAGCCTCCCAACATGCTGGGATTATAGGCGTGAGCTACCGCGCCTGGCCATATAAATTTCTTCATACAGAAAAGTGGGGTTCATCATCTTTGTCCAGAAATTCTTAGCTGAGGGGACGCTGTTTTTTTTTTTCCAACAGAGTTTAAAACTGATTATTTCTCTGCAAGCTGTGACAGACCAATATTTTAATAAATACAATAAAAACCGTATTACAAGGGAATGATTTTGATCATCAGATTCAACAGGTGGAAAGTCACTCTGAACACTGCTGCGGAAGTGTCTAAAGTCTGCTGTCAACTCCTGTCCTTTTCTCCCAGCGTAGGCAGTGACCAGCCCGGTTCTCGGCCCACACTTTGAGTAGCACTGAAGCTGCCTGCGGGGTCAGGCTGGTTGTAGATTGCATTGCCTCCCCGCAATCATACAGCACCTCCTAGTGGCTCAGGCCTCACACTGGGCACTTCCCAGCTGTGTCATCCACCCACATGAGAGCCCCTCTGGTGCAGTTTCTAGCGGCCTCACCCTTTCCCGATAAAAACTCTTGAGGCTCAGAAAGGTTACTTTAGCAAACCAAGATCACACAGCTCCTAATTGGCAGAGCTGGATCTCGAACCCAGCTCTCTCTGATGAAGGAGCCCCAGCAGGCTGGGGGTGTGCATGGGGAAGAAATCCTGCAAAAAGGAGAAAAAGACCTGCCCTAAACACAGCCCCTTGCAAGACTGTCTCAGAACTGCAAGACTTTCCCATAGCAGGGCATGTGTCTGTCATCCGTACCACTGACTCCTTCGTCTTTGGGTGTTTGTCTCCCCAGAGGGGATGCACACAGGGACCGTTCCAACAGAGCCAGGACTATATCAACCTCTTCTGCGCCAACATGATGGACCTGAACCGCAGAGCTGAGGCCATTGGATATGCCTACCCTACCCGGGACATCTTCATGGAAAACAGTATGGCCAGCATTCTGCCCCAGGGACAAAGGAGCAGGGTGTCCCCCGACCAACACAAACACACACACACACACAGAGTTGCCAGATTAAGCAAGTAAACAGAGTGCTCAGTTAAATTTGAACTTCAGATAAGCAATGAATCCATTTTTAGTATAAGTTTATCCCAAATATTCCATGGGTTATACTTATACTCAAAAATTATATTCATTGTTTATCGAAAACCCAAATGTAACTGGGCATCCTGTATTTCACCTGCCACTGTGTGACAGCTTCCTGGCCCCAAAGGCTGCCCCAGTGACTAAGCTCTACACAGATGGACCAGGTCACTGGCAGATAGACCTGCAAAGTCATATGGATGGGTGAGACAGGGAGCGCTTGGGCGGCTTCTCGCTGGCTGGGGTGTCCAAACCCCTCCACTGACCCTGACTTTGGAGCAGCCCTGACCAAGGCCCTCAGTGGGAGGTGGGACACAAGTGTGGGAGCCCCTAGTTGCTCAGGCAAAGGCTGGAGCTGCCTCCTTCCAGCCCCTGCATTGAACGCCCACCCCCTAGTGCTGCCTAACCCAGGCAGATGAACACAGGTGGTACCGTGGCAGCCCTGGGGAGTGGGAGGAGGTGGGCCTGGGGGGCAGGCCTGCAGAGGGCCCCCGTCTTTACTTCCAGTCATGTTCTGTGGAATGGGCGGCTTCTCCGACTTCTACAAGCTCCGGTGGCTGGAGGCCATCCTCAGCTGGCAGAAACAGCGGGAAGGATGCTTCGGGGAGCCCGGTGAGCTGCGCTGCTGCCCTGGCTAAGAGCGGGGACAGTGGGGGGGTGGGGGGCGGCGCTGGGTTTCTAGGCCAGGTGTGGAAACAATGCATTGGTGTTAAGGTTGGTGAGGGATTTGTAACCTGCAGGTGCACACACACACAGACATGTGTGCACACAAGTAGAAACAGGCTCAGAGCTTTGGAAGCCAAAATGTGGCAAGACAGGAGCCCGCCTTATTGGAAGGTGTTAGCCCCTGCAGCTGCATTAACAAGCCCATTTGTATTGTACTGTTTTTAGGCTGAAGATAAAGACAAACCCAAGACTGGGTGATTTATAAAGAAAAAGAGGTTTAATGGACTCATAGTTGCACATGGTTGGGGAGGCCTCACAATCATAGTGGAAGGCAAAAGGCACGTCTCACATAGCAGCAGACAAGAGAGAATGAGAAGCAAGCACAAAGGGAAATCCCTTATAAAACCATCAGCTCTTGTGAGACTTACTCACCACCATGAGAACAGTATGGGGGAAACGGCTCCCATGATTCAGTTACCTCCCACCAGGTCCCTCCCACAGCACCTGGGAATTATGGGAGCTACAATTCAAGATGAGATTTGGGTGGGGACACAGCCACACCACATCACCATTCATTCAGCAAGTACATACTGAGCACCTACTAATGTGCCAGACACCATCTAGGCTCTAGGAAAAACCAGAGCCCCGAGGAAAAGAAACATAAATCACCTGAACAAACCAAGAAGTGAAAGAATTGCACGTTCTGGTAAGAGCTATAAAGGAGACGACAGGGTGAGGAAGAAAACTCCAGGGAAGGCTCTCCAGGTGGGTGGTCAGAAACAACTACATGGGAGGAGGTGACAGAGCAGAGGGTGGAGACGCAGAGGACTCAGCCACTTCCTAGCTGGGTGACACTGAACAGCTGGTCCCTTTGGAATAAGCTGCTTCACCCCTCTGAGCCTCAATTTCCCTGTCTGTAAATAAATGAACATAGTAATCCCGACCTTCCTGAGCTGCAAGGAGAGTCGCTGTGACACATTTGAAGCCGCATAGCCTGTGCCAGGCACAGGGCAGCTCCCAGGAAATGCTAGTGTCCTCATTAGAAGCTCGGGATGCTCCAAGAAGCAAACGCTTTTGAAATAAGATGGTGTGTTTTTAAAACAGAGTTTATACAATGAAGATTCTTAGGCCCCCAGACCTAAAGCTTCAGCAGGTTGAGGATGGGGCTATGGAACTTGCATTTTTGGCTTTACTATTATTCTCCATAGACACGTAATAATGTACATATTTATAGGGTACAGTGTGATATTTCCATGCATGTATACAATATGTAATGAGCAGATGCATCACCTCAAACATCTGTCATTTCTTTGTGTTGGGAACATTCCAAATTCGCTCTTCTAGCTATTTGAAAATAACGCAATAGGCTCATGCCTTATAATCCCAGCACTTTGGGACGCCAAGGCAGGTGGATGGCTTGAGCTCAGGAATTAGAAACCAGCCTGGCCAACATGGCAAAACCCCATGTGTACTAAAAATATCAAAAAAATTAGCCAGGCGTGGTGGCGCACGCCTATGCTCCTGGCTACTTGGGAGACTGAGGTGGGTGAATCACTTGAGCCCCAGGAGGTCAAGGGGTGCTGTGAGCCATGACTGCACCACTGCACTTCAGCCTGGGTGACACAGCGAGATACTGTCTTTAAAAAAAAAAAAAAAAAAAAAACCATGCCACAAATTGTTGTTATTTGCAATCACCCTATAGCGCTATGGAACAGTACCACTTATTCCTCCTCCTGGCCATACTAGTGCATCGTCTAACCAACCTCTGGTTATCTCTTCTCCCCATCCCCCTCCCCACCTCTAGTAACCACTATTCAACACTCCCCTTCTTTTTTTTTTTAGAGATGGAGTCTCGCTCTGTCACCCAGGCTGGAGTGCAGTGGCACTATCTCGGCTCACTGCAACCTCCACCTCCCAGGTTCAAGCCATTCTCCTGCCTCAGCCTCCCGAGTAGCTGGTACTACAGGTGTGTGCCACCATGCCCAGCTAATTTTCATATTTTTAGTAGACACAGGGTTTCACCATGTTGGCCAGGCTGGTCAGGATCTCCTGACCTCAAGTGATCCACCTGCCTCAGCCTCCCAAAATACTGGGATTATAGGTGACCTGACTCAACACTCCATTTCTATGAGATCAATTTTTGTAGCTTCCACAAATGAGGAAGGACATGTAACATTTATCTTTCCATGCCTGGCTTACTTCAATTAATATAATGTCCTCCATGTTCATTGATGTTGCTATGAATGAAATAATTTGGTTATTTTTATGGCTAAATAGTATTTCATTAGGTCTGTATACCACATTTTCTCTGTCCATTCATCAGCTGAGAGACACTCAGGTTGCTGCATCTTGGCTACTGTGAATAGTGCTGCAATAAACATGGAAGTGCAGATGTCGCTTCAACATACCAATTTCCTTTCCTTTGGATAAACACCCAGTAGTGGTATTTATCCAAGTCCTAGTTTTAGCTTTTTGAGAAATCTCCATACTGCTTTCCATAATGTCTGTACTAATTTACATTCCCATCAAGAGTGTGTAAGAGTTCTCCTTTCTCTACATCTTTGCCAGCATTTATTTGTTGTCTTTTTTTTTTTTTCTTTTTAGACACGGTCTCACTCTGTCACCCAGGCTGGAGTGCAGTGGTGCAATCTCGGCTCACTGCAACCTCTGCCTCCCGGGTTCAAGAGATTCTCCTGCCTCAGCCTCCTGAATAGCTGAGACTACAGTGGGAGCCACCAACACCCGGCTAATTTTTTTATTTTTTGTAGAGACGGAGTTTCACCATGTTGCCCAGGCTGATCCCGAACTTCTGAGCTCAAAGTGATCCACCAGCCACGGCCTCCTAAAGTGCTGGGATTAGAGGCGTGAGGCACTGCACTTGGCCATTTTTTTGTCTTTTTGATAGTAGTGTGAGATGCTATCTCATTGTGGTTTGATTTGCATTTCCCTGATGATTAGGGATGCTGAGCATTTTTCATAGACCTGTTGGCCATTTGTATGCCTTTTTTTGAGACGTCTATGCAGCTTATTTGCCTTTTTCTTTTCCTTTTTCTTTTTTTTTTTTTTTTCAGACAGTCTCATTCTGTCACCCAGGATGGTGTGCAGTAGGACAATCTTGGCTCACTGCAACCTCCACCTCCCGGGTTCAAGTGCTTCTCCTGCCTCAGCCTCCCAAGTAGCTGGGATTACAGGTACCCACCACCGCCATGCCCAGCTAATATTTGTATTTTCAGTAGAGACAGGGTTTCTCCATGTTGGCCAAGCTGGTCTTGAGCTCTTGGTCTCAAGTGATCTGCTCACCTCGACCCCCCAAAGTCCTGGGATTATAGGAGTGAGCCACTGCACCTGACCTTGTTTTGTTTACTGTAGCCTTGAAGCATATTTTGAAGTCCAGTAATATGATTCCTCCAGCTTTGTTCTTTTTCCTTAGGATTGCTTTGGCTATTTGCGGTCTTTTGTGGCTCTATATAAATTTTAGGATTTTTTTTTCTATTTCTGTGAAGAATGTCATTGGTATTTTGATTCAATCTGTAGCACTTTGGTAGTATGGATATTTTCACAATATTGTCTTCCAATCCATAAACATGGGATGTCTTTTCATTTTTTGTGTGTTCTCTTTGATTTATTAGTGTCTTTTACAGTTTTCCTTGTAGAGATCTTTCACCTCCTTGGTTAAATTTATTCCTGGGTATTTTGTTTTTATTTATTTATTTATTTATTTATTTATTTATTTATTTATTTTTTTGAGACGGAGTCTCACGCTGTTGCCCAGGCTGGAGTGCAGTGGCGCGATCTCGGCTCACTGCAAGCTCCGCCTCCTGGGTTCACGCCATTCTCCTGCCTCAGCCTCCTGAGTAGCTAGGACTACAGGCGCCCGCCACCGCGCCCGGCTAATTTTTTGTATTTTTAGTAGAGACGGGGTTTCACTGTGGTCTCGATCTCCTGACCTTGTGATCCGCCCGCCTCGGCCTCCCAAAGTGCTGGGATTACAGGCTTGAGCCACCGCGCCCAGCCGGGTATTTTGTTTTTAGCTCTTATAAATACGATTACATTCTTGATTTCTTTCTCTGCTAGTTCATTGCAGGGGTATAGAAATGCTACTGTTTTTTTGTATGATTGTTCTGTATTCTGCAACTTTGTTGAATTCATTGAATTCATTCAGTTCTAAGAGTTTTTTTGGTGGAGCTTTTAGGGTTTCCTGTCTATCAGATCATGTCATCTGCAAACAGGGATAATCTGACTTCCTCCTTTTTCATTTGGATGCCCTTTTTTGTTTCTCTTGCTTAATTGCTCTGGCTAGGATTTCTAGTACTATGTTGAATAAAAATGGTGAAAGTAGGCACTCTTGTGTTGTTCCACTTCTTAGAGGAAAAGCTTTCATCTTTTCCTCATTCAGTGTAATGTTGGCTGTGGGTTTATCATATATGACCTTTATTATATTGAGGTACATTCCTTCTATACCTAACATATTGAGAGATTTATCATGAAGGGATGTTAAATTTCATCACATGCATTTTCCTGCATCTATTAAGATGATGATATGATTTTTGTTTTTCATTCTATTGGTGTAATGTGTCATATTTATTGATTTACATACGTTGAACAATCCTTGCATCCCTGCAATAAAGTCTCCTTGTTCATGATGAATGACTTTTTTTTTGTAATGCAAAACATTCAATTACTTACTGGAAGTGGTCAAAGTAGGAAAGCCATGAATGATTTTTAATGTATTGCTGGGTTTGGTTTGCTAGTATTTTGTTAAGGATTTTTGCATCTAGGTTCATCAGGGAAATTGGCCTATAGTTTTGTTGTTGTTGTGTCCTTGTCTGGTTTTCGTATTGGGTAATGCTGAACTTGTAGAATGAGTTTGGAAAAATTTCCTCCCCTTCAATTTTCTGGAAGAGACTGAAAAGAATTGGTATTTGTTCTTCAAATATTTGGTAAAATTCATCAGTGAAACTGTCGGGTCCTGGGCTTTTTGTTTTGGGGAGACTTTTTATTACACATTCAATCTCATTACTCATAATTGGTCTGTTCAGGTTTTCTATTTCTTCTTGGTTCAATCTTGGTATGTTGTATGTGTCCAGGAATTTATCAATTTCCACTAGGTTTTCTTTTGTTTGGAGACAGAGTCTCGTTCTGTTGCCCAGGCTGAAGTGCAGTGGCGCAATGTCAGCTCACTGCAACTTCCGCCTCCCAGGTTCAAGTGATTCTCCTGCCTCAGCCTCCGAGTAGCTGGGATTACAGGCTCCCACTACCACACCTGGCTAATTTTTGTATTTTTAGTAGAGACAGGGTTTCACCATATTGACCAGGCTGGTCTCGAACTCCTGACCTCAAGTGATATGCCCACCTCAGCCTCCCAAAGTGCTGGGATTACAAGCATGAGTCACTATGCCTGGCACACTCCACTAGGTTTTCTAATTTGTTGTTTGTAATAGTCTCTAATGATCCTTTGTATTTCAGTGTTATCAGTTGTAATATTTCCTTTTTCTTTCTGATTTTATTTAGTTGAGTCTTTTTTTCTTAGTCTAGTTAATAATTTATCTATTTGTTGATCTTTTTTAAAAACCAACTTTTTGTTTCATTGATCTTTTGTATTGTTTCTTTAGTCTCTTATTTATTTCTGCTCTGATCTTTACAATTTATTTCCTTCTACTAGCTTGGGGCTTGATTTGGTCTTGATTTTCTAGTTCCTTGAGATGTATCATTAGTTCATTACTCGAAATCTTTCTGCTTTTTTGATGTAGGCATTTATTGAAGTAAATTTCCCTCTTAATACTGCTTTTGCTATATATCCCATAGGTTTTGGCATATTGTGTTTCTATTTTCACTTGTGTTAAGAAATTTTTAAATGTTCTCCTTAATTTCTTCATTTGTTCATTGGTCATTCAGGAACATGTTGTTTAATTTCCCTGTATTTGTACAATTTTGAAAATTCCTCTTGTTATTGCTTTCTACTTTTATTCCATTGTGGTCAGGAAGATACTTGCTATGATTCAAATTCTTTTAAATTTGCTGAGACTTGTTTTTTGGCCTAACATATGGTCTATTTTGGAGACTGTTCCATGTGCTGATGAGAATATATATTCTGCAGCAGTTAGATAAAATGTTCTGTAAATGTCTGTTAGATTCATTTGGTCTCAAGTGCAGTTTAAGTTCAGTGTTTTTTTGTTGAGTTTCTGCCTAGATGATCTGTCCAATGCTGACGGCAAGGTGTTGATGTCCGCAGCTGTTATTGTATTGGAGTCTATCTCTCCCTTTATATCTAATAACATTTGCTTTAGGATTCTCCAGTGTGTTTAATACATATATTTTTAGAATTGTTATGTCCTCTTGCTAAATTAATTCTTTTAACATTATATAATGACCTTCTTTGTCTCTTTTTACAGTTTTTGACTTAAAGTCTGTTTTATCTAAGTATAACTACTCCTTCTCCCTTCTGGTTTCCATTTATGCGCAAGATCTTTTCTCACCCTTTTACTTTCATTCCATATGTGTCTTTGCCAGTGAAGTGAGTTTCTTGTAGGCAGCATATAGTTGGATCATGTTTTTTTCATTTATTCAGCCAGTCTATATATCTTTTAAGTGGGGGATTGAATCAATTTGCATTCAAGGTTATTATTGGCTTGTGAGGAATTACTCCTATCATTTCATTCATTGTTTTCTGGTTATCTTCTATATCCTTTGATTTTTTTCTTCCTTTCTTATTGTTATCACTGCTACTTGGTGCTTTTCTCTAGTGATCGTTTTCCTTCTTTTCTCTTTCTCCTGTTTCTCCTCTACCAGTAACTTTTATACCTTTTCATGTTTTCATGATAGTGATTACTGTCTTTTTCTTTTCAGATGTAGGATTCCCTTGAGCACTTCTTGTAAGGCCAGTCTAGTGGTGATGAATTCCCTCAGTTTTTGCTTGTCTTGGAGGGACTTACATTTTTAACAAGCACGTCCAGTGGTTCCGATGGTGGGTGTTTGGGGAACCACAGTTTGGGAAACCATCAGTAGATGACAAGTTTAGGCCATGCAAAAGGATCTGCAGACAGGTGCAGATGGAAACTTCTGGAATAGCCTCAAGTTTCAAGAGAAGACCTAATTTCCTTGAAATGTTATTGGGGCAGGAGGTTTAGTGAGTAACATTTAAAAATTCACCTTGAGACCAGTTGCAGTGGCTCACACATATAATCCAGTACTTTGGGAGGCCAAGGCCGGAAGCTCACTTGAGCCCAGGAGTTCAAGGCCAGCCTGGGCAACATAGCGAGATCCCATCTCTACCAAAACAACAAAAAAAATTTTAATAGCTGGACATGGTAGTTCATGCCTGTAGTCCCAGCTACTTGGTAGGCTGAGGCAGGAAGGATTGTGTGAGCTCAGGAGTTTGAGGCTGCGGTGAGCTATGACTGTGCCACTGCACCCAGCCTGGCCAATAGAATGAGACCCTATCTCTAAAATAAAAGAAAAGAAGTAAAAAGAAATAAAAACATAAAAAATAAAAATCTCCCTTGAGAAGTTCAACTTTTGCTCTTCTCCCAGATGCTGAAGATGAAGAATTATCTAAAGCTATCCAATATCAACAGCATTTTTTGAGGAGAGTGAAGAGGCGAGAAAAACAATTTTCAGGTAATGAAAATACCCAAGGGAGTTTCTTGACATGAAACTGAGATATCCTAGCAAAACAGAGGCCTGTGTTTATTCTCTGCTATGGAAGAAAAGCACTTGGCATCACCAAAGGGGCACTAATCAGAGGCCCTTCATGTTTGGGAGGTGGAAGGGAGGCTGGGGGTCACTGATGGTCTCCTCTTAGAAAGTGGGGAGACAGGCCGAGTGCGATGGCTCACACCTGTAATCTCAGCACTGTGGGAGGCCAAGGCGGGTGGATCACCTGAGGTCAGAAGTTCAAGACCAGCTGGGCCAACATGGTGAAATCCCATCTCTACCAAAAATGCAAAAATTAGCCAGGCGTGGTGGCGCATGCCTGTAGTCCCAGCTACTTGGGAGGCTGAGACAGGAGAATCGCTTGAACCCAGGAGACGGAGGTTGCAGTGAGCTGAGATTGTGCCACTGCACGCCAGCCTGGGTGATTGAGTGAGACTCTGTCTCAAAAATAATAATAATAAAATAAAATAAAGTAAAACTTAAATAACTGCGGGCAAAAGCAGGAAGGGATATGGAATAACCACCTCACAGAGTAGATGTCCAACATACGTGGGTATATGATTCCAGTAACTAAACGTCTCTCCATCAACCCCACTGTGGCCTCATCATCCGCCTACAGGTGGACAGGACAGAGGAGTGAAAGCAGAAATCCAGTGAGTCAGTTTCGCAGCTGCCACCAAAGCTCAGGCAGAAGGGAGAAAAGTTCTCAGGAGACTTCCAGAGGCCTCTACCCTAGCTAGGCCTTCCTGACACAGAGGGGCTGGGGCTGCCTATGGCTGGGGTGGTAGGGGCCTGCTGTATACTACCTGGTCAACTGCCTGTTCCCAGAGTCAGACAGCCCAACACAAGAACTGTCCTAGGGACTGGAGTGGAAGACGCAGAAATTCCAGAGCCCAAGGCCCTCCCTGAGGCACCTCCAGGTTGACCAGCAGCCTACAAAACTGCCCGGCAGGGGTGTGCTCATTCTTGCACTTATGACACAAGCCCACGGAGCAGGAGGCAGCTGGTGTAGAGACTAGGAGCACAGGGTTTGAGGTCAGGTTGTGTGGGTTCGAGTCCCGCTTCTGCCTCTTACTTGCTGTGAAAGTCACACAACCTCTCTGAGCCTCATTTTCCTCATCCGTAAAATGGGCACCCAACTGTTGGGGGCTAATGACTGATCATCGTGCAAAGCCCTCCCTATTGTATGTGGCATACAGTAGACCACCAGGAGGCATGAACTGCCAGGGTTAATCATTCAGCACCTTGAAATCTGCATTCTCTCTCCCTTCAAGGGACCTGGCTGGGGTCCCGTCCCCTTCCCAAAGTTTCTGGTAGAGAAGAAAGAATTCCTGACTCCCTCCCACAAGCGGATAGATTGTGAGACTAGAGGCGTGCAGCCCACTTTGAGCTCAAAGAACTAACTACATCTAAGGGTTATTATCTCAGGCAAGTGCGCAGGCCTGAGACTCTGACTCCATGAACCATGAGGTCACATGGGACCAGGCAGACCAGAGGCAACTAACAGGAAGGCGGTTGGGGTCAGAAAATGAGCTGTGGAGTCACCAGGGCCGGGGGCTCAGCTTGGCTACCCGAGCCTCAGTTTCCCTATCTCAGAAGGTCTTACACAGGACCTGGGACAGGATTCTGGTGCATGTGGTTTATTGAGGTATGTAAGTCAGGGAAGCAGGCTAAGCCAGGCAGGAGCTGGACAGGATGCGGTCTCAGGTCAGATCCCCCCTCAGGAATGGGAGGGGAATGCCTTGGAGCATAAATTGCACCACAGAGTCATCCCCCTGGGACAAGGTGGCCAGGCTTTTGTATCCCTGTATTGGTAAGTTATTTAGGAGGGACATACCTCCCAGAGAAGGGCACCCGGCCCAGCAAAAGGGGCCTAAGGGAGCACTGAAGCACCCACTCAGTGTCTTGCAAGTTGCCTGAAACGGTATCTGCAAAGCACTTTTTTTTTTTTTTTTGAGACAGAGTCTTGCTCTGTGGCCCAGGCTGGAGTGCAGTGGCACGATCTCGGCTCACTGCAACCTCTGCCTCCTGGGTTCAAGTCATTCTCTTGCCTCATTCTCTGAAGTAGCTGAGACTATAGGTGCCTGCCACCATACCTGGCTAATTTTTGTATTTTTTTAGTACAGACAGGGTTTCATCATGTTGCTCATGCTGGTCTCGAACTCCTGATCTCAAGTGATCCGCCCACCTCAGGCTCCCAAAGTGCGGGATTACAGGCGTGAGCCACCGCGCCTGGCTGAAACGCACTTTCAATGGGACTGTGTTGATTAAAGGGCCAATGTTCTTGCCACCCAGCGCTCACAGGGGCTCTCTTCCCGCAGATGGCTGCTCCTCCCACAACACAGCCACAGCGGTGGCAGCCCTGGGTGGCTTCCTATACATCCTGGCAGAATACCCCCCAGCAAACAGAGAGCCACACCCATCCACACCGCCCCCACCAAGCAGCCACTGAGACGGATGTTTCCACGCCTGCTGCCTGGAGGACGAACAGACTCCTTCAGTCCTCCTCCCTTAGATCCTGGAGGGCATGGCTCACATCCCGGGGAGCAGGCATCTGGAAGCAAAGCCACCCTGACGCCCCATCTGGGAAGCCCTGAGTACGCAAGACCAGGGTAGGTGGGGGCCGGGAGGGACTCAGGTGTGAATGGATGAATAAAGTTTGACTGCAACTGACCCAGGGTTGAGTCTTGTTTCTCAGCCTTGAGGACAACCTTGGACAACCTCTTGGTCTGTTTCAACTTTCCAGTCCCAGTCAACACAAATTCTTTTTTTTTCTTTCTTTATTTTGTTTTTAATTAATAGACGAGATCTCGCTCTGTCACCCAGGCTCACTGCAGCCTTGAACTCCTGGGCTCAAGCCATCTTCCCATCTCGCCTCCTGAGTAGCTGGGACAACAGATGTGTGCCACCATGCCAAGCTAATTTTTAAATTTTTCCTAGAGATGGGGTCTCACTATATAGACCTGGCTGGTCTCGAACTCCCAGCCTCAAGCGATCCTCTTGCCTTGTCCTCCCAAAGTGAGGGATTACAGGCATGAGCCACTGCACCCAGCCACAAATTCTAAAAAGACCCATAAACTGGTATCTTAAAGGCTATTTGTTCAGGTATCAAATATGGTATCCTTCCTAGTGGGAGAAGGAAGGGTCTTGGAAAAGAAGAGTTCAGGTCATGAGCCAGAACTCAAGAGATGACCATGAAAGGCAGCACATACTCATTTTCACATCCTGAGCACAAAACTCTGCCATATCATTACACACTGCCTCACGTGACCATCATGTCATTTTACAAAACACAGTATAGCGTAGCGGTTGATGGTGGGGTTCTGTGGCCACGCTGCCTGAATTCAAGTCCCAGCTGTGTGTGTCCTTGAGCAAAGTCACCAACTTCTCTGGGACTCAGTTTTCTCATCAGTAAAACTGGGATAATAATAACCTCCACCTTGGTGGGGCACAGTGGCTCGCCCCTATAATCCCAGCACTTTGGGAGGCTGAGGTGGGAGGATCACCTGGATCCAGAAGCTCGAGACCAGCCTGGGCAACATAACGAGACAGCTCCCCACAAACCCTCACCGGGTACAACAGCGAACACCCGTAGTCCCAGGTACTCGGGAGGCTGAGGAGGGAGGATCACTTGAGCCCAGGAGTTCAAGGCTGCAGTGAGCTATGATTGCGCCACTGCACTCCAGCCTGGGCGACAGAGTGGGAGTCAAAAAAAAAAACAAAAAACAGAACCCAGCCCCTACCTCAATGTCACCTCCACTGCTGTGAGTATTGTGTTTGTAGAATACTGGGAACAGTGCTCATAACATAGTAAGTTACCTGCTGCCTCAAGGGATGATGTCACATTAACCGGGGGCTCCTCCGGAAGCTGCCAGAAGAGGCCGCTGCCTTGTCATCGGTTCTCTCGTTCCCAGCTTACAGCTCTTCCCTCGAGCTCTGACTCAGTGTGACTATATCTGAATGTGTTCCCTGGAGCTCTGACACTAATTTAGCAATAAAACCTTCTGGAACGTTATTACGGGTTCTGGGGCCGTCTGTGGTGCTGATGGCACAGCCTGCATGCCTTACACTCTGGGGTAGAAAAACCAGCTGAAAACCCGGTCCTGGGGCTGCAAACCTCTTTACTCGCATTGTCCTGCTTTACCTCAAGGTGGAAAATTGCCGCGAATCATCCTCATGTGGCAACTGAATCATATGTGAGCATCTGAATTAAAATATCCCTGGCTGCTTCTGTGCCCAGCTGAGCAGCCCAGGTGGTAGTGGGGGGGCATGGTTCCTCTCGATCTTTCCTTTAGGAGATAGGCTCCCTTGACCTGATCCTCTGCTGCGGTCCTCTGAATGCCTTCCCATGATCGCTCTTAAGTTGTCAGGCCTCGAGGAACATCCCTGGATTCTGCTGACTTGCTTTCTGGAGATTGCTGTTTTTCTTGGGGGAACCAAGGACCAGAATGTCATATCCACCTGGCACTCCGTGAACTTTAAGGATTTCTTTCACATTGTCTCGCAAACAAAAGTTTTCCGAAACAGGCACACAACCTTGAGAGAAGTCGGCTGCACGTAAACAAATCGGGGGAATTATGCTCCACCTCTGTGCTTCCTGAATTGGGGATGGAGTCCTCACGGGGGCCTGACACTGGTTCATTTCAGAAGGCTTCAGTTACCAAATCAGGCAGAGGGTGAAATGGCTGTAGCGGAAAGCGGAGCGTTATCAGTCACTTTCAAGGAAA
This sequence comes from Macaca mulatta, assembly GCF_049350105.2. Lineage (NCBI taxonomy): Eukaryota > Metazoa > Chordata > Mammalia > Primates > Cercopithecidae > Macaca > Macaca mulatta. The sequence continues at coordinate 6,312,679 of NC_133425.1, read as the reverse complement.
GGGAATCCTTGGCTCACGCCTATAATCCCGGCACTCCTGAACTGTGAGACCATAAATTTCTGTGGTTTAAGCCTCCCAGTCGATGGTACCTCGCTACAGCAGCCCCAGAAACGAATGCAGCACCTGCCTCAACAAGCCGTTTCCAGTCTCAGCAACAAGGTTCCTGCAGCCCAGGCACACCCGTGGGAAAGCAGATAACCTGTCCTGATGACCCGGTCACAGCCTGGTCCTCTATTTAAAGGACTGATGTGAAATCAAAAATTAAAAAGAACTTTCTCAAGGCAGGCGGATCACTTGAGGCCAGGAGTTCAAGACCAGCCTAGCTAACATGGTGAAACCCCATTTCTACTGAAAATACAAAAATTAGCCAGGTGTGGTGGCTCTTGTCTGTAATCCCAGCTACTCAGGAGACTAAGGCAGGAGAATAGCTTGCACCTTGGAGGCAGAGATTGCACTGAGCCAAGATCACGCCACTGCACTCCAGCCTGGGTGACAGAGGAAGACTCCATCTCAAAAAAACAAACACAAATAAACAAAAAAAAGACTTTCTCAGGAGCAAGCCACAGCCAAACTGTAGTCCAAAAGCTCCCAGGAATGTATCCACTCAACAGATACACCCAGCCCACACGGAGCTCACTTCCCTTGCAAGGCTCTCCTGTTTTTCCAAATACTTTTCCCCTGACATCCACGTAACTCACGCTCCACCTTGCCGCAGTCTCTGCTCAAATGCCCTCTCATATGACCGGGCACGGTGGCTCACACCTGGAATCCCAGTATTTCGGGAGACCAAGGTGGGTGGATTGCTTGAGCTCAGGATTTGGAGACCAGCCTGGGCAACATGACAAAATTCCATCTCCACAAAAAATCACAAAAATCAGCTGGGCATGGTGACCTGTGCCTGTGGTCCCAGCTACTTGGGAGGCTGAGGCGGGAGGATCACTTGAGTCTTGGGAGGTTGAGGCTGCAGTGAGCTATGATCATGCCATTGCATCCTAGCCTGGCTGACAGTGCGAGAACTTGTCTCAAAAGAAAAAAGAGGGAACCCTCCAAAGGGCTTGAAACAAAACTTGAGGTCAAGACAAAGAGCACCCCACAAATGAGAGTCATTGGTTCTCCTCGTTGGAGCAGAACAGCTTCTGACAGCCTCCTGTTCAAGTAGCAAAGAGAGCGGAAAAACCAGTCACAGGCAGATTGTTTGGAGTGGGTGGGAGGAAGACAGGGAGAGAAGGAGGCTTGGGAGTTGGAAGTTAAATGAGAGAGGGATGGAAAAGCAGGTCCCCCAGCACAAACCCCACCTCAGGGCTTCATCAAGGCCTTCTTTCCTTGCCCTCCAAATACACAGCCCGAGAGAGAGGCCCTCATTGGTGGGAGCACCCAGCCCACGGTGGCTCTATGTGCCCCTGCCACAATCCTTGGTCAATCCTTGCATTCCTTCCAGCTCCCGGCTCAAGGTATACAATCCCACCATAAACGAGTAATTCTATTAAGTCATCATGTTCTTAAAGTTTTTCTTTTTTTTTTTTTTTTTTTTTTTTTGAGAGAGGGTCTCACTCTGTCACCCAAGCTGGGGTACAGTGGCATGATCTCAGATCACTACAACCTTCACCTCCTGGGTCCAAGCGGTTCTCCTGCCTCAGCCTCTTGAGTAGCTGGGATTACAGGCACACGCCACCACACCCAGCTAATTTTTGTATTTTTAGTAGAGAAGGGGTTTCCCCATGTTGGCCAGGCTGGTCTCGAACTCCTGACCTCAGGTGATCCGCCCGCCTTGGTCTCCCAAATTGCTGAGTCAGCAAATAGGCATGAGCCAGCATGCCTGGTTGAAAGTGTTTCCTCTTAAGGCGTAAATACACACAGGAAAAGGAATGAGTTAAGACTTTCACTGTCATGTCACTTTAGTGTGAAGCAGTTGTGAGAACAGTGTCTGCAGAACCGTTGCTTGGAATGAGGTCTGAGAGAGCCAGAGAGGACGGAGAAGGGATTGGTGAGAGCTGGGGCAAGTTCAAACCATCCTTTCATGCCTCCTTCCCCACTCCCGTCTCTCAATGGCTAAGCCTCTGCCCCCATCGCCCACCAGAGCCAGGAAGACTGACTTGGGCAACGTCCCCCCAGTATCCCTGGTTTTTCCAGGTTTACACCTATTCTCTTCCTTTCTCATTTTTTATTTCCATAGATTTTTGGGGAACAGGTGGTATTTGGTTACATGAGTGGTGATTTGAGAGATTTTGGTACACCCATCACCTGAGCAGTATAGGCTGAAACCAATTTGTAGTCTTTTATCCCTCACCTCCTTCCCACTCTTTCCCACCCAAGTCCCCAAATTTCATTGTAACTTTTTTTCTTTTTTTTTTTTTTTCAGGCCAGAGTGCAGTAGCAGGCGATCTCGGCTCACTGCAACCTCTGCCTCCTGGGTTCAAGTGATTCTTGTGCTGAGGCCTCCTGAGTACCTGGGGATTACAGGCACGCACCACCACGCCTGGCTAATTTTGGGGTTTGTTTGTTGTTTGTTTGAGACAGAGTCTTGCTCTGTCCCCAGGCTGGAGTGCAGTGGTGTGATCTGGGCTCACTGAAACCTCCACCTCCTGGGTTCAGGCAATTCTCCTGCCTCAGCCTCCCGAGTAGCTGTAACTACAGGTGCACACCGCCACACCTAGCTAATTTTTTGTGCTTTAGTAGAGACGGGGTTTCACCGTATTGCCCAGACTAGCCTCGAACTCCTGAACTCAGGCAATCCACCCGACTGAGCCTCCCAAAGTGCTAGGATTACAGGCGCCTGCCACCACGCCCAGCCTAATTTTTGTATTTTTAATAGACACGGCGTTCGCCAAACCAGTCTCGAACTCCTGACTTCAGGTTATCCACCAACCTCGGCTTCCCAAAATGCTGGGTTACAGAAGTGTGAGCCACAGCACCTGGCCCCATTGTATCATTCTTATGCCTTTGCATCCTCATAGTTTGACTCCCATTTATAAGTGAGAACATAAGATGTTTGGTCTTCCATTCCTGAGTTACTTCACTTAGAATAATAGTCTCCAATCCCATCCAGGTGGTTGCGAATGCCATTAATTCATTTCTTTTTATGGCTGAGTAGTATTCCATCATATATATATGATGTTTATCCACTCGTTGATTGATGCGTATTTGGGCTGGCTCCACATTTTTGCAATTGCGAATCTGCCCCCACCCCAAATCTGGTTAAATTTGATTTGTCCCTTAAGATTCCCTGAGGCTGGCCGGGTGCAGTGGCTCACGCCTGTAATCCCAGCACTTTGGGAGGCCAAGGCAGGCGGATCACGAGGTCAAGAGATCGAGACCATCCTGGCCAACCAATATGGTGAGACCCCGTCTCTACTAAAATACAAACATTAGCTGAGCGTAGTGGCGCACACCTGTAGTCCCAGCTACTCAGGAGGCTGAGGCAGGAGGATTGCTTGAGCCGAAGAAGTCGAGGCTGCAGTGAGCCATGATTGCACCACTGTACTCCAGCCTGGGCAAGAGAACGAGATCCTGTCTCTAAATAATAGAACTACATGACAGAACTTTTTTGGGTGATTAAAAAAAAATCCTAAAACTGGATAATGGTGATGCTGGAATATCGATGTATATTCACTAAAAATCATTGCATTGTACACTTAAAGCAGGAGAATTTTACAGTATGTAAATTATATATTAATAAAGTTTTTTAAAAACCTTCCAATGGCTTACTATTTCACTTTGGCTGAAATCCACACCCATTTCCCTGGATCCCTGCATGTAGGATCTGGCCTTGGCCTGGCCCTCCCACCTCAACCCTGCTCACCACCTCCACCCCCTCCCCCATGGCCCTCCTCTCCCACCACGTGGATCTTCCTGCTGCACCTGCCAAGCTGTTTCCCACCTCAGGCTCTGGCCCTGATGTGCCCACAGCTGCACCTTCTTTTCTTCCCTTCAAATCAGTCTAAATGGGCTTGGAGAGGCTTTTCTGCCACACCTGCAACATCCTTCGCTCGGAGTCCCACCCTTTGCTTCTCGCATTCATCACATAACTGTTTCATGTCTGTTTCCCCCTGAAAATCTAAGCTCCATGAAGGCAGGGATCATCAGCAATGGAGCATATACGAGGTGCTCAGCCTGTTGAACACACAAATGATGGTGGAACTCAGATGAGGATGCTAAGAGGGGACAAAAGTATTCCAGGCTGAAAAACAAAAAAAGAAAACCCTCGGCTTTGTTAGCAGCTGTGGCGAGAACTGTGGATATGGGCTGCTCTGTTCAAATGCAGAATTTCTGTGGCACCCATTATGTGCTTAGAAAAACTTGGCAAAGGAGTCGCCAGCCTCAAAGGAGGGAGAAAACGAAAGTCAGAACTTGCCAAAGACTGCCTGTTCCTGCAACTCCTAACTGAGGCAGAAAAAAGAGCGCTTCCAGAGGCAGGGAGTAGGCGTCAGGCCTGGGTTCCTCTCCTGGTTATTTTTAGCGGCCCAATGTAAAGATCAGAAAGATATACTCCCTTCACAGCATCAGTATGACCACGTTCTCTGTCAAAGTTCAAGAGTCTGTCCCACGCCTCTCTCCTAGCTCCTGGTGGCTGTTAGCAATCTTTGCATTCTTTGACTTATGACTGCACCACTCCAATCTCTGCCTGTGTTCATATGACCTTCCTCCATGTCTATTTGTGTCTTTTACAAGAACACCAGTCAGATTGGATTCAGGGCCCACCCTACTCCAGTATGACCTCATCTTAACTAATTACATCTGCAAAGACCCAATTTCCAAATACGTTCACATTCTGAGGTTCTGGTAAGGACATGAGTTTGTGGGGGACACTCTGAATTCAGTAACCCTCACCGTCCACTGGCTCAAAGGAGCAGTGGCTCGAAGAGGGGCCTGAGATCAAGCACAGAAGTGCTGACTGTGGATGAAAAGGGGCTGGCCTGGCCCCTATACCTGTGTCCCCCCATACCTGTGGTAGTGAGGGAGAAGGAAAAGAAAAATCTGTTGGGGAAAATTCCCACCTCCGAAGTGGCCTGCCTGAAAAGTCACAGCAACTGGCAAAAATAAAACAATCTGGGAAAAAACTCAAGCTGGACCTGCACACAGAGAAGCAAACAGGCTCCAGCGCGAAAGGCTCTGTTCTTTGTATCGTCAGCAGGCTCCCGGGAAAAAGTTGCCTCCCCGTTTCAGGCATATACACGGTGGGCTCCACAGAAACTGGCACGGGGAGGAAGGGGCCTTATCTAAAACAAACCCACAGTTACACAAGAGAAGCAGCAATTTGCACTTGCCTCGAGACATACCCACAGCTGCATAAGATAAGGGGAGTTGCACAGGCAGCTTTACTGATAAGAAGTTACTGAGTTTGGCCAGCCGCGGTAGCTCAAGCCTGTAATCCCAGCACTTTGGGAGGCTGAGGCAGGCGGATCACGAGGTCAGGAGATCGAGACCATCCTGGTTAACACGGTGAAACTCCATCTCTACTGAAAATACAAGGAAATTAGCCGGGCGTGGTGGCGGGCGCCTGTAGTCCCAGCAACTCGGGAGCCTGAGGCAGGAGAATGGCGTGAACCTGGGGGGCTGAGCTTACAGTGAGCCGAGATCACGCCACTGCACTCCAGCCTGGGGCACAGAGCAAGACTCTGTCTCAAAAAAAAACAAAAAACAAAAAACAAAAAACAAAAAAAAAGTTACTAAGTTTTACCGGGAGGAGAGCAGTGTCTTACAGAAGTTTTTTGCGGCCAGGCACAGTGGCTCATGCTTGTAATCCCGGCACTTTGGGAGGCCAAGGGAGGCGGATCACCTGAGGTCAGGAGTTTGAGACCAGCCTGGCCAACATGGTAAAACTTCGTCTCTACCCAAAATGCAAAAATCAGCTGGGCGTGGTGGCGCATGTCTGTAATCCCAGCTACTCGAGAGGCTGAGGCAGGAGAATCGTTTGAACCAAAGAGGTGGAGGTCGTGGAGGCTGCAGTGAGCCAAGATCGCACCACTGCACTCCAGCCTGGGCGACAAGAGCAAAACCCTGTCTTTTAAAAAAAAAAAAAAAAAAAAAAAAAAAAAAGCTTTTCGCATTCAGCTGTAACCCAGCAATCCCCTCGGACTCCCCTCTCCACTGCGGAGAGCTTTCTTCTTTCCCTTATTAAACGTTCACTCCAACCCCACCCTTGTGTCCACACTCCTTAGTTTTCTTGGAGGTAGGACAAAGAACCCCTGGTACTAGTTCAGACAAGTAGAAACTGCTACATTAAGGTGCATTGGCAAGACTGCAACAGTATCAAGCCAACTAGACTTGCTGTCGCTCCTGGAGTGGCCCATGCACTGCACTGGCACCAAGACACCACCCAACCCTGGACACTGTACTGGGACAAGAGGCCTGAAGAGACGAATCCTCTCAAAGGGAGCTTGAAGCACATGTTACAAAATAAACTGGCTTTTTTCTTTTTTTTTTGAGACGAAGTCTCGCTCTGTCGCCCAGGCTGGAGTGCAGTGGTGTGATCTCCACTCACTGCAAGCTCTGCCTCCTGCGTTTACGCCATTCTCCTGCCTCAGGCTCCTGAGTAGCTGGGACTACAGGCGCCCGCCACCTCGCCTGGCTAGTTTTTGTATTTTTTAGTAGAGACGGGGTTTCACCGTGTTAGCCAGGGTGGTCTCGATCTCCTGACCTAGTGATCCGCCCGTCTCGGCCTCCCAAAGTGCTGGGATTACAGGCTTGAGCCACCGAGCCCGGCCTAAACTGGCTTCTATACTCAGGGTCAGCTTCATGGCCTCACTCACAAGGTCCCTGGCTTGCTGTAACCATTTGCTCTGACCATCTTGAAATTCTTAATAGTTTTCTGGATTTTTTTAGCAAGTGTCCCCACGTTTTCATTTTGCACTGAGTCACACAAATTATGTAGCTGGGCTGTCTTCAAAAATGCCAAGGTCGCAAAAGACAAAAGGCTGAGGAGCCTTCTAGATTAAGAGATCAAAGTGACATGACAACTAAAAGCAACTCCTGGATTACAGGGTCAGGGGCAGTCAAAAAGGAAACAAATAAAGAAGAAAACAAAAAAGACATTAGAGGCACAATTGAAGGTTAGCTGTGGATAAGATCACAGAACTGTGTCACTGGGGGTTGTCCTAATGAGATTTGCCCTGGGGTTAAAAAAAAGCCCTTGTTCTTAGGAGATGCATAGTGAAGTATGGGGTAAAGGATTATGATGTCTCCAACTTGGTTGCAATTGGTTCAGGAAAAAAAAAACGAAGTACAAACGATTGCGTAAATCAGGCAAGCCTAAACAACTGCTAAACAAGAATAAAAGTTCTACAAGAGTTCTTTATGCTCCCCTAGTAACTTCCTGTAGATTCGAGATAACATAGAGATAAAAAGTTACCATCACTAGCACCGGCCGACCCCCCGGAAAAGCACAGGTAATTTAGTTCAAGCTAAAAGCAGCCAGCCCGGGACTTGAGTCACGTGAGGCCAGCCCACGTGACCGGAGGCCCCGGTCCAACATGGCGGCCTCCACGGGTCGTTGGCTTCTCCTCCGGCTTGCGCTACTCGGCTTCCTCTGGGAAGCGTCCGGCGGCCTCGACTCGGGGTGAGTGCAGCTCCCGGGGCGAGCCTGGTTCGGGGGCCCCCTGTCCTCCGAGCTCACGAGGACAGCCCCCCCAACTCACGGCCGCCCGTCCCCGCAGGGCCTCCCGCGACGACGACCTGCTACTGCCCTATCCACGCGCGCGCGCGCGCCTCCCCCGGGACTGCACACGGGTGCGCGCCGGCCGCCGCGAGCACGAGAGTTGGCCTCCGCCCCCCGCGACCCCCGGCGCAGGCGGTCTGGCCGTGCGCACCTTCGTGTCGCACTTCAGGGACCGCGCGGTGACCGGCCACCTGACGCGGGCCGTTGCGCCCCTGCTCACCTTCTCGGTGCTGGAGCCCGGTGGGCCCGGCGGCTGCGCGGCGAGACGACGCGCCACCGTGGAGGAGACGGCGCGGGCGGCCGGCTGCCGCGTAGCCCAGAACGGCGGCTTCTTCCGCATGAACACGGGCGAGTGCCTGGGGAACGTGGTGAGCGACGAGCGGCGGGTGAGCAGCTCCGGGGGGCTGCAGAACGCGCAGTTCGGGATCCGCCGCGACGGGACCCTGGTCATCGGGTGAGGAGGCAGGGAGCTCCGTGCTGTCGAGGGCAGAGGGGCTGAGATTTGGGTTGTAGCCGTGCCTCCGTGTTCAAGTCATTTAACCAAGCTGAGCCTCTGTTTCCTCATCTGCAGAATGGGCATAGGAATCGCTTCCTTGCAGAGTTTATTCATCATTTAGTATCATTGAGCACTTGCTTGTATCAGGCAATGTGCTGCGCCCTGGTGAGATAACCGTGAACGACACAGTCTTTGCCTTGACAGACCTCCCCCATTACTAGAAAAATCAACAAAAGCCGGGTAAATAGCTAACATACATTCTGATTGCTGTGTGTGCAGCAAAGCAACCAACGGGGTGAACCGGTTGTAAATACAGTGTTGATTTTAGGGAGGGTGATCTGGAACAGGCCTCTCCAAGGTGACCTTTGAGTTGAAACTTGAAGATTACTCACTAAGCCAAAGACAGAACTGGAGGAAGGGAGGAAGAGCATTTCAGTCCAAAGGAACCCCGAGCACAAAGGTCGGAGGCTCAGGGGGGCTTGTGTGTGAGAGGGACTGAAAAAGGAGTGGGGTGTCAGAAACATCAACTCATCAAGACTGATTATTTTGTGGGTTTTTTTTTTCTTTTGAGACAGTCTTGCTCTGTCGCCCAGGCTGGAGTGCAGTGGCACCATCTTGGCTGACTGCAACCTCCGCCTCCTGGGTTCAAGCGATTCTTCTGCCTCCGCCTCTGGAATAGCTGGGACTATAGGTGTGTACCACCACGCCCAGCTAATTTTTGTATTTTTAGTAGAGACGGGGGTTTCACCTTATTGGCGGGGCTGGTCTCGAACTCCTGACCTCAAGTGATCCACCTGCCTCGGCCTCCCAAAGTGCTGGGATGACAGGTGTGAGCCACCACGCCCTGCGAAGACTGATGGTTTGAATTATTTAAAATTGAGTCTCAAAAAAAAACAAAAAACAAAGAAATTATTTGGTGATGTTAAAGCTTGTTCTGATCCTGAGTAGGACCAGGTGAGAGAAATCAGTGGAGAAACGAGGAACCCAATGAAGAGGCCATAACAGGGATCAGGTGATAGTTGGGCTGGGTATGGCCTGGAGATTGAGGGCCATGGATGGATTTGAGATCTGTTGGCGGATGGTCATTTCTATTAAATGAAACTTAGACTGTTTGCAAAGGCGCATGGGGATCCTATTGTTAGAACCCTGTCTGGCTTCAGCTCTGACAACAGGGAGATTTCCTAGGGCCGTTAAGTTGTCTTAGCTACACTCAGGTCCCAGCAGGTTCCTGGGGCAGGAGGGGGAATCTAGCAGCCAGGTTGGGGCGGCCAGGGAGAAACAGCCTGACTCTCTGCAGTTGCTCCTGCTGGTGAGTGAGCTTCCCACCTTCCCCGGATCCAGGTACCTGTCTGAGGAGGAGGTGCTGGACACTGAGAACCCATTTGTGCAGCTGCTGAGTGGGGTCGTGTGGCTGATTCGTAATGGAAGCATCTACATCAACGAGAGCCAAGCCACAGAGTGCGACGAGACACAGGAGACAGGTTGGATGGGGAGGCTGTTGACAACAGCCGTCTTGAAAACCAGGACCAGTGGGCTGGGCGGAGCTGTTCTTAAGTCTTTCAAGTATTGAGCAGCTACTTTGTGCCCAGCACTACTCTGGGTACTGGGGATTCATGGGGATGAAGATAGGCTTATATTCAATATATGAGACAGAAAATAGTTAGAGAATGTGCTGAAAAGAATTGGTAAGTGCTCAGAGACAAAAATAAAGTTGGGGGAAAGGGGAGAGATGGGGACAGGAGCCATGGGTACAGGAAGAGAACAGTGAAGAGAAAAAAATCTTCATGGACCTGCAACATCGGCGTGGCCCAGGAGCTCGTTCCAAAGCCCCACCCACCTCAGACCTGCAGAGTCAGAGGCGGCCCAAGCGTCTGTGTTTTAACAGCCTCCGTATTGGTTCTGACCAACACTCAAGGTTGAGAACCACTGGGATGCGGAGTACTGGGGTGGGGACAGGATACCATGGCCCTGATGTGGGCATGGGCTGTTTTTATAGGTGTGGTGGCTAACACCTGTAATCCCAGCACTTTGGGAGGTCAAGGCAGGAGGATTGCTTGAGCCCAGGAGTTCAAGACCTGCCTGGGCAACATAGTGAGACCTATCTCTACAAAAAAAAACACAAAAATTAGCCAGGCATGGTGGTGTGTGCCAGCTACTTGGGAGGCTGAAGCAAGAGAATTGCTTGAACCTGGGAGGCGGAGGTTGCAGAGAGCCGAGATCCCGCCACTGCACTCCAGCCTGGGCAAGGCAGTGAGACTCTTTGTCTCAAAAAAAAAAAAAAGAGTGGGCTGTCAAGGAAGGCCTCACTAACGAGGTGATCTGACGAAGGAGCAAGCTAGAGAAAAGCACAGTTCTCAGCCAGAGGGAACAGGAAGTGCACAGTGGCTGCAGGGTGGTGAGGGGACACCCAGGAGCTGAGGCAGGAGGAGGAAGAGGCTGGGGAGGGCATGCTGGCCTTTTGGATCTTGTTCTAAGAACAGGGGAAACCATGGCCGGGTGCAGTGGCTCAAGCCTGTAATCCCAGCACTTTGGGAGGCCAAGATGGGCGGATCACGAGGTCAGGAGATCGAGACCATCCTGGCTAACACGGTGAAACCCCGTCTCTACTAAAAATACAAAACACTAGCCGGGCGAGGTGGCGGGCGCCTGTAGTCCCAGCTACTCGGGAGGCTGAGGCAGGAGAATGGTGTGAACCCGGAAGGCGGAGCTTGCAGTGAGCTGAGATCCGGCCACTGCACTCCAGCCTGGGCGACAGAGCGAGACTTGGTCTCAAAAAAAAAATAAATAAATAAAAATAAATAAAAGAACAGGGGAAAGCATTAGAGGGTCTTCAACTGGAGGCTGGCATAGCTTGGTTTACCTGCAAGAAGAGCCCCCCGGCTGTCCTGGGGAGACTGGGATATGCAGAGGGGAGGCAGGGAGATGAGCCAGGAGGCTGCTGTGCTTCCCAGGAAAGTGGCGGGTAGCTCAGACCAGTGAGAAGTGGAGTTAGGCAAGAAGCAGGAGGCCTCCCAAGGGGCCGGTGATCAGCCAGGCTGCTTCTCCTTCAGGTTCCTTTAGCAAATTTGTGAATGTGATATCAGCCAGGACGGCCATTGGCCACGACCGGAAAGGGCAGCTGGTGCTCTTTCATGCGGACGGCCAAACGGAGCAGCGTGGGTGAGTCCTGGGCGCTGAGGCCCCCTGGCTGGGGCTCAGTCCTGCTGGGAGGAACGTTGACCCAATGACAGCCACCCTCTGACTCTACCTGCTTTCTGGGATGTTCACACCTATCTGACTCCCCCTTCCAGGGCCCCCCTGCCTACCCTCCCACAGGATGAGGGTCCTGAGATTTTTCCTGATTCCAAGAAGTCATCATCTCCAGCTTTAGGCCTCACCTTTCCTGAACCCTAGTTAGGTTACAAGGAAATGGTCACAAAGTTAGCAGGGAGAAGACCTTGGTTCCAATCCCAGCTCAGCCATCCTATGCCGTAGACAAGTCACTCAGCCTCCCTGAGCCGCATTTCTATCCCCTATAAAGAGAAAGTATTGGTTTGCTCTGGCTGCGTAACTAGCACAAATTTAGCAACACTCAACAGGGAATGTTCTTTTGTTTGTTTCTTTGAGGCAGGGTCTTACTCCGTCGCCCAGGCTGGAGTGCAGTGGTGCAGTCTCAGCTCACTGCAACCTCTACCTCTCGGGTTCAGGTGATCCTCCCACCTCAGCCTCCCGAGTAGCTGGGATTACAGGCACCCACCACCATGCCCGGCTAATTTTTATATTTTCAGTAGAGATGGGGGTTTCATCATGTTGGCCAGGCTGGTCTCGAACTCCTGACCTAAGGTGATCCATCTACTTCAGCCTTCCAAAGTGCTGGAATTGCAGACGTGAGTCACCGCACCTGGCTAATTTTTATATTTTTAGTAGACACAGGATTTTATCATGTTGGCCAGGCTGGTCGACTTGGAATGTTCTATGTTCAGGGTATCCCATGGACAAAACCAAGATGCTGGTCAGGCAGGGCTCTCTGATCTGGAAAGAATCCTCTTGTTTAGGTTATTGGCAGAATCCACGTCCCCTCAGTTGTGGGACTCAGGTCTTAGTTTCCCTGCTGGCCGCAGTCTGGGGCTTCAGCTCCGTCAAGCTGCCCAGGTTCCTTCCCACATGTGTCCCCTCCCACAGTTGTCCAGCCCACCCTCTCATCCCCCTCATATTTCAAATCTCACTTCCTTTTCTGCCACCAGCCAGAGAAGGTTCTCTGTGTTGAATGGCTCCTGTGATTCCACTGGCCCCACCCAGATCCTCCAGGCCGTTTCCCCTCCCTTAAGGATGCCTATGCCATGTAACCGCGCAGGCATGGGTGTGATCTCACATGTTCACAGCTTCTGGGGGCTAGGACGAGACATGCTTGAGGATGGGGGCTGCTTAGAACTGTGCCTGCACCGTGGGCGTGCCGCTGTGCACCGCGGAAGGAAAAGGAGTTAAATCGGAAACGGCGCTGAGCCTGAGCAGTGCCACTTTGTGCCACAGCATCAACCTGTGGGAAATGGCGGAGTTCCTGCTGAAACAGGACGTGGTCAACGCCATCAACCTGGATGGGGGTGGCTCTGCCACCTTCGTGCTCAATGGGACCTTGGCCAGTTACCCGTCAGATCACTGGTAAGCACGTGAAAGCCGCCATCATGAGGGCTGAGGTCCAGGTCTGCCCCAGCCTGTCTCATTCAGCCGATATTGAGTGCCTGCTGTGTGCCAGGCTCTGGGGATTCAAGACTGAGCAGAAATTGCTACAGTCCCTCCCCCAGGATGCCAGTACTACCCCGGCCTAGGAACAGGGGTCAGTCGGCCAACAAAGACCTCCCTGAGGATAACAGAGTAAGAACTGAGATTTGAAGGAGGTGGTAGAGGGGTGGGGGTGGGAGACCCTTCAGGGCAGAGGGCACCACGTGTGAAAGGCCCAGGGCTGGGAGGGATTGTAGGAAGCAGAGGAACCTATAAAAGGCTGGAGAGGGGCCGGGCACAGGGGCTCTCGCCTGGAATCCCAGTGCTTTGGGAGGCCGAGGTGGGAGGATCACTTGAGCCCAAGAGTTCAAGACCAGCCTGGGCAACATAGCGAGACCCCATCTCTACAAAGAATAAAAAAGATTAGCTGGGCGTGATGGTGCACATCTTATGGTTACAGCTGCTCAGGAGGTTCAGGTGGAAGGATCGCAATACCTCATCTCAGAAATAAATAGATAGACCCCATCTCATAGGTAGGGAGGCAGACAGACGAGAATGGAGAGAGGGGCGGTGGGGGCTGCCCTGGAGGGAGTTGAAGGGCCGTCTGGGCGTGGCCTCTCCTCACACATCACATCCCTCTACAGCCAGGACAACATGTGGCGCTGTCCCCGCCAAGTGTCCACCGTGGTGTGTGTGCACGAACCCCGCTGCCAGCCACCTGACTGCCACGGCCATGGGACCTGCGTGGACGGGCACTGCCAGTGCACCGGGCACTTCTGGCGGGGTCCCAGCTGCGGCGAGCTGGATTGTGGCCCTTCTAACTGCAGCCAGCACGGGCAGTGCACAGAGAGTGAGTGGGGGTTCTGGGGAGGGGTCTCTGCCCGCCCCTGCCTTGCCCTGGGCCCTCACCTGGCCTCCCCGGTCTTATCTCGGCAGCTGGCTGCCGCTGTGATGCCGGCTGGACCGGGTCCAACTGCAGTGAAGGTAGGAGCTGCCATGCCACTGGCGGGTGGGGAGACAGTGGCCCCAACAGCCCCCACTGCTCCTCTGCTGCCTCTGTCCCCACCTTCTGGTCTGAGAACAGCTTGCCTCTTGTCTTCTGCCCCTGCCTCACCTGCAAATCACTGCATAATTCCCTGTGGCTGCTGCAGCCCATTCCACAAAGGGCTCGGCTAAAACAAGGATCCTGGGCTCTGGCTCCAGTGCCCAGCTTAAAGCCGGGATGATCTCCTCTTGAGATCCTAACTGAAGTACCTCTGCAGAGATTCTGCTTCCAAATAAGGTCACATTCAGGGACTAGCCCAGGGCGGGCAGGGGTGCTTCGCCTTTAGCCCAGCTCTGTACACATGGGGCAGGGCAGGTATCCTGTCCTGTGAAGAAAGGCTCTGACATTGGAGGCCCCAACCTCTGTCCTCTCTCCTCCCTTCTCCCATCTCCTTTCCATAGAGTGTCCACTTGGCTGGCACGGGCCGGGCTGCCAGAGGCCTTGTGAGTGTGAGCACCATTGTCCCTGTGACCCCAAGACTGCCAACTGCAGCGTCTCCGGAGGTACCTGCCCCTCCAAGGGGAGGGGGTATGGGCAGACGCTCCTGCTCCGGCCCCTTCAGCCTGTCTCTGGTATGTTACAGTAAAGCAGTGTCTCCAGCCATCTGAAGCCACCCTGAGGGCGGGAGAACTCTCCTTTTTCACCAGGTAGGTGCTTCTGTGGGAGGTGGGGCCAAGGTGGGAGGAATCCCCCTTCTCTCCCGCACCCTTCCCCTGTGTGGTCCATCTCCACCCTTGTCCCCTGCCAGCTCCCTGCCTTAGAGGAAGGGGAACCAGCTCTCCCCACTGTCTGCTCTGGGGACCCTGGAGCAGAGCCCAGGGCCTCTGAGTGCCCAGCCTCTATTGTCAGCATCCGCCTCGGAGCTCAGAATGCAAACTGGGCTAGATGAGATCCCAGGGTGGGGGCAGGGGATTTCCTCATTCTGTCACCCAGGCGGAAGTGCCGTGGTGCAGTCAGCTCACTGCGATCCTCCCGCCTCAGCTTCCCAAGTAGCTAGGACAACAGGCACATACCCCCACACCCAGCTAATTTTATTTTTTACTGTTTTTTTAGAGATAGGATCTCACTGTGTTGCACAGACGAGGTCTACAGTCCTGGGCTCAAGTGATCCTCTCACCTTGGCCTCGCAGCCCCCATGCCCAGCCTCCAGTTGTGTTTTATTTGGCTTACACAATTTTTAAAAATTTAAAATATATTAGGAGCATCCGAAAAGCAGTAACATTCATGTTTTTAAACTTTTTTTTTTTTGGAGATAAAGTCTCACTCTGTTACCCAGGCTGGAGTGCAGTGGTGTGATCTCAGCTCACCACAACCTCCGCCTCCTGGGTTCAGGCGATTCTTCTGCCTCAGTCTCCTGAGTAGCTGGAATTACAGGTGCCCAGCTAATTTTCATATTTTTAGTAGAGACGGGATTTCACCATGTTGGCCAGGCTGGTCTTGAACTCCTGACCTCAAGTGATCCACCCATCTCAGCCTCCCAAAGTGCTGGGATTGCAGGCGTGAGCACCATGCCCAGCCTTAAAAACTTTTTTAGTGGCTTCTCTTAAAATATGAGGCCAGGCGTAGTGGCTCACACCTGTAATCCTAGCACTTTGGGAGGCCGAGGCGGGTAGATCACTTGAGGTCAGGAGTTCAAGACCAGCCTGGCCAACATGGTGAAACCTGGTCTCTACTGAAAATATGAAAATTAGCCAGGCATGGTCATTCGAGCCTGTAGTCCTAGCTGCTCGGGAGGCTGAGGCCGGGGAATCGTTTGAACCCAGGAGGCGGAGCTTGCAGTGAGCCGAGATCGCACCACTGCGCTCCAGCCTGGGCGACAGAATGAGACCCCACCTCAAAAAAAAATCAGGAGATGGGGTAGCACGGACCTGCACTGCATGTCATGACTGCCTTTGCTGTTCCCTACACATGTCTTCAAATGTTGCCCCATCCCCACCTAGTCCATTTTGCTCAAAACATTCCCTGCGTGGTCCCTGGAGGCACCTGATTGAGTGCTGTCTCTACTGGGTAAAGGAAGCCCCTCCAGTGCTCCCGTAGCCCCGAGTCCACCCAGCAGTCCCCCACCTGGGGCTTCTCTCCTATCTGCAGGACCACCTGGCTAGCCCTCACCCTGGCGCTGGCCTTCCTCCTGCTGCTCAGCCTCGCCGCGAACCTGTCCTTGCTCCTGTCCAGAGCAGAGAGGAACCGGCGCCTGCGTGGGGACTATGCATACCACCCGCTGCAGGAGATGAACGGGGAGCTTCTGGCCGTAGAGAAGGAGCAGCCAAGGGGCGCCCACAACCCCTTCAAGGACTGAAGCCTCCAGCTGCCCCGGGTGGCACGTCCCGAAAGCTTGTTTCCCCATCGTCTGGCTTCTGCAGGGGAAATTTCAAGGCCACTGGCGTGGACCATCTGGGTGTCCTCAGCCCCTGTGGGGCAGCCAAGTTCCTGATAGCACTTGTGCCTCAGCCCCTCACCTGGCCACCCGCCAGGGCACCTGTGATCCTAGCAATACCACGCTCCCTGGAAAGACTCAGCCGCCTGCTTCCTGCCTGCCTGTCTGCTGCCGAGAAGCCTGTGTCCCCGGGAGGGCCGCTGCACTGCCAAAGAGTCTCCCACCTCCTGGGGAAGGGGCTGCCAATGAACCAAACCCGGTGACCATATCGTGACAAAACAGCACATCCCGGCCAGCACCCCTGGCTGGGGCGGGTTAAACGGACGAGTCTGCCTTCCCCGCTGTGACACAGCACCCCTTTTGTACAGACCTCATCACAGGATTTGCCAACTAGAATTCGATTTCCTGTCATAGGAAACTGCTTGGAAGAAGGGCGGGGGATGAAATCATGTTTACAGACCTATTTTGTCATCCTGCTGCCGAAAGTTTTTTTAATCACTTGAATAAATTGATATAATAAAAGGAGCCACCAGGTGGTGTCTGGATTCTGAATCATGGACTTCAGGGCGCTGCTAGGGCTTAGCAGGTGTAGCTTATCCCGAAACAGGTCACAGCGGTGTCCCGGAGCCAAGTCCCGTTCCCTGCTTGTTTAATCCAGTGCTTTTCAAACTTTAATATGCACAGGTCACGAGGAGATCTTGTTAAAATGCAGATTTGGGCCTGGGGTGAGGCAAGCAACTCTGCATTTCCAACAAGCTTGCAGGCGATGCTGATGCTTCAGGTCCCCAGACCACACTTCTTGTCTTTCTTAGAAACGGGGTCTCACTCTGTTGCCCTGGCTGGAGTGTAATGGCACTATCTCGGCTCACTGCAACCTTGACCTCCTGGGCTCAAGTGAGTCTCCCACCTCAGCCTCAAGTAGCTAGGACTGTAGGCACATGCCACCACGCCCAGCTAATTTTTAAAAATCTTTTGCGGAGAAGGGGTCTCACTGTGTTGCCCAGGCTCCTGGCCTCAAGTGAACCTCCTTCCTTTTCCTCCCAAAGTGCTGAGATGACAGGTTCCAGCCACTGCGCCCAGCCCCCGACCATACTTTGAATGACCAGGGCTTAGTTTTTCCTCACAGTATTTTTATAGAATTCAAATTAGTTACCCATGTTTAAAAGTCAAGAGATTTAAAAATAAATAAGGGCCGGGTGCAGTGGCTCACGCGTGTAATCTCAGCACGTTGGGAGGCGGAGGCGGGTGGATCAGCTGAGGTCGGGAGTTCGAGACCAGCCCGGCCAACATGGCAAAACCCCGTCTCTACTATAAATACAAAAATGAGGCTTGGTGGTGGGAGCCTGTAATCCCAGTTACTCAGGAGGCTGAGGCAGGAGAGTTGCTTGAACCCAGGAGGTGGAGGTTGCAGTGAGCCAAGATCACACCACTGCACTCCAGCCTGGGCGACAGAGCGAGACTCCATCTCAAAAAAAAAAAACATCCAGAGATTAACAAAAATTCCAGATTGCTGGTTTCTCTTTAAAGATCTGGCAGCTCCAGTGGGCACTTGCACAAGTCACCAGGCCAGCCCAGATTCAGGGGGAAGGGAAACGGGCTCTGCCTCTTTAGGAGGAGCTGCAAAGTCAGGTACCTTAGTCACTGAGGCGTATTCTGAAGAGCAGCCCCCAAGCCTGGCTGCAGATCCTGGAATCTACAGGGATCACTCTCAGACTGAGGCCATGGCCACCATGATGGCCGTGATGGCCATCCTGAAATGACCCTTAGCCTGAGAACCATGACCTCTGAGGGAACATCTCTGTCCTCTGTTGTGCCGGCAGCTGGGTTGGAAAAAAGACATTACTGTGCACTGGAATCCAGTGGAATCCAGGCCCAGAGGCAGCAGTACCTGAAAAGGGCCTGTCACAGCAGGCTAGAGGGGTCCCAGGTCAGGTGACAAACATGCTGAGTGGTGTGAGTCCTGTGGCCCCTGGAATTTTTTTTTTTTTTAGAGTCTCACTCTGTCCCCCAGGCTGGAGTGCAATGGTGCAACCTCGGCTCACTGCAAGGTCCGCCTCCTGGGTTCAAGCGTTTCTCATGTCTCAGCCTCCCGAGTGCTGGAATTTCAGGCATGCACCACCATGCCCGGCTAATTTTTGTATTTTTAGTTGAGGTGGGGTTTCGCCACTTTGGCCAGGCTGGTCTCGAACTCTTGGCCTCAAGTGATCCACCCGCCTGGGCCTCCCAAAGTGCTGGGATTACAGGCGTGAGCCTCTAATTTCTTTTTTTTTTTTTTTTTTTGAGATGGAGTCTCGCTCTGTCGCCCAGGCTGGAGTGCAGTGGCCGGATCTCAGCTCACTGCAAGCTCCGCCTCCCGGGTTTACGCCATTCTCCTGCCTCAGCCTCCCAAGTAGCCGCCACCACGCCCCGCTAGTTTTTTTTGTATTTTTTTAGCAGAGACGGGGTTTCACCGTGTTAGCCAGGATGGTCTCGATCTCCTGACCTTGTGATCCACCCGTCTCGGCCTCCCAAAGTGCTGGGATTACAGGCTTGAGCCACCGCGTCGGGCCTCTAATTTCTTTTTCATTTGTCATCGTGATATTGATTTTCTTTGCCTGGCCAACATCCAATCTGTCTTCTAGCAACAGTCCTGTCTTAGGCTGGGATTCCCCAGACCCAGAAACTAAGACAAGGAGGTGAAAGCAAGTAGTTTATTGGGGAGGTGGCCCCAGGAAGCACTGGTAGAGGACAGGGAGGGAAGGCAGCCTGTGCAGGGTGCAGGAGTGAGTAGGTCTATACTGTGGGCAACAGGGGCTCAATCCTGCTGGGGGCCTCTGGGAGAGTTGGTAGAACAGGTCTCGGTTGTACCTTTCAAGGGCGAGGAAGCTGGCATATTAGCCAACACCCATTCATTATTGGTTGAGGGCTGCTCCTGGG
The DNA here is from genome assembly GCF_049350105.2 of Macaca mulatta. Lineage (NCBI taxonomy): Eukaryota > Metazoa > Chordata > Mammalia > Primates > Cercopithecidae > Macaca > Macaca mulatta. The sequence goes on along the minus strand of NC_133425.1, from coordinate 6,293,496 downwards.
GGTTGACTCCCTGGCAGTGCCAGCCTGCCCTACCCAGAGACCGAGCGTGCCCTGGCAACCACAGGGAGCTATGGGAAAGTTGCAGCATCTTGCAACATGAAGTCTTCCATGGTAATGAGAGTGCCCAGGGAGGTGGCCACTTCTGCCTTCCGCTCCGTGTCCTCTCTAAGGTCTGCAGTCCAAAATCTAAATGCCTGAGCCCCAAAATGTGCCTCTCCTATAATAGTACAAGTGTCACACGTTTGGGGTTGCCGGAGACCCCAAAACCCAGGAGTCCTGGCTGTGAGCCTCTAGCGTGTTGCTTTCAGGGTAGTAACTGTCCCCCATTCTCCATCCAGGTAGTTTGGGTGGCACTGTCTTCTCACCCCAAGTTGCAGGTGGGCCTCAGAGATGGGTCCAGAGTTAGGCACTGGCCCCGGGTGAGCCAGTCAGAGTCCACCCTGGAACTTCTGCTGCAGATGAAAGAAGAAACTCTCTCTGCTGGGACTAACTTCTCAGGTTAGACACAAGGAAGGCACAAGGTGGGCCCAAGGTGGGCCACGAGGAGGAGGAATGGAAACCAACTCTTCTCCAACGTGGAGAAGACCTAATTGGAACCAAGAGATGGAGCGGGTGAGCCGGTGTGGAAAAGGACTAAACTCAGGGTGGGGGAGGAGACATGATTTTAATGCCTGGATCCAGCTGTACCTGAAGTGAGATCATTCTTGGACTTCCCAATTACATGAACCCATAAATTCCCATTTTTTGCTTGAGGCAATTTGTATTGGGTTTTGGGGTCTCCTGCAACCCCAAACGTGTGACACTTGTATTGTTACAGGAGAGGCACATTTGGGGGCTCAGGCATTTAGATTTTGGACTGCAGACCTCGGATAGGACATGGAGCAGGAGGCAGAAGTGTCTGAGATTCCAGTACCTACCTATGGTGGTGGTGGGGACACAAATATACAAGAGCTAAAGTCATCAAGCTGCAGGCGAGCTGGCTGGGGATGCATAAGCTCCAATCCTGGCAGTGCAAGGGTCTCCCCTGCTCCGATCCCAGCAACGCGAGGGTCCCCTCCCCCACAGACAGTAGTGACTCAAGACCCCCAGGCACAGGCCCGGGAGTCTTGGACTGCAGACTGAAGACTCTGCAGCCCAACTGGGAACCCTGAGAGTTCCACGCGCTGGGCCGTCGCCATGGTGACACGTCTCAGCTGCTGGGGTGCTCTGCACAGAACTTTAGTGTTCAGAAAGACCCCAGAAAGGTCCTCGTCCTGCTGTCAGTGGGTGGGCTTTCAAAGACTCTTTGGGGTCCCACAGCGAACGCCATTCGTGTGTGTGTCCTGAGTTTTCACGGGATTGTCCGAGGAGTCTGTGTCTGAAAAATCAAATTCTGGCTCAGAGGTTTCAAATTGTGCTTTTTGCCAGCTTGGGCAACATGGCCCCGCCGCTACAAAAATATAAAAATTAGGCACGGCGGCGCGCACCTGTGGTTCCAGCTACTTGAGGCTGAGGTGGGAGGGTTGCTTGAGCCCAGGAGGTTGAGGCTACAGTGAACCATGATCGCGCCACCGCACTCCAACCTGGGTGACAGAGTGAGACCCTGTCTCAAAAAAAAAATGTGATTTTTGGGAACCCGTATGCCTCCAAAATGCCTTGTGGGGGGCTGAGCACCAAGGGAGGCAGGGAAGTGAACGGGAGAAGTTGGCAGCCACAGCCTCTGACATCCCTGAAGGCCCTGACTCCCCTCCTCCCAGGCCCTGCCCCAGCTCCCACGGCAGCTGCTTGCATCCAGCCTGGCTCCGCAGAGGTCCCAGGGATCTGTGACCTGATCCCTGAAGAACTGCTCCCAGAGGCAGCCTCTGGGCCACAGGGAGCCAGGGGCATGTTTGGCCTGCTCTGGGTCCAGGCCCCAGGAGGTCTCCAGGGAAGCGCTGTGGCTGAGACAGGCGTCAGCAGGGCCCCGCAGCTCAGGCCTGATCCCAGCTCCCGCCTACCCTCCGGAGTTCCGTCTTCCCCCACAGGGCTGTTCTTTCTCACCCGCCGCACCCACGAGTCAGCTGGCTGTTCCTTTGAAACCCGCCACCCACAGTTCCAGAGAAATCCACGGAAGAGTCACCGCCAATGAACACACGCAAGTGCGAGCTGCCTCCTCTCCCCTGATGAGCTGTGCTGGGCAGGGCTGGGGAGCAGAAGCTGGGTGGACAGATGACCCTCGTGCCATCACACAAAACACCACACCTGCTCTGCTCTCACAAGTGACAACCCCACCCACCAGCTCCAAAACGAGGAAGGCTTTTCAGAGTCCCAGGATCTGTGTGGCAGCCAGCTCCACTCTCCGTGCCCCGAGAGAGCTCACGGGAAGGACAGGTGGCACCCTGGACAGGGCCCATCACACCCTTCTGACGTCAGGACTGTGGCTGTCTTGGGATGCAGCTCTCCAGGACACCAGGTCTGGCACTTTGGTAAAACCCCAGGGGGAGGGCAGAGCAGCCCAGGAGAGATGGATGCCAGGGCCCTCACTTTCACCTGGGTACCTGGCCGGTAAAATTCCAGCAGTGCTGGGTGGGCCCCAGAGATTTTCACATCTGTTTAATGCAGATATAACTGTGTATCTGGTTATCTATTGTATGCATACATAGTAAGTTGAGTCGCATGCCCCAAAATTCACGTCCATCTAGAACCTTAAAATGTGACCTCGCTTGGAAATAGGAAATCAGAGCCTTTGCAGGTGTAATTAGTTAAGGATCTCAAGATGTTACACTGGACTTAGGATGGGTCCTAAATCCAATGACTGGTGTCCCTACAAGAAGAGGAAACACAGAGAGAGAGGAAGGCCATATGATGATGGAGGCAGAGACTGGAGTGATGCGGCCACAAGCCACGAGGTGCCACTAGACACTGGAAGAGGCCAGGAAGGGTCCTCCCCTACAGGCTTCAGAGGGAGCAGGGCCCTGCCTCCACGTTGATTCTGGACTTGCAGCCTCCAGAACATTCCTGTTGTTTTAAGCTAAGAAGCGTGTGATAATTTGTCACAGCGACCCTAGGAAACTGATACAGTGTATTTCTGCTTTATATATAAAAATTGATAAAAATTGTAATCCTCCTTCACATCGCCCAGTAACCAATCTTGAGATCCTTAACTAATTACATCTGCAAAAACCTTATTTCCAAATGAGGTCACATTCTAAGGTTCTGGGTGGACGTGAATTTGGGGACATGCTATCCAATCCATTACATATGCATACAATATGTATAATACGCAGTTATACCTGTATTAAACAGATATGCAGCCCCTTGGGGGTGATGTCACTCCTGTTTCAAATGCCGTAAAGCAAGGGTGTCCAATCTTTTGGCTTCCCTGGGCCACATTGGAACAAGAAGAATTGTCTTGGGCCACACATAAAATACACTAATGATAGCTGATGAGCTGAAAAGACAAAGAAACACACACACACAAACACTGAACATTTCAAGAAAGTTTACGAACTTGTGTTGGGGTACATTCAAAGCAGTCTGGGGCCGCATGCAGCCCGCAGGCCACAGGCTGAACAAGCTCGCTCTGAAGTCTTTTAAACAACAGCTGGAAAATTCTTGAACGAGCCCAGGGGAAATCTCCAGGGTTTCAGGAAGCTGACGATGCAAGCTTATCCAAATGGAAAACGTTTAACGCTGCGGGTTGGAGCAAATGATCAGGCAAACAAAAAAAGCCATCGTGTTGCACTGGCTCAAAGAGACTTTGTTGAAAAGAATTACACTATTCTCAGTGAACGATTAATTTTACAGTGGGGAGGGGGAATTCCAGAGAGTGCAGAGCAGAAAAAAGGAATCTCAAACTCTCCATTTGCAACCTCTGGAAAAAACATTTTCTCACTGCCAAGGGAAATACCACTCAGAATACACTCCTTCAGATGAGTGGATTTACCCAGAAAACACAAGCAGATTCTTTCTTTTCTTTTTTTCTTTTTTTTGAGACAGGGTCTTGCTTTGTCACCCAGGATGGAGTACAGTGGTGGGATCATGGCTCACTCCAGCCTTGACCTCCAAGCAATCCTTCTGCCTCAGCCTCCTAAGCAGCTGAGACGATAGGTGCGCACCACCACACCTGGCTCATTTTTTAATTTTTCGTAGAGACAGGGTCTCACTATGTTGCCCAGGCTGGTCTTGAACTCCTGCACTCAAGCGATCTGCCGGCCTCCGCCCCCCAAAGTGCTGGGATTATAGACACGAGCCACCGCGCCCAGCCCACACAAGTGGTTTCTAAAAGAAAAAGACTGCACACCCAACTCAGAGGGCAATAGTTCTTGACATCTACTTTTCTCTGGGTGCAATCATGAAAAACAGTGATAGGTAACCTCAGGAAGAAAACTGGAGTCTTTGGACGAGAAGCATTAAGTAATCAGAATGACCACTGACATCAATGGAGCGCTTTCAGTGTTCTGGGAGCTGTGCTAAAAGCTTTACAGCTACTCCCTCATTTCTTCCCACTACAACCTATTGAGGTAGGCACTGCTATCCTCACTTTACAGATGAGGAAACTGAGGCACAGAGAGGTTAAGTCACCTGGTCAAGGTTACACAGCTAGTGAAAGGAAGGCTGGGGTTTGAGTCCTGGCCTAAATTCAAGACCCAGGTGCCCAAACACCAACAGTCATGCTGTCTGCGGGTTGCTTCTGTCCTGGTCACAATGGATTAATAAACTAACGATGTAAGAAGCCCAAGCCAAGGCACTTCCAGCCTTTGGCTCAGGGGAAATTCAAAAGCCAAAAGCTTGGCAATCCCTTCCTTGGATTATGTTTAATTCCAGGCCTCCCAAAGGCAAGAAGAATGACCTTGATGATGCTTGAAGGTGGGTCCCCGAGACCTCCACATGGGAGGAGCGCCGGCCGTAGCAGATGCCACCATAGATACCTGCTGGTTCTGTAGTCCAGCTTCTCTTGTCCATTGGGAGACTGGCCCTCCGAAATCCTGCTGCTGCTTCTGGAGGGAATGTCAATCACAGGACCCTAGTTCCTCGCCAGTGTGGCCCACAGGAATGAGCATGTGACTCAAGCTGGGCCAATCAGAGCCTTCCATGAGATTTGAGATGGAAAAGCATCCCTTAAAGAGTGTGAATCCTGAAGTTATAGGCTCCGGGCTGCTGGCAGCCATCTTTCCCGCCAGATGGAAGAAAGAATGAGGTCAGCATGCAAAGAGATGCAGAGTCAAGAGGCCTGGGTGCAGTTGAGAGGCCTGAAGACATTAAGCTCCTGGATCCAGCCATACCTGAAGCAGCAGCCACCTTCAGCCGTCCCCAATACAGGACCCAGGGAATTTGCTTTGTTGCTTAAGCCAGTTTGGGTTGGTTTTTCCCTGGGGAGAGAGCTCTCTCAAGGCAGAACTGAAAGGGCCTGAGGTTCCTCACCCCCACTGTTAAGGGTGGACAGCTGATGGCACACACCCCCTGCCTCTGGAACAGGCAGCTCCAGCTTCCTCCAGTAAAAGTCTTCTGCGTCCTTCTCTGGGGCTACACAATAAATGTATGAAGACTGCCAGGGCAGCTTATCCCAGCATACTTGTAGGATAACATCTAGTTTTTAAGAGAAAAGCTGGAAATTCACTTAAAGACAGTTGAAAATATTGCAAGTTGCTCTCAGCAATAAATGCCCAGTGACATGGGAGCCATTAGTTTTGAGAACGTCTCCTTCCAATCAGTCTGTCTCTTATGCACACATGTGCACACACACCTTGACGCAGGGTGCAAAGCAATCTATTTTGTTCAGATACCTGAGAAGCAGACAGAGAGCCAACAGGAAGGTGGGCGAGGCTGTCTCCCAGCAGGAAGAAGGATGTGTCTGAAAAGATGACCGTTTCTCTCTGCCCTGGGTTTGGGGTTGAGGCTGGCATGGAGATAAGTCTCCTGGCCCTGCATGCTGAGCCTGCATAAAGATGATTCCTGTGGCCACAGAACCACCCCTTGGCTCAGTTACTCCGTCACAGATGAGCCCCAACTCTAAGCAAGGCCAGGAGACAAGGGTACCAGCCACTGCTGACAGAGCCATGTCAGTGAGGCTCCTGTCACGCAGGTCATGAGGATGTGTAATGTGCGCTGGGTGCAAGTTAATGGGGTAGGGACTAGAGCGGCCCGCTCCAGGGGCGCAGAGGTGTTGCCTTCATCCAACAATAGTGACCCTATTCTGCCAGTGCTCCCAAATGCCTAAGGGAAGCCAGAAATCCTGATTTTGATGTGAAATGCCCCAATTTTTAAGCCATTCTAAAGGCAAAAAAGAACACTAAAAGCAGGCCAGATCAGGCTTCAAGTTGGTGACCCCTGACTGGCTGCCTTTTGGGGAGCCCAGGAAAGGAAAGGAGAAATGTCCTCAGGCCCCAAGGAGACCCAAGATGCTCTGTGTAGTAAAACTAGGGAAAGTCATGTCAATATTGAACCTAGTTCCAGAGTCACATCTGCCCCAGAGCAGATGCAACAGCCTCCACTCCCAGGGAGAGTCAGGACTCTGTGTTGAGACCCTGGATCTAGCCTTACCTGAAGCAAGCCCTCCTAGACTGGCCAGTTCTATGCACCCATGAATGGTCACCCTTTTGTGTTTAAGCACCTGGGCATGGGTCTCTGTGGCTTACAACCAAAAACAGTCATAATTAAACAGTTCCCTAGGAGAGAAAGGCATGTCAGTGGGGTATCCAGACAGCCTCAGTCACCCCATCGCTGTCTGGAACTTAGCAGAAACCCAGGGTTCTCCCACCCTCTCCAATCAGGGATGGTCAGGGTTAGGCCATGCTGGCCACGTGCAGGGGACATGGATTTTCAGTTCAGGATGTGCTGTTCCCCACAAAGAGCAGTGCCTGTAACTCACTGAACTGCTCACCAAGCACATCTTAATAGTGCATAACAGAACGTTATGCAACCAGATGCCAAAGGTGAACACCCTACATTTCTGCCTCCCCAGCATCCTTCCCCCGTCTTCTTAGGGGGAACCCCAATACTCCTTGAGGCACCCATTAGCCCTTTTCAGAGCAGGAGGTTGGTTCCAGAGATGTGCATGTGATCCAGGCTGGCCAATCACTGCACCTCACTGCAACCCTGGATCACAGTGATTGGTCCAGATTGGGCATGACCCTGCTGGCCAATCAGCATTCCCCAGTGTCCCTGGCAACTGTGATTGGTTCAGGAAGTGATCTGGGAACCGCCCCCCCTTCCAGGCTAAGACTTAACTCTGGGAAGTGGGCTGGAGCCTTTGGTAGGAAGAGGATCCCTTATGCAGGCGAGCTGCGGGGAGGAGAAGGGCACCTAATAGCAATGGTCCCCTGCATGGCAAAAGCAGAGCAAGAGGTGGACAGAGGGGAGATGGGCCTGGCTGACATCGCTAAGCCTGGATGTCCCAAAGGTGTGGTATGGTAGACATAGACACCCTGGCGTTGGCTTGGTCTTCCTTCTGCGAAGCCAGAAGGAGATGGTTCTGTCCTTGCAACTTCAAGAGCCCTGACACCACACACGGGCCAGGCCTGGATCCTTGCCATCTACTCCAGACACCCCAATTTGGGCAGCATCTAGGCCTGGGGCTCTAGCCCACGTGGTTCCAGGCCCTGCAGTTAGCTGGCTTTTCATTCTGGACACTGGAGGTGAGCGGGCGGCCCTGAAACACTGGGCCTGGCTATCTGGAGACCAGGGAGCTGCTATGAGACTGGCCGGAGGAGGAGGACGAGGTGGCTGCGCTGAGCTGGGAGAAGCCGCTGGTGCAGGATTCCAGGCTGGACATGGAGCCTCTGGGGAGGAAGAGTGTGGCACACGTTACCCTCTTGCAGTAACAAGGCCCTTGGGCTGACATACAGCAGTGGAAGAGCTGTTGATGCTGCAAAATCAGGCCCCAGGGCCCTAGGCCAATGCAGAAGGAAAAGCAAGTGACACCATGAAGAGAAAAGTGCTACCCAATTCCCCACACCCCCATCTCCCCAGACGGAGCCCAGCCTGCCACAGACCCATCACGGGCTCCCCTGGCCTGAGGCCCTTGCATGGCCCTAAGGCCGCCACGGCCTGGGGAGTCCCTGGCCCTGTCTCCCATCTCACTCCCTCCTTGCTCTTTGCACTCAAACTCCACAGTCCTCCTCCTAGCTCTTGCAGTGGCCTTCGTGTGCGCTGAGCCTGAGGCAGAAGCCCCTTCTCTCCTCCCCGAGCTGTCTGGTTAACTCCTACTCCAAACCTCAGGGCAGTGCCATCCTTGAGAACTTTCGTTTCTTGTATAGAGTCGGGGCTGTCACTATGCTGCCCAGGCCTGGTTTCGAACTCCTGGGCTCAAGCGATCCTTGGGCCTCGGCCTCCCAAAGCACTTGGATTACAGGCATGAAGCACCATGTCCAGCCTCCAAGAACTTTCTGCAATGAATGTGCTCTACATCTGCACAGTCCAACACACCAACCACTGGCCACATGGGCTGCTGGTCACCTGAAATGTGGCCCATGCGACTGAGGCACTAAATTGTTCCTTTTATTTCATTCTGCTTGCTAAGTTAAATTGCTGCAGGTGGCTAGCAGCGACCGGATGGGACAGTGCAGCTTTAGGGCCTTGCTTCTCAAAGCATGGTCTGGGAACTGGCAGCACCAGCAGTGCCCGGTGCTTGTTAGAGATGCAGAACTTTGCCAGGTACCATGGCTCATGCCTGTCATCCCAGCACGTTGAGAGGCTGAGGAGGGGGGATTGCTTGAGGCCAGGAGTTTGAGACCAGCCTGGGCAACATAGCGAGACCCCGTCTCTACAAAAAATTTTAAAATTGGCTGGGTGCAGTGACTCATGCCTGTAATCCCAGCACTTTAGGAGGCCGAAGCGGGCGGATTGCTTGAGGCCAGGAGTTCGAGACGAGCCTGGCTAACATGGTGAAACTGGTCTCCACTAAAAATATACATATTAGCTGGGCGTAGTGGTACGCACCTGTAATCCCAGCTACTCAGGAGGCTGAGGCATGAGAATTGCTTGAACCTAGGAGGTAGAGGCTGCAGTGAGTAGAGATCGTGCCACTGTACTCCAGCCTGGGTGACAGAGTGAAACTCTGTCTCAAACAAACAACAACAACAACAAAATAGCCAGGCATGGTAGTACACGCCTATAGTCCCAGCTACTTGGGAAGCTGAGGTTGGAGGATTGCTTGAGCCCAGGAGTTCAAGGCTACAGTAAGCTAGGATTGCACCGCTGCACTCCAGCCTGGGTAACAGAGTGAGACTCTGTGTCTAAAAATAAATAAATAAAAAGACCCCCTGGTGACTTGTGTGACCACCACACCACTTAGATCTCACTCCAGTGTCATGTTCCATACTCCTTCCCCCACTCCCTCTCCCAACCCTAGGCCAGGCCCCTATCCTGTGCTAAGGCTCTAGGTTATATCCCTGAGCACCTCCTGGCTGGACGGCTGATATGGTTTGGCTCTATGGCCCACCCAAATCTCATCTCAAATTGTAATCCCCACGTGTTGAGGGAGGGACCTGGTGGGAGGTGATTGCTTGGTGGGAGGAAACTGCATGCCACAGCAGAAATGAAGAAGAAGGTCTGGAGGAGGAGCAGGCAGTTTCTTCAAGGTTTTGCATCTTATAAAAGCGCATATGATTTTGCACGGGGGGAAACAGCAGTTTCCCCCATGCTGTTCTCGCGATAGTGAATGAGTTCTCATGAGGTCTGATGGTGTAAAAGTGTGCGGCTTCCTTTGCTCTCTTCTCTCCTGCCCCTTTGCCTTCCGCCATGATTATAAGTTTCCTGAGGCTTCCCCAGTCATATGGAACTGTGAGTCAATTAAACCTCCTTTCTTTATAAATTACCCAGTCTCAGTAGTTCTCTCTTTTTTTCTCTCTCTCTCACTTTTTCGAGACAGAGTCTCGCTCTGTGGCCAAGGCTGGAGTGCAGTGGCACGATCTCAGCTCACTGCAATCTCCACCTCCCAGGTTCAAGGCATTCTCCTGCCTCAGCCTCCCGAGTAGCTGGGATTACAGGTATGCACCACCACACCTGGCTAATTTTTGTATTTTTAGTAGAGACGGGGTTTCACCATGTTGGCCAGGCTAGTCTAGAACTCCTGACCTCAGGTGATCTGCCCACCTCGGCCTCCCAAAGTGCTAGGATTACAGACATGAGCCAGCACACCCGGCCTCAGGTAGTTCTTTATAGCAGTGTGGAAACAGACTAATACAGTGACCTTGGCCATGGCATCCATCGCTGACCATAGTTACACTTGGGTGTGAGCATTTGGTTTCTGCTTCATGATGGCAGACCCTATCTGTCTGGTCTGCCCACGATCGAAGCCGCCACCTGCCCCCTGAGGGTGACCAGGAAACGGCCTTTGAACTGATTTTCTTATGAGGCTACAGGAGGACAGGGCAGTAAGGTCCTCTCATGGTGACCACCCTAGACAGGTTGGTGTGCAGTGTCTGGTCCAGCCCACCCCTCTGGCCTCCACATGCCCGGCTTCAGAATCAGCCCTCCCAGAGACAGACCTCCAATGCCTGCGTCTATTCTTCTGTGTCCCCCAGGGCCTCAGCCTCTCGCCTCACACTGAGGATCGATGGCCGAAACATGATCACAAAGAGTGAATCACCAGCCCCCCGACAAGCTATGGGACCCCTCCTTGGATAAAGACTCTGGCCCAGTGTTCCTCACTCTGGGCTGCCCATGCCCCTGGGATCCTTGGAGCTCCACCTGGAATTTGGGGTCTAGACTCAGCACCCTCCTGGTACCTCAATTTTACCCCTACAGTAAAGAATTTAAAGCATTATTCTTGGATGAAAACTAATGCAGATCCATCAAGAAGCAGGGTGCAAAATCATACGTGCTTTTATAAAATGCAAAACCTTGAAGAAACTGCCTGCTCCGCCTCCAGACCTTTTACTTCATTTCTGCTGTGGCATCCATACCGCACGCCCAGGTGACAGGCAGCTTCCCCCAGCCATCTCATTCTCATGATACACCCACAAGACTGGGGCTCAAGTGGTTCCCATTTAAGGGATGAAGCACCTGAGGCTCAGGAAGGTAAAGTGATTTGCCCGAGGTCACACAGCAACCAGGAAGTGCTGGAGGTCTTAACCATTACACTTCCCTGTCTCTCTGAAAGCAACAACTTGGGGAGGGTTGTCTAAAGGCACTCTTTTAGAATATTCTAAAATATTCCCATGGAATTCTAGGAGTGAGGGGAGGCCCACATGAGAGGGTTTCAGGCTCCCCTTCTCCTCCCCTCCAGGTGCTCCAAAAAGTTGAGCTTCTGCCCAGGGTTTCATCGGAAGGAAAAGCCCTGCTTCAGAAGTGGAGTCAGAGACACAGAGCTGGGCCCTCCTCATACCCTAGTGAGGGAACTCCAGCCATGCCCATGCTGGGGCCCCACCCCCGGAGAAGCTGACCCAGCGGAGAGACAAGAGCCCAGGCATCTGCGCTGTTCCTCAGCCCCAGGGCCCTTCCTGCCCAGGCCTCCGCTCCCGAGCCCTCCTACCTGAAGTCCTCAGAGGCGAGCACCTCATAGTAGTAGAGAAGTTTGCACTTGGGGCCAGGGCTGTGCAGAGCCGTCAGGACGTCGTCCACGCCCGGGAGGCTGCAGGCCACACTGCCGGGGGGGCTGTGCATTTGCCACTGGAGCAGGTAGACGCCGGGCCACCGGGTCACATGGGAGCCCTGAAACACAGCAGCCCCGCCCTGAGGCCCTGGGTCCTCCTGAGGACAGGTCGAGGGGGCTGAGCCGTCGTGGGCTTCTCATCACCAGGCTTGGAAATTGGGGCTCTTCTCCCTCTGTCCCTTTCTCCCGTCCACCAGCAAATCCTCCTGTCAGGGCCTCTGGAAGCCGTCCTTGCTATTACCCCCGTATCCCTGGGACCAGAGCCTCCCTCTTAATCTGGGAAGGAGCTGATGCCTGGGCGGGTGGTGCAACTTCAGGACAACAGAGGTGCTTAAACACCTGGATTTTATGGGTTTTTGCTCTGCTGAGCGGGATTTGCAAACCAAGGGGATTAGGAGAGGGATTTGGGCCAGGAGCTCACAGGCACTTAGAGAGAATCTGTGGAGGGGTCAGGGAGAGTGAGAAAGGGAAGTGTCTGTTTTTACAAGAAGAGCCATTGTGGGTTGCTCTGGGTTGAGAAGTTCAGTGGGACCCAGGGGTGGCCGTGAAGGACATGCAGGACGGCCCTCCACCCTCTCCCCACTGGGAACTTTAGTGACATCTGCAGCGTCTGCCAGTGTTCATGGAGCTGGTGCTGCATGTGCATGTGTCATTTGGGGAGTCAGAGTGACGTTCCACCTGCAATACTGGCCTCCTGGAGAATGTGGGGTCAACAGGGACAGCCCATATTCCGGTTACACATCCAAGTTCTGTTCCAAGACTATAGTTTCTTTTTTTTTTTTTTTTTTTCCTGAGATGGAGTTTCACTCTGTCACCCAGGCTGGAGTGTGATGGCACAATCTCAGCTCACTGCAACATCCACCTTCCGGGTTCAAGCGATTCTCCTGCCTTAGCCTCCCGAGTAACTGGGATTACAGGCACATGCCACCATGCCTGGCTATTTTTTTTGTTTGTTTGTATTTTTAGTAGAGACAGGGTTTCACCATGTTGGCCAGGCTGGTCTCGAACTCCTTACTTCAGTTGATCCACCTGCCTCGGCCTCCCAGAGTGCTGGGATTACAGGCGTGAGCCACTGCGCCCTGCCCAAGACCTACAGTTTATTTTGTATCAGTTCTGAAACCACAGTGTGCATCAAAAATCTTGACTACTGACCTCAGAACCTTAGCACCTCCCCTTCCATCCAAACTAACTTCTAGCCCCTCCTCAGCACTCATGCTGCCCGCGTGTCCACCTGCCTTCTCCCTGCGGCTTCAATTTTGTTCTTTCTATTCCTTCCACCTGGAACATCATCCCCTCTCAACCCCTCCCAGATCCAGCCACAACTCAAGGTCTTCGTCCACACTGAAGCCACTTGAATGCATGCAGGCAACCTAGACTTCAAATTTCAACATGCTCATCCTTCCCCCTGCACGAGTTAATGCAGTGGGTTGAACAGTGTACCCCCAAAATTCATGTCCAACCAGAACCTCAGAATATTATCTTATTTGGAAATAGGGTCTTTATGGTTAAGGATTTAGGGTGTGGCCAGCCATGGTGGTTCACACCTCTAATCCCAGCACTTTGGGAGGCTGCTTGAGCTCAGGCATTCAAGACCAGCCTGGGCAACATAGCAAGACCCCGTCTCTACTAAAAATACAAAACTTAGCTGGGCATGGTGGCGGGCACTTATAGTTCCAGCAACTCAGGAGGCTGAGATGGGAGGATCACTTGAGCCCAGGAGATGGAGGCTGTGGTGAGCTGTGATCACATCACTGCACTCCCAGCCCCACAACAGTGTCCTGATCATGGATAGAGTGAGACCCTGTCTCAACCAAAAAAAAAACAAAACAAAACAAAAAACAAGAACCGGATTTAGGGTGGGGCCTAAATGCGATGGCTAGTGTCCTTGCAGCAGAGAAGGGAGTTTTGAGACTCAGAAGAGAGACAGACAGAGAAGAAACCCCTTTAAGGACAGAGGCAGAGATTGGGGTGATGCATCTACCCGCCAATGACACCCAGGATTGCCAGGGGCCACCTAAGGCTAGGACAGAGGCGTAGAATGAACCCCTTCCTAGAGCCTTCAGAGGGAACGTGGCCCTGCCAACACCTTGGTTTTGGACTTGTGACCTCCCGAACTGCGAGACAATAAATTGTTGTTGTTTTCGGCCATGTAGTTTGTGGTAACTCATTACTGCAACCCCAAGAAACAAATACAGTTAGATCCTGTTAGAAGTCCCGTTTCTCAGATGGGGAAAACTGAGGTTCCAGACCCTGTGCTCCTCCCCAAGACACCAGCCACCTCTCAGCAGAGCACCCTGTGCTTTCTCGATTTTGCACCAGCTGCCGTTGGGCAGGTGAGCACTTCATTACGTGAGACCCTGTGTGTCTTTCCTCTGCCCTGTCCTGCAGGGTTCCTGAGGCTGGGGACCAGCAGCCCAGTTTGTCCTCCGCTGTATCCCCAGAAGCCTGGCACGTGGTGGACGCTCAGTGCTGCTTGGCGAGCGAATGAGCGGTCCAGAGAATGCAAACCTGGATGCTCTCCCCTTCCCGGCAGACGAGGGGCGCCTCCACACGACTGTAATCCCTGCCCAGGACCCAGCCTTTGTCGATCAGCTGCCCACTGGCCCTGGTCCCTGGCTCCCGGGCGCCCGGCCTGGGCACCTTCTTGGCATGGTACAGGCTGAACACCACGTCCCCTCGCAGAATGTCGAAGTCCCAGGTGATGACCGACTCCCCTTCCAGAATCTCCATGGCCACCTGCGTGGAGACAGGCGAGGTCTGAGTCACAGCCGAGACAGGAGAGCTGGGGTTGGGAAGACGGTGGCAGGAGGGACTGTGGGTGCCCCCTGGGGTCTCCTTTCCCAGGCCACATGCTCGTTCCTTACAGGAATGCCCTCCTCTCCTTAGTTTTCTCCTGAGACCTCACCTGCAACAGATCACTGGCATAAGAATCCTCATCTCTGCCAGGTTTGGTGGCTCACACCTGTAATCCCAACACTCTGGGAGGCCAAGGCAGGTGGATCACTTGAAGTCAGGGGTTCGAGACCAGCCTGGCCAACATGGTGAAACCCCATCTCTACTAAAAATACAAAAAAAACCACACAAAACAAAAAACAGCCAGGCGTGCTGGCTGGCTCCTATAATCCCAGCTACTCGGGAGACTGAGGCAGGAGAATCACTTGAACCTGGGAGGAGAGAGAGAGAGGCCAGGTGCCATGGCTCCCACCTATAATCCCAGCACTTTGGGAGGCCAAGGCCATCGGATCACCTGAGGTCAAGAGTTCAAGACCAGCCTGGTCAACATGGTGAAACCCTGTCTCTACTAAAAATACAAAAATTAGCTGGACACAGTGGCATGTGCCTGTAATTCCAGCTACTTGGGAAGCTGAGGCAGGAGAATCGCTTGAACCCGGGAGGCGGAGGTTGCAGTGAGCTGAGATCGTGCCACTGCACTCCAGCCTGGACAACAGACTGAGACTCTATCTCAAAAAAAAAATAAAGAATCCTCATCTCAAGCTGTTTTGGGGTCACCTGACCTAAGATGACAGACCCCCAGCCCAGTGGGCCCTCCACGGCCAGGCCCAGGCACCTCATGGGGGGCTCCGCGGAGCACACTGGCTGAATGGTAGGTCTCGCTCCACTGCCACAGCTGGTCCGCGTGCTCCTGCTCCTCTTCCGTCATATAGAGGGACTTGGGGACCAGCCCTCCCTCAGGGACATTACACTGTAGGCCAGAGATAAAGGGCAGCGGGTCAGGGCCAGTCGAGGTCTGGCTGGCCTGACCCACAGGAGGGTGCTGCGTGACCCCCGAAGCCGTTCATAACAGCAACCTCTTACTGAGTAGGCTGTGGGCTTCCATGACCCCATTTAATCCCCAGGTCCACCCGTGCAGTGGAGACTATTATTCTTCCCGTTTCACAGAGGAAGGAATGGAGGCGTGGGCAAGTCACAGCAGAAAGTGAGTGTGCCAGGGCACAAACCCACGTTCGTCACAGCCCCATGCTCATGTCCCTTTACCCTGTGCTGGACTGACAGCCAGGTTGGGGGCCTCTCCACACCGCAGCCCATAGCAGCTGCCTCTCCCCCTCAGAAGCGGGGGTGGAGCAGTCACTGCACTGAAATCGACAGATTTCCCCAAACCAAAGGCCCCCTGGATGGGCAGGCCTTGGCAGACCCACCTGCCACCACCAAACAATGATTCCCCCCACCCCGTTTCACTTGTAGAAACACTGGGATTAGCAAAGCAAGGCCACCGTTCAGTGTCCTTCCACAAGCCACTCTCAGCTCTGGAGAACCGTTTGCTAAAAATAAGTCGTGTGTGCCACGTACCACAAATGGAGAGAACAGGCAAGCCTGGAAAAATTCCTAGGAAAAGACTTTTTTAAAATCCAGCAATGATGCAAGTTCACTGTCTGGTATTTCTGTTAGAAACAAAGAGGGCCCAGGCCACTGGGGGCCATGTGAGATGACAGGGTTGTGACCTAGGGTCACCTCAGCCTGTCATTTCATCCCCAGGGGAGGCAATAAAGGGGCCTGGACACTGCCTCCCTTGAAGGGGGATCCTGATGGTCTCAGGCTGTGTGACTGTGCGTTGCAGACTAGCCACAGCGCCACGGTCCAGAGCTGCAGAGACATTGGAGTCACCTCCCCTGCAGTGAGTGAGCAGGTAAAGTTGTTGCTGCTTGGCAATGTCTTTGATGGGAATACAGAATGGGTCAGCCTTTGACTGGCCCAGTCTTTAGGCTTCCAGAAACTTCTATCTCACTCACTATGTTTGGAGGACCCAAAGGAAGGCCCAACCTCAAAACAGCACCACCTCTCTTTGAAGCAGCTTCTAAAGCAAGCCCTGTGGCTGCTGAGAGCCAGCAAGACCCTCCCCAGGCAGAGTGCACGTGCCGCACCCAGCCCGCTCCACCTCCCAGCCCCGCTCCACCTCCCAGCCCCGCTCCACCTCCCAGCCCCGCTCCACCTCCCAGCCCCACTCCAGGAATCCCAGCCTCCCAGCCCCGCTCCACCTCCCAGCCCCACTCCACCTCCCAGCCCCACTCCAGGAATCCCAGCCTCCCAGCCCCGCTCCACCTCCCAGCCCCGCTCCACCTCCCAGCCCCGCTCCACCTCCCAGCCCCGCTCCACCTCCCAGCCCCGCTCCACCTCCCAGCCCGGCTCCACCTCCCAGCCTCGCTCCACCTCCCAGCCCCGCTCCACCTCCCAGCCCCGCTCCAGGACTCCCAGCCTCCCAGCCAGCCGCGCCACCTCCTCGAGCCCAGCTCTGGCTGCGGACGCGGAAGCCTCACCACGCTCTCTCCCCCAAGGAAGTCAGGGATGACTTCTCTATCCAGATAGTCCACAAGGCCTCCGGGTCCCTGGTAGTTGCTGCCACTGTAGATGAGGAACTTCCGCCGGGTGTTCTCGTTGATGAAGGGGCTGATCTGAAACCAGGATATACGGCAAGATGGATATATTTTTTTACTGAGATATAATTCATACAACATAGAATTAATCATTGTAAAGCGCCCAGTTCAGCAGCTTTCAGTGCACTCACTACATTGTACAGCCAGCACCTCTACCTGTTTATCACCCCAGAGGGAAACTCCACTCCCACCCCACAGTCACTTCCCATCTCCCCTCCCCCAGCCCGGAGCAACCACCCATCTACGCTCTGTTTCTGTGGATTTGCCTATTCTGCGCGTTTTTTGTTTTTGTTTTTGTTTTGGAGACAGAGTCTCGCTCCGTCGCCCAGGCGGGAGTGCAATGGCGCGATCTTGGCTCACTGCAACCTCCGCCTCCCAGGTTCAAGCGATTCTCCTGCCTCAGTCTCCTGAGTACCTGGGATTACAGGCTCCCACCACCACGCCTGGCTAATTTTTGTATTTTGATTTTGTACTTTTGTATTTTCACCATGTTGGCCAGGCTGGTCTCAAACTCCTGAACTCAGGTGATCTGCCCACCTCAGCCTCCCAAAGTACTAGGATTACAGGTGTGAGCCACCGTGCCCGTGCCTATTCTGTACATTTCATATAAAGGAGATCACACAGTACATGGACTTCCCCGTCTGGCCCCTTTCACTGAGCATCATGTTTTCAAGGTCCCTCTGTGTTAGAGCATGGATCAGTGCTTCCTTCTTTTCTTTTTTTTTTTTCTTTTTGAGATGGAGTCTC
The DNA here is from genome assembly GCF_049350105.2 of Macaca mulatta. Lineage (NCBI taxonomy): Eukaryota > Metazoa > Chordata > Mammalia > Primates > Cercopithecidae > Macaca > Macaca mulatta. The sequence goes on along the minus strand of NC_133425.1, from coordinate 6,275,805 downwards.
GCTCTATTGCCCAGGTTGGAGTGCAGTGGCATGATCCCGGCTCACTGCAAGCTCCGCCTCCCGAGTTCATGCCATTCTCCTGCCTCAGGCTCCCGAGTAGCTGGGACAACAGGCACCCCCCACCACACCCGTTTTTTTTGTTTTGTTTTGTTTTGTTTTTTTGTATTTTTAGTAGAGACGGGGTTTCACCGTGTCAGTCAGGATAGTCTCGATCTCCTGACCTCGTGATCCGCCCGCCTCGGCCTCCCAAAGTGCTGTGATTACAGGCATGAGCCACCGCACCCGGCCGCTTCCTTCTTATGGATGAATGCTATTCCATTACATGGATGGAACAGTATTCCACAGTTTGTTTATTCCAGCTGGAATCCATTTTAACACTGAGCTCTAAGCCACACGTTGATAAAGAAGGAAGTGGGAGAGAGAGAAGGAAGGAAGGAGCCCTTGGCATGTCAGGAAACAGGCCAGTTCTACAAGGAATGTCGCAAGCAAGAGATGGATGAGGAACCTATAATCCCCCCATGCAGGGTCCTCTCCTGTCCCCAGCCCCATTACCCTCTATGCTGTGCTGGGCCCTCTCCTGTCCCCAGCCCCACTGCCCCCTGTGCTGTGCTGGGCCCCAGGAGGCTGAGGCTGACCCCCTAGTAACTCCCTGCCCCCACCCCCGGCCCAGCTTTCCCCAGGATTCTGCAAGGACATTCCCTCCTCTTGGGGGTGGCCAGGCTTACTACAGTCACTGGTGCTTGGGGTCTCTCCTTCCCCTGCCCACACCTCTACAAGGAACCCCTTCAGGACACCCCTCATTTGAACCATCTGGGTGAGGTCCACATCCAGCCAGGACCCCGGCCAATGCACTCGCATTCCCAAAACCACCCCAAACAGCAGGTGAACTTAATTTTCCCGGAGATTAGGACAATTAGGGAAAAAAAGCTTCAGAAGCAGCTCCTGCCGCCTGGCCTCACCTGAACAGAGCCTTGAAGCACCCACAAAAGCTAGACAACTTCCTGGCCCCTAAATCTGTCCCCCACCCTCCCCTGCTACTGAACCCTCCATGGGTCCCTACTGCCCCAGGACAAGGTCCCATCTTCACCACGGGCCCCTGTACATCTTCCAGCCTCCTCAGGTGCCATCGTCCCTTTCACTCCTCTTTGCTCAGTCACCCTGGACTGTTTCTTCAATTCCTCCAAAACATCAAGCTGCGTCCAGCCTCCTGGCCTTTGCCCACGCTGTGCGGTGGCCGGCTGCACCCTTCTCTTGTGTATGTGTGCACATGCACACGTGCATGCACACGTGTACCCACCGGGTTACAACATAAAGTATATTTCAGGTCAGGCTCAGTGGCTCACACCCATAATACGAACACTTTTTGAGAAGCCAAAGCAAGAGGATCGCTTGAGCCCAGGAATTTGAGACCCACGCTAATAGGCATGGGAGTTCTTTTTGGGGCCACAGAAATGTTCTGAGATTGGCTAGTGGTGACGGTTGCTTAACTCAGTGAATACACTAAAAACCACTAGGGTCTATACTTCAAAAGTGTGACCTTTTTGCTTTGTGAGTTTCATCTCCAAAAAGTTATTAAATGAAATGAAACAGGAAAAGAACAGAGCTGCTCGCAGAGGGGCCCCTTCCCTTCCCTTCCCATCCCATCCCATCCCATCCCATCCCATCCCATCCCATCCCACCCCCGGGAAGGGCCTGGCCCAGGTTCCAGCTCTTACCAGCGTCCAGAGCACGGGGAAGACGCGGGGCGCTCGCACGATGAGCAGCCGACCCAGGGTCTCTGGGTAATTGTCCTCAACCACCTCAATCATCCGCAGCAGGGCCTTCACCCCCGGCCGCCACAGGTGCCGCATGTTGAGTCCCTCCAGGTCCAGCAGGCAGGTCCAGGAGCTGTGCAGAAACGGCCCCAGCTCCACCTGGCTCTGCTGGCTCCCAAGGCCACCAACACCCTCCCCACGGGGGATGAACAGGGAGGCTCTGAGAGTCAGGGCTGTGAGCAGAGGAGGTGCTTCTGCCACAGTAGGGAGCCCATGCGGTGAAGAGAGTCAGAGTGTGGACTTCAGGGCTGAGCGCCCACATTCAAGTCTCACCTCCACCCTTGAGAGCTCTGGGTCAGGGCCACAGACCCACTTCCTCACAGGACAGTGGCAAACGTAGTAACAGTCCCCATCTGAAACAACTGCTGTTAGGATCGAGTGAGATGGTATATACAAAGCTGTCTGCAAGGACGGGCACACCGCATACCCTCAGTTAAAACTGGTTATCACAAGTGGCCATTTAGGCCTAGTGTTCCACTATTGGAACGCTAAGCGTGTGGGAGTTATTTCTATCCTACTGCTCACCAAGGTCTGATGGCAAAAATTCAAAACATTGCAACCTCAGGCATAAATGAGTTAATTGTTGAAAAGATGCTAACTACTGAATAGAGCAGAGGTGCCGAGAGCATGCACTCCACAGTCAGATGGCCAGGGTTCAAATCCCAGTTCTGCCACTTGCTGTGTGAGCTTGGTGGAGTCCTGAACCTCTCTGTGCCTCCGTTTCATTAGTACTCATTCATTAGGAAAATAACTGTTTGACTGCAGTGGCTGGTGCCTGGGAACCTTTCCCTCCCAGATTGTTTCCTTAAACCTGTACATACCTCTCCAAAGCATCCCTTCATGACACCCCCTCATTTGAACCATCTGGGATGAATTATGCTTCCAGCCAGGACACTAATGGATTGATTCCCAGTCCCACCCCAACATACGTGTCCTTAGAAAATCTCTAGAGATAGACCAGGCGCGGTGGCTCACACCTGTAATCCCAGCACTTTGGGAGGCTGAGGCGGGTGGATCACAAGGTCAGGAGATCAAGACCATCCTGGCTAACATGGTGAAACCCTGTCTCTACTAAAAATACAAAAATTAGCCGGGCGTGGTGGTGTGTGCCTGTAGTCCCAGCTACTTGGGAGGCTGAGGCAGGAGAATGGCGTGAACCCGGGAGGTGGAGCTTGCAGTGAGCCGAGATTGTGCCACTGCACTCCAGTCTGGGCGACAGAGGCTCTGTCTCAAAAAAAAGAAAAAAAGAAAGAAAATCTCTGGAGACAAGCCTGGCCAACGTGGTGAAACCCCATCTCTTCTAAAAATACAGAAATTAGCCAGGTGTGGCAGTGGGCGCCTACAATCCCAGCCACTTGGGAGGCTGAGGCATGAGAATCACTTGAACCCGGGAGGTGGAGGTTGGATTGAGCCAAGATTGCACCACTGCACTCCAGCCTGGGTAACAGAATGAGACTCTGTAAAAAAAAAAAAAAAAAAAAAAAAAAAAAAAATCTCCAAACAGCAAAGGAACTTTAATTTTCACAAAGATCTGGATACTGGGGGCTGAAAAGCTGGAACAGCAGGTCTTGCCCGCCCGTGTCTCACAGGGCTGTTTAGGAGGAGGAACTAAATCAAGGTGCTTAGAAGGGCACCTGCTACATAGCAAGTGCAAGATCCATGTTCGCATTATTTTTAAACCATTATTATTTTTGAGAATCAATTTTTAAAAGCCTCTTTACAGGCCGGGAGCAGAGGCTGACGCCTATAATCCCAACATGTTGGAAACAAAAAAACAAAAATTAGCTGGGCACGGTGGTGCACACCTGTAGTCCCAGATACTTGGGAGGCTGAGGTGTGAGGATTGCTTGAGCCCAGCAGGTCAAGGCTGCAGTGAGCTATGATTGCACCAATGCACTCTAGCTTGGGTGACATAGTGAGAGCCTGTCTCAAAAAATAAAAAAATAAAAAAGTCACTTTTACAGAAGAGGAAGCTGCTGCTCAGAAAGGTTTGCTGCCTTTTGGGGCGATGCCACCAAAAGTACTGGCTCCAGGAAACAGCTCAGGAACAGAAATGTGGGGGAGTCAGAGGACAGTGGGTTCCTGGATGTGCCATGACAGAGCCAAGGCAGAACTCGTGGTGGAGAGCTGATCTCAAAAAGCAAAGTCAAGGAGACTGTTGAGCAGAGTGGGAGGATAAAGTCTTTGAGCCGGAAGCTGGACAAGACCCCAGGTTCAAATCCCGCTCTGTCCTGACCAGTTCACAAGCTTCTATGGGGGCCACCATTCTGAGTCTCAGTTTCCTCATGCATAAGAAATGGGGATGCTTATGGGCCCTGCCTGAAGACCCAGAAGACCACTGTAGAAACTGGGGGAGAATGAAGCTCCTGGCACGCTGCCTGGCATAGTACACACGCACGGTGGACCCCTCTTCATCCTCCGTCTTTGCTGTTTAGGGGGGATTTGTCCCCAGCCCAGGTTCTTGCCTGATGGGACGGCCCAGCTGCCTTGTGCTCCCCTCACACCGCTTCTGTCCTTCCTCATTGACGGAGAGAACCTGGAAGGGAGACAGTGCTCCTGAACACCCACCTCGCTCCTCCACCCCGTGCAGCCCTTCCCAGGCCCGGCCCCGGCCACAGGGTCCAGGAACGAGACCCCTGACTCACGTGCCGCAGCAGCACCTCCTCCCCCACAGCCTTCATCAAGCCTTTGGTGTCCATCTGGCCCAGGCGGAGGATGTAGAGGGGGCGGCCGTCTTTGTGGATGGGGCCGAGCAAAAAGAAGAGCCCATTATTTAGAGGACTGCTTACAAGGGGGCAGGTCACAGCTGCAGGTGAGGGCTTCACCCCCTCAGGCTGCAACCCACCAAGGCCCGATCCAGCCTTCACTTACTAGCACCCTGCCTGCTTCCAAGAGGGGCTGACGCCACTTATTATGAAAGGCAGAAAAACAGAAGTGTTACGAGGAGGATAAGGGCCAGCGCAGTGACTCCCACCTATAACGCCAGCATTGTGGGGGGCTGAGGCAGGAGGATTGCTTCAACTCAGGAGTTTGAGACCAGCCTGGGCAACATAGTGAGATCCCTTCTCTACAAAACATTTTCATTTATTTATTTATTTATTTAAGATAGAGTCTTGCTCTGTCGCCCAGAGTGGAGTGCAGTGGTGCGATCTCGGCTCACTGCAACCTCCGCCTCCAAAGAAAAGCCCAAAAATGCAAGGTTCAAGTGATTCTCCTACCTCAGCCTTCTGAGTAGCTGGGATTACATGCGCCCACCACCATGCCTGGCTAATTTTTGTATTTTTAGTAGAGATGAGGTTTCACCATCTTGGCCAGGCTGGTCTCAAACTCCTGACATCAGGTGATACACCCACCTCAGCCTCCCAAAGTGTTGGGATCACAGGCATGAGCCACCGCACCCGACCCCATAATACTTTTTGTCAACCAATCAATACATAACCTTGTTTTATGTGGGGGTTTTGTTTGTTGGCTGGTTGATTTGTTGGGTTTTGAGACAGTCTCACTGTACCACCCAGGCTGGAGTTCAGTGGAACAATCTCAGCTCTCTGCAACCTCTGCCTCCCAGGTTCAAGCAATTCTCACACCTCAGCCTCCCAAGTAGCTGGGACTACAGGCATGCACCGCCACGCTTGGCTAATTTTTTGTATTTTTAGTAGAGACAGGGTTTCACCATGTTGGCCAGGCTGGTCTCGACCCCCTGGCTTCAAGTGATCTGCCACCTCGGACTTCCAAAGTGCTGAGATTACGGACGTGAGCCCACCGGGCCTGGCCTCTTTGTTCTTTGAGACAGGGTCTCACTCTGTCACCCAGGCTGGAGTGCAGTGGCATGATCTCAACTCACTGCAGCCTCAACCTCCCTGACTTAAACAATCCTCCTGCCTCAGCCTCCCAAGTAGCTGGGACCTCAGGCATGCAGCACCATGCCCAGATAATTTTTTTGTATTTTTTGTGGAGATGTAGGTTCGGGGTGGGGGTGGGGGTCTCACTATGTTGCCCAGGCTGGTCTTGAACTCCTGGGCTTAAGAGATCCTCCAGCTTTGGCCTCCCAAAGAGCTGTGATTACAGGTGTGAACCACTGCGCCCAGCTTCTGTTTCTATTTAAGGACACTTGAATGTATATTGCTGATCTATCAGCGTTGAACTCATGGCCAGCAGCCCTGCAGCTGGTGCCTATCTGAAGCGAGCAGAGCACTCTGGGTGATTTCTGCATGGAGCACGTGGCCACTTGCTCATCCTTAGGAAAGCTAGGCACACTTCTGCACTACACGAGGGGGCATTTTAAACAGCAAAGTCACCAAAGAAAAGCCCAAAAATATAAGAATGTGGCATTAAATAGGCCACAAAAAGGACACTGTTTAGGGTATGAGAACTGAAACAAGAAGGCAGGAGCCACGTCGTTCAGCAGACAGCGTGTGTGATGAGCGACTCCAATACTTTGCCACTCTGAATATGTCTCAGCATGACTGAAAAATTTCTGTGAATACTGATTTGGGGGTTACAAGTAAATTTCAGCAATAAGGGGAGTTCATAAATATGGATTCCATAAATAAGGAAGATTGATCGTGCATTAACAGAAACCATGCCAGCCGGCTCTTCAGCAGAGTCAAGCGTTTACCCTACTTGATATAGAGGAATGTTTAGATAAAGGACATTGGAAAGTGTGCTAGATACAGGTTTCAGTGGCAATTTAACTTAAAAATCCAGAAACTATATTTGTAATGGGTTGAATCACGTCCCCAGAACTCATATCCATGGGGACATTAAAATGTAACCCATGCCTGGTTGCAGTGCCTCACTCCTGTAATCCCAGCACTTTAGGAGGCCAAGGCGGGCGGATCACTTGAGGTCAGGAGTTCCAAGACCAGCCTGGCCAACATGGTGAAACCCCATCTCTACTAAAAGTACAAAAATCAGCCAAGCATGGTGGCGCACGCCTGTAGTCCCACCTACTCAGGAGGCTGAGGCAGGAGAATCGCTTGAACCGCGGGGGGCGGAGTTGCAGTGAGCTGAGATCATGCCATTGCACTCCAGCCTGGGTGACATAGACAGACTGTCTCAAAAAAAGAAAACAAAGGGACCCTGCTTGGAAATAGTCTGTGCAGGGGTAATCAGTTAAGGATCTCAAGATAAAATCACACGGATTTGGGCTTAGCCCTAAATCCAATGTCCTAGGGTCCTTATGAGAAGAGGTGTGGACACAGACACACAGAGGGGAAGGCCATGTGAAGAGAGAGGCAGAGACTGGAGTGAAGCTGCCACCAGCCAAGGAACACCTGCGGCCACCAGAAGTTGGAAAAAGCAGGGAAGGATTCTCCCCTAGAAATTTCAGAGGGAGCACGGCCCTGCTGATACCTTGACTCCAGACTTCTGGCCTCGAGAACTGTAAAAGAACACATTTCTACTGTTTTAAGCCACCAAGTTTGTGTTAATTTGCTACAGCTGCCCTTGGAAATCATACAAAATGTATGCACCTGTTACGTATACAATCGCAATTATTGTGAGTAATGGTGGGCTCACTCAGCCCAGTGGAGAAATGGCTCTTCCTCAAGCCCCGGAGCTTTCCAGCTCTGATTCTTCCTACCTAGATTGTCACTTCAAAGCATTTCTAGATGCCTGGAAGAGTCAAAAGGAAAAATAATAAGATGTTAGCATGACGCATGGCATTTAAAGTGCGTTGGGGCCGGGTGCAGTGGCTCATGCCTGTAATCCCAACACTTTGGGAGGCTCAGGCAGGCAGATCACTTGAGATCAGAAGTTTGGGACCAGCCTGGCCAACATGGTGAAACCCGCCTCTGCTAAAAATACAAAAAAATTAGCCAGGTGTGGTGGCAGGTGTCTGTAATCCCAGCTGCTGGGGAGGCTGAGGCAGGAGAATCGCTTGAACCCAAGAAGCGGAGGTTGCAGTGAGCTGAGATGGCACCACTGCACTCCAGCCTGGGTGACAGAGTGAGACTCCATCTCAAAATAATAAATAAATAAATAAAGTAAGTGCACTTGGCAGTGCCCAAAGTATGCCCTATACATGGTGTGGGTGGAGGCACGCACCTATGTCCTGGTAATGCCAGCCCCCTGCATAGAACTCCTCCAGCAGGGCAGGGGGTTGCCAGGTCTGAAGGAGGAGATCCACCTGGTGCTGCTTCCGCCAACTCAAGGACTGGCACAGCATTTCCCGGGCCTTGTCCAGGTGGAAGTCACGAGCCCGCAGGAACCGAAGGATATGCTCATCTTTGGGAATCTGAGAGACAAAGAAGTAAAAAGCCCACAGAACGGTATCCCCTGACCCAGCAGATAAAATTACAGAACCAGCCGGGGCAACATGGTGAGACCCCATCTCTACAAAAAGTACAGAAATTAGCCGGGTGTGGTGGTGCACGCCTGTAATCCCAGCTACTCAGGAGGCTAAGGCAGGAGAATCGCTTGAACCCAGGAGGCGAAGGCTGCAGTGAGAATCACACACTGCACTCCAGCCTGGGTGGGAGTGAGACTTTGTCTCAAATAAATACATAAATAAATAAGCAAGAGATAATGTGTCAGTATTATCATCTCGCCTTCTCATCACACTTCATTTCGCCTTTCCTTCCCGCACATGGAGGCTGAGTACAAGTCCTTGTCTGTTCATCCACTGCTCCAGGGTACCCCCTGCACCCACCTTGCCTTTGTGGGTCTCCTGTAACCAGTGCCGAAGCTGGATCAGGCAGCTCTCCTGCATGGGCGTGAGGTGGCCCAGGCACCTCTCAATGTAGTCCGCGTCCAACTTGTCCCCTTGGAGGAGAAGGGGGAGCTTCAGGACAAGAGGGAGACGCCGCGTCTCTTTACCAAGTGGTCTGTCTGCCATTCCTGATTGGCTGCCTCACTGACCCTAAAATGTGGTTCCAAGCCAGGCTGAGTCCCCACCCCAGATAGCAGCTGCAGGGACTCTCAATGCATTCATTTCTCCAGCCCACGTCCAAGGGTGTTCTGAAAACACATCATCGGGCAAACCTCGATCTCACTATGAGACGGGATTTCTCCTCTTTGACCCCGGGAATAATTCCCACCCTCTGGGGACGTTCTAAGGATTATTCACAATATGGGCTCACACTCACTGCCTGCTCAGAAGCCACCTGGTCTCAGTGAGCTCTCCCCACACCCCTGTGAGGCAGGCGTCACTATTATCCGCTTTAGAGAAGATAAAACTGCCTGGCGCGGCGGCTCACACCTGCAATCCCAACACTTAGGGAGTCCAAGGCAGGCGGATCACCCGAGGTCAGGATTTTGGGACCAGCCTGGCCAACATGGTGAAACCTGGTCTCTATTAAAATACAAAAATTAGCCAGGTGTGGTGGCGCACACCTGTAATCCCAGCTACTCAGGAGGCTGAGTCAGGAGAATCGCTTGAAGATGGGAGATGGAGGTTGCAGTGAGCCAAGATTGCACCACTGCACCCCAGCCTGGGCAACAGAGTGAGACTCTGTCTTAAAAAAGAAAAAAAAAAAGGGGGAGACAGAGATAGAGAAAGAGAGAGAAGATAAAACTGAGGCCTACATGGCACATGTATACATACGTAACAAACCTGCATGTTGCGCACATGTGCCCTAGAACTTAAAGTATAATAAAAAAAAAAAAGAAGAAAATGTAACATAAAACACTTAAAAAATAAAAATGGCAATATACCTAAAAAAAACAAACAAACTGAGGCCTAGAGAGGTGGAGGAACTCGAATGAGTAAATGCATGCTGTGTGCCCAGCATAAAGGAGGTGGTGGATAAACGCCAGTTCTCTTTGCTTTCCGCCTGCCCAGGTCCCATTGTGGGGTTTTGACAGACAGCAGCTTTTGACAGAGCCTGGACCTTGCGACACAGCCACGCTGTCTCTTCAGCAGCCCGGGAACCACAGGGAACATTCCCACTTGTCCCCCACAATTGGGCGGTTGCAGTCGGAATGTTGCCAGCGTGCAGAGGCCAGGCCCCAAGCCTGAGTCCTGTTGCCCGACTCTTAGCCATGAGGGTGGCAGATGCTGCCATGCAGTGGCCTCTCGGCATCTCAGCAGTGGGCGGAGACGTCACACAAAGCAGCAGCCTCCACGGGCAGGGCCAGTTCTTCGTGGACAGACGGCTAAACAAGGAAACAGGCTGAATGAATGGCCAGCAGCACCCCCAAAACAGAAAAGCCCACAGTGGGGGGTCACGCCAACTGCTGTGCCAGGAGGCACCTGGGTAAACAGAGGCAGGAGAATGCTGGCAGAGAGGTGAATTGTTCAGACCTTGTGTGGTCAGAGGCAGAGATGCTGGAATCAGGGACAGAGTGGGGATGGGATGAGAGAGAAACGCGAGGGAGCCCGGAGCTCCCAGCATCCTTCCGGCCCTGGGCAGATGTGAAGGTTTTTTCTACTTCTGAGCACAAAGACTCAGTGATTCAGGAGAGGGCAGAAGGGGCAGAGGATGTCCTCTGCCAGCCACCCTGAGTGCCTGCGCTACTGGCAGACAGCACAGATGGAGAAGGAAGGATGGACCTGTGCAAAATGGGGAAGGTACAGGGGACAAGGCCACAGACAGCGTGCACAGGATGGGGCAGGAGAAGGCACTGTTGTTTAAAAAAGAAAAAAAAAATGTGCACGTACAACAGCATCCAGCCAGCACACACAGCCGGTGCAGGGTAAATACTTGTTGCATGTAATTCCAGCACTTTAGGAGACCAAGGCAGAAGGATCACTTGAGGTCGGAGTTTGAGACCAGCAGGGCCAACATGGTGAAACCCCATCTCTACTAAAAATACAAAAATTAGCCGGGCATGATGGCACACGCTTGTAGTCTCTCAGCTCCTCGGGAGGCTAAGGCAGGAGAATCATTTGAACCCAGGAGGCAGAGATTGCAGTGAGCCAAGATCGTGCCACTGCACTCCAGCCTGGGTGACAGAAAAAAAAAAAAAAGAATAAATACTTGTTGCATGAATGAACTTCGTTCTCCCTAAACAGACCCCTAGATGTATTATTAGTTCCATGGCACTGCCACCCAAGTATGTCAGAGTCAGGGAAGTCCCTGCACGGCAGTGGCCCTAAAGGAAAAACATTATCAACATGAGTACACATCTTACACATGGCTAGAACTGGATTCGTGGTGTACATACAGTTTGTATCCTAGGATTTTTCCTTTTAACATTATATTGTGAACATTTTCCATGTCCATAAAAGCCTGAACTGTGACAAAAGGCTAGTTGCTTTCATATACAAAGAGCTCTTACAAACCAATAAGAAAGCAATGGGCAAATAAGAAAATGGACAAAGGACAAGAACAAGTATTCATTATTTAAAAAAAAAAAAAAAAAGGAAAACGGTTGCTAAACATGAAAAATCATGCCTGATTTCGCTCATAATGAAAAAACTGGTCACTAATCAACCAGTGACCACTTTTATTGCCTTTCAGAAGTTTGAAATGTTTTCTAAGAGTTTTCTGGGGAGCTGGGGTGAAGTCAGGAATAGATGCAATTACACACTTTCGCTGGGAACAATGATTAGTACAACCTCATTGGAAGCCTAATGGTTAAATCTACCAAAATTTTACTTGTATGTAAACTTTGAACCAGCAATTCCACTTTTAAAATGTTACCCTTTGTATATACTTACGTACTTCTCATAAATTCTTAAGTACTCACATGTACCATGCTATTTGTATTTTAAAAAACTAAAACAACCTAAATAGGGTTGTTTCCTTTAATAGGGAACTAGCTAAATAGACTAATTCAAAATAATCAAGGCCAGGTGCAGTGGCTCACATATAATTCCAGCACTGTGGGAGGCCAAGGCAGGTGGATCACCTGAGGTCAGGAGTTCAAGACCAGCCTGGTCAACATGGTGAAACCCCCGTCTCTACTAAAGATATAAAAATTAGCCAGGCGTGGTGGCACACGCCTGTAGTCCCAGCTACTCAGGGGGCTGAGGCAGGAGAATCGCTTGAATCCAGGAGGCGGAGGTTGCATTGAGCAGAGATCCTGCTATTGCACTCCAGCCTGGGTGACAGAGTGAGACTCTGCTTCAAAAATAATTAATTAAAAATAAAATAAAAGTAAAAATAAATTATCTAGACATGGTGACCTGTGCCTATATAGTCCCAGTTACTCAGGAAGCTGGGGCAGGAGGATCATTTGAGCCCAGGATTTCAAGGTTACAGAGAGACATGATTGCACCACTGCACACCAGCCTGGGCAACAGAGCAAGACCCTGTGTCTAAATAAATAATTAATATTTATTAATAAATAAGTTATGGTGCAACCACACCATACTATGAAGTATGAAAAGAAGACATAAGCACTGGTACAGAAAGTTTTTCAGGCAACATTACTAAGTGGAAAAAAAGCAAAATATCATATGGAATGTATATGTTCTCATGTATTCAACATAAGACACACATGTATGTATGCAAGTATACACATATGTGTGTGGGTATATACACATATTGTGTCCATATATACACCTAAACAGTTCCAGGACATAGAAACACAAAACCATTGTTAGCCTCTAGGGAGAGGAAAAGAATCTTACTTCTTACACCTTCCAAGCAGTTTGAATTTTTTTCTACCATGATCATGCATTACTCATATAATTTAAAATAGCAATAGCAATCGTAATAATTAGTAAATTCATAATAACTGGTAAGTTAGCAAATAGTAAAACTAGAGAAAGAGGCAATGTCAAGGCACCAGAGGTTAATTCCTGATCTAGAAATAAATGAGTTTTTGCCAGGCGCAAGGCTTATGCCTGTAATCCCAGCACTTTGGGCGGTCAAGGCAGGCGGATCACTTGAACTCAGAAGTTTGAGACCAGCCTGGCCAACGTGGTGAAACCCCATCTCTACTAAAAATACAAAAAATTGGCTGAGCGTGGTGGCAGATGCCTGTAACCCCAGCTACTTGGGAGGCTGAGGCAGAAGAATCGCTTGAACCCAGGAGGCAGAGGTTGCAGCGAACCGAGATCGCGCCACTGTACTCCAGCCTGGGCGACAGAGGGGGATTCTGTTTCAAAAAACAAACAAACAAACAAACAAAGAAGAGACACAAATGGATTCTGCTCTTGGACCAGGATGGAGAGAGGGAGAAGCAGTCAGTGGAGGCAGGAGGCTGCGTTGTTCCAAGATCCAGAACCACTCCCAGGGGGATGGGAAGCAATTCTCCCCAACATGCCCCAGGCCCCCCATGGAGCAAGAGGACCTGCAGCAGCCTCCTAGGGCTGACTGGCCTGGGCTGCACCACCTACCGTCCATACTGACCGCCTCCAGAGAGGGGCCCAGGGCACTACCGGGCCGGTGGGCCTCCAGGGAGCCAGGGTCCCTCGGTCCAGCCTGGTTGCGGGCATCCTCCTCACGGACCGGGGCAGGCGTCCAGCGGGGAATGTGCGAGGTACCCTGGGAGATGAGCTCATTCAGGTAATGTTCAATCACCTCTTTCCCCTGGAAGCCAGAGAGACCCAAGACACATGAGCATGGGGCAGGATGGAGGGGGGTCACCGGGTCACCGCAGGGAGTCACCCCCAGCTGGCTCAGGTCCCAGCCCTGACACGTGGCTATTGAGCAGCTGGATGTGTCCAGTCGGGATGGAAAAACGCTGCGAGTGTCCAACGCCCACCTGATTTCCAAGGCTTGGTACCAAACAAAGAATGCAAAATAGCTCAGTAATAAGTTTTTCGGGTTGGGGGTTGTTTTTGTTTATTTTTTTTGAGACAGTGTCTTGCTGTGTTGCCCAAGCTGGAGTGCAGTGGTACCATCTCAGCACACTGCAGCCTCAACCTCCCAGGATCAAGAGATCCTCCTCCTGAGCAGCTGGGACTATAGGCACTCACCACCACACCCAGCTAATTTATTTTATTTTATTTTTTTAGAGCTGGGGTCAACTATGTTTCCTAGACTGTTCTGAAATTCCTGGGCTCAATTGATCCTCCCACCTCGGAGTAATACGTTTTATATCAGTAACACATTGGATAAAATTTTTTTATTAAAGTTAATTTCATCTGTTTTATCACAAGAACAGGTCTTTACTCAGGGATGGATTGAGGTCTTTAAAGCAAGCAATGATCATTTTATCTTAAAAAAAAAAGCACCACAGAGTTATCTGGTGTCCAGAAAATTCACCACATAATCCTGGACGTCTCGTGGTGCCAGAGCAAGGATTAGGGTGCCCCTGTTACAGACCAGTTACTTTCCATCCATCATCTCGTGGTGATTTGGTCATTACTAGAGTACCCATTTAACAGATAAGACTGAGGCCCAGGAAGGGTAAGGGTCTTGCCAGGTGTCACGTGGCTGGTGACGGCACAGCAGGTGTGTGCACCTTCCTCCAGTAACTAACACAACCCACCCCTTACCCTCTTGACGTTGGCGGTGTACTGCTTCATGGCGATCTTCTCCAAGGCATTTTCAAAGCCAAAGAAGGACCGGATGTCCAGTGAGGCCGACTGCTCGAAGCAAGTCCAGTCTTCATTCTCAGGGTGGACCTGAAAGCCAGGCGGGGGCCATGCCAGGGACTCAGTGTTGGGGGCACCCTGCCCTCCCCTAGGGCTCTCCTGCTGACCTGGGCCCAGGCAGAGCCTGCAGTGGACAGCAGATCAAGCCTGGCAACCCTGGAGGGGGTAGCAGGACCAAGGGGCCCCCACCCAGAGAAGGATGCAAAGTTCAAACTGTCAGGGAACAAAAAGCCTTCTCATGAGAAGCCGGGAGAATGTGGGTCTCAAATCTGCAGCCCTGCCCTTTCAATATTATACACATACATAGAAAATTAGTTAGAAATACATATGTTTAGGTAGGGCGTGGTGGCTCACACCTGTAATCCCAGCACTTTGGGAGCCCAAGGTGGGTGAATCAGTTGAGGTCAGGAGTTTGAGACCAGCCTGGCCAAGATGGTGAAACTCCGTCTCTACTAAAAATCCAAAACTAAGGTGGAGATGGTGGTGGGTGCCTGTAATCCCAGCTACTCGGGAGGCCGAAGCAGGAGAATCACTTGAACCTGGGAGGTGGAGGTTGCAGTGAGCCGAGATCATGTCACTGCACTCCAACCTGGGTAATAGAGCAAGACTCCCTCTCCAAAAAATAATAATAAAAAAATAAATAAATACAATTGTTCAGTGTATCATTTATATAATCCATAAATATATAAATTATATATCAATATACATAAAATTTAGATTTTAAAAATAGTTATATGTTATCGATATAAAGATATATTACACATCCTTATATATCAGTAAATATTTATAGATCTGTATGTTTGCAAAAAGAAAACTTCACTGGCAGAGCTCCTTTATGGACCCAGACCTAGTCCCCCTCAAACATCTGTGGGCAGAAACATTACCAGGGAGTCTGTTAAAATATGCAGATTCCTGGGCCTGCCCCTAGACACTTCCAGGTTGGGGCCCAGGAATCTGCATTTCACAAGCAGCCCAAGTGCTGCTGACTCAGCTACTGACAGAACTCATTCTGAGAAACCACATACGCTGAGAGGGGTTTCAACAACTGTTGCTCGCCCCTCCCCAGTGGATCTAAACACCCTGAGCCCAAGCTCCTGGAGGGCCAAGTGGAGCTGGAGGCATAGAAAGAAAAGGCAATGGGTCCGGGCACGGTGGCTCATGTCTGTAATCGCAGCACTTTGGGAGGCCAAGGTGGGTGGATCTCTTGAAGCCAGCAGTTTGAGAATAGCCTGGCCAACACGGAGAAACCCTATCTCTACTAAAAACATAAAAATTTGCCGGATGCGATGGCGCGTGCCTGTAATCTCACCTACACGGGAATCTGAGGCACGAGAATCCTTTTAGCAAGGAGGCGGAGGTTGCAGTGAGCCAAGATTGTGCCAGTGCACTCCAGCCTGGGCCACACAGTGAGACTCTTTCTCAAAAAAAAAAAAAAAAAAGAAAAGAAAAGAAAAAGAAAAAGAAAAAAACCACGTACAGTGATCTATCATTGCTATCCTGGAGTTATCGTTGTGAAAACGACCCAACAAGGCAGGATCTGCCAATGTCCCCATTTTACAGATACAGACGGTGTGGCCCATTGTTACTCAGCAAGAAAGTGGCAGAACTGGGTGCCATCAGTGAATGCCTGCAGGTGCCTCATTCCAGCCTCTAAAGTCATCAAGATCTAGCCCCCATGTGCCTCACCTTGGCAGACCTCACTCATGCTGTTCCCATCCCCAAAATGCTGTTCCCAGCCCTCCATGGGCAGCTTCTCTCATCCTTTAGCACTCAGCTTCAGTGCCCCCACCACCTCCTCTGAGTCCCACACATCCCCCTGCTGGATCCAGCCTCAGCTGTGACAAATGCATACACACTGATTCCGTTTTGTTCCACTGGAGTGGACCCTCCATGAGGGCAGTGGTCAGGCAGCCTGGTCCATTGCTGCATGCTCAGCACTTGGCAGGGTGCCTGGCACACAGTAGGTGCTCAACCAGTATATATTAGAGAAGAATAATAATTATTATTATTAATTATATTCAAAGGTAACATTTACATAGAACTTAATATGTGCCAGGCACTGGTCTAAAGGGTTTGTGTATTTTCGTTCATTTAATCCTACATCAACCTATGTAGTAGGCATGATTATTAAGCCAATTTCACACGCGAGGAAACTTATGCATAGTTTCATGAAAGAAGGAAGGAAAGGAGGGAGGGGATAGAGTTGTCAGATTTAGCAGATAAAACGCAGGATGTCCAGTCACGTTTGAATTTCAGATTAACCACAAATAACATTTGAGTATAAGTATATCCCAAGCAATATTCGAGACATACTAAAAAAATTTATGGGTTGTTCATCCGAACTGCAAAGGCAACCAAGCATCCTGCATCTTACCTGACAATGCGGCAGGAGGGATGGCTGGGCAGAGGCTCAAGGAATGTGAGGACAGAGCTCTGGGCACAGGTGGGTGCAGGGGGCAGGTGGGTCCCGGGGGCAAATGGGTGTTGGACGCAGGTGGGTTCTGGGCGTGGGCACTGAGGGCGGCCTGGGCTCACCGTGTAGCTGCAGTGCTCGTTCACCACCACGCGGTTGGCGAAGGTCTCGTTGTGCGCTTCGATGAGGAGCGTCCTCTCCTTCCAGTTCAAGACGTTTGTCTGCACGAAGACCACGTGCTCAACACCTGCGATCTGCAAGGGAAGGGGCGGGGAGGCGGAGGTGGGTGGAGGGCATGAAACGCACAGGAATGGAGAGAGAGTCCGGCGGGTCGGCCCCAGTCACCCCCTGCCCTGAGGCCCAAGTCCCTTGCGCCACCGCCCACCCAGCTCGGACCCAGGACCCCAACCCCCGACTTCCACCCTGCCGCCCACCCATCTCCACCACCCAGCTCCGGCCCTGGGCCCGCGAACCCCGCCCAGTTCCCCCTACTCCCCAGCCCAGCCTTCCAGCCCTCGCCCCTCCTGGGCCCTGGTCCCCCCACCAGGGTTCCGCCACCCTCATCCTGGAACCTCCATCCGAACATCAACTCACACACCCTCACTCCACCTCCTGACCCCCGCCGCCCTGGTCCCCAGCTCCCGCGCCCAGCCCTCCCATACCCCGGCGACAGGTCCCCTCCTCCGCCCCACAGCCCCAGGACCGCCCACCTTCCGCAGCAGCCGCGGGGCGTCCACGCGCAGCCGGCAGCTCCGCTCCACCACGTGCACAGCCCCGTCCGGGCTGCGGGACTCGCGCAGGACCTCGCTGCCCAGGAAGACGGGGATCTGCGGGCAGGTGGGGAAGCGCTTCTCGTAGGCCTGGAGGCAGAGCGGCAGTGAGCGCCCGCGGTGGGGGGCAGAGGGACTCCCCCACCCAGCGCGACCTCCTTATCTGCTGTGTCACTTATCAGACGTGAAACGCAGCCCTGGCCGCTGGAAGGGGCAGGGATTTTGCAGTCGTTACCAACACTCATTCCACCAGCTAGCACCTGTTAGGGCCCGACACAGCAGAGCATGGACAATGATTTGGCAAATAAGTTTTTGCCTCTGCATTTGAGTTTTTGCCCTCAGAAGAAAGCACAGGGACTCCGGGGACATTTTAAAATAAGGTATTTCTCAGGAAAACCATTTGAGAAAAATCCAGCACCCCTTCATGATTAAAAAAAAAAAAAAAATCAATAAACTAGGAATAGAAGGGCACTTCCTCCGCTTGGTAAAGCCATCTGCTAAAAGCCACAGTTAACATCCCTAGTGAAAGACTGAGTGCTTTCCCCCAAAATTAGGAACAAGGTAGGAATGTGCATTCTTCGTGTCTATTCGACGTTGTGCTGGAGGTTCTAGATAAGTAAAAGAAATAAAAGCCATCCAGTTGGAAAGGAAGAAGTAAAACCATCTGTATTTGCAGATGACATGATTATTTATATAGAAAATCCTAAAGCATCCATACAGTACACAAAAAAAGATTAGAACTAATCAATGAGTTCAGCAAGGCTGCAGGATATAAAACCAATGTAGAAAACTCAGTTGTATTTCTATGTACTAACTGAGAATAAAATGAAAAAATTCTATTTACAACCACATCAAAAAGAATAAAATACTTAGGAATATATTTAACAAAAAGAAATGTAAAATGTATACTCTGAACACTACAAAACATTGCTGAAAAAAATTAAAGACCTAAATAAATGGAAAGGCATCCCATATTCATGAAACAGAAGACTTAATATTGTTAAGATGGCAATATTCCCCAACTGGTCTACAGATTCAACACAATATCCACATCCCTGCTGACTTCTTGACAGAAATTGACAAGCTTATCCTAAAATTCATATGGATATGCAACAGACCAAAGATAACCAAAAGCAATCTTGGAAAAGAGCAAAGGCCAGGCACGGTGGCTCACACCTGTAATCCCAGCACTTTGGGAGGCCGAGATGGGTGGATCACGAGGTCAGGAGATCGAGACCATCCTGGCTAACACGGTGAAACCCCATCTCTATTTTAAAAATACAAAAAACTAGCCGGGCGTGGTGGTGGGTGCCTGTAGTCCCAGCTACTCCGGAGGCTGAGGCATGAGAATGGCGTAAACCCAGGAGGTGGAGCTTGCAGTGAGCTGAGATCCGGCCACTGCACTCCAGCCTGGGCCACAAAGTGAGACTCCGTCTCAAAAAAATAAAAGATATTATTTAAAAAAAAAAAGAAAAAGAGCAAAATTGGAGAACTCATATTTCCTGATTTACTTTAAAAGACAGGGTAGCAGGCCAAGTGTGGTGGCTCACGTGTGTAATCTCAGCACTTTGGGAAGCCAAGGCAGGTGGATCACCTAAGGTCAGGAGTTCGAGACCAGCCTGGCCAACATAGTGAAACCCCGTCTCTACTAAAAATACAAAAAATAGCTGGACATGGTGGCAGGTGCCTGTAATCCCAGCTCTTGGGAAGCTGAGGCAGGAGAATTGCTTGAACCCAGGAAGCAGAGGTTTCAGTGAGCCGAGATCACACCATTGCACTCCAGTCTGGACGACAAGAGCGAAACTCTGTCTCAAAAAAAAAAAAAAAAAAAAGCCGGGCGCGGTGGCTCAAGCCTGTAATCCCAGCACTTTGGGAGGCCGAGACGGGCGGATCACGAGGTCAGGAGATCGAGACCATCCTGGCTAACACAATGAAACCCCGTCTCCACTAAAAATACAAAAAAAATTAGCCGGGCGTGGTGGCGGCGCCTGTAGTCCCAGCTACTCGGGAGGCTGAGGCAGGAGAATGGCGGGAACCCGGGAGGCGGAGCTTGCAGTGAGCCGAGATCGCGCCACTGCACTCCAGCCTGGGCGACAGAGCGAGACTCTGCCTCAAAAAAAAAAAAAAAAAAAAAAGACATAACAGCACATGTTGGTGAGGATGTGGAGAAATTGAAACCCCCAAGCCCCATCATGTGAATGTGATATGGTACAACCCCTTTGGAAAATGACTTGGCAGTTCTTCAAACAGTTAAACATAGAATTACCTTATGATCCAGCAATTCCACTCCTAGGTATATACCCAAGATAAATAAAAACATAAGTCCACACACAAAAATTATACACAAATATTTATAGCAACATCAAGCTATTCAACAATAAAAGAAAAATAATACAATTTTATAGACTGTGCACATATCTATCTACACACAATGTAAATATAGAGTGTTTCTATATAATTTTATAAATATAGATAGTATGTATATAAATATATATCATATCTATACATAGATATCATACCAGGCTATGGTAATCAAAACAGTGTGATACTGGCATAAGGGTAGACATACAGCTCAATGGAAAAGAATTTAGCATCCAGAAATAAGCCCTTACGTTTATTATCAACTGATTTTTTACAAAGGTGTCAAGACAATCTGATGAGGAAAGAATAATCTCTTCAGTAAATGATGCCAGGACAATTGGATATACACATGCAACAGAATGAAGTTGGAGTCGGGCGTGGTGGCTCACGCCTGTCATCCCAGAATCTTGCAGGGTCAAGGCAGGTGGATCACCGGAGGTCAAGAGTTAGAGACCAGCCTGGTCAATATGGTGAAACCCCGTCTCTACTAAAAATACAAAAAAATTAGCTGGGTGTAGTAGCATTCACCTGTAATCCAAGCTACTTGGGAGGCTGAGGCAAGAGAATCACTTGAACCTGGGAGGTGGAGATTGCAGTGAGCCAAGATTGTGCCATTGCACTCCAGCATGGGAGACAAGAGCAAAACTCCATCTCAAAAAAATAAACAAATAAAATAATAATAATAATTTTGTAAAAGGATTTTTTAAAAACTACGAAACTCTTAGAAGAAAACATAGGAATAAATGCTTATGAACTCGGATTAAGCAATGGTTTTTTCTTTATGACACCAAAAGCACGAACAATAAAAGAAAAAATAAACTGGATATCATCAAATTTTAAAATTTTTGTGTTTCAAAGGATACAAGCAAGAAAGTGAAATGGTAGCCCTGAGAACGGGAGAAAATTTTTGCAAATTATACACACATACATATGTGTGCTTGTGTGTGTGTAGAAGATGGGGGACTTGCATCTAGAATATATAAACAAGTGTTAGAATTCAACAATAAAGAGATGACCCCATTTTAAAATGGCAGAAGATCTGAACAGACTTTTTCTCAAGGAAAATATACCAACACAAAAAAGCAAATGAAACTGTGTTCAACATCATTAGTCACTAAGGAAATGCAAATCAAAACCACAATGAAATACCACTTCACATCCACTAGGATGACTATAATAACTTTTAAAAGACATAATAATAGCCTGTGCTGGTGAGGATGTGAAGAAACTGAAGCCTCCAAACCCTCCCATGTGTGTGTAATATGGTACAACCCCTTTGGAAAATAGTTTGGCAGTTCTTCAAACAATTAAACAAAGAGTTACCATATGATGCAGCAATTCCACTCGTAAGTATGTACCCAAGAGAAATGAAAAAATAAATCCACACACACAAAAAATACAAGTATTTGTAGCAACATTATTCATAATAGGCAAAGTGGAAATAACCCAAATGTCCATCAATGAATGAGTGAATAAATCAATGGTGGTCTAGCCATAAAATGGAATATTATACAGCCTTAAAAAGGAATAAGGTACTGATTCATGCTACAACATGGGTGAACTTTGAAAACATTATGCTGAGTGCAAGTAGCCAATCACAAAAGACCATATATTGCATGAAT
The DNA here is from genome assembly GCF_049350105.2 of Macaca mulatta. Lineage (NCBI taxonomy): Eukaryota > Metazoa > Chordata > Mammalia > Primates > Cercopithecidae > Macaca > Macaca mulatta. Next base: position 6,254,395 of record NC_133425.1, on the reverse strand, counting down.
CCATTTATATGAAATGTCCAGAATGGGCAAATAGAGAGAGACAGAAAACAGATTAGTGGCTGTCAGGGGCCAGGAGTGGTGAGGAAAGAGATGGTGGGGGTGTTGAGGGTTGAGGGTTAAGGCAGACAGAGCTTCTTTTTGAGGTAATGAGACTATTCTAAAGCTGATTGTGGTGAAGTTTACACAATACTGTGAATCTACTGAAAGCCACTGAATTGGGTGCTGCAAATGGATGAGTTGTATGACGTGAATTGTATCTTAATAAAACTATTTTTAAAAGGTGTCTTTCTCTCTCCACGTGTATGTGTTTATATATACACATACACACATATGAATCCACATGTATACATATACTATTTATTTATTTATTTATTGAGATGGAGTTTTGCTTTTGTCGCCCAGACTGGAGTGCAATGGCGTGATCTTGGCTCACTGCAACCTCGGCCTCCCAGGTTCAAGTGATTATCCTGCCTCAGCCTCCCAAGTAGCTGGGATTACAGTCACATGCCATCAAACCCAGCTAATTTTTGTATTTCTAGTAGAGATGGGGTTTCACCATGTTGGTCAGGCTGGTCTCGAACTCCTAACTTCAGGTGATCTGCCCACCTCGGCCTCCCCAAGTGCTGGGATTACAGGCATGAGCCACCGCGCCTGGCCACATGAATACGTATATTATTTAAATGCATATATAAAGATATGTGAATATGTGTTAATATAAATATACACAATTATTTAGTGTGCATATATCTTTCTATACACAATGTAAATACAGGGTGTTCTATACAATATATTATAATTTAATAAATATAGATAGTATATAATATAGATCATATCTACACATATCTATAAATATATAATGTATATATAAATGTACACATGTAAATATATTATTTTATATATGGATACATAATATATGCCATATATAAATATATGGGTATGCCAGGCACGGTGGCTCACTCCTGTAATCCCAACACTTTGGGAGGCCAAGGCAGGCAGATCATTTGAGGTCAGGAGTTTGAGACCAGCTTGGCTAACATGATGAAATCCTGTCTCTACTAAAAAATAGCAAAAAAAAAAAAATTAACTGGGCATGATGGCACATGCTTCTAATCACAGCTACTCAGAAGGCTGAGGCAGGAGAATCTTTTGAACCCAGGAGGTAGAGGTTACAGTAAGCCGAGATCGAGCCACTGAACTCCAGCCTGGGCAACAGAGCCAGGCTCCGTCATAAATAAATAAATATATGGATGGTTTAAATAAGGAGCTTATTTTATATATGAATATATCTACTCTGTGATTTTTTTATGTATATGTTAATGTAAATATTCAGCACTGTCCTTCCTGTGAGCCGTTAGACAGTCTCACCCTGACTGATGGCACAGACTGAAGCCCTGCCTGGGTGCAAATCCCAGCTCTACCACTCACAAGCTGTGTGACTCTGGGTGGGTTACTTAAACTCTCAGTGCCCGGTTGCACAGAGACGTCCTGAGACCTGAGCAAACTGCTGTGGGTGCTGGAGAAGGGATGGCCGGGATTATTTCCTCCACGGCCTCTCCGAGTGTCTCAGACAGGATTTGGTCACCAGCACAGGAGGTTAAGCTGGATTCCATGCCCCGTGCCCTTCAAAGGGAAGGGCCCCTCACTGTCCTGGGAGCCACTTCAGGTCAGCCCCAGCCTCTGTGCTGGGGCTGCTTGCTTCTGTGCGGGCGGAGGTCCTGCCAGGTGGGGGTGCAGAGCTGGGTGAAAGTACCTGGGAGGGGCCCCCAAGCCCATGAACCTGTGCTCAGGGAGGGCAAGAGTCTGTGCCCACTTCTAGAAGGGCCAGGGTCAGGGTGGTGGGGGCATATCCCGACATCTGTGGCTGACCTTATTCCTTATTCCAGCGGGGTCTGCTCCCAGCGCCTGTCACAGCCCACGTGCCCCGGAATTGGGATCAACGCAGGCTCCAAAAATAGTGCCGGCATCTGAGGACAGACATCTCCTCCCCCTTCCCTCCTGGCTCCCAGGAAGAGAAGCAGGGGGAGGGGGCCGAGGAAGAAACGGATACATGCCCAGGAGCCCTTGGTGTCACCCCAGGCCGGGCTAGGCCAGCCAGCCTGTCCTCCACCAGGGGCCAGGAGGACAGAGCTGCCTCCTGCCGTATCTCCAAGTCAGTTGCTGGGACAAACACATCAGCGTTGGAATCGGGAGGCCTCATTCGCCCAGAGAATGCACCATGGGGATCCTGGGGTCTGGGCTCAGCCAGCTGGCAAGGGAGGCACCCTGAGAACTGTATCTGCCCTATAGATCTCAGCCACGCTGGCCCCACTTTCAAAGGAAATCATCTCCCCACGGAGGACAGAGCGCAGAGTAAAGCCAGTGGAGGCTGGAGGGGTTCAGGTCACCTGGTTGGAAGCCCAGCTCCACTTCCTTCCAACAAGGCAAGCCCCTTCCTTTCTCTGGGCCTGTTTCATCGTTTGGAAAATGCATATATGTCTCATGTACTTGCCCAGAGAGGCTCACTAATTTACCCAAAGTCACACAGCATGGGATGATGAACCTGGATTTGAATCCCATTTGGGCCCAGCCCCCACTCCCTCCAGGAACCGTTTGCTCAGCAGCGGGGCTTGTTCTCATGGGCAGCTCAGAAACAGAGCCAGGCACCGTCCCCCCAGGGCCAAACAGTCACTCTCCCTTTTCCACCCTCTGTCCTTCAGAATCACGCCAGGCAGCGGCCACACCGCCCGTGAGCCTCTCCCCTTCCTTCTACTGCTGTCTCCCTCCTGTTCCCCAAACGAAATGGTTTCGGGGGAGGATATACTCAGAACAGGCCTTGAGGAGGCCAGGCGAGGTAGTCACGTCTGTAATCCCAGCACTTTGGGAGGCCGAGGTGCATGGATCATTTGAGATCAGGAGTTCAAGACCAACCTGGCCAACATGGTGAAACCCCATCTCTTCTAAAAATACAAAAAAAAAAAAAAAAAAAGTTAGCAAGGCGTGCTGGTGCATGCCTGTAATCCCAGCTACTAAGGAGGCTGAAGCGGGAGGATTGCTTGAACCCTGGAGGCGGAGATTGCAGTAAGCGGAGATCGCACCACCACTACACTCCAACGTGGGCGACAGAGCGAGACTCCATCTCAAAAAAAAAAAACGAAAAACAAAAAAAAAAAAGAAAGAAAAGAATAGGCCTTGATGCCCAGAATAAACCCTGCACTCTTTATAATGGTCCTCAGGCCCTGTGTGATCTGCCCTACCAACCCATCTCCCATCCCTGCCCCCTTATCTGGCTCCAGCCACGGCAGTCTTGCTGCGTTTAGAACAATAATACATCAAGCGTGTCCCTGCCATGAGGACTTTGCACTTGCTATTCCAGATGCTTGGAACGCTGACCAATTTCCTTGACAGTGAAGGGGATGGGAGGCATGAGTCATGGGGCTTTCTGGAGGGGTAGGAGGCCTGGATTTGGGCCAAGGAGACGTTCAGGCTTCAGGCCTTCATCCATGCTGGTCCTTCTTCCTAGGACACCCTCCCTGCCCCTCCAATGCACGACTGCCTCTTCCTTGGTTCTCTTTCCTTTTACCCTTTATTTCTTTGAGAGCGTTTATCGTGCCTTGTAACAGGAAATTTGTGAAGGAGGATGACCTCCTTTTCCAAAGCACAACCTCATACCTGTGCCGGGCTTGGTCCTCAGCATACCCTCGGGGCTAACAGTGCTAACCAGCAAAGAAGAAAATAACATGCACTTGGCCCAAACAGCCCCAAGGAGGGTGTCAGGGAGGGGATAAAGCCATAGACTCAGTACACGCAGCCAATCAAGGGCCAGAGTTCCTGACTCACTTCCCGTCCTAACAAACGTCTTGTTAGAAAGGCCTGGTCTGGAGCCCCCAGATAACAGGCACAGAGGGGGAGGCTGGTCTGCTTGGGCACGACTTTCTCTGACTTTGAAAGGGAAGGAAGGTACTTCTCCCAGTATCCAGTGACAGAACCACATGTTATGGGGGGACACCCGAGCTGAGGCTCCATCTGGAAGGCATCCATCCCAGAGCCAGTTGTCCAGCATGAGAGGACTTTTACGATTGTTGGACACTGTTGTTAAGGACTTTATAAAGTGTTAACTGCCTCACTTTATCCTCACAAGGCCCTGGTGAGATGGGAACTAGTATTTGCCCATTTTACAGATGAGCAAGTTGAGGCTCAGGAAGACAGAGTGACTCGCCCAGCACAGCACATGGCTGGAGAGTGGTGGGATTGGTGCGTGAGCCTGTCTGACCCAGACGCCAACCCTGAACCACCCTTTCCTGCCTCAGAATCTCTGGCTACGTCACAACCATCGGTGGTTTGGAAATGCTGAGTCCCGCTAGCCTGCAACTCGCAAAGCAGGGGAACTGGAGAAGTGAGGATCGGGGTGGGCTGAGAATGGGGCTGGTGGGGCGTGAGAAGGAGGTTCACCACCCTGGATGTCAGAGAAGGGGATGCAGGGAAGGGGATGAAAAGAAGGGGATGCAGGGAAGGGGATGGAGAGAAGGGGATGCAGGGAAGGGGATGGAGAGAAGGGGATGAAGGGAAGGGGATGGAGAGAAAGGGATGCAGGGAAGGGGATGGAGAGAAGGGGATGCAGGGAAGGGGATGGAGAGAAGGGGATGCAGGGAAGGGGATGGAGAGAAGGGGATGAAGGGAAGGGGATGGAGAGAAAGGGATGCAGGGAAGGGGATGGAGAGAAGGGGATGCAGGGAAGGGGATGGAGAGAAGGGGATGCAGGGAAGGGGATGGAGAGAAGGGGATGCAGGGAAGGGGATGGAGAGAAGGGGATGAAGGGAAGGGGATGGAGAGAAGGGGATGCAGGGAAGGGGATGGAGAGAAGGGGATGCAGGGAAGGGGATGGAGAGAAGGGGATGCAGGGAAGGGGATGGAGGGACCTCGGCAGAAACCAGCCTCACATTCTGCCTGCTGCTTCCAAACCTCATCCTCCTGTTGCAGGGAAAATGACCACAGGAGCAAGAAAAGCAGCTCCTCCCAGCCCAAGGGCTGTCCAGGGACAATCAATGCCTGGTCTCCAGGCGCCTCCAGGCCCCGGGAGAACTGCCTTGCCTTCTCCTGGGGTGAATGTCTATAGCGGGTGGCTGGTCAGGCAGAACACTTTCCGTTCATTTTGGATGACCACAAGGTGCCGATGAGTACCAAAAGGACACATTTGGACAATTTTCAGCTGCCCAAGCCTAATCATCATTGCAGTGACAGCAATAGCCGAGGCATACACTGGGCTCACTGCGTACCATGTGCTGCTCCCGAAGAAGTAGGTAGTGCTCATCCTCCCCATCGGACAGATGGAGAAGCCAAAACTCAGAGAGTTTAAGTCACTTGCCCATAGTCACACAGCTTGTGAGGGATCAAGCTGCGATTGGACGCCCTTGCAGTCAGACCATGGGGTTGGTGCATTGCATTACTTCTAGAACCAAATAGTGCCTTGATCTCTGAGGGACAGCCCTGCACCCAAGACACTCCCACACAGGACGGAAGCCTGGTTCATACCCTCAGTTCACGCTCAACCCAGTTCTGACCCTCCTCTGCCCCTGTTCCTCGGGCAGTCCCCCATGTGTTTGAAAATGTGTCTGTCTCCCCAGCTTGACCGTGGGCACCTCTGAGGGTCCAGCCTCTTTGCCCGGAGATTCCCTTCCTGCATCTGACTTGGAGACGATATTAAAATACACTGGCTGAGGTCAGGTGCAGTGGCTCACACCTATAATCCCAGCACTTTGGGATGCCAAGGCAGGAGGATTATTTGAGCCCAGGAGTTCGAGGCCAGCCTGGGCAAAATAGTGAGACCTCATCTCTACATAAAATAAGAAAATTAGCCAGACGCAGTGGCTCACGCCTGTAATCCCAGCACTTTGGGAGGCTTAGGCGGGCGGATCACGAGGTCAGGAGATCGAGACCATCCTGGCTAACACAGTGAAACCCCGTCTCTACTAAAAATACAAAAAATTAGCTGGGCATGGTGGCGGGCGCCTGTAGTCCCAGCTACTTGGGAGGCTGAGGCAGGAGAATGGACTGAACCCCAGAGGCGGCGCTTGCAGTGAGCCAAGACTGTGCCACTGCTCTCCAGCCTGGGCAACAGAGTGAGACTCCGTCTCAAAAATAAATAAATAAATTTTAAAAATAAGAAAATTGCCCAAGTGTGGTGGCATGCACCTGTAGTCCCAGCTACTCTGGTGGCTGAGGCGGGAGAATCGCTTGAGCACAGAAGGTCAAGGCTGCAGTGAGCTATGATTATGCCACTGCACTCTAGCCCGGGTGACAGAGCAAGATCTTGTTTCTTTAAAAAATAAAATAAAGGCCGTGCACGGTGGCTCACACCTATCATCCCAGCACTTTGGGAAGCCGAGGCACGTGGATCACTTGAGGCCAGGAGTTCAAGACAAGCCTGGATAACATGGTGAAACCCTATCTCTACTAAAAATACAAAAAATTAGCCGGGCATGGTGATGTGCACCTGTAATCCCAGCTACTCAGGAGGCTGAGGCAGGAGAATGGCATGAACCTGAGAGGAGGAGGTGGCAGTGACCCGAGATCATGCCACTGTACTCCAGCCTGGGCAACAGAGAGTCCATCTCAAAATAATAATAATAATAATTCATAAACAAAATAAAATAAAATAAAAACACTGGCTGAATAAAATTCAAATGCCTGCCTGCCAAGTGGGTAGGGACCTTACCTAGAAGGGACCAGGGAGCCCCGGAAGGTTATAGAGCACCTCTCTTCGCAGGATGGTTGTGAGGCCTTCGCAGGTCCTGGGCCCTACCCGTGGCAATCACATCACACATATTAAAATGCATCCACTTTCCGTGATTTACATATACATGAGCTCATCACAGTTGAGGTCCAGACGACAGCCTGGCATGAAGTTGCCCTTGGTAGGCATTTAATTCAACATTTGTTCATTTTAACTCTGCAGGTTTCTTTCTTTTTTTTTTTTTTTTTTTGAGATGGAGTCTCACTCTTTCACCTAGGCTTGAGGGCAATGGCACAATGTCGGCTCACTGCAACCTCTGCCTCCTGGGTTCAAGAGATTCCCCTGCCTCAGCCTCCCAAATACCTGGGATTACAGGCACCCACCAACATGCCCGATTGATTTTTGTATTTTTAGTAGAGATGGGGTTTCACCATGTTGGCCAGGCTGGTCTCGACCTCCTGATCTCAAGTGATCTGCCTGCCTCAGCCTCCCAAAGTGCTGGGATTGCAGGCATGAACCACCACGCCTGGTGGCTTTTTGTTTCTTTTTGTATTCTGGAATTATTACGTTTATTTTCTTTCCTTGTTAGACATTGCTGTGACCCTTGAGAAACTGTGGGCCTTGGGTACCCTACCCTGTGAAAGGCCCTGGCAGAGACCAAACAGGCCCTGGCCCCTGTGCCTTTGGTACCTCCCAGGGTCCTAGAGGATCAAACAGCTCACAGGACCTTTCTGTGTTGGAAACCGGCTCACACCACTAGTTTTGTCCCTGCCTAAGAGCCTCAGCTGCTGACTCCTGTCCCTAAAGTTGGCTTGACCACCCACAAATGAGACCTGAGCCTCTCCCTGCTAAACAAACACATGGCTTGGCGCTCTCAGGGACACAAGGCCACAGAAGCATTCAGTTACAGCCCTTCTGCCAGGCGGCTGGAGAGGACATCCAAGCCTGCCTGCTCAGAAAAGGAGATGGTTCAAAGCCCAGGGCCCACAGCTGCAGGGCCACAGCGGGGCAGGCAGGGACCAGTCAGGGCTGCCTCTTATGGGTCCCCATCCTGCAAAATCCATATTGACACAATTAGCGTGTGGAGATGGGAGGCTCGAGCTAAATAGCCCTGAATTCCCACCCAGACTTGCCCAATTCCAGGCTGGGTAACCCCTCTCTCATCTGTAAAGTGGAATAATCATAGAACCTCCCAACTAGCACTCAGGTGGCCTGTTTCATTCCTTCAGGCATCACAACTGCTGAAGTAGGGTCATCAGCTCCTGACATCCCTGAATTTGCAGTGATTTGCAAAATGCCTCGCACATAGTCAACACTCAGTAGACATTTACAGGGTGAATGAATGAACAACAGCATAGCACCGCGCTTGAGAGAGTGGGCTGTGGGGTCTGGAGTGGGATCTCTGCTCTGCCTCTCATCAGTTGTGTGAAAAAGTCATCAAGCTCTCAGTGCCTTAATTCGTTTCTGTATAAAAGGGGGAGTAAAAGCCGGGCACGGTGGCTCAAGCCTGTAATCCCAGCACTTTGGGAGGCCAAGACGGGCGGATCACGAGGTCAGGAGATCGAGACCATCCTGGCTAACACGGTGAAATCCCATCTCTACTAAAAAATACAAAAAAAAAAACTAGCCGGGCGTGGTGGCGGCGCCTGTAGTCCCAGCTACTCGGGAGGCTGAGGCAGGAGAATGGCGTGAACCCGGGAGGCAGAGCTTGCAGTGAGCTGAGATCAGGCCACTGCACTCCGGCCTGGGCCACAGAGCAAGACTGCGTCTCAAAAAAAAAAAAGGAGCGGGGGGGGGAAAGTAGCTACTTTGCTACTTGTTAGAGGAATAAAGGAGTCAGCTCATGTAATGTCCTTAGAGCAGTGCCTGGCACATGGTTCGTTCTACATCGCCATTTGTTAAATAAATTTAAATTTTAAAAATGAGTGAGATTCTATAAAGTACAAAAAGCTATTTCTGCTAATCACTTGAGAGATGATCCCTCCTCCCCTCCTTCCTTCCTTCCTTCCTGCTCTTCCTCATCCAAATTCAAAGGAAGCTGGAATGCCACTTACCCCAAAACGTCCAGTAAGAATGCAGAAAGAATATCCCAACTGCACCAATATCTTCCAGCCCGATGCTTTCCCTTCCCTTTTCTATTCTGCAGACCCGATTTGGGGCCCTGGCCACTATGCAGCCACTGAGTAAGGTGCCCCCATCCCCTGTCATTCTCTTCAGGAGTCTCCCTGTCAACCCCCTTCCTTCCCCATGCAAGTCTAGGGGACCACAGTACAGATGTAATATCAACCTACTCACCTCCCCCAACCCTTTTTTTAAAAAATTGAAATATGGGTATCTACCCAAAGGAAAATAAATCATCATGTGAAAAAGACACATACACATGTATGTTTATAGCAGCACAATTCACAATTGCAAAAATATGGAGCCAACCTAAACGCCCATCAACCAACGAGTGGATTTAAAACATGTGGTATATGTACACCGTGGAATACTACTCAGCCACAAAAAGGAACAAAATAATGTCTTTTGCAGCAACTTGGATGGAGCTGGAGGTCATTATTCTAAGTGAAGTAACTCAGGAATGGAAAACCAAATAGCATATGTTCTCACTTATAAGTGAGAGGTAAGATATGAGGATGCAAGGTGGGTGCGGTGGCTCACACCTCTAATCCCAGGACTTTGGGAGGCTGAGGCGGGCGGATTACTTGAGGTCAGGAGTTCGAGACCAGCCTGGCCAACATGGTGAAACTCCATATTTACTAAAAATACAAAAATTAGCTAGGCATGGTGGCACACACCTGTAATCCCAGCTACTCAGGAGGCTGAGGCAGGAGAATCGCTTGAATCTAGGAGGCAGAGGTTGCATTAAGCCGAGATCACAGCACTGCACTCCAGCCTGGGTGACAGAGTGAGACTCCATCTCAAATATATACATATATATATAATATATATATATGAGGATGCAAAGGCATAAGAATGATATAATGGACTTTGGGGACATGGGAGGGGAAGATTGGGGGGGTGAGGGATAAAACACTACACATTGGGCACAGTGTACACTGCTTGTGTGACAGGTGCACTAAAATCTCAGAAATCACCACTAAAGACCTTCTCCATGTAAAAAAAAAAAAAAAAAAAAAAAAAACACACACACACACACAAACAAAAAAACAGCTGTACCCCAAAAACTATTTAAAAATAAATTTTAAAAAATATATAATTATCATATCATATAATTCGCCCTTTTAAAGTATGCAAGTCAGGCCAGGCATGGTGGCTCACCCTGTAATCCCAGCACTTTGGGAAGTCGAGGTGGGAGAATCGCTTGAGCCCAGGCATTCAAGACCAGCCTGAGCAACATAGCAAGACCTCATCTCTACAAAAAAATAAGAAACTAGCCAGGCATGATGGTGCATGCCTGTGGTCCCAGCTACTCAGGAGGCTGGGATGGGAGGATGGCTTGAGGCTGCAGTGAGCTGTGATCCTACCACCGCACTCCAACCTGGGTAACAGAGAGAGACCCTGTCTCAAAAAATAAAATATAAAGTATGCAGTCCAGTGTGTTTTATTCAGTACATTCATGAACTTACAACGATCACCACTACCTAATCCAGAATATTTTTATCACCTTCAAAAGAAACCCTGTATCCTTTAGAAGTCACCCCCATCTTCACCCGCTCCCGTGCCACCCCAGTCCTAGATGACTACTCATCCAACTCATCCACTTTCTGTGTCCATGTATTCCCTTCTCTGGATAGTTCCTAGAAATGAAGTCATATAAGGCCTGGTGAGGTGGCTCACGCCTGTAATCCCAACACTTTGGGAGGCCTCGTTGGGCAGATCACCTGAGGTCAGGAGTTCAAGACCAGCTTGGTCAACATGGCGAAACCCCATCTCTAACAAAAACACAAAAAATTAGTTGGGCATGGTGGCATGCACCTGTAGTCCCAGCTATTCAGGAGGCTGAGGCACAACAATCGTTTGAACCCGGGAGGTAGAGGTTGCAGGGAGCCGAGATTGTATCACTGCACTCCAGCCTAGACGACAGAGCAAGACTCTGACAAAAAAAAAAAAAAAAAGAGGCCGGGCGCGGTGGCTCACGCCTGTAATACCTGCACTTTGGGAGGCCGAGATGGGCGGATCACGAGGTCAGGAGATGGAGACCATCCTGGCTAACACAGTGAAACCCCGTCTCTACTAAAAAATACAAAAAACTAGCCGGGCCCGGTGGCGGCGCCTGTAGTCCCAGCTACTCAGGAGGCTGAGGCAGGAGAATGGCATAAACCCGAGCTGAGATCCGGCCACTGCACTCCAGCCTGGGCGACAGAGTGAGACTCCGTCTCAAAAAAAAAAAAAAAGAAGAAAGAAAAGAAAGAAGGAAGGAAGGAAGGAGAGAAAGAAAGAAAGAAAGAAAGAGAGAGGGAAAGAAAGAAAGAAAGAAAGAAAGAAAGAAAGAAAGAAAGAAAGAAAGAAAGAAAGAAAGAAAGAAAGAAAGAAAGAAAAGAAAAGAAAAGAAATCACATAAGACACAGCCTTCTGCCTCTGACCTCTCTCACTCAGCACAATGTTTTCAGGCCATCCGTGTTGCTGCATCATGCATCAGTGCTTCCTTCCTTTTTACTTCTGAATACTGTGCCATGAAATAGACCCCCCAACTCTTAGTAGGGGTGCTCAACTAGAGCTGGAATGAGTCATCAGCCACCCAATGGCAGCAGTGTCACCCAGCTGATGAAGGGAAGTGGGCCTGGCAGAACCAGGCTGACACTGTTCCGGAAGCCCTGAGATGACTGTTGCAGACAATCCATCATTGCAGCTGTACCCAGATGGCCCTGGAGCTGAAAAGCCACTGCTCATCCCAGCAAAGCCAGCCTGGGACACACATGAGATGGAGACACAGGGTCAGAACAACCTCTGCAGCCAGGGCACCTGGACTCAGTGAGAGGACAAGGGCGGGGCCTGGGGGAGTAGCAGAGACACAGCACAGGGTCAACAAGGGACCCCAGCTCTGCCACTGGCAGCTGGATGTCCTCAAAGCAACCTTTCTGAGGCTCAGTTTTTCTCAGAAAAAAAAGAGGAAAAGGATGCTGACTCAGTTGGGCCTGTTTTATTCCTTCATGCATCACAACTGCCGAAGTAGCATCATCAGCCCCTGACATCCCTGAATCTGCAGTGCTTTGCAAAAATGCCTAGCACATAGTCACCACTCAATAGACATTTACGGGATGAATGAATGAACAATAGCATGGCACTGCCATTAAGAGTGTGGGCTCTGGAGTTGCTGCAACAATTAAAGGGACAATGCCAGGTACCACATAGTTGATTTTTTCTTAATGGACAAGAGCAAACCAATGGGGACTTGAAACAGATATTTGCACACAAATGTTCACAGCAGCATCATTTACATAATAATCAAAAGGTGGAAACCACCCACGTGTCCATCAACAGATGAATGGATAAATGAAAGGTGAGGGAGTCATACAATGACGTATATATTCCGCTTTAAAGAGGAGTGAGGCACTGGCACCTGCCAAGACACGGCTGAACCTGAAAGACATTGTTTCCAGTGAAATAAGCCAGACACAAAAGGACAACTATTGTATGATTCCTCTTCTGTGAGGTACCTAGAATGGTCAAATTTGCAGAGACAGAAAATAGAATAGTGGCTAATAGGAGCAGTGCGGAGCAGGGAGTGGAGAGTTAGCGTTTCATGGGTAGAGTCCAGTTTGGGATGATGAAGGGGTTCTGGAGATGCACGGTGCAGACAGTTGCACAGTAATGCAAATGTACTTATGCCACTGAACTGTACACTCAAGACGCTTAAAATGGTAAGATTTATGTTACATGTATTTCATCACAGTAAAAAAAATATAGAGTGAGACCAGGTGCAGTGGCTCACACCTATAATTCCAGCACATTGGGAGGCCAAGGCAAGAGGGTCACTTGAAGCCGGGCGTTTCAGAGCAGCCTGGGCAACACAGTAAAACCCCTAACTCTACAAAATATTTTAAAATTAGCCATATTTGGTGGCACCTATAGTCCCAGCTACCCAGGTGGCTGAGAAGGGAGAATTGCTTGAACCCAGGAGGTTGAGGCTGTAGTGAGCTATAACTGCACCACTGCACTTCAGCCTGGGCACTTAAAAAAAAAAAAAAAAAAAAGAATAAGCCACCTCCTAGATGGTCTACAACTGTATCAGAAGCATTCATTATGGTTTGGAATAGGACGTTATGTCTGTGTTTGTTTATTTACTTTTGCAATGCCACTATGTAGGTTTCATTTACCACTGAATTCCCTAGTGCCTTATACAACACCTGGGACATTGTAGACATTCAGCCAATATTTGTCAAATGAATGAAAGAAGGAAGGAATGAGTGAATGGCCAAGTGCCAGGGAAATAAAATAGGAAAATGGAACCATCTTTCTATATATCCCTGGGAAATTAAGTCACATAAGTACTGGTCTCCCTAGTCTCAGAGTGAGTGGACCTACGTCTACACTCCCAGGGGACATCAGCAGGTGCACAGCCCAAAGCTCTGCCTTGAGAGAGCTAGGTTCTGGAAGATGCTTATTGGGCAGGTGAATAAATGAGTAACTCCCCTCAGTTGTCAGAACAGGGTTTATCCACAGGGATTGAACAATGAATCAGCCATGAACAAAGCTGGAGAGGGAGAGTTTCGCCTGTTTTTTGTTTTTTTTTTTCTCTTGTTGCTGTTGTTGTTGTTGTTGTTGTTTTTGAGACAAGGTCTTGCTTTGTTACCCAGGCTGGAGTGCAGTGGCAAGATCATGGCTTACTGCAGCCTCGACCTCCTGGGCTCCACTGATCCTCCTGCCTCAACCTCCCAAGTAGCTGGAATTACAGGCACACACCACCATGCCCAGTTAATGTTTTAAATTGTTGTAGAGACAAGGTCTCCCTATGTTGCCCAGGCTGATCTCAAACTCCTAGGCTCAAACAATCTTCCTACCTTAGCCTCCCAAAGTGCTAAGATTATAGGCATAAGCCACTGTCCCCAGCCAATTTTGCCTGTTTTTTAACAAGTTCCCTATCCCATGGCTGCAATAGGACCAAAGTCAGCTAGTTTGTTTTTTTTCTTTTCTTTTTTTTTTTTTTCGCTCTGTCACCAGGCAGGAGTGTAGTGGAACAATCTTGGTCTCTGCAACTTCCGCCTCCCGGTTCAAGAGATTCTCCTGCCTCAGTCTCCCGAGTAGCTGGGACTACAGGCGCATGCCATCACATCCAGCTAATTTTTGTATTTTTGCTAGAGACGGGGTTTCACCATGTTGGCCATGCTGGTCTCGAACTCCTGACCTCGTGATCCATCTGCCTCGGCCTCCCAAAGTGCTGGGATTACAGACGTGAGTCACCACACCCAGCCAGGTCTAGTTCTTACTGGTTCCTGCTTCTGCACACTTGGATGTACCTTTGGGCTGGGAAACCGTGTCCTCTCCACGTGAGGACTCATCCTCAGAACGCCTGGCCTCTCCGGCACTGGGAGAACGTCAGCCTGTGCCACCCATGTGTGCACAAACCCACTGCAGAGTCTCACCCACACGTCAAGAGTGGGGCCCGGGGACTCCTAGGATCAGCTGGTGACCCTGACAGCTCCAGGAGGGCGGATGACTTAGCGAGGCCAGCCCAGAGCAGCTTGACATTTACATGGTATGTCAGGATCTTGCACAGAGGGGAAATGCTATTTTACATTTTCCAAGCGTCTCAGGAATGCCTCTGGACCTCCAACCCCTCTGCTTCCTGGCCCCTGACGACGCTGCCAGCCACTTTCTAACTTGCACTGGGGTCCAGTTGAGCTAGTTCACTTCTTTGAGAGACAAGTTCCGCTCCACTGGCCTTTGCATAGGCTAAACCCTGCCCAACACCCCCCACCTCCCAACTCCCTGCTTCCCCACAACTCTCAGCCTGGCTGGCTCAAACGACCCTCCTATGGCCTCCAAAGGGTCCTTCTTTGTGTTCCTACAATGCCCTGTTATTCCCCATCACGAATGGTTCTACATGGCATTCGCCTGTCACCCCCTCCCCCAATAGACTATACTGGGGGCTGCATAAGGGCAGGAACCACATCCAAAGAACCAGATGGGCCAGGTGCAGTAGCTCATGCCTGTAACCCCAACACTTTGAGAGGCAGGCAGTTCAAGACCAGCCTGGGTAACATGGTAAAAACCCATCTCTACAAAAGATATAAACATTAGCCTGGCGTGGTTGTGGTGCCTGTAGTACCAGCTACTTGGGAGGCTGAGGTGGGAGAATCGCTTGAGCCTCCAAGGTCGAGGCTGCAGTGAGCTGTAATCGTGCCACTGCAACCCAGCCTGGGTGACAACCTGAGACCTCTCTCAAAAAAAAAGAAAAGAAAAAGAACCAGACAAGGCAGACACAGCCTTGTCTTCCTGGAGCTTCCCTTAATGAAAAATACCCATATAAACAAGTAAACAAGCAAATTCCATGTAAACAAGGAAATGAACAGAATAAGGATGCATTTCAAAAAGTGCTAGATCAGGCCGGGCACAGTGGCTCACACCTGTAATCCCAGCACTTTGGGAGGCCAAGGTGGGTCGATCACCTGAGGTCAGGAGTTCAAGACCAGCCTGACCAACATGGTGAAACCCTGTTTCTGCTAAAATACAAAAATTAGCCGAGCATGGTGGCTTGTGCCTGTAATCCCATCTACCTGGGAAGCTGAGGCAGGAGAATTGCTTGAACCTGGGAGGTGGAGGTTGCCGTGAGTCAAGATCGCACCAATACATCCCAGCCTGGGCAACAAAGCAAGACTCTGTTTAAAAAAAAAAAAAAAGTACTAGATTGGTGCACATTTAAGCGTCTAACATTGGAGAAAAAAAAAAAAAAGTACTAGGAAGCCACCTAGCACAGCCTTTAGCACACAGCAGAAACTCAAAAATTATTTGTGGAATGTACACATGCATGAATGCATACATAAATGCACACAGAAACGAATGAATGAGGGCCTTACACTTATTTTGGATCCTCTGAAATCAGAAAACCACTCCGCAGGGCAGTGGATCACCTCTGTTCTCCCAGCCCAAATCAGAGCAGCACTCAAGGTAGAAAACATTGCTTGCCTTAATCTGTTAGCAACAGGATCAGATGACGGGCTCCAGGGAGCTAATTTAAACTCATTTAAAGAAGGCCCCTGCCGCTTTGTTAAAAGTACGTCCATAACAGCGAATCCAACTGTAACTGCTTTTGGCTGAAGCCACAATAATTTACCTTCACAGGCTGCTTCTTGTTAACAATGCATTGGCTAAATTACAAGCTGTTTATCAATACAACAAGGCCAGGTCTTTAAATATTTTAACACTTAATTGCTGAGGGACAGAACCTCACCTCCACAACCCTTCCTCCACAGGAAAAGCCTTTTGCTTAGGAAATTCTACTCCAAGCCATCTTCCTTATTTAGGTTTGCAAAACAGATGACCCAGAGCTCCTGGGCTTTGGGGCCCCACAGGAGCACCTGGGCAGTGGCTGGACAAAAGGGTACGAGGTCATTCTTAAAGCCACAGTACTGCTGCTGGTGCACAGATGTTTATGGAAAGTCAAGGCCAGGCACAGTGGCTCATGTCTGTAATCCCAGCACTTTGGGAGACCAAGGCAGGAGGATGGCTTGAGCCCAGGAATTTCAGACTAGCATGGGCAACATAGGGAGAGGTCATCTCTACAAAAATATTATTTAAAATTAGCCAGGTGTGACTGGGCACCATGGCTCACGCCTGTAATCCTAACACTTTGGGAGGCCAAGGCGGGTGGATCATCTGAGGTCGGGAGTTCAAGACCAGCCGACCAACATGGAGAAACCCCGTCTCTACTAAAAATACAAAATTAGCCGGGTGTGGTGGCGCACACCTGTAATCCCAGCTACTCGGGAGGCTGAGGCAGGAGAATCGCTTGAACCCAGGAGGCAGAGGTTTCAGTGAGCTGAGATAGTGCCATTGCACTCCAGCCTGGGCAACAAGAGTGAAACTTCGTCTCAAAAAAAAAAAAAAAAAAAAAATTAGCCAGGTGTGGTGGTGAACATCTGTGGTCCCAGCTATTTAGAAGGCCAAGATGGGAGAATCACTTGACCCCCAGGAGGTCAAGGCTGTAGTGAGCCATGATTGCACCACTGCACTCCAGCTTGAGTAACAGAGCAAGCCCTGTCTCAAAAAAGAAATAGTAAGATAAAATAAAATAAAATAGAGACAGAGAAAGGGAAGGGAAGGGGTCACTTGAGGTCAGGAGTTGGAGACCAGCCTGGTCAACACGGCGAAACCCCGTCTCTACTAAAAATACAAAAATTAGTCGGGCATGGTGGCGGGCACCTGTAATCCCAGCTACTCAGGAGGCTGAGGTGGGAGAATCGCTTGACCCTGGGAGGCAGAGGCTTCAATGAGCCAAGATAGAGCCACTGTACTCCAGCCCGGGCAAGAGAGCAACACTCTGTCCAAAAAAAACCATGAAAGTCAGAGCCAGAATCTGGAAAGTCTGGCTGTGAGCGCTGGCTGTGGGGTCAGATTCCCTGAGTTCAAATCCCAGCTGTCAAATGTATCCCCTAAAATAGATATGTTGAAGTCCTAAGCCCTGGTACCTGTGAGCGTGACCTTATTTGGAGATAGGGTCTTTACAAGACATCAAGTTACAGCGAGGCCATTGGCTTGTCCATATAAATTCAATATGACTGGTGTCCTTATAAACAAGGGAAATCTAGACACAGCTGGTCACCATGTGAAGACTGGAGTTCTGCTGCCCCAAGTCAAGGAACTGCCCGAGGCTGGGAGAGAGGCCAGGAGCAGATCCCCTTCGAGAGAGAGAGAGTGTGGGCCTGCCCACACCTTTAATTCAGGCTTCCGGCCTCCAGTACAGAGAGGCAACGAACTTATGTTGTTCTAAGTCACCCGGTTTGTGGCTCTGTGGGACTATAAACACTGGTCACTGAGGGACAGTCTCCTGGACCTTGCTGAGCCTCAGTTTCCTCTTCTGCTACAGATCAGGCTGCTATAACTGACCTGCCTCTGAGCTGGCCTAAAGTGCTGGCCACAGGTAGCGTTGAGTAAACAGTCCCGGGCTGGGCCGGTGTGCCAGGGGCCAGGGTTTGTGGGCTTGGGCTGTGTTCTCCTTTGCAGGGTCCTGAAGGGGTAAAGGCATCCTGATGGTAACTGCTTCTGCTGGGACCATGCACTTGGCCGAGACGCCACCCCAGTAACTTCAGATCTTCCATCCAGCTCTGAAAAATGGTAGAGCTCGTAGTTGGGGTGTAAATTCTGGGACCGAACTGCCTGAAGTTGAGTCCCCGCCTGCTACATGTTTGCTTTGGAGCTTTGGATAAACCTCTCCTTAGTCTCTTCCTCTGTTGAATGGGCTACCCACAGAACTCATCTCATGGGGTGGCTATGCGGACTTAATAAGTGAATAGACTCAGAGCAGTGTCTGGGGCCGGGCGCGGTGGCTCATGCCTGTAATACCAGCACTTTGGGACACTGAATCAGGTGGATTAACTGAGGTCAGGAGTTCAAGACCAGCCTGGCCAATATGATGAAACCCCGTCTCTACTAAAAATACAAAAATTCAGCTGGGCATGGTGGCGGGCACCTGTAGTCCCAGCTACTCAGGAGGCTGAGGCAGGAGAATCATTTGAACCCGGGAGGTGGAGGCTGCAGTGAGCTGAGACCATGCCATGCACTCCAGCCTGGGTGACAGAGCAAGACTCCGTCTCAAAAAAAGAATAAAACAGAGACTGGAACTTCAGTGCTATGTATGAGTTTAAATAATTTTTTTAACTTTTTTTTTTTTTTTTTTTTTGAGACGGAGTCTGGCTCTGTCGCCCGGGCTAGAGTGCAGTGGCCGGATCTCAGCTCACTGCAAGCTCCGCCCCCCGGGTTTACGCCATTCTCCTGCCTCAGCCTCCCGAGTAGCTAGGACTACAGGCGCCCGCCGCCTCACCCGGCTAGTTTTTTGTATTTTTTAGTAGAGACGGGGTTTCACCGTGTTCGCCAGGATGGTCTCGATCTCCTGACCTCGTGATCCGCCCGTCTCGGCCTCCCAAAGTGCTGGGATTACAGGCTTGAGCCACCGCGCCCGGCCTTTTTTAACATTTTTAAAGTTTTTTTTTAATTTTATTTTTTGAGGCAGGGTCTCACTCTGTTGCCCAGGCTGGAGTACAGTAGCAACATCACAGCTCACTGCAGCCTCAATCTCCTGGGCTCAAGTGATCCTCCTGCCTCAGTTTCCCAAGTAGCTAGGACTGCAGGTATGCACCACCACACCCAGCTACTATTTTATTTTTTGTAGAGATGGGGTCTCCCTATGTTGCTCAGGCTGGTCTAGAACTCCTCAGCTCAAGCAATCCTCCTGCTTCAGCCTCCTAAAGTGCTGGCATTACAGGCGTTAGCCACCACAACTGGCCTTAAATAAAATGTAAAACAGAATCTTCAAAAACCCATTGAATAACCAGCACCATTCACAACAGAGATTTCTTTTGAAAGAATATGTTCCTACAAAAACTTGTGCATAAATATTTATAACAGCACTATTCATAATAGTCCCCCCAAATTGAAAACAACTTAAATATCCATCAACTAATGAATGATAAAGAAAATGTGGTCTATTCATACACAGTGAAATATTTATTTAGCCATAAAAACAAAGGCAGAATCTATACATGCTAAGATGTGGATGAACCTTAAAAACATTGTACACTCAGGTGTCTTCTTATCGCCAGACACATTCAAGATGTGTACATTAAAGACATATAGCTTTTTATGTGTCAATCACACCTCAATGAGGTAGTTTTAAAAAATATATTATGGTGGTCGGGCACAGTGGCTCACACCTGTAATCCTAGCACTTTGGGAGGCCAAGGTGGGCAGATCAGTTGGGGCCAGGAGTTGGAGACCAGCCTGACCAACATGGTGAAACCCCATCTCTACTAAAAATACAAACATTAGCTGGGCGGGGTGGTGGGCACCTATAACCCCAGCTACCATGAAGGCTGAGACAGGAGAATCTCTTCAGCCTAGGAGACAAAGGTTGCAGTGAGTCAACATCATGCCACTGCACCCCAGCCTGGGTGACAGTGAGACCCTGTATCGTGAAAAGAAGTAGGCTGGGCGCCGTGGCTCACACCTGTAATCCCAGCACTTTGGGAGGCTGAGGTGGGCAGATCACGAGGTCAGGGGATTGAGACCATCCTGGCTAACACAGTGAAACCCCGTCTCTACTAAAAATAAAAAAAATTAGCCGGGCGTGGTGGCGGGCGCCTATATCCCCAGCTACTAGGGAGGCTGAGGCAGGAGAATGGTGGGAACCCGGGAGGCGGAGCTTGCAGTGAGCCGAGATTGTACCACTGCACTCCAGCCTGGGCAACAGAGCGAGACTCCGTCTCAAAAAAAAAAAAAAAAAAAAGATAGAAAAAAGAAGATGATGCTGGGCGCAATGGCTTACGCCTGTAATCCCAGCACTTCAGGAGGCTGAAGTGGGCGGATCACCTGAGGTCAGGAGTGAAGAAGAATTGGGGAATGTGCTGAGGCCTAGAGCAGAGATAGAGCCTGTGGGTCTCGTTCTTTACTTATTTATTTATTTATTTATTTATTTATTTATTTATTTACTTTTGAGATGGAGTCTCACTCTGTCACCCAGGCTGGAGTACAATGGCATGATCTCAGCTCACTGCAACCTGTCTCCCAGGTTCAAGCGGTTCTCCTGCCTCAGCCTCCAGACTAGCTGGGATTACTGGCATGTGCCACCACACCTGGGTAATTTTGTAGTTTTGGTAGAGACGGGGTTTCTCCATGTTGGCCAGAATAGTCTTGATTTCCAGACCTCATGATATGCCTGCCTCGGCCTCTGAAAGTGCTGGGATTAGAGGCATCAGCCACCACGCCCGGCCCTGGTTCTTCACCACCCACTTGGGAAAAGAGACAAATAACCTAGACTCAACTCACAATGGGCTGGGCAGAGCATGGTCTTCAGGACTCAGGCTACCTGACCCCACACCCTAAGCCTTTGTGTCCTCTGTGCAAGGACCTCCACAAAGACACCACCACCCCACACACCTTCTGGGACCTGGGCATTCAAAGGACTGACGGACCCTCTCCAACACTGGATACTCCAGCTGCCTCCATTGTCTTAATTGTTTTTCTCTGTTTACCAAGATAATGAAAGTTCATTGTTTTGAACCCAGTGATACAGAATGCTATCAAGAGAGAAAGGAAGGCTGGGCGCAGTGGCTCATGGCTGTAATCCCAGTACCTTGGGAGGCCAAGGTGGGAGGATCACTTGAGCCCAGGAGTTCAAGACCAGGCTGGGCAATATAGTGAGACCTCATTTCTATAAATGTATATATAAATTTTTATATATTAGAATCTAAAAACTAGCCGGGCATGGTGGCGCATGCTTGTACTCCCAGCTAAGGCTGTACTCTGGAGGCTAAGGCAGGAGGATGGCTTGAGCCCAGGAGTTCAAGGCTGCAGTGAGCCGTGATTGCATCACTGCACTCCAACCTGGGCAATAGGGCAAGACCCTGTCTCAAAAAGAAAGAAAAAAGAGAGTAAAAGGCTGGGCACGGTGGCTCATGCCTGTAATCCCAGCACTTTGGGAGGCCAAGGTGGATGGATCCCTTGAGGTCAGGAGTTCAAGACCAGCCTGGCCAACATGGTGAAACCCTGTCTCTACTAAAAATACAAAAATTAGTCGAGTGGGGTAGCGCACGCCTGTAATCCCAGCTACTCAGGAGGATGAGGCAAGACAATCGCTTAAACCCAGAAGGTGGAGGTTGCAGTCAGCCAAGATCACGCCAATGAACTCCAACCTGGGTGACAGAGTGAGCATCCGTATTAAAAAAAAAAAAAGTTGGGGGAAGGAAAGATCCCCTAGAATACTTCCCTTTAGAAGCAAAATTTGTGGGAAGGGATTTGGAGAGAAATCTCCATTTATTTGACTAGACAAATTTTTGAAGTGAGAGTATTACTTTAAAAAAAAATTTTATAGCCAGGTCTCGAAAGGTTACCTCAAAGCACAATTTTGTAATCAATTAGTCAAGCCCAGTTTCAGTCATTTGTGTCATTGTCAGTGGACTTTTGAAGAAACCAGGGGCATTTTGATTCTGAAGTCAATTTTGTTAAACAGAAAAACTGAAAGGCCAGCTTTTCTGGTCACTCGGATGCAGTGAAAATAGCTGAGTTCATCTGAAACTTCCCCGGCATCTGACCCAAACTGAGGGCAAGTGTTTAACTGAGAAACAAAGACAAACATTAAGTATAGAAAACCCCTTTTGTGCCTCCACAGTGTGCAAATTATGTTGAGTTATGCAGCTATTTTGGGGACAATAATGTTTTGTAAACAGTCGGCAAAGTGGCTTTGTTGGCAGTGTTGCTGTGGCTTGGGAACATTTCACAGAAAAGGACTGTATGGAAGATAGAATGACACGGTTGTGTCAGTCCCTTTGAAAAATACAAATGACTTAAATTAAGGCAGGTACAGATAAGTTGTTTTTTTGTTTGTTTGTTTTTTGCTTTTTTTGAGACGGAGTTTCACTCTTCCTCCAGGCTGGAGTGCAATGGCACGATCTCGGCTCCCTGCGACCTCCACCTCCTGGGTTTAAGCGATTCTCCTGTCTCAGCCTCCCGAATAGCTGAGATTACAGGTGCTTGCCACCATGCCCAGCTAATTTTTGTATTTTTAGTAGAGATGAGGTTTCACCATGTTGGCCAAGCTGGTCTCGAACTCCTGACCTCAGGTGGTCTGCCCTTTTTGACCTCCCAAAGTGTTGGGATTACAGGCATGAGCCACCTTACCCTGCCCCAGATAATAAAGATTTGAAAGCCTTTTTTTCACTCTACCCACAGGTGTCAGTACCTAGAAACTCAACAGTGAAGGGAGTAAATGGAGCTCTGCCTTCATTTGTGGAACATGAAGCTTACAAAATGTGTTTAACATACCCAACAAAGGCAATGCAAGTACATTACTAGTGCTATTCATGTAGTTTTTCTGTTGTTTTTTTGTCTTCTTTTTCTTTTTCATTTTTTTTTTTTTTTTTTTTTGAGACAGAGTCTTGCTCTGTTGCCCAGGCTCGAGTGCAGGATGGTGTGTCCAGTCCTGTCTTACTCTACGAATAAGTGCCCAGCCCCCATTTTCTTTATTTGTGAAATGGGGATGAATATATGTGCCTCATAAGGTTGCCATGCAGATGGAAAGTGACTGTGTGTGTGTGTTTGCCTCGCACAGGGTCCAGTCCTACTAAGTGACAATATGTGGTCGATAAACATAAATAATCACTCTTAGTTTAAGGCTCTGGCAGCTCACATGTTCTAAGACCCAAGCATTTGTTCATTCATTCATAAAAAGAGAGAAACTGTCCCCACCCTTCTCTGACAGTCCAGGGACATATGGTTCTCTACCACGAAGCTGAGACACATTAACCATAGGATGGAAAACCATCGACTGCATTTGCTTAATAAATGCCAACTTAATTTGTCATGTTTAGGGTTCTCAAAAGTATTTACAATCATTGCACTTGAAAATAAGCCATGCCGTATACCCAATCATGCTGCTATAAAGACACATGCACACATATGTTTATTGTGGCACTATTCACAGTAGTAAAGACTTGGAACCAACCCAAATGTCCATCAATGACAGACTGGATTAAAAAAATGTGGCGCATATACACCGTGGAGTACTATGCAGCCATAAAAAGGATGAGTTCATATCCTTTGTACGGACACGGATGAAGCTAGAAACCCTCATTCTGAGCAAACTATCGCAAGGTCAGAAAACCAAACACCACATGTTCTCACTCATAGGTGGGAATTGAACAATGAGATCACTTGGACACAGGGTGGCGAACATCACACCCTGGGGCCTGTCGTGGGGTGGAGGGAGGGGGGAGGGACAGCATTAGGAGATATATCTAATGTAAATGATGAGGTAACAGGTGCAGCACACCAACATGGCACATGTATACATCCGTAACAAACCTGCACTTTGTGTACATGTACCCTAGAACTTAAAGTATAATTAAAAAAAAAAAAGAGGCCGGGCGCGGTGGCTCAAGCCTGTAATCCCAGCACTTTGGGAGGCCGAGACGGGCGGATCACAAGGTCAGGAGATCGAGACCATCCTGGCTAACATGGTGAAACCCTGTCTCTACTAAAAATACAAAAAAACTAGCCGGGCGAGGTGGCGGGCGCCTGTAGTCCCAGCTACTCGGGAGGCTGAGGCAGGAGAATGGCGTAAACCCGGGAGGCGGAGCTTGCAGTGAGCTGAGATCCGGCCACTGCACTCCAGCCTGGGCGACAGAGCGAGACTCCGTCTCAAAAAAAAAAAAAAAGAAAAAGAAAAGAAGCCATGCCCATGAATGTAGCACTTAAGGCTATATGAATGGGGGCCAGGTGCAGTGGGTCACACGTTTAATCCCAGCACTTTGGGAGGCCGAGGCAGGTGGATCACTTGAGGTCAGGAGTTCGAGACCAGCCTGGCCAACATGATGAAACCCTGTCTCAACTAAAAATACAAAAATTAGCCGGGCGTGGTGGTGTGCATCTGTAATATCAGCTATTCAGGAGGCTGAGGCACGAGAATGGCTTGAACCTGGGAGGCGGAGGTTGCAGTGAGCCAAGATGGCGCCACTGCACTCCAGTCTGGGCAAGAGAGTGAGACTCAGTCTCGAAAAAATACAAGAAAATGGGGCTCAGAAAAGTTCAGCAACTTTTGTTGTTGTTGTTGTTGTTGTTGAGACAGAGTCTCGTTCTGTCACCCATGCTGGAGTGCCATGGAGCAATCTCAGCTCTCTGCAACCTCCGCCTCCTGGGTTCACACCATTCTTCTGCCTCAGCCTCCCGAGTAGCTGGGACTACAGGTGCCCGCCACCACGCTCGGCTAATTTTTTTTTTTTTTTTGGATTTTTAGTAGAGTTGGGTTTTCACCGTGTTGGACAGGATGATATCGATCTCCTGACCTTGTAATCCACCTGCCTCGGCCTCCCAAAGTGCTGGGATTACAGGCGTGAGCCACCGCGCCCGGCCTAAATTCAGCAACTTTCTAAAGACATATTACCAGAGCATGGCAGAGCACAGCGGAACCCTAAAGCATCTGAATTCACATCCCTGGATCTCTTCACCATCCCCTGGTGTTCCACTTCCATTACACAGAAGCAAAGTCACACAGCCACAGGCAAAAACAGTAACGATCATAGCTGGATCTCAGTGAGCATTTGATCTGCATCAGCCCTGTACTGGGAGCTTTCTACACATTGATTCAACCCACAGCATGACGCCAGGATTTGGAACCCAGGAGATTCCCATTTTGGTGATGGGGAGTGGAGGCTCATGGAGGTGAAGCAACTTGCCCCACAGTCACTCAGCTAGTCAATCGGGGAGCTAGAATATGAACCTAAGCCAGTTCCTGCCTCTTCACTGTCCTAAAACCATCTGCGTGTAACAGCACAACGTATGTGGATGATTTCAGTGATGCTTTTAAATCCTCTGTGTGATAATAAACTTATATGCATGTAGATCCATAGAATAAGACAAGACTGGACACACAGACACATACAGCCACCAAGAGATATGAAAGTCCCTGGATAGAAGGCTGGGGTTAAGCAGTCAGTGCTGGGGTGGGACAGACAGGGGTAGATGCTAATGTTTCTTACACTTTCAATACATTAATTTATAAGACATCAGTGTAATAACAGGGATAGCATATTTCATGAGCTCCTTCTGTGTGCCCGTCACACAGCCAGGAGCACCAAGAATTATCTAATTTACTCCTCCTGGCAACCTCATAGCATTGTCCCTGTGTTACCGAGCAGGGAAGTGAAGTGCTGAGAGGCAGAGGGATGGAGCCAAGAAGGAATTCCACGTCCACCTACCTCCAGCTTCTGTCCCCAGGGTGCAAAGACCAGTGATCCAGGGGGCCAAGGATCTGGCAGCCAATTCTAGGCCTCCAACTGACTTGCTGCACAATACAGAGTACATCACAAAGCAAACCTACCCACTCATTCTCTCTCTCCTCCCTGTATCAGCTTCCTCGAAGGGTAGGGAAGGGGGTCTGTGAGCAAGAGGTCTCTGTGGTTAAATGTGAGGTTCTAGAGTCTCCTCTGTGGGGATCTGAGCCCCGACTCCACCTCTTCCTAGATACAGAATTTGGTGTCATCTCTTCACCTGTCAAAGTCTCAGTTTCATGGAGGTTAAATGGGAATAATAACAGCTATTGAGAATTGGAAGAAACATCATCTGTTAAGACAGTGCTGTAAACATTCAACGAACAGCTGCTGTCATTATCACCACGATTCCATTTATCACTGTGATATGCCATTATATGAAACGATGGCAGTGGTTTGGCCCCTGATACCTTTGTTTTCTCTCAGGAGAGTCTAAAGTAAGGGAGCAGGTCAGCTTCAACAAGGAGAAGGAAGAAAGACTGTGTTTCGGTCACTGGGCCGAGGATAGGATGGTCGGACAGAGAGGTCACTGGTTAGAAGTTAAACCCACCGGGTCAGCTGAGTAGCTCACTAATTCCTTCTGATCTGGGAGTCTAAGGAGCTCCATCTTCCTCCCGACATAGCTGATCTCAAGTCCCTCCAACTGTCACACGGGGGGCCCAAGAATCAGGAGTCACTCACCGCCATGACCAGCTCAAACGGGTACTTGTAGACTCGGACAGGAGACTGGTATCTTTGCACCATGTTCACGCTGGAGCACCAACAGAAGTCACCAGGTGTGCACGGAGCCTGGGGCAAGGGGTAATTGGTGAGGTCGCAATTCCCACCTCGGGAAGCAGGGACACCACCCACCAAGTGTAAGGGGCAACCCCTTGGCCCCACCCACACAGCTCCCCAGCCTTCAAAGTGAGAAGGCTGATATGACCCCCAATTACTCCAGGCCAAGCCCCAACAGCTTCCCTATCATTAGCCATGGTCCCAGACCACGCTCAGCCTTCCAAGAGCAGTCAGCACCCCCAAACATTCCGCTACCCCCACCTCTTCACACTGAGGGCCCCCAGAAGCCTCACTGCCACCCACACAGACACACACACGTTTGCAATTCTTACACTCCCACGGTTCCCTTCACGCATGCACCCCGCAGCTTGCCACAGTCGCCCACCCCCAAGTCTCCTTGCACCTGCCCTCCCATTTTCCTCCCAGACACCCTGACATACACACACAGCCTTCACCACATTTCACAGGGACTGTCTCTGCCACACACATGCACACACGCAGGTTTCCCTCCCACACGGGACTGCTTTTGCACACGCCTCCAACTTTGCACACACATCCAGCTCCCTGAAACACGCACCTGCCCAACTCCACACACACAATTCCCCTGGTGTGCACAGACGTGCACACACGCACACACACCTGAGCGCACATGCACACACACGTACACACACGTAGAGACACTCACACACGCATGCACACACAGGTCCCCGCAGCTTTGCTCACCCTTGCCCTCGGGAGCCTTCGGGAACGCAGCCTAGGGCAAGTGCCCTGGAAGCCCTCCCGGCTCGGAGCTGAGCGCTTACGGGCTCCCGCGGCCGCCTGGCCCGGAGCGCAGCGCCTGAGGCGGGGCACGATCGCGGCTCCCTAGCCTGGGGCGTCCCGCCTTGAACACCCTGCGGCCAGGACAGCTGTGGAAGGCCGGAGGGGCGGGAGAAAGACCTGCGGAGCGGAGAGCTCTCCAGGACCCGGGACAGCGGAGATCCTGGCCTGGCCCCGCCCCTGGCCTGGCCCCGCCCACGTCCCTGGCCATGGCCCCGCCCAGGTTGGCCCTGCCCCCTAACTGGTCCCTCCCCACTCTGGCCCCGCCCCAGACTAACTCCCCCCCCCCGCCCGGTTCTAGCCCCGCCCCTTATTTTACATGTATCTTGCTTGACCACGCCCGCAGCTCAATCATTTCTCCAGATTGGTCACACCTCAGGAAGTCCCCGCCCCCAAGGGCCTCAGCCTCGGGAATGATCCGGCCGTAGGAAGACCCCACTCTAATCTAGCTCTGCCCCCAAGCGGACCCTGCATCCGGGCCGACCCGCCCCTCTTAGTACTGTTTACATTTGTAAATGAGCACAGTTTACGTCTTTTCTTGCTCAAATTGACCTCGCTCTTGTACCGCTGCACTTGGGTTTGACCGGCTCCTCTACCTGTCCCCACCCCACGCCCCGCGCATGCACGTTCGCCCACTCTGCACACCTTCACAAAGCGCCTGCTGGGGGTCAGCAGGTCTGTCCAGGGGCCGGACAGCCGCCGGTGAGCCACATGCACGAATCCCTGCCCTCGTGGAGTTTACACTACGGTGGGGAGACAGACACTCAATAAATAAGACAAATATATGTGTGAGGTAGTGAAAAATTCTAACGAAAGAAAAATAAGCAGGAAAGGGGCTCAAGGAGCCAGCGGAGAGAAAGGACAATTAAAAACAGGTAAGAGGCCGGGCACGATGTCTCATGCCTGTAATCCGAACACCTTAGGAGGCCGAAGCGGGAGGATCGCTTGAGCCCAGGAGTTGGAGACCAACCTAGGTAACATAGCAAGACCCTATTTCTACATTTTTTTTTTTTTTTTTTGAGACGGAGTCTCGCTCTGTCGCCCAGACTGGAGTGCAGTGGCGCGATCTCGGCTCACTGCAAGCTCCGCCTCCCGGGTTCACGCCATTCTCCTGCCTCAGCCTCCGAAGTAGCTGGGACTACAGGCGCCCGCCACCACGCCCAGCTAATTTCTTTTTGTATTTTTAGTAGAGACGGGGTTTCACCGTGTTAGCCAGGATGGTCTCGATCTCCTGACCTCGTGATCCGCCTGCCTCGGCCTCCCAAAGTGCTGGGATTACAGGCTTGAGCCACCGCGCCCGGCCTACATTTTTTTTTTAATTAGGCCGGGCGCGGTGGCTCACGCCTGTAATCCCAACACGTTGAGAGGCCAAGGCGGGCGGATCACCTGAGGTCAGGAGTTTGATACCAGCATGGGCCAACATGGGGAAACCCGGTCTCCACTAAAAATACAAAATTAGCCGGGCATGGTGGCGTATGCCTGTGATCCCAGCTACTTGAGAGGCTGAGGCAAGAGAATTGCTTAACCCAGGAAGCAGAGGTTGCACTGAGCCGAGATTATGTCACTGCACTCCAGCCTGGGCAAGAAGAACAAAACTACGTCGCAAAAAAAAAAAAAAAAAAGAAAAAAAAAGAAAAAAAGAAAAGAAAAGAAAAATTAGCCAGGCACTGTTGGCACGTGCCTGTGGTCCCAAGCTGCTCAAGAGGCTCAGGCCTCTGGATCCCTTGAGCCCAGAAGTTCGAAGCGGCAGTGAGCTGTTACCTGGCAACTGCACTCCAGCCTGGGCAACAAAGCAAGATTCTCTCTCTAAATAAATAAACAAACAGGGAGTAAGGGGGCCTCCCTTGGGAGAGTGACATTTGCCCATCACCCTCATTTTAACTCACCCTTAACCCCTTCCAGCCCTCCCAGGACTCCCGGGGGACCAACCTTGCTCCCGGAAGTCCTGCCTTGCCACTCCTCGTCTGTTTAGCCTACAAGAGTCAAGAAGCTGGCTCTGGACAGCACTTTTATCCATGTATTCACTCATTCAACAATGACTGAGCAGCCTGTAATCCCAGCACTTTGGGAGGCCGAGACGGGCGGATCACGAGGTCAGGAGATCGAGACCATCCTGGCTAACACGGTGAAACCCCGTCTCTACTAAAAAGTACAAAAAACTAGCCGGGCGAGGTGGCAGGCGCCTGTAGTCCCAGCTACTCGGGAGGCTGAGGCAGGAGAATGGCGTAAACCGGGAGGCAGAGCTTGCAGTGAGCTGAGATCCGGCCACTGCACTCCAGCCTGCGCCACAGAGCGAGACTCCGTCTCAAAAAAAAAAAAAAAAAAAAACAATGACTGAGCACCTACTATGTGCCAGCGTGGGGTGAATTCATCCCCTCATGCAGGGGAAGTCAGAGGTGGCCAGGGAGATGGACAACCCCTGATTTATTTCAAATATGTCATTGGACCCTGTGAAAACCACCTCTTTCCTTCCTAGCCTGCATCACATTCTAATCATTGCATTTATTCATTTTATCTATCTGTGGGTTCCTGGCGGTTTCTCTCAGGAGACTGGGAGCTCCCTGAGGGCAGGGGCTGTGGCTGTGGCTGCCTTACTCACCTGCCCGCATGTTGGCAACAATCTTGCTGGGGATCTGGCAGGCAGCAGGTGCCCAGCACACTCTTGGCTAAGGCTATCAAGGGTGGAAATGGGACACAAAGTTCCCATCCCTGTCGCAAGGTGGCAGCAAATGATAGTCCATGGCTCCTGGATTAACCACAAGAGTGAGCAGTTGGGGGACATGGGATCCAGGGATGACTTTCCCAACCTGGGCTCATCCAGGAAATGCCCAGCTCTGCCCAGGCATTGCCACAGAGCAAAGTGAACATTAACACTGTTAGCTGCTGTTACCACCACGAAAGGCGTTAAGTCCGCCTCTCTGCCGCCCAACATTGAGGGAGGACAATGACTCTGCGTGGGAGACAGACGTGTGACAGTCCTGCGGGTACAGACAGCTCAAAGTGGAAACTGGGGCCTGGAGGCGAGTGAGAACCCCATTCTCTCCTCCTCCAATCCCAGGAAAGGGAATTAATAACGCCACCAACACCCACTCCAGCTGTTTGTGGGGTTGGTTTGTTTTTGAGATGGGGTCTGGCTCTGTTGCCCAGGCTGAAGTGTGGTGGCACAATCTCGGCTCACTACAACATCTGCCTCCCAGATTCAAGCGACTCTCCTGCCTCAGCCTCCCGAGTAGCTGGGATTACAGGCGTCTGCCACAGCGCCAGGCTAATTTTTGTATTTTTAGTAGAGACGGGGTTTCACCATGTTGGTCAGGCTGATCTGGAACTCCTAACCTCAGGTGATCCACCTGCCTCAGCCACTCAATATGCTGGGATTACAGGCATGAGACACCATGCCTGGCCCAGTTACCTATTATTAATACTGTTCTACTAATTATTCCTATCACTTATTGACTGTCCATTGGCACTTACTATACCTGGCACCATTCTAAAGTTTTACAAACACAAACGCATCTAATCCTTAAAGCAATCCCAGAGCAATGAAAATGTCTTGGAACTTGACAGAGGTGGTGATTGCACAACGTTGCAAATGCACATGCCAATGAATTGTACATATTAAAATGACTGATTTTCTGTTACGTGGCTTTCATCTCAAAAATCATATACAGTCAAAACTATTTTAATCCTTATTTTACAGGTAAGGAAACTAAGGCACAGGGAGACTGAATAACTCGCCCAAGTCCACACAGCCAGTTAGGAACTCAAACCCAGGACTCTGGTTCTCCAGTGACTTCTTCTCCCAGAGCTGCAGCTGACACTCCAGGATCATGTGATTTCCAAGCCCTGAATTAAAAGATCTCCAGGCACCCTGGCTCCAGGACAAGAAGGCGCCACAAGGATAGGCTGATTCCCGGGGGGGTGCTGGGCATGAACTCAGTCCCGGGGCAGGATCTTTAGCCTCTATCTGCTGCTTCCCACCTGCCCTGCAAGAATGACCCAGCCAAAGCTGCCTTATGAGGAGGTGGGTTTCGGGAACCCCAGAAACCACCGCATGTCTCTGAATGTCTTCCCAGCAGATGGGCCACTGCCAGAGAATACTCAACCATTAGTGATGCATTTGCTTGAGTAAAACTCTGGACCCAATCCAAAGGCAGATGTTCCTGGAAGGCATCCTGCTGGGAATGTCCTGAGTTGAATGGCTCAGTGTGACACTAAGGAGAGTTAAAGAGGGTGTTATGGTCGGGTGCGGTGGCTCACGCCTGTAATCCCAGCACTTTGGGAGGCCGAGGTAGGTGGATCACAAGGTCAGGAGATCGAGACCATCCTGGCTAACATGGTGAAACCCCGTCTCTACTAAAAATCAAAAAAAAAAAAAATTAGCCAGGCGTGGTGGTGGGCGCCTGTAGTCCCAGCTACTTGGGAGGCTGAGGCAGGAGAATGGTGTGTGTGAACCCGGGAGGCGGAGCTTGCAGTGAGACGAGATCGCGCCACTGCACTCCAGCCTGGGCGACTGAGCAAGACTCCGTCTCAGAAAAAAAAAACAAAGAGGGTGTTATGACTGGCTGGACCCAGGGTCCAGACCCTGATCCGGGCCCTGGAATACATAAGGGGCCCTGGGATGGCTCTGAAGGTGGAGAGGATGCAGCAAGCGGGGTACGGTCCCCAGCTTAATTTTATTGTGGCAAAATGGTCCGGGCACAGTGGCTCATACCTGTAATCCCAACACTTTGGGAGGCTGAGGCCAGCGGATCACCTGAGGTCAGGAGTTCAAGACCAGCCTGGCCAACATGGCAAAAACCTGTCTCTAATAAAAATTAAAAAGTTAGCCAGGCATGGTAGCACATGCCTGTAACCCCAGCTACTAGGGAGACTGAGGCAGAAGAATCTCTTGAACCCTGGAGGCCGAGGTTGCAGTGAGCTGAGATCACGCCACTGCACTCCAGCCTGGGCAACAGAGAGAGACTCCATCCCAAAAAAAGAAAAAAAGAAAAAAAAAAAGCAGTCGGGTGTGATGGCTCATGCTTGTAATCCCAGCACTTTGGGAGGCTGAGGTGGGTGGATCACCTGAGGTTGGGAGTTCGAGACCAGCCTGGCCAACATGGTGAAACCCGTCTCTACCAAAATACAAAAATTAGCTGGCGTGGTGGCGCACGCCTGTAATCCCAGCTACTCAGGAGGCTAAGACAGGAGAATTGCTTGAACCAGGGAGGCGGAGGTTGCAGTGAGCTGAGATGGCACCACTGCACTCCAGCCTGGGCAACAGAGTGAAACTCCATCTTAAAAAAATAGAAAAGTAGGGGTAACATGGAAAACTATTCAGCATTAGAGAGGAATAAATCACTCACAAGCGCTACAACTTGGATGAACCTGGAGGGCATTGTGCTGAACAGACAAGAACTGAGTGATTCCAGGTTTGAGTCACCAGAGGAGCCCAATCCACAGGGACAGAAAGTAGAACGGTAGGGGGAGGGGTTGGGGGAGGGGCCTGGGGAGTTAATTAACGGACACAGAGTTTGGGGTTTAGAAGATGAAAAGAGTTCTGGGCTAGGCACAATGGCTCACACCTGTAACTCCAGCACTTTGGGAGGCTAAGGTGGGCGGATCACAAGGTCAGGAGATCGAGACCATCCTGGCCAACATGGTGAAACCCTGTCTCTACTAAAAATACAAAAATTGGCTGGGCTTGGTGGCGGGCACCTGTAGTCCCAGCTACTCGGGAGGCTGAGGCAGGAGGATCTCTTGAACCCAGGAGGCAGAGGTTGCAGTGAGCTGAGATCACGCCACTGCACTCCAGCCTGGTGACAGAGCGAGACTCTGTAAAAAAAAAAAAAAAAAAAAAAAAAAAAAAAAAAAAAAAAACAGAAGATGACAAGAGTTCTGGAGGCTGGGCATGGTGGCTCACACCTGTAATCCCAGCATTTTGGGAGGCCGAGGCGGGCAGATCACGAGGTCAGGGGTTTGAGACTAGACTGGTCAACATAGTGAAACCCCGTCTCTACTAAAAATACAAAAACTAGCCAGACATGGTGGCACATGCCTATAATCCCAGATACTCAGGAGGCTGAGGCTGGAGAATCACTTGAACCCAGGAGGTGGAGCTTGCAGTGAGCCAAGATCGCACCACTGCACTCCAGCCTGGGCGACAGAGCGAGACTCTGTTTCAAAAAAAAAAAGAGTTCTGTAGATGGGTGGTGTGATGGCTACACAACAATTCGAATGCCACTGAACCACACATTGAAAAATGATTAAGATGGGCAACATTTTATATATATCTTTTTTTTTTTTTTTTTGAGACGGAGTCTTGCTCTGTCACCCAGGCTAGAGTGCAGTGGCCGGATCTCAGCTCACTGCAAGCTCCGCCTCCCGGGTTCACGCCATTCTCCTGCCTCAGCCTCCCAAGTAGCTGGGACTACAGACGCCCGCCACCTCGCCCGGCTAGTTTTTTTTTTTTGTATTTTTAGTAGAGACGGGGTTTCACCGTGTTAGCCAGGATGGTCTCGATCTCCTGACCTTGTGATCCGCCCGTCTCGGCCTCCCAAAGTGCTGGGATTACAGGCTTGAGCCACCGTGCCCGGCCCATTTTATATATATCTTACTGCAATAAAAAAAATCACATGAGCTGGTCTGAGTGCAGTGGTGTTTACAACTAATTATCACAACCGGTTGCAGATTTCTTTGTTTTGTTTTGTTGTGGTTTCTCCACTCCCACTGCTTCACCTGATTAGCCTTTTTTAAAAAAATCACATTGAGGCCAGGCACAGTGGCTCACTCCTATAATATCAGCACTTTAGGAGGCCACGGTGGGCAGATCATCTGAGGTCAGGAGTTTGAGACCAGCCTGGACAACATGGCGAGACCCTGTCTCTACAAAAAAATACAAAAATTAACCAGGCGTGGTGGCAGGTCCCTATAATCCCAGCTAGTTGGAAGGCTGAGGTATGAGAATCGCTTGAACCTGGAGGCAGAGGTCGCAATGAGCTGAGATTGTACCACTGCATTTCAGCTTGGGTGACAGTGTGAAATACTGTCTCAAAAAAAAAAATCACATTGGAAACTTTTTTCTTTTTTTTTTTTTTTTTTGAGACGGAGTCTCGCTCTGTCACCCAGGCTGGAGTGCGGTGGCCGGATCTCAGCTCACTGCAAGCTCCGCCTCCCGGGTTCACGCCATTCTCCTGCCTCAGCCTCCCGAGTAGCTGGGACTACAGGCGCCCGCCACCTCGCCCGGCTAGTTTTTTGTATTCTTTTAGTAGAGACGGGGTTTCACCGTGTTAGCCAGGATGGTCTCGATCTCCCGACCTCGTGATCCGCCCGTCTCGGCCTCCCAAAGTGCTGGGATTACAGGCGTGAGCCACCGCGCCCGGCCGGAAACTTTTTTTTAATGGGGTAAAGCATAGTGTTATTCTGAAGGTTGATGGAAATTGCGTGAGGAAAAGTAATTGCACAGGGACCCCCAGGGGACCCGGGTAAATGTTTGTAACTGTGCTGGCTCGGAAGGAGGGGCATCTCCCACGGGACTTTAGGGTGGGCAGGGGGTGGGGACTTGACGTTGGACACTTGAGGTGGTGGCCAACACAGCATAGGAAGGTGATAACTCTGCTTTTTGGAGGCACACAATTCGTTTATTTGAAGTGTGCAATTCAGCTGGGTCTGGTGGCTCACCTCTACCATCTCCCAACTTTGGGAGAGGCCGAGCCAGGATGATTGCTTGAGGCCCGAAGTTCC
This sequence comes from Macaca mulatta, assembly GCF_049350105.2. NCBI lineage: Eukaryota > Metazoa > Chordata > Mammalia > Primates > Cercopithecidae > Macaca > Macaca mulatta. The sequence goes on along the minus strand of NC_133425.1, from coordinate 6,219,427 downwards.
AGGCTGCAGTGAGCCATGATCACATCACTGCACTCCAGCCTGAGCAGTACAGCAAGACCCTTGGCCGGGCACAGGGGATCACACCTGTAATCGCAGCTCTTTGAGAGGCCAAGGAGAGAGGATCAGTTTAGCCCAGGAGTTCAAAACCGGCCTGGGTAAAATAGTAAGGCTCCAGTCTCTACAAAAAATTCAGCCAGGCGCGGTGGCTCAAGCCCGTAATCCCAGCACTTTGGGAGGCCGAGACGGGTGGATCACGAGGTCAGGAGATCGAGACCATCCTGGCTAACACGGTGAAACCCCGTCTCTACTAAAAAATTACAAAAAACTAGCCGGGCGAGGTGGCAGGCGCCTGTAGTCCCAGCTACTCCCGAGGCTGAGGCAGGAGAATGGCGTGAACCCGGGAGGCGGAGCTTACAGTGAGCTAAGATCCGGCCACTGCACTCCAGCCTGGGCGACAGAGTGAGACTCCGTCTAAAAAAAAAAAAAAAAAAAAAAGAATATTTCCATCGTCACAGGCAGTTTTATTAGACAAGGCCACACTGAGGTCTCCCCACCCCCAACCAGTGGAAGGTGGCCGTTTGGCTGGGGGGTGGGGACAGGATGGTCTGTGTAGGGGGAGATCAGGGACTTCAGGGTTGAAAGGAGGGGTAATTTGCCCACAGCGGAGTCCTGGGCCTGTGTGGGGATTAAGCCTGAGCTTGTGATTAGAGAATGGCCTGGGAGGCAACTGATGGGGGCTTGGCTGTCCGGGCCCAGCAGGAATGTTTGAGCTCAGCAGAGAGCGTGAACAAAGGGTGGAGGCAGAGCCAGGCAGGCAGGTGGAGGATGAGCTCACCGAGACACAGGGCAGCTCCGCTCTAAAGCAGAAATGACAAAACACGACACCTAATAGCAGGCAGCTTCATTTTTTCACTCGCTACACCCTCGGCTTCCCTGTGAGGCCCACAGGCCTCCCCGAATTCCTCCCAGACTAGGGCAGTTTTGTAATTTACCACCACTTCCCCCACTGATGGGCACTTAGGTTATTTCATTTGTAAAAAAATATGGTTATCTGTTTGCTCCTCTGTCCCTCCTCCCTTCCAAGATAGGGGGCCCCCAGGATGTGGGGGCGTATCATGTTTGCTACTATATCCCCAGAGCCAGTACACAGTAGGTGCTCAATAAATGGATGAGTGACTTGTGGGAGGTATTGTGGGGGCAATAGGTCGAGATCCTCCACTGGGGTCGGGGAGGAGCCTGGCTCCTGGGAAATGTCAGCGATGCAGATAACATGATGAGGGAACCTGGCGCCCTGCAAGCCAGGACCTCCCATTCCTCACTGGGTCCTCAACCACCCTCAGACTGGAGTCTGGCTGCTTTCCTCATAGTGTCCCTGGGCCCCTACCTGATGGTGGCTCTATGCCAACTGCAGACTTTGTCTCCTGGGGCACACAGAAGAGGCACCATGATCCACCCAAATGGGCCTCAAACTTACATTGTTTGTCCATTCCCACTCCTGCCTCCCACAGCAAGCTCCCTGGGGGCAGGAACCCGAGTCTATTGTAATTGATCTTGAATCCTAAGTGCCTAGAACAGGACTTGTCACGTAGTAAGTGCTCAATAAATATTTGACAAATGAAGGGATGGATGGATGGATGGATGGATGGACAGATGGATGGATGGATGGATGGAGGAAGGGAGGGAGGAATGGAAGGACGAAGAGATGGATGGATGGGGCTGGGCGCGGTGGCTCAAGCCTGTAATCCCAGCACTTTGGGAGGCCGAGGTTGGTGGATCACGAGGTCAGGAGATCGAGACCATCCTAGCTAACACGGTAAAACCCTATCTCTACTAAAAATACAAAAAAAATTAGCTGGGCGTGGTGGTGGGCACCTGTAGTCCCAGCTACTCGGGAGGCTGAGGCAGGAGAATGGCGTGAACCCGGGAGGCAGAGCTTGCAGTGAGCCGAGATCGTGCCACTGTACTCCATCCTGGGCAACAGAGCAAGACTCCATCTCAAAAAAAAAAAAAAGAGAGATGGATGGATGGATGGATGGATGAATGGAGGGATGGATGGAGGAAGGGAGGGAGGGAGGGAGGAATGGAGGGATGGAGAGATGGAGGGAGGGAGGGAGGGATGGATGGATGGATGGATGGTTGAACAAACCAATGAACCCCTTCTCTTCCATCATAGTTTTAACTTAGGATCTACTAAATCTTTCCTGGTCCTCCCCTAAGGGGACCTTCCCCGGGATCACAATAGTGCACTGGTCCTCCCACTCATTCATTTATTCATTCAACAATGACACTGAACACCCACTCTGTAGCCCAGGCTGGAGCGCAGCGGTACAATCTCAGCTCACTGCAACCTCCACCTCCTGGGTTCAAGTGATTCTCCTGCCTTAGTCTCCCGAGTAGCTGGGATTACAGGCACATGTCACCACGCCTGGCTGATTTTTGTATTTTTAGTAGACACAGGGTTTTGCCATGTTGACCAAGCTGGTCTCAAACTCCTGACCTCAGGTGATCCACTCGCTTCAGCCTCCCAAAGTGCTGGGATTACAGGCGTGAGCCCCCGTGCCCAGTCTAAAATTTTTAAAAATGTGCCCTTTCTTGCATATTCATCACATCTCAATCAAGCTGGAAGAAAAAGTGCCAGCCTCCAAGCCTGGTATTTAGCACGTGGCCTGATTATAGTAAATGCCCAACAAAAGTTATTATTTGCCATGATTCCATGTCTTCCTTTACTGAGACTTTTCAAGACCCTACAGAGCAGGTGTCAGTGTCCCCATTTTGCAGATGGGTAAACGGAGGCTGAGAGAGGTGAAGACATTTGCCCAGGGTCACACAGCTAGGAAATAGATCAGTTGAGATTTGACACCTCAACTCACTGGCTCTTCCCCATGCTACAGAGAAGTTAAGCCACCAACCCACGGTCATGCAGCTGGGCGCATGGCAGAGCCAAGGTTCACAGGTTGGCTTCAAGCTAAATCCTAATTTGGTTTTGTGTTCTGCCCCTTGTGGCCCGATCTGTCCATCACTGAGTCATCCTGGCTTGGGAGGAAAAGGGGCCCTGACCTCCTGACCTGGGCTGTCCCCCATCACACTTGACAAAAATGCAGCCCCACCAGTCTGGGCAGCGTGAGGTGAGGTGGGGCAGGGAGGAAGCAGGCTTGGGCGTTGGACAGAGGATGGGAGTTTTGGGGCTGGGTTGGGCAGCCTGTCCTGCTGGGATCCTGAGCCGGCAGAGCCTGTCCAGCCCCACCCAGCCCCTCTCTCTGCCCTGACAGTGTGACTTCCTCACTTAATGTCGACACCCCTGAGAGGCCTAGGGCCAGGCTTGACAAGTGGTGTCCAAGATGTGTAGCAGGTTGTCAGAAAGTGCCCCAGGGGCTGGGCGCGGTGACTCATGCCTATAATCCCAGCACTTTGGGTGGCAGAGGCAGGAGGATCACTTGAGCCCAGGAGTTTGAGACCAACCTGGACAACATAGCGAGACCCCAACTCTACAAAAACGTTTTTAAAATTAGCCAGGCGTGGTGGTGCCCTTGTGGTCCTAGCAACTCAGGAGGCTGAGATGGGAGGATTGCTTGAGCCCAGGAGTTTGAGGCTACAGTGAGATGTGATCATGCCACTGCACTTCAGCCTGGGTGACAGAGCAAGACACTGTCTCAAACAGAAAAAGAGAAAGGAATGTGGCCCAGGGTTCAAGATGAGGTGTCTGAAACCCCAAAAACCTGGATCTGCAAGATGGGCTGATGGGCTGGTCATCGTCACAGTGGACCCCAGCCTTGGGTGGGGCAGAGTCCAAGAACCCTTTGCTGAGCCCACAGCTAACCCCTCAGTGGCTGGGGAGGGGAAAAAGCAGCGTGGCCGGGGGCTCAGAGCAACCACTGTTTAACTACTGCTCTGGAGCTATTTCAATATTTTGATAACACACAGGGCTGTACAGGTGCATCCAGGAGACAGCCAGGAGGGCAGTTGTCAGAGCAGCGGCTCCCTGGGCTGGCAGGAGGGCGGGGCTGCCTGGCGGCAGGGGGAAGTGGCATTCTGCCAGGGGGCCCGGGCGGGTAGGGGACTGAGGCACATTCTCAGGGGATGACTCAGGGGCAGGCAGAGCGTGACTCACCGTGGACCCTCTCCTGCTCCAGCTGCCAGGGCCTGGCCTCCCCTTTGGCCCCAGGGAGACTGTGGGGAGCTCACAGGGCCCCCAGCCCAGAGCTGAGTGTGAGTCAGCCCAAGTGGGCTGGAAGGCCAGCACAATTTTCCACCCCTTGAATTGTCCCGTAAGAAAAGTAAACACATGTTACAAAACAGGGGTGAAGCTGGGCCAGCCCCCTCCTGTCCCCTCAGAGTGGGGACAGGAGCAGGGCCTTCATTCCAGGGGCTGTGCACACATCCCTGCCCGCTGCTCTTCCTGATTTTACAGATGGGGAAACTGAGGTCTAGAGAGGTTAAGAGAGCCACCTGCCCAAGGTCACACGGCTGAGGTGTGAGGTGCAGCCACGTTTCAAACCCAGGTTGGCTTCAGGGGGAAGCTTGTAAGTGTCTCCTGGCTGTGGGCAGACCAGGGCTAGAGCTGCCGCTGCATCTGCCTTTAAGTGTCTCCTGGCTGTGGGCAGACCAGGGCCGGAGCTGCTGCAACATCTGTCTCTGTTCACACCTGTGTTTCTCAGGGTGGCCCCAAACCCACCTGTCTCAGAATCCCACAGAGTAGGTGTTTGTTAAAATGCAGATTCCTGGTTGGGCACGGTGGCTCATGCCTGTAATCCCAGCACTTTGGGAGGCTGAGGCTGGTGGATCATTGGAGGTCAGGAGTTTGAGACCAGCCTGGCCAACAGGGTGAAACCCCCTCTCTACTTAAAATATAAAAATTAGCCAGGTGTGGTGGTGGGTGCCTGTAATCCCAGTTACTCGGGAGGCTAAGGCAGGAGAACTGTTTGAGCCTGGGAGGCGGAGGTTGCAGTGAGCTGATATTGCACCACCGCACTCCAGCTTAGGCAACAGAGTAAGACTCTGTTTCAAAAAAAAAAAATGCAGATTCCTTGGTGGCTCATGCCTGTAATCCCAGCAGTTTGGGAGGCTGAGGCAAGAGGATGGCTTGAGCTCAGACATTCAAGACCAACCTGGGTCATAGTGAGACCTCATGTCTATAATTAATAAATAAATAAATGCAGATTTCTGGGCCCTGCCAAGACTCACCCAACCGTATTCTCTTCCAGGGAGGGACCCTGGAATCTGCATTTGTAAATGCACCCCAAGTGGGGGTGCATACAGCCGCAGATGGGAGAATGGCTGTCCCGGAGAGGAGGACCCCAGCCTCCACCCTGGGAGAAGGCCCGGGATGCATCCCGCATGTCCCTCTGCATGTGCCTCTGTCTGTCCCGGGCTGGGGGAATGCTGCCCTTCTTGTTTCAAACTGGTTCACAGGCGAATACCCCAAACACCTCTCCAGCTGCTGGGGCAACAGTGATGACAAACAAGGAGGGCGGGTGTGAGGAACCCTTCCAAAGTTGGTGGCCTCCCATGAGCTGGCTGCCTGGTCTGGCTGCAGGAACACAGGTTTCAGGGTCGCTGAGGGTGGCCTGGTTGCCGGGGAACCAATGGCCCTGAAGGTGCGAGCAGAGCAAACTCGAGGAAAGCAAACAGCCTCCCCCACCCCGGCAGGCCGGCCCTCCACCCACGGCAGCAGAGGGGATGAGTCACTTGGCAGGAGAGGGCTTCGCCGATCCAAACAAATCCCATCTGCCCAGAGGAGGATGCACGGGGTGAGAACGGATCTCCCACCCCATCCGGCCTGCCCACAAACGTGGGGCGTGCACACGTGTGTACACACGTGCACACATACACAGCCACACCAGCTCCTAGCCCAGCTCCTAGAGAATGGAGAGGGGAGGGATGGTGAAGTGCCACTCAAATTCCTCCCTAAATCTGCTAATTCTATCCTATCCGCCACTCCTGGGCCAGGCTCAGCTGAGTCAGCGGGAGACCAGCCCAGCTGCCCCGAGCCCAAGCCCAGGAATTAGAACTCTGAAGAGTGGAGGCAGGCAGGGGTCCAAGAGCTCAGGCCGGGAGCAGGCTGACCCAGGTACCAGCCCAAATGGGCCCTGTGCTTCTCAGGGCCCATTTCCTTGCCTGAAAAGTAAGACAAGAGAGGCCGGGCACCGTGGCTGGCGCCTGTAATCCCAGCACTTCGGAAGGCCAAGGTGGGAGGATCACTTGAGCCCAGGAGTTCTCAACCAGCCTGGGCAACCACAAGACCTCATCTTTACAAAAAAATTTAAAAATTAGCCAGGCTTTGTGGTGTGCTTCTATAGTCCCAGCTACTCAAGAGGTCGAGGTGGGAGGATCGCTTGAGTCCAGGAGGTCAAGGCTGCAGTGAACTCTGATCGCACCACTGCACAGCAGCCTAGGTGACAGAACAAGACCCTATGTCTTAAAATTAATTAAAGAAAATAAGACAGCCGGGCGCGGTGGCTCAAGCCTGTAATCCCAGCACTTTGGGAGGCCGAGACGGGCGGATCACGAGGTCAGGAGATTGAGACCATCCTGGCTAACATGGTGAAACCCCGTCTCTACTAAAAAAAATACAAAAAACTAGCCGGGCGAGGTGGCGGGCGCCTGTAGTCCCAGCTACTCGGGAGGCTGAGGCAGGAGAATGGCGTGAACCCAGGAGGCGGAGCTTGCAGTGAGCTGAGATCCGGCCACTGCACTCCAGCCTGGGCAACAGAGCGAGACTCCGTCTCAAAAAAAAAAGAAAAGAAAATAAGACAAAGAAGTGGCTACCTCCCAGGTACGGAGAACTGCCCTGCTTCACGCAGTGGGGGTGGTTGGGCACGTGCCATGGTGCCTGGCACGGAGTCAGCCCTCAATAAACAAGAGGTGACATTACTATTATCAATGTCGTCACTGTTATTCAGCAGCTGAGCTACAAGCCTGTCGGCCTACAACCCTGATCTGGTTCCCTCCCACAAATCTACTCTTACCTTCCTAGGGGCTGTAGGGAAAGGAGATTTGGCAGATTGGAGAAGCCCAGAGTTTTGACACTGTTTGGAGCTCCTGTAATCACTTGTGCCCCTCAGTCCCACAAATATACAGTCTCCAGCTACAGATAGAATCCCCTCCCCTTCATTAGGGCCTCCCGAACTGCCAGGACACATACTGAGTGTTTAGCACACAGACTTTCACGCTGTGAAGTTGATGCTAGGCTTGCACCCCCTTTCCAGATGAGGAAAACCGAGGCTCAGAGAGGCAAAATGATTTGCCCATGTTCACACAACTGAAAGGGACTGAGTCAGGGGGATTCAAACTCAGATATGGGCCGGGCGCGGTGGCTCACGCCTGTAATCCCAGCACTTCGGGAAGTCAAGGCAGGCAGATTGCTTGAGGTCAGGAGTTAGAGACCAGCCTGGTCAACATGGCAAAACGACATCTCTACAAAACATACAAAAATTAGCTGGATGTCTACATCTCTACAAAACATACAAACATTTCACGCACCTGTGGTCCCAGCTACTCGGGAGGCAGAGAGGCAGAGGCAAGAGAATCACTTGAATCCAGGAGGTGGAGGTTGCAGTGAGCCAAGTTCGCGCCACTGCACTCTAGCCTGGGTGACAGAGCCAGACTCTGTCCATCTCAAAAAAAAAAAAAAAAAAAAAAAAAAAAAAAATTGGCCAGGTGCAGTGGCTCACGCCTGGAGGCCAAGGCGGTGGATCACTTGAGGTCAGGAGTTCATAACCAGCCTGACCAACATGGTGAAACCCTGTATCTACTAAAAATACAAAACTAGCTGGGCCTGGTGGCACACACCTGTAATTCCAGCTATTTGGGAGGCTGAGGTAGGAGAATTGGGAGGTGGAGGTTGCAGTGAGCCGAGATTGCGCCACTGCACTCCAGCCTGAGCAACAAGAGCGAAACTCCATCTCAAAAAGAAAAGAAAATTCAGACTTCTTTCTTGTCCTCTTTGGGGAGGTTCAGCTAACAGTTTCTCATGCATCCTTCCAGAAGTTTTCTGTGCATAGACAAGCATATTACACACCACATACTCTCTCTTTCCCTCTTTATTTTGCACTTTGCATCTGGCACTCGACTCTGTGTGTAGTCTGCATATGTTCTGCACATCTGCCCCTTTTCCAGCTGCAGGGTCTTCCCCGTGTAGGCAGCCCTGGTTACCTGACCAACCCCCTCCAAATGGGCAGCAGTTTCCTTACAGAGCTTCTCCATTAGCAACAGTGTTGCCAAGAGCATCCCAGGATGCACACTTAGCACAATGTGAGCAACACTGTTGCAGTGATCATCCTCAAGTCATGCTCGGCCTGGAGTAAGAGCCCACCTGTGGGGAAAGGTATGGGGAAGGAGAAAGGAGAGGGTGTCCAAGCAGAGGCAGAGCAGGGGACAACAGCAAGGACCGACAAGTTCCCCAGGAACCCCTCTTGGGGTGTGGGGAAGGGGTCTATGTGGCGAGCCAGCTCCGTGTTGAGTTCAGGCTTCTGTGGGTCCCAGGTGACTCCCCGCACACCTGTGTTCTGAAACTCCCGCTCCTCTCTAACACCTGCTCCCAATATCAGCTGGTTGGAGGGCGCGTCCCTCCAGGGCCCTGAGATCTAGGCATGGAAGTCACTTTTGGACGAGGGAGGGCACTGTCGCTCCTTTACCTGCCAATGAGGAATGCCCACCTGGGGGTGGCACCTGAAACTGAGCCAGGCATTGCCGAGTTAGGGAAGGATTGGGTTTGGTGGGTAGCTCTGTTCAGGGCTGTCTGCCTGAGCAGCTGGGGGGCTGCACACACTGAGGTCTCAGACCACCAGGGAAGCTAGTCCAGAATTCAGATTCCTGGGCACCTCCCCCTTCAGACCCCCCCAATCAGGACGTCAAGGGTCCCAAGGCCCCAGGATATGCCTTTTACAAACTCCCCCAGAGATTCTAAGATGCAACAATGTTAGAACCACCGCCTCTCCCAGGGTCCTTCTCCCCTGTATGTCCCCAGACCCCTTCAAAAAGTTCACAATGTGGCCGGGCGCGGTGACTGAGGCCTGCAATCCCAGCACTTTGGGAGGCCGATGCAGGTGGATTGCTTGAGCCTGTAGGAGTTTGAGACCAGCCTGGGCAACATAGTAAGAGCCCATCTCTACAAAAAATTCTAAAAATTAGCCAGGCGGCCAGGCGCAGTGACTCACGCCTGTAATCCCAGCACTTTGGGAGGCCAAGGCGGGCGGATCACCTGAGGTCAGGAGTTTAAGCCATCTCTACTAAAAATACAAAAATTAGCTGGGTGTGGTGGCGCATGCCTGTGGTCACAGCTACTCGGGAGGCTGAGGCAGGAGAATCCCTTGAACCAGGGAGTCGGAGGTTGCAGTGAGTGGAGATCGAGCCACTGCACTCCATCCTGGTGACAGAGCTAGACTCCTAAAAAAAAAAAAAAAGAAGAAGAAGAAGAAAAAGGCCAGGCACAGTGGCTCACACCTGTAATCCCAGCACTTTGGGAGGCTGGGGCAGGAGGATCACAAGGTCAGGAGTTCGAGACCAGCTTGACCAACATGGCAAAACTCCGTCTTTACTAAAAATACAAAAATTAGCCTCATGTGGTGGCGGGCGCCTGTAGTCCCAGCTACTTGGAAGGTTGAGGCAGGAGAACTGCTTGAACCCAGGAGGTGGAGGTTGCAGTGAGCTGAGAGCGTGCCATTGCACTCCAGCCTGGGTGACAAGGGCAAGACTCTGTCAATAATAATAATAATAATAATAATAATAATAAATAAATTAATTAATTTTTTAAAAATTAGCCAGGCATGGTGGTGCACACCTGTAGTCCCAGGTACTTGAGAGGGAGGCTGAGAAGAGACGATGGCTTCAGTCTGGGAGGTCAAGGAAGGCTGCAGTGAGCCATGATCATGCCACTGTACTCCAGCAGGAGCAACACAGCAAGAACCTATCTCAAAAAAAAAAAAAAAAAAAGAAAGAAAAAGAAAAGTTAACTTTTTTTTTTTTTTTTTGAGATAAAGTCTAACTCTGTCGCCCAGGCTGGAGTGCAGTGGCATGATCTCGGCTTACTGCAACCTCTGCTTCCTGGTTTCAAGAGATTCTCCTACCTCAGTTTCCCAAGTAGCTGGGACTACAGGCACATGCCACCACACCCAGCTAATTTTTTATTTTTAGTAGTGATGGGGTTTCACCATGTTGGTGAGGCTGGTCTTGAACTCCTGATCTTAGATGATCCGCCCACCTCGGCCTCCCAAAGTGCTGGGATTACAGGAGTGAGCCATGGTGCTTGGCCAAGTTAACATTTTTGATATGTGTCCCCTGCCCCAGGACCTGAAAGCTCCCAAAGAGAAAGGCCCTTTTGTGTTTCTTGTTCTTTTCCCTTTTCTCAGCCGTGTACAACAAGCAGAGCCAGGCACACTGAGGCTGTGAGAGTGATGGGAAACATCTGTTGAATGAGTAAATGGCTCCACTGAGCAATACACCCTCCCCCAGAAAAACGCACATTTGGACACACAGAGTTTGAAAGCAACTTTAGGGCCGGGTGCAGTGGCTCACACCTGAAATCCCAGCACTTTGGGAGGCCAAGGTGGGAGGATTGTTTGAGCCCAGGAATTCAAGACCAGCTTGGGGAACACAGCAAGACCCTATCTCTACAAAAACATGTATAAATATAAAAGTTTTAAAAATTAGCCAGGCGTGGTGGTGGACACCTGTGGATCCAGCTACTCAGGAAGCTGAGGTGGGAGGATTGCTTGAGCCCCAAAAGTCAAGGTTGCAGGGAGCTATGATTGTGCCAATGCACTCCAGCCTGGGCAACTGAGTCTCAAAGAAGAAAGAAGAAAGAAAGCAAGAAGGGAAAGAGGAAGGAAGGAAGGAAGGAAGGAAGGCAGGCAGGCAGGCAGGCAGGCACAGCTTTAGGAGGAATCACACCCCTGACCATTTATGCCTAGTGTTCCATTATTGGAATGCTACGCCTATGGGAGTTATTTATCTCCTATTGCTCAAGGTCATCGCCAAGGTCTGATTTATCAATTCAAAAAATTGCAACCTCAGGCATAAATGGGTTAAGCCCACCCATAGAAGTCCCATTAACAATAAGGTTGGCTGGGCGCAGTGGCTCATATCTGTAGTCCCAGGACTTCTGGAGGCTGTAGGCGGGCAGATCACTTGAGCTCAGGAGTTCAAGACCAGCCTGGGCAACATGGTGAAACTCCAGCTCTACAAAAATTTTTAAAAATTAGCCAGGTGTGGTGGCATGTGCCTGTAGTCCCAGCTCCTCAGGAGGCTGCGGCAGGAGGATCGCTTGAGCCCAGGAGGTTGAGCTGCAGTGAGCCAAGATGGCAGCACTGCATTTCTGCCTGGGTGACAGAGACCCTGTCTCAAAAATAAATAATAATAATATTTTCCTAGTTTCCTGTAATATTTGGAAACCACAGTCCTTCCGTGGCAGGGACAGAGATGGCCTGGAAGACATTGGATGCCCTTAGACACTCTGGGGCTGTGGGCAGGAAAAGCCCTTGGAAATGAATTCCCCATCAGCCTCCTACTTTTTATTTTGTTTTATTTTATTTTATTTACTTTGAGACAGGGTCTTACTTTGTTGCCCAGGCCAGAGTGCAGTAGCGCGATCTCGGCTCACTGCAATTTTCACCTCCCAGGTTCAAGTGATTCTCTTGCCTCAGCCTCCCAAGCAGCTGGGATTACAGTACCATGCCCCTGTAATTTTTGTATTTTTAGTAGAGACGGGGTTTCACTATGTTGACCAGGCTGGTTTCGAACTCCTGACCTCAAATGATCCACCCACTTCGGCCTCCCAAAGTGCTGGGATTATAGCTGTGAGCCACTGTGCCTGGCCCAGCCTCCTTGTTTTTAAATACAAAACAACTGGGGAAGAGACTGGTCTGAAGACTCAGAAAGCTGAATTTGAACCCAGGACTCCAGACCCCCTGTTGGAGGCCCCTCCCCGCAGACCTGAACACTCCTCATCTGAGCTCTAATAGCCTTTTGGCCATAACATAGTATCTTGATCGCTGCCTTCTGGGGTCTCCCCTGGGCTCCTCCTTCCCAGCTGGGCTCAGCCCCTCACCACCCTCCACAGAGGCGCTGAACCCTCCCTGCTTGTGAGGCCCTATCCGGGCTTCAGGTCAGATTGGGTTTCTGTCTAAGAGCAGCCTTCTCCACTGGCACACAGTCTAAGCCAGGACATGCTGGCAGAATTGTGCAACGTTGTTCTGAGCCGGAATCGAGCAGCTTTTATGACCAGTTATGAAGCACTCTTCTCGTGCCAGGGCCTGGAGTAATTGAAGTTTCAAAGTAGTTTTTGTCCACCCGAGATGGCAGGCAGAGAGCAGATTCGGGCCAGGGCACTGCGCTCAGCGCCTGCGTGCATTACCTGCAGGGACATCCCCACAGGCCTTTCGGACCGGGTGGTGGTGATCACTGTTTGACAAAGAAGTTAACTGTGGCTGGGAGCAGCAAAACGCCTTGCCCAGGAGTGTCAGCCGACCTGAGGGTGGCAGGGTTTGAACTCAGGCCGGCGCCCTCCGCAGTCCAGCCCCCTTCCCTCACTTGCCACCATCTGAGTGCAATTCGCTAGCTACTGGGGCACAGGAACCCGTGCGGGTCGCTGCCGCACCTGTCTTGCGGGGCCCAGCTGGGTGTCCGCCAAAGCACCAGGAGCGCCGAGTTCCGCGGCAGCGCAGAACCAGGTGAAGGCCTCGGCCAGAGGCGCGCCGGGCCCGGGGAGGGTGGGGCTGCGAGCGCTCGCCCCGGCGGCCTTTGCGCCCCAGCGCCGGCCCGGCCTCCGGAGTCCCCCGGCTGGGGGTGGGCGGTGTCCGGCCAAGACCCGGTGTCCCCACCCCCGCGCCCAAGCCCCGCCCGCGCGGTGGCCCCTCCTCGGGAAGGTAAGCACCACCTTCTCGGGGAGCGGCCCGCAGAGCCAGTGGCCGTCGGGCGCCCCGCCCCCCGCGAGTAGGGACCCGGCGCCGCTGCCCCGCAGCACTAGGAGCTCCGCGCGCCGCCGCTCGCTCACCTGCGCTCCCTCCCGCCCCTCGGTGCGCGCCCGGCCCGCCAGCCGCCACCGCCCGCACCCCGAGCGCCACCATGAACTCGCTCTTCAGGAAGAGAAACAAAGGCAAATACAGCCCCACTGTGCAGACCCGGAGGTGAGGAGGCGCCCGCAGCTCCGTTCCGGGACGCTCTTGCGCCTGTGGGCGCACAGGACCGGGAAGACCGCCCGGGCAGTGTAGGAATGGGGGTCACGGGGGCCCAGGAACAGGGGACTGAACCGGGAGTGCGAGACTCACGGGAACGTGGGACCGAGGCCACCCTGAAGCTGGGAAGCACCGCCGGGTGGGAGGGGACTGGCTGGGGCACCCGAGGGGGAGCATAATTGCGGACTTCGGGGACTCCGGGAGCCCAGGGAGCATTGTCTTGAGGGCCTAGGGCATGGGCAGCTGAGCTGGGGGTACAGGGCACCCCCGTGTCCCAGGGTCGCTCTTGAGCAGAGGGTCGCCCAGGACCGGGAATAGACACCTGGATGCGGGGGCGGAGTTTTTGGAGGACCGGGCACTTAAGGCGGGGTCGCCGTGGGCGACCCAGGAAGCTCCGTCCAGGGGGCGCCCTGAGGCAGGGAAATTGAGCCGGCGTCGGAGGGGTGCTCTCCAGTGCCTCTGAGACCTCGCAAGTGTTCCTGGCGTCCGAGAGGCGAGGGGGTGGGGGTCCGAAGGGGGTGGCCCACCCCTCGCTGCACTTCCCGGCATCTGCCACCCTGCGCTCCAGAGCCGCGCTCAGAGGCCCTGGGGGGTGCGGGGTCGGGTCGAGGGGCACACGGGCAGGCACCCCCTTTACCTCCCCACCCTCTGGGTTCTCAGCGGAGGTTGGGTGGCGTCCGGGCCTCCTCTTCGAAGCTCGGTTTCTCAGGGGTGTGGCTCCCTGCCCCCACCCCAGCCCCGAAACTGGCGGTGTCTCTGAGCCGCGGGTTCCCAGGGCGGCCTGGGAGGGGAATGGCATGTCTTGATGTGTTTGCAGTGAGAAGCAGCCCACGTCCGTTTTGATAAGCCTAATGTGTTCACTTAATAACCTGTTTGGGGGAGCCTGGTGGAGATGCTGAGATTGATGGAGGGGGTGGGAATCCAGCCCCTGCTTTATGCCCCCACTTCTGAAAATAGAATGGAGGCTCTGGGTTAGCAAGGACCATTTTGCCAGCTTCTTGGACAAGAGGCTTCAGGCAGGTGAGGGGCCCGCAAATTGCATGGCTCTCCTGGCTGGGAGTTCTGCCCCCAAGCTGCTCTCACTGGGAGCCTGCAATGTGCCCTCCAGCAGCTCCTCACTCCCTCCCTAGGCCCCAGAGGAAGGCAAGGAGAGGCTTCTGGGCCCAGGGCTCCCACCCAACCTCTGCAGTCCGGCCTAGGCCGACCAGTCCGACAGGTGCAGGCGGTGGGGCCCTGGCATGCTGGAGTGCAACACTCCATTCCCTGGCCTTCCAGCCCTTTCAGAAGCCCCCCTGCCCTGTGATCCCACCCACCCATATCTCCATTTGGGCCCTTTCAAGCTCAGAGGCATTTCCCCCCTTCAGAGATTTCCCCACCCCTCCCCTATCTTTCACAACCCCAGAGACTGGGCAGGGCCTGCCTGCCGCTCCTCCGTGGCCGCGTCCAGCTGGCACTCGGACCCAGCCGGGGGCCCGTCCAGTCCCTGCACTGTTCCCTAGGGCATTGCACAATTGGATGCTCTGTGCCAGCCGTGGAGAACCGTTCTGTCCTCTCCACCCCAGAGACTAGGCCCATCCAGTCCTTCACACATGCAGACACCCACACACCAGGAGTGGGGCCAGGCCTCGCCCCGCCCTCTGCCTCCCCCTGCCCTCTGCCTCCCCCCAGCCTCCCTCCTTTCTGCAGCTTTCCATCCCTGAAGGCCTCAGCTTGGACCTAACAAAAGGTTGTAATGAACCCAGACAAGCTGGGAGGGGTGCGGGCTTTCCTGAAAGTGTGAGGATGAAAGGCATCCCATCCTTTATAGCTGCAGGGACTCAGAGGGTCTGGGGTGGCAAAGATTTGGGGTCCCGCCACTCTCTGTATCCCTGACCCAAAGCAGCCACCGTCTGTCCTAGACTGACAGCCATTGGTCCCAGGTCTCCACTTAGATGTGTCTTTCTCCAGGAAGCCCTCCTGATTCTGTCCCTCAGCATGGGGTGAAAGACCATTCCTTTGAGCCTTGCCACCCCAGCACAGAATGAGCACAGCCACAGCTCTGAGCAGGTGTCAGATGCCTCCCCGGGTGGTCTCCAAGCCCAGTGCATCCCTCTGCCCCCTCCCCTTAGTGGGGACTAGTTCTTAGACTAGATTGTGGGGTGGGGGTAGTCCTGTACCCAGTTCTCTCAAATGCATCTCTCGAGCATTGCCTGATGCCCAGCTAACCCCATAGCACGTGTCTTGGTTGGGGGTGGAAGGGACAGACTTGTGGCTCTAGGCTGTGGTCGCTGGTCACAGGAAGTGGATCTCCAAGTTATTCCTTCACCCCGAGTTTTCCAGGGCCCGCTCCATTGTTTGGGGGAGGACAAGGTTGCTGGTGAGATTCAGCGTGGTGGGGCAGGTAGGAGCTCCAGCACTGCGAGCAGAATGTCTCACTGTTGATCCTGGCATCTCCACCCTGGAGCCTCTGGAAGTGGGCACAGAACGGGTGGTGATACTGAGTGTCTCATGCATAGGGCTGCTGGGAGGAGCAGGGCACAGCACACAGGAGGTGCCCGGATGAGGGTTAGCACCCCTTTCCGGGCCCAGGGGACCCAGGAGCCCCAAGTTGTGACTTTCACACCCAAGGTAGTCAGGCCTTTGGACTACAAAGTGTGGATGAGTGAATGAAACACCCCGCCAAGAAAGCCACCCCTTCCAGTTTGTCCGCCTGGGCCGGGACAGGGTGTGAACCCCGTTGCTCCCGTTGCCCGGGTTCCTAATGACAGGTGTGAGAGCTGATCTTCACACCTGAGCTAATGACAGAGTCAGGCTGGATGGTGCGGGTCACCAAGGACAGCATCCAGCGTAGCAGAGAGGCCCTGGAGTAAACCCGCTCCCACCCCCCTGGCTGTGCAACCTCAGAGGAGCTGCTTGACTTCTCTGAGCCTGTTTTCTCACCTGTGGGATAGGAATAAGCACGGTACCTGCTTGGAGATGTTGGCTGAGGATTAAATGAAATAATGCAGGGGAAAGGTTGAGAATGATAAGAGGCCTCAGGTAATGGCAGCTATGACAATTACAGTTATTAAGCAGATGCGGGCAAGGTGGCTGTGGTATACCCAGGGTTAAACTTGATATCATGGTGGACAGGCTATGTACTGCACAATTCCATAGGCACTGTTGCTGGGGGTTAGCAGGTGGAGGAGACGTTAACCACCTCCCTGCACTTGAGTCGCTGGCAGTCACATCAGAGAGTAAGATGGAGTCAAGCTTCAGTACATGTATGGTTATGTGAGCATCGGGCTGATAGGGCCAGGCAGGAGCAATGGAGCGTAGAGCCGGACAGATGAGGTCTCCAGCCTGGCCACTCGCTTGCTTTGTGACTTGCCTGAAGTGAGAATTGTCACAGTCAGAGCACAGATGCTGGGAGGTGAGAGAGGACTTCCCAGAGGAGGCATCTGACCTGTCACGGGGCAGGATGGAGTAGCCAAGACCCACCTCTGCAGTCAGGCTGAATTCTGCCTCTGTTTTAAAAGAAACAGCCTCCCTGAGTCTCAGTGCTTCTGAATCTGTTGAATGGGATTAATCTTGCCCCTCCACCCTGATCTGGGTCCCAGTAAACACCCAGCAGCCTGGCCTCACCTACACAGGTCTTGCAACACTGGCCCAGCCCTGATGGAGTGCTCCTGCATAGGAGGCAGGACCCCAGGCTTTGAGGGGAGAGCTGGCAAAAGGGAAGCATGCTCTACTGGGAGGCACCGGGGGTACCCTGAGCCTCTTGGTGGTTAAGCACACAGTGTTTTATTAGCTGGGCATGGTGGTGGGTGCCTGTAATCCCAGCTACTCAGGAGGCTGAAGCAGGAGAATCACTTGAACCTGGGAGGCAGAGGTTGCAGTGAGCCAAGATTGTGCCACTGCACTCCAGCCTGGGCAAAAGAGCGAGACTCTGTCTCAAAAAGAAAAAAAAAAGCAAGAACACAGCGTTCAATGCTAGCTGGGCATGAGTTCAGGCCCCAGCTCTGTGTCTCTTAAGCTGTTTGATCTTGGGCAAGTCACTTAATGTCTCCGAGCCTCAGTTTCTTCATCTGTGAGATGGAGATAAGAGCAACCCCCAGTTGGTGAGGCTGCTGGGTTAATCAAATGAGAGGATGCGCGTGATGGGTCTAGCCCATGACCTGGTTCAGAGCAAGTGCCTGGCAAATCATAGCAGCCAATACTCGGAAGCACACACTGCTATTTTTTTTTTTTTTTTTTTTTTGAGACGGAGTCTTGCTCTGTCACCCAGGCTGGAGTGCAGTGGCCGGATCTCAGCTCACTACAAGCTCCGCCTCCCGGGTTTATGCCATTCTCCTGCCTCAGCCTCCCGAGTAGCTGGAACTACAGGCACCCGCCACCTCGCCCGGCTAGTTTTTTGTATTTTTTAGTAGAGACGGGGTTTCACCGGGTTAGTCAAGATGGTCTCGATCTCCTGACCTCGTGATCCGCCCGTCTCGGCCTCCCAAAGTGCTGGGATTACAGGCGTGAGCCACTGCGCCCGGCCACACTGCTATTAAGAGTCACAATGGGCCGGGCACGGTGGCTCACGCCTGTAATCCCAGCACTTTGGGAGGCCAAGGCAGGCGGATCACGAGGTCAGGAGATCGAGACCATCCTGGCTAACACGGTGAAACCCCGTCTCTACTAAAAATACAAAAAATTAGCCAGGCGTGGTGGCTGGCGCCTGTAGTCCCAGCTGCTCGGGAGGCTGAGGCAGGAGAATGGCATAAACCCGGGAGGCGGAGCTTGCAGTGAGCCGAAAGCGCGCCACTGCACTCCAGCCTGGGTGACAGAGTGAGACTCTGTCTCAAGAAAAAGAGTCACAACAGGCCAGGCACGGTAGCTCACACCTGTAATTCCAGCTCTCTGAGAGGCTAAGGTGGACGGATCACTTGAGGACAGGAGTTTAGGACCAGCCTGGCCAACATGGTGAAACCCCATCTCTGCCGGGCGCGGTGGCTCAAGCCTGTAATCCCAGCACTTTGGGAGGCCGAGACGGGCGGATCACAAGGTCAGGAGATCGAGACCATCCTGGTTAACACGGTGAAACCCCGTCTCTACTAAAAATACAAAAAACTAGCCGGGCGAGGTGGCGGCGCCTGTAGTCCCAGCTACTCGGGAGGCTGAGGCAGGAGAATGGCGGGAACCCGGGAGGCGGAGCTTGCAGTGAGCTGAGATCCCGCCACTGCACTCCAGCCTGGGTGACAGAGCGAGACTCCGTCTCAAAAAAAAAGAAAAAAAAAAGAAACCCCATCTCTACAAAAATAAATATTAAAAATTAGTTGGGTGTGGTGGCGGGCACCTGTAATCCCAGCTACTGGGGAGGCTAGGCAGGAGAATCACTTGAACCTGGGAGGCAGAGATTGCAGTGAGTCATACCACTGTACTCCAGCCTGGGAGACAGAGCAAGACTCCATCTCAAAAAAAAAAAAAAAAAAAAGATTCATGACTGAGCCAAGCCTGGAGCTGACCAGGGAGCTGACTCAAGCATGCACCCATTGGTCAGTGACGGTAGGAATGCCTCATCGATTTGGGAGAGGGCCCATGTGGGTGACGGCTTAGAAAAAGCCGCCCCGCCATTTCTCAGGCACATACTGTGAGCCCAGCAAGGCCATGGATGTTACATGGGCTGGTGGGGGGCGGGAAGCAAATGAGGCCTCCCCACCCGTACCTGGAACTGGCAGCAACTGTGCCTGGGGACTGCTCCAGGCCAGATGGTAGAGTCATTGGTGTTTGTGCTCACTGCCTCCACCCCCAGCAACCCACTCTACCTCTTTTCCTTCTGGCTTTGCCCCCTCATGAGTTGCCCAGTTCTCTTGGAAGAAGGAATGAGACCGGATAAATTCGATTCAGGACAGCGCTGAGCTTACCTGGAGGAACAGCTGCTAATGGTAGCATTTCAGGCATTGTCAGGGGAGATCATTTGGGGAAAGGGTATTTTGGGGGAGAGACACAGCTCCCTCCACACCCTTTAGGCAACACCCTAAGGCTGTGGTGGGGGGAGGCCCTGGGAGTGGAGGACCTGGGGGAGAAGCTGCTTTAGAGAGCTTCCAAGGCTCCTCGTCCAGGGAAGAGAACCCCGGCTTCCCAGCGTGCAGCTGTTCTCTGCTCCTGGCAGGGCTGTGCCAGTGTTGCTGGCACCACCTTCCACCCTCCCGGCCTGCCTGCCCCGGCCTGTCTTGGGAGCAAATGGGGAAATGGCTTCTGGTCTTTGCTCCCCCGGCTTCTGATGGGTTGCTGTGCCACAGCCTCTGGAACCCGGGAGGCCGCCCGGTGCCCCTTTCTGCCTCCGGGTGGAACAGAGCTCTCTTCATCCCAGCGCTGCCCTTCCCTACCCCAACCTACCTTTTTTTTTTTTTTTTTTAGTGTTCTTTATTCTTTTTTTTTTTTTTTTTTTTTTTTTTTTGAGACGGAGTCTCACGCTGTTGCCCAGGCTGGAGTGCAGTGGCGCGATCTCGGCTCACTGCAAGCTCCGCCTCCCGGGTTCCCGCCATTCTCCTGCCTCAGCCTCCTGAGTAGCTGGGACTACAGGTGCCCGCCACCGCGCCGGCTAATTTTTTGTATTTTTAGTAGAGATGGGGTTTCACTGTGGTCTCGATCTCCTGACCTTGTGATCCGCCCGCCTCGGCCTCCCAAAGTGCTGGGATTACAGGCTTGAGCCACCGCGCCCGGCCTCTTTATTTATTCTTTAGAGACAGGCTGTCACCGTATCACCCAGATTGGACTGCAGTGGTGCGATCATAGCTCACTGTAGCCTCGAACTACTGGGCTTAAGCAATCCTCGTGCCTCAGCCTCCCAAGTAGTTGGGACTGCATGTGTGCACACCACCATGCCCTGTTAATTTAATTTTTTGTAGAGATGGGGTCTCACTATACTGCCCACTCTGGTCCTGAACTCCTGGGCTCAAGCGAGCCTCTTGACTTAGCCTCCCAAAGCACTGGGATTACAGCCATGAGCCACTGCACCCGGGCCCTTTTCCCTTTAAATGGATCCCCGATTCTCCCTGCCTGCAGAGTCAGCAGCCCAGCAGGCCTCTAGCCCCTCTTCACTGTTCCTTCTTTCACTCAAGTGCTCCAGTCCCTTCTCCCCATGGCAGCCAGGGAGCCCCTTACAAATAAATCTGACCATACCTCCATCTGCTTAACCTCTGTCCCAGAACTCCCTTTGCTCTTAGGCCCTGGGAGCTGGCACCCTGCGCAACATCAACATATGCCTGTCACCGTCTTGTTTCCACGCTGTGCCAGGCCACATGGCCTTTCCCTGTGCCATTCCTCTTGCCCAGAATGCCCCTCCCACCCCTTTTCACTGCTTCTCTTCCGCTTCCAGGTTTACCTCCTGTTCCGCAGGGAAGCCCTCCCCAACCTCTCTGCTGGGGCAGATCCACCTATTCTGTGGACTCCCCTTCTCCTTGGTAGCTCTTATCTCGGCAGCTACGTGACTCTGGGGTAGCCAGATGTGGCTGCATGGCTGCCTTCCCCCAGAGACATGTGCTGAATGAATGAATGAATGAATGAATGAGAGTAAGCCACAGGGGACTGCTAAGATTCTTCCCTTCCCTCAGCATCTCAAGAGAGCATACACTGCCCTGTGCTTCACACCCCAGGACCAGCAGAGCCCGGAGGTGGGGATAGATGAGGCAGGGGTTCCAGCTAGTGGAAAGGAATGAGAGGCCTGAGCAGGTTGCCCCCTGCCTTGTCCCCATCCAGTCACCTCCTGCATGCAGGACGGTGAGCAGAGAGTTGGTTGAGTCTGCAGCTGGCAGCAATGCAGAGTGATAGTGAGATAAAGGGGGACCCTGACTCAGCCACACGGGCTTCTGCAGGAGGGGTCAGTTGGAGAAGAGAGGATAAAGAGAGTGCAGCTGACAGAAAGAGAGAGGGATGTGTGTACCCACAACCTGAAAAGGCATGACAGTGAGCAAGCAAAGAAAGTTGATGAAGGATGCAAAGACGACGCTTGTATATATACATTTTTAGAAACATACACAGAGCAATTCCATACACTCTTCCTGAATGCAAATGTGTCTATGTATTGGAAGGCTTAGGGGACCAGGTGCAGTGGCTCACACTTGTCCAAGAGCTTTGGGAGGCCAAGGCGGGAGGACGGCTTGAGGCTAGGAGTTCAAGACCAGCCTGGGCAACATAGTGAGGCCCTATTTCTAAAAAAAAAAATGAGCTGGGCATGGTGGAGCATGCCTCTAGTCTTAGCTGCTCAGGAGGCTGATGGGGGAGGCCCTGAGTCCAGGGATTCAAGGCTGCAGTGAGCTGTGATTGTGCCACTGTACTCCAGCCTGGGCAACAGAGCAAGACCCTGTCTCTAAATAAATTAATAAAATAAAACAGACTTAGGAAGAATCAGTAAATCTAAAATTCTGCCAAACCCTGGTGGTGGGGACATGCACGGCTGATTCTTCTCAGTGCTTTTCTGCATATCTGAGTAGACCATGAGTCTTTCAGTTTAGGTGAAGGGTGGAGTAGAGAATGCAAGCTGGTGTGGGGCACAGCTGGCAGGGGGCACAGCTGGCAGGGGGCACAGCATAGGAAAAGCCTGCAGGCAAGCCCTGAGTCCTGGGACTCAGAGTCCAGACCATAACAAAAGAAAGGGTCTGGGAGAGGAAGGAGAGGGGCCTCAGGAAGCAAATGGGGCCCAGTCCTGGAAGGCAAGCAGGCAGGTTCTGGATGGGGAGACAAAATGGGAGAGTCTCTGTGAGGAAGTGGGAGGGGAGGGGAGGGGAGGGGACCAAAACTGGGAAAGGTATGAACACAGAAAGGCCTTGAGGTTGGGGCCTAGCTTAAAACGATCACCCTAACTTATGATTATTACATTGTCTGAGATAAATTCTACCCTCAGCTCTCTTTCCAAGTGAGGCTCAGAGAATTTGAGTGGCTTGCTCCGGGACTCTCAGTCATTCATTTTTTTTTTTTTTTTTCTAGTAGAGTTTCACTTTTGTTGCCCAGGCTGGAGTGAAGTGACACAATCTCAGCTCAGTGCAACCTCTGCCTCCCGGGTTCCAGCGATTCTCTTGCCTCAGCCTCCCAAGTAGCTGGGATTACACGCGCCCACCACCACGCCCAGCTATATTTTGTATTTTTAGTAGAGATGGGGTTTCACCATGTTGGCCAGGCTGGTCTCAAACACCTGACCTCAGGTGATCCACCTGCCTCGGCCTCCCAGAGTGTTGGGATTACAGGCGTGGGCCACTGTGCCCAGCCATCTCAGCAGTTCTTACCCAGACACTTTGAGAGGGCTGGCAGGGTGTCCTGGCCGCCCTGCCCATCCTTTCCTAGGCAGAGGATTTTTGTCACGCCTTAGAAGATAAAACACACCGGGGCTGCTGGCTCAGCTTGCAAGGCCGCAGGGCTGTGGGAGAAATAGAACTTGCAGAATTTTTTGCTGCCCCCACTGCCTGGGCTAGGATTTCAGGCTGATACCTTTTAGGGTTTCAACTTCTCTGTGGCCATGGGGACAGTTTGTTTCCCATTGAAGGCTGAGAAAGGATTGCGAGTTTGTACCACAAAAAAGAGACAGGGCTTCAACCCTGCTTCAACCCCAGATGAGAAGCTCGATTCGGCCGGGTGCAGTGGCTCACGCCTGTAATCCCTGCACTTTGGGAGGCAGGTGGATCACCTGAGGTCAGGAGTTTGAGACCAGCCTGGCCAACATGGTGAAACCCCATCTCTACTAAAAATACCAAATATATTTTGTGTTAGAGCCCAAGAGTTGAAGGCTGCAGTGAGTTATGATTGTACCATTGCCCTTCAGCCTGAATAACAGAGCAAGACTCTGTCTCAAGAAATAAAAAAGGAGGTTGGTGCTCTTTGTCCAGTCCTCCTGAACCCAGAGTGACATCCTAATGCCTCAGGGCACCAAAGTTGGCTGGAGCCCTATTTATCCCCTGAGTCCAGGAATTCAAAGCTGCAGTGAGCTATGAATCCTCCCACCTTAGCCTCCTGAGCAGCTAGGACTAGAGGCATTCACCACCATGCCCAGCTAATTTTATTTATTTATTTGTGCTAGAAATAGGGTCTCGCTATGTTGCCCTGTCTTCAAGACTTGCCTTGGTGTTACCTGAAGCAGCTTGAACTTCTGCATGATTGTAAGAGGAGCCCAAAAGCGCTCACCTGACACAGGACTCTAGGCCCCAACACAGTCCTGGAGGCAGGGCGGCCTTCCCTGGGCAGAAACAGATTAGGCCTTAAAAACAGACCCAGAATTACTACACCAACAACCCTCTCATCTTAGGATATATTTCCCCAGGATTAATAGCTGGGTGTGAGACATTTACTGTCTAATTAGCACGGGAGTTTCTAGTAGGGAGAGAATCAGTCAATTGACCAATCAATCTGGTATTTATTGGACACCTCCTGTGTACTGCTTTCTCATAAGACCTCCTTCCTATAGAGATACAGGATTCTTCCTCATCTTGCTTCTTTTTAACCTTGCTGTGGTTCAGTTCCTTGTTCTCAGACCTCGCTGCACATTAGAATTACATTAGGAGCTTTGAACAGGATGTCAGAGCCCTTTCCAAGAGCAGTTAAGTCAAAATCTCCATGGACATGGATCCAGACATCATTCTTTTGATGTGCAGCTGGTGGGAACCACATAGTTACATGGATTGCCCCACTCCCTCTTGTCTTTGAGGTATATGGACAGTGCTTTCTCTCTTCAGTACCAGTTGCCTGGTATGTCACTCTCCATTTCTTTATTCTCAACCTTCCTGTATCATTTAGTTTCAAGTGTGTGTGTCTTATAAAATGGCACATAGCTTGGGGGTGGGGTATATTTTGTATTCTCACTTAAGAGTCTTTTATCTTTTAATAGGCAAAATTAATTCATTTACATTTATTGTAGTGACTAATGTGTTTGAACCTACTCCACCATGTTGCCCTATTTATCATGCTTTCTCTTTGTTTCCATTTTGCTCTTTTCGTGGGTTTTATTGAGTTGAGTATATTTTCATCATTAAAGTTAGATTATAAGGCCTAAATGGAACACAGTGGATGAAAATACCCTGATCTAACTGATCTAAAATCTTTGTGTTTTTTTTTTGGAGACAGAGTCTCACTTTGTCGCCCAGGCTGGAGTGCAGTGGCGTGATCTCAGCTCACTGCAAGCTCTGCCTCCCGGGTTCACACCATTCTCCTGCCTCAACCCTCCCGAGTAGCTGGGACTACAGGCGCCTGCCACCACGCCCGGCTAATTTTGTTTTTGTATTTTTCGTAGAGATGGGGTTTCATCATGTTAGCCAGGATGGTCTCTATCTCCTGACCTCGTGATCTGCCTGCCTCAGCCTCCCAAAGTGCTGGGATTACAGGCGTGAGCCACCACACCTGGCCAAATCTTTGTAATTATACCCATTGGGGTGTTTGTCCTTAACCTACCTTCTGGCTTACAGACTTTTGAACAATTGGGATTTGCTCATCTTTTGGGAGAGGGCCTTCTGTTGTCCTTAATTCCAGGCCTTACATAAGCTTGGGACTCAATGAATAGGTGTAAAATTGATCAGGTATTTTATAGCGTGTCAACAATTCATATCTCTGGGGGCTTGTTAATGGAGAAGGGCCTGTTGCCAGGGCCTGTGAGGGGCAGAAAGATGACAAGGAGTTGGTGGGGTGTGGTTGAAAATTTATTTGGCAATTACTGAATATCTAGAAAGTGCCCAGCTGTGGCTGCAGCAGTTACAAGCATAAACCTTTACTAACCTTTTGACCCTGAGCAAGTGGCCGCTCCTTCCTGAGGCTCAGTTTCCTCATCTGCAATGGAGCTATGATAGCACTTGCCTCAACCAGTTGTTATAAGGATCAGAGATGAAACCTGCTTCCGGTTCTGGCGTAGGGTGTGGGCCAGGAAGGTGTTCACTCAGTGCTTCCGCCTGAAAGGTCTGTTCAGAGGGACAGGCTGGGAGTCCCTTGTGGTGGCATCTTAGGAGAATGACTCAGCCTCAGTTTACCATAACTAATCATTACTGAACCAACCACTGGGATTAATTGTACTGATGAAAATGACAACAAACTGTAAATCACTCTGCCTCCCCTGGGTGGCGAATGCCTGGCCCCATCATTCTGTCTCGCCAATGTCTCTTGTCCCTTTGTCTGTAAGGGGTGGGTGTGGATCGATGTTGATGTCCCCTCTGTACTGAGAAGGTGGCTTTGAAGCCTGTCTTCATGGGTTCGAATCTTGGCACCACCACTTCCCAGCTGTGTAAACTTGGACCAGTTTCTTAACTTCTGTGAGCCTCAATTATTATCTTCATCTGGAACACAGAGACAGGAGTTACCGAATTGCATTAAAACATCTGCTCAATTCAACACCTATTTATTGAGCCCAAGCCTGCTCAAGGTGTGGAATGAAGGGTTAAAGAAGGGCCCACTAAAAAAATGAGTAAGTTCTTTTTGTCCAAAAGTTTAATAGCCTAACAGGTAGGATTAAGAGCCCCAGTAACACTAAGGGTGGCTACTTCCTAGGGCTTTGAGATTTCAGTGGGTGATGCACAAAAGGACTGAGTGGTTGCTGGGTACCCAGTAGGTGCCTTCAATGTTGTTACTATTCATCAGTCGTTTCCTGAGTGTCCACGGTGGGTGCCTTTGTGTCAGAGCCAGGACAGATGTTTCAGGAGCCAGGCAGTGTATAAAGAAGGTAGGGGCAGAGGGCTGCTCGGCACCGGAGGTGCACCTCCCCCGAGCTGGCCCCGCAGGCAGGCAGGACGCCAGAAGAGGATGACCGTGGTGACAGGAGGCCCAGCCCCTTCTCTGGACTCTGGGAGAGGTGAGGCTGGTTCCAGGGAAGGGTGTACACTCCTGTGCATTCCAGACATTCCAGCACCAATGCAACCCCCATACACACCCACTGAGACAGAATTAACCCCCAGAGGAAGGGACGGCAGATGTGATCAAAGGCCAGTGGCCCTGGCCAGGCAGGGAGTGCTGAGCCTGCAGGGACCTGTGTCCACACATGGGAGGAGAGTGCAGGCTGGGCTGTGACCCAACAGGGGACACAGCAGTTCTGGGTGACAGGGACAGCTGGGGCTTACGCCATGGCAGGAACGTGGCCCCTTCGATGTTGCTGAAGTATGATCTGTTCCTGGGGTGGCTGCCGTCCCAGCCTGGAGAAGGGGACAGCTGTGAGCAGGCCAGGTGCCTCCAGCTCTGCCCCGTGGCCTATGGACAGGGTTGCAGCGGCTCTGGGGACCTGGGGAAGGGTGTCGGGCTGTGGTCTTTGTGCCAGGGTTCTCCACACCCAGGCGCCAGGCTCCACTGGGCACAGTTGGGAGCCCTGGGTTGTTTTGGAGTTAGGCAGCCAGGGAAGGACCCTCAGAGGATACCCTGTCCTGGGGCAGACATCTAGCTAATGAGTGTGGACAGGAGGCGGAGTCGCAGGGTTCAAAGAGAATAAGCATTTATTAGGTGTCCCTGGGTACCAGGCACCGAGTAAGACTGGAAGATGCTCTGAGCGCACATCAGCTTTCCTACAGCAGAACTGACAGGCTGTGGTCACTGCGGGCTTAGAGCAAAGCAGGTCCGGGTGCCCCAGAATCACCTAGAATCTTGCTGTCCTATTCAGTAATTACCGGCCCCGTGACATGGGCTGTGCAAGTATGTCTGTGTGCCAGGGTTTGAAGACTTAGTATGAAAAAGAGAATGTAAACTATCCATTAATAATGGTCTGTTGGCCACTTGTCAAATTGATCATATTTTGGATATATTAGGTTAAATAAAATAGAAAAAAAGTTCACTCATTTCTTCTTACTCTTTTCATGTGGCTACTAGAAAAATGTAAATTGTCTCTGTGGCTCAGGTTCAGTTTCTGTTGAACAGTGCTTCCTGTGGGAATGTTTTCCAGCTGTTGAGTGTCTTTCTGCTTGTTCCATGGCAAGCAGGCACGATAACCCCATTTATGTTCAAGGAACTTAAGGCTGAGACAGGTGGAGTACTATATGCTTTTATTCCAAATAGCCAGCATAGTTCATTCAGTTTGATGGGCGCTGCAGACATGGCAGTGAACAACAGACAAGGTGCCCTGCCCTGGCAGGGTCCCCACGCTCCAGTGACAGGGAGGAAGAGGATGAAACCCAGTTATCCTAATCATGGTGTGGCCACACCTAAAGTGCTTTCATTTATAAGGATTATCTCCTTGAATTATCTCAACCCTCTGCAGTGGGATCAATTCCTATCCCTGTCTCAGAGATGAGGAAACTGAGGCACAGAGAGACTAAGGAACCTGCCCGAGCCCACACCTAGGTCACAGCAACAACACAGGCTACGTTCCTTGCCTTGGCCAGGCTGCTCTCAGTTTCCTCCCCTGCAGGTCAGGTACAAAGAATGGGCCAGTTGGTGCCATATGACTTGAACAGGTAGAGCTGAAGGCATCAAGGGTGGCTCTTGAAGCCACCCACACACAGGGAGCCCACTCCCAGGTCACTGACGGCTGGAAGGTTGGCCATTCATGGTGTCCTTGGAGGGTCCAGGTCTCTCCTGGGGGCAGGAGCCTGGGAAGCATATCTCCCCAACTCTTAGATCTATGTATGATGCAGCCAGATCATACCATCATCCAAAACTTGTGTTCCCATATGCTCTCAGAAAAGACAGTGGGTGGCTGTTGCATTGGGCCAGGTGAGAAGTGGTGACTTTGGCCAAGGTGGAGGCCAGAAGGGCAGATGGAGGAGGATGTGCAGGGGACGTGTTCCCATGTAGAACCAGTGGAGGGAGAGGCAGGGACAGGTCTCAGGGATCTGTTGGCATAACCGGGTAGACAGGTCCTCCCCACCCTCCCCTTCTGCGGTTTCCCTTATGCGGATGGAAGAGTGTTCTCAGAGCAGTGGGAACACCCTGTACCCTTCAAATCCCCAAACCTACTGACTCAGATCCTTAGCCCAAATCTAAGACAGCTGAAGTGGGCTGTGCGTTTGTCCCCAGCCAGGCCTGGGGAGTGGGCATCTGGGACCCAGGATCTCCTATCCTCCCGACACCTCATTACCCATATATGGGCACTAGCCTCTCCACGCAGATGTTGGAGGAGATAGTTCCAGATTCTGAGGTTATTTGCGAATTCCTCGTGCCCGGGCAAGGCGACATTCACAGGGCGGAAGCAGAGCACGTCTGGGCTTGCAGCAGGATCAGCGTGAATGTTGTGGATGGCCGGGGTCCTTCTTTCATCTCCCGGGTGCTGGAGGATTCTGACTTCAGGCCTTGGCTTGTGGCTTTTTTTTTTTTTTTTCTTCTTTTTTTGAGACGGAGTCTCTCTCTGTCACCCAGGCTGGAGTGCAGTGGCGCGATCTCGGCTCACTGCAAGCTCCGCCTCCTGGGTTCACGCCATTCTCCTGCCTCAGCCTCCTGAGTAGCTAGGACTACAGGCGCCCGCCACCGCGCCCGGCTAATTTTTTTTGTATTTTTAGTAGAGACGGGGTTTCACTGTGGTCTCGATCTCCTGACCTTGTGATCCGCCCGCCTCGGCCTCCCAAAGTGCTGGGATTACAGGCTTGAGCCACCGCACCCGGCCGAGACGGGGTTTCACTGTGTTGGCCAGGATGGTCTCAATCTCCTGACCTCGTGATCCACCCACCTCGGCCTCCCAAAGTGCTGGGATTACAGGCGTGAGCCACCGGGCCTGGCCAGCTTCTGGCTTTTTGTTTGTTTTTAGGGTTTTTTTGTTTTGTTTTGTTTTGAGATGGAGTCTCACTCCGTTGCCTAGGCTGTAGTGCAGTGGCACAATCTCGGCTCACTACAACCTCCGCCTCCCAGGTTCAAGCAATTCTCCTGTCTCAGTCTCTTGAGTAGCTAGGATTATAGGTGCCCGCCACCATGCCCAGCTAATTTGTGTATTTTTAGTAGAGACAGGGTTTCACTATGTTGGCCAGGCTGGTCTCAAACTCCTGACCTCAGGTGGTCTACCCACCTCAGCCTTCCAAAGTGCTGGGATTACAGGCATGAGCCACCGCGCCCAGCCAGCTTCTGGCTTTTATCAGCTCCTTAAAAGGAGCCTAAACCCCTGGATGGTGGATCCAGGTCAAGGCAGAGCCGAGCTCCTCAGAAGCAACACCCCCCATATCTGTTCTTTCAGTCACCCCCACCACAGCCCTGCGGCATGCATACTGTGATGACTCTCATTTTACAGCTGGGGAAACTGAGGCTCAGAGAGGCTAAGTCATTTACAGCTTACTAAGAGCAGAGGCAGGATTATGACCCCAGGCTGTCTGGCTTTGGTCTGGGTGCTTAACCACTGGGCCACACTGCCCTTCCAGCTGAAAGAAAGTGCCAGTGATACCTGCACAAAATTAAAGCAGGAGGACAGACCCACAAGGTGGAGAGCGAGGGTCCCCTGAGACACCTGTGTTCTCTTTCTCTGCCCACGTGGAGCACTGGTCGTGTGTCAGGGCCAGGGTGCTACCTCTGTCCCAGCTCCTCTAATGGGCATCCCGGCTGGCCCTCTGAGGACTATGTGCTGTCCTTGGCCATGCCAGGGCAGCACACAGCCCTAAGTTCGAGTCCCAGCTCCCCACTTTGCAACTGGGCTCACTGAGTCACTGGATCCTCAGCCTCGAGTTGCCACCTCTAATGCAGGCCGGGGCCAGGTGCAGTGGCTCACGCCTGTAATCCCAGCACTTTGGGAGGCCAAGGTGGGCAGATCACTTGAGGCCAGGAGTTCGAGACCAGCCTGGCCAATGTGGCGAAACCCCGTCTCTATTAAAAATACAAAAAGGAGCCTGGTGTGGTGGTGCATGTCTGTAATCCCCGCTGCTCTGCTCGGGAGACTGAGGCACGAGAATTACTTGAACCCAGGAGGCAGAGGTTGCAGTGAGCCAAGATCATGCCACTGCATTCCAGTCTGGGTGACAGAGTGAGACTCAGTCTCAATCAGTAAAGCAGGTCAGGCTGTGTCTACTGAGGCTCTGACTCCTAGCGACAGAGCCGGGGGACCTGATGCCATTTGAGGCTCCCAAGCCCCCTCCCTAGTGGTTCCTCTGCTCTGAGTACATACTGGGACACAACAAGACGGCTGTTCAGGCTCAAGCCTGCGGGCTCAGGGCCAGCAAACCCTTGTCTGGTCCCTGGCAGTGCCCTCAAACCCAGCCCTGGAGCTCCGAGGAGGAGCCAGGCAGCCTCCTGACCTGCTGGTTCCATTTTTCCTTGCTTGCATCAAGAGCCTCATATGCAGACCAGGCCAAGAAAATGGGGCTCCGTGAGACTGCTCAGGAGTGTCCCAGACTCGCGTCCCCAGCCCAGAAGGAAAAAGCTAGGGAAGAACAACCTAGGTCGACTCGAGGTAACTCCCAGTGGCTTGCGAAACCCACCTAGCCCCTGACCCACAGCCTGGCCGAGGCTGAGGGGGCTGTTTCGGCTGCTAGCCAGGTCCTGGGTCCCCATTCAGGCCCACTGGTGAAACAGCCAGCAAGGCCTCAATTGTATCAACATGTAAATGAACTGGGCTCAGTGGCTCATGCCTGTAGTCCCTGTACTTTAGGAGGCCAAGGCAGGAGGATCCCTTGAGCTCAGGAGTTTTTTTTTTTTGTTTTTTTTTTTTTGAGACAGAGTCTCACTCTGTCGCCCAGGCTGGAGTGCAGTGGCCGGATCTCAGCTCACTGCAAGCTCCGCCTCCCGGGTTCACGCCATTCTCCTGCCTCAGCCTCCCGAGTAGCCGGGACTACAGGCGCCCGCCACCTCGCCCGGCTAGTGTTTTGTATTTTTTAGTAGAGACGGGGTTTCACCGGGTTAGCCAGGATGGTCTCGATCTCCTGACCTCGTGATCCGCCCGTCTCGGCCTCCCAAAGTGCTGGGATTACAGGCTTGAGCCACCGCGCCCGGCCGAGCTCAGGAGTTTAAGACCCGCCTGGGCAACAGAGAGAGACTCCATGTCTACAAAAAAATTAAAAAATTAGCCAGGGCTAGTATGGTGGCTGACACCTGTAATCCCAGCACTTTGGGAGGCTGAAGCAGGCCGATCACCTGATCAGGAGTTCAAGACCACCCTGGCCAACATGGCAAAACCCTGTCTTTACTAAAAATACAAAAATTAGCCAGGCATGGTAGCATGCGCCTATAATCCCAGCTACTCAGGAGGCTGAGGCAGGAGAATTGCTTGAACCCAGAGATGGAGGTTGCGGTGAGCCAAGATTGTACCAATGCACTGCAGCATGGACAACAGAACAAGACTTTCAAAATTTTAAAACAGTATAAATGATCTCGAGTCTGTTTCGGGGCCCTGGACGCTGCTCTGAACCTCCAGTTCAGTCCTTGAACACAAAGGTGTCTTTGAAATTTGGCGGAGGTGTTTCTTTTTTTTTCTTTTTTGAGACAGAGTCTCGTTCTGCTGCCAGGCTGGAGTGCAGTGATGCAATCTCAGCTCACTACAACCTCCGCCTCCCGGGTTCAAGCAATTCCCCGGCCTCAGCCTCCCGAGTGGCTGGAACTACAGGTGTGTGCCACCATGCCCAGCTAATTTTTTTGTATGTTAGTAGAGACGGGGTTTCACCAGGTTGGCCAGGATGGTCTCCATCTCCTGACGTCGTGATCCACCCACCTCGGCCTCCCAAAGTGCTAGGATTACAGGTGTGAGCCACCGCGCCCGGCCTGACTGAGGTGTTTCTAAAAGTGATCCTGATTACCCGCCCCCCAAACATACCACACATACACTTTTGTTTGGTTTTAATTTGAGACAGGGTCTTTCTCCGTCTCCCAGGCTGTAATGCAGTGGTGTGATCTCAGCTCACTGCATCCTTGACCGCCTGGGCTCAAGCGATTCTCCCACCTAAGCTTCTCAAGTAGCTGGGACTATAGGTGCACACCACCACATCTGGCTAATTTTTGTATTTTTTGTAGAGACAAGGCCTTCCTATTTGCCCAAGTTGGTCTCGATCTCCTAGGCTCAAGAGATGCTCCTGCCTCGGCCTCCCAAAGTGCTGGGATTACAGGTGTGCACCCCTGTGCCTGGGCCCACACATAAACATAACTAGAGAGGATTTCTTGTTCACGTTCCACAGATGATGAAACTGAGACTCAGAAATACAGAGTGGCTGGCCAGGCATATGGTGGTCATACCTGTAATCCTAGCACTCTGGGAGGCTGAGATGGGAGGATCGCTTGAGGCCAGGAGTTCAGGACCAGCCTGGTCAACATAGTGAGAAACCATCTCTATTTAAAAATTTGAAGAAAATACAAAAAGATTAAAAAGGAAATACAGTGTAGCTCCTCTGTCACATCGTCACAGGTCACACTGCTGGTTGGTGCAGTCAGGATCTGAACCCTGTGTGACTCCAGATCCGAAGTCTTTCTCCTACATGGGCTGCCCTCCGAAGTGACCCTGGGTAGTGACTTCACGTCCGGGACCTTGGCTTGCTCATCTGGATAATGAGCAGGTGGGGCCGGATGGCTTCTGAGGCCCCTTCGAGGGCCAGCGGCCACTGCTCTCAGCACACGTGTCCGTGTTACCCTCTGAGTAAGAAAGGGGAGGGCTGGGCATGTACTCCGGCTGTCACTCAGGCCCCTTCCCTTTTCTGGTGTGTGTGTGGGGACGGGAGTGTCTTGGTCTTCCTGGCTCGGCCAGGTGGCTGCTGTCTGTGTCTTTGTGGGTGGGACAGGGCTGTGTCTCGGCTTCCATCAGTGGGGCTGGTGGCCCAGGGGTGCCACGTCTGGCTGCCCCAATGCGGCTCATTACCAAGATGAAAAGCTGGACCAGCCTAGCCGGTTTCCCAGCACTCCTGGGACCCGTCCCCGTTCCTGCAGGTTCCTGCCCCACCCACATTCCTGCTGGCCTCCTAGCATGGGGCTCCATGGCTCTCCAAGGGACACATGGTTGATTCCTGAGGCCAGCTAGATGATGGGGGGAACGCAGGACCTTTTGGGGCCTCTCATTCGGGACCCCAAAGCTACAGGGCGAAACGCTGAGACTGTGCCTCTGGAGGCCTGGATTCGAATCCCAGCTCTGCCTTGCTTGCTGGCAGTGGAACTGTGGCCAAATGATGGAATTTCTTTGTACCTCTATTTCCCCATCTGTAACTGAGTGAATTGCATGGTATGTGAATTCCATGCAATTCACTCATTTAGAGTTGTAATCCTCCAACTTTTGAGAACAATGCTACTTACTTAGAGGGTGGTAGGATTGATGAGCTAATATATATGTGACTTGCTTAGCCCTGGGCAGGACAAATAGCCCTCTAGGAGTTAACTAGCCCCTTCCAGGCTGCTGGGGGATTACCTGCGGCCGGCCAGCCTCCCTGGAGAATGAGACAAGAGGCAGGACCTGACTCGGGAGAGAAAAAACAAACCCCTGTCGTTTCTAAATGACACTTGTCTTTTTTTTTTTTTGAGACTGAGTCTCGCTCTGTCACCCAGGCTGGAGTGTGTGGTACAATCTTGGCTCCCTGCAACCTCCACTCCCGGGTTCGAGCAGTTCTTCCGCCTCAGCCTCCTGAGTAGCTGGGATTATAGGTACCTGCCACTGTGCGCAGCTAATTTTTGTATTTTTAGTAGAGACGAGGTTTCACCATGTTGGCCAGGCTGGTCTTGAACTCCTGACCTCAGGTGACCTGCCTGACTCAGCCTCCCAAAGTGCTGGGATTACAGGCGTGAGCCACCACGCCCAGCTGCCTTTTTTTTTTTTTTTTTTTTTTTTGTAGCAGTTTTACGGTGATATAATTCACATACCATGCAGTTCACTCATTTAAAGTGTTCAATTCACTGTTTTTGTTTTTTTGTTTTGAGACAGGGTCTCACTCTCATTGCCCAGGCTGGAGTGCAGTGGTGAGGTCTCGGCTCACTGCAGCCTCAATCTCCTGGGCTCAAGCAATCCTCCCCCCTCAGCCTCCCCAGTATCTGGGACCACAGGTGCGCATCACCATGCCCAGCTAATTTTTTGTATTTTCAGTAGACATGGGGTTTCACCATGTCGCCCAGGCTGCTCTCAAACTCCTGGGCTCAAGTGATCTGCCCACCTCGGCTTCCCAAAGTACTGGGATTATAGGTGCGAGCCACTGCGCCTGGCTCAGTGGTTATTAATATTGTCACAGAGTTGTCCAACCATCCCCATAAAACATTTTCATCACCCCAAAAAGAAATCTCATACCCTTTAGGAATCACTCTCCATTTCACATCCTCCTGGGCCCTGGCAACAACCCATCCACCTTCTGCTCCCGTAGATTCCTCCATTCTGGACATTTCTTACCAATGGAATAATATGTGAGCTTTTGTGTCTGGCTTCTCTCACTGAGCATAACATTCTCGAGGTTCATGAGGCTGTAGCAGTTGTCAGTTCTGCCTTCATTGTTTGGCCAAATAATACAGATAGACCACATTTTGTTTATATTTTCATCAGTTGATGAATATTTGAGTTGTTTCCACTAAAAAGTGGAAGCCAAAAGGCTACTATGAATCATGCTGCTGTGACTCATGTATGTACAAGTTTCTGTGCAGGCACAGATTTTTTTGTTTTTTGGTTCTTGGTTTTTATTTTCTGAGACAGAGTCTTGCTCTGGCTGGAGTGTAGTGGCATGACCTCGGCTCACTGCAACCTCCACCTACCAGGTTCAAGCGATTCTCCTGCCTCAGCTTCCCGAGTAGATGGGATTACAGGCACATACCACCATGTCCAGCTAATTTTTTTGTACTTTTCATAGAGGTGGGGTTTCGCCATGTTGGCCAGGCTGGTCTCGAACTCCTGACCTCGGGTGATCCATCTGCCTCGGCCTCCCAGAGTGCTGGGATTACAGGCATGAGTCACCGCGCCTGGCCCAGACATAGGTTTTCATTTCTCTTGGATAGATACGTAGGGGTAGGCTGGGTGCAGTGGCTCACGCCTGTAATCCTAATATTTTGGGCGGCCAAGGCAGATGGATTGCTTCAGCCCAGGGGTTCAAGACCAGCTGGGGCAACATGGCAAAACCTCCCTCTCTAAAAAAAAAAAAAAATACAAAAATTAGCTGGGCATGGTGCCAGGTGCCTATAGTCACAGTTACTCAGAGGCTGAGGTACGAAGATTGCTTGAGACTGGGAGGTCAACACTGCAGTGAGCTGAGATTGCGCCACTGCACTCCAGCCCGGGCAACAGAGTGAGACCCTGTCTCAAAAAATAAAAATAAGGCTGGGTACAATGGCTCATGCCTATAATCCCAGCACTTTGGGAGGCTGAGGCAAGTGGATCACCTGAGGTCAGGAGTTCGAGATCAGCCTGGCCAACATGGCGAAACCCCGTCTCTACTAAAAGTACAAAAGTTAGCCGGGTGTAGTGGTGGGCACCTGTAATCCCAGCTACTCAGGAGGCTGAGGTAGGAGAATCATTTGAGTCTGGGAAGCGGAGGCTGCAGTGAGCCGAGATCATGCTACTGTACTCCAGCCTGGGCAACAGGGTGAGACCCTGTCTCGAAAAAATAAGTAAATAAATAAGTAATAAAAATAAAAGAACACATAGGGGTGGACTTGCTGGATCTTATGGTGACTGTTTAACTTTTTGCAGAATTTCTAGACTGTTTTCCACAACTGTGCACCATTTTGCATCCCCACCAGCAAGGCACGAGGGTTCCGATTTCTACACATCTTTGTCAACACTTGTTACTGTCTGTCTTTTTTATTATAGCCATCATGGTGGATGAAAAGTGACATCCTGGTGTGGTTTTGGGCTCTTGGCATTTTAAATTAATCTGTGAAGTACCTACTGTGTGTTGGGAGCCCTGTAAGATCATCACATTGAGTTGTTAAGGGCCTGGAGTCTGGCTCTGCCATCTAATTGCTGGGTGACTTGGGGAGAGTTACTTAACCTCTCTGATCCTCAGTTTCCACACCCATAAATGGGGATAATAATACAATTACCCACCGTGCTAACACCCAGCTTGCAGGGTTGTCATGAAGATTGAGTCAGAAACAGTGAGGAGCCCAGCATGTAGAAAGTAAGTATTAGCCATTAGCTCATATTTAATGGTGGAGGTTGTTATTGGTGTGAGTTTCCTAGTATCCCTATGAGTGACTGTTAGCCCAGTCGATCACGTGCCTCTGGAGTGAGATTGCTGGAGGAGAGAATCGTGGTTCACAAGCTGTGTGACCCTGGGCAAGTGCTTTGATGTCTCAGAGTCTTGGTTTCTTCATCTGTAAAGGGGCACACGAACCTCCCCGGGGACTTAGGGCAACAATGCTATTGAGCTGGTGCCTGTGAATGTGAGGTCTGGCAAAGCCCACAGCAAGTGGCACATGCCCAGGATGCCTCTGTGGTCATCACCAGTGGACAGATGGAGAAGCGGAGGCTGCACGAGGGTAGGGCACTTGCCTGAGGCTGTCTAAGCAGCAAGCGGCGGAGTGGGCCGTGGGCCTGTCTCCTCATAGCTTCCTGCTGCCGCTCACGACTTTGTCCCACCAGGAGTCCAAGGTCCCTGAGGCAGTGGTCATAGCCGTACAACTCCCATGTCCTCTGGGGGGCTTCGGCTGGAACAGTAGGCCCGGCCAGGATGGAGTCCAGAGGTGGCTTTTCTTGCATCTGCCCCGGTCCATGAAACGGCTGGGTTGGGCGCTGGCCCTGTGCCTGAGGTGGGACTGGGCTCAAGAGAGACCAAGGCCCCTGCTTGAGCCACAGTGCAGACCCTAACAATGCACTGCAGAGTCAGGGCTTGACTATTTGGGGTGAGACTCACTGCCTCAAGGTGCAGCTGGCCCGGCAGATGGTCAGTGACTGGGGTGGGAACGTGGGGGTCCAGAAACTCACATTCTCCATGTGGCCTGCCAAAACCAGGAAGTGGGGGTTAGGGAATGAGGGAGGAGTCAGGGGTGGACCCCTGACCTGGATGTTCTAGAAGCCCAGCTTATCCCTTCTTACCCAGATCCTCCATCCAAAGCTCCCCGCTGCTGAGCCTTCCTGGCCACCCCGCCAAACACCAGCTTTCTTCACTGCAGGACTTGTCAGTGCCTTTGCTGGCTCATGAACATATCAAGGTGGGGTTTTCCTAACTGCCTTGACCAAGGAAGAATAAGGCTTGTAAGAGCTGGGTTCCTGGAACCCCACTTTGGGGCAGGCTGCCCCCAGTTGACCTTGCAGAAGGTGTGGCCTGGGTCCTGTTCCCTCAAGATCGCCCAGCTCCAGTGTATCCAGGTCTGCCACAAAGCCAGCCCT
This sequence comes from Macaca mulatta, assembly GCF_049350105.2. Taxonomy (NCBI): domain Eukaryota; kingdom Metazoa; phylum Chordata; class Mammalia; order Primates; family Cercopithecidae; genus Macaca; species Macaca mulatta. Next base: position 6,182,179 of record NC_133425.1, on the reverse strand, counting down.
TAGGCAAGGTTTGGGACATCGGGGGATAGATTCTCCAGCACGTTTGCTGCTGCCATTTCTGCCCTCAGCGCCGCCAACATCAACAGCACCTGCAGTGCTGCTCCATGCCTCCAGTAGGTGTCCAGGTCCCCTGGGGAACCTGCAAAAATCGCAATAATAATACAGCTTCCTGGGCCCAGCTCTGGAGACCTGGGTTCAGCAGGTCTGGGTTAGTGGCCCGGAATCTGAATTTTTCACACTGGGCCCCAGAACCTTGACCCGGGGAGTGTCAGTCTAAAGGGCTGGTGGTCACCTCTACCTTGATGGTGAAGAACCCCACCCTGGCCCACCCCACGGGACATGCCAGGACCTGCCTTTCTATGGCCTGTCCTCACTGGAGCCTTCTGCACAGGAACGCCAAATTCTTCCTCCTGCTTTAGCACCCAGCCGACACCACCTCCTCCAGGAAGCCTTCCGTGACTACTGGTGTCCCCGCCCAGCCAGTCCAGAGGCTCCCTTGGGCATCCCCAGCCCCCAGGCCTGTCTCAGTCTCGTGACTGTTTCTATAAATACTGATTGCCTCCTGGTCTGTAGGGTGGATCAGGGAGGGAGAGGCTTGTCTTTGTGAGATGCCAGGCCTGCACACAGCAGGTGCTTAATGAGTGTGAGTAGGAGGAATCTTCTGCGTGCCTAGCCACACAGGCCCCACTGTGGGTCTTCAATGGAGACAGGGGAACTATCATGGCTGGCTGGCTGGGTGACAGTGGCTAAGCTGCTTTCCCTGTCTGGTGTCTGTTTCTTTCTTTGTTTAAAGAAAGCAACAGGCCGGGCGCGGTGGCTCAAGCCTGTAATCCCAGCACTTTGGGAGGCCAAGACGGGTGGATCACGAGGTCAGGAGATCAAGACCATCCTGGCGAACACGGTGAAACCTCGTCTCTACTAAAAAATACAAAAAACTAGCCGGGCGAGGTGGCGGGCGCCTGTAGTCCCAGCTACTCGGGAGGCTGAGGCAGGAGAATGGTGTAAACCTGGGAGGCGGAGCTTGCAGTGAGCTGAGATCCGGCCACTGCACTCCAGCCTGGGCGACAGAGCAAGACTCCGTCTCAAAAAAAAAAAAAAAAAAAAAAAAAGAAAGCAACAGACGGAGGCCGGGCATGGTGGCGCACGCCTGTAATCCCAGCTACTCGGGAGGCTGAGGCAGCAGAATCGTTTGAACCCAGGAGGTAGAGGTTGCAGTGAGCCAAGATCGTACCACTGCACTTCCAGCCTGGGTGACAGAGCGAGACTCTGTCTCAAAACAACAGAGGCAGGGCTGGGTGATCTCTAAGGCTCCTTGACAACTAAAATCACAAACCTTTGTTGAGACTTACTCGGCGCCCAGCTCTGTGCACAGCGCTTTAGCGGTGTGACCTCACTTCCATTTGTAACCCCCGCCACCCCGGTCCCGGGAAAGGTTCTGTTACTGTAGTCCATCGGATTGGGAAGCAGAGGCACAGAGAGGCAAGGGAGCTTGGCCAAGTCACACAGCCACTCAGCGGCTGATGGGCCCCAAGATCTGCACCCACAGCTAACCCCAGGGCCAAAGTCTTAACTAACTCCCATGATAGCATTTTCCAGAGTAGTTTGTATGTGGTTCTGGGGGACGGGGGGCAGTAGACAGATGTGACAGGAGGGGACACAGAGACAGTGAGGGAGAGGGCCAGGCTGCTTTCAAGACTTTTTTTTTTTTTTCTTTGAGACTGAGTCTCGCTCTGTCGCCCAGGCTGGAGTGCAGTGGCACGATCTCGGCTCACTGCAACCTCCACCTCCCGGGTTCAAGCGATTCCTGCCTCAGCCTCCCTGAGTAGCTGGCATTACAGGTGCGCACCCCCACGCCCAGCTAATATTTGTATTTTTAGTGGAGACGGGGTTTCACCATGTTGGCCAGGCTGGTTTCAAACTCCTGATCTCAGGTGATCCACCCGCTGTGGCCTCCCAAAGTACTGGGATTACAGGTGTGAGCCACCGCACCAGGCCTCAAGTCTCTTTCAGGCTCTCTGAGAAGATCAGGAGAGAGGCTGGGCCTGATGCCACCACGGCTGTCACACCTCCTGACTCATAACAGCGGGCAGCCCGGTGTCACCATGGAACCCAATGTCACTGCGTTCCCATGAAATTTATTTTGGCAGCTAATTCACTTGTGATGAGGGCTTCTGGATTTCCGTTTAAAAGGGGGAGAGCAAGTTACCTTTGTAAACACATTCATTTAACTCTAAAATAAAATGAGTAGGTTGAAAGAAAAACATCAGGTAATTAAAAATAAGACTGCTCACACAATAGCTTGTTCCCGAATGTTCACAGCAGCGTGATTCTCATGATGGCCCAAAGGTGGAAACGGCCCAGATGGTTGTCAGTTGTTGAATGAATAAGGAAAATGTGATGTAGCCATGTGACAGAATATTATTCAGCCATAAAAAGAATGAAGTTCTAATAGATGCCACAATATGCATGAAGTTTGAAAACATCATGCTGAGAGAAGGCAGACGCAAAAGGCCACGTGTTGTGTGATTCTGTTTTTATGAAATGTCCAGAATAGGCAAATCCATAGAGAGAGAAAGTGAGTTCCTGATTGCCAGGGGCTGGAGCAGGTGGGGAATAGGGAGTGACAGCTCGTGGGTGTGGAGCTTTGGGGTGATAAAAATGTCTGGAATGAGATAGTGGTGATGGTTGCACAATTCTGAATATGTAGTGCTAAAAACCACTGACTGTGTACTTTAAACAGGTGAATTTTACGGTATGTGAGTTATCTCCCAATTTTTAAAATATGGTGCGTTTTGCCAACATGGCAAAATAGAAGCATTAGAAGCTGGGTGCGCTGGTGGTGCCAGTGGTCCCAGCTACTCGGGAGGCGGAGGTAGGAGGATTGCTTGAGCTCGGGAGTTCGAGGCTGCAGCGAACTACGATCATGCCACTGCACTCTAAGCCAGGTGACAGAGTGAGACCGTATCTCTCACAAAAAATATGTAGGCAAGGCCTGGTGGCTCACATCTGTGATCGGCACTTTGGGAGTCCGAGGTGGATGGATTGCTTGAGCTCAGGAGTTTGAGACCAGCCTGGGTGACATGTTGAAACCCCCTCTCTACCAAAAGGAATGTAAAAGTTATCCAGGAGTGGTGGCATGTGCCTGTAGTCCCAGCTACTTGGGAGGCCGGGCTGGGAGGATTGCTTGAGCGTAGGAGATAGAGGCTAGAGTGAGCCATGACTGTGCCGCTATACTCCAGCCTGGGCAAGAGTGTGAGACTCTATCTATGGCAATTAAATAAACAAATAAATAAATAAATAAAAATAGAAGTATTAGAATGATCAAAGTGGAAGCTGGCCGGGCCCAGTGGCTCACGCCTGTAATCCCAGCACTTTGGGAGGCCGAGGTGGGCAGATCACTTAAGGTCAGGAGTTCAAGACCAGCCTGGCCAACATGGTGAAACCCCGTCTCCACTAAAAATATAAAAATTAGCCAGGCTTGGTGGTGTGCACCTGTAATCCCGGCTACTGGGGAGGCTGAGGCATGAGAATCATTTGAACCCAAGAAGTGGAGGTTGCAATAAGCCGAAATCATGCCACTGCACTTTAGCGTAGGTGACAGAACAAGACTCCATCTCAAAAAAAAATTTAAAAAAAAAAAAATGGAGGCTGACCCCCTGCCAGGCGCTGCCTTGTCTCTGGGGCTTTAGTGACGTTGCCCTACGGGAACAGCCCAGCTACCTCAAAGGCTCTGTGGGCAGCTCCTGCTCAGAGCGTGGGGCCGGGGACAGCCAGGGGATGGGGTGCTGGTAGGGGCACAGCCCCCACCCACCAGGCACCCCACCCATCTCCCCTCGGCTTCTGCCCGCAGCATCTCTAACAAGGAGCTTTCGGAGCTGATCGAGCAGCTGCAGAAGAATGCCGACCAGGTGGAGAAGAACATCGTGGACACGGAGGCCAAGATGCAGAGTGTGAGTGCCCCCGTTCCTGCCCGGGTGCCCCTGTGCTACCAGCCCCGTTCAGGACCGAGGTCTGTTCGGAATCAGTGATTCCCGCCTAGGGGTGATTCTGGCCCCGAGGGAACATGCAGAGACAGTTTGGTTTTCACTGTTTGGAAGGAAGGTGCTCCTGGCGTAAGCTGGGGAGGGGAGACGGTTGCCGCTGAACACCCTACCATGCAGTGTAGGGCGGGGCGCCGAGGTCAGGAGGCCCTGCTCTGCGAGAGGAACCCAGCCATTGTTGTTAATACCAGTACCTGCTGGATACTAAGTTCCTCCCACTTCCTGGGCCCTGTGCAAAGCATCTCCTGCCTGGAGGACTGCCATGGGGTCAGGCTCTAGGGAAGCAGCCCAGCCTTGTCCTTGCTGGGTGACCTTGGGCAAGTAAGTCTTGGCACCTCCCCATGAATGGGATTCTCTCTAACTGGGCAGGAGTGATGGTTCCCACCTGGCGGGGTGGTTGTAAAGATTAAATAGATTATTCAGGTAAAGTGCAGAGCTACTATCATTAATATCATTCTCAGTGCTCATCCTGCTGCTGCCAGCACTCAGGGTGCAGGTCATCCTCAGCCTTTTTTGGAGAAGAGAGAGAAAATAGCTACGCAAATCACTTTCCCCGCTCTGTGCCTCAGTTTCCCCTTCTGTTACATGGGGATAACTGCCCGGTGGACTCAATGGCACGAAGCCTCTGTACCCTGCGGGACTCATAAGCCTCTGGAATGATGACCTCTTCGAGCCTTCCACCAGCGTCAGCCTGGTGCGACTGGGTTGATGCCCGTTTTGTAGCCTGGAGCAATTGAGGTTCAGAAGGGACTGGGGTGATGAGTCAGTGACAGAGATGGTGCTGGCATTGGCCCGGAGGTGGAGTTACCAGATTTAGCAAATAAAATACAAGATGCCCAGTAACATTTGAATTTCAGAACACAAATCATGTTTTAGTAATGGGAAAGCCCATGTATTATTAGGGAAAGGCTTATGCTAAAACACTATTTGTTGTTTATCTGAAATTCAAGTGTAACTGGTGATCTGTACGTCATCTGGCGTCCCTATGCGGCAGATGACTAAGAGGTGGGACCAGGCCAGGTGCGTAATGACTCACGCCACTGTAATCCCAGTACTTTGGGAGGCCGAGGTGGGCAGATCACTTGAGGTCAGGAGTTTGAGACCAGATTGGCCAATACGGTAAAACCTCATCTCTACTAAAAGTACAAAAATTAGCTGGGCGTGGTGGTGCACACCCATAATCCCAGCTACTCAGGAGGCTTAGGCAGGAGAATCGCTTGAACCTGGGAGGCGGAGGTTGCAGTGAGCCGAGATTATGCCACTGCACTCTAGCCTGGGCAACAGAATAAGACTCTGTCTTGAAAATAACAACCACCACAACAACAACAACAACAAAGAAAGGTGGGACCAGAGGAGTGGGAGGCTGAGGGTGGGGAGGTCAGGAGGGAGGTCAAGGTCTGCTCAGGCCCAGCCATAGATGTCTAACCCCCTGGCTGCCCCTGATGGCCCAGTTGCCTACCCTCTGAAGGCCTGTCCACAGCAGCCAAGAGACCCAAGTTGGTGGGTGGGCACAGTCCATGGGGGTGCAGGGGGCAGGTAAGTGGAGACTATGTTCTCCGCCACCAGCTGTCCCCTGCAGGGGCCCCAGGAGTGGGCCTTGCCCTGGCCTCCTTCCTGGGTTCCCGCCCTCCATGCCCTCCTGGGCCTCCACCTCCTGCCTCTCTGGCCTCTACCTGTTCCCTCCTGTCAGTTCCCCTTGTCATTTGCAGTTTCATCCCCTGCCATCTGAGGCTCCCTGTGGTGGTGGATTTTTTCTTTATTAAATGAAAAACATCTTTTGGGGGTGTCACTCTTTTTTCCTCATAATAAAAATAATATGTGTTCGTCACACACATTTCAGGACGGATAAACAAGCATAACAAAGTAAATTAAAATCATGAGCCAGGCACGGTGGCTCGCGCCTGTAATCTCAGCACTTTGGGAGGCCTCGGCAGGCAGATCACCTGAGCCCAGGAGTTTGAGACAAGCCTGAGCAATGTGGTGAAACCTCGTCTCTACAAAAAATATGAAAAATTTGCCAGGTGTGGTGGTGTGTGTGCCTGTAGTCCCTCCTTGGGAGGCTGAGGTGGGAGGCTCACTTAAGCCCAGGAGGTTGAGGCTACAGTGAGCTGAGATCACAGCACTGCACTCCAGTCTGGGCAGCAGAGGTAGACCTTGCCTCAATCAATCAATCAGTCAGTCAATAAACTCAATCATGTAGAATTCCACCACCAGAGGTATCTATTGGCTATTAACATATTGGTGTATATCTGTTTGACCTTTGTGTGTGTGTGAGAGAAACAGAGGGAGAAAGAAGGAAGAGGGTTTAACCTTCTAATTTTATTTTCCTGGAGTAATGACTTGAAATAGGTAATTTTGAACCATTTGAACCATTTTTATTTTATTTTTTGCAGAGACAGAGGTCCTTGCTGCTATGTTGTCCAGGCTGGTCTTGAACTCCTGGCCTCAATCCATCCTCCTGCCTCAGCTTCCCAAAGTGCTGGGATTATAGGCGTGAGTGCTTGGCCTGAACTATTTTTCTTTCTTTCTTTCTTTCTTTTTTTTTTTTTTTTTTTGAGACAGTCTCACTCTGTCGCCCAGGTTGGAGTGCAGTTTGCTATCTCGGCTCACTGCAACCTCCGTCTCCTGGGTTCAAGTCATTATTCTGCCTCAGCCTCCCAAGTAGTTGGGACTACAGGCATGCACCACCACGCCCAGTTAATTAATTAATTAATTTATTTATTTATTTTCAGTAGAGATAGGGTTTCACCATATTGGCCAGGCTGGTCTCAAACTCCTGACCTCGTGATCCACCCACCTTGGCCTCCCAAAGTGCTGGGATTACAGGTGTGAGCCACCGTGCCCGGCCTATTTTTTTTAACTTCAATTGAACTCACTTGAAAAAAGAAGCTAGGCTTTGAAGACTACATGGATCACACAGTCTTTTTCTTGTTTACTTTTTGCTACAGATGCTATTTATTTCATTTCCCAGAAGTGCTCTTGAATTTCCCATTTTTTTTAATTGAGGGGAGATTCATGTAACATAAAATTAACCGTGTAATGTGTGCAGTTCAGTGGCATTGAGTACATTCACAACGTTACACAACCATCACCTTGATCTAGTTCCAAAACATTTCCCTTACCCCAGAGGGAAACCCCACACCCTTAACAGTGACTCCCCTCCTCCCCTTTTCCCCGGCAGCCACTCATCTGATTTCTGTCTCTATGGATTTATTTATTCTGGATATTTGACATAAACAGAATCATACACTGCATCACACATTTATTCAAATGCTAAACATGCAGAAAACTGTACAGTGAACAGCCATATCCCACCGCCCGATCCTACTAATAATGTCTGCTGAATTGGTTTTATCATGTATCTCTGTGTGTGTGTGATTTATTAGATATATTAGTGCCTATCATTTTTTATTTTATTTTTTTATTGAGAGAAGGTCTTGCTCTGTCACCCAGGCTGGAGTGCAGTGGTGCATTCACGACTCACTGAAGCCTCAACCTCCTGGGCTCAAGCAATCCCTCCCACCTCAACCTCCTAAGTAGCTGGGACTACAGGTGCATGCTACTATGCCTGGCTAATTTTTGTATTTTTCTTTTTTTTTTTCTTTTTTTTTTTCTTTTTTTTTTGAGACAGAGTCTCACTCTGTTGCCCAGGCTGGAGTGCAGTGGCCGGATCTCAGCTCACTGCAAGCTCTGCCTTCCGGGTTTATGCCATTCTCCTGCCTCAGCCTCCTGAGTAGCTAGGACTACAGGCACACGCCACCTCGCCCGGCTAGTTTTTTGTATTTTTTAGTAGAGACGGGGTTTCACCGTGTTAGCCAGGATGGTCTCGATCTCCTGACCTTGTGATCCGCCCGTCTCAGCCTCCCGAAGTGCTGGGATTACAGGCTTGAGCCACCGCGCCCGGCTTTTTTTTTTTTTTTTTTTTTTTTTTAGAGATAGGGTCTCACTATGTTGACCAGGCTGGTCTCCAACTCCTGAGCTCAAGCAGTCCTCTGGCCTGGGCTTCCCAGAGTGCTGGGATTATAGGCGTGAGCCACTGCACCTGACCTTTATGAGTTAAAAAAACTTTTTTTTTTAAATCAAGATATAACTTACATAAACTGTAGAGAAGTGTCTACATTTGAAGACTTCACCTGGTTGAATTTTTGCATCAGTAGATACCCAGATAACCACTGTCTGGGGCAAGATGGATAACACTGTCTAGAAAGCTCCCTGGCCATCTCCCCAGTTGATCAACCCTATGCTAATCTCTCTCACCATCGATCACTTCTGCCTGCCTTTGAACTTTTGAACACTAGCCTCCCTCAGCTAGATGCTCTCTTTCTCTCTCAGCCAGTGTTTTGAGAGAACTTGCATTCCCACTGGGCACCTTCACGAATTAGGCAATGATTAATGGACTTCTTCCTTTTGTGGAATTAATCTTTGATCGGCAGCTCAGGGAAGCCAGTGATAATGGAGTGAATAAAATTCCACTCCAAGTCAAGAAGCTGATGTTTTGTTGTAATGAACACACACCAGCCTACCCAGGGTTGGGGGATGCCTGGTTCCATTGGCTTTTTGGATTGGTTGGTTTGTTTGAGGTAGGGTCTCACTTTGTCACCAAGGCTGGAGTGCAGTGGTGCAATCTTAGCTCACTGCAGCCTTGAACTCCTGGACTCAAATGATTCTCCTGCTCCAGCTGCCTGAGTAGCTAGGACTATAGGTGCCTGCCATCACACCCAGCTACCTTTTAAAAATATTTTTTAAGAAATGGGATCTCACTATATTGCCCAGGCTGGTCTTGCACTCTTGGGCTCAAGCAATCCTCCCACCTCAGCCTCCCAAAGTGTTAAGATTACAGGTATGAGCCACTGTGCCTGGCCTCCATTGGCTTTTCGAGACATCAGTCTCACCTCCAGTCCCCTGGGGAGCCAGGCCTGTTCACCCTTCAGCCCTTCCAGACTTAGCCAGGCAAAGACACTCTTGACACATTTTCTTCCTCCAAGAGGAAGCCAAGTGTTTACTTCATACCAGGCACCACGTCGCCCCTGTGTATTTCTTATTTTTCTTCCTTTGGCGTTTTCTTTTTTAAAAACAACTTTATGGAGACATATTTCACTTTAAACATGCTCCTACTGCCAATGTACAAATTAATGATTTTGAGGAACTTTAGCAAGGGATGGAACCACGCCCAAGAATCAGTTTCAGAATATTTTCATCCCGCGCAAGATCTCTTGTGCCTATTTACGGTTAATACCTCTTCCCAGCCCTGCCGCAGGCAACCGCTAAGAGACAGAGACTTTCTGTCTCTCTGAACTTGCCTGTTCAGGACACTTCACATCAATGGATCCCACACCACGTGGACTCTGTCAGGCTTCTTTCCCTTCGGATAACGTCTTCCAGGCTCGTTCAGATGGAGCACAGTCCGTAGTTCCTGCTCTTTGTTACGAAGTGGTATTTCTCAGTTCACTTCGCAAAGTGGGTATTTTCCTTATGCCCATTGTAGAGATGGGAATGCTGAGACCCAGCTAGGGGCAGGGACTGGGGGCCGCCTCTGAGTGCTCCAGGCTCAGCCAACGTGCACTTAGTCCCCACAGTGACATGTCACTGCCTCCCCTGTGGGACTGGGGATGCCTCAGGGATTCATCCCCAGGACCTGGCATGGTGCAGACTCACAGCCAGGCTTCTCGGATACTGACACAGTGAATTAACCCGCTGTGTTTAGAAACCTACTGTCCCGGCTGCCATTCATTGCTCTTCCCTAAACGAACAGAAGCCCTGTACTCATCAGCAACCATCGATGGGCCCTCTCAGATATCCCCCCCGCTCTGCTCCTTCTTGCTAGTGCCACCTCTCTGTCACCTGGCTGCTGCCATAGACCACTGCCTGCCTTCCCAGCCCACACCCTTGCTGCTGATGTCCTCTCTCTGCAGAGCCCATGGAGGCATTGCCTTTAAGCACAAATGGAGCTGTGCGGGATCCCTCCTGGCAGCCGTTCTGTGCTCTGGCCCTCCCCGCCTGCCCTGTTTCCTCCCTATCCACAGAGGCCTTTTCACTACGGCTCAGTCGTAGCTCGCTCTCTGCTGCCTCAGGACCTTTGCACAGGCTGTCCCTGTGCCTGGAACACCTGTTCCTTTCATCCTTTGTTCTTAGCTTGTGTCTCCGCTGCAGAGAGGCTTCCCTGACCACCAGAGCTGAAGTAGGTCCGCTCGTTCCGCCTCTGGGGCGTTTCTTTCATAAACACTGACTTGGAGGGACTTGCAGTCACCTCCGTGAAGCTCATCCTTTGGCCTTCCTGGTGGCCTCGCAGACTGGGCTGTGAGTGCCGGGCAGGGAGGCCGTGTCTCTTCTGTTCACAGCTGTGTCCCAACACCTGGCATACAGTAGGCACTTGAGCTCTGTTTGCTGGGTGGCTGGAGGACAGGCTGGACGGGCATAAGGAAAATGCCCACTTTGCAAAGTGAACTGAGAAATACCACGTAGCAGCAAAGAGATGGAACTACCAACCGCGCTCCAGCTGGACAAGCCCAGAAGATGTTATTCAAAGGGAAAGAAGGGGAGCACCTTGCTGACCCCTTTCCTCCCACCCCTCCCATTGCCACCGTGCCCGCTCTTGGCTTCAGTTCATTGTCCCCTCTCTTATGGCCCTCACAGGATGTGGCTCGGCTGCAGGGCGGTCGGCAGCCTGAGCACCGGGACGTGACCCTGCAGAAGGTGTTGGACTCCGAGAAGCTGCTCTATGTGCTGGAGGCGGACGCGGCCATTGCCAAGCACATGAAGCACCCACAGGGAGACATGATTGCTGAGGAGTATGTCCCTTCGGCTTCTTATCCCAGGGGATCCATTGGGGGCTGTGGGCCAAGGCAGGGGGTACTGTTCAGCATTTGGGAGCCCGAGTCAGGGGTCATCAAGGGCTAACTAGGTGCCAGGCACGTGCCAAAGGCTTCACACAATCCTCTTTTTTTTTTTTTTTTTTTTTTTTTGAGACAGGGTTTTGCTCTTGTTGCCCAGGCTGGAGTGCAATGGTGTAATCTCGGCTCACTGCAACCTCTTCCTCCACGGTTCAAGCGATTTTCCTGCCTCAGCCTCCCAAGTAGCTGGAATTACAGGCGTGTGCCACCACGCCCAGCTAATTTTGTATTTTTAGTAGAGACAGGGTTTCTCTATGTTGGTCAGGCTGGTCTCAAACTCCAGACCTCAGGTGATCCGCCCGCCTCGGCCTCCCAAAGTGCTGGGATTATAGGCGTGAGCCACCTTGCCCGGCCTCACATGATCCTCTTGATGACCCTATTTTGCAGCTGGGGAAACCGAGGCTCAGGGAGTTGATATCCCTTGTTCTGGAGCCACCAGGCTGACCTGTGAGCTTTTGAGCGAGCTCTCCCGCTGCCTGGTGCCCTGTCCCTGGCTTCCTTGGCTCACAACTCCTGGTTCAGTTTATCTTGGATGGATCAGCCTCCCTGACTCCTGCCTTGTCCCCACCTCCACCCCAGCAAGGGCAGGGCTCTCTCGGTGCCCCACGACCCTCGACACTCGTCCTTGGCATGGCATGCACCACCCCGTGGGCCCTGCTGGGTGGCAGACTCCAGAAAACAAGATCCTTCCTGCTTATTCCAGAACCTTCTATGGTTCTGGGCACATAGTAGGCTCTCAGGAAACTCTGATGGGGGAAGGAAGGTTGATGGAAAGTGGGTGGGGCCAGGCACGGTGGTTCACGTCTGTAATCCCAGCACTTTGGGAGGCCGAAGCGGGCGGATCACCTGAGGTCGGGAGTTTGAGACCAGCCTGACCAACATGGTGAAATCCCGTCTCTACTAAAAATACAAAATTAACCAGGTGAGGTGGCGCATGTCTGTCATCCCAGCTACTCCAGAGGCTGAGGCAGGATAATCGCTTGAAACCGGGAGGCGGAGGTTGCCATGAGCTGAGATTGCGCCACCGCACTCCAGCCTGAGTGACAGAGCAAGACTCTGTCTCAAAAAAAAAAAAAGAAAGAAAGAAAGTACGTGGGAAGAGGGGTGACAGGATGCCCAGATGGTCTGGAACCAAAGGCCATGGTCACTGTGTCCTTCCAGGACACTGAGGCCAGGGTTTGGGTGGGAGGCCCCTTGTGGGGTACAGGCAGTGCCAACCAGCCCCACTAAGCGGGCGGCCTCTCTCCCATCAGTATCCGCCAGCTGAAGGAGCGCGTGACCAACCTGCGCGGGAAACACAAGCAGATCTACAGCCTGGCGGCGAAGGAAGTGGACCCACAGGTCAACTGGGCGGCGCTGGTGGAGGAGAAGCTGGTATGGCCTGGACGGGGCCGCCGGCTTCAGGGCTTCAGCTGGGGAGGGGGCCGTGCGTGTGCAGGGAGAGCCTTGCCATGTAATGGGCATCCCGGGTCTTACCAGGGAGAGAGCCATGGTCCTGATGATTTTCCAATGTGCCCGTGAGAGGAGTGAGGCTCAGAGAAGTGCAGCGCCAAGTCAGGGTCACACAGCTCGAGTGGTGGAGATTCGAACTCTGTCCCATCATCCACACCTCGCTGCTGCTCCTGAGTCCCACTTTCCAGCCCTGGCATGTTGGGGTCCTGGTGATGTTTTGTGGGCAGGCTGGGGCAGGAGTGGCCAGACTTCTGGCCTGTCGCTCCCTTTCCTGGCCCTCGCCACAGAGAAGCACACAGCCACTGCAGCTAGGTGTCCCAGGTTCGAGCCTCAGCTTCCCCAATTTTATTTATGTATTTATTTATTTATTTATTCATTCATTCATGAGACAAGGTCTCACTCCATCGCCCAGGCTAGAGTGCAGTGGCATGATCACGGCTCACTGCAACCTCAATTTCCCAGGCTTAGGTGATCCTCCCACCACAGCCTCCCAAGTAACTGGAATTACAGGTGCACGCCACCACACCTGGCTAATTTTTTGTATTTTTATAGAGACGGGGCTTTGCCACATTGGCCAGGCTTGTCTCAAATTCCTGAGCTTCCCCAATTTTATTTTTTATTTATTTATTTATTTTTGAGACAAGGTCTTACTCTGCCTCCCAGGCTGGAGTGCAGTGGCATGATCACGGCTCACTGCAGCCTCAACTTCCCAAGCTCAGGTGATCCTCCCACCTCAGCCTCTCAAGTAGCTGGGAGTACAGGTGCATGCCACCACACCTGGCTAATTTTTTCTTTTCTTTTTTTTTTTTTTTTTTTTTTGTTGAGACAGAGTCTCGCTTTGTCACCCAGGCTGGAGTGCAGTGGCCGGATCTCAGCTCACTGCAAGCTCCGCCTCCCGGGTTTGCGCCATTCTCCTGCCTCAGCCTCCCAAGTAGCTGGGACTACAGGCGCCCGCCACCTCGCCCGGCTAGTTTTTTGTATTTTTTTTTTAGTAGAGACGGGGTTTCACTGTATTAGCCAGGATGGTCTCGATCTCCTAACCTCGTGATCCGCCCGTCTCGGCCTCCCAAAGTGCTGGGATTACAGGCTTGAGCCACCGCGCCCGGCCTAATTTTTTCTATTTTTGTAGAGACGGGGCTTTGCCACATTGGCCAGGCTGGTCTCAAACTCCTGGGCTCAAGTGATCCACCCCCCTTGGCCTCCCAAAGTGCCGGGATGACAGGTATCAGCCACCATGCCTGGCCAGCTTGTCCACTGTTAGTGGCATGACCCTGGGCAGGTGACTTGCCCTCACTCAGCCTCTGTGTCCTCATCTGAGAGATGGAACAGTAACCATGTGGACCTCTGAGGCTCTGTGAGATGAGAGATGATAACGGGTCAGTGCTCAGCAAATGGAACTTCAGGGTTGAAGGTGTGGCCGGCATCTCCCTATGGCTCTGCGGGGCCCTGTGAAAAAGAGAGCACCATCATGCCCACCCCCGAGGCTCCTGGGGTGGCCGCACATGCCCAGCCCTTAGCCCACCCTCTCCCTATTGCTTCTCTGCCCTCCCGGCCAGGACAAGCTGAGCAGCCAGAGCTTTGGGACTGACCTGCCGCTGGTGGACCACCAAGTGGAGGAGCATAACATCTTCCACAACGAGGTCAAGGCCATCGGGCCCCACCTGGCCAAGGACGGGGTCAAGGTGGGGCATGTGCTGGTGTGGTGGGGACCCAGGGATGGAGGGGGCCGCGCCTGCGTCCTGGCCCTGACCCGTGCCCTCGGCTCTGTCCTCAGGAGCAGAACAGTGAACTTCGGGCCAAGTACCAGAAACTGCTGGTGAGGAGCTCCCTGGGGGAAAGGCATCATGGGGAGAGGAGAGGATGGGAAGCTTGGAGTCGGGGGGACAAGGATGTATTCTTTTAAAAATGACACAGGCAGCTGACATCAGGCCTATAATCCTAGCACTTTGGGAGGCAGAGGCAGGAGGATCACTTGAGCCCAGGAGTTTGAGACCCACCTGGGCAACATAGTGAGACTCCAGCTCTCCAAACAATGTAAAAATTAGCGGGGCTTGGTGGCATGCTGTGGTCCCAGCTACTTGAGAGGCTGAAGTGGGAGGATTGTTTGAGTCCAGGAGGCGGAGGCTGCAATAAGCTGAGATCATGCTACTCCACTCCAGCCTGGGAAACAGAGCAAAATCCTGTCTTAAAAAAAAAAAAAAAAAAAAAAAAAAAAAAAGGCGTGCAGTAAACGTTTCAATCAGGAGAGGGGTTGAGGTGGGAAGAGACGTGCCCCAGCCTCTTCCTGAGCGACTGCCAGGTTTACCCTGGTTGCTCAGGGAAAACCCTAATAGACCCCAAGGGTACAGCCTGTCCTGCTTATTTCTTTATTAAGTATCTGCTGTGTGCCAAGTAGGATGCCACTTGCTGTCTGTACAAAAGCTTTCCATTTTCCTTCCCAAACCTTTAAAGAATGCATTGTTTTAAAAATTGCATGAGTGTTATGCAAATACTTTCTCGTTGCCGATGTTTCAGACATCTCAGAGAACGCAGAGGCAGCACTGTCGTTGTAAGGAGCCATGCTGCCTCTGCTCCTTAGTGTTAGTGGTGCCACCTTGAGCGAGTTACTTAGCCTCTGGGAGCCTCAGTTTCCTCATCTGTGAAATGGAGTTCCTACCTGTTCCTGTCTCATAGGGTCGCTCTGAGGATGAAATGAGTCAGTGTTGCAGAAGTTCGTAGTGCAGTGCTGGCTCGCGGAGGGCCCCATGTACCAAAATGCAAACATCCCTCCTTTCCCTTGCACCCCCGCTTCTCAGACGTAAAGTGGTGCTTTCCTTCCAGCCCTCTGTAAGATGATCGTGATAAAGATCAAAGTAGCAGCTATAGTGACTGATATTTGTTGAGCACCAACTAACTATATGCCAGTCTGTGTGCGCTGTGACGTCAGGACTTTCATCGTCCCCATTTACAGATGGGCAAACTAAGTCTTCACAAAAGTGTCAGTTCCGCAAGGGTTTTGTGTGTTTCGTTCACTGCTGTATCCCCAGTACCTGGAGCCATGTCCAGCGCGTAGGAGATGCTCAATAAACATTTGCTGAATGAATGAATGCGTTTCAGGGGGTCAGGTGACTTGTCTAAGGGGGTCTGGCCTGGAAGTGGCTAAGCTGGGCTTGTCCTCAGGCCGGCCATAGCTGGGCCCTGCAGGAGGTGGGGAAGGAAGCGAGCAGTGGCAGTGGGCTGAGGACGCAGCCCTGTCCTTGTCCCGGCCCCTTCAGGCAGCATCACAGGCCCGGCAGCAGCACCTGAGTTCACTGCAGGACTACATGCAGCGCTGCACCAACGAGCTGTACTGGCTAGACCAGCAGGCCAAGGACCGCATGCAGTACGACTGGAGTGACCGCAACCTCGACTATCCCAGCCGCCGGCGCCAGTACGAGGTGGGCGCTGGGGGCCTGGGGCATCAGGGAGGAGGCAGCCCTGGAGAGAGCACAGGCCCGTCAGGCTGGGCACTGAGGCCCCTCCACTGCCCCGCACTGCAGAATTTCATCAACCGGAACCTGGAGGCCAAAGAGGAGAGAATCAACAAACTGCACAGCGAGGGTGACCAGCTGCTGGCAGCCGAGCACCCCGGGAGGAACTCCATTGAGGTGTGTGCACCCCAAGACCAGACACTTCCTCCAGGGTGGCTTCTGGTTGGCCTCTGCCTGTGGGTCGCCTGGAGCTCGGGCAGACCCCGGAGCTGGGGGTCCTGCAAGCTGCATCTTGTGTCTGTCTGTCTCTATCTTGCTGTGTCTGACTCTGCCTCCTTCATTTATCCTGATCCGTTGACACCTCTGCCCTAAGTCCCTGGACTTCTGAAGCCCCCTAGAGTTGCTGCAACAAGTTAAAACAAACTTAGTGGCTTTAAACAACAGAAATTCATTCTCTCAGAGGTCTGTGGGCTGTAAGTCTGAAATCAAGGTGTCTTAGGGCTTCATTCCCTCTGGAAGCTCCAGGACATGTACCTTCCTTGCTCTTCCAGCTTCTGGGGGTTGCCAGCAGCCCTTGGCTTGTGGCTGTATCATTTCAGCCCCTTCCTCCATCTTCACACGGCCTTCTCTCCCCATGTCTCTCTGTGTCCTCTCTTCTTATAAGGATGCCAGTCAACGGATTTAGGGCTTACCCTAATTTCAGGATCCTTAACTAATGACATTTGCAAAGATCCTATTCCCAAATAAGGTCGCATTCTTCCCAACCCCCACAATGCCCCTGCCACCTGAGATGGAGTTTTGCTGTTGTCGCCCAGGCTGGAGTGCAGTGGTGCGATCTTGGCTCACTGCAACCTCCGCCTCCCAGGTTGAAGCGATTCTCCTGCCTCAGCCTCCCGAGTAGCCGGGACTACAGGCGCACGCCACCACACCCAGCTAATTTTTGTATTTTTAGTAGAGACGGGGCCTCATCATGTGGGCCAGGCTAGTCTTGAACTCCTGACCTCAGGTGATCCACCCGCCTCGGCCTCCCAAACTGCTGCGATTACAGACGTGAACCACCATGCCTGGCCAGGGTCATGGATTTGGTGGGACACTGTTTGGTCCATGACAGTGCCTTTGTGCAGATTTGCTGAAGGCACCACTTTGGGCAGACACAGCCCCCACTTGCCCCTTGTGCACCGCACAGCCTGGGCATCCATATGTGGCATCCCTGTTTGGTCCCTGACATAACCCCTCTCTCCTCCTCCCACCCCTGAGCAGAAGTTGGCTACGTCTGTGGTAGCCACTCCCAGAGAGATGCCAGATGCCTAGATGCCTCCCTCCCCCACCATGCCCTAGCCCAATATCCCAGTGGTCCCTCCCTTGGTGTCTGCAGTACCTGCCCAGTGGTGACCAGCCCCTTCTTCTGGCAGGCACACATGGAGGCTGTGCACGCAGACTGGAAGGAGTACCTGAACCTGCTCATCTGCGAGGAGAGTCACCTCAAGTACATGGAGGACTACCACCAGGTACCTGCCTCTCCTGGGAGTCCCCCCAGCACCAGTGGTGCTACTCTCTGAGAGCGCTCAGTGCCTACTTGGCTCATATGTGGCCTCGTGCTGCTTGGTCCAGGAGCCTTGCGGGGCTGCCATCCCAGGCCCCCAGCACCCATGCTTCTGATGGCGTGTGCAGACATGTCCCAAGCCTGCCAGCCCCTGTCCATCCTCCTTGGGGACCAGGGCCAGAGTCTGATTCCCCAGGTCACATGGGGTCTAGGGTGAGTGTGTGGGGTTTATAATCTTGGTAAAATAATATGCATGCAGGCCGGGCGCGGTGGCTCAAGCCTGTAATCCCAGCACTTTGGGAGGCCGAGACGGGTGGATCACGAGGTCAGGAGATCGAGACCATCCTGGTTAACACGGTGAAACCCCATCTCTACTAAAAAATACAAAAAACTAGCCGGGCGAGGTGGCGGGCGCCTGTAGTCCCAGCTACTCAGGAGGCTGAGGCAGGAGAATGGCGTAAACCCGGGAGGTGGAGCTTGCAGTGAGCTGAGATCCGGCCACTGCACCCCAGCCTGGGTGACAGAGCAAGACTCCGTCTCAAAAAAAAAAAAAAAATAGTAATATGCATGCAGATACATAAAATAAAATTTGTTTTTTGTTTTGTTTTTGTTTTTATTTTTGAGAGAGTCTCACCTTGTCACTCAGGCTGGAGTGCAGTGGTGTGATCTCGGCTCACTGCAACCTCTGCCTCCTGGGTTCCAGCGATTCTCCTGCCTCAGCCTCCTGAACAGCTGGGATTACAAGTGTACATCAACACACCCAGCTAATTTTTTTATTTTCAGTAAAGGCGGGGTTTTGCCATGTTGGTCAGGCTGGTCTCGAACTCCTGAGCTCAGGTGATTCGCCTGCCTCAGCTTCCCAAAGTGCACCCTGAGGCCCTGGCTCTGGCTGGATTACAGGTGTGAGCCATTGCACCTGGCCAGTTTGCCATTTTTAAGTGTACAATTCAGTGGCATTCATTGCATTCGCAATATTATGCAACCATCACCACCATCTACTTGCAAAACTTTCTATCACCCCAAACAGAAACCCTATACCCTGGTCGGGCACGGTGGCTCACGCCTGTAATTCCAGCACTTTGGGAAGCTGAGGCGAGTGGATCACCTGAAGTCAGGAGTTCGAGACCACCCTGGCCAACATGATGAAACCCCATCTCTACTAAAAATACAAAAGTTAGCCAGGCGTGGTGGCCCATACCTGTAATCCCAGATGGGAGGCTGAGGCAGGAGAATTGCTTGAACCCAGGAGGCAGAGGTTGCAGTGAGCCGAGATTGTGCCATTGTACTCCAGCCTGGGCGACAGAGCGAGACTCCGCCTCAAAAAAAAAAAAGCAAAAAACAAAACAAAACAAAAAAACCCTGTACTCATTAGGCAGTAAGTCTTCCATTCCCGCTTCCGCAGCCCCAGGTCACCTTTGGTCTTCTTGCTGTCTCTGTGGACTTGCCTGTTCCAGATGTTTCACATCTAGAACGAATATGAAGAATCAGTGGGATCATGCAGTCTCTGCCCTTTTGTGTCTGGCTTCTCTCACTGAGCGTGTTTTCCGGGTTCGTCCGTGTTGTAGCATTTTCAGTGCTTCACTCCTTTTTATGGCTGAATCATATCCCATTGTATGGCTAGACCACTGTGTTTATCCACTCATCTGTGGCTGGACACTTGTCTGTTTCCAGAGGAATGAGAGTTCTTAAGAAGCTGCGGGTAATTCTTAGGATTGAGATGTCTGGGGAAAGCTGGATGTGGGCGACGCCGTGTCACTCCTTATTCACTGAGCTGCACGGTGAGGGCTTCAGGTCCTGTTCATGGCTGCAGCCCAGGTGCTCAGCCCAGGGGATAGCTGACAGTGACCCAAGAGCTGATAGACTGAAGAACGGGCAAGAGAATTTTCGAGAAAAAGGGGAGGCTATTATCAAAACCTAGAAAGAAACTATAGTAGTAAGTCTGGGTGTTCCTAGTACAGAGAGAGGAATTGAATCAAGGACACCTCAAGACTTACTGGTATATCAAAGAAAACATGTCACAGAGGTGGCATCTCATGGATGGGTGGGAAGGGACCTGCCTTCTCCCAGTGAGGCCCCTAAGGAGCCAGCTCAGGGAGGGTGAGGCTGTTTCCACGCAGAGGAGCCTCAGGCTCAGTGCAGGGTCCCATGCTGGACTCCCAGTGAACCGGAGGCCCAGCCCCGCCTGGGGGATGAGCTTGAAGCCTCGGACAGAAGCCCAGGTGCTTCTAGTGGTTTCCTGGCTGTGACAGAGCCACCTTCTCCCCAAGTTCCACAAAGACGTGAAGGACGCTCAGG
This sequence comes from Macaca mulatta, assembly GCF_049350105.2. NCBI lineage: Eukaryota > Metazoa > Chordata > Mammalia > Primates > Cercopithecidae > Macaca > Macaca mulatta. The sequence continues at coordinate 6,162,510 of NC_133425.1, read as the reverse complement.
AGCTACTGCACAAGGTGGACTCGGACCTGAACCAGAAATACGGCCCTGACTTCAAGGACCGGTACCAGATTGAGCAGCTGCTGCGGGAGCTGGATGTGAGCGAGGGCCCAGGACCCCTGCTGGCCCGGGGGGCGGGGGACCCCTCTACACCATGCCTACCCTCAGCCCTGGACAGAGCCCCCCACAGCACCCCACCTGCTGACCCCAGCCCCTACTCGGTGCCCTCCCACCAGGGGGAAGGCTGTTGGTCTCACCGGGCCCCTGACCCTGTTCTCTTCAGGACCAGGAGAAGGTGCTGGACAAGTATGAGGACGTGGTGCGGGGGTTGCAGAAGCGAGGCCAGCAGGTGGTGCCCCTCAAGTACCGCCGGGAGACTCCGCTCAAGCCCATCCCCGTGGAGGCACTCTGTGACTTTGAGGGGGAGCAGGTGCGCGGGGCCAGCTCCTCTGTTCACATCACTACAAAGTCTTTGGGGTAACATGGCTGGATCTGGGGCCTCAGGCGACGTTCTCGGGAGCCTGTGCCTGTCTCCATGGTTGGTGTCACTCTGCCAACCCTTTACCTCATGCAGGCCGACTGGCACCCCCATGCCGCCCCCACCTCGCCTGCCCTGGCCTTGTGTTCCACCAGCTTAGCAACCCCAGTCCCACCTCAGAAGTCCCCGGCCAGGTTCTCATTGGCCCACTGAGTCACGTGTCCACCCTACACCAATCACTGTGGCCGGGGAACGCCAGTGTCTACCCTATACCAATGACTGTGGCCGGGGAATGCCAGTCTCACATTGGCCAGGTCCAAGTCACATGTCCATCTGGAGCTTGGGAATGGAGAAGGAATGAGACCACAGGGACTGGGAATTGGGAGGGACGGTTCCTCAAAGGGAAATGGAGGTGGGTTGCTGGGCCAGCAGCCTCAACATATGTGCTCCTCCTGCATAATCCTCCCAACTCTATGGGGAGGGTCCAAGTGATGAGCCGAGGGTCCCCAGGTCCAAGAGTCCAGGGTGAGATGGCTACCGCGCTCGCAGGCCCTCAGCCCCTCCCGGGACCCTGACTGTCTGGCCTGCCCTTGCCAGGGCCTGATTTCACGGGGCTACAGCTACACCCTGCAGAAGAACAACGGGGAGAGCTGGGAACTCATGGACAGTGCTGGGAACAAGCTGATTGCTCCGGCTGTCTGTTTCGTGATCCCCCCCACAGACCCTGAGGCCCTGGCTCTGGCTGACAGGTACAAGGGCAAAGGCGGGAGTCTGCATGGACCAGCCCCACCCCCACGGCTTCTCAGGCCCCATTCATAGCCCTGGGCATTTGGACTCAGCCTGTGGGGAGCGGGGGGTTGCTGACACTCTCCATCTGTACCCCCTTGGAGGTTCATGCAGGAGAGGGGCAGATCGTGGGCCGCCTGACTTGCTGAACATGAATATCCAGCTCTTGGCTTCGTCCAGCAAGCAGTTTCTAAGGGCCCCTGGCTCCCACACGCACTGCTCCCTGTACCTGCAGCTCCCAGCCCCTCGACTGTGGACTCAGCTGGAATAAGGGCTGCCTCCTCTTTGCTCCCAGGCACCTTCTTCCACTGCACACACCACTTTTTATTGACTATCCTATGTGTCAGTCTCGTTGGGCTCCTTGAATTTCCTCTCTCCAGGGCCTAGTTAAGTACCTGGTGGAAAGTTGGTGCCCAGGAACTCCTTGCTGAATGAGTGGATGATTCAAGGAATGCCTTCATTTATTCATTCATGTATTTATTGAGCACCTGCTGTGTATGCTCCCTCAGAGGTAACATCTTGGTGGAGATTATTGGACAATTTTAGGTAGTTTAAGACTTCCTATGAAGAAGGGGAAGGAGGAGGAGTTCTGAGCCCAGGAGCACACAAAGGCCAGCACGACAGTGAGCACTCGCTGTCTGCATCTAAGGAGCTGTCAGGCTCCTCTGGGGTGTCTGCCCAGCCAGTCTGCTGTCGTGTCTCTGTGGGTGCAAGGGGTGGTGGGCTGCCCAGGTTCCCAGCTCATTTCCGTCCTCACAGCCTGGGCAGCCAGTACCGGAGCGTGCAGCAGAAGGCAGCCGGGAGCAAACGCACGCTGCAGCAGCGGTATGAGGTGCTGAAGACCGAGAACCCTGGAGGTGGGTGCCAGGGCCACTCGCCTGAGGCTCTGAGGGTGCCAGGGAGGGGCTGGACCCAGGGTATATGCTGTGGATGAGATGGCAGGGGCCTGGCAGGAGGTGGGGGGCTGGGTGCCTAGGTCCCTCCCTGAGCCTCACACCCCTGGCCCATTGTCACACCTGCCTGTGTCCTCCCTCCCTCCACAGATGCCTCTGACCTACAAGGGCGGCAGCTGCTGGCTGGCTTGGACAAGGTGGCCAGAGACCTGGACCGGCAGGAGAAGGCCATCACAGGGATCCTGCGGCCACCGCTGGAGCAAGGCCGGGCTGTGCAGGACAGTGCTGAGCGGGCCAAAGACCTTAAGGTACCTGTGGGTCAGGAGCACAGGCGGGGCCTGGGGAGCCCTGCACTGGCCCCCTGGCGGCCCCTATTCGAGGTCTTTTCCCCGTAGGGTCTTTTTTTTTTTTTTTTTTTTTGAGACGGAGTCTCGCTTTGTCGCCCAGGCTGGAGTGCAGTGGCCGGATCTCAGCTCACTGCAAGCTCCGCCTCCCGGGTTTACGCCATTCTCCTGCCTCAGCCTCCCGAGTAGCTGGGACTACAGGCGCCCGCCACCACGCCCGGCTAGTTTTTTGTATTTTTAGTAGAGACGGGGTTTCACCATATTAGCCAGGATGGTCTTGATCTCCTGACCTCGTGATCCGCCCGTCTCGGCCTCCCAAAGTGCTGGGATTACAGACTTGAGCCACCGCGCCCGGCCCCCCGTGGGGTCTTAGGACATTCACTGCAGGTGTCTGACAGGGACAGCCTGCTGCATGTAACCGGGTCCCGAGTCGTGGAGCTGGCAGGGCTGCCCTCATCACCTCCCCAGCTTCCAGACCAAGGACCAGGCCGCCAGGCTCTTTCCAGACATATCCCCAGGAGAAAGAGCCAAGGCTTGCACTGTCCCTGCATGGCTTGTCGATCTGACGCCTGGCGCAGCACATGGGCTGTGGAATTCCGCAGGACTGGGTCACTGGCTGATTTGACCGCAGACACGTTAGCTAAACCCCAGGCCTCTTCAGTAGGATGGGTTGACCCTGCTTGCAGGGCGGTGGCAAGGACAGGGTGAGCTGATGCCGGGGGCAACGTGGCAAGGCCACCACCACCCACCTCCTTTCCTACACAGTCTCCCACATCCTCAAGGCAGCCCTTTGAGGCAGGGAGTAGCACTCCAATTTTACAGAGGGGGATCTGGGATTGGAGAAGTGCCCTAGTCCCTGATGGGGCCTCACAGTGAGGGCCGAGTCAGGGTGAGAGGATGCGGGTCTCGGGTGTAACCTGACCCCACAAGTCCCTTCCTAAGTTGCTGGGAGTCATCACGCCCCCACCCGTGATTGGGTGGAGTCGTAGTACTCACCTCCCAGGGTTGCTGGAAAGGTTATTGAACAGAAGCGTTCACGTGCAGTGCTTAGGACAGCACAGGCCCGGCAGCTGCCTGGGTGCTTTTGGTGGCACTAGTCCACAGTCCACCTCAGCGGTTCCCTGGGATGCTTGTGAAAGATGCAGCCCTCAGGCTGGCGTCCAGACGCCGCATCAGAGCCCCAGAGTGTGCCAGGCCTTTCCAGCTGCTTCCACTGTCCCTGATGTGGGAATGTGTGCCCACCCTGGCCACATCCTCGGGGGAAGGGGCTGCCTGGCTGTGTCCAAAACTGAGGGGCCCTGGTCCCCACAGAACATCACCAATGAGCTACTGCGGATTGAGCCTGAGAAGACTCGGAGCGCGGCTGAGGGCGAAGCCTTCATCCAGGCCCTCCCGGGCAGTGGCACCGCACCCCTGCTGAGGACCCGGGTGGAGGACACCAACCAGAAATACGAGCGCCTGGCGCAGCTGCTGGACTTGGCCCAGGACAAGTGGGTGGCAGACAGGCAACATGGAGGTTGGGGTGGCGTCAGGGGACCAGGTGGGTATCCCCTGACGCCTGACTGGTGTCCTCAGAGTTGACGTGGCCAACCGCCTGGAGAAGAGCCTGCAGCAGGGCTGGGAGTTGCTGGCCACACACGAGAACCATCTGAATCAGGATGACACAGTGCCCGAGAGTAGCTGCATCCTGGACAGCAAGGGGCAAGAGCTGGCGGTGAGTCTGGGGCCCAAATCCCAGAAGTCCTTCTCTGAGCAGGTGAGGGCATCAGGCCCATCCACCCACCCCATCCGGACAGACGAGGACACCAGCATCCCGTCTCCCTGGGTTTGGAATGCCCAGTGTGACAAACTGGGAACTGCAAATGGAGGCCCGCAGGACAAATCCGAGCTATTCACGGGATCTGTGTGACCTATGGGATTTCAAATGCCAGCATTTTAAGATCAAATATCTGCAATAGACAGTGCAGTGGCACATGCTTGTAACACCAGCCATTCAGGAGGCTGGGGTGGGCTTGCTTGAGCCCCGGAGTTTAGGTCCAACGTGGACAATGTTGCAAGCCCCATCTCTTAAAAAAAAAAAAAAAACACCTAACAATCCATGTTCCCAGTATCTCTTGCTGAGCACAGCTGGCATCCTGGGCTGCAGTCCACAGGGCAAGTCACGGGGCAGAGGAGCAGCTGCGTCCTCGGCCTGCTTTCCCCTCGCAGTTGCCACGGGCCCCCTTCCCGCGTGGCCTGCTTGAGCGCAGGAAACATTCAAGTCTGCGACCCGAGGCCCCTTATTCACACTCCCATCTCACGACCCGCTTTTGCCAAGGCCTCACGGCCCGTGGCAGGCTGTTCTAGTGCGGGGCACGAGCTGCCTGCTGCAGTGTTTTTAGAAGTTAGTTTTTCAGGGCTTTGTTCATTGTAATAAAACAGAAGATGGCAGAAGTGACCCAGGTTTGAGATGGACAGAGCAAGGCTCCAGTCCCTCCTCCTTGTGGCCTTGACCACCCTCCTACAGCCAGTGGCCCGGGGTCTGTCATCACCCGGCTCTGGGAGCTCTGGAGCTCTGGCCATAGCACCGCTGTCTCCTCCTCTGCCCGGCCAGGCCATGGCCTCTGAGTTACAGGCCCAGAAGTCCCTCCTGGGTGAGGTGGAGCAGAACTTGCAGGCAGCCAAGCAGTGCTCGAGCACACTGGCCAGCCACTTCCAGGAGCACTGCCCGGACCTGGAGCGCCAGGAGGCCGAGGTGCACAAGCTGGGCCAGCGTTTCGACAACCTGTGCCAGCAGGTGGAGCGCAGGTGAGGGTGCGGGGGGTGGTGGTCATTCTTGTTTTCTGAGAATGCAATCTAATTCCCTCTAAACAATGCTGTAGCCATGTCCCACAGATGGTGCCGTTTTTCTTTTTGGTGAGTTCGTCAGATTCCCTGACAGCCCTGTGGTCTCTCCTTTGAGTCATGATTACCTGGGTCTTGTAATCCACAATGGGCATCTCTGCAAGTCAGTGTATGTGGACTCACCCGGTTCTCCACTCCCACCTGACATTCCCTAATTACCACCCACCCGTGTGGGAGATACTTACGGTATTTCTAGTTAAGTTACATTTGATTGTTTCCCACTTTTTTTTAAAAAATGAGGGCCCCGTAAGGCATCTGCTTGCTGTGGCCAAGGCCTGAATGCTTTGCCTTGGCAGGGCGCAGAGCCTACAGAGTGCCAAGGCGGCCTACGAGGACTTCCACCACGGCCGTGACCACGTGCTGCAGCTCCTCACCAGCATCCCCAGTTACGAGCCCCAGGAGACAGACAGCCTCAGCCAGATGGAGACCAAGCTGAAGAACCAGAAGGTGAGACGGCCGCTTCTGCAGCCCCAGGCACACACTGGCGAGGGAGGGTCAGAGGTCAGCAAGCCCCTTTCTGGGGAGCCAAGCTTTTGGGAGGTGGAGCAGGGCAGAGGCCTGCCACAGCTATGTCCTCCCTGGGCCTCAGCTCTCAGGCTCCCAACACCCAACCCTCTGAGAACAAGATCCGAGTGTGTCGCTCACCTCTCCCAGCTCAGTGCCCCGCACAGGGCCTGGTGCAGAGTGGACGCCTGGCGTGGGTTGGCTATCTGAGTGAGCAGCTACAGAATGAGGAGCCGCCTTTGTGGGGAAAATCCCATTTCCAAAGTTGGGACTCCGGCCTCCCCAGGCCCAACACAGTGCCTTGGGGTGAGGGAAGAACATGGGAAGATAAAGGCTGAGATGCAACTCCCAGGTCCACCCCATCAGCCACATCCCCACTTTGGAAACTTTACTTTCCTCACTCATAAGCTGGAGGTCACGATGCTTACCTTCTGGCATCACTTGAAGATCAAATGAGATAATCTAAGTCAGAGAGCAGAACAGTGTCTGGTGGTCCAAATCATCAGTAAACATTTGTTTCCTAGCAGAGATAATGATCTTGGCCCTTCACAGAGCCTTAGAATTGCCTTTTATGGCCGGGTGCAGTAGCTCACGCCTGTAATGCCAGCATTTTGGGAGGCCGAGGCAGGTGGATCACGAAGTGAGGAATTCAAGACCAGCCTGGCAACAGTGAAACCCCATGTCTACTAAAAATACAAAAAAAAACCTAGCTGGGTATGGTGGCAGGAGCCTGTAGTCCCAGCTACTTGGGAGGCTGAGGCAGAACTGCTTGAACCCAGGAGGCTAAGGTTGCAGTGAGCCAAGATTGCACCACTGCACTCCAGCCTGGGCAATGCAGTGAGACTCTGTCTCAAAAAACAAAAAAAACAAAACCAAAAAAAAAAAAACTGCCTTTTGCAATGAACAATAATGTATACCAGGGAGCCATTCATCATACTTTGTGCTAGAGAAGAGTAAATTCAGATTCTGAGATTTCCAGCTACTTCATCCACGTTTGCTTTTTTAAATTTTTTTTCCGGTTCGTTTTGATTTTTAAACTGTGTCTTACAGAACCTGCTAGATGAGATAGCAAGTAGGGAGCAGGAAGTACAGAAGATCTGTGCCAATTCCCAGCAGTACCAGCAGGCTGTAAAGGTGAGCCGGGAAACTTCTGCCCGAAGCACAAACAGCAGGGGCCTCGTTCCTCCGTCCCCTGGTCAGAGAAGCAGCAAGCACCAGCCTTGGCACATGTGGGTGGAGCTGGCCATCTGGCGGCACTGCTGGCTGCTGTGCAAACTGGCATGGGCTTTTGGGAAAATAGCATGGTACTAGACATGCAATGCCGTAAAAGGGTTTTATACTCTGAAGCAGTAAACTCTTTGGGGGAATTTATCCTTAAAGAAAAAATACCAAAAAAAAAAGCAGGATAAAATTGTTGCAACAGCCCTATTTACAATAGCAAAACTAGTAAGCTGGAAAGGACGGGTGTCCAGTGGAAGGGGAAAGCTGCGTGAAGCAGCACACATCCACTTGCTGGATTATGAAGTCTGCAAGCTGGTAAACATGAGAAGAGGTGGTGGCAAGGTGAGACAAGGTGATGGTACAATGTTAAAAGCAGCAGCAGCAGGTGAAAATCTCTAGGCATGTAGGAAGGTCGGGAGGGGAATTCGGGGGGTGCTTTTTCTTGTCTTGTATGTTACTGAGTGATGGAGCTCTGTACTGCTGAGGTATCGGTAATTCTCAAAACCTCCTGGCAATCACTACAGGGTGCAGCTGTGAGGAAGACCCGTGCAGATTATAAAACCAGCACATGGCACAGGGCTGGTCTGGGTCAGCCGGAAGGGGTACAGGAACATGTCTGTCTCTTCTAACCTGTTTTAATCTACCCTCTGCCATGTCTCTCACTCATGCAGGACTATGAGTTAGAAGCAGAAAAACTAAGGTCTCTTCTCGACTTGGAGAATGGAAGGAGCAGCCACGTGAGCAAGAGAGCCAGGCTCCAATCTCCTGCCGCCAAAGTGAAGGAAGAGGTGAGTTTTGTGGGCCGGGCGGCCTCGGGACTGAGGTGGAGGCCAAGCTGCCCTGCTCCCCAGGGAGCATTGGTGTCACGCGCTGGCCTCAGAGATGCACATACAACAGGGAAGCCACTGAGAGCCCTCCTGTGTGCAAACAGGTATGGTAAGAGAAGATGAGGAACTTGCTCTAGGGCAGTGACAGCGATATGCCTAGAAAGACAGCAAGGCTGGGCGTGGTGGCTCCTAGCACTTTGGGTGGCTCCTAGCACCTGTAATCCTAGCACTTGGGGAGGCCAAGGTGGGAGAACTGCTTGAGCCCAGGAGTTTGAGACCAGCCCAGGCAACAAAGCAGGACCCCAAATCTACAAAAAAATTAGCCAGGCGTGGTGGTGCACCCTGCAGCTGCTTGGGAGGCTGAGGAGGGAGGATCACTTGAGCCCAGGAGTTCAAGGCTGTAGTGAGCTGCAATCACAGCATTGCACTTCAGTCTGAGTGAGAGAGATTCTGTCTTTAAAAAGTAAAAACTTTTGAAAACACAGCTGAACAGCAGTGTCAGGGTCAAAGCCATGGATCTGGAAAGTTCCTCTTTTGCTCAGTAAGTAGAGTGGAGGGCTGATATTAGTCCCTTGCACACACAAGAAAGAACACTGGTGCTCAAAGTCAGTGTAGTCAAGACCCTGGTCTGGATCTTCTGCCTCGAGATCCAGTTTTCTCTCCACCAGTGAGACTAAAGCAAGAGTTATGCCTCTACCCCCAAATTCCATACTTCTCAAGAACCACGCCCACGCTCTCTAGCTCTCTGTTGCTTACCCTGTTGACACCTGTTTGTTGATCGCTCTCCTAAACGTCTTGTCTGCAGGAAGCAGCACTTGCCGCCAAGTTCACTGAAGTTTACGCCATCAACAGACAGAGGCTGCAGAATCTGGAGTTTGCTCTGAATCTCCTGAGACAGGTAACTGATCTTCGTAAGAAATCCTACTTCAAGCTGTGCTAACAGGTGACAAAGACAGACTCTGTCTCAGAGAAATAGTCTGTGAATTGATGGGAGTGTCCCCTTGCTAACGTTTCTGGGCAGGACCAGTGCAAAGACTGGCCCGAGCCAATGCTTCTACTGACATGAGAACTTATTCAACTTAGTAAACGTCTGCTGAAAGTGAATGCTATTTTCAGCTAAACATGGTGGCTCACGCTTGTAATCCCAGCACTCTGGGAGGCCGAGGCGGGCGGATCACCTGAGGTCAGGAGTTTGAGACCAGCCTGGCCAACATGGTGAAACGCTGTGTCTACTAAAAATGCAAAAATTAGCTGGGCGGCGTGGCGCATGCCTGTAATCCCAGCTACTCAGGAGACTGAGGCAGGAGAATTGCTTGAACCCAGGAGGTGGAGGTTGCAGGGAGACGAGATTGTGCCATTGCACTCCAGCTGGGCAACAGAGCGAGACTCTGTCTCAAAAAAAAAAAAAGAAAGCAAAGAAAATGAATGTTATTTTCTGAAGTCCATGATGTTTACGACAGCATTGTTTGTAATAGCAAGACACTGGAAGCGGTTCACTCTTCATCAGCAATGGGCTAAACTGCGGTCTGTCCAGAGTAGAAACTATGCTGCTGGTAAATCCTGAAGCAGTACTCTCTGTGCGGAGCTGGAATGAGCTCTGTCAGTGCAGTCAGCGGCAGGGCACACAGCAAGAATACCATTTGTGCAGGAAAGATAAACACATGGTGCATACTACAGACAGACATGCTTGTGTGAGCATAGACAGACACGCCCTAGGAAGGGGACCAGAGGTGGGAGACCATGGTTTCATTTTAAACTCTTCCACAGCTCAAAAATGTTTTACCTAATTAAAAAAAACCCCAAACTAGTTGTTTGATCATTTTTGAAAGTAACCCTAGAACTCTACAACGAACATGAACTGGCGCTGAGGGAGTCCCTTGGGGATCACAGGACAGCCGCTCTGACCAGCTGGGGACAGGCCCCACATGTGCTGCCAGAGCCTGGCTTTAACCTTGTCTTGTCTTCTCCATCACAGCAGCCGGAAGTCGAAGTGACCCATGAGACCCTGCAAAGGAACAGGCCGGACTCTGGAGTGGAGCAGGCGTGGAAGATCAGGAAGCAACTGGATGAGGAGACTGAGCGGAGGCAGCAGCTGGAGAACGAGGTCAAGAGCACCCAGGAAGAAATCCGGACCTTGAGGAATCAGGGGCCTCAGGAATCGGTGGTGAGGAAGGAGGTGCTCAAGAAGGTGCCGGATCCCGCACTGGAGGAGAGCTTCCAGCAGCTGCAGCAGACGCTGGCAGAGGAGCAGCACAAGAACCAGTTGCTGCAGGAGGAGCTGGAGGCACTGCAACTGCAGCTGCGTGCCCTGGAGCAGGAGACCAGGGATGGGGGGCAGGAGTACGTGGTCAAAGAGGTCCTGCGCATTGAGCCCGACAGGGCCCAGGCGGATGAGGTCTTGCAGCTGCGGGAGGAGCTGGAGGTACTGAGGCGGCAGAAGGGCGCCCGGGAGGCAGAGGTGCTCCTCCTGCAGCAGCGTGTGGCCGTCCTGGCCGAGGAGAAGAGCCGGGCACAGGAGAAGGTCACCGAGAAAGAGGTGGTGAAACTGCAGAATGACCCCCAGCTGGAGGCAGAGTACCAGCAGCTGCAGGAGGACCACCAGTGCCAGGGCCAGCTCAGGGAGAAGCAGGAGGAGGAGCTGAGCTTCCTCCAGGACAAGCTCAAGAGGCTGGAGAAGGAGCGGGCCATGGCTGAGGGCAAGATCACCGTCAAGGAGGTGCTCAAGGTGGAGAAGGACGCAGCCACCGAGAGGGAGGTCAGCGATCTCACCCGCCAATACGAGGACGAGGCTGCCAAGGCTCGCGCTAGCCAGAGGGAGAAGACGGAGCTGCTCCGGAAGATATGGGCCTTAGAGGAGGAGAACGCCAAAGTGGTGGTGCAGGAGAAGGTGAGGGAGATCGTGCGGCCAGACCCCAAGGCGGAGAGTGAGGTGGCCAACCTCCGCCTGGAGCTTGTGGAGCAGGAGCGAAAGTACCGGGGTGCCGAGGAGCAGCTCCGGAGCTACCAGAGCGAGCTGGAGGCCCTCAGGAGGCGAGGCCCCCAGGTGGAAGTCAAAGAGGTGACTAAGGAAGTCATTAAGTACAAAACTGACCCCGAGATGGAGAAGGAGCTTCAGCGGCTTAGGGAGGAGATCGTGGACAAGACCAGACTGATTGAAAGGTGTGATTTAGAGATCTACCAGCTCAAGCAGGAAATCCAGGCCCTGAAAGACACCAAACCCCAGGTCCAGACCAAAGAAGTGGTCCAGGAGATCCTCCAATTCCAAGAAGACCCTCAAACCAAGGAGGAGGTGGAGTCTCTGAGGGCAAAGCTCTCAGAGGAGCAGAAGAAGCAAGTGGATCTGGAGAGGGAGAAGGCCTCCCAGGAAAAGCAGATCGCCCAGAAGGAGGAGGAGCTCTCGCGAGTGAAGGAAAGGGTGGTGCAGCAGGAGGTAGTCAGGTACGAGGAGGAGCCAGGCCTGCGGGCCGAGGTGAGCGCCTTTGCCGAGAGCATCGACGTGGAGCTGCGACAGATTGACAAGCTGCGGGCAGAGCTGCGGAGGCTGCAGCGCCGGCGCACCGAGCTTGAGCGGCAGCTGGAGGAGCTGGAGCGTGAGCGGCAGGCCCGCAGGGAGGCCGAGCGCGAGGTGCAGCGGTTGCAGCAGCGGCTGGCAGCGCTGGAGCAGGAAGAAGCGGAGGCCCGTGAGAAGGTAACCCGCAAGCAGAAGGTGGTGCTGCAGCAGGACCCGCAGCAGGCCCGAGAGCATGCCCTGCTCCGACTCCAGCTGGAAGAAGAGCAGCACCGGCGGCAGCTCCTGGAGGGTGAGCTTGAGCCCCTCCGGAGGAAACTGGCTGCACTGGAGAAGGCGGAGGTCAAGGAGAAGGTGGTGCTCTCCGAGAGCATCCAGGTGGAGAAGGGTGACACCGAGCAAGAGATCCAGAGGCTCAAGAGCAACCTGGAGGAGGAGAGCCGCAGCAAGCGCGAGCTGGATGTCGAGGTGAGCCGGCTGGAAGCCAGACTTGCGGAGCTGGAATTTCATAACTCCAAGTCATCCAAGGAACTAGATTTTCTAAGGGAAGAGAACCACAAATTACAGCTGGAGAGGCAAAACCTGCAGCTGGAGACCCGAAGGCTCCAATCGGAAATTGACATGGCAGCGACGGAAACACGAGACCTGCGGAACATGACCGTGGCGGACTCCGGGACCAACCATGACTCCAGACTGTGGTCCCTCGAGAGGGAACTAGATGACCTCAAGAGGCTCTCCAAGGACAAAGACCTCGAGATCGACGAGCTGCAGAAACGTCTGGGCTCCGTGGCTGTCAAGCGGGAGCAGCGGGAGAACCACCTGCGGCGCTCCATCGTAGTCATCCACCCCGACACAGGCCGCGAGCTGTCCCCGGAGGAAGCCCACCGCGTGGGGCTCATCGACTGGAACATGTTCGTGAAACTCAGAAGCCAGGAGTGCGACTGGGAGGAGATCTCAGTGAAGGGTCCTAATGGTGAGTCCTCAGTAATACACGACAGGAAGTCTGGCAAGAAGTTCTCCATTGAAGAGGCCCTGCAGAGCGGCAGGCTGACCCCTGCTCAGTATGACCGCTACGTCAACAAGGACATGTCCATCCAGGAGCTGGCGGTCTTGGTATCTGGGCAGAAGTAGGCACAGCTCTTGTAACTCTTCATAGCAGCAGATGCTGGTTCTCCTCCGACGCTGTGACCTCCCTGGTGTCGTCTTCTCCCTAGCCCTGGTGCAGGCCAAGCATTTTTTTTTTTTTTTTTTTTTGAGACGGAGTCTTGCTCTGTGCCCCAGGGTGGAGTGCAGTGGCGCGATCTCGGCTCACTGCAAGCTCCGCCCCCCCGGGTTCACGCCATTCTCCTGCCTCAGCCTCCCGAGTAGCTGGGACTACAGGCGCCCGCCACCTCGCCCAGCTAATTTTCTTGTATTTTTAGTAGAGACGGGGTTTCACCGTGTTAGCCAGGATGGTCTCGATCTCCTGACCTCGTGATCCGCCCGTCTCGGCCTCCCAAAGTGCTGGCATTACAGGCCTGAGCCACCGCGCCCGGCCTAGGCCAAGCATTTTATACACACCCTTGCTGCCAGGCTGCTCAGAGTCCAGCCCACATATAGAACAGGCACTGGCTGAAGACAGGCAACTCTCGTTCCAACCATCCTTCACCCTAGTGACCCACTTCATCCTCCAATCATTGGACAACTGCATTGCCTTTTCCTATACACTCCCAGCAACAAACTCCTCGTGACACCTGCACACCATCTGAAAACCACTAAAGCACAAGCCAACCACAGCAGCCAAGCCCACTCCATGCAGCATGGGTACTGGTGGCACACCAGTGACACTGCCCCACAAAGGCCTGGGCCCGTGGGGGCTGCTGCCTGGCATGACATCTCTCCAGATTTCTGGCTTAAAACCAACTTTCCGTCACAGAAGCCTCCTCGGTAGTTACTCTGCTCATGAGACAGATCTGGGCTCCAAGCCAGCAAAGGTGAACAGAAACCACAAGTGTCCAGGCCTCGGTGCTAGAGTGGACGTTAATTATCAGCCAGACTGTCCCGGCACCTACAGAGAATGTTTCACAGTTCTGGCATTTAAATCCTTTGATAGTGGATTGTGTTGCTGTTAGCCTCAGTTTCAGTGCTTTACAAGTCTCGCTTATCATCTCATTGGTATTTAGGTATACAAACAGTTGATTATTCACCACACAAATTTCTGGTTCTCTGTATCTCATGTAGAACATAAGAAAATGGGAAGTAATAGGGAACTTTATTTATAGCATGAAAATAAACCTGGTGGCTGGAGTCTACTTTTACGGTCCACGTGTTTCTTCTTTTACATGCAAGGCTTATTTCCCCAACTCCCTCTTGGCTTTCAGCCAAAATGGATATTCCATATATAACAGCTCCTACAAGATGAACTACTTCCACAGGGTAGAAAAAAAAGAGTGAGAAAAAATGTTTTGGAAACCTTGAAACAATTTATTGAATCACTTTATACAAGATTAACAATCTCCACACCACCCCTAACACCAACATAGTCGCTGCACAAAAGCCACAGCCCCTCTCACACATAAGAAACGGCCACGCCCGGTAAGTGCTCAGAGACTTTCGCTGCACCAAGGAAACCCCTGCAGCCCCCAGACCCCGAGGCCGCTCTGCCCTACCCTCTGCTGCGGCCTCGCCTGTAGATCTGCCTTGCCATGGCTGTTCAGTCATTCGCTCTTTCATTACCACAAATAAAGCATAAACAAGAAAAAGAAATCTCAAACTCCCCATCAAAGAAACGTTTCCCTGAGGCAAGAGGCATCACTAGATTCCTAAAAATGAGGGTATTCTGCTCCAGCTGCGCGCGCAATGGTACATGGGGAGGAGGGAGCACCAAAGGGAAAGGAAGGAGGGGCTGGGACCCGGGTGTTTATGGGCAGAGAAGCCTGGAGAGTCCCTGCTCAGCCTCCACTGCCGGCCTCTGCTTGGCTTTGAGCTCAGCAATACAAATCTCTTCTTTGGCTCTTTTGCTACTACCTAAGACTACTCTGTAAACAAACTGGAAATCCAAGTTGCAAAAAATATATATAACAAAGGGATAAGGAATCCACTTAGCCCAATGTAAAACACAGATTGGTTCTTATGTAAAAAAGGAGTCAGAGCAGAGGCCAGGCCAAAGGGCGGACAGAGGTCTTGCTCCTTGGGAAACCAGGAAGGCCAGGAAACCTCTGAATGACGGATGAGTTACTGGGCGCTGTACCCTGGGAGTCAAGAGCCAAGAGCGATCCGTTTTCCCCCGGGTGTACGTGCTAAGGGCGCTATACTCTCAACGTGCCTGAGATCACTTAGCTGGAGCAGTCAGTTCACACTCACCTTGTGGCAAAGACCTCACAGGACAGGCAAGTGCCCTCAAATCCTTGTGAAAGAGCCACTGGTTGAGTGGTGACTTAAGAGCTCTGCAGTAACTGTCCTAGTCTCTCTGATCCACTCCTCAAGCTCTTCCCACACATCATCCTTAAGTCAACACATAACCCCACTGCCTGGAGGGCCCCAGGACTTCAAGGCCTATTTCTACCTGGCAGACACTTCACAGAGGCCTGCTTCTGCCGCACTGCCTATGAATGATTTCTAAGAAGACAAACTGGAATGTCTATCTGTGACTCGGGATCCCTGGTATCCTTGACCCTCAGAAAGATGAAGGGCTTTGGGCTCTGCAGTCCAACTCCACAAACTCTGGAAAAGCAAAATGGGAGCCCTGGCTACACTGGGACTTGGAATTTGGGGGCCCAGACACCCTTCTAGTCAGGACGGCACAGATAATGATGTGCAAGTGTAAAAAACTCAAAACTGGCTTTGTCTTGAATACAGACATATCTTTAAAAAGGTCTTCATCTCAGATCCACTCAGAGGGCTGAATGGACATGTGTTGTCGAATTCTGCTCCACCATAAAGGCACTGGAATTATGTCTTCCTATAATATGATGTGTGAAGAACAGTCCCCTTCTATCCAATGCATTTAATGGTAATGATGAAAACTGAGCCCAAAATAGGTGTCTGTAAAAATCCTATCACAATTGTTGAATCTACAAAGGTCTTTTCTCTAAAAGAGCTTCATTGTCATGTTCCGAGGAGAAACTGGCCCCCACAGTGAGCACACCCTAGGTGTTCTTAGTATTCTGCAGGGACAGTGCAGGTCTCCTAGCTGTGGCTCTGGCCTGGGTTTTGTTCTCTTGAGCACACAGCCTTGGGATGAGGCGGCACTGTGACCATCCAGGGAGCTTACTGCAGCCAGAAGGAGCCCCTGAGCAGTGGGGTGCTCTGAGGTACTCTGACCAAATGCCAGGGGGTCAGGCAGATTCACCTGCAGGTGTGCCAACTGCTCTGCCACCAGAGCCTGTAAACACCATGCCTCCCACCATGGCCCAGCACACGCCCCAGCCTAGAGCTGCCCCTCTAACAACCGTCTAGCAACAGAGCCGCAAGGCCCAGAGCACAGGACAGTCTGCACCTCCTGAGCAGCAAGGGCCCGGCTCCCTCCGTGGGAGGCACGTCAGAAGTGCCAAGAAGCGCTCCACTGAGAACTCACGCTCCTCCAGAAGAACACCAAGCAGCAGAAAGGGCGCAGTGAGTGTCCATCCTGGGAGACCTGCACGTTCTGATTCCACCCAGATCCAAGTGGCAAGCCTTGCCTCTGAAGCGGTCACAATTTCCGTGGTACAGCAGGCCCTTTCCCGTGAAGCTGAGAAGCACCTGGAAAAGAGTAAGAAAAATTAGAACACAAGTTTTTCAGGCTCTCTGATTTCCTTAAGGCAGTAGTAACAAAACTTCAAGGGAAACATCTAAATAGCAAAAGTCACCAAATGCTGAGTGTTCCAGAGCTCAAACAAGCCATGAGACACCAGCAAGTGGTTATTCGTGTACACTGCTCCCGGCCGCAGCCTGCAAGCATAATAGCACTGCGAAGGTTCGTGGTCACTCAGCACGGTGTTCCCAGAAGAGCAACTCTGCTATGCAACTTGGGTTATGTCATCTCAGGCTACAATTGCCATCCTGAGGCGAGGCCTGACGATCACATAGAACTCAAGGCAGCAATGATCATTCATTCTCTTACCATCAAAAGACCCTCAGGTCCTGTAAAGACAAATTCAAAGGACTAGCATTCTCAGTCCACAGAAGAAAGGAAAGCAATGCAGACACAAGTCACACGGCTGAAATGCGCAAATAGCTTCTTACTTGCATCTCGTGTCATCCTATAAGCTGAAGTCCATCTAAGGAAGTGAGAGGCTCACGTGGATAACCCTGTTGTGGTATAGTTGCTTTTCTCATTGACTTTCTTTTTCCCCGAACTTTTAAACTGATTAAAGAAACTTTTTTTTAAGAGATGAGGTTTCGGCCGGGCGCGGTGGCTCAAGCCTGTAATCCCAGCACTTTGGGAGGCCGAGACGGGCGGATCACGAGGTCAGGATATCGAGACCATCCTGGCTAACACAGTGAAACCCCGTCTCTACTAAAAATACAAAAACTTAGCCGGGCGCGGTGGCAGGCGCCTGTAGTCCCAGCTACTCGGGAGGCTGAGGCAGGAGAATGGCGGGAACCCGGGAGGCAGAGCTTGCAGTGAGCTGAGATCCGGCCACTGCACTCCAGCCTGGGTGACAGAGCGAGACTCCGTCTCAAAAAAAAAAAAAAAAAAGGCCGGGCGCGGTGGCTCAAGCCTGTAATCCCAGCACTTTGGGAGGCCGAGGCGGGCGGATCACGAGGTCAGGAGATCGAGACTATCCTGGCTAACATGGTGAAACCCCGTCTCTACTAAAAATACAAAAAACTAGCCGGGCGTGGTGGCGGGCGCCTGTAGTCTCAGCTACTTGGGAGGCTGAGGCGGGAGAATGGCGTGAACCCGGGAGGCGGAGCTTGCAGTGAGCCGAGATCACTGAGATCAGCCTGGGAGACACAGCGAGACTCCGTCTCAAAAAAAAAAAAAAAAAAAAAAAAAGAGAGATGAGGTTTCACTATGTTGCCCAGACAGCAGCTATTCACAAGCATGATCATAGCACACTATACCCTCTGATTCCTGGGTTCATGCAATCCTCCTGCCTCTCAATGCCACCACATCCAGACTCTGACAGCCTTAAACAGTTTTAAAAACTGACACATAATAATGATACATATTTTATGGGGTACACAGTGATGTTTTGACACCTAACACGTGTAGTGTCGGGTTAGAGTTATTAGCCTATCCATCACCTCAAATGTTTTTCATCTCCTCTTGTTGGGGACATTCAATATCCTCCTCCTCATTGAAGCTATATACTACTGGGGGTAGCTGAGACTACAGGCACATGCCATCACACCTGGCTAATTTTTTTCTTTTAATGTAGAGACAGGGTCTTGCCATGTTGCCCAGGCTGGTCTTGAACTCCTGGACTCAGGCAATCCTCCTGCCTTGGCCTCCCGAAGTGCTGGGATTACAGGTGTGAGTCACCGGGTCCGGCCTCAATTACTTTGCTTTTCTGAGAGTAACGTTCCTGAGAGTAAGCAGAGGCAGGGCAGCCTGACTTTGGAAAGACCCCTGCTCTTACCAAGCTGGCTCTGCAGCCTCTAGTTTGTAGAGAAGTCACTGCACTTTACTTCTCCTCCCAAGGAAAGGAGGAGTCACTAGTGTTGTAGGCTTAGCCCCTCAAAGCAGCACAATTTCCACTGTGGAGATATCCAGATTGAGTCTTGCCCCATATGGTCTCTGGCATTTACTATAATGCCATGGTGCCAGGGAGCCACAGCACATCATGAGGCAGATGTAATTTGGGAGACATGCAGCATAGAGGGTCCTTACTTCCACCTGGCACCAGTTCACCAGGGTTACCTCAGCTGTCTCCCATGAGAGTGGCTCTCCCCTTATCCAAGTAGCACCCTGGTCATGTCTGAAGCAGGTCTACAGTAGGAAGAATGCTAGGTCAAAGCCGAGACACCATGAGACTTCCCATGCCAGAATTCCAGGAGGCGTACCCAAGAATCGCAGACTTGGGACAGGGTGAGGCAGATGTACTCAATGCAAAGGTGCCAACCCGGGGCACCTGAGCCCTCTTCTCAGGTGCTACCAGACCAGCCTCAAGCCTGAGGCTTTTAGAGGCTATTTCAGAAGGCGCTATTCTAAGGGGAGCGCCGGCCACATGCCTGCTGTGCCTCCAAATCTGTTTTGATGGAGTTTTTACACCTGGACAGATTTAAAGCTGCTCCTCTCAAAGTCTTGCACTGCGGCCTCTGGCTGCTACTTGGATTTTCCCTTTAATGGAAACAAAGTTTAGAGAGTCTTCTGTTAAGCAATCACATCTGAAAGTGGAGCAGCTTGCATTTCAAGACCTTGTTGTACCCAATTAGCCCTTGGAGAAGATGCACCATTACCTTCCTTTTTTTTTTTTAACTGAAGAGAAAAAAACGAGCCAAGGGTTAGGAACTCCTCCATCATACACAAAACCGCCCCACCCTGCCCCCCGCAACTTTCCCTGTGATCACACAGGCTGAGGCTGACCCAGCGGCAGCTCCAAGTGGGGACCAGAGGAAACCCCAAGAGTAGAAGTGCGTGTCACCCTGAGTACAGACAAAGTACAGCCTCAAAGGACAAACCAAAACAACAGCGACAAGGCAAAGACACCAAGACTCTTGGCAGTGGCAAAGCACCCAGGGGTGGAGAGGGCGAAGGCACATGGTGCACATGGCACACTGACCGTCGGGTGATTACCTGGCAGACTCTGCGGGATATGGGTGGGCACGGCAGCGTGTGGGAGAGGCGCTGCATGGGGCGGGCTGGAGTGCAAGCCAGCCAGAAGACCTGAGAGAAAACAGGAGGGGAGAAAAGAACAAAACACACACATTGAAGACAGGCACGGAAAAGCAGCTCCAGCAGGCAAGAGCCCCTGACAACCTGCCAGGCCAGTCTGGGCACCACACCCAAAGGGGCAGTGGGGGCTCAGCACAGTTCCCGGAGATGTTCCCCACAGTCACACACCAGACTCAAACAAAGGAACCAGAGTACATGACAGCAGGACCCCTGGCCACAATCTAGAGGTTCCCAAGTGACCAGAGGCAGCAAAGAAGCACTTACTGTGGCCAAGGCCATGGTGGAAGGGCCCAGGGGCAGGGCCTGTGACGATGGCATCCTTGGAGACCCCTGCTTTGGCAGAGGAGTCAGCGCTGAAGGAGAGCACATGGACAGGAATAGGGGTTATAATTCCCACGGTGTTCGAGCTCATGGCCCCAGACAGTTTTGGGCTGCTGGATTTGTAGGGTGAAGCCATCAAAGAGGAGCCAGTCAGCATCACAGTCCCACTCGCTCCTTTCTAGGGAAGAAACACAGCAAGAGGTAAGAACTCCAGTCCTGTTCATGGCTGACTCACACCAAACCTGGCAACACAAAGGAGGACACACACATCCATGTCAGCTGGCCCTCGGAGGCACCCTCCGACCCTGCAGCCCCAAAGACAGGACCCAGGACAGTCTTTATGAACCAACATGGAATGGATTCCAGGCAACATAATTTTTTAAAAAGCAGGATATTCAATATGTCTCCTACAGAGGTTGCAGTGAGCTGTGATCACGCTACTGCAGTCCAGCCTAGGTGACACAGCCAGACTGTGTCTCAAAAAAAAAACAAAAGCCTCCTTTGTGAAGGGAAAAATGTAATATACATATCCATAAATGTTCATGTGTATGTGTATATATATTTATGCACATACACATACATACATATATATATATATATATACCTTTGTATATATTTATTAATCTTTTGTTTAAAAAGAAAATAAACCAAAAACTAAAAAGCTTAGTTACCTTACAGGGGTGGTGGGTGCAGGAAAGGAGGTGAGACCTCCAACAGACCTTTCTATGATTTTGTCTTTGCAACCACTTCATTTATATATTAAAAAAACAGGCCGGGCGTGGTGGCTCACGCCTGTAATCCCAGCACTTGGGAGGCCGAGGCAGGCAGATCATGAGGTCAGGAGATTGAGACCATCCTGGCTAACACAGTGAAATCCCGTCTCTGCTAAAAATACAAAAGATTAGCGGGGCGCAGTGATAGGCTCCTGTAGTCCCAGCTACTCGGGAGGCTGAGGTAGGTGAATGACGTGAACCCCAGGAGGCGGCGCTTGCAGTTGAGCTGAGACAGCGCCACTGCAGTCCAGCCTGGGTGACAGAGCAAGACTCCATCTCAAAAAAAAAAAAAAAGAAAAGAAAAGAAAAAGAAAAAGAAAAAAAAAAATGCTCATTCCCTCTTCCCGAACCTGCTAAATTACTGGACTCTGTCCTTCAAAAATCAACAGAATCACTCTTAGAAGGTCCTGCTATTCCTGGTCCATGAACACCCCCACATGACTCCACTGAGAGAAGACTGCACCTCCATCGGCCTTGTTTAGAGAGACGGAGAGGCAAGGGGTCACAGAAGGCGAGTGCTGTGGCTCATTCTGTGCCACACAGACCCAGCCTCTGAAGAGGCATGGTGCTGGCTGTCTTTTAGCTCCCTTTGCCCTCTTCAGAAGAAGCTTTAGGCCATCCTGGGCTTCCTGTCACCAGAAAAGTGAATACCTGAGAACAGGGAGCCCAGTCTCCCGTCTCCCTTCCTACGTCTGAGCCCACTGTTCCTACCTGACCTGTGGTTTTAGATCTCTCTCTCCACCCGGGGCAAGGCAAGCAACCTCATCCCCAAGGCCCCTGTGAGTGGGGCAGGGCAGGCTGCTATGCCGGATACTCACTGACAAGGAGGTAGACGATGTCACACCACTGACTGAAGAAGGTACGGGCGCGGTCAGCAACTTTGCCACTCCCTGGGTCCCTCCACTGGAATCTCCGTTTGGACCGCCTGGAGGCGCTACCAGGGTCAACTTCTGGGAAACAGGCATTTTTTTCCCTGTTGAGCTTGGGACGGGTCGGCTGGTGGCCTGTCCCACGGAGGGAGGCTGTATGCCAGGGACCAGGCTCCCAGAAGCAGAACTCTGGACTGGTGTTCCTCCCGAGGAAGAGCTGCCAGAAGAAACCCCATGTTTGGAGACAGAGCTGGCAAAGGGATTATTCTTGTAAGATGAGCCTGCAGAACTGACTGAGTGTGGCTTTGCTGGATGGCTCAGGGCAGAAGAGGACGAGGCTGGGGTCTTGTGAGAGCTGCTGCTGGAGGCTGGCAGGCCTCCTGAGGTGGCTGGGGCAGAGGGATGGAAGCCCTGGCCTTTGGCCGCTGTCTTCACTAACTGCAGGAAGGAACGATGACACTGTGGGGGAGAAGCCTTTGGGCCTTGGAGCTTATTGGCAAACGGAGATGGGGGCGTGAAGTTTTTCTGTTGCTGAGTGCCGGCATGAAAGACTTTGACCTGGGGGCCAGGCACGGGAACTGCCACTTGGGGCACGTGAGACGTCCGTGGCAAGCTGTGGTGCTTTGCTTTGGACTGATGTACTTCTGGCAGGCCCTTATTGAGGGGAGCCTGGCAGGACAGCTCTTTGTAGCCAGAACTCTCTGGTTTTTTCTCCTGAGAGGACTGCCCCAGTGCCAGAGCCTGTTCTGCCAGAAAATTGAGGGGTGACTGCAGAGAGCTAGCTGGTGGTGGAGCAGAAGGACTGGGCTTCACAAAGTTCCTTTTTTCTTCTGCACATAAAACACCTCCAACTTTTTCTGCAGGTGCTTTTGAGGGTGCAGGCAGTGTGAATTCAGAGTTCCCAGCTGCTCTGCTATTCAATGCAGCCAATTCCTTGGACACAGCTTCCACAGAGGAGGCTGGATTGCGGATCAACTCTTCATCCAACGAGTCCTCCACGTTGACAGGAGGAGGGTTAGCAAGGCCGCCCGATGCCTGGGATGGGAGCTCCCTGCTCGAGGCCCCAATACTCAGGCCTCCTGTCTGGTGATCTGAGGGCAAAGCAATGGGGCCACCAACCTGTCCTGATGGGACAGAAACCTTTTTATCAGGCTTCGTAGACGATTCCTAAAGGAAAACAGAAATGCTGATGTTTAGAAAGGTCCAAAGATGTCAACATTGGCCTGTGGTGAGGATATAAACGTGAACTTGAGGCGCAAAAAACTAGGTCTTCCTGTATAATTACAAAACAAGCGGTAGGAGAGAGCAGGAGCCGCGCCCACCTTGACTTTAGATGCCATGGCTTCATCACCCCTGGCGAGTATCTGGTTGGCCAGGGCTGGGTTTACCCCGGCATGCTTCGTTGCTAAGCACAAACATGCCACCAGGAGAAATTTTCTTCTGTTTTGAAAAGTGTAAGACTCTCATGAAGAGATACTTTGCCTACTGGCATTCCCACTGTCTTAGCGCACTCCTAACTGCAATCAGACCAAGGCATGGCATGAAAATTGCTTAAAGCAGCTATTTTTTCCTCCTTGATTTTTCCCATCACCTAACTCCTCAGACTGGGTTCAAAGAAGATTAAGTTTTTCATGGGAACAAGAATGGGGTCTAATACTTCACTCCTCCATCCCTGGTGCTCAATACAGTGTGTCTGGGATATTGTGGGAGCTCAACAGATACTTAGGAGTAAACGACTTGCACATCTCATTCTCATGGTCTGCTTAGGCATGGCTAAGGGCACCACACTAAGAACTGGAAAAAATGTTGATAAACAGCAATTTTTACTACATTGAGAGGTTTCTGCAACATCCAAGGTAATCTTCACAGTATCTATTCTCCAGCCACTGTACTGCCCTCCATTTCCGCCTGGTGGCTCAACAAAGTTGCCTTTTCTTTCTGCTGTGGCTCCAAGCTAAACTGCACTTGGTTCGAGTGTATTTCTTCCATACAAAGATCACAGTTTAATACCTTCACACCTGCAGGGGCTCTTGACTCCTCAGAGGGCTGCCAAGAAGATCCCACTTAATCCCACAAGAACCCCAGGAATTGGGCCAGCTGGGTACTGTTTGTAGAACCAAGGCTAGAGGGGGGTTAAGTGGCTTGGGTCTCTGTCCCGGTGTAACTTCAAGAATGCCATCCTGAGTAGCTGTCCCCAGACCAGTAAAGATCAATGAGCTTCCACAGTCACTTGACAGGTTTCCAGAGCATAGCTGCAGGGAGATGAGCATAGCTGACATGTGACCTGAGCAAACTGACTCACCTTCACCTTGATTTTAGAAGGGTTAGCCATAACTTTCTTCTTGGCCCTGTTCAAAGGAATGAGCACAGAAAAGCTTTAGAGAATATCCAGAGGAGACCAAAAACAACACTTGTCCCGAGATGTGAAAATACCAAGACACTCACAGGATTGAAGTCAGGTGTCCATGGCCTCGTCTGCTCTCCTTAAACAGAGTCCTGAAAGACACAGAACACCAGGCATCTGTACACGCCCGAGAAAGCTGGGACTCTACTCCCAGAGCTTTGCTACTGTTGCCGGTACTCAGTGGCTATCCCTCATTAAATGTCAATTGGCCAGGTATAGTGGCTCACACCTATAATCCCAGCACTTTGGGAGGCCAAGGCAGGCGGATCACCTGAGGTTAGGAGTTCAAGACCAGCCTGACCAAAATGGTGAAACCCTGTCTCTACTAAAAACACAAAAATTAGCCAGGCATGGTGGCGCACGCCTGTAATCCCAGCTACTCGGGAGGCTGAGGCAGGAGATTCGCTCAAACTAGGGAGGCAGGGGTTGCAGTGAACCGAGATTGTGCCATTGCACTCCAGTCTGGGCAACAGAGCGAGACTCTGTTCCCCTCACACACAAAAAAGGTCAATGGATTGGGGAGCCAAATTCCTGGTGAGAGGATCGGAATGGGCCACACTGGCTGCCCAAAGGCTGAGTCTGGCTTTTACCAATAAAATGTATGGCTCTGCCTCAAACCTCTCATGGTGATGCTTCCCTAAAGGGCACAGCACTTTCCTTATTGCCTATTCCCTCCATTCCAGGAATAAAACGTGGAGTGACCCAGCGCGTCTCTGTCCAGAGAAACTCAACAAAAAATGTTCTTCATATGAGTCCAGCCTATGTAGAGAGGACTGCAATTTCAAAGGTTCCAAGATCTGTCCGCACAACAGATGATTCGGGTCCAATCAATAAAATCACTCCAGCTAACTTTCTCTGTCCTGTGTATGACAGAAATAACTTCATTCGCAGGAAGCGACTTCATACAAGGTAGCCTCTGAGACGGAAGCCTGGCACTTAGTTCCAATAAGGAGTCAGCCCTGCTCCCTGCAAATGAGGCTTCTTCAGGAGCATCAGGAAAGACCCAAGATGAACCCATCTCTCAAATGCTCGCAGCAGCCTGTATGTTCAAGCAGGAAAGTGCGGCCGGGCGCGCGGGCTCACGCCTGGAATCCCAGCACTTTGGGAGGCCGAGGCGGGCAGATCACAAGGTCAGGAGATCAAGACCATCCTGGCTAACACAGTGAAACCCCATCTCTACTAAAAATACAAAAAATTAGCCGGGCGTGGTGGCGGGCACCTGTAGTCCCAGCTACTCTGGAGGCTGAGGCAGGAGAATGGCATGAACCCGGGAGGTGGAGCTTGCAGTGAGCTGAGATCGCACCACTGCACTCCAGCCTGGGCAACAGAGCGAGACTCCGTCTCAAAAAAAAAAAAAAAAAAGAAAAAAAAAAGGAAAGTGCATATTGAGATAGGAGGCCAAACCTCAACCTGAAGTGGGACAAAAAATATGACAAAAACAAAACCCTGCAGGCAACTTCCCTTCCTCCAGGGAAGATCCAGAACACCCTTTCCCAGCTACCTGCATGTCCCCCAATTACTCAGGTGAGATCAGAGTTGAGGCAGCTAGACAGTGACTCCCTGTAGGCAGGGATCCTGTTGGCCTGGCACAAAAGCAGCGTTCAAATATGTCTTGACTGCACAGATGCCCATCTCAGCACATGGCCCTCACCTGGCCTGCATCCAGCCTTTGGGCCAGAGGGGCTTGACCTCCGCATCCAGAAAGCCCTTCACGCAGTCCTCCCAAGCCTGGGCTTTGTTGTTCCTCTCCAGGTCGTGGCTCTCCAGTTTGATCTTCACCACCTGGCACAGTAGCTCCCTGAGAAGGAGGCAGAAATCAGAAACTCCAAACTACTCCAGATGCTTCTTCAAGGTTCCAATCATGTGCTTTCAGCAGCCCTGATGAAAGTAAATGAGCCTAACCTTTGTCAGCAATAGGGGATGTGCTCAGACACTGCCCAACCAACCCTCCAAAGAGGCCAAGTCCCAGTGGGGGCACACCTGATCTCATCATTCCACTGGAACTTCTTCCGAGGTCCCATTATCCTCCTGCCCCCTTTTTCTTCATCTTCTTCCTCATCCGAACAAATCCGGTCCCTCTGCTCCTTGTCTTTCTCCTCTTCCAGCATCCTACAGGGTGAATAGAATTACACGGGGCCCCAAGGTGCTCCTGCCCACCACCTCTCCCCTCACCCTCTGTACAACTGGGACTTCACAGAGAAGGAGAAAAGGCCAGAGAAGAGCCAAGAGGCTCCTGGAGAAATGGCAGTACACACCGAGAAACGGGAGGGGAAGAGGCAAGAGACGGGAGGGTCGCGCCATGCAAGCGCCAGGACAAACTTACTTGGCAACCTTTGCCTGCGTGTGTGCCTGGCATTCATCCTGGTACTTGGCCATCTGCTCCGGCATTGCCCTGCCAATAGCTTCCTTGAGCTTCTGGAGAGGCTCCTTCAGACGCCCCCCCTGTGAAGAGCGGGACAAAATTCAAGCCAGGTTTACACATCGCTCTTTATGTTCAGGACGCACGACAGGGTAATCACAAGGAGGCAGTGGGGCAGCAGATGCAGCATTGATTAAGACTCAGTCACCCCTCCACCAGGCCCCAAAGCCAAAGGGCTTCACTCTAGAGTCACCCACCTGTTCATAGAGGTGAAGCTTCCGAGCACGCTTGAGCAGGGCATCCTTGCTGCAGGGCAGGAATGACGCGAGATAGGCATACACCCCCGAGCGGACCTGACTGCTCAGCTCCCGAGTCTGCGCCTCTATGCTGAAGAACAGAACACAGTCACCACCCGCTGCAGCTCACTGCAACTCTTGTCTTCATCAGCTCACCATATGCGGAGAGGAAAGCTAGGGGCCAGAGGCAGGTCAGACCCTGTCTTGTTGGTCACACAACGTAACTGAGTGCCCAAGGAAACACATCTTCAGCAATCGACAAACAAGACCAACTCCCAAGCCTGATGAACAGAGTTAGGTAACGTGGGTCAAGGCTCTCAGGTCAAAAACAAGACCAGGAAAACAGAGCCCAGAAGAACAAGCTCTGAAGCACTTTAAGCTTTCAAAGTGGAAAATCATGAGTTACTTGGGGTTGACAGGAAATACTTCCCGGCAGCATTTCTTCTTTTTCCCCCTAGTCCCCAGTTTTATCAACCATTAAGAGGTCAGAAAAAGCCTCACCCCTCCAGTTTCTCCAACTAGATAAGCAAAAAAATATTTCTCTTCAATGCCTTGAGCTGTCCATATCTGGCACGCTCAAGCAGGTTCCTTGTTGACACAACCCTATCATCCGCACCAATGCTCAGGTGCTCTCTGCAGCCCACACTTCCTGACCCAAGGGGCCGATCCAGGCTCTGGCCAGGCGAGGCCATTTGGTAGAACACCCACATTTTGACAACTATTCTTACATACACAAACTCCTCAGCTGTTGAGCAACAAGCTTCCCCTGCCACAAACTGCAACCAGGAGAAAAGCGGCAACACTGCAGGCCAGGCCACAAGGATTCACTTTTCCCAGTCTGGGTTTACAGACATTTGCTCTTCTGCTTTTTAACCCAATTCACACAGCATGGTGTCTCAGAGGCTCAGGTGTGTGGGAACAGCATTAGGGATGACGCACGTGGCACGAGGAGCAGGAGTGCAAGCGAGGGGAATGGCCAGGGACGCCAAGCAACACCCAAGGCAGAACAGACCCCTGAGGCCACCAGGCTGTCTCTCATTCTTCAGGATTCTCAGAGACAGGCAAGCAACACCTTCTCTCTCTCTTCCTCTCATACCTGCCAAGAAATCCTCTTCCAACAGGCCATGATTATCATATGCTATTAATGCCTGCTGCCTAAGATCAGGGAGGTCTACCACTTCTGGAGACAAGTATTTGGTATCTCTGTTGTGTTTTGCTTTTTAATAGAAAAACAACAATGAAACCATGTTAATCCAATTCTTCTTTTATCTCATTGGCGGTCACCTTTATGCAGTTCAATTATACTCCCATTCTCCCCTGGCTGGCTTGCCCCAAGCTCAATAATAGCAGAAACAGACAGACAGACAGACAGACAGACAGACAGACAGACGATACTCACTCTAATAGGATTCCATTAATATCCTGGGTGAAGAACTTCTGTCTGCTCTCCCCCTCAGCAGCTCTGGCAGCCTGGTGCACAGCAGACAGTAACAACCATTAGTGTACTTTCCCCACACGTCCCTCACGCTCACCCACAGGCACAGGAGTCACTGCTCCATGAAGAGCACCTGTCAATACAATCACACCGCCACCTTTCCAACTCCACCCTAGTCCCAGGTTAAGTTCGCCTGCAATCAATATTCTCTTTTCAAATGCTGCTGCAGCATCTGTGGGCTGCCAGTTCTTCCCAGGACTTAAAAGAGTCACAGAAAAGAAAATCACAAAGTCAAAGCCATCACAATGCACT
Organism: Macaca mulatta; assembly: GCF_049350105.2. NCBI lineage: Eukaryota > Metazoa > Chordata > Mammalia > Primates > Cercopithecidae > Macaca > Macaca mulatta. The sequence goes on along the minus strand of NC_133425.1, from coordinate 6,134,499 downwards.
TGGCCAGAAGCCAAAAAGGCCAAATAACCCCTGTGCCCATACACTATCAACTACACCATTAGTTGGGATTTCCATGTATCTACAGTACAAAAATATTCAAGAACTTCAACCAGCCTATAGGATTTAAAGGCCTTTTTATCTACAAAAACAATAATAATGTGCAGCTCTGGCACTTAAGGACATCTAAACTCTTTGACAATTCCTAATCTACTTATGGTATACCACGAGCTATTAGCCAGACCATGTGAATAACTAACCCAGCATATTACCTATTAACACCAGATTATAGGAGTTTCAGTACAGTCTTTAGTTTGCTTTCCAAAAGAACACAGTTAACACACACCCTGGATGGCAAGCTCAGAGACCCCTGAAGCAACCATATCAGGCAGTCACGACACTGCGGGAACACAAGAAAGCAGGCCCTGCGGAAATCCGCATCAGGGGTCCTGCGAAGTCTGCATCAGGGGTTCTCACACTTGGTTGCATACTGGAATTCTCTGGGCAGCTTGGAGCAACTCAGGCCACTTAAATCACAATCTCTGGAAAGGAGACTCAAGAATGTGCACTCTCTAAAAGAGGCCCAAGGACTCTTTCAAAGCAGCCCTGCGGATGCTGATGTGCAGAGAGAGCTGGGAACCACTCATCTAACCCCAAGAGCTGCTGGTCTGAAGGCTTTGTGTGAAATGAAATTTCTGAAATCAGACATGATATACAATAACGACAGCAAACAAGGGTGATAAAGTGACTACCTAGAATGAAGGGATCAACCCCTCTGAAACTGCAGACACTGCTAACTCCCCTACCATTTCCCCTACTCACCTTCCTCTCACTGCATCCTGTGGGACCCCTTCCAACCACTCTAACTACTCCATCTGCCTCCTCCACCAGCTCCTTTCCATAGGCGGACCCCAGGATTCTCACTAGAACCCACTTCTCCCAATAACTTCTTTCCCCCTCAGGGCTGCAAAGTAACACAGATAATTGTACACTCAAATCTAAACTAAACCCTAAACCCTCTCATCTAAGCTCTGGACCAGAATTTCCAGTTATCTCCGAGTAATTTCCAATTACAGTCAACGCCTGGTATAGGCAGGGGACTGGTTACAGGACCCTCGCATATACCAAAATCTGAGTGCACAGTCAGCCCTGAGGAACCTGCCTATACAAAAAGTTAGCCCCGTATATACAGATTTAGCATCCCTCAAATCAACCTACATTTGGTTAGAAAACGTCTGCGTTTCAGTGGACCCACGCAGTTCAACCCTGTGCTGTTCAAGGGTCAACTGCACTTCTGTGGATGGATGACCCACTGGTTTGCAAACTCAACTTACACCAGACCCACTGGCTTCTGCTCTTCCGCCTGTGCTCCCCACTTCTAATAACTGCACTCCAACCTTAAGACCGCCACTCACTTCTTCAGAACACTTCAGCAGCTCTTTCCAAGCCTAGTATCAAACCCAAACTCCTTCACATGGCATTTGGGGTCCTCAACGATCTGGCCCAGCAATTCACCAATTTGCCCATCTTCAGCTCTGCTCCCTGCCTTCTCCTAGGGAATCCTCCCTAGGAGGCCGGGCAAGCCTGTTGCCTCCAGTCTGCTTTCTATATGCCCCCCAAGAGCCTCTCTTTTACCCCTTAAGTCGGGTTATTTGGCCGTCCAGATATCACAAAGCTTACTTCATTCTGCTCTGTACTACAGTCCACCATCTGCATATCTATTGGGTCCATTTATGTAACGAGCTCATGGAAGACAAGAATGGAACCTTGGCCCGGCGCGGTGGCTCACACCTGTAATCCTAACACATTGGGAGGCCAAGGTGGGCAGATCACTTGAGCTTAGGAGTTTCGGACCAGTTTGGGCAACATGATGAGACCCTGTCTCTACTAAAAATACAAAAAAAAAAAAAAGGCTGGGCATGGTGGTGCATGCCTGTGGTCCCAACTACTCTGGAGGCTGAGGTGGGAGGATCACTTGAGCCTGGGTGTGGAGGTTGCAGTGAGGCAAGATCGTGCCACTGCACTCCAGCCTGGGTGACAGACCAAGACCCTGTCTTTAAAAAAAAAAAAAAAAAAAAAAAAAAGAACTGAGTCTTATTTATCAATATATTTCCCATGGCTGTCTGTCACATAATATTTACTAAATGTTGACTGAGTGAATGAACAAGTGAGGATACTCCTGTAAGATGGCACACCACAGGGAGAGAAGCTTAACAACAAACTACCAAAACTAAGTTGGAAGAAAACATGCAAACCTCAAGCTTCTCCAGATCCGTTGGCTAGGGGAAAAGCCAAAGGGGTGAAATCCACAGATGAATAACAAAAAAAAAGGGCATGACTTTTCACCCAGTCATATGCCAATTTCTTACCCTCTTAGAAACATTCAGAATTCTACCTTGGCACTTGGAAGGTACTAGAATTATATTAGTCTGAGAAAAAATAAAACAACTTTTTTTGCTTAAGCTTACGCTGCTAGTTATAAGATCCAGAAGCACCCTCACATGAATTCAAACTAATTAACATGTATTTCATATGCCACACTGTCAGACCCATCGACAGCTTAAATTTCCAATCAAATTTTATCTTATTATTTTTTATTTATTTTATTTTAGTTTTTGAGACGGAGTCTTGTTCTGTCGCTCAGGCTGGAGTGCAATGGCGTGATATCGGCTCACTGCAACCTCCACCTCCCAGGTTCAAGTGATTCTCCTGCCTCAGCCTCCTGAGTAGCTGGGATTACAGGCACCTGCCACCATGTTCGGCTAATTTTTTTTGTATTTTTAGTAGAGATGGGGTTTCACCATGTTGGCCAGGCTGGTCTCAAACATCTGACTCCAAGTGATCTGCCCGCCTCAGCCTCCCAAAGTGCTGGGATTACAGGTGTGAGTTACCATGCCCGGCATCTTATTTTATTGAGATGGTCTCACTCTGTCACCCATTCTGGAGTGCAGTGACGTGATCATAGCTCATACAGCCTTGACCTCCCAGGCTCAATCCTCCCGCCTCAGCTTCCCAAGCAGCTGGGACTACAGCTGCATGCAACCATGCCTGGCTAATTTTTAGATTTTTTTTTCTCACTGTGTTACCCAGGCTGGTCTGGAACTCCTGGGCTCAGGTGATCCTCCCACCTTGGCCTCCCAAAGTACTGCGATTATAGGCATGAACCACCATGCCCGGCCAAATTTTCTGTTTAGATAGCCATTTGTGCAATATTTCAGAAGCTTTCTATGTAATCTTTATGCAATCTTTAAAAATATTTTAAATAATATTACATAATTTAAAAAATATTTTTCTGAAACCTTTTGAATTGCATAGACAGTATCTCTGAGGGTCTGGCTTTATACCGAAGAGAGTTGACTGCGGCATTTTAAAGTAAATCTAATTAAAAGAGCAACTGGATATATATGATAGTCTTCCAAAAATAAATGAGGTCCCTCACCCCTAAAAAGAGACACTCTTACCCCAGAAGTTAGGTAAATTAATCAATCCTAAGTTAACTAGGAAACGAAGTTAAACATCCCAATCATGCTGATTTATAAGAGTTCCAACAGCCTTTTAATGAGCTGTTTTATTTATTCTAAGAAAAGCCATTTGTAGCCTTTCAGCACCCAGCTCTAAATCTTATATACTGTTATCTGTTTTTGCTGAGCAGGAGAAAATCTGGCATGATTTTTTAAAAAAAGATCAAACAAGTTGTTTTGGTTTTCTTTTCCCCCCCTACCTTATTCTCTTTGGATCCATCTCTCCCTGGACTTCTTGTGATGAGGGGCTCTAATTCTACAGGAGGGCAGAGTAAAATGGGTGATATAGGGTCTCTTTCATTCCTGCTCTTAGTATTGTCTCTATGTTATGCTTGACTAAAGAGAATCAAAACAGATCTGGGTTATTTGTACAGCCTGAGGCTGAAGAGCTGTCAAACTACCTCAAGACAATAACCCAAAGGAACACCAAACCTGAGCTTTGTCAGCACCTATACTGGCCAACAACCAAGACAAAAGACACCATCAATGCATATTAAGAGAGGCAGGGTAAGGCCATCAAATCACTGGATTCCCTGGGGCCTATACAAATGTACAATACAAATCAGTAACAAAAAACGGGCTAATGAGAGAATGTAGTGAAGATGGCAGAGGCAGTACCAAGGTTCCTTCTCAGAGGGCCTCTTTAACATACACAAGTTTTCAAAGATATTTTTCAAAGTTTTAAGTACCATATCTACTTAAAAGATATATCTAATTTTCACTTCCCAGAAAGAGTTTCTTCCCCTAAGGGATCACTACACATGGATGAGAATCTGCTATGTATTGTGGCAGATACAAAACAGGAACACAGGCCAGGCGCGGTGGCTCACGCCTGTTATCCCAGCTACTCAGGAGGCTGAGGTACAACAAGCACTTCAACCCAGAAGGCAGAGGTGGAGGTTGCAGTGAGTCGAGATCACACCACTGCACTCCAGCCTGGGTGACGGAGTGAGACTCTGTCTCAAAAAAAACAAAATGGAACAACAGCAGCAACAAACCAGGATCAAAGAAATCCTCCTCCTTAAGAGGTGCACCCTAGCTCCCTAATCCTTGGATCTGGGCGGCTCTTGTGATTTCTTATGACCAAAAGTGTGGTGGAAGTCGTGTGATACACATAGCCTCTAAGGCTAGCTCTCAAGAGTCCTGCGGCTTCCACCTTTCCCCTCTTGAGATGTCGCCCTGAGACCACCATGCCCTGAAGAAGGCAGGATGAAAGGCCAGGAAAGAAAAGCCCTGCCAGCACCTGGCCAACCTGCCAGCTGAATGCAGCCATGAGCATGGGCCCAGACTCAGGAGAAACCAACTGCTACGATAAGGCCAATTTTGGGGGGGTGTTTTGTAGACAGTGATAGAAACTGATTTGTGTGCCATCTAGGGCCAAGACGTAAAGTCTAACCAATCTTACAATAAAGGGAAAAGGGGGGAAAAATTAGGGGTATGAAAAATAAAGTGAGAAACACGTAACACTGCTAATGTTCCAGTTACATACAGCAGGTTTACTTTAAATTTTAAAAATGTGATATCCATTTCAAGATCTAGGATAGACTCATTATTAAGGATCCAAATAATCACGTGTGGCTTTTGGAATCATAAGCAATTTGTGTATGTATACCAGTGCATTATTTCCCTGGGAAGACTATGTTTCCCAGCAGATTCTCAGCGGGATCAGGGGTCCAGAGCATTTGCACACACATGTGGGGCCTCCAAATGCCCCGAGAACAGGGCCCTGGTCAGAACAGCGCACCTGAGGACCCTTCGGAGTAGCATTCAGCAATTTTCTAAAATAAGCCACCTTTTTAATGCAACCATGAAAAGTGATGAGGGTTTTACAATATTATGTAAAAAGGCAGGAAACAGTTATTCACAACTATAATTACAGTTGCATAAAAACACATACACAGAGGCTAGAAAAGAATATCCAACTAGAAATTGTTTTTATATTGGCCGGATGGATCATTTCTACACACTTGCCACCCCATTTTCAAAGTTTCTTAAAGCTGTTACAGGAGAAGGGCAATGCGAAGACTCGAATATCAACTTCACATTTGAATATCATATTTTCAAACCAGAACATCAGCCTCTCCTGGTCACCAGCTCCCCACCGGGCCCCAGGCCCACCTTGACTATGGGATCCTGAACCATGTGTTTGTTATGCCCAAGAGCTAACCGACACTTGGCAATCACTGAGGCAGGGCAGGTTGCCTAACAAGGTGTTTACTCAGTTCCGCTTTCTTGCACCAGAGCCCCATGCTTTTTCCGGTTGTATCATTTTGTTGACACTAAATCTGTCCCTATCTTTCCCAAGAAAGTGAAACAGCAAGTCTTCACACTAGAACACAACCTATGGCATGAGTGGAGACACAGCCAAGAATTTGGTTTTGACTTTTCTCTAATGAGCAGCTATCATCACATAGACCTTAAATGATTTAACAAGACTTTCAGAGACTATGAAACAATTTGATTACAAACCAGAGGATTAAAAAGAGCAAGATATAATGTTTGTTTAACATGAATTCTGAAAGCAAATATAGGACAGTAGGCTCAAACACACCAAGTTCAGATTCAGCTACTTCCACCTCAAGGTCATACTTAAGGGATACTCCAAACCCCAACATGGCACAATTCATTTAAATCATTACATTCAAATACAATACTTGAATTTCCAATGCTGAACACAAGCTGACAAAGATGAGATAGAGATTGGAACAGATACTTTATTTGCTTTATATACGGCGTTCAAATAGTTTTTGGAAGTGAGAAAATCATTTTAGCAGTGGCTGACAATTTACCCTGCCCTAAAACACAAAGGATACTATACGTAACAATGCTTCTAAAATACTGTAAGAACTGCTGGTTTAAAACCTACAGCTGTAGATTATGAGTGCCACCAGAGCTGCATCACAAGTCCTGATGCTTAAGATAAAATGTTATTTTAACTTAAAGGTAAATGATATTACAACTAATGATCCATGCCAGGTTTACAGTTAAGAAATATGTTACTTGAACAGACAATTCTCAGAGCTTAGGGATCAATTCCCAGTCACTGGAGGAAAACAGCAAGAGCTGCTATATCCTAAAGGTGGTGATGGTGGTTGGTTTGTTTTTTAACAGAGTCTCGCTCTGTGGCCCAGGCTGGAGTGCACTGGCGCCATCTCCACTCACCACAACCTCCGCCTCCTGGATTCAAGTGATTCTCCTGCCTCAGCCTTTCAAGTAGCTAGGATTATGGTATGCACCACCCTGCCCAGCTAAATTTTTGTATTTTTAGTAGAAAGAGGGTTTCACCATGTTGGCCAGGCTGGTCTCGAACTCCTGACCTCAGGTGATCCACCTGCCTCGGCCTCCCAAAGTGCTGGGATTACAGGTGTGAGCCACCGTGCCCCGCCAATGGTGGGTTTTAACGGGGCATGGACGGCAATTAAAATTAAGTTACTTTTCATTCATCACATTGGAAGCATTCCCGTAATCACTACCTAACTCTAGATACACAATGCAAAGGAGCAACTGAAACCTAGTGGCAACGAAGCATATACTCTATGTGCAATTCATATGTTTGCAAACTTTTGTGAATTTGCAAAACCTTCGGAAGAATTCTAAGATGAATCTCTGCCTCAGCTGCCTGTTGCCAACATCATCCATCTATCACATGAAAGAAAAGATGCCGAGTGGAAAACTGACAGAAAACAGAATAATCTGACAGAAAACAGAAAGACAACCATCTCCCCAGAAGAAAGCAAACTTTCCAGAAATGAAGAAATGAAGAATGGCCTAAAATGATGCCTGACGGGCAAGGCTTGCACTGTTTTCTCCCTCAGAATGAGAAGAGAGTTTGGAAAAAGCTGACACCTTAACTGCCAACTCACTAAGGTTTCTCTGGGCGAGCTTCACGCAGTGCAGAACCAACGGCAATCTGCCCAAACTGCTTCCAGGAAAGCCCAGCCGCACTGTGTCACCATACCTGAGCCAGCTCCTTAACGCGCTTCTCCAGGGGTGCTGGCAGGCCTTCGGGGAGAGAAGAGGGCTGCCTGAATTCCTGGTCCAATCCCACCCCAAGGGAATCACTTCCATCATCCATATCACGGAAGGGGCTTCCTTCTGGAGACTCACTGAGCAGATGCTCCAAGTCCAAATCCGTCAGCGAGTCCATGGCAGTGGCCGCCTGGAGGAAGTCGTTGTCAGAAGTGGAGCCAAAGAGTGAGAGCAAGGGGTCAGAGGCACCCTCCAGTTCTCGCAGGCCCTGAGCTTCCGCTGATGGGACCGCAACAGGCTTATGCTCCTCCTCCCTTTTTTTCTGAGCCTCTTTCTCCTTCTGAAATTTCTTTAGCATCTCTTTAACGCTTAACGCCCCAGAATATTTCTTCTTCTTCTTCTCCTTACTGGCATTGAGGGCTGTGAAGCTGCAAGCAAGAGGGAAACTGGTCACTCAGACTACAGGACACTGCCAAAGGGAACTCCAGAGGCCTTCACCCCTGCTCCCAGGGCCATGGTCTCCAGGAGAACCTGTCACAGTCCACCCTGTCATTCCTCCTCCCTCCTCTTGGCATATGGAGCTCGTTCTTGCTGAGACCAAAGCTTGAGAGTTAATACAGGTTAGCAACACAGTGTCACATATGCTAAATTTCCGACGGGTTTTTAGAAACCACTGCCAGGCTGAAATAAAAGGTTGCAAAAAGGGGCAGGGAGAGCAAGAAAAGTATTTACAGGGAGAAAGCAGGAGCAGCAGAGAACAGCAGCAACTTGAAGAGCAGCTGGGGTGAGACCAAGTGAGGAGAAGGAAGCAGGACCACAGACGACAAGGGAAAACAGCAGAGACAGAAGGAGAACTGGGGCAGAGAGGAGCGTCCCGGAGAACGAGAAACATCAGCAGTCACACAGTGACAAGAATAGCTGCCAACACTGACAGTGGAACTATCTGACACACAGAGAGGTGAGCGTGTATGCCCAGAATGGCACCGCGGGAGGCGTGCAGGAGGACAGGAAGGCTAGGCCCTGCTGCCTCTTCCGAAGCTGTGGGGAGGAGGTGAGTCAGCTCCCAGTCGTCCTGCCCTAACAGTTCAGGCTTTATCCTAGCAAAGAAGCTGCTGCCTCTCACCCGGCTTTGGAAAACTTGGACTTTTTCGATTTCTTCTCCTTGTCATAAGTGTCATCTTTTTTCTTCTTCTTTATCTTCTCACCACCTTCCTTCAACTTCCGCTTCTGAGAATTAAAGACAAGGCACAGTTACACGGCTCCCTAACTCAGGGAGCAAGTGCACTACACGGCACTGGCCTTGCTCCGCCCAGGGCACATCCTGAGACCTGTCTCATTTCCTTCATGAACAAAAGCTCTCAGATTGGTCCCTGGACCACAAACCCACAGCATTCCCACCGACGGTGTCTCCTGGAAACACCCAGGGCTGAGACAAAAGTGACCATTCTGGAGCCTGAAACCTTTCTAGTTTGAAAGTTACAAGTGGGCCCTACCTCTTGTTTTAAACACATAGGCAGTGGTAGACAGGTTTTTAAACACACTGATCCTAAGGCTGACTGGTTTTCAGTGGGGTGGCAGCCCTGGGAACTGAAGTCCTCTACACGTCCACAGAAGAGGGTCAGCAAGAGTGGTACACATCCCTCACTCCACACCCTTCCCACCCTTAGGCCACCTCCAGAAACGATCCCTGCTGAGCCTGCTGGGATGTTATGTGAGGTGGACACGATGACCAAGTGCCGCACAGAGCCCCCACAGGCACGTGTCCTCATCAGGGCACATGTGTATGAGGTGAACCATCGACCTGGCACGGCTCTGCCTTTCCACCGTCCTCCTGAGCCGGCCAAGCACCACGTATTCTGACGAGTCACCTACTCATCTGATAGGGTCACATCAAAAAGCATTTCTAAAATCCAAAAGCAAGCACATTCTAACCTTTGGAGACTTTTTCTTCTTTTCTTTAATGAAGTCATCCTCAGACTCTGATGCTTGTCTAAACTGCAGGGTTCCCGAGTTAATGTAAAATCCTCCATACTTCGTAGTCAAAGAAGCAGGAACAAGCTCATCATACTGAAAGGGTGAAACAAACTGTCAGCTCCAAGTTCTGCTTCTGTAGTCCAAAGGTGCAAAGCAGGTCTAGAGAGAGATGTGAGTATGTTCCTCTGACACTTCCAAGAGCATGCTAAAACATCCTTCTGGTCAACATTTTCTGAAGAGGGAACTAAGGCCCGGATCAAGAATGTCACTTTGTCTCTCATCAGCGCTGCTACTGCCTCATGCTGGGAAGAGGGCATGGCCGCTGTGACCCCACCCCCAGCTTCCTGGCCAGTATGAGGAGGAGCTATGGCACAGTGGGTCTGACACGGCATTTTCAGTAACTACTTACCGCCTCAGAGTTATCGATGAAGGAATCGGATTCATCATAACCATACCCCATATCGATCAAGTCCTGTATTCGGTCTTTTCTACGTTTCTTTCCACCCTAAAATGTAAAAGCAACAGATTACATGCTTTTTGATAAATACACAGAATTAACTGTGGCCTTGAACTTCATCAGCTATGACTCAAAGAGGAAAAGCACTAACTAGAAAGGTCACTCTCTCACATACACAAACCCCAAAATCTCCTTTCCTGAAAACCTTTTAACACAGGGCAGATTTGTATCTGTATAAAATGTCCTAGGACAGAAAAATGAACTAAATGGTTTCTTATGCTTCGTACCAAAACATTTCTTCTAAGACGATCACAGGCCCTTCTCGGTTATTTGTCCAGTTAGCTCCTCACTCTAGCTCTGCCATGCCCGTTTTCTGTACCTTAATGCATTAGGTTTAATAACTGCTTCTGTTCTCTCCAAGCTTAATGCTTATGTCCACATCAGTGTTTATTACATGATAATCCACTAAAGGAATACAGAAATGTATGGAAACCTCTCCCACCCAATGAGGTTGTTTTGTTGCTCAAGAGAGAAATCTTACGTATTTTTCTTCAAATTTCCGGGCAAGGGCCTCCACTTTATGCCTTTCCTTTTCTTCGTCATTGAAAGGATCTGACAGATCTTTCTTCTGTAAAGAGATTGTTCCATAAAAAATAAGTCACAAAATAGTCCCATGTTCTTATTCGTAGAAACTCCACTGACTACTCAATACCTATATAAAAACAATGTTTTTCAGAAAAAGGCAAGGTATAAAACATGCTACTATCTCATCAATGTTTATCTTAATTAAGAAAGTAAAATTTCCATTCACGCAGGTTAATAAAACTTGACTGAATGCCTACAATTATCCACCACAGCAGGAGGGGCTACAGGGCTCAAAGACAGCAAAGGGCCTTTAGAAGGAGATGCTCAATCGCTACACAACCACGTTCAATACAGCGGACTTCCCTCGTAACTCTAAAATTTTCTTCATGCATTTAAAAACATTCTAAGAAAGAGTCCATTGACTTCCAAAAGAGTCAATGGCTCAAAAATGTGAAAATCCCACTGAACGTGGTACAAGTTCTTGAGAGCCGTTCTGCCACACTGTTTAGAAAGGTCTGAAATTGCACTTCTCTCGGTGCTACCAAAGTTAAACTCAGGCTTCCAAGGCTTATTTCCATTTTATAAGCTTATTCTTTTCTCATCAAGCAAATTTTCCAGAGATAAGCCTTAAGGTTCTTGAGCAAGGAATCTAAAAAAAATTTTTTTTTTTGTTTTGAGATATAGTCTCACTCTGTCACTCAAGCTGCAGTGCAGTGGCACAATCATGACTCACTGTAGCCTCAACCTCCCCAGGCTCGGGTAATCCTCCTGCCTCAGCCTCTTGCATAGCTGGGACCACAGGCATGCAACACTAGGCCTAGCTCATTTTTTCTTTAAGTCTTTTATAGAGAGAGGGTTTCATCATGTTGCCGAGGCTGGTCTCAAGCTCTTGGGCTCAAATGATCTGCCCATCTCAGCCTCTCAAAGTGCTGAGATTACAGGTGACAGCCACCACACCCAGCCAGAAGCCAGGAACCTTAACAAGACTCCTGTACCAAAAATGTTTAAGACTTCAAGGTAGGCCGGGCGCGGTGGCTCAAGCCTGTAATCCCAGCACTTTGGGAGGCCGAGATGCGCAGATCACGAGGTCAGGAGATCGAGACCATCCTGGCTAACACGGTGAAACCCCGTCGCTACTAAAAAATACAAAAAACTAGCCGAGTGAGTTGGCGGGCGCCTGTAGTCCCAGCTACTCGGGAGGCTGAGGCAGGAGAACGGCGTAAACCTGGGAGGCGGAGCTTGCAATGAGCTGAGATCCGGCCACTGCACTCCAGCCCGGGCGACACAGCGAGACTCCGTCTCAAAAAAAAAAAAAAGACTTCAAGGTAGACAGAAAACATTAAAGATTGTATGCCTGTTTCAAACAAACTTTCTTATCTCACCCTTCCATCTCTGCCTACTGAAATACTACCTGCAAAGGATCAGTTAAATGATTTGTGGTGTACACATACAATGGGATATTATAGAGCATACATCTAATGAACATACCACAAATGGGGAGTCTTTCAAACACACTTATCTGGATCTTCTAATTTTTCTAGGATGATCACATATAACTTGAGTGGTTATGTAACAGTAAGAAATCCCACCAACCTTGAGGAGCACTGGATTCCATGTATACTACTCAATGCCTTGCCAACAGCAGTCTTCCAATAACTACTATTTCCTGACTGTATGATGGAAGGTCCAGCTCTGTCCAAATACTAATCAGGATATAAGCTCTCTTCTTTCCAAGACCTCCAGGGCCTGTGTTGTACCAGACTTAAACAATGACCGTATTGTAATTTCTGTTACCTGTGGTGGTACCATTCTCCTAAACCATCTACACGTTTGTTTTGAGTGTGGTACAGTGTTTTCTCCACCTTTCTACAGTCCTCTGAATCTAGCACAGTGCCTTCATACTATTAAGAAATATACACTAAAAGAATGCTGCACGAATGTGTCCGATTTCATTGTACTTTTAACACTGCAGAGTAGACCCACGGCGACTTAGGAGTTCCCTGAACCCGAAGTCCAGGACTGAATCCTCTGAATTGGATCCAAAGTTCTCTGTGTATCCTCCATGCATTTGTCTGCAATGGAGAAGGGCATTTGGAGCCCCCAAAAACGTGCAATCAGAGCACTGGAGTTCTCATTTCAGTTGACCTACTGATTTGGTTTCAACCCACAAATAAACACATTAACCAACCCCTGCTACTGTCTCTTCCTCTAAACGAAAAAGATACCATTTTACTGAAACAGGAATTATAAAGGGATGTGAAATTACTTTTTCTCATCCTGCCCAGTGGCCCTCATCCAACAGGCTGACCCTTGGTACAGACTCATTGGCCCCGATTCTGGCAATCAGGCAATCAGACCTCAATCAAGGAAACATTTTTTTTTTGGTTTGGTTTTTTTTGGTGGGGGAAGATGGAGTCTCACCATCACCCAGGCTGGAGTACAGTGGCGCGATTTCAGCTCGTTGCAAAACCCGCCTCCTGGGTTCAAGTGATTCTCACGCCTCAGCCTCCCCAGAGCTGGGATTACAGGTGCGTCCCACCACTCCCGGCTTTTTTTTTTTTTTTTTTGGAGACAGAGTCTCGCTCTGTCACCCAGACTGGAGTGCAGTGGCATGATCTCGGCTCACTAAAACCTCCAGCCCCTGGGTTCAAACAATTCTCCTGCCTCAGCCTCCCAAGTAGCTGGCATTACATGCGTGCACTACCACATCCGGCTAATTTTTGTATTTTTAGTAGAGATGGGGCTTCACCATGTTGGCCAGGCTAGTCTCGAACTCCTGACCTCAAGTGATCAGACCGCCTTAGCCTCCCAAAGTGTTGGGATGCTGCGCCAGGCCTTCTAGCCATGTTTTTTTTTTTTTTTTTTTTTAAGACAGGGTCTTGCTTTCACCCAGTGCAGTAGTGTGATCACGGCTCACTGCAACCTTGACCTCTCAGGCTCAAGCAATCCTCCCACCTCAGCCACCTCAGCTTTCTGAGTAGCTGGAACTTCAGGCATGCGCCATCATGCCCAGCTAATTTCTACATTATTTTGCAGAGATGGAGTTTCACTGTGTTGCCCAGGCTAGTCTTGAACTCCTGTGGTCAAGTGATCCTCATGTCTCTGACTCCCAAAGTGCTGGGATTACAGGTGTGAGCCACTATGCCAGGCCAAGAAAATACATTTTTTAATCTCAGGAAAAAAAGGTTAATCCTTCTAACCAAAAATACCCTCCAAACAGCACACCTGTGAATAAGACCGACTGATCACTTGGCACTGAGGCATAATGCTAGAAACTTCACAACATAGGGCCGGGCGCAGTGGCTCAAGCCTGTAAACCCAGCACTTTGGGAGGCCAAGACGGGCGGATCACAAGGTCAGGAGATTGAGACCATCCTGGCTAACATGGTGAAACCCCGTCTCTACTAAAAAATACAAAAAACTAGCCGGGCAAGGTGGCGGGCGCCTGTAGTCCCAGCTACTCGGGAGGCTGAGGCAGGAGAATGGCGTAAACCCGGGAGGTGGAGCTTGTGGTGAGCTGAGATCTGGCCACTGCACTCCAGCCTGGGCGGCAGAGCGAGACTCCGTCTCAAAAAAAAAAAAAAAGACACTTCACAACACGATCTCATTCCACGCTCAGACAGCTGTGAGCCAATTATCAGCCTCATCCCCATTTCACCAAGAGCCACTCTAGAGACTAGAATGCTGCCAGTGTGGGGCCTACTTACCTTTTCCTCAGAGCCTAGCATAGTGCAAAGGTAGACACAGGTGCTTAAAAATGCTTTTCACCTAGGCAGTACTCAAATAGCATATGATTCTATCTACATACAATACAAAAACACAGCCGGGTGCCGTGGCTCACGCCTGTAATCCCAACACTTTGAGAGGCAAAGGTGGGTAGATCACTTGAGGTCAGGAGTTCTCAAGACCAGCCTGGCCACCAACATGGTGAAACCCCGTCTCTGCTAAAAATACAAAAAAAAAAAAAAATTAGCCAGATGTGATGGCTGGCACCTGTAATCCCAGCTACTTGGGAGGCTAAGACAGGAGAACCACTTGAACTTGGGAGGCAAAAGTTGCAGTGAGCCAAGATTGCACCACCGCACTGCAGCCTGGGTGACAGGGTAAGACTTGGTCTCAAAAAAGAGAAAAAAAAAAAAAAAAGAGAGAGGCCAGACCCTTGGCTCATGCCTGTAATCCCGGCACTTTGGGAGGCCAAGGTGGGTGGATTTTCACAAGGTCAGGAGATCGAGACCATCCTGGCTAACACGTTGAAACGCCGTCTCTACTAAACACACAAAAAAATTAGCCGGGCATGGTGGTGGATGCCTGCTGTCCCAGCTACTCGGGAGGCTGAGGCAGGAGAATGGTGTGAACACAGGCGGCAGAGGTTGCAGTGAGCCAAGATCACGCCACTGCACTCCAGCCTGGGCGACAGAGCGAGACTCCGCCTCAAAAAACAAACAAACAAACAAAAAAACCTCCACAAATCTAAGCTGATCTAAGCTGTTAGAAATCAGGGCAGTGGTTGCCCATTAGTATTGGGATAGTCTTCTGGCAGGGCAGAAGGAGGGTTTCTGGGGTCATGATAAATATATGTTGTGACCTACATGCAGATTACATGGGTGCAGTGAGTTCATGAAAATCCATCAAGTTGTGGCTAGGTGCAGTGGCTCATGTTCGTAATCTCAGCACTTTGGGAGGCCAAGGCAGGCAGATCACTTCAGAACAGCAGTTTGAGACCAGCCTGGCCAACACAGTGAAATGCCATCTCCACCAAAAATACAGAAATTAGCTGGGTATGGTGGCGTGCACCTGTAATCCCAGCTACTCAGGAGGTTGAGGCAGAAGAATCACTTGAACCCAGGAGGTGGAGGTTACAGTGAGCCGAGATCGCGCCACTGCACTCCAGCCTGGGCGACAGGGCAAGACTCAGTCAAAAAAACAAGAAAAAAACAACAAAAAAAAGCAGTCTACGTGTTTTCTTGTCTGCCCCTATACTAGGTAGACAGCAAGACTCTCTTGGAAGAGAAAAATGTCCAGCATGAAATTCTAACACTGGAACTGTCAGGGACTGGTTTCATTTACACATAACGTTTACAACCTTGACAGAGAAAAATGCACTGTTTTTAAAACTTATGTTAATTAGTTATAATTCAAATTGGCCTCTCCCTTTGCGCACAGAGGTAAGAGAAGCAAACCTTGTGCTTGCCTTGAGTAAGTGACAGGATCTTTGAGCAGCCAAAACCTCAGTAAATCTTGCTTCCCCACTATGGACGCCCCACATGCACGCACTGACCCCTGTGCATTAAACCTGCAGCGCCTCTGGGAACAAAGGGGTGTACCTTGTCTCCAGGCTGAAGGCCTTTTACCTTCCCTCGGATATTCTTCACCAGCTCTGGGTAGAAGAACTCTGGGCAGCGTTTGTGATCTGGTTCAAAGAGGGTGAGTGTAATCCGAACAGCTGCTGCGGCCGGCTCACAGTCCTGATGCTGTTCTGCTCCCCCAGCCTCCTCCTTCCGGGACTTCTTCAAAAATGCAGGATTCAGGGAACCTGGGAGAGAGGTGAACTGGACCCTGTGGGGCTCCGACATGGCTACCAACAAGTCTTAGCGGGTGTCACTGCATGGCTTCTGTTAACATTGAAAAGAAGGGCCAGGTCAAACGAAGATGATAAAATAGTTTACCTGTCTAATTAAAGAGATTTAAGTTTAAGAGAATTTCGTTGTCAAGAAAACTCCACTGTTATACTTTGTCATTTATTGCTTTTTCCTGCTTAAATACTCATCCTAAAATTTTTTCATAATCATTCAGAGACAGTCACTGCTTAGCACACTTCTTTTTTCTATGTATCTATATCCTAGATCCTCGACCTAAAAGAACGCATGCTAACAGAGCCTTAGACCTCCACATTGTAAAGACTACTAAAATATTAATTGTTTTCCACTTAATTTGTCTAACACTTATTTTTTCTGGCTGAGAATAACCTTTAAGGACTCTTTATTTTCATCACCAGCAGTTTCCTATCATTGGGAGCCAATCTTCACAGGGACAAAGCTTTTACCAGCTAAACAAAAGATACTGCCTACCCCAGGATAGTAAAGAACCAGTGACTCAGGAGGGTGTGGCTAGGCTCACTTCCTAACAAAGTTACACACTCCTGCCCTGTGCACCACTCTCACACCCAAATACTGGCCTTGGCAAAATAAATTATCACATGCCAAAGACCTTCAAAATCACTAGGGAATGGTCAAAATAGATTTTGAATACAGAATTCCAAATGTTCACAGAATATGAATACACTAATACATGCCATACATGTTTTCTGCTTACTTCATATATAATTTTGTGTCCTGCTTTTTAAAAGAGTTCATATTCTAGTGTGAACTTTCTACCATACCAATAGAGATATTTATTGCCGCCTTGTTTATACAAGAAAAATGATGGAAGCAACCAAAATGACAATCAAATGACAATCAATCAGGGAATGGTTGAATAAACTGCGACTTTCTTACTGACTTGTAAGAGCTCTTGATACTATACATAATTACATATTATAGATACACAACACCTGTCATATCTCTTATAACTGCTTTTTCTTGTTTTGTTATTTGTTGTTTAATGTTGATTAGAGTGAGGTATGATGAAATAAATGTTAACTTTTTTTTTTCTGAGATAGGGTCCCACTGTTATATCCAAGCTGGAGAGCAGTGGCCCCATCATAGCCACAACCTCCCAGGCTCAAGCAAACCTCTCATCACTTCAACCTCTGGAGTAGCTGGGACTACAGGTATACACCACCACGGCTGGCTAATTTTTTCTGTTTTTTGTAGAGATGCTGACCCACTATGTTGCCCAGGCTGGTCTTAAGTTCACAACCTCAAGCAACTCTCCTTCCAAGGAAATGATAACTTCGTATGCAGTCAAAACTAGGCTCTTTTCCTTTGAGACTCCTCCCATTTCCTGTATGCCTAGAATGCTCATCTCCAACCAGATCTTACAGAAGAACTTGTGTATATAGGTTTGTTTTTCGAGACAAAGTCTCACTCTGTTGCCCAGACTGGAATAAAGTGACTCAATCTCAGCTCACTGCAACTCTACCCCCCAGGCTAAAGCGATCCTCCTACCTCAGCCTCCCTAGGAGCTGGAACTATAGGCATGCTAATTTTTGTATTTTTTGTTTTGTCATGTTGTCCAGACTGGTTTTGAACTCCTGGGCTCAGGCGATCCTCCTGCCTTGGCCTCCCAAAGTGATGGGATCACGGGTGTGAGCCACTGAGCCCAGCCTTCATGGTCATTTATAGATATTTTTTCACATTTACTTCATTAACCCCAGATGAATTTGCTATGCTATAAAGTATGAGGATAGGCTGTAACTTGGTTTCTTCCAGTATCAATCACTAAACAATCCTTCCTTCCCGTGCTGATTTGGCATATATTGCAAAGCAACATCGCAGGTATCTAAGGCCTGTTTCTGAAGTCCATCTGTATCTTAATATGGTATTAGAGATTCTTTAACCAGTATTGCACTGTTTTGAAAAGTTTTATGATAGATTTTAATATTGCATAAGCTCATGTTTATTATCCTCCTTTATAAATAATACTTTGCCATTCCAGCCTATGTATTATTTTGGCAGGTTTCCAAAAAACTCACTGTATTTTGGTTGTAAATGAATCACAAACCTGAGTTAATTCAGGAAAATTAGCATATATCCATATACATGTAAACGTATTTGTATATATCCAATACTCATTTGTCAAATTATGATCATAAAATTGCAACATAACATGAGATAAGGGAACAAAATATCTGCAAATGAAGAGTTAAAATAATTCTAATCAGGCAGCAAAACGATTAGCAGTAAAACAGGTTGGTGGTGCAAAAGACCATCTCCCAACGTGTACTAAGATGTTAAAGGAGATTTCCCTAAAAGAAACCTCCAAGGCCCTCAGGATATCTGTGATGCACTGGGGTGTGGAAATAAATCCCAGCTGAAGGTTTACAGATTCCCCCACCGACAGAACCGGAACTGTCTCACTATAAGAAGGGAATCAGCAGGTTAACCAATGGGATGTAGGAAGGTCATCCTGGAAGTGGCAACCAGGTCCTACTCTCCTTGTCCAGGCTAGTAAACACATAACCTTATCTCAGTCCAAGTCTGAGAGACTGCAGCTTCAATCCTAGATGGCAAAACTGCTCCTTTCAGTTGCTTAAGTCACTCTCCAACTCCAAGAAGGTAAAAAATAGGACTACAGGATAAAGTGAGTCAAACCTGTAATCTATTAACACTTACATTTTGCGTTGTTTTATAATCACTATAATGTTCTGCTGTTACTAAGCCACTTGAAACATGTAAGAGAATCCGATACCTTAAACAATGGTATGTTCGATTTACAACCATAATTCAAAATGCTTAAGAAAACATAATTAAGTTCAAACATGTGTGAATGTTTAAAAAAACTGACTTACATTGACGTGTTTATTAGACTTACAAGAGTTGCCTAAGTCCTTGGAAAGATTTCAGTTTAGTTTTTTTTTTTTTTTTTTTTGAGACAGCTGCCTCACTCCTGTTGCCCAGGCTGGAGTGCAGTGGCACCATGAGAGCTCACTGCAGCCTCAACTTCCCGGCCCCAGGTGATTCTCCTATCCCAGTCTCCCAAGTAGCTGGGACTACAGGCACTCACCACCGCGCCAGGCTTTTTTTTTTTTTTTTTTTTTTTCTATCTTAAGTAGAGACAGGGTTTTGTCATGTTGCCCAGGTTGGTCTCAATTGCCTGGACACAAGCAATTTGTCAACCTTGGCCTCCCAAAGATTTTACTACTAAGTTCATCTCTTTAGAAGTTTGAAGTATTTGAATCAGAAATACAAAGCTTTAAGTGCAGTTTAAAACATTTAAGATAATTTAATTAACTTCGTGATTTAATTAACTTTGTAAAAAGAGTTGGGAATTTAATCTGTTAAACTGGTGCCTGAATTGAACCTTTGTCAAAGATCAAGTTTTTTTTTAAATAAATGTTCTTATATTTGTAAATAAAACAAGATTTGTGAGTAATACTTAAAAGGCTTAAAAATAGCCAAGTTTTTAAATACTCAACTTTAGCCCAACACAGTGGCTCACGCCTGTAATCTCAACACTTTGGGAAGTCAAGGTGGGAGGACTGCTTGAGCCCAGGAGTTCAAGACCAGCCTAGGCAACACAGTGAGACCATCTCTACAAGAAATACAAAAACCAGCTGGGTGTGGTGGCGTGCACACATGATCCCAGCTCCTCAGGAGGCTAAGGTGGGAAGATCCCTCCAGCCAGGGAGATCAAGGCTGAAGCGTGCGCTGATTGTGCCACTGTACTCAACCCTGGGTAACAGTAAGACTGTCTCAAATAGTAGTAATTATTAATAAATATTCAACTTTAATGAGTTGAACACTATTTTAAGTGCAGAATTATACACATAGAACCACCCCTCTCAAGGCTAGGTGCAGTGGCTCACTTCCCGAAATTCCAGCACTTTGGGAGGCTAAGGCAGGATGATCGCTGGAGCCTAGGAGTTTAAGACCAGCCAGGGCAACATGGTGAGACTTCTTCTCTACAAAAATTTTTTTAAAGATTAGCCAGGTAGGCCAGGTGCAGTGGCTCATACCTGTAATCCCAGCACTTTGGGAGGCCGAGGCGGGCGGATCACAAGGTCAGGAAATTGAGACTATCCTGGCTAACACAGTGAAACCCCGTCTCTACTAAAAATACAAAAAACTTAGCTAGGCATGGTGGCGGGCGCCTGTAGTCCCAGCTACTCGGGAGGCTGAGGCAGGAGAATGGCGTGAACCCGGAAGGCAGAGGTTGCAGTGAGCCGAGATTGCACCACTGCACTCCAGCCTGGGCGAAAGAGCAAGACTCCGTCTCAAAAAAAAAAAAAAAAAAACTTTGCCAGGTATAGTGGCACACCCCTGTAGTCTCAGCTACTAAGAAGGCTGAGGTGGCAGGATGGCTTGAGCCTGGGAAGGTCGAGGCTGCAGTAAGCTGTGATCCTGCCACTGCACTCCAGCCTGAGCGACAAGAGTGAAACTCCGTCTCAAAAAAAAACAAAAAACAAAGATCCCCCTTTAAAAACCTCGGTGTTACTGAGAAAATACTAGCCTTCCTTGTCCGTTGATTATTCTCAGGAATTTTATGTTTTTTCTTACCGTGCATATATATCCTTTTAAACATTATATTTTCAAACTGGTTATTGATGAAACAGAAAAACTAAATTGTGTATTCCAACTTATAATGAGTACCCTTCCTGAATTCTTATTTTAATGGCTTTTTTTTTTCCCCCAAAAGAGGCAGACCTATCATCCATGGAAATAAGAATTCTGTCTTCCCTTTTCCAAAAATTGCATTTCTTATTTTTGTTTCCTGTCTTATTGCACTGGCTAGAACTTTCAGGATATTAGGCAATACATTCATATTATCTAATAGTGGCAGAAATGTACCACGTTTCTGACGTTAACGGGAATGCCTCTAGGTTTTGGTGCAATGTTGATTAAAGATTTTTTTTTTTCGTGGGGGAAAAGTCTCGCTCTGTCGCCAGGCTGGAGTGCAGTGACATAATCTGAGCTCACTGCGACCTCCGCTTCCCGGCTTAAGCGATTCTCCTGTCTCAGCCTTCCGAGTAGCTGGGACTACAGACATGTACCACCACGCCCGGCTAATTTTGTATTTTTAGTAGAGACGGGATTGACCGTGTTGGCCAGGCTGGTCTCTGAACTGCTGATCTCAGGTGGTCCGCCCGCCTCGTCCTCCCAAAACGCTGGTATTACAGGCTTATGCCACCATGCCCAGCCAAGATTCATATTTTTAATTAAGTTATTAAAACATCCTTCAATTCCTCACAAAGTAAGAATTTTTAAACAGGAACATGTTATTTTTATCAAATTATTCCCTAGTATCTCAAATACGCTTTCAAAATCATTTTGTCTTAAAAATACATACACAGTAAAATGACAGTTCATGAAGTTAATTCTTGGTACTTCAGGGAAACTGATCTCCCAAAAAAAATCAGGCTGCGGGACGACCCAGTACGCTAAACACCGACTTGCAACCGAAACCTCTAACCACCAAAATGCCTTGGGGAAACGCGTGGGGACCCGCCACCTTTTCCAGCAGGCTGGAACTCAACAAGAGCCCGACACCAAGTCTAAGTCATTCCTTGACACTGTGGAGTCTGTGATCAGGTCTGGGATCTTTTGCAAAACTGTGTTTCTACCTGGTCTGCTGAAGTTTGGGCCGGCGCTGCGCTCAACCGCAGCTAACACTTCCCACTTCATGGTTCAGTTTTCAAGTGTCCAAACTACGCCCGGCATCTGTCTTCCTGTTGTCACAACTTTTTCAGAAGTGCCAAACTACGGCAAGGCTAACGGGAGAGCCCGGACCCGACAAAGACACGCACCTTTGTCCCCAGAGCCGACGCGGGCCGCAGACGTCCCCCCGCGGCGGTCCTCATGCCGGTCCCCGGGCGGCGGCGCAGCTAGCGGTCGGCTCCCGAGCCGTGGCTCCCTGCGGGCGGGCGGCCCGCGCCTCGGCCCATGACCGGGTCCCCGCGCCCAGGGGAGCCTGGTGTGCCGCGCCGCGCGCCGGCCCAGGAGGAAGCGAAGAAATGCCAACTCGACGTCCGTACAGCCACTCTGAGGACACCAAGGGGTCGGGGGAGCAGCCTCCGGGCGCCCCGGGAGAACTTGCGGCGCGGGACCACGCGCTCAGACGGCGCCTCCGAAAGCGGCCGTCGGGAGGAGCGCTCCAAAGAACACGGGCGGCAGGAGCAGACGGGCGCGGACACCAGGGCCTCCCGGTCTGCGGCCAAGAGGAGTAGCCGGGCGCCGGAGCCCAGACCCGGCGGAAGCTGAGTTCCAGGCCGCGCTGAGCTCCGTCACGGGAGCTCACGGGCGCAGCGACGGGGCCGACCAGCGCCTCGGGCTCGGGAATGGCCCCGGGGCCCGCGCAGGACCAACGGCCGCAACGGAAGCGCCGAGAGGGGAGGAGCGCGGAGTCCAAGGCCCGGGGGCGGGGCAGGCCGCGAGGCCGGCTCCCTCTCGCGCTCAGCCGGTCGCACCGTCGCCGCCGCCGCCGCCGCCTCAGACCGCGGACGCTTCGTTGTCACGAGCCGGAGGGAGGGGGAAAGAGCCGGGAGTCTCTGCGCTCCGGCGCGCGGAGACCGCGGCGCTCGCGTCACGTGCCGCTCGGCCAGCCAATGATCCCCGACAGGCGCGGTGACGTCGGAGCAGCGGCGTGGCCGATGACAGCCGGCCCCCATCACGTGGTCGAACCCACTCCAATGGGCGGCGCCGAGGCGACCTGCTTGTTCCCGGCGGCCCGTGCGTCGGCGGTGGTTGGGTGGTAAGATGGCGGCTGTGAGTCTGCGGCTCGGCGACTTGGTGTGGTGAGTCCGGGCGGCCGGGCCAACCGAGACGCGCCGGGGAGCTGCCCGCCAGGGTGCGGGGTTCGCTGCCGGCCCCGGAGCTGTCTTTCTGTGCGCTCCAGGTCGCGGAGAGAGGGGAAGAGAAGGTGCCGGCGCTTCCGAGCGGCGCCGGGCGGAAGGGGCAGTCCAGTCCCGGGGGACCGAGGCCGAGGGTGGCCACGGCGGGCAGCGGCTTTGATCCCCGAGGCCGCCCGGGAGGGTTCTGCACTCGGGGCCCAGATACTGGCGGCCCCTGAGAAAGGACCCGCCAGTGCCGCGAGGCTTCCTTGGACGACTTGTTCCCGGGGTCTTGCTGGGGCTTCCCAGAAAGCAGAAGCGCCGGGGACCGAACCTGCGAGTCCATCTCGCCGGTGCCATTCGGTTAAAGCCCAGGTTGCGATGCAGCCGACCTGTGCGGGCGGCTCAGCCGGGATTGTCTAAACCGGACTTCTGGCGTTGCCCCGCGAAGAAACGGCGGGGTAGTTCTTTACAACCAATGGCTTGGCAGTGACCAGTGCAGGCTTGGGTGCACTGCTTCTCTGTCCCAGACAACCGCCCGAACCAAGGCTGATTGTCGCCGCCTCCCTCGAGCTGCATAGCTTGTTTCTCCACCCAGAGGAAGGCTTCCATTAGCATTTGTCAAAGCCAGGCAGGTCTCCTGTTGAATTAAACCAGACTTAGGGAGGGAAAGTCTGTGTTTACAGAGGAAGTTGTCCTCCCACCCCCGTCATTAAGAAGCTCCAGACAAGTGACTTTTGACAGTTGTGTTGTTTTGTATTCCTTGTCAACAGAAGAATGGTTACACGTTGTGCACATAAGTATACAATTTTGCATTTTGCTTCTGAGGGTCTTGGGCCCAGCTGTGGAAGCTTTTGTTCCGCCACTTGAGGATGCCAGCAGAGATTTAGGAAAATAAATTGCGTACTGAGTGGGTTGAAGGAGATAGGCTGACTTTTCCAGGTCGAGTGTTAACTCTGTGTTTTTTCTCTAGGGGGAAACTCGGCCGGTATCCTCCTTGGCCAGGAAAGGTGAGTGTGTTGCTACTAAAGGAAGATATCTGAAGTTGGGTTTGAGGAGGTGGAGAATGTAAGATGCATTCCTCTCAGTTTCTAGTATTGAGTTAAACTGGGCCCATTCAGATGGCACTTAGAATTTTTTTTCTCCTAGTATCAGTTATTTTTTTTAAAGGCAATGCAGTATATTCCAGATCATTAAATCTGCTCTAAACGCTTATTTCTTGATTTAGAGAAGGTTTATGAAGTTTCTTTTTTAACCCCGGAAATAATTCTAATCTGAATTTAGCTTTATGCTTAAATGTAACAAAAGGAGAAGAAAATATAAATTATCCAGGAAGAGAAATCTAAATGTAGGTTAGTGAAAAGCCAAAGTATTTTTGTCCCAACTAAGTTTAAATCTTCTTTCCATGTTACCATATGTGCTACTCCAGTGCCTCTTTGCAGAAGTTGGCATTCCAGATTTTGCATGAGGTGATCCATCATTGCTTTCCAAATGTGTTTTTATATTCTTGCTTGGAGCCCAGGAAGTGTCTTTAGATGGTCTCTTTGCAATATGGTGTTTTCTGTGCCTCAGTTGTCCTTTGTTTTCACTATGTCCTGTCTCAACTCTTCCTGCACAGGAAGTATTTCAAAGAGGGTCCTCTGCTTTTTTTCAGTAATGATGGGGTCACATTGGGGCGGGGCAGGTTGGTGGGGGGCAGGAGATGTTGTTGATCTTAGTTTTAACTGCTTGTAAAACAGGGCCTCTACAGTGAAAGGGATATTGTGTCTGCTGAGCACTGTGCTACATGTTAAATATTGGGAACTTGTAGAATATCTACACATTTCCACAAATCTCTAGAAAAATGGGAGATTTAGACAAGTACTAGGCCTTGGGTTCTGTTTTGTATATAAATATATTTATTTGTAAGTCATTTTAATTTACTTTTTTCTTCCCAACATAGAGCTGTGTAGAGCAATGTGGAGCCACTAGACAGTGGGCTGCGCGTTGCCAGCCAACCTTTTTCCCCCTTTTATCCTCCAGATTGTTAATCCACCAAAGGACTTGAAGAAACCTCGTGGAAAGAAATGCTTCTTTGTGAAATTTTTTGGAACAGAAGATCAGTGAGTAGTATTCACCAGGAGTCTCCCTTTACCTTTCTTTCTGTGTTACCTGGAGTCTGAGCTGCTTTGAAAATATTCTAAGGATCCTTAGTTCAGTCTTCTTATAATGTATAATACTGGCATCTCATTCTGGCTTCATACCTAAATAAAGGTGCAATTTCTTGCAGAAATTGCCCTAGACAACTGTCCTAGGCCTATAACTAAGTCAGGCAAGAGCTAGGTTCATTTACCTTCTAAATGTAATAATCACATCGAAGTAGTTTCTCACATGTTTCTTTACCCAACTCCAAAGGCAGTTCCTTTTTGTTTGTTTTTGAGACAGGGACTTACTCTGTCACCCAACCTGGAGTGCAGAGGCACAGTCTCAGCTCAGCACAACCTCTGCCTCCCCAACTCAAGCAGTCCTCTCACCTCAGCCTCCCGAATAGCTGGGACCACAAGTGTGCACCACCATGCCCAGCTGATTTTTTGTAGAGGGGGTTTTACCGTGTTGCCCAGGATGATGTGGAACTCCTGGACTCAAGCAATCCACCTGCCTTGGCCTCCCAAAGTGCTGGATTATAGGCATGAACCACCACCCCCAGCTGGCAGTTATTTTTATAAAAGCCATGTTCAGTTCTCTTTTAATGCTATATATCATTGTGGTTCATGCATGAGGTATACAATGAAAACTAAAATTGTATTTACCTTAATGAAAGTAATTGTTCAATCCTGTTCTCATTTGTAAAACTAAGTGATTTGTTCTGACATTATTATAGTAGGTCTTTTTGCCGGATCTGTCCTAAGTTGGGGAAACCAGGACCATTAATCTGAGACTCTTTGACCATATAGCATGTTGCAGTGAGAGGAAGAACGTGTATTAACTTGAGTTACTAGTGATTTGTTTAGCTTTCTCATCACTATGTCAAGTTGCTTACCTGGGTCAAGCTAGATGGTTTGACCTTTTTTTTTGAGATGGAGTTTAACTCTGTCACCCAGGCTGGAGTGGAATGGCGTGATCTCAGCTCACTGCAACCTCCACCTCTCGGGTTCAAGCAATTCTCGTGCCTAAGCCTCCCGAGTAGCTGGGACTACAGGCGCACACCACCACGCCTGGCTAATTTTTTTGTATTTTTAGTAGAGACAGTGTTTCACCACATTGGCCAGGCTGGTCTCAAACTCCTGCCTGACCTCAAGTCATCTGCCCCCCCGACCCCCGGCCTCCCAAAGTTCTGGGATTACAGGCGAGAGCCACCATGCCCAGCCGATTTGATTTCTTTAAGTAGTTGTATTTCTGTTATTCTTACAGGAAAATACAGTATTAGACTTAAAGAAAAGTCTCTGGCTTCTCTGGTAAATTTAATTCTGATGGTTAAAGTATTTCTTCTTAGAAAGCAACATATTATAAACAGTATTCTTCACTCATCCAGGAGTTTATATATCAGAGTGCTCTTCCTGGTTTCATATTTACAGATGTAGCCAGCCCCAGTTCTCTATCACAAGCCAGCTTAGCAGCCTGTGGTGGCAGTATTTCAAGGAGATCGCTGGCCTGAAGCTGTGGAGCCAGAGCTTCTGGAAGAGGGAATGTTCTTATAATTCCATGGATTTAAAAAAGAAGATTTGGCCGGGCATGGTGCCTCAGGCCTGTAATCCCAGTACTTTGGGAGGCTAAGGTGGGTGGATCACTGGAGATCATGAGTTCGAGACCATCCTGGCCAACATAGCAAAACCCCTTTTCTACAGAGAAGACAAAAATTAGCTAGGAGTGGTGGTGTGTGCCTGTAATCCCAGCTACTTGGGAGGCTGAGGCTCGAGAATCACTTGAACCCAGGAAGCAGAGATGGATCGGGACACTGCACTCCAGCATGGGTGACAGAGCGAGACTCCGTCTCAAAAAAAAAAAAAAAAAAAGATTATGTGCAGAATGAATGATGGCAGATAATTATTTATTCTAGGCTGGGCACAGTGGCTCATGCCTGTAATCCCAGCACTTTGGGAGGCCAAGACAGGAGGATTGCTAGAGCCCAGGAGCTGGAGACCAGCCTGGGCAACATAGCAAGACCTTGTCTCTGCTTTAAAAAAAAAAAAATGTTTTTTTTTCTTTTTTAATAGCCAGGCATGGTGGCACACTAGTGTAGTCCCAGGTATGCAGAAGGCTAAGGCAGGAGGATTGCTTGAGCCCAGGAGGTCAAAACTGCAGTGAGCCATGATCACAACATTGCACTCCAGTCTGGGTGACAGAGCTAGACCCTGTCTCAAAAAGCAAAAGAATTCTAGAAGAGGGAGAGATCAGTGGAGAGCCATGAGATCCAAGAAGACTGACTGAAGAGATGGGATTTGAATCCAGCTCTGGAAGATACGTAGAATCCGGATGGACGAGGACTGTAGGGGCATTTCAGGCAGTGGAGATGCTGTGAACAATTGGCATTCAGCTGGGTGTTATGGAAAGGGAGAGGCTCCCTGCCTGAGGTAAGTTGTGCTTAGGAATAACAGAGGCAGTATGGTTGGCTCAAACTTCATTAGCTAAACAAATAATTACACAAGTCTGAAACAAAAATGGGAACTCAGTCTCATTACAGGGAGCCTAGCCTGAAAGCTATTATTTCCTTATTTTTTTGTTTGTTTGTTGTTTTTGGTTTTTGTTTTTTTTGAGACAGGCTGGAGTGCAGTAGCACAGACATGGCTCACTGCATCCTTGACTTCCCAGGCTAAGGCAATCCTCCCGCCTCAGCAGTCCGAGTAGCTGGGACCACCGGTGTGCACCACTATGCCCTGCTACATTTTTTACTTTTTTTTTTTTTTTTTTTTTTTTTTTTTTTTTTGGAGAGACAGGTTCTCACCGTCTTTCCCAGGCTGGTCTCAAACTCCTGGGCTCAAGTGATCCTCCCACTGTGGCCTCCCAAAGTACTGGGATTACGGGCGTGAGCTACAGCGCCGAGCCCCGATGTGTGTGTGTGTGTGTGTGTATATATATATATAATTTTTTTTAATGCTAAAAGTCTAGATTAATAAGCTGTGATCCTTGTTTATAACAAGTGCTAGAAATAGGACACAGAAAATTGGAGTTAATTTCAGAGCTTAACCAGGCAAACAGGTGAAGCCAGTGGTGATGTGCTTGCTGAAGACAAAAATAGCCTTATAGTGGTGGTGGTGATGATATAATTTCTAACTGACTAAGGTTCTTTGAATGGTTGTAAACAAGTGGGATACAAAGCAACTGCTAAATGCAATATTTTTAACCTTTTAAACTCCTTGGATAGAGTTAGACATTTTAAAAAACTATAAAAATGAAGTCACTGTGGTGGTACTAGTGTTATCTTTTTTGGGTAGACAGTGAACTTAGAGAAAGGAAATGAAGGGGAAAGATGTACAGTACTTCTCTAAAGGAGGAACACTTCCTTAGTGATCAGTGCTGGGGTGGGTTAATGTGTTTTTCTATTAAGGTAAGATCTCCAGATTGGCTGCTGACAGCAGATTACTTTGGGGGAAAGAGCTCTGGATTGGTTACCGGCCTAATGTGCATTCAGGTACCAGTTCCACCTTGCTCCCTGATCTGGGCAAGCTATTTCACCTTTCTGAGCTTCTGTGTCCTCCACGTAAGGGGATGATACCCCCTACCTCATGGTTAGGAAGGAAAAGTAGTATCACTGGTGTAGAATGTGGCTTGCCATACAGCAGGTATTAGCAGACATTGGGCCAGGATGCCTTTAAGTATGGAAAACAGGCCGGGCGCGGTGGCTCAAGCCTGTAATCCCAGCACTTTGGGAGGCCGAGGCGGGTGGATCACGAGGTCAGGAGATCGAGACTATCCTGGCTAACATGGTGAAACCCCGTCTCTACTAAAAATACAAAAAACTAGCCGGGCGTGGTGGCGGGCGCCTGTAGTCTCAGCTACTTGGGAGGCTGAGGCGGGAGAATGGCGTGAACCCGGGAGGCGGAGCTTGCAGTGAGCCGAGATCACGCCACTGCACTCCAGCCTGGGAGACACAGCGAGACTCCGTCTCAAAAAAAAAAAAAAAAAAAAGTATGGAAAACAGAGAGATGGAGACTCTCACTATGAGACAGAGAGAGAGAGAGAGAGCGTGTGTGTGTGTTTGAAAAGAAAGGAATATGAGAGTTGGAAGTTCCTAAAGGATGTCAGCCAGGTATGCTCTTTTTACCAAAAAGGCTTTGAGTACAAAATCATGCATGATTCCACCTTGATGTGAAACTGTACTGTGCCTCATCAGGAATACTATGTGTACTTCAGATCATGCTTCCAAAGGGATCTATTAGAACTGGCCAAGATCCCGAAAAGGGAACTGAGTCAGACAAAAGACCAGGACCCTTAAATGTGGAGAAGCAAAGACTGAAGGAAGCACAGGATCAGGATGTAGGAAACAGCCAATGGCCTGGAGGATTTTGGCGATGGGCACTGCAAGTAGATTGTGGCGTGACTGCGTTAGGACCAGTGTGAGGAGCACTGGATGAAATGGGCGTTTAAGAGGTGGTGTAGACAGGTATTGCAAGGGGATTTTTTAGGGATGAGAACTTGTGAAGACAAAGTCATAAGTGGCTCCTGTAGAAGCTGGACTGCGCCTCACCCCAGAGGTGAACCCCAGAGGCAGAGCTTGCAGTAAGCCAAGATCACGCTACTGCACTGCAGCCTGGGCAACAGAGTGAGACTCCGTCTGAAAAAAAAAAGAGGCCGGGCGCAGCGGCTCACGCCTGTAATCCCAGCACTTTGGGAGGCTGAAGTGGGCAGATCAGGAGGTCAGGAGATCGAGACCATCCTGGCTAACGCTGTGAAACCCCGTCTCTACTAAAAATACAAAAAAAAATTAGCCGGGTGTGGTGGCGGGCGCCTGTAGTCCCAGCTACTTGGGAGGCTGAGGCAGGAGAATGGCGTGAACCCGGGAGGCGGAGCTTGCAGTGAGCTGAGATTGTGCCACTGCACTCCAGCCTGGGCGACAGAGCGAGACTCCGTCTCAAAAAAAAGAAAGAAGGAAAAGTTTCATCAGTGGCTATAAATGATAGTGGAATGGAGGGAGTGTTCATTTAAATTACAAGTGCTCAGAAGCCACCAGAAACCAACCATTTCAACAGATTGTGGACAAACCATGGAGAGGCTGCAAGTACCTACCCGCGAGTTTCCATGGCAGTCTTCACCTCCAGTCCTCACAGCAGCCCTTTCAGGAAGTGCACAGGGTCATCTTTCTGGTTTTATTTTTTCACAGATGAGGAAACTGAAAGACCTGTGGTACTTTTTCCATCAAGCCACATCTAAAGTGGACAGGTCTCACTGGATGTGAGGTGTCTGAGTCAGTACTGAAAGTAGCTGTTTTGGAAGAATTTGTGGTTAATAATTAACATAGCAGCTTGGAAGCATCCCTTTTTCCTTTCACCTGCACCTGATTTGTGTGTGTTTTTTTCTGGTGCTTTTACTTCTGAAGAACTTAACCTGGAACACCTCAGTAATCTTCAGCCCCTTTTGTCTTGGGAGTCTGTTGTCCCATCTCAAGAGGCTCCAAAAAAGTCACCTGGTTGGTCCTACATTGGGAACTTGTGTGGTCCTCAGCTTCTGACCAGAAGCTCCTAGGATTTTTTTTAAAAAAATCATGCATAGAAATTGTTTACTAAGTATTCACCAAATGCAAATGGAGAACCCACACCTTCTGGCCCCATCTTTGTTGTCACTTGTATTTTTATTCTTATTTTTATTTTTATTTTTTTGAGACAGAGTCTCGCTCTGTCGCCAGGCTGGAATGCAGTGGCACGATCTCTGCTCACTGCAACCTCCGCCTCCTGGGTTCAAGCGATTCTTCTGCCTCAGCATCCCGAGTAGCTGGGATTACAGGCGCACGCCACCACACCTAGTTAATTTTTGTATTTTTAGTAGACACAGGGTTTCACCGTGTTGGCCAGGATGGTCTTGATCTCTTGACCTCGGCCTCCCAAAGTGCTGGAATTACAGGTGTGAGCTACCATGCCCGGCTTGTTCTCACCTTTAGAAAACTCCATGCTTGTGTGTATGTGTGTGTGTGTGTGTGTGTTCTTTTTCTCTGTCTGTCTCCCTCCGTCCCCCGTCTTCTCCCCGCCCTTTCTCCTTTTCTCTTTCTTTTAGCTTCAAGGCTTCAGCCCATGTCACCTGTCTGTGCAAAGGCTGAAACAAATGTAAGGGGGTTCAAGATTAGTCATAAGCTGACATCTTTAATATACGGTATCTACATGTATGGTTTTCTTTTTTTTTTTTTTTTTTTAATCAAGTATTGCTTTGTCACCCGTGCTGGAGTGCAGTGGCAAGATCTCCACTCGCTACAACCTACACCTCCTGGGTTCAAGCAATTCCTGCTTCAGCCTCCTGAGTAGCTGGGATTACAGACGTGCTACCACACCTAGCGAACTTTTGTGTTTTCTAGTAGAGATGGGATTTCGCCATGTTGGCTAGGCTGGTCTTGAACTCCTGGCCTCAAGTGATCCACCTGCCTTGGTCTCCCAAAGTGTTGGGATTACAGGTGTGGGCCGCCGCACCTGGCCCTACATGTATGATTTTCATTTAAGAGGAAAGCAAATCGGAAATGTGGAAGTTTTTGAAAATACCAGATTTTAATTCATTTTGATTGGAATAATCTGAGAGTGGCTTAGTGGCAGTTCTGTATTCATAGATGAAGAGACTTTTTATAGGAAGTGTGTCAGGTCACCAGGGTAAATTGGCTGTGTTACAGGTGCAGTTATGCCAGCAGCCAGGCAGGTGCAACCCACCAGAGCAAACCTACAAACCAGGAAGTCATGGAGGAAACCCTCCGGGCAGTCGGAATAGCCTGTGTTCTATGGCAGAGGCCTTTTGTATTGATTCGGTTTTTTCAAGATAATATGTGTTCACCATTCAAAAAAAAAAAAAACAAAAACCTGTCAACACTGAAACAGTTGCATTCATCCCCATCCCACAGACACCCAGTTAGACCAGTTTCTGATGTTGTGTCCCTCCAGAGATATCAGTGCATGGTCAGTCCGTTTTCCTTATCTTTGCACGAATGGTGGCATATAACATGCATTGCTTTTTATCTTGATCATCTCCACGTAGCCAGATATCTTATGAGACATTCCCTTTCCTTCTCTGTAATGACCTTGGCTGTTTTCAGGCAATTACTACCACGATCTACCTGCCTCTGCCTCCCAAAGTGCTGGGATTACAGGTGTTAGCCACTGTGCCCAGCCAAGCTGGTTTCTTATGGCTGTTTTCTGATGTAACAGGATGCTTCTCCAGCAATAAGTTGATTCCTTAAATAGATTAACATTTCTTGGATTTACCATCCTATTCATACTGTCAGTTCATTTAGCCATTTTAATGTTTTGAAGATGGTTGTAAAGAGGAAAATTTCAGTATCTCAAACGCTTTAAAGTGAGTGGAATTTTGACCGTACAGTTCCTTCTAGCAGAAATCAGTAAACCTTGTAAGATGCTTCAACAAAAAATGGGGTTGATTTCTTGGCACTTCACAGACATCTTCACCTTTCCATTCTCTCAGAATCAGGTTCTTGTGAGGCTGGGGAGTGGAAGTCGGGGATGGAGGTAGCAGGATGGCATGAATGGGATTAGCGAGTCTTGGAGTCTGTTGTCCCATCTCAAGGGGCTCCATAAAAATCACTTTGTTGGTCCTATATTGGGAACTTGTATGGTTCTCAGCTTCTGAACAGAAGCTCCTAGGAGGAAGAGGCTAGTCACAACTCCTTAAGCTTTATCCCTGATACTGGTTGTGTCATCTCAGACCCACGGGTTAGTATGGTAGCTTCACTGGCTTTTGGGGCTGGGTCTGACTTTGTGTCTGATTGCTCTGGCCTGTCATTAGCATCCCCATAAGGAGAGGGAAGGGAGTGAGTTCAGGGATATACTTGCCAGAAAATCTGAGGTCAAAATCTCCTTCCACTTATCCTCCTGGCAGATTGGACTCATTGGCACTCTCATGTTGAATTTCAAACTTTAAGATGAGTTGGGCCGGGCGCGGTGGCTCAAGCCTGTAATCCCAGCACTTTGGGAGGCCGAGACGGGCGGATCACGAGGTCAGGAGATCGAGACCATCCTGGCTAACACGGTGAAACCCCGTCTCTACTAAAAACATACAAAAAACTAGCCGGGCGAGGTGGCAGGCGCCTGTACTCCCAGCTACTCGGGAGGCTGAGGCAGGAGAATGGCGTGAACCCAGGAGGCAGAGCTTGCAGTGAGCTGAGATCCGGCCACTGAACTCCAGCCTGGGCGACAGAGCGAGACTCCGTCTCAAAAAAAAAAAAAAAAAAAAAAAAAAAGATGAGTTGGTCACTAGAAAGTAATTTGCTGGCTCACGCCTGTAATCCCAGCACTTTGGGAGGCCAAGGCGGGCGGATCACTGGAGGCCAGAAGTTCAAGACCAGCCTGGCCAACACAGGGAAACCCCGTCTCTACTAGAAATATAAAGATTAGCTGGGTGTGGTGGTACATACCTGTAGTCTCAGCAACTCGGAAAATTGAGGCAGGAGAGTTGCTTGAACCTGGGAGGCAGAGATTACAGTGAGCTAAGATCGTGCCACTGCACTCCATCCTGGGTGACAAAGCAAGACTCTGTCTCCCCTCCAAAAAAAAAAAAAGGCCAGGCGCGGTGGCTCACTCCTGGAATCCCAGCACTTTGGGAAGCTGAGGCGGGCAGATCACCTGAGGTCAGGAGTTCGCGACCAGCCTGACCAACATGGAGAAGCCCTGTCTCTACTAAAAATATAAAATTAGCCAGCCGTGGTGGTGCGTGCCTTGTAATCCCAGCACTTGGGAGGCTGAGGCAGGAGAATCGCTTGAACTCGGGAGGCAAGGTTGCAGTGAGCCGAGATTGCGCCATTGCACTCTAGCCTGGGCAACAAGAGTGAAACTCCGTCTCAAAAAAAAAAAAAAAAAAAAAAGGAAGGAATTTGCCTAACTCCTCTAGTTGGAGCTGTGCCAGGGAGACCAGCTTCTGTATCTCCATTCATCATCTCAGTTAGCCATGTTGGCATGCCTGATAGTGGTTCACTGCCTGTCATGTGCAGGCCGATGATCCCAGGGCTGTGTTTTTGCACAGACCCCATCATCACAACTACCAGCACCACACTCAAAGTCCAGGTAGCTGGTGGAGGGTTAGTAACATTATTTTTATGTGCAAAGGTTAACACTGACGCTGTTAGTGAATATTCTCTAGCTTTCTATAAAGAAAACAACCTGAAGCTCATGAGATAGGTCGGTTTCTGTATCCTTAACCTGACCCACTTTTTCTGAAGGTTATGCTGTGAAAGCTGTGAGTATCACAGGCTAAAACATGTAAATTAACTGATACTTTGTCAAGCCTATAAAATTATTTTGTGCTTGGATTCTATAAGCTGCATGTCATTGAGGGAAACGTAGAAAGCCAACTGCAGCAAATTTGTTCAGGTTAGTGTGACAGGCCAGGTACCCCAGAATTGACAGCTGACTACTTTCCTATCAAATCCTGTTAATTTCAACCACCAACATTGATGGTTGAAATTAAAAATTAAGTATCAAAGATGTGTGTTCTTCTACTTTTAATCTCAATAATCTTGTTCTGTTTCTTTTTTTTGAGACATCATAAAACAGCATGCCATCTCGTTTTTAAATGCCTCCTTTTGTAACTGCTGCCCTTATTCCAAACCATGTGTTCTGTGTTTTGTGTGGTTTAGTAGCCATGGTTACCATCATTTATGAACAAATATAGGCTCAGTGGCTGTGAATATCCATAAGAGCCACAAATTTTAGAAGATGTTGCATTTCTTCAGCTCTGTAACATCCCTGATTCTCTGTCGATCAACAGATCATAAATCTGGTTCCGATTGTTGACAAGCAGCAAGCATTTTCCTGCATAGTAATGCTGCTGTCGTCTATCACATTTCCAGGTACCCTGATTCCCAGGGATCCGTGTGTGGCCATTTGTGCTGCCTGGTGAGAATGGGAAACGGTCTCCAGATTTCTTTCTGCCCTGAGCAAGTGGCAGGGTATATGTGGTTGGGCATTGGAAGCTGATAGACAACTGTGGAAATAAGTAATGTGCAACACAGTGCTTTCTCTGGAGGAATTTAATTTGTGGTTGCTGCAGTGGTGGTGGTGGTGGTTCTGCTTGACTTGTTTCAAGAAAATATACTTTAGGCATGAGACTCTGAGATGGTTGATAGCATGTTTTGAAAAAAATGGTGAGGCCTGTTGCAAAGTCCAGTTAAACCAAATGGATATTTAAACTGTGCCATAGTGAGGTTGTTGATACTTCATGGCATATGCAATATGGATCATACCCTTTCTGTTTTTGTTTTCTGCTAGTGCCTGGATCAAAGTGGAACAGCTAAAGCCATATCATGCTCATAAAGAGGAAATGATAAAAATTAACAAGGGTAAACGATTCCAGCAAGCGGTAGATGCCGTGGAAGAGTTCCTCAGGAGAGCCAAAGGGAAAGACCAGGTGAGAGACAACAATGTTCACTTTCTACCAACGCCAGACTGGTGATTTTTTGCATAGCAACTAACAGATTAAATGTCACCCAAGCCCAAACCTTTGTTCTTCTGAAATGCCACTGGAGAAAGCTACTTCAGTTCTAAGGTGTCAGCATTTTGCTTATCAGCTTGAAACTCCATGCGGCTAACCTTTCTGGAGTAGGTTGTTGCTTTTAGGAAAATTGCTTGGACCCAGGAGAAATATCTAGCATTTGAGTCTAGCACAGGCCATTTCTTCCTTTCATAGCACACAGATTAGGAGCGTAGCCTTTGAAATATATATACTGCCTGCATTTAAGTCCCATCTCCTAGTTTTGGGACCTAGGGAAAATGACTTTTAATCTGCTTCTCCCAATGTCTGGGGATGACAGCAGAATCTATTCTAGGGTCACTGTGAGGAGACCACACAGAGTGCCTGTAGCAGCACGTGGCACCTGTAAATGGTGGTGGCGATGGCGACAGCAGCTGTGGTGGTAGTTATCATTATTATTATTAAACTTTCAGACGTCATCCCACAATTCTGCTGATGACAAGAATCGACGTAATTCCAGTGAGGAGAGAAGTAGGCCAA
Organism: Macaca mulatta; assembly: GCF_049350105.2. Lineage (NCBI taxonomy): Eukaryota > Metazoa > Chordata > Mammalia > Primates > Cercopithecidae > Macaca > Macaca mulatta. Next base: position 6,098,441 of record NC_133425.1, on the reverse strand, counting down.
ACTCAGGTGATGAGAAGCGCAAACTTAGCCTGTCTGAAGGGAAGGTGAAGAAGAACATGGGAGAAGGAAAGAAGAGGGTGTCTTCAGGCTCTTCAGAGAGAGGCTCCAAATCCCCTCTGAAAAGAGCCCAAGAGCAAAGTCCCCGGAAGCGGGGTCGGCCCCCAAAGGATGAGAAGGTTTGTTTCCTCTCTGCAGCTTCCGGGATTAGTGATGTCCTTTTAGTAGAAGGGCGAGTTAAGCTCTACAGTGTGCCTCCGCTCACGGAGTGGGAGCAGAATTCTGTGCTCAAGAATCCTGCAGGGCAGGTGCGGTGGCTCATGCCTTATCCCAGCAACTCAGGAGGCTGAGGCAGGAAGATGGCTTGAGACTTGGAGCTCAAGGCTGCATTGAGCCGATTGCACCACTGCACTCTAGCTTGGGTGATAGATTAAGACCCTGACTCTTATTTTAAAAAATAAAAAAGAATCCCATATTCCAGTGAGAGACACGGCCTGGATGCAGGTGTGAAATAGGAGCGTGACGTAGGAGAGCAGTCCACTTGAGCCGGTGCACAAGGGCTGGTCCTGGGAAGGGCTTAGCAAGAAAGAAGGGAAGGCATTCCAGAGGTGGAGGGCGCAGCCCGTGTGAGGCTCAGTGCTGACGGAGATACTCTCGAACAGGGAGAGGATAGTAAGGAGAGCAGAGAAAAAGGAAGTTTGTCCCTAGATCTTGGAGGGCCTGAAGATCTACTGAAGCAGCATGGTACTAAAGCGTCTTGGAGTCAGTGGGGGCCTGTGAAGGTGATTGAGCCGGTGGCAGTGTGTGCTTCCCGTGTGTGCTCCAGTAGTCACAGAGTCCAGAGGGGAGAGTCTCAGAGCCAATTAGAAGGCTAAGGCTAGGTGTGCATTCATAAGGGGGTAATTGCAAATGTTGCAAGCAAATAGGTGAGAGGCACTTTAGAGGAAGAGTTCTTAAGATTCTGTAACTGGGTATATAGAGGATGAATGAGAAAAAGGAAAAGAGGATTTCCAGCTTCATTCCTGGGAAACTGATGATCACTTTCTTAGAGGAGTTGGGATATAGAGGTGGCTTGTGGAGAAAGAGTACCAGTTTGGAATGGCAAGAATTTGAGGCAAGGCCTAGACAGCCTGGGAGCTTGGTGTGACCTCAGGACTAGAAATGTAGATTCGGGAGGTGAATTTGTAAAAGGGTATTTGAGTCCAGGCAGTGGGATGGGGTTGGCTCAGGAAGAGAGGGAGAAGAGGGAAGGGCGGAAGCCTGCATTGCAACAAGAATGCCGTGCTCGGGGCAGGAAGGAGTGGGAGGAGCTAGCAAGATGAGATAAAGCAGCCAGGGTGCATCTCTTGCCTTCTTGCTGACGAGATTTGGGGCCAGTGTTAGAAGGCCACAGAGAAGAATTTCAAAGTGAACGGGCCTGTGTCAGGAATGCGGCAGGATTGCCAACAGCAGGAAAAAGAAGCCAGATGGCTGGCAGAAACAGTTGGGTGATAAGGCCATGATGAAACACTAGACTTTGGATCAAGGCTCAAAAATTCAGACACCAGTGAGCCCAGGCAGGTAATGGAAGCAACTGTAGCTGACTGGACCTAAGAAGCAGTGGCACGGGTGCCAGGCACCCCAGCTGACCTGCCTTGGTGCTCAGAGCAGCAGGGCTGGCCATGGTCAGGGAGTCTGGAGAGGTCATGCTCCTTCCACAGGGTTCCAGCCAGCTTCTGCCAGGTTGTCTGTTTTTTCAAGAGAAACTGGAAAGGCCAGGTGTGGTATCTCACACCTGCAATCATAGCACTTTGGGAGGCTGAGGCAGGAAGATCACATGAGCCCAGGAGTTCGAGACCAGGCTGAGCAACATAGTAAGACCCTTTCCCTACAACAAATAAATAAATAAATAGATAAAATTGGCCAGGTGTGGTGGCTTATGCCTGTAATCCCAGCATTTTTTTTTTTTTTTTTTTGAGACAGAGTCTCGCTCTGTGGCCCGGGCTGGAGTGCAGTGGCCGGATCTCAGCTCACTGCAAGCTCCGCCTCCCGGGTTCACGCCATTCTCCTGCCTCAGCCTCCCGAGCAGATGGGACTACAGGCGCCCACCACCTCGCCCGGCTAGTTTTTTGTATTTTTTAGTAGAGACGGGGTTTCACCGTGTTAGCCAGGATGGTCTCGATCTCCTGACCTCGCGATCTGCCCGTCTCGGCCTCCCAAAGTGCTGGGATTACAGGCTTGAGCCACCGCGCCCGGCCAATCCCAGCATTTTGGGAGGCTGAGGTGAGCGGATTGCTTGAGTTTAGGAGTTCAAGACGAGCTCTACAAAAACTAAAAAGTTGGCCAGGCATGGCAGCTCACACCTGTAATCCTAGCACTTTGGGAGGCCAAGGCAGGAGGATCCCCTAAGCCCAGGAGTTCTAGACCAGCCTGGGCAACATAGGGAGACGCCATCTCTATTTTAAAATATTTTTTTGCTAGGCGTGGTGGCTCATGCCTGTAATCCCAACACTTCGGGAGGCCGAGGTGGACAAATCACCTCAGGTCGGGATTTCGAGACCAGCCTGACCAACATGGAGAAACCCCGTCTCTACTAAAAATACAAAAATTAGCCGGGCATGGTGGCACATGCCTGTAATCCCAGCTACTCGGGAAGCTGAGGCAGGAGAATCGCTTGACCCTGGGAGGCAGAGGTTGCAGGGAGCCGAGATCGCGCCATTGCACTCTAGCCTGGGCGACAGAGCGAGACTCCGTCTCGGGAAAAAAAAAAATTAGTATAAATGAATTAAAAATTAGCTGGAGTTGGTGGTGTGTGCCTGTAGTGCCCCCTATTCAGAAAGCTGAGGTGGGAAGATCACTTGAACCCAGGAGGTGGAGGTTACAGTGAGCCAAGATTATGCCACTGCACTTTAGTCTTGGTGACACAGCGAGTCTCAAAAAAAGACACACCTGTCTCAAAAAAACAACAAAAAAAGAAAGAAACAAAAAGTACTAACTGGGCATAGTGGTACACACCTGTAGTCCCAGATACTTGGGAAGCTGGGGTGGGAGGATCACTTGAGCCCAGGAGGTCAAGGCTGTAGTAACCTACACTTGCACCACTGCGCTCCAGCCTGAGCAACAGTGTGAGACCCTATCTCAAAAAAAAAGAAAAGCTGGAAATACAGGTTTTTATGTGAAATATCCCAATTTTAAATGTGCTTAGTTAAAAAATATGTCTTGGGTCCACAGAAACATATCTGTGGGCTGCCAGTGTGAGGCCTCTGGTGAGAGACAGCCCTTCTCACTGTTAGATGGCCTAAGGCTAAGTGAGTGGTGAGAGCAAGAGCGGTGGTGCTGTCCCTGGATACCGTGACCCCAAGGTTTGGAAAAACTGCCAGCTGCAGTGCAGAGAGAACTTTATAGGGAGCATGATCTAAATTGATCCACAAAAAATGTAATGTGACTTTTGAATTTATTTCCTGGAATCCAAAAGGAATCTGGGCTGTCAGATTTTACACTATTTCCCAAATTGATATTGTCTGGAATGTGAAGCCTCGCATCTCACCAGCGCCTGTGCCACCCTGGACAGAAACACCTTCTCATTGGATAAAGGGAAGTACAAAGGAGAGGTTATGACAAGGGCCCGGAGTTTGAATCACATGTATAGGAACTTAGCAAAACATCTTTGCCTCAATTTCCTCATCTGATCATTAGGAATTATAACAGTATGTGCCTCATAGGTTCACCGTGTGAGTTAAATGACTGACGTGGACACAGCACTTAGAACAGTACCCGTGTACAAGGCATTTGATCAGTTCTTTAGGTTTGTTTCACCGACAATAGCCAGTTGTGCAGTGAGAACCCCAGAGGCCACTGCCCAGGCTTCCAAGGACTCGTCTCACAAGCTCCCAGTAAACAGCAGACTGCCCTTGAGTCTGAATTATTAATTTGGGGAGTAGTGTAGCATACCTTGGAGATACTGCAGGTTCGATTCCAGATCATTGCAGGTCACACAAACATCTTGGTTTCCTAGTGCATGTAAAAGTTAGATTTATACTGAAGTCTATTAAGTGGCACAATAGCAATATGTCTTTTAAAAATGTACATACCTTGGCTGGGCGCAGTGGCTCACGCCTATAATCCCAGCACTTTGGGAGGCCAAGGCGGGCGGATCACTAGGTCAGGAGATTGAGACCATCCTGGCTAACATGGTAAAACCCTGTCTCTACTAAAAATACAAAAAATTAGCCAGGTGTGGTGGCAGTCGCCTGTAGTCCCAGCTACCTGGGAGGCTGAGGCAGGAGAATGGCGTTGAACCCAGGAGGCGGAGCTTGCAGTGAGCGGAGATCGCGCCACTGCACTCCAGCTTGGGCGACAGAGCGAGACTCCATCTCAAAAAAAAAAAAAAAAAAGCCAGGCGCAGTGGCTCACACCTATAATCCCAGCACTTTGGGAGGCCAAGGTGGGTGGATCACCTGAGGTCCGGAGTTCAAGACCAGCCTGGCCAACATGTAGAAACCCCATCTCTACTAAAAATAAAAAAAATTAGCCGGGTATGATGGTGCATGCCTGTAATCCCAGCTACTTGGGAGGATGAGGTAGGAGAATTAATTGCTTGAACCGGGAGGTGGAGGTTGCGGTGAGCCAAGATCGCGCCACCGCACTCCAGCCTGGGCAACAAGAGCGAAACTCCATCTCAAAAAAAAAAAGTATATACCTTAAGTTAAAAATACTTCATTGCTTAAAAAAATGCTGACGGAGACACAAAGTGAGCACCTGCTGCTGGGAGAATGGCCCCACAGACTTGGTTGATACTGGGCTGCCACAAACCTTCAATTCGTTTTAAAAAAAAAAAAGTGCAATACCTATGAAGCACAATAAAACAAAGCATAATAAAACCAGGTGTGTCTGTGGTCCAGGAGCTCTAGCTGCTGTTGACCCTTCGAGGTGTCCTTCCTACCTGTTCTTTGTGCTTGGCCTGGCCCATAGTGAAAGGACATATGAGCAGGAGGGGACAGAGCTGGCAAGTGGTACAGGACGGAGAGCCGTTTCAGTTCAGCACCTTCAGACGGGTAGGGAATCGGTGCCTGGGCTTTGGAATTTTGGTGCGTTTTAAATGTGATATATCCTGTAGTCTCAGAGGAAGGTGTTTGTGTGTGTGTTGCTGTAGTAATTGTCATCTGGCTGTCGAGCTCCTCTCAGAAACACCGAGCAGCCAAATAGGCTGATAACTGGGCAAAGCCCAGCTGAGTGCCATTCCGGGACATAATCTCCTGCCCCGTGAGGATTAATGGAAAAGGCTGACCTTGATGGCGGAGGCAGGCAGGGAAAGGCTGGGTTTGTGTCTGGACCTGCGTGTAAGTGCTGTACCCCAGCAGTGCCTACCCACCCTCTTTCTGGGGATGAACTCTGGGCACAGCCCACCTGGATCAAAGTAGCACTGTCAGGTCTGTGACTCTCCCAGAATCCCACACTCAAACGAGGAGCAGAAGTTTAGGAGTTGGGGCCCTTCCTTAGTGCCAAACTGAGAGCTACAAGCTGCCTCCTCCTTGTTCCCATTGGGTCATTGTGTCCTTAGGCAATTCCTAGGGCTGCACCTCCCCAGACAGCTGTGCTGCCCCAGCCACAATTGGCCATTTAAATTTAAATTAAATACACGTTAAAATGCAGCTTCTCCATCTCCATCATCCTATCGTGTGAGATGCTCCACAGTGACACTTGACTGGCGCGTGCTCTATCACACAGTGCAGATATAGGACACGCCCTGTATCATTGCAGAATATTCTTTTGAGCAGCTCTGGGCTGGGCCTTTCTCTTCCCCCAAAAACCTCTGAATTCAACAAATGTTTACTGAGCAATTCTACCATAGGCCAGATGCCTGGAGAGAAAGCAGTATAAAAGTCAGACAAGGCTCCTTCAGTAACAATTGAACCTGGACTGTATGCCAGCATGGGTTGTAGAGTAGGCGAAACTGGCAGAGTTCTTGCTTTCCTAGGATGTGCTCCTAATATGACAGACCCTGGAGCCAAATTCTGTCAGTCTGCTAGGCACAGTGGCTCACTCGCATAATCTAGTACTTTGGAAGGCCGAGGTAGGAGGATCACTTGAGGCCAGAAGTTATAACGAGACCAGTCTGGCCAACATAGCAAGACCCTATAAAAACAAAAAATTAAAAATTACAAAAAAAGAATAATTGCAAATAAATAATAAATCTACAAAAAAGAAAAAGAAAAAGTTAGCCGGGCATGGTGGCGCACACCTGTAGTCCCAGCTACCCAGGAGGCTGAGGTGGGAAGATCACTTCTTCCCACCCCAGGTGGTTGAGGCTGCGGTGAGCCCTAATTGCGTCCCTGCACTCCAGCCTAGGTGACAGAGCTAGACTATGCTTCCAAATAAATAAATTGTATCTACCACACCAGTGACTGACTCGGTGACCTTAAGCAAGGTTACTTAAGCTCTGTGTGCCTTAGTTTTGTATTCTGTAGAAGAAGATAATAATAGGGCTGGGCGCAATGGCTCACGCCTATAATCCCAGCACTTTGGGAGGCCAACGGGGCGGATCACAAGGTCAGGAGACCATCCTGGCTAACATGGTGAAACCCCGTCTCTACTAAACACACAAAAAATTAGCCGGGCGTGGTGGCATGTGCCTGTGGTCCCAGCTACTCAGGAGGCTGAGGCAGGAGAATCGCTTGAACGCAGGAGGCAGAGCTTGCAGTGAGCCAAGATCACGCCATTGCACCCCAGTCCGGGCTATAGAGCAAGACTCTATCTCAAAAAAAAAAAAAAAAAAAAAGATCATAGTAGTTCTGTTTCATGAAGGGGTGAGAATTACATGAGAACGTACATATAAAATAGCACTTATAGTGACATCTAGCATGTAGTAAGCCCTATGAAAGCATTTTTTCTCATTATGATCCACATCAGCATCATGTTCTGTGGGCAAAAATACAGAGAGGTCAGGTGAAGCCACTCTGATAAGGTGACATTTCAACAGAGTCCTAAAGCAAGCCTGAGCCAAGGAGATAACTGTCAGAATAACGTTCCCAGTAGCACAAGGGAGCCAGGGCAGGCACATGCTTGGTGTGTTTGGGGCCTGGGTGGAAGGCTAGCAGGATGCTAATGAGTTGGAGAGCAGTGACAGGAGGAAGAAATAGGACTTGAGGTTGGAGATGGGCGTGGGATGGGTGGGAGATGGCAGAACTTGCAAGACCCTCCCTGTAGACCATGCTCATGAAGCCCGTGGCTTTACTATGTGAGACTGGAAGCCAGTTTTAGGCAGAGAAGTGTCATGGATCTGATTGGCTCTTTTGGTAGATGACTGGCTGCTGTGTAGAGACTAGACTGTGAGTGGAAGCCGGGAGATTTATTTTTGCAATTGTCCAGGTGGCCAGCAATGGCCTGAGCTTAGATACTGGTAGCCTGGATGGTGAGAAGAAGGGGTTGGGCAGATCCCCAACTATAAAGCCCCATTCATTGCCAGTGATTAGAGAAGAGGGGTCAAGGAGGGCTCTAAAGATGTCAGCCTAGTAGAATGGAGCAGGCATTTTCTAAGACTAAGAAAACCTCAGGAGTAGTCTAGGCAGGAGGTGTCAGGAGGGCCACTGTGGCTGGAAGGAAGCGACTGGGGAAAGGGAGTGCAAGGTAACATCAGAGCAGTCGAGAGGGACCAGACCAGTGTTAGAATTGGAAAGAGGGGGCCGGGCGTGGTGGCTCAAACCTGTAATCCCAGCACTTTGGGAGGCTGAGACGGGCAGATCACGAGGTCAGGAGATTGAGACCATCCTGGCTAACATGGTGAAACCTTGTCTCTACTAAAAATACAAAAAATTAGCCGGGTACGGGGGCGGGCGCCTGTAGTCCCAGCTACACGGAAGGCTGAGGCAGGAGAATGGCGTGAACCTGGGAGGTGGAGCTTGCAGTGAGCCGAGATTGCGCCACTGCACTCCAGCCTGGGAGACAGAGCGAGACTCCCGTCTCAAAAAAAAAAAAAAAAAAAAGAATTGGAAAGAGGACCCTTTGCCCAGGAAGAACGTGAAGAGGAGCTGCTCGTTTCACCACATCCTCTATGTCCTCTCCTGTGTCCGTCTCAGGAGAGTTCAGGCTCTTGGGTTCCGGCTACCCTGGAGTTTAATTCAGCTTTTGTCACAATAGCTGTAAAATGTGAGCAGACCTCATCAGCCCCATGTGGTTTTATTTGTTTTTTTGAAATATGGTGGATTCCTTCTGCTGAAGCCACTCCTGGTTCTTGTTTTTTTGTTGTTTTTGTTTGTTTGTTTGTTTGTTTTTTGAGATGCAGTCTTGCTGTGTCTCCAGGCTGGAGTGCGGTGGCACGATCTCGGCTCACTGCATCCTCCACCGTCCGGGTTCAAGCAATTCTCCTGCCTCAGCCTCCCAAGTAGCTGGGATTACAGGCGCCCGCCACCATGTCTGGCTAATTTTTTGGGTTTTTTTGGTAGAGACAGGGTTTCACCATGTTGGCCAGGCTGGTCTCAATTTCTTGACCTCGTGATCTGCCCACCTCGGCCTCCCAAAGTGCTAGGATTACAGGCGTGAGCCAGCACGCCCAGCCGCCACTGCTATTTCTTAATGTTTGGTATTCACTATATGGCATTTACTCCGCAACTTTGCAGACAGTACTGCAGATCATACTTGGGCTTTCTAATTACCTCCATCTTTGTGAAATTTAGACATAAGCCCACATTATTTCCAGAATTGAGAAGAAAGACTCACTTTGTGTTAATGGGAAGAACTGGCTTGTTTCTCCTGAGGGACAGTCAGTCATCAGAACAGTGGTTGGGGGTTGGCTTGAACTTTCACTTAGACTGTGGAGCTTGCAAGGGATTTCATTGGGGTTTGAATGTGATTTTAAAATGCCCTGCCCCTCCCTCTGTAGGATCTCACCATCCCGGAGTCTAGTACCGTGAAGGGGATGATGGCCGGACCGATGGCCGCGTTTAAATGGCAGCCAACCGCAAGCGAGGTAAGGAGCTCTTCTGCAGGCAGGACAAGCTGCAGCTTAGGGCGAGGTTCCTGTGTGATCCTCTTTTTTTTTTTTTTTTGTCCTTTTCTTGTGTGTGAGGCTTAATTTATTATTACAAAACAGTACAGAAGTCCATGAAATAAAAAATTAAAAATCTCCCTCTAGGGTGAGCCCTGTGAGGCTTGAGGTGGCAGATTTCAGTCCTCTGGGATGCCCACTCAGCATTCATTTAGATGATTATAGACTTATGTCTGGTTTTTGTTATTTTGGGCAGGGCTCTTTTTCACAAAAGAGGGATCATTCCATAAGTTTTCCCCCCTAATATTTTATCAATACCCTCCTATTATCCGTAAATACAATTTTAATGTTTAGTTCTGTTATCCTTGGTGCAGCTGCACCTATTGCTGGGCATGATTATGGAAAGCCCATGAAGGTCCACTGTTGTGGCTACTCTGTTTAATATGCTCAGTAAGATGAGATCCCCAAGGGCTTGGTACCAGACACAAGTAGGCCGAAACCCTGAAATTCCAGAATAGATGTGACTCAGTCTGCTGTGCCTAATAAGCACCGAATTTATAAAGCCCAAGTATGCTTGTTAATATTTTCCCACAGTCTCATTGGAACAATGTGCGTACCAACCTGGCAGAATCATTTATTCTTTTCCACTTTAAAGCCAGTTTCGTCTAGCTGGAATGGGGCTTGTTTATAAAAAGGCTTAGGCCAAAATGGGAAAAGAATTTCCAGACAATTGTGAAAAAGAGACCAGAATCCAGAGGTGTTCCAGCCAGAGGGGAGTCCGGTTACCAGGGAGAAGGAAGTGACCTTTGGTGGCAGGTACTGGTTTTATTTCATTGTTTTCTGGTTTCAGCCTGTTAAAGATGCAGATCCTCATTTCCATCATTTCCTGCTAAGCCAAACAGAGAAGGTGAGTTGCCCTTTGAGGCTATTGGCCCTTGGTCAGGGGCTGGCCAAGGAGTGCTTCTCCACAGGGTCCTGGCCCAGCCACCTGAAAAGTTAGGCTCTGCTGGTATATTGCCCAGAACAACTAGCCGAGAAGCCCTAGTATGGGCCCACTAATGACCCAAGCATTATTAAGATTAAAAATAAACCCAGGCCGGGCATGGTGGCTCACACCTGTAATCCCAGCACTTTGGGAGGCCGAGGCACGTGGATCACGAAGTTAGGAATTCAAGACCAGCCTGACCAACATGGTGAAACCCCGTCTCTACTAAAAATACAAAAATTAGCTGTGCGTGGTGGTGCACGCCTGTAATCCTAGCTACTCAGGAGGCTGAGGCAGGAGAATTGCTTGAACCTGGGAGGTGGAGGTTGCAGTAAGCCAAGATCGCATCACTGCAATCCAGCCTAGGTGACAGAGCAAGACTCCATCTCAAAATAAATAAATAAACCCAAAGGCCAGTCATAGTGGCTCATGCCTGTAATCCCAGCACTTTGGGAGGCCAAGGCAGGTGGATCACCTGAGGTCAGGAGTTCAAGACCAGCCTGGCCAACATGGTGAAACCCCATCTCTACTGAAAATACAAAAATTAGCTGGGCGGGGTGGTGCGCACCTGTAATCCCAGCTACTTGGGAGACAGGCAGTAGAATCACTTGAACCCAGGAGGCAGAGGTTGCAGCGAGCCAAGATCGTGCCACTACACTCCATCCTGGACAACAGAGTGAGACTCCATCTCAGATAGATAGGTAGATAGATAGATAGATAGATAGATATCCCAAAAAGAGCATTTAAAATTCAGCCAGCTGTGCAGTTGAGACTTTCACAGTGATCTTTAGAGTTTAGGGCAGAAAGCAAACATCGTAAGCTGTCAGCTCCCCATGAAATTGCATGGCAGACATATCTTGAAGCTCACTCCAAGAGACGGTCTCCAAGTCCTGCGGATGCAGAGGGAAGCTCTCCCAAGGTCTGCAAGGTTATGGGGTAGACTGAGCCATGCTAGGTTCTCATGAGAGTTTGTGGCTTTGGAGTTGGATAGATGTGGGTTCCAAGCTTATGACTCTTATTCTCAACACCATGGTTAGCAAAAAGAACTTGTAGAATTGCATGGGGACTTGAATGAGGTAATGTGTATGAACTTTCTGGTGTAAAATTTGGAGTTCACTTAAGTATAAAACAAATATTTGATGTTAACTTCCCACTTTGGGGCTAACCTTTGAGGGGATTATTATGAAGACTGGTTAAGCTTGCAGTTGAATAAGTAGTCTCTTTCCTCCTCCTCCATTAGCCAGCTGTCTGTTACCAGGCAATCACTAAGAAGTTGAAAATATGTGAAGAGGTACGTAGGCTCCATGCCTCCCTATTTTAATTTTCACCTGGGTCCTTAAACTGCAGGCTGACTGACTTGTTGATGTGCTTCCTGTCCGTAGGAAACTGGCTCCACCTCCATCCAGGCAGCTGACAGCACAGCCGTGAATGGCAGCATCACACCCACAGACAAAAAGTAGGACCTTTGATGAAAAGGCTTCCAGTGGCTCTGGTTCTGCTGAGGGTGGGGGGAAGTTGATCCCAGGGGGGTTCTTTAAGGGTTGTGTCCTAGCCATTGCTGGCATTGAATGGAAAGGGCGGGGGACGTTGTAACTTTTATTGACAATGGTAGGAGCAGTTTGACTCATAGGAGTCAGAAGCTGTATAAATCTATGGTCAGGTTTCCCTTGGGCATAAGCTGAGGGATTTTTTTTTTGGCTCCAGAACTCAGGAGCCAAGGAGCACTTGGCTTAGTGGTTCTCAGACTTTCCTGTGCCTCACAGTCACCTGGAAGGTGGCTTCTCAGTCAGTATGTCCGGGTGGGGCCCAAGAATTTGTATTTTTAACCGGTTCCCAGGTGTACTGCTGCTGCTGGTCAGAGCTACACTGTGAGAACCACTGGCTGAGTAGAATCATTATGAAGCCCCAAAATTGGCCATGTTGGGGCAGATGGGGGAAGAGAAATGAAGGTGCTTAGGGGTCCTCACTGGGCACTTGCTGGCTGTCCTGCACCCTGCCCAGTGTGGGTGGAGTGATCCTGGACTTGCTCCCAGACCCAACTTGCACCCAGCCTTGCCTCTGTGCCTGCTCTGTAGGCCTGTCTCCTCCACAGAGTCTTGTTGGCAAAAAGATATGTTTTCTAAGAAAACATGTTCTCTGGAGCAAGTTAGCTGAAGTCAGTTTCCAGTTTGTACCTTTCACATGGTCTTCCCCAGACTAAAAACAGTGCATCTTTTACTTGACGTTTTTGTACTGTCGAAATCACTAATTCTACCAGTTATTTTTGGTGAACTTGCCTCTGTAGAGTGGAGGAGATAAGGGCATATTAGGTGCAAACAAAGGGGGAGGAGGATTGTGTTAAATAATAGTAAAAATGTGACCAGGATGGGGCTGACCACAGAATGCTGATGTCTTTACCCAACACATTTATTGGCCCATTAGTCAAACTTGTAGTAAAGAGTATGAAGCCAGCATCAGAACCAGCCAGTTTGTTACCCAACCTACCTTAATCCACATTTCCAACTTATCTGAGACACAGTGTGAAGGACTGTCAGTTGCCATCTTAAAAATCCAGAACCTTGACCAGGCGTGGTAGCTCACGGCTGTTTGACTCCCAGCACTTTGGGAGGCCAAGGTGGGCCGATCACCTGAGGTCAGCAATTCAAGACCAGCCTGGCCAACATGGTGAAACCCCGTCTCTACAAAAATTAGCCGGGCATGATAACGGGTGCCTTTAATCCCAGCTATTTGGGAGGGTGAGGCGGGAGAATCGCTTGAACCTGGGAGGTGGAGGTTGCAGTGAGCCGAGATCACACCACTGCACTCCAGCCTGGGCAACAGAACGAGACTCTGTCTTAAAAAAAAAAAAGAAAAATCCGGAAACTTCATCCCGGGTCTACTGGACTTCCTAGAACACCATGAAAGGAAAGGGAATTCACCTGTCATAATTTAGAATCATGGGGGATTATTGCACTAACCAAATAATGAGTGACAAAAAGATACCTCCTCATTTTTAAGTCGCAACTTGAAGCAGTTAGCAAGGAGGTCTGTTTTGGTGAGAAAGGTGGTGAGTTCCTTTTTCAACATGTGACTCAAATTACTTAATGCAGGCTGGGACAGGGAGAATGTGAGAAGCTAATATTCTAGCAGAGATTAGGGGCCCATTTGTAGAGATGGTTCCAGAAGACCAAAATTATGGAAAGAATGAGGGGGTCAAAGCGGAGGAGCTGCAGGGGACATCCAGCACTCAGAGAAAGCCTGAATTGAAAACATGGCCAAGCACAGTAGCTCATCCTTGTAATCCCCACACTTTAAGAGACCAAAGCAGAAGGATCCCTTGAGGCCAGGAGTTCATGAGCAGCATAGGAAATACAGCAAGACCCCATCTCTACAAAAAGTTTTAAAACTTAGCCAGGCATGGCGGCACACACCTATAGTCCTAGCTGCTCAGGTGGACTGAGGTGGAAGGATCACTTGAGCCCAGGAGTTTGAGGCCGCGGTGAGCTGTGATCACACCCCTGCACTCCAGCCTGGGAGACAGCAAAATGCTGTCTAAAAAAAGAAAAAAGGCTGGGTGCAGTGGTTCACGCCCATAATCCTAGCACTTTGGGAGGCTGAGGTGAGAGGATTGCTTGATACCAAAAGTTCGAGACCAACCTGGCCAACACAGCAAGAGCCCTCCATCTCTCTTTTTAAATAAATAAAATTGGCCAGGCGCGGTGGCTCACGCCTGTAATCCCAGCACTTTGGGAGGCTGAGGCGGGCAGATCACGAGGTCAGGAGATCGAGACCATCCTGGCTAACACGGTGAAACCCCATCTCTACTAGAAATACAAAAAATTAGCCAGGCGTGGTGGCGGGCGCCCGTAGTCCCAGCTACTCGGGAGGCTGAGGCAGGAGAATGGCGTGAACCCGGGAGGCGGAGCTTGCAGTGAGCAGAGATCGCGCCACCGCATTCCAGCCTGGGCGACAAAGTGAGACTCCTTCTCAAAAAATAAATAAATAGCCGGGCGCGGTGGCTCAAGCCTGTAATCCCAGCACTTTGGGAGGCCGAGACGGGCGGATCACGAGGTCAGGAGATCGAGACCATCCTGGCTAACACGGTGAAACCCCGTCTCTACTAAAAAATACAAAAAACTAGCCGGGCGCGGTGGCGGGCGCCTGTAGTCCCAACTACTCGGGAGGCTGAGGCAGGAGAATGGCGTGAACCCGGGAGGCGGAGCGTGCAGTGAGCTGAGATCCGGCCACTGCACTCCAGCCTGGGCGGCAGAGCGAGACTCCGTCTCAAAAAAAAAAAAAAATAAAAATAAATAAATAAATAAATAAATAAATAAAATTAAAAACTACAAAACAAGAACATGATATGATCAGAAACGAGGAAAGAGGCATTCTTTAGCACCATTGTCACATGCAAAGAGAGGTAAAGAAGTATAAGAACCAAGAAAAGACACTTGGGCAAGCTAAAAGTCACCTGTAAAAGCATGTCGAAATAGCAGTAGTGGCGGCCAGCCCCCAGCTCTCAGGGTTGCAGGAAGGAGAAGGCAGAGTATGTGAATGTGTGTGGAGGAGACTGGCCAAGGAGTGCTTCTGTCACAAGGATCGGGAAGGACCTGTGGAAGGAGGGGCTGGGGGAGTGGTGAGAGGTTTGGGGGAAGGCAGGCATAGGGAGAGGGATTTGTGGACTGGGACAGATTGGGTTCCGAGCTCAGGTGAAGGACTTAGCTTTGGAGAGGAGAGGCAAGGCCCACTCTGTTGATAACAGGAAGACTGGAAAGGTAGGGTGTGGGTAGAGAATTGAAGTTGGGAAAGAGAGGTGAAAATTGCTGTCCTGGTTCATGCAGTCAAGGAAGTTGCCTGGCTCTAAACACAGTGCTTCAGTGACTTGTGGTGGATCCTGTTAGAAGTATCCAGGGCCGGGTACAGTGGCTCACACCTGCAACCCCAGCACTTTGTGAGGCTGAAGTAGGCGGATCCCTTAAGCCCAGGAGTCCAAGACCAGCCTGGGTAACATGGCAAAAGCCCGTCTTCACAAAAACTAGGTGTGGTGACGCATGCCTGTAGTCTCAGCTACCCAGGAGGCTGAGGGGGAAGGATTGCTTGAGCCCAGGAGGTCGAGGCTGCAGTGAGCCATGATTGCACCACTGCACTGCAGCCTGGGCAACAGAACAAGACACTATCTCAAAAAATAAGTAAAGTATGAGGCCGGGCCCGGTGACTGATACCTGTCATCCCAGCACTTTGAGAGGCAGAGGCGGGTGGATCACGAGGTCGGGAGTTCAAGACCAGCCTGGCCAAGATGGTGACACCCCATCTCTACTAAAACACACACACACACACACACACACACAGACAAAATTAGTTGGGCGCAGTGGCAGATGCCTATAATCCTAACTACTCAGGAGGGTGAGGCAGGAGAATCGCTTGAACTCAGAGAGGGTGGAGGTTGCAGTGAGCCAAGATCACACCACTGCACGCCAGCCTGGGCGACAGAGTGAGACTGCATCTCAAAAAATAAAAATAAAAAAGTAAAGTGGTATCAAGCCTAGTGCTCAAGATGGCCGATTGGGAAGCCACTTCAAGGGCCAAAGACAGATGTCTGCTTTCTTACTATTATGGCACTGTGAGCTGAAACCCTCTATCAAAGCAACAAGAGGCCGGGCGCGGTGGCTCACGCCTGTAATCCCAGCACTTTGAGAGGCCGAGGCGGGCAGTTCACAAGGTCAGGAGTTCAACATAGTGAAACCCTGTCTCTACTAAAAATACAAAAATAAACCGGGCATGGTGGCGCACGCCTGTAATCCCAGCTACTCGGAAAGCTGAGGCAGGAGAATCGCTTGAACCCAGGAGGCAGAGGTTGCAGTGAGCCAAGTTTGTGCCACTGCACTCCAGCCTGGAACAGAGTGAGGCTGTCTCAAAAAAAAAAAAGGCAACAAGGGGACTTTGCCCTGGGAGACTGGCCCTGAACCATACACATCATACTTTTTTCTGTGACAGTCAGGGGTTTCAAAATGCCTGTTTACGTCCTGGGACACCTTTAGACCATGGCATAGGAAAAGACCCATGTGCATGAAGCCCCTGGCTCTGCAGGTAGATTGGCACACTGCGGTTTCTGGTGGTCTGAGTTCCCCACCCTAAGCCTTGTGCTGCATGGACTCATCATCACCTTGACCCTCCCGCTCCACCCTGAACTCAACAGTCTCTGTCTGTTTCAGGATAGGATTTTTGGGCCTTGGTCTCATGGGAAGTGGAATCGTCTCCAACTTGCTAAAAATGGGTCACACAGTGACTGTCTGGAACCGCACTGCAGAGAAAGTAAGCATTCAAGGGTGGTGCCTGTTGGGTTGGGGGAGTCTGGGGTAACCCTAAGGGTGGACATCTCCCCCTGTTGTCTCAGCGTTCTGCATGCAGTAGAATAGAAGCCAAGCTTTTACTCCAGGCAGGTAGAGATATAGATGCCTAAACTTAGAATGTTATTATAAAAACTAAACATTTGTTGGGCGCAGTGGCTCACGCCTATAATCCCAGCACTTTGGGATGCTGAGGCGGGCGGATCACAAGGTCAGGAGATCGAGACCATCCTGGCTAAGACGGTGAAACCCCGTCTCTACTAAAAATACAAAAAAAAAAAATTAGCCAGGCGTGGTGGCGGGCGCCTGTAGTTCCAGCTGCTCCGGAGGCTGAGGCAGGAGAATGCCATGAGCCCAGGAGGTGGAGCTTACAGTGAGCCGAGATCGTGCCACTGTACTCCAGCCTGGGTGACAGAGCGAGACTCCATCTCAAAATAATAAATTAATAATAAATAAAAACTAAACATTTAAAAATACCCAGGGGGTAAAAAATGAAGGAAAAATCCCCCCCTCTGCTGTTACCTAACATAGCTTGTGTTAGGTTTTACATTCTTGTTTCCATGCCTATGTGAACATACACACATACAGTGAGTGTCATTCACACAGAGCCTGTGGATAGATCCACTTGGTTCTTTTTACCGGCTGTATGGTGTTCTGTGCACTGGAGCGTTGTGCAGTGATAGCAGTGTTTCATATCTCTGCCGTCCAGTGCAGTAACCACTGTCTATCCACACGAGGGTATTAAACATTGACAACATGAAGTTGTCTAGTACAACTGAAGAATTGAATTTTTATTTCATTTAAATTAAAATTTAAATAGTCTCATGTGGCTAGTGGCTACCATATTAGACAGCATGAGTTTAGAAGTTCTCAACCTGAGGTGGTGGTCCATGGCTTCAAAAGGTCTGCATGCCCAGAGATGGAATTCCAAATCCATGAATGATCACTTTTTATAATGGAGAGAGGCAACAGCTCCCACCAAGTTTTCCTCTGAGAAAAGATGAAAAGCCATGGCCTGAAAACAGAAAACTAAAGCACTGTACTCCTGCATGGAACAAAGGAAGAGAGACTAAGAACTTCCAGCCTCTTGAGATGACCAGGTGTGGTGGCTCACACATGTAATCCCAGCACTTTGGGGGGCCAAGGCAGGGGGATCACTTGCGCTTATGAGTTAGAGACCAGCCTGGGCAACATGGCAAGACCCCATCTCAATTTCTATTAAAATATATATATATATATGGTGTTTTTTTTTTTTTTTGAAACAGTCTTGCTCTGTTGCCCAGGCTGGAGTGTAGTAGCACAGTATCAGCTCACTGTAGCCTCTGCCTCCCGGGTTCAAGCAATCCTCCTGCCTCAGCCTCCTAAGTAGCTGGGATTACAGGCACCCACCACCACAACCAGCTAATTTTTGTATTTTTAGTAGAGATGGGGTTTCGCCATGTTGGCCAGACTGGTCTCAAACTCTTTTTTTTTTTTTTTTTGGTCTCACTCTTGACCCCAAGTGATCCGCCTGCCTCAGCCTCCTGAAGTGCCAGGATTACAGGCATGAGCCACCACGCCTGGCCTAAAAAAAATAATAATAATCAATGCACATGATATGGTTGAGCATGTGTTTGTGAAAGGGGTGGGCATGCCCATGTGTGCACAGGAAGGTGCTGCTGGGAGCCCTGTGAACAAACAGTACAGCAGCGATAAGAGCTAGAAGGAGGTGTGATTGCTGAAGGGAGTATTGGAACTGATGATTTAAACTTAAAATATTCTAAACAAAGTAAAAATTCACCTCACTGGAATGATGTTCTTTTCAAGAATAACAGGGAAGTGGTTAGAGAGGTGAAGGGGTCTGGAGGAGACAGGCACTAAGGATACACTCAGATACTTGGGCTTCAGGTGCTGGGCGTTTGGTTGGCACTATGAGGGCCTATCAGGAGTGGGATCTCAAAGGCCCCATTGGCAGGGTATTTTGAGATTACGATATCCTTCTGAGACCCTGCTACTGCCAGAGGGTAGGGTAACCAGGAAATCTAGAGTACATATTTAGTAAAGATTATCTTTAAAAAGCCATTTAATCCTATGATATTCCCATGGAATTTCTAAAAGACTTTTGGTAAAAATGATTCACTGGTTCTGTTAGAATAGCAGGAAACATAGTTTGGATTTTCAGAAAAGAGAGTAATGAGGAGAACCCTCCCAAGCAAAGGTGATGACA
This sequence comes from Macaca mulatta, assembly GCF_049350105.2. Lineage (NCBI taxonomy): Eukaryota > Metazoa > Chordata > Mammalia > Primates > Cercopithecidae > Macaca > Macaca mulatta. Next base: position 6,079,965 of record NC_133425.1, on the reverse strand, counting down.
TGATGTAAAGCTATGTTACTAAAAGGCCGCAGGGAACACCAGGCTCTGTGAGGACTGGGCAGCCTGGGACAGCCTCTGATCAGTGAGATATAATAAAGGGCTGGTCAGTGAGTTTGGTTCTGAACAACTAATTAGAAGTTTGGGAAAATGCTGATCCTACTTCCTACCACATACTAATATATCCCAAGTTAACTACAGAATTAATTTTTTTTTTTGAGATAAGAGTTTCACTCTTGTTGCCCAAGCTGAAGTGCAATGGTGCAATCTCGGCCGGGCACGGTGTCTTAAACCTGTAATCCCAGCACTTTGGGAGGCCAAGGCGGACGGATCACAAGGTCAGGAGATCGAGACCATCCTAGCCAACATAGTGAAATCCTGTCTCTACTAAAAATACAAAAATTAGCTGGGCGTGGTGGCACACAGCTGTAGTCCCAGCTACTCAGGAGGCTGAGGCAGGAGAATTGCTTGAACGCGGGAGGCGGAGGTTGCAGTGAGCTGAGATCGTGCCACTGCACTCCAGCCAGTTGACAGAGCAAGACTCCGTCTCCAAAAAAAAAAAATAGCACAATCTCGGCTCACTGCAACCTCCACCTCCCTGGTTCAAGTGGTTCTCCTGCCTCAGCCTCCCCAGTAGCTGGGATTACAGGCGTGCGCCACCACACCCAGCTAATTTTTTGGTTTTTTTTAGTGGAGACGGGGTTTCACCATGTTAGCCAGGCTGGTCTTGAACTTTTTTTTTTTTTTTTTTTTTTTTTTGAGATGGAGTCTCGATCCGCCGCCCAGGCTGGAGTGCAGTGGCGTGATCTCAGCTCACTGCAAGCTCTGCCTCCCGGGTTCACGCCATTCTCCTGCCTCAGCCTCCCGAGTAGCTGGGACTACAGGCGCCCGCCAGTACGCCCGGCTAATTTTTTTGTATTTTTAGTAGAGACGGGGTTTCACTGTGTTAGCCAGGATGGTCTTGATCTCCTGACTTTGTGATCCGCCCGCCTCGGCCTCCCAAAGTGCTGGGATTACAGGCGTGAGCCACCGCGCCCGGCCTCGAACTTCTGACCTCAGGTGATCCACCCGCCTCGGCCTCGCAAAGTGCTGGGATTACAAGCATGAGCCACTGTGCCTGGCCTAGAATTAATTTTTTAAAAGAAAACCAGAAGAAAATAAATATTAACATAGATCTTTGTAATCTAGAAACAATAAAGATCACACAAGAAGATCAGTTGATTTTTTTTTGATAATACTCCCCAACAACAAAAAATAAAATTGAAAGGAATACCAACTAGAAGTACTTGCAGCAAATACGATAGAAGGGTAATACGTTGATTTTATTAAATACATAGTTTGATAATTAAGACAAAAAAATTAGCAGGGTGCTCCTAATTTTAGATGTGAGAATAGGCTCACACCTATAATCCTAACACCATGGGAGGCTGAGGGAAGAGGATTGCTTGAGTCCAGGAATTTGAGACCAGCCTGGACAACATAGACTCCATCTCTACAAAAAATAAAATATTAGCCGAGTGAGCTGGCACCTGCCTATGGTCCCAGCTGCTTGGGAGGTTGAGGCCAGAAGATCTCTTGGGCCCGGGAGGTAGAGGCTGCAGTGAGCTGTGATCATACCACTGCAATCCCACGTAGGCAGCAGCAAGACTCTGTCTCAGAAAAAAAAAAAAGACAAAAAAATTGCTCACAAAAGAGGAAACAAAGGCATAAAAAAGGTTCAGTAATCAGGAGTAATTAAAATACATCAAACAAAAAATTGCCTTTTTTGACTGGTTAAATGATCAGGTAGGAAGAATTTTACATATATTTATGGGCCCTTATTTGTAGTTTTTAAATTACACACTCGGCACTGGCATAACAGGAGATATTGCTGGTGCTCTTTATGAAGTGACGTAGTCTAATTGGGAAGTCATCTGTCTACATTTGTTAAGAGCCTTAAAACTGTTTTGGAACCTGTTTTATTTTACTTGTGGAGACCTAAATTTAAAACAGAAAAGTTTTGTACATAAAGGTGTTTGTTGATATCACTTTACAATTGAAAGCGGGCTAAGTGTCAAACTGCAGGTGAGCCATTAGGTAAATCACAGTATGTCTCTCAGTGAAGTGTTCTGCAGTCAACCACTATAAACCATAATTATGCCAGAATTATGAAAGATAATATAGATAAATGTGAATCGTAAAATTATTAAAAGTTTGATATAAAATAGTAGGCCCATCCAGCCTGGGCAACATGGTGAAACCCTGTCTCTACAAAAAAAAAAAAAAAAAAAGAAGAAGAAGAAAATCAAGCATGGGGCATGCACCTGTAGTCCCAGCTATTCAGGAGGCTTAGGCAGGAGGATCACTTGAGTCCAGGAGGTTGAGGCTGCAACGAGCCATGATTGCACCACTGTGCTCCAGTGTGGGTGACAGAGCAAAACCTTGTCTCAAAAAAAAAAAAAGCCAAAATGTTAGTGCTTTTAGACACTTCCAGAAGTCTTATTAACCTGACAACAGTGTTGAGAAACATCCCAAAAAGTAATGGCCACCAGGCGGAAGGGTCCCAGCCACAGCCCCACGTTCCCAGCCAAGTGTTGATAGCTCAAGGCCACAGCCAGGACAGCACAGCAGGGGCTGGGGACAGGTACTACTCACATCCCATTCTTGAAACAGTACACCTTCAGCAGACACTTGTGAAGTAGTGCATCATCCTAGGCACCTGTCACGCAAAAACTGAAGATGGCTGGTAAAAGGCCCCGTGCACTTCATCAAAAGTTGGGCTCCTGTCTCCATGACCCAGGCTCCCGGCCTCAGCCTCCTGCCTTGGAAGGCCTGCCAGGAGGCCTGGTCAGCGCTTCTCTGGCCTGGCTGGCATGTTTGTTGTGCACTGCCTGCAGCTCACGTTAGGATCTGTGACTTTTGCAGTGTGATTTGTTCATCCAGGAGGGGGCCCGTCTGGGAAGAACCCCCGCTGAAGTCGTTTCAACCTGCGACATCACTTTCGCCTGCGTGTCGGATCCCAAGGCGGCCAAGGACGTAAGGACCCCCTCCCTCCCCTCAGCGACTCCGGGTCACAGCCAGGATTGCTGGCTGGCCTCCTCCCCTCCTCCCCTGCACACCAAGTGAGTGTCCACATGTGGGGGGCTGAATTTCCCATGAAGGGCCATTTCCCATTGTGAAGGGTGTTTGCATTAATTGAATACAGACTTCCTTTAATTCCAATCAAAGAATGAATACTACTAGAGCCCTTGGAGTCTGTGCTGAAATTCGTCTTGAACAGGCTTCATGTGTTCTTGTTGAACTGGAAGCTTTGGGACTGAGTGTGCCTTTGGTCCAGGTGCCAGGTTTCTATATTTAGCTGTCGCTGTATTTGTATATTTTACAAGTTCAAGTGCGGTAGTCATCTTGTTAAACTGGTGACTAGCCTAATCCAAGTAAATCCAAAGAAGCCCCCAAAATAAACCATTCTTTTAAATGGGTTTCTTTTTAATAAAAAGAAATGCACACACTCACATATATTCTTTTTAAAGATAAATGGGAACATGCAGGAAGTACTTTTCTATCCCTTGCTTATTTCATTGTTCTTCCCTTTTCAGCTTGATAGAAATCAGGAAATGAGCCAAAACAGCAGCAGGATTCTGATCTGAGGTCTGTAGGGCTCCTGAGCATCTGCCTGGGAGCCTGGGCTATTGCTTCTCCCTTATGTCCCCACAGCTGGTGCTGGGCCCCAGTGGTGTGCTGCAAGGGATCCGCCCTGGGAAGTGCTACGTGGACATGTCAACAGTGGACGCTGACACAGTCACTGAGCTGGCCCAGGTAGCAGCCTTCCTCGGGCTGGCTCTCCAGCATCTTTTCTATCAGAGACCAAGACCCAGGCTTACAAGAATGGGCAGTTACTCTAGAGCCAATGCCAGAGAGGGAAGAGGAGAGGCGAGTAGCCTTGGGACTAGCCTATCCCGTGCTCCACCTTTAAACCGCAGCTAGTCTGAACAGCCATGGGCAGTTGCTGCATGGCTGGGATGGGCATCAAGTCCTGGAGCTGCCAGCCTTATGTTGAGAAGTAACCCAGGCCGCCCGCCTGGCATTGGGGTTTGAGCAGCTGTCTGCATTTGGCACTGGCAAAGCATCCCTCGTCCCCGAGCATCTGGCCCAAATAAGGGAGTGGGAGTTGGGACCCACATGTTCTGAGGGGAGGGCAGCATCCACAGGGGAGTTGTGTGTTCAGCCAAGCCATTGACATGGTCGCATCAGGTTCTAGTTGTTGGTCTCTAAGAAATTCCGGGCCGGGCATGGTGGCTCACACCTGTAATCTCAGCACTTTGGGAGGCTGAGGCAGGTGGATCATGAGGTCAGGAGATTGAGACCATTCTGGCTAACGCAGTGAAACCCCGTCTCTACTAAAAATACAAAAAATTTAGCCAGGTGTGATGGCGGGTGCCTGTAGTCCCAGCTGCTCAGGAGGCTGATGCAGGAGAATGGCGTAAACCCAGGAGGCGGAGCTTGCAGTGAGCTGAGATCGCGGCACTGCACTCCAGCCTGGGCGACAGAGCAACACTGTGTCTCAAAAAAAAAAAGAAAGAAAGAAATTCCAAGTCAGTTGGATGCCTGTGTGGAGACCCCAGCGTCTCATCATTGCTGTGATTCGGCCTGTCTGACCTGCACATGGTTAGCTCCTGAGTTCAGGAGTCAGCTGTAGAACCTTGGTATGGGTGGCCGTCTTCTCCAGCTCTGGAAGGTGTGATGAGCAGCCGTGGCCACTCAGCAACACTCCTTGTGTCCTGCCCAGAGAGCGCTGGGAGAGAGGAGGCCTCCAGAAGCTGTGACTTTTCTTTCCAGGTGATTGTGTCCAGGGGGGGGCGCTTTCTGGAAGCCCCCGTCTCAGGGAATCAGCAGCTGTCTAATGACGGGATGTTGGTGATCTTAGCGGCTGGAGACAGGGGCTTATACGAGGACTGCAGCAGCTGCTTCCAGGCGATGGGGAAGACCTCCTTCTTCCTAGGTAACACGCCTGCACCCGTCAGGCCTGGAGCCTGGGGCCACATCTCCTCTGTGTCACACTGATGACAGCGTCAGTCCCACACGGCCTTTCTGCCGGGGGCCCCAGGGAAGGTTTCCTTTCACCTGCATAGTCAGTGCGTGGAAGGAGGAAGAGCCCAGTCTGTCGGGGGCAGGTGAAGGGGGCCTCCCCTGGAGAGAGGTGGGTCTGAGCAGAGGTGAGCGTGGGCAGAGAAGCCCTGTCTGTGGCATTCTTGGGCTGTGACCGTGAGTCTTTGCCCTGGGCAGGTGAAGTGGGCAACGCAGCCAAGATGATGCTGATCGTGAACATGGTCCAAGGGAGCTTCATGGCCACTATCGCCGAGGGGCTGACCCTGGCCCAGGTGACGGGCCAGTCCCAGCAGACACTCTTGGACATCCTCAATCAGGGACAGTTGGCCAGCATCTTCCTGGACCAGAAGTGCCAAAGTAAGTTGCCTTTGGTCCCTCTTCTTGCATTTGGTGTTTGATTAGAACAGGGGACTACGTCAGGGGTTCAGTGAGCATGAAAGATGCCCCTCTCTAGTCAGTCCCTGACCCTGGCCAGAGGAGGTTCAGAAACACAGTGGGCGGGATTTGGGAATATAGGCTGGGAGTGCCAGCCCTCAGGTATCTAAGGGTGTGGGAGAGGCCGTGAGGCCTAGGCTGTGTGGAACAGAGCCTTGAATACGTTTTAGGTATTGACACCTGATGGACTGTAGGTGGCTTTTAATTTCAGGTCCTTGGCTTTTATCTGATACTGGCTTTTTCTCCTCAGATATCCTGCAAGGCAACTTTAAACCTGATTTCTACCTGAAATACATTCAGAAGGATCTCCGCTTAGCCATCGCACTGGGTGATGCGGTCAACCATCCGACTCCCATGGCAGCTGCAGCAAACGAGGTAGCGTAGCTTGACAGAGGGTGTGGCCCAAGTCCCAAGGCCCTTCAGTTTCTTTTTCTTTCTTTTTTTTTTTTTATTGTGATGGAGTCCAGGCTGGGGTGCACTGGCGCGATCTCGGCTCACTGCAACCTCTGCCTCCTGAGTTCAAGCAATTCTCCTACCTCAGCCTCCTGAGTAGTTGGAATTACAGGTGCCCACCACCACAGGCTAATTTTTGTATTTTTAGCAGAGACAGGGTTTCTCTATGTTGTTCAGGCCGGTCTCGAACTCCTGACCTCAGGTGATCTGCCCTGCCTTGGCCTCCGAAAGTGCTGAGATTACAGGCATGAGCCACCACACCCAACCATTCGGTTTCTTTTTCTTTTTCTTTTTTTTTTTTTTTTGAGACAGTCTTGCTGTGTCACCTCAGATGCCCGCCACCACGTCCGGCTTTTTTTTTTTTTTTTTTTGTATTTTTAGTAGAGACAGGGTTTCACCGTGTTAGCCAGGATGGTCTCAATCTCCTGACCTCGTGATCTGCCCGCCTCGGCCTCCCAAAGTGCTGGGATTACAGGCGTGAGCCACTGTGCCTGGCCCAGTTTCTTTTTTTATTCCCTTCCCTCTACTTAGTTTAGCTTTTCTTCGTTCTTTTTCTTTTTTTCGAGACAGAGTCTCACTCTGTCGCCCGGGCTGGAGTGCAGGGGTGTGATCTCAGCCTCATGCCTCAGCCTCTCAAGTAGCTGGGATTACAGGCATGCACCACCATACACAGCTGATTTTTGTATTTTTAGTAGAGATGAGGTTTCACTATGTTGGCCAGGCTGGGGTTCCACTGCGTTAGGCAGGATGGTCTCCATCTCCTGAGCAAGATGTTGAAACCCCGTCTCTACTAAAAATACAAAAAATTAGCTGGGTGTGGTAGCAGGCACCTGTAATCTCTGCCTCAGGGAGGCAGAGGCAGAGAATTGCGTGAAACTGGGAGGCAGGAGGTTACAGTGAGCGTAGATCGCACCACTGCACTCCAGCCTGGGTGACAGAATGAGACTCCATCTCAAAAAAAAAAGCAAAAGAAAGCGGCTACAGCCTTCTCCGGCTTACTGTTTTCATGGTATGTATATTTTTCCATGCATTTCCTCTCTCATTTATGTCTAAATTGTGTCTTTCGTAGACAGTATGTAATTGGGGCTTGGATTTTTATCCATTTTGATGGTATCTGCCTTTTAATTAGCATGTCTATTAGCATTTTTCAAATGACATTTTAAGCACTTATATATGCACTTTTTTTATATTTGAGACAGTCTCAGCAGTGGCGCAATTATAGCTCACTGCAGCCTTGACCTCCTAGGCTCGAGCAATCCTCCCACCTCAGCCTCCCGAGTTGCTGGGACTACAGGCGTGCATATCTGTATCCAGCTTCACATACAGTTTTTTTTTTTTTTTTTTTTTTTTTTTGAGACGGAGTCTCACTCTGTCGCCCAGGCTGGAGTGCAGCGGCCGGATCTCAGCTCACTGCAAGCTTCGCCTCCCGGGTTCACGCCATTCTCCTGCCTCAGCCTCCCGAGTAGCTGGGACTACAGGTGTCCGCCACATCGCCCGGCTAGTTTTTTTGTATTTTTTTTTTTTTAGTAGAGACGGGGTTTCACCATGTTAGCCAGGATGGTCTCGATCTCCTGAGCTCGTGATCCACCCGTCTCGGCCTCCCAAAGTGCTGGGATTACAGGCTTGAGCCACCGCGCCCGGCCCACATACACTTTTGAAAAGTTTTTTAGGCCGGGCGCGGTGGCTCAAGCCTGTAATCCCAGCACGTTGGGAGGCCGAGACGGGCGGATCACGAGCTCAGGAGTTCGAGACCATCCTGGCTAACACGGTGAAACCCCGTCTCTACTAAAAAAATACAAAAAACTAGCCGGGCGAGGTGGTGGGCGCCTGTAGTCCCGGTTACTCGGGAGGCTGAGGCAGGAGAATGGCGTAAAAACCCGGGAGGCAGAGCTTGCAGTGAGCTGAGATCCGGCCACTGCACTCCACCCTGGGCGACACAGCGAGACTCCGTCTCAAAAAAAAAAAAAAAAAAAGAAAAGTTTTTTAGGGTAGAAGTTCTACTTTCTTAGTTCATGTTCATAGAATTTGAATCTAAAAAAAAAAAACAACTGAAAAACATTTGTCTTTACCATATGATTACAATAAAAATGACACTTTGCGAAACAGCAGCTGTATTTTTCAAGTACTATCAGCTGATACACTATTTTATTCTATTTATTTTATTTTGAGACAGAGTTTCATCCTTGTTGCCCAAGTTGGAGTGCAATGGTGCAATCTCGGCTCATTGCAACCTCTACCTCTTGGGTTCAAGCGATTCTCCTGCCTCAGCCTCCCCAGTAGCTGGGATTACAGGTGCCTGCCACTACTCCTGGCTAACTTTTTGTGTTTTTAGTAGAGATAGGGTTTCACCATGTTGGCCAGGTTGGTCTCAAACTCCTGACCTCAGATGATCCACCCACTTCAGCCTCCCTAAATGCTGGGATTACAGGCGTGAGCCACCACGCCCAGCCAGTACTGTTCTGTTGACACCTGGCTTTTCATAGTGTAATTCTCTATTCCTGAATTCTTTTTTTTTTTTCTTCTTTTTTTTTTGAGACAGAATCTCACTCTGTTTTCCAGACTGGAGTGCACTGGCGTGATCTCAGTTCACTGCAGCCCCCACATTCTGGGTTAAAGTGATTCTCCTGCCTTAGCCTCCTGAGTAGCTGGGACCACAGGCATGCACCACCACACCTGGCTAATTTTTGTATTTTTAGTAGAGACAGGGTTTTACCATTTTGCCAGGCTGGACTTAAACTCCTGGCCTTAAGTGATCCGCCCACCTTGGCCTCCCAAAGTGCTGGGATTACAGGCATGAGCCACCGCGTGCAGCCTTGTTCCTAAATTCTGACTTCTGTCTCTTGTCTGTTTCAACATTTCAAAGTACTTATTTCATGACTCTTTCAGATTACATTACTATTTCAAGTCCCCCCTGTTCATTCGACCTGTGGATTCTCTCTGGATAGTAGAATTCCCCATGTATTTATGTATTTTATAAGTCTTTTTTGATGAAAGCTCATTTCTTTGTTTTTGTTTTTTTTTTGACACGGAGTCTCGCTCTGTCTGCCCGGATCTCAGCTCACTGCAAGCTCCGCCTCCCGGGTTCAAGCCATTCTCCTGCCTCAGCCTCCCGAGCAGCTGGGACTACAGGCACCCGCTACCATGCCCGGCTAAATTTTTTGTATTTTTAGTAGAGACGGGGTTTCACCATGTTAGCCAGGATGGTCTCGATCTCCTGACCTTGTGATCCGCCCGTCTCTGCCTCCCAAAGTGCTGGGATTACAGGCTTGAGCCACCACGCCTGGCTGAAAGCTCATTTCTGACTATAGTTATTTCCCAAGGGTTTCATGTGGCTTGCACTGGGAAAGCTGCTCTTTGAAGTGACTTCCAGGTTGCCTCCACCCTGACTGCAGGATTCATTGGCTTGGAAGCAGAGTTTTTAGGTTACTTTCTCAATGCAGCTCGGTGCTTTCCAGCCATTTCAGTTCAGATCTTAGGCTCTGTACTGTTAGGAGTTCAGAGGTCAGGTTCTTAAGGTTAACTGGTGCATTGACCTTTAGTAGTTGTATTGATATGTGGTTTGATTTGGAGCTAGCGTTTTTATCATTTGATTTCTGTTTGTTGCCTTTGTCTTTTGTTTGTTCCTCCTTTCTTGCTTGCTTTTTAGAATTCCAGTTTCGGCTGGGCACGGTGGCTCATGCCTATAATCTCAACACTTTGGGAGGCTGAGGCAGGCAGATCACCTGAGGTCAGGAGTTCGAGATCAGCCTGGCCAATATGGTGAAACCCAGTCTCTACTAAAAATATCAAAAATTAGCCGGGCATAGTGGCGGGCACCAGTAATCCCAGCTACTCGGGAGGCTGGGATAGGAGAATCGCTTGAACCTGGAAGGTGGAGGTTGCAGTGAGCCGAGATTGTGCCATTGCACTCCAGCCTGGGTGACAGTGCGAGACTCCGTCTCAAAAAAACAAAAAGAGGTCAGGTGCGGTGGCTCACACCTGTAATCCCAGCACTTTGGGAGGCCTAGGCGGGCAGATCACGAGGTCAGGAGATCGAGACCATTCTGGCTAACATGGTGAAACCCCATCTCCACTAAAAATACAAAAAATTAGCCGGGTGTGGTGGCGGGCGCCTATAGTCCCAGTTACTTGGGAGGCTGAGGCAGGAGAATGGCGTGGACCCAGGAGGTGGAGCTTGCAGTGAGCCAAGATTGCGCTACTGTACTTTAGCCTGGGCAACAGAGCGAGACTCCATCTCAAAAAAAAAAGAATTCCAGTTTCATTTATCTATTTTCTTTTTTACTTTGCCTCTTTACATTCATTTTTTAGGGTTATTCTACAGATTGCAATATAAATCCTTAAAATAGAGTTAATCTTGCCAGGCACGGTGGCTCATACTTGTAATCCTTGTAATCCTAGCACTTTGGGAGGTCGAGGCAGGATTGTTTGAGCCCAGGAGTTTGAGACCCCCATCTGTACAAAAAAAAAAATACAAAAACTAGCTGGGCGTGGTGGCAAGCACCCTATTCCTAGTTACTTGGGAGGCTGAGGCAGGTGAGGCAGGAGGATTGCTTGAGCCTGGGAGTTCGAGGATGCAATGAGCTGTGATCGTACCACTGCACTCCAGCCTGGGAAACAGAGCAAGACCCTGTCTCAAGAAAAAAAAAAAAAGATAATCTTGTACCATTTCCCGTTAAATGTAGAAACTTTGCAACCACATAGAAGCATTTATTTCCCCCTCCCTCGTCTTTTAAGGCAGGGTTTCTCAACCTCGGCACTACTGTCATTCTGTGTGTGGGGGCTATCCAAGCACTGCAGGATGTTGGGCAACCCACCTGCCAGACGCCAGTGACATAGTTCTCCTCGGGTGACAGAAAATGTCTCCAGATATTACCAGATATCTCCTGGGGGCAGAAGCACCACAGGTGTGAGAACTCTCACTCTGAGGTATAGGTGGGTCCTGGGTGTTCCATCTGCCTTTGTTTTATTTATTTATTTATTTTTTGAGACAGAGTTTTGCTCTTGTTGCCCAGGCTGGAGTGCAATGGCACAATCTTGGCTCACCACAACCTCCACCTCCCAGCTTCAAGCAATTCTCCTGCCTCAGCCTCCCAAGTAGCTGGGATTACAGGCATGCACCTGGCTAATTTTGTATTTTTAGTAGAGATGGGATTTCTCCATGTTGGTCAGGCTGGTCTCGAACTCCTGACCTCAGGTGATCCACCTGCCTCGGCCTCCCAAAGTACTGGGATAACAGGCGTGAGCCACCACGCCAGGCCTCATCTGCCCTTGTTTTAAACCCACCAGGCAACACTGTGATTTTTAAAGCAGTCATGTGTATTTTTATTTTTATTTTTTTCCAAGACGGAGTTTTACTCTGTTGCCCAGGCTGGAGGGCAATGGAGTGATCTCAGCTCACTGCAACCTCCGCCTCCTGGGTTCAAGCCTTTCTCCTGTCTCAGCCTCCTGAGTAGCTGGGACTACAGGCGCACGCCACCACATCGGCTAACTTTTGTATTTTTAGTAGAAATGGGGTTTCTCCATGTTGGCCATGGCTGGTCTTGAACTCCTGACCTTGTGATCTGCCCACCTCTGCCTTCCAACGTGCTGGGATTACAGGCATGAGCTACTGCGCCTGGCCAGTCATATGTATTTTAAAGAAATTAAGAGAGCCGGGCGCGGTGGCTCACGCCTGTAATCCCAGCACTTTGGGAGGCCGAGACGGGCGGATCACGAGGTCAGGAGATCAAGACCATCCTGGCTAACACGGTGAAACCCCGTCTCTACTAAAAAATACAAAAAACTAGCCGGGCAAGGTGGCGGGCGCCTATAGTCCCAGCTACTCGGGAGGCTGAGGCAGGAGAATGGCGTGAACCTGGGGGGCGGAGCTTGCAGTGAGCTGAGATCCGGCCACTGCACTCCAGCCTGGGCGACAGAGTGAGACTCCGTCTCAAAAAAAAAAAAAAAAAAGAAATTAAGAGAAAAGGCTGGCATGGTGGCTCACGCCTATAATCCCAACACTTTGGGAGGCCCAAGTGGGTGGATCGCTTGAGGTCAGGAGTTGGAGACCAGCCTGGCCAACATGGTGAAACCCTGTCTCTACTAAAAATACAAAAATTAGCCAGACATGGTGGCAGGCGCCTGTAATCCCAGCTACCTGAGAGACTGAGGCACAAGAATCTCTTGAACTTGGGAGGCAGAGGTTGCAATGAGCTGCGATTGTACCACTGCACTCCAGCCTGGTGGACAGAGCTAGACTCCGTCTCGAAAAGAAAATAATAGAAAAAATAATTTTAAGTTTCTCTAGATTTACCGTTTCTAGTAGACTCTATCCCTCCCTAAAGAAGAGTTTCTCTCTGGTGTTACTTCCTTTCCACTGAAAAAACTTTCTTTGGAATTTCCTATAATGTGGATCTGCCCAGTGACAGTTTCTTTTACCTGAAAATGTCTTTATTCAATTGTAACTGTCAACTGTGAGCTGAAAGTTACAGCTGAGCTGCAGTGAACCTCAGTTATGGTGTCTCTTGCAGGACTACTTAATGTAAAAAACAAAACAAAACAAAAAACCCCACAGCCCACAGCTAATTACGTAGGAGGGACCCATGTGTCCAGCCACATTGCCTCAGCATGGCCCTATTGCCTGTCAAGCAATGGCTTTTTAGTTCTTTTCAAGCTTTTTCATATTCCACTAGTGTCTCTGGGGCAGGTGCTGATTGCCAGGCACTGTTCTGCACTCCGAGTACATGTTGGTGTGCAGCTCCCTCCATGCCTCCCAGGAACACTTACATTTAACTGGAAGCGGGTACAGAATTAGCACATAAGCAGTTAAAAAGGTCAGAATTTCACAGTGTAAGAAATACAAGTAAAAGACAGAGATGACTGGGTAAAGTGGTGGGTGCAGCTGCTGCTTCATTTGGAACAGTTGGCAAAGGCCTTTGAGTTAAGAAAGAACCAATGGTAAGTGAGTGAGGGAAAAGCATTCCATGCAGAGGGAATAGTAAGAACAACAGCCCAGAGGATAACATGGAAAGGCTTTGGAGAGTGATCTGCAGGAAGGGACATTAGGGACATTATTAAATTACTAATAATACTGAATGCTTTTTTTTTTGAGACGGAGTTTCGCTTTTGTCGCCTAGGCTGGAGTGTGATGATGTGATTTCGGTTCACTGCTCACTGCAACCTCTGCCTCCTGGGTTCATGCAATTCTCCTGTCTCAGCCTCCTGAGTATCTGGGATTACAGGCACGTGCCACCGCAGCCTCTATTTTTTTTTTTTTTTTTTTTTTTGAGACGGAGTCTCGCTCTGTCACCCAGGCTGAAGTGCAGTGGTGCAAGCTCAGATCACTGCAACTTCCGCCTCCCAGGTTCAAGCTATTCTCCTGCCTCAGCCTTCTGAGTAGCTGGGATTACAGGCCACCATGCCCAGCTAATTTTTTGTATTTTTTTTTTTTAGTAGAGATGGGGTTTCACCATGGTAGCCAGGCTGCTCTCGATCTCCTGACCTTGTGATCTGCCCACCTCGGCCTCCCAAAGTGCTGGGGTTACAGGCATGAGCCACTGTACCTGGCCCTAATTTTTGTATTTTTATTAGAGATGGGGTTTCATCTTTTTGGCCTGGCTGGTCTCGAACTCCTGACCTCAGGTGATCCACCCACCTCGGCCTTACAGACATGAGGCGCAGTGCCCGGCCAATGCTGAGTGCTTTATATCCCATAGTACACGTCATTCCCACAAGAACCGCTGGGTACTATTCCCTCTCCCAGAGCAAGAAGCACAGTGGCTGGGGCCCAGAGAAACAGATGCTTCGTGCAAGGTCAAAACAGGATTCCTACCTAGATAGCCTGGGCTCCAGCATTGCCTGCTAGCCTCATCCGGCACTGCCTCCAGGAATCAGATCTAGGTCTTGAAGGCAGCTCTGGGGCCAGAGACTGAGCCATCTCTTTTTTTTCCAGGTGTACAAAAGAGCCAAGGCGCTGGACCAGTCCGATAACGATATGTCCGCTGTGTACCGAGCCTATATACACTAAGCTGTCGACACCCCGCCCCCACCCCTCCAATCCCCCCTCTGACCCCTTCTTCCTCACATTGGGTCGGGGGCCTGGGACTTCATTCTGGACCAGCCCACCTGTCTCCATTTCCTTTTATACAGACTTTGAGACTTGCCATCAGCACAGCACACAGCAGCAGCCTTCCCCTGAGGCCGGTGGGGAGGGGACGAGTGTCAGCAGGATTGGCTTATGGGAAAGCTCTTGAGCTGGGCACTGGCCCCCGGACAAGGTGGCTGTGTGTTCACACACACACAAACACACACACACACAGACTCGCCCCTGGATAGAAGCTGCCCAGAAACTGCTGCCTGGCTTTTTTTCTTCCGAGCTTGTCTTATCTCAAACCCCTTCCAGTCAAGGAACTAGAATCAGCAACGAGAGTTGGAAGCCTTCCCACAGCTTTCCCCAGAGCGAAGAGGCTGTAGTCACGTCCACATCCCCACTGGATTCCCTGCAAGGAGAGGCCTCGGGCCCAGATGAGCCAGTACAGACTCCAGACAGAGGGTCCCTTGGGGCCCTCCAACCTCAGGTGATGAGCTGAGAAAGATTTTCACGTCTGAGCGTCCAGTGTGCACCCAGCGCTCCATAGACGCGTTTGTGAACTGAAAAGAGACTGGCAGAGTCCCGAGAAGATGGGGCCCTGGCTTTCCAGGGAGTGCAGCAAGCATCTGGCCTGCAGGTGAGCTTGGAGGTCCGGCCCTCACCGCCTCGAAGCCACGCCCCAGACGCCACTGCCACGGCGCTCCTCCCTGGGCTGTTCTAGTATTTGGATTTGCATTCCAGCTCTTGGGAGGGGGTCCTCAGGGCCACTAGTGATGAGCCATGAGGAGTGGGGGTTGGGGGCGCTCCTTCCTGTTTCCGTTAGGCCACAGACTCTTCACCTGGCTCTGAAGAGCCACTCTGACCTCGGTCCCCTCCCAGTGGTCCCCGCTTCTCCAGTCTGCCCTGCCAAGTCCCCTGCATGCCCACCACTCTCCATCCTCCCTCCTTGCCCTCTTCCTCCTGTGGAGACAGTATTTCTTTCTGTCTGCCCCTTCTTTGGCCCAGACCCAGCCTGACCAGCGATGAGCATTTCTTAGGCTCAGCTCTTGATACGGAAACGAGTGTCTTCACTCCAGCCAGCATCATGGTCTTCGGTGCTGCCCGGGCCCGGGGTCTGTCGGGAGGGAAGAGAACTGGGCCTGACCTACCTGAACTGACTGGCCCTCCGAGGTGGGTCTGGGACATCCTCGAGGCCCTACATATCTCCTTGGATAGGGGACCATGGGGGGCTTGGGATGATGCAAAAAAACAAGTCACCCAAGGGATGTCAGTTTTTTCTCTCTCTGCATGGGTTGGATTTTCCAAAATCATAATTTGCAGGAGGAAGGCCAGCATTTATGATGGAATATATATATATAAGGTGGCCACACTGGGGTGGGGTCCTTCCCCCTCACAGCTTTGGCCCCTTTCACAGATAGAACCTGGGTTAGAGGATTGCAGAAGATGAGGTGGGGGGGGGGCAGGGAAGATGCCTGTCGGGTTTTTAGCACAGTTCATTTCACTGGGATTTTGAAGCATTTCTGTCTGAACACAAAGCCTGTTCTAGTCCTGGCAGGACACACTGGGGGTGGGGGCGGGGGAAGATGCGGTAATGAAACCGGTTAGTCAATGTTGTCTTAATATTGTTGACAATTCTGTAAAATTCCTTTTTATGAATATTTCTGTTTAAGCTATTTCACCTTTGTTTTGAAATCCTTCCCTTTTAAGGAGAAAATGTGACACTTGTGAAAAAGCTTGTAAGAAAGCCCCTCCCTTTTTTTCTTTAAACCTTTAAATGACAAATCTAGGTAATTAAGGTTGTGAATTTTTATTTTTGCTTTGTTTTTAATGAACATTTGTCTTTCAGAATAGGATTGTGTGATAATGTTTAAATGGCAAAAACAAAACATGATTTTGTGCAATTAACAAAGCTACTGCAAGAAAAATAAAACACTTCTTGGTAACACAGCTGTGCCGCGGGAGTCCTGCTTCCCTCGCCCTCGGCGAGATGGGTGGGAGGAGAGGGCAGCTGCGGGGCCGGGACGGGTTTTCGGGACCTCAGCGTCTGGGAGAGACGGACCTGCGAGCGGCGGCGAGGTCCGCTGCGGGGTTGGAAGCGCGACCAACGGAGGCCAAGCGGGTCAATAGGGAGGCGGAGCGGGAACAGACTGTCCTGCCGCCCAATCAGTGAGCGCGAGTGGAGCAACGCGCCCTATCATAGCCTGGGGGTGACACGGGAGCTCCGCCCCCGAGCGGCCGCCCCAGGCTGGTGCCGGCCGCGTCCCTGGCCAGCGGGAGCGAGCCTGACTCGCGCAGCCGCCGGCCGCGTCCCTGGCCGGCCGGAGCGGGCCTCAACTTGCGCAGCCGCCGGCCTCGTTCCAAGACGCCCGCAGGGTTTCGCGAGCCGAGGCGGGCCGACAGGAGCCGGCCAATCGCGAGCACGGAGCCGGCCTGGGGGCGGGGCGGTGCCCACTCAGCCAGTCAGGGGTGGGGGCGGAGCCAGACCCCGCGGGCGGACGCAAGGACTGGAGGACCGAGGACAGAAGGATTGGTGGACCGGAGCAGCGGCCGGCGGGGAGGGCGTTTGGCAGCGGCCTGCGGCCATGGCCACCGTGATGGCAGCGACGGCGGCGGAGCGGGCCGTGCTGGTGAGGCGCGCGGGCCAGCGGGCGGGCTGGCGGGGCGGCGGGGCCAAGCGTGACCGCCAGGTCTGTCCCGCAGGAGGAGGAGTTCCGCTGGCTGCTGCACGACGAGGTGCACGCTGTGCTGAAGCAGCTGCAGGACATTCTCAAGGTAACGATCCGTGCCCTGCCCCGCCGGGCGTGGCGACCCTCCTCCTCATCTCCCTGGCTCCACCTGGGGCCCCGCGGCTGCGTCCTGAGCGCCTATTGCTTGCGGCCGCCGCGGCTTTCAAGCAAGGCCCCGCCTCCGCGAACTCGAGCCGACCTCGTTACACAAGCACCTGTGTGCGGGCAGGGGCGAGTCCTGACGCGGGTGCTAGCAAGGGCCTGAGTCCCGCCCGGCCTCGGATCGGGGAAGGCCGCCTTGGGAGCCAAATAATTCTGCCTCTGCCCGGCAGTGTGACCCTCAGCCAAGTCACTGAACCTCCCTGGGCCTCCCTTTTCTCATTTTGCAAAAGGGAGATAACAGCACCCGCTTCGCGAGGCTGTAGTATAGATAAATGAGCCAAGCAGCTCACCAGAAGTGACCGGCGCAGTGCTTGCTGTGGCCCAGGACCGCGGGTTACCCTGACTACTGCCTTGTTCCCTGACTCTGCCCCTTGCCCCTTTCCCCCTCAACCAAGCTGGGAGGCTGTCTCTGTCCTGTATTCGCCGAGGCGGGCACACAGGAGGTGTTCAGGGAACGTGGGGTAAACAGATCGGGCTCACGGTTAGGTGCCCGGGGTGCTTGGGCAGGGTCTTCCCACCCCAGCTGAAACTGAGGCCAGGCCACCTTGTTCCTTCCCCCCGCTGACGTGGAGGGAGGGGGCCTTCTGGAAGGAGCACTGGGCCTGAGTGGGCACTACCAGCTCCCCTCCTTCCCTCTGTGCCACAGGAGGCCTCTCTGCGCTTCACTCTGCCGGGCTCGGGCACTGAGGGGCCCGCCAAGCAAGAGAACTTCATCCTAGGCAGCTGTGGGTGAGCCTGGGCTGGGCGGAAACCGGGGAAATGGGTACCTTGGCGGGTAGGAGGCATGACCACAGCCCTGTCCTGCAGACCAGCTGGGTGTGCGATGGGACAGGAGGGGCAGCCCGCCGGGAGGGAGGGCTGGGTGGTGGGGGTGGTGACCACAGGCACCGCTCTGACGCCACGTGTTACAGCACAGACCAGGTGAAGGGTGTGCTGACTCTGCAGGGGGATGCCCTCAGCCAGGCGGTGAGTCCCCCAGCCCTGTCCCCTCCCATCCTGCCAGTGGGGAAGAGCATGGGGGCTCCCACGTTCTCTCTATACAAGCCCTGCGACTCTGAGCGGGACCCTTGATGTCTCTGGCCTCAGTTTTCTCCTTTGGAAAATGACAGCAGCCCTCACACCTCCCCCGGGATGGGTGTGTGGATTCAGGAGGACATGCAGGAGGGGGGGTTCTTTGCACACGGCCTGGCCTGATGTCTGGACCAGTGAAACATGGGCATTGGCGGATTAGGCTGGCCACACATCACAGTTGAATCAGCCAACGCCTGAGCTCCAGTCTGCACCCAACCCTGTGCCAGGCACCAAGGCGTGGGGGGCGGCCCCCCTCCTGGGCTCCATCTGTTGGCCCCTGTAGACGCTAGATGCACCCGGTTCGCACAGAGCCTCACAGAGGCTGCCTGCTGTTTTCCCCTTCCCCTTTCTTCACCTCTTTCAATTTCACTTCTTCGTGGCTCCTCTTGGGCTTGTTTTCCTGTTTCCTGACCTCCCTGTTCACCCCCCAAACGGCCAAGGCATTGGGAGTCTCTCTGCCCTACACAGCAGCCAAGGCCTGAGCCACCACACACCCCATTTCTGCCCCACGCTTAAGGGCTCAGAGTGGCTGTGGCAGGAGGCGCCCCCCGTGCCTGTTTCACCCCACTCTTGCCTGTCAGGACGTGAACTTGAAGATGCCCCGGAACAACCAGCTGCTGCACTTCGCCTTCCGGGAGGACAAGCAGTGGAAGCTGCAGCAGGTGACCCCGCCCCTCCTGGCTAGTGCTCAGCCACAAGGACAGGCGGCAGCAGGCGCACCACGGGGCCTCCCTGGCAAGGGCCTAGCCCTGGGGATCTGTGGCCACAGCAAGCCTGGGAGGGTGTTTCCTAGCAGCAAAGCTGGGGGCAGGTGTTTCCTGAAGCCCTGGCGCCTGCGCCACGTGGGGAGGTGGAGAACCTGGCCTGAGAGCCCAAGGGCCACATCGGGACTGTGGTGTCCCCACAGCAGCTGGCTTGATGAGATGGTTCAGAAGCCCTTTAAAAAGTCACTCCCTTGCCCAGAACCTCCAGGGACTTACCATGGCTCTGGGGATGAGGCCCATGCTCCCTGGCAGCTCCTGTACCACTTGCCCTGGCCTCCTCTCCTGCTCCCCTACCCTGACTGTCTCCATCTCAGGGCCCTTGCCCCTGCCATATCACCCTGTTTGCTTTCCTCCACAACTTGCACAGATGTCTTGGACAATACTGTTTGTCCATCCCTTAAAAGGAGGGGGCAGCCCACTCAGGCAGAGACCGGGCCTGCCCCAGGTGATGCCAGGCGCCCATCACCTGGCAGGGTCCTGGCCCTCCGGGGCACAGAGATGACAGTGTGGAGAGTGGAATGACCTGGGGCAGGCAGGCAGGCAGCACCCACCCTCCCCTCCTGGCTGCACGGAAGCTGGCGTGACCCCTCTGGATGAACTCTGCTTCTAGATCCAGGATGCCAGAAACCATGTGAGCCAAGCCATTTACCTGCTGACCAGCCGGGACGAGAGTTACCAGTTCAAGACGGGTGCTGAGGTCCTCAAGGTGAGCTCCCCCCAGGCCTGACTCTCGGGCCTATAGAGTCCCACGTCCTGGATCCAGAATCACACCTGGGTTCCAATCCCAGGGCCTCCACTTGGAGCTGTGCAACCTCTAAGCACTTACCTGCCTACTCTGTGTCTCCATTTTCTACCTGTGGGGTCAGGGGCAAGCTGCAGTAACCGTTCGCCATGATAATTCAGGTCATGGAGCCCCCAGTAAGCACTCGGCACATACCGCTGCTGGCAGCAGCAGTGAAAGCCTTCACATTAACCGCATGGCACATGTGAAGAGCTGACTCAGGTGCCTGACCTCATGCTTAAGTTCTGCCCCTGACTCACTGTGTGTCCTCTGGTGGCTCACCTGCCCTCTCTGGACCTCTGTTTCCTCACAGGTAGAACCAGATAGACTAAGATCCCCTCGAGAACTGTAACCACCCTAGGGAGCTGCAGCCCCCATGCCCCCAGTCAGCTTTTTCGTGTTTCCTGGGAGCCACATCACCCTGGTACTCATGGCCACGGCTGGATGGCATGAAAGCTGGGGGCTCTGAGGAGTCTGCCAGGGCTCTGCTCCACGGCAAAGGGAAGGGATGGGCTCCAGGTGGTCCCACCACCCACAAGCTGTGACCTTGGCTTACCCTCCTGAAAACCTCAACCTAGCCATCCATCGCCTCCTCCAGGAAGCCCTCTCTGACTTTTTGCAGCCAACCTTTGTTGCCTGTACTCCTGTCGGCAAAGCCTGTGCCCCTGGGACTGACCTCCCAGGAGCTTCCATTCCCCATTGATCCAGCTCCCAGGACCCTTGTGCAGTGAATCAGCCCTGTCCTGACTGACATCAGTGCAGACGTCCTGCCTTCCCCCACACCCAGCTGGAGCCCAACTACCTGTCTTTAACAGGCCCCTGCTGCTGGGTCCTGGGAACCGTAGCCACTGGGCGGGAGTGGGAGCTACCATATCTGTTATTCCCTGACGCATGGGGGCCCGGGTGGAAGCAGAGCCAACCCCGCCCCTCCCTGCAGCTGATGGATGCAGTGATGCTGCAGCTGACCAGAGCCCGAAACCGCCTCACCACCCCCGCCACCCTCACCCTCCCTGAGATCGCCGCCAGTGGCCTCACGGTCAGTGTCCCTGCCAGCCCCTGCCCCAGGAGAGGGGTCCCCACAGCGGGGCCCAGCTTGCCCTCAGGATGGACACCAAGGGGTGCCACCCCCCAAATTATAGTTAGAATTCTGTCTAGGCAATTTTCTGGGATGGGGTCCTTGGCTTCTGTCCTGTGCCCCCAAAATACGTTAACCCTGTTTTGGGTTAGTGGTTCCCAAACCTGACAGCACAGGAAGGTACTTGGGGCACCTGGGAAAAGTCTGGAAGCCCCCCGTTCATGGGAAGAGCATCTCTGGGATGGGGACTGGAGTCGCCTGCAGACTCCATGAATGACTGCACAGCCCTGCTCCATCCAGCCTGGGTTGGGAGCTTGGGAGGGTCTCATCCTACCTGCCTCCCGCAGCGGATGTTCGCCCCCGCCCTGCCCTCCGACCTGCTGGTCAATGTCTACATCAACCTCAATAAGCTCTGCCTCACGGTGTACCAGCTGCATGCCCTGCAGCCCAACTCCACCAAGGTGAGGAGGGACCCCTGCCCGGCCCGCTGCCCCCCATGCACACACCCTGCAGGGCCTGATGGGTCTGGTGCTGTTCTCCCTAGAACTTCCGCCCAGCCGGAGGCGCGGTGCTGCACAGCCCTGGGGCCATGTTGTAAGTAGGCAGGGGAGAGGGGTTCGGGCATGCCTACCCCATCCCTCTGCACCTGGAGGGCCGGGCCCCCCCTCAGGGACCCTCTCACCGCCCACAGCGAGTGGGGCTCTCAGCGCCTGGAGGTGAGCCACGTGCACAAGGTGGAGTGCGTGATCCCCTGGCTCAACGACGCCCTGGTCTACTTCACCGTCTCCTTGCAGCTCTGCCAGCAGCTTAAGGACAAGGTGGGGCCTGGGCCGAGCACCTTCATTAGGGGAAGGGCTTCTAAGGGTCCTTGCCACACCCTCAGAGTGCGCTAACCTTGGGGTCTGGTGTACCCTCACAGTGGGCAGGGGTTGTGAGGGCCCTGCCCCACCCTCAGAGTGCCCCAGTCTTGGGGTCTGTTGTACCCCCACAGTACTGCTAAGCAGCAATGCCCTGTCCTGACATACCGTCCTTGGGTGACCTTGACATCTCCCCTGGTCCATCCCATCCCCTCCATCCAGCCACTCACCAGACCCCCTCTCCTTGCAGATCTCCGTGTTCTCCAGCTACTGGAGCTACAGACCCTTCTGATCACAGCACCCAGGAGCTTGTCTCCAGGAAGGCAGCCCGTCCCCTCATACCCGCCCCAGAGCACCAGCCAGCACCAATGCCAGGCTGCTATTTATCTCTCTGTCCTACCCCCGCCCCTGCCTAACACATTTGCACTGCTGGGAATGGACACTGGAAGCACCAGGAGGAAGGGAGGCTAGTCTGGTAGGGTAGTGGGGAGGTCCGGAAGGCGGGGCCGAGGGCGTCCCACATTCCCAACCCCGCCCTTCTGGTCACCATGGGAATCTTTGGACTCAGGACAGGGCCAGGCCCAGGGCTCTCCTTCCTCTCCCCTTCGCTGTCCCCTCCCCCTGGAGGGTGGGGGGTGGCACTAAGCTATGAGTCCCAGGGGACAGTCAGGAACGGCGCAGACAAAGCCACCCCAGGAGTGAGTGCAGTGCTGGTTACTGTGTTCCATAGCCCCGATCCAGGGCCCTCTAAGAAATAAAGATCATCAGATTCCGCCTGGAGCCGTGTCTGTCCGTCTGAGTGGGGACCCAGGCAGGCGGGGGGTCCCTGGTAGTCAGTGGCCATCAACTTAAGGAGCCAGCCATCTCCCCTATTCCCAGAGCCTGGCTTCCCCACTCCTTATGCCATGCAAGGGCTGGACACAGAACCCACCTTCGAGAGAGGACGGGTTCTCTCTCGTCCTCTCTGCCAAGAGGCCCGGGGGGTGGTGACAAGACCTCCACCTGGGAGTTCGGGCCGCCCGGTCTGAGACCAGCTCCCCTCCCAGCTAGGTGACCCAGGATGATCTGGCACAGTGGTATTGACTGAAAGCTTAAGAGAGGCCAGGTGGGCACCTGAGTAGGGCAGCGAGTCCCATGTCACCCACCCAGATGGGGACTGGAAGACACTGCAGACTCAGGCTCTGGGCAGACAAGGCTTTGTTACTGCCACGGGGCAGGACACACAGGGTCAGGGTTCCAGGGCCAAGTTATCCACTCCCTTGGGTCTTTCCTGCACGAGAAGCACAGAGGGACCGAGCAGGTTCGCTCCTTGTTCCCTAGGGGGATGAGCACCCTTCCCACCACTCCCCCCCGCTCCCTCCTCCACCCCCAGTACAGTTCCATGCAGGTCCCGGTGGCCAGCAGGGCTCACCTTCCAGGGGCTCACCTTCCTGGGGCTTGCCCTGCGGCGCCCAGGGGAGCCACAGCAGCTGCAGCACCAGCAGTGGGCGATGACCAGCAGCAGCAGGAGCAGCACCGTACCTGGGGACAGGACAGCCATCCAGGTGTGACCCCAACCCAGGGCCCAGGGCAGGGGGCTGGGGGGACCCCGAGGCCGCAGCCACACTTACCCACGAAGATGAGGAAGATGATGAAGGCAGCAGTGTCCCATGTGGACTGGAAAAACTGGTGGCTCTTCAGTCTCCCCAGGACTTCCTGAACTGTGGTCTCCAGCTCCTCTGTGGACACAGCCATCTCGGCGTGCACAGTGCCGCCTGCCCTGGCCCCCCAGAGGCTGCATCAGAACCCTGGGCTCTGCTCAGCGGGGACCACATCCAGGCTTCCCACAGCCCAGCCTCTGCCAGAGCCTGGCCCAGCACCAGCTTCCCTGCCCCCTCCCACTCCACTTCTCCTTTGGCCCCAGGCCCAGCCTCTCTCCTTGCCTAGCCCTGTGGTCCCTACCCTGACCCCAACCTGGACAACTTTCTCCCCAGCCACTGTCTTCTCCCCTCTCTTTCCCCTGGCGGCCCAGCCCCCAGGCCCCCACCTACCTCCTAGAAGCCTCCAACTCCCTCAACCAGGCAGGTCTGGGGAGCACAGGCTGCTTCCTGCTTCCGGCTCCATACCACCTGAGGTCTTGGCAACCAGCCCCGCCCTCCCCAGGGCCAGCAGAGGCTGCCGAGCCCAGCGGAGAGGGCCCAGCCCCAGCAGAGGCTGCCGAGCCCAGCGGAGAGGGCCCAGCCCCAGCAGAGGCTGCCCAGCCCAGCGGAGAGGGCCCACTGCTGGAGACCCAGGGAGGAAGATGCGGGCCTGTGGCTTCAGTCCTGGGACTTTTTACCTTTCCTCAATATCCCAGATTTCCAGCTGTGTGCTCGGCCACTGCTGACTTCGTGAATGAAAGAGGGAGAGAGACGGGAGGGAAGGTGTGTGGGAGGGAGGGGGAAGGGGGAGAAGACCTGCCTGCATCCCACGACCCTTGAGCAGCTAGGAGAGGTGTGCCTGCATCATACAGTTGTCCTTGGAATCCTGAAGGGTTGGTTCCAGGACCTCCGTGGGTGCCAAAATCCACAGATGCTAAAGTGTCCGATATAAAATGAGGCAGTATTTGCATATAACCTGTGCATATATTCTATACTTTAAATCATCTCTGGATTACTTATAATATGTAATATCATGGCCAGGCATGGTGGCTCACACCTGTAATCCCACCACTTTGGGAGGCCGAGGTGGGCGGATCATGAGGTCAGGAGATAGAGACCATCCTGGCTAACATGGTGAAACCCCGTCTCTACTAAAAAATACAAAAAAAATTAGCCAGGCGCGGTGGCGGGCACCTATAGTCCCAGCTACTCGGGAGGCTGAGGCAGGAGAATGGCGTGAACCCGGAAGGCAGAGCATGCAATGAGCCAAGACCGAGCCACTGCACTCCAGCCTGGGCGACAGAGCGAGACTCCATCTCAAAAAAAAAAAAAAAGCCGGGCGCGGTGGCTCAAGCCTGTAATCCCAGCACTTTGGGAGGCCGAGACGGGCGGATCACGAGGTCAGGAGATCGAGACCATCCTGGCTAACCCGGTGAAACCCCGTCTCTACTAAAAAATACAAAAAACTAGCCGGGCGAGGTGGCGGGCGCCTGTAGTCCCAGCTATTCCGGAGGCTGAGGCAGGAGAATGGCGTGAACCCGGGAGGCGGAGCTTGCAGTGAGCTGAGATCCGGCCACTGTACTCCAGCCTGGGCGACAGAGCGAGACTCCGTCTCAAAAAAAAAAAAAAAAAATTGGGCCATGCGCGGTGGCTCACGTCTGTAATCCCAGCACTTTGGGAGGCCGAGGCAGGCGGATCACCCTAGGCCAGGAGTTGGAGACCAGCCTGACCAACATGGAGAAACCACGTCTTTACTAAAAATACAAATTTAGCTGGGTGTGGTGGCACATTCCTGTAATCCCATCTACTAGGGAGGCTGAGGCAGGAGAATTGCTTGTACCCGGGAGGCAGAGGCTACGGTGAGCTGAGATCACGCCATTGCACTCAGCCTGGGCAATAAGAGCGAACCTCTGTCTCAAAAAGAAGATAAAAATACAAAAATTGGCCAGGTACGGTGGCTCACGCCTGTAATCCCAGCACTTTGGGAGGCTGAGGCAGGCGGATCACGAGGTCAGGAGACCAAGACCATCCTGGCTAACAAGGTGAAACATCATCTCTACAAAAAATACAAAAAATTAGCCGGGCATGGTGGCACGTGTACCTATAGTTCCAGCTACTCGGTGGGCTGAGGCAGAATTGCTTGAACCCTGGAGGTGGAGGTTGCAGTGAGCTGAGATCGCGCCACTGCACTCCAGCCTGGGTAACAGAGCAAGACTCCATCTCAAAAAAAAAAAAAAAAAATACAATATTAGCCTGGCGTGCTGGCAGGCACCTGTAATTCCTGCTACTTGGGAGGCTGAGGCAGGAGACTCCCTTGAACCTGGGAGGCGGAGGCTATAGTAAGCCAAGATCATGCCACTGCACTCCAGCCTGGGTGACAGAGCAAGACTGTCTCAAAAAAAATAAATCAGCTGGGTGTGGTAGCACACTCCTGTAATCCCAGCTATTCGGGAGGCTGAGGCAGGAGAATCGCTTATACCCAGGAGGCAGAGGCTGCAGTGAGCCAAGATGGCACCACCGTACTCTAGCCTGGACGACAGAGCAAGACTCTGTCTCAAAATATATATATATATATCTATATTTAATATAATGCGTACTAGGTAAATAATTGTTACATTGTATAGGAAATAACAAGCAAAAAAGTCTGTGCATGTCCAGTACAGCTGTGATTTATTTTCCAAATATTTTCTGTCTGTGGTTGGCTGAATCCACAGATGTGGAACCTGTGGATATGGAAGGCCAGCTGTACCAGGAGTCTTCACCGTCCTTATATTCTCTTTTTTTTTTTTTGAGGCGGAGTCTCGCTCTGTCGCCCAGGCTGGAGTGCAGTGGCGCGATCTCGGCTCACTGCAAGCTCCGCCTCCCGGGTTCCCGCCATTCTCCTGCCTCAGCCTCCCGAGTAGCTGGGACTACAGGCGCCGCCACCACGCCCGGCTAATTTTTTTGTATTTTTAGTGGAGACGGGGTTTCATTGTGTTAGCCAGGATGGTCTCGATCTCCTGACCTCGTGATCCGCCCGTCTCGGCCTCCCAAAGTGCTGGGATTACAGGCTTGAGCCACCGCGCCCGGCCATATTCTCTATCTTCATACTTGAAAATATCCGGTAATGTGAGGCTCTGCACCTAGCACTGTGCTGTGTCACCTGGTTTATTTCTCATAGCAATCCTAACGTGGGTATTACTGCTTTTTCCATTTTACAGATGAGGAAACGAAAGCCTAGAGAAGTTAAGTCATTAGCCCTTCACACACCTAGTGGATTAATTTCCCGATGCTGCCGTAACATTACCACAAATTCAGTGGCTTCAAGCAACACAAATTTATCATCCTACGGTTCTGAAGGTCAGAGTCTAAAATGGGTTGGCCAGGTTGTGTTCATCCTGAAGGTTCTAGGGCAGAGTCCATCTTTTGCCTTGTCCAACTTCTAGAAGCTGGCGGCATTCCTGGGCCGGCGGTCTCCCATCCCTCCACCCTCTGCTTCCAGGCTCACGTCTCCTCCTCTGACTCTAATCCTCCTCCTCCCTCCCTCTTTTTTTTTTTTTTTTTTTTTTTGAGACGGAATCTCGCTTTGTTGCCCAGGCTGGAGTTCTGTGGCCGGATCTCAGCTCACTGCAAGCTCCGCCTCCCGGGTTTACACCATTCTCCTGCCTCAGCCTCCCGAGTAGCTGGGACTACAGGCGCCCACCACCTCGCCCAGCTAGTTTTTTTTGTATTTTTTAGTAGAGACGGGGTTTCACCAGGTTAGCCAGGATGGTCTCGATCTCCTGACCTCGTGATCCGCCCGTCTCGGCCTCCCAAAGTGCTGGGATTACAGGCTTGAGCCACCGCGCCCGGCCTTTTTTTTTTTTTTTTTTGAGATGGAGTTTTGCTCTTTTTCCCCAGGCAGGAGTGCAGTGGCATGATCTCGGCACTGCAACCTCCACCTCCCAGGTTCGAGCGATTCTCCTGCCTCAGCCTCCCGAGTAGCTGGGATTACAGGCGCCCACCACCATGCCCAGCTAACTTTTGTATTTTAGTAGAGACTGGGTTTCACCATGTTGGCCAGGCTGATCTCAAACTCCTGACCTCAGGTGATTCACCCGCGTCGGTCTCCCAAAGTGCTAGGATTACAGGCGTGAGCCACCATGCCTGGCCTTTTTTTTTTTTTTTTTTTTTTTTGAGACAGAGTCTCGCTGTCACCCAGGCTGGCAGGCTGGAGTGCAATGGCATGATCTCGGCTCACTGCAACTTCTGCTTCCTGGGTTCAAGAGATTCTCCTGCCTCAGCCTCCTGAATCACTGGGATTACAAGCATGCACCATCACACCTGGCTAATTTTTGTGTTTTTGGTAGAGATGGGGTTTCACCATGTTGGTCAGGCTGGTCTCGACCTCCTGAGCTCTGGCAGTCCACCCCCCTCAGCCTCCCAAAGTGCTGGGATTACAGACGTGAGCCACCACACCTGGCCGGTTGTTCGTATTGTGAATGTACTAAATGCCACTGAATTTGTTTTTTTGTCGTCGTCGTTTTGTTTTGTTTGTTTGTTTTGAGGCAGAGTTTCACTCTTACTGCCCAGGCTGGAGTGCAATGATGCAATCTCGGCTCACTGCAACCTCCGCCTTCCTGTTTCAAGTGATTCTCCTGCCTCAGCCTCCCGAACAGCTGGGATTACAGGCGCCCACCACCATGCCCAGCTAATTTTTGTATTTTTAGTAGAGACGGGTCTCACCATATTTCCCAGTCTGGCCTCAAACTCCTGACCTCAAGTGATGCGCCCACCTCTGCCTCCCAAAGTGCTGGGATTACAGGTGTGAGCCACCGCACCTGACATACTTCTATTTTTAAAGTGCAAGGGAACAACTGTGGCCCCTGCTCCAGCTCTTGGCCTGGCTGGGTAGTCAGGAGGCCCACTGTCCCCTCCTCTCCCCTCTGGCTCTCAGTCTTCCTGTCTCTCTGGGTACCTTGTTTCTAATGTTTGTCGTTACTATTATGAAAGTCATATCTATCTCTTAAAGAAGATCTGGGAACCACCAAGTTGTTAAAAGACAAAAGTCAGGCCAGGCGCAGTGGCTCACACCTGTAATCCAAGCACTTTGGGAGGCCGAGGTGGGCAGATCACCAGAGGTTAAAAGTTCGAGACCATCCTAGCCAACGTGGCGAAACCCGTCTCTACTAAAAATACAAAAATTAGCCAGGCGTGGTGGTGCATGCCTGTTATCCCAGCTACTCAGGAAGCTGAGGCAGGAGAATCACTTGAACCCTGGAGGCAGAGGTTGCAGTGAGCTGAGATCTTGCCACTGCACTCTAGCATGGGTGACAGAGTGAGACTGCGTCTCAGAAAAAAAAGACAGAAGTCACAGAGCCCCACCCAGTCCCAGGCAGGACAGTAACAGGAGGAGGAGGCTGTGGCAGGGAGTGGTTCCGGTGAGTCAGACTCCTGGACCCAGGTTCGATTGCATGCCGTAAGACCCACCAGTGTGTGAGCTTGAGTAACATTCCCTGAGCCCTTCTGCCTCAGTTTTCTCTTCTGTAAAATGGGTGTGTTAATAGTATCCACCTCCTTTCGGTATTGTGAGGATGAAATGAACTGATCATCGATATCGGAGCCGTCGGGCTCACAGAAACATGCGCTGAATGGCCCTGTGCTATTATCGCCGTGTCCACGTGGGATTCCCTCCAGTCTTTTGTCCTCTTCCACCATAGTCACACTGCACAGACCGTTTTACCCCTGGCTTTTGCCAGTGAACGCCGCCGGGAGCACCTTTCAGATGACAGCATGCTTTCTGCAAACTACTCCTTTGATGGCACTAACATGGTGCAATCCCTGCTGGCACCCAGTGAGGCTCTTGCCCGCACCACCACGATTTTCAGAATGAGACCATCACTCCCATGGGAGGATTTTCCTGGAGAAAGTGTTTTCTCTGCACAGAAGCTTATTTCCTTAGGGGACGTCCCCACGAGTACGTCTACTGCTCAAACGCAGTCCACACATCACCATCACCACAGCCTTTTGTTCATCCACTAACCACATCCTCATCTGCTTATGGGACGAGGCCCCCGTGCTGAATCCTTCAAGGACTGTGGAGTTGTGGCTTGCGAGAGTTCACCTTTGACAATAAACTGTGCTCCAGGACAGGCTCTGCTCCATCATCTCTGCCACCCTGGGTCCTGCCTGGCCCACCCTTAACTTCTAAGCCTTTATTTATTTATTTACTCATTTATTTATTTATTGAGATAGGGTCTTACTCTGTCACCCAGGCTGGAGTGCAGTGGCACCATCTCGGCTCAGTGCAACTTTCACTTCCTTGGTTCAAGCTATTTTCCTGCCTCAGCCTCCCAAGTAGCGGGGACTACAGGTGCCTGCCAGCGTGCCCAGCTAATTTTTGTATTTTTAGTAGAGACGGGGTTTTGCCATGTTGGCCAGGCTGGTCTCAAACTTCTGACCTCAAGTGATCTGCCCACCTCGGCCTCCTGAAGTGCTGGGATTACAAGCGTGAGTCACCGCACCTGGCACCCTATTCTCTAAGCCTTTAATGTTAAGCCTCCGGGAAGGAGGGGGAGTTACCAGGAGGAAGAACTGGCTGAAGGCAGTGGACAGCAAAGGACAGAAGTCTGCCTGGGGTTCAGGAAAACTGAAACCACAGCCACCTTGCTTTTGTGAATACAGTTTTACTTGGACACAGCCACACCCATCTGTTTACCTATTGTCTGTGGCTACTTTCTCACTACAATGGGAAAGTTGAATAGTAGTTGCAACAGAGAACTTAGGACCAGCAAAGCCTAAAATAGGGACCACCTGGCCCTTTACAGAAAACACTTGCCAGGCTGAGTGTGGTGGCACTTTGGGAAGCTGAAGCAGGTGGATCCCTTCAGCCCAGGAGTTCCAGACCACCCTGGGCAACATAGGGAGACCTCATCTCTACAAAAAGTAAAAAATTTAGCCTGGCTTGGTCTACGTGTCTGAAGTCCCAGCTACTAGGGAGGCTGGGGCAGGAGGATCACTTGAACCCAGGAAGTCGAGGCTGCAGTGAGCCATCATTGAGCTTCTGCACTCCAACCTGGGTGACAAAGTGAGACCCTGTCCCAAAAAAGAAAAAGAAAGAGAGAGAGAGGAAGGAAGGAAGGAAGGAAAAAGAAAATGAAAGAAAAGAAAAAAGAAAATCTTTGTCAATACCAAGGACACAGGAGTGCCTAAGCCTTGTGAAGTCAGGTATCAGGGAACAGGTAAGAAAGAATTAACTGTGTGAGATGGACTTGGTATAAGAAACAGCTTATCAGGCTGGGCACGGTGGTTCACATCTGTAATCCCAGCATTTAGGGAAGCCGAGGTGAGAGGATCACTTGAACCCAGGAGTTTGAGACCAGCCTGGGCAACATAGTGAGACCCTGTCTCAAAAAATAAAAAAAAGGGCTGGGCACAGTGGCTCACGCCTGTAATCCCAGCACTTTGGGAGGCCGAGGAAGGCAGATCACGAGGTCAGGAGATTGAGACCATCCTGGCTAACACGGTGAAACCCCGTCTCTACTAAAAATACAAAATAATTACCCAGGCGTGGTGGCGGGCACCTGTAGACCCTGCTACTCGGGAGGCTGAGGCAGGAGAATGGCATGAACCTGGGAGACGGAGCTTGCAGGGAGCCAATATCGCACCACTGCACTCCAGCCTGGGCGACAGAGCAAGACACCATCTCAAAAAAAAAAAAAAGGAAAAAAGAAAAATAAAGATCAGGCACGGTGGCCCCCGCCTATAATCCCAGCACTTTGGGGGGCCAAGGTTGGTGGATCACTTGAGGTCAGAAGCTTGTGACCAGCCTGACCAACATGGTGGAACCCCGTCTCCACTAAAAATACAAAATTAGCGGGGCGTGGTGGTCCACGCCCGTAATCCAGCTGCTTAGGTGGCTGAGGCAGGAAAATCACTTGAACCCAGGAGGTGGAGGTTACAGCGAGCCGAGATCGCACCACTGCACTCCACCAAGGGCAACAGAGCGAGGCTCTGTCTCAAAAACAAATAACAAAAAAAGAAACAGCTATCAGAGAGACAATAAGGGAGGGGTGAGGAACATGGTCTGGAAAGCACATGGCCCATTTAAAGAGGGCATCTCAAGTCAGGGTGATAATCTCTAAGATACACTGGAAATCTAGATGTTTCTGTAAACAAGAAAAAGGCAGTAGAGGGTGGGCACACAGACTCAGAGCTGTAAGTCCCAGCTCTGCCACCTCCTCACTTGACCCTCTCTTATCTGTCAACTGGGGGTAGTAACAGCGCTTACTTCACGGGGCTTTATTGTTAAGCAAGCTAACGTATTTGGGCTCCAAGAACAATGCCATGTGCAGAGTCAGGACTGAGTAAATATTTGCTAAAGCAATCTCTTAATGTTTTTGATGCTGGCAACTTAAAACACACGGCGCCAAGGATGGACACGGATGTCCCGCTAGCCAGCTGTGGGACCCGGGTTTGCTCACCCCAACAGAGCGGTTGAGGGTGGGAGCTTGGAGGTGGAAGCCTAGCTGACGTGGGGGACTCAGGCCCCTGGTTCTACATGGGGATCGTTGTATCATTAGGCTGGGGTCATTTTGAGGATGAGAGGGATAACAGCTCCTGCTCCTGCTGCAGAGAAGCCCCCAGGTGGGGGTCACAGCAAGTGCGGATGGAGCTCAGATTCTTCAGTTAACTGTCACCCTCTCCCCTCCCCCATCACACACACCAGGCCCTGCCAGGACAAGGCAGCTCCTGGAAGCTCCACCAGGACCCACGTCCACCAGGTGCCACAGCAGGCTGCTTCTCTCTCTCTGCCCACTGTGGACTCTCTGCACCGCTCCCTCCCAGCCATCTTCCCTGCCTCGCCTTGGTCTCTCTCTCTGTGTCTCCGTCACCTTCATACCTGTGTACCTGTGCCATCTCTCTCGCTCCCTATCTCTATCAACTCTGCTGTGTGTCCCCCTGGGGAAAGTGGGGGTGCCTCCTCCTGAGCCCCCTGCCCAAGTTCCCTGCTGGGATGGCAGCCACTTCACCCCACACACACTCCCTGAAGCCCCTCCAGGACTCCAGCCTGGCTGCAGACACCCATCCTGGACTTTGCCTGGCCCTCCAGGTTCTGCTGGGGGAAGTGACCTGAGAGGCCCCTGCCTGGGCTCTAGGTGGGGACAGGGCAGACTCCTGGGCGGGGGAGCCTCTCTGGATGGGGGTTGAAGCACCCCGGAGAAACGGCTCCCCACAGGCACCCTCGCCACACCCCTGGGACTACGGGCACTTAGGGTACACCGGAGGCATGAAGTGTGGAGGGGGTTGGCCAACAGCCAAGCTCAAATTGGGGTTCACATATGAGAGGTCAGTGTGGGCTCCTCTGAGCCCCAGTGACGCCCTTCTCCCCACCCACCTGGTGACAGGCATCTCGAACCCTCGGCCCCCATGGACCCCCTGAGGCGCTCCCCCTCTCCCTGCCTGTCCTCGCGGCCCTCCAGCCCCAGCACCCCACCCTGCGAGATGCTTGGTCCTGTGGGCATCGAGGCTGTGCTGGACCAGCTGAAGATTAAGGCTATGAAGATGGGGTTTGAGTTCAACATCATGGTGGTGGGTGAGTGAGAGGTGGGGCCCACGGCAGGACAGACCCACGGTGCTACACGTGCCTGGGCATGTGATCTCACTTTTGGCAGCCTGTCGCCCCTCCCCGTCTGCTAAGTGGACCTGGTAATAGCACCTCACAGGGATGTTGTCATTGAAAATCTGAGAAATGCTCAGTCATCAAAAGACAAAAATCTGCCTGGAGCGGTGGCTCCCACCTATAATCCAGGGTTTTGGGAGGCTGAGGCGGGTGGATCACCTGAGCTCAGGAGTTCGAGACTAGCAAAACCCCACGTCTACAAAAAGTACAAAAATGAGGTCGGGCGTGGTGGCTCAAGCCTGTAATCCCAGCACTTTGAAAGGCCAAGGCGGGAGGATCACCTGAGGTCAGGAGTTTGAGACCAGCCTGGCCAACATGGTGAAACCTCGTCTCTACTAAAAATACAAAAATTAGCGTGGTGGCAGGCGCCTGTACTTAGGAGCTACTTAGGAGGCTGAGGCAGGAGAATCACTTGAACCTGGGAGGCGGAGGTTGTAGTGAGCCGAGATTGCTCCACTGCACTGCAGCCTGGGTGACAGAGTGAGACCCTGTCTCCAAAAATAAAAAAGTAAAGAGTTAGAGAAAAACTGCTTAAAATGCCCACCCTAACTGCTGTCATCCGGTTGCCACTTCCAGGGCAGAGTGGACTGGGCAAGTCCACGATGGTGAACACGCTGTTCAAGTCCAAAGTGTGGAAGTCAAACCCACCGGGCTTGGGGGTGCCCCCACCCCAGACGCTGCAGCTGCATTCAGTGACCCATGGTGAGTGAGCCCCTGCCCACACCTCACCCCACCCTGCCGACACCTCACCCCACCCTGCCCCACCCCATCCCATCAGGGTCCAATGTCTCCTGACTCCCCTCTCCCTCCGCAGTCATCGAGGAGAAGGGTGTGAAGCTGAAGCTGACAGTGACGGACACGCCTGGCTTCGGGGACCAGATCAACAATGACAACTGGTGGGTTCTTTTTTTTTTTTTTTTAAGAGAGTTTCACTCTTGTCGCCCAGGCTGGAGTGCAAGGGCATGATCTTGGCTCACTGCAACCTCCGCCTCCTAGGTTCAGGTGATCCTCCGGCCTCAGCCTCCCGAACTAGCTGGGATTACAGGTGCCCGCCACCACGCCCAGCTAATTTTTTTTGTATTTTTAGTTGAGACGCGGTTTCACCATGTTGGCCAGGCTGGTCTGGAACTCCTGACTTCAGATGATCCACTCGTCTCAGCCCCCCAAAGTGCTGGGATTACAGGCGTGAGCCACACGACTGTCCCCTCCTGTCCCTGCCCCTCCCCCTTCGACCTTTTGGAAACACCCCAGACCTAGAACGGCCAGGCTGTGTGATCTTTTTTTTTTCTTTTTTCTTTTTTTTGAGACAGAATCTCGCTCTTGCCACCCAGGCCAGAGTGCATTGGCACAATCTCGGCTCACTGCAACCTCCGCCTCCTGGGTTCAAGCGATTTCCAGCTAAATTTTTTTTTTTTTTTTTTTTTTTTTTGAGATGGAGTCTTGCTCTGTCACGCAGGCTGGGATGCAGTGGCCAGATCTCAGCTCACTGCAAGCGCCACCTCCCGGATTTACGCCATTCTCCTGCCTCAGCCTCCCGAGTAGCTGGGACTACAGGCGCCCGCCACCTCGCCCGGCTAGTTTTCTTGTATTTTTTGGTAGAGACGGGGTTTCACCGTATTAGCCAGGTTGGTCTCTATCTCCTGATCTTGTGATCCGCCCGCCTCGGCCTCCCAAAGTGCTGGGATTACAGGCTTGAGCCACCGCACCCAGCCTTTTTTTTTTTTTTTTTTTTTTGAGACGGAGTCTAGCTCTGTTGCCCAGGCTGGAGTGCAATGGCCGGATCTCAGCTCACTGCAAGCCCCGCCTCCCGGGTTCACGCCATTCTCCTGCCTCAGCCTCCCGAGTAGCTGGGAGTACAGGCGCCCGCCACCTCGCCCGGCTAATTTTTTTTGTATTTTAGTAGAGATGGGGTTACACCGTGTTAGCCAGGATGGTCTCGATCTCCTGAACTCGTGATCCGCCCGTCTCGGCCTCCCAAAGTGCTGGGATTACAGGCTTGAGCCACCGCGCCCGGCCTTTTTTTTTTTTTTTTTTTAAAGACAGAGTCTGGTTCTTGTTGCCCAGGCCAGAGTGCAGTGGCACAATTTCTGCTCACTGCAACCTCCACTTCCTGGAGTTCTAGTGATTCTCCTGCCTCAGCCTCCCAAGTAACTGGGATTACAGGCATCCTCCAACATGCTTGGCTACTTTTTTGTATTTATTTAGTAGAGACGGGGTTTCACCGTGTTGGCCAGGCTGGTCTCAAACTTCTGACCCCAGGTGATCCGCCCACCTCGGCCTCCCAAAGTGCTGGAATTACAGGTGTAAGCCACCATGCCCGGCCCAATTTTTGTAATTTTAGTAGAGACGGGGATTTCCCCATGTTGACCAGGCTCGTCTTGAGCTCCTGACCTCAGGTGATTCACTTGCCTCAGCCTCCCAAAGCGCTGGGATTACACGCATGAGCCACCGCACCCGGCCCTGGTTTCATTTTTATTTATTTAGAGACAGTGTCTCACTCTGTTTCCCAGGCTGGAGTGCAGTGGTGAGATCATGGCTCACTGCAGCCTCGACCTCCCCGAGCTCAAGGACCCTCCTGCTTCAGCCTCCTGAGTAGCTGGGACCACAGGCACGTGCCACCCCACCCAGCTAATTTTTGTAGTTTTTGTAGAGTTGGCATTTCCCTATATTGCCCAGGCTAGCCTCGAATTCCTGGGCTCAAGCGATCCTCCTGCCTCTGCCTCCCAAAGTGCTGAGATTACAGGCATGAGCCATTGGGCCTGTCCTGACACCTGTTTTTAAAAGGATCTGAGACCGGGCGCGGTGGCTTATGCCTGTAATCCCAGCAATTTGGGAGGCCGAGGCGGGTGGATCACAAGGTCAGGAGATTGAGACCATCCTGACTAACACGGTGAAACCCCATCTCTACTAAAAATATAAAAAATTAGCCAGGAGTGGTGGCACGTGCCTGTAGTCCCAGCTACTCGGGAGGCCGAGGCAGGAGAATAGCATGAATCTGGGAGGTGGAGCTTGCAGTGAGCCGAGATCTGGCCACTGCACTCCAGCCTGGGCGACAGAGCGAGACTCCGTCTCAAAAAAAAAAAAGGATCTGTTTGGCAACTTACAGTGTTGACAATACCCAAGAGGGGAAGGGACTCGAGGAGGAGGGAGACCCCTGCAACCATCAGGCGCGAGTCCTTCGTGGTTTGGGCCCAGCTGTGGCCCTTTAGCCCAGTTAATGCTCACCCCTCCCTTACTTGCACCATAGGTGCTGCTGTTGTCTCCATTTTACAGACAGTGAAGCCGAGAATGGCAGGAGGTCTCTCTATGTCTCTCTGATGATGCAGGGAAGTGGGGGAAAGTAACAGGGTGACCCAGAGGTCCTGGGCAAACCGGGACGATTCATCATCCCACGGGAGGACCACCCAGAGGACACAGCGGAGAGGGGTGGGGCTCTCCGGGCACAGCACAGTTCTGAGGGGAGGGTCCACCTCCCGCCTCAGCTGGGACCCCATCCTGGGCTACATCAACGAGCAATACGAGCAGTACCTCCAGGAGGAGATCCTCATCACCCGCCAGCGCCATATCCCAGACACCCGGGTGCACTGCTGCGTGTACTTTGTACCACCCACTGGGCACTGGTGAGGGGGCTGCACCTGCAAGGCGAGGACCACCTGCATGGGGCAGGGAGGAGGAGAAGGGGTCCCCGACGTGGGCTGCTGGCTGCCCCCACTCCCCTGCCCTGCTGCTATCATTCATACACTCACCACCACCACCACTTCCATCACTGCCCTGCCCCGGCAGCCTGCGGCCCCTGGACATTGAGTTCCTGCAGCGACTGTGCCGGACTGTGAACGTGGTGCCCGTGATTGCCCGGGCCGACAGCCTGACCATGGAAGAGCGAGAGGCCTTTAGGCACAGGGTGATCTGGGTGCCTGGGGCAGGGCTGGGGTCAGTGGGGCAGAGGGCAGAGTGGGCAGGGTGGGCTGAGGTCACCTGTGCGGGATCTCCAGATCCAGCAGAACCTGAGGACCCACTGCATCGACGTCTACCCCCAGATGTGCTTTGATGAGGACATCAATGACAGAATCCTTAACAGCAAGTTACGGGTAAGAGGCTGTGGGGCGGGAGGCAGGCGAGGTGATTTCCTTCCCACACATCCTTTCCACCCAAAGATTCATCTTTCTCTGTATCTCAGGGAAACGTGCACATATTCCTAGCAGATATGACTGTCCACACATCCACAAGCTCAAAGTGAGCAAGAAATAACAGCTCACACTAACAACCCACAGAATCAGAGAAAATGTCTATGAATCACATACCCAACAAGGGGCTTGTATCCTGAATATATAAAGAACACTGGGCCGGGCACAGTGGCTCATGCCTGTCATCTCAGAACTTTGGGAGGCCAAGGCAGGCAGATCGCTGGAGGTCAGGAGTTGGAGACCAGCCTGGCCAACATGGTGAAACCCCATCTCTGCCAAAAATACAAAAAATTCTGTGAATGTGGTGGTGCACACCTTTAGTCCCAGCTACTCAGGAGGCTGAAGCAGGAGAATTGCTTGAACCTGGGAGGCAGAGGTTGCAGTGAGTGAGCCAAGATTGCGCCACTGCAGTCCAGCCTAGGTGACAGAGTGACTCAAACAAACAAACAAACAGACAACAACAACAACAACAAAACTCTTACAGCTCAACAATAAAAGAGGCCCCGGTGTGGTGGCAATCCCAGCACTTTGGGAGGCCAAGGCAGGAGGATTCCTTGAGCCTAGGAGTTCGAGACCAGCTTGAGCAACATGGCAAAACCCCAACTCAACAAAAAAACACAAAGATTACCTTGGCATGGTGGCATGTGCCTGTAGTCCCAGCTACTCAGGAGCCTGAGGTGGGAGGATCACTTGAGCCCAGGAAGTGGAGGCTGCAGTGAGATGTGATCACACCACTGTGCTCCAGCCTGGGTGACACAGTGAGAACCAGGTTTTTTTAAAAAAAAAAAAAAAAAGGCAATAAAATATAACTCAAGGTGGGTGTGGTGGCGCACACCTGTAATCCCAGCACTTTGGAAGGCCGAGGCTGTTGGATCACCTGAGGTTGGGAGTTTGAGACCAGCCTGACCAACATGAAGAAACCCTGTCTCTACTATAAATACAAAAACATTAGCTGGGCATAGTGGCAGGTGCCTGCAATCCCAGCTACTCAAGAGGCTGAGGCAGGAGAAAGGCTTCAATCCAGGAGGTGGAGGCTGCAGTGAGCTGACATGGCACCATTGCACTCCAACCTGGGCAAGAAGAGTGAAACTCTGTCTCAAAAAAAAAGCATTGGCCTGGCGTGGTGGCTCACACCTGTAATCCCTGCACTTTGGGAGGCTGAGGCGGGTAGATCACCTGAGGTCAGGAGTTTGAGACCAGCCTGGCCAACATAACGAAACCACATCTCTACTAAAAGTACAAAAAATTAGGCCCGGCGCGGTGGCTCATGCCTGTAATCCCAGCACTTTGGGAGGCCGAGGTAGGTGGATCACAAGCACAAGGTCAGGAGATCAAGACCATCCTGGCCAACACGGTGAAACCCCGTCTCTACTAAAAATACAAAAAATTAGCCGGGCGTGGTGGTGTGCGCCTGTAGTCCCAGCTACTCAGGAGGCTGAGGCAGGAGAATGGCCTGGGAGATGGAGCTTGCAGTGAGCTGAGATGGCGCCACTGCACTCCAGCCTGGGCGACAGAGAGAGAGTCCGTCTCAAAAAAAAAAAAAAAAAAAAAAAAATTAGCCGGCGTGGTGGTGGGTTCCTGTAAGCCTAGCTACTCAGAAGGCTGAGGGCAGGAGAATTCCTCCTGAGGCAGGAGGATTCCTTGAGCCTAGGAGTTCGAGACCAACTTGGGCAACATGGCAAAACCCCATCTCAACAAAAAAACACAAAGCTGGAGGTGGAGGTTACGGTGAGCCGAGATCGTACCACTGCACACCCCAGCCTGGGCAACGAGAGCAAAACTCCGGCTTAAAACAACAACAACAACAAAAAATGGTGCTGTGGAAGATGTGGAGGAACTGAAAGTCTCACCTACTGCTGGAGGGAAAGGAAAATGGCTCAGCCACTTTGGAAAACAGTCTGGTGGTTCCTCACATGCTTATACATCCAGTTACTATATGACCCAGCAACTGAACTCCTACATGTATACCCAGAACAAACAAAAATGTACACTCACAGAAAAATGTGTACATGAATGTTCACAGTAGCGTTACTTAGCCTAAAAGTGGAAGCAACCCAAATATGCATCAACAGATGAGTGGGGAAACGCGATGTGGCCTATCCCCTACCGTGGACTAGCCCTTATCTATGAAAAGGAATGAAGTTCACCCTTTAAAAGTGTATAGTTCAAGGCTCGGCACGGTGGCTCATGCCTGTAATAATCCTAGCACTTTGGGAGGCTGAGGCGGGCAGATCACTTGCGGCCAGGGGTTTGAGATCAGCCTGGCCAATAGGGTGAAACTCCATCTGTACTAAAAATGCAAAACTAGCCAGGTGTGTGGTGGCACACACCTGTAATCCCAGCTACTTGGGAGGCTGAGGCAGGAGAATTGCTTGAACCTGGGAGGTGAAGGTTGCACTGAGCAGAGATTGCGACACTGCACTCCAGCCTGGGCAAGGGAGTGAGACCCTGTCTCAAAAAAAAAAGAAAGAAAAAGAAATGAAGCACTGTCACCTGCCTGCTACAGGGTGGGGGAACTTTGTAAACATGTTTCTCAGACAAAAATAATTCAGATACAAAAGATCACGTATTATGGGATTCCATTTATACGAAATGTCCAGAATAGGCGTAGGCAAATCTATAGAGACAGAAAGTAGATTAGTGGTAGTCAGTGGATGTGGGGAAGGGAGAAATGGGGAGTGATTGCTAAAAGGTATGGGATTTTTTTGGGGGAGTGTGATGAAAAGGTTGTGAAATTAGATTGTGATGATGGTTGCATAACCCTGGTCAAATACTAAGAACCACTGTACTGTACAATGTTTTTTTAATTATTATTTTGAGATGTAGTCTTGCTCTGTCACCCAGGCTGGAGTACAGTGGCACGATCTCAGTTCACTGCAACCTCCACCTCCTGGGTTCAAGGGATTCTCCTGCCTCGGCCTCCTGAGTAGCTGGGACTACAGGCGCACACCACCATGCCTGGCTATTTTTTATTTTATTTTGTTTTGTATTTTTAGTAGAGACAGGGGTTTTACCATGTTGGCCAGGATGATCTCCATCTCCTGACCTTGTGATTCACCCATCTCGGCCTCCCGAAGTGCTGGGATTATAGGCGTGAGCCACCATGCCCGACCGAGACAGGGTCTTGTTCTGTGACCCAGGCTGGAGTGCAGTGGCACAATCTCAGCTCACAGTGACCTCTGCCTCCTGAGTTCAAGTGATTCTCCCACCTCAGCCTCCTGAATAGCTGGGATTACAGGCATGTGCCATCACACCCGGCTAATTTTTTATTTTTAGTAGAGACGGGTTTCACCATGTTGACCAGGCTGGTCTCGAACTCCTGACCTCAGGTGATCTGCCTGCCTCGGCCTCCCAAAATGCTGGGATTACAGGTGTGAGCCACCATGCCCAATGTTGTCAATATCAACATTATTCCCCATCACAGATGAACTCAGAAGTTAAAACAAACCCATATATGTCACTTAGGAGTTTGCAAGTTTGAATTTCTGCTTCTGGCCATGAGCAAGTAAACAACTGGAGTTTACAGTAGGATTCAACAACCTTTTCTGCAAAGGGCCAGGTAGTACATGTTTTAGACTTTGTGGTCCGTAGGCTCTCTATTGCGATGATTCAACTCTGATGTCCTGGTTGAAAAGCAGCCATAGACAAGAGTGACTCACAGGCTTGACTGTGTGCCAATAAAACTTTATATATAAGAAATCAGGCGGACTGGGTGTGGTGGCTCCCTCCTGTAATCCCAGCACTTTGGAAGGCAGAGGGAGGATCACTTGAGTCCAGGAGTTAGAGATAAGCCTGGGCAACACAGAGAATTCATCTCTACTAAAAATGTTTAAAAAGTAGCCAGGCATGGTGGTGCACACCTGTGATCCTCACTCCTCAGGGGACTGAGGCGGGGGGTATCACTTGAGCCCAGGAGGTCAAGGCTGCAGTGAGCTATGATTACGCTCAGCTGATTTTTTAGTTTTCGCAGAGATGGGGTTTCACCATGTTGCCCAGACTGGTCTCAAACTCCTGGGGCTCAAGCGATCCTCCCACCTCCCACCTAAAGTGCTGAAATTACAGGCAAGAGCTACCTCACCCGGCCAGAGGCACCGATTAGACTTTATGTCTTTGAACTTGGGAATTCTGTGCACTTTCTACCATGTTCCCTCCCCGAAAAGGACAGGGCTCCTCTCTCCTGCCTGGGTGCCTTGACTTCTCTTCTCCCCAGTGAAGTCAATGCTCCCGTCTCCATCTCTCCTCCTCTCCCAGGACCGAATCCCTTTTGCTGTGGTGGGGGCTGACCAAGAGCACCTGGTGAACGGGAGGTGTGTCCTGGGCCGGAAGACCAAGTGGGGCATCATTGAAGGTCGGTGCAGGGCCCCCGGGTAGGATGCTGGTGGGGACAGGTTGGAAGCCAGAGCAACCCTGTGCCTTAGACATCCTTAGCACCCATCACAGGGCACAGAAAAGTGAAGCCCATTGGACAAAGAGGCCTGGGGAATGGTCCCTCTTTCCAGCTGGGAGGCCGTGGGCAAGTTTCCGGATGCTCTGGGCCTCAGTTTCCTCACAGTAAAGTGGGCATCACAGTGGCATCAACTTCCTAGGGTGCTGGAGCCGGCAGAACCACCATTTGGCACAATGCCCAATACCC
This sequence comes from Macaca mulatta, assembly GCF_049350105.2. NCBI lineage: Eukaryota > Metazoa > Chordata > Mammalia > Primates > Cercopithecidae > Macaca > Macaca mulatta. The sequence continues at coordinate 6,038,415 of NC_133425.1, read as the reverse complement.
AAGGCTGCCCCAGTGGCTGGCCGGAAATTACGATGGGCCTACTGTGTATCGGGCACCGCTACGTGCAGTTACCATGGTGCATGGTAAAGGCAGGACTGACAGGGTCCCTGTTTCCATAGAGCTGACGGGACAAGGACAGGTGGGAGAGGCACAGTGAAGGCGATTGTGGGGGGAGGGAGGGGAGACCGCCTTAGGGAGGGAGGGAAAGTAAGACACGAGGGCCCGCCAGGACGCAGCCCGTGATGTATTATTATAATTATTAGAAATATTCTACACTCTCTCTGTATTTATTTTTGAGACAGAGTCTTGCTCTGTCACCCAGGCTGGAGTGCAGTGGAGCGATCTTGGCTCACTGCAACTTCCGCCTCTCAGGTTCAAGCGATTCTCCTGCCTCAGCCTCCCAAGTAGCTGGGACTACAGATTATGCCATCACACCTGGCTAATTTTTGTATTTAGTAGAGACGGGGTTTCACTATGTTGTTCAGGCTGGTCTCAAACTCCTAACCTCAGGTGATCCACCCACCTCGGCCTCCCAAAGTGCTGGGATTATAGGCATGAGCCACCACACCCGGCTAGAAATATACTATACTATTACCTATGATGTAGCGTACAGGCATTCCATGCTATCTGCAGGGGGTGGTTCCAGGACCCCCAGGGACACCATAGTCGGCAGATGCTCAAGTCCCACAGTGGGCACCCATGGATACAGAGGCCGACTGTTCATATAATACAATAATGATCTGTGGATTCATTCATTCTACAGCTACTTGTAGGAGCCGCCTGTACCAGGCACTGGGGACACAACAGTGGATGAATGAATGAATGAATGAACCAACAAAGGGAAGGCAGGATAGGATTAAGAGAAATGTGGGAAAAGGGCTAAGGGAAATGGTGTCAGGTGGTGCATATAGTAGGCGCTTACTGATTGCTCACTAAGCAGAGCCCATACTGAGTCCCATATCTTGCAGTGGAGAACATGGCGCACTGTGAATTTCCTCTCCTGAGAGACCTGCTCATCCGGTGAGGGTGTGGGGAGCCCAGGGCTAGGGGGCTGGCGAGGGGCCCTGGGGACACCACCATCGGGGCTGACCATCACCGGTCCCCCAGCTCCCACCTCCAAGACCTGAAGGACATAACCCACAATGTCCACTACGAGAACTACCGCGTCATCAGACTCAATGAAAGCCACCTGCTGCCTCGTGGGCCTGGCTGGGTGAACCTGGCCCCGGCCTCCCCGGGACAGCTGACCACCCCTCGGACCTTCAAGGTCTGCAGGGGGGCCCATGACGATTCGGATGATGAGTTCTGACCACCGGCTGATCCCGCAGCTGCTGGGCTTCCCGAGTCCCCAGCAGCTCTCAACACCCATCTGTGTACCAGAGCATCTATTACATGTGGGCCTTGCTTTTTATGAAAAGCTGTGCTTTGAAAACAAAAGGCATTTTGTAAATGACTTCTTTGAGTTATCCACAAATAAAAAGACTGGGTCTCACTCTGTTGTCCAGGTTGGAGTACAGTAGCACGATCATGACTTACTGCAGCCTCAAATTCCTGGGCTCAAGCGATCCTCCTGCCTCAGCCTCTCGAGTAGCCAAGACTACAGGCATGACACCACCTTGGTGGGCTGATTTTTACAATTTTTTTGTAGAGATAAGGCCTTGCTAGGTTGCTCAGGTTGGTCTTTGACCTCAGGCAACCCTCGCACCTCAGCCTCCCAAAACACTGGGATTACCACTGCTACCAACCAAGTTTTTGTGGTCGTTGTTGTTTCTGAGACGGAGTTGTGGTGTTTTTTTTTTTTTTTTTGAGATGGAGTTTTGCTCTTGTTGCCCAAGCTGGAGGGCAATGGCACGATCTCGGCTCCCTGCAACCTCTGCCTCCTGGATTCAAGTCATTCTCCTGCCTCAGCCTCCCAGGTAGCTGGGGACTACAGGCATGCGCCACCATACCTGGCTAATTTTTGTATTTTTTTTTTTTTTTTTTTTTGGAGACGCAGTCTCGCTCTGTCGCCCAGGCTGGAGTGTAGTGGCCAGATCTCAGCTCACTGCAAGCTCCGCCTCCCGGGTTCATGCCATTCTCCTGCCTCAGCCTCCCGAGTAGCTGGGACTACAGACGCCCGCCACCTCACCCGGCTAGTTTTTTGTATTTTTTAGTAGAGACGGGGTTTCACCATGTTAGCCAGGATGGTCTCGATCTCCTGACCTCGTGATCCGCCCGTCTCGGCCTCCCAAAGCGCTGGGATTACAGGCTTGAGCCACCGCGCCCAGCCTAATTTTTGTATTTTTAGTAGAGATGGGGTTTCACCATGCTGACCAGGCTGGTCTCGAACTGACCTCAAGTGATCCACCTGCCTTGGCCTCCCAAAGTGCTGGGATTACAGGCATGAGCCACGGCACCCAGCCTCTGAGATGGAGTTTCACTCTGTCGCACCGGCTGAAATGCAGTGACATGATCTGGGCTCACTGCAACCTCTGCTTCCCAGGTTTAAGAAATTCTCCTGCCTGGGCCTCCCAAGTAGCTGAGATTACAGGTGCCCACCACCAGGCCCAGCTAATTTTGTGTTTTTAGTGGAGACAGGATTTCACCCTGTTGGCCAGGCTAGTCTTGAATTCCTGACCTCAAGTGATCCATCTGCCTCAGCTTCCCAAAGTGCTGGGATTACAGGCAAGAGCCACAGCACCCAGCCTTCTTTTCGAAGTAATAATGTGAGACCCAAGGCCCTAGGAATCTTGAAGGCCTGGGAAGGCATGTCTTGGACAACCAGCCCCCCTCTGCCCCAGAGCCAGACCCAAGTTACAAATTTAGCTCTCCCATCTGTCCCAGCCCCTTACTCCTGGCCCAGGGCTAGGCCTACAGGCAAAGAACACTTTCCAAATCCCCATCGTTGTGGCCTGATCTGTGGCTGTCTTACCTGATCTCTGTGTTCCACCGTCCCCCACCTTCCTCATTACCCTGCCCCAGGGGCCAGCATGGCCAGCAAACAACTCCCACTGTGGAGCCTGGCAGTGCCAGTGTGAAAATCCCAGCAGGCAAGTCAGTTACTTATGCTTCCCTTGCTTCACTTTCCTCATCTATAAAATGGGGATCGTGGTACCAAGCACATAACACAGCTGTTCAGACAAAATGAAATACTCCCTAGGATGTGCCGACCACAACCTGGAGAAATGGCAATGAAGACGGAGGCTACATGATGAAGATCGAGCAGCGGTCCAGGGTGGAGGACGTACTACAGAATGTGTGAGCTCCACGGCCCAGGGACTCTCCAGAAAGCTAGAAAATAGGCGGGGCGCGGTGCTCATGCCTGAAATCCCAGCACTTTGGGAGGCAGAGGCAGGCGGATCACCTGAAGTTAGGAGTTCGAGACCAGCCTGGCCAACATGGTGAAACCCCGTCTCTCCTACAAATACAAAAATTAGCCGGGCATGGTGGCGCACGCCTGTAATCCCAGCTACTCAGGAGGCCGAGGCAGAAGAATCGCTTGAACCTGGGAGGTAGAGGTTGCAGTGAGCCAAGATCACACCATTGCACTTCGGCCTGGGTGACAAAGCGAGACTCCATCTCAAAAAAAAAAAAAAAAAAGCTAGAAAATAAATGGATTTCACAGAATCCCACACCATGGGGGCCAAAGCTAAGTTAGTTTGGTAATAAAAGAAAGAGCTACCCCTATAATCTAGGAAGCTGGGTGCAAGGTGAGCCTTCAACAAATGACAACAGCGAGTAGCAGTTTTGTTCCAACTAAAAATCACCTCCTCCCTGAAGCCCTCCTTGCCTTCCCCAGGCAACCCATTCACTGCCCCCTCTGAGTGTGTGTCACCTGATTTGTTTCCTGGTCCCCCATTAGGTCGGAAACTTGGTGAGGGCAGAGATATGTCAGTTTCATCCCTGCATCCAGTGCACAGCAGGTGGTAAGAACACGGCTGCTGACTGAACAGAATGGACCCTGTATTGCCTGCCCTATAGCCATCTGCTGGTTGAATTCACAAACTGGCTTCTCCATCCACACCCCAGGCTGACTCCAGGACTGGGGAGCTTCCAGAGCCCGTGGGCATGGAAACCACCCGCTATCAACATCTGAGTTGGCGGAGACACTGGCCGGCATCACAGCACATCCCCAGGTTTAAGATTAGCCCTGGGCAATATGGAAACATCTACAGGCGTTTCAAAAGCACACACCCTTTGGCTCAGCAGTTGCATTTCTAGGAATGCATCTCACAGATAGACCAGGTTTCTCAACCTCTGCACCACCCGCACTTGTGCTACATGATGATTCTTCTTCTTCTTCTTCCTCCTCCTCCTCTTCCTCTTCCTCCTTCTTCTCCTTCTTTTTTCTTTCTTTTTTTTTTTTTTTTTTTTTTGAGACAGGGTCTTGCCGACTGCCCAGGTTGGAATGCGGTGGTGCAATCATAGTTCACTGCACCCTCAACGTCTCAGGCCCAAGTGATCCTCCTACCTCAGCCTTTTGAGTAGCTGGGACTACAGGCACATGCCACCACACCCAGCAAATTTTTTTTTTTTTTTGAGACAGTTTCAATCTTGTCACCCAGGCTGGCTAGAACGCAGTGGCACAATCTCGGCTCACTGCAACCTCTGCCTCCCGGGTTCAGGTGATTCTCCTGTCTCAGCCTCCCAAGTAGCTGGGATTATAGGCTTGCGCCACCACACTGGGCTAATTTTTGTATTTTTAGTAGAGACGGGGTTTCACCATGTTGACTAGGCTGGTCTCGAACTCCTGACCTCAGGGGATCCACCCACCTCAGCCTCCCAAAGTGCTGGGATTACAGGCGTGAGCCACCACGCCTGGCCTATTTAAGATTATTTATTAAAACATTTGCTGAGGCCGGGCGCAGTGGCTCACGCCTGTAATCCCAGCACTTTGGGAGGCCGAGGCGGGTGGATCACCTGAGGTCAGGAGTTCGAGACCAGCCTGACCAACATGGAGAAACCTCGTCTCTACTAAAAATACAAAAAATTAGCTGGGCGTGGTGGCGCATGCCTATAATCCCAGCTACTGGGGAGGCTGAGGCAGGAGAATTGCTTGAGCCTGGGAGGCAGAGGTTGTGGTGAGCCGAGATCGTGCCATTGCACTCCAGCCTGGGCAACAAGAGTGAAACTCCGCCTCAAAAAAAAAAAAAAAAAAAAAAAAATTTGCTAGGGTTTAATACTTCATGAATACAAATTCACAATAATGGTTCTTGTTGTTGTTTTTAAAAAGCACATTGATGGCTGGGCGCGGTGGCTCACACCTGTAATTCCAGCACTTTGGGAGGCCAAGGAGGGTGGATCACCTGAGATCAGGAGTTCAAGACCAGTCTGGCCAACATGGTGAAGCTCCATCTCTACTGAAAATAGCAAAATTAGCTTGGTGTGGTTGTGTGTGCCTGTAGTCCCACCTACTCAGGAGGCTGAGGCAGGAGAATCGCTTGAACCCAGGAGGCGGAGGTTGCAGTGAGCCAAGATTGCGCCACTGCACTCCAGCCTGGGCAACAGAGTGAGACTGTCTCAAAAAAAATAAAAATAAATAAATAAATAAATATACAATAAAAATTAAAAATAAATAAAAAGCACATTAAAACTTGCAGTTTTTGCCCCCTGAACCTTGCCCCCATCACATCCCTCTTCAACTCTTGCCCCATCACCATCCTGAATTTGGTGTTTATCCAAGTCCCAAGCATTTTTTTTCAACTGCATACATATCTCTAAATCATATGTAGAATTGTTCTGCATTTTCAAAATTTATGAAAATGGTATCATATTGCCACTTGCTTTTTTTTTGCTTGGCATAGCCTCTGAGATTTATCCGTCATTCTCCTGTTGCCTAACATTTAGACTGTTTTCGGTTTTGCCATTACAAACAACACTGCCCTGAACACAGAGGCTGTCTTCATTACTAGCAAAATTAGGATATATTAAGCCTATATGTGCCAGACATTCTGTTCTGACTCTTAATCATAATGGTGCCTATTGCAGGAGATGCTACCATCCCCATTTTACAAAGGAGTTATCCTTGTCTCCCTCTTCCCCCCGAAGCTAATCAACCACCAAGCACTGTTGAATGTGCCCCAGGAATCTTGATCAGATCCTCGTCAGTGACTACCATCATCACTAGTTACCCCAACTCCGGACCACTCCAGGAGCTTCCAGCTAGTCTCACTGCTCCTCTCCAGTCTTTCTGAGATCTGTACTCCACAAAGCTTCTTATCTGATTACGATGCTATCCTACTTAAAACCCCAAACTCTAATGACTCCTAGGATAAAATCCTTAATCCTCACCAGAGTCTCCAAGTATGATCAGGCCTCGCCCATCCCTCCAGTTACATCTCCCAATCTCTGGTCTCCTTTCTGTCCCTCAAATGCACCCTGTTCTCTCCGGCCTCAGGACTTTTGCACCTGCCATTCCTTCTGTCTAGAATCCTCCCCCCCAGTTCCCCAGGTTAACTCTAGGCTGCTCAACTGTCATTTCCACCCTGAAGGTATCAGGTTCCCTGTTTTAGTAACCCTTGGTAACATTTGGCAAAGATGTAATTAAACAATTCTTCGTGCAATTTTGTCCACTGTATGCCCCTCATGATAGAATGCAAGCTCCATGAAAGCAGGCACCTGCCACCACTCTGTCACGCGAGCGCCTAGTTAAGAAGGTAGATGGGAGGACTCAACGTGCAGCCTTTATGCATTTATTATGCCTGGATGAATGGTCTTAAATGAGTTACAACTTTGAGGGTTAATGTCCCCCATTAACAGATATGGAAACTGAGGCTCAGGGCGCGCAACGGAGTCGCCCGCGGTCTCGACGACAAGGACGCTTCCACCGGGAGACTGCAGCCCCATCCTCCGAGCCCCTGGCAGTGCTGCGACTTGACGAGAACCTCCAGGCCACCAACCCACCTCCTCTAGAGCTCCCAGGAATCTGCCAACAGGGAGGGCGCAGGGCGCTCTGGGAAATGTAGTCACGCCAGCTCCCTGAATCCGGCGTCCTCAACTTTCGTTTCCGGCAGGCTCAGTCCTAGCAGATGCTTTGGGAAAGACGCGCGAGATTCCGGGAGTAGATCCGGGATGCGAGGCGGGGCGCGCATGGGGGGCGGGGCTTATACGGGGCGGGGCGTACGATGAGTGTACGCCTACTGTGCACGCTGCGTTGCTGCTCACCCGAACTGGGCACTGGGACGCTTTCCTGGGCACCCCAGGCAGAGGGAAACTCCGCATTGTGTTCAACCAAAGAGGAAAAACAGCGAGAATCCAGTATAGGAGACCGGCCTTAGGATGCCCGAGTTAGGATTAGGGGCCAGAGTACATTAACCTGGTAGTTAGGAGCTGAAGTTCTGGAATCAAAGATTTGGGGTCAGGCCGGGCGCGGTGGCTGATGCTTGTAATCCCAGCACTTTGGGAGGCCGAGGCGGGCGGATCACGAGGTCAGGAGATTGAGACCATCCTGGCTAACAGGTGAAACCCCGTCTCCACTAAAAATAAAAAAAAATTAAGCGGGCGTGCTAGCGGGCACCTGTAGTCCCAGCTGATTGGGAGGCTGAGGCAGGAGAATGGCGTGAACCTGGGAGGCGGAGCCTGCAGTGAGCCGAAATCGCGCCACTGCAGCCCAGTCTGGACGACAGAGCGAGACTCCGTCTCAAAAAAAAAAAAAAAAAAAAAAAGATTTGACTTCCAATCCCATTTCTGTACTTCCTGTTTGACCTTCGCTGAGGGGTTCAATACTTAAAATTCTCAGAGCTTCAGGGTTTTGTTTTGTTCTGTTGAACCGGTAGGGCTAGTTATAGTACCTCTATTACTAAATGGGGAAGAAACGGAATACAAATGTGTATTGCTTGGTGCTCAAGAACTGATGCGGCCGGGATCGGTGGCTCACTCCTGTAAACTGAGCACTTTGGGAGGCCGACGTGGGTGGATTGCTTGAGGCCAGGAGTTCGAGACCAGCCTAGGCAACACGGCAAAACCCCATCTCTACTGAAAATACAAAAATTAACCGAACCTGGTGGTGTGTGCCTGTAATCCCAACTATTCGGGAGGTTAGGTAGGAGAACTGCTTAAAACTAGGATGCGGAGGTTGCAGTGAGCCAAGATCGAGCCACTGCACTCCAGCCTGGAGGACACAGTGAGAACCTGTCCTCAAAAAAAAAAAAAAAAAAAAAAAAAAAAATAGGCCGGGCGCGGTGGCTCAAGCCCGTAATCCCAGCACTTTGGGAGGCCGAGACGGGCCTCCCAAAGACGAGGTCAGGAGATCAAGACCATCCTGGCTAACACGGTGAAACCCCGTCTCTACTAAAAAATACAAAAAACTAGCCGGAGGACGTGGCGGGCGCCTGTAGTTCCAGCTACTCGGGAGGCTGAGGCAGGAGAATGGCGTAAACCCGGGAGGCAGAGCTTGCAGTGAGCTGAGATCGGGCCACTGCACTCCAGCCTGGGTGGCAGAGTGAGACTCCGTCTCAAAAAAAAAAAAAAAAATTAAAAATAAATAAATAAATAAATAAATACAAGAACTGATACCTGGCTGGGCACACCTGTAATCCTGACACTTTGGGAAGCTAAGGCGGGAAGATTGCTTGGGCCCAGGAGTTTTAGACCAGCCTAGGCACCATGGTGGGACTTCATCTCCAACAAAAAAATAAAAAATAAATTGATGCCCATTATTATGTTGTCAGAAGCAGGCAGGACAAGGGATGTTTGGGGTTAGGCATTGTTGGGGGCCCTCCTGGGGGAGTGTGGGCGCAAACACTTGGCATCTCTTCCAGTTTTATCTTGAACAACTTCTGCCTTTATTTATTTATTTATTTTTTGAGGCGGAGTTTCACTCTTGTTGGCCAGGCTGGAGTGCAATGGCCCGATCTCGGCTCACTGCAACCTCCACCTCCCAGGTTCAGGCAATTCTGCCTCAGCCTCCTGAGTAGCTAGGATTACAGGCATGTACCACCATGCCCAGCTAATTTTGTATTTTTAGTAGAGACGGGGGTTTCTCCACTTTGGTCAGGCTGGACTCGAACTCCCGACCTCCGGCGATCCACCCGCCTCAGCCTCCTAAAGTGCTGGGATTACAGGCGTGAGTCACCACGCCCGGCCTATTTATTTATTGTATTTTTTGAGACAGAGTCTCCCTCTGTTGCCCAGGATAGATGCAGTGGCACGATCTCGGCTCATTGCAACCTCCGCTTCCCTTCAAGCGATTCTCCTGCCTCAGCCTTATGAGTAGCTGGGCACCACTGTGGTGCTATGACAGGGGCCTAGCACCACGCAGGCTAATTTTTTGTAGAATCGGGGTTTCACCATGTTGGTCAGGTGCAGTGGCTCATACATGTGATCCCAGCAGTTTGGGAGGCCAAGGCAGGCAGATCAATTGAGCTCAGGAGTTCGAGACCAGCCTGACCAACATGGCAAAACCCCTTCTCTACAAAAAATGCAAAAATTAGCCAGGTGGGCCGGACACAGAGGCTCATGCCTGTAATCCCAGCACTTTGGGAGGCCAAGGCAGGTGGATCACCTGAGGTCAGGAGTTCGAGACCAGCCTGGCCAATATCGTGAAACCCTGTCTCTACTAAAAATACAAAAATTAGCTGGGCATGGTAGCAGGTGTCCGTAATCCCAGCTACTTGGGAGACTGAGGCAGGAGAATCGCTTGAACCTGGGAAGTGGAGGTTGCAGTGAGCCAGGACAGCGCCATTGTACTCCAGCCTGGGCAACAAGAGCAAAACTCTGTCTCAAGAAAAAAGGAAAGGAAGAAAGAGACAGAGGGAAGGAAGGAAGGGAGGGAGGGAGGAGAAAGAAGGAAAGAAAGGAAGGAAGGAAAGAAGGAAGGAAGGAAGGAAGGGAAAGGAAGGAAGGAAGGCCGGCCGGGCGCGGTGGCTCACGCCTGTAATCCCAGCACTTTGGGAGGCTGAGGCGCGTGGATCATGAGGTCAGGAGTTCGAGACCAGCCTAACCAATATGATGAAACCCCATGTCTACTAAAAATACAAAAATTAGCCGAGTGTGGTGGTGTGCGCCTGTAATCCTAGCTACTCAGGAGGCTGAGGCAGGAGAATTGCTTGGAGCCGGGAGACGGAGGTTGCAGTGAGCTGAGGTCACCCCATTGCATTCCAGCCTGGGCAACAGAGCAAGAGCGAGACTCCGTCTCAAAAAAAAAAAAAAAAAAAAAAAAAAGGAAGGAAGGAAAATGAAAGGAGAGAAGCAAAGAAAGAAAGATCGTTTCTTCTGAATTTCAGCCTCAGTGCTTAGCAGCCTGGGCTGAGACACAGGCTCGCCTCTACAAGGCAGATTGCCTCAAGCGAACCTCCTGCCTTGGCCTCCCAGAGTGCTGGGATTACATGCGTGAGCCACCGTGCCCGGACGACTTCGCTGACTTTAAAGATGGAGGAGGCGGCCTTTACTGTGAACTTTTTCAGGCCAGAGGAGAGCGCGTGTGGAAAAGTGACTGAGAGAGTGGCCCAGAGGCTGCAGAGTTGCCGCACGCTCTCGCGGTCACCGAGGTGCTGGACTACGTTTCCCACAATGCGTTCCTTTGAGGACCACATTAACCACAGTGCACGTCGCGGACCCGCCCAGTCGGCTTTGTTGCCACGCCCCGACAGCCGGCTCAGGCAATGGTGCCCAGGCTACGTTACCCACAATGCCGCCCGTGGGCCCGCCCACACGGCCTGGTTTCCACGCCTGGTTTGGGGTCTCCGGCCCCGGCTCTGGCGTCCCGGGCTGCAAAGCCTGAGGCCGGCAGTCCCACTCCCGCCGAGACCCGTCGCTCCGGTCCTGCCCCGAACTGCCCACGGCCCGCAGGGCTTCCAGTGAGTGCCGGGGGCGCGAAGACGCGGGTCCGGGCCGAAGCTTCGATTTCGCGGCCAGCGCCAGCGCCGGGGTCTGTGCCGCGGACTCGGGCACTGCTCACCCTCCACCTGAGGGGTGAGACGGGAAACAGTGCGGCCTGGGGGTCCTAGCTCTTCCAGGACCCTGGAATTGGGGGGCCGTTGCGACCACCCACTCGGGGGTGCCTGACAGGGCCGCGTAGGGGCTTCAGGGTTCGCCAGACCTGGACACCGGGGATCAAGTTGAGGCAGAGTCTGTACCTTCCTCGGCAGAAGGGCCCTACTTTTCATCAGATTTCCAAAGGAACCCTTTCCATATAGGACCCACTGTAATCATGGAAAATAACCATTCTGGAGCTCTGACCGCAAACATCCCTTTTAGGTTGTTTTTGTTTTGAGTCTCTCTCTGTTTCCCAGGCTGGAGTGTAGTGGCGCGATCTCAGCTCACTGCAGCCTCCCGCCCCCCGGGTTCAAGCGATTCTCCTGTCTCAGCCTGCCGAGTTGCTGGGATTAAGATGTGCTACCACCACGTCGGGCTAATTTTTGTATTTTTTGTAGAGCTGGGTTTCCACCATGTTTACCAGGCTGGTCTCAAACTCCTGAACTCACATGATCTGTCCGCCTCGGCCTCCCAAAGTGCTGGGATTACAGGTGGGAGCCACTGCGCCCAGCCATCCCTTTTAGTTCTATCAGCAACCTGTGTGTGTAGGTCCTATTATCTCTTTGCACAGTGAGGAAGCAAAGCCCAGAGCCCTTCAGTGAATTATCCGGGAATTCATAGCAAAGATGGCATTCATGTACTTCCTTTTCCTTTTTCCTTTTCCTTTTCCATCGTGGGGTGAGTTGGCCTTGGAACCAGGGCATTGGCTTCCCAGTACAAAGGGCTTATTCAGCCCCAGGGCTGCCCTTTAGATGGTTTTATCATCTCTCCACAGGGCCCTGAAAAAAACGCTCCTCCTGTGTCCGGCCAGAGGTATAGAGAGAGACGGGTTCGACTCTAAGGCCTGAAAAGGAACAAGGCCCACCGGAAGCAATGGCTGCCGTCCCTGACCTCCAGCCCCTGCCAGCCTTGGAGCAGGACCTGGAACAGAATGAGATCCTGATTGTGAAGGTGGAGGAGGACTTTTGCTTGGAAGAGGAGCCCTCCGTGGAGTCGGAGGACCCCAGCCCTGAGACTTTCCGCCAGCTCTTCCGGCTCTTCTGCTACCAGGAGGTGGCTGGGCCCCGGGAGGCCCTGAGCCGCCTCTGGGAGCTGTGCTGCCGCTGGCTGCGGCCGGAGCTGCGCACTAAGGAGCAGATCCTGGAGCTGCTGGTGCTGGAGCAGTTCCTGACTGTGCTGCCAGGGGAGATCCAGGCTCGAGTGCGTGAGCAGCAGCCGGAGAGCGGTGAGGAGGCCGTGGTCCTCGTGGAAGGGCTGCAGCGGGAGCCCAGGAAACACAGGCAGCGGGTGAGGTGGGGGGCATTTTGACCCTCAGGTGAGGAAATGGGGCCCTGCTGCTGGGGTCTGCAGCTGGAGATTCCTTGCTCATTGGGTGACTAAGTGTAGCTGCCTGGCCCCTGAACCCTTTTGAAGAAGGCAACTGCAAAAGGTTTCTCAGCCTTGCCCAATGGACGTCCACCCTTTGATTAACCTCATCCTACCCCGATAGCCCTTTATTAGCTAGTGCAGATGGTTTGTGAACACTGTCCTAGGATAGGCCAAACAGGTGTTTCTTTTTCTTTTCTTTTCTTTTTTTTTTTTTTTTTTGAGACAGGGTCTCGCTCTGTTTCCCAGGCTGTAGTGGCGTGATCACGGCTCATTGCAGCCTCTACCTCCAAGCTTCAAGGGATCCTCCCACCTCAGCCTATTGAGTAGTTGGCATGCACCACTACACCTGGCTAATTTTGTGTATTTTTTGTAGAGACAGGATTTTGCCATGTTGCCCAGACTGGTCTTCAACTCCTAGCCTCAAGTGATCCTCCCACCTCAGCCTCCCAAAGTGCTGGGATTACAGGCATGAGCCACTACGCCAGCCCCAAACACAGGTTTTGGTGGGAGAGAGATCCAGCACCTTCCAAGGCAGGGAGTTGAAAAGACCCCCAAAGTGGGAGAACACTGGGAAGAAAGATCAGGGGCATGGGGGGCACTTTGGTTAGAGCCCCTAGAGGTTCTAGAACTGTGCCATGCAAAACAGTAGCTGCCAGCCATATGTAGCTTTTTAAATTATAGCTATGCACATTTATTTTTATCTTTGTGAGACAGAGTCTCTCTCTGTCGCCCAGGCTGGAGTGATTTTCATGCCTCAGCCTCCCAAGTAGCTGGCATTACAGGCGTGTGCCACCACACCAGGCTGATTTTTATATTTTTAGTAGAGACAGGGTTTCGTTATGTTGGCCAGGCTGGTCTCGAACTCCTGGCCTCAAGTGATCTGCCTGTCTTGGCCTCCCAAAGTACTGGGATTACAGGCATGAGCCACTGCGCCCAGCCACTTTGTAGAATGTGAAATTAGTTCCTCAGTCACACTGGCCACCTCTCAAGGGCTCAGTCGTCACACATGGCCAGTGGCTACTGTACTGGACAGCACAGACAGGACCCTTCTGACTCCCCGAAATCTCTGTAGACAGTGTCTCTCCACCTCCTTCCAGCCGCATTTGAAGGAGCAGGGGAATCCTCTTACTCATTCCTCCTGCTTCAGTTTCAGTCATTGAACTCCTGGAGATTAAAAAGGAGAAGTCCTGCCATCTCCTGTTTCAGTTCATTTCTCAGGGCCTTGTGTGGATGGCGCACATGGACAGTGCTGACCAGCTGCCTCTCTTCCTGTGGCAGTGCTGCTGGCTGCACACTGCTGGCCTTTTGCAGCCAACAGAGGAGACACATCCCCTAATGATTGACCACAGCGTGAGCTGACCGAAGTCAGAAAATCCTGCCATCGTGGTGGCCAAGAAATTGGGATTTCTTCCCAGTTGGCTGGCCTCTTTCCCGGCCACTACAGCTTCAGTGTTTGGGGTTCCCAGCATGGCTTCCTTCTGTCACTGCACCAGCACCTCTGCACACATGCCTCATGGCCATGACTGAGCTGAGAGGGGCAAGCTCTGCTCCCCAAGAGGACTACCCTCCCTTAGAGGTGTGGAATGGTGGACAAGAGGAACCCAGAGATGGGTCCCTGATGCTGGGTTTGCAGTTGCCTAGGGATGTTTCTTATCCAAGTGCTATTTTAGAGCTCAATTCTAAGACTCAATTTCATTCAAATCACCTTTCCTGGAATTAGGAAATAGATAATCTCAGAGCACCTGTTGATAATTTCTTCTTTTTTTTTTTTTTTTTCCCCCTGAGACAGAGTCTTGCTCTGTTACCCAGGCTGGAGTGCAGTGGCATGATCTTGGCTCACTGCAACCTCTACCTCCCGGGTTCGAGCGATTCTCCTGCCTCAGCCTCCCAAGTACCTGAGATTACAGGCGCACTGCCCCCATGCCCGGCTAATTTTTGTATTTTTTTTTTTTTTTTTTGAGACGGGGTCTCGCTCTGTCACTCAGGCTGGAGTGCAGTGGCCAGATCTCAGCTCACTGCAAGCTCCGCCTCCCGGGTTCACGCCATTCTCCTGCCTCAGCCTCCCGAGTAGCTGGGACTACAGGCGCCCGCCACCTCGCCCAGCTAGTTTTTTGTATTTTTTAGTAGAGACGGGGTTTCACCGGGTTAGCCAGGATGGTCTCGATCTCCTGACCTTGTGATCCACCCGTCTCGGCCTCCCAAAGTGCTGGGATTACAGGCTTGAGCCACCGCGCCCGGCCTTGTATTTTTAGTAGAGATGGAGTTTTACCATATTGGTCAGGCTGGTCTCGAACTCCTGGCCTCAAGCGATCCACCCGCCTCGGCCTCCCAAAGTGCTGGAATTACAGGTGTGAGCCATTGCGGCTGGCCAGATAATTTCAAAAAATCTAGCAAATGCAGTTATGTGAACTTCTGAATTGAGGCCAGGGCTGACTCAGGGCTCTTCTGGCCCAGGGTCTATCAGGAGGACCAAGGAATGGGGGGTAAGAATGTGATGGGGACATGATTGTGGTAACAGGGAGAGACCATGGAGTAGAGCAGGCTGGGAGCTGGCTGCAGGGAGCACTGCCACATGGCTGGGCAGAGGGAGGGAGGCTGCAGACAGCCTGGGGGTGGGCAGCCGGCTGGGGTGCCTGAGGTGAGGGGTGTGGGGCCCTGCGGGGATTTTCCTTCTGGCCTTCTGGGAGCTGGTGGGCAAGATCTCTGTCTGTGTGCAGGGCTCAGAGCTGCTGTCTGATGACGAGGTGCCCCTCAGAATGGGGGGACAGTCCTTAAAACGCCAGGCAGAGGCTCAGCCAGAGGATCTGTCCCTGGAGGAAGAGGCTCGATGCTCCAGCCAGCAGCCCCCAGCCCAGCTGAGCCACAGGCCACAGAGGGACCCGCTGTTGTGGCCAGAGAGGGGTGAGTAGCACCCCTTTGGAGGAAGGAGAAGTGGTGCAGGGGAGGGGGTGAAGGCGAATGGAGTGTAGTGTGTGGCCAGGGCAGAGGCCTGCCTGGATGTGGGGTGCATAGACTCTCCAACAAGGAGTGGATCTTGGGTGGGTGGCCACTGGGCTGTGGGGGCCTTGGTGTGCAGGGGCGGCAGGGGTGGTGCTGGGTGAACTGTGTGACTGGTGATGACTCCGCTCGTTCCCAGGCCCTCCGGCCCCCCGGCATCAGGAGATAGCATCGGCCTCACCCTTCCTTTCGGCCTGGTCCCAGGTGAGTGATCCACCACAAAGCTCCTTCTTGTCTCTGTGGATTTGCCTGTTCTGGAAAGGGTTTGCTTGTTTTTAGTCATGCTTCGGGATCAGTCTGGTGCTACATCTGGGAGCCACTGGCTCAGAGGCATCCTGAAGACCCCTGTCTGCCGCATTGGGGTCCCAGGGCTGGCTGGCCGTGGAGCCAGGGGATACTCCTGGTCTGCAGCACCCTAGGGTCTGACCCGATCTCCTGTGTGTCACACTTCCTTGTTAAGGGGACGCCTCTCCTGGGGGCCGAGGTTTTGGATGTCAGAGGAGCTCTTCCCTGGAGTTTCCTCCCTTTGCTCCAATGCTGGAGTCACTTCCCCTGGCCTCCTGGGAAGTCTTTTCTTCTCTCCAGAGGCCATTTAAGTACTCGGCTGTGCCCGGAAGATTCTGTGGTCCAACAGTGAGACAGTGGTGACTTGTACCCCGCTGGGCACAGGAATCTCTTGGGACTCCTCGGGGAGACACAGGTTCCTCGACACCCCTGGACTGGAATGGGAGTCTCCTCTGTTTGCTTGCTCGTTTCTGGTTTTGTTTTTTCTTTTTTTGAGCCAAAGTCTGACTCTTTGTTCACACTGGAGTGCAGTAGTATGATCATGGCTCACTGCAGGGCTCAAGGGATCCTCCTGCCTCAGCCTCCTTAGTTAGCTGGTACTACAGGCATGCACCACCAAACCCGGCTAGTTGGGTTTTTTATTTTTTATAGGGACACAGTCTCGCTATGTTGCCCATGCTGGTCTTGAACTCCTGGTCTCAAGTGATCCTCTTGCCTCAGACTCCCAAAGCAGTGGGATTACAGGCGTAAGCCACTGTGCCTGGCCTGTTTGATTTTTATTTGTATTTGTTTATAATTTATATATATACGTGTGTGTGTATATATATATATTGTTTTGTTTTGTTTTTGTTTTTTTGAGATGGAGTTTTGCTCTTGTCGCCCAGGCTGGAATGCAATGGTGCGATCTCGGCTTACTGCAACCTCTGGCTCCCAAGTTCAAGTGATTCTCCTGCCTCAGCCTCCCGAGTAGCTGAGATTAGAGGCACCTACCACCATGTCTGGCTAATTTTTTTTGTATTTTTTACTAGAGATGGGGTTTTACCTTGTCGGCCGGGCTGGTCTCGAACTCCTGACCTCAGATGATCCACCTGCTTTGGCCTCCCAACGTGCTGGGATTATAGGCCTGAGCCACCGCACCCGGCCTTATATATATTTTTTGAGACAGCATCTCGCTGTGTCGCCCAGGCTGGAGTGCAGTGACGCGATGTCGGCTCACTACAAGCTCTGCCTCCTGGATTCAAGCTATTCTCCTGTCTCAGCCTTCTGAGTAGCTAGGATTATAGGCATACACCACCACGCCTGGCTAATTTTTTTTTTTTTTTGAGATGGAGTCTCGCTCTGTTGCCCAGGCTGGAGTGCAGTGGCATGATCTCGGCTCACTGCAACCTCTGCCTCCCGGGTTCAAGCTATTTTCCTGTCTCAGCCTTCTGAGTAGCTGGGATTATAGGCATGCACCACCACGCCTGGCTATTTTTTTTTTTTTTTTTTTGAAATGGAGTCTCGCTCTATCGCCCAGGCTGGAGTGCAGTGGCGTGATCTTGGCTCACTGCAAGCTCCGCCTCCCGGGTTGACGTTATTCTCCTGCCTCAGCCTCCCAAGTAGCTGGGACAACAGGCGCCCGCCACCACACCCAACTAATTTTTTGTATTTTTTAGTAGAGACAGGGTTTCACTGTGTTAGCCAGGATGGTCTCGATCTCCTGACCTCATGATCCACCCGCCTCGGCCTCCCAGAGTGCTGAGATTGCATGTGTGAACCACTGTGCCCGGCCTAATTTTGTATTTTTAGTAGAGATGGGGTTTCTCTATGTTGGTCAGGCTGGTCTCCAACTCCTGACCTCAGGTGATCCTCCCGCCGTGGCCTCCTAAAGTGCTGGGATTACAGGCGTGAGCCACCGCGCCTGGCCTAAGAACTTGTTCTTTAGACCTCCCTGCAAAGATCCCTAGACTCATTACCAGAGTCTCTCCCTGTTTTTCCCTCAGCCTCTGGCAACCACAAAGCTCCTTCTTGTCTCTGTGGATTTGCCTGTTCTGGAAAGGGTTTGCTTGTTTTTAATCGTGCTTCGGGATCAGTCTGGTGCTACATCTGGGAACCACTGGCCCAGAGGCATCCTGAAGACCCCTGTCTGCCGCATCGGGGTCCCAGGGCTGGCTGGCCGTGGAGCCAGGGGATGCTCTCGTCTCCCTGTGGAGCTTGGGCCCCAGTGACTGAGTGCGCAGTGGGTCCACCGCTCCTCGTGGCAAGTCTGTCCCTTCTGCAGTGGTGTTCCAGCTCTGCAGCAGTGGCGCGTGGGAGCAGTGGGCAGAGGCACCAGGACTCGCCACTGCAACAAGAGTGGAGAAGACCAGCTGCACCACCAGGCTTGGCCCCAGCCTCGAGCGGCAGTGCGGGTGCAGTTCCCTGGGCCAGTGGCCTCAGTTGGGGAGGAGGCAGCTTGCTTGGGGCCAGGACTGAGTGGGGTGCATTCTGGCAGGCACCCGTGAACTTGGAGGACGTGGCTGTATACCTTTCTGGGGAGGAGCCAGGATGCCTGGACCCAGCTCAGCGGGACGTGCCGCTGGAGAATGAAGGTAACTTGCAAGGGACTGTGTCCTCTAGGGGGCTTGCCAAAAATAGGAACTCTCAGGCACCAGTTCCTGGGCTTGGTTCTGTTGGTCCAATTGGCTTGGGGCGATCCCGTGTGACCAGGGCTGCCTGTGTCCCTGCAGAGTCCCAGCTGCAGGGCCTGCACAGGCACTTGGCCATGACCCAGGCAGATGGCCAGCACTGCCTTGCCTTCCTTTTCTTCTGCTCCTGCCACCTACACGCTGGTCCTACTTCACTTCAGCTTCCCTGTGCCCTCCTCTCCAGGGCAGAGCTGCCTCTCCCCATCGCACTCGGCACCACCCTGCCCCAGACCCAGCACCGGCTCCTCAGCTCTTTCTCTGCTCGTTTGTCTCTTCCTGCCTTTCCTGATGCTGCTGAAGCCTTTTCTGGTTATTTTGTTTTGAGGTGGAGTTTTGCTCTGTTGCCCAGGCTGGAGTGCAGTAGCACAACCTTGGCTCACTGCAACCTCTACCGTCCGGGTTTAAGTGATTCTCCCACCTCAGCCTCCCAAGTAGCTAGGATTACAGGTACCTGCCATCATGCCTGGCAACTTTTTGTGTTATTAGTAGAGATGGGGTTTCACCATGTTGGCCAGGCTGACTTCAGGTGATCTGCCCACCTCGCCCTCCCAAAGTGCTGGGATGACAGGCGTGAGCCACTGTGCCCAGCCATGCTGAAGCCTTTTGTAATGACAGTGAGATGTCGCTTTGTATTAGGGTTCTTCTCCAGAGAAACAGAACCAATAGAAGATACGCACACACACAGATTTATTTTAAGGAATGGGTACTCAAACCGCTCCCTTGGTTGCTTACAGAAGTTGACAAGTTTGAAATTTGCAGGCGAGGCCAGCAGGCTGGAAGCTTAGGATTTCTGTGCCACGGTCTTGAGGCAGACTTCCTTCTTTGGGAAACCTCCAGAATTTTCTTCCTTTTTAAGGCTGAAGAATATTCCATTGTGAATAATGCTGCAGTGAATGTGGGTATACAGGTGTATCTCTGATCAGCTCTGTTTTCAGTTCCTGGGGTGGATGTATCCAGCAGTGGGATGGCTGGAGCATATATGGTCATTCTGTGTTGAATTTTTTGAGGAACTGCCATGCTGTTTTCCACAGCATCTCTACCATCTCACGTACCCACCAAGAGTGCCCAGGGGTTCCGGTTTTTCCACGTGCACACCAACAGTTGTTATTTCAGGGGCTTTTTTCTTTTCTTTCTTTTTTTTTTTTTTTTTTGAGATGGAGTCTCGCTCTGTCGCCCAGGCTGGAGTGCAGGTGCGATCTCGGCTCACTGCAAGCTCCGCCTCCTGGGTTCACGCCATTCTCCTGCCTCAGCCTCTCGAGTAGCCGGGACTACAGGCGCCCGCCACCACGCCCAGCTAATTTTTTTTTTTTTATTTTTTTTATTTTTGTAGAGACGGGGTTTCACCGTGTTAGCTGGGATGGTCTCGATCTCCTGACCTTGTGATCCGCCCATCTCAGCCTCCCAAAGTGCTGGGATTACAGGTGTGAGCCACCACGCCCGGCGAGTCTCTTTTAAAAATATTTTTACAGCCAGGCAGGGTTGCTCACCCCTGTAATCCCAGCACTTTGGGAGGCCAAGGCAGGTGGATCACCTGAGGTCAGGAGGTCGAGACCAGCCTGGCCAACATGGCGAAACCCCATCTCTACTAAAAATACAAAAATTAGCTGGGCATGGTGGCTCACGCCTGTAATCCTAGCTACTTGGGAGCCTGAGGTGGGAGAATCGCTTGAACCTGGGAGGCAGAGGTTACAGTGAGCCGAGATCGCACCACTGCACTCCAGCCTGGAAGACAGAGCGAGACTCCATCTCAAAAAAAAAAACAGAAATAAATAAACAAAATTATTTTTACAAGAAGGCCGGGCACTGTGGCTCCCACGTATAATCTCAGCACTTTGGGAGGCTGAGGTAGGAGGATACCTTGAGGTCAGGAGTTAGAGACCAACCTGGCTATATAGTGAGGCCCTGTGTATTAGGTCATTCTCGCATTGCTGTAAAGAAATACCAGAGACCTGGTAATTTATAAAGAAAAAAGGTTTAATTGGCTGTACAAGAAGCATGATGGTTTCTGCTCAGCCTTTGGGGAGGCCTCAGGAAGCTTCCAGTCATGGTGGAAGGCAGAGGGGGAGCAGGCATGTCTCACATGGCTGGAGCAGGAGCAGGGGAGGGAGGGGAGGTGCCAGATCTCATGAGAACTCACTCACTATTGCCAGGACAGTACTAAGAGGATGGTGCCAAACCATTCATGAGAAATCTGCCTCCATGATCCACTCACCTCCCACCAGGTCCCACCTTCACACTGGGGATTACAGTCTGACATGAGATTTGGGTAAGGACATAGATTGAAACCATATCATCCTATCTCTAAAATAAATAAATAAAATATTATTATAACAGGCCAATGAGGTGATTCCAATCTTCCTCTCAGTTTTATTTCTTTTCTTTTCTTTTTTTTTTTTTTTTGAGACAGAGTCTCACTCTGTCATCCAGGCTGGAGTGCAGTGGCATGATCTTGGCTCTTTGCAACTTCTGCCTCCTGAGTTCAAGCGATTCTCCTGCCTCAGCCTCCCAAGTAGCTGGGATTACAGGCACAGGCACCCACCACCACGCCCAGCTAATTTTCATATTTTTAGTAGAGATGGGGTTTCACCATGTTGGCCAGGCTGGTCTCGAACTCCTGACCTCAAGTGATCCGCCTGCCTCGGCCTCCCAAAGTGCTAGGATTACAGGCATGAGCCACCATGCCCGGCCTCCTCTCAGTTTTATAGATGTGGAATTTGAGGCTCAGTAAGTGCCAAACCCATCTTTGGCTGTCTGGAAGTTAGGCCTGGAGATGGGAGGGGAGGGCAAGAAGGGTTCGCCCAGGAGGTCTGGGGCTGGAAGCTTCTTAAAGTGGACGTTTTCAAGGGCAGTGGGTGGCGCTGTCCCTCCCCTGTGAGGTCAGCGTGTGCCTACCATGTGAAGAGCCTTTTGGGACTGCTATGAAGACGGCTGCTCCCCCAGCCCCCCAGGCACCCCAGTGCACTTTGCACTACCAGGTCCCCAGCTGCAGTCACCCTCATGCTGCAGAGGAGAAGGAGAGAAGTCAAGGGCCTTTTCCTGGAAGGGGCAAAGCCTGGATCATTCCAGGCCCCTCCCCCTGTTCTCCTGTCCTGACGGTGGTGGCTGTAGAACCTGGATGTGCAGAGGGGCCTCAGGGGCTGCACCAAGTACAAGGGAGGTCCAGTGGCTGGGCCCCATGACTGCTCTGCTCAGCCAGAACAGCCCAGAGCAGGCTTCTCCACTCTCTGCTGCTGGCATTCGGGCCAGATGGCTCTCCACGTGGGGCTGTCTGTGCTGGGCAGGAGGTTTTCCAGCAGCCCTGGCCCCTGCCCACTAGAGGCCATTTACAACCCCCTCCCCAGACACAACAAAAACGTCTCCAGACCTTGCCACTGGGTGGGAGCCCCTGGCTTAGAGGGTACAGCAGAGTCCAGAGTTTGATGGCCCTTGCTCTGTAACTTACCAGCCCGGTGATTCTGGGTAAGTTCCTTAACACTTTTGTGCCCTGGTTTCCCCAGGTAACAGCACTGACCCACTGGGTTATTGTAATGGTCAAATGAGTTCCTGTTTGTTTGTATGTTTTATTGATTGTTTAGTTTTTGAAACAGGGTCTCACTCTGTCACCCGGGCTGGAATGCAGTGGCGCGATCACGGCTCACTGCAGCCTCGACCTCCTGGACTCAAGTGATCCTCTTACCTCAGCCTGCTGAGTAGCTAGGACTACAGGCACACGCCACCATGCCCAGCTAGTTTTGTTTATTTTCTGTAAAGACGAGATCTCACTGTGTTGCCCAAGCTGGTCTTGAACTCCTGGGCTCAAGCAATCCTGCCACCTCAGCTTCCCAAAGTGCTGGGATTACAGGCGTGAGCCATGATGCCCAGCCCCTGCTAAATGTTTTGTAGGGGAACTTTAGGAGCCCTGTGAGGCCTTCATCTTCCTATTAGAAGCATTTCCCTTGCCCTCTTGCCATTAATTCTTAGAGATTGTGTTTTCTCTGTCTCAGGACTTGGGATCCAGTTAGAGGACGGCGGTGATGGCAGGGAGGATGCCCCAGTGAGAATGGAGTGGTACCGAGTGCTGTCAGCGCGATGCCAGGGGCCTGGCCACCCGCTCCCAGGTCAGAGGCCAGCCCCAGTCAGGGGCTTGGTCAGGCCTGAGCTGCCAAGAGGCGGCCCCCAACCAGGAAGAGGGGCTTCCCATGGGACTGACAAGCCGTACACCTGTCCTGAATGTGGCAAAGGCTTCAGCAAGACGTCTCACTTGACCAAGCACCAGCGCACACACACGGGCGAGCGGCCTTACAAGTGCCTGGTCTGTGGGAAGGGCTTTAGCGACCGCTCCAACTTCAGCACGCACCAGAGGGTGCACACGGGCGAGAAGCCCTACCCATGCCCCGAGTGTGGGAAGCGCTTCAGCCAGAGCTCCAGCCTGGTCATCCACCGCAGGACGCACAGCGGGGAGCGGCCCTATGCCTGCACCCAGTGCGGGAAGCGCTTCAACAACAGCTCCCACTTCAGTGCGCACCGCCGGACGCACACAGGTGAGAAGCCCTACACCTGCCCGGCCTGTGGCAGGGGCTTCCGCCGGGGCACCGACCTGCACAAGCACCAGCGGACCCACACGGGGGCAGGCTCCTTGCTGACGCTCCAGCCGGTGGCTCCTGGAGGCCCCGGGGCCAAGGCCTGATCACCATGCCTGAAACTCCCTTTGCCGGACTCTCGTCCCTGGGCACAGAATTCAGGAAGCTGCCAGAGAGCCTGGTCCAAAAGCATTGCCAGCTGCCTGTTTCCTCCCAAGGCCCAGTATGAGGCCAGCAAGGGACATTTGGGATGCCCGGGCCGCGGAGGAAGCTGGGCACTGGTTGCAGAGCAAGGGCAAGGACAGGCTCTGTGAGTGTCCAGTGGCAGCCAGAACAGGTGACACAGAGCAGGGGCTTCAGCCCCAGAGACGCGCTCAGGAGGCCAGAAGCCCACACCCAAGGTGTTCCTGAAGTGTCCGGGAGGGTCCATCAGCTGCCTCCAGCATCCAGTGGCTGCTGGTGTACAGCCTCATCACCACGTCCCTACCCCTCCCCTGTGTGTCTGTGACCCTGTGTGCCATCTCTGTGTGTCCCTCCTCACCCACCCGCCGCCCCCCTCTTTTTTTTTTTTTGAGACAGGGCCTTGCTCTGTCCCCCAGGCAGGAGTACAGTGCCATGATCATAGCTCACTGCAGCCTCGAACCCCTGGTCTCAAGCGATCTTCCTGCCTCAGCCTCCTGGGTATCTGGGGTTGCAGGTGTGCGCTGCCATACCCAGTCTCTTTTTGGTAGGGCCACTACTCACTGGGTTTAAGGTCCCCCAGTCCACTGTGACCTCATTTTAACTAATTAAATCGTCAAAACCCGTGTTTCCAAACAAGGTCACCTGTCTGGGTGGACATGAATTTGAGGGGCCCCTCCCTAGTCTGCTGCAGGGAGCCGTGCTGCACCCCAGCCTTCACAGGACATGGTCTCTAGCTTCTTCATCCTGCCAGAGTTTCCAAATGGAGCCTGGGGCTTTCCAGCATTCCAGTCCCCTTTGCAGATCCATGGCTGCTCTGCAGGGTGGAAGACACCTGGGGTGGGAAGGCACCCCTGAATTCCATCTTCCTGACCTGTCGCCAGGGATGTAACGGGCCTGACACCTCCCCAGGGCAGGGGCCCAGGGCTACCTTTGCTGCTCGCCCCTTAGTGTCTGGGATGTGGCCTTCCGTGGTTGTCCCACTTTGTCTTTCTAAGGTAAGAAGCCTTCACCTTCCAGCTTTTGTCTTTCCCTGTGCTGTGTGGGAACTGCTGGTCTGTACACATCCACGGTGGGTGAGTGGCCGAGACGAGCAGTGTGATAGAGTCATTAATGGGTGGGTTTAGTCATCTCAGAAGTGGTAGGGCAGCTGTGGAAACCACAGCAAAACTCCCCATCTCATGGGTGTCATCCTAGCACTCACGTGATGGAGGAGTTTTGCAGGAGCTATGAGTCCCAGGTGCCTGCGTGTGCTGTAATGTTATCTCATGCAGTCCAGTGGGGGGACCCCCATGATTCTCTCTTTTGTTTTGTTTTGTTTTGAGATGGAGTCTAGCTTCATTACCCAGGCTGGAGTGCAATAGCACGATCTCGGCTTACCACAACCTCCACCTCCCAGGTTCAAGTGATTCTCCTGCCTCAGCTCCTGAGTAGCTGGGATTACAGGCGTGCACCACTACGCCCTGCTAATTTTTGTATTTTAGTAGGGACGGGGGTTTCTTCTTGTTGGTCAGGCTGGTCTTGACCTCATCTGACCTCATGATCCACCCACCTCGGCTTCCCAAAGTGTTGGGATTACAGGCGTGAGCCACTGTGCCCGGCCATGATTCTCCTTCAGTGGGTGGAGGAACTGGATCACTGGGAGCATGAAAACCTTGCCCAGGTGGCAGAGCCAGCTTGGGACCCAAGTCTGACTTCCTGCCTCACTCCCCTTGCCTTGACAGACACAGTAATTCACAGAGCTGAACTTGGAACAGAATTTATTTTCCATCACTGTAAAACATTCTCGATGAGGTTACTGGCATTAAAAAGGTGGGGGAAATGGAAGAAAATGGGGTTGAAGAAAAAAAAAGCCTTTGCTCTTGACAGCTAGGCAGCCAAGCAGAGGCGAGGGGAGAGGATGGGGCAGAGGCCTGTTGTGGGTGCACATGTCCTGGAGCAGAGGGGCAGAGGAGGGTCTCTGTAGGTGGGAGAGGGCCTGAGGGCTGGGAGGCAGCCTGGCCTTGTGCCCTGCAGGAGGAACCTCCTGGGACTTTATGGAAGTCTGTCTTGCCTTTGACTTGTAACGAAAACACCCCTCATCATTGGGAGTGGGGTTGGGTGGGGATCCCCAGTGGCCCGATCACATGGGGTCTGGAGAGTAGATGTCTGTGGCCCTGATCTTGGCGGCCAGTGACCACAGCCAGGCAGGGCCTGTCTTTTGCCTGGCACAAGGCTTGATGCAAAGAGACCCCTGCCCATCCTTGGCGACATGGCAGCGAGGGGTGAACCCCAGGAGAAGCTGGGACACTGGCCCAAAGGCCTGGCACCCTGCTGTGCTGCCTGAGCCCATGGTGCTGTGGGGCCTGAGGTGATGATGATTTCTCTGTTCTTCCCTTGGGGCAGGCAGCGGGACACATCCTGGAGACAAGGTTGGGGAGACACACAGGTGGCCAGGTCAGGACTGATCATAGCAGTTACAAAAGCATCCTGTGAAGACGGGGCTGCAGGACAGTGCTGACAAAGGAACAGGACCCAGGAAGACCAGGCATGTCCTGTGGAGGGACCAGGTCTTGGCACGGGGCAAGCAGCTGTCCCCAGCTCTTGCTGGTGATCAACAAGTGAGGCTGCTGCTCCATTCTCCATGGGACAGCATTTCCAGGGGTTTCCAGTATTCTCTAGATTCATAAAGGGCAAAGGCCTTGAGAATCTATCTATGCCTTTCTATCTTAGGTAAAGAAGAGAAAGAGAAAGCAAATTCTCGTTACTCCTCTTTCAAAAAGTTCATTAAGAGCCAGGCTAGCAGCTCATACCTGTAATCCTAGCACTGTGGGAGGCCTAGGCAGGAGGGTTGAGCCCAGGAGTTTGAGACCAACCTGGGCAACATCGTGAGACCCCATCTCTACAAACAAAAAAATTAGCCAGGCGTGGTGGCATGCACCTGTAGTCCCAGCTACTGTGTCTCGAAAAGAGACCAAAAAAAATACGTGTATTAGGTCTATGTGGGTAGGCATGCATGTGTGTTGTGTGTTAATTTAGGTGCCCAAAATAGCAAGTAGGCAGGAAGCCAGAAAATAAGGCTTAGGTCTTTTTCAACCCTGAAATCCTCTAAATATGTTTTGCTTGGTTTTTAAAAAGACCTTATTGATGGGAATACTAGATGCCTGCTTAAAAAAATGCAGACCTGGAGACAGACAGAGTCCCAGAGTCCCGCAGAGAGCAGCACCCCGTCCTCCTGCTGTCCCTGCCCCTCTCCCTCAGAGGACCAGGCCCCTTTTTCCCAAAGCCGTTGTCACACGTTACATACAGATTTGCATCTGCATCCTTGCTCTAAGTTCACGCATCTGTGACCGAGCTCTAACAGGGTGGGCAACAGTCCACAGCCTGAAGGTCCCTGCCTGTGGAATGCCCCTGCTAGTGGAAATGCAGGGACAACAAGGGGATGCCAGGGCCCATGGTCCATGGCAAGTCAGCCCACCCCTGCCCACTCCTGGGATCCCACTACCTGAGGCAGCTACAGTTGGTCCAAGGGAGGCATCAGGGCCTCCCTGGCTGCCCCTGGCTCAGGAGCATCCCCCAGGGCCCTGGGCCTGCCTCTTGGGAGTCGGGCCTGGGCGCTCTGCCCCTTGGCGCAGAGCTTCATATGTTGCTTCCTCACAGTTCCTGATGCAGCCGTGTCTTCAGGGGCCTGAGCCCTCTCGCCACCAGGCCCCTTGTTGGCGGGCAGCTTGGGCTGGGCTATCCCCTTCCGAAAGGCCCTGAGCTGCTGGAGAAGCTGGCTTTTCCCGGTACAGCTCCTGTGACACAATGAGACCAAACTCAACCCCGTGGGGGCCGCACCTCCCAGCACTCCTTACTGAAACGGGAGAAAAGCAGGTAAGCCCAGCTCCCATTTCAGAGTAAGAATGCAATTCAGGCGGCCCATCGCCGCTGCCACTGCTGGGACCCAGTGGACATGGGCGGGATGATGGAAGCTGTGCCGCCCCCCCACCCTGTGCGGTGGGTGCAGCAAGACCTCACCACAGGCGGTAAATGTGCCAGGTGGAGGGCTTGCTGCGGAAAGCAGAGGTGTGACATCTGCAGGTGGCCGGAGGCCCCTTGGTGGTTACCGTAGCCCCAGGGAGGAAGGAGATGCCCCCTCTGCGTCTCCCAGAGCTGCCATCTCCACTTCCTCCTCCTCCTCCTCGCTGTCAGAGGAGCTGTGGCTGGAGCTGCGGGGAGAGAAATGGGTTTCTGGATGTGCCCACTCCACCTGGTGGTCCAACTCCTGTTGGGGCCTGAAGCACTTGGGCTTTGCTGGTGACCTAATGCAAGAGGGCTGTAGCCACACTGGAGGCTGGTGGACGCCCTGCCAGGAGGTGAGGGCAGGTGTGGGTGATGCACTCTATTGTATAGAGCCCAGCCCGAGGAGGTGTGCCCCGTGCCCCTCTTCTTCCCTCCCTGCAGGGACCCAGGGGGACTGTAGGCCAGACTCTGTTCCAGGCTAAAAGCACTTTTCAGTTGAGAATTGATCCAAGCCTTTTGAAGTCCCTGTTCCTCCCCACTGGGATCCACCAGAGGCTTTGTGAGGTCAACAGGCAACTCCGCAAAGTAGAGGCTGGTATGGGGTAGTCACTGCCCTCTGGACCTTGCTGGGGACAGGTGGTCTGGTGGCACCGTCTGCCGCAGGTCAATGAAGATGGTGGGGGGCTCTGTGTTAAGCCTCATGCCCTGGGCCAGCTGTGGGCCTGGCCCGGCCTCGGAGCCCGGCTTCCTCGAGGAACATCTGAGATGAGAAAAGCAGGTGTTGTGGAGTCACCTGTCTGTGATAACTCTGTGACCTGCGCTGGGTGTGTCCAGTCACAGTGCTCGTGGCTGCCCCCCAGTGAGTGCCCACTCTCTACCAAAAGGCTCATTAAACACATTTGCTCTTTTACGCTTCAGAACAGCCTGTGAGATTTAGGCCACCGCTGGCCAACAGAACTTCCCTACTGATGGACATGCTGTCTATCTGTGGTAAGTGTAGCCACTTGCCACAAGTGACTAAGTTTACATTTAAGCCATTTAAAATCAAATGAATAAAAACTTCAGTTCCTCAGTCACATTCATCACGTTAGGTGTTTTTTTTTTTTTTTTTTTTTTTTTGAGACGGAGTCTCGCTCTGTAGCCCAGGCTGGAGTGCAGTGGCCGGATCTCAGCTCACTGCAAGCTCCGCCTCCCGGGTTCACGCCATTCTCCGGCCTCAGCCTCCCGAGTAGCTGGGACTACAGGCGCTGCCACCTCGCCCGGCTATTTTTTGTATTTCTTAGTAGAGACGGGGTTTCACTGTGTTAGCCAGGATGGTCTCGATCTCCTGACCTCGTGATCCGCCCATCTCGGCCTCCCAAAGTGCTGGGATTACAGGCTTGAGCCACCTCGCCCGGCCCATCACGTTAGGTGTTTAATAGCCACACATGGCTAATGGCTGCCATGGTGAACAGTGCAGGTCTCTCCATTTTTTTTTGAGACAGAGTCTCGCTCTGTCACTCAGGCTGGACTGCAGTGGCCAGTGGTGTGATCTTGGTCACTGCAACCTCCACCTCCTGTGTTCAAGTGATTTCAGCCTCCCAAGTAGCTGGGATTACAGGCATGCACCAGCATGCCTGGATAATTTTTTTGTATTTTTAGTAGAGACGGGTTTCGCCATGTTGGCCAGGCTTGTCTCGAACTCCTGACCTCAGGTGATCTGCCTGCCTCGGCCTCCCAAAGTGCTGGGATTACAGGCGTGAGCCACCGCGCCTGGCCAGGTCTAGCCATTTCTGTTTGGTAATTTGGTTCCTAGGCACAGAAACCCACTGCTGCTCAGGTGAAAAGGGATTCCCTGGTTCTCAGATTCCTCAAGTTTGGAACAACCAAAGTGTTGGGAGTGCAGGCATATAGCGGGGCCTTACAGGACCCTGGGGCCCTGCCTCCACCTCTGCCTCTCCCAGCTTCACTGTAGCTTGCCTTTCTCCCTGTGGCAGGACAGGTGGCTGTTGCCCTTCCACCCCTACACAGAGACACAGAGATTGACAAATCCCATGGCCGGGGTCACATGCCCCAGGCTGGACCAATCAGCTGTGGCCAGAGGGGCAGGGTCATGTGATAACCTTCCTACTTCCAGGGAGGCCTCATGGCTTCTCATTGAAGGGAGGGTTCCCACTGGGTTTGGGGAAAAAGCAGGTATTTTAGGGCTTGAGTCCCAGCCCTGCCATTTATGGCCAGGGAGTCAACCTCTGTGAGCCTCGGTTTCCCCATCTCTAAAATGGGGATGATAAGAGTGACTGAGAAAATGCACATGGAGTGCCCTGCCCTTAGTAGGCCCAGTCAGTGCTACAAAACCATGGGGCCGTTGTAAAGGACCACAGGAGCCATACCTGGCTACAAGTCCCACCTGCTTCCTGCCCCTGCCTCCTCGGTGTCCTGGGGGGTGTCGGCAGGCACCTTCCAGGCACAAGCAGAGGCCCTGGACTGCATGGTGCACAGGAGGGCCAGCTGTTCCATGAGCCTGTCGTCGGCGCTCGGCACCGTGCGGTCTGAGGATGGCCAAAGGAGAGGCTGATTAGTGGGGACTTGGCCCACTTACAGCAGCTTGAGCCTCAGGACCCCTGGGGTCTCTGCATGTGAAC
This sequence comes from Macaca mulatta, assembly GCF_049350105.2. Classification (NCBI taxonomy): domain Eukaryota; kingdom Metazoa; phylum Chordata; class Mammalia; order Primates; family Cercopithecidae; genus Macaca; species Macaca mulatta. The sequence continues at coordinate 6,008,802 of NC_133425.1, read as the reverse complement.
GGACCTCAGGTTCCTCCACTGCCCCCACCCAGCCCTCTCCCTACTCAGCCCTCTGAGGACTCCACCTCCAGCTCGGCAGGGCTGAGGCGGGCAGAGTCTTTATGAGCAGGGCCTGTGGTGCAAGGGCTCTGTGAAGTAGGAGTGACGTGGCTTTAAAAGTTTATCCCACTTCCTCACACCCCGGTCCCACTTGTCACAGGTGATCATAATGAACAGTTCTGTGTGCTGATTTAAAAAAAATAATAGGATCATCTTCTATAGGTTTTTTTTCAACTTCATTTTTTTCACTTTGTATATTACATGCTTCCACGTTAACCTACGGAGATCCCCTCACTAGCCGCAGTATTCTGTGCTAAAACGATCTAGCTGGACTCCTACTGAATATGGGCTGTTTCCAGCTTTTCATATTTTTAAACAACACTGCAGCAAACATCTTTGAACACACACTACCTACTAGAATAACAGTGTAAGACAGATTTTCTAAGTGAAATAGCTTGATCAGGCCGGGCGCGGTGGCTCAATCCTGTAATCCCAGCACTTTGGGAGGCCGAGACGGGTGGATCACGAGGTCAGGAGATCAAGATCATCCTGGCTAACAGGGTGAAACCCCGTCTCTATTAAGAAATACAAAAAACTAGCCGGGCGAGGTGGTGGGCGCCTGTAGTCCCAGCTACTCGGGAGGCTGAAGCCGGAGAATGGCGTGAACCCGGGAGGCGGAGCTTGCAGTGAGCTGAGATCCGGCCACTGCACTGCAGCCCGGGAGACAGAGCGAGACTCTGTCTCAAAAAAAAAAAAAAAAGAAAAGAAATAGCTTGATCAAAGGGTTATGTGCCTTTAAAATAGAGAATACGTTCAGCCGGGCGCAGTCGCTCTCACTTGTAATCTCATCACTTTGGAAGGCCGAGGCAGGCAGATCACCTGAGATCAGGAGTTTGAGACCAGCCTGGCTAACACAGTGAAATCCTGTTTCTACTAAAAACACAAAAAAATGAGCCAGGCCTGGTGGTGTGTGCCTGTAATCCCAGCTACTCAGGAGGCTGAGGCAGGAGAATAGCTTGAACCCGAGAGGTGGAGGTTGCAGTGAGCTGAGATCGCACCATTGCACTCCAGCTTGGGTAACAAGAGCAAAACTCTGTCTCAAAAAAAAGAAAGAATACATTCTGCCGCACTCCCCTCCACAAAGGGAGTGCCAGTTACACACACATACACACGCACACACGCGCCCTCCAGAATGGTTGGCTGTCTACCTCCTGCCTTATGGGGTGTGAATTACAAATGAACAAAACGATATTTAACATAGCACGGGCTGTGAGTCACTGGGGAGTCTTTGCTTTGGGACCAGAGGCAGAAGCTCTGCACCTGCCCTGGCTCCTCTGCCTCAGACCTGCCTCCCCTCGCCTTTGCGGACCGAGTGGGTAGGGAGGGGTTAGAGAGCTTTCATTTTATTTGCAGGACTTCCCGGAGCAAAGCTCTGAGTTTTGCCTGCCTTTTAAAATGGGGAGGCCGGGGAAGCAGGAATGTGCTTAGGAGCTGACTGTGCACAGAAGATGGGGCTTCCTCCTCCCAGGAAGAAGGAGGGAGGGAGGGAGGGAGGGAGGAAGGAAGGAAGGAAGGAAGGAAAGGAAGGCCGGCCCAGGGAGGTGGGGAGGAGGAGGTATGGGTCATGGGGTAGTGTCTGGAGGCCTCTCCTTTGTCCCTAGGACCTGGCCCACGCCTGGCACGTAGTAAGTGGTCACATGAATGAATGAAGTCTTTCAGGGACTGGCAGCATGAATGTTCAGGGCGGGGCCGGCAGGGAAGACACGTGTGGACTGCAGGACGGTCTGTGACCAGCCTGAGGGGCCCAGGAAGGTGCTGCTTCTGGGGATTCACGTGGGCTCCAGTGTTCAAGGTCAGACCTTGAACTTGGCGGCGGTCGGCTGCCCACCACACAGTTCCAGGTCCACGATTTCCCTGGTTGTCTTCTTGCCCCGCCAGACTCTGAAGGATGTAATCCAAATCCCACGCTTCAAGTTGCTGAAATCATTAAAACCAGTGATTATGAGGATGCTGAGGGGCCCCAGAGGCACGGTACCTGCTTCACAGCTGCTGTGACCCATGGAGATGGTCATAGGATGTTGGGGTGTAGAAATCAGGAATTAAATGCATGACAGAGTTTGCAAATGGGCTGACCCCACCTTTCCATTACAGATTGAATGCCTCTGTTAAGGTGGGCCTGCACTTTGGCCACCTCCTTCCTATGCTTTCTTGGAGATCAGTACTTTACTTTTGTTTTTGGCACAAAGACGTTGTTTGACCTGAAGGAAACCCTGTGTTGTTTCATTTTGTTTTTGTTTTGTTTTTGAGACCGAGTCTCACTCTGTTGCCCAGGCTGGAGTGTAGTGCTGCGAGCTCAGCTCACTGCAACCTCCGCCTCCCAGGTTCAAGTGATTCTCCTGCCTCAGCCTCCCAAGTGGCTGGAATTACAGGCATGTGCTACCACGCCTGGTTAATTTTTTTTTTTTTTTTTTGTATTTTTAGTAAAGACGGGGTTTCACCATGTTGGCCAGGCTGGTCTCGAACAAACTGCTGACCGCAGGTGATCCACCCGCCTCCACCTCCACCTCCCAAAGTGCTGAGATTACAGGCATGAGCCACCACACCCAGCCTAATTTTTGTATTTTTAGTAGAGACGGGGTTTCACCATGTTGGCCAGGCTGGTCTTGAATGCCTGACCTCAAGTGATCCATCCGCCTGGGTCTCCCAAAGTGTTGGGATTACAGGCGTGAGCCACCGAGCCCAGCCAAACCCTGTGTTGTTTCAAGAAATACTATTTAGGTTCATACAGGTTCAGAATGTTTGGAGGTTAAAAAGTTTTGTTCTTTGAAGAATTAAGCTGTTCCAAGCAGGAGCTAAAACTGAAAGGCTTGGCAGTGAGTGCTTAGGGGCAGAGTGAGTGTGAGGAAATTAATCAAGAATTCATGTTTATCATATGACCTTTCAACTCTCTGCAGCCCTGTAAGTGGAGAAAAGTAAGTTTTCAGGTGAACGGAAAGAACTGTTGATTTAAACAGTAGTCAACATGACTTCTGTGTATACCTGATGCCAGTTTTCTCTAAGCTGTTAAGAAAAATTCTCCACAATTTGTAAAACTGAGAAGGTGTGATGGTTACTTTTCTGTCCAGTAGACAACTCCTCTAGGACATGAATGTAGCAAGCGTATCTCTGCATTCCTCTCTCTTTCCCCAGTGTTTTACAAAATCCCAATTTCTTTTTTTTTGAGATGGAGTCTCGCTCTGTCCCCCAAACTGGAGTACAGGGGCGTGATCTCCATCTCCCGGGTTCAAGCGATTCTCCTGCCTCAGCCTCCCAAGTATTGGGTTATAGGTGTGCACTAGCACACTTGGCTAATTTTTGTATTTTTAATAGAGTCAGGGTTTCACCATGTTGGCCAGGCTGGTCTCAAACTCCTGACCTCAGATGATCCTCCTTCCTCAGCTTCCCAAAGTGTAGGGATTACAGGCATGAGCCACCACACCGGCTAAAATCCCAATTTCTTATGATCTCATTAAACTGGCTCTGTCATCCTGCTGGTTCCCTCATTAATGCACTGAATACAACTCTGTAACAGGTGTTCGCTAGTTTATGAGAATGAGGGCTTTCATATTTTGAGATCAGGCTTTGACAGAACCAGGTTCTATATTTTAGACATGGCTATATGTATTTATAAACACCCTTGCGAGTGGAATTCCTTTTTTTCTCTCTTTTTAAATTTATACATCACTTCTTCTTTTTTATTTTTTAATTTTTTTTTAATTTTTTTTTTTTTTTTTGGCGGAGTCTCGCTCTGTGGCCCAGGCTGGAGTGCAGTGGCCGGATCTCAGCTCACTGCAAGCTCCACCTCCCGGGTTCACGCTATTCTCCTGCCTCAGCCTCCCGAGTAGCTGGGACTACAGGCGCCCGCTACCTCGCCCGGCTAGATTTTTGTATTTTTTTTTTTTTTTTTTTTTTTTTGAGACGGAGTCTCGCTCTGTCGCCCAGGCTGGAGTGCAGTGGCGCGATCTTGGCTCACTGCAAGCTCTGCCTCCCGGGCCCACGCCATTCTCCTGCCTCAGCCTCCCGAGTAGCTGGGACCACAGGTGCCCGCCACCACACCCGGCTAATTTTTTGTATTTTTAGTAGAGACGAGGTTTCACGGTGTTAGCCAGGAAGGTCTCGATCTCCTGACCTTGTGATCCGCCCGCCTCAGCCTCCCAAAGTGCTGGGATTACAGGCGTGAGCCACCACGCCCGGCTGATTTTTGTATTTTTTAGTAGAGATGGGGTTTCACTGTGTTAGCCAGGATGGTCTCGATCTCCTGACCTCGTGATCCACCCGTCTCGGCCCCCCAAAGTGCTGGGATTACAGGCTTGAGCCACCGCGCCCGGCCTACTACTACTTTTTTAGAGATGAGGGTCTCACTGTGTTGACCAGGCTGGTCTCAAACTCCTGGGCTCCCTCCTCGGCCTCCCAAAGTGCTGGGATTACAGGTGCAAGCCGCTGTGCCTGGCCTCCTTTTGTCTCTTTAAAGAAGGCAGGCCCTGCTTGTTCTGTTTCTTGTTAACCCCCACCCAAGGATGTGCTCTGCTGGGACCCCCCAACCGCTCTGCTGAGACAGGTACACAGAATAGTGGATAATGCGCCTAGGGTCCTAGTGGGCCAGCCCTCAAGCTGCTTCTAGCCCCAGTGCATGGGAACAGCGGCCATGCCGCAGGTAACAGGCCTGAGAAAGAGCCAGGCACGTGGAGGCGCCTACCTGGAGCGAGAGCACTGGTGGTCCCTCCGGAGGCTCTGCAAGGGGCATTTTGGATCTGGCAGCTGACTCCACAGCGTGGCAGGGCGCCTCCTTCACCCCGCCTTGGTCACTGCTGGCCGGGCCGCAGGCATCCCGGGTGACTTTCTGGAGGATGTCCTTCTCTATCATTTTCCTTCTCTCCTGTCGGAGGGCCCGGCGGTTCACAGATTCTTGTGAGGCGGGCTCTGCCTTTGGGTCTCCTTCATGGCGGGAGAGACTGGCTTCGGCCTGGGGGTCCCAGGGAGGACCCTGGGATCCTTTGGTGTTGAAAGACAGGCTTCCAAGGTCGCTGTCCAGCCACCTGGGGGTCTCCTCGGCCATCCCAAGAAGAGCGCTGACCTCACCAGAGGTTTCAACAGGCCTGCCAGGGTCTCTTCCTTCCTGAGAGGATGCATCCTTTGTCCTTGTGTTCCGTCTGTTCCCAGGCTCTGTGGCCAATTCTGCAGGCACCAGAACTGGCTGTCGAGAAAACAGGTATGTTCAGTTAGCATCCTCCAAAACATGCTTCAGGGAATTTTTTTCATAGTAAAATATGTGCATAATTTTTTTTTTGAGGTGAAGTCTCGCCCTGTTGCCCAGGCTGCAGTGCAGTGGTGTGATCATAGCTCACTGTAGTCTCGACTTCCCTGGCCCACGCGATCCTCCCACTTCAGCCTCCCAAGTAGCTAGAATGACAGGCACATACTACCAGGCCCAGTTAATTTTTTAAAATATTATTTTGTAGTGATGGAGTCTCTGCAACATAGTTCGTCTTCCAGGCTGGTCTCAAGTTCCTGGCCTCAAGCTATCTTCCTGCCTCAGCCTCCCAAAGTGGTGGGATTACAGGCATAAGCCACTGTGCCTGACCTATATCAACCATTTTTAACTGGACACTTCACTCTACTAAAAATACAAAAATTAGCCAGCATGGTGGCATGCGTGTAATCCCAGCTATTTGGGAGGCTGAAGTGGGAGGATCGCTTCAGCCCAGGGGGTGGAGGCTGCAGTGAGTGGTGAGGGCACTATTGTCCTCCAGTCTGGGTGACAGAGCAAGATCCTGTCTCAAAAAAAAAAAAAAAAAAAAAGACAGTTGGAAAGCTACTGTTGAATATGGGTTGGCTAAAGGCAACATCACTGAGGACTCCCACTATTTAAATATAAGGCTAGAGAGGAATGTATTGTTACAGCAATGGAACAATATTTAAATTCTCAATAATGATAATGTTGGGGCTCAGAAATTGATACCCCAGGCTGGAGTACAAGCCATCCTTCCACCTCAGCCTCTTGAGTAGCTGGGACCACAGGCATACCACCACACCCAGTTATTTTTTAGTAGAGATCTCACATTACAAAAAAAAAAAAAAAAAAAAAAAGAAAAGAAAAACAATCCAGAAGAGTTTCTGAAGTAATTGATTGTAGAAATGAAGAAGCAAAATAAAATCCACATGGAAATCGTTCCACCTGAACCCACCGGAGTTCTTAGCCACCCTGGGGATCTCTCCTGTGTGGGGTTATTTCAGACCTAGGTCTAGGCATGGCAAGGCTGATGGGGGATTTCCTTCAAGGTGATGGGTGGCTGGGGGCATGTCCTGGTTTTGTGAGATCATCTGGTTCAGTGCCTGTGCCCCCTTCATTCAGTAGGTTAATGGTTCTCAGCAGAATACCTGAGAGAAGTGACGCTGGAGCTAGGCCCCGCCCCCATTTTGGAAGTGGGTTAGTGCCTCTACACTGTTTTCTTTTTTTTAAGATGGAGTCTCACTCTGTTGCCCAGGCTGGAGTGTGCAGTGGCGTGATCTTGGCTCACTGCAACCTCTGCTCCCCGGGGTTCAAGCGATTCTCCTGTCCCAGCCTCTGGAGTAGCTGGGATCACGGGCACCTGCCACCATGCCCAGCTAATTTTTGTATTTTTAGTAGAGGTAGTGTTTCACCATGTTGACCAGGCTGGTCTCAAACTCCTGACTTCAAGTGATCCACCCACATTGGCCTCCCAAAAATGCTGGGATTACAGGCATGAGCCACTGTGTTCAGCCAGAAATGGAGTCTTGCTGTATTGCCCAGGGGTCTCAAACTCTGGCCTCATGGGAACGTCTGTCTCAGTGTGCAGCACTGGCACCGCAGGCCTGTGTTGGCATGCTTAGTCCACACTTGCTCACTGTCTTCTGGGGTGTCCCTCCCGCGAGGTCCAGCTTTTGTGCTTGCTCAGGCACTGATGGGCCATCTTCCTCTCTCCCACTCCCCACGGTAGCCTGTAGCAGTTTAGTTTAGCAGGTTAGTAAACCAGAGTTCCTGTGTACTTGCCAGGTGCTGGGATGAGCCAGGTAGCCATGAAGCCAGCTGGATTAAGGGAGAGACATTTAGGACAATCAGTCATGACAATGGCCAGAAGCTATTCAGGATGCCATGGTAGAAAACAGGATAGGAGCGATCAAGAGGAAGAGGAGGGTCAAAATCAGATGGAAAATCAAGTCCGCACACCAGCCCTAAGGTGCTGGGCTCCCCGGGAGAGGGAGGTGTGTGGAGGTTAGATGTTGGGCATCTGAATACCTTGGGTTGTACACAGGACAAAAAAAAGGACTGGGTTTCATGGAAATGCTAGAGCAGTGGTTTAGATCAGTCAGTTTAGACTTACGTTGCACACACACAGGCGCACACTCTTCTGTGTCCCACAGACCTCGGGAAGGGATTCTTCAGCTGCAGCGGCCCAGGTCCTGGACTTGTCGCCATCGGCAGGATCTTCAGCCAGCTCCTCTGACAGGTCTGGAATCAGGGCGGTTTGGTTTCGCTGGAAGATGAACAGCTCCTCTTCCCCATAGTCTGACTGTGGACAAATGAGAGGGCTTTTGGAAGACACAGCAGCAGGCAGAGCCCTGAGGGCCCAGCCGTCCCCGCTCTCCACCCTTACTTCCAGCCCAGCACGCCCTGCCCGCCCTGCCCGCCTAGCCCTGCTGCTCAGGAGCCTGGGGTAGATCTGGTTCTCTCCCAGTTAGCCTTGCTGTGCGTGGCTTCTTGCCACTGTTTAGAAATCAGCTCGGCAGTACCACCTCGTGGAGGTAAGATTCAGGCTCCTGGTTCTGCAAGTACCTTGCAGACAGCAGGTGCTTCATTAATGCCTCGTGTGACATGAACAGGGCAGCGAGGTGGTAGTTGAAAGCAGGGTCTAGCCCTCCCCGTCCCCTGTGACCCTATTACTTACACAGCTTAGTGTGTCTTCTTAAAGGGGCTGGGGCTCATACTCTCAAACGAGACTGATGGTGTGAAAACGCACTGAGCACTGAAGTGCGGGGTCCCCATAGGTACTCCTTAGCCTCGCCATGCACTGGATGACGTGTGAGGTCCCTGAAGCTCTGTTGCTGGTGCCCAGGTAGGACCTAAACCCAGCTCGTTCCTTTTAAAACCCTCACACTGTCTCTCAACACCCAGTGCCAACCTGTGCACTGAGGAGCCCCTGCCAGGAGCATCTTCAGCAGCGTCTTACACCTGCACCTATGGCTATTGGTCTGAGTGTCTTTGAGGGCCATTTCAGGGACCCCAAACCACAAATGCAGAATCCCTCGAAGGCTCATCACAATGCACTGGAATTGTGCATTCTCAGTGGGTGTTCTGGTCCTGTCCTGGCCTGAGAGAGTGGAGAATAGCAGAATGGAAAGGACAGAGCTTCTGCATCGAGTTGACCTGGGTTCCAAGTCAGCACCAAAAACCCAACTGAAAGGGTCTCCCAAGATGCTGAGCACCAATACCCATGCTCAGAGATGACACTCAAGGCAGAAGAAAGAGTAAAGAAGGAAATAGGCACCCAGAAAACACAGCTTTGAGTCTGGCCATGTGATTTAAAGTAAAATGACAACAAACTGCACAGGTCAGCGGGAGAAGTCTTCAGAGAAGTGCTGCAAAGCTGTCCTGGTCAGCGTCATGCCTGCTCTGGTAGGAAGGACAAGGCGTTCAGGGAGAGTTCCTGCTTACCAAGGAGGAGTCTGAGTCCAGAGACGGGAGCTGGTCTTTGACAGCCTTGAGGATGGCGTCCCAGGGCCCTGTCTGGGAGGCCCAGGGAGAGCCCAGCGAGGGTGCCATACCTTCGTCGTTGGATGCCATGAGGGCCCAGGCTTCCGGATGCCTTCTCAGTGCACCATCATCCGAGGAGCTCTGTGGGGCACAAGGGGTGATGGAAGAGGGTCCAGGCCATCAAAGGTCAGGAGAGCAGGGGCTGCCCTACCAGCTGTAGGAGACCAAACAGGCTGGCAGGCCTTACCACCTGCCTGTTTCCTTCAGGTTATGCAAGCTCCTGTTACTGAGTGCCAGGCACTCTGTGTGTGTGTGTGTGTGTGTGTGTGTGTGTGTGTGTGTGTGTGTGTGTGTGTTTGCTCATGGACACATGTGGAGCCTGCAGGTATATCACATATATAGTGATATATACATAATATACAAATATATGTAGTGATATAAATATGCATATGTACATATGTGTATATGTTATATAGAATGTCATATGATATGTAATGATATATAGGTATATTTTATATATACGCCATATAGCATCACTATTCGCTTCATTTTGTAGCCTCAGGGTGTTTAGTAAATAGCAACAATGGACTCTGAATCGGGGGAATTTCAAGTCCTACTACTACCCTTTACTGCCCTTTACCAAGGAACAGAAGAGAGACACCTGGCTTCTTTTTTTTTTTTTTTTTTGAGGCAGAGTCTCAGTCTGTCACCCAGGCTGGAGTACAGTGGTGCAATCTTGGCTCACTGCAAGCTCCGCCTCCCAGGTTCACGCCATTCTCCTGCCTCAGCCTCCCGTGTAGCTGGGACTACAGGCACCTGCCACCATGCCCGACTAATTTTTTGTATTTTTAGTAGAGACGGGGTTTCACCATGTTAGCCAGGATGGTCTCTATCTCCTGACCTCGTGATCCACCCACCTCAGCCTCCCAAAGTGCTGGGATTACAGGCGTGAGCCACCGTGCCCGGCCAACATCTTGCTTTTTTGTTTTGGAGACAGGGTCTGGCTTTGTTGCCCAGGCTGGCGTACAGTGGTACAATGATAGCTCACTGAGGCCTCGGCCTCCTGAGCTCAAGTGGTTCTCCCACCTCAGCCTCCTGAATAACTGGGACTACAGGTATATACTACCACGTCTGGCTAATATTTTTATTTTTTGCAGAGATGGAGTCTCCCTGTTGCCCAGTCTGGTCTCAAACTCCTGGCCTCAAGTGATCCTCTTGCCTCAGCCTCCCAAAGTGCTGCGATTACAGACATGTGTCACCGTGCCTGGCTGACAGTTTGCAGTCACCCAGTGATTTTTTTTTTTTTTTGGAGTCACCACTCTGACCAGCCCCTGCATTTGTATCTTAGAGTTTTAAAGGAGATGGTCCTGTTCTTCAGGGGACTGGGGAGCTTGAGCTTGAGAGCTGGGGGGTGAGGGTCCTCTAGAGCCAGTGTCAGGAGAACCCTGCAGCCGGAGAGGCCGCTGTGGCTTTGGCCCTGCAGTCAGTGCCCCTTCATCCCCAATCAGGGCAGCGGCAGGAGATGTGAATTGGGGGCTGCTTGCTTCCTCTGTGCTTTTGAGACCAGGGCAGGTGCTTGGTGCACTCTCAACTGGGAGCAGCAGGTTGGGGACGCATCTGGTGCACACACTCAGCGGGTGTTTTTTGTAACTAGAGCTCTGTTCTGCAATTCAGGGCACAATATTTCTTAGGGCAACAGAATCGTCGAGGTGAAGAGGGCCTGCAGAGACTCTGATAAACTCTTCAGGCGAACAAGACAATAGGCAAGGGAACGGCATTAGCGGCAGAAGGAAGAGCATGTACAGTAGCTCAAAGGAATGAACCGCCCAACAGGTTTAAGGGAAGAAAGTATCAGTTGCTGGAATCTGCGGTGAAAACGGACCAGACAATGCAGGGCCCTGAACGCGACGTTGAGAAGCTCGGCGCATGCAGAAGGCGAAGGGGAGGCTCGGAGCCACCACTGAATAACGGCCTTCCGGCTCCGTCTCGGGGGTCAGTTTCTCAGCTGCAGCCCGTTAGGCACGCCACAGCCCCGCCCAGGTCCCCAGAACCCCGCCCCCAGCCCGCCTGCCAGGAGGCTGCCGGTTGTCATGGAAACCAGACGCCAACAGCCTCCCGGGTCGAGCCTTTAAATTTTAAAGCTGTGGAAGTGGAAAGCCCATCGCTCCTCCTCTCACACACCCCCAGCCCGTGTTTCCCCGCGTTTTGTTCAACTCCCTGCAGGCGCAGCAGGCCCGAGGCCCCTCACCTGAGGCTTCCGCCTTCACTCCCTGCGCGGTCCTAACAGGGCTGTAAACAGCCTCCAAGGCGCCACTCCAGTCGCGTCCGTCCCTCGGGCCGCGCCACAGGTACAGAGACTGTCCCCTTCTTCGGCACTCTCCCTCTTAGCGGAGCTTTACATTAGTAGACTGTCGCCGCGTTCCCCCCGCTCCTCTTTCGGGCCTTTGCGCGTTCTGCCTCTCCTGCAATGGGATTGGTTCCCCTGGCCAGGGCGGGGACTGGGTAGGACAAACACCACTTGCTCATTGGCTGTCGCGGGTATCATACAACGAGCCGGGAAGCTGACCGGAAGGTCCGGGTGCGGGACGTGTGCATTCCACGGCGCCCGGGAGCTGTCCCGGTGTGGACCCGCGAGCTTCCCGGCGTGCTCCGCGCCCTCCCGCAACTACTTCCGGGGCGGGTGCCGGGGGCGGTGGCCCGGCGAGGGAGCGTGGCGGCTAGTTGCTCGAGGGGTTGGCGGCGGCAGCCCGAGGGCGGCGCAAGGCCTGAGGCCCAGCACAGGTGGGTTCCGCAGCGGCCCGGCCCCACTATTTGCCAGCACCTGCTGCCCGCCTAGACCCAGCGCTCGGGCGTCCCGCGCTGCACTTGCTCGCCGCGTGACTGGAGGACCGAGCCCCACATTTTCTTTATGTGGCTGTGGCGTGGGGACAGTAATGCTCTGTGCACGGTAGGGTTCCTGTGGGGATGTGGCCAGGGGGCGTCGGGAAGCGTCACTGCTGTGAGTTCTGGGGTTGTCGGCCAGGGACCCGCCTCGGGGCCAGTGAGCTAGCTTTGCGATGCGCCGGTTCCCGCTGCGGTTCCACGGGGCGAGAGGCGGTGCCCGGGGGCTTTCACAGACCTCCTCTGTGGGCGTGACAGTTTCCACCAGCATTACGTTTGTTAAGATTTTTAAAAATTTTTTCATTTTTGTGGGTACGTAGTAGGTGTATAAATTTATGGCGTACATGAGAGATTTTGATACAGGCGTGCAGTTCGTAATAATCACATCATGTAAAATGGGGTCGCCATTCTTTCAAGCGTTTATCATTTGTGTTACAATCAATCTGATTATACTCTTTTAGTTTTTTTTTTTTTTTTTTTTTTTTTTTTTTTGAGATGGAGTCTCGCTCTGTCGCCCAGGCTGGAGTGCAGCCTCCCGGGTTTACGCCATTCTCCTGCCTCAGCCTCATGAGTAGCTGGGACTACAGGTGCCCACCACCATGCCCGGCTAAGTTTTTTGTATTTTTGGTAGAGACGGGGTTTCACTGTTGTAGCCAAGATGGTCTCGATCTCCTGACCTCGTGATTCGCCCGTCTCAGGTTCCCAAAGTGCTGGGATTACAGGCTTGAGCTGCCGCGCCCGGCCTCTTTTAGTTGTTTTTAAATGTGCAGCCAGGCGCGGTGGCTCACTCACGCCTGTAATCCTAGCCTTTTGGGAGGCCGAGGCGGGCGGATCGCCTGAAGTCAAGGATTCGCGACCAGCCTGGCCCACATGAGGAAACTCCATCTCTACTAAACATACAACAGCTAGCCTGGCATGGTGGCTCATACCTGTAATCCCAGCTACTCGGGAGGCTGAGGCAGGAGAATCACTTGAACCCAGGAGGCGGAGGTTGCAGTGAGCTGAGATCACGCTGCTGCACTCTAGCCTGGGCAAGAGTGAGACTCCGTCTCAAAAAAATAAAAAATAAAAATAAATAAATTGTGCAATTAGATTATATTGATTATAGTCACCCTGTTGTGCTGTCAAATAGTACATCTTATTCGCTCTATTTTTTATTTGTATTCATTAACCATCCCCACCTTCCACTACCCTTCCCAGCCTTGGTTACAATAGAAGTAACCATTCTTCTGCTTTCTGTCTCCGTGAGTTCAATTGTTTTGATTTTTAGATAACCACAAATAAGTGAGAACATGCAATATTTGTCTTTCTGTGCCTGGCTTAGTTCACTTAACGTAATGACCTCCAGTTCCATCCATGTTTTTGCAAATGACAGGATCTCTTTCTTTTTTTATGGCTGAATAGTACTCCATTGTGTCTAAGTACCACATTTTCTTTAGGATTTATTGTAAAGGTAACAGATACTTCACATTTTCAGAGTGGACAGAACCAAAAAGTTGAATGAAACATCCTATGTCGAGTGCTACTTTACACCACACCTGTAAAGTAGCGACACCAGTGCTACTTTACACCACATCACTCGGGATGGGATGGGACTTTTAGTTTTCACTTTAGTTTTTTTTTTTTTTTTTTTTTTTTGAAACACTCTGTTGCCCAGGCTGGAGTGCAGTGGCTTGATATCGGCTCACTGCAGCCGCCTCCCAGACTCAAGTGATTCTCCTGCCTCAGCCTCCCGAATACTGAAGACTACAGGCGCCCACCACCACGCCCGGCTAATTTTTGTAATTTTAGTAAAAATGGGATTTCACCATTTTGGCCAGGCTGGTCTCGAACTCTTGGCCTCCAGTGGTGTATCAGGCTTGGTCTGGTTCTGATTGTCCTTCAGTCCTTGGGGGGTGTCAGACATGCAAATCTCCAATAAATAGAGAACACGGCCTCACCCTGCAGGAGGCCTTTGGAGTGGAAGAGACATGCCCAGTGAAGGCTTGAGGGAGGTATGGAAGGGACTCTGAAGTGACACTCAGCTCAGAGCCTTTGGTTTCTTATCCAGGCTCCGTTGGCCAGGACGGTTCAGGGTGGGATTCTCACCTGCAGAGTGAGGGAAGGGACTGCATGATCTTGGGCTCTGCCAGCTGAAGAGGTGGTGGTTCCAGAAGGGAGGGCTTTGCCTGCCCCACCACACCTACAAACACTCTCGCCAAGGGCCTGTGAAGTGTTTGTCCCCAACATTGGTGGCTTGTTTCTTCAGCCATCTTGGCTATCACCTGGGCTTGGAAGCATTCTTTAGTAGAAACTGAGGTCCTCATTGCATCTATTAACTGCCATAGCACCTGTAGGTGATGGCAACATGACAAGGCCTTTGTTTTCACCTTTGCTCCCTTTCCTACCCTTGTTTCCTGGCACTCTTGTACCTAAGGATTCTACCAGGAAGCTAATGACTTGGCCTTGATTTGGGGATTCCTGGTGTGCCGTTACCCATGTAGGCCCATCTTGGGGAAAGTGTCACCCCACCAGTTCACTGGCCTATTATATTTCCCCCCATATCTCTCTCTTCAAAGGATGCCAAAGTGGATTCCTGTTCAGTTGGTCGTTGCTGAGTGCCACCAATCACATCCTGGTTTCTGTGTTGGGGAATTGCTTTCTATTTTTCTCAGAAAAATTTATTTTTCTTTACTTTTTTGAAATTTTCAATTTCATAACCATTTCAGAAAAATTAATTTATATTTAAAATTTGTAGGCCAGGTGCGGTGGCTCATGCCTGTAATTGTAGCACTTTGAGAGGCTGAGGCGGGTGGATCATCTGAGGTCAGGAGTTCAAGACCAGCCTGGCCAACATCGTGAAAATCCCGTCTCTACTAAAAATACAAAAATTAGCCTAGCATAATGGCGTACACCTGTAATCTCAGCTGTTCAGGTGGCTGAGGCTCAAGAAGCCCTTAAACCCAGGAGGCAGAGGTTGCAGTGAGCTGAAATCACGCCACTGCACTCCAGCCTGGGCAACAGAGCAAGACTGTCTAAAAAAAAATAAATACAATTTACATATAGTAAAATTAATTTTGGCGTTCAGGTCTGTGGTTTCATAAAGGCATGGAGTCACAGATTCACCGTCACAGTCACACAGAACAGGTCTATTGTCCCCCAATTCCCTCTCGCCCCTAACCTCCAACCCTTTAATTTTGCCTTTTCCAGAATGTCGTGTAAGTGAAATGATACAGTAGTCAGGCTTCTTCCATTTAGCGTGAAGCATTTGAAATTTGTTCATGTGTTGCATGTCAACTGTTGGATCCTTGTGTTTAATGCTGAGTAGCATCCATTATACGGATGTGCCACCGTTTGTTTATCCATTCTTTCGTGTATCATAATAGCAGCCTTTTCAGATATGTCCCTGTTAGACGGTGAGGCACTAGGGATTGGAGGTGCTAAGTAGCAGAAGTGCCTTTTTTTTTTTCTTTTCTTTTTTTTTTTTGAGACGAAGTCTTGCTCTGTCGCCTGGGCTGGAGTGCAATGGCGTGATTTCCGCTCACCGCAACCTCCGCCTCCCCAGTTCAATTGATTCTCCTATCTCAGCCTCCCGAGTAGCTGGCCTTCATGCCCAGCTAATTTTTGTATTTTTAGTAGAGACGGGATTTCACCATGTTGGCCAGGCTGGTCTTGAACTCTTGACCTCAAGTGATCCGCCCACCTCAGCCTCCCAAAGTGCTGGGATTACAGGTGTGAGCCACCACACCTGGTCCGAGCTGAATTTTGATCTAACCCCAAATCCAGGGTTCTTCCCCACCACATCAAGGAGCTGATTTGGTTAAATAACCCAATTAGCATTTCTTTACTGCCCATCCAAGAGGTTGCCAGGTTCCTAGAGTTGATGGAAAATTCTCTTTTACCTGGTGCCTGAGGATGGAAGGAGGAGAACGTACTCCACAGTTGATGCCTCACCATATGTGCTTCTCTTTACTGGTGTGGTAGCAAGCTCACCAGATTTAGCATTGATGGGACTGCCCAAACCATACATTATTTAAGCAAAGAAATTTGTCTAAGTTACTGCCAGGGTTGACTGCATTGGGTTATCAGTCTGCTAGTGTAGTGGTGTAGCAGGGGCAGAAGCAGCCTGTTTCATGCCCTGGAACAACCAGCCAGGAAAGATCTAACCCTTGGCCCTTCCTCCTCAGTGATGTCCGAGCTCAGTGATGAAGCCAGCGAGCCGGAACTCCTGAACCGCAGCTTGTCCATGTGGCATGGGCTGGGGGCACAGGTCAGCCGGGAGGAGCTGGACGTCCCCCTGGATCTTCACACAGCTGCTTCCATTGGCCAGTATGAAGTGGTGAAGGAATGTGTGCAGCGGTAAGAGATCGCGGGAGCTTCCCTGTCACATTTTGAGTAGCGCAGTAATGGCTTCGGATCCCACGTGGTGGGGCTTTGCACACAGATGTGGATGTGTAATGCGTGTAGAATAGGTTAACCTGCTTATCTCAGGCAGCTGTCAGTAATTATTGATGCTGGCCACTGACAAAGAGGCAGTTGTTATTCCTGGGAAGAAAAAGAGGGTGTAAACTTTGATCAGAAGCTTATAAACAGTCGTTCTTTAACCAGACTAATTTTATTCACTAATTGCAGAAATGCCCAAACAAGCAAGCAAAATAAAAATAAAGACAGAAAGAGAAGGCTGGGCACAGTGGCTCATGCTTGTAATCCCAGCACTTAGGGAGGCCGGGGTGGACGGGTCACTTGAGGTCAGGAGTTTGAGACCAGTCTGGATAACATGATGAAACTCCATCTCTACTAAAAATATAAAAGTTAGTTGGGCGTGGTGGCATGTACCTGTAATCGCAGCTATTCAAGAGGCTGAGGCAGGAGAATCGCTTGAACCTGGGAGGTGGAGGTTGCAGTGGACTGAGATTGCACCACTGCACTCCAGCCTGGCGACAGAGTGAGATTCCTTCTCAAAAAAAAGAAAAAGAAAGAAAAAAAGCAAAAGGAAAGTGATCCCTGGCCTTCTTTTCCTGGAGGGTTCATTCGATCCCTGTGATCCCTGTTCCCCTCTAGCTTCTGCTACTGAGAGAGGCTGGGTTTTTCATGCCTCTGGGGAGTGGCCTCCAGCCCTCACTGCCCACCTGCCCTTTGCTAATCTGTATGCAATAGTTAGAGACAATAAAAAGCCCCTGGCCGGGCCCATGGCTGAGTCTTGCCCATAGCAGAATGTGATCATCTTGTTTTTGGAAAAGGGTAGTCTCCTCACTTCTACCCCCTTATGTTCTACACACTGCCTAACTCTGTCTCCTGGTTCTCATTTGATATTGTGGTGCAGTGACATCTCTCCCTATCTCCGCGTGCCTCTTCCAGTTCCCAGTGAGCCAAAGCAAAGCCTTGCTGAAGCCCCAGGTCTCCGGTTCCCAACTTGTGGCCCTCACTTAGACATACCCAGCCCATGGAGCGCCGGTGCAGCTTGGTACAGGGTAGTCTGTTGTGCTCCCCCTGCAGGAGGCTGTAGGCATAGGCAGTTGGGTATGCAGTCAGTGCGACCCCTCACAGGGTCACGTTTGGAATTCTCAGGCTCCTAAGTCTTTGGGTGTCCTGTTAAGATGCACAGTCCAGAATGGCTCCGCAGAGGAGCAGCGGGAGGTGTTTGTGTTGTGGTGGGATTTCACCAGCTGAGGTGGAGGCTTGCTGACAGTAAGCACGGGATGGGGCCTGAGGGGAGACGGGGGCATCAGAAGGGAGGGGTGGGACTGAACGAGGAGTGGTGAGAGAGCCCCAGAAAGGCGGTCTGCTGTTGTGTAAAGGAAGATAGTGTTAGGACGAGCTGGGTGCATTCGAGCCCTGTTGCAGAAGCATCTCCATGCAGCCCCCTGGCCTGGTATCAGGACCTTCTGGAATGGCTGCCTGGGTGTGCATCCCAGAGTCACTGAGGGCTGCCAGGCAATGGAAGGTAGTTGCCTGGTGTGGTCTAATAGGTGAATCCCGGCCGGGCGCGATGGCTCACGCCTGTAATCCCAGCACTTTGGGAGGCCGAGGTGGGCGGATCATGAAGTTAGAAAATCGAGACATCCTGGCTGACACAGTGAAATCCCGTCTCTACTAAAAAAATACAAAAAAATTGGCCGGGCGCGGTGGCTCAAGCCTGTAATCCCAGCACTTTGGGAGGCCGAGACGGGCGGATCATGAGGTCAGGAGATCGAGACCATCCTGGTTGACACGGTGAAACCCCGTCTCTACTAAAAAAAAATACAAAAACTTAGCCGGGCGAGGTGGCAGGCGCCTGTAGTCCCAGCTACTCGGGAGGCTGAGGCAGGAGAATGGCGTAAACCCGGGAGGCGGAGCTTGCAGTGAGCTGAGATCCGGCCAGTGCACTCCAGCCTGGGCGACGGAGCGAGACTCCGTCTCAAAAAAAAAAAAAAATACAAAAAAATTAGCCAGGCCCACATGGTGGCGGGCACCTGTAGTCCCAGCTACTTGGGAGGCTGAGGCAGGAGAATGGCGTGAACCTGGGAGGTGGGGGTTGCAGTGAGCCAAGATCGCACTGCTGCACTCCAGCCTGGGCAACAGAGCGAGACTGTCTCAAAAAAAAAAAAAAAAAAAAAAAGTGTGAATCCCACAAAAGGGACAGATCCTGGGGTTCAGTCTCCAGTTGTTACCCCCACTGCAGGCAAGAATTGGGGAAGGGAAAAAAGACCTGTGGGGGTTAACCCTGTAGGATCCCAGGTAGCCATGCAAGTGGGTATTGTTTTAAACGTGACTCCCTTGTCCCAAGCCCAAAGTCATGACTAGGAAGCCCACAGTTTTTTCCCATGGGAAAATGCATTTCCAGAATTTTAACGGAAGTCAGTGAGAAAGATGGGATTCTTTGGTCACAGATTTTTCCAGAATGTTTATTTAGGGTGAGGTGACAAAGGATGAATCAGTGGCGGTGGGACTTGTCCACGGTGGAGTCCTTTCTTTCTTCACTGCTCCTCTCCACCTAGCACTGGGCTAGTAGATGCCAGTCCTGCGGTGGTCAGGGTTTTTCAACTGTGGCTGTGTTGACAGTCCATGCTGGATCATTCTTTGCTGTGGGGCTGTCCTGGGCACTGTGGGATGTTTAGCAGCAGCCTTGGCTTCCACCTGCTAAATGCCAGCAGCCCTTCCCTGCCCAGCTGTGAGAACCAAAAGTGCCTCCAGACGTTGCCAGATACTCCTTGGTTGAGCGCCATCTGTCTGTCTGGTGGTGTGAAAGAACATAGCCGGCCTCGGGCTAGGAGGATGCGAAATCAGCGCAAGGAGACAAAGGCTCAGGGCCTCACGAGGCAGTGTACAAGCAACTGTCAGCATTTTTCTGCCTGCCTGCCCCCAATCCCTACAACGTCCAGGGTGGCAGATAACTTCTACTTCCTGTCAACTCATCCCGCCTGGCCTAGGCTCGCCACCGGCTTTGGCGAACCCCACATGTGAGGCGGCTGGCCATGTCTAGCGTATCTTGCGTTTGTTTAGGAGAGAGTTAGATTTGAATAAGAAGAACGGTGGTGGCTGGACCCCGCTGATGTATGCCTCCTACATTGGCCACGACACCATCGTGCACCTGCTGCTTGAGGCGGGGGTGAGTGTGAATGTGCCGACCCCAGAAGGGCAGACTCCACTGATGCTGGCCTCCAGCTGTGGCAACGAGAGCATCGCCTACTTTCTCCTCCAGGTGAGCTACGAGGGAACTCAGGCCCAGAAACCTGAGGGGCTCCCTGACCGCCCTGACAGAGACGCAAACCACTGCAGGCCATGGTGTTCTTGTGTGCTCGTGTAATCATTTCTGATTCTTGCAGCATGGCCGCCTGGAGGGCGCCCGCCCCACGCAGAGGAGATGAGGCCGTAACGCACGTTCTGTGTTCTCTTGAAGCAAGGTGCAGAGCTAGAAATGAAAGACATCCAGGGCTGGACGGCCCTTTTCCACTGTACCAGCGCCGGGCACCAGCACATGGTCAGGTTCCTCTTGGACAGTGGAGCCAATGCCAACGTGAGGTGATTGCCACGTCTTTAGTGGCCACAGGAGTGGCCTAGGTGTCATCTGACTCTAAGGAGGTTGGCTCTGGAGGTAGCTAACCAGAGTTTAGGGCCACCCTGCTTCGGCAGGAAAGGCTCAAGATGAGGGGTAGGACGAGAGTCCTTCCAGGCGTGGGCCTTTTCCCACATCTGTGAGTGCATCTGGGCCTCTCAAGCCCTCTCAGCTTCCTTTTCTTTATCTGAAACCCACCTGGGTCATAGAGTTGTAAGAATTACATGTTTTATTGTATGCCAGGGGCCTAACATACTGAATGGCATTTAAATGTCATACATTACATGCAAATTCCTTCCATTTTCTTGTCTTTTGTATGGATGAGATGAGGTGATGCTTTAAAAACAGTCATGAGTTTTGGCTGGGAGTGGTGGCTCACACCTGTAATCCTAGCACTTTGGGAGGCCAAGGAGGGCAGATCGTGAGGTCAGGAGGTCAAGACCAGCCTGGCCAACATGGTGAAACCCCGTCTCTACTGAAAAAACAAAAATTAGCTGGGCTTGGTGGCGGGCGCCTGCAGTCCCAGCTACTCAGGAGGCCGAGGCAGGAGAATCAATTGAAACCGGAAGGCAGAGGTTGCAGTGAGCTGAGATCATGCCTTTGCACTCCAGCCTGGGCAGCAAGAGCAAAACTCCTCAAAAACAAACAAACAAACAACCAGTCATGAATTTTATAAGTTGGAAGTGGGATTGTTGTCTAAAGCTTGTTGTGATAATAATCACCTTTGAACAAACGCAGTGGGTACCAATGCAGACCCACCCTGGCTGTCATCCATCCTAAGACACCCCATAATTTTGTATGCCACTGAGAAAGAAAAAATATGCTACTAATTAACATTCAACTCACCTGTTGGTTTAAAGATGTTTTCTGACTTCAGAGATGTTAAAATATGAACACTGTGTGTCTTAGAATGGATGAAAACCAGCATTTCCCATGCATGGTTCCTGACTTCTAGACCAGCATGAGACAAGGAGGGATTCGGAAGCCCTCTGAAGACAGTGCCGAGTTAGCATAACCAAGTATGAAAAGCAAGCTTCAGGAGCTAAGCGTAGCAAGGACAGCTTAGATCATTAGTACCTGAGCTTTTCAGAGTGGGTTCGTGGAGGGTGTTGAACTTGAAGCTAGGATTTGGATGAATGGATGGGAGACGTTGGCTTTCTGTGAGGAGTAAGGAGTCAGAACTGCTTTTTGAATATGATTGAGGTGGAGATTTTAGAGGTAGCAGAGAATAGCCAACAGGAGGGATGATAGGCAGACATCTGTCTTTAGGACAAAGACCAGCCCTGGGGACAGAAACCAGAAGAGTAAATGGAGCTGATGTGTTATTCTCATCTCACCTGTTAATTCTTGAAAGGGAGAGAGAGTGTTCTACACTGAGGGTTCGGTGATTCGTGCACTGCCCTGGGTTTATCTTCAGCAGGGAGTTTTTGCCTGACAGAACTGGTCTCTGCCAATCATCTGACTGTGGCCCACATCTTGCAGGGAGCCGATATATGGATTTACTCCTTTGATGGAAGCAGCTGCGGCTGGCCATGAGATAATCGTGCAGTATTTTCTGAATCACGTAAGTGACCCTGTTTATTAGCATGTAATGTAGTCACAGCAAATGAGGAACCATATTACTGAAGTATAAGCTATTACAGAATTTTCCTTTGCACAGAAATAACTGCTTTTCGTTCATTTATTCAACACATTTTCTTTATCTCTTGACGCCCGGTGTTGAGTGGTGCTTTGGCGTTAAGGGTACAATGGTGAGTAGAAATAGACACCTATTCCTGTAATAATTTTGAAAATACTATTTGAAAAATATGGAAAAATATTTTAAAAGTACATAGCACTCATAATCCTGTCACTTAGAAAAATTGTATAGAATAAGAAGGTAGAGGCCAGGTGTGGTGGCTCACGCCTGTAATCCCAGCACTTTGGGAGGCTGAGGCAGGTGGATCACGAGGTCAGGAGATCAAGACCATCCTGGCTAACATGGTGAAACCCCGTCTCTACTAAAAATACCAAAAATCAGCTGGGTGTGGTGGCGGGCGCCTATATTCCCAGCTACTCGGGAGGCTGAGGCAGGAGAATGGTGTGAATCCAGGAGGCGGAGGTTGCCGTGAGCTGATGTCGCGCCACTGCACTCCAGCCTGGACGACAGAGCGAGAGAGACTCTGTTTCAAAAAAAAAAAAAAAAAGGCAAAGATCTTCCTCTCTTTTTCAGCCTCCCTAAGATACCCACTTGGTTTGGGAAAGAGCTGCCCTGGGGCTTTTCTTCTGCTGTGGAAAGGTGTGTCTGTAGGCAAGTGTGTGCACATTGCTTTGTGTTTGAACAAAGTGGGATTCTGCTTTTACTGTGTAACTTAGAGACATCTCATGTTTGTACAGTATTCCGTGTGCAGTCTGCCCCAGTTAATTCAATGAGTTTCTTATTAGTAGAAACTTAGTTTTCAACATTTTGCTATTATAAACAGTGCTCCAGGAATATCCTTTTACACAAAGCTTTCATACACTTACAGGTGTTGCTGTATATTGTATTTCTATTTTATTTTATTCTTTTTTTGAGACAGGATCTTGCCCTGTGTCCCAGGCTGGAGTTCAGTGGCGAGATGATGGCTTACTGCAGCTTCAACGTCCTGGGCTCAGCCCCCAAGTAGCTGGGACCACAGGTGCATGCCAGCACGCCCTGGCTACATATTTAATTTTTTTTTTTGGTAGAGTTGGGGGTCTCAGTGTGTTGTGCAGGGTAGTCTTGAATTCCTGAGCTCAAGCGATCACCTCAGCCTCCCGAAGTGCTGGGATTACAGGTGCAAGCCTGTCCACACAGAACCTTGTACATAAATATTCATAGCAGTATTATTCATAATTGCCAAAAAGTAGAAACAACCCACAAGTCCATCTACTGAGGAATTGATGAACAAAATATCTATCTAAATAGCAGGATATTATTCGGCCCTACAAGGTAGTAAAGTTCTGATGCATGCTGCGGCATGGGTGAATCCTCAAGCATTAGGCTGGGCTGCGTGCAGTGGCTCACGCCAGTAATCTCAACACTTTGGGAGGCTGAGGCCGGAGGATCACTTCAGCCCTGGAGTTGGAGGTTGCACTGACCTATGATTGCGCCACTGCACTCCAGCCTGGGTCACAGAGTGGATCCTGTCTCAAAAAGAAAAGGGAAACATTAGGCTCAGTGAAAGAAGCTGGACACAACAGGCCACACACTATCTGATTTCATTCATATGAAATGTCCAGAATAAGCAAATACATAGACAGAAAATAGATGAGTGGTTTCCTGGGTCTTGGGGGATGGGAAGATTGGCGTGATAAAAATGTGCTAAAATTGTTTGTGGTGATGGTTGAACAACTGTGCATGTACTAGAAGCCACTGAAGTGTACATTGTAAGTGGGTGACTTGTTGGTATGTGGATTATATCTTTATAAGGCTGTTAAACCCAATGGGGGGAAGTTCAGGCGGTCCTAATGAATTCCCACTACTAAGGTTGTCTCTCGTCCTGCCCACCAGTCGTATACAAAGGTGCCCATTTTCTCATGTCCTCACCAGCCCTGATGTCAGCCAGCCTTTTGTCAATCTGGCAGGTGAATTGTGGCATTTCATTTTGGTTTGTCCTTGTTAGTGTAGTTGAAATTTTTTTTTGGAGACGGAAGTCTTGTGCTCTCTCGCCCAGACTGGAAGATTCTGTCTCACACAAAAAAAAAAAAAAAAAAAATTTTTTGGCCATTTGTATTTCTTTCTTTTTTTTTTTTTTTTTTTTTTTTTTTTTGAGACGGAGTTTCGCTCTGTCACCCAGGCTGGAGTGCAGTGGCCGGACCTCAGCTCACTGCAAGCTCCGCCTCCCGGGTTCCGGTCATTCTCCTGCCTCAGCCTCCCGAGTAGCTGGGACCACAGGCGCCCGCCACCTCGCCCGGCTAGTTTTTTTGTATTTTTAGTAGAGACGGGGTTTCACCGTATTAGCCAAGATGGTCTCGATCTCCTGACCTCGTGATCCGCCCGTCTCGGCCTCCCAAAGTGCTGGGATTACAGGCTTGAGCCACCGCGCCCGGCCCCATTTCTTTCTTTTTTTTTTTTTCTTTCGAGATGGCATCTCACTCTGTCGCCCAGACTGGAGTGCAGTGGCGCGATCTCGGCTCACTGCAACCTCCGCCTTCCAGGTTCAAGCAGTTCTCCTGCCTCAGCCTCCCGCGTAGCTGAGACTACAGGCGCCTGCCACCACACCCAGCTAATTTTTTGTGTTCTTGGTAGAGACAGGGTTTCACCATGTTAGTTAGGATTGTCTCAATCTCCTGACCTCATGATCTGCCCGCTCTGGCCTCCCAAAGTGTTGGGATTACAGGCGTGAGCCACTGCGCCCGGCTGGCCATTCGTATTTCTCTTATGAGTTGTCTGTTTATAGCCCAATTTTCTATTGGATAGTTTGTTTTTTTCTCACTTATTGGTGGGAATTTCTTAAATAATGAAAATTTCACGTGGTATCTCTTTTTAACAAAGAATTTTGGGACAGAACATGCACGTGGAACACATGCAGACCAGAAGGCAGGTGCACCGCAGGCCTCTCCCCCACCCTGCCTGCATCTCCTTGGCACCCTCCCCAAGGGCGACTCTGGGAATACACTGGAATACACCCACACACCCATAGTCCTGCCCCGTGTGCAGCTGCTCCCATCTTGCATTTTTTTTTTATTTTTTATTTATTTATTTATTTTTTTTATTTTTTTTTTTTGAGACGGAGTCTCGCTCTGTCGCCCAGGCTGGAGTGCAGTGGCGCGATCTCGGCTCACTGCAAGCTCCGCCTCCCGGGTTCACGCCATTCTCCTGCCTCAGCCTCCCGAGTAGCTGGGACTACAGGCGCCCACAACCGCGCCCGGCTAATTTTTTGTATTTTTTAGTAGAGACGGGGTTTCACCGTGGTCTCGATCTCCTGACCTTGTGATCCGCCCGCCTCGGCCTCCCAAAGTGCTGGGATTACAGGCGTGAGCCACCGCGCCCGGCCGCATTTTTTTTTTAAAACTTAATCATGAAGATTGTTCTATATTGGTGTATAAAGAGATGGGGCCAGGTGCAGTGGCTCACTCCTGTAATCCCAGCACTTTGGGAGGCCAAGGCAGACAGATCACTTGCGGTCAGGAGTTTTGGACCAGCCTGGCCAACACGGTGAAACCCGCCTCTACTAAAAATACAAAAATACAAAATACAGGTGGCAGGCGCTGTAATCCTAGCTGCTTGGGAGGCTGAGACAGGAGAATCACTTGCACCTGGGAGGCGGAGGTTGCGATGAGCCAAGATGTTGCCACTGCACTCCAGTCTGGGCGACAGAGTGAAACTATTTCTAAGTAAGTAAGTAGATAGATAGATAGATACATAGATACATAGATACATAGATACATAGATAGGCGGGGTCTTGCTATGTCACTCAGGCTGGAGTGCAGTGGTGCAGTCTCAGCTCACTGCAGCCTTGAGGCTCAAGTGATCCTCCTGCCTCAGCCTCCCAAGTAGCTGGGACTACAGGTGCGTGCCACCACGCCCAGCCAATTTTTGTATTTATTTTTTGTAGAGACGGGTTTTGGCATGTTGCCCAGGCTGGTCTTGAACTCCTGAGCTCAGGCAGTTCGCCTGCCTCAGTCTCCCAAAGCACTGGGATTACAGGCATGAGCCAGCGTGCCCAGCCCCTTCTCTCTCTCTTTTTTTTTTTATAGTGGCATGGTATTCCCTGTAGGGATGAATCAGAGTTTTTGTTTGTTAGTTTTGTTTGTTTTTCTTTTCTTTCCTTTTTTTTTTTTTTTTGAGACGGAGTCTCGCTCTGTCACCCAGGCTGGAGTGCGGTGGCACGATCTCGGCTCTCTGCAACGTCCACCTCCTGGGTTCAAGCTATTTTCCTGCCTCAGTCTCCCGAGTAGCTGGTACTGCAGGTATGTGCCACCGCGCCTGGCTAATTTTTTGTGTTTTCTTTTTAGTAGAGACGAGGTTTCACCATGTTAGCCAGGATAGTGTCGATCTCCTGACCTTGTGATCGGCCCGCCTTGGCCTCCCAAAGTGCTGGGATTACAGGTGTGAGCCACTGCGCCTGGCCGAATCAGAGTTTCTTTAACAATAATTTACAGATAGAATTAGGTCATTGCCAACCATTTGCTATTATGCACAGCGCTGTGCAGAATATCTTTCCACATGTGTCTGTAAATATGTGTGACCACATCTGTATGGTCCAGTACTAAAGGTACAAGTTTTGGGTGAAGTGTAAGTACCGTCTTAATGTGGATGTTGCCAAACTGCCATCTTCCACACCCACCACAGTAAGAATCATGCGTCTTAAATTATGAAGCACTCAATAGAGTAGAGAGGTAAGATAGCCGACCACACGAACCCAGTACCTGTGTGTGACACACGTTAACCTCTCGCCTCATCTGCCTCAGCTCTTCTCCCATTGTGTTTGTAAAGGACACAACCAAAATCCCCTTTATATGCCTTTCTATTTCATCTGCCTTCCTCCTTTTCCAGAGGCAACCACTCTCCAGCTGCCAGTGTGTACCTCTCCAGTCCCTGATTTTATATTTTTATCACATACTGTGCATCCTTACACCATGTGTAGACTTGTTTTGAATCTTGAAAGATGGGTGTAAACCACATATCAGATTGTGTGTGTCATTCTGGGTGTAAACAGCATGTCAGATTGTGTGTGTCATTCAGCAGCATGTTGGTTCATGCAGGCAAAATGCACTCTAACAGCTCTGTGTGTGGAGGGATGCCTCAGTCACCTTCATCCTCTCCCTTATTAGTGAGCTCTTAAGTTGGGTTCCGCTTTGCTCTTCTGACAGTGCTGCCGTTGACATTTTTTTTTTTTTTTTTTTTTTTTTTTTGTTGAGACAGAGTCTCGCTTTGTCGCCCAGACTGGAGTGCAGTGGCCGGATCTCAGCTCACTGCAAGCTCCACCTCCCGGGTTCACGCCATTCTCCTGCCTCAGCCTCCCGAGTAGCTGGGACTACAGACGCCCGCCACCTCGCCCGGCTAGGTTTTTGTATTTTTTTAGTAGAGACGGGGTTTCACCGTATTAGCCAGGATGGTCTCGATCTCCTGACCTTGTGATCCGCCCGTCTCGGCCTCCCAAAGTGCTGGGATTACAGGCTTGAGCCACCGCGCCCGGCCGACATTTCTTTTTTTTTTGAGACGGAGTGTCACTCTGTCACCCAGGCTGGAGTGCGGTAGTGCAATCTTGGCTCACTGCAACCTCTGCTCCTGGGTTCAAGTGATTCTCCCGCCTCAGCCTCCTCAGTAGCTGGGATTACAGGGGCGTGCCACCATGCCTGGCTAATTTTGTATTTTTAGTAGAGACGGAGTTAACACCATGTTGGTCAGGATGGTCTTGAACTCCTGACCTCAAGTGATCTGCCCACTTCGGCCTCTCAAAGTGCTGGGATACAGGCATGAGCCATTGCACCCGGCCTGCCATTGACATTTCTTACATGTCTTTTTAAGCACATGTGGGAATTTCTTTGGGAGCTTAGGATGTGTTCTTCAAAGTAGGGTCTTTGTTGTGTAAGGTGGGTGAATCTCAGTTGGTAGTGGATAGTGTGAACTTGCTTTCTTCCATAGTGGTCCTGGTTCACACCCCTCCCCTTAGGGTGTTAGACTTCTTTTTTTTTTTTTTTAAGATGGAGTCTCTGTCACCCAGGCTGGAGTGCAATGGTGCGATCTCGGCTCACTGCAACCTCTGCCTCCCAGGTTCAAGTGATTTTCCTGCCTCAGCCTCCCGAGTAGCTGGGACTACAGGCGCTCGCCACCATGCCTGGCTAATTTTTTTATTTTTAGTAGAGACGGGGTTTCACCATGTTAGCCAGGATGGTCTCAATCTCTTGACCTCGTGACCCGCCTGCCTCGGCCTCCCAAAATGCTGGGATTACAGGCGTGAGCCACCACGCCTGGCCAGGATGTTAGACTTCTTTGGCTCCCATAGTCAAATGAGTGTCTCCTTTTGATTTTTGCCTTTCTCTGATTTCTGATGAGATTGAGCATCTTTTCATTTCTTAATTTTAATTTATGTTTTATTTTTTATGTTTCTGTAATACTTTATACTTTTTAGTGGCCATTTGGGTTTCTTTTTCTGCAAATAATTTTTTTTTATTTTTATTTTTTTATATAGGGTCTTGCTCGATCACCAGACTAGAGTGCAGTAGCCTTATCATGGGTCATTGCAGCTTTGACCTCCTGGGCTGGAGTAATCCTTCTGCCTCAGCCTCCTCAGTAGCTGGACTACAGGCACGCACCACCACGCCTGGATACTTTTTTTTGTAGAGACAAAATCTGACTATGTTGCCCAGGCTGGTCTTGAACTCCTGGCCTCAAGCAATCTTCCCACCTTGGCCTCCCAAAGTGCTGGAGTTACAGATGTGAGCCACCATGCCCGGCCAGATAATCTTTTGACAGATAATCCTGCTGACATGAACTAGGCTTCCTTAAGACACATCATAGAATCGATAGCCCAGAACCATGAAGACCCTCTACTTGTAAGTTTAGAGTCATTTTAAGTAAGGTAGAACTGGAGATCCTAAGACATATGTACTCTTATAATTTTTTTTTGTATGTTTGTTTCTTTTAGAGACAGGGTCTCACTCTCTTTGCCCATGCTGGAGTGCAGTGGCACGATCATAGTTTGCTGCAGCCTTGACCTCCCAGGTTCAAGGGATCCTTGCAACTCAGCCTTCTGAGTAGCTGAGACCACAAGCCCGTGCTACCACACCTAGCTGATTTAATTTTTTTGTAGAGTTGAGGTCTCACTAAGTTGCTTAGGCTGGTCTCAAACTCCTGGCTGCAAGTGGTCCTCCCACCTTGGCCTCCCAAAGTGCTGGGATTACAGGCAGGAGCCGCGGTGCTTGGCCAACAATTTGCATGTTTTTACCAGATTCCCCAAACGTTAACATTTCACCTCATTTTCTTATCAGTCTCTTTATATATAACGTGCATATGTTTTTTGAATCATTTAAATGTAAATTGTGACATCATGCCCCTTTCCCCCTAAATATGTATTTCCTAAAAGCAAAAATGTTCTCTTTCCCAGTCACACAAACTTATCAAACTCAGGAACTCAGCACTGAGTTCTTCCTCCAGCACTTTATTCAAGAATCAAAGTGTTGGTTAGTGATTGCTTGGTGGGATGGGGCAGGACTGGCGGCAGGTGGCCTGATGGCCTGGGTGGTTTGCCTGTCGGGGAGGCTGGTGGGCAAGCCTTGCCTGGAAGCTCTTCTCTCCCACATTCTTCCTGCCACCCAGTTGTTAGAACACCTGGAGCCAGAGCAGGGAGCCCACCTGGTTTCCCAACCTGCCCCTCCAGAGCTGGGCTCCATTTCTGGAGGTGGAGAACTGGGCAAGGCTGGGCATCCTGTGCTCTTTGCTAGGGGAAGAAAGGGCTGTGGCTGCTTTCCTTGTCCCCCGTTTCCCTTCTGCCGGTGGGGCCTAGCCCCAGCAGCTCAGTCAGGAGAAGAGGATATGGATCTTTGTGGGCCTCTCTTTAAGAGAAAGTTGATTCGTGCCTTCTGGATAGTCTTGTTCCAGGGTTTCTAAACTCTCTGATCCCACCTTCATGTTAAAATGAATTTTGATCATGTGTCTCTTTAGTAATATGGACATTATAAAATAGGAAAAAAATCTTTTAAAGCATAAGTAGATAAAAATTTATTTTCACGTCAGGCGCAGTGGCTCATGCCAGTAATCCCAGCACTTTTGGAGGCCAAAATGGGAGGATTGCTTGAGGCTGGGAGTTGGAGACCAGTCTAGGCAATACAGTGAGACCTTGTCTCCACATTAAAAAACAAAACAAAACAAAAATTGGCTGGGCACGTTGGGTCATGCCTATAATCCCAGCACTTTGGGACGCCGAGGCAGGTGGATCACCTGAGGTCAGGATTTCAGGATGAACCTGGTCAGCACGGTGAATCCCCATCTCTACTAAAAGTACAAAAATTAGCTGGGCATGATGGCAGGTGCTTATAATCCCAGCTTCTTGGGAGGCTGAGGCAGGAGAATCACTTGAACCCGGGAGGCAGAGGTTACAGTGAGCCGAGATCATGCCATTGCACCCCAGCCTGGGTGACACAGCAAAACTCCGTCTCAAAAAAAAAAAAAAAATTAGCCAGTCGTGGTGTGTGTTTGTAATCCCACGGAGGCTGAGATGGGAGGATCACTTGAGCTGCGGAGGTCAGGGTTGCAGTGAGCTAATGTAATCCAGCCCGGGCCACAGAGTGAGATTCTGCCTCTAAAACAAAACCGAAAATACATAATGAGTTAAAATCCTACAGTAAAGAGGCTACTGTTTTATTCTGGTTAAAACCTTAGGGTTCGTTCTATCAAACTTAAACAAGAATTTTTTTTTTTTTTTTTTTTGAGATGGAGTCTCCCTCTGTCGCCCAGGCTGGAGTGCAGCGGCTCATTGCAATCTCTGCCTCCCGTGTTCAAGTGATTCTCCTGCCTCAGCCTCCCGAGTAGCTGGGATTACAGGTGCACCACGCCCGGCTAATTTTTGTGTTTTTAGTAGATACAGGCTGGCCTCAAACTGCTGACCAGGTTGGTTGTTGGCCAGGCTGGTCTCAAACTCCTGACCTCAAGTGATCCGCCCACCTCAGCCTCCCAAAGTGCTGGGATTACCGGTGTGAGCCTCTGCCCAGCCAAGAAATTATTTTTTATTTTTATTTTTTATTTTTGAGACAGTCTTGCTTCGTCTGTTGCCCAGGCTGGAGTGCAGTGGCGTGATGTTGGCTCACTGCAACCTCCACCTCCTGGGCTCAAGCGATTCTCTTTCCTCAGCTTCCTGAGTAGCTAGGACTACAGACGTGTACCACCACACCTGGCTACTTTTTGTATTTTTAGTAGAGATGGGGTTCTACCACGTTGGCCAGGCTGGTCTTGAACTCCTTACCTCAAGTGATCCACCCATCTCAGCCTCCCAAAGTACTGGGATTACAGGCTTGAGCCACTGTGCCCAGCTTATAAAGTATTATTATTTATTTATTATTTTTTTGGACAGAATCTCACTCTGTCGCCCAGGCTGTAGTGCAGTGGCACGATCTCAGCTCACTGCAACCTCTGCCTCCTGGATTCAAGCAATTCTCCTCCCTCAGCCTCCTGAGTAGCTGGGATTACAGGCATGCACCACCACGCTCGGCTAATTTTTGTATTTTTTAGTAGAGACAGGGTTTCACCACATTGGCCAGGCTGGTCTCGAACTCATGAGCTGTGATCTGCCCTCCTTGTTCCCCCAAAGTGTTGGGATTACAGGCGTGAGCCACCGTGCCCGGCCTATAAATTATTTTTTAAGGCTGAAAGTTTCATAGGTAATTTTTAACCAGAGTCAAAAGTAGGATGGAGGGCAGTCTAGAAAGTAAAACTCCTTATGCTTTGTGAAAACAGTTTTTTCCTGTATCTCTGCTCAGAGACCACCTCTGCCTCCCCCACTGACTCCATGTGGAGGTCAAGGTTGAGGCACCCCTGGTCTAATGGGAGAGACAGTTGCAGTATGGGTGGAAGCAAAACTACTTAAGGGTTGTGATTCTTTTTTTTTTGAGATGGAGTCTCCCTCTGTCACCCAGGCTGGACTGCAGTGACGTGATCTTGGCTCACTGCAACCTCCACCTCCTGGGTTCAAGTGATTCTCCTGCCTCAGCCTCTTCGAGTAGCTGGGACTACAGGCACTTGCCACCATGCCCAGCTAATTTTTTTTTTGTATTTTTAGTAGAGACGAGGTTTCACCATGTTGGCCAGGCTGGTCTTGAACTCTTGACCTTGTGCTTCGCCCACTTTGGCCTCCCAAAGTGCTGGGATTACAGGCGTGAGCCACCTTGCCCGGCCCTGCGTTTTTCTCTTAATGATGTTTTGTGCACCCTAGTCTGTGTCACTGCAGGTACTCCCACCTACCACGTAAATGGGCGGGGCGCACTCTGTTTTCTGGATATGCTCTCACGTAGCTCACTAATCTCTTATTCTAGATTCTTTCTGATTCTTACTATGCTGAATGCCACAGTGAAAATTCTAAATTGTAGTGTATGTCCTGCATTATTTCCTTAGGCGCCATTGTACTTCAGCCTGGGTAACAGAGCAAGATCCTATCTCAAAAAAAAAAAAAAAAAGCAAACATGCTTATGATAGTACATTTTAAAAACATAGAAGATTGGACAATTGGAAAAATCTCCATCAAAAATAATAAATAACTTAAAAATAGCAACCTTTTGGGTATGTTACCGTCCAATACTGTTTTCTGTGTACTTTTATTTTTTGTCTCGTTTTGCAGGAGTTGTAATGTATATGTAGTTTTGTACCATGATCCTTTTTTATTTTTTTTGAGACAAGGTCTTGCCCTATTGCTCAGGCTGGAGTGCAGTGGCGCGATCTCAGCTCGCTGCAGCATCCACCTCTGGGACTTAAGGGATCCTCCCGCCTCAGCCTCCTGAGTAGCTGGGACCACAGGCGTGTGCCGCCATACCCTGCTCGTTTTTATTAAAGATGCTCCCCCTTTCTGGGGTCCCACCTCCTCCTCTGGGATTTGGCTCTGGCTTCCCTGCCTACCCCCGCTGCCTGGACTAACAGGAGAGCAGGACAGTTACGGTATAGAGCAACACCAGAAACATGCTGTATTGATTATAGTTTGTTGTTTTTTCTTGTAGAGGTGGGGTCACACTGTGTTGCCCAGGTTGTTCTCCAACTCCTGAGCTCGAGCGATCCACCTGCCTTGGCCTCCCAAATATTAGGATTACAGGCATGAGCCACCTCACTTGGCCATGATCCTTTTTTAACTTGATCATACAGCCGTTTGTAAATCTCATCATCTATGGCAATAACGTAACTGGCTCCTTGTCCCCCTGAGCATTCAAGTTGTCTCTAGGTAGGTTTTCATTATTGTGAATATGTTATGCCAAACTTTTTTTTTTTTTTGAGACAGAGTCTCACTCTGTCATCAGGCTGGAGCAGTGCAGTGGCACGATCTCGGCTCACTGCAACCTCCGTCTGCTTCCCGGGTTCAAGTGATTCTCCTGCCTCAGCCTCCCGAGTAGCTGGGACTTTAGGCATTCGCCACCACACCAGTTAATTTTTTGTATTTTTAGTAGAAGGGGTTTCACCATGTTGGCCAGGATGGTTTCGATCTCCTGACCTTGTGATCTGCCCACCTCGGCCTCCCAAAGTGCTGGGATTACAGGTGTGAACCACCGTACCCGGCCTGTGCCAAACGCCTTTGCACACTAAAGCTTTCTCTGTATTTAGGGTTATTTCCTTAGAGTCATGGAAGTGGAATTGCTGCACCACAAGACCTGTAAATACATGATAGAGCTTTTGATCAAAGTGATGAATTCTGCTTCAGAGGATGGTGCTTTCATTCTGACTGGTTAAAAAGGCTGCTTTCATTGTGAACTGCTGTCTCCAGCTTTCTTTGAGTGAAGACAAGCAAAGCGAGTGGGACACAGCCTAGGCGCAGAAGGTGAAGGCTGGGCTCTCCCCATGGTGGCTGCCAGCCCACTGCAAGGGAGGTCATGAGTGTGGCGGGCAGCAGTGGGAAGCCGAGAGCTGCCACAGCTGGGAGATGACTCCCCAACCCAAGCCCCCCTCATGCTTGTCACTAAAAAGAGAGTGAGAGCAAAACTTGTGGCTACGATGCAGACAAGCCCGCCTTTTTCTCATGCAGATGTGGCGTTTCCCGTGCAGGGAGGCAGCCAGAAACCAGCATATGCCCTTCTCTTCCCAGCCAGCAGCCCAGGAACGGCAGGCACTTTGAAGGAGAGGCTCCTAACCCCCTTTCACGGACATTCGCAGGGAGTCAAGGTGGATGCGAGAGACCACAGTGGAGCCACAGCCCGGATGCTGGCCAAGCAGTACGGACACATGAAGATCGTGGCCTTGATGGACACTCACTCGCCCTCTCTGCCCAAGAGCCTCTATCGGAGCCCAGGTACCCACACCTGCCAGCCGTGCCCTGCTGGGGTCTCTGGTTGTCTTCAGCTTCAGGTGACCTGGCAGAGAAAGATGTCCCCCTCTTCCCCGGCTCCCACCTTCTCCTCTGAGATTTGGCTTTGCCTCCCCCAGCTGCTTCCATGTCAAGGTTGAGGCCGCTGCTCTAACAGGAGAGAAGGATGGTTATGATGGAGAGTGGCACAAAACCAGGCTGTCGTGACTGTAGAGGCTTTCTGTAGTATGCTTGACTACCGAGTCGCGGCAGGCCCCCTTAGTTTTCTGTTTTCACCGTTTCCTGGGCTATGGCTTATTCATTTTTCTGTATGAACTTGAATATCAACTTGTCTAGCTCCTTAAAAACAGCTTGATACTTTTATGGAGATTGTGACAGTGTATGAATTAACTCTATCTTTGTGGTGTTGAGTTGTCCTGTCTAAGAACAAGGGATGTCTTCTTGTTCCAGTGTACTTTTGGGTCTTGCAGGAGGGTTTTAAATTTTTCTTCATCTATATTTTGCATATGACTAGTTTGTTCCTAAGTGTTTGATCATCTTTTTTCCTATTGTAATGGGATTTTCCCTACCATTATACCCCTTTTTTTCCCCCAAATCTCAGGGTATTAATTATTCAGTGCTATTTATTTTTTATTTCAGTAGGTTTTTGGGGAACAGGTGGTGGTTGGATATGTGAATAAGTTCTTTAGTGGTGTCATTATATCGTTTAACTGCATATTGTCAGTGCATTTGAAGGCAGTGGATTTCTGCAAACTTTTTTTTTTTTTGAGATGGGAGTTTCGCTCTTGTTGCTCAGGCTGGAGTGCAGTGGTGCAATCTCGCCTCACCGCAGCCTCCGCCTTCCAGGTTCAAGCAATTCTCCTGCCTCAGCCTCCAAAGTAGCTGGGATTACAGGCGTGCATCGCCATGCGTGGCTAATTTTTTGTATTTTTAGTAGAGATGGGATTTCTCCATGTTGGTCAGGCTGGTCTCAAACTCGTGACCTCAGGTGATCCACCAGCCTCGGCCTTCCACAGTGCTGGGATTACAGGTGTGAGCCACTGCGCCCGGCCCTGCAAACTAATTTTATATTCTGCTACCTTACAGAATTCTTGTATTGTTCAGGTTAGTTTTGTTACTGATTCTTTAGGGCTTTACAGGTGTACTAACATATAATCTTTAAGTATCGATGAATACACTGCTACCTGCTGATTCTTATGACTCTGACTTTGTTGAATTGCATTGTTCTTTGTTTAGTTGCTGACACCTCTAGCCCGTTGTTCAGTATAGTGGAGACTGTGCGCCTCCTCACCTTGGTCCTGATCTTAGTGGAAACGCCTCATTATGTGAGAGCGAAGGCATATGTTATTTTACCATATTAACAAAGTATTCATCAGTTCTTGTATTCTTGAGTGGTGTTTTACTGGAGTAACTATTGAATTTTGTTTCCTTATCTTTGGAGACGACTGTGAATTTTCATATGGTAGCTTGTCTTCATGAACCTCCTAATAACGAATCAACTTTACATTCTTGGCATAAATCACACATGTTGTATTATTTTAATGTGTTTTTGAATTCTGTTTATTAATATTTAGTATTTCTCAATGGATACTTAGTCATAAGTGATATTGGTCTATAGTTTTCTTTCTTCTTTTTTTTTGTTTTTGAAATGGAGTCTTGCTGTGTTGCCCAGGCTGGAGTGCAGTGGCAAGATCTCAGCTCACTGCAACCTCTGCCTCCTGGGTTCAAGCGATTCTCCTGCCTCAGCCTCCCAAGTAGCTGGGATCACAGTCATGCACCACTACACCCAGCTAATTTTTGTATTTTTAGTAGAGATGGGGCTTCACCATGTTGGCCAGGCTGGTCTCAAACTCCTGACCTCTAGTGATCCACCTGCCTCAGCAGTGCTGGGATTACATGCGTGAGCCACCGCCCCCGGTGTGGCCTATAATTTTCTATTTTTGTTCTGTCTTTATCAGGTACGGGTATCAATGTTATACTTCATAAAAATAATTGGAAGTTTTCCTTCCTTTTCTGTGTTGTAGGACAATACATGTAGCATTAGTGCTACGTGGTCTTAGAAGTTTTGATAGAATCCTCCCATGAAACCATCTGGTCTCTTGCTGTGAGGTGGTTCCTTGATAATAGTTTTTTATTTGCAGAGGTCTACAAGATAATTTTTTTCTTTTTTTTTTTTTTTGAGATGGAGTCTCATTCCGTCACCCAGGCTGGAGTGCAGTGGCGCAAGCTCCGCCTCCGGGGTTCACGCCATTCTCCTACCTCAGCCTCCCGAGTAGCTGGGCTTACAGGCGCCCGCCACCTCGCCCACCTAATTTTTTTGTATTTTTAGTAGAGACGGGGTTTCGCCATGTTACCCAGGATGTCTCGATCTCCTGATCTTGTGATCCACCTGCCTCGGCCTCCCATAGTGCTGGGATTACAGGTGTGAGCCACTGCGTCCGGCTTTTTTTTTTTTTTTGAGGCGGAGTTTCGCTCTTGTTGCCCAGGCTGGAGTGCAATGGCTTGATCTTGGCTCACCACAACCTCCGCCTCCCGGGTTCAAGTGATTCTCCTGCCTCAGCCTCCCCGAGTAGATGGGATTACAGGCATGTGCCATCACGCCCAGATAATTTTGTATTTTTAGCAGAGACGGGGTGTCTCCATGTTGGCCAGGCTGGTCTCAAACTCCCGACCTCAGGTGGTCTGCCCACCTGGGCCTCCCAAAGTGCTGGAATTATAGGCGTGAGCTACTGCCCCCGGCCAATTTTTTTCTCCTTTTAAAATACTCTGTTTCAGGGCCAGGTGTGGGGGCTCACGCCTGTAATCCCAGCACTTTGGGAGGCTGAGGCGGGTGGATCACCTGAGGTCGGGAGTTCGAGACCAGCCTGCTCAACATGGAGAAACCCCTTGTCTACTAAAAATACAAAATTAGCTGGGTGTGGTGGTGCGCGCCTGTAATGCCAGCTACTCGGGAGGCTGAGGCAGGAGAATCGCTTGAACCCGGGAGGCGGAGGTTGTGGTGAGCTGAGATTGCGCCATTGCACTCCAGCCTGGGCAACAAGAGCAAAACTCCGCCTCAAAAAAAAAAAAATTCTGTTTCAGGCTGGGTGCAGTGGCTCATGCCTGTAATCTCAGCACTTTGGGAGGCCGAGGCAGGCAGATCACTTGAGGTCAGGAGTTCAAGACCAGCCTGGCCAACATGGTGAAACCCCATCTCCACTAAAAATACAAAAATAAGCCGGTGTGGTGGTGTGCGCCAGCTACTCTGGAGGCTGAGGTAGGAGAATCACTTGAACCCAGGAGACGGAGATTGCAGTGAGCCAAAATCACGCCACTGCACTCCAGCTTGGCGACAAAGCGAGACTCCATCTCAAAAAAAGTAAATAGATAAAATAAAACAAGATAAAATATTCCGTTTCAGTAGTTATTTTCTCCTGTTATTATTATTTTTTTAGCATGGAAAATACTGATTTATTTTTTGTGACAGGGTCTCCTTTGTCACCCAGGCTGGAGTTCAGTGACCCAGTCTCGACCCACTGCAACCTCTGCCTCCCAGGTGCAAAGCGATCCTTCCACCTCAGCTCCACGAGTAGCTAGGACTGTAGGTGCACTCTACCATGCCCAGCTTACGTTTGTATTTTTTGTAGAGAGGTAGTTTTGCCATGTTGACCAGGCTGGTCTCAAGAGTCCTGAACTCAGGCAATCCACCCGCCTCAGCCTCCCAAAGTGCTGGGACTACAGGCATGAGCTACTGCACCTGACCTGGAAAATATTTATCTCATTTTTAATTGACACAAAATAACTCCATATTTATGGGGTACAGTGTGTGATGTTTTGATACATGTATACACTGTGTAATGATCAAATTAAGGTAATTAGTTTATCACCTCAAATATTTATCATTTCTTTGAGGTGAGAACATTTCTGTCTTCTAGTAGCTGTTCTGAGGTATACACTGTTGTTCTGTATAGTTACTCTGCTGTGAACACCAGAACTTCTTTCTTCGATCTGTCATTTTATACCTATTGACCAGTCTCTCCCACTGCCTCCCCACCCCCAACCTCTGATATCCACTCTTTTACTCAACATGCTTGATGTGAGCTTTTAAAAATCCTGTAAATGGGTGAGATCATGTAGTCATGTAGTCTTGTTTGTTTGGTTGGTTTTTGAGACAGGGTCTCGTTCTGTCACCCAGGCTGGAGTGTGGTGGCATAATCTTGGCTCCTGTAGCCTCCAATTCCTAGGCTCAAGTGATCCTCCCATCTCAGCCTCCTGAATAGCCGGGACTGCAGGCACCTACCACCACACCTGACTAATTTTTTTTTTGTAGAGACGGGGTCTTGCTATACTGACCAGGCTGGTTTGGAACTCCTGGGCTCAAGTGATCCTCTCACCTTGGCCTCCCAGAGTGTTGGGATTACAAGTGTGAGTCACCACACTGGCTGGCATTTGTCTTTCTTTTCTGTCTGGTTTATTTTACTGAACATAGTCTCTCCCATGCTTATTCATGTTGCCACAAATGATCAGATTTCATTCTTTATGTCTGAATAATATTCCATTGTGTATATAAAGCCTTCTTTCTTCATTCATCCACTCATGGACTCGGTTGATTCTCTATCTAGGCTACTGTGAATAGTGCTGCAATAACAAGAGGGTGTAGACATCTCTTTGGTATACTGATTTTCTTTCTTTTTTTTTTTTTTTTTTTGAGACGGAGTCTCGCTCTGCCGCCCAGGCTGGAGTGCAGTGGCCGGATCTCAGCTCACTGCAAGCTCCGCCTCCCGGGTTTACGCCATTCTCCTGCCTCAGCCTCCCGAGTAGCTGGGACTACAGACGCCCGCCACCTCACCCGGCTAGTTTTTTGTATTTTTTAGTAGAGACGGGGTTTCACCATGTTAGCCAGGATGGTCTCGATCTCCCGACCTCATGATCCGCCCGTCTTGGCCTCCCAAAGTGCTGGGATTACAGGCTTGAGCCACTGCGCCCGGCTGATTTTCTTTCTTTAGGATAAATAACCAGTAGTGGAATTGCTGGATCTCATTTCTTATATTTTAAAAAATTTCTTATATTAAAAAAAATAGAGACAGTGTCTCACTATGTTGCCCAGGCTGGTCTCAAACTCCTGGGCCCAAGTGATCCTCCCGCCTCAGCCTCCCACAGTGCTGAGATTATAGGCGTGAGCCACTGCGCCCGGCCTCACTTCTTATTTTGAATATTTGTGTTTGCTCCTTTTTTCCTTTTAAAGTTAAATACTAGTACTTTGTTTAGTGGAAAAACAAGAAAACCCCATCGGATTTTGATTGATTATTGAGACCTACTGATGGTTTAATTTCTGCTTTTATTTTTCTTTGGCTTACTTTGTTGTTCTAGTTTTTTGAGTTGGAAATTTCTTTCATGTTCATTGTTTCCCTTTTGTTGCTAAATGTTAGAGGCTGTGAATTTTTGCTGATTGCTGCTTTAAGTGTATTCTGGGGGTTCTGTATTTAATACTTTCCTTATTATTTTTCAGAAATTCTATAATTTTTATTTATATTTTCTCCTTCACCCATGAGTTGTCTAATAGAAGTCTTGTGGTTGTTTTTGTTTGTTAATTTCTTGGTAGAAGGGCCTTTTTGATCTTGTGATTAATTTCTCATGTTATTCTGATCACCTTTATTCTAGTGTGTCTGATCAGGTAGTGTTTATAATTCTTACCTTGACAGAACTTCTTTGTCATCTTATTTATCACCTGCTGATCAATAGATATATATTTTTTCAGATGTAGTCTCACTCTGTCACCCAGGCTTGAGTGCCCAGGCGCAATTTCGGCTCACCACCACCTCTACCTCCCAGGTTCAAGCGACTCTCCTGCCTCAGTCTCCCGAGTAGTTGGGATTACAGGCGTCTGCCACCACGCCTGGCTGATTTTTTTTTTTTTTGTATTTTTAGTAGGACAGCGTTTCACCATGTTGGCCAGGTTGGTCTCGAAGTCCTGACCTCAAGTGATCCGCCCACCTCAGCCTCCCAAAGTGCTGGGATTACAGGCGTGAGCCACCGCGCCCAGCCCTGATCAATATTTTTTAATGTTCTGTGTTTTGCTTGAGAAGAAGTTGTATTCTCTATTTTCTGTGTATACAATTTAGCGTATCTGTGAGTATCTTATTTAGGATTATGTACTTTTAGTTCATTTTCTACAAAATTACCTATTAGTGATTTATGAAGGAAGTTGGTGCATTTTTGGTGACAGATTTTCTTAACTTGTTATAGATTCACTGTGAATTACGGCTTTCAGTATTAGAAATGTCCTTCTAGCCGGGCATGGCTCATGCCTGTAATCCCAGCACTTTGGGAGGCCAAGACGGGCAGATCACCTGAGGTCAGGAGTTCGAGACCAGCCCAGCCCACATGGTGAAACCGTGTGTCTACTCGAAATGCAAAAATTAGCCAGGCATGGTGGCACACACCTGTAATGCCAGCTACTTGGGAGACTGAGGCAGGAGAATCATTTGAACCCGGGAGGCGGTTACAATGAGCCGAGATTGTGCCACTGCACTCCAGCCTGGGTATAGAGGGAAACTCTGTCTCAAAAAAAAAAAAAAAAAAAAGTCCTTCTGTGTCATATTTAATGTATTTTGCCCTGATTTCCACTTTGATAGGAGGATTGCAGCTCTGGCTTTTTTGTGGTTTCCATCTGCCTGTAATTCTTAAGCCGCTCTGAGGGTGTGTTGGGTGCTGAGATTCACGCAGCTGCCGTTCCCTTGCTTATTGCCACCTTTGTGCATTTGTCTTACAGCTCCCTCCCCTTTAGCTTGGATGGAAGCACAGTCTCCCTGGGGTGCTGTAGATCTTTGAGTGTGAGGGGGTGTGTGTCCACATAGCTAGCTCAGTCGCCAGGGCGTGAGCCTCTTCATGGGGAAGGACAGAGTGGCCCATGTTCAGGGCCTGAGCTCTCCTTCTTTGCTGGCCTGCCCTGAATTATCCTGTCAGTTTGCACCTGAGTGAGCAGCTCCTTTCTCAGGGTCAGGCTCAGCCCAGCTCCTTCCCTGGTGTTGGGATTGTTTCATAGTAAACACAGCTCAGGTGGTAAAATGGTAACGCAGGGGACCTCTGCCTTCATTTCCGTCTCAGCTTACCAGCTCCACAAGGAGATCTCATGATTTCCTCCTGCATCCAACTCACGTATCTCGTAAAAGTAGAATCGGATCAGAGCCTTATATAAGTCAAATATGAAAAACTGAAAAGCTACAAAATAGTAAAAGCCCTGGGTTGAGCTCTGAAAGCTCAGAAAGCTCAGACTGGGCAGTGATTTGAAACACTTTATAATCATAGCAAACACATGCCATGCTTTAGAAAATACAGAATTGCGGCCGGGCACAGTAGCTCATGCCTGTGATCCCAGCACTTGGGGAAGCCAACGCGGGTGGATCACAAGGTCAGGAGATCAAGACCAGCCTGGCTAACATGGTGAAACTCCATCTTTACTAAAAATACAAAAACAAAACTAGCCGGGCATGGTGTCGGGCGCCTGTAGTCGCAGCTACTCAGGAGCCTGAGGCAGGAGAATGGTGTGAACCCGGGAGGTGGAGCTTGTAGTGAGCCTTGATCGTGCCATTGCACTCCAGCCTGGGCGATGGAGCGAGACTTCATCTCAAAAAAATAAAGAAAAAAAGAAAAAACAGAATTCCTTAATAAGTTGTTTGCAGCCAGGCACAGTGGTTTACGCCTGTAATCACTTTGGGAGGCTGAGGTGGGTGGATCACCTGAGGTCAGGAGTTCGAGACCAGCCTGACTAATATGATAAAACCCCATCTCTACTAAAGTACAAAAATTAGCTGGGTATGGTGGTGCATGGCTGTAATCCCAGCTACGCGGGAGGCTGAGACAGGAGAATCACTTGAACCCAGGAGGCAGAAGTTCTAGCCTGGGCAACAAGAGCAAAACTCCATCTCAAAAAAAAAAAAAAAGTTGCTTCCAAAGGAAGGGATCAGGAAAAAGAAGTTGTGACTGATATTACCATATATTTTAATGAAGAGATGAATTTTATTTATTCAAATTAGAACAAAATTTCTGATTATGAACAATACAGGCTTATGAACAATTTTACAAACCTCGACAGAGATAAGAATGAAACTCCTGGCCAGGCGCGGTGGCTCACGCCTGTAATCCCAGCACTTTGGGAGGCCGAGGCAGGCAGATCACCTGAGGTCAGGAGTTGGAGACCAGCCTGGCCAACATGGCAAAAGCCTGTCTCTGCTTAAAGAAAAAGAAAAAGCTGGGCATGGTGTCACGCACCTGTAATCCCAGCTACTTGGGAGGGTGAGACATGAGAATCGCTTGAACCCAGGAGGCGGAGGTTGCAGTGAGTGAGCCAGGATCATGCCATTACACTTCAGCTCGGGGGACAGAGACTGTGTCTCAAGAAAAATGAAACTTCCGATCCTCACTAACTTTGCAGCTCCCTGTGGCCCATTGGAGCAGCGCCCCGGCCTGTTAGGGCATTTCTCAAAAGTGATGCCCCGGCAGATACCCTTCTCCTTAATTTAACAAAACTGGCGACAGTTACTTTCTTTCAGTTTGCCATAAGGATTAGTAAATGAGTCCATCACTGAACAGACTATCTTAATCCTGGTGTTTGACCACAGAAAAGTACGAAGATCTGAGCTCCTCTGACGAGTCCTGCCCTGCTCCTCAGAGACAGAGGCCGTGCCGGAAGAAGGGTGTCAGCATCCACGAGGGACCGCGAGCCCTGGCCAGGATCACAGGCATTGGCCTGGGCGGCAGAGCCCCACGGCCTCGCTATGGTGAGTGGCCCGCGTTTCCCGAGGGCTCTTTCTCTCTGCATACCAAGATTCTGTGTTGGCCAGGATGGACTAGCTCTTAGGCTCCTGAAACATGGGTCGCTGGACCTTAGGTGGCAGCGGGACAGGTGGCCCAGCTTTCATGCTCAGGGAGACTCAGGATTGAGTCCACTGATGGAAATGCACTGGTCACGGACTAGCTCTTCTTTTTTGCTTAATCTCCTTGAGTTTCCTTTTCATTGGCTAAATTTAGGAATAGAACTTTCTCTCCTGCAGCAGAAATGTAGCCCGCTCAGATTTCATTCATCACATAGGTGAAACCCTGTCTCTACAAACATGTAGCTGGGCATGGTGGCAGGCGTCTATAATCCCAGCTACTCAGGAGGCTGAGGCAAGGGAATCGCTTGAACCCAGGAGGTGGAGGTTGCAGTGAGTCAAGATCACACCACTGCACTCCAACCTGGCAACAGTGCAAGACTGTCTAAAAAAAAAAAAAACCGGCCGGGCGCGGTGGCTCACGCCTGTAATCCCAGCACTTTGGGAGGCCGAGACGGGCGGATCACAAGGTCAGGAGATCGAGACCATCCTGGGTAACACGGCGAAATCCCGTCTCTACTAAAAAAAAACACAAAAAATTAGCCGGGCGAGGTGGCGGCGCCTGTGGTCCCAGCTACTCGGGATGCTGAGGCAGGAGAATGGCGGGAACCCGGGAGGCGGAGCTTGCAGTGAGCTGAGATCGCGCCACTGCACTCCAGCCTGGGCGACAGAGCGAGACTCCGTCTCAAAAAAAAAAACAAAAAAAAAACAAAAAAAAAGTACTGGGGGGCCAGGTGCAGTGGCTCATACCTGTAATCCCAGCACTCTGGGAGGCCGAGGCAGGAAGATTGCTTGGGCCCAGGAGTTGTGAGAGCAGCCTGGGCAATGTAGCAAGACCCTATGTCTACAAAAATTTTTGAAAATTAGCTAGATATCATCTCCATGCCTATAGCCCTAGCCCCAGCTACATGAGAAGCTGAGGTGGAAGGATTGTTTGAACCCAGGAGGTCAAAGCTGTAGTGAGCCATGATGGTGCCATTGCATTCCAGTCTATATAACAGAGCAAGACCCTGACTCAAAAAAAGTTTAGGGGGCAATGATAAATAGCACGTGCTGATTGTAAAAACTTCTCCATAACTAGGAAAATATGTAAAGAAGTAAGTTAGTTCCCCATGGTCCCACCAACCAGTCCTTTGGGTTCTTTTTTGAGACAGGGTTTCACTGTAGCCCAGGCTGTGGTGCAGTGGCACGATCATAGCTCACTGCAGGCTCCAATTCCTGAGCTCAAGCG
Source organism: Macaca mulatta (assembly GCF_049350105.2). Lineage (NCBI taxonomy): Eukaryota > Metazoa > Chordata > Mammalia > Primates > Cercopithecidae > Macaca > Macaca mulatta. The sequence goes on along the minus strand of NC_133425.1, from coordinate 5,965,094 downwards.
ATCCTCCTGTCTCAGCCTCCTGAGTAGCTGAGATTACAGACGTGTGCCACCGTGCCTGGTCAAGTCAGTCTTTTTATATAAATAAAGGGGCAAAACTGGAGTGAAATTGCCTGGTATGCATGCCCCCCCTTTTTTTTTTTTATTTTTGAGACGGAGTCTCACTCTGTCGCCCAGGCTGGAGCGCAGTGGCCGGATCTCAGCTCACTGCAAGCTCTGTCTCCCGGGTTTACGCCATTCTCCTCCCTCAGCCTCCTGAGTAGCTGGGACTACAGGCGCCCGCCACCTCACCCAGCTAGTTTTTTGTAGTTTTTAGTAGAGACGGGGTTTCACCGGGTTAGCCAGGATGGTCTCGATCTCCTGACCTCATGATCCGCCCGTCTCGGCCTCCCAAAGTGCTGGGATTACAGGCTTGAGCCACCGCCCCCGGCCGCATGCCCCTTTTTCTGCTTGGTTTTAGAGGAAGGTAGAGTTAGGTAATATCATATTATTGCCGTTAATTTTTAGCCCAAGGCCTTTTTCCTTCCTGCTCAGCCAGATCTCTTTTTCGCTGGGGTTGACTGGCCCGAGGAGCCCGCTAAGAGCCTATGGTTAAAGGTCATAGGGACATAAAGCCACGTGGTTGGCGGGTGTCTGTGTGAGGTCATCAGATGCCTCCTGCTAAAAGGAACACTAGTGGTGGAGTTTCCTCTGGTCAGGCATCTGTAAATACAGCTTTTACCATCTCCGACGTTTTCCCTTTGAAAAAGAGGTTGCTCGGTACAAAGGAGAGGGCCCAGGCTTGACCTGGCTGTCAGCCCTGGCCCCACCATGCACTTGTCTGGGCCACTCACTGACCCTCAGAGTGACTTCTCCACCCACACACCACAGATAGAGCCATGCCAGGTCGCAGGGGCAAGTAGGTGAGGTCATGAGCGGGAAGTCGCCTGCCTCCATCCGGGGCCTTGGCCTCTGAGGCGGTGGGGGCATCTGGAACCAGGATCGGCTTCACTTTGGAGTTCCCTGGGCTTATGGGCTCTATTCTGTACACAGAGCAGGCTCCTCCCCGGGGCTATGTCACCTTCAGCAGCAGTGGTGAGAACGCCCTGGAAGAAGAGGGCCTCTGCTGCCGGGACGTCACCTCCCCCATCAACGAACGGGACGTGGAGAGCAGCAGCAGCAGCAGCAGCCGGGGTATGTGCACCCCCACCCGTCCAGCCCGCGGCTCGGGCAGGTCCTGGAGCTCCTGTGTGCCCGTCCCCACTTATCCACTGGGCTTGGTGCTGGGACACAGCCCAGCCATCCAGCAGAGGACAGGCACAGGGGAGGCGTGGGCAGCCCTGGTTCTTGTGAGGAATGGGAGAAGCTTCTGTTCCAGCGTCCCCGTGCAGCCTGGGGGAGCCACTCCACACCAACAGGTTTAGCTCCTTGCTTGGGAGCCCCCTGAGGCTTTCCGGACAGGCTCCAATAGGAATGTCCTGTTATAACTGCACCTCCGTGCAGCAGCTGCTCACATAGTGCCCACCGTACGCCAAGCCCTGCCCTGGGTGCTTGGGATTTATCAGTGAACAAAAAACAAGCCCTGCCCGTCTGTATAGAGGGGAGGGTTTAGAACAGGCAGGAAGCTTGAAACATAAGGAAGCAACCGCGGCAGGCCCCAAGGAGCGCCCTGGTGGAGGTGGCTCAGCCCGGGGCACGCCCATGCACAGCACCGCGGTGAGGCCTGCAGGCGGACGCCCTGTCTTTCCGCCCTCAGAGGAACATGCTTTCTGTGCCAACCTGGAGCCTGTCCAGAGCAGCAGCAGCAGCGAGGGCCTGGCCAGAGCCCAGGGGCTCAGCAGCGAAGCTTCTGTGGAGAGCAATGAGGTGCGGATTCTTTCTCGTTCTCCCATAGCCGGTCCCTGGCTGGGATGCCTAACATCCCCCAGTTACTTTAAGATGAGAACGTCCGTAACAAGCACGTGCTACACGTGTGTGCCGCGCTGGGACGTGCTGTGTCCAGGGCCTGGCTTCTCAGACGACAGCGAATGCACTGGAAGCCCCTGTGTGGCGGGTGGGGGTTCACCAAGGCTCTCCAGTCAGTCCGTGCGCTCCTTCAGATACATGGCTCTCACCGCAGGACTCGGACCACGCCTGTAAAAGCTCAGCTCGCAAACAAGCTAAAAGTTACGTGAAGACCAAGAATCCTGACAGCCAGTGGCCTCCCCGCACTGGGACTGACGGGGAAGACTTTCCCCTTGAGTCCAGCCCCCAGACTCAGAGGGCCCCCTACTCAGGACCGCAGGTAAGACCGCTTGTGAAACTGGAGGTTACACTCAGAGACGGCACTTTTTGTGACTTATGAGGCATGTGTTGTGTATGTAACGTGCCAGGCTGCTTGGAGAACGGAATGGCCGTGGCGTCCCCATGGCCTGGTAGGCTCTGCAGGCTCACGGCCGGCTCCGTGGCTGACGGCCCAGCTGCACGGCTTCTGCTGTGTTCCAAGGACCTGTCTCCCTGCTTCCCATACTGGAGCTGGCTCCCCTGAGCCTGGGGAGAAGAAACACACCTGACCTCAGAGCTGCCTGCGGGAGTCTGACGGGATGCCGCTGAAGCAGAGACAGGGACCACACACGGTGTGTGCTTGGTGATGGTTACAGCTGCCACCATCCTCATCCTTGCTGTGGTCCCTCTGACCATGCATTACCTTAGGGATGACAGGTGTGACTCACAGCTCAGCTGTGTCACCTGTGTCTGCTGAGTTCTGCTACCCTGTGCAGTCAGAAGAGACACGGAGAAGAGAGGCAGAGGGAAGCTCTGGTGGGTTATTTGTTTTTTTTTTCTTTGAGATGGAGTCTCGCACTGTCATTGGGCTGGAGTGCAGTGGCGCGATCTCGGCTCACTACAACCTCCGCCTCCCGGGTTCAAGTGATTCTCCTGCCTCAGCCTCCCAAGTAGCTGGGATTACAGGCACGTGTCACCATGTCCGGCTAATTTTTTTTTTTTTTTTTTTTTTTTTTTTTTTTTTTGAGGCGGAGTCTCGTTCTGTCGCCCAGGCTGGAGTGCAGTGGCGCGATCTCGGCTCACTGCAAGCTCCGCCTCCCGGGTTCCCGCCATTCTCCTGCCTCAGCCTCCCGAGTAGCTGGGACTACAGGCGCCGCCACCACGCCCGGCTAATTTTTTTGTATTTTTAGTGGAGACGGGGTTTCATTGTGTTAGCCAGGATGGTCTCGATCTCCTGACCTCGTGATCCGCCCGTCTCGGCCTCCCAAAGTGCTGGGATTACAGGCTTGAGCCACCGCGCCCGGCCAATTTTTTGTATTTTTAGTAGAGATGGGGTTTCACTGTGTTGGCCAGGCTGGTCTCAGGCTCCTGACCTTGTGATCTGCCTGCCTTGGCCTCTCAAAGTGCTGGGATTACATGCATGAGCCGCCACGCCCGGCCTGGCTGGTTATTTGTTAAAGCACCGGCTGTGCTGTTCAGTAGAGCCTTGCTATGCCGGCTTCTCCCTGCAGCCCCCGACTCAGTGAACAGGCGCACACCTCGGTCCCTTCAACACACACTGAGTGGAGTCTGGTCTGGGTAGTGTCCTAAGTATGTTTCTTTCAGAAAACAGCTTGAGGCAAATGGCAGAGTAACATTCGTTTCTCCATTAAAAGCAATAAACTCTCAAAAGTAGGATTTCTGGAGTTGAAAAGTAAACTAAAATGAAAATATCACTAGACGGGCTCACAGCAGAATTGAGCAGGCAGAAGAAACAGAAAACTTGTGAACACAGGTCACCTGAGATCATCTCGCTTGAGGAACAGAAAGAAAGAGTGAAAAAAATGAACAGAAACCCGTGACCCCCTGAAGCACGCTGACAGCGTCCACACAGTGGCATTGCAGAAAAAGAGAAAAGCAGAAACAACAGCCTGACCATCTCAGGTGGATCAAAAACACGGATCTTACATCCAGGGCGCTCGGTGAACTCCAGGCAGGTAAACTTGGAGAAGAGCTGCGCTTAGACAAGTGGAAATCAGAACGTCGGACACGGAGACTAGAATTAGAGAACAGCGCTCTCTGTGTACAAAGCATTGTCCGGATCAGCAGCTCCATCGCCCCTTCACAGAACTCAGCACGTGAGGCAGGAGGCGGCCAGTTTCTCGTGATGAACATACAGTGTCCCCAGGTGGCCAACCATAGTGTGAGGACTTACCTGCCTGCTACGTCCTGCCCTGCCTGAGGCACCAGAGTAGGAAGGGACAGCCTGGGGGCTACACACAGGCCCGGTCTTGGTGCTAAGCCTGGGGAAGCGGTGGGGCTCCAAGCGGAGGAAAATGGCTCTGCTTTATCGTCGGCCACTACCTCCCCCAACCCGTCCCCTGTGCCTGCCAGGACCTGGCCACACTGCTGGAGCAGATCGGGTGTCTGAAGTACCTGCAGGTGTTTGAGGAGCAGGACGTGGACCTCCGCATCTTTCTGACCCTCACTGAGAGTGACCTGAAGGAAATCGGCATCACGTGCGTCCAGAAGGGCTGCTCTGGCCCTCAGCCTGGGGTTGGGGCAAACTCCTGCTCATGTAAAGCGCTCCTGGGAGGCTGAGGCACGTCCTGGTCATGTTCCCCCTGCAGGCTGTTTGGGCCCAAGAGGAAAATGACATCCGCCATTGCCCGCTGGCACAGCAGTGCCCGTCTGCCCGGGGACGCCCTGGAGCTGGCCTACGCCGACCGGCTGGAGGCTGAGATGCAGGAGCTCGCCATCCAGCTGCACAAGGTGAGTGGCTGTGGGTGGGGGGCAGGGCAACACCCCTGAGTTGGCCCCATCTCTGACAGATAAAGGTGGGCGCTGTGTGGAGGGGTCAGCTGGATGCAAGGGGAGAGGCCACAGAGGACAGGGCTATGGCCAGGGGTTTGGCTTGCCCGGCTACCTCCCAGCCTCCCGCCCCCCTGCAGCGCTGTGAGGAGGTAGAGGCCATGCGGGGCCAGGTGTGCCAGGAGCAGGAGCTGCGTGCCGTGGTGGAGAGCTGCCTGCTGGAGCAGGACCGTGCCCGCGAGGACCTCCAGGCCCATCTGCAGGAGACGTGGGCCCTGGCCCGGGACGCTGCCCTTGTCCTGGACCAGTTGCGGTGAGTGGCTCTGAGCTGGCCTGGGCTGGGTCTCCAGTGGTCAACCGCCTGGCCCCTGGGCCCCCAGACATCTTTTCCTCCTGATTTTGTAACTGAGAGGTGGATTTCAGCGCCTGGAGCCACCCCCCCATTTCATCCAGGCCCTTCCTTCCTGCGGGCAGAGCCAGGCAGCAGTCGGGGTCGGGAATCTGCACCGCTCTCCCTCCTGCTCTTTAGCACAGCTTCATGGGGCACTGGGCCAGCTCACCAAGGCCAGCTGCAGGGACAGGGCAGAGTCCCTCCCTCCCCTTGAAGGTCTGAGGTGGGGGCTCTGTGACGGCCAGGCCTCTGCCCTCACCAGCACTTGTTCCTGTGTCTGGTAGAGCCTGTCAAGCTGAGCTGTCATCCCGAGTGAGGCGGGACCATCCCCCTGGTGCAGCCACCCTGGGCCCAGGCCTCCCCGCAGCTGGTAAGAGCAGCGGCCTGACTCCGCACTGGGCAGAGGAGAAAGCGGGGAGCCCTGAAGCGGGGTTTGACCCAGCGGGTTTGGCCTGGTTCTCTGGCCGGCAGCCACTCTCCAGGTCCCTGTGTGCACATGATCCCAGAGTCCAAGGAGAGGGGGCCCTGGGCACCCAAGCCCACTTCCTCACCTGTGACGGGAAAACCGCCTACCCCAGGGGTGGGAGGCATTGTGCCATGGCTGCCTGTGCTGTGCTCAGACCGCCAGTGACTTCTGCAGCCTCCAGCCAGGGCCCAGACCCGGGTCCCCACCGGCACAGCTTTGTCTTCTCTTGGGCTGACCCGGGCCTCGTAGTGTTTGCTTAGCCCGTGGGAGGAAGGGCACAACAGGGCTCCCCAGCCTTGGCCCTAGGAGGTCGCTTCGACACTGCCAGGCGGGTGGGGAGGCTCTGATCCAAGCAGCTTCTCCTGGTTGCATGGGCTCAGAATAAAGCAGGGCCTGTGGGGACACAGACCCACAGCTAACTCCATCCTGCACCACAGACACCAAGGGCTGGCAAGTGTCCCTGCAGGCCATGAGCCTCCCCGAGCTCTCGGGAGCCCTGGAGGACCGTGTCCACGAGATGGGTGAGTCTCCGGGGACCAGACTTTGCTGAAGACTAAGAGCTCCTTGTTTCCAAGGGAGGCAGAGGGACCCCTTTCCCGGGAAAGCAAGTTTGAGTCCCTCTACCCCAAGGCTGACCTCGGGGCTGGGGCCATGACGGCTGAGGGGCAGGTCACATCCTGCAGCTCAGAGCCCTGGGCAGCACTACCCAGTTTTACCAAGCCTGGGAGGGAGAGGCTCAAGGTCATCGTTCCTCAGGGCAAGCACTGTGCTCAGTGACCCAGAGCCTGGAGAAGCTGCAGGTGCTGAACGGGAAGAAGTGGCGGGAGCCCTAGCCCGCGGGCCGGTGAGTGTCTGCCAGCCTGCATCCCACGTGGCGGGAGCAGCAGGGCCTGTCTGGGCAGCTGCAGGTGTGCGTGCGCACCCACCTGTCCCCCTCTCTTCTTACCAGGGCTTTTTCTTTCAGAATCTGACGTTGGGTGATTGGTCCACCCTGAAGCTGTGTGCCAGGGAGTGAAGAGGACAGTAAGCAGGCAGCTGCCACGTGCAGCCCAGGCCCAGTGGGGGCCAGAGGATCAGGCCCCGGGAGCAGCCGGCAGACAGAGGCAAGACAGGGGCTGCGGCCCTGGCCGAGCACCTCGGGCCAGCACTGAGGCGGGACAAGGGTCTCACCCAGAACCTGGTGGTGAGGCCCAGAGTTCATGGGCTGCCCTGGCCCAGACCAGGCAGGGCCCTGGGGGACAAGTATATCCATACACACACACAGGTGCCAACTGAGGTGTGACCTTAGGGGTGAGGACTGGGGCGCCTGGAAAATGCCATTTGTTGGAAAATAAAATTGAACAGCTATTGAAGGGCTCAGTTCAATTTCATGAATTGATGAATTCATGAGCCCCTGGCCAGTGCAGCAACCGTGACTGCCCTGTCCCCTGCTGCTCGGGAGCGCCTTTGCTCGGCGGGTGTCCCCTGCTGCTCGGGAGCGCCTTTGCTCCTGGAGCCCACGTGACTCAAGACAAGGCTTCGAGAGCCAAGAATATCCCCACCCCGCCATAGGACAGGGCCTCCCCCGACATGTTGCCCTCACACCGAGCGCTGAGACCACCACCTCCCTCACCAGGCCAGGCATGGGCTGTGAACATTTTCTGACGATGCCACTGGAGTCTTTCCAGATGTGAGGCTGTAGGAGACCACGAGGGATGGCTCTGCTGCTGTCCTTCTGCATAGTAAGCCTGCACTGCTACACCAGCCCCTGGAGCTGCTTGCAGATGATGGTGGTGTAGGGCGGGTTTGCAAAGCAGGTCAGCTCAGGTGCAGCCAGGGCCATCAGGATCAGGAAGGGGAGCCTTCCCTGAAGGTCTCAGCCCAGATACCCCAACCTGGCTGATGGGCACAGCGCTTATGCTGGGAGTGCCCCCAGTCAGCACTGGGGACAAACATGCCTCTGGCTGGGGCGGCTCCTCCCTCCCCCTAGGGCAGGAGGCCTGAGCTGGCTCCATCCAGAACCGAAACACACAGAGTAGCTGAGAAACACAGAGCAGCTGAGGAGTGACTTTATTGTCTTCTCCTTCGACAGCTTCGTCGTACATAGCTGAGCCCCCGAGGCCCTGACTGTCCCTGGGAACCAAGCCACGTGGGGTGAAGCTACTTTGAAACCTCACCCACAGTTCACACGTGGTGAAAGAGAAAATCTAGCAAAGTAAATCCAACAACCACCCAAATTAACAGTATTAACTTCCTACCCCAAGTTGGCTCTCCCCCAGGCTCTGAGCTGGCTCAGGAAGGAGGCAGGAATGCTGACCTAGACGAGGCATCCTCCACCCACACATCCCGTCTTCCGAGTGGCCCTGGAGCTGTGCGCAGTCCCTGTGGGCCTCCACCAGCCGGGATGAGACACACACACACAGGAGGGTCTGAGCCTGGGAGGCTGGAGAGGCAGGCCCAGCGTGCCCAGACCACCCTGCTCTGCCTGAGAGGATGGGCTGGGTCCCAGCTGGCCTGGCCACCACCTAGTGACTGCTTGGGACAGTGGAGATGACAGGATGCCCCTTTGCCCTAGGCAGTCAGAAGTGGGGTACACACACACACTCTAGAAGCCACACTTGGCAGGAATTCCCAGTCTTCCGGCCCAGGGGAGGGTGCCAGCAGCCCAGGCAGCCCTCAGGACGAGGCTGGGAGCAACTTCTCCAGGGCCTTCTTCTGCTTCTCGGTGGCCGCAGCCAGGGCCTCAGCCAGCTTCTCCTCAGGCATCATGTTGAGCACCTTGAGGGCAAAGAGGAGCTGGCACTTAGCCGTGCTCACAAAGGCGTTGCTCAGGAAGTTGGGGAAGCCTCCGACTCGGTCCTTCTGGGTGTACAGCGGGACCCGCACGAGGCCCAGCACCTGTGCAGACAGGAGGTAGGGGTTGGGGCCAGGCCTGCCACGCAATGGCCCCCCCGGCAGGAGGGGCCTGGAAGCTAGGAGGCCAGGGTATGAGCAGCCAGCTTTGCCAAGGACTTAATGGGAGACCCAGGCAGGACCTGGCAGAAGCCAACCAGCTCCCTTGGAGCAGTGCAGCCCCCTCCTCCCCAAGCAAGTGTGGAGGCTGACCCCATGCACTTCCCCCTCGTACCTAGACCACCACCCGGGGTCCACACCCCATGCTTCCCGTCCACCCAACGAAGCCTGAACACCTGGAGTCCAACCCTTCCAGACCACAAAACACAAATACCAAGAGCCTTCACGCCCCCCATGAGGTTTCCAAGTTTTACGACCCCCGCTGTGCTCAAGTTTCCCAACTCCCCAAGCAAGCCCCGCTCCTCCCCCATCCCTTCCTCCCCACCGATCCCACTCCCCACTCCCAGGATTGGCAATGGCAGCAGCAAGGCAGATGTAACACAGCCCTGAGGGAGCCCCAGCCCCGGCCCCCACCACCGCCCCTCCTCTCCCGGCCCCCCAGCCCCAGACCCCTCTCCCCACCCCATTGCTGGAGACAGCGACACCCGACCCAGCCCGGCCAGGGGACCCTCAGGAGACGTGTTACCCATCGGTGCCTTCCACGGGGCCAGAGCCAAACCCCGGGGCGGGGGGCGGGGCCCGGGCGGCGGCCCCACCTCCAGGCCGTGGTCGCGCGAGTGCACCGCGCTGATCTCCACGGCGTGCAGCTGCTCCAGCGTCAGCTGCCGTGCGTACAGGTGCGCCACGACGCGGTGGGGCCCCTCGGTCAGGTGCGAGCTCAGGTAGTCGGCCTCGGTGAGGCGCAGGCAGCCCAGGCCCAGGCCCAGCACCCGGTTCAGGCCGTCCTCCAGCGACCAGAAGCGCCGGTCCACGAAGCCCCCGGGGAAGCCCAGCAGCCCATCGAAACGCATCTGCATCTGCAAGGGAGCGCGGGTCAAAGCCGGGGGATCGTCGGACGCCCCCGCCCCGGCCCGCCCGCGCCCGCTCCCGCTCCCGTCCTCACCAGCACCGAGAAGCGCATGGGGATGCGGCCGAAGAGCTGCCCAGGGTTGGCGGCGTACAGCATGGCGTGGCACGAGTGGCTCCAGCCCGGCCCCAGGCGCATCGCCTCCACCCGGCTGATCTGCTTCAGCTCTGGAACCGCCGCCGTCGACATCTTGGCACTGACCCCGTCCCCGTCGCTGCCACTTAAGAGCATGCGCGAGCCCGCCCCCGCCGCGCCTCACCAATCCGCCGGCGGCCGCACCCCCGGGTCCCTTTCCCCCGCCAATCGCCGGCGCACCCCGGACCGAGCCCCTCGCAGCGCCGCGGCGCGTCGTCGAGAGGTGCAGCGAGCGGTGTGCAAAGGAAGGCGGTGAGCGTCAGCCGTCACCCAATAGTCGCACACCCCGGGCGGCGGCCCCGCCTCCGACGGGATCGCCCAGTCGACTGGTCGGTGCCGTGGTGGCTCAAGGTTCACACTGTGGTCGACGAACATCTTCCTTGGCGCCCCAAAGCAGACAGCCGAAAATCCCTGCGGTTTCTCCACCCTCAATGGCGCCGATCCCCCTTGCGCTCACCCGTTTCTCCCCAGGAGGCGGACCCGGCCCGCATGGCCCTGTGCATCCGCAATGGCGCCCTTGGCACGACCACACAAGCCAGAAATGCCCCGGAGCCTTGCTCTGCCAGCGCCACCGGACCCGAGCCCGGAGGGCGACGGCCTTTTCCTGCCACGCACGACAGCAGTCCCGACCTAGCCACCCTGCTGGCCGGCTCGATCCAGGACAGCACAGGAAGCAGGGCCAGGCAGGGCTTGAGCGCCCCAGTCCCCGAGTCCACGCTGGGTCAGGGCAGACGACTGGGAGCTCTGGGGCTCTGTGGACCCAGCTTGCTGAGCAGAAAGTGACTTAAATTCCGGGGCTGGAGCTTTCCAGCATCCTCCATGCCAGGCACCCCGTGCTGTTGGGGGAAGAGGGGCTTCCCCAATTTACGATGAGGAACTTGGAGCTCAGAGAGGGACAGAACTTGCCTAAGTACACCCAGCAGCTAGTGACAGAGACAGGATCCCGATTCCACAAGAGCCTGAGGTACTTACCTTGTGTTTGTCCTGGAGATGTCTCAGGCTCAGAAACATCAGAAACAGGCCGAGAGCGCGAGGTCCGCTGAACTCCATGATGGCAAGGCTCACCTCACCAGCAACAGGGCCCAAGGCCACTTTCCTCCCCACGGGGGGAATGGATTTGCTAAGTACATGAACCACCCGCCTGCACTCACAGCATGGGTGCCCAGGGCTGGGGCAGAGTCTCAGGAGAGCTGTGCAGTGAGGCCAAGCTCACTGGCACAGAGAAGGCTGCCTTGAGTGGAGCCAAGCAGGAGGAGAGGTAGGCAGAGGGTGGGCACTGGAAACTCACCTGTTAGGTCCATGGTGGTGTCAGATGTGGAGAATAAGAACCCAGAGAGGGCACCTCTGTCTCCTCCTATGGCCACCAGTGGGTCAGGGGCCACATGGGACAGCGGCCACATGGGACAGCTGCAGGCAGCAGGGGAAGTCCAGATTCCAGGGTGAGCGACCATGTCAGAAGGCGAGAGGGCAGCAAGGGGAAGGGTCCTTCCACCCAAAGAGGGCCCCCACCCCTAGGCAGCCAAGCCCTGCCAGTGCCCAGGGCCTGTGGGACGCTGGCGCACGGCAGGGGAGGCTCCCCTTGCTCCAGCCCCTTCCGAAGACCAGACATGAAAAAAAGTGCTGTGTCTGTTGGGAGGTAGATGGGGAGCCAATCTGGCCCATGCAAGCACCCGTCTGACACCCTGGGCACCCCTCTACCCACACTGGGATGGGGCCAGACCCAGGCGTGTCAGAGCAGCTGCAGGGTCCATGGGTGGCAGCCTTCTCAGGGCAGGCACTGATGGGCCAGAACATGGGCTTCCCCTCCAGCCTCACAGTCTTCAGTCGAAGAAGGGCTATGGTGGCAGCTTGACCTGCGCCAAAGGAGTTGGGGCCCTGAGTGGTAGGCGGTGGTGTGGTGGGTGCCCTGGGGCACTGGCCACTCCCTGGGCCGGGGAGCAGGGGCCGTGCAGAGGCCTGGGGCTGGGCTCCAGCCTGCAAGCCCACAACCATGGGTGGCTAGACCTGCTCCCGCCGTCCAGGCTCCACCCACCAGCCACAGGGCTCTAGCACTGCCCCTCTGCTTGGAAACCTATTCTTAAAACTCCGACTCCCCCTTATAAAAACACTCCAGCAGCCCCTACAAGCTCTTCAGTATCTATCCAACAGCCTTCACTCCAGCCAGGAGCTGTCCCCAGGGGACACACCAGGCTCACTCCTGCCACCTGGAACATTCTTCCAGGGCCAGCTCCTCCTCAGCCCTCAGGGCTGTTTAAGTCTCCTCGGAGAGGCCCTCCCTGCCGCCCGGTTAAGTGAGTCCTTGTACGGTTTCGTCTCACCACCACGCTCGCTTTCTTCCTAATAGTAACCACACCTGGCAGGATTCTGATGAGCTGCTGGGCATCTCACTGCCTGCAAGGCAGGGGCCTGCGGCCAGGCCCTCGCCCTCGGCTGTTCGACTGTTCCGCCTCCACTGACACACAGCAAACGCCTTGAAATAGCTGGGGCTAGAGATGGGGACAGAACGACAACTCACAGCTGGAGGCCCTGGGCTCCCGCACCACCTGTTCAGGAGACAGCCCAACCTCAAGGCTGTGGCTTCCCTCCAACCAGACAACCAGCCCTGACAGGGATGGCTGGGAGCTGCCCGTTCTCATTAGCCCTCACCTTGCTCACTGCCCCGGAGGGAAGCCGGGCAGAGGCCATGGAGCTGCCAGGGTGTGGGAGCCACCACCAACCACCCAGCGGCAAAACTCCGGGTCAGGAAATAGCCACAATCCCGAGGGCTGCACCCAGAGGAAGGAGCAGACAGGATATTGCTGCATGATTTTATTACTATAAATATACAGTAAAAACGAACCAACGGTGAGCCCATCTGAACACATCAGACGGCAGCACATGGAAGTCCCAGCAGGCCACTCTGCGGCCCAAACTTCACGCAGAGCTCTGGCACCAGGACCGATGGCCAGAGGCTGGGGCTTTGGTCGGGGGGGTGGTGCAGTGTGTGTGTGTGCGTGGGGCGGGGAGAGGTGCGTGGGGCGGGGAGAGGTGCGTGGGGCGGGAGAGGTGTGTGGGAGATGTTCGGTCCCAGTACACACACATGCATGGGAACATGTGCATTATGTGCGTGTATGGTGAGAGCATGTGTGAGCGTGTGTGCATGTGTGAACGTGTGCATGTGAGCATGTGCGAGTGGGCGTGCATGTGTGAGCGTGTACAGGTGAGAGCATGTGCGTGCGTGTGCACGAGCAGGAGGGGTGGCTGGCCTGGGTGTGGGGACCGTGCTATTCACTGCTGGGTCTCCCCCAAGTGCCCACTAGGCAGAGCTTGTGCTCAGAGCCACCGTGAGCCTCAGGGGAGGGCACTGAGCTGCCCCACGGCTGTCCTATCCGCAGGCCCGGCTGCAGGGCAGCCCTCTGGGGCCAGGGAGCAGCACACACCTTCCCAGCCCAGGGCTCTACTGGGACAGCTCCAGCCCTGGGTCACCAGGCCCAGGTACTCTCCCTTTGCACATCTGCTGCCCAGGAGTTTTACCTTACAAAAAAAAAAAAAAAAAAAACAAACAGGATGAAGTCGCCCAGAGGCCAAGCCTCCCAGCTGGGACCCCACTCCCCAGTGTTGCTGCTGGCTCCCTCCTCCCCAAGCCAGTCCTGCCACAGAAGCCTGCTATAGAACCAAATCAAAGAGATCTGCAAGGGCGCCGGGCACAGTGGCTCATGCCTGTAATCCCAGCACTTTGGGAGGCCAAGGCGGGTGGATGACCTGAGGTCAGGAGTTTGAGACCAGCCTGACCAACATGGAGAAATCCCTTCTCTACTAAAAAATACAAAAAAAGGGCCGGGCGCAGTGGCTCAAGCCTGTAATCCCAGCACTTTGGGAGGCCGAGACGGGCGGATCACGAGGTCAGGAGATCGAGACCATCCTGGCTAACACGGTGAAACCCCGTCTCTACTAAAAAAAAATACAAAAAAAAAAAAAATACAAAAAAAGTAGCCGGGCATGGTGGTACATACCTGTAATCCCAGCTACTCAGGAGCCTGACGCAGGACAATAACTAGAACCCGGGAGGCAGAGGTTGCGGTGACCTAAGATAGCGCCACTGCACTCCAGCCTGGACAGCAAGAGTGAAACTCTCCCCAAAAAAAAAAAAAAAAAAAAAAAAACCTGCAAGGGGACATTCCAATGGCAAAGGGGAACAAGGAGGCCGCCAGGTCCTCCCTGGCAGTAACCTGTCGAACAGAAGCCCCCGCACCTGGAGAGACCTGGTGATGTCACCAAAGCCAGCACCATGAGAAGGTATGGAGCTGGGTGACAAGGTCACTGGATGCTGGCAGCTGCTATGTCTCCGCCCCTCGATCAGGCCCAGCACCGGGCTGAGATACTAACTGCCCAGGGCGGCACCCATGCACCCCAGGCCCCGAGCACTGAGGGCCCCAGCGGAGACGCACCAGAGAGGGCACTGAGGCCACGCAAACACGGCAGAGGACAAAAAGCAGCGACAGCCAGGTCGCCACAATGAGACGCAGGGTGGGCGGACAGGCACTGTTTCCTTCATTGACCGTGCCTGGAGCCCCCCACTGCCCCTGAACATCTGTGAAGACAGTGCTTCAACCACTGGTAAATCTCTTCTGCAGGTCTGCTGAGTTCTTGGGGCAGTGACCGCAGTGTTGCGGGGGCAGGCAGAGCCAGCACAGGCCGCACGTGGGCAGCCCCAGCCCCAGCCGCTCAGCCCGCGGGACCCTGGGGAACCAGGGCTCTGAACGAGGGATGGAAAGCTGCTGTCCTTCATCTTGTACCAGTTACAAATATATCAACTGTAGAAAAGGGAGACTTGGAGGGAACAGTCCACTGTGCTCTTTGATCAAGGGTCACCATGGCCCCATGGAGCCTGGTGGCCGCGGGGGCATGCAGACAGGAGAGGCCGGCTAACACCGGGGTCCGGGGCAGCCCCTCGGCAAAGTCTGGGGAGCTGAGGGCTCCATGCTGCCAGCTCGGCCAGGCTCTCAGAGTGGGGTCAGCTCGGCGGTGCTGGGATCGGGGCTGGGGCCACCAAGTGGAGGCCAGGTGGGGCTGGTGGTGCCGAGGCCGTGGGCCATCTCCATGGAGGTGGGCCATCCTGCAGGTGGGAGCAGAGGGAGGGGAGGAGGGTCACACTCGGATGCTTGGTCCCGCGCCACCCGCTCCTACCCATCTGGAGACCCCCCAAGGGGCTGGGCCATCCGGCACCCCCACTCCCGCCGCCCGTGGCCAGAACAGCAGATTCACTCAGATGAGAGCACACCAAGGGCCGGAGGACTCTCCGGCTGTGCCAAATACGCTGTGTCCCTCTCAGGACAGACGACCCCACCTCCCCCGACACCAGCAGCAGAGCTGCAGCCCCGTGTCAGAATGCGACAGCACCGTGGCTGCTGCCCTCTGGGTCTCCTGCCCTTGCCCTGGTTAGTTTCCTGGGATGTAACAGCCGCTGTCCTGCCAAGGTCCTTTGGCTGGGTTAGTGGAACTCAGTCAGCCTAGGGTGCAGGGGTGGGGAGCAGCCCTGGATGAGAACAGCCTGTGCTCACAGTGGGCTCCAGGTGGCTGCTGCAAGGCAGAGAGAGGAGCCTCCCACAGAGCCCCAATACCCAGACTGGCCTGCACACGATACTGCCAGGCGCTGTCCCCGAATAGGTCTGGCGTCCCTGGGGCTTGGGCAACAGTGCTGGTGCGGAGCCTGGGACGGGGCCAGCATGGCCTCAGGGCTGCCCGATACCCAGCCACCAGCCCTGACGCATGGCTCCCAGTAGACATGGCCCAGGCCCCACTCTCAGGTGAAGGGCGGCTATTTTTTTCGGGGACTGCGACGAGACCAGGGTTCCGAGGCTGTGAGCCCTGTTCTAGAACACACCGGCACTCCCGCCTCTGGAAGCTTGACCTGAATCGTAACATTCGCATAGCACCTTCCACCGACGCGCTGGCCGGGCCCCTCTGAAAGGTGCTGAGTGTCGTTTCAATCTAGGGGTATGATGGCTCAGGAGAGGGGTCAACAGAGGGACTCGCTGGGCTCAAGAAGAAAGAGGTTCGTGGGAATGCAGAGCGCAGTCAAAAGAAGCAAAGTTCTGACTCAAGTCCACCAAGGGGAAAGGGCCTCTTAGAGCCTGGACCCCCCCCGCCAGGCACTTCCTAGCAGGCTGCACGGGCCTCGGCAGACCAGAGCTGCACGCAGCATGTGTGCCAAGACCCTTCGGGAAGGCAGAGGGTCACCAATCCATCCGCCTACATTTTGCTAGCACTCTTGGAGCTGCCTTCTCTCTCTCCCCCATGTGCGCGCGCGCGCGTGTGTGTGTGTGTGTGTGTGTGTATTTTTTGAGACATAGTCTCAAGCTGGAATGGGTGTGTGTGTGTTTTTTTTCTTGAGACAGGTCTCAGGCTGGAGTGGGCCTTGACCTCCCCAGCTCAGGCGATCCTCCCACCTCAGCCCCCAGAGTAGCTGGGACCACAGGCACAAGCTACCACGCCCAAGCCAATTTTTTATTTTTTATAGAGAGGGGGTCTGTTTCCCACACTGATCTTGAATTCCTGGGCTCAAGTGATCTATCCCCTTGGTCTCCCAAAGTACTGGAATTCCAGGTGTGAACCACTGCCTGGCCAGAGCGGCCTTCTGTAAAACATTCACCTGGCCACCCTGGTAGAGGGCACCTCTTGTGCGGGATGGGGAGGGCCTCTTGGGGTGGGAAAGGGGAGTGCCAGTCTCACAGGGCCTTCTATCACTAAGTGCTGGTGTTCCAGAAGGTTCCAGTACTGGGAGGGACAAGTGAGTCGGCAGCTCATGGCACAAAGGCAGCTCACAAGGAACTCTCTGCCAGGCCCACGGTGACGCCAGGCCCACGGAGGCCATGCTGACAAGGGAAGGAGGGAGCAGGTGGCTGTGTGAGCGGACGCCCTCAGGACAGGATACAAGATACTATGCCCTGGGCACCAGAGGGCCCCTCAAGGACAGACTCCCTCCAAGAGACGGGAACTGAGCTTGGAAACAGGTGATACAGGGGCTCTCCCAATCTGGGGCGCATTCTTTTCCCCATGAGTTGTTACTTAAAGCCATGACCACAACACGGGAGAGGACCTGCCGAGCGCCCTAACGCATCTGCTGCAGGACCGATGGGAACTCATGGTGGAACCACCGGGAACAAGGCCAGACCCAGGCCTGGGGCTCTCCCCTCGGGACACGTCATCCCAAATCTCCCTGGGGTTCCCTCCACGGTGCTGCCCTGATCCTTCAAGCTCCTGCCTCCTGCAGGGGACAGTGGCTCTGGCGCGCCTGGGCTGGGACTGTCTCCCTGCCTGGGCTGGGACTGTTCCAGAGCCCCTCAAGGCTGGAAGAAGAGCCTGACTGGCCGCCTAGTCCAGATGGAGAGCCCTCTGGCCCCAAAAGTCGGGACCCCCCAGGAGGCCACTTTCTTGGGCAAAGGTGCAGCAGCCACTGGAGAGCTCTGGATTCGGAATCCAGGGCCCCTGGGAAGACGGATGCGGACGAAGACCCGAAAACCAGAAGGAACCCCGCCAAAGAGCAGGGGAGGCTCCTCTCTCCAAGGACGCGCGTCAGAGCCCCCGAAGCGCGTCTGGAAGGTCACGTACCGGCTTACTCGTCTATACCAACAGAGCAGGAGTCGGGCCCCAGGGCTGCGCGGAGAGGAGGAGAGACAGACGGAAGCTCGGTTAGCAAGCGCGCAGCAGCCGGCACAGCCACAGCAAGGGCACCAGCTTGGGGACGGGGTCAAGGCCATGTAGAAACAAATGCTCTGCTGCAACCACAGAGAACCCAGAAGGAGAACCACAGCTGGGAGGCAGAGCGCGGCCAGAATTGAATGCAGAGGAGCGCACTGGCCCTGCCCCTCCCTCCTGCAGCTCCCACCGCCGCAGCCTACGGAAGGGCGCGTGAAGGACCTGGCGGGCGAAGTCCACCTCTGGTTTCAGGAGTGAAGGCCCTGGGTGGGGGGCTGGGGCCGGACAGGACTGAGCCCAGGGAAACTCCAAGACACCAGGGCCCCGGGGTTCACCATCTCAGGGGCCCTCCCATCTACAGGGACACCAGGGTTCACTGATGCTGCCCACCCCGCCAGGCAGCGGCTGCACCCCTATGAGAAACCACAGGCTCCTGTGTGTGATCATGCCTTACACACAGACACGGAGACAGTCCAGGGCTCTGACAAGTGAAAAAGCCATTGGAACAGAGGGGCCACCACATGGATTTAAAAACACACAGAAACCTGTGCTGACAAGGCTGACAGCCATGGAGATGGCGCCACATGGCCCCCAAAGGCAGATGCGCTCTCTGTGGCTCAGAACTGAGGCCGTCAGGCTGACCTGCTGGCATTCAGCAGCAGCCGACTCCAACAGGGGGCCCGGGGCCCAGGAGTTCACCTCAGGCTGCCCCGATGTAGACTCGGCCTCTCCTCTGCCACCTCCACAGATGACTGCTGCCTGCCCCCGTCTGTGGACCTGAAGAAGGCCGGAGACCCTCCCCTGGGAGTGGGGCATGAGACTCGGAGTCCTGGCCTCATCTGTGTGGGCCGGCAGTGGCTGTCCTGATCCTTCCCAGGCCTGGCCACATAGGGGAGGCGCAGCTTCTGAGATGCTGCCCCACGGGGCCACCCTGCAGGATCAGATGTCATGCTCGTGGCTCCCAGAAGCTGAGGTCCTCCTGGCCCCTCCCCGATCACCCCCCAAGTTTTTCATCAGAATGAAATATCTGAGGTCCTTTGAAAGACCTTACTTGAATTCTGTGTCACTTTAAGGTAACCTGGTCCTAAACACGCCTTGTGCTGTGAGTTGTTGGGGGCAGGCTGCTGTGGCCGTCAGGGCACCAGAGGCAGTGCCTGCTCCTGTAGCCTGTCATTCCCAGCCCGTGAGCACAGGCCACTGCTCAGCCAGAGTCCAGAGACACAAGAGCCCCTTTCCAACTAACGCACGTCACAGCCACCCAAAGCCAGGCCCAGGTCACCGGGTGACTCAGGAGGACTGAGCAATGGTGGGCCCTGGGGCCAGGAAGGGGGTGAGGAGGCCTGGCAGCCCCAAGGGAGGAGCCCTGCCCCTACGCAGTGGCTCTGGGGTCATGTCTGAACGCACCGCTGTAGCTGTTCATCCCAGTTTCAGAGCCACAGACAGCTTCGCGGCAGGCGCTGAGACACAAGTCTGAGAGCCCCCCCTTCCCTCCCGGTCTTTGGAGCTTAGGATGCGAAACTGAGGATCTTATCCTAGCAGAGCAGAGCACGAAGGTGCTTAGCTGACCGGGCCTGGGCCCAAGCCTCTGGACAAGGTGAAAAGAGGAACCCTTTCTCCCGGTCTTGCTGCCCCCCGCTGGCGCCTGGTGCCCCCGCCTGTCCTCTGTGCCCTGGCCTGGGATGTGCTGCTGCATCAGGTGGCCTATGTCAGGCCTGGGGCAGGGTGACCCAGAAGACACTGCCCCTGCTCTCTGTGGCCCAGGGCCCCCGCTACCCAGCACAGCATGTGGCACCTGCTCCTGCTCTGTCTGCAGCTCTCAGGCACTGCCAGGAGCTCACCTGGCACCCAGCAGGGGGCCTGTGGACGCCTGATACGACCAGGGGTGGGGGAAGATGTGGTGATCCCAGAGGGGCTGGATCTGCCCTCCTGGCAGGGAGCAGGAGGCAGAGGGAAAAGGACCCCAGCCTCACAGGCAGCCTCTCTCGCCTCCTGTGGCCAAGGTGGCCCCGGGGAGGGAAGAGCCAGGCCCTGCACGAGGCTGCCTTGCGGCCATGGCCCTGGCCCGCATCCTGCTTCAGGGTCAATAGCAGGGGCATGGCTTAGAGCCAGGGAGAGAACCGGGCTCCCATGGACCAGCCCTTGCTGCTATGCACCGACCATCAGAGCAGGGCCCCCTCCCTGGACACTGAGACAGGCACCCAGCCCCTCACCCCCAGACCCCAGTCCCTTTACCTGGCAGGTAGATGTCAGCAGGTGGGCCGCGGCCACAGTGCTCGGGGCTGCCGTCCTGCAGGACGTTCTCAATGGAAGGCGCTCGGGTCCCTGAAGGTGGAGGGCGAGGTCAGGGATCTGCCGGCAGGGGCCAGGTCCCGGCAGGTCCCTCCGGGCAGGAGGCTCAGGGCCGTCTTACCCAAGAGCTTTGTAGCCACTGTGGGGGCCCCAGGCTTGGGCTCCAGCAGGACTCCACCGTGACCCCACCTGCTCTCCAGGGACCCCAAAGCCAGGTGTTTCTCGTCTATTTCCCTCCTTCCCATCCCCCGCACGGGGCTTTTTTTCCCCCTTTTTCACACTGTGTCCCGGATGTTCAGAGCATGAGGCTTTTTTGTTTTGATCATAGAAACATCACACATTCATGTTTCGAAACAAGGACTGAACGCTGGCAGGTGCTCCCCATCCCAGGCAGACGGCCCTGCAGGGCGAACAGCGCGGCCTGACCCTGTCACCCGTTCAGTCCCTCCCAGCCGGGATCCCAGTGCCGCCAAGAGAGGCCTCTTGGCCAAGGGTTCCTGGGGCAGAAGAGGTGCTGGCCCAACGCCACCTGGAGCCCTAAGACCCCAGTGAGCCAGGGCTGCCTGGTCTCTGCATGCGGTTTGTACCCACGGAAGCAGGGGCTCACCTTGTTTTGGTGACGACGACTCATCAACCTCTTCTGTTATGAAACTCTAGAAAACAAAGCGTAAAGTGGCCTGGAGCTCAGAGAGAGCCTCGGCCACCCCTCCAGGACAAGCCGCCATCAGGTATGGCCCTCCCGGGACCCACAGAGCCGCTCCACCGGGGCTGCTGCATCCACAGACCGAGGCTAAGGAGCCACGCAGTTCAGCAAGGGCCTAGAAGTGCGGGAGTGCCCAGGCGGGCAGTGGGATGGGCTCTGATTCTGGCGACAGAAGCTGGAGGAGGGCTGGCCAGGGCGGGCACACAAAGCTTCCCTGGGGGGGCCTCACCTCAGGGGAGCTGCTTTCCCGCAGGGCCAGCTCTGCACCACCCAGTGGGGGAGGGGCGTCCACGTCCTCGGAGAGCTTCTCCTCATCCTCTTCATGGATGGGGGAAGACGGGGACCGCAAGGTGCTGGGGACAGAGGAGGGTGGGCAGGGGTGAGAGGACAGCAACAAGGAAGGCTAACCCTACCAAAGCCACGCAGGGCACCTGGGGGCCTGCACACACCTGCCAGAACCCACACAAGGGCACTGCCTGGAGAAGGGCATCACCAGCCACGGGGGCCAACCCCAACGGCCAACAGGCAGCAGCGGCCCCCACAGACCCGCCTGACAGAGGGCTCCCACACACTGGCACAGGTCTGGGTTTCCTTTTCTTTCTGAAGGAGGAGAAACCGCTGGTGGTTCCCGGGTAGAAGCAGCAGGGACAGAGGCCCCCTTTCCTCTGAGCTTTGGCACTGCCTCCTCGTGGGCATGGAGGGTGCCCAGGACGGCCCTACAGAACCCCGCCTTCCTGAAACTCTTCTACGAGAACCGACAGGCCTAAGGCACGGAGTTCCCCTGGCAGCCGCCGCTCTAGACACCTCGAGGCTCCAGGGGAACCACAAATGAGCCGTGGCCAACCCCAGGAGCCGGGCCCTCGGAAGTCTGTCGTATGAGTGATGGATGATGCAATCATCGCCTGGAGAGCGACGCCCCGTGGCTTGTCACGGGCGAACGGCAAGAGCAGTGAATGTGCCTGGGTCACTGTCAGGTCCCGAGTTTCAGATGCCCTGGCTGGTCACCCGCAGAGTGGGCCTATGTGGCCAGTCCCCCAGTGAAGTCTGGGAACCCAGAGGCTCAAAGGGGCTCCCCTCAGTAGAGACACAGCACTGACCCCTGCAGTTTCCCGCTCGACAGTGTGTATGCGCCTGCACGCCGGTGTAGCCCTGGTGGGGGGTCAAAGCCTCCGGCTGCCCGGACGCCCTTCCTGCCTCATCTGTTGCGTTCTTTGCTGTAAGAAACTTTATCCACGAGTCTAACCTGATGTGGGGTCTCTGAGTCCTTCTGGGGGATCACAAGGAACACATCATAAAGTGATTTGAAACCACAAATACGCCCGCTGCACACACGTGGCACCACCCCCCGCCATGCACCCAGCCCGGCTGCCGCTCACCTGTCGGGGGCCTTGCTCTGCGGCCTGCCCTTCTGCCGGCTGCTGTCCAGGATGTGGTCAATAGCGGCGAGCGGACAGCTGGCTTGGGACAGGCCGTCCGAGATGCCTGAATAGGTGATTTCTTCATAAAGAGGGGCCGAGGGGATGGCCGGGGAGACAGCCCGGAGGCCGTTGAGCGCCTCAAGCAGCGAGATGGGCTCGTAGCCAGGTGGGACGCTGTCAGAGCTCTGTAGGGACAGGGTGCGTGAGGGGGCTCATGCCCAGGGACCACCTGCTCCCCAGACCCTCCTCCTGATGACCTCCTGTCCACTCTGTCCTTTGGGGGATTGAGACTCCCCCATCCTCAGAGGGTGGCCAAGAGCTCCCTGGCAGCACTGACACACTCCCTGCCTCAGCCATCAGCTCCAGCACGGGGCCAGATGCCCAAACGCCCATGCTGGTGCCCGGGATGATGGGCACGAGGGCATCTGCCAAGAGCCGCCCCAGCCCTGGCCTCAACCAGCCCCTCCTTGGCTTTCAGTCCCGCCTGGCCACAGGTGGAGAGTGAAGGGTTAGTGACAGACAGGAGCTGGGAGCAGGGGCAGAGCAAAGCCATGCCAGAGGCGAGAGACACGGTCGGGGTGTCCTGGACCGGGGAAAGCTGAGCTGTCGGGAGCTGTGCCCCGCCCGGGCCTCTGGGGGCTGGCCTCCTCCAGGCAATTCTAATGGGTGCCGTGGCTAAGAGCCACTGTTCTCCCCTCATTGGGAGCAGAATCGACAAGGCTGAGGAAGAAGGAAAATGCTCAGGTTCTGGGGAACGGAAGTCAGACTACAGGGGCCCCTGCTCTGTCCCCACAAAACCAGGTTGAGGGGCAAACCGCTAGTCACTGCTCCCTTCAGGACAGCCGGGCCTGCCTGACCGAGCTCCTGGAAGGGAAGGTGAAATGGGGGGGGTGCCTGGGGACCACGGGGAGTTGGGGGAGAAATCGGGGAGTGGGCATGGCCCAGGCCCTGAGCCTGGGATGCTTTTCTGGACCTTTATGTCCCCCACATTTGCTCCCGTACCTGCCTCCAAGTTAAAGATAAATAACTACACAGAAGCCCCTCACCCTCTAGAAAGGAAAATGCGCTCTGGGTGGTTCCGGAGAGGCCTCCACCTCTCTACACCAAGGCCCGCAAGGTTTCGGCTGGGTCTGCCTGGGCCACGGAGGCTCCAGCTAGTCATGTGCTGGTCCCCCTGCCTGCTCCCTGGGGCACAGGGACAGCCCAAGAAAACCAAAGTCCTCAGCCCAAAGAGCTCGAACCCGCAGGGTGAAGGAGTGGGACGCGGGGCCGAGAAGCATGCGTGGGGCGCGATTGCAACACGCAGCAGCGACGTTAGTTCCGCCTGCAATGTCCATTCCACTGCCAGCAAGAAAAAAAAGGGAAACGGCACGGGGGCCACGCGGGGCGGAGGCAAAGCTGAGGGGAGGGCGGCGGGGCCAGCGAGCCTGGCATTTCGCCCACAGACCGAGGCTTTTCTGGTTCCACAAACTCCCTGAGCAGGGAGGCCGTGACCGGGAGAGCAGAGCGGATGGGTTACACGAATCAGACACTAGCCTGGGGCGGAAACCATCTCCCCTACTTGTCATGGACTTAAAAATGAGGGCGGGGCAAAAAAACGCAGCCGGAGGACCAGACACTTACTGTTTCCCTTTTAGGTTTCTTGCTGGTCAGGGAGGCGGGGTGCGGCTTTGATTTTTTAAAGGGACACTGTCAAGATAAAAATCAAATGTTTTACAACCACCACCCCCACGTGGCCCTGGAGTGGGCTGGACAGGTCTCTCTGGCTGGCTGTCCTTTCGCCACACCGCGGCCCAGAACTTCAAAAGCTTCCAGTGGACGTGAATCTTGGGAACGTCCTAAGTGCGGGTTCTGACTCGGGCCTTGGGCGGGCCACGTGTGCATCTAGGGAGCTCCCAGGAGCTGTGCTGCTGGAGTGGGGAGGCTGTGGAACCCAATCTCACCCGCAGTGCCTGGCCCCTCACAGTCTGGGTCACCTGGGCAGCAGATTGGGCCAAGGTGGACGTGAGGGCAGCTGGACGCTCCCTAATGTGGGGTGGGTGCAGGGCAGGGATCCTGAAGCCACTGCGGTCAAAGTCCCCCAGCCAGTGCCCAGGCACTGGTGCTAACTCATCACAATGACAAACCCCTCAAGAGGACTGGGGAGAAGAGTCAGCCCCAGACCCACCCACCCACCATCATCTTTAGGGACTCGCTGGACAGAACGCCCGTGGTGGCTGTTTCTGGCACTATGTGGAATCGGCTCCGACAGGAACCTGGCAGGTGACGAGGAGCATTTGCTTTCACTCCGTGCAGAGGGGAGGACGGCTCCCTGGGTGGCTGAAGGTCAGAGCTGCCTGGTCACACCTCGGACCCCGGCCGCCCTGCACTGTAGGGGAATCTCAGCTCAGCCTAAGAGGGACAAACATAGAGGGGCCTACTGGGCCCTCAGCCACCAGGACACAAACGGGGCGGGGCAAAAACAAGTGACAATAAAGCTAGCCATGCCTGAGCATACATCTCTCCCTGCCTGAGAGAGGAAACTCTCTCAGAGGCAAATCCCTCAGGGGCTGCTTCGCTCGCCACCAAAAACCTGAGCGCACACAGCGTTTCCAAATCAAAGTCAACATCACAAGTGCGGAGGGCATAGTCCCAGGAGCCCCACAATGGCAGGGACCTAGCGCACCCGGGTTGACAGGGACCCCCAAGCCATGTTTCTCCTCTAGCTTCAAGACCATGTCAGATTTTAAAAGACAATCCCAAACTCTGGGTTTTAAGGGAAATTCCAGACTTTTGAAATTGGTCCCATTTCAGAAACACTGCACCTACTGCCAGGGAGGCCCACGGGGCCCAGGTCAAGGCCCTGATCAAGGGAGCTTGCGAGGAGCCTTCAAGAGCAAAGGCGGTGTCTGTGAACGCCAGTCCTCGGGGCTCTGCTCCTCTTTTCTGTTTAGAGAGGCAGCAGGCCTGGAAGAACCAACGGCTCCAAACAGCTGCAGCTAAGAGCCAAGAAAATGACTCAATCTGACAATGCACGTGCCAGTGGGGAGCAGTGGGCCTGAGACCCAGGCCCAGCCAGTCACTGTCCAACTCCCCCATTCTGCTCCCCGCCCACCAGAGCCCCTGCCACCCATCCCCGTCTCTGTCTCTCCCCGTGTCTCTCCACATCTGTCTCTTCCTATCTCTCCATCTCTCTCCCCGTCTCTCCACATCTGTCTCTTCCTATCTCTCCGTCTCTCTCCCCGTGTCTCTCCACATCTGTCTCTCTCCCTTTCTCTCTCCACATCTCTCTTGCCCTGTCTGTGTCTCTCCACATTTGTCTCTGTCTCTCCGTGTGTCTCTCTACCTCTCTCTCGCCCCGTCCCTGTGTTTCTCTGTGCATCTCTCTCCGTGTCTCTGTCTCTCTCCTTGGAGAGAGCCAGGGTTCCACCTCCTTGTGTGGCTGAAGCAGGGTCTGCCCTTAAGGTCCCCGGTGAGGGAGCCTAGAGGGCCTGGAGCGTGGGAGGAGGGTCACCAGCGCCCCTTGCACAGCAACTCATGAGGGAAAGAGCACGGCTCATTCACTAAGAACCACGGGCTAGCGGCAGTGGCTCAGGCCTATAATCCCAGCACTTTGGGAGGCTGAAGCAGGACCAGCACTTGAGCCCAAGAGTTTGAGACCAGCCTGGGCAACATGGGGAAACCCCATCTTACTAAAAATACAAAACATGAGCTGGGCATGGTGGTGCACGCCTGTGGCCACAGCATCTTGGGAGGCTGAAGTGGGAGAATCGCTTGAGGCTGGGAGGTCGAGGCTGCAGTGAGCTGAGATTGCACCACCTTGGGCGCACAACAGCCTCGGTGACAGAGCGAGACCCTGCCTTAAAAAGAAAAAAAAAAAGCACCTGGAGACCTCGACTGCGCTCAGCCCTGTCGCAGGCTCTGGGTACTGACGGCAGCAGCACTCTTCCCAGCAGCGGCATCCCAGGGCCCAGCCTGGCCACCCCCTTCATGCCTCATGGTCACCCATGGGGGCCAAGCCTGCTCACTGGACAGATGAGAACACGGGGCTGCCGGCTGGACCGTCTGGGCCTCGGGCCTGGCCCAGGCACTCACACCCCTCTCGCGCCCGCCCATCCCGCAGGCAGGAGGCGGCACTTACAGAGTGCTCATCGTGCTCCAGGCTCTGGGCCAGGACAGGGCTGAAGGACACGGGGGACAGGGCTCCTGGCTTCTTCCGCACCGCCCGGATCTGCAGGAGGGCCCGGAAAGCTGCGGCAGAAGGAGGGCTCGGATCAGGCCCGGGCGACACACCCAGCCCCGAGGGGACCCTCGAAGCCCCAGGGATCAACACCCCCCACACACCACAGGGGTCCCAGGGCAACCCCGCTTCCACATCAGAACAAACACAGTTTTTCTTTTTTTTTCAGTTTTAAAAGGCGGTTTAATAGGCAAGAAAAAAGGGGGAAGAAAGAAAGAAGCTCGCCTGTACAGGGAGGGGGGCTCCAAAGACGAGAGACAGAATCTCCGCAAACACAGTATTAATGAAATGGCCCCGGACAGGAGACACGGCGAGGCCACGCAGTGCTGCCCAAGGCGGGGCTCCAGAGGGTGTTTCCAAGAGGCTGGTGCCAAGACCCCCAAGGCGTCACACCCCTGAAGCTCCAGGCTGCACTCGAGACAGGATGTGACTGCAAATCAGCAGTCCTGGCTGAGCCCAGAGGAGCTCTTGGCTGCTGGACAGGATGGCAGGCGGGGACATCACACTGGGGAAGCCAAGGTGGAGATGTCATGCTAGGGAAACTAAGGCAAGGACATCATGCTGAGGAAGCTGAGGTGGGGAGTCACGCTGGGGAAACTGAGGCAAGAACATCACACTGGGGAAGCCGAGGAGCACACACAGCAGCCACTGGGAGCAGGGAAGATAAACCAGGACCTAGGATGCCCCGTCATCCCACAGTGCCAGTCCTGCTCACACAAGGGCCCCACAGGCTGCTGCAGAATGTTCCTGAGACACCTTTAGTGATGTATGCAGGCCAGGAAACCGAATCACCAAACCACCAAACCAAACTAGCCACTTCCAGCAAACCAAAACGGGAGAGCATCTGCAGTCAGCCCAGGGACAGGACCTCAGGCCGCCTCTGTGTTCATTTCTACTGAGAACAGCAGGCCCTGTCCTCGGCCGCCTGTGAGGGGCACCTCTACTGCCACCTCCTTGAGGCTCAAAGCCACACGGGGGCTCTGAACTCGAGTCTGACGGCCCCGACCCACAGACCCCACACACCTGAAGATTCCAGAGTTGCACTCGGCTCAGGGCACCCTCCCTGGAAAGCTGCCCTGCTGTATCTCCAGCCACACAGCATCCCTGAGGCTCAGTCCTCAACAATGCCTGCCTCCTAAGCACAGAGAACCTTCCCAGACAGCCCACCCCTGGCCCCACTTCCTGGTCCCCGCCCCCACAACTCTGTGGCTTTCAGACAGCACAGGCTGACAGACCACAGAGGCCTGGGCCAGCCCTCCCTGCTACAGGATCTGCCACAGGCTGGGCGGCCAGCCTCTCCCTCCAGGCCCCAGCAGCCTCCTCACTTCCTCCTGGGATCTGGACACCTCTCGTGACCCCATGGCCTGACTGCACAGAACAGCGTCCTCGCACAGCCCCACGCCTGGCTCGGAGGTCTGCTGGTCTACTAAGTGCGCATGTCCTGCAGCTGCGTAGGCAAATCCCCCCCACGCCCCGGTCCAGCTGCCAGGACCCACGCCAGGGATCCCAGGAACCAGGGCAAGGGCCTGCCAGCGGGATGCGCATTTTAACCTGGTGGTTTTTTCACCCTGAGAACATTCAGGTTCCCTCTACTGGAAGACACTCAGAACGGGGCCCTATGCAACGGCTTTTCACTGAGGAAATGTCTGGAGTGCTCTAGAAAACGCAATTTAATTCACTGGACAATTTTCTACCCAGTATACTTTCTGTTTTCACCTCAGACTATATATATATATATATATATATATATATATATATATATATACACTATATATATAAATATATATAAATATATATATATTTATATATAAATAAATATATACTCATATTTATTTATATAAATATATTTATAAATATATATATATTTATATATTTATATATATATAAAAATAGACTATATAAATATATATATATATAAATAGACTATATAAATATATATATATATATATATATATATATTTATACTTATATTTTGGAAACAGGGTCTTCCCTTGTCTCTCAGGCTGGGGTGCAGTGGTGGCACAATCACAGCTCACTGCAGCCTCAACCTCCCAGGCTCAATTGATCCTCCTGCCTCAGCCTTCCAAGTCACTGGGACTATAGCCAACACATCTGGCTAATTTTAAACTTTCTGTAGAGATGTGGTTTCACCATGTTGCCCAGGCTGGTCTCGAACTCTTGGGCTCAAGCAATCCTCCTGCCTAGGCCTCCCAAAGTGCTGGGATTATAGGTGTGATCCGCAACCAACTTTATGCTAGAAATTTATCAAAATATTTTCTATTTTACCTTTAAAATAAAGATCTGAGCTTGGCATGGTAGCTCATGCCCATAATTCCAACACTTTAGGAGGCAGGAGGACCACTTAAGCCCTAGAGTTTGAGACCAGCCTGGGCGACATAACAAGACCCTGTCTCTAGAAAAAAAAATTTAGAAACAAGGCCGGGACCTGTGGCTCTGCCTGTAATCCCAGCACTGTGGGAGGCCAAGGCAGGCAGATCACGAGGTCAGGAGTTCAAGACCAGCCTGACCAACATGGTGAAACCCCATCTCTACTAAAAATACAAAAATTAGCTGGGCGTGGTGGTGCAGAGCTGTAATTCCAGCTACTCAGGAGGCTGAGGCAGGAGAATTGCTTGAACCCGGGAGGTGGCGGTTATAGTGAGCCAAGATTGTGCCACTGCACTCCAGCCTGGGTGACAGAGCGAGACTCTATCTCAAAAAAAAAAAAAAAAAAAAAAGCCAGGCATTGGGGCTCACGCCTGTAACCCCAGAACTTTGGAGGCTGAGGCAGGCAGATTACTTGAGGCCAGGAGTTCAAGACCAGCCTGGCCCACATGGCAAAATCCCATCTCTACTAAAAGTAAAATATTAGCTGGCGGGGGGGCGGGGCGGGTGCCTGCAATCCCACCTACTAGGGAGGCTGAGACAGGAGAATTGCTTGAACTCAGGAGGCAGAGGTTACAGTGAGCCGAGAACTCGCCACTGAACTCTAGCCTGGGTGACAGCATGAAACTATCTCAAACAAAAATTAATAAAAATAAAATAAGAATAAAGATTTCATTCACTGATTAATTTTCGTTCATCTGCCCTGGAGCGCCTCTGTAGCCCTTTGTTCTGCAAGCCTTGCCTGGCTGGAGGCAGACGTGAAGATCTGAATGCCCCGTGCTAGCGTCCCTGCCAGCTTTCATGGTGACTGACTCTGACAGCCAACACGCCCGAGTTCAGCACAGACCGGATAAATGACGACTCTTTTCTTTCTTAGCCAACAAGGGACCTGTGGCCCCCTAGGCCACAACTACTGTGGTGTGGCCAGTCCCTAACTTCCAGAACCATCCACAGAACAGCCCGCCAGGGCACTCACGCAGCCGGCAGATGGGACAGTTGTTGGCCTGGTAGCGCAGCGTGTCAGCGCAGGAGGTACAGAGGCACAGGTGGCGGCAGGGCAGGATCAGCGTGTCCCGTAGGTCGGACAGGCACACCACACACTCATTGCTGTTGTCACTGTTCTCGTCGTCCGAGGGCTGCGGAGACAAGGGCTTGTGGGTCAGCAGCCTCCCAAGGGCCAGAGTAGGGCTCCTGCTTCCTGTCCCCAGCTGTCCCACCCCACTCCACCCTGCCCCGGGGGCAGTCATGACAAAGAGAAGTCCAGAGTGGGGGGGAGGTTGCCCCATAGCAGAACCACCAGGCTCAAATCCAGTGTAAAGTCAGCACCTGGCGGGGGGGCGGGGTCTATGCCCCTCACCCACCCAAATCATGAGAACATGGTCTCTTCCTGCTCTTCAGACCCAAAAAAAAAATGTGGAAGAGATGCACCTAAGAAACATCTTCCTGAGAGTCAGCGCACCCGTATCATTTGGTTTAAAAAAACCAAGTTAGGGCCAGGCGCAGTGGCTCAGGCCTGTAATCCCAGCACTTTGGGAGGCCAAGGCGGGTGGATCACAACGTCAGGAGATGGAGACCATGGTGAAACCCCGTCTCTACTAAAAGTACAAAAAACTAGCCGGGCGTGGTGGCGGCGCCTGTGGTCCCAGCTACTCAGGAGACTGAGGCAGGAGAATGGCGGGAACCCAGAAGGCAGAGCTTGCAGTGAGCTGAGATCGTGCCACTGCACTCCAGCCTGGGTGACAGAGTGAGACTCCGCCTCAAAAAAAAAAAAAAAAAAAAAGTATGTTAGAAATATTTTCATTAGGCTGGACGCGGTGGCTCAAAAGCCTGTAATGCCAGCACTTTGGGAGGCCGAGACGGGCGGATCACGAGGTCAGGAGATCGAGACCATCCTGGCTAACACGGTGAAACCCCGTCTCTACTAAAAAATACAAAAAAAAAACTAGCCGGGCAAGGTGGCGGGCGCCTGTAGTCCCAGCTACTCGGGAGGCTGAGGCAGGAGAATGGCGGGAACCCGGGAGGCGGAGCTTGCAGTGAGCCAAGATCTGGCCACTGCACTCCAGCCTGGGGGACAGAGCAAGACTCCGTCTCAAAAAAAAAAAAAAAAAAAGAAATATTTTCATTAATGGCAGCTACCAGAAACCACATTAGCAACTGGACCAAGAGAAAGCCAAAAATCTAAACCAGTTACCCACAAACTAGGCCTGTGGCCTGCTTCTGTAAATAAAATCTTATTGGAACATTGCCACACCCACTCATTTTCATACTGTCCCCGCTGCTCCTGTTGTAATGGCCGTGTGGAGTCGATGCAACAGAGACCATATGCCCGCGCAGCTGAAAACATTCCCTCTCTGGCCCTTTTCGCAAAGTCGGCCGCCCCTTGTGTGAAACATGAATGCACTGACTGCCCTCGGCTGAGGCGAGGCCCGGCCAGGCGCTCTGCTCCCGCCACGTGGAGCTGCTCCAGTTTGCTGGGCCCAGATGCCACAATGAAGCGGGCCTGTGAGACTTTCCAAGAGATGTTAAGAGGCAGGAGTTTCACTCATGGCAGTGAGCCTTTAAAAAAGTTCATCGGCCAGGTGCAGTGGCTCAGGCCTGAGATCCCAGAGCTTTGGGAGGCTGAGGCAGGCAGATCACTTGAGATCAGAAGTTCAAGACCAGCCTGGCCAACATAGTGAAACCCCATCTCTACTAAAAATACACAAATTAAAAATTAGGCCAGGCACGGTGGCTCACACCTGTAATCCCAGCACTTTGGGAGGCCAAGGAGGGTGGATCACAAGGTCAGGAGATCGAGACCATCCTGGCCAACATGGTGAAACCCTGTCTCTACTAAAATACAAAAAAATGAGCCGGGTGAGGTGGCCCACACCTGTGGTCCCAGCGACTCGACTCGGGAGGCTGAGGCAGGGGAATCGCTTGAACCCGGGAGGCAGAGGCCATAATGAGCTGGGATCTCCCTGCTACATTCCAGCATGGGCAGCAGATAGAGACTCTGACTCAAAAAACAAAAACAGAAACAAAAAGACTAATTTCATCCCCTGCTACGTTCCCTGGCTGCGGTCCACCACGACATATTTGTCAGGCACCACGGCCGGTTCTATGGACATCTAGAAAGGGCATCCCAGGAGCTGCAGGGACACGCTGTCTACGGGGAGCCGGGCGGCAGGGTGCCACACAGCTGAGCCTGGAGGGTGAGACACTGGCCCCATTCCTGGGCTGCCTTGGGGAACCTGGATGGCAATTTACCTAACAAGCCAGTGAATTTGCTGGAGAAAGGACAAAATGTTCCACAAAGTGTTAGCTTTAAAAAAAAAAAGTAAGGAAAAATGATGGCGTCTAGTGGTCTAGGACTCCAGAGGAAGGCTTGGAAGGGAACTGGCAAGCATTGCTGTCCCCCGGCTGCTCCCAGTGTGGGCGAGGGAAACCTCACCCAGGTACACACCTTGGTCTCCTGGTTGTTCTTGTTCTCGATGCCATAGATCTCCTGCAGGAGGTAGCTGACCCGGTCCACCTGGAGAGCAGAGAGGGGCTCGCTGGGCCCTTGCCAACCGCCATGTAAGGGCTCCTCCACACCCACCTGGCCTAGCCCTGCCTCCAAGGTTCCAGGCCTCTGTCCCAGGGGCCCGCCCAGCTCAACCCCTGGGGGCCAGGAAAGGCGCAGGGAAAACCTGCTGCCTGCCCCCACCCAACCAGCAGCACCTGGAACAGGGCTGGAGCTGGTGGCTCTCCCCACCACTGGGGACCTGGAGCCAACCCACAGGCCCAACCACCACCGCCTCACCACCCCCAACACCACTCAGTTCCACCGCCACCAGCCTCACAAGGACAGCAGGAGCCGACGCCTAAAGGCACCAGACAGCAGCCTAGGTGCTCACTGCTTTCCAGACCCTCCTTCCACAAGACACGAAAGCCTCTCTGGTTTCAAAGACACCAAAGCAATGTCTCCAAGCTGATTCTGTCCTGCCGCCCACTCGCAACCCAAAAGCCTCATACTGACCACATTGCAAAGCAGTCTGTGCTGATGGGTTTCCCGCGAACCACGGGCCAGGACCACCACTCCAGGGAGCCCAGGGCCTGCTGGCCAGCTCCCTCAACACGAGGCCCTGCCCACCACCAGGGTCTCCTAGTCCCCTGGCACCTGCAGGGACCTGGACCTGCTAGAGTTTGCTCCACCTCTCTTTTGTTTATTTGTGATCTACATTTTAAATAGAGACAGGGTCTCACTACATTGCCCAGGCTGGTCTCAAATCCCCAGGCTCAAGCAATCCTCCCACTTCCACCTCCCATAGTGCTGGGATCATAGGCATGAGCCACCGCACCTGGACAACCTATCATCCAAAAAGCCAACAGATGGCCGGGTACGGTGGCTCACACCTGTAATCCCAGCACTTTAGGAGGCCAAGGCTGGTGGATCACTTGAGGCCAGGAGTTCAAGACCAGCTTGGCCAACACGCCAAAACCTCATCTCTACAAAAAATACACAAATTAGCCTGGAATGGTGGCGTGTGCCTATAGTCCCAGCTACTCGGGATGCTGAGGCAGAAGAATTGCTTGAACCCAGCAGGTGGAGGTTGCAGTACACTGGGATCATGCCACTGCACTCCAGCCTGGGCAACAGAGTGAGACTCCATCTCAAAAATAAAGAACAAGACAAAACAAATTAACTGAGTGTGGTGGCACACACCTGTAGTCCCAGCTACTTGGGAGGCTGAGGCACGAGAATCATTTGAACCTAGGAGGCAGAGATTGAAGTGAGCTGAGATCACACCACTGCATTCCAGCCTGGGCGACAGAGCGAGACTCTGTCTTGTCTCAATAAAATAAAATAAAAATTAAAATTAAATTAAATATAAAAAAAATAAAAAGCTGACAAAAATCATGCCCAAGTGGTGGCTTGAAATAGGTCTTACGTGCCCCAACAGTACACACAGGGTAACTACTAAGCACAGCCTAGGACATCTCATTGCAAGATCTAACACTGCTGTTTAGGGAACCCCATCCTCTAAATCCTCAGCGCCTACACGTGAGGCCACCAGGAACAACACTTCCCAATACAGCATCCCAGGATTACTGACCCCAGAGAACAGATGGACTACTCTACAGCTCCATTTATTCTAGGCTATTTTATCCTTCAAGTATTGATGAAGTCAAGCCAAGTCTCTGTCCAATACTTCCTTGTAAGGAAGAGAAGGAGCTGCAGACTTTGTTTCTGGTCTCTTTCCTTCCTTTTCCATCCATCCATTCATTCGGCAAATATTTACTCAACACTATATTCCAGACACCATGGCCCAAACTGGACAGAACTCAGGGCCTGCAAGAGTCCCTGCACATGGTGGGCATGCAATACACATACGCTCACCCAAGACAGGGGCCCAATGTCCCACAGCTTAGAGCTCTACAGGGAAGTCAACAGGCTCTTGCACAGCTATCTTTTTTCTTTTTTGACAGACTCTTACTCTGTCACCCAGGCTGGAGTGCAGTGGTATGATCTCGGCTCACTGCAACCTCTACTGAGATTGTACTACTGAGATGTGTTACTACTGAGATGTGTTACTACACCCGGTTAATTTTATTTTTAGTAGAGACAGGGTCTCACCATGTTGGCCAAGCTGGTATCAAACTCCTGGGCTCAAGTGATCTGCCCACCTCGGCCTCCCTAAGTGCTGGGATTACAGACGTTAGTCACTGTGCCCAGCCCCTGCACAGTTTTTTTTTTTTTTTTTTTTTTTTTTTTTGAGACGGAGTCTCACGCTGTTGCCCAGGCTGGAGTGCAGTGGCGCGATCTCGGCTCACTGCAAGCTCCGCCTCCTGGGTTCACGCCATTCTCCTGCCTCAGCCTCCTGAGTAGCTAGGACTACAGGTGCCCGCCACCGCGCCCGGCTAATTTTTTGTATTTTTAGTAGAGACGGGGTTTCACTGTGGTCTCGATCTCCTGACCTTGTGATCCGCCCGCCTCGGCCTCCCAAAGTGCTGGGATTACAGGCTTGAGCCACCGCGCCCGGCCATGCACAGTTATTTCAAAGGCAGCAAGGGTGGCCTAGGAAGAGCAGTGCATGAAGAGTACTGAAGAGTGTGTGTCTATATGTGAGTAGGAGTGAGTGTATGTGTGTCTATACGTGTGTGTTTATGTGTCTGTGTGTGTATGTGTGTGTGTGTCTGAGTGTATGTGTGTAGGTGTCTGTATATGTGTGTATGAGTGTCTATGTGAGTGTATGTGTGTAGGTGTCTGTATATGTGTGTATGAGTGTCTATGTGAGTGTATGTGTGTCTTTGTATACGTCTGTGATTGTGTGTCTATGTACATGTGTGCGAATGATCGTGAGTGTATGTGTGTGTATGTATGTGTATATGTGTGCGAGGGAATGTGTGCCTATGTATGAGCATGTGTATGAGTATGCATGTGAGTGCGTGAGTGTATGTGTATCAGTGTGTGCCTATGTATGTGTGCGAAGTGAATGTGTCTATGTATTTGTGTGTGTATGTCTATGTATGTGTGTGAATATGTATGAGTATGTGTCTATGTATGAGTATGTGACTGTGTATATGTACATGTGTGTCTATGTATGAGTGCGTGATTGAGTGTATGAGTGTGTCTATGTACGTGTGTGTGACTGTGTGTATGAGTATGTGTGTGTGATTATATGTAAGTGTGAGTGTATGTATGTGTGTGTGTATCTGTGCGAGTATGAGTGTGAATGTATGTGTATGTGTGTCTATGTATGTGTGTGTATATGTGTCTACATGTGAGTGTATGTGCATGTGTCTATGTATATGTGTGCAAACAAATGTGTCTGAGTATATGTGCATGTGTACATGTGTGTCTGAGTATGTGTGTCTATGAGTGCGTGAATATATGTGCGTGTGTACGTGTGTGTCTATGTATGTGTGTCTATGTATGACTGTGTCTATGTATGGGTATATGTGTCTACGAGTATGTATGTGATTGTGTATGTATATGTGTGTCTATGTATGAGTATATGTGCGTGTGTTCATGTGTCTGTGAGTCCGTGTGTCTGAGTATATGTGCGTGTGTTCGTGTGTCTGTGAGTCCGTGTATCTATGTATGAGTATGTGAGTATATGTGCATGTGTTCGTGTGTGTCTATGTATGAGTATATGTGCGTGTGTTCGTGTCTGTGAGTCCGTGTACCTATGTATGAGTATGTGAGTATATGTACGTGTGTTCGTGTGTGTCTATGTATGAGTATGTATGGGATTGTGCGTGTGTGTCTATGTATGAGTATGTATGGGATTGTGCGTGTGTGTCTATGTATGAGTATGTATGGGATTGTGCGTGTGTGTCTATGTATGAGTATGTATGGGATTGTGCGTGTGTGTCTATGTATGAGTATGTATGGGATTGTGCGTGTGTGTCTATGTATGAGTATGTATGGGATTGTGCGTGTGTGTCTATGTATGAGTATGTATGGGATTGTGCGTGTGTGTCTATGTATGAGTATGTATGGGATTGTGCGTGTGTGTCTATGTATGAGTATGTATGGGATTGTGCGTGTGTGTCTATGTATGAGTATGTATGGGATTGTGCGTGTGTGTCTATGTATGAGTATGTATGGGATTGTGCGTGTGTGTCTATGTATGAGTATGTATGGGATTGTGCGTGTGTGTCTATGTATGAGTATGTATGGGATTGTGCGTGTGTGTCTATGTATGAGTATGTATGGGATTGTGCGTGTGTGTCTATGTATGAGTATGTATGGGATTGTGCGTGTGTGTCTATGTGTGAGTATGTATGGGATTGTGTGTGTGTGTCTATGTGTGAGTATGTATGGGATTGTGTGTGTGTGTCTATGTATGAGTATGTGAGTATATGTGCGTGTGTTCGTGTGTGTCTATGTATGAGTATGTATGGGATTGTGCGTGTGTGTCTATGTATGAGTATGTATGGGATTGTGCGTGTGTGTCTATGTATGAGTATGTATGGGATTGTGCGTGTGTGTCTATGTATGAGTATGTATGGGATTGTGTGTGTGTGTCTATGTGTGAGTATGTATGGGATTGTGTGTGTGTGTCTATGTGTGAGTATGTATGGGATTGTGTGTGTGTGTCTATGTATGAGTATGTATGGGATTGTGTGTGTGTGTCTATGTATGAGTATGTATGGGATTGTGTGTGTGTGTCTATGTGAGTATGTATGGGATTGTGTGTGTGTGTCTATGTATGAGTATGTGAGTATATGTGCGTGTGTTCGTGTGTGTCTATGTATGAGTATGTATGGGATTGTGTGTGTGTGTCTATGTATGAGTATGTACGGGATTGTGTGTGTGTGTCTATGTATGAGTATGTACGGGATTGTGTGTGTGTGTCTATGTATGAGTATGTATGGGATTGTGTGTGTGTCTATGTATGAGTATGTATGGGATTGTGTGTGTGTGTCTATGTATGAGTATGTATGGGATTGTGTGTGTGTGTCTATGTATGAGTATGTATGGGATTGTGTGTGTGTGTCTATGTGTGAGTATGTATGGGATTGTGTGTGTGTGTCTATGAGTATGTGAGTATATGTGCGTGTTCGTGTGTGTCTATGTATGAGTATGTATGGGATTGTGTGTGTGTGCCTATGTATGAGTATGTACGGGATTGTGTGTGTGTGTCTATGTATGAGTATGTATGGGATTGTGTGTGTCTATGTATGAGTATGTATGGGATTGTGTGTTTGTATTTCCTCTGATGACTTACGATTTGCTTCTGCTTTAAAGGCTTCACAGAGAAGCTGCCGTCCATGTGCTGCAGGGGAGAAAGACACAGAGGTTAAGGTGGTCAAGCTGGCGCCTCTGAGCACCCCGTGTGGCCTCCAGGGTCGGCCACCCTGCCCCAGCCAATCCATGCCCGTAGCTGGAAAAAGAAAAAAAAAAAAAGGATGGGGCCACCTGAAAACTAAAGAGCCAAGATTTCTCAAAACACGGTCCTCAGGCCTGGCTGTGAAACTATCTGAAGCCTCCTGAACATACAGCCCTGGGACCCTGCGCCGACCCACAGAACCCAACTTTCCTCGGTTGGTCTCAAGCACACTCAAGCTGAAGGCCCGTCAGCCAAGGTGATGGACAAGGGCCTCCTGCACACCGAGAAGCAGCGCCTGGCAACGAAAATCAAGACAAACAAAACAGGTTCCTGCTCTCCCAGGGCCCGGCTGAGTTAGAAAGACAGAGCGGGAGCACCCACAGGGGTGCACACGCAGGGAACCGCAGAGCTCTAAAAACGCGGGAACGAAATAGAACAAGCGTGCCCGATGGTATCCAGGGAAACACACCACCGCTCACAGTTTGACAAGGTTAATTACGGCGACCTCGCAACAGCACTCCCTATCCCTTCTCAGTCAACCATGACCAGCACTCAGAATTTTCCGGTGAGGCTGGCGGGTTCTGACAGAAATTTCCAGAATGCTGGACTCCAAAAATAAAGCAGTTTCCCACTGGGTTCTGTACTCGAAGCACAAAATGGACCGGTTTGCCAGATATGGCCCATCTGCCTCTGCCAGAGGGGGCAGATGTGTCAACAGTCACCATGGCTTCTGACAAGGCCGGGCTGGGGAGAGAAGCTGGGGAGCCCAGTGCTAAAAAGGCAGAAGGTTGCCCTCTGCCCGGGGCACTTGCGTCACCACAGTCTGTGGTCCTGGACTCAGGAGAGAACAGACCCAGCCTCGTCACAGGACACACAGACAAGGGTCCTCTACCCAGCTTACAGAACCCCCGACCTTGGGGTGCTCTAGAAAGACCCAGATCACAGGGAGGAGCTGGACTCTGCACTTAGAGTTCTCAGGGGCTGTGGCCACACATGGGGCTGGAGGTGGGTGGAGAGCCTGGGCTAGGCAGGACCCAGAGGCAGCGTGAAGCCCGAAGCAGGCAGGCTGGGCCTTGTCTCACGGGATCCTTTTCCCCTCCTGACTCCGGGGCCGCAGGATGGTGCCACGCAGACCTGCAATGGCAGGGTGCTGATGAACGTCAGTGTACACTGGGGGGGGCCATCGAGGCACTAACAAACAAGGATGCGTCCCATCACCTCCGCCAAGTTCTCAGGAGAAACCAATGCCAGCTGGGCAGCAGCCCCTCGTCCATCCTGCCAGCGTTCCCTGAGTGTCTGCTCTGTGCCAGGTGTCAAACTCAGCTCTGAGGATGCCACGACATCCAAGAGGAGAGGGCTGCCCTCGTGAACATCAAGCGGGGACAACAGATGTTTGTTCTGAGTGGTGTCAGGAAAAGCCTCCTGCAAGGAGTGGGGCCTGACCAGTCTGCACGGTCAGGATGTGGCACCCAGGTGGGGGAAGGAGCAGCAGGACTGGGGCTCTGTGACATGTGCCAGGTGACACCCAAGGACACTGAGCCTGGTGGGAAAAGGCTACAGCCCAAGGAGGTAACAACACTGCTGATCTCTGCACACCCCAGGGTGAAGTAAGTCTACCGCAGGGAGCCCACCTTGTGGGAGCCCCAGCCCGTGTCAGCAGGCTCCACAGAATTCTAGAGGGCTGGCCTCAGTCTAGAACATTCTCCCTTGACATACTCCAAGTACCCTTTGAAAAGCGTCTTGGCCAGGTATGGTGGCTCACACTTATAATTCCAGCACTTTGGGAGGCCGAGGTGGGAGGATCACGTGAGGCCAGGAGTTTGAGACCAGCCTGGGCAACACAGCAAGACCTCCTCTCTATAAAAACAATTTTTTTTTTAAATTAGCCAGACACGGTGGTGTACTCCTGTAGTCCCAACGACTCAGGAGGCTGAAGCGGCACGATCTCTTAAGCTCAGGAGGTCAAGGCTGCAGTGAGCTGAGATCATACCACAGCCCTCCAGCCCAGGCAACAGAGCGAGAAACTGTTTAAAAAAAAGATGGCCAGATGCGGTGGCTCATGCCTATAATCCAAGCACTCTGTTGGGGGGCGAGGTGGGTGGATCACCTGAGGTCAGGAGTTCGAGAACGGCCTGGTCAACATGGTGAAACCCCATCTCTACTAAAAACACAAAAAATTAGCCAGGCATGGTGGTGGACACCTGTAATTTCAGCTACTTGTGAGGCTGAGGCAGGAGAATCTCTTGAACCAAGAGGTGGAGGTTGCAGTGAGCCGAGATCATGCCATTGCACTCCAAGCCTGGGTAACAAGAGCGAAACTCCGTCATCTCAAAAAAAATAAAATAAAAATAAAATAAAATTTAAAAAAGGCCAGGCGCAGTGGCTCACACCTGTAATCCCAGCACTTCAGGAAGCTGAGGCAGGCAGATGACCTGAGGTCAGGAGTTCAAGACCAGCCTGGTCAACATGGCAAAGCCCCGTCTCTACTAAAGATACAAAAATTAGCCAGGTGTGGCCAGGTGCAGTGGCTCATGTATGTAATCCCAGCACTTTGGGAGGCCGAGGCAGGTGGATCACGAGGTCAGGAGATCAAGACCATCCTGACTAGCACAGTTAGCACAATGAAACCCTGTCTCTACTAAAAATACAAAAAATTAGCTGGGTGTGGTGGCGGGCGCCTGTAGTCCCAGCTGCTTGGGAGGCTGAGGCAGGAGAATGGTGTGAACCCCGGAGGCAGAGGTTGCAGTGAGCCGAGGTTGCGCCACTGCACTCCAGCCTGGGCAACAGAGCGAGACTCTGTCTCAAAAAAAAAAAAAAATTAGCCAGGCATAGTAGCATGGGCCTGTAATCGCAGGTACTTAGAGGCTGAGGCAGGAGAATCGCTTGAACCTGAGAAGCAGAGGTTGCAGTGAGCACATATTGCACCACCGCACCACTCCAGCCTGGATGACACGGCGAGACTCCGTCTCCAAAAAAAAAAAAAAAAAAGGCCAGGCCCAGTGGCTCACGCCTGTAATCCCAACACTTTGGGAGGCCATGGCAGGTGGATCACTTGAGGTCAGGAGTTGGAGACCAATCTGGCCAACATGGTGAAACCCTGTTTCTACTAAACACACAAAAATTAGCCAGGCGTGGTGGTACATAGTACTCCCAGGTACTCGGGAGGTTGAGGTGGGCGCATTGCTTGAACCGGGGAGGCAGAGGTTGCAGTAAGCCGAGGTCATTGAACTCCAGCCTGGGTGACAGAGTGAGACCCTGTCTCAGGAAAAAAAAAAAAAAAAAAAAAAAGCAAATGCAAAGCCTCCTGACAGCGGCGCTCAGCCTCGGGACCAGAATTCTGGAAAGCAGGAAGCCACAGGCACACCCCCACCTGCCCCGGGCCCTTGACACTCAGCCACCCCACGAAGCCCCAACCCCTGCTCAGCCTTATCTCAAAAGACCACCCCCTGCCCAGCTCCCAGGTCCTCGGGAAGGTGATGGCCAGATGGCACTTACCTTTTCAAAGGCGGCCAAGAGCACGTGGGCATGGCCGGTCACTTCCACCACTGCTAGGGAGAAAGGGGCAGAGCAGTCAAGAATCTGGGCCTGCCCCACCCAGGCATCTCACCTCCCCGAGCCTGGCAGGCCTGCGGCACCAAGGGCTCAGCCTGCGCAGAGTCCAGAGTCCAGAGTCTGTTCTGGGACCCGCCCTCCTGCACTTTCCACTTCCTCACCTGCCCCAGACTCCAAGCTGCCCACACACCCCGCCTTGTGGCGAGCCCAAGGCCCTGTGCCTGGCCTGCTTCATCACTGCTGCAAGCACTCCTCCCTCAGGACGCGCTTCCTCCTTGCATGGCCTGCACGCCCAGGAGGATGGAAGAGGATGCACTCACCATCTCCTTCGTCTACCACAGCCTGGATGACCACTGGAAACACGCCTCGGTCCAGGTCAAAGTTCAGCTGAGGAGAGAGTTGGCAAGAACGGTCAGGACCCACACAGCCAAGCCTGGAAGCCTGGAGTCGGTCAACAGATGAGCTGGAGAAAGCAGGCAGCAGCAGAGCTCAGAGGACATGCCTCGAGATAGCAGGAAAGGTGGATGCCAGGCTTGGCACCTTTTTAATGTGTGTGTTAAAACAGATAAAACATAAACTCTGCCATTTTAACCACGTTTCAACAGCGTTAAGTACATTTAAAATGTCATGCAACTGCCACCATCCATTTCCAGAACTTTTCATCACCCCAAACAGAAACCCCACGCATAGCCATCAGCACCCATACACTCTCCGTCCCCTCCCCCAGCCCTCAGAAGCCACCACGTGCTTCCTGTCTCAAGGGATTTGCCATTTTCGGACCTGTCATTTACATGGAATTGCACAACAGGTGACCTTCTGTCTAGGTATGTTTCCAAAGTTCACCCACGGAGCAGCACGCATCGGTGCTGCTTTCCTTTTTCTGGCCAAATAACAGGCACTGTGTGGACATCCACACGCTGTGCACGCATTCCTCCGTGATGGACACCGGACTGGGCCTGCGTCCTGGCTACGGTGAGCAGTGCTGCTCAAGTGTCTGCCTGAACCGCGTTTTCGGTTCTCCTGGGTGCGTGCCTTGGAGGGGAAGTGCTGGTCACTGGGCAACTCCCTGTGACTTTTGAAGGCACCTGCCTTGGCCCCAGAAAACACAAAAGGCAAGCGAGGGAGACCACGAGGCTGGCTTGAGTCCAAGGAGAAGCTTCCTCCTGCTTTCATCCCAACCCTGCCGTGCACAGGCTGAAGGCCACCCTCTTCCCCACAGCCCCCAGGGCCCCAGCAGTCGGCCCAGCACAGTACCATCCTCTTGGAGCCCTACTCCCGGGTACTGCTCTGCGGGTCTCGCCCTGCCCTCTGCAGGCCAAGTCTTTCTCTGGGCCTCAGGAAGCACTTGGCCCCTGGGCTTCTATCATTCAGACCCTGG
Source organism: Macaca mulatta (assembly GCF_049350105.2). Classification (NCBI taxonomy): domain Eukaryota; kingdom Metazoa; phylum Chordata; class Mammalia; order Primates; family Cercopithecidae; genus Macaca; species Macaca mulatta. The sequence continues at coordinate 5,923,033 of NC_133425.1, read as the reverse complement.
TAACCAGGAAAGCCACTGGCCACCATCGGGCTCCCTGACTCCCTCCATGGAGGGCAGGGACCCTGTCTCTCCAGTCACCATGACATCCTCGGTGTCTGGCACAGAACAGCAATGGACACATGCACCTGTTTATTCTGGGAGGAAAAAGAATCATTTATTTCTCAATAAAGATTTACTGAAAGAACGGATACTGGCTGCGCCACTGTGAGCATTCTAAAAGCCAGCAAATCATTTGCTTAACACGAGTGAACTGCAGGAGATGGTAATTATAACACAATAAAGGTGTTTAAAAAAAAAAAACAAAACAGAACAAGGCCGGGTGCCATGGCTCATGCCTGTAATCACAGCACTTTGGGAAGCCCAGACAGCGGATCACCTCAGGTCAGGGGTTTGAGACCAGCCTGGCCAATATGGTGAAACCCCATCTCTACTAAAAATACAAAAATTAGCCAGGCGTGGTGATGCACGCCTGTAATCCCAGCTACTCGGGAGGCTGAGGCAGGAGAATCGCTTGAACCCGGGAGGCAGAGGTTGTGGTGAGCCGAGATCGCCCCATTGCACTCCAGCCTGGGGGACAGAGTGAGACTCCACCTCAAAAACAAAAACAAAAAATTGATGAGACATCAAAAGGAAGGGCCTGGCAGGCCCAGTTCAGGCAAGGGCAGCTGGGTCGGGGGAGAGCATCCTGCCTCCCGAGCCCGACCACAGGCCTCAGTGACCAAGACCCACGAGGAAGGGACGAGCCCCTCCATGTCTGCAGCAACCACCCCCACAGACGTCCAGGTGGGAACACTCCTGGCCCAGCACACGGGAACCCTTAGCCCGCAGCCAAGCACTCACCCCAAACGGCAACGCTCAGAACCAACAGACACACAGGATGTCTCCTCTCCCACTGTCCCTCCGTGAAGTGGGCAGCAGAAGCAGGGCAGGGGCACACATCCCCACCCCAGCGGCCCACGGTGGCTTTCATCTCAGGTCCTCCTGAGCCTCAGCTTCCTTCCTTGTAAAATGGGGTCATTACTGTGCTACCGCATGGGTTTCAAGGATAAAGCACAAATGTAGTCCTCTCAACAGACCCAGCACAGACACTGCCTGTGGTGGTTGCTACGGCTGTTGTGAATATTACTATCATGTTTTGTTTTGTTTTTTTTTCTTTTTTTGAGACAGAGTCTTGCTCTGTTACCCAGGCTAGAGTGCAGCTGCTGGATGTTGGCTCACTGCAACCTCCAACTCTTGGGTTCAAGCAATTCTCCTGCCTCAGCCTCCCGAGTAGCTGGGATTATAGACGCCTGCCACCATGCCCAGCTAAATTTTTATATTTTTTGTAGAGACAGGGTTTCACCCTGTTGGCCAAGCTGGTCTCAAACTCCTGACCGCAAGAGATCTGCCTGACTCAGCCTCCCAAAATGCTGGGATTACAGGCATGAGCCACTGCCCCTGGCCAAATATTACTATTATTTAAGGAACAGAGAAAAATGTTTCTTCCTAAGATTTGTCAACACAGTGAATTTCCTACCAAAAATAAAGACGAGGAGAAGAGTTACGCGGACCACAGAGAGTAGTCAGGAGAAGGGGACGGGGAGAAACATTAGTGTGCCCAACTGCCAACCAGGAAGGCTACATGGACATGGACACAAGGCAAAGGCTGGCAGTACCCAGGCGCTCCCAAGGATGTCCCCACCCAGCAGGGACTCCATACCCACAGGCACCTGGCACACAGCTACCGCAGCTTCCTGCCATCTGGAGCTAAGAGTTCCATTCCGATCAGAATGAATGGCACATGTAACCCATCGATACAAGAAGCCCTGGGCAGGCAGCCATCAGCTGAACAAACCACAAGCCTGGAGACCAAGTCCACACGGGCCTAGGCCCTGCATCTCACGAGGGAGGGTCACAGGCTCCAGCCACAAGTCCCGTGGTATGGATACCAATGCACATGTGGACAGAGGTGGACAGAGACACTGACGCTGGGGGCTGTGCTGTGAAGGCTGAGAAGTGCCGTGGTCTCTGTTAGCGAGGAAGGGTGAAGCCAGAAGTCGGCAGGGCACTGGCCCGGGGCCAGAGTCAGGGCTGCTGGCGGTGAGTCTAGCTCCTTACCCATTCACTACAAACAGGCCCCCACCCGAGCCTCAGTTTCCCCATTTGGCAAAATGGAACGGAAGTCACGCCTAACGCAAGGCTCCAAGTGCTGTGGCTGGCAGAGCACACAGTCAATACCAGCACCCAGAAGTCCGTGTGTCCAGGCAACGGGAGCCGACCCAGTCTCCTCTGGGAGGGGCTGGAGGGTGCAAAAGGAGAAAAGGGTGCGAAAAGTGGCCAAGGAGGCCAATCCTGGGCCAGAGCTTTGTGCAAATGTCCACACACATCAGAAAGCTGCAGGCTGTTGGGCCTGACATGGTGGCTCAGGCCTGTAATCCCAACACTCTGGGAGACCGAGGTAAGAGGATTGCTGGAGCCCCGGAGTTTGAGATCAGCCTAGGCAACATAGTCAAACTCTGTCTCTACCAAACAAACAAACAAACAAACAGCCAGCAGTGGTGGCACCTGTAATCCCAGCTACTGGGAAAGTTGAGTTGAGGTGAGAGGATCTCTTAACCAAGGAGTTCGAGGCTGCAGCGAGCTGTGATTGTGCCACTGCACTCCAGCCTGGGAGACAGAGTGAGCCCCTGTCTCAAAAAGGCGGGGGGAGGCTGCAGGGAGGTGGGGCACATGTTCACACCCACCGGGACCCAGCCAGGCCTCCAGCTCCCAGCCAACCGAGGGATACCACAGACACCTGGGCTTGCCAGAGGGAGGGACACTCCCTTCCCTGGCGTGGGGAGCCTGTCAGGGGCTGATGCTGGGACTGTAGGCCCCTTGTGAGCCTATTTCCTGCCCACTCCGCTGAGTCTGCACAGGAGCCATCGTCCCAGGGTTGCCTAGCAACGCTCCCACGCTGCTGCCACAAGGGCTGTCATGAAGCCCAGAAAGGAGGAGTTCACGCACCGGCAGCCGCTCCTTTAGGTGATGGAGCTGGACGGGGGAGGCAGAGCTTTGTGGAGCGCACCCACCCCCACGCCCCTGCCCACCCCGCGCTTCCACCCAGGCCTGGAATGCATCCGCGCAGCCAGCACCTCAGCACTGACGGAGGAGCCTGAGTGAGCTGTGATTTTTTCTCATCACACTGCAGAAACTCAGTGCTGACAGTGCTTTACTGGTGTGCAATAAAAACCAATGGTCTGGGGGAGGCGTGCATGATGGTAGCTGTAGCCTTCTCTCCCACTAGCCGGCTGGCAGACTGGGGTTTACAGTGGGCACCCCGGGTAAAGCCCTTTGCATGCTGATCACAGAGCCCTCATGGCCACCCTGTGAGGAACTGCTTCCAGCCCCAGTCTGCAGAAGGGCAAACCCAGGCTCACAGAGCTGCAGAACTGGCCTAACGCTCTAGAGAGAGAAAGCAGCAGAACCAAAGTGGGCCCCCAGCCCCTCCACACATGTCCTCTCTGCTCCTGGGCAAGGCCAGTGCAGCCACCCTGGGCACCCCTGTGGCCTGTCCTTGCAGCTGTGCTCTTAACGACGCTAAGCCACGTCTGGCCCAGCATCTGAGCCCCTCAGGTTCTCTCTGGGAAAGCGTCTCCCTCCTACTCCAGGTCTCTGTGGCCTGGCTGCAGGACGGGAGGCCCCCGCCCCAAGTGGGGCCACAAAGAGAAGGCGCACGGCCTCCCAGCACCTCTGGACCCAGCCGGATGGCCACGCGCTGGCCTGCAGGGCACTCGCTGAGAACAGGGCCAGCTGAGGGAGGTGGGAGGCTAAGCCACAGAGATCCCCGCCCTGATGACACATTCCCTGGAAGAAACCTCAGGCCACCTAGTCTTCTCTGAAACTACACCAGTAAGTCTCTAGTTTTCTTTTCTTAAACAAACCCAAGAGTTTTTCTGTCACTTCCATCCACAAAAGTCCTGACAAAGATAGCAGCTCGAAGGCCGCACAGCAGCAGCTGTCCCTGACGTGCGCCGACTCTCAGCATGGCCATCCACGGACAAGCCAGGGCTACAAGCACACGGGCGCTCATTCAGCTTCCTCAGCAAACCCTCACCAAAGGGCCCCTGGTGGGTCCAGTGCCAAGTCCGGGACAGAGGTAAGGACAACTGGGGGCATCGTGGTTCCAACCCTCTCTGGGCCCTGAACCCTCAGGAAGCTGGCCACAGTGACCCCTCCCCTCCCCCTCCCACCTCACCTGCAAACCCATGGCTCACAGGGCATGGAGACTGGGGCTCCCCAGAGGGGCTGGGGGAGGGACCCCAGGGAACATGAAAAAACAGGGAACAGAGACACCCCCAAACTCCCACTCCCCAGAGTTCAGCACACACGCCACACAGCACCCACAGCCACACGTGAGAGCTGCGTGCAGGGTCCACACCGGTGATGCTGGGAGAGGACAGAGACTCCGCCCACCCAAGGGAGTCTGGGGAGACATTTATTTTACTTTTACCTTTATTTTATTATTATTATTTTTACCTTCCCAAGAAATGGAGTCTCGCTATGTTGCTCAGGCTGGAGTACAATGGCTATTCAAAGGGACAATCCCACTACTCCTCAGCATGAGAGTTTTCATCTGTTCGGTTTCCAGCCTGGGCCGATTCCCCCCTCCTTAGACAACCTGGTGGTCCCCCACTCCCAGGTGCTTTTACTTTTGAGACAGGGTCTCGCTCTGTCACCCAGATTGAAGTGCAGTGGCATGATCATGGCTCACTGCAAGCTCGATCTCCCAAGTTCAAGCGATCTTCCCACCTCAGCCTCCTCAGGAGCTGAGACTACAGGTGAATACCATCACACCAAGCTGATTTTTGTATTTTTCACAGAGACAAGGTTTTACTCAGGCTGGTCTCAACCTTAAATGATCCTTCCACTTCAGCCCCCCAAAGTCCTGGAACTACAGGCAAAAGCCACCACACCTGGCTTGTTTTATTTTATTTTTTTATTTTTTTTTGAGACGGAGTCTGGCTCTGTCACCGGGGCTGGAGTGCAGTGGCCGGATCTCAGCTCACTGCAAGCTCCGCCCCCCGGGTTCGGGCCATTCTCCTGCCTCAGCCTCCCGAGTAGCTGGGACTACAGGCGCCCGCCGCCTCGCCCGGCTAGTTTTTTGTATTTTTTAGTAGAGACGGGGTTTCACCGTGTTCGCCAGGATGGTCTCGATCTCCTGACCTCGTGATCCACCCGCCTCGGCCTCCCAAAGTGCTGGGATTACAGGCTTGAGCCACCGCGCCCAGCTGGCTTGTTTTATTTTTAATGCAAGGACAAGGAGGCTTTTCACAGAGAGCGGCTGCAGGTCAGGAAGAGAGGAGCCACAGGACTGGCCCCAGCATAAGTAAGCTCATCAGGCCTCCTGGGAGGGCATGTGGTCAATGTCTCCGCCTGGCCTCGGACCCACAAGGTCTGTCCTGTTTCTTGTTTTTGTTTTGGTTTTTTTTTTGAGACAGAGTCTCGCTCTGTCGCCCAGGCTGGAGTGCACTGGCTCGATCTCGGCTCGCTGCAAGCTCCGCCTCCCGGGTTCACGCCATTCTCCTGCCTCAGCCTCTCGAGTAGCTGGGACTACAGGCACCCACCACCTCGCCCGACTAATTTTTTGTATTTTCAGTAGAGACGGGATTTCACTGTGTTAGCCAGGATGGTCTCAATCTCCTGACCTCGTGATCCGCCTGCCTCAGCCTCCCAAAGTGCTGGGATGACAGGCGTGAGCCACCGTGCCTGGCCACACGAGGTCTGTACTGTTACACAGGAACCCCCTGGACCAGGGTCTTTGCAAGCTGCAGACCACATGGACGCTGGAAAACAAGGCAAAGGGAGAAGGAAGGAGGATACAGCTTTGACTGAAAGCTGGAGAGGGGCCTAGGAGGGAAAACTAGCAAAGCAGCCACTTAAGCCGCAACCTACAAAAGGCCTCGTTAAAAGAAGTCTGCAGCTTTGGCTGGTCACAGTGGCTGACGCCTGTAATCCTAGCACTTTGAAGGCCAAGGCAGGCGGATCACGAGGTCAGGAGATCAAGACCATCTGAGCTAACACAGTGAAACCACATCTCTACTAAAAATACAAAAAATCAGCTGGCCATGGTGGCATGTGCCTGTAATCCCAGCTACTCAGGAACCTGAGTCAGGAGAATCCCTTGAACCCAGGAGGCAGAGGTTGCAGTGAGCCAAGACCGCACCACTGCACTCCAGCCTGGGCAACATAGTGAGACTCCGTCTCAAAAAAAAAAAAAAAAAAAAAAAAAGAGACGTCTGCATCAAGATTTTAAACAAAAGTAAGGTTAAAAAGTTTCGGCCGGGCGCGGTGGCTCAAGCCTGTAATCCCAGCACTTTGGGAGGCCGAGACGGGCGGATCACGAGGTCAGGAGATCAAGACCATCCTGGCTAACACAGTGAAATCCCGTCTCTACTGAAAATACAAAAAATTAGTCGGGCGAGGTGGTGGGCGCCTGTAGTCCCAGCTACTCGAGAGGCTGAGGCAGGAGAATGGCGTGAACCCGGGATGCAGAGCTTGCAGTGAGCTGAGATCCAGCCACTGCACTCCAGCCTGGGTGACAGAGCGAGACTCCGTCTCAAAAAAAAAAAAAAAAAAAAGTTTGTAAGACCACCACCAGGCTGGGCGTGGTGGCTCAAGCCTGTAATCCCAGCACTTTCGGAGGCCGAGACGGGCGGATCACGAGGTCAAGAGATCGAGACCATCCTGGCTAACACGGTGAAATCCTGTCTCTACTAAAAAAAAAATAAAACTAGCCGGGCGAGGTGGTGGGTGCCTGTAGTCCCAGCTACTCGGGAGGCTGAGGCAGGAGAATGGCGTGAACCTGGGAGGCAGAGCTTGCAGTGAGCTGTGATCCGGCCACTGCACTCCAGCCTGGGCCATGACAGAGCGAGACTCCGTCTCAAAAAAAAAAAAAAAAAAAAAAAAAAACACCACCACCTGGTGTGAACAGACCCTGCACTGCTGCAGCCGGCAAAGGGGGCCCCATTCTTCACAGCTCCCGAGATCCCAGTGTCTGAACCTCCGTGTGGCTGCCTGGTTGGCGTCTGGTCTCCTGGCTCCGCCAACATGTGGCCCAGGCCTTGCTCCAGTCCATCCGCACGTCTGCCTGAGCACATAGACTGGGGTAGCCGTTCCCAGGCCTTATGAAGCCCGGAGGAACCCAAACACACAGGTCTCACTGCGCTGGCCCCACCCCCAAGAGGAGAGAATTCGAGAGAAAGAGCAAAAGGCAAGAAGGAGCTCAGCCAGGATTACCTCGTCATCCTTCCATTCCAAGAAGTCGATCTTGAAGGAGGGCAGGGAGAACTGCTGGCTCACCCCTCTCTTGTAGTGGACGGTCTCGGACTGTAGTGAGGGGCTTTTGGGGCTGTATCTGCAGGGAGCCGAGAGCAGGCAGTGAGACTGCAGCAGGGCGAGGGCCCTCCGTGCCCGCCCCTCCCACTCTGAAAGCTGGCAGGGCTGCAGACATCTGTCTTTTGGGGACCCTCTCTTGTGGGGGACAGCAAACTGCCTACATGACCACGTGGCCCTCACCTTCCAGGGCCTTCCACAGCCTCTCGGCTCACCATGCAGCTCTGCCCACGTCAGGCCCGGCTACGATTCTTCCAGAGCCCACACCTGCCCAATCCCTTTGCTACATCGCCCAGTGTGGCTGTGCTTTTCCTTTCGATGGGGTGCTAAGCTGGTTTACTTTTTTTTTTTTTTAGATAAGAGTCTTGCTCTGTCGCCCAGACTGGAGCGCAGCAGCATGATCTCAGCTCACTGCAACCTCTGCCCCCCGAGTTCAAGTGCTCCTCCTGCCTCAGCCTCCAGAGTAGCTGGGATTACAGGTGTGAACCATCAGGCCAGGCTAATTTTTTATTTTTAGTACAGACAGGGTTTCGACATGTTGGCCAGGCTGGTCCGAACTCCTGACCTCAAGTGATCCACCTGCCTCAGCCTCCCAAAGTGCTGGGATTACCGGCGTGAATCACTGCGCCCAGCTTGAGTGCTTGCTTTTAGAATGAACACAGTACTTAAGTACACACAGTGCAAAATGCTCCTTCCCCAACCCTCACACCTGCTCCCAGCGGCCTGTTCTCCGCCCCAGCAGAGACCCATATATCACTCCCGGGGAGCGAGGCACAATGGTGGCCACGTGCACCGCGGGTCTCTCTTCCTCAGCATTCAGACGCGGTAGGCGTCAACACTGCTCTTTCATGTGTCCGCACACATTGGGGCTGTGTCCTGTGAACCACCACACCGGTCCCGCTGTGGTTTTATCATTCCGTCAGGGCCCCTGAGATGGTCACCAATATCTCACTCTTCTTAACACCTTTCCGCATGTCTTCGCCACAGGCCAGGCGCGAGTGCATCCCTAAGACAGGTGTCTCAAGCAGTTTCATGTCTGATAAAACTCCATGCAGGAACCCAATTCACACCCCACAGCCCCTCCCTCCACCACACCACCCTGCTTGCCTGTGGCCAGGGCTGGCTCTCCTGGACAAAGGCACACTGAGCCCAGAGGTGGGGTAGGGTGTGGGAGGGCCACCACTGTACACACAAAGGCAGAAGAGGCCTGCCCTGGCCACCAGAGCCCAGTGTGGGAGGCGGCACTACAGGGGAGGCCCAGGCTCAGCCTCAGTAAAACGCACAGTTAAGACACCGCCCTCGGCCGGGCGCGGTGGCTCAAGCCTGTAATCCCAGCACTTTGGGAGGCCGAGGCGGGCGGATCACAAGGTCAGGAGATCGAGACCACAGTGAAACCCCGTCTCTACTAAAAATACAAAAAATTAGCCGGGCGCGGTGGCGGGCGCCTGTAGTCCCAGCTACTCAGGAGGCTGAGGCAGGAGAATGGCGGGAACCCGGGAGGCGGAGCTTGCAGTGAGCCGAGATCGCGCCACTGCACTCCAGCCTGGGCAACAGCATGAGACTTCGTCTCAAAAAAAAAAAAAAAAAAAAAAAAAAAAGACACCGCCCTCAGGTGGACCCCAGCTTTCTCCTGTGAGCTGTGGAGCCCTGCACACACCCTTCTGTCTGAGCCTCAGTTTCCCTGTCATGAGGCAGAGAGGGCGGCTTGCCCTGCAGCTCAAATGGATGGAGCACTGGCAGGCTGGATGGGGTCTGGGTGCCTGGGCACGGCCTCCAGGTCCTGGAGCTGCTCCTGCTCTGTGATCCCTGCTGGGAGGGGAATCAGGCCTCGTACCAGGTCCTGAGAGGAGGGGACTGTTTTCTCTGTGATCCCCGCTGGGACGGGAAGCTGGCCTTGCGCCAGGTCCTGAGACAGGGGGACTGTGGCACTTCTCTCGTCACTAGCCCCCGGGGGTCTAGGACAGGGTGACACCAGCCAGGCTTGGCAGGGCATTTCTCTGTTCTCTCTAGCCTTTCTGGTGGCAGCGGGACCCTCTCTTCAAGCGCACCCGAGATGGTTACCCAACCCCTGAGCGCTGGGGGGCAGGGGGCAGACCACTCACTCACACTGGCCTGTGACCTCGGCGCACACCCCCTTTGTGGCAGCCCCCGGACATCTCCCCAGAACCCAGCTCCTCCACCATGTTGGCCAGGCCCAAGGAGGGCACCAGGCCCCAGAAGCCCAGCTCCTCCATCACGTTGGCCAGGCCTGAGGAGGGTACCAGGCCCCGTGGGTGTCAAACACTCAACCCCAAGCAGTGGGATGCAAGAAAGGGACAGAGGGGCCTGCCCTGGTCACTCCAAATGCTCCTATACCCAATAATTCCACGCCTGTCATAGCACACAGGCATGCATTTCTGGTGTCATTAAAGAAATATGATCTGGAGACCATCCTGGCTAACACGGTGAAACCCCGTCTCTACTAAAAAAATACAAAAAACTAGCCGGGCGAGGTGGTAGGCGCCTGTAGTCCCAGCTACTCGGGAGGCTGAGGCAGGAGAATGGCGTAAACTTGGGAGGCGGAGCTTGCAGTGAGCTGAGATCCGGCCACTGCACTCCAGCTTGGGCGACAGAGCGAGACTCCGTCTCAAAAAAAAAAAAAAAAAAAAAAAAAAAAAAGAAATATGATCTGGGCCGGGCACAGTGGCTCACGCCTGTAATCCCAGCACTTTGAGAGGCCAAGGTGGGAGGATCATGGGGTCAGGAGATCGAGACCATCCTGGCTAACACGATGAAACCCCGTCTCGACTAAAAATACAAAAAATTAGCTGGGCGTGGTGGTGGGTGCCTGTAGTCCCAGCTACTTGGAAGGCTGAGGCAGGAGAATGGTGTGAACCCGGGAGGCAGAGGTTGCAGTGAGTTGAGATCGCGCCACTGCACTCCAGCCTGGGTGACAAAGTGAGACTCCATCTTAAAAAAAAAAAAAAATATATATATATATATATATATATATACACACACACACACACACACACATATATATATAAAATCACGTGCCAGGGCAAGGTAGAGCCTCAAAGAACAAAGTCCAGAAAAAGGGACCTGTTCCTCCCCCAAGGGCTGGTCCACAGGAAGAACCCTGGCTGCCGGGGAGCCCAGGGCCAGAGCCCAAGGGCGGCCTCACCTCGTGGCAGGTTCCCTCAGAAGCCCCACGAGTCGTTTCCACCAGCCCCTCAGCTCGAGCACTCAGGCTCCTTTCAGGAGCACTTGTCACATGAGGGGCTGTGCACAGGACACACGGTCCCCTCCTCACACCACCCACCCGCATTTCCAGCTGAGGACACAGAAGCACAAGCAGTCACGTGCCCCAAGCCACTCAGTGGGGACAGCATTCAAAGGCTAGGCTCTCAACCACACCCTATCGGCAGATGCAAAGCTGACCACTGAGCACTGTGCTCCAATGCAGGAAGGTGGGGGGTACACTCCTGCCTGTCCCTAAAGCCACTTGGGGCAGATGTGCCTTTGTAGGCTGGAGGCGGTCCTGCCAGCTCCTGCTGAAGTCGCACGTTTCAAACCTTCAGGGCCAGAAGGACCCTTATTTCAAATAAAACCTCTGAAAGTGCAAATATGTAATTGTGACACAATAAAAAATAAATATTTGGTCCCGGCCCCAGGTCCTGACACGGAGTCCTCTAAAACCCTTGTCATTTCCTGAGCGACAGGCGTGCTACGAGCGTGTTTTTTCTATTATTTGGTCCGTGATCTTTGCTCCCGACACAGAACTCCAAACCCGCGGAATGTCCTGGGTGGCAGGAGCGTCTTATGTGTCAGTGAGGTGACTCTCGGCTCCTGTATGGGGTTGGCCGCCAGAAAGACCAAGCCATGATTAGAATCTTGGAAATGTCGTCGAAGAGCTCCTGAGGAAAAACAAACAAAAACCTGGGCCAGGCGGGCCGGGCTGCTGGCTCACGGCTGTAATCCCAGCACTTTGGGAGGCCAAGGCAGGTGGATCATCTAAGGTCGGGAGTTCGAGACCAGCCTGGCCACGATGGAGAAACCCTGTCTCTACTAAAAATACAAAACTAGCAGGGCATGGTGGCACACGCCTGTAAACCCAGCTACTAGGGAGGCTGAGGCAGGAGAAGCACTTGAACCTGGGAGGCGGAGGTTGTAGTGAGCCGAGATCGCGCCATTTCACTCCAGCCTGGGCAACAAGAGTGAAACTCCGTCTCAAAAACAAACAAAACCACTTTGGGAGGCCGAGATGGACGGGATCATGAGGTCAAGACATCGAGACCATCCTGGCCAACATGGCAAACCCCTCATTCCCTACTAAAAATACAAAAATTAGCCAAGCGTGCTGGTGCATGCCTGTAGTCCCAGCTGCTCAGGAGGCTGAGGCAGGAGAATCGCTTAAACCTGGGAGGCGGAGATTGCAGTGAGCCGAGATCGCGCCACTGCACTGCAGCCTGACCAACAGAGCGAGGCTCTGTCTCAAAAAAAAAAAAAAAAAAAAAACCTGGAACTGAATTTCAGCCAAGCCCCATCCTCCAGGGAGGGGACAGCGGCTGAAGACAGAGTTAATCATCAATCCTGCCTACGTGATGAAGCCTCCAGAAAAGGCCCTGAAATAAGCAGTTTTCGGGAAAGCTTCCGGGTTGGTGAATACGAAGGTGGCACGCACCACCCCTTTCCCCACACCTCGCCCTGTGAACCTCTTCATCTGGATCCTTTACAATCAACCAACAAACATCAGCCAAGTGTTTCCCTGGCTTCTGTGAGCCACATCAGCAACTGACCAAGCCTGAGGAGTGGGCTGTGGGAGCATGATTTACGGCTGGTTGGTGAGAAGTTCAGGTGGCAGTGGGGGCTTATGACTGGCATCTGAAATGGGGCAGTCTTGTGGGACTGGGCCCTCCATGTGCTGCACAAACTCCAGGCAGCATCGGAACTGAAATGAGTCACAGGACCCCAGCTGGCTCCCGCAGAGAAGAGGCGAGTCCCTGGGGTGGGAGAAGCCCCTCACATTGTGGTAAAGTCCTGGGAGTATGGTAAGAGAGCAGGGTTTCGTTTTCTCCCTCTGGTTACTAAGGCAGAGAGAAGCCTCCCCAAGGAGTCCGGGGACCCCCAGCCCAGCTGCTGCCAGCCGCATGTGGGACTCACACTGCCCTGCCGTTCAGGAACTCCTCCGACGCCTGGCAGTAGATGGTGATGGCCACACGGGCATCAGCGTCGAAAGTGAACTCCAGGCTGTAAAGCACCCGGGGCTTGTCGCCGTCCTCGGTGGGGCTATCAGCGTCGTCTTTGTACCTACCGCAGGCGGTGGAGAGAGGCAGCGGATCAGAGGCCACATCCGCGGAGGCTGCCTCCTGCCCTGCCAGGCTGAGGGCCGTGAAGGCGGCTTTGTGGACACAGCCCACTTCTCCAGCAGACATGGGGGCCGTTTCCTATTTGGACATGAAAGCCCAATGGTCCAGGGCTTGCCTCTCCTTCTTCCTGCCCACAGAAGACGGGGTACATGCTTTTGGTTCAGAGACAGCCCCAGATGCCTCAAGTCTAGTTGGTTTAGGCAGTTTCTGAACCTACTGAAATCTGGTGCTGGGTCATTCCTGGCAGTGGGGGGCCGTCCCGTGCATGGCGGGAAGTCAGCACCCCTGGCACCCACCTGAGATGCCAGGGCACCCCACCTGGCTGCCTCCAGACACTGCCCAGGGTCCCTGTGAGGCACAGCTGAGAAGCCCTGGCTAAATGGCTCTTTCCACATGCCCTTTCCCTCACTCAGCCCAGGGCAGCCTCTGATTCCACATGGCAGGGTGCAGAAACTGGGGCCCCTCCCACCTGCCCTTTTCCTCAAGCAAGCCAGAACCTCTGCCCCGGGCTGCGCCCCACAGAGCCACAGGGTCCCCAGGGGCAGGGCGAAGGTTACCTCACCAGCCGGAGGGAGTCTTTGCGGATGTTCACCAGGCTCCGCAGCGTCTTCACGGGCTCGTGAGGGGCAGGAGTGACGTAGGGAAACTAGGAGGAAAACCACAGGGCCGCAGGTGACTCCCTCAGGAGCGGCGAAGGACAGAAAACGGGCCAGGGTGCAGCGGCCACAGCCCCAGTGAGTATCCCTGGGTTCTCGTCCCCGTGTTAGAGGCTGCGTGGGTAGGCTGTCCTCATTTACAGGTAGAAGCTGCAGGCCACACAGCCCGCACATGCAACAGCCAGGACCAAACCACCCTGAGCAAATCCGGCCAGGCAGCCTCAACGCCTGATTCCCGCACGCTGGGGCCGCCCATCCCCAACCTGCTCTCCCAGGCTTCCCACATCCATCACTGCCTGGAGCAACCTCAGCCCCTTCCTTGGGCCCCACCCTTTCCATCCTCAAAGCTTCCAACGAGCACCCCCGCCCCAGGCTGAGCCCCCAGATCCCCCAACGTTTACTGGCTCCTCCGGCCTCCTGTCCCCCAAGGCCTGCACCCTCTCACCTCCTCCTCTGTTCCCAGGGCCCCCTGCCTTTCTGCTCCTCCTGGAGGGGCCTCCTTCCCACCTATCACGGCTTGGTTCAGCCACGGCCTCTCCAGTGGCGTCTCCCTTTCTGCCCTTTCTCTCTTCTACCCATTTGTCCTGTGTTAATTGTCTATACTCCCACTAGGTAGCAGAGGCGGGGTCTGCCTTCACCCTAGGCCCTGGAAGAGTGCTAGGCACACAACAGGTGCCAAACGTGTGCTGAACAAACGGACAGCTCACAGTACTCGCGTACTATGACAGTATTCGAATGTACCCTCCTCTGGCAATGAGGGAAGATATTAGCCAGCTGTCTGGGTCTCTCCTTTGGACCATGTCTCTTGCCCACTGTTCTAGGGAAAGTCAATTTGGTTTTTTTTTTTTTTTGAGACAGCCTCCCTTTGTTGCCCACGCTGGAGTGCAGCGGCGCAATCTCAGCTCACTAAAACCTCCAACTCTCAGATTCAAGTGATTCTTCTGCCTCAGCCTCCCGAGTAGCTGGGATTACAGGCACAAACCACCACACCCGGCTAATTTTTTTTTTTTTTTAAGTAGAGACAGGATTTCACCATTTTGACCAGGCTCGCCTCAAACTCCTGGCCTCAGGTGATCTGCCCGCCTCAGCCTCCCCAAGTGCTGGGATTACAGGCATGAGCCACAATGCCCGGGGTCTATAAATACTATTTTTCCTTTTAAAGAAAGTCATCGGCTGGGCGCGGTGGCTCAAGCCTGTAATCCCAGCACTTTGGGAGGCCGAGACGGGCGGATCACGAGGTCAGGAGATCGAGACCATCCTGGCTAACACAGTGAAACCCCGTCTCTACTAAAAAATACAAAAACTTAGCCGGGCGAGGTGGCGGCGCCTGTAGTCCCAGCTACTCGGGAGGCTGAGGCAGGAGAATGGCGTGAACCCGGGAGGCGGAGCTTGCAGTGAGCTGAGATCCGGCCACTGCACTCCAGCCTGGGTGACAGAGCGAGACTCCGTCTCAAAAAAAAATAAATAAATAAAAATAAAAGAAAGTCATCCAAGAAGGCTGGAATCAAATCTACAACGTTCTGCAGCCGTTGCAACCCAGATGCACCCGTTCAGTATGGCTGCTCTGTTTCGCAGTGACCTGCCCCTGGCCATCTGGCCTCTAAGGGGCAGCACCAGGACACCCCATTCCAGGGCACGTGTCCACACCCAAGCTCAACTGGAACCCTGTCAGGAGCTCTGCCCCGTTTAGGGGTGATTTGGTGCCCGTCTGCCCTCATGGCTGGGATGCAGACCACTGGGGACGGGGTCTCCCACCCCCGCAGCCCAGTGAGAGCCCTGTCCAGACCCACCTGGACTGGGCGGCTGCCCAGGAAATTCAGGTCCATGTTCTCTCCAAAGAGGTAACCTTCAGGGTGGGGGGTGTCAAATTTCTCTCCTCCCATGAAAAAGTGCGAAGCAAAGTAGTTTCCTGTTTAAAAAAGGAAACACGATTATAGATTGGTTTTTTGCTTCTGAGATGGAGTCTCGCTCTGTCACCCAGGCTGGAGTGCAATGGCGCAATCTTGGCTCACTGCAACCTCCACTCCTTGGGTTCAAGCGATTCTCTGCCTCAGCCTCCCGAGTAGCTGGGATTACAGGCACGTGCCACCATGCCTGGCTAATTTTTGTATTCTTAGTAGAGACGGGGTTTCACCATGATGGCCAGGATGGTCTCCAACACCTGGCCTCAAGTGATCCGCCTGCCTCAGCCTCCCAAACTGCTGGGATTATAGGTGTGAGCCACAGTGCCCAGCCTGCAAACACAGTTATAGACTCTGAGGCTGAACACAGCCCGGTGGGAACATCTGATGGCCAAGAAGCCCAGTCCTGAGAAAGGCTCCACCTCAGGGGAGCTGGTGCAGACAGGCCAACGCGCGTCCCCCACACCTTCTGCCTCGGCAACCTGGCCTCAGGCCTTCCAAGGTGGCCTCCTGACCTCCTCACACCGCCAGCCTCAACACCCTTCCCTGGATGGCTCCTCACTGTTCACAGCCCGTCAGCCAGCTCCCAGCTCCAACACCACTTTTTTCTGTGGTGGCCTGAGCTGTGTTCCCGATGAAGACAAGTTCGGGTCCTACCCCACATCCACCCCCTACTTGTGCATGTGACCTTATTTGGAATTAGGGTCTTTGCAGATGTAATGAAGTTAAGATGAGGTCATACTGGATTGAAGGGCCTAAATCCAGTAACTGGTTCTTAACAGAAGGAAGAAGAGGGAGGTTTGGACGCAGACTCGTACGAAGGGAAGACCAAGGGAAGAAAGAGGCAGAGACTGCAGTGATGCGGCCACAAGCCCAGGGATGACAAGGAGTGCCTGGGGCCCCAGGAGTGGGGAGAGGTAAGGAAGAGTCCTCCCCAAGTGCCTTCAGGGGGCGTGGGTCTGCTGACACCTCAGTTTCTGACATGTGCCTCCATGACGGTGAGAGAATACATTTCTGCGTCTTAAGCCACGGTTAGAGGTCATTTGTCACAGCCACCCCGAGAAATCCTTACACATTTCCTGACCCCAGACTAAGTCACCCCACCCCCAAATCTGAGCCCTGCATACTTTCCATGTCAGCATCAAGCCCGGTTTAGAAGTCTCTGTGGATCTGGACTAGTTCGTTCAGTCTGACTCCCACGTGAGGGCAGTGGCCTGTAGGCGGCACCCATCAGCACCCTAGCACACTTAGGCACGAGATCTGCGCTTCTCCTACGAGGAGGGGATGAACAGCTGGGCAGCCTCAGAGACCTGCGCTCAGAGCCCTGCCGAGGAACACTGAGAGTATGGCCTCTCCCCTGGATTCTTGACCTCACACCCAGATTCAGCACCGTTTCTCCCGGCACACAGTCCCTGAGAGGAGGGCCCAGGTGACCACAGGGGCCTATAGATTTCAGGGATGCTCAGACTACATGGTCCTCAACCTCACGTGTTGCAGGGACTTCCGGGAATTCTCAGAATCCCCACTGGGGGCCCCAGAATCCCTATTCCTTCTCAGAATTCCCACCTGAGGCCAGGTGGGCTCCTCCCGGGGCCCTCAACGGGAATTCTGAGACCTACAGGCCCTGCATGGCCTGTGTCCTTCCTGAGAACCACGGCTCCAGTTACAGTTAGCCCAGCCACGGCCAGCAAGAGTACCTGGGCCCCAACCATGAGTCCAGGATGCTCCTCCCGAGGGAGGTGGCCCAGAGCCAGGTGCCCAGCACAGCTGCTCCTGACTGCCAGGAACGGTGGGCAGGAGCCACAGACCCACCCAACCCCCCATGCAGAACAGGGACCACTGAGAGGTGATGACGACCAGAAAACAAGAATAAAGCGGCGACTACTTCAGCAAGTGGAACGGCCTGATTTTATGGACCATCACGCAGCTGCTGGAACCAAGCTGATCTAGACACACCGACGTGGATTGAGTCACAGAAATGTGCAAGTTAAAGAAAACAAGTTAACACATTGCAAGATCATTTTCTGAGGGGTCACTGCACGCACTGAGATGTGCACAGCACAAATTGTGAATACACTGAGAATGTTCTGGAAGGTCACACCCACGAGGCTGCCAGGGAAATTGGTGCAGAGCAGATGAGGGATGAAGCAAAGCCCATGTGGTGGTTTTAAATCAAAAGAAAGAATACCTGCAGTACAGGTGAGCCCAGGATGCCTTCCCCAATTACCTGGGCCCTGCACGTAGCCCCACCACATTGAAAGCTTCATTGCATCTTAATACCCTAAGTCTTTAAAGGTGAATTTTCCACACGGCCTCTGGGGAGTCTGGGGGCCACAAGGCACACCGTGCCTCAGGACCTGGTGGTCTCCAGACACTGGCCTCAGGCTTGGTTGGCCTTTAACTCACCCAACCTCAAGCCCAAGTCACGGAGCAGGGCTGAGGGCGGCCCGGCCCGGAGCCACCTGCCTGACCTCCAAGATACACAACATGGCCATGCAAACCACAGGAACCCCCCGCACCAGCCGCTGGCAGACAAGGGCCACAGCAGCATGGCAAGAGGGTGTGGGAAGCCCACTGACCCTGCTGACCAGCCCAGGACCCATCACTGGCGGCACCCTCAGCAGTGACCAGTCCCCGCCCTTCCAGGAGCTCCCCAGGGCTGACGTAGTAAGGTGGGGTCCAGAAGGCCAGGCAGCCTTGGTCTGGAGGGAGACTCAGGAGTGGGCTTGTCCCTGCGAGGCCTTCCAGGCTGAGGCACTGGGAACTCCATGACCCCAGGCAGGAGACAGGTCCCTGGTCCAGAAGCCTTCTGCTCCAGCCTCCTCCCAGGGCACCCTCAAGGCACAGCCACTTTGTGTCCAAGAAGCCCTCTGAGTTTCCTCTCTGTAGGCAGAAGACGAGCGAGCTGGCCAGCCTCCACGAGGGCCCCCAACGCATCTCACCTCCCAGCTGACATGTCTCTGGGCAGACTGCACCCACACTGAACAGGGCTGACCAGGTGACCAGTGAGACCTCGTGAAAATGGCTTCTAAGGCTCTGGGGCAAGCTGCCACGGTGCTGTGAGGACACCCAAGCAGCCCCATGGAGAGGTCCACGTGGGGAGGACCCGAGGCCTCCTGCTAAACCCAGCACCAGCATGCCGTGCCTGTGAGCCAGGGAGCAGCCCCTCCGTGACCAGGCAAGCCCTCAGATGACCACAGCCCACCCACAGCTTTTTTTTTTTTTAAGACAGGGTCTTGCTCTGTCACCGAGGTTGGAGTGCAGTGGCACGATCACCGCAGCCTTGGACCTCCTGAGCTCAAACAATCCTCCTGCCTCAGCCTCCCAAGTAGCTGGGACCATGGTGTGCACAATGCCTGGCTCATTTCTGTTTATTTTTGTAGACACGGGGTCTCACTACGTTACCTAGGCTAATCTCAAACTTCTGGGCACAAGCAATCCTCCCACCTTGGCCTCCCAAAGGGCTGGGCTTACAGGCGTGAGCCACCGTGCCACAGCCTGAGCGAGGACTCATGAGTGATGGTGAGCCAGAGCCCCCCAGCTGAGCCACTCCCAGTCATGACCCACACCGTGAGGTAGTAAGCGCTGTGCTAAGCCACTAAATTCTTAAGGAGTCACCCAGAAAAAGACGTCGAATCTTTCTGAGATGTGGTCTCAGTGACTGTCATTCTCTTCTCCTGGCTCCCAGTTCGACTTCATTTCTACAGTCACAGTCCTGGTTAGAGCCTCTGGCACCATCTGCCCTGTGACTGTGCCCATTTGCCAGTCTCCCCACATCTCCTAGGTCTCCAGGTCTGTTTCTGGACCCACTGCCCTCAAAACCCTGCTGGTGTCCCAGCCACATTGAGGCAGGTCGCAGTCTCCCTGCAGCCTCTGAGGCCTCAGACAAGGCCATTCTGCCAGCCCCGGCCCACTCACACCTCGGGGCCCTGGAGTCCTCAGCTCATCCAGCTCTTCCCTGGAGCTCCGGCTCCACCTCAAGCTGCCCTCTCCACAAGGCCTCTTCTGACACCCCTTTTACAACTTGCCAAGCCCCCAATACCCCCGCTTGCTGACCAACCTTCCCACTCCCCTTTCCGGCCTTATTCTTCTCCACAGCACTTTTCAGCCTGGTGTTCTAGATGGGAGGCTCTAAGATCTGACGGTATACAGATTTAAGCTTCATTAACTTCAGAGAAAGTAATTAAGCTGGGCCGGTGGTTCATGCCTGGGAGCTTTGGAAGATCAAGGCAGGAGGATCACTTGAGCCCCGGAGGTCAAGACCAGCCTGGGCAACATACGGAGACCCTGTCTCTACAAAAAATTCTTAAAAATTAGCTGGGCATGGGGCCGGGCGTGGTGGCTCACACCTGAAATCCCAGCACTTTGGGAGGCTGAGGCGGGAGGATCACGAGGTCAAGAGATCGAGACCATCGTGGCTAACACGGTGAAACCCTGTCTCTACTAAAACTACAAAAAACTTAGCCGGGCGTGGCGGCGGGCGCCTGTAGTCCCAGCTACTCCAGAGGCTGAGGCAGGAAAATGGCGTGAACCCAGGAGGCGAAGCTTGCAGTGAGCCGAGATTGCGGCACTGCACTCCAGCCCGGGTGACAGAGCAAGACTGCGTCTCAAAAAAAAAAAAAAAATTAGCTGGGCATGGCGGCGCATGCCTGTAGTCCTAGCTACTCAGGATACTCACTGAGACAGGAAGATCGCTTGAGCCCAAGAGTTCAGGGCTGCAGTGAGCCATGATCACACCACACCGCACTCCAGCCTGGGCAACAAAGCAAGACCCTGTCTCTCCCCTCCCCCCACCAACTCTCTCTCTCTCTCTATATATATATACATGCACACACACACATATATATGTATAAATAACTTCAGAGAAACAAACGCTACAAACTCAAACACCTGCATAGGTAATAAGTAATTATTAATTTTCTCCTTTATCTTTTTAAAATTAAGTTTTCGGCCGGGCGTGGTGGCTCACGCCTGTAATCCCAGCACTTTGGGAAGCCGAGGAGGGCGGATCAAGAGGTCAGGAGATCGAGACCACGGTGAAACCTCGTCTCTACTAAAAATACAAAAAATTAGCCGGGCGTGGTGGCGGGCACCTGTAGTCCCAGCTACTCGGGAGGCTGAGGCGGGAGAATGGCGTGAACCCGGGAGGCGGAGCTTGCAGTGAGCCAAGATCGCGCCAGTGCACTCCAGCCTGGGCGACAGAGCGAGACTCCATCTCAAAAAAATAAAATTAAATTAAATAAATAAATAAAATTAAGTTTTCTACAATTAACATGTATCATTTCTTTTTTTTTTTTTTTTTTGAGACAGAGTCTCGCTTAGTCGCCCAGGCTGGAGTGCAGTGGCGCGATCTCGGCTCACTGCAAGCTCCGCCTCCTGGGTTCACGCCATTCTCCTGCCTCAGCCTCCCGAGTAGCTGGGACTACAGGCGCCCGCCGCCTCGCCCGGCTAATTTTTTGCATTTTTAGTAGAGACGGGGTTTCACAGTGTTAGCCAGGATGGTCTCGATCTCCTGACCTTGTGATCCGCCCGCCTCGGCCTCCCAAAGTGCTGGGATTACAGGCGAGAGCCACCGCGCCCGGCCAACATGTATCATTTCTAAAATAAGAAAAATTATTTTTAAAAGATCAGAGACAAGGAAGAAGGGTGTTGTTAAAGCAATAGTTGTAATATCACAAAACTGGAATCATGTTCTAGAATGAGATCAAGGTAATGGTTGCTTGACTGAATATACCAAAAATCACTGACTTGTACACTTTGAAAACGTGACCCTGATGGTAAGTGAATTTCACTTCAATAAAACTTATTAGCAACTAGAAGGACTTCCCTTGTGAGGTGATGAATAATTAATTTTTTATACTAGCTTTTTATGTCAATTTTTGGCAAGCAACTTGGAATTAGACACTATTGTTACACAAAAATCTTGCTAATTCCTATCTAATTGATGTTATCAAGGTTTCTCAACTTAAAAAACAGAACTAGCCCAGGTGCGGTGGCTCACACCTGTAATCCAAGCACTTTGGGAGGCCAAGGTGGGTGGATCACCTGAGGTCGGGAGTTCGAGACCAGCCTGACCATCATGGAGAAATCCCATCTCTATTAAAAATACAAAACTGGCCGGGCACGGTGGCTCAAGCCTGTAATCCCAGCACTTTGGGAGGCCGAGACGGGCGGATCACGAGGTCAGGAGATCGAGACCATCCTGGCTAACACAGTGAAACCCCGTCTCTACTAAAAATACAAAAACTTAGCCAGGCGAGGTGGCAGGCGCCTGTAGTCCCAGCTACTCGGGAGGCTGAGGCAGGAGAATGGCGTGAACCCGGGAGGCGGAGCTTGCAGTGAGCTGAGATCCGGCCACTGCACTCCAGCCTGGGTGACAGAGCGAGACTCCGTCTCAAAAAAAAAAACAACAACAAAAAAAAAAAACAAAAAAAAAACAAAATTACCCAGGCGTGGTGGTGTATGCCTGTAATCCCAGCTAATTGGGAGGCTGAGTCAGGAGGATCACTTGAACCTGGGAGGCAAATGTTGCGGTGAGCTGAGATTGCGCCATTGCACTCCAGCTTGGGCAACAAGAGTGATGCTCCATCTCAAAAAGGAAAAAAAAAGAAAAAAGATAAAGAAAAAGGCCGGGCACGGTGGCTCAGCCTGTAATCCCAGCACTCTGGGAGGTTAAGGTGGGTGGATCACGAGGTCAGGAGATCGAGACCATCTGGCCAACATGGTGAAACCCCGTCTCTACTAAAATACAAAAAATTAGACGGGCATGGTGATGCATGTTGTAGTCAGAAGGCTGAGGCAATGGAATCGCTTGAACCCAGGAGGCAGAGGTTGCAGTGAGCCGAAATCACACCACTGCATTCCAGCCTGGCAACAGAGCAAGATTCTGTCTCAAAAAAAAAAAAAAAAAGAAAGAAAGAACTAGAATTGAGGGTCTGAGCATGGTGGCTCACACCTGTAATCCCAGCACTTTGGGAGGCTGAGGCGGGTGGACCACTTGAGGTCAAGAGTTCTAGACCAGCCTGGCCAACATGGTAAAGCCCCATCTCTACTAAAAATACAAAAAAAAAAAAAAAAAAAAAAAAGCTTGGAGTGGTGGTACATGCCTCTAATCCCAACTACTCAGGAGGCTGAGACAGGAGAATTGCTTGAACCTGGGAGGCGGAGGTTGCAGCAAGCTGAGATTGTACCACCTCACTCCACTCCAGCCTGGGCAACAGAGCAAGACTCCATCTCAAAAAAAAGAAAAAGAAAAAACAAATAAAGAACTAGAATTGAAGCTGAAATCTGTATCATTTCAGCAATAGCTTATATCCAACGGTGAATGCATGAATTAATCAGAGAAAAAGGAACCCACCTACTCAAGAAACATGTTTCCAATGTTTTTTAGTATTTCTACTTGTTACTGATAAAAACTGTAATATTTGTTTGATCAGTTGGGTATTAGTAATGGCCATTCAAACCATAAAAAATTCCTCACAGCTTATGATGATCCACAATTTTTCAAAATTCTAGTTTCAATTGATGTGCATATTTTGGTTGCAGACACACAATATTATCAATACAAGATCTTTGCCAGGCGCGGTGGCTCACACCTGTAATCCCAGCACTGTGGGAGGCCGAGGCGGATGGATCACTTCAGGTCAGGAGATTGAGACCATCCTGGCTAACACGGTGAAACCCCCGTCTCTACTAAAAATACAAAAAATTAGCCGGGCATGGTGGCAGGTGCCTGTAGTCCCAGCTACTCGGGAGGCTGAGGCATGAGAATGGCATGAACCTGGGAGGCAGAGCTGGCAGTGAGCCGAGATCATGCCACTACACTCCAGCCTACGCAAAAGAGTGAGACTCTATCTCAAAAAAAAAAAAAAAAAAAAGATTTTCAAGCAATAAAAATTCAAGCAGGCTGGGCACAGTGGCTCACGCCTGTAATCCCAGCACTTTGGTAGGCCGAGGCGGGTGGATCACAAGGTCAGGAGATCGAGACCATCTTGGCTAACACAGTGAAACCCGTCTCTACTAAAAATACAAAAAATTAGCCAGGCATGATGGCACGCACCTGTGGTCCCAGGCACTTGGGAGGGGCTGAGGCAGAATTGCTTGAACCTGGGAAGTGGAGGTTGCAGTGAGGGAGACTCTGTCTCAAAAAAAAAAAAAAAAAAAAAAAAATTAAGCAAGGCCGGGCACAGGAGCTCACGCCTATAATCCTACCACTTTGGGAGACCAAGGTGGGAGGTTCAGTTGAGCCCAGGGGTTCGAGACCAGCCTGGGCAACATGGTAAAACCCCATCTCTACCAAAAATACAAAATTAGGCCAGGTGCAGTGGCTCATGCCTGTAATCCCAGCACTCTGGGATGCCAAGGCGGGCAGATCACTTGTGATCAGGAGTTCAAGATCAGCCTGGCCAACATGGTGAAATCCCATCTCTACTAAAAATACAAAAATTAGTCGGGCATGGTGGTGTGCGCCTGTAGTCCCAGCTACTTAGGTGGCTGAGGCACGAGAATCGCTGGAATTTGGGAGGCAGAGGCTGCAGTGAGCCGAGATTGTGCCACTACACTCTAGCCTGGGTGACAGAGTGGGACTCTGTCTCAAAACAAAACAAAACAAATTAGTTGGCATGGTGATGCGTATTTGCAGTCCGAGCTACTCGGAAGGCTGAGGAGGAAGGATCACTTGAGCCTCGGAGATCAAGGCTTCAGTGAACCCTGATCAAGCCACTGCACTACAGCCTAGGCAACAGAGCCAGACCCTATATTTAAAAAAAACAAAAAAAAATCAAGCATTAAAAATTAGAATCCACCAGGCGCAATACTCACACCTGTAATCCCAGCACTTTGAGAGGCCAGGGCGCGCAAATCACTTGAGGTCAGAGGTCAGGAGTTCACGACCAGCCTAGCCAACGTGGAAAGCTCTGTCTCTACTAAAAATACAAAAATTAGGGCCGGGCATGGTGGCTCACGCCTGTAATCCTAACACTTTGGGAGGCCAGGGCGGGTGGATCACAAGGTCAGGAGTTTAAGACCAGTCTGGCAACAAGGTGAAACCCCTATTTCTACTAAAAATGCAAAAAAAAAAAAAAAAAAAAAAAACTAGCTGGTGCACACCTGTAATCCCAACTACTCAGAAGGCTGAGGCAGGAGAATCGCTTGAACTCAGGAGACAAAGGTTGTGGTGAGCAGAGATCACACCACTGCACTCCAGCCTCGGCGACAGAAGACAACTGTCTCAGAAATAAATAAATAAATAAAAATACAAAAATCAGCTCAAGCCTGTAATCCCCACTACTCAGGAGGCTGAGACAGAAGAATCACTTGAACCCGGGAGGCAGAGGTTGCAGTGAGCTGAGATTGCGCCACTGCACTCCAGCCTGGGCGACAGAGCAAGACAGTCTTTAAAAAAAAAAAAAAAAAAAAAATTGGAACCCAGTCACATGCTCACAGATAAGGAAACGCTTGACAGTGCAGGGTTACAGGATGGACCCACCCCCCCAGCAGTTAGAAGCAGGATCCACCTGATCAACACGGGGCAGACAACAACCCACACCCGCAGGACACGAGACCAACTGGGAAGAACGGGAAACACCTCACAGAGAATCCCGGCCGCCCGCGGCGGCTCACGCCTATAATCCCAGCACTTTGGGAGGCCAAGGCAGGCAAGATGGCTCGAAGCCAGGAGTTCCAGACCAGCCTGGGCGACGTGGTAAGACCCACGTCTCTACAAAAAACGGCCAGGTGTGATGGCTCACACCTGTAATCCCAGCACTTTGGGAGGCCGAGGCAGGTGGATCACCTGAGGTTGGAAGTTTGAGACCAGCCTGACCAACATGGAGAAACCCCGTCTCTAATAACAATACAAAATTAGCCAGGCGTGGTGGCGCATGCTTGTAATCCCAGCTACTTGGCAGGCTGAGGGAGAGGAATCGCTTGAACCTGGGAGGTGGAGGTTGTGGTGAGCTGAGATTGTGCCACTGTACTCCAGCCTGGGGCAACAAGAGGAAAAAACCGTCTCCAAAAAAAAAAAAAAAAAAAGTAGCCAGGCACAGTGGTGTGTGCCTGTAGTTCCAGCCACTCAAGAGGCTGAGGCAGGAGGACCATGTGAGCCCAGGAATTTGAGGTCGCAGTGAGCTATGATTGGGCCACTGCACTCCAGCCCAAGCAACAGAGTGACTCTGTCTCAAAGAAAAAAAAAAAAGGAAAGAAAGAAAAAGAATGCTGTGGCTCACACATGGGTATCCACACGTGGAGAACAAACACAGGAAGGAAACTCTAGGTCCCTGACGGGGCAGGAAGAAGGGACAGGCCTGGGGAAGTGTTAGAGTGGTGCACCCGCGTACACGTGGTGTGTGCATGCATGTGCTGTGTACATTTGTGCACAAGCTCAGGACCAAGAGGAGCAGGCAGAGCTGCCGAGGGGGTGGAGGAGAAAGAAAAGGAGACTGTGAGTGAGAAGTGGGAAGGCAGCTGTGGAGGTGAAAGAACGCAGGTGGGACAGCACCCACCGGGCTCTCCCTCCACACTGGCTGAGGTCAGCACCTTCACTCCCTTTCCTGCTGGCCGCAAGGAGAGAGGGGCAGACAAAGCCCCCACTTTCCATGCGGGAAACGAAGCTCAGCAAAGGCCCCCAAGCTCATCAGCGGTGGAGGTGGGGCGCACATCCCGACTTCAGAGGCCACTTGTGTCTCAGCCTCCGTGCTGGGCACCTCCCCTCCTGCAGCCGGGGGAACACGGGGACAGGAGTCAGTGGTGTCACCGCCAGTGACAATGGGCCCTGTTCACACACAAAAAGCCACACGCAAGGGGCTTCCCCAGTAGAATGGCTGAAAATCCTCCCATGGGCTCACAGGGCCCGACAGACGCCACAGGGTCCCAAGGTTGTCCTGGAAATCCCAGCTACGTGGAACCAACACACTCAAGGACCCAGGGCCTCAGAGCAGTCCTCAAACACGGCTAAAACAAAGGCATCCTTCTCCCCTGGTTTACTGTCACCCCCAGGGGGACTGGAACCCAGCAGTTCACTGTCTCCCTGCCCAAGGGATTCGGACTCTGGGTGGCTTGCAGGTGTCCAGGCGACCTGGACAGGGAGGGAACAGCTACAGAAATGAAAACTGCACAATCCCTTCCTTGGGAGGCCTCTAGGCGTTTCCCGCACAGCTTCGATCCCCTCCACACATGCCTCAAGGCAGGATAATACGTATGTTTGTCATCCTTTACGGCTGAGAAAAACCAAAACCACAAGGCCATAGGTCAGAGGCTGTCTCGGGGATGGCCGGGGTAGGGGGACAGCCCTGTCCCTTCCATACAGGCCACAGAGTCAGCCAGGAAGCCTTCTGGGGCCCCCTTTTGTCTCTTGCACCTTGTCAATATCTGGTGGTACACAGTGTGCAATGAACGCCACCAGACATCCGCGAGAGGAAAACAGAAACGTTACAAATCACTGACACGAGCCAACCTTGGAAGGGCGGGAGGCCCGGGACGCGGCAAGTCCTCTCAAGAACGCGGGTGAAAGGCGAAGCACAGGCCATCTGAGAGCACAGACGGATTCAACGGATTCAGCAGAGGAGCCGCAGCAAATCACCGCCCGAGCCGCAGCAAACCACAGCCCGAGCCGCAGCAAACCACAGCCCGAGCAGCCGCAGCAAACCACCGCCCGAGCCGCAGCAAACCACCGCCCGAGCCGCAGCAAACCACGGCCGGAACCGCAGTGTGGAGGGCGGATGAGTGAAGTGCAGCCTTGCTGTTATGCCTGAAAGCACCTGCCCCGCCTGCCTGTGGCTGAACTCAGCGCTCACAGTTTTCAGGGAGAAGTCTGACCCATGTTTATCAGACCAGAGTTCAGGGCCCACGGGGTCAGAGGTTCCTGGCCTGGACCCTTGAAAAGCATTTGCCTCCCTGGGACCCCTGAGAGAAACACGCTGGGCTCAGATCTTGGCAGAAAGGCCTTTCCTCAACTCCCCCAACACGGGGACCACGTGTGGATCCACAGGCAGACGTTCCTCGTCCTCCCCGTTCTAGGGGGGCAGAGGCTGTGCATCTGGGGACAAGATGCCCAAGTCCTAAGGAGGCCTGGGAGACAACTCTCCTGCCTGTTCCACCCTAGGCAGCCCAGGCTTCCTCCTCACCTTCCAGATGCCCCCAGCCCAATGACAGCCAATGAAGATTGCCGCACCCTGACCTAAAGGCCACGCCAAGCTCCCGGCTCTGCAGACCAGCAATTCCACTTTCCCTGCCTGGGCTATTCCCTCCTTGGGAAGCCGCGGTGAGGCCAGCCTGGACCACCCTGCAGGCCAACTGCCAGCTCGCGGTCAATGCTCCTGCCACCATTCTCCTCATAATGTCACCACTGCCCCATTATCTCGTGTACCCGTTGGTTCCCTCTGTCCTCCCCTGCCCAAAAGCAGGCATCATCTACAACTGTCCACCACCCCGCATCCTCGCGACCTCCACCCTCCATGCCGTAAGAGCTGGATGAATACTCACCTAATGAATGAAAGCAGATGCTGTTGTTACTGGTGTTTGACAGGGAAACTGAGGCCCAGTGAGGCTAAGTGACCTGCTCAGGCCACACAACCAGTGAGACATGTCCTCACTGGGACCCCCGGGCCGACTCCAGAGCCTGCATTCTCAGTCATACGAAGTAAGCTAGGACGTGAATGAAGACACCCAGCATGCCTGCCTCCTAAGAAACACAGCGGCCCAGGGGCCCGGGACACCAGGGTTGGACTTCACTGGGCTGCCTCAGCCATCGTTCCCACCCGAGGAACGGGCAGTGGGAAGGCAACGAGGTGTCTGCAGGGGCCCCGAACAGCTCACTGCTCCCACCTGCTGAAAATTGTTCTCACGTTCTAACAGGACAGGTGTTCCTGGTTACCAGTCTCACAAAATCAGCTGCTGCATTGCCAATAAACCCCAGGTGGGTCAGACCTGCATAAGATCATGTCCCAGGATGCCCCCACCAGGTGGGAGGCAAGAGGGGGTGGCAGCCCCACAGCCTTCGAGTGCTCTGGGGGTCACACCCCACTGTATCACCCATGCATATTGATCCCCTGGGCCTCCCATGCTTCCCTGCCTACTACCAATCCCCCACCCCAGCTGGGGAAGTTAACACGGGCTGGGATCTTGATTTTTTTTTTTGAGATGGAGTCTCCTTGATTTATTTTTTTTGAGATAGAGTCTCACTCTGTCACCCAGGCTGGAGTGCAGTGGAGTGATCACGGCTCACTGCAACATCTGCCTCCCAGGTTCAAGTGATTCTCCTGCCTCAGCCTTCCAAGTAGCTGTGATTACAGGCACCCACCACCACACCCAGCAATTTTCTGTATTTTTAGTACAGCCAGGGTTTTACCATGTTGGCCAGGCTGGTCTCAAACTCCTGACCTCATGATCCACCAGCCTCGGCCTCCCAAAGTGCTGGGATTACAGGCATGAGCCATCGCGCCTGACCTTGATTTCTTTATCTGCAAACTTGAGATGAGAGGGCCACCCTAAACTCAGGACGTCCTGAGGATTAAAAAAGGTCAATTTACACAAAGGAGCCTCCGGCAGGTGTGACCACACTGACTAGGTGTCCCTTTCGGACCTCCCATAGGTAAACGTGAGGGCTCGGCTCCCAGTGCAGAACACAAAGCTGAGAACAACTATGACTACGCAAAGACGCTGGGGCACCGAGGAGGCACAAGCTGTAGCCACCCTTTTTGTTGGGGGTGTGTCCTCCCTAGCCAACACATCCCTTTTCTGGAAACAGCCTCCACCACCCTCAGGGCGGCCCCCACCCCCTAGACAGGACTGGTTGGCCCTAAGGTGGACACCGAGACGCTGGGCCATCCAAATTCTCCCTGCTGTGGAACGGGACGAGGGATGGTGGCAGCACTTGGCCCTTGACCAGCCTGGTGGGCGGCGAGGGTCAGAGCAGCTGGGTCGCTCTGCAGGACAGCAGGATGGCGCTGAGGCCGGGGCCGAACAGGGGCTCTGGGTTCCCACAGCTTCCACTTCTCCGTTTCCCCGGAGGTTACTGGGACTTCCCTCGGAGCCTTCAATACACTCCATTTCTTGCCTAGGCTAGCTTCCATAAATGGCACTGAGACGGCCAATTTCCAAAGAATTAAAACCATAATAAAAAGCACTTAGGAAAGAGCTCCTATAAACCAGTAAGAAAAAACGATAACTCAATTTTTAAAATTTTTTATTTTTTGAGACAGAGTCTCCCTCTGTCGCTCAGGCTGGAGTGCAATGACGCAATCTTGGCTCACTGCAACCTCCATCTCTCAGGTTCAAGGGATTCTCCTGTCTCAGCCACCCCAGGAGCTAGGATTACACGTGCCCAACACCACACCCAGCTAATGTTTGTATTTTCAGTAGAGACGGGGTTTCACCGTGTTGGCCGGGCTGGTCTCTAAGTGATCCGCCCGCCTCAGCCTCCCAAAGTGCTGGAATTACAGGTGTGAGCCACTGAGCCTGGCCCACTCAATTGTTTTAATGTGTAGAAGGCTTCGCCAGGCACGTCAACAGCAGGATGAGAAACAGATGGCCAATTCTCATACAGAAAGGCGCTCAACCTCACTGGTCTTCAGGGAAAAGTACAAAGAAATCCAAGGTGAAACTGAAAAAAAAATTTTAAATAGCACACACCCCTCACCCTACCTAGTGCCAGTATGAATGCAGAGCGACCAACACCCTTGTTCTTGCCTGCAGGAATGCAAATTCGTTAACTCAGAAAAGTTTAAAATCTACGAAGGCTGAATGCACCCCAGTGTCCCCACAAGTCCACCTCCGGGCATAAAAATGCACCCAAAGAGATGAGACTCAAGGGCTGACCACCGCCAGACACGATGATGTCCCCAGCTCCCTCGGAGCCCGTCCACGGGCAGCACCGGGACGCTGGAGGGTCCCACGGCAGACGCCAGATCACTCACAGCTCACAGACCCCGCCAGGCCATTGTATCCCACTTCATCCTGAGGTGGAGCAAGAAGAGCGACTCCTTCCAGTGATTTCAAGTTCAAACCCAAGCAGAACTCGCCCAGGGAGGAAGTCGGGGGGGGGGGTGGTTCCCAGGGAAGAAGGGAGAGGCTGATTGCTCAGAAGGGGACAGCAGGGGGTCTCTGGGGGCTGGCACTGCTCTATTTTTCTCAACGTGTTCACTTTGTGATCATTTATCAAACTGCATGTTAATGAGCTGCACGTTTCCTAAATGTATGGTAGCCTCGGCCAGGCCGAGTGGCTCCTGCCTGTAATCCCAGCACTTTCGGAGGCTGAGGCATGTGGATCACCTGAGGTCAAGAGTTCAAGACCAGGGCCCAGGGAGGCCAAGGCGGGCAGATCACGAGGTCAGGAGATCGAGACCATCCTGGCTAACACAGTGAAACCATGTCTCTACCAAAAATACAAAAAAAAATTAGCCAGGTTTGGTGGCGGGCGCCTGTAGTCCCAGCTACTCGGGAGTTTGAGGCAGAAGAATGGTGTGAACCCAGGAGGCAGAGCTTGCAGTGAGCCAAGATCGCGCCACTGCACTCCAGCCTGGGGGACAGAGCGAGATTCTGTCTCAAAAAAAAAGAGAAGCATTCAAGACCAGCCTGACCAACGTGGTGAAACCATCTCTACTAAAAAAAAATATTATATACAAAAGTTAGCTGGGGCCGGGTGCAGTGGCTCTCATCTGTAATCCCAGCACTTTGGGAGGCTGAGGTGGGTGGATCATGAGGTCAGGAGTTTGAGACCAGCCTGGCCAACATGGTGAAACCATGTCTCTACTAAAAAATCAAAAAATTAGCCGGGCATGGTGGCTCACACCTGTAATCCCAGCTACTCAGGAGGCTGAGGTAGAAGAATCGCTGGAACTCGGGCAGAGGCTGCAGTGAGCTGAGATCGCACCACTACACTCCAACCTGCGTGACACAGCGAGACTCTGTCTCAAAACAACAACAACAACAACAACAAAATGCTAGAAAAAAATAGGAGAAAACCTCTGTGACCTTGACCCAGGCAAATATTTTTTTTCTTTTTTTTTTTTTTTTTTTTTTGAGATGGAGTCTCACTCTGTCACCCAGGCTGGAGTGCAGTGGTGCAATCTCAGCTCACTGCAACCTCTGCCTCCCAGGTTCCAGCGATTCTCCTGCCTCGGCCTCCCAAGTAGCTGGGACTACAGGCACATGCTGCCACACCTGACTAATTTTTTGTACTTTAGGAGCAACGGGGTTTCACCATGTTGCCCAGGATGATCTCGAACTCCTAAGCTCTGGCAATCCACCCACCTCAGTCTCCCAAAGTGCTAGGATTATAGGCGTGAGCCACTGCACCCGGACTTTTTTTTTTTTTTTTTTTTGAGATGGTGTCTCACTCTGTTTGCCCAGGCTGGAGTGTAGTGGTGCGATCTTGGCTCACTGCAACTCAACTCCACCTCCCAGGTTCAAGCAATTCTCCTGCCTCAGCCTCCTGAGTAGCTGGGATTACAGACATGTGCCATCACGTCCAGCTAATTTTTGTATTTTTAGTAGAGATGAGGTTTCACCTTATTGGCCAGGCTGGTCTCGATCTCTTCACCTCGTGATCCGCCCACCTTGGCCTCCCAAAGTGCTGGGATTATAGGCATGAGCCACCGCGCATGGCCCCAAGATTTCTTAAACATAACTCCAAAAGCAGTATCCACTTAAAAAGCAACAAATGAGACTTTGTCAAAATTCAAAACTTTTGCTCTTCAAAAG
Organism: Macaca mulatta; assembly: GCF_049350105.2. Lineage (NCBI taxonomy): Eukaryota > Metazoa > Chordata > Mammalia > Primates > Cercopithecidae > Macaca > Macaca mulatta. The sequence goes on along the minus strand of NC_133425.1, from coordinate 5,891,077 downwards.
AAACACCATTAAGAAAATTAAAAGACAAGCCAGACTGGGAGAATATATTTGCAAATCACATGGCTGATACAGGAATCTTATCCAGAACACATAAAGAACTCTTTGTCACAACTCCATACGATAAACAATCCAGTTTTTAAAAATTGGACAAAAACTCAAATAGACACTTTTCACACACACACACAGATACGAACAGAAAGCAAGCCGGGCGCAGTGGCTCACCCCTGTAATCCCAGGACTTTGGAGGCCAAGCTGGGCGGATCACCTGAGGTCAGGAGTTCAAGACCATCCTTGCCAACATGGTGAAACCCCGTGTCTACTAAAAATACAAAAATTAGCCTGGTGTAGTGGCAAGTGCCTGTAATCCCAGCTACTCGGGAGGCTGAGGCAGGAGAATCACCTGAAACCAGGAGGCAGAGGTTGTAGTGAGCCGAGATCACACCACAGAACTCCAGGGCAACAGAGCAAGACTCTGTCTCAAAAAAAACAGAAAAGGCTGGGCAAGGTGGCTCACGCCTGTAATCCCAGCACTTTGGGAGGCTGAGGCAGGCAGATCACCTGAGGTCAGGAGTTCGAGACCAGACTGGCCAATATGGTAAAACCCCATCTGTACTAAAAATTTAAAAATTAGCCAGGTGTGGTGGCATGCACCTGTAATCCCAGTTACTCGGGAGGCTGAAACAGGAGAATCACTTGAACCCAGGAGGCGGAGGTTGCACTGAGCCAAGATCATGCCATTGCATTCCATCCTGGATGACAGAGCAAGACTCCATCTCAAAGAAAACAGAAAGCAGATCACTGATGAGCTGAGGGTGGGGGTTGGGGTAGGGACTTTGCAAACAGATGGAAGGAAACTTTTACAAGGAAAATGTCTGTAACTGTGGTGATGACTGCACAATTCTTTTGTTTGTTTGTTTTTTTGAGACGGAGTCTCACTCTGTTGCTCAGGCTGGAGTGCAGTGGAGCAATCTTGGCTCACTGCAACCTCTGCCTCCCAGCTTCAAGCAATTTGTCCTGCCTCAGCCTCCCGAGTAGCTGGGACTACAGGCGCATGCCATCATGCCCGGCTAACTTTCTGTATTTTTAGTAGAGACAGGGTTTCACCATGTTAACCAGGATGGTCTCGATCTCCTGACCTTGTGATCCTCCTGCCTTGGCCTCCCAAAGTGTTGGGATTACAGGCATGAGCCACCGCGCCCAGCCAGATGACTGCACAATTCTATAATTTAACTAAAAGTCATCAAATCATGTTTACAATGGATGAGTTGTGTGGTACATCAACTACGCCTCAATAAAGCTATGAAAGAGTAAAACAGATACAGTGAAAACAAAGCAAATATTAAATTCAAGCTGAGCACTGCTGCGGAACATATTGAAAGTTCCATTAAGAAAACTGGACAGTGGGCCGGGCGCGGTGGCTCATGCCTGTAATCCCAGCACTTTGGGAGGCCGAGGCGGGCGGATCACAAGGTCAGGAGATCGAGACCACGGTGAAACCCCGTCTCTACTAAAAATACAAAAAATTAGCCGGGCGCGGTTGTGGGCGCCTGTAGTCCCAGCTACTCGGGAGGCTGAGGCAGGAGAATGGCGTGAACCCGGGAGGCGGAGCTTGCAGTGAGCCGAGATCGCGCCACTGCACTCCAGCCTGGGCTAGGCGACAGAGCGAGACTCCGTCTCAAAAAAAAAAAAAAACTGGACAGTGTTAAGTGTTAAAAACACATATATTACCACCCAGTGACTCTTTTTCCTTGACATAATCAACAAAATTGACAGATGTGAAAAGAAAACTTTCTCATGGGGTGATCGAATGGTCCATGGGGGCAACCCCTGAAATCATCTCAAACGTCTCCACCGTCCCCAGTCTGCCCTTGGGGAAACACACCAAAATTCTGCTGAAGCCCGGTCTGCCTCCCATCCATGACCTTACGGAGTTCTCCTTATGGAGAGAGGAGACGAGGGGAGTCTAGGAAACCAGTGGGGCACGAAGGCAAGGACCGGAAGAGATGAACAAAGAGAAGCACAAGCATCTGCAAGGTCCCAGGGAAGGACGGAGAAGAGAAAGGGAAAAACGTAGTTGGAGAGGACCTGTGGACTGGACGGGCCCAGAACACTGCTGGCACTGGCAACATGACCCAGGCAGCTATTGGGTTTCACCTGTGTGCCAGTGCCAACCAATTAATAGTGGCTGACTCAGGTGTTCCGTGATGGATGCTCAGGGGGAGGGAGGGCCATGAGTGATTAGCAATGACATTTCAGCCACAGTGGGATCCCGAAGTGGGCTGTAAATGCCATGTATGTTATTTTGTCCAGTCCAAGTGAAGGGACATCAAGTGAGCTCAGGTCCCAGGTGACAGGAAGTGCCACTCAACTTTTTGATATCTGTGTCATGACACTGTTTACTATTAGGGTCATTGGCCAGTCACTTAGCTTCCTTTATGAGCAATTGTAGCAGCTACCATTTGGGGACTTCTGAGCCAAGTGTGGTTCTGAGACCTGTAAAAGCATCAGCCCGTTTTACAGATGAGGAAACTGGGATCCAGGGAGTTAAGCAACCTCGACCAAGCTCACTCAGCCAGAGACAGGCTGGAAGAACATCAGAGATGAAAGAGGACAACAGCAAACTGCTCCATCTGATGTGGGGCCATCAGCCCTCGGAAACTCCAGGGCTGAAGCACCCAAAGGCCAGGCTGCCCTGCTGCTAGGCCTGGGAAACATGTGTGTACTCCCCAGCAGCCAGGCAACAGTGCGTTCTGCCTAGCTCTGAGTCCATCCCCTTCAGAGTGCCCCCAAACTGTGCTGGTTCCCCTCACTTCATCGCGGTGGCCCCAGGCCCTCACCTAGTCACACCTTACAAAACCTGGGCAGAGCAGTTTTTCAAATCTGAGTGGACGTCAAACTCACGTGAGGAATGGGTTGAAAATGTAGGTTCCCAGGCCCCAGGTGGTCCAAGGCAGGGCCTGGCATGTCTAACAGTCCTCCCCACTTGTGGACCTGGCCCACACTCAGAGAAATCTGGCCTGTGGGTGTCCAGAGACACCCAGGAGACTGAGACATCAGATCACATGAGACGCCAGGATCTGAGGACCCAATCTGGGTGTCCCAATGATGCCCAAGTTCTCTCTCCTCTTCCTTCTCTCCTTTCCACCACAAATGACCCCACGAGGAGATGGAAGGTGAGAATCGGAGCTAGATGCTCCCAGTAAACCCATGCTCATCAATAGAGGCAGGAAGAGAGCGGGAACAAGCTCCCAGGGAGCCCCACACCTGGTCCTGGTCCCAACTGGTTCCAGCTGAGTCCTTGGCAGCCACTTCCTCCTTGACGGTTTTGGTCCCTCAGCCATAACACAGAGACCTGAGTATCGGTGGGTCCTCTCCAATCACTCTCCTGTCCTGTCAGCAAGGACCCTAGCCCCTCCCGATCAATTACAATCATCTCCTTGGGCCCAGCCCCACTCCTCCAACCCACACACCAAGAGCCTCCGTCTTGATGGGAGGGAAAGTGCCCAACCACAGGCTTGGCCTTCACACCAAGCCACCAAAGAAAGAGAAAGCCGGCCGCCGCGGTGAGGTCAATCTGATGACAATGAGCGCTTTCTAGGCAGGAGAGATGCGCCGGGACCCGCGCTCAGCACCCCGCCCCGCCCTCAGGCTTTCCCCCAGGAACTCCCCCGTGTTACGAGGACGGAGCTGAGGCGCCCGGGGCAAAGCGACTGCCCCAAGGTCACCCAAGCCGGGCAGTGGCAGCGCCGGGTACGGCTCGGGCAGGTTCCTCCGGGGCCCCCAGACACGCCTAGGGGTCGGGGCCGCGGGGCCGCGCAAAGGCTCCGGGTAGGAACGAGGCCCAGAGGGCGCGGAGCAGGGCGCCCTGCCCCCAGTCCCCGCCCCCGCGCCCGCCGGGCCAGCGTTCCAGCCCGCGCCTTGCCGTACGCGCCGGGGGCCGGGCGCTCACCGGACTTCGGAGGGTAGCGATAGGCCGAGTTCGCCTGGATGTCGATGTCCTCCACCCCCGCGATGCGGCGGCTGAGAATGGAGCCCATGGTGAGCGGCGCTGCCGGGCAGGGGCCAGGGCCGAAACGGAAGCGGCGGCGGCGGCGGCGGCGGCTGCAGGGTCCTCACACGGACATGGCCCGGACCAGGCCGCACGGACGCTAGTCCACGGCCGCGGAGGCGCCTCGAGCCCCCACCCCCGGCTTGGCCCGTGGCCCGACGCCACGGCGGCCCTCCGCCTCCCGGGCCCGGGGCACGTCGGGAAATGGAGTCCTCTCGCCCCGAAGGCGCCGGGAAGCGGCGCGGGAAGCCCGTCTGGAAACTATCTTTCCCAGGATGCTCCGTTCCCAGGCTCTCTGACGTGTTGACAAGCACTCGGGGACAAACCAAATGGACCTAAAATCAAAGGGAAGGAACCACCAAGCACACCGCAAATGGTCCTTCCTTCTGCGTTCCAAGAGCTGCACTAACATATTAACTCTTTGGTCATTTCATCATCTGTTCGCTTACAGACTCCCCTGCGGCCCCAGCGCCTTCCACTTGCCTCCTCTGAAATTGCTCCCTGAGTCGCTGTGGTTCTCCCCACTCCCCCGGGTTTGTCTCCCGCCCCGACCGGCAGAGGGCGCAGCTGCACCTGCCACCCGGAGCCCACCTGCAGGGTGTGCACCGAAGAAGTGAAGCACCCGCTTTGGCCTTGGCCAAAATTTGAGGACTACCATTTGGGGACTTCTGAGCCAGGTGTGGTTCTGAGGGCTGTATAGGCATCAGCCCGTTTTACAGCTGAGGAAACTGGAATCCAGGGGGTTAAGCAACTTCCGGCCCCCTGACAAGAGGAAGGCCGAGGCCAGGTGCAGTGGCTCACCTGTAATCGCAACACTTTGGCCCCACGTCCAGAACAATTAGTTTAAAGACATAATTTTACAGTCTCCACGGTAGGCAGTAGACTCTCCCACACTTTACACACAGGGAAACTGAGGCACAGAGGAGAGAGAGCCGCATGAAATGCGCTGGGGGCAAGATTGCAAGAATCGCGTTAGAATGAAAACCTCCCAGTGTGCACGGTGTTCCTTGGCTTTTGACTCACACACAGCTCTGGAAACAGATCGCTTTTTACCACTTCTTAGTTGAGGAACTGGGATTCTGAGAAGAGTGATTTCCCAAGTCAAGCCTGTTGTACCAAGAAAGCAGCTAGGGAGGGCAGGGCAGACTGAGTCTCATATGGTCAATTCACCACAGTCCACATGGAAATGCTTCTTATACCCTTCCAGGGGCCAGAGTCCAGGATCCAGTCTTCCTTTTTTTTTTTTTTTTTTTATTCTGTTGCGCAGTCTAGAGAAAAGTGGCACTATCTCAGCTCATTACAGCCTCTGCCTCCTGTGTTCAAGCGATTCTCGTGCCTCAGCCTCCCCACTAGCTGGGATTACATGCATGCACCATCACACCCAGCCAATTTTGTATTTTTAGTAGAGATGGGGTTTCACCATGTTAGCCAGGCTGGTCTTGAACTCAAGTGATCCACCTGCCTTAGCTTCTCAAAGTGTTGGGATTACAGGTGAGCCACTGCGCCTGTCCTCAGCCTTCCTCTTGTCAGGGGAACTTGGGAAGCCAAACGACTATGGCAGCCAAGAGGCTTGTGTGATTATGAGGTGGGTCCAGGTCTTGGAGGAGCCTGATAAAATCTCCCTGGCCCACAACCAAAGGCCACACTTACTGAGCATTTATTATGTGCCAGGCATCATGCTGAGGACTCTGCGCATATTCTCTCATCGAATTCTTTGATGTTGGCCAGGCGCAGTGGCTCACGCCTGCAATCCTAACACTTTGGGAGGCCGAGGCAGGCAGATAGCCTGCACCCAGGAGATCCAGAACAGACTGGGCAACATGTCATGACCCTGTCTCTACCAAAAATGTAAAAATTAACCAGATGTGATGGCATGCCCCAGTAGTCACAGCTACTCTGGAGGTGGAGGCAGGAGCATAGTTTGAGCCTGGGAGGTCGAGGCTGCAGTGAGCCACGATCATGCCACTGCACTCCAGCCTGGGTGACAGAGTGAGACCCTATCTCTAAAAAGGATAAAAATGAAAAAAAATTAAAAATTAAAAAACAGGCCAGGCACTGTGGCTCACACCTGTAATCCCAGCACTTTGGGAGGCCAAGGCAGGTGTACCACTTGAGGTCAGGGTTCAAGACCAGCCTGGCAAATATGGTGAAACCCTGTCTCTACCAAAAATACAAAAATTTAGCTGAGCGTGGTGGTGTGCGCCTATAATCCCAGCTACTCAGCTGAGGCAGGATAATCACTTGAACCTGGGAGGTGGAGGTTACGGTGAGCCAAGATTGCGCCACTGCACTCCAGTGTGGGTGACAGAGCGATGTTCTGTCTCCAAAAATAATAATAATTAAAAATAATTATCTGGCCGGGCATAATGGTTCACGCCTGGAATCCCAGCACTTTGGGAGGCCGAGGTGGGCAAATCACCCAAGGTCAAGAGTTCAAGACCAGCCTGGCCAACATGGCAAAATCCCGTCACTACTGAAAACATAAAAATTAGCCAGGTGTGGTGGCACATGCCTGTAATCCCAGCTACTCAGGAGGCTGACACGGGAGAATTGCTTGAACCTGGGAGGTGGAGGTGGCAGTGAGCTGAAATCGTGCCACTGCACTCCAGCCTGGGTGACAGAGCAAGATTGTCTCAAAAAAAAAAAAATTATCTGATGTAGATTCTATTTCCATTCCCAATTTACAAAACAGGAAAGTGAGGCTCAGAAAAATGAAGTACCCTAATGGGGTTGCACAGTAGGTGGGTGGCACAGCTGGAATTGAGCCAGGCTACTGCTCTTACCTGGGCACGTCCCTGTTTCCACAGAGGCATGCTCCAGAGTGCCAGATTGCCAGGCTCTTGCCCCCAGATGGATGGGCCTGAAGAGCCCCACCCACTGTGATCTCTCTTCATTTTATATTTCTTTCCATTGAATTGCAGAACTCACGTACATGTATGTGCGTTTCTGTACCAATGCTGCCTTCGACTGCCCTCCCCGTTTGTGGGGAGGAAGGGAGAGTCCCGAGGATCGCTGTTCCCATGAAAAACAACACTAACACACATCCTCCCTATGGAGCCTGGGTCAGAGCAGTTGTTTCCAGCAGCGGGATGTTTCATTAACTCTTCTCAACAGAGAAGAGTTACCCACACCCAGCTGGAAGACAGGCCCTTCCTGATTTGGTCCAAGTTCCATTATCAACATCTGAGTGGATTCATTTCTTTATGTTTGGAGACAGAATCTCACTCTATCACCCAGGCTGGAGTGCAGTGGCATGATTATGTGGGATCTCGGCTCGCTTTAACCTCTGCCTCCCGGGTTCAAGCGGTTCTCCTTCCTCAGCCTCCCGAGTAGCTGGGATTACAGGCGCCCACGACTATGCCCAGATAATTTTTGTATTTTTAGTAGAGACGGGGTTTTACCATGTTGGCCAGGCTGGTCTTTAACTCCTGACCTCAGGCAGTCCCCTCACCTTGGCCTCCCAAAGTGCTGGGATTACAGGCGTGGGCCATCGTGCCCAGCCAATTCACTGATTTATTCAACAAATATTTATCCTGCAGCTACTATGTGACAGGTGATGAACCAGGCAACAGGCATCAAATGGTAGGACAAGCTAGACATGGAGGCTGCAGGCAGGTGAGGAAATAGACACTATCAAGGTTAACAAGTATGTAAATCCAAAATGTGGTGGGTGCTCTGCAAGAAAACATTGAGATGCAATTGATACTATTGGCAGGGGAGTCAGGGGTTTTTTTGAGGAGGTGACAGCAAAGCCAGGATTTGATTTGTTGTTTGTTGTTGTTGTTGTTTGAGATGCAGTCTCACTCTTGCCCAAGCTGGAGTGCAGTGGCGTGATCTCAGCTCACTGCAACCTCTGCCCCCGGGTTCAAGCGATTCTCCTGCCTCAGCCTCCGGAGTAGCTGGGACTACAGGTACGTGCCAGCACATCCAGCTAATTTTTGTATTTTCAGTAGAGACGGGGTTTCACCATGTTGGCCAGGCTGGTCTTGAACTCCTGACCTCAGGTGATCCACCTGCCTCGGCCTCCCAAAGTGCTAGGATTATAGGTGTGAGCCACCACGCCCAGTCGCTAAGCCAGGACTTGAAATTAATAGCCAGCCAGGCAAAGTGTGAGGGGTAGGCTGCTGCAGATTCTAGGTAGGGGTAATGGCATATACAAAACCTCTCCAGTGGGAAAGAACTGAGTACGGCACAGGGCTGGAATCAAGTGACAGGGAGATGACAGAATCCAAGGTCAGGAGCAAGGCAAGGGCCAGATCATTGCCCCTCATTCAGCCAGCACTGGGCTCTCTGAAACATAAAGACAGGGCCAGGCGCGGTGTCTCACGCCTGTAATCTCAGCATTTTAGGAGGCCAAGGCAGGCGGATCTCTTGAGCCTAGGAGTTCGAGGCCAGCCTGGGCACCATGGCAAAACCCTGTCTCCACAAAAAATATAAACAATAACCAGGCATGGTGGTGCACATCTGTAGTCCCAGCTGCTTGGGAGGCTGAGGTGGGGAGGATCGTTTGAGCCTGGGAGGTCGAGGCTGTAGTGAGCCATGATTGTGCCAGTGCACTCCAGCCTGGGTGACAGAGTGAGACCCTGTCTCAAAAAATAAAAATAATTACAAAAAAAAAACCATAAAGACAGACCCCGGAGACAACTGGTGGCTTCCTGGTCTGAGTGCCTGAGTTTCAAGTCTACACTTCTCAAGCCCCTGAGTGGGCAGGATCCTGGCATATTCTAGTGCTCGCAGAGCCAGGCACCCGGTAGGTGTCTGATAAGCACATCTGTGGAATAAATCAAAGAATGGGGTGAAGAGGAGGCGGCCAGGGCGCTGCACCCCCCATGGACTGGTCATGTTAAGTCTGGCAAAGCCTTGAACCTCTTGGGCCCTCAGGTGAGATAAGGGCACTGCTGGAAATGCCTTCTCTCCTTCCTACTAGGTGCTGGCCCCAGCTGTCAGGCTCCAGCCCAGCCTGCTACGGAATCCAAAGTTCACTCTCCAACCAGGCTAATCCTGGCTGAAAACAAGGTTGTTTTTTAATTCCCTGTCGCCCCTGGGAAAACAAGCTGGCTTAGGGGATCGGGATGAGGGGGTTAAATGGAGATCAGTAGGGTGACCTTTGACTCTGCCAGTCCCACCTGCCCAACTCTTGCCAGCCTGCTGGCCTGAGAGAGCTCCTGGGCTGGGCAAGCCTAGGCAGGCAGCTGAGTGGTACCTGGACGATGGTGGAAGGAGGGGCGAAAGCACTTCCTGCCTCCCTATGCAAGGCAAGCCGCCAGTGGGCCCTGCCGGGACAGTGTCCCTCTTCCCTTGCCAGAAATGCACCACGGGTGCCCGCTCTTCTCCACAGGTTCTGAACGTCAGAGGCTAAGTTTTATCTGTAAAATAGGGCTAGGACTTCCCAGAGTGGTCCAGATGCAGGTAAAGAGGTGAGAGAACTAGAACCGTGCAACTAGCATCAGGCCCTGCACTATGCACCTTAGAAGCATTAATCTTCCACAGCAGTGAGGCCAGAACTCAGCCCCACCAGTGAGAAAGTGAAGCACAGAGCTCTGGTAACTCACTCAACATTAAGCATTAAGTCATTGCTGGGCACGGTGACTCACGCCTGTAATCCCAGCTCTCAGGGAGGCAGAGGCAGGAGAATAGCTTGAGCCCAGGAGTTCGAGACTTGCCTGGGTAATATAGCGAGACCCCGTTCTCCACAAAAAGGAAGAAAAAAAAAAAGACAAAAAATAAAAAGCATTAAGTCATTAAGCAGCGTCATTAACCAGCAAAGTCAAGCCTGACACCCAGCTCTGTCTGGCTCCTGAACCTGCCCACCTTCTACCACACTGTGTTGCCATCCCAGTGGTAATGATTATAGTGGGAATCATATTCAGAGCTGGTTTTTACTGTGGGCCTACCCTATGGAGCACTTGGCCCACATTAATTCATGCATATGAACTCCGCAAAGGTTAAGGGGCAACTCTTAGCAAGAGCAAACATCTCTTGGAACTATCAGGGTTTACAAAATACTATGGACCCTAAGTGATCCCCAAGTAGCAGGAAAGAAGCTTAAACTGTATTTCCCTTAGTCAGCTGGCTTCTCCCAAGGCTAAGCGCCTGCCTGGGAAAAGCAAAGACTCAGTGTCCGCCCCTTGCCCATAGGCCAGGTTCCCAGCCGCAGCCCTCAGAGACCAACTCTACTGCACCCTGACTCCCTTCCCTCCCCAACCCCGTCAGCGATCTCAGTGCCCCAGCCTTCCCCACTATCCTATCCTCCCACCCCAGGACATTTCAGGTCCAGTCCACTAGTTCCCCCGGTGTCCTCCTCCCACCACCCAGTGGGAAAGTCCTTGGTCAGGCTTGAGGGGCCTGGGTGGGAGCCGCAGCTTGAGGCAATTCCCTTCATTCCACCCAATTCCGAAGGCAGGGCAGACTCCCCTGGAACCAAACACAAGAACATTGTCTAGTTCAGACTGGAGCTCTCCACCACCATCTAATCCAGCACAGCCACAGCCACAGTGATCCCAACGTGTACAAGGGGTCAGATCTATTTAAACACTTCAGTAGCCCCTAACTCACCCCCAGGGCCAGTGCTGGCCTCCCTAGGGCATTTTTTATTTTTTGGAGACAGGGTCTTGCTGTCCCCCAGGCACAATCACTGCTCACTGCAGCCTCTGACCTCCCAGACTCAAGCAATCCTCCTACCTCAATCTGTACCCGGGACTCCAGAATTTTTTTTTTTTTTTTTTTTTTTTTTTTTGAGACGGAGTCTTGCTCTGTCGCCCAGGCTGGAGTGCAGTGGTGCGATCTCTGCTCACTGCAACCTCCGCCTGCCTCCTGAGTTCAAGCAATTCTCCTGCCTCAGCCTCCCAAGTAGCTGGGACTACAAGCGTGCGCCACCATGTCCGGCTAATTTTTCTATTTTTAGTGGAGACGGTTTGACCATGTTGACCAGGCTGGTCTCGAACTCCTAACCTCAAGGGAACCGACCGCCTCGGCCTCCCAAAGCGCTAGGATTATAGGTGTGAGCCACCGCACCCGGCCACTTTTTAAAAAATTTTTATAGAGACGAGGGTCTCACTATGTTGAGGCTGGTCGCAAACTCCTGGACTCAAGTGATCCACACATCTCGGCCTCCGAAAGTGTTGAGATTACTTACAGGTGTTGGCCATGGAACCCAGCAAATTTTCTTTTCGTTTTTTTTTTTTTTTTTTGAGACAGAGTCTTGCTCTTTGGCCCAGGCTGAAGTGCAGTGGCGCGATCGCAGCTCACTGCAACCTCCGCCTTCCGGGTTCAAACGATTCTCCTGCCTCACCTTCTGGAATAGCTGGGATTACAAGCGCCGCCTGCCACCACGCTCGGCTAATTTTTGTATTTTCAGTAGAGACAGGGTTTCGCCATGTTGGTCAGGCGGGTCTCGAATTCCTGACCTCAGGTGATCCTCCAGCCTTGGCCTCCCAAAGTGCTGGGATTACAGGCGTGAGCCACTGCGCCCGGCCCGAACCCAGCAAATTTTCTTAAAATTTAAATATCTGTAGAGGCGTGTTCTCAAACCCCTGGGCCTAGGCAATCCTCCCTCCACGGTCCCCGAGTAGGTGGGATTACAGGCCACTGCGCCTGCCCAGGATGGCATTTTCCATCTTGCAAGGCTACATTCGTCCTCCGGGTTTCCGAAATTCGATCCCGACCCCAGCCATCCTCACAGCCCCCCACCCGGCTACTGCTCCTCTGTCGCCCCAGGCTAGGTCCGGGCCAGGAACAGAGGAAGGACCCAACAAATAGTGGCTCAACTAAGGAGGCTAGGGCCAGCGGGCGCAAGGAGCCAAACCAAGGTCACCGAGAGCGGCCGTGACCGCGCCTCACTGCCCCCGGGCGCTCCGAGCGGGTTAGAGCCTCACTAACTGTCCGCAACGTCAACCGGAAGCGCCATGTGCCGGTCTGTAAACACGGCCCGGTCACCCCGCCCCCGGCCCCGCCCCCGGCCTCCCCGACCCAGCGCCCGCCCCCGTCGCCTCCTCATTGGGCGACCAGCTTTGTTTACCTTATATGGCCAGGTCCTAACACCCTGAGGCTGCCTATTGGTCGAGGCACAACCTCACTCAGCTGACGTCACGGGGACCAAAAGATGCAAATAAACCGAGGCATTCTGGGAATGGGAGTTTGGGGCCGCTCCGGAACTGGCTCCGCGGGGTCCTGGCGCCCGCCCGCTGAGGGCCGAGATTTCCGGCAAAGAGCACGAGATTTTTCGTGGGAAAGCAGGAGAACAGCTGGGAGGGGGACGCCGAAGCACCAGAGGCTGCCGCCCCCGCCAGCCTGTCCCAGGCGCCGTCCAGAGGGTCATCGGGCTACAGTGGGGCACACCCAGAGCCAGGCTAGGAAGGACCCACGCCACGAGTGAGCGATGAGAGATTGAGTGAGGAGAGCTGGGAGGCTGACTACAGGCGGTGACGTGCAGCGGAGCTTTGAAGCAGCTCATTCATTCATTCACTGAGCGAGTATTTGTCGGCGCCTACAGTGTGCCAGGCCTTTCAGCCTAGACCAGCCGATTTGGAGCAAAATGCCTAGAGATCCCTCTCTTAAGGGTGTGCCTACTACTTAACACAGTGCGATGCCAATCACAGAGGGGTTCAGGGTCTCTAAGTCTTGGCAAAGACGCCTGTGGACCGGCGTTTGTGCCCATGCACAGATCTGTATGCCCCACCTTGGGACCCAGTTCGGGCCAGAGCTGGGGCACGGATGCCACCGAGAGAAATGAGGGCGACATGGACGTGCCTGGCTCTGGTCACGGTCTGGACAGCTGCGCACAGTAGGCGCTTAGCTTTTAGTCACAGTACCCGGGGCATGACAAAGACGTCTGTGGCTTGGCGTTTGCGCCCATGCACAGATCTGTGGCTCCCGCCTCTGGGCTCCTAATTCCCGCCAGAGCAGGGGCGTGGGTGCCACCGAGAGCAACGAGGGCGACGTGGATGTGACTGGCTCTGGTCCCGGCTCAGGCGCCTGCACACAGTAGGCGCTCAGCTTTCAGACACCGTTCCTGGGCCTTGGCAAAGACGCCTATTCACAGACCCGCCCCACCTGCGGACCTCCATCCGTGCCAGAGCAGGGGCCCAGGTGCCACCCAGAGCAACGAGGGTGGCGTGGACTCCCCCAATCCTGGTCACGGCCGGGCATCCGCACACAGTAGGCGCTCAGCGTTCAGACACGGTCCCCAGGCCTTGGCCAAGATCCTGTGGTCCGGCATTTGCGCCCATACACAGACGTGGCCCCGGCCTGCGGACCCCCATCCGTGCCAGAGCAGGGGCACGGGTGCCACCGAGAGCAACGAGGGCGACGTGGACGCCCCCGGCTCGGATCACTGCCCGGACATCCGCACAGGAGGCGGAGGTTGCACCGGGCGCTCGGTGCTTAGACACGCCCCTTCTCGGGCTTCCCGTCCCCTGGGTGCCGGCCCCGCTCCCCCGGGTCGCCCGGCGCAGCGCGGGGACTACATATCCCAGCATGCCGCGGCGCCGGCGGAGCGAGGCGAGGCGCGGTGAGTCAGAGCCGCACAGTAAATATTTGTATTAGCCGGAGCCGGCTCGCTAATGGTGGACGCGTGAGGCGGAGGCGCGGGCGGCGGAGGGAGGCCGGAGCGGGCAGCGCGGCGGCGCCATGTCCGTGAATATGGACGAGCTTAAGCACCAGGTCATGATCAACCAGTTCGTGCTGACGGCGGGCTGCGCGGCCGACCAGGCGAAGCAGCTGCTGCAGGCGGCCCACTGGCAGTTCGAGGTGCGCGGCGCCGGAGCTGGGCGAGGGCCGGGGCCACGGGCGGAGTGTGTCCCGCGTGGCCGCGGGGCGGGGGCGGGTGGCGTGGACGCGTGCCGGCTGTGCGCCCGCTCCGGGCCGCAGACCCGACCTGCTCTCCCGACGGCGGTGCCCGGCGTCCGGATCCCGAGGGCTTGCGGCGGGCGAAGGGGGGAATTGGGCCACCGGTCGGGGATACGCCGCCCCCGCGGGGCCACGAGTCCCCTGGGATCGAGACGGGGACACCCCCACCCCTTTTGTCCGGGTAAAGGCCGAGGGCAGGGCGGCGCCGCGGGGCGGACGGACAGTCGGGCGGGCGGCCGGAAGGAGGACGCCCCAGGCCTCGGCTGAGCTGGGCCGGAGGGCGGAGCCGCTCCGGGCGTGTGGTCCAAGGGTCCGCGTGCCTGGTGGGCGGCCGGCGGCGTGCGCACACGTCCATGTGCATTTGTGTTTACGCACGCACCGCGCCACGGCGTCGGCCGGGCACCGAGGAGGTGGCGGACCTGCGGGCACGTTGGCGCGCGTGTGAACGCGCAGCCCCCCTGGTGCGTTTGGTGTGTGATCAGCGCGTAAACATGTGGCAGGTCTGCAGATGCCGCCCGTGCCCGGCACGGTGTGATGTGTGTACACGGCGTGGACTGTATGGGTGGCGTGTCGGAGCCCCACACTACAGCATAGGGATAAGCGTGAATTCCCTCCAGAGCTGTGCCTGGGGACTCCGTGTGCGCGTCCAGGTGCTCTCCTGGGGCTGGCAGGGGCATCTGTACCTTTGCCGGTGCACTGGGGAGGGTGCACAAGGTTCAACAGCTTTCAGGCTAGTTGGGTAGGCGGTGATACTGCCCCAGTCTGGCACCCACTCCCCGGGGCCTCCCCTAACCCACAGGATAGTAGTGCTCCTGGCTTGTGCTGCCCAGAGGCTACCTGGCCTTCCCTAATTCACTGACCCCGGGATTAACCCCATGGTGGTATCTGGGGATGAGGCCAGAGCCCCTTGACCTGTGCACCTCACAGGGTTAGGGTCACAGCCTCAGCCATCCCGGTACCATCTGTGCCCAGCTGGGGACTGGGAACCTGGTTTCTCCATGAGGAGCCATCCCAGGGCCTGCAGGAGGGACCAGAAGCCAGAGGACTCTGGGGCTCTGCTTGCTGGGGACTAGATAGGGATCAGAATGTCCCAAGCTTGGGACAGTCTGGAAAGGCAGTGGCTATCCCATTCAGATGAGTCCATCCCTCTGTCCTTGCCTACTTCCCTCCTACCAGCGGTCGCGGGGGCCGCTGACCGTGTGGTGTTCACCCCAGGACGTAGGAGGCTGCTCTGTCCCTCTGGCCTCAGTTTCCACATCTGTATAGCGGCGTTGGGGGGCATGAATCAGCCTCTGTTGGCCAGCTCACTGTCCCCTGTGCCCCAGGGCAGCCGCACCCGAAGGAAGCTCCCTGCTCCCCTCCTCGTCTCCACAGCCCTCATCAGCCCTGTTTGTGTCAAGGGCTGGATGTGGCAAAACTTGCAAAACGACATTCATGGCAGTCCCACACCTGCACGCACGGTTCCCTCCCTGCCTGGGGCTGGGCGGGCAGGTGTCCGCTGGGAAGAGGGCCCTGCCTGCAGGACTCACCCCAGCCCTCAAAACCTGGCATCCAGCTGGCACCCAGGCCACATCCCTCAGTGGCACAGTTAATTGAAAATGCAGCTTTGAGGAGTGCAGTGTCTGGGGAAAGACTGTTCCCAGGAGGGGCAGGAGCATCTGGGGCCTCTGGTGGCTCCCAGGGGCCCCGTGGAAGGAGCCCTGTGCCCTCCACTCCCGAGTCTCAGTTGTGCCATCTGTAAAGTGGGGGCCACCAGGGAGGCTGGAGGAAGGTGACAGGACTTCCAGCCTCGGAATGGGGGTGAGTGAGGGGTTCACATGCCACCCCATCCCCCTCCACGCTCCACCCGCTGGCTGCATCCACCAGGCGGTGTTTCTGGGTCACATTTGCTGCAATTCAGGTGCTAATGGGGGCAGGAGGCTGCAGGGGGAGGGGCCTGTGTCTAGTGGGGCAGGTGTTTCTCAATGGAGAATGCACACAGCGGCCTGCAGAGGGGTTCTGGTGTGGCCTGGGGCTTCTGGGGTTGGGATTTGCACAGTGAGCCTGGGCTTTGAGGCACAGCTGCTGCTGACAGTGGGTCCTGCGGTCTGGAAAGGTGCTTAAAGACCAGCCCCCAGGCCTGAGCTCCCACACCCCTGTTTGGGGACACCCAGATAGGGAGTCTCCTGCAAGAAATTCCCCACATAATTCATTTATTTAAAAAATATTTTCTGCCGGGCGCGGTGGCTCACGCCTGTAATCCCAGCACTTTGGGAGGCCGAGGCGGGTGGATTATGAGGTCAAGAGATCAAGACCATCCTGGCCAACGTGGTGAAACCCTGTCTCTACTAAAAATACAAAAATTAGCCGGGCGTGGTGGCGCGCACCTGTCTTACTCGGGAGGCTGAGGCAGGAGAATTGCTTGAACGGGGAGGCGGAGGTTGCAGTGAGCCCAGATCGCACCACTGCACTCCAGCCTGGTGACAGAGCAGACTCTGTCTCAACAAAAACAAAAATTTAAATTTTAAATAGCAGCCCCCCATGTATAACCCCCGACCAAGGGTAGGCCCCAGGAGCCAGGCTGGATTTCTGGGTGTGCTGGGCCTGGGAGGGCCAGGAAGTCAAGCTGGCATTAGGAGAGTGGGCCTGAGGGGTGGTGGTGGGGGCACCTCAGCTGCTCGAAGCTCCAAGTCTGGGTCTGGGACTTGCCAGGGCCCCGAGGACCCCTCACACACTTGTGGGGCTCCCTCACCGGCCCTTGTGCAAGAGCAGCCTCCGTTCTGTGGGATGGGCCTCGTCACCCCTGCAGGGCCCCAGCCAGGACATAGCAAATACCAGCGCCTCCCTCTGGGGCTCCTCAGTCCCCAGTCACCAAGGACCTTCAGGACCTGCTGAGCTGACACACACAGGAAAGGGCTCCGGGCTCGCTCTGTCTCCCCAACCTGTCCTGGCCTTTCTGAGCGCCCCCATTTCTGTCTTCTGCGGACCAGCTGACCCTGAGCAAATCACTTCCTGCCTTCATTTCCCTGCCTGTAAGACAGCAGTCCTTGCCTGTGGGGTTAATGATGACAGTCCATAGCCCCACTGGGATGGAGCCCTGCTGGGTGCCTGCACCATGCTCAGTGTGGCATGTGGCCCAGGTGTGGAGGGAGACGGTGGAGCGTCCGTGCCTAGCGTGCCAGCCAAGGGCGGGTGGCTGGGGAGCTGTGCTGGGAGCTGTCGTAAGCCCGTGGTGGCTTTGGTCCTAGGGTCATCTTTCTGCTCCACCGCCCGGGCACTGTTCTGAGGGAGGCTTGGGTGGGTGATCAAGTGAACCGAAAGCCCAGGCTTGTCTCCTTGGTGCCAGGCCCTGCCTGCTGGAATCTGGTGATCGTAGGAGGTCACTGTTGCAAGGGAGGGGACCCTGGGAGTCACCTAGGCCAGCCTCTTTGTGGTACAGATGGAGAAACCAAGGCCAAAACAGTGGCCCCTTGATCAGCCAGAAGCAGAGCTGGGTGGGGCAGCAGGGGCTCCCCCCCACCAGGCTCAGACTCCTTCAAAATGCCCCTGCTTCGCAGATGAGGAAACCAAGGCTTAGAGAAGAGTAGAGACTTGCTACCTGTCACGGTGGTAACAGCCAGGCTAGAATCTCCTAAAACGGAGCAGGGGTGGGGAGGTCTGGCTGGGCTACTTGGGGCCGTGCTGCCTTTCCCCCAGGATGGGGTGAGGGTACTGCCCGCCCTCCCCCAGTCATGGTGCTGGTGCCAGCTGGTGCAGGGGGAGGGCTCTGCAGGCCTTAGGCACTGAGGCAGGCGGCGAGCAGCAGGGGAAGCGTCTTCTCCACTCACCCCAACTGCCCAGGGTTCCCTGGCTCCTCCTTGGACAGTGGCGAGGGTTGGGGGTGACAGGCAAGCCACTGAGCCTCAGCACTGCGACCCACCCCTCCCACTCAGTGGTGCAGCCAAGGTCATCCCCAACCTCAGAGGAGCCTGGGAACAAGGGCAGTGACAGGGCCGGTAGGGCCTGGAGGGTGAGCAGGGGCCTTTCTTCCTGCAGACAGCCCTCAGCGCCTTTTTCCAGGAGACCAACATCCCCTACAGCCACCACCACCACCAGATGGTAAGTGTCCCCTGGAGTTCCCAGTTGTGGATTGGACGGAAGGGGCCTAGCTAGTTCGATGTGTGAGCAGCCCCTGGCCCAGGTGTGCGAGGGCGCTGGTGCAGGTGGGGCTCGGTCTCTTTGGAGATGGATCAGCAGGAGACCGGGCTCCGTGGGTCTTGCACTTAATCTTGCCTTTGCGGCCGGGCGCGGTGGCTCAAGCCTGTAATCCCAGCACTTTGGGAGGCCGAGACGGGTGGATCACGAGGTCAGGAGATTGAGACCATCCTGGCTAACACGGTGAAACCCCGTCTCTACTAAAAAATACAAAAAACTAGCCGGGCGAGGTGGCGGCGCCTGTAGTCCCAGCTACTCGGGAGGCTGAGGCAGGAGAATGGCGTGAACCTGGGAGGCGGAGCTTGCAGTGAGCTGAGATCCGGCCACTGCAACTCCAGCCCGGGAGACAGAGCGAGACTCCGTCTCAAAAAAAAAAAAAAAAAAAATCTTGCCTTTGCCAGCTCCCCTTGAGACCTGGGGGGCGCCGGCCTTTGGGGCAATGAAGCTCCTCACCCTATAGCCCCCGAGATGCTGTGGCTGATGGAAGGGGGTGGGCTGGGAAAGCCTCGTGGCCCCAGGCACCGTGGGCTGCCAAGAGTGAGTCCGGGTCAGTTCATCTCAAGCCTTCTCCTCTGGGAACCCCTGGGCGGCGGACAGGCTCGGGGAGCTGGGGAAGGGACACAGAGCCTTCCGAGAATGGGCCAGCCACGCATCTCCCCTTGGGAGGCAGTGGGGGCCCCTTCAGGAAGGGGTGCTCACCGCATCTCTCCTCTCTTCCCCTCACAGATGTGCACCCCCGCCAATACCCCCGCTACACCCCCCAACTTCCCCGACGCTCTCACCATGTTCTCCCGTCTCAAGGCCTCCGAGAGCTTCCACAGCGGTGGCAGCGGCAGCCCGATGGCCGCAACAGCCACGTCACCCCCGCCACACTTCCCCCATGCCGCCACCAGCAGCTTTGCGGCCTCCAGCTGGCCCACGGCGGCCTCGCCCCCGGGGGGCCCACAGCACCACCAGCCACAGCCGCCCCTGTGGACTCCAGCACCCCCTTCTCCGGCTTCAGACTGGCCACCCCTGGCCCCGCAACAGGCCACCTCAGAACCCAGGGCCCACCCTGCCATGGAGGCAGAGAGATAAGGGAGGCCCCTCCCCCCTCCCGGAGGCCAGGACCCCGTGGGGCGGGGGAGAGGACGTCTCCGCGGGCCCCCTTCACCCCTTTTCTGTCTGCACCCCTTGTTCCCCGGAGCCCTGGAGGGGAGAGCGCGGACTCTAGCCAGGCAGGGACGTGTCTGGTGCCAGAACACGCAGCTGCCCATACGCAAGGTCATGGCCCCAGCGGCCCTGGCACATGGAGTGGTTCAGAGCGGCCTGGGTGCCTGGCGGACAGAACTTCAGAGACCACGCAGCCTTCCTTCGAAGATGAACCTGCCCCACCCAGCCCAGGGGTGCCGTGGAGGACCACCCTGGCGGAGACATTGCTCATCCCTGGCTTGGAGCTCCTTGGGGGCCGGCAGGCCTCGACCCCCACCCTAGGGAATGCAGAGCCTCTCCGCATGTGTGCGCGTGGCCGTATCTGTGTATTTCTACCTATGTCGCTCTTCAGAAGCAACCTAGTTCCTGGGGCAGCTGGACTTTGCATGTTAGAGTGAGCCCCCAGCCCCCTGCCTGCCGCCCCCTCCCCAGGGCCCTGCCTCCCACCCCACCCCCTCGTCAGCCAGCGTCGCTGTTTCTTGCAGAGAAAAGGATTGTGGGAAACTCCAGGACTCTTCCCACCGCCTCCCAGCGCCTGCCTGCTGGGGCTGCCTGCATGCCTCCCCCTGTGCCTGGGGGTACCCGCATCCACTTCCTTTCCCCCTTTTAACAAAAGAGAAGAACGAATTCCAAACCACTGCCAGGCTCTGTGGTCTTACCTTGTATAGGAGGCTTGCTGCCAGCTAGCTCTGGGGGCCGCCGCCCAGAACACAGGGCCACCCCCAGCCTCCCCGGCTCCACACTGCTGCCTGTTGCCCTTATCAGCCACAGCGTGCTCTGGAATCTTCCTGCCCACCCAGGGCTTTTCCCGTGAAGTCAGTTCCTGGCCTGGGTCCCCATCCTGTCGGCCCACCCCTGCCCCTGCTTGACTGGACAGATCCTGGCACCTGGTTAGGAGCTCACAGGGCTCACACCTACCTTCTGTCACCCTGGATTTCATCTCAGGACCTTTCTCGGTCCCCGGCTCCAGTGGCTAGGCACAGGCTGGACCCTCTGAGCCCGGCCTCCAGCACACACTGGGTAGGGCAGGGTCTCTGGGCAGAGGGCAGACAGAGCCAGGGAAGATTGCAAGGGGCAGAGGACAAGGCAGGGGACAAGGATGGGGCAGAGTGCTGCCAACAAAGGGAGCGCAGATGTTGGGTCACTTAGGAGACTGGCAACCTGAGGCTGCCTGAGATGAGCTGGAGCAGCTTTGGGAGGATGCCCCCTCAGCCTCACTGCCCCCAAGAGTGGGCCTGGACGTGGGGCAGAAGGGAGACTGGGGCCTCTGCAACACCCCCATGGGACTCAGCTCACAGCTCCTCACGGGCAACACTCACTCCGTCTAAGATAGCACCAGCCCCTTGCGGAGGCCCTGCCGCCTGGGTGGAAGACTGTCTTCTCTTTCTGAAAGTCCCGTGCTCCCCTGGTGTCCAGCACTCCCCATTGACCCTTCCTGATTCCCAGGGATGTGACTGTGCCTCTCAGGAAGTGTGCCTCGGTGCTTTTGCCACACCAGTGCCTGGCTTCATCTCCGCCCGGTTGGAACCTGCAGAGGCTGTGTTGACAGAGCCCACCTGGAACAGCTGCTCACTGGCACTGGCGACTGGCTGCTGTGACCTCCTCTTGAGCTGCGCTTGCTTCCCAGGAACAGGTCCTCCCGGGAATCTGCCTTGGTAATGGCCTCTCGGAACCCACAGGACGGGTGGCCCTGGCCAGCCAGCCCCCTTCATCTGCCTGGGGTGCCTGGGTAGCAGGGGAGGGAGAGAACGTGGCAGGAGGAGAGGGGAGGACATCTGTGGCCTCCTGAGTCTTTACTTTGCAGCTCCTCCATTCTTTGAGGTGGAAAAAACTTCTCAGGAAACTGCCATAGCCGCCTTGCAGTGCTGGGAAAAATGCTTTGCAGCGAGAGGTGTTTTGGGGTAATCTGCAGTATGGGGTGAGTGCCCCTGGACTCTCCCACCTCTCACGTGCCGAGGTAGCTGCACGTGTCTGCCACGCATGAGGCAGCGCAGTCCAGGACTCTGCACAGCGTGAGGCTCAGGAATACTGTGTTTTTGTTTTTGATTTTTGAGACGGAGTCTTGCTCAGTCGCCCAGGCTGGAGTACAGTGGCGCCATCTCAGCTCACTGAAACCTCTGCCCCCTAGGTTCAAGTGATTCTCCTGCCTCAGCCTCCCGGGTGGGTGGGACTACAGGCACCCTCCACCACGCCTGGCTAGTTTTTGTATTTTTAGTAGACACGGGGTTTCACTATGTTGGCCAGGCTGGTCTTGAACTCCTGACCTCAGGTGATCCACCTGCCTTGGCCTCCCAGAGTGCTGAGATTACAGGCGTGAGCCACCGTGCCCAGCGGGGAGTTCCGTTTATTAAACACCATGAGCCCTGGGGCAGCCTGTAGTGAACCACACCCTCACTATTCAACACAAGGTCCAACCCCAGCATCACCCAGGAGCTTGTTAGAGTGAGGCTGCAGCCCAGACTCCCCGAATCGGAATCTGATCTAACAGGAGCCCCTGGTTCCAGATAGACATTCAAGTTTAATAAGCATTCCTATACTACAACGTCACTAATACTGGGGAGACTGTCCCATCACCCTCATTGCTGTTTCTGGGGGCCACTGCGGGCTGGGCCTGGGGGTCTCAAGTGGTCACATTAAGGGCGGGAGACACTTGAGGTTCCTGCAGGGCCGGTTTTTTGAGCGTGGTCACTGTTGATGTTGAGGGCTGTGTCACTGTCCCTGCAGTGGTGCTGAGCAGTATCCCTGAGCCCTCCCCACTGAATCCAAGGGCAGCCCCTTGATTAGGACAATCGGAAGTGTTTGCAGGCAGTGCTCATGTCTCCTACAGGCTACCAGGGCCTCCGTGGAGTGCTTCTGTGCTAGTTCTGTGGTTCTCATACCTGGCTGCACAGCAGGTAAAATAAAACTGGCAAACCACAGGTTCCTGGGCCTCATGCCATCAGACTCTGGGGCGAGGCCCTGACATACAATCGTGGAAGTTCCCTGGGTAGATGATGGTGATTGATATGTGACTGTACCAAAAACCACTCAATGGCATGCTTTAGAAAAGTGAATGTTCTGGTGTGTCTAACTCAAGGCTATTACTGAAAATAAAACAGGCTGGACACGGTGGCTCACGCCTGCAATCCCAGCACTTTGGGAGGCCGCAGCGGGCAGCTCACGAGGTCAGGAGATCGAGACCATCCTGGCCAACATGGTGAAACCACTGTCTCTACTAAAATACAAACAAATAGCTGGGCATGGTGGCACGCGCCTGTAGTCCCAGCTACTCGGGAGGCTAAGGCAGGAGAATCGCTTGAACCCGGGAGGTGGAGGTTGCAGTGAGCCGAGATCACGCCACTGCACTCCAGCCTGGCAACAGAGCAAGACTCGATCTTAAAAAAAAAAAAAAAATGGCCGGCCGCGGTGGCTCAAGCCTGTAATCCCAGCACTTTGGGAGGCCGAGATGGGTGGATCACGAGGTCTGGAGATCGAGACCATCCTGGCTAACACGGTGAAACCCCATCTCTACTAAATACAAAAAACTAGCTGGGTGAGGTGGCGGGCGCGTGTAGTCCCAGCTACTCAGGAGGCTGAGGCAGGAGAATGGCGTAAACCCAGGAGGCGGAGCTTGCAGTGAGCTGAGATCCGGCCAACTGCACCCCAGCCTGCGCAACAGAGCAAGACTCCGTCTCAAAAAAAAAGAAAACAGCTCCCAGGTTTCTGATGTGGCCGTCTAGTCATGCCCCCCACATAGGGAGTGGGAGCCTGCAGACTCGATCCCCAGACTTCCAGAGCACAAGGGTCCCCTGGGTGCTTGTTGAACACCCACGTTCCCAGCTTCTCCCTTGAGGCAGTTGTTCTGGAGGAGGGTCACAGAATCTGATTTGTTTTTTAAAGATAGGGTCTTGCTCTGTTCCCCTTCCTCTGATTGCAGTGACGCAATCATAGCTCACCACAGCCTAGAAATCCTGGGCTCAGGTGATCCTCCCACCTCAGCCTCCCAAGTAGCTGGGACTACAGGGGTGCACCACCACACCTGGCTAATTAAAAAAAAAAAATTTTTTTTCTTTTTAGAGATGGGGTCTTGCTGTGTTGCCCTGGCTACTCTTGAACTCTTGGCCTCAAGTGATTCTCTTGGCTTGGCCTCCGAAAGTGCTGGGATTACAGGCGTGAGCCACTTCGCCCAGTCCCAGAATCTGATTTTTAATAAGTGCCCCAGGCCAGGTGGGAACCACTCCCAGCGCGGAGCAGTCTGGGAGCCTTGAGGAGGGCGGGGCTGGTCCTGGGGCTGGCAGTGCAGGCAGTGCAGATGCAGAGGCCCTACCAGGTGTGCTTGGAGCCCCTGGTCACAGGTGCATCTTACAAAGGGAAGGGGGCTGCGCACGTGGGCTCGGACTAACTAGGGGAGCCAGAGGTGGACCTACGAAATCGCCACATACCCCAGATCTTGAATGTGACACAAAGAACCTGGAGCCTCCCATGACTTCCCTAAGCCTGGAAAATTGAAAGCAAAACCAACGGGAGGCCGAACACAGTGGCTCACGCCTGTAATCCCAGCCCTTTGGGAGGCCGAGGCGGGTGCACCACTTGAGGTCAGGAGATCAAGATCAGCCCTACCAACAGAGTGAAACCCCGTTTCTACTAAAGACAACAACTTAGCTGGGTGTGGTGGTGCATGCCTCTAATCCCAGATACTCAGGAGGCTGAGGCAGGAGAATCGCTTGAACCCAGGAGGTGGAGGTTGCAGTGAGCCGAGATGACACCATTGCACTCCAGCCTGGGCAACGAGCAAAACTCTGTCTCAAGAAAAAAATAATAAATAAAATCAGGAGGGTTTATGGGAAAAGCCTCACTTCCGACTTGTCTTGGGAACTGGAAGATTTGGTGCAAATTCCCTTAAGGCCATAACCGGCTGAAACTGACCATGGCACTGGGGACACGGCCTGGCCTGCCCTTGCCAGCCTGCCCCACGCCACCACAGCCATGCGCGAGTCCGACTCCTGTGAGAATCGGCTGGAATCCCTGAAGGGGGTCTGTCTTCACCATGGGGAGCTTCAGCAGTAAATGCCCTGTCCAGTGGGGTGGGATGAACAGCGGTGGGCGGGGCTCCCGCTGGAAAGGGCTGTGAAAAGAGACAGCTTGTTCTGCAAGAGATGCTCTCGGTCGAGGGGGACTCACCAGGGGCTGCCGAGTGTCCCCAGGGTCTTTGCGGCGGTCCAGCCAGGGTTCTCTGAGAACACCCTGCGGCCAGCCACAGGCAACCAGGCTGTCTCCGAGACTGGCTGCGGGGGTGGGTGGGGCTGCTGTGGCCCTGGAGGTCTCTGAGGGGCTTTCACAGCAGTTCCTGGCACAGGACAGATGAGTCCTTTGACTCAGGTCTTCCTCCCCGAATAGGGGAGACCTAGGTTGTCCAGAATGGAGATCTTTTGACACAAGCGTACTTCTAATTCCTGTGCTTGGAAAGTTGTCTGGGTTTTTGAGCACTGCTCATATTTGGGCAACGGATGGATTTCAACAGAGCCTTAAAAGAACACAGCTGTTTTGGAGGTGAGAGGCTGCTGAGTCCTTCTGGGGAGGGCAGGAGTTGGGGGCCCCTTCCAGGATGACCAACGACTTGTCAGTGGCACAGCACCAGGCACCGGGGAGCCTGCTGGCGAAATTCTGCTCTGCTTCCCGGGGTCATCTCTCATCTCCTGGGGAATTGCAAAGCCACGATCCTGATGGATTCCTTTTGCCCTCATCGCAGTGGAGCCATAAGCAAGGCGAGGGAGGCAGAGGAGACAAACCCTTCTGTGCCGGTTGCGTGTGTGAAAGGTCTCTGCCTAGAGCTTGCGCATTCATGGAGAGTCAGAAGTCAAGCCAGCCAGGACAGTGGGTGTGGGGGGCTAAAGGGAGCATGTGTTCATTCCCGCATGCCTAAGAAGTCGCTGCACACCAGGCCCTCCCGTCTGGTGCCTGAACTTCCACCCTGGGCGGTCCATCTTCGGGTACTCGCAGCGGGTACCTTTTCCAACACACACGTGCTGGCATCCGTTGTTTATCCCTTAGTGTCAATGAGTTTACGATCCTTGAAAGGGAGAACACGTTCAATGACCTTTCACTTGCAGCGCTGGGCGGGTGGGGCGGGGCGGGGCCTGGCAGTGTGAGGTGGTCACCACATAGCATCTCCTCTATTCTAGCAGCACCTAAAGGTGGGAACCTCCTTCCCCTTCCTGCCCACCCCATTCACAGAGCCCCGTGTCCCTCCCTCCCCGGTCTCCCCTCCCCACATGACCAATTCATCTTTTTTTTTTTTTTTTTTTGAGACCAATTCTCGCTCTTGTCGCCCAGGCTGGAGTGCAATGGCGTGATCTCAGCTCGCTGCAACCTCCACTTCCCGGGTTCAAGAGATTCTCTTGCCTCAACCTCCCTAGTAGCTGGGATTACAGGTGTGTGCCCCCACGCCCAACTAATTTTTTGTATTTTTAGTAGAGACGGGGTTTCAGCATATTGGCCCAGACTAGTCTCGAACTCCTGACCTCAGGTGATCTGCCCACCTCAGCCTCCCAAAGTGCTGGGATTACAGGCAGGAGCCACCACGCCCAGCCATGTTGTTTTTTCTGAGACAGGGTCTCACTCTGTCACCCAGGCTGGAGTGCAGTGGTGCAATCATAGCTCACTGCAGCCTTGACCTCCTGGGCTCAAGTGATCCTCCTGCCTCAGCCTCCCAAGTAGCTGGGGCCACACACATGCTCTACCACGCAGGGCTATTTATTTTTTTGTAGAGACTGGGTCTCACTGTTGCCCTGGTGGTCTGGAACTCCTGGATTCAAGCAGTCCTCCAGCCTCTGCCTCCAGAAGTGCTGGTATTACAGGTGTGAGCCACTATGCCCAACCAAGCCACAACTGCAGCCCAGGGAGCAGCGCAAGCTTCCAAGGCTGCAAGCCCTACCCCTCTGCACTAGTGTGGGTTGGGGAGATTCTGCCTGCAGCTCCCACCTGGGACCAGGCCAAGGCCAGCCTGCCCCACACCCTCCCTTGGGCACTGCCTTCTTCTGGGACTGCTCCCCATGGGCCTGCTGTGGGGCCGGGGTCCCCACCTTCCCAAGCCCCTAGGCGGCCTGTGAGGATGCAGAGGAGATGTCCCCAGGCCTCAATCCTCACCTGCTGGGCTGCAGAAACACACTCCAGCCCTGGCTTGTACACCCAAGAAAGGGGCTGGGAGGGTGCTCTGGAGGGGTCCAGTGGGGACAGGCAGTGAGGGGCACTACGGAGAGTGGGGCCCGGCTTTGCAGGACCCGGGGATGCCCTGGGTGCTGTGTGTCAAGGTGGCCTGGCCTGGTGTCCCCCAGGAGCCCTCCCCTCCCAGCTCAGCAGAGCGGGTGCCTCCCTGCAGTGGGAGGGTGGAAGTCACAGGACCCAGCAGGTTCAGCCTCCTGGTGGGGGCCAGCAAGCTGGGGCCTCTTGCTCTGTGACCCTGGGTGCCTTCTCTCCTGCCCACGGGCTGAGCCTCGGGTGGTGGCCAAAGGAGGGACCAGCAAGTCCCACCTCCCTAAACAGAAGGTACCCCGCCAGTCCCCTCATCTGCGATCAGAAAAGTGGAAGATTTTGTTCCGGGCAGAAATGGCCTAAAATACTCATCTGTGGTATAGGAGTCGGGTGGGGGCCAGGGCTGCACCAGACAGCATCCCCAAGGCAGCTTGGACAGGTGTCACCCGGGTCAGGAGGGGCTTGGCCTCATTTGGACACAGTCTTTGGAGAAAGAAAAGAACAGCCAGAGTGGTTGCAGGTCGCAGTGAGCTGGGCCAGGGACCATGAGGACAGTAGGAACAAAGTAGGCATGCAGTGTCCCCAGAATCTGATGGCCACCGGGGCCAGGGAGAGCCTGGAACCCCAAGTCCCCTCCTAGACAGCCAATGGGGAGTGAACGGGGAGCCCCTCCACCTCCCTCCTGGCAGCTCCCCACCAGCCCCTCCTCAGTGCCACCCCAGGGATCAAGTGGACACTGGAGACCATGGCGGGGGGTCAGGCTTCACCCCTGCACAGGGACATTGTTTTCGTCTCTGAGATAGGATAGAACCGTCAATAGTACAGGAGAGAGCAAAACGGGACAGCGTTAGGGGCGAGAAAGGGAAGAGGGAGCAGGATTGAACCGGAGGAAGTTGAATGGAGAGACAGGCAAACTGTCAGAAGGGGAAAAAATAAGGCCAGAAGCATCGTGGGGAGGGGAGCCTGGGGGGAGCCCTCTGCTCTGCGTGCCAAGGCCAATCCCTCAATTGCTGCAGTGACACGGTGTGACCTCACAGTTGGCTCTTTTTCCACCAAACGCATTGGTGGCAAGCACGGGAACCAGAAAGACTTGAAACAGGCAAGTGGCACCTAGCCCTGGATGGGACGGCCATCCCAGAATATCCCACAGGCGCCGCACCAGCCTCCTCATGGATCAGCCAAGAGGCAAATATAAACAATCAGATTTTGTTTTGAAAAAATTAATAACCAGTTACTGGTAGAAATAACATGAAATAAAAAGGATGCACACAGCCCAGTCTGGTTCCCGTGGGGAAATTGGTCTTAAAATAATGGCCCCCAAATGAAATGCACAGTGGCAGGAGCTGTAATTGGAAGTGATTCTAATGAAATCATTCCAGCAAATAAAAAGGAAAAGTGTTTTGTTTTGTTTTGTTTTTTGAGACGGAGTTGCGCTCTTTGTTGCCCAGGCTGGAGTGTAGTGGCGCTATCTTGGCTCACCGCAACCTCCACCTCCCGGATTCAAGCGATTCTCCTGTCTCAGCCCCCCAAGTGGCTGAAATTACAGGCACCCACCACCACGCCCAGCTAATTTTTGTATTTTTAGTAGAGATGGGGTTTCACCATGTTGGCCAGGCTGGTCTCAAACTCCTGACCTCAGGTGATCCGCCCACCTCGGTCTCCCAAAGTGTTAAGATTACAGGTGTGAGCCACCGCGCCCAGCTGGAAAAGTGTTTTTAAAACCACTTGGTGTTGCATTGAAAATGGATCAAGGAATTAAATTGGCTTGTTGGAAAATTCACTCTAGACAGCTGTGTTTATATGACAATGTAGAATGAGAACGTGCACTATGCTGTTTGTATTTATATGCACAGGATAAAACAGCCACTGGGTCAACATGGGGGTCCCCTACACAGACCCCTCCCCTCTATCCAGGGCCCCAGCACCCTTTCTGGGCCAGGCTCAGGGCCCTGGGTCTCAGCTGGGGATGTGGAGGGGACCTGGTGCAGGGGGGAGGGCACATGGGTCTCAGCCTCGGACGTGGAGGGGACTTGGTGGGGGTGGGGGGCGCATGGGTCTCAGCCTCAGATGTGGAGGGGACTTGGTGGTGGGGGACGCAGCGGGGTGGGGCTCACGGGTTGGCGGGCTCCTCTGGGGGCTTCCTGCTGACTCGGGACTCAATGTGTGGAGCTCTTGAGAGCCTGGTGGACCCTGGGGCCTGCTGGGGGTCCCTCAGGGGTGGAATCAGCGGTGGCAGCAGCGGCAGAGGTGGCAGGGAAGGTGGCCGAGCTGGCATCGTCGGATGAGGGCCTGAGGCAGCTGAGTGGGCACTGTTGCTGGGGCACAGGGCTGGGAGGAGCAGAAGAAACCCCAGATGTGTGCCAAGAACCTTACTGGGAGACACTAGCCTGATAGGGCCATCCCCACTAGGGAGAAGAGAAGCCCAGGACTAGAAGTGCTGTACAGGGCATGGCCGGCTGGGCGCCATACCTCGCCTGGGCCCTGGGCACCCTAAATGTCCTGGGTGGGTGACCCAATATAAATGAGACCAGAAATATTTGCTTAAGTGGAGCAGAGCCCCTGGGAAAGAACATGGAGCTTGGAGTCCACGGATCTGGGCTCAGCTTCCAGCTCACTAGCTCTGTGACCTTGGGCCACAGCTCAGGTGACGGAGCCTCCGCTCCCTCCTCTGGGAAATGGGCAAACAGTGCCTATCTCACAGCAGTCGGGATGAGGTTCAGATGAGATAAGGGAGAAACTGCCTTGTAAACTGTAAAGTACCCTCAGATGCCTGCTACATGGTGATTTGAACCAGAGGAGCTCAGTTCCTTCTAACCTCAGCTCCCTTGTCCCCACCCCTGCAGCTGGGTGGACGCTAGGGACAGATGCCTGGCCTGGGCCCCGGGGATGGCACCGGGTCCGGGAAGCATCTCTGAAGCGCCATGGGCAGGCAAAGCAGGCAGGAGGTGGAGGAGGTGGACAGGAGAGCCCAGGCAGGGTGTGGGGGATGGGATGAGACGAGGAGGGACTGGAGACTCTTCCAGAATCACAGCTGGGCTGGGGCTTGGAGCCAGGTACTCACGGGGGCAGATGGCACCCAACAGGGCGCTGGAGTGCACACGGTCATACAGGCTTTGTGACGGGGGACACGGAGCCTTCACAGCTTAGCAGAAAAGAAAAGAAGAGACAGGTGTGGGTGGCATCCACCCCTGGGCCTGTGTCAGGCCGATCCCAGCACCGGCCAGGCTTCTCCCTCTGTGGGACCAGCCCCATTTCCCAAACCTCCTGGTCCATTCCTTTATAAGACAATGTTCCTCCCTCCTTGCCCTCTTTTATTTTATTTTTTCTTGAGGCAGTGTCTTGCCCTGTCGCCCAGGCTGGAGCTTACGCAGCCTTGAACTCCTGGGCTCAAGCAATCCTCCTACCTCAGCCTCCCAAGGAGCTGGGACTACAGGTGTGCGCCACCACTCCGGGTTAATTTTTTAAATGTTTCTTAGGGAGGAGGTCTCACTATGTTGCCCAGGCTAGTCTGAACTCCTGGGCTCAAGCTATCCTCCCACCCTAACCTCCCAAAGTGGTGAAATTACAGGCGTGAACCATTGTGCCCAGCCTTCCTTGCCTTCTTGAGTCGAGAGTGTCTTAACGCTAAGATAGAAAAGGAGCCTCTTTGAAAGAAACTCAAGGCCAGGGAGGAGTGCAACGTGACTCCAGCACAGTAAGACACAGGTGAAATGTGGGCAGGGCTATTTATGGTTTAACTGTCCCGCTGGGGACCAGAGCACGCAAATGCCCCCACCCGCATCTTCCTGTTCTTCATCTTTTTTTTTTTTTCATTATTCGAAGTAAAATCCACATGAAGTAAAATTAACCAGTTTAAATGCACAATTCAGAGGCATTTAGGACACACACAGCATTGCACACCACCACCGTGACCTTGTTCTGAAACATTTCCATCACCCCAAAAGGGGCCCTGTCCCCGTTAAGCAGTCACTCTCCCTTTAAACCCTAGCCCCTGGAAATCACCAATTTTCCTTCTGTCTATAGATTTTTCTATTCTGGACATTTCTTTTCTTTTTTCTTTCTTTTTTGTTTGAGACCAAGTCTCATTCTTTTGCCTAGGCTGCAGTGCAGTGGCGCAATCATGGCTCACTGCAGCCGGAACCTCCTGGGCTCAAGTGATCCTCCAGCCTCAGTCCAGTCCCCCAAGTACCTGGGACTACAGGGTGCCTCAGCACGCCCCGCTAATTTTTGTATTTTTTGTAAAGGCGGGGTTTTACCATGTTGCCCAGGTTGGTCTCGAACTTCTGGACTCAAGTGATCCTCCGGCTTCAGCTTCCCAAAGTGCTGGGATTACAGGTGTGAGCCACTGTACCTGGCTTTGAGTCTGTTTTGAGTTAGAAAGTTCTTTTGGGGAAATAAATGAGTGACAACAACAAACTGATCAAGATCTGGCCACAGACAGGTTTCCAACTGATTTCTACTACAGAACGTCCCTGATTTACGATGGTTTCACACTTACCACTTTTCAGCTTTAACATGGTATAAATCTGTCACAATTTCAATATAATATATGGTAGTCAATAAGTTACATGAGGCCGGGCGCAGTGGTTCACAAAGTGCTGTAATCCCAGCACTTTGGGAGGCCGAGACAGGTGGGTCACTTGAGGCCAGACGTTTGAGACCAGCCTGGCCAACATGGCAAAACCCCGTCTCTACTAAAAATACAAAAAGTATCCAAGTGTAGTGGTGCATGCCTGTAGTTCCAGCCATTTGGGAGGCTGAAGTGGGAAGATTTCTTCAGCCCCAGAGGTTGAGATGGCAGTGAACTGAGATTGCCCCACTGCACTCCAGCCTTGGCAACAAGAGTGAAACTCCGTCTCAAAAAAAACAAACATAAAGCAGTTGACGCCATCATGATTCCAGTCCTGGCTTGCTGTGTGGGTCTTGGGAATGAATAAGCCAAGGTGGAAAGCCCCTCCCTCTAGGGTGACAGTCCTTGGGGAGGTCAGTGGATGAGTGGGGACAGGACTGGGTGCATCAGATGTGGACTCCATCTGCCCTGGCCCTCCAGCAAGCAGCCCTCAGCTGGTCATTTGTGAAACTCCTTGGCAGGTTGTTGGAGGGTGAAGGAGGTGGGGCAGGGCCTGGCATGAAGTCGTGGTTCATTAAATATTAAATATTAGCCACTGTTGTGATCCTGCCTGGTGATCCCTGACGCCCAGCCTGAGCCCTCCCAGCAGATACCAGGCAGGGGGCAGGGGCTGGAACGGCCAGTCCTCTCCAAGGCGAGCCACATCCCACCAGGGAGAAGGCAGGGTTTGAGATGGTGTCTGGCTCGCTTGGAAACAGGGTGTGTTGGATGGTGCTCCCCAAAAAGAGACATCTCCTAGAAGCTGTGACTGTGACGTTATTTGGAGAAAGGGTCTTTGCAGGTATAATTAGGTTAAGGATCTTGGGATGAGATCATCCTGGGTTAGGTCGGGCACAAATCCAAAGACAAATGTCCTTATGGGGGACAGAGGAGAGGACGCACAGAAGAGAAGCCCACATGGGGACAGCGGAGTGCCAGGGAGTGCCAGCGGCCCCAGAAGCTGAAGAGCCAGGGAGGGAGTGCAGCCCTGCTGACCCCTTGATTTAGCATTTCCAGCCTCCAGGACAGTGGGAGGATCAACTCTGGCTGTATTTTGTTGTTGTTGTTGTCGTTTGGCTTCGTTCTATTCTTTTTTTTTTTTTTTTTTTGAGACGGAGTCTCGCTCTGTCCCCGGGCTGGAGTGCAGTGGCCGGATCTCAGCTCACTGCAAGCTCCGCCTCCCGGGTTTACGCCATTCTCCTGCCTCAGCCTCCCGAGTAGCTGGGACTACAGGCGCCCGCCATGTCGCCCGGCTAGCTTTTTGTATTTAGTAGAGACGGGGTTTCACCCTGTTAGCCAGGATGGTCTCGATCTCCTGACCTAGTGATCTGCCCGTCTCGGCCTCCCAAAGTGCTGGGATTACAGGCTTGAGCCACCGCGCCCGGCCTTTTTTTTTTTTTTGACAGGGTCTGGCTGTGTCGCCCAGGCTGGAGTACAGTGGTGAGATCATGGCTCACTGCAGCCTCAAATTCCTGAGCTCAAGCAATCCTCCTACTTCAGCCTCCTGAGAAGCTGGGACTACAGACACACACCACCATGCCCAGCTAATTTGTTGTTGCCCAGGCTGGAACTTCAGCTGTTGTTGTCTTTTTTTTTTTTTTTTTTTGAGACGGAGTCTCACTCTGTCACCCAGGCTGGAGCGCAGTGGCACGATCTCGGCTTACTACAACCTCTGCCTCCCGGGCTCATGCCATTCTCCTGCCTCAGCCTCCCCAGTAGCTGGGACTACAGGTGCCTGCCACCACACCCAGCTATTTTTTTTTTTGTATTTTTAGTAGAGATGGGGTTTCACCATGTTAGCCAGGATGGTCTCGATCTCCTGACCTCATGATCCACCTGCCTCGGCCTCCAAAGTGCTGGGATTACAGGCGTGAGCCACCGTGCCCGGTCAATGGGATGGCGTGCCGCATGAGTCAGGAATGAAGGAACTTCAGCTGTTTTAAGCCACCCTCCTTGTGGTAATTTGTCTTGGCAGCCCCAGAAGGCGAATGCAGGGTGCCTCCTCCTTTGCCCAGCACGCTGATGAAACAGTCCCCCTTTCCTTTCTTCCATGTCTGGTGTTTAGTCTTTGAGTCAATGAAGGCACAGCGGTGGCGAGAAAGAATTTCTGCTGGAGGGCCAGGCACAGAGGCTCATGCCTGTAATCCTTGCACTCTGGGAGGCTGAGGCAGGTGGATCACTTGAGGCCAAACATGGTGAAACCCCATCTCTACTAAAAATACAAAAATTTAGTTGGGCATGGTGGCGCGCACCTGTAGTCCCAGCTACTCAGGAGGCTGAGGCAGGAGAATCGCTTGAACCCAGGAGGTGGAGGTTGCAGTCAACCGAGATCGCACCACTGCACTCCAGCCTGGGCAACAGAGCGAGATTCTGCCTCAAAACGAACGAACGAACAAACAAACAACAAAAAACCTCAGAATTTCTGCGGGTGGAGTTCAGGCCCCGGCCATCTTGTGGCTCCAGGACCACTCCTTACGGGGCGGTGTGTGGCTCCCACCCAGGGGCAAAATTTAGAACTCCTCATCCCCAAGGGGGAAGAGCCTTCGAGGGTTGTGTAGAGAACCCAGTGATGGACTCGAACCCAGTGATGGACTACAGAGTCTTGGGGTCCCAGCAGGAGCCGGCCAGAGCCGGGCCTCAGCACTGCAGCAACCACATCGACTGATTCCAGATATGCACATGTCTGGGTCTCCCACTGACCCAACCCTTGCCTGTGATATTAACAGACAGCCTCTGGGGTCTGGCCCAAGTCTCCTCCTTGTCACCCCACTGCCCCACCCCAGTCTCCGCCCTCCAGGGAGACTTGGCGTCCTGAGCTCCTGCCTGTGCCTGGCTTCCACCCACCACAGGGCCTTTGCACACACCGTTCCTGCCACACGACCACTCTCCTCTAACCTGACTCCTTCATCCAGCTAAGTCTTAGTCCCTCTTCAAGGGCTTCAGGACAGCTGTCCAGTCCCCCCTCCGTGGACTGGCATCCCTTGGCACCCACCTAGCACCCTTCCTAGCCCATGGTTCTTCGTCACAGGCCATGGTCCTGTGGCCATGGCCCTCCCTCTGGTCAGCTGTTGATCTCAGCAGCAGCAGATCCTCGCTCTTGCAGTCTCCCTCCCCCATTGCAAAGACCGAGTCTCCTGGGGGCCTGCTGTGACCTAATTTTTGTGACTGATTGTGTGAGGACTCCCCGGTCAGGGATAGTGCTGGCTCTGGGCCCCACCTGCACCCTCTCACCCTGCCCAGCAGAACCAGGACCCCAGGCAAGGGTGCCCTAGGAGCCCGATGCCCCTCACCTGCCAGCTCCTTTGCAATGACTGAGGGCTGAGCCCCCCTCTGGCTGTTCATGCGGCCTTTGTACAGGATCCCATCCACGCCCAGGATGTCCACCTCAGCCTGTTGGATGGCCCAGGTCCTAGGTTAGGGAGCCCCCGACCCAGCCTCCCCTGAACTTTGGTGCACACAGAAGCCCAGAAGACAGAGTGCAGCCTCTGCTGGGGTCGCCCACCGCTCGGGGCCTGGTCCCACACTTGGGGCTGGGGTGCGCTGACGTCCACCCTCCGGGAAGGAGGCCCCAGCCAGACTCACGCTGTCATAGTCGATCATGTGGGGATCCCCATAGGGATAGAGCGTCGACAGGTTGCAGGACTTGCACTTGAGGCTGGCGGCGTTTTGGGGGCCGTCACCCCAGTCCTGCTGATAATCCTCCTGGATACTGAGGTCCTGGCGCTGCAGCCGCTGCTGTTCCCTGTGGCAGGGCAGTGGGTCAGCAGCGACCTGGAGACCCTGCACCCCAGAGCCCAGGATGGGCCCAAGGGCCTGGCCAGCACCGAGGGAAGACCAGCATTTCTTTCAGTTTGTGTTTAGCTGGCACAGCCAGGCAGGCATGGGGCCTGGATGGATACAGATGCACACAGTGGGGCAGAGGAATCAAACTGAGACCTGCATTTCCCCAGACCCAGCCATTTCCCTTTGGACCCCTGGCCCGAAGAGCGTGTCCTTCTAATTTCTTGATCTCAAGGAGCCAGGGAGGGAGGGTGACAGAGTCAGCGCAGGCCCCCAGGTCCCTCCCTTCCCATGGCTGTGGTGACTATTCACCAGTTCTTCCCCCACCTGGCCAGATGTCCCCACAGCAGGGTTGCAGGCTGGGGAGGTCCATAGAGCCGTGGGATGTCAGGAGGTTGAGGGGTGGGGCTGGGACCTAGGGAGCCAGCTGGGTGCAGTGGAAACCTGAGGGTTTGGACATCAGCCCTGCCACTTGCTAGCAGTGACCTTGGGCAGGTCATTGCAGTTCTCTGAGCCTCAGTTTCTTCAGCTGTGACATGGGATGGCACCAGGATACATCTTAGAGGGCAGCTGTGAGGACTCAATAAGGCGCTCTTCGCACAGTGCCTGCCGGGCACAGCAGCGGCTGAGGGTCCCCCATCATCACCGATTTCCTCCGCCAAGAGACAGGGACATGGGCATAGGAACCCTAGCTCACAGGAGGTTGTGAGATTTAAATAAGAAACCCTCTAACAGTTTTTGGCCCACAATAGATGCGCAGTAAATATGTCAGTTCCTCCGTCCGCCATCATCTCGTGGGCCTGTCTGCCGCCCCAGTCACCTCTCAGAGTGCCTGTCTTGCGAAGGGCTGGCCATGTCCAGGACAATCTTAGGTCCCTGGGCCTGGAGGATGTGTCTCTGCAGGAACAGGGTTCCCAGGCCCCAGAGCGGCCTCCATGAGGGGCGCCTACCCTGCTCACCTCATGTGTTGCCGCTGCAAGTACTCGTAGCTGTTGGCGCTGGCTGGCCGCAGCCGGGACAGCAGGTGGGCTTTGCGGATGGTGATCAGATGTCTGTTGGAGGACAAGGGTGCAGCAGGGGCTGTGGGAGGCGTGCCAGGCCAGCAGAGGGCTCAGCTCCCACCCTTCCAGGAAGCCTTCCCAGTAGGAGGAAGGAGGTGCAGGCTCAGGTCGCCACCCTCAAATGCCAGAAGCGTCCACAGCATAGAAGTAGAAGAGGCCCCCCCGAGAGGCATCTCAGGAGCTCTGATCATCACAGTAAGACACAAAAAACAATTGTTCTATTTCCAAAAGTAAAAACCAGGCTAGGTGCGGTAGCATACACCTATAATGCCAGCACTTTGGGAGGCTGAGGTGGGCAGATCACTCGAGGTCAGGAGTTTGAGAGTAGCCTTGGCAACATGGCTTTTTTTTTTTTTTTTTTTTTTTTTTTTTTTTTTGATATGAGGTCTCACTGTCACCCAGGCTGGAGAGCAGTGGCACAATCCTAGCTCACTACAACCTCACACTCCCGGGTTCAAGCCATCCTCCCATCTCAGCCTCCTGAGTAGCTGGGACTATAGGCAGGCACCATCACACAAGGCCACATATTTGTATATTTTTGATGGCTGTAGAACAGTGTATGTGGACATGTGTATCTTGAAGGCTGGGGAACCCTGTATATGAATGTGGATACACATGGCACATACAGAAGAGTGTAAATGGATGTGTATGGACTTGATGGTACAGAACAGTGTATGTGGATGTGTAGACACCTGGTGCATACAGAATGGTGCACGTGGACGTGTATGGACTCGATGGCTGGAAAACGCTGTATATGGATGTGTAGACACACAGCGCGCATGGAACAGTGCACATGGAGGGGCATGGAGAAAACATCCACGGGCCCCACAAGCCCTTAGGGCCAGGGCACCCTGGGCGGCGGTACTCACGGGCCAGTCATCATCTCCACGGGCCGGTCACAAGAGATGCACTTCACGTGCTCGAACAGCTTCCTGAAAGGCACACGGTCCTCAGCCGCTGCCCCTGCTGGCCCCAGGCCATGTGCAGGAGGCTGCAGCCAGCCCGGGCCCCAGGGCTGAACCCCTCCCACGAGTGCCCAGCCCAGCTCAGCCCCACAGGTCCTGCAGTCTCCAACCACCCTTGTGGTTTCTCTGCCGCCCCAAACACAAGGGATGGCCTTTAAAGCTGTGTGAAGGGTGGTCTGAGGACAGGAGCCTCATTAATATTGGGTCCCTCTGCCTGGGGCACTGTCTGGGTGGGGGTCGGGGTCCTGGATCTGCCCAGGTCCCCTTCCCTCTCTGAGCCTTGGTTTCCCCATTGGCGGGAATAGGGCTGGATCACCTCTGCCAGCTCAGGACAAAGCTTCCCTCCTCCTCGGTGCTGTCAGCCACAGCCAAGCCCCTGTCCCCCATCCACAGGTCTGGAATCTATCCTCCCAGAGCTTCCAGGGTGTGTCCCCCACAGCCTGGGCAGCAGGATTCCTACCAGGAGGGGCTTGGGCGGGCACTCACCTTCTAAAGCCGGCAGCACTGTCAGGATCCAATCTTAAGCCCTCAATCAGCAGCTTCCGGACTATTTTCCAGACCTCTTCCATTTCTTTCTTCAATGGATCCAGATCACTGTGGACTAGCTGCCAACAGCCAAGGTGAAGAAAAGAAAGAATAGTCATGAGTTCACACCCAGTCTCCTTCCAGAAGAGGGGTTGCAGCAACCTGGGGAGTTACAGGGTGTAACAAAATTCAACTAAACTAGTGAGGGAGTCCAGGAAAGGGAAAATGACACAGCTTCGATGGGGCTCAACCCCTACTAGATGCTATTGGTAGAGAGGAGCTGCAAGGTGAGCTTCCTGGCAGCCAAAGCAAAAAACACCATCAGCTACTGTCTCCAAAGGCCAAATCAAACCAAGCTCAACTGCAGGCAGGGAGGTCTGAGAAACCTTTCTCACAATGGTTCCGCTGCACCTGACATTCACACACTCAACACATGCTTATTGAGGGTCTGTATGTAAAGTGGGCAGGTTTATGGCATTTAGTATATTTACAGAGTTGTGAGACCATCATAATCAATCGTATTTATTTATTTTTAATGTTATTTATTTATTTTTGAGATGGAATCCCTCTCTATCACCCAGGCTGGAGTGCAGTGGTGCGATCTCTGCTCACTGCAACCTCTGCCTCCGGGTTCAAGCAATTCTTCTGCCTCAGCCTCCCAAGTAGCTGGGACTACAGGCACATGCCACCATGCCTGGCTTTTTTTTTTTTTTTTTTTTGAGATGGAGTCTCACTCTGTTGCCCAGACTGGAGTGCAGTGGCACGATCTTGGCTCACTGCTAGCTCCACCTCCCAGGTTCATGCCATTCTCCTGCCTCAGCCTCCCAAGTAGCTGGGACTATAGGAACCTGCCACCACGCCCAGCTAATTTTTTAGGAGAGACGGGGTTTCACTGTGTTAGCCACGATGGTCTCAATCTCCTGACCTCATGATCTGCCCGCCTCAGCCTCCCAAAGTGCTGGGATTATAGGTGTGAGCCACCGTGTCCGGCCTTTTTTTTTTTTTTTTTTTTTGAGAGGGAGTTTTGCTCTTGTTGCCCAGGCTGGAGTGCAATGGTGCGATCTCGGCTTACTGCAACCTCCGCCTCCCGGGTTCAAGCAATTCTCCTGTCTCAGCCTCTCAAGTAGCTGGGATTACAGGCACGTGCTCCCACACCCAGCTAATTTGTTTGTTTGTTTGTTTTACTTTTAGTAGAAACGGGGTTTCACCATGTTAGCCAGGCTGGTCTCGAACTCCTGACCTCAGGTGATCCGCCCACTTCAGCCTCCCAAAGTGCTGGGATTACAGATGTGAGACACCACGCCCAGCCTAATTTTTGTATTTTTAGTAGAGACGGGGTTTCACCATATTGGCGAGGCTGGTCTCGAACTCCTGACTTCATGATCTGCCCGCCTCAGCCTCCCAAAGTGCTGAGATTACAGGTGTGAGCCACTGCACCCGGACTTATTTATTTACTTTTATTTTATTTATTTATTTTTGAGATGGAGTTTCACTCCTGTTGCCCAGGCCGGAGTGCAATGGTGCGATCTCAGCTCACTGCAGCCTCCACCTCCTGGGTTCAAGTGATTATCCTGCCTCAGTCTCCCGAGTAGCTGGGATTACAGGCACCCACTACCATATCCAGCTAATCTGTATTTTTAGTAGAGACAGTGTTTCACTATGTTCGTCAGGCTGGTCTCGAACTCCTGATCTCAAGTGATCTACCCACCTATGCCTCTCAAAGTGTTGGGATTACAGGCGTAAGCCACTGTGCCTGGCCAAAAATATTTTTTTAAAGCAGAGATACAGTCTTGCTATGTTGCCAGCACTGGTCTGGAACCCCTGGGCTCAAGTGATCCTCCCATCTCAACCTCCCAAAGTGTTGGGATTACAGGTGTGAGCCACTGTGCCACCTGATGGAGTATTTTTTTTTGAGATGGAGTCTCACTCTGTTGCCTACACTGGAGTGCAGTGGCGCGATCTTGGCTCACTACAAGCTCTGCCTCCAGGGTTCACTCCCTTCTCCTGCCCCAGCCTCCTGAGTAGCTGGGACTACAGGTACCCGCCACCACGCCTGGCTAATTTTTGTTGTATTTCGTTAGCCAGGATGGTTTCAATCTTCTGACCTCGTGATCCACCTGTCTCAGCCTCCCAAAGTGCTGGGATTACAGGCGTTGAGCCACTGTGCCTAGCGGCTGGAGTATTTTTTTTTTTTTTTAGTTACAGAAATGGTGACATTTCCCTAATAAATATTTGAGTGTGATAACATTTTATTCTATAACCACAATACGATTATGTTTAATACAATTAGCAACAATTCCTGACTTGGATGTCATCTCCAGCCCATTTGTAGACTTGCTTCAATTAAACCAGGAAACAAGTACAATCTCTTCATGTGTTGCTTTTGGTTGTTTTGAGCCCCCACCTTTTTTTCTGAGATAGGGTTTCACTCTGAGTGCCTGCCAGGGTGCTCCTGTTGCCCAGGCTGGAGTGCAGTGGCACGATTTTGGTTCACTGCCGTCTCAACCTCCCAGGCTCAGGTATTCTCTCACCTCAGCCTCCTGAGTAGTTGGAACTGCAGGTGTGTGCCACCACACCTGGCTTTTTGTTTTTTTGGCGGGGAGGACAGAGTTTCACTATGTTGCCCAGGCTGGTCTTGAACTCCTGGGCTCAAGCGATCTGCCTGCTTTGGCCTCCCAAAGTACTGGGATTACAGGCGTGAGCCACCACACCTGGCTGCAATGTCTTTTATGATGGAAGGCGGTTACCCTCCATCATCTCTCTAATATCCTGTTGGTTACACAAGCTGGTCCCATTCAACGTGGGAGGGGGCTACACAACCGTGTGAATACCAAGAGGTATGGCTGGCGACCATCCTGGAGCCTAACTATGCCTCTCTCCTGGGTAAGCGCAGGGATGTGGGGTGGAGGAGGGGAGTCTCTGAGGGTCCGTGACAGTCATTCATTTATTCATTCATCATTTACTGACTGCCAGTGATGTGCCAGACCCTAGGGAAATGTCTAGAGGAGCCATAGCCCTTTCCTCAATTAGTATACTGTCGTAGACTGGAACAGTCGGTCCAACGAGAGTGCTACATGGTTCTTGCAACTGAGGTGGCTGGACTGACCCAAAGAGGTTAAATTAGGTTTAGAATCAGGCAGCTCTGGGTTTGAGTCCCAGCTCCACCATGAGCAGCAGCATTTCCTGAGGGAAGTATAATAACCTCTCTGAGGCTCAGTGTTCTCCTCTGTGAAATGGGGATCAATTCATGTATTGATTATGTATGGGGAAGGTGCCCAGAGTAAGGCCCTGTATGTGTGTGTGTGTGTGTGTGTGTGTGTGTGTGTGTATAAATACATTGCAGCTTCTTACTTCCCCTCTTGGATCATTTGCTCTGGGGGATGCCAGCTGCCATGTCATGAGGCCACTCAAGTGGCCCTAAGGCGGAGTCCATGGGATGAGGAACTGAAGAGTGTTACTAACAGCCACATGAGGGAATTTCCTTTGAATTGGCTCGTCCAGCCTCATTCGAGCCTTCAGATGAGACCAGCCCTGGATGACATCTTGACTGCAATTTCATGGGAGACCCTGAGCCACCCAGCTAACCTGCTGGGTCACTCCCAAATTCTTGCTCCTCCTAAACTGAAAACGTTTGTTGTTTGCAGTTGCTAATTTCTGGGTTAATTTGTTAGGAAGAAAGTGAAAATCAACACAGGGACACTCACCTTCGTGTTCACATCCTTGCTGAGCTCCTCCACAGCCTTCTTCCACTTGTCCTCATGGATCGTGACCTTGAAGAGCATGCCCTGAATCATCTCGTTCATCCCCAAGGCCACAGACTCCAGGTCAGCTCGGCTTGCCTTGCCTGCCAGGGCGCTCCTGTCGGCTTTCTAGGGAGACAGGGAGTTCAGGGAGGTGAGGCTACTGGGATGGAGGAAGGCAAAGCTGGGAGACATCACACCCCTTGGGTCTGGTGCTTCTAGTTTAGAACTCTGGACTTTTATCCTTGGCTTAAATGCAACCCTGGGGTCTATGTGGATTCAAACACGATCTTGAGATCAAAGCCAAGGTTTTCCTATAACAGGGAAGTTGATGTATGATTTTTATTATATTATTATTATTATTATTATTGTTTTTGAGACAGGATCTTGCTCAAGGTTGCCCAGGCTGGAGTGCAGTGGCACAATCATAGCTCATTGCAGCCTCCACCTCCCGGGCTCAACGGATCCTTCCACCTCAGCCTCCTGAGTGGCTGGGACTATACGTATGTTCCACCATGCCCGGCTAATTTTTAAATTTTTTTTGTAGAGTTGTGATTTTGCTATGTTTCCCAGGCTGTTCTCAAACTCTCGGCCTCAAGTGATCCTATCATCTTGGCCTCCCAAAGTGCTGGGATTACAGGAATGAGCCACCCTGTGCACAGCTGATGTATGATTTTCAAGTTCACATAGAAGTGTTAATAATCCTCAATTGCTGAAAATGGGAGTTGATGTGACTCTTTTTTCTTTTCTTTTCTTTCTTTTTTTTTTTTCAGACTGAGTTTTTGCTCGTCACCCAGGCTGGAGTGCAATGGCACAATCTCGGTTCACTGCAACCTCTACCTCCCAGGTTCAAGCGATTCTGCTGCCTCAGCCTCCCAAGTAGCTGGGATTACAGTTACCTGCCACCATGCCTGGCTGATTTTTTGTATTTTTAGTAGAGACGGAGTTTCATCATGTTGGCCAGGCTGGTCTCGAACTCCTGACCTCAGGTGATCCACCTGCCTTGGCCTCCCAAATTGCTGGGATTACAGGCATGAGCCACCACTCCCAGCTGACTCCTGTTTTTTTTTTTTTTTTTTGAGACGGAGTCTCGCTCTGTCGCCCAGGCTGGAGTGCAGTGGCCGGATCTCAGCTCACTGCAAGCTCCGCCTCCCGGGTTCACGCCATTCTCCTGCCTCAGCCTCCAGAGTAGCTGGGACTACAGGCGCCCGCCACCTCGCCCGGCTAGTTTTTTGTATTTTTTAGTAGAGACGGGGTTTCACCGGGTTAGCCAGGATGGTCTCGATCTCCTGACCTTGTGATCCGCCCGTCTCGGCCTCCCAAAGTGCTGGGATTACAGGCTTGAGCCACCGCGCCCGGCGACTCCTGTTT
Organism: Macaca mulatta; assembly: GCF_049350105.2. NCBI lineage: Eukaryota > Metazoa > Chordata > Mammalia > Primates > Cercopithecidae > Macaca > Macaca mulatta. Next base: position 5,848,538 of record NC_133425.1, on the reverse strand, counting down.
TCAATATGAACAAAGAGGGAGGGAAATTCTGGAAGGCTGTCTGGTGTCCTTCGCGTGGATGGCTCCGTTTCCCTGGGTAGGGGAGTAGGCAAGGCAGAGGACCCTCTGCTCACTCACTTCTCTCAGCTCCTCCTCCATCGTGCTCTTATTCACCTTGTTCATTTCCAGTCTTTTGATTTGAGCCTGGAGAGTCTAAGAACAGAAGCACAGGCATGTCTGCCATCCTAGAGAGCCTTGAGGGTAAAATACCAACCTCCCACCTCTACCATTGCCATGTGCTGGGGAGGCACAGCGGGCCGTACGGACAGCAGGCAGGTGGGCGTGGGCGTTAGAAGACGCGGGCTCAAGGGCTCCAGGTGCCCAGATGAGAAGGGAAGGAACATGCGACTTGGGACAAGCTGTCCCCTTAGAGGTGGTGTCATAGGAACTTTCCTCCACGGGGAGTTGGACCCAAACCAATGTGGACGATTTCACTCCCTGGATGTTTAAGGCATGTTCATCACTTCTGATCTGTCCTGGGGTCCCAGCAGGAATTCCAGTCTACTATCAACTTATCATAGCCTCATACACTGTGCCCAAGTGTTAGGGGAAAACCTCATGTCCCATCCTCAGAACTCCACAAAGAACCAACTGCCCCCATGAATTCCACCCTCTCTCCAATTACTAGATCCCCCCTGTAATAGGAGCAGCAGCTGCTCCCCAGAGGGTCGGGCCACGGTTCCTGCAAAGCTGCAAACAGGCTTCTATTTCTCTCTTCCTGTCGCGTCTCCCTCTCACGCTTACGAACAGAACTCTGGACTTTCAGCTGGAACCCAGCTGCCCCGAATCAAGACTCCATTTCACAGCCTCCCTTATGGCTTAGTGTGGCCACTGGGGTGTCAACAGAAGTGAATGGGTATCTTTAACTTGTTTTTTTGTTTGTTTGTTTGTTTTTTACAGGCTGTCACCCAGGCTGGAGTGCAGTGGCACCATCTCGGCTCACTGCAACCTCCGCCTCCAGGGTTCAAGAGATCCTCCCACTTGGCCCAGCGCGGCGGCTCACGCCTGTAATCCCAGCACTTTGGGAGGCTGAGGTGGGTGGATCACGAGATCAGGAGATCAAGATCACCCTGGCTAACACAGTGAAACCCCGTCTCTACCAAAAAAAAAAATACAAAAATTTAGCCGGACATGGTGGCAGGCACCTGTAGTCCCAGCTACTTGGGAGGCTGAGGCAGGAGAATGGCATGAACCTGGGAGGCGGAGCTTGCAGTGAGCCAAGATCGCACCACTGCACTCCAGCCTGGGCGACAGAGTGAGACTCCGTCTCAAAAAAAAAAAAAAAAAAAGAACAAAAAAAGAGATTATCCCACCTCAGCCTCCTGAGTAGTTGGGGTCACTGGCACCCAACACCATGCCTGGCTAATTTTTGTATTTTTAGTAGAGACGGGGTTTCACCATGTTGGCCAGGCTGGTCTCGAACTCCTGACCTCAAATGATTTGCCTGCCTCAGCCTCCCAAACTGCTGGGATTACAGGTGTGAGCCACTGTGCCTGGTTCCAATATGTAGTTTTCTATCCTTCCCCCTCTCTCTATTATCCGGAGTCTCCTGTGTCCATTATCCCGCTCTGTCTGTCTTTGCATACCCATGGCTTAGCTCACTTACAAGTGAGAACGTGCAGTCTTTGCTTTCCACTCCTGAGTTGCTTCACTTAGAATAATGGCCCCAGCCTCCATCCAAGTTGCTCCAAAGCCAAGGGACACCTTGAGCCACCAGAGGCTGGGAGAGGCGAGGAGGCTCCTCTAGAGCCTTCAGGTGGAACACAGTCTATGACACCTTGATTTCAGAATTCCCGCCTGCAGAACCCCTGAGAGTGATTGGCCGCAGGAACCGTAGGGAACTGATCCAACCAGCAGGTGGCAGAATCAGGATTCAAACCCAGGAAACGTCTATTCCCAAGCCTGGGCTCTGAACCGCATGCACACCAGGCCACCTCCCAGCCCAGCAGGCTTGGGCTAGTTTCTCTGCTGGAGTCTCTTGTTTCCTCCTCTTTATTTTAATTTATTTTTATTTTTATTTTTTGAGGCAGGCTCTTGCTCTGTCACTCAGGCTGGAGTAAAGTGGCATGGTCACAGCTCACAGATCACAACCTCCCAGGCTCAAGCAAGCCTCCTGCCTCAGCTTCCGGAGGAGCTGGGACTGCAGGTGACACCACCCACCTGGCTTTTTTTTTTGTTTTTTTTTTTGCAGAGACAGGGGTCTGTCTCACCATGTTGCCTCAGGCTGGTCTGGAACTCCTAGGCTCAAAGGATCCTCCCACCTCAGCCTCCCAAAGTGCTGGGATTACAGGAGACATCAAACCTGGCCTTATTTATGCTTTTTATTTTTATTTTTTGAGACAGGGTCTCTGTCTGTCACCTAGGCTGGAATGCAGTGGTGTGAGCTTGGCTCACTGCAACTTCCACCTCCCAAGCTCCAGTGATCCTTCCACCTCAGCCTCCCCGGTAGCTGGGAATATAGGTGCAGGCCACCATGCCAGGCTATATTCATGTTTTATAATCTTGTTATTTTGGCTGGGCACGGTGGCTAATGCCTGTAATGCCAGCACTTTGGGAGGCTGAGGTGGGCGGATCACTTGAGGTCAGGAGTTCGAGACCAGCCTGGCCATCATGGTGAAACCCCATTTCTACTAAAAATACACAAATTTGGCAGGGCGCAGTGGCTCACGCCTGTAATCCCAGCACTTTGGGAGGCCGAGGTGGGTAAATCACCTGAGGTCAGGAGTTCGAGACCAGCCTGGCCAACATGGTGAAACCCTGTCTCTACTCAAAATAAAAAATTAGACGAGTGTGGTGGCACATGCCTGTCATCCCAGCTACTTGGGAGGCTGAGGCAGGAGAATCGCTTGAACCCGGGAGGCGGAGGTTGCAGTGAGCTGAGATTGCACCATTGCACTCCAGCCTGGGCAACAGAGTGAAACTCCATCTCAAACAAAAACAAAAACAAACAAAAAAACCCACAAAAATTAACTAGGCATGGTGGCGCACGCATGTAGTCCCAGCTGCTCAGGAGGCTGAGGCAGAAGAATCACTTGAACCCAGGAAGTGAAGGTTACAGTGAGCCGAGATTGTGCCACTGCACTCCAGCCTGGGCAACGGAGCGAGACTCCATCTCAAAAAAAAAAAAAAAATTAGCCAGGCATGGTGGCACGCACCTGTAGTCCCAGCTACTCAGGAGGCCAAGGTGGGAGGATCACTTGAGCCTAGGAGCTCAAGGCTGCAGTGAGCTGTGATTAGGCCACTGCACTCCAGTCTGGGTGACAGAGCAAGACCCCAGGCGACACTGGGAAACCTAAGTCTTACATGTAAGTCACATGGTAGAGAGCAAGACAGAGACACAGTCATGAGATCTCGCTCCCATCCTGCATTTGTCATCTAGAGGATTGCTATCGGACCTAAGAGTTACTGTTATTCCTCGAAATGGTTTTCCTAACACGAGTTGTGGAGTAATCCATCCTTCCTCTAGTGGTCATATGCTAAGTTCTTGCAATCTTACATCTGGTCTTCTTGGCCTTTTTTCGTTTTCTTTTTTTCTTTTTTTTTTTGAGATGGAGTCTCACTCTCTCACCCAGGCTGGAGTGCAGTGGTATGATCTTGGCTCACTGCACCCTCTGCCTCCTGGGCTCAAGCAATTCTCCTGCCTCAGCCTCCCAAATAACTAGGATTACAGGCATGTGCCACCATGCCCAGCTAATTTTTTTTTGTATTTTCAGTAGAGACAGGGTTTCGCCATGTTGACCAGGCTTGTCTCAAACTCCTGACCTCAAGTGATCCACCCATGTCGGCCTCCCAAAGTGCTAGAATTACAAGTGGGATCCACCGTGCCCAGCCTTCTTGGCCTATTGATCTGCCTATTCCTACACTAGTTCTACATTTTTTTTTCTTCTTTAACTATTGGTAATACAAACCATTTGTGTGGTTCAAAATCGTAAGATTTTATTTTAGTTTAGTTTAGTTTTTGAGACAGAGTCTCACTCTGTCACCCAGGCTGGAGTGCAGTGGTATGATCTCAGCTCACTGCAACCTCCACCTCCTGGGTTCAAGTGATTCTCCTGCCTCAGCCTTCCTAGTAGCTGGGACTACAGGCGTATGCTGCCACATCTGGCTAATCTTTTTATTTTTTTTAGCGATGGGGCCTTGCCATGTTATCCAGGCTGCTCCTGAAGTCCTGGCCTCAAGGCATCCTCCTGCCTTGGCCTCCCAAAGTGCTGAGATTTTTCCCAAGATGGAGTCTCGCTCTTGTTGCTCAGGCTGGAGTGCAATGGCACAATCTCAGCTCACTGAAACCTCCGCCTCCCGGGTTCAAGCACTTCTCCTGCCTCAGCCTCCCAAGTAGCTGGGATTACAGGTGCCTGCAACCACGCCCAACTAATTTTTTTGTATTTTTAGTAGAGATGGGTTTTCATCATGTTGGCCAGGTTGGTCTTGAACTCCTGACCTCAGGTGATCGGCCCGCTTCACCCTTCCAAAGTGCTGGGATTATAGGCGTGAGCCACCGTGCCTGGCCAGCAATGAAATCTTGATAGCACAAGAGCCAGGAAGCCGGGACAAGGGTCCTGGGACCAGGGACGTGCTCTGTTTTGGCATGCTTGGCAGGCCTTCATCAGCTTCAGAGTCTTTCTAACAAGTGACAGCTATGGACACACAGGCAGACACTGCAGTCCCCGCTTACCCCCATGCTGGGTGCACGCTGGACATGCTGAATGGAATTGGCTCCAGCTCCATGGAGAAAGGGCACCAAGATGACCCCAGGACATGGTGGCCTGGGCCTCTCTGAAGAGCAGTGTTGGCAGGAAACCTGGTTCCTGGCCAGTGGTGCACAGTCTGAGCACGTACTCCTGCGTGCAGTCCACCCACACTCGGCCCAGCATCTCCAGAGACAGCCAACCCTCCTGTCCACCCCCACTTCATAGGCTGTGAATTGGTTCCCCTTTAATGAGTTCTTTTCCATTCGAGGCTGCCTCAAGTGGGTCCCAGCCTGATTACAGTGTGCCGACCTTAGGGGCAGCCATACGACATGGGTCTCCTTGGTCCCTTTTCCCCTAGCACACCCCAGTGCATCCCAGCAACAGCCCCCTGACTTGGAAGACTTCATGGAAACAACTTTGGTGGGTTGCTGTTTATTCATTTATTTTTTGAGACCGAGTCTCGCTCTTGTCGCCCAGGCTGGAGTGTAATGGCGCATTCTTGGCTCACTGCAACCTCCGCCTCCCGGGTTCAAGTGATTCTCCTGCCTCAGCCAACTGAGTAGCTGGGATTACAGGCTCTCACCACCCTGCCTAGCTAATTTTTGTATTTTTAGTTGAGTCGGGATTTCACCATGTTGGCCAGGCTGGTCTCAAACTCCTGACCTCAGGTGATCCGTCTGCCTTGGCCTCCCAAAGTGCTGGGATTACAGGTGTGAGCCACTACTCCCAGCCCTTGGTGAGTTTTTTGCTTTTTGCTTTGTTTTCTTGAGACAGGGTCTTTCTGTGTCACCCAGGCTGGAGTCAGTGATGCAGTCATAGCTCACTGCAGCCTCAACCTCCCACACTGAAGCAATCCTCCCCCCTCAGCCTCCCAGCTACAGGCATGTGCCACCACACCTGGCTAATTTTATAAATTTTTTTTTGTAGAGACAGAGTTTTCTTCTGTTGGCCAAGTCTTGAACTCCTGGCCTCAAGCAATCCTCCCTCATTACAGGTGTGAGTCACCGCACCCAAAGCACTAGAATCACAGGTATGAGCCACCACATCCAGCTAGTTTTTGTTTGTTTGTTTGTTTTTTGAGAGAGTCTCACTCTGTTGCCCAGGCTGGAGTGCAATGGCGCAATCTCGGCTCACTGCAACCTCTGCCTCCCGGGTTCAAGCGATTCTCCTGCCTCATCCTCCCAAGTAGCTGGGATTACAGGTGTGTGCCACTACACCCGGCTAATGTTGTATTATTATTATATATTTTTTAGACAGAGTTTTATTCTTGTTACCCAGGCTGGAGTTCAATGGCATGATCTGGGCTCACCGCAACCTCTGCCTCCCCAGTTCAAGTGATTCTCCTGCCTCGGCCTCCCGAGTAACTGGGATTACAGGCATGTGCCACCATGCCTGGCTAATTTTGTATTTTTAGTAAAGACAGGGTTTCTCCATGTTGGTCAGGCTGGTCTTGAACTCCCAACCTCAGATGATCCGCCCACCTCAGCCTCCCAAAGTGCTGGGATTATAGGCGTGAGCTACTGCGCCTGGCCTAATTTTGTATTTTTTTAGAAGAGATGGGGTTTCACCATGTTGGCCAGGCTAGTCTCAAACTCCTGACCTCTAGTGATCCACCCGCCTCGGCCTCCCAAAGTGCTGGGATTATAGGCGTCAGCCACCGTGCCCAGTCCCAGCTAATTTGTTTATTTTTGTAGAGATGGGGTTTCCCTGTGTTACCCTGACTTTCTCAAACTCCTGGTCTCAAGTGATCCTCCCACTTCAGCTTCCCAAAGTGCTGTGATTACAGATGTGAGCCACCGCATCCAGCCTAAGTATTTTTTTTATTATCATTTTTTAATTTTTATCACCCAGCCCAAAATGTCAGTAAGTATTTCTACCACTTGGCTCAGGGAAATGTAAGAACATAACAGTTGGCACAAGAAGTTCTCTTGGCCAGGCGTGGTGGCTCAAGCCTGTAATCCCAGCACTTTGGGAGGCCGAGGTGGGCGGATCACAAGGTCAGGAGATCGAGACCACGGTGAAACCCCGTCTCTACTAAAAATACAAAAAATTAGCCGGGCGCGGTTGTGGGCGCCTGTAGTCCCAGCTACTCGGGAGGCTGAGGCAGGAGAATGGCGTGAACCCGGGAGGCGGAGCTTGCAGTGAGCCGAGATCGCGCCACTGCACTCCAGCCTGGGTGACAGAGCGAGACTCCGTCTCAAAAAAAAAAAGAAGTTATCTTAATCATTCATTGAGTCACTCAGCAAATGTGATGGGGCCTTCGCTACCCCTGCCCTTCCAGGGGCAGGTGACACAGTGGTCAAAAAGACAAACAGTGTCCAGGCCCTTCTGTTTATATGGATGGGGGGTGGTGGTGGGATTCGTTTGCTTTTCATTGAAGTATAATTTACACACAGTAAAATGCCAGTAAAGTCTCACCGCTTCCCAGCCTCACGTGCATCCCCACCTCCTGCAGAACCTTTGGGAAGGGTCGGAAGGTCTGGATGAGGAATTCTCCCCTTGCCAGCCCTTCTCCAGCCCCCCAGGCCTCCTAACCTTGAACTCATCCACACGAATCTCCAGCTTCTCCACTGCCTTGTCCAAAGTCACGTAGCGATCCTTCATTGCCTGTATTTGGTTGCCCCAAATTATCTCAAGTTCTTCCTCCTAAAAGGGGGAGACACAGACACCCGAGGCCTCTGCTTCTGAGGTCACCATGGCCGGGAAGGGGCCTGAGGGAGGGTTGAGGCCAAGAAGAATGTACCAGGCCAGGATAGGCGCAGTGGCTCATGCCTGTAATCCCAGCACTTTGGGAGGCCGAGGTGGGTGGATCAACTGAGGTCAGGAGTTCGAGACCAGCCTGCCCAACATGGCAAAAGCAGTCTCTACAAAAAATACAAAAATTAGCCGGGTGTAGTGGTGGGCCCCTGCAATCCCAGCTACTGAGGAGGCTGAGGCAGGATAATGGCTTGAACCCAGGAGGCAGAGGTTGCAGTGAGCTGAGATTCCGCCACTGCACTTTGGCCTGGACGACAAAGCGAGATTCCATCTCAAAAAAAAAAAAAAAAAGAAAAAAAAAGAAGGTATCAGACCAGGGTGCCTCTACCTGCCATTTTTTTTTTTTTTTTTTTTTTTTTTTTTTTTTTAGACAGGGCCTTGCTCTATCACCCAGGCTGGAGTGCAGTGGCATGATCTTGGCTCATTGCAGCCTCCACCTCCTAGGCTCAAGTGATCCTCACACCTCAGCCTCCTGAGTAGTTGGGACTATAGCCACACACCACCATGCCTGGATAATTTTTGTTATTTTTTTGTAGAGAAGGGATCTCACTATGTTGCCCAGGCAGGTCTTGAACTCCTGAGCTCAAGTGATCTGCCTGCCTCAGCCTCCTAAAGCGTTGGGATTACAGGTGTAAGCCACCGCACTGGCCCCACCTGCCATCTGAACAGCCACCTGAGACACAGGAGAACCGTGCAGCCCCTGCCGGGCCCCCCGCACCAGTGGATCCGCTTTGCAAGGCAGCAGCTGCCTTCGTGGCCAGCTCAATTCCCCCCAGCCTCTTTTGCTACAGAACGCAGCTGCACCTGGGAGGGTGGCGGAGTCAAAGAGTCTTCTGTCATCTCACCTCAAGCCATAATTGCCTCAAAAGCCCTTTGCCAGAGACACTAACCTTGAGCTTGGATTTCTGGAGGCTGCTAATCTTTTCTTGCAACATGTCCACTGTTGTCCCAAGGCTGCCAGAGCCTCCCATATTGGCTGAAAGCAGAGGACAGGGTGGCTGCTGAGGACTTGGATGGAGGAAGATGTTTGTGCTGGGCTCCAGCTGCTTCTCTTATGGAGCATCTCAGGCAGCACTGCCCAGTGGAAACGTACTGGGCCTTTCAGCTGGTGTTACTTTTTTATTTATTTATTTACTTACTTACTTATTATTTTTTAATTTATTTTTTGAGACGGAGTCTCGTGCTGTCACCCAGGCTGGAGTGCAGTGGCGCGATCTTGGCTCACTGCAACCTCTGCCTCCCAGGTTCAAGTGATTCTCCTGCCTCAGCCTCCCGAGTAGCTGGGGTTAAAGGCATGTGCCACCATGCCCGGGAAATTTTGTATTTTTAGTAGAGACGGGGTTTCTCCATGTTGGTCAGGCTCATCTTGAACTCGTGGTCTCAGGTGATCCGCCCACCTCAGCCTCCCAAAGTGCTGGGATTACAGGCATGAGCCACCACACCTGGCCACAAGAGTTTTGGAGACTAATTTTGGCATGCCATTTTCCTCAGTTGCCAACTTTAGACCCTAACAGCCTCCTTGCCCTACGATAAGACCTCACTGTACATTCAAGAGAAAAGAATAGACTCGTAAGAGCCAAATGCTTAAGGCAAAGGAATGAATGGCTAATGGTGGAATGTAGATTTTGTTGGTGGAGCCCGATGAAGGACAGGAGGTACTTCTCAAAGGCTGCAGGGAGAGCCCCACTCCCTTGTGCCCTTCCCAGGGCCGGACCAGGCCTACCTAGATAACTCAAGCGCTGGTTCAGGTTGAAGGACAGCTGGGCAAACTCTTCTTTCAGGGAGTCGTGTTTGACAGGTATCTGGGCCATGTGGCTCATGGAATACCTGACAGCCCTCTTCTTGTCTTCAGGGCTTGTGGCCTGCTTGGCAGCCACCATGGCCTGGGACAGGGCTGTATCGGGACTGATGCTGGCAGCAGAGTAGGAGGGAGAGAGGATTTCGTAGTAGATTTCGGAATCATCGCCCAAGGCCTGGGATTCTGTGGCTCCCCGGGAAGGCCCTGCACCCAGGACATCTGCAAAGACCCCTAGGGGCCCAGCTGCAGCCGTGTCTGTTGCAATGGTGGCCATTTTGGTGGCTGGGGAGTCCTTGACCAACTTGGCAGCAACCTTGGCTGTCTGCGCAGCGGAGGATGCGGCGGCTGCATAGGCTGCGGCAGCGGCAGCGGCAATGGCAGCAGTGGTTTTCAGCCGGTGAAAGGCAGACCGGGGAGCCTTAAGCTGTGCTTCCTTGGGATCCCCCTCCTTGCCAACTCTATCCTTGGGGGCCCCGTCCTTGCCACCTCTATCTTTGGGGACCTCATCCTTGTGAGCTCTATCCTTGGGGGCCCCATCCTTGCCACCTCTATCCTTGGGGGCCCCATCCTTGCCACCTCTATCCTTGGGGGCTCCATCCTTGCCACCTCTATCCTTGGGGTCCACATCCTTGCCGCCTCTATCTTTGGGAACCCCATCCTTGCGAGTTCTATCCTTGGGGGCCCCATCCTTGCGGGCCCTCTCCTGGAGGCCCCTCAGGCTGGGGACATCATTTTCCTCCCCCTTTTCTTGAATAGCTGTGAGCTGGAGGTCTTCTCCCTGGCGAGACTGATATGGCTGGAGTGGTTGAGGCCACGCTGAGGCAAACTCGGTGGCTGGTGGTGGGGCCCTGGAAGGTTGAGGCTGAGTTGGCCGCAGGACACCTAAGTCCCACAAAGGCCAAGAGCCCATCCTGGGCCAGCCTTGGGGAAGAGGCCAGCGTCTTGGGAATGCAGGCCAGCCTCCTGGTGGTGGAGGCTGGGCACCTGGGGCAGGCGCAGGTCCAAGCCTAGGCCAAGGTGCTGGCAAGGACCCAGGTGTCACACTGGGCCCTGGGACAGGCCCCAGGGCAGGCACAGGCTCCAGCTCCAGCCCCAGCTCTGGCCCTGGCACAGGTTCAGTCCCAGGTGCAGGCCCAGGTGCAAATGCAGTTGCGCGCCCAGGTGCGGACTCAGGTGTGAGGGCCGGAGGCTGCGCTGGCTCCTGGGCACTGCTGAGAGAAACTGCTTGGGCAGATGCTGAGTCCTCCAGGAGGAGCTCCGGGACCTCGTAATGCCAGACAGTCTGCAGCAGCTGGGGGTTTTGGACAGGTTCGGAGACCTGGATGGCACGAGTAGCTTCAAGGTACTCGGTGGTCTGGGCCAGGGCGGCCTCTGGGAGCTGATCCATGGACTGCCACAGGTCCAGCTGTGATGAACCAATTTCCTGCAGAAGAGGGGGCCGAGGGGCTCGGCTGGCTTCCATCCCCACCTCCCACTCTCAGCCGCCCGCCTGCTCCTCAGCTTCCTGCTAACCTCCCCTTCCTTCCTCACTCACCGAAGCGAACATGGCCTCATGGAGGCCACTCCAGAGCACCATGTCCTCGGTTTTGGGGATGGTTTGAAACTTATTCTGGAGAGAAGCCTGCAGGGTAGGGGTAGAAAATGAAGGGTGTGAGCCTGGAGGGGGCAGTGCCCCCCACACCTGCAAAGAAACCTTTCCAGGCTGCGTTCTCCTTCTTGACCCTCCCTACCCTCAGCACCCAGGACACGGGAGGAGTGGGCCTCACCACTTCCCGCTGCAGTGAGATCATCTTCCGGTTCTGTATTTTGAAGTCTTCAGCGAAGATATCCATTCTTTCTGGGTGTACCTGGCAAAGGAACTGAGTCTATGGACTGGGGGTCCAGGTTCTGTCCCACCCCTGCCTTTTCCCGCAGCTCTAGGTGACTAAGAGCTTGAGAAGGAAGAACAGGTTCCAAACCCAGTGCTTCCCAGGGAGTGGGAAAGGGCTCCATGGGCAAACAAGTTTGGGAAATGCTGGGATTAAAAGCATGTCAGGCCAGGCACAGTGTCTGATGTCTGTAATCCCAGCACTTTGAGAGGTCAAGGTGGGTGGATTGGCCGGGCGCGGTGGCTCACGCCTGTAATCCCAGCACTTTGGGAGGCCGAGGCGGGCGGATCACAAGGTCAGGAGATCGAGACCACGGTGAAACCCTGTCTCTACTAAAAATACAAAAAATTAGCCGGGCGCCTGTAGTCCCAGCTACTCAGGAGGCTGAGGCAGGAGAATGGCGTGAACCCAGGAGGCGAAGCTTGCCGTGAGCCGAGGTCACGCCACTGCACTCCAGCCTGGGGGACATAGCGAGACTCCGTCTCCAAAAAAAAAAAAAAAAAAAAAGGTGGGTGGATCACTTGAGATCAGGAGTTCGAGAGCAGCCTGGCCAACATGATGAAACACCGCCTCTAGGAAAAAGAGAAAAATTAGCTGGGCCTGATGGCATGAGCCTGTAATCCCAGCTATCGGGAGGCTGAGGCAGGAGAATCACTTGAACCCAGGAGGCAGAGGTTGCAGTGAGCTGAGATCGTGCCATTGCACTCCAGCCTGGGCAACAGAGTGAGACTTTGTCTCATAAATAAATAAATAGCATTTCAACAAGTTTCTGTATTGCAGGACTTCCCAGAGTGTTGAATGAGCAAAAGCACATTAAGAATCTCCAAGAGGGCCAGGCACAGTGGCTCACGCCTGTAATTCCAGAACTTTGGTAGGCTGACGGGGGTGGATCACAAGTTCAGGAGTTCAAGACCAGCCAGACCAATGTGGTGAAGCCCCTGTCTCCACTACAAATACAAAAATTAGCCAGGCGTGGTGGCTCGCACCTGTAATCCCAGCTACTCAGGAGGCTGAGGCAGGAGAATCGCTTGAACCCGGGAGGCAGATGTTGCAGTGAGCTGAGATCATGCCACTGCACTCCAGCCTAGGTGACAGAACAAGACTCCATCTCATAAAAAAAAAAAAAAAAAACACCTCCAAGAGACAGGCCAATAAGGCATTGTTTTTCTTTTCTTTTCTTTTCTTTTTTGAGACAGAGTCTCGCTTTGTTGCCCAGGCTGGAGTGCAGTGGCGCGATCTCGGCTCACTGCAAGCTCCGCCTCCTGGGTTCACGCCATTCTCTTGCCTCAGCCTCCGAGTAGCTGGGACTATAGGCACGCACCACCATGCCTGGCTAATTTTTTGTATTTTTAGTAGAGATGGGGTTTCGCCGTGTTAGCCAGGATGGTCTCGATCTCCTGACCCTGTGATCCGCCCACCTCGGCCTCCCAAAATGCTGGGATTACAGGCGTGAGCCACCATGCCCGGCTCCCCCGACCCTTTTTTTTTTTTGAGACAGAGTCTTGCTCTGTCACCCAGGATGGAGTGCAGTGGCACAATCTTGGCTCACTACAATCTCCGCCTTCTGGGTTCAAGTGATTCTCATACCTCAGCCTCCCAAGTAGCTGGTGTTAAAGGTGCCCGCAACCATACCCGGCTAATTTTTGTATTTTTAGTTGAGACAGGGGTTTCACCATGTTGGCCAGGCTGGTCTCAAACTCCTGAACTCAGGTGATCCGCCCGCCTCGGCCTCCCAAAGTGCTGGGATGACAGGCGTGAGACACCAGGCCCGGCCGAGAAGGCACTGTTTTTCTAACAGCTTTGTCTAAGGGGCCCTTTGGAGTAGCTCATGATGCAACTCTAGCGCTCTGTCTGCTTAGATGGGAGCCATCCAGCCCATGACTGAAGCTCCCACAGTTGCCACTTTGAGCAAATACAGGCCCTGATCTGTGAAGCCGGGACAGTACAGAAAGTTACACTATTTGGGGGAAGTTGTTAAACCTGGGGGTGTGGAGACCTGGCTTCCAACCCCAGCTGTGACTCATCAGTTGTGACAGGGACAGCTGCCTCATGGCTCAGGGACTTCCATGCATGGTAGGGTGTTAGAACGTACTTGGCTGATGGTTTTTGGTGACAGAAGGAGCTTGTATGTAAGCCTGCACTATTACGATTATTCCACTTTCCATGTGGACAGAGCTTTCCAGAGGGGGAAGAGGTTTTCTTTTTGCTAAGCTGGTGGAATATAAGTCTGGTGTTGCCAAGACTTGGGGAGCGCCTGCCTGAGAATGAAGCCAACTGGGAGGAAAGCTTCACTGAGAGATGTCAGTATTGCATGAGTACCTAGATCTGGCCGTCCCTGGACCTTTTAGTAAATGAGACAATAAATCTCTTATTTTGCCTAATCCAGGATGAACTTGACTTCTGTCACTTATCACTAACGTTTTAACACAGTGGGGTAGAAAGCATGGAGGGGTCAGCCGGGTGTGGTGGCTCACACCAGTAATCCCAGCACTTTGGGAGGCTGAGGTGGGTGGATCACGAGGTCAGAAGTTCGAGACCAGCCTGGCCAACATGGTGAACCCGTCTCTACTAAAAATACAAAAATTAGTCAGGTGTGGTGGTGTGTGCCTGTAATCCCAGCTACTCGGGAAGAGGAGGCAGGAGAATCACTTGAACCCAGGAGGCAGAGGTTGCAGTGAGCCGAGATCATGCTATTGCACTCCAGCCTGGGCAACAGAGTGAGACTCCGTCTTAAAAAAAAAAAAAAAAAAAAAAGAAAGAAAGAAAAGAAAGCATGGAGGCGTCACAGAGAAGTCAGTGGCACTGGCCAATTGGAGGGGCCACGTGAGCACGCCCTCACAGTTGCACTCTTGGCCTAAGAGTAAGCTTCCTAGATTTTCCTCATTGCTCCAACCCCCAGAGGCCTGAGCGACACAGCTGGCACGGAGGATGACGGGGAGCGCCTACCTTGTCAAGCATGTTCTTTAGCATGTCCACTTCCTTCCTAAGGGCTTTGACGGTGACCTGGAGTGCATGAAGATCAGTGAGCAAGTCCTGCAGGGTCTGCATTGACTGCAAAAGAAGAGGAGAAAATGTGAAGCCGGGTATGGCTGGGGGAGAGGGTAAGTGAAGTGCAGAAGCTTTCTGACGATAGCCGTTGTTCGAGAGGTCCTCCTGGCTCTCCCAAGCCTAGACTGGAATCTACAAGGGGGCCAGGAGATGCTACTAAAGTCAACAGTGCTCTGATCTCCAAGTGGCCTGGATGAGAAGGAGGCAACTCTGTATTTGAATATATCCAGAAACCAGGAGTTACTCATCATGAAGCATTTCGCCCTTTCTTGTATGACAGATGTCAGCCAGGGAGGAAGCACAGCCCATCGCTGGGCAGGAGCCACTGGAGGATCAGGAGCAGGAGAGACAGGGTTGCATTTGCTTTTTGTTTCTAAGTTGGAGTCTCACCCTGTGGCCCAGGCTGGAGTACAGTGGCGCGATCCCAGCTCACTGCAACTTCCACCTCCTGGGCTCAAGCGATTCTCCTGCCTCAGCCTCTGAGTAGCTGGAACCACAGGTGTGCATCACCACGCCCAGCTAATTTTTTGTATTTTATTTTATTTTATTTTTTTTGGTAGAGATGGGGTTTCATCATGTTGCTTAGGCTGGTCTTGAATTCCTGACCTCAGGTGATCCACCTGCGTCAGCCTCCCAAAGTGCTGGGATTACAAGTGTGAGGCACCGCATCTGGCCTGTACTTAACAATTTTAAAGGATCTCTCAGGCTCATGTGGAGCCTGGCTCTGGGAGGGCAAAAGGGGAAGCAGCCTGCCTGCAGAACTGATTGCTTGCTGTGGGGAGAAATCCTCACACATCTGGTATCAGAAGTCTGTTGCGAGCTGGGCACGGTGGCTCATGCCTATAATCCCAGTACTTTGGGAGACCGAGGGGGGCAGAACACAAGGCCAGGAGTTCAAGATCAGTCTGGCCAACGTGGTGAAACCCCATTTCTACTAAAAATACACAAAAACTTAGCAGGGCCTGGTGTTGCGTGCCTGTAATCCCAGCTACTCGGGAAGCTGGGGCAGGAGAATCACTTGAACCTGGGAGGCAGAGGCTGCAGTGAGCCGAGAACGCACCACTGCACTCCAGACTGGACAACAAAGTGAGTCTCTACCTCAAAAAAAAAAAAAAAAAAAAAAAGCATGTTGTGAGAGTAGTGTGAAAGAAACTGAGTTTTTTTCCACTCAGAGGGCCAATGTATCTAGAAGATGTAATAATTATAAACATACATGCACTTAACAACAGAGCCCTTTATAAAATACATGAAGGAAACAATGACAGAACTGAAAGTGTAACTGAAAAGCACGTTGGTTGCTCGCTGCATTGCAGGGTTCAGTTACCATGAGCAAGGTCTGGTACCAAAAATAAAGTGAATTTATTCTGAAGCTAGCTTGGGGAAGGGGCGCAAAGCGCCCTGGCTTTAAACATGCCGCTTCACTTCTGGAGCAAAATGTGGGCACTTTTAAGAGGTAGAGGATACAGCCAGCAAGGGTAGGGGTCTCCTTGTGAGCTTGATGTCTTATCTACTGGGCAGCTGAGTTGGCACCTTCCTGGGAAGAAATAAGTTGTAAAAGTGGCCAAGTGGGCACGCTTTCAACATGCCCTCTTGGTGAGTGTGAGCTCCCAGGCAACCCCTGGAGGGTGAAAGTTCCCAGGTGAAAGTCCTATAAGGGCCATGCTTTGGTCTCTAAATCTGTCTCTTTTTTTTTTTTGAGACGGAGTCTGGCTCTGTCGCCCGGGCTGGAGTGCAGTGGCCGGATCTCAGCTCACTGCAAGCTCCGCCCCCCGGGTTTACGCCATTCTCCTGCCTCAGCCTCCCGAGTAGCTGGGACTACAGGCGCCCGCCGCCTCGCCCGGCTAGTTTTTTGTATTTTTTAGTAGAGACGGGGTTTCACCGTGTTCGCCAGGATGGTCTCGATCTCCTGACCTAGTGATCCGCCCGTCTCGGCCTCCCAAAGTGCTGGGATTACAGGCTTGAGCCACCGCGCCCGGCCATAAATCTGTCTCTTAACTCTCCAGGAGTTACATGAACTTGCCCTGTAGGGAGTGACTGGTGAAGGGGCGGGTCAAAGACTATCTTTGCTTTTTTTTTTTTTGAGACAGAGTCTCACTCTGTCACCCAGGCAACCTTCACCTCACAGGTTCAAGTGATTCTCCCACCTCAGTCTCCCAAGTAGCTGGGACTACACGGGCATGCCACCATGCCCCTCTAATGAAGTTTCACCATGTTGGCCAGGCTGATTTCAAACTCCTGACCTCAAGTGATCCGCCCACCTCGGTCTTCCAGAGTGCTGGGATTACAGGCATAAGCCAACTCACCAGGCCTCTCTTTGCATTTCTAAAGGGCTAAATAGGAGGTGGGGAGCAGTGGGGAAGGAGAAAGGAAGAGAAAATAATTTTAAAAATAAACTCTCTTAGAAAAATGGGGGTACTCATTTACAAAAGGAGAAATAGTTAATTCACAAGAATAGTTCAAGACTTCAATATCCTATTTTCAATAATGAATAGAATAACTAAGACAAGGTCCAGCACGCTGGCCCACGCCTGTAATCCCAGCACTTTGGGAGGCTGAGGCCAGTGAATCTCAAGGTCAGGAGTTTGAGACCAGCCTGGCCAGGATGGTGAAACCCCGTCTCTACCAAAAATATAAAAATTAGTCAGGTGTGGTGGTGTTGGCTTGTAATCCCAGCTACTTGGGAGGCAAGAGGTAGGAGGATCACTTGAATCTGGGAGGCAGAGGTTGCAGCAAGCCAAGATCATGCCACTGCTCTCCAGCCTGTGTGACAGAGTAAGACCCCATCTCAAAAAAACAAAACCCAAGATAAAAAGAACAGTATCCTGGGTGCAGTGGCTCACACCTCTAATCCCAGCACTTTGGGACGCTGAGGCAGGTGGATCACTTGAGCCCAGGAGTTTGAAACCAGACTGGGGAACACAGTGGTCTCCCATCTCTACAAAAAATACCAACATTAGACAGGCATGGTGGCACATGCCTATAGTCCCAGGTCCTTGGGAGGATGAGATGGGAGGATCACCCTAGCCCAGGAGGTGGAGGCTGAAGTAAGCTGTGATTACACTACTGCCCTCCAGCTTGGGTGACAGAGTGAGACCCTGTCACACACACACAAAGAAAGTAAAAGTAAAAAAGAACAGCAAGAGGCTGGGTTCAGTGGCTCACACCTGTAATCTCAGCACTTTGGGAGGCTGCGGTGGAAGAATGGCTTGAGCCCAGGGGTTCCAGACCAGCCTGGGCAACAAAGGGAGACCCTGTCTCTATAAAATAAATAAAATTAACAAAACAAAAGGCCAGCAAGAAAAGAGAAGATTTGAACAATGCTATAAACCAACTAGATGTAACAGATATTTACAGAATACCCCACTCAACAATGGTAGAATACATATTATTCTCAAGCGCACATAGAACGCTCTCCAGGGTAGACCATATGGTAAGGCCATAAAACAACCCTTAACAAATTTCAAAAGGACTGAAAGTATGCAAAATACATACACTGACCACAACGGAATTAAATTAGAAAGCAACAGAAGAGGCCAGGTATGGTGGCTCATGCCTGTAATCCCAGCACTTTGAGAGTTTGAGGCAGGCGTATCATCTGAGCTCAGGAGTTCCAGACCAGTCTGGGCAACAGAGTGAGATCTCTATAATTCAAAAATAAAATAAAACAGTTCTTGGATTGCCAATGGCTCTCATAAATATGGCTTAAAACAAACAAACAAAAAACAAAAACGGGCTGGGCACGGTGGCTCACACCTGTAATCCCAGCACTTTGGGAGGCCACAGCGGGCAGATCATGAAGTCAGGAGATCGAGACCATCCTGGCCAACATGGTGAAACCCCATCTCTACTAAAAATACAAAAATTAGCTGGGCCTGGTGGTGCGCGCTTGTAGTCCCAGCTACTTGGGAGGCTGAGGCAGGAGAATTGCTTGAACCCAGGAGCAGAGGTTGTAGTAAGTCAAGGTCATGCCATTGCATTCCATCCTGGTGACAGAGGAAGACTTCGTCTCAAAAAAAAAAAAAAAAAAAAAAAAAGGCAACAGAAGAAACTATTGAAAATTCACAAATACATAAAAATTAAAAAAACATTCTACTAAATAACAAATATGTCAAAGAAGAAATCACAATAGAAATTAGAAACTAGTTTGAAATGAGTTAAAATGAAAGCACAACACACCAGAACTTATGGGATGCAGCTAAAGTGGTGATTAGAGAGAAATTCATTGCTGTAAGTGAGTATATTAACAAAGAAAGATCTTGAATCAATAACTTAACCTTCCACCTTAAGACACTGGGACAAAGAAAAGCAAACTGAACCTAAAACAAATAGACATAAGAAAATAACAAAGAGTATGGTGAAATTAATGAAATAGAGGATGAAAAAAATAGTAGAGAAAAGGCCGGGCGCGGTGGCTCAAGCCTGTAAACCCAGCACTTTGGGAGGCCGAGATGGGCGGATCACGAGGTCAGGAGATCGAGACCATCCTGGCGAACACGGTGAAACCCCGTCTCTACTAAAAAATACAAAAAACTAGCCGGGCGAGGTGGCGGGCGCCTGTAGTCCCAGCTATTCGGGAGGCTGAGGCAGGAGAATGGCGTAAACCCGGGAGGTGGGGCTTGCGGTGAGCTGAGATCCGGCCACTGTACTCCAGCCTGGGCGACACAGCGAGACTCCGTCTCTCAAAAAAAAAAAAAAAAAAAATAGTAGAGAAAAATCAATGAAACTAAACACTGGTTAATTGAAAAGGTCAACAAAATTGACATACTTTTAGCTAGATTGGCCAAGAATCAGACTCAAATTATTAGAATCAGAAGTGAAAGAGGGGACATTCTATTGACTCTACAGAAATAAAAAGGATTATAAAGAAATACTAATAAACAATTGCATGCGGACAAATTAGATAATTTAGGTGAAATGGACAAATTCCTAGAAAGGCACAGACTATTAAAACTGACTCAAGAAGAAACAGACAATCTGAATAAACCTATAACAAGTGAAGAGATTCAAGTCATAATAAAAAGTACTTTTTGTGCTTCAAAAGACACCAGCAAGAAAATGAAAATAAAACCCACAAAATGGGAGAAAACCTCATTTTGCAAATCATATATCTGACCCAATATATCCAGAATATATAAAGAACTCTTACAACTGGATGATACAAATAACCCACTTAAAAATGGACAAAGATCTGAATAGACATTTCTCCAAAGACGATGTGCAAATGGCCAATAAGCACATAAAAAGAAAAGATGCTCAACGTCCATCGTCATCAGGGAAATGAAAATCAGAACTACAATGGGATACCACTTCAAACTCTGTAGGATGGTCAGAATCGAAAGTCAGATAATACGTGCTGTTAACCACAAGGAGAAACTGGAATTCTCATACACCGCTGGTGGGAATGTAAATTGTGCAGCCATTTTAGAAGTCAGTGTGGCAGTTCCTCACAAGATTATACAGATACCAGATGATCACCGATTCTAATCCTAGGTATATTCCCAAAAGAAATGGAAACATAGGTCCATACAAAAACTTGCACACATGGGCCAGGCGTGGTAGCTCACGTCTGTAATCCTACTGCTTTTGGAGGCCAAGGTGGAAGACTGCTTGAGGCCAGGAGTTCAAGACCAGTGTGGGCAACACAGCAAGACCACATCTCTACATGAAACGTAAAAATTAGCCAGGCATGGTGGCAAGCGCCTGTATTCCCAGAAATTTGGGAAGCAGAGGTGGGAGGATCGCTTGAGATCAGGAGTTTGAGGCTGCAGTGAGCTATGATGGCACCACTGAACTCCAGCCAGGGCAACAGAGCAAGACCTTGTCCCTAAAAACAAAACAAAAGTTTGTACATGAATGCTTATAGCAGCATATTCATAACAGTCAAAAGGTGGAAACAAGGCCGGGTGTGGTGGCTCATGCCTATAATCCCAGCACCTCGGGAGGCCAAAGTGGGTGGATCACCTGAGGTCAGGAGTTCGAGACGAGCCTGGCCAACATGATGAAACCCTGTCTCTACCAAAAATACAAAAATTAGCTGGGCGTGGTGGTAGGCACCTGTAATCTCAGCTACTCGGGAGGCTGGGGCACAAGAATCGCTTAAACCCAGGAGGTGGAGGTTGCAGTGAGCCAAGACTGTGCCACCGTACTCCAGCCTGGGCGACAGAGTGGGATTCCGTGCATCTCGCATGGAGATCGCAGTGGTGCCATCTCAGCTTACTACAACCTCCGCCTCTGTGTGATATGCAGTAAGAGGTTTCTCACCCAAGATCTACCTGCTGCCTCACATGTGGGGGACGTGCTCTGGACTCCTGTCCTGGGGCAGAAGGGGCAGGAGAGAGAGCTGTGGGGAAAGTGGCTCAGGTCTTGTTTCTGCCCAGGGTGACTGGGCCACATTCAGAGCTTAGATGCTGCTGAATTCAAGGGAAAGTGAGTTCCCGACGGCTGCCCTTCCAGAAGCTGACCCCTGCCATAGTCCTCGAAGCAGGGCTTGTCCAAACCTGCTCGCTCTCTCTCTCACGAGGGCTTCAAGGATGCTGGGGTTGAGCTAGGGCCCAAAGGCCTTAAGAGGCCTGAAAAAGGGGCTAAAGCAAACACCACCTCAGACAAGCAGCTAGACTTGTCTACACGGTCACATCCAGGACTTTGGAAAATAGGAATGCTAATGTTTCCCTCCATGGAAGCGAGGAATGTGACAGCACTTCACGACACTCTGTGAAGGTGACACCAACCTCATCTGAGTGTTCGTTACCATTACTGCAATTATAGCAACCTTGGTACTCTAACACCCCAAAGGGTCTTCCACACCTTTAAGCAATGTTACGAAATAGTGAAAATCCAGTTTTTATTTGTATTTTATTTATTTATTTATTTATTTATTTATTTATTTTGAGAT
This sequence comes from Macaca mulatta, assembly GCF_049350105.2. Taxonomy (NCBI): domain Eukaryota; kingdom Metazoa; phylum Chordata; class Mammalia; order Primates; family Cercopithecidae; genus Macaca; species Macaca mulatta. The sequence continues at coordinate 5,827,448 of NC_133425.1, read as the reverse complement.
GGAGTTTTGCTCTGTTGCTCAGGCTGGAGTGCAGTGGCACGATCTCGGTTCACTGAAATCTCTACCTCTCGGGTTCAAGCAACTCTCCTGCCTCAGCCTCCCGAGTGGCTGGGACTATAGGCACGCGCCACCACGCCCAGCTAATTTTTGTATTTTTAGTGAAGACAAGGTTTCACCATGTTGGCCAGGCTGGTCTGGAACTTCTGAGCTCAGGTGATCCTCCTGCCTCAGCCTCCCAAAGTGCTGGGATTATAGGCGTGAACCACCACTCCCAGCCTTAAAATCCAATTTAAATGTGAAATCATTTTAACCTGAGCAATATACAGCAGGTGCTTTGTAGTTCCTGGGGGAGTAAAATGGGGAGGGAGTTTAGAAATAAAGAAAGCAACAACAGGTTGTTAGCATCCCCCTTAGACCGGATCCCCCTCCCAGGGACTTCCTGGACACTGTGCATGCAGATGGCATCACCTGAGCTGCAGACGCTATGTGCACGTATCCAACCAAGTCTGACAATGGCCAAGAACAAATTAGGAGGGCAGAAGTCCAGGAACAGACTTCATAAAGCCAGCCAAAAACACTTTAAGGCTAAAAACAAAGCAAAACCAGTTACTGCTTATCTTTTTTTCTTCTTTTTTTTCGGCCTCTAAAAGTGCTGGGATTATAGGTGTGAGCCACCACATCTGGCAGTTACCACTAGTCTTAAGACAAATGTTATGATTTAAAAGTCAACAGAGGCCAGGCACGCTTGTAATCCCAGTTACTCAGGAAGCTGAAGCAGGAGAATCGCTTGAACCTGGGAGGCAGAGGCTGCAGTAAGCCAAGATCATGCCGCTGCCCTCCAGCCTGGGCAACAGAGTGAGACTCCATCTCAAAAAAAAAAAAAAAAAAAAAAAAATGGTTAACAGAGGGTGGGCACAGTGGCTCAAACCTATAATCCCAGCACTTTGGGTCGAAGTGGGAGGATTACTTGAGCCCAAGAGTTCGAGACCAGCCTGGGGAACATGGCAACACCCTGTCTCTACAAAAAATACAAAGATTAGTTAGTGTGGTGGCACAGGCCTGTAGTCCTACCTATTCAGGAGGTTGAGGTGGTAGGATTGCCTCAAGGGTTGAGCCCGGGAGGTTGAGGCTGCAGTGAGCTGAGATCATGCCACTGCACCCCAGCCAGGGCAAAAGAGTGAGACCCTGCCTTAAAAATAAAAACAAAAAAAATTAACAGAGTGAATAAAGGTTTTGTAAATATATAAAAGAACTTGCACACTTCTCAAAAGGCTTTTCTCTCTTTTTTTTTTTTTGTTTGAGACAGTCTTGTTCCATTGTCCAGGCTGTAATATTAATAATAGCTCACTGCAGCCTCGACCTCCCAGGCTCAAGCAATCCTGCCTCAGCCTCCTGAGTACCTGGGACTACAGGCACACCACCATGCCCAGCCCATTTTGAAATTTTTTGGTACAAAGGGAGTCTTGCCATGTTGCTCAGGCTGGTCTTAACTCCTGGGCTCAAGCGATCCTCCCACCTCAGCCTCTCAAAGTGGTGGGATTACAGGCATGAGCCACCGCACCCGGCAATCCTTTCTCTTGAACATCTGTAGAAAGAACTGATTCCCCATTGGCATCATGAAAGTGAACCAGTTAATGTTGAAGAAGCTGCAGGATTAATGGCTTAGTTGTAATGCAGTGGTGATGCATCTAATTGCCTCAAAAAGATCAATAAATTAAATGTTTTCTACAATTTTAAAAAATCCCCTAAGCCTTGGACCCACAATGTTATGGAAACAGGGTTAGACGAAACAGTTTCAACAACAAGCAGCTGACATCATCCCTGGTATTCTCCTGTGAGGCCAGCTGCAAGCGGTTATCACTACAGGGGAGAAAAACCGAGGCCTAGCCGGGCGCGGTGGCTCACGCCTGTAATCCCAGCACTTTGGGAGGCTGAGGCGGGCAGATCACGAGGTCAGGAGATCGAGACCATAGTGAAACCTTGTCTCTACTAAAAATACAAAAAATTAGCCGGGCGTGGTGGCGGGTGCCTGTAGTCCCACCTGCTCGGGAGGCTGAGGCAGGAGAATGGTGTGAACCCAGGAGGCGGAGCTTGCAGTGAGCTGAGATCCGGCCACTGCACTCCAGCCTGGGCGACAGAGCGAGACTCCGTCTCAAAAAAAAAAAAAAAGAAAAACCGAGGCCTGAAGGAGGCAGACGGGGACCTGCGAAAGGAACACTGTAAAACACATTTGCCAGGTGACCCCTAGGCAGCCTCACTAGTCGGTGGGTGCAGACAGTAAACTATGCAGTTTGCATCATTCTAGAACCAGCTGCCATGGCAACCCTCTTCAATGGGTCATTGTGGGAACCTTGGGCAACTTCAGTCAGGCTGGGACAAGGCAAGATTCTCTAATGACAGGGACATTCCTCAGCGGCGCACAGTCCTGAAGGCTGTACAGCTAGGTCTGAACCTGTCCACGAGTGCCTTTTGTGAGCTGGGTGGGTTGCCCTGTTGACCTGCTTTTTAGAAGCCTTCATCCATCAAGGCAGGCCAGGGGGCAAGCTGCCTCTGGGGCGTCGCCACCTTGGATCCTGGTATCCACCCATCCTGCCTGCAAGGCCCTCATAACTTGCCCTCGGCCACCCCCGGCAGACCTGCCTCTAGTAACAATTTTTGTCTTAAAGTCTGTCTTGTCTGAGAAGATCCCACTCTCCTCTGGTCACTGCTTGCAAGGAATATCTTTTTTTATTGTTTTGAGATGGAGTTTTGCTTTTGTTGCCCAGGCTGGAGTGTGGTGGCGCGATCTCAGTTCACTGCAAATTCCGCCTCCTGGGTTCAAGCGATTTTCCTGCCTCAGCCTCCCAAGTAGCTGGGACTACAGGCATGCGCCACCACACCCGGCTAATTTTGTATTTTTAGTAGAGACGGGTTTCTCCGTGTTGGTCAGGCTGGTCTTGAATTCCTGACCTCAGGTGATCCTCCCACCTCAGCCTCCCAAAGTGTTGGGATTATAGGGGTGAGCCACTGTGCCCCGCTGGAATATCTTTTTATATCATTTTACTTTTAAACTATTTGTGTCTTGTCTTTTTTTCGCAGAGACAGGATCTCACTCTGTCACCCAGGCTGGAGTGCAGTGGAGCGATCAGAGCTTACTGCAATCACCAACTCCTGGGCTCAAGTGATCCTCTTGCCTCAGCCTCCCAAAGAGCTGAGATTACAGGTGCATGCCACCGTGCCTGGCCCTATTTGTGTCTTTGAATCTTAAGTGTGTCTCTTGCAAGCAGCATATAGTAGTTGGGTCATGTTTTTTGGTTTGTTTTTTATCTATTCTGCCAATCTCTGCTTTTTTTGTGTGATAAAATACACATAATATTTTTTTGTTTTGTTTTGTTTTGTTTTTTGAGACGGAGTCTCGCTCTGTCGCCCAGGCTGGAGTGCAGTGGCACGATCTCGGCTCACTGCAAGCTCCGCCTCCTGGGTTTATGCCATTCTCCTGCCTCAGCCTCCTGAGTAGCTGGGACTACAGGCGCCCGCCACCGCGCCCGGCTAATTTTTTGTATTTTTAGTAGAGACGGGGTTTCACCGTGGTCTCGATCTCCTGACCTTGTGATCCGCCCGCCTCGGCCTCCCAAAGTGCTGGGATTACAGGCGTGAGCCACCGCGCCTGGCCCACATAATATTAAAGTATAAAAATATAAAAATATTTTAGTATTGGCCAGGTGCAGTGGCTCATGCCTGTAATCTCAGCACTTTGGGAAGCCAAGGCGGGTGGATCACAAGGTCAGGAGATCAAGACCATCCTGGCCAACATGGTGAAACCACGTCTCAACTAAAAATACAAAAATTAGCTGGGTGTGGTGGCGGGCACCTATAGTCCCAGCTACTCAGGAGGCTGAGGCAGGAGAACTGCTTGAACCTGGGAGGCAGAGGTTGCAGTGAGCCAAGACTGCACGACTGTACTCCAGCCTGGGCAACAGAGCGAGACTCCATATCAAAACCAAATATATATATATAAAATATATTATATATATATTATAAAGATGCAAAGAAAAATTAGCCAGGCGTGGTGGCATTTCCAGCTACTCAGGAGGCTGAGACACGAGAATCACTCGACCCTTGGAGGCAGAGGTTGCAGTGAGCAGAGATTGCACCACTGCACTCCAGCCTGGATGACAAAGTGAGACTCTGTCTCAAAAAAATAAAAATAAAATAAAAATGAGGTGTACCATTTGATGGCATTTGGTACACGGTACACTATCTACTTCCAAGACACTTCATTCTCCTAAAAGGAAATCCCGTCCCTGTTACAGTCTCTCTCTGTTCCCCTCTTCCCAAGCCCCCGGAAACCACTAATCTACTTTCTGTCTCTATGAAATATACGGATTACACCTTTAGATGGAATGCCCAGAATAGGCAAATCCATAAGACAGAAAGCAGATTAGTGGTTGCCAGGGATTGCAGGGAGGAGGAGTAATGAGGAAACAGGGTTTCCTTTCAGGGTGATGGAAATGGCTTAGAACTAGATAGAGGTGGCTGGCTGCACAACAATGTCAATGTATCATGTGCCACTGAATTTTCATTAATTCAGTGTTTAATATCCACTTTTAAATGGCTGATTTTATGTTAGGTCAATTTCTCCTCAATTTATTTATTTATTTTTAATTTATCTCTTTGAGATGGAGTCTTGCTCTGTCGCCTAGGCTGGAGAGCAGTGGCACGATCTCCACTCACTGGAACCTCCACCTCCGAGGTTCAAGCGATTCTCGTGCCTCAGTCTCCTGAATAGCCGGGATTACAGGCATGCGCCGCCACGCCTGCCTAATTTTTTTTTTTTTTTTTTTTTTTGTATTTTTAGTAAAGATGGGGTTTCACCATGTTGGCCAGGCTGGTCTCAAACTCCTGACTTCAAATGATCCACCTGCCTCGGCCTCCCAAAGTGCTGGGATTACAGGTGTGAGTCACCGCACCTGGCCAATTTTCCCTCAATTTGAAAGAGAAGAGTGTTAACTTGGGAACACTCTGGAAACGGCCCTGACTCCCAGGGATATCCAGCTGGACACATCAATGGGCACAGCCTGGCTCAGAGAGGACTAGGACATGCTGCCTTCAGGGATAGGAAGGCAGTCATTGCTGGATGGTTTTTGGAGACAAGAGGCTGTCTGTCACCCAGGCTGGAGGGCAGTGGTGCGATCTCAACTCACTGCAACATCCGCCTTCCAGGCTCAAACAATTCTCCTGCCTCAGCCTCCAGAGAAGCTGGGATTACAGGTGCCTGCCACCACACTCGGCTAATTTTTTGTATTTTTAGTAGAGACGGGGTTTCACCATGTTGGCCAGGCTGGTCTCCAACTCCTCACCTCAGGTGATCCACCCGCGTTGGCCTCCCAAAATGCTGGGATTACAGGTGTGAGCCACTGTGCCCGGCCAAATTATTATTATTATTTTTAGACATAGGGTCTTGCTCTGTCCCCCAGGCTAGAGTTCAGGGGAGTGATTACAGCTCACTGCAGCTTCCAACTCCTGGGGTTAAGTGATTCTCCCACCTCAGCCTCCTGAGGAGGTAAGATTACAGGTGGATGCCACCACACCCGGCTAATTTTTTTATTTTTATTTTTGTAGAGATGAGGTCTCACTATGCTGCCCAGGCTGGTCTTGAACTCCAAGATCATCCTGTCTTGGCCTCCCAAAGTGCTGGGATTATAGGTGTGAGCCACTATGCCCAGCTTATTTTCCCTTTCTTATTTCTTCTTGGGCTGCCAGTAATTGAACACTGTCCATGTGCTGGTCGGGGTTAGCAGGGGTCAGTAGTCAAAGGTAAGCCAGGATCAGAGGCCCCGCCTCAGCTCGCAGCTCCCTTGCCCACTGGCTGCTGGGCCTTCAGCAAATCACTGATCTCCTCTGAATGTCAGTTTCCTCACCTATAAGACAGAAGGAATGCCTTTTCGCTGCTCCTCACAGTACTGGTTCTTGGAGGTTCCCACTCACTTGTGTCTATCTCCCCTGCTGGGCTGGGCGTGCCTGTTCACCATGACTACTCTGGTACCTCTCCCATGATAGCTCTTCCAGGCATTTTTTAGAAATTGGGGTAAGGCCAAGAGCAGTGGCTCACACTTGTAATCCCAGCACTTTGGGAGGCCAAAGCGGGAGAATGAATGGAGCCTAGGAGTTTGAGTCTAGCCTGGGCAACATGAGGAGACCCTATCTCTACAAAGAATACAAAAATTAGCCAGGTGCAGTGGTGCATACCTGTGGTCCCAGCTACTCGGGAGGCTGAGGTGGGAGGATTGCTTGAGTCTGGCAGGACGAGGCTACAGTGAGCCATGATTGAGTCACTGCACTCCAGCCTGGGTGACAGAGTGAGACCCTGTCTTAAAAAAAAATTGCAGTGAAATTCACCTCATGTACAATTAGCCATTTTTAAGTGAACAATTTAGTGTCATTTAGTACACCAACGAGGCTGTACAACTATCACCTCCATCAAGTTCCAAAACATTTTCATCACCCCAAAAAGGAAACCCTGTATCCACAAAGCAATTATTCCCCATTCTCTCTTCCTCCCAGCCCCTGGCAACCACTGCTTTCTGTCTCCATGGATTTGCCTATTCTGGACATTTTATATAAATGGAATCATACATTGGGTGGCCTTTTGTGTCTGACTTCTTTGCAATACTTGATGGAGGCTGCAAGCTTGGCATTTTGGTTGTGCCTGACTCTAAAGCCGCCTTCTTCCCACTCTGCATAAGGGGATGGCCCATCGTGGCGGAATAAGCAACAAGATGTCCCAGGAGAAGGCTGGGAGCAGTGGCTCATGCTTATCATCCCAGCACTTTGGGAGGCCGCGGCAGGTGGATCACTTGAGATCAGGTGTTCGAGACCAGCCTGGCCAACATGGTGAAACGCCATCTCTACTAAAAATGCAAAAATTAGTCGGGTGTGGTGGCGGGCACCCGTAATCCTAGCTACTAGGGAGGCTGAGGCAGGAGAATCTGAACTGGGGAGGCAGAGGTTACAGTGAGCCGATATCGCGCCTCTGCACTCCAGCCTGGGCGACAGAGCAAGACTCCATCTCAAAAACAAAAAAGACGTCCCTGGAGACAGCAAGTGGTGAGGGGGGAAAGGAAGTGTCTGGAGGCTGGGGGTGTACCTTGGCCATGACTTCATCGTGACCCTCCACCGTCTTCCGGAGCTTGATCAGATGCCACAGGTCCTGGATGGGCCGGGCAGTGCCCTGACTGGCTTCCAGCAGCTGGGCGGTGGAGGGCAGGTCCTGCAGCAGGGCCAGCTGGTTTTCCATCTTGTCGAGGCGGCTCACCACATGGTCGAAGACATTGCTGAGCCTCTTCATGGGGTTGAGAATGGGCTGGGCATCTCCTTCCCTGGGCACAATGACCACCTGCGAGGTCTGCAAGAAGTCCTCATCCCCCGAGAGGACCTTCTTGAGCTCAGCCATGTGGATGTGCTCCAAGATGCCGTGCAGCAGGAGGTGCAGGGCCTTGAAGTTCAGCACCCCGCACTGTGGGATGGCGATGTTGGCCAGTTCAGTGAACGTGAGTGAGAAGCTCATCCTGCCGGAGTAGGTCAGTGGGGCTGGGGTTCTGGACGTCCTCGAGGACAAGGGATAGCTTTCAGTGGTCCTGAGAGCTACACGGACTGGTCCTCAGAGGCTTGGGTGGTGGTGAGTCACAGCGGTCAGGGAGGAATGGCCTCTGTTCTGGCTGGAGCTCAGATCAGAGTCTCTGGTTGCCAGGACACCAAAGAATGTGGTGAAATGGGCACACTTCCAAGTCTGGAGTGGGGCAGGTGCTCCCTGGTGAGCCTCACCCAGAGAAGGTGCTCAGTTAATATTGGAGGAATGTTTGAATAGCAGCCTCTTTATTCGAGCCCTCTGGTGATGTGAGACTGATAATTTTTTCCTAGAAGCACATATGGAAGGGATGGAGAGGCAGCTCCCTCCTCGGAATTCTCTAGAATCCGGGCAGAAGACAGGTTTCTTGGAGTTAGGAAGACCCAGGTTTTACAAAGGGATAAGAATCTGAAGTACTGGCCGGGTGGGTGTGGGGACTCACGCCTGTAATCCCAGCACTTTGGGGAGGCAAAGGCGGGAGGACTGCTTGAAGCCAATAGTTTGAGAGCAGCCTGGGCAACATAGTGAGACCCTGTTTCTAAAAAAAAATTTTAATTAGCTGGGTGTGCTGGCGCACATCTGTACTCCCAGTTACTCAGGAGGATGGGGTGGGAGGATTGCTCGAAGCCAGGAGTTTGAGGCTGCAGTGAGTAAGCTATGACTGTGCCACTGCACTTAGCCTGGGCAACAGAGTGAGACCTTGTCTCAGAATAAAAAAAAAAATAAATAAATAAATAAATAAATAAATAAATAAATGAAAGGAAAGAAAAGAAAAAAGGCTGGGCATGGTGGCTCACGCCTGTAATCCCAGCACTTTGGGAGGCCAAGGCGGGTGGACCATGAGGTCAGGAATTCAAGACCAGCCTGGCCAAGATGGTGAAACCCCGCCTCTATTAAAAATACAAAAATTAGCCGGGCCTGGCGGCACGTGCCTGTAATCCCAGCTACTCTGGAGGCTGAGGCAGAGAATTGCTTAAATCCAGGAGGCAGAGGTTTCAGTGAGCCAAGATTGCGCCACCGCACTCCAGCCTGGGCGACAGAGTGAAATTCCGTCTCAAAAAAAAAAAAAGAATCTGAAGAACTAAGTTCATTTCTGGACACATCCAAAGGCCCCCTGCAGTGTTCCATTTTCATGTGTGTTTGTGTGTGTGTGTAGTGTGTGTGACAAAGTCTTTCTCTGTCACCCACGCTGGAGTGCAGTGGTGCAATCTCAGCTCACTGCAACCTCCGCCTCCTGGGTTCAAGCGATTCTCCTGCCTCAACCTCCCGAGCAGCTGGGATTACAGGCATCTGCCACCAGGCCCAGCTAATTTTTGTATTTTTAGTAGAGATGGGGTTTCACCATGTTGACCAGGATGGTCTCAAACTCCTGACCTCAGGTGATCTGCCCGCCTCAGCCTCCCAAAGTGCTGGGATTACAGGTGTGAGCCACCACACCTGGACAAGTGTTCCATTTTCTGGGAAGGAGAGCCCAGGCGGTAAGAAATGCATTGTTGGCCAGGCGCAGTGGCTCACACCTGTAATCCCAGCACTTTGGGAGGCTGAGGTGGGCGGATCACGAGGTCAAGAGATGGAGACCATCCTGGCCAACATGGTGAAACCCCGTCTCTACTAAAAATACAAAAATTAGCCAGGCATGGTGGTGTGCGCCTATAGTCCCAGTTACTCGGGAGGCTGAGGCAGGAGAATCGCTTGAGGCAGAGGTCGCAGTGAGCCAAAATTGTGCCACTGCACTCCAGCCTGGTGACACAGCGAGACTCCGTCTCAAAAAAAAAAAAAAAAAAAAAAAAAGGTGTTGTCCTTTCTAGGCCCTGCATGTCCCTGCCCAAGTGACGGTGCCCTCCCCAGACCCTGCTCTGCTCTCTGCTTGAGCTGGGCTCTACATAACCCCTGTGTTCCCAAGCAGGGTCTCAGCCCTGCTCTGACATCATAAGGACATGGCCATGAGCCAGCTGCCACAGGACCAGGAGGCTGCGTGGAGATACGAGGTATGGTCCGGCTCTGCTTGGTCAGTTCTAGGACAAGAGAATCCCAGCCTGCTTGTCTCCTGGGAAAGTCTGCAGGGACGCTCTCGGCTTAACACCAGGAGCCCTGACTCCCAGCCCAGCCAGCACTGTGATCCCACATTCCCGGCCCACGCCACACAGCAGGAGCCCTGCTGAGGGATTCCACATTGAGTTCATGTAGTTGGGGAGGCAAATCCTTGCACCAGCTGTGGAATCTTGAGGAAATGACTTAACCTCTCTGAGCCTCAGCTTCCCTCTCCACTAAATGGGGAAATAAAACATCGGGGCTAGAAACAACATATGTAACATGCCAGGCCAGTGCTGATGGAAACATTTCTTGCAGTCAGGTGCCGTGGCTAACGCCTGTAATCCCAGCACTTTGGGAGGCCAAGGTGAGTGGATTGCTTGAATCCAGGAATTGGAGAGCAGCCTGGGCAACATAGCAAGACACCATCTCTACAAAATAAAAAATTAGCTGGGCGTAGTGGCTCACACCTGTAATCCCAACTACTCAAGGGGCTGAGGCAGGTAGATTGCTTCAGCCCAGGAGTGGAGTCGGAGACCAGCCTGCACAACACGGTGAAACTCCATCTCTAAAAAATATACAAAAATTAGCTGGGCGTGGTGATGTGTGCCCGTAATCCCAGCTACTTAAGGCTGCAGTGAGCCAGAATCACACCCCTGCACTCCAGCCTGGGCAAAAGAGTGAGACCCCATCTCAAATAAAACAAAACAAAACAAAACACAAATCGCTCCTTGACCAGAACTGATCTGGCAGCCCCTCTTGCCAACGGCTAGAACCGTGGGAGCAAGCGTCCAGGAAAACTCCTTCTGAATTGAACAGTGGGATATTTTCAGGGATGTTCTGGTGAATCAATCCTGTGTTCCTGACTTCACAGCAGATGCTTCTGCTGAGGTTATTACTAGTCCATCCACAAAATCGAGCTCTTCAGCCAGGCGTGGAGGCAGACAATGAGATAGTGGCTGGGCAAAGGTGCCCAAGGAGGCCCCTCTGCGGAGGTGACATCTGAGCTGAGACCTGAAGAGAGGGCATTCCCGAAGCTCTTTCAGAATAGAGACCTTCTCTTTCTAGTATCAGAACACAGATCCCTGCACACAGTAGGTGCTCAGTAAGTGTTTGCTAAATGGATGATAGCTCCAAAGGAGCTGACAATTCTATGGGGCCATATTAATGATAGAAATATTATAAAATAAATGGTAACATTGTAACCATTTATGTTTCTTTTAGAATAATTTAGCATTTAAATGTGAAGATCTGGCAACACCAAGCATTGGCAAGCATATGAACAACAGAACTCTCATCTGCTCTGACAGAGCAGAAATTAGCAGACTTTGGAAAACTGTTTGGCAGGGTCTGCAATGCTGACAAATTGCACACACTATGACCCAGCCAGTCCAGCCCTTGATCGGAACCCACAAGGAAATGACACAGACCATGCACAAGGATGTTTGTGACAGCACTACTCATACTAGCTAAAAATTCCCATCCAACTATGGCATATTCAAACAACAGACTATGACAGAGCAGTGAGAATGAACAAAGACAACTACATGTAATAGTGGGATGAGTTTCTTTTCTTTTTTCTTTTTCTTTTTTTTTTTTTTTTTGAGACAGAGTCTCGCACTGTCGCCCAGGCTGGAGTGCAATGGTGTGATCTTGGCTCACTGCAACCTCCACCTCCTGGGTTCAAGCGATTCTCCTGCCTCAGCCTCCCAAGTAGCTGGGATTACAGGTGTATGCTACCATGCCAGGCTAGTTTTTGTATTTTTAGTAGAGACAGGGTTTCACCACATTGCCAAGGCTGGTCTCGGATTCCTGACCTCAGGTGATCCGCCTGCCTTGGCCTCCCAAAGTGCTGGGATTACAGGCGTGAGCCACCGCGCCTGGCCAACTTTCATAGATAGAAAATTGAGCAGAATGACATATATAAAAGGGTTCACGCTGTATGAAACCATTACTATAAAAAGTCCCCAAACTGCAGCCATAAAAAAGGATGAGTTCATGTCCTTTGCAAGGATGTGGATGAAGCTGGAAACTATCATCCTCAGCAAACTAACACAGGAACAGAAAACCAAACACCGCATATTCTCACTCATAAGTGGGAGCTGAACAATGAGAACACATGGACACAAGGAGGGGAACATCACACACCAGGGCCTGTAGGGGGGTGGGGGAAGCAAGGGGAGGGAGAGCATTAGGACAAATACCTAATGCATGTGGGGCTTAAAACCTAGATGACGGGTTGATAGGTGCCGCAAACCACCATGGCACATGGACACCTATGTAACAGACCTGCACGTTCAGCACATGTATCCCAGAACTTAAACAAACAGCAGGGCGCAGTGGCTCGCGCCTGTAATCCCAGTACTTTGGGAGGCCGAGGTGGGAGGATCATCAGGTCAGGAGATCGAGACCATCCTGGCTAACATGGTAAAACCCCATCTCTACTAAAAAAAATACAAAAAATTAGCCGGACATGGTGGCGGGCACCTGTAGTCCCAGCTACTGGGTAGCCTGAGGCAGGAGCATGGCATGAACCTGGGAGGCAGAGCTTGCAGTCAGCCAAGATCAAGCCACTGCACTGCAGCCTAGGAGACAGAGTGAGACTCTATTTCAAAAAAAAAAAAAAGCTTTGGTGCCTGAGTGCATCGCATTCAAACAAACAAACAAACAAAGTCCCGAAATGGAGAAAACAAATCTTAGGTGTTGGAGGTGAGGTGAGGGGTTACCCTTGGGTGACCTCATGCTTGGAAGGAAGCATGAAGCCGAGCTGCAGGGGAGTGGGCACACTGGTGTGGTTAGTTTGGGAAAATTTATCAAGTTGTTAGCTTCTAATATGGGAACTTTTTTTTTGAGATAGGGTCTCACTGTCACCCAGGCTGGAGTGCAGTTCACAGCTCATGCAGCCTCAAACGCCTGGGTTCCGGCAATCCTTCTGCCTCAACCTCCGAGTAGCTAAAACTATAGGTGCGCACCACCTCTCCTGGCTAATTATTTTTAGTATTGTGGAGATGGGGGTCTCACCATGTTGGCCAGGCTGGCCTCAAACTCCTGACCTCCAGCAGTCCTCCGGCCTCAGCCTCCCGAAGTCCTGGGATTATAGGCGTGAGCCACTGCGTCCGACCCTGAGCACTTTTCTGTATCAAAGTTCTGGGAATCTGCAATGATTCAAACAAATTAAAAGGCCAACAACATGGATTCCACTTGGGTTTTGCTGGCTTGGCTCCAATGGACTCCTTCCCAGTTCTTGCTGCGTGTAAATAAAGATTTTTGCAGAAAAATTCTGGCCTGAATATAACAGCTTCTTCTCTCACCTCAGCGTGTGCTGACTCACACCCACGCCAGGAGAGCAGCTTGGGCAGTGATCATCAGGCTAGAACCACAAGACCTAGGGTCTACTGGGCATGGGCTGTGTGCCCCTGAGCCTGTGCCTTAAGCCCTCCATGTAGGTTTCGGAGCTGGAGGTAAACATCTGCAGGTTCCTTGTCGAGATGAAGGGAGGTAAGGAGTATGGCATGGTCCCCAGCACAAAGCGCTCACTGACGTAAGCTGCATCTCCCAAAATGAGAACATTATTTGAGGCTTTCAAGGCAACAATGCATTAGCTTGATGCTGCAGAGGCGGCCAAGGAGGAAGCAGAGAACATGGGAGGAGAGAGGTACCTTCTTGGACCTCTCTGTCTTTGCTCTGATGCGCAGAACTGCATTCAAAATGCCCGGGGTTTTGTATTACGAAAATTACTATACTCTCAGCACTGCGGGAGGCTGAGATGGGCGGATCACATGAGGTCCGTACTTCGAGATCAACCTGCCCAACATGGTGAAACCCCATCTCTACTAAAATTACAAAAATTAGCTGGGCGTAGTGGCGGGCACATGTAATCCCAGCTACTTGGGAGGCTGAGGTAGGAGAATCGCTTAAGCCCGGGAGGCAGAGGTTGCAGTGAGCTGAGATCACATCATTGCACTCCAGCGGGGGTAACAAGAGTGAAACTCTGTCTCAAAAAAAAAATAATAATAATTACCCACTGTATGCTCTAACTAGCTCAATAACAGAAAATACAGAAACAGGCAAAGTGAGTACATGAGTTCATTTGCATTGCTATAAAAGAATACCCAAGACTGGGTAAATGATAAAGAAAAGAAGTTTATTTGGCTCACAGTTCTGCAGGCTGTACACAAAGCACAGAGCCAACATCTGCTTCTGGTGAGGCCTCAGGAAGCTTCACATTGTGGAAGGTGAGGGGGAGCCGGCATGTCGCATGGTGAGAGAGGAGCAAGAGAGTCGGGAGACGCCAGGCTCTTTTTTATTTTATTTTGCTTTATTTTTTTGAGACAGGGTCTCCCTATGTTGCCCAGGCTGGAGTGCAGTGATGTGATATTGGCTCACTGCAACCTCTGCCTCCCAGATTCAAGCGATTCTCCTGCCTTAGCCTCCCAAGTACCTGGGATCGCAGGCGCCCGCAACCCTGCCCGACTGATTTTTGTATTTGTAGTAGAGACAAGGTTTCCCCATGTTGGCCAGGCTGGTCTCGAATTCCTCACCTCAGATGATCCACCTGCCTTGGCTGAGATCACAGGTGTGAGCAACTGCGCCCAGCTAGTGTTCTGTCTTGATATGGTGCTGCTTGCACTAGCAAGTGAGGTTTGTGAAAATTCTTCAAGCTTAACACTCGTACGCACTTTTTAAAATGGGGTCTCCATGAGATACTCGGCTCTTATTTTAACTCTGGCCTAAAATAACTAAAGAAAGAGAGATAAACATGACCCCTCGGTCTCTGTAATGCCAACTGCAAGACAAGAAAGGCAAGGCAAGGAAGGGACTCCACCACATCCCCGGGGCCACTGTGTTGCCAGCAGATGGCACTGGTTGTAGAGAAAGTGGAAGAGCTCTGCTTTTCTCTCTTTCTCTCTCTTTCTTGTCTCACTTTGTCATCCAGGCTGGAGTGCAATGGTGTGACACTGCAACCTTGGCGCACTGCAACCTCTGCCTCCCGGGTTCAAGCGATTCTCCTGCCTCAGCCTCCCAAGTAGCAGGGATTACAGGCATGCCCCACCATGCCTGGCTAATTGTTGTATCTTTAGTAGAGACAGGTTTCACCATGTTGGCCAGGCTGGTCTCAAACTCCTGACCTCAGGTGATCTGCCTGCCCTGGCCTCCCAGAGGGCTGGGATTACAGGCATGAGCCACCACGCCCAGCTCAGTTCCTGCTTTTCATACTTTTAGGAGCAAAAGTTCTTGGGAACCCCATGGGCTGGCCCTGCTGAAGGCCAGCAGGTGTTCCCCCACTGGTGGGAGAATGGTCTTCTGGTAGCAGGTGACACGAGGTGGAAAAACACCTGTCACTGAAGATGTCCCGGGCCTATAGCACTCCTGCTGCCCCAGTTATGGTGAAATCTGGACTAAAAATAAAAGGTGGTGGCTTTGCAGTACCCATGTGAGGCTCAGAGGTGCGCCTCAGTTGCCAGGGAGGAGGAGCTGCGTTCTGCAGAAGGTGAACGTTGCCCAGGAAAAGGTGACACAAGCAGCTCCACTGCAAGCCTGAAAATAATACCATTCCGGACAGCCATGGGCTCCTGATCTGACAGCGAGTGAGGCAGGAATATGAGGAACATCGTCCTGTCTCTAGGCCTGCGTTTACTTTGTTATTTCATCACGTCTGAATTCTTCCGGAGTTACTTTTTGTGTGGCCCTTCCTTTTTTGATAACAGCCTTATTAAGATATAATTCATCTAACATACAATCCATCCATTTAAAATGCACAATTCAATGGCTTTTAGTATATTTGCCGATGGTTGCAAACATCATGACAATCAATTTTAGAACATTTCATTACCCTAAAAAGAAAACTCAGCCGGGCACAGTGGCTCACCCCTGTAATCTCAGCTCTACCCAGGAAGCTGAGGAAGGAGGACCGAAGATGGCTTGAGCTCAGGAGTTTGGACCAACCTGGGCAATACTGGGAGACCCTCTCTCAAGGAAGGAAAGGAGGGAGGGAAGGAGGGAAGGAAGGAGGGAAGGAGGGAGGTGAAGGAAGGGAGGGAGGGAGGGAAAGAAAAAGTGAGAGTGAGTGAGAGAGGGAGGCAAGAAGGAAGCAAGGAAGGAAAGAGAAAGAGAGAGAAGGAGAGAGAGAGAGAGAGAAAGAAAACCCGTACCCATTAGCACTTACCTCCCATTTCGCCTGAACTCCCCCCGCCCTAGGTAACCACTAATCTATTTTCTGACTTTCTGTCTCTATGGGTTTGCCTATTCTGGACATTTTATGTAAACTGAATCACACAATAAGTGGGCCGTGCGCAGTGGCTCACACCTGTAATCCCAGCACTTTGGGAGGCCAAGGTCGGGGGATAACTTGAGGTCAGGAGTTTGAGACCAGCCTGGCCAACAAGGTGAAACCCTATCTGTACCATAAAAACAAAAATCAGCTGGGTGTGGTAGTGGACACAGCTGTAATTCCAGCTACTTGGGAGGCTAAGGCAGGAAAATCGCTTGAACCTGGGATGTGGAGGTTCCAGTGAGCCAAGATCACACCACCGTACTCCAGCCTGGGCGACAGAGCGAGACTCTGTCTCAAAAGAAAAAAGCAATAAATGGTCTTCTGTGACTGGCTTCTTTCACTTAGGAGGAGCTTTTTTTGCCGGGGCTGGTGGCTCATGCCTGTAATCCCAGCTCTCAGGAAGGCCGTGGCAGGAGGATAGCTTGAGCCTATGAGTTAGAGACTTGCAAGGGCAATATATCGAGACCCTATTCTCCACAAAAAGGAAAAAAGACAAAAAAAAAAAAAAAAGAGAGAAATGGATGACTTCTTTCACTCAGAATGTTCTTAAGGTTTAGCCACGTTGTAGCATGGATCAGTGCTTCGTTCCTTTTTATGGAATGAATAATATTCCATCATATGGAGAGATCACATGTTGTTTATCCACTCAACAGTTGATGAACATTTTGGTGGTGTCAAAGAAAACCAGAGCTGTTGGGTGTGGTGGCTGATGCCTGTAATCTCAGCACTCTGGGAGGCTAAGGCGGGAGGACTGCTTGAACTCAGGAGTTTGAGGCCTGCCTGGGCAATGCAGTGAGATCCTGTCTCTACAAAAATAACAAATAAATAGCTGGGCATAATGGCACATACCTGTAGTCATAGCTCCTCAGGAGGCTGAGGCAGGAGGATTGCTTGAGCCTGGAAGGTCGAGGCTGCAGTGAGCCATGATCACGCCACTGCACTCCAGCCTGGGCAACACAGTGAGACCCTGTGTCTTAAAAAAAGATAAAAAAAAAAAGAGGCTGGGCATGGTGGCTCATGCCTGTAATTCCAGCACTCTGGGAGGCCAAGGTGGGCGGATCATGAGGTCAGGAGTTTGAGATCAGCCTGGTCAACATGGTGAAACCGTGTCTCTACTAAAAATACAAACATTAGCTGGGCATGGTAGTGTGCGCCTGTAATCCCAGCTACTCAGGAAGCTGAGGCAGGAGAATCACTTGAACCTGGGAAGCGGAAGCTGTGGTGAGCCGAGATTGCGCCATTGCACTCCAGCCTGGGCAACAGAGCGAGATTCTGTATCAAAAAAAACGAAAGAAAAAGAGAAAAAGAAAACTAGAGCTAGACAGTAGTTAAAGGTGTAAAAACAGATTTTATTCAGGACTACTGCAATAGGGGAAAAGAGACCTCAGTACAGAAATGGCTCAACTCCGAATACAACAAGAGAAAACAGAGACTGATAGCCAAGCAGTGGGAGGTGGGTGCTGTTGGTGGATGGAAAGTTACTAAGAGAGTAGGGTAATTCTTTGCTAAATTGAGTCTAACAAGAGTCTTGCTGAGGGCAGGTCAGGGTGATCAAATATCACCTGGAGGATGATGGGGGTTGTGAAATTTGGTCAGATATGCAGGGGCGATTCTGGCTAAATCAATTCAACAGAATTCTTGCTGAAACTGAGCACCCTGGCTGGGTGCAGCGGCTCACGCCTGTAATCCCAGCACTTTGGGAGGCCGGGGCATGACAATCGCTTGAGCTCAGGAGGTTGAGAGCAGCTTGGGCAATAAGCAAATTAAAAAAAAAGAAACAGCTGGTTATGGTTGCATGCACCTGTAGTTCCAGCTACCTGGGAGGCTGAGACAGGAGGATCACTTGAGCTCAGGAGCTTTGAGGCTGCATTGAGCTATGATCGTGCCACTGCAGCCTGGGTGACAGAACAGACCCTGTTCCTAAACAAACAATTGGGTGACACAAAGACAGACACAGAAGTCCAAAAGTTGAGGTCTGGTTGGGGAGAGGATTCCGAGGAGCATCCAACTAATGTCTGGTCATGGAGAGCCTCTGTCAGTTGTTTTCACTTTTTGGCTATTATGAATATAAACATCCATGCTATGATATGAATACCTGCTAGGCATATTTGTGTACTATATAGGTTTTCATGTGGCTGTGTGTTTTCATTTATCTCGAGTGCAATCCTAGGAGTGGGACTGCTGGGTCACGCAGCGGCTTTATGTTCAACCTTTCGAGGAATGCCGCCTTTCTGTGTGCACGCACACTTCAGTCGTCTCATCTAGTCCCCAGTTCCTGTCAACAGCAGGTGGGAGACGACAATTTCATTTTTGTAGGTGAGGGAGCTGAGGCCCAGAGCACTTAAAGGCTAACAAATACTCCCAGCTGCCATTGGTCTGAGGGCTGGCTGTGTGCCAGGCACTATGAGCAGAGACCTAAATGCATTCAGCCATCCCATCCTTGCAACAGCCCCATGAAATTGGTATTAGGTTTACCCCCATTTGGTAGTTAGAACAATTACATATACCTATTTTTCAGATAGGGTCGGGCTCTGTCACCCAGGCTGGAGTACAGCGGTGTGGTCACCAGGCTCATTGCAACTCCTGCCTCCCGCTCTTAAGCGATCCTCCCACCTCAGTCTCTGGAGTAACTGGGACCACAGGCACGCACACCACATCCAGCTAAAATTTTTGTATTTTTTGTAGATACGGGGTTTCACCATGTTGCCCAGGTTGGTCTGCCTGTGCTCAAGTGATCTGCCTGCCTTGGCCTGTGGCCAAGAACTTGGCCTCCCAAAGTTCTTGGATTACAGGAGTGAGCCATTGTGACCAGCCAGAAAAATGAAATATTTTGGAGAGGGCGTGAAGTGGTGTGGCCTAAGACTTGAACCCAGTTCCAGCTCACTACATTTCTGGCTCTCACTGGCTCTCAAACCCTCCACTACTCCGTGGGCTCCAGAGATCGGCAAGTTTTCACCCGGTGCCTAGCATGGTAAGGTTCACGTTGACTGTTCTACTTGACTTTTACTGCATGGGACACTTGGGACCACCACTTTACCTACTCTAGGCCCTCCCCGTTCTGTGACCCTCTTCTCAGTTTCCACAGGTCCTTCCTCTGGATCTATCCTAGAGCTCCTTCCCTTCCCAATGAGTCCTCCTGTCTCAAATTTCCACCCCCTCCACACTGTCAGAATGATTTGTCTAAAACATGAATCCTGGCTGGGCACAGTGGCTCACACCTGTAATCCCAGCACTTTGGGAGGCCTAGGTAGGAGGATCACTTGAAGTCAGGAATTCAAGACCAGCCTGGCCAATGTGGCGAAACCCTGTCTCTACTAAAAATACAAAAATTAGCCAGTTGTGATGGTGCGTGCCTGTCATTCCAACTACTTGGGAGGCTGAGGTAGAAGAATCGCTTGCCAAGAGGCAGAGGCTGCAGTGAGCCAAGATCGCGCCACTGCAATCTCTGTCTCAAAATAAAATAAAAATAAAAAAATAAAAACAAACATAAAAAAAAAAAAACACAGATCACGGCTGGGTATGGTGGCTCACGCCTGCAATCCCAGCACTTTGGGTGGCCAAAGTGAGAGGATCACTTCAGTCCAGGAGTTCAAGACCAGCCTGGCAATCTAGTGAGACCCTGTCTCTATTTTAATATAAATAAATAAATAAAAATAAAACATGAATCCAGTCATATCACTCAGCCCAAAATTCTCAACATTACGTCACCCACTACCTACCCAATAGGATACAGTCTAAATTCCATATACTGGTTTATAAGGCCCTCATCTTTCCTCACCCTCTGCCCTCCTCTTTCCTATCCTACCATCCAGCTGTATAGAACTGCTTGCATGTCCCCACACACTCTGCATTTCATTTCTCTGCAACTTTGCATTGGCAGATCTCATTGCTTGGAGTGCCCTTCCCTGCTTCTTTCACCTGGGGAATCCTACACGTCCTTCAAGTTCCAACTTAGATGTCCTCCTCTCTGAAGCCTTCCTTGTTCGGGCACTCCCTCTCCTGAACTCTCAAAGCACTCTGTTTTGACATCTTGAACATAAGCTACTATGTGAGTCTCCTGTGCTGGACTGTGTGCGCTTTGAGGATGGAGATTGGGCTTTATTCTATTTTGTGTATTTCCAGGCCTAGAACAGGACCTTGCTTGGTCAAATGAGTAAATGAATAAATATTCTAGATTTGTGCTGTCCAATACAGTAGCCACAAGCCACATGTGGCTACTGAGCCCCTGAAATGTGACTGCTCCAAATTGAGATGTCCTGTAAAGTACACACTGTATTTCAAAAACTTAGTGTGAAAAAAGAGTAAAATATATCATCCATAATTTTTTTTTTTTTTTTGAGACAA
The DNA here is from genome assembly GCF_049350105.2 of Macaca mulatta. Lineage (NCBI taxonomy): Eukaryota > Metazoa > Chordata > Mammalia > Primates > Cercopithecidae > Macaca > Macaca mulatta. Next base: position 5,807,193 of record NC_133425.1, on the reverse strand, counting down.
AGTTTCACTCGTCGCCCAGGTTGGAGAGCAGTGGTATGATCTCGGCTCACTGCAACCTCCACCTCCCGGTTCAAGCGATTCTCCTGCCTCAGCCTCCCGACTAGCTGGGATTACAGGCACGTGCCACCATGTCAAGCTAATTTTTTGTATTTTTAGTAGGGACAGGGTTTCACTATGTTGGCCAGGCTGGTCTTGAACTCCTGACCTCAGGTGATCCGCCGGCCTCGGCCTCCCAAAATGCTGGGATTACAGGCGTCAGCCACTGCACCTGGCTGATAATTTTTTATGTTGACTATTCAAACAATATTTTGCATATATTGAGTTAAATTTATTACTAAAATTAATTTCACCTGTCTCTTTCTATACTTTTAATGTGGTTACTGGGAAATTATTTTTAAATTTTTATTTATTTTTGTTTTAGAGACTGAGTCTCACTCTGTTGCTCAGGCTGGAGTGCAGTGGCACAATTCTTGCTCACTGCAGTCTCAAACGCCTGGGCTCAAGTGATCCTCCTGCCTTAGCCTCCCAAGTAGGTGGGACTATGGGAGTGAACCACCACAGCTGGCTAATTTTCTAATTTTATAAATTTTTTTGTAGAGATGGGAGACTCACTATGTTGCTCAGGCTGGTCTCAAACTCTTGAACTCCACCTCCCAAAATGTTGGGATTACAGGTGTGAGCCACAGTGCCCAGCCTGGACATTTCTGAATGACATGTGTGCTGGTCTCCCAGCCTTCTATTTGCCTCTCTTGGTTTAAACCATTCTGCACACCGTAGTCAGATGATCCTGTGAAATGTCAGTCGAATCATATAAGTTGCCACAGACACTGAATTAAGCAAATATTGAACCACTGCTTCTGGGGGGAACAACCTAGGTTCCTGTGAGCCTGTGGACACAACATTTTTGTCAACCAATCAATACATAACCTTGTTTTCTGGGTGTTTGTGTTTAAAGGCAACTTAGTTAATATATATTGTTGATTCAGGGCAATTGAACTCAGTTGCCTGCACCAAGCTAACTGAGCACAGCTGTTCTCTTTGTAACGCACATCACCACCTTCTCGCACTTAGGAACGCTGGACAGCACTTCTGCACAACACTGAGGGACATTTTAAACGGCAGAATCACCAACAAAAAGCGTAAAAATGAGAAAAAGATGACACTAAATAGACCAAAAAGGAGACCTGTAGGCAGCGCTGCCCTGTCATTTCTAGAGACAGGGTCTCGCTCTGTTGCCCAGGCTGGAGTGCAGTGGCACAATCCCAGCTCACAGCAGCCCTGACCTGCTGGGTTGAAGTGATTCTCCCACCTCAGCCTCCAGAGTGGCTGGGACGGAAGGCGAGTGCCACCATGCCAGGCCAGTGTTGCCTTATTTGACCTCGGCGGAGAATGTGCAGGATCGTTATGTCCACGAATGAATGAGAAAGCACCACAAGTATTGATTTTGGGATTAGAAATAAATGTTAGTGAGTAGGCAAATTTGCAAACACAAAACCCGTAAATAATGAAGATTGATTGTAACTCTACTGCTTAAAACTCTTCGAGGACTTTAAATTCCACTTGCAATAGAATCCAAACTCCAGCCAGGTACGGTGGCTTATGCCTGTAGTCCCAGCTACTCGGGAGGCTGAGGCGGGAGGACTGCTGGAGCTTAGGAGTTCACAGTCATAGTGAGTTATGATCATGCCACTGTACTCCAGCCTGGGTGTCAGATCAAGATCCCATCTCAAAAAAAGAAAGAAGAATCCAGAGTTTTGTTTTCTTTTGAGACAGTCTTGCTCTGTTTCCCAGGCTGGAGCCAAGTGGTGTGATCTTGGCTCACTGCAACTTCTGCCTCCTAGGTTCAAGCAATTCTCCTGCCTCAGCCTCCCAAGTAGCTGGGATTACAGGCACGTGGGCCCGGCTAATTTTTGTATTTTTAATAGAGACGGGGTTTCACCGTGTTGGCGAGGCTGGTCTCGAACTCCTGACCTCAAGTGATCCGCCTGCCTTGGCCTCCCAAAGTGCTGGGATTACAGGCGTGCGCCACCATGCCTGGCCAGAGTTCTTAAAATGACCTACAAATCTCAACATGATTTGGATCTAGCCTGCCCCACTGACATCCTCACCTTGCTGACTCTCTCACCCAAGGCAATCTCTCCTTCTGGAATGCCCTTCCAGAACAGAATGTCTTTTCAATTTCATGCGTCTGCCTCAGCATCACCTTTTCTGAGAGGCCTTTTCTAACCTCCCTGTCTAGAGGCCCCACCCTGTAACTCTCTTAGGGAATCCCTTCCTCTCCTTCACAGTCCTGGGCATTTTGTGGTTTCCTTGTATACTGTCTGTAAGAAAGGAAGTGCCTGAGCAAGTAGCCACCCAGTGGGTTCATCTTCCTGGCTGCCCAGATAGAGCCAACGTATCAAGACAGGGGAACTGCAACAGAGAGAGTTAGTTTAATCCACACAGAGCTTCCTGAATGGGAGACCAAAGTTTTATTACTGAAATCAGTCTCTCTGAAAATTCAGAGCCTAGAGTTTTTAAAGGGTAATTTGGCAGATAAGCTGCCAAGGAGCAGGGAGTGCTGATTGGTGGGGTGGGAGATGAAATCACAGGGTGTTGAAGGATGCAAGAACTGGTTGAGTCAGATTATAGGTCTGGGTGGCCTTGGCTGGTGCATCAGAATGCAGGGTCAGAAAAATACCTAAGAGTACTAATCTTAGGTTTTACAATAGTGATATTACACCTAGGATCAACTGGGGAGTTTTAGAATCTTGTGGCCTCTGGGTGCATGACTCCTAAACCATAATTTCTTTCTTTCTTTTCTTTTTTATTTTTTTGAGATGGAGTCTCAGTCTGTCGCTCAGGCTGGAGTGCAGAGGCATAATCTCAGCTCACTGCTACCTCCGTCTCCTGGATTCAAGCAATTCTTGGGCTTCAGTCTCCCTAGTCGTTGGGATTACAGGTGCGTGCCACCATACCCAGCTAATTTTTTTTTTTTTTTTTTTTTTGAGACGGAGTCTCACCCTGTTGCCCAGGCTGGAGTGCAGTGGCGCGATCTCGGCTCACTGCAAGCTCCGCCTCCCGGGTTCCCGCCATTCTCCTGCCTCAGCCTCCTGAGTAGCTGGGACTACAGGCGCCCGCCACCGCGCCCGGCTAATTTTTTGTATTTTTAGTAGAGACGGGGTTTCACTGTGGTCTCGATCTCCTGACCTTGTGATCCGCCCGCCTCGGCCTCCCAAAGTGCTGGGATTACAGGCTTGAGCCACCGCGCCCGGCCTAATTTTTGTATTTTTAAATAGAGACAGGGTTTTACCATGTTGGCCAGGCTGGTCTCCAACTCCTGACCTCAAGTGATTCACCTGTGTCAGCCTTCCAAAGTGCTGGGATTACAGGTGTGAGCCACTGAGCTGGGCCCTAAACCATAATTTCTAACTTTGTAGCTAATGTTAGTCTTACAAAGGAAACCTGGTTCTCAGGCAAGAAGGGGGTTTGTTTTGGGAAAGGGCTGTTACTTTGTTTCAATATTAAACTATAAACTAAGTTGCTCCCAAAGTTAGTTCCGCCTATGCCTAGGAATGTACAACGACAACCTGGAGGTTAGAAGCAAAATGGAGTGGGTTAGCTCAGCTCTCTTTCACTGTCATAATTTTACGTTGTAATTTTTGCAAAGGCAGTTTCAAGCGCAGAGACAGTGACTGTGTGGTTCAAGGTTTTATGTAATGCACCTCCCAAACTCAATAAATATTAGTCGCATAAAGGAAAAACATGCAGCCCTGGAGGAAGATGCCCTGTTGCTGGCATGGGTGAAGAAGAGGCACTCACAGGGAGGGTTCTTTCCCTGTTCGCCAGCCTCGTATACACTGGGCAAACAGGCCCCGAACATCCCACGTGCTCAGCCCCTGCTCCACGCCAAATCGCCTTCCCTCCCACTGACGTAACCACGGCGCATCACGTGCCTCCCGAGACCCCGCCCCCCGCCGTGACGCCCAGGGCCTCGGCCCTGGTCCAAAGTCTACCCGCCTCCTTGTGACAGAAGTGCGACCGCCAGCTGCCGAGGCGTTCGGTCCTGCCGCTGCCCCAGGGCTGCGGGGACGGTGAGTCGCCGGGACGCATTCGGAGACGGCTTCACGGGGGAGCCCTCCTCCCCGGGGTAACGGTCTGGGCGCCGAGCCCCTCAGGTCGTGGCGTGACCTCGGATTGTGGCGACCCCTCCCCGTCCCAGCCCGTGGCGCCTGCGCGGTGCATGCTGGGCACCGTAGTCCCTAGTATCAGAGCGCGCTGGGGGTCGACCGGGCGGACTACAAGTCCTAGAAGCCTCTGGGCGGTGGGGCTAGGCCGGGTGGGGGGGGGTTCATTGTGCGCGCAAAGCCCCGCGGGGCTGAGGGTCTTGTACTCTCCCGGCTCCTGTCGGGACTCAGGCACCTTTCAGCGTTCGGCCGGCTTCGGGCACCGGGCTTCTGGAGGTAAAGCAGGGCCGGCGGTTGGGGCGCGGCATGGCGGGGCCCGTCCTCTCCTCGGGGCGCTGCCGAGACCTAGCACGGCCCTGGGGGTGTCGAAGACGCTGCGGTGGCTGGGCCGGGCGGGCGCCCCGCTATGTGCCGCGGGGTTGTGCGCCTGGAATGGCAGCCTGCTCGCCCGCACGGTTTTCTGTCAGAGAAGGTTGTGGAAATTGCCATCTCCGTCTTGCAGTGCGAGACGCGGAGAAGAGGGGCGGGAGTTGTTTTCTCAAGGAAAGGGGGTCGGGGAGGAGCCCCGTGGCGGAGCCAGCCCCTGCCGAGCCCAGCGGGTGACCTTGGCCGTCCCGGAGCCCAGCAGCGTCCTGCACCCGCGCCGGGCTTGCCGACGTGTGGAGTCGAGATGTGGCGCTCGGCCGCGCATCCCTGGCGGAGATGGCGACGGCCTGGCCTGGGTTTGGGCTAGGAGTCGCGCCTTCGAGGACCTTGGCTTAGCGAGTTCCTGGGGGGCTTCTCAACAGGTGTTAGGTGAGATGGGGCGAGCGGCTGTGAGTTCCTGCAAAGGTGGGTTCAAGATCTTCTGCGTCAGAACCACCGGGGGCTCTTGGGAAACGGGCAGATTCCTGGGCCCCACCCCAGGTGTTGCGATTCTGTAGTTCCGGCGCGCGGCCCGGGAATCTGCATTTAGTAAGCTCCCCAGATCATTCCCGGGCGCAGCTGGGGCTGAGAACTGTCCCAGTGAGGAGGATGGCGGGCCCGGGACGGGGACGTTCCGTAGCGTTTCTCCCAGTTTCTTCTGTATTCTGGAGCCTGATGCTGGGCAGGGCGGTGCCTGGGCAGGTGACTGCTCTCCTGGGTTCTTTGCTGCTTCCCTTGGGGCGGATCTAGGTAGAACTGGGTGGAGGGAGGCGTGCCAGCTCTGCCTTGCCTTCTGCCCTTAATCGGAAAGGTTATGCCCAGTCATTTGCCAGTGTCAGAAGACTCTCCCTGTACACATTCATTTATGAAAACCGTGAAACATATAAAAGTTGTGAACACCCACAGACCACCCCCTAGAATGTAAGAATTAACATTTTATTGTATTTCATCACATATCCGTCCACCCAGTAGTCCCTCTTGTTTTTTGTGTCAAAGTAAGTTGCAGATATCAGTGCCTTTCCCTCCCAAATAAGCATGCATATCATTAATTAGAGTCTTAGAATTGTTTATTGGGTTTGACTTCTTTATCTTCCGAATGGTTTTTACCTTAATGGAAGCCCTGGGTATTTAGAAACCCTTCTCTCACCCTTGAGAATTTGAAGGAGTTTGGAGGTTTTCCACAGGATGGGAGGACCAGGGAAGAGCTTTACAGGTTCTCTTACAAGGATTCATTTATTTATTTAAAGCCAGGGTCTTGTTCTGTGGCCCAGGCTAGAGTGCAGCAGTGCTGTCACATTCACTGCATCCTGGAACTCCTGGGCTCCAGCGATCCTCCTGAGTACCTGGAACTACAGGCATGTGCCACCATGCCCGACTAATTTTTTATTTTTTTGTAGAGATGGCGTGTCATTATTTTTCCCAGCTGGTCTCTAACTCCTGGGCTCAGGTGATCCTCTCGCCTCACCCTCCCAAAGTGCTGGGATTACAGGCAGGAGCTACCGTGCCCGACTTCTTACAAAGATTTAAGAGCAGCTAGCCATGGTTCTAGAATCACCATAAGAGCAGAACATTGACTGTGTGATGTAAAGTAATACTTCAGGGAACAAAATTGTTTTGAGAAGTAGCTAACGGAATGCGTCCCAAAGGCCAGCTTGCCCCAGCAGATCACGTTGGCAGTAATTGAAGCTAGTCATCAGCTTGCAGCTCTGTGTCGGCTCGTTACACTGTAAGCTTGTCCACGTTGAACCTACCAGTTCAGTGTGTGTTTTCTAAGCTCTAGGAGAACTGGGCTGTGTAGTGCAATTGAGCTCATGGTGTTGATGGACTGGAGGCCATGGCTTTGAGACCCTTGGGCCCAGGTACTTTGTTCCTTAGCCACAAACGCCAGCCCTTAACCCTACTCAGCTGCCTGAGTGGGAGAGAAAAGAGACGCACTGTGCAAATTTGTCTCCACTTTGAGGAATGTGGTTCCAAGGGCAAGGACATGTTTTTACTCATAGAGGACATGGAAATGTGGCGGTTAAAGTTGTGGCATTTTATAGCATGTCACTGTCCTGTAGGTGGAGGAAGTGCTGGTGAGAAGGTGGCAGGCAGGGAGAGCTCTGCAGAGGACCTTGGTGCTCCATGGGGAGGATGGAGAGAGTGAGCCAGGCTGGCACTGGTGACAGGAGGTTCCCTTTCCCCCACGAGGGGACTTGGAAATAGATTACTCAAAATGGAAATGTGCTCCTTTCTAGGATCCCACAAAAAATTTGTTTCTGTCTCTGCCTAGTCAGGAGTCCTCCCAGCCACAGTCTCTGTGGGAGGTGGTAGAGGCTTCCTTGCAACACAGTGCAGCAGAGGTGGGGGTGCCTAGGGCCTGTGCCAGAACCTCCCCATGCCCAGAGGGCTGTCCACTCTGGGAGACACTGATTTGGCAGCTCCTGTGGGCCTGATGGCCCCGGTCACCACTTCTCCTACTCTTTGAGTCATCAGGTAGTGGTCTGGTGACAGTGGTGGTGTCCTGGGACCAGGGCTGCCTGGATGTGGAGACTTCTCCGTCACATTGAAGCTGTTTGACAGACAGGCCTTGCTCGCCGCATCTGTGATAGGTGAAGAGCAGCACCCAGGCCACAGGAAGGCCTGCATCTGCTGTTAGTGCTGAAGAAATGAAGGTCCCCTGATGGCAGACAAAGCAAAACCAATACAAAGACTGCAGTGCAGGGTGACAGGGTCCAGCAGCATTCTGATTCTTCCCTTGAAAGTAGTTGTGATGCATTTTTGGTAATACTGTATCATTTTTCCAGAAAACATTTCTTGTCACCTTTTCAGTGCTCCTGATTTGTGGGTGAGACCTGGCTTGGTCTGTACATTGATCTAATACCATCGATTCTTACTGCAAGGAGGTGTAACGGGGTTCAGTGAACACTGGGGGTCTTCCTGAGATGTAATTGTTCAATCAGTGCTAATTAAGTCTCAATTTAAATCTAGTCCCAGTGTCTGGGTATTTCCCCCAAGAAGGAAAAGAGAACAAGGCAGGTGGAAGTAGGTACAGAAGGGTGCGAGAGTTGCCTTGGGAGGGTTTAGGGAGAATTCCAACCCATATTACTTCAGGAAGAAAGTGAGCTTGGTTGTCACAATTCTGATTAACATGCAGGCCGGGTGCCGTGGCTCACGCCTGTAATCCCAATACTTTGGGAGGCCAATGGGGATGGATCACCTGAGGTTGGGAGTTTGAGACCAGCCTGACCAACATGGAGAATCCCTGTCTCTCCTAAAAATACAAAATTAGCCGGGCATGGTGGTGCATGCCTGTAATCCCAGCTACTCCGGAGGCTGAGGCAGGAGAATCACTTGAACCTGGCAGGTGGAGGTTACAGTGAGCCGAGATTGCGCCACTGTACTCCAGCCTGGGTGACAGAGTAAGACTCTATCTGAAAAAACCAAACAAAACCCAAAAAAACCCAAAACAAAACATGCAAACAGCAGCCTCACAGGCTGGGGAAGCAGGAGGAAATGGGGTTCTTTGCAGAGTACGGCCCTGTGAACATGCTTTGTTCTCACCTGTCAGCCAGGGAGGTGGCAGCACTGCAGGACTTGGCCAGCTGATGCAGCAGCCAGAGTGTCTAAGTGACTTGCCCATGGTTGCCAAATAATGGCAGAGAAGGGCCCACGGCTGGCCCTGAAACAGCAGGGGTGGCGCGAGAGCAGCTGCGGGAGACGTGGGCTCTCCCAGCCCCATTGTGATCATTGCGTCACGAAGTTGACTAGAATTCAAGAAATGGTGTTTTTTCCTGCCTCGATTTTTGGCTGTGAACATAAGTACTTGCCTGAGGAGGCAGTAGAGTCCATTTCGGCTGCGGCTGTGTTTTTGCCCTGGGCAGTGGCCTTTGGGTTAAGAATGGCACAGGAGGGGTTGGGTGCAGTGGCTCATGCCTGTAATGCCAGCACTTTGTGAGGCCGAGGTGGGTGGATCATTTGAGGTCAGGAGTTCGAGACCAGCCTGGCCAACATGGTGAAACCCTGTCTCTATTTAAAAATACAAAAATTAGCTGGGTATGGTGGCACGCATCTGTAATCCCAGCTACTCAGGAGACTGAGACAGGAGAATTGCTTGAACCCGGGAGTTGGGGGTTGTAGTGAGCCAAGATCACACCACTGGACTTCAGCCTGGGTGACAGAGTGAGAGACTGTCTCAAAACAAACAAAAAAGAATGGCACAGGAGGTCCACTTAGGTTAACCCCAAACCTCTGCACTCATTTCTTCAACACACATGGACCAGGTGCCAAGCAGAGCCCAACGATACAAGTGGGAGAGTCCCAGGATTCTTGAGGGGAGATAAGACAAGGGACGGAGAATCCCCTGGAAGGGAAATCCTCAGGAAGGCCCACGTTTACGGGGAAGTGGGGTGTGGGCGTGTTTGGAGGCCAGGGAAAGAGTACAGGGGTGGGCTTGGGAAGGGTGGGGGCACGAGATCGTTTGGAGGAGTGTGAGTTATGATCCGGTGGGGTCATGATAGATCTGGGATATGGTCCAAGTCCAGACTCTTCCCTGTCACCCTTAACTGTTAGATGAGATAGTGGATCTGAGGGCCTTTGAACCATGGAGTTAGTAGGACTTGCTGACTGGTCATGGTTTAAGGGGACGAGAAAGGTCTGGAGCTCCTCTCAGCTATCCAGCTTGGCAATGGGAGTGAAGTGAACAGAAGGGTCCGCTGGCTGGAGAGCAGAGTTCCTGCCTGGAGCAGCAGCCAAGCTGTGGCCCATCCACCCACTCACCCATGTTTCACAGGCTGCCTGGTGCCCTGGAGAAACTGGCCCCAAGCCCTGACCCTGCCCTCCAGGAGCTATGGGTCTGACTGGAAGATGGCCCTGACCACAACTTTCTCATTCTGCATGTTATGAATGACTCTCTTGCCCTAGACCTAGAACTCCCTGGCCACCTCCCTGCAGAGCTTTGAAGCCCCTGACAGGCCTCCCCTTTTCTCTGCTGGAGCACCTGCTGTCACAGAGGCAACAGCTTCTGCTAGGCTTGCCCCTGTATTTTTTATATGTTCTTCTCAAGTGTCACTTGTCTTGCCAGGTAGATCTGCAGCTCCCTGAGGGCAGGGACAACAAGGTGAGTGACCTCCATGGAGGGTCTGATGAGTCTTTTAAAACAGGTAGTTACTTAAACAAAAGAGAGAAAGGAACCTGGATGGTGATGGCTCTGCTGAGTGAAACGGCTTCATCCTTGAACCTGAAGAGTCCTGCCCTGTTCAGGGGTGAAGGCCTCAAGTGAGCACTTCTCAGGTCTCGGATTCCCCAGGCATTCTGTGTCACCTGACCTCAGGCCTTAGTTTCTGTCCCCAGCATGGTCAAGCTCAGGTTCTGTGGTGTGTGTTTAGCTGCTTTGCAGGGAGAGTGGCCACACCATGACACGTTTCTCTGTGGCCCCAGTAAAACTGGCCAAAAAGGAACTCTACCTGCTGAAGGTGGTGGCCAAGTGCTCTCCGGGTCCTTAGCTCTAGGAGCCACCTACTTGATGTCAGAACTTTGAAGGACTGGATTAGCATCGCAGGTGAGCAAAGAAAATGGAGAATTGCGGGGCAACATGATTTCCCAAGCTCTCTGCAAGCCTCTCGGCTTATCAGGTAAAAGTGGGCATCCTGCTGTGGCCAGAGGACCTGGCCCACCCATCCTCCAACACAAGGAGTGTTCCCTGCTCAGTGGAACTGTCCCTGGTGAGAACTGCAGCCCTGCGGCAACCCCTTCCTTGATCTTCCTTCCTCCACGCCACGTTTTGTTCTGTGCCGGGCCCGCTGTTTTAGTTCTGTATTTTATGCCCTCCGGTCAACCCCCCACTAAAGGTGCATGCCGTTAAGACAGACATTGATCTGCCATCTTCAGTGCCTAGGAAATGCCTCACACATAGTGTGTGGTCCATGCTTATTGGTTGAATAAAATGATGTACCATGCCTGCATTTCAGCCGTCTCATCTTCCTAAGAGCCAAGATGCAGGGACCATGGTCTGCATGTGCTCTGTCATTCCCTGAGTGTTGGGGGTGCTGTTTTGCATGCAGGGTTGAATTCTTCAGTACGCATTTAGTGGGTTCGGTTCTACAGTCAACTAGCAGAGCAAAGACCTCATTAGTCAAACTGTCCTCTAAAGTCCTTGAATTGCCTATTAGCTCAGAGGCACTCCCACTGCCAGAGGCCCGAAGGGGCCTCAGCCCTGAGGAAATAGCAAGTTCTGTGTCCCATTTCCCTCCTCAGGGAAAGCAGGGGACTGGGCAGCGCCACTTCAGCTTTTTGTCCTGGGTACCGTGAAATCTGTGTAAACAGAACGCATGTGGTGGAATTCCATATGAGCTACAGCGTGTGAAGCACTTAATCGGGAGTGTGAGATCCCACTCAAGTGTATTTTGAAAACCGTTTTTGGAGAATATGTGAGAAAAGAAAGAGGGCTGACAGTGATGTGGAAGGAGAAAGAGTCAGGACAGCCGAGGTCCTGTCTTGGCTGTCATCTCCAGGCACCTGGGGCAGCCACTTCTCTCCTCGGAGAGCGCTCCCTAGTCTGTGCCACTGCTTGCTCGCCCACCGTCCTCTCCAGCACTTCACAGGGCATCTTCCGTGGGTGCTTAGTAAACATTTAAGACAGAAATGAATGGCAGCTTAGACTTGGACTCAGTCATCTCTGATGGCCTTTCAACCTCCAAAAGGTGGTCTCTGGCCAGGCGCAGTCACTCACGCCTATGATCCTAGCACTTTGGGAGGCCAAGGCAGAAGGATCACTTGAGGCCAGGAGCTTGAGACTGTGGCGAACATGGCGAAACCCCATCTCTAAAAATACAAATAAAAAGACTAGGTGCGGTGATTCACACCTGTAATCCCAGCACTTTGGGAGGCCGAGGCAGGTGGATCAGGAGGTCAGGAGATCGAGACCATCCTGGCTAACACGGTGAAACCCTGTCTCTACTAAAAATACAAAAAACTAGCTGGGCGTGGAGGCTGAGGCACGAGAATTGCATGAACCTGGGAGGTGGAGGTTGCAATGAGCCAAGATTACTCCACTGCACTCCAACCTGGTCTCTGATGTCTGAGTCATAGAGAAATATATACATGGCCAAGCAGATGGCAACCCCAATCATGACGTGAGCTCCTGTGTTCCCAAGCTTCCAGAATAAGTCTTCTGTCCCAGCCAGCATGAGTGAACTCAGGGCCAGATGTGACTTCAAGTTACAGGAACAGGCAAAAACTGCAATTACTTTAGTACCAACCTCATAAACTTCTATATACTATTTTATTTCTCTTCTCTTCTCTTTTCTTTCTGGCAGAGTCTTAATCTGTTGCCCAGGTGGAGTTCAGTGGCACAATCATAGTTCACTGCAGCTTTGAACTGGTCTCAAGCGATCCTCCTGCCTTGACTTCCCAAAGTGCTGAGATGTGTGTGTGTGTGTGTGTGTGTGTGTTTGTGTGTGTTTGTGATGTAGTCTTGCTCTGTCGTCCTGGCTGGAGTACAGTGGTGGGATCTTTGCTTATTGCAAACTCCACCTCCTGGGTTCACACCATTCTCCTGCCTCAGCCTCCTGAGTAGCTGGGACTACAGGTGCCCGCCACCACGCCCAGCTAATTTTTTTGTATTTTTAGTAGAGACAGGGTTTCACCATGTTGGCCAGGATGGTTTTGATCTCCTGACCTCATGATCCGCCCACCTTGGCCTCCCAAAGTGCTGGGATTATAGGCGTGAGCCACTGTGCCTGGCCTTTTGTTTTGTTTTGTTTTTTGAGACGGAGTATCACTCTGTCACCCAGGCTGGAATGTACTGGCGCCATCTCAGCTCACCACAACCTCCGCCTCCTGGGTTCAAGCGATTCTCCTGCCTCAGCCTCCCGAGTAGCTGGGATTACAGGCGTGAGCCACCGCATCCAGCCTATATACTATTTCATATAATGCAGTGTAAACTACTAATTCAGTTTGTTTTTCACACCCAGCCAGTATGAGTGAATTCTTAGGGTCAGATGCCAACTAAGAGTGATAGGAACTTAGTTAAATTTCCATACGCAAAATATACTGTTGCACTAATGTAGTATAAAATACAAATTAGATTCCCACTCTCAGTTCCTAGAGCACCTTCTTCACCCAGCAGAACTGTCTACAAAATAATTGAAAGAATTCCCTGTAACATGAGAGACCTAAATGTTGCAGGGATGAGCCACTCTCCTCACTGTTCTGAGGGAAAATTGCTGGAAGGGGAGCTCTTGTGTATAGGTATGTATGGTGACTGATACATTTGAAGGAAGAAAGCCTAGAGGTTTGCTTTTCTACATCCCACCCCGACCCACGGAATAGGGGGACTCAGGCAAGGCCTGGCTGCAGGCAGAGCCCAGCTCCCTGGCTAAGGAGGGCCACGAGACATTTGTGTCTGAATTAAGACTCTTCCACCTGGGTGACTGTGAGTGGCCACATGTCTTGACTGCACTTACCTGCTTGGTGCTTTTTTGTAGATTGCAATGATGTGTCTTGATCTCGCCCAATAGACAGCTGGTTGAACAGAGTCAACCCAAGACTGTCCATTTTGTGTCTGCCCGATACAGGCAGACGGAAGAATTTTGTTTAAGGGCTCCATTTTGAGCGCTTAAGTGATGGTTCTTTAGGTTCATGCTGTTTCTAAAATTAGCCTTGTAGTTACCAAGCCCTGCCTGTGGGACAGGTGCAGATGACTTGTTTATTCACTTGTGGTTGTGCTGTGTCTCTTTTTTTCCTTTTGCTCTGCATTTCCTCTCCTGTCTGTGCTTCCTTCATTTTCTCTGCCAGGACATGCAGGAACAAGCTCTTGAGCAGCGATCTGCCTGGGAGGCAGTTCAGAGTCCCAACGAGATCACTGGACCCGTTGGGAGGCCAGGACTGTGTCCTCAGCATGGGCTCCATCACTCCTGTTTTCATTTTGCATCCAGTGAGGACTTTCTTACCCGCCCTCCTTGGTCAGGTGACCTCCCGCTGGGTCTCCTGGCAGGGTCTCCTAGGCTAGCAGGACCTTGAGGTCATTACATTCCAACTTTACAGATCTAAACTTTCCGTTTGCCTGGAGTACCGGGAGGTGATCTGGCAGAACTGACTCATTTGACCAAACTCATGGGAGACCTACGTAAAGGCCAGAAGGGGCTGACTTCAGAGAGGAGGCTACTAGCCAGTCCAGGCCTCTGGCTTGCTCTACAGTGCATTTTCTGCTGTATGTGAAACTAGATTATGTAGTCTGAGGTGTGTTTCTGGATTGAGGAGGAGTATACTTTTTTTTTTGAGATGGAGTTTCGCTCTTGTCGCCCAGGCTGGAGTGCAATGATGCGATCTCGGCTCACTGCAACCTCTGTCTCCTGGGTTCAAGTAATTCTCTTGCCTCAGCCTCCCAAGTAACTGGGATTACAGGCATGCACCACCACACCTGGCTAATTTTTATATTTTTAGTAGAGATGGGGTTTCACCACGTTGGCCAGGCTGGTCTCGAACTCCTGACCTCAGGTGATCTGCCTGCCTCAGCCTCCCAAAGTGCTAGGATTACAGGTGTGAGCCACTGTGACCATCCTTTTTTTTTTTTTTTTTTTGGACAGGGTTCCCCACTGTCGTCCATGCTAGAGTGCAGCAGTGCAGTCATGGCTCACTGCAGCCTCCACCTCCTGGGCTTGAGTGTTCCTCCCTCTTCAGCCCCACCAAGTAGCTGGGATTATAGGCGTGAGCCACTGTGTCTGACTTATAATGAGCATTTTGAGGAAGGAATCATGTAAGGGTGCTACCCACCATTAAAAAACTAGAAACTACACATCAATAGAAAGTTTCTGTATGTGTACGTACATATAAACAAATCCCCTAAACTCTTACTGCCTAGAAAAACTGTTAATATGTGGTATGGCTGAGTGCAGTGGCTCATGCCTATAATCCCAGCTCTTAGAGAGGCAGAGGCGGGAGGATAGCTTGAGCTTAGGAGTTCAAGACCTGCCTGGGCAATATAGCGAGACCCTGTTCTCCACAAAAAGGAAAAAACAAAGACAAAAAATATGTATGTAAATACATCTAAAGAAGAATCACACTGTGCTACTGCTTTTTTTTTCATTCACTGCTATATCAAAACCATTTGTCTATGTCAATAAAAATCTATATCATTGGCCAGGTGCGGTGGCTCATGCTTGTAATCCCAGCACTTTGGGAGGCCAAGGTGGGTGAAATCACCTGAGGTCAGGAGTTTGACACCAACTTGGCCAACATGGTGAAACCCCATCTCTACTAAAATACAAAAATTAGCCAGGCGTGGTGGCGGGTGCCTGTAATCCTTGTTACTCGGGAGGCTGAGGCAGGAGAATTGCTTGAACCTGAGAAGCGGAGGTCACAGTGAGCCAAGACTGCACCATTGCATTCCAACCTGGGCAATAAGAGCGAGACTCCATCTCAAAAAACAAAAACAAAAAAAACTATATCGCCGGGCGTGGTGGCTCAAGCCTGTAATCCCAGCACTTTGGGAGGCCGAGACGGGTGGATCACGAGGTCAGGAGATCGAGACCATCCTGGGTAACACGTTGAAACCCCGTCTGTACTAAAAAATACAAAAAACTAGCCGGGCGAGGTGGCAGACGCCTGTAGTCCCAGCTACTCGGGAGGCTGAGCCAGGAGAATGGCGTGAACCCAGGAGGCGGAGCTTGCAGTGAGCTGAGATCTGGCCACTGCACTCCAGCCTGGGCGACAGAGCGAGACTCCGTCTCAAAAAAAAAAAAAAAAAAAAAGAAACTAGATCATTTTTTAGGGGCTGAATACAGTTACATTATATAGATAATCACATGCATGTAACTAGTTCCATTTTCTTGAACATCAAGACAGTGGTGCACATAAACATCTTTGCCTGTGAATTTGTGTTCACACGTCCATTTACCTCTAGAACGAATACCCTGATGTGGAATTGAGTCAATAAGAGTGTACAGGTAGCAAGGCTGTCCAGAAAAGTTGTACCGATCCACTATGTTGTGGCCCCGTGCTGTGGACGGAGTGTCAAGTGAGAAGTGGTTTGCCAGGAGGTTTGACTAAAATTCAGCATGATATAAATTGCACAGTAATTGTCGTCATCATAGTTCCTAGAGGCCTTACTACTTTTAGGTTTAGAACCATTCTTCGAGTCTGACTGACTTTGCTTTTGCTTAAGAGCAACAGTGTCGGCCGGGCGCGGTGGCTCAAGCCTGTAATCCCAGCACTTTGGGAGGCCGAGACGGGCGGATCAGGAGGTCAGGAGATCGAGACCATCCTGGCTAACACGGTGAAACCCCATCTCTACTAAAAAAACAAAAAACTAGCCGGGCGAGGTGGCGGGCGCCTGTAGTCCCAGCTACTCGGGAGGCTGAGGCAGGAGAATGGCGTGAACCCGGGAGGCGTAGCTTGCAGTGAGCTGAGATCCAGCCACTGCACTCCAGCCTGGGCGACAGAGCCAGACTCCATCTCAAAAAAAAAAAAAAAAAAAAGAGCAACAGTGTCACTGGGCACGGTGGCTCATGCCTGTAATCCCAGCACTTTGGGAGGCCGAGGCAGGTGGATCACAAGGTCAGGAGATCGAGACCAACCTGGCTAACATGGAAACCCCATCTGTACTAAAAATACAAAGAATTAGCTGGGCGTGGTGGCGGGCGCCTGTAGTCCCAGCTATTCAGGAGGCTAAGGCAGGAGAATGGCGCGAACCCGGCGGAGCTTGCAGTGAGCTGAGATCTGGCCACTGCACTCTAGCCTGGGCGACAGTGCGAGACTCCATCTAAAAAAAAAAAAAGAAAGCAACAGTGTCTTCTTTTTTCTTGTGTACTTCCTCTCTCAGGCTTGTGTGGCAGGCCCTGAGTGGTGTGCCCTTCACCCATGGCCTCTCCCGTGCGTCATCACAACTCTTGATAAGGGGCTGCTCCTGCTGCCATATCACAGATGGAAAAAAAATCTGAGACTGGAGAGTCAGGTGGTAGGGCAGGGTAGTAGGCGTGGGGTCTGATGCCTGTGCCCCACTTGGTGCAAGATTCTGCCCCTGTAGCTCTGCTTGTGACAAAGGGCTCATGCTTCTGTTGGAGGGCACAGTGGTGTTTGGGGCCATGTGGTTGGGCTGATGTCTTTTTTGTCTTTTTTATTTTATTTTTATTTTTTTTTTAATTTATCTTTTTTTTTTTTTTTTGAGACAGAGTCTCGCTCTGTCGCCCAGGCTGGAGTGCAGTGGCCGGATCTCAGCTCACTGCAAGCTCCGCCTCCCGGGTTTACGCCATTCTCCTGCCTCAGCCTCCCGAGTAGCTGGGACTACAGGCGCCCGCCACCTCGCCCGGCTAGTTTTTTGTATTTTTAGTAGAGATGGGGTTTCACCATGTTAGCCAGGATGGTCTCGATCTCCTGACCTTGTGATCCGCCCGTCTCGGCCTCCCAAAGTGCTGGGATTACAGGCTTGAGCCACCGCGCCCGGCCTATTTATCTCCTTTTTTTTTTTTTGAGACGGAGTCTCGCTCTGTTGCCCAGGCTGGAGTGCAGTGGTGCAATCTTGGCTCCCTGCAAGCTCCAACTCCTGGGTTCACGCCATTGTCATGCCTCAGCCTCCCAAGTAGCTGGGACTACAGGCGCCCGCCACCATGCCTGGCTAATTTTTTTTTTAATTTTTAGTAGAGACAGGGCTTCACCATGTTAGCCAGGATGGCCTCAATCTTTTGACCTGTGATCTGCCTGCCTTGGCCTCCCAAAGTGCTGGGATTACAGGTATGAGCCACCGTGCCCAGCTATTTTTTATATTTTGAGACAGAGTCTCGGACTGTTGCCCAGGCTGGAATACGATGGCGTGATCTCGGCTCACTGCAACCTCCGCCACCCGGGTTCAAGTAATTCTCCTGCCTCAGCCTCTCGAGTAGCTGGGATTATAGTCGCACGCCATCATGCCCAGCTAATTTTTGTATTTTTAGTACAGACAGTTTCACCATGTTGGCCAGCCTGGTCTCGAACTTCTGACCTTGTGATCGGCCCACCTCTGCCTCCCAAAGTGCCATAATTATAGGCATGAGCCACCGTGCCTGGCTAGGCTGGTGTCTTATCTCTGCTGAGACTCATCATGGTCGAGGAGGAGCATGCAGGGTTGGGTGGGAAGAAAGCCAGCAGATGGGAAAACCAGATCTGTTTTCTGGTCCTTTCTGTGACTTAAGTTGAGCTTGTTTTGAAGTGTTGAGAATTCCCAAGGTATTAGATACACCCATGTTCAAGTGTAAAAATAAATAAATGGTTCAGAGCCACCAGCGATGTTATCTGAGGGAGGGACTGTCTCTCGTCCTGCTTCCATCAGGACAATGGGAAATGGGCCATGTCCAGGATTTCCCAGGCCTGCCTTGCTAGAACTTGGCAGCTGGGGACAACGGTCCCAGAGAAGGGGACACATTGGCAACCTCCCTGAGTCTTGGGAGGGCTCAGCCTCACTAGAAACTGCTCTGCAACTGAGTGGACCTTTGTGGAGGGCCTCCTCCTCCCTCCTCCTCACCCAGTGTTGGGAATAGGATTCCTCTGATCAGCTGCTGAAAGGCCACAGGGAATCCTGCCCTGGTTCCACATGGACTGGGGTGGCTGGATTAGCCCCTAGTTTGGGTAGGGCATGGTAGAGAGGGGAGTGGAGAGGGTTTGGGTCCCAGGAGCAGTCTCACAACAGAGGCTCCCTTTTGAGCACCTCCTCACTTGGAGCACTTCCTTTGTGTCCCTGTGCTGGGCACTTGCATCCAAACAGTGCATGCTCTATTGACGTTCACTGCACACCATCGTCCTCCTCAGCTCTTCCTTGAGCTAGTGGTCATGCTGAACTGAACACTGGGGTCGCAGAAGAATGTGCCCTCGCTCCAAGGCAACCAGCTGCTCTTCTCTTGGGGCCTATTTTAACTACAGAAGCATCTGCTCCAGCCTTCCCGCCAGGGGGTATTCCCCATGCCTTGACTTCTGCACTGGCTGAGGCTGTGTCGTGTGACCTAAAGAAAGCCATGATCCTTTTGATCGTGGATCACTTGAAGAGAACTTGTGTTCCTTCAGGCTTAAGGAACTGTAGAGATATATTTTTGTGGTGGAGGGGGATGGGGTCTCACTCTGTCGCCCAGGCTAGAGTGCATTGGTGTGACATACCTCATTGTAGCCTAGAATCCCTGGGCTAGAACAGTATTCCCGCCTCAGCCTCCCAAGTAGCTGGGATCACAAGGTTTCTATCACCATACCTAGCTGCTGCTGCTTTTTTTTTTTTTTTTTTTTAGAGATGGGATCTTGCTATGTTGCCCAGGCTGGTCTTCAACTCCTAGCTTTAAGCAATCCTCCCACCTTGGCCTCCAAAGTGCTGGGATTACAGGTGTAAGCTACTGCACTTGTCTGTGCTGTACATTTGTAATGACATTTGTTTTTCTTCCTTGTTAATACTTAACCTGAATTTAATATACCAATAATTAACCAAGAAAACAAGTTTTATTACTCACATGGAAGATGTGGGAGGTGGTCAGTTTGTGCTGGTGTGGTGTCCCATGGCTGTCCTAGGCACTGGCCTCCATCCCAAGGCCCTCATGGTCAAGCACAGCTACTGGAGCCATGGCATCCATCTTCCAGGCGGCAGATCGGAGGAAGGCAGGAAGGATGAAGCGCCTGGCTCCGGGCTAAGTCGGCTTGCCTTGAGTGCCTTCTTATGGTCTGGACACTTCTGCTTACAGCTCATCGGCCAGAGCATTGTCACTCTAAGAAAGCTTGGGGACCATCTTGGTTGATGGACTGCTGCCCTGAGTGAAAGTGGAGTTCTGTGTTCAAGAATCGGGGAGAGAGTGGATTTGGGTGCAGCTGACAGTCTCTAATCTGTACTTCGTTAGGAAGAACATTGCTGCTCCAGATCTTGTTATTCTGCCTTCTTCCTTTGCAGTGCGATGTGGAGGAACACAGCATAGCTCTGTATGGGTGGTGGTATCTGCGTAGTCATTCATGGAAGGCGTCTCCAGCAATACAGCCTGGACATTTACATGTGGGGTTTCGTTCAGCCTCCCAAGAACCTCATTTTCCACATGGGGAAACAGAGGCTCAGAGAGGTTGCAGAATTTGTCCAGGGCTGGAGGCCATCAGGGGCGAGGCAGGGTCCCAGGGAGACCTGTGCTCTCCCAATATTGTATTGACAGTCAAGCAAAGAAGGCCACTGTCTTTGTTCCCAAGTAACACAGTGCAACAAGGCTGAATGGTGCTGGAGGTCTCCTGGGGAAACCTAAAGCCTGAGGAGAAGGGCCTGGGACACTGCCCAGCTGACCTTGTCATCCTTGTCCTGGAGATCTGGGGTATTTGAGCTCTGAAACAACCCCTGTGGCCGGGTTGCTGTGAGGGCCCCAGGCTGCCATCTGGCCACCCTCCGGGGCACAGCCCTCCTTCCTTAGGCCTTGTGTACTCACTGTTCCGTCTGCTGTCCCCATCCCTCCCTTTGTCTGCTGGTCTCATAACTCTTCCACCACCTCCTCCCAGGCTTGTTTGAAGAGATGCTGTTAGAGCTCTAGAATGGTGATATTGCTGTCCTTCTGTATCCTGGACTTTCTCAACACCACTGGTCACAGATGTAATGGTGTTTGTGGTTTTTTGGTGAGGGGGTGATTATTTAATGCTCGTCCTCCTTACTTGATTGTAAGATTCTGGAAGGCAGAGACGTGTCTTTTGTTTTTTGAGATGGAGTCTCGCTCTATCACCCAGGCTAGAATGCCATGGCGCAATCTCGGCTCACTACAACCTCCGCCTCCTGGGTTCAAGTGATTCTCCTGCCTCAGCCTCCCAAGTAGCGAGGACTACAGGCACCCACAACCATGCCCAGCTAATTTTTGTGTTTTTAGTAGAAACGCGGTTTCACCATGTTGGCCAGGATGGTCCCGATCTCTTGACCTTGTGATCCATCCACCTTGGCCTCCCAAAGCGCTGGGCTTACGAGTGTGAGCCACTGCGCCCAGCCAGGGACATGTCTTTAATCCCCAGCCTGTATCTGGCACGGAGGATGTGCTGAGTAACTATCAGAAGGAATTCCAGAAAGAAGCACCATCCCCTGCCCTCCCCTCAGAGGGCCTCTGTTACATGGTCACCTCACAGACCGTGCTTCAGCCCAGCCCTGGGGTGCTTGGGAGAACAGGCGGAACAGCTATGTGGTACTGCGCAGGGAGTCAGCAGCCATCCCTTGCAAGTAACAGTCCCCCTCCTAAGGACCCTCACGCTGTGTGGTCCCTTACAGCAGTTCAGGAAGTTTTCATATCCATGCCTCACTTAATTCTCACACCGCCCTCCCAGGTGGGTTTGAACTAATCTGTCTGTGTGTTAGATGGAGATGTCACAGGATGAAAAGGCCTGGTGTGGGCCAAGCCTTCCTGGAAGGGTCCCCTTTGGGCCTGCACCCTTGGTGGGGATTCTATGCTCTCTTCCCGCTGTCTCGTCCCTGCTGGGTGCTGCCCCGTGGACTGAGAGCATCTTCCCTGAGGCGCACGTCAGCTCCTGCTTGCTTCTGGCTCGCTTCTTACTTCGGCCTTTTCCTCCAGACCTGGTTTGGGCCTTGCCATTCTCTTTTCAGACCGAAGGAGCCCAGAGAGTGTTTGTCTTTTACCTCTGCTCTGCCCCTCGTGGAGCAGTGGGCGCCTCCTTTGTTCAGCACATGGAAGCTGCAGGCGACGCAGAAAACGGCCTTTCAGTTTTCCCAGCAAAGCAGAAAGCCCTGTTCCTGGCTGGGTGCCTGGGACCTGCCTCTTGGGGACAGAGGAGCCCCTCTGAGGCCAGCTGGCGTCCTGATGCCATGGCTGCCAAGTGGGTAAGCACCTCCTGGGGATGCAGCACCAAGCCAGCCCAGCCCTGAGAAATGTGGCTGGGCAGCAGCTGCTGCAGAGCCTCTGCCACCAGGGTCTATGGGTGGAGCATCTTTCCAGGGGCATTACTAACCTTGGGCACTCCCAGGCAGGCCCCTGGCATTTCCACAGCCCGCCAGGAGAGACGGCCCTTGGAAGACTGCTAGTGTCTCTGCCTTCCCAAAAGATTGTCTCGGGTTCCCATGGAGCAGGTGGCCCAGCTGAGCTGTGCTGAGGGAATGCTGCCGAGCTGAGCTCTTAGGGCAGGGTTTTGATTGCAAGTCCTTCCAGAATCCTGTAGCAGCATTCCCTTACAGTCATATTAGTGAACGTGCACCAGGATCCCTTGTTGGGGATCAGAAGCCACCCCATGGCAGAGGCGTAAGTACCTGTTGTTTTCTTCCCTGTTGGAAGTTGCCTAATAAAGCATAATAATAGCAGGTTCCGTTTATTTAGCGTCCTTGTGTGCTAGGCCCAGCGTTCCTGCTGCAGGCATTTCGCACACACTGTCTGTCTTCAGCCTCACTCCCACCCTGAGAGGTAGGCATGCTCATCTCTGTTTGCAGAGAAAGAAACCGAGGCTCAGCTCACTCAGCTGGAAAGTGGTGGGTCTGGGGGGGTCTGGGTTTGAACTAACCTGATGCAGTGCCCCCCGCCCTTTTTTTTTTTTTTTAATATTGATGACGTCTTGCCATGTTGCCCAGGCTGGTTTTGAATTCCTGGGCTCAAGTAATCCTCCCGTCTCGGCCTCCCAGAGTGCTGGAATTATAGGCCTAAGCCACCATGCCTGGCCCAGAGCCCATGTTCTTGACTGCTTGCTTCATTTAAAGCCTTCCATGGGGTGGCAAGCACATCCCTGGAGTGGGGCCTTGCCAGAACAACAAACTCAGGGCCTCCGCAGGAGCGACTCCAAGACTTGCAGGCCACTTTTGATCCCTCTGGCTGTGAAGCCCTGTCCCAGCCCTGCACTTGGCTGATATCGCACCCCCTTAACTTCTAGTGGGGGTTCCTCTAGCACAGCAGTTCTTGAAATGTGATCTGCAGTCTCCTGGTGGGTTCCTGAGACCACTCGACCACTCGAGGGGCTGAGGATCAGAACTGTTTTAATAATAACATGGCCGTGATTTGTTACCGTGCCTCCTTGGTTGTGATGGCTTTCACATTGATGGTGTAGGAGCGGTGGGGAAAGAAGCTGTGGGCCTGCACAGACTCAAGACCGGCACCACACTGTGCTGGTCTTGTTGTAACTGAGTCTTCACCACCACACACAGTACACACACACACACACGCGCGCGCGCGCCAGTGTTGCATCAGACAAAGCAGTAAAAATCAGCTTTTTAAGTCCTGACCCATGAGTCCCCATCTTTTTTTTTTTTTTTTTGAGGAGTGTCGCTTGTTGCCCAGGCTGGAATGCAGTGGTGCGATCTTGGCTCACTGTAAGCTCTGACTCCCGGGTTCACGCCATTCTCCTGCCTCAGCCTCCCGAGTAGCTGGGACTACAGTCGCCCGCCACCACGCCCAGCTAATTTTTTGTATTTTTAGTAGAGACGGGGTTTCACAGTGTTAGCCAGGACGGTCTTGATCTCCTGACCTCGTGATCCGCCCGCCTCGGCCTCCCAAAGTGCTGGGATTACAGGCATGAGCCATCGCACCCCGCCTAGTCCACATCTTTTTAAGATCCTGTGTGATGAAATGAGGCACACATGAAGTATGTCACATGGAGTTTGATGCTGTCATGAGGAAAAGCACATGTGCATTCATTTCAGGTGTGGGCTGAACTAGCTGCCTTTTTCATGGGCTCCACCTTCACTTAACTGGCACACACTGTTGTTACTCAGATTTGGATATTTAGCATACACTTTCTTGAAAATGAGCAAGTGAAACAACTGACCTTTTATTTTTGTATATGTTGCTGTTTCTAAATTTGTTAGTGCTTTGTTGCCAGTGATGAAATTCAAGCTTTCAAATGATGATTAGCATAACAATAGTGACTTTAATGATGACATTGGTAGCAACACCAGCAATGTGATTTTAAAAAATATATATTGTTCAATGAGATGTGTCAACATTGGTAGATCTGCGTTACAGGAACCAGTATTTTCAGGTGACCCACACATGATATTAAGAAATCATGTCTGTGTAAAAGACCCATTCCAAACGCAAGGTACACCAATGACTTCTAATGTAACACATTAGAAAAAAATCATTGTTAAGGATTCTAATTCCTGTGGCAAGTAACCCTTAAGAAATTACCATTTGTCGGCTGGGCACGGTGGCTCACACCTGTAATCTCAGTACTTTGGGAGGCCGAGGCAGGCGGACATGAGGTCAAGAGATCGAGACCATCCTGGCCAACATGATGAAACCCCGTCTCTACGTAAAGTACAAAAATTAGCCGGGCGGCACGCCTGTAGTCGCAGCTACTCAGAAGGCTGAGGCAGGAGAATCGCTTGAACCTGTGAGGCAGAGGTTGCAGTGAGCCAAGATTGCGCCACTGCGCTCCAGCCTGGCGACAGAGCGAGACTCCGTGTATTAAAAAAAAACCAAAAAAAACCCCACCACTTATCAAGTCTTGATGTAGTGTAAGTCCATTGTGCTTCTCTAACAGAATACCTGAGACTGGGTAATTTATAAAGAACAGGAATTTATCTCCTTACAGTTCTGGAGGCTGGTGTCTTAGTCTATTTGTGTTGCTATAAATTACCTGAGGCTGAGTAATTTATAAAGAAAAGAGTATTTGGCTCCTGGTTCTGCAGGCTTTACAGGATGGCACAGTGCCAACATCTGCTTCTGTTGAGGGCCTCAGGCCGCTTCCATTCATGGCGGAAGGCACAGGGGAGTCTCCGTGTGCAGAGATCGCATGGCGAGAGAGCGGGTAAGAAAGGGAGGGGAAGCGCTAGGCCCTTTCTGACAACCAGCTGGGATGAAGGGACTAACAGAGTGAGAAGTCACTCACTCCTTCCCCACCCCAGGGAGGGCGTTTATCTATTTATGAGGAATCCACCTCCCATATCCCAAACACCTCTCATTAAGCCCGTCAGTCACCCACAGTCACCAAAACTGTGGTGGCTGGGAAGTCCAGGATCAAGGCACTGCCAGCATCTGGCAAGGGCCTTCTTGCTGCGTCATCCCATGGTGGAAGGGCCACGGGGAGATGTACCCACAGAAGACTAACTAATCCTCTTATAAGGAATCCGCTCCCAAGATAATGATTTATAGCCAGTCTGTCAGAAGCGTAGGTTGCAAGCTAGGAATTGCGATTGACATCAGAAGTGGGGGGGCAGTCTTGGGACTGAGCCCTCAACCTGTGGGATCTGACGCAGTAGCATCAGACTTGAGTGCGACTAGAAGATGTCCAGCTGGTGTCCGCTACAGAACTGACTGCTGGCTTGTTATTGAGGAGAAATCCCCACGTGTTTTGCCACAGAATTCTTTTCTGTTGATTGTTATGGGGTGAAAGCAGACGAGAAACAGGTTTTTCCTCCACACCTTCACATGCCACAGAACCCAGAGGGTGTGGAGGGATAGACTTTGCAGAGGCCTCTGGTCTCCCAGAGGAGTGACTTACTATTAAGTTTCTGACTGAGTTGTAAAGATTTTCAAACAGGCACCTATTTTGTTTGCAGTTTATAAATCCGATATTTAAAGCAAGAAGGCCAAGAAGCCTCTCTTCGATTTTTCAGGGCTGCAAGTTGATTTCAGTGTGCTCCCCAGACACCCCAAGTCTCCTCTTCCTCTTCTCTTGGGAACTGGGCAGATCCACAGGTCTCCCAGCCCCTTCCCTCACCAGCACCTTCCCACACCAGAGGCGCTGGGGCTGCATTTTCAGATCATTTTCCATTTTGTAGCTTTGAACAGTACTTATTTTATTGGAAAACTATTTTGCTTCTGATGGTGTGATTGAAAGATTATTCTTGTAGTTTTTATTGCACCCTACACAACACGGTTTTGTGGGAATGCATGTTTGATTTTATATTGGAAGGCACTGGGAGAATGGGTGTTTAAATTCAGGAAATCTTCATGAGCTGTTTTCCAGATACCTCTCCTTGATAGAGAAGGATCTGCAGTCCCTGCTGGGGTTCAGGAAGGATGCATGTGGATATGGAGGGGTGAGAGGGAGCAGTGAGTAGCAGGCACGGCCCTGGGTGGGGAAGACACGGAGGAGCAACAGGGCCCTGCAGCCCCAGGTAAGGGGCAAAGAGAAGGTGGGCTCTGTGGCCAGCGAGCTGGAGTGGAAGCCAGCCCTGTGCAGGTCCAAACCCTTCCCTGTGGCCTGCATTGTCATTATCCAGGTTGGGTGGACCCCAAGGGAGGGCTTTGCCCTGTGGGCTTGCACCCTGTCATCATGGGCAAGGTTGTATGTGGAATTCCAGAAATAGAATTTTTGAGCTCTAGGAGACCATAGGATTGTATCTGTTGACTTTGATGAAAAGATGAGCAAGAGAAAGGCAACACTTGCATTCTCAGAGATGGGGTGTGTGTGCACGCGTGCATGTGTGTGTGCTCCCTGCAAGGGACCCAGGCTGGGATCTGCAGTTGGGTTTAAGTGACTCACCAAGCACAGTGCAGCTTACTTTCCTGGTCTGCTCAGAGCATCCCAGGGCCTGGACCATTGCCTGGTGAGCAAGACTCACCAGACTCACCAACTGCATGCCACGGTGTTGGGCCACTTGGTGGACAGTGGTGCCACCCAGAGGCACCAGAGAGCATTTTCTGGGAATCTGGGAGTTTGTAGCAGGGGCTGGCACCACCTATTCCATAATTCAACATATTGCAATAGTTTTCCAGATGCAGGTAAAGCCCCATGAAAGGCTGCCCTCTTCTCCCCTGCAGGAGGGCACCTGGAAGGCTAGGAGCAGCCTGGGCAAGGGACCCCAGGACCAGTTCCAAGAGGCACTGTTGCTACTCCCTGTTCTGTTCTTTTTTTTTTTTTTTTGAGACAGGGTCTTGCACTGTTGCCCATGCTGGAGTGCAGTGGCCTGATCATGGCTCACTGTATCCTCTGAGTCTTGGGCTCAGGTGATCCTCCTACCTCAGCCTCCCTGGTAGCTGGGACTACAGGCATGCACTATCATGCCTAATTAAAAAATTTTTCTTTTCTAGAGACAAGAGTCTTGCCATGTTGACCAGGCTGGTTTCGAACTCTTGGCCTCAATCCATCTTCCAGCTTCAGTCTCCCAAAGTGCTGAGATTACAGGCATAAGCTCCTGCACCTGGTCACCACTCCCTGTTCTTAACCCTGTGCTATTGGAATTCACTCTGCAGACAGGAGGGTGGGAGAGTCATGCTGGGGTCCTAGACTTATGCCCCGCCCCATCCTTTTCTGGGCCTCCATGTCTTCCGTGGATAATAAGGCAACTCAGAAGAGTGAGTGTGTAATTTCTGAACACTTGGAAAGATGTTCTGTCTCCTGTCAAAGAAATGCATATAAAAATGTGTCATTTTAATATTAAAATTAATGATAACTGGCACTATAAATTGGCATCCTTTCAAAAAGGCATAACATGCTCATGTCCTTTGACTCAGTCATCTCACTCTGACAAGCTTAGCCTGAGGAAATAATCTAAGAAAAGGGAAAGAGCGGTGGACAGAGGTGTTCCCTTGTATTTCATGAAAACAGCAAGTAGGGCCTTGCCTAAATGCCTTAAAGGGTTTGGTCAAGTATGCCCATTTTGTGGAATATTAATATCGATGGTCACGGAGTCTTGTAAGATGGAATATGTGTGACACAGCATTAAAAGGATTTACCAGCCTGGCCAATATGGTGAAATCATCTCTCTACTTAAAAAATACAAAAATTAGCCAGGCGTGGTCGTGTGCCTGTAGTCTCAGCTACTTGGGAGGCTGAGGCAGGAGAATCGCTGGAACCTGGGAGGTGGAGGTTGCAGTGAGCCAGGATGGCGCCACTGCACTCCAGCCTGGGCGACAGAGCAAGACTCTGTCTCAAAAAGAGAAAAAAATAAAAGGACTTAAAACTGTCAGGATAGCAACTGTATTTTTATATAGTATGGGCTGGGAGCAGTGGCTCCTACCTATAATCCCAACATTTTGGGAGGCCGAGGCAGGAGGATCGTTTGAGGCCAGGAGTTCGAGACCAGCCTGGGCAACATAGTGAGACCCCAACTCTACAAAACAAAACCAAAAAGTTCAGGTGCCTGTGCATACAGACCAGCAGGGACATATGGAGATGGGCCTGCAGCAGGGTGGTAGGACTAATTTTCTTTTCCCTCATTTTTTAAAAAAAGTTTTATTGACATAATTTATGTACCATTCAATTCACCCACTTACAATTTAGTGGTTTTTAGTTTATTCACAGAATTGTTCAACTATTGCTACAGTCGGTTTCCGAGCATCTTCATTACCTCAGAAGGAGATCCCATGTTCCCCACTTCTCCCTCTCTCCCAGACCTAAACAGCTACTAATGTATTTTCTGTCTCTATGGGTTTGCCTACTGGGGACATTTCATATAAGTGAAATCATACATTATGTGGCCTTTTGTGTCTGGCTTCTCTCACCAAGCATGTTTTCAGGGTTCATGCTGTAGGGTGTCAGTGCTTCCTTCCTTTTTATAGCTGAATCGTCTTCCATTGTCTGGGCAGCCTACAGTTTTGTTTATCCACTCTGTTGATGGACATTTGGGTTGTTTCCACTTTTTGGCTATTATGATTCATGCTGCTGTGAACATTTGTGTATAAACTTCTGTGTAGACAGGTTTTCATTTCTCTTGGGCAGATAACTAGGGGTGGAATTGCTGGGTCATCTGGTAACTCTAGGTTTAACCTTTTGAGGAACTGCCAGACTGTTCCTCAAAAGGGGAACAGGGGGTGTCCCCCACCAGCAGTGTATGAGGGTTCCCGTTTCTCTACATAATGCCTATTACTGTCTTTTTAAATTTTAGCCATCCTAGTAGATAGGAAATGGTCTCCTTGTGGTTTTGCCTTTCATTTCCCGTATGAAAAGATGCTCAGTAGTTTTCATGTGCTTTTGGCCATTTATTTGTCTTTTGAGAAGTCTTTGTTCAAATCCTTTGCCCATTTTAAAAATTGGGTTGTCGGCCGGGCGTGGTGGCTCAAGCCTGTAATCCCAGCACTTTGGGAGGCGGAGACGGGCGGATCACGAGGTCAGGAGATCAAGACCATTCTGGCTAACACGGTGAAACCCCGTCTCTACTAAAAAATACAAAAAACTAGCCGGGCGAGGTGGTGGGCGTCTGTGGTCCCAGCTACTCGGGAGGCTGAGGCAGGAGAATGGCGTAAACCCAGGAGGCAGAGTTTGCAGTGAGCTGAGATCCGGCCACTGCACTCCAGCCTGGGCGACAGAGCCAGACTCTGTCTCAAAAAAAAAAAAAAAAAAAAATTGGGTTGTCTTTCTGTTATTTAATTCTTTGTATGTTCTTAATACAAGTCCTTTATCAGATCTATGAATTATAAAATGTGATGGTGTCCTTTGAAGCACAAGAGTTTTTCATTCTGATGACATCCAGTTGAAGTTTTCTTTTTGTTGCTTTGCTTTTGGTGTCATATCTAAGAAACCACTGCCTAATCGAAGGTCATAAAGATTGATGCCTGCATTTTCTTCTAAGAGCTTTTTGATCCCTGTCTTTCAGTTTTCAAACTGCCATGGTACTTTATAGTTGAACCCAAGAGCTTGGACTTGGTTCCTCTAGCCCTGCCCTGGTTTGTTAAACTTCATATTCAAACTTATGTGCCCTCCATCCCCTGCAGGTGCTGGGCTCTCTGGGAAACGCTCCTTTCCCTGTATCCTTTTGTTCCATTGAAATTGATTTTTCTCTCATTTTATTACTTTTAGCTAAGGTAACTGAACCCACTTCCCAAGTCCTTTATGATGCGAAGTAAGAGCAAAAGCTTCCCGGCTTTCTGAGCTGTGCTCAGAGAGTTTGGTGACAGAAATGAGGGAAAAGATTTCACTTGACTCTTCTTCCTCCCCACCCCAGCCTCAGCAAGCAAACCAGAGGGGCACAGGCCAGAGCACAGCTTGCCTGGCAGTCCTCATGCATGGGAGCTCAGGCCTGGTGGGAGGAGATACAGAGGGCCCAGCCATGGCCCTTGGGTGCCACCAGTCTTGGGAGAGGGAGGAAGCAAACCTGTGATGGGACCGGGAAATGGAAGGGTGGTCGGGTGTTTGGATGGCACAGAGTGACAGGGAGAAGCCTGACGTGGGAAGGGGAGGGACTGCGTGGTACGCGCAGGCCCCTGGGCCCAGCCCTGGCCTGGCAGCCCCTGCTGCCTGCTAAGGGCCCTGCCTTTCCTTCCCCTGAAACAGTTTCCGGAGCCCTGCCTGTTCCCTGTCCGTCCAGGCCAGCAGCTGAAGGAGCCTCACCTGCCTCCCTTCTCTGAGTAGCACGGATTTGAGGTAAGGAATCCCCCATTCCCAGTCCAGCCTCTGGCAGAGATCAGTCCAGTGTCTCCTCGACTGCCTTGGTGCCTGCTAAATGTTTGGGGAGGGGAGAGCTTGGTGCCAAACTGCTCTCATGTGGGGCAAATGCTGAGTTAGGCTCCCTGGGGGACTTCACCTCACTGGACCCTGCTTCCTGGGTTCTGTACTTGCCCTCCAGCTTCCAAACAGGGAAGAGCAGGTGACTGCTGAGGTGAGGATGGTGGCTCTGGGCTAGGTGGCCCTGGGGAAGGTGGGGGATCTCCAGTGCCTGGAGGCAGCCCCTTCTGAGGATGGTCACACGCCTTGTGCAGTATCTCGGCCACTCCCCAGGGCTGGAGGGGAAGGAACCTGGCTGGGAGCTTAGTTCATGCCTGGGTTTTCCCTCCATGTCCAGGAGAAGCAGCGAAGATGTCCAACGAGCCGCCCCCTCCTTATCCTGGGGGCCCCACAGCCCCACTTCTGGAGGAGAAAAGTGGAGCCCCGCCCACCCCAGGTAGGGGGTCACTGCTCCTGAGGCTCCCTGTTGCAGTCCCCTGCCCCCATGGCACGGTTGGGACTCTTAAGTGGTGATGCCCACTCCAGGGTCACCCCTGGGCCCCATCTGTGTCCCAAAACAGTGGCCTCTGGTCCAGCTCATCGTGCAGAGACTCCAGCTGAGTCTCCTCTTTCTGCCTCTCTCTGTCCAGGCCGTTCCTCCCCAGCCGTGATGCAGCCCCCTCCAGGCATGCCGCTGCCCCCTGCGGACATTGGGCCCCCACCCTATGAGCCGCCG
The DNA here is from genome assembly GCF_049350105.2 of Macaca mulatta. Lineage (NCBI taxonomy): Eukaryota > Metazoa > Chordata > Mammalia > Primates > Cercopithecidae > Macaca > Macaca mulatta. The sequence goes on along the minus strand of NC_133425.1, from coordinate 5,776,647 downwards.
GGTCACCCAATGCCCCAGCCTGGCTTTATCCCCCCACACATGAGTGCAGATGGCGCCTACATGCCTCCGGGTGAGTGGGGAAGGGATCTGAGGGGAGCATGGGCTGCTCCTGGCTGCTGTCTGGCCTGCGCTGGCTGTCCTCAGTACAGGTGGGCATCTGTTGTAGGGCAGGGACTCCAACACACCCAACCAGCCCTGGCCTGGAGCTCAGGCTGTGTGTGGACAGGGACTGTGGACGTGGGAAGGTGGGACTGCTCTCACTCAGGCTGCTTGGGCAGGGCTGGTCCTTGGCACAACAGGACCTGACATGGGTGGGGAGGGGCACCCTGTGTGCAGGAGACGGGTGGGTGACCCGCATAGCTTTCCCTCCCTTGGTCATGGGCTTGAGGCTGAGTGCCCTGTCCTTGCATGCCGGAGACAGGAGCAGAGGACCGGGTCATGTGCCTGGCTCTCTGCCACAGCTGTCATGGTCCCCAAGGGGTGGGGACCAGGAAGGGCTGGGAGAATGTGGCCCCAGTTGACTTAGGGCCCCAGCTGTAAGGCCTCCCACTGGCCTGTTAGGAGGGCGGTAGGAAGTCTGAGGCCTAGCCTTGCACCCTGGGCGCTGTGGACCCTGGGGCTTTGTGCCGATCTCTTTGTCTGGTGCAGGTGGCAGGCCAGTGACCTCTCGCCTCCATCTTCTGTGCCATTCCAGGTTTCTACCCTCCTCCAGGCCCCCACCCACCCATGGGCTACTACCCCCCAGGGCCCTACACACCAGGGCCCTACCCTGGCCCTGGGGGCCACACAGCCACAGTCCTGGTCCCTTCAGGAGCTGCCACCACGGTGACAGTGCTGCAAGGAGAGATCTTTGAGGGAGCGCCTGTGCAGACGGTGTGTCCCCACTGCCAACAGGCCATCACCACCAAGATCTCCTACGAGATTGGCTTGATGAATTTCGTGCTGGGTTTCTTCTGTTGCTTCATGGGGTAGGTGGTGGGGGCACTGGTAGGGTGGGGGCTGCACCAGGATCAACTGGCTGCCTCTGCCTCCTCCGCAGCAGGCCTCAGCCTGTTCTTCCCTGTCTCTGATTCAGATGTGATCTGGGCTGCTGCCTGATCCCCTGCCTCATCAATGACTTCAAGGATGTGACGCACACATGCCCCAGCTGCAAAGCCTACATCTACACGTACAAGCGCCTGTGCTAACGGAGCTGGGACTCGGGACTCCCCCGCCTGTCAGTCTGGCCCCCTGTGCTTTGCTCCCTGCGCTCAGTGGTCACTTTCCCGCTCCCACTTGGGGATGGGAGCTGTGCCACCATCCCCTGGAAGTCCTGTCCTCTTCACCCTGCCCTACCCTGAACAGCTGACTCTTCTGGCAAAAATTCTGTTGGGATTTAAGGCCAGGGGTCAGTGGGTGGCAGGGGGCTGGCACTGAACTTGTGTGTTGTTGGTCTGCTTGGTGTGTGCGATCAGGAAGATAAGCTGGGAGGTGTCTCCTGCTGGGGTCCTGATTCCTCTATTTCCAAACAAGGTACAGGTTCAGTCCAGACTCTTTCCCCTAGGACCAAAAGCAGCCAGAGCAGTAGCCAGTTAGTTCCCTAGGCCTGTAGCCACAGTCGTTTCTGACCTGCTGGGCCGAGAATGGGTAAGTTGTCTGGAGTCAGGTGGACCCAAGTAGGATAGGGTCACAAAGCCTGGGTTTGTTTCTGGGTACTTTGCGTCTCTGGGATGCTAGAGGTGGAGCATGGTGGCTGGAAGTAAAACTGCCAACTCTGGCCCTCAGAACTCTCAGGTATAGAAACCCAGGATGTCAAATACCCTGTCCCAGTGCCTGAGAGCTGTCTGGTGTCAGGTAGAGAGGACACTGTACCTGGGTGAGTGATCAGACCCTGGTAGCTAAGAAGGAACTTCCCCCTTTGGGTCAGTGTGCAGACCCCCTTTCTGGCCATGCCTCTGTGAACCCTGTATTGCTGGGGCCCGAAGGAGCCCCTGAGCCTAGCCCCTTCCCGTCTGCCCCGTGTCCTCATTGCGTGTGGATATGACTTCTGCTCGGTGGCTGGTGTGTCCCAACTGGGGCAAGAGATGGCAGAGGATCCCCCTTGTGGGTGTGCTTGGATGTGCAGAGCCCTCTCCATGAGTTTTCTTCCCTGTAAGTGCCGGGCCCCTTGCCCCAGCTGACAGGCTGTTGCTGTACCTGCTCTTGCAGGCACACTGGGCTGGGGATGAGGAAGGAGCAGCCACAGGTGGTAGAACTGCCTTGGTGGACACCAGCCTTGCCCTGTCTTTATTTCCTGAATGGTTTGTGAACCTGCTCACCTGGACCGCTGTATCCTGCCACTGTCCTTCCTGGTCTCGCACTGCCACTGCATGGCCTCCTGTCACTGTGAATCGTGGCCCAGTCTCAGTTTGTAGTTTCTCATTAAATTGGCCCTTTCACTTCCCCACCCTGGGCCTCTGCTCTCTTGCCTGGCTTCCTTCTTTTTTGAGGGAAAGAGGGTGGGGCTGCAGGCAGTCTACTGGCAGGGCAGGAGGCTGAGTCCTCAGTCTCACATCCTCAGTGCTGATGCCATGCCAACTGCCTGGGACAACACCAACATGTAAGGACCTAATTAAATCAAACCAGAGTCCGGTGTAGACCAGTCCTGGGAATTCCAGCTGTGACTGGGCCAGGGCACACGTTGGTCTCGGCAGTGGCTGTAAGGTCACCTTCCTTCCTCTGATGCTGGTTTCAACCATCTACATACCACAGTATCCACGCATGGGATCTGCAAGCTGGAGCCCTCCTACCCGCAGGCTTGAGCACAGCATCATCCAGCTCTGGGGAGGCGCACCCTTAAGCAAGACAGACTCTGCTGAGGCTGATAGGCTGAAGACTAACAGAGTGCAGTCTGCACACACAGGTTCTGGGCCAGCTTTGGCCCTGGCCATCTCTGCACTAACTCATCTGAATTATGAAGGTGGCAGGCTTGGTCAGTAGTTTAAAGAGTTTCCCTACCTTTTAACCCTTTTTGAAATAAAACTTTTATAGATAGTAGATTCCTATTAATAAAACTATTTAAGTTCATGTTTCTATTTTAGACAATGACTTGTTTAAATACAAATATATGCTTTTTTAAAACCCATATATATATATATAAATTTTTTTAAAAACCTTTTAAGTAGGAAACCTCTAAGGTATTTCTAAGCTAAAAAATAACAGTGCTGGATACACTTTAAAGATATTTGCAAGATGGTTAGAGTGACTTTGCTTTGGAGACTAGGGGTGCTGGAGAGTAGACCAAGGGCAGGAGGTAGCTGCTGGGGGCTATGATGGACGATGTCCACTCTCCACACAGATATAACATGCCCTTACTTCTGAGGGACTCTCTCTCCTATGGGGAGGTGGCTTGACCCACCCGGTGCCAGGAGGCAGGGAAGGAGGCAGCTTGCAAAGCCCACTTTATTGAGTGCTGGAGCATTTACACAGGGCGGAGGAGACAAGCTGGGGCCAAGCAGACCTCACCCAAGGGGTTAGAGGAATTCTGGGTGAGAGGGATAAGCTCCCAAGTCCTCTGAGGCTTCCACCCACACCCACCCTCACCCCCAGGGTCCAAGAGAGGCCCAGAAGTAGTACAGCAGCATCCAGCAAGGCCCCCTCCCACAGCCTGGGCTTACAGGCCACTCACCTCCAGCAGGGGAGATAGCCACCCATGTACTACAAAAACAGGAACTACTGGAAGCAGCCTAGGGCCCAGAGGTGTGGGAGCCTGGACTAGAGCTGGGTCGGGGGCCAGGCCTGCTGCACTGTGCCGACTGCTCCCAGGGTGACACCCTGTGCCCAGTGCAGAATCTGGCCCATGGAGAGGATGCTGTCAGGCAGAGGCTCTAGCATCTGGCTTTTATTGGTTGCCTTTCTTAAACCCAGCATTTTTTAAAAAGTCACCTGAGGTGGTAGTTTAGTCAGGGCTGGAGAAAGGGGTAGGCCAGTGGTCAGTCGGGAGGAGGGTACCGGCATGGCATGATGGGTCCTTCACATGTAGTACCAGGCCAAGAGTCCAGCAGCTAGGGCCATGCCAGCGGCCAGGATGAACTGGAGGCTGGGCTTCCTCAGCACAGCCATGGCTGTTCGGAAGGGACAGCTGCTGCCCTCCAGGGCACCTGTGTGGCAGCACCAATAGGAGACATGGCATCAGTGGAGTTTGCTGCTACACTTGCCCCAGGAGGGGAGCTCAAGACACACAGACCTACCTTTGTCTTGCTCACCAGCGTAGAAAGGGCATTTACGCATGTCTCCTTTCCCATCGTGTACAGGGAACCCATCCTCCAAGGTCTCTCTGGCCAGCGTGGAGCCGGCCTGGTCCAGTTCATTGAATATCTGCAGGAGCAGAGGATCGACTGAGCCATCTTTGGGTTGCCCACACTTTTTTTTTTTTTTTTTTAAATGCTTTTAAGATGAGGTGTCTGTTGCCCAGGCTGGAGTGCAGTGTTGTGAACATGGCTAACTCACTGCAGCCTCAAACTCCTAGGCTCAAGTGGTCCTCCCACCTTAGCCTCCTATATGTGTGTACCACCATACCTGGCTAATTTTTAAATTTTGCGGGGAGATGGTGTCTCACCTTGGTTGCCCAGGCTGCTCTTCAACTCCTGGGGTCAAGTAATCCCCCTGCCTCAGCCTCCCAAAGTGCTGGGATTACAGGCATGGGCCACTGCGCCTGGCCACACTCCTTTTCGAGGACGCCCTCTGGATAGAGTGAGCTGGAGCATGTGAGCTTGCTCAGGTGTGCCAACTACACAGCAAGCAGCCCTCGTGGGCAGCAGCTGCACTGCCTGATGCTCCTCCCTCCCTAGCATGTGCTCTGGGGAGGTGTGGATGTTGGTACCCCAAGAAGGCTGCCAACTGCTGGGTCTCCCCGGGAACTGACCAGGGAGGCACCCCATGCCTGGCCTTCTCTGAGGTGGCTCTAGCCACTGAAACTACCACAGCACAGACAGGAGGGCATGAGTACACCCCCATTTTTAGCTGCTGGTTATTTTTTTATCAAGAAGCAATAGAAAACCTGGAATATGGGAGAATGAGGCTGTGGCAGGGCTGACCCATCCTGAGTGGCCCTGGGAGGCCTCACGGGAAGCTGACAGGATCTGGGGACACAGTAAGCCTCCTCAGGTTCAGCCTCATCTACAGGCTACTTGTAAACACAGCTTGCTTACTCTCCTTGGTGGCACTGGATGTCTATTAACTTACAAAGCAGGGCTTTTCAAAGCAAAACTTAACTTAAAAGTAAATTATCCATTCTTCAAGACCAGCATCCTGTAGGGAGGAAGGAAGCCAGCTCCATTCTCCCAGACCCCTCCATGTGCTGGAGGACTCACCCTTCCCAAAACACTACCCACTGGCATCTATCACACCAGGCCTCCATGCTGGGAAACACCTACTGGGCCCACAAGCTCTGGTGGCCACCTTCCTCTCAGCACCCTGCAGCTCATCTGTCCTAATGCCATGTGTGCCCTCCTAGGCCACTCTGGATCTGCTACCACTGTCAAAGTTTCCCTCTTCAGCCCTGGCAGCTGGCAGCTCCCAATAGTACCTGCATGTTATACTCAAAAGCCTTGTTGGCCTCCTCCACGATCCTCTCTTTGGTCTTCATGTTCAGGTCCAGGGCGTTCATCCTGGCTCGGTAGAGCTGCTTGAACTGCTGGGCATTGTCCACATTCTCAAACAGGTAGAACTGGGTCCCTTCCCCTGTGCTGGGGAGTTTCAGTGCTCGCTGGGCCACCTTCTTCAGCACCTGGCCCCCCGAGAGGTCCCCCATGTAGCGGGTGTACGCATGGGCCACCAGTAGCTCCGGCTCATTCTGCCCTATGTAGTGGATCCGCTCCACGTACTTTTTGGCAGCCTTGGGGCACTGCACCTGCTCCTCCCAGTTTTCACCAAAGAAATATTCCATGTCCTTGGTCAACGCCTCCTTCCGGTGCAGCTCCATGGGGAAGTACAAGGGGGCAAAGGCTGGATGGTCCTTGTTGCGCTCCATTTCCTCCTCGAGGGCTGAGTATGTAAAGTAAAGTGCCGTGGTGGCCAGCTGTGGAGGTGACAGGAGGAGGCCAGCCATGCCTGAGCACACCACATCCAAGCAGCTGGATGCAGAGGCTCAAGTGACAACCCCCAACCCTGAAGACCCAATCCTATGGCCCATTTTTATGTAGTGAATTATTTAACATGTAAGGAATCTTGTGTTTCTTAAAGGAATGGCATGGCATGGTGAAGTCTTTGGAACACGCATACTTTTGCTTCCTTCACACCACTATGTTATTCTATCTAAGCCATAAGAACCTCTTTTTTTTTTTTTTTTGCAGGGGATAGAGTCTCGCTCTGTCAACCAGGCTGGAGTACAGTGGGGTGATTTCGGCTCACTGCAACCTCCACCTCCCAGGTTCAAGTGATTCTCCCACCTCAGCCTCCCAAGTAGCTGGAAGTACAGGTGTGCGTCACTACACCTGGCTAATTTTTGTATTCTCAGTAGAGACAGGGTTTTACCATGTTGGCCAGGCTGGTCTCAAACTCCTGGCCTCAAGTGATCCACCTGCCTCGGCCTCCCAAAGTGCTGGGATTACAGACATGAGCCACCGTACCCAGCCGAGAGCCAGAGCTTAATGTCAAGAAGGAATGGAGTGTGGAGAAAAGCCCAGCTTTTCCCTCAGAATGGCTCCAGGGGCACCTTTCTCATGGGACTAAGGCCTCTACCCCAACCCCATATGACAGTCTGGAACCCAACGTGGGGCACAAACCTTAAACAGCTCCTTCTTAATGTTGCCTTTCAAGAAGTCCTTGACAAACTGGGTGTTTTCTGCCCGGTCGTGTGCTTCCTTGGTCCCTTCCTTCAGGAGCTCCGAGAGGTCAGCCATTCTGTGGAGAGATGGGAAGTGTTTGTGTGTCAATTAGCCCTTCCCAGCTTCCCAGAAAGGGCCATAGGAAGAAGACTGAGTCCAGACCCCAAGGTGACCACCTGTTGTACTGGAGGCCGGGGCTTCTCAGACACTTCACTCCAACACAAAAAGCAGGAATTTGTTGGGGAACACAGGGCAAGCAGACATGACAGTCTGCTCCAAGGACTCAGGACACAAGGGATGCCTGTGGCCTGCTCCTTGAGAGTAGTACCCACGTCCATGCGTCTGTGTTGGGAACCACTCAAATGAGCAATGCTTTGCTTCTGTGGCCACCTAGTGGCCAAAAAGACACACATCTGTACTCCCATCAGTATTTGCTGGCTTCTAGGAACAGCCTGCCTTGGAACATGTCTCCTGGAATCCACACACCTAAGTAAGGCTGTGACCATGGGTCTCCTCGGATGGCCCCACTGCCTTCCTTCCACCTTGGACCCACAGCCTCTTCAGGACTATATATGACTAGGACCAAGCACGGAAGGATGAAGAGACAACCGAGAGGCTGGGGCTGGGACCTTGGGTTTGTGTTGCTTAACGAAATTACATAGTGTAAAGGTGTGTAGATGGATGGACAAGGTAGAAAACATATGATCCTAAAGATGGTTGTACTTGGGCAGGGGCTTACATGTGTCCACACAATCCATCTATAAGAGTGAGAGAAATTTGGCCTTATCATGGTCTGGCCTCTGCTGGCCTTTTTAGATTAGCTCGTTATCATCCATGTTCTGAGAATCGATTTATTATTAGCAATTATTTCAAGGGATAAAAAAACAAACTTGGCCAATGACTAGGCTATAAAGAGAGGCTAATGATGCAGAACAGGGCCTGGAAGCTCAGGTTTAGCATGAGCTGTCCCTATACAGAGTAAGGAAAGCCTGCCCTGCAGTCAGAGTTACTCAATTTTATAGGGTAAAGACTGAAGAGAGCCAGCTTTGCCTCCATTTACCCTTTCTCAGCCCAGATGAGAAAACATGCAAGTTTTGAAGAAGAAAAAAGGATGACTACCATCAAATCCTATCAGCACTCCCAGGAGCACCTGCTCTGCCTCCTGGGATAAGACAACAGACCAGTGGGGAGAACTCTAAGCAGCCGAAGCTGTATGCGGTCCCTGCAGGGCCAAGCAGGCACCCAGGGGTCCAGAGCTCATGGCCCATGGCCACTCCCCAGTGCTGCCAGCAGACGAAACTGGGTGTGCTGAGCAGGACAGGTGCTGGGCCCACCTGACTCAGTGCAGCCAGCCCCCATCACTCACCTCATTTGGTTCTCCTTTTCTAAGGCCCCAGAGTTCTTTTTCTCTGATTCGTCTACCCCCTCTGAGGTTTCCACTTCCGCTGACATTGCTGCTGGGTGTGGTTCTTGCTGCTCTCACTCTGGTCCTGCAGACACACAAGGAGCTGGTGATGTGGCACCCACGGCAGTCACTTCCCCAAATACCTGCCAGTTCTGCTTTCCTCGGAGCCAATGTAACCAAGGTGACACCCACACACCCCAGGATTGTTTTCTTTAAAATAAAGCTCTGCCATTACTGGGACCATAGTGGAATATGGAAAAAATCTGAATATGAACAATGTATTAGGTAATAGCATGGTATTGACATTAAGCTTGCTGGTTTTAAAAAATAATTGTACTGCGATTATGTAAGAGAATGTCTTTGTTCCTAAGAAATACATACTGGGGTATTCAGAAGTAAAGGCACACTGCCTGCAACTCTCTGTCAGATGGTTCAGAAGACAGGGTGTGTGCATGTGCATATGCTGCAGGGTGGGAACACTGGCAAGTCAGAAAAGAAAACAAGGCAAAATCCTAGCAGTGAATCTGGGGAAAAGGTTCTTTGAGAGTTCTTTGTACTATTCTTACCATTTCTCTGTATGCTTAAAACTGTATCAAGACAGGGTGCAGTAGCTCATGCCTGTAATCCCAGCACTTTGGGAGGCCGAGGCAGACTGGAGTTCGAGACCAGCCTGGTCAACATGGTGAAACCCCGTCTCTACTAAAAATACAAAAAATAGCCAGGCATGGTGGTGCTACTCGGGAGGCTGAGGCAGGAGAATCTCTTGAGCCCAGGAGGCAGAGGTTGCAGTGAGCTGAGATCGCGCCATTGCACTCCAGCCTGGGCAACAAGAGCAAAACTCTGTCTCAAAAAAAAAAAAAAAAAGTATCAAAATTTAAAAGTTAGGCTGGACGCAGTGACTCACGCCTGTAATCCCAGCACTTTGGGAGGCCAAGGCGGGTGGATCACCTGAGACTGGGAGTTCAAGACCCGACTGACCAACATGGAGAAACCCCGTCTCTACTAAAAATACAAAATTAGCCAGATGTGGTGGCGCATGCACCTGTAATCCCAGCTACTCGGGAGGCTGAGGCAGGAGAATCACTTGAACCTGGGAGGCAGTGGTTGCAGTGAGCCAAGATTGCGCCACTGCACACTCCAGCCTGGGCAATAAGAGTGAAACCTTGTCTCAAAAAAAAAAAAAAAAAAAAAAAAAAAAATTAAAAGTTACTGAAAAGAAAGAAAACCTCAAAAACCTTAGGGAAATAAAAAGCTTGGCAAGCAACGCACAGTTTCACCCCTCTGCAAGTGTGCTGACGCCAGTTCATCCTACCTGTGAGAGGCTGGGTGCCTTGTGCAGAGGGCAGCCCACAGGAGTTACCAAAAAAGCAGACTGTCCGTAGCCTACTCAGGACTTTGCTAGGCTGAAGGAAATATTAAGTTGACCAATCAATTCCCACTGCCTGCTGCAAAGGCTGAGCCTTCGTCAGCCAGGGAAATACAGTCCCATAACAAGGCAAGCTCATGCTCCATCCCTGGGGGCTTCTGCTCAGGCAATGTAAGGAGCAGCCCATTTGGGAAACCTTCTACATGAATAGCAGCACAGTAGCACCAACAACTAATAAAGTAACTCACAAAGACAGAACTAGGGCCAAATCAGGCCAAACTGGGCCAAGGAAAAATAACTTATCTACTGAGCATTTTCTGTGTGCTCTACCCAGAAACAGGTGTCAAGAAGAACAGAGAAGTATAAGAAATGGTCCTTGGCCGGGCGCGGTGGCTCACGCCTGTAATCCCAGCACTTTGGGAGGCCGAGGCAGGCGGATCACAAGGTCAGGAGATCGAGACCATCCTGGCTAACACTGTGAAACCCCGTCTCTACTAAAAATGCAAAAAATTAGCCGGGCGAGGCGGCGGGCGCCTGTAGTCCCAGCTACTCGGGAGGCTGAGGCAGGAGAATGGCGTGAACCCGGGAGGCGGAGCTTGCAGTGAGCCGAGATCGCGCCACTGCACTCCAGCCTGGGCGACTAAGCGAGACTCTGTCTCAAAAAAAAAAGAAATGGTCCTTAAAAGGCTCAAGGCGGCCGGGCGCGGTGGCTCAAGCCTGTAATCCCAGCACTTTGGGAGGCCGAGACGGGCGGATCACGAGGTCAGGAGATCGAGACCATCCTGGCTAACACCGTGAAACCCCGTCTCTACTAAAAATACAAAAAACTAGCCGGGCGAGGTGGCGGGCGCCTGTAGTCCCAGCTACTCCGGAGGCTGAGGCAGGAGAATGGCGTAAACCCGGGAGGCGGAGCTTGCAGTGAGCTGAGATCCGGCCACTGCACTCCAGCCCGGGCTACAGAGCAAGACTCCAAAAAAAAAAATTAGCCGGGCGCGGTGGCGGGCGCCTGTAGTCCCAGCTACTCAGGAGGCTGAGGCAGGAGAATGGCGGGAACCCGGGAGGCGGAGCTTGCAGTGAGCCGAGATCGCGCCACTGCACTCCAGCCTGGGCAACAGCGTGAGACTCCGTCTCAAAAAAAAAAAAAAAAAAAAAAAAAAAAAAAAAAAAGGCTCAAGGCACATATCCTTCCTGAGTTTCCTCTAGACAGCTAGTTATATTTTTGTTATCTTTTAGGATATTATAATACATGGTTTGCTCACTGAGGCCTTTTTGAACCGTCTCTCTCACCTTTACATTTAGCATCTATATTGGGATTATTTTAGGAAGTCAAGTGATAACTCATATAGCACAATGCCTACCATGTGGTAAGCACTCAATGAACGTTACATCATGATCATACTTTATTTTGACTGAGGTTTAGTGATGTCTGAGAACACTCAGAAAACAAACATCGGGATGTACAGAAAAATAGAACCTTCTCTTGACTCCAAATCAGAGACGCTCTACTCTGCAATAAAGCTGATGAAGTGTATGATGCACAACACAGTCTAGAAGAATGTGAAAGCAGGCGGGTATCACATGGAGGGAACAGTATGCAGAGGGCTTCCCGGGGCACGACCCTCAACACAGACAGGATTTGGGGCAAGAGTTGGGGAGGGCCTCTAGATCAAAGGAATATTATGAACAAAGCCAGAAATGGGTGGTTCACAGAGATAGCATAAGGCTGCCCAGCTGTGTGTCCGCTTATGAAGGGGCCAGAACAGGCACTGTGAGCTGTAGAATAAGCCTCACATGGGCCTTCAGACCTTGATTCTTTGCTGGCTGGGCGTGGTGGCTCACGCCTGTAATCCCAACACTTTGGGAAGCTGAGGTGGGCAGATCACGAGGTCAGGTAGTTCGAGACCAGCCACTGGCCAACACAGTAAAACCCTGTCTCTACTAAAAACACAAAAATTAGCCAGGCATGCTGGCACACACCTGTAATCCCAGCTACTCAGGAGGCTGAGACAAGAGAATCGCTCGAACTTGGGAGGCAGAGGTTGCAGTGAGCGAGATCGAGCTGTTGCACTCCAGCCTGGGAAAAAGAGCAAGAGTCCATCTTAAAAAAAAATTTTAAAAGGCCAGGTGTGGTGGCTCACACCTGTAATCCCAGCACTTTGGGAGGCCGAGGCGGGCAGATTACCTGAGGTCAGGAGTTCGAGACCAGCCTGGCCAACAAGGTGAAACCCCGTCTCTACTAAAAATACAAAAATCAGCCAGGCATGGTAGCACACGCCTGTAATCCCAGCTACTTGGGAGGCTGACGTAGGAGCATTTCTTGAGCCTGGGAGACAGAGGTTGCAGTGAGTCAAGATCATGCTGCCTGCACTCCAGCCTGGCCGACAGAGTGAGACGCTGTCTCGATAATAAATAAATAAAATAAAATATTTAAAATAATAATAAATAAATAATAAGAACAGCTTTGCTCTACACCCTTGAGGACCCTGAGAGCCAAAATTTGTCTCTGGCTGCTCAATTCTCAGGCAGCAGAGAAAAAGGTGCTGGGATGAAAACACTGAGCTATATAGAGGAGGGAGGGGTGCAGTAAAGGGTCCTGGAGCCTCTAGATGGGTGATGGAAGCAAAGGACCAGGCTTAGGGCACACCCCAGGTACCCCAGGACCACAGTCCCCATGCTCCTTACAGGCAAAATGAGGCAAAGACAAGTGCAATTCATGGCCCAGGTCACCAACTGCAGTAACTGGAGTACGCTTCTTGCCATTTGCACCTAATTATCATGCTGCACAACAGTGACAGGGAAGGTGATTACATCTCATTAACTGTGTTTTACTCAGTAATAACTGCATGCTCCGGGAGAGTATAGTCTTGCTTAATTAAACAACAAGTCCTTTTGCTTCTCTTAAAAATACAAAAAGGCGCCAGGCGCAGTGGTTCACACCTGTAATCCCAGCAATTAGGGAGACCGAGGTGGGCAGATCACCTGAGGTCAGCAATTCGAGACCAGCCTGGCCAACATGGTGAAAGCCCATCTCTACTAAAAATACAAAAATGAGCCAGGCATGGTGGCGGGCACCTGTAATCCCAGCTACTCAGGAGGCTAAGGCAGGAAAATCCCTTGAACCCGGGAGGCGGAGATTGCAGTGAGCCAAGATCATGTCACTGCTGCACTCCAGCCTAGGAAACAGAGCAAGACTGTCAAAGAAAAAAAAAAAGCTGCTTCCTTTGGTACCCACTTGGGCATTTTCTCAGCAGCACTTTACTTGTGTTAGCTCCTTTTCAACCTCACTCCTGTCTGCCAGCTCCCGGTTCTGACCTCCCAGCCCATGGGAAGCCAAACTCTGGACCAGAGCTGTCTTTTCCATTGCTATAGCTCCAGGGTCTGGAAAATACTAGATTCTCAATAAATACTTGTTGAGTAAAAACATCCAACTGAAAAAAAAAAAAAAACCAGGGTTGAGGGGAGAGGAAGGAAGGAGAACATCTCGTGCATGATGCCAATAATATGCAATTTTTTAAAAACAAGAAAAAGTAATCTGCTGTCCACGACTTCAAATTTTCTAAACTCAAAACAAGTTCTACTGATTTTACTTGGAAGGAAAGCTAACAGGAAGAATGCTGAGTCCTCAAGGCGGGCTGAAAGTACCAACTACCATCTGTACAGACCTGGGGGCTGGGGCAGAGGAGGCTCCTGGGAAGGCTCGGTTAGCACATTCAACCCACAGACTGGGGCCAGGGGAGGCTACCTTGTGGCCTAGCCACTGTCCAAGGGAGTGGCCACACAGTGTGGCATTCAGAGGCCACCTTGCAACAGCAGAAACGTAATATTTTTTCACTTTCTGAAAAGCTACATGTCCAGACTTAGTCTGGTTGGTTTCTATACTTGAATGCTCTTTTCTTTGCATGAACCATTGGAATCTCTAGAAAATTGGGGGCCAAATCATAAACGTAGAACCTTTTTAGACTTCAATCTCTAATATCCACAAGAAGCTACATGTTCCCCACCCCCACCCCCACCAAAAAAAAAAGAAGAAAAAAAGATCCTAAAATATTCCACTCTGGGAAATACACTTCAAGAAATAGTGATAGTAATTGTAATCTGTATCAAAATAATACACAGCCATACTATGATGTTAGGAAAAAAAAAAACACACAGCCTAAGAACAAAGGGCATGACTGCTCAAACAACAGTAAACAATGGAATCCTGGCACAGCCAGGACAAGTTGATAAGCTGTGTTCACGCATGGAAAAGCCTACAGAAACTTTTTTTTAAAAAGGACCCCAAACACTGACTACAACTGTGTGCAAAAGTATACAAGCATACTGATAATGACAAGCGGGAAATTTGGAGAGCTATAAATACTTGTTTTTTGTTGGATTTTTTAGCCAACTGCCTGCTTCTTTTATACGGAGTGACTCAGTTCTCTTGCAAAGAAAAAGGGAAGAGGGAGGGGAAGGCAGGGAAGGGAAAAAAGAAACCAAGAGACAGGAATTGGACCAAGCAAACCAGCTAAGATCCCGCACTGCGTTAACTAACTAGTCAATGGAAGCTCCTGGGTCCTCTTTTCTATTACAAATGCTAGAAAGGCCAGTCTGCCCTCTCTCTTTCCCATTTCCAAAAACCTGTGACCCTCTGTTTATTAAATCTACCTCCACTACTCCATAATTCCAGTACTCCTAGCTGTTCACCTGATCAGCTGCTGATTCTCATTCCAACACCTGAGCTAACAGAAGCAGTAACAAAGTTCCTATCACAGTTACTTCCAGCAAAAGAGGTTCCTTTAGACCAGCTCAGCAGATCCCGAATGCTGTCCCAAAGCTTTTGCTCCTGCTAGATTGCTGGTACCAGGCACTACTGGGACTTCTGAGACAACAGACAAAGATGTCAAATCCTCCTCTATGGAGACTAAGTCCAACAAATTTCACGTCAGGAAACTCAGTGCATTGCTGCCAGGTGGGAATATAATCTAAGAACTATATTAAAATTCATTTCCTATATTGTGATACAGAAAGGAACAATAAAGACTTCTTTGCCCTGGAGAAACCTGAACTGAAGGAAGAGAGCAGGTTGCTCAGCTCAGCCAGCACCGAGGGTAAGGAATAGCAGACTGACTCACTCCTTGGAATGAGAACAATTCTGCAGGCTTCTGACTCAATGAAACAGTGACACTCGACGGTGACCAGCTACTGCACTGCATGAGATGCCCACAGCATGAACTCGGGTTGTTATCCCACATGCACGGGGAAGCTAAGTGGCTGCTCAGAGACTTCTGCACTGGGACTCCACCAATGCTCCCTCCCTGCTGAACGCCTTGCAGTTGGCATCAGGATTCTTACCATCACCCTAGATGGGGGTCCCCTGCCTGCTTCCTAGAAGGCTGTTTGCAGCTCAGAGCTCACTCCTATATAAAATTGCCACCATATTAATATGAGGTGATTACTCTTCAGCTTCCACAACTGACTATCATCCTGTCTTCCCAGTAAAACCAAAAGCTTCCTACAAGAGAGATCTAGATTCCCTCAGATTCAGATCAGCGTCCAATATGACTTACAGGCCAGCACCCTGGGGAGCATCCAATCTGAGTTACAGCTGTTGCAAATACACAGATGGAGTCCTGCTGAGAAAGCCAGTTAAACAGAGGATATGTGTGCCTGTGCCTGTGTGTGTAACAAGAAAATAACAGTTAAATTCTAAAATACCAAGTAATACAAATTTTTAATTGGGTCCCATGTCTCTAAATTAGCTGTATGAAATTTGTTTTGACTTCTCTTCAGATCTGACTTGACTCTTCTAAGTTTTTAACTGACAATTATATTTATGGGGTACAGTGTGATGTTTGCACACATGTATACATTGGGGAATAATCAAATCAGGGTTATTAACATATCTATCAGCTCATATACTTATTTCTTTGTGGTGAGCACTTTTAAAATCCACTCTTTTAGCAATTTTGAAGTATACAATACTATTATAATATTAACCATTATTAACTATAGTTACTATGCTGTAAGACAGATCGTCAGACCTTATTTCTCCTAACTGAAATTTTGTACCCTTTAATCAACATCTCCCCTTTCCACACCCACCTTTCCTTTCCCCCAGCCGATGGTAACCAACATTTTACACTCTCCTTCTATAACTTGGACTTTTTCAGATTTCACATATAAGTGATACTATGCACCATTCGTCTTTCTTTGTTTGGCTTACTTCACTCAGCATAATGTCCTCTAGATGCATCCATGTAGTCACAAATGACAGAATTTCCTTATTGTTTATGGCTGAGTAGTATTCCATCGTGTGTAAATACCAGCTTTTTTTTTTTTTTTTTTTTGAGACGCAGTCTCGCTCTGTCGCCCAGCCCAGGCTGGAGTGCAGTGGCGCGATCTCGGCTCACTGCAAGCTCCGCCTACCGGGTTCATGCCATTCTCCTGCCTCAGCCTCCCGAGTAGCTGGGACTACAGGCGCCCACAACCGCGCCCGCTAATTTTTTGTAATTTTTTTTTTAGTAGAGACGGTGTTTCACCGTGGTCTCGATCTCCTGACCTTGTGATCCGCCCGCCTTGGCCTCCCAAAGTGCTGGGATTACAGGCGTGAGCCACCGCGCCCGGCCTAAATACCAGCTTTTAAAAATCCATTAATCCACTGTGTGCTGCGAAGACTAAGTGGGCTAACATGTATGAATGTTTGACAAAATGCAGCACCACCTCGAATATTGAGCTCTTACTGAGGAAGTCACTGGTGAGAATGAGCAATTGGATGATTGTTAAACACTGAGAAAGAACAAGAAATCTAGCAAATTCGGATAGTTCTGGGCAGGTCACACCTGAGGACTTCTAACTCAGACCTCATTCTCCAGCAGTGTCAGGAAACAGGAATATCTGCCCTTTCCAAGGTGAACCATGTGACCACTGCAGGCTAGAATACCCACATTGCAGATGCCACTGGAGACTGGCTGAGCCACATGTTTGGGGCAGCAGACAGAGCTCAATCAGTTCTAATCCAATAAGGCACTATATAACAGAGACTTCTCAACACCCTGAAGAAGCCACATCATCTAGAACTATAGCTTCTAAGTTTATAGAATAAATGGCCTGAGGTCTCCTCTGAACTCTGGTACTACCACTCCTCAGGAAATATTATACATAAGCCCTTTCATTTCAATCACTGGGGCAATTCAATCCCACAGTTCCTTGAATGGAAGAGTGACTATTAACCTCTTGATAAAAGAGCAAATCCAGGCTGAGTGCAGTGGCTCACACCTATAATCCCGGCACTTTGGGAGGCCAAGGTGGGAGCATCACCTAAGCCTAGGAGTTTAAGACTAGCCTGGGCAACACAGCCAGACCTTGTCTCTACGAAAAATAAGATAATTAGCCAGGTGTGGTGACACACACCTGTAGTCCCAACCACTCGGGAAACTGGGGCCAGAGGATCTTTTAACCCCAGGAGTTCAAGGATGCAATGAGCTATGATCACACCATTGTACTCCAGCCTGGCAAGGGAGTGAGACTCAAAAAAAAAAAAAAAGAGCAAGTTAAAACTGAATCCAGCTGGGCACAGTGGCTCACGTCTGTAATCCCAGCACTCTGGGAGGTCAAATGCGTAGATCACCTGAGGTCAGGCATTCAAGACCAGCCTGGCCAACATGGCGAAACCCTATCTGTACTAAAAATATAAAAAATTAGCCAGGTGTGGTGGCGCGTGACTGTAATCCCAGCTACTCGGGAGGCTGAGTCACGAGACTTGCTTGAACCCAGGAGGTGGAGGATGAGCCGATAGTGCCACTGCACTCCAGCCTGGGCGACAGAACAAGACTGTGTCTCAAAAAAAAAAAAAAAAAAAAAAGGGTTGGGCGCGATTGCTCACACCTGTAATCCCAGCACTTTGGGAGGCCGAGGCAGGTGGATCACGAGGTCAAGAGATTGAGACTATCCTGGTTAACACAGTGAAACCCCGTCTCCACTAAAAATACAAAAAAATTAGTTGGGTGTGGTGGCAGGTGCCTGTAGTCCCAGCTACTCGGGAGGCTGAGGCAGGAGAATGGCGTGAACCCGGGAGGTGAAGCTTGGCAGTGAGCCGAGAGAGACCATGCCACTGCCCTCCAGCCTGGGCTACAAAGCGAGACTCTGTCTCAAAAAAAAAACAAACAAACAAAAGACAATGAATCCTGGAAAAGTGGGGACTCGGGACACAAAGCACTTGAGTCAGATTTACTAAATAAGCATTTGCATGTCTGGGCAAAAAGGAAGGCAAACTAATTTAAAGGCATTAGCCTCTTAAGTAACCTCAAAAACTGACAAGAGACTGGTTGTGGTAGCTCAAGCCTATAATCTCTGTACTTTGGAACGCTGAGGTAGAAGGATCGCTTGTGGCCAGGAGTTCAACACCATCCTGGGCAACAAAGTGAGACCCCCTCCATCTCAAAAAATATATTGAATTAAAAAAAAAAACAACTGATAGCAGTTCAAGAAGTCCAAGACTTTTCTTGCAGGCTTTTTTACTGGAGAAGAGAAGTGTGCTCATCTCTAGCCATGTGCAAATACAACTGAGCAAGCAGTGAAGGCAGACACGAAGGACGGAACCTGAAACACTGAAATGAGTTCAAAGAAGGGGCCTGGAATTGACTATTGCTGGGACAACGATGAGTCCTTATAGAGTCTTCCTACTATAACTGAAATAAGCACAAGACTCGCCCCTGTTCCCTGACTGCCACCTCACTTTATATGAGGAGAATGTGTCCCAGGGCTGAGAAGCTGAGGATTCTTTAAGTTTCATAGTCAGCACCGGGGCGGGGGGAGGTGGTAAAGCCCTGAGTGAATTCTAAAATGGTTCTGGTGGGATTTTTATAGGGACAGAGCCTAGGCTTCAGGCATCCCACAGGGCTGGCTTTAACTGATGAAACCTTGGGTCATCCCTAGGTTACTATCAAGCAAATATTCCAACACTGAACAACCTTGAAAGCAGGTGTCCTGTGGATAAGTGGAGTCAGTCATGTTTCCTTTCACACAGGCACAAAAATTGTCACCTGTAAGCTTCAGCTTCTATCATAAACAGGAACTGTGAATAGTATTTGGGGGTAGAGGGAAAAATGTAGGTGATTAAGGTGCGTATGCAGAACTGTCATTTTGGGAAACCTGAGAGTGCCATCAGCTCCCAGATGCTTTCCTCTCCATAAGCAGCCTGAAGCCTTAGAAGCCATTCCTGGAGGCTGGTTCTGGTAGCTCACACCTATAATCTCTGCACTTTGGGAGGCCGAGGCTGAAGGATCACTTGAGTCCAGGAGTTTGAGACCAGCCTAGGAAACATAGTGAGCCCCCCTCTCTACAAAAAAATAAAAATAAAATAATTTTTTTTTTTTTTTTTTGAGACGGAGTCTTGCTCTGTCGCCCAGGCTGGAGTGCAGTGGCCGGATCTCAGCTCACTGCAAGCTCCGCCTCCCGGGTTCACGCCATTCTCCTGCCTCAGCCTCCCGAGTAGCTGGGACTACAGGCGCCCGCCACCTCGCTCGGCTAGTTTTTTTTTTTTGTATTTTTTAGTGGAGACGGGGTTTCACCACGTTAGCCCATGTTGGGATGGTCTCGATCTCCTGACCTCGTGATCCGCCCGTCTCGGCCTCCCAAAGTGCTGGGATTACAGGCTTGAGCCACCGCGCCCGGCCAATTTTTTTTTTTTTTAAAGAAGCCATTCCTGCCTTGGTAGACGGCCCTCAAGTTCACCCAAGACAGCACTAGACTATAAGTCTGACAGACCTGGGTATACCAGGCTAAGTCACTTTCAAGCAGTGTCTCATTGGCTCTGAAGAAACTAAGATCAAGAGAATTAACATGGGCAAGGTCACTCAGAGAGCTAGTGATCAAGTTGAGACTAAACTTGAGTCGTTCTGAATGCAAGGTAACTCCTCCTGTGTCCCTAGTTAATCCTCATTGGTTCCTGCATGTGAGATTAGTATAGTGTCACCACAGACTGCTGGTAACATGGAAACTGAAGTTATGGGCTAGAGGCACTCATACCACACTGCATTTATGCATGCAGTAGAGAGGTTAAACTACAGCCTGTAATTTGTTGTTTTAGTATACAAAGTGAGCAAGAGGCCGGGCATGGTGACTCACACCTATAATCCCAGCTCTTTGGGAGGCCGAAGTGGGCAGATCACTTGAGGTCAGGAGTTCGAGAGCAGCCTGGCCAACATGGTGAAACCCCATCTCTACTAAAAATACAATTATTAGCCAGGTGTGGTGGCGCACGCCTGTAATACCAGCTACACTGGAGGCTGAGGCAGGAGAATCGCTTGAACCCAGGAGGTGGAGGCTACAATGAGCTGAGATCGATCCACTGCACTCCAGCCTGGTCAACAGAGCGAGACTCTGTCCTAAAAAAAAAAAAAAAAAGGAAAGAAAAGTGAGCAAGATTCTATTATTTCTGAGAAATAAGTGCTCAGGCCCAGCTGAAGATTCAGAAGTTGATGCTGCTTGTCCCCAAAACACTCACCTTGGCTCACTCAGATTACACAACAACCTGAGAAGATTGTTCCCTGGTGAGATCTATTTTTGATGACTAACAGGGCAGGCCAAGGCTGGTTCCAGCAGGGGAGGATGGCATACCCCGATATTCAGTGCCTGAAGAGAGGCAATCAGACCTGCTAGACCTTAGTGGACAATGAAGCCAAGGGCTCCAGAGCATCCCTATACCAAAGGGAGGTCACAATAGGGTCTGCACATCTCTATAGCATCCATTGCTATAGTAACTACAGAGAAATAGACTAAACCGTGTCAAGCATGTATTGAGTGTTTAAAATCTAAGCAGTCCTATATTTCTGCCTACTGAAATATATTAAATATATTGTGCCTCAGAAATGGTAGTGCAATAGATAGAAAGTATGTTAACATAAACTTCCTGTAAAATTAGCAACTCTATAGGACAATCCTTTGGTCAATCGAACAAGGCAGCTCCAGTTTCTCACTCTGGGCCTGCAAGGTATCTTTACACGTTTCCACAGGCCTGTAGAGTAAGGTATTATTCCTAGGCTTCTTCACAATGACTACCCAGATTCTGGTGGGGGCTGAAGTTGGGGCAAGGAAACAAGCCCAGGCCAAAAACCAGTAATGCCACATATGGTTGGCTCATCCTACACAGACTGTGCCTATGGTAGGACGGAACTAGCAGCAGCAGCTATTGGACTTGCTCAAAGAAGGATGGTCGGCTTTCCCAGCACTACCAGCGGGCCCTGCCTACACCCTAAGAGTAGTAAGTGAAGTGGAATCTGCTTCCTTCTTACCTTCTGACTCCCTGTCTTAATGCACAAGGCACCAAGAGTTCCTAAAAAAGGAGGTCCTCAATTGTTTTCCTCCCTTAGTATATAGGGCCTGATTTGCACATAAATGACAATGTCCCACAGGAGTAGTCGGGCAGAGTGTCCAGAAAATATATTGCAGATGATGTGAAATTACTAGCAATTAGCTGTAAATGCAGCTCTCTCTTCTACTCTAAACAACTTCTCAGAAAGGGAGCCAACTTATAGGAATAATCTTTAACCCAATCAAACCCAGACTGGTCTTGAACTCCTAGCCTCAATAGTCCTCCCATTTTGGCCTCCCAAAGTGCTGTGATTACAGTGATTACAGGTATGAGCCACCATGCCCGACCAAACTTTTTTTTTTAAGAGACTCACTTTTTCACGCAGGCTGGAGTACAGTGGTGTGATCATAGCTCACTGCAGCCTGGATTTCCCAGGCTCAAGTGATCCTCCTGCTTCAGCCCCCGAAGTAGCTGGGACTACAGGCACAAGCCACCACACCTGGCTAATTTTTGTATTTTTAGTAGAGATGGGGTTTCACCATGTTGTCCAGGCTGGTCTCAAACTCCTGGACTCAAGCGATCTGCCTGCCTCAGCCTCCCAAAGTGCTGGGATTACAAAGTGCTGGGGTGCGTGAGCCACTGCACCCCACCCAAACTTATTTTTTTAAAGGCAAAGCATTCATAAACTTCATTGTTAATAAATTATTTGGAACACATCTCATAACCACACTTAAAGAGTAGAAAATCTAAGTGACACAGTGATTATTTAGCAAAATGTACACTAGCTTTCTAGGAAAGCTTTCTAAACACTCCATACTCCAGCTCTTCAAAGAAACCTTTCAGGATTGAAGGGAAGAGAAAACAGATCGCCATGCATTACTCCGCCCAGTCAATATGTTAAATTTGCACAGTCATGTTTTCTTTTTTTTTTTTTTTTGAGATGGAGTCTCGCTCTGTGGCCCAGGCTGCAGCGCAGTGGTGCTCTGCAAGCTCCGCCTCCCGGGTTCATGCCATTCTCCTGCCTCAGCCTCCTGAGTAGCTGGGACTACAGGTGCCCGCCACCACACCCCGTTAATTTTTTGTATTTTTAGTAGAGACGGGGTTTCACCATGTTAGCCAGGATGGTCTCGATCTCCTGGCCTCGTGATCTACCCGCCTCGGTCTCCCAAAGTGCTGGGATTACAGGTGTTAGCCACCAAGCCAGCCCCACAGCCATGTTTTCTACTTTCCTCACTAGTATGAAATTCCCTGGACACGGCCTCCCATCACAACTGTCACTTGGCTGTAACTTGCTATCTGTATAAATGGCATATGTGACTATTAATTTAGATAAAGATTTAAGTATTTGTATTTCTGTATATATTCTATGATAAGAAGACCGAATCCCCCCATATGAATGAAAGTTTCTAGAAACTGGGTTCAACAAGCGTAATAGCAGGCATATGCACAGAAGTCCTTTCTGCACAGCACAATACTAATGTGTTCAAAAGACACACGAGGAGCTGGGGCAGTGGACTGGATTTTACAATGATCTCTAGAGACTGAGCCGTAGTAGGCACCCAACAAATGTTAATTAAGATGAGCCTAGCCATGACAGAATCTACTGGATGCACAGAGGCCAAGAGGCAGCACATGGATGTGGTTAAGGCACAGGCTCTAGAAAGGTACAACCAAGAGCAAACCCTGGTTCTGCCCATCCCAGTTGGGTAGACTTGGGCCAGCTACTTAATTTCCTGGAGTTTCTTTCTTCATCTGTAAAGGACAGTGATAACAATTCCACAAGGTAGGTATGAGAATTAAATGAGATAAATGAGTTATAAACTGTGACATTATATGGTGCTGATTAATAAACTAAAGAAAACATCCCTTGCAATTTAAAATTAATGGCTGAGCCCAGTGGCTCATGTCTGTAATCCCAGCACTTTCAGAGGCCAAGGCAGGAGGATTGCTTGGGCCTAGGAATTTGAGACTGGCCTGGGCAACACAGGGAGACCCCATCTCTAAAAAAAAAAAAAAAAAAAAATTTTCATTAGCTGGTAGGCTGACGGGGGTGGAGGGGAGTGGCATGCAGTTGTGGTACCATCTACTTAGGAGGCTCAGGTGGGAAGATCACTTGAGCCCAGGAGGTAGAGGTGGCAATGAGCTATGACGGGAACCACTGAATTCCGGCTTCCAGCCTGGGCCACAGAGCAAGACTCTGTCTCAAAAAAAAAAAAAAAAAAAAAAGGAAAAAGAAAAGAAAAAGAAATGTAAAATTAACAAATGTCCCCTAATATTTCCTTTTTCTCCCCACTCCTGGGTTCAAACAATTCTTTTTTTTTTTTTTTTTAATTATACTTTAAGTTCTAGGGTACATGTGCACAACATGCAGGTTTGTTACATATGTATACATGTGCCATGTTGGTGTGCTGCACCCATTAACTCGTCATTTACATTAGGTATATCTCCTAACACTATCCCTCCCCACTCCCTCTGGGTTCAAGCAATTCTTGTGCCTCAGCCTCCTGAGTAGCTAGGACTACAGGCCAACACACCCAACTAATTTTTGTATTTTTAGTAGAGTCAAGGTATTGCCATGTTGCCCAGGCTGGTCTCAAACTGCTGACCTCAAGTGATCTGCCCACCTTGGCCTCCCAAAGTGTTGGGATTACAAGGTGAGCCGCCGCACCCAGTCTTTTTTTTTTTGAGACAGAGAGACAAGTCTTGCTCTGCCACCAGGCTGGAGTGCAGTGGCACAATCTTGGCTCACTGCAATCTCTGCCTCCTGGGTTCAAGCAATTTTCCTGCCTCAGCCTCCCGAGTAGTAGGGGTTACAGGCACATGCCACCACACCCAGCTAATTTTTTATATTTTTGGTAAAGACAGGGTTTCAGCATGTTGGCCAGGATGGTCTCAATCTCTTGACCTCGTGATCCGCCTGCATCAGCCTCCCAAAGTGCTGGGATTATAGGCGTGAGCCACTGCACCCAGCCTGTATCTAGTGCTATTAGAATGAAAATGGAGATTCTTCATGATGAACCTCAACTCAAAGTCTGTGACCCTCAGTGTAAGCCATTTATTTATTTGTTTGTTTGTTTTTAGAGACAGGGTTTTGCTCTGTCTGGAGTGTCCCATCTACTTAGGAGACTGTAGTGGTGCAATATTAGCTCACTGCAGACTCTACTTCCTGGGCTCAGGCGATCCTCCCAATTCATCCTTCTAAGTAGCTAGGACTACATGTGCGCACCACTATGCTAATTTTAAAAAGTATTTTGTAGAGATAGGGTCTCAATATATTGCCCAGTCTGGTCTCGAACTCCTGGCCTCAAGGAATCCTCTCACCCTCCCTGTGTTGGGATTACAGTTGTGAGGTACTGCATCTGGCCCCTAGTATAGATTTGATGCTGCCTATAGGGCTTTTCATGGAGACAGCGATATTTCCATTTCTTGTTTGAAAGTATATGGGGGTTAGGCACAATGGCTCACACTTGTAATCTCAGTACTTTGGGAGGCCAAGGCAAGTGGATCACAAAGTCAGGAGTTCAAGACCAGCCTGGCCAATATGGTGAAACCCTATGTCTACTAAAAATACAAAAATTAGATGGATGTGGTGGTGTGTGCCTGTAGTCCTAGCTACTCAGAACCCGGGAGGCAGAGGCTGCAGTGAGCCGAGATCACGCCACTGCACTGCAGCCTGAGCAACAGAGCGAGATTCTATCTCAAAAAAAATAAAAAATAAAAAGAAGGAAAGAAAGAAAAGAAAGAAAAATCTTGGAATTTCAAGCAAAATATATATATGTACTCTTTGAGATAGAGTCTCACTTTGTCACCTAGGCTGGAGTGCAGTGTCAGACTCGGCCCACTGCAGCCTTGACCTCCTGAGCTCAAATGATCCTCCCACCTCAGTCCCCCAAGTACCTGGGACTACAGGCATGCAACACCATGCCCAGGTAATTTTTCGGTATTTTTTGTAGAGATACTGTTTTACCATGTTGCCCAGGTGAGTCTTGAACTCCTGAACTCAACCGATCCAATCGCCTTGGCCTCCCAAAGTGCTAGGATTACAGGAGTGGGCCACAGTGCCCGGCCTAGCAAAATAAATTCTGCAAAAGACCTAAGGGAAGATATCGTATTGTTTCAGTTTAACTCCTTTGAGGAGATCCTGAACAAGACTTAGGTGAAGGGTCCTCCAGTAACCGAGAATCAGGGATGGAAGACAGGACACACTTTTGTTTCTTTAGAGTGACTTATAAAAAGTAAAGGTTTAATTAGGTAACTGAAAATTTACTTTGTCCTGTGACAAATCTGATTTGCATTTTCATCTCATGACAACCAATCTCCAATCCAGCGTTTCTCCACTGGGGGCCAACTTGTCCCCCAAGGAACATGTTTGGAGATGTGGCAATGTTTACAGACATGTTTAGTTGTCACAACTGAAAGATGGGAATGTGCTATTGACAATAGTGGGTAGAAGTCAGGGACACTGATCAATGTCCTATAATGCACAGAAAGCACACACATGCTTGCATGTGCGCACACACACACATACCCCACCGCCACAAACGATCCAGCCCAAATTGTCAACAGCACTAACGTTGAGAAACCCTGCTGGACCACAAAAGCAGTGTGCATTCAAAAGAGGACAGGAGTCTAATACCCCTCTCATCCTTTCATCAATTTACAGAGACGAGATTGTTAGTCACCTTTATCAAATATCTCTTTTTTTTTTTTTTTTTTTTTTTTGAGACGGAGTCTTGCTCTGTCACCCAGGCTGGAGTGCAGTGGCCGGATCTCAGCTCACTGCAAGCTCCGCCTCCCGGGTTTACGCCGTTCTCCTGCCTCAGGCTCCCGAGTAGCTGGGACTACAGGCGCCCGGGCGCCACCTCGCCCGGCTAGTTTTTTTGTATTTTTTAGTAGAGACGGGGTTTCACCGTGTTAGCCGGGATCGTCTCTCGATCTCCTGGCCTCGTGATCCGCCCGTCTCGGCCTCCCAAAGTACTGGGATTACAGGCTTGAGCCACCGCGCCCGGCCTATCAAATATCTCTTACATAGATTTCTGAGGTAACTGAATTTCCACCAAAAAAACACAAGAGGCTATTAGAGGCAGCTTGGCACTGCCCACAAACGACAATGAAAAGGGTTACAGTACCTTCCTGGGAATAGACCTTATTTGTATGTATTTGGATCTCTGCAAGTTAAACATTTAAAACGAACTCAGTAACAAACCCAGGCAGGCTGAAGTCCCTGACAGAAATGTGTTTATTGACTTCTTTGTGGGATGGAACAGAAAACTGGGAGAAATTTCATTATTGTTTATCAGTCTGGTATCTGACTGCTAAGAAAGCTAAGAATCAGGAGAACTAACTTCTACTACCAGGTCTGCAACTAGCTAGCTGTAGGACTTCCTTGGAGCTCCAATGAGTCATTTCTCAGTGAACTGCAGGGAGGATGGCTTTGAACAGGAGGCAAAGCAGGAAAGGCTGTGGGCCTCCTATACCCTGCTTCAGTCAGAACAGCTCCCCTATTCCTTGCTATTATTTCCTCCAAGAAAAAGGTTGTGCTGCTTCTAAAAATAAGATCCAAAAAACAACATTAAGTGATAATACTGTAGGCCTGATATTACATTCAGAGCTACCTAAGTAAGCCTTTTATGATCCATCCTAGCACTTGTATCTTGTTATGGTATGTATCTGTTTATATGTTTGTTTTCCAGATTACAGTTCATTTATCTCCTATTACCCAACTACACACCAATCAGGGTTTGTTGACTGAATGAATCATTTCCAGAATAAAAGGTATTCTCAAAATTGAGGCATTGTCAAAGTGCTGATGACAGAGGGCAATTAAAGGTGAATCTCAGGTATAAGAATAACGGGCCGGGCGTGGTGGCTCACGCCTATAATCCCAGCACTTTGGAAGGCTGAGGTGGGTGGATCACGAGGTCAGGAGATCGAGACCATCCTGGCTAACACGGTGAGACCCATCTCTACTAAAAATACAAAAAATTAGCCAGGCGTAGTGGCGGGCACCTGTAATCCCAGCTACTCAGGAGGCTGAGGCAGGAGAATGGTGTGAACCCGGGAGATGGAGCCTACAGTGAGCAGAGATTGCACCACTGCACTCCAGCCTGGGTGACAGTGTGAGACTCTGTCTCAAAAAAAAAAGAATAATGGGGCAGGTGTGGTAGCTCACACCTATAATCCCAACACTTTGGGAGGCTGAGACAGGAGGATCACTGAGGCCAGGAGTTTGAGACCAGCCTGGGCAACATATACAGATCCCTGTTGCTACCTCCCCCCAAAAATTATAAAACTAGCTGGATGAGGCTGGACGCAGTGGCTCACACTTGTAATCCCAGCACTTTGGGAGGCCAAGGCAAGTGAATAGCTTGAGTACAGGAGTTCTAGACTAGCCTGGGCAACATGGCAAAACCCCATCTCTACAAAAAATACAAAACTTAGCTGAGCATGGTGGCACACGCCTGTAGTCCCAGCTATCTGGGAGCCTGAGGTAGGAGGATCACTTGACCCTGGGGTTGGAGCCTGCAGTGAGCCAAGATCGTGCCACTGCACTCCAGCCTATGTGACAGAGTATGGCTCTGTTTCAAAAAATTTTTAAAAAGTAAAATAAAATTAGCTGGATATGGTGGTGAGTGCTTGTGGTACCAGCTACTCGTGAGGCTGAGGTGGATCACTTGAGCCCATGACTATGCCACTGCAGAAGGAAGGAAGGAAGGAAGGGATGAAGGGAGGCAGAAAGGGAGGGAGGATGATGGCTGCCTAATGACTAAACACTTGGTGAAGGATGAGAATGGCCCTGTTGGGGGATCGAGCATTTGACGCTTTGTGCTTGAGTAACTCACTGTTTCATATATGAAGGGAAAATGCTGCATTACATTGGTCTTAAACTGTCCCCCTTACATTCCACAGATATGACTACTGAGAGCGTACCTTTTAGATTTTGTTTTATGGTCTCTGAAAGCCTGATTGGTAGCATAACACTGTGTTACTTGCCCCCTCTTTATATAAAGAAATGCATACCAGCCTGGGCAACATGGCAAAAACCCCTGTCTCTACAAAAAAAACTACAAAAATTAGCTGGGCATGGTGGCACATGCCTGTCGTCCCAGCTACTCAGGAGTCTGAGGCAGGAGGATTGCTTGAGCCCAGGAGGTGGAGGTTGTAATGAGCCAAAAACGCACCACTGCACTCCAGCCTAGGCGACAGAGTGAGATCCTGTCTCAAAAAAAGAGAGAAATGTACAGGCACATTTTTAACTGTCATGGTGGCAAATGCTTGCCAGCCTTCTCCACTCAATGCATACACAAACCACTGACTCCTTGATGTCTACATCTGTGAAAAAACATCCAGTGTCCCCCAAGTTGTCCTTAGAGTCTGTGTTTCATAGCAGCAGCAAGGTCTCTTCATGTTGTTCTCTAGGGAAGGGGTCAACCACAAAAAGGCAACAGTTATACAACTTTGTAACAAGCCCACATCCTGTATCTAGGCACATTTTAGAGGAAACACCAAGGCTTTAGGTTATCATTATTGCAAAGGAAAATGCTACAGTTATCATAATTTACTGAAAAAAAAAGAAAAAGAAAAAATCAAAAATCTCAGCAGTTTGCTGTAAAACTGAGTAACTTCCTGTTACAATCTTCTCCAATGGGGCAGCACCCACAACTATACATATTAAAGTGAAGTTTAATGTCCAAGAGTTTAATTCCTTGAATTCCCAAGAGTTCCCAGAACTGGTCAAACATCATTATCTCCATTAATCATTATTCAGAGGAAATTCAAATAGCCCAGAACATCAGCTACTGACTGAGGACATGATTAGGCAACAATGAATGAAAAGCTTCAGAAAAAAGCAGACAAAATGGAAAAGGCAACTATCCAACAGCTCAGGCGTTCTCCAAGCCCGTGAGAGGTATACTCAAGCCTTTTTTTTTTTTTTTTTTTTTTTGAGGTGGAGTTTCGCTGTTGTTGCAGCAAAACAATAGAGTGCAATGGCGCAATCTTGGCTCGCTGCAACCTCTGCCTCCTGAGTTCAAGCGATTCTCCTGCCTCAGCCTACTGAGTAGCTGGGACTACAGGCATGCACCACCACATCCAGCTAATTTTGTATTTTTAGTAGACACAAGGGTTCTCCATGTTGGTCAGGCTGGTCTCGAACTCCCAACCTCAGATGATCCACCCGCCTCGGCCTCCCAAAGTGCTGGGATTACAGGTATGAGCCACTGTGCCCGGCCACGCCTGGCTAATTTTGTATTTTTAGAGGTCAGGCTGGTCTCAAACTCCTGATCTCAGGTGATCCACCCACCTTGGCCTCCCAAAGTGCTGGGATTAAAGACAGGAGCCACTGTGCCCAAACTTTTTTTTTTTTTTTTTTTTGGAGACAGGGTCTTGCTGTGTTGCTCAGGCTGAAGTGCAATGGCTCAATCATAGTTCATTGCAGCCTCAACTCCTGGGCTCAGGTGATACTTCCAACTTAGCCTCTGGAGCAGCTGGGACTACAGGCATTCACTACCACGTCTAGCTAATTAAAATTTTTTTTGTCGAGACAGGGTCTCACTATGTTGCCCAGGTTGGCCTCGAACTCCTGGGCTCAAGCGATCTCTCTTTGGCCTCCCAAAGTACTGGGATTACAGTCATGGGCCATGATGCCCAGCCTCAAGCCTTTTTTCAAACAAAACCCTATACACATGGCCAATACATAAAAGAAATAAGTAAGCTTCCATACTTAAAATGAGAAGAGAAAGAAAAAGGAGGGCCAAAAGGGACTGAGCTCAGCTCCTCAGTCCCCTCAGGACCTCGAGCTTGGCTTACTTTGCTTTTGCTCAGCTATGGTCTAGGAGACATAAGATACTCAATTAAACATTTGCTGGCTACCATTTCCCACTACCTGTGCTAAGTGACCAGTGGCTCTGGGCACGGTCTCTTATTTTAGGCCTGTATGTCCAAATCAGCAGTGGGAAGCTGGGCCTGGATTAACCATTGTTCCCAGAACTGACCTGCCCAGAGCTTTCTGGCCACTGGGCCAGAGCTCCATCTACTCTTCCACACATCATTTCCAGTTGCCCACTAGCTCCTTGAAAACTTCATGACCTTCCAAAAAACCATGTAGTTTCTGTGTCTTCAACTCACCTCATCCCCAGCATTGGTACTGAGCTCTAACCCTGTATTAGGGACAGGCACATACTCTAATCAGCTGTCCTTGACTAAAGTCAGACCTTGAGCTCTAAACACTTCTGCCTCACCCACACCAGCTAGTTAAGTTGCTGCGGCCTCAGCAGTCCTCTCCTAGGAACCAGATTAGACCACTCCTTACACATGGGGACATGCTGTCCTTTGGACAAGTACTCAGGCAAGTCCCTTGACAGTTGGTGTTTGGTAAAAGGCTGTTTGTTTACAAAGGAATGTCTTAGGGTTTCTGTCTTTAATCTACTCAAATACTTCCTTTTTCGAACACAATTTGTGTTCGAAGACACAAATTGAGAGATGTGTACTTCTGAAGATGGGAAGAAAGGGTATTTGTCAGAATAATCCTTATCCGTTTTTTTTTTTTTTTTTTTTGAGACGGAGTCTTGCTCTGTTGCCCAGCCTGGAGTGCAGTGGTGTGACTCACTGCAAGCTCCGTCTCCCGGGTTCACGCCATTCTCCTGCCTCAGCCTCCTGAGTAGCTGGGACCATAGGCGCCCGCCACCACACCCGGCTAATCTTTTGTATTTTTAGTAGAGACGGGGTTTCACAGTGTTAGCCAGGATGGTCTTGATCTCCTGACCTCGTGATCCGCCTGCCTCGGCCTCCCAAAGTGCTGGGATTACAGGCATGAGCCACCGCGCCCAGCCCCTTATCCTGTTTTTGGTTGCAAATTCCTTTCAGAATCAGAGCAAGGCTTCAGATTCTCTCTCCAGGACAATAGTATAGTTTTAAAATGTTGCCTGTGGCTAGGCATGGTGGCTCACGCCTGTAATCCCAGCACTTTGGGAGGCCAAGGTGGGTGGATCACCTGAGGTCAGGAGTTCGAGCCCAGCCTGGCCAACATGGTAAAACCCTGTCGCTAACAAAAATACAGAAATTAGCTGGGCATGGGCCGGGCGCGGTGGCTCAAGCCTGTAATCCCAGCACTTTGGGAGGCCGAGACGGGCGGATCACGAGGTCAGGAGATCGAGACCATCCTGGCTAACACGGTGAAACCCCGTCTCTACTAAAAAAATACAAAAAACTAGCCGGGCGAGGTGGCGGGAGCCTGTAGTCCCAGCTACTCGGGAGGCTGAGGCAGGAGAATGGCGTAAACCCGGGAGGCAGAGCTTGTAGTGAGCCGAGATCCGGCCACTGCACTCCAGCCTGGGTGACAGAGCGAGACTCCGTCTCAAAAAAAAAAAAAAAAAAAAAAAGAAATTAGCTGGGCATGGTGGTGGCAGGCACCTTAATGCCAGCTACTTGGGAGGCAGAGGCAGGAGAATCGTTTGAACCCAGGGGGCAGAGGTTGCAGTGAGCCAAGATTGAGCCATTGCACTCAAGCCTGGGGGACAAGAGCGCGACTTCTCTCAAAAACAAAAATAAAAACAAAAGGAAAAAAATCAATCCCTGTTCTAAAAGGAGTCTATCAGTGACATTCTCTTTTTATGGGTAAAGTTTTCAGTAAGACCCTGAGTGCTCTAAGAAAGGTTTCTTCTTTCTCTGGCCTCCTTCCTTCTCTTCTCTTCCTACTCTATCTTAGCGGGTTCAGTGCAAGTTCTCCCGTTTTCTCAATTTCTCCACTCTAACTTCCCCGGCCTCTCAAAACTCTCATAAACCTTACAAAGTGATTTTACTGTTTTGTGTCTTCTCAAAGTTACTACCAGCTCCTAGTACACAAAGACTGTGCTTGGTTTGCTGTTGTATTTGCACATCCCCTCAGTGCCAATACTCTGCACACCTTAGAGGCTCAACACAGTACAGTCAGCCCTACATATCCATGGGCTCTGCATTTGTGGATTCAACCAACCTCAGATTAAAAATATTCACAAAAAGGCCTGGCATGGTGGCTCACGCCTGTAATCGTAGCACTTTGAGAGGTGGAAGTGGGTGAATCACTTAAGGTCAGGAGTTCAAGACCAGCCTAGCCAACATGGTGAAACCCCGTAATCTGCTAAAAATGTAAAAATTAGCCGGGGGTTGTGGCAGGCACCTGTAATCCCAGATACTTGGGAGGCTAAGGCAAGAGAATCGCTTGAACCCAGGAGGCAGAGGTTGCAGTGAACCAAGACTGCACCATTGCACTCCAGCCTGGGTGACAGAGCGAGATGCCGTCTCAATCAACCAATCAATCTTCAGGGGGGAAGAAAAAAAAACAAGATGGCTGCATCTGTACTACACATGTACAGACTTTTTTTCTTGTCATGATTACCTAAACAATACAATATAACAATTATTTACATAGCACTGTATTAGGTATTATAAATACAGATGATTTAAAGAATACGAAAGATATGTTACATGCAAATTCTATACACCATTTTATATAAGAAACTTGAGCTGGGAATGGTGGCTCATGCCTGTAATACCAGCACTTTGGGAGGCCGAGGCCGGCAGATCACCTGAAGTCAGGAGTTCGAGACCAGCCTGGCCACCATGGTGAAACCTCATCTCTACTAAAAATACAAAAATTAGACAGGCGTGGTGGTGCACACCTATAATCCCAGCTACTCCGGAGGCTGAGGCAGGAGAATCATTTGAACCCGGGAGGTGGAGGTTGCAGTGAGCCGAAATCGCACCACTGCACTCCAGCCTGGGTGACAGTGCAAGACTCCGTCTCAAAAAAAAAAAAAAAAAAAAAAAAAGAAACTTGAGCATCCTGGATCTTGATACCCTTGAGGGGTCCTGGAACCAATCTCCATAGATACTGAGGAATGACTATATATACCTGTCAAATGGCCTCATATTACTGTTTCTTGATCCTTCTACCTTTAGCTATTTGGACTTGAATGTGTTGCCTCTTTTAAAATTTGGGCATATAGGCCGGGCGCGGTGGCTCAAGCCTGTAATCCCAGCACTTTGGGAGGCTGAGATGGGCGGATCACGAGGTCAGGAGATCAAGACCATCCTGCCTAACTCGATGAAACCCCATCTCTACTAAAAAATACAAAAAACTAGCCGGGTGTGGTGGCGGGTGCCTATAGTCCCAGCTACTCGGGAGGCTGAAGCAGGAGAATGGCGTAAACCTCGGAGGCAGAGCTTGCAGTGAGCTGAGATCCGGCCACTGCACTCCAGCCTGGGCGACAGAGCGAGACTTAGTCTCAAAAAAAAAAAAAAAAAAAATTGGGGCATATGAGGCCGGGCACCGTGGCTCACGCCTGTAATCACAGCACTTTGGGAGGCTGAGGCGGGCGGACCACTTGAGGTCAGGAGTTCGAGACCAGCCTGGTTAATATGGTGAAACCTCGTCTCTACTAAAAATGCAAAAATTAGCCAGGTATAGTGGCGCACATCTGTAATCCCAGCTACTTGGGAGGCTGAGGCAGGAGAATCGCTTGAGCCTGGGAAGCGGAGGTTGCAGTGAGCTGAGATAGCGCCACTGCACTCCAGCCTAGGTGTCGCAGCAAGACTCCATCTCAAAAAACAAACACACAAAAAGATGTATAGATATATTTCATCTGCACCCTAGGTTCCTAGCACAAAGCTCCTAAAACTTTTGTAGATGGGGGCAGTAGGAGAATCTTTCGTTCTGATATTGGTCTTTAACCCCAGTTCCTGACACAGAACTCCTAAAACTTTTGTAATTTCCTAAATCCCTTGGAATTTCCTGGGTAATAGGAGCATCTTGTTTTGTTTTGTTTGAGATAGAGTCTCATTCTGTCACCCAGGCTGTAGTGCAGTGGCATGATCTTGGCTCACTGCAACCTCTACCTCCCAGGTTCACGCAATTCTCCTGCCTCAGCCTCCTGAGTAGCTGGGATTACAGGCGCACACCACCACACCCAGCTAATTTTTTGTGTATTTTTAGTAGAGACAGGGTTTCACTATTTTGGCCAGACTGGTCTTGAACTCCTGACCTCGTGGATCTGCCTCCCAAAGTGCTGGGATTACAGGTGTGAGCCACTGCACCCGGCTGGTAATAGGAGCATCTTCTGTTGTAAGTAAGTAACTCTTGGTGGGCTCCTAGATAGCCTTGGGATAGGGGCTGATTGCCTGGGGAACCAACTATGTGATTAGAGGGTGGGAACTTTCAGCTCTACCCACTTAACCTCAGGGGAGGGGAGAAGGTCTAAAGGTTGAATTGATCACCAATGGCCAATAATGTATTCAATTATGCCTTTGTAATGAAGCCTCCATAAACAAACACACACACACACCCCCCCCCCCAGGGTTTGCATTAGCTTCAGAATAGCTGACTACATGAAAGTTCCAGACAGGGCGTAGAAGCTCCATGCCCCTTTCTACATGCCTCACCCTATACATCTCTTCTATCTAGCTATTCATCTGTATCCTTTTTTCTTTTTTTCCACTCTGTTGCCCAGGCTGGATGGAGTGCAGTGGTGTGATCTCAATTCACTGCAACCTCCGTCCCCAGGGTCCAAGCAATTTTCCTGCCTAAGCCTCCCTAGTGGCTGGGACTACAGGCATGCACGACCACGCCCAGCTAATTTTTTTGTATTTTTAGTAAAGATGGGGTTTCACCATGTTGGTCAGGCTGGTCTCAAACTCCTGACCTCAGGTGATCTGCCCTCCTTGGCCTCCCAAAGTGCTGGGATTACAGGCATGAACCAGCACGCCCAGCCATCTGTATCCTTCTTAATATCCTTTAGAGTAAATGGGTAAATATAAGTAAAGTGTTTTCCTGAGTTCTGTGAGCCACTCTAGCAGATTAATCAAACCCGAGGAGGGACTGTCAGAACTCTCAATTTATAGCTGGTAGGTCAGAAGAACAGGTGACAATTTACTACTTGTGACTAGTGCCTCAAGTTGGGACAGTTTTGTGGGACTGAGCCCTCAATGGTGGGATCTGACACTATCTCCAGATAGAGTGTTAGAATTTAACTGACTTAGAGGACACCCCGCTGATGTGTCTACTAGAGAACTACTTGGTGTATGGGGAAACAACTCCCATATATCTGGTGTCAGACGTGTTGTGTTGAGTGACTGTGGGAACAGAGTAGGAAAAACACTTTGGGGTTTTTGCCTGTCTCAAATAACTAGAAGAGCCACAAGTGAAGACAGAAAAGCATAACCTATAGCAGCTAGTTTCTCAGCACAGCACGTTTTTTCCCCTTCTGGGTCCACTTGCCTTTTTATAAACACAAAAAGTCTTACAAAGCAGGACAAATGTGATGCTGAGTGCAGACATTTGAACATTTTGCTAGAGGAATGGAGTTTTTTAAGTTATATTCTAATTAGTGGGATACCTGCTATTACCAAGCAGACCAAAGGCCTGACTTTCCCTGTGCCCTTCCTACATAAAAAGAAGGGAGTAAAGATTTAATGTCTTCTAGGTAGAAGTTAGAGGACCACCCAGGCCACACTTCACTAAGTTTGCTTTTTCATCTGCCTTCAAACACTACTATCCACACTCAGCTTTGTTCATTTATTCCTTCCCTTCTCCCTCCTGCCCTCCTCCAGACTGCCAGAGAGATAGTTCAAGGTGACAACAGCTCCTCTGCAGCAGCACATAGTGGCCTTGCCAGAGACAACAGCAGATCAAGTAACTACTGAAGATGATGGCTACACTTGGACAGGTGACATTACATTATCATCAACAAATATTTATCACCTTCTTCAGTACTGTGACTACAAAGAAGGATAAGATCTTCTTCTGCACGTTAAGTACTTTTCAATCTAGAGAGTTAGGTGGAAAAATAAAAATATAACATAAGGTGCACCATTCTGTAAATATTAATTGTGCAATACAGACAACTGTGTTAAGACAAAGCTTTATGTTCCCGACTTTCCAGAACAATTCTGATTTCAAATATCCTGTTCCACCTAATTCTTTCAGTACACCTGTATGCTCAATTACATGTGTTTGGCATAAAAATTATGATCATCACAGCTACTTATGAGGCCAGCCAGTCAACTAGATTAACTAAAATCAGGATGGCATTATAATACGAGATTGTTTCAATCACACTAGTACCTTCTCGCAGCCTTAGCACGGTGCTTTAATAATAGGCCCTCTATCTCAGACATGTCAACATGAGCAAAACAAAAAATAGTAGGCCCAGCTGGGCACGGTGGCTCATGCCTGTAATCCCAATACTTTGGGAGGCAAAGGTAGGTGGATCACCTGACATCAGGAGTTTGAGACCAGCCTGGCCAACATGGTGAAACCCCGTCTCTACTAAAAATACAAAAAATTAGCCAGGCATGGTGGCAGGTGCCTATAATCCCAGCTTCCCCAGAGACTAAGGCAGGAGAATCGCTTAAACCTGGGAGGTGGAAGTTGCAGTGAGCCAAGATCACGGCACTGCACTCCAGCCTGGGTGACAAGAGTGAAACTCTGTCTCAAAAAAAAAAAAAAAAAAAAAATAGTAGGCCCTTAGCCGGGCACGGTCGCTCACACCTGTAATCCCAGCACTTTAGAAGGCCCAGGTAGGTGGACCACTTGAAGTCAGGAGTTTGAGACCAGCCTGGCCAACATGGCGAAACCCCATCTCTACTAAAAATACAAAAATTAACTGGGCGTGCTGGCGCACACCTGTAATCCCAGCTACTCGGGAGGCTGAGGAAGGAGAATCACTTGAACCCAGAAGGCAGAGGTTGCAGTAAGCCGAGATGGCGCCACTGCACTCTAGCCTGGTTGACAGAGCAAGACTCCGGCTAAGAAAAAAAAAAAAAGGCCGGGCGCTGTGGCTCACGCCTGTTAATACCAGCACTTTGGGAGGCCGAGGTGGGTGGATCACCTGAGGTCAGGAGTACGAGACCAGCCTGGCCAACACAGTGAAACCTCATCTCTACTAAAAATACAAAAATTAGCCAGGCATGGTGGCATACAGCTGTAATCCCAGCAACTCAGGAGGCTGAGGCTGGAGAATAGCTTGAACCCAGCAGGCTGAGATTGCAGTGAGCTGAGATTGTGCCACCACACTCCAGCCTGGATGACAGAGCAAGACTGTCTCAAAAAAAAAAAAAAAAAAAAAAAAAAAAGGCCGGGCCTGGTGGCTCACGCCTGTAATCCCAGCACTTTGGGAGGCCGAGGCGGGAAGATCACAAGGTCAGGAAATCGGGACCATCCTGGCTAACACGGTAAAACCCCGTCTCTACTAAAAATACAAAAATTAGCCAGGCGTGGTGGCGGGCACCTATAGTCCCAGCTACTCGGGAGGCTGAGGCAGAAGAATGGCGTGAACCCGGGAGGCAGAGCTTGCAGTGAGCCGAGATCATGCCACTGCACTCCAGCCTGGGCAACAGAGCAAGACTCCATCTCAAAAAAAAAAAAAAAAAAGAAGAAGAAGAAAAAGGCAGGCTGGGTACAAGACACCAGTCTGTTATGCCATTCTTCCCCACAGCCTTTTTAAAGTTACTGAGAACTATGACAGTAATTAGGCCTATGATACTCCTGGGAAGGAAACGAATCTATTTGTGAAACAAAAATTAATTTTTTCCCTAAGCCAAGTGAAGGGAATATCCACTTCGTTGGCCTCTGATATACACACTGACAGCACAGTTCACCACACAACAATCACCTCTTCCGGCGTCCCTTTCCCCAGGTATTCTATTCGCTTACCGCTCTATCTTCCCTGCTAGTCCACTCCCTCCTCTTTCCAGCCTGTGCCTTACACAAGGACCCCAAACAAGAATCACCTGAGAAACTCCAAAAACAGGTTCCCAGTCATAATCCCAATTTTACCAAAAAAGAAAGGTTTGGAAACCCCTTAGATCAACAAGCAGCATCCAAAGACACCAAAAACTTAGGCTCACTAAGTATTAACTTCCTGCCTCAGCCTCCCAGGTAGCTGAGATTATAAGCATGTGCTAGCATCCCACTTATTGTTCACGCTAATATAATTTTTTTTTTTCTTTGAGACGAAGTTTCGCTCGTCGCCCAGGCTGGAGTGCAATGGCACGATCTCAGCTCACTGCAACCTCTGCCTCCTGGCTGCAAGCAATTTTCCTTCCTCAGTCTCCCGAGTAGCTGGGATTACAGGCTACTTTTTGCAAGGCTAATTTTCGTATTTTTAGTAGAGACAGGGTTTCACCATGTTAGCCAGGCTGGTCTCGAAATTGCAAGGCTAATTTTTGTATTTTTAGTAGAGACGGGGTTTCAACATGTTAGCCAGGCTGGTCTCGAACTCCTGACTTCAGGTGATCCACCCGCCTCGGTCTCCCAAAGTGCTGGGATTACAGGCGTGAGCCACCGCACCCAGTCTAGGTCAAGTTTTTAATCTGTTTTCTCTCCAAGGACTTAGAAGCTGAATTTCAAATTTTACACTGAAATACACAATTCTAATTTTTTTTTTTTTTTTTTTGAGACAGAGTCTCGCTCTGTCGCCCAGCCTGGAGTGCAGTGGCCGGATCTCAGCTCACCGCAACCTCCGCCTCACAGGTTCAAGTGATTCTCCTGCCTCAGCCTCTCAAGTAGCTCAGATTATAGTCACGTGCCACCATGCCCAGCTAATTTTTTTTTTTTTAGTAGAGACAGGATTTCTCCATGTTGGTCAGGCTGGCCTCTATCTCCTGACCTCAGGCGATCCACCCACCTCGGCCTCCCAAAGTGCTGGGATTACAGGCGTGAGCCACTGCGCTGGACCCACAATTCTAATTTTCAAAGTATATCACCCTCCTGGAGGAGTGATATTCCAGTTTTGGGTGCAATCCTGATGTAGAGCCCAAATGTCCTGTGAAGAGAGTCAGCTGTTAAAAGGAAACCAAAAAATCAAAGTAGCTCTAGCTGTCCAATTTTACAAGTTTTCAACAGATTTGATGAGGGGTGAGCTAAAGGCAGTCAATGCTTTATTGTCTGTAACTCATTGGCACTGGCATTTCTAGAGTTGCTCATGTTCCCCCTTTTGGTGACTCACAGCATTTCAACATGTTGCCACAGCAAAGGAAAAAAGGAAATCAAGTCAGACAATGGAGGAATCACAGGATTTCCCTCTTCACATCCCCATTTAGATGAGGTCATTCAATGAGTGTGTGTGTTTCCAAGGCTCTACAAATTCCCACACCCTCACCAGCGTTTAAACCTAAATGTTGTCTCTGATAACTTTTTCTAATTTTACCAAGTAAGCTTTTATATGTCTTATTTAACTGTGAACTCCTGGTAAGCACAAATTTTGTCTTGTGATATTTATTTTTTCTTTTTTGAGACAGGGTCTCACTCTGTCACCCAAGCTGGAGTGCAGTGATGCGATCTCATCTCACTGCAACCTCCACTTCCTGGGCTCAAGTGATCCTTCAAAATCAACCTCCCCAGTAGCTGGGATTACAGGCACGCGCCACCCTGCCCATTTAATTCTTTGTATTTTTAGTAGAGACGGGGTTTCATCATGTTGACCAGGCTGGTCTCTAAGTCCTGACCTCAGGTGATCCGCCTACATCGGCCTCCCAAAGTGCTGGGATTACAGGCGTGAGCCACCCTGCCCAGCCTAAGCTGAGTCTTAACACTGACCTCGTTTTACACGTGGAAAAATGATCAGCTCGCAAGGCTTTGCTAGGGGCTGAGAGGAGAGGGCTTCCTCCAGTGGAAAGTATTATGCAGTGCTTTTTTTTCTTTTTTTGAGATGGAGTCTCGCTCTGTCGCCCAGGCTCTGCCTCCCAGGTTCAAGGGATTCCTGCCTCAGCCTCCCGAGTAGCTGGGATTACAGGCATGCCCCAACACCTCAGGCTAATTTTTGTATTTTTAGTAGGGACGGAGTTTCACCATGTTGACCAGTCTGATCTCGGACTCCTGACCTCAAGCAATCCGCCAGGCCCGGCCTCCCAAAGTGCTGGAACTACAGGCGTGAGCCACAGCCCCGGCCCAGACGCGATTGAAATGGCATGACACAGGCAGGCCTCGTGCAAAGACTGCAAGGAGGTCCTGGCAGCTTCTGCAGGGTAATTAATGCACCCAGAGCACTGCGCTCAGGTGACAGGTAAACCCATGTCCGGACTAACCGGCTACCCCCACACTTGATCCCTCCCAGTCCGACTCTGCTCCAAGCTGTACCAGGGTTCACTCGTGAAGTCACGACACCCACTCAAGGGGCACTTCCTATAGAGATAAGGGCACTGGAGGAAGGGCAGAGACCCGGCCAGTGCCAATAGCCCGGGAAGCCGCTAAGCCGGGCTCCAATCTCTGCCGGCATCCCCTGTCAGCACCGCCGACGTCCCCAGCTACGACCCCGGGGGTCACCTCGCCCAGCACGGCCGTGACGCTGGGAGGCGGTGGGCCCAACGGGGACGCCAAAGCAAGCCGCTCAGGCCTCCCCGCGCCCCCGGGGAGACGATTTTAGAGAGCGGCGTCCGGGGTTTCGCCCTCCCCTGATAGCCCCTCCACGCTCGTCTTCGTCCTTCTGCCCGGCCTCACTCAGCTTCCGGCCTGCCCGCTCTCCCCTCAGACCCGCGCCGGGGACGCAGAGGGCTGTGGCCTGGCTGAGCCCAGGTACGAAGGCCTGCACCGAGGCAGTGCCCGCGAAGGACGCGGCGCAGTCCGAGGAGCCGGGCGGAAGGAAGGCCCCGGGAGGGCGCAGACAGCTCACCTGCCGCAGGTCGCTGTGGCCCGTCAGCCAGCCTCCACTCAGCTTGCCCGTCAGCGACTCCCTCAGGCGCCGCAGTCCCCGCAGCCCAGCGGACTGGCGCGAAGGCCGGTGCAACGTTGGCACGCAGCGCGGGGCGGGGCCTAGGGAGGACACGCCCCTTGTAGCTGACACGCCCTTGCGGGGGGCGGGAGGCGGAGCATGTGGCTTTCTCCAGGTGTCTGAAGGCTGCAGGCTCAGGCTCTGCTCAGCAGGGTAAGTAAGGGTGCTTCGGCAGGAACGCTAGTGTTCACAAGAGCCGAGGTGTGTGAGGGTGCCTCAGGGCTGAGCACTTTTCTTCCCCAGTGTGGTTTAATCCTTTTACATCCGCTCAGTGATGTAAGAAATAGGGTTGTCAATCGTGGCACCACCCACTTGCTCACTTGCCAATGCAATCTGCGAAACTGAGTCTCAACTCCGACACATCGGTTACCAGTCTTGTATCTGATCTCCCTGTTGCATTATGGGCATTCTTCTAACAGCAGCCAGAATGACAGAATGATTTTTTTTTTTTTTTTTTGAGATGGAGTTTTGCTCTTGTCACCCAGGCTGGAGTGCAATGGCGTGATCTCGGCTCATTGCAACCCCTTTCCCCCGGGTTCAAGCGATTCTCCTCCTCAACCTCCCGAATAGCTGGGATTACAGGCGCGTGCCACCACGCCCGGCTAATTTTTGTATTTTTAGTAGAGACGGGGTTTCACCATGTTGGCCAGGCTGGTCTTGAACTCCTGAACTCAGGTGATCCACCCGCCTTGGCCTCCCAAAGTGCTGGGATTACAGGCGTGAACCACCATGTCTGGACTTTTTTTTTTTTTTTTTTTGAGACAGGGTCTGGTTGTGTCGCCCAAGCTGGAGTGTAATGGTGCAATCAGAGTTCTCTGCAGCCAGGAACTCCTGTGCTCAAGCCATCCTCCTGCCTCAGCCTTCCAAGTAACTTGGACTGAAGGCATGCACCACCACGCCAGGGAATTTTTTACTTTTTGTAAACCCAGCACTATGGTAGGCAGAGGCAAGAGGATTGCTCGAGTGCAGGAGTACAAGACCAGCCTGGGCAACATAGGAAGACCCCGTCTCTACAAAAAAATGTAAACATCAGTCTGAGGTGGTGGTGTGTGCCTATAGTCCCAGCCACTTGGGAGGCTGAGGTGGGAGGACTGCTTGAGCCTAGAAGTTCCTAGGCTGCAATGAGCTGTGATGGTGCCACCTTACTCCAGCCTGGGCAACAGAGTGAGGATATGTCTTTTCCAAAAAAAAAAGTCACCAGAGATATGAATATGAATACATAGCTCAGATAGGACGCAATGGCTGACTGCTGTATTTTTTTTTTTTTTTTTTTATGAGATGGAGTCTCAGGCTGTCGCCCAGGCTGGAGTGCAATGGCGCAATCTTGGCTTACTGCAGCCTCCTCCCCGGTTCAAGCAATTCTCCTGCCTCAGCCTCCTGAGTAGCTGGGATTACAGGCGCCTGCCACCACGCCCGGCTAATTTTTTGTATTTTTTTTAGTAGAGACGGGGTTTCACTATGTTGGCCAGGCTGGTCTTGAACTCCTGACCTTGTGATCCGCCCGCCTTGGCCTCCCAAAGTGCTGGGATCACAGGCGTGAGCCATGGAGCCCAGCCCAATTTTTGTTTTTTTTTATTTTTTTATTTTTTTTTGAGACCGAGTCTCGCTCTGTCGCCCAGGCTGGAGTGCAGTGGTGCGATCTCCACTCACTGCAAGCTCCGCCCCCCGGGTTGATGCCATTCTGCCTCAGCCTCCCGTGTAGGTGGGACTACAGGTGCCCGCCACCGTGCCCGGCTAACTTTTTGTATTTTTAGTAGAGATGGGGTTTCTTTCTTTTTTTTTTTTTTTTGAGACAGAGTCTCACTCTGTCGCCCAGGCGGGAGTGCAGTGGCCGGATCTCAGCTCACTGCAAGCTCCGCCTCCTGGGTTTACGCCATTCTCCTGCCTCAGCCTCCCGAGTAGCTGGGACTACAGGCGCCCGCCGCCTCGCCCGGCTAGTTTTTTGTATTTTTTAGTAGAGACGGGGTTTCACCGGGTTAGCCAGGATGGTCTCGATCT
The DNA here is from genome assembly GCF_049350105.2 of Macaca mulatta. NCBI lineage: Eukaryota > Metazoa > Chordata > Mammalia > Primates > Cercopithecidae > Macaca > Macaca mulatta. Next base: position 5,734,058 of record NC_133425.1, on the reverse strand, counting down.
CCTGACCTCATGATCCGCCCGTCTCGGCCTCCCAAAGTGCTGGGATTACAGGCTTGAGCCACCGCGCCCAGCCTGAGACGGGGTTTCACAGTGTTAGCCAGGGTGGTCTCGATCTCCTGACCTCGCGATTCGCCCGTCTTGGCCTCCCAAAGTGCTGGGATTACAGGCGTGAGCCACCGTTCCTGGCCAAATTTTTGTATTTTTAGTAGAGACAGTTCACCATATTGGCCAGGCTGGTCTCAAACTCCTGATCGCAAGTGATCCACCCCCATTGGCCTCCCAGTGGTTTTTTTTGTTTGTTTTCAAAGACAATGGGGTCTTCCTATGTTGTCCAGACTGGTGTGGAATGCCTGGAAGCAATCCTCCCACTTGGACCTCCCGAAGTGCTGAGATTACAAATGTGAGCCAGGTTACCCGCCTGCTGTCTCATTTTAACGTCTCTCTGGGCCTTGTATTTTAAAAGGACTCACATTCCTCAGATAAAAATTTATTTTCTTGGCCAGGTGCGGTGACTCACGCCTGTAATCCCAGCTGTTTGGGAGGCTGAGGCAGGTGGATCACCTGAGGTCAGTTCAAGACCAGCCTGGCCAACATGGTGAAACCCCATCTCTACTAAAAAAAAATACAAAAAATTAAACGGGCGTGGTGGTGGGCACCTGTAATCCCAGCTACTCGGCAGGCTGAGGCAGACCCAGGTTCCAGCCTGGGCAACAACAGCGAAACTCCATCTCAAAAAAAAAAAAATTATTTTCTCAAACTCGAATTAATGTCCACACTGAAGTGTTTAAGGGTGAAGGGCACTGGTGTCTGCAACTCACTTTAAATGCATTTAAAAAGTAAGATAGTTGATGAGTGGATAGATGGATAAATATATCTACATGGTAAGTATATGGGAGTTCACCATTCAGCTCTTTCAACTTTTCTGTATGTTTACACATTTTCTTTTTTTTTTTTTTTTTTGAGACGGAGTCTCGCTCTGTCGCCCAGGCTGGAGTGCAGTGGCCGGATCTCAGCTCACTGCAAGCTCCGCCTCCCGGGTTTACGCCATTCTCCTGCCTCAGCCTCCCGAGTAGCTGGGACTACAGGCGCCCGCCACTTCGCCCGGCTAGTTTTTTGTATTTTTTAGTAGAGAGAGGGTTTCACCGTGTTAGCCAGGATGGTCTCGATCTCCTGACCTCGTGATCCGCCCGTCTCGGCCTCCCAAAGTGCTGGGATTACAGGCTTGAGCCACCGCGCCCGGCCAGTTTACACATTTTCATAATAAATTTTGGTGAAAATAATATTGTCATCCATGTCCATGTGAAGAGACCACCAAACAGGCTTTGTGTGAGCAATAAAGCTTTTTAATCACCTGGGTGCAGGCGGGCTGGGCCCGAAAAGAGAGTCTGGGAGGGGAGATGAGGGTGGGGCCGTTTTATAGGATTTGGGTAGGTAAAGGAAAATTACAGTCAAAGGGGGGTTGTTCTGTGGCGGGCAGGAGTGGGAGTCACAAGGTGCTCAGTGGGGGAGGTTTTTGAGCCAGGATGAGCCAGGCACAAGATAATGTCATCGCTCAAGGCAGGGACCGGCCATTTTCACTTCTTTTGTGGTGGAATGTCATCAGTTAAGGCGGGGCAGGGCATTTTCACTTCTTCTGTGATTCTTCAGTTACTTCAGGCCATCTAGGCGTATACGTGCAAGTCACAGGGGATGCGATGGTTGGCTTGGGCTCAGAGGCCTGACAGATATAACTGTAATAGTCTATTGCCAGATGTGCACAGCAAGTCAATACACCAAGACACAGGGCTGCAGCAGAGAGAGGCTGAATGGTAGGGCCAACGAGGTGCAGTGGCTCATACCTGTAATCCCAGCACGTTTGGGAGGCCAAGGGAGGAGGATCACTTAAGGCCAGGAGTTCAAGATCAGGCTGGACAACATAGTGTAGCAGGACGAGCAGCAGACAGAACTCCTCAGACACTGAGTTGCAGAAGGAAGGGGTTTATTCGGCTGGGGGCATCGGCAAGATTTCTGTCTCAAGAGTCGAGCCCCCCCCCCCGCCGAGTGAGCAATTCCTGTCCCTTTTAAGAGCTCACAACTCTAAGGGGGTACACGTGAGAGGGTCGTGACTGAATGAGCAAGCAGGGGTTACGTGACTGGGGGCTGCAGGCACCGGTAATTAGATCAGGACAAAACAAGATAGGGATTTTCACAGTGCATTTCTATACAATGTCTGTAATCTATAGATAACAGAACCAATTAGGTCAGGGGTGGATCTTTAACTACTAGGCCCAGGGTGCGGTGCCAGGCTGTCTGCCTGTGGATTTCATTTCTGCCTTTTAGTTTTTACTTCTTCTTTCTTTGGAGGCAGAAATTGGGCATAAGACAATATGAGGGGTGGTCTCCTCCCTTAATAGGAGAACTCATTTCTACAAAAAATAAAAAAAAAATAGCTGGGCATAGTGTTGTGTACCTTTATTCCCAGCTACTGGGGAGGCTGAGGTGGGAGGATCGCTTGAACCCTGAAATTTGAGGCTGCAATGAGCTATAACCACACCACTGCACTCCAGCCTGGGCAACAGAATGAGACCCTGTCTCTTAAAAAATAAATCTTAGGGCCACCCAATGAGGAGATGGGAGGAAACCTCAATCTGTCTCGCCCAGGAATTTGGGGCTAGGGTTTTTAAGGATTTTGAAGTGGGCCAAAGTGTGGAGACTGTTGATTTGTTGAAGAGTGCAGAAGGAAGCCATAGGACAGGGAGATGAAGGAACTATAGTCTCATGCTGACTCCACAGAGGTCTTCAGACTGGTTGACATCACCTTTTTTCCTGGAATTTGGAATCTGAAAAATATCTTAAGCAATTCTTTTTTTTTTAAGTTATTTTATTTTTATTTTTTAATCAATCTGTTTTTTTATGATGCACTTTCTGCTTTTGTCATATCTTAAGCAATTCTTAAATAAGAGCTTATGATTCTAGTGTCACAGATCCTAACTATAGGAACAATGGGGAGGCAAAAAGTCAGTTCTCAGTGACTTTCAATTACAAGGAAGTGAGTAAAAGTGCACAGCCTGATTAGTGCTTAATTTTAACTGAGTGTCTCTCCAGAATTCTTGTTAACCATGTGAGGGAGGCTTAAATATATTCATTCTGATCACCCCCGCCCACCGACTTTTTTTTTTTTTTGAGATGGAGTCCCGCTCTGTTGCCCAGGGTGTGCAGTGGCATGATCTCGGCTAACTGCAACCTCTGCCTCCCGGGTTCAAGTGATTCTCCTTGAACCTCCCAAGTAGCTGAGACTACAGGCACCCGCCACCATGCTTGGTTAATTGTTTGTATTTTTAGTAGAGATGGGGTTTCACCGTGTTAGCCAGGATGGTCTCAATCTCCTGACCTCATGATCCACCCGCCTCGGCCTCCCAAAATGCTGGGATTACAGGCGTGAGCGACTGCGCTGGGGCGATTCCCCCTTTTAACAGATGGGGTCTTGCTTTGTCATCCAGACTGGAGTGCAGTGACACGATCTTGGCTCACTGCAGCCTTGACCTCCTGGCCTCAAGTGATCCTCCTGCCTCAGCCTCCCAAATCACTGGAATTACAGGCCGCCGCACCATGCCGAGTCATTTTTTAGTTTTATTGAACACAAATAAATTACTGAAGTCGTGGGCCGGGCATGGTGGCTCCTGCCTGTAATCCCAGCACTTTGGGAGCCTGAGGTGGGAAGATCACTTGAGGTCAGGAGTTTGAGACCAGACTGGCCAGCATGTCGAAACTCCGTCTCTACCAAAAATACAAAAAAAATTTAGCCAGGCATGGTGGCTCCTGCCTGTAACCCCAGCTACTCAGGAAACTGAGGCAGGAGAATAGCTTGAACCCAGGAGGCGGAAGCTGCAGTGAGCCAAGATCACACCACCACTGCACTCCAGCCTGGGCGACAGAGCAAGACTCCACCTTGAAAACAAAAACCAAAACAAAACGAAAAAACCCGAAATCAGTGCAAGTAGTAGCAACGTCAAAAGTGAGTTAGAAGCTGGGCATGGTGGCTCCCACCTGTACTCCCAGCACTTTGGGAGGCTGAGGCCGGTGAATCGTTTGAGGCCAGGAGTTCAAGAACAGCCTGGCCAACATGGTGAAACCCCCCTCTCGACTAGAAATACAAAAATTAGCTGGGCATGGTGGTGTAGCAGGGTGAGCCGCAGACAAGAACCCCTCAGACACTGAATTGTAGAAGGAAAGGGCTTTATTCAGCAGGGAGCATCAGTGGACTCACGTCTCCAAAAATCAAGCTCCCTTTTAAGCAATTCCTGTCCCTTTTAAGGGTTTACAACTCTAAGGGGGTCGGTCCGATTGAGCAAGCAGGGGGTACATGACTGGGGGCTGCTTGCACTGGTAATCAGAACAGAAAGCAACAGGACAGGGATTTTCACGATGCTTTTCCATACAATGTCTGAAATCTGTAGATAACACAAGCAGTTAGGTCAGGGCTTGATTTTTAACTACCAGGCCCAGGGCGTGGTGCTGGGCTATCTGCCTGTGGATTCCATTTCTGCCTTTTAGTTTTTAACTTCTTTCTTTGGAGGTGGAAATTGGGCATAAGACAATATGAGGGGTGGTCTCCTCCCTTAGTGGCACATGCCCGTAATCCCAGCTACTCAGGAAACTGAGACAGGAGAATCGCTTGAACCCAGGAGGGGGAGGTTGCACTGAGCCAACATTGTGCCACCACTGCACTCCAGCCTAGGCGACAGAACCAGACTCTGTCTTAAAAAGAAAAGGCCGGGTGAGGTGGCTCACGCCTGTAATCCCAGCAATTTGGGAGGCCGAGGTGGGTGGATCACGAGGTCAGGAGTTCAAGACCAGCCTGGCCAAGAAAGTGAAACCCTGTCTCTACTAAAAATACAAAAACTAGCTGGGCTCGGTGGTGGGTGCCTGTAATCCCAGCTACTCGGGAGGCTCAGGCAGGAGAATCTCTTGCACCGGGGGGCGGAGGTTGCAGTGAGCCGAGATCGCACCACTGCACTCCAGCCTGGACGACAGAGGGAGACCCTGTCTCAAAAAAATAAAATAAAATAATAAAATTTTTAAAGTGAGTTAGGCAAAGCAAATATCCAGCGGACAAGGCCTCAAGGGGTAAGAGTCGTGGACATTGCTTTAACTATCTTTGCCTGACGCCAAATACCTGAAAATTCAGATGTTCATGCAAGATAAAGAGGTAATTTTTCTCCTCCTCCCAGTGGTCACCCGCAGCATTCGGTTAAGCGGCTCTTCACCTCGCTCACTTCGGTCTAACCGGATTTACACAAATTCACTGCGCACGTGCCTGGGGCGGGCAAACCCGGAAAGGACGCAAAGTCCCGCAGGAGCAAGGAGGAGCCAACAGCGCCGGAGGAGGAGTTTCTGCCGACACTTCCGGATTGGCCGCTACAGCCGGGGGTCCTCCTACGCTGTGCTCCCGGCAGCGGCGCTCTGCCAGGTGGGGCCGGAGCTGCGAGGAGGGGTCGGCGCCTCGCGGGCAGCTCCATTCCCGCCTCTGCAGTGGACTTGGCCGCAGAATCGGGGTCCCAGGCTCCTGGAACTTGTTCCGGCCAGGCCGCGGCAAGGAGGTCACTCCAGCCGGTGGAACCCGGGCCAGGGGGCGGGTGACCAGACTCGGGCGGGGGAGGCGGGACGGAGGAGGGGAGGGGATCGGGCCCAAGGGGGACGAGGAGGGTCGTAGGACCCCGATATCTCGGGACAGGCGTCTTGCCGCTCCGGGCCCAGCTGCCCGCCTCCACACATACTCGGTGCGCAGACAATGGGGGGTCCCTTGTCGCTCCTGGCGGGAACCCGGGCCCCACCCCCAATTCCACGCCTCCCACTACCCCCAGATCTCTCTGGACCGCATTCGTCCCCTTCTCGTCCTCATGGCGGACAAGAAACTGGTGGTGGTTTTCGGAGGCACAGGTGAGCGAAACCCCAGACTGGGGCCCCTGCAGAACCAGGGCGCCCAGCCCTGAAGACCGCCCGTCCTGGGGTCTGCAGGGAGGGGTAAGGTCACTGGGACCCCCGACCCGAGTTGGGGCTGTGATCGCAGGAACGAGGCCAGAATTGCTTTCCATTTTTTTTTTTTTTTTAGACGGAGTTTTGCTCTGTCACCCAGGCTGGAGTGCAGTGGCACTATCTCAGCTCACTGCAACCTCTGCCTCCCGGGTTCAAGCTATTCCCCTGTCTCAGCCTCCCAAGTAGCTGGGATTACGCGCATGCCACCATGCCCGGCTAATTTTTGTATTTTTAGTAGAGTCCGGGTTTCATCGTATTGGTCAGGCTGGTCTCAAACTCCTGACCTCAGGCGATCGACCCGCCTCGGCCTCCCGAAGTGCTGGTATTACAGGTGTGAGCCACCATGCCCGACCTGCTTTCCAAATTAAAAAAAACAAGTTACTTAACTTACTTGAATAGGAGTACTTGAACATGATACCAAAATTAAATCTTCTTTCTAGCCTCCTCTTCTACCTCATCTATCGCTGTTACCAAGTTTCTTGAATATCCTGCCAGAGTAGATAACACGTTATCATTTTTAAAAATGATAGCATATTATTTCACTCCTATTTTTTTATTTATACATATTTAATATCTATAACAGCTTTATTGAGATATAATTCTCATACTATACAATCCACCTGTTTAAAGTGTGCAACTCACTGGTTTCTAGTGTATTCACAGAATTGTACAACCATCACCACAATCAATTTTAGAAAATTCCCATCACTGCAGACAGAAACTCTGACCCAGGTGCAGTGACTCAACCCTGTAATCCCAGCACTTTAGTTGGACCAAGTGGGCAGATCGCTTGAGCTGAGGAGTTTCAGACCAGCCTAAGCAACATGGCAAAACCTCGTCTCTACAAAAAAATACAAAAATTAGCCGGCCATGGTGACATGCACCTATAGCTACCTGGGAGGTTGAGGTGGGAGGATCACCTGAGTCCAGTAGGTCAAGGCTGCAATGACCTGATTGTGCCACTGCACTCCAGCCTGGGTGACAGAGTGAGACCTGATCTCAAAAAAAAAAAAAAAAAAAGAACTCCATGAACCCATGAATAGTTACTCCCCATTCTAACTCCTCCCAGCCAACCCCTAGAAAGCTCCAATCTACTTTTGGTATCTATGGATTTATCTATTCGGGACATTTCATATGAATAAAATCATAATAGGTAGCCTTTTCTGTCTGGCTTCTTTCAATTAGCATGTTTTCAAGGTTTGTTCGTGTTATAGTGTGTGTCCGGGCTTTACTCTTTTTTTTTTTTGAGACAAGAGTCCCCCTCTGTTGCCCAGGCCGCAGTACAGTGGTGTGATCTCTGCTCACTGCAACCTCTGCCACCCGGGTTCAAGCAATTCTCCTGTGTCACCCTCCTGAGTAACTGGGACTACTGGCGTAAGCCACCATGCCTGGCTAATTTTTGTATTTTTAGTAGACACGGGGTTTCACCATGTTGGCCAGACTGGTCTCGAACTCCTGACCTCAGGTGATCTGCCCACCTCAGCTTTCTAAAGTGCTGGGATTAGAGGTGTGAGCCACCGCACCTGGCCAGCTTTACTCTTTTTTTTTTTTTTTTTTGAGACAGAGTTTCTCTCTTGTTGTCCAGGCTGGAGTGCAATGGCGCGATCGCTGCTTGCTGCAACCTCTGCCTCCCGGGTTTAAGCAATTCTCCTGCCTCAGCCTCCCAAGTAGCTGGGATTACAGGCGTGTACCACCACACTCAGCTAATTTTATAGTTTTTTAGTAGAGACGGGGTTTCACCATGTTGGTCAGGCTGGTCTCGAACTCCTCACAGCTTTACTCATTTTTATAGCTAATATTCCACTGTATGGATAGACCACATTCTGTTTATCCATTCATCAATGGATGGAACTTGATTTATTTCCACTTTTTGGCTATTATGCTGCCATGAACATTGGTGTACACTTTTTTCTGAGTCAGGGTCTTGCTCTGTTGCCCAGGCTGGAGTGCAGTGGCTCAGTCATCACTCACTGCAGCTTTGACTTCCAAGCCTCAAGCAATCCTCCTGCCTCAGTCTCCTGAGTAGCTGGAACTTTAGATGAGCGCTAACAGGCTAGCTGATTTTTTAATTTTTTGTAGAGACAGGGTCTCACCCTGCTGCCCAGACTGGTCTCAAACTCCTGGCCTCAAGCAAAACTCACCCCCCTTACCTTCCCAAAGTGCTCAGATTACAGTTATGAGCTACTGTGCCTGGCCTCAGTCCTTATTTTTGATGCATTTCCGTGTAAATTGCAGATATGTGTACACTGCCCTTCCATACTAAGGCATGCATGACATTAGCTAGAATTCAGTATTTGTTTACAGATTTTTTAATTATGAGGTATATATAATAATTTTTTTTTTTTTTTTTTGGAGACAGGGCCTTACTCTGTCACCCAGGCTGGCGTGCAGTGGTGTGTGTGATCACGGCTCACTGCAGCCTCAACAATCTCCCAGGCTGAGGCTTTCCTCCAGCCTCAGCCTCCCTGGTAGCTGGGACTAGAGGCACATGCCACCATGCCCAGCTAATTTTTGTATTTTTTTGTAGAGATAGGGTTTCGCCTTGTTGCCAGTTTCACCACATTGCCCAGGCTGGTCTCAAACTCCTGGGCTCAAGAGATCTGCCTGACTCAGCCTCCCAAAGTGTCAGGATTATGGGCATGAGCCACCGTGCCCAGCTGCAATGCACAAAATCTTAAGGGTATATCTGACAGATGCGCATGCCTGTGTGACTCAAGCTCCATTGAGATCGGAATAAGTTTTTGTATTCCTTTCTTTTAACTATTTTTCTTTGTCCCGTTTTTGAGCAGATCTTAATATGGTTGTGTATCTGAATATGGCTGTATATTCTACTTCAGGAAGAATTCAAATCCCATCAAGATCTGAATATGTTTTTGTTTTGTTTTGAGACAGAGTCTTAACTCTGTCACCCAGGCTGGAGTGCAGTGGCCCAATCTCGGCTCACTGCAGCCTCTGCCACCCTGGTTCAAGCGATTCTCCTGCCTCAGCCTCCCGAGTAGTTGGGATTACAGGCTCCTGCCACGTGCCCAGCAAATTTTTTTTTTTTTTGAGACGGAGTCTTGCTCTGTCGCCCAGGCTGGAGTGCAGTGGCTCAATCTCGGCTCACTGCAAGCTCCACTTCCTGGGTTCACGCCATTCTCCTGCCTCAGCCTCCCAAGTAGCTGGGACTACAGGCACCTGCCACCATGGCTGGCTAAGTTTTTGTATTTTTACTAGAGATGGGGTTTCACCATGTTAACCAGAACGGTTTCGCCTTGTTCGATCTCCGGACCTCGTGATCTTCCCGCCTCGGCCTCCCAAAGTGCTGGAATTACAGTCGTGAGCCACTGCGCCCGGCCTAATTTTTTTTATTTTTAGTAGAGATGGGGTTTCACCATCTTGGCTAGGCTGGTCTTGAACTCCTGACCTCGTGATCCACCCACTTCAGCCTCCCAAAGTGCTGGGATTACAGCCACTGAACCCAGCCTGAATATGGTTTTGTATTCTACTTTTTTTACTTTATTACATCATAAATATTTTTACCTTTATTTTTTTGAAACCAAGTTTCGCTCTTGTTGCCCAGGCTGGAGTGCAATGGCACGATCTTGGCTCACCGCAACCTCTGCGCTTCCCGGGTTCAAGCAATTCTCCTGCCTCAGTTTCTTGAGTAGCTGGGATTACAGGCATGTGCCACCATGCCTGGCTAATTTTGTATTTTTAGTAGAGACAGTGGTTTCTCCATGTTGGTTAGGGTGTTCTCAAACTCCCGACCTCAGGTGATCCACCCGCCGTGGTCTCAAAGTGCTGGGATTACAGGTGTGAGCCACTGCGCCGGCCCTTTTGTTTTTGAGAGGGAGTCTCACTTTGTCACCCAGGTCACCCAGGCTGGAGTGCAGTGGCGTGATCTGGGCTCACTGCAAGCTCCACCTCCTGGGTTCAAGTGATTCTCCTGCCTCAGCCTCTTGAGTAGCTGTGACTACAGGCACCCGCCACCACGCCTGGCTAAGTTTTTGTATTTTTAGCAGAGACGGGGTTTCACCGTATTAGCCAGGATGGTCTCGATCTCCTGACCTTGTTATCCACCCGCCCTGGCCTCCCAAAGTGCTGTGATTACAGGCGTGACCCACCGTGCCTGGCCTTTTTTTTTTTTTTTTTTTGATACAGATTCTCACTCTGTCATCTAGGCTCCAGTGCCGTGGTGCAATCTCAGCTCACTGCAACCTCCGCCTCCTGGGTTCCAGCAATTCTCGTGCCTCAGCCTCCTGAGTAGCAGGGAGTATGGGCATGTGCCACCACATCCAGCTAATTTTTGTATTTTTTGATAGAGGTGGGGTTTCACCAAGCCAAGATCGTACCACTGCACTTCAGCCTGGGCGATAGAGTGAGACTTCATCTTAAAAAAATAAAATAAAATAAAATAAAATAAAAATAATTGAATGAGAATCATCGCTGAGAAGGTTTCCTGGGTGTTCCTTGCTGTGGTGGAGCACTCCCTTCAGGGTTTCGCCCTTCAGTGGGACTTTCAGGCAGGTTTGACCTGGGAGGTGTTTTTGACTCTTTATAGGTGCCCAGGGTGGCTCCGTGGCCCGCACGCTCCTGGAAGATGGAACATTTAAGGTTCGAGTGGTGACCCGAAACCCTGGGAAGAAGGCAGCAAAGGAGCTGAGGCTGCAAGGTGCAGAAGTAGTGAAGGGAGACCAAGATGACCAGGTCAGCATGGAACTGGCCCTGAATGGGGCTTACGCCACCTTCATTGTGACCAATTACTGGGAGAGCTGCAGCCAGGAGAAGGAGGTCAAGCAGGTGAGGGCAAGCAGGAGCTGCAGGGAGGCTGGGCCAGGCTAGGAGCAGAGCGCCTGGGAGGAGCTCCAACTCTGCAGGGAGGGCTGACCACTGCAGGCCTTTCCCTCTCCTTCATACCTCTGCCTGCTCTAGGCTGTGAAGCAGGTGGACGCTGTTGCGTCCAATGACTTTTTTTTTTTTGAGACAGTCTCAGTCTCACTGAGCAACCACACCTGGTCTGTTTGTTTGTTTTTTAATGAAAAATGTTAGAAGTTGCTTTTTTAAAAAAAGAATTTACACTTTTATTTTAGATTCGGGGGTACATGCACAGGTTTGTTACATTGGTATATTGAGTGATGCTGGGGTCTGGGGTGTGACCTGACCTGTCACCCAGGTAGTGGGCACAGTACCCAGTAGGTAGGTTTTCAACCCTTGCCTCCCTCCCTCCCATGGTCCCCAGTGTCTGTTGTTGCCTTCATGTCCACGTGTACCCATCCAAACTTGTTATTAGCCTTGACCCTTTCTTCAATTATGGTCTTACCTAGAAACCCATTATATAGAACGTACAAAGACAACTTCTCTGATTAACACAGATCTTGTTTTTTTTTTTTTTTTGAGACGGAGTCTCGCTCTGTCCCCCAGGCTGGAGTGTGGTGGCGCAATCTTGGCTCACTGCAAGCTCCGCCTCCTGGGTTTCATGCCATTCTCCTGCCTCAGCCTCCCGAGTAGCTGGGACTACGGGCGCCTGCCACCATGCCTGGCTAATTTTTTGTATTTTTAGTAGAAACGGGGTTTCACCATGTTAGCCAGGATGGTTTCAATCTCCTGACCTTGTGATCCGCCCGCCTCGGCCTCCCAAAGTGCTGGGATTACAGGCGTGAGCCACTGTGACTGGCCAGATCTCTTAAGACGGAGTCTTGTTCCGTCGCACAGGCTGGAGTGCAGTGGTGGAATCTCAGCTCACAGCAACCTCTGCCTCCCGGATTCAAGCAATTCTCCTGCCTCAGCCTCCTGAGTAGCTTGGATTACAGGTGTGCACCAGCACGCCCAGCTAATTTTTGTATTTTTAGTAGAGACAGGGTTTCACCATGTTGGCCAGGCCGGTCTTGAACTCCTGACCTCATCTGATCTGCTCGCCTTGGCCTCCCAAAGTGCTGGCATTACAGGCGTAAACCACATGCCCGGCCCTAAGCAGATCTTATTTCTTTTCTTTCTTTCTTTCTTTTTTGAGACTGAGTTTCACTCTTTTTGCCCAGGCTGGAGTGCAATGGCGCAATCTTGGCTCACCGCAATCTCCGCCTCCCGGGTTCAAGTGATTCTCCTGCCTCAGCCTCCCGAGTGGCTGAGATTACAGGCATGTGCCACCATGCCTGGCTAATTTTTTTGTATTTTTAGTAGAGACGGGGTTTCTCCATGTTGGTCAGGCTGGTCTCGAACTCCTGACCTCAGGTGATCTGCTTGCCTCGGCCTCCCAAAGTGCTGGGACTACAGTTGTGAGCCACCGCGCCCAGCCCAGCAGATCTTATTTCTAATCCTGATGATTCCGTGTGGGCTTCCTGGTACTGTCACAACAAAGGACCACAATCCACGTGGCTTAAAACCATAGAAATCAGCTGAGCGCTGATTTGAGGCCTGTAGTCCCAGCTACTTAGGAGGGTGAGGCAGGAAAATTGCTTGAATCCAGGAAACGGAGGCTGCAGTGAGCAGAGATCGCACCACTGCACTCCAGCCTGGGTGACAGAGCGGGAGTCCATCTTAAAAAAACAAAACAAGGCCGGGCGCGGTGGCTCAAGCCTGTAATCCCAGCACTTTGGGAGGCCGAGACGGGCGGATCACGAGGTCAGGAGATCGAGACCATCCTGGCTAACACGGTGAAACCCCATCTCTACTAAAAATACAAAAAACTAGCCGGGCGAGGTGGCGGGCGCCTGTAGTCCCAGCTACTCAGGAGGCTGAGGCAGGAGAATGGCGTAAACCTGGGAGGTGGAGCTTGCAGTGAGCTGAGATCCGGCCACTGCACTCCAACCTGGGCGACAGAGCGAGACTCCGTCTCAAAAAAAAAAAAAAAACAGGCCGGGTGCGGTGGCTCACGCCTGTAATCCAGCAATTTGGGAGGCCAGGCAGGTAGATCACGAGGTCAGGAGATCGAGACCATCCTGGCTAACACAGTTAAACCCTGTCTCTACTAAAAATAGAAAAAAATTACCCGGGAGTGGTAGCGGGCGCCTGTAGTCCCAGCTACTCAGGAGGCTAAGAGAGGAGAATGGCGTGAACCTGGGAGGCAGAGCTTGCAGTGAGCCACGATTGTGCCACTGCACTTCAGCCTGGGTGACAAAGTGAGACTCCATCTCAAAACAAAACGAAACAAAACAAGGGGTTCGAGGGAAATCCTTCTTCACCGTTTCCAGCTTCTTGTGGCTCCAGGTGTTCCTTGGCTTGTGGCCACAAAGCTCCCATCTCTGCTTCCCTCTTCACATGGCCTTCTCCAAGTTCATCTCCTCTCCCGTCTCTCATAAGTACCCTGGTTACTGGATTTAGGGCCCATCTAGTTAGTGCAGGATGTTCCCATCTCAAGATCCTTCACATAATTACATCTGCCAAGACCCTTTTTCTGAATAAGGTCACATTCACACGTTTCAGGAGTGAGGATGTGGCGTATCTTTTTGAGGCCACCGTCCGAATCCCTGCATCACCTCATGCAGTAGGTAGTGTTGTCATCTGCATTTAACCAACGAGCTCAGGATGGTGCCATCACCTGTCCAGGGTCACACAGCTTGTACATGGCAGAGCCTGATTGGAACCTATGCAGCTGTGGTGTCACTATAGTCTCCCAGGGCTCTCCAAGGAAGATGGCTGAGCTCTGTGGGCAGGGTGTTCTCACACCAGCAGAAATGGGACACGTGCATTATCCTTTGGGCCTCCATGTAGGCCGTCCCCCTGCAGCCGACCTCCTCGCCCCTCCTGTGTTGCACATGGTGGGCCAGAGTTGGTGGCTGGTAGAAGGCTTCCAGGGCTGTGTTAACGGGTGTGCTGTCATATGTGAACATCATTCCAGGAGAGGGGGCCTCCTCAGGGGTAAGTGGGGTCTGGCTGTTAACCTCGCAGATGGTGGCCGCTCTGGGATTAGAACACTGGGGCCGTGACCAGGGACAGACGTCCTTCCTCTGAGCCTTGTGATCTCTCTTTCCCTGCCCTCCAGGGGAAGCTGCTCGCTGATCTGGCCAAGCATCTGGGCCTCCACTATGTGGTCTATAGCGGCCTACAGAACATCAAGAAGCTGACAGCAGGGAGATTGACCGCGGCGCACTTTGACGGCAAAGGAGAGGTGGAGGAATATTTCCGAGACATCGGCGTTCCCATGACCAGTGTGCGGCTGCCCTGCTATTTTGAGAACTTCCTCTCCCACTTCTTGCCCCAGAAAGCCCCAGATGGAAAGAGCTACTTGCTGAGTGAGTGCCCTTCCTCGCACACGGTGAGGCAGAGCTCTCCACCTTGTGAAGCTGTTAGTGTAGCAGACCTTGGGCCGCTATCACGTGGTACCAGGTCCGAGCCATGGCTCCCTCACGTTGGGCCCAGGACTGAGCATGTCCTGTCAGCTTGTGGGGCCTCGACTTCCTGTTCTGTGAGATGGGCTTTATACTGAGGTTTGCAAGGGTGGCAAGATCTACTGAGACAGTGATGATGCAATGCTCGCTTGGTCCATTGGAAGGCTTTACAGAGAGGACCTAGTGATTGTCAGTTCTCCTTCAAAGATAAGGAGGAGGACCAGGCGCGGTGGGTCATGCCTATAATCCCAGCACTTTGGGAGGCTGAGGTGGGGATATCACCTGAGGTCAGGAGTTCGAGACCAGCCTGGCCAACATGGTGAAACCCCATCTCTACTAAAAATACAAAAATTAGCCAGCCCGGCGTGGTGGTGCACACCTATAATCCCAGCTACTTGGGAAGCTGAGGCAGGAGAATTGCTTGAACCCAGGAGGCGGAGGTTGCAGTGAGCTGAGATCGTGGCACTGCACTCTAGCCTGGGCGACAGAGCAAGACCCCGTGACAAACAAAAAGACTGGGCGCGATGGCTCAGGCCTGTAATCCCAGCACTTTGGGAGGCTGAGGAGGGTGGATCACAGGGTCTGAAGATCGAGACCATCCTAGCTAACATGGTGAAAGCCTGTCTCTACTAAAAATACAAAAAATTAGCCAGGCGTGGTGGCGGGCGCCTGTAGTCCCAGCTACTCTGGAGGCTGAGGCAGGAGAACGGTGTGAACCCGAGAGGCGGAGCTTGCAGTGAGCCGAGATGGCGCCACTGCACTCCAGCCTGGGCGACAGAGCAAGACTCTGTCTCAAAAAAAAAAAAAAAAAAACCTCCAGTCAGGGATATCTCTTGCTCCGGTCTCTGAGCTCTGTGCCCTCGAGCTCCTAGGGGATCTGAACAGGGAGCTGCATTGGCCCGTCTCTAGGTAAGAGGATGGCACCCAAGCATTCCACAGGCCACACCCAGACCCTTGCCAGCCTCCCCATCTACAAAACCTCAGCCTGGAAAGTTGCAAGTCATTCATTCATTCAGGATTTATCAAGCTTTTATCATGGACGTGCTGCTCTGGGCCAGCCCTTGGTGTCTGGTTAATCAGGATTTCTGGTAAGTGAGTTGGTATTTAGAGTATCCACCCACAGGTGGACATTCCAGCTTCCAGGAATTTAGGATGTGACAGAGTACTTCAGGCTGGTGCCTCAGGATCAGCGGAGACCCTGGGCTCCAGCCGCACTCTCTGTAGCAGCTTTCAAAGTCCTTTTCCTTTGTCCCTTGTCCATCATCCTAGCGCTAAGAGAGCTGGGCAGGCCCAGGTTCTTAGCCCCATTCTGGGAATGCAGCAACCCAGACTCAGAGAGCCTCAACAGCCTGCCCCAGGTGGCAGTAGCTGGATTCCATCCTGCTTCCTGACTGAATTCCACTGCTACCTCTGTGCTACCACAAATAGCAAGACATATCTTAGCTATGCCTGAGTGCTGGAGTATGCAGCTGACTGCTGGGAAGAACCAGCTTGGACCCTTTGGAGAGGGGCTCTGTCCCTGCCCGGGTCTGCCCTTGGGACATGTGCCAGCTCATGTCTGTGCCCCACAGGCCTGCCCACAGGTGACGTTCCCATGGATGGCATGTCTGTGTCCGACCTGGGTCCCGTGGTGCTCAGCCTGCTGAAGATGCCAGAAAAATACATCGGCCAGAACATCGGGCTGAGTACTTGTAGGCACACAGCTGAGGAGTACGCTGCCCTGCTCACCAAGCACACCCACAAAGTCGTGCACGATGCCAAGGTGGGCCTCCCACCCCGGGGGACTCAGGCAGCTGTGTCAGGGCTTTCTAGCTCCCCATAGGGAGGGTGTATCCAGGGCTGCCCACCCCTCTGGGAAATGCATCTAAATTCATTTGTTCATTGTCAACGTTTATTTTCTGCTGTTCTAGGAGCTAAGTGGCCACAGAGTGAAATTTCTGGCTTAGATGTTTTGGCCAAGTAGCGAGAAAAGCTTCCAGGAGGAGGGGTGAAAATGCAGGCCCTGCTGGGCTCCTCTGTGGGAGGGGATTTGAAGGGAAAGAGTCTAGAAAGAGAGGCCCAACCCCTGCCCCCAATATTGGCCTGGCTGGGTGGGCAGGAGGCCTACTGGACAGACTCTTGGGTACCTGTTTTCTAATGTCTGTCATTACCATTAGGAAAGTAAGACCTACTCATTAAAGAATCTGGAAGGCCGGGTGCAGTGGCTCACGCCTGTAATCCAGAACTTTGGGAAGCTGAGGCAGGTGGATCACCTGAGGTCAGGAGTTCGAGACCAGCCTGGCCAACATGGTGAAACCCCATCTCTACTAAAAATAAACAAATTAGCTGGGTGTGGTGGTAGGCGCCTGTAATCCCAGCTACTTGGGAGGCTAAGGCAGGAGAATCACTGGAACCCAGGAGGCGGAGTTTGTAGTGAGCCGAGATCATGCCATTGCACTCCAGCCTGGGTGACAGAACGAGACTCCAAACAAACAAACAAAAAGAATCTGGGAAACACTGGAGTCCTTAAAAGACAAAAGTTGGGCTGGGCGTGGTGGCTCACGCCTGTAATCCCAGCACTTTGGGAGGCCGAGGCAGGCGGATCACGAGGTCAAGAGATCGAGACCATCCTGACTAACACGGTGAAACCCCGTCTCTACTAAAAATACAAAAATTAGCCGGGCGTGGTGGCGGGCGCCTATAGTCCCAGCTACTCAGGAGGCTGAGGCAGGAGAATGGTGTGAACCCAGGAGGCGGAGCTTGCAGTGAGCCTAGATCGTGCCACTGCACTCCAGCCTAGGGGACAGAGCGAGACTCTGTCTCAAACTAAACAAACAAACAAAAGACAAAAGTTGAGCTGGGTATGGTGGCTCACACCTGTAATCCCAGCACTGTGGGAGGCCCAGCTGGGTAGATCACGAAGTCAGGAGCTGGAGACCAGCCTGGCCAACATGGTGAAACACTGTCTCTACTAAAAATACAAAAATTAGCCGGCATGGTTGCAAGCACCTGTAACCCCAACCATTAGGGAGGCTGAGGCAGGAGAATTGCTTGAACCTGGGAAGCGGAGGTTGCAGTGAGCCGAGATCGCGCCACGGCATTCCACCCTGTGCGACAGAGCAAGACTCCATCTCAGGAAAAAAAAAAAAAGACAAAAGTTAGTTGGGCACGTTGGCTCATACCTCTAATCCCAGCACTTTGGGAGGCTGTGGCAGGAGGATTGCTTGAGCTCAGGAGTTGAAGACAAACCTAGGCAACATAGTGAGACCCCATCTCTACAAAACATACAAAAATAACCCGATTGTGGTCGTGAGCACCTGTTGCCCCAGCTATTCAGGAGGCCAAGGCAGGAGGATCACTTGAGCCTAGGAGTTCAAGACCTGCCTGGGAACCATAGGGAGACCCCTTCTCTAGAAAAAATAAAAATTAGCCATGTGTGATGGTACGTGCCTGTAGTCCCAGCTATTCAGGAGGCTGAGGTGGGAGGATTGCTTGAGCCCAGGAGTTCGAGGCTGCAGTGAGCTATGTGCACCCTACCGCCACTCTAGTCTGAACGACAGAGTAAGACTCAGTCTTAACAACAACAAAGACAAAAGTCACCCTTAGAGCCCTACCGAGACCCAGTACAGTAATGGGAGGAGGCCGTGGCACAGAAAGGTTCAGGGTTTAGGGGGGTCAGCCTCCTGGGCTGAGATCTGGTTCCAGCCATTGAGACCTGCCAATGTGTAAGTTCAGGAACGTTTCCTGACCCCCCTACCTGTTTTCTCATCTGTGAAATGAGTGTATCAATAGTATACACCCCTTTGGTTTGTTGTGAGGATTAAATGAAAAAAACTGCAAAAGCTTTGTTTTAGTACTATGCCTAACACCTCCAAAATATGCACTAAATGACTTACATTGCTTTAAAAAAGAAAAAGGCCTGAGCCAGGTCATGGAAGATTTGGGGAGCTGAGGAGTTAAGATTCAGCTCAGTGGGGATGGGAACAGCTTTGGTTTTTTGTTTGTTTGTCTTGTGTGTGTTGTTTTTGAGACGGTCTCACTCTTTTGTCCAGGCTGGAGTGCAATGGCGTAATCATAGCTCACTGCAACCTCAACCTCCCAGGCTCAAGCAACCCCACCACCTGTGCCTCCCAAGTAGCTGGCACTGTAGGTGCATGCCACTGGGCCTGGCCAATTTTTGAAAATTTTTTGTAGAGAAGGGGTCTCGCTTTGTTGCCTAGGCTGGTCTCGAACTCCTGGGCTCAAGCGATCCTCCCACCTCCACCTCCCCAAGTGCTGGGATGACAGGTGTGAGCCACCATGTCCGGTCAAGCTTTGGTTTTTGAGCAAGAAAGTGATGCAGGGAGGTCTCTGATTTGGAAGAGATTGAGATATTTTCATCTCATGATCTGAAAATAATAGTCTTTTTATTTATTCATTTTTGAGACAGGGTCTCACTCTGTCACCCAGGCTGGAGTACAATGGTGTGATCTCAGCTCACTGTAACCTCCACCTCCTGGGTTCAAGCAGTTCTCCTGTCTCAGCCTCCTAAGTAGCGGGGATTACACGCATCCACCACCAGGCCCGGCTAATTTTTGTATTTTTGGTAGAGATGGGGTTTTACCGTGGTGGCCAGGCTGGTCTCAAACTCCTGGCCTCAAGTGATTTGCCTGCCTCAGCCTCCCCAAGTACAGGGATTATGGGAATTAGCCACAGCCTCTGGCTAAGAACAATCTTTAAACTGATCTAGAATGTCAGGCTGCTCAGGAGAGTAGCGGTTTATCAACTTTCGGCTTTTCTAACTTCTACTAAGTTTTCAAATGACCTTGTACTGAGGACCTGGGTCAGCGACCGAGACAGTAGTGGTTCTGGGTGTAGCAAGTCGGGAGACCCCAGCCCATCCGGCCTTTCCCCCCAGCCTGCCACCTCCCAGGGCACTGGAGGACACCGGCCACAACAGGCTTCTCTGCTTCCAGATGACTCCTGAGGACTATGAAAAGCTTGGCTTTCCCGGGGCCCGGGACCTGGCCAACATGTTCCGTTTCTATGCCCTGAGACCCGACCATGACATCGAGCTGACACTGAGACTCAACCCCAAGGCCCTGACGCTGGACCAGTGGCTGGAACAGCACAAAGCGGACTTTGCCCTGCTGTGACCTGCCCATCTTGCAGCCCCTTTTGGGGGTTGGGGACACCAGAGGGGCAGAGGCACCGACATCTGAATAAAGCCATTGTTCTCCCAGATGGCTTCCAGGATTTGGCTTGGGGTGATAGCTGGGTACCAACACAGCAGTAAGAGGGGGTCCAGGGCTGAAGGGATCACTTGGTGACTGGGACGAGTGACCTACACGTGTGTTTACTCAAACAGGTGTGAAGTGGCCCGTTCTGACCTCAGCTAGCAGAGCAGCTCTGACCAGCAGCCTCTGTTCCCATCACATTTGAAATTCATTTACAGGCGGGGACATAGCACAGGACACAGAGGAGCCCCAGGAGCCAAGCTTCCGACACACCCCTTTTCATCTCCAGAGTCAGTAAGGCCATCTGCACATGTGAGCTGGGGACAGGCTCTGCGGGGGGGCGGGGGAGGAAGGGGCTTCTCCCTTTCCTCCTCATCCTTGTCCTGGGAGGAGCCAGCCTTGGGGTGCTGTCCAGGACACAGGCGACCTTCAAACAGGTTGGAAAAAGGAAAATTGGATGTGGCAGAGCTGTGGCCCACAATGCACAGTGATTGGACACTGCTGGGAAAAGGTGATGCTGCCTGCAGCAAAGGCTGGGAAGCAAAACTGAAGGAGAAACAACCCACCTTGCTTGCTGGGGTGGGTCACAGAGAAGAGGGACAGAGGCCGAGAGACCAGTCGTTTGCCTGAGAGTTTGTGGTCCATGGCAGTTCTGTGATTTTTTTTTTTTTTTTTTTTTTTTTGAGACGGAGTCTCACTCTGTCACAGGCTGGAGCACAGTGGTGCGATCTCAGCTCACTGCAACCTCCGCCTCCTAGGTTCAAGTGATTCTCCTGCCTCAGCCTCCCAAGTAGCTGGGATTACAGGCACCCGCCACCACGCCCAGCTAATTTTTGTATTTTTAGTAGACACGGGGTTTCACCGTATTGTCCAGGATGGTCTCGATCTCTTGACCTCGTGATCTGCCCGCCTCGGCCTGCCAAAGTGCTGGGATTACAGGCATGAGCCACTGCGCCCAGACAATTATTATTTTTTTTTTTAAGAGACAAGGTCTCGCTCTGTTGCCCAGGCTGGAGTGCAGTGGCGCAGTCATAGGTCGCTGCAGCCTTCACCTCCGAGGCTTAAGTGGTCCTTCCACCTCAACCTCCTGAGTAGCTGGGATTACAGTACGGGTATCAACCACCAAGCCCAGCAGTTCTGTGAATTTCAACACGTTTGGATTTGTGTGACTACCATCATGATTTTTATTTATTTTTATTTTTTATTTATTTATTTATTTATTTTTTTGGAGACGGAGTCTTGCTGTGTCGCCCAGGCTGGAGTGCAGTGGCCGGATCTCAGCTCATTGCAAGCTCCGCTTCCCGGGTTTTTACACCATTCTCCTGCCTCAGCCTCCCGAGTAGCTGGGACTACAGGCGCCCACCACCTCGCCCGGTTAGTTTTTTGTATTTTTTAGTAGAGACGGGGTTTCACCGTGTTAGCCAGGATGGTCTCGAACTCCTGACGTCGTGATCCGCCCGTCTCGGCCTCCCAAAGTGCTGGGATTACAGGCTTGAGCCACCGCGCCCGGCCGATTTTTATTTTTTTACTTCCCCACCCTGGCTCTGGTACTCCAGGCACAAAAGTTCATTCTATCCACTGACTGAAGCGTTTCTTTGACAATTTACCAGTATGCTGGGCCCTAAATACAATGTAGCAAAAAAAGGGTATGCTCCCTGCCTTGAGGAGCTTCTATTTAGTGGGAGAGCCTGATAGAAACGAACAATAAATAGTTATGAATCCATGCCTGTAATCCTGGCACTTTGGGAGGCCGAGGTGGAGGAACGTTTTAGTTCAGGAGTTTGAGACGAGCCTGGGTAACATAGCAAGACCCCATCTCTACTAAAAAAAAGAAATACAGGCCGGGCGCAGTGGCTCACACCTGTAATCCCAGCACTTTGGGAGGCGGAGTCAGTTGGATCACGAGGCCAGGAGATCAAGACCATCCCGGCTAACACGGTGAAACCCCGTCTCAGGCATGGTGGCGGGCGCCTGTAGTCCCAGCTACTCGGGATGCTGAGGCAGGAGAATTGCGTGAACTCAGGAGGCGGAGGTTGCAGTGAGCCCAGATGGCCTGGGCGACAGAGCAAGACTCCGTTTCAAAAAAAAAAAAAAGGAAATACAAACAAAACTAGGGCCAGGCGTGGTGGCTCATGCCTGTAATCCCAGCACTTTGGGAGGCCAAGGCAGGTGGATCACTTGAGGTCAGGAGTTCGAAACCAGCTTGGTCAACGTGGAGAAACCCTGTCTCTACCAAAAAATACAAAAATTAGCTGGGCGTGGTGGCATGTGCCAGTAGTCTCAGCTACTCGGGAGGCTGAGGCAGGAGAATCAGTTGAACCCAGGAGGTGGAGGTTGTGGTGAGCTGAGACTACCACTGCACTCTATCCAGCCTGGGCGACAGAGGCAGACTCTGTCTCAAAAACAAAAAGCATAGAAGAAATGGTGGCAGGCATGGTGGCATGTGCCTGTACTCTTAGCTACTCAGGAAGCTGTGGTGGGAGGATCACTTGAGCCCAGGAGGTCAAGGCTGTGGTGAGCTGTGATTGCACCACCGCACGCCAGCCAGGGCAACAGAGTGAAAACCTGTCTCAAAAAAATAAAACCCAAAAAACAAATTGACATAAGGGCTGCAAAAAACAAAACAGCAAGGATAAATAACAAATGGGGACAGGAGCAGCATTGGGGAAGGTGACCAGTAAGCTAAAGTCTGTGGATCATGCCCTTGGCCACATGACTGTGGACCCAGTTCACCTTTTACATTCCCACCTGGCCCATTTGTGACCCTTCAAGGGTCATGACAAATCAGCAGAACTTCTGGTTAAAAGACGTGCACAGTACTTATCAATAAGCAAGAGTGGGAAACAAGCCTCTTGCAGGAGCTGTGCAGCTGCCGTCCTCCACATCAGAGCCGGCTCTGCAGTGCTACGAACACAGAGGGGCAGGGGCAGCTGGAGGCCTGTGGGCCTGGAGAGGATTCCTGCAGACAGAGAGGGGTTTGGTTGACAGGAAAGGAAACAAAGGCCAGTCCACCAGAACCCAAAGGACTATGAGTGAGGAGGAGGCTCAGGTTGGAAACAACCCAAGCCCAGGCCTGAGGTGGGGACAGGGCTGAGGACCAATCCCTGAGAGCTGGCCTTGTCCACCCTCCTAATGTTTTGTTTTGTTTTGTTTTGTTTTTGAGATGGAGTCTCGCTCTGCCACCCAGGCTGGAATCCTGTGGCGTGATCTCGGCTCACTGCAACCTCTGCCTTCCAGGTTCAAGGGGATCTCTTGCTTCAGCCTCCCGAGTAGCTGGGATTACAGGCACACACCACTACACCTGGTTAACTTTTGTATTTTTAGTAGAGACGGGGTTTCACCATGTTGGCCAGGCTGGTCTCGAACTCGTGACCTCATGATTCGCCCATCTTGGCCTCCCAAAGTGCTGGGATTACAGGCGTGAGCCACCATGCCTGGCCCACCCTCCTAATTTTTAAGCAAGTGCCAAACATGCACCTCCCACAGGCTCACGGGCCTAGAGATACTTTATTATCTTCAGACAGGGTCTGGCTGTGTCACCTCGGCTGGAGTGCAGTTGCATGATCACAGGTCACTGCAGCCTTGAACTCCCCAGCTCAAGGAATCCTGCCACCTGAAGCTTTCCGAGGAGCTGAGACTACAGGTGCAAGCCTAAGTTTTTAAAATTTTTTGTAGAGATGGGATCTCACTATCTTGCTGCTGAGCTCATGCAATCCTCCCTCCTTGGCCTCCTAAAGTGTTGGGATTACAGGCATGAGCCACCATGCCTGGCCCTTTTCTTGAATTTTTAAATACATGCCCCTACTCCGAAGCTATGAAGTCTGGTAACACATACATCAGGAGCACAAGTGGAAATAAACCAAACCCAGGCCTGGAAAGGAATTTTACAGCTGTTGCACGGCCACCTTTTTTTTTTTTTTTTTTTTTTGAGATGTAGTCTCGTGCTGTTGCCTAGGCTAGAGTGCAATGGCATGATCTCCACTCATTGCAACCTCCACCTCCTGAGTTCAAGCAATTCTCCTGTCTCAGCCTCCTGAGTAGCTGGGATTACAGGCGTGCACCACCACACCTGGCTAATTTTTTTGTATTTTTGTAGAGAAGGGGTTTCACCATGTTGGCCAGACTGGTCTTGAACTCCTGACCTCAAATGATCCACCCGCCTCGGCCTCCCAAAGTGCTGGGATTATAGGCGTGAGCCACCGGACCCAGCCATGTACAGCCACCTTCTAATCCCTTGAGGGAAGGATGCTTCAACACAACAACGGTTTCTGTTTAGCAAGAGAATCTGCCTTTCTCTTCCAAAGTCTTTCTCTAGACTTCTGCTTTGAAGCAATAGGACATGAATGAGACTCAGGGCGACTGGACCAGGAATAAGCCCAAGCTTTCACAAGAGACACAGTCTAGCTCCCCACTGCTGTGTCCCCAGGAGTTAGAATAGTGCCTGGTCCATACTGAGTGTCCACAGTAGTCAGGCAATCAATATTTCATTGATGAAAATACTGGGAAGTATCTGAGATGAGCAGAATGTCACTGCTGAGCCTCTGCTATCCGTCAGCTATTTCTCCACCTGACCCAGCGAATGGACTCACATCTCACCCTGCTCAGCCCGGAGCACCAGGGTGGACTGAACTGTGTATCAGGGCCCCTTCAGCCATGTCAGGCATAGAGCTCGGCTGGGAACCCAGAGTAGCCAAACTATAATATATAAAAATTTTGGCCAGGCATGGTGGCTCACAGCTGTAATCTCAGCACTTTGGGAGGCCAAGGCAGGTGGATCACCTGAGGTCAGGAGTTCAAGACCAGCCTGGCCAACACTGTGAAATCCCCATCTGTACTAAAAATACAAAAATTAGCCAGGCGTGGTGGCGTGCACCTGTAGTCCCAGCTACTCAGAAGACTGAGACAGGAGAGTCACTTGAACCCAGGAAGCAGAGGTTGCACCGAGCAGAGATGATACCACTTCACTCCGGTATGGGCGACAGAGTGAGACTCTTATGTCAAAAAAATAAAATAAAATTGAAGGTAAAAGATGCAAAGACTCTGAAAAGAATGTAGAGAAACAATCCAGTGAGGGTGACTGAAATGCAGGGACCCAGGGACACTGCCCAGCTCTCACAGCATGGGCTCCCAAGGAAAAAGTCACATCCAGATTCTAGAACATTCACTCACATGGGACTGTTGTGTCATGGCCAGCACCCTGCTCTGGAATCTGACTGAGGGTCAGCACTGTCGGCACCCCAGACCTGTCTGCCTCTATGTACTCTGGGTGGGCATGAGCACAGGATGAGGCCAGCCAAGTCTCCAGTAACTCCCATAAGCTACCTGCAGAGGCTGTCTGAATTCTTTCAAAGAAGAAATGACCACAATTTAGGTTTTAAATATCTTTTTGCAATAGATAATCTTATTTACATTAATACAGAATCATTTTACATTCCTAAATCAGACACTAATAGATGCTTTATTTTAGTGAATTATAAAGGAAAACAAAAAGGAAACTATTGAGAAATGTTTCTTCATTAACCTGTCTGACAACAGCCCAAGGATCCTGAAACACATGGAAACTGCGACATGCTACCAGCAGAGGCTGGGGAACGGGGGTTCTGCTCTGGCTGAATAGTGGGGAGCCTTTAACTGCTTAGCCTGTGCTTTCCTTTTCTGAATCAACATTTACACAGGAAAAAACAATGATTAGCACTGAATAATTTAAATACACTTCAGAAAATAGATGTCAACAGTGTAAGTGGGAGAACCAAGCCCCTGGCTAGCAACAGTGGCAGGGCTTCAGTTCCCAAGGCAGCTGAAATCTGGCCAGCACAGTGCTGCAGAGGGCTGTGGCTCAACAGACGGGCCGGAGCCCTCCATGCCTGGCTTACAACAACAGGACTCAATGGTCAGCGACAGGCGGCCATCCTGGATGGGGTGGGAGCAAGGACTGTCTATCCTGACAGGGATCACCACCACCCACACGGTCAGGAGCAGAACCCCCATGGACTCTCTGGGCCTCTATGTGCCTCCCAGGCCCTGAGTGTGCAGCTGCTTGGTACCCCGGGAATAAAGACTAACTGAGCAGAGCAGCTGACACCTCAGCAGGGCCCCTCATCAGGGGAGGACGGAGCTGGTGGGGCCTGGGGGGCCCCAGGCTCCCATGAAGACAACCTGTGAGAAAGAACTCATTCTGGAACCTCCCGGAGGTTTGCTGAGAAGGAAATAAATCACTTTGTAACTTGGTGCCACTTAAGCCTTCATTTCTAAGCTGTAAGCGTGGCCTTTAATTAAGATCTCCACAACATTCAATTCCAAATTAGAGTTTTAGCCCTACAAGAGTCTAACCATCTCCCTCTGCCTGAGCCAGGGGCCGTCACCTACCCATGGACAGGAAACTGCCACCAGCCTTCGGGGCTGCATCCTACTGTCCAGGCTGTCCACTGTGACCTTTCTGTGGAGAGAGGTGTTGTCCCGTGATTTTGCTGTTGTCAGGGCCGTCCAGAGGCTCTGCGGGGGGGAGCTCAGTGCTGCTGTTCTGGAATCCTCCCGTCTCCCAGGTGCCCTGGCCCTGGGAGGGGCTGCTGCTTCCTGGCCTAGTTTCCAGTGGATCTTTTTCCTGAGCCAAAGAGACAGGCAGTTACCTTATACTCAACATCTCAAGGGAACACACCCCGCTGGGGAGCATCTGTTAATCCCTGGAAAGCAGCTGTGCGAAGAGAGGGGCGAGAACCCCAGCCGCTGAGATGAGCGTAGTCAACAAAAGTGAGTCCCAAGATGACACGGCGAGCAAGCGCCATCCTGGAGCAGCCCCCAGGCTTGCACAGCCCTGCACTGTCTATGCAGGCGGGCAGCTTCCAAGCAGGCAGGACGTGAGGAGATCTGAGTTCTAGGCCTGGCTCTGCCTGACTCGCCCTTTGTGACCATGGGCAAGCTGAACCACCACTGTAGGGGGCTGTACAACAGCCCCCCCATTGCCACCTCCCCAGGAAGAGGACACAGCCAGAGGCTGGCCGCGGCAGCCCAGCCAGTCCTACACTACAGGTTGACTGCCACGTCATCTCTTCCCTAGGCTGAGAGGCCGGCTCCTAGTGGAGCGAGGTTTACCACACCTTGGACTGGCACCTGTTCCCACTCCTGGGGGTGGGGGCACAATATTAGTTAAAGTGGGAGAAAACCAGGATTAGTTCACAGAGGAAAACAAAGGGAAAGAAACCTCCAGGGTTTTCCTACCTCAGCTGGGATATCAGGAGGTAAACATTTTCTTAAGTTTGGAAAGGAATCCCTCCTCGTCCTCCCCAGCCTCACGCCTAGCCTTGCTTCCTGCGGAGCTATCCATGGAGCTGCCACCTGGGCACAAACAGCAGAAAGAACTGGCGTCAGGGGCCCGCACCTCCAAGGTCATATCCTCGGCCCCACCTACCCCCGCCTGGCCACCCAGGGGCCCACATTCAAGGAGCGGCCAAGCGCCACCTCAAGAAGAGTGGGGGCCACTCCTAAGATGGCACAGGATGCCTCACCTGGCAAATGACTGAGGTAACAGAGCACTCAGAGCCTGAAGGTCTCCCAACTGCTCTTTCAATCATGGACCCACAGCAGGGAAACAAGAAATAGAGACGGAGACGGACCATGACAGCTGTCTCTATCTGAGCAACAGTGACAAAAACACAGTCAAGTGCCAGGCACCTCCCAGGCCAGGCCACACACTTCCTTACAGGCAAATGAAAAAAACAAAAAAGGGAGGCACAGAGAGGTTGCAGGGTTTACCCAAGGCCCACAGAGCCAACAAGCGAGAGGGAGGACTGAGTGCGAGCCCACGCAGTCTGACTCCAAAGCCGAGACTCTCAACCACCACGCTGTTGGCTATAAGAAGGTGAATAATGACACCAAGAAAAACCCTACTTCTAGACCAAATGACCAGATTCCATGCTGCTGCTGTGTACAAAGACCCTGCAGAACAGCCCATGTCGGAGTCACGGCCACACACAATCCTCTGTCATAGGCACTTCATCTCATCCCTCACATCAGCAGTCTATGTTGTCCCCATTTGGGGTGCAACAAGTTGAGCAAGTTGTCCCCCATTTGGGGCACCTAACCTAAGTGCTCTCAACCTGGGGGAGGTGTGCTGCTATTTCTTTAGGGCCCAGGCTGACACCACCTAGAGGTACTTTCTCGCACAAACGTGTTACAGATTTGCCAACCATAAGACAAGGAGTGTACACTTTTGTTATGAGTGAGAATATAAACCTGAACTTGGCATATTAATTGTCAATCGCATTTTTAATGTGCCCAGAGACCTAGGCCATGCACAGTGCATAACGGAGTAAAGACCTCAGTCTAAGTAAGACAGTGCCTTCGCTAGTGGAAGGTCCAAAGCTTGGTTCCACAGGTCCCCGGGAAGGGGTGAGGCAGGCTACATAAAACAGAGTGAGACCCAGTCTCAAAAAAGAAAAGGCCGGGTGCAGTGGCTCACGCCTGTAATCCTAGCACTTTGGGAGGCCAAGGCGGGGAGACTGCCTGAGCTCAGGAGTTCGAGACTGGCCTCAGCAACATGGTGAAACCCCATCTCTACTAAAATACAAAAACATAGCCGGGGGCGGCGTGCGCCTGTAGTCCCAGCTACTCCAGAGGCTGAGGCAGAATTGCTGGAACCCGAGAGGCGGGGTGTGTTGCAGTGAGCCCAGACCGCGCCACCACACTCTGGCCTGGGTGACAGAGTGAGACTCCGTCTCCAAAAAAAGAAAAAGAATGATAAGGAGCCATACTGTGTCTCTCACTCAAAAAGTCACATGGTAATTGCAAGCCCCCCCCCCTCCGTTCCCTCTCTTTGTGCCAGAAGATGGACCTGTTTATCCCTGCTAGTGCTGAGTCTCTAAGCACACCATGGTCTTTCTGGGAGACCAGGGTCAGCTATTAAGGTTTTCAGCAGCTACATTAAGGAACAAAAATAAATAAGATACTAAGTACATCAAAAACTACTCTGGTCAGGCACAGTGGCTCATGTCTGTAATTCCAACACTCTGGGAGGCCAAGATGGGAGGATCACTTCAGTCCAGGAGTTTGAGGCTGCCACGAACTATGACTGCACCACTGCACTCCAGGCTGGGCCATGGAGCAAGACTCTTTGTCTCAACCAAATAAATCCCACTGTTGCTTAAGTTCTCAGGACGTGGGAATTATATGTCCTGTAATACTGTCATATGTGGACGCAAAACTAACTTCCTTCACAGTATGAGAGACTTAACCACTCACAGGCAGCAAACTGACATGTGACAGTGTATGCTCAGGGACAGAGTCTCACCCTGGCACCCAGGCTGGAGTACAGTGTTGCCGTCGTGACTCACCGCAGCCTTGAGTACTGGGGCTCAAGTGATCTCATCTCAGCTTCCCGAGCAGCTGGTGATGGAGGTTCATGCTACTGCACCTGGCTACTTTTAAAACTTTTTGTAGAGACAGAGTCTCACTATATTGCCCAGGCTGGTCTCGAACTCCTGGGTTCAAGTGATCTTCCTGCATTAGCCTCCCAAAGTGCTGGGATTATAGGTGTGAGCCACTGCACCCGACCTCACCAAGATTTTTAAAAGGAAGAGCTGACAGTGTCTTGCACACGGGAGAAGAAATCCTGGCTGAGTGAGGGAACAGCTGTGTGAGGCTGAGTGATCAGGACAAGGAACCATGAAAGTGACAAAGGATCTCAGTGGATGGCGGAATCAACTCTCAACTTACAGTATCAGAGAGGGAGTCAAAACATCAACTGGTGACCACTAATTACCCACCCTCCAATAGAGTAAGCAACACCCACGACCCCACCCAGGGCCCGGCCCTAGCACACCTCAAGCTGCCCTGATGGGCGGGAGGAGGGAAAGACAACTGTCTATGGAGCCAATCTCGCGTGTTATGCGATTGTAGGGTTTGAGGAAGGAGAAGCCACAGGTGCAATGATTAGAGTTCCAGGGAATAGCTACACTATGACTACTTCTATTTTAGTTCAAGAGATACAACAAGAATAAAAGATGATAGCATATGTACCAAACCATTAAAATAAGTGACATTCGGAACCTAGTTGGGCTACAGAGTTTTATGGCAGCTGCTTTTTTTTTTTTTGAGACAGAGTCTCGCTATGTTGCCCAGGCTGGAGTGCAGCGGCACAATCTCAGCTCACTGCAACCTCTGCCTCCCATATTCAAGCAATTCTCCTGCCTCAGCCTCCTGAGTAGCTGGGATTACAGATGCTCACCACCATACCTGGCTAATTTTTGTATTTTTCTATTTTAGTAAAGACAGGGTTTCACCATGTTGGTCAGGCTGGTCTCAAACTCCTGACCTCATGATCCACCCTCCTCGGCCTCCCAAAGTGCTGGGACTGTAAGTGTGAGCCACTGCGCCTGGCCTTTTTTGTGTGTGTGACAGAGTCTCACTCTGTCACCCAAGCTGGAGTGCAGTGGCGCGGTCCTGCTCACTGCATCCTCCATCTCCTGGGTTCAAGCGATTCTCCTGCCTCAGCCTCCCGAGTAGCTGGGATTACAGGCATGCACCACCATACCCAGCTAATGTTTGCATTTTTTTTTTTTTTTTTTTTTGAGACGGAGTCTCGCTCTGTCACCCCGGCTGGAGTGCAGTGGCCGGATCTCAGCTCACTGCAAGCTCCGCCTCCCGGGTTCCCGCCATTCTCCTGCCTCAGCCTCCCGAGTAGCTGGGACTACAGGCGCCCGCCACCTCGCCCGGCTAGTTTTTTGTATTTTTTTAGTAGAGACGGGGTTTCACCGTATTAGCCAGGATGGTCTCGATCTCCTGACCTCGTGATCCACCCGTCTCGGCCTCCCAAAGTGCTGGGATTACAGGCTTGAGCCACCGCGCCCGGCGTGTTTGCATTTTTAGTAGGGACGGGGTATCGCCATGTTGTCCAGGCTGGTCTCAAACTCCTGACCTCAACTGATCCACCTGCCTCGGCCTCCCAATGTGCTGGGATTACATGCGAGAGCCACTGCGCCCAGCCAGCAGCTGCTTTTTAAGAGAGGACTTCCAGTACCCTAGGAGCAACAAGAGCTCAGTGAAATTCCAGGGACTTCCATCCCAGCCCCTGCCCCGGCCCTGGAACTCCAAATCCTCCACTTTTTTGGAAAATCTGCCCCCAGCTCCAAACACCTGCTACGAATTACCATGCACTAATTTAAGGCCACGCAAGTTCTGAGAACTCCACCCAGGATCCAAACAAAACCAAAATGATGCAATGAGGAAATACGTTGAGCCTGAACCAAGGACCCCCTGGGCACAGCCTGCCCTGCCATGAGCAGGAATCCCAGGAAACAGAGGCCCCACCTCCCACAAGAAGAGGGGCTGTAGCTGGGGTGCCACTGCCACAGTGCCCACAGCAGGTGTTCTGGTGACAGATCGCTGACACTCAGCCACTCACTAGCACAATGTCTGAGGTCAGGGTAAATGGTGCATCTGTTCATGGCTAGATGAATTCGGAGTGAGTCCTGCTCTAAAACAGCGAACTGAGTCCTCTGACTGTGGCTCCACTACTGTGGCTGCTATTGTTTGTAAGACACTCTGAAATCCTAGCGGAGTGTCCCTGGTGGGAAGTGCACAAATCCTTCCAATCCATGCTCTCCTTACGCTTTTGCCAGGAGGTCTCAGGGAAGGATTTGTCCGAGGTCACAGGGCAAGTGGCAGAACCAAGGATAGAACTCAGAACACTGGGTCTGAGACACGCACAGCTGCCTGCAGGAAGTGCCCTGGTGCTCTCACCTCAGCACACGAACACGCACAGAGAGAGGAGGCGAAGCTTGGACTGGGGGCTGCGGCTCCCTGCCCAGTGTTCCCGCCCACAGCCCCCCTCTTTCAACTGCACATTTTAAAGGCTTCATGAAGAACCCCAAGTGGAAACCCCAACATGCTGCCCTGAATTGTCCACACTCCAGGGGGCTCTGAGGTCCCCACGTGTCGCCGCGTAGTCTTCAGACCCCTTACCAGAGGTGGTGAGTGTGACGCCATTCACTGTCCCCTCCACATCTGTCTCATCCTCGGCGTAGCTCAGGATCAGGTTCTGCTGCCGGCTCGTTAGCCTCCTGTGGATCAAGCAGAGTTAGCAGCAAAGGCTTCCGCCAGGAAGCTTTGGAAAGAACTCACAGGCAGCCAGTGCTCTCGAAGCGCATAGGAGGAGAGGGACCCAACCCTGGCAGGGGCAGAAACCCTGAGGCAGTGCAGTGGTAAGAACCTAAGGACCACGCCCTCAAATCTTCTGTACAGAAAAGCTAATAAAACACCCTAAGTCGTTTAAACAAGTGTCGCTGTGGCTATGCTAAATACAGTTTACAGGAGGGGAAACAGATTTTACAAGTGTGTGTGTGAAGCAGGTAAGAAATTATCTAATTACGCCACGCATGGTGGCTCATGCCTGTAATCCCAGCACTTTGGGAGGCCAAGGCGGGCAGATCACAAGGTCAGGAAATAGAGACCATCCTGGTCAACAAGGTGAAACCCCGTCTCTACTACAAAAATTAGCTGGGCGTGGCAGTGCGTCCCTGTATTCCCAGCTACTTGGGAGGCTGAGGCAGAATTGCTTGAACTTGGGAGGTGGAGGCTGCAGTGAGCCGTAATTGCACCACTGAACTCCACCTGGAGACAGAGCTGGACTCTGTCTCAAAAAAAAAAAAGAAAAAGAAAAAAAGAAAAGAAATTATCTAATTAACAAAAAGCACGAGTGCTCCCGAGGGGAGTCAGGCATGTCCTGCCCTAGGTACTCACAGCACTCCGCCCAGGCTGCCTCTCCAGCTCCTAACAGTGCCAGTAACATCAATGAGAAAATCAACGGGCCAGGCATGCTGGCTCATACCTGTAATCCCAGCACTTTGGGAGGACAAGGTGGGCAGATCACCTGAGATCAGGAGTTCGAGACCAGCCTGGCCAGTGAAACTCCATCTCTACTAAAAATATAAAAATTATCTGGGCGTGGTGGTAGGCACCTGTAGTCCCAGCAACTCGGGAGGCTGAGGCATGAGAATCACTTGAACCAGGGAGGAGGAGGTTGCAATGAGCTGAGATGGCACACCACACTCCAGCCTGGGCAACAGAGCGAGAGACTCCTCAAAAAAAGGTCGGGCACGGTGGCTCATACCTGTAATCCCAGCACTTTGGGAGGCCGAGGCAGGTGGATCAAGAGGTCAGGAGTTCAAGACCGGCCTGAACAACATAGAGAAACCCCGTCTCTACTAAAAATACAAACATTAGCCAGGCGTGGTGGCAGGCACCTACAGTCCCAGAGGCTGAGGCAGGAGAATGGCGTGAACCTGGGAGTCGGAGCTTGCAGTGAGCCAAGATCGCGCCACTGCACTCCAGCCTGGGCTACAGAGTGAGACTCCGTCTCAAAAAAAAAAAAAAAAAAAGAAAAAAAAAAGAAGAAACTCAACAATAGCAGCAGCAGCGAAGCAATTCCTATGTGTTGTTCATTTAATTCTCCCAGCAACTCCAAGAAGTCGACCATACCGGCCGGGCGCGGTGGCTCACGCCTGTAATCCCAACACTCTGGGAGGCTGAGGTGGGCGGATCACTAGGTCAGGAGATTGAAGCCATCCTGGCTAACACGGTGAAACCCCGTCTCTACTAAAAATACAAAAAATTAGCAGGGTGTGGTGGCGGGCACCTGTAATCCCAGCTACTCGGGAGGCTGAGGCAGGAGAATTGCTTGAACCCAGGAAGCGGAGGTTGCAGTGAGCTGAGATGGCGCCACTGCACTCCAGCCTGAGGGACACAGCGAGACTCCATCTCAAAAAAAAAAAAAAAAAAAAGAAGTGTACCATTCTATTACACCCACTTTACAGACAGAGAACTCGGGCAGGAACCACCTGACCTATAGGGAGCAGTCCCCTGCCCAAGCCACAGAGCTCCCGGAGCAATGCCACCGCAGGAGCAGGCTGGCTTAGACACGGCCTAGGGGGCACTTACTTTGGAACTCGTATCTTGATGTGGATGTAGTGGTCTCCGTAGCCGTAGCTGTTAATCCGGGGGATGCCTTTCCCACCCATCCGAATCTTCTGGTCTGTCTGAGTCCCAGGGGGGATCTATAAAGAAAGAAAATCTGGCCGGGCGCGGTGGCTCAAGCCTGTAATCCCAGCACTTTGGGAGGCCGAGATGGGCGGATCACGAGGTCAGGAGATCGAGACCATCCTGGCTAACACGGTGAAACCCCGTCTCTACTAAGAAATACAAAAAAATAGCCGGGCGAGGTGGCGGGCGCCTGTAGTCCCAGCTACTCGGGAGGCTGAGGCAGGAGAATGGCGTGAACCCGGGAGGCGGAGCTTGCAGTGAGCTGAGATCCGGCCACTGCACTCCAGCCTGGGCGACAGAGCGAGACTCCGTCTCAAAAAAAAAAAAAAAAAAAAAAAAAAAAAAAAAAAAAAGAAAGAAAATCTGTGGTTTCCCCTGGTCCCCAGTTGCTCAAATAAAAAGTTTTCACTGCATGAAGACAATCTTGACAGGAATTCGTTGAAAAGAACCACCACTGGCTCACGCCTGTAATCCCATCACTTTGGGAAGTTGAGACGGGTTGATCACAAGGTCAGGAGTTTAAGACCTGCCTGGTCAACACGGTGAAACCCCGTCTCTACTAAAAATACAAAAATCAGCCGGGCATGGTAGCGTGCACCTATAATCTCAGCTACTCGGGAGGCTGAGGCAGGAGAATTGCTTGAACCCGGGAGGCGGAGGTTGCAGTGAGCCGAGACTGCCACTGTACTCCAGCTCTCAGTGACAGGGCAAGACTCTATCTTGGGGGGGAAAAAAAGGCCAGGCACAGTGGCTCACGCCTGTAATCCCAGCACTCTGGGGAGCCAAGGCGGGCGGATCACGAGGTCAGGAGATCGAGACCATCCTGGCCAACATGGTAAAACCCCATCTCCAATAAAACACAAAAAATTAGCTAGGCATGGTGGCACGTGCCTGTAGTCCCAGCTACTCAGGAGGCTGAGACGGGAATCGCTTGAACCTGGGAGGCAGAGACTGTCGTGAGCAAAGATCATGCCATTGCACTCCAGCCAGGTGACAGAGCAACATCCTGCTGTCTCAAAAAAAAAAAAAAAAAAAAAAAGAACGGCCACTGGGCTGGGCACAGTGGCTCACGCCTGTAATCCCAGCACTTTGGAAGGCTGAGGCGAGTGAATTGCCTGAGCTCAGGAGTTTAAGACCACCCTGGGAAACACGGTGAAACCCCATCTCTACTAAAATACAAAAAATTAGCTGGGTATGGTGGCATGCGCCTGAAATCCCAGCTACTTGGGAGGTTGAGGCAGGAGAATTGCTTGAACCCTGGAGGTGGGGGTTGCAGTGAGCCAAGATTGCGCCATTGCACTCCAGCCTGGACGACAGAGTGAGACTCCATCTCAAAAAAAAAAAAAATAAAAAAATAAAAAAATAAAAAAAAAGAACTGCCACTTGGGTTTCTGGCCAAGCCCGCCCACAAGCACATGGAAATAAGCTAAGTTCGGTCTGCCCAGAGCAGAGCCTGTGACTAGGATGAGGGGGCAGGAGTTTGGGCAAGTGATCCCAGGAAGCAGGAGTGAGGGAGCGAAGCAGGAAACGCCAATACAGGGTGTGTGGCTGAGGTTGCTCCCTGGCCCTCGGAACCACAGGACCCTGGAGAAGCCAAGGAACAGCCCCCAGACGGAGGAGAAAGCCTTGGCCCAAAACACCCACCTCCTTGGTGGTGGTTACCCCAAGGTTCCCCACAAAGAAGCTGGAGAAGGTTCTGAGGTGCATACAGAGAATGAAGTGGCCTGGAAGTGGGAGGAGCAGGAGGGGCAGATCAAGAGAGAGGTGGGGGATAGGTGAGGGCAGCACACAGGCAGCCATCACTGTGGCCAAAGAGATGTGCACAGCCCCCGAGACTTCTGCTCTTGCTGCCAGACACTGGACGGAAGCAAGGGCAGAGAACACACCCCAGGGTGAACGTCTCTGTGTCCTGGGTGCACCCAGTTCCCAGGCCCCGCTAACCAGTATGGGAGTGATGCCAGCCAGTAACTGCTTCCCAGGCGATTATAGAGTCAAGGCCTGTGGCTTGTGGTCCACACTCAAGGAGCAATCTAAAATTCCTCATGTCCTCCCCCATGAGTACCCCCCACATGCTGGTCACTCATGGGTTCCAGGCCACTGGTCAGTTATTTTCCATTTCAGAAAAAGAACAATGAAGTACAAGGGTGACAAAGGCATTCTCACACCCTCTTACCATCACATTGATCGTCTCGTACAGGCCCTGGGCTCTGGCTGTCCCCCCAAGAAGAGCTTGAGCTATAGAAATAAAGAGGTCGGAGTGGATGTCTGCGCCGTCCCTCCGGAACACAGGGCTTTTCTGCACCTAAGGTCAAACATGACAGATGCATGTGAAGATAAGTCCACTGCAGACTAAACACCAGCTGCGTGCCTGGCCAGGCCCAAGCTCAGACTTGACAAACTTCACACCCCTTCCATACATAAAGCACAGTGTTGAGGCAAAGAACTGTCGTTCCACCAAGGTGACACCATCGCAGGCCCAGGAACGACATATTCTACATATTTCAACACTGCAATGTTCTACACACTTGCACACCAAAACGGAAGCGCGCCAGGATTTCCTCAGTCTCAGATCAAGTCATTCAATCGTGAAGGGAAATAAAAACGTAAAACTGGCTTTTGAACTTCTTTTTTTTTTTTTTTTGAGACAGAGTCTCGCTCTGTCGCCCAGGCTGGGGTGCAATGGCCGGATCTCAGCTCACTGCAAGCTCCGCCTCCCGGGTTTAGGCCATTCTCCTGCCTCAGCCTCCTGAGAGAACTTTTTTTTTTAATCTTACTTTAGCCAGGCACGGTGGTTCACACCTGTAATCCCAGCACTTTGAGAGGCCAAGGTGGGTAGATCACCTGAGGTCAGGAGTTTGAGACCCAGCCTGGCCAACATGGTGAAACCCTGTATCTACTAAAAATACAAAAATTAGCCAGGTGTGGTGGCAGGTGTCTGTAATCCCAGCTACTCAAGAGGCTGAGGCAGGAGATCCGATTGAACCTGGGAGATGAAGGCTGCATTGAACAGAGATCACACCACTGCACTCTAGCCTGAGCAACAGAGCAAGACTCTATCTCAAAAACAACAACAACAACAACAACAACAAAAAACACCTTACTTTATTAGGAAGTATAGGCTGGCCGCGGTGGCTCACGCTTATAATCCCAACACTTTGGGAGGCCAAGGTGGGTGGATCACCTGAAGTCAGGAATTCGAGACCAGCCTGGCCAACATGGTGAAACCCCGTCTCTACTAAAAATACAAAAATTAGCTGGGTGTGGTGGTGCATGCCTGTAATCCCAGCTACTCAGGAGGCTGAGGCATGAGAATCGCTTGAACCTGGGAGGTGGAGGTTGCAGTGAACTGAGATCACGCCACTTGCACTCCAGCCTGGGCAACAGAGCAAGACTCTGTCTCCAAAAAAAGAGAAAAAAAAAGGGCAGAGTAAATAATATAACAAGCGTGTCATACCCACAACCCAGTGGAGGTAACAAAATATCACAGGCTGGGTGCCGTGGCTCACACTTGTAATCCCAGCACTTTGGGAGGCCAAGGTGGGTGGATCATTTGAACCCTGGGGTTTGAGACCAGCCTGGGCAACATGGTGAAACCCCATCTTTACTAAAAATACAAAAGTCAGCTGGGCCTAGTGGCGTGCACCTGTGGTCCCAGCTACTCAGGAGGCTGAGGTGGGAAGACCACCTGAGCCCAGGGAGTCTGAGGCTGCAGTGAGCCAAGATCACCCCACTGCATTCCATCCTAGGCAACAAAGCAAGACCCTACCTCAAAAAAATAAAGTAAAATAAACTAAAACATCATAAATACAGGTGAGTCTTGCCTTCCTCAGCCAACCACGACCCTGACTTGAGCATTTATCATTCCTTTGAGCTTCTATTTACTATGTATCTCCAAGTCCCTAAATAATACATAATGCCATCTCACATGCTTTAAAACTTCACGTAGATGGTCTCTGAGGCCCTACAGCCACTGGCAACCTACCTTCCATCCCTGCTGTCTGTACCTGCAACGCCTGGAGCACCCCTTGAGTGCAGCTCTCACTCTTTCCTTTCGACTGCCCTGCAGCAGCCTGTGACCACCACGGCTCACTAAGCCATTCTCTTGTTGGAGGAAGGTGGTGTCTTGCTACCATGGACAGGACTCTCATGCACCCCTTTGTACCTACTGCCTGCTAGGCTTGCGTGGGTTTTTCTCAAGTGTACACATAGGAGGGAAATTGCCAGTAGAAGGCATTTTCATTAATGTTTCCACAATCTCAGAAAACCAAGGTTTGCCCCTGTATACAGTATGTAAAATTATAACTTTCACACTCACTGCCTCATCAACAATCTTATCATAAAAACACAAGATGTTTTCTGTATTTTTATGTGACCTGTATTTCTAATTTGTTAACATCTTGAAGAAGTTGTCTTCTCTTCACACAAGGCACAGAACTTTGAAGGTAACTCTAGGTGGCCACTGTGCCCCTCAGAAACATGAATGGCGAGACATGTTTCTGTGAAGCTTTGACCGCATGGAGCAGCCTCAGCCACATCCACCCGAAGAGAGGAAGGGCCCAACAGAAGCTGTGCAGGACAGAGCACCTACCCTGAACGTGATGAAAATTTCCCTTTTTCCCACAGGCATCCTCACGGTCTGGCCATCCTCAACTCCTACAAGGGACGTTAGAAAGGGAGCAGTTAGGCAGGGCGCGGTGGCTCATGCCTGCAATCCCAGCACTCTGGGAGGCTGAGGCGGGTACATCGTGACGTCAAGAGATCAAGACCATCCTGGCCAACATGGTGAAACCCCGTTTCTACTGAAAATACAAAAACTAGCTGGACGTGTCGGTGTGCGCCTGTAGTCCCAACTACTCGGGAGGCTGAGGGAAGAGAATCGCTTGAACCCAGGAGGTGGAGGTTGCAGTGAGCCGAGATTACTCCACTGCACTCCAGCCTGGCAACAGAGCGAGACACCATGTTAAAAAAAAAGAAAAAAGAAAAAAAGAAAAAAAAAAGAAAGGGAGCAGTTATTGTGAGACCGCCCACAGCACTTTCCACCCAAGATCCACTTGTAACCCACAGCTTCCTCCCCACTCCTGTTTCTTATTAACGAGGAACAATGCCATTATGTAAGAGGCACATGGGTAACCTTCCAGAGATGCAACACAAGACATCTGATGACTCAGCACCTGCCTCAGGCCTGGTCTATGTAGCACCTCGGGGAGTTCATGGTCTCACTGGGGTGATAGGTGTTAACCAAACAATGGCACTAATGCACAACTACAAACACAGAAATGTTCTTCAAAGCAAATGCTCACAACTCTAGAGAAAGGGACATCTAAAGAACAGGGAGGAGGGCTTGAGGCTTGCTAGGGAAGGGATACTCAAGCTGGGATCTCCAAGATGAACAAAGTTAACCCAAAAAAGAAAGCAGAAAGTGAGTTTCAGGCAAGGCAACAGTAGACGTGGAGTGGGGGGTGGATCTGTGGGGCTGATGTAGATAGGGTGGCAGTGGGGACAATGATGGCTTCGGTGACTAAGACAGAGGAGAGAGGAGAGGAGCCTGGGGGTTGGAAGCTGCTCCTTCACCAGGAAGAAGCAGAGCAGGCACATCAGGTCTCTTCTCCCCAATGTGACGTGCAAAGTATAGATTCTAAGGATAACTGGCACAAATAGAAAGATTCAAGGAGACTCTAGTTCCTCCTCCAGCCTGGGGCTCCAGGGCCTCAACCACAACTTCTACCAAGAGCCCACTCACACAGAGTGCGGTGGCCTCAGTCCTTTCCGCCCTCTCCAAGCTCCTGGACATGGCGGGCCCAAACACCCACCTGCAGGCACAGGGATCATCACTCGCTTTTTCTGCTTGGCTTGTCCTACTCCCCTGCAGACCACACAGGGCGTTACGATGATGGAGCCGCGGCCACCACATCTCCTACACGTGGAACGCATCACAAAAGGGCCTGTGTTGATGGTTTCCTGATAAAAACAAGAAAAATGGTAACCTAACTACGCAGGTAAACCGATGGGTGGTTCTGGGACCACAATGTGCATAAGAAAAATGTCTCTTTAAGGCTTGTTTTTTATGTGCATGTGCACTCAAACACACTGCCTAGGAACCCAGGTGCAGGGCCTCAGAGTCTGCTCATCTGATTTTCTAGAACACACAAACTTCTGCACTCCAGATCATCAACTTGACCATACGACAATGAAAAATGCGATACCACCTCTTACAGAAGTACCTGAAGACTCCTGGGAGCTGAGCAGTACATTTAAAAAAGATTATTCCCCCTTGAATTACAAAAGCAATTGTTAGAAAAATAAGGAAGAAAGTGACAACGGGATGCAATCCCCCGCCCCACCCCCAGAGCTGCTGTGCTCTGGTTGCTGAGCCTGCGATGCCAGGGAAGGAGGAGCACAGGCTCGTCTCCTCAGGGTCACGGGGAAAGACAGGCAGGCTGAGTTCACCAACTCCCTCCACTCCTAGCATAAGTTCTCTGGGAGCAGTGCCACAACCAGCTCTTCTCACGGTCAGTGGCGCAAGCCGTGGGAGCTGGAGTCTTGGGCAGACCCTTACCATGCCGGAGCCACCGCAGTAGTGGCAATGCTGCACCTTGGTGCCAGGCTCGTTCCCCTTGCCATCGCAGCGCTCACAGGTGTCCATGATGTTCACGGTGAACTCCTTGTTGACCCCCTTTGCAGCCTGATTGAATGTCAACTCCATGATGTACTAAAGAAACCAAGGGACAGCCTGTCAACTTTTGTTTGCAACGACCAAAACTGATGCTTGGCTCTAAAGGGAAAGGAGGGCACTGGCCCACATTTTCAGTCACTCTTTCACCACTGTACTTACTTGCACTCTGCCAGGTAAGCATAGGTAGGACTCACTGAACCAATTCTGTCCTAGTCTTTGGGATTTTTAAGAGATAATGTGACTTAAATGAAAACATACTTTCAATAAACTGAAAATGTTCACAGATAAATACTCATACATGGCACTGAAAAAGAGCCTGAATGATCCACAATCATAACTTAGATCATAAATATATCCCCTCTCTCTTCCACTCTGACAGTGTTTTATACAGACATGAGAGAGGATCAGCAGTGCCCTCCCAGCAGACAGAGTTCTCCTGGAACACTGTACAGATGAGAGACAACACTCGCACCCTCAGCGTGGGCTCTGAAAGTCTTCAGTGCTGCCTGACTCTGCAGCTGTGAAGAATACCATCAGAATGGATGTACTCATTACTACCCATGCGATTTTTCAAATACTGAAATTATTTTCTACTAAAATGGCTGCCTCCAGATCACTCCATTTAAGCTGCCTTGCCTTTCTGAGAAACAGAAACTGGTAAAACAATTTGTTTGACCCATACTTAGTCTAAAATCTGATTAATTCTTCAAAGCAAGGAACTTACTTCCTGAGGCTGATCAAACACAGTCTGGAAATCTCCAAACGAAGAGGATGAGAACTCCCCGAAGATCTTCCTGAACAGCTCCTCGGGGTCCACAGTGGGGCCTCCCTTCCAGTAGCTATGCTGGGAGCCGCTGGCCCCAGAATCGAAGCCCGCAGAGCCGTAGGCATCGTACTGCTTCCTCTTCACCTCATCACTCAGAACCTACAGTGAAAGGCAGAGCCACTGGGCATCCTGGGTCTACCAAGGCCCAGAAATACAGACAAGAGTTCACAGCAAATAAGGCAGCCATAACATTTACTAAGTGGCCCTGTGTGCAAACACATCCTATGAGGTTGGGGTGGGCCTGCGACTTTAGCACCTAGAAAAGGGACGAGATGACCAAACTGAATGCTAAGTATAGGGCTTTGGAAGTGCTTCCAAAAGTCTCACAAACTCTCCCAGGGGTCGTGCGTGCTGGGGAAATGTTTGTGTTGATCGTCGCTCGACCTCACAGGCGCCCTGGACTCTTCACAGATTCACACTTCACCTCTCTCCTCAGGAGACATTACCTTGTAGAGAATTTATGCTTCCTACCCTTACCTGCATCGACAGGTCTTCTGGAAGCCAGAACAACCGGAGTAACAAGTAGAAGTAACACAACGACAACAGCAGTGGTGCAATCCTAGCTCACTGCAGCCTCAACCTCCCAGGTTGAAGCAATCCTCCCGCCTCAGCCTCCCGAGTAGCTGGGTCTACAGGCGCACACCACAATGCCTGGCAAATTTTTTAATTTTTGGAGAGACAGGGTCTTGCTATGTTGCCCAGGCTGCTTTAAACTCCTGGTCTCAAGCAATTCTCCCACTTCAACCTCCCAAAATGCTGGGATTATAGGCATGAGTCATCACTGGGCCTGGCTCACAAAACTGTTAATAAGGACTAACTACCTCAAAAAGGGGGATTAGGGAGGGGCAAAAAAAATGTAGTATTCACTTTGTATCTTTTTTTTTTTTTTTGAGAAAGAGTCTTGCTCTGTCACCAGGCTGGAGTGCAGTGGCGCGATCTCGGCTCATTGCAACCTCTGCCTCCCGGGTTCAAGTGATGCTCCTGCCTCAGCCTCCCGAGTAGCTGGGACTAAAGGCACGCGCCACCACGTCCAGCTAATTTTTTTGTATTTTTAGTAGAGACAGGGTTTCCCCATGTTTGCCAGGATAGTCTCGATCTCTTACCCTCGTGATTCGCCCGCCTCAGCCTCCCAAACTGCTGGGATTACAGGCGTGAGCCACCACGCCTGGCCCTCACTTTGTATCTTTTTTTATGTGTTGGTCTTACTTTTTTTTTCTTTAATTAAAAAGACACTGCCCTAGGCTGAGTATGGTGGCTCACACCTGTAATCCCAGGACTTTGGGAGGCCAAGGCAGGTGGACTGCTTGAGTTCATGAGTTCAAGACCAGCCTGGGCAACATGGTTAAACCCATCACATGAAAAATACAAAAACATTAGTCAAGAATGGTGGTGCACACCTACAGTTCCAGCTAGTTGGGAGACTGAGGTGGGAAAATTGCTTGAGCACGGAGGTTGAGGTTGAGGCTGCAGTGAGCCGTGACTGCACCACTGCACTCCAGCCTGGGCAACAAAGTGAGACCCTGTCTCAAAAAAAAAAAAAAAAAGGCACGGTCCTTAAGGCCAAACAGGATAGAGTATGCGTCCTCCAAAGGAAAAGACACTTCCACCTAGAATGGAGGGGGACTAAGAAAACAGGTGGAGGACAGCTTGGTGCCTAGGGTAATTTTTAGGGCACCCAGTTAAGATGCAAAGGAAGAAGGCTGGCAGAGGAAGAGACAGGTAGGAGTCCATGACTTCCTGGTGGCTTTTATCTCCTGGTTCCAGCCCTTCCCGAGGAATTGCTGCTCTTAAGTTCTGAGGCTCAGTCCTTTTAATAACATCCCCCTTAGAGACGGAAGTCAGCAAAATGGTGGATTAGGACTCTCCAAAACTCATCCCCCAGCAGAAACATCAAATCTACTATCCATGTGGAAAAATACATTCACAAGAATAACATCCCCCCTACCCCATTAAAAACTGAATCTGCTGGGTGCAGTGGGGAACCTGTAGTCCCAGCTGTTCAGGAAGTTGAGGTTGAGGCAAGAAGACTGCTTGAGCCCGAGTTTGAGGCTGCAGGGAGCCGTGATCTCACCACTACACTCCAGCCTAAGCAACAGAGTGAGACCTCAACTCTTTTATTGATGTATTTTTTTTGATTGGGAGTCTCGCTCTGTTGCCCAAGCTGGAGTGCAATGGTGTAATCTTCGGCTCACCAATGCCTCCTGGGTTCAAGCAATTCTCCAGCCTCAGTCTCCCGAATAGCTGGGATTACAGGCGCCCACCACCACACCTGGCTAATATTTGTATTTTTAGTACAGACGGGGTTTCACCATATTGGCCAAGCTGGTCTTGGCCAGGCTGGTCTCGAACTCCTGACCTTATGATCCGCCTGCCTTGGCCTCCCAAAGTGCTGGGATTATAGGGATTATAGACGTGAGCCACCGAGCCTGGCTGAGACTTCAACTCTTAAAAATAAATAAATAGGCCGGGAGCGGTGGCTCACGCCTGTAATCCCAGCACTTTGGGAGGCTGAGGCGGGCGGATCACAAGGTCAGGAGATCATGACCATCCTGGCTATCACAGTGAAACCCCGTCTCTACTAAAAATACAAAAAAAGTTAGCCGGGCGTGGTGGTGGGCGCCTGTAGTCCCAGCTACTCAGGAGGCTGAGGCAGGAGAATGGCATGAACCCGAAGGCGGAGCTTGCAGTGAGCGGAGATCGCGCCACTGCACTCCAGCCTGGGCGACAGAGCGAGACTCCATCTCAAAAATAAATAAATAAATAAATAAAAATAAATAAATAAATTTAATCTTAACTTCCATAGAAGTAGATTCCAAGACTCTTCAGTTATGTTATCAATTAGTTTGAGTTACTTAATAAAAACATACTATTTTAAAATTACCCTAGTAAATAAACCTTTCATTAGATCTAGTTGACAGACATTTAATCAAAAAAGATTTACTGAATTGAGGCTGTTCTTGTACGTGGCTGTCCCCTCCTGTAGATATATAAGCTCCTATATATCCTGAACCCCATTAGATGGACAAAGTTGGCCAGGTGTGGTGCCTTGCACGTAGAATCCCAGCAGTTTGAGAGGCCCAGGCAGGAGGATCTCTTGAGCCCAGGAGTTCAAGACCAGGATTAGCAACATAGAGGGACCCTGTCTCTTAACCAAAAAAAAAAAAAAAAAAAAAAAAAAAAAGATGGTCAAAACATCTGGGGAACAGGTCTACTTTCAGAAAACTATGGAAGTGGTCAATAGCTGTTTTCAGAGATTTGTCCTCTGATTACACTGTAAATTCTTATAGGACAACAATGGGCTTCTACTATCCCCAAAAAGCAGTGATGCCCTGAGGTGGAGGAAGGGGTTGTTATTGAATAAGGGCTGAATTAATTAATCCAACTGTGAGTTTCCAAATCCAGCTACAAGCCTAAATTACCTGCGGAACTTTATTAGTACAGATTATTGGATCCCGCTTTTTTTTTTTTTTTGAGAGGGAGTCTTGCTCTGTCACCCGGGCTGGAGTGCAATGGCGCAATCTCGGCTCACTGCAAGCTCTACCTCCTGGGTTCACACCATTCTCCTGCCTCAGCCTCCCCAGCAGCTGGGACTACAGGCTAATTTTTTTGTATTTTTAGTAGAGATAGGGTTTCATTGTGTTAGCCGGGATGGTCTC
This sequence comes from Macaca mulatta, assembly GCF_049350105.2. Lineage (NCBI taxonomy): Eukaryota > Metazoa > Chordata > Mammalia > Primates > Cercopithecidae > Macaca > Macaca mulatta. The sequence goes on along the minus strand of NC_133425.1, from coordinate 5,689,356 downwards.
GATCTCCTGACCTTGTGATCCACTTGCCTCGGCCTCCCAAAGTGCTGGGATTAGAGGCATGAGCCACCACGCCCGGCCTGGATCCCGTTCTTCATTGAGATTCCAAGTTAGTCTTAGAATTTTTTTTTTTTTTTTAGAGAAGGTCTTGTTCTGTTGCCCAGACCATAGTGCTACGGTACAATCATGGCATCATGGGTCACTGCAGCCTTGAGCCCCTCAAGTGATGAACCTGACTCAGCCTCCCAAGCAGCTGGGTTCACAGGTGCGCCACCACCATGCCTGGTGATTTTTTTTTTTTTTTTTTTTGTAGAGACGGGGTCTCACTACATTGCCCAAGCTGGTCTCAAACTCCTAGGGTCAAGCCAACTCCTGAGATCAAGTGATCCTCCTGACAGCCTCCCAAAGTGCTAGGACTACAGGAGTGAGCCACCAGGCTTGGCCTGGAATCTCTCCCTTTTTTTTTTTTAACAAGATGACTTGGTGCAGGGACATGGCCTTCACACTGGACTGTATGACACACCAGGCTGTCCCAGGTAGCAACGCAACCTTTGATTCATACACACCGCTGTAACAGCAGTGGCCACATGCACCAAAGTCGTGTTACCTCATAGGCTTCTGCCAGCTGGGAGAACTTCTCCTTGGCTTTGGGATCATCCTGATTTGTGTCGGGGTGATACTTCTTGGCAAGCTAAGGGAAAAACATGAGAAATTATTTCAGATACAACATGAACCCCAAATACCAGACACAACAGAACCCCAGATACCAGTCATAATTATGTTTCCTTTATCAAAGTTGTCTCTCGGCCGGGTGCAGTGGCTCACGCCTGTAATCCCAACACTTTGGGAAGCGAAGGCAGGCAGATCACTTAAGCTCAGGAGTTCAAGACCAGCCTGGGCAACATGGCGAAACCCCTCTCCACCAAAAATACAAAAAATTAGTCAGGCATGGTGGCACATGCCTGTGGTCCCAGCTACTCAGGAGGCTGAAACACGAGAATCACTTGAACCTGGGAGGTGGAGGTTGCAGTGAGCAGAGATTGAACCACTGCACTCCAGCCTAGGTGACAGAGTGAGACTGTCCCTCCACCCCACAAAATAATAATAATAATGATCTGTTTTAATGTACTTATCTCTCAACTTGAGGGCAGGAACTGATTCTGATGTATCTTTGCCCTTAGCACCCAGCATGGCTTAGAATAGGTAAATGAACAAAAAAGAGAAACAAAATTTTAAAAAGGGGGCCAGGTGCAGTGGCTCATGCCAGTAATCCCAGCACTTTGGGATGCTGAACTGGGTAGATCACCAGAGGTCAGGAGTTTGAGACCAGCCTGGCCAACATGGTGAAACCCCATCTCTACTAAAAATACAAAAATTAGCCAGGTGTGGTTGCACACGCCTATAAACACAGGTACTCGGGAGGCTGAGGCAGGAGAATTGCTTCAGCCCGGGAGGCAGAGGCTGCAGTGAGCCAAGATTGCACCACTACACTCCAGCCTGAGCAAGAGAGCGAGACTCTGTCTGAAAAAAGGAAAAATTTTTAAAAAGGGAAGAAAATGACTGAATAGACATTTCTGCTGTTTCAATTATTTTTGTAAGTACATAAAATATAGTAATTGCTACAGCTTTACCTGATCTTTTTACTTCCACGCCGAAAAACTTGAATGGTTCTCTAAATTAAGTCTTTCTCTTAAATTATGTCTCTAGGACTTGCTAAGGGCCTGAAATCAACTGTCATGTGAGTTCAACCCAGCCTCCATCTTTTCAATCTTTTCCCACTCTTGGATCAGGCACCTGACTCTTGAGCTCAGGATGAGACAGGCCATTAGCTATTCATAGGCCAAGATCTCTGCTTCCTGTCCCCATGCCTCTGTTCATTCCATTACAACCCAATTAAAAGCGGGCAATGGATCCAAACACACATTTCTCCAAAGACAAACTAATGGCCAACATGCACAAGAAAAGATGCTCAACATCATTAGTCACCAGGGAAGAAGCAAATGGAAACTCTAACGAGATAGCATTTCATATTCACTAGGGTAGTAATTAAAAAGACAGATGATAATAAGTGTTCACTGGGATGTGGAGAAATCATGGCCCTCTTATGCTGCTGGTGGGAATGTAAAATGGTGCAGCTGCTTTGAAAAAGGCTGGCAGCTTCTCAAAAGGTTAAACATCCAGTTACCATATGACTCAGCAACTATACTCCTAAATATCCAAGAGAACTGAAAACATGTCTACACAAAAACTTTCATATGAATGTCTATATAGCAGCACCGTTCATGATAGCAGAAAGTGGAAAATATCCAAATGTCCATCAAACGATGAAGAAACAAAATGTGATCATTCCATGCAACAGATTATTTGAGCACGAAAAGGGATGAAGTATTGACACAAGCTACAAGACAGACGAGCCTTGAAAACATTATGTGAATGAAAGAAGCCAGACACACAAAAGGATACATATCCTATGATTCCCTGTAAGTGAATATTCAGAATAGGCGAATCCAAAGAGGCAGAATGCAGGTTAGCAGCTGCCAGGGACCGGGGAGAAAGGACAATGGAAGGGGGGTGCTAATGAATACAGGATTTCTTTTTGAGGTAATGAAAATGTACTAAAGTTGACTGTGGTGGCAGTTGCACAACTCCAGTGAAGTGTGCACTTATAAAAAGCTGTCAATCCTAGAGTGGTGCCTCCAATATTGATTTTATTTTATTGGTCAGAGCAAACCAAGGGTCTAGGAACCAGTGGTGTAGACATCTCGTATACAACTTTACTCAGCTACCCTAACTACCCTAATACACCCCAGCATACAAAAATGGGAATTTCACATTTTCCAGGTTAAGAAAGGGCCAGGCACGGTGGCTCACGCCTGTAATCCCAGCACTTTGGGAGGCCGAGGCTGGTGGATCACCTGAGGTCAGGAGTTTGAGACCAGCCTGACCAACAAAGTGAAACCCCATCTCTACTAAAAATACAAAAAAATTTAGCCAGGCCGGGCGCAGTGGCTCAAGCCTGTAATCCCAGCACTTTGGGAGGCTGAGACGGGCGGATCACTAGGTCAGGAGATCGAGAGCATCCTGGCTAACACGGTGAAACCCCATCTCTACTAAAAAATACAAAAAAAAAAAAAAACTATCCGGGCGAGGTGGCAGGCGCCTGTGGTCCCAGCTACTCCGGAGGCTGAGGCAGGAGAATGGCGTAAACCCGGGAGGCGGAGCTTGCAGTGAGCTGAGATCCGGCCACTGCACTCCAGCCTGGGTGACAGAGCCAGACTCAGTCTCAAAAAAAAAAAAAAAAAAATTAGGGTGTGGTGGCATGCGCCTGTGTCCCAGCTACTTGGGAGGCGGAGATTGCAGTGAGCCAAGGTCGCAACACTGCACTGCAACCTGGGCGACGAAGTGAGACTCCATCTCGGAAAAAAAAAAAAAAAAAAGAAAGGAAGTAATTCTAAACCTATAAACTTTTATCTGGATGTAAAAAAATGACTATCTAAAACTTAGACTAGCATACCTGCTGATTCAGAAAGTACAGATTAAATTTAATTATGAAAACAGCTCTGGAAAAAAAAACTTTTTAAAATCTCTGGTTTTTTCTCTTTTTTTCTGAAGCACTAACCTCTACGGCATTGTGCACCGAAAAACAGTCTAGCAAAGTCCAACTTTATCACACCCTTCTATATATCAGCTCATGAGACCTATCCACATGGGCATATATGCTGTATTGATTAAGGATCAGATGGGATCAAAAACATTCCTTCTACAATTTGGTCACCAAAATATGACTTCCATACAGACCTGATAATAGGCTTTCTTGATCTCTTTCTGGCTGGCATTTCGAGGCACTCCTAATATCTGGTAATAATCTTCTTTGGCCAAAGGGGCATTAGTGTGGAAGGAGGCAGTAGAAATGAAAGGGTAATGTTTTGTTCCTAAAAAGGAAAAAAGAAAAAGAAAGAAAATCACTCTGGGAATGTTCTCAACAAAACAAAACTGTGAGTACATGACCCACTGGTCTATATCTGTGAAGGAACAACCAACCTGGTAGGGTTTGGCTGTGTCCCCACCCAGATCTCATCTAGAATTTTAGTTCCCATAATCCCCATGTGTCATGGGAAGGACCTGATGGGAGGTAATTGAATCACAGGGGCGGTTACCTCCATGCTGTTCTCGCGATAATAAGTTCTCACGAGATCTGATAGTTTTATAAGGGGCTTTTCACCCTTTTGCTCGTTCTTCCTGCTGCCATGTTAAGAAGGATGTGTTTGCTTCTCCCTCCACCATGATCGCTGAGGCTTCCCCCGCCATGCTGAACTGTGAGTTAATTAAACCTCTTTCCTTTAAAATTTACCCAGTCTTAAGTATGTCTTTATTAGCTGCATGATAACAGACTAATACACAGACTACAGCTTTAGGGCTGTTCCTGGCCAAGCCCACTGCAGACCAAACTCAATGTACTTCAATAATGGCTAAAGAAGCCACAGTATTCAATTAATATAGAGTATTGGATGAGGCTGATTCTCCTGCCTTATACTACTGGAGTGGTCTCAGCACACCACTAAAGGAATAATACTCCTGACTGGGAGATGAATAAAAAGGGATTCAGCTCCCCTTCTTATACCACATGAGCACTTACCATATGCTAGGTATTTTCATATTCTTCTGTCACACTTAATGCTTAACAACTCTCCACATTCTTTTCCCTCTATCTTGCAGCCTTGGGTACCACTTAAGGAGCGGTTCTCAAGACTGTGGTCCCTGGACCAACAGCATCATTACATTGATGAAAATACAGACGTTCAAGCCCTACTCCACACATTCACCGGAAACTCAGGAGGTCTCCACCCACTAGGTGCCAGTAGAGAACTCCCCCTATGTCTCCAGGCATTGCCAAATGTCTCCTGGGAAGTAAGTGTCCCCTGCTGAGAACCAATGACAACTCAATCTAAGAAGGTCGGGGAAGAACTTCTAGGCATCAGTTGTTAAGCTGCAGAAACTGGCTGAGCTGCCCAGGAAAGCACTTGCCATTTTCAGTGGAAAACAAGTGGCAGTTACTAACTAGGATGACTTTGTACTTTGGATCTGGATTTGCAGCACCTTTTTTAACAGCAAGACAACAACTGCTTAAGAAACAAAGATGTTTTAGTTCATCCATTTAACAGATAGGAAGAGCGGGTTTTTTGGTTTTTTTGAGATGGAGTTTCGCTCTGTCTCCCAGGCTGGAGTGACGCTATCCTGGCTCACTGCAACCTCCAACTCCCGAGTTCACGCCATTCTCCTGCCTCGGCCTCCCAAGTAGCTAGGACTACAGACGCCCGCCACCATGCCCAGCTAATTTTTTTATATTTTTAGTAGAGACGAGGTTTCACCGTGTTAGCCAGGATGGTCTCGATCTCCTGACCTCGTGATCCACCTGCCTCGGCCTCCCAAAGTGCTGGGATTATAGGGGTGAGCCACCATGCCTGGCAGGTTTTCTGTTTGTTTGGTTTTTTTTGAGATGGAGTTTCACTCTTGTTGTCCAGACTGGTGTGCAATGGTGCAATCTTGGCTCACTGCAACCTCTGCCTCCTGGGTTCAAGTGATTCTCCTGCCTCAGCCTCCCAAGTAACTGGGACTACAAGCATGCACCACCAGGCCCGGACTGCAATAGTGTTTTAATAGGTGAAATCTCTTTAAAAAGTGAATAAGCTGGGCTGGGCGTGGTGGCTCACGCCTGTAATCCCAGCACTTGGGGAGGCCAAGGCGGGCGGATCACCTGAGGTCTCCTATATTAAAAATACAAAATTAGCCAGGCGTGGTGGTGCATGCCTGTAATCCCAGCTAGTCAGGAGGCTAAGGCAGGAGAATCGCTTGAACCTGGGAGGCAGAGGTTGCAGTGAGCCAAGATCACACCACTGCACTCCAGCCTGGGCAACAAGGGCAAAACTCCATCTCAGAAAACATAAAAAATAAATAAATAAATAAATAAATAAATAAAAATAAGCCCGGGCACAGTGGCTCTCACCTGTAATCCCAGCACTTTGGGAACCTGAGGCGTGAGGATCGCTTGAGCCCAGGAGTTCGAAACCAGACTGGGCAACACAGAGACCCTGTCTCTATTAAAAATAAATAAATGGATCAAAGACTTGAACTCATAAGGCACACTAGATATGTTTGTAAATAGACTTATGACATGGAAAAAAAAAGAGAGAGAAAGAAAGAAATAGGCTAAGAGGGATTTGAATCCATACAGATTTATGCCTCTAAACTAGAGATTCTGTATGTGGTGGCAGTGGTGGTTAGAGATGATAATGATTAATGGGGCCTAGGAATAAGAAGGGCCTTAGAGTTATGCTAAGGAGTCTGGATTTTATCCTAAGAGCAATAGGGAGCCACTGCAAATGTTAAACAAAGAACTCATTGGGTTTGCATGAGAAACAACTGTAGGCCGGGCGCGGTGGCTCACGCCTGTTGTAATCCTACCACTTTGGGAGGCCGAGGAGGGTGGATCACCTGAGGCCAGAAGTTTGAGACCAGCCTGGCCAACATGGTGAAACCTTGTTTCTACTAAAAATGCAAAAATTAGCTGGTCATGGTGGTGCACATCTATAATCCCAGCTACTCCAGAGGCTGAGACATGAGAATTGCTTGAACCTGGGAGGCTGAGGTTGCAGTGAACCAAGATCGTGCCACTACACTCCAGCCTGGGCAACAGAGCAAGACTCCATCTGAAAAAAAAAAAAAAGAGAGAGAGAGTAACAACTCTAGGAAGTCTGGGAGACTACTTGAAGTTAATGAGCACAAAATACAGCCAGAGGTGTTGAACACATCCAAGTAGCAGGCCAGGTAAAGGATAATCAGAGAGGAGAATGAATAGGAATGGTCAGCATACTTAAAATTAGAAATAGGAAATAAATCTGTGTGTTTGGCATACCCAATACCCTGGGAATATAAAAAGCACACTGGAAGCAGTAGGGGTCAGGAGACCACTATTGTGTTTCTTCAGTCAGACTTGAGAAAACACTAGAGCTGGTTTATTATTGAACCTGTACTCCACCCTCTTTTTATGTGGGAATAAGGGGTTGCCCTGGCCCAGTCCAGCCTCTCTCTCACCACTCCTTCCAATGCCAGAAGGCTGAGGCTGGTAGTGACCTGTGGCAGCTGTGACTTCAACATCGTGGGCAGAGAACACGGACTGGAGTTAGTACAGAGATAGTAACGCACAAAACTGCATGTGGATAAAGACAAATCACGTTTAATTACAAGATTGATGGCTTTGTTTTTTCTTTTTTTTGAGTCAGAGTCTCGCTCTGTCGCCCAGGCTGGAGTGCGGTGGTGTGATCTCAGTTCACTGCAACCTCCATCTCCCAGGTTCAAGCGATTCTTCTGCTTTAGCCTCTCAAGTAGCCAGGACTACAGGCACACACCACCACAGCTCACTAATTTTTGTATTTTTAGTAGGTAAGAAGTTTCACCACGTTGGCCAGGCTGGTCTCAAACTCCTGACCTCAAGTGATCCACCGGCCTCGTCCTACCAAAGTGCTGGGATTACAGGCATAAGCCACCATCCCCAGTCTAATGACTTTTGACATTATTCAAAGGGCATCAATGATTAACAATAATTAGAGTCCATTTAATAGACAATTTATTTTATCAGATATGACCAGTAAATGTCCTGTCCTTTTTAGAACAACCCAGAATAAAATAAGCCTCCAAGTCGTTCCAAGAATGGCCAACCTACTGTCCAACAACTGCTTTTTTTTTTTTTTTGACAGGGAGTCTGGCTCTTGTTGCCCAGGCTGCAGTGCAGTGGTACGATCTCGGCTCACTGCAACCTCTGCCTCCTGGGTTCAAGTGATTCTCCTGCCTCAGCCTCCCGAGGAACCCGCCACCATGCCTGACCAATTTTTTCTATTTTTAGTAGAGATAAGCTTTGGCCATGTTGTCCAGGCTGGTCTCAAACTCCTGACCTCAGGTGACCAACCCATCTCCCAAAGTGCTGGGATTACAGGCATGAGCCACAGTGCTTGGCCACCAACAACTGCTTACTTTCTGCTTGGAAGAAAAGTCAGATTTAAAGTGTTGTTATGTCATCTTACTACTAGATTTGAGACAAGATCACAGACTAGTGTTTGGAAGCTGAGTTGATGACCTTTTTAATTTTTTTTTTTTAAGAGACGGGGGTCTCATTATGTTGCCTAGGCCAAACTCCAATTCCTGGACTCCAGCAATCCTCCCACTCCAACCTCCTGAGTAGCTAGGACCAGAGGCTCGCCACCACATGGCTTCTCAGTTGATGACTTTATTTATTCATTAATTTTTTGGTAGAGAAAGAATCATATTCTGTCGCCCAGGCTGGAGTGACGTCATCATGGCTCAGTGCAGCTTCAACCTCCTGGGCTCAAGGGATTCTCCCACCTCAGCCTCCCGGGCAGCTGGGAGTTCAGGCAGTTGCCACCACAGTCAGCTAATTTTTTTTTTTTTTTTTCTGAGACATGGTTTCGCTCTTGTTGCCCAGGCTGGAGTGCGATGGCGCGATCTCGGCTCACAGCAACCTCCGACTTTCAGGTTCAAGCAATTCTCCTGCCCCAGCCTCCCGAGTACCTGGGATTACAGGCAAGTGCCACCAGGTCTGGCTAATTTTGTAATTTTTGTAGAGACAGAGTTTCTCCATGTTGATCAGGCTGGTGTCAAACTCCCAACCTCAGGTGATCTGCCCATGTAGCCCTCCCAAAGTGCTGGGATTACAGGCGTGAGCCACCGCATCCAGCCAGTCAGATAATTTTTAAAAATATTTTTGTAGGCCGGGCACGGTGGCTCACACCTGTAATCCCAGCACTTTGGGAGGCTGAGGTGGGTGGATCACGAGGTCAAGAGATGGAGACCATCCTGGCCAACATGGTGAAATCCCGTCTCTACTAAAAATAGAAAAATTAACTGGGAGTGGTGGCACGTGACTGTAGTCCCAGCTACTCAGGAGGCTGAGGCAGGAGAATTGCTTGAACCCAGGAGGTGGAGGTTTCAGTGAGCCGAGATCACAGTGAGCCAAGATTGCATCACTGCACTCCAGCCTGGCTACAGAGCAAGACTCCATCTAAAAAAAAAAAAAAAAGAAAGAAAAAAAAATTTTTGTAGAGATGGGATTTCCCTATGTTGCCCAGGCTGGTCCCAAACTGCTAGGCTCATGTGATCCTCCTGTCTCAGCGCCAGCATAGTGCTGGAATTACAGTTGTGAGCCACCCTGCCCAACCACTTGATGACTCTACCTGTGAAAACAGAACATATATACCCTGAAGGATGCCACCTCTCACCTGTGTACATTACCTGATACAAAACTTGCCCGTGCCAGGTTATAAGCTCACTTGGGGAACAAAACAGCTAACCGCAGTTCTTAGTAACAGCCTCACACAATGCTTAGTACTTAGTGCCTCTCTTTCACATACACAATAACAACAAATGCTCCCAAATTTGTACAGCTGGAACTTGAACAAATTTGGCTTAATAAAAGAAGTCACCTAAAAATTAATATTTGAATAAAAAGATGCAGCCAGATTCTGTTTAAAACAACCTTGACATTAGAAAATGTTAGCAAGCTCTAAAAATGACCACTTTTGCTCATGTTGAAAAATCTAGCCTGGCTTGGTGGCTCACGACTGTAACTCTGGCACTTTGGGAGGCCAAGGTGGAAGGGTCATTTGAGGCCAGGAGTTTGAAACCAGCCTGGGCAACATAGTAGGACCATGGCTCTACAGAATAAAAAAATATGTATGTGTTTAAGAAAAAAATAAACAAAAAAAAAATCCATCATGACATCTCTCCAAATAATCCACAGGAAACCTAGAAAGAATACTGAACAGACAACTGCTCCTTCCATGAGGTATACAAATGCAGGGACAGAATTTAAAAATTCACTCTTGGGCCAGGCCTAGTGGCTCACACCTGTAATCCCAGCACTTTGGGAGGCCAAGGTGGGCAGATCACTTGAATCCAGGAATTCAAGACCAGCCTGGCCAACATGGTGAAATCCTGTCTCTAATAAAAATATAAAAGCTGACCAGGCACGATGGCTGACACCTGTAATCCCAACACTTTGGGAGGCCAAGGCGGGCGGATCATCGGAGGTCAGGAGTTCGAGACCAGCCTGGCCAACACGGTGAAACACCGTCACTCCTAAAAATACAAACATTAGCCAGGTGTGGTGGTAGACACCTGTAATCCCAGCTACCAGGGAAGCTGAGGCAGGAGAACTGCTTGAACCCGGGAGGCGGAGCTTGCAGTGAGCTGCGATCACACCGCTTACACTCCAGCCTGGGCAACAGAGCAAGACCCCGTCTCAAAAAAAAACAAAAAAACCTAGGCATGGTGGCACACACCTGTAATCCCAGCTACTCGGGAGGCTGAGGCAGGAGAATCGCCTGAATCCGGCAGGCAGAGGTTGCAGTGAGCCAGGATCACATCACTGCACTTCGGCCTGGGCAACAGAGCAAGAGTCCATCTCAAAAATAAAAATAGCCGGGCGCGGTGGCTCACGCCTGTAATCCCAGCACTTTGGGAGGCCGAGGCGGGCGGATCACAAGGTCAGGAGATCGAGACCACGGTGAAACCCCGTCTCTACTAAAAAAAAAATACAAAAAATTAGCCGGGCGCGGTTGCGGGCGCCTGTAGTCCCAGCTACTCGGGAGGCTGAGGCAGGAGAATGGCGTGAACCCGGGAGGCGGAGCTTGCAGTGAGCCGAGATCGCGCCACTGCACTCCAGCCTGGGCGACAGAGCGAGACTCCGTCTCAAAAAAATAAATAAATAAAATAAAATAAAAATAAAAATAAAATAAAAATAAAAATAAGGCTGGGCACGGTGGCTCATGCCTGTAATCCCAGCACTTTGGGAGGCTGAGGTGGGCAGATCACCGGGTCAGGAAATTGAGACCATCCTGGCCAACACAGTGAAACCCCATCTCTACTAAAAATACAAAAAATTAGTCAGGCATGGTGGCGGGCACCTGTAGTCCCAGCTATTCGGGAGGCTGAGCCAGGAAAATGGCGTGAACCCAGGAGGCGGAGCTTGCAGTGAGCTGAGACAGTGCCACTGCACTCCAGCCTGGGTGACACAGCGAGACTCCGTCTCAAAAAAAAAAAAAAAAAAAAAAAGTTCATTCATTCTCTTGGCCAGGTGCAGTGGCTGATGCCTGTAATCCCAGCACTTTGGGAGGCTGAAACAAGCAAATCACTTGAGCCCAGCCTGGGTAACATGGTGAAACCCCATCTACAGAAAACTAGCTGGGTGTGGTGGTGCATGCCTATAGTCCCAGCTACTTAGGAGGCTGAGGATGGAGGATGGATTGAACCTGGAAGGTCGAGGTTGCACTGAGTTGTGATTGTGCCACTGCACTCCAGTCTGGGCAACAAGAGGCCCTGTCGTAAACAATAATTAAATAAATAAATAAATAATCATTCTCTCAACCAAACACACATCCAATCTCTTTGTTCTCTGCCATGTCCTCAGCACCCAGAACAGTGGCTGGCATACACCTGGCCTCAATTAATACCTGTGAATGAATGAATTTTCAAAGAGAAGCTCAAAGGGATTAAATAATACACCCCACTCACACACACTGGGAAAGTTCACCCCTGAAGCCCAGTCTCTTTTCTTTTTTTTTTTTGAGACGGAGTCTCACTCTGTCGCCCAGGCTGGAGTGTAGTGGCCGGATCTCAGCTCACTGCAAGCTCCACCTCCAGGGTTCACGCCATTCTCCTGCCTCAGCCTCCCGAGTAGCTGGGACTACAGGCGCCCGCCACCGCGCCCGGCTAGTTTTTTGTATTTTTTTAGTAGAGACGGGGTTTCACCGTGTTAGCCAGGATGGTCTCGATCTCCTGACCTCGTGATCCGCCCATCTCGGCCTCCCAAAGTGCTGGGATTACAGGCGTGAGCCACCGCGCCCGGCCCCCAGTCTCTTTTCTTTACATTGCATGAAGTAACCACAATTACTGATACTTTAACAACTGTCTACTATGTAAGTATTACAAACTGGATTGCAATAGGAAGTTACTTGGTATAAATTCTCAGGGCCCTTTATTAATCTTTATACATTTATACATAGCTTAAATATCATCTGCACAAATTCTGGAGGACACGAAACTAGCACAATTCAGGTACATACAATATACAGCACAAAACACACAGCATAAGAAAACATGGTTAAGCAGGGCACGGTGGTTCACGCCTGTAAACCCAGCACTTTGGGAAGCCAAGGGGGAGCAGATCACCTGAGGTCAGGAGTTTGAGACCAGCCTGGCCAACATGTAGAAACCATCTCTATAAAAGACAACAAAAATTAGCCAGGCGTGGTGACATGTGCCTGTAATCCCAGCTACTTGGGAGGCATGAGGCAGGAGAATCTCTTGAACCCAGGAGGCAGAGGTTGCAGTCAGTTGAGATCCAGCCACTGCACTCCAGCCTGGGCAACAGAGCAAGACTCTCACAAAAAAAAAAAAAAAAAAAAAAGAAAGAAAGAAAAGAAAACATGGCTAAGCACTTCAAAGCTTAACGTATAATTCAGTATCACCTCAGGCAATGAAATCAAGGCTCCACCTCTTTGTGACATTTGTAAGTGGTTTAACATCTAAGCCTCGGTATCTTTATAAAATGGAATAACAGTGCCTCTCATGTGGAAATGTGATGTAAGGGGGGAACGATGCCTGGCCAACAGTAAGTGCTCAATAAATGTCTGACTGTGTTATTATTACAATCACCAACTAAGGACTTCTAAAGATTGTTAACTGTGCCCTTGAATTAGCATCACGTGGTAGAAAGAGCATACGCTAAGACACGACAGCTATGGGTTTGAGACAACTCTTCCCGTCTAACTTCATGACCTTGGGCTGGTCGATTCCTCTGTTGAATCTCAGTTTCCCATTCTCTAAAATGGGGATGACGACAGGCATCTTGCAGGGTTTTTGTAACAAAGTACCTAGGCCTCTCCGAATGGCAGTTAGCTCTTCCCTTCCGCTACGGGCCAGAAGGTGGAGAGATGGGAAAGAAAGCGGACGAGGGAGCAGCGGCCCCCAGAAATGTTGACAGAGAGGTGAAGGTTCACGGTCTACGGGGCGTTTCATCACCGCCGCCGGAGGCTCCACGCTTCTCTCCCTTCCCTGACGGCTGAGTAGCCTCTTAGGCCTCCCCGCCTCCTGCCTGCCTGTGTCTCCGGCAATTTTGCATCCGGGTCGGAAGACACCCTCCACCCCACTACTCCCGCAGCCGCAGTCACAGCGAGGAGACTCACTCCTTTCTAGGCCCTGAAACCGCCACTCGGGAATTGGAACCTGCCCTCACCTGTGAGGCTGACACCAGGTCTCAATGTCAGCAGCGCTCTGGGGCCGCGAGAGGTCAGGGAAGACGCAAAGGCGGGGACGCTCAGCTTGCGGCTCAGCCATGCCCCCACCACGCCCTCCCTGGGTGGCCGAGCCCCTCTCCCCAGTGCAGCCGGCAGCCGCGGGGTCCCCACAGCCACCAGCAACCAGCGTGTGGAGCACCGCGCCGCCATCTTGGCCGGGGGACACTGCGCCTGCGCCGCCCGGCTCTAGGGGGCCTCGCGGGAACGGCGGGCGCGCGTTAGAGGCGCATGCGTGGCGCATGCGTGGGGGCACGCGCAGCCGCACCCAACGCGCCTTCCGGGGAGCAATCGCCAAAACGGGGTTTGCTCTGAAGAGTGTTGTTCGGTAGACTTGCCCTGCAGAACCTCGTTATTCTGTGCTAGACAATCAGTGAGTGTACGTTATCGGTGTAAGAACCTGGTTGAATGTAGCCGAACGTAACTGGTCCGAGGGTTCTGGCTAAGGGCGAGACTACAAGTCCCGGCATGCAAAGCGGCCCTCCGTCGCGCCGCTCCCACTATGCAGTGCATGGTTCCCTCTTGCTGACCCTGAGACTTACGGCGAATTGCGTGAGCTTTACTCACGTGGTCTCCGCGCGCTTCTAGTAAATCTTCGCCGCCACCCCCAAAGCCTGGCCGGAGTCTCACTTTCTCTTAGGCTGATTCCCCACCCGCCTTCTCTAACAAGACTCAGTTCTCTCCTTTTTTTTTTTTTTCCTTTGGGCACAGTCTCGCTCTGTCGCGGCTGAAGTGCAGTGGCGCGATCTCGACTCAATGCAACCTCCGCCTCCCGGGTTCAAGCAGTTCTCTGCCTCAGTCTCCCGAGTAGCTGGGATTACAGGCGCGTGCCACCACACCCGGCTAATTTTTTTGTATTTTTAGTATAGACGGGGGTTTCACCATCTTGGCCAGGCTGGTCTTGGAACTCCTGACCTCGTGATCCACCCACCTCGGCCTCCCAAAGTGCTGGGGTTACAGGCGAGAGCCACCGCGGCAACCTTAGCTCTCTCCTTAAGCATGTTAGCCTTTTCCAAACCTGCAGTGAACTTGCTGGTTCAGAATGGGAGCCGTGCTGCCCAAAAACTAAATTAGCAAAACTTGTGAGCGCCTACTGTGTGTCATGCATGTTCTAGAATATCGGGGATACAACGATGCATGATACACCATCTTTGCTCGGGAGGAGCAAACAAATGACCCGAGAGAGGCTCCTTACCAACTAATAATGTTAAATGCTATCATAGGAATAAGCACTGTTACAGGCATACAAAGTGAAGGAGTCATTCCATTTCTAAAATGGGGGAGAGGAAGTTTGGGATGTCAGGGCTTCTGAGAGGTAAGATTCAAATTGGACATCGATGAAAAAGTGTGTTTAAGCCGTAAATTTAAGAGTATGTGATGAGGCCGGTCGCAGTGACTCACACCTGTAATCCCAGCACTTTGGGAGGCCGAGGTGGGCAGATCACGAGGTCAGGAGTGTGAGACCAACCTGGCCAACATGGTGAAACCCCGACTCTACTAAAAATACAAAAATTAGCCAGGCATGGTAGCACACACCTGTAATCCCAGGTACTCGGGAGGCTAAGGCAGGAGAATCGCTTGAACCCAGAGGCGGAGGTTGCGGGGAGCCAAGATCCCACCACTGCACTCCAGCCTGGGTGAAAGAGCAAAACTCCGTCTCAAAAAGAAAAAATGTGGTAAGATGCGGCTAGGAAGGGAGACCTGACCTGGTTAGTCTTGCAAAGGACTTCCAATTTTCACACTCCCACCATCATCACCACCTCAAGCACCAGGAAGAAAACCTGAGGATTCTTGGTTGGGTTTAAAACAATCTGTGCTCATAAATCTTTGCCCCCATCCCCAAAGCCTGGGAATCTGTGCTACTCCCCCTCCCCCCTACTCCCAGCATTGTTACACCAAATTTTTGTGTACGTGGATGTTAATTTGGGTAGATACCCATAGCTTTTGTCAAATTCTCCACAGGCATTGAGACTCGAAGATTAAAAACCACCAGTCCTTTGAAGAACAGTGAGCAAGCTTTCGTAAATTGCAAGTAATAGTTGAAGAGAGTTGGGCTACGGAATGGAGTGGACTGAGATGAACAAGGGTGTTGGGAGGTGAGCAAAAGAGTTCTTTAATACATTCAGCAAATACTTAAATGACCAGCATAGTGATTAAGAGTATGGGTTCTGGGCAGGGCGCAATGGCTCACACCTGGCAATCCCAGCACTCTGGGAGGCCAAGGCGGGTGGATCACCTGAGGTCAGGAGTTTGAGACCAGCCTGGCCAACACGGTGAAACCCTGTCTACTAAAAATACAAAAATTAGCTGAGTGTGGTGGCAGGTGCCTGTAATCCCAGCTACTTGGGAGGCTGAGGCAGGAAAATTGCTTGAACCCAGGAGGTGGAGGTTGCAGTGAGCTGAGATTGTGCCACTGCACTCCAGCCTGGGCAACAGGGTGAGACTCCATCTTAACAATAAAGAAAAAGAGTATGGGTTCTGTGCTAGGCATGGTGGCTCATGCCTGTAAATCCCTGAACCTTGGGAGGCTGAGGTGGGAAGATCACTTGGGCCCAGAAGTTCAAGACCAGCCTTGGCAACATAGCAAGACCTCGTCTTTACAAAAAAAAATTTTTTAATTGGCCAGGCATGGTGACACATGCTTGTGGTCCCAATTATTTGGGAGACCGAGGTGGGAGGACCACTTGAGTCCAGGAGTTCAAGGCTACAGTGAGCTATGATAGTGCCACTGCATTGCTGTCTGAGCAACAGAGCAAGACACTTTCTCAAAAAAAAGTATAACTCTGGAATCAGACTGCCTGGGAATGAATTCTAGCTGTGCCACTTACCATCTGTGTGTCCTTGGGCAACTTCACTCTGTTCCTCTGTTTCCTTTTCTCTAGAATGGGGACATAGGCCAGGCACGGTGGCTCACGCCTGTAATCCCAGCACTTTGAGAGGCTGAGGTGGGAGGATTGCTTTACCCTGGGAGGCTGAGGTTGCAATGGGCCATGATTGTGCTACCGTACTCCAGCCTGGGTGACAAATGAAGACCATATCTCAAATAAATAAGCCAGGACTTAATAGTAACGACCTCGGCCCGGTGTGGTGGCTCACGCCTGTAATCCCAGCACTTTGGGAAGCTGAGGTGGGAGGATCACCTGAGATTCTAGACCAGCCTGGCCAACACGGTGAAACCCCGTCTCTCCTAAAAAGTACAAAAATTGCCAGGCATAGTGGCTCATGCCAGTAATCCTAGCACTTTGGGAGGCTGAGGCAGGTGGATCACCTGAGGTCAGGAGTTCAAGACCAGCCTGGGCCACTTGGTGAAACCCTGTCACTACAAAAATACAAAAATGAGGCCAGGCACGGTGGCGCACGCCTGTAATCCCGGCACTTTGGGAGGCCAAGGTGGGCAGATCACAAGGTCAGGAGTTCGAGACCAGTCTGGCCAACATAGTGAAACCCTGTCTCTACTAAAAATACACAAAAAATTAGCTCGGTGTGATGGTGTGCACCTGTAATACCAGCTACTCAGGAGGCTGAGGCAGGAGAATCACATGACCCTGGGAGGTGGAGGTTGCAGTGAGCCTAGATTGTGCTACTGCACTTCAGCCTGGGTGACAGAATGAGACTCCGTCTCCAAAAAAAAAAAAAAAAAAACACGTGCCTATAATCCCAGCTACCTGGGAGGCTGAGACACGAGAATCATTTGAACCCAGGCTGCAGTAACCTGAGATTGTACCACTGCACTACAGCCTGGGCAACAGAGTGAGACTCCTTCTCAAAAAAAGAAAAAATATTAACCAAGTGTGGTGGCACTTACCTGTAGTCCCAGTTACTGGGGAGGCTGAGGCAGGAGAATCACTTGAACCTGGGAGGTGGAGGTTGCGGTGAGCCGAGATCACACCACTGCATTCCAGCCTGCACAACACAGCAAGACTCTGTCTCAAAACAACACAAAATATAGTAATGACCTCAAAGGGTGATCTGAGTGAAATCATGTAAAGGCGTCCTATAGTACTTGATGCATAGCCAGTGCTCAGTCTGCGTTAGCCCCATGTGCCAGGCTCCACTAAGCACTGAGAATACTAAGAACTCAGACACAGTTACTTACACACAGGGAGCCCAAAACTTAGGGGAAATGGGGGTTGGGGGAATGTTACTGGTTGAGAAGAACAACTTTCAAGAATAGAAGCTGAGAATAAGAGCCAAAAGGCCTTTCATTTACTACCTCACAGTGAGTGAGGAACTAGAGGAGAGCTCAGTAATATGAAAACTGTCACCGTTGTAACTTCCCCCTTTTTTTTTTAAATTTTTGTTTATCCCCCATCTATTTCCCCATAGTGATGAACGGTAAAAATCCTCCACGTCAAAAGGGTGTGTGTGTTCTGGTTTTCAGGGATAGCAGGAAGGCTGATTGTCGGGGAACCAGTATTTTCTGTTATGAAGCAGAGAACTCTTAAGGAGTGGAGTGGAGTGGATGATGGTAATTACCAAAGGAAAGGACAAAGTCCTTGGGACCTGCCACACGGTAGAAAGAAAAACATGGGAAAGACTCCCAGCTGAGAGCAGCCCAGGCCTGTGCCTGGTCTCTTTTTGGTGCTAGACTTTATTATTATTATTTTTTAAGCCAATGTTTTGCTCTTGTCTAGGCTGGAGTGCAATGGTGCGATCTCAACTCACCGCAACCTCCATCTCCCGAGTTCAAGCGATTCTCCTGCGTCAGCCTCCTGAGTAGCTGGGATTACAGACATGCGCCACCACGCCCAGCTAATTTTGTATTTTTGGTACAGATTGGGTTTTGCCATGTTGGCCAGGCTGGTCTCGAACTCCTGACCTCAAGTGATCTGCCCACCTCAGCCTCCCAAAGTGCTGAGATTACAGGCGTGAGCCACTGTTCCCTGGCTTTGTTTTCTATTTTGATATGAGCACAACCCTATGAGGTAGGTAGGGGGAGGACTATTCCCGTTTTCACAAACAGACACACCCCCTACAAAGGAAAAAAACAATAAAATAGGCTCTGCAAGATGAAAAGACTTGTCCAAGGCCACATAGCTAGTAAGTGAGTGAATCAAGACCCAATCCCAGGTCTTCTCACAATAAAACCGTGTTTCTTTTCCTTTAAATCACATGCCTATCAGTCGTCATTGTGATCAGTATCTCTCAAGCATATGGCTCTTGAGAGTTTCTGAAGTACTTTCTCATGCTTATTTTCATTTGCTTTTCACAACAAAAGAGAGGCAGGGCAAGCATTTATTACTACCACGGGTACAAACTGCTGCCCTGCCTTTCAAGGACTTTTGCTGCGACTAGACACAAATGGATCCATCCCAGGCTTGTTGCCAAAGACTGCAGGAGCCACAAGCTACACCTATCCACAGTGCTAGTCAGAATATGACCACATGTTCTCCAGGCAGAAGCTCAAAAATGTGAGCTTTAAGGAGAAACAGGCCGGGCGCAGTGGCTCACGCTTGTAATCCTAGCACTTTGGGAGGCCGAGGTGGGCAGATAGCCTGAGCTCAGGAGTTTGAGACCAGCCTGGGCAACATGGCGAAATCCCGTATCTGCTAAAAATACAAAAATTAGCTGGCTAGGGTGGTATGCGCCTGTAATCCCAGCTACTCGGGAGGCTGAGGCAGGAGAATCGTTGGAATCCAGGAGACAGAGGTTGCGGTGAGCTGAGATCGTGCCACTGTACTCCAGCCTTGGCGACAGACTCTGTCTCAAAAAAAAAAAAAAAAAACCAGAAAGGAGAAATAAATGTTACTTGCAAAGGGCACACAAAGTCGTAAGTGTTTCCCCCTCCACACTTCATTTCACTAGACCAGCAATTCTACTGAGCCTGTTCCCCAACTCCTGAGCTGTGGGTGTGTCTGTGAGAGCTGGGAAGGAGTTTAATGGTGCTCCTCCACAGTGCTGGGCTGAAGGCAACGGGACACAAGAGGGTCTCCGTGATTTCTTGCTGAAACCACTGATTATTTGAAGTATAATGGAACTGACCAAATTCATGGCTGCCAATGGCTGCAGCTCTCCCATGTGAGCTCAGAGCTCTTCTACAGAGGGCAGAAGAGCTTCAGCCCAGCTCTTCAGGGGCATGATTTCTCGAAGTGTAGCATTTTCTTTACTTCACATATACTTCACAGAGAGTATAGGACAATTCCAAGCGGGTGAGGAATGTGTGGTCCAGATGTGCTGGTCTGTGATGTCTGTAGCAGGTGCAGTTCCCTGTGAAAGGGGATGAGCTGTGCCTCGGTCACCTGGGATTCAGTGGGACCACTGTCCTGATGATTTTCTTTTTACTTTATATTTTTTTGAGATGAAGTCTTGCTTTTGTCCCCAGGCTGGAGTGCAATGGAGTGATCTCGGCTCATTGCAACCTCCGCCTCCCGGGTTCAATTGATTTTCCTACCTTCGCCTCCCGAGTAGCTGGAATTACAGGCGCCTGCCACTATGCCTGGCTAATTTTTGTATTTTTAGTAGAGACGGGGTTTCACCATGGTGGCTAGGCTGGTCTTGAACTCCTGACCTCAGGTGATCCACCCACCTCGGCCTCCCAAAGTACTGGGATTACAGGCGTGAGCCACCATGCCCAGTCACCTGATGATTTTCTTTGTTTTCTTTTTTTGTTTGTTTTGTTTTGTTTTGAGACAGAGTCTTGCCCTGTGGCCCAAGCTGGAGAGCAATGGCGCGATCTCAACTCACTGCAACCTCCGCCTCCCGAGTTCAAGCAGTTCTCTGCCTCAACCTCCCATGTAGCTGGGATTACAAGCACCAACCACCACGCCCAGCTAATTTTTGTATTTTTAGGAGAGAGAGGGTTTCGCCATCTTGGCCAGGCTGGTATAGAACTCCTGACCTCTTGATCCACCCGCCTCGGCCTCCCAAAGTGCTGGAATTACAGGCATGAGCCACTGCACCTGGCCAACCTGATGATTTGCTAAAAATCTTTTTGGACTGGGCACAGTGGCTTATGCCTGTAATCCTACCACTTTGGAAGGCTGAGACAGTGGATCACTTGAGGTCAGGACCAGCCTGGTAAACATGGCAAAACCCCATCTCTACTAAAAATAGAAAAATTAGGACTAGTGGCGCACACTTGTAATCCCAGCTACTCAGGAGGCTGAGGCAGGAGAATCGCTTGAACTCAGGAGGTGGAGGTTGCAGTGAGCGGAGATCACACCACTGCACTCCAGCCTGGGCAACAGAGTAAGACTCTGTCTCAAACAAATGAAAAACCTTTTCAATAAACCACAGTGACTTTGGCTCACAGTAAATGTGCTTCTGCCCAAACTAAGAAAAAATGTAAGCATTGCTTTTCAAACCTTAGAAATGCAAGAATCAGCTGGGTGCATTGGCTCATGCCTGTAATCCCCACACTTTGGCAGGCCAAGTTGGGAGGATTGCTTGAGACCAGCCTGAGCAATAGAATGAGACCTCATCTCGACAAAACATTTTTAAAAATTGAAAAATAAAAAATTAGGTGGGAGTGTTGGCTTGCACCTGTAGTCCAGGAGACTTAGATGGGAGGTTCGATCACCTGATCCCAGGAGACAGAGGTTGCAGTGAGTCAAGATTGCACTGCTGCAGTACAATCAGGGCAACGGAGTGAGACCTTGTCTCAGAAAAAAAAGAAAAATGCAAGAATCTCTGTTTTAAAGGTAAAAAAGGCTGGGCACGGTGGCTTACACCTTTAATCCTAGTACTTTGAGAGACCAAAGCAGGAGGATCACTTGAGCCCAGGAGTTGGAGACCAGCCTGGGCAACATAGTGAGACTGCATCTCTACAAAAATAAAAAGAAAATGGGCTAGGCGCAGTGGCTCATGCCAGTAATCCCAGCACTTTGGGAGGCCCATGCGGGCGAGCGGATCACTTTGGAAGGCCAGGCAGGAGTTCAAGACCAGCTTGGCGAACAAGGTGAAACCCCGTTTTTGGTTTTTTTTTTTCTTTTTTTTTTTTGAGATGGAGTCTTGTTCTGTCACCAGGCTGGAGTACAATGGCGCGATCTTGGCTCACTGCAACCTCCGCCTCCTGGGTTCAAGTGATTTCCCGGCCTCAACCTCCTGAGTAGCTGGGACTACAGGCGTGTGCCACCACGCTCAGCTAATTTTTTTTTTTTTTTTTTTTTTTTTTTTTAGTAGAGATGGGGGTTTCATCATGTTGACCAGGATGGTCTTGATCTCCTGACCTCATGATCCGCCTGCCTCAGCCTCCCAAAGTGCTGGGATTACACGTGTGAGCCACCACGCCCGGCTGGTGAAACCCCGTTTCTACTAAAAATATAAAAATCAGCCAGGCGTGGTGTTCCGTGCCTGTAATCCCAGGTACTCGGGAGGCTGAGGCAGGAGAATAGCTTGAACCCGGGAGGCGGAGGTTGCGGTGAGCCGAGATTGCCGCCATTGCACTCCTGCCTGGGCAACAAGAGCGAAACTTCGTGTCAAGAAAATAAAAAATAATGACTGTAGTCTAGAGAGTGACCACTCGTCTCACATGTTCTCAGACCCTTTCTGGCTGAAGAGAATGATTCCATAAGAGTTCAGAGTATTCCGGCTGCCACAAACTTAAGCAGAATAAATTACTTTGTGAATTGCAAAGTTGAACTGGAGGGCCTCCGATATTCCTCCCAGTCCCACAAACCTGTGAATAACCAGCTTTGTTTCTTTATACTCCTAGTAATGCAGACAACTCCACTGTTTGTCTTAAGGGTACTGGAAGACACCTCTCTACCCTGAATGGCTGTCCATCAAATAGCAGGTCAAATTCTAGCAAAACAGTGATGGCTGGTTAGCCTGCTGCCTGGCATTAGTGATTTGGATTTCACAAGTCCTGTTTTCAAGAATAATTAATAACAAACAAGAATTTGAGAGTTCATTGTAATGAGGCCCTCACTCTGGAAAACTCAAAAACAATTTGTACAACTGAAGGAAGTAACATTAGCAGAAAGAAAAAGGGCCTAGTGATGAAGAAGAGGGCAAAAACCCTGCAGAAAAGCCTGGAAGAGGCTCATGATGCGTCCCAATTTTTCACTGTGATGCCAAAGAAAGAAGTTTCCAACCTGCTGTCAATCTTCTGGGAAATCAGTGATTTCAACAAATCAGAGTTTCTGTGGGAGAGGGATAAATGAGGCCGGCTTCAATGCCAACAAGCTCCTTAGATCTAGTTACCTGTCCCTGAACTGACTATTCATTAAAATGCACACTGAAAACATTTTTTTGGCTGGGCGCTGTAGCTCACGCCTGTAATCCCAGCACTTTGAGAGGCTAAGGCAGGTAAATCACCTGAGGTCAGGAGTTTGAGAGAGCAGCCTGGCCAACATGGTGAAATCCTGTCTTTACTAAAAACACAAAAAAAATGGCTGGGTGCCTTGGCGCATACCTGTAATCCCAACATTTCGGAAGGCTGAGGGAGAATCACGAGGTCAGGAGTTAGAGAGCAGCCTGACCCACATGGTAAAACCCCGTCTCTTACTAAAACTACAAAAATTAGCCAGGCACGGTGGCAGGCACTTGTAATCCCAGCTACTCAGAATACTGAGGCAGGAAATTTGCTTGAACCCAGGAGGCAGAGTTTGCAGTGAGCCAAGATTGTGCCATTGTACTGCAGACTGGGCAACAGAGAGACTCCATCTCAAAAAACAAAAAAAATAGCCGGCTGTGGTGGCGTGCACCTGTAATCCCAGCTACTCGGGAGGCTGAGGCAAGAGAATTGCTTGAACCCGCGAGGCAGAGGTTGCAGTGAGCTGAGATTGCGCCACTGCACTCCAGCCTGGGTGACAGGAACTCCGTGTGAAATAAATAAATAATAAATAAAAATTAAAAGTTATTATTATAATTATTTTTAGAGACAGGGTCTCTTTCTGTCCACCTGGCTGGAGTGCAGTGGCACGATCACAGATCACTGCAGCCTCGACCTCTTGGACTCAAGGGATCCTCCTGCCTCAGTCTCCCAAAGTCCGGGATTACAGACGTGAGCCACCGCGCCTGGCCCGATGCAGAGGCTTTTGAGTAGGCCCGGCGGACAGGGATTTGCCGGTCTACCTAGGCCCCTGTTCCCCCTCTGTCTCTTACCCTTGGTGTGAGCTGGGGACCAACAGCTTACATTCTCCTTTAGCGGAGGGTTTCCTGTCTCGAAATGGAGCTAATTTCTCCCTCTCTACGGGAAGAGGTAGATAGTGCTGGAAGGCGTGCTAGGTACACCGCAAATACTCCACAGCAAATCCTGCACACAAAATCGCGGATGCTGCAACCCAGACCCCACGCAAGCAAGCACCACACGGTACGTGGGCGGACAGCTGCGCCCCACGTGACCTCCCACCCGCGCCTGTCCGTCCCCTCGATATCAGGGCGTGGCCTCGGGGGGCGGGACCGGCGGTGAGCGAGCGAAACGAGAGAGGTCGGGGGCGTGGCCGAGCCGCCCGGAGGCGGCTGCGATTGGCAGTGGGGCGTGCCGGGGGCGTGACCGCGGCATTGGGTCCCGGGTAGGGCCCAGGCAGCGGGAGTCGCGGTTGCTCGGCGTGCACCTGAGACTCGACGCCCGGGGTCCTCGAAGCCGCGTCCGCCGCCGTCCCGGTCGCCATGAACCGCTTCAGGGTGTCCAAGTTCCGGCACACGGAGGCTCGGCCGCCCCGCCGCGAGGTGAGTCCGGCCCGAGGACCGGGCGCTCTCGCCTCGGGACCCGGCCGGCTGCCCCTCCCCCTGCCCGGACCCCACACGGGGCCCCCCGAGGGCCGCCTGGACCCCCGAGCCCTCCATCCCCAGGGAACCCCCTTCAGGCCCTGGCCCCGGCGTCCGGGCCGTTTCGTCGCCTCCGGAGGGCAGAGTCCAGCGCTCCCGTGACTCCCTCTGGCGCTCGGTGACCCTGGCGGTCTGCCTGCCTCACCCACCTCGCCCCGGGACCCCCGAGGCGGCGCAGCCCTCCTAGTCGGGGCCCAGGCCTGCGAGGCCGCCTCTAGCTTCCGGTCGGCCTCGCCGAGAGCCGGGGCTCGGGGCGCTGCCGGCGCCTGGCTCCTCCTCCCTGCCGCTCCCGGTCGCCCCTGCCCCGGGCTGGGCTGTGGGGAGACGCCCCTCTCTCCTCTGGCCCCGGCGAGCCCGAGTGTGTCAGTGGTGGGGAGGGAGCCCCTCGGCCGCACGCGCCCCTCCTTCGGGTTTCCGCCGGTGCTTCCTCCTCTCGCTGCTGGCGCAAGCTCTTCCCTTATCTCGGTGATGCTGCCACGGCTGGGTGGGGCCTGGGGAAGCCTGAGCAGGTGGAGCCCCAAAGAATTGCTGAGGCAGGTGCCGGGAGACCCTTCGGACCCCCGAAAGGGCAGGAGGACTGATGAGAGGTGTGCCTTGGAGGATGTCAGCTCTGCTCTGCCGCTTTCCGTGTTATTTGTAAGGCCTGGGAGTGTCCTGCGATACCTGGGCCTAGGAATTGACCTCAAGTAACCCCATCAGGGTCCCAGAGCAAGTCAGGGCAGTCTGGGTAGAGGCTCCGTTTTTGTGGTCTGGACTATATTTCCTCTGCTCCCACTTTATGCTGTGCTAAGCTGCTGGAGACATCGCGGTGAACACAATGGCATTTTCCTTCCCCTGTGGCACTTGTAGCCTCATGAGGGAGACAGCAAGCCAACAGACAAGAGCATTGGAGGTTTTCTTTTTTTTTTTTTTTTTGAGACGGAGTCTCGCTCTGTCACCCAGGCTGGAGTGCAGTGGCCAGATCTCAGCTCACTGCAAGCTCCGCTTCCCGGGTTCCCGCCATTCTCCTGCCTCAGCCTCCCGAGTAGCTGGGACCACAGGCGCCGCCACCACGCCCAGCTAATTTTTTGTGTTTTTAGTAGAGACGGGGTTTCGCCGTGTTAGCCAGGATGGTCTCGATCTCCTGACCTAGTGATCCGCCCGTCTCGGCCTCCCAAAGTGCTGGGATTACAGGCTTGAGCCACCGCGCCCGGCCATTGGAGGTTTTCATAAGGACATCGAAGAACACACATAAGGGGCTGGGATGGAGAATGGAGGGGCCAATCTCAGTAGGGTGGTCAGGAAAGGCTGTTTGGAGTAGGTAGCATTTCAGCTGAGGCCAGAAGGGTGAGAATTGAGAAAGCCTGGTGGAGAAATGGAAACTGAACATGAGTGGATGGAGGGGATGGCCGGAGCAGCATGGTGACGGATGAGTCCAGAGTGGTCCTGCAGAACCTGAGGGCCACCGGAAGAAGTTGGGTTTTATTCTGAATGCAGTGGGGAGCCATTGAAAATTTAGGGGGAGGGGCTGGACACTGTGACTCCCAGTAATTTGGCAGGCTGAGGTGGGTGGACTGCTTTGAGCTCAGGAGTTTGAGACCAGCCTGGGCAATGTGGTAAAACCCCTCTGTACAACAAGTTAAAAAAAAAAAAGCCAGGCGTGGGCGTGGTGGCTCACTCCAGTGGTCCCAGCTACTTGGGAGGCTGAGGTTGGAGGATCTGGAGGATCTCTTGAGCCCAGGAAGTGGAGGTTGCAGTGAGCCGAGATCGTACCACTACACACCAGCCTGGGCAACAGGGTGAGACACTGTCTCAAAAAAAGAAAAAAAAAAGAAAAGTTAGGAGGAGGTACCTAGGTTTGCATCAAGACAGCTAGTGGCTCTGAGTGCAGTTAAGTACTGCTTGGAGGGGTCTGGAGAATACTTGAGGGGTCCCAGTTCTTGCTCTTGGGTGAGCCCTAGTCCAGCAACATAAAGAGATAGGCATGGAACTACAGACTGTAGGGAGAACGTAAAACAGTTTATGTTATGGAGTTGGGAGAACAGGTGATCTGGTCTTTTCACAGATATTTCCAGTCACTGTGTTTATACAGTAAACATGAATCAGGAGGGAGAAATAATAGGGTGGGACTGATGCTCTAACCATGGCAGGTGAACATTGATATAGAAACTTCAGGTGGTGGAGGTGGTTTCCGGGGTGCTATGGGTGGGTGGATTGGGAAACGTGGGTGTTCTGTCATTGAGGGCAGGAAGGAGTGCTGAGCGGTGGTTTGACAACAACAGAGAAAATGTGTGGACCTTGCAGATCTTAGTTTCAGAAAAGTGCTCTTCTGCCTCCCCTTGGTTGGGGGTGTGCCTTTTACTTATGTGACTTTGTGGAGAGGTGTGTCCTGATGAGGCCAGGCCTTGGTGGTTCCCTTCCCTGAGCTTGGGTGTTTTTCTCCTGGTACTTGGAGGAGGCCTGGCCACATTTTGCATTTTCTTTTTCTTTCTTTCTTTTTTTTTTTTTTTCCTGAGACGGAGTCTCGCTCTGTTGCCCAGGCTGGAGTACAGTGGCATGATCTCAGCTCACTGCAACTTCTGCCTCCTGGGTTCAAGCGATTCTCCTGCTTCAACCTCCTGAGTAGCTGGAATTGTCAGTGCCTCCCCCCACCATGCCTGGCTAATTTTTGTATTTTTAGTAGAGATAGGGTTTCGCCATGTTGGCCAGGCTGGTCTCAAACTCCTGACCTCAGGGTGATCTTCCCACCTCAGCTTCCCAAAGTGCTGGGATTACAGGCATAAGCCACTGCACCTTGCCCACATTTTGCATTTTCTAAGGGACTTCGTGAGTGGGGACCCGATCTGAAGTAATACATCACGGCTGGGTGCGGTGGCTCATGCCTGTAATCCCAGCACTTTGGGAGACCGAGACGGGCAGATCACTTGAGGCCAGGAGTTCGAGACCAGCCTGGCCAACATGATGAAACCCCATCTCTACTAAAAATACAAAAATTAGCTGGGCTTGGTGGCAGGCACCTGTAATCCCAGCTACTCAGGAGGCTGAGGCAGGAGAATCACTTGAACCCAGGAGGCGGAGATTGCAGTGATCCGAGACTGCGCCACTGCACTCTAGCCTGGGCAACAGAGTGAGACTGTCTCAAAAAGAAAAGAAAAAGTAGGCCGGGCACAGTGGCTCAAGCCTGTAATCCCAGCACTTTGGGAGGCCGAGACGGGTGGATCACGAGGTCAGGAGATCGAGACCATCCTGGCTAACATGGTGAAACCCCGTCTCTACTAAAAATACAAAAAAAAACTAGCCGGGCGAGGTGGCAGGCGCCTGTAGTCCTAGCTACTCGGGAGGCTGAGGCAGGAGAATGGCGTGAACCCAGGAGGCGGAGCTTGCAGTGAGCTGAGATCCGGCCACTGCACTTCAGCCTGGGCAACAGAGCGAGACTCTGTCTCAAAAAAAAAAAAAAAAAGAAAAGAAAAAGTAAATAAAAGAATGCATCTCGAATGGTACAACTTTGAGCTAGAGTTCCCCGGATTATGCCCCACCCCTTGCTTTAGGCATGTGTGGAGGTGGAACGCTGTCTCTCATCACATGCTTCTTTACTCTTGGTTTTCAGGCCTGGATCAGTGACATTAGAGCAGGAACCGCCCCTTCATGCAGGAACCACATCAAATCAAGCTGCAGCTTGATCGCGTTCAACTCCGACCATCCAGGTAGGGAGTGGCCATGAGTGTGGAGATTTGCTCACATATTTGGTCATCGTCACCATAGATGGGGTGGGGAGCAGGCGCAGGCTTGGTTTGGTTGGAGACTTGGAACAGAACTGCCTTGGGGAGCTCAGAGGTGAGCCCCCTGCCAGGCTTTAGACCCCCACAAACTGGTCCAAGCGCAGTAATCTGATTGCTTTTGATTAGGGCATGTGTGTGTACAAACCACATGCAAGAGCATGGCCAGGAGGGCTGGGAGGGGGCTGATGCTTGTATTTCCAGCTGTCCCCCTGTGCTCCCTGCTCCTCATCTTTAGGCCCTGGATGGCTGGGGACAGTAGGAACACAAAGGTTTGAAAATCCCATGTTTTGGTTGGCACTCTCTTGATTGATACTGGTAACTCAGACCCTCAAGCTGGCTTAAGCAAAAAATGGAGAACATTTTAACCTAACTAAGAGGTCAGGGGCTTCAGGCAGATTGGTACCCAAAGGCTCACATGTACTGTTGGCCCTAACCTCTCTGGGTTTCTCAACTCTGCCACCTTGGGTGTTGGCTTCCTCCTCAAGAAAAGGTGGGAAAAGTGGCAGATGGTAGCCACAAACCCCATACGAAAGCCCCCAGCCCCTTTTGTATGACCCATGTGAAAAAGAGAGGACCTCTCGCCTAATGTCTTCCGTATCCATCTGAGGCACGGATGTCTCATGCATGGGGCCAGAACCTACCCATAGGCCATTGCTATGTGCAGAGGATATGATCTTGTGATTAGTGGAGGCTCTGGGAAGGTCTGAAGCTGAGCTGCTGGATTTCATCTCCTCTGGGAGCCCTGGGCAAGGAGGTCGGTGGTCCTCCTTCAGGTAGGGCCTGAAGTCAGAGCCCCCGTGTTTGTTTAACAGGTGTACTGGGCATTGTGCCTCTGCAAGGCCAAGGAGAAGACAAGCGACGTGTGGCCCACCTGGGCTGCCATTCAGGTGAGTGGGTGTCTAACTAGTGGGTGAAGCCTGAAACTTGCACCTCCCTCTCCAGAGCTAGAAATTCATCCTCACCTGGCCCCACCGCCCCATGGCTTGCCAGGTCCCTCCTGTCACCCTGTCTGTGCACTCTCTCAGAAATGGTGGGGCTCGCCGGGCGCGGTGGCTCAAGCCTGTAATCCCAGCACTTTGGGAGGCCGAGACGGGCGGATCACGAGGTCAGGAGATCGAGACCATCCTGGCTAACACGGTGAAACCCATCTCTACTAAAAAATACAGGCCGGGCGCGGTGGCTCACGCCTGTAATCCCAGCACTTTGGGAGGCCGAGACGGGCGGATCACGAGGTCAGGAGATCGAGACCATCCTGGCTAACACGGTGAAACCCATCTCTACTAAAAAATACAGGCCGGGCGCGGTGGCTCACGCCTGTAATCCCAGCACTTTGGGAGGCCTAGGCGGGCGGATCACAAGGTCAGGAGATCGAGACCACGGTGAAACCCCGTCTCTACTAAAAATACAAAAAATTAGCTGGGCGCGGTTGTGGGCGCCTGTAGTCCCAGCTACTCGGGAGGCTGAGGCAGGAGAATGGCGTGAACCCGGGAGGCGGAGCTTGCAGTGAGCCGAGATCGCACCACTGCACTCTAGCCTGGGCAACAGAGCAAGACTCCGTCTCAAAAAAAAAAAAAAACAAAAACAAAAAACTAGCCGGGCGAGGTGGCGGGCGCCTGTAGTCCCAGCTACTCGGGAGGCTGAGGCAGGAGAATGGCGTGAACCCGGGAGGCGGAGCTTGCAGTGAGCCGAGATGGTGCCACTGCACTCCAGCCTGGGCGACAGAGCGAGACTCCGTCTCAAAAAAAAAAAAGAAATGGTGGGGCTCAGAAGGCTTTCTCCTGGTTGTAGCATTCCGGCCTGGGCAGAGAGGATGGAAGCTGTGTGCTCCGCTTGTGAGCTGGATGGAGCAGGGTATGCAGTGGCCACCCCAGGCTCCAGGCTGATGCTGGCTCCCTGGCCCTGCCGAGGACTCCACGCTGGATGGCTCTGAGCCCTCCATCTTCTCCTGGAGCCCCCTCTCCAGCAGGCATCCTCCCCAGCCCAGCTGCTCGGGGCCCTCCAAGGAGGTGGCTGTGCTGGGCTGCAGGGGTGGAGATGGGCTGTCACAAAGAGACCTTTTGTGTCCCGCAGCTGCTTCTGGGGGCGCCCAGCAGCCTGCCTGGCAGACTGCCTGCCTTGAGGGAACAGTTTGCTCGCCTCAGATGGAGGCAGAGCGGCCCAGCTGGCCTCACCTCTCCCTTTCCAGCTGCAGCGGCCGCGGGCCCAATGTCTCTGGCCTGCATTCCTGGCTGCTTGTTGGGAGGCCTTCGGGTGAGGGAAGGCAGTTGATGCCTGGTCCTCAGGCTGGATATGCAGGGCCGTGGAGGGATTCTGATGATGATAATGATGGTGGTTAATAACAACAGTGAAGATTTATGGAGAGTGCTCTCTGTACTAAGTATGTTAGCTGAGTTTTCTCATCTAAACTTTTTTTTTAACTTTTAAAAAGTATATAGAGACAAGGTCTTGCTGTATTGCCCAGGCTGTCCTCAAACTCCTGGGCTCAAGCAGTTCTCCCAAGTGAGCCTCCCAAAGTACTGGCATTACAGGTGTGATCCACCATGCGCAGCCAACATTACCTGTTTTTTGTTTGTTTTTGTGACAGGGTCTTGCTCTGTCACTCAGGCTGGAGTGCAGTAGCATAATCATGGCTCACTGCAGCCTTGACCTCCTGGGGTCAAGCAATCCTCCCACCTCAGCCTCAGAAGTTATCAGGACCACAGGTGTATGTCACCACCCCTCCAGCTAATTTTTTAAAATTTTTTGTAAAATGGGGTCTTGTTGTGTTGCCCAGCCTGGTCTTGAACTCCTGGCCTCAAGCTATCTTCCCACCTCCCACCTTGGCCTCTCAAAGTGTTGGGGCCCAGTCAGATTACCTGTTTTAAGTAAAGAGCCAGATGATGATTTTTTTTTTTTTTGAGACGGAGTCTCACTCTGTCGCCCAGGCTGGAGTGTGGTGGTGCCATCTCCGCTCACTGCAAGCTCCGCCTTTGGATTCATGCCATTCCCCTACCTTAGCCTCCCGAGTAGCTGGGACTACAGGTGCCCGCCACCATGCCCGGCTAATTTTTTTTTTTGTATTTTTAGTAGAGACGGTTTCACCGTGTCAGCCAGGATGGTGTTGATTTCCTGACCTCGTGATCCGCCCGCCTCGGCCTCCCAAAGTGCTGGGATTACAGGTGTGAGCCACCGCACCTGGCCAAGAGCCTGATGATTCTTATTAAAGAGACTGAGTCACACGCACTGCCGTCCAGTTTTAGAACGTTTCCATCATCCCCAAAAGATCCCGAGTGCCCCTTTGCATTTAATCCATTTCTACCTCAGATACCACAGCCCCAGGCAACAGCTGATCTGCTTCCTGCCTCTGTAGCAGAGGTCTGCAAACTACTGTCACCGCCAGATCCAGCTGGCTGCCTGTTTTTGTAAACAGTTTTATTGGAACACTGCCACGCCCATTCATTGATGTATAGTCTGTGGCTGCTTTCTTGCAACAACTGCAGAGTTGAGTTGTGACTGAGACTGTTGAGCCCTGAAATCCTAGAATACTTAACTACCTTGCCCTTTGCAGCTGTTTACCAGCCTTTCCTCTATAGAGCGGCCTTTTCTGCATATCTCACGTCAATGGAATCACATAATACATGGTCTTTGGAATCTGGCATCTTTCATGTAGCATGTTGTTTTAGAGATACATCTGTGTGGCAGCTTGTATAACAAGTCTGTTCTCACCTAATCTCAAATCTCTTTGAAGTAGGTTTTAAAACAACCCATTTTATAGCTATGAAAACTGAGACTCCTGCAAGGTTAGGAGCTTACCCATTGTTATGGCAGGGCCAGAATCAGAACCCAGGTCTATAGGAGCTTGTGTTTGGGTTTGTCTGTTTTTTTAGAGACAGGGTCTCTCTCTGTCGCCCAGGCTGGAGTGTGGTAATGCAATCATAGCTCACTGCAGTCTCAAACTCCTGGGCTCAAGGGATCCTCTCTCTCAGCCTCCCTGGTAGCCAGGACTATAGGCACACATCACCATGCCCAGCTGATTTCTTTATGTTTTGTGGAGATTGGGTTTTGCTGTGTTGCCCAGGCTGGTCTTGAACTCCTAGCCTCAAGTGATCCTCGCACCTTGGCCTCCCAAAGTGCTGAGATTACAGGCGTGAACCAATGTGCCTGGCTTCATGTTTGATTTTTTGATGCTTCTTACCCATGAGGGAGCTAGCCCAAGTTGGTGATGCTTGCAAGGTGGTGAGCCCTCTGCTACTAGGACTCTCCAAATAGAAGCTGGACCAGGGTTTTGTAGGCAAGTCCGGAGCCTCATTGTGGCTGCAGCTGTTCAGAGCCTCGCCTGCATGAGCAGCCCTCCCGGGAAACTGCTCGTGGGAAGCTGAGCTCCAGCAGCCCTGGAACCTGCCCTAGAGGCACCAGGTGCCCTTCTGCCTCAGAGGTGCTGGTGTGGGGAGAAATGGCCAGGCGAGGCTCTGGCTGCTGCCCTGCCTTCAGGGGCTCCTTCAGCCTCTCAGCTCAGGGCCACTCTTGCCCTTGCACCCAGCGGCCAGTGGGGCAGAGGGTGAGCAACTTCTGGGCGCTTTCTGGTGTCCAGGCTGTGGGGTGGCAGCTGGGGCCCGCTCCAGTGGGGAGAGGCGGCAGCTGTCATGCTGAGCAGCGCAGGTTCTAAAACCAGCCCTGTCTCTCAGCTGTGTGACTTGGAGCAGTTACCCACCCTCTCTGGGTTTTGGTGTCCTCATTCTCCAGTGGGGGATGCTGCCGCAGCACCACCTGCTGCATCCTTATGGGGATTCAGTGAGGTCCCTCCATGTCAGCCCTTGGGCACCTGTGGTGCCGGCACACGCTGAGCACTCAGAGTACTTGATTACATTATCACATCTCATGCCTCAGATGCCAGCCCCCCTGTGCCAGCTGCTACGCCTGCCCAGGGACTTACTTTGCCCTGCAGGGCCCAGCAAGCACACCCCAGACTGAGGGCAGCAGAGGTTCTGTGGCTTTAGGCCCAGGACTATTGTGGTCCTGCCAGCTGGGATTCCAGGCCAAGGCTATCCCAAGGCGTGTCCCGTCTTTTCCCTGTCTCTGGCGGCCAGGAGGAAGACAGTCCTGCTCAGCCCTGTTGGGAGGCAGATAGCAGCGCATGGTCGCTGTGCTCCCAGCTCTGGTGATGCCTCTCGTCCTGTTCACACCCCGAACCCCAGCCACCCTCCATGCCTAGTCTCTACCTCCGCAACCACCCACCGCATTTCCCTCTGGTGTCTGGCTCACTTTGTGCACCGCACCTACCCCTCCCCACCTCCGGAGCTGAGCCGTTCAAGTTCTTATTTATTTAATTTTTGAGACAAGGTCTTGCTCTGTCGCCAGGCTGGAATGCAGTGGTGTGATCTCCGCTCACTCCAACTTCTGCCTCCTGAGTTGAAGCAATTCTCCTGCCTCAGCCTCCTGAGTAGCTGTGACTATAGGCGCCCACCACCACACCCAACTGGTTTTTTTTTTTTTTTTTTTTTGAGACGGAGTCTCGCTGTGTCTTCCAGGCTGGAGTGCAGTGGCGTGATCTCGGCTCACTGCAAGCTCTGCCTCCCGGGTTCACGCCATTCTCCCGCCTCAGCCTCCCAAGTAGCTGAGACTACAGGCGCCTGCCACCACGCCCGGCTAGTTTTTTGTATTTTTAGTAGAGACGGGGTTTCACCATGTTAGCCAGGATAGTCTCGATCTCCTGACCTCGTGATCCACCCGCCTCGGCCTCCCAAAGTGCTGGGATTACAGGCTTGAGCCACCGCGCCCGGCCCCAACTGGTTTTTATATTTTTTGTAGAGACGGGGTTTCACCATGTTGCCCAGGCTGGTCTCAAACTCTTGAGCCCAAGTGATCCGCCTGCGTTAGCTTCCCAAAGTGTTGGTATTACAGGCATGAGCCACCATGCCCGGCCACCATGCAGGTTCTTTGGTTGCAAAGAACTAGAGCCAACTCCAGCTTGCTTAACCAAAAAGCAATTTATTAGGTGACTCCTGGGGACGTTCCACCACTGAAGGAGCAGCGGGCTGTGCTGCCCTAGGTGGGGTCGGGCTGGGCGGCTGCATTCCTGCATGTGCCTGGTGACTCAAGGGGCTTCCTGCCCATTTCATGCCAACCTCCTGATGCCAGAGCCCTTGGCCACCCTGGCTCAGTAGGGCCCTCAGGGACATATGTCACAGGAGGGGCCTGTGGCGTTTGCCCCCATGGTGTCCAGAGGGGCCTTGTCGACTTGCAGCCTGTTTCTGTGTGCGCACAAAGTGTCACTTCGGAAGCCCTGGGCTTCGCTTCATACTGAGTTGGAAACAGGACATTCCGGTGGGTTCAGCCATTCCTCTCCCACAGACCTGGTCACCGACTTGGACTTCTCGCCCTTTGATGACTTCCTCCTGGCCACAGGCTCGGCTGACAGGACGGTGAGTGGAGCCAGTTGGAAGAGCTGCTCTATGTCCCAGCCCGTAGTCCAGGGCTTCTGAGCCCCACCCCGAACCCCACAGGGCTCTGCTGCCTTCCAGTCCAGCCCTGCCACACTCCCCCAGGGCTGCAGGGCTGGTC
This sequence comes from Macaca mulatta, assembly GCF_049350105.2. Classification (NCBI taxonomy): domain Eukaryota; kingdom Metazoa; phylum Chordata; class Mammalia; order Primates; family Cercopithecidae; genus Macaca; species Macaca mulatta. The sequence continues at coordinate 5,654,984 of NC_133425.1, read as the reverse complement.
TGAATTCCTGGCCCCACAGAGCTTGCTTGGAGCCGTGGCTGTGACCTGACCTGGAGCCCAAGGACAGCAGGCAGGGAGGCTGCCAGAAACAGCAGAGCCACTTCCCGGACTCTCGGACCATGCCCTGTGGTCCTGGAGCTGAGATTCCCTCCCTCCTTTCTCAGATGTGGGGTATGCAGCCCCTGGCCCAAGCAAGCTGAGGCAGGTGGGCGCCCCCCCATCGACAGGCCAGTGATGTGGTCTCCTGGAGCAGCCTGGTTCCAACATGGGACCTCACTGGGGTCACAGCAGCTGGCTCAAGGCAGTGAGGCCCTCAACCCTGTGCTCACGGACTTGGTCTTTCCTGCAGGTGAAACTCTGGCGACTGCCAGGGCCCGGCCAGGCCCTGCCCTCAGCACCCGGGGTGGTGCTGGGCCCCGAGGACCTCCCAGTGGAGGTGCTGCAGTTCCACCCCACCTCTGACGGCGTTCTGGTGAGCGCAGCAGGCACCACTGTGAAGGTCTGGGATGCAGCCAAGCAGCAGCCTCTGACAGGTACAGGCCACCCTGGCCTGCCCTTCCCAGGGCAGTCCAACTCTGGACAGCACTCCGTTTCTTTGTTGGCACGTTTGGTAACATAAATGTAAAAACAGATACCAAAGTTTTACACTTACATAGTGTAAAAGTTTTAAGATTCTTTTTTTTCTTGAGACGGAGTCTCACTGTGTCGCCCAGGCTGGAGTGCAGTGGCCGGATCTCAGCTCACTGCAAGCTCCGACTCCTGGGTTCACACCATTCTCCTGCCTCAGCCTCCTGAGTAGCTGGGACTACAGGTGCCCGGCACCTCACCCGGCTAGTTTTTTGTATGTTAGCCAGGATGGTCTCTATCTCCTGACCTCGTGATCTGCCCGTCTCGGCCTCCCAAAGTGCTGGGATTACAGGCTTGAGCCACCGTGCCGGGCCAAGTTTTAAGATTCTATGAGGCTGTAATAAACACTCCATCTCTCTTCGCTCTCCGTAGCCATAAGTTTCATCCTCTTAGCTATTTTGTTTTTTTTTTTATTTTTTATTTTCCTGTTGTTTTTCTCCATTTAAAAAAGTAACGGCTGGGCGCAGTGGCTCATGCCTGTAATCCCAACACTCTGGGAGGCCGAGGTGGGTGGATCACCTGAGGTCAGGAGTTCAAGACCAGCCTGGTCAACATGGCAAAACCCCGTCTCTACTAAAAATACAAGAATTAGCTGGGCATGGTGGCGCACACCTGTAATCCCAGCTACTTAGAAGGCTGAGGCAAGAGCATTGCTCCAACCCAGGAGGCAGAGGTTGCAGTGAGCCGAGATTGCACCACTGCATTCCAGCCTGGGTGACACAGTGAGACGCAGTCTCAAAAAAACAAAAATAAAAAATAACTTTGGCTGGGCGTGGTGGTTCACGCCTGTAATCCCGGCACTTTGGGAGGCCGAGGCGGGCGGATCACAAGGTCAGGAGTTCGAGACCAGCCTGGCCAACATAGTGAAACCTCGTCTCTACTAAAAAGACAAAAACTTAGCCACCGGGCATGGTGACAGGTGCCTGTAATCCCAGCTACTCGGGAGGCTGAGGCAGGAGAATTGCTTGAACCCAGGAGGCGGAGGTTGCAGTGAGCCTAGATTGTGCCATTGCACTCCACCCTGGGTGACAAGAGCAAGACTGCGTCTCAAAAAAAAAAAGAAAAAAACAAAAAACAAAAAAACCTTCTTGGACAGGCGCCATGGCTCACACCTGTAATCCCAGCACTTTGGGAGGCCAAAACGGGAGGATTGCTTGAGCCCAAGATTTTGAGAATTAGCCTGAGCAACATAGTGAGATACAATCTCTACAAAAAATTAAAAAATTAGCCAGGCGTGGTGGCATGACCTGTGTCCCAGGTACTCAGGAGACTGAGGTGGGAGGATTACTTGAACCCCAGGAGGTGAAAGCTTCGGTGAGCTATGATAACACCACTGCATTCCAGCCTGGATGACGGAGCAAGATGCTGTCTCAAAAAATAATAATAGGCCGGGCGCGGTGGCTCATGCTTGTGATCCCAGCACTTTGGGAAGCTGAGGTGGGCGGATCACTTGACATTAGGAGTTTGAGACCAGCCTGGCCAACATGGTGAAATTTCGTCTCTACTAAAAATACAAAAATTAGCCGGGCATGGTGGCAGGTGCCTATAATCCCAGCTACCTGGGAGGCTGAGGCAGGAGAATTGCTGGAACCCAGGAGGCAGAGATTGCAGTGAGCTGAGATCGCACCACTGCACTCCAGCCTGGGTGACAGAGCAAGTCTCCGAAAAGTAGTGGGGGTTAGGACTTCACCATCTTTTTAGGGGAGCACAATTTAACCTGGAACAGGAGTTGCAGAGGATGTAGAGATGTATTTTAATACCTCACACTAGCGGGAGAGAGTATAGACGGCAGGTGTAGAGGCTTAGGGTGGGAGTGATCCTATGGGGTGGGAGCTATGTTGGAAGTGAGCCTGGGAGGGATGAGAGAGCCAGGCCAGGAGCAGGGAGCCTTGGAAGGTAGTTGAGTGATGTACAGCTACACAAAGGTGGGGTGAAGGAAGCAGCCTGTGGTGCAGGGGAAGCCTGTCTGGGAGGAGCTGCTGCCCTTACCCCCTTGGCTGAAAAGGATCCTCGTAGCTGCTGCCTTTGCTCTGAGAGTTTGCCCCAGCAAGGCCCGCCCCCACCCACTTCCCTGGTGCCCTCGCTGCCTGGAGCCTAACTGTGACTGCTTCTCTGCAGAGCTGGTGGCCCATGGGGACCTGGTGCAGAGCGCCATCTGGAGCCGGGACGGAGCCCTGGTGGGCACGGCGTGCAAGGTAAGCAGGCAGGCGGGGAGCCCCTGTGGGGCTCTGTGCTGGTCTCCTGGGCTGGGACCCCCTGGGCTGGGCCTTCCAGGCTTGTTGTTTAGGGGGCAGCGGAGCACTGAGGTCAGGATGGTTACCTGTGTGCCCTGCCCCCTAGCTGCCCCTCACACCCCCGCTCACCTACATCTGGAAGTCCCTACCTTGCCTGGACCCCTGTCAGATGAGAGCCCATGCTGGTCCCTGGTTTGCGCCCTGACATCCCCACCCTCAGCCAGCCTCCTCTGACCCCATCTGGTCTGTCCTAACCGCCAGCCTTTCCGTGAGACTCTTGTTAGGCAGCGTTTGGCCACAGGTGCTGGGCCAGGCCCCAGTTGCTAGGGAGGTGACTTCCGTCAAGGACAGTACAGACAAGAGGATCCGTGACCCGGGCTCTGCAAGAGGGACATGGTGCTTTGAGCTGGTTGGACAGGCCAGGGATACATGGCCTCAGGCAGGGATCTGGGACTAGGACAGGCGGGTGCGGGGCAGGCGGGTGCTGGGTGGTGAGTAAGGGTTGTACCTGTTGCTGTAGCGGTAATGGGAAGGCAATGAAGTGTTTTTTTGTTTTTTTGTTTTTTTTTTGAGACAGAGTCTCACTCTGTCACCCAGGCTGGAGTGCAGTGGCGTGATCTCGGCTCACTGCAAGCTCTGCCTCCCGGGTTCACGCCATTCTCCTGCCTCAGCCTCCCGAGTAGCTGGGACTACAGGCGCCTGCCACCTCGCCCGGCTAATTTTTTGTATTTTTAGTAGAGACAGGGTTTCACCGTGGTCTCGATCTCCTGACCTCGTGATCTGCCCGCCTTGGCCTCCCATAGTGCTTGGATTATAGGCGTGAGCCACTGCGCCCAGTGGCAATGAAGTGTTAAAGGCCAGAGTAGGGCAGGTGGCATAGTGAGGAGAGCAGATTTGCATTAGGAACCGCGTGGACGGTGCGTGGCAGGAGGGGCAGCGTCTACAGGGGGATGTGGGACAGCCTGCAGGGAGGTGAGAGCTGTTCTCTGCCGGGGGTGGCGGAGACTTCTGGGAGGAGGAAGCCAAATGTTGGAGAAGGTTTGGGTGGGAGGCATGGTGGTCCTGAGGCAGTAGGAGAGGCCTGTCACTGGGAAGGGGACGTGCTGTGGCAGGGAGGGGGCGCTAGAGGGGCACCTGGTGTGAATGTTCTGGGCAGAGCTGCTCCAGGGTGGCAGTAGCCTCGTTGAGCTGCCGGTGGTACCTGGAGGTGTCAGTGGAGTCTGGCCGGACGGGCTGTGAGCAGAATCTGGCTGCAGGTGAAAAGGTCCTGTTTGTTTGATATGCTGACCACATAGTGCTACCCCTAGGAAGGGATGAGGAGAGCCTGCAGGGGAGGAGGTGGGAGGAGGAAAGCCAGGACCGGGCTGGGCCCTGAGACCAGGGCCAAAGAGCTTCCCCAGGGAGGCAGCCGTGGGTACCGCCAAGGGTCTCTGAAGACCTGTCGGGGTTGCTGGGAATGAGGGCACCCGTCAGGGCCCTTCTGGAGGTGTGCCAAGCCTGAAGACACATGAAGAATGGCCGAGAGGCCTGGGGATGAAGCCCAACAGGAGCTAGCAGGGCAAGGAGGCCAACCAGACCTGAGCATCCTGCCCCAGGGCTCTGCATACTTGGAAGGACCCTAGTCTAACTTTCTTTTTCTGTACTCCGCTTTTGTAGAAGCCCCTCTCCCAGTCTTGCTCAGCTTTTCCTTTGTGGTGATTGTTGAGCAGAGAGTCCCAGACACTGGACTGAGCTCTGGGGACCAATAAGGTTCTGAGCTCTGGGGAGACCTGAGCTCTGGGGAGACCTGATATGCGTGCTCTGGCCTAACCCTGCTGGGGACGGCTTCCCAGGCAGAGTGAGCTCAAGGCCAGTCCTTGAGGGATGAGCCCTGGCTGTGAAAGAGGGGACGGGCAGAGGGGATGGCCCGGGCAGTCTCAGCAGGACTCAGGGATGGCTGCCTTGGGACTGTGACATCTCCTTTCTTTGAGAAACTGTCTGCCCCTCTGTCACTGGTGTGGTGGTCCAGGTCCTCCTCCTGGGAGTCCGAGCCCCATTTACCGTCACAGCTGTGCAGGGAAGGACAGTGAGCAACCCCGTGGGCCACTGGCTTGGCCTCTCTTCTGCTTGCTTGCTGGCGTCTTGCAGGAAGAGTCAGAGGAGTCCACAGTATGGAGGAGCTCCTGCTGCTTCCCCAGTGGACGTGTTTCCCCCACTAAACCCAGAGCTTAAAGTTGCAGGGACGAGAAGCACACATGTCCCAAGTGGGTCGTGGGAGTGATGCTTAGTGGACCAACTCCCGCTCCTTTCCCTGGTTCCTGGACCTAGGAATTCCACCTGTGGGGATGCAGCATTGCCTCCAAGCCGCACCCGTCAGCACAGTCTAGGGCCAATGGGTACCTCAGCCCTGGGTCTGCTGCCGCCTCCTTTTGCTGTAAAGGGGGTATATCGGAGTCCTGGTGGGGTATTCTACACTGGAAACCCTGGCAGTATGGAGCCGGGAGTGGGGGGCGGCCTGACTGTAGTAGGGCAGCCGGTGATGCCCATGAGTGTGCACAGAGCGAGGGCTTGTCCTGAGCTGTGGCTGGAGCTGCTGGATGGACCCACCCGGCAGCAGGAGCGAGCCTGAGCCCTTCTTTGCTGCGGCACCTGGCTCTGGGTTTCCGCACTGGAGCTGCTCATGCCACGGGCTGCCTGATGGGGATAGGGGTGGAGGGGTCATGGGACTTCCCACCACAGTGTGCCCCCACCCCTGCCCCATCTCCTTCCTGGCGGGGAAGCCTCCGTGCCCCTGATTCCCACTCCTGTCCTGCCGCTGTGTGAGCAGGTCTGCGTCCCGGGACCACCAAAGCCCCCTCCTACTCCCTCTCAGCTCCTCCCACTGCGGTGACGGGGCCGGAGGGAGAGAAGGGGCAGGAGGCCGCTAGGGGGCGCGCGCTCCTCACGGATGGCCCATTTCGGCCGGCTGCTCTCCTTATTCCCGGCACAGTTGAGCCCTGGTGAGCCGGGGAGGACGTGGCCTCTGCAGCCCAGTTCCTCTCCAGTGCGCCAGAGCAGCCTCAATGCTCACTCTGAACTCTGGTTTGGACCCCACGTTAAGCTCCTGCACCCGGTGGTCCAGCTGCCCTCGTGGAGTGTGTGCTGTGAGTTCCGCCCTTAGCCCCAGCACCCAGCCTGCCCAGGGGTGGCGCTGTCCGCATCCTCACAGTTCACAGAGCTGGGCGGGTGGCCGGGCGCTAGCTCATGCCTGTAATCCCAGCACTTTGGGAGGACGAGGTGGGAGGATCTTTTGAGCCCAGGAGTTCAAGACCAGCCTGGGCAACATGGTAAAACTCCATGTCTACAAAAAAAAAATGCAAAAATTAGCCAGGCATTGGTGGCACACGTCTGTGGTCCCAGGCTGAGGCAGGAGGATTGCTTGAGCCCAGGAGTTCGAGGCTGAAGTGAGCTCGGATTGAACCACTTAATTCCAGCCTGGGTAATGAAGCAAGACCCTGTCTCTTTAAAAAAAAAAAAAAAAAAACCACACACACACACACACACCAAACTGGCTGGGCGCAGTGGCTCACGCCTGTAATCCCAGCACTTTGGGAGGCCAAGGCAGGCGGATCACCTGAGGTCAGGAGTTCGAGACCAACCTGGCCAACATAGTGAAACCCCGCCTCTACTAAAAATACAAAAATTAGCCAGGCATGGTGGCATGCACCTGTAATCCCAGCTACTCGGGAAGCTATGGCAGAGAATCGCTTGAACCTGGGAGGCAGAGGTTGCAGTGAGCCGAGATCACGCCATTGTGCTCCAGCCTGGGCGACAGAGCAAGACTCCATCTCAAAACAAACAAACAAACTAAAAGCTCAAACAAAAAAATAAAAATAAACCATAGGGGGCTCGGGGGCTTGCCCACGTCATAGCTGGTCAGTGGTGGTGTTGGCATCGGGATGCAGGCTGTCGGTCTCTGCAGCTCCGTGGGGCAGGAGCAGCACTGGCTGCTGGATGTCAAGTCCTGCCCTTCATCTCCTTAGAGCCTCTGTCACTTGCTGTCCCTTGTGTCCTGCCTGTCTCCTGTTGTCCCCTCTTTCTGTCCTTGATCTCTAGTTGCTTTGTCTGGCCTGCTCTGTCATTGTCCTCTGTTTCTATCCCTCTCTGTCCTCTCTCATCCCTCACTGTCCCTCGCTGTTCTCTCTTTGGTCTCTGTCCTCTGTCTCTCATCCTCCTCTCTCTGTCTCTCGCCATCCCTCTGAACCCGAGGCTGTGGAGTAGTGGAGTGTTAAGAGCCAGCCCCTGGACTGTACCTGGTGCCCGCCTGGCATGTAGCAGGTCCTTGGTAAACTGCAGCTGGCAGGGCTTTGCCAGGAGCGGCATAAAACCGGGGCCCTGCCGAGGCAGACCAGGGAGACCTGGCTTTTGAGGCCTTCTCCAGACAGGTCCCCACCTCTGCCAGCCATGCATGTGCCCACGGCCCCTTTGGTTCCCACCATCTGCCTCCTCACGTGGCCTCTCCTCCCCCAACACCACACACCAGCAAGCTGCTTTCTCCACCTCTTTGCTCATGCTATTTTACCTTCCTCGAATGCCTTTCCCTTCCCAGCACAAGCTCTGTTTGTCCTTCCACGACCAGGTCTAAGTTCTTCTCCGCAGTTTCCCATGACAACCTCCAGGCCCCAGAGTCCAGCACTTAGCCTCGAGCTTGGTAATAGCGGGGAGGCTACTCATCCCCCAGGGAGGGGCTGCCTGTGGAGTGGGAATTCACTTGGTTTTCTCCTGCATTTCTTTTTGGGTTGTTTTAATTGATAGACTATTTTCTAGAACAGTTTTAAGTTTACAAAAAAAGCCAGCAAGTAGTACAAGGATTTTCCATATTCCTTACCTCCTCCCCTAGTGTCTGTGACGAACATCCTGCGTGAGTGTGGTACGTTGTTTCAATTGAGGAACCAATGGTAAACTATTATTATTCTTATTATCATCATCATTATTACAGTGCTGGAGCGCAGTGGCGTGATCTTAGCTCACTGCAATCTCCGCCTCCCGGGTTCAAGTGATTCTCGTGCCTCAGCCTCCCGTGTAGTTAGGACTACAGGCACGTGCCACCACACCCGGCTACTTTTTTTATTTTTAATTTTTTGTAGGGACAGGGATCTCACTATGTTGCCCAGGCTCGTCTCAAACTCCCGGGCTTAAATGATCTGCCTTGACCTCCCAAAGTGCCAAAAATCACCATCTTAACCATTTTTAAGTGTACAGTTCAGTAGCGTTAAGTATATTTACACTGTTGTGAAACAGATTTGATCACTTTCTCATCTTGCAGAACTGAAACTCTATACCCATTAAACAGCAGTTCCCCTTTGCCCTACCTCCCAGCCCCTAGGAACTGCCGTTCCACTTTCTGTATGTATAATTTGACTACTTTAGATGCCTCACATGAGCGGAGTCATATACTGTTTGTTCTTTTGGGGCTGACTGATTTCTCTGAGCATCGTGAAATGCTGCGTCGTCAGGGGTTACTGGTTGTTGCCGTGTGCAGTAGGACTTCCTTGCCCCTGAAGGCTGTGTAGGACGCGCAGACTACATTTTGTTGATCCATTTATCAATCAGTAGATCTTGGGTTGTTTCCACTTCTTGGCTATTGCGAGTAGTGCTGCTATGAACACAGGTGTGCAAATACCTCTTTGTGGCCTGCGTTCCGTTCTTTTGGATAGGTACCCAGAAGTGGGGCTGCTGGAACACATGATAGGTCTACTTTTAATTTTTTGAGGAATTGCCATACTGTTTTCCATAGCAATTGCACCATTTTACAATCCCACCAACAGTGTGCAAGGGTTCTAACTTCACATACCCACCAACACTTGCTTTCTTTTTTTCTTTGAGACAGAGTCTTGCACTGTCACCTGGGCTGGAGTGCAATGGTGCCATCTCGGTTCACTGCAATCTCTGCCTGCTGGGTTCGTGCGATTCTCCTGCCTCAGCCTCCCCAGTAGCTGGGAATACAGGCACACACCACCAAACCTGGCTAATTTTTGTATTTTTAGTAGAGACGGAGTTTCACTATGTTGGCCACACTGGTCTTGAATTCCTGACCTTGTGATCCACCCACCTTGGCTTCCCAAAGTGTCAGGATTACAGGTGTGAGCCACTGCACCCAGCCTTGCTATTTTTTTTTTTTTTTTCAAGATAGAGTCTCTTTCTGTCGCCCGGGCTGGAGTGCAGTGGCACGATCTCAGTTCACTGCAACCTCCACCTCCTGGGTTCAAGTGCTTCTCCTGCCTCAGCCTCCTGAGTAGCTGGTATTACAGGTGCACACCACCACGCCCAGCTAATTTTTCTATTTTTAGTCGAGAGAGGGTTTCACCATGTTGGCCAGGCTCGTCTCGAACTCCTGACCACAAGTGATTCTCCCCACCTTGGCTTCACAAAGTGCTAGGATTACAGGCATGAGCCACCGTGCCCAGCCTGACACTTGCTATTTTTAAAAATGTAATAGGCATCCTAATGGGTGTCAGGGGATATCTTATTGTGGTTTGGGTTTGTATTTCTCTAATGGTTAGTGATATTGAACACTTTTTCATATGCTTTTTGGCCGTTTCTATATATATATTTTAAAAACGTATATTTAAACCAGGCCTGGTGGCTCACACCTGTAATGCCATCCCTTTGGGAGGCTGAGGCAGAAGGATTACTCGAGGCCAGGAGTTCAAAACCAGCCTGCTCAACGTAATGAGACCTCATCTCTACAAAAGAAAAATTAAAACATTAGCAGGGCCTGGTAGCTTGTGCCTGTGGTCCCAGCTACTTGGGAAGCAGAGGTGGGAGGATCGCTTAAGTCCAGGAGGTTGATTTGCAGTGAGCTGTGATTGCACCACTGCACTTGAGCCTGGGCAAGAGAGCGAGACTCTGTCTCAAAAACAAACAAACAAAAGGCCAGGTGCGGTGGCTCATGCCTGTAATTCCAGCACTTTGGGAGGCCGAGGTGGGAGGATCACGAGGTCAGGAAATTGAGACCATCCTGGCTAACACGGTGAAACCCCATCTCTACTAAAAATACAAAAAATTAGCCGAGTGTGGTGGCGGGCGCCTGTAGTCCCAGCTACTCCGGAGGCTGAGGCAGGAGAATGGCGTGAACCTAGGAGGCGGAGCTTGCAGTGAGCCGAGATCACGCCACTGCACTCCAGCCTGGGCAACAGAGTGAGACTCTGTCTCAAAAACAAACAAACAAAAGGCCAAGCACAGTGACTCACACGCATAATCCCAGCACTTTGGGAGGCCAAGGCAGACAGATCACCTAAGGTCAGGAGTTCGAGACCAACCTGTCCAACATGGCAAAACCGTGACTCTACTAAAAATACAAAAAATTAGCTGGGCGTGGTGGCGGGCACCTGTGTTCCCAGCTACTCGGGTGGCTGAGGCAAGAGAATCACTTGAACCCGAGAGGCACAGGTTGCAGTGAGCCGAGATCACACCACTGCACTCCAGCCTGGGTGATAAGTGAAACTTCATCTCAAAAAAAAAAAAAAAATACAAAAAGAGAGAAGTGTCCATTTATGGACTTTGCCATATTGCTCAGGCTGATCTCGAATTCCTGGGCTCAAGTAATTCTTCCACTTTGGCTTCCCAAAGTGTTGGGATTACAGGCAGGACCCACTGTGCCTGGCCTACGGTAGCATTTTTGGGGTTTTTTTGGACGGACCCTCAGTCTGTTTCCCAGGCTGAAGTGCAGTGGCACGATCTTGGTTCACTGCAAGCTCATTGCAACCTCCGTCTCCCGGGTTCAAGTGATTCTCCTGACTCAGCCTCCCGAGTAGCTGGGATTACAGGCGTGTGCCACCACGCCCAGCTAATTTTTTTGTATTCTTAGTAGAGATGACGTTTCACCGTGTTAGCCAGGCTGATCATCCAACTCTTAACCTCAAATGATCCACCAGCCTTGGGCTGCTACCAAAGTGCTGGAATTACAGGCGGGAGCCACTGCACCTGGTTGGCTATTCTGTGTCTTTTGTTTCTTCATAGAAACTTCAAAATCAGTTTGTCCACAAAATAATTTACTGGAATTTTGATTGGGACTCTGTTGAATTTATAGATAAAGTTGAGAATAACTGACTTTTTGACGGTATTGAGATTCTATATCTATGAACATGTACTACCTATTTATTTAGATCTTCTTTGGTTTTTTCCTCAAAGTTTTGCAATTGTCCTCATATAAATCTTGTATATATTTCACTAGATTTACAACTAAGTACAGATTGTCCCTGACTTACAATTTTTTTACTTTACGATGGTGTGAAAGTGATACACAACCACAAGTTTTCACACTTTAAGCACTGGTGATTCTTTGAACAAAGACTCTCTGGTCTGCAAATTTTACTTAATATATATTTCTTTTCTTTTTTCTTTTTTTTTTTTTTTGAGACGGGAGTCTTGCTCTGTCGCCCAATCTGGAGTGCAGTGGTGTGATCTCGGTTCACTGCAAGTTCCGCCTCCCAGCTTCACGCCATTCTCCTGCCTCAGCCTCCCGTAGCTGGGACTACAGGCGCCCGCCACCACGCCCAGCTAATTTTTTGTATTTTTAGTAGAGACGGGGTTTCACCGTGTTAGCCAGGATGATCTTGATCTCCTGACCTGGTGATCTGCCCACCTTGGCCTCCCAAAGTGCTGGGATTACAGGCATGAGCCCCTGGGCCTGGCCTTTGTGTGTGTGTGTGTGTGTGTGAGTGTGAGTGTGAGAGAGTCTTGCTGTGTCACCCAGGCTGGAGTGCAGTGGCATGATCTTGGCTCACTGCAACCTCTGCCTCCCAGGTTCAAGCAGTTTTGCCTCAGCCTCCCGAGTAGGTGGGATTACATGTGCCTGCCACCATGCCTGGTTCATTTTTGTATTTTTGATGGAGACAGGGTTTCACCTTGTTGGCCAGACTGGTCTCGAACTCCTGACCTTAAGTGATCTGCCGCCCGGCCTCCCAGAGTGCTGGGATTACAGGCATGAGCCTCTGCTCCTGGCCATACTTACTGTATTTTCAATTTAAGATGGGTTTATTGGGATGTAACTCCATTGTATTTTGAGGAGCATGTGTATTTCAAGTTTTTTTTAGTGTGTGCTGGTGCAAAGGATGTTGTTTTTCTTTTCTTTTTTTTTTGAGACGGAGTCTCACTCTGTTGCCCAGGCTGGAGTGCAGTGGTACAACCTCAGCTCACTGCAACTTCTGCCTCCCGGGTTCAAGCGATTCTCCTGCCTCAGTCCCCTGAGTAGCTGGGATTACAGGCGCCTGCAACCACGCCAGGCTAATTTTTTTATTTTTAGTAGAAACGCGGTTTCACCATGTTGACCAGACTAGCCTCGAACTCCTGACCTCAGGTGATCCGCCCACCTTAGCCTCACAGTGCTGGGATTACAGGCGCGAGCCACTATGCCTGGTTGGTGTTGTTTTTCATTTCAAATTCAAATTGTTTACTGTTTTTCAAAATATGAAAACAGGAATCTATGCTGAATGAAACAAAATAGACCTGTGCTAAGATGTAAAAAGAAAAAGTTAACCAGCCCCCACCTTCCCCACCCTTGGTACCCAGCATTAGCACAGCAGCCTGTGTTAGTCTAGACCTTTCTCCTTGCTCAGCAAACGTGTAAAATGTATGGGCTGTATGACAGCTGTGTAACAGTGAAAACAAACAGGATCATGGTCACACAAATGGAGATTTTTGTTGATTTTTACCACAGTAGAATCACACTATGCCATGTTATTCTACAACTTCCTTTTGCACTTAATTTATTATGGCCAAACGTGGTGCATGTTTGTGTACACACACGTGTGCATGCACACACACACAGATTGTTCCACAGAAAGAAGGTCCTATACAAAGTATGGGTGTTTTATTTCAGTACATTTTTTTCTGCTTTTTGTCTGTTTCCATCCTCCCTTTGGATAATCTGAATCAGTTACTGCTGAATGGATGGTTTGGAGGTGTAAGCTCATTTTCCTGGTTAAATGCTAAATTCTGTAAGTGCAGAAATGAGGTCGTCACGTGAGCCTCTCCAGGCTGGGCCTAGCATAGGGCTGAGCATGTGTGGGGCACTGACAGCCTAGAGTTTGGTTCTGGACCTCCATTTGTCTGTCTGTGAGGGGTCATGGTGATAGTACCACTTCATAGGGTAGTTGGAAGACTAGGAGGGGTCGAGTGTCTGGTATGCCTGGTGTGGAGTAGGTCTCAGGAAGCTGAACACTGCTTGCTGAGCTTGCTTTTTTGGGGGACTGGGTGGGGCCTGCTGCTGTGCTGAGAAGGAGAAACAGGGCTGAGGAGGGATGCCCTGGTGTGTGATGCCAGCCCTGTGTGCTGGGGATGGGCTGCTCAGAGCTGGCGGGTGGGAGGACAGGCTGGCTTCCAGGGACCCTCCAGCCCTAGTTGCAAGTTGTTTCCTCCTCTCTGCTTTTCCAGGACAAGCAGCTGCGGATCTTTGACCCCAGAACACAGCCGCAGGCCTCTCAGGTGAGTTGTGTGGGCAAGCCGGGGTGGGCTGAAGCCTCCGCTGAGGCTGAGGACCCAGTGGTTCCAGCAGGTGGAGGTAAGGGCAGGCCTGGGGTCCTGGCGGACATGTCCGCAGCACCAGGGGTCCCCAGGAGGTGGGCCATCACTGCTGGGAGCTCTTCCTGTGAAGTGTGTTCTGGGTCCTGGGAGGGCTTGGCTTTGATCACAGGGTGGGCAGAGCTAAGCTTCCCCCAGGCTCTCCACGGAGGCCATCCTGTGGCTTCAGTCAGTGATCTGAGATCCCCACTTCCTTCCTTTGAGCCCTTCACCCTGGCACGGTCAGCAGAGACCAGCTGCTGAGGAGCCAAAAAGAAACAGCTCCTGTCCTCTGCAGGAAGACCCCGGGTGGGACCTATCAAAACGTACAGGCTCCAGGAACTGAGCGTGTTTTGGTTTGTGTCTGTGCATGGAATGTGCGTGGCCATTTCAGTTCCGAGCGGGGAAGCTGGGACCTGGCTCATGCTGCAGGCATCCAGCCACTGGGGCACCATTCATTCGTCCTACAGAGACCTTGTAGGCAGGAGCAACAATCCTGGGACAGGGCCCTGTCCCGGAGTAGTTGCTGGGGGCTTCTTTTGCTGGGCTGGTTTAGTGCTTCCCTGAGTAACTGGCTGGGGAGCGGAGGCCTGAGTAATGCCAGGGGGGCAGGCACAGATGGCCTGGAGGAGGACAGGCTCGTCTGCGGAGTCTGCGCGAGCGGTGCTGGGGGAAACAGGCCCGTGGTCACCTGGGCTGTGGGAAGCCATTAGGTAATTTTTTTTTTAATTTATTTTTTGAGATGGAGTCTCGCTCTGTCGCCCAGGCTAGAGTGCAGTGGCTCGATCTCGGCTCACTGCAAGCTCCGCCTCCCGGGTTCACGCCATTCTCCTGCCCTAGCCTCCCAAGTAACTGGAACTACAGGCGCCTGCCACCACACCCGGTTAATTTTGTTTTTGCATTTTTAGTAGAGACCGGGTTTCACCATGTTAGCCAGGATGGTCTCAATCTCCTGACCTCGTGATCCTCCTGCCTCGGCGTCCCAGAGTGCTGGGATTACAGGCGTGAGCCACCGTGCCCGGCTGCCTTTAGAGAGTTTTAAGCAGGAAGTACGATGAGTAGATTTATATTTCTTTTTTGCGGGGGAGGTAGAGTCTCGCTCTGTCGCCCAGGCTGGAGTCCAGTGGCGCGATCTCGGCTCACTGCAAACTCCGCCTCTTGGGTTCATGCCATTCCCCTGCCTCAGCCTTCCGAGTAGCTGGGACTACAGGCGCCCGCCACCACGCCCAGCTAATTTTTTTGTATTTTTAGTAGAGACAGAGTTTCACCATGTTGGTCAGGCTGATCTGGAACTCCTGACCTTGTGATCCGCCCGCCTCGGCCTGCCAAAGTGCTAGGATTATAGACGTGAGCTACCGCGCCTGGCTGTGGATTTACATTTCTAAAAAGAACTTTCTAGAAGCTGAGGAGGCTTCTTTCCTGAGGAAGGTGAAGTTTAGGGTCCTGCTGTTAGCTCAGGAGAGGAGCTCCCCAGCAAAGACCTAGGCCCATCACAGATACCCCCTCCCCATTTCTAGGACTTTTTCCTCACCTGGGGTCGAGGGCAAACTACTAGCCCAAACCAAACTAGCGTTAGACTGGAGCCCCAGAGCCCCCTACACACACAAGACTGAGGAGAGAAACCCAGTCACATGGAAGATTGCAGTTTTTTAGTCCAAACGGTACAGTCAGTTCCACTTTTGTCCAGCTGAAGATTGAGAGGACTCCCATTTAACCGGTGAAACTAGCCAGGCAGAGTGGTTTTGGCCACACCCTGGTCATACTTGCTGGTGAGGCTGGCTGACCTCTTCGTCATGCGGGACCTGGGCTTGGTAGATGGTGGCTGTCTGCATCTCAGGGCAGTGTGGGTGTGCGCGGTATCCTCACTGGGTAGCTTTCTTTGACCTCCAAGCCTTTGCCCAGAAAGCGGGGCCCAGGCTCAGCTTGAAGGCGCCACGGAGGCTTCCTCCGGCCTCCTTCACTTTCTCAGGTTGCACTCTCCTCTCCAGAGCCCAGGGCACTGCTGGGGCACCTATGCTTCTGCCCCTGACCTACCAGGCATGGCTCTGAGCCAGCTTGCTGGGCCCACGTGATTCTTCCTCTTCTCCCCTCCTCCGCCCCCTCTTTCCAGCCTTCCTCCTCTCTCCCCTCCTCTTCCAGCAGGGCTGGGGGCGGTGACTGATGCCGAGGTGGGGATAGAGTGGCTGCTGTCCAAGGGGCTCCCAGCTCCTCGAAGAGAGAGAGAGGATCTGGTTCTGGAGGGAGCCCCCCTGCGGGGCTTTGGGGCGAGGAGACCTGGGAAGAGCGTGGGTGGCTCCCACCCCTCCAGCTGCTGGCTGGGGCCTGTGCTCGGGCCCTGGTGCGGGGGCAGCAGGCCTGGAATGCCGCTCTCCGTGTGGCCCTGCCCCCCACTTCCGCCCAGGGCATCTGGCCCACACCTGGCTTCTATTAGGAAAACCGCTGCTGGCAGCCAGGGCCGGTGTGAGCCGAGGGGCCGACTTGAGGGAGAGGCCTTCTGGGAGCACTTTCTCTGGCAATCCTCCTTTCTGCCTGGTGGGGTGTGGCTGGGGGTCAGGGAGCGGAGCCGCCTGCCCTCCATGCAACCTCTGTCCTCTGTGGGTCCACCCCACCTGAGCCCTGGTGCTGTCCCAGAGCCCGGAGTGGGCCAGGGAGTCCGCCCTCCACTGTCTTGTTGGAGCCCTGCCTCAGGCATGAGCTTGGAGCAGGGGACCCTGGGGTGACTCCTCCTGCTCACACCCCTGCTTGGTTCTAAGACTGCATGTATGAGCCTTTGTTATGCGCCAGGCACTTGGCATATTCCACTTCCTTGGAGGTGTAGACCCCAAGGGTCAGATGGTTCTGTGGCTTCTCCAGGGTCCCACCTCAGGGTGACAGGCAGGCTCGCCCATCTGATTGTGGAACCGCCCAGACCCCCACTGCCGCCCCTTCCCTATACAACTGGCCTAGCTGGGGCTGGGTGAGGCTCTGGAGCCCAGGCTGTTCTGGGAAAGTGGCAGCCACAGATGAGTGTGGAGGACTTAGAACCCTTGTCTGGGTGGGAGGGGGCCCCAGACTGAGCCCTCTAGGAACCCCAGTGCATCAGACAGGCCAGTTGGGGGTGGTGAGCCTCAGAGGAGAGAAGGGAGTGAGTGGGGGCGTCTTACTATTAAAGCAGGTCCCCTTACCCAAGCAGGGAGCCAGGGTTGCTCCTGGAACCATCCTGCCCTGCATAGGAAGTGTTGTCATGGTGAGGAAGGGGTGGGCATACGCCTCCCCTCCTCACCCCCTACTGGGCTGGCACTGCTTCTGCCCTGCCACAGCCCCTCCTGTTCTCAGAACCAGGTTGTGGGGGGCCTCAGGGATGCAGGGTAACGATGCCTGGGTCTCAGCTGCAGCCCCTGTTCTTGCCCGCTACCCAGGAGAATGAGGAGCTGGAGAGAGGGCTCTTCTCTGAGGCTTGCTGAGGCTGGCAAACGGGTCTCGCTCTGTCACCCAGGCGGGAGTGCAGTGGCGCCATCACGGCTCTCTGCAGCATTGACCTCCTGGGCTCAAGCAATCCTCCTGCCTCGGCCTCCCTAGTAGCTGGGACTATAGGCATGCACCACCACGTCAAGCTAGTTGTTTTTTTTTTTTTTTTTCGAGATAGAGTCTTGCTCTGTCACCCAGGCTGGAGTGCAAGGGCTTAATCTCGGCTCACTGCAGCCTCCGCCTCCCAGGTTCAAGTGATTCTCCTGCCTCAGCCTCCTGAGTAGCTGGGATTACAGGCGCCTGCCACCATTCCCAGCTAATTTTTGTATTTTTGGTAGAGATGCGGTTTCACCATGTTGGCCAGGCTGGTCTTGAACTCCTGACCTCACGTGATCCCCCCGCCTCAGCCTCGCAAAGTGCTAGGACTACAGGCATGAGCCACTGTGCCCGGCCTAGTGTTTGTTTTTCTTTTTTTTTTTTTTTTTTTTTGAGACGGAGTCTCGCTCTGTCGCCCAGGCTGGAGTGCAGTGGCCGGATCTCAGCTCACTGCAAGCTCCGCCTCCTGGGTTTATGCCATTCTCCTGCCTCAGCCTCCCGAGTAGCTGGGACTACAGGTTCCGCCACCATGCCCAGCTAGCTTTTTTTTTTTGTATGTTTTAGTAGAGACAGAGTTTCACCGTATTAGCCAGGATGGTCTCGATCTCCTGACCTTGTGATCCGCCCATCTCGGCCTCCCAAAGTGCTGGGATTACAGGCTTGAGCCACCGCGCCCGGCCTTTTTTTTTTTTTTTGAGATGGAGTCTCGCTCTCTCGCCCAGGCTGGAATGCAGTGGCTGAATCTCGGCTCACTGCAAGCTCTGCCTCCCGGGTTTAGGCCATTCTCCTGCCTCAGCCTCCCGAGAAGCTGGGACTACAGGCGCCCGCCACCACGCCCGGCTAATTTTTTGTATTTTTAGTAGAGATGGGATTTCACCATGTTCGCCAGGATGGTCTCGATCTCCTAACCTCGTGATCCGCCCGCCTCGGCCTCCCAAAGTGCTGGGATTACAAGCATGAGCCACCGCGCCCGGCCGTGTTTGTTTTTCTAAGAAAGAAGTTTTCAGTTTGTGGCCCAGGTGCTCTGGAACTCCTGGGCTCAAGCAGTCCTCCCGCCTCAGCCTCCCAAAGTGTTGGGATTACGGCAGGGACCATTGCACCCAGCCCATCTCTCATTTTTGATACTGGTGATCAGTCCATTGATAAGGAGTTATAGAGTAAGGGGTGGGCCACTGACCCCCTCCCTCACTTGGGGGCTTCCCGTGGTCTCTGGGCAAACTGAGCTGCGTGTACCCACAGTGGGGAGTGGCTGGGCGCAGCCAAAGCTCTTACCTGGAGCTCTGCAGGCTGGGCTGAACACTCCAGGGAACGAGAGCTGGCCCAGGATGTTTGCTGGAAACCAGAGTGTTTCTAGGCCAGCTGTGGTCCTGGGCGGCTCCTCCTCCCTTCCCTGCTGCCTCCTAGCCGCAACTTTGTGCAAGTCTCATCACCACTCTGAGCCTCATGTCCCTCTTGTGCAAGTGGAGGAGACAGCTGGGGCTGGGCCACTTTGCACCATGGCTTCCTTTCTCTGTGCCTCTGGCTTCCCACATGTGAATTAGGAAGGTGGGAGATACAGGCCAAGGGGTGTCCCACCCCTAGCCTTAGTCTGTGCCCCCTAGGTGAAAAGTGCTCAGTGGTAGCCCTGGGGGGATCCTGCAGGCTTGGCCCGGCCTCCACCTCCCGCATCCCCCCCTGCTGACTGAGCGGGTCTTTCTGCATCCAGTTTTCAACTCTTTGTGTATGCTAGTTCCCATACCTGGCTCACGCCTGCCAACCCTCAAACAGCCTAGTGGGAATGACGCTAGGTCTTCCCTCACTTACACTCTGACGGTACCCTGCTATTACTTGTGAGACATGCACACGTGACACTTGTCAGACACAATCCTGAGCCTTCTACAAGCGTTCCCTCTTACTCCTTATGACCGTCTTCAAAAGTAGGTCCTTCAGCACCACAGGAAAGGTTAAAAAAAAAAGTAAATTCTGTTACAGTGCTTTTTACAGACATGGAAACTGAGGCACAGAGCCGGTGACTGACTCACCATGGAAGGTGGCCGTGGTGGCTGGGCTGGGGCTCTCCTGGGTCCACCTCCAGAGCTTCTTCCCCTAACACCATGCGGTTCCCCCATGGCATGCACAGTCACATGGAATGACACACTGATTTCTGTTTGGCCTATATCTGCCTCCCCGACGTGTTTATTCTACGGGCACGGGGACTTTTCCCATTTTGTTCACCGTGTCATCTCGGATAGTGTGTGGCTCAAATATCCATACGAGGAGAAAATAGATGAGCGAGGGGCACTGCTTCCCCCCAGCACCTGCCCTCTAGCTGAGAACCATCCGGCCCCACCGCCAGCTCCTAGCACAGCTCTGGTCCCTGGGAGGCCTTGTGTGTTTCTTGAATGAATGAATGACTTTTGGACAAGCTAAGAGCCACCTGGTGGGCTGCGCACACACGGATATTTGCACCCTAAACACCGAGAAGGCAGGAGCCTGAATGACACTGTGACCCTCTCCGGGTGTCGAGGGCAGGGCTGGCCAATGGCTCGACCCTTGTCCTGACCCGATATCCCCTCTTACGTGGAGAGAGGGCAGTGGGGCCTTGGTTCTCAGGCTCCAGCCCCAACTTCCTGTGCCGGCCGCAGCCTGGTGGGAAGGGAACAGTGAGAAAAGCCCCTCGAAGGACGGGACCTGGAGCCGTTTCCGATGGTCTCCCACGCTGGAGTCAGCCTCCACGGGCTGGGGAGGGGGCCCCGGGCCAGCTCCTCGCAGGCTGCTTCCCTCCCTCATTCATTCCCAAGGAGATCGTGGGAAGCTCAGAGGAAGCTGGCCATGGTTTGGGGTGAGCTATTTTTGGTAACAGGGTCCTTCGTCTCAGGCTCCAGGGGCCAGGGTGACTGGGAGGAGCTGTTTGCATTTCCTCTGGCCCCCTCAGCTCCCTACTGCCAGGACCCAGGAGGACAGGGCCCCACCCACCATATGAGCTTCCCTCTCCTCCCAGGGGCCAGGAGCTTTCCTGCTGGCAGCTCCAGCACCTTGGGAGGGCCAGGAGAGGCACTGCTTGGCGCTCTCTGGATGTTGCCCAGAGGTGGGTCCCAGGCCCTGCCTCCTGCCTGGGGCGGCCGCAGTGATCCTCAAAATCCCCCGATTTACACGGCACTT
This sequence comes from Macaca mulatta, assembly GCF_049350105.2. NCBI lineage: Eukaryota > Metazoa > Chordata > Mammalia > Primates > Cercopithecidae > Macaca > Macaca mulatta. Next base: position 5,634,918 of record NC_133425.1, on the reverse strand, counting down.
TGCCACAAGCCCTGCCCTTCCACATGGCAACAGCCCTGGGAAGTGGGTGGCACCGCACCAGGTGCCCCTTACACAAGTGAGAGAAATGACGCTTTGAGAGAGTGTGGCGTCCCCCGGATCACACAGCTCATGGAGGCAAGAAAGTGCCAGTGCCTTTAAGCCCCTGGTGCAGTAGGGAAGGGGCCTGGAGCTGGGGAGCGAGGCAGCCTTCTCTTCGGGAGGAGGGACACTCGGGAGGAGCGGTCAGGTTGGCCTCTGGGCGCAGAGCTGCCCTCAGCTAGGGCGGAGGCGGGGCTGATCCCTGGGGTGCTTTGGAGACCTTTGGTCCCAGTGGGGACGTGGAGAAGGAACCAGCCCTTCCCACCCTCTATGAGGCTTTCAGGCAGGTGGGCAGCAGAAGTTCCCCAGCTCAGGCCCAGTCCAGGGGGCCTTGGGGCTCAGGTCCACCTCTTGCCTCCTGCAGAGCACACAGGCCCATGAGAACAGCAGGGATAGCCGGCTGGCATGGACGGGCTCCCGGGAGTACCTTGTGTCTACTGGATTCAACCAGGTAGGGGGTTCCTCCTGGAGGAGCAGGGCATGGCCAGGTGGGGACGTGTCCAGCCCTTCGGGCAGGGACAAAGCCAATGGGAGGCGGGGGACTGAGGGCCAGTTCCAGGCCTGTCCATATACGGCCTGACTGTGCAGCCGGGTCTCAGAGCCTCAGGGGACTGACGGCTGCTGAAAACTGGCAGATTCCATTTGTAATAGCTCAGCCTGACCCCAGGAGCTATAGTGGCCCCACAGGGACCGAGTCCATGGAGGGAACCGCCCCTCATCCCTTGTCACCTAAGGGTTCTTAAAGGGGCAGAACATGAAAACCCAAACTCTCTTTCCTTGGGGTGACTCCCATCCCTATTCCAAGCCCTGCTCTGAGGCAGGTGCCCTGTGTCAGGCTGTACCCTCAGGCACTGGGTTTCCCGGGAGCCCCCGGGTGGGGCTCTGAGGGACAGGCCCCTCTGAGCCCCTCTCTCGCCCTCCCTGCAGATGCGTGAGCATGAAGTGAAGCTGTGGGACACGCGGCTCTTCTCCAACGCCCTGGCCTCCCTCACCTTGGACACCTCACCAGGGTAGGAGCTGTGACACACGGGTGGGCTGGGGGGCTGATGACCCAGGGCACCGCTGGCAAGGGCACCTGATCCGGCCTGTCAGTGAGGCGGGCTGATCTCCGGGGTGTTCTGGGGTACCTGATCTGGGCTGCAAGGCCTTGCAACAGACATCTGGCCCTGTACCCCCGAAGCTTCCAGGTATCACCTACAACAGGTGTTCTGGTACCCCTTTGGCCCCTGGTAGCAGAGTGGGCCCTTGGTCACCAGAGGTTTCATGGCCAGGGGTTGACACAGGCATGCTTGGCATTCAGGGAGAGGGTGTGGTCTGGAAATGCAAGAATGCACTTCATTTTTCTGTGGATGTTCTGGTAGGGCTGAGGCCCAGGGAGGCTCCAGGCTATGATAGGAGGGTGGGCGTGCTCATTGTTGGACAGCCTGGCAGGTTGGAAGTGGAGGTAGAGGTAGAGGTGGAGGTGGAGGTGGGCCTTGGCTTATGCAGCCCACTGAGGTTTATGCGGCCTACTCCGTACCAGCCATGTGCTGTCGTGTTCTATCCTGAGGTGTGTCCACAGGTGAGGCTGGTGTCCAGGCAGCCTGGGGGGCTCCAAGTGCACCTCATCCTTCCATCTGCCCCCAGAAGTGTGTGGAGAGGGCTTTTGGCAGTGCCTGGCGGGGTCCTGGCCAGGCACGCTCTGGCCTTGGCCCACTGCGGCTCCAGAGCCAGACATCAGGAGGCCCAGGGCAAGCATTTATGAGTGACCCATCCGTTCAGACCACCCACAACACAGCTGGGGAAACTGAGGCTGGGGGTGTTCAGAGACGTAGCCAGGCAGGGCCAGGGTGGAGCGGCAGGGACTCCATCCGCCTTCTGAAGCTTCACCCATGACTCATGAGGGCCTTGCTGGAATCTTCGCAGGCAGGGGGATCCGAGAACGTCAGAGCCAGGAAAGGGGTGGTCCTTGGCAAGCTTATTCCTTCTTCCATTGCATAACTGAGGAAACTGAGTCACAGGCAACAATGACCTGTCCAGGCTCTGGGAGCAGCAAGCGTATGTGTCTGGGGGTAAGGAAGGCTGTGGGATCTTCCGGGGAGTCCCCAAAAGAGGTCCCCCCTGAATACCAGTGAGAGCTGCTGCCAAGGGCTTCCTCCGGCTGAGAGCCGCCCAGAGAAGGGGTAGGGGTCAGGGTGACAGTGACGCCCTCTCCCATCCTCTCACACCCAGGGAGGGGCTGAGAGCTGGCAAGGCCCATTTTACAGATGAGGGAGGCAAAGGTGAGCAAGATTCAGCACCTTCCCTGAAGTCACATGGAGGGCGAGAGGCAGAGTCAGGGCTGCCCTCAGCCTCCTGCCTGCTCTGGGCATTGGGGATTCAGGGAGGAGTCAGTGGGACCCGCCTTGCCTTGAGGAGTCAGAGCTCCCGGGCCTTCAGACTCTATGTCTAGGATCTGTCCCCATGTCCCCCATCCTGGGCCCGGAGCTGCCTGGCATCTTGTCTTCTAGACCTTTCTAGGTTAGATAGCCCCTTCCCTGCAGGGCCCCCAGCAGAGGCATTGGTGTGAAGGGACCCAGCACCAGTCACTTCCACCCACCACTTCCTGCCTTCCAGGCTCCGCCCCCAGTGACAGGGTCCCCATCCCCTGCAAGCATCTCCTGCCCCGCCCCAGTGTGGCCTCTGGAGGAGTTAATGATGCCCAGACCTCACGGTGCCACTGGCCGAGGCTGACCCTGTAATTACCACAGTTAAGAATAGCCTCGAAGGACCAGTGAGGACTGGAATTTCTCAAATCACTCCCAGATGGGTGGCCAGGCCAGGGTTCTCTCCCCTCTGCCCCCGAGCCCTGGCCCCTGCTCTGCCTTCCTGGCACCCTTGGCAAGGGAGCCGGGACTCTCCAGCCCCCATGAAGCTGGTGGATGCCAAGGATGTGTGACAGCCCCCCAGCTGTTCTGAGAGGTGGCGGGTCCCCTGTACCCCCAGGCATCCTGGAAGCTGGAGCCCCCCACTGACTCTCTGGGGTGCCAGGACCTCTGAGCGAATCTGGGCTGAGCATGGAAAGTCTGGAGTGTCATCTATGGGCACAGGAGGTTGGCAACTGCATCCACTCCACCACCCTCGAGTTCTGTTTTACAGATTTTCCATCTTGGGCAGAACAGTGTGTGCCCTTATGAGAGCTGGAGGAGGCCAGGGTTCATGCACACACCCCGTCTCCTCCTCATCCTCACCCAGGGGCCTCCACTGTGGTCCCACCTATGCCCTCCCTGTGACATTCGTGGAGTATCTGAGGGGAAGCCGGCCACAGTAGGAGGAGCGGGGGCTGGGAGCCAGGCCAGCCTCAAACACCAAGGTCCTGTCTGTGCTCAGGCAGCATCCACGGAGGGCTGCCCAGCACTTTGTGTGCCTGGCACCATGCTTGATGCCAGGTGGAGGTGGGAGGATAATGAGAGGGACCGGCAGCCTGCACTGAAGGAACATCTCATGCTTTGGTCTGGGAGGCACAAAGATACACCTGTCTTGGGTGCCATGCTTCTGGGTGTGAACTGAGCGGGGATGAGTGTGTGAACACCTTTGAGGGGGCTGGGCGAACTGTATCACCCCCTACCCCATAGATGTAGGGTCTGTTGCTTCTGTAGCTCACAGTGGCCCTAAGCCCTCCCGCGTGGCCGGCAGCCCCATCCGTGGCTGGGGAGCAGGTGCTGGGGTCCTGTCTCCACTTACTGTGAGCACGCTGTCTTCCCTCCCTGTGGCCGCTCCTTTTCAATATAAGAGGTCGCCGGGCATAAAACAAGAGCAGGTGTCGCCCACGTGGCCCAGAGCCTGCTGCGGTCAGCACCTGGTGATGGGGGCTCGCACACCCCCACATCTGCCCCTGGTCCCTGGCCTAGAGTCAGGGGACTTGTCCCGGGTCGAGGCTGCATCTCAGCTTGGCCACCCCCTGGCTGGGTTCTCCCCTTCCCCGAAGCCCTGATCTGATGGCACACTCCAGACACTGTTCCTGGGAAAGCTTCCTTTCTTTGGGCCCTGTCACCCCCTGACTGCCCCCCCCCCACCGTCCCACTCGGCCAGGTTTGCTTTGCAGTGAGAACATTTCTTCAGCAGCCACCGTGTTCAGCGGCAGCCTCAGGCCCACAAAGGCCCCTTTGACAAGGCAGCCACGAGAAGGGGGAGGCAGGCCTGGCCGCAGCCACTCCCCTAATGGGACCCAGGCCTACAGGAAATCCACCTGGGCTGCCACTGCTGCCTCAGGAAGAAGGGGCCCCACCCAGGCCCACTGCCACCACCCACTGCCCGCCATGACCCACGGCCCGCCTCCTCCCTCCCTGTGCCAGAGCCCTCAGCAGCCGCTAATTGAATCCAGAGCCTCGCGTGGCTGGGCCTGACTCGGCGCTGACATCAACACCCGCGCCGCGGGGCCTGCTCCCTGGGTCTGGCTTGGCTGACTCTGTCCCACCAGGGGTGAGGCTGAGTGCTGGGGGCTGGGGCCATGACCTGTGGGACAGTGGCATGGGGTCTGCAGGAGGCTCACTCCAGCATGTTCTGGGTGCCCCTGCAGCAGCAGCCCAGTGGGCCCCCTCCCCTCCCCTCCTTCCCACTGAGGGTAACAGGAAAAGGTGCTGTGTGTCCATCACTGTCCCCAAGCTCCCTGCACCCAGTCCAGGCCACAGCTGCACTCAGCATCCCTGCCCCCACCTCAGCATGCAGCCTTCCTGGAAAATGCTTCCACTTCTAGGGTTTCCGGAAAGCCTGGGCACATCCCTAATGCAGGGGCTGAGGGGGCATCCCAAGGCCACCAATCCTGGCACCATCTGCAAGCCAGCCTGGGCCCTTTGTTCCTGTCTCCCAGCTTGTCCTGCCAGCTGGGGCTCAGCTCCTTTCTCCCCACCCATGGGGTCCCTGCCTTTGATGATTCACACTTCCTCTCCCAACAAAGCCCTCACTGCAACGGGAGCAGGAGGCAGGGAGCAGGATTTCCCTGCTGCACCCATGCTGGGCAGTGGGGTGGCATGGGGCTTGGGCCATGCAAACCTGGCTCTCCCGAGACACTGTAAGGAAGGTCCTGGAGCCTGTCTGGTCCCGGGACCATCCATGAGGACTGGAATGAGAGAGCCCAGGGTCCTGTCCTTAGAGGAAGGCAGGCAGTGAACTGCCCATCAGACCAACCCAGGAGGGCCTCACCGGGCCCCACATCTGCCACAGGCCTCTCCCAGCCGCACGTGGGCCAGAGCTCCTGCTGGCAGAAGACGGGGCCTGGGGAAGGTGAGGCTTCCTGACCCGTCCTTGTCCGAGGCCAGAGGCAGCCCTGCCCCACCTGGGCCCAGCCTCACCTTATTCAAGCCTAGGGTGGATGGCACCCAGATCAGGACACCTGGGAGGGCTGCCCAAGCCCAGGGGATGCTGAATGAGGGCCACAGCTCCCCATAGCAAGGGCTGCTCCTCGATCTCCCTCCATCCAGCCCTTCTACCCTGGGGCTGAGCCCAAGAAACACACTTCATTTCATCTTTTATTTTCTTACAAAAGGCCTTCATATCATCGTTTGTCTTACAAAAACCAAAGTCCTTGTCTCTGAGTTTGAAAAACATCTTCCCAGAATAAATGGGAAAGGATCTCTTATAAATATATGTATTTTTTTAAAAAAAGCAGAACATGTTCCTAAAGCATCTTCCTTTCCAGTTTCTTTTGTTCCTTCGCTTCCTGGGGCCAAAGCTAGAGTCACACAGCCCCGTCGCCCACCTGCTCTCCCTCTGCTCTTTCCGGGAGCTTCCTTCACTGACCCCCAGGGTCTGCTTGGAGTGGGAGAGCCCAGCAGGGCCCAGGCATGCGTTACCAGCACATGGCAGGGCCGGCGTGCCGAGGGACTGCACGTTGCAGAGGGCAGGGCGGACGCCGTCCTCATAGGCACTCGGTTCTGGGGACATTAGGGCTCATCAGCTGGGCCACGGCATCTCACAGATGAGGAGACAAGGTCCAGAGGGGACAGGACCCAGCTGTGGTCACACAGCCCTGTCTGCACACGTCCCCGAGGTTGGGACTGAGAACTTACGTGGTGTGGCAGCAGGAGGGGGCTGGCCGTCTCACTGGCTGAGAGCCTGGCCCCGGCTGCCCTGTCTCTCCCTGGCTTAGATGTAGGGCTTTGCGTGGAGGGGTGACTGGAGGCCAGGCCCTGGGAAGCCCATGAGTGGCACCTCACACTCAGACCCGCTGGGCAGGGCCTCTCCACCGCCCTCTGTTGCCTTTGGGCCTGGCTCCAAGGGGGCCTTCACCCCCTCCAGTTCCAGGGGCCCAGCCCCTGGCCCCACCTGCCCTTTGTCCTGAGCCACTGCTGCCACGGCCCGCCCCCGCCGCACACAGTAGGCTGTCCCCACCGCAGCCAGCGCGGCCAGGAACACTGCGGCCAGGGCGGGTGCAATGAGGAGTGGCAGGTTGCCCTCGCGGGCCTGGGTGACTGGGGCGTGGTTGGAGTGGACGGCTGGGGGTGTGCGGGCCTCCCCGCAGGCCTCGTCACCCTCCGGCACCCGCCCGGGCCCCAAAGGCATGACACAGATGGAGTAGGTGGCATTGGGCCGCAGCTGGGTGACCGTGTACTCAGTGAGCGAGGCGGGCAGCCGCAGCGTCACCAGACGCTTATCAGGGCCCGATAGGTTGCGGTAGGTGAGGCGGAGGCTCCTGAGCTGCACAGAGCTCCCCTGGAGGTAGCGCTGCAGCCCCACACGCAGGGAGGTGGGGCTCACCGGCTCGATGCCCAGGGTCAGGGGCCGTGGTGGCCTCGGCGTGGCTGGTGTAGGGCTGGGCTGTGTCCCCTGCCCCATCTGGCTCTCACAGTACAGGCCCGTGAAGCCCTCAGGGCACAAGCATGCCAGGTGGTGCCGTGCTTCCAGGTGGCATGTGCCCCCATTGAGGCAGGTGGACGGTGGGCAGTCCTGGGGCTGGGGGACAGGCCCTATAGTAGGTGGGGCAGTGGAGGGCAGGCTGGGGGCCTCAGTGGCCGGCTCTGTGGGGCTAAGCCAGGTAGGAGCCAAGCTAGAAGACAACAGTGTAGGCTCCCGCACCATGGGCCTCGTGGTGGGCACTGCGGCTGTGGTAGTGGTGGCTGGGCAGCCAAAGTCGGCGTAGTCAAGCTCCAGGAGCAGTCGGCCAGCATTCTTGGGCGGGAAGTGGCAGCGCGTCTCTTCAGGGCTGGCCAGTGTGACGTGGCTCTCGCGCACCCAGGGGCCAAACCAGCTCAGGGGGCACACACAGTTGAAGGGGTTGCGGGCAGCTGCCAGCAGCCGCAGGCGGGGGAAGAGGCCCGAGAGGTCGCTAGGCAGGGCCTGCAGGCTTAGGTTGCTCAGGTCCAGCTCCTGCAGGGCAGCCAGGCCGGCCAGGTCCTCGGGCCGCAGCTGGGCGATGCGGGTGTTGCCGGCTAGCCGCAGGCGCGTCAGGCCCCGGAGGCCTCGGATCACAGGTGGCACTCGCTCCAGCTGGTTGTCAGACACATCCAGGTCGTGGAGGTTGCGCAAGCGGCTGAAGAGCCCCTCGTCCAGCTGCTGCAGCCCCAGACCGGCCAGCCGCAGCGCCTCCACGTTGGCAGTGTCCAGGATGCCGGGCTCCAGGGCCAGGAGGCTGTTGTGGCTGAGGTCCAGCAGCAGCAGGCGGGGCAGGCGCAGCGGGGGCAGTGCCCTCAGCTCGTTGTCCTGCAGCTTGAGCTCCAGGAGGCGGTCGAGCGTGTCGAAGGCACCAGGTTGGATGTGGCGGATGCGGTTCTTGCCCAGGTAGAGGCGCTCGAGGCGCCGCAGGCCATGGAAAGTCTTATTGGTGATTTCATGCAGCCTGTTGGCTGTCAGGTCCAAGTTGCTGAGGTTGGCGAGTGGCTGGAAGACCCCGCTGGGCAGGCTGGCAATCTGGTTCTGTGACAGGTCCAGGAGCTGCAGGCTCGGCAGGCCGGCAAAGCTGCCTGTGTCGAGCGTGGTGATGCCGTTCTCAAAGACGTACAGCCCCACCGTGTTGGGTGGCACGTCTCGGGGCACCGTGGTCCCCTGGCGGGCAGTGCAGAAGACTGTCTGTGGCTGGCTGCACTGGCAGCCGGATGGGCAGCCCTGCACCCCAGGCCTCAGGGCCAGGAGCAGGAGCAGGGGCAGTAGCAGAGGGACCCTGGAGCACATCTTCTGTCCCTGGGAGCAGAGAGGAGGCAGAGACAGAAGACCGTGAGTGAGAGGCCTAGAGGGCAGCCACGCCAGGAAGGGCCAGAGGGAATTCACTGCTCCTGCCCCTAAATGCAAGAGAACCCAATAGTTATGAGTCAGGTCGTCAGTGCCCCTGAACCAGGTTCTGTCCCAGCCCCGTCACTTCCTCACTGTGTGACCTTGTCGTTACATTCAGTGCACATAGAGGTCATCATGGGGCCTGACGTCCACTGAATGTGCAGTGACCATGCACCACTTCCTCCTGAACCTCAGACCCTCCTGCCTCTGCCTAGGTAGGTTCCCCCATCCCCTGCCTCAGAGGTGGACAGGGAAAGAGAGAATCGAGAATCATGGGACTTGGAGCGGCAGCTCCTCCCTACAGGGTCTGGAAGAGGGGGCAGGCAGGCAGCTGGGTGGGTGTATAAGCAGAGAAGCTGGCTGCCCTGGTCCCCGGCTCCTGCTGCCACGCTCCGTGTCCCGCCCTCCTTGGAGGAGGGACTGTAGCGGGAAGACTTCACATGGAAACTATGGGATCCGTGTTTTTCCACTTGGGCAGTCAGACCTGCTTAGGCTGGGGGCTGTGGGCCGCCAGGAAGTGGCCGGCGGGAAGGTTCCTGGAGGAGGGGCAGAGGTCACAGGCATTGGTACGTGTCCCCTGTGAGGAGGGAGGCGGGGAGCTGAGGCTGGTGACACAGCTGGAGCTGGGGGCCACAGGGCTCAGGTGGGGACACTGGCTACATGGCAGCCCCAGGGGCAGTGCCAGGCCTGGGAAAACTCTGCAGAGTCATTCATCTACTGTTTCTATTTTTTTGAGATGGAGTTTCGCTCTGTCGCCCAGGCTGGAGTGCAGTGGCGTCATCTCAGCTCACTGCAACCTCCGCCTCCCAGGTTCAAGTAATTCTCATGCCTCAGCCTCCCATGTAGCTGGGACTACAGGTGCCAGCCACCAAGCTCGGCTAATTTTTGTATTTTTTTTAGTAGTGACGGAGTTTCGCCATGTTGGTCAGGCTGGTCTCAAACTCCCGACCTCAGGTATCTGCCCACCTCAGCCTCCAAAAGTGCTGAGATTACAGGCGTGAGCCACCGCCCCCAGCTTCATCTACTGTTTCTTGGGGTCTGCCCTGGGCTGGGCACCAAGAAAGATGAGCAGCAGCCATCCCCTCGGCAGTGGTGGTGCAACTCCTTCCCACATGCCAGCTAAGTGGGAAGGACTAAGGAACACTAAGTGTTTACCATCACCTCAGGTAGCCCCCCAGCAGCCACATCAGGGCAGACAGAAGAAAGCAGGGCTCATGGAGGTGCAGGGACTCGCTGCCATTGCAGTGCCAGCAAGTCCGAGCCAGAGCTCAGGTGTGCAACAGCCGCCTGTGACGGGTGCATGCCCTCCAGATGCCCTGGGGGCGGGGGCTCCCACCAGCCACTCCAGGCTCCAGATCTTAGCTGCACTGCCCAAGTCAGGCAGGTCTGTGGCTGGCCCCCATCACCTAGACTCCTGGGGAGACCACTGGGGCTGTCCCCAGGAGCAGCCCTCCCCACCTTGGCACCCCTAGAGTCCATGAGCCTCATACGGGGTGCCAGCCCATCCCCAGGAAGCATCCTGCCCAGTGGTGCCTACAGCTCACACAAGAGCCCTTTGTGCTGGAGCCTGGGCTTCCCCTTGCCCCACACGGACCATGCAGGTAGTCCAGGGAACATGACCCCCACCCAGCCTGCACTCCACCCCACTGCCCCAGGCTGGGGGAACCCATCCATGGGGCTCCCTCTCCCCCAGGTACGTGGGTTTCTGGAATGTGAGGAGGAGGAGCAGGTGGTCCCAGGACAGATTAGACAAATCACTGGTGAGGTGGCCACTGAGGTCTGTAGGTAGCTCGAGGTAAAGGAAGGAGCCCTTGTCCCAGGGTTTGGCCCACGCAGGCCCTGCCCACCTGTAGTATCGCACTGTCAGAGTGTCTCCCCTAGAAGCCACCGACCCTGAGCCCCTAGTCAGTTAGCGACAACAAGCGCCCTTCAGAGGCCAACAGGCTAAGCCTCCCCGACCTAGCAGTGTGCCCCTTGCTGTCGTGTGCCCCCTCACCTCCCTAAGGTGAGACCCGGCCTGCCTTTGCCATAGGTGTCTCCAGGCCCGCTTAGCTCACCTCTGCCGAGTGAACAGCCCAGGAGGGCCTGGCACTGAGCACTGGAAGAAGTTAGCACCCTGAACCCCGGGCACGTGTCCCTGGCCCGGCCAGTACCACCCCAGGGGGGCTCGTGTCTGATGACCTAAGGCCCTGGGGCCACACCCCCAGCCTTCTCCTCCCTTGTGGGACCCGCTCCACCCTCACTGACTCAGAGGACGGCGGGTGCGGCCTGGCCTCCAGATGTGGGCTGTGAGTGACCCCCACCCACCCCATGTCCATGTGGGGGGTGAGGCCACCTCTGCCTGAATTAGTCCTCCCAGCGGGGCCAGGCCAGGGTCACGAAGGGTGCAGCCAGGTTCCAGGGTGGGAAGGGACCCTCCACGTGGCCAGCCTGGCCACCACTGTGGCCTCAGCTCCCCTTGGGCCTCATTTAAGGTCACAGTCAAAAGCTCTCACTCCAGACAGGCGGCCCTGGGCTCAGAGGTGTCCATGCTGCGAGGCCACAGACAGTGACTTTGCTCTCACACCTCGGTTTCTTCATCTGAGTATCTGGGACACTTCAGGGCTGCAGTGGGGGCTGCATGTGGAGTCCTCAGCCCTGCGAGGCCAGGTGTGCAGGCCAGCTCTTAGGGGTACATACTGGGAGGTGCTCTTCTCCCTGCACTGTTGGGTCTTTAATCAGCAAGGTTGTGAAGGGAGAGGGGATGCTGTGGGTCCATCTGGCCACAGGGTGGCTTTCTGGCTGACAGGTTGTGAGCTGTGGAGTGTGCGTCCTTGTCAGCAGGACAGGGGTCTGGGTCAGGACTGTGGGCTGGGGTCCTGGGCTGACCACCCAGCAGGTAGCAGCCAGCCTGCTTCCCAGCCCCGTAAAACGTGCGGTGAGCTTTTGCCTGAGCCCCAATTATACCCCCACAGCAAAGGGAGGAGGGAGGAGGCAGCGCTGGAGCTTTGGAAAACCCCAGAGTTTGTAAGCTACAGGCTGGCAGCTCTGAGGGCGCCGCCAGGGGCTCCTGGCACTGAGGAACCCATCAGCCAGCCCCGAGAGGAACCCAGTGGGGGAAGGCTGACCGTGGAGGGGACGGTGGCGGGGTGGCAGGGGACAGAGGCCAGAGTTCCTTTCTCAACTGTGGGCCTCAGTTTCTCACCTCTGGAGTTGGTGCAAGCAGCCCTGCCCCCTCACCCTCTGGAGTTGTCATTTTCTGTTGTCCTGTTTGTTTTCAAATGCGGAAGTTCTTTTAACAAGTTCTGGGAGCTGTCCCGCCCGCCTGGGGTCTGGGCGTGTGCTTGGTGTGGGCGCTGGGCTGGGGGCTGTCTACAGGTCACACTGTGTTTGCCGCCGCCCACCCGCCCTCCCACCAGTGATCCCAGGACCTGAGCTTTGATATTTGATCCACTAGTCAGGCAGGGAGGTGAGACCTTTTCCTCTGCCCAGTGCAGGTGGTGTTCCGGAGGCAGCCCTGGGATTCGGGGATGTTGGGGGGTGGGAAGATGACAGCGAGGGTCTGGGGTGTCCCTCCTCCACCCAAGTTCCTCGGCCTTGCTGAGTGCTGCTGCCGGCCTTGCCCCCTCCTTGCCACGGTAGCTGGCATAGGGCGATAGGGTCCACAGCCCAGCCACGGCCCCCACGTCAGCCCCCATCGTGCAGTGGGGACTGCTCGTGGCGCCTGTGTCTGGGGTGACTTGGTTTGTGCTCGGGGCACATGCTAAGTGGTCGGTAAACATTCACTGCAGAGGGCGTTACTCATAAACGCAGAACCCTGCCTGCCCCCCGGGCGCGGGTACTACTAAGGGAGAGGGTTTCAGGCCAGCTTTATACAGATCGGACGTCCCCACACCAAGGCTGCCCTTCACCCTGGGGCCTGGGGGCGGGGGTGGGGTATCTCCAGTTCTGGAAGGGGGCATGTGGTGGGTGATCTGTCCTTTGGCAGTCCCCTTCAGCACAGGACTTCAGGGAGGGGCCCTATGAGTAAGGAGGACAAGGCACTTGTATCTCATCTCCCAGGGGGACACCCACCCCCTGGGGTACACCACACACGCCCAGGGTCAGGCGGGGACGGGCGAGGGGATAGCATGGCTGGGGTGGGACCCAGGCATCTGGCAAGCACATCAGCCCCTGGTGAGCTCATCTTAGTGATCCTGGGGCAGGCGGTGTGCCTGCTGAGTAGGGGACAGGCTTGGACAGACAGACAGACAGTCTGAGGCCAGCACGCCCCTCGTGTGCCGGATGCTTCAGAGTGGGTGCAGGACAGGCGCTGCAGGTCTGACCCTGAGACTCCGGGCCCCCGCTCCCCATGCTGGCCCGCCGAGGCTCTGTGTGGCCGGCAAGGCCTGGCAGCAGCCCAGCCCCAGGAGTCTGCCAACCCCCCCAGGCAGGCGGGACTGTGCCGGCGGCCAGGACGGCTGGCTCCAGTTTCGCTGACGTGTCCGAGGAGGCTCAGGGCCCGGCTGGGTCCGCCCCGTCTCCCCTTCCTTGGGACACAGCAGTCCCAAGGGCAGGGCAAAGAGGTCAGGGGTCTTGGGCCCTCACAGAAAGGGCAGAGAGGGCTGGGCCTCGAGTTCCTCAGGGACTGCGGCAGGTAGGCCCTCCCTATAGGCACGGGGACCCCTGGCTGGTGATTGAGCGGGGGTCCACACCGGTGTCAGCCTCTTACTCCATCCACCACCCCAAGCTGGCGCTCTTCATTCCACAGATAATGCCACAGCCAGGAGCTCGGTCAGGCACTCAGCACGCTTTGTGACCTCACCCAAGCACGCTCCTCTCTCTGGGCTAACATCTCCCACCTGTGACGCCAGGGCTTTGCCCCGGGGCTGCACATCAGAATCAACCAGGAAGCTTTCAAAAAACCTCCATGCTGGGGCCCCACTCCCAGGCCAATTAAACAAGAATTTCTGCCGGGCATGGTGGCTCATGCCTGTAATGCCAGCACTTTGGGAGGCCGAGGTGGGAGGATCACGAGGTCAGCAGAGGGAGACCATCCTGGCTAACGTGGTGAAACCCTGTCTCTACTAAAAATACAAAAAAATTAGCCGGGCGTGGTGGCAGGCGCCTGTAGTCCCAGCTACTTGGGAGGCGGAGCTTGCAGCGAGCCAAGATTGCGCCACTGCACTCCCGCCTGGGGGACAGAGTGAGACTACGTCTCAAAAAAAAAAAAAAAAAAGAATTTTTAGGGGTGAGACCCAGGCAGAGCTGTATTTTGGAGAAGCTCCTTGAGCGAGTCCTCTGCACAGCCAGGGTTCAGAACACCAGGGCAGAGGATAGCAAAGGAGACTGTCAGGATGTCAGCTTGTCTTCCTGTGCAGGGAGGGGCTCTGGATCCCGGAGCAGGTGTGGACCAGCTGGCAGGGCTGGGAGAGGAGCAGGCACAGGGCCTTCCCTCCTCCCTCCACCCAGGAGGCTGGCCCGGCCCCAGGTGGGTGCCTTCAGTGGCACCGTGGGTGACTTGGCAGCTGCCAGACCTGTTAGCCCAGGGCAGGGAGACCAGTGACTAAGGCCAGGCCCCAGCTCAAGTGAGTCCCTGGGGCAGTGGGACGTGCCATCTCAGTCACAAGAGGTGCAACCTGTCAGGGAGGACACCTGTGGCCCTGAGAGCTGTGTGGTGTCTGCAGCCCAACTAGAAATGGGCCAGTCCAGATGCCACTGTCTGCACGCGGCAGGTGTGATGCCACCAGGGCTGGGCCTCAACACGGGGCCTCCTCACTGCCCGGTCGCCACCCAGGGGCAAGCACCCATCTAGTAAGGCCCTAACCTGCAATTCACCCTGAACTTGCCAGAAGAACACCTTAGTTACCAAGGAAGGCCGCCAGCCCTAAGCTTCCTGGGCCTGGGGATCTGAGAAGGAAGTGGCCCTGGAAGGAGTCTTGCCTTTCTCAAGTTCCCCATGCTGAACCCCCCCAGTCACCCAGGGTTCTTGGCCAACCCGTGGCAGAAATGGCGCCCCTGGGGTCTGTGAGCTGATCAGTCAGCAGGCGGGATGGACTAAGAGAGGCAGAACAGGACCTGGCCACTGAACCACAACCCAGCCCCCGCATTGCTCTCAATGCCCAGCCGGGCTCGGGGCCCAGGGCCAGCAGGGGCCCCAGCGGCCGCCCCAGCCCCTTCCCGGTGCAGGCTGGCTCCCTCCTCCCTCCTTAATTAAATCTCTCAGGCAGCCCCTGAGGAATGTCAGAGCCTTATTGCATTCCCCACGAGGAGTCTGGTGGGGGCCGTCCCCAATCTTGGAGAATAATTGGCCCCTGGCCCGCCCCCAACCCCCCCCAAAAACTGAGGTGGCCCGAGGGAGCCTCCTCCAGCCTCCTCACACCCAGGGAGGCTGGAATGAGGAAAAGCGGGGGAGGCCGGCGGCCCAGCGCGGAGGGAAAGCGATCCGGCTGACTCTGGAATGTGGAAACCGATAAAAGGAAGGAGGCTGAGGCCCTGCCCCTCCTGGTGCAAGCAGGCTCCCCCAAACACCCCCGCCCACCCCCAAATACACAGCCCTGCTGCAGTCACGCGCACGCAGACACGCCCACACTAGACACACACCCACTGGGCAGTGCTCCTGCAGACACACACACACACACACACACACACGTGCACCCTCCCCCTGCTCCAAGAACTCACGCAAATTCCACAGCAGTGAGGGGAGCTGGTTTTCTTGGCAGCACAGAGCCTTGGGCTCCCCAGCTCAGGGAGGGGACTCTAAGGGCAGCTGATGGGGGGTCCAGGAGAGGTCACTAACAGAGTTAGGTGGCCTTGCTGCCCTCCCGTGAGCTCAGGGCTATCCAGTGGTCAGGGATGGCTCTGTGGGCAGCCTCCCCTCTGCACACCTCTGTTCCACTGGCAGGACTGGCTGTCTGGGCTGCTGAGGTGGGAGCTCCCTCTGGGGCTCAGCAGGGCCCTGCTTTCTTGTTCCCAGAGGCTGCCCAGTGTAGTGTTAGGATCCACTTATAAGTCCAGGCAAGGACTTAATTCTCTTTACTTGGGACTTATCCCAGCTCCCCCGGGGCTGTCGGTGGGGGTGACAGTAATGGGAGCTAGGAGCCACGGACCCATCTCCTGCCTAGGGCATCTCCCTTGCCATCTCCCTGGCCCCTGGGCTGCCTGCCAGAGGGGCCTTCCTTGGTTAAGCACAGGTCTGGGCAGTGTCTGAGAGGCTCCTTATGCTGAATCCCCTTCTCCCATTCCCAGAATATGGAGAGAGGTGCCATGGATGGCAAATGCCCTGGGACCCCAGCCCGCAGCCCCACCTCCATCTCCATCTGACCCTCCGGACCCACAGGTATCAGGACAGCTGTTCCAATGTGCAGGAGACGGGGGTGGGACAGGCAGTGCCCGGCCCCCAGGCTGGCATGCGTGTGCGCATCCTCCCTCCCCAGGCCCAGGGGAGGCTAGATAATGGTCTGGAGGGGATCCAGCTGGGCTGCTCATCACCAGAGCCTCTTCCTGCCTCTGACACTCTGTTTACAGAAGCTCCAGGCCAACTCCCCTGGGAGAAGAGAGTAAACTCAGGGGACTGCTCCCCATCCCCCACCTGCCTGCCCCAGCTCTGTTGGGTTTTTGTCAATAGCTGGGCCCATCCTGGACTTTGCTGCCCACTGGACTGGCCCTAATGGACCCTGCTTGGAAGGTCCCAGCCCGGTCACCCCTCTATGCCCTCAACACCCAAAGTACAGTCTAGTGTGAAGGGACCTTGGAGATTTTATCCAGTCCCCAGCCCTGGAAGCTCTCAGCCCAGGGAAGGGGGCTCTAGGTCCCGCTGCCTCTCTTCAGAGCCTCACCTGTCCTTGGTGCAAAAGGCAGGCAGGGGGACACCTAGACCCCCAGGACCTCTTCCTTCCACCCTGCACACTCCACCCCTGGGCCACAGCAGGAGAGGCGGTCAGTGACCCTGGTGTGGCAATCGTTAACGAACGGGGGAGAGGCAGAATGGTTGGCACCAATCGGCTGGCCTGCCAGTGTCCACAGGGGACCTCGGCAGTCCTCAGGCCCCAGCACTGCCAGCCCAGGGACACAAAGGACTAGGCTGGCTCCAGGCCACTGGGTTTGCAGCCCAGGCAAAGCCCCTTCCCTGGCAGAGGCAGAGACCCGGCACCCTGCAACCCAGAGCACTAAGGGCCCTGGCCAGTACAGGTCCATCCCCCACCTGGAGGGATGGGCATCAGACGCCCACCAGCCACCCCCCGCCCCTCCCTAGGGCTGCATATCTGTAGCCCCCAGCTGTGCTTTGAGTGACAAGGGTCCAGAGGACCCCAGGCAGCCCTTCTGCACAGCAGCACCTACTGCCGGACCCCAGGAGGGAAAAGTAACCCAAGCCTACGCCTTGGCTATCCCCCCTCAAAGGGGTCTGAATCATAAAACTGGTCATGCCGGAGGGCCCAGCCGTGGGAGAAGGAAGCATGGGAGGGGGTGTTTATTTTGTCTGCTTGCAGCCTCGCGGGCTCACCGCACACTCAGGCGCGCACCCTGGCCGGCCGCGGGGCTGTCGGTGCCCCAGGACGGCGGGGAAAGGAGCGCACAGGGCCTGCCCGCCGGGCGGCCCGGGTGACCGTGCGGGGTTGGGACCGCGGTCCCGAGAGTGCGTGTGTGCGCGCGGCGGCGGTCCTAGCGCGTGAACCGCGCGTGTGCACAGCCTGGCCCTGGCGCCCCCGTCCCCGCCCGCAGCCCCCCAGCCCGGCAGAAACTCACCGGGAGGCGGCGGCGGCGCAGGGAGCCGGGCGGGGCAGGCCGCGGCCTCAGTCTTTCCCGGCCGGTCGGGCCCGACGGGGTCCTGGGTCCCGAGGCAACCGCGTTCGAGTCCGCCTCCACCCGCCCCGGGCTCGGGCTCCGGAGTCGGCTCGGGGGAGGCCAGTCGCGCCTTAAGAGCCCGGGGGAGCGGGCCCGCCGCGGCAGGGGGCGGGGCCTCTCCCCATTGGCCGGGGCGGAGCCGCATGGAGACACGCCCCTTCCCCACCGAGGGGCTCGTGGGCCGGCTTGGCCTGGCCCTCACTCTGCGGCCTCCGGACCTGGGCCGGTAGACCTTGTCTGTCGTGGGTTTGCCGGATGACACTGGGCAGGTTCCTGCTTTTTGTGTAAAAAGCGAGAGACTGTTTAGGAATCCTAAGAGTCACAGGCCAGATGTCTATGAGGCGCCAGGCAGGTGACAACTACCAGAAGTCCACGCCAGGGCCTCTGAGGCCCTGGAAAGACGGGATGGTGGGAGTGGGTCTGGTAAGGACTGAATCCTCATGACCAGCCCGGGCCAGCTAGAGCTTTGGATTTTTGAAGAGAAACTGGAAATCCAGATTTTTAGGTGAAATCTCTCAGTGTGTTATTGTTGGTAGCTAATCCCAATTTCAAAAAACTCCTGGCAGCCCACACAAAGCCCTTTCAAGAGCCTCCTAAGTACAAACTCCAATGCCAAATCTGAGCTCAGGGTCCTCTTAGCCACGGCAGCCTTCAGAGTTGTGAGCAGCCCTGGACTCCTTTCCCCACCATATTATGAGAGGAAGGGACTGTGTCAGGGAGGGCAGTGGTGGTCTGCCCACGGCCCCACAGTTACTGGCAGCTTCAAGCCTGAGATGTGAAGGCATAGAGGTGGTCACCGTCGGTGGGTGGGACCTGGGCTGCAGTTGACAGTGGCCCTTGATGGGGCAAGAGGGGCGGGTGCCAGGGGCTGGACTAGTCCAGAAAAATCCCCTGCCTTGGAGGATTCCAGGAAAACACTCTGCCCTCCTCCCCCTCCGCGTTTGTGGTCAGTCATGCTTCAGAGCCTTTGGGGGCCCAGCTCAGCTCCTGACTTCCGGAGAGCCTTGGGACACCCACACCGCCTCCAGCCCGGCCTGTGGCCAAGGCCCTTGGCTGGGCTAGCTCTAGTCTTTGGGGGGCCTGAAGGCTTATCCCTGGGAGGCTGGGCCACAGCAGCTGGAGGGTTTCGTAGTCTCTGGAGGACTCAGTTATCTCCAGAAGGCAGGATGGCCTCTGTGTCTAGCCATCAAGGGCTAAGCAGGGTCTGGCCGGGACAGTCACCTTCTGGACCTCCCCTCCACAGGGCGCTCTCTCCACAGGGTGCCTTTCCAGGGCTGGCGGGGCTCCACACCCCATACGTTTCTCAGTCTACATGGATTAGGGCATGGCTTGCGGACCTCTGTTCCTGGGTTGGGGCTGGCCCTTGGGTGCGTTTAGTGCTGCCTTTATGGGAGTTTTTACAACTTTGAAGGCACTGCTAACATTGAAAAATCAGGTGGTTTCATATTAAAATGGGGCTTCCCAGCTTGCATTGAACAGGAACTCTCAGCGGTGGCTGAGTGGCAGTTGCTCCCTCTGCCAAAACATAGGCTCATGGGTCACCCCAGTCCCCACCACTCCTTGCTGCCTCCTGCCAAGCTGTCCACTCACTTGAGTTTCCTGCCCAGCCCCAGAACCATCTCAGCTTCCAATCAGTGCTGTGCAGCCTCTTGTCGAACTGT
This sequence comes from Macaca mulatta, assembly GCF_049350105.2. Classification (NCBI taxonomy): domain Eukaryota; kingdom Metazoa; phylum Chordata; class Mammalia; order Primates; family Cercopithecidae; genus Macaca; species Macaca mulatta. The sequence continues at coordinate 5,616,133 of NC_133425.1, read as the reverse complement.
TTCCCTGCTTCTTCCCTTGGCCCTGTGTCCTCTGAAGCCCTCAGAAGCATCCACAGATGCCCAGGGTCAGGGGTGAAGAGGGCTCCAAGAGCCTCCAACCTGACTTTCCTCAAGGAACGGGACCTCCTGATGGCCTTGAAGCTTCTCGCCTCTGTGGCCGGTTCTTGCAGATGGAGAGACCCTATCTGCCTAGTGTTCACCCCCTGCCCCAATCCTGTGCCCTGGTCTTACACAGGTCCCCACTTACCCAGAGGCTCAAGGGAAGCTTTTAGGAGTCCCCTCTCAGTTTATCCAACATTGCCTTGTATGGCTTCAAGGTGCCACCGCCTTTAGAACCTGGTTACCAGCAGCCTGCACACAGCGGGGGAGCTAGGGAGTGTGGGGATGGGAGTGAGGGTGGGGTCGAAGGATCCTAACTCTCCCACCTGGGTGATAGGGACAGATCCAGGGGACCCAGCCTGCTTTGAACTGGCACAATGGCGGAATGTTTCGGTTGGTGGGAAGGGGCCTGAGGGGGAGGGATGGGCTGGAGGGGAGGACAGAGGAGGAGCCTTGCAGCTGCTCTTTGTAGCAAGCACACCCTGGTGCTTCCCCTCTGTGCTAATCACAGGAGTCCTGGGAGAGCTGGTGGGGCTTATCTGGAGGCTGAAGCTGCTCATTCCTCCCAGTTGGTACTGAGGTTATCTTCTAGCTTCTGGGACTTGGCTGAGGGACAGTGGCAGATCTGGGCTTTAGACCTTCTATAACTTGATGCCTGGGACAGAACCCAGGACCTGGGTCAGAGTCAGAGCCCTTCCCAGTGGCAGGCCCGGATTCCAGCAGGAGAGGTGCCGACAATACCTCTTACCACCTCTGGCCCTCTGCCTAGCTGGCAGGGCTCACGTACCATGTTCCGGACCTAGACCCCACTTAGCTCTCTTTACACGGCCTGGGGTCAGGCCCATGCCAACACTTGGACAACCTTTGGGGCTGGGTGCCGTGACCCCATTTCTTGGCCCGTGCTATGGCAGACAGGATGCCCCTGTCTGGCAGAGTTGTCCAGATGGCTCTGCCTGAGGCAAGGAAGACTGGCCTGACCTGTCAGAGGAGCCAGCCCTGCCCTCCCTGACTTCCTGCCCCCTCAGTCCCAGCTCCTGAGTCAGTGACTGGCTGGCTGGGACGATGGAACGGGGGTGAGGGAGGCTGAGCACTAGGCTTCCTCAGGCGGTTGGCTCAGCGCACAGATGAGCCTCTGATGCCATGAGGTGGTCCCTGGCCTGTTTCCGCCTTCTCATAAGGGCAGCAGAGGGGCCACAGGAGACCTGCCCAGCCTACTTGCCCTCAGCCTCTGTCCTGGGACTTCTTTCCACTCTTCCCAGCCTGTGCCCCCAGCAGCCAATGTGATCCCTGCTCAGTGCCAGTTTGGTCCTATCCTCTTTCTATTTTTATTTTTTGAGACAAGGTTTTCCTGTGTTGCCCAAGCTGGAGCAGGGTGATGCGATTTTTTTTTTTTTTTTTTTTTTTTTTTTTTTTTTTGAGATGCAATCTCACTCTGCGGCCGAGGCTGGAGTGCAGTGGTGCAATCTCCGCTCACTGCAACCTCTGCCTCCTGGGTTCAAGTGATTCTCCTGCCCCAGCCTCCTGAGTAGCTAGGATTACAGGTGCATGCCACCATACTCAGCTCATTTTTGCATTTTTAGTAGAGATGAGTTTTCACCGTGTTGGCTAGGCTGGTCTCAAACTCCTGACCTAAAGTGATCCACCCGCCTCGGCCTCCCAAAGTGCTGGGATTACAGGTGTAAGCCACCATGCCCGGCCAGTAATGTGATCTTGACTCACTGCAGCCTCAAACTCCTGGGCTCAAGTGACCCTCCTGCCTCAGCCTCCCTAGCAGCTGGGACCACAGGTGTGCACTACCACACCAGGCTAACATTTAATTTTGTTTTTTGAGATGGAGTCTCACTCTGTCACTCAGGCTAGAATGCATTGGTGCCATCTTGGCTCACTGAAAACTCCACCTCCCAGGTTCAAGCGGTTCTCCTGCCTGAGCCTCCCAAGTAGCTGGGATTACAGATGCACACTACCACACCTGGCCAACTTTTGTATTTTTAGTAGAGCCAAGGTTTCATCATGTGGCCCGGCTGGTCTCAAACTCCTGACCTCCCGTGACCCACCTGCCTCGGCCTCCCAAAGTGCTGGGATTATAGATGTGAGCCAGCATACTTGGCTAATTTTTTAATTTTTAAATTTTTTGAAGAGCCACGGTCTCATGATGGTGCCCAGGCTGGTCACAGTATTGACCTACTAGGCTCAAGTAATCCTCCCACCTCAGCCTCCCAAAGTGCTGGAATCACAGACGTGAGCCACTGTGCCCGGCCTAGCCTCTTTTGCTTGAAATGCACTGTTACCTTTTCATTGCTCGTCCACTGGAGGCAGAACTCCCCCTCCCCACATGCACCAGGCCCCTTCCCGTCTAGCCTCCACCTGTCCATCCTGAGCCTCAGCCCTCACCCACACTCTCCAGGCTGCCAGGCACATTGTCCATCTTGTTCCTTAAACAGGCCATGAACCCAGTGCCACAGGACCTTTGCACAGGCTGTGTTCTCTCTGAAACTCTCTTCCTGTGAGGTGTTTGATTTCTGCATGATCTTGGGATCACAGGGAACACCCTCTCCCCTGCTGCTGAGGCCCAGTCCCCCTGTTCTGTCACTGTGTGTCCTCGGTGAACCTTCCCTTCACGTGTTTGTCTATGGGATTGTGTCTGTCTGCCTCTTGTGCTAGGCTGTGAGCACCTTGAGGACAGAGGCAGGGTCTGTTACACTCATCTCTGGGCATACCTACATGCAGGTCGAGCCGAGGACCAGGCACAGACTGGCTCATCAAAGGAGTGAATGACTGTGAACGAATGAATGAGTGAAAGCCCTGTCAAAGCTGCTGGAGGGACTTGCTTCTGCCCCAGTGGAGCCAGTGTCAGTCTGGAGGGCACTCCAGGCCATGCACCACCTTGGTCCCCTGCCCTTCGCCACCACAAGCAGTGATCAGGCCGGGTTGCAAAGGGCATTGCTGAGCCCGGCTCACCCTGCTGGGCCCTCAGTAATTAGGGGCCTGTGTTACTCACAGGTGACCAGCCGAAGGCACTCCAGGAAGTCATGGAGACACCCAGGGCCCCACCCAGCTTCCCAGCCACTCTGTGGCTCCTGGAAGGTGGGGGAGGGGAGGTGGGCAGCACTGCTTAGTGGTCGGCTGGCAGGAGGGGATGGGTGGACAGTGGAGGGGGCTGGGCCCTTTGTCACCGGGGTGAGGGATAGAGGCAGCTGCCACAGCTGGGTGACCTCTGACCCTGGAAACACAGTGGGGACAGGGTTCTGTTTGAGGGTGTCAGTGTCTGGGTTGGGGGGTCCAGACCTGCAGGTCCCAGAAACAAGAAACCAAGACCAAGTGCAGTGGTTCATGCCTATAATCCTGGCACTTTGGGAGGATCACTTGAGGCCAGGAGTTTGAGACCAGCCTCGGGAACATAGTGAGACCTTGTTTCTACAAAAATAGAGGTAAAAATAGCCAGGCATGGTGGTGCACACCCATAGTCCCAGCCACTCTGGAGGCTGAGTGGGAGCATTGCTTGAGCCCAGGAGGTTGAGGCTGCAGTGAGCAATGATTGTGCCACTGCATTCCAGCCTGGGTAACAGAGGGAGACCCTGTTTCTAAAAAAAAAAAAAAAAAAAAAGCCAAGATCAGGAGCAAGAAACACAGGAAGGCATCTGTCAGAGTCCTTCCAGGCCCCCGCTCCCCTCAGAAGGCCCTGGAGTGGGAAGCAGCTCTCACAGGGCTGAGGGGCTGTGCAGGGGTCTCTGAAGGGCCCCGGGAGGGAGGCATAAAGCCCCGGCCAGTGCCAGACAGTTGGCCAAGGCTGAGCTGGACATAGAGTGGCAGGGGCTCTGGGGGCTTCCAGCCTGCCCACTCTATTCCCAGCCTCCACCCCGTCCTGCTCCCGCCTCGAGGCCAGAGAAGGCCTGGGAGCATCCTGCTGGCAGGATCAGCCGGGGTGGCAGGCCTGGGGTGGGCAGAGAAGCCTAGCGGCCGAAGGAGCCCCTTCTCCTGGGCACCTGGCTCAGATTTGGACACAGGAACTTTAACTCAGCGTGGAGGGGTCTCTGAGCTTCCAAGATATCATTGAGGCCCAGGAAACGTGGGGTAACTGAGTAGAGGGCCCCAAACCTTAGTGCAGATTTGGAACTGCAGGGCTGTCTGCACTGCTCCTGGATGCTGCCCGTCCACAGGCAGTGCCGAGTGGGGACGGGGGTCTCCTTGCCTCTGGCATCACCTCTCCACCTTCCCTGGCAATACTGGCCTGATGTCTGGGCTGTCGGAGGTGGGAGGGGGACAGAATGCATGTGGGGTCTTCTTGGAGGAAGAGCTGGGGCTGAGATCGGGCCCAAGTTCCCCTGTGCCCACTCCAGTCCTGGAGTGACGCAGGTGTGCAGGTGGAGGGCCCGGGGAGGAGCAGCTGGGGTGTGGGCGTGTGTTGGGCATGTGGGAAGCTCAGGGAGAGGAGGGGGTTCCTGGGGACCAGGCTGAACATGGCTGGATGGCCAAGTGGCTCCCAGTCGCTGTGGTGCCTGTCCTGGGCTCCTACATGGGGTCATGAAGCTGGCAGCCCTCCCACTGCCCCGATCCGCCATCCTGCCTTCTCTTCCCCAGGTGTCTCATGCCTCTGCTGGACCCTGACTCTGGGCTCCTGGTCCTGGCAGGAAAGGTGAGTGAGAAGCTGGGGCTCCCACCTACATCCACACCCTGGAGTCCAGCCCCTGGCCTTCCCCGAGAAAGAGGAGGAACCAGAACAGGGCCTCTGTGTCTTCCCCTGTGCAGCCGAGGTGACTGTAGCTCTCCTAGAACACTGGCCTTCCTGAGAACAAGGCCGAGAATAGAGCGGTGTCAGCACACAGTCAGCACTCCATAAATACTGACGTACACCCCCGGTGCTCACTCCGTGTGCAACAAGGCTGGGCAAGTGAGGTAGAGTCAGCCTAGGGCTCAGCTCAGCGCCCAGCATGTGGGGGAGCCCCATCTCCAGCCACCGTGATTCTGTGGCTCAGGTCCTTGGGGACCTGTGGAGGAGCTGGTGCCAACACTGGGCCCTCCCCAGGGGTACAGTCAGCAAACGGGGCTCAGTTCAGACTCATTTCAGGGCGAGAGGCAGCTGTACTGTTACGAGGTGGTCCCGCAGCAGCCGGCGCTGAGCCCAGGTAAGCCTTGCTTCCTCGCTCCCTCTCCCCTACCCTCCACTCCCCCACCCATCCTGCCTGTTCCCTGTGGTGTCCTCAACAGTGACCCAGTGTGTCCTGGAGAGCGTGCTGCGGGGGGCCGCCCTTGTGCCCCGGCAGGCGCTAGCTGTCATGAGCTGTGAGGTACTCCGTGTCCTGCAGCTGAGTGACACAGCCATCGTGCCCATCGGCTACCACGTGCCCCGCAAGGTGAGAGGGACCTGGGCGAGGGGCTGCGGGGGCTGGGGAGTCGGGGGGCCTGGGCCTCACCGGCTGCCTGCTTGTCTGCGGCCAGTCTGTGGAGTTCCACGAGGACCTGTTCCCGGACACTGCCGGCTGTGTGCCTGCCACCGACCCCCACAGCTGGTGGGCTGGGGACAACCAGCAGGTAGGACCAGGGCCTGGCTCACCTCTCCTGGCCTCCCCAAGCTCCAGGAAGCCCCCTGTGTGGCTGTGTGCCAACTCAGTCTGGCCTGCTGGGTGCCCCCCATCCCTACCTAGTCGACCCTCCCATGGGGGCCCTCCTGACCGGGCAGCCCATGCCCCTATCACCCTACTGCTGGCCTCCATGCAGGTGCAGAAGGTCAGCCTCAACCCTGCCTGCCGGCCCCACCCCAGCTTCACTTCCCGTCTGGTGCCCTCTATGGAGCCCCTCCCTGACACAGCCCAGCCTGCAGTGATGGAGACACCCGTGGGTGATGTAGACGCAAGTGTAAGTACCAGGGTCACCCCCATCCTCCCTCAGCGACACCGCAGTGGCTGCCCTGAGTGTTCACTGGCCCAACGGCCTTTTTCTTTTTGAGACAGAGTCTCACTCTGTCACCCAAGCTAGAGTGCAATGGCGCGATCTCGGCTCACTGCAACCTCCGCCTCCCAGGTTCAAGTGATTCTCCTACCTTAGCCTCCCGAGTAGCTGGGATTACAGGCATGCGTCACCACGCCTGGCTAATTTTGTATTTTTAGTAGAGACTGAGTTTCTCCATGTTGGTCAGGCTGGTCTTGAACTCCTGACCTCAGGTGATCCACCCGCCTTGGCCTCCCAAAGTGCCGGGATTACAAGCGTGAGCCACTGCACCTGGCCTAAGTTTTGTTTTTGTTTTTGTTTTTTGAGATGAGTCTCACCCTGTCGTCTAGGCTGGAGTGCAATGGTGTGACATCGGCTCACTGCAACCTCCTCCTCCCAGGTTCAAGTGATTCTCCTGCCTCAGCCTCCCGAGTAGCTGGGATTACAGGCGTGCACCACCATGCCTGGCTAATTTGTATCTTTAATAGAGACGGGTTTTCACCATGTTGGCCAAGCTGGTCTTGAACACCTAACCTCGTGATCCACCCTCCTTGTCCCTCCAAAGTGCTGGGATTACAGGCATGAGCCACAGCGCCCAGCCAATTTTTATACTTTTTTAGTAGAGTTGGGCTTCACCATGTTGGTCAGGCTGGCCTTGAACTCCTGACTTCGTGATCTGTCTGCCTTGGCCTCCCAAACTGCTGGGATTACAGGCTTGAGCCACCAAGCCCGGCCCCAACCTTCTTTGTCAAGTGTAACAGAGACAGAGAAACACATGGAGTGTAAAGAAGGAACTTCACAGTGCTTTCTAAATTGGGCAAACACTTAAAAAGCAAGAATTTTCATATAGATCTAGATTTCTGGCTTCTCTTAAAATACTGGCAGATCTAACCCGCTGCGCACACCCTCCTGCAGAGCCGGGAGCCAGCAGCTGCCACTTGCTGTCCCCGCGGTCTGAAGCTCAGCTGCTTCCCTGTGTGTCTGCATTTATGCCCATGCCCCCCACCGCTCCTGTCCCATGCCCACAGCGGGGGCTCCTCCAGTCCACAGGGGGCCCAGAGTGGTGACCCTGGAGTCAGCTGGCAGGCACCCCCTCCCTTTGGCCAGCACACCCAGGAGCAGGCTGGCTGACCCCATGCCCCTCCCCAGGAGGGCTTCTCTTCGTCTCCCAGTTCACTGACCTCGCCCTCCACGCCCTCCAGCCTGGGGCCCTCACTCTCCAGCACCAGTGGCATCGGGACCAGCCCCAGTCTGAGGTCGCTGCAGAGCCTGCTGGGTAAGGAGGCAGGACGGGGAGCTCACCCCTACCACGGGAGCCCTGTCTGCCCCACTCCCCGTCATCCTCCTCTGTACCCTACCACTGAGCACAGGCCTCATGCAGGGCACCCCCCTCAGCCAGACTCACTGGCAGGGTCATTTGTCCTGGGGGCTGGGGTGTGGCAGCTGAGTCTCACCTGTAAAACAGGAGGGCGGCTGGGGCCACCAGCTTCCGAGCAGCTGAAGCCCTGGGCTCCACCAAGATTCCTCTGAGCCACCATGGAATAGGGTATCGTTCCAGGCATTATTCCTGGGCAAGTTGCATCCACTGGATTAGCAGAGGCCTGGGCCTAGGTCCACGCTGCACACCTGCCTGGAGTGAGGGGAGTGGGCAGCCGGGACTCAGAGTGCAGGACAGCGGGGGACGGCATCCTCACACATGGTTCCATGTCCCTGCCACCCGCCAGGCCCCAGTTCCAAGTTCCGCCATGCTCAGGGCACCGTCCTGCACCGAGACAGCCACATCACCAACCTCAAGGGGCTCAACCTCACCACACCTGGTGAGAGTGACGGCTTCTGCGCCAACAAGCTGCGTGTGGCTGTGCCCCTGCTCAGCAGTGGGGGACAGGTGGCTGTGCTCGAGGTGAGGGCCCCACCCCACCAGGGCTGCCCCTCAGTTCCCTGCCAGTGGTAAAGACACAGAGGGCCTTAGCTACCCACATGGCACAGGGAGCACAAACCGTGTGTCAGTCCCCTATCTGCCTGTCCTGTGATCCTCCCAGCCACCTGCCACAGGGCCTGCCACTTTTATCCCCATTTTACAGATGAGGGAGAAGAGACACAGAGAGGTTTAGTGACCTGCCCTGGTCACACAGCTGTGTAAGTGGTGGAGCTGGGATCCGAAGCCAGGCCACCTGAGCCCCAAGCCTGAGCTTTTCCCGCCAGTTCACGCTGCTGCCCCTCACTCTCTGGGGCCTTGTGGTTGGCACTTGTGGCTCAGAGTACAAGGTAGTCAGGGCAGAGAGCTTGGGTCACCCAGCGGTGGGAGCCTCTGCTGCAGAGGGTGGGCTCCCAGACATGCTGCTTGCCCGCAGCCCCTCAGGACTGGCTTTTCTGCCTGGCACTGATGGGCCTTGGGGTGGGGGCACCTCCCACAGCTACGGAAGCCTGGCCGCCTGCCCGACACAGCACTGCCCACGCTGCAGAATGGGGCAGCTGTGACTGATCTGGCCTGGGACCCCTTTGACCCCCATCGCCTCGCTGTGGGTAAGGAGGCTGGATGCCTCGGCTTGAGGGCGGGTCCTGGATCCTGGATGAGGGCTGGGGAGCCCAGAGGTCTTGGGCCCAGCAATGATGAGCCCCTGTCTGTCCTCTGCAGCTGGTGAGGATGCCAGGATCAGACTGTGGCGGGTGCCCCCACAGGGCCTGGAAGAGGTGCTCACCACGCCGGAGACTGTGCTCACAGGTCAGGCAGGCTCAGGAATGGGGCTGGCGTGACCAGTGTCTCCCGAGGGCTCTCCATCACCCCTGCCTTCCTCCAGGCCACACGGAGAAGATCTGCTCCCTGCGCTTCCACCCGCTGGCAGCCGATGTGCTAGCCTCGTCCTCCTATGACCTCACCGTTCGCATCTGGGACCTTCAGGCTGGAGTTGATCGGCTGAAGCTGCAGGGCCACCAAGACCAGGTAGGACGACTGCAGAGATGGGGCCAGCAGTGAGGAGAGGCAGGACCAGCAGTGAGGAGGGGCGGGGCCAGCAGTGAGGAGAGGCGGGGCCAGCAGTGAAGAGGGGTGGGGCCAGCATTGAGGAGAAGGGGGGCACAGCAGTGAGGAGCCGGGGGCCAGCAGTGAGGAGGGGCAGCGCCAGCAGTGAGGAGAAGGGGGGCACAGCAGTGAGGAGAGGGGGGCCCCAGTGAGGAGAGGCAGGGCCAGCAGTGAGGAGAGGTGGGGCCAGCAGTGAGGAGAGAGGGGGCCAGCAGTGAGGAGAGAGGGGGCCAGCAGTGAGGAGAGCCAGGAGTAGTGAGGAGGGGTGGGGCCAGCAGTGAGGAGAGGTGGGGCCAGCAGTGAGGATAGGCAGGGCCAGCAGTGAGGAGGGGCGGGGCCAGCAGTGAGGAGAGAGGGGGCCAGCAGTGAGGAGGGGCGGGGCCAGCAGTGAGGAGGGGCGGGGCCAGCAGTGAGGAGAGAGGGGGCCAGCAGTGAGGAGGGGCGGGGCCAGCAGTGAGGAGAGGCAGGAGCAGTGAGGAGGGGTGGGGCCAGCAGTGAAGCAAGGGTGTCTCTCACGTCCCTTCCTGCCCCCAGATCTTCAGCCTGGCCTGGAGTCCTGATGGGCAGCAGCTGGCCACTGTCTGCAAGGATGGGCGTGTGCGGATCTACAGGCCCCGGAGTGGCCCTGAGCCCCTGCAGGTGAGTGCACAGGGGTGGGGAGTGACCTCAGACCTGGTTCAGGGGTCCTGGCTGAGTGTCACGTGATGTGCCTCAACAGGAAGGTCCAGGGCCCAAGGGAGGACGCGGAGCCCGCATTGTCTGGGTGTGTGATGGTCGCTGTCTGCTGGTGTCTGGCTTTGACAGGTGAGGACTCAGGGATCCCCATCCCCAGGCTTCAGCAGCCACCTGTGTCCACCTTCTCCACAATCACATACATTTGTCAGGCTTTCAGAAACCATTCCTGCCCCTCACGGGATGGTTGGGTGGATGGGTAGATCATTGGATGAGTGGGTTAGATGGGTGGATGGATAGGTGGGCAAATGGATGGATGAGTGGATGAACAAATGTGGGCATAGATGGGTGGATGGATGAGTGGGCAGATGGGTGGATGGATGGATGGATGAATGAGGGGGTAGGGGAGAGATGGATGGATGAGTTGTGGGTAAGGGGAGATGGATGCAGGGGAGGGTGAGGGGATAGGGGAGATGGATGGAAGGGTGTTTCGGGGTTAGCGGGGAGATGGATGGAAGGGTGTGTGAGGGGTTGGGGGGAGATAGATGCAGGGGTGCATGAGGGGGTCTGGGGGAGATGGAAGCAGGGGTGGTGACGCACTGAGGGGGAGATGGATGGGTGAGCGATTAGTTGGGGAGAAAAGAGTCAACGGGGGACCCAGAGGCGGAGGGGCAGGTTAGGGTGTGGCTGCGCCGGGCCAGGCCAGCGCTTCTGAGGGCCACACTAGGCCTCACCTGCAACCCAGAACAGAGCAGGGGCTACGTGGGCACCTTCTCCCTGCCCCAGGCCCCTCCAGCTCTGAAACATCTGCTTCTGCCCCCAAACCCCCTTGCAGCCAAAGTGAGCGCCAGCTGCTCCTGTATGAAGCTGAGGCCCTGGCTGGCGGACCCTTGGCGGTGCTGGGCCTGGACGTGGCTCCCTCAACCCTGCTGCCCAGCTACGACCCAGACACTGGCCTGGTGCTCCTGACCGGCAAGGTGGGCTGGGCTGCAGGGTGGAGTGGCAGGCTAGAGGCGGCACGGGGAAAGCCGGTGTTGCTGGAGGGTCCCCAGTCTGCCTTCTTCCCTGCAGGGTGACACCCGTGTGTTCCTGTACGAGCTGCTCCCCGAGTCCCCTTTCTTCCTGGAGTGCAATAGCTTCACGTCGCCGGACCCCCACAAGGTGAGGCCACCCTGGCGCCTGGTGCCCGATGGGACCACAGGGCTGCCCTGCCCCCTGGTGGCCATGTGGGCAAGTACAGGAGCCTGTGGGTCGGGGTCAGAGTCCTGGGCTGGGGCTGGGCCTGGGGCTGTGCCCAGTGACTGGCAAGAAGAGCTGCTGCTGGAATTATTTAGGAAGTTTGAGAGCGGTTGGCATACTCAACCATTATTAAAAAGTATACCATAGGCTGGGTACGGTGTCCTGGAATCCCAACACTTTGGAAGGCTGAGGCAGGAGGATTGCTTGAGCCCGGGAGTTCGAGACTAGCCTGGGCAACATAGCAAGACCCCATCTCTACAAAACAAACAAAAAATTACACTAGATAAGGTTAAACCATATGAACCCAAAATATGAACCTAAAAATAAGAATATTAAAAACCAAAGTAATAAACACTCAGTTTATCACTTCTAATTAATTTATCCAATTTTACTGTTATTTGTGCTGAGGTCACACGTTTCTGTGTTGGAGTGCATGGAGGAAATGCAGGATGATGTGCTATGTACATCTCTTCCCAACACCACATTCAGGGAGTGGAGGTGGCATCTAGAAGCCGTCCATGGTGGGAGTTTGTACGCTATGGAAACAGGAAAACACCACAAATCAGGGCTTTCCCTCCAGAGAGCCGGTTGTTCAACATGATCAACACATTACTGTCCAGGGACAGGCCCTAGGCATGGTGGTCCTAAGTGAGGGGTGCTGGCACCCTGGGGAGACTATATGTCCAGCCATGAGCTCTAGGTCCCAGTGGCAGCTACGACTCCCTTGCTCCCCCAGGGCTTCGTCCTCCTGCCTAAGACAGAGTGTGATGTGCGGGAAGTGGAGTTGATGCGGTGCCTGCGGCTGCGCCAGTCCTCCCTGGAGCCTGTGGCCTTCCGGCTGCCCCGAGTCCGGGTGAGGGTGGGGACCTGGGACTCCCATGCCCACTGCCTTCTTGGTGCCTAGAGGGAATTTTGGGTCTCGTCCGGCCCTGCTTCCAAACTTCCCCACCCATCGTTCTTTGGGGACACCTACCCCCTTCTGCTGAGATGCTGAAACTCATGGAAGTCCCAGATGGGTGGGAGGTCCCAGGTCTTGCCCTGTCCCTCCCCAACAGATGCTCGTGTGCCCTGGGCCCCGGTCAGTGTCTGAGGACAGCCCGTTTCTCCCTCTGCAGAAAGAGTTCTTCCAGGATGACGTGTTCCCAGACACAGCTGTGAGCTGGGAGCCGGTGCTCAGTGCCAAGGCCTGGCTGCAAGGCGCTAATGGGCAACCCTGGCTTCTCAGCCTGCAGCCTCCTGACATGAGTCCAGGTGCACTGAGGGACTGGGTGTGGGTAGGAAGCAGGATGAGGGTTCGAGAAAGGGACAGAAGGCCCAGGTTGAAGTTCTGTTCCTGTTGGCACGCCAATTCCTCTGGCCCTTGGGAGGGTGGAGTGGCTGTGTCAATCAGTCTCTGAGCCGCCCCTGGAGAGCAGGGCCCGTGGTCTGTGTTTTCATCACAGGTCCCCACCCCTCACACACACACACATGCACACACTCTGGTGTTTAGGGCAGGGCTTATGCACTGAGGCTGCATTGACTGTTAACACCACCTCTTAGATCTGTGCCTCTTAGAAATCCTCTTAGAAATCCTCTAGGTAGGCCGGGCGCGGTGGCTCACGCCTGTAATCCCAGCACTTTGGGAGGCCGAGACGGGTGGATCACGAGGTCAGGAGATTGAGACCATCCTAGCTAACACGGTGAAACCCCGTCTCTATTTTAAAAAAAATACAAAAAAATTAGCCGGGCATGGTGGTGGGCACCTGTAGTCCCAGCTACATGAGAGGCTGAAGCAGGAGAATGGCGTGAACCCGGGGGGCGGAGCTTTCAGTGAGCCGAGATCGCGCCACTGCACTCCAGCCTGGACGACAGAGTGAGACTCCATCTCAAAAAAAAAAAAAAAAAAGAAATCCCCTAGGTCAGCCAGGCGCGGTGGCTCACGCCTGTAATCCCAGCACTTTAGGATGCCGAGGTGAGTGGATCACCTGAGGTCAGGAGTTTGAGACCAGCCTGGCCAACTTGGTGAAACCCCGTCTCTGCTAAAAATACAAAATTAGTCAGGCGTGGTGGTGGGCGCCTGTAATCCCAGCTACTCCAGAGGCGGAAGCAGGAGAATCGCTTGAACCCAGAGGAGGCAGAGGTTGCAGTGAGCTGGGATCACACCATCGCACTCCAGCCTGGGCGACAAGAGCAAAACTCCATCTCAAAAAAAAAAAAAAAGAAAGAAAGAAATCCCCTAGGGCTTGGCACCAAAGAGCCCTCACAAAGGCAACTCTCTGATTCCTGTCCTTGCCCTGTCCCAGTGAGCCAAGCCCCCCGAGAGGCCCCTGCTCGTCGGGCGCCATCCTCGGCACAGTACCTGGAAGAGAAGTCAGACCAGCAAAAGAAGGAGGAGGTAGGCATGGGAGAGAGCAGCCGTGCGGAGGTGACAGAGTCCTGGCTGTGCCTGACCGCGGCCCCTTAGTTCTCCATCCCCAACCCAGACTGGGACGGCAGCCACATATCACATCCCCTTCACACCGGAGCCTGGTGGGAGACCTTCTAGAGCCCTGCCATTGACCATGGGGCATGGGAAGTTGGGGAGGGCAGTGGGAGCCTTGCCCTGGCCAGACCAAACCCAACCCAAGCTGGAGGTTCTGGGCCCAAGTGCTTTTGGGACCCTGGAGTACATTTTGAGCGTTTGAGGCCCGTGCAGAGACAGTAGCCCCTGTATCTGGTGCCACATGCCACAGTCTGTCAGTCTGACTCCCCCCATCTCTTCTTTGTGTCTTTTTCAGTAGAAACCCATCGATTTTGTCAGGGCTGTAATTAAAATAGCTCTTTTGAGGCCTGGCACAGTGGTTTACGTCTGTAATCCTAACACTTTGGGAGCCCAAGGCAGGTGGATTGCTTGAGCTCAGGAGTTTGAGACCACCCCTGGGCAACATGGTGAAACCCCGTCTGTACTAAAATCCAAAAATTTAGCCAGGCGTGGTGGTGGGCGCCTGTGATCTCAGCTACTCGGGAGGCTGAGGCAGGAGAATCACTTGAACCTGGGAGGCGGAGATTGCAGTGAGCTGAAATCGCACCATTGTACTCCAGCCTGGGTGACAGAGCAAGACTCCATCTCAAAAAATAAATAAAAGGCCGGGCGCGGTGGCTCAAGCCTGTAATCCCAGTACTTTGGGAGGCCGAGGCGGGTGGATCACGAAGTCAGGAGATCGAGACCATCCTGGCTAACATGGTGAAACCCCGTATCTACCAAAAATACAAAAAAACTAGCCGGGCGTGGTGGCGGGCGCCTGTAGTCCCAGCTACTCGGAGGCTGAGGCAGGAGAATGGCGTAAACCCCGGAGGCGGAGCTTGCAGTGAGCCGAGATCGCGCCGCTGCACTCCAGCCTGGGTGACACAGCCAGACTCCGTCTCAAAAAAAAAAAAACAAAAAAAAAAAAAAAAAAAAAAATAAATAAATAAAAATAAAAATGAAATGGCTCTTTTGGCCAGTCATGGTGGCTCACACCTGTAATCCCAGCACTTTGGGAGGCCAAAGCAAGAGGATCTAAGCGATGGAGTTTGAGACCCAGCCTGAGACCAGTGAAACCCCATGTCTACAAAAAATTTTTAGAAATTAACCAGGTGTGGCTAGGCAGGGTGGCTCACACCTGTAATCCCAGCACTTTGGGAGGCCGAGGCGGGCGGATCACCTGAGGTCAGGAGTTTGACACCAGACTGACCAACATGGTGAAACCCCGTCTCTACTAAAAACACAAAATTAGCCGGGCATGGTGGTGTGTGCCTGTAATCCCAGTTACTCGGGAGGCTGAGGCAGGAGACTCACTTGAACCCAGGAGGCGGAGGTTGTGGTGAGCCAACATTGCGCCATTGCACTTCAGCCTAGGCAACAAGAACGAAACTCTGTCTCAAAAAAAAAAATACATAAAAATTAACCAGGTATGGTGTTACACACTTGTAGTCCCAGCTACTTGGGAGACTGAGGCAGGAAAATCGGTTGCACCCAGAAAGTCAAGGCTGCAGTGAGCCATGATTACACCACTGTACTCCAGCCTGGGTGACAGAGCAAGACCTTGTCTCTCAAAAAAAAAGGCTGGGCACGGTGACTCACGCCTATAATCCCAGCACTTTGGGAGGCTGAGGCGGGCGGATCATGAGGTCAGGAGATCGACACCATCCTGGCTAACATGGTGAAACCCCATCTCTACTAAAAATACAGAAAATTAGCCAGGCGAGGTGGCGGGCACCTGTAGTCCCAGCTACTTGGGAGGCTGAGGCAGGAGAATGGCGTGAACCCGGGAGGCGGAGCTTACAGTGAGCCAAGATTCAGCCACTGCACTCCAGCCTGTGTGACAGAGCGAGACTCTGTCTCAAAAAAGAAAAAAAAAAAAAAGCCCTTTTCATAGCATTGTCAGGGTTCTTGGAGTGGGAGTAGCAAGTCCTATTCCCTTCCCTACCCTTCTGCTGTCCTCTCTCTCAGCTGCTGAATGCCATGGTGGCAAAACTGGGGAACCGGGAAGACCCGCTCCCCCAGGACTCCTTTGAAGGCGTGGACGAGGACGAGTGGGTGAGTGGCGAGTGGCCTCACTTCCCGGCAGGCAGCACGGTCCCTCGCACACGCCACAGTGCATGCCTCCTCCCTTCCCAGGCCCTCCTGACTCCCTCCCACCTCTTGGTGTTTCACCCCAGGACTAGCCTGCGCCCCCGTCACCTCCACCCCACCGACGCTGCCACCTCCTAGCGTACACCTCACAGCTCATCCTCAAGCTGGAAGATACCTCTCTGGCCCCGGCACACGTCACCCCTGCGCTCCTGGCTTCCCTTGGGCACTTCCACAGCCTCTGGGCCTCTGGCAGCTTCCAGGGACTGTTCTCACCTCTGCTGTCTCTGGGGTCAGCTGCTGCTCATCAGCTGCCCACTAGCATGTAGCCAGGGGTGCAGGGTGGCGGGAGGTCAGTAGCATGTCCCCAGGCAGGCCCTGGGCACCCTGTCTCCCCTGGTCTCACTGCTGACCTGGGCTGGTCCCAGCCTGGGTTGGCCTCATCCAGGATCTTTGGTCACTCCACACTGCCCCATCTTGCCTGCTGTCTCAGTTCTGGTCAAGCGCCTTGGGGGCTGGCCCCCCACCAGGCCTTCTGGAGCAGCACCAGTCTCAGGGCCCTGGGACCAGCTGCCCTGCTTCCCAGGTTTGTAGCCAGGAGAAGGGGGGCATCGCAGAGCTGATGGTCCAATAAGGGGGTGTGAGCCCTGCAGGGACTGGCCCGCACCTGCCCTGGATGTTCTCAGCAATTAAACTTTTTTAAGCTGGCCACCTGTTGTGCTGCTGTGGTCTCTGGGCTGGCTGGAAAGGAAAGGGGACAGGAATGTGGGTGGCAGGGATCTGGCCCTGGGCTCCCCTTTATCTCAGCCTCACTCTGGTACCAAGGCCCAATCAGCTGCGCATTGCTGGGAGTCATTCGCTCACCATTCAGGTTCCTGGCAGTGCTCTGGATGGCGGGATGCTGTAAAGGACAGGCGAGATAAGGCCTTGCAAGGAGCTTCAGCCTCTTACAGCCGCCTTATGCAGGGGAGCCGGACTGTCTGCACGCGAGCAGATAGAGTGTGAAGACAGCAGTAAAGAAGAGAAACTGGCTGGGCATGGTGGCTCATGCCTATAACACCAGCACTTTGGGAGGCCAAGGTGGAAGGATCATTTGAGGCCAGGAGTTCAAGACCAGCCTGGCCCACATGGTAAAACCCAGTCTCTACTAAAAATATGAAAAGTAGCCAGGCGTAGTAAGCGCCTGTAATCCCAGCTACTTAGGAAGCTAAAGCAGGAGAATTGCTTGAATCCAGGAGTCAGAGGTTGCAGTGAGTCGAGATCCCGCCATTGCACTCCAGCCTGGGCGACAGAGCGAGACTCAGTCTCAAAAAACAAACAAACAAAAAAACCTGTAGGACAGGAAGCAGCTGGGATGCAGCGAGGAAGGGAATTCAGGGTCCGAGAAGGTGACTTTCAGCTAAGAGCCAAGACCTGAAGGCTGATGAGGAGCCAGCCAGGGAGAGAGCCACTTCCGAGGCGAGGAAGTACAATGTGGGCACAGAGAGAGGAATGTGGAGGGCGGGAGGAAGAGGAAGAAGGGCAGTGGTGCAGAGCAGGGGTCCAGGCGGCCCAACTTCCATCCCACCATTTGCCAAATGCTGTGTGCCAGATGCCCTTCCGGGCGCTTGACATCTAAGAGCAGAGGAGAGAGAAAAGTCTTGCCCAGGCCGGGCGCGGTGGCTCAAGCCTGTAATCCCAGCACTTTGGGAGGCCGAGACGGGCGGATCACGAGGTCAGGAGATCGAGACCATCCTGGCTGACACGGTGAAACCCCGTCTCCACTAAAAAATACAAAAAACTAGCCGGGCGAGGTGGCGGGCGCCTGTAATCCCAGCTACTCGGGAGGCTGAGGCCGGAGAATGGCGTGAACCCGGGAGGCGGAGCTTGCAGTGAGCTGAGATCCGGCCACTGCACTCCAGCCTGGGCGGCAGAGCGAGACTCCATCTCAAAAAAAAAAAAAAAAAAAAAAAAAGAAAAGTCTTGCCCAACAGGAACTCCCACTCCAGTGGAAGGAAACAGATTCTCAATAACAAACATAAAGGGAGGCCAAGGTGGGAGGATTGCTTGAACCCAGGAGTTTGAGGTCAGACTGGGCAACATAGGGGGACCCTTGTCTCTACAAAGAATACAAATATTAGTCGGGCACAGTGGCTCACACCTGTAATCCCAGCACTTTGGGAGGCCGAGGCGGGCGGATCACGAGGTCAGGAGATCAAGACCATCCTGGCTAAGACGGTGAAACCCCATCTCTACGAAAAATACAAAAAATTAGCTGGACATCGTGGCGGGCACCTGTAGTCCCAGCTACTCAGGAGGCTCAGGCAAGATAATCGCTTGAACCCGGGAGGCATGGTGGCACATGCCTGTGGTCCCAGCTACTCAGCTGAGGTGAGAGTATCACTCAAGGCTGGAAAGTCAAGACTGCAGTGAGCCATGATCATGCTACTGTCCTGCAGCCTGGGCAACAGAGTGAGACTCTGTCTCGAAAAAAAAAAAAATTTTTTTTGACTGGGCGTGGTAGCTCACACCTGTAATCCCAGCACTTTGGGAGGCTGAAGTGGGAGAATCACTTGAACCAGGAAGGTGGAGATTGCAGTGAGCCAAGATTGGGCCACTGCACTCCAGCCTGGGTGACAGAGAAATACTTCGTCTCAAAAAAAAAAAAAAGCCGGGCGCGGTCGCTCAAGCCTGTAATCCCAGCACTTTGGGAGGCCGAGACGGGTGGATCACCAGGTCAGGAGATCGAGACCATCCTGGCTAACACGGTGAAACCCCGTCTCTACTAAAAAATACAAAAAACTAGCCGGGCGAGGTGGCGGGCGCCTGTAGTCTCAGCTACTCCGGAGGCTGAGGCAGGACAATGGCGTGAACCCAGGAGGCGGAGCTTGCAGTGAGCCGAGATCCGGCCACTGCACTCTAGCCTGGGCGACAGAGTGAGACTCCGTCTCAAAAAAAAAAAAAAAAAAAAAAAGGAAAAATAATTTAAAAATAAAATAAATCGGTTGGGCACAGTGTCACATGCCTATAATCCCAGCACTTTGGGAGGCTGAGGCGGGTGGATCACTTAAGGCCAGTAGTTCAAAACCAGCCTGGCCAACATGGTGAAACCCTGTCTCTACTAAAAATTAAAAAATTAATGGGGCATGGTGGTGCATGCCTGTAATCCCAGTTACTCAGGAGGCTAGAGCATGAGCATCGCCAGAACCTAGAAGGTGGAGGTTGCAGTGAGGCAGGATTGTGCCACTGCACTCCAGCCTGGGTGACAGGGTGAGACCCTGTCTCAAAATAATAAAAAAAAAAAATAAATAAATTATGCGGTTTGATAGAGGGTGATCAGAGTCTTGGGAAAAAAAAATAGAGACAAGAAGGGAGGATAAGCCAGTCTCAAAAGGCTGCACATTGTATGATTCAATTTCTTTTTTTTTCTCATTTTTCATTTTTATCTTTTTTTTTTTTTTTTTTTTTTTTTTGAGGCAGGGCCTGACTCTGTTGCCCAGGCTGGAGTGCAGTGTTGTGATCACAGCTCATAGCAGCCTCTACCTCTCGGGCTCAAGAGATCCTCCCACCACTCAGCCTCCCGAGTGGCTGGGGTTACAGGCGCCTGCCACCACACCCGGCAATTTTTGTATTCTTTGTAGAGATGAGGTTTCACCATGTTGCCCAGCCTGGCCTTGAGTTCCTGACCTGAAGCGATCCACCTCGGCCTCCTAAAAGTTTTGAAATTACAGGTGTGAGCCACCACACCTGGCTTGCATGATTCCATTTCTATGAAGTGTCCAGAACCTGTGAATCCATAGAGAGAAAAATGAGTGGTTGACAGGGGCTGGGGGAGGGGGCTGGGGAGTGACTAATGGGTGATGAAAATATTCTGAAACTAATAGTGGTAACAGTGGCACAGCTCTGTGAATAAAAGGCATTGGATTGTGCACTTGAAAATCATGAAATGTATGGATTATATCTCAATAAAGCTGTTACTTTTTTCATTCATGGAGGGCAAGTCACGGCGTTGTAAGGGGTCCTGGTGGGCGTGATTGAGGTGACATTTGAGCAAAGATTTGAAGGAGGGAACCAGCTTCCCAGGCAGTAGGAATGTGGATGAAACCTAGTTTGAAGTTTGCTGTTTTCTAAAGTATTCCTGAGAATTTGGCATCCTACTCCATATTATGTTCATTGATTTCATATAATATTGCATTCCCAAATATTTTGGCAAAATCAAGGGCAGAAATCGCCCAACGTCTGACCGATATGCTTAGCTGCTTCAGCGCACCAGGGTAGGCACGCGGGCAGTTGAAGCTCCTGGTACCGCCCCTCGCCCTCCCAACGCCCGCCCCCAGTTATCCAAAGCGCAACGCAGGCTCCGCGCTGTGTCAAACCCCGCCTCCGACTCCGCCCCGAGCCTCTACGACACTGCCGGCGCCCGGCCCCGGGACCCAAGGAATGCGCATGCCCAGCGCCGTGTCGCGCACGCGCTCTCTACGGCTTCCCTTGACCTCTGACCCGGCGACCACCCTTGAGCCCCGGCCGCGGGGCCAGGAAGTCAGAGTTGGAGCTCCTGAGGCAGAGCGGCTGCCATGGTGAGACCCGAGTCGAGCGCTACCGGGGAGGGGAGGCCGAGTCGGACCGGGGGCCGGGCGGCGAGCTTGGGGCTGGGAGGCGGGAGCCGTGCGCCTCCTGCGTGCCCGGCAGAAAGCATGGTCTGGGGGCGTTGCACCCAGGGGGATCGAGGCCGGCAGCGGCGGCCTCAGGGTCAGGGAAAACGTGGTCGCGCTGTGCCTAGCCCGCGTGTGAGCGAGCAGCCGTGGGCGGCGGTGGAGCATGGGGCTGGCCGGTGAGCACCTCCCCTGCCCTGGAACCTTACAGCGCTGCAGAGTCGATGTTGCTGCCCTGTTGTTATCCCCAGTGGAAAAATGGCCTTTCCAGGGAAGTGGCAGACCTGGGACTTGAACTAGGCCCCGAGACACCGAGCATGGAGCGTTCGTATGATACCGTTGGCACCTAGAGCCAGTCAGCAGACGTGCGCCACACTGTCAGGTCACCTGGGGAACCTTTAAAAGTGCAGATTTGGCCGGGTGCGGTGGCTGACGCCTGTAATCCCAGCACTCTGGGAGGTTGAAGCGAAGATCACGAGGTCAGAAGATCGAGACCAGCCTGACCCACATGATGAAAACCCGTCTCCACCAAAAAATTAGCCGGGTGGGGTGGTGTGCGCTTGTAGTCCATGCTACCCGGGAGGCTGAGGCAGGATAATCGCTTGAACTCGCGAGACAAGTTGCAATGAGCCGAGATCCGCCATTGCACTCCAGCCTGAGCGACAGGGGAGACTCCGTTTCAAAAGAAAAAAAATTATATATATGTATTATATATACTATATATATTTATATATACTATACATTGTTATATATTTTTATACATGATATATGTATACATACACACATTTTATATATATATATATTAGCCGGGCATGGTGGCGCATGCCTGTAATCCCAGCTGCTTGGGAGGCTCGAGTATCTCTTGAACCTGGGAGGCAGAGGCTGCAGTGAGCCAAGATTGTGCCGCTGCACTCCAGCCTGGGCGGCAGAGCAAAACTCTCTCAAAAAGGGAAAAAAAAAAGAGGGGAAAAAATAAAAGTTCAGGTTCTTGAGCCCTATCCCTGGAGGTTCTGCATACATAAGTTCCCCAAGTGACTCTGTTGCAGCCACTCCTTTTTTTTTTTTTTTTTTTTTTTTTTTGAGACGGAGTCTCGCTCTGTCGCCCAGGCTGGAGTGTAGTGGCGCGATCTCTGCTCACTGCAAGCTCCGCTGCCTCCCGGGTTCACACCATTCTCCTGCCTCAGCCTCCCTAGAAGCTGGGACCACAGGTGCCCGCCACCACGCCCGGCTAATTTTTTTTTTTGTATTTTCAGGAGAGACGGTTTCACCGTGTTCGCCAGGATGGTCTCGATCTCCTGACCTCGTGATCCGCCTGCCTCAGCCTCCCAAAGTGCTAGGATTACAGGTGTGAGCCACCGCACCCGGCCTGCAGCCACTTCTTAACTAACATAGTAATAAGGATAACGTAACAGCTAACAGCTTACAAGTGCCAGCCCCTGAGCTGAGGCTTTATGTAGAGTCTCTCATTTATTTATTTATTTTTTTTGAGACGGAGTCTCGCTATGTCGCCCAGGCTGGAGTGCAGTGGCCGGATCTCAGCTCACTGCAAGCTCCGCCTCCCGGGTTCCCGCCATTCTCCTGCCTCAGCCTCCCGAGTAGCTGGGACTACAGGCGCCCGCCACCGCGCCCGGCTAAGTTTTTTTTGTATTTTTTAGTAGAGACGGGGTTTCACCGTGTCAGCCAGGATGGTCTCGATCTCCTGACCTCGTGATCCGCCCGTCTCGGCCTCCCAAAGTGCTGGGATTACAGGCTTGAGCCACCGCGCCCGGCCGAGTCTGTCATTTAATGTTTATGAAGTCCTGCTGTCATTGTCCTTATTTTACAGATAAGGAACCTGAGCCCCAGACAGTTTTGACTCCTCCATAGTCATGCATCGCACGGTGTCAGAGACCTCTTTTGAGCCCAGCTCTGTCCCAAAACTCATGGGTTTTTTTGTTTGTTTGTTTTTTGAGATAGGATCTCTGTCTGTCGCCCAGGCTAGGATGCAGTGCAACGATCCTAGCTCACTGCAGCCTTGAACTCCTGGGCTCAAGCGATCCTCCTACCTTAAACCCCCAAGTAGTTGGGCCTACAGGTGGGTGCTAGCACACCTGGATAATTTTTATATTTATGTAGTGATGGGGTCTTACTGTGTTGCCCAGGATGGGTCTCCTAGGCTGGAGTACAGTGGTACAGTCACAGCTTAGTGCAGCCTCAACCTCCTGGGCCTCAGGTGATCCTCCCATATCATCCTCCCGAGTAGCCTCAGCCCCCTGGGTAGTTGGGACAACAGGCATGCTCCACTATGCCCAGCTAATGTTTTATATCTTTTGTAGTTAGGTGTCACCACGTTGCCAGGCTGGTCTCAAACTTCTGGGCCCAAGCAGTCCTCCTGCCTTGGACTCCCAAAGTGCTGGGATTATAGGCCTGAGCCACCGCACCCAGCGTGATAGTATATTAACAAGAAAAGAAAGTACTGGCCAGGCACGGTGGCTCACATCTGTAATGCCAGCACTTTGGGAGGCCGAGGCGGATGGATCACGAGGTCAGGAGATGGAGACCATCCTGGCTAACACGGTGAAACCCCGTCTCTACGAAAAATACAAAAAATTAGCCGGGTGTGGTGGCAGGCGCCTGTAGTCCCAGCTACTCAGGAGGCTGAGGCAGGAGAATGGTGTAACACGGGAGGCAGAGCTTGCAATGAGCTGAAGGTCGGGCCACTGCACTCCAGCCTGGTGACAGAGCGAGACTACGTCTCAAAAAAAAAAAAAAGAAAAAAGTGCTGACCAGGTGTAGTGGCTCACACCTGTAATCCCAGCACTTTGGGAGGCTGAGGTGGGTCGATTGCCTGAGCTCAGGGGTTCGAGACCAGCCTGGGCAACACGGTGAAACCCTGTCTGTACTAAAAATACAAAAAATTGGCCGGGTGCAGTGGCTCACACCTGTAATCCTAGCACTTTGGGAGGCTGAGGTGGGTGGGTCACCTGAGGTCGGGAGTTCGAGACCAGCCCCATCAACATGGAGAAACCCCGTCTCTACTAAAAATACAAAATTAGCTGGGCGTGGTGGCGCATGCCTGTAATCTCAGCTGCTCGAGAGGCTGAGGTAGGAGAATTGCTTGAACCCGGGAGGCGGAGGTTGCGGTGAGCCGAAATCATGCCATTGCACTCTCCAGCCTGGGCAACAAGAGCAAAACTCCATCTCAAAAAAAAAAATTAGCTGGGTGTGGCGGTGGGCGCCTGTAGTCCCAGCCACTCGGGAGGCTGAGGCAGAAGAATTGCTTGAACCTGGGAGGCGGAGGTTGCAGTGAGCCGAGATCGCACCACTGCACTCCAGCCTGGGCCACAGAGCCAGACTCTGTCTCCAAAAAAAAAAGAAAGTGCTGTCGGAAGGTATACATGGGAGAGTCTGGGAAGGATTTCACCTGAGGGATGGGGGGATGATGTTAAGTCCTGAGGGATTTTGGGTTTTGACAGGATCAGGGTAGAAGGGAGGATGTTCAAGGTGCAGGAGCTCAGAACAGCAAAGGCCCTGAGGAGTACAGAAGTATGAGAGCGGCTCTAGGATCAGAGGGTGGGGTTGCAGCGTGGAGAGAGATGAGGGTGAGAAGTTGAGGCCAGACCAGGCGCTGCGAATGCCACGCTGGGGAGTGGACCAAATCTGCAGGCGGCGGTGGAGAATTGTGTGTGTTCTGGGACATGGCCAGAACCCTCCTGCAGAAGAGTTAGGAGGCGCTTGGAAACCCTGCCTGGGGACATGGAGTTCATGAGACATCAGGTTGGGCAAGGCTGCAACAGCCGTATTCATTCAGATGCATCGGGGGCACCTGCTGTGCCCGTCACTGGCCAGGCCCCGATTGTCATGGCACGTGCTGCAGTTGTGGTACTGACCTTTCTCCTGTCTAGTTGTGATGCCTGTATCTGCTTCAGGGGCCTTGGGTGACCAGAGTGTCCTTGAGAAGAGAGTGAGTCTCAGGCTGTCTGCTTATCTACCCGGAGTCTGGGGCTTGGCCTCAATGGCGCATTGCACGGGAATCTCAGACACAAGTCAGTGTAAGCCCCATTGCTGAGTGCCTCCCACAGCACTGTCTGTGGTCCCAGCTGCTGGGCTCTGGTCCTGCCTCGGGCCAGGTTGCTGCCCAGCAAGGAGGTGCATGTGCTGCCTCCATGCATGCCAGGGTTGGATCCTGTGCTTCTAACTGCTGCTGTCTGACAGCCGCGTGGCCTGAAGTTGGATGCCAAGTCAGCTGGGTCCTCTCACCTGGGACCCTCAGGCCCAACTGTCAGTCAGTGGACTATGGGATGTTTGGAGCCTCTGGGAGGGGCCTCAGGTAGTGGTTGGTTTGGTCACCCATGGTAGCCACAGCTGGCAGAGATCTGCTCCCTGTGAGTGAGCTCTGAATGCAGCCTGACCCATGGTGGAAGCTCAGGGGACATTGCGGTACTGGATAGGTGGATGAGGGGCGTGGCTGCACCGCCTAGTTCTGGGCCTGCTGCTGTCCGTCCATGTGGTGTTAATGGCATTGCCTCCTGAGAGCCTTTTGTCCTCTTGTGAGGAGGGCATTATTCTCTCCATTTCACAGTTAAGAAAACTGAGGTAGGCTGGGCCCAGTGGCGCACGCCTGTAATCCCAGCACTTTGGGAAGCTGAGGCAGGCAGATCATGTGAACCTAGGAGTGCAAGACCACACCTGGGCAACATGGTGAAACCCCATCTCTCCAGAAAAGTACAAAAATTTAGCCAAGTGTGGTGGCATGTGCCCAGCCTCCAGAAGTTACGAAGTTTCCACCTACTTGTGAAATCCTAACCCGCCTGTGTTTGTTCATTCCCCTAATGGCCCATATCACATCCCGCCTGTTAAGGAAAGAGTAGGTCCTCGGAGGCTGAGTACAAGTAGCTGCAGCTACTCGGGAGGCTTAAGCAAGAGAATCTCTTGAGGTTGGTAGGCTGAGGCTGCCAGTGAGCCATGATTGCACCATTGCACTCCAGCCTGGACGACAGAGTTAGACTCCGCTTCAAAAAAAAAAAAAAAAAAAGGCCGGGCGTGGTGTCTCACGCCTGTAATCCCAGCACTTTGGGAGGCCGAGGCGGGTGGATCACCTAAGGTCAGGAGTTTGAGACCAGCCTGACCAACATGGTGAAACCTCATTTCTACTAAAAATACAAAATTAGCTAGGCTTGGTTGTGTTCACCTGTAATCCCAGTTACTTGGGAGGGTGAAGCAGGAGAATCGTTTGAACCTGGGAGGCGGAGGTTGCAATGAACTGAGATCAAGCCACTGCACTCTAGCCTGAGTGACAGAGCGAGACTCAGTCTCAAAAAAATAAATAATAAAAAACCCAAAACAAACAAACAAAAAAACAGGTTCAGAGAGGTTGAGTAATTTGTCCAGGAGCACACAGCTATTGAGAAACAAAGCTAGGGTTCTGGTCCCAGGTCAGCGTGGTTCTCATTCTGCTGCCTTGCTCCTTCCCAGCTCCCTGAGGGAATATAGTATGGTGTTCTGCAGCCTTCACCTCTGAGGAAGCAAAGGGCCTATATCAAATGAGCTGCTATTTTGAAAGAAGCTTTGTTACTTCATAGTGCCTGGTCATTGACAGAGTTTGTGAAACAGTAAGGAATGAAAACCAGTGTTTATTGAGCATCTACTGTACCGTTAGGCTCTGTGCCAGGCACTTGACAGGCATTATCTCATTTAATCCATATGACAGCTTTATTGGTGGCCACATTTTACAGGTAGGCACACTGGGGCTCAAAGGAGTTGAGAACATGTCTGTGGTCGCACAGCTGGGATTTGCACACATGTTATCCCAAAGCCTGCAGGTATAACCACTACACTACACTGCCTCTTCTGGGAGATGCCTCCCACGGGAACCTTGCTGGCCTCAATGGGCCGTCCAGTCTGCTGAAACTTTGCAGTCCAGCCACCCTCTGCCCTGCAGCTCTAGGCAGCTAAAGCCGCAGGCCATCAAGCCGCTTTGGTTTGAAGTGTGCAGGGGTGGTTGGGGAAGCTCCCCAGTTATGACCTCCGCTCTTAACGTTTATTATTTTGCAACAGTCATTGGCCTTGGCAGAATAGTAAACAAGTGATTGCAAGGCCGTGCGATAGCAGCAGAGGGACCGAGTTGGTGGGAGGGGTAGTTTGAGACCTGAGCTGTGTTTCAGGCAGAGGGGACCCTCTGCCTTTCACCTCTGTCCTTCAGACAGCACCAGCATCCCATCCCTGAGCCTCCTGTTCCACTAGGGAGGGGCTGTAGGAAGGAGGCGAAGTCACGTGAGACGGCAGGTGTGAGCAGGTGCATTCCTGACCCGCCCTCGCCTGCAGTACAGCCCCAGCCCTGCCCTGTGCCATGATTATAGGAGGGTACAGCTGGCCAGAGCCCTGCCCCTCGCTGTGATCACAGGAGGGTCTCCTCTGGCCTCTGCTTTCTGCTGTGAAATCCAGAAGTTACGAAGTTTCCACCTACTTTTGAAATCTCAACCCACTTGTGTTTGTTCATTCCCCTAATGGCCGGTAATTACATCCCGCCTGTTAAGGAAAGAGCAGGTCCTCGGAGGCTGAAGAAGGCCAGCTCTGAAGTCGAATCCACTGGAATCTGGAGCGAGCCCTTCTGGCCTCTGGGTTGGGTTCTTGATACTTGTCGGCTTGCCCAGGAGCCCTCCCTTCAGACCCCGGGACCCTGCGTAGTGGCTGCGGTGACTGATAGCGCCAGCCTTGGGTTTCCCGTCTGCCTCTGAGGCACCCACTGTGTGTCCTCAGGCCAGTCAGCAACCCCGGCCCCCCCACCCCCAAGTTGTCAGAATTAAAAGGCACAATGAATTGAACGTGTTTGGCTGTTTGGCGCTGTGCCTGGGGTGCGGGCTCTGTTGATACTTGTTGACTGAAGGGAAATCTATAGAAAAGCACTAGGAAGAAAGGGAAAGTCACTTGGCTGTGCCGCATGAGCTTTCAACCTATGCCTAGCCGCCTCCAGCCGGCGCCACGCCCCCGCGTCTACAGCTTTGCAGTCACAAGGTCCTTTGTAAATGCTGTCTATATATAATCTCTTTGTTTCACATAAAATCTGTGCATCTTTCCCTATCATCCGCCAGATTCCCAGTCTTTCCCAGGCCAGCGTAGGCTGTTGGCTGCTTGCAGGAACTCCCTTTTGCCTTCTCTCCTGCCGGTTTTGGCTCAACCCAGTCCCTTTGCCTAGAAAGCCCTAGTATTTCCGTCATGATTCTACCTGCCCTGCAAAGCCCAGCCCAGGAGGAGTCCCCTCCTCTCACAGAACCCCATCTCAGTCTTGAGCTTTTCTTCTCGACTCTGTGCTTCCGGTCGCCTCTTACTGAGTCTTCCCCAGGGCCTCCATGGGGCATGGGATCACACGTGCAGCCTTCCAGCATGTTCAGCCTGCTGTGCGACAGTGGGGTTCCCTGCCGGGCCAGCAGTGTGCTCCGACTCAGGGCAGGGACCAGGTTCTGTGTAGCTTTGTGCTCAAGTGCTGAGCAGAGTAGACTCTCAGCAGATGTGTGAACAAATGGGTGAACCACTGGCTGAACAAATGAACGAGCCTGACTCTCCCTCATCATTTGGTCCATAGTGTGTTGAAATACCCTTCTAGTGGGCTTTTAGTTCCTTGAAGATGGAAACAAGTTTGCTTAGTAACTTTGTTTTATTGAATGGAATGGACTTAAACTCATCAGACTTGGGAGAATTAGGACAGATCTTTTTCCCCATTGGTAAAATAAAGGTTGGGCCTGATCTCAGAAACTCAAGAAGAGTGATTGTGGGCTGCCAGGTCCAGGACTGTCCCTGTGTTCTGGGTCCCAGACCACAGTGTTTCTTCCTGAAGCTGGTGGCTGCAGCCACTTTGCCTTGCTCCCCTCTGCCTTTTCTGAAGGATGATGGGGGGCCAGACTGCCTCTGGGAGCTCCGTCAAGTTCACCTCCCCCCAACTGCCTGCCCAGTGAGTAACTAAGCCACCCACCACGGAAGCTTTCATTCAGGGTGCTTTGGAGGGGGTGGCCTGGGGCTGCAGCTCTGTGCTTCATGACCTCGGGTCTCCAGGAGCCTTGCCCCTTGGCAGCCGTTTCCAGGGCCCGTCTCTGTGGGCCCACAGGGAGCAGCCTGCTAAGCGGGTGCCTGATTTACCCACAGGCCAAGTACCTGGCGCAGATCATTGTGATGGGTGTGCAGGTGGTGGGCAGGGCCTTTGCACGGGCCCTGCGGCAGGAGTTTGCAGGTAAGCATGGGTCTGTCTCCCCTTTGGGCTGGGAGTTCCTCTCCAGGTCAGATTTTCCCCGTAGCCATGGGCACCTCAGACCTGCTGGTTCTGCAGTGTGGGTAGCCTGGGGCACTTCCCATGGTGGGGGATGGTGCCAGACCAGGGCATCCTTCAGTGGGGACCTGGTTATCAACAGCATCCAGGGCAGGAGCTGGCACACTGGCCCATCCGGATACCTGGTTTTGTAAACATAATTTTTTTTTTTTTTTGAGATGGAGTCTCACTCTGTCACCCAGGCTGGAATGCAGTGGGGCAATCTCGGCTCACTGCAACCTCTGCCTCCTGGTTCAAGTGATTCTCCTGCCTCAGCCTCCTGAGTAGCTGGGATTACAAGCACCCGACACCACACCGGGCTAATTTTTGTATTTTTAGTAGAGACGGGGTTTCACCATGTTGGCCAGGCTGGTCTGGAACGCCTGACCTCAGGTGATGCGCCCTCCTCAAAGTGCTGGGATTACAGGTGTGAGCCACAGCGCCTGGCCGTGGTTTTGTAAATTGATTTGATTGGAACATAGACACACCCACAGGCTGCTTTCTTTTTTCTTTTTTCTTTTTTCTTTTTTTCTTTTTTCTTGAGACGGAGTTTTCGCTCTTGTTGCCCAGGCTGGAGTGCAACGGCGAGATCTTGACTCACTGCAACCTCCACCTCCCGGGTTCAAGTGATTCTCCTGCCTCAGCCTCCCGAGTAGCTGGGATTACAGGCATGCGCCACCACGTCCAGCTAATTTTGTATTTTTAGTAGAGATGGGGTTTCTCCATGTTGGTGAAACTGGTCTTGAACTCCCAACCTCAGGTGATCCACCCAACTTGGCCTCCCAAAGTGCTGGCATTACAGGTGTGAGCCATCGCACGCAGCCCTTTTTTTTTCTTTTGAGACAGTCTCACTCTGTTGCCCAGGCTGGAGTGCAGTGGGTGTGATCTCAGTTCACTGCAACCTCTGCCTCCTGGGTTCAAGCAATGCTCCTGCTTCAGCCTCCCGAGTAGCTGAGACTACAGGCATGTGCCACCACACCCAGCTAATTTTTGTACTTTTAAGAGAGACAGGGTTTCACCATGTTGGCCAGGATGGTCTTGATCTCTTGACCTCGTGATCTGCCCGCCTCGGCCTCCCAAAGTGCTGGGATTGCAGGAGTGAGCCACTGTGCCCAGCTGACAGGCTGCTCTCAAGGCAGAGTTGAATGGTTCCAGTGCAGGCTCATTAGCCTGCAAAGCCTAAAATAGCTACTCTCTGAGCCTTTAGGAGAAGTTTAGCAGCTCCTGATTCTAGTTTCTGGGGTCACTGAAAGGGAAGAGGTCACCCAACGCAGTGGCTTTGGTGGTCTAGGTGACAGGTGGGCAGCTGGGCTGCTGCAGAGCCCTCTCATGCCCGCAGCCCCACTGTACAGTCCCCATCATAGCCTAAAGCTCCCCAGTTTGCTGTGCCCCTGGGATATGGGGGTTGGGGGACAGGGTCATCTCATGGTCTAGGTTGGGGACCAGAAAGCAGTTTTAGTGGTCGGACCCTGCCCTTATCCTCCAGTGAGGCACGTCTGTCCTCACTTTCCCAGCCTCTACCCCCTAAAAAAGAAACCACTCCAGGAGAAGAGGCAGCTCCTAGCCACCTGTCCCTGTGTCTCTCATCCTGTGCCGGTGGCAGGGGTGAGCCACCAACTTGGAAGGCCCAGGGTGAAGTCTGGGCTGCTGAGGACTGAGCGATCACCCACATGTCCACACAGCCAGCCGGGCCGCAGCTGATGCCCGAGGACGCGCTGGACACCGGTCTGCAGCCGCTTCCAACCTCTCCGGCCTCAGCCTCCAGGAGGCACAGCAGATTCTCAACGTGTCCAAGCTGAGCCCCGAGGAGGTCCAGAAGGTGAGGCCACTGGGCCGCCCGAAGTTTGAAGGGGAGAGGCTGCCAGGGCGGGAAGAGTGAAGGGAGGCCTGGCCAAGGAGGTCCGATGTGGAGGCTGCAGTCATACCCAGCTCGGACTCCAACTTGCGGGAGTCACTGTTGCTGGTGAAGTTCTAGGCCTGAGGCAGGACAGTTGTAGAGACAGAGTGCTTGCCGGTAGCAGCCGAGTCGCCCTCCAGGGTATCCGTCCTCATCTCTGCCTCTTAGTGGCCACAACAGCTGCATGTGGCACACAGGGTGGAGAGGAGCCCTGTTGCCTCTCTGATGTGGCCCCACATAGCCTGCCCGGCGTCTCTGGCCTGCAGTCTGCAGCCCTCTCACCCGTCCCCTCTCCTCTGCAGAACTATGAACACTTATTTAAGGTGAATGACAAATCCGTGGGTGGCTCTTTCTACCTGCAGTCAAAGGTGAGTGGTCTTTGATTCTGGGAGGAAGTAAGTCATGGGACCCCCTCTCCTCACCTGGGGCTCGATTCCCAGTTGGGGGAGCTGGCCAGCTAAGGGCTTGGCACAGAAAACTGCCGGGCCTTCCCATGGTGCCCCAGCCTCAGGGAGTCCCCCTGAACTGCCACCCCTCTGACTGCTTTAGCTCTGCGGGGTCCAGCCACTCAGGCTGTGTCACCCCAGACAACAGCCCTCCCTCCCCGCAGCTGGGACTTGGAAGGAGCAGGAGCCCCAGCCGGTGGGGTGCTAGAAACAGCTTTCAGCTCACAGAGGTTACAGCATGCGCTGGGCCCCTGCAGCTCAGCTGTCTCCCCAGACCACCCCCTGACCCTGGGGCGCCGCTGAAGGAAGCATTAGTATCCACCCACTGCCCTCCAAAAAACGGACCTGGGCTGACGGGAAGAGGCTGTCCCATGTGGGCAAGGGGTATGGGGCAGAGGCTTGGCCTCCTGGCCTGATTATCTGTGACCCACTAGGTGGTCCGCGCAAAGGAGCGCCTGGACGAGGAACTCAAAATCCAGGCCCAGGAGGACAGAGAAAAAGGGCAGAAGCCCCACACGTGACTTCTTGGCTCCCCCCACCCACCCCGCCACCTCTAATTTATAGCTTGGTAATAAATGTCTTTTCTGCATTTCTCGTGCGCATGTGTCCGGATTCCAGAAGGCAGGTTGCTTCTCCTGCCGCTTGGAGGGCTGTGGGTGCTGGGGATGGGGAGGCAGCAGCCTTTAACAGCCCAGAAGGGCCGGGCTGGGTGAGGTTGGCGGGCAGCCAGCCAGTGGGTCCCAGCTGAGTCCTGTCACGTACAGGATGCAGCCGCTCCTGCTTCCACAGCACCCGAGCCAGCGTTAGGCTCCCTCTCATGGCGTCCCTGCCCCCAGAGCTCTGTCGGCAGCCACCGTGTCTCTGGAGCAGGTTTGAACCTAGCACCTCAGTAATCTGGGCACGATACCCCAGAATGCGGCTGGGCGAAGAGGGGCCTTTGCCCACCACTCACCAAAGCCACAGCGGGCAGTAGTGGGCTGACAACCTGAACCCTGGGATGCTCTGCCTGGAATCTTCCCTCTCAGCTCCTGTCACCTGTGCGCCCTCAGCACCTATCTCCTTCCCAGGCTTCCAGTTCCTGCTCTCAGCGGCAGACTGAGAGGGAGGGGAACCTGCAGGGTCGGGGAGAAAGCCCGGTCAGGCCTGCAGGGGCTCAGGGCAGTGGTGGCCGTGTGTCAGGGCCGGGTTCCTGGCACATCCACGACACACAAGCCATCTTTGCAACTCACTTTTATTGTTTCTTTATAAACCTCCTCTCCCATGGAGGAATATATTGTTATAGTCATTAGCTTATCTCTTTTTTTAAAACTCTATGCTAACAGCAATGGAGCCAAGAGGAGGAAAAACATAAGCTACAATAGAAAGGCACTTAGAACCTGTTAAAATACTGACATCCTGGAATGTGCAACAACAAACCAATGACAACCACAAAAAGTACACCAGCCCTGCCGAGCCTGGTCCGTCACGGAGTCGCATGCTGAGCTCGTCAGCCTTCCAGTGCCCTGTTCCTCCGCTCTGCTCAAGTCGAAAACCCATGACCCCGCCAGGGACTTAAGGCCTGGGGCCCTCACAGGGGTGGGGGGTGCCCAGGGCCTGGGTGGGGCCTGAAGAAAGGAGACCAGCTCCCTCCTACCTTGCTCATAGCCCCTTCGAGGGGCAGAGCCAGTGTGGCTGGGCCCTGTCAGGGCTGGAGTCCGAAGCCCAGAGGCAAGGTGGGCCGGGTCAGGGTGACCCCTCTGGGACAGAAGGGCAGTCCGGGAGAGGGTAGGGTCAGCAGAGCTGCCAGAGGAACTGCAGGGTCACTAAGGACCCCGAGGCTGTCCAGGCAGTTGCCTCGTTCTACAGATGGGGAGGTGGAAGGGCCTGGCCACTCCGAGGCCTGGTGATAGGGCAGGCCTAGAAACCAGAACTCCCAGCTGCCAGGCAGGAGAGGGAGCAGGGAAAGGCCCCGGATGGGGGAGCCCATGGCTGCGTCCATCTCCCAGGGCATCCTGGGATGGGACTGGGGTACAAGGCCCTCCAGCACCCTTAAGTGGTTCTGGCCCCTGTCAGGGTCCCTCTGAGTGGCACAGAACTGGAGGGGGGGGGGCCGCTGGGTGTTAGGGGTGGGGAAGTGCCTCTGAGAAAGCAGCCCAACAGGGAAAAGCCAGAGGAAGCAATGTGTCACGGGTCCGGCGCGCCCTCCTCCAGCCACTGCTTCCCTCAGGCCTTCAGTCCACAGCCTCCAGAAAGCTCCCGACACAGTGCTGACTGGGAGCCCCCTCCCCTGCATGCTGTCACTTGGAGTCCCCAGACCAGGAGCTGTGTCCCAGCCTGTGGTCAGTCGTCCCCAGCTAGCCTCCCCTTCCTGGTACAGAACCAAGGACCCGAAGGCCTCTGCAGGGGGCGCTGCCCAGGCCAGGCCCAGCGGGGGTGGAAGGAGGAAGACAGGGCGCTGGGCCTGGCCCCACATGCTCCCTGAGCCAGGGCCCAGGCCATTCAGTGTCCTGGCACCACAGCTAGCCTGGCACCTCCCCTTGCCAGCTCAGGGGCCCTCAGACCTGCTTCCCACGCTCCCAGGGTGCCCCAAAAGGTAAAGGAAGGAGGCCCCGGGGTGCAGGGGTGGAGTGACCAGCTATCCCGTCTGGTGCTGTCGGCCTGGCCTAGGGTGAGGAGGGCAGCTGCGGAGCGGGTCTCCCTTCTAACTAGCGGGAGGCGCCTTGTCCTGGGGGGCGCGCTTCTGCCTGGGGCTTTGCAGGGGCCTGCGTCTGTCTTGCTTTCCCTCTGGAAGCAGGGTCAGAGGGAAAGGGGTCTAAGGAGCCCCCAAGGCAGGGGCTGGGTGAGCCTAGGAGGGAAGGGCAGGCCTCCCTGGGGGCTCCCCTCAGGAAAGGGGAGCCTGGTGCCAGCAGGGAGGGCAGATACCACCTCACCCGCCCCCTTTGCTGGGAGAGGGCGACTTGCCCTGGGTGGTTACTAGGTGAGGGAGGTGCCAGGGTGGGCGAGGGAAAGAGGAGGAGGTCGGGCAGGGGAAAGCCCTGCAGAAGCTGAGGGCCGGGTGGTGGGGGACAGAGAGGAGCGAGGCTTCAGCACCCAGGAGCACAGCTCTCCCTGCATGACAGGCCAGGTCCCCACCTGGGGGCTGGGAGGCCAGCCATAAATGACCTAGCACCATCCTTGCTCCCCGGTGGGCTGGGCTGGGGCTGCCCGGGCAGTAGGACATTATTGCTATTTCACAGAAGAGTTTCCGTTCGTCGGGGGCAGTGCGCGGAGCTGCCGGCGGGGCCACCACAGCTGTCTGCAGGGTGGGCTCAGTTCACCACAGCCGGTTTGAGCAGCACCGAGCCCGGCGGGATGACCACCCAGCCAGGGGCCAGCGCCTCTGGGCTGCTGGCGGCCGAGTTGACGCCCGTGGACAGGTCCAGCACGGTGCCTGGCAGCAGGGGGAGTCCATCGGGGCTTGGCCGGGAGCAGCTGCTCTCCGTCCTTTCGAGGGGCGTCTTGCGGCCCTCCATGCCCAGGGCCCTGGTGGGCACCGACCCACGCCCCTTCTCCCCCTCGGCCTTGCCACCAGCGGCGCCAGCAAGGAGGGAGACCACAGGCAAGCCCAGTCCGCCAGCCCCAAAGGGCGAGGGCAGCAGCGGGTTCTTGGCCAGATTGAGAGGCAGGACGGGGCCTGGCAGCCCAGGGCCCATGCCCCCCCCACCCCCACTGCCCCCACCATTGCCACAGGCCAGGGCACTGAGGTCGAGGGGGCCGGGGGCCAGGGGTAGGGGCAGGCCGGGAAGACCAGGGCCTCCAAAGAGGGCAGCTGGGTTGGGGATGATGATCTGGGCCCCACTGACAAAGGGGCCGCCGTCGGGGGCGGGCAGTGGCGGCTTGGGGGGTGGGCGCAGCTGCAGGAGCTCTTGCTGCTCGTGGGACACGAAGTGGCCGTGGGCCTTGATGTGCTTGCGCAGTGAGCTGGGGTCCGTGTAGCGCTTGTGGCAGCCAGGCATCTTGCAGTAGTAGGGCTTGTCCACGTAGTGGGTGCGCGTGTGCTTAAAGCGGTCACTGGAGTTGGAATAGCGCTTGTTGCAGCCCTCATAGGGGCAGACGTAGGGCTTCTCACCTGCAGGGTGGTGCAGTGCAGTGCTGCTGTGAGGGGTCTCTCCCCTTCCTGGGTCTCACCCCATGTACTGAACATCCCCCAGGCCAAGCACTCCCTGGGAGCACGGACGCCCCAATTCTGGGGGCAGGGGGCATCCCTGGCACGTGGCATGAGATCTGGCCCCAGGTAGGGCACAGAGGCTTTCTGAAAAGCCAGGCTGGTTGACTCCAGCTCTGACTGGCCTCGCCCTGCAGAGGGTGTGCCATTCAGCAGCAGAACATGGCCTTGGAGGCCAGGCCCGGGGGCTCATGCCTGTAATTTCAGCACTTTGGGAAGCCAAGGCAGGTAGATCACTTGAGGCCAGAGTTCCAGACCAGCCGGGCCAACATGGTGAAACCCCATCTCTACTAAAAATACGAAAACTAGCTGGGTGTGGTGGCGGATGCCTGTAATCCCAGATACCTGGGAGGCTGAGGCAGGAGAATCACTTGAACTCGGGAGGTGCAGGTTGCAGTGAGCCGAGATCATGCCACTGCACTCCAGCATGGGTGACAGAGTGAGTCTGTCTGAAGAAAAAAAAAGAAACCATGGCCTTGGAGATCATATCCTCGCTCAAGGCACCCAGTGTGTGCCTGGCCACAGGGAATGCTGCCTGGGTACCACTGCCCTCACTCAACAAATGGCTCAAGGTTCACCAGGCATTTTCTGGCCCTGGCCAGAGCAGGGGGCCACATGCAGCAACTGACCTCTTCATACATGGCTCTCCACTTGGAGATGTGCTGCCAGGGTGAAATAAACACCAGGAAAAAAGATACACATCAGCTCCTTGAGGCTTTGTCATGAAATGAAGAACTTCAATATCTCACCGATTTGTCTTTAATACTGAATTGATAACACGTTGGATGTATGGGATCATATTACATTTAATTAATTACATTTAATACATATTACAATTAATTTCACCCATTTCTTTTTGCGTTTGTTTTGTTTTTTTTTTTTTGAGACGGAGTCTCGCTCTGTCGCCCAGGCTGGAGTGCAGTGGTTTGATCTCGGCTCACAGCAAGCTCCACCTCCCAGGTTCACACCATTCTCCTGCCTCAGCCTCCCGAGTAGCTGGGACCACAGGCGCCCGCCACCACACCCGGCTAATTTTTTGTATTTTTAGTAGAGACGGGGTTTCACCGTGTTAGCCAGGATGGTCTCAATCTCCTGACCTCATGTTCTGCCCGCCTCAGCCTCCCAAAGTGCTGGGATTACAGGCGTGAACCACCGCGCGTGGCCTTGCTGTTTTTTATGCAGCGATTAGGAAATGTGAAATTACATCTGTGGCTACGACAGCCAGAGCTGTCCTGCTGTGGGCCTGGGCTGTAGTGAGGAGTGAAGCCGACCTGGCCTCTGTGATCACAGAGGTGGCATTAGTCAGATGATACCCACGGGACCCAGGAAATGTCACTGGTGCTCCAAGAGCAGGTGCTGGGTGGGGGTCTGACCCTCAGGGGACGCTTCCCCCAGCAAACCGCATTGGAAAAGGGACCCCTGGGTGATGAGATCAACCCTCATCTCTGAGGTCTGGGAACGACTTACAGTCCCCTCCCCCGGGGACCTGCCCAGCCAGTCTCAGCTGAGCACCCCCTTCATGGGCCGAGCTGCCCGGCCCCGGCCTCTTACCTGTGTGCGACCGGTTGTGGATCTTCAGGTTCTCCAGGCGGGAGAAGCTCTTGCTACAGGTCGGGCAGCGGTGCGGTTTCTCATTGGTGTGTGTGCGGATGTGGATGAGCATCTTGTACCTGCTCCAGGGAGGGCAGGG
Organism: Macaca mulatta; assembly: GCF_049350105.2. NCBI lineage: Eukaryota > Metazoa > Chordata > Mammalia > Primates > Cercopithecidae > Macaca > Macaca mulatta. The sequence continues at coordinate 5,579,484 of NC_133425.1, read as the reverse complement.
GGTGTGGCTCAGCTCACTGGAGACCCCAGTCCTCCCTCTACCCCCCTCTACCCCACCTCACCTAGCGTTGAAGCCTCGGCCATGGCGGGCACAGCCCTCCCAGTGGCAGCAGTACCCCGCGTCCTTCTCGGGCTTGACATGGTAGTCGTTGACGTGGTCCACCAGGTCTTGCAGGAGCTCAAAGAGCTGGTTACACTGTGGGGGCCGGGAAGGGTTCTGAGCCCATGCGGGGTGACCTGCCCCGGACTCCACACCACTCTTCCTGGCCCCCACTCACCTTGGCCCAGCGACACACCAGCTGCTTGGGCAGGGGCAGGTCTGGCGAGAGGCACTTGTCCTTGGGAGGGGTAAGGAAGGAGGAGGCAGGCAGGTGCAGGGCCCCCCCAGAGCCCAGGGGCAGGAAGAACTGGAAGGAGCTGGGGACACCATCCAAATAGCGCAGTGGCTGGAAGTCCTGGGGTGCGAGGGGAGAGCTAGTCAGGGACCTGCTGGCCCGGAGCCCCCCTGTCCCATCTAAAGTGGACTGAATGGCGTCCCCAAACACAGACATTCAGGTCCTCTTCTCCCCAGCCCCTACCTGTGCATGTGGCCTTATTTGGAACTAGTGTCTTTGCAGATGTGATCAAGTTAAGATGAAGTCACACTAGATTAGGGTGGGCCCTACATCCAGTGACTGGTGTCTTTTTTAAATTTTTATTTTCTTAATTTAAAAAAATATAGCCGGCCGGGCGCGGTGGCTCAAGCTTGTAATCCCAGCACTTTGGGAGTCCGAGACGGGCGGATCACGAGGTCAGGAGATCGAGACCATCCTGGCTAACACGGTGAAACCCCATCTCTACTAAAAAATACAAAAAACTAGCCGGGCGAGGTGGCGGGCGCCTGTAGTCCCAGCTACTCCGGAGGCTGAGGCAGGAGAATGGCGTAAACCCGGGAGGCGGAGCTTGCAGTGAGCTGAGATCCGGCCACTGCACTCCAGCCTGGGTGACAGAGCCAGACTCCGTCTCAAAAAAAAAAAAAAAAAAAAAAATATAGCCAGGTGCGGTGGCTCACACCTGTAATCCCAGCACTTTGGGAGGCCGAGGTGGGCGGATTACTTGAGGTCAGGAGTTCAAGACCAGCTTGGCCAACATGGTGAAACCCCCTTTCTGCTAAAAATACAAAAATTAGCCAGGTGTGGTGGCACATGCCTGTAATGGCACATGCCAGCTATTTGGGAGGCTGAGGCAGGATAATTGCATGAACCTGGGAGGCGGAGGCTGCAGTGAGCCAAGATTGTGCCACTGCACTCCAGCCTGGGTGACGGAGTGAGACTCTGTTTAAAAAAAAAAAAAAAGGCCGGGCGCGGTGGCTCACACCGGTAATCCCAGCACTTGGGGAGGCCAAGATGGGTGGATCACTTGAGGTCAGGAGTTCAAGACCAGCCTGGCCAACATGGTAAAACCCGTCTGTACTAAAAATACAAAATTAGGCCAGGCGTAATGGGTGGATCAGGAGGTCAGCAGATTGAGACCATCCTGGCTAACACAGTGAAACCCCGTCTCTACTAAAAATACAAAAAAAAAAAATTAGCGAGGCATGGTGGCGGGCGCCTGTAGTCCCAGCTACTAGGGAGGCTGAGGCAGGAGAATGGCATGAGCCCTGGAGGTGGAGCTTGCAGTGAGCCAAGATCGCACCACTGCACTCCAGCCTGGGCAACAGAGCAAGACTCCGTCTCAAAAACACAACAACAAAAAACAAAATTAGCCAGGTGTGCTGGTATATACCTGTAGTCCCAGCTTGGGAGGCTGAGGCAGGAGAATCGCTTGAACCTGGGAGACAGAGGTTGCAGTGAGCTGAGATCCGGGCCACTGCACTCCAGCCTGGGCAACGGAACAAGACTCTGTCTCAAAAATAAAATAAAATAAAATAAAAAAATAAATAGAGATGGGGTCTTGCTATGTTGCCCAGGCTAGTTTTGAACTCCTGGGCTCAAGCGATCTTCCCACCTTGGCCTCTTAAAGTGCTGGGGTTACGGGTGTGAGCCACCATGCCCGGCCATGACTAGCGTCTTTATAAGAGAAAGCAGAGAGAGGTTTGGACACAGAGGGATAAAGGCCATGTGAAAACAGGGCACAGCCTGGAGTGAAGCAGCTACCAGCCTAGAGTGCCAGGCATTGCCAGAAGCCACCAGAAGGCAGGAGAGAGGCAGGGAAGGTTCTCCCCTAGAGCCTTCCAGGTAGACTCCAGCCTCCAGAACTATGAGGGGTAACATGTCTGCTGTTTTAAACCACTCAGTGTTGGGGTACTTTGTCATGGCAACCCCAGGAAACCAGTCCACCCCTCTCTCTGGAACTCTCACCCCTCCTTACCGAGGCACTGGGCACTGGAGGCAGGTCCCCGTTGCCCTGACGCTCAGGGGACAGCGAGCTGCTGCCATTGGGGGAGTCCAGCCCAGATGGTGGTGACAAGCTGAGGTCCACGAGAGGGGCTGCTGAAAAGCGTCCCTCCACCTTCTCAGGGAACTTGGAGTTCAGCAGGAAGCCTAAGGGAGAGGCACAATTCAGGGAATGCTGGAGCACAGAGTCCTGGTGGGCCAGGTCCTCCTGCCTTGAACCCCCACTGTGACCTTGGGAGCAGACACCAGCCACGCCCCCAGACCACACTGGGAGCCCTGGAATCTGAGGAACAGCCTATGGAGCTGACAGGTGTGTGACACCGCCCACCACCTCTGACCTTTACCAGCCACCAGAGCTTGGCCCCCGTGAGCCGGGAGGGGGAAGTGCCCGCTCTACAGACAGGAATGGTCTGGCTCGCAGGGTTAATAACAGAACAGGACTCGAACCCAGGGCCCCTGGGTTCCTGTCACACGGGCAAGTAGGAATCTTTCTAGCTTTTCCCAGGCCCCTTCCTGCCTCAGTGCTCCCTTCTGTAAAGTGGCAGGTTTGGACTGGGCTGCTCCCATAGCCTTCACGTTCGGACAAGTGGTGAATCTGGTTTTCGGGTGAATCCGCTCTTGGAGGCAGGGCAGAAGTGGTGCACGCCACCCTGGGCCCGAGCACTGGGCATCCCTGTGAGACACCTGCTGGGCTCAGACCCAGACTCTACCGCCCGGGTTGGTCAGCTGCACCACCCCACAACCCAGGGTGCAGCTCCTGGGACCTCTGCCACACCTTCTGAATGCCGGGTTGCCCAACCAGCTCCTCCAGATCTGTCCAGAGACCTCAGTTTGCATCATGTGCCAGCCACGTGAAGTGGGCATCGCAGCTCCCACCTCCCTCCAGACATACACTTCTGGGCGGATGGAAGGACAAGGCTGTGGGCTTCCCGTGAGTTGGAAGCCAAGAGGGGCTGCAGCTACGTGCTGGTGGACACATTTGGCCATTCTCCCTATCACCATGGCTGGATCAGGGCTGAGTCCCCCTGCCCTGCCCAGGGCCAGTACCTGAGGGCGGGGACCCCGGAGAGCCAGGCGTGGGGCTGTCGTCCACCAGGCCCAGCTCCCTGTGCAGAGCACGGGGCCGGACCACACCCAGAGTCCTCTCCCGCTTCTCTCTCGCCGCCCGGAGCTTGGTGATACTCAGCTTCAGGTCGAGCGGCTCGTCCAGGGAGTGCATGGTGAGGGGGCTGGAGTTGGAGGTGGCAGCAGGCAGTGGGCTCCCAGCTGGTCTTCACGCAGGAACCTGGGGAAGGACAGGAGCTCTGCTGTGGCCCTGGGACCCCAGGCTTCTCCTCGGGCTGCACTCACGACAGTCTGACAGGAGCAGGAGCAGGAGCAGGGGGCAGGGTGAGGTTGTCTCCTGGGTAGGGAGACCCTCCGAGGGACCTGGCCGGCAGCTATCATGGGAGGAGAGCCAACAGCCTCCTCAGAGATTCAACATCCGCTGCCCACAAGTCTCTTGGGGAAGACAAAGCTCGTGTTCTCCATTTTGCCATGAAACTGAATTTTATTTATTTGCTGACAGGGTCTCGCTCTGTCACTCAGGCTGGAGTGCAAGTGGCAGGATCATAGCTCACTGCAGCCTCGACCTCCTAGGCCCAAGCGATCCTCCCACCTCAGCCTCCCTGGTAGCTGGGACTACAGGCATGCAACACTCCTGGCTAATTAAAAAAAAAAAAATTCTTTTTTGTAGAAATGAGGTCTCACCATGTTGCCCAAACTGATCTCGAACTCCTGGCCTCAAGCAATCCTCCTGCCTTGGCCTCCCAAAATGCTGGGAGTACATGCCTGAGCCACCGCACTTGGTGAAATTGAGTCTTTTAGAGGCATCGCCTCAGATTGCTAGCGCTCAGAAGTGGCAGAACTATCAGATTCAAGGCCTCGAGCTAGATCTCCCAGGAACCGGCTAGCCGAGTCCCAACAGCCATTTCTGACAGAGCAGGAGCCATGCTCCGGACGCCCGCCCTGTTTGACCCCAAAGATCTAGAACCAGGCCAGGGGGCAAGGAGCATCCTCCGAGGTGGCCAGCAGGCAGCCGCGCTCACCTCCAGGGAGCATGCACCAGGCAAACCGAGGAAGTGGGCACAGCCAGCGGAGGCCTGGAGGAGAGGCATCGCAAGCCAGGGAGCCCCAGGGCGCTGGGCCACCACCAGGGGGCAGCTGGGGATTGCGGCCTGGCCTGGCCAGGCCAGGCCAGCTGGGGCAGGGTTGGCACAGTCGACCAGCTCTACCTGAGAGTTAACCTATAAATAAGTAAAAGTTATTTTTTATTGGAGATGATATTCCTTTAGTATAACTTCCCATGCTGTAATTTTCATCATTTTTGTTAGAATTTCTCACTGGTATAATTTTTGTTTTCTTTTTGGAAATGGAGTCTCTCAGTCACCCAGGCTGGAGTGCAGTGGCGTGACCTCGGCTCACTGCAACCTCTGCCTCCCGGGTTCAAGTGATTCTCCTGCCTCAGCCTCCTGAGTAGCTAGGATTACAAGCGTACACCACCACACCCAGCTCATTTTTCTATTTTTAGTAGCGACAGGGTTTCACCATGTTCACCAAGCTGGTCTCAAACTCCTGACATCGGGTGATCTGCCCGCCTCGGCCTCCCAAAGTGCTGGAATTACAGGTGTGAGCCACCTTGCCCCACCTGGTATAATTTTTCTCACATGCAAATGATCTAACAGTATCCACCGACCCGAGAACAAGGTCAATGCTTCATTCTAAACCCAAACTTCACATTCAGAGCAGCAATCTTTTCCCACGCGGTTAAACACAACATTTCCTTGCATTCATTCATTGGGATTATTACAATTTGAAAATCTAACCGCCGCATAATCACACTGTGAGATCCCATCTTTCGCGGTATCGGGGTCTTTACTCAATACCAAAGGGCGGCCATGGTGGACATAACTACTACAGGGTGAAATACTTTGGATATGCCCCCGTGTTTCCCTGGGGACTAGCATTGCCTGAGAGTGGGCAGAGCTGCCCAGATGCTTTCCACAGGGCAGGACAGGAAGGCAGCCCTCACATCCCCACTCGGGGCCTCAATCCAGCCTTTCCTTGGTTCTGACCCTCACTCATTCATTTGCCCCAGCAAGCTCCCCTTCTGCCCTGAGTCTCAAAGCAATGAGGGCATAAAACGGTCCCCTTCACTGGAGATCCTCTGCTTCTAGGGAACCACCCCAAGGCCCCACCCCAACACGGCTGACACGGGGGTCTCAGCAAAGGGAGGCTGCCCACCTCTCCCAAGGATGTGTCATCAGAGACAGGGCAGCTGCCCTAGGCCGTGGGACCTAGGTCTGCGACCTGCCCCTGTTGGAACTGTCAGATGGTTTGAATTTGCCTCCCAGGCCACCCATGGGCCAGGGGCTCCCAGAGATGTGGCGGGGTAGGGACCACACCCCTGCCAGCAGGTGGGTGGGTGACAGTAATGGATGGACCCGGATCCCCTCCACCGTTTCTCTGGCTGGACAGGGAGTTGCCCTCTGCCTGAACCCCTGCCAGTTCCATCTGTCTATCTGTGTGTCTATCGTCCTGCTACCTGTTTATTTTTAGACACAGGCGCAGTCCAGCCTCCCCGAAGCTCCTCTGTGCTGGGAGCCTGGACGGGGAGGAAGGAAGTAAATATTTATGCTGATGAAGAATTCAGGAGCCAGGAAGGGCTGGTGGCCTGGTCCCTTGGCTGGCCCGGGGCCACAGGCCTCCCCACAGCCTCTGTCCTCACCCCCACCCCCACCCTTCCGGAGAAGGGGACCACAAGGGCAGGATGGTTTGGAAACTGGGAATTCCAGCTGACGGGGACACTCACTGGCAGTGCTACCCAAGCAGCATCCTTTGGCACCTGCCCCACTGCCTTCCCAGGACAGATGGGAACTCAGGGGAGCCAGGGGCCCTGAATCACCTTGTTCTTAGGGCCTGCAGGGGACACTTCCCCCGGAGGAACCTGTCTCCCCAGGTGGGACCAGCCACACAGGCCAAAGCCAGAGGGAGGACTCCAATACCCCCCCTTTATCAGCAGGCCCAGTCTCCAGGGGCACCCCCACACACTTCCTGCCACTGGGTCCTGCCAGGGAGGCAGGGGTTCATTCCAATGCACGCCAGAGCCCAGCCCAGGGCCGGCCTCCCTGCCCCCCGGGAAAGGAAGGAGCTGCCCCCAGCCCTACACCTCCCAGTATCTCCGTTCCAGGCCCTCCCCACCCAGAGTTTTTCTTCCTATGGAGGCCCCACCCCAGAGGGGAGACGGTCTGTGACCCTGCTTCAGTTCTGACCTTGGCCAGCCTTAAAGCCTCCCCTTCCACCCCCGCCGCGACCGGCAGCAGCCAGTTTGGGCTCTGCTCTGCGCTTTGTTCCCGGCTGGGTGAAGGGGGCAGGCGAGAGCCAGGTTCCTGCTCTCCTGAAAGCCTCGGAGGCCCAGAGCGGGGAGCAACGGGCTGCAGGAACCCTGAGTGAATGCCCATGAGCGGGTGGCCGTGGCCCTCCCCAGCGGTGAGGCCGACAGCCTGGCTCTGGACTAGCTCAGCCGGAGGCCCGGGCGCTAATTATTGTGGGGTCCCCAGGGCAGGAGCAGGCTGTCGGTTAGGTGGGAGCACCCCGTGGACGCTCCCCGGGCCCAGCGCAAGGCCCGCTGGCCCCACGACCCTCTGCGCCTCCTGGTAGAGCCTTCCGTGCCTCAGTTTCCCCCCTGGTGGGACGGCGCAGCGTGGAGGGTGCACAGAGCCCAGGGCCGCGTCTCTCGAGCGCCCAGCCCGAGATGCGCCCAGCGCGGCGCCCCCACACTCAAGGGCCTGGGGATTGGGGTGAGGGGTGGGGGCCGCCGCGGTGGTAGTGGACCTGGCGCTGCGCGGCTCCTCCAGCTCCAAAAGGAACTAATTAGAGCGGGGCGAGCGGGAGGAAGCGGCTGCGGCCAGGGAGGAAGCGCGCGGGGGCGGCCGCGGGGACCACCGGGGCGGCGGGGGTTTCGGGGGACCGCGCCCGGCCCTCCCCACCCCCCCAGGGCGGGGGTCACCCGGAGGGTGGGCTGGGCGGGCCCCCCGCCGCCCCGGCCGGAGACAATGGCTGCTATTGTGTGCCCGCCGACAGCCCAAGCAGACGGCCCCCAGCTGCAGCGCTGGCGAGCCACCCGGCCCCCATGCCGTCCCAGCCAGGCCAGGTAGCCAAGGATCCCGCCCCGGCAGGCGGGGCCTGCTGCTGTCCCCACCCTCCCTACTGGGAAGCACGGGACGGCCCAGCGCACTAAGGGAAACTAAGGCCCGGAAAAGACAGCCTCTTCCAGGGCCCCTTGGCCTGGGGTGGGTCATACACCAGAGACGGGGGTAAAGGACCATTAGATACTGACCACGTGTCAGGCCCATCTGTCTATGGATTCACTGAGCCCTCTACAACCCTGCCTGGAAGTAGCTGCTGTCATTTTACCGGTCTCATAGATGGGGAAACTGAGGCTTGAGATCACCAGGCTAATAGGGAGCTGGCTGGGGTCCTGCTCTGAATAAAGCTCCTTCTAGGCCAGGTGCCCCGGCTCACGCCTGTAAGCCCAGCCCACTGGGAGGCCAAAGCAGGAGAATCCCTTGAGCACAGGAGTTCCACACCAGCCTGGGCAACATGGAAAAATCCCCTTTCTACAAGAAATACAAAAATTAGCTGGGCGACCCTGCACGGTGGCTCATGCCTATAATCCCAGCACTTCGGGAGGCCCAGGGTGGATCACCTGAGGTCAGGAGTTCCAGACCAGCCTGGCCAACACGGTAAAAACCCGTCTCTACTAAAAATACAAAAATTAGCCGGGCGTGGTGGCAGGTGCCTGTGATTCTTTTTTTTTTTTTTTTTTTTTTTTTGAGACAGAGTCTCCCTCTGTCACAGGTTGGAGTGCAGAGGCACGATCTTGGCTCACTGCAAGCTCCGCCTCCCGGGTTCACGCCATTCTCCTGCCTCAGCCTCCCAAGTAGCTGGGACTACAGGTGCCCACCACCACACCTGGCTAATTTTTTATATTTTTAGTAGAGACAGAGTTTCACCGTGTTAGCCAGGGTGGCTCGATCTCCTGACCTCATGATCCACCCGTCTCGGCCTCCCAGCTGCTGGGATTACAGGCTTGAGCCACCCGGCCCGGCCGGCCTTTTTTTTTTTTTTTTTTTTTTGAGACGGAGTCTGGCTCTGTCGCCCAGGCTGGAGTGCAGTGGCCGGATCTCAGCTCACTGCAAGCTCCGCCTCCTGGCTTCACGCCATTCTCCTGCCTCAGCCTCCCGAGTAGCTGGGACTACAGGCGCCCGCCACCTCGCCCCGCTGGTTTTTTGTATTTTTTTTAGTAGAGACGGGGTTTCACTGTGTTAGCCAGGATGGTCTCGATCTCCTGACCTCGTGATCCGCCCATCTCGGCCTCCCAAAGTGCTGGGATTACAGGCTTGAGCCACCACGCCCGGCTTTTTTTTTTTTTTTTTTTTTTTAAAGAGACAGAGTCTTGCTCTGTCTCCCAGGCTGGAGTGCAGTGGTGTGATCATAGCTAACTGCAGTCTAGGCTCAAGAGATCATCCTGCCTTAGCCTCCAGAGTAGCTGGGACCACAGGTGCACCACCACCACACCCAGCTAATTTTTCATTTTTTTATTTTGCAGAGATGGGGTCTCATTGTGTCATCCAGGCTGGTCTCAAGTCATTCTCCTGTCTCTGCCTCCCAAAGTGCTAGGATTACAGGCAGGAGCCACCATGCCCAGCCCATGGTTTTCTAATTGAACAGAAAGAGGAAGCGAGTCCCTGGCCACTCCCGTACCAGTCAGCGAAGTCCTGGTCTGTGGGTGTCCCTGAGTCTATTACTGGAACCATCACTTCAGCAATCTGGTCTTATAGATGGGGAAACTGAGGGCTGAAGGGGCAGGCATCCAGCCCAGGCTGTATAAGTGGGTGGCAAACCTACAACCGGAAGCCATGGGCGAACAGCATGAGGACAGTACCCACAGCCAGCTGCGGGCAGGCACGCCTCTCCTGTGAAGGCAGGTGCTGTTTCATCCCCATTTTACGGATGCAAAAACTGAGGCTCAGGGGAGTGAAGTGACCCGTCCAATGTCACACAGCTTGTCGGTGGCAGAGCTGGGTTTCAACCCCAGCTGAGTCCAGAAGCCATGTTCACCACTGGGCCTTCCTATGCCAGGGGCTCAGGTTTGGTACCCCCTCCCGGCCCAGGGATTTGTGGGGCTAGAAGGGACAGCAGAGCAGGCAGTGGGTGGGCGCTGGAGTGGCTGGCTGGGGTGGGGGAGCCCACCAGGAGGCCTGGAGAGCCGAGGGCAGATCTGCTGCCAAAGCAAACGGCCCCACAGCCCCGAATTCCTGGGAACCAGCTGCGGCTCCCTGCTCTGGCCAAGAGCTCCACCCTCCTTGGCCGCCCAGCAGCAGGGGCTGGAGGGCAGGGGCAGGGCCTGCTGGGGGCCCCAGGCAGGAGGCCTTGTCCTCTCAGGACCCCCGTTCCTGACCAGGCAGCAGAACCAGCCTCTAAATCTGGGGCCCCAGCCAGCTCTGCTGCTCCCTCTGCGTGTGTCTCTTCGGTCTGAGCCTCGTTCCCCTCATCCCAAATGGGATTATATAGGACCCCACGCTGGGTTTCAGGGAGAAACCAATGCAGTGCTGCATATCCAATCATTATTGAGTGCTTCTCATTCGTCTGCAACGTTTAGCACGGAGAACAGTGTCTGGCACATAGTAGGTGCTTAAAACGTGCTGAATGAATCGTCGCCAGTGTGCATGAGTCCGCAGTCTTTGGCCTGTCTATTGCTGTGAGGGCAGCTGAGTGGGGACTGGCCATACCTTCTAGGCCCACAGACACTGCAGTCTTACCCTGAACCAGGAGAACCTGGGCTCTGTCGCCTGCCAGCCAGTGTTCACCCTAAACAAGCCTGTGCCCCTCGAAGAACCTCAGGCCTCTTCGATCCTGGGGAGTGACCACAGCTGCCCTAACCACCTTGCAGAGCCCAACTGCATCAAAGAAAGAGCAGTAGAAGGCCCCGGGGAGGCCTGATCAACCCTGGAAGGAGCTGGCCACAAAGAGGCCTCCGCCCAGGACTAGGGAGGGAGGAGCTTATCTTGAGGCCTGGCCCAGCACATCCCAGGAGAGGGGCCAGGGCAGGCGGCACTTCCGGGAGGAGTGGGGGGCTCACCGTCCCTGGGAACCTTTGGTTCAGTAGGCAGCCCCTCCCCTCCCAAGACGGGGCACTCAGCCAACACCCCCAGACCTTTTGGGAGGGCAGACCCCCCGAAGTGGGAACACAAGCGGCCCCAGGTGATCCAGCCAGGGCTGACCTCTGCTCTCTGCCATGGGGTCCTTGGGAAAGCACCTGAAGATGGGATGTGCCAGGGATCCCATTTCTGCGTGCTCACAGAGTGTGCCCCAGGGCCAGGCTGCCTGGTTACAGCCCCCTGTGCCACCCCTGGCTGTGGGAACTCAGAAGGGCCCTGCTGTCTCTGAGCCTTGGTTTTGTTGTAGGTAACACAGGAACCACGGCAAAGGTCCCTGGGACTCAGGGCATCCTGCAAGGCAGGGCCTTGTTCCCATGCCTGCCACAAAGAAGGTGCCAGCTACTGGTAACCCTGAGGATTATTGTTTCTGGCCCCAGGCCGGAGGTGCCCTGCACAGCAACTTGGGCCTGCCAAGGTCACCCAGATAATTGAGGCAGAGCTGAAGCTGGAAGACGCGCCGGGGGCTTCCCTGCCCCACACCAGCCCAGGCTTCCTAGGAGATGCCCCACCAGATGCACTTCCTTCTCCAATGCCAGCAGGGAGGGCGACACCGGGCTCTGGGAGCCCCAGCACACACACGCACACTCACACAGATGGCCATGGCAGTCCAGCTGCAGGGCCGGCCTGGCACAAAGGCCTCCCCATCCTGGTGGCTCCGGGCCCCCGCTGCAGCGGCCTCCACCCCCCGCTGCCTGCCCGCTGCTGCACCTTTGTACAACTATGTCTGGTATTTTCCTGTCTGCCCAGCTTTGTGGGGGTGCTTGGAGCTATGAGCACCGCCTGCACCTGGGCCCCAGTCAGAGGAAAGCCTGCTCCGCAGCCCCCATACCTGCCCACCCACCCAGACTGGGAGGGAGGGGACCAGAGCACTGGGCCCTGCCACCCAAATCCCTGGGAGGGGCTGGCACCAGGGAGCGAGACAGGGATGCACGCCCAGCAAGGCTGGGGCACGGGCAGCCCAGGCCTTGCCAGGCAGCACTGCCGTTCTCGGCGGACCCAGCCAGAGCTATCTGGGGCCAGCAAAGGGATGGACCAGTGTCACACAGGACGTGAATAGGCCCCCACAGCACCCCCGGATGTACAGACACCTGTGCACAAATGCAGCACACATAGGAAATGACAGTAACCCCTGGCCCCACCGTTGGGGCCAGGACTCAGGAGCCTTGGCTTATAGGGGAGAGCAGGGATGAGGCCCGGTCCCCAGAGGGAGGGAAACACCGTGCCTCCCAAGCCACGCCTGGCTGCAGGCAGATCCCGTGAGGAGCTCCTAAGTCCTGGGGGGTTGGGGACATGCCCATGGCCCACGCCTCCCCTGCCCGGGGCCAGGCACCAGGTCCACTGGGAACGGCACCCGCCAACTCTGAGAGCAGCAGTGGGTAAGGCAGGCGGTGGACCTTGGCCTGCCCTCCTGCCTCGGTTCTCCAACCCACGCATTCATGCATTCCAACGCCAGGCCCTGCTAGATCGAACTGGACCTTGAGGGTGTCCCGACCAGGGTAGGGTGGGAGGAACAGTGTTGGGGCGGCTGCTCCTGCAGGGGGTCGGGCACAGATCCGAGTCAGCTTCATGGACATGGGGTGAAGAGCCTTGGGGTGGCAGAAGCCCTGCAGGCCGGCGCCCAGTTAGCAAGCCTGTTGCACACCGTCCATCACCGTGACGACCCCGTGAATGGATGCCATTTTCCCCATTTTCCATGTGGGGAAACCTGCCACCATCACAGAGCCGGCAAGGAGCACAGCTAGGTTTGCCTCCAGACCCCAAAGCCCAATGCCACAGAGGCCCAGAGGCATGGCCCGGCTGACCCGCAGTGACCCTGCCAGTCATGGAGTAGAGGAGGAGGCAGGAAAGAGGCACCTCAGAGAGGCTGGGACAGAACCGAGAGGGCACTGGGGAGCCACAGAATGCTCTACATAGAAGAGTGCCACCTGCCCTCTCAGTCCAGAGCCTCCTGCCCCAGGCCCTCTCCTTTGGCACCCCCCTTCCTCAGGATCCCCTGCCTCCTGGGAACCTGATGCTCCCAGGTGCCAGCTCCTCCCTCACCACCATCCACACCCCCTGTTCTCCTCCAGCCACCATCCCCTTCTGCCCCCTCCTCCACCAAGTGCTCCGTGGTTCACCCTCCCCAACCTCGGTCTCTGGAGCTGCACATGGGCTCTGAGTCCAGGTACCCGAGAGCCTGCTGGGCAAAGACTTGTCTCTGTCCACCCCAGCTGGAGGCAGGCCGTCCCGGGGCCAAGACCTTGCCAATGCATCACTGAAGCCACAATGTCACCTGTTCACAGTGTCATGTACACACAGCCCTGACTTTCAGCCCCAGACCTCCCCCTGGCGCTGGCATCCAGAGCCTCCTTCCAAGAAGGGAGTCTGGGAGTGGGCCGGGATACGTCTGGGACGCCGGGCAGATCCAAACCCGCTGTGGCTACTGAAGAGAAGGCCTCACCAGCAGACCCCTGCCCGGGTTCCCACGGCCCCTGGCACAGAGCCCACCCCTTCCACCAGAGTGAATTGGGCAGTGGGGCAGGGAACCCAGAATGAGAAAACTAGGCCTGGGTTTCCCCATCCATAGGAGGGGGCCTGCCGAGAGGACAACCAAAGCTGCCACACCCTAACCACTCACCTTACGTGGCACAGTGGCACCTGCCCTTCACATATCCCAATACCTGGCACTCCGCGAATGAGTCCATCTCAATCATGTGTTCACTCACTCGACAGACATTCCCACCCTTAGCCCCAGGTGGGGAGGGGAGGCGGAGGTACGGGGGGTTTGCGCCTAAAGAGGAATGTGACTTGCCCAAGGTCAAGGCTAGAAGCAGGGGCTGGTCTCCTGACACAGACTTCCTCCCTGTCCCCGGCAAGGGACCCAGGAACAGAACTGGACAAGGGTGGGGTGGCCCCTGGGAACTGCCCTGACCAGCGGATGGTGGGAAGGGCCCAGTTCCCCCCCAGCTCCATCTCCTGCCGCGCCCGCCCAGCCCTGGTCCCCAGCCCCAGAACAGCTGGGCAAGAACAGGCCCAGCAGGGCACCGCACACACCGGACTCCAGCCCATGCCCTCCTCCCCAGCCACCCACCCCTCTCTGCTCGCCCACTCTGCAAGAAAGCAAGTGCAGAAGCCAGGGACAGCCTCCAAAGCCATCGAGGTCCTTTTCCTTCCAAAGCGGCATACCCACTGGCAGGATCTGCCAGGCCTGGTGGCTCCAGTGTCCCTAGAACCAAGCAGGGTGATCACCAGGTGTCCTGGGGGGTGCTGGGGGAGGGCGCGGCTGGCAGGGAGATGAGCACCAGCACAGGGTTGGAGGGACTTCAGAATAGGGAGGACAATGGAGGCCCCTACAGCCTTGTGGGGAGGGGACATCCCAGCTCAGAGTCAGTCTGCCTAGAAGTTGGGGTGGGGAATGGGGGCTCTGGATGAAGGTGGGAGTAGCCCAGAGGAGAACTGGCCCAGGCAGGCCGGGACTTGCTAGACAGCCCCAGGCAGACGTTGCGGGGAAGGGGAGAGGTTTCTTCCAGACACATCGGCCCCCATCATGCCCTTGCAGTGGACGTGAGGGCAGGAGAGGAGCTGGGGGAATTCCCAGGCTGAACCGACATTTCAGGGGTCAGGGTCAGACTGCCCTAGACTCCAGTTCCCCTCTGTCCTTCCCTGATCGAGAGTAACCTTGGACTAAACCCTCAAATGTCTCAGAGCCTCAGTTTCCCCCCACCACCCTCCGACCCGGGGTCCCGGCGAGGCTGCCCTGGGTACGTGCTGCGCCAACGCTGGGGACCCTCTATGTGATGGGCAGGACTGTTTTCCGGAGGCGCCCGGCCGAGGGTTGACTCAGTCCACTCAGCGGTCTCCCGGGGCCTCTGCCGGCTTCCCACCCGCCCTTGGCCATGACTGGAGGAAGGGGCCAGGGCTGGGTCTGCGTCCCCTCCCCCGGCAGCCATCTGCCAAGGCTGGAGTCCGTGTGCACGCACATGTGACACTCACAGGCCGGCCCCTCCCCATGGTGGGCACTACCTGGCCTCTCCGGCAGCGAAGACAAAGGGCACAAGGAGCCCAAGTCACCCGCCCCCCAGCCACTGAACTGGAAGAGTCTCAGCCCCAGCCCATCCCCCACCAGAGGCCACTGGAGCGGATGGGAAGCCCCCACCTCTCAGCCGGAATCACTTCCCATCTCTGTGCCCCCCAGGCCCACTCAGCCTGGCCCCCAGCTAACCAGAACCCTCTAGCCCAGCTAGGGCAGTCAGGGAGTGGAAGTCGAGTACGAGGCCTCTGTGTCTGCCCAGCCTCATCCAGGGCTAAGCCAGAGCCAAGAGAGAAATGTGGGTCTCCTCCAGGCTGTGTCCTGCAGACCCCACCACCATCATCACCATGATCCCTCTCCAGTTCCTGGGATCAAAGCAGTGCCCCCCACCCTGGCCCCCCAGCAGAGTACTAGAGGTGCTTGTTGGAAGCTCGAAGTCCCCGCCCCCAGCCACGCCTGACTTCGAATTCACCAGGGTGGGGCAGAGGCGGCCACCTCAGAAACCACGGAGAGGCAGATGTGTCCCGGGAGACTCGCTAGGGCTGTGGTCCCCACACCCAGGGATGGCAACAGGCTGGGGCAGGGCACGTGTTCCCAGGGACGTGAACCCCCAGACACACATCCACATCAGGGCCTCAACCCATCTTTGTGGACCCTTCCACAGCCCCTGGAAAAGGAGGCAACTTAGGCAGAGGGTGGAGAGCATCTTTCTGGCTAGTCCCAGAGATGCCCTAGCCAGTGGGGAGAGGGTCTCTTACTGCTCAATACACAAACCCGCCAAGCCCAGGATGCCCCCGACCCCTGGGAAGAGCATTTATCTGGGTGAGGGGAAGACCACCCAGGATCTTCTGGGGTTCCCCTCTGGCCTGTCACCTGCTGTGAAATAAAGTAACAATTACAGCCTTGAAGAGAGGAAAGGATTCAGGGGACACTTTTCTCTGCAGCCACCCCCACCCCAATTCCACCCAGCACAGGGCCTCTCCCATGGAATCAATTTCCTCCTTGGGTGCCGGAGCCTCCTGGGCCTCCCCGCTGAGAGGCAGGAACCTTCAGAGGCAGCCTCTGGGGCTGGAGGGCAGGCCAGGCGACCCCCAGCACTGCCTCCCCGGGAGCCCCACCCCAGATGTCCCTCGAAGAGCTCCACATCTGGGCCCCCAGTCACAGCTGTCGCCACCCTCCCTCACCCAGAGATTGCCCCAAACCCCGGCCGGCACTGGCCCTCACCCCCTGGTCCAGGTGGGGAATTCAGATTCCAGGCAAGCGGAGCGGGTGGCTAGAAATACACATGGGAAATTGTGGCCGGGAAAACACATTCTTCCTCCTATCCGGCTGCCCAGACCCTGAGAGGATTAGGTGGTGAGGAGACACTCCCACCGCCCAGGGCCAAGGCCAGGCCGGGAAGGAGGGTGGAGGGGAGAGTGGGGACCTTGGAAATGGGGTCCAGGCCTCCCTCCAGGCCCCAAGAAGGGGCCCTGGGAGACCTTTGTCTTCCCTGCCTGGCCTGTTCTCTCTCAGCCCTCTACTTGTCCCCCCTGCGAGTGGAGCCCAGGAGGGGGAAGAAATCGCTGTGGCTACCCAGTCGCAGCTGGGTTTCTCAGAAACAAAAGCTTTGGGGGGACGCCGTTCACACGATTGTTTGCGATGAGGTTTTGGGATGTCTGTGGCATCCAGTTATTCATCGGGGCTCCACCCTCGGATAATTGAGAGTTGGCTTTTGTTGGATTTACACCCTCTCCCTCTCCCTGACCCCCCTCCACCCAGGCTTCCCATGGACTCTGGGAGCTCACCTGGTCTGACCCCTTGGTTTCACAGACGAGGCCGGGAGAGGGGAAGAGCCTGACCCAAGGCCCACTGGAAGTTGGTGGTCGAGCCAAGACTGTTGAACCCAGGGCAGGAGACTCCCAGGCCAGGGGCTTTCCCCGGTCACCCTCCAGGCTGTGACCGGGCTCCAGCCAAGCCCCAGAAGCCACTGACCCCAAAAGCAGCGGTGCCTGGAAGTGGGGTGACTCACTGTCTGGCTTCCCAGGGCACCCCCTCCCCATTGGTGAGGGAGGGACTGGCAGGTGTCCCTGTGTAGAGAGCCAGGAGCAAGGAGAGAACTCCCCAGGGGGCCTGGGCCAGGGTCACTCAGGGGCCGAAGAGCCCCAGCTGGAGGGATTTAACACCAAAGGTCAAAGGTCACAGACAGGGAAGGGCGGGCAGGCACAGGGGGTCAGGGGGTCAGCGCTAATGGCAGCTCCGGAAAGGAGGGGGAGGAGAAAAGGTTAAGAAAAACAGGGTTCCTTCTGAGGGGTCCGCACAACCCGCAAAACACCGTCCCAAGTCCCTGGCACTGTCTCCTGCTTGGCTGGCTGCAGACAGGGCCAAGCTGAGTTGGAGGTGGGTGGTAAAATGGGCCAGGCTGGAGCTTGGCAAGGGGCATCCCGGTAGGGGCCTCCCAGGTGCAGCCCTCCCCCTGTGCAGGCCAGGCCAGCTAGGAGGCCCAGCCTGGGCTCTGGGGAGAAGGAGAAGCAGAGGGGGAGGTCCGAGGTCACCCGGGAGGGGTGTGTGGGCTGGGCCTGGACAGCTGTGGCCCTGTGGCACCAGAAAGGGGCTTGGGGAGGGGTGACCCAAGGGGCCAGTTTCCCCTCCCCTGAGCCTGGGGGCTGGAAGGCCCTCCCAAGCACAGTGTCTCTGGGCTTCCTCCCCAGCCACAGGCTGGCCCCACCTTCCCTCCAGGATGCCAGGACACGCAGGATGGCGGCCTACTACCCAGGGTGCCAGCCTCCGAGAACCATGGCCCAGACCAAGCCCAGGCCTTGGCCAGGTCCCCAGCCGGCCTGGCTGCCCCTTCAGTGTCAAGCGTTCCCTCCAGAGCCAAGATCCTGGGCTGTGATGGCTGGGGGCCCAGGGCCCCTCCCAGCATCCCTTCCAGCTTCCCAGGCCCCAGGGCAGGGCTGGGCAACTCCTTGAAACCATTGCTTCCCGGCCACCCTCTGGCCAGGCTGGGCGGGCCCTCCTGGACAGGCAGACAGGCTGCACGCTGCCCTGCTGTGGCCCGAGTACCCTGCTGGGAAGGGCAGCATGCCAAGGCCTCCAGGTGCCAGCCTGGATTCCAGCCCCATCCCAGGGGGCCAGCGGGGAAGCCTTGCGTGCTTCTCCTCCCTCGGGATGCACCTGCCTCACCCCCTCCTCCACCCGCTCCAGACCCGCCCGCCGGCGAATGTGGACCCCCCTGCCATCTCCTCCCTGCCAGGCCCCTTGCCTGCGTCCACCCTGACGGCAGGGGAGAAACAAGTGCCGGACTTGTCCCCAACCCCCAGTCCTGACCCCCCAGGGACGCCCCTTCCGGAGGTCCAAGGAAGGACCCGGGCTTGCGAGGGGCAGCAGGAGGGAGACTTTCCTGGCCAAGGGAAGAGGCACCTTCCAAAGCCCTTCCTAGAAGCAGCCCTGGCGCGGCCGAGAGGAGGGGCGGCTGCCCCGGACAACTTCATGCCGAGGCTCCGGGTGCCCCCCTCTCACCTCGCCGCACGCCCACCACCGCGACCGCCCAACTTCCCAGCTGAAGTTTGCGCCCGCCCCGGGCCCGGCCGCTGCTCAGCCCGGCCTCCAGACGGAGGGAGGGAAGGAGGGAGAAGAAAGACCGAGAGCTCGAGGGACCCGGCCGGGGAGCCGGCGAGGGAGGGAGCGCGCGAGCCAGCGAGCGAGCGAACGCGGGGGCCTCGGCGAGGGCTCACAATGGCCCGGGGCGCGAACGCGAGCTGGGGAGGCGACCCTCGGGCCCCGCAGCCCCGACGCGACAGGCGCGCCCTCACCCCCGCCCCGGCCCGGTCCCCACGGCGCGACGCCCAGGGGGCTTCCTACCTCGGCGGCGGGGGCGGTCGGGCTCCGGGCTGCGGGCTCCGGCGGTCGAGGGGCGCGGGGAGCCGAGCAGGGGAGGGGCCGGGGCGGGCGGGGGCCGGGGCGCGAGGCTCACGGGGCGCTGGCTCCCCTGGCACGGCCGCCCGGCGCCCGGCCGCTCCGCCACATCTGCAGCTCGGGCAGGGAAGGTGGCCGCGGCGGCCCGGCCGTGCGGGGATGTCTTAGAGGGAGGGCGGGCGGGCGGGAGGAGGGAGTAGGGAGGCGGCGGGAGGAGGGCCCGGCGGCCGCGGAGGAGGGCGAGGAGGAGGGGCGCGGGGGGCGGCCTCCACCCCTCCCCTCGCTCGCTCGCTCGCTCCCGCCCTCCCAGCAAAACCCCTCTCACCGCTGCGGCCCCAGGCCCGGGGCGCCAGCTGCCAGGCGGGGCGTGCGCGTCGGGGGAGGGGGCGGCGGGAGCCGGCGCTGGGCCGAGGGAGGGGGAAGGGAGGGCGGCGCGGCCGCGGGGAGCGGGCACCGGGAGGGAGGGGCGAGGGAGGGAAAGGGGGCGCCGAGCCGCCGCCGAGCCGCGCGCGTCCTCCTCGGCCGCATCCTCACGCACCCCCCCGCGGCCCCGCCCCCGGCCCGAGGGCAGCGCTAGGACACGGCCGGGAGCTGGCCTGGGGGGCGGGGGAGCCTAAGATGTCCCGCCCTCGGGGAAGCCCGGGGAGGGGGCCGGGCGCGCGGGCCCAGAGGAAAAGCCCCGAAGACCGGGAAGATGGAGGAGGTCGCGGCGGCGGAGCAGGCGGGGACCCCTCGCCTCCTCCTGCGGGGTCACCTTGGCCAGGCCCCCCTGCAGCCCTGGGCGGCGGAGAAGGCGGCAGGAATGCCTCTCTGCGGGCCCTGATTTCTCCGCCCAGCCCAGTTCCAGGAACGCGCAGGCAGCGCCCGGCGGGCAGAGGCCCTGGATCCCTATGCCGTGCGGCGCAAACCAGGGTTCGGGGCCCGGCGCAGCCCCTCAGGCTGGTCAGACGGCGGGCGACTCCCTGCCTTGCCCTCGGCCTCAGTTTCCCTCACGGTAGAATAAGGACGAGGCCTGATGCCGAGCAATCCGGACTTCCGCTTCGTTCCTAGCTTCGTCCCAACATTTGGGACCACCTGCGTCCCCGAGCCCGAGCGCCGCGGGAGGTCTAGATCCCTCCTGGACATCAGCACCCTGCGTGGCGCCCGCGGCCAGGGCAGCGAGTGCAGTGAGCGGATACACGCGAGGGAGAAGCCCCGCACCCGGCCCAGCTGTTTTCTGCCTCTTGTTTAACCACAGACTCGCGTTCTCGAGTATGTTTTATTTGGGCTAATCCTGTGCCCCCGGCCCTGTTATCTTCTTGCTGCTCTGGCTGTATGCTGGCAAATCGTAGTTCAAAAAAACAGCCCTCCTGCTGTTGGACACCCCCTCTCCCCAGCGGAGTTGGCCTTGAGGAGTCTAAGAGACGGAAAAAGGCACCTCAGAATCAGCATCCCCTAGAGGTGAGGCATCTGACGCCGGTTTTAATTCCGTCTTCATTGGTGCATTTGATGGCGCGGTCCCCGCCAGAGCCCGAAGCACGTGGCTCTTGATCACAAGGCATCGTGGCAGGCACAAGGCTTGGCACATAGTAGGCGCTCATGGCCTGGTGCCCAGATGGACACATAGTAGGTGCTCATAGGTTATGTGGACACACAATCGATTCTCATTGTATTTTAAGAGAATGCACACATAGTAGGTGCTCAGGACGTTGTGAGTGAATGCACACATAGTAGGTGTGGATTCATAATGGATGCTCATGTTTTGATCTAATGGACACGTATTAGGGCTCATGACCTATTGTGGGAATGGGCACATAGTAGGTGCTCAGGAGCTGTAGGTTGAAACCTGAAGGGATGTGGGAAGGCCGTTTTCCTGGAGCAAAGGCTCGGAAGTTGGCGATTCGGAGGTGGCTTCCCCCAGCCCCCACCCTCACCCCACCCCGGTCTCCTGAGTGTGGATATTGTGGAGTGTGGCCGGGTTAAACATTAGCCGGGAGATGGGCCCCGGGGGAAGGCCAGCTTCGGGACCTAGCGCTTCCAGGAGGGGGCTATTAAGGGCCGACTCTCTGGGTCCGGCGACCTGCGCTGGCGTCCGGAAGGGCCGAGGCCGAGGCCCGCAGAGCGCCCTCTCCCGGCGGCGGGAATCGCTGCGCTTCAGCCCGGAGCGCTGCCCTGCAGCTGACCGCATCCGAACTCAGGCAGGCAGAGTTGCAGCCCGGTGGGGCGAGGGAGTCGAGGCGTGAAGAAAGGTACAGGAGACGCTAGTTTAAATCTGTTAGCAAAAATGTTTATCGGCCAGGCGCGGTGGCTCATACCTGTAAGCCCAGCACTTTGGGAGGCCGAAGTGGGAGGATCCCTGGAGGCCAGGAGTTGGAGACCAGCCTGGGCAACATAGTGAGACCCCCACCTCCCGCCTCATCTCTATTATATTTTTAAAAATTGGCCGGGTGTGGTGGCTCACGCCTGTAATCCCAACATTTTGGGAGACTGAGGCGGGAGGATCACTTTAGGTCAGGAGTTTGAGACCAGTCTGGCCAACATGGTGAAACCTCATCCCTACTAAAAATACAAAAATTAGCCGGGCATGGTGGCGCATGCTTGTAATCCCTGCTACTCAGGAGGCTGAGGCAGGAGAATTGCTTGAACTCAGGAGGCAGAGGTTGCAGTGAGCCGAGATCGCGTCACTGCACTCCAGCATGGGGGACCAAGCAAAAATAATAATAATAATATTTTTTAAATGTTTATTGAGGATAGGTGTGGTGGCTCACGCCTGTAATCCCAGCACTTTGGGAGGCTGAGGCCGGTGGATCACCTGGGGTCAGGAGTTCAAGACCAGCCCAGCCAACATGATGAAACCCTGTCTCGGGCCGGGCGCGGTGGCTCAAGCCTGTAATCCCAGCACTTTGGGAGGCCGAGGCGGGCGGATCACAAGGTCAGGAGATCGAGACCACAGTGAAACCCCGTCTCTACTAAAAATACAAAAAATTAGCCGGGCGCGGTGGCGGGCGCCTGTAGTCCCAGCTACTCAGGAGGCTGAGGCAGGAGAATGGCGGGAACCCGGGAGGCGGAGCTTGCAGTGAGCCGAGATCGCGCCACTGCACTCCAGCCTGGGCAAGAGCCTGAGACTCCGTCTCAAAAAAAAAAAAAAAAAAAAAAAAAAAAAAAGAAACCCTGTCTCTACTAAAAATAAAAAAATATATATTAGCCGGGTGTGGTGGTGTGCACCTATAGTCCCAACTTCTCCAGAGGCTGACGCAGGAGAATCGCTTGAACCCGGGATGCAGAGGTTGCAGTGAGCTGAGATCGCGCCACTGCACTCCAGCCTGGGCAACAGAGTGAGACTCTGTCTCAAAAAAAAAAAAAAAAAAAATTTATTGAGTGCTTGCAGGATGCCAAGCCCTGTACCACAGTATGGATAAATGGAAAACAGCCCCAGCAGGGGAGAGAGACCTGAACCAAATGACCAGAGAAATCAGACGACTCTGTGCCATGAGGGAGACTTGACCAGAAGCAACTTCACCCTTGAGGGTCTTTTTAAGACATGTATTTATTTATTTATTTATGAGACAGAGTCTTGTTCTGTTGCCCAGGCTAGAAGGCAGTGGTGCAATATCGGCTCACTGCAACTTCCGCCTCCCGGGTTCAAGCTATTCTCCTGCCTAAGCCTCCTGAGTAGCTGGGACTACAGGTTCCCACCATCATGCTTGGCTAATGTTTTTTGTTTTTTTTTGTTTTTTTTTTGAGACGGAGTCTCGCTCTGTCGCCCAGGCTGGAGTGCAGTGGCCGGATCTCAGCTCACTGCAAGCTCCGCCTCCCGGTTTACACCATTCTCCTGCCTCAGCCTCCTGAGTAGCTGGGACTACAGGCGCCTGCCACCTCGCCCGGCTAGTTTTTTGTAGTTTTAGTAGAGATGGGGTTTCACTGTGTTCGCCAGGATGGTCTCGATCTCCTGACTTTGTGATCCACCCGTCTCGGCCTCCCAAAGTGCTGGGATTACAGGCTTGAGCCACCGCGCCCGGCCTTGTTTTTTGTATTTTTAATAGAGACAGGGTTTCACCATGTTGGCCAGGCTGGTCTTGAACTCTTGACCTTGTGATCTGCACGCCTTAGTCTCCTGAAGTGCTGGGATTACAGGCATGAGCCACCGCGCCCAGCGTTTTTGAGAGATTTCTGCATGTTGCTCCCACGAAGAACTCTGATGTGGGCTCCCCAACCGCCTCTGGGTTCTTAATCTGAATGGTGAAGAAGAACATCTCTTTTCTGAGGCTGCTGTGATGAGTAGATGCAGTATGCTCCCAATACATGTTAGCAATCACTGGGAGATGTCAGGCCCAGCACAGGGCTTGTCAATTCCAGGAACTAGCTGCTGTCTGCTTAGTCTCCAGGAAACCCCTTAAATTTGGCTGGTTGGCTCCTGCAAAACCAGTAAGTGTGAAGAAAGAACTCCGTGGTCTTGGTGGGGTGATTTAACCAGAAACCTCCAGTTCCCGGCCGGGTGCGGTGGCTCACACTTATAATCCTAGCACTTTGGAAGGCTGAGGCAGGCAGATCACCTGAGGTCAGAAGTTCGAGACCAGCCTGGCCAACATGGTGAAACCCTGCCTCTATTAAAAATACAAAAATTAGCCAAGCATGGTAGCATGAGCCTGTAATCCCAGCTATTTGGGAGGCTGAGTCAGGAGAATCACTTAAACCTGGGAGGCAGAGGTTGCAGTAAGCCGAGATCATGCCATTGCACTCCAGCCTGGGTGACAGAGCAGGACTCCATCTTAAACAAAAACAAAGAAAGAAAGAAAGAGAGAGAGAGAGAGAGAGGGAGGGAGGGAAGGAGGAAGGAAGGAAGGAAGGAAGAAAGGAAGGAAGGAAGGAAGGAAGGAAGGAAGGAAGGAAGGAAGGAAGGAAGGAAGGAAGGAACCTCTCCAGTTCTCGGCCAGACCAGTCTTTCTTTTTTTATTTATTTTTCTTTAAATTTTTTCAGAGACAGGGTCTCCCTCTCTTGCCCAGGTTGGACTGCAATGGCTCTATCCTAGCTCACTGTAGCCTCCCTCCAACTTCAGGGCTCAAGCAAGCCTCCCAACTCAGCCTCCCAAAGTGCTAGGATTACAGGCGTGAGCCCCCTCCAGACCAGTTCTTTCTCTCTACCAGACATTTTATTTTTTAACTTTTATTTTTATTTGTGTAAATAGAGACAGGGCTGGGCACAGTGGCTCATGCCTGTAATCCCAGCACTCTATAAGGCCAAGGCAGGAGGATCAAGAGTTTGAGACCAGCCTGGGCAATAAAATGAGACCCCATCCCTTTTTTTTTTTTTTTAGACGGAGTTTTGCTCTTGTCTCCCAGTCTGGAGTCCGATGGCGCGATCTCGGCTCACTGCAACCTCTGTCTCCTGGGTTCAAGTGATTTCTCCTGCCTAAGCCTCCCGAGTAGCTGGGATTGCAGGTGCTCGCCATTATGCCTGGCTAATTTTTTGTATTATTAATAGAGACGAGATTTCGCCATGTTGCTCAAGCTGGTCCTTAACTCCTGACCTCAGGTGATCCACTTGCCCCGGCCTCCCAAGAGACCACATCTCTTTACAAAAAATAAAAAGTTAGCTGGGCCTGGTGGCACACATCTATAATCCCAGCTACTTGGGAGGCTGAGGTGGAAGGATCACTGGAGCCCAGGAGATCGAGGCTGCAGTGAGCTGTGATCATGCCACTGCACTCTACCCTGAGTGACAGAGCAAGACCCTGTCTAAAAATAATAATAATAGCGTGGCCGGGCGCAGTGGCTCATGTCTGTAATCCCAGCACTTTGAGAGGCCGAGGCGGGCGGATCATGAGGTCAGGAGATCGAGACCATCCTGGCTAACACAGTGAAACCCTGTTTCTACGAAAAATAGAAAAAAATTAGCCGGGCGTGGTGACGGGTTCCTGTAGTCCCAGCTACTTGGGAAGCTGAGGCAGGAGAATGGCGTGAACCCAGGAGGCGGAGTTTGCAGTGAGCCAAGATTGCACCACTGCACTCCAGCCCGGGCGACAGAGCGAGACTGTCTCAAAAAATAAATAAATAAAATAATAATAATAATAATAGGCCGGGCGCGGTGGCTCAAGCCTGTAATCCCAGCACTTTGGGAGGCCGAGGCGGGCGGATCACAAGGTCAGGAGATCGAGACCACAGTGAAACCCCGTCTCTACTAAAAATACAAAAAATTAGCCGGGCGCGGTGGCGGGCGCCTGTAGTCCCAGCTACTCAGGAGGCTGAGGCAGGAGAATGGCGGGAACCCGGGAGGCGGAGCTTGCAGTGAGCCGAGATCGCGCCACTGCACTCCAGCCTGGGCAACAGCGTGAGACTCCGTCTCAAAAAAAAAATAAAAATAATAATAATAATAATAATAGCTGGACGCGGTGGCTCACACCTGTAATCACAGCAATTTGGGAGACTGAGGCGGGCAGATGACCTGAGGTCAGGGTTTGAGATCAGCCTGGCTAACATGGTAAAACCCCATCTCTACTAAAAATACAAAAAGGAGCTGGGAGTGGTGGTGTGCACCTGTAATCCCAGCTACTCAAGAGGCTGAGACAGGAGAATAGCTTGGACCCAGGAGGCGGAGGTTGCAGTGAGCCAAGATAGCGCCACTCCACTCCAGCCTAGGCAACAGAGCAAGACTCTGTCTCAGAAATAATAATAATAACAATAATAATAATAATAATTAGACAAGTGTGTTGACCTGTAGTCCCAGCTACTTGGGAGGTTGAGGCAGAAGGATCACTTGAACCCGGGAGGTGGAGGCTGCAGTGAGCTGAGATTGTGCCACTGTACTCCAGCCTGGATGACAAAGTGAGAATATGTCTCAAAATAATAATAATATTTAGAGACAGATCTCGCCATCTTGCCCAGACTGGTCTTGAACTCCTGGGCTCAAGTGATCCTCCTGCCTCAGCCTCCCAAAGTGCTGGGATTCCAGATGGAGCCATCCCCAGCTCTTTCTCTCTACTGGACATTTTCATTATATTCACGACAACCGCACAGAGAAGTTCACTAACTTGTCCAAGGTTGTATAAGCTAGTAGGAGGCATAGTCCGGATTGCGTTCTCCGTGTGTCTGCAGTCTGAATCCAAAGCTTGTGCTCTCCAACCCACTACTTCCCTGGGGCATCAGGTAGCTGGCAAGATGGGGGACAGGCAGTAGAGACAACCAACAAGGCCAGGCTCTCAGCTGTTTTCTCTAGGTTCTGCTTTTCCAGGAGGCAGCAGCTGCCACTGCAGGAGAGCCAGGCCCCATTTCTCCTTCTAAGTGAACAACAGGCACAGAGGCATGTCCTCCCTCCCTGCCATTGTGCTGGGCGTCCTCCTTTCAGAGTAGGGCCTTTTGGAGGGAGGAGACTCTCAGAGTCTCCCCATTAGATGGTAGGATCCCCAAGGAGAGGGACACTGTCTGCTTTGTCTCCCCCTGCAAGGTCCTGCCCAGGGCCTGGCATGTTGTAATGCTTCCTGAGTATTGCTGATAGATACACTTTGGGGGCTGAACTTCGTCCCCTAATCCTTAACAATAAATATTTATTGAACATCACCTAGGTTCCCATTCATTTTTTTTTTTTCGAGACAGAGTCTTGCTCTGTCGACCAGGCTGGAGTGCATTGGCATGATCTCGTCTCACTGCAATCTCCACCTCCCAGGTTTAAGCAATTCTCCTGCCTCAGCCTCCGGAGTAGCTGGGATTACAGACATACGCCACCACACCCGGCAAATTTTCGTACTTTTAGTAGAAACGGGGTTTCACCATGTTGGCCAGGCTGGTCTCGAACTCCTGACCTCATGATCCGCCCACCTGGGCTTCCCAAAGTGCTGGGATTACAGGCGTGAGTCACTGCGCCTGGCTGGTTCCGATTCATTCTTATCCAACAGATTATTAAGCTCTCCTTTTTTTGAGATAGGGTCTCACTCTATTGCCCAGGCTGGAGTGCAGTGGTGCGATCACGGCTCACTGCAGCCTCGACATCCCAGGCTCAGGTGATCCTGCCACCTCCACCTCCCAAGGAGCTGGGACTACAGGCGTGTGCCACCACACTCACCTGATTTTCCTATTTTCTGTAGAGACAGGGGTCTCACTGTGTTACCCAGGCTAGTTTTGAACTTCTGGGCTCAAGCAATCCTCCTGTCTTAGCCTCATAACAGGCGTGAGCCACCATACGCGGCTGAGACCCTATCTCTTTCTTTTTTGAGTCGGAGTCTTGCTCTGTCACCCAGGCTGGAGTGCAGTGGTATGATCTTGGCTCACTGCAACCTCTGTCTCCCGGGTTGAAGGGATTCTCCTCCCTCAGCCTCCTCAGTAGCTGGGATTACAGGCTTGTGCCACCACACCTGCCTAATTTTTGTATTTTTCCTAGAGATGGGGTTTTGCCATGTTGGCCAGGCTGGTCTCTAACTCCTCACCTCAGGTGATCCGCCCACCTCAGCCTCCCAAAGTGCTAGGATTACAGGCATGAGGCACCATGCCTGGCCCTGAGAACCTATCTCTTAAAAAAAAAAAAAGAAGAAGAAGTAACCCTTGAGACCTACATTGTAGATGTAGCAGAGATGATAGGAACCAGGATGGATAAATGGTGGCAGATCCAGAACTCTGGCCCTTGACCTTGGCCAAGCCCTCTAACCTCTCTGAGCCTCAGTTTCCCCATCTATGAAATGGCAGTCCTCGGGGGCACCTATCACCACTGGCCTCTGTGAGGCTCAGTGGGAAGTGCACAGAAAGGGCTTCCAGCAGCACGTGGCTGGGAGACAGAGCCCCACAAATGGTAGCTATTATGAATGAAGCGGTCCACAGCAAGCAGGGCCCAGGCACAAGGCGTGAGTGATGGAGGGAGTGAGATCAGGATGACTTATCAACCCTGAGCCTGTGGCCTGGCGAGCGTGTCTCTCCATGGGCGCTGGCTGGCTGAGCCTACAGAGCTGGGGCTGTCTGTGGGTGGGGTGTTTATTCTGGGAAGCGGCCCTGGCTGCTCTTCATTCCCCGCCCCAGGGAGAAAGGAGGGGTTCAAGTCAGAACCCAAGCCACGCTGGGCCTGGCATGTACAACACAGCGCCACCTGCCCGCAGGGCCCAGAGCTGAAAATGCCCGGGAGGTGCAGCCCCAGGGGCCCGACTGGGTCTTGCAGATGTGAGACACTGCCAGGGTGACCCACCTGACTCTCCAAGAACCTGACCTGCAAAACCTGAAATGCTCAGCGTTTGGAAGTCTAGAGACTGGGTCCTGCATCCCAGGGCAGGGACAGGATGGGACGCCTGGGCTGGGGGGAGAGTTATATCAGAGGTGGGGATGTCCCCGGTGGTAGCGCTGTCACGCTTGGGCTCCTTCATCAGAGGCTTGCTTCATGGAAGCCATGTGAGCTATGCAGTTGCACAGGGCTGGCCCTTAGAAGGGCCTGACAGTGGTTGAATGTTCTGCTGTCACCATCTTGAAATTCTTAATCATTTTAGAACATGGCCCGCAAATTTTCATTTTAAATTATGTAGCCTGTCCTGCCTTCGTGGTTTCGTTTCTCCTAGCACGTAGCTTCTCCCTCCCATCAGGGCCCACAGACCCAACCCTCAGCCACATCCAGCAAGACAGGAGTGCCTTAGGTAAGCCTCATTTCCTGAAAGGTGGTGGGAGACATGCACCTGCCCCCCCCCAAACCCAGCAGGACCAACCTTTCTGGAAAACCCGAAGCCTGCTGTGTGATGTGGGTGAGTCACTCAACAGCTCTGAGCTTCTTGGTATCATAATATTGCACAGATCTTTGGGAAGTTTAAAAGAGGTAGTTTTGGGCCGGGCCCTGTGGCTCATACCTGTAATCACAGCACTTTGGGAGGCCAAGGCAGGTGGATCCCTTGGGGTCAGGAGTTCGAGACCAGCCTGGCCAACATCGTGAGACCCGGTCTCTACTAAAAATACAAAAATTAGCTGGGCATGGTGGCACGTGCCTGTAATCCCAGCTATTCAGGAGGCTGAGGCATGAGAATCGCTTGAAACCAGGAGGCAGAGGTTGCAGTGAGCTGAACTGTACCACTGAACTCCAGCCTGGGTGACAGAGTGAGACTCCATCGCAAAATAAATCAATAAAAAGTAAAAGAGGTAGTTTTGGTGGGGCACAGTAGCTCATGCCTATAGTTCCAGCACTTTAGGAGGCCAACGCAGGAGGATTGCTTGAACCCAGGAGTTCGAGACCAGCCTGGGCAACACACTGAGATCCTGTTCTCTATCTCTACAAGAAATTATTAGCTGGTCGTGGTGGTGCACGCCTGTAGTCACAGCTACTTGGACAGCTGAGGCTGGAGGATTGCTTGAACCCAGGAGATGGAGGCTGCAGTGAGCCGAGATTGTGCCACTGAACTCCAGCCTGGGGGACGGAGTGAGACCCAGTCTCAAAAAAAAAGGCTGGTCACGGTGGCTCACGCCTGTAATCCCAGCATTTTGGGAGGCTGAGGCAGGCAGATCACCTGAGATCAGGAGTTGGAGACCAGCCTAACCAAAATGGAAAAACCCCGTCTCTACTAAAAATACAAAATTAGCTGGGCGTGGTGGCGCATGCCTGTAATCCCAGGTACTTGGTTTTTTGTGGGGTTTTTTTTTTTTTTTTTTTTTTTTTTTTTTTGAGACAGAGTCTCGCTCTGCCGCCCAGGCTGGAGTGCAGTGGCGTGATCTTGGCTCACTGCAAGCTCCGCCTCCCGGGTTCACGCCATTCTCCTGCCTCAGCCTCCCGAGTAGCTGGGACTACAGGCGCCCGCCACCTCGCCCGGCTAGTTTTTTTGTATTTTTTAGTAGAGACGGGGTTTCACTGTGTCAGCCAGGATGGTCTCGATCTCCTGACCTCGTGATCCGCCCGTCTCGGCCTCCCAAAGTGCTGGGATTACAGGCTTGAGCCACCGCGCCCGGCCTTTTTGTGTTTTTTGTTGTTGTTGTTGTTGTTGTTTTTGAGACAGAGTCGCTCTGTCGCCCAGGCTGGAGTGCTGTGGCGGGATCTCAGCTCACTGCAAGCTCCGCCCCCCGGGTTTACGCCATTCTCCTGCCTCAGCCTCCCGAGTAGCTGGGACTACAGACGCCCGCCACCTCGTCCCGCTAGTTTTTTGTATTTTTTAGTAGAGACGGGGTTTCACCGTGTTAGCCAGGATGGTCTGGATCTCCTGACCTCGTGATCCGCCCGTCTCGGCCTCCCAAAGTGCTGGGATTACAGGCTTGAGCCACCGCGCCCGGCAATCCCAGGTTCTTGTAATCCCAAGGAGAATCGCTTGAACCTGGGAGGCAGAGGTTGCGATGGGCCAAGATCGTGACATTGCACTCCGGCCTGAGCAACAAGACTGAAACTCCATCTCAAAAAATAAATAAATAAATAATATAAAAATAAAAGAGAGGCCGGGCGCGGTGGCTCAAGCCTGTAATCCCAGCACTTTGGGAGGCCGAGGCGGGCGGATCACAAGGTCAGGAGATCGAGACCACAGTGAAACCCCGTCTCTACTAAAAATACAAAAAATTAGCCGGGCGCGGTGGCGGGCGCCTGTAGTCCTAGCTACTCAGGAGGCTGAGGCAGGAGAATGGCGTGAACCCAGGAGGCGGAGCTTGCAGTGAGCCGAGATCGCGCCACTGCACTCCACCCTGGGCAACAGCGTGAGACTCCGTCTCAAAAAATAAAAAATAAAAATAAAAGAGGTAGTTTTATATGAATGGCACAGTTCCTGACGCAGAATAAACGTTTAGGAAGTTAGAGCTATTATTATGTTTAAAAGATGAGGATTATTGGCCAGGAGCAGTGGCTCACGCCTTTAAATCCCAGCACTTTGGGAGGCCGAGGCGGGCAGATCACGAGGTCAGGAGTTCGAGACCAGCCTTGCCAACATAGTGAAATCCCGTCTCTACTAAAAATACAAAAATTAGCTGGGCAGGGTGGTACGCGCCTGTAGTCCCAGCTACTCGGGAGGCTGAGGCAGGAGAATCACTTGAACCCAGAGGCGGAGATCGTGGTGGGCTGAGATGGAGCCACTGTACTCCAGCCTGGGCAACAGAGCGAGACTCCAACTCAAAAAAGAAAAAAAAAATTAAGATTATTGCAGGACTGGGCGCGGTGTCTGACGCCTGTAATCCCAGCACTTTGGGAGGCCGAGGCGGGCGGATCACGAAGTCAGGAGTTCAAAACCAGCCTGACCAACATGGTGAAACTCCATCTCTACTAAAAATACAAAAATTAGCCGGACGTGTTGGCGCGCGCCTGTGATCCCTGCTACTCGGGAGGCTGAGGGAGGAGAATCGCTTGAACCCCAGAGGCGGAGGTTGCAGTGAACCAAGATCGCGCCATTGCACTCAGGCTCTGGGCGACAGAGGAAGACTCTGTCTCGGGGGAAAAAAAAAGATTATTGCAGGCGCTAACTTGGAGGAAAAGGGGTCCGCCCGGGATCCCTGAGGACCTGCGGGGGGGGGAGGAGCCGTCCTTCCCCTGGCCCCGCCCCTCCTGCCCTCCTGCCTTCCTTAGGAGGAGACCCCCCCAGGGCAGGGACAAGGGGGCGGAGAAGCGGGAGCGACACATTTTTGAGTCGTGACCAAGTGGAAACTCCCTCCCCGAGGCGGAAGCCGGGGGCGCCCCACTGGGGCCCAAGCCTCCGCCGGGGCGGGATTCCAGGCCGGGGGCGGGGGGCCGCCGGCGACCCGGGCCCCGCCTCTCGCCCCCCTCATGAATATGAATAAGCCGGCTAGGGAGCGGAAGTGCGAGGCGGCCCCAGCCGGGCGGGCTCTGCCACTGACTGCGGGGGCTCGAGGCCGGGGGCGTGGTCTGGCCCGGACGCCCCGCCCCTACACCCACGCGGGGCCTCCTTCCGGCCGGCGGGCCCCGGACGTGACCTCGAGGGCGCGCGCTGGGAGCCGCCCGACGGGGCGCAGACAGCACCCTCCTGGCGTCGGCGCCCGCAGTCATTCTTTCCAACGCTGGGGACACGGGAGTCAGAAATGAAACAGCCCTGTCCTCGTGGGGCTTACGTTCAGGCGCAAGGGCCACCAGTCGAATTGGGAAACCGCCTCGGATGTCACATGAGCGCCCAGGGAAGACAGGGCAGGGTCTCGCTGGGGAGGTGACTTGAGTCAAGACTCAAAGGAAGGAAGCGAGGGAGCAAGCCATGCGAAGAACTAACGAAGGAACATTCCAGAAAGATTTCACATCGCAGGCCTAAGGTCCAGGGGCAGCAGGCATTGAGGCTGATGTGGCTGGATTGGAGAGAAAGAGGAATTAAAAGGATGGAATAATGACAATAATGGCTCACATTTTTTAGCAAGAGGTGGGTTCACTACCTGTCTATCATTATCTGGGGGAAAATTAGGCTCAGGGAGGTAAAATAATTTGCCCAAGGTCACACAGCTTGTAAATGGCCAGACCAGCATTGGAACCCAAGGGGACGGATGTCTGAAACACACCCGGGAGTCCCCAGGTGGGATGACCTTGACCAAGACAGGCCCTTTACCCCGTGCCTCAGTTTCATCCCAAATAGCTGCCTGAAGGCAGCCTAAAACCAGGGCACAGAGCAAGGATGTAGCTGAGTCTTCATGACATCTGTTCTCCTGGGAGATGCTTTTGTTGTCTGGGAAGCACTTGTCACCTCTCCAGGCTCTGGAGCAGGTACAAGTGGCTTCGGGGAGGAAGGGCGGGAGCCGGGAAGAGGCTGCTTCTGGTGGCTTGGGGAGAGAGGGAGTGAGTGGGGGGCCCGGGCTGGCTGAGTGCTTTGGAGCATAACAAAGGCAGTGTCAGCCAGTCAGCTATGTCCACTGCTAGTAACCGTGCAGGCAGCATCCCCCGCCGTCCCTCTGAGCCTGGAGAGACTGAAACACACACAGCCAGCACACCTGCTGCCCAGGTGAGGGGTAGAAGGCCTGGGGGTTGCCAGTCTGGGCTCTGCCGCGAGAAAGTGACTTTTCTGCAGTGGGAAGCGGGGAGGAAGTGCTTGCACCCTCCTGCAAAGCTGTTTCTGCCTCTGGATCCACGGTGCTGAGGCCTGAGGGCTCTCATGGGTACGGGCCTGGTGAGTCATCTAGAATTTGCCCCTTCCCCAGCCTGGTGCAGCCTCTAGTCTCCGCCTTTAGGCTCTGATGTAAACTGAGACTGGGTCAGGAGTGGGACCCATCCTCCGTGTTTGAGGAGCTGGGCTATTACATGAGCCCCTACCTCAGGTTGCTAGTGAGTCAAAGGTCCTGGTGGGACCAGACCAAAATGGAACCTACTATCGGGCCCATTTTGAGAGGGGTGACACAGGTTAAGAGTACATGCACACACAGCTCTAAAGTAGCAGAGATGGCATTCAAGTCCAAAGCCTTTGACTCCAGGACGGGCACAGTGGCTCACACCTGTAATTTCAGCACTTTGGGAGGCCGAGGTGGAAGGATCTCCTAAACCCAGGAGTTCAAGACCAGCATGGGCAACATAGTAAGACCTTATCTCTGTTAGCTGGGCATGATGGCACACAGCTGTGGTCCCAGCTACTCCGGAGGCTGAAGCAAGAGAATTGCTTGAACCTGGGAGGCAAATGTTGCAGTGAGCGGACAGAGCAAGATTCCATCTCAAAACAAACAATCAAAAACACTAGTCTTGCCCAGTGAGGTGGCTCACGCCTGTAATCCCAGCACTTTAGGAGGCCGCGGCGGGCGGACCACCTGAGGTCAGGAGTTCCAGACCAGCCTGGCCAACATGGTGAAACCCCTTCTCTACTAAAAATACAAAAATTTGCTGGGCATGATGGCAGGTGCCTGTAATTCCAGCTACTTGGGAGGCTGAGGCAGGAGAATCCCTTGAACCTGGGAGGTAGAAGTTGCAGTAAGCCGAGACCGTGCTATTGCACTCCAGCCTGGGAAACAAGAGTGGAACTCGGTCCCCAAAAGCAAAAAAAACACTAGTCTCAAGCCACAACCATGTCTCCAACCTCCCCAGCCAGGTTTCTCAAAACAGGGGGCTACATGAGGTCACCCACTCCTGCCGAACTCCAGGCGGGCTTCCTCATCCCTTGCTCTATCCTAAACTGTTCCTTAAGTGACACTTCACTTCCTGTCGTCCTCCAAGCTGAGACCCCACCAGCGGCTGACTTTTCCTTTGTGGTTCCACCCACTTCCTAAATCCCTCTAGGGGCTGGGCACAGTGGCTCACTCCTGTAATCCCAGCACTTTGGGAGGCCAAGGCATGTGGATCACGAGGTTAGGAAATCGAGACCATGGTGAAACGCAGTCTCTACTAAAAATAAAAAAAAAAATTAGCCGGGCGTGGTGGCGGGCACCTGTAGTCCCAGCTACTGGGGAGGCTAAGGCAGGAGAATGGCATGAACCCGGGAGGCGGAGCTTGCAGTGAGCCGAGATCACGCCACTGCACTCCAGCCTGAGCGACAGAGCGAGACTCCGCCTCAAAAAAAAAAAAAAAGAAAGAAATCCCTCTAGGGTCCTGCCTTTCTGCCTGTAACCCCTAAAACCGAATACTCCTGAAAGTTTTGTGCTGGGAACCCCTTTCCTTGACACTTTAACTCAGTAGAAGAGGCAAAAGTGAGGGGAACCCCGATCTCTGAGTTCCCCACATATTTATTATTATTATTATTATTTTTGAGATGGAATTTTGCTGTTTTTGCCCAATCTGGAATGCAATGGCGTGATCTCAGCTCACTGCAACCTCCACCTCCCGGGTTCAAGTGATTCTCCCACCCTAGCCTCCCGAGTAGCTGGGATCACAGGCACCCACCACCATACCAAACTAATTTTGTATTTTTAGTTGAGACGGGATTTCACCGTGTCGCCCAGGCTGGTCTCGAACTCCTCAGGTGATCCGCCCTTGGCTTCCCAAAGTACTGGGATTGCAGGTGTGAGCCACTGTGCCCGGCTCAGAGTTCCCCATATTTATACTTGGCCTCCAGGGCACACTGGCCTCCATTTTTAGGGACTTACTTGGTATCTGCCCTTGGGTAACCCACTGGAGCTTTCCAAATGGACTCTTTGATTGGAGGGGAATCTGGTTACACCTGTCACCCTAGGATGGACCAGCAGGGTCCGTCTTGAGGCTGCACTGGAGGATAGAGGAAAAAGGGGCATATTTAAGAGTCCCACTGAGTAGCCAGGTTTCTCTGCTGGAAATTCCTGCCTTGTTTTCCTTTCCGCAGTAAAACTAGGAGAGCTGCCTCATTTTCCTGAACCCTGAGCCCTTAGCCCCTGCCCCTACCCCTGTTGGTTCTAGCACTCAGGCTTTCGGCCTCGGGGTTGCGTTGCACCATCCCCTTCCCCCAACCCAGGCAAGTTCGCTTCTGCTTCTATCCGTCTCCCTTGCCCAGCCCTCGTTAGCAGGCTCTGACACTTCTCAGCATCTTGTGCACTTTGCAGAGAACTGACATGTGAGCTGTGCCCAGGGACATCTGCTGAATGGGCGGGTCCCCTGCCGGACCAGCCCATCTGTCCCTCACTCAGTGTTCCTTCTGAGCTGAAGCTGCCCAGCATCCCCCATCTGTGTGAGTGTTCACACAGCACTGGCCAAAACCCTGTCGAGAATCACGTGATTCAGATCCTGGTTTTGCCCCTGTCAGCTTTAGGACAAGACAGATTTCTTTTTCTTTTTATCTCCTGAGATAGGCCTCACTCTATCGCCCAGGCTGGAGTGCAATGCTGCGATCTCGGCTCCCTGCAGCCTCAGCCTTCGGGACTCTAGCAATCCTCCCACCTCAGCCTCCCAAGTAGCTAGGATTATAGGTGCACACCACCATGCTCAGCTATTTTTTTACTTTTATATTTAGTAAAGACAGGGTCTCACTGTGTTTCCCAGGCTGGTCTCAAATTCCTGGCCCCAAGTGATCCTCCCGCCTTGACCTCCCAAAGTGCTGGGATTACAGGCATGAGCCACCACACCTAGCTACCCAACAGATTTCTTTCTTTTTTTTTTTTTGAGACAGAGTCTCACTCTGTCGCCCAGGCTGGAGTGCAGTGGCGCCATCTCCGCTCACTGCAAGCTCCGCCTCCTCCCAGGTTAACGCCATTCTCCTGCCTCAGCCTCCCTAGAAGCTGGGACTACAGGCGCCCGCCACCATGCCCGGCTAATTTTTTCTTTTTTTTTTTTTTTTGCATTTTCAGTAGGGACGGGGTTTCACCGTGTTCGCCAGGATGGTCTCGATCTCCTGACCTCGTGATCCGCGGGCCTCGGCCTCCCAAAGTTCTGGGATTACAGGCGTGAGCCACCGCGCCGGGCCCCCAACAGATTTCTTGAGGTGAGTTTTAGTTTCCTGGCATGGTATTGGCTATGCAACTTCATCTGTAATGTCCTTGGCAAACAGTATAACTTGTTTTGTATTACTGTGTTTAATCCTCAAAATCACCCTACCAAGTAGATTGTCACAATCAGGCCTGTTTTGTGGATGATGAGAGGCAGGCTTGGAGAAGTCACGTGGTTCATCCAAGAATGCAAAGCTGCAAAGTAGTGGAGGTGGGGTTCAAGTCCTGTCGGTTTCACCACTGAGCGCCTCGCCATTCCCTGCCATCCTCTCTTGATTGTGATACTTCTTTTTTTTTTTTTTTTTTGAGATGGAGTCTCACTCTGTCTCCCAGGCGGGAGTGCAATGGTGCGATCGCGGTTCACTGCAACCTCCACCTCCCAGGTTCAAGTGATTCTCCTGCCTCAGCCTCTGGAGTAGCTGGGACTACAGGTGCCCGCCACCACACCCGGCTACTATTTTTGTATTTTTTTAGTAGAGACAGGGTTTCACCATGTTAGCCAGGATGGTCTCGATCTCCTGACCTCGTGATCCGCCCACCTCGGCCTCCCAAAGTCCTGGGATTACAGTCGTGAGCCATCGCACCTGACTTTTAGGCCAGCTAGTTTTAAGGTGCTCCTCTGAGTAGGGAGAACTGGGGGTCATGCAGGGGGGTGCCTCAGTGAATCTGGACAGAGTGTGGTGCTGTTGGGAGCCTGCAGCCCCTTTCAAACAGTCTGGTTCCTTGAAAGGTTAAATGTGGAGGCCGGCCACGGTGGCTCAGGCTTGTAATCCCAGCCGAGGCAGGCGGATCACTTGAGGTCAGGAGTTGGAGACCAGCCTGAACAACAGGGCGAAACCCTGCCTCGATGAAAAAAAAAAAAAAAAAAGAGGCTGGGTGCGGTGGCTCAAGCCTGTAATCCCAGCACTTTGGGAGGCCGAGACGGGCAGATCCCGAGATCAGGAGATTGAGACCATCCTGGCTAACATGGTGAAACCCCGTCTCTACTAAAAAATACAAAAAACTAGCCGGACACGGTGAAACCCCGTCTCTACTAAAAAATACAAAAAACTAGCCGGGCAAGGTGGCGGCGCCTGTAGTCCACCTACTCAGGAGGCTGAGGCAGGAGAATGGCATAAACCCGGGAGGCGGAGCTTGTAGTGAGCTGAGATCCGGCCACTGCACTCCAGCCTGGGCGACAGAGTGAGACTCCGTCTCATAAAAAAAAAAAAAAACTAGCCGGGCGCAGTGGCGGGCGCCTGTAGTCCCAGCTACTCGGGAGGCTGAGGCAGGAGAATGGCGTAAACCCGGGAGGTGGAGCTTGCAGTGAACTGAGATCCGGCCACTGCACTCCAGCCTGGGTGACAGAGCGAGACTCCATCTCAAAAAAAAAGAAACAAAACAATTAGCTGGGTGTGGTAGTGGGAGCCTGTAGTCCCAGCTACTCAGGAGGCTGAGGCAGGGGGATCCTTTGAATCTGGGAAGCGGAGGTTGCAGTGAGCTGAAATCAGGCCACTGTACTCCAGTCAGGGCGACAGAGTGAGACTGCATCTCAAAAACAACAAAAAAGTTAAACATGGGGTGACCATATGACGCAGCAGTGCCCCTCCTAGGTATATACCGTGTATATCCAAGAGGAATAGAAACATATCTGCACAAAAATTTGCATGGGAATGTTCAGAGCAGCATTATTCGTAAGAGCCAAAAAGTGGAAACAACTCATGTATCCGTCACCTGATGGATGGATAAATCAACCGTGATGTCTCCAAACAGCAGATTATGATTCAGCCATAAAAAGGAATGAAGCGGCCGGGCGTGGTGGCTCACGCCTGTAATCCCAGCACTTTGGGAGGCCAGGCCAGCAGATCACGAGGTCAGAAGATTGAGACCATCCTGGCCAATAAGAACGGTGAAACCTTGTCTCTAAAAAAATTAGCCAGGCGTGATGGCACATGCCTCTAGACCCAGCTACTTGGGAGGCTGAGGCAGGAGAACTGCTTGAACCCGGGAGGCGGAGGCCACGGCACTCCAACCTGGGTGACAGAGCGAGACTCCATCTCAAAAAAAAAAATGGGAACGAAGCACCAATACATACTACAACATGGATGACCCTTGAAAGCATTATGCCCAGTGACAAACCAGACACACAGGACTGCGTATTGTGTTTCTGTTCATATGAAATTTCCAGAATAAGCAAATCCATAGAGACAGGAAGTAGATTAAGGGCTGGAGGCAGTGGCTCACAGCTACAGGCACGAGCAGTTTGGAAAGCTAGGGCAGGAGGATCACTTGAGACCAGGAGTTCAAGACCAGCCTGAGCAACAGAGTGAGACCCCCTATCTAAAAATAAAATAAAATTAGCTGAGTGTGGTGGCGCCCACCTGTAGTCCCAGCTCCTCTGGAGACTGAGAGGGGAGGATAGCTTGACCCTAAGAGGTAGAGGCTACAGTGAGCAATGATCAAACCACTGAACTCCAGCCTGGGCAACACAGTGAGACCCTGTCTCTAAAAATAAATAAATTAAAAAGATAAAAGAGAGTAGCTTAGGGGTTGCCTGGGGTTGGGAGTGGTGACCCAGCATTGGGGAATGACGCCAAATGGAGTTTCTTTTTGGGGTAATGAAAATATTCCAAAATTGGTCAGGCGCAGTGGCTCTTGCCTGTAATCCAAGCACTTTTGGGAGGCCAAGGCAGGTGGATCACTTGCTGTCAGGGGTTTGAGACCAGCCTGGCTAACACGGTGAAACCCCGTCTCTACTAAAAGTACAAAAAATTAGCCGGGCATGGTGGTGCTCACCTATAGTCCCAGCTACTTGGGAGGCTGAGGCGGGAGAATCGCTTGAATCCAGGAGACAGAGCTTGCAGTGAGCTGAGATCGTGCCACTGCACTCCAGCCTGGGTGACAGAGTGAGACTCCGTCTCAAAAAAAAAAACAAAAAGAAAGTATTCCAAAATTGTGGTTATGGATGCACAAATCTGTGAATATTTAAAAACAACTGAATCATCTACTGTGGGGTAATTGTAAAGTGGTGTAAAGGGGTGAATTATATGGATTATATCTCACTAAAGGTCTTTTTTTTCTTTTCTTTTTTTTTTTTTTTGAGATGGAGTCTCGCTCTGTCATCCAGGCTGGAGTGCAGTGGCGCGATCTTGGCTCACTGCAAGCTCCACCTCCAGGTTCATGCCATTCTCCTGCCTCAGCCTCCCAAGTCGCTGGGACTACAGGCGCCCGCCACCACGCCTGGCTAATTTTTTGTATTTTTAGTAGAGATGGGGTTTCACCGTGTTAGCCAGTATGGTCTCGATCTCCTGACCTCGTGATCCACCCGCGTCGGCCTCCCAAAGTGTTGGGATTACAGGCATGAGCCACCACGCCCAGCCTCACTAAAGGTCTTATAAAAAAAAATTAGCTAGATTCCCGGCTTCAGTGACAAAAGAAGGCAGGAGAAGAGGACCCAAGAACTTTCTGACTGGAGAAAATATTTTTGGGTTATATTTCTGTAATTCTGGTGAAACGATTACAGAAGTGATGGGATAGAGGAGATTTCTTTAAAAATATATTTTTTTTAATTTAGTAGAGATGAGATCTTGCTATATTGCCCAGGCTGGTCTTGAACTCCCGGACTCAAGCAATCCTCCTGCCTGGGCCTCCCAGAGCTCGGGGATTACAGGTGTGCACACCCACGACCACCCGATAGAGGAGGTTTCTATTCATCCTTCAGGTCTCAGGTTATAAGTTACCCCAAGAGAAGCCTCCCCCACCCCATAACTCTCCCTCTGTCACTTTGTCACATATCTGAGCCCTTGTTTCTTCCTTTTTTTGAAATGAAGTCTTGTTCCGTTGCCAGGCTGGAGTGCAGTGGCGTGATCTCGACTCACTACAATCGCCGCCTCTTGGGTTCAAGCGATTCTCCTGCCTCAGCCTCCAGAGTAGCTGGGATTACAGGCACACACCACCACACCCAGCTAATTTTTGTGTTTTTAGTAGAGACGGGGTTTCACCATGTTGGCCAGGGTGGTCTCCATCTTCTGACCTCGTGATCTGCCAGCCTCAGCCTCCCAAAATGCTGGGATTACAGGCATGAGCCACTGCGACCGGCCTGTTTCTTCCTTTTATAGCCCTTCCCACACTTGGAATTCTTTTCTGCCTCTGGACCTGATTTTGTTTGGCTCTTGCCCAGCTGAGTTCCATGAGGTTAGGGGCTTGTGTGTATCTTGTCTGCCACATAATAGGTGCTCAGTGCACACCTGTTGAATGGATGGACCATAGATATATTGATAACAGCTGTGAGCGGTTGGGAGCGAGTGAGCAGAGCAGGGCTGCTCACGGTGTCTCCAGCCCCAGTGGCTTTCTCTCTCTCTGTTCCAGTTCCAGGAGAAAGTCTCTGGAAAGGAAGCCCGAAGTCGGGTCTGGCTGGGAAGAGGTGGGGGCTGGGGCGGGTGCGGGTGCTGGGGCCGGGAGGAAGTCTGCAGCCAGGCTGCTGAGGGTGTGGCGTCTGTGTGTGCACCTTTGGAATGTGGCTGATTCACTCTGAGGGGAGCCATATGCTGCCGCCACCGCCTCAGATCTGACATCTGGAGGCTGAATTCCAGGAGGAGAGAGACAGATTCCTGCAAGCAGATGCCAACTTTGAAGGTCAAAGGGAGCAATGGAACTGCTTTAGGAGGGGGTGAGAGGGTCCAACACTCCATCCCGGGGCTGGGAGGGAGGTGAGGCCCCCTCCCCAGACTTGCCCTAGCCCCTGATCTACCAGAGCCTCTATGGGGACAGCTGGTGGGGCCAGGCAGAGAGCATGAGCTCAGCCTTCAGACCTGGATTCAAAGACCAGTTCCTGGGCCAGGCACAGTGGCCCATGCCTGTAATCCCAGCACTTTTGGAAGCTGAGGTGGGAGGATCACTTGAACCTAGAAGTTTGAGACCAGTCTGGGCAACATAGTGAGACCCCATCTCTACAAAGAAATAGAAAAATTAGCCAGGTGTGGTGGTGGGGGCCTGTAGTCCCAGCTACTCCTGAGGCAGGAGGATTGCTTGAGCCCAGGAGGTAGAGGCTGCAGTGAGCCAAGATTGCACCACTGCACTCCAGCCTGGGTGACAGAGCGAGACCCCATCTCAAAAATAAATAAATAAATAAATAAAAGACAGACCAGTTCCTTGACAGCTCGTGTAACTGCAGAGGCCGAGGGTCTAGCTGGGTCCAGTGCTCACAGGAACACTGGCTTGCATCTCCTGGCCAAGTTTCCTCCATGTTTGCTTTGCTCTCGGGCCAGCGCTTCCTGAGAGGCCCTGTCACAGGCCCATGAACCTCTAGCTTGTGTCCCCCACGGATTCCGCAGAATCCTACGCTTGCCTCTCTTTGGCCGGAGCTGGGTCCCAGCCTAGCCCTGTAGCGATCACCGTACTCCTGATGGGACGGGCCTGGGTCAGGAGCCTGCCCAGCACAGGGCTGATACCCCTGTAGCCCCATGGAGCAAATGGAAATGAGGGGCGCTGTCCCTTAAAAGAACCACACCGGCCGGGCGTGGTGGCTCATGCTTGGAATCCCAGCACTTTGGGAGGCCGAGGTGGGAGGATTGATTGATCCCAGGAGTTGGAGACCAGCCTGGGCAACAGAGCGAGACTCCGTCTCAAAAAAATTTTTTTGTGTGTGTGTAGACGGGGTCTCACTGTGTTGCCCAGGCTGGAGCACAGTGGCATCATCTTGGCTCACTGCAAGCTCCACCTCCTGGGTTCATGCCATTCTCCTGCCTCAGCCTCCTGAGTAGCTGGGACTACAGGCGCCTGCCACCACGTCCAGCTAATTTTTTTGTATTTTCAAAAAATTTTTTAAAAATTAGATGAGCATAGTGGTGTGCTCCTGTAGTCCCAGCTACTTGGGAAACTGAGGCAGGAAGATGGCTTTAACCCAGGAGGTTAAGGCTTCAGTGAGCCTTGATCGCACCACTGCATTCCAGCCTGGTCGACAGAGCAAGACCCTATCTCAAAAACAAAACAAAAAAACATAAATACAAGAGCGACCCACCAGCTCTGCTAAGCTGCCTCCACCGTGCTGGCTCCAGGCCCTGTGCTCAGCTTCATGGGCTTTGATGTCGCCAGGTGTCCCTTTGGTTGAGTCTCTCCCTTAAGCTCTCAAAAGCTCATTTTCTTCATCTCTGAAATCTCCAAGCTTCTTTTCAGGATTGGATGAGACAATCCTGGCAAATCCCTTGGCACAGGCCTGGCCCCGAGGAGGCAGATGATAGCTCACGTCTAGTTCCTTTCTCATCTTGACATCTAGGTTCTCTGTGATCTGCCTGTGAGCTC
This sequence comes from Macaca mulatta, assembly GCF_049350105.2. NCBI lineage: Eukaryota > Metazoa > Chordata > Mammalia > Primates > Cercopithecidae > Macaca > Macaca mulatta. Next base: position 5,537,462 of record NC_133425.1, on the reverse strand, counting down.
GAAGGATGGTGTGCATGTGTGTGTGCGCGTGTGTGTGCGTGGGTGTGCATGTGTGTGCATGTGTGTGCGTGGGTGTGCATGTGTGCATGGGTGTGCATGTGTGCGCATGGGTGTGCATGTGTGTGCGTGTGTGTGCGTGGGTGTGCGTGTGTGCGCGTGGGTGTGCGTGTGTGCGCGTGTGTGCGCGTGGGTGTGCGTGGGTGTGCGTGGGTGTGCGTGTGTGCGCGTGGGTGCGCGTGGGTGTGCGTGTGTGTGTGCGTGTGTGTGCGCGTGGGTGTGCGTGGGTGTGCGTGTGTGCGTGTGTGTGTGCGTGGGTGTGCGTGGGTGTGCATGTGTGCGTGTGTGCGTGTGTGTGTGCGTGGGTGTGCGTGGCTGTGCGTGGGTGTGCATGTGTGCGTGGGTGTGCGTGGGTGTGCATGAGTGTGCGTGGGTGTGCGTGGGTGTGCGTGAGTGTGTCTGTGTGTGCGTGGGTGTGCGTGGGTGTGCATGAGTGTGTCTGCACGCAGCAGCAGCCTGCTTTCTGTTCTCCGAGGAGTTTTGTATTTGATTTGTCCAGAGGCTTGGGGGCTCCACGGGAGAGATGGTGGAGACAGGAGGAGCAGGAAGGGGGTGAGGGGAGAAGCCTGGTCCCAGCTGGGGCTGTGGCCGGGGGCCCGCAGGCTCTGGCCTGCCCTGGGAGCCCCTCCCTGGACCTGCAGCTGCATCTGGGGCTGGAGGAGGGGCCAGGTGTCCTCCCGCTCCAGGAGCTGCTGCCTGTGCCCCTCCCGTGACTCATGAGGACTGTGTCTGGTTGATTCACATTGGAGGGTCCCTGAATGAGCTCTGTCCATTAGAGGACCTGTATTCTTGTTCCTGGAACCTGGGAGTGGGTCAGAAGGGGAAGGGTCCTGGCCAGGCATGGTGACTCACCCCTGTAATCCCAGCCCTTTGGGAGGCTGAGGCAGGCAGATCACCTGAGGTCAGAAGTTCGAGATCAACCTGGCCAACATGGTGAAACCCCGTCTCTACTAAAAGTACAAAAATTAGCTGGGCGTGGTGGTGGCACATGCCTGTAGTCCTAGATACTTGGGAGGCTGAGGCAGGAGAGTCGCTTGAACCCAGGAGGCAGAAGTTGCAGTGCACTGAGATCACGCCATTGCACTCCAGCTCCAGTCTGGGTGACAGAGCGAGATAGAAAGAGAGAGAGAGAGAGAGAGAGAGAGAAAAGAAGAAGAGGAGGAGGAGGAGGTAAAAGAAAGAAGGGAGGGGAGAAGAGGGGAGGGGAGGGGAGAAGAGGGGAGGGGAGGGGAGAAGAGGGGAGGGGAGGGGAGGGGAGGGAAGGGTAGGGTAGGGTCCTGCCAGGTCTGGGCTAGGAGACCAAGTTCCCAGAGCCAGAGCCTCCAGGACACCTCCAGAGAATCTTGGAACCTCTGGGAGAACAGAGAGAGGCCAGCAATGGGATTTTTGCTGCTGTCTGTGAACCAGCAAAGTAAAGCAGCTCCTGGAATTAGCTCGGGGTAGAGGGAACATTAGAACCTATGTACCACCCCCTGCACTCCATGACCTCCACTCCTGTGCCCAGTGTGACTCCTGCCTGCCCATCCCCTTCACACCACTGAGTCCTCCCAATCTCTGCTCAAACCGTACCTCCTTGGAGAAGTCCTTCTAGACCGGCCACTAGAGGCCTTGGTTGTTGGCATCTTGACAGCAGTGGGTTCAGAGCCTGTTTGGAGCTTCATGGGGACACTGCCTCTGTTGACACGGTGGTTGGTGATTCCTCTTTGCATACACCTGCCTGGTCCCTCACCCATGTCCTGTGTGCACCGAGAACTCCCTGAGTCAGTGCTTTAGGCTCTGCCAAGACCACACTCTGCCTGTTCATCGAAACACTTTCATTTTACAGCAGACTCCCTGAAGATGGACACAGTCCTGAGAGCTGCATTTTATGAGCTTTTACTAAGTGCTTTTTAAACAATTGAGCTATAGGACCAGGCATGGTGCCTCACGCCTGTCATCCCAGCATTTTAGGGGGCGAGGTGCGAGGATGGCTTGAGTCCAGGAGTTGGAGACCAGTCTGGGCAACATAGTGAGACCCTGTCTCAAAAAATAAAATAAAATCGGCTGGACATGGTGGCTCACGCCTGTAATCCCAGCACCTTGGGAGACTGAGGTGGGTGGACCACAAGGTCAGGAGATCGAGACCATCTGGCTAACATGGTAACCTGTCTCTACTAAAAAAGTTAGCCGGGCGTGATGGCACGCGCATGTAGTTCCAGCCACTTGGGAGGCTGAGGCAGGAGAATCGCTTGATCCCGGGAGGCAGAGGTTGCAGTGAGCTGAGATTGCGCCACTGCATTCCAGCCTGGGCGACTGAGTGAGACTCCATCTCAAAAAAAGATTAAAAAAAATAAAATCAAGATATAATTCACATGCCATAAAATTCACCTCTTTAAAGTGTACAATCAGTGGTTTTTAGTGTATTCAGAGTCGTGCAACCATCACCAACATCTAATTCTAGAACATTTTCACCATCCCAAAAAGAAACCCTATACTCAAGAGGCAGCCACTCCCCATTCCTCTTTCCTCCCAGGTCCTGGCAACACACCAGCCTACTTTCTGCCTCTATGGATTTCCCTATTGTGGGCATTTCAAATAAAGTTGTGGTCTCTTGTGATTGGCTTTTCACTTAATGTTTCAAGGTTCGTCCATATTGTAGCATAGATCAGCACCCTGGTCCTTTTTTTGAGACAGAGTCTCGCTCTGTCGCTCAGGCTGGAGTGCAATGGTGAAATATCTGCTCACTGCAACCTCTGCCTCCCGAATTCAAGCGATACTGTGCCTCAGCCTCTGGAGGAGCTGGGATTACAGGCGTGGACCACCACGCCCAGCTAATTTTTGTATTTTTAGTAGAGATGGGGTTTCGTCATGTTGGCCAGGCTGGTCTTAAACTCCTGGCCTCAAGTGATCTGCCTGCCTCAGTCTCCCAAAGTGCTGGGATTACAGGGCGGCATGAGCCACCACACCCAGTATCTATCTATCTATCTATCTATCTATCTATCTATCTATCTATCTATCTATCTATTTTTGAGACAGAGTCTCGCTCTGTCCCCCAGGCTGAAGTGCAGTGGTACAATCTCGTCTCACTGCAACCTCCATCTCCTGGGTTCAAGTGATTCTCCTGCCTCAGTCTCCCGAGTAGCTGGATTACAGGCACCCGCCACCACCCCCGGCTAATTTTTGTATTTTGAGTAGAGATGGGGTTTCACCATGTTGCCCAGGCTGCTCTCCAACTCCTGGCCTCAAGCAATCCTCCTGCCTCGACTTCCCAAAGTGCTGTGATTACAGGCGTGAGTCACCGTGCCCAGTTTTTTTTTGTTTTTGTTTTTGTTTTTGTTTTTTTGAGACAGAGTCTTGCTCTGTCACCCAGGTTGGAGTGCGGTGGAGTGATCTCGGCTCACTGCAACCTCTGCCTCCCGGGTTCAAGCGATTCTTCTGCCTCAGCCTCCCAAGTAGCTGGGACTACAGGCATGCATCACCACGCCCAGCTAATTTTTGTATTTTTAGTAGAGACAGGGTTTCACTATATTGGCCGGGCTGGTGTCGAACTCCTTACCCGAGGTGATCCAAATGCCTTGGCCTCCCAAAGTGCTGGGATTACAGGTGTGAACCACTGCACCCAGCCTATTTTTTTAAAAAAAGAGTGTGGATAAGTCACTCGCACTGTGCCTGGTACCTCCCACCTCTCTGGTTGGTGCTTATGCATCCCTGAGGTGCCTGTGCAAAGGCAGGCGGACGCCCACGCCCATAGAGGGGCAGGAGCCCTGCAACATTCCCTGCCCCCAAGCAGCAGGAGGCTCATTTATCCACTTATCAGGGAAGCTTCCTGTGCCTCAGTTTTCCCAAGGTGGGGAAGAGTGAAGTCAAGGCCAGGCCTCTGCAGTTTAGACCCCCTGAGGGATCTCCCTGTCCTCCTTGGTTCTCCAGGCCCCACTCTGCCACTGCCCCATCTCCCCACCTAGAGCTTCCTGCAGAGCCGGGCAGAGCCGGGTACCTTCTCTGCTGGTTGCCTGGGCACCTGTGCCCCTTCCCTAGATCTGCAGCAGGGAACTGCTGCCGGTGGCCTAAGGGCTTGGACACTGGCCATGACCATGAACACCACCCCCTACCCTGCGTGGGTGCCATAGCCCAGCCCGAGGCTGAAGGGCCAGCTGTACGGCGGGGCCATGGAAGGGAGGACCAGGCAGCCTCCTGTGACTCCTGCCAGGGAAACCCTCTGTGCTCACTGCTGCTCAGCCTTTCCCAGCCCTGCCCCTCTCGTCCTGCTTCTCACATTTCAGCTTCTGAGTTACTGGCACCACTGTCTGTTGCTGCTGCTGCTGCTGCTGCTGCTGCTGAAGCCGGCACCAGCCAGACGTTAACCCCTGATGTGCTGGTGGCCGCGGCTGCACAGCAGGAAAGGGGCACCAGGGGCTCAAGCTCTGGTGGGCTTGAGGGAGGAGAGAGCAATCCCAGAGCCGGTCCCCTTGCTCCACTCTGCAATGCTTATTGGGCTTGCTTCTTCCCTGTCTGTACAGACTAGAAGCCAAAACCCTTTCTGACCCCTACGAGTTGCTCCTTCCTCTGACCATCTGGCTCTGACCATCAGCCCACAGGATGGGGCTACATGTCACCTGGTAGCGACCTCATCGTTTCATGCATGGCCATGTTTTCTCCCTCCGTATGTCTTGTCATGCCCAGTGGGACTCTCCTCTTGCACCTGGCCTTACCTGGTCAGGGCTGGGCTACTAGGACCAGGTAAGCTCTTGAGTTTTGAGGCCAATAGGTTCTCCAGGGCAGCTGCTGGAGAATCTGGAGGAGCCTGAAAGAAGTGCAGGCCTTGGCAGTGGCTGGCTATGATAGGCTTGGCCAAGCCCCTTGGGCATGATCATAGGACTCAGGGCGCCGTGGTGAGGATGAGTGCAGGTGGGGCGTGGTGGCTCACACCTGTAATCTCAGCGCTTGGGGAGGCCGAGGCAGCCAGATCACCTGAGGTCAGGACTTCAAGACCAGCCTGGCCAACATGGTTAAACCCCGTCTCTACAAAAATACAAAAATTAGCAGGGCGTGGTGGTGGGTGCCTATAAACCCAGCTACTTGGGAGGCTGAGGTGGGAGAATTGCTTGAGCCTGGAAGGTGGAAGTTGCAGTGAGCCAAGATTGCACCATTGCACTCCAACCTGGGTGACAGAGCGAGACTCCATCAGAAAGAAACAGATGGAGGGAGGGAGGGAGGGAGGGAGGGAGGGAGGAAGGAAAGAAGGAAGGAGGGAAGGAAGGAAGGAACTAGGAGTGCAAGGAAAGCTCCCACAGCAGCACTGGCCTGCACTGGCGATGATCCATGGCTCCTACATCCCGGACCCACACTGGGGCTCAGAGCCTGCCCCTCCCCAGGGAGAGCTGGCCCCTGTTTCCCGGCTGCCTCTCCCACCTGGAAACTCACCCAGCTTTGGTTTTCACGAGAGCAGGCCTCCAACCCTCCTCTGGCCTGGTCAGCCCCAGCCTTCCCTTTTCGTCTCAAGTGGAACTTGACATTCCACCTTCTGTCCCCAACTTCTGTCCACTCCATGTGAAGAGAGCCAGTTACCCAGAGGGACACTGGAGATGTCACCTCCCAGGTGTCCTCGTCCTACATCCCTCTGCTTCCTGCCTTTCTCCTGATCCCCAAATGCAACTTCCTGGTTTCTTTCTTTTTTCTTTTTTTTTTTTTGAGATGGAGTCTCGCTTTGTCACAGAGGCTGGAGTGCAGTGGTGCAATCCCGGCTCACTGCAACCTCCGCCTCCCGGGGTTCAAGGGATTCTCCTGCCTCAGCTTCCTGAGTAATTGGGACTACAGGAGTGTGCCACCACGCCTGGCTAATTTTTGTATTTCTAGTAGAGACGGGGTTTCACCATGTTGGCCAGGTTGGTCTCATACTCCTGACTTCAGGTGATCCTCCCGCTTCTGCCTCCCAAATTGCTGGGATTACAGGTGCGACCAAGCCAATTTTTTTTTTTTTTTTTAAGTAGAGAAAGGATGAGGCCGAGACAGGCGGATCACGAGGTCAGGAGATCGAGACCATCCTGGCTAACACAGTGAGACAGGGTTTCACCATGTTGGCCAGGCTGGTCTCAAAGTCCTGCACTCAAGTGATCTGCCCACCTCAGCCTCCCAAAGTGCTGAGATTACAAGTGTGATCCACCACTCCCGGCTGTTTGTTTTTTTCAAGAGTCTCACTTGGTTGCCCTGGCTGGAGTGCAGTGACATGATCATGGTTCACTGCAGCCTCAACCTCTTGGCCTCAAATGATCCTACCTCCTCAGCCTCCCAAGTAGCTGGGCCAGGTGAACCACCAACACATCCAGTTAAGTTTTAAACTTTGGAGAGATGGAGTCTTGCTATGTTGTCCAGGCTGGTCTCAAACTCCCAGGCTCAAGTGATCCTCCTACCTCAGTCTCCCTAAGTGCTGGGGTTACAAGTGTGAGCCACAGCCCCTAGCTCCCCTTGATTTCTTGTGGGCCTCCTTTGACCCTCCACTCTCTCTGGCCACACTGCCTTGGTTCCTTGGCTGGCTCACCTACCCTTCTTTCCTTCCTTCCTTCCTTCCTTCCTTCCTTCCTTCCTTCCTTCCTTCCTTCCTTCCTTCCTTCCTTCCTCCCTTCTTTCCTTCCTTTCTCTCTCCCTCTCTTTCTTTCATATTTCTTTTTTTTTTTTTTTTGATGTAGTCTCGCTCTGTTGGCCAGGCTGCAGTGCAGTGGCATGATCTCGACTCACTGCAATCTCTGCCTCCTGGGTTCAAACGACTCTTCTTCCTCAGCCTTCTGAGTAGCTAGGATTACAGTGGTATGCCACCATGCCCAGCTAATTTTTGTATTTTTAGTAGGTTTCAGGGTTTCACTATGTTGGCCAGGCTGATCTCGAACTCCTGACCTCAGGTGATCCACCTGCCTTGGCCTCCCAAATGCTGGGATTACAGGTGTGAGCCACCATGCCTGGCCTGATTTACTCTCATTTTCTGTTAACCAGAGGCCTCATGGTGAGAAGGCCACAGGCAGGGTGTCAGGGGTCTTAGGTCTGGTCTCATGGTTATAGCTAATTCTTAGAGGGTCTTCAGAAGTGTCCATCCTCTATGTCAACAGGCCCCAGGTTCTTCCTCTGCTTGATGAAATTATTATAACTGCCCCATGGCCTCACAATCAATGAATGAAGCAGTTTGATGGCCATCTCTGTGTGGAGCAGAAACAGTCCAGGCAGCATGGCTGTGAATTGAGTGTTTCTAAAGGGAGTACACTCTGTTGAAGGCCTGGGCACCGGGTTCCCCCTTGCTGACACTGAGAAGCAGAGAGGCACTTCCCTAGGGGAAAAGTCCCTAAAGGGAGCTGGAATCCCCCATGGAGTGTGGGAGGAGGAAGAGAAATTGAGGGCTGAAAAGGACAGGGCAGGTGAGCTGATGGAGGGCAGACAGAGAGGCAGAGGGAGAGGGCTGGCAGGAGCCCATAGCTGGGGCTAGAAAGAGAGGGTGCAGGGGACTCCAGCCACTTCAAATAGGGTTGCAGCCAGCCCCGTTTTTGTGTGTTTGTTTGTGTGTTTGTTTGTTTGTTTTTGAGACAAGGTCTCCCTCTGTCACCAAGGCTGGAGTGCAGTGGTGCAATCATGACTCACTCCAACCTCAACATCCTGGGATCAAGTGATCCTCTCACCTCAGTGTCCTAAGTAGCTGGGACCACAGCATGCGCCACCAGGCCCAGCTAAATTTTTTTTTTTTTTTTGAGACAGAGTTTCGCTCTTTTTGCCCAGGCTGGAGTGCAATGGCGTGATCTCGGCTCACCACAACCTCCGCCTCCCTGGTTCAAGCAATTCTCCTGCCTCACCCTCCCGAGTAGCTGGGATTACAGGCATGTGCCACCACCCCGGCTAATTTTGTATTTTTAGTAGAGACAGGGTTTCTCCATGTTGGTCAGGCTGGTCTTGAACTCCCGACCTCAGGTGATCCACCTGCCTCGGCCTCCCAAAGTGCTGGGATTACAAGCGTGAGCCACCGCGCCCGGCTTTTTTTTTTTTTTTTTTTTTTTTTTTTTGAGACAGTTTTACTCTTGTTGCCTAAGTTGGAGTGCAATAGTGCGATCTCAGCTGACTGCAACCTCCACCTCCTGGGTTCAAGCAATTCTCCTGCCTCAGCCTCTGAGTAGCTAGGACTATAGGCGCGCGCCACCAAGCCCAGCTAATTTTTTGTAGTAAAAACGGGGTTTTACCGTGTTAGCCAGGCTGGTCTGGAACTCCTGACCTCAGGTGATCCGCCCGCTTTGCCCTCCCAAAGTGCTGAGATTACAGGTGTGAACCACCAAGCAGGCCTTGTTGTGTGTGTGTGTGTGTGTGTGTGTGTTTTAGATGAAGTTTCTCTCTGTTCCCCAGGCTGGAGTGCAGTGGCATGATCTCAGCTCACTGCAGGCTCTGCCTCCTAGGCTCAAGCAATTCTCGTGCCTCAGCCTCCTGAGGAGCTGGAAATACAGGTGCACACCACCATGCCCAACAAATTTTTGTATTTTTAGTAGAGATGGAGTTTTTCCATGTTGGCCAGGCTGGTCTCAAACTCGTGACCTCAAGTGATCTGCCTACCTCGGCCTCCCAAAGTGCTGGGATTACAGGAGTGAGCCACTGTGCCCAGCCAATTAAAAAAAAAATTTTTTTTTTTTTTTTGAGACAGAATTTCACTCTTGTTGCCCAGGCTGGAGTGCAATGGCATGATCTCAACTCCCTGCAACCTCTGCCTCCTGGTTTCAAGCGATTCTCCTGCCTTTGTCTCCCAAATAACTGGAATTACAGGCATGCGCCACCACGCCCAGCTAATTTTGTATTTTTAGTAGAGACAGTGTTTCACCATGTTGGTCAGGCTGGTGTCAAACTCCGGACCTCAGGTGATCCACCCTCCCAAAGTGTTGGGATTACAGGCATGAGCCACCACACCCGGCCTTAAACATTTTTGTAGAGATGGGGGCTTGCTATGTTGCCCAGGCTGGTCTTGAACTCGTAGGCTTAAGTGATCCTCCTACCTCAGCCTTATGAGTAGCTGGGACTACAAGTGCACACCATCACGCCTATATATATATATATATATATATATATGTATATATATATTTTGTTTGTTTGTTTTTTGGTGACATGGAGTCTCAGTCTGTTGTCCAGGCTATGCTGTAGTGGCACGATCTTGGCTTACTGCAACCTCTGCCTCCCGGGTTCAAGCAATCCTCCTACCTCAGCCTCCTACTTCAGTCCCAGTAGCTGAGACTACAGGCGCCCGCCACCACACCTGGCTAAGTTTTTTGTTTGTATTTTTAGTAGAGACAGGGTTTCACCATATCGGCCAGGCCGGTCTCGAGCTCCTAACCTCGTGATCTGCCTGCTTTGGCCTCCCAAAGTGTTAGGATTACAGGCGTGAGCCACTGCACCCAGCCCACACCTGGCTAATTTTCTTTTTAGTTTCTTTAATTTTTAATTAATTATTTAGACATGAAGTCTCCCTGTCGCCCAGGCTGGAGTACAGTGGCAGGATCTCAGCTCACTGCAACCTCCACCTCCGGGGTTCAAGTGATTCTCCTGCCTCGGCCTCCTGAGTAGCTGGGATTACAGGTGCCCGCCACCACTCCCAGCAAATTTTTGTATTTTTAGTAGAAGTGGGGTTTCACCATGTTGAGCAGGCTGGCCTTGAACTTCCGACCTCAAATGATCCACCTGCCTCGGCGTCCCAAAGTGCTGGGATTACAGGCATGAGCCACGGCACCCAGCTAATTTTTTTCAAAGATGAAATCTTGCCATGTTGCCCAGGCTGGTTTGGAACTCCTGAGCTCAAATGATGCTCCCGTCTCGCCTCCCAGAGGGCTGGGATTACAGGGGTGAGCCACCAGGAACCAGCTGCATTTTCAGGGCTTACTCATGGCCAAGATGAATCAGATCCGGCTGAGGACGAGGCAGGCATCACAGGTCTCCCTAGACAAGCCAGGCACCCTAGGGATCTGCAGGGCCTCTGGGGTGTGGGGGGCCCAGTCAGCCCCTTCACCCCAACACCGGCCCGGGGCTCCCCCACCGTGTTTCCACTCGGCATCCACAAAGCAGCGCGTGTGCCGAACGCCCCCTACTGGTTGGGGAAGCGCCAACCCTATGAGCCCAGAGATCTCCCCCTGACTTGGGGAGAGGAGGGCCAGAGGACCAGAATGGGCCGTGCTCCAGACCCCAACAGGGGCATCTGACCCCCGTTCCGCCTTCCTGGGAGCATCCAGGATCCTTTCCCAGGCAGGGACTTTTTGGTTCTCATCCCGGCTCCAACGACTGGTATCCCTGCCCCTGCCACCACCCCAAGCAGGCTATAGTTCCCCATAGGCACGGGAGCATACCAGGGCTAGAAAGGTCAGTGGGTGCATCCCCCTGCTCCTAGCAAATTTCTGTAGAGGAAAAAGCCTCGTTAAGACTGAGGACATAGATTCCTGCCTGGGTTCCATCTCCCATTCTCTGTATGTTCTCAGGAAATTCTCCTCCCTTACTCTATCCTCCCTTCACACCCCCCATCTAGGGCAGCAGAATTTTCCTGTGACCCGCAATACCCTTCACCCTGCTGTAACCCCCTCTCAATGAGTGTGGGCAAAACCTACAAATATATCACTTCTGTGGTTAAGATGTATGACACGGTGAGGTTGATCTTGAGATAGATTATCAATGATTCTGACCTAATCACACGCACCCTTAAAAAGCAGAGTTGGCCGGGCGCGGTGGCTCACACCTGTAATCCCAGCACCTTGGGAAGCCGAGGCTGGAAGTTCGCTTGAGCCCATGAGTTTGAGACCAGCCTGGACCACATAGGAAGACCCTATCTCTACAAAAATTAAGAAAGTTAGGCCGGGTTCAGTGGCTCACGCCGGTAATCCCAGCACTTTGGGAAGCCGAGGCGGGCGGATCATGAGGTCAGGAGATCAAGATCATCCTGGCTAACTCAGTGAAACCCTGCCTCTACTAAAAAAATACAAAAAATTAGCCGGGCGTGGTGGCAGGCGCCTGTAGTCCCAGCTACTCGGGAGGCTGAGGCAGGAGAATGGCGTGATCCCTGGAGGCGGAGCTTGCAGTGAGCCGAGATCGTGCCACTGCACTCCAGCCTGGGTGACAGAGCAAGACTCCGTCTCAAAAAAAAAAAAAAAGGAAAAAGAAAGTTAACACATGTAGGCCGGGCATGGTGGCTCACACCTGTAATCCCAGCACTTTGGGAGGCCGAGGCAGGTGGATCACCTGAGGTTGGGAGTTCGAGACCAGCCTGACTAATATGGAGAAACCCCTTCTCTACTAAAAATACAAAATTAACCGGCTGTAGGCTGGGTGCTGTGGCTCACACCTGTAATCCCAACACTTTGGGAGGCTGAGGTGCGCAGATCACCTGAGGTCAGGAGTTCAAGACCAGCCTGGCCAACATAGTAAAACCTGTCTCTACTAAAAAGTACAAAAAACTAACCGGCCTTGGTGGTGGGTGCCTATAATCCCAGCTACTTGGGAGGCTGAGGCAGGAGAATCACTTGAATCAGGGAGGCGGAGATTGCAGTGAGCCGAGATTGCGCCACTGCACTCCCGCCTGGGTGACAAGAGCGAAGCTTTGTCTCAAAAAATGAATAAATAAAAAGGCTGAGTAATATTAGGCCAGGCGCTGTGGCTCACACCTGTAATCCCAGCACTTTAGGAGGCTGAGGCAGATGGATCATAAGGTCAGGATATCGAGACCAGCCTGGCTAACCCAGTGAAATGCTGTCTCTACTAAAAATACAAAAAGTTAGCTGGGCATGGTGGCAGGCACCTGTGATCCCAGCTACTAGGGAGGCTGAAGCAGGAGAATCACTTGGACCCAGGCGGAGGTTGCAGTGAACCGAGAACACACCATTGCACTCCAGCCTCTACCTACCAAAGTGTTGGGACTACAAGCGTGAACCACTACACCCGGCCTGAGCCCAGGAAGTTGACACTGCAGTGAGCCATGATTGCACCACTGCGATCAAACCCCACCCCCTGGAAAAAAAAAAAAAAACGAAAAACCTAAGTGTAAAAATGAGAACAACCTATCCTCACCTCTGCAGCAGCCACCTTTGCCGACAGCGCTTCCTCCTGCCTGCAGTTCTTACGATTTCCCATCTCCAACCAGCAGCTCCCAACCGGCCTGGGCAGGGGTGGGGGGCAGGCTTTGTCCTGAGAAGTGCTGTGCATGGTCAGAGCAGCTGAGACTCCCGAGCCAGTAAGGAAAGAGCCAAGGGAAGGAGCCCTGAACCCGCTGCTATAAGGAATCCCCCATGCTTTCTGGGGCTTCCTGGACTTCTGGCCATCTTTAGGGTGGGTCTATAAAGTTGCTTCTTTTTTTTTTTTTTAAAGATGGAGTCTCGCTTTGTCACCCAGGCTGGAATGCAATGGCACGATCTTGGCTTGCTGCAACTTCTGCCTTCTGGGTTCAAACGATTCTCCTGCCTCAGCCTCCCAAGTAGCTGGGACTACAGGCGCGTGTCACCATACCTGGCTAATTTTTGTATTTTTATTAGAAACAGGGTTTCACCATATTGGCCAGGCTGGTCTCGAACTCCTGACCTCAGGTGATCCACCCACCTCAGCCTCCCAAAGTGCTGGGATTAAAGGCATGAGCCACTGTGCCCAGCCAAAGTGGCTTTGTTTTTTTTGTTTTTAAGAGTCGTAGTCTCTGGCTGGGTGCAGTGGCTCAGGCCTGTAATTCCAGCACTTTGGGAGGCCGAGGCAGGAGGATTGCTTGAGCTCAGGAGTTCTAGACCAGCCTGGGCAACAAAGTCAGACTCCCATCTCTACAAAAATTAGCTGGGTTCAGTGGCACATGCCTGTAGTCCTAGCCAATAGGGAGGCTGAAGTAGGAGAACTGCTTGAGCTCAAGTGGTTGAGGCTGCAGTGAGCTGTGTTCACACCACTGCACTCTAGCTTGGGTATAAGAGCGAGTCCATATTAAAAAAAAAAAAAAAAAAGAGTGGGAGACTTGCTCTACTGGCCAGGCTCCAGGAGTGGCATGATTATGGCTCACCACAACCTCGAATCCCTGGCCTTAAGCAGTCCTCCCGCCTTGACCTCCCAAAGTGTTAGGATTATAGGCCTGAGCCACCAACTCTGGCTGAAGCTGCATTTTTTTTTTTTGAGACTGAGTCTTGCTCTCTAGCCCAGGCTGGAGTGCAGCAGCCTTGGCTCACTGCAACCTCCACATCCCAGGTTCAAGTGATTCTCCTGCCTCAGCCTCCTGAATAGCTGGGATTACAGGCGCCCACCACCATGCTGGGCTAATTTTTGTATTTTTAGTAGAGATGGGGTTTCTCCACGTTGGTCAGGCTGGTCTTGAACTCCTGACCTCAGGTGATCTACCTGCCTCGGCTTCCCAAAGTGTTGGCATTACAGGCGTGAGCCACTGTGCCTGGCCTAATGATGATTTTTAATAATGGCTTTATTGAGAGATAATTCACATACTATACAATTCAGCCATTAAAGTGTACATTTAAGTGGTTTTTTAATGTATTCCCAGAGTTGTGCAACCATCACCACAATCAATTTTAGAACATTTTCAGTACCCCAGAGAGAAATCCCACACCTGTTAGCAGTCACTCCCCATTCCCCATCCCCCAGCCCCAGCCAACCACTAGGTTTACTTTCTGTCTTTAAAGATTTCCCTGTTCTGGACACTTCGTAAAATGGAATTTCGCAATATGTGTGGCCTTTTGTGTCTGGTTTCTTTCACTTAGCAGAAAGCTTTCAAGGTCCATCCATGCTGTAGCATGTATCAGTGCTTCATTCCTTTTTACGGTTGAATAGTATTCCATTGTGCACATAGTCTTCTTTTTTTTTTTTTTTTTTTTTTTTTTTTGAGGCGGAGTCTCGCTCTGTTGTCAGGCTGGAGTGCAGTGGCGCGATCTCAGCTCACTGCAACCTCCACCTCCCAGGTTCAAGTGATTCTCCTGCCTCAACCTTCCAAGTAACTGGGACTACAGGCACGTGCCACCACACCCAGCTAATTATTTTTGTATTTGTAGTAGAGATAGGGTTTTACCATGTTGGCCAGGTTGGTCTCCATCTCTTGACCTCACGATCCGCCAGCCTTGGCCTCCCAACATGCTGAGATTACAGGCATGAGCCACCACGCCCAGCCACAGACCACATTTTATGTATCTATTCAATAATGCCTTTTTTTTTTTTTTTTTTTGAGACAGAGTCTCGCTCTGTCACCCAGGCTGGGGTGCAGTGGCGTGATCTCAGCTCACTGCAAGCTCCGCCTCCGGGGTCCACGCCATTCTCTGGCCTCCGCCTCCTGAGTAGCTGGGACTACGGGCACCTGCCACCACACCCAGCTAATTTTTTGTATTTTTTAGTAGAGACAGGGTTTCACCGTGTTAGCCAGGATGGTCTGACCTTGTGATCCACCTGCCTCGGCCTCCCGAAGTGCTGGGATTATAGGCGTGAGCCCCCGCGCCTGGGTTGCATTTATTTGTTTTTTCTTTTTTTGAGATGGAGTCTCACTCTGTCACCCAGGCTGGAGTGCAGCGGCGCGATCTCGGCTCACTGAAACCTCCGCCTCCCAGGTTCAATCAATTCTCCTGCCTCAGCCTCTCGAGTAACTGGGATTACAGGTGTGTGCCACCATGCCCAACTAACTTTTGTATTTTTAGTAGAGATGAGGTTTCACCAGTTGGCCAGGCTGGTCTCGAACTGCTGACCTCAGGTGATCTACCTGCCTCAGCCTCCCAAAGTGCTGGGATTACAGGCGTGAGCCACTGCACCTGGCCTGTGTTTATTTATTTATTTATTTATTTTTAATTTTATCTTGTTTTGAAGTATTTCACTCTGTTGCCCAGGCTGGCTTTGCACTCCTGGACTCAGGGGATTTTTCTGCCTCAGCCTCTGGAGTAGCTGAAGTTACAGATGTGTGCCACCATACTCTGCTGATTACTTTCTTTACAGAGACCCACTGTTTATTTGTATTTATTTATTTATTTATTTATTTATTTATTTGGAACATGGTCTTGCTCTGTTGCTCAGGTTGATGTGCAGTGACATGATCACGACTCACCGCAGCCTTAACTCCCGGGCTCAAACAATCCTCCCGCCTCAGCCTCCTGAGTAGCTGGGACTTCAGATATAAACCACTGTGAGCAGCCAAGAGACCCACCTTTTACAGGGTAAGCGGTTTGTTTGCCAATTTTCACTGCCCCACCACGTGAGGGTGTTTGGAGTGGGGAGCAGCTTCACCCCGTGTGAACAGCAGAGCCCAGCGCACGCTTGCTGCCTCCCACCTGCTGCCAGGTAGAGCTGGGAAGGGGAAAGGCTGAGCCCCACCTCCGACCTTCCCTGCCTATCAGGAGATCTCGTCGTTCTCCAAGGTCAGCTCAGATGCCTCTGGCCACTGCCATCCATGGCAACTTGGTGCCAGGGATGACGGCAACCAACACTCATTGATGCCGTGACATGCCAGGCTTTCACCGGCTTTCCACAACAGCCCTGCCAGGGGATGCTATGTGGCTTCCATTTTGCAGACGAGAGAGCAGAGTCAGGTTAGTAGGGTTGGGTTACAGGCAGGACCTGGGTTCTGTGCCACACTTCGTGGCTGCTGGTGCTTTCTGGAAGTCTGTTGTCTGAAGAGCAGGGAGTGTGTGTAGACAGAGACGGGCCTGACGGCTGTGCCGTGGGCATGTCCTAGACACAAAGCAAAAAAAATATCAAGAAGGTCAGATGCAGTGAAGACAGAAAACAGAGACCTGGATGTAGCATCCTGGAGGTCCTCATGACTTTGAAAAGAGAAGGGTTTGTGTGTTTTATTTATTTATTTGTTTGTTTATTTTTGAGACAGAGTCTCACTGTCACCCAGGCTGGAGTGCAGTGGTGCAATCTTGGCTCACTGCAACCTCTGTTGCCCAGGTTCAAGCGATTCTCCTGCCTCAGCCTCCTGAGTAGCTGGGATTACAGGTGCCTGCCATTGTGCCTGGCTAATTTTTGTAGTTTTAGCAGAGATGGGGTTTTACCATCTTGGCCAGGCTGGTTTTGAACTCCTGACCTCATGATCCGCTTGCTTTGGCCTCCCAAAGTGCTGGGATTACAGGCATGAGCCACCACGCCCGGCTATGTGTGTTTTATTTTTGAGACAAGGTCTTACTCTGCCGTCTAGGCTGGAGTGCAGTGGTGTACTCTTGGCTCACTGCAGCCTCAACCTCTTAGACTCAAGTGATCCTCCCACCTCAGCCTCCAGAGTAGTAGCTGGGACCACAGATGTGCATCACCACACCTGGCTAATCTTTTAATTATTTGTAAAGACGACGTGTTGCTATGTTGCCCAGGCTGGTCTGGAACTCCTGGGCTCAAGCCATCCTCCTGCCTCTTGCCTTGGCCTCCCAAAGTGCTAGGATTACAGAAGTGAGTCACTGCCCCCGTGCAGTCATGGGAGTGTGATGGAGTGAGCAGGAGGGAAGGAGAGAGAGTGAATGTGAGCATCCATTTCAAGGAGTTTTGCTGTTAGAGACCAGAGCTGGGCCGGGAGTGATGGCACATGCCTGTAGTCCCAGCTACAAAGGAGGCTGAGGCAGGAGAATGGCTTGAACCTGGGAGGTGGAGGTTGCAGTGAGTGGAGATCATGCCATTGCACTCCAGCCTGGGTGATGGACAGAGACTCTGTCTCAAAACCAAAAAAGAGCAGAGCTAAGGGGATCTAGTGTCAGTTGGCTGATTTGAAAGGAGAATAGTAACAGCTTGTTCTCAGTAATGGGTATGATCCAAAAGAGGGCGTGCACTGAAGACAAAGGAGAGGGGACAGTTTCTGGAGTGACGTCTCTGAGTCGTGCAAGTAGAAGGGTCTTCTGTGCATGAACAGCATGGACGCTCATCCAGAGACACTGGCCGACGGCAGGTCCCTGGCACAGAGAGGGAGGCAGCGGTGGGCATGGCAGCCTGTGGCAGGTCTCTTCTAATCGCTTCCATTTCCCTCAGAGAAATGGGAAATGAGACTACAAGCAAGGAGGAGGTGCGAGAGGGCTTGAGGGGAGAGGAGAAGGAAGGGTATGAAGAAAGGGTATCAGGGCAACAGGATGCGGTCACAGCAGCCCCCAGACCCACTTGAGGGTATGGATGAGGCACTTAAAAATAAGAGCAGTAGCGGGCCAGGCACAGTGGCTCACGTCTGTAATCCCAGCACTTTGGGAGGCCGAGGCGGGCCGATCACCTGAGGTCAGGAGTTGGAGGCCAGGCTGACCAACATGAAGAAAACCCCGTCTCTACTAAAAATACAAAATTAGCTGGGCGTGGTGGCGGACACCTGCAATCCCAGCTACTCGGGAGGCTGAGGCAGAAGACTCGAACCCGGGAGGCAGAGGTTGCGGTGAGCCGAGATTGTGCCATTGTATTCCAGCCTGGGCAACAAAAGCAAAGCTCTGTCTCAAAAAAAGGACCTGGTGCAGTGGCTCACGCCTATAATCCCAGTGCTTTGGGAGGCTGAGGCATGAGGATCACTTGAGCCCAGGAGGCTGCAATAAGCCGTGCACCAATGCTTTCCAGCCTGAGTGACAGAATGAGAACCTGTCTCAAAAAAAAAAAAAAAAAAAAATCCAAAAACCCACCACCTAGCAGGTGACTTTGACTTTGACAATATCCCTAATACAACTGTTACTGACTGGAGGGAAAAAAAAAAAAACAATCAGCAAGGTTGTGGGATTTCCTCTTCCTAGCCATATTTGGCTGTTTCTTTCAGGTAGGGAAAGGGGAAGAGCAGGCAGTGTGAGATGAACTGGGTCACAGCTGCAGGAGTTAGCAGGATCAATGGGGTCAGCCAACTATGGCCCACTGGTCACATCCAGCCCACTGCATTTTTTTTGTTTGTTTGTTTGAGAGGGAGTTTCGCTGTTGTCACCCAGGCTGGAGTGCAATGGCGTGATCTCGGCTCACCACAACTTCTGCCTCCCAGGTTCAAGCCATTCTCCTGCCTCAGCCTCCTGAGTAGCTGGGATTACAGGCGCCCACCACCACGCCCAACTAATTTTTGTATTTTTTTTTTTTTTTTGAGACGGAGTCTTGCTCTGTAGCCCAGGCTGGAGTGCAGTGGCCGGATCTCAGCTCACTGCAAGCTCTGCCTCCCGGGTTCACGCCATTCTCCGGCCTCAGCCTCCCGAGTAGCTGGGACTACAGATGCCCGCCACCTCGCCCGGCTAGTTTTTTGTATTTCTTAGTAGAGACGGGGTTTCACCGTGTTATCCAGGATGGTCTCGATCTCCTGACCTCGTGATCCACCCATCTCGGCCTCCCAAAGTGCTGGGATTACAGGCTTGAGCCACCGCGCCCGGCCAATTTTTGTATTTTGAGTAAAGACAGGGTTTCACCATGTTGGCCAGGCTGGTCTCGAACTCCTGACCTCAGGTGATCTGACTTCCTCAAGCCTCCCAAAGTGCTGGGATGACAGGCATGAGCCACTGTGCCTGGCCCAGCCCACTGCTTTTATATCAAACCTTTTTCTATTGTGGTAAAATATATATAACAAAAACTTACTGTTTAACCAATTATTTATTTATTTGTTTTTGCAGAGATGGGGTCTTACCATGTTGCCCAGGATGGTCTTGAACTCGTTTTTTTTTCTTTTTTTTTTTTAATAGTCTCGCTCTGTTGCCCAGGCTGGAGTGCAATGGTGCGATTTCAGCTCACTGCGACCTCTGCCTCCCAGATTCAAGCGATTCTCCCTCCTCAGCCTCCTGAGTAGCTGAGATTACAGGCACAGGCCACACCTGGTTAATTTTTGTAGTTTTGTAAACATGGGGTTTCACCATATTGGCCAGGCTGATCTTGAACTCCTGACCTCATGTGATCTGCCTGCCTCGGCCTCCCAAAGTGCTGGGATTACAGGCATGAGCCACCACTCCCAGCTGGTCTTGAACTCTTGGTGGGTGAACAAGTGAGCCAGCCAGCAAGGCTTCATCTGTATCTACAGCCATTCCCCATGGCTAGCTTTACCGCCTGAGCTCTGCCTCCTGCCAGATCAGCGGTGGCATTAGATTCTTATAGGAGTGCAAACCTTATTGTGAATGAACCATGGATGTGAGAGATCTAGGTTGAGTGCTTCTTACGAGAATCTAATGCCTGATGATCTGTCACTGTCTCCCATCACCCCCAGATGGGACTGTCTAGTTGAAGGAAAACAAGCTCAGGGCTCCCATTGAGTCTACATTATGGTGAGTTGCATAGTTATTTCATTATACATTACAATGTAATAATAGAAATAAAGTATGCAATAAATGTAATGCTATAGCAGGTGTCAGTGCTTCATTCCATCTTATGGCTGAATAATATTCCACTGTAGGGACAGACCACATTTAGTTTATCCATTCATCCGCTGATAGACACTAGGTTACTTCCATGTTTTGGCTGGTGTGAATAATGCTGCTATGGACGTGGGTGTACCATGATCTGTTTGAGTCCCAGTTTTCATTCTCTTGGATGTTTACCTAGGAATGGAATTCCTGGGGCCTATGATAACTACTGCCTATTGCGTGGCTCACAAACCAAGAATGGTGTGGTAGACAGAACAATGCCCCCCCCCCCCAATGATGTTCATGTCCCATCCCCAGAACCTGTCAATAGTTACCTTACGTGGCAAAAGGGACTCTGCAGATGTGATTACGTTAAGGATTTTGAGATGGGGAGATTATTCTGGATTATCTGGGTGGGCCCAAGAGAGGGAGATGAAAGGGTGAGAGAGATGGGATGGCAGAAACAGAGACTGAGAGGTGCACTTTGAAGATGGAGGAAGGGGCCACAAGCCAAGGAATGTGAGTGGCATCTACAAGTTGGAGAAGGGAAGGAAACAGATTCTCCCCTGGAACTTTAGGAGAAATGCAACCCTGCTTACACCCTGAATTTAGCCAAACATAACCCGTCCGGACTTCTGACCACCAGAGAATAAATTTGTGTTGTTTTTTAAAATTACACACACACACACACACACACACACACATACACATACAAATATTTATAGAAATGGAATCTCCCTATGTTGCTGCCCAGGCTGGTCTCCACCTCCTGGCCTCAAGTGATCCTCCTGCATCAGCCTCCCAAAGTGCTGAGATTACAGGCATGAGCCACGATTCCTGGTCAGATTTGTGTTGTTTTATGCCACTAAGCTTGTAGTAACTTGTTACAGAGGCCATAGAACTTTTACATTTTCAAATGGTTGGAAAGCAATCAAATGAATGATATTTTGTGGCACATGAAATTATACGACATTCCATTTGTGTCCATAAGCCAAGTGTTATTGGTACCCAGAGATGCCCATTGATTCATACACCATCTAGGACTGCTTTCCAGCCAGAAGGGCAGAATTGAGTGCTTGCAGGAGGCCATGTGGTCTGCAAAGCCTAAAATATTTACTATCTGGTCCTTTTGGGAAAAAAACCTTGCTGACTCCTAATATATTTATTCATTTTGTTCTTCTTGTTTGTTTGTTTTTTGAGACGGAGTCTTGCTCTGTTGCTAGACTGGAGTGCAATGCCACGATCTCGGCTCACTGCAAACTCCGCTTCCCACATTAAAGCGATTCTCCTGCCTCAGCTTCCTGGGTAGTTGGGAGTATAGGCACACACCACCACGCCCGGCTAATTTTTTGTATTTTAGTGGAGACGGGGTTTTACCATGTTGATCACGATGGTTTCAATCTCCTGACATCATGATCCACCTGCCTCGGCCTCCCAAAGTGCTGGGATTACAGGGGTGAGCCACCGCACCCGGCCTGTTTGTTTTTGAGATGCTTCGTCACCCAGGCTGGAGTGCAGTGGTGCAATCTCGGCTCACGGCAGCCTCTGCCTCCCAGGTTCAAGGGATTCTCATGCCTCACTCTCCGGAGTAGCTGGGATTACAGGCACCCACCACCATGCCTAGCTAATTTTTGTATTTCTCGTAGAGGTAGGGTCTTGCCATGTTGGCTGGGCTGGTCTGAAACTCCTGACTTCAAGTGATCCACCTGCCTTGGCCTCCCAAAGTGTTGAGATTACAGGTAAGAGCCACCACTAATGGCCTGATTTTTTTTTTTTTTTGAGGCGGAATGTGGCTCTCCCAGGCTGGAATGCAGTGGCGCAATCTTGGCTCACTACAATCTCCACCTCCCAGGTTCAAGCAATTCTCCTGCCTCAGCCTCCCAAGCAGCTGGGACTACAGGCATGTGCCACCATGCCTAGATATTTATTTTTTTGTCTTTTTAGTAGAGATTGGGTTTCACTATGTTGGTCAGGCTGGTCTTGAACTCCCGACCTCAAATGATCCACCCACCTCCGCCTTCCAAAGTGCTGGGATTGGCCGGGCGCGGTGGCTCAAGCCTGTAATCCCAGCACTTTGGGAGGCCGAGATGGGCGGATCACAAGGTCAGGAGATCAAGACCATCCTGGCTAACACGGTGAAACCCCGTCTCCACTAAAAAAATACAAAAAACTAGCCGGGCGATGTGGCGGGCGCCTGTAGTCCCAGCTACTCAAGAGGCTGAGGCAGGAGAATGGCGTAAACCCGGGAGGCGGAGCTTGCAGTGAGCTGAGATCTGGCCACTGCACTCCAGCCTGGGCGACAGAGCGAGACTCCGTCTCAAAAACAAACAAACAAACAAACAAAAAAAACAAAGTGCTGGGATTACAGGCATGAGCCGTGGCACCCGGCCTGATTGATTATTTTTATTTTTTGTTTTATTTATTTTTTTGAGACGGAGTCTTGCTCTGTTGCCCAGGCTGGAGTGCAGTGGCATGATCTCGGCTCACTGCAACCTCTGCCTCCTGAATTCAAGCGATTCTCCTGCCTCAGCCTCCTGAGTGGCTGGGACTACAGGCACGTGCCATCACGCCTGGCTAATTTTTTTGTATTTTTAGTAGAGACAGGGTTTCACCGTGTTAGCCAGGATGGTCTCAATCTCCTGACCTCGTGATCCACCTGCCTTGGCCTTCCAGAGTGCTGGGATTACAGGCGTGAGCCACTGTGCCCTGCTGATTATTTTTACTTAAAATTTTGTTTTGAGACAGAGTCTTGCTTGTTGCCCAGGCTGGAGTGCAGTGGTACAATCTGGGCTCACTGCAACCTCTGCCTCCTGGATTCAAGCAATTCTCCTGCCTCAGCCTCCAGAGTAGCTGGAATTATAGGCACCTGTCACCACGCCTGGCTAATTTTTGTATATTAGTAGAGATGGGGTTTTGTCACGTTGGCCAGGCTGGTCTTGAACTCCTGACCTCAGGTGATCCACTGGCCTCGGCCTTCCAAAGTGCTGGGATTACAGGTGTGAGCCACCGTGCTCGGCCCGGTCAAGGCAGTTCTGTAGGGGAGGAGCAGGAGGCAGACGTGCTTGCTCCAGCTGCAATTCATTCATTCATTCATTTTTTCAGGCACTGGAGATGTCATTCAGTGCATTTGGTTTGTGGCCCTATGGCATATATTGATTGTCTCCAAATGTCATCATTTCCTGAGCACAGCTCCTGTCGCTGCAGTGTGGTCGGGAGCTTCTTGAGGGCAGCGTTTCTGTTTGACTTCCATGTGGCCAACTAGGATATGTGAACACAGAAAGAAGTAGCCAGGGCTGATTGGACAGTCCCTCTCCAGGGCTGTGCAAATGATGCCCATGTTCCTCGGGGACACAGAGGGGGTCCTGGAAGGCTGATGGGCAGCCCTGATTCTGCTGCCTTCTGCCTGGGCTACAGTAAGACCTCATTCGATGGGGGAATCACAAGCAGCAGGGTAATACAAGGGGGGCACTTGCTTGGGGAACAAAAGTTAACAGGGGCACCAAACCTGTCAGTAATCAAGATTCACAAAATTTTAATGCAATACTTTAGAGAAATCAAAATTGGGCAGGCATAGTGGCTCACACCTATAATCCCAGCACTTTGGGGAGACCAAGGCAGGAGGATGGCTTGAGTCCAAGAGTTTAAGACCAGCCTGGGCAACATAGTGAGACCCTGTCTCTACAAAAAATTTAAAAAATTGCCGAACATGATGGTGGCATGCTTGTAGTCCCAGCAACTCGAGAGGCTGAGTTGGGAAGATCACAAGGGCCTAGGAGTTCAAGGCTGCAAAGAGCTATTATATCACCACTGTACTCCTGCCTGGGCAACAGAATGAGACCCTGTCTCAAGAAAAAAATTGAAATTAATGCCAAAAATTTACAATAAGCAAAATATCTGAATCACAAATTAAAAACACATTTATTGATTTATAATAAATCAATATTAGAAATCAATGTTGAACCAGCTTTTGATTTTGATTTTTTAAATTTTTGAGACAGTCTCACTTTGTCGCCCAGGCTGGAGCTCAGTGGTGCGATCTCCACTCAATGCAACCTCTGCTTCCCTGGTTCAAGTGATTCTCCTGCCTCAGCCTCCTGAGTAGCTGGGATTACAGGCACTCGTCACCATGCCCAGCTAATTTTTGTTTTCAGTAGAGACGGAGTTTCACCATGTTGGCCAGGCTGGTCTCGAACTTCTGACCTCAAGTGATCTGCCTGCCTCTGCCTCCCAAAGTGCTCGGATTACAGGTGTGAGCCACCGCACTTGGCTGTCTTTGAATTTAAAACATTTTATTATTATTATTATTACTTCATGAGACAGAGTCTCACTCTGTCGCCGAGGCTGGAGTGCAGTGGTGCAATCTCAGCTCACTGCAACCTCTGCCTCCCGGGTTCAAGAGATTCCCCTGCCTCAGCCTCCGAGTAGCTGCGACTACAGGTGCCCATCACCACGCCTGGCTATTTTTTTTTTTTGTATTTTTAGTAGAGGTGGGGTTTCATCGTGTTAGCCAGGATGGCCTCAATCTCCTGACCTTGTGATCTGCCCGCCTTGGACTCCCAGTTAAAATTTGTTTGTTTATTTATTTATTTATTTATTTATTTATTGAGATGGAGTCTGGCTCTGTCGCCCAGGCTGGAGTGCAGTGGCACGATCTCGGCTCACTGCAAGCTCCGCCTCCTAGGTTCATGCCATTCTCCTGCCTCAGCCTGTAGCTGGGACTACAGGCGCCCACCACCACACCCGGCTAATTTTTTGTATCGTTAGTAGAGACGGGGTTTCACAGTGTTAGCCAGGACTGTCTCGATCTCCTGACCTCGTGATCTGCCCGCCTCTGCATCCCAAAGTGCTAGGATTATAGGCATCAGACACCGTGCCTGGCCAGATTTATTATTAAGACAGGGTTTTGCACTGTTGCCCAGTCTGAAGTGCCATGGCGTGATCATAGCTCACTGTAGTCTTGAATTCCTGGGCTCAATCAACCCTCTTGCCTCAGCCTCCCAAGTAGCTGGGACTTTAGGAATGTACCACCATGCCAGGCTAATTTTTTTTTTATTATTTTTTGTGAAGACAACATCTAGTTATGTTGTCCAGGCTGGTCTCCAACTCCTGGCCTCAAGGGATCCTCCTGCCTTGGTCTTCCAAAGTGCTGAGATTACAAGTGTGAGACACTGTGCCTGGCCATTATTTGAATTTAAAGATAAGCATCGACAACAGTGTCTTGGAGAGCAATACTGAAGCCTGAGGGAAAGAGAAAAATCAGTAATACTGAGACAGTCATTAAAATGTGGAGAATGTGTTTACCATGGATTTTTGGCAGTAATTTATTTTATTTATTTTGTTTTATTGAGACAGGGTCTTGCTATGTCACCCAGGCTAGAGTGCAGTAGCATGATCACAGCTCACTGCAGCCTCAACCTCCCTGGGCTCAAGCGATCCTCCCACCTCTCCCTCCCGAATAGCTGGGACTACATCACCACAACAAGCTAATTCTTTTATATGTTTTGTAGAGACGGGGTCTCGCCATGTTGCCCAGGCTGGTCTTAAACTCCTGAGCTCAAGCAATCCACTCACTTAGGCCTCCCAAAGTGCTGGGATTACAGGCATGAGCCACTGTGCCCAGACAATTTTGATGTTTTAAAATGTTAAATTAAGACATAATTTGAGGCCAGGCGTGGTGGCTCATGCCTGCAATCCCAGCACTTTGGGAGACCAAGGCTGGTGGATCACTTGAGGTCAGGAGTTCGAGACCAGCCTGGGCAACATGCCGAGACCCCATCTCTACAAAAAATGCAAAAATTACCTGGGCATAGTGGTGCACTCCTGTAGTCCCAGCTACTTGGGAGGCTGAGGGACAAGAATCACTTGAACCTGGGAGACGGAGGTTGCCGTGAGTCGAGATTGCACCACTGCACTCCAGCCTGGGTAACAGACTGAGACTGTGTCTGAGAAACAACAATAACAACAAGGAAAACCCAACATAATTTTTCTTGGGTGTTGAGATCTTTGGCACTCTCTTACATTTTGCGACCTCAACTCTTGCCCCAGGAACCAGAGTCTGTGTCGGCCTAGAAATGACTTCCAAGACAAATTAAAAAGCAGGTCTCTGTCATCCCCTGGGCCGGACTCCAAATGCCACTGCTTTGGGGGGGCTTCCTTGATTTATTAGGAAAAGGAATGGGCACCTGCTACCCAGTTCAGTGTGGTCAGGCAGCTCCTGGGTCTGCCTGGGCCACCCACTTGTGCCTAGGGTTTACCTCTCATTCTTCCTGCCAAGGCTGTCTCCAGGGACATCAGCTTTGCAGGTCACTCTCTGCAGTTCATGTATGTGCCCAGCCCTGTACCATCCCCCGCGAAGAGAAAAAAGAGTAAAAGCACAGTCCCTCTTCTCTGGGAGACAAAATTGGACCAAGGAGGCCAGGTGCAGTAGCTCACGCCTGTAATCCCAGCACTTTGGGAGGCAGAGGCGGATGGATCACGAGGTCAGGAGTTCAAGACCAGCCTGGCCAACATAGCGAAACCCTGTCTCTACTAAAAATACAAAAAATTTAGCCAGGTGTGGTGGTGGGCGTCTGTAATCTCAGCTACTTGGGAGGCTGAGGCAGGAGAACAGGAGAATCACTTGAACCTGGGAGGCGGAGGTTCCAGTGAGCCGAGATCGCGCCACTGCACTCCAACCTGGGCGACAGTGCGAGACTCTGTCTCAAAAAAAAAAAAAAAAAAAAAAAAAATTGAACCAGGGAGACATCCAGAGAACAATGTGAAGGCCACATATAACCAAGTATGACAGAATGCTTTGCTCTGCAAAAGAACAAAAGCAAGTACAAAATAAGGCCCTGATCAGAGGTGAGGTGTGACAGGTGGGAGGATGAGTGTGATATAAAGAACGAGGGCTTTCTGCAGTCAGCACTCCTGAGTCCATCCTTATCTGCAACTGTGAGCCTCTGTCTTTCCATCTTCAAAATGAGAGGATAAAGAGACAGTAATGCATCAGAATAGCTTGCTCACTGCTGGGTGAGGTGGCTCATGCCTTCAATCCCAGCACTTTGGGGACTGGGGCAGGCAGATCGCCTGAGGTCAGGAGTTCAAGACCAGCCTGGCTAACATGGCAAAATCCCGTCTGTACTAAAAATACAAAAATTAGCCGGGCTTGGTGGTGTGTGCCTGTAGCCACAGCTACTCGGGAGGCTGAGGCAGAAGAATCGTTTGAACCCAGGAGGTGGAGGTTGCAGTGAGCTCAGATCGTGCCACTGCACTCCAGCCTGGGTAACAGAGGAAGACTCCATCTGAAAAAAAAAAAAATAGCTTGCTCACTAGGGGCAGTTAAAAATAGGCTTCCTGCCAGGGCCATCCATGGTTCATGCTTGTAATCCCAGCAATTTGGGAGGTAGAGGTAGGATTCCTTGAGTCCCAGGAGTTCAAGACCAGGCTGGGCAACATAGTGAGACTCCCATCTCTATTCATGAAAAACAGTAAAAAGTTTTTTGTTGTTGTTGTTGTTTTTTTTTGAGATGGAGTTTCGCTCTTGTTGCCCAGGCTGGTGTGCAATGGCACGATCTTGGCTCACTGCAGCCTCCACCTCCTGGTTCAAGCGATTCTCCTGCTTCAGCCTCCCAAGTAGCTGGGATTACAGGCATGCGCCACCACGCCCCCGGCTAATTTTGTATTTTTAGTAGAGACAGGGTTTCTCCGTGTTGGTCAGGCTGGTCTTGAACTCCCGACCTCAGGTGATCCACCTGCCTCAGCCTCCCAAAGTGCTGAGATTACAGGGGTGAGCCACCGCACCCGGCCGAAAGTTTGTTTGTTTGTTTTAAATAAAAATATAGTAAGCCTTCCAGAGACTTTTTTTGTGAAGTGGTCTGGGATCTCTCCTTAGAGAAACTGCCTAACAGGTTGCTTCAAGGATTGGAGAACATGTATGCAAAACTGTTCTGCATCCACCGGGTGCTGGCAACATCTAATAACAATATTTCCCAATAATAACAGTAACTATTGTTACTAGTAGGAATAAGTCAAATTAGGAGGCGCGATTTAGGCGGAACCTGGAAGGCTGTGGGCAGGATCCAGGACATTCCAAGGCAGGCGTGGGCTTCCTGAGCCAGAAGCCAACCCTCCAGGAGCCAAGGGAGGGCCTGGGGCCGGAAGGTGGGGCGTGCGAGCGGAGGACGGAAGCTCGCCGCCAGGGTCCCCGTCCCTGCCCTAAGTCGTCACCCCCTCGTAGGGAGCGCACCCTGGCGGAGGTGCAAGTCCCACTCGGGCTTTGTTATGAATGAGAAGCTGCAGCCTTCAGCCCGCGGAGGGAACAGTGGGGGTCTGGGGGGAATAGCAGGACACCCGGCAGCAACCAGCAGACCTCCCGGCAGCGCCGGCAGCCTGGGCCCGGGGGCCGCTGCCGTTCGGGCCCGCCTCCACCTTCCCCTCTCCGCCGGGGGCCCGGGTTTCCTAGGGCGGCCCCAGCATCCGAGGCGCCCTTTGCCGTCCCCTCGCCAGGTCCAGGATTCCCAGGATCCGGAGTCCTTGCCGTTCGTCCAGCGGCGCGCAGCTCAGCAGGGAGGGAGAGAG
Source organism: Macaca mulatta (assembly GCF_049350105.2). Classification (NCBI taxonomy): domain Eukaryota; kingdom Metazoa; phylum Chordata; class Mammalia; order Primates; family Cercopithecidae; genus Macaca; species Macaca mulatta. The sequence goes on along the minus strand of NC_133425.1, from coordinate 5,509,611 downwards.
GAGGCTGGCCGGCCTCGGAAGTCAGCCCCAAGTTACATGTGGGAAGCGGTGGCTGTGACGCAAGTTTCCAGGGGGCCCTGGGCTTGGCTCGAAGGGAGCACACCGGAGAGGCTCCGCTCGGTGCAGTTGCAATGGTGAAAAAGCAGAAGCCCCAAGCGCGAACCCCAGGCCGCCTTCCTTGCTGCCGCAGCACGCCCGACCCAGCCGCGCCCCCTCCTCCCCGCGGGCCGGCCGAGCGCGCGGACCCTGCACTGGGCAGTCGCCGCTGGACCCCGGGCTGCACAGGCTGGCCTCCCCGCGCGGTGGCTGGCCTTTTTTTTTTTTTTCCAACGCTTGCCAACCTGTCAGCTGATGGACCTCATCACCCATAGTGGCGCATGTAGCTCGGCCGCAGCTCGCTCCATTCACGCCGCGCCCCCCAAGCCCGCCCGCGGCCCCCGGCCCCCTGTGCCCAGCGAGAGGCCTGCAGACCCCGGCTGCAGCCGGTCCCCGGGGGCCCGCGCCCCTCTCGCCCCGGCCTCGCGCCGCCTGGGGGGCGCTGCAAATAGTCCTTTGTTTACATGCAATTCCTTACTCCGCGGAAGGAGGCCGGGGGAGTGCTGAGTTTTCACCAGCTGTTTCCCGCCTTGAAACAGACATCTGATCAGCTGCAAACACACACACACACACACATACACACGCCCGGGGAGGCAGGCCGGAGAGACCTCCCTCCCGCCCCTCCCGCCCGCCTCCCTCCCCTCGCAGCCGCCGCCGCCGCCGCCGCCGCCGCCAGCATCTGGGACCGGCCGATTCTGCACCTCCGTCCGGCGCTGCCCTTTGATTCGGATTTCCATCTTGCATTCTCCGGCTGATCGCGGGACCTGGCTCGTGCAGAGGAGGGGGGCCGATCGCTATGGAGTATTTCATGGTGCCCACTCAGAAGGTGCCCTCTTTGCAACATTTCAGGAAAACAGAGAAAGAAGTGATAGGAGGGCTCTGTAGGTGTGTACTCCTCCTTCCCCCACCCCCTTCCTACCATTGCAGCCCCCGGCTAGCCCGCCCGGGCGGGCGCGCGTGTGCGCACGCATGGCCCGCGCCGCCGACCCCGCTAGCCTTTCTTAGCTGCCGGGACGGCTGCAGCCCCACGCGCCGGGTTCGCGCCGCCCCGGGACCCTCCTCCCTTGGAGCATGGGGGCCCCAAGCGGCCCCGGCCACTTTTGTCCGCTGCAGGCGGGCGAGTCGCAACGTTTGTAAATTGCAAACAGACCCACGTGGTTCTGCAGCAGTCCCGGCCATGCTTGGTGCTGGTGGCCTTCCCCCCCGCGCTTCCTCTTTCCCCCTCCCGCGGCGGCTTCCTTCCTCTCCTTCCTTCCTCGCGATCTTAGGTCGTCCCCATCCAAGGGGGTCTCGGGGGCCGGGGCGCGCGTGGGGGTGTAGCTAGGGCGGCTACAATGCAGCCATGCCGCGGCTCCCGGCGCGGGGTGGGGGCGGGGAGCCGGGCACTGTGCGTGTTTGCAGAGTGGGGCTGCAGCGGGGTTGGGGGCGTGCGCGCGTGTGGGTGTGGGGGGTGGGCGGGCCCCGAGGGGCCCGCGCGGCCGGTAGGGGCGCCGCGGCCCGGGGCACGTTGGCTGCCGCTCGCTCGCCCGCCCGCTCCCGGGCGCTGTTTACTAGCGAGGCCTGGACGTGACTCTGCAGCCCTCTTGGAGTAGGCGGACCTCTGCGCGCGGCCTCACGGGAGCTGTAGTTCTCCGCATCCTGCTGGTGCAGCATTGTGGGATTTGTAGGCGCTCCTGGGCCACGCTTTCCCTGCACAAAGCTCGGACCCATGGGCACGGTGGGCAAGGCAGGCCAGGTGGGCAGGCCTTTTGGGGAGGGGACACCTGAGGCTGCCTCTAGCCTCGCAGGGCAGCTTCCCGCCGCACGTGGGTTTCCTCTGCAAACTTTCCCATCCAACGCCCCTCCCCCCTGCCGTAAATCGAAAGCGTCGGGTCCCCAGGCGGGGTGGGTGGCCCGAGATCCGCAGGCCTCCCCAGAAGACACTTTGCAAGCTTTGGTCCTAGGTTGCTCGAAACCCAAAGGGTGATGGATTCAAGGACCACACACAGCTAAGCCACCCCGCACACTTCTTAAAATGCACATGCCTGGAACTCTGATCGCTGGCGCCCGGACATCTGCATTTTGAACGACCCCCCGGGCGGGGTATGGGGGAGGTGGGCGTTCTACGGAGTGCGCAAGTTTGGGACCTGCGGCCCCTTTCCTGCCGCGCTGCTCCAGGAGCGAAATGGCTCCCCAGGGCTGGAGCCACGTGCTCTGCCGCCCGAGGCAGTCTGGGCGGGGATTGAGGGAGGAGGAGCCCGCCGGTGTGGCACAGGCTGGTGGTCACTAGCGCCTCGGAATCCGGCCTGGAGGGAAGGTTGCTGCACACGTGTAGACAACTCCTGCCCAACCCGCTGCCCCAGGGGTCCCCACCTTAAGGCTACTCTGAAGTTCCCAGTCAATACCTAGACTTGGGCCAGATGATGGGTTTGGCAGCTGGCAGGGATGCCCGGCTGGCCCTTGCACGAGGCCCACCTGGAGGACCCAGTAATAATAAGTAAAAAAAAAAAATTGTTGAGCTGTTTTTAGGTTCTGGGGGCTCACTTTGCTAGAATTTTCTCATTGAATTGTCATAATCTTTCTATGAGTCGGAAGTGTCTTTTGATTCTGTGTAAAGAGGACACAGAGACTGGAGAAGGGACCACTACAGCAAGTGGTAGAGCTGGAACTTGAACCCTTGTCCTGGGGTTGCAGGCTGCTGCAGGGCTGGGCTGGGCAGCCTGCTGTGGTGCAGTTGAGCTGCTGTGCCTGCTGGAGAGGACATTCTGGGCCTGATCCTGGGCAGGGTTGGGGGGCCCTCTGGCTGCCATGCCTGGGCCTTGGGTGAGTCCTCTCAGGGCCCCCTAAGATTCTGGCTTCAATTTATCCCTGCCCCAAGCTTCCCTTTGGAGGATACCAGCAGTCCTCTAGAGTGGCTGGATCTTGGTAGGCCAAGGGCTTGAAGGTGTAGAGCCTTCGCCCAGGGTTGGGCACAGCAATGTCCATTGCAAGACAGTTGTCAGCTGTGCATTAGGCGTGGAGTTGGGGGTCCTGGATTTGTTTATCTTCAGTAGGGGTTGCAGGGTGAGGTGGGAAGCCTGTCCGGGATCAAACGTGTGCTTTAGGCAGGACTTTCTGGCCAGATGCATTTGCTTTTCTGGGTCATCTCAGGCTGGTGGGCTTTGCTCCATCCCTCAGTGACCAGCAGGGATTTCCCTTTCTGTCTCCCAGGGCTGCCAGAGGGGAGTGTAGGGCACAGTGCTGCGCACACAAGCTGCAGGTTTTGGACCTGTCGCCTAATGGTCCTGTCTCTGGAAAACAGTGCACCTGTGAGAAAATTAGCTATGAGTATGGAAAGTGCCTGGTAGCTGTTAAAATGACATTCAGTCTTTTTTTTTTTTTTGAGACAGAGTCTCACTCTGTCACCCAGAATGGAGTTCAGTGCTGCAATCTTGGCTCTCTGCAACCTCCGCCTCCTAGGTTCAAGCGACTTTCCTGCCTCAGCCTCCCAAGTAGCTGGGATTGCAGGCATGTGTCACCATGCCTGGCTAATTTTTGTATTTTTAGTAGAGATGGGGTTTCACCATGGTGGTTGGCCAGGCTGGTCTTGAACCCCTGACCTCAGGTGATCTGCCCACCTTGGCCTCCCAAAGTACTACGATTACAGGCATGAGCGACTGCGCCCAGCCACTGACATTCACAGTCTTTTTTTTTTTTTTGAGATGGAGTCTCGCTCTGTCGCCCAGGCTGGAGTGCAGTGGTCTGATCTCGGCTCACTGCAAGCTCAGCCTCCCGGGTTCACGCCATTCTCCTGCCTCAGCCTCCTGAGTAGCTGGGACTACAGGCGTCCGCCACCTCGCCTGGCTATTTTTTTTTTTTGTATTTTTTAATAGAGACGGAGTTTCACCGTGTTAGCCAGGATGGTCTCAGATCTCCTGACTTCGTGATCCGCTCGTCTCAGCCTCCCAAAGTGCTGGGATTACAGGCTTGAGCCACCGCACCCGGCAACATTCAGAGTCTTAAAGGCATGTATATGGGCAGGTATATGGTAGTCTCTATCCGTATCTTGTGTTTTTTTGTTTGTTTGTTTTGAGATGGACTCTCACTCTGTCGCACAGGCTGGAGTGCAGTGGCACAATCTCAGCTCACTGCAATTTCCGCCACCGGGGTTCAAGCGATTCTCCTGCCTCAGCCTCCTAAGTAGCTGGGACTACAGGCCCGCTCCACCATGCCTGGCTAATTTTTGTCTTTTTAGTACAGACGCGGTTTCACCATGTTGGCCAGGATGGTCTCTATCTCCTGATCTTGTGATCTGCCCGCCTCAGTCTCCCAAAATGCTGGGATTACAGACATGAGCCACTGTGCCCGGACTCTCAATCTGTATTTTTTTTTTTTCTTTTTGAGACGGAGTCTCAGAGTCTCGCTCTGTCGCGCAGGCTGGAGTGCGGTGGCGCAATCTCAGCTCACTGCAAGCTCCGCCTCCTGATTCATGCCATTCTCCTGCCTCAGCCTCCCTAGTAGCTAGGACTACAGGCGCTTGCCACCACGCCTGGCTAATTTTTTTTGTATTTTTCGTAGAGACGGGGTTTCACCGTGTTAGCCAGGATGGTCTCGATCTCCTGACCTCGTGATCTGCCCGCCTTGGGCTCCCAAAGTGCTTGGATTACAGGCATGAGCCACTGCGCCCGGCTCCATCTGTATCTTAAAGCTCCTGGACCCTGCTCATTGGCTCAAGCCTGTAATCCCAGTAATTTGGAAGGCCGAGGCGAAAGAATCATTTGAGCCCAGAAGTTCGAGACCAGCCTGGGCAACATAGCAAGACCCCACCTCTACAAAAAATTAAAAAATTAGCCTGGCATTGTGGCATGTGCCTGTGGTCTCAGGGAGAGGCTCATGGGAGGCTCTCGGGAGGCTGAGGCAGGAGGATTGCTTGAGCCTGGGAATTGGAGATTACAGTGAGCTATGATCATACCACTGCACTCTAGCCTGGGTAACAGAGACCGTGCCTCTTAAAAAAACACACACACACAGTGGCTCACTCTTGTAACCCTAGCACTTTGGGAGGCCAAGGCGGGAGGATCACTTGAGCCCAGGAGTTTGAGACCAGCCTCAGCAACGTGATGAAACCCTGTTTCTACTAAAAATACAAAAAACTAGCCGAGTGTGGTGGTGTGTACTTCCAGTTGCTTGGGAGGCTGAGGAAGGAGGATGACCTGGGTTCAAGAAGTTGACGCTACAGTGAGCCAAGGTCATGCCATTGCACTCCAGCTTGGGTGATGGGAGTGAGACCCTGCCTCTAAATAAATAAATAAATAAAAATTTAAAAAATAAAATAAAATTTTAAAAGCTCCCATAAGAAGGAGTTCGAGAAAATTGAAGGCTTTGGAGTGTTCGTTGGGTCCCTGATTTATTTATGAAGCAACAACATTCTGCTGGGACTGAGGATACAGCCATGAACAGGATGTGACTCCCGTCTTCAGCAGCTCACAGCCTCGTGGTCCTAAAAGGTCTTGTAGACCCCCCTAAGAGTTTCATGGGTTGTCTTGGACACCTGGGTGCAAACTAACTCTTGGGCCTTGGCCTCCCGAATACTGGGACTACAGACACGCGCCATGACACCTGGCTAATTTTTGTGTTTTTAGTAGAGAGGGGGTTTCACCATGTTGAACCAGGCCAGGCTGGTCTCGAACTTCTGACCTCAGGTGATCTGCCCACCTCAGCCTCCCGAAGTGTTGGGATTACAGGCGTGAGCCACCGTGCCCGGCCTTTCTTGATCTTTTTTAAACTTCACCATGACCCTGGGAAGTGAAGCAATGTTTCCATATTTTACAGATGGGGGAAACTGAGGCTTGGTGTTCCACAGCTAGTAAGTGGCAAGGCTGGACTTTTTGCACTTGAGCCCAGTGCAGGATTCCCACTGATGGGCTGGAGGAGCTTTGGGGGAGGGAGGCAGTGATGTTTCTGATGGGAACAGCCTGGGCATGGTGTGTTCTGGGCCTGCGGGGAAGGGCACAGACTGGCCTGGTCAGAGCGCAGAGTGTGGGTGAGTGGTGTAGCAGCAGTGGGGATGGAGCATGGACGAGAACCTTGGGCTGATTAGGTGAGAGAAGGATGAGTGAGCGCCTTAGTGCTTTTTTGGGTCTGGGAGAATCCCGTGTGGACTTTCCCATGTTGACTGTGTAGATGTTAAGTGACCCTGAGGTGTGTGAGTGACTTCAGGGCAGTGGGAAAGTTCTCAGTGGCCGGTTTGAGGCTGGACCTTGGCAGGCAGGTGTAGAGGGATTGGGGGTACTTAGCTTTGGGCTGGGCAGGGATAGGTACCTGGCAGGGTTCTAGACTTGAAGGGTGTGCCCCATCCCCCTAAGTGTCTGGTTAAGACACCAGTGTCAGTCTCAGATTTTGTGAGTGCTGTGGTGGTAGGTGTGGCGGCTCTGGTCTTAGCATCCAAGGCTGGTGCCCAAATTTTGTTCCTTGGCCATTGCCTGCTCAGTGACCTGTCTTATTCCTAAATCTAGGGCAGCCCCTGGTTGGCCCCAGGAGGCTGGCTTGTGAGAAGCAAGAGAGCCTCAGTGTGGCTGGGCATGGTGGCTCAAGCCTATAATCCCAGCACTTTGGGAGGCCGAGGCGGATGGATCATTTAAGGTCAAGAGTTTGAGACCATTCTGGCCAACATGGTGAAACCCTGTCTCTACTAAAAACACAAAAATTAGCCGGGCATGGTGGTGGGCGCCTGTAATCCCAGCTACTCTGGAGGCTGAGGCATGAGAATTGCTTGAACTCGGGAGGTAGAAATTGCAGTGAGCTGAGATTGCGCCACTGCACTCCAGCCTGGGCAACAGAGCAAGGCTACGTCTCAAAAAACAAACAAACAAACAAAAAAACCCACCCCCCCATAATTAGCCGGGCATGGTGGCTCACGCCTGTAATCCCAGCTACTTGGGAAGCTGAGGCATGAGAATCGCTTGAACTCGGGAGGCGGAGATTGCGGTGAGCCAAGATTGTGCCACTGCACTGCAGTCTGGGCAATAGAACGAGGCTCAAGTCAAAAAAAAAAAAAGAGAGAACCTCGGTGTCAGTGGACTTGGGCCACCTTTGATTCTCACCTGGAGGAGTCTGAAGTGGCTAGGGAGAGGATAGTGGACCTTTAGTGTGTGTGTAGGACCTTTACAGACCTTAACTGTAAATGCAAAACCCCAGAAAGAGCTATCAGAAACTTTCAGGCATTTGCAGAAAAAATCCACTTTATCCAGTGCAGTATCACCTGGAAATTTCAATTAACCATCCTTCATCAACAGGAACCCCTGGTTGGTCAGCCATCAGAAGCCCTGGTTGGTCAGCATTCCACCAATAAGAATTCCTGGTTAGCCGACACTTCGCCAATCACAACCCCTGGTTAGCTCCTATTCCACCAATCAGAAGCCTTGGTTAGAATGCATTCTATTAAAGGACTCTTGTCGGCTGGTACTTCCAGGGCAATTTAGGTGAGTTATAATTGAGGATCTTGGTGGCATATTCAGGTCCCCACGAGGAACTGTACCTTTGAGGGGGAAATTTGCTTTCTTGGATTTAAGAAAGTGCTTAACCTAAGTTAAGCACTAGGTTAGCCAGCAACTGGTTTCTGAGCCAGGAGACTGGGCTGATGGCTTTGGAGAGGAAGGATGCAGGATGGAGCATTGGAGAAGCTGGGCCGGCAGATTCTGGTGCAGAGGAGGAGGTGACACAGGCCCCTGATCCCAGCCCCAGCTCCTCTTCCTTGTGAGAACTTCCGGCTGGGGTTTTCGGGACTCCGGTCTGGTGGTCTCCTTTGGTCTCCCAGTTAGTGGGCTGCCTTGTGGGGAAGGGAAAGAAGAGGCTGAGGGTCAGCTCCCAAGAGCAGAGGAATTGGTGGGACTTGGGCCGGGAGGTGCAGGAGGGTGCATTTGGCTGCACCCTGCCCTGCCCGGCTGCTGGGTGTGACCTTGGGCAAGTCACCTCACTTGTGGGCTTGTGTTCAGAGGGGCAGGGGTGGTGGCTGAGCTTACAGTCACACCCTCCCTTCTGGTAAGTGGTGGGCTGTGTGAACCAGCGGTCAGTAGAGGCGCTTCAGTGGGTTGGCATCTGCAGGTTGCTCTTGTGCCCCGTCTGGCTGCTTGACCTTGGGATCATCACCTCCCTTCCCAGGACCCTGCATTGCTTGCTCGCTGTAATCTTGGCCACCCCACTGGGTTTCTGTGAGAATCAGGCAAGGAAAAATGTAAACGAGGTCTGTAAATAATAAAAAGAGTTACACGATTACAGCGATTTCCGAATGCCTGGTCCTTTTTTTTTTTTTTTCTTTTGAGACAGCATCTCACGCTGTTGCCCAGGCTGGAGTATAGTGACACGATCACAGCTCACTGCAGCCTCAACCTCCTGGGCTTATTCCATCCTCCCACCTTAGCCTCCTGAGTTGCTGGAACAATACACACTCCACCATGCCTGGCTGATTTCTTTAATTTTTTGTAGTGATGGGGGTCTCACTCTGTTGCCCAGGCTGGTCTTGAACTCTGGGGCTCAAGCGATCTTCCTGCTTTGGCCTCCCAAAGTGCTAGGATTATAGGTGTGAGCCACTGTGCCTGCGCTCGTCTTCTCTTTTATGGGGATAACTGTCACCTGCCGGTTGGGGCATCTGGGTCTGTGGGACGGTCAGAGCTCATTCTGGCCTATGGCCTGACACCTATTCTGGGGTCAGGGTTCAAGTCCCAGTACTTGCTGCAGCTGGTCCCTACCCAAACTTCTGTGTGCCCCTCTTTACATGGGAGTCTTCAGGCCACCTGACTCAGGAAGATTGTGACAATTCAGTGAGAAAATTCTAGCCAAAAACTTAAAAAAAGCAATGTACCCATCTGTTGTGGACCCTCCAGGAGGGCCAGCTCTCAGGTGGCCCAAGGCTGAACTTGGTGCTCCCTTTTCACCCTCAGGCCCTAGTCAGCTCTGGCCTTTGGGCATCGCCAGGAGGGGCCCAGGGGCTGGATGGGCGGGGGTCTCTCCCCACATCTCTCCTGAGGGGGATGGCGTTGCCTCCAGATTGCATTTACCTTGTGTTGTGGCTTGCTATGGACATCTCTTCCCACCTCTTACTTCCAAAGAGCCCCACGTTTAAGCCACCCACTGCAGAGCAGTCCTGGTCCCCTTGGCCTGCTGGCCTCTCCGAGATGGTATGGTCTGAGGCCATGCCAGGCCTGGGGGCCTGGACTCTGCCCCAAGGCTGGGCCACACACAGCTGTGCAGCAGGCCTGCTCCAGTCCCCCTGTTACCTCCACTTCAGGGCAGGGGAACTGGGAGAAGTGAGGGCACTGATATCCAACTAACTGACCCTAAAACCATCCCCTCTCTGCCCTGAACCCTAAAGTCTCTCATGGAACGTGGGGGGCATGGGCCCCTTTTGCAGTGCTGACATTTCAAGACCCTGTAAGTGACTTGTACCCTGGGTACAGGCCCTGGGCCTTTGGGTCCTGATGGAGGAGGGGGCTTGGCTTGATGAGGACGGAAGGAGGCTGATTTGCATCCAGACTCCCGGCGTCGGACTCCTCTCTATTGGCAGAGGAAGCTGAGGCCCGGGAAGGGGCAGGGATGCGTCCAGGGTCCCACAGGGAGCCAAGGCTGGACTGATGGGGCAGGCTGGGTGGGGCCAGGAAGGCCACCGCTGTTTCCAGCTGTTGCAGATGTGCTCCCTCCTGGGTCCATGCAAACTCCTTTCCGCCTGCAGACTGGCGAAGGGGACAGGGCATACAGCAGGGGAGTTAGACTTGGCAGCCCCTTGACCCCAGACTGCCCCTGTCAATGGAGCAGGAGCTGCCCAGAACCCTTTTCCTGTTCTCCCAGATTCAGGGGCGTGAGCCCCCTTGGACCAGTCCTGGAACAGGGCACCCCGGGAGGGCCCCTCAGGAAGAGGCCCGGGCTGCGGCTTCGGGTGGGGCCGGCAGACTTTGCTGGGAGCCCAGCATCTGGAAGCCATCAGGCCAGGGGCGGGGGGAGTTGCAGGGGAGGTCCAGGGAGGGGGACATGCCTCCTCCAGGCCACACACAGGCCCAACCCTCGGGAGCGTGGCCTTGGGCCCACAACTGCTGCCTCTGCTCCCTGGCCCGCAGCCCCGCCCCCTGGCGCACACGCCCCGCCCTCACCCGAAGCCACGCCCCAGCCAGCAGCCACGCCCTCTTTCCCCTGGCTGCCTTCTCACCGCACTGGTTGCTGCTCCAGCAAGGGTCAGTAGCGCTCCCCACAGCATGGTGGGAGCCTCGCTTCTCCAGCACGGGGTGGATCTGTCTCTTGGAGTGGGTGGGCTGTGGGGAACAGTGTCCCCAGGGGTTGTTGGCTTGATGTCTTTTTGGAGAGTGAGTGGTATTTGTCTTCTGTGAAGTCTTAGCCTAGTGGGGCTGGGGCTTGTGGTGCGAGGCGTGGCCGTGAGGGTAGGAAGGGAGCGCGGATGTCTTCCTCAGTCCTGGGGTGGCAAAGCCTGAGACGCTGAAGAGGTGCCCCAGGTGCCCAGCAAGTCACCCAGAAGTGCTCCAGGAGCAGGGACAGCGTCCCTGAATATCATCTGCATCCCACGTGCATCAGAATCACACCACCCACGTTTCTGGGCCCCACCGGGCCTGCTAGTCAGACGCTGGGGCCAGCACCCATCGTCTGCACAGTTTCTAAGCTCCTGGATGTTTCGATGTTCAGACACACTGGGAATTCTGTTCCGGAGGAGAGACCGCTCCCCATGAGGAAAGCCAGGGACGGGATGGGTTTTGTTGTTGCTGTTGAGACAAGGTCTTGCTCCGTTGCCCAGACTGAAGCACAGTGGCGTGATCATAGTTTACTGCAGCCTCCAACTCCTGGGCTCAAGCAATCCTCCACTTCAGCCTCCTGAGTAGCTGGGACTACAGGCGTGCACCACCACACTTTGCTAATTTTATTTTTTTGTAGAGACAGGGTCTCATTACGTTGCCTAGGCTGATCTCAAACTCTTGGGCTCAATGATCCTTGGCCTTGACCTCCCAAAGAACTGGGATTACTGTGCCTGGCCCGGGGTGGGTTCTGAGCGGACTATCTTACCCTCAGTCAGCTGATTCAGTCCGCCCTGGTGTCCCAAAGAGCACCCCTCCATCACCCCGTGGGGGTGGCCTGGCATCTTTTGCAGGAGGGGAGGGATACAGGTTCCACTGGGGCCCTCTGGAGATGAATGATAAAGAGGGCGTCTTGGCCGAGCTTGTCCCTGTCCTCTCTGGCAGCCTTGCCAACATTCCACTGACTCCCGAGACTCAGCGGGACCAGGAGCGGCGGATTCGAAGGGAGATCGCCAACAGCAACGAGCGGAGGCGCATGCAGAGCATCAACGCGGGATTCCAGTCCCTCAAGACCCTCATCCCCCACACAGATGGAGAGAAGCTCAGCAAGGTGGGTGAGAGCAGGGAGGGCTTCCTGGAGGAGGCGGCAGGCTCCCGCCGGGAGAGGAAAGTGAGCTCTGGTAAACACTGCCAGCCTGACTCTCGGCTTTTCCACGCCCTCAGGCAGCCATTCTCCAGCAGACAGCCGAGTACATCTTCTCCTTGGAGCAGGAGAAGACCAGGCTCCTGCAGCAGAACACACAGCTCAAGCGCTTCATCCAGGTGCGCCCTGTCCTCCTTCCTGGCTCCCTCTCCCTGGCATGGGCATGCCTAGTACCCAGCCATGGGCCTGGGACTCAGGTGTGGCTGCAGGCCCCTTCTTGCCCACTGACAAGTACTTCCAGGCACTTGTTTTCCTGCCCTGGCCTCAGTTTCCCCATCGGTCAAGTGCGGTGGAGTGGGCTCTGGAAGGAGCCAGGTGACTGTTCTGGAAAGCAGCCCATTCTCCTGGCATTTGGCTGGTTTGTTGGACTTGCAGAAGGGGCTCCCTAATGAAGATTCACCTGTGTTGGGCAGCTTTGGGGGGCTGCGATGGAGCCCCAATCTCCGTGGTGGTACCGAGGTGTCAGGCACACTGACCGACTCCTTGGGGTCCCCAGGAGCTGAGCGGCTCGTCCCCCAAGCGACGGCGGGCAGAAGACAAGGACGAAGGCATCGGCTCTCCGGACATCTGGGAGGACGAGAAGGCGGAGGACCTGCGGCGGGAGATGATTGAGCTCCGGCAGCAGCTGGACAAGGAGCGCTCGGTGCGCATGATGCTGGAGGAGCAGGTGAGGCAGCGCCCTCTGCTGGGCGCGGCGCGCGGTGCAGCGGGCGTGAAGCCTGGGGTCGCCCCTCATGCTCTGTGGCCCTGGGTTGAGCCCTATTTGCAGGAGCATCTGCTGCGGTGCCAGGCCTAGGAGTGGGGCGCAAGCCAGACACGTCCCTGCCCTCGGGGGCCACCGTCTGCATCGGGGTGGGGGAGATTAGTCAAAAGATCTCAAAAATGTAACCATGCTTTGGGAGGCCGAGGCGGGTGGATCACCTGAGGTCAGGAGATCAAGACCATGTTGACCAACACGGCGAAACCCTGTCTCTACTAAAAATACAAAAAAAAAAAAAAAAAAAAAATTAGCTGGGCGTGGTGGTTGGCGCGTGTAGTCCCAGCTGCTCAGGAGGCTACAGCAGGAGAATGGCGTGAACCCAGGAGGCGGAGCTTGCAGTGAGCCGAGATCTTGCCACTGCACTCCAGCCTGGGCGACAGAGTGAGACTCCGTCTCAAAGGAAAAAAAAAAAAAAGTAAACACGATGGGCTGGGTATGGTGACTCACACCTGTAATCCCAGCACTTTGGAGGGCTGAGGTGGGAGGATCGCTTGAGCACAGGAGTTTGAGATTGGCCTGAGAAGCATAGTGAGACCCTGTCTCTACCAAAAAAGATATGAAAATTACCCAGGTGTGGTGGGGTGTGCCTGTAGTCCCAGCTGCTCAGGAGGCTGAACTGAGAGGATTGCTTGAACCCAGAAGGTGGAGGCTGCAGTGAGCCGTGATTGCACCATGGCACTCCAGCCTGGGCGACAGAGTGAGACCCTGTCTCAAAAAAAAAAAAAAAAAAAAAAAAAAATGGCTAAGTGTGGTGGTGCACATCTGTGGTCCCAGCTACTTGGGAGGCTGAACTGGGAGGATCACTTGAGCCCAGGAGGTGGAGGCTGCAGTGAGCTGTGATTGTGCCACTACACTGCAGCCTGAGTGACAGAGGGAGACCATGTCTCAAAGAAACCAAAAAACAAAAACAAAAAACTTAACCACAATGTAGGCCAGGCTGGAGCTGTGGCATCAGGAGGGGTTTTTCAAGGGACGCCCCACGGTTTTTCCCTGGAAGTGGGAAGTTGAGTCTCATAGTTAACCAAAGGACAGAGAAGGGTGTTCCCTGCAGAGGGAAAGCCATAGGCAAAGGCTGGGGCAGGAGGGAGCATGGTCCAGTGGGGGCCGAGGTGGGAGGCGAGAGGAGCCAGGGACTGAAGGGCTCTGGAAAGGCTTCTGGCCTCTGCTGAGGGGGTCCCGCCCCGTGGTAGGGTTTTCAGCAGGAGTGAATGAGCTGCTGTAGGACTGATAGGGCAGGGTGTGCTCCCGGTCCTGGCCCTGAGCCCAGGCTGTCCTGCCTCCAGGTGCGCTCGCTGGAGGCCCACATGTACCCGGAAAAGCTCAAGGTGATTGCGCAGCAGGTGCAGCTGCAGCAGCAGCAGGAACAGGTGAGGCTGCTGCACCAGGAGAAGCTGGAGCGGGAACAGCAGCACTTGCGGACCCAGGTGAGCAGGAGGCGCCTGGGAGGGGGCTCTGGGGATGGGGAAGGGGACAGGGGATCTTGAATGGCGGAAGCCTCTCCCTAGGCCACCTCCTCTCTGTTTCTTAATATAAAGGGGGTGAGGCAGTTATATATACACTGGCCGGCTCTGCATGAAAGGGAGGTGGATGGGCCGAGAGAAGCCTTGAGAGAAAGGCTGAGGGCTTCTGTCTTGCAGCTTCTGCCCCCTCCGGCCCCCACCCACCACCCCACGGTGATCGTGCCGGCACCACCTCCCCCTCCCTCCCACCACATCAACGTCGTCACCATGGGCCCCTCCTCGGTCATCAACTCTGTTTCTACATCCCGGCAAAATCTGGACACCATCGTGCAGGTACCTGAGCTTGGGAAAGGGGCAGCTTGTGGGGGTCATACTCCAGCAACAGGCTCTTTAGGGGAGACTAGAAAATAAGGGGCGGAAGAGGAGGAAGATGGTGCTTGTGTGGGAGGGGGTGGAGGGCTGGAAACCTTGGGGCGCCCCCTCCTCGGATCTGCAAGTGGAGAATGTGAGGGCCAGAGACCTGGGCAGGGCCTACCATGCCAGTAGGAGGAGTTGGCCAGGAAGACTGTCCCTTCCCTCAATATGGGGTTTCCGGAGAGGGTCCTTTGCTCCCAGAACCCCCTGGTTAAAGAGTTCCTGCATTCAGCTTTTGGGTTGGTCCGGAACATGGTCTCACCTCCATCTCCTAGGACCTGGATGGAGATGCAGGTGGCAGGGTTGGTGACAGTTGGGCCTCCTAGAGAGGAGGAAGCTCTGTGGGTCAAGCTTGAAGTGATAGTTGCATTCAGCCTTCAACAGGGCCCCTTGAGGGACCCAACGTCAGAAATCAGTAAATAAGTAAATAAATAAATAACTCAACCAAAAAAGCCAAAACAGGAAAAAAAAAAATCCATCAATCTCCTCGAATTTTAATTGCTCATAAACCTTCCTAATTGTGTAATACAATTAATAAGAAAGGCCTTTAATAAGTTAATAGGCAAGCTTTAAAATACATAAACATATGGCCAGGTGGGGTGGCTCACACCTGCAATCCTAGCACTTTGGGAGGCCGAAGTGGGTGGATCACCTGAGGTCAGGAGTTTGAGACTAGCCTGGCCAACATCGTGAAAATCCCGTCTCTATTAAAAATACAAAAATTAGCTGGATGTGGTGGTGCATGCCTGTAGTCCCAGCTATTCCGGAGGCCGAGGCAGGAGAATCGCTTCAACTTGGGAGGCAGAAGTTGCAGTGAGCTGAGATTGCACCACTGCACTCCAGCCTAGGTGACACAGCGAAATTCTTTCTCAAAAAACAAAACATATGAAAGACATACATAATTTCTTTCTTTTTTTTTTTTGAGATGGAGTTTCACTCTTGTTGCCTAGGCTGGAGTGCAGTGGTGGGATCTCAGCTCACCACAATCTCTGCCTCCCAGGTTCACGTGATTCTCCTGCCTCAGCCTCCCGAGTAGCTAGGATTACAGGCACGGGCCACCATGCCCGGCAAATTTTGTATTTTTAGTAGTGACGGGGTTTCTCCGTGTTGGTGAGGCTGGTCTCGAACTCCTGACCTCAGTAGATCCGCCCATCTTGGCCTCCCAAAGTGTTGGGATTACAGGCGTGAGCCATCACGCCTGGCTGATACATATAATTTCTCTTTTTTTTTTTTTTTTTTTTTGAGACGGAGTCTCGCTCTGTCGCCCGGGCTGGAGTGCAGTGGCCGGATCTCAGCTCACTGCAAGCTCCTCCTCCCGGGTTTATGCCATTCTCCTGCCTCAGCCTCCTGTGTAGCTGGGACTACAGGCGCCCGCCACCTCGCCCGGTTAGTTTTTTGTATTTTTTAGTAGAGACGGGGTTTCACCGTGTTAGCCAGGATGGTCTTGATCTCCTGACCTCGTGATCTGCCTGTCTCGGCCTCCCAAAGTGCTGGGATTACAATACATATAATTTCTAAGCAGCACTGGGACTGTCGTCTTCCTGGAATGGATTTTTCAATGTAACAGAGGGATTTGGGAAGTTTATTCCTCAGTCAGGTGTGGTGGCCTTTGCCTGTAATCCCAGCACTTTGGGAGGCTGAGGCAGGAAGATTGCCTGAGGTCAGGAGTTCAAGATCAACTTGGGCAACATAGCAAGAACCCCCTCGTCTCTACCAAAAATACAAAAGTTAGCTGGGAGTGGTGATGCACCCCTGTGGTTCTAGCTACTAGGGAGGGAGTGGTAGGAGGATTGCTTGAGCCCAGGAGTCTGAGGCTGCGGTGAGCTATGATCGTGCCACTGCACTCTAGCCTGGGTGACATAGCGAGACCTTGTCTCCAAAAGAAAAGTAAAAGGAGTTTGTTTTTCCTGGACTCTAGTGGGCCTCCCCTGCTGCTTTGCAAGGCTTATTTCTGGGATATGTGTTTTGGGGGTGACAGTGGCTGGCTGAGGGCCCCCACCGTCTCCTGGCTGGCCGTATATGCCCGGCCGAGCCTTCTCAGTGGTTCATCCCTGTCCAGGCAATCCAGCACATCGAGGGCACCCAGGAAAAGCAGGAGTTGGAGGAGGAGCAGCGGCGAGCTGTCATCGTGAAGCCAGTGCGCAGCTGCCCGGAGGCCCCCACCTCTGACACCGCCTCCGACTCCGAGGCCTCAGACAGTGACGCCATGGACCAGAGCCGGGAGGAGCCTTCGGGGGACGGGGCGCTTCCCTGACTACCCCCCCTGCCCTCCTCTCCCTTCTGGGGGCTGGAGGGAGCCGGGGCAGCCACAGGGAGAGACATGGGTGAATGAGTGAGAAATTTTTACAAAATTACGATGTCATTTGGGTCTCTTTTATGACCTCTTTTTCAATACTGTAAATCGACCTTTGAACGAAGCCACTCAACCCGAGATTCCAGGGCTGGGGTGTCGCAGAGCGTGTGGGAGCATCGGGACCCCAGGGCTGGGCCTCGGCCCCGGGGGCTGGGGGAAGCTGACACGGAGATGCCTGGCCTTTCTCTGCCAAAAAGCATTTTTTTTCCTTTAAATATGTTTTTTAAGAACAGGGAAAATCAAACAAAACCCCAGGTTGTTTCTTCCCTGCCCAGAGCCAGCCTAGGACTGTCAGCCTTCAATCCCCTTTCCCTCCTCTTTTTGGGTTTTCTTCTTTCTCCTTTAAGCACTTAGATGGGTTGGGGTCAGACTGGGCCGGGACGTCCTGGGGGCCCGGGGGTCTCCGTTGCTTCTCGGTTGGGGTTTGCTGCTGCTGTGCCCCCCTCCCGCTTCCCCATCTCGGCACTAGAATTCGCCACTTCCCCACCCCCCAGCCCCCACCTCTGCCTCCGGGTCTCATCTTCCACCCCAAAAATGTCTGTCTCTCTCTTTTTGTTTTGTTTGTTGTTGGTTTTGTTTTGTTTTTTTTTTGGTTTTGCTTTCTGTTTTTTTGTTTTGTTTTGTTTCTCTTTTCTGTTTTTTTTTTTTTTTTTTTTTTACAATTTTGAGGTCTTCGTGTTCAAGGAGAAGCTATTATATTTTGTTAAGAAAGTGGGGAGAAAAAAACCAAGAGGCCACCGTGCCTTTGTAAAGAAACAAAATAAAGTTTGTACTTTGTTTTTTAGATCCTGAGTCTCCTGGGTGTGCGCTGGCCTGAAGACCAGGGCAGGGCTACCACGTCTAGAGTAGGGGGGCTCCTTGGGCCCCCCAAAGTGGACTGGGTGTGTGTGAGCACAAGCACCTCAGCTTGTGTGTGGTGTTGCGATGAGAAATTGGGGTCCTCAGTTTCCCTGGGATTACCCTGGGGATTCTGTAAAGGTGAAAGATGGTGTTGAGGTTGGGGAGTGGCTCTCTGGTGGGAGGCACAGGGAGAAGGAACAACCAAGCCTTTGATTCCAAAAGCCTGGGAAAGGACACAGGTGTTCAGGGGCGCTGCTTGTCCCTAGGCTTGGGTTAATCCCTGGGTTTTGCCACTTCCTGGGCTTCTGTAACTTCCCTGAACCTCATCCTCTCCTCCCCTAGAAGGGGAGCCCCACCACCCCGCTCCCTGTGGTGTGGTGTTTAAGTGCTAAGATCCTGGGATTGGTCTGCCAGAGGTCAGTTCCCTCTCTGACAAACCACTTCTTCTGAGCCTCACTTTCCTCTTCTGAAAATTGACGATAATAACGGCACAAGGGCATTGCATCCTATTGGGGATTAGCGTGGTCCTTTATTTTGAGACAGAGTCTCTGTAGCCCAGGCTGGACTGCAGTGGCGTGATCTCGGCTCACTGCAACCTCCAGCTCCTGGGTTCAAGCAATCCTCTTGCCTCAGCCTCTCTAGTAGCTGGGACTATGGGCGTGCACCACCACGCCCGGCTAATTTTTGTATTTTTAGTAGAGACACGGTTTCACCATATTGGCCAGGCTGGTCTTGAACTTCTGACCTCAAGTGATTGGCCTACCTCGGCCTCCCAAAGTTTTGGGATTATAGGGATGAGCCACCATGCCTGGCTATTTTTAACTTTTTATTTTGTGTGTGTGTGTGTGTGTGTGTGTGTGTGTGTGTGTGAGATGGGGTCTTGTCCCCCAAGCTGCAGTACAGTGTTTTGATCACAGTTAACTGCAACCTTGACCTCCTGGTCTCAAGTGATCCTCCTAAGCCTCCCTAGTAGCTGGGACTACAGGCCTGTACCACCAAGCCCAGCTAATTTTTTTTTTTTAGATGGCGTCTTGCTGTGTTGCCCAGGTTGGAATGCAATGGCATGATCTTGGCTCACTGCAACCTCTGCCTCACAGGTTCAAACGATTATCCTGCCTCAACCTCCCGAGTAGCTGGGACTATAGGCACCCACCATTCATGCTCAGCTTATTTTTGTATTTTTAGTGGAGACGAGGTTTCACCATGTTGGCCAGGCTGGTCTTCAACTCCTGACCTCAGGTGATCCGCCCACCTTGGCCTCCCAAAGTCCTGGGATTACAGGTGTGAGCCAGCATGCCTGGCCTGGGCCCGGCTAACTTTTTTGTATCTTACTGTAGAGGCAGGGTTTTGCCATGTTGCCCAGGGCGGGCCATGGTCCTTTAAATCCTTCACTCTTCCATGGCCAGAGACTGATTTACACTGTGGTCCCCTGCTATGCCTCACGCTCACAGTGCTGGGCACTTGGGGACTGAGGCCAGAGCAGAAGGCAGAGTCGCAGCTCACCCCACGATGACAGTGGACATGAACTCTGAACAGAAAGGCAGGAGTCTGCAGGTTTTCTTGGAATTTTACAGCGAACAATTCAATGGCACTTAATACATTCACAGTGTTACACAGCCTACCTGGTTCCAAAACATGTCCATCACTCCAAAATGACTCCGTTAAGCAGTCACTCCTTCCCCCTCCTCCCAGTCTCTGGTAACCACCTGCTTTCTGGTTTTGATATCTTTTTTAAAAAAATTAAAGTAGTTGGCCAGGTGTGGTGGCTCACACCTCTAATCACAGCACTTTGGGAGGCCAGGCCGAGGCGGGTGGATCACGTGAGGTCAGTAGTTCAAGACCAGCCTGGCCAATATGGTGAAATCCCATCTCCACTAAAATACAAAAATTAGGCTGGGCGCAGTGGTGGCCCACGCCTGTAATCCCAGCAGTCTGAGAGGCCAAGGTGGGTGGATCACTTGAGGTCAGGAGTTTGAGACCAGCCTGGTCAACATGGTGAAACCCTGTCTTTACCAAAAATAGACAAATTAGCGGCGCGTGGTGCCGAATGCCAGTAGCTGTGGTCCCAGCTACTGGGGAGGCTGAGGCAGGAGAATCACTTGCACCCGGGAGGCAGAGGTTGCAGTGAGCCGAGATCGCGCCATTGCACTCCAGCCTGGGCAACGAGAGCAGAACTCTGTCTCAAAAATAAATAAATAATAAATAAAACAAAAGCAAAATAAAAAAGATATGAATTAGTTCCTTCATTTCCAATGTCCCCCATACCTCTTGGTGGTCAACCCAGCTCCTAGGAGCCACTGATCTATTCTCTGTTGCTCTAGTCTTACCTGTGACAACATGTCATATAAATGGAATAACCCAGCCTTTTCAGCCTGGCTTCTCTGCACTGCAGCTAATTTTCTCTTACTGGGATTATCCAGCTAAATTTACATAGGATCTGGCCCGGCACAGAGACCCCTTTCGTCCAGGTGCGAACCGGCAGGCCCGACGGTTCCCGCGCAGCTCCTAAGAGGATCAACAGAGGGCGCAGTGCGCCCAGAACGCCCAGCCCCTGCGAAGGCGGAGGCTCCTCCTCTTGGTCCCTGCGGGACAGCCCAGTTCTCATAGGCCAGAGGCGTGGCTTGGGGGCGGGCCAGGGGAATCCCACCTCCCCCTGCATGCCCAAGCGCGCCTGGGGATGGTAGGCGGTCTCACCCGCAGGCGGCGGAAGTCAGGGGAGCGGCTGCGGCCCCGCCCCTTCCCGGACTCGCCCCGCCCGTCCCCTAGCCGCGCGTGTTTCCAGACGCCTCAGGCCATGGCGCGCGCGCTCTCGCTAGCACGCTTGTCTGGCCCCGCCCCCGCGCCTGGCGCCCGCGCGCTCTCACGCTCCGCACCCGGACCCCTCCAGCGAGCTGCATGCCTACCCCGGGCCCGCCCGGAGAACAGGTGACGGCGGCCTCCGGGCACTGAGCTCGCTCTGACGAAAGATTCTGGAAGCCGCCGTAAAAAATAATCAAGAAACAGGTGACAGAACTTTTCGTAAAACGTTTAATTTTTACCCAAAGTATCCGAAACATTGCCATGTCAGCCTGAGTGCGATGGGAGACGTCTGGCCCCCAAAGAGTTCATCCTTCTGCCGAGCCCCGGGCCAGGCTCGCGGAGGACACCGCCGCGCCGGAGCTCTGATCTGACTTTTTTGTGAAGCACAGGGGGCGTGGGAGGGACCGGATCAATGCGGCACTCAACAAAATCTGTTGTTGTTGTTTCCTTTTTTTTTTTTTTTTGAGACGGAGTCTCTGTTGCCCAGCCTGGAGTGCAGTGGCGCGATCTCCGCTCACTGCAGCCTCCACCTTCCGGGCTCAAGCGATCCTCCAACCTCAGCCTCCTGAGTAGCTGGGATTACAGGCACATACCACCAGCTTGGCTGTTTTTTTTTTTTTTTTTTTGAGACGGAATTTAGCTCATGTTGCCCAGGCTGGAGTGCAATGGCGCGATCTCGGCTCACCGCAACCTCCGCCTCCCGGGTTCAAGCTATTCTCCTGCCTCAGCCTCCAGAGTAGCTGGGATTGCGGGCATGCGCCACCACGCCTGGCTGATTTTGTACTTATAGTAGAGACGGGGTTTCTCCATGTTGGTCAGGCTAGTCTCGAACTCCCGACCTCAGGTGATCCGCCCGCCTTGGCCTCTTTCCAAAGTGCTGGGATTACAGGCGTGAGCCACCGCGCCCAGCAGTTTTAAATTTTTTCTAGAGATGGACCCTCAGTATGTTGTCTAGGCTAGTGTCAAACTCCTGACCTCAAGCGATCCTCTTGCCTTAGCCTCCCAAAGTGCTGGGATTTTACATGCGTGAGCCGCCGCTCCGGGGCCAAAAGCCTTTTATCGGACTACTAGGTAACACATTCAGAAGAGGGTGCTTAGCTTAGGCGCTCCATGAATTTTCACAAACTGAACATACACCCATGCAGCCAGCTCCCCCAGCAAGCCCCAGCCAGAATCCCCTCATGCTTGCTTTCTGCCACTATCAAGCAGTTTGTTTTCTTTCAAATTTTTACGTTTTGAAATAATTATAGAAATGTACAGGGAGAAGCCCGGGTTGGTGGTACTAGCCTGTAGACCCAGCTACTTGAGAGGCTGAAGGGGAAAGATGGCTTTAGCCCTGGATTTCTAGACCAGCCTGGACAACATAGCAAGACCTCATCTCTATTTTTTTTTTTTTTTGAGACAGAGCCTCGCTGTGTCACCCAGGCTGGAGTTCAGTGGACCTCTGCCTCCTGGATTCAAGTGATTCTGCTTCAGCCTCCTGAGTATTTGGGAATACAGGTGTGTGCCACCATGCTTGGCTAATTTTTTTGTATTTTTAGTAGAGACGGGTTTCACCATGTTGGCCAGGCTGGTCTCAAACTTCTGACTTCAGGTGATCTGCCCGCCTCGGCCTCCCAAAGTGCTGGGATTACAGATGTAAGCCACTGCTCCTGGCTTTTTTTTTATTATTATTTGTTTTTAAAAAAAGAAAGACATGTATAGGGAGATCATGCAGCATCCCCCAGTGTTAACATCTTGCCATCTTGCATAACTACGGTTAGCATAGAAACCAGGTAATTTTCATTGGTACCGTACATGGGACTTACTCAGATTTACCCGTTTTTAATGTTTTATGTGTATGTGTATGGAATTCTCTATTCTCTTCCATTTTTATGAGAGTTTCAGTTGCCTTGCATTCTCATCAGCACTTAATGTTGTCAGATTTATCATTATTTAGGTATTCTGGTAGGTGTATGGTGGAATCTAACCATAGTTTTAATTTCTTCTGTTTTTAAAAAAGGAACAAGGTCTCACTATGCTGCCCAAACTGGTTTGAAAACTCTTGTCCTCAGGCAGTCCTCCCACTTTGATCTCCCAAAGATCTGAGATTACAGGCGTGAGCCACCACACCTGGCCTTGGTTTTAATTCCTATCACAGTGTATTAGTTTTCTCTATTGTGTATTGATTGATTGAGACAGGGTCTTGCTCTATCGCCCAGGCTGGAGTGCAGTGGCGTGATCCCAGCTCACTGCAACCTCCACCTCTGGGGTTCAGGTAATTCTCCCGTCTCAGCCTACCAAGTAACGGGGACCACAGGTATGCACCACCATGCCTGGCTAATTTTTTTTTTTTTTCTTGAGATGGAGTTTCACTGTTGTTGCCCAGGTTGGAGTGCAATGGCATGATCTCAGCTCACTGCAACCTCTGCCTCTTGGGTTCAAGCGAGTCTCCTGCCTCAGTCTCCCGAGTCACTGGGATTACAGGTGCCCGCCACCACGCCTAGCTAATTTTTGTTTAGTAGAGACAGGGTTTCACCATGTTGTCCTGGCTGGTCTTGAACTCCTGAC
This sequence comes from Macaca mulatta, assembly GCF_049350105.2. Classification (NCBI taxonomy): domain Eukaryota; kingdom Metazoa; phylum Chordata; class Mammalia; order Primates; family Cercopithecidae; genus Macaca; species Macaca mulatta. The sequence continues at coordinate 5,486,885 of NC_133425.1, read as the reverse complement.
CTCAGGTGATCCACCCGCCTTGGCCTCCCAAAGTTGTGGGATTATAGGCATGAGCCACTGCGCCTGGCCTAATTTTTCAATTTTTTGGTGGAGATAGGGTTTCACCATGTTGGCCACGCTGGAGTTTTTCCTGTTCTAGAAGCTTGTATCAGTCATACAACACATAAGTTCTTTTTGTCAAGCTTCCTTTGCTCAACACAATGTCTCTGAGATTTATTTATATTTTTATGTAAGCATAAATGTTCATTTTTCTTGCTAAGTACTATTTCATTGTATGAATAGACCACAGTTTATCCATTCACATAGTGGTAGACATTTATTTTTATTTATTTATTTATTTATTTATTTATTTATTTATTTCATTTTGAGATGGAATCTTGCTCTGTCACCCAGGCTGGAGTCCAATAGCTCTATCTCGGCTCACTGCAAACTCTGCCTTCCAGGTTCAAGCCATTCTCCTGTCTCAGCCTCCCGAGTAGCTGGAATTACAAGTACACGCCACCACACCCTGCTAATTTGTGTATTTTTAGTAGAGACGGGGTTTCACCATGTTATTCAGGCTGGTCTTGAACTCCTGGCCTCGTGATCTGTCTGCCTCCGCCTCCCAAAGTGCTGGGATTACAGGCGTGAGCCACCGCACCTGGCCCATGGTGGACATTCATGTTGTTTCCAACTTAGGGCTATTATAACTAGATTTTAGTAGCTACCATCTCCCAAATGCACGGTACCAATTTTCCCTCCTACCAACAGCATGTAAGGTGACAGTTCAGGAGAAGTGTCCTAAGCATGTGTCATGGACTGTCTTTGGGGGGTGATTTCTTTGAGGCAGGGCCAGGCATTCTTGTTCCCTGTGGCCTCCCCTGCCCTACTTTTTTTTTTTTTTTTTTGGAAATGAAGTTTTGCTTTTGTCATCCTGGCTGGAGTGTAGTGGCGCTATCCCGGCTCACTGCAACCTCCGCCTCCGGGGTTCAAGCGATCCTCCTGCCTCACCCTCCCGAGTAACTGGGATTACAGGCATGCGCCACGATACCCAGCTAATTTTTGTATTTTTGTGGAGACGGGGTTTTGCCATGTTGGCCAGGCTGGTCTCCAACTCCTGGCCTCAAGTGATCCACCCACCTTGGCCTCCTGAAGTGCTGGGATTATAGGTATGAGCCACCGCGCCTGGCTGGTCCCCTGCCCTATTTTAAGAGTCTCTATTAGGGATACACTTCATGGAAAATGTATGTCTGCTCTAAGAATGTTCTCAAGGGTCATTACCTTGCGCTGTGTCTGTTTCCTCTTTACGAGGATTCTCAGAAGAAATTCTTGCCGAGTCTCAATAGTTGAAATAATTTCACTCCTCCCAAGCATTCGGTTGGTTCTTATTTTAAGGACACTGAATTGGGCAGGTGGTCAAGTTCCACACGTGTCAGGGACTGAAATATATGGTGTCGTTTTTTCCTGTTAGTCTTACGAATGGTTCCATATTGTGTGCCTTCCTTTCTTCCACTAGTGCTTCCAGTTCGTGCTTTCTTGCTATATTTTATAGAGAAAGGCCATCTCCATGTCTTTCTGGTACAGGGTGGGTCATAATAAAAACGTGCCTTTTGTGCCATGATTTGGGGGCGTCTTTGGCCGTGCAGCAGAGCGATGCCCCAGCTCTGCTAGATATTTGAAGGGCTGCTGAGTGGAAGACGGGTTCTTTCCTGTGACCTTGGCCTCCTTACCAGTTGACTAACTGGCCCCAGACCAGTATGTAAAGCACATGCAAATCCTCACACAGCCTCTTGGAGCCAGCTGGCCATGCTGTCCTTAGCTTCACATTTTTTTGTGTCTCTGGCTGCCCCCCATTCCAGTCCATCCTTCTGTCCTTTCTGTTTTTTTTTTTTTTTTTTTGAGACGGAGTCTTGCTCTGTCACCCAGGCTGGAGTGCAGTGGCCGGATCTCAGCTCACTGCAAGCTCCTCCTCTCGGGTTCACGCCATTCTCCTGCCTCAGCCTCCCGAGTAGCTGGGACTACAGGCACCCGCCACTTCACCCGGCTAGTTTTTTGTATTTTTTTTAGTAGAGACGGGGTTTCACCGTATTAGCCAGGATGGTCTCGATCTCCTGACGTCATGATCCGCCCGTCTCAGCCTCCCAAAGTGCTGGGATTACAGGCTTGAGCCACCGCGCCCGGCCTGTCCTTTCTTTAACCAGCTGCCTGTCTGTGCTTTCCTTGATGCTGTGTGGCCTTGTGGCATTTGTCATTTTCACTCTGTTGAGTTGTCCGGCTTGGCCTCCCTTGCTCTGCAGGTCCTGGGCAGGGGTGGGGTTATGTCCTCTGCCTTGGTCTCCTTTCTTCTCTTGCCCTGCTGAGTTGCAAGTTTCTTCTATTGATTGACAAGAACCTGTGTTGACAGAGGAGGGGATAGGACTGGGGGCTGTGGCAGGACCAGCTCTAAATCTGGCAGCTGTAGAAAGGAATGAGTTCCCCAAACCAGCTCCCCTTACCACACCCTTGAATGAAAAAAAAAAGGAACTGGCCAGGCGTGGTGGCTCACGCCTATAATCCCAGCACTTTGGGAGGCCAAGGCAGGTGGATCACCTAAGGTCAGGAGTTCAAGACCAGCCTGGCCAACATGACAAAACCCCATCTCAACTAAAAATACAAAAATTAGCTGGGCATGGTGGTGCGTGCCTGTAATCCCAGCTACTAGGGGAACTGAGGCAGGAGAATCGCTTGAACCTGGGAGGCGGAGGTTGCAGTGAGCCGAGATTGTACCACTGCACTCCAGCCTGGGTGACAGAGTGAGACTCCATCTCAAAACAACAACAACAACAAAGGCTGCTCATGGTGGCTCACGCTTGTAATCCTAGTACTTTGGGAGGCCTAGGCGGGCGGATTGCCTGAGCTCAGGAGTTTGAGACCAGCCTGGGCAATATGGTGAAACCCCGTCTCTACTAAAATACAAAAAATCTATAGTCCCAGCTACTCAGGAGGCTGAGGCAGGAGAACTGCCTGAACCCGGGAGGTGGAGGTTACAGTGAGCTGAGATCGCGCCACCGCACTCCAGCCTAGGCGACAGAGTGAGATCCTGTATCTGCTGTTCTCTCGTAGGAGGAGATGGCACGTATAAGGGTTAGTAGGGGGTGGCTTGCTTGCAATCAGGAGAGAGGTGGTGCTCATTCTCCGTGGGATCCTTGTGGTGCATGTCCCTGGGTTTTTTTTTTTTGAGATGGAGTCTCACTCTGTCACCCAGGCTGGAGTGCAGTGGCACGATACTTGGCTTACTCGGCTCTGGCTCCTGGGTTCATGCATTTCTCCTGCCTCAGCCTCCTGAGTAGCTGGGATTACAGGTGTGCGCCACCACGCCTGGCTAACTTTGGTATTTTTAGTAAAGATGGGGTTTCTTCATGTTGGCCAGGCTGGTCTCAAACTCCTGACCTGAAGTGCCGCGGTTTGCCGCGGTTACCATGGGACTGAACAAAGGGGGACGAACGTAGAAATGAAAACTTGAAACAAAAGAAACTATTTTAAAGGAAGGGGCCAGGAGAAGAAGAGGGCTCCCTGCTTCTAGTGAACAAGGGCAGCCGCCTTGAGCTTCTACCGCTCTTCATATTCATTGGGTAGAAAGAGCAGGGAGGACGAGGTAGCAATTGGTCAGCTGCTTGATTGATCACAGGTTCACATTATCTCATGACAAGAAACACTTGTGCCTGGGTCGTGACTGCCCTCAGCATTCCTTCTGGGTGGCAGACGCAGTTTGTCAGTTTGCCAACATCCTGCTTTCATGAGAACAGTTTGCTGTTTACTCATATAGCCTCCAGTGGTATACAGAGTTGATCACGACCCTCACTCTTTCGGCCTGCAACACTCAAGTGATCCACCCACCTCGGCCGCCCAAAGTGTTGGGATGACAGGCGTGAGCCACTGCGCCCAGCCTCTTCCTGGTTTTTGGCCGAAAGTTGAGACTTAGAAGTTGGGAGGAGACCTGGAGCGCTGTGGCTAGTTCTAGGCCCTACACTCTTCAGAACAGCAGAGCTGTACCTCTCTGGTAGTGAGCTCTCTGTTGCTGGGAGAATTCAGAGGCTGGATGGCTGGCTGTTAAGGAATTTCTGCTTGGGTGGGAATTTGGGTCCTTCTAAGACCGATAACCTATGATTTCCAAGATAAGTAGGACAATACTTTCAATGAGGGTTACATGTTATGCTGGGTCAGTCTTGAGTACAAAATGGATTCAGAGGCCTGAGTTGTCAGGTTCAGCCTGATTTTCCTAGCCCCTTGAGGAGCCGTTTGAGGTGTGGCATGATATAGCAAGTCGGCTGCCAAAGAGGGACTGAGTCACAGGAAGTGCGTGCCCAGAACGGTAAAGGGGCTGTGGCCTTTCCTATCACCTTAACTCCTCGTCCCCACCATCACCTGCGCTTCATGCTTTGTGATAATTCACTGAGCTCGTACTCGTGACCTGTGTCCTGCAGCATGTGGGTTACAATTCAATGAAACATTAAAATATCTACCCCTCTAGCATCTCCCATGTCCCTCACAGCAGTTCTGTGAGGCTGGCTGCCCTGTCTGACAACTGAGGCCCACATCTTCCCCAGGATCACAGACGTGTGGCTCTGAGCCCTGCCCCGGGGGTTTTCTCCATCAGAGAAGAGGAGCACTTTGAGCTTTGAGAGGAGCAGCCCTCTGCGAGTGAAGTGGAAAAAAAGGAAGCAGGCGAGGAGGCCCATCCAGACCCTCCCCCAAGACCCTTGCTGAAACGGCTGGGATGCGGTGTGCAAAAGCCCTCCTTTCCTTCACAGCTCCTGGCTTTCCAAGAGTGCCTGCCCACGCAGAGGCCTGCTGGCAGATGCAGCCTCTTCTCAAGGACACTGCTTGCGGGTAAATCCCTCACCACCCTAGAGACAGCCCACAGTCCTGAGACAAGGATGCGGGCCAGGCTTGATGCAGGTAAGCGCCTCCTGCAGAAACCAGTGAGGCCAGAATTCCAGAGGAAATGATGTAGGGATGGAGGTGGAGGGCCTCCAGGAGGCACCAGCCCCAGAGTCTTCCCTAGACTCAGATTTAAGCATAAGCAGGGAGGGAAAGCACTTGAGCAGTGCCCCTCCGTGCATAGCTGGCCTCTGCTGGAACTCAGGCAGGGACAGGACACTCCTCTATCATCAATCCTGTTCCTCTCCTGGGTAGCTTCAACCTGAACATCCTCCTTTACCTTGAGCTAAAATGGGTCTCCTGTCACCCTTGCCCATCAAACCTGGCCTTGCCCTCAGGAACCACACAGGACAAGCCTAATACTTCCTTCTTGTGGCAACACTTTAGCAATCGAGACGTGGCTGTTAGGTCTTCTAGATAAACATTTGTGACTGTGACGTTGACTTGCCGCTTCTGGGGACCTCTTCTCATTTGATCAGAGAAAGTTTTTCAGGGTTAAACCTACTTCTTTCCACCCAGAAACTCTTCTTCTCAGGCTCACACCTATAGTCCTGGCATTTTGGGAGGCCAAGGCAGGAAGATTGTTTGAGACCAGCCTGGGCAATATAGGTAGACTGTGTTGCTACAAAAAGAAAAAGAAAAAAATGGCCAGGTGTAGTAGTCCCAGCTGCTTGGAGGCTGAGGTAGGAGGTTTGCTTGAGCCCAGGAGGTTGAGTCTGCAGTGAGCTATGATTGTGCCACTGTATTCTAGCCTGGGCGACAGAATGAGGCCCTGTCTCAAAAAAGAAAAAGAAAAAGAAAGAAAAAAAAAGGTTAAGAAACTCCTCACATATTTCTCCCTGGAACATATGCTCCCAGGCTCAAATCCACAGCAGCCTTGTCACACACATGTCATCCCCTGGCCCCAAGATAGTGCACCACCTTCCCCTTTCTAGCTCTTAACCCCTACGTGAAGCAGCCAGATGTAGGAAAACCCGGATTGATAAAGTGCTGATATGGGTGATCCTTTACCAAACGATTTTCTCCTTTACAAAGTGATTCACCAAATAATTTCCCTCAAGTATGGGCAGAGATCTGCAAACTACAGCTTGGAGCCAGCCTGCTGCCTCTCTTTTATAATAAAGTTTTATCAGGATGCATCCACATCCGTTCATCTCTGTGGGGCGAACTGCTCTAGCTACACACGCAGAGTGGAGGAGTTGCAGATGGCCAACAGAACCTCAGCTGTTTACTGCCTGGCCCCTTACAGAAGCAGCTGGCCGACCCTGGCTCCGGGGCATCAGAAATGGGACCACTGGAATGGAGTAGCTGGGCTACATGGTTTTTCTCCTGCCCCACCTCTTGTTCTCAAACACACTTCCTCCCGAGTCATCTGAGGAATGTCAGTCTGAGACAGTCAGGAGCAGGTGTGCCTAGGGATGCATGGCTTCTGAAAATGGGGCTGGGGACTTTTAGGCTGAGGCCTCTGGCAGCTTCTGTCTGAAGGATGAGCTGAGCTGGGCTGGGCATGGTGGCTCACGCCTGTAGTCCCGGCTACTTAGGAGGCTGAGGTGGGAGAATCACTTGAGGCGGGAGGTTGAGAGGAGCCTGGGCAACAGAGTGAGACCTCATCTTTATTTTAAAATATTTTTTATTTTTATTGTATTTTTTATTTTTAGGAGCAGAGGGTTAATAGGAAAAAGAAAGAGAAAGAAAGAGAGAGCGGAAAGCAGCTCTCCCCAGTGAGAGAGAGGGGACTTCTGAAAGGAAAAGGCCGCTGGCAGCGGATGCACCGCATTTTATAGTCAGGCTTGAGGAGGTGGTGTCTGATTTACACAGGGCTCCCAGATTGGTTCAGTCAGGTATGATGTTTACATATCGTGGGGGTGGCGGGGTGGAGGGAAGGCTGACCTCTCCACTCTAATCTTATTATGCAAATGAACTTTCCCCTTGGCCAGGCCATCTTGTCTGCTCCTTACTGTGCATGTGGCTGGCAGAGAAGGGAAGATGGAGCTGCCATTTTGAACATGATTGGCACAACTGCCTGCATCTGTGTCTGCAGCTCGATTTTTTACAGACTGCTGTTTGTTAGAAAGGAAAATGATTTGGGGCTGCTTTTCAGTAAAAGGAAAACCTTACTGAGGACTTCTGTACCCTCACTATCTAAGTAATTTCTTCTTAACTCCTGTATCATTCCCCACTCTGGAGTGGTAACCCTAACTGCTCTTAGGGGTTGTTTGACAACGACTCTTTCTGGCTACTTCATGCTTAAAAGGGGCGTTGTGTGGGGAACAGAAGCTAGGACTCCTCCTGGGGTCGAGCTAAGGGTCCTCGGAAAAAAGGCATGTCCATGGGTGGTTCTGTCTGCGGCACCATTTAGAGTTTGATTACTGTCAGCCATTCTGATGGGCTGTAACACTGGTTTGCCTCCACCAGATGTTGAGATAGTTTCCACATTTCAGAGAAACCAGGCAGAGAGAAACAAACATGCTCCAAATTTTCTTCACAGGAATATACTTTATTCAATTATTAAAGGCCGTAAATAGTTCACAGTAAGTTTTCTTGACTTGTTTTAATGAGTGTTGTACCTTGGGATCCCAGATGAGGTCCCTGACATGAAGCAGCTACATTATTTGGGGTAAATACCTGGGGTTCATTGTCTCACACCAAGAAAATTTAGGACACAGGCACACATGAGGAGTTTAGGAGCAGAGGTTTAATAGGCAAAAGAAAGAGAAAGGAAAACAGCTCCTTCCTTAGTGAGAGAGAGGGGACTTCTGAGAGGAAAAGGCCCAAGACCTCGTGTTTGAAAAAGCAGTAGCTCATGACTGTAATCCCAGTGCTTTGGGAGGTCGAGACAGGAACATCGCTTGAGCCCAGGAGTTGGAGACCAGCCTGGGTGACATAGGAAGACCCCGTTTCTACAAAACAAAAAATTAGCCAGATGTGGTACACACCTGTATTCCCAGCCACTCGGAGGCTGAGGTGAGAGGGTGGCTGGACCCCAGGAGTTCAAGGCTGCAGTGAGCTATGATTGTGTCAGTGTACTCCAGCCGGGGTGACAGAGACCCTGTCTCTTAAAAAAGATTAAAAAAAAAAAAAGTCAAGCACCTACCAGATGCCTAATTCTTTTTTTTTTTTTTTTTTGAGACTGAATCTCGCTCTGTTGCCCAGGCTAGAGTCAGTGGTACAATCTTGGCTCATGGCAACCTTCGCCTCCTGGGATCAAGTGATTCTCCTGCCTCAGCCTCCTGAGGAGCTGGGATTACAGGCATCCGCCACCACACCCAGTAATTTTTGTATTTTTAGTAGAGATGGGGTTTCACCACGTTGGCCAGACTGGTCTCGATCTCCTGACCTCAGGTGATCCACCTGCCTCGGCCTCCCAAAGTGCTGGGATTACAGGTGTGAGCCAGTGTGCCCGGCCCTGATTTAGTTCCTTTCTTCCAAAGCTGGCTTCTACCTCCTCCCCACACAGTGACACCATTCCCCTGACCAGACGAGCAAGTGCCTGCTTTCGCTTGGCTTCTTACAACTGGCTCTCTGGGCCATCTACCAAAAATTGTAACAGATTAGTAGAGCCTGGTGGCACTATTGTCCTAGCTACTTGGGAGACTGAGTTGGGAGGATTGATTGAGCCTGGGAGATCGAGTGCAGTGAGCGATGACTATGCCACTGCACTCCAGCCTGGGTGACGGAGTGAGATCCTCTGTCAAACAGACAAACAAACAGACAGACAAAAAAGCACTTTGCAGAGGTGACTGAATGTTCTGGAACCCCTGGGCCGTTGGAAGTGGATATCTGTTGCTCCATCCTCCAATTTACACCGCAGCCTCAGCTTGTGTCTCAGCGTGTCCCTCTCCCTCTGGTCTGTGCTGTCTCTCTTCCAGAGGCTGGGAAGTTTGTTCCAGGGCTGCAGCCTGGACCTCAGAGGTCACATGTTGCAGGTTTGCCGTAGCTGACTACTCTCTAGCATGTGGGTCAGTGGCTGTCAAATAGGATTTCTTTTGCGTTGCCCTACAACTTCCTCCTTCCAGTGCAGGCGTGTCAAGGTCCTTAACCTGCCCCGACTTCAGGTCAAGTTATTGCAGGTTCTGGGAAGACTCAGATTCCCAGCTCCATGGCCTGAGCCCAAGGGATGCTCCATTTTATGCCTGTCATCCATGCCCTGTGGCCTATATCATGTGATCCCAGGGCTGCAGGGGTTTGGGGGAAGAGAATCCAGCCGTGGCCCTGCCTTCTGGGACCCGGCGGCTGGGACAGCAGTGGTGCAGCCTCAGCCTCCGCACAGCCTTCCGGGGTCTGGGCTTCTTCCCTATCACGCCTTCCTAGTTGCCCTAGTGACTGTGTGACCCCTCTCCCCCCTCCACCGCCTGCTGCCACGGCCGGCCGTATAAATAGAGGCGAGGAGCAGCTGGGCTCTCTTGGCAGTCACCATGAGGGCGCTGGTCCTGCTCGGCTGCCTGCTGGCCTCTCTCCTGCTCTCAGGACAAGCAGGTAGGGCCCCTCCCAGCATGACCCAGCCCAGACTGCGCCCCCACACTTCCTCCAAGGTTTTCTGTCTACCATGGGTGGGGTACGGGGTCGGGGCTGATAGCAAACCCTGGCTGTTGGCTGGTGTCTTCTTACCCTTCCCTTTTCCCCAGGCCTGGGGCCTTGGAGAAAGAGCTGGGTACTGGAGAGAAGGAGCGCAGTTGCAGGGCTCTCAGGGAGGACAGAGGAAGTGGGAACAGCAAACAGAACTGAGCTGTGAACCGGGTCAGAGAGGAGTCTGGCCAGTAGATGTGGGAAAGAGGGCCCTCAAAGGCAAGACGGGGGAGCCTCTGAGATGGACGAAATAGCACAGTCTGGGAGCTGGAGGTCGTTGAGGTGACCCTCCCACCTGGTGGGTGATAAGGCGGAGGCCCCACTCCAGCAAGAGACCTGGGTTTGTGTGATTGAGGACAGAGGGGGATACACTGGGCAAAGGTGGGGACCGTGTTGGGAGCAGTGAGATGGAATTGGAGTTGGTTTGGGATAAGATTGGAAATAGAGCTGGCGGTTGGGCTGGAAACAGAATTGGATGCAATTCAGAAGAGGAACGGGGCCGTTCTGGAGTATAGCCTCTGCTCAGGGTGGGGGCTTCCATCAGAAAAGGGGCTTGCCTGTGCGTGCTGAGGCTTCCCTTTGACATGTCAGCACTTCGGGTAGCAGAGGTGGCTTGGGTTGCAGCATGGGGGTTATCTATAGGCTGTGGAGGAGATGCCAGATTGTTTTGCCACCTCTCTTGTTCCTAAGGTTCCTGAGGCCAGGTTCCCCTGGGGAATGCTCTTAGGGAGGTGCTCTGGGGATCCCCCTAGGATCCAGACTTCCCACCATGTCTTTTCATGACTCGGCAGTCTTCTCCCAGCGGGGCTCTGAGCCTAGGTTCGTACCTGGGACTGGAGAGGCCCAGGGTCCAGCCTTTCAGGTCTTTGAGGTTGAATAGGGGGTTGCAGGGGCACAGTCCCAGCAAGGAGAGCAGGCAGTAAGTGGGAGCAAAAGCTATGTCTTGGGGATTCAAGATGTAAGGTGGGGGGCTCTGGCCGCTGCAAGTGCTGCTGGGCCCTGCCCTTGTCTGTCCTTGAGTTAATTTGGGCTTTGCAGGGCTGCAGCGGCTGAGTGCTGAGTATTCCAGGCGGCTGTCAGGCGGCTAAGTATGGAAACAGCCGCGTAATTGGATCCGGAGCCCCAAGCCGCTGCCACCCTCTCCCTTCACGGCCCCTCCTCTGCTGCAGCCCAGCCCCAGCTGCTGGGCTTCTACACACTGGGCCCCAGGAATTTTTGGCCTTTTAGGGACATCCTTTATCTTTCCTCCCACCGAGGGAACTGGCCATCTGGAATGTTCTGCAGACCTTGCTGGGGGCTCTTGCGGTGGGGAAAGGAGGCAGGCAGGTGCTTGTGCAAAGGTCTCTTCTCTCTGCTGTCTCTCCTTCCTGGGTCCCACAGTGTGCGTCTGCCCCGCCCCAACCTCCTGCGTAAAGCTTCCCTTTGTCCCTGCTCCTGCTCAGCGCTTGGGCTGTGGGTTTCATCCCCCGTGGTGGATGTTATCAGGACTCTGCCCCTCTGTGGACTCTATACCCCAGAAGAGGCTTCCTCCTGTATCCACCCGCAGGTTCTAACCCACAAGGTGGCTTCCTCACACCCCCATCATGACAGGCTTTCCTAGTGCGCGACTCCCCCTCTAGAATCGGGCCACCCCGGTAGATACCACTCCACCCCAAGGTCACTTGGCTCCTGACCTCTTTCCGTCATCTCTCTGCTGTGTGCTAACTTCCCTCCCTATTTTGCTTGCTCCTCGGCTGGGTGGCGGCAGATATTCTCGCTCACCACTTCCACCTGCTTCTTAGGCCAGGGACCCCGCAGAGCTTCTCCTCCGGCTTTTCCCCCTTGTTGCTCCTGTGCTGCTCTGGACTGGGGTGGTGGGCTCTGCAGCCCTCCTTCTCGCCTCCCTGTGAGGAGACAAGCGCCCCTCCGTCACCGACCAGCCATCGCCCATGCCCATGCCAGGACGGGGAAGGAGCAGCCAGGTGGGGCATTCCTGGTCTCCACCTCCCGATGTGCTGCACTCAGGCCCTTGTACCCACCGGGCCCTCCTCTTTGGGAGTCCTGGTTTGGGGCTGTTCCTCCCTAAAGCAGCGGGAAAGGCCCCTAGCAATGATTTGATCAGTCTCCCTACCGTCCAGGGAAGGGAAGGAAACCCAGAGAAACAGGAAGACTTTTCCGAGGTCGGACAGCGAGTCAGTGACAGGCACACCTGGTCCAGGGTCCTCTCCTTTCCTCAGCCTGTCTCTGTGGCAGACCCGGCCTGCACCCCCAAGCCCTTCTCTCCCTGTAGGGTGAGTGTGAAAGGAGGAGAAAGGGTGCAGTGGATAAGACCATCCTGGGGGAGCTTCCCTAGTTTGCAGGGTGAAGAGCTATGCTTTTGGTTTCCCTGGAGAGTGGGGTCTGCCGAGAAAGCATTTCTTTGGGTTTAAGCCATTGGTGTTTATTGCTAAAGGCAGAATTTGGGACTTCTTTGCTTCCTGTTGTCCTTCCTTTTGCTTGATACGGAGATTGGGGATCTGGGGATTCCTGTCCATCCCTCATCCTTCCTCCATCTCCAGCCATAGTTTCAGACTTGCCCATCTGTCCTGGCCCCACTCGGCCACCCCAGAGGCGAAGGGCTGGTGCATGCTGGGGCTGCCCCCTGTGAGTGCCCACGGCTCAGCGCCTGCCATGTGAGACAAGGGTGCAGAGTGACGGTCAGGAAGCCCTTTTCCCGCCCCTTTCTCTCCCACCCGTCGCTGGTTATTTCTGGAAAGAGGCCAGCACTCCAGTTTCCTCAACAGGGCAGCCCGGATGCTAGGATCCGCCGTGGGAGGGCTGCTGAGAACATGCAGCAAGCTCAGGGGTCTTGGGGAGAGAACAGACCCCAGAAGCCTTTTCCCCACAGCTGGTTCCCTGACTCCTCATTTGGTGCTGCTGGGCAAGCCTGTAGGGGACATCTGGTCCCACAGTGAGCCTGGAATGCACTAGACTGGGCTGTGGTAATGAACACATCCCTCAAAAAAGTGACACCTTGGTCAGACACAGTGGCTCACACCTGTAATCCCAGCGCTTTGGGAAGCCAAGGTGGGAGCATCACTTGAAGCCAAGAATTTGAGACCAGTCTAGACAACATAGTGACACCCTGTCTCTAAAATAAAACACAAAAAATTGGCTGAGTGTAGGGGTGCATGCCTGTGATCCCAGCTACAGGAGAGGCTGAGGTGGGAGGATCACATGAACCCAGGAGGTCAAGGCTACAGTGAGTTGTGATTGCACCACTGTACTCAAGCCTGGGTGACAGAGGAAGACCTTATCTCAAGAAAAAAAAAAAAAAAAAAAAAGCGGCACCTGGCATGGTGGCCTGTGGAACTGCTGTTTAGGAACTGCTGGTTTTGTCCCACATCCGGGTATTACAGTGAAGGTCAAACAGTGAATTCATGGCAGGCCAGAGCTGGAATTCAGTCCTTTGCACTCCTTGGCCGGTGCTTTTACCCACTTATCCCCCAGAGGGAGGTCCAGATGAGGCCGGTAGCATCCAGCTGGCTGTTTGGTGCCTGCTTGGGTATGGTGGGTTGGGGAGAGTCAGCCTATGGACACAGGAGGAGGACAGCTGCTTCCGTTCTCTGACCTGGCCTGCAGGGCTAAGGACAGGGCTAGGCTGTGTACATCCTGGCTGGAACGAGGCGGCTGGCGGAGTGGGGAGCCGGGAGGGCCATGGCTGTGGGATGGAGCGCCTGGGCTTAGCTCTGTCTCCTGGGCACATGCCCTGCTCCAAACCCAAATCCAGGCCTCATCGCAGCACAACCCCTTCCCTGTAAACATCGCTCGTGTGTGCAACCCTCTCATTCAAACACTTCACCAGGCTTCGTCATTCGTGAGCCCATCCCGCGTGTGCTGCGTCCCTGTTGTGTTTAAGGTATGGTGCTAGGGGAATTGCGACAGGCATTTTGTCCTCAATGCTTATAGTCCAGTAGGGGAGAGGAGGTGTCTTCCGCCTTGCACGTAGCTGAATCTGGTCAAACAGGACACACATCAGTGTCCTTGGGGAGGCATGGGGAAAGCAAGGTGGGTTGAAGGCAGGGAGGACACCATCTTGAGCTGAGTGGATCAGATCAGAAAAGGTTTTACGGATGAGGGAATATTTGAGCTGGGCCTTGAGGAAAGCAGGATTCAGAACAGAAAGATGGCAGGAAGGGAATTCTGAGATGAGGGAACAAGAGGAGCAAACTCAGGCGCCAAAGCAACTGGGCTCTGGTAAGACCCAGGAAAGGGGAACGTTGTTCTGTCTTGCAGGAAGGTGGGCAGATGGAAGTGGGGTGGTGGGACGTGTTTGGAAGGCAAGGTTGGGGCTGACGTGTGAAGGGCCTTGTTAGGCTAAGCAGGGCTTTGCTCAGTGGGCAGTGGGTCACCACCAAGGGCTCCGGGAAGATGTATCTGGCAGTTGTTTGTAGGAAGAGTAGGGCGAGGGGAGACTGATTAGTCAGCCACACCAGAGAGGTAGGTGAGGGAGTGTGGACCCGGGCGAGGGGTTGGGAGTGGAGAGAAGGGGTGGACCCAGTTGACAGCTGGTGTAGAATTCCTGGCCTTCCCAGCTTGGGAGCCAGGCCCAGGGAGGGGCCTTTATAGGTTCTGTCGAGGTCGCTGGGAGAATGATCTTGCCAGAAAAATAGACTGGGAACATGAGAGAGGGGAATAGATTTTAAGAGTTCAGTTTGGGCCTGGGTGAAGTGGCTCACACCTGTAATCCCAGAACTTTGGGAGGCAGAGGCGGGAGGATGGCCTGAGCCCAGGGATTTTAGACCAGCTTGGACACCATAGAAAATTAAAGAAAACAAAAAAATAGAAAAAATGAACTGGGCATGGTGGCAGGTGCCTGTAGTCCCAGCTACTTGGGAGGTTGAGGCAGGAGGATCGCTTAAGCTCGGTAGGCTGAGACTGCAGTGAGCTGTGATTGCACCATTGTACTCCAACCTGGGCAACAGAGTGAGACCCTCCCTCAAAAAAAAAAAAAAATAGTTCAGGGCTGGATGTATACCTGTAATCCCAGCACTTTGGGAGGCTGAGGAGGGCAGACCACGAGGTCAGGAGTTGGAGACCAGCCTGACTAATAGGATGAAACCCCATCTCTACTAAAAATACAAAAAAATTAGCCAGGCATAGTGGCATGAGCCTGTAATCCCAGCTACTCGGGAGGCTGAGGCAGGAGAATCGCTTGAACCTGGCAGGCAGAGGTTGCAGCGAACTGAGATCACGCCACTGCACTCCAGTCTGGGTGACAGAACAACACTCTGTCTCAAAAAAAAAAAAAAAAAAGCACAGTTTGGGTCATTCTGAAGATTGGCTACTCGTGGTGCATCTGGATGGAGGTGACAGGGGCTAGAAAGGCAGGACTGCAGCTCAGGAGGGATGTCAGGTCAGGGCATTTAGGAGTGAGATGCATTTACATAAAGATGAGACGGAGGCTCTGAGTCACCCAGGGAGCTGTACCAGGGAGAGGCAAAGATTCAAGGACCGATCCTTGATGGACACTGAGTTTGAGGAGTAGGAAGAGAAAGACGATAAATGAATTTATCAGAAAGATAGGTAGATAAGAAGGGACCCAAGAAGAGACAGTGACCTGCAAGCCCAGGTCTTCTAGAAGAAGGCGGGTGGCCAGAGGATTAAATATCACAGAGATGCTGAGGGAGAGGAGCTGTCGCTTCTGACAACCAGCAGGTCACTGGCCGATGAGGAGGGTTTGAGGGTATTTAGTGAGGATGAGGAGGCAACATCTTTAGACATAGAAACTTTTAAAAATTAAGTTTGGGAGAAATAAAGGCCAGCAACAGTAACTTAAAAGCAGATGGGTTTACAGAGGAAGAGAACATTTTTTTCTTTCCCTTTTCTTTTTATTTATTTTTTTGAGACAGGGACTCACTCTGTTGTGCAGGCTGGAGTGCAGTGGTTGATCAAGGCTCACTGCAGTCTCCACCTCCTGGGCTCAAGCAATCCTCCCACCTCAGCCTCCCGAGTAGCTAGGACTACCCTATGTCCGACTAATTTTGTTTTTTATGGGAGAGGCAGGACTCACTATGTTGCTCAAGATGGTCTCAAATCCCTGGGCTTAAGTGATCCACCTGCCTTGGTTTCCCATGGGCGTGAATCAGTGCACCTGGCTGAGAAAAGTTTTTTCTTTTTTTTTAACTTTCATTTATTTTTTTTGAGATGGAGTTTTGCTCTTGTTGCCCAGGCTGGAGTGCAGTGGCACGATTTTGGCTCACCGCAACCTCCGCCTCCCGGGTTCAGGTGATTCTCCAGCCTCAGCCTCCTGAGTAGCTGGGATTACAGGCATGCGCCACCAAGCCCATCTAATTTTGTATTTTTAGTAGAGACGGGGTTTCTCCATGTTGGTCAGGCTGGTCTTGATCTCCTGACCTCGTGATCCGCTCACCTCGGCCTCCCAAGTGCTGGGATTACAGGCGTGAGCCACTGCACCCAGCCTATTTAGCGTTTTTTTTTGTTTTTTTTTTTTTTGAGAAGGAGTCTCGCTCTGTCACCAAGGCTGGAGTGCAGTGGTGCGATCTTGGCTCACTGCAAGCTCCGCCTCCTGGGTTCACGCGATTCTCCTGCCTCAGCCTCCCAAGTAGCTGGTACCACAGGCGCCTGCCACCACGCCCGGCTAATTTTTTCTTTTGTATTTTTAGTGGAGACGGGGTTTCACCGTGTCAGCCAGGATGGTCTTGATCTCCTGACCTCGTGATCTGCCCATCTCGACCTCCCAAAGTGCTGAGATTACAGGCATGAGCCACCGTGCCCGGCCGGGTTAGCTTTTTAAAGTGGAAATTGATGCAGTGGACACGTAGCCTGAGTTACCCAGATGATGACTATAGTCCTCTCTCTCTTTTTTATTTTTATAAGTGAGATAAGGTCTCACTTAGTCTCCCAGGCTGGAGTGCAGTAGTGCAATCATAGCTCACTGCAGCCTCAACTTCCTGGGTTCAAGTGATCTTCCCATTTCAGCCTTCAGAGTAGCTGGGACTACAGGGACGTGTCACCACGCCCAGCTAATTTTACTTTTTGTAGATACATGGTCTCACTATGTCACTATGTTGCTCAGACTGGTCTCAAACTCCTGGGCTCAAGTGATTCTCCTGCCTTGGCCTCCCAAAGTGCTGGGGCTACAGGTGTGAGCCACTGCACGCAGCTGACTTTGGTTTTCATTCTTCCTTGTGGACTGGGGATGGGAGTCCAGCCTCAGGTCCCCTTCATGATGTGTTTCTGGCTGTGAGGCCTGTGCCATCTCGTGGTGCATTGGTGGGACTCACTTTGGTGTGAGGACTCACTTTGGCTCAAGGTGGTGGGCTGGCTTCTGTTCTCCCCTGAGTTTGCCCCGAGGCTCCTCAGGGACCTCACCCCTGACCTCACCTGTCTTCTTAGAGCTAAAAGTTGATCTTCAGACTCTGCCTTCACCCTATTTGGCTCCTTCATTCCCTCCTGGGTCTCCCTTCCCTACCCACATTGGGCCCCTGCTCCGACCCCTGTCCCTGCTACCAAGACCCTGGTCAGGGGAGGAGCTGCAGCTCATTGCAATGGAGACCAGTGACTCGCAGCACAGACGGGCACTTTGCTCAAGTCTGTCTGTGTTTCAGAGCATTCAGAAGATTTTAGCTCAAGGAAGAAGTCTCTAAGATGGAATTTCCCATTTGGCAGGCAAGGTCTTACCCAAAGTTCCTAAATCTCAACACAGAGGTGGTGAATAGTTCACCGGTTCTGAGTGCAGAGGGACTGAGCTAAATAGCAGGCATTTCTCGTCCAGGTCCTGAATGGGTGAAATAATGAATGAATGAAGTGGAGTCCTGATGAGCACGGCTGCTAAGTAGGATCTGCCCAGTGCTCGAGAGGTCCCAGTCCCCTGTGCTCATCCCCAGCTGGGTGTCCTCCGCAGGATGTGGCCGGGGTGCGGTTGAGCAAATGGGATGGATTTAACTGAATTTCTGGAAACTGATCCGTTTCCTCGATGGTGGCAGCCTGTGCTGTCATCCTTCTCTAAGATCAGAGAAGTCCTGTTCCATCTGGTTTCAGCCTCTGTCATCCCTCTGCAACCCTGAAGGTGGTTTTACTCGGAGTCAAGGTCCCAGCTGCCCCCCTACTTTAGGGACATGCCTGTTGCCTGTCACTTCCTCATCGTCCCTCACAGAGGGACTCCCAGAGCAGCCATTGCTGAGCCACCCCATCTCAGGGAGGGTGGAAGAATCAGAATGAAAGCACCAAATTACATCAGAATTAAAGCAGTAATTTATTATATTTAATTAATAGGCTAGGCACAATGGCTCACACCTGTAATCCTGGCACTTTGGGAGGCTAAGGCAGCAGGATTGCTTGAGCCCAGAAGTTCCAGACCAGCTTGGGCAACACAGTGAGATCTTGTCTCTACAAAAAATTTTTTAAATAACTGGATGTACTGGGTACACCTGTGGTCTCAGCTACTCTGGAGACTGAGGTGGAAGGATGGCTTGAGCCTGGGAGGTTGAGGTTGCAGTAAGCCAAGATTGTACCACTGTACTCTAGCCTGGGCAACAGAGCAAGACCCCGTATTTAAAAAAAAAAAAAAAGAGCAAAGAATGAGTGCAGGCTGTGGCCAGCTCTGGCAGGAGAGGAGAGATTGGGTGCCAAGTCCTGAAGAAGTGAGAGATGCTTCCTAAAGGGAGTCCCCCTTTAGGTTAGAAAAGCAGGATGGACTCGGGTTAAGGATGAGGGCACAAAAGGATCAAATAGAAGCATGAGGGTATGGCACGATCTC
Source organism: Macaca mulatta (assembly GCF_049350105.2). NCBI lineage: Eukaryota > Metazoa > Chordata > Mammalia > Primates > Cercopithecidae > Macaca > Macaca mulatta. Next base: position 5,468,680 of record NC_133425.1, on the reverse strand, counting down.
AGACTCAGATGCCTCAGGGACTGCAGGGAGCAGAGAGTGGGGCATTTGATGAGAGCAGGGAGAGGTGGAAGGCAGCTGTGGGTCCCTCCCTGCGAGGCCCAGCTCTCAGCCCCCTGTCAGCCCTGTGAGGTCCTGGCCAGCTGCACTGTGCAGGCGGGAACGAGTTGTGTCTCTGCCCTCAGGAGCTGACCTTCTATTTGGGGAGATGACACACACTGAAAAAAAAATGTAACTAACACCCCCAGCCGGCAGCCTCCGCTCACTCTGGTTGAAGTTCAGAAGATGGTTGGGAAGGTTGGCTGTGCAGAGGGACAGGGTTTCAGCCCAACTTCCAGGGAGGGGACGATCGCTGGACGGTTAGCTTGGGGAGGGTGGAAGCTGTGCATTTGTTTAATTTGCCCGTGTTTCATCACTAACAGTGTAGCACGACGCTTGGCTCATTCAAGGCAGTCAACAATGTCTAATGAATGATAGATGATTTGCGCAGGCAGAGACATCTGAAGATGGTGACAAAAGCCAGGAGGTGAGGAAGCTCAGAGCACTGCACTGTCAGGGACAGGATGACACTAACTCTGGCTAGAATGTGGGGCTCATGTTCAGGGGAGATTAGGCCACCCTGATGAGTTGGGGCCAGTTGGGAAGAGCCTTGAATGCTAAGCCAAGTGGTTCTTTCTCTCAGCCCTCTGAAGACTCTAGCCTGTTTTCTTCCAGATAGCCCCTCCTTGTTCCCCTCTCTCTCGGGTATTTTTGGATGCCTCTAGAGCAGGGACTGTACTCTGAGCTCAAACAGGTGCAGGCAAAGTCTGGCCTGGAGTTCTGGGCTTGTAGGAAGTGGCTTGTGCTAGGAGCTCAGGGGAGAGTCCCTGGGTTTGGGAGCCCCCGCCTCCCCCCACCACTGGATTGCTGCCAAAACTGCAGCCCCTGGTCCTCCTTCAGGTAGTCATTTGGCTAGGACCTAGGGCAGCTCAGTTTTCTGCCATAGAATTTCCTCTAGGCTGGGCATGGTGGCTCTTGCCTGCAATCGCAGCACGTTGGGAGGTTGAAGCGGGTAGATCGCTTGACCCCAGGAGTTCGAGAGTAGCTTGGGCAACATGGAGAAACCCCATATCTACAAAAAATACAACAATTAGCCAGGCGTAATGGCATATGCATGTGGTCCCAGCTGCTTGGGAGGCTGGAGCAGGTGGATCTCTTGCGCCCAGGAGGTCATGGCTGCGGTAAACTGTGATTGTGCCACCGCACTCCAGTCTGGGTGTCAGAGCAAGACTCTGTTGCCAAAAAAAAAAAAAAAAAAAATTCCCCTAGATGACAATAGGTAAAGGCTTGACCAAGCCATTCCTTTGGAAGCCATGCCACTGATGGACATCCAGTTTACACAGCATTTAGGGCCTGATGTGACCACCTGTGCCTGTGTCCACCAGAGAGGCCTCTAGCCGATTTGTTGGTTACTTAGTGTCAAGTAGTAGATGATTACTTGTTTTTCTTGACCTTACCCAAGGAGATCAAGAGATCAGGAGTGCTCTCTAGGACTTGAGAAGAATCTGGAAAAGAACTGGAGAAGTGTCAAGTACTCGCCCTGTCCTGGGGAGACCATCCTGGCCTCGGACTCCGAAGACACCAGCCCACCTCCTTTCCTGCCTTTATTTCCTTTCTGAATTGGTAGTTAAGCCGGTGGGTACCCCACCAAGTTCCTCCTCATCTGGGGCTGCCCACACAGAGGCAGAGCAGCTGGCTTGGGGTGGGGCGCAGTGGGAGCACCGGAACCTGTGGGCAGAGCAAATGCTGGTTTTGTCACAACTCGGCTGCCAAGTCCCTGACTATCTCTGCATGTGTTTCTTCACCCATAAATTGGGGATAATGATCCTTGCCCTATTTCCAGCATGGGGCTGTTTCGTGACTATAATAAGAAAACGGTTATCGGATGCTTAAAATATTTTTTGATACTGGATACTTTTTGAGGTTAAAAGGACTATGACAAGAATGGCAGGTTATCACTCTTGTGAGTGTGCGGCAACTTGACATTTGCCTCCAGTTTCCTGAAATATCATGAAACTTGACCAACCAGGGGAATCCATCAACACGCCGCCCCTGCTCAGGACTGTTAATATCCTTGGGATTCTCTGTCCTCAAAGAGCTTACAGACTAGGAGGGGAGACAGCCCCTGCTCATGACATGAATAGAGAACCATATAAGGTAGACGTAATCCGCGGCTAAAAATAAGCAGCCTGAGGGTGCAGAGAAAGGGGGAGCGGTTGTCGGGGAATGCTTCCTGGAATGGGGGCTCGAGCTGGGTTTCAGAGCATGTGGGCCCCAGGATGGTGACGACAGGGTCTAGGGCCATGGGGGGCTCGAGCTGGGTTTCAGAGCATGTGGGCCCCAGGATGGTGACAACAGGGTCTGGGGCCATGGGAATGGTGAAAACGATCGGCTCCGTGTTAAATGGTGTTGGGAAGATTTCACAGCACCAGGCTTAGGTGTTGGTTCCTATGTGATCTTCCTGGGACTACCGTAACAAATTGCTACAAACTCAGTGGCTTAAAACCACAGCAATTTTTTTTTTTTTTTTTTTTTTTGAGGCAGGGTCTCACTCTGTTGCCCAGCCTGGAGTGCAGTGGTGCGATCTCTGCTCACTGCAATCTCTGCCTCCTGGGCTCAAGTGATCCTCCCACCACAGCCTCCCAAGTAGCTGAGACTATAGGCATGCACCACCACGCTCAGCTAATTTTTGTATTTTTTGTAGAGACAGGGCTCTCGCCATGTTGCCTGGACTGGTCTTGAACTTCTGGGCTCAAGTGATCCTACCTCGGCCTCTCAAAGTGTTGGGATTACAGGTGTGAACCACTGTGCCTGGCCAAAACCACAGAAATTTATTCTCTCACAATTCTGGAGTCCAAATGTCTGAAATCAAGGTGTTGGCAGGGCCACATTCCCTTTGAAAGGTCTAAGGGGGATCCTTCCTTGCCTCTTGCAGCATCCAGTGGTGGCCAGCAATTCCTGGCATTCTTTGAGTGGCAGCTTCATCACTGCACTCTCTGCCTCTGTCATCATGTGGCCTTCTCCCCTGTCTGTGTGTCCCTGTGTCCTCTTCTCGTCACCTAAGGACATTGCAGACGTTGGGTTTAGGGTCCACCTAATCCAGTACGATCTCATCTTAACCAATTACATTCGAAAGACCCTATTTCCATAGGAGGTCACATTCTTCCTGGGTGTGATAGCTCATACCTGTAATCCCAGCACTTTGGGAGGCCAAGGGGGGGACGGATCACGAGGTCAGGAGTTCAAGACCAGCCTGACCAAAATGGTGAAATCCTGTCTCTACTAAAGATACAAAAAATAAATAAATAAATAACCAGGCATGGTGGTGCCCGCCTGTAATCCCATCCACTTGGGGGGCTGAGGCAGGAGAATTGCTTGAAACCGGGAGGTGGAGGTTGCAGTGAGCTGAGATTGCACCACCACACTCCAGTCTGGGCGACAGAGTGAGACTCTGTCTCAAAAAGAAAAAAGAAAAAAATCACATTCTGTGATTCTAGGTGGATATGAATTTTAGGGAGACACTAATTTGGGGGAGCTTTCTCCTAGGGGACAGTCTTCCACTGGGTAGAGGGAGTACCTGTTTCCTTGGTCCTCTTTGTTCCACAGCCCATGTGTTGCCCCCCTGGCTGATCTGGAGCTCTGCAGACACATCCGGACAAGTGTGTTGAATGAACGGATGGACAGCTGGCTCGGGCAGAGATTCTCAGGAGGCAGCCCAGCCAAGCAGTGGTGCTAGGTAGGAGGGTGGCTGCCCAGGTGGGGAGAATTGACCAGAATTGCCCAGCTCCTAGGGGGTGTGCCTCTGACGCAGGATGAGGTAGATAGGGGAAAGGGATGGAGGTCTGGGTTCTGGCTGCCTGTGTGATGAAAAGAGTAAGGGACCAAGAAGCCGGAAGCCCAGGACCAGCTTGCTCTGTGACCTGAGGCCCAGCTCTTCTTCTGCACGAGGCCCCAGCATGCAGTCCCCTCAAAGTCTTGGCCCTGGGCACAGCAGCCAAGCAGGAGATGGTGCAGGATGCGAAAGCACTTACTCATCTGCAGAAGCTCCTCAGAGGAAGAACTTATGAGTGAACTTTATTTTAGATTCAGGGGGTACATGGGCAGGTTTTTTACATGGATGTAGTGCGTGATGCTGAGGTTTGGGCTTTTGTTGATCTTATCAGCCAAATAGTGAACATAGTACCCAATAGGTAGTTTGTCAACCCTTGTCCTCTTTCTCACTCTCCCGTCTAGTAGTCCCCAGTGTCTGTTGCACCCCTCTTTGTGTCCATGTGTCCAATGCTTAGCTCCCACTTATAAATGAGAATATACAGTCTTTGGTTTTTTGTTTCTGCCTTAATTCGCTTGGGTTAATGGCCTCCAGCTGCATCCATGTTTCTGCAAACAACATGATTTTTTTTTTTTTTTTTGAGACAGAGTCTTGCTCTGTCGCCCAGGCTGGAGTGCAGTGGTGCCATCTTAGCTCACTGCAAGCTCCACCTCCTGGGTTCACGCCATTCTTCTGCCTCAGCCTCCCTAGTAGCTGGATCTATAGGTACCCGCCACCATGCCCTTCTAATTTTTTTGTATTTTTAGTAGAGTCGGGGTTTCACCATGTTAGCCAGGATGGTCTCGATCTCCTGACCTCGTGATCCACCGACCTCAGCCTCTGAAAGTCTTGGAATTACAGTTGTGAGCCACCGCGCCTGGCCATGATTATTTTTTTTAATGGCTGTGTGGTATTCCATGGTGTAGATGTACCACATCTTCTTGATTCAGTCCACCGTTGATGGGCACCTGGGTTGATTCTGTGTCTTTAGTGTTGTGAGTAATGCTGCAGTGAACACGTGACCGTGTGTGTGGAACCTTCTTGAGTGTTGCTGAGAAGTTCACTTTCTTATGACCTCTCCCTCTCTAGAAGGAGGGGTCCCCCATTAGAAGGCTGTGTCTTCTCACTGTGGGTGGCAGGGGTCCCAAACCCAGAGGCTGGGGTGTTTGAGCAGCCATTGAAGCTGGTGGCTGTGGCTCGGTCCGGTTCTGGAGGGGAACAGGAGTGAGGAGACTGGTCCCCACCTCCACCCAGCCCCAGGGTCTTCAGCCTTTCTTTTTTTTCTTTTTCTTTCTTTCTTTCTTTTTTTTGAGACGGAGTCTCGCTCTGTCACCCACGCTGGAGTGCAGTGGTATGATCTCGGCTCACTGCAAGCTCCACCTCCCAGGTTCACGCCATTCTGCTGCCTCAGCCTCCCGAATAGCTAGGATTACAGGTGCCTGCCACCACACCCGGCTAATTTTTTGTATTTTTAGTGGAGATGGGGTTTCACTGTGTTAGCCAGGATGATCTTGATCTCCTTACCTCGTGATCCGCCCGCCTCGGCCTCCCAAAGTGCTGGGATTATAGGCGTGAGCCACTACGCCCAGCCTTTTTTTTTTTTTTTTTTTAAACAGAGTCTCACTCTGTTGCCCAGGCTGGAGTACAGTGGTGTGATCTCGGCTCACTGCAACCTCCACCTCCTGGGATCAAGCAGTTCTCTGCCTCAGCCTCCCGAGTAACTGGGATTGTAGGTGCATGCCACCATATCCAGCTAATTTTTGTATTTTTAGTAGAGATGGGGTTTCACCATCTTGGCCATGCTGGTCTTGAACTCCTGACCTTGTGATCCACCTGCCTCAGCCTTCCAAGGTGCTGGGATTACAAGTGTGAGCCACCGTTCCCGGCCTTCAGGCCTTTTCAGAAGTGGCCACCAATGATCAGGAGGCCTGGTCCAGGAAGCCCAGGCTGCCCTAGTTAGACCAGTATCCCAGGCCCTCCTTAGACCAGCATCCCAGGCCCTCCTTAAACCAGCATCCCAGGCCATCCTTAGACCAGCATCCCAGGCCCTCCTTAGACCAGCATCCCAGGCCCTCCTTAGACCAGCATCCCAGGCCATCCTTAGACCAGCATCCCAGGCCCTCCTTAGACCAGCATCCTGGGCCCTCCTTAGACCAGCATCCCGGGCCCTCCTTAGACCAGCATCCCGGGCTCTCCTTAGACCAGCATGCCGGGCTCTCCTTAGACCAGCATCGCAGGCTCTCCTTAGACCAGCATCCCAGGTTCTCCTTAGACTGTGTCCCACTGTCCTAACCACAGCTACTGTCCCCACACACCTGGCTGGGCTTCTGCAGTGTCCCACCCCAAATGACTTCACTTCCTCGTGGGCTCCTCCACTAAGCCCTTTGGGTTCACTTTCCTGCTCAGGAGCTGCCCTGAAGTTAGTTCCATCTTTCTGCCTGCTTACCTTTCCCTCCAATAAGATCTTAAGGTCTTTAAGAGGAGGCCCTGCAACTCAGCAGTTCAGTTCGTGTCGCTGTCACATGTTGAAAGGTGTGGAAAGCAGCTCCTCTGGTGCCTTTTAATAATGAGAAGCAGGCCTGGAGAGGTTAGGTGACATGGCCTGAGGACACAGCCTACTCCTAGGCAAGCACTTCTCTGGTTCTGAATCTGGGTCCTCTCCTGTCTCTTGGAACCCAAGTGGGGTTGAGGGAAGGTCTTCCATTTTGCCACCACCATCATCAATACATCCGTTCATCCATCCTTCCATCCACCCGTCTGTCCACCAATCCATCCATCCACCCATCCATCATCTACCCATCATCCATCTACTCATCTACTCACCCATTCATCCCATCCACTCATCTATCCATTCATCCACCCATCATCCATTTACTCATCCACCCACCCACACATCCATCCTTCCATCCATCAGTCTACCCATCCATCCATCTCTCCATTCATCTATCCATCCACCCATTCTTCTTTCCACCCATCTGTCCATCCATCCATCTACCTATCCATCCATCCATCTACCTATCCATCCATCCATCCATCCATCCATCCATCCATCCATCCATCCACCTATCCATCCATCCATCCATCCATCCATCCATCCATCCATCCATTCATCCATCCATTCATCCATTCATCCACTCAGCCTTCCATCCATCCACCCATGTATCCATGCATCTACCCATCCATTCATCATCCATCCACCTACCCATCCATCCACCCATCCATTCATCCATCCATCAACCCACCCACCCATCCACCCATATTGGGGGAAACCCCACCCCTGATATTCAATGTGGGTTCTTTTCTATTTCCCTAAACGTCAGCTGGTCAGAGAAATAAAGGGAAAGAGTACAAAAGAGAGAAATTTTAAAGCTGGGTGTCTGGGGGAGACATCACATGTCGGCAGTTTCCATGATGCTCCCTGAGCTGTAAAACCAGCAAGTTTTTATTAGCGATTTTCAAAAGGGGAGGAGTGTATGAATAGGGTGTGGGTCACAGAGATCACATGCTTCACAAGGTAATAAAATATCACAAAGCAAATGGAGGCAGGGCGAGATCACAGGACCACAGGATGGGGTGAAATTAAAATTACTAATGAAGTTTCAGGCACACTTTGTCATTGATGACATCAGGAGACAGGGTTTGAGAGCAGACAACCTGTCTGATCAAAATTTATTAGGTGGGAATTTCCTTGTCCTAATAAGCCTGGGAGCACTACAGGAGACCAAGGCTTATTTCATCCCTTTGCTTTCTTTTTTTTTTTTTTTTTTTTTTTGAGACGGAGTCTCGCTCTGTCGCCCAGGCTGGAGTGCAGTGGCCGGATCTCAGCTCACTGCAAGCTCCGCCTCCGGGGTTTACGCCATTCTCCTGCCTCAGCCTCCCGAGTAGCTGGGACTACAGGCGCCTGCCACTGCGCCCGGCTAGTTTTTTTTTTGTATTTTTTTTTAGTAGAGACGGGGTTTCACCGCATTAGCCAGGATGGTCTCGATCTCCTGACCTCGTGATCCGCCGGTCTCGGCCTCCCAAAGTGCTGGGATTACAGTCTTTTTTTTTTTTTTTTTTTTTTTTTTTGAGACAGAGTCTTGCTCTGTCACCCAGGCTGGAGTGCAGTGGCCGGATCTCAGCTCACTGCAGCCTCCGCCTCCCGGGTTCACGCTATTCTCCTGCCTCAGCCTCCCGAGTAGCTGGGACTACAGGTGCCCGCCACCTCGCCCGGCTAGTTTTTTGTATTTTTTAGTAGAGACGGGGTTTCACCGTGTTAGCCAGGATGGTCTCGCTCTCCTGACCTTGTGATCCGCCCGCCTCGGCCTCCCAAAGTGCTGGGATTACAGGCTTGAGCCACCGCACCCGGCCAAGGGATTACAGTCTTGAGCCACCGCGCCCGGCCTCATCCCTTTGCTTTCAACCATGAAAGACAGCCGCCCCCAAAGGGGCCATTTCAGGGGCCTAACCTCAGGGGCCATTCTCTTTCTCAGGGATGTTCCATGCTGAGAAAAAGAATTCAGCGATATTTCTCCTATTTGCTTTTGAAAGAAGAGAAATATGGCTCTGTTCCACCCGGCTCACCGGCAGTCAGAGTTTAAGGTTATCTCCCTTGTTCCCTGAACATTGCTGTTATCCTGTGCTTTTTTCAAGGTGCCCAGATTTCATTTGGTTCAAACGCACAGGCTCTACAAACAATTTATGCAGTTAACGCAATCATCACAGGGTCCTGAGGCGGCATACATCCTCCTCAGCTTATGAAGATGATGGGATTAAGAGATTAAAGTAAAGACAGGCATAGGAAATCACAAGGGTATTGATTGGGGAAGTGATAAATGTCCATGAAATCTTCACAGTTTGTGTTCAGAGATTGCAGTAAAGACAGGCGTAAGAAATTATAAAAGTATTAATTTGGGGAACTAATAAATCTTCATGAAATCTTCACAATTTATGTTCTTCTGCCACGGCTTCAGCCGGTCCCTCCGTTCAGGGTCCCTGACTTCCCACAACACACCCATCTGTCCATCTGTCTGTCCATCCATTCATCTATCCACTTTTCCATTCATTCACCATCTATCCTTCCTTTTATCCATCCTTCCATTCATCAATCCACCCATTTATCTGTCCATCCATTTGTCCGTTCATCCATCCATCCATCCATCCATCAGTCCATTCTTCCATCTATTCATCCATCCATCCACCCACTCATCCACCCACACACCTATTCATCCACCCATCCATCCATCTAGTCATCCATCCACCCATCCATTCATCCTTCCATCCATTCATCCATTCATCCATCCTTCCATTCATCTTTCCATCCATCCTTCCATTCATCCACCCATCCATCCATCCATTCTTCCATCCATCCATTCACCCATCCATCCACCCATCCATTTATCTATTATGCATCCATCCACCCACTCATCCATCCTTCCATTCATCTGTTCATCCATATTTCCTTTCATTCATCCTCCCATTCCTTCATCCACGTGTTAACCCATCCATCATCCTTCCATTCACCCTTCCTTCCATCCATCCATCCATCCATCCATCCACCCATTTATTCATCCATTCATGTATTTATCCATCCATCTGTCCATTCACCCATTCATCTGCCCATCCATCCATCCTTCCATATATCTGTCCATCCATCTGTCCCTCCATTCATCCATCCATCCACCCATCCATCCATCCATCCATCCATATATCTGTCCATCCATCTGTCCCTCCATTCATCCATCCATCTACCCACCCATCCATCCATCCATCCATCCATCCATCCATCCATCCATACTTCCACCCACCCACCTACCCATTCATCCATCTATCTATCCTTCCATCCATCCTTCCATTCATCCATCCACCCATCCATCCACCCATCCATCCATTCATCCATCCACCCATCCGTCCATTCATCTGTTTATCCATCCATCCTTCCATTCATCCACCCATCCATCCATTCATCTGTTCATCCATCCATCCCTCCATTCATTCATCCATCCAGCTGTCCATTCATCCATTCATCCATCCATCCAATGGCTGCCCTAGGTGCTGGGGCTACAAAATCCCTGACAGACAGGAAACTGAGTAAGTTATGTAGATTATTAGAAGGTGGTAGATGCAATGGAGAAAAACCAGGGATGGAAGATGGGGAAGACTGACTAGGAGACAATATTCAATAATTCAGTAGGTGGCCAGGGAAGGCCTTATGGAGCTGGTGACATTGGAGCAGACTTAGAAGAGGAAGGAGTGAGTCAGATGGTTGTCTGGGAAGCATGAACAGTCTCAGCAGAAAGCAAAGCAAGCACAGGGGGCAGGAGGGGCCCTGAAGAGCAAATCCAGGGTGGTTGGACACAGTGGATGATGGGGAACATGGGACAGATGGGGTCACAGGCGAAGCAGGGCTAGAGGGCGCGGGCCTCTGAGTCACCATAGGATGTTGGCCTCTTCTTTGCATGAAGTGGGAGCCATTGGAGGGAGTGCGTGGAGTTGGGGTCTCCTGTTGCTCTGCTGCTGTGTGGGAAACACACAGAGGATGAGGGACAGAAGCAGGCAGCTCGGGAAGGGGTGACGTCAACAATCCAGCTGGGAGATGACAGTGGCTGGGCCAGAGAGCCAGCGGGGGCAGGGTGTTAAGAAATAGTTGGATTGAGGGTATATATTGAAGGTAAATGACAGGTTTAATTAAGGTTTTGGAGAAAGAAAAGAATCAGACACATTATTATTATTATTATTATTGTTGTTGTTGTTATTATTACTTTGAGACGGGGTCTCACTTTGTCACCCAGGCTGGAGTGCAGTGGTACAATCAGGGCTCACTGAAGCCTCAACCTTCCAGGCTCAGGCGATCCTCCCACCTCAGCCTCCTGAGTAGCTGGCACTACGGGTGCACACTACCACACCCAGTTCATTTTTTGTATTTTTGGTAGAGATGAGGTCTCCCTATGTTGCCCAGGCTGATCTTGAACTCCTGGCCTCAAGAGATCCTCTCACCTCAGCCTCACCGAGTGCTGGGATTACAGGGTGAGCCACCACACCCGGCTCTTTATTATTTTTGAAAACAGGTTTACTGAGATACAATTCATACGTCATGTAATTTTCTCATTTGAAGCGTACAATTCAGTCATTTTTAATATATTCACAGATACATGCAGGCATCAACACAGTCAATTTTAGAACATTTTTTATCACCTCGAAAAGAAACTCTGGGCCCTTTAGCACTCGCTCCCCAGTTCTCTTCCACCATCCATTCCTCCCTGCTCCCCCAGCAACCACCAATCTGCTTTCTGTCTCTATGGATTTGCCTATTCTGGACTTTCATATAAATGGAATCACACAATATGTGGTCTTTTGTGTCCAACTTCTTTCACTTACCACCATGTCTTCCAGGTTCAGCCTTGTTGTAGCAGGTGGCAGGCTCCACTCCTTTCCATGGCTGGGAAATATTCCATTGTGTGGATAGACCACGTTCTGTTTATCCATTGATCTACTGATGGATAGTTGGGCTGTTTCCACTTTTCAGCTGTTGTGAATCACACTGCTCATAAACATCAGTGTACAGGTTTTTGTGTGGATATACATTTTGGGGACACTTTATTTATTTATTTATTTATTATTTTTTTTGAGACAGAATCTTGCTCTGTTGCCCAGGCGAGAGTGCAGTGAGTGCAGTGGCGCAATCTCGGCTCACTACAACTTCCGTCTCGTGGGCTCAAGCCATCCTCCCACCTCAGCCTCCTGAATAGCTGGGACCACAAGTGTGAGCCATTACACTAATTTTTTTTTTTTTTTTTTGAGACGGAGTCTTGCTCTGTCGCCCAGGCTGGAGTGCAGTGGCTGGATCTCAGCTCACTGCAAGCTCCGCCTCCCAGGTTTACGCCGTTCTCCTGCCTCAGCCTCCCGAGTAGCTGGGACTACAGGCGCCCGCCACCTTGCCCGGCTAGTTTTTTTTTTGTATTTTTTAGTAGAGACGGGGTTTCACCGTGTTAGCCAGGATGGTCTCGATCTCCTGACCTCGTGATCCACCCGTCTCAGCCTCCCAAAGTGCTGGGATTACAGGCTTGAGCCACCGCGCCCGGCCCACTAATTTTTTTTAATTTAAAAAATTTTTTATAGAGATGAGGTTTCATCCCGTTGCCCAGGTTGGTCTCGAACTCCTGAGCTCAAGCAATCCTCCCATCTCAGCCTCCCAAAGTCCTGGGATTATAGGCATGAACCACCATGCCCGGCCTTACTTTATCTTAATATTAGAAATATCTTGTACATTCTAGTACTCTCCAGCTTTCAGAATTCCTCCCACTGTGTGACAGTACATAGGCAGTCCATCAATAGTAGTGGAATGAAGGCCCTGCAAGCCTGAGGGGTGGGCAGGGTGGGTGTTTTTCTCTTCTGTTTTATTACTAATGAAACATGCCCAGAAATGTTTCAGTACTTGCTTGAGGTCCCACTGCTGATGAGGGGAGAACACTTGGGCTCCTAATGCTGATTTTCCACTCCTCTCTCTCTCCCTCCTCCTCTCCTCTCCTTCCTCCAAGGCCTGGGGTCCAGGGCTGTTCCATTGCTGTGCTCCTTGGGCAGCTCTTCCTGGCTACCAGAGTTCCAACCATGGTAGTTGCTGTGAGGGCCCCCGACCACCAGCTAATCCTCTCTCTGCATTCTCCTCCCAGGAATATCATCTGGCCGGGAGCAGGGCCAGCTATGCCCCCACCCATGATGGGCCTGGGGCTGATGGGCATCAGCATTTGTTGGCCACCTGTGGCCGTGGAAATGGATCATAGCTAGGAAGGGGTTCCCAGGGGCAGGACTGGTGCAGCCTCATACAGGCAGTTTCCTCCACCCTTTGTAACCTGTAGGTCTCTGAGTAGATGGGCTTAGATTGTCTCCCATAATCAAGGTCCAAGGATGGTGGTTCTCTCTTGTGTGTGAGAATCTTCTAGGAACTTATTTAAAAGGCAGATTCCTTGCTGGATATGGTGGCTCATCTTTCTATAATCTCAGCCCTATGGGAGGCCCAGGTGGGAGGATCACTTGAGCCCAGCCTGGATAACAGAGTAAGATCCTGTCTTTACAAAAAACATTTAAAAACATAGCCAGATATGATGGCATGCACCTGTAGTTCCACTACTTGGGAGGTTGAGGTGGGAGAATCATTTGAGCCTTGGAATTTGAGGCTGCAGTGAGCCATGATTGCCACCACTGCACTCCAGCTTGAGTGACAAAGCAAGATTCTGTCTCTTAAAGAAAAAAAAGGTGGATTCCTGAGGCCCCCTACCCACTCTGAGTTTGTTGCAGAGGCCTGAGAATAGGCCCCCTTTTTTTTTTTTGAGACAGAGTCTTGCTCTGTCACCCAGGCTGGAGTGCAGTGGCACAATCTCAGCTCACTGCAAGCTCCGCCTCCTGGGTTCATGCCATTCTCCTGCCTCAGCCTCCCGAGTAGCTGGGATTACAGGTGTGCAGCACCATGCCTGGCTAGTTTTTTTTGTATTTTTAGTAGAGATGGGGTTTTACCATGTTGGCCAGGCTGGTCTTGAACTCCTGACCTCAAGTGATCTGCCCGCCTCAGCCTCCCAGAGTGCTGAGATTACAGGCGGGAGCCACCGCACTCAGCCTAATTTTTGTATTTTAAGTAGAGACGGGGTTTCATCATGTTGGCCAGGCTGGTCTCAAATTCCAGACCTCAGGTGATCCATCTGCCTCAGCTTCCCAAAGTGCTGGGATTACAGGCGTGAGCCACCGCCCAGGATTGTATTTTTAACCAAGAACTCATAGAACAAATCCGCCAGGGACTGTACTTTTAACCAAGCTCCTCTGTGGTCCTTTTGCAAACAGCCCCCAAGCCATACCTTGAGAAGTGCTGGCCAGGAGCAAGGCTCATTACTGTCAGGTGCTCTCAGTGCAGCCAGCAGGTACTTACGGTGGGGGGATATCTGCCAGGCCCCAGCTGGACACCTTCAACCATCTTGGGGACAAGCCACAGGCTCCAGCCTCCAGAAGCTGCTCATCTATGGAGGGACACAGGTTAAAAGAAAAAAAAAAAAAAAAAAAAAGGGCCGGGTGCAGTGGCTCACGCCTATAATCTCAGCACTTTGGGAGGCCGAGGTGGGTGGATCACCTGAGGTCAGGAGTCCAAGACCAGCCTGGGCAACATGGCAAAACCCCGTCTCTACCAAAAATACAAATATTAGCTGAGCATGGTGGTGCACACCTGTAGTCCCAGCTACTCAGGAGGCTGAGACAGGAGAATCACTTGAACCCAGGAGATGGAGGTTGCAGTGAGCTGAGATCGTGCCACTGCACTCTATCCTGGGTTACAAGAGTGAGACCCTGTTTTTTATAAAAAGCCGTCACATAGGGTGATGTCACATAGGTGACAGGTGCTGCAGGGACACAGAGCAGAGGAGGGGTCGGGAAGGCCTCCCAAGGGATGGGCCTCAGAGCTGAGATCTGAAATGTGAGCCGGGATTAGTGAGGGGCCAGGCCGGGGGAATGGGGTGGCAGCGGGTTAGGCAGGTGGTGGTGTGGGCTATTGAGAGACCTGTTATGGGTTGGAATGCATCCCCCAGAAGGATGTGTTGAAGTCCTAACCCCAGAACCTCAGAATGTGACCTTATTTGGAAGTAGGGTGGTTGCAGATGCAGTTAGTTAAGATGAGGTCATGCTGGAGTGGGGCTGGCGGTAAATCCAATATGCAGGTGTCCTTATGGGAAGAGAAAAGACACAGACACACAGAGAAGGCTTTCTGTCGATGGAGGCAGAGACTGGAGTGATGCAGCCACAAGCCAAGAGTTGCTGGCAAACACCAGAAGCTAGAGAGGCAACGAAGGAGTCTCTCATGTGGGTTTCAGAGGAGGTGGCCCTCTTGGCACCTTGATTTGAGACTTCTGGCCTTCAGGACTGTGAGTGAACACATTTCCATTGTTTTACGACACTGAGTTTGTAGTGCTTTGTCACAGCAGCCCCGTAGAACAAATACAAAACCACATTCAGGCGTCAGTACAGGGATCTGGGCCTTTTTTGGCTAGGGCTGAGCAGGACCCTTTGGGCAGGCCGGCCCACTGAGCTCCTCAGACATGGGCTGGAGGTGGCCACGTGTGGCTGTCAGTGTTGACCAGGGAGGGTCAGCCCGGGGACAGCGAGTGTGGAATGTACACTTGCTCTAGCCCTGCCATGGCTTCAACCTTCCTGTCTTCAGGGGAGTCCCGTGGGAACTAGGGAGTAGGCAGCCAGGCCTGCTGTGTGGCCATGAGGCTGCTGAGGGAAAAGAAAAGAATGGAATAGGCCAGGCACTGTGGCTGTAATTCCAGCATTTTGGGAGGCTGAGGCAGGCAGATCATGAGGTCAGGAGATCGAGACCACCCTGGCTAACGTGGTGAAACCTGTCTCTACTAAAAGTATAAAAAATTAGCTGGGCATGGTGGCACGCACCTGTAGTCCCAGCTACTCGGGAGGCTGAGGCAGGAGAATCGCTTAAACCCAGGAGGTGGACGTTTCAGTGAGCCGAGATCGCACCACTGCACTCCAGCCTGGGTGACAGAGTGAGAGTCTGTCTCAAAAAAAAAAAAAAAAAAAGCTCTCCTCTGGGCACCAGCTTGACACTACTGTGGCCTCCCTGACACAGCCCTCAGAGACTCACCAAGGGGCTGTCCTTTGTAGGAACAATAGGGGGACAGATGAGCAAGCCAGGGGCCCCAGCTCCCAGGGGCAGGGCAGGATGTGGGCATGCAAAGCTTAGAAACGTCAGGGAGAAGGGCAAATTGTATTTGTCTGTGCCCCCCATGAGAAGACTGCGGCCGCAGGGTCAGGAGACCTTGTCTTTAGTTCTCGCGTGGTCCCAGCGCACTTGGTGACTTCTGCAAGCTCCTTTTTCCTCTCTGGCCATTGGTTTCCTCATCTGTGAAAAGAAAGAGTTGGGGGCCGGGCGCGGTGGCTCAAGCCTGTAATCCCAGCACTTTGGGAGGCCGAGACGGGCAGATCACGAGGTCAGGAAATCGAGACCATCCTGGCTAACCCGGTGAAACCCCGTCTCTACTAAAAAATACAAAAAAAACTAGCCGGGCGAGGTGGCAGCACCTGTAGTCCCAGCTACTCGGGAGGCTGAGGCAGGAGAATGGCGTGAACCCGGGAGGCAGAGCTTGCAGTGAGCAGAGATCGCGCCACCGCACTCCAGCCTGGGCGACAGAGCGAGACGCCCTCTCAAAAAAAAAAAAAAAAAAAAAAAAAAGAAAGAGTTGAGTTAAAGAGTTGGACTAGTTACTTTTTAAGTTTCTTTCTAGTTCTAGAGCCTTGAATGCAAAAATAACCATAAGGATAAATAAGATGAGACCTGGGGCCATGAATGCCAGGACCCCGTGGTGGGGCCCATCTGTCATGGATTCGGTGACACCCTCTGGGAAAGAAAGTGGAAAAATCTGGCCTTTTGATGTCTAGGCAGCAGTTTTTCCAGAAGGGTCTGTGAGCCGGGGAACACGGGGCAGGACATTTGTGTATTCTTGCTGCCCCAGCTCTGCCGGAGGCCTGGCCTTCCTCCTCAATCAACTCCGTGTAGACTTGGGAACCTCTGGCTTCTCTGGTCTCCCTGGCAGTTGTAGGAGAGACGGCTGAGGACACCTCCCTGGGTGAGCAGGTCGGGGGCTGTGTGCCCCATTGTCTGGCACTCTGGGTGTGGCATTTCCTCTCACCTGCTGTGCTAATGGGGACAGAGCTGCCGGTGACAGAGGAGCAGGGCCCCGAGTGGTCCAGCGGGCCGGTGTGCGAGGCTCTTGAAAGCCATGGAGACATCAGCTGTGATTTCACTTGTGCGGGAGAAGCAAAGCGCCGCTGTACTGGAGGCCAGAACTGCTCCTGCCCTGTCTCTGCAGCTGAGCCCTGGCTGCGTTCTCCCGGCCCGAGTGGTTTCTGAAGGGCTGATTGTCTCACTCCCAGTGCTCCCTTCCCTGGAGGATGAGGAGGCCACACAGCACTGCTAATGACCTCCCTCCGACTGTGTTGCTGTCTCAGAGAGCTTTGAAGAGCCCTTACCAGCCCTCTGCCTTCAGAAAGGGCCTTCCTCCCATTCTCAGAAAGACGTGGCCCTTAGAATGGGTGTTTAGACTTCCTGAGTGCGCATTTGCGTTGGGGGTGAAGTGCGGGGTCACCTCACTTCAGTGAGTGAACAGAAGAGATGCGACGTGGTGGGGAGAGGGGAGGCCACATGTGGCCTCAGATGTTGCTCGTGAATCAGGGCTGACTGAGGCTGGAGTCAGGGACTGCAGTGGTTAACTTTGGGATCAGCGAACGAGTTCCTGGCCCCTGGGAGTGTTGACAGCTCTGCCTGCTTCGTTCCCAGACCAGCCAGAACTTCACCAAGAGCGCAGGGCTCACCCCCGAGGCACCCTGCAGCTCCCGGCCTAAGCTGCCTCTGGCTGGCAGCCAGGGAGGAGGAGTCCCAGGCAGAAGGACGGCTCTGGGTCCCCTGACTGAGCCCCCAGACCCGGAGGGCTAAAGGAACAGTGTGAAGGGCCAGCTGGCTGGGCTCTTGTCTGAAGCTGGCTCTGCTTTGGCCCACTCAGCAAATTTGGGATTTGGCCTGGTGTCTTTGCTCTTCTAGGAAAGAATGATGTTCATAGCTGACATTTGTTGAAATGCTTTTGAGCACCACCTGATGTCTAAAACACTCTGACGGGGCTGGCAAAGCAGGTATTGTTATCTGCGTTTTATGGGTGAATAAATGGAGGCTCACTTGAGCCCAGAAGTTTGAGACCAACCTGGGCAACATAGTGAGACCTTGTCTTTTTTTTTTTTTTTTTTTTTTTTTTTTTTTTTTTTTGAGACGGAGTCTCGCTCTGCCGCCCAGGCTGGAGTGCAGTGGCCGGATCTCAGCTCACTGCAGGCTCCGCCTCCCGGGTTCACGCAATTCTCCTGCCTCAGCCTCCCCAGTAGCTGGGACTACAGGCGCCCGCCACCTCGCCCGGCTAGTTTTTTGTATTTTTTAGTAGAGACGGGGTTTCACCGTGTTAGCCAGGATGGTCTCGATCTCCTGACCTCGTGATCCGCCCGCCTCGGCCTCCCAAAGTGCTGGGATTACAGGCTTGAGCCACCGCGCCCGGCCGAGACCTTGTCTTTACAAAAAATAAAACAATTAGCCAGGCGTGTTGGCGCGTGCCTCTGGTCCCAGCTACTCTGGAGGCTGAAGTATGACAAGCATGACAAGTAGGAAGGCTGCAGTGAGCCTTCATCGCACTGCAGCACTCCAGTCCGGGTGACAGAGCAAGACCCTGTTTCTAAGGGACAGGGTCTGTAAAAAAAGAAAAAGAGTAAGGGGCAGAACCCAGCTCTCTTGACTTCCAGGTGCATTCAGAGAGACCAGCCACTGTCCAGGAGGCCAGAGCCTCAGCCCCAGGAAGAAAGAAAAGATATAGCTGGGGGCCTGGCTCAGGCTAGGGAAGGTGTCACACCCACTTCCCAAGCTCCCACATTTCTCAAGAAGATTTCCTCCAGCTTCCCTGGATTGGGGATGGGGTGGGCCTGGATTCCTTGACCCCTTCACCTGCCAAGCTGGAGATGGCTCTGGCCTTCACCCAGGATAGCTGTTAGACTGAGACCTGGGGGAGCCAGGCTCCATTGGCTTCCAGTGAGTCTTTTCCTGTCTGGGGCCCAAAAGTTAGACCAGCACCTCCTCCCCACAGATCCCAGGGAGATTCGATTTCTTCGGACTGGGAGGTGGGGGGAAACCAGCCACCTGCTTCGGTCTGTCTCAGAACCCAGCCGGCATCCCTTTCTCCTTCCTTTCCCTTTCCTCCCCAGCTAGGCCCCTCTGAAGGGAGGCAGCAGGCCCAAGGCCTCCTGTAAGAATTTCTGTTCACTGCAGGCACGGCTGATCTCTGGAAAAATTGAGTGCTCTGTAGAGCATCCCTGCTAGTAATTGACTCACACTGAGGGGTTAGGATATCATGTTTTGTTCTTTCTGAGGTATTTGTCTTTCAAAAGTGAATAGTGGCCAGGCATCGTGGCTCATGCCTATAATCCCAGCACTTTGGGAGGTTGAGGCGGGTGGATCACTTGAGTCCGGAGTTTGAGACCAGCCTGGCAAACATGGTGAAACCCCATCTCTACAAAAAATACAAAAATTAGCCGAGTGTGGTTGCATGCACTTGTGGTCCCAGCTACTCAGGAGGCTGAGGCAGGAGAATTGCTTGAATCTGGGAGGCGGATGTTGCAGTGAGCCGAGATTGCACCACTGTACTCCAGCCTGAGCCACAGAGATGGTGTCTCAAAAAATAAATAAATACATAAAATAAAAATAAAACAAAAGTCAATAGTCATGTATATTCATGACTCCTCCAGGCATCAGTGACAAGCATATATATATATGATGGTTGTGGGATTTCTGGTAATTTCTTCCTACCTCCCAAACCAAGAATTTCCAGGCATTGGAGGTAGAGTGGGGAGTGAAGTTATTCTGTCAATTCTCAGGACTCTATGGACTAAAAACAATTGTGTTGAAGTCTTAATCCCTTTTTTTTTTTTTTTTTTTTTTTGAGACAGGGTCTCGCTCTGTTGCCTAGGCTGGAGTGTAGTGGTGTGGTCAAAGCTCATTGCAACTTCAAACTTCTAGGCTCAAGGGCTCCGTCAACCACAGCCTCGCCAGTAGTTGGGACCGCAGGCACACGCCACCATGCCGAGCTAATTTTAAAATTTTTTGTAAAGATCAGGTCTTGCTTTGTTACCCAGGCTGATTTCAAACTCCTGGGCTCTAGGGATCCTCTCATCTCAGTCTCCCAAAGTGCTGGGATTACAGGCGTGAGCCACGGTTCTCGGAGCCACTGCGCCCCGCCTAGAACAATTCTTTTTAAAGAGTGGAAGAGGGTGGGCTAAGAAATCACTGCCCTAGGGTAGACTTAGACATTGGTTGGCCCACTGCTGGGAGAGCGTCCATAGACAGCTGAGTTCTAGAAGTAGACTGCTGCCAGCTACCTTAACTAGCACCGTGGCCTTGGGACAAGCACTTATCAGGGTTTTAGGGTTTTGTTCATGAGTGAAATCATACCAGTTAGTCTACGAGAAGATCTCTCTGGACTCCCAAATCCCAAGGTTCTTTCCGATTGCTGCCTTGGTCATTGTGCCCTGTCATACTTTTGTCGTTGTATCCTATTCCCTGGATGACTCATTTTAAGGGCTAGAGTCCAGCCAGGGACAAGCTGTCCCAGTGGGATTAGCCTTGACTTTAGGAGCATGGCCAGGAAGCCAAAGAAACCTTCCAAGAATGGCTGCCTCAGCCCCTGCACTCTGGTCGCCCGTGTTGGGAGAAGAGGGAAAGGCTGAAAGAATGGCGGAAGAGGACCTCAGGGGTCCTGGGAGGATGCAGACAAGCCTTCCTCCAGCCAGAATTTCTCTTCTTGGGTCCTTATGGGTGACGGCCTTCTGCAAAGTTGTCCTAAGACTTCATCTAAGAAGTGGAAGAGGCTGGGTGTGGTGGCTAATGCCTGTAATCCCAGCACTTTGGGAGACCAAGGTGGGTGGATCACCTGAGGTCAAGAGTTCAAGACCAGCCTGGCCAACATGGTGAAACTGCGTCTCTACTAAAAATACAAAAATTAGCTGGGAGTGATGGTGGGCATCTGTAATCCCAGCTACTCGGGAGGCTGAGGCAGGAGAATCGCTTGAACCCAGGAGGCAGAGGTTGCAGTGAGCCAAGATCGCACCACTGCACTCCACCCTGAGCAACAGAGTGAGACTTTGTCTCAAAAAAAAAAAAGGTGGAAGAGCAAGAGGTCCTGAGCAGTGAATGTTTACCCAGTAGGATAAAGTCAAGGAAAGACAGGACGCCGGAAGAGGCTGCTGGCCCACGTTTGCCCAGTCCACGAGTGTTCAGAGACAAGATGTAGAACAAGGAAGGGGGCAGGCTGCCTGTTCTGCGGTGTGAATTCTGTTTTCTGAATCGCTCCCTGCTACAATGAGATACAGCCAATGAGAGCCAAAGCGTGGGGTAGGGAGTGGATGGGGGCAAGACATGGGGCTCATGTATATGCCATAGCTGGTGCTCCTCACCCTCTGGGACAGATGAACCAGACAGAGATTTGGAGAGTGATTCCTGCCCCCCCCCCCACCCCCCGCCCCGCCTCCGTGGGGATTTTATTACTAATGACTCATTTGCATAACTGTGTATGAGTAATGGCCAGAGGTATTTTACTTACGCATGACTTTGGACTTGCTAGCTCTGGTTCAAATGGATGAGAAGTCATGTGGAAGAATAACTTTGGCAGGTACTTGTTAGAAACATGTGCTAAGGAGACTTGGATGGGCTGGAATAGAATCAACATTTGATTCCACGAAGGCACTGAATACATTCAACATCCAGAGGTGGGCTCAAAACAGGTCCTGACCTCTATTCTCTCCATCTCTAGTTTCAACTTCAAGACAGAGCTTCCTGGCCCTTGATACTAACTATATTTAGTGCAGAGGGTCTGAAATGCTGGTGTTCTGTAGAATCCCCTTGTGAAACACACAGATACACGTTGACCCAGCCCCAGAAGCTGGGTATCTGGGCTTGAACAGCTCAGCAGGTCATGGTCACTCCCAGGGAGCTTTGCTCCGTCTCTTGGCCTGAGTTCCAGCCCATCCCTGGAATGAGTTGTGAGGCAAACGACCTGACTTCCGTGTGTCTGTTTCCTCATTTCAAGAGAGGTTAACAACCCTTGCTTTTTCTGCCTCAGAGGGCTGCTAGGAGCATCAGAGAAGAATAAGCACAGGAAACTACCTTGGAAAGATGGAGTCCTACGTGAGGGAAGGAGATGACCCAGCTCAGAGCCTGGCATGTGTGGACTGGCAAAGTGAAAATATGCTGTAAGGGTGGCTCACACCTGTAATCCCAGCACTTTGGAAGGCTGAGGTGGGAGGATCACTTGAGGCCAGGAGTTCGAGACCAGCCTGGGCAACATAGTGAGACCTCATCTCTACAAAAATGAAAAAAATCAGCTAGATGTGGTGGCACACGCCTGGAGTTCCAGCTATTTGGGGGGCTGAGGTGGGAGGATCCCTTGAGCCCAGGAGGTGGAGGCTGCAGTGAACTCTCATTGTGCCACTGAACTCCAGCCTGGGCGACAGCAAGACCTGTCAAAAAAAAAAAGAAAAAAAAAAAAGATGCTGTAAGCCGGATGTCTTGGGATGTTGGAGAAAATAATGGATAGGAGGCTCTAGACAGATACTAATATTCTGAGGGAAGAAGCAAGGAGAGTAAAGGAGCAGGACTTGCCAGTCTCCCTCCAATATTTCCCTGTAGACACTGGGGCACACAAATTCAGCGAGAGCAGGAAGTACAAAGCAGGTGGCTGTCTCTGCTGTTTGATCTTTCCTCACCCCATGAGTCACTTTTATGGAACCCTAGCACTTCATGGTGAAGTTCACCTCATGGTGAACTCCGTGGGGGCAGAAAGAACTCCAGACTAAGGGTCATAACTTGGGCTCTGTCCCACCCCTGCCCCGATCTTGGGCGAGTCTCTGAAGGTCTCTGGCCAGAGCTTCCTCCTTTACAGTTGGACTCACGAGGGCCCTTGGCAACTTCACAGTCCTCTGAGTTCATGTAAAAGTGCTTTGGAATGAGACAGAGCTGTAGAAACAAAATCAGGGCGTTTGGTTCGTGGTGGAGAGAGGAGAGAGGGACTGAGCCTGGGGCTCTGGGAGGCTGTAGGGCTGGTGGGAGCTGCTGGAAAGCTGGCCCCCCGAGAAAGGCTGGTGGCAGAGGGACTGGTGGGAGAAGCAGGATTGGTGTGTGTCGTGCTTGGCCTGGGTGTGAGTGGGGCTGGGGCCTTCCCATGGTCTCTGGGCAGAGTTGGGGCCTGCTATTCCTGTGCCCTGACGTCAGTCCTGGGCCTGGCCTGGCCGGAGCCAGGGTGGCTACCCTGGCAGGAGCACATACAGTGCGGCACTTCATGTCCCGGGATAGACCAAGACTCATCTTACTGGGGATTCACCTCTCCAGGGTGTCCTGGGTCCTCTGCGGCCTCCCTGCCCCAGGGCCAATAGGGTGCTTCGGCAAGAGGCGAGGGAGGCAGAAAAGACACCAGCCTTGATTTCCCAGGATTGAAGTGAGATGTCCTGGGATGGAAGTGAGTGTAATCAGAGGCTCCCACACCTCTGTCTGCGCCTTCAAGAGGAGAACCAGGTCCAGTGGCACAGCTGCTTCCTGGGGACTGAGCTCTGGGGCCTAATGGGACAGCTTGTTTCATTGAGAGACTTTCTGTTGAAGCAGTTATTTTTAGCCTGGGAAGAAAGGTCATAGTGTAAGAAGCCTTTATCCTCAGTCCTTTTTACTCCAAATTGTTTAGCTGAAGTTCAGGGGAAGCTCGGCCCTAAGTTGTGAAAACCAGGGAAGAGCTTGAATATAAATGTGCATACATGCATGCACATGCCTCGCTTCCTGCCCAGGGCCCAGGAGTGGAAACACACAGCAGTGTGAAGGTCATGGTCATGGTGAACCCCCAAAGTCTGGAGTCTTCATCCCCCTTGGGACTATGTGGCCCTCTCACCTTTACCAGGGAAAAGGGCTTTTGAGACTGTCAGAAATGTTATAGGACATCAGACCTAGAGTTCATTCAGCTCAGTATCATTATCACCACTATCATCCTCATCGTCATCATCATGATCATCACCATCGTCATCATCATCGTCATCATCACTATCATCATCATCACCATCATCATCACAACTTCATCATCAGCATGGTCATTACCATCATCATCATCATCACCATCATCACCATCACGATCCTCATCATCATCATCATCACCATAACGATCCTCATCATCATCGTCACCACCATCATCATCACGATCCTCTTCATTAGCATGGTCATCACCATCATTGAAGGGCAACAGGAGCCCATGGAAAGGGCTGGATTCCCAGAGGAGAAGCCTTAACCACTGCTGTTCCAAAGGCAAACGCCAGGTCCTAGGAGACCCACCCCAACGTGGGAGCCCACAATGGGGATCCTCAGTGGGGTGGGCCTGCGAGTGGGGAGGGCCTGGGAACTGAAACCTGGGGGTCAAGATTATTTGATTTGGTAGTTGCAGTGGTTTGCAACTTTGTGTGTTATCTAAGAACTTTTTTTTTAAATTTAATCTTGATGCTGGTGCTATACCCTGGATTATTTAAATCAAAACCGCAGAGAAAGGGAAGTATGGGACCAAAAAACAGGTGATTTCAACATGCAGCCAATGCTGAGAATCGCTGGCTGAGGGGTAGTTTGTGAGGTGGTGTAGCCCAGCACTTCTCAGACTATAATGTGCACAGGACTCGCCTGGCCATTTTGTTAAAATGCAAATTCTGATTCAATGGGTCCAGGCTGGAGCTTAAAAGTCTGCATCTCTAACAGGCTCCCAGGGGATACTGTGGCTCTGAAGTTACATGGCCCAAGCCAATTATTAGCTGTGTGACATTCAACAAGGGCCTCAATGTCTCTGGTTCCAGTCTTCTCGTCTGTAAAAATAGGGATATGAGACTGGGTGTGGTGGCTCACGCCTGTAATCCCAGCACTTTGAGAGGCTGAGGTGGGTGGATCCCTTGAGGTCAGGAGTTCAAGACCAGCCTGGCCAACATAGTGAAACCCCGTCTCTACTAAAAATACAAAAATTAACCTGGCATGCGCCTGTAATCCCAGCGACTTGGGAGGCTGAGGCAGGAGAATCGCTTGAACCCAGGAGGTGGAGGTTACAGTGAACCGAGATCGTGTCACTGCACTCCAGCCTGGGTGACAGAGTGAGACCTTGTCTCAAAAAAAAAAAAAGGAATATGAGTAATACTCATTTTACCAAAACAAGTAAGATTAAGAAAATTCAGTATGATGAGGATACTGTTTTATATATAAAGTGCTTAAGCATTGTCTGGCAGGCTGTATCTCAGATATGTACATACAGATGTACGTCATGTACACTGTACGTGTCCTGCTGCTCAAAGGACAGTCAGTCTCCTCTGATTAAACCAAGTTCCCAGCATAGATTTTTCTGCAGGGGTGGAAGGCAGAGAGATAGAGATGTAGGTGAAGGAGTCAGGACTTACAGGTATGTAGGTGGTGACGAAAGATTAAAATGAGCAACACTCAGCTCCCTGTCCTGTCCCCCACAGAGAGACCAGGAATTCTTATCAGTACCCAAATCTAACTGCGGACCTCTTCCAGCACTTTCTGTGGGTCAGGCAGGGTCCCAGGCCCTGGGAACACAGAATTAAATTGGATTCCTGTAAATCAGGAGCCAGGACCAGTACGGAGCATGAGCCTTGAGAGAAGGCGTGTGCAGGCAGGAGCAGAGGTGCCGGCAGGAAGGGCTTCCCTGTGCCCCGCTAAGCACAGCATGGCATGGAAGCCTGGACAGGCGCTGGGCAGTTCTGGGCTCTGGTCACCCATTAGCTGCCTAGTAGTGACGTATCTGGGGCAGGGCAAAGATCTCTGGACTTTCACTAATTCAGCTCTAAAATCTTTCTGACAGTCATAAAGCAGGTTAAAGGGCCGTGCATATGAAAGTGCTGGGGGAAAAGTTGTATATTTCAATCCACGGGGCTCCTCTGTAGTAAAAGGCACCAAGCTTCACATCTTTCTGAGTTTGACAGCAGGCTGGCTGTCTATGGGAACTAATGAGAAAATATTTGCTTCTGATCCCTGGAGGCCGCCCCAGCTTTTGGGGAACAAGGGTGGGCACCCTGAGGGAGAAGGGGTACCCCAAGAAGTGACTTTTCTTTGTGGGAAGGAGAGATGGGAGTAGCAAGTGGTGGCCTGAGAGAGGGGGGTTGTCTGCATCCAGCAGATAGGTGGGGTGCTCTTCCTCAGAGAGGGGCCTTGAGAGTCCAGGGAGAACAGAGACCGCCTCAGCTGCCCCGAGGCATGAGCCTGTGGTCCCCTCATCTCCATGAACCTGCAATGTCCCCCATAAACAGACCCTAGCCTGGGGACAGGGGGTAGAGGGGTGGGCCTAATGGGCCCCATTTTCTTTTCTTTTTTTTTTTTTGAGATGGAGTCTTGCTGTGTTGCGCAGTCTGGAGTGCAGTGGCGTGATCTCGGCTCACTGCAGCCTCCACCTCCCGGGTTCAAGTGATTCTCCAACCTCAGCCTCCTGAGTAGCTGGGATAACAGGTGTGTGTCACCACACCTGGTTACTTTTTTTGTATTTTTAGTAGAGATGAGGTTTCACCATGTTGGCCAGGCTGGTCTCAAACTCCCAATCTCAGGTGATCTGCCTATCTCGAGCTCCCAAAGTGCTGGGATTACAGGCATGAGCCACCACACTTGGCCTTTTCTGACCCCATTTTCCGAACATATTAAACTTGATCCTTGACAGAGGTCTCTGGCACAGACAAGGCCCCTACTCTTCTCTCTTCCTGAGCCCTCCACTCTCTGGGTTAAGCTGCAGTCCTGTACAAGGGGATCCCCTTGGAAGGGGTTGGCCAGAGCCTTCGGGAAGCCAGGCCCGGCCTGTTTTGGATATCTCCTCCTCAGGCCATGTGCCCTCTAATCTAAGGTAGGGAGGCCAGCAAATGCCTGCCCTTACTGGGACAGGGTTAGATGTGTGACTTAATAAGGTTGAGAGCCACAAGTAATCCCCCAAGCACTGTGCCCTGTAACCTAAGATTATCCCGCCTGCAAACACCTGTTTTCACTCCTTTGCTGAGAGCAGTATTAAAAGCCTGCTGGTTAATGATGGTAGGAACTGCGACGAGCTGGGATGCACAGGCATTTGTCCCATCTTGGAAGCATCTCCAAGGTTGAGCCCGGCTGCACATGCCCATGAGCAAGGATGAGGAAGGACTGGAAGGGCTCATCCAAGTTTCCCTCCCTATACAGTCATCAGGACCAAGCCGGGAAGGTTGAAGGTCAGGGCCAGGGTCGCGGGGGTTCTCGGGTTAGCACAGCTGCTCACTTCTTAGTGATGGACAGTGGGTCAGTCCTTTAACTCCCTGATCCACAGTTTCCACATCTTGGGAGGGAGGCAGGATAACACCTATTCCGCTCTCTACGTACGAGGTAGTCCTGAAGACCTAGGTTGATAGGCGTAACACTGCACACCAGGCCAACACCACATCCCGGAAGACGGGAGCTGGGTTGATGTAGACTCTTTTGAGAAACACAGCCAGTGCCAACCCTGTGAAACTGACCAATCATGTTCTAATCATTTAGAACTGCAAGTCTCCGCGTCGGGTGGCACAGAGGATGTTGGCAATTTGTTGGAGAATCATTTCTCTGCTGGAGACGCAAGTCTAGAGGAGAAAGAAAGGGCGCTTTATGCAGACACAGCCCCTCAAGACAAGAAACTGCTCCTTCACTGCCCAGATGGCAGGGAGGCCGAGAGCCCCGAGAAGACCCCCGTGTCTGCCCCCGGCCCGGGCTCCGATCCTGAAGCCAGCCTTTCCAATGCCTCAGCCACAGAGTCACCTCCACCTGGGGAAAAGGACAACAGGGACTCTGCGGGGCCTGGGGAGGAAAAGAATGGCCCACCAGTGGCAAGCGCCCTCCCTTCAGGAGGGGCCGAGGGGCCTGTGGAAGAGGAGTGGCCAGAGCCCAGTTCTGGAGAGGGAATAGCAGAGGAGGAGACTGGGCTTGGGCTCCCCACGGAGGGAGCTGCCAGTGGAGAGGCAGGAGAACAGGCTGGGGGCCATGAACTCCCTGAGGAAGTCCAGGAGGTCCCAGGGGACAGCCCGGTGCAGGAAGCAGTGGCAGGGACAGCAGAGCCGGAGGCAGAGGGGGCCTCTCCTCGCTCAGAGGGTGATGGGTTCCACTCACTGAACACAGAGGCCGAGGGCAGCCCTGGGCCTGGCCAGGAGCCTGCAGTGCCAGAGGGAGCCCCTGATGTCGCGACTATTGTGCGAGAGTCGGAGCCGGATATTGACACAGAAGCCAGTGAGGGCACCGAGGACCAGGGGGAGCCCGGCCCAGCTGCAGAGGCCAGTGCAGAGCCTGGGGGCGCCCAGAGCGCCAAGGCAGGGGACACTGAGGAGAACCAGGCCCCAGAGATGACCGAGGAGGACGCAGATGAGGCCTCCTCTGAAGAGGAAAGTGGCGATGGAGGTGAAAGCGAGGAAGAAGGAGGAGTTCCCTCTGAAGAGGAGTCTGAAGAGGACAGTGGCGATGGGGCTAGCTCAGAAGAAGCAGAGGGCACCTCCGAGGAGGCCACGCAGACCCAGGAGGCCGAGGAGCCCCAGGAAGCCAGGGAACCCCAGGAAGGCAGGGATCTCCAGGAAGCTGAGGAGCCCCAGGAAGGTGGAGCGCCACAGGAAAGTGGGGAGCCCCAGGAAGGTGGAGCGCCACAGGAAAGTGGGGAGCCCCAGGAAGGTGGGGATCCCCAGGAAGCCAGGGAGCCCCAGGAAGGTGGGGATCTCCAGGAAGCCAGGGAGCCCCAGGAAGGCAGGGATCTCCAGGAAGCCGAGGAGCCCCAGGAAGGTGGAGCGCCACAGGAAAGCGGGGAGCCCCAGGAAGCCGGGGAGCCCCACGAAGGCGGAGATCTCCAGGAAGCTGGGGAGCCCCAGGAAGGCGGGGAGCTTCAGGAAGCCACAGGAACCACAAGCCACAGGGACAGAGGGGCCCAGCCTGGCTCGGAGGAATTGAATACGGAGTCCGTGGGCAGTGAGACCCTGGACATGAAGGCAGAGGAGCCTGAGGAGGGACATCAGGGGAGGGAGAGTCCCATCATTGCTGCCCAGGGTAGGAATTAATTCCCTAATAGCAACCCCGTCCCTTGGGCAGCTGCATTCTCCCTGGAAGTCTTGTGTGCAGGGGACAGGCAGGGACAGAAGAAGGTGGCAGAGGGTGGCAGGCCCTTTTCAGGGTCCCGGCCCAGGGAGGTGCCTTCAGGCTGTGCATTGGCTGCTGGCCTCCAGTTTGAAAGGGGCAGTGAGAGGGGTCAGAGGGGCCCCCAGAACCTCCCTTTAGGGTCCCTGATGCGCCGTAGCCCATGCCATTGCCTCAACCTAAAGGAGCAAGGAGCTAATGGCATGATCGGTGCCCTGTGATTGGCGGGTGGAGGGACGTGCAGGGAGTGGATGGGGGTGGGTTGGGAACTTCCCTGATGATTCCCTTAGTGGGCTAGGACTGGGGTCTCCCCTTGAAGACTAGGCTGTAGGAAGCATTGCAGAACCAGGACCGAGGGGTCAGGATCATGAGATGAGAACTCAGGCTGTGACCACCATTGTCTCTCAAATGCCCACCTAAAGCCGCCAAGGCTGCCCTCAAAAGTCTGGGGGCCAGGAGCAGAGGGGGAAGGACAGGGCCGAAGCTCTCGGGCAGTGTGAGAATTGCAGCCGATGCGAGGGTCGGTCAGGCACCTTCATGGCTGCATCTGCTTAGTGCATGGACTTAGACCAGGAGTGGGGCTTTCAGGGTAGAGGTCAAGGTCAAGTCTTCACTCTCCAAGATGGCTTCCCCACAGGCTTTCTTGCAGAATTCATTTACATCCTTTTTTCTTTTTCTTTTTTTTTGACAGGGTCTTGCTCTGTCACCCAGGCTGGGGTGCAGTCGTGCAACCATAGCTCACTGCAGCTTCTAACTCCTGGGCTCAAGTGCTCAAGCGATCCTCCCACCTCAGCCTCCTGAGTAGCTGGGACTACAGACATGTACTATCACGCTTGGCAATTTTTTTTTTTTTTTTTTTTGAGACAGAGTCTCGCTCTATCGCCCAGGCTGTAGTACAGTGGCGCGATCTCAACTCACTGCAAGCTCTGCCTCCCGGGTTCACGCCATTCTCCTGCCTCAGCCTCCTTTTTTTTTAAAAAAAGGAGTTTTTGTAAAAATACAAAAACTCCTTTTGTATTTTTAGTAGAGACGGGGTTTCACCGTATTAGCCAGGATAGTCTCGATCTGACCTCATGATCCGCCCACCTTGGCCTCCCAAAGTGCTGGGATTACAGGCTTGAGCCACCACTCCCAGTCAATTTATATACTATCTACATACTATTTATATACTACCTGTCAGGAATTGTACTCCATAAGGGCAGGTGTGTGCTGTGGTCAGTCAGCTCCCTATTCTGGGTCTGGGGTTGGGGCTGCCTGGGACTGGTTTAAAGAGTCACTGTCATGAGATGCTGCAAGAGGCACATGGACTCTTTTTTGGTTCTCACCCCTAGTGGAGCTGGCCTCCTTCTGCCCCATAAGGCCCGAGTCCACCCCTCTTCTACTCGCCTAAAATCCTCTGTGCAGGCAGCCTGGGAAGAAGCGGCTGTGATATCATAGGCTCAGGAACGGGAGCCTCCCTCTCCCTGGGAGCCTGCAGCAGGCACCCACATCACTTGATCTCTGGGTGAGAAGCAACAGTTGCTCCCCTCAACACACACACACACACACACACACACACACACAGATCCACAGACACACGGACACACAGATACACAGATACAGACAACAGAGAGACACAGACAGAAACATACACACGGATACAGAGATACAGACACACAGAGGCACACACATGGATACAGAGACTCACAGAGACAGACACAGATCCACAGACACACACACAGATACACAGATACAGACAACAGAGAGACACAGACACAGAAATATACACACAGATACAGAGATACAGACGCACAGCGACACAGAAACACAGAGACACACACACACGTAGATACACACAGACTCACACAGATACAGAGATACAGAAACATACAGACACACAGAAACAGACCCACATATGCAACACAGACATGCACAGGCATACACAGACACAGAGACACACAGACACAGAGATCTACACAGAAACACATAGAAACACAGACACCGAGACAGACACAACACACACACACACACACACACACCCTTCAGTGGCCCTCCCAGCCGTCCTTCCCACACGGCCAGTGTGATCCTGATGAAATGCTCATGTGGCCTCGGCGGCTGCCTGCCTGGAGCCCCTCACTGGCTCCCATTGCGCTTGGGATGAGACCTAAAGCCCTGTGGAAGGTCCTGCCTGGTCAGGCCTGAGGACCTCAGCAGCTCCCCAGCACTTAGGCCTCCCTGACTGCAGCCGGACTCCCCTTCTCCTGCTTCTTGCTAAACAAGGCTCGTCTGGGGCTTTCGCAGAACGCTTCTCTCCACCCTTCACCTAACTCCCTCCCTGAGCAGAGACCTGGGGAGGCTTTCTGTGACCCTGCTGCTGAGACCACAGGTGCAGGTACACCCTGAGCCCCACTTAGCTTTCAGAATGTTTCCTTCTGTGGCCACCTCATCATCTGTAATGATTACATTTTATTATTATTATTATTTTTTTTTTTTTTTTTTTTTTTGAGACGGAGTCTCGCTGTGTCTCCCAGGCTGGAGTGCAGTGGCGCGATCTCGGCTCACTGCAAGCTCCGCCTCCCGGGTTCACGCCATTCTCCCGCCTCAGCCTCCCAAGTAGCTGAGACTACAGGCGCCTGCCACCTCGCCCGGCTAATTTTTTGTATTTTTAGTAGAGACGGGGTTTCACCGTGTTAGCCAGGATAGTCTCGATCTCCTGACCTCGTGATCCACCCGCCTCGGCCTCCCAAAGTGCTGGGATTACAGGCTTGAGCCACCGCGCCCGGCCTATTATTATTATTTTTATTATTTTTGAGACAGGGTCTCCCTCTTTTGCCCAGGCTGGAGTTCAAGCCAAAAGGCATTCTCCTACCCACCCCCAAAGCCTCCAGAGATGTTTGATGTTTTAATTTTTTGAGACAGGGTCTTGTTCTGTGACCTAGGCTGGAGTGCCATGGAGTGATCATGGCTCACTGCAACCTTGACCTCCTTAGTTGAGAGAATCCTCCTGTCTCAGCTTCCTGAGCTGAGACTATGGGTGTGTACCACTGCCTGGAAAATTTTTTTGGTAGAGATGGGGTCTTGCTGTGTTGCCCAGGCTGGTCTCAAACTTTTGGGCTCAAGTGATCCTTCCATCTCGGCCTCCTAAAGTGCTGGGATTACAGGTGTAAGCCACTGCACTCGGCCCCAACGTTACTTTAAAGACTATCATCTCTGACTCCGCTGGACTAAGAGCAACTGCCTAAGGGCAGGAGTTGTGCCTGTTTTGGGCACCACCGCATTCCCAGCATGATGCTCAGTGCCTGGCATGGCGAAGGTGTTCAATGCATATTTGTTGAATATATGAAATAAATAGATAAGAAGGTTTCTGCAGGTTGAGATGTGGACCAGCTTCCCGAATGTGAATACATTGCACATGGAGCTTCATAGAGTTTGGATGATTAAATTCCTTCCTAAAGGCAGAACTCAGTCCAGTGTAACTTGGCAAGACCCCGCTGAGCCCCTGCTTGAGGTCCAGCCTTCGTCTGCCTCGCCGGGGCACAGAGCTCAGCTGGCTGTTCGCTTGGCCCTCACCTGGCTGTCTGCTTCTCTCCACAGAAGATACGGAGGATGCAAATGAAGAAGCCCCACTGAGGGACCGCTCCCACATCGAGAAGACCCTCATGCTGAATGAGGACAAGCCATCTGATGACTACTCTGGTAACCAGGGGAGGGAGATGTGCCCAGGGCTGGGACAGCCCAGCCCGCCAGGGCCCAGGCAGACACCTGGAGGCTCCTGAGAGCCAGGGCACGCTGGGGCTGTATCTTGGAGGCCGGAGGGGACGTTGGGGAAGAGGAGAGCTCTGAATGTGGGAGGCTTCATGGAGGAGGCTCTGTGAGCGGGGTCCAAGCCTCGGGGTTTCAGGTGGGCACAGAGGAGGAAGGGCCGTCCAAGCAGACGGCCCAGTGTGGGCGAATCCAGTGTGGCCCCATGCTGTGCGGGGGAGGATGCTTAACACACACCCATCTCCTTTGCTGTGATTTTTAGTTTATAAAGCCATGTCATGTGTCGTATTTCATTTTATCTTTGAAACCCAAGGACTGCAGCAGGGCTTGTGTCCTCTTAATCAATGAACCACCTAAGTGGAGCTCAGGCTGGCAGCGATTTGCTCCTGCACACAGCTAGGGGGTGGTGGATCGAGGGGTAGAGTCTCGCTAGCCTGACTCGCCACCCCATGGGCCTTCCTATTGGTGCCTCCCTCCTACTGTGGGCTCCCAGCAGGGAGCTTCCTCTTAGAAAGAGGCCACCTGGATTATCTGACCCACCCCCGGGAGTGTCTGGAAGTACAGTGACAGGCCAAGGACAGGGCCAGGGTGCCGTTCTGCAGGCCTGCTGGATGCTGGGCCTCCTTGCCTTCTAAGCCTCAGGGAGCACACACAGAGGTGGGCGACAGAGATGGAATTCTCATCCACTAAAGAAAGGGCTTGCAGTGAGGCTGCAGACCGAGACAAGGTTTCAGACACCTATTGAGGTGAGGAAGGAGGAGAGAGGTTTTAAAAAAAAACGTCGGCATAGTGGCTTATGTCTGTAATTCCAGCACTTTGGGAGGCTGAGGTGGGTGGATCGCTTGAGCCCAGGAGTTAAAGCCTGCAGTGATCTATGACTGCACCACTGCACTCCAGCCTGGGCGACAGAGCAAGATCCTGTCTCTAAAAAAATAAATAAATAGGCCAGCCGGGCGCGGTGGCTCAAGCCTGTAATCCCAGCACTTTGGGAGGCCGAGACGGGCGGATCACAAGGTCAGGAGATCAAGACCATCCTGGCTAACACGGTGAAACCCCGTCTCTACTAAAAATACAAAAAAATTAGCTGGGCGTGGTGGCGGGCGCCTGTAGTCCCAGCTACTCGGGAGGCTGAGGCAGGAGAATGGCGTGAACCCGGGAGGCGGAGCTTGTAGTGAGCCGAGATCGCGCCACTGCACTCCAGCCTGGGTGACAGAGCAAGACTCTGTCTCAAAAAAAAAAAAAAAAAAAATAAATAAATAAATAAATAAATAGGCCAGGCGCGGTGGCTCAAGCCTGTAATCCCAGCACTTTGGGAGGCTGAGACGGGCAGATCACGAGGTCAGGAGATCGAGACCATCCTGGCTAACACGGTGAAACCCCATCTCTACTAAAAAATACAAAAAACTAGCCGGGCGAGGTGGCGGGCGCCTGTAGTCCCAGCTACTCGGGAGGCTGAGGCAGGAGAATGGTGTAAACCCGGGAGGCGGAGCTTGCAGTGAGCTGAGATCCAGCCACTGCGCTCCAGCCTGGGCGACAGAGCGAGACTCCGTCTCAAAAAAATAAATTAAAATAAATAAATAAATAAATAAAATAAAATAAAATAATCAAACAGCTCAGGAGGCTTTGGGGGTGGGTGGGAGGTTTCTGTGGGTTGAGATGTGGGCCAGCTCCCCAAACGCAAATACATTGCACAGTCGCTGGGCTGCAAACAGCGCTTGCTCCCCACCAGGCAGGGGTGGAGCTGCCCTGGGTGGTGAGACCCCTCCACAATGGAGGAGCTGCCTGGATCGCACCTGCCTAATGCTCTTCCCTTGGCCCTCTCTGTCTCCAGCGGTGCTTCAGCGGCTTCGGAAGATCTACCACTCATCCATCAAGCCCCTGGAGCAGTCCTACAAGTACAATGAGCTCCGGCAGCATGAGATCACAGGTAGGACATGAGCTCGTAGGTAGGGCACGAGATCACAGGTAGGGCATGAGATCACAGGTAGGACATGAGCTCGTAGGTAGGGCATGAGATCACAGGTAGGGCATGAGATCACAGGTATGGCACAGGCCTGTTGGCGGGGTCGCACCACTGACCAGCCCGTACTCCCCCGGTGCCCACACAGGTTCAGGAGCTCGTTCATGACGTGTGCGAGGACTCACGGGTCTGGGTCTGGGCTCCCCCTGGGAGTTGGAAAGGACGACACCTCCACCACGGAGCTACCCTGTCACCAGCAGAGCGCGATGCTTTCCCAGGGTGTTACAGATGCATTTTGGTTTTAAGCCTTTATGCTCCAGTCATGCACATTTGAGTTTTCAAGGGCAATGATGCCAATTTCGATCCCTCCTGTGCTGGAGAGCCACAGATGCCCCCTGTCTACTCACAGGTGGTGCCTGAGTCCTCTGATCACTCCGTTCCTTCCCCTCCTCCTATTGCCCTTCCTCTCTGCTTCCTTTGGGCCTGGATTCTTTACAAAATTGGTTTTCAAAATAATAAAAATAAGACACACTTGTTGCAAAAAATTCAAATAACGCAGAATAGTATATGTCGAAAAATAAAAATTCTATTCTCGACCTCCAACTTCTTTAATTCGACTCCCAGAGAAACCCATTGTTATAGTGAAGACTTCCAGGCATTTCCTCTTCATGTGTGCACACACAGATGGATGTCATTTTTTGTTTTTACAAACATGGGATCCTGTTACATGAGCTGTGTGTGTGTGGAGTCCCCCCTCCTTCCCTCTGACGGCTGTGTGCTCTTCCCCTGTGTGACCATGCCATGCTCTGGAAAACCAGCACCTTCCCGGTGGCTCATGCCTGTAATCCCAGTGCTTTGGGAGGCAGAGATGGGAGGATGGCTTGGGCCCAGGAGTTTGAGATCAACCTGGGCAACATAGTGAGACCCTGTCTCTACAAAATATACAAAAATTAGGGGCGGGCATGGTGGCTCACGCCTGTAATCCCCGCACTTTGGGAGGCCGAGGCGGGCAGATCACGAGGTCAGGAGTTCGAGAACAGCCTGACCAATGAAACCAAAAATACAAAAATTAGCCGGGCGTGGTGGCGGGCAGCTGTAATCCCAGCTACTTAGGAGGGTGAGGCAGGAGAATTGCTTGAACCCGGGAGGCAGAGGTTGCAGTGAGCCAAGATCCTGCCACTGCACTCCAGCCTGGGCAGCAGAGCAAGACTCCATCTCAAAACAAACAAACAAAACACACGGAAAAATTGGGGCACAGCGCGATGGCTCATAGCACTTTTAAAAACAATCCTATGGCCAGGCATGGTGGCTCACACCTCTAGTCCCAGCACTTTGGGAGGCTGAGGCGAGCAGATCACTTGAGGCCAGGAGTTTGAGACCAGCCTGGCCAACATGGCAAAACCCTGTCTCTACTAAAAATACAAAAATTGGTTGGGTCTGGTGGTGGGTGCCTATAATCCCAGCTACTGGGGAGACTGAGGCACGAGAATCACTTGAACTGGGGAGGCAGAGGTTGTAGTGAGCTGAGATTGTGCCACTGCACTCCAGCCTGGGTGACAGAGCGAGACTCCGTCTTAAAAAAATAAAAAAGAGCTGGACATGGTGGCATGTGCCTGTGGTCCCAGCCACTTGGGAGGCTGAGGCAGGAGGATCATTTGAGCCTGGGAGGCAGAGATTGCAGGTTGCAGTAAGCTGCGATTGCACCAGTGCACTCCAGCCTGGGCGACAGAGTGAGACCCTGTCCCCCACCAAAAAAAAAAATTGGAACACTGCAATTAAACATTTTGCTAGTTGTTACCATATTGTCTCCCATGATACCAATTTGTACTCTTAATAACAGTAGATGAGAATCCTTGTTTCCCAACAGCAATGCCATTTAAAAATGTTACTCATCTTTGGTCCGGGCGCAGTGGCTCATGCCTGTAATCCCAGCACTTGGGGAGGCCGAGGCGGGCGGATCACGAGGTCAGGAGTTCAAGACCAGCCTGGCCAATGTGGTGAAACTCCATCTCTACTAAAAATACAAAAATTAGCCAGGCATGGTGGCGCGTGCCTGCCTGTGATCCCAGCTACTTGGGAGGCTGAGGCAGAAGAAATGCTTCAACCCAGGAGGTGGAGGTTGCAGTGAGCCAAGACTGCACCACTGCACTCCAGCCTGGTGACAGAGCAAGATTCCGACTCAAAAAAAAAAAGTTACTCATCTTTAAAAAATTTAGCAATGGTATCTTATTGTTTTGTGAATGAGATTACAAGTCTTTCCCTGTGTTAATCTGGCTGTTTCTATGTGATCTCGTTTGATGCTCCGGATGGCTGTAAGTGGCCAGGGTATAATAGGGTTTGTGTTCTTCCTGTCTACAGAGGGGAACCTGAGGCCCAGAGACGTGCTGGGTTACCCAGGATCACACAGCTGGAAGCAGGGAATACCCGGTTCCACAGCTGCCTACACTGTTTTTCATAGTCTAGGAGCCAGTTATCGCCCCCTTTGTAGCGGACGCACAGCCATTGGTGTGAGCTTACAGAGCCTCCCAAAGGCTTTCTCTTCCTCTCTTGGCCCTAAGACCCAGAGGCTTGGCCCTCCCAGGAAACTTATGTGGACAGCAGCAGGGGCCAGGAGCTCCAGTGTCCCCAGGGCATGGCGCTCTGCAGGGCGGGCCTGCTTTCTGGCCCCTGCGCTCGCCTTCTGGGCTTGGCTCCTAACTCCTAGTCTCTGGCCAGCTTCCTTGTAACCTCTCCCAGGCTCACCTCCCACCTCCTGCGTAGGCCAGCGGTGCCCCCTGCTGTGAGGAGCCGAAACCACAGCACCAGGAAAGGGCCCTGTTTGTGGCTTGTCTCAGAGAACAGGAACATCTAGGTCTCTCCTTGTCGTCACCTGGGCCGGTGTTAAGAGACTGTAACATCTCTGTGGCTGTAACTTGGGACTCCTGCCACCCTCTCAGCCTCCTTATCCCTTCCTGGC
Organism: Macaca mulatta; assembly: GCF_049350105.2. Classification (NCBI taxonomy): domain Eukaryota; kingdom Metazoa; phylum Chordata; class Mammalia; order Primates; family Cercopithecidae; genus Macaca; species Macaca mulatta. The sequence continues at coordinate 5,431,452 of NC_133425.1, read as the reverse complement.
CCTCAGCCAGGGCTTGACTTACACGGAGATGTGTCTCCTGTGTATTCACAGGCAGGAAGGGATGGGGCAGGGCCATGGTGTTGCTCTCAGGCAATGTACGTGTGCCTGCCCTGTATAAGACTCCACCTGGTTAGGACTGAGCTTTAGCCTCAGAGAAGGAAGACCAGAACATCCGAAAGCAAGATACAGAAGAGGAAGCACATGGCAGCACTCTCTGTAAAAAGATAGGGGCCGGGTGTGGGGGCTCACGCCTGTAATCCAAGCACTTTGGGAGGCCGAGGCAGGTGGATCACTTGAGGTCAAGAGTTCGAGACCAGCCTGGCCAACATGGTAAAACCCCATCTCTACTAAAAATACAAAAATTAGCCAGGCATGGTGTCATGCACCTGTAGTTCCAGCTGCTTGGGAGGTTAAGGCAGAAGAATGGCTTAAACCCAGGAGGCGGAGGCTGCAGTGAGCTGAGATCGTGCCACTGCACTTTAGCCTGGGCAATAGAGCAAGACTGTGTCTCAAAAAATAAAAATAAAAAAAAAAAATGGGGAAGTGCTGGGTGCCGGGCTCATGCCTGTAATAGTAGCACTTTGGGAGGCCGAGGTGGGTGGATCTCTTGAACCCAGGAGTTGGAGACCAGCCTAGGCAACATGGCAAGACCCCATCTCTACTCTAAATACAAAAATGAGCTGGGCTTGGTGATACATGCCTGTAGTCTCAGCTACTCAAGAGGCTGAGGTGGGGGCATTGCTTGAGCCTGGGAGCTCGAGGCTACATGAGCTATGATCGCACCACTGCACTCTGGCCTGAGCAACAGAGTGAGACCCTGTCTCAAAAAAAAAGAAAGAAAAAAGAAAAGAAAAGATGGGGAATGTGATAGCTACTAATATTGCTTACATATGCATTGAAATGTCTAAAATAACATGTAAGAAATCAGCAGTGGTTACCTATTCCAGGGGGTGTGAGGGCTGAGGCAGACTGGGACGGAGATGGGAAACTTTTCACTGTTTACCATTTTATATTCCTGATCTTTGAACCAAGAGATTAAATAAATTAAAATCATAACAAATAAATGAAACAAAAGGGGAGTGCCTAGTGTTTTTCGGGCGAACTGCTGGCCTCAGGGAGACAAGTCTGGAGAACTTCGGTGCTGAATTATGCAGGGCTGACCCTCTGTGCTGTAGTCCAGAGAAGAGCTGAAAGAGCTGAGGCCTGAAAATCTGCAATAAGATTGACCACACCCCACGCCGAAAGCCTCTCCCCTTCCCTCCCTGGCCGCTGGATTTGAAAGCACTGGAGCATTCTATTTTTCCTCTTAGGGACCCACCTGGAGTGGCCCTTGGCTGGGTCATCTCCCCAACATGGCCTTCGGAAGGACATTGGATGCAGGACCCAAGAATTGCCAGTTCATTGTTTGGTTTTGGGCACTGGCAAATTTGTCATGGACTTTAGAGGCTAGTGTTTGAGCGTGGCCCTAGAAGAGGGTTAGTGCAATGACTCACACCTGTAATCCCAGCACTTTGGGAAGCCAAGGTGGGAGGATTGCTTGAGCCCAGAAGTTTGAGACCAGCCTGAGCAATGCTGCAAGACCCTGTCTCTACAAAAAAATGTAAAAAGTAGCTGGGCATAGTGGCACATGCCTGTAGTCCCAGCTACTACTTGGGAGGCTGAAGTGGGAGGATTGCTTGAGCCCAGTCATCATAGTGGGGTACAATTGCACCACTGCATTTCAGCCTGGGCAACGGAGACCCTCATTATAAGCAAAAGAGGAGAGAAAGAGAGAGAGACTGGCCTTAGAGCCCAGGATTAGGCTGTATTGGGAGTTTCGGGATCCCCATGTTGGAAGAGAGGAAAGCTGCAGAGGCTGGAAACAGGTAGGGTCTGAGTCCAGATCACCCAAGATTATACAAGCTGCTCCACATCCATCCTCCATTCTCAACCCAGATTCTCTCCATGTGGAAGCTCTGTCTTCCTTTTTCTATAAGCTTTTCTCCTCCAGATTTAACCAGGAGACCTAACCCAGAGTGAGTTCCAAGTCAGGGTTCGTTGAATTCACGGAGATACTTCTTCTGGTGGGGGCAGATGTGCCAAGGATCTGAGCAAGGCCCAAAAGTGACTTCTGTGTCTTTTTACTGGGTGATCGCACTTATGTAGCAAGAGAAGTGCCACTGGGGGCTACACACATCTGATTCATGGAGAATTCCACAACTCAATTGGATGGACGGTGAGATGCTTTGGAGTACGGTGCCATACCCTGTGTCTGAACTTTTGTTGGATTTATTCCATTTCTACTTCCTGTCGCCCACAGACGGAGAGATTACCTCCAAGCCCATGGTGCTGTTCCTGGGACCGTGGAGTGTTGGTAAATCTACCATGATAAACTACCTCCTTGGACTGGAAAATACTCGCTATCAGCTCTATACAGGTAATCAATCTTCTTGTGTGATTGTTGGGATTTGAATGCTATGTTTTCATGGTGTAAAAGCACCATGAAAAGTTAAATCACTGGCCGGGCATGAAGACTCATGCCTGTGATACCAGCACTTTGGGAGGCCAAGGCAGTGGATCACTTGAGGCCATTGGTTTGAGACCAGCCTGGCCAACATGGCAAAAACCCCGCCTCTACTAAAAAAATATGAAAATTAGCCAAGTGTGGTGACACATGCCTGTAATCCCAGCTACTCGGGAGGCTGAGACATGAGAATTGCTTGAACCTAGGAGGCAGAGATTGTAGTGAGCTGAGATTGCGCTACTGCACTCCAGCCTGGGTGACAGAGCGAGACTCCATCTCAAAAAAAAAAAAAAAAGAGAGAAAAAAGGAAAGTTATGCCACTACGAAATTTGAGGGCCGGGTGCGGTGGTTCATGCCTGTAATCCCAGCACTTTGGGAGACCAAGGCAGGTGGATCACGAGGTCAGATGGAGACCATCCTGGTGAACACAGTGAAATCCCATCTCTACTAAAAATACAAAAAACTTCACTGGGCATGGTGGCAGGTGCCCGTAGTCCCAGCTACTGGGGAGGCTGAGGCAGGAGAATGACATGAACCTGGGAGGCGGAGCTTGCAGTGAGCCGAGATCACGCCATTGCACTCCAGCCTGGGCGACAAAGCGCGACTCTGTCTCACAAAAAAAAAAAAAAAAAGAAAAAGAAAAAGGCTGGGCACGGTGACTCTATGCCTGTAATCCCAGCATGTTGGGAAGCCGAGGCAGGAGGATCACCTGAGGTCAGGAGTTCGAGACCAGCCTGGCCAACATTGTGAAACCCTGTCTCTACTAAAAATACAAAAAATTAGCTGGGTGTGGTGGTCCTCACCTGTAATCTCAGTACTTTGGGATGCCAAGGTGGGCAGATCATTTGAGGTCAGAAGTTCCAGACCAGTGGGAGAATCGCTTGAACCCAGGAGATGGAGGCTGCAGTGAGCTGAGATTGCACCACTGCTTTCCAGCCTGGGTGACAGAGCAAGACTCCATCTCAAAAAAAAAGGTAACTGTTATGTTACATATGTTTTACTACAATTAAAGCCCCAATAGCTTAGCCAACATATGCAATTCTGTTGCAAAAGTCTCCCTGTGACACCCAGCATATACACATGCTTCTCAGTAGGTCCGTTTCACAGAGATCTCGTATTCCTTCACCTCTCACCCCGTGTGCCAGGCGCCGAACCCACCACCTCTGAGTTCACGGTCCTCATGCATGGGCCCAAGCTGAAAACCATCGAGGGCATCGTCATGGCTGCTGACAGCGCCCGCTCCTTCTCACCCCTTGAGAAGTTTGGCCAGAATTTCCTAGAGAAGCTGATTGGCATTGAGGTTCCCCACAAACTTCTGGAGAGGGTCACTTTTGTGGACACACCAGGCATCATCGAGAACCGCAAGCAGCAAGAAAGAGGTAATTTAGCCCTCATTTCTGAACAGTGTAAGCTCTGTTTCAAAAAATTATTTTTGGCCAGGCATGGTGGCTCATGCCTGTGATCCCGGCTCTTTGGGAGGCCAATACAGAGGATCCCTTGAGGCCAGGGGTTCAAGACCAGCCTGAGCAACATAGTGAGACTCCATCTCTATAAAAAAATTTAAAAGATTAGTCAGGCATGGTGGCATGTGCCTGTGGTCCTAGCTACCCAGGAGGCTGAGATGGGAATATTGCTTGAGCCAAGGAGGTTGAGGCTGCAGTGAGCCATAATTGTGCCACTGCACTCCAGCCTGGGCAAGAGTAAGACCCTATCTCATATAAATAAATCAATAAATAGGGCTGGGCACAGTGGCTCACACCTGTAATCCCAGCACTCCGGGAGGCCAAGGCAGATGGATCACTTGAGCCAAGGTGTTCTAGACCAGCTTGGACAACATGGTAAAACCCTGCCTCCACAAAAACTATAAAAATTAGGCTGGCATGGTGGCACATGTCTGTAGTCCCAGCTACTTGGGAGGCTGAGTTGCGAGGATTGCTTGAGCCCAGGAGGTCAAGGCTGCAGTGAGCTGTGGTCATGCCACTGCACTCCAGCCTTGGTGACACAGCAAGACTCTGTCTCAAAAAAAAAAAAAAAAGAAGGAAGAAAGAAAAGAAAACGACTTTTGACAGTGGGTGGTAGGCAGGCAGGGAGAGGACGTGTGCCCAGTGTTGCCCACAATCAGGAGAGGCATTCTTAACTTCCACCCCTTCTTGTCATCACTGCGATGCCACTTGGGTTTTGGAGTGCCTGGTCCTCCTACCTTCCCGAGGACTGATTTGGTTTGGAGACGGCAATATTTTCCAAAGTGGGGGCCTAGTCCTCTCTGCAAGCAGCTCTGAGAGGTTCAAGCTGGGGCTCAGTTGTCTCCGGGAGGCCCCGTCTGTCCTGTGTAGCCAAGGGCCTGGACTAATTGGATCACAGTAACAGTATATTTGACTTCTGGCTAAATTGGGTCTGGTGCTCCTGGGCCTGCTGTAGGTTGAACCTGACCGTCAACTCTTCCTATTCCCGGTTTCTGCTTTTCCAGGATTGCTTCCCCATAAGGCTTTAGCAGGCTTCTTCAAAGCCCTACTTGCCCTCTGGTAGCAGGGGAACGCTACTTTGGGCCTGTCTGACTTCACTTACATGAGAGTAGGCAAAATCAGAAAGACAGAAACCGGAGTGGTTTTAACCAGGGGCTCGGGGGAAGGGGAGATGGGCTGTAACTGTTAAATGGGTACAGAGTTTTCAATTTGGGAAGATGAATAAGTTCCAAAGAGGGATAGCGGTGATGGTTGTACAACAGTGTGAATGTATTTAATGAACAAGGCTGACAACCAGGCCACAAGACTAGAAGCCAGATGCTGCCAGGCATGCGGCTATGGAGTAGACCACTGAGTCCTGCCATGAGGCAAGGCTATCTGCAGTGAGTCCTGAACAGAGCAGTGCGGGAATATGTGACCAGACGGTGGATCTCAGTTTATGGTTACAACTCCAATTGTGGTTATAAGTAGATCCTGTAGTAATGATATTAGCAGTAATATTAGAAGCAATTAATAATAGTAGTAATATTAGTAATATTATAGTATATTTAATTATATTATTATGGCATAACAACATTCACAGTAGCATTAGTAATATTAATAATGTTAATAATTATAATAGTAAATTGTACCCCTACTACACATTGGATAATTTTATACATTATTGTAAAAAAAAAAGATTTCAATGTTTTTAAGATAGTTAGTCCTCATCTCCTCAGTTTTCTTATTTGCAAAGAAAACTAGGAAATAAGAAGCTAATGGAATTAAAATGTATTCTGCACCAGCTGTATGACTGGAATTTTAGGTGCTCTCCTATATTTACAGCAACATGGTAATCTTTATATCAACTCAGATGTTGATATTGTTCTTGTCATTTTGGAGCTAAAAAAGTAGAGCTTAGAGGCATTTAATATACAGCAGGCCAGGGGCAAAGCTCAAATTCTAGTCCAGGTCTCAATGCCAAGCCCACACTCCTTCCCCCTAAATAATGCATTCATTCTTTCATGTTCTTCTAATTCCTCATTTCTCTCCCTCAGCATCTTTGCTATTGCCCCAGGTCCTTTTAGACAATAGGACAATCTCCATTTTGAACAGGTATTTAGCTTTCTTGGAAACTTGGATTTCACAGTAGATTAAAACAATGACCAGGTGGGATGTGGTGGCTCATGCCTATAACCACAGCACTTTGGGAGGCTGAGGTGGGAAGATTCTTAAACCTGGGAGGTTGAGGCTGCAGTGAGCTGTAATCATGCCACTGCACTCCAACCTGGGCGACAGAGTGAGACCCTGTCTCAAAAAACAAACCAACAAGAAAAACAAGGATCAGGTTGTTCTTGGTTGAAGGTTGGCAAGGGACAGGTTATATCATTGACTTTTTAATAGTCTTTAGACACCCAGAAAATCCATAGTGCTGTTCCTTCTTTCAACCCCCAGAATGGTTCAGTTCTGAAAGGAGGTGTGCGGGCTTTGAGGGAGGTCTACTCAGTTTGACTTCTCGCTTCTGTCTCCCAAAGGGTATCCCTTCAACGACGTGTGCCAGTGGTTCATCGACAGAGCTGACCTCATCTTTGTCGTCTTTGACCCAACCAAGCTGGATGTGGGTCTGGAGCTGGAGATGCTCTTCCGCCAGTTGAAGGGGCGTGAGTCCCAGATAAGGATCATCCTGAACAAGGCTGACAATCTGGCCACCCAAATGCTCATGCGGGTTTACGGGGCCCTCTTCTGGAGCCTGGCCCCTCTCATCAATGTCACAGAGCCCCCAAGGGTTTACGTCAGCTCCTTCTGGCCACAAGAGTATAAGCCAGACACCCATCAGGAACTGTTCCTCCAAGAAGAGATCTCCCTCCTGGAAGACCTGAATCAGGTGATCGAGAACAGATTGGAGAACAAGATTGCCTTCATCCGCCAGCACGCCATCCGGGTCCGCATCCACGCCCTCCTGGTTGACCGCTACCTGCAGACTTACAAGGACAAAATGACCTTCTTCAGTGATGGAGAACTGGTCTTTAAGGACATTGTGGAAGATCCTGATAAATTCTACATCTTCAAGACCATCCTGGCAAAGACCAATGTCAGCAAATTTGACCTTCCCAACCGTGAGGCCTATAAGGACTTCTTTGGCATCAATCCCATTTCCAGTTTCAAACTGCTCTCCCAGCAGTGCTCCTACATGGGAGGTTGCTTTCTGGAGAAGATTGAGCGGGCCATCACTCAGGAGCTTCCGGGCCTCCTGGGTAGCCTCGGGCTAGGGAAGAATCCAGGTGCTCTCAACTGTGACAAAACAGGGTGTAGCGAAACCCCAAAAAATCGCTACAGGAAGCACTAGGTGGTATAGCGGTTCTTGGGTTCCTGTTGGTGAATGAGCTTGTGTCCTGTCTGAGAAGTCCCGGTTTATTAACCCTTTGAGCCACAGTGGCAGGAATTATTACATAGTGGAGATTTGGGAGTTCATTGAGGCCAGGGGTCGGGGCAGGTGCGTGGGTCTAGGGAGGAGAGTGGAAACTGTGAATTCTAGCGTGCTTGTCTTGTTGCTTCAATGAGGAGGCCTGATTGATGCAAGTCAGCCTCCACCTGCTTTTTCTGGGTCCTGTCTTGGAATGACAGAGAGCAGCTAAATTGTAGTGTGTCTTCCATCAGTGAGGGTCAAAAAAGCTAAAAGCAGCTGAAATTCCTTGTCCCCTGGGAGCTGGGAAAACAGCGAAGGCCTGAGTCGTAGAGATTGTCAGGTCCCTTTTGGCTTCTTCCCACACCCACAGTCTCGCGTTTGTTCCCTTGGCTGCCTCTTAACTTTGGGCTGACTTTCAACAGTGAACAGTCTCTTGGGTTTGAATATACCTGAGTTTGTTTTTGTTTTTTTTGAGACGGAGTCTCGCTCTGTCGTCCAAGCTGGAGCGCAGTGGCGCCATCTCAGTTCACTGCAACCTCCGCCTCCTGGGTTCAAGCGATTCTCCTGCCTCGGGCTCCCGAGTAGCTGAGATTATAGGCCTACTACCACGCCCAGGTAATTTTTGTATTTTTAGTAGAAACAGGGCTTCACCATGTTGCCCAGGCTGGCCTCAAACTCCTGACCTCAAGTGATCCACATGCCTCGGCCTTCCAAAGTGCTGGGATTACAGGCATGAGCTGCCGCACCCGGCCTCCACCTGGGTTTTGAGCCAATCCCCAGGACTTGCTCCTGGTTTCCTCAAGGGGTGGGGCAGTGGTTTAGGACACTAGACAAGTAAGAACAGGAGTTCCCAGGAAGGACGGGGATCTGCCTTCCCCACTGCCACTTCTCTGGTGTGTTCCTCAAAGCCAGCTTGGCTCAGGGGCACGATCCCCAGGAGGAGGGGACTGGTTGGTGTATCCAGGTAATTTACTCTTGGAAGTCACTTTAGTGAAGGTGGTGGAAGGGCTCAGAGGGTTAATTGGTTTGCAGTGTGTCTTTGTCTATTGCATGTCTTGGAAAACTCAGATCCCAAAGGCGCTGGGTTTCAGAGAGGACAGTGGAGACCTTGCTCCTTTTCCTTAGGCCGCCAGTCTCTCCCAAATTTCAGAGGAGGCTGTTCCACGACTCCCCTGTGGAAACAGCAGCGGAGTTGCTCCTTCGCGGTTTCCACATCACGGCTTTTCCTTTCCTTTCTTCTCCATTCCCTGATGCATCAACACTTAAAACTTGGAGCAATTTCCTAGGAGTCAGAACCAGCACCAGCCACTCGGTGTCGGCGGCCACCAAGGCTTAACATTGACCTTCCCGCCTGACCTTGACGCAGATGTCCACTGAACACACCGCAGGAAAGCCAGGGCCTTCAGTACCGATGAGTGTGAATATGTGTGTATGTTGGCCAAGAGATATTAGGGAGATCACATAGACTCGAGGGAGTAGAGAGCTTGTAACAGTCTTGCAAGGCTATAGCATGCACGGCTCTGCAGCAGGTGGTGGGGAGCAGAGGAGCAGGCCCCGCAGGGAAGAAGCAGCCTTTGGATGGTGAAATGTGCATGGTGCACAGTCTGTGCACGCCCAGGAGACCCAGCCCGGGCTGCCTCGAGGGACTCCTTTGTGCACAGCCAGCCGCTTCTCTTGGGAACAAGCTGTCCTGGGGGCCTTACCCACAAGGCAGGAGTCAGGATGCACCAGCTCGGCACCAGGAAGTCATCCTGGACCAGAAGGACAGTGGAAAGGCAGGCAGAGGGAGAGGCACTCCGAGGTCAGGCAGGGTAAGCCAGTTCACCGTCAGGTTAGGTCTACGCAGAGAACCTTGAGTTAGGAATTCCTGGTTCTCAGAATCGTTATCAGTCTGGTGCATGCTGTCACAGGGGCCGTTGCGTTTGGCTTTGTGGAGGGCCTGGAACCTTCCACAAGAACACCCGAGGTTCCAGGGCACTCAGGACAATGTTTCCACGGAACAAGTCAACCAGGAAAGAAAAGTAAGTTCTGCAAGGGGCATCCATGGAGCCTGTGATAGGGGCTGATGAGATGGAATCTGTCCCACTTCTCATTAACCACCCTCCGCAAACCCCAGAACCCCTCACCTCATTTCTGTACCGTCTGCCCTCTTGGGGGATGGGCCCTCCCACTTTCCCTGGCCTGCTTCTCCATGCTATGAGCTGCTTTGGCAGATCTGTTTTTCTGTGTAGTCAGGGGAAAAACAAAAACGAAAAAACACGCACAACTGTGTGGGCATTGTCATAGCTGTTGATGTCACCACTGCTTTGGGGGAAATGGCTGGGATGAGGCTAATACATTCATGCAATATTTATATTTTCAGGGGGCTACGTTATCAGCGTGCTCTCCCTGCCTTGGGCTTTTCTTTTCGTCAGGTATCTGTTTTCCTTTTCGTGTTCCTTCTCCGACTTCTCGTCTCTGCTGCTCACAGGCCTGCCCATCAGTCCCGCACAGATATTCAGTGTCTGGTTTCTGGCCAGCTCCGTGGAGGGGCTTTAAGCAGAATTCTGACTCTTTGGGGTGGGGGATTAGCAACTGGGGGAAACTTAAGGATCCAGAGATTCCCCCAAGAGGAGTGTCTGGAAGGATCTGTGCTTGGACAGTGGCTGAACCTTTCCAGTGTTCTTTCGTTTCTGATTTCATCAGTCTCAATAAAGTTCCGATCTCTCTTTAACACCGCGTGCTTTCTCGTGGTCTCCAGCTAGGTTAGTCTCTTCGTCCTCCTTTTATCTGGTAGAGTGAACTCATGTGTAAGTTTCTTGGGGAGAGACTGGAAATTAAGAAACTGCCCACCCGTGTGTTAGCTGGATGCCCCAGGACCTTCTTTGGGGCTGAGGCTGAGTTGCTCTCAGCCACCCAGGAAGCCCAGGCCGGCATGGTGTCCTCTGAAACTTAAAGAACTGCTGTCTCCTCAGCACCTCAATGCCTCCTTCCCCTGGGCATCCGCGCGGCTGCCTCAGATACCTGAGGGCTCCAGTGGAGGCGGGCACAAAGGTTTCCTGAATGATAAGGCTGCCACCACCTCTTGGCTTCACCAGAAAGTGATTTCCTCCTCCAGGAAGTGTGGACTTGAGCCTCCCGCTTGGACCTGTCTTTAGAGAAACCTGAACGTGTCCTTGACTCCCTGAGCTCTTTCTACCACATTTTGCTGTTTCTAGTGTCCTCTTCAGAGCAGAGGTCCTTTAATTTTTATGTTTTACTTCTGGGGTCTTCGAAGGAGTTTCACATCTTGCTTGAGAACAGGTTTTTTTGTTGTTTTCAATCTTTTTTTTTTTTTTTTTTCTGAGATGGAGTTTCGCTCTGTCGCCCAGGCTGGAGTGCAGTGGTGCCATCTCGGCTCACTGCAACCTCCACCTCCCAGGTTCAAGCAATTCTCCTGCGTTAGTCTCCTGAGTAGCTGGGACTACAGGCACACACCACCATGCTTGGCTCATTTTTGTATTTTTGGTAGAGACAGAGTTTTACCATGTTGGCCAGGCTGATCTTGTGCTCCTCACCTCAAGTGATCTGCCTGCCTCAGCCTCCCAAAGTGCTGGGATTACAGGCGTGAGCCACCACATCTACCCAATTTTTTTTTTTATTGAGACACTCTGGCACCCAGGCTGGAGTGCAGTAGCGCGATCATAGTTCATTGCAGCCTTGACCTCCTGGGCTCAAGCAATCCTCCCGCTTCAGCCTTCTGAGTAGCTGGGACTACAAGCACATGCCACCATGTCTGACTAATTGAAAAAAAATTTTTTTGTAGGGATAAAGTTTCATTATGTTGCCCAGGCTGGTCTCAAACTCCTGGCCTCATTCCATCCTCCTGCCTCAACCTCCCAAAGTGTTGGGATTAGAGATGTGAGCCATCTCGCAGGTAGAGAGCAGGTTTTGAAAGGGAAAAAACTGGGCCCTGGGGAGAAAGGGAGAGTCTGCAGTCCACGGTCTTTGAGCAACTGAGCAACCTGACCCAACTAAGGCCACTCCTGTTCACCCACCCAACCCTGTGTCCCTCTTCCACCCTTTCCCCGGAGAAATCCAGAGCTCTTGCCTGGAAGAGGGAGGTCTGTTTTAAAGATAAATGTGAAGTAATATCTGCCAGAATCTGCCTCAAAATTGTGCTGTTTCACAAGCCTCACCATCTTCACGTTGCCTGCCATAAGATGATAGAGAAACAGAAACAGAAAATGGAGAAAGGACAATCAGGGACCAGGATAAACAGATAAAGTGAGGGGCGTGAATGGAGTGTTTTTAAGGATAAGTGGATGTATCTTCTGAATCCATGGGGGTTACACATGGTTATATGCATAAGGTGTGTGCAAATACATATGTAAAGCCCATGCATGTGGGGAAACAGGTGCCCAGGTACTTAGCACAGTGCCTGACATGCAGGAGTTCATCACCCGTGTGCCATCAGAGTGAATAAGTGGGGTTTGGGGGAGTAAAGGTGTCTGTGCGGGTTTTTGAGACAGGGTCTCACTCTGTCTCCCAGGCTGGGTGACGTGATGCAATCACAGCTCACTGCAGCCTCGAATTGCTGGCCTCCAATGATCCTCCTGCCTCAGCTTAGCTTCCCAAGTAGCTGGGACTACAGGTGCACATCAGCACACCCAGTTAATTAAAAAAAAATTTTTTTGGCTGGGTGCGGTGGCTCATGTCTGCGGTCCTAGCACTTTGGGAGGCCGAGGCTGGCAGATCACTTCAGGTCATGAGTTCAAGACCAGCCTGGTCAACATGGTGAAACCCAGTCTCTACTAAAAATACAAAAATTAGCCAGGCATCGTGGAGGGCGCCCGTCATCCCAGCTACTCGGGAGGCCAAGGCAGGAGAATCACTTGAACCCAGGAGGCATAGGTTGCAGTGAGCTGAGATCGCACCGCTATACTCCAGGCTGTGTTTTTTTAGAGAGATGGGGTCTTGTCATCTTTCCCAGGCTAGTCTCAAACCTCTGGGCTCAAGTGATCCTCTCACCTCAGGTAATTTTTCTTCACAAGAAAGTAAAGGCAATAAAAAAGCATTAGAATAACAGAAACTGGCTGGGCTAGGTGGTTCACGCCTGTAATCCCAACACTGTAGGAAGCCAAGGTAGGAAGATCGTTTGAGGACAGGAGTTCAAGACTGGCCTGGGAAACATAGTGAGACCACCTCTCTACAACAACAAAATTAGCTGGGTGTGATGGCATGCGCCTGTAGTCCCAGCTACTCAGGTGGCTGAGGTTGAAGGATCGCTTGAGCCGGGGAGGTAGAGGCTGCAGTGAGCCATGATCCCACCACTGCACTCCAGCCTGGGCAACAGAGCAAGAACCTGTCTCAGTTAAAAAACAAAACAAATAGAAACTGAGAGTAGTATGGTGTGACATGAGGTTGTCTGTAGAATGCTGACCAGCTTGGTCAACATGGCGAAACCCCGTCTTTGCCAAAAATACAAAAATTAGCTGGGCGTGGTGGTGTGTGCCGGTGGTCCCAGCTACTTGTAGGCTGAAGCAAGAGAATTGCTTAAGCCTGGGAGGTGGAGGATGCAGTGAGCCGAGATCGCACCACTGCACTCCAGCCTGGGCGACAGAGCGAAACTCTTGTCTCAATATATATATATGTATATATTAAAAGTAATTTTTGTTAGAAAATTTATTGAGGATTTTTCCTGAACAAAAAATACTTTAAAAAAAATGTTAACTCCATCTCCCTTTCATATTTGATCTTTACCATGATGTTGTAAAGTAGATGGGGGCAGGGATATTTCCTATTCCTAAACCCAAATCTAACATGGGGAAACTGCATCTACAGAGGTGCAGTTTTGCCTGAGTTCGGCCTGAATTCACTCTGCTAATGCAAGACAAACCACACCAAAAGGCCAGTTTCCTACCCATCCCAATATCCTTTCTACTGTATCCATCGCATTGATTTGTGGTAATCTGGAGCTGACAGCAAATTGTGCACTGTATATTTTTCAGACACACTAAAAGATGAGATTTTGTATTGTGAAGAGTGCAAAAAGATTTGTTATATTTCCATTTTCTCCAAACTTCGGAATTTTTTTCTCACCAGGATTCCAAAAAAATTTAGATACTCTGCATATTAAGGCATAGTCTCTCACCTGGGGGGTGCAGCCATCTAGTAAAGGATACAGCGCACAATTGTAAATCAGGATACATGGGTCCGGCAAAGAACTTTCTTTCTTGTTTGCAAATATAATTATTTGCAAAGCCTGATCAATGTATATAAATTGTTAAATTATGTAACGGATTCTGTCTATTGAGAAGAATCAATTGACACAACCTTAGGGCTCTTCTGAGAATACTGAGACACACTAAGGGGCTAGGAAGTTTGGCTGGAGAAGGAGTGGAGTTTTAGCTACACTTTGAGGGATGGGCACGTTTGGTGGGTCACAGATTAGGGGGATGGAGCACAGGGGAAGATCGAGGGCGCCCAGACGCAGGCAAGGGAAGACCGCTGTGTATGGCCGGGATAAGGGAATGGAAGAGCAGTCAAGGTGAGACGAGATGAATTAGGGAATAGTGGGCCTTAAGGGGAAGTCCAGGGAGTCTGGGTCTGAGGCCACTGCAGGTTTCTGAGAAGGGAAGATCCAGCAGGCAGCTGTGCTGGGGCGATCTGGGGAGGCCGGAGCGTGGCACGCAGGAGCCGAGCGCCTGCCCCTGGGCCTGCTGCGTGGGGTCTCTGTCCTCCCCCGATGCTGCCCCACTCCAATTCGATGCCAGCGCCCCACAAGGCGGTCGTGAGCAGAAGCCCATCCACCCCATCGGCCTGGCCTCGCCGGGGGACCCCGCCCGCCGCAGGCAGGCGCCAATGTGTCCTTTCTCTGAATCCTTTGGGAATCAATTAAGATCGCGGTGACAGGGCCCCCAGGCTGTAGGGGGACCCGGACCGCCGCTCCCCGCGCGGCGTGGACGGGCTTCCGGCATCCGTGCGAGGACAGGACTGGAGGCTTCGGTGACCACGGCCGGGTCCGGCCACTCTTCCTTCGTCTGAAGGAAAACGTCGCGGCTGGGGAGGGCCTCAGATTTCCGCGGCATGCGTCCTCTCCTTAGTGGGGAAACTGAGGCCCGGGGCAGGGCAGTTCTGGACCAGGATCATGACGGTGGGGAAAGTGGGCACCTGGCTGAATCTGGCCTTGTCCTTCGCGCCCAGATCCTCACACGCTGTCCCCGACCCTGCGGACAGGGATCGATTCCGCGACCACTCAGCAGTGCCACATTGCCCACCGGCCAGCTCGCCTCGCGCATGCGCACCGCCTTCCCTTCGGGCTCGGGCTCGGCCCCGCCCCCTCCAGGCCGCCCTCTTCGGACCGAGTCCGGGGCTGAGGTCAGCGCAGGCGCAGACGCGTAGCGGTGGCTCTGCCTGAGCGCGGCGCTCGGGAAAGCCTCGGGGCTGGCGGCGCCTCGGCGCTGGGGGCGGGGCGGGGCGGGGCGGGGCGGGGCGGGCAGGCGCCCACTGCCTGAGCCGGATGGCAGAGCCGCCCCTCCGCCCTCTCCCAGCGCTGGCTCGCGTCCCTGGGTTCCGAGCCCAGCGGCGCGCAAGCTCCGTGGCCGCCAGGGCCAGCCCTGCCCCCTCAGCTGAGGAAGCCGCTCCCAGCCTTCTCCGCCTCATGCCGCGGACTCAGCTCCCGGGCCTTGCGGTCGCTGCCTGTGGGGTGGGGAGGGCAGCGAACCTCTGTCCTCTCGCCGTCACCGCGCGATTGGGAGGGCGCCAGGAGGCCGAGGCCCAGGCTGCCGTGCGCTGCCGGTGCCTCACCCCGCAGGTCGGTCCGCCTCGTGGGCAGTGGGGCGGACGACCGGGAAGCCCCGAGATCTCCAGATCCTCGATCGGGACCGAAAAAGCCCTGAACTTGCGCAGTGACTTCCTATTGAGTCCGCGAGGTTCTGGAGACACGGGAGACGGAAGGAACACCCAAGGCCGACTGCTGCCCTCATTTATTGGGGTGAGGTTTCCACCTGAGGCCAGCGCCCAGTGCAAACAGGAAATGAGAGTTTTAGGAGATTCTCCAACCGGAATGTCACCTCCCTTCCCCGCCAGAAACGAACCGCCCTCTCCTCCTGTAATTGAAAACGGAAGGGCAGCCCTTAGGGCGAATGAAAACTCCCGAAACCTGGAGGGTCAGGGAGGGTCATCATCTGAATAGAATGACTCTTGTGGCTCCTGGGGTTCCCTGAATCAGGCAATTTAGGAACTGAAAAGGCCTTACGCTCCAGGATCAAGTAGTCATTAGCCTCTCCCTCCCTCCCTGAATCAGTCATTTTAGGAACCGAAAAGGCCTTACCCTCGAGGATCAAGTACTCATTAGCCTCTCTTTTCCTTCCTTCCTTCCTTCCTTCCTTCCTTCCTTCCTTCCTTCCTTCCTTCCTTCCTTCCTTCCTTCCTTCCTTCCTTCCTTCCTTCCTTCCTTCCTCCCTCCCTCCCTCCCTCCCTCCCTCCCTCCCTCCCTCCCTTCCCTCCCTCCCTTCCTTCCCTCCCTTTTTTTTTTCTTTTCTTTTTTGAGACTCGAACTCCCTGGGCTCAGGTGATCCTCCCGCCTCAGCCTCCCGAGTACTTGGAATTACAGGCGCGCGCCACCATGCCCGGCTGATTTATTTTTACTTTTTTAAAATCTTTTTTGAGACGGAGTCTTGCTCTGTCGCCCAGGCTGGAAGGCAGTAGTAGCCCGATCTCAGCTCACTGCAGCCTCAAACTCCCAGGCTGGAGTGATCCTCCTGCTCCAGCCTTCCCAGTAGCTGGGACAGCAGGTGTGCATCATTATGCCTGGCTAATTTTTTTTTTTTTTTTTTTTGAGACGGAGTCTCGCTCTGTCACCCAGGCTGGAGTACAGTGGCCGGATCTCAGCTCACTGCAAGCTCTGTCTCCCAGGTTTATGCCATTCTCCTGCCTCAGCCTCCCGAGTAGCTGGGACTACAGGCGCCCGCCACCTCGCCCGGCTAGTTTTTTTTTTTTTTGAGACGGAGTCTTGCTGTGTCACCCAGGCTGGAGTGCAGTGGCGCGATCTCGGCTCACTGCAAGCTCCGCCTCCCGGGTTTACGCCATTCTCCTGCCTCAGCCTCCAGAGTAGCTGGGACTACAGGCGCCCGCCACCTAGCCCGGCTAGTTTTTTGTATTTTTAGTAGAGACGGGGTTTCACCATGTTAGCCAGGATGGTCTCGATCTCCTGACCTCGTGATCCGCCCGTCTCGGCCTCCCAAAGTGCTGGGATTACAGGCTTGAGCCACCGCGCCTGGCCCGGCTAGTTTTTTTGTATTTTTAGTAGAGATGGGGTTTCACCGTGTTAGCCAGGATGGTCTTGATCTCCTGACCTCGTGATCCGCCCGTCTCGGCCTCCCAAAGTGCTGGGATTACAGGCTTGAGCCACCCCGCCCAACCTTAATTTTTAATTTAAAAGAATTTTTGCTAACTCGGCGCTTGGTGGCTCATGCCTGTAATCCCAGCTCTTATGAGACGCCGAGGCGGGCGGATCACAAAGTCAGGAGTTTGAGACCAGCCTGGCCAATATAGTGAAACCCTGTTTCTACTAAAAATACAAAAATTAGCCGGGCGTGGTGGCGTTCGCCTGTAGTCGTAGCTACTCAGGGAGGCTGAGGCCAGGAGAATTGCTTGAAGCCGGGAGGCCGAGGCTGCAGTGAGATGAGATCACGCCACTGCACTCCAGCCTGCCCGACAAGGTGAGACTCTGTCTCAAACACAAAAACAACAAAAAACTTGACTGGGAGTGGTGGCTCACGCCTGTAATCCCAGTATTTTGGGAGGCTAAGGCAGGTGGATCACTTGAGATTGGGAGTTCGAGACCAGCCTGACCAACATGGTAAAACCCGTCTCTACTAAAAATACAAAATTAGCCAGGTATGGAGGCATAAACCTGTGGTCCCAGCTACTCAGGAGGCTTAGACAGGAAGATCGCTTAAAAACAGGAGGTGGAGGCTGCAGTGAGCCAAGATCATGCCCGTGCACTCCAGCATGGGCAACAAGAGTGAAACTCCGTCTCAAAAATACAATAAATTGGGCTTCTCGCTCTGTCACCAGGCTGGTCTCAAACTTCTTATCTCAAGCAATTCTCCTGCCGCAGCCTCTGTGCTGGGATTACAGGTATGAGCCACTGTACCCGCCTGGCCTCTCTTTGAAACCTGCCCAGTGACAGGGATCTCAATGCAGGGCATTGCATGTCTTCTGACAGGATGCTGGTTTAGGTCACTCCCTCTGCCCTGCAAGCCAGCTGTGTCCCCAGCGTTTCCCAGGGCAGAGACAGATCACTCCCTGTGAGATTGTTTTGGTGGCAGCGTGGAATGGCTTCCCTGTTTGGCCCCCTGGGTATACTGGAACCTGGGAAGGGACCTCTGCAGCTAACCCAGGGCTGGGCAGTGAGTTACTGAAAGGAAAAGGAATTTATTTTTAATTTCCTGGGTTTTCTTGGCTGTTGCTTTGGAGTGGAGATCATTTAGGCATCTGGTACCCTGATGACTTGAGAGGAGAAGGAAAGTCCTTGGAAAGGAGTTAGGTGACTTCTGGGTAAGAATGAGCTGATACAAGGGTGGAGGGTGGGGAGAGCTGCTTAGTGGCCAACCTGACCATCCTTGCCCTCTTCACTAGGGAGCTTTTATTCTCATCTGTGTCCTCCTCCTGTAACTTAACACCCAGAAGTGGCAGGGAATTGGATCATGAAAGAGCCATGTAGTCCAATCCACTCATTTGTGTGTGTGTGTAACTGTGACTGCCTATCTATCTATCTATCTATCTATCTATCTATCTATCTATCTATCTATATGTGTGTGTGTGTGTGTGTATATATATATATGGTTTGTTTTTTTTTTAGAGACAAGGTCTCACTGTGTTGTCCAGGCTTAAACTCCTGGCCTCAAGCAATACTCCTACCTCAGCCTCCCAAAGGGCTGGGATTACAAGCATGAGCCACCACGCCCAGCCCCAACCCACTCATTTTCAAGGTGAGGAAACTTGAGGCCTGGAAATGGAAAAATGTGACCCAGGGTCACAGAGGGAGCTGGTGGCAAAGATGAGACTTAAATTCAGGTCTCCCGATTCCCAGGCCTGCCCTTGTTCTACACCCTGTGTATTAATCAGGATCCAGCAGAAAACGGATTAAATTGGGGACATTTAAAGTGGGGGCTTTGAGGTAGGATATAGGGAAACTGCTATGGAACGTGGAATATTCTGGGGCTGGTGACAGTGGGATCTTACCACCTCTGCACCTGGAGGCAGGCTGTGTGGAGGGCAGGCTTATTAGAGCTGGGACTTTAAGTCAAGGAACTCAAAAAGGGACGTGGAGGAATAAAAACCAAACCCTGTCTCCACCTTCTCCCTCCCTCTGGTTTTGGTTCCAGGCTCCACATGGACCAAACCCAGCTGGCAGTCAGAGGCCAAGAGCATCTTGATGCACGGCATACTGACCGATTCCAGGGTGCAGTGCACGATGGAAAAGGAGGAACGTACCTGAAGACGCAAATGAAAGATATCCAGCATCACAGGCAACCTTGCTTCTATTACCGTAAAAATAGTTTACATTTCTTGAGCACTTAGTCTGTGTCACGCATGTCCATTATCTCATTGCGTCTTCCCATAAACCCGGTTTCCTCCATTGGACAGATAAAGAAACTGACTAGTGAAACAACTTGAGGGACGGAGGTATGGACAGCTAAGCTGACATCTTCCCATCCAGAGTCTTATCTGGTGAATAGTAGTTCCCCTGTGAATGTTTGTGGAATGAATGAATGAATGAGGAGCAGACATATATAGGGTTAGATGGCAAACCTCCCTGAGGAGCCTTAGCGGGGCGTCTTCTCCATGGGACTCGGAGGGTCTCTGCAGAGATGAGCCCTATGCCTTTTGCTATGTCTCCTGTCAGCTTGTAATAGGCCAGCTTCTTCAGGTTAAAAGGGCAGGCATGAAAGTCTGAAAAAAACCCTTGGACTTGTGCTTGACTTTCCTAGTGGAGGTTAGCTTTTGGAATAAAAAAAGTCTAGGCTGGGCATGGTGGCTTACACCTGTAATCCCAAGGTGTGCGGATCACCTGAGGTCAGGAGTTTGAGACCAGCCTGGCCAACATGGCGAAACCCTGTCTCTACTAAAAATACAAAAATTAGCCGGGCGTGGTAGCGGGCACCTGTAATCCCAGCTACTTGGGAGGCTGAGGTAGGAGAATTGCTTGAGCCTGGGAGGCGGAGGTTGCAGTGAGCCAAGATTGCACCACTGCACTCCCACCTGGACAACAGAGTGAGACTCTGTCTCAAAACAAACAAACAAACACAGTCTCTCTGAAGCCATCTTTACCCACCCTTTGATTCCTAATACCCCCACAGTCTGGGCAGGAGCCCAAGGTGCTACCTCTCTCACTGCTCAACTCATCCCCACGGTTCCACCCACGAGCTCAGTTCTGCTAATTGCATTACTGGTGCTGCTGCTGGAACACAGTGTTCAGGGATGAACCAACAACCAGTTTGGTGAGTGTTTCACCAGCACCCTGCAAGTGGCCTGCTGTGGAGCAGAAACCTCTGCTGGAAAGCGCCGAGCCATTTCTTCCATGCCTTCCTCTTGCTTTACTGCTTTTTGCCCTTTTTACTGGCCTCTTCTTTCCTAGAGGGTCCCATGAAGTCTTTCAGTTGTTGTTCATAATCTAAGCCCCTCAAGCATAGAAAAGGAACCGGATATATATTGATCACATGCTATGTGCCTGACATGCTGTGCCAGATGCATCATATCTAGATCTCATTTAATTTCATAGCAATTTATTAGGTAAAAAAGGCAGAGAGCTCACAGCTGAGAAAACTAAGACTGGTTAGGGAACGTGTGGAAGATTACACAGCTGTTAAGAGGGGAGCTGGCATTTGAACTCTGGTCTAATCCCAAAGTCCATTCTGACACACTTCACACTCAGAATAAACCCTATGCCTGGGCAACAGTGAGATCCCCATCTCTACAAAAAATTAAAAACAAAATTAGCTGGGCTTGGCCAGGCGCAGTGGCTCACGCCTGTAATCCCAGCACTTTGGGAGGCTCAAGCAGGTGGATCATGAGGTCAGGAAATCGAGACCATCCTGGCTAACACAGTGAAACCCCATCTCCACTAAAAATACAAAAAATTAGCCGGGCATGGTGGCGGGCGCCTGTGGTCCCAGCTATTCGGGAGGCTGAGGCAGGAGAATGGTGTGAACCTGGGAGGCCGAGCTCGCAGTAAGCGGAGATCGCCCCACTGCACTCCACCCTGGGTGACAAAGCGAGACTCCACCTCAAAAAAATAAAAAAATAAAAAATTTGGCTGGGCGCGGTGGCTCACACCTGTCATCCCAGCACTTTGGGAGGCCGAGACGGGTGGGTCACAAGGTCAGGAGATCGAGACCATCCTGGCTAACACGCTGAAACCCCGTCTCTACTAAAAATACAAAAAACTAGCTGGGCGCGGTGACGGGCGCCTGTCCTCCCAGCTACTCTGGAGGCTGAGGCAGGAGAATGGCCTGAACCCAGGGAGGCGGAGCTTGCAATGAGCCGAGATTGCGCCACTGCACCCCAGCATGGGGGACAGAGCAAGACTCCGTCTCAAAATGAAAATAAAAATAAAAAATTAACTGGGCTTGGTGGTGCACGCCTTTAGTCCTGGCTGCCTGGGAGTCCAAGGTGGAAGAATCACTTGAGCCCGGGAGGTCGAGGCTGCAGTAAGCCGTGATCGGGCCACTGTGCTCCAGCCTGGGCGACAGAGCAAGACCCTGTCTTGAAAAACAAAGAAAGAATAAACCCTGCTGCTGCAGGATTTGGGTTTAACTTGTACCTTTGTGAGTCAGAGCCTTTTCCTTGGGCCGTTACCTGTATCCCTGGGGCTCGGGTGTGTGGAAGGTGCAGTCTCAGCTCACCCTTGTGGGTTTCCACGTGGAGTGCCTAACATTTCATTCCGTCCATCGTCTGTCAACTTCCATCCATCTATTCCTTTGCTGCTGATGGCTCCTCCATCTGGGAGGCCATTTCATCTGTTTCTGAATGGCAACATCCAAGCCCAGTTCAAATGCCACCTCCGCCATTGTCTCCCTTGGATCTCATTTGCCTCCGGATTCCCAAACTTATCTTTGTTACCCTTCCCTGAAGGATTTATTACATTACTCCCCATGTTACGGTAATCTGGGCATGTAATTAATTTTCCTTGTTGTGGGAGGCAGGGATTATTCTGCATTGGTACTCGAATCTCTCCAGGACCTTAAACTAGCAAGCCGCCAGTGAATACACACATCAGGGGAGCCCTTTATGGGGAAAAGGGTTTGTAAAGTGAAGATGTCTTCCTCTACTTTACATGTTAACTTTGCTTAAAAACAATATTCAGGCCGGGCGCGGTGGCTCAAGCCTGTAATCCCAGCACTTTGGGAGGCCGAGACGGGCGGATCACGAGGTCAGGAGATCGAGACCATCCTGGCTAACCTGGTGAAACCCCGTCTCTACTAAAAAATACAAAAAACTAGCCGGGCGCGGTGGTGGGCGCCTGTAGTCCCAGCTACTCGGGAGGCTGAGGCAGGAGAATGGCGTAAACCCGGGAGGCGGAGCTTGCAGTGAGCTGAGATCCGGCCACTGCACTCCAGCCTGGGCGACAGAGCGAGACTCCGTCTCAAAAAAAAAAAAACAAAAAAAAACAATATTCAGCTGTATGATAAATGTCCTGGTTGAGTCTAGGGTGATAGTAGGGCACTCCTAGGGAGAAATTCCTTGTGTTTTCCTTGAGAGCTTCGAATTTGTTTTTTTTTTTTTTTTTTTTTTTTTTTGAGACAGGGTCTCACTCTATCACCCAGTCTGGAGTGCGGTGGTGTGATCTTGGCTCACCGCAACCTCCACTTCCCAGGTTCAAGTGATTCTCCTGCCTCAGCCTCCCGAGTAGCTGGGACTACAGGCACGCGCCACCATGCCTAGCTAATTTTTGTATTTTTAGTGGAAACAGGGTTTCACCATGTTGACCAGGGTACTCTCGAACTCCTGACCTCAGTTAATCCACCTGTCTTGTCCTCCCAAAGTGCTGGGATTAGAGGCATAAGCCACTGCGTCTGGCAAGAGAGCTTCGAATGTGGGGAAGTGAAGAGGCACCAATGAGGGCAGGCAGTGGAGAACAGGCTGCTTAGGTAAAAGGCCCCCCAGATCCCACGTATTCGACTCTCCAGATGGGGCCCAGCAGAGTGGTGAGCTGTGTCCTTTGACTTTTATCACATGCTGCAGCTTTTCTGAGGCCACCACTTGTGCTCCCAAGTCCCTTTATGTTTGTTCTGATCAACGAAGGCCATCACTCCTCCTGTGTTCACCACTGGGGATGAGGGAGACCTTGGCCATAATGGCAGTCCTCCCTCCCTGGGACCCCAGTCAGTTCAGAGCACCTATTTCCCATCACACCCAAGACAGACAGATGCTAGGGCCCTTCAGCAGAGAACGGGTGTGGGCTGGGATGACTCACCTGCTCTGTGGCCGCCTACAGTGCAGCTCAAAGCCCTTGGAAATCAAAACACTTCCTTAGGACAGGCACAGAGGCTCTCCTTAGAGACAGCAGTTTGGGTTCCTGCTTTTGCAAATGCCTGTCACCATACTGATGTTTCAAAGTCCAGGTCAGTGAGGAGCCATCCAGCTGGATGGCCATGGAGAACAGGCAGAATCAGCAGCCTCAGAAAGCAGTGCCCTGATCTGGGTATCAGATGACCCAGGTCTCACTTGGGCTCTTCCAGGAGCTCACTGTGTGTTTATAAAGGAAGATCATTCGATTTTTTTTTTTTTTGAGATGGAGTTTCGCTCTTGTTGCCCAGGCTGGAGTGCAGTCGCACGATCTTGACTCACTGCAACCTGCACCCTCCGGGTTCAAGCGATTCTCCTGCCTCAGCGTCCTGAGTAGCTGGGATTATAGGTGCATGCCACCACACCTGGCTGATTTTTGTATTTTTAGTAGACAGGGTTTCACCATGTTGGCCAGGCTGGTCTCGAACTCCTAACCTCAGGTGATCCACCTGCCTTGACCTCCCAAAGTGCTGGGATTACAAGCGTGAGCCACCACACCTGGTCTAAGAGCATTCATTCTTTAAGTTTTTGGTTTTTTTTTTGAGACAGAGTCTTGTTTTGTTGCCCAGGCTAGAGTGAAGTGATGCCATCATGGGCTCAAGCGATCCTCCCACCTCAGCCTCTTTAGGAATCTGGGACTACAGTCCCACCACACCTGGCTAATTAAAAAAAAAAAAAAAAAAGGCCGGGCGCGGTGGCTCAAGCCTGTAATCCCAGCACTTTGGGAGGCCGAGGCGGGTGGATCACGAGGTCAGGAGATCGAGACTATCCTGGCTAACATGGTGAAACCCCGTCTCTACTAAAAATACAAAAAAAAACTAGCCGGGCGTGGTGGCGGGTGCCTGTAGTCTCAGCTACTTGGGAGGCTGAGGCGGGAGAATGGCGTGAACCCGGGAGGCGGAGCTTGCAGTGAGCCGAGATCGCGCCACTGCACTCCAGCCTGGGAGACACAGCGAGACTCCGTCTCAAAAAAAAAAAAAAAAAAAAAAAAAAAAATTTTTTTTTTTTAGGGGTAGGATCTCACCATCTTGCCCAGGCTGGTCTCCAACTCCTGGGCTCAAGCGATCCTCCTGCCTTGGCCAACCAAAGTGCTTGGATTACAGGAACGTGCCACTGCACAAGGCTTAAACTTTTTTTTTTTTTTTTTATGGGTCCCCTGACTTCTGCTGTGATAACTAAGGACAGAGAGGGTTATGAGAAATCCAAATCTATCCCTCACCATGATGGTCTCTCAGTCTCTGTAAATGAATACAAGTCAGGGTAATGAATGTAATACTGCACTAAGGTGTTTTGAAGTATGGAAGAGAAACTAATATCCTAGGGGAAATGATTGAGTCAGGTTAGATTTAATTGAAGAGATGACATTTGAGCTAGCCCTTGAAACTGGAATTCCTTTGGCCGATTGGAGTAAGTCTGTTGCATCTCTGGGGAATATTGTCAGAGGAATGTAGAAGAGGGTGAGGGTGAAGAGAGACAAGATTTGAAGGTCCGTCTGGTCTCAGGAGTCAAGGGCCTTGGTAGAACATGTGAACTTCGGACTTTATCCTGAAGGCAGCAAGACGTGATCAGATCTGTGTTGCAGAAAGATCACTGTGGCTGCAACATGGAGGATGAATTAAAAGGGTCAAAGATGAAGAGAGAGACACCAATTACAAGGTTAGACTATTACAGGAAAGTTTGAGGACCTCAACTAGGGTATTACAGAAAAGAATTGCTCTAGATAATCCCTAAAACCAAAGTTTTATGCTCCTGAACCTACCAGTGCTTTGGTGTTTTCTTTTTTTTTTTTTTTTTCTTCTTTCTTTCTTTATCTCTCTCTCTCTTTCTTTTTTTTTTTTTTTTTTTTTTGAGATGGAGTCTCATGCTGTTGCCCAGGCCTGAGTACAATGGCGCAATCTCGACTCACTGCAACCTCTGGCCTCCTGGGTTCAAGTGGTTCTCCTGCCTCAGTCTCCCAGGTAGTTGGGATTACAGGCACACGCCACCACACCCAGCTCATTTTTTTTTGTATCTTTTTTTTTTGGGACAGAGTCTCGCCGTTAGCCAGGCTGGAGTGCAGTGGCGTGATCTCGGCTCACTGCAACCTCCGCCTCTTGGGTTCAAGCGATTCTCCTGCCTCAGCCTCCCGAGTAGCTGGGACTATAGGCACGTGCCACCATGCCTGGCTAATTTTTTGTATCTTTAGTAGAGATGGGGTTTCACCATGTTGGCCAGGCTGGTCTCAAACTCTTGACCTCGTGATCCACCCACCTTGGCCTCCCAAAGTGCTGGGATTACAGGCGTGAGCCACCGTGCCCGGCTGCTTTGGTGCTTTTCGTACCTGCCTCCTCCCACCCCACTCCTAGCTGATTGTCCTGATTGCTTGCTCATGACCCATCCTTGGGGGACGGTGACCAGTTTGGGTTTTGAACCAATCCAATTTCCCTGTTTATCTGTTCTGTTCATCCCTGAAGTCGTACTTCAGATGAGACTCAGCTCATTGGAGACCAACTAGGAGGAAGCTGTTATCTGTCTCAGAGTCCTTCCCACTCCCACCTCCAGCCCCCTCTCCTCTGGCATTGGATTTGAGGTCTTCAGATTGGTGCTGGCGTCTATGCCATCCTTCCCATTACTCTTTCCAGGAGGAAAGTTGAGACACCAGGTCTCATTGGAAGATGTTGATGAACAGGAAGTAGGAAAATGGTTTAAAGACTGAGTTTCTGACCTTGGTCTAAGAGCAGAAGGTGAGATACAGGGCAGTCATTGGGCCAGTCTGAGTACCTTGACCTAAATTTAGACCATTTCTATAAAATGTAATCCAAAAACCAGAAGTACATCCCTTCTTCTAATTCCTTCACTGTTTCTGTTCCTGGCCAAGGTTACACATCCTACCTCTTCTTGCTCTTATTGTTTGTAAAACAGTCATCTTGTGATTCTTTTTTGTTTGTTTGTTTATTTGTTTTTGAGACAGAGTCCCGCTTTGTCACCCAGGCTGGAATGCAATGGCATAATTTCGACTCACTACAACCTCTGCCTCTCGGGTTCATGAGATTCTCCTGCCTCAGGCTCCCACCACCACGCCTGGCTAATTTTTGTATTTTTAGTAGGGACAGGGTTTCACCATGTTGGCCAGGCTGGTCTTGAACTCTGGACCTCAGGTGATCCATCCCACTTCGGCCTCTCAAAGTGCTGAGATTATAGGTGTGAGCCACTGTGCCCTGTCCATCTTATGATTCTTAGACCTGTAGACTTTAGCAGTCAACAAATAGATTGGGAGTGCCTATGGTGTGCCTAGCCTGATAGTAGCTGCGACAGGATAGATACACCCCCTGGCTATGTTCTCAAGGAATCAGGAGACTGGTATTTTAGAGTAGTTGGGAAAGCAAAACACAAGAGCTAATTATAGAAAAGAAAATGAGAGTAGTTAAAAGGGTGTTTAGAATTTGGTGATACAGGCCGGACACGGTGGCTCATGCCTGTAATCCTAGCAATTTGGGAGGCCAGGGTGGGTGGATGGCTTCAGCTCAGGAGTTTGAGACTAACCTGGGCAGCATGGTGAAATCCTGTCTACAAAAAATACAAAAATTGGCCAGGCGCAGTGGCTCACGCCTGTAATCTCAGCACTTTGGGAGGCTGAGGCAGGTGGATCACCTGAAGTCAACAGTTCGAGACCAGCCTGGCCAACATGGTGAAGCCTTGTCTCTACCAAAAATTCAAAAAAAATTAGCTGGGCATGATGGCATGCGCCTGTAGTCCCAGCTACTTGTGGAGGCTGAGGCAGGAGAATCACTTGAACCCAGGAGACTGAGGTTGCAGTGAACCAAGATCGCACCACTGCACTCCAGCCTGGGTGACAGAGGGAGACTCCATCTCAAAAAAAAAAAAAAAAAAAAAATTAGCCAGGCTTGGTTGCATGTGCCTGTGGTCCCAGCTACTCGAGAGGCTAAGGTGGGAGAATTGCTTGAGCCCAGGAGGTTGAGGCTACAGTGAGCCGTGATCGCGCCACTGTACTCCAGTCTGGGTGATGGAGCAAGACCCTGTTTCAAAAAAAAAAAAAAAAAAAAAAAAGAATTTGAGGCCAGGCGCAGTGGCTCACGCCTGTAATCTCAGCACTTTGGGAGGCTGAGGTGGGCAGATCATGAAGTCAGGAGTTCAAGACCAGAATGGCCAACATAGTGAAACCCTGTCTCTACTAAAAATACAAAAATTAGCCGGGTGTGGTGGCATGTGCCTGTTGTCCTAGCTACTTGGGAGGCTGAGGCGGGAGAATTGCTTGAACCCGGGAGGTGGAGGTTGCAGTGAGCCGAGACCACGCTGTTGCACTCCAGCCTGGGTGACAGAGTGAGACTCAGTTTCAAAAAAAAAAAAAATTAATGGTACAGGCTGTAGATACTGCAGAGCCCTAGAAAAGGGAGCAAGTGGCTGGGCGCAGTGGCTCATGCCTGTAATACCAGCACTTTGGGAGGCCAAAGCAGGCAGATCACTTGAGGTCAGGAGTTTGAGACCAGCCTGGCCAACATGGTGAAACCCCACCATCCCTACTAAAAATACAAAAACTAGCCAGATGTGGTGGCACACGCCTGTAATCCTAGCTACTTGGGAGGCTGAGGGAGGAGAATCTCTTGAACCCGGGAGGAGGAGGTTGTAGTGAGCTGAGATGGTGCCACTACACTCCAGCCTGGGCAACAGAGTGAGACCCTATCTCAACAAAAGAAAA
Organism: Macaca mulatta; assembly: GCF_049350105.2. Classification (NCBI taxonomy): domain Eukaryota; kingdom Metazoa; phylum Chordata; class Mammalia; order Primates; family Cercopithecidae; genus Macaca; species Macaca mulatta. The sequence continues at coordinate 5,403,868 of NC_133425.1, read as the reverse complement.
AAAAAAAAGGAGCAAGTGGTGTCTAGTTGTCTCTAGGTGTCTTGGGTTTCCTCGAGTTTGGAGTTGGATCCACCTAGATCTAGCCTGAGGGTCTGAGCTAGATCCCAGCTAGTCTTAGTGTGGTGTTGGGGGCCAAGCAGCACTTTATGTGGCCTTCCTGGGGAGGCATCCCTATCATCCAAATGTTTATGCTCTTTTCTCAGTCTGCATCTTCCTACTCATCAAGAGTCCCTATTCATCCTTCACGGCCCAGCCCAAATGCCTATATTTTCATGAAGACACTTTTTTCTCATCAGTTAGGATTGTTGCTGTCCTCTGTGTTCCTCTGCAGTCCTTTGTTTACAACTTTATTGTGATATTTATTTTATCTCATCATGTATTTATGAGTGTTTTCATCTGTTCCACAAGACTGTGAGCATCTTGTTAGCAGGGACTATATCTGATTCATTTCCCTAACTCCTGATGACTAGCTTAGAGTGTTATTCTGTTCAGAAAATGTTTGCTAAATGAGTGAACAGATTCTATTCCCTCTGGTATTTGAGTCCTAAAGAATCAGTTCTAGGCTGGGTGTCATGGCTCATGCTTGTAATCTCAGTGATTTGGGAGGCTGAGGCAGAAGGTTCCCTTGAGGCCAGAAATTTGAGGCCAGAAATTCGAGACCAGCCTGGGCAACACATAAAAGAATACAAATAATAAAATAATAAAAATACAAGAAATAAAAATTAAAAAGTTAGCAGTGTGTTGGCCAGGCGTGGTGGCTCACACCTGTAATCCTAGCACTTTGGGAGGCTGAGGCGGGTGGATCACAAGGTCAGGAGTTTGAGACCAGCCTGACCAACATGGTGAAACCCCATCTCTAGTAAAAATACAGAAATTAGCTGGGCGTGGTAGTGCATGCCTGTAATCCCAGCTACTCATGAGGCTGAGGCAGGAGAATGGCTTGAACCCAGGAGGCGGAGATTGCAGTAAGCCAAGATCACACCACTGCACTCCAGCCTGGGCGACAGAGCGAGACTTTTATCTCAAAAAAAAAAAAAAATAGCTGGGTGTGGTGGTGCATGCCTGTAGTTCTAGCTACTCGGGAGGCTGAGGTGGGAGGATCCCTTGGCCCAGGAGGTTGAGGCTGCGGTGAGCTATGATGGCCCCACTGCACTCCCACTTGGGTGGGTGACAGTAAAGTAATCCTAAAACCAGAAGGGAGAAGGGTTGTTTGTAGGGCCAGTTTTTGGCAGAGGAACGCATAGTGAGATTAAAAGTCATTTTAAGTAGGACTTGTGTGGACATAAAAAAGAAGGGTGTCAGTCTTCTTTTGGTTTTGACCCTTTAAGACCAAAGGAGCAACAGTAGAGTGTGAGTGCTGGGAAGGCCTCCTCTGGTGTATGGAAACAGCATTGGAATCAGAATCGGGGATTAGTTCTGATGCAATCTCTGGTGACATTATTTGCTTTGTTAACCTGATGAGATTGTTCTGAGAACCAAGTGAGATAAGAAAGATGTGAGTTCTTTGAACTCTCAGATCATCAGCTACTAAGGTCAGCTTGAGCTTGGCCCATCTCCATTTGAATTCAGATCTAGTCCCAAGAGTAGATCCAAGTGGTAAAAAGAGAAGAAAACTGTGTGACTTGGGTAAATCCCTTCTAGTCTGTGAGCATCAGTTTTCTTATTTGTGAAACAGAGATAATAATCTCTACCCCACCTAGGCCAGGCGCGGTGGCTCATGCCTGTAATCCCAGCACTTTGGGAGGCTGAGGTGAGTGGATCACAAGGTCAGGAGATCGAGACCATTCCTGGCTATCACGGTGAAACCCTGTCTCTACTAAAAATACAAAAAAAAAAAAAAAAAAAAAAATTAGCCGGGCATGGTAGCGGGTGCCTATGGTCCCAGCTACTCAAGAGGCTGAGGCAGGAGAATGGCGTGAACCCGGGAGGCGGAGCTTGCAGTGAGCTGAGATCACACCACTGCACTCCAGCCTGGGCAACAGAGCAAACTCCGTCTCAAAAAAAATAGCAATAATAGGCCGGGCGCGGTGGCTCAAGCCTGTAATCCCAGCACTTTGGGAGGCCGAGACGGGCGGATCACGAGGTCAGGAGATTGAGACCATCCTGGGTAACACGATGAAACCCCGTCTCTACTAAAAAATACAAAAAAAAACTAGCCGGGCGAGGTGGCGGGCGCCTGTAGTCTCAGCTACTTAGGAGGGTGAGGCGGGAGAATGGCGTAAACCCGGGAGGCAGAGCTTGCAGTGAGCTGAGATCCGGCCACTGCACTCCAGCCTGGGGGACACAGCGAGACTCCACCTCAAAAAAAAAAACAAAAAAACCAATAATAATAATAATCTCTACCCCACCTAATTTCTTGGGCTCCTTAGGAGGATTAACTGATAATGAATATGACACTGCCTTGTAAACTATAAGGGCCTGTGCAAATGCTATGCATTTATTTTTAATTAATTAATTTATTTTTAAGGCAGAGTCTTGTGCTGTCACCCAGGCTGGAGTGCAGTGGCGTAATCTTGGCTCACTGCAACCTCTGTCTCCTGGGTTCAAGGGATTCTCGTACCTCAGCCTCTTGAGTAGCTGGGATTACAGGCACCTGTGATTACAGGCACCTGCCACCCCACCTGGCTAATTTTTGTATTTTTAGTAGAGACAGAGTTTCACCATGTTGCCCAGGCTGGTCTCAAAATCTTTGACCTCAAGTGATCCACCTGCCTTGGCCTCCCAAAGTGCTGGGATTATAGGCATGAGCCACTGTGGCCTGGATTTAGTTTTTAATCTGTGTTTGAGGGCTCTGAATGAAATTTGCCAAGGCTGTTGCACATCTAGACAGTGATGTCATATACATGTTATTGAGGTCCAGGGTGGGGCACAGAAGACAGACCCAGAGTCGTGGGGGCAGGGAAGAACACAGTAGGGAACCCCACCCGTTGTCTGCCTGTAGAAGGCCTGATTCTGTTGTCACTCATTTGTCTGACTTGAGGAAATTTGGTCTCCGGGTTTCCAAACTGTCACAGACTCCACCATGACCTCTGTGATCAGGGGTTACTTTGATTAAAGCTCTAGAGTAAGGGTCACTCTAGTTTTTTTCTCTGTCTCCAGGGTTGAGCTTGGTGCATGGACACAAGAGACATTCAGGATAAGTTTGTTGTTGAACAAAATGCAAGTAATGCATTTGTGAGACCTCATTCTTACTTCCTTTGTTTTACAAAGTCAGTTGCACATCAGCCTAAAAACCCAGGACATGATTCACACAAATGGAGCTTGAAAGCATGACTGGTCAATATTAATCAAAGGCCAAGCGACCAGGCACGGTGGCTCACACCTGTGATCCCGGCACTTTGGGAAGTTGAGGCGGGTGGATTGCCTGAGCTCAGGAGTTCATGACCAGCCTGGGCAACAGGGTGAAACCCTGTCTCTACTAAAATACAAAAAATTAGCTGGCCATGGTGGTGTGCACCTGTAGTCCCAGCTACTTGGGAGACTGAGGCAGGAGAATTGCTTGAACCCAGGAGGCAAAGGTTGCAGTGAGCCAAGATCACACGACTGCACTCCAGCCTGGGTGGCAGAGTGAGACTCTGCCTCAAAAAAAAAAAAAAAAAAAAAAGATCAAGCTTCAGAAATGGCATGTTACCATCCAAGCGCTTTGTGAATCCCGGGAAGTCACAAAGCCAGAGTCTGATGGGAAAGGCTTTCTGTCTGCCTGTGGCCAGGCAGTTTTTGAACCCCTTCATTGGTCCTGCTGGCCACAGGAGCTGAAAGAAAATGGCGGAATCAGCAAATATTTATTGTGTGCCTGCTCTGTGTTGGGTGCTTTGGAGAATAAGAATAAGGTCAAGTCAAAGAGGAGCAGGGAATTCCTGCCTACAGGCAGTGTTTGCCCAGGGCCAAGGGAGTGGGAGATACTCAGTGACACAGGACCCACTGGGGCTGGGAAGGCTTCTAGAGGGGAAGGAGATGTGTGAAGAAGACATAGTTAGTCGTGGAGACTCACCTCTGCCCGTGAAATGTCTGGTTTTGGTAACTGGCCCCAGTTAGGAGACTATATTAGTTTTCTATTGCTGCGTAACATATGCCCACACAATGTGGCAGCTTAAACCAGCGTCCATTTATCATCTCACAGTTCCATAGGTCAGAAGTCCAGGCAGGCTCTACCGGGCCCTCTGCTCAGGACCTGGAAAGGCTGAAATCAAGGTGTGAGCTGGCCAGGCACTCATCCAGAGGTTCCAGGAAAGAACCCACTTCCGAGCTAACGGAGGTGGGGGCTATTCCATCCTTTCAGCTGTAGGATGAGGCCCTGGTTTCCCTGCTGGCTGTCCTCAGGGTGCTGCTCTCCACTCCTAGAGGCCACTCTCTGGTCCTTTCCTCCATTTCCAATCTAGCAGCAGTGCATCAAATCCCCCTCCTATTTTGAGTACCTGACTTCCTCTTCTGTTACCACCTGGAGAAAATAGTCTGCTTTTTAAAAAGAAAATTTCGGCTGGGCACGGTGGCTGATGCCTGTAATCCCAGCACTTTGGGAGGCTGAGGTGGGTGGATCACCTGATGTCAGGAGACCAGGCTGGTCATCATGGCAAAACCCCATCTGTACTAAAAATACAAAAATTACCCAGGCGTGGTGGTGTGCACTTGTAGTCCCACCTACTTGGGAGGCTGAGGCAGGAGAATTGCTTAAACCCGGGAGGTGAAGGTTGCAGAGAGTCAAGATCTCGCTACTACACTCCAACCTGAGTGAGAGTGAGACTCCATCTCAAAAAAAAAAAAAAAGGTGGAATCCAAGATGATCAGCAAGTCTAGAGCATGGGGAAGAAGATGGCAGGATCGTTAATAGAAATACAGTCATGCGTCGCTTAATGATGGGAATACGTATGTTCTAAGAAATGCATCATTAGGTGATTTAGTCATTGTGCAAACATCACCGAGTGCACTTACACAAACCTAGATGGCACAGCCTACTGCACACCAATGCTATATGGCGAGCAGTTCAAACCTGTACAGCAGGCTACTGTGCTGAATACTGTAGGCAACTATAACATAATGGTATGTATTTGTGTATCTGAACACATCTAAACATAGAAAAGGTACAGAAAATATACTGTACTGTATTATAACCTTATAGAGCCACTGTTGCAGGCTGGGCGTGGTGGCTTATGCCTGCAATCCCAGCACTTTGGGAGGCTGGGATGGGCAGATTGCTTGAGTCCAGTAGTTTGAGACCGGCCTGGGCAACATAGTGAAACCCCTGTCTCTACAAAAAATACACAAATTAGCTGGGCGTGGTGATGCATGCCTATAGTCTCAGCTACTCGGGAGATTGAGGTGGGAGGATTGCTTGAGCCTGGGAGGTCGAGCCTGCATTGAACCGAGAGTGTGCCACACTGCATTCCCACTCCAGCCTGGGTGACAGTGAGAACCTGTCTCAGAAAAAAAGAAAAAGAAGAAAAAAAAAAACCACCGTTGCATATGCGGTTCATCATTGACTAAAATATCAGTATCCAGTGTGTGACTGTAAACCCCAAGGCTAATTCTGCGGTGACAGGAAGGGCACCAAGTTTCTGTGTGGATTTCAAATATTCTGTATCCTCAGGCTTTGTTAATCCATGTCTTCTGCCTTCAGAGAAGTCAGTTCTCCCAGCAAGGAGCGGTCAGGGCCACCCAGCTTTATGCCTTGACTCCTGGTTACTGTTTTGAGGCCTAGGAACAGCTGAGACCCTGCAGGTGTTAAGACCCAAACAGGGTGAGGGTGAGGGCGTCAGAATCACCACCAGCCGATGTCAGCATCTGGAGCTGAATACAGAGACCCCTCTTGGCCAAATGTTCTGGGCAGCATCCATGTGCAGGTGGGACTGACTTTTTGGACGCTGCCTGGGAGCTCACACGGACGGTCACGCTGCGATGTCAGTGGGGCTGTGAGCAGTCATCGCACCTCCCAGCTGTTCCTCCAGGACAGTCATTTCTGGGCATATCTGCTGGCAAATTAGATCATTGGTCATTTATATTTTTCTTTCCCTATCTCTCTCTACCCATTCTGTTTTCAACAGGTGATGATCATAAAGGTGCTTTCATGGAAAATATGGGATCTCTGTAAAGAGAAGATCCCGTTCTGCGAGTATGGCTTGCTAAGTTGGGTAATTTATCTGTTGACACGCTTCTCAGTCACTTTTTCACCTTGGTTTTTCCAGATGGCTGGGGCTTGATCACTCACAGGAGGAGGGAACTTCTTTGTGTTCTGTTCTTGCACTATTTGGAGAGTTACCATCTCAACAATGCCAACACCCCTAAAACAACAGTCAACATCAGACACGTAATCAAGAGCTTCAGCGGGAAGGATGGCCAAGTTGGATGCTTTCCATCAGGGCCATTCCAGCTGTGATTCTCTGTGCAATGGGAGTCTGGTTGAGAGGGACATCAGAAAGATGACAGCGAGGAAGGGACCTTTTATACTAGGTGTTAAGGGATGGCTGGGACTGGATTAAGTAGGCAGGAGATGGGAAGACCTTGCAGGCTTGGTGAGAGCTGAGTAAAGCCATTCAGATTTGAATCAGCATGGTTTATTTATGGAGTGTGAGGCGGCTGCCTTGGACCAAGGGAGGTGTTTCTTCTTAATCTAAGAAAATGGGCCGGGCGCAGTGCTCATGCCTATAATCCCAGCACTTTGGGAGGCTGAGGCGGGCAAATCAATTGAGGTCAGGAATTCGAGACCAGCCTGACCAACATGGCGAAATCCCATGTCTACTAAAAATAAATTAGCTGGGTGTGGTGGGCGCCTGTAGTCCCAGCTACTTGGGAGGCTGAGGCAGGAGAATTGCTTGAACTCGGGAGGCAGAGGTTGCAGCGCGCTGATATCACACCACTGCGCTCCAGTCTTGGTGGCAGAGCAAGACTCTGTCTCAAAGAAAAAAAAAAAGAAAAGAAAAGAAAGAAAATGACTCCCTGCCCTCTTCCTTCTCCCTCATATTAAAGCTTAGGATTTCTGAACTTTTCTCTGTTCCCTAGGGGTCCAGATGAATTTGTAGGGAACCATCCTCTCTGGCTTGGCCTCAACCTCAAGGGCACATCTGTGGGATGCTGTTTTCCCTTTAAGTTTACTCCTTGCCTCCCAGTCAAGGTCTTTTCCCTTGCCCTTACCTGTTTGCTTTAAAAAGCACTATTTTTGTTTGTTTGTTTGTTTTGGTTCAAGTGATTCTCCTGCCTCAGCCTCCTGAGTAGCTGGGATTACAGGCGTGTGCCACCACACCTGGCTAATTTTTATATTTTAGTAGAGACGAGGTTTCACCATGTTGACCAGGCTGGTCTCGAACTCCTGACCTCAGGTGATCCGCTTGCCTTGCCCTCCCAAAGTGCTGGGATTACAGGCATGAGCCACTGGGCCCAGCCAATTAAAAAGCACTATTTTTAACCAAGGAACTTTACTTGCTTTGTTTTCGTTTTTGCAGACAGATGCAGTATTAAAGTTGAATGCATTTGAATGCCATTACTGTCCATAGTTCAACATTTGACCTCTTTGGCAACTAAACAGTATTTTATATATATTATGTTGTTGCACATTTTCTAGAGGAGCATGGCGAGATGGGGTCTGTTTTTGGTCCTCATGTCTTGAAGAGCTTTTTCCTCTTCATGCTGGTGGGCCACACTTCGCTAGAGATTCTTTTCTGTTCTTTGAATCCAGACTACAATAGGACAAATTAACTCCAGTGGTCATACAAGTCATGAAGAAATGAATTTAATAGTGTATCAGTTAGGATTCTGTTATGACATGTACCCAAATCATCTGGAAATAGTTTAAGCCAAAGAGAAGAATTTATTTAAAAGATTCAGGAACATACGAGATCTAAGGCCAGGAATACAACTGTGACTCAGGAAGGGACTTTAAGTAGGAACGGGAAAACCAGCAAGAAGCCAGGCATCCCCTTGGTGTGCTTGCTGCGACGTGCACTCTGTGCAGAGTGGCTGTCCCTGCTTCCAGTCCACCCAGAAGGCAAGAAAGGGCCAGCCTGAGGCCCTCAGATTGTAATCCCCTTCATTCAAGAGAACAGCCAAGGCTGTCTGTGGTGGCTCATGGTTCATCCCAGCACTTTGGGAGGCCGAGGTGGAAGGATCATTTGAGTCCAGGAATGTGAGACCAGCCTGGGCAACATAGTGAGACCCCACCTCTACAAAAAATACAAAAGAATTAGCTAAGCATGGTGGCACATGCCTGTAGTTCCAGCTACTCAAGAGGCTGAGGTAGGAGGATTGCTTGAGCCTGGGAAGTCAGAGGCTGCAGTGAGCAGTGATTGTGCCAGTGCACTCCAGCCTGGGTGACGGAGCAAGACCATCTTAAAAAAAAAAAAAAGATAGATCAGGAGACTGGCCAAGACTCAATGAGGATCTGTTTGTCTCATTTCCAAAGGTGTCCTGGAGAACCAACGTTAGTGCAGTCAATAGTGGTCAGTGTGGAGTCGCAAAACACAAACTCCAGCTGTTGGAAGCCTGGCCTCTAGGAGGGGTCCACTTCCTCCAAAGGCACCTGCTTCAAATGTCCCCCCTGCTAAACCAGAATCATTGCTGTTAGGATGACCGTTCTATTTCAGAAGGAACTAGAGGACTCTGCAGAGATGGTGGCGGAGGCGAGATCTATGTCTGGAAGGGCCATGTATAAAAAACAGGGACCTGCCGTGTTTCTGCTCCTTACCACTTCTGAGTTGTCCGATTTTACAGAAGAGGACTTGAAAGATGTAAGACATGGCCAATAACTCATCATCTGCCTCTGCTCCAAAACCACATTCTACTAAAAAAAGGTACTCACAGTGAATTGTTTGAAGGTTTTTTGTTGTTGTTGTTGTAAAGGATGCAGACTTAAAAATTATTTTTGGAAGACAGTTTGCAAACTATTAGTAGAGAATACTAAGAGGAAGCTTTCTGGGGTGGATTTGTTTAAACAGGCCCCTAGCTGATGGGAGAATGGCTGTTTTCATGTTCCTTGAGAACCGTTGTGTTTTAATAGAGACAGCATCGATTCTGGAGTCAGAAGACTAGATTGGGTCTCAACTCTGACACCAGGTTTGTGGCTTTGGACAAGTTATTTTATCTCTACACCTCAGTTCTAATTCTGAGAAGTGAGATAAGTATCATATTAAAATCTACTTCCTGGTGTCAGGAAGAGTAGATGAATTAATGCACATTTATGTACTTGGCATTCTTCTTTGCGCTTAAGCATTCAGTAAATAGTCTTATAAAAATGATGACACCTGTTTGATATTAGTGAAGGGTTAATGAGAAAAGATCAAATTGTGCTTGAGTGTTAATTTTTTAAAGCATATTCTGTGAATCATATTTCTTTAAAAAGCATTTTGCTAATGTTGTCTATGTTTAGCTATTTAATAAAAAGTTATATTTTTATTTTTAAAAGGAAAAAAAGTGAGTGTTTTGTGTGTCATAAGAAAGGCACCCCTGGCCTATGCCTTTTGATGTGGGTCATGAGATTTGTTGTTTGATTTTATTTTATTTTTGAAACAGAGTTTTGCTCTGTTGCCCAGGCTGGAGTGCAGCAGTACAATCTCGGCTCACTGCAAACTCTGCCTCCCGGGCTCAGGCAATTCTCCTGCTTCAGCCTCCTGAGTAGCTGGGATTACAGGCATGAACCACCATGCCCAGCTAATTTCATATTTTTAGTAGAGACGGGGTTTTGCCATATTGGCCAGGCTGGTCTCAAACTCCTGACCTCAGGTGATCCACTCGCCTTAGCCTCCCAAAGTGCTGAGATTACAGGTGTGAGCCACCACACCCAGTCAATTTTTTTGTTTGTTTTAAATTATAATAAAATACACATAACATAAAACTTACTAACTCGGCTGGGTGTGGTGGCTCACACCTGTAAGTCCAGCACTTTGGGAGGCTGAGGTGGGTGGATCACGAGGTCAGGAGATCAAGATCAGCCTGGCCAACATGGTGAAATCCCATCTCTACTAAAAATACAAAAAATTAGCTGGGCATGGTGGTGCATGCCTGTAGTCCCAGCTACTCAGGAGGCTGAGGCAGAAGAACCACTTGAACCTGGGAGGCAGAGGTTGCAGTGAGCCGAGATTGTGCCACTGCACTCCAGCCTGGGTGACAGAGTAAGACTCTGTCTCACAAAAACAAAAAACAAAAACCAAAAAAACAAAAAAATTTACTACCTCAAGGATTTTAAAGTGTATAGCTAAATAGTAGTAACAACATTCACATGGTTGTGTAACCATCACCAATCTATCTCCAGAACTCTTTTCATCTTGCAAAACTGAAACTCTCTACCCATTAAACCATAACTCAGCCAGGTGCTACACACCTGGGAGGTTGAGGCAGGAGGATCCCTTGAGCTCAGGAGTTCAAGATCAGCCTGGGTAACATAGTGAGACCTCATCTCTACAAAAAAGTCTAAAAATTAGCCAGGTGTGGTGGCACATGCCTATAATCTCAGCTACTTGGGAGGCTGAGGTGGGAGGATGGCTTGGACCCAGGAGGTTGAGGCTGCATTGAGCTGTGATTGTACCACTGCACTCCAGATTGTACCACTGGGTAATAAAGTGAGACCCTGCCTCAAAAATAAAATAAAATAAACAATAACTCCCCATCCTTCCATTTGGCAATCACCATCCTACTTTCAATCTCTAGGAATTTGACTCTTCTCGGTAACTCATATAAGTGGACTCATACAGCATTTGTCTTATTTCATTTAAGATAATGTCCTCAAGGTTCATGCACATTGTAGCATGTGTTGTGTTGCCCAGGCTGGTCTTGAACTCCTGGCTTTAAGCTATTCTCCTACCTCAGCCTTCCCAGTAGCTGGGACTACAGGTGTGCACCACCATACCCAGCTAGAATTTCCTTGCTTTTTGTTTGTTTGTTTTGAGATGGAGTTTTGCTCTTATTGTCCAGGCTGGAGTGCAATGGTGCAGTCTCGGCTCACTGCAACCCCTGCCTACTGGATTCAAGCAATTCTCCTGCCTCAGCCTCCCGAATAGCTGGGACTACAGGCATGCACTACCACCCTCAGCTAATTTTTGTATTTTTAGTAGAGATGAAGTTTCACCATGTTGATCAGGCTGGTCTCAAACTCCTGACCTCAGGTAATCCACCTGCCTCGGCATCCCAAAGTGCTGGGATTACAGGCGTGAGCTACCGTGCCCAGCCTGTTTGTTTGTTTTTTTTGTTATTTTTTGAGACAGGGTCTGGCTCTGTCACCCAGGATGGAGTGCAGTGGTGTGATCTTGGCTCACTGGAACCTCTGCCCCTCAAGCTCAAGCCATCCTCCTACCTCAGCCTCCTGAGTAGCTGGGACTACAGGTGTGCGTCACCGTGCCTGGTTAATTTTTGTATTTTTTGTAGAGACAAGGTCTCACTTTGTTGCCCAGGATGCTGGACTTGAACTCCTAAGCTCAAGCGATCTACCTGCCTTGGCCTCCCGAAGTGCTGGGATTACAGGTGTGAACGACCGCACCCAGCCATAGAATTTCTTTACTTTTTGGCCAGGCATGTTGGCTCACACCTGTAATCCCAGCGGTTTAGGAGGCCGAGGTGGGCGGATCAGTTGAGGTCAGGAGTTCGAGACCAGCTTGGCCAACATGGTGAAACCCCGTCTCTACTAAAAGTATAAAAATTAGCCAGGCGTGGTAGCGGATGCCTGTGATCCAGCTACTCAGGAGGCTGAGGTGGGAGAATTGCTTGAACCTGGGAGGTAAAGGTTGCAGTGAGCTGAGATAGTGCCACTGCACTCTAGCCGGCGTGACAGAGCGAGACTCTGTCCCCCCCCACAAAAAAAAAAAAACCTTTACTTTTTAGTAGAGATGGGGTTTCGCCATGTTGGCCCAAAAAAAAAATTTTTTTTTTTGTATGTATAGACCACATTTTGTTTATTTGTTTATTCATTCATCTGTGGATGGACAGTCGGGTTGATGGACAGCTGGCTATTGAGAATAATGCTACGGACAGGGTGTACAGATATCTCCTAGAGGCCCTGCTTTCCGTTCTTTTGGGTATATACCCGGAAGTGGAATCGCTGATAAGTAGTTCTATTATTAGTTTTTCAAGGAACCACCACGCTGTTTTTCACAGCAGCTGAACTATTTTCCATTTCCACCAACAATGTACAAGGGTTCCAATTTCTCCACATCCTGGCCAATGCTTGTTATTTTCTGTTTTCTTGACAGTAGCCAACCAGATGGTTGCAAGATGGTATCTCATTGTGGTTTTCGATTTGTATTTCCCTAATGACCAGTGATGTTGAGCATATTTTCATGGTTTTTTTGGCCATTTATATATGGGTCGTGAGTTCTTGATTAGACAGTGCTATATGATGATGCTATACTTAGTTGTAGGAAATGTCCCTAATGGGGCAAAATGCTATGTTTTACATCTCTAGAGACAGGAAGTAGATTGGTGGTTGCCTAGGGCTGGGGCAAAATGAGAGTGACTACTAATCGGCAGGGGCTGCTTTCTGCAAACGGTGAAATGTAGTGAAATAGATGGTGGTGGTGATGACTATACAATTCTAGGAACATACTAAAAACCATTGAATTGTACACTTTAAATGGGTGAATTTTATGTTCTCTAGTGTCTCAATAAAGCTGGTCTAATATGCTTTTTTTGGAAAATAGACCTAAAACAGGAGCAGTGATGGTAGGTAGCAAAGGTTGCCACTTCATTGGCCAACTTTACCCAGTAGGAGGGAATGTTCCACGTTTTTGGTGAATTTACAACCAAGAGGTTCTCTCCTTGGAAAATCTGGAGGAGTGCCCCCTTGCAAGCTCACTTCCTGGACCAGGGAGAAAGATCAGTGACTAATAAAGCTAGAGGAAAGACCACAAATGATTTGAGTTTAGAGGTGCTAGAAACGCATTTTAGTAGAGTTTGGGATAGAGGGTGTTGAGGCCCCTTTCCAACAGTGATACCATCAGAGACCTCAGGTGTTACCGAAGAGAACACCGCCCCTTCACACCTCCTCTCTGTCCTTTTCAAAATGAGGAAAGGGCTGGGCGCCGTGGCTCATGCCTGTAATCCCAACAGTTTGAGAGGCTGCCAGTAGATCACCTGAGGTCAGGGAGTTCCAGACCAGCCTGGCCAACATGGCGAAATCCTGTCTCTACTGAAAATACAAAAATTAGGCCGGGCGCAGTAGATTACACCTGTAATCCCAGCACTTTGGGAGGCCAAGGCGGGCAGATCACGAGGTCAAGAGATCGAGACCATCCTGGTCAACATGGTGAAACCCCATCTCTACTAAAAATACAAAAATTTGCTGGGCATGGTAGCGCATGCCCGTAGTCCCAGCTACTCGGGAGGCTGAGGCATTAGAATCACTTGAAGCCAGGAGGCAGAGGTTGCAGTGAGCCAAGATCATACCACTGAACTCCAGCCTGGGTGACAGAGTGAGAGTCTGTCTCAAAATAAACAAACAAACAAACAAACACACAAACAGAATGAGGAAATGGATCCAGCGAGAGGAAATGACTGAGCCTAGGTGCATGGCCAATTAGTAGCAGAGCCAGAGCTTCTAGCTCTCTTGCCTGGGCAGCTTCATTCAAGCTCCACGCATCCAATCTAGTCCAGCCAACAGCCTCTGTCTCCAGAGCATCAGCTGCTGAGGAGGAGTAGGGATGACGGATACCAACTGCAACCCTCTCCAGAGGGCCTCTGTCCGTGCGCACTGCAAATGTCTGACTTTCCCCACATGTGGTTCCGGCAGCTTTTGTTGGAGCAGCATTCTCTCCTGTTCTCACTCAGCTGCAACTCCCTTCCTGCACCATCTGGAACGCGGCTAGGGCTCTCCATCACTTTCCCCACCCGCTCCGCCATGTTCTGTTGAGTGTGGGCCCACACCAACGCAGATCTCCTAAGTACAGAGAGTTCTCCTTTTATTTATTTCTGATTGCTCAGGGAGGAAAAAACGTTGCTTCTCAAGCTTCAGAATCTTTGCACATAAGCAGTGACAACTAAGAACAAATTTGCAAAATCTTCCCCTTGGTCTGAACTACAGGCCTCCTCTGCCTACACACGGTCCCTGGTCGAGACCTGCATCAGGGACAAGGTTAGTGGTTTAAAGGGGTTTGATCCCTGGGCTACAAGGGGGGCGATTCTGTCCCCTCAGCCTCATAGACTGCTCCTCTGCCACAGCCCTGATCTTATTCTCTGACGTCAGGAGTCCTAGAGAGCTCTACATAATCTTGGAAAGTCTGGCCTGTAACTCAGTCCTTCTGCAAAGGGGGGATGCTCCATCCCCTCTCCTCTCCAACCCCTTCTTCTTCTCCTTCTCCTTCTCCTTCTTCTTCTTTTGTTTTTTGAGATGCTGTCTCACTCTGTTGCCCAGGCTGGAGTGCAGTGGTGCTATCTCCGCCTCCCGGGTTCAAGCGATTTTCCTGCCTCAGCCTCCCGAGTAGATGGGACTACAGACGCGTGCCACTACGCCCGGCTAATTTTTGTATTTTTAGTAGAGATGAGGTTTAACCACCTTGGCCAGGCTGGTCTTGAACTCCAGACCTCAAGTGATCCACCCACCTTGGCCTCCCAAAAGTGCTGCGATTACAGATGTGAGCCACTGCGCCTGGCCCGACCCCACCATCTTTTCCTCTCCTTTCCTTCTTGCTCCTTCCTTCCTTCCTTCCTTCCTTCCTTCCTTCCTTCCTTCCCTCCCTCCCTCCCTCCCTCCCTCCTTCCCTCCTTCCTTCCTTCCTTCTTTTTGTTCTTCTTCTTTCTTCTCCTCCTTCTCCTTCTTCTTCTTTTTTTTTTTTTTTTTGAGACGGAGTCTCGCTCTGTCGCCCAGGCTGGAGTGCGGTGGCCGGATCTCAGCTCACTGCAAGCTCTGCCTCCTGGATTTACGCCATTCTCCTGCCTCAGCCTCCCGAGCAGCTGGGACTACAGGCGCCCGCCACCTCGCCCGGCTAGTTTTTTGTGTTTTTTAGTAGAGACGGGGTTTCACCGTGTTAGCCAGGATGGTCTCGATCTCCTGACCTCATGATCCGCCCGTCTCGGCCTCCCAAAGTGCTGGGATTACAAGCTTGAGCAACCACGCCCGGCCCTCCTTCTTCTTTTTTTGAGACAGGGTATTGTTCTGTCACCCAGGCTGGAGTGCAGTGGTGCAGTCATAGCTCACCACAACATTAACCTCCTGGGCTCAAGCAATCCTCCAACCTCAGCCTCCTGAGTAGCTGGGACTACAGGTGTACACTATGATGCCCAACTAATGTTTTGTTTATTTTCGTGGAGATGGGGTCTCACTGTGTTGCCCAGGCTGGCATCTTCTTTTCATCTCCAGATTTTCTCACCCTTGTGAGCAAACATCATCCAGTTACTATCCATGGGTAACGCTGTCTCAAAGATGTGGCTATTTTCCGCATGCAGCTATGATCATACAGTTGGCTCGTTCATTTCATTTGGAATACAAACCATCTGGCAATGTCTCGGACCAGAAACCAGCTGGAGAAGTTAGGGTGTTCAGGCAGAAATCTCTTTCTCTTTATTTTACTCATGAAGGTGGAAATGAAAGGGTTTTGTTGCCTCTTGGTGCAGGGTGTGACGGGAGCAATGCACACGGAGGTGTCCCTGGTAGTGGCGCTGGCATTCAAAGGGAGAGAAATTCCAGGCAAGGTGTCACCCAGGAGAAACAGGGGCAGAGGTGCTCAGCTCAGTGTTTTTTTTTTTTTTTTTTTCACCTGGAGCTCCTCTTTATGACGATGAACACAGATTCGGGATATGTAGGAAGGGTATCCCCAGAACCTTCCCTGTCTTTGCCATGAACCTTCCTGCATTGGCCCCTGTATTTGCCTTTTTTTTTTTTTTTTTTTTGAGATGAAGTCTCACTCTGTCACCCAGGCTAGAGTACAGTGGTGCAATCTAGGCTCACTGCAGCCTCCACCTCCTGGGTTCAAGCGATTCTCCTGCCTCAGGGTCCTGAGTAGCTGGGATTATAGGCACGTGCCACCACGCCCAGCTAATTTTTGTATTTTTAGTAGAGATGGGGGTTTCACCATGTTGGCCAGGCTGGTCTCGAACTCCTGACCTCAGGTGATCCGCCCACCTCGGCCTCCCAAAGCGCTGGGATGACAGGCGTGAGCCACAGTGCCTGGGCTGGCCTTCTTTTTTTTTTTTTTTTTTTTTTTTGAGACGGAGTCTCACGCTGTTGCCCAGGCTGGAGTGCAGTGGCGCGATCTCGGCTCACTGCAAGCTCCGCCTCCCGGGTTCCCGCCATTCTCCTGCCTCAGCCTCCTGAGTAGCTGGGACTACAGGCGCCCGCCACCGCGCCCGGCTAATTTTTTGTATTTTTAGTAGAGACGGGGTTTCACTGTGGTCTCGATCTCCTGACCTTGTGATCCGCCCGCCTCGGCCTCCCAAAGTGCTGGGATTACAGGCTTGAGCCACCGCGCCCGGCCTGGACTGGCCTTCTTATTTGACTAAGAAAGGGTCCAAGAAGCAGCTCTGCAGCAATTGTCTGCACTTTGTAATCAGGAAGCACCTATCCCAGCCTCTGACCTCTGTTCTGGTCATACCCAATCAGTCCGTAGTTCCCATATCTCCTCTAGCCTCCATTTGGTAAACATGCAAGGTCCAAGACCTTGTCTCTACAAAAAAATAAAAATAAAAAAAAAAATTATCCAGGCACATGTGCCTGTAGTCCTAGCTACTCAGGAGACTGAGGTGGGAGGATTGCTTGAGCCCAGAAGCTCAAGGTTGCCGTGAGCTGTGATCATTGCACTGCACTCCAGCCTGGGTGACAGAGTGAGACTGTCTCAAAAAAAGAAAAAAATATATGGTTCCATCTGATTGGATTCCCTTTGCTCTCTCAGCTCTTTGCCCAGCTGAGTAAGACCTGTTGTACTGCAACACTCTGTCATCTGCGAAGCTGGATTTGTTGGCTCTCTTCTGTGCTGCATTTTCCTCTGCCTACCTTCTTCAAAGCTTTTATCTCTTAGCTGGGCGTGGTAGCGTGCACCTGTAGTCCCAGATACTCAGGAGGCCGAGACAGGAGAATTGCTTGAACCTGGGAGGTAGAGGTTGCAGTGAGCTGAGATCGCGCACTGCACTCCAGCCTTGGTGACAGAGTAAGACTCTGTCTCAAAAAAAAAAAAAAAAAAAAAAGCCTTTAAAAAAATTATTATACCTTAAGTTCTGGGATACAGGTGCAGAACATGCAGGTTTGTTGCACATGTATACACATGCCATGGTGGTTTGCTGCACCTGTCAACCTGTCATCTACGTTAGGTATTTCTCCTAATGCTATCCCTCCCCTAGCCCCCCACCACCCTGACAGACTGTGGTATGTGATGTTCCCCTCGCTGTGTCCATGTGTTCTCATTGTTCAACTCCCACTTGTGAGTGAGAACATGTGGTGTTCAGTTTTATGTTCCTGTGTTAGTTTGCTGAGAATGATGGTTTCCAGCATCATCCATGTCCCTGCAAAGGACATGAACTCATCCTTTTTTATGGCTGTGTAGTATTCCATGGTGTATATGTACCACATTTTCTTTATCCAGTCTGTCATTGATGGGCATATGGGTTGGTTCCAAGTCTTTGCTATTGTGAACAGTGCTGCAATATACATACATGTGCATGTGTCTTTATAGTAGAATGATTTATGATCCTTTGGGTGTATACCCAGTAATGGGATTGCTGGGTCAAATGGTATTTCTGATTCTGGATCCTTGAGGATTTGCCACACTGTCTCCCACAATGTTTGAACTAATTTACACTCCCACCAACAATGTAAAAGCATTCCTATTTCTCCACATCCTCTCCAGCATCTGTTGTTTCCTGACTTTTTAATGATCACCATTCTAACTGGCATGAGATGGTATCTCATTGTGGTTTCGATTTGCATTTCTCTTAATGACCAGTGATGATGAACTTAAAAAAAAAAAAAAAAAGCTTTTATCTCCTTGTGTTGCAACTACCTGTTGACAAGTCTGTGTCCCACACTAGATTCTGGGCTCTCTAAGGGCAGGGATGTTGATATGAATCATGGTCTTAGCTCCATTCCTGTCACTTGCTGGGTGAATGAATGAATGGAATGGCAAATGCACCCATGTTTGCCAAACATGCATGTGCATTCCAGCCCTTTCTGATCAAATGAAATCTCCAGAGGGAAATGTATGTACTTGAGGTGTTGAGAAGGGGACTGTGTAGGGCAGATGTGTGAATTGAATTTCCACTGATGCTGCGGGGTACTAGTTTCCCACTGCCGCTGTAACAAGTTATACAAATGGAACGGCTCAAAACAAAATATGAGGCTGGGCATGGTGGCCCACGCCTGTAATCCCAGCACTTTGGGAGGCCAAGGTAGGTGGATCACTTGAGGTCAGGAGTTCAAGACCAGCCTGGCCAACATGGTAAAACCCCGTCTCTACTAAAAATACAAAAATTTGCTGGGCGTGCTGGAGTGTGCCTGTAATCCCAGCTACTTGGGAGGCTGAGGCAGATGAATCACTTGAACCTGGGAGGCAGAGGTTGAAGCGAACTGAGATCACGCCACTGCACTCCAGCCTGGGCAACAGAGTGAGACTCCATCTCAAACAACAACAACAACAAAAAACCACACACTCGTTTGTTGTTCTGCAGTTCTGAAGCTCAGAAGTCTGAAGTGAGTCTTTAAAAATGGAGCTAAAATCAAGGTGTCTGCAGGTCTGTTCTCCTTCTGGAGGCTTCAGAGAGAATCAATCTCCTTGCCTTTGCAGCTTCTAGAGTCTGCCTGCATTTCTTGGCTCATGGCCCCTTCCTCACACGGCTCCAGTCTCTTGCTGGTACTCACTCTGCTCTCCTGCCTCCCACTTATAAGGGCCCTTGTGATTAAATTGGGCCCAGTTGAATAACGCAGGCTGATCTCTCAAGATCCTTAACTTGATCTCACATCCGAAAAGTCCCTTTGACCATATGAGGTGACATCTTCACAGGTTTTGGGGATTGGAAGTTGGACATCTCTGAGGAGACAGTTGTCCAGTTTACCACATTCAGAAAGCTCCTGACATGACTTCATATTTTATTTTATTTTATTTATTTATTTTTTTTAGACAGAGTCTCTCTCTGTCACCCAGGCTAGAGTGCAATGGCGTGATCTTGGCTCACTGCAACCTCCACCTCCTGGGTTCAAGTGACTCTCCTGCCTCAGCCTCCTGAGTAGCTGGGATTACAGGTGCCCACCACCACACCCAGCTAATATTCTGTTTTTATTTTTAATTTTTTTTTTTGAAACGGAGTCTCGTTCTATTGCCCAGGCTGGAGTACAGTGGTGCAATCTCGGCTCACTGCAAGCTCCGCCTCCCGGGTTCACACCATTCTCCTGCCTCAGCCTCCCGAGTAGCCAGGACTACAGGAACCCGCCACCATGCCCGGCTAATTTTTTGCATTTTTAATAGAGACAGGGTTTCACCGTGTTAGCCAGGATGGTCTCGATCTCCTGACCTCGTGATCCGCCCACCTCGGCCTCCCAAAGTGCTAGGATTACAGGCGTGAGCCACCGCGCCTGGCTCCCAGCTAATATTTTGTATTTTTTTTTAGTAGAGATGGGGTTTCACCATGTTGGCCAGGCTGGTCTCGAACTCTTGACCTTAGGTTATCTGCCCACCTCGGCCTTCCAAAGTGCCAAGTGTAATCCCAAAGTGCTGAGATTACGGGCGTGAGATATCATCCCCGGGCCTGCCATGCCTGCTTATCTGTACGTGTCTAAAGTCTTCCCATCATTCAAGACCTCTGCTGCCTCCTCCAGGAAGTCTTCCTTGAGTCCCTCCATCTGGATGCTCCTCAGCCTTGGTTCCTGCTGCTGCCCTCCACCGTGAGCACATCTGTGGTCAAACAGAGGCCCCTCTTTGGTCTGGGCACATTTCCGCCTCTACTCTTTTACTATGAGAGCCTTCTTTTTCCCTGGAGCTTGCTCACTGCAAGCTCCGCCTCCCGGGTTCATGGCATTCTCCTGCCTCAGCCTCCCAAGTAGCTGGGAATACAGGTGCCTGCCACCATGCCCGGCTAATTTTTTTGTATTTTATTTTATTTTTTTTAGTAGAGACAGGTTTCACTGCATTAGCCGGGATGGTCTTGATCTGACCTCGTGATCCTCCCACCTCGGCCTCCCAAAGTGCTGGGATTACAGGTGTGAGTCACGGCGCCCTGCCTGGTCAGTTTTTGTTTTCGGCATGTGCTCTGCTGCCCTGCCCCACCCTCACACACAACAGGACTGAGGTCTCCAGTGCTGTACACAGGGGTTTGCAACCACTAGATGTCTACTAGGTCGAGCTGCATGAAAATGCCACGGTTCGGCTGTTTTTTTTTTTTTCCAAGATGGAGTCTTGCCCTGCCACCTAGGCTGGAGTACAGTGGCGCAATCTCGGCTCACTGCAACCTCCACCTCCCGGGTTCAAGTGATTCTCCTGCCTCAGCCTCCTGAGTAGCTGGGACTACAGACACATGCCACCACGCCTGGCTAATTTTTGTATTTTCAGTAGAGACAAGCTTTCACTATGTTGGCCAGGCTGGTCTTGAACTCCTGACTTGAGGTGATCCACCTGCCTTGGCCTCCCAAAATGCTGGGATTACAGGCTTGAGCCACCATACCCATCCTTTTTTTTTTTTGGAGACAGAGTCTAGCTCTGTTGCCCAGGCTGGAGTGCAATGGCATGATCTCGGCTCACTGCAACTTCCGGATTTAAGCGATTCTCCTGCCTCAGCCTCCCAAGTAGCTGGGATTACAAGTGTGCGCCACCACGCCCTGCTAATTTTTGTATTTTTTGGTAGAGACTGGGTTTCACCGTGTTGGCCAGGCTGGTCTCAATCTCCTGACTTTGTGATCTGCCCGCCTCGGCCTCCCAAAGTGCTGGGATTACTGGCATGTGCCACTGCACCTGGCCGATTTGGCTGTTTTTTTTTTTTTTTTTTTTTTTTTTTTTTTTTTTTTTTTTGAGACGGAGTCTCGCTCTGTCACCCAGGCTGGAGTGCAGTGGCCGGATCTCAGCTCACTGCAAGCTCCGCCTCCCGGGTTCACGCCATTCTCCTGCCTCAGCCTCCCGAGTAGCTGGGACTACAGGCGCCTGCCACCTCGCCCGGCTAAGTTTTTGTATTTTTAGTAGAGACAGGGTTTCACTGTGTTAACCAGGATGGTCTCGATCTCCTGACCTCGTGATCCGCCCGTCTCGGCCTTCCAAAGTGCTGGGATTACAGGCTTGAGCCACCGCGCCCGGCCGATTTGGCTGTTTTTAACCTATATAATGCTATGTATCTTTGGACAAGGAGACATAGTATTCTTTGCTGAGGTGTCCTGACCCAGGGCCTTGGCCTGAGGCCTCCTTCCCGGTGCTGGAGTCCCTGTGCCCTACTGCCTCCCATCCCTCACCGCTCCCGGACACTGCCTCCATTCTGGCTGACAACAAACTGTTTTTGAAATGTGAAATCAGATGTCAATGTACTGATTCACATTGAGAAATAGAACCGCCAGACTAACCAGATATCATCTCTCTCTTGGAGCAGGAAAATCTACCCTGGAGGTCAATTTGCCATGACAAAGTTGCTCTGTAAGAAACTCCCAGGACGCATGCTCAGACTCAGGGGCCTGTGCAGGGATGGGCCAGCCTGAAGCAGACGGGCTGCAGCCCCGCAGGGTCCCTTCTTCAGCAAGGAGGACAGCGTGACAGCTGGGTCGTCTTCGCAGGACTGAATGTGCCCTGTTGCAGATCATGAGAACTGAATGGTGAGCATGCCAGATAATCTCAGGGGTGTGGGGTGATCCTGGGCACAGCTTGGTCCCTATGGAGAGCAGTTTGCAGCCTACTGGGGATACCTGTGGTGTTTGACTATGTGATTTTTCACCCCTGAAATAACTCATGCTGGGCCTCCTTCCCTCCCTGTCTCCCTGCCCTTCTTCCTGTGTTCTGTCTTTATTCCTTTCTTTTGGGGGCTCTTTTTTTTTCTAATTGTAATTTACTCACAATAAAATGGATATTATATATTTTTAATTTTTATTTGTTTTTGTTATTTTATTTTATTTTTGAGACGGAGTCTCACTCTGTAGCCCAGGCTGGAGTGCAGTGGTGCAATCTTAGCTTACTGAAACCTCTGCCTCCCGGGTTCAAGCGATTCTCCTGCCTCAGCCTCCCGAGTAGCTGGGATTACAGGCACCCACCGCCACGCCTGGCTAATTTTTGTATTTTTGGTAGAGACAGAGTTTCACCATGTTGGCCAGGCTGGCCTCGAACTCCTGACCTCAGGTGATCTGCCCGCCTCGGCCTCCCAAAGTGCTGGGATCACAGGTGTGAGCCACTATGCCCGGCCTTATTTTATTTTATTTTTTGACATGACGTCTCACTTTGTCACCCAGGCTGGAGTGCAGTGGCGTGATCTCAGCCCACTGCAACTTCTGCCTCCCAGATTCAAGTGATTCTCCTGCCTCAGCCTCCCAAGTAGCTAGGATTACAGATGTGTGCTATCATCCCTGGCTAATTTTTGTATTTTTAATAGAAACTGGGTTTCATCATATTGCCCAGGCTGGTCTCAAACTCCTGGCCTCAAGTGATCCACCTGCCTCAGCCTCTGAAAGTGCTGGGATTACAGGTGTGAGCAACCATGCCTGGGCTATATATCATATTTTAGGGATGGGGTCTTGCTATGTTGCTCAGGCTGAAGTGCGATGGCTACTCACAGGCGTGATCACAGCTCACTACAGTCTCTAACTCCTAGACTCAAGCGATCCTTGATTTCTAGGCTAAAATGCACATATTTAAAAGGTACAGCTCAAAATGTTTTAACAAGTATGTACATGCATGTAACTCCCATGTCAATCAAGATGTAAAATATCTCCATCATCACTCCAGAAGGTTCCCTTGTACCTTTTCCAGTCAAGCCCCTTCCCAGATGTCCACCTACTGAAATGATAAATGAATAAATGAGCCTAACATGGTCTATTAATACAACAGAATATGATTGAGCCATAAACAGAAGGATGTTGTGACACATGCTACAGCATGGAGGAACCTTGAAAACATGATGCTGAGTGAAAGAAGCCAGTCACAAAGGGTCACATGTTGTATGATTTTTATTTTTATTTTTTTGGAGATGGAGTCTCACTCTGTTGCCAGGCTAGAGTGCAGGGGTTGCGATCTTGGCCTGCTGCAACCTCTGCCTCCCGGGTTCAAGTCATCCTCCTGCCTCAGCTTCCCGAGTAGCTGGGATTACAGGCATGCACCACCACACTCAGCTAATTTTTGTATTTTTAGTAGAGACGGGGTTTCACCATGTTGGCCAGGCTGGTCTCAAACTCCTGACCTCAGGTTATCAGTCTGTCTCGGCCTCCGAAAGTGCTGGGATTATAGGTGTAAGCCACCACGCCCTGCTTTTTTTTTTTTTGAGACAGGTCTTGCTTTATCGCCCAGGCTGGAATGCAGTGACATGATCATAGCTCACTGCAACCTTGACCTCCTGGGCTCAAGCAATCCTCCTGGCTCAGCCTCTCCAGTAGCTGGGATTACAGGCGCACACCACCATGCCTGGCTAAGTTTTTTTGTATTTGTTGTAGAGATTTTTTTTTTTTTTTTTTAGTCGGAGTCTTGCTCTGTCACCCAGGCTGGAGCACAATGGCACGATCTCGGCTCACTGTAACATCTACCTCTCAGGTTCAAGCAATTCTCCTGCCTCAGCCTCCTGAGTAGCTGGGATTACAGGTGTGTGCCACCGTGCCATGCTTATTTTTGTATTTTTAGTAGAGAAGGGGTTTCTCCATGTTGGCCAGGGTGGTCTCAAACACCTGACTTCAGGTGATTCACCTGCCTTGGTTTCCCACAATGTTGAGATTACAAATGTGAGCCACTTCGCCCAGCCGATATTTGTATTTTTGTAGAGACATGGGGTTTCGCCATTTTGCCCAAGCTGGTCTTGAACTCCTGGGCTTAAGCTATCAACCTGCCTTGGCCTCCTAAAGTGCTGAGATTACAGGCATGAGCCATCGCACCTGGCCTAAAAAGGTGAATCACCACACTCAGCTAATTTTTGTATTTTTAGTAGAGATGGGGTTTCACCATGTTGGCCAGGCTGGTCTTAAACTCCTGACCTTAGGTAATCTGCCCATCTTGGCCTCCCAAAGTGCTGGGATTACAGGTGTGAGCCACCGTGCCCCGCCAAGCATTATGTCTTTGAGATTTGTCTGTGTCATTGTGATAGTACCTTTTGCCTTTCCCACCACCCAAATATGTGACTTTGCCACAGTTTATCCATTTTCTTATAAACAGACACTAGAGGCCACTTCTGTTTTTTGACTATTACAAATAATTTTGCACGAGGCTTTTCATGGACATTTGAAATGGAGTTGCTGAAAAAACGAAATTGCTGGGTCATAAGATTGTACTTTTTAGTTTAATAAAGAAACCAGGTTGGGCACAGTGGTTCACCTGCCTCTTTGGGAGGTCGAGGCAGGAGGACTGCTTGAGCCCCGGAATTCAAGGCCAGCCTGGGCAACATAGTGGGATGCAATCTCTATAAAACACAAAACGAAAGGTGGGGTGCGGTGGCTCATGCCTGTAATCCCAGCACTTTGGGAGGCCGAGACAGACTGATCACCTGAGGTCAGGAGTTCCAGACCAGCCTGGCCAACATGGTGAAACCCCATCTCTACTAAAAATACAAAAATTAGCTGAGTGTGGTGATGCACGCCTATAGTTCCAGCTACCTGGGAGGCTGAGGCAGGAGAATCTCTCAAAAAAAAAAAAAAAAAAAGAAAAGAGAAAGAGAACTTTAGCTGGGCC
The DNA here is from genome assembly GCF_049350105.2 of Macaca mulatta. NCBI lineage: Eukaryota > Metazoa > Chordata > Mammalia > Primates > Cercopithecidae > Macaca > Macaca mulatta. The sequence continues at coordinate 5,379,149 of NC_133425.1, read as the reverse complement.
TGGTGTCACATGCCTGTACTCCCAGCTACTTGGGAAGCTTAGATGGGAGGATGGCTTGAGGCCAGGAGGTTGAGGCTGCAGTGAGCAGTGATTGCACCATCGCACTCCAGCCTGGGCAACAGAAAGAGACCCTGTCTCAAAAAAAAAAAGAAAAAAAAAAGAGAGAGAAACTGATAGACAGTTTTCCAAAGCAGTTTTTGTTTTGTTTTGTTTTTGAGACGGAGTCTCTGTCGCCAGGCTAGAGTGCAGTGGCACGATCTTGGCTCACTGCAGTCTCCGCCTCCCGAGTTCAAGCAATTCTCCTGCCTCAGCCTCCAGAGTAGCTGGGACTACAGGCGCCTGCCACCATGCCCGGCTGATTTTTTTTTGGATTTTTAGTAGAGACGGGGTTTCACTACGTTTGCCAGGATGGTCTTATCTCCTGACCTCGTGATCTACCCACCTCGGCCTCCCAAAGTGCTGGGATTACAGGCGTGAGCCATCGCGCCCAGCCCAAAGCGGTTTTATTATTTTACACTCCCATCAACAACATACAACGGTTCTAGTTACTTGGTATTTTTGCCAACATTTGGTGTTGTCAGTCTGCTTAATTGTAGCCATTCTGGTGACTGTATTCAAAATTTTAAATTTTGATGAATTTGTTTATTAGTTTTTTATGGAGTGCTTTTTGTGTTTTACCTTAGAAATATTTGCCCATGTCAAAGTCGTGAAGATATTTTCCTATGTTTTCTTTTAGATGCTTTATGAATTTAAATTTTTATTTGGCTTTTGGATCCATTTCAATTTAAGTTTTTAGTGTGATGTAAGGAGTTGAGGTTCATTTGTTTTCCTTACAAATAGACAATTTGCTTTTCCTTACAAATAGACAATTATTCTAGCCCATTTGTTGAAAGGGTTTTCTTTCTCCATTGAATTACCTTGGTACATTTGTTGAGAATCAGTTGGCCATATTTATGTAGGTCTATTTTTGGACTCTGTTTTCTGCTCCATTGATTCTATTTTGTGTATCCTAATGCCACTACCAAATGGTCTTAGCTACTGCTGTTTATAGTAGGCCTTCAAATCAGCCAGTGTTTAAGTCCTCTGAATTTTTTCCTTATTAGGATTATTTTGGCTACTCTAGGTCCTTTTCATTTCCACTTACATTTTAGAATCTGCTTGCCAATTTCTAAAAAAAGCTTTTTTTTTTTTTTTTTTTTTTTTTTTTTTTTTTTTTTTTTTTTTTATGAGAGAGGGTCTTTTTCTGTCACCCAGGCTGGAGTGCAGTGGCATGATCATAGTCACTGCAGCTTCAACCTCCTGGGCTCAAGCAATCCTCCCACCTCAGTCTCCTGAGTAGCTGGGACTATAGGCACGTTCCACCATGACTGGTTAATACTTCTAATTTTGTAGAGATGAGGTTTTGTCATGTTGCCTAGGCTGGTCTCAAACTCCTGAGCTCAAGTGATCCTTCTGCTTTGGCCATGCCGGGCTGCCTTCTGTAATTTTACTTGGGATTACATTGAGTCTATAGATCAATTTGAGACAATTGACCCTCACAGTATTGAATCTTCCAGTTCATGAACATGGTACATTTCTTCATTTATTTAGATTTTCTTTAATTTCTTTCAACAATGTGTTACAGCTTTCAGTGGAGAAGATTTGCATATCTTTTATTAAATTTATTCCCAAATAGCATTTTTTATTTTAATGAAGGAAACTGGAAGCCCCAGAGAGGTGAAGGTGAAATGGTAGATGGACAATTATGGGGCTGATGTTTGGGGTTGGAGCTCGATTCAGCACCCAAAATGATTACCGTCAAGAAGCAGCTGGTCATGTGGGGTGATTCTCACTTTGTCCTCTCCATGTGGATGTCACAATCAAGCCAAGTTGCTGTCTGGGGGACATGACAGCTAGGAAGGCTGTGTTCTATTGCAGTGAACACCTTCTTGGTCCTCTCTTCTCGACCCTGGGTGTCCCGCAGAGGTCAGCCACAGGCTGGCTGTGCTTACAGTCCCCTCCTGAGAGAAGCTTCAGTGTCTTCAGCTTCTGATGCACATTGTCAGGCTTTCCCCTGAGCAACAGTGGCCAGTGGCCTCGGTGAGACCCAGGCTTGGACAGCCCTGTCCTAGGGGACTAGAAAATGTAGTAACAACCACGGACTTGGTAGGAGAGGAAAAGCCAAGAAATGGATAAGAAGAGGCAGAGCATGAGAGGGGAGGTGAGTGCTTTAATGGCAGAGCACTGGGGAGGGGGCCCATGAATGGGTCTACCAGACAGGCTGCTCTCCGAACAGCCTTGGGCTTCCAATGGACTTCTGGTTCTGGTGCCTGGTGGGGGGCCTCGCTTTCCTGGGACTCTTGCTTTCCCCAGAAGGCTTAGGTGTTTTGACTTTCCCAAGGCTCCTTTGAGGGCTGGCCATGGCTAAGCTTCCTCTCTTCCTTATGCCACAAGCATCCCGACTGTGCTGCCCACCCACTGTGAGAACAGACTCGGAATCGCTGCCGCTGGTGTCCAGGAGTGCCACACTCACGCAACTGTGGCTGCTCTCGCGGCTCTTGTGTTCCCTCAGTTGGAAGCCTTTTGTTTTCTCTAGGTTACTAGGCTATGTCAATGTGCGGGTGCATACACAAAAATAATTGGGACAACACACTTTGTCTTTACAGTTTTGTCACGCACAGGCAGAGGTCTTAGTGATAATTTGGAGTGGGCCAATCAGAGGCATCCTGGATAGCGGGGAGTCTGAAAGGCAGGCCAGGCCAGGCAAGGCAGCTCACATCCATCATCCCAGCACTTCAGGAGGCTGAGGTGGGAGGATCGTTTGAGCCCAGGAGTTTGAGACCAGCCTGGGCAACAAAGGGACACCCCATCTCTATAAAAATTTGCTGGGGCTGGGTGTGGTGGCTCACGCCTGTAATCCCAGCTGAGGGACTTTGGGAGCTAAGGCAAATGGATTGTCTGAGCTCAGGAGTTCGAGACCAGCCTGGCCAACAAAGTGAAACCCCGTCTCTACTAAAAATACAAAGATTAGCCGGGTGTGGTGGCGCATGCCTGTAACCCCAGCTACTCGGGAGGCTGAGGCAGGAGAATCCCTTGAACCCAGGAGGCGGAGGTTGCAGTGAGCCAAATTGCACCACTGTACTCCAGCCTGGGTGATAAGAGTGAAACTCCACCCCCCCACCCCAACCAAAAAAAAAAAATTAGCTGGACGTGATGGTGCATACCTGTGGTCCCAGCTACTTAGGAGGCCGAGGCAGGAGAATCTCTCCTTGCCCAGTAGGTTGAGACTGCAGTGAACCACGTTCATGCTACTGCACTCCAGCCTGGGTGACAGAGTGAGACCCTGATTCCAAAAAAAAAAAAAAAAAAAAAAGGCTGCAAGGAAGGCCTGGGAAAGCTGGGGTTCGCAGGACAGATGCTTGGGGAGCTTGCGAGACTGCCTTGAAGTAGAACGTTTGCTCCCAATGCCATATGGGGAGGGGAGGAGCTTTCTAGGAGCTGTACAGTCATGGGACAGGCTTCCGGGGACTCTGATTTCTCTATCCCTGGAATAAACAAGCAGATGCTGACAGAGACGCCTGCACTGGGCAGGGTCATGAACTCTTCAAGATCCATTTGACACTGTTTCTAACACTTTACCAGGAGTCAATTCATGAGCTCTCAAGAAAAGCTCTTCAGGGAAGGAGCCCCCCAGAATTATTTTTTTGTTTTTGGAGGCAGAGTCTCACTCTGTCACCCAGGCAGAAGTGAATGCAGTGGTGGGGTCATGGTTCACTGCAGCCTTTACCCCCTAGGCTCAAGACATCCTGCCTCTTCAGCCTCCCTGAGTAGCTAGGACTGCAGGCCTGTGGTCTGGTTAATTATTATTTGTTTATTTTTGAGACAGAGTCTCTGTTCCCCAGGCTGGAGTGCAGTGGCTAGATCTTGGCTCACTGCAGCCTCTGCCTCCTGGGTTCAAGCAATTCTCCTGCCTCAGCCTCCCGAGCAGCTGGGATTATAAGTGCCTGCCACCATGCCTGACTAATTTTTGTGTTTTTAGTAGAGACAGGGTTTCACCATGTTGGCCAGGCTGGTCTCAAACTCCTGAGCCTAAGTGATTCTCCCATCTCAGCCTCCCAAAGTGTTGGGATTACAGGTGAGTCACCGTGCCTGGTCTGGTTAAGTTTTTAAAAAATTGTATAGAGACAGAGTCTTGCTATGTTGCCCAGGCTGATGTTGAACTCCTGGCCTCAAGTGATACTTTGAGCTGCCAAAGTTTTGGGATTCTAGGTGTCAGCCACCGTGCCCCAGAAAGACATTTTGTGTGTGTTTGTCTGTTTTTTGAGACGGAGTCTCATTCTGTCACCCAGGCTGGAGTGCAGTGGCGTGATCTCGGCTCACTGTAACCTCTACCTCCCAGGTTCAAGAGATTCTTCTTTCTCAGTCTCCTGAGCAACTGGGGCCACAGGCACATGTCACCATGCCTGGCTAATTTTTTTTTTTTTTTTTTTTTGAGATGGAGTCTCGCTCAGGCTGGAGTGCCATGGCGCGATCTTGGCTCACTGCAAGCTCTGCCTCCCAGGTTCACGCCATTCTCCTGCCTCAGCCTCCCGAGTAGCTGGGACTACAGGTGCCCACCACCACGCCTGGCTAATTTTTTGCATTTTTAGCAGAGATGAGGTTTCATCGTGTTAGCCAGGATGGGCTCGATCTCCTGACCTCAGGTGATCCACCCGCGTCGGCCTCCCAAAGTGCTGGGATTATAGGTGTGAGCCACTGAGCCCAGCCCACGCCTGGCTAATTTTTGTGTGTGTGTGTGTGTGTGTGTGTGTGTGTGTGTGTATTTAGAGATGGGTTCTCACTGTGTTGCCCAGACTGGTCTTGAACTCCTGGGCTCAAGTAGTTCTTCTGCCTTGGCCTCCTAAAGCGCTGGGATGACAGGCATGAGCCGCTGCACCTGGCCAATTTCACTTTAAGGGGTCCCATGCTGCTATATGAGAGGCAGCCAACATACCTGGCGTACCCGGCCTTCCTGGCCTTCCTCTTCACCTTTGAAAATGACTTTCCAGGCTAGCCTGTAGACTACAGATGATTTCTCCAGGTGAACCTATTAATTGCAGAAGAGATTCCAGAAATCTCAAAAAAAAAAAAAAAAAAGATTTAAAAGTGAAACTGGTTGGCTGACACTTTGGAGCAGAGACTCTTATCATTTACCTCTTTTTAGTTGGCCTGGAAAGTACAGGCCCTGCCCACAGCAGAAGCTCATCGATGTTTTTTGATGATCCAGTGAGTGTCTTTCACCAGTTACAGGATTCCTGAGACAGGCTATAAGATGAATGAACCTTGAGGACACTGTGGTAAGTGAAATAAGCCAGATACAAAAGGACAATATTGCGTAATTTCACTTACAGGAAGGACCTAGAATAATTAAACTCATGGAGACAGAAAATGGAATGATGTTTGTCAGGGAATGGGGAGGAGGGGTGAGGAGTTAGTATTTAATGGGGACAAAGGTTCAGTTTGAGATGATGAAAAAATCTGAAGATAGATGGTGGTAATGGTTGCACAACAATGTGAATATACTGTTTCTTTTCTTTTTTTATTGAGATGGAGTCACTCTCTGTTGCCCAGGCTGAAGTACAGTGGTGTGATCTCGGCTCACTGCAACTTCTGCCTCCCAGGTTCAAGTGATTCTCCTGCCTCAGTCTCCTGAGTAGCTGGGATTACAGGCGCCTGCCACCACACCTGGCTAATTTTTGTATTTTAGTAGAGATGGGTTATCCGCCAGCCTCGGCCTACCGAAGTGCTGGATTACAGGCGTGAGCCACCGCGCCCTGCCAACAATGTGAATATGCTTAATGTCACTGAATTGCACATTTTAAAAATGGTTACAGTGGTAAATTTTATGTTACATATATTTTACCACAATCAAAATTATGTGTTTGTAATCTAATCGGCGACCTAAATTTTTGCAATTATTATATAATCAATGATTTCTCAAAGGTGATACAGTCCACCAATATTCGTGAGGTGTAAAAACATTGCTGGGTTTGTTCATTTATTCAGCCAACATGCCTTGGCTGCCTGCTGTGTCAGAGCTCCTGAGCTAAGCTTGAGGATGTAAAGTCAATCATCTCACCACTTTGGGAGGCCATGGAGGAACAGTTAAGATCAAGAGTTTGAGACCAGCCTGAGCAACACAGCAAGACCCCCTCTGTAAAAAAAAAAAAAAAAAAATAGAATCACTCAGATGCCTACTCTTTCCGAACTAGGTTCTGAGGGTGAGGATCAAGAGCCAGCCCATGAACCCCTGATTCGGCGCGTGAAGCTTGTACTCTGGCAGAACGTCCAGCCTGGCATCTGAGGCAGCACTTATCTGGAGCCTCTTGTATGAGGAGGATCTCAAAAGAACCAGGGGGGAGCCCTGGGAGAGGAACCTGGGGCCAGCCGTGGACACAGACATGGATTCGAGACGGTGTCAGGCCAGCCTGAGAAATAGCAGGAAACCTGGCATGGCGTAGGGTGGGGCTCTAGGTGCCTGATGAAAGTGGGATGGAGGGAGTGCATCGTGGTGACTGCAGAGTCCTCAAAGCCACTGTTACCCTCACCTCCACCTCCTGTCAGCTTGTGACCTTGGTAAGGTTGAAAAAAAAATCTCTTGGGGCTGAACATGGTGGCTTATGCCTGTAATCCCAATGCTTTGGGAGGACGAGGCAGGTGGATTGCCTGAGGCCAGGAGTTTGAGTCCAGCCTGGGCAACATAGCAAGACCCTATCTCTACAAATAATAATAATAAAAAAAAGTCAGGCATGGTGGCATATGGCTATGGTCCCAGGTACTTGGGAAGCTGAGACAGGAGGAAGCTTGAGCCCAGTAGTTTGAGGCTGCAGTGAGCCGTGATCAAACCACTGCACACCAGCCTGGGCAACAGAGCAAGGCACTGTCCACCCACTAAAAAAAATGAACAAACGAAACTCTGTAAATCTGTTTTTCTCATTAATAAAACAGATAATACTTCTCACACTGATAGGATTAAATCAGAAAATCTGTGTAAAGTGTTTAGCTGAGATATATCTTTTTTTTTTTTTTTTGAAACGGAGTCTTACTCTGTTGCCCAGGCTGGAGTGCAGTGGTGCAATCTTGGTTCACTGAAACCTCCACCTCCCGGGTTCAAGTGATTGTCATCCCTCAGCCTCCTGAGTAATAGCTGAGATATATCTATATTTACATCTCTACCTACAGATGATACCATCTTGTCTATATCTGTATGTACACACACACGCAAGACAGGGCAGGGTGCAAGAACTCTGAAGGTTTGGAAACAAGCCTTGATTATTTATAGGTTTCGCTTCTCTGTTTTGCAGCCAGGGCATTTGGCTCTGAGAAGTGGTGAGAACATCCTGGGTGTGTCTGGCGCCCTGGGTATCTCCAGCCCAGCATCTTTGTCAGAGTGTAGCTGGGGGTGTGGAACCAAGGACAGAGGGAATGGGTGGGGCCTGGGAGTGGCAGCAAGCATGGGTGTTGAGGCCAGGGAAGCCTAAGACTGGTTCTTTCATGGGTTACCATATTGGGGCCCGGGTGAGAAGTCTAATCCTTTGTGTGGCCCAATTTGACTTGCTGCCACAGAAACCTCACCATCTCAGCACGATCCATCCACCCGCTTCCTGCAAAAGCAGTTTGGGAGGCAATTGGATCATTTTATTATTATTTCTTTTTAAAAAACAGAGATGGGGTTTTGCCATGTTGTCCAGGCTGGTCTCGAACTCCTGGGCTCAAGCGGTCTGCCTGCCTTGGCCTCCCGAGGTGCTGGGATTATAGGCGTGAGCCACCGCGCCCGGCCAATTGGATCATTTTCATCAATGAAAGATGGTGCATTCTCACACCTGCATGGGTGTCACATGTGAATGACGTAAATGTGATAGAGCCCAAAGAAACGATTTGCTCAGGAACGGACCGTTGAGGGAGGAAAATGGAGTCAACTCAGGAACCTCTATTAGCCATTTTTGGATGGAAAGAAATTGCATTTTCATTTTTATGAATTCCAAATAAGGACATTTTTATGTCCATCCATTATGAGTATGGCAACAGACCACAGTATTATTTACGGGGCCGTAGCTTCATTGAAGTGGATAGCACAGATACTTAAAGAAGACTGACGTGGAAAATCAGTGAAAAGATCTAGGCTATCTTCTCCACTTTGGCTTCTGCAAGATATGGGGACACAAATGGCATTTGTTCCATTGCTTTACGAGCCATGTCTACTTAACTATTAAGGGAAGATGCCTGGTGTGCTGCCCATGAGGCATCAGAAGCGAACACTTCAGGTTATCATTGGTGGAAATTTCCACAGATGCGTCTTCAGGCTGAGAGGTCAATTTATTGGGCTCATGTGGAAGGCTGGAAAGGCTTCATTAACTAGTCAGTGTCATTCACTTTTTCTTTTTTGTTATTTTTGCCTGAGATGCAGTCTGACTCTGGTGCCTAGGCTGGAGTGCAGTGGCGGGATCTCAACTCACTGCAACCTCCACCTCCTGGATTCAAGCGATTCTCCCACCTTAGCCTCCTAAGTAGCTGGGACTACAGGTGCACGCCACCATACCTGGCTAATTTTTGTATTTTTTAGTAGAGATGGGCTTTTGCCATGTTGGCCAGGCTGGTCTCCAACTCCTAACCTCAGGTGATCCGCCCACCTCGGCCTCCCAAAGTGCTGGGATTACAGGTGTGAGCCACTGCGCCTGGCCTGTTATATTAATTTACTTTAAAGGAAAGTATTTGCCAAAGGACCTTTTCTCATGCGGAATGTTTTGACTAATCACCTTCTTTGTGTTTGACTAATCACCTTCTTTGTGTTAATGTTAATACTGTCATTTTCCTTACCTATGAGATGTCTGAGTATTCTCAAATTACTCAGCCTTCCCGTGATTTTAACATCTTTCATCCAATCTTCAAATTTTACTTTCACTTCCACACTCTTGTCCAGCTCAGTAGGTAAAAGTTGCATGCCTGGGCGTGTTCCCTAGCTGGGCTCTCAGCATAAATTAGATACTGTATCAATTTGGAGTGCATACGGAGGCAAGTAACAGAAAGCCCTGTTTTAGAGGCTGATGACAATAAAGAAGTCCTTTTTCCTGGGTAGGAAAAAGTTCACTGTAGGCACTTCGGAGCTGGTATCCGTATTGGTTAATTCTCACATTGCTATAAAGAAATGCCTGAGGCTGGGTAATTTATAAAGAAAAGAGATTGAATTTGTTCACAGTTCCATAGACTGTACAGGAAGCACGGTGCTGGCATCTGCTCAGCTTCCAAGGAGGCCTTAGGAAACCTACAATGATGGTGGAAGGTGAAGGGGAAGCAGGCTTGTCCTACATGGTTGGAGCAGGAGCAAGAGAAAGAGAGAGGGGAGGTGCTGTCTGTCTCGTTCCCGCTCTACCGATCACTGTCACTATCGTAACAACAGCACCAAAGGGGGATGGTGTTAAACTGTGAGAAACTGCCCGATGATCCAATCACCTCCCACCAGGCCCCACTTCCAGCACTGGGCAGCAAGGAGAGACATGCTGGCGGTTTGCTAAGACCTGAGTGAGGTGTCCTGGGTTATTTTAGAAACCCGGTTCTAGGCTTCAGAATGTGGGCTGATAACCCCTTGCCTGGGGGATTGTATACTTCGAAATCGTACCTTCCTGTCCACGCCCAGGTCTCTCGTGAGAAGCTGGTTGATCAGGGCTAGGACCAGCGTTCAAGTACAGCCTAGGGATTACATTTCAACATGAGATTTGGGTGGGGACACAGATTCAAACTGTATCAGTATTAATGACCATTGATGCCTTCGAGAACCCAGGCTCTTCCCATTTTTCTGTTCCTCTGTCCTTAGCATAGACCTCATTCTCAAGCCTCTTGTCTCATGGTTGCAAGATGGCTGCTGCACCTCCACACCTCACACTGATGTTCTAGGCAGAAAGAAGAGGAAGGGCGAAAGGATGAAAGGCTTTCCCTTAGCAAGTCCTTACCTTCTTATTCAGGAGGGGGAAATCCTCCCCAGAGCTTGGATGAGCCCATCAACAGTGTCTATTTTATATTAACTATCTCATTTAATCCCTATTTTAACCCTTGAGGTAGGGAATTTTTTTTTCTTGAGTCGGGGTCTCACTCTGTCGCCCAGGCTGGAGTGCAGTGGCGCGATCTTGGCTCACTGCAACCTCCACCTCTTGAGGGTTCAAGCAATTCTCCTGCCTCACCCTCCTGAGTAGCCGGAATTACAGGCGCCTGCTACTATGCCCAGCTAATTTTTTGTATTTTTAGTAGAGACAGGGTTTCGCCATGCTGGCCAGGGTGTTATGGAACTCCGCCCACCTCAGCCTCCCAAAGTGCTGGGGTTACAGATTATTTTAGGTAAAAGATTACCTAAAACGGCACCAGGGTTTAGGTAATCTTTTCATAAGCTGGGCGTGGTGGCTCATGCCTATAATCCCAGCACTTTGGGAGGCCGAGGTAGGTGGGTCTCCTGAGGTCAGGAGTTAGAGACCAGCCTGGCTGGCATGGCGAAACCCTGTCTCTACTAAAAATACAAAAAATTAGCCAGGTGTGGTGGTGGGCGCCTGTAGTCCCAGCTACTCAGGAGGCTGAGGCAGGATCACTTGAACCCGGGAGGTGGAGGTTGCGGTGAGCCAAGATTGCGCCACTGCACTCCAGCCTGGACGATAAGAGTGAAACTCTGTCTCAAAAAATAAAGTTAATAAATATTTTCTCTGCCTTACAGATGAGGAAACTTAGAGTACTTGTGGAATGTGCCCAAGGTCACACCGTAAGTGGCAGACCTAAGACTAATGAGAACAGACGATATTTCTTTCTAGCCTGTGTTTCCTCTTTATACACAAAGCACCTGCTTATTCATGTTTTCTTTTGGGTCTCCCAGAACTCTTTGAGATGGGCAAGGCAGGTATTAGAATATCCTCATTTTCGGCCGGGCGCGGTGGCTCAAGCCTTTAATCCCAGCACTTTGGGAGGCCGAGACGGGCGGATCATGAGTTCAGGAGATCGAGACCATCCTGGCTAACACGGTGAAACCCCGTCTCTACTAAAATAGAAAAAAAATTAGCCGGGCGAGGTGGCGGGCGCCTGTACTCCCAGCTACTCGGGAGGCGGAGGCAGGAGAATGGCGTGAACCCAGGAGGCGGGGCTTGCAGTGACCTGAGATCAGGCCACTGCACTCCAGAGCCAGACTCCGTCTCAAAAAAAAAAAAAAAAAAAAAAAAAAAAAAAAAAAAAAAAAGAATATCCTCATTTTCCAGAACAGGAACTGCAGACCCAAAGAGGTAAACCAGGCCTTGCCTGAGGTACCCAGGTGGCAACTTTCAGAGCTGGGATTCAATCTCAGGTCCAGTGTCCTGTCTTCTGGACCCCGCTGGCTGGGTGTGATCAATGGGCAATCAACTCACTGAGAGATACAGACACACAGAAGCAAAAGGGACAGATGTACTTCACGTGCTTCAGTTTTGCACAAGTCTACTTTTTTTTTTTTTTTTTTTTTGAGACAGGGTCTCACTCTGTTGCTCAGGCTGTACTGCAGTGGTGCGATCATGGCTCACTGCAGCCTCTAACTCCCCAGGCTCTGGTGATCCTCTCACCTCGGCCTCCCTAGCAGCTGGGACTACAGGCACACGCCACCATGCTCAGCTAATTTTTGTATTTTTTGTAGAGTTGGGGTTTCATCATGTTTCCCAGGCTGGTCTTGAACTCCTGGCCTCAAGTGATCCACCTCCCTCAGCCTCCCAAAGTGCTGGGATTACAGGCGTGAGCCAACGCTCCTGGCCTGGCGCAGCTTTTTGTGGTGTTTTTGTCATTTCCCTGGCGGGGATGGCAGGTGTATCTGGGACCACAGGGTGATGAGCCAACACTTGGTCTTGCACTCAGCCTTGCACACAGACGTGGTCTGCATTACCTTTTTCTACCAACTGATCTCACGCCTTTTATGTGTGCGTTTTCCAGCCTTGCTTCCAGACTAGTATTTGGTGCCAGAAAGGGAATTTTCTAGATCGAAAAGTCAGACTTGATCTCAATTGTTATCTTCCTCTCCTTGAACACAGGTAGCACAGAGAAGTGGATGTTTCTTGACAACCCAGTCTAGTCATACGGCAAAATAAATGAAAAACAGAACCCATGTCCAAGTGAGTTTTCTGCTTGTCTTGATAGAATTAATTATGGTTGGAAGCCAGGCACGGTGGTGCACACCTGTAGGCCTGGGCAAGATGGCAAGACCCCATCTCTACAAAAATAAAGAATAAAAACCATTAGCTGGGTGCAGCAGTGCACATCTGTGGTTCCTGCTACTGGGGAGGCTGAGGTGGGAGGATCTGTTGAGTCTAGGAGCTTGAGGTGGCAGTGAGCCACAGTGATTGCACCACTGCATTCCAGCCTGGGGGACAAAGCTGGAACCTATCTCTTAATTTTTTTTTTTTTTTCTTGCAGTTCTGGAGGCTGGGAAGTCCATGATTAAGTGCTGGCAGATTCAGTGTCTGGTGAGGGCTGCTTCCTGGTTCGTAGACGTGCCTTCTTGCTGAGATCTCAGATGGTGGGCGGGGCTTGGCAGCTCTGGAGCCTCTTATAAGGGCACTAATCCCATTCATAAAGGCATCATCCTCATGACCTGATCACCTCTCAAAAATCCCACCTCCTAACACTATCACCTCTGAGGTTATGGATTTTGTTGGAGACAGAAACATTCAGACCATAGTGGTACTCGATAAAATGTTTATTAATATGTATTAATTCTGGGAGTCAAGCAAACCTAATGAATTGATCACTGGGATTTTGGCACCACAATCAGATAAACAATCTAAAAATATGTTGCATATTCTGCGGTTATTCCATGACTCAAAGTTATGTATTAAAATAAACCACTGTCAACTTTAGGAGACTGAGGCGGGTGGATCACCTGAGGTCAGGAGTTCGAGACCAGCCTGGCCAACATGGTGAAACCCCATCTCTACTAAAAATACAAAATTAGCTGGGCATGGTGGCAGGCACTTGTGATTGCAGCTACTTGGGAGGCCGAGGCAGGAGAATCACTTGAAACCAGGAGACGGAGTTTCCAGTGAGCCGAGATCGCACCGTTGCATTCCAGCCTGGGCAACAAGAGTGAAACTCCGTCTCAAAAAAATAAAAAATAAAATGAAATAAATAAAATAAACCACGGTCAAAGTAGTGTTGAAAATTAGGGGATGAAGGCTGAATTTAAATCTGCTTCCATCAAGGAAACTTCATATGGTAATCATTTCTTTTCCACTTTCACTAGTGGTCTGAAATGTGGACAGCATTTGCTGCAGACAGAAGCAAGCCGGCTGCCTGCTGGGTGCCCATCAGCTTTTGATTGACACAAAGGAGGGGGCTGCCTGTGGGAGAAATGACATAAATGAATGATGTGGTGTGGCAGGCAGGGCACTGCTGGATGTGACTTGGGAGGAGGGCGTTTAGGCGGTCACAACCACTTGCTGTCCTGTGTACAGTGGAAGCAACTGGGGAAATTCCCTTTCTGTTTGTCAACCAAGAAACAGAGTCCGTGTATTTTGCAAACTCCATGTGTTGTCAAACTAGGTGCTGTTTAATAATGAGCTGCATAATCTGTTTTTTGTTCCAACCTGCATCATCTTGAAGTGGCTTTTTTCTTTCTCTTTCTTTTCTTTTCTTTCTTCTCTTTCTTTCTTTCTTTCTTTCTTTCTTTCTTTCTTTCTTTCTTTCTTTCTTTCTTTCTTTCTTTCTTTCTTTTTCTTTCTTTCTTTCTCTTTTCTTTCTCTCTCTTTCCTTTCTTTCTTCTTTCTGTCTTTCTTTCTTTCTCTTTTCTTTCTTTCTCTTTCTCTCTCTCTTCTCCCCTTCCTTCCTCTTCTTTCTTTCTTTCTCTTTCTTTCTTTCTTTCTTTCTTTCTTTCTTTCTTTCTTTCTTTCTTTCTTTCTTTCTTTCTTTCTTTCTTTCTTTCTTCTCTCTCTCTTTCTTTCTTCCTTCTTTCTCTTTTTTTTTTTTTTTTTTTTTACTTTCTTCTCTCTCTCTCTCTGATGAGGTCTTTTTGTGTTACCCAGGCTGATCTCAAACTCCTAGGCTCAAGTGATCCTTCCACCTCAGCCTACCAAAGTGCTGGGATTATAGGCGTGAGCCACCTCACCAAGCCAAAAAAGAGCAGAGACTTAAAACAGATATCTATACATGCATGTTCATAGCAGTAATATGTACAGTAGCCAAAAGGTGAAACAAACCAAATTTCCATCAGCAAATGAGTGAATAAACAAAATGCGCTCTATCCATGCAGTGGAATATTATGCAGTCTTCAATAGGAATGATATGATTGCACGAGCCATTAGAAAGGGCAGGCAGAACTCCTGCTCCCTGCACAAAGCCTGTTAATAAGGAAGAAAGAAGCCCCTAGAGCTGAATGACTCCAGGCCGGGCACAGTGGCTTAAGCCTATAATCCCAGCACTTTGGGAGGCTGAGGTGGGCAGATCACCTGAGGTCGGAGTTCGAGACCAGCCCAGACAACGTGGTGAAACCCCATCTCTACTGAAAATACAAAAATTAGGCCAGGCATGGTGGCTCATGCCTGTAGTCACAGCACTTTAGGAGGCTAAGGCAGGCAGATCACGAGGTCAGGAGTTTGAGACCAGCCTGGCCAACATGGTGAAAACCTGTCTCTACCACAAATACAAATATTAGCCGGGCGTGGTGGCGGGTGCCTATAATCCCAGCTACTCAGGAGGCTGAGGCAATATAATTGCTTGAACCCGGGAGGCAGAGGTTACAGTGAGCTGAGATTACACCATTGCGCTCCAGCCTGGGCGGCAAGAGTGAAACTCCGTCTCTAGCAATAACAGCAAAAGAACTGAATGACTCCACCTTGTCTCCAGGAACGAGGTGCTGGCCATTTGCCCATGTGACCTGGCAAGTGATGCCATTTAGCTGCCGTGTTTGAGCCAGGCTCACTGACCAAGGCAGCTCCTAGAACTTCCGGTGGGGACAATATCCACTGAGCACCAGGCTGTGAGCAGGGCTTGTGGATGAAGCCAGCTTGCACTGCCCACCTTCCAGAATGTTTTGTCAGCAGGGTGCTGCTCTCTCACGACAGCCATAACTTCGGGATCACTTGAGCCTCAAAGATGCACCAGGAATTCACTTTGCAGCAAGGCACATTCCAGATCCCCATGTAGGGCGGCCACACCCAGATTCCAAAGGAGAACCTGGGCAGACTCGGCTCCTCCTTCAGGCCTTCCCCCCTTCTCAGGTGTTTCTGCCCTTGTGACTTTGAGCCGTGGTGTGGCAGGAATGTGGTCTGCTTCTGTACTTGTGCGTGACATCATTTGTCCCTGTCGAGGAACAGGTTTCTTCATTTGAAGCAAATTTCTACAGCCGTCCTGGTTTCACTTTGGCAGCAGATATAGCTGGGGAGTGTGCATGGCTGGCTTTGTGCATGCCTCTTCCTCAAGGACAGCCCTG
Organism: Macaca mulatta; assembly: GCF_049350105.2. Taxonomy (NCBI): domain Eukaryota; kingdom Metazoa; phylum Chordata; class Mammalia; order Primates; family Cercopithecidae; genus Macaca; species Macaca mulatta. The sequence goes on along the minus strand of NC_133425.1, from coordinate 5,363,716 downwards.
AGCTCACTCTCTGCCTCTCCATCTTCCAAAGGCTTCCAGCTGGGTGCTGAGCTGCCCTGCACCATGACTGCAACCTGCAGTTCTGCTTCATTTCCTGATGTCTTCTCTTGCGCCTTGTGCCAGGTGGCTTCACTGGTCTGCTTGATCCTCCATAGCACAGCCCACGCTCTTGGGCTTTGTCTGGGACATTTGTCCTTATGTCTTCTGGCCACTAATCTGACTATATTAGAGTTCTGTGGAGAAACAGAACTGATAGGATATGTGGACAGATAAATGGATAGATAGCTAGATCTATATCTGTCTATCCATCCACCCACCCATCCATCCATCCACCCACCCACCCATCCAACCAACCATCCACCCACCCACCTATCCATCCATCCATCTATCCATCCATCCATCCATCCATCCATCCATCCATCCATCCATCCATCCACCCACCCACCCAACCATCCAACCAACCGTCCATCCATCCAGCCAGCCAGCCAACCATCCACCCACCCACCTATCCATCCATCTATCCATCCATCCATCCATCCACCCACCCACCCATCCAACCAACCGTCCATCCATCCAGCCAGCCAGCCAACCATCCACCCACCCACCTATCCATCCATCCATTCATCCATCCATCCATCCATCCATCCATCCACCCACCCACCCACCCATCCAACCAACCATCCATCCATCCAGCCAGCCAGCCAACCATCCACCCACCCACCTATCCATCCATCCATCTATCCATCCATCCATCCATCCATCCATCCATCCATCCATCCACCCACCCACCCACCCACCCATCCAACCAACCGTCCATCCAGCCAGCCAGCCAGCCAACCATCCACCCACCCACCTATCCATCCATCCATCTATCCATCCATCCATCCATCCATCCATCCATCCATCCATCCATCCACCCACCCACTCACCAATCCAACCAACCATCCATCTATCTATCCATCCATCCAATCATCCATCCATCCATCTATTCATCCATCCATCCATCCCTATCCTCTACCTACCTACCTATAGGAATTGTCAGTTGGGTGCAGTGGCTTATGCCTACAATCCCAGCAATTTAGGATGCTGAGATGGGAGAATCTCTTGAACCCAGAAATTTGAGAACAGCCTGTACAACATAATGGGACCCCATCTCTACAAAAAATTTTGAAATTATTTGAGCATGGTGGCATGCACCTGTAGTCCCAACTACTCTGCAGGCTGAGGCAGGAGGATTGCTTGAGCCTGGGAGGTCAAGGCTGCAATGAGCTATGATCATACTGCTGCAGTCTGGCCTAGGTGACAGAGTGACACCCTCTCTCTAAATAAATAAATAGTTTTGTGGGATTGGGGGGCCAGCAAGTCTGAAATCTGTAGAGCAGCTCAGCAGGCTGGAGACTCAGGGAAGACCTGATGCTGCAGTCTTGGTTTTTTTTTTTTTTTTTTGAGATGGAGTCTCACTCTGTCACTCAGGCTGGAGTCCAGTGGCATGATCTGGGCTCACTGCAACCTTTGCCTCCCAGGTTCAAGCAATTCTCCTGCCTCAGCCTCCTGAGTAGCTGGGACTACAGGAGTGTGCCACCACGCCCGGCTAATTTTTCTATTTTTAGTAGAGATGGGGTTTCAGCATGTTGACTAGGCTGGTCTTGAACTTCTGACCTCAGGTGATCCGCCCACCTCAGCCTCCCAAAGTGCTGGGATTACAGGCCTGAGCCACCGCACCCAGCCAGTGCTGCAGCCTTGAGCCTGGAGGCAGAATCTCTTATTTCTCTGGGAACCTCAGTCTTTTCTCTTAAGGCCTTCAATTGATTGGATAAAGCCCACCCACAAAGCGAAGGGTGATTTCCTTTACTCAGAGTCTACTAATTTAAATATGAATTAATCACACCTAAAACAGTACCTTCACAGCAGCATCTGGACTGGCGTTTGACCAAACAACCAAATACCGTAGCCTGGTCAAGCTGACACATAAAACCACACCCTCCTTCAAGGCTTCCCTCCAGTGTGGCTGGTTGATAATAAGCCGGTGTTAGTTGAGTATTTACGGCATACCAGGAATTGTGTGAAGTGCTTTTTTTGGCTTGTTTGATTTAATCCTCATAATAGCCCTATGATGTAGGTTCTATTTTGGTCTTCGGTTGACAGGGAAGAGACCTGAGGTTGAGAGAGATTGAGTAACTATCCCAAGGTTGCACAGCAAGCTGAAGAGCCAAGGTGTGAAGCCAGGCAGTCCCACCGCAGAGCCCGCTGCTTTAGCCGCACACAGCCCTCTTCCAGAACCCGCAGGGACTCCTTCCACTTATCTAACCCCTGGCTCCCAGCTGTCTTCTAACTTGCCGGTTTTGGAGGCACTTTCCCTTCATCTGCCTACATCTTATCCTCCTTCCCTATTTGCTGAGAGCAGATAATGGGTTTGTTGCATTTAAATGAAGCCCAGGATTGCCTGTGGCCAGGCACCTCTGACCTCTATCACTCTGGAAACCAGGGTGCTCCTGAATGGCCACTGTCCCTGGCTGGGCACTGCTGAGGCCATACCTCCTGCAAAAGGCATTGTGAACCCCCGGCCCTTATAGCTCCAGCGGATACCAAACCAGGAGCAAGCCCCGCTCTGGTCTGAGGGGGTCACACAAGATTAGCCCCCAGCAGGGCGCCGTGGCCTGGCCTCCGCAGAGGCGATTAACACAATTTCCACGATTTCCACCTTCTCAGGAGACTTAAGGAGCCCAGGAATGTGATGTTAGCACTGTCCTGGCAGTGCTGCCCTAGCTCTCTGGGCTTTGCTTGCTCTCCTCGACCTCCCTGAGCCTCATGAACCACTGATTTCTGCCCTGCCTGGCCCTGCGTTCTACCTACTTGCTGCCCAGGGAATCAGCATGCTGGCCCTGTTCTCTGATTCTTGGATGGACGGGTTGCCCAGACCCGCCCAGGGCTGATTCTGCTTCCCACTGCCTGCCTGCCTGCCCCAGGCCTGACCCTTCCTAGGGTTGTGGCAGAGGCAGTTACCCCTGAGGACTGGGGATGCTGTAGGCCCGAATCTGCTTCGTCCCTGAATCAGGTTGGACAGTATTCCCCCAAAAAGACATGTGCAATTCCTAAACCTAGTCCCTGTGAATATGACCTTATTTGGAAATGAGGTCTTTGTGGATATAATTAACCTAAGGATCTCGAGATGTGATTACCTGGGTGGGCCCTAAATCCAATGACAGGTGTCCTTTTAAGAGTGGCCAACATGGCAAAACTCTGTCTCTACCAAAAATATAAAAAATTAGCCAGACGTGGTGGTGTGCACCTGTGGTCCCAGCTACTTGGGAGGCTGAGGTGGGAGGATTGCTTGAGCCTGGGAGACAGAGGTCACAGTGAGCCAAGATCGTGCCACTGCACTCCAGCCAAGGTGACAGAGTGAGACTCCGTCTCAAAAAAAAAAAAAAAAAAAAAAAAAGTGGAACTGAACTGGAAGAGAAGTAATTAATGCAGCTGATTAGAAGGCGGCCTTCAAAGACACACCTGAGTTCAATGCTTCCTCTAGTATTTGTTGGCTGAATTTGATTTCCTCAATGGGTGGTTGTGGATCGAAGGAAATAATAAGTGGAAAATGACTGTCACAGAGTAAGTGACCATAAATGGTGGTTATTATTCTAAGGGTCAAGCAGAGAGGAACACTGGGATAGAAACCTGGGGTTCGAGCCCCAGATTCCTCCTCTATCATGGGATGGCTGTGACTTTCCGGGAGGCATTTACACTGGCTCTGAGTCTCAGAGCCTGCATCTGTCTGTCCGAGGGGGCTGGTTTATCCTGTCCTCTTACTTGCAGGACTACTGTGAGACTCGCAGGACTTTGGGTGCAACCCTCTTTTTCCTTTTGAGACAGAGTCTTGCTTTGTTGCGCAGGCTGGAGTGCAATGACGTAATCTCGGTTCACTGCAACCTCTGCCTCCTGAGTTCAAGCAATTCTCCTGCCTCAGCCTCCCAAGTAGCTGGGATTACAGGCGCCTGCTAATTTTTTGTATTTTCAGCTTATTTTTTGTATTACATGCTCAGCTAATTTTTTGTATTTTCAGTAGAGAAGGGGTTTTGCCATGTTGGCCAGGCTGGTTTTGAACTCCTGACCTCAGGTGATCCACCCACCTTAGCCTCTCAAAGAGCTGGGATTATAGGCATGAGGCACCACGCCTGGACTCTTTTTTTTTTTTTTTTGAGACCGAGTCTCACTCTGTTGCCCAGGCTTTAGTGCAGTGGCGCGATCTCAGCTCACTGCAACCTCCGCCTCCCAGGTTCAAGCGATTCTCCTGCCTCAGCCTCCCAAGCAGCTGGGATTACACGTACCTGCCACCATGCACAGCTAATTTTTGTAATTTTAGTAGAGACGGGGTTTCACCATGTTGGCCAGGCTGGTCTTGAACTCCTGATATGAAGTGAACTCCTCACCTCAGCCTCTCAAAGTGCTGGGATTACAGGTGTGAGCCACTGCGCCTGGCCCAAGAGTTTGGGTGCAACCCTCTTGCAAGCTATTTTTCAAAAGCCCAGGGTGTTTGTATGATGATTTCACATAATACAATGTCCCAGCGTGTTGCACCCTGGTATCTGTGAATTCACTTTTGTGCAACTCAAGAGGTGGGAAAAGGTGGTTTCAGGCTTTGGATGTTACCAGAATTTGACTTGTGCTTTACAAGAGGTGGGAAAAGGTGGCGTCCAGGCTTTGGATTTTACCAGGATTTGAACTGTGCTTACTAAAGAAAGTTGACTCTCAACCAGGGAGAACCAAACTGCAAACAAGCATTCCCTTTTCAGCACTGCATGATTTTGCAGCTGCTTCTTGCTTCGTGTGGCCTTCCCTCTCTCCAACTGTGGTCACCGATGCGCTTCTGGTAGCAGGTATGATGAGGGACACTGAAGTGCAGACGGTCTGCACTGAAGCCCCAGAGCCCAGGAGCCAGGCTGCCCCATTGCCGGCCCTTCCTGCACCCCATGTGGGATGAGCCTGAACCTCTGAGCCCCGCTGGGACTGCTTACCCAGGATTATTTCCTCAGGTGGCATAAATGTGACCAGATCATCGCCTTCCAGCTGTTAGAGCCTCAGGTGACACGCACCTAATTTTAAATTTCATGGTGGTAAATAACAGACGCAGGTCCAGACCGCGAGGGGAACACAGGCGAGAGGTCAGCTTTTTCATCTTGGGGAAGTGAATGAAAGCCTCACCTGGCAGCTTTTCTTGGAGTTATTCCCGTGATGAATCCCATCCCAAGAACCTCATATCCCCATCCCTGAAGATTCATGACGAGAGAGGTACATGCAAGAGGGGTAATTGTGCAGGGTGAGGGGTGTGGTTGGGAGAGCCAGAAAAATGACTGTGCAGTGGAAGTAGAAAAAAAAATTAAATTTAAAGTAACAAATACTTTTTTTTTTTTTTGAGATGGAGTCCCGCTCTGTCGCCCAGGCTGGAATGCATTGGTGCAATCTCGGCTCACTACAACCTCCGCCTCCCAGGTTCAAGCGATTCTCCTGCCTCAGCCTCCCTAGTAGCTGGGATTACAGGCGCCCACCATCCCACCCGGCTAATTTTTGTATTTTCAGTAGAGACGAGGTTTCACCATGTTGACCAGGCTGGTCTCAAATTCCTGACCTTGGGTGATCCACCTGCCTTCGCCTCCCAAAGTGCTGGGATAACAGGCGTGAGCCACTGCAGTCGGCCACAAATACACTTTTAATTGATCTCAGATAAAAACTACTCAGGGAAGGTCAATAATCGTTTAAGCCCGTAATTTGTTAGAACTTTATCCTAAGTAGCCTTGAGGTTGGGTTAGCTGATTCTTTCCTCTAGTTCCCACCATCCACTGTGTTAGAAAAAACAAGGCATTGTCTCAGTTTAGGACAAAGGCGTGGCTGGCAACGAATTCCAGTCTCTCGTACTCTGAATTTTTTCTTTAACTCTTCTACTTTGTTGACGTAAGCTTTAGCTTTTGTGGGATCTTCCTTGGCAGCCGCTTTCAGCGCATTCCAGGGATCCCACTTGGCCTTGCCCTTGAAGTCCAGCATCCTGGGCCGCTGTGTATTGATGTTGCCTGCAGTCACTGGTGTATAGCGTCCATAGAGGACAGCATCTCATCATACGCTGGCTTCATCTTGAAGTGCTTAATATCCTGCACAGCTTTTTCTTTTTGTTTTTTGGAGACAGGGTCCTACTCTGTCGCCCAGACTGGAGTGCAGTGGCGCCATCTCAGCTAACTGCAACCTCCTCTTTCCGGGCTCAGGTGATTCTCCTGCCTCAGCCTCCTGAGTAGCTTTGATTACAGGTACATGCCAGCCATGCCCCGCTAATTTTTGTATTTTTAGTAGAGACGGGTTTCACCATGTTGGACAGGCTGGTCTGGAACGCCTGACCTCAGGTAATCCGCCTGCCTTGGCCTCCCAAAATGCTGGGATTACAGGTGTGAGCCACCACACCCGGCCCTCCACAACTTTCTGAAACTCAGCCTGAGACTGACTTGCAAGGACTCCAGGGAGCCGGAGGAGGAGGTAAGGAGCAGGACGCGATTGCTAGGACTGCACTGGCAAGCGCCTTTAGGGGAGGCGCAGCCCCACGCTCTCCGACCCTGCTCGGGAAGTAGAAATGTAAAAATACTGTTTCTCAGGCCAGGTGCAGTGGCTGATGCTTGTAATCCCAGGACTTTGGGTGGCCGAGGTGGGAGGACCACCTGGGCAACATAGTGAGACCACACCTCTTCAAAAAAAAAAAAAAAAAAAAAAAGCTGGGCATGGTGTGTGCAGCTGCAGTCTCAGCTACTCAGGAAGCTAAAGTGGGAGGATTACTTAAGCCTGGGAAAGGGGAGGTTGCAGTGAGCCGTGATTGTGCCACTGTACTCAGCCTGGGCTACAGAGTGAGATTCTGTCTCAAAAAAAGTAAAAAAATAAAATACTAATAAAATAAAATAAAAATAAATTAAAAGCTTTCCTTGCATGATGGGGCAGAATGTGGAATGACTTTCATCCTGACTTTTCAGCCTGGCCCTACCCACCGACCCTTTGGCCTGCTTATCTAGTCCTGCACCTCCTGGCTTGGCCACTTATCTGCCCAGGCCACACCACGTGCTGCTTCTCACAATGCACCCGCTCCCTGGCCCTCAGTGCCTTTCTTTCTGGAACTCTTCCCTCTTAGCCCCATGGCTGCCTGGCAGGGTCCTACCACCTCTTTCAACACACCATCCTCACCCTTCCTGTACCAAAGATGCTTTTCCAAATCTGCTCTGTCCACATGAACCTCCTGTCTTTCTGCGCCCCCCCCAGGTCCCTTTCTAATGACACTCACGATAGCCTGCTCTGTTCTGAGCTGTGGGCAGTCTGTGCGCTCTAGGAAGGCAGGTGGTGGTGGTTTTCCACTTGCATGTTCTTAGGCTTATGATTTTATTTTCATTATTATTATTTAGAGACAGAGTCTTGCTCTGTTGCCCAGGCTGGAGGGCAGTGGTGCAATCATAGCTCACAGCAGCCTTCAATTCCTGGGCTTAAGTGATCCTCCTGCCTCAGCCTCCTGAGTAGGTGGGACTACAGGCAGAAACCACCACACCCACCTGTTTTTTATTTTTTGAAATTTTTTAGTCCAGGCGCAGTGCCTCACGCCTGTCATCCCGGCACTTTGAGAGGCTGAGGTGGGCGGACCACTCGAGGTCAGGAGTTTGAGACCAGCCTGGCCAACACGGTGAAACCCCATCTCTACTAAAAATGCAAAAAATTTAGCCAGGCGTGGTAGCACACGCCTGTAATGCTAGCTACTTGGGAGGCTGAGTTTGGGAGGATGGCTTGAACCCAGGAGGCAGAGGTTGCAGTGAGCAGATACTGTGCCACTGCATTCCAGCATGGGTGACAGACTGAGACTCCATCTCAAAAAAAAAAAAAAATTTAGCCGGGCATGGTGGCACACACCTGTAATCTCAGCTGCTCGGGAGGCAGAGGTTGCAGTGAGCCGAGATGGTGCCACTGCACTCCAGCCTGGGAGACAGAGGGACACCTTGTGTCAAAAAGAAAAAAAAATTTTTTTTGTAGAGATGGAATCTTGTGTCCTTGCCCAGGCTGGTCTTCAACTGGCCTCAAGCAATCCTCCTGCCTTATGTCCCAAAGCACTGGGATTATAGGCACGGGCGACCATGCCCAGCCTATTATTACTATTATTGATTGTGGTAAAATACACATACCAGAAGGTTTACCACCGGATTAGTTTGTTAGGGCTGCCATATGTAAGTATTGCTGACGAGGCAGCTTAAACAACAGAAATGTACGTTCTCACAGTTCTGGGGCCTAGAAGGCTGACAGCATGGTGTGAATAGGGTTGGTTTCTTCTGAGGCCTCTCTCCTCTGCTCGTAGATGGCTGTCTTTTCCCTGTGTCTCCTCATCATCCTCCTTCTGTGCCTCTGTATGTCCTAATTTCCTCCTCTTTTTTTTTTTTTTTTTCCTTGAGACGGAGCCTTGCTCTGTTGCCAGGCTGGAGGGCAGTGGCTTGATCTCAGCTCACTGCAACCTCCACCTCCTGGGTGCAAGTGATTTTCTTGCCTCAGCCTCCCCAGTAGCTGGGACCACAGGTACTGGCATTCGCCACTACGCCTGGCTAATTTTTATATTTTTAGTAGAGATGGGGTTTCACCATGTTGGCCAGGCTGGTCTCAAACTCCTGACCTTGTGATCTGCCTGCCTCTGCCTCCCAAAGTGCTGGGATTACAGGCTAGAGCTGCCGTGCCTGGTCCCTAGTTTCCTCTTCTTATAAGAATACCAGTCATATGGGTGGATCATGAGGTCAGGAGTTCAAGGCCAGCCTGGCCAAGATGCTGAAACCCCATCTCTACTAAAAACACAAAAATTAGCCAGGTTTGGTGTCACGTGCCTGTAATCCCAGCTACTTGGGAGGCTGAGGCAGGAGAATTGCGTGAATCTGGGCGGCAGAGGTTGCAGTGAGCCGAGATCATGCCACTGCACTTCAGCCTGGGCGACAGAGCAAGACTTCGTCTCAAAAAAAAAAAAAAAAAAAGGATACCAGTCATAGGCTGGACACAGTGACTCACGCCTGTAATCCCAGCACTTTGGGAGGCTGAGTTGGGTGAATCACCTGAGGTCAGGAGTTGGAGATCAGCCTGGCCAACATGGCAAAACCCTGTTTCTATGAAAAATACAAAATTAGCCAGGCGTGGTGGTGCATGCCTGTAGTCCCAGCTACTTGGGAGGCTGAGGCAGGAGACTCGCTTGAACCCGGGAGGCAGAGCTTGCAGTGAGCTGAGATTGTGCCACTGCACTCCAGCCTGGGTGGCAGAGCGAGACTCCGTCACAAAAAAAAAAAAAAGAATACCAGTCATAAGCCAGGCGCGGTGGTTCATGCCTGTAATCCCAGCACTTTGGGAGGCTGAGGCAGGTGACCAACTGAGGTCAGGGGTTCGAGACTAGCCTGGCCAACATGATGAAGCCCCGTCTCTACTAAAAACACAAAAATTAGCCGGGCGTGGTGGGATGAGCCTGTAGTCCCAGCTACTCGGGAGGCTGAGGCAGGAGACTCACCTGAACCTGAGAGGCGGAGGCTGGGCAACAGAGTGAGACTCCATCTGGAAAAAAAAAAAAAAAAAAAGAATATCAGTCATAATGAATGAGGGCCCATCCTAATGACCTCATTTTAACTTAATCACCTCTTCAAAGACCTTATCTCCAAATGCAGTCATATTCTCAGGCACCAGGTTGGGGACTTTGTCATCTGGAATTTGGAAGGATACAATTCTGCCCTTAACATCACCATAACCGTTAAAACATTTTTTGTGAGACAGGGTCTCACTCTGTCGCCCAACTTGGGTGCAGAGGTGTGATGACGGCTCACTGCAGCCTCAAACTCCCAGGCTCAAGTGATCCTCCTGCTTTAGCCTCCTGAGGTGCCAGGACCACAGGTGCATGCCACCACACCCGGCTAATTTTTTAAAAAACTTTTTAGCCAGGCGTGGTGGCTCATACCTGTAATCCTAGCACTTTGGGAGGCCGAGGCAGGCAGATCACTTGAGGTCAAGAGTTTAAGACCAACCTGGCCAACATGGCGAAACCCCGTCTGTACTAAAAATACAAAAATTAGCCAGAAATCGTTTGAACCCAGGAGGTGGAGGTTGCACTGAGCCGAGATTGTGCCACTGCAATCCAGCCTGAGCAACAGAGTGAGACTCTGTCTCAAAAAAAAAAAATTTTTTTTTTTTGTAGAGATGGGGTCTCATCACCATGTTGCCCAGGCTGGTCTTGAACTCCTGGCCTCAACGCCACCCCCCCCCCCACCCCGCTTTGGCTTCCCAAAGTGTTGAGATTACAGGCATGAGCCACTGCACCTTTTTTTTTTTTTTTTTTTTTTTTTGAGACAGAGTCTCGCTCTGTTGCCCAGGCTGGAGTGTAGTGTCGTGATCTTGGCTCACTGCAAGTTCTGCCTCTCGGGTTCATGCCATTCTTCTGCTTCAGCCTCCTGAGTAGCTGGGATTATAGGCACCCACCACCACGCCTGGCTAAATTTTTGTATTTTTAGTGGAGACGGGGTTTCACCGTGTTAGCCAGGATGGTCTTGATCTCCTGACCTCGTGATCTGCCCGCCTTGGCCTCCCAAAGGGCTGGGATTACAGGCATGGGCCACTGCACCCAGCCGGGTGTATAACCATTTTTAAGTGTACAGTTCAGTGGCATTAAGTATATTTATGTTGTTGTGCAGTGATTATCACCATCTGTCTCCAGAACTGTTTTCATCTTACAAACCTGAAACTCTTTATCGGTTAAATAACTCCCCATTACCTCCACCCTGGTCCCTAGCAACCAGCAGTTTCTTTCCTGTCTCTGTGAATTTGACTACTTTAAGTGCCTCATATAAGAGGAATCGTATAGTATCTGTCTTTTTGTGTCTGGCACGTTTCACTCAGCATAATGTCCTCCAGGTTCATCCGTGTTGTAGCATGTCAGAATTCCATTCCTTTTTAAGGCTGAACAATATTATACATAGGAAAGCAGGTTAGTTTTACATTTATCTGTAGTATTCAGCGATTTACCACATTGCTTTGTCACCCACATTGCAGTGAGCCGACATACAATCAGGATTTGTTTCATTGAATTGGGTTAATCTACCTGAAGGGCTGGGGTGGAGAATGGGGTCTAGGAAGAACTCTGTGGTACTCAGCTGTCATTCCTAGAACTCAGACTTTCTTTTTTCAATATCAGTACAAAGCTATTTTGATAGTCTCTAAAGTATTTTAGACATAGCCTAAAAGTAGAGTTCCAGTTTTTATCAGGGAATTAAGGCCCAAAAAGTATTAGATTGGCCAGGCACGGTGGCTCATGCCTGTAATCCCAGCACTCTGGGAGGCCGAGGCGGGTGGATCACTTGAGGTTAGGAGTTCGAGACCAGCCTGGGCAACATGGTGAAACCCCATCTCTACTAAAAAACACAAAAATTAGCCAGGCATGGTGGCGCACACCTGTAATCCCATCTACTTGGGAGGCTGAGGTAGGAGAATGGCATGAACCTGGGAGGCAGAGGTTGCAGTGAGCCGAGATCACACCACTGCACTCCAGCCTGGATAACAGAGCAAGACTGCGTCTCGAAAGAAAAAAAAAGCATTAGATTGACTAGAAAAAACTTACAGACCTTGCAAGCCCTAGTTAACTCTTTTTGGTCTGAATAGCTCTTTGGAGTAAGAAGAGATTGTCTCAACACAGTGGGAACCCAGAGTCCCATACCTCTCCTTCCACGGCTCCCACGAACTGAGCCAGAGCGAGCGACAGTGAAGCGTTCAGCGCCTGGGCATGGTGGTGTGAGGCAGGGGGTTTGATTCTTCCCGTCAAGGCCCCAAATCCCCTAGGCCTTTGGAGATGTAGAACGAGGCTTGGACTTGAGGCTACTCTGAGATACTCTCGGTTTCATTTCCAGCCGTGATGGCCTTAAGGTTCCCTCCAAATGGGATGATGTGTGCCCTAGGTTACGAAGGGCAGAGGGGTCAAATGGTGCCCCTGCAGAAAGTTGGTAGTAACTCCCACCTGCCTTACGGATTCGTTCCCGTACTTACGTTTGAGCATGCATGTGTCAGATATTCTGGGAAAGCACTGCCAATGCGATAGTGAAGCCACACTAATGAAGACCTGGCCCTGAAGAAGCTGGGAAGCCATCCAGCTTCCACCTCCTTCCCCTGCTCACCTCCTCCCTGGAACCCGCTGCATGCTGGGAAGAGAGAATGCGTCTCTCAGACTGACTCAGAGTGTTGAAGTAATGTCCGTTAACCACACGCTCCTCGGGGCTGAATTCACAGCATAGACGCCCAGTGATGTATTCCAGCAGTGTGTGTGTCTCTCAGCAACACTACACATCGCCAAAGCAGACCCACGCCTAAACACCCCGAGATGGGGAGGGACCAGAGAGAATACAGAATGCAGACCCACTGTCCCCTCCTCCTGGACAGCTGCTCATGGCTGCGTCTGAGAGCATGTGGGTGCTGTTCCAAATGAAAACATGATACCTAGAAAACCGTAAGCTTATGGCTACCAAGAGCAGTAAGGCTTTTATTATTTATTGATTTTATTTGTATTCTTTGAAACAAGGTCTCACTCTGTCACCCAGACTGGAGTGCAGCAATGCAATCACAGCTCACTGTAGCCTCTACCTTCCGGACTCAAGCTATCTTCCCACCTCAGCCTCCTGAGCAGCTGAGACTGCAGGCATGTGCCACCATGACCGGGTGATTTTTGAATTTTTTGTAGAGACAGGATCTCATCATGTTGCCCAGGCTGGTCTGGAATTCCTGGGATCAAGCGATCCTCCTGCCTCGGCCTCCCGAAGTGTTGGGATTACAGGCGTGAGCCACCGCGCCTGGCTTCTCCTGGAGTTTTTCTGTTTGAGAAAACATTATTATCTATTGGCATTGCGATCATATCTGTCTGGCTCACAAACTTATTTTATGTTTTTTTGAGATGGGGTCTCCCTTTGTCACCCAGCCTGGAGTGCAGAGGCATGATCTCGGCTCACTGCGGCCTTCGCCTCCTGAGTTCAAGTGATTCTCCTGCCTCAGCCTCCCAAGTAGCTGGGATTACAGGTGTGTGCCACCACGCCCAGCTAAATTTTGTATTTTTAGTTATTTTTAGGAGAGATGGGGTTTCATCATGTTGGCCAGGTTAGTCTTGAACTCCTGACCTCAGACGATCTGCCCTCCTCAGCCTCCCAGAGTACTGGGATTACAGTCATGAGCCACTGCACACAACCGGTAAACTTATTTTTGAGTAATGTTAATGATATTTTAGTACTACCCTGTGACTAAAATAAACACACATCTTCCTAACAAGCCTGCAAGTTTCTCCCGTGCTGGCTACAGAGGCATGCTTCCAAGGACGTTCAGGTTCATCATGGTAGATACAGCCCCGTCTGCAAGTGACGGCCACAGAACTTCAGGGCAAAGGTCGGCAGCACGCCAATAGGATTGAAGCTATCCCTAATGATGGTTTGCTAAGCGAAGGTTTTGATACTGAAGGCTGAGACGACTTCCAGCCTTCTGCCCCTCTCCGCTGAGTGGCAGCAGGCGGGAAGGGTGTTCTCTGGAAAATCTGACTAATTAATCCAAGGAAAAATACCAGCAGATGGTGACACAGGGGTGGGATCCCCTACAAAATGACCTGGCCTGATTATTCTAAAGAACACGTGATTATGAGAATCACCCTGGGAGATTTCCATGCCTGTCTGCGCCCCTTCCCCATCCCCAGATGGTTGCATCCAGGTGGCATCCTCCTTCTCCACCCTCTGTTTGAAACCTGCTTTTTCTCCCCAGAACTTCTCCCTATAGCTCTCTGTAGTTCTGAAGTTGCACCGCGCTGTGTCTTGGTGTGGGTCTATTTCCAGTCATTGTGTTGGCCACTTGCTGGTCCTTTTCAATCACATCCTTCATTTAGGAAAACATTTCTTGAATGGTTCCTCAGTAGTTTCTCCCTTCTGTGTTCCCTCTTCTTTCTGAAACTATTATTTGGATGCTGGGTTTCTCGGGCTGTTCTTCTCATTTTCTTGTAGAGACAAGAAAATTCCATTACTCTTTTTTTTTCGAGCCGGAGGCTTGCTCTGTTGCCCAGGTTGGAGCGCAGTGGTACAATCTCAGTTCACTGCAATCTCCGCCTCCCGGGCTCAAGTGATTCTCCTGCCTCAGCCTCCCGAGTAGCTGAGATTATAGGTGCCCACCACCACTCCTGGCAAATTTTTGTATTTTTAGTAGAGATGGGGTTTCTCCATGTTGGCCAGGCTGGTCTCAGACTCTTGACTTCAGGTGATCCACCCGCCTTGGCCTCCCAAAGTGCTGGGATTACACGTGTGAGCCACTGTGCCTGGCCCCATCTCTCTTATTTCTTTCTCTCACAGTTCTGGAGGCCAGAAGTGTGAAATCAAAGTGTCCGCAGAGCCACGTTTCTTCTGAAAGTTCTAGGGCAGGATCCCGCCTTGTCTCTTTCAGCCTCTGGAGGCTTCCAGGACCACTTGGGGTTCCTTGGCTGGTGGCTGCATCACTCTTATCTCTGCCTCTGTCTTTATATGTCTTCTGTCCTATCTGTCTTCTCCTTCCCTGCGTGTCTTGTGTCTCTGTGTCTTCTCCTCTTCTTTTTCTTTTTTTAATCTTTAAATTTTTTTTTTTGAGACTCCGTCTCACTCTGTCGCCCAGGCTGGAGTGCAGTGGCACGATCTCAGCTCACTGCAAGCTCCGCCTCCCAGGTTCACGCCATTCTCCTGCCTCAGCCTCCCGAGTAGCTGGGACCACAGGCGCCCGCCACCGCGCCCAGCTAATTTTTTTGTATTTGTAGTAGAGACAGGGTTTCACCATGTTAGCCAGGATGGTCTCGATCTCCTGACCTCGTGATCCACCTGCCTCAGCCTCCCAAAGTGCTGAGATTACAGGCGTGAGCCACTGCACCGGCTTTCAGTTTTTTATTTTGAGACAGGGCGCCCAGGCTGGAATACAGTGGCGCAATCACAACTCACTGCACCCTTGAACTCCTGGGTTAAGTGATCTTCCCACCTGAACCTTCTGAGTAGCTGGGACCACAGGTGCGTGCCATCACACCCAGCTAATTAAAAAAAAAACATTTTTGGGCTGGGTGCGGTGGCTCATACCTGTAATTCCAGCACTCTGAGAGGCCAAGGCAGGTGGTTCGCTTTAGTCCAGGAGTTTGAGACCAGCCTAGGTGACATGGCAAAACGCCGTCTCTCTAAAAATACAAAAATTAGCCAGGCTAATGGACCACAGGCATGGTGGTGCATGCCTGTGGTCCCAGCTGCTTGGGAGGCTGAGGTGGAGGGATCACTTGAGCCTGGGAGGAGGACGTTGCAGTGAACCAAGATCATGCCACTGCACTCCAGCCTGGGCAACAGAGCAAGGCCCCATCTCAAACAAAACAAAACAAAACAAAACAAAACAAAACCATGCAGGGCTCACTCTGTTGTCTGCGTTGGTCTCAAACTCTTGGGCTCAAGTGATCCTCCTGCCTTGGCCTCCCAAAGCCTTAAGGATAGGCATGAGCCACAGTGCCTGGTTCCTCTTCTTAAAATGATGCCAGCCATCAGATTTAGGGCCATGTAGTCCAGTACAACGGTATCTTAACTAATTATGTGTGCAAAAACCCATTTCCAAATAAGGTCACATTCTGAGGATCCTGGTGGACATGAATTTTGAGGGGACATTGTTCAACGCACTTCACAGCTCTTGCATAGTTTTTCCTACACCCAATCCTGGGCTCCTCACCATTGTTCCACACAGGATGGGACGGAAGTTCCAGCAGGAGCTGTGCCAGGTGACAAAGCTGAGTGACAGACACCATGCTTTACTTTGAATCTCCCATCTAAGCTCATCTTGTTGGGGCCACCAATCGGCTCCTCCTTACCTTAAAATGTGATTGCCGGCTGGGTGCGGTGGCTCATGCCTGTAATCCCAGCACTTTGGGAGGCCGAAGCAGGTGGATCACTTGAAGTCAGGAGTTTGAGACCAGCCTGGCCAACATGGTGAAACCCTGTCTCTACTAAAAATACAAAAATCAGCTGGGTGTGGTGGTGCATGCCTATATTTCCAGCTACTCGGAGGCTAAGACAGGAGAATTGCTTGAACCCATTAAAAAATATATATATATATATTAATATAACTCCCATAAGCAGTCATTCAATGAATATGTATTGGCCTCTGAACTGGGCACAGCTGGATTTAGAATCTATGAATGTGGCTAGACGGAATACACCTGGTTATGGAGGCACCTGCAAGGTATTTTGGTGATCTTCTCCAAAAGATCTTTTGCTTTGCTGAGACACCTGATCCTCTTGTCAATATGAAGGCAGCTGCTGGAGACTTGTGAACAGCCACCAGGATCAAGGAAGTCAATGGTAGGGAAAAAATGTGGGTACAGGCTAAGCACGTGGCTCACGCCTGTAATCCCAGCACTTTGGGAGGCCGAGGCAGGAGGATCACTTGAGGTCAGGAGTTCAAGACCAGCCTGGCCAACATGGTGAAACCCCTCCTCTACTAAAAATACAAAAATTAGCTGTGTGTGGTGGCATACGCTCATAGTCTCAGCTACTTTGGAGGCTGAGGCAGGACAATTGTTTGAACCTGGGAAATGGAGGTTGCAGTGAGCTGAGATCATGCTACTACACTCTAGTCTGGGCGACAGAGTGAGACTCCATCTCGAAAAAAAAAAAAAGGTGGGTACATTCCTACAAACTCACCCTCATCAGTTGAAAGAGAAAAAGACTCAAAGCTTGTAACTGCAGCTTTGGATGCATGATCAGGCAATAGCAGGGAATCCCATCTTCTAGCAGATGGTTCTCCAAGATTGTTGTCCACCTGACAAATGAAAATCACGTAGGCACTGCCAAGTCCCCAGGGGCCGGTGTGATGAGAATGGCTACAGCTCAATCATTAGGCAGCTTATCTCAAAGCCTATCATGGTTGCCACCCAGTCTGACCTCTGATATCCTGGAGCCAAGGTCCTCACCCATCATGTGAATTTGCATGTGAGGGAGGGTGAGGAGGAGACACGGAGGCCGGCAAGGCGTTCTGCAAGCTTTTGCAGAGTTTGCATGGACACATTCTGATTCCCGCTGTGTCCGGGTGGGAGTTCTGTACACATCACAGACGGAAAAAAGAAAATGTCTGTGGATTTGGCAGCACCCTGGATTGGACGTTTGAAGAAAGCTGTTGCATCTGCCCCATATCTTCTGTGAATCAGGTACCTTTATGCTTCTGGGAGGTCAAGGAGAGAACCCAGAACCCTCCGGTGACTTCCCTTTGGATCCTGGCACTATGAGAAGACGGTTAACCTCCTTTATAGAACTCTCCTTCACATCCAGTCCTTCAGACAACCTAACTGATCCCATCTTCTTAACCCAACCTCTCCCCTGGACATCGTTCCCAAGCCCCTTAAAGAGACAGGTGACGGCCGGCCCGGTGGCTCACGCCTGTAATCCCAGCACTTTGGGAGGCAGAGGCACGCGAATCACGAGGTCAGAAGTTCGAGACCAGCCTGATTAATATGGTGAAACTATGTCTCTGCTAAAAATACAAAAATTAGCCGGGCATGGTGGCGGGTGCCTGTAGTCCCAGCTACACTGGAGGCTGAGGCAGGAGAATTGCTTGAACCCAGGAGGCAAAGGTTGCAGTGAGCCAAGATTGTACCATTGCACTCTAGCCTGGGTGACAAAGCGAGACTCCGTCTCAAAAAAAAAAAAAAAAGAAAAAAGAAAGAAAAAAGAAGATAAGGATGGCATATCCTTGTACCTCAAGGGCCTGACACACAGTGCCAGGCACCACATCCCCAGTCCCCCGAGGCTGATGGCATGATACACACTCTGACCTGGACACTGGGGAGGCTTTGCCAGCTTATAGGTTTCAACAGCAGTTTCTACAGCAGGGAAAGTGGCCGAATTGCTTCCAGAGAAGTAGGGAGGTGAGTATGATCATTACTTGTGTCTAAAAATCCGACATGACCAATTTACAAACACACAAGTCACCACAAATGATTTGGAGAGGAGAAGAAAAGTGCAGACAGGCGACCTTTCAGATGGTTGGAGCAAACCAGGAAGCGGGGAGCACAGCATTGCAGCCAGCGGCGGGAGATGGAAGCTGTGAGCCCAGGCTCTGAGGGCCTCCCGTCCAGCTGGGCTGATGGAGGAGACAGGTACAGTCTGTGCTGGGCCATCGTGAGGCTTGCAGAGGGTAGTGCCAGGGTCGTGCAGGGCATCGTGGCCTCAGAAGTCTGAGATCCGGTTTTCTTTTTTTTTTTTTTTTTTTTTTTTGAGACGGAGTCTCGCTCTGTCGCCCAGGCTGGAGTGCAGTGGCGCAATCTCGGCTCACTGCAAGCTCCGCCTCCCGGGTTCACGCCATTCTCCTGCCTCAGCCTCCCGAGTAGCTGGGACTACAGGCGCCCGCCCCTGCGCCCGGCTAATTTTTTCTATTTTTAGTAGAGACGGGGTTTCACCATGGTCTCGATCTCCTGACCTTGTGATCCGCCCACCTCGGCCTCCCAAAGTGCTGGGATTACAGGCGTGAGCCACCACGCCCGGCCTGAGATCCGGTTTTCAATCTGAACTCATCACCCTTAGTAGGAAACCTAGGATCCGTTTCTCTTCAATCCTGGGTTTCATTTCACATCTTTAAACAAGGGACAATAGTATCTACCTCAGAGGGTTGCGGCAATGACCAAATGTGTCACAGGTGAAAATGTCCAGTAGTTTCTGGCATTTATGACATGTTCTGTCAATGATAGTTCACTATTATTATCCCATTTACTAAGCAAATGCCTGTGATGCACCATGCGTTTCTGAACCTCATATGTGAGAGTGCCTGGCATAGAGTTGATGTTCATTAAAGGTTTATTTTTTAAATTTTTAGATAAACTTATTTTGAAATAGTTTTAGACTTGAAGAGTTGCAAAAATACTCGCGAGTTTCCCTATATCCCACATCCAGCTTCCCTTAATGTTTTTTTTTCCCCCAAGATGGGGTCTTGCTCTGTCGCCCAGACTGGAGTGTAGTGGCACTATCTTGGCTCACTGCAACCTCCATCTCCTGGATTCAAGTGATTCTTGTGCCTCAGCCTCCTGAGTAACTGGGATTACAGGCACATGCCACCAGGCCCAACTAATTTCTGTATTTTTAGTAGAGATGGGGTTTCACCATACTGGCCAGGCTGGTCTTGAACTCCTAACCTCAGGAGGTCTGCCTGCCTCAGCTTCCCAAAGTGCTGGGATTACAGGTGTGAGCCACTGTGCCGGGCTCAGCTTCCCCTAATATTAACATCTTACCTAACTATAGTAAGAGGATCAGAACCAGGAAATTAACAACGGCACAATGCTTTTAACTAAATTGCAGATCTTAGGTGAATTTCGCCCGCTCTCCTGCCACTGTCCTTTCCTGTTGCATGTTCCCAACCAGGATCCCATGTTCCATTTAGTTGTTGTATCTATCCCCTTAGGGACGATTCCTAGTTTGTGACAGTTTCTCAGTCTTTGTCTTTCATGACCCGTAAGTGTCCAAAGACACTTTTGATGGGTACTGGTTAATCACTTTGTAGAACAGGTCTCAGTCGGGGTTTGTCTGGTGTTTTCTTGTGATTAGATTGAGATTACACACTTCTGCAGGAATACCACAGCAATATGTTACTTCTAGTTTTTTCCTCCTTTGTTGTAGTAAAATACACTCAACATAACATTTACCATTTAAACCACTTTATGTTATTTATTTATTTTTTTGAGACGGAGTTTCACTCTTGTTGCCCAGGCTGGAGTGCAATGGTGTGATCTCGGCTCACCACAACCTCCGCCTCCTGGGTTCAAGCAATTCTCCTGCCGCAGTCTCTCGAATAGCTGGGATTACAGGCACGTGCCACCACGTGCGGCTAATTTTTGTATTTTTAGTGGAGACGGGGTTTCTCTGTGTTGGTCAGGCTGGTCTCGAACTCCCGATCTCGGGTGATCCGCCCGCCTCGGCCTCCCAAAGTGCTGGGATTACAGGCGTGAGCCACCGCGCCCGCCTTAAACTCACTTTAAAGTGTGATTCAAGGGCACTATGTAGATTCATCCTGTTGGATCATTTCTAAACTTTTTCATCATCCTAAAAGGAAACCCCAAGCTCCTTATCTTCCTCCCCTAGCACCTAGCAACCACCAATCTGTATTGCCTCTACGGATTTGCCAATTCGAGACATTTCAGCTGGATAGAATCATACGATATGTGACCTTTTGTGTTTGGCTTCTTTTACTAGCATAATGTTTCCCGGGTTCCTCCACACTGCAGTACGCATCGGTGCTCCATTCCTTTTTGTAGCCGAATAATATTCCATTGCATGGACAGACCACATTTTACTTTTATTTTCTAATTCAACAGTGAGAGTTGGTGTGGGCCCCGGCCCTGGGCCTGGGAGGCGACGGAGGGGATGGAAGAGAGCCCCGTGACTGGCAGGAGGCACTGTGGAGTGTGGGGAGAAGGGGTCGGGGTCTGCATGCTAGGGAGAATAGAATTTTATTTACACGTGGCAATGTTTATGGAGGCCAATGCAGAACTGCCGTTATGGGATGCGAACTCCTCTGAAAGTCTCATTTGTGTAAAAGGAAAAGCAGTAGTTCATGAGGAGGGGGAGAAGGGCTTAAGGACAGCAAGGGAAACTCCCCCTGGGGCGGGGGAACGTGGTCGTCGGTGGGCCCAGCTATGGAGGGTTGGCCCGCGAAGGTCGCCCCGTGAGCAGGTCTAGGGCAGGCCGAGTGCCCCGGGGCCCGCATTCATTGCTTACAGAGCAAAGGGAGCCTCCCGGGAGGGAAATCCAACGGTTGGAAACTTCGATTTATCCCAAAGGCGTGCCGAGTGGGAAGGCAACATTTTGATTTCCCAAACGTTGCGCCCAGCGGCTCCCTTCCACGGCGCGCGCCTTCAGGTCTCTCCGCAGCCCGGGACCCCGGGCAGCGAGTGGTCTCTGGGGCGCCCAGAGAGGCCCGGCCCGCAGCGCCCGGAGCGCCCGCAGTGTACGCAGCGCGCGGCCGAGGAGCGGCGCCGCCCGGGGCGGAGGGCGGAGCCGAGTGCGCGCCCCGCCCCGCCCCGCAGCCCGGAGCCCAGCGCGCGCACCAAGGCGGGGCGGCGCGCGGCCCGTGCGCGTGTCCGGGGCCAGGAGGCGGCGGCGGCGTGCGCGGGGCGCGCGTGCGCGCTGCGGCGGGGCGAGGGGCGGCGCGGGCGCGCGTCTGTCAGTGACAGCGGGCGGGGCAGGGGCCGGAGGTGGTGGCGGCGGCGGCTCTTCCGACATGAGGCAGCGGCCGCGGGGGACACGGCGGCGGGCGCGGCGGCGGCCGCATCTCTAGCTCTGGGAGGCTGCCCCCGGCGTGGGCGCGGGCGGGCGGGCGTCCCGGCTGGCGTCGCAGGAGCCCGGCTCTGCGGCAGCGTCTGCACCGCCGCCCGGCGAGGGGCCCGCGTCCGTGGTTCCACGCGCTCGGTCCCGGGACAGCGGCGGTCCCGGCGGGGGCGGCGGCGCGCTCGGGGGGAAGCAGGCCCCGCTAGACGGGCCGCGCCGACGGGCTCCGCGCACTCGCAGCCCGGGGCGCCCCCACCCCCGGCGCCCGCCGCCGCGGGCAGGGCCGGCCCGGAGTGCGGGAGGCGGCCGGGGAGCGCGGGCCGGGGGCGCCCGCCGAAGCTCGCGGCTCCGGGTCGGGGCCGGGGCCGGCCGCGCGCCGCCTTTGACGCATCGGAGCGCGGCTCCTGCAGGATGGAGGGCTCCGCGCCGCCGGCGGAGTTGTTTGTGCGCAGGCGGCTCGCGGGGCTGGGAGCGCTCAAGGTCTGAACTTCCCTCCGGAGCCGCAGCTGGAGGAGGCGAGCGCGCAAAGAGGAGAAGCCGCGCGGCGCGGAGGCCACCCTCGGGGCGAGCGGCGCTGAAGGCGAGCGAGCACAGCGGTCCCGGACCCACGGCGGCCACGCGGCGGGGACCCCCGGGCGCTCTAGGTCCGTCCCGAGCGGTTCTCGTCCGCCTCGAAGGTAGGGGCGGTGGGGGTACGGCTGAGCCGGGATCCACAGTTTCGGGGAGCAGATGGTGCCTGTCCAAGTCGCGTGCTGGAGCCGCCACCTAGGACGGGAGCAGGTCCCCGGCCTGCAGGTGTGCATGCCTAGGTGGGAGCGCAGCTAACTCTCCCGGTTTTGCTGGCAGGTACTGGTGACCCCGGCCCGGGCAGGCCCCGGGACTCGACAACATGGCTTCCCCGCCCCACCAGCAGCTGCTGCATCACCACAGCACCGAGGTGAGTTGCGACTCCAGCGGGGACAGCAACAGCGTGCGCGTCAAGATCAACCCCAAGCAGCTGTCCTCCAACAGCCATCCCAAGCACTGCAAATACAGCATCTCCTCCAGCTGCAGCAGCTCCGGGGATTCCGGGGGCGTCCCCCGGCGAGTGGGCGGCGGAGGCCGGCTGCGCAGGCAGAAGAAGCTGCCCCAGCTGTTCGAGAGGGCCTCCAGCCGCTGGTGGGACCCCAAGTTCGACTCGGTGAACCTGGAGGAGGCCTGCCGGGAGCGCTGCTTCCCGCAGACCCAGCGCCGGTTCCGGTATGCGCTCTTCTACATCGGCTTCGCCTGCCTTCTGTGGAGCATCTATTTTGCGGTGCACATGAGATCCAGACTGATCGTCATGGTTGCCCCCGCGCTGTGCTTCCTCGTGGTGTGTGTGGGCTTCTTTCTGTTTACCTTCACCAAGCTGTACGCCCGGCATTACGCGTGGACCTCGCTGGCTCTCACCCTGCTGGTGTTCGCCCTGACCCTGGCTGCGCAGTTCCAGGTCTTGACGCCTGTCTCAGGACGCGGCGACAGCTCCAACCTTACGGCCACAGCCCAGCCCACAGATACTTGCTTATCTCAAGTGGGGAGCTTCTCCATGTGCATCGAAGTGCTCTTTTTGCTCTATACCGTCATGCACTTACCTTTGTACCTGAGCTTGTGTCTGGGGGTGGCCTACTCTGTCCTTTTCGAGACCTTTGGCTACCATTTCCGGGATGAAGCCTGCTTCCCCTCGCCCGGAGCCGGGGCCCTGCACTGGGAGCTGCTGAGCAGGGCGCTGCTCCACGGCTGCATCCATGCCATCGGGGTCCACCTGTTCATCATGTCCCAGGTGAGGTCCAGGAGCACCTTCCTCAAGGTAGGGCAATCCATTATGCACGGGAAGGACCTGGAAGTGGAAAAAGCCCTCAAAGAGAGGATGATTCATTCCGTGATGCCAAGAATCATAGCCGATGACTTAATGAAGCAGGGGGATGAGGAGAGTGAGAATTCTGTCAAGAGGCATGCCACCTCGAGCCCCAAGAACAGGAAGAAAAAGTCTTCCATCCAAAAAGCGCCTATAGCCTTCCGCCCTTTCAAGATGCAGCAGATCGAAGAAGTCAGTATTTTATTTGCAGATATCGTGGGCTTCACCAAGATGAGTGCCAACAAGTCCGCCCACGCCCTGGTGGGTCTCCTGAACGATCTGTTCGGTCGCTTCGACCGCCTGTGTGAGGAAACCAAGTGTGAGAAAATCAGCACTCTGGGAGACTGTTACTATTGCGTGGCGGGCTGTCCCGAGCCCCGGGCCGACCATGCCTACTGCTGCATCGAGATGGGCCTGGGCATGATCAAGGCCATCGAGCAGTTCTGCCAGGAGAAGAAGGAGATGGTGAACATGCGAGTCGGGGTGCACACGGGTACCGTCCTGTGTGGCATCCTGGGCATGAGGAGGTTTAAATTTGATGTGTGGTCCAACGATGTGAACCTGGCCAATCTCATGGAGCAGCTGGGAGTGGCCGGCAAAGTTCACATTTCTGAGGCCACTGCAAAATACTTAGATGACCGGTACGAAATGGAAGACGGGAAAGTTATCGAACGGCTGGGCCACAGCGTGGTTGCTGACCAGTTGAAAGGTATGTGCACTTCTTTCCTCAGTATCCTCCCTCCCTGAAACTGATTGTATTAAAAAAGAAAAACACACACACACACACAAACTTTCAACCTCAGTGTGTAGAGGCAGCTCAGGTATCTCAGAATGCCTTACCATGGGGGGATCTCAGGGTCAGTGTGACTTTTCCTCCAGCGGGTCAAATATCACAGATCTCTTCACACTGCAGAAAGGGACGCTGTACAGACGTGACCTAGATGCGACCTGTAGAAGGAAGGAGAACTTTGAACGAGCATAACCACTGGTTGGCTGAAGTACGGGGGTACGTCCGGTGAACGTAAGAGTATGGAGCCGTTCAGCGTTCAGCACTTTTCAGCACTTAAGGAAATTGCCTTTGCATTTCATTTGGTCACCCCGAAGTCCCATCCAAATGTTTCTTTGTGCCCTTTTTGCGAAAACGTGGAGAATAAAACCTTTCTCCTCTCTGGGCCTCACTTTGCTTGTCCTCAAAATAGGGATAGGAAGTCGGCGCAGTCCTGCAGGACTCTGGAGAACTGGACGGAGTTACTTACCTCTGAGTGCACACTGCCTTTTATCTAGGTCTTTTAAAAAAAGTTTGCATTTTCAGCTTTCAGCCGTCATTTGTTTAAGGATATTTTATTATCACAGTATTTGCCTTAAGTGAAGAACCAGGCATTTTAGAATATTGAGCTTCTGCAGCCGCCAGGTGATCTGGAAGGGAGAGACGTACTCACAGAAGAGCTGGTATTCTCCTCCCTCGTCCTCTCAGGTTTGGATCTGGTGCCTGGTCCCTGGTTTCAAGCTCCCTACTGCTATTCTTGATGTTTTTACTGGGCTGCTGCTTTTTTCTAATACAGGACAAAAGTCTTTGAGATCTGGAAAATGATGTTAAAATAAGTAGACGAGAAAGAAAGATTTTAAGTAATCTGCTATATTTCTTCCCCCCTTCTTCCTTTTTAAACAGCCCTTATGTTTTAGCAAAATCTTCAGGATTGAGGGGAACATCTATTTTGGAAGTATGTAGAGAAAATAACGCTGATTTTTTTAAAGCCTGCTTTTGTGAAGCTGTATTGTATTTTGTGGCCTCCCCACACCGCACACTTACACAGTTAACAGCCTCAGGAAAGGGAATCCTCGGAAGGAGAAGTGGTGAATAGTTCCAATCAGAGATGGCAGAAGTAGTAATGTCGGTCAGACACGGCCAGTGGTTGAGGTAGGGCCTGCACAGGTCGTTGGTGTGAGATCATCCTATATCCCCAGTTGGCATTCTCTTTCTCTGGCTTGTGATCTGAGCTCCTGTATCTTTTATGTATTTGTTATCTGGCAAGGGAACATCATCTTTCTTCTGATTTTTCTTTATTTTACTAACTTTGCTGATGAAGATTTTATGGATGTAGACGAAAACTATTTTCACCAAGAATTCCCCTAACCTAGAGCGCTTTAAGGACTATGTTGACGAGATCAGAAACTACACTTTGCCGTTCACTTGAAAGATGCTGCCGTGACAAGTTCTTTCTGTTTAGGGTAGTGGCACTTGCTCTTGAGCCTGAAGGTATCAGTGGATGGGGCTGTGGGTGTAACCCCTGCTTGACACCTTGGCATTTTTAGGGCCCAGGTGTTGGGAGGTCTGTCCTGGGGGACTGGGGGACGGTGGAGCTGGGCGGCAGTACATTAAATGAAATATGTTGGCCCACAGGACAATGAGAACAGTTTTGTAAGCTGTACTTTGTATGCTGTATTACTCGAATTTCAAAAATGAAAAGGGTGTAATCATTTGGAAATTGCCAAGTCATTGAATACCTATTTTGTGAATTTATGAGTAGTTTTAGTTTAAGTTTATAGATCAGGGGACTCAGACACTGAGGCAAAAAAAAAAATGCTAGAGTGGGTTTGTGTGTGTATGTGTTTTTAAACCTCAAATAGTGTAAATTTGGTAAATTAACTTTTCTTGACATTTGTGTACATTGTACATTTATAAAAGGTTTAGTACTGTAGGGAGTAGGGAAGAAAGAAGGCTTAGCCAAGCTGCTGATTTTTTAAATGTGATATTCTTCCCTGTAGCTGTTTCCCTGAGACCATGATTTTGTTTTCTTGAGCTCATTTTGCAAACCTTTGTGGATAGGACTCCAGGAATAGAGCATGTCTACACAACTTCCTGGCCCTTTTGGAAACTGTCCTTACAAAGCTAAATTAAGATGATAGCACAGTTTGTAGAAGACCCTTTCACCCACATCGTTAAGCTTATCTACATGTAAGATCGATTTTCGCCTCTGCCTTTAGGCTGGTGGCAAATGTTTTCTCTAGACAATGTTGGGTATTATGGGAGGCTGAGGCAGGAGAATTGTTTGAACCCGGGAGGAGGAGGTTGTAGTGAGCCGAGGCTGTGCCACTGCACTCTGGCCTGGGCAACAGAGCAAGACTCTGTCTTAAAAAACAACAACAAAAAACAAAAAAACCCCAATATTGGGTATTATCCTTTCCCTCGTACCCCCTTTTCTGATCCCAGGGTTAAAAAGCACCCAGTAGCGGCCCAGCAGGAGCGGGCATCCGTAGAATGAGAAGGGGCTTCTAGAACTAGCCTGGGAGCACAGAAGGAAGCTCCTCTCATTCGAATTTATCTGAACAGGCTTTGCAGAAGGGTAGTTTCATGATTTCTGCACATTCCCTCACTCTGAAATCTGTGCTGTGCCCCGGAACCGACTGTGCACCTGGCACTGTGGATGTGGAGGAGGATCCGTGATCGTGAGGTAGGGGGTGGGACTTGACTCCAGAGGTAGGGCACAGATGCCAGACCGAATTGGGGACTAGCTAATACAGGGATGGGGCCGAAGCAGCGTTCTGCAAGGTACACCCACCAGTGTGCCATGTTAGTTTACTGTCACCATGGCCACACCTGGAGTTACTGCCTCGTTCCATGGCCATGACCTGACAACTCAGAAGCTACCACCCTTTTCCTAGAAATTTCTGCCTAAGCCGCCCCTTACTCTACATGAAATTAAAAGTAGGTATAAAGTAAGGCCAGGCGCAGTGGCTCACGCCTATAACCCCAGCACTTTGGGAGGCCAAGGTGTGTGGATCACCTGTAGTCATGAGTTCGAGACCAGTGTGGCCAACATGGTGAAAGCCCGTCTCTACTAAAAATACAAAAATTAGCCAGGTGTGGTGGTGCGCGCCTGTAATCCCAGGTGCTCGGGAGGCTGAGGCAGAAGAATCGCTTGAACCCAGGAGGTGGAGGTTGCAGTGAGCTGTCATCATGGCCACTGCACTCCAGCCTGGGCGACAGCCTAGGCGAGGCTGTGTCTCAAAAAAAAAAAAAAAAAAAAGTGATATAAGTATGATTGCAAAACTGCCCTGAGCTGCTACTTTCTGCCTTTGGGGGAGCCCAGCTCTGCAGGAGCAGTCACGGAGCTGTAACACTGCCTGCCTCTTCAATAAAGCTGTTTTCTTTCCTGCCACCGGCTCACTCTTGAATTCTTTCCTGGGCAAAGCCAAGAACCCTCTTGGGCTCTGCCCCACTTTGGGTCTCGCCTCCCCTGCGTTTATAATTCCCACCCTCCATGAGGTCACAGTTGAAAGTGTTGTGGAGTATGTCCGGGAGTGGGGAGCGCTTTAGAGAGGGCTCCTGCTGGAGCTGGGTCCTGAGATCAGGCCATGGCTCTCCAGATGGACAGAAGAGCAAGGGGCAGAGCGGAGAGGTGGGCGTGGCTGGGCCCTGTGCTTCTCTGTGGGGGCAGCCGATTGTTAGTCGTTGGTCAGGACAAGGAAGGCCACGGGTAACGTGGGAAGGACTTTGGATTTGATCCTGTGGGTGTCAGGGAACCACTAAACAGGGACTTAGGCGATCTGACTTGCAGTTTTAGAAAGTTCACTCTTTCAGAGCTAGTGAGTGTGGGTTGGAAAGAGATTAATGAGGTGTTGAGTAAATCCCAGGTAGGGGTGATGGTGGCCCAATCCAAGGTCACAGTACCAGTGATGGAGGTGATGGGATGTGAGTGGCGTTAGGAAGACCAGCTTGATGAGACTGCAAGCCAGATTTAAACAGACGACTGGCAGGAGGGGAAGGGCTTAACCATGTGAATGGGAAGTGGCATTTTAAGTTTCTGGAAGTGACTTGGCGACAATGTGGAGTCAGGAATGGGTGAGGGGCCTTTGAAGTTGCTATGGTATGAATGGAGAATGCAGGATGGACTTACAGAAGGAGGCCCGGAACCCCCGGCTTGCTTATTCTTTCAGCGAATCATTTACTCTGTGCCAGGCACGATTCTGGGTTCTGGCAATACAGCTGTAAACAAAACAGATTCCTGCTCTTGTAATAGAGGACAAGAATTTTTAAGTCAGTAATATAGGAGGATCGCTGGAGCCCAGGAGGTCGAGGCTGTAGAGAGCCGTGATTGCACCACTGCATTCCAGCCTGGGCGACAGAGTGAGACCCTGTCTCTAAGAAACAAAAACCAGGCCTTCTAATAGGGGAGATCTAATAGAGGGGACAACAGGCGAGTCAAACCATAAATAAGATAGAAAAAGTGTTTTGTGAAAAAACGTAAAGCAGGAAGGGGATGTAGAAGATGGGGTGTACGTGTGAGAAATCTTATCTAGGGTGGCCAGGCACTGGGAGAAGGTTGCAGGAATTTTTAGCATACTGCTAGGATTTTGGAAATAACTTAAAAAGTGAGGGGCCGGGCATGGTGGCTCATGCCTGTAATCCCAACACCTTGGGAGGCCGAGGTAGGCAGATCACCTGAGGTCAGGAGTTTGAGACCAGCCTGGCCAATATGGTGAAACCCCATCTGTACTAAAAATACAAAAATTTACCAGGTGTGGTGGCAGGTAATCCCAGCTACTCAGGAGACTGAGACAGGAGAATTGTTTGAACCTGGGAGGCGGAGGTTGCAGTGAGCTAAGATCGCACCATTGCACTCCAGCCTGGGCGACAAGAATGAGACCCTGTCTTAAAAAAAAAAAAAGAAGTGAAGCACAGTTATTAAAGATATGGAGAAATGGGTGGGGTGTGGTGGCTCATGCCTGTAATCCCAGCCCTTTGGGAGGCCGAGGTGGGCAGATCACGAGGTCAGGAGTTCGAGACCAGCCTGGCTAACATGGTGAAACTCCGTCTCTACTGAAAATGCAATAATTGACTGGGCATGGTGACAGGCGCCTGTAGTCCCAGCTACTTGGGAAGCTGAGGCAGGAGAATCGTTGGAACCTGGGAGGCGGAGGTTGCAGTGAGCCGAGATAGCGCCACTGCACTCCAGCCTGGGTGATAGGGTGAGACTTCATCGCAAAAAAAAAAAAAAAAAAAAAGGGTCTGATTCAGGTGAGGGACCTTCCACAGCATTTGGGGTGAAACTGCTAGGCCTGAGGGAACCGTGGCTGTTGTATTCTGCCTTGGGCCGCAAGCAAAAAACGGTGCGATGTGTTATCTTGAGCTGTTGGCTTTTCTTGTCATAGATACAGGGTCACAAAGACAGAAAGTGAAACCGTTAGAAAATATCTACAGGCATCTTCTTTTCCCCGGTAAATATTAGGAAGACAGAATGAAGATGCTCCGCCACTCCCATCCACACCCATGGTGATATCTCTGAAACAGGGAATACCGGGTAGCAATCACGTTGTCAGATGCAGAAATTAAAAAAGCCTTTTTTCCCCAGCCAAACTTTATGCTTGTGGAGTAGCTGGGGGAAGAGACCACTGGTGTGCATTTGGGCAGATTGTCACCTGTTGGCCACTTCTGTGACCAAGACCTTCGCCTTAAAGGAGTTCCTATCTAGACCCTGTCTGGTGGGCCGACAGACCGACGGTGGACGGAGGCATTCTGTATGCGTTAGCCTCTGCAAACACCTGTCTCATGCTGGAAATCTGGGTGCCCTGTGAACCGTGGTCACGGGCCTGCCAGCTGACAGAACCCTAGCTAGGTGTTGGTTTGGGGTTCAGTTGCATGCTCAGGTGTTCCCCTTCTTTCCTTCGTTAGCTTGGGTAGCTTGTCCCCACCTGAGCCTGCAACCCTTGCCACTGGGATGCTAACCCGTGAGCACAGCCCAGTCTCCTTGCTTGGAAATTCTGCGTTGACCTGCATTCTTTTTTTTTTTTTGAGACAGAGTCTTGCTGTGTTGCTCAGGCTGGAGTGTCATGGCATGATCTCAGCTCACTGCAACCTCTGCCTCCGGGGTTCAAGTGGTTCTCCTGCCTCAGCCTCCTGAGTAGCTGGGATTACAGGCAAGTGCCACCATGCCCAGCTAATTTTTGTATTTTTAGTAGAGATGGGGTTTCACCATGTAGGCCAGGCTGGTCTCGAACTCCTGACCTCAGGTGATCCACCCGCCTCAACCTGCCAAAGTGCTGGGATTATAGGCGTGAGCCAGCCTTGACCCGCATTCTTGAGCAGGATCTCTAGTGCACGTGGAAATGCAGCGTCTCAGATAGCAAATGGCAGAGATGAGATGAAGCACACAGTTGCCCTCCACAGCTGGGGTGGGAGACAGAAAACAGCTATAGAGTCGACTCTCAAGCCACCCCCAGTGACCATTTGTTCAGGCTCTTTGAGACCTGGCTTCCAGTGATAAGGACAGAGCTGTTAATTCTGAAGACAAGCTTTCGAGTAGAAGTAACCTCTGGTGAAGCGAGAGAAGGTTAAGGTTTGCTGCATTGCCGACGGGATAAAGAAGGAAGGGAAGGCTGTCTTTTCAGGTAGAATGTCTAAGGAAGGGAAACATGGAGAAGGAACAATTAGAGCAAGTCAAGAAGTTTCAAGATTTTTGTCTGCTGGCCAGCTTGGTTAGATAGTAATTATGTTTCTGCATATTGGTCAGTGTTGCCTGTGTACTTTGCTATGGAATAGTAATCTTGGAAAAAAACAAACCCACATTAATCTGTCCATGTCTGGGCACAGAGTGTGCACGAGCCTGCGTGGGCCGTAAGTCTTGTCTTTCTCTTGGTTGTTGATTTCCGTATTGGCATGTTTGCTGGAATTTCAATATTGTAAGAGTGTGATCATTCACCATTAGAATTCTGCAGGTCCCCTCCTGACTCTGGACTGGCTGAGCTGAGGGGCCTGTCATCCATCTGGCCCTGGGCATATCATTTGTACTTTGCCTGTGACACACCTCAAGACCTTTTCCAACAGGAACTAGCACCCCTCCAGGAAATTTTGTGAAGAGATGAGAGTTTGTGAAACAGGAAGGGAGCTGGCAAGGGAAGTGGCCAGGCACCGGTGCTGCCGCGGAACAGGAGGGAAGGGACTGGGCTGCATCAGAGGGTGGAGGTGGAGCCCCCACCCATGGGTGAGGGCCAAGGGTAGGGTGGTCCTCCCCTGGGAAGACTACAGACAGCAGTGATATTCTTGTAGTCTTGTGGATGTACCCAGTGAACCACACCAGCCAAGCCAACCTGTGGCTAAATTTTAGTCAACTTAGGCAAAGAAGACTGCCCCTTGTAAAACTTGTCTGCTCTTAGAAATCAGGTTTTTGGTCTCATTTTCTCCAGCCTTTGCTAGCGTTGCACTTGTAAAAAATTCCTGGCATCCTTTCTGTAGAGTTAAGTGGGGAGGCTCAGTGTTCTGGGATAGGGGGGAACATCGAACCCTCTAGAGGCTGGTGGTGACAGTGGAGGCAGAACGAGTTGTAGCAGTAGTGGTGGCAGGAGTGTGACCTAGAGGGCAGAAGCTGGGAAACAGGGTGAAATGCTGGGCCCCTGACACTCAGGGATAGCTGCACCTAGTTTATATGCCTTCCTCTAACCCGGTAGAAATTGTTGTTTCTGTAGGTTTTTTTCTTTTCTTTTTTTTTTTTTCTTTTTTTTTTTTTTTTGAGACGGAGTCTCGCTCTGTCACCCAGGCTGGAGTGCAATGGCCGGATATCAGCTCACTGCAAGCCCCGCCTCCCGGGTTTACGCCATTCTCCTGCCTCAGCCTCCGGAGTAGCTGGGACTACAGGCGCCTGCCACCTCGCCCGGCTAAGTTTGTGTATTTTTAGTAGAGACGGGGTTTCACTGTGTTAGCCAGGATGGTCTCGATCTCCTGACCTTGTGATCCGCCCGTCTCGGCCTTCCAAAGTGCTGGGATTACAGGCTTGAGCCACCGCGCCCGGCCGGTTTTTTTCTTTTCTTTTTGAGACAGGGTCTTGCTGTGTCGCCCTGGAGTGCAGTGGTACAGTCACAGCTCACTGCAGCCTCGACCTCCTGTACTCAGATAATCCTCCCTTGTCAGCCTCTCGAGTAGCTGGGACCATAGGTGCATGCCGCCACACCCAACTAGGTTTTTTTTTGAGACAGAGTCTCACTCTTGCCCAGGCTGGAGAGCAGTGGTGTGATCTTAACTCACTGCAACCTCTGCCTCCCGGGTTCAAGCAATTCTCATGTCTCAGCCTCCCCTGTAGCTGGAATTACAGATGCATACCACCATGCCCAGGCGATTTTTTTTTTT
Organism: Macaca mulatta; assembly: GCF_049350105.2. Lineage (NCBI taxonomy): Eukaryota > Metazoa > Chordata > Mammalia > Primates > Cercopithecidae > Macaca > Macaca mulatta. Next base: position 5,331,396 of record NC_133425.1, on the reverse strand, counting down.
TTTTGTATTTTTAGTAGAGATGGGGTTTCACCATGTTGGCCAGGCTGGTGTCTAACTCTTGGCCTCAAGTGATCCACTCACCTCAGCCTCCCAAAGTGCTAGAATTATAGGTGTGAGCCACCACGCCTGGCCTAATTTTAAAAAATATTTGTAGAGATTGTGTCTTCCTATGTTGCCCAGGCTTATGTACGTTATTTATATAGGTTGTCTATTGATATTTACAGTATTAGAAATTGAAACAAACTGAGAAGCTTAAAAATATTTTCTTAATTTATTTCAAAATAATAATGAATTCATTTCACTCATTGCATGTTAATATAAGTAACATTTTTATAAAAGTAACTATATTTTTTAAAATGAAAAAATTTGATGAGAAGGGTGGCACTGCCACACATTTTTGCAAATCTCTTTAGTGTCTGGATTAATAAATGGCTGAAGTTTTTTTTTTTTTTTTTGATGGATTTTTTTTCCCTCTTGTTGCCCACGTTGGAGTGCAATGGCACAATCTCGGCTTATTGCAACCTCTGCCTCCCAGGTTCAAGCAATTCTCCTGCCTCAGCCTCTCAAGTAGCTGGGATCACAGGTGCGCGTCACCATGCCTGGCTAATTTTTTGTATTTTTAGTAGAAACGGGGTTTCACCATCTTAGCCACCTCGCCTGACCCATGGCTGAAGTTTTTTTTTTTTTTTTGAGACGGAGTCTCGCTCTGTCACCCAGGCTGGAGTGCAGTGGCAAGATCTCAGCTCACTGCAAGCTCCGCCTCCCGGGTTCCCGCCATTCTCCTGCCTCAGCCTCCCGAGTAGCTGGGACTACAGGCGCCCGCCACCTCGCCCAGCTAGTTTTTTGTATTTTTTAGTAGAGACGGGGTTTCACCGTGTTAGCCAGAATGGTCTCTATCTCCTGACCTCATGATCTGCCCGTCTCGGCCTCCCAAAGTGCTGGGATTACAGGCTTGAGCCACCGCGCCCTGCCTGAAGTTTTTTAAGTGATGAAATGTACCATGTTAAACACTTTTAAGTGTGTTCGCTGAATTTTCTTAGCTGCTTTGGCCTTCAGTTTGTTGCAATATGTTGGACAATGTGTAGAAAATCTGGTTTTATAGAGATACGTAGTTGGGAGAGCATTTTCATAGCGTTTTTGTGTAATTCTGGATTTTTTTCTGTGATTCTGTAGAAACATTCAACAAGTGAGTAGTAGTTTCTTTTTCTTTTTCTGAAATGGGGTCCTGCTCTGTCACCCAGGCTGGAGTGCATTGGTGCTGCCATAGCTCACTGCAGCCTTGACCTCCTGGGCTCAAGTGATTCTCCTGCCTTGGCCTACCAAGTAGCTGGAACTACAGGCATGCACCACCACACCCTGCTGATGTTTTATTTTGAGCGGTAGTTTCTTAAAGGTTAGTTGTAATATGGAATCTGAAATTTTATTATCTTTTTTTTTGTACACGATTATATTAAACGCTGTTGGGTTTTTACCCAGGTGTGATTGTATCATGCACTAGTCATTTGGAAAATACTGGTCTTTTGAATGATGCAGCTCTTCCACATGTTGACATCAGTTAGTTCTAATAGTCTGAAGATGTTGACTTCATCACAGTGGCTGATGTAAGTTTTCCAAAAACCCTACTTGAAAATGGGAATTTTTATCTTTGGCAGCAAAAACTGTCAGTTGTTTTCCTGGAAGTGAGAGACTCATCCATATCCCCAGGAATGGTCTGCCCGTACTCAAGTCTGAACAACCGTAGTTTGTCTGTAGGTCAGGTATAAGTGACGTTCTACCAAAAAGGTGGCCAATTCAGCCTGCAGCCTGAACAGCTGCACAGCTGCTTTTCTCGAAGACCACTGTGCTTTGACGGGCAGCATCGTCGTAGGCGTGCCTCTCATTTTATCCCTCAGACTATTCAAAAGACACCTACTCAAGCTTGCGATTTAACACAGTCGTTCATGTTGACAGCTTCATCAGGGACATTCTTTCTTTTTTTTTTCTTTTTTTTCTTTTTTTGAGACAGAGTCTCGCTCTGTCACCCGGGCTGGAGTGCAGTGGTGCGATCTTGGCTCACTGCAACCTCCGCCTCCTGGGTTCACGTGATTCTCATGCCTCAGCCTCCCACGTAGCTGGAATTTACAGGTGTGTGCCACCACACCTGGCTAATTTTTTTACTTATAGTAGAGTCAGGGTTTCACCATATTGGCCAGGCTGGTCTTGAATTCCTGACCTCAGGTGATCTGCCCACCTCAGCCTCCCAAAGTGCTGGGATTACAGGCATGAGCCACTGCGCCCGGCCCATCAGGGACATTCTTAAGCGAAGCTGTCTGCCTTTCCTTTCGTAAGTGTGGGGTGGTGAAGGACATGCTGAGGGCTAGCGCGGTTTGGTGCCCCTGCCTCGGGATGTGCTCAGGCACTAGGAGTTCCACCCATGGCTGCTTCTGCACTGCCACTGCAGATGTCAACACTGAAGAAGGCAAATGCTGTCTTAGTGTCATTGTGCAAATAGTTGAGACTCCGCAGATGCCTTGCAAAGGCCTCAAGGACCTCTGAGGATCTGCGGACCACACTTTGAGAACTGCTTCCCTAGCTGGGCTGCAATACGGGAAGACTGAGGGTTTTGTATGTGCCACCCAAACATGCGTTCTCGTGCATGTGGAACAGCGCCAGCTGGAGTCGTGACACACATTACATGTTTCTTGTGGAAATAGCAAGTGACCTTAGTTCATACATTGACGTTTTCTTACAAAATCCTTAAAAATCCTTTGTGATGCCGGTAAGTCTTTGTTGCTCATGTTCAAGGTGTGTGATAAAGACCATCAACTGTGAACTGGCCACGGCTCATGCCTGTAATTCAAGCACTTTGGGGGGCCGAGATGGGTGGATCACCTGAGATCAAGAGTTGGAGACCAGCCTGGCCAACATGGTGAAGCTCCGTCTCTCCTAAAAATACTAAAATGAGCCAGGCATGGTGGTGGGCACCCAGCTATTCAGGAGAGCTGAGGCAGGGGAATCACTTAAACTTGAAAGGCAGAGGCTGCAGTGAGCTGAGATGGTGCCACTGCACTCCAGCCTGGGCAACAGAGTGAGACTCTGTCTCAAAAAACAAAACAACGGTTGGGAGCAGTGACTCACGCCTGTAATCCCAGCACTTTGGGAGGCTGAGGCGGGCAGATCACCTGAGGTCGGGAGTTCGAGACCAGCCTGACCAACATGGAGAAACCCTGTCTCTACTAAAAACACAAAATTAGCCAGGTGTGGTGGCACATGCCTGTAGTCCCATCTACTTGGGAGGCTGAGGTAGGAGAATTGCTTGAATCCAGAAGGCGGAGGTTGCAGTGAGCTGAGATCATGCCACTGTGCTCCAGCATGGGCAACAAAAGCGAAACTCCATCTCAAAAACAAAGAAAGAAAGAAACGACCATCAACTTTGTTCCTGTGAATTTTTTTTGGAAGGGCTCACCCTTTGGTTAGGTGCTTGGATTTTGATTTCTGATACATTCGGGCTTAATTCTTGGTTATATGGTTTCCTAACTCTGGGAAGCTTCCTAGAGGCTCTGCAATTTATAGGAATGATGGTGTCTGTGTCAGAGGGTTGTTGGGAGAATCAGCTGAGATAATTCAAGACAAGCGCTTATTTGCATAGTGACTGATGGCGGACAGCCATTCCGTCAATAACTCGCCCTCCCCGCTGGCTGAGTCACATTTTGTATTGCACTAAAGGGTGTTTCTTTCTTCCTGCGCTCAATCCGGCGCACATCTTGTATAATTCAGTACCGAAACCAAGAACACACTAGGGACTGTGATTGTGTCAGTTTCTCGTACTAAAAAGGGCAAGTGTCCAAAATACAAAACGCTGATAGCTCGCCCTGGTTAAACTCTAGCTGCTGAACTTGGCTGCTGCTTTACTGAAAACCCTCGGGGGTTCAGCAGTCTTGTTCCTAGGCTGCTTCAGGTCCCCAGAGTTCTTAAGATGATGGGCCCCTCGATGGTTGAGGAATTATGAGCAAATCTTCAGCTTTGCAACTCGAGTTATTGGCTGTGGTTTGAACTAGAGCGGTTTTTTCAACTGTACTGTATCCTACTGTAAACTCATTTATTTATTCATTAAATATTGAATGGGTTCTTACCATTGGCAAGGCCAGGACTAGGTTCTGGAGATAGAGGGGTGGCCCCTGCCCTCTTGGGGCATAACGCCTAGAAAGGGAAGTAGACAGTGATCAAATAATCTGTACAGGCCAGGTGCAGTGGCTCACGTCTGTAATCCCAGTACTTTGGAAGGCCAGGGTAGGAGGATCACTTGAGTCCAGGAGCTGGAGACCAGTCTAGGCAACATAGCGAGACCCTGTCTCTAAAAACAATAAACAATTAGCCATGCATGATGGCATATGCCTGTATTCCAAGCTACTTGGAAGGCTGAAGTGGGAGGATCGTTTGAGCCCGGGAGGTCGAGGCTGTAGTGAGCTGTGATTGCACCACTATACTCAGCCTGGGTGACAGAGCGAGACTCTGTCTCAAAAATAAATAAATAAATAAATAAAAATGAATAAATTCACCTGAACAAATATTGTGCTAGACTTCTTGATTGTATTACAGATACGGCTGAGATGATCTCCATTTTATAGATGAGAGGACTAAAGCACAGAGAGGTTAGATAACTTGTGATGATCACACAGCCAGAAAGGGATACTAAATGGTGGAGCCAGTATTTAAACCCAAAGGCTGTGTTAGAAAACACTAGTACCCATCTCACAGAATTGCTGCGAGGATTAAATGAGAAAATACAAGCTCTTAGAAAAGTTCTTGGCACATAGTACCTCTCAGTAGAGAAGAGCTAGTATTACTGAAAGTAGGAATAATTTTCTTAGCAGTGGCAGCAACAGCCAAAACATCTATACCTGTCTTTAGCTCTCTCCATTTACAAGGTGCTCTCAGGTACACTGCTGTCTCAGCCATGGTGAAATCCTAGGATCCTGGGAGCCGTGTATGTTTAGATGCTTTTATTTGCTTGGTTCTTTCCCTTTCTATACCATTTACAGACTGAGTTTGTTTTTTTCTTTTTCTTTTTTTGAGACAGGATCTCACTCCGTTGCCCAGGCTGGAGTGCAGTGGCGCAATCTCAGCTCACTGTAGCCTCCACGTGTATCAGACCATTTTCACACTGCTATAAAGATGCTACCTGAGGCCAGGTGCAGTGGCTCATGCCTGTAATCCCAGCACTTTCGGAGGCTGAGGCGGTCGGATCACTTGAGCTCAGGAGTTCGAGACCAGCTTGTCCAACATGGCAAAACCCCGTGTCTACTAAAAATACAGAAAATTAGCCAGGCGTGGTGGCATACACCTCTAATCCCAGCTACTTGGAAGGCTGAGGCAGGAGAATCCCTAGAACCTAGGAGGTGGAGGTTACAGTGAGTCAAGATGGCGCCACTGTACCTCCAGCCTGGGCAACAGAGTGAGACTCCATCTCAGAAACAAACAAAAAAGATGCTACCTGAGATGGGATAATTTATAAAGAAGGCAGGTTTAATTGGCACAGTTCTGCATGGCTGTGGAGGCATCAGGAAACTTACAATCATGACAGAAGATGAAGGGGAAGCAAGGCACATCTTACATGGTGTCGGGAGAGAGAGTGAGAGAGCGAGCATGTGCAGGGCAAACTGCCACTTTTAAACCATCGGATCTTGTGAGAACTCCCTCAGTATCAGGAGAACAGGATCGGGGGAACCACCCCATGATCCAATCCCCTCCCACCAGGCCCCTCTCTCGACACGTGGGAATTACAATTCAAGATGAGATTTGGGTGGGGACACGGAGCTAAACCATATCAACCTCCCAGGGTCAAGTGCTCCTCCTGCCTCAGCCTCCCCAGTAGATGAGACTACAGATGTGCACCACCACGCCCAGCTGATTTTTAAAAATTTTTGGTAGAGACAGGGTCTTGCCATGTTGCCTAGGCTGGTCTCAAACTCCTGGGCTCAAGCCATCCTCCTGCCTTGGCCTCCCGTGCTTGTAATCCCAGCACTTGCCTCCCAAAGTGCTGGGTTCACAGGCGTGAGCCAAGGCACCCAGCTGAGTTGGTTTCCTAACATCCCCCAAAGGTGATTTTTTTTTCAAGAATCACTCTAAACTCTTGAATTTTAACTTGTTTGGTGTATTTCATTCCATTACAGATATATTATTTTTGATGCTCAAATTGTCCCATTTGGGGCCCATGGGAGCCCCTTTAAGTTGGCTGCTGAGTCCTCTTCATGCAACCGCGGTGGTCTTTGATAACCTTCATGCCCATTTAGTAACATTTTTAAAGAGTTGAGAAATTACAGGTATTAAAATCTCATTAATTCTGTTTGTCTGATATGTTTATTCAGAGAGACTGAACTAAAGTTTACCCTCATCTTTTTTGAAAAGAAAATGAATAGAATGTGCATGTTTCTATGAGGAAATAATGCCACCCAAGAAACGGTTCGTGCATCTTCGAGTTCCTTGGAAGCGTTAATTTGCATTCCTACAATTGAGAGCAACGTAGAATTTCTTTCTGTATCTTCCCACTGATGCCTGTTGAGGGGCAGGTGCCTGTGACTGTAGGTAAATCGTGATAAAAAACAATAAAAAGGCCGGGTGTGGTGGCTCACGTCTGTAATCCCAGCACTTTGGGAAGCCGAGGCGGGCAAATCACTTGAGGTCAGGAGTTTGAGACCAGCCTGGCCAACATGGTGAAACCCCTTCTCTACTAAAAATATAAAAATTAGCTGGGTGTGGTGGCGCGCGCCTGTAGTCACAACTACTTGGGAAGCTGAGGCAGGAGAATTGTTTTAACCTGGGAGGCAGAGGTTGCAGAGAGCCGAGATCGCATCACTGCACTCCAGCCTGGGCAACAGAGTGAGAGCTCTGTCTCCAAAAACAAAACAAAACAAAACAAACCAATAAAAAAAAATATCCCAAACCAAAATGTAGATGACCTGTTTGCAGACTGAGGAGTCCTGCAGTAAACTCCATCCTCCAGGACAGCTGTGGAATGTTCTAGAAGGCCCAACTCCAGGAATTCCCTTAGTAGGAGCCTTGCTCTCAACAGTGCCTCCTGGAACAATGGGCCAGCCACTGTCTTTTCCATCTTGCATCATATGTCTTTGACTTACTTTGTTTATAATCTGTTTCCACGCCACTGGAATGCATCTTAAGAGCAGGAATTTTCCATGTTTTACTTCCTGCTGTGTTCCTAGTGTTGGGAATATAGCCAGGCATATAATACATGCCTGATAATACTGGTTGAACAAATGAATGAATATTATAGGCCGTACACAGTGGCTCATGCCTGTAATCCCAGCAGTTGGGGAGGCTGAGGCTGGCGGATCACCTGAGGTCGGGAGTTCAAGACCAGCCTAGCCAACATGGTGAAACCCCGTCTCTACTAAAAGTACAAAAATTAGCTGGGCGTGGTGGCGGGTGCCTGTAGTCCCAGTTACTCGGGAAAGTGAGACAGGAGAATTGCTTGAACCCGGGAGGCAGAGGTTGCTGAGACTGCACCACTGCACTCCAGCCTGGGTGACAGAGTGAGACTCTGTCTCCAAAATAAAATAAAATAAAATAAAATAAAATAAAACCCAAAAGAAACAGTAAAAAGAAATCCCAAACCAAAATGTAGATGACCTGTTTGCAGACTGAGGAGTCCTCCCCCAGTCCAGCAAACCCCATCCCTCAGGACAGCTGTGGAACATTCCAGAAGGCCCAACTGCAGGAATTCCTTAGTAGGAGCCTTGCTTTCGACAGTGCCTCCTGGAACGATGGGCCAGCCACTCTCTTTTCCATCTTGCATCATATGTATTTGACTTAATTTTGTTTATAATCTGTTTCTACGCCACTGGAATGCATCTTAAGAGCAGGAATTTTCCATGTTTTATTTCCTGCTGTGTTCCTAGCAGTGGGAATAGAGCCATGTGTGATCATATTTGCTGATAAATGAATGAATAAATAAATAAATATAAGCCGGGCACGGTGGCTCACGCCTGTAATCCCAGTACTTTGGGAGGCCAAGGCAGGCAGATCACCTGAGGTCAGGAGTTCAAGAACAGCCTGGCCAACATGGAGAAACCCCATCTCTACTAAAAATACAAAAATTAGCTGGGCATGGTGGTGGGCACCTGTAATCCCAGTTACTCGGGAAGCTGAGGCGAGAGAATCGCTTGAGCCTGGGAGATGGAGGTTGCTGAGACTGCGCCCCTGCACTCCAGCCTGGTGACAGAGCGATGTTCTGTCTTTTTTTTTTTTTTTTTTTTTGAGACGGAGTCTCGCTCTGTCGCCCAGGCTGGAGTGCAATGGCCGGATCTCAGCTCACTGCAAGCTCCGCCTCCCGGGTTCACACCATTCTCCTGCCTCAGCCTCCCGAGTAGCTGGGATTACAGGCACCCACCACCTCGCCCGGCTAGTTTTTTGTATTTTTTAGTAGAGACGGGGTTTCACCGTGTTAGCCAGGATGGTCTCGATTTCCTGACCTCGTGATTCGCCCGTCTCGCCCTCCCAAAGTGCTGGGATTACAGGCTTGAGCCACCGCGCCCGGCCCCCGCGATGTTCTGTCTTAAAAAAAAACAAACAGGCCGGGCGCGGTGGCTCAAGCCTGTAATCCCAGCACTTAGGGAGGCCGAGACGGGCGGATCACGAGGTCAGGATATCGAGACCGTCCTGGATAACACGGTGAAACCCCGTCTCTACTAAAAAATACAAAAAACTAGCCGGGCGCGGTGGCGGGCGCCTGTAGTCCCAGCTACTCCGGAGGCTGAGGCAGGAGAATGGCGTAGACCCGGGAGGCGGAGCTTGCAGTGAGCTGAGATCCGGCCACTGCACTCCAGCCTGGGCGACAGAGCGAGACTCCGTCTCAAAATAAATAAATAAATAAATAAATAAATAAATAAATAAAAACAAAGAAACTATAACTCCACATGTGAGTACCCTGTTAGGTGTGAAACCACACCCCAAACATCTACACGGAACAAGCCAGAAAGTAGAGGAAAGGCAATAACCACTTTGCTGGAATGACTGAGTGGTTCATTTAAATAGACACTCAGGGAAGGTCTTGAGAGGCTCTAGTAAAGGTGGTGGCGGAGAGAGCTGACCAGTGCACGGTGCCTGGGAACGTGAATGGGCCCAGGGGCGCCTGAGTGTGGACAGCGTGGGACTGTGGGCTCCGAGGTGCTGCATTGAGGGCGTGGGGCGTAGGGCGGAAACACAGAGGACTGAGTGCTTAGGGAAGGTCCGGGAAATGTGGGGTTGAACGGCTTAGTTCTGGCAATTATTTTTAAGCTTTGTTAAGATGGAGATTTCAAGAAGTATATTTATCTTTAATATTGTAGCTCCTGGTAATTCTTATTTGATTACCATTTATACACATGGAAAACCAGCATACCTTTTTCTGGCAAAGCTCCAGGGTCGTCTTTGTGCATAATTTCCAGGATTTTTATATAATGCTATTAAAATCTGTTTTTTTTTCCCCTTCCAAAGAGGGGAAGAAGCAGCTTTTGAATCGGTTACGTTCGTGTTTGAGTTGTTTGGGAAATATTAACTACATTTTCTAATGCTCTAGCCTGGAGAAAGGAAGAAACCCCACATGCGTGTGATTCATTTCCTTGTGTATGGATATTAAATGCAATATACCATTCAGGCTATGACATTTTGAGTGAAAGGGTTTACTGCATGTCGATTCAGTTAGTTTTACCCTATTGTGTTACTATTTAAAGTGTGGATTGCATTGCATTCTGGAACCTCATAAATGAGTTCTTTTTCCCATGAGAAAAGGCCACTGCTTCTGATGTTCATTAATGTGATTTTTGTGTGTGTAAATGAGCTGCCTAAAAACTGGGTGTGGTGAGGGTGGTTTCTGAAAGGGAAGCACTTTTATAGCATGATCTTATTTAATTTGTTTTTGTAAATTAGCTTTTGGTGTTAATACATTTCCTCCACTAACGAGCACTTTTGGGCAAATAATTTAACTTCTCTGGTTCTGTTTTTTTCGTATTGGTAAAATATAAAGTTTGAGCTAGATATGCTTAAAGTCTCCACCATTGTCTAAGAATAGCTGAGATTCTCACAGGATTGGGACAGAGTGCTCGTTCTTAATATGAAGAGTGGTGTTTTCTTTGTCCACTTGTTTAAACTACGAACCCGCATTTAGACAAATTTAGCATAGGGAAGCTCTGATCTATAGAACCACTAAATTGCAGGGCGTGTGTGACATTCGTAACTTCGTAAAAGATTCTTTACTTCCTTTAAATATAAATACGTAAGATTGAGTTCTAGAAGTATAATTTACACATGGTTTCCTGAGGATCACGTTTCCTGAATAAAGCCGGGTATCGTTAGAGGAACCCCATTTGATATTTTTTGTTTGGTTGCTGTTTTGTTTTGTTTTGAGACAGAGTCTTGCTCTGTCACCCAGGGTAGAGTGCAGTGGTGCGATCTCAGCTCACTGCAACCTCCGCCTCCTGGGTTCAAGTGATTCTTGTGCCTCAGCCTCTCGAGTAGCTGGGACTATAGGCATGCAACATCATGTCCATCTAATTTTTGTGTATTTTGTAGAGATGGGATTTCATCATGTTGCCCAGGCTGGTCTTGAGCTCCGGAGCTCAAGCAATCTAACTGCCTTGGCCTCCAAAAGTGCTGGGATTACAGGTGTGACCCACGGCACCTGGCCTGGGAACCCCGTTTGATTTTGAAAGTCTGAGAAACACTTTTGAAATGGCTTGGAGAAAATGTGAAGTGAATAATTATGATTTTTAAAATGTACTTCAGTTTCCATGTGAACATTAGTTTAGAGAGAGATTGGAAGGTTGGTTGCCAGTAAAATGAATTTCACTGCGTTGGCAAGTTTTTCACTGGTAGGACTGAGCGGATCCTGGACTGACGGTCTTCTTACCGATGATTCCATTGACGAAGGACTTGCTTGCTCTTGTTGCTCTTGACGGTGAGCTTCTGGGTCTACTGGCCCTATGTTGAGGTGCAAGGAGACGTGTTAGTCCTCTAGTTGTCCCCCACATTAATGCATCTGGAAAGTGTCTACCTTAGATCTTGTAATTAGAAATTAGAGGGCTGGGCATGGTGGCTCATGCCTGTCATCCCAGCACTTTGGAGGCAGAGGCAGGCGGATCACCTGAGGTCAGGAGTTCGAGACTAGCCTGGCCAACATGGCGAAACCCTGTCTCTACTAAAAATACAAAAATTAGCCGGGCACGGTGGCAGACACCTGTAATCCCAGTTACTCAGAGGCTGAGACAGGAGAATCACTTGAACCTGGGAGGCAGAGGTTGCCGTGAGCTGAGATCGCGCCATTGTACTGCAGCCTGAGTGACAGACGGTCTCAAAAAAAAAAAAAAAAAAAAAAAATTAAATGTCACCGATGTTGAAAGGAAACTTGGATTTTGTCAAAGATTTATAAAAAGTTTTGAATGATTTTCTTTATTTTTTTTCACTCAGAAGCATACTTTCCCTCTTAAAATCCCCGATGTGGATCATTTGGTTCCCTGTCATTTCCATTTTCTTTGTTTGGAGTGTCTCCTCTGGATCTCCTGAGTTTCTGTGTGTGTTTTCTTCCTTTTTGCTCAAATGATGAGCACACATGAAAGCTTTTCCTCCTTTGCCTGGGTGAGGTGGTGTTCCGGGTGTGATCTGCAGTATCTGATTATTATATTGTATTAATCTCCTCAATTTTATTTTCTGGCTTGTCTGCATTTTTCCTGTTCTTTCTTCTTCTTTTATTTTTTGTCTTAGTAGACATGGAGTCTTGCTATGTTGCCTGGCCTCAAGCGATCGTCCCACTTTGGCCTCCCAAAGTGCTAGGATTACAGGCATGAGCCACAGTGCCTGGCCTCCTTTTCTTTATAGTAATTTGAATGTGGTGATTTTAATCCTCCATGGTTTTCTTACCCTTCTTCAGCAAACAGCAAAGAGGCTCCTGGAAAGCCACATGACATTTGCTGTGATTTGCACGGCTGATGGGAAAACAGGACTTGGTTTTGAAGGACAGGGTTGTCATTGGATACCTTTGCCCTCTGCCCCGAGTGAGAATCTCACCTGGACAAAGACCCGAGTTTTGAAATCACATAGAGAAAGTGTGATTCCGAACCTGCTGCCGTCCTGTGCTTCCTGAGGACAAGTGAGTGACTGACTCGTGTGCCAGGAATTGCAGGAGGTTAAAAACTTTCAGAACTACCATGCAAATGAGAAACTTCAAAGGACGTTTCTCTCACACACATTTCACAGTGAATGTCTCAGCTGGATTAACATAATTAACGCTGTGTTCTTTCTGGCTCCCGAAAGAAACTGTGATTAGGAACACTTTCAGGGCTGATGAGTCTGAGAGATCAACTTTGTCCCTTCTGCCACTTGAAGTTCAAATGGAAATGTTTGCTTTCATAGCTGCAGTCATGATGTTACTTTATTTAGTAGCTATTAAGTTTCGGGTTCCATAGACTCCTGGGAGGTGTTGCAGTTCGCACTGAGGCTTCTGTTGCATTTAGCACCACTGTGTATGGTGTGCGGAGCTTTCCTGAACAAGGAATAGCAACAACGTTGTTAGCTTAGTAATCATTTTAAGCTATTCTTTGATTTTTTTAAACAATTAATTAATTAATTATTTTGAAACAGGGTCTGGCTCTGTCGCCCAGGCTGGAGTGCAGTGGCCCGATCTCAGCTCATTGCAGCCTCCGCCTCCTGGGCTCAAGCCATTCTCCAGCTTCAGCCTCCCGAGTAGCTGGGACTACAGGCGCCTGCCACCGTGACTGACTAATTTTTGTATCTTTTGTAGGGACAAAAAATACTTTTTTTATGTAGAGACAAAAAAAAAATGTTGAACGATAAAAAAGTCTTTTATGACTTAATAATATACTTTGAGATTTAGCCGTTTCACTAGTGTCCCGACGTTTTCCTGAAAGGCGTGATTCCAGAAGATTTAATACTGAATTGTAATTTGACGTAAATGTTTTATATAACCAGTTTTATTTTTTTAAACAGTAGCCTCTTTTCTAGGCCTGCTCTAGGTTGATTAAATACTAAGTTTTCTGATCAGCCAGATCCTTAATAGAGAGCTTCAGGGGTAGCAAATGGTTGACTATGAAGCCAACCTCATTTGCCATGTTGTTAGATATAAATGTCAGTGATAGCACTTTCTGGATAGTTGAATTTTCTGAAGAGTAGAGGATTTTCTCTTTTAGTCAATCAGATAATTTTCTGTTTTAACCAATTCAAACGTTTGATTTTATGTTTCTGAAATAGATAAAACACTTTCATAAAAATGGACTATGCCAAATAAGATGTAATTTTCTTGATGACTCAGTTATTTTTGCTGCTTGTTATTTGGCTTTTACTAATATAGCAATTTCCCTATAAAAATAGGAATCTTTGCTTTTTTAAAAAAACTGAGATCGTTCTGTTTTTCCAGTTCTTATGTTTTTAAAAATAATTTTTTGGGCTTCTTTTGCTATCAATGTATGTAGCTGTTAGTGTGCTTTCTTGTAACACATTTGCTCCTGGTTTTTACTTTGTTACATTAAAAAACCAGACCAACAAGTAATTAAGCTCCTTCAGCCTGCAGATATCGTTTGATGGAAAGGGCTAAGGATTCCGCCTTTGTGCAGGTTTTTGGTTGTCAGCTATAGTCTGAGTAAGTGAGGTTGCTAGGTACATGCATTCAGGGTGAGTAAGATGTTATTACAGTTATTTTTAGTGTATTATTAAGGGGGAGGAGGAGAAAGAGAAATTTGAATCAAATTTGTGACTTATTAAATAGGGCATGTTTTCCACAAGACCAAAAGGACATTTCTTGTGCTTATGTACTAGAAATGGAAAATGGGAATTAGAGATTAGATTGTATAATTGAACGTCAATTAGAATTAATGAACAAGTCTATAACTAGTTATATGATAAGCTAAAATGTGAATGTTAAATTAGGAAAGTATTGATTTTTATGAAAATTTACCTGAAGTTCAGGAAAGCACTTTGTTTACTTTCCCAAGAAACGTCTGGTAGGAGTCACTGTAGAAGTTGTGTGTGTTCTCTACAACACTGCCCAGGAGCAAGTGGCCACATTTCTTCCTACTTGGTTCTTTTGTTTGTTTGTTTTTTGAGACAGGGTCTTGCTCTGTCACCTAGACCAGAATGCAGTGGTATGATCTCGGCTCACTGCAACCTCTGCCTCCTGGATTCAAGCAATTGTCGTGCCTCAGCCTCCCAACTACTGGTAATTACAGGCACCCGCCACCACACCTGGCTAATTTTTTGTATTTTTAGTAGAGACAGGATTTCACCATGTTGGCCAGGCTGGCCTTGTACTCCCAATCGCAGATGGTCCACCCGCCTCGGCCTACCAGACTGCTGGGATTACAGGCGCGAGCCACGGTACCCAACCTGATTTATTTTTAATTGAGGCTAAATTCACATAACTTAATGATTTTTAAGGTGAGCAGTTTAGTGGCATATCGGACATTCACAGTGTTGTGCAACCATCCCCTGGGTCTAATTCCGAAGCGCTTTCATCACCCCCAGAAGGAAACCCTACACCCACTAAGCAGCCACTTGCCGGTTCCCAAACCCTAGCACCTGGCAGCCGCTGTGCTGCGCTTTCCATCTGCAGGATGTACCTAGTCTGGACGTTTCATATACTTGGAATCATGGGGTATATGGATTCTTCCACTCAGCGTATTTTCAAGGTTCATTCATGTTGTGGCATGGAGTAGTACCTCCTTTTGATGACGGGTGCATCACATTCCATTGTATGGCTAGACCACATTTTGTTTTTCCATCATCCACTGATGGACACTGGGGCCGTTTCTGCCTTTTGGCTATTGTGAACGGTGCTGCTGGGAGCAGTCGTGTTCGCGTTTTTGTTTGAGTGTCTGTTTTCTCAGTTCTTTGGGGCACAGACCTGGGCATGGAGTTTCTGGGTCACACGGTCACTCTGTTAACTTTTTGACAAACCTCTGCCACTTTTAAAATGAGGAACTTGGGCTGGGCACAGTGGCTGACGCCTGTAATCCCAATACTTTGGGAGGCAGGAGCATCACTTGAGGTCAGGAGTTCGAGACCAGCCTGGCCAATAGGGTGAAACTCCGTCTCTCCTAAAAATAGAAAAATCAGCTGTGCATGGTGGCGGGCACCTATGATCCCAGCTACTTGGGAGGCTGAGGCAGGAGAATCGCTTGAACCTGGAAGGCAGAGGTTGCCGTGAGCCAAGGTCATGCCACCGCACTCCAGCCTGGGTGACAGAGTGAGACTCGGTCTCAAAAAATAATAAAATGAAATAAAATAAAATAGGAACTTGTATGAAGTC
Organism: Macaca mulatta; assembly: GCF_049350105.2. Classification (NCBI taxonomy): domain Eukaryota; kingdom Metazoa; phylum Chordata; class Mammalia; order Primates; family Cercopithecidae; genus Macaca; species Macaca mulatta. The sequence goes on along the minus strand of NC_133425.1, from coordinate 5,316,107 downwards.
CCTGTAAAAAGTTACCTACAGCAGTCGGATGTTTTGGAAAACATCCGAAAGCTTAGGTCAAGTTGGTAATAGATGTGGCTGGCCATTATGTTTTCTTGATTGCAATAATTACTTTGTTCACTACCCTTCAGAATAGTTTTGTGATTAGGATAAAAATTATAATGTAGATAGAAGAGCCTAGAGACTCTTTATGTGAACGCATGAGTTTTGGCTGTTCCCTTCAAACTGGCCTGAGGCTTGGTGACATTGGAATTGTGTGTTAGATAAACAGTTGGTATCTAGGGCAAGCTTGAAAAAAAAGTACTATTTAAATATTGACCAAAAAAAAAAAAAAAATCCCAAACAACTGTAGGAACTTTCGTGTTCGAATGAATCCACACCGTCTAAATACAGCGTGGTAACATTAGGCTTCCCCTCTGGTTTCCGTGGGGTCGAGTGAGCCCTGAGCCTCTCGTGCCCTGCCAGGACTTTGCCTGCTGGCTGGCTTTGGAGCACAGGGAGGTGGGACGGTTTCCACGGCCAGCAGTGTTCCCACAGCACTTCCTTAATATAGAACGTTTTTAAAAGCAGCACTGGCCACCGAAAAAGCTCAACTCCCAAACACGGTCATCAGTTCATAGTTCATTTTTATTTTGTTTTCATGTTGTTAAAACAAGAAATAGCATGTAAACATGTCTGCGTTACCGAACATCAGTAGTGTTTAGGATAGAAGAGGAAAACATTGAGTTTCTAAGCAGTAAAAAAATCTGTTTGTCCTTAAAGGCAAAGGAAGGGGCAAGGTCTGTCCTTGAGTAAGTGGGTGAGGTTCGAGGCCTCTAGCTGCGTTTGCTAAGTTGTGGGGCTTGAAAGTGTCCATAGGATGTGGGGGGTGTGCTCCAGGGCTGACCTCGGCTGGAGTCCCCTCCAAGTCAGGGTGTCGCTCCGCACGCATTTGTATGAGTTCACCTGAAATGTGCCCTTGTGGGGGGAGCTTGGAATGGCCTGTGGGGCAGCTGGGTCCCAGTGGCTGCCGGGAATGCCTGCCAAGCTGTTAGGCAGCCCTCGGGCTGCGGAGTCCCAGCAAGTGTGGTTTACTGTTTGTTAGGATGTAATTCAAGCCTGTGGGTAGGTAAAACTACCCAGGATAAGGGGGGTTGGCTTTTCCAGGGAACAAAAGGATCCCACCAGGGAGAGGACTGTTCCGGAAAGTGGCCTAGTCCTCTGCAGCCGGGCTTGGTTTGCTCTGTGTTGGAAAGCAAGCTTGGCACGCATGCACCGGTTGAAAAGTTTTGGAGTACCTGCGGGAGGCTGAAGACATGAGCATGAAGAAACCATGGGCCTTGTCTCGGGAACCTCCCAGACTTCCCCCTTCACGGCTAGTGGGAACATGAAATGGTACACTTGCTACAAAAGACAGTCTGGCAGGTACCCAAAAGGTTAAGCATGGAGCTACTGTAGGGCCCAGCAATGCCACTCCTGGGTTTGTGCCTGAGAGGTGAAAACACACATCCACACAGAACTTACAGGAGTGCCCATAGCAGCATTATCCACAATTGCCAAAAAGTGGAAACAGCCCAAATGCCTGTCTGCTGATGAACACATAAACAAAACAAACAACATATCAACAACACGTAACGCCTCCATAGGATAGCGTACAATTCAGCCTTAAAAAGGAATGAAGTTACATGTGACAACATGGACGAATACTGAAAACATGCCGAGTGAAAAAAGCCAGACCACAAAGGCTGCTTTTGGATCGCTTGAGCCCAGGCATTCGAGACCAGCCTGGGCAACATGTCAAAATCCCGTCTCTACTGAAAAAAAAAAAAAACACACACAAAAAAACAAAATTAGCCAAGCATGGTGTCTTGCACCTGTGGTCCCAGCTACTCAGGAGGCTGAGGTGGGAGGAACACCTGCGCCCAGGAGGTGGCGGTTGCAGTGACCTGAGATTGCGCCACTGCACTTCAGTCTGGGTGACAGAGCAAGACTCTGTTTCGAAACAAAACAAAACAAAAACCCAAAATGCCACGTTTTATATGATTCAATTTCTAGGAACTCTAGAATTACTGACACAGAGAGTAGATTAGTGATGGCCAGGGCTGGGGAACTGAAGGGAAATGGGAGGTGACTGCCGATGGGCATGGGGTTTCCTTCTGGGGTGATGAAAATGTTCTCAAATGGGCTGTGGTGATGGTTGCACGACTCTGTGTGTGAAACCTCACTGAATTATAAACTATAAACGAGAGAATTACACGGTATATGAATTCTCTCTCTATAAAGCTGTTTTGAAAAGCGAACCTGGGCCAGGCGCGGTGGCTCAAGCCTGTAATCCCAGCACTTTGGGAGGCCGAGGTGGGCGGATCACGAGGTCAGGAGATCGAGACCATCCTGGCTAACACGGTGAAACCCCGTCTCTACTAAAAATACAAAAAATTAGCCGGGCGCGGTGGCGGGCGCCTGTAGTCCCAGCTACTCGGGAGGCTGAGGCAGGAGAATGGCGTGAACCCGGGAGGTGGAGCTTGCAGTGAGCCGAGATCGCACCACCGCACTCTAGCCTGGGCGACAAAGCGAGACTCCGTCTCAAAAAAAAAAAAAAAAGAAAAAGAAAAAGCGAACCTACCAGACCAACATTAACAATTAGAGTATATTGTAGTGCAAGACAGTTGTAGATTGGCAAGATAAGATTGGACATAGAGATTTTGTAGATTGTGGAGCAGAGAGGGGTGAGGTGGACAGTGCTGTTGCAGCCTCTTAGGAGGGACAGAGATACTCAGGTGATGACTGAGCTTCAGGATCTTGTTCGTAATTTTAAGATTAAGAATCTTGGTTTGGACCAGGTGCAGTGGCTCACGCCTGTAATCCCAGCACTTTGGGAGGCCGAGGCGGGTGGATCAAGAGGTCAGGAGATCGAGACCATCCTGGCTAACATGGTGAAACCCCGTCTCTACTAAAAATACAAAAAAAATTAGCCGGGTGTGCTGGTGGGCGCCTGTAGTACCAGTTACTCGGGAGGCTGAGGCAGGAGAGTGGCATGAACCCAGGAGGCGGAGCTTGTAGTGAGCCGAGATTGCATCAGTGCACTCCAGCCTGGGAGACAGCGAGACTCCGTCTCAAAAAAAAAAAAAAAATCTTGGTTTGGAATCCCATGCCTGTCATCCCAGCACTTTGGGAGGCCAAGGTGGGCAGATGGCTTGAGCTCAGGAGTTCGAGACCAGCCTGGGTCACATGGTGAAATCCTGTCTCTACAAAATGCAAAAACTAGATGGAAATGGTGGCACGTGCCTGTAGTCCCAGCTACTCTGGAGACTGAGGTGGGAGGGTCGCTTGAGCCTGGCAAGTTGAGGCTGCAGTGAACTGAGATCGTGCCACTGCACTCCAGCCGGGGCAGCACAGCAAGACCCTATCTAAATCAAAAACAAACCAGAATCTTCATTTCCATCAGTCTTCAGAATTGTGTGAGTTTAGGAGTTGTGATTCATGCTAACCATGAGACCGATGTATAAAGCAGGTGCCAGTGTATTAAGTTACTTTGGGGAATATGATGTACTTTTCCAGTGGCTGGAATATTAATATCTACTTCCCAAGGTACTTCCTCCATGAGATCAAGGTATCTGGGAGGCCTAATTAATAGTAACAAGTTAGCCGGGCATGGTGGCACACGCCTATAGTCTCAGCTACTGGGGAGGTTCAGGCAGGAGCATCTCTCGAGCTCACACTGCTGCACACCAGCCTGGGTAACAGAGTGACACTGTGTCACACAAAAAATATAAAAAAAAAAAACAAAAGAAAGAAAGAAAGGAAGAAAGAAAGGAAAGAAAGGGAGAAAGGGGGAGAGAGAGAGAAACAGAAAGAAAAGAAGAAAGGAAAGAAGGAAGGAAAAAAGAAAGAAAGAGAAAGAAAGAAAATAAATAGTAACAGGATTGCTTCAGGACTGTAGTATCCGAGCAAAGGATCTGATTTTATTCAGCACATCCCACGAGGGACTGAGTGCTTATGCCTGCCAGAGTCAGTGCCCTCTCTGAACTGTGCAGAGTAAACTCTGCCAAGCTGTTAGCTGTTGTTCTTTTTTTTTTTTTTTTTTTGAGACGGAATCTCACTCTGTTGCCCAGGCTGGAGTGCAGTGACGCGATCATAGCTCACTACAGCCTCCACCTCTTGGGTTCAAGCAATTCTCATGTCTCAGCCTCCCAAGAAGCTGGGATTACAGGCATGTGCCACCATCCCTGGCTAATTTTTTGTATTTTTAGTAGAGACAGCGTTTTGCCCTGTTGGCCAGGCTGGTCTGCCCACCTCAGCCTCCCAAAGTGCTGGGATGACAGATGTGAGCCACCGCACCCGGCCTTCCTTGTTCTTAAAGAAGGAGATGTCACAGAACAAACAAAGCTCCATGCAAAACAAAACCTCACCATAAACGAGGAAACTCCCCGCTTCCTGAGGGATGCAGGTAAATGTAGAAAGGCTCACCAAGAAAGCCAGAATGGATTTTACGTTGATAGAATGCAGGTAAAAGACGTACCTTGTTGGGATGTAGGGTGCAGTATCAGAATGGAATAGGGTTCAGGCGAGCTCCTGGGATGACAGGATTTGAAGAAGGAGCAGCGCCTTGATTAGGGGAGAATGAAGAAGCTTTGGAGGGCTGGGTGTGGTGGCTCACGCCTATAATCCCAGCACTCTGGGAGGCCTAGGTGGGAGGATCACCTGAGGTCAGGGGTTTGAGAGCAGCCTGGGAACATGGTGAAACCCTATCTCTACTAAAAATACAAAAATTAGCTGGGCATGGTGGCGCATGCCTGTAATCCCAGCTACTAGGGAGGCTGAGGCGGGAGGATGGCTTGAACCCAGGAGGCAGAGGTTTCAGTGAGCTGAGATCATGCCATTGCACTTCAGCCTGGGTGACAGAATGAGACCCTGTCTTAAAAAAATCAATAAAAATAAAAAACAGTCCAATGTTTTTGAGATACTTACCGAAGTATTAATGGATAAAATCTCCATTTTGCACTGGTGCTGAGAGTGAGCCGTCCGTCCCCTAAGTAGATTACATTTCATGGTTTTGTGTCAACTTTCTCCGGGCTGATGGGCCCTCTTTGGACACTGACTCAGTCTCCTCACGTGCATGATCCCTCCTGGGTCGGTGCCAGCTGCACGTGTCATCGGAGCGGAGCGTGCGCTTGTCCTTCGTCACAGGCCTGCGTGATGTGTGGCTGACGTGCGTCACATGGGATAGGCTCTCTGATCTCAGGGCTCAGGCTGCCACTCCTGCCACGTAGTACATGCCACGTGGCTGATTTTCCACTTGCTTGCAATAGACCCTCTGTGGAAGGAACTGGAGAGGCAATTTCCCTGTCTCTTCTCCTTCTGTGTCGCCCTCCTCCCCCTCGATAGACGTGACCTCCCCGCTTTGTGCCAGGGTCTGGCAGCACTTGATTTTTTTCTCCTCGTCCTCCCTGTTTTCACTGCGTCGTCACCTTCCCCACCCCCAAGCAGCATCCCTCTACCCCTTGGTGCTCTCCGTGCGGCCGTCTGCCTACCTTTGAGTACCCTGACCTGGGCTGGATGACGCCCTACGCATTAGTGGAGTCTTTCTCATTTTTTTTAGGATACAGTAGATACTCAGCGAGTGTGTGTGTGTGTTTTTAAATTACGGAATAAATGAACGGATGTCCGGACACCACCCTGAACACCAACACCCACTGGTCATCCCTGGACATGCATGGGTGGAAGGACCACACTGGTTGTCCCCGGAAGAGTAGCTCACCCTCGAGCCTGTATCAACGTCATCTGAGTCAACACGCAGACGTCTGGGCCCCACCCCCGAGAGTCTGGCTCCGCGGGTCCAGGGTGGGGCAAGAATGTGCATTCCTGCGAGTTCCCAGGTGATCCTGAGGCAGCTGCGGGGGGATCCCATTTCAAGAAGCACTGCTCGGAGGCAATGCAGACCTCCCCTCCTTTGTCGACCCTCTGCTGCAGCTCTTGGGAGCCTCTGCTTTAGATGAGTTCCTCCCTGCTCCGACCGGGAGTTGCTGTTTCTATACCGCCTCAGTTGATAGTGTTCACACACACGTTCATTCCACACACATTTATGGAGGGCTCCTGGGTGCTGGGTGCGCGCACTTTCTGCTGCTCTCTTTTGGAACCGGGTGCCTTCTCTCTCTTCTTCATTTCTGAGACAGAGTCTTGCTCTGTCACCCAGGCTGGAGTGCAGGGATGTGATTGCGGCTCATGGCAGTCTCCGCATCCCAGGCTCAAGTGATTCTCCCACCTCAGCCTCCCGAGTAGCTGGGGCTACAGGTGTGCGCCACCGCACCCAGCTAATTTTTGTATTTTTAGTGGAGACGGAGTTTCGCCGTGTTGGCCAGGCCGGTCTCGAACTCCCGACCTCAAGTGATCTGCTTACCTTAACCTCCCAAAGTGCTGGGATTACAGGTATGAGCCACTGCATCCAGCCTCCAGTGTCCTCTCTTTCATCCTCTGGGTGTTGCCAGCCAGTGCCACCACTCAGCCCTGTTTATACCTAAGGCACCAATGGGTAAATGAAGAGACAGGCGTCTGAAGACTTGTAAAAATGTGTGCTTTATTTGGCCTGTAGCTAAACCAGTTAGAAAGCCGGGAGTTGAAGTTGATGTGAGTATTAGAAATGCCCAAGTTAAGTAGTTACTTAAGAAGTCACAGGAATGTGGGTCGTCCCTTGGTGGTTTTCTGATAACCAGCACGCAGCTCAGTTTGGCTATGTTGTAATAGAAACACAGAGATTGCCACTAATTCTGTCACAACATTTCCTGTTTGTTTGTTTGTTTTTGTTTTTGAGACAGTCTCACTCTGTCATCCAGGCTGGAGTGGAGTGGTGCAATCATGGCTCACTGCAGCCTCGACCACCGAGGCTCAAGTGATCCTCCCACTTCAGCCTCTGGAGTAGCTGGAGCTACAGGTGTGCACCATCTAATTTTTAAACTTTCTGCATTTTTTGTAGATATGGGGTCTCACTGTGTTGCCCAGTCTGGTTTCAAACCCCTGACCTCAAACAATAACCCCACCTTGGCCTCCCAAAGTATTGAGATTACAGGTGGGAGCCACCATACCCAGCCAACATTTCATTTTTTAAAAAATGTTTTATTGAGGCTGGGCCTGGTGGCTAACACCTGTAATCCCAGCACTTTGGGAGGCTGAGGCAGGCGGATCACTTGAGGTCAGGAGTTCGAGACCAGCCTGGCCAACGTGGTAAAACCCTGTCTCTACCAAAAATATAAAAATTAGCCGGGTGTGGTGGTGGGTGCCTGTAGTCCCAGCTACTTGGGAGGCTAAGGCAGGAGAATCACTTGAACCCAGGAGATGGAGGTTGCTGTGAGCCAAGATTGCACCACTGAACTCCAGCCTGGGTGACAGAGGGAGACCCTGTGTTACCAAAAAAAAAAAAAAAAAAAAAAAAAGCTTTATTGAGATATAATTCACATGCCACACAATTCAGCAGTTTAAGTGTACAGTTCCTATACTTTGACATCCATCACCACAGACAATTTGGGGATGGTTTCTTCACTCGACAGAGAAGCCCGGCACCCCTGAGCTCCCACCCCCAGTGTTCCCAGCCCCTGATAGCCCCTAAGCTGCCTTCTGTCTCTATGCATTTGCCTGTTCTGGACATTTCAGCAAAATGGGAATCACATCATATGTGGTCCTTCATGACTGGCTTCTCTCACTGAGCCTCATGTTTTCTGGATCCACCCATGGCGTAGTGTGTATTCTCGCTTTGTTCCTTTTCATGGCTGAATACTATTCCATTGCATTTGGTTTATCTTTGTTCATTATCAGTTCCTCAGTTGATGGACATTTGGGTAGTTTCACTTTTTGACTGCGATGAATAGTGTTTCTATGAATGTTGGCAGACACGTTTTCCTGTGGACATATGTTTTCATTTCTCTTGGGTATGTACCTTGGAGTGGAATTGCTGGGCCCTATGGTAACTCTATGTTTAACTTTTTGAGGAACGTCCAGAGTGTGTTCCAAAGTGGCTGTGCCATTTTCTCTTCCCACCAGAGTGTGCATGGGCCCTGATTTCCCACGTCCCCACACACAGTTGTTGCTGTTTGTCTTTTTGATTATAGCCACACTACTGGAAAGACACTTTTGTATCAAACACAAACAGAAAACTTATGTATTGGTGATTTTTCTAAAAAAAAGACTTTACGTTTTGATAAAATAAGCACGTTGTATTGGTTAAGATGGTTTTTGTTGTGAGTTAGTGAACACCTAACTAAAATTACCTGAAACAAACAAACAAAAAAATGAATTTACTATCTCACGTAACAAGAAGTATGGCAGTTCCGGGGTTGATTAATTCAGAGGTTTGATGACATTTCCAGGACCCCAGGTGCTTTTCATCTTTGCTCTCTGCTGTCCTTGCCATGTGGGAGATGTCTTCCCTTGTGGCACAAGGTGGCGGCAGCCATGCCGAATGACACAGTGACATCTAGTAAAGAAGAAGGCCTTTTCCAATCCTGCATGTCTTATTTTACTAGCATGGAAACTTCCCAGACGTCCCCAAGTAGACATCTCTCAGCTGCCTTTGGCCAAGGCGGGGCCATGTGCCACATCCTCCTCAGTCACTGGAGAGGGGAGGGAAGCCCCATTGGGGTGTACATACCCTGCTTCATCTATTTACTGCGGGTGGGCTGTGTGTGCGCATGCATGTGTGTGTGTGCGCATGCATGTGTGCGCATGCATGTGTGTGTGCATGCGTGTGTACATGCATGTGTGTGTGCGCATGCATGTGTGTGTGCATGCATATGTGTGTGTGCATGCATGTGTGTGCGCGCGCATACATGTGTGTGTGTGCATGCGTGTGTGTGTGCATGCATGGGTGTGTGCGTGCATGTGTGCGTGTGTGCATGCGTGTGTGCGTGCGTGTGTGCATGCATGTGTGTGCATGCATGTGTGTGTGCATGCATGTGTGTGCGCGCATGCATGTGTGTGCGCATGCATGTATGTGTGCGCGCATGCGTGTGTGTGTGCATGCATGGGTGTGCGTGTGTGTGCATGTGTGCATGTGTGTGTGCGCGTGTGTGCATCTCCTTCCTAAGCAGGTAGAAAGGAGATCCCCCAAGCAGAATCAGGCTTCTGCTAGTAAGGAAGATAGGTGTGTGGGAACAGGGAGGACATGAAGAAAGAAAATGATTCTTAGGGATGCAGTGCATTAGTGGCTGTGACTTTAGTTAAAATGTAGAATTTTGTTTGTTTTTTTTTTTTTCTTTTGAGACAGGGTCCTGTTCTGTTGCCCAGGCTGGTGGGCAGTGGCAATAGTGGCTCGCTGTTGATCTCCTGGGCTCTAGCCATCCTCCTGCCTTAACCTCTTGAGTAGCTTGGAATACAGGCGCGTACCACCATGCCTGGCTAATTTAAAAAAAAATTTTTTTTATAAGGACAGGGTCTCGCTGTGTTGCCCAGGCTGGTCTTGAACTCCTGACGTCAAGTGATACTCTTGCCTCAGCCTTCCAGAGTGCTGGGATTACAGGTGTGAGCCACTGCCCAACCTTCATGCAGCATTTAAAAAATGAAAATGTAGGCCGGGCGCGGTGGCTCAAGTCTGTAATCCCAGCACTTTGGGAGGCCGAGGCGGGCGGATCACAAGGTCAGGAGATCGAGACCACAGTGAAACCCCGTCTCTACTAAAAATACAAAAAATTAGCCGGGCGCGGTGGCGGGCGCCTGTAGTCCCAGCTACTCAGGAGGCTGAGGCAGGAGAATGGCGTGAACCCAGGAGGCGGAGCTTGCAGTGAGCCGAGATCGCGCCACTGCACTCCAGCCTGGGCAACAGCGTGAGACTCCGTCTCAAAAAAAAAAAAAAAAAAAAAAGAAAATGTAGGTGCTTGTTCTAGGAGAAACTTGTGAAATTGGATCATTTAACCAACTCTGCCTGTGCGTGACTTACCTTCAGTTCTCCAGCTTGGCCTCAATCCCTTCTTCTTGCTGCTTGGAACCCACATCCCCACCAGTGACCTCACAAGGCAGTGCCCCTCCGCACCCCTCCCCTCTCCAAGACTGCCCCGCCATCCCCTCTCTTGCTCTTACCCGCACGCCCCCGCAGACACAGCACCCTCCCCCCACCCCCACTGTCGCACCCTCTCTCGCTCTTACCCACACGCCCCTGCAGACACAGCGCCCTCCTCCCCTGCCGCACCCTGGGCTCCCCGCATGTGCTGTGGTGTTGAAGGTGTGGGTGTCAGGATGAAAGGAAGAAATCTAGATTAGATGTGGTAGGAGGTAAAAGCACTCTTGAAGGCTTTCGAGCCGGGCTATGACTGTCAAGATGAATGTGGTTTTAATGTGTGGAAGAGATTTATTCCTTTAATAGTCACCTGTTAAGAGTCTTAGATTTCACTGATGTGTCTTGTTAAGAAACCTTATAACAAACGTATTTCTTAAACTTACATCTGGAGCTCTGCAAAGCGTTAGCTGTTCTGCAGGAATGACAGAGGGTCTCCTGTGTGGCCAGCTCCTCTGGAGTCAGGGAGCCACAGAGCCGCTCCTGGTTCTGAGGATGGTGACAGCAGAAGATGGAGATGGCTTCATGGTCTGGTGTGAGCAACGTGCAACCTCCTCCCTGCTAGTAAGTGACTGGATTTCCCAAGTGCTGGCTACTGATTAGTTCCAGTTTGTACTCCACGAGAGCAGATGTGTGTGGGGTGCAGGGAATGCCCCCCTGCAGGAGATGGTTTTCTCCTGCCCCGTCCCTCCGCAGGCCATGCCATCCACACACATGAGCACGCCCGTCTTCCTTTCTCATAAAGCACAGACCTAGAAATATTTCTCAGTTTAAAAATAGTGTTTTCCCTACCTCGAGTCAAGGTTCAGTTCTCATCTCTCTAATTTTAGTTCCTTGTTTTTATGAACTTGGAAATGTTTTCCTTAACCAGAAAACAGAGAAAAGCGCTCACAGAGACAAGGCCAATTTCTTGCTCCATTTCCCTGTAGTGAAGGCATTTCTATGTGAGATTTTCTTTTTTTTCTTGAGCAGGTTATTTAAAACCAAAATTTTGAATTAGGGACTTAAAGAAGAGGCAAGGGGGAAAAAGTGCTCTCTATGGGACTTTGGTTGCCGTGTGGAATGTTTTTTGGAGTGTAAAATTGATATTTTACAAAAAAAAAAAAAAATGTTTCTGGTAGAGGCCTGGAGAACGCTGTCATGGTTCTGAAGGTGTATATATTTTTTATTCTTCCTATCAAACTAATTTTATATAAGACATTAATGAAAAGGTCAAAACACATAATTCTCTGAAGCCTATTATAAAAATTACTTCTGTTGGGCTGGGAACGGTGGGTCATGCCTGTAATCCCAGCACTTTGGGAGGCTGAGGCGGGAGGATCACTCTTGAGGCCAAGAGTTTGAGACTAGCCTGGCCAACATGGCAAAACCCCATCTCTATAAAAAAAAAATTATATATATATGTATATATGCGTGTGTGTGTGTGTATATATATATATAATATATACACACACATAGACACAAAAATTGGTTGGGCGTGGTGACACACGCCTGTAGTCTCAGCTACTTGGGAGGCTAAGGCAGGAGAATCACTTGAGCCTGGGAGGTGGAGGTTACAGTGAGCTGAGATTGAGCCACTGCACTAGAGCCTGGGCGACAGAGCAAGACTGTCTCAGAAAAAGTAAAGAAAAGAAACATTACCTCTGTTAACTTCTTTAAATTCTTAGGTACAGGTGGTAATTTTTTTCTTTGTTAAAATTGATGTCAAGTCATTTTGTGTTTCAGTTTTCTTTTGCTATTTCTTGGGGATTTTTCCATGCATCTACATAATATAGTAGAATTTCTTTGAATTAATATGCTATAGTTTAATCATTTCCTGTTTGAGCTTTTTAGATTGCTTGAAGATTTTTCTTTCCTTTGTAAATATTGCAACTTTAAGGAATTTGTGACTTTTGAAGCTCTCTGTTTAGGCAGATGGCAAAGGAGTGACCATCTTATTTTTATTAATTTTTTATTATAAAAGTAAAACATGCTTTTGGTGTTTTAGAAAAGACAGATAAGCAAAAAGAAGATTAAAAAACATTTACCAACTAGAGATAGCCATTTTGAATGTTTCAACATGAGGTTTTTAGACTCTTTCAGTACATATACAATATATATCAAATATAAATATTTATTCAAAATCAAATATATGTCAGTGCATATAAATATATATAGATATAATGGTGTCATATGAAACACACTGTCTTATAACCCCTTTTTTTTAACCTAATGGATCATGAATACCTTTCTACTTAAATCTGTATATACATCTTTGTTTATTTTATTTTATTTTATCTTATTTTTTTATTTTATTTTAGTTTATTTTTGAGACAGAGTCTTGCTCTGTCACCTAGGCTGGAGTACAGGGCCGTGATCTCGGCTCACTGCAACCTCTGCCTCCTGGGTTCAAGAGATTCTCCTGCCTCAGACTCCCCAGTAGCTGGGACTACAGGCGTCCACCACCACACCCAGCTAATTTTTGTATTTTTAGTAGAGACGGGGTTTCACCATGTGGGCCAGGATGGTCTCCAACTCCTGACCTCAGGTGATCCACCCACCTCAGCCTCCCAAAGTGCTGGGATTACAGGCATGAGCCACCGTGCCTGGCCAAGGCTGTATATACATCTGTGTCGTCATTTTAAATGACTAATATTTTATTCTGGGGATGTACTATAATTTATTCAGGAAATATCTCTTGTTGGAAATGTAGATTGTTTCCAATTTTGAATCATTGTATATCACAATACCACGCTGTTGATAATCCAGCCATCCCTCAAATCAGAATGCATTTTATGGCCGGGCGCGGTGGCTCAAGCCTGTAATCCCAGCACTTTGGGAGGCCGAGACGGGCGGATCACGAGGTCAGGAGATCGAGACCATCCTGGCTAACACGGTGAAACCCCGTCTCTACTAAAAAATACAAAAAACTAGCCGGGCGCGGTGGCGGGCGCCTGTAGTCCCAGCTACTCCGGAGGCTGAGGCAGGAGAATGGCGTGAACCCGGGAGGCGGAGCTTGCAGTGAGCTGAGATCCGGCCACTGCACTCCAGCCTGGGCGGCAGAGCGAGACTCCGTCTCAAAAAAAAAAAAAAAAAAAAAAAAAAGAATGCATTTTATAATTTAATGGTATGTCATAGTTTAACTGGCAGCACTTCGTGTTATTTTTTAATAGGACAAAAAGTAATGAAACATCTTATATCATTAACATCTTAGACTCGATGAAATATAATATTGTCAGTTATAACAGTGTGACGAATATCCGTATTTGCCGTTGTCTTTGTCCACAATAATTAGTAGCGGGGCCAAATCCCTTTTTCATATGTGTGTTGCCCTTTTGTATTTCTTTATGAGTTGCCTGTAAATTGCTTGTCTTTTCCTTATTGATTTGTGAAAGTTCTTTATTTATGTAAGTATCTTTAATCTTCGTCTTCCATATATGTTGTAAAATGTCTCCCATTTTCTCATTTGTCTTTCAATTGTGATACTTCTTGATATGTGGAAATTTAAAATCTTTATGTTGGTCTTATCTATCCATCATTGTTTATGATTTCTACCTTTGGTAACGTGGTTAGAAAAGCCTTCCCCACCTGAGGACTATGTAAAATATTAACCTGTATTTTCTTCTAATATTTTTATGTTTTTCTTTTCTTTTTTTTTTCTTTCTTGAGGCAGGGTCTCACTCTGGGCAGGCTGGAGTGCAGTGGCGTGATCTCACTGCAGCTTCGATCTCCTGGGCTTAGGTGATCTTCCCACCTCAGCCTCCCAAGTAGCTGGGATGTGGTTTTAACGTGTGGAAGAGGTTTATTCCTTTAACAGTCACCTGTTAAGAGTCTTAGATTTCACTGATGTGTCTTGTTAAGAAACCTTATAACAAATGTATTTCTTAAACTTACATCTGGAGCTCTGCAAAGCGTTAGCTGTTCTGCAGGAGTGACAGAGGGTCTCCTGTGTGACCAGCTCCTCTGGAGCCAGGGAGCCACGGAGCTGCTCCTGGTTCTGAGGATGGTGACAGTGGGAGGTGGAGATGGCTTCATGGTACACCACCACACCCAACTAATTTTTAAGTATTTGGTAGAGATGAGGGTCTCATTATATTGCCCAGTCTGGTCTCGAACTTCTGGGTTCAAGCTCTCCTCCCACCTTGGCCTCCCAAAGTGCTGTGATAACAAGCATGAACCATTGTGCCTGGACTGGGCATACCACAAGTTAAAAAATTCAGTATATCCGTTGATGAATATTTGAGTTGTTTCCAGTTTTTGGCTATTATGAATAGAGTTGCTGTGAACATTCACAAGTCTTTTGTGCATGTGTATTTTTATTTCTTTTGGTTAAATGCATAGGAGTGGAGTGACTGGGTTGTGTGATGAGTGTGTTTAACTTTATAGGAAACCATGAAGCTGAAAGTGTTGTTTCTTTGTAACTGGCCACTTAATTGAATGCTTATTCTGTTTTTTTTTTGTTTTTTTTTTCCCTGAGACAGAGTCTCACTTTATTGCCCAGGCTGGAGTGCAGTGGCACCATCTTGGCTCACTGCCACCTCTGCCTCCTGGGTTCAAGCAATTCTCCTGCCTAAGGCTCCCAAGTACCTAGGATTACAGGTATGCGCCACCATGCCTGGCTAATTTCTTTCATATTTTTAGTAGAGATGGCATTTTGCCATGCTGGCCAGGCTGGTCTCAAACTCCTGACATCGAGTGATCCACCCACCTCAGCCACCCAAAGTACTGGGATTATAGGTGTGAGTCACCGCGCCTGGCCTGTGTCTGATTTTTAAAAATCAGAGAGCCTTAGATTTTTCTTGGCAGAAAATCATATAAATTTTAAATCCCCTCCTTTTCAGTTTTTACATCTCATTTTAAAAAATTGGACTGAAACGTAAAGGCCAAATATATGCCTGTTCTCTGCTTAGGAGTTACAGTAACATTTGATGTGTATGTGTGTGTGTGTGTGTGTACATACCTGTGTGCGTGTGTGTGGGTGTTTTCCCTCTGTAAGAAAAGAAAGCATGATGTAATGTGCAGGGAATAATCATAATAAAGAAAATGCTGGTGTGCTTCTTGAGTGCTCGTTGTTGCTAAATTGGCCATTTACTCCTAAAGGACCTTGGGGAAGGGTGTTTGATCTCTCTACAGCCAAAAAGACCACCTGAAAACCCTCCTGGGCCTCCTGAATGTGCTTGTCTCTCCAGATGTCACAGGAACTGTCCTCGGGGGGCGACGAGGCTGTGCTGTTCCATGCCGGCACAGTCTCAAGCTGTTCCCAATTGCGAGTGAGTTTTGAACAAAACTATAACTTCCCTGCATAGGGCTTACAATTGTCCTCATCTTACACCCCATAGTCCAGTGAGTCTGCACGCTAGCTGTGGAAAGCATGTACAGAAAGGAGTTTGATTCTTTTTTTTTTTTTTTTTTTTGAGACGAAGTCTCGTTCTTGTCACCCAGGCTGGAGTGCAGTGACGCAGTCTCGGCTCATTGCAACCCCACCTCCCGGGTTCAGGTGATTCTTCTGCCTCAGCCCCCTGAGCAGCTGGGATTACAGGCACCCGCCACCATACTCGGCTGATTTTTGTATTTTTAGTAGATACGGCGTTTTGCCATGTTGACCAGGCTGGTCTCGGACTCCTGACCTCAGGTGATCTGCCCGCCTCGGCCTCCCAAAGTGCTGGGATTACAGGTGTGAGCCACTGCACCCAGCCAGGAGGCTGATTCTTAATTATCGATGTCTGGGCCGGATACGAACTCCTGGGCTCAAGTGGTCCTCCCACCTCAGCCTCCCAAGTAGCTGGGACCGCAGGCATGTGCTACCCCACCCAGCTGTATTTTGCATTTGCTCTGTCATCACTTTGTGCTTTTGTGCCTTTCTTTTCTCCTCATTAACTAGGTATCTGTCACTTAAAGAAATAACACCGATGTGTTTCAGGATAATAGAACCCCTATGAACTCTTTCAGACTTAAAATTCATCCGTTTCTCCAAAAAACCCTGCCTGCATTTTTCCCAGATAAGGCAGATGCTCTCAGTAGCCGGGTATCTGCAGGTTGGACCCCTGCCCACCTTACAAGATCCAGTAACATTTCCTTTGGAAAGTTTTTCCTGACTCCTCCCCCCCGCCCCCTCCCGCCCCAGCCGCCATTCCTTGCCAGGTCTCTGTTTAGCTCCTTTCGCCTTAATGGGTCTTTGGAATTGTGTCTTCCCTTCACTGAGCTCTCCAGGACACATTTTGCAACATTTTTGTGTCCCTGGTGTATGGTGCTTAGCAGACGCTCAGTATTTACATGTTGACAGATTGCACACATGGGACCAAGTAAATTTCTCGCCAGTACATCCAGTTTTCCCTCACCTCTTCTGCAGTAAATTAATGTTCCTCTGAGATTTAAAAAATTAACTCAGTGGTTGGCCGGGCACGGTGGCTCACGCCTGTAATCCCAGCACTTTGGGAGGCCGAGGCGGGTGGATCACTAGGTCAGGAGATCTAGATCCTGGCTAACACACTGAAACCCCGTCTCTAATGAAGAATACAAAAAATTAGCCGGGCGTGGTGGCGAGCGCCTGTAGTCCCAGTTACTTGGGAGGCTGAGGCAGGAGAATGGCGTGAACCCGGGAGGCGGAGGTTGCAGTGAGCCGAGATTGTGCCACTGCACTCCAGCCTGGGCGACAGAGCAAGACTCCGTCTCAAAAAAAAAAAAAAAAAAAAAAAAAAAATTAACTCAGTGGTTAAAGTAAGAGATTAAAATTAGGCACTGACCAGGCACGGTGGCTCATGCCTGTAATCCCAGCACTTTGGGAGGCTGATGCGGACGGATCAGCAGAGGTAAGGAGTTCAAGACCAGCCTGGCCAACATGGCGAAACCCCGTCTCTACTAAAAATACAAAAGTTATCTGGGCGAGGTGGCATGTGCCTGTAATCCCAGCTACTTGGGAGGCTGAGACAGGAGAATCACTTGAACTCAGGAGGTGGAGGTTGCAGTGAGCCGAGATGGTGCCACTGCACTCCACATATATGTATATGTGTGTGTGTATATATACACATACAGGTCTCACCTTGTCACCCAGTCTGGAGTGGAGTGGCATGATCACACCTCACTGTAGCCTCAGCTTCCTGGGCTGAAGTGATCCTCCCACTTCAGCCTCCTGAGTAGCTGGGACTACAGGCATGCACCACCATAGCTGGTTAATTTTTCTATTTTTTCGTGGAGACAGGGTCTCACCACGTTGCCCAGGCTGGTCTTGAACTTCTGGGCTCAAGTGATCCTCCTGCCTCAGCCTCTCAAAGGGATTACAGGTGTGAGCCACTATACCTGGCCATAAAGTAGTAGTTAAAAGTATAACAATTTTACTTAAATCTTTGTTAGATTCAGAATAACCTTTTGAATTTTCTATGTAAAGAAATATTGAACTTCTTTTTTTTCCCCTCAATCACTTTTTAACCTTACACTTAGTAGACAGTTTGCTAGTGTGTTTTCTTTTTCTTTTTTCTTTTTTTTTTTCTTGCCACAGGGTGTTGCCCTGTCATCCGGACCCGGGTACAGTGGCGTGATCGTAGCTCACTGAAGCCTTGATCTCCTGGGTTCAAATGACCCACCCGCCACTGTTGCCCAAGTAGCTGGGATTATAGGCATACACCACCATGCCTGGCTAATTGTTTTTTTAGTTTAATTTTTTTTTTTTTTTGTAGAGACAGAACCACACTATGTTGCCCAGCCTGGTCTTGAACTCCTGGCCTCAAGTGCTCCTCCCACCTCAATCTCCCAAAGTGCTGGGATTACAGGCATGAGCCACTGTGCCCAGCCAGATTTTTTGTCATGATTCTATTTTTATCTCTTCTATCGATTTTTTTCTTATATCTTTTTTCTCACTTATTTTAAGTGATTGCCCGAAATTTACAATGTACATTTTTTATCAGTCTGCCTCCAAATATTATACCATTTGTTATATAAGAAGCTTGTAAGAATTCTTCATAACTATAAGTTACTACAAGGTTCTATAAGAACCTTGTAAACATTTATGATGCTCATAGTGTCATAACAGTGTGTTTTATATATATTATAAACCCATAATATGTTGTTGTTATTTTTACAGGAAATTACCTTTTAGAAAAATGTTGTTCGATTAAACTTCCTGCAATGATGAAAATGGTTTGTATCTAGACTATACAATATGGTAGCCACTATCTATGTGTGAACATTGAGTACCAGAAAACAACTGAATTTTAAATAAACTAGTTTAATTTAAATAATTTAAATTTAAGTGGCTGCCATATAGACAGTGTAGTTTTAGAACAATGAAAGATTTGAAAATCTTTCTTCTTTTTAGGCCACTTCAGGAACTCTTCGTTTCTTTGTGTAGATCTATAGATTTCTGTCTCATATCATCTTCTGACTGAAAAACTTCCCTTAACATTTTTTATGCTATAGGTCTTCTAGGAATAAATAATCTCAGCCTTTCTCTGTCTGAAAAAGTTTTTTTGTTTTTTTGTTTTTGTTTTGTTTTTTTTTGAGACGGAGTCTTGCTCTGTCGCCCAGGCTGGGGTGCAGTGGCCAGATCTCAGCTCACTGCAAGCTCCGCCTCCCAGGTTTTTTTTTTTTTTTTTTTTTTGAGACGGAGTCTTGCTCTGCTGCCCAGGCTGGAGTGCAGTGGCCGGATCTCAGCTCACTGCAAGCTCCGCCTCCCGGGTTCACGCCATTCTCCTGCCTCAGCCTCCCGAGTAGCTGGGACTACAGGCGCCCGCCAACCCTCCCGGCTAGTTGTTTTGCATTTTTTAGTAGAGACGGGGTTTCACCGTGTTAGCGAGGATGGTCTCGATCTCCTGACCTTGTGATCCGCCCGTCTCGGCCTCCCAAAGTGCTGGGATTACAGGCTTGAGCCACCGCGCCCGGCCCTGAAAAAGTTTTTATTTCCCTCCCATTAAAAAATGTTTTTAGGCCGGGCACAATGGCTCACGCCTATAATCCCAGCACTTTGGGAAGCCAAGGTAGGTGGATCACCTGCAGTCAGGAGTTCAAGACCAGCCTGGCCAACATGGCAAACCCCCGTCTCTACTAAAAATACAAAAATTAGCTGGGTGTGGTGGCGGGTGCCTGTAATCCCAGCTACTCGGGAGGCTGAGGCAGGAGAATCACTTGAACCCGGGAGGCAGAGGTTGCAGTGAGCTGAGATCGCGTCATTGCACTCCAGTCTGGGCAACTGAGTGAGACTTCTGTCTCAAAAAAAAAAAAAAAAAAAGTGTTTTTAAAGAGGGCCGGGCGCGGTGACTCACACTTGTAATTCCAGCACTTTGGGAGGGTGAGGCGAGTTGATCACTTGAGGCCAGGAGTTGGAGACCTGCCTGGCCGACAAGGCGAAACCCCATCTCTACCAAAAATTAGCCGGGCATGGTGGCGCATGCCTATAGTTCCCGCTACTTGGGAGGCCGAGGCAGGAGAATTGCTTGAACCCAGGAGGTGGAGGTTGCAGAGAGCCGAGATCACGTCACCGCATTCCAGCCTGGGCAATAGAGTGAGACCCTTTCTTAAAAAAAGTTAAGAAAAAATTTCCAAGCAGATCCAAGAGACACTCATTTTTAAGAGTTGGGCTTTTGTTTGTTTGTTTGTTTCTGTTTTTTTTTTTTTTAGGATATAGAAGTTTGTGTTGAAAAAATTTTTTTGCAACTTATTCTTTAGTACTTTAAAGATACCACACCGCTGTCTTCTGGCTTGTGTTGTTTTGATGAGAAGTCTGCTATAATTCTTCTCTTTGTTCCTCTGAATGTAATATGTTTCCCAGTTCCCACTCTCACCCTGGCAGCTTTTAAGATTTTCTCTTTATTTTTAGTGTTCGACAGTTTGGACATGATGCGGTTTTGGTATTTCTCTTTTTTGGAGTCTTCTAAACTTCTTGGATCTGTGCTTTGATGTCTTTTATTATGTTTAAAAAATTATTGGCCATTATCTCTTCAAATATTTCCTTCTATTCTTTCTTTCTTCTTCAAGCATTTTCTTTTTCTTAGAAATATTTAATAGGGGCTTATGAACAGAAGCTATGTCTGTTCTCGGGCTTCTGTTCATTAGTCTGTGAACTGGGGCTGCAGCAAGACGAGACAGTGGATCCCTGCACCATTATTCCCCGGCCCCAGGGCTTGTACACCGTAGGGAAGGGGTGATTCAGCGGGATGTGTAGGTCAGTGTGAGTACAATAACCTCAAAGCTGTTTGACCTAAGGTCAGGATTTATGGTAAGAACTTGGTCTTACACAAGGAACAGTGCATCAACTGGAAATCTTAGAGGGCTTCCCGGAACTGGGGTTAATCAGAAGCCAGCATGTCGGAGTAGTATCCAAGACGGAGCTACTTCAGCCTCCACAGTCCACTCCTGTAATCCAGCTGTTGTAATCTCACATGCCCTCTTCTTCCTTGATGGTCCCTGAGCCTTTAAGGAGGGTGCTTGACACTGTATAGCTTAAGCAGCAGTGCCTTGGTCCTGGAAAACAGATCGGGCCCAGTGGGATTCCAAACGAGGGAGATTCACGGGCTGTTGAATCACCTTCAGTTCTCAGAATGCCGTGGCTTTGGTTCTCTCAGAATAGGCAACACAATGTGAGATACAGAACATCAATCACTTGAATAGTAGAATACTGTGCACACAGAGATTACAATAGAAAGAGAATCCCAGCTACTCAGGAGGTTAAGGCATGAGAACCGCTTGAACCCAGGAGGTGGAGGTTGCAGTGAGCCAAGATTGCACCACTGCACTCCAGCCTGGATGACAGTGAGACTCCATCTCAAACAAACAAACAACAAACAAAACCCAGAACTTGTGTGCCAGAACAACAGTGAAAAAAGAATGTGTTCTGTTAAGGGAGCCAACGAAAATGCATCATGATGAAAATTAAAACTCAGTTCTTCTTTAGAGACTTGTTGCAGCCAGGAAATAATTCAGGATTAGCCCAAATTGTAGGCAGATAATAAAAACTCAAAAGCAATGGTTAAGGCTAGAATCTAAATTGTTCTTTCTCTAGTTTCCCCATTTCTACCAAGGATACATTATATATATGATGGTAAGACCAATTTATTTGCAAAACAAATTTTAGTTGCTTTATACTTGGCCTGATGATTTGCATCAAATGTAGCAAGAATCGTGATCTGCCATACGGGCCCTTTTTAAGTTTACTTTGTAGGAACCTTTATAAGGAATTTGACTTCTTGAAAGCCTCAAGACCAGACACTGATCTGTTTTCAACTTTTTCGATTGATTTATTTATTTAGAGACAGAGTTTCGCTCTTGTTGCCCAGGCTGGAGTGCAGTAGCACCATCTTGGCTCACTGCAACTTCCACCTCTCAAGTTCGATGGATTCTCCTGCCTCAGCCTCCCGAGTAGCCAGGATTACAGACATGGATCACCATGGCTGGCTAATTTTTGTATTTTTAGTAGAGATGGGATTTTACCATATCAACCAGGCTGGCCTCGAACTCCTGGCCTCAAGTCATCCACCACCTGGGCCTCCCAAAGTGCTGGGATTACAGGTGTGAGCCAAGACGCCTGACCACTACTTGGTTACTTTGTAACCCCACCTCTTTGATGGGTCAAGAAAAGTTGTGGTTATATTGTTGATCTTGGTTTTTATTAATATTATTTTATTTTTTGAGGCAGAGCCTCTCTCTGTTGCCCAGGCTGGAGTGCAGTGGTCTGATCGTGGCTCACTGCAGCCTTGACCTTCTGGGCTCAAAGTAATCCTCCCATCTCAGACTATTGAGTAGCTAGAACTATAGGCATGCATCACAACACCCAGCTAATTTTTATGTATTTTTGTGTGTCGATGGGGTCTTACTATGTTGCTCAGGCTGGTCTTGAACTCCTGGGGTCAAGTAATCCTCCTGCCTTGGCCTCCCAAAGTGATAGGATTACAGGTGTGAGCCACTGCACTTGGCTTTTTTTCTTTTTAAAGAGAAAGGATCTCTCTGTGTTGCCCAGGCTGGACTTGACCTCCTGAACTCAAGCGATCCTCCTGCCTTGGCCTTTGAAAGCACTGGAATTACAGGTGTGAGCCACCAGGCGCAGCCAGTTTTAATTTTTGTTAGGTGGAATGACATTCCAGGTTTCTAAAAATAACTTCTACTTGGTTATTTTTCAAAAATTTTGTTGAGTTCAGTAATTATGTGAGATTGATCACATAATGTTATTTGAAACTTTAGTCCACGTCCTTTTCTTTACTGATAGAGAAAAGCCAGGTATAAGAAATACATGTGTGTTTGTCTTTTATAAATATATGTTACCCAGTTTTCCAGTTACTAGCTGCAAGTTTTTTTTCCAGGTCATAATTTGGAGAAAAATATATGCGTGAAAATGGTAACGATAAAGCTTATTTTCTATACGACAAACAGTGAGTGAGATGGAAATGTATGTCCTTACTAGTAGTTTTAAAAGTACAAAAGAGAGTGCCTTAAAAGTACACACACACACACACACACACACACACACACACACACACACAATTTTTTTGAGACAGAGGCTCACTCGGTTGCCCAGGCTGGAGTGCAGTGGCACAATCTCGACTCACTGCAACCTTTGCCTCCTGGATTCAAACAATTCTTGTGACTCACCCTCCTGAGTGGCTGGGATTACAGGCATGTGCCACCACGCCTGGCTAATTTTTTTGTACTTTTAGTAGAGACAGGGTTTCACCATCTTGGCCAGACTTGTTGCTAACTCCTGCCCTCAAGTGATCCACCTGCCTCAGCCTCCCAAAGTGCTGGGATGACAAGTGTGAGCCACCACGCCCAGCTGCATTATATACTTTTTAAGGCAGAGAAAATTTTCTAAAACTTGATGGGTGGCCTATCGTTGCTGGTTCACTTCTTCTAAAGAACAGAAGTGAGAACTATAATGCTGTCCGAATCCTGGAAGATGAGCCTTAGAAGATGGTCCTGTAGATACAAGAGAACAGTTTACTCAATGATACGAATATGATTGAGAATAGCAAAAACTGAACAGCAGCCAAATTCCTGCCAATAGGTGATCAGTGAGATAACTCTGGCAAGTCAACCTGATAGAATATATTCCATTTATTCATTGTTCATAGGATATATTATCTTTATTCGTTGTTCTTCCGACCTTTGTTGAAGCCCCACTCTGTGTCAGACTCGGCACGAAGTGTCCGAGATGCCTTCTCTTATTACGTCTTCACGGCTCCCCCGAGAAGTAGACATTAGTTTCATTATCTCCATTTTACAACCAAGGAACCAAGGCACAGAAATATTAAATTAGTTCCCTAGGTCATGCAGCTAGTGTGTGGTGGGCTAAATGTACAATCCCACTAATAATAATAATGAATTACAGCAGCAGCATATTGAAATAAGAATACAAATTCGAAAAATCTCTTTGATTCATAAAGATGAAAAAACTGGTTCTAGTTGTTGGTGGTGTGAGGAAAGGGAACCCAGGCGCTCTGAAACACTGTTGGTGGGACTACGAATTGCAGAAATCTTTCTGGAGGACATTTCGTGTATCTTCAGAGTTTCACATGTCATACCGTTTCACCAGGTCCTCTCACTTTTAGGGATTTACCCTATGGTGATATTTGCCTAAGTGCAAAAATGTATTTATGAGAATCTTGGTTACTGTCTTTCTTGTAATAGCAGAAAATTAGAAATCACTTGAACATCTATCAAGTGAAAATTATGGTCTGTCCTTATGGTGGAATACTTGTAACCATTTGTAAGAATGAGGTAGATCTGTGTGTACCCATATGCGCAAAAGAGCCATCGTGAATTGTTAATTGAAAAAAGCAGGCAACTGTACCATATGTAAAACATGATCTCATTTTCCATAAAACAGTGTGTTTGATAACGTGGGTCTAGAGAGATAATAATACATGTGTTGAAGGATATATACAAATTTATATATAGTGAGTGTCCTCTACAGTGGCATTAGAGCAACTTGTACTAATATGTTTTGTTTCGTTGTTTCTTTTTTTTTTTTTTACAAGTATAATTTTTTTATCAGAAAAACAAGATTTTTAAAAAACCATTATATGAGTTATCCTAGTTGGCAAAAATGTATGTTTTTCCTCACTTAAGTGAGGAAAAGAGATGCAAAATCAACCTTGGCTGTATAAGGGGTGCAGGTGGAATATGAACTTGTCTGGGTGTGAGAGTATCATGTCCTGTGCATTTTTTTATTTCCTAAACTGGTTAAATTATAAATCATTAATGATAATTATTAAAAGACTTTGTTTTCCCTACAGTTAGAAAAACTTGTTTGAAGACCTCAAATCCCAAAAGTGAAAGAGGAAAAAAAAATTATTGCTGCGTTTTTTTCCCTTAACCCATTTAATTAAAGAATTAATTAAATTCTATGTTGCAGTTTTTCGCCAAAAATGCAACATAGAGTTAGTTCAGTCACCACAGAAAGATTCAGAGATTGGATTTTGCTGACTTAGGGAAGCTACTAAGATACAAATTCACAAAGTAAATGTTTGCACACATTAGCTACAGTGGCAGAGTGTTTGGGAGGTTGCAGCCCACCTCCCGGGGAGGGAGATCCATCCTCTTGGTCAGCAAAGGCCCTGAATTGAGCCACTCCCCAGGGTCAACTGCAGGCTGTGTTGATCTCGGAACTTCTCTGGGGGTCCAGTTCTGTTTAGGACAGACCATAAAATACATCTCTCTAGGGTGGGTAGAGCTACCCCATTACTTACCCTTGAAATGGACTCAGCCGTCCCTGAAGGGTGACTCAGTTGAGGCAGAACCGTCTTAATTCGGTAACTCTCCTAATTGGAGCCAGAAGTCCTGGGTTTGACCCAGACCCCTCTTGGTCTGGAGTGGAGTTGTGGTGTGTCTAATGCTGCCAGATCATGTTCACTGTTAGAAGCCTGGGGAAGGGAAGGAACTTGTTCAGCCAACTCAGAAACAGGCATAGCACAAGGAGCAGGATTTTAATAATTTTACAATATAATAAATAGAGTAAAATGATAGTATTTTACTATCCTTGTGAGCTGGTGTTGTTGACAAATATTATTTCAATCTGTTGAACGATTTTAAGAATTCGTATTTTACTACCCTTGTGAGCTGGTGTTGTTTCTGAATATTATTTCGATCTATTTAACAGTTCCATTTTTTTAAAACCCTGCACTTTGGGCAGGAGTTCTTATTTCTAATTTAGGATGAATTTTTTCTCATCTCCCCCCATTCTGTGATTCTAATTTTTGTTTTAAGTTATTTCCGTTCTTAAAACTCTTTCCTAGAGCTGGGCATCAGCTGCAATTTTCTCTGAATCTGTCCCAGATGAGCACTTGCAGCCTAATTGTCTAAAAGATCAGGAAATGCCATAGTGAAGTTGCACTTGCTTTGATGTAATAATGAATGTTTCCTTCATCTGAAGAACATTTGAAATTTACGGAAAAGTAAATCTTTTCTTTGAATTATATGTAAATGAAAATGTTGGGCTGGACCAGGTTATGTTTAACTGGGCAGTTTTGAAATTCTAATAGCTCCTACAAGTGGGAATCTTTTAAAGCTAATTTTTTGATATGAATTATTTATCATTCTAAAGAATAATATTCACTTTTTTTTTTTTTTCCTGGATCTCATGTAAATGTTATTGGACAATATGACCCATGTCTTTAAACAGTGAAATTGTTGGCCGGGAGCTGTGGCTTGCACTTATAATCCCAGCACTTTGGGAGGCTGAGGCAGGAGGATCACTTGAGCCCAGGCATTTGAGACCAGCCTGGGCAACAGCGAGACCTCATTTCTACAAATAATAAAAAAAATTAGCTGGATGTGGTGTCTTGCACCTTTGGTCCAAGCTACTCTGGAGGCTGAGGTAGGAGGATTGTTTGAACCTGGGAGGTGGAGCCTGCAGTGAGCCCTGATCATGCCACTGCACTCCAGCCTGGGCAGCAGAGTGAGACCCCCCAGCTCTAAGTAAATAAATAAAGGTAAAATCGCTGATCGGTCACTAGGGAGAGGAGAGAGAAAAGTAAATATACTCAAAGAGTGGGAAAGGCTTTGAAGTGGCATATCAGAATGAAAAAAACAAGAGTTTTTTTACAGACAAAAGATTTATGGGGAATTATATATTAGAACTATTTAAGACTTCTTTTTTTTTTTTTTTTTTTTTTGAGACGGAGTCTCGCTCTGTCGCCCAGGCTGGAGTGCAGTGGCCGGATCTCAGCTCACTGCAAGCTCCGCCTCCCGGGTTCGGGCCATTCTCCTGTCTCAGCCTCCTGAGTAGCTGGGACTACAGGCGCCCGCCACCTCGCCCGGCTAGTTTTTTTTTTTTTTGTATTTTTTAGTAGAGACGGGGTTTCACCGTGTTAGCCAGGATGGTCTCGATCTCCTGACCTAGTGATCCGCCCGTCTCGGCCTCCCAAAGTGCTGGGATTACAGGCTTGAGCCACCGCGCCCGGCCAAGACTTCTTAACACTTCACGATTGTATGGTTTTGTGGGGCTTTTGGGGATTTTCATAATGAGATGTAGATGGAACGTTCCCATTGCCCATCACAGATTATTCAGGCAAGTTCATACCCACTCCTAGAATGGAGAAAGGTCCCCTTCTCTGTGGTGAGGAAGTGCCCCTGTTCCTTAAGAGGCAGCAGCAGGAGGTGGAACACAACATCCCACTTGTTAAACTCATGGGCCTTAGGCTGGGCGCAGTGGCTCACGCCTGTAATCCCAGCACTTTGGGAGGTCAAGGCGGGTGGTTCACCTGAGGTCAGGAGTTCGATACTAGCCCGTCCAACATGGAGCAATCCAGTCACTACTAAAAATACAAAACTGAGCTGGGTGTGGTGGCGGGCACCTGTAATCCCAGCACTTTGGGAGGCCGAGGCGGGCAGATCACCTGAGGTCAGGAGTTCCAGACCAGCCTGACCAACATGGAGAAACCCTACCTCTACTAAAAATGCAAAAATTAGCCAGGTGTGGTGGCACACACCTGTAATCCCAGCTACTCGGGAGGCTGAGGCAGGAGAATCGCTTAAACACGGGAGGCTGAGGTGGTGGTGAGCTGAGATCGTGCTATTGCACTCCAGCCTGGGCAACAGAGTGAGACTCCATCTCAAAAAATAAATACATAAATAAATAAAAATAAAGTCATGGGCCTCGATGGGAGGCTGTACGTTGACATGTGACATTAGACTTCTGCCATTGTTTCAGATTTCACACCTGCCCTTCTGGCAACATGGTGTTGCTGTGAGATCTCGAGAGGAGATGAATGATGCTTTCCAAGTAGTAATATTCCATTAGGGAAAATAGGAATAAAATTGGAAAGCATCAGATATTTGAAAGGAAACGAAAACAGGACTTACTTTCCCTTTCGGTCGGCGTTAGGAGGGTGCACTTTGGAACTGAAAGTGAAAGGAGCATGCAGGTGTTTGGGGCAGGATGGGGGGAGAGTGAAGATAATTTTAAAGACCCTGGTGCTTTGATCTTAGAGCATCCCTCATTTGTACTCAGTTCAGAGCTAAGTGAATTACTGTGCGGATGACATGACGAGAGAGGGGTACTTTCCAATAGCAGCTTCAGGTCTGGCACGTGGGCCAGTTAGAGATTGACACACGCGGTTGGGGAGCTGCTATAAATTGAAGC
The DNA here is from genome assembly GCF_049350105.2 of Macaca mulatta. Classification (NCBI taxonomy): domain Eukaryota; kingdom Metazoa; phylum Chordata; class Mammalia; order Primates; family Cercopithecidae; genus Macaca; species Macaca mulatta. The sequence goes on along the minus strand of NC_133425.1, from coordinate 5,288,550 downwards.
CTGGTGATGGACATACTACAGGCTTGGCTGCAGCAAATGCTCATGACCTTTCACTTCTCCTTCCTCTGTCACACTGCGTATTCGCTTTCTCCATTTTCCTCCCTCACCTATTCACCAGCCATGAATCAGGAGTGGACTGATTCATGTGGACTGATTCAGTGGCAAGGATCAGCCTGTAGGGAAGTGATGTGGGCCGAGGGATCTCGCCCTGTGGCCCAGGCTGGAATGCAGTGGCACAATACTGGCTCACTGCAGCTTCCACCTTCTAGGCTTAAGAGATTCTCTCACCTCAGCCCCCAAGTAGCCGAGACTACAGGTGTGTACCATTGGGCCAGCTAATTTTTATTTTTATTTTTTGTAGATACAGGGTCTTACTATATACCCAGGCTCTTCTTGAAGTCCTGTACTCTAGCAGTCGTCCCACCCTGGCCTTCCAAAGTGTTGAGATGACAGGTGTGAGCCACTGTGCCCTGCTGATGCTCAGGTTATTAACTTGAGACTTTTCTTTTTTTCTGATACAGGCTTTTAACATTATACATTTCTCCCTAAGTACTTCTCATATAGCTGCATCCATAAATTTTGATCTGCTGTGTTTTTCTTTTCCTGCAGTTTGAAGTATTTTTAAACTTCCCTTGTGATTTCTTCTTTGACTTTTGAATTATTTAGATATGTTTTCTAATTTCTAAGTAGTTGAGGAGTCCACAAATTTCTTTCTGATCTTGATTTTTTAAAATTCCATTTTGGTAGAGAACATGCTTTATATGATTTTAATTCTTTTAAATTTATTGACACTTATGCTATGACCTAGTCCATGATTCATTCTAAACAATGCGGTATGTACACTTGAAAAGAATATATATTCTATTTGTTGTTGCTTGACATGGTCTACAGATGTTAGTTAGGTCAAGTTGGTTGACGATGCTGTTCAAAGTACTGATTTTCTGTTTAACTGTTATGTCAGTTATTGAGAGTGGAATATTGAAGTCTCCAAACATTATTGTGAATTGTCTATTTCTCCCTTCAGTTCAGTCAGTGTTTGCTTTATTGTATTTTCGCTCTGTTATTAAGTGCATATATGTTTATATTTTTATATATTCCTCATGAATTGACCCTTTCATTGTTACAAAATTTCTTCTTTTTCTCTCATAACTTTTTTGTCTTACAGTTTTAGTCTGTGGGACTTTTTGTGTTTTTGTTTGTTTGTTTGTTTTGAGACAGGGTATCACTCTGTCACCCAGGCTGGAGTACAGTGGCACAATCATAGCTTACTGTAACCTTGAATTCCTGTACTCAAGCAATCCTCCTGCCACAGCCTCCCATACTTTCTCTGATATTATTATAGCTACTGCAAAGCAAATTTCTTATGGTTTTGTTTGCTTAGTACCTTTTTCTCCATCTGCATCTCTTGCAGACAGCACATGGTTGGGACTTCTAAAAAATTTAGTCTGACAGTCTTCACCTTTTATTGGAGTGTTTAATCCATTTACATTTAATGTAATTATTGATATGCTTGGATTACATCTAACATTTTGCTATGTTTTCTGTCTCATATCTTTTTGTTCTATTTCTCCTTACTATTTTCTTTTGTGTTAAATAGATATTTTCTAGTGTTCTGTTTTCATATGTTTGGTGAGGTTTTTAATACTTCTTTGTATATTTTTAGTGGTTACTCTAAGGATTGCAATATGCTTCTCATCACGGTCTACTTTTTAAATATCTATATATAGTTTTTAAAAAGTAGAGATGGAGTTTTGCCATGTTGTCCAGGCTGGTTTCAAACTCTTGAATTCAAGTGATCCTCCCATCTTAGCCTTCCAAAGTGCTGGGATTACAGGCATGAGCCACCATGCCCAGCCCACAGTCTACTTTAGATTAATGCTAATTCATTTTCAATAAAATATAGAAACTTTGTTCCATTAAATGTCTATGTCTATCTATCTCTTTTGTGGTAATATGTCATATATATTATATCTTCATATGTTATAAGCCCAGTAGTAAAAGTCTGCAGTTACTGTTGTATGTACTTGTCTTTTAAATCAGCTAAGTGTAAAAAAGAGAATATTTATAAATCTGGTATATATTTGCTTATGTAATTAGTATTACTAGCATTCTTTATTTCTTCATGTGGATTCAGGATATAATCTCGTGTTTTTTTTTCTTTCATCTTGAAGGTCTTCCTTTAGTATTTCTTGTAAGCAGGGTCTGCCAGTAACATATTTTCTGTCTTTTAGATGAAAGGAATATCTTTATTTCTACTTTATAGTTTTGGGGTATAGTTTTGATGGATATGGACTTCTTGATTGGAAGTTTTTCTTTCAGTGCTTTGAATATGTCATTTTACTGTTTTCTGGTCTCTGTTTCTAACGTGAAGTCAGTTGTTAATCTTATGGTAGTGCTCCTTTACATGAAGAACCATTTCGTCTTGATGCAGTCAAGATTTTCTCTTTGTTTTTGGCTTTCAGCAGTTTGGCTATGATGTGTCATGGTGGCTCAGTTTATTGAGTTGGTGTATTTTGAGCTTACTTTGAGTTTGTTAGATGTGAAGATTAATTTTTTAAAATCAAATTTGAGAAGTTTAGGCCGTTAGTTTTTCAAAAAATTTTTTCTGTTTCCTTTTGCTGCTGCTTCTTTTGAGACTTCCTTTATATATATGTTGGTATGCTTGATGGTATCCCATGTGTTTCTGAGGTTCTTTTTATTTTTCTTTATGCTTTTTTATTTCTTCTTCAGATTAGATAATTTTAAGATCACTGATTCTTTCTTCTCCCATGTCATAGCCGCTCTAGTGAACTTTTCATTATAGTTATTATACTTTTGAACTCTAGAATTTCTGTTTATTTTCTTTTTATAATTTCTGTCTCTTTACTAGTATTCTCTATTTGATGAGTCATTGTTATCATACTTTCCTTTAATTCTTTAAACATGAATTCCTTCAGTTCCATTCTTATAGCAGTTTCTTATAACTTTGAAATCTTTGTTAAGTCCAATATCTGGGCCCCTTTAGAGTTTCCAGTTATGACTCTTGCCTGAGTATAATTCACAACACTTTATGTTTCTTTGCATGTCTTGTATTTTATTTTTTTAAACTCTGTATTTTAGTTAATACATTGTAGCACCTCTGGATTATGATCACCTTTGGCAAAATGCAGGTTTGTTGTTTGTTTCTTTTTGTTTGTGACTTTCCTGGACTAATTCTATGAAGTCTGTTTCTGTAGCAGCTGCTGATGATCCTGCTCATTTTTTTTTCTTATTTTTAAAATGTGTTTAAGCCTGGCTTTGCGGGGGTTACCCCTAGGTCAGCATCACTTAGTGGTCAGGCAGTGATTGTTCAGAGGTGTGCTGAAACACCTTGAGCTACTAACGCTTCTCACAATTTGCAGTGGATATGTGTGTGGGTTTAGGGACATGTTCAGAATTCAGACATATATTATACGAGTCTGCCTTGGTTTTTCCTTTTTGCCAGGCCTTTTCTGGCCTCCTTTGTGCATGGGGTAGGCCTCACTTTAGCCAGGGATGAGTGGATAACTAGGACCCTCTTCAGTCTTTCCTGCCTGTGTGCAGCCTTCCAGAGCATGAAGAATGTGTGGGGCTTTACCACTGCCCACGATAGCTCCCTTATTCTCTGTATCTTCTGGCTAGGTTTTTGGCTGGTCTGCTGATCTGTAGGCTGCCACAACCAGTATTGCAGGCTCAGAGTGGCTGAGATGTTGACCTTCTGTACATTTCCTGTTGTTTACAGGAAATCACTGTGGTTTATGTCAGTGCCTTTGGGCATGTGCTCTCCTCCATATCAAGTCAACCCCTCCAGCAGTGGAGCCACCAATTTTCACAGCTTGTCCCAGCCTGGTAGATGTACCAGCACGGGTGAACTAAGGGGAAAGAGAGGAGCCCCTCAGGCCAAAGCATCGCAGAACACCACTGCTCTAACTCAAGGTTTGGTCATTTTTCTTCTTCATTTTATTTTTTAATTCTTGAGATGAGGCCTTGCTCTGTCACTCAAGCTGGCATGCAGTGGCACAGTCATAGCTCACTGTAGCCTCAAACTCCCAGGCTCAAGATATTTTCCTCCTTTTTAAAAAAGGAGCCTCCTGAGTGGCTGAGACTACAGGTGTGCACCACCATGCCAGGCTGACTTTTTGTTTTTTGTCAAGGCGGGGTCTTGATATGTTGCCCAGGCTGGTCTCGAACTCCCAGCCTCAAGCAATCCCCTGGCCTCGGCCTCCCGAAGTGCTACGATTGCAGGTGGGAACCACCATGCCCAGCGGCATATTTTTTCTTGAATAAACATTTTTCAATTTTTTGTACGTCTTTGGTTGATTTCCATCCCTGTAGTGGTTGTTTTGACAGACTTGTCTAATTTTATTGTTACTTTTTGAGGAGACGTTTTGCCAAGCTTCTCACTTCATTATTCCAGAAGTTCTGCCCCTCTCCCCAGGTCATCTTTTTGTTTTTTTCTTCTAATTTTCTTTCTTTCTTTTTTTTTTTTTGAGATGGAGTCTCGCTTTGTTGCCCAGGCTGGAGTGCAGTGGCATGATCTCGGCTCACTGCAGCCTCCACCTTCCAGGTTCTAGCAGTTCTCCTGCCTCAGCCTTCCAGGTAGCTGGGATTATAGGCACCTGCCACCATGCCCAACTGATTTTTGTATTTTTTAGTAGGGATGGGTTTTCACCATGTTGGCCAGGCTGGTCTCGAACTCCTGACCTCAGGTGATCTGCCCGCCTCGGCCTCCCAGAGTGCTGGGATTACAGACGTGAGCCATCGTCCCCAGCCGGTTTTTCTTCCAACTTTCTAAGTACTATAAGCTTGTTGTAAAATTTGGCAATATAGAAATGCAAATGGAAATGAAAATCTTTACTAATCCCATCCCTTAAAGATAGCCACTGTTAATAAGTTAGTGAATTGTTTTCCAGGCTAAGGTCTTTCTTTAATCATCATATTTTTGATTATATCCTCTTACCAAAATTCCTTTACACCTTACCACAAAGGTTTCTAATTCAGAGACTTCCTTTAGCTCTCTTGATTCAAGGAGATAAAGTTAATTAGCAATCAGGAGATGACGACAGAATTCTAAGACGGGGGGAGTTTTAGATCCTCAGTGAACCCAGTTCTGCTGCACCTTTCTCAGCATCGTGCCTGCTGGGTCTCCTCTCTGCAGTTTTCTCGTTCCCTGGCTTTTTATCCTCCTGATCACACATACCTTCCCAGGTTCTACAGGAAGGTAGCGGATCAGTCACTTCCCCTGTGACGTCATTGTAGGCATGATTACGTCTTGAAGCGTTCTCTCAACAAGACTCAGTGTAGCATGGGGTTCCAGGCCTGAGCTCTGCTGTCACATTGCTTGGAGTTCAACTTTCAATTCTCCTTTTTTTTTTCCTTGGAGACAAGAGTTTCTCTGTCACCCAGGCTGGAGTGCAGTGGGGCGATCTTAGCTCACTGCAACCTCTACCTCCCAGGTTCATTCCATTCTCCTGCCTCAGCTTCCCGAGTAGCTGATACTACAGGCGCATGCTACCACGCCTGGCTAATTTTTTGTATTTTTAGTAGAGACAGGGTTTCACCATGTTGGCCAGGGTGGTTTTGAACCCCTGACCTCAAGTGATCTGCTTACCTTGGCCTCCCAAAGTGTTGGGATTACAGGCATAAGCTACTGTGCCCAGCCTCAACTCTCCTTTTTTTTTTGACAGTCTCACTCTGTCACCCAGGCTGGAATGCAGTGGCGCGATCTCAGCTCACTGCAGCCTCCACCTCCTGGGTTCAAGCGATTCTTCTGCCTCGGCCTCCCAAGTAGCTGGGATTACAGGTGCCTACCACCACGTCCGGCTAATTTTTGTATTTTTAGTAGAGATGGTATTTCACTATGTTGGCCAGGCTGGTCTCGAACTCCTGACCTGAAGCGATCTGCCCACCTCGGCCTCCCAAAGTGCTGGGATTACTCAACTCTCCTTCTTACAGTCCTTTGTGACCTTGGGTTCCCTGGGCCTTGGTTTTCTCATCTCTGAAGTGAGGCCGGGAGCAACCCTTGCAGCACTGGGTTGTGTTCAGGGTTTAGCAGGGCACTGTGTGGAACGTGCTGGCCATGGTGCTCACACATCGAGAACACGCCATAAATGCTCCCCAGGCCTCCGCTTCCTGGTGTCGTCATCCTTATTCAGAACGAACAAGAAATCACTCCTTCAGAGTAACATTTCAGACAGAGGAGAGAGCTTTGAGGGGGCCTCTGGCGTGCTCACAGAAGCTTTGGTATTCGTTCAACCACGTAGGAGCCAAGCATTTCCTACAGAATGCAGGGAACAGGGCTGGCGGGGAGATAGTGGGTGAAAAGAGAGGCTGGTGTTGGGAAGGAAAGAGACAGAACCGTGGCTGGCAGACACACGAGATAAGCCAGGATGATGGAGTCACTGCAGCTGGGTGCGGAGTTTCTTTCTGGGGTGATGAAAGTGTTCTAGGTTGGTTCTGTGTGAATATGCCAGGCACCACTGAATTGTACCCTGGAAATGGGTGAATTGTATGGTAAGTGATTTATATCTCAATAAAGCTGTTATTTAAAAAATGATGGACAGTCCCAGCTAATCAGGAAGCTGAGGCAGGAGAATTGCTTGAGGCCAGGGGTTGGAGGCTGCAGTGAGCTGAGATTGCACCACAGCACGCCAGCCTAGGCAACAGAACCAGACCCTGTCTCTTTAAACAAAAACCTAAACAATTGTAGATTTTTTTAAAAGGAGGTTTTTTGTTTTTGTTTTTGTTTTCCTGCCAAAACCCTTCATAGACATGAAATAACGGAAGAGTAAGATTTGTGTGTGGCCGGGGGTGGGGTTCATTAGTACAGGTTACCCGAAAGAACCGAGTTGTTGGTCTGACCTCTGCTGGGACTCGCCATGTGTCATGGCAGGCCTGGCACCCGAAGGAGAGCTTGAGCACTTTGCACTCACATCACCCGGGGCCCGACGTGGATGATGGTCACTGTCATGACACAGCTTGAGAACAGGCAACCTGGGTGTGGCCACCGTGTCAACCGGAGATAATAAAAACACACAGGTAAACCTCTGCACCTCCATCGTTATGTCACATGATAACAACAGCACGTATTTGCTGAAGTCCTACTATGCACTAGGCATGCTGCTGAGTGCCCGTGATGCAGAGAGGAATTTGGGTGTCAGTCATTTCTGTCCCCGCAGATCACACACTGCTTTCCAGTGTTCCCAGGAGATGAGTTTTCAGGTTAGAATTCTGCTTCTTCCAGTAAGGACTGATTCTGACTCCTGGGAGAATGAAAGCCCCTTTTAAATTTACTTTGGCTGGGTGTGGTGGCTCACACCTGTAATCCCAGCACTTTGGGAGGCCGAGGCAGGTGGATCACTTGAGGTCAGGAGTTAGAGACCAGCCTGGCCAACGTGGTGAAACACAATCTCTACTAAAAATACAAAAATTACCTGAGCGTGGTGGCGCACGTCTATAGTCCCAGCTGCTTGGGAGGCTGAGACAAGAGAATTGCTGGAGCCCGGGAGCGGAGGTTGCAGTGAGCTGAGATTGCACCATTCCACTCCAGCCTGGACGAGAGAGCAAGACTCCGTCTCAAAAACAAAACAAAACAAAACATTACTTTGAAGCCACAGCATTTTTGCACAGGTAGGAAAACTGCTGGGCCTGGAGGTTTTCTATAAATGTGTTGAGATCTGATGTTGAAGAGATTATTGAAGAATCCTGATGTCACAGAGTTTTCTGAAGACAGCCTCCTTGCGGGGAGAAATGATCTTGCAGGTGAACCTGACCGGCTCCTTGGTTGCAGCTTTCGGGTTCCGTATCGCACAACACTGGCTGGGAGCTCCCTGCATGTGTGTTTCCAGCACGGCCTGTCTATGGGAGCTAAGGAAGTGGCTTCAAAACCACTTGCCAGAGATGTGCAGTCACCCAGTCGTTGCGGCGCGTGTACTTGTAGGAGCTGTCTTGCAGGCTCAGGCATCTTTGATAAGGAATTCCTCATACTTAGAAGCGGCACCTTTGTGTTGCTAGCGAATTGTTCCCCAAATACATCTTTTTGTTTTGTTTTGTTTTGTTTTTTTGAGACACTCTTGCTCTGTCTCCCAGGCAGGAGTACAATGGCCCGATCTTGGCTCACTGCAACCTCCACCTCCTGGCTTCAAGCAATTCTCCTGCCTCAGCCTCCCAAGTAGCTGGGATTATAGGTGCGCACCACTATGCCTGGCTAATTTTTTGCATGTTTAGTAGAGACGGGGTTTCACCATGTTGGCCAGGTTGGTCTTGAACTCCTGACCTCAAGTGATCTGCTCGCCTCAGCCTCCCAAAGTACTGGGATTACGGGTGTCAGCCACTGTGCCTGGTCCCAAAAGACATCTAAAAAGCCTTCTTCACTTGTGAATTCTGCTGAATAGAGCCAGCTTCCTGAGGCCCGGGGGCCCTTCCCAGTGTGGAAGAACGGCTCTGCTGTTGGCTACCACCGTGCTGGGACCTGTACTTGCACCTCCCCTGCCTCTCTCTGCCTTGTGCACCTCCCCTTCCATGGGGGCCCTGCTGTCTGCCTCTTTCTGACCTTCCAGAGTTTTTGAGTTATAAGTGTATTGTTGAATTTCATTTACATAATAATTAGAGTCAGGGTTTCATGATCTACTTATGTAAAACCCACAAAACCCCTACAATCTCTAGTGTTGTTGTACAGCATGTGGGATTCTTTTGTATAACTTGATGATTTTCAAAATAACCATTTAGGCCGGGCATGGTGGCTCACGCCTGTAATCTCAGCACTTTAGGAGGTCGAGGCAGGTGGATCACGAGGTCAGGAGATTTAGACTGTCCTGGCTAACACAGTTAAACCCCATCTCTACTAAAAATACAAAAGTTAGCTGGGCATGTTGGCAGGCACCTGTAATCCCAGCTACTGAGGAGGCTGAGACAGGAGAATTGTTTGAACTTGGGAGGTGGAGGTTGCAGTGAGCCAAGATTGCGCCACTGCACTCCAGCCTGGGTGACAGAGCTAGACTCCGTCTCAAAAAAAAAAAGAAAAAAAAAAGAAAAAATATTCATTTATCAGAGCCATACTTGTTGATTAGCACAGGTGCTTCCCGTGTCTAATACCTCCAGCAAGAAGGTTTGTGAAATGGGCAGAGAGTAATCTGAAGAGTTTCAGGAAGATCGTTTGAGTGAAAATCATTTCAGAACCGAGCTCTGCAAGGTCTTGGTTTCTGCATTCCACCACACTTTGGGAAAATCGAGAATTTTGTTTAGTCCATTTCTATTTTTGTGCACCACAAATATGTAAACAAAGCTGGGATCTTCGTCGGGAGTGGGGGGAAGGGCGACAGAACCCTGACATCTAATACTGGTCGTCGGTATTTCCATGTGTTTCCTGATCCCATTGTCTCTGCTATTTAAATTAATTAATTCCACAAGTATGCACTCAGTAAATATTGTGAGCCAGGCACTATTCTCGGCTCTGTGGTTGCATCAGTGAACAAAACAGACGCTAATCCTGCTTTCGTGAGCCATCTGTAATAGAATGGGTGAGTCAAGAAGTGGACACATGCATTAGAATAATATGTAGCGTGTCGCTGGTAAGTGCTTGAGAGCTCATCAGGGAAGGGCAGGGGTTCGTGGAGTGGGGGTGAGGGATGTGGGGCGGGGCGGGGCGAGGGCGGTAAGAGGCCCAGGGCTGCTGGTTGCAATTGTAACCAGAGTGGCCAGGGAAATCCTTGCTCCTGTGGGTAATGCCCTATCCGGAAGACCCTTGCAAATTTATAAAATGCTGTGTTTTATTACCGAGAAAGAGTCGTCTGGGAGCTCTCCGAGGCAAATAACTTTTGAAGTTGGCATGAGCAGGATATTGTGCAATGGGGCTCACTGGCAGCGTCCCAGGCCTCCGCATCTGATGTGAACCACAGCTTTGCAGCCGGTCCCCGTGCCATCCAAAAATATTTCGTGACCTTGCCCGTTGGCAGTTTTTTTAAAATGTTATTTTCAGTCTCCAAAAAAGGGAAACATCAAAGTGCAGGCTGTCCACTCCTGCCCTTCTTGATAGACACAGGCAGCTGGACCACACAATCAGCCATTGTGGCGACGAGTGCCCAACTGTTATAAATAGACGGCGGGCTCGCACGTGAAGCGCTCCAGAGGAAGGGCAAGTGCTCTGGGGAGGCTGCCAACTGCTGTTTCCGTCGAGAGCCCTTTTCAAAGATCAATATTATTTTATGTCTCAGCGAGTGAATTTGAAAAAACAACGACTGTGAAAGCGCCGAGTAACTTAACTATCTCCAGGATTCTACTCCAAATGCATCTGCTCTCTCCACTGTTAATCTGGGATGTTTCCCGTGCTGCTTTAGTAATGACTGCGTTTTACAGTCTTACGCGGCTCAGTTGAAATGGTAGTTATGGATAACCGTGTGGATGTACGTACGTGTGATTCGTGGCCGGAAGCGCATGCCCGTTAAATAAATCACGTTCGTCCCATATCTTAGCCCCTCTTCCAAGAAACTTTTATTGTCATTTACGTGTGACATGTCAAGACATTTTAAAACTATGCCATTCATGTAGTAGGCTCTCAGTGATTAAAAAATCAGTTTGTCTCTTAAGGAAAAAAAGAATAACAGCATGTGACTCTTGTGAGTCCCTGACAAAGAATCCATTGTTCCTCGTACACTTGAAGAGCTGCTCATGTCAAGAAGAAACTTGTGATTATTGCAGTGTGTGACTTCAGACATTGTCAGATGCGTTCGGCTGAAACGGGACCCCGTCCCAGCAGTTTACCTTACTAAGTTAACATGGTGAGTGAGATTTTAGTATTGTAGAAAAAGCCACATTCAATATTCTTTGAGTAGCATATTCATTTCCTAGGGCTACTGTACCAAAGTACCTCAAACCAGGTGGCTTCAGACAACAGAGTTACACACTTCATTGCTATCTAGTGATTCAAACAACGGAATTCCACACTAGTTGATACCTAGGAATGCTGAGTGAGCGATAGAGGGGGTTTTGGTGGCATCATATTCTAATTTTGAACTAAGTCCAGATTTACAGAGGAGCTCCCAAACAATATAAAGAATTCCCAAATGCTCTTCACCCAGATTCCCTGAATTAACATTCTAACATGTGTGTCTGTTCCTCCTTATACACACATCCCTTTTTTCCGGAATAATTTGAGAATAGACTGCAGAGTGCCCCTAGATTCCTCTGTGTGAGTTTCCTAAAAACAAGGACGCCGTCCCGTATAGCCTGCACCGACCTGTCCAAATCAGGACATGGGCACTGGCACGCCACGCCACCAAATTCAGAGGCCCTGGAGCCCGCTCAGGACCACGGGCACGGTCTGTGTCAATGGCTCTCAAGTCTCCTTCAATCTGGGGCCGTTCCTTCATCTGTCTTTCGGGACCTTGACATTTTTGAAGAGAACAGGCCAGTTACTTTGTAGAGTGTCCCTTGGTTTGGGCTGGTCTCATATTCCTTTGTGCTTAGAATCAGGCTGTAGGTTCCTGGCAGGAGAGTCCCTGCAGGGATGTCACAGGGATGTCACGACTGGAACACACACAGGTCTGATCAGTCCCATTTCTAGAGGAGTTAACTCTTCTCATTTGGTTGAGGTGGTGTCTACCGGGTTTCTCCACTGTAAAATTAGTTAATTGGTATTTTGTAATTATCGGTGAAAAAGTACTGTTTTTGGTGGGGAGACTTTTTGGGGACTCGGAAGATATCCTGTTTCTCATGAAGCTTTCGCCCATTTGTTTTGGCATCCTTGGATGATTCTTGCCTGAGGGGATCAGTATGAGTTTTGCCAAATGGTGATGTTTCTAGTTGCATTGTTTCTTTTGCATTTATTAGTTGGCATGCCACTGCAAGCTGGAGCTTGCCTGCTGTCTTTCCCTCCTTCCTGTCAATACACTCACAGACTCCTATTTTACCCATTGGGTTATAATTCATTACCATCATCATTTGCTTCGATACCCAGATTGTCCCTGATTTGGCCAACAGGAGCGCCTCCGATCCGGCCCCTGTGTCCTTTTGATATGTTCATGTCATTCTTTGAGCACATCTTTACTACTTCTTCTTTTTTTTTTCTTTTGAGATGGAGTCTCACTCTGTTGCCCAGGCTGGAGTGCAGTGGTGTGATCTCGGCTCACTGCAACCTCCACCTCCTGGGTTCAATCAATTCTCCTGCCTTAGCCTCCCACGTAGCTGGGGTTACAGGCGCGCACCACCACACCCAGCTAATTTTTGTATATTTAGGAGAGATGGGGTTTCACCATGTTGGCCAGGCTGATCTCCAACTCCTAACCTCAGATGATTTGCCCGCCTCGCCCTCTTCCAAAGTGCTAGGATGACAGGCGTGAGCCACTGCGTCCAGCCGCATCTTTAGTTACTGGTTCTAGGCTCATCTGGAACTTGCTCCAGCCCTGGAATCAACCATTTCTCCAATAAGCCCTGGTTCCTTTTAGTAGAAAGTGGTAGAAACCAGGATCTAAGCATTAGGTGTGTTCACACTACTGGGCTATTACGGCTACAAGGGCTTCTCAAGCAGCATAGTTAGGAATTTTTTTTTTTTTTGAGATGGAGTTTTGCTATTGTTGCCAAGGCTGGCATGCAGTGGCATGAACTTGGCTCACCACAATCTCCGCCTCCTGGGTTCAAGCAGTCCTCCTGCCTTACCCTCCCAAGCACCTGGGATTACAGGCATGCACCACTACATCTGGCTAATCTTGTATTTTTAGTAGAGATAGGGTTTCACCATGTTGGTCAGGCTGGGTCTCAAACTCCTGACCTCAGGTGATCTGCCTGCCTCAGCCTCCCAGAGTGCTGGGATTACAGGCCTGAGCCACCACGCCTGGTGTAGCTAGGAAATTAAACATATGCATGTACTTCCCTACATGTACACATGTTTGTACATACACACAGACGGGCACACATACATTTATAGTTCTGTCTATCCATCTGTCCCTCTAGTATCTATCTATCCATTCATCTAATACAGAAACCATGATACCATCTGAGTCACATGGTTTGTTTTAGCTTTCTCCTTTTTCCTCGGCTGTGCCCCTGTTTTGTAACAATAACAGTAACAGATAGCTCTTACTATATTAACTATTTTTATTTATTGACTGGTCCCCTTGTATGTAACCAGTCTTCTGACATGCAGGCCATCCAGTCCATGTTCCCGGCCCAGGAACATGGCAGCCAAGGGTCCCCAACCCCACTTCGGCCCCCAGCAGTAGACTCTCGGGATAGTTCTTTTTTTTTTTTTTTTTTTTTGAGACACAGTCTCACTCTGTCACCCAGGCTGGAGTATAGTGGTGTGATCATGGCTTACTGCAGCCTCGAACTCCAGGGTTCAAGCGATCCTCCCACCCTGGCTTCCTGAGTAGCTGGGACTACGGGTGTACACCATCATATGCGGCTAATTTTTTTGTAGAAACAGGGTCTTACCTTATTGCCCAGGCTTGTGGATAGTTCTTTATAGCAGTAGCCTAAACAGAAAAACATATCCAACATAAGCTAAGAAAAAGGCCTCCCTTATCGATATTTCTGGGTTAATCTGAAAGACTGATGTTTTGAAGCATCAGCTGGTTGTTGGTAAAGGGACTGTGGACATGCAGGATGCGGCAGGGCTGCATTGGAGGCGGGAGGTGAGTTTCATGAGCTGTTTTTGACTCAGAGGGTCACTTTTATTGTTCTGCCTTGTAGCCAGAAGAAAAATCTTCTCACCTGGTTTTGGCTCAGAAGTATCTTAGAGAGTAGACTAAAGAGATTGAAGTTGACATTCCAGTGACTTTTTAAGGATAATTTAAGGTGTTTACTATTTGATTAGCCAGCATCCTTGGGCTCAGCTGGGGTCTTGGTCTGGTCTGAGAACGTGTCGGGGGATTGTGCCAGTGTCGGTGGTGGGTGTCTGTTCGTGGTCATCTGTGGGCAGCTAGGAGTGGGTGCCGCCCCTTCCGACTTTCTCTCCACTGCAGAGATGAAGCCTTCAGCGGCATTTCCCTGGACCCTCTTCTCTGTGGTCCCAGGTGAGGTTCCGCAGAGCAGTGGAAGACAGGGGAGAGGGTGCCCACGCCTTGCATGGCTGTTTGGAGCAGACTCAGGGACCAGTGGGACCTCATCTTCTGGGTGAGCTTGGCGGCCACTGTTTTAGAAATTCGAGTGTGTAATGCCTTCCAGGTGAGTCCTGTGAGTCACTTGCTCTTAGTAGTATCCTTTGCTGCCCCAGCCCTCCGCTTCCCTGTATTTAAAACCTTTCTGAGCCAGGAATACGATTTCCTGATAGCATGACCGACCCTCGGTCGTTGCGAGTCCTGACGGTCCCAGGAGCTTTTCCTTTATTTGCTTGGGTTTTGAATTGTGAGCTGGAGACCAGGGGTTTTGCTTGATGGGGACATTACTGGCTCTTCTCCTGGGGAGTGACCATGGGCCTTGCCTAGGTGGGACCCTCTGGATTGGGAGGAGGGACTTGAGCAGCCTCACTAGAGTGCCGCCGATGGGAATACTCTGCATCGCCTGTCCAAGCCAGCATCTATCCGACGCTCACTGTGCGTGAGACACGGAGCTTATCCAGCAAGGGCAGAAATGGCAACTCTTGGGAAAGAAGGGAGTGGGGCATGGCTGTGTTCCCTATTATTTGCCACTGTGGCCTCCCTCTCCGGGTGCACCGAGGGGCCCATCTGTGTGATTCTCGCAGGGGTGCTGACGTCCCTTTCATCTCACCCATGTCCCTCGCAAGTGCTGGAGTTGTAGGGCTGTGTTATTCTTAGGTAGCTTTAATGGATCCATTTTCATAATAAACTCCGTTTTATTTTGTTTGCCATTGTACTGCCATTGGCGGAACAAAGAGGAGTTACATAAACCGCAGAAGGGGCAGAATGTGACCCAGGAATAAACTGTTGTGTTTCACAGTAAGTGTATGGAACTAATTTAGGATGATTTTTCATTGTCAAACAAAGAACAAATGGAAATTTGAACAATGCGTGGTTACTTTTCTTTTAACAAAGACTTCATTTTAATGTTATTAGTGTTTTCTCATTTTCAAATGGCAGTGCAAATATAACCTTAAAATAGGATTTATGACTCATTACCTTTCTGTTTTGTATGTCTGACAATTTCCAATTATTGGGTGTTTGTGTTCCCCAGCCCGCCCTCCCCCAAAAATGACAGGGAACAGAAACCAGTGAAAAGATCTCTCTTTGGCGGCCTTCCCAGACTGGGACCTGTTTTGTTCAGGAGGAGCACAGAGGAGAACTGGGTCCTCTTGTCAGGCCGAAGGGGACATCACACAAGCCCCAAGTGGGTCAGGGCGGAGCGTCAGCCAGAACCGCCAGGGCTCACTCCCAAGCTTCAGTCGCCAGAGGCTTCGTGGCTACCTGGGTCAGGGAGGGTTCAGGTCAAGTTAGGGACTGTCTGCAATGAGAAAACAACCCACTCTGGCCGGATGCGGTGGCTCCCGCCTGTAATCCCAGCCCTTTGGGAGGCCGAGGCGGGTGGATCAGCTGAGGTCAGGAGTTTGGGACCATCCTGGGCCAACATGGTGAAACCATGTTTCACCATTACAAAAATACAAAATACAAAATACAAAAATTAGCTGGATGTGGTGGCGCACGCCTGTGCCTGTAATCCTAGCTACTCAGGAGGCTGAGACAGGAGAATCGCTTGAACCCGGGAGGCAGAAGTTGCAGTGAGTCGAGATCACACCACTGCACTCCAGCCTGGGCAACGGAGTGAAACTCCGTCTCAAAAAAAAAAGAAGAAAAAGGAGAAGAAGAAAAAACAAAATCAACACACTCGGGAGGGGATGAGACATCACCCCCCAAAAAAAGGTCTTTTCTCTTGCGTTCTTGGAACTTGTTCTGCGATTTTCAGACTCTGTAAGTAAAGTCTCTTAAGTCACCAGGGAGCCGTCTCCCACCTCTGTCCCTCTGTCCCGCAGCAGCCCACCTGTCTCTGCATGGCCCACCCACCATCCGGGCCAGTACGGACCCAAGAGCAAGATCCCGTCCAAGTTCCCTGACCTCCACATGGCGCTGAAGCTTGGCGCTGGCACTCTGCTTCCATCTGCGCCCGGGAACTGGCTCTGCGTTGTCTCAGTTTGCTTCCTGTTGCTTATAACAGAATACCTGAAACCGGGAAATGTATAAAGACTCTGCAGGGTCCCGAGAAGGTTCAGGGCATCACATGGCGAGGGGGCTGACTGCTCACTCAGGTCTCTCTTCCTCCTCTCATAAAGCTACCAGTCCCACTCCCATGAGAAGCCATTCATCTGTTAACTCATTCATCCATTAACCCACCTGCCGGGCATCACCTCTTAGAGGCCCCAGCTCTCAATACTGCCACACTGGAGGTTCAGTTTCAGCATGAGTTTTGGACATACAATCGAACCACAGCAGCATTTCAGTGTGTTTTTTAAAAAGAAACGTGCTTCCTGTAGTCTGCCCCACTAGAAAAACTAATCATTAGGGAATGCCCATCCTCACTATGGAGGATAACTGTGCCCTCTGCAAGGACTTGAACCCACGTGTGTACGGTATCAGAAGCAAAGAAGGAAAGATGTCCAAAATTCCATGTATTTTTAATTGTGTGTTGGGCGCCTCTGTACCTGGAGAGGGACAAGGACGGGGAGGGCTGTGATAATCTGGCTGATGTTACAGCAAAAGACTTCAACCAAAGGACCTGATTGGTGGTGGATTTCAACCAAGGACCTGATTGGTCATGGATTTCAACCAAAGGACCTGATTGGTCATGGATCTCAACCAAAGGACCTGATTGGTCATGGGTTTCAACCAAAGGACCTGATTGGTCATGGATGTCAACCAGAGGACCTAATTGGTCATGTATTTCAACCAGAGGACCTGATTGGTCATGGATTTCAACCAGAGGACCTCATTGGTCATGGATTTCAACCAAAGGACCTGATTGGTCAAGCAGACAGAACTTTGAAGGCTGTCATGAGTGGTGTCCATGCCGTTTCGTTTTCCGTCTTGAAGGAATACCGTTGTGTGTCTAACAGCTCACACAGAAGCCCATTGGTTACAAAGGAGTTGCGATTGTCAATCCAATTGCCCCCAAAAGAGAACAGAAGATTTTTAAATAATGTCTTTGTAACAGTTATATAAGTCCCCCGGCCATTAACTAGAGAAACCACATCACAGAATTTTATTTACTTTATAAATTCTAATATTTTAGAATTAAGATACTTTGTAGTTTAGATGATTTTTGTTAAACTAGTTCTTTTTCTCTCTTCCTTTCTCTCTTTTCCTTCTTTCTTTGACAGAGTCTCAAAAAAAAAAAAAAAAAGGAGAAGGGTTTCCAAACATCCTGGATGAAAATGGCTCCATCCTATCATAGAATTTTATTTACTTTATAAATCCTAATATTTTAGAATTTTAAAAAGATACTTTGTAGTTTCAATGGTTATAGTTAAGCTATTTCATTTTTTTAAAAAGGAAGAAATTAGCATCCAATGTCTGTCTAGAAAACGATCTTATATACAGTCCTTATATGCAGATCTTTTTTGTGGAATATGTTTTCGTGTTTTTGTTTTTGTTTTTGTTTTTTCAGATTGGGTCTTGCTCTGTTGACCAGGTTGGAGTCCAGTGGTACACTCATAGCTTACTGTAGCCTTGACCTCCAGAGCTCAGTCAGTCCTCCTACCTCAGCCTCCCGAGTCGCTGGGACTGCAGGTGCATGCCACCACACTTGGATAATTAAAAAAAAAAAATTTGTTGTTGTTTTGTTGAGTTGGGGTCTCATTTATGTTGCCAAGGCTGGTCTCGAACTTCTGGGATCTAGCGAAGCTCTTTCATTTTAGAAAAGGACCATAACACCTCGATATGTGAGGTCTGTGGAAAATCTTGGTTTAAGATGATCTGCATGAACTAGTAGCCTAGATTATTAAGAGTCTTATTTTCTTCAGAACTCTGATAGGCACAATTACTAGATTTAAGTTAAAGGGCTGTAAAACAGCCTCAGTACTTTTTCATGAAGTAGACAAGTTTCACGGTGCTTTGGAAATGACTTCTAAGTGACTCCCAGCCCGCTCATTGAGAACTCACGATTCCCTTTGGATGAGTGGAAATGTTGTTGGTTCTGCATTTATGTCATCAGTGCTTAGGAAACACACACACAAGCAACGTGTGCTGGCCCATGCAGTTTTTCCGTATTTACAAAGCTCATGTGAGAATTGTGGCTCTGCTCGTTCATGCATCTGCATGACATATGTTGATGAATATAAGTTCGGGGCCATGGGGGGAGGGCACATGTGCTGTGGTACAGTGCTGGGCACTGTCTGCTTCGGTTCAGTGCTGGGCACTGCGTGCTGCGGTTCAGTGCTGGGCACCACGTGTTGCTGTTCAGTGCTGGGTACTCTGTGCTGTGGTTCATTGCTGGGCACTGTGCTGTGGTTCAGTGCTGGGTACTCTGCTGTGGTTCAGTGCTGGGCACCACATGTTGAGATTCAATGCTGGGTACTCTGTGCTATGGTTCAGTGCTGGGCAGTGTGCTGTGGTTCAGTGCTGGGTACTCTGCTGTGGTTCAGTGCTGGGCACTCTGTGCTGTGGTTCAGTGCTGGGCACTGTGCTGTGGTTCAGTGATGGGTACTCTGCTTCGGTTCAGTGCTGGGCGCTGCTTGCTGCCGTTCAGCGCTGGGCGCTGTGTGCTGCGGTTCAGTGCTGGGCGCTCTGTGCTGCGGTTCTGCGCTGGGCGCTCTGCTGGGCACTGCATGCTGCGGTTCAGCGCTGGGCGCTCTGTGCTGCGGTTCAGTGCTGGGTGCTCTGTGCTGCGGTTCTGGGCTGGGCGCTGTGTGCTGCGGTTCAGTGCTGGGCGCTCTGTGCTGCGGTTCTGGGCTGGGCGCTGTGTGCTGCGGTTCTGGGCTGGGCGCTCTGTGCTGCGGTTCTGGGCTGGGCGCTGTGTGCTGCGGTTCAGTGCTGGGCGCTGTGTGCTGCGGTTCTGGGCTGGGCGCTGTGTGCTGCGGTTCTGGGCTGGGCGCTCTGTGCTGCGGTTCAGTGCTGGGCGCTGTGTGCTGCGGTTCTGGGCTGGGCGCTCTGTGCTGCGGTTCTGGGCTGGGCGCTGTGTGCTGCGGTTCTGGGCTGGGCGCTGTGTGCTGCGGTTCTGGGCTGGGCGCTGTGTGCTGCGGTTCTGGGCTGGGCGCTGTGTGCTGCGGTTCTGGGCTGGGCGCTGTGTGCTGCGGTTCAGGGCTGGGCGCTGTGTGCTGCGGTTCTGGGCTGGGCGCTGTGTGCTGCGGTTCAGTGCTGGGCGCTCTGTGCTGCGGTTCTGGGCTGGGCGCTGTGTGCTGCGGTTCAGTGCTGGGCGCTGTGTGCTGCGGTTCTGGGCTGGGCGCTGTGTGCTGCGGTTCAGTGCTGGGCGCTCTGTGCTGCGGTTCAGTGCTGGGCGCTGTGTGCTGCGGTTCTGGGCTGGGCGCTGTGTGCTGCGGTTCTGGGCTGGGCGCTGTGTGCTGCGGTTCTGGGCTGGGCGCTGTGTGCTGCGGTTCTGGGCTGGGCGCTGTGTGCTGCGGTTCAGTGCTGGGCGCTCTGTGCTGCGGTTCTGGGCTGGGCGCTGTGTGCTGCGGTTCTGGGCTGGGCGCTGTGTGCTGCGGTTCAGTGCTGGGCGCTGTGTGCTGCGGTTCTGGGCTGGGCGCTGTGTGCTGCGGTTCTGGGCTGGGCGCTGTGTGCTGCGGTTCTGGGCTGGGCGCTGTGTGCTGCGGTTCTGGGCTGGGCGCTCTGTGCTACGGTTCTGGGCTGGGCGCTGTGTGCTGCGGTTCTGGGCTGGGCGCTGTGTGCGGCGGTTCTGGGCTGGGCGCTCTGTGCGGCGGTTCAGTGCTGGGCGCTCTGTGCTGCGGTTCTGGGCTGGGCGCTCTGTGCTGCGGTTCTGGGCTGGGCGCTGTGTGCTGTGGTTCAGTGCTGGGTACTCTCTGCTGTGGTTCAGTGCTGGGTGCTCTGTGCTGCCGTTCTGGGCTGGGCGCTCTGTGCTGCGGTTTAGTGCTGGGCGCTGTGTGCTGCGGTTCAATGCTGGGCGCTGTGTGCTGCGGTTCTGGGCTGGGCGCTCTGTGCTGCGGTTCTGGGCTGGCTCTGTGCTGCGGTTCTGGGCTGGGCGCTGTGTGCTGCGGTTCTGGGCTGGGCGCTCTGTGCTGTGGTTCAGTGCTGGGTACTCTCTGCTGTGGTTCAGTGCTGGGTACTCTCTGCTGTGGTTCAGTGCTGGGTACTCTCTGCTGTGGTTCAGTGCTGGGCGCTCTGTGCTGCCGTTCTGGGCTGGGCGCTGTGTGCTGCGGTTTAGTGCTGGGCGCTGTGTGCTGCGGTTCAATGCTGGGCGCTGTGTGCTGCGGTTCTGGGCTGGGCGCTCTGTGCTGCGGTTTTGGGCTGGCTCTGTGCTGCGGTTCTGGGCTGGGCGCTGTGTGCTGCGGTTCTGGGCTGGGCGCTCTGTGCTGTGGTTCAGTGCTGGGTACTCTCTGCTGTGGTTCAGTGCTGGGCGCTGTGCTGATTGCTTCTGCAACCCCAGACAGATACTTAAGGCTCAGCCCAGGTTCATCATTAACATGAATCACCAATTCAGACCCGGTGCTGTGGCTCACGCCTGTGATCCCAGCACTTTGGGAGGCTGAAGCAGGAGCATCACTTGAGCCCAGGATTTCGAGGCCAGCCTGGGAAACATAGGAAGACCCCCATCTCTACAAAAAGTATGAAAAAAAGTTTAGCCAGGTGTGGTGGTATGCACCTGTGTTCCAACTACTGGGGAGGCTGAGATGGGAGGATCGCTTTAGCCTAGGAGTTCAAGACCAGCCAGGGCAACAGGATGAAACCTCATGTCTCCAAAAAAAAAAAAAAAAAAAAAAAAAAAAGCATGGTGCTGCATGTCTGTAGTCCCAGCTACTCGGGAGGCTGAGGTGGGAGGATCACTTGAGCCCAGGAGGTCGAGGCTGCAGTGAGCCAAGATTGCACCACTGTACTCCAGCCTGGGCAACAGAGTGAGACCCTGTCTCAAAAAATCCACAAGGATTTTCAAAGCTAGTTACTACCTGAGACCATCTTCCCCTCTTGCATGGATGAAGAAAATTGGGAGGCAAAATTATTTGGCTCCTTCTTTTTTTTTTATTTTATTTTTTTATTTTTATTGATTTTTTTTTAAAGACAGCCTGCTCTGTCGCCCAGGCTGGAGTGCAGTGGTGCGATCTTGGCTCACTCTAACCTTAGCTTCCTGGATTCAAGTGATTCTCCTACCTCAGCCTCCTGAGTGGCTGGGAGTAGAAGTACATGCCACCGTACCCGGCTAATTTTTGTATTTTTGGTGGAGACCGGGTTTCACCATGTTAGGCTGGTCTCTCACTCCTGACCTTGTGATCTGCCCGCCTTGGCCTCTGAAAGTGCTGGGATTACAGGCGTGAACCACCGTGCCCAGCTGCATTTGGCTCCTTCCTAACTAAACAGAGATTAAACTGTTTATTCTTACCTGGGCTTTAATTTTTTCATTGCAGTCACTTTGTTTTCATCTTTTTATCCTTAGCTTCCCCTCAAATATTTGTCAAGTGTCTACCAAAGCTGGGAATGATAGTAAAAGGAATTTAAAAAAGAAAAAATAAAAGCTCTAAAAATGGTACTAGACTCTTCCATTCAGGACTTTGTTCAAAGCCTCACTTACAATGCTTTTGTGGTTTATCCTTATTCCCATAAACTCAGATGATACAAATTCATAGAAGTTTACATTAATAAATATTTCTTGCATGCTTGTCTCATGAGCCATACCCAGCCAGCACAGCCTCATCTCGCAAAGAATTGACAGTCACGTGCGGGAGTGGGGAGCCAGTCGACGTGAGGCTGGGAAGTGGATTGTTGGTCTGGGGAAAGATATATTTTCTGGGGGCAAAAGAGGCGGAGTGGAGAGTCCGTCTGCCTGCCTGGAGTGCTGATGTGGCCTCAGAGCTAGGTCCTGAAACATTGCTGGGATTTAGATGCAGGCTCTCCATCTACAGACATTATTTAAATGTATAATGGTTGAGAAGTGACACTCTCTTGCTATGTTTCTGTTAAAATAGATCAGCCTTCTCTGTTGGGATTTATGAAGCTCCAAAGGTAAAACTGATATACATTAATGTGGCTCGTGGTTAAAGGAAGTATGTTTGTTACTATTAAACCAAGGTTTCTCTGTTAACTAGATTTTAAATGATCTGATTCCATAGGTTTATAACAGAGAAGTCCAGATCTCCAAAATGTGTTTTATTATTTGGGAACCCTTTTTTTTTATTTCCTTTGCTGCATTTGGTAAATAGCCTGGACGAAAATGGCTCTGTCCTGTCATAGAATTTTATTATTTACTTCATAAATCCCAGTGTTTTAGAATTTTTTTTTTTTTTTTTTTTTTTAGATGGAGTCTCACTCTGTCGCTCAGACTGGAGTGCAGTGGTGCAATCTCGACCCAGTGCAACCTCCGCCTCCTGGGTTCAAGCGATTCTCCTGCCTCAGCTTCCCGAGTAGCTGGGATTACAGGCGCACGCCACCACGCCCAGCTAATTTTTATATTTTTAGTAGAGATGGGGTTTCACCATGTTGGCCAGACTGGTGTCGAACTCCTGATCTCAGGTGATCTGTCCACCTAGGCCTCCCAAAGTGCTGGGATTACAGGCATGAGCCACCGTGCCTGGCCTAGAATTTTAAAAAGATTCTTTGTAGTTTAGATGGTTCTAGTTAAGCTATTTCATTTTTTTAAAAAGGAAGAAACTAGCATTCAGTGTCTACCTAGAAAACAAAAATTAAAAAACAACAAAAAAGGAAGAAACTGAGGTCCGTGGCACTTAAGTGCCCTGCTCAAGGTTACAGAGTTCTTAGTGATGTTATTTTTTAATGTACTTTTCTTCTCCTTCTCTCTCTTCTTTTTTTTAAATTTTGGCAGACGATTTTACCAAAGCTTAACTGTACTTTTCTTAATGAACTTTGGAATGAATTCTGAATGTACTCATTCCTACAACGCACAGCAAATTCTAGGCAAAGAAAAAAAGACTTCACATTATTATTTATTATTATTATTGTTTTTGAGATGTAGTCTTGCTCTGTTGCCCAGGCTGGAGTGCAGTGGCGCAATCTCGGCTCACTGCAACCTCTGCCTCCCAGATTCAAGTGATTCTCCTGCCTCAGCCTCCCAAGCAGCTGAGATTACAGGTATGCGCCACCACGCCCGGCTAATTTTTGTATTTTTAGTAGAGACAGGGTTTCACCATGTTGGCCAAGCTGGTCTCAAACTCCTGACCTCAAGTGATCCTCCTGCTTCGGCCTCCCAAAGTGCCGGGATTACAGGCAGGAGTCACCGGACCCAGCCAGACTCCATGTTATGAGAAAACGAGGGAACTGCTTCTGATTTTGTTCCAGTGGTGTATTCCTCTGTCTTATTATAATGCTTTATGTTTACATGTAACACATTATATGATTTTGAAAGCAACCCCACAGGGAAGAGTTTTAATATTTTTAGTCCTGTTTTACAAAGGGGAGAAACGAGGCATAGAGAAGTTTAGGAACTTGCCAAAATCGGACAGTTGATAAGTTAGCAGACCACAGCCGGAATCGTCCAAGTGGAGTGGCACCCAGAAAGCCTTGAAAAAGCATGTATTTTATAGGTAAAGTCACATCCTACAATGTAAATAAAAACCTCTTGGAACACAGAGTTCGCCAGGTGGCTGTTGGATTTTCATCTCAGCGCTGGTCTAGCTCCGTTTTCCAGGATTTTTTGTTGTTGTTATCACTGTATACACTAAAAATAACTATATGTTCATTTCCACTCTTTCCGATAATTAATATTTATGAATCCTAGTCACTAGGAAATACAGTTCAACCAACAATTGAATTGAATGCAGGTCCTCTGGGAACTTACTAAAATTAAATCCTATTTTACCAGAATTAGCCAGATTAAGGTCATGGTGTAAAAATTGATTTTTCAGAAGGAAATAAAAATGCAAAATATCCTAAGAATTCGTTTTGTAAATAATTTAATCAAATAACAGTGGGGCGGGGAAGGAGTCATATATTTTTCCTCTCTTTTTAGAAATGAAGTCAAGGCCAGGCATGGTGGTTCACACCTGTAATCCCGGCACTTTGGGAGGCCAAGCAGGAGAATTGCTTAAGCCCAAGAGTTTGAGACCAGCCTGGGCAACCTAGGGAAACCCTGTCTCTACAAAAAATTAAAAAACTTAGCCAGGTCAGCCAGGCACCATGGCTCACGCCTGTAATCCAAGCACTTTGGGATGCCAAGGTGGATGGATCACAAGGTCAGGAGTTTGAGACCAGGCTGGCCAGCATGGAGAAACCCTGTCTCTACTAAAAATACAAAAATCAGCTGGGCGTGGTGGTGGGCACCTGTAGTCCCAGCTACTCAGGAGGCTGAGGCAGGAGAATTGTTTGAAACCAGGAGGCGGAGGTTGCAGCGACTCGAGATCATGCCACTATACTTCAGCCTGGGCGACAGAGCAAGACTCCATTTCAAAAAAAAAAAAAAAACTTACCTGGGCACAGTGACACATCCCTGAGGTCCCAGCTACTTGGCAGGCCGAGGCGGGAAGATGGCTTGGGCCCAGGTGATGTAGGCTGCAGTGAGCTATGATTATGCCACGGTACTCCAGCATGTGCAACACAGTGAAACCTTGTCTCAAAAAAAAAAAAAAAGATAAATAAAAACAAAAAATTGTTTAAACTCGTGAATCATCAACTTTTTCTTTGCCTGTTTTCTTTTTTTAGTATTAGTGTAGCCTTAAAGTAGTAGTATATAAAGATGGAATTTGTTAGTACTTTATTTGTAATTCCAGAGTTCTATGCTACTGCAATCAAGTCTTCCTTGAATTCAGCAGTAGATTTAAAAGTTTAGAAAAAGCCTAGCTTTTGTTTTTTTGGTTTTAAGACTGGGCCTTGCTCTGTCAGCCTTGCTCGATCGCCCAGTGATCTCGGCTCACTGAACCTCTGCCTCCTCGGTTCAGGTGGTCCTCCTGCCTCAGCCTCCCAAGTAGCTGGGATGACAGGCTTGAGCCGCTATGCCCAGCTACATTTTGTATTTTTAGTAGAGATGGGGGTTTCACCATGTTGGCCAGGCTGGTCTCAAACTCCTGACCTCAGGTGATCCACCCGCCTTGGCCTCCCATAGTGTTGGGATTACAGGTGTGAGCCACCACGCCCGGCCCAAGTCTAGCTCCTTAGAAGGAAAAAACGAGACTAGAAATTCAGAGAAGGATGAGTGTGGGGTGGCTTCCTTGCTCTATTTCTAGAACATGCCATTTCTTGGGAAGTCTTATGACCCTGTTGGTCCTTAATGGCCCCTATATGATTTTCCTCCCTGAGCTTTGATTCTCTGCCTTATTTCTTGTAGTCTTTTCCATCCTGAAATTTTGAAGGGATATTTACCTTCAACTTAAAACTGACCGGCCGGGCGCGGTGGCTCAAGCCTGTAATCCCAGCACTTTGGGAGGCCGAGACGGGCGGATCAGGAGGTCAGGAGATCGAGACCATCCTGGCTAACACGGTGAAACCCCATCTCTACTAAAAAATACAAAAAACTAGCCGGGCGAGGTGGCGGGCGCCTGTAGTCCCAGCTACTCGGGAGGCTGAGGCAGGAGAATGGCGGGAACCCGGGAGGCGGAGCTTGCAGTGAGCTGAGATCCGGCCACAGCACTCCAGCCTGGGCGACAGAGCGAGACTCCGTCTCAAAAAAAAAAAAAAAAAAAACCTGACCACTACAGCTAAGTAGTGTCCCTGCTGTTTCCACCCTCCCATGTCTACTGGAAGCAGAATTGTCACTGTGTCGTTGGAAAATCTAATGAGGTAACAGAAATGAAAAGTACTACACAAGTGTGATTATTAAAGACAGTTCAATCAACAGGTGAAAAGACTCATATAGATACTTTATTTAACCTGGAATCAATATTGTATACTCAGTAGACCCTCCTTAGATGTGAGTTTAAAAAGATGTCATTGGGCCAGGCACCATGGCTCACTCCTGTAATCCCAGCACTTTGGGAGTCCAAGGTGGACGCATCACCTGAGGTGAGGAGTTCGAGACCAACCTGGCCAACATGGCGAAACCTCATCTCTACTAAAAATACAAAAATTAACTAGGTGTGGTGGTGGCTGCCTGTATTCCCAGCTTCTTGGGAGGCCGAAGTAGGAGGATTGCATAAACCCAGGCGGCGGAGATTGCGGCGAGCCGAGATGGCGTCACTGCAGTCTAGCTTGGGCGACAGAGCAAGACTCTATCTCAAAAAAAAAATAAATAAAATAAGAAGATGTCATTTTAATGAGCAGTTCTTTGTTAAGTAAAGAAGGAGAAGAAACGAGGAAATATGATAGTGCTTGGCCACCTCACCAAGTGTCTTAAAAGAAGCTTTTTTGATTAAGTACAAATTTAAAAGGAAAGAAAGAAAGCCCAATCTCACCACAGCAAAGCACCCTCGTCTGAGGTAATTGTGTAGTGTAATGTGCCTACACCTGGACTTTTCATGCACTTGCAGATTTAGGGGCTCTGTCTATCTTGGAGCATAAATGTCCACTGAATTATTAACAAAATGATTTGTTCACAGAAACCAAAATTTTAGCCTAGATGAAAGCCATCATTGGAGTTATTTATATGAAAAGGCATGTTAAGCTCAATGGTTTTCTTTTCTTTTTGCTTTTCTTTTAAATTTGCGACAGGGTTTTGCTCTGCCACCCAGCCTGGAGTGCAGTGGCACAATCATGGGTCACTGCAGCCCCCACCTCCTGGGCTCAGATGATCCTCCCACTTCAGCCTCCCGAGTAGCTGGGACTACAGGAGTGCACCACCATGCCCAGCTAATTTTTGCATTTTTTGTAGAGATGGGGTCTCACTATGTTACCCCAGGCTGGTCTTGAACTCCTGGGCTTAAGCGATCCACCTGCCTCAACCTCCCAGAGTGCTGGGATTACAGGCCTGAGTTCCTGCACCTGACCTCAGTTGTTCCTTTCAGTTAAAGTAAAATTTTAATTTTCAAGGGTGCAAGCCTGCCTTTTTTTTTTTTTTTTTTTTTTTGAGACAGAGTTTCGCTCTTGTTGCCCAGGCCGGAATGAAATGGTGCAATCTCAGCTCACTGCAACTTCTGCCTCCCAGGTTCAAGTGATTCTCCTGTCTCAGCCTCCCGAGTAGTTGAGATTACAGGTGCATGCCACCATGCCCGGCTAATTTTTGTATTTTTAGTAGAGATGGGGTTTCATCTTATTGGTCAGGCTGACCTTGAACTCCTGACCTCAGGTCATCTGCTCGCCTCAGCCTCCCAAAGTGCTGGGATTACAGACATGAGCCACTGTACCCGGCCTGCAATCCTGCATTTAAAGCATTTTTAAAGTGTCATCGGAACACTTAAAAAGACAAGAATTCAAACAGTAGCAGAACACGTAAAAAGGCAAAGAAACAGCACGAGGGCGTGTAATGCGGAGAGGGGTAGGTGTTTGAGAAACAGCACCGGAAGTACATGGGGAAGCGGCAAAGACGGAGGACATGGGAGATGGGGGTGGAAAGGGGCTTGGGGCCTGGTAGTGAAAGACTTTGCGTGCCACATCGGAGTCTCTGCTCTGTTCTGTTAGCAGGAGTTTGTAATGCGTGTAAGGTGCTTAGAACAGTGTTTGACACACAATCCGTGTTCTCTAAATCTTAGTTGTAGGAGATATTGTTGCTATTATTTTTATAATAGGGCAAGTATTACGAGTTGCAGGGCAAGACTTATGGGGTGATAATATAATAGAGGATGAATTGGAAGAGGAGAAACTGGAAGCCTGGAGAATGGTTTGGAAGCTCTTTCCAGGGCTCAGGAGACATTAAGGGTTCAGGCAGTGGGAGTGGAGAGAAGGTGGTGGATTCCACAGGGAGACTTGGCAGGGCTTGATGGTGAGGGAGAGCAAGGAGAAGAAAGTGACCTGGAGGCTTCTGGTGTGGATGGCTGGGGAGTGATGAGCCCGAGAGAAGAGAGGAGAGAAACAAGGTCGTGAGGATGAGACCCAACTCTTCTGTCCCTCTTTGCTCAGCTGAAGCCATGCTGACTGCAAAGACTGTACAGTGACACGGTGTCTCAGTCGGTTTTGCTGCTGCAACAAAATACCTGCAACTGGGTGATTTCCAAACAATAGAAATTTATTTCTTAAAGTTCTAGAGGCAGTTCTGGAGGCTGAGAAGTCCAGGATCAAGGCCGTGGCATTGGGTGTCTGGTGCCATGTCCTCACATTGTCATGTGCAAAGGCTACAGACTCATTCCCTCAGGCCTTTCATGAGGTTGCTCACCCCTAAGGCCTGTCGTATTAGGGCCTGCATCCCATTTGAAAAGGTGGAGTACTGCTGGGCACGGTGGCTCAAGCCTGTAATCCCAGCACTTTGGGAAGCCGAGGCGGGCGGATCACGAGGTCAGGAGATCGAGACCATCCTGGCTAACACGGTGAAACCCTGTCTCTACTAAAAATACAGAAAAATTAGCCGGGCGTGGTGGTGCGCGCCTGTAGTCCCAGCTACTCAGGAGGCTGAGGCGGGAGAATGGCGTGAACCCAGGAGGAAGAGCTTGCAGTGAGCCGAGATCGCGCCACTGCACTCCAGCCTGGGCAACACAGCGAGACTCCATCTCAAAACAAACAAACAAAAAAAAGAAAAGGTGGAGTACTCATGACTTCATCACCTCTTGAAGACCCCGCTGCCTTTTTTTTTTTTTTTCTTTTTTGAGCCAGAATCTTACCCTGTCGCCCACGCTGGAGTGCAGGGGTGCAATCACGGCTCACTGCAGCCTGAACCTGCTGGGCTCAAGCAATCCTCCCACCTCAGCTCCTGTGTAGCTGAGACCACAAGTGTGTGCCACCACGTCTGGCTAATTAAAAACAATTTTTTTTTTTTGTAGAGGTGGGGTCTTCGCTGTGTTGCCTAGGCTGGTCTTGGACTCCTAGACTCAAGTGATTCTTCCACCTCAGCCTCCCAAAGTGTTGGGATTACAGGTGTGAGCCACTGTGCCGTAAGACCCCACTTAATACTATCCCTTAGTGATGAAGTTTAAACACGTCAATTTTGGGGGACATTTAGACCATAGCACATAGGTTTCAAAAATGAGTAAAAGCCTTAAATGGATTGTCTCTTTTCTAGTACCAGCTGATCGGCCTCACATCTGTTCCACTGCCTTCTGATGCTCCTCCTTAATCCTGTGTAGTACTCTGTGGTACAGGTCTCTGGTCAAAGACAGTTGTAAACGTGGCACAGTCAGTCAAAAGCATTACCATAAAAAATGCTCCACATCACTCATCACAGAGAAATGCAAATCAAAACCAGAATGAGATACCACCTTACGCCAGTCAGAGTGGCTATTAGAATTATATTAGAATAATATTAAGAAGTGGGGCCTTACTGGGCACAATAGCTACTATTAATCCTACTACTAGATATCTTCCCATTGGAACAGAAATCGATCTATCAAAGGGATGCCTGCACTCGTGTGTTCATCATAGCACTGGTCACAATAGCAAAGACATGGAGTCATCGCATCCATCATCAAATGGATGGGTAAAGAAAATGTGGTATATGTATATGCAGCGGAATACTGTCCAGCCATCAGGGAGAACAAAACCCTGTTATTTATAATAACGTGGATGGAACGGAAGGTCATTATTATTACGGTTATTTTTATTATTTTTATTTTTTGGAGACAGATTCTTGCTCTGTTGCCCAGGTTAGAGTGCAGTGGCATAATCACAGCTCAGTGCGCCTTGACCTCCTGGGCTCAAGTGATCCTCCCACCTCAGCTACCCGAGTAGTTGGAACCACAGGCATCTGCCACCACACCTGTCTAATTTTGTTTATTTTTTGTAGAGATGGGGTCTCACTATGTTGCCCAGGCTGGTCTTGAACTCCTGGGGCTCAAGCAGTCCTCCCACTTTGGCCTCCTGAAGTTCTGGAGTTACAGGCATGAACCACCATGCCCAGCTTGAAAGTCGTTAGCTGAGAGAAGCCAGACACAAAAGACAAATATTGCATGTTTTTATATGTGGAAGCTAAAAGGTTTGATCACATGGAGGTAGAGTGGAAAGATGGATAACAGAGGCTGGGAAGGGTGAGTGGCGGGGAGGGGAAGGGTCAAGAGAAGTCGGTTAAAGGGTACAAGCATGCAGTAAGGTAGAAAGAATAAGTTCAAGACTTGAGAGCAGAGTAATATTATTCTAATAATTCTAATATATATATATATTCTAACCTAACAAAAAATGTATTGCGGCCAGGCGCGGTGGCTCACGCCTGTAATCCCAACACTTTGGGAGGCCGAGGTGGGCGGATCACTTGAGGTCAGGAATTCAAGACCAGCCTGGCCAACATGGCGAAACCCTGTCTCTACTAAAAATACAAAAATTAGGTGGGTGGTGGGTGCCTGTAATCCCAGCTACTCTGGAGGCTGAGGCAGGAGAATTGCTTGAACCTGGGAGGCGGAGGTTGCAGTGCACCAAGATTACACCACTGCACTCCATCCTGGGTGACAGAGCGAGATTGTCTAAAAAAAAAAAAAAAAGACCAAAACCAAAATGTATTGTATTTGAGTGATGGACACCCTGAATGCCCTGACTTCATCACTATGCATTATATATGTGCCATAAAATTTCTCATCTACCCTCCAAGTTTGTATCAATGAAAAGGGGGCATTGAATAAAGACTTTCAAAGAAAAAGCATTCTGCTCAAAACTCAGAACGGGGTGTGGTATGTATGTGAGTTCTAAAAGAAGTTTGAAGGACCAGGGTTGACCACATGATCGTGGGAAACAGCAGCTCCTGGGTTGTTTCGAGATGCTGTGGCTGTTGTTGGATGAGATCAGCCTACTAGGAGATATGAAGATGCAAGGAGCTTCTCCATTGTGCTGGGAGATCACAGCTCTGACATCATGGGTTCTAAGGAGCTGACTTGTCTTTGGTGAAGACAGTGGGGCTGGGGCCCCTTGGAATCTTTTTTCTTTTTTTTTTTTTGTGAGACAGAATTTTACTCATTTGCCCAGGCTGGAGTGCAATGGCACGATTTCGGCTCACCGCAACCTCCGCCTCTCATGTTCAAGCGATTCTCCACCCTCAGCCTCCCAAGTAGCTGGGATTACAGGCATGCGCCACCACGCCTGGCTAATTTTGTATTTTTAGTAGAGATGGGGTTTTTCCATGTTGATCAGGCTGGTCTCAAAACTCCCGACCTCAGGTAATCAGCCTGCCTCAGCCTCCCAAAGTGCTGGGATTACAGGCGTGAGCCACCACGCCTGGCCCCCTTGGAATCTGTAAGGCCAAGGCCTGGGAGGCTGGAGGTTGAGCATGAAACGAAGTGAAATTTCCCTGAGAAGGAAGAAAGAAGTGAGGATTCCCTGAAACCAAGAAGCAGCTCTGTGTTCCCGTCTTTCCTCATGTGTGTCATTGGCTTCCCATGCATATAGGCTTTGCGAGGCAATCTGAGCATGTGTGCACTTGCGTTTTGTGTTTTTGTGTATAATTGAGTATGGTTGACTTTTGAGTGGGCACCCATAATCACTCAGTATGTCAATTACGCTTATATTAACTTTAATCCATTTCAGAGTAATGACTCATATAATATTTGTTACCCACATATCACTGCGTATTATATATTAAGTCATTATTAAGTTATAATAGCTATCTTGTGGTTCTTTCTGCAGTTCTGGAATGCATAATTAAATATACGTCTACTTAGCAACTAGCAGAATTCTGACACTGGTTCCCTGGAGTAAGGACTGTTATGGTAGCAAAGGCCAAGTAGAAGCTACCAGAACTGCCTCTATCTACCAAATTAGTCAACCCAAAGCAATGATCACATGCCTGGAAGGATGGCAGAGATGAGTGCCACCATCAGGGACTTGAAAGTTGCAAGGGTGGTGATCCTGTCACATCTCCGTTTAACCCATGTTTGGCTCGTCTAGAAGACAGATGGATCTTAGAGAATGACAGCGGGTTGTCATAAACTTAACTGGGCGGTGACTCCAGTCACAGCTGCTGTGCCAGATGCGTTTCTGTTGCTGGAACAAATTAACGTGTTTCCTGGCACCTGGTATGCGGCGAATGTCTTCTCCTTCTCTACCTGGTGGTAAATATGACCAGAGGGTCTTGCTTCCAGCCGGCAGGGTCCACAGCCTGCCTTCATAGTTACACTTCAGCGGTCTGTCAGCTCCCAGCCTTATGTCATCACTTCAGTCTCCTCCTTCATTCCACAGGGTGCCAACGGGTAACCACTCAGATAGAATGTAAAAGGACTTTGGGCCAGGTGCGGCGGCTCACACCTGTAATCCCAGTGCTTTGGGAGGCTGAAGTCGGCGGATCACTTGAGGTCAGGAGTTTGAGACCAGCCTGGTCAACATGGTAAAACCCCATCTCTACTAAAAATACAAAAATTAACTGGGTGTGGTGGCAGGTGCCTATAATCCCAGCTACTTGGGAGGCTGAGGCAGGAGAAACTTTTGAACCTGGGAGGCGGAGGTTGCAGTGAGCCGAAATCGTACCATTGCACTCCAGCCTGAGTGACAGAATGAGACCTTGTCTCAAGAAAAGGACTTTGGCTCCTCTTCTAGGGAGAGGGTTAGCGTGGCTTTGGTTGTAAGAGGATTTAGTAGCATTAAACGACATGGAAGCCTAGTTGCTGTTTACTTGATTTGGAAGCTAAGTGCGGTGAAAAGAGGAGTAGATATGGACACCAAGTTGACAAAGGGCAAGTGTAGTGAATTCCTATTGCATCACCTTGGCTAAGTTGGAGCTCTGTATGTAACTTGAGCCACAAGAGACCATTTGTATAAGACTGAGAAGGCAGAGGTGACACAGCAGCCACATGCACTGTGGCTCATGCCCGTGGTCTCTGATTTGCAGGCTCACCTTGTTGGCACGTGGCAGCTGTCAGGCCTGTACCTCTTCTGAAACCCACCAAATCTTTGGTGGTTCCCCTCATCTGCATATGTGGCAGACGGCTTTTCTGTGTCTTCAGGCAATTGTTAAGCAAATAATAATACAATTTTTAATCAGGCCAGCGTCGGTGCTAATATGTGCCAGGCACAGATCTGAGCCGTTTAGAGTATTTACTCATTTAATCCTCAACAACGCTGTGAAGTCGCTGATGTTGCCGGAATCTGTCAGACTCAGAAACTGAGGCACAAAGAGGTTAAGTAATTGAGCACAGGTAGAGGAATTGGGATCTGAAACCAGGCATTTTGGCGTGGAGTCCACAAGCTGAAAAAGAACATAGATACTGTTGTCAGCTTGTCAAGGCTGTAATCCCAGCACTTTGGGAGGCCGAGGCAGGCAGATCACAAGGTCAGGAGATCAAGAGCAGCCTCGTCCTGGCCACTACAGTGAAACCCTATCTCTACTAAAATACAAAAAATTAGCCGGGCATTGGGATGTGCGTCTGTAGTCCCAGGAGGCTGAGGCAGGGGAATTGCTTGAACCTGGGAGGTGGAGGTTGCAGTGAGCTGAGATCGTGCCACTGCACTCCAGCCTGGCGACAGAGCAAGACTCTGTCTCAAAAAAAAAAAACGAGACTCCTGAGGGTTCCTCCGTCTCATGTGTGGACAGAATTTGGCCTCCATTTGGAATCTTGCATATTTAGTTCTGCAGTTAAGTGAATCTATGGAAGCAACTCATTTGGAATTAGATTCCAAGCTGTCATACATAATATATTTTTTGTCTCTGGCATTTTTGTAGTAATAGCAAGAGAAAAGAATTTAGGACCAAAACTTATGAGAGTTTTAAATATGTTTTGCTAAGTGCTTATATGTGATTTATGGGAAAATCATAATTTTCACCCTGGAAGACAAACTTACTCATAAAGCATGGCCATCTTGCAACACCTCCAGGACATTAGTCTGAAGTTTAAGTTAGGTGTGTTTGAATAGCAACCAAATGGCGAGAGCATTTAGCAGCTAGGGGACGGTGGCATTGTTGTGATTGGGTTGCCACGTAGTGGGGCGGGTGAGGGACGGCAGCAGACCTTGGCAGAGCGGAGCTGCGTGGCCGACTGCTTCCTCTTTCTTCCTCCAGTGTCCAATCATAACTTGTTGCTCATGCACTGGCATGCAGCTCTACTTGCTCAGTCTGTTTTTCTGTAAAGTCTCTTTTTTAAAAAGCGTATGATACAGGCTGGGCACGGTGGCTCGTGCCTGTAATTCAAGCACTTTGGGAGGCCGAGGCAGGTGGATCACTTGAGGTCAGGAGTTCAAGACCAGCCTGGCCAACATGGTGAAACCTCGACTCTACTAAAAATACAAAAAATAAGCCGGACCTGTTGGTGGGCACCTGTAATCCCAGCTACATGGGAGGCTGAGGCACGAGAATCGGTTGAAGCAGGGAGGCAGAGGTTGCAGTGAGCCAAGACCTCGCCATTGTACTCTGACCTGGGCAACAAGAGCAAAACTCCATCTCAAAAAAAAAAAAAAAAAAAGGCCGGGCGCGGTGGCTCAAGCCTGTAATCCCAGCACTTTGGGAGGCCGAGACGGGCGGATCATGAGTTCAGGAGATTGAGACCATCCTGGCTAACATGGTGAAACCCCGTCTCTACTAAAAATAAAAGAAAATTAGCCAGGCGAGGTGGCGGGCGCCTGTAGTCCCAGCTACTCGGGAGGCTGAGGCAGAAGAATGGCGTGAACCCGGGGGAGCGGAGCTTGCAGTGAGCCGAGATCGCGCCACTGCACTCCAGCCTGGGGCACAGAGCAAGACTCCGTGTCAAAAAAAAAAAAAAAAATTGTACAATATAGATGGAAGACCCCATAAAATAAATGTATAATCTTTTTATTATAAGGTGACCACCTTTGCATAGCTATCAGGCAGGTTGCAGGAGAACACAGCCAGCTACCCAGCAGCCGTCCTGCCCTCCACCTGCCGCAGAGGGCCAGGTCTTGCCATTCCTGGTGGTCCCGTCTCTGCTGTTCTTGGTTTTCTTTCTTTCTTTTTCTTTCTTTTCTTTTCTTTTCTTTTCTTTCTTTCTTTTTTTTAGACAGAGTCTTGCTCTGCTGCCCAGGCTGGAGTGCAGTGGCACCATCTCTGCTCACTATAACCTCCACCTCCTGAGTTCAAGCAATTCTATTGCCTCAGCCTCCCGAGTAGCTGGAACTACAGGCGTGGGCCACCACACCCAGCTAATTTTTGTATTTTTAGTAGAGATGGGGTTTCACCATGTTGGCCAGGCTGGTCTTGAACTCCTGACCCTGTGATCCGCCCAGCTCGGCCTCCCAAAATGCTGGGATTACAGGTGTGAGCCACTGTGCTTGGACTTCTTCTTGGTTTTCTTATCCAACTGTGATTCCTTCAACACTTGGCGTGGGGTGTTTGGCTTGCCTGTTTTTTGGCTTGCTTTTGCGTTTTTCTCCGACTTTTTATTTTATTTTAATTAATTAATTTTATTTATTTATTGAGACAGAGTCTCACTGTGTCACCCAGGCTGCAGTGCATTGGCACGATAATGCCTGATGCCTCGACCTCCCAGGCTCAGGTGATCCTCCCACCTCTGCCTCCTGAGGATCTGGAACTGCAGGTGTGCACCACCATACCTGGTTAATTTTTGTTTTATCCAGTGGTTTCGCCACATTACCCAGGCTGGTCTCAAACTCCTGGGCTCAAACAATTCACCCGCCTCGGCCTCCCCAAGTGCTGAGATTCCAGATATGAGCCACTGTTCCTGGCCTTCCCAACTTTTAATTTTGATAAATTTCAAACTTACAGAAAAGTTGAAATAATAGTATAATGAACACTAATATCCCACTTCACCTGATTGACCCGTGGTTAACATTTTGCCAAATTTCTTTGGCTCTCTTGGTGCATGTATGTATATAATTATACAGACATTTGTGCAAGAACTCTGAACGGGATATAATACAGTACACACATATGTATGTGCATATGTGCATGTGTGTGTATCTGTCTATATTTGTCCTCTTTTTTCTTTGCTGAGCCATTGAACCGTTACTGACTAAATTGCAGGCATTGTGGCCCTGCACCCTTAAATTCTTCAGCATGTATCTCCTAAGAACAAGGACATTCTCCTGTACAGACAAAACAAAATATCCTACTCAAGAAGTTTAACATTGACAAAATCCTCTTATATATAGTTCATGTTCAAATTTCCCCAGCGTCTAACCGTATCCTTTAGAGCTTTTATGATGTTCATCCAGGGTCCAGTCAGGGATGATCTTTTCCTCGAAAGAGGACACTGAAGATCTAGATCTAGAACGGTTCCCCACATTTTTTTTCTTTACTGCTGCTGGCATTTTTGAAGAGTTTTTTTTTTTTTTTTTTTTTTTTTTGAGACGGAGTCTCGCTCTGTCACCCAGGCTGGAGTGCAGTGGCCGGATCTCAGCTCACTGCAAGCTCCGCCTCCCGGGTTCACGCCATTCTCCTGCCTCAGCCTCCCGAGTAGCTGGGACTATAGGTGCCCGCCACCTCGCCTGGCTAGGTTTTTGTATTTTTTTAGTAGAGACGGGGTTTCACCGTGTTAGCCAGGATGGTCTCGATCAACTGACCTCTTGATCTGCCCGTCTCGGCCTCCCAAAGTGCTGGGATTACAGGCTTGAGCCACTGCGCCCAGCCTTTTGAAGAGTTTTATTTCCTGTTTTTTAAAATAAATTTTGCATTGAAGTGTAATATGCATACATAAAAATGCAGGAGTTATAAGCGTACAGTTTGAAGAATTATCACAAAAGAAACACACCCACTAAACCAGCACCCAGATGACATAGAACATCCCAGAAGCCTTCCTTGTGTCCTCCCAGCGCTACCCACTTCCTCCTCCTAAAGGTAACTCTGTCCTGACTGCCGGCACCATAAATTGCATTTGCCTGTGTTTGAATTTCATACAGTTGGAACCTGCAGTGTGTATTCTGTTTTGTTTTGTTTTGTTTTTTTGGGACAGAGTTTCGCTCTTGTTGCCCAGGCTGGCGTGCGATGCTGACCTCGGCTCACTGCAACTTCCGCCTCCCAGGTTCAAGCGATTCTTCTGCCTCAGCCTCCTGAGGAGCTGGGACTACAGGCACCCACCACCATGTCTGGCTGATTTTTTGTATTTTTAGTAGAGACGGGGTTTCACCATGTTGGCCAGGCTGGTCTCGAACTCGTGATCTCAGGTGATCCGCCCGGCTCAGCCTCCCAAAGTGCTGGGATTACAGACTTGAGCCACCACGCCCGGCCAGTATGTATTCTTTTGTGGCTGCCTCTGTCACTCAGTGTTAAGTTTGTGAGCTTCATTCCTGTTGCCTGTTGCTTATGCTGGGGTTCCTTCATCGTCACTGCTGTTGTGCCTTCTCTGTCACATCACAATGTATCCATCCATCCTCTTGACGGACATGTGGGTGGTTTCCGGCCTTTGGCTTTTACAGTAGTCCCTGTAGATATTTACATGCTGTATCCTGATGCACACTTGCATGCATTTCTTTGGCGGAAATCAATGTCTAGAAGGGGAATTATTGAGCCATACAGTATGAGTGTCTTCACCTTCCATCGGTAATACCAACGTGTTTTACAAATGGCAATGCCAATGTATACGCCCCTCAGCAGGGCATGAGAGTTCCTGTGGCTCTGCATCCTCACCAGTGCTTGCCTGTTGAATTTCAGCCACTCTGGTAGGTGGGGGTGGTTTCTTTTGGTCATTTTCATTTGTAATTCTGTGTTTGATTTGCCTTTCCCTGGCTGAGTGTCTTTTCCTGTGTCTGCTGGCCACCTGGGTTGACTCTTCAGTGAAGTGCCTGTTCAGCTTTCTTTTTTTTTTTTTTGAGATGGAGTCTCACTCTGTCGCCCAGGCTGGAGTGCAGTGGTGCGATCTCGGCTCACCTCAAGCTCTGCCTCCCGGGTTCACGTCGTACTCCTGCCTCAGCCTCTCAAGTAGCTGGGACTACAGGTACCCGCCACCACGGCCGGCTAATTTTTTGTATTTTTAGTAGAGACGGGGTTTCACCGTATTAGCCAGGATGGTCTCGATCTCCTGACCTCATGATCCACCCATCTCGGCCTCCCAAAGTGCTGGGATTACAGGCGTGAGTCACCGCGCCCAGCTGCCTGTTCAGCTTTCTTACACATTTTTCTAAGTGGTCTCGTTTTGTTTTCTTATTGTTGGGTTTTGTTTTTGTTTTTGTTTTTGTTTTTTGAGACAGAGTTTCACTGTCACCCAGGCTGGAGTGCAGTGGTGCGATCTCGGCTCATTGCAACCTCTGCCTCCTGGGTTCAACAGATTCTCTTGCCTCAGTCTCCCAAGTAGCTGGGATTACAGGTGCACGCCACCACGCCTGGCTAATTTTTGTATTTTTACTAGAGACAGGGTTTTACCATGTTGGCCAGGCTGCTCTTGAACTCCCGACCTCAGGTGATCCACCCGCCTTGGCCTCCTAAAGTGCTGGGATTACAGGCGTGAGCCCCCGGGGCCTAGCCTCTTACTGATTTTGAGGAGTTCTTTATATTCAGGCTGCCAGCCCTCTGTCAGTTATATGGGAGGCAAATACCTTCTACCACTCTAGTCTTGCCTTTTTACTATGAAATTGCCATTTTTGAGGGTCAAAATGGTTAAATATTGGCAATTGGCATATAGTTCACCCTACCATAAAATCGATCCACTTTTTCCTTTGTTAGGCGAGGGCTTTTTTTCCGTCCTATTTCTCTACTTCTGAGGTCATGAAGCTATAATATTATTTCCTAGATACTCTATCGTTTTGCTTTTCAGATTTATATCTGTAATCCACGTGAAATGTGAACTGGTATTTTTTGTGTACACTATGAGGTAGGGATCAAGTTTTACTTTAGCTAGGCTGGTTGCGGTGGCTCACGTCTGTAATCCCAGCACTTGGGGAGGCTGAGGCGGTTGGATCATGAGGTGAGGAGTTCGAGACCAGCCTGACTAAGATGGTAAAACCCCGTCTCTACTAAAAATACAAAAATTAGCCATGTGCAGTGGCAGGTGCCTATAATCCCAACTACTCGGGAGGCTGAGGCAGGAGAATTGCTTGAATCTGGGAGGCAGAGGTTGCAGTGAGCTGAGATCACACCACGGCACTCCAGCCTGGGCGACAGAGCAAGACTCTGTCTCAAAGGAAAAAAAAAAAGAAAAAAAGAAAAAAGTAGATAGTGAATTGAGCACTTTTTATTAAAAGCTTTTATTAAAGTATCATTTGCATACTATGAAACTCAGCTCTGAAAAGTATACAATTTTATTTTTAGAAAATTTAGGGTGTCATCTGGTTTTAGAACATTTCCATCATCCCATGAGGTCCGTCATACCTGGTTTCAGGCAGTACCTGCTCCCAGCCCCAAACCACGAATCAACTTTCTGTCTCTATAGATTTGCTTTTTCTAGACATTTCATACAATTGGAATTATGCACCATTGTGGTCTTTTGTAGCTGACTTCTCACTTAGCATATTGTTTTTGAGGTTCTTCTGTATTGTAGCACGGATCAACTATTTAGGTCCTTTTTATTGAGTTAGATTCGGTGGTGTGGATATACCACAGTGTGTCCATCCATTCACCAGCTGCTGGACACGTGGATTATTCCCACATCTTGTCTGTGATAAACAGAGCTGCTCTGAATGTTGCATGCAAGTCTTAGTTGTTTCCATTTCTCGTGAGTAGAGGCTTGGATTGGACTTGCAAGATCGTATGGTAACATATAATTTTATTTTGCTAATTATCATTTGTAAATTGACTTTTTTCTCTTGCTACACGGTTCTAAGGGTCATAACACATGGATAGGTTTTGTAGCCACCAGTACAATCAGGATACAGAACAGTTTCATCACCCCCTGGTGTTGATCTTTTAGTATGGGTTGGCTGTGTCCCCACCCAAATCTCATCTTGAATTGTGACTCCCACAGTTCCCACATGTTGTGAGAAGGACCCAGTGATTGGTAATTGAATCATGGGGGCAGGTCATTCCCATGCTGTTCTCGGGATAGTGAATAAGTCTCTCGAGATCTGATGGTTTTTTTTTTTTTTTTTTGAAACAGAGTTTTGCTCTTGTCACCCAGGCTGGAGTTCAATGGCACAATCTTGGCTCACTGCAACCTCCGCCTCCTGGGTTCAAGCGATTCTCCTGCCTCAGCCTCCCGAGTAGCTGGGATTACAAGCATGGACCACCACACCCAGCTAATTTTTGTATTATTAGTAGAGATGGGGTTTCACCGTGTTGGCCAGGCTGGTCTCGAACTCTTGAGCTCAGGTGATACGCCCACCTCAGCCTCCCACAGTGCTGGGATTACAGGCGTGAGCCACCGGGCCCAGTTGATCTGATGGTTTGTTGTTTTTTTTTTTTTCTTTTTTGAGACGGAGTCTCGCTCTGTCACCCAGGCTGGAGTGCAGTGGCCGGATCTCAGCTCACTGCAAGCTCCGCCTCCCGGGTTCACGCCATTCTCCTGCCTCAGCCTCCCGAGTAGCTGGGACTACAGGCGCCCGCCACCTCGCCCGGCTAGGTTTTTTGTATTTTTTAGTAGAGACGAGGTTTCACCGTGTTAGCCAGGATGGTCTCGATCTCCTGACCTTGTGATCCGCCCGTCTTGGCCTCCCAAAGTGCTGGGATTACAGGCTTGAGCCACCGCGCCCAGCCGATCTGATGGTTTTATAAAAAGGAGTTCCCCTGCACATGCTCTCTCTCTTCCCTGCCGTCATGGAGGGTGTGACTTACTCCTCCTTGCCCTCTGCCATAATTGTGATGCCTCTCTAGCCACGGGGAACTGCGAGTCAGTTAAACCTCTTTCCTTCATAATTACCCAGTCTCGGATAATTATAAAGTCTTTATTGCAGCGTGAAAACAGACTAATACACCCTTTACAGGTGTTACCAGCAGAGGGTCTTGACTACAAGTTGTCTGGGTTCTTGGCCGGGTTCTTGGCATTTTGCACAAAGAATTGGACAAAATGCACAAACAAAGCAATGAGAAAATGAAGCAAGGGAAGCACAGATTTACTGAAATGAAAGTACACTCCACAGAGTGGGAGCGGGCTCGAGCAGGAGCAAGCAGCTGATTAGAGAATTTTCTGGAGCTTAAATACCCTATAGAGGTTTCCCATTTGTTACCTGGTTACACCCTATGTAAGTGAAGGAGTGGCCTGTGGCCAGTCTGATTGGTTGCAGGAGGCGACCAATCAGAGGCTGAAGTGAAGTTGCAAAGTTACATCTGAAGGCCTGGCCTGGGACCAGTCTGGTTTCTTGCAGGAGGGAACCAATCAGAGGTACTTTACATTTTTCATCTGCCACAAGGTGCAAAGGGAGGAGCCTCTGATCCTTTTGTTACCTGGGTGTGGTTTTCGTTTTGATTCAGTTCTAAAAAGTCAGGGTGAATCAGCCTTAGGTTCCCTGCCTCCAGGCCCCTGCCGAGCCAGTGACAACTATCCATTCCCTGTAGTTTTGCTTTTGGGAGCCTGTCATTAAAATGGAACGACACAGCATGTACCCTTTGAAGACTGGTTTCTTCCACTTAGTCTGGAGCTATTGAGATTCGTCCTGGGTGCTGCGTGGGTCTCTAGTTCATTCCTTGTGATGCTGAGTAGCGCCCCGTTGTGGGGAGGGACCACAGTGTGTTTATCCATTCGTCCTGGGAAGGATATTAGATTGGTTTCCAGGTTTTGGCAATTATGAATAGTGCCGCTACAAACATCTGTGTACAGCATTTTTTGTAAACATAAGGTTTGATTTCTCTAGGGTAAATATCCAGGATTGGGGTTTCTGGCCATATGGTCATTGCATGATTAATTTTTTTTTTTTTTTTTTTTTTTTTTTTTTTTTTTGAGATGGAGTCTTGCTGTTGTTGGCCCAGGCTGGAATGCAATGGCATGATGTTGGCTCACTGCAATGTCCGCCTCCCCGGTTCAAGTAATTCTCCTGCCTCAGCCTCCCAAGTAGCTGGGACTACAGGTGCACACCACCACGCCCAGCTAATTTTTGTATTTTTAGTATAGACAGGGTTTCACCATGTTGGCCAGGCTGGTCTCAAACTCCTGACCTTGGGTGATCCACCTGCCTTGACCTCCCAAAGTGCTGGGATTACAGGCGTGAGCCACCGCGCCCGGCCTCTACTTTACTTTCATTATGGGCTTTAATTTTTGAATTAACTTCTTGATGCATCTGCTCATCCATGCATTCATTCATTCATTTCTATATTCACCCAACAAATAGTTAAGTGCCTTACTTTTACCTTTGCTATTTCTTTGCCTTTGGAGCACTGTTTTGAAAGAGCCAGCACCAACTGTCAGCTGTCCAGCTGGTAGCACTGTCATCTGGAAGATTTTAGATACTTTCTCATGAGTGAATCTACACCAGCCTGACTCTCACACCACCCGACATCCTCTCAGGCATAGCCACACTCAAGGGTCCTACTTTGCTGTCTGCACTGCCACCAGATCAAACACACCCCCTTCCCTGAAAGTCTGGGAGTCTGTTTCTTCTTCACAATAGAAGTTGGCCTCTGCTGGTCGTGCCCCAAACCTTCTGGAACTACGGGTTCCGCCTTCTCTGCAGCCGCCTTCCACTGGACCCTCCTGGTCGGTGCAGGACATGGTGCAGCACCTCTGTTCTGCCACACCCCCCAGGCCATTTCCTCGCCAGGGCTCATGCCAGACTTCTGCAAAGGACTGACCATGTGTGCCTTCTCCACCTTGCTCACGCTCGCACGCCAACCCGCCCAACCTGGCCCGTGCCCTTTGCTGCCCAAATGCACCTCTCCCTGGTGTGGTCACTGACAGTCTTCGTGTGGCCAAACCCAGGCTGGCTTTCCTAGTGGCCTCATCTTTTGTCTGCAGCATTTGCAGTGATCAATTCTTTTTTTTTTTTTTTTTGAGACAGAGTCTTGCTCTGTCGCCCAGGCTGGAGTGCAGTGGCACTGTCTCCGCTCACTGCAACCTCCACCTCCTGGGTTCAAGTGATTCTCCTGCTTCAGTCTCTTGAGTAGCTGGGATTACAGGTGCATGCCAGCATGCCTGGCTAATTTTTGTATTTTTTTTTATTAAACAGAGACGGGGGTTTCACCGTGTTAGCCAGGCTGGTCTCAAACTCCTGACCTCAGGTGATTCACCAGCCTTGGCCTCCCAAAGTGTTGGGATTACAGGCATGAGCCACTGCACCCGGCCCCCCTCCCCACCGCTTTGTCCCTCCTCAGAGCCCTGCTGGCCTACCTCCCTGGCCGTTCAAACCACTGCAGCTCCAAGGCTGCTTCCCAGGCCTCCCCAGCCTGCCATCTTCTCCATGGTAATATTATGGACAGCGGATCTCTGGCCCTGAGCCTCCCTTCTGATCTCATGGTGTAGCCTCCTCCTTGTCCCCGTCACTTGAGCGTGTCACTGGCGTCTTCAGCTTGAGAGGTCCAGAACTGAGCTCCTGATTTTGCCGCTTAAACTTACACCTCTTCTGGTCTCACTCATCCATCCCCGTACTGAAGGCAGAACCCAGGAACTCGGGAAGTGTCCTTGTTCCCTTTGTTCACATCCTGTCGGCTCTGCCTAGACCTTGAATCATGAACCTGACTTAAGGCCACTCCAGCGTTTCCCTGGACCACAGCAACAGGCTAGGAATGAGCCCCCGGTTCTAATCCTGACTCCTCCAGAGCCGTTCACCACCCACAGCGGGAACATAAATCCTGGAACATAAATCAGGTGAAAAATTGGTGAAACTCAAATCAAGTTCATCGTCTAGTTAATAACATTGTACCAATGTTAATTTCCTGTTCTTGATTATGGAGCTGTGCTTAATGTCGTACAATAAGCCATTCACATTAGGAGAAGAAGTGGAGCGAGGGATATATGAGAACTCCCTGTACCGTATATGTAACTTTTCTGTGTGGCTATCATTAGTTAGAATTAAAAAGTTAAAAATATTGGACGGGTGCGGTGGCTCACACCTGTAATCCCAGCACTTTGGGAGGCCGAGGCAGGCGGATCACAAGGTCAGGACTTTGAGACCAGCCTGACCAACATGGTGAAACCCCGTCTCTACTAAAAATACAAAAATTAGCCAGGCATGGTGGTTGACGCCTGTAATCCCAGCTACTCAGGAGACTGAGGCAGGAGAATCGCTTGAACCCGGGAGGCGGAGGTTGCAGTGAGCCAACATCATGCCATTGCACTCCAGCCTGGGCAACAGAGCAAGACTCCGTCTCAAAAGAAAAAAAAAAGTTAAATTTAAATGCAAAATAAGAAAGAATCGAATTGTGTGCTCTCTTACTTAAAACACTGCAGAGCTCTTCTGTGTGCCTAGCATGTAAAGTTAGATGCCTCTTGTCGTTTTGAGACAGTCTCCCACTGTCCTCCAGGCTGGAGTGCAGTAGTGTAATCTCGGCTCACTGCAGCCTCCACCTCCTGGGTTCAAGCGATTCTTGTGCCTCAGCCTCCCGAGTAGCT
The DNA here is from genome assembly GCF_049350105.2 of Macaca mulatta. Lineage (NCBI taxonomy): Eukaryota > Metazoa > Chordata > Mammalia > Primates > Cercopithecidae > Macaca > Macaca mulatta. The sequence continues at coordinate 5,244,257 of NC_133425.1, read as the reverse complement.
AGGATCACAGGTACGCACTCTGCCTGGCCAATTTTTGTATTTTTAGTAGAGATGGGGTTTCACCATGTTAGCCAGGCTGTTCTCGAACTCCTGACCTCAAGTGATCCACCTACCTTGGCCTCCCAAAGTGCTGGGATTACAGGTGTGAACCACTACACCTGGCCAGGCAGACACCTCTTAATGGCTCCCAGGACCTGGTCCACCTCATCTCATGCCCCACTTTCTTCCTTCAGTCTGCATCGGGGGCAGTTGCCACCTTTCAGCCAGGTGAGCATGCTGGGATTGTCCTTTCCTTGCCGATCCCTGCATCCCACGTGCCTTCCCGAGACCTACACCACCACGATGGCCTCTGTCTCACTGTGATGTCTCCACTTCAGTCTCATTTCTTCAGCTAGGACGTCCCTGACTCTCTGTCCAAACCACGTGTTGGGTATTCTCTATGGCAGGAAGCTTTTGCTTTCTTCCTGGCTCTTAATCAGAGCTGGTGACTTGGGTCCTTGCTTGTGGATTCTCCCTGCTGCAGGTTCCTACCGCTGAGTGAGATGATGATGGATGCCGTGTTCACAGTTTTATCCCCAGCGTCTAGCCTGGCGTGTAGTGGGTACTCCCATGGAACCCATAAACAAACCACTTCTTGTTTCTTATTATGTGAAGAACGTTGATCTGTGTAATTCACTCTCCAGAGAAACGACAGAGGTTTCAGTACTTTGTTCTGCCCTTCCTTGTTCTCTGTGCTGTTTGTGGATGGACCATCGTTGTAGAGACGTGATTCAATTCTTGACGTTTCCGAGTGTCCACGGTGTTGGGCCTTCCCCCAGGTACTACAGTACTGAGATTAGTAAGAGAGTCAATGTAAGGTGTTAGTAGGATTTAGAATAGGTCTAATCTCATTCTTAACGGATTTCAGGAGCTTATTATGTGTTGAAAGAATGAATAGGATACAAGTTATTAAGAAATTTTCTCCATTTAATTATTATTTATTTATGTATATTTTAGAGACAGGGTCTTACTCTGACACCCAGGCTGGAGTGCAGTGGTGCAGTCACAGCTCACTGAGGCTTTGAGTTCCTGGGCTCATGCAATGCTCCTGCCTCAGCCTCCCAAATTGCTGGGATTACAGGCACGAGCCACCGGATCTGGCCTGTTTTCTCCTTTTTAAAAAACTTGCTGCAGATATACACATATACACAAATGCACAGATATACACATATAAATATGTACCTTATACATACATGTATATAATAAATACATACATATACAGAATTGTGGCAGTCTTTTTTTTTTTTTTTTTTTTTGAGACAGAGTCTCACTCTGTGGCCCAGGCTGGAGTGCAGTGGCGTGATCTGGGTTCACTGCAACCTCCATCTCCTGGGTTCAAGCTATTCTCCTGCCTCAGCCTCCAGAGGAACTGTGATTACAGCGTGCGCCACCAGGCCTGGCTAATTTTTGTGTTTTTGGTAGAGACGGGGTTTCACCATGTTGGCCAGGGTGGTCTCAAACTCCTGGCCTCAAGTGATCCTCCCACCTTGGCCTCCCAAAGTGCTGGAATTACAAGCATGAGCCCCCACGCCTGGTTGTATTTAGTCTTTAACCTGTCCTCAGGCTGATTCCCTCTGGGCAGGGAGAAGCATGGAAAGGGGGATGGGCCCTGGTGGCCATCTTTGAAGCATGGAGGCTCCGATGCCACCCTGCCCTTAGGCTGGGTGCAAAGGTGGCTGAGGGAAGGCTAGTTAGCCGCTGTAGGTGTCCTTTATGGTCTCAGTGATTAAAGGTTGTATTGTCCATGAATTTAATTTTATTTCATGATGGAAAAGAAGACATTGCAAATTAATATGTCACAGAAAGGTAAAGAGTCACCGGGTCTGAAGGTTGAGGGTGAGTGGCTTGCCATCCAGTTTCCAGAAGGCGTTATTACGGATCCTAAAGGGAATTTCATGCGTTTCAAAGACTAACAGAAGTGTTCTGATGAAGTGGAGTCTGGTGCGGGGACCCGCCACTTCAGCCTGGAATTGCCCTCCTGTAAGGCGCTGTAGAAACTCAGAATGGTTGTCGGCCATAAGGGAATTTCTGGGATATGATGGGGGGAACGAATATTTTCACCTCCATTTGTGTCAGGAAGTCTCAGTATGCAGATGAGTCAGCTGCAGGAGGTGGCTGCATGAGGCTGCTGGTGGAGCCCGGAAGCAGTGGGCAGGAGTCTGGCCTCTGATGCTCTCCTAGCTCTGAGTTGGGATGGAGCTTGTGTATCTACAGTGTGCTCACGCAGCCTTGGTGCTGGTGGATGGTGAGGGGATTAGGTTGGCAGGTGGGTAGGGGCCCTCGCAAGGCAGTAGGGTCCTGGAGAGGCTGGTAGAAAGTGGAGATTGGCCAAAGTGACCTGAGTTAGATTCTACCTGGTTTTTGCCTGAGGCTAAGGCTTCAGCGCAGGGGACGGTAGAGTCATACCTTTCCTGAAACACCTGCTGCCGGCGTGGCCTTGTCGGTCTCTGCCAGATCCTGTTAGCACTGTGGCTTCGAGCCTAGTTAAACATTCAAGCCCCATGCAGTCAGAGAGCACCCACGGCACGCCCGTTGTGCAGTGGGGTGTTTAATACATGTGTTGCTTTTAATGGTGTGAAAGATCAGACAGCTTGGGTGCGTGTTTTACCAACTGCTTTTTAAACTCACATAGTAAAATGTAAAGTATATAAAAAGCAGAAAATACGGTGTATCTTCTAAATACTCACATTTAAAACGTTTTTTAGAAATAATGTATGCCAAGCAAGGTCAAGCTAATGTGTTTCTGTAGGCTCTAAATTAGAGTTGTGAACCAATATCTTATCCCACTTATAGGGTTTTTTTGGAAAATACTCAAATGTTTCCAAGCTCTTTTGTTTCTTTATTCTTAAAGATTATCTACTATTTTGTTTGATAGAGTAACTGTTTCTATTCCACTTGCTTTTTTGTTTTTTTTTTGAGACAGAGTCTTGTTCTGTTACCCAGGCTGGAGTGCAGTGGTACGATCTTGGCTCTCTGCAACCTCCACCTCCTGCATTCAAGCGATTCTCCTGCCTCAGCCTCCTGAGCAGCTGGGACTACAGACATGTGCCACCTAGCCTGGCTAATTTTTTGTATATTTTTTAGGAGAGAGGGGGTTTCACCTTGTTGGCCAGGCTGGTCTCGAACTCCTGGCCTCAAGTGATCCACCCGCCTCGGCCTCTCAAAGTGCTGGGATTATAGACATGAGCCACCACGCCTGGCCTATTCCACTTTCTAATTGGCTCTTCCTGCTATTAATATACAGGGCACTCTCCCTCTTATATTTGGGTCTAAATGTCATCTATAATAAATAACAGTGAATACTTACTGGTTTCATATTTAGTTTTACTTTTATCCCGCCCATTTTCTTTTAGTAGTTCTTACAACTTCGCCTTTATTTAATAAAGGTAAAAAAGAGCTTTCTGTTTCCAGTTCAATCCTTTCACCAGTGAGGAAGGAGGTAGATCATTGCTGCTTAATACGTAGCTGCCAGCCTCATGTAGCTGTTTAAGATTTAAATTATAATTGAAATCATTAAAAAATTAGTTCCTTATGCATACTAACTACATTTCGAGTGGTCAGTAGCCAGACGTGGCTGGAGGCCACAGAACTGGACGGCTGCAGGACATGCCCATCATCACAGGAAGTTCATAGAAAGTTCGTTCTTTTAGTTCTTTTTTTTTTTTTTTTTTTTTTTTTTGAGATGGAGTCTTGCTCTGTGGCCCAGGCTGGAGTGCGGTGACGCGATCTTGGCTCACTGCAACCTTCGCATCCTGGGTTCAAGAGATTCTCGTGCCTCGGCCTCCCGAGTAGCTGGGATTACAGGTGCCTGCCACCACGCCCAGTTAATTTTTGTATTTTTAGTAGAGACAGGGTTTCACCATGTTGGCCAAACTGGTCTCAAACTCTTGACCTCAAGTGATCTGTCTACCTTTGCCTCCCAAAGTGCTGAGATTACAGGCGCGAGCTACCATGCCTGGCATATATCCCTTCTTCTCTCAGTGCCCAGCTGTCTTGTTTGAGGCCAGTACCTCCACTAGTCTGGAACCCTCCTTCCTGGGCTTTCTGCCCACTTCTCTCTCTCCTTTGACAACAGTGGTTTTTCCAGGGTCTGTGCAGAGCTCAGCTTTCTGGCATAAGACAGGCAAGTTTCTGAAGACTCCTCACCCCTTTTGGGAGTGGGGGCTGCTGACTGAAGCTCCAGGGCACTGTTTTATAAAGCACTGTTTTGTGAAGCTCTCCATGTGGTGATGGCCCGGGACCCAGCCTTTGTCCCCTCCTCGGGCACTCACTACTTGCGCCCTCGGTTTTGCTTTCAGTTTTGATTGTGCATTGAGTCCACAACTTGAATGGGATTTTCTTAAGGCATAAATGACAGTTGCCCAGTGTGCAGTGGGAGAACAAATCGCCCAGCCTGGGACATCCCTGGGTGGCAGAGTGGTCCTGCTCTCAACTTGTGGAATGTGCAGCAACACCTTGAGGTTATTAAAAAATACCTGAGTCTGGGCACAGTGGCTCATGCCTGTAATTCCAGTACTTTGGGAGGCTGAGACCAGAGGATCACTTCAGGCCAGGAGTTCAAGCCCAGCCTGGGCAACATAGTGAGACTCCATCTCTACAAAACAAAATTTTTTTAAAAAAAGGTGGGCTTGGTGGTGTACACCTGTCATCCCAGCTACTTGGGAAGCTGAGGTGGGAGGATCGCTTGAGCCCAGGAGGTGGAGGCCGCAGTGAGCCGTGATTGCGCCACCGCACTGCAGCCTGGGTAACAGAGAAAGACCTTGTCTCTTAAAAAAACAAAACCACACACACACACACACACACACACACACACAAATACAAATACAAGTTTGATTCTTCCAGAAAAGGTCAGAAAAAGAAAGTCCAAAATACATAGTCCATAGGATTTCAGCCACTAGCACTGCTGAAGTGGAATTGGAGACAGCACAGATATCTCGGGAGGAAAATGGAGGTTTTTGGGTTTCTCTGTTAGATGACTTGAGCAAGTCTGCATGTGCTCTGTAAACAAGAAAACAGTCTGGGAAACTGTCAGCCTCTGCCCCAGCCAGTGTGCAAAATACTCTTCAAAAGAGAGAAAACTGGAAAACAAGTTGAAAACCGGGTGATCTGACAAGTGTGGAAATTCACAGCAAGCATGTGCCTGTGCTGCAAATATTATCTGGGAGAGAGCCAAGAGCCTGATCAACATTTCCAGGAAGCAACAGGTGGTGAAGGCAGTGGCATGACTGCTCCCACGGAAGGTTAGTCACGAATGTTCAGCATCGACCGGGTGCGGTGGCTCATGCCTGTAATCCCAACACTTTGGGAGGCCGAGGCGGGCAGATCACTTGAGGTTAGAAGTTCAAGACCAGCCTGGCCAACGTGGTGAAACCCCGCCTCTACTAAAAATGCAAAAATTAGCCAGGCATGGTGGCAGGTGCCTGTAATCTCAGCTACTCGGGAGGCTGAGGCAGGAGAATCGCTTGAACCCAGGAGGCACAGGTTGCAATGAGCCGAGATGACGCCACTGCCCTCCAGCCTGGGCAACAGAGCGAGACTCCGTCTCAAAAAAAAAAAAAAAAAAAAAAAAGAATATTCAGCATCTTGTTTTTTCCTTTGCATGATACGATGTTTATGGGCGAGGTGGCTTCACGGCCTCGGTGGCCTTTCTTCCAGCTGACGATGCCCACAGGAGGTGTCAGTGGAAGAATAACCACCTGTGGGTCAGAAGAAAATGCCTTTGCAAGTAAATGCCCTCCTGGATGAGGAGGTCCATCTGTGTTCCAGGCAAGGACAATGGCCCCTTCTGTGTTTCTGTGGCCAAGCGTCTGGCGTGTGGGTGTGCTGTGCAGGCCACACCTGCGGCAGGAGAAGTGTGTGTGCTTGAAGAAGACAATGTGGGTGTTGGCCCAGCATTTTTAGGTTGGACTACAATAGTGAGAGCTGCAAATTGAATAATTCTTGGAGCTATTTCATGAAGGTCAAATTTTCTTTTGTTTTGTTTTATTTAATCTCTCCCAGACTTCTGAACTCCTGCCATGTTGAATTTTTAGTTCTTCAAGGTTATTTGGCCTTATTCTTGACTTACATGTTTTTCTGCCCTAGCTCTACCACATTATCTAATTTTTTTTTTTTTTTGAGGAGTTTCACTCTGCTGCCCAGGCTGGAGTGCAATGGCGCGATCTTGGCTCACTGCAACCTCTACCTCCTGGGTTCAAATGATCCTCCTGCCTCAGCTTCCCAAGTAACTGGGATTACAGGCATGCACCACCATGCCCGGCTAATTTTTGTATTTTCAGTAGAGACCAGGTTTAACCATGTTGGCCAGGCTGGTCTTGAGCTCCTCACCTCAAGCGATCTCCCCAGCCTCAGCCTCCCAAAGTGCTGGGATTACAGGTGTGAGCCACCATACCTGGCTCACGTTATCTATTTCTAAGCCTTTCATATTTTTCATTTACCTGCTATGGCTCACTCTATCTTCTGTTCTTGGGGAGGGTGTGTTTCTTCCCAGCTTTATTTTATTTCTTCTCTAAATCTCAGAATTATTGCACCTTGTTGATGTTCACATTGCTGTATTTAGTTTATTTTATTGTATTATTATATTTGAGACAGAGTCTCACCCTGTCACCTAGGCTGGAGCGTAGTGGCGCAGTCAGAGCTCGCTGTAGCCTCCACTTCCTGGGCTCAAGCCATCCTCCTGCCTCAGCCTCCCAAGTAGCTGAGACCACAGAAATGCACGACCACACCGAGCTTCCTTTTCTTTTTCAAAAAACAGCTTTATTGAAGTATAATTCACATACAATGCAATTCACCCTCTCGGGTGTACAATTCAGTGGTTTTTAGTGTATTCATGGTGTTGTGCAACCATCACCACAACCTAATTTTACATTTTCATTACTATTTTTACCCCAAAAAGTAACCCTGCATCTGTTTAGCAGTCATACCCTCTCCTAAACCCATGGCAGCCACTCATCTGCTTTCTGTGTCTACAGATCTCCCCATGCTAGACATTTCATATAAATGGGATCACATGGTGTGTGGCCTTTTGGGACTGGTTTCTTTCACTAAACATCATACAGCTTTCTTTCCATTGTCAATGCATTCCTTTTTTTTTTTTTTTTTTTCAAGTATTTAGCGGCTACCTAGTCTCTGATTTTAAATTTAGTTTTTCATTTCTCTTCTTTCTGTTATTTCTCATCATCTACATTCTGTACTTGAATCAGCATCCTCTTAGAAACCTTCGGATGAGCTGTCAGCTCTCTAGGGACACGAGTGCGGTCTGGGACCCCCCGCCCCCCGCCCCGTCCCTGCTGCAGATATGACCCAACCCCCTCCCTCTGCAGATGTGACTCATCCCCCTCCCTCCCGTCTGTGGCATCTGGTGCATTTGGTGCTGTCACTTCACAGATAGAAACTGATCAGCTGGTGGTCGGTTTCAGTTCTGGTATCTTTCCCCAGCTCTCCTGTTTCATAGCCTCTTCCCATTGTTTAAACTCGGCTCCATGACAGCATTCTTAATAGTTATTGCAGACCTTCTTTTCCATTTTGTTGTCGGCAACTCATTGTTGAAGTGCTGTTTGTTGCTTCTGAACAGCCCATGGACACTTGAACTTGAATGTGTGTGTCTCTCTCTTCTTGTGGGTCCAGATCGTCACTCACTCACTGTCCTCACATTCACGGCTGTTCTCAGGACAAGCACCGTCTTTCCCTTTTTCGCATGTCCCTATTTACATGAATGAACTCATTTAATCCTCACAACAGCCCTGTGCTGTGGTATGACCATCACATCATAGTAGTTTCCTTTTCTTTTTTATTTTTATTTTTATTTTTATTTTTTTGAGACGGGGTCTCACTCTATTACCCAGGCCAGAGTGCAGTGGCGTGATCTCGGCTATCTGCAACCTCTGCCTCCCGGGTTCGAGAGATTTTCCTGCCTCAGCCTCCTGAGTAGCTGCGACTACAGGCGCCTGCCGCCACACCTGGTTAATTTTTGTATTTTTAGTAGAGACAGGGTTTTGCTATGTTGGCCAGGCTGATCTTGAACTCCTGACCTCAAGTGATCCACCCACCTCGGCCTCCCAAAGTTCTGGGATTACGAGCGTGAGCCACCACACCAACTAGCATTTCCATGATCTAGACAAGGGAACTAAGGTCAAGCACTGAAGTGAAAGTCACCTAGGTTGCTTTTTTTCTTTTTTAACCTATTTATTTCTTTCAACCCTTAGCCCAGATCCTAATCTTCGGTAAGTACTCAGTAAGCATTTAGTTTTCTGGGTGCGTGAATGAGCAAATGAGCCAGTGGATGACAGAGATAGCACCTGGTGGGCTGTTCACAGACGTGCCGGATGTGCTGGGTGTCGTCTCTGAGGCTGGTTCTGCAGTCTTTGTGAAGGCTTGTGCTGGTAAACCCTAATTCAAGAGGTCTCTTAGAGGTGGGAGGCGAGGGTCTCTGAAGTGTGTGACTCCGGGACTCTCCCTGTGTCAGCATTCTGGAATGTAGCAGTGGGATATTTATTAACGCAGAATACAGAAGATAAGAAGCCAGGCCGGGCGCGGTGGCTCACGCCTGTAATCCCAGCACTTTGGGAGGCCGAGGCAGGCGGATCATGAGGTCAGGAGATCGAGACCGTCCTGGCTAACATGGTGAAATCCCGTCTCTACTAAAAATACAAAAAAAAATTAGCCAGGCGTGGCGGTGGGCGCCTGTAGTCCCAGCCACTTGGGAGGCTGAGGCAGGAGAATGGCGTGAACACAGGAGGCGGAGCTTGCAGTGAGCCGAGTGAGCCACTGCACTCCGGCTTGGGCGACAGAGCGAGACTCCGTCTCCAAAAAACAGAAGCCAGAACAGGGGAATGTGGTCATTCAGGGGGGTGCCTGTCATTCCCATTTGGCTGTGATGGCAGCTGTTTAGCCATTACTGGGAGAGACAGGGAAGCTGGGTATAGAAGGTACCTGTTTAGAAGCAGGGGTGGGGAAGCGGGAGAGAGAGAGAGTATGCGTGCACACACTAAAATTTTGTTTTCTGGCTGGGTGTGGTGGCTCACGCCTTTAATCCCAGCACTTTGGGAGACAGAGGCAGGCGGATCACTTGAGGTCAGGAGTTCAAGACCAGCCTGTCCAGCTTGGCAAAACCCCGTCTCTACTAAAAACAGAAAAATTAGCCAGGCATGGTGGCACACACCTGTAATTCTAGCTACTCCGGAGGCTGAGGCAGGAGAATTGCTTGAACCCGGGAGGCAGAGGTTGCAGTGAGCTGAGGTTGTGCCACTGCACTCTGGCCTGGGCAATAGAGCGAGACTCTATCTCAAAAAAACAAAAACATTTTTTTTTGGTTAGGCAGAAGATCAAGATAAACAGGCAGAGTGAACACCCTTTGTTTCTTTCACTTTCTTCCATAAATCCATCTCATATTTTATTATTTGGAACTTCTTTTTTTTTTTTTTTGAGATGAAGTCTCACTTTGTCGCCAAGGCTGGAGTGTAATGGCATGATCTCGGCTGACTGCAAGCTCCGCCTCCTGGGTTCAAGCAATTCTCCTGCCTCAACCTCCTGAGTAGCTGGGATTACAGGCGTGCGCCACCGTGCCCAGTTAATTTTTGTACTTTTAGTAGAGACGGGATTTCGCCATGTTGGCCGGGCTGGTCTCAAACTCCTGAGCTCAAGTGATCCTCCCGTCTCGGCCTCCCAAAGTGCTGGGATTACAGGCGTGAACCACCGTGCCTGGCCTGGGACTTCATTTGTTAAGAAGAGGTTAAGTTTCGCCAGCAGCGATTTGTAGTAAGACCTTGTGATTTATCATCAAATATTAGGACAACCAGAATAAATCAGTCCTTATGATTATTTATTGTACATATGAGTAGGAAGGACTTACACCCCTCCGGAGATCATTTTAACGTAAACACGTGAAAAATATTCTCTCTTTTGTACCAAAACTTTTGTTCTTCTTACGCAGAAAGAATAGATAATTATAAAATATATCTATAACTCCATAGGCTTTGGCTATTTGATAGATTAAAAGCATTTTTTAACTTTATTTTTCTTATTGGCTGGTTACAGTTTAGTTTAAATAATTCTCATGCTGCTTGGTCATTTCTGACCTAGTCATGAGGAAGAATGCGATGCAAAATGAAAGACGTTTCTGGAATGTTTCTGAACCAGCCCAAGCTGATTGCCTCTCTTCTGTTTATTGTTTTAAGTCATAAGTGACGTAAGCTTCTAGGTGTTTGTTATGCTATGTGGCTGGCTCCCAAAGTCATGTCTTAAAACATTCTTTCCTTCCTGATTATTCTTCTCCTTCTTGTTTTTCTTCTTTTTCTTTTTCTTTTTTTTTTTTTTTTGAGATGGAGTTTCATTCTTGTTGCCCAGGCTGGAGTACATGGCGTGATCTCAGCTCACTGCAACCTCCGCCTCCCAAGTTTAAGCAATTCTCCTGCCTCAGCCTCTGAAGTAGCTGGGATTTACAGCGTGTGCTGCCACACCCAGCTTGTTTTTCTTTTCTTTTTTTTCTTTTTCTTTTTTTGAGACAGGGTCTTGCTGTCTTGCCCAGGCTGGTGTGTAGTGGTGCAGTCACAGCTCACTGCAGCGTTGACCTCCTGGGCTCAAGTGATCCTCCCGTCTTAGCCTCCTGGGTAGCTGGGACCACAGGTGCCACCACACCCAGCTGATGCTTAAATTTTTTATAGAGACGGAATTTCACCATGTTGTCCAGGCTGGTCCCAAACTCCTGGGCTCAAGTGATCCTCCTGCCTCAGCCTCTTAAAGTGCTGGGGTCACAGCTGTGACCCCCGTGCCCAGCTGTTTTTCTCTTTCTGTTGAGTTGGCAGTCATGTCCTTGATTCTTGGTGGCTGAGGGTATCTCAGTCCAAGGCAAGAATCCCACAGAAAGAGACCAGGACAAATGAGGCCAGAATTGTCTTTCTTTTCCATAATGGGCTTTGTCAGTGACTCTTCCTATGCTCAGGTCACCAAACCTGATCACCACTATGTGCAAAGCGCAGTTTTAGTTTTCAGAGAAGTGACACTATACTTAAGAATACTTAAGAACGTTAACTGTGTTAACCTCCTCCACGCACGCAGCCATAGGCAGGTTCCCCCGTCACACAGGAACCCATTAGGAAATGCCCGCCTCTCTCTGCATCCTTTGTAAAATTAAGCTGATAAAAGGCATCACTGTTGTTGAGGTTTAAAATCAATGGATAACCAGGAAAGAACATAAGAAATCATATTAATTATTCTCCTGTTTACACTATACTTAAATCATTTAGCTGCCTTTTTTTTTTTTTTTTTTTTTTTTTTTTGGACCTTCTGCTGTAAAAGAGCCATTCTAATGAACTTGGACCCCAGGCTCCATGTGTGTGGTTATTCATTAAATCATGTTGCTGCAGATTCTCCTGACTTAAGACTTTGGCTGGGCTTGAACTCAGTAACCTGTCCTGATATATTTCTCAGCCGTTTCTGATCAGGCAGCTGCGTTCTGCCTTAGCTGTTATGATGATAACCTTCTGGTTCTGGCAAAAGGTTTCACTTTAACTTAAGCTTTCCATATGGAAGCCTAAATGAAAAGATAACGTATTTCCCGGTTTTGCTCGTTGTGGACTCGGAGGTGTGTTTGGCCTTTGTCACACTAGTAGGATCGTGTTATCACTACAGGTTGGTCATTCAGTGCTTCCTGAAGAAAAACTCAAGTCAGGAGCAATTATTGATTTAACAGTTTTGCAAATGCTTTTGTACATAGAAGGTGCATGAAAAAGATTCCAGTGACACGCAGATCAAACACCGTGTCGATAATCACAGCTAATGTCTAGTGCTTGCTGCATGACGGGCAGTTGTAGAGGCTGTGTGCGTGTTGGTCATCTAAGCCTCACATGTGAGCCGTGGGGTAAGCCGTGCTCCTGTCCTCACCTTAGAGATGAGGAAAATGAGAGGCAGAGATGAAGCAGCTCACTTAGGTCACGGGATTAGGGGGCAGACCTAGACCTGACTCCGAGGCCCCCTCCAGCAGCCAGGTCTCCGCCCATCACGCTTGATTGCTTGTAATCGGAGCCTTGCCTCTTGCTGCCAGTTTGCGGGGAGTAAGTTTCCCGTTTCCACCGTTATTTCCTGACTCCCGTGCCTCCCAACTTCCCACCCGCTGTGGCTGGCATTTCCACCGGCTCCCTGGCTTGTCCTATGCCTCATGCCTCCTATGTGGCTCTTCCTCCTGCTTCCGCCCCCCTGCCGCCGGTAACCCCAGGATGGAGGCTTCCCGGGACGGCCCATACAGTGCCCTGCACAGGTGCTGCGGCTCAGCCCTGGCCATTCCCCACACACATTCTCTGTTCCAGCCACACTGAGTTAAAAGCCATCCTTTAGCTGTGCCTGCTGCAGTCCCCCTCTGTAGAGGACCTTTCATGACCCGTTCTAGTAACCCCCCTGCCTGGCGTCAGCCACCCCTGCCCCTTGCCCGGTTTGCTGTTGCCAGGCTGACCTCCCCACGTCTTTCAGTTCTCAGTGTGGAGGGCGCTGATCCGTCTGTCTCCCTCTGCTTGGGAAGCAGTAACAACAGCACAGGCTGGGTAATCGATACAGCACGGGAATTTATGTCCTCATGCTTCTGGAGGCTGGGAAGTCCAAGATCAAGGCACCAGCAGGTTCAGGTGTCTGGGGAGGGCTGCATCTTCTGGAAGGGAGAAGAAACGGGAGGGCAAGCGAGAGAACCCCTTGCAGCAAGCCCCTTTATGCAGGTGCTTGATCCCATTGCAGGGGAGGAGCCCTCCTGGCCTCGTCACCTCTTAAAGCCCTGCTTCCTTAAGACTGTCACTCCACAACGCCTGAAATTTGGAGAGGACACATTCGAGCCACAGCCCCTTCCTTCTCGAGGCTTCCTGACATGCCCCGTCCTGTGCTTCCTGGAGCAGCCGTCCTTCCTCGTCCTGGGACTTGGCGTGCCTGACCAGAGTCACACCTGCTTGTCCTTTTGGCCCCTCTTCAGGTGATGGGCTCCACACGGGTCACGATCTTGGCCAAAATAGTCACACATCGTCCCTGTACCTATCAGTGTTTAGTAAACAGGAAGTGCTTAATAAATGTTTGATGAATTAAGAGTGACTCAGTAACCCCAGTTCAAACAAGCAACAGCAGACGTTGGAGATGTGCATGAGGCACGTGCCCAGCTTGTGAGCAGAGGTGGCCGCTGCTGCTCCATGCTACTGCGGGGTGCTCCCTGCTGCGTGCTGTGCCGAGCGCTGTGAATGTGCCAGCTGTCCCATCGTGCTGCAGCTCTTCAGGCCTCCCTGCCCAGCCTCTCTCCACTTCAGTTCCCACGCACTTCCAGGAGAGGCTGTCTTGACTTTCTCTTGCAGTTCTGGAGCCACACAGGGAGCAGGTACGCAGTTACCTGGGCGAGGGCCCCTTCCTGGGTTTGAGGGGCAGCCCAGTTCATGCTCCCAGGGCAGCCCTTGTGCACCGGGAGCCATAGCCTCAGGCAGGGGCACCCTGAGCCGCCAGCACGTTGCAGGGCCAGCCACAGACATAGTGGAAAACCTCACCCTTCAGCTGCAACTTTTCCTCCCTCCCACCAAAAAAATGGCCTTCCTCTCTCAGTGTGTGGGGACTACGGTCTCCAGAGTGGCCATCCACAGTCACACTGGCTGTCAGTGGCTGCTGTCACCACCCTGCCACCTGGTGACTTGTGGGCCACACTCAGGAGTCACGGGAAGGAGACCCTTAGAGCAGCCCCGGGACAGAAGTTCTCAAGTGTACTTCTTTGATGAAGGCGGGAATAAGCCCTGGCAGCTCATTGTCTTCTCTTGTGTCCCCATTGTTTGCATTTTTTTTTTTTTTTTTTTGAGACGGAGTCTCGCTCTGTCACTCAGGCTGGAGTGCAGTGGCCGGATCTCAGCTCACTGCAAGCTCCGCCTCCCTGGTTCACGCCATTCTCCTGACTGAGCCTCCTGAGTAGCTGGGACTACAGGCACCTGCCACCTCGCCCGGCTAGTTTTTTGTATTTTTTAGTAGAGACGGGGTTTCACCGTGTTAGCCAGGATGGTCTCGATCTCCTGATCTCGTGATCCGCCCGTCTCGGCCTCCCAAAGTGCTGGGATTACAGGCTTGAGCCACCGCGCCTGGCCCGGTTGCATTTTTTAACTGTGGCAAAGTGAAATGGCAGAGTTGGTCCAGTGTCTCCTGGGACAGGTCTGAGAAATTGGTGTAAAGATGCCTTCACTGCTACATCATATTCCAGTTCATGTTTCCATTGTGGTGCATACATGTTACAGCCGTGGTTGATCCTGTATATAAATTGGGATGTGGGTTTTTGTTGGAGAAAAAAAATGCACAAAAGTTCAGGACCTAAGTAAGAGTAAAAGATTTCCATTGACCAGCTGCGGTGGCTCACACCTGTAATCCCAGCACTTTGGGAGGCCAAAGTGGGCGGATCACTTGAGCCTAGGAGTTCGAGACCAGCCTGGCCAATACAGTGAGACCCCATCTCAAAAAAAAAAAGAAGAAAGAAAGAAATAGCTAGGCATAGTGGCACACGTCTGTAGTCCCAGCTACTCAGGAGGCTGAGGCTATAGGAGGTGGAGGCTGTAGGGAGCCATGGTTGCACCACTGCTCTCCAGCCTGGGCAACAGAGCAAGACCCTATCTCTAAAGGAAAAATAAACCATGAAGGGTTTCTTGGGGCCAGTTGGCATCTGAAAATATCTAAGTCTTTTGGTTCTCAGCTATGACCTGGCTACGCTCTAGGATGTCTTTACATGTGTCCAGGACTCTTGGCAAATTCTCAGAACACTTGACTTAAAAAGATAAGCCATGTAGTATTTTGACAAGTAGAGAGGGAGGTGAAATGATGAGATGGGGCCATACTTATAAAATCATTCGGGACCGTTGATGAAGTAGTCCCTGGGTTTCTAATGAATGAATTTTAAAGCACTGACCAAATATGTACCCAGTGTAAGAAGCCAGAGTCGATCAGTGTCGTAGACACGTTGCCTCTTGATGGAATATTTCCGTGCCACACCCTTCACAACCTGAAGCTGGAGCTTCAGCCCTTCAAGAAGGGTCCCTACAACCGGGTGCAGTGGCTCGCACCTGTAATCTTTGGCAGGCCAAGGTGGGCAGATCACTTGAGGTCAGGAGTTCTAGACCAGTCTGGCCGACATGGAGAAACCCCATCTCTACTAAAAATATATAAATTAGCCAGGCATGGTGGTGCACACCTGTAATCCCCGCTGCTCAGGAGGCTGAGGCAGGAGAATTGCTTGAACCCAGGAGATGGAGGATGCAGTGAACCGAGATCGCACCGTTGCACTCCAGCCTGGGCAACAGAGTGAGACTCCATCTCAATTAAAGAAAAAAAGAAGGGACCCTGCTTTGTTCATGATTTTATTCTCAGTGCCTGGCATACACCAGGCCTGAAATAAATGTTATTTAAATGTTAAATTACATTGTCCCTCGTTCCGATACATTTGCCATCTGGTTAAATTCCAGTGAAGACAAAGGATGGATTTGTTTAAATAAAGTTTGCTTCTTTTTCAAAAATTCCTTGGGCTTTTCCCGGAAAAGCTGCTCCTTTGCCATCTTCTCAGCAGATTCCCGGGGCGGGATCCACCCGCCTGTTCACAGCTCCTTCCGGTGCGGCGTGGGTCCAGGTGTTAGTTCAGCCTCCAAGGAGAATTGTAAAGATATATGTCAAGTGTCCTTTTGACCACCTTTTTTTTTTGTTTCTGTAGAGGGGATTTTGTGAGAGAATAATATGCATGTGGACCTCAGCTTAACAAAAGCTGAATGTTCCTGGGGTGAGTGTTTGAATCCAACAGGAAATAGATGCTCGACGGCTCTGAGTCAGGGGAGGTTTTAATGGCCTGTTGGTGCATGGTAGGGTCTCGTTTTTCAGGGTAGTTTTGCAATCTCTGACACAGGTAAGATGGTCAGTGCCGAAGGCTGCCATGACGTCTACACTGACCGTTGTGAAGGTACTCACCGGACTGGTGTTTACAGAGAGAAATAAACCCAAGCAGGGTCTAGGGTCAACCAGTCTGCTTTGCTGCCTTCACAGGGAGGTCCTGGGACCCTTTTATGGAGGAAGTTTTTAATGCTTATTTTAACCCTGAAGGTAAAACATGAAACACGCAGCCGTTACTCCAAGAAAACGTAATGTGGGTAACAAGTGTCTCGGGGGCCCACGGTCTCCCTGAGGCTGCATCTCTCCAGAGAGATCGTGGACGTCCGTCGTAAACTATGACCTGTTCACATTTTCACTTTACTCTCAACTTTCCAGGAGTGAGTCGTCCCCAGAGAGCAAGACGGAGCTGCGTTTCAACAGACGGTGCTTTCAATCTGTGCTGACTGTAACTTTTATCCATCATAGGTTTGAAGACTTACCTGATATCGGGTCAGAGAGCCAAGGAGTCTCGCTGCAGCTGTGCAGAGGCCTTGCTTTCTGGCTTTGAGATCATTGACGGCTCACAGGTGTCCTCAGGCCCTAGGGGACAGGGGACAGCGTCATCAGGGAATGTCAGTGACTTGGCGCAGACTGTCAAAACCTTTGATAACCTTAAGGTTAGTTTTTTTTTTTTTTTTCCTACTTCTAAAACTTTCTATTAATTCTGCAGTAGAGCACGTGAAATAATAAACAGCCTCCAGGTCTGAGGCAGACAACGTGGAATAACCTTCTATTTGGTTTTCACGATTTTAATATTTAGTCTAAAGTTAGTAGCATTTTGTATTTTTAATATCCTTGCTTTTTGACATACTACGCACCTCCATTTCCTTTCCATTGCATAAGGATGCTTCTCATTTGAATTATTAGTTATTTTCTCCTCCTGGGACCTGTGGTGTTTTGGGATTTCTAGAAGCTAGTGATAAATGACAGTAAAGGTGGCTCTCCTTGGCACCTTGGGTGGAGAGCTAGTTGATAATCTGATTTCAGAGACCACTTTCTCAAATACTTCTACGTCTCTTGAAATCCACTATTTTATGATTATTTGAAATGATGTTGGTGTGGGTAAATCCTAGGACACAGCTCACTGAGAGGACAGGCTGCCGAGAACATTGTAGTATTTCATTATTGGAACCGGGATTTCCTGGTAGCCGCCTAGAAGTGCCTGTTTCTGGACTGACCTGTCATCATAAATTACCAAGGAACTGGCGCGGTCGACCTTGGGTGTGTGAAATCATTTCAGTTTATGAGCTGTTCCTCCGCTTTCACGTTTGATTTAGTTTCCCCACTGGTACCTTCTGTTTATTTTTATAGTTTACACATCTCCTATCTCCATTCTTAAAATGAGAGAGAGAGAGAATCACAACAGCTCCCCTGCGCTGCTTTGTGTTGTCAGATAACACAGTGGGGTATGCGTGAGGATGGCGGCCAGTGGTTACGGCTTCACCCAGTGTGTCCCTGCCTCTCCACGTTCATTCACAGGCTTGAAAGCTGCTGTTGGTGTTTACGATGAACAGCCTTCGTCATGTGGCAGTCAGCCGGGGTATCCAGATTATTTACTGGGTCAGGATACATAGTGCCTGTCGCCCAGTTACCTGTAACGATGACACCCGGGTTCTGTCAACCCCGCTCGTGTATCATGTTGGTTGGGTGCTTTGTTAGTGTAACACAGGGCTTCTCACCTTGGCACCGCTGGCATTTTGGACCAGGTAGTCCTGTGTGGTGGGGCTGTCCTGTGCCGTGTCAGATGGCTGGCAGCATCCCTAGCCTCCACCTGCCAGATGCCAGCATACCCACCCGTACCCTACTCCCCAACTGTGCCAACCAATAATGTCTCCGGACATGGCCCAGTGTCCCCTGGGGGTGCAGAGTCATCCCTGAGTGAAAACCACCGGGACAGTGGTGTTGGACCCTCTCTTCCCCGTACTCTTGGCACACGCGTAAAGCTCATGTATCTGAGATTCCCTGGATGCCTGCAAACTTTAGAGACAGCCGTCTCGCCTGGGCTGACGTTTTGCAGGAGTCAGAAAATGGAGCTCTGGGCTCCTAGACAGCGGACCCGGGCAGGGAGGGGCTGGCGTGGGGAGGAGTCGGGAATGGTTTTGCTATGTGGGGAAAAATGGTTTCCTCCAGCCTGCACACTGAGCTCTATTGAAGTAGTGAAAGACAGCCCAAGCCAAAAATAAATAATTTGTTGTGTTTGCCATTTTAGCGTCCACATATGTGTGTTTCTGTCCATTAGGGGATGCGGTTGCAGAGTTTCCCATATCACACGCTCACGAGTTTAGCCATGGCGATGCAACACTGCTTTGTACTCATCTATATATTTGTTTTGATCGGAATGAGCAAAAACCATTTAGCATGTCTCCTTGGCATGTGGAGATTTTCCAAATATCGTTGAACGTTTCTGAGAATCCTGTAATCTATCTCAGGTTGACAGAAGGCCAGGCAGGGTGGCTCACGCCTGTAATCCTGGCACTTTGGGCGGCCGAGGTGGGAGGAACGGCTGAGGCTAGGATATTGAGAACAGCTTGGTCATCGTAGCAAGATATCATCTCTACAAAAAAATTTTTTTAAATTAACTGGGCTTGGTGGCATGTGCCTGCCATCCCACCTACTCGGGAGGCTGAGCCAAGAGGATCACTTGAGCCCAGGAATTTAAGGCTGCAGGGAGCAGTGATTGTACTGCTGCACTCTAGCCTGGGCCACAGAGTGAGACCTTGCCCTGTCTCAAAAAAAAGGAGGAGGGGTGTCACTCAGTGGTAAAGTAAATTCGGGAACCTCTGGATATTCAACACAGAAAGGGTTTCTTTACTGCAGGACTTCTCAGAGCCTTCGCTACGCTAGTAGATAGTATCTAGGCCTTCGGAGGAGGACGCGGTGTATGCCGCACTCTCAGGCCTCTTTGAGCACAGTTGTTTTCTTCAAGCTGCACCTTGCAGGGCTCATGTGGTCTCACCTTTTGGGGAAATGCTCATGTAGTGAAAGGAGTTTCATGCCAAGGACCAATACATTAGAGAAAAGGTGTTCAGGAAGCGTTCCCTGAAGGAACACGCGTAGATTTTCGCCTGTGTCCTGTTCCTGCTGCCGCTCACTTGCGATACGCATGGCTTCGCTTTCCCTCTGAACTCCTGGCTGCGTTCACTGTTCAGCTCCACCACGCTTTCCTGTGCCTTCCCAGCCAATAACGCTGTTCCCTCGTCTCCAAATTCTCAGTCCCTTCAGTCTGTCCCACTTGGCTGTAACATACACGATCTTAAATCTTTGTTTCCTATGCGCCTTCCTGTGAGCTCTTTGCATTCAGAGACTGTGTGTTAAATAACTTAAATATTTCCCAAGTGTCGAGCATGGTGCCTGGCATGTAGTAATTAACAGTTTCTTTTTGGCTTAAGTTTTTAATTCTTTAATTAAACACACAGAGCGATGCAGCTCTGCAGAGCCAGGCGAAGGACTGAAGTCAGAAGCCCAAGCAGAACTGTGTAGAACCAGGGCAGCCCCCATGAATGTGTGTCCTGTGTGACCTTAAGTCATCTCCCAGGTCATACCTGGAAAATTCTTACCTAATGTGACATAAGCTGTGTACTGTAACGACCTACCAGGAAATGGTAGTGATGTCAAAAGCCAGAACTTTGGTCCTGAAGTCATAGCTCCAAGGGAACCCTTTCTACACCCAACTGTCGGCTTCTTTTTGTTTGTTTGTTTAAGAGATGGGGTCTCGCTCTGTTGCCCAGGCTAAAGTACCAGTGGCATGATCTTAGCTCACTGCAGCTCAGACTCCTGGACTCAAGTGATCCTCCCAAGTCAACCTCCTGAGTAGCTAGGGCCACAGGCATGTGCCACCATGCCTAGCTAATTTTTAAATTTATTTTGCTATATTGCCCGGGATGGTTGCAAACTCCGGGGGTCATACCATCTTCCTGCATTGGCCTTTTAAAATGCTGGGATTACAGGCATGAACCACTGTGCCTAGCCTTGGGTTCTTTTTTTTTTTTTTTTTTTTTGAGACGGAGTCTCGCTCTGTCACCTAGGCTGGAGTGCAATGGCGCAATCTGTGCTCACTGCAAGCTCCGCCTCCCGGGTTCACGCCATTCTCCCGCCTCAGCCTCCGGAGTAGCTGGGACTACAGGCGCCTGCCACCACGCCCGGCTAATTTTTTGTATTCTTAGTAGCGACAGGGTTTCACCGTGTTAGCCAGGATGGTCTCAATCTCCTGACCTTGTGATCTGCCTGCCTCCCAAAGTGCTGGGATTACAGGCGTGAGCCACTGCGCCTGGCCCCTTGGATTCTTGAAGTGACCAACAGTGAGAGATCCTCACCCGAAGGGCCCTGATATTGCATAATGTGGGGGGACAGATGCTGCCCAAGTGAAGGAAGGAGGGGTCAAGAAGGAAACCAAGGAGTGAGCATTAGAGGTGAGGACGCTACTGTCAGCGTTACAGAGGGGAGGCGGAGCATGGCGGGAAGGGCCGCAATTTGAAACAAGACCCTTCTCAAAGCCTTGGCTTTGCCACTGTGAAGAAATTGCAGCCAGGTGCCGTGGCTCACGCCTGTAGTCCTAGCCACTCAGATGGCTGAGGCGGGAGGATCGCTTGAGCCCGGGAGTTTGAGGCTGCAGTAAGCTATATGATGGTGCCACTACACTCCAACTGGGGTGACAGAACCAGATGCTGTCTCAAAAAAAAAAGAAAGGGAAAAGAAAAAAAGGAAGAGAAAACACACACTTAACTCCTCTAAGCAAGAGTTTTCCTCGTCAGTGCAGTGGTGATGAGGAAGGGACCTCTCGGGATTGCTGGGAAATTAGCTGGAGTGGCGCCTGCAGACGCTAGGGCTGAGGAGAAGCCCTGCTCGCACTGGACACTCCTTCGCTCCACATAGAGCAGGGACAGTGACCATAGACGGAGCCATGGAGGGCTGGGAGAGGCCGAGAGATGGTCCTGGCTTGCCTGCAAGAGGTCACTGACTCACTGGGGAAGGTCCCATCTTCTCCGCGGTTCCGACTCGAGGGAGATTCTCAGTGATTGTGGCTGACCATTGCTGTGGGTTGGATGCTCTCGGCCATAACCAAGTCACTGGTATGACACGGGAGCATGTGTGCCTTGGCCTGTTGAATGTGACGTCAGCACTCCAGCAGGCGTTTGCTTTCCATTTTCTCATGAACCCTGTGGGTGGTGAGTGGATCTAGATGCCATATGTCAATAAAAACAGCTTTTCCAACATCTTCTTGAAGAAAAAGAAAACCCAGCTGGGCTCCGTGGCTCACGCCTGTAATCCCTGCACTTTGGGAGGCCGAGGCAGACAGATCACCTGAGGTCAGGAATTCAAGACCAGCCTGGCCAACGTGGTAAAACCCCATCTCTACTAAAAATACAAAAATTAGCCAGGTGTGGTGACATATGCCTGTAGTCCTAGCTACTCAGGAGGCTGAGGCAGGAGGATCCCTTGAACCTAGGAGGTGAAGGTTGCAGTGAGCCGAGACCATGCCACTGCACTTCAGCCTGGGCAATAGAGTGAGACTCCATCTTGAGAAGAAAAGAAAACCCAAAATTGAATTACTTTTATCACATTAGTTCTGATCAGTGAACCATTCGAGCTGTGAAAGCATCTTGGTTCATCTCTGAAAGGCCTCCCCGGGAGTGCACCTGCGTGGCTGGTCTTCCTGAGTTTACCTTCATCTATTATTCAGAACCCCAGGCTGCTTGGCCACTGGGTGTTTCTACATGGACCAGTCAGTAACAAAGCTAATGATGTATATTTACCCATATGGGGATGATTCAGGGAGGACCTGTCTTGCTTTCAAAAGCTTTCTCCTTCCCCTTTGAGGCCACTCACCTCAGGAACCATCCTTTTGTGACGGTGAATTTTGAAAATGATCCTCAATAAATGATCACTTCTTTCATCTACTTGTTTTCTGTGTGTCAAGTCATTATGAATAGGCTCAGCCAGCCTGATTTGAGGAAGGAAGGGGCTTTTCATTCATTACAGAAATTGAAAAAATGATTTTATAGACACATACATATATAAATATATACAGCTTAGAAATTAAATAGGTATTTATTATAAGCAGTAGTCTGAATTGATAGTGGTGATGCTTGCACATCCCTGTGAATATGCTAAAAACCCTGGAGTTGTATACTTTAAATGGGTGCATTATATGCTGTACGAATTACATCTTAATAAAGCTGTTGTAAAACCAAAGGGTAGTCTGTGTCAGGTGAGGTGGTCACGCCTGTAATCCCAGCACTTTGGGAGGCCAAGGTAGACGGATCACCTGAGGTCAGGAGTTCGAGACCAGCCTGGCCAACGTGGTGAAACCCCATGTCTACTAAAAATAAAAAAATTAGCCAGGCGTGGTGGCGCGCACCTGTAATCCCAGCTACTTGGGAGACTGAGGCAGCAGAATCTCTTGAACCTGGAGACGGAGGTTGCAGTGATCTGAGATCATATCACTGCTCTCTAGCCTGGGCGACAGAGTGAGATTCCATCTCAAAAAACAAAACAATTGAAAAAAAAAAAACCCATCTCTACAAAAACTGTAAAAATTAGCCAGGCATGTTGGTATCCACCTGTAGTCCTAGCTACCTGGGAGGCTGAGGTGGGAGGATCTCTTGAGCCTGGGAGGCAGAGGCTGCAATGAGCCAAGAGCGCACCATTGCACTCTAGCCTGGGCACTAGAATGAGACCTCGTCTCAAAAAAGAAAGGTGGGGTGGGGGAGGAATAGGAACTTCACAGTGGACAAACCAGGCAGACGCCACCTTCACCAAATGATCCAGGTGAGCCTCCCTGCTAGGACGACACATGGCCATCCTGTACCCCAGTGTGGTGTCCTGAGAAGGGCATGTCACCTCTGCGGCATTCTTTCCGCAAACCCCAAACCTCAGTCTGCTCTGAGAAAGCACCAGGCAGGTCCAGATCCGGACATTTGACAAAATACCTGGCCGGGACTTCAGACACAGCAGGGCCAGGAGACACAGGGAACGATAGGGGAACCCCCATATGCTGGGGGTGAGCAGGA
Organism: Macaca mulatta; assembly: GCF_049350105.2. Classification (NCBI taxonomy): domain Eukaryota; kingdom Metazoa; phylum Chordata; class Mammalia; order Primates; family Cercopithecidae; genus Macaca; species Macaca mulatta. The sequence continues at coordinate 5,221,305 of NC_133425.1, read as the reverse complement.
GGCGTGAGGACTAAATGCAACACGGGACCTAGAGGAGACCCCGAACAGCAAAGGGACATCAGGGAAACCGGGGACATCCTGCAGATGTAAATAAAGCCTGCAGCTTAGCTAACAGTATCGCTCCAGCATGAGTTGCTTCGGTCTTGGTAACCGTACTGCGGGTCTGTACGAAGGATATACGCAGACTCCTTGAACTGTCTTTCCCACTCTCTGCAAGTCTAAAATTATTTCCAAGTAAGAAATTATATATGTGTGTAGAGAGAGGGATGGAAATGTATGTGCGGAATCACTGAACTGGCATCGCCCGAGAGTGAAATATTGCACTTCCATGAAGTTTCCCCAAATGCCAAATATTTTCTTATTTTGACTTCATGGAGGACTGTTTCCACAGCTGGTAACAGTCTTCCTGCCTGACAGTCTGCTGAGTATATTTTCATCTATTTTTGACTCGGGTCGTCATCACTAGCCTGGTTATTGAGCCTAGTGGTCCTTTAGGGCTCCGCCCCGTGTGGTTCTGAGATCGTGTGTGTGAGTTTTACACGTGTGTGTTCGTGTGGTGCGTTGTCTGGTATTCTCAGGCCATCTGCTGTCTGTTCTTACCGCTTTGGGGATGTAAGAAAATTTCTTTTTCTGTGATAATTACTGCTTATCTTTTCTTCTAATATTCTACTTCTATCTTACCCTAATGTTTCGTTAGCAGAAATGCTCTATTTTGAAGTACGTATGCCTGTACCTAACCTGTTAGCTTAAACAGCAATGCCAGGGACATAGAGTGTGCCCGGTGGCTCTGCCGCACCGATGGGCTGCCCCGTTCGCCTGGAGATTTCCGGGGCCGGGAGCTCTGCTGCCTGGGGTCACCACCCGCTTTATGCGGTTCCAGCCGTACCATGTGGTTCTGGGCCGGTGCCTACTCTGTCTCAATGTCCTCATCTGTAAAATGGAACCGATCTTAGTACCTGCATCGTGGGTGCTTACGAGGGCTAAGTAGATACAAGGAGTTTCAAAGAACACCTCAGGAAACTGTATTTGTGGTTATTGTGGGTGCAGTGCCATGACTATTCCTGTTCGCCATGTTCAACATCATTTTGAGTTTGGGAGCAAAGGATGTTTCTGATAACATGACATCTTGCAAAACAGTCCTGTTGAGAAGACGAAGCAGGCAAAGCCAGGGCTCTTCTAGTGGTGTATCCTCCTCATTTCTGAGAAAAGAGGTTTCCCCACTCCCTCCCTTGACAGTTTTGAAAAGGGACAGCTGTTGGCTGAGAAATGATTTATCTTGTGATGAGAAATAACCTTGAAGAAAAAACGGTTTTATAGCTTTGTGCCATATATTTTGACCGGAATGTAGGGTGCACGTCCTGAAATGTGTTAAAAACAAATGCAAATGTGCCCAAGTGTGTTAGAGAAATGGCTACACTCTTCCCTCCAAAGCCCACGTCCACATGGGGGAAGGAGCAAAGATAATCCGGGAAAATGCAGAGTTTGCTCTTGGGCGTTCTCCAGGGAATCTCAGGTTACCCAGGCAACAGCCAGCAAACTCCTTGGCCCGCCAAGCGCGCTGCTGGGAGGACCTTAGAAGTCTTGAGACTTCCCTTGGTGCCCAAGGGCCCAGGGTGCTGCTCGGAAGAACCAAGAGGACAGGCATAGCTGCTCAGGTCACTCTGGGGGAACAAGGCCCAGGAGAGCAAGGTGCCAGGATTATTGCTGGGTCCTCCTTGTGCCAGGAAAGGGGGCCAGAGCCGTACAACGGTGGTCCGGGTCCAGGGCCCTGGGGTCTGTGGCCGTCCGCAGAGCGATCATTGCTGCCTCGCAGTGTGGCTGCAAAGGACAAGATCGCACAGTCGAAACTGCAGATACCACGTGAATAGGGGCGCGACTGGTTCCTGGGTAGGACCTTGGCACATAGACATTCCTAAGTCATGGTAGCTGCTGTCTTTATGACGCTGCTTTTTCTCTAACGTGCCTGCCCGTGTGGCTCCCTGTGAGCCAGCCGCTAGGGTTGTCTCCCCAGGCAGTGAGGTGCTTCCATGCCTGGAGCTTCCTGGAGTCAGAAATACCCTTCCCAGGGAGGGCTCAGCAGGGGTGGAGAGGCCTGCAGCTGTGCAGGGGGAGACGCTGTTTAGCCAGCTGGGAAACGTTTCACAGAGGCATCCGTGTTTGGCAAAAAAACAGTTCGTGAAATGTCTTAATCCAGATTAAAATGAAGCTAGCGAATTGCTCAAGGAAAATTGCTGTGGGGGGTGGGAGGTAGGAGGTCGGGGGAGGGAAACAAACCCACCCACCGTGGCATGGTAGGACCCTCCTGGTACAGAAGGGACCTCTAACTACTGCTCAGAAGGGAATGTTGAGATGTGAGAATCTCTCCATTGGGTAGATGGATGTCTGTCTCTTTTTTCTTCTTCTTTTTTTTTTTTTTTTTTTGAGACGGAGTTTTGCTCTTGTTGCCCAGGCTGGAGTGCAGCGGCGTGATCTCGGCTCACGGCAACCTCTACCTCCCGGGTTCAAGCGATTCCCCTGCCTCAGCTTCCCCAGTAGCTAAAACTACAGGCGCACACCACCACGCCTCGCTAATTTTTTATATTTTAGTAGAGACTGGGTTTCACTATGTTAACCAGGATGGTCTCAATCTCCTGACCTCATGATCCACCCACCTTGGCCTTCCAGAGTGCTGGGATTACAGGTGTGAGACACCACCCTCGGCCTCTTTTTTTTTTTTTTTTAAAGAGACAGGGTCTTGCTCTGTGACCCAGTTTGCAGTGGAGTGGCACAACCATAGCTCACTGCAGCCTCTCCCTCCTGGGCTCAAGCGACCCTCCCACCTCAGCCTCCTGAGTAGCTGGGACTATAGGCACACACCACTATGCCTAGCTAATTTTTAAAATTTTTAAATAGCTTTTGTAGAGATGGGGTATTGCTACATTGCCCAGGTTGATCTCAAACTCCTGGGCTCAAGCAAGCCATCACACCCAGCTCTAAGATTTCTTTTGTTTCATTTGTTTTAAAGATTTTATCTAGAAAATTTATCCCCCAAAAGGAAAGTAGCTGAGGAAGAAACAGAACAACAGAAATCCACTTTTTTTTTTGAGCTGGAGTCTTGCTCTGTTGCCCAGGCTGGAGTGCAAATGGCACGATCTGGGCTCACTGCAACCTCCGCCTCCTGGGTCCAAGTGACTCTCCTGCCTCAGTCTCCCCAGTAGCTGGGATTACAGGCATGTGCCACCATGCCCAGCTAATTTTTGTATTTTTAGTAGAGACAGGGTTTTGCCATGTCGACCAGGCTGGTCTTGAACTCCTGACCTCAGGTGATCCACCCGCTTCAGCCTCCCAAAGGGCTAGGATTACAGGAATGAGCCACCACGCCCAGCCAAAATCCGAATTTTCAAAGTGCAGTAAAATGATGGCTGCTGGGTCCGGGTGACACAGGTCCGTGGGCCCATGCCACACAGCGTGGCCTGGAGTCTGCACCTGGCTCTCCCCCCACCTCCCATACCCCCATTTCCTGGACAAACCTGTTGGGAATGGAATAGGCAGTGAGCACCATCCCGGCCCTCAGGAGGCCGGAGCCTGGGTGTCTACAGCTGGCCATGTGACCCACGCAGCCTTTTCCTTCTGCAAGCACAACCTCTTCTGCCGTTTGTGGGCAGCTCTGCAGGACCTCATTTCTGTATCAGAACTTCTTATCACCGCTGGGTGCAGGCCTCGGCCTCTGTTCAAGGGGATTGTAAGCAAAGCACTGAGTTCCCCACCTGTAGAGACCACTGCCCCAGGCTCCCCAGAGAGCAACCTCATCCCAATGGGCACTCCCGGGCTCCACCGGCCTTCCGGCCCCTCCAAGGGAAGTCCTTGCAGAGGGCATGGAGCCCCCGCTGTCCTCAGTGTGCCCTCTGGTGCCAAGTTGGTTTGACTGTCACGGTGGCATATTCATGGCTTTAAATGCATAGAAAATCTCATAAAGCCAGGAAAGCCAGTGTGCTGTAGGGGGCACTGAAGAAGCAGGTGGCCTCGTCTTAAAGCACAGCAGGGTTGGCCGGGCACGGTGGCTAATACCTGTAATCCCAGTACTTTGGGAGGCTGAGGCAGGCAGAGCACTTGAGGCCAGGAGTTCGAGACCAGCCTGACCAATGTGGTGAAACCCCATCTGTACTGAAAATACAAAAATTAGCCAGGCGTGTTGGTGGGTGCCTGTAATCCCAGCTACTCAGGAGGCTGAGGCAGCAGAACTGCTTGAACCCGAGAGGTGGAGGTTGCAGTGAGCCGAGATCGCCCCGCTGCACTCCAGCCTGGGTGATAGAGGGAGACTCAGTCTCAAAAAAAAAAAAAAAAAAAAGAGAGAAACGCACAGCAGATGAACTTGAGGCAAGAAAAATACCTGAAACAGACTGATGCCAGGAGATTCCTGTGACTAAATGGCTACAGAAGAATGATACCAATGGCTGTTCTGTCTGTAATCAAGGACACTGAATTACCAGATGAACTCTTTATGACCAGACAGCATAGTTAACAGAAGTTTTCATATTCACTGCCAGCGTTTACCAAGCACTCACTTACACTTCAGGCTTCGGCTGAGCCAAGTGGGGCAAATGCTTTCACACCTCTGGCTTCCTTTCCTGGTCTACCAGTTAGCCCCTGAAATGGCTGTTGTGCCCCATCAAGCACCAAGCACCAAGCACCCCACCTTAGCCACACCAGAGAGTTCTCTCAGGCATCTGTTATGCATGGTATCAGGCATGCCTACTTTATTTTTCTCTTGGTATTAGATTTTTTTTTCATTTAATAAGATCAGTGGTCTCATTGGCAAGTATGTATATATATATACACACACACATATACACACACACATATATACACACACACATATACACACACATGTACACACACACATATACACACATACACCCACACACATATATATACACCTACACAAATATACACACACATCACACATACACCCACACACATATATATGCACCCACACATATATATACACACATATATACACACACTCACATATATACACACACATACACACACACATATATTTATATATATATATTTTTTGAGACTGGGTTTGCTCTGTCACCCACGCTGGAGTGCAGTGGCACAGTCACAGTTCACTGCAGCCTTGACTTCCTGGGCTCAAGCAATCCTCCTGCCTCAGCCTCCCAAGTAACTAGGGCCACAGGCACGTGCCATCACGCTCAGCTAATTTGTTTTATTTTTGATAGAGACAAGGTCTCCCTATGTTGCCCAGGCTGGTCTTGAATTCCTGTCCTCAAGCGATCCTCCCGCCTCGACCTCCCAAAGTTCTGGGATTACAGGTGTGAGCCAGCACGCCAGCAAAATGTTTGGAAGTTTAACTGTGCCAGTCAATACCAAGAGATGCTTTCAGATAGACTCACTGTATGTTATTGACAACTAGAACATTTCACCTCTGTTGATGATGTCAGTTTTTAAAGAGCTATAAGCAAATGTTATGTGGATGCCATTATTTGTTCAGATATGTTAGTTAATGATTTCGCTAGCTGTTTTGGCATGTATATTTTCATTTTTTGAATGCATACAAATGTTCAAATTTAGCTTGTGTGTTACATCAGATTCCCAAACTATACAACCCTGTAGAATCTTTGTTTCTTTTATTTAATATAGTACAGGCCTGCAGTTTAACTTAAAATACAACCTGGGTCATATCTTTGCCCTTAGGTAGTGACACTTATTTTAAATTTCCAAAATAATATCTGGCCTCCCATAATTTATTTCAATGTTTTACAGTTCTTACTGCAAGGAAATTGCTTTTGAGTCCTAAAAAAAAAAAAATCTTTCTTGCCACAGTTGTCTTCTTCATTGGAAGCTGTTAGTTGCTTTCTTAGACAGTTCCTAGGTTACTGGGTCACATTAATAATAATAATGAGTTTATTAAGGGTATACTGTATGCCAGGAACTGTGCTAGGCTATATATATACTTATTTAATTATTATTATTATTTTTAAGACAGGGTTTTTGTCTCTTGCCCCAGGCTGGAGTGTAGTGGCGCCATCAAAGCTCACTGCTGCCTTGACTTCCCAGGCTCAAACAGCTCTCCCATCTCAGCCCCACAAGTAACTGGGACTACAGGCACACGCCACCAGGCCAGGCTCATTTTTATACTTTTTGTTGAGGCAGGGTTTTGCCATGTTGCCCAGGCTGGCCTCAAATTCCTGCACTCAAGCCATCCTCCCACTCCAGCCTCCCAAAGTGCTGGGATTACAGATGTGAGCCACCACACCCGGCCAATTTAATTTAATTTAATTTAATTCTTAGCAACATACCTTCACTCTTGTTTTATACATGAGGGAACTGAGGTAAAGTGATTTGAACAGAGTCTCCTAGCTAGTAAGTACTTGACTAGGGTTTGAATCCTAGTTTGTGAGAAATAAAGGCTTTGTTCTTTTTAGTGTACCTGTATTAAATCTTGCCTTCTCTTTTCTAGGTCCATTAATTCCTACAAACTTTTAATTACTCCTAGATCTGGAAATCATGTACCTCTGATTATTCAGCCCATCTTATGAGACTAGCTCACCATCACACGGAGCTTAAGAACCTTGGATTTGTGTCCTAGCATAGTTGGTGACCACTTTATTTACTTAATAACAGATTTGTTGAGATATAATTCACATACTATAACATGGATCTTTTTGGCTAGGCGTGGTGTCTCGTGCCTGTAATCCCAGCACTTTGGGAGGCCAAGATGGGTGGATCACCTGAGGTCAGGAGCTCAAGACCAGCCTGGCCAACATGGCAAAACCGCATTTCTACTAAAAACACAAAAAAATTAGCCAGGTGTGGTGGTGGGTGCCTGTAATCCCAACTACTTGGGAGGCTGAGGCAGGAGAATCACTTGAACCCAGGAGGCGGAGGTTGCAGTGAGCCAAGATCGTGCCACTGTACTCCAGCCTGGGCAACAAGAGTGAAACTCCATCTCAAAAAAAGTTAAAAAATAAATCTTTTTAAAGTGTATAGTTCAGTGGTTTTTAGTATATTTAGCAAAAGGTTGTACAACCATCACCATGGTCAATTTTAGAACATTTTTATCATCCCAAAGAGAAACCCTGTTGAAATACCACAAACCAGGTGGCTTTTAAACAACAGAAATATATTTCTCACAGTTCTGGAGGCTGGGAAGTCCGAGATCAAGGTCCCAGAAGATTCAGTGTCCAGTGAGGACCCGTTCCTGTTTCCCAGATGGTGCCTTCTCCCAGGGCAGGAGGGACGAGGGATTTCTTTGGGGCCTCTTTTATGAGGGCACTAATCCCATTTTGAAGGCTTGTCCCCCATGACCTAATTACCTCCCAAGGCTTTGCCCCCCCCAATGCCATCCCCTTGGGAATTAGGATTTCAGCATCTGACTTTTGAGGAGACACAAACATTTGAACCGTAGCAAACCCCACACCCCTTAGCAGCCACTCCCCCTTCCTGCTCCCATCCCGCCTGGTCACCATGAATCTGCCTTCTCCCTCTAAGGATTCACCTTTTCTGAATATTTCACGTTGACGGGATCACGTAATATCTGTGCTGTGTCTGGCCTCCCTCACCGTGCTGCGGCAGGCGTCAGTGTTACCATCTTTTTCGTGGCTAACAGCCTATCGTTCGAATAGACCACAGTTTGTTGATCCATTGTCCGGTCAGTGAACATTCCCGGTTCCACGTTTCGGGTCACGCTGCGTTCGTGCACGGGTTTCTGTGTGTTTCCATTGTCACAGGTGGCTTTCAGCTCTTCCCCGAGTGGTTCTGTGCGCCTTCCCCTTGCTCACCACCATGCTGCGTGACGGCAGATTGCAACAGCGGGGCCTGCCTGAATTCAGGGGGGCAGTCGTGGTTTCTGGGTGTGTCCCCACAGTCTATGTTTTTCCTCTAGACCTGCCCTTCATGCGGAATCACATTTGCTCCCAAATCTGAAGCCGGCGCCGAGGGAGGAGCACCTCAAAACGGCTGCCAAGACGAGCATAAAAACAGCACCAAGGTAACAAGCTCATGGCTGTTGTTCCTGTCAGTTCCTCTCCTGGCGCATCCACCCAAGGTGACATTCCTGTCTTGTCGGCTTCTTAGTTCTGAGAGTAACTCCTCTTGGGTAACACCACTCGGCACCCACGGGTCCTCTGGGTGTTGAAGAGACCGGCAGGGAGCTCGAGGGAGGGTCCGCAGGCACCCACGTGGAATCCAGAGCTCAGGGGCGGAGCTGGGCGGGACTCCTTTAAAGGCCAATAAGGGTTTAAAACGCGTGGATTCGAGTGTTTCGGGGGAAATTTGTGGCACTGGAAGCTGGACTCAATTTATGATAGGATATAGACGGGCGGAGACAAGAGGGGGTCTTCACAGCGAGAAAGGCTGGGTGAAGAGAGAGGGTGGGAGTTAGGGCAGGCGGCAGGAAGGCTGCCAGGAAAACCAGACTTGGACACCAGGGCCAGGACTGAGCCCACCCATGAGAGCCTGTCGGGGGCTCATGCAGGGGGCTCCCCTGGGGCGCAGGCTCTCATCCTCCATCTGCCAAAGGATTGTGGGTACACGTCACCCCGTGTCTTCCCACAGCCACGGTGGACACCCCGAACACAAGCCCCTATTTCCATCCACCTTCCCTGTGCCCTGACAGCCCTGGACCCCTTGTCATACTTCTCCCAGCCCCCCAACCCATGCACCCTGTCCCCGGAACCCTGGTGCTGGCCTAAGCAGACTCTGGGGGCCTGGGCTCCTCACTTTCCTCCCTTCCCCTCCACCTCCTCATCAACTCTTCCCATGTCTCACTTTCCTGGCGGCCTGAACACCCAGCATTACCACTGGGCGCTGTTGGGTAACAGGGAAGAGCAGACGGGTAGTCAGGGCTGGGATTGGAGCAGGTCTGCAGGCACAGGGCAGCGGGGGGCCCTTGCAGGGCAGAAGGTCCCACGCCCAGTGCAGTGGGGCCCCGCAGCAGAGGTCAGGGTGGGACCGGCATGCGTGCCCAGTGCCACTTCACTTCCCGTGTCTGCGTCCTCTTTGTCTCGAGGCAGGCTTCTGGAGGACCTAATCCCAAAACTCAGAACGGGCTTCTGAGCCCTCCCCAAGAGGAGAAGCTCACCAACAGTCAGACCTCTCTGTGTGAGATCTTGCAGGAGAAGGGAAGGTGGGCAGGGGTGAGCCTGGACCAGTCGGCTCTCCTTCCGCTGAGGTTCAAGAACATCCGGGAGAAAACGGACGCCCACTTTGTGGACGTTATCAAAGAAGACAGGTACGATTGGGGCCATCTGGGAAAAAGCAAAGGTTGCAGGCAGAAGCCTCTCTGCCTTTTTCTTTTCTTTCTTTTTTTTTTTTTTTTTAAGACGGAGTCTCGCTCTGTCGCTCAGACTGGAATGCAGTGGCGCGATCTTAGCTCACTGAAGCCTCCACCTCCCAGGTTCAAGTGATTCTCCTGCCTCAGCCTCCGGAGTAGCTGGGATTACTGGCACCCACCACCACGCCTGGCTAATTTTTGTATTTTTAGTATAGAGATGGAATTTCACCCGTGGGCCAGGCTGGTCTCCAACTCCTGACCTAGGTGATTCACCTACCCTAGCCTCCCAGAGAGCTGGGATTACAGGCGTGAGCCACCACACCTGGCTTTTTTTTTTTTTTTTTAAAGACTAGGTCTTGCTGTGTTGCCCAGGCTGTAGTGCAGTGGCTCAATCTCAGTTCACTGCAACCTCTGCCTCCCGAGTTGAAGTGATTCTCCTGCATCAGCCTCTCAGGTAGCTGGGACTACAGGTGCACACAACCATGCCTAGCTAATTTTTGTGTTTTTAGTAGAGGTGGATTTTTTTTTTTTTTTTTTTTTTTTTTGTTTTTGAGACAGAGTCTCGCTATGTCGCCCAGGGTGGAGTGCAGTGGGTGGATTTTTAACATGTTGGCCAGGCAGGTCTCGAACTCTTGGCCTCAGGTGATCTGCCCGCCTTGGCCTCCCAAAGTGCTGGGATTACAGGTGTGAACCTGTGCCCAGCCTAATGTTTACATTTTGAAATACACAGGCCCAGTCCTTTTATCAGATATTCCTGAAGTTGGGTTGGTTAGATTCAGGCTGTCCCTCTGGCCAGGCAGAGACTGCAGAAGGGATGCCGTGTCCTTCTCAGGGTGTCCTTTCCAGGGACACGCGGTGCCTGTGTGTTCCTCATTAGTGATACTAATTTTGATTAATTAGGCAAGGTGGTGCCAGGTTCTCCGATCTAGGGTTATTATCTTCCTCTTATGACTAATAAGCAATCTGTGGGAAGATACTTGAAGATCTTGTAAATATTTCATTCCCCATCAGAATTCCCTAGATTTAGCATTCACGGATGATTCTTGCCTCAGTCTTCACTATGATGCCTCAAAGGGTGATTTTCAGCCGGGCGTGGTGGCTCACGCTTGTAATCCCACCATTTTGGGAGGCCGAGGCAGGTAGATCACCTGAAGTCAGGAGTTCAAGACCAGCCTGGCCAATATGGTGAAACCCCCGTCTCAACTGCAAATACAAAAATTAGCTGGGCATGGTGGCAGGTGCCTGTAATCCCAGCTACTCGGGAGACTGAGCTAGGAGAATCGCTGGAACCTGGGAGGCAGAGGCTGCAGTGAGCCAAGATCCCCCCACTGTGCTCCAGCCTGGACAACAGAGCGAGACTCTGTCTCAAAAAATAAATAATAAATAAATAAATGGAGCAGCACAGCTTATCGCAGGGTCACTTCTGCCACTTGTCTGCTAAAATGTGGCCTTGTGCACATCCTCTCTGCAGCTGTGTGGTGGCTCTTCTCAGTCCACAGTCCCTGAGTCGGGAGGAGAGAGGGTCAATGTCCTGGGACAGAATTATTTCTCTTCTGAGTCTGAGGATGTAGGAAGTTACTGGATACGTGTCACAGAAAGGAGAGTGTCCGCTGCGCTGCAAGGAGAGGAAGGGGCACACGTGATGAGCTCTACTTTGTGTTGGGTGCACGTGAGGCACTGGACGTATTTCACCTGATTTACTTCATTTTTTCTTTCTCTTTTTTTGAGATGTAGTCTTGCTGTGTTGCCCAGGCTGAAGTGCAGTGGCGCCGTTTCGACTCACTGCACCCTCCGTCTCTCAGGTTCAAGCGATTCTCCTGCCTCAGCCGCCCGAGTAGCTGGAATTACAGGCACCTGCCACCATGCCCGGCTAATTTTTGTGTTTTTAGTAGAAATGGGGTTTCACCACATTGGTGAGGCTGGTCTCGAGCTCCTGACCTCAGATGATCCGCCCGCCTCGGCCTCACAAAGGGCTGGGGATTACAAGGATGCGCCCACACGCCCAGCCTCATCTAATTTACTTCTGATAGTCACTGTATGAGGGAGAGAGGCTAACACAGCTATATTTGCTTTCTGAAATCATGTTAACATTCCCTTAGTTTCTAGTAATTTTCTGCCCTATAGAAAGGATTTTACTATTTGCTGGCAATTCATAAATGAACGAAAGAGTCATGGAAAGCGGGTTTGATTTCCCTGCTATTAAAATCACTGAGCTTTATCATTTTGCAGGTTTCACATGCAATCTGCATATGTGACAATAGCACCAAAATTACGCTAACTATAAACACAATTTTGTGATAACAACCTGTTAGCTTTTACGGTGGCAATTACTGTCAGTGCTCTGAATGACAGGACCGCCGGTTCTGAATTATGGTTTCATGTGAAGCCTCCAAATCCGCGAAAGTACTCTCAGCACAGTGATCTGCGTGTTCTTCACCAAAGACTGTTTCACAGAACAGAAAAGCTGCCCTCATCTCCGAATCCTGGACATGAGGAATGTGTTTTCAAAAACAAGCCTCAGCGGCTCATGCCTGTCACCCCAGCACTTTGGGAGGCCAAGACAGGGAGATCTCTTAAGCCCAGGAGTTCGAGACCAGCCTGACCAACCTGGTGAAACCCTGCGTCGACTAAAAAATACAAAAATTAGCCGGGCGTGGTGGCAGGCGCCTGTAATCCCAGCTACTCGGGAGCCTGAGGCAGGAGAATCGCTTGAAGCTGAGAGGCAGAGGTCGCAGGGAACCGAGATTGCCGTGCCACTGCACTCCAGCCTGGGCAACGGAGTGAGACCCTGCCTCAAAAAAACCCCCAAAAAACCAAGGTTCCGATGATGTGTGTCATAATCATGGTGGATGGTCATTCCTTAATGGAGGCGGACCACAAAATATGATTATGCTTAGAGGCACAGAGGACTTCCCAGAGATCTGTTTGAACAAGGGGCAGCTGAGCGGCGTCTGGTCTGCGGACGCTTTGAGACGCAGCTGTTGTAGTGACCTAATGAGCAGCGTTTTGGTCGCTAATTGTGATCTGAAAACGTCGGTACGGTGATGGTGCTGGGCATTGATCGACTGCATTTGTTGTGTCTTCCAGCCTGATGAAAGATTATTTTTTTAAGCCGCCCATTAACCAGTTCAGCCTGAACTTCCTGGATCAGGAGCTGGAGCGATCCTACAGGACCAGCTATCAAGAAGAGGTGTGCTCGTTTCTCCTTGTGCTTTTACTGAGGAATGTGTCTGCTGTTCTCACGGGGGCATTCACTGTTAGTTTTGTGCTTTAGCAAGGGATGGGAACGTGAAGGCTAACATTCATTTCTCACACTCTGTAAATCCTGAGTGGCAACTGTACGTGAAATGTCTCTTTGCAAAGGAGGAAAAAAACCTTTCTTTAGCCCTTTGTCTTAAAGCGCAGCCTCGCCATTAGTAGACCCTTTCCTCTGCGGTGGCGTCTCCAGGACCCTGTGGCTATCCCCAGTCTTGGAAGGGACCGCCCCCACCTCTCCTGAAAGGGAGCCCCCCACACCTGCCCTGGAAGGGATCCCCTAACCTGCCCTGGAGAGAGGGCCCCCCACCTGCCCTAGAAGGGGCCCCCCCACCTGCCCTGGAAAGGGGATCCCCACCTACCCTGGAAGGGCACCCCCGCCTGCCGTGGAAAGGAGGTCCCCCCAACCTGTCCTGGAGTCTTGGGTGAGGCTCTTCTCTACCTGTTGCCCTCCCTGCTTTCTTTCCCTGAGAAGGACCCAGGAGACCTTCACTTCTCTCTCTAACTCCGGCTCCACGTTTCCTCCGCCACCCCCACCACCTTAACCCCTTGTCCTTGACCTCTCAGCCCATCGCCCAATCCCACTTCCTCCAAGAAGCTCTCCCTGACCCCAGACTGGATTGTACTTCCCTTCATACACTTCCTTCTCCATGTGTGCTCCATTTTGGAATCTTGCGTGGTTCTGGGTTCGTGTTCCTCCCTCCCTAGATGCTCAGCTCTGTGAGGTAGGACCCCAGTCCCTCTCCTCCAGCCTCTCTCACAGCCTCCAGCACAGTCCCAGCGCTCACGGTGCTCTGTAGGGACTTGCTGGAAGGAATAATACAAGAATCTGGAGCCTGGTTTGAATCCTGGCAGCTTCCTGACTGCATTCTCTCCTCTGGCCCCAAACCTAACCTCTGAGTGTTCCCAACTCAAGAGTGGGTGCCCTCCCCACCCAGAGCAAAAGGGATTTCTCACTCTAATTCCCTTGGTTCCTCCAGCAGGTCTTCATTAAACTCTGTGATGTCCTGGCCTGGGCTCTAGAAAGACCCTGGTGAGCCCGGTAGAGCCAGTTTATGCCTCGTGGGGTGGGAGGTGCCCCCTTCCGTCAGCCTCCAAGGGACAGTGAATATCCGTTAATGTCCCAGACACAGCTCCCGGAGTGGACTTGCAAGTTGGCTGGTTGGTGGCCTGTAAGGCACAATATCATCTCATTTAATCCTCATGGCAATGCTGTAGGGAAGCTGATGATTATCCTCATTTTACCAAAGAGAAAGCTGAGGCTGAGAAAGGCTGAACAGGTGGCCGTGGTCCCATAGCCGGGGTTGGACACGAGCGATCTGGCTGCCAAGCCAGGCGTCTGGGCCGCTTCTCGCCCTGCACTGGTGAGCCTCCCAGACAGCAGACACCTCTGCCATCCCTTCCTAAAGGCACCAAATGTACGCTCAGCCTCTGCTCTGCCAGGGACTGTTCTTGGTGCTGGGGAAGGGGGAAAGTTGTGGCCTGATAGGGAACAGGAATTAGAAACAACATCCGAAGCTGGAGGTCTGCGAATGCCCTCCCAGCGCACGGCGAGGCACCAAGCCCAGGCTGGGGGCTCCAAGAGGGGGTGCTCCTGAGCTTGCCTCGGTGGGGAGACTAGGAATTAATGGAATGTAGGAATGAGGGAACATTCTGGAGAGCGGGGCAAGCACCCACAAACGTTAGAGATACCAAAGAGCCCTGTGCGTCCAGGGAGTTGCAGGTGCGTCCAGGGCGGGAGTGGCAGGAGGTGGCAGGGGCTAGTTTATGGCTCCCACACCGTGGACTTTATGGCAAAGGCCACGGGGAGCTGTTGAAGGATCTGGAACAGGTTGTGTTTTAAGATCACACAGCTCACACCTGTAATCCCAATTACTCAGGGAGCTGAGGCAGGAGGATCACTTGAGGCCAGGAGACAGACCAGCCTGAGCAATACAGTGAGACCCTGTCTCTTCCAACAAAAGGAAAAAAAACATGGCCGGGTGCGGTGGCTCACGCCTGTAATCCCAGCCCTTTGGGAGGCTGAGGTGGGCGGATTGCCTGAGGTCAGGAGTTTGAGACCAGCCTGGCCAACATGGTGAAACCCCGTCTCTACTGAAAACACAAAACTTAGCTGGATATGGTGGTGGGTGCCTGTGATCCCAGCTACTTGGGAAACTGAGACAGAATCACTTGAACCCGGGAGGCGGAGGTTGCGGTGAGCCGAGACCACACCATTGCACTGTTGCACTCCAGCCTGGGCAAGAATAGCGAAACTCTGTCTCAAAAAAAAAAAAAAAAAAAAAAGAAAGAAAAAAGAAAAACATGTATCAGCTGAGTTTTGGAGGGTGATAAGAGTGTGGACAGGACAGGAGGCCACATGACAGGTGGGAGGCTGTTACCGAAACTCAGGGCAGGCGGCCACGGGGTCCCGGTGGGTAGGAAAGGACAGACACCGGGACAAGGGAGCCTCCCAGCTGGCCTGCGTGTGGGGACTCATCGTGCTGAGGGCTCCACATGGGTGCGTTCCTAGCCTAACATCCCACCGCCCACAAGGTGCGAGTACTGGTTTGTGCCTGGTTTTGGATAGAGACTGAGGCATGGCTGGGTGGGTATCACAGCTAGTCATGGCGGAGTGACTTGAGCCCTGGCAGCCCCGCCGTAGAGCCTGCGCTCTGAGGATGGTGGGACGGCCACACCCGGAGGCCCCGGGATGTGGGCAGTGAGCAGGGCAGAGCCAGTGGCACTGTCCCTGGGTTTGGAGCCCACGGGGAGAGAGGGCGAAAGAGTGTCATGACGTGGGGGAGCATCATTCTCAGTGGGACTGGGACAGGCGGCACTGCCAGGATGCACAGGGGTAGGGCAGGTGGGCCCGGGGAGCCTCTGGCATCAGGGCCGGAGGTGGCCCAGAGGGAAAGGCTGGGGCCGGGACAGGTGTCTCTGGGAAGCAGCAGGGCAGGCAGGAGAGACCACAAGAGGGAGGAGCGGGGCCTCTGCCAGCGTCCATGGATGGGGCAGTTCTACAGAGGACATGGTAGCCCCAAGAGAGAAAGGCCCTGCACGCGAGCCCTTGGCTTGGAAGGTGGGAGGTGTGGGCTCTTGGAAGGACAGCAGCCTGTGTGGAAACCTTCTGGCCTCACATGTGGGCAAGGCAGTGAGGTCTTGGGGGACATGCATGCACCCGGCCCTAACTAGGACCCCTGATGGGCACTAGATGGAGCCCCAGAGAAAGGGGACGTGCGTGTGCCTCTGCCAAGGCGGGTGGGCATGGGCAGTGTCACCCCTGAAATTCCCACACCTGGCCAGGTGCGGTGGCTCACACCTGTAATCCCAGCACTCTGAGAGGCCGAGGCAGGCAGATCATGAGGTCAAGAGATAGAGACCAGGTCGGGCGCGGTGGCTCAAGCCTGTAATCCCAGCACTTTGGGAGGCCAAGATGGGCAGATCACGAGGTCAGGAGGTCGAGACCATCCTAGCTAATGCGGTGAAACCCCGTCTCTGCTAAAAAATACAAAAAACTAGCCGGGCGAGGTGGCGGGCACCTGTAGTCCCAGCTACTCGGGAGGCTGAGGCAGGAGAATGGCGTGAACCCAGGAGGCGGAGCTTGCAGTGAGCTGAGATCCGGCCACTGCACTCCAGCCCGGGCGACAGAGCAAGACTCCGTCTCAAAAAAAAAAAAAAAAAAAGAGATAGAGACCATTCTGGCCAACTTGGTGAAACTCCATCTCTACTAATAGTGCAAAAATTAGCCGGGCGTAGTACCGCGTGCCTGTAGTTCCAGCTACTCCGGAGGCTGAGGCAGAAGAATTGCTTGAATCCGGGAGGCGGAGGTTGCAGTGAGCCGAGATCGCGTCACTGCACTCCAGCCTGGCGACAGTGAGACTCTGTCCCCCCTGCCTCCGAAAAAAAAAAGAAATTCCCACACCTTCTGAAGGGATTCCAGGGTTGGGACCGGACTTGCCCTTCCGGGGCACATGGACACCTACAGAGCCTCTAGGTTCTTTGGAGGGAATTTGGAACCAAACCCCGCCCCCAGGTTGCCCTGGCGGGGTCCAGCCTGGCATCAGGGCTGACTGGCAGCCTTGCTCCCACCGTCCAGACTCCCCCTCCTCCCTTCCCGCCTAGTTCCTGGGTGTGGTCAGGACACCCGGAGCTTGTTTGTCCCGCGGAACGCACACTGCACCCAGGGCTGCCATGAGACCTCTCCGCTCCCTGCGCCTCCAGCCCCCGCCCCCAGTCCGAGCCCGGCTGGGGTGCTGAGTGGACACCCATGGCCTCTTGGGTTGCCAGAAGGTTGCAAGGCCAAATGGAAAGGAGCTGAACTTTCTGCATCCCTCCCTTTCCCAACCACAGCCTCTGCCTTTGGGTCCTGCTCCTTCCTCTAGGTTAGGGGCACACTCAGGAGTCAACCGGTCCACGCCGAGTCCTGGCCTGGCTCCTCGTTCACTGTGTGCCCTCGGGGTAGCCCCTGGCCTTGGCCTCCCAATCTGTACACCCAGATGGGTGGTGTTTCCTGCCTGTGGGGTGTTGTGAGCATCAGTGGAGATCGCACCCCCTCAGAGCCCTGCAGGGCCTGGGCCTGGTGCACCTCTTGGACATGTCAGCATCATTATTTATCCCCCTCAACTGCCGAACACTGGTGCAGGCCTCTCTAGTGTACTTGGCACACCTGCCTGTGTTTCCTATCCCTGTCCCTCCCACCTTCCGCTGTGAGCTGCCCAAGGGCATCATTTTGCGTGGGCCCCGGCCCCAAGCACAGAGCCAGGCCCCGTAGGTTCCCAGGCAACGATGTGCCGCTTAAATCCCCCTCAGCCAGTTCTGCCCTGAAGCCCCACTTTTGCACCTGCTGAACCTAGGGCTCCGCCAGGCGGCAGAGCTCCCTGCACATTGCTGTCGTGCAACTGCCTTACAGATGCAGAGGCCTCACCTGCGCCAGTCAGTCACTCATCTTTCAGCTAAATATGTAACGTGTCTGTGAGAATGTGCTGGGTCATAATCAGTTGCTCTGTGACCCTGGCAGGGTTTTTGTTTGTTTGTTTGTTTGTTTTTTGGAAACAGGGTATCATTCTGCAGTGGTGTGATCATAGTTCACTGCAGCTTCAAACTCCTGGGCTCAAGCGATCTTCCCACCTCAGCCCCCCAAGCACCTGGGACTACAGGCACGAACCACTAGGCCCGGCTAATTAGTTTATTTTTGGTAGACGGGGTCTCTCTCTGTTGCCCAGGCTGGAGTGCAGTGGCATGATTATAGCTCACTGCAGCCTCAAACTCCTGGGCTCACACAATCCTCCTGCCTCAGCCTCCCGAGTAGCTGGGACCACAGTCACGCGCTGCCATGCCTGGCTAATTTTAAACTTTTTTGTAGAGATGGGGTCTCACCGTGTTACTCAGGCTGGCGTTGAACTTCTGGGCTCCAACGACCCTCCTGCCTCAGCCTCCCAAAGTGTTTGGATTATAGGCGTGAACCCGTGCCCGGCCCCCTGGACAAGTTTAATTTCTCTGTGCCTTGGACTCCCCAGTGTTAAATGGGGTAGTAGAGGGAGACAGTCCTCCGAGAGCCTTCCCGCCCCGTGCCTGGTCCAGAGCAGCAGCGCTCAGCATGTGTTGCCTGTTTCTCCATCCGAACTGTGCTCCTGGCCGCCTGGGGCCAGCCAGTCATTCTGCTCCACTCCTGCTCCAAACAGGTCATAAAGAACTCCCCTGTGAAGACGTTTGCTAGTCCCACCTTCAGCTCCCTCCTGGATGTGTTTCTGTCGACCATAGTGTTTCTGACGCTGTCCACCACCTGCTTCCTGAAGTACGAGGCGGCCACCACGCCTCCCCCACCCGCCGCCCTGGCTGTCTTCAGCGCGGCCCTGCTGCTGGAGGTGCTGTCCCTCGCAGTGTCCATCAGGTAAGCGCCGCGTGGGCCGGGTCTCCAGCTCTGAGCCGTTAGCTCCCTCTTCTGGCTCTGTGGCTTATGGCTGAGCAGTTGGACTGGTCTCCAGCCAGCTGTCCCTGCTGGCTGATTTCTGGAGATGGGCCCCCGTGTCCTCCCCCGGCCCTGTGCCCCGGCATCCTCCCTCCCTCACATTGGTCCAGATGCGGGGGGACCACCTCACTGGAGGGGGCAGTGCCCCGCAGCCCCGCACCCCGCAGCTCATCCCCGGATCTCCAGGGTGAGAGACTGCAGAGGAGAAGGTGAGAAGATAGGAAATGATCTGGAGGAAGGAAAGGAAAATACATGAGTCGGGGCAGATGATAGGTGGGGCTGAGTCAGCAGGTGCCTCTTCAGAGTGCAGGAGCCAAACATAGACCCATAGCAGCATCTCCGCGTGCTTGCCTCAGGCGGTGGTCTCTTGGGTGTGACGCCAGCAGGAGAAAGAGACAAGCTCAACTTCATCAAAAGTTAAGCCGTTGTGCCGCAAAGAACATCAGGAAAGCGAAAGAACCCGCAGAATGGGAGGGAACATTTGCAGATCAGGCCTCGGACAAGGTCTAACATGTAGAATGGATAAAGAACTCATACAGCCCAATAATAAAAAGCTCACTTTAAAGGGGACAGAGGCTCCGAACAGACCACAGCTGCGTCTTGGGGAAGCCGGGCCCTTAGGACCAGCCCGGCTCCCTGAGGGGGCTTGCAGCGTCTCAGTATTCCTGAGCAGGCAGGTGGCCCTGCGTGGTCCCCATCCTGGGCACCACAAGCCCCCTTCGTGGTCCTGTCACCCTCAACAGGACGGCTGCCAGCCTAGCAGAGTCCCACTAGCAACTGTGCCCAGGAGCTGGGCTTCAAACAGACATGGGGAGGCAGCCCTGACCTTGAGCGTCTGCTGCCCTTATCCAACATCCCAAGGCAGAGACGAATGGCTTTGAGTCTGGCCCGAAGTTCCGGAATGCTGGCTTCTCCCATCTGAGGTGGGCAGGCCGGGATTCCTGCCTCCTCCCTCCCACCTGTGCTGTACCCAGGACCCTTTCGCCGTGTGTCATGCTCTCTGCGGCACATGCTCAGTGTTTCCCAGAACTCTGTGGGCTCACGACCCATTGCCCACAGCGAGCAGCCCTCTTCCTAGGACAACCTCCCGTCCTGCCTCAGTGCCCGCCTGTGCTTCTGGGGACCCCTCCCAAAGGAGCCGTCGTCCGAAAGCCCTTCCAGGGCCTGCTTCCCAAGAACCCAAACCAGACATCCTCAGGCCCCTGGTTGGTTTGTTTTTCCTCTTTAAAAAGATCAGCTTTAGGCCGGGTGTGGTGGCTCACACCTGTAATCCCAGCACTTTGGGAGGCTGAGGCAGGTGGATCACCTGAGGCTGGGAGTTCGAGACCAGTCTGGCCAACATGGCGAAACCCTGTCTTTACTAAAAATACAAAAAAAAGAAAGCCGGTCTTGGTGGTGGGTGCCTGTAATTCCAGCTACTCTGGAGGCTAAGGCAGGAGAATCACTTGAACCCAGGAGGTGGAGGTTGCAGTGAGCCGAGATCACACCATTGCACTCCAGCCTACGTGACTCTATCTCAAAAAAGAAAAAAGGATCAGCTTTATTGTGACATGATTTACATACAATAAAGTCATTCAAGTGGGCAAAACTCAGTGATTCCTAGTAAATTTGAAGAATTGTATGAATATCACTACTATGTAACTATCGGGCACCTCCATCACCCCAAAAAGAAACCCGTCCTGGTGGGCAGTCACTCCCCCAGGTCTGCCCTCCCTGGCCCACCACCAGGTTTTCCTCTAATATGGGTGGTTGTAGCGTCTGGAGGGCTCTGAGGCCAGCATTGTCTCCACGCCTTTTTACTTTCACCCTTTAGCCATTATTCCCTACTCCTTCAGGCCCAATTCTAAAGCATGGAGGCCAACCCCGGTCTAGACTGCCGAGGGCAGGGGTGAGGTGTGCAGGGACACACTCCCCAAGCTTCTGGTGAAGGTGGTGGCTGCTGCACCCCTAAACAGGCCTCTGGTGGGATTTAGTTCCATTTACCAGGAATCGTCAAGCCTGGGAGAGGCCCAGACCCTGAAAGGCTTCCCTGGCCCCTCTGAGGGCCGTGTTTTTGACCCCAGCTTGACGGGAGCCTGCGCTGTGGGGCGTACGGTTGCCCCATCCGTTTCCTGTACAGGAGGAAAGCCAGGCGCCTTCTCAGTGACTGGCCCGGGCCCCGCCTACCGCCTCCAGGAGGCTTCCTGCGTCTCCCTCTCTACTCTGCCCCGGCAGGCGTGAGGATGGCAGGTCTCGTTTTCAGATCCCTGCAGTCTCAGGGACCAGCATGAAGGCCCCCCACCACCTCGCATCTTTCCTACTCCTGACTGGGAACTCGGTTCCCTCTGTCCCCCCTCCTGGGGCCTCTGTATTCTGCATATTTGTGGTTATTCTTGGAAATATTCCAAAGCCTTCATTATCCTTTAAATATCAGGAAACCAGGGCTGTCCAGTACCCTAAAAGGGTGAGACTGTGCCTGCGTCCGTGTGGGGAATGGCTGGAGGGTGAGCGTTTCCTCTCCTGGCCACACCACGCAGCCAAGAGGTAGAGGCATGGTAGGTGTTCAGGCCCGAAGGCCGGGCCGCCGGGCGGGGCAGGGGGGGCTTTGTGCCAGAGGCTCTTCAACAGCGGCCCCCGTCCATCCTCTCCTGAGGCAGGGACAGCAGGCCCGTCCCTGGCTCCCTGGCAGCAACCTTGAGAGAAGGACTGTCTCCCCACGAGGACCCCACACCCTCTCCTCGTCTCCCCATGTGCCCCCCTCCATTGGCCCAGGGGTCCCTGGGCTCAGCCAAGACCTGTTCCTCCTCCTTACAGTGGTTCTTGGCCCACACGCTCCGCTGCTGCTTTATACAGAACTTTTTATTGTGTCAACATCACCCTCCTGAAACGGGGCCCGCGGAGACACACAGCTGCGGAAGGAGTCAGTGCATACCGTCGCTCTGCTCAGAACGACGAAGTCTTTTCACACAAAATACGTGGTGCTGGACCTCACGAACGACAGGGCCCCGCTGCCTGGAGAGTCCTGAAGCCGCACACACGCGTGATGAACGTGACAGCCCAGATGCAGACAGCACGCGTGTGCGGGTTTAGTGGTCCAGGCGCCACGAGCCGGGTTCGGCCTGTGATGTGATTTTCTGAAACACGGAACAGGCCTTGGTGATGCCCCAAACAGAGCAGAGATGACCGCCACTCAGTTTTCACAGGAGCTGCCCTCCGGGAAATCCAGTGTGTCAGCGTCACCGCAGAGCACTCTCTGTTTGTAGATGGGACACAGGCTCTGGGCTAAGATGCTGTCGGCAGCCTTCCGCCTTTGTGGGTGCCCAGGGGCGTGACTGCTGTGTGGGGTGCAGGGCAGAACCTCCCTGGGTAGCACCTGCCCACATGCAGGACGCCTCTGTCCCTGGCGCCTTCCCACCGGATGCCAGGACCACCTCTCCTGCTGCGACAACTGCAGGGGCTCCTCAGAATTCCGGGGTGCCTCCAGAGCTGCCCCCATCAAGACCTCCTGCCTCAGAAGCTGATGGGAGCAGGTGACGGCAGCGTGGTGACCGCCAGGAGACTCTCCTTGGGGCTTGTAATACTCTCACGTGCTCTCTGAGACGAGCGAAGCGTGTGCTTTTCACAAGCATATTTTATCAGAACACAACATGTGACCCTAGAGTCGGGTACAATGAGCTGAGCCCGGCTTCCTTGCCTTCTACCAAAAGTGAGGGAGACAGACCCCCCACCCCACACCTGCTTCCATGCCCATCCCAGGGGCAGCATGGGAGAGAGCGGAGGGCAGTGCTGGCTGCAGCCTTGCGCTTGTCTCCTGGCCCATGACCCACCCCAGGCCCCATCACTCCTGCTAACCCCTGTCCCTCTCGCAGGATGGTGTTCTTCCTGGAGGACGTCATGGCCTGCACCAAGCGCCTGCTGGAGTGGATCGCCGGCTGGCTACCGCGTCACTGCATCGGGGCCATCCTGGTGTCGCTTCCTGCACTGGCCGTCTACTCCCATGTCACCTCCGAATTTGAGACGAACATACACGTAAGTAAAGGCTCAGCTGTTTTATTTCCACGTTCTCCTGGACTCCCTAATCTCTCTCTTTAACTCACTTGGGATAGCAATTTAAAAATAAACCCTTTGGCTGGGCACGGTGGCTCACACCTATAATCCCAGCACTTTGGGAGGCCAAGGCGGGCGGATCACTTTTAATCCCAGCTACTCGGGAGGCTGAGGCCGGAGAATCTCTTGAACCCGGGAGGCGGAGGTTGCAGTGAGCTGAGATTGCACCACCGCACTACAGCCTGGGTGACAGAGCGAGACTCTGTCACAAAATAAAATAAAATGGGGCCGGGCACAGTGGCTCACGCCTGTAATCCCAGCACTTTGGGAGACCGAGGCGGGTGGATCACCAGGTCAGGAGATTGAGACCATCCTGGCTAACACGGTGAAACCCCGTCTCTACTGAAAATACAAAAAATTAGCCAGGCGTGGTGGTGGGCGCCTGTAGTCCCAGCCACTTGGGAGGCTGAGGCAGGAGAATGACCTGAACCCACAAGACGGAGCTTGCAGTGAGCAGAGATCGCACCACTGCATTCCAGCCTGGGCGAAAGAGTGAGACTCCATCTCAAAACAAAATAAAAATAAAATTAAAAACAAAATAAAATAAAAATAAACCCTCGAAGAGGCATGAACTCTTTTGCTATCCTGAGTCGACTTAACACCGGGCTGCCCAGATGCTCACGCCCTGGCAATGGCCGGGCTGGGGAGTCCCCAGTGGGCACAAGTCCCTGCCAATGTGCCTTGTTCTTCATCAAGTTCCAAATGAGTCATTTTCCTTTACACTTTACAAACAAGCGTCTGCCCCATGTTTCCTAACCGTGTGAGAAGCATACCTGGCAGACAGAATTGACTCGTGCCCGGATCGGCTGCTGCTGGTCGGGAAGGGACCTTTGCTAAACTCCGTGGAGAGGGAACCAGCGCGGCCGTGGGAGATGATGCTTCTGGTGCATGGGCTTCCGGGCGGGCTGATGGTGTTTGGCACTTTAGCCCCACATCACATCTCATTGGGCCCCGAGGAAAAGCTTTTTGAAGGAAGCTGATCACACAGTGGTTCTCGAACGAGGGGGCCTCCCTTCCCTTTCCACGGAGACACGTGGCGTTTCCCACGCCCGCAGAGGCGCGTGATACCGTGTGAACAGGGAGCCTCATGCTGGCTAGTGAACCTACAGGCTTGATCTGTCCTTGACAATGCCCACTAGCAAAAGTAAGACTGACTGGGGATAGTAAGCAATCAGATGGTATTGGTGATATTTTTAGATTACACAGAAACATGGATTAGGCCGGGCACAGTGGCTCACGCCTGTAATTCTAGACACTTTGGGAGGCCGAGGCAGGTGGATCACCTAAGGTCAGGAGTTCGAGACCAGCCTGGCCAGAGATGGTGAAACCCCGTCTCTACTAAAAATACAAAAATTAGCCAGGCGTGGTGTCAGGAGCCTGTCATCCCAGCTACTCAGGAGGCTGAGGCAGGGGAATCACTTGAACCCGGGAGGCAGAGTTTGCAATGAGCTGAGATCGCACTGCTGCACTCCAGCCTGGGCGACAGAGCGAGACTCTGTCTCAAAAAAAAAAAAAAAAAAAAAGAAGGAAACATGGATTAGTGGTGAATGTTTTGGCGGCCCAGGTATACTGGTGGTGGTTGGGGGGCCCTGGGCGGCTGTCCTAACCCTTCCCCTCTTGCAGTTCCCAGTGTTCACAGGCTCTGCCGCGCTGATTGCCGTCGTGCACTACTGTAACTTCTGCCAGCTCAGCTCCTGGATGAGGTCCTCTCTCGCCACCGTTGTGGGGGCCGGGCCGCTGCTCCTGCTCTACGTCTCCCTGTGCCCAGACAGGTACGCGGCCAGCACTGCGTGCGGGCAGCAGGGTGCGTGGCCACCTTTCCTGAGGTCGCTTAGGGCCTGACTGCATTTGCAGATTGCTTCTCACGTCTAGATAGAGATGTTTCCCATCATGACCCAAAGTAGCTTTCAGCACATATCATGTCAAAGAGCTAACGAGATGCCCTTAGAATAATACACAAAAGAAAGAAAAAGAGTGTCATTTAGAACAGCACTCTGGATGTTTGAATGTAGACGTCCTGGAAAACATAATGCCGCCATTGCAGGCGTGAGGTGACTTCTGATGAATGGGATGAAATCTAAGAAAGTGGGGCCTGAAGGATTTCATAGAAGATGGTCGAGGCCATGAAAGGGCGGAGGTACAGGTGGACATGAAGGTGGAGAGGAAGCTGGTGCTGACTTTCCTTGAGTAGGGTAGGGTTCGTGAACCAGGACGGGTCACAGCCTGGAAGGAGGAGTGAAGATGTAGGATGATCTGGCGAGTCACCTGGGCCTCATTTCTAAATATTATGTCAGGCTGGGCGCGGTGGCTCACGCCTGTAATCCCAGCACTTTGGGAGGCGGAGGCAGGCAGATCATCTGAGCTCAGGAATTCAAGACCAGCCTGGCCAACATGGTGAAACCCCGTCTCTACTAAAAATACAAAAATTAGTCGGGCATGGTGGCGAGCACCTGTAATCCTAGCTACTTGGGAGGCTAAGGTAGGAGAACTGGTTGAACCCAGGAGGCGGAGGTTGCAGTGAGCTGAGATTGCGCCACTGCACTCCAGCCTGGGAGACAAGAGTGAGACTACATATCAAAAACAAACAAAAAATAATAAATAGGTCAAAACGATTCCCCATATGATGTCATGAGACATAGGATTAATGATCAGTCATTGAACATAGGTCTTTTATTTTGAAATCCTCTGTATATATTGATTTCTTAAAAATAAGTCCCAGCCAGGCACGGTGCTCACACATATAATCGTAGCACTTTTGGGAGGCTGAAGCATGTGGATTGTCTGAGCTCAGGAGTTCAAGACTAGCCTGGGCAACATGGTGAAACCCTGTCTCTACGAAAAATATAAAAAATTAGCCAGGTGTGGCATTGTGCACCTGTAATCCCAGCTACTCGGGAGGCTGAGGCAGGAGAATTGCTTGACCCTGGGAGGTGGAGGTTGCAGTGAACCGAGATCGTGCCACTGCACTCCAGCCTGGGTGACACAGCGAGACTCTTGTCTCCAAAAATAAAAATAAAAAATAAGTCCCAAATTGCCTATTGCACACTTGCAACTGGTTTCAGGGTATTTTAAGCCTTTTCAACTAAATATGTTGTTGGAAATACAGTAATACCTTGGATAGCAGATGTAAGCAGTAGACAATTTATTCAAATATTTCGTGATATCTTAAACCCATTAAGCTTCCATTCATGTAATAAACTTCTCCCAAATACTGGGCTTTTTCTATAACTGCTTATAAAAATGTTTCACTATTAGTGTGTATTGAAGAACCGCCTGTTTGCAATTACAGAGGGTTTAGGTGCACAGAATATTTTGAAGTCACATGGGATATTTCTTCCTTGTCCTTGCAGGAGATTTAACATTCTGGCTCCCTGAGTTATTAAGAGAACCAGAGGGACCCCTGGCATTTCCAAAATGCCCCCTTGGAGTGGCATTACTGTCGCCAAGGACCTCTGCTTGAATAAATTCAAAAGCACAAAATGATTCCAGTTGCCGCAATGTTGTCAGTATCAGATGGAGTAGGCATGGGTACCTTTGGTTAAGCAGTCCAGCCATGGGCAGCGTGAGCATCCGTCCTCGGTTTACTCAAAGATCACAATACGGAAGACATTTAAATTCCCTGCAAATTAAGATCAAAAAGGGAATGTGAAATAGGACTGTCATTCAGTACTTGAAACTTTAACAAATAGATTAAGCAAAATAAAGCAGACTTGGATTTTTCTGAAGGTGTGACCATCTAGAACGATGGTCACGATAAGCTCTTTCTCGAGAGTATGAAATCCAGCAAGCTGCTTGTTACCTTTTAAATCCATCACAGGTCCCTCGTCGGGCATTCACAGTGGCCTTTAGTTGTGGCCGCAAGATTTTTCCACCTGGAGCTGGAGAGCCACAGTGATGGGGGACCCCTCTGCCGCCCTTGCGCCCAGAGTTCAAGTAGCAGATCTGGGGTAGGGATGGTGGTTGAAGTTCCCCTCGGCCCAGAACTCCTCCATCCACGTGAGACCCTCAGAGCCCCTAATCCCATCACGGTTGCTAAGCCTCACAAGGATAGAGAGGATGCTGGATGGTAAACAAAGACATAAACTCAGCTTTACCCAGGGAACTGCCCCCAGCATTGGGAGACACAGGCGTGAAGGAAGAGGTAGAAGCAGGTGGCTTTATGTCGATGTCACAATCGCGTCTAAAACAGGAACGTAGTTTGTTCAGACTCCTCAGGTTGTCTTGTAGAACGCCTTCTTTGCTCTTTATAATAACATTTTTCTGCATTTTAATTTCAGTTCTGTATTAACTTCGCCCCTTGACGCAGTACAGAATTTCAGGTAAGCTTTTAATATTGTGCCTCTGTCTGAATAAACGAGAGTGACTATATTACCCCCTCCATTTCTAAGCTTCCTGAAAACAGTGGGATCTTGAATAAAATGAACAATATGTGCAATTCTTATAACAGAAACTAGAAAGTGTCTCCTTGTTGAAATATATCATAGTTATAATGTCTAATGGGGAAAATAAAATTTGTTTTATTATTTTAATAAGACATTAAAGTCATCGTAATTTTATGTAAGACTTTCGCATGCAACAAAGGAAATCTCGCAAATCAAAGAAAGGTTATTTTGTAAAATATTTTAAAATAACTCACTTGAAATTCAAAATACTAAATGTTTGAACCTTGCTTTACTGTAAACATCAGAATAAATTCTAAATAAATCGAAGAGTCGGAAATAAAAATTAAATAATATAAAATCTAGAAAAAGTAAAATTCAATAGTTTTCAAGCCTCTAAAACTGAGATAACTTTCCAGGCTTACAAATAATAACTAGTACCACAAAGAGAAGATGGACAGGTTTGAGAGGAAGGGAGAGAAAATCAAAGAGACAGGAAAAGACCGGACGTGGGGACTCACGCCTATAATCCCAGCACTTTGGGAGGCCAAGGTGGGAAGATTACTTGATGCCTGGAGTTCTAGACCAGCCTGGACAACATAGCAAAATCCTGTTTCTGCAAAAAAATTTAAAAATTAGCCAGGTGTGGTGGTATGCACGTGTAGTCCCAGCTACTCGGGAGGCTAAGGTGGGCTTGAGGCCAGGAATTCGAGGCTGTATCGAGCTGTGATGGTGCCCTTGCACCCCAGCCTGGTTGTCACAGCAAGACTCTGTCTCAAAAAAAAAAAAAGAAAAAGAAAAAAGAAAACGGCCAGGCATGCTGGCTCACGCCTGTAATCCCAGCACTTTGGGAGGCTGAGGTGGGTGGATCACCTGAGGTCAGGACTTCAAGACCAGCCTAGCCAACATGGCAAAACCCCGTGTCTACTAAAAATACAAAAATTAGCCGGGGTGGTGGGGGGGCACCTGTCATCCTAGCTACTTGGGAGGCTGAGGCATGAGAATTGCTTGAACCCGGAATGCGGGGGTCGCAGTGAGCCGAGATTGGCCACTGCACTCCAGCCTGGGCAACAGAGTGAGATTCTGTCTCAAAAAAAAAAAAAAAAAAGATTCGTTAGCAACTGCAGTTGTCAATAATAAATAAA
This sequence comes from Macaca mulatta, assembly GCF_049350105.2. NCBI lineage: Eukaryota > Metazoa > Chordata > Mammalia > Primates > Cercopithecidae > Macaca > Macaca mulatta. The sequence continues at coordinate 5,193,210 of NC_133425.1, read as the reverse complement.
TTAATTGATTCTACATTTATTCAAATATTACAACTGTGAAAATGCAGCAAATACGGAAAACATGTAAGATTTTCATTTACTAGGTGAAATTATGTACTGTAGGTACAACTAGGTATTTGTATATAGTAGAGATTTGTATGAGATGTAATACTTAGGTTATAATGAATGAGTAATGATTACAGCTGTAGTATTTAAAAGTAAAGCACCTAGCACCTTTTTTTAACCTTTTATTCATGTATATGTCAGTATGCACAGAAGAATACCTGATCATAAAAGGATAGCTCAGTACATTTTCACCAGAGAACACTCTCATTTAGCTACCACCCACACCAAGAAGTAAAGCATTACCAGCACCCCAGAAGTCCCCTAACCCCACCGCTGGTGACTCCCTCTCCCCTGACCTGACCACATCCCTAGGGTAGATTTTAAATGGCACTGAAATATACCAAGGTGTTCACCGAAGCCACATTTGGCTGGTTGGCCCTGCAAGTGATGTTTGCTTTCTGTTTTTCTCGATGTGTCTATCCTCCTTCTCCATGATAATAGATTACACTGTATTTTACTCTAACTTCCATTTATGACTTAAAAATTAACTCCTGCATTTAGTCACATGAAATTCCTCTTTTTGAGCCGGGCATGGTGGCTCGCACCTGTAATCCCAACACTTTGGGAGGCTGAGTGGGTGGATCACCTGAGGTCAGGAGTTCAACACCATCCTGAAAACATGTTTGTGAAACCCCATCCCTACTAAAAATTCAAAAATTAGCTGGATGTGGTGGCGGGCGCCTGTAATTCCAGCTACTCAGGAGGCTGAGGCAGGAGAAGCACTAGAACCCGGGAGGCAGAGGTTGCAGTGAGCTGAAATGGCGCCATGGCACTCCAGCCTGGGGGACAGAGCAAGACTCCGTCTCAAAAAAAAAAAAATCCCTCTTTTTGAAATGGACCTTTGCTATTTGAATTTAGGAATAGGATCAGCTCCTTGTTCCTTTGGTATTAGAACAGGAAACGCAGGTTCTAGCTGGGAAGCTTCCCTCGTACCTGTTTGTCACAGATGCCTTCTGCGGCAAGGCAGCCCCCTAGGTTTCTGAGTGCACGTCCTGTGTATGATGACTTCTCTTCCTTGGAAGCAAAGGTGGAAAGCAGACTCCATGCTCTGCCTCCCTCTCCCTCTGGCACTAGCCCATGTGCAGCTGTCCCTCCTCTGCCTGGAGGGGCCTGGCCTGCGCCCATCTCCAGAGTCGGCCGTGCTGCTGGCTCCGGCTCCCACAGATTAGAGCAGGCCGCACAAGCGATAACCATTTGAGAAGCCCAGACACAGTCTCCCGTTTCCACCACAGAGACTGGAAACGCCCCCCTGCATGTAACGGGGATGTGAGACCTTGGTGACACCTGCTCCTGAAGGGGACTGTTCTCGGTGTCACCACTTTGAGAAATCAAAAGAAAGGTCAACTCCTCATCCAACAAGACGGGCTCCCAAAAGCTTCCCCCTAGTCCACATTCTCTTCCTGCTCTATTTAAAACCAACCAGAGTGCTCAAGGAGCTGGACAGAAATATGTTTGAGTCATCATCGTGACAAATGGTTATTTTGCTTAGTACTTGGGATGTAGGGTACGTAGTGTCATTTGTTTCAATAACAGTTCGCGAAATGAGTCAGTGAGGCACATGGTGTCTTCCCGCGGAGGACTCTTGGTTCCTGGTCATAGGCATTGAGTCAGAGAAGTCGTATCAGGGCTCCCAAGACCAGCCGCGGGTGGACTCCGGACTCCGCAATCCGCTCTCTCATGGCTGTGATTTATTACAGTAAAAAGACATAAAGTAGAATCAGCAAAGGGAAGGGTATCTGAGTTGATGTTTGGAGGAAGCCAGCACCAGCTTCCAGGAGTCTTCTCGTGGAGTCACACGGGATGGGCTTACTTCCTCCAGCAGTGAGTGGTGACAACACTTGTAACATGCTGTCTACCAGGGAACCTCATTAAACACTCGATGTCCAGGCTTTGTATTAGGGGCTGTTCAGGGCGGCAGCCTCTGCCTAGCATGTGTAAATTCCAGACTTCCAGCAGGAAAGCGGGTATTCAGTGTAAACGTCCTTGTTTATGCAGTGTGGGCATCGTGAGCCACTCTTGTCAAGGAATGGCAGGAACCCTCCCCAAATCCCAGCTCCCCGGTGCCAGCCACCACCTTTGCAGGCAGGCCTTTCCTGCACAGAACCTTAGGCCAGAAGGGAGGTAGCCATGCTCCAGTCCATATTCACAGCTCACATGCGAGGAAACCGAGACCCAGAACGATGGCATGGCCTAGCCAAGATGCTGGAACTCCCCCGCGGTCCAGCCAGGATGGAGCCCCGGGGTTCTGTTCCACCCACGGCCAGGGCTTTTGCGGTTGTGCTTCACAGAGGACCATGATGACCACACAGGTCAAGCTCATTGTTTTTTAATATCCCAAGTCACAGTTAGTAAAACTCATTAAACCCTTTGATTAAAGAATTGAGCTTTTGGCCAGGCATGGTGGCTCGTGCCTGTAATCCCAGCACTTTGGGAGGCCAAGGCAGGTGGATCACCTGAGGTCAGGAGTTCGAGACCAGCCTGGCCAACATGGTGAAACCCCATTTCTACTAAAAATACAAAAATTAGCCAGGCATGGTGGCACACACCTGTAGTCCCAGCTACTCGGGAGACTGAGACAGGAGAATCGCTTGAACCTGGAGGCGGAGGTTGCAGTGAGCCAAGATTGCACCACTGCACTCCAGCCAGGGCAACAGAGCATGGAAAAAAAAAATGAGTTTTGGCCGGGTGCGGTGGCTCATCCCCTTAATCCCAGCACTTTGGGAGGCCAAGGCAGACAGATTGCTTGAGCTCAGGAGTTCAAGACCAGCCTGGGCAACATGGTGAGAGCGTGTCTCTAAAAGAAAGAGAATTGAGCTTTCCAGTGTGATGGAGCTGTCTAAACTGTGGATCCGCCTATCGCATATAGAAGTGTGTAGTGACCAAGCCCATTATTGCATCAAATCAACGTTTGCGTGAACAGAACAGTCACGGTGTTGTGAAAAAGAAAAGGACTAGAAGGCAGTTCAACAAATGTTAATAGTGATTGCCTCTGGATGGCAGGACGATGGAGGAATCTTTTTTTTCTGTTTTATTTCTACATTTCCTATGATGAGTGTGTAGTATTTTTAAATGGGAAAAAATGTATTCCAGCCCACTGGGGAGGCAGAAGCAGAATTGTTTGAACCCAAGACTTTGATACCAGCCTGGGCAACATAGTAAGGCCTCATCTCTACAAAAGGTTCAAAAAATTAGCCAGGTGTGGTGGTGCATGCTTGTAGGCCCAGCTAATCTGGAGACTGAGGCGGGAGGATCGCTTTAGCCTGGGAGGTCCAAGCTGCAGTGAGCTAGGATCGCACCACTGCAGTCCAGCTTGGGTGACAGAGAAAGACCCTGTCTCTTAAAAAAAAAATTTTTTAATATATATATATGTATATATGTGTGTGTAGATATGTATGTGTGTATATATATATATTCCAAACAAACTTTAAGAAATTATGCTACTCAGCCAGGTGTGGTGGCTCACACCTATAATCCCAGCACTTTGGGAGGCCAAGGCAGGCAGATCATTTGAGGTCAGGAGTTTGAGACCAGCACAGCCAACGTGGTGAAACCCCGTTTCTACCAAAACAAAAAATAATAATAATCTGGGCATGGTGGCGTGCACCTGTCGTCCGAGCTACGCAGAAGGCTGAGGCAGGAGAGTTGCTTGAACCCAGGAGGCAGAGTTTGCGGTGAGATGAGATCACACCACTGCACTTTAACCTGGGTGACAGAGCGAGACTCCTTCTCAAAAAAAAAGGGGGGGAGCAGAAACTGGTTCAGCCTTGTTTAGAAGGGCAATTTGGAAATTTCTAAGGAAATTCCAAATGTGCAATATTTAAAATGACTCAGCACTTCCATACGCACAAAGATAGGAGTAGACAAATATTCCCTGTGACACTGTTTGTGGTAGAAAAAGACAGACTCGGGCCCAGTTCCATCAGGAGGAATCTGGTTAAATTACAGAATTTCTGAGTGCTAGAACACCGCACAGCCATGAGAAAATAACAGCACCGGGTAAACTGTTAGCATTGTCCTGAGTGATTTCGGCAAAAAGAATTAACCCAGAATCGGGGAAATGGTGTCTTATCAAACTTTTTTAAATAGGTAGAGAGTATAGAACTCATAAAAGCTGTTTGTAAAATGACAAGTTTATTGGATTAGAAATCTAAAAACCAAGGCCAGGCATGGTGGCTCACGCGTGTAATCCCAGCACTTTGGGAGGCTGACTTGGGCGGGTCACCTGAGGTTGGGAGTTTGAGATCAGCCTGACCAACATGGAGAAACCCCGTCTCTAATAAAAATACAAAATTAGCCAGGCATGGTGGCACACGCCTGTAAACTCAGCTACTCGGGAGGCTGAGGCAGGAGAATCGCTTGAACCTGGGAGGCAGAGGTTGTAGTGAGCCAAGATCTTGCCATTGCACTCCAACCTGGTAAACGAGCAAAACTCCATCTCAAAAAAAAAAAAAAATAAAATAAAAATAAAGAAATATAAGAACCAAATATGTCAGAGAATGTTAAATTTCTTGGGTATGATGATGATATTGTAGTTACACAGGGAAACATCCTTATTCTTAGGAGATATATACTGAACTATTTAGAGCCGAAGTGTCATGTCAGCAACTTATTTTCAAAATATTCATTCAGCAAAAAGCCGGCTACAGTGGCTCACACCTGTCATCCCAGAACTGAGGCAGGCAGATCACTTCGAGGTCAGGAGTTTGAGACTGGCCTGGCCAACATGATGAAACCCTGTCTCTACTAAAAATACAAAAATTAGCCAGGCATGGTGGCACATGCCTATAGTCCCAGCTCAGAGAGGCTGAGGCAGGAGGATCACTTGAACTCAGGAAGTAGAAGTTGCAGTGAGCCAAGATCGTACCACTGCACTCCAGCCTGGGCAACAGAGCAAGACTCAATCTTAAAAAAAAAAAAAAAAAAAGGTGATAGGCCAGGCACAGTTAAAACCTGTAATCCCGGCACTTTGGAAGGCCAAGGTGGGAGGATGGCTTGAAGTTAGGAGTTTCAGTACAGCCTTGGCAACCAGCAAGACCCTGTCTCTTCAAAAAAAAAAATTTTTTTTAATGAGCCGGGTGTGGTGGTGCCTGCCTGTAATCCCAGCTACTTAGGAGGCTGAGGCAGGAGGATCGTTTGAGCCCAGGAGTTTAAGGCTGCAGTGAGCCATGATTGTGCCATTGCACTCCAGCCTGGACAGCAGAGACCATGTCTCTAAAAAAACAAAGGAGAGAGAAAAGAAAAGATTTTTGAAAGAAGCTAAAGACTTCTTAAAAAAAAAAAAAGAAAAGAAAAGAAAAGAAAAATTACCAAACACTTAAAGAAGTTAGTTACAGGGCTGGGCACAGCAGCGCATGCCTGTAATTCCAGCACTTTCAGAGGCCAAGGCAGGAGGAGCCCAGGAGTGCAAGACCCACCTGGGCAACACGGTGAGACCCCACCTCTATTTAAGAAAATCAAATAAATCAGTTTCAAAAGTTAGTCTTTATTCCTCCACACCTTCAGCCAGCCCGAACCAGAAATGGGCAGCTTGACAGCTTCAGGTTGTTGAAGGCCTGGACTCAACAACGCTTTGCATAGCTAGCGGGGCTGTTCTGAACTTGGAAGCACCGAGCAGTAACCTCTCCCTCTCCCGTGTCTTTGCTCTCCAGTTCCGAGAGGAACCCGTGCAATAGCTCAGTGCCACGTGACCTCCGGCGGCCGGCCAGCCTCATCGGCCAGGAGGTGGTTCTCGTCTTCTTTCTCCTGCTCTTGTTGGTCTGGTTCCTGAATCGCGAATTCGAAGTCAGCTACCGTCTCCACTACCACGGGGACGTGGAAGCGGATCTTCACCGCACCAAGATCCAGAGCATGCGGGATCAGGCGGACTGGCTGCTGAGAAACATCATCCCCTACCACGTGGCTGAGCAGCTGAAGGTGTCCCAGACCTACTCCAAGAACCACGACAGCGGAGGGGTGATCTTCGCCAGCATCGTCAACTTCAGCGAGTTCTACGAGGAGAACTACGAGGGTGGCAAGGAGTGCTACCGGGTCCTCAACGAGCTCATCGGGGACTTCGATGAGCTCCTAAGCAAGCCGGACTACAGCAGCATTGAGAAGATCAAGACCATCGGAGCCACGTACATGGCGGCGTCGGGGCTGAACACCGCACAGGCCCAGGATGGCGGCCACCCACAGGAGCATCTGCAGATCCTGTTCGAGTTCGCCAAGGAGATGATGCGTGTGGTGGACGACTTCAACAGCAACATGCTGTGGTTCAACTTCAAGCTCCGCGTCGGCTTCAACCACGGGCCCCTCACGGCCGGGGTCATCGGCACCACCAAGCTGCTGTACGACATCTGGGGAGACACCGTCAACATCGCCAGCAGGATGGACACCACCGGCGTGGAGTGCCGCATCCAGGTGAGCGAAGAGAGCTACCGCGTCTTGAGCAAGATGGGCTACGACTTCGACTACAGAGGGACCGTGAACGTCAAGGGGAAAGGCCAGATGAAAACCTACTTGTACCCAAAGTGCACGGACCACGGGGTCTTCCCGCAGCACCAGCTGTCCATCTCCCCAGACATCCGCGTCCAGGTGGATGGCAGCATCGGACGGTCTCCCACAGACGAGATTGCCAACCTGGTGCCTTCTGTCCAGTATGTGGACAAGACATCTCTGGGTTCTGAGAGCAGCACGCAGGCCAAGGACGCCCACCTGTCCCCCAAGAGACCCTGGAAAGAGCCCGTCAAAGCCGAAGAAAGGGGTCGATTTGGCAGAGCCATAGAGAAAGACGACTGTGACGAAACAGGAGTAGAAGAAGCCAACGAACTCACCAAGCTCAACGTTTCAAAGAGTGTGTGAGGCGGCGCCCACCCGCTGCCCGAGGTGCTCTGTTTGTCGAAACACAATAATATTTGTATTTGGCTGTTGTGCTTTCAAAGTGCCACAGTTTCCCTCCCTGGACGTGGTGTTATGTGGTCATTTCAGCCCTAACTTCTGTGTGGATCACAGTTATTCAGGGTTCATTTTCATCCATTTCTTTCGCCCCATTCCCTGGAAACCCTGCTGCCTCTGGGTCATCCGTTCAGCACGTGGTGGAGAACAAGTGCCTTCAGGGCTGGCCTCAGACTCGAGTTTTGGGACAGAGGCCGCCAGTGGAGATCATGGCTTTAGGTATTATTTGACTTTTAGAACAAAAGCTGTGGTTAAGATCTCATTTTTATTGCTTTTTCCCACGTCCCGTGAGACTCTATTTTCGGTTCCCTGGCTAATACCCTGTTTTTGAGTTTATTTTGTTTCTGTCTACGTCGCAGTGTTCCCCAGCGACCCGACCTCTCTATGTAAGCACACATGCGCACACACTTGCATTCGTGAATCTGATATAAAGTGCCAGTAATCCACCAAGAGGGGGTGCAAAGGGGGAGCATCAGGACAGCTCTGCCATCCCCATTGCCCACCCGCACTTTCCCGGAGCACCGGGCCCCGTGGGCTGTGGGTGATCCACACTCCCTGCACTGAGCGGGTTCAGGGGCTCCCCGACATGCATGCAGGCCAAGACGGCAAATGCCAGCTGGGCACAACGCCCATGTGGCCAGGCCTTGGGGTCTCAGAGCCGCCTCTCACCCCCGACCCTCCACCCAAGGGGTCTCCCCGTCGGGAGGGGAGGCGTTGGTCCCGGAAGCTGACTCATCGGAGAGGGAAACACCAAATACACATCCGAGGTTGCATTTATTTATTTATTTATTTATCCGGAAGCATGTGCGCTCCCGGGAAGGGGTGCTGGGTCCTCAGGGTGGGGGGACGTAGCCACAGGGGAGGGCAGTTCCCAGGAAGATAACCAGAGGTCTCTTTTGTGTTTTGGCCACCTGGGGCCACCCCCAACCTCCCCACCCCAAGAGGGGTCTGAGAGAGACCCCAAAGCATGGCCAGTGCGATTCTGAGGCTAGGGGAGTAGAAGCCCAGCAGCTGCCCCTGCCGCCCACGGGGGCTCCTCCCTGCCGGGGTCCAGCTCAGGACCACGGGGGTCTGGGCCGGCAGCACTAGCACCATCTTGGCTTCCACAAATTCAGGAAGTTTCTTGGCTCCCTCCCGCTGTCAGACGGCACAGGCCTGTCTGTGGCCGGATTTAATCCGGGGAGCGAATTCCAGCCTCTGAGACGGAGTTCTCACACCGTATCTAGGGACAGAGTCAACTGGATGCAAACGCGGGGTTTGTGGGGGGCGGAATCCCGAGGGTGGCGTGAGAGACCCAGGGGAGCTCCCTCCGGGCGCTCAGCTGCTGGTCCTGTCTGATTATGTTTTGCCGCATTGAGTCTGAAGTTTATGTGGAAGTGAACTCGCCCGAGTTGTCCAGTTGGAGTCATAGCCACTCTTTCAGGGGACCCGGCGACGCCGATGAGGCCCTGGGCGCGCTCCTTGTCATTCTTGTCCGATGTCCCTATGCATTTTGCTTTCCGCTGTCAAATCTCACTGTCTCATTCTCACACCGCATCAGTCCCCATCATCACTCCTCCTCCCCAAAGAGATACAGATTGCCCTCATCTCCGGCATGAAGAAGTCACGATTCTGACCCGCCGCCTCTCCAGGGGCGGTGCCCGGGACGGCCACCCAGCAGGACAGCCGGAGCCGGGGTCCCGGCGTCCAGGGGGTCCAGGGCACCCCCGTTAGCTATAAGGTTTTCCATCAGGTGTGACTGTCAGTTTGCTGGTCTTCCAATACCGAAGAAAGGGTGGTTGTGACAATACCTCTTGCTTCTAAAGAATGTATATTATGAAACACGGCAGATTTTTTTTTTCCTTAAAAAACACTACCTGATACTTTCCTTGTTCGTGGGGATTGTGGTCACATGAAGCTCTTTCTGCATCAGTATTAAGGTGTGTATTTGAATGTCCTCCCGACCCCTTTCCCCTCTGGGCTGTGTAGCTTTGAGGGGCTGGGCGTTTGCTCATGTCCTTGCTGTCTCGCTCAGAACATGCTCTGCAAAGTTTTTCTCTGCACACACTTCTTCCCCATCAAGCCCTTTTCCTTCCCCTACCACAAAGGTCTTTGTGATTCCTCAGCCCTGGAACCCAAGGAGCTGCAAAGTGGAGTCTGGTTCAGCCCCATGCAAACTCACCCAGAGCTTAACGTTGTCTTTAAAAACACCCTGAGCCTTCCTAACCAGCCAGTGCAGACGTTCTCTCTGGGCCACGAAGCCCCTCGGGTCCTCCCCGTCCCCTGCTCCGAAGCATACCTCAGTGCAGAACCGCGGAGTCTCTGCGGCAGAAACGCCGTGCATCTCTGTCTGTTGGCAGTGAGCACGTCGTGCTGGAAACACGAGTTTCTAAGCAGCTGGCACGAGGGCTGCTGACGGCATGGGTCGTGCTTCAGGGTGGCAATACCTCTTAGGAACTTAGGGCAGGAAGCAATACTTCAGCATTGAATGTGTGTAAATAGTTGCTTTGAGTTGCAATTGCTATTTTCTCAGCCCCAGCTCAGATGGAATTATATATCCATATAGATATATGGTAAACAAGCACACACAATTTTATCCAATGCAAACAAATGTAGAGCATCAGTTACAAAACCCTCGAATAGCTTGAGAGTCCCACAGGCTCTGCCACACCTGTGACTCCATCCACACTGACGTCACCCGCGGGGTCCCACCTGCACATTTGCACACGGTCCGGAGAGCCAAAGGCCGCGTGCTTCCTGTTACATGGGCTGCAATCATTTGTAGTTTCCAAAGACACGTCTGCATTTGAATTTCTAGATTTACGAGGTAAGGAGTTTTTTTTTTTTTTTTAATTGGTTGTTTGGAAAATCACATCATGCCTAGAATCTGAAATTGAATTAGCAAGAACCGACTGTTTGCATTTTCCATATTTCCTTTGATCTGCTCTTTTTAAATTGTTAATTCCAATAATTTCAAAATGCATTCACTGAAGAAATGGACATTAAAATATTCTAAAATTTAAATATTTGGTGCCTGGTATTTTCTTATGGAAAAGATGAGCACTGCTTCAGGGAGGAGGGCCGTCTTCCTGGGACGTCTCGTGTTTCCTGCGATCTGTGGCTCCCTGGGTGGGTTTGCCTTGCCTTCACATCATGACTTCAGAAACAGGGCAAGTAAAAAACCCTGTGTGTGTGTGTGTTATTTTTTTAATTGGATATATTTGCTGCAGTTAACTTGAGTTGACAAGTATTTTTACACAGAATTTTTTAAACCATAAAAATAAGGTTGCAGGACAAGTTCTGCTTGTGAGATTTTCCCTATCAGGCCTTCTCAATCGTTTTCTGCAACATCTTTAGAGAAGGAATTGAGGGGGAAGAGAAAAAAAGTAAGTTTTCTGGCCAGGCGCGGTGGCTCAAGCCTGTAATCCCAGCACTTTGGGAGGCCGAGACTGGTGGATCACGAGGTCAGGAGATCGAGACCATCCTGGCTAACACGGTGAAACTCCGTCTCTACTAAAAATACAAAAAACTAGCCGGGCGAGGTGGCGGGCGCCTGTAGTCCCAGCTACTCAGGAGGCTGCGGCAGGAGAATGGCGTAAACCTGGGAGGCGGAGCTTGCAGTGAGCTGAGATCCAGCCACTGCACTCCAGCCTGGGCGGCAGAGCGAGACTCCATCTCAAAAAAAAAAAAGTAGGTTTTCTGAATAGGAAAGAGTGATTTCAGGTACACAGATCACTGGGGTCCCCCGGGTTTTAAGGAAGTCACAGTGCCACTTCAGAATCTGCTTAAAGTCACACAGCCTTTTCCCAGAAAAACACGCATGCCATTTTCTGTGCCTCTTGTGAGTTCACCACACTCCCAAATCTGAGGCCAAACTATGGACCTTCTAGGGGTTAGAGCCACTTCCCCTGTAGGGGTTTTCCTGATGAATTTATTTATTTATTTATTTATTTAGAGTCTCGCTCTGTCACCCAGGCTGGAGTGCAGTGGTGCGATCTCAGCTCACTGCAACCTCTGCCTCCTGGGTTCAAGCAATTCTCGTGCCTCAGCCTCCCTAGCAGCTGGGATTATAGGCACCCACCATCACACCCGGGTAATTTTTTTTTTTTTTTTTTAGTAGAGACAGGGTTTCACCATGTTGGCCAGACCGGTCTCGAACTCCTGGCCTCAAGTGATCCGTGTGCCTCAGCCTCCCAAACTGCAGGGATTACAGGTGTGAGCCACTGTGCCCGGCCTCGTGAGTTAAGTATTTATGACCAACTTCAGGGCACAAAGATTCTCTTGTAGACTCCGCAAAGGGAGCTGAATTCACGGATTCCGGTGGTTGCTCACGGACTTGCGGGGGTGCAGCCTTCAGGTGATCCTCTGCTGAAGCCCGGGCCAATGAGGATGCTGTTGGATGAGGTCACTCTCCTCCGAGTCGTCACTGAAGGCCTCCCTGGCCACCTTCCCAGTTTAGGGAATAACCGTCTTTGCTGCCTTGAGGGTCTTGTAAGAATAGAGGTTTTGTTTGGTTGGTTTTTTTGGAGACAGGGTCTCATTTTGTCACCCAGGCCGGAGTGCAGTGACCATCAGGGCTCAGTGCAGCCTTGACCTCCCCGAGCTCAGGTGATCCTCCCATCTCAGCCTCCTGAGTAGCTGGGACTATAGGTGCGCAACACCATGCCCAGATAATTTTTGTGTTTTTTGCAGAGACGGGGTCTTGCCATGTTGGCCAGGCTGGTCTCAAACTCCTGGATTCAAGTGATCCGTCCTCCTCAGCCTCCCAAAGTGCTGGGATTACAGGCGTGAGCCACCGTGCCCCGCCAAAACGTGGGTCTTTCTACTGGAAGGGGCACCCAGGAACTTAGAGGATTTCTCAAACAACCAAGAAAGGCAGCCTCTAATTTTTGCAAGCAGCCCCAGAACTGATCATTTGCGGTTTCTCTTTCGTCTGAAATCTTGTTCACATGTTGCCTTTCCCCGCTGTGGGAATCTATTGCCGTGGCCACCTGGAATAGATCCCACGTACTCGGAAAGTGAAACTAACTGGAGAAAGCCAAGAGGAAGCAATCAAGAAAAAGTACACACTTGCACGCGATGGACGTGTACATTTAAAATCTTCCCAAGTGTCTATTTTTATACAAAGTTCCTTTGTACAAGTTGTTTTTTAAATAACATGACTCTAAAGAGTCGTTTAGAATATTAGAGTAATTTAAGCTTGGGGAATTCTCGTATCCCTGCTGGGCCTGAAAGTCTGAAGGAGATGTGAATTAAGTAAACCACGTGCCTGTTAGAATCTCATTCAACAGCAGGGATTCTTAATTGTTTTTGTTTGTTTTTTTTTTCAGTGAGAGAGGTTTGGCTCACAAAGGCTTTGATAATTTGATGAAGGTTATGCTTCCTTTGTCCAGAAAAAATACACGTAAAAACAACTCTTGATTTTTTTTCTTTCTTTCTTTTGTTTTGTTTTGTTTTTGAGACAGAGTCTGGCTCTCTCACCCAGGCTGGAGTGCAGTGGTGCGATCTCGGCTCACTGCAACCTCCGCTTCCCAGGTTCAAGTGATTCTCCTGCCTCAGTTTCCCTAGTAGCTGGGACTATACACTCGTGCCACCACTCCCGGCTAACTTTTATATTTTTAGTAGAGATGGGGTTTCACCATGTTAGCCAGGCTGGTCTCGAACTCCAGACCTCAGGGGATCCGCCTGCCTCAGCTTCCCAAAGTGCTGGGATTACAGGCATGAGCCACCATGCCCGGCCAAATCTTTTGGTTTTATATATAATTTCAGGAGTCCACGAATGCAAATAAAGTGCCCCTAATCCACAGCAACCAGAGAAAGGATGACTTTTCATTTCAACTCTCTGCAGATGAGGTTTCCTAGCGTTCTGGACTCCCCGTTGGAAACCTGATTCGGCATGTTAATACTACTCATTGATACATGCATTTTTATTTTATTTATTTATTTTTTTGAGACAAAGCCTCACTCTGTTGCCTAGGCTGGAGTGCAGTGGCACGATCTCAGCTCACCACAACCTGCACCTCCTGGGTTCAAACAATTCTCCTGCCTCAGCCTCCTGAGTAGCTGGGATTACAGGCATGTGCCACCACACCCAGATAAATTTTGTTTTTTTAATAGAGATGGGGTTTCACCATGTTGGCCAGGCTGGTCTCGAACTCCTGACTTCAGGTGATCCACCCGTCTCAGCCTCCCAGAGTGCTAGGATTACAGCCATGAGCCACTGTGCCCAGCCTTGATACATGCATTTTTAATCAAAATTATATTTTAGAATTTAATGTGTGAGTTATCTAAATATATTTGAAGAGCTGCCTAAAAAACATTTCAGTACACACAATGTTAGCTGAATTATTTCCAACAGATAAGTAACATCCAGCCAGTATTCGTTAAGTGCCTATTGTGTGCCAAATAATGCCCTAAACTCCCTTTACTTAGGTTTTTTAATTTACCTAGGTTGTTAAATTTGCTGCAATACATGAGAGCATTTGAGAAACAGCTGTGATTAGAAGCTGTGCTTTTCCCGGTGGCGTTACCACTATGAATTCCACTAGTAAACTGAAGGGACTTTCCAGATATGAGGAATCGAGAGACTTTTTTTTTTTTTTTTTTTTTTTTTTTTTTTTTTTTTGAGATTAGAGTCTCTGTCATCCAAGCTGGAATGCAGTGGCTCAATCACAGCTCACGGAAGCCTCAACCTCCCCGGGCTCAAGCGATCCTCCTATCTCTGCATCCCAGGTAGCTGGGACTACAAGTGCACGCCACTATGCCCTGCTAGTTTTTGTATTTTTTGTGGAGATGGGTCACCATGTTGCTCAGGCTGGTCTCAAACTCCTGGGCTCAAGTGATCCACCCACCTCAGCCTCCCAAAGTGCTGGGACTACAGGCGTGAGCCACCATGCCTGGCCGACATTTGTAAATAGGGCTCTCAGTGTCAACCCTAATGCATGCGAGATGATTTTCTTGTCCATGGCTTTATGGAGAATTCAAACTCTGAATAAAAAGCAACCGAGGCCGGGCACGGTGGCTCCCGTCTGTAGTCCCAGCACTTTGGGAGGCCGAGGTGGGAGGATCACCTGAGGTCAGGAGCTCAAGACCAGCCTGGCCAACATGGTGAAACCCTGTCTCTACTAAAAGTACAAAAATCAAATCAGCCAGGCGTGGTGATGCACGCCTGTGGTCCCAGCTACTTGGGAGGCTAAGGCACGAGAATCACTTGAACCCAGGAGGCAGAGGTTGCAGTGAGCCAGGATTGCACCACTGCACTCTGGGCGACAGAGGGAGACTCTCAAAAAAAAAAAAAAAGTAACCGACGAGAAAGATTCAGAGAAAACAACTGCACCACTTCTGTGTTTGTTCCTCCATGAAGGAGCTCATTCCAGCTGCTGCCCATAAGATGATCTTTTTTTTTTTTTTTGAGACAGAGTTTCACTCTTGTTGCCCAGGCCGGAGTGCAATGGCGCAATCTCGGCTCACTGCATCCTCTGCCTCCCAGGTTCAAGCGATTCTCCGCCTCAGCCTCCCAAGTAACTGGGATTACAGGTGTGCACCACCACACCTGGCTAATTTTTTGTATTTTTAGTAGAGACGGGGTTTCACCATGGCCAGGCTGGTCTTGAACTGCTGATCTCAGGTGATCCGCCTGCCTCAGCCTACCAGAGTGCTGAGATTACAGGCGTGAGCCACTGTGCCCGGCCCATCCATTTTATTTTTATTTTTTTATTTTTTTTGAGACAGATTCTTGCTCTGTCACCCAGGCTGGAGTGCAGTGGCACGATCTCAGCTCACTGCAAGCTCTGCCTCCCGGGTTCACGTCCTTCTCCTGCCTCAGCCTCCGGAGTAGCTGGGACTACAGGTGCCCACCACCACGCTGGCTTTTTGTATTTTTAATAGAGATGGGGTTTAACCGTGTTAGCCAGGATGGTCTCGATCTCCTGACCTCGTGATCCACCCGGTCTCGGCCTCCCAAAGTGCTGGGATTACAGGCGTGAGCCACCACGGCCCATCCATTTTATTTTTAAAACTCCTCCCCCAGCAGTGTTTGGGGTCCCGGCAGGAGGGTCCCAGAGCCAGGCAGAACAAACACTGGCTTGGGTTGGCTGGTGAGAGCCTTTCAGGGTAGTGTACCCTCCCGCAGGGCCCCCGCTGCTCTTTGAGGGAAGAGCTGATGGTTGGGGACCCACTCATCTCTGCCAATCACCCCCAGCCCAGGCACAGTGGAGGCAGCGCTGGCTCGGCCTCCAGCAGCCTTCCCGAGAGCTGCTCTTTCTGTGTCCAGTCTCCCTCTGACCTTCTTTATTTTCTCATCAAACAAAATCCGTGCCCTCTAGGATGGGAGGGAGATGAACGGGACCAGAAAGAGTCTGGATTTGTGCATGTGATTCTGGGAGAACGCAAACAGGATCAAGAAGGATGTGAAAGGGTTCAGGGAGAGAGGAGCGAAATGCACCCCCGCCCCGCCCTGACACCCCGCTCTGCTCAGGACGCCCGGGGGCACAGACTTGCTTGTGCCAAGACACACCTGAACTGCTCCCCAGCCCTGCCCTCCCAGGCACTCCATCCCGTAGTCTCCGTGGCTTTTTAGCCTTCTCTGTCTCCTCCAGAACTGGCCTGTGGGAACTCCCGGGTCTCAGCTCAGCCCAGCTCCAGCTTTGGTTCTGAGTCTCTAGGACACTTATTCCTCTCCAGGGACACACCTGCCTTCCTCAAGCCCCAGGATGCCAGGGTTCTCCACTCCACCTGTGGCCTCCACCCCCATTCGGCCATCGTCCTCCCTCCCTGACTCTAGGAATATAGATAAATGTTCAGCAACAAGATCATCAGGCACGGCTTTGACTTCAAGAGAATGACTTTTCCACCTGTAAATTCTGTTTTCACATTTGCAAATATGCCCCTGCCTGGAAGGTAGTCTCCTGTTATGCGATGCTTTTCTGCCAATGAGCTCAAAACCCCTGGAGCCTCGTCTGGCTTCACGATGCCCCACTGAAGTGCTGGCAGAAGCCTTTTCTGTTTAACAGGTTAGAAAGCTCAGGTTCTAACCTGAGCTTCATTGACCGCAGTCTTTCTGCTGGTTGCAGAGCCAGAAACAGAGCACGCTGCTACATCCAAACAGTTTCTTTTCCTTCCTCCTTTTCTTTTTCTTTTTTCTTTTTTTTTTTTTTTTTGAGATGGAGTCTCGCTCTGTCGCCCAGGCTGGAGTGCAGTGGCCGGATCTCAGCTCACTGCAAGCTCCGCCTCGCCATTCTCCTGCCTCAGCCTCCCGAGTAGCTGGGACTACAGGCGCCCGTCACGTCGCCTGGCTAGTTTTTTGTATTTTTAGTAGAGACGGGGTTTCACCATGTTAGCCAGGATGGTCTCGATCTCCTGACCTTGTGATCCACCCGTCTCGGCCTCCCAAAGTGCTGGGATTACAGGCTTGAGCCACCGCGCCCGGCCTACTTTTTTTTTTTTAATGAGAGACATCTGAGGCAATTTTCCAGATAATTTTGGATAAAAGCATGCCTTTTTCCTAAAATATTTCAAATGAGACAAAGTGATTTTATTGTATGAATCAGACAGTGACCCCAATTCTTCTGGGTCACTATTTACTTTTCTTACACAGCCAGCACCAGCGACCACTTTCTCTCCTTTTCTGCTCCTCATTTCCCAGTTTCCCGTCTCTTCATTCACCTGTCTGTTTTATTGGCAGAATGAGGACAGCCTCAGACCTGCATGCTTTGAGAGAAAATCTAGCATGTTCTAATACGCTAACCTTGTGGCATGACATGTATGTGTGTCCCCTCGGCCTCTACCTTGGGATAGGTAACAAAACTCCAAAACTGTGTTCCCAACCAATGGCTCTGTCACTGCCTCACACACAGGACCTCCCCATCCGTGTCCACAGCAGTCGTCCCTGCGGATGGCTCCTGCCAAGAGCTCCCCTGTGTGGACGGCAGTGTTGCGTGTGTTCTGAGACGGCCTCTTCCTTTCCTTACTGCCACAGGCAGCAACCTCCCAGCATCAACCTGCGATGCTGGCCCTCAGCCTGCCCCCCAGCCTGCCCCCTTGGCTTCTTGGTGAACCTCGGGTTCCGTTTCTGACGCTTTTCCTGGTCTGGACCTTACACACTGGCCCAGAGGGAGACACTCCTAGCCATTCCCCGTAAGCTGCCACTAAGTCCCAGAGGTCCCTTCTGGTTTCAGCACCAGGCAGCTGCCCAAGCTGCGAGCTGGGAGTTCTGGGCCTGATCCCAGCTCAGAAAGAGGAACTTCATCCATTCACTCCTGGGCTGGCCCAGCAGCAGCATGCCAGGCTCCCAGGCCAGTGTGGGGCCCACAGAGCCCCACCCAATCCCACCAATGGGAATTAGGGGAGGGGAGGGGAGGGAAGGGGAGGGGAGGGGAGGGGAGGGAAGGGGAGGGGAGGGGAGGGGAGGGACAGAGCAGTGAACCAGACTGGGAATGCCCAGAAGAGTGGATGTGGAAGCATCGTTGTTCACCAGCACCCAGTGTCTGCAGAGCTCAGCTCCCAGCCTGCCCCGGCCAGCTCGGCAACCCGCATCCTGCAGCTCTGCATGTCAGAAGCCATCGGACGGGGTGCAGCAGTGGGGCTTCTGGGCACATCCTCCTCACCCTGCAGCATTAAACCAAAGTGCTGATAATAACACCCAGATGAGCGCCAAGTGGAAAAATCAGAACCTTAACATCCTCTGTGAAATCCTGAGTCAGTTTCACGCTTTATAGGCTTTTTAGGATTTAGCCATCCCTGAGATGATCCAGTTATTACAATCAAATTCCATTTTCTCAACCCATGCAGCAATCCTCACACCAAAAGCAATTCTGGGAGGCGTAAGAGCTGTGACACGGCTCTGACAGCAACCTCCCCATGTTGATGGTCACTTTGTCCCGATGGGTTGCCAGGACCTGAGGTTTTTGCTGCTCGTGGTGTTGGATGGCTGCAAAGGGGTGACAGCGGTTCAAGCAGGCTTCTGACTTGTCCGTCATATCCCAAAACTGGCACTTTTTCCACACACACTGGCTGAAGCTTCCTACCTGTGGGCATGGCACCTTGCTAGTCAAAAAATAAGGAAATCACAGATTTTAAAGTATCTGTCCATTCCAAAAGCATGGATAGTTTTTTCTTAATCATCATGTATTCTAGAAATTGCTCATTTTTTCTTTCTTTCCTCCCCTCCAACCTTCTTCTTACCCGCATTTTCCCATCTTTTATCCAGAAGACAAAAACCCTGTGGAGAGGGGAGACGTCAACTTTCCCTTCAGTTCACGGCAAGAGAGTTGCTGTTCAGGAGCTTAATTGTAAATTTGAAAAAATTAAAACTTGCTTATGCTCCGTCAGTAACCAAAACCAGGAAGGACTGTATCTGTGAAATACATATATATTTTTTGAGACGGAGTCTCTCTGTGTCGCCCAGGCTGGAATGCGGTGATGTGATCTCGGCTCACTGCACCTCTGCCTCCCAGGTTCAAGTGATTCTCCTGCCTCAGCCTCCCAAGTAGCTGGGACTATAGGCATGTGCCACCACGCCCAGCTAATTTTTGTATTTTTAGTAGAGATGGGGTTTCACCATGTTGGCCAGGCTGGCCTCGAACTCCTGACCTTGTGATCCGCCCGCCTCAGCCTCCCAAAGTGCTGGGATTACAGGCGTGAGCTGCTGTACCCCGCCTGGTTATTGCATTTTTTTTTTTTTTTTTTTTTTTTGAGACGGAGTCTTGCTCTGTCGCCCAGCCCAGGCTGGAGTGCAGTGGCGCGATCTCGGCTCACTGCAAGCTCCGCCTCCCGGGTTCACGCCATTCTCCTGCCTCAGCCTCCCGAGTAGCTGGGACTACAGGCGCCCACAACCGCGCCCGGCTAATTTTTTGTATTTTTAGTAGAGACGGGGTTTCACCGTGGTCTCGATCTCCTGACCTTGTGATCCGCCCGCCTCGGCCTCCCAAAGTGCTGGGATTACAGGCGTGAGCCACCGCGCCCGGCCTTTTTTTTTTTTTTTTAATGAGGCAGAGTCTCGCTCTGTCGCCCAGGCTGGAGTGCAGTGGCGCCATCTGGGCTCACTGCAAGCTCCGCTTCCCAGGTTCCCGCCATTCTCCTGCCTCAGCCTCCTGAGTAGCTGAGACTACAGGCGCCCGCCACCACACCCAGCTAATTTTTTTGTATTTTTTAATAGAGACGAGGTTTCACCGTGTTAGCCAGGATGGTCTCGATCTCCTGACCTCAGGTGATCCACCCACCTCGGCCTCCCAAAGTGCTGGGATTACAGGCGTGAGCCACCACGCCCGGCCAGTTGTTGCATTTTAATCTACCAAGCCAAGCACCAGGCTCCAGGGGCACTACTACTAGGTGGCCTGTCCTTGGCTCTGACGCAGGGGCTTCCAGGAAGAACGGGCTGCGGCTCTGTGCAGCCTGCCTGTGCTGGGGCACCGTCAGCTCCCCTTGCTCGAACAGGATTGGCCAGAACACGCCCTGTGGCTGCGAGCAGCCTTGAATGCCACTGGGGACTGAGGTTTAGGCATCCCGTTCCTTGAGCGGGAATCTCTGCAGAAAGGCAATTAGAGGAACAAAGTGCCCTCTCCCTGACGGTCTATCTCCCTGACACCAAAAAGGAAGGTGAAGCATCCTTTTTTGTTGTTGTTGTTGAGACGGAGTCTTGCTCTGTCACCCAGGCTGGGGTGCAGTGGCGGGATCTCAGCTCATTGCAAGCTCCGCCTCCCGGGTTTACGCCATTCTCCTGCCTCAGCCTCCCAAGTAGCTGGGACTACAGGCGCCCGCCACCTTGCCCGGCTAGTTTTTTGTATTTTTTAGTAGAGACGGGGTTTCACCGCATTAGCCAGGATGGTCTCGATCTCCTGGCCTCGTGATTCACCCGTCTCGGCCTCCCAAAGTGCTGGGATTACAGACGTGAGCCATCGCACCCAGCCGAAGCATCCTTTTTAAGGAGACCCCTTTTTAAGAACCTGGGGCAGGTGCCGTGGTTCACGTCTATAATCCCAGTGCTTTAGGAGGCCAAAGTGGGAGGATCACTTCAGCCCAGGAGTTTGGGACCAACATTGGCAACAGGAGTTGGAGGCTGCAGTGAGCTATGATCGTGCCACTGCACTCCACCCTGGGCAACATAGTGAGACCCCATTTCTACAAATAATATAAAAGCAGCTGGGGGTGGTGGTGCTGGAATATATACCAGCTATTCAGAAGACTGAGGCAGGAGAATCGCTTGAGCCCAGGAGTTCGAGACTGCGGTGAACTGTGACTGTGCCGCTGCGCTCCGGCCTGGGCAATAGAGTGAGACTCTATCTCTTAAAAAAAAAAAGAAGAAACGTGTGAGATACAGCGCTGCAAATCTGGTTCCAACTTTCTCTGTGATTTTGCTGGAGTTTGTTCAACACTGAGCTCACAGGCAGGAGTGAACCAACACTTGTTTTCTTTGGACTACTTTGAGCAAAAATAGAAGAAAGGGGCTCATTTTTCTCCAGTGATTTTTTATTTTTCATCAATAGTGCAGATCCAATGTAAGTATTTATTCACTGGCCTGATTTCCCAATCTTTTAACTTAGAAGTGTGATTGCCAATTTCCTAGGTTTTTAAGAATACGCTGAAAACAAGCCGCCAAGCTTAGGCACCAGGAATCATAGAAAGTTTGTCCACGTGCTTGGATCAGATTTCCAGCACAAACTGTGATGTGTACAACTCTTGACTCTGAGTTTGACTTTTGTTGGCTGTTGTTGGGTGAACAGGTGTGTGAAGCAGATTAGTAACAGAATACAAAGAGAAGTTGTACTTCCGCTGGGAGGAGAATGGGCTTTTGGGTTTTTGTTGTTGTTGCTTTTTTAATTTCAGCTCAACTGTTTAGAAAGAAAATTCTTGCTCTCTTTACCACTTTGTGCTGCACAGGAAGGTGGGAAGAATGATTTCAGACGTGCATATTAACGAATGCTCTTATGGGCCGGGCACAGTGGCTCACGCCTGTAATCCCAGCACTTTGGGAGGCTGAGGCTGGCGGATCACAAGGTCAGGAAATCGAGACCATCCTGGCTAACACAGTGAAACCCCGTCTCTTACTAAAAAAAAAAAAAAAAAAATACAAAAATTAGCCGGGTGTGGTGGCGGGCGCCTGTAGTCCCAGCTACTTGGGAGGCTGAGGCAGGAGAATGGCATGAACCTGGGAGGCGGAGCTTGCAGTGAGCCAAGATCAGGCCACTGCACTCCAGCCTGGGCAACACAGCGACATTCCGTCTCAAAAAAAAAAAAAATGTTCTTCTGGCTACATTTTTTGATCCATGCAAAAAAAAAAAAAAAAAAAAAAAAGCTGGTCTTTTCTTTTATCCAGTTATCAAGTTTGTGTAAAAATAAGAAAGTATATCCTTAAATAGAATTGTGCCCTGGAAGGGACCCAGATGGCTCTCCTGAGATTAAAATAGTCATCCCAGCCGGGCACAGTGGATTATGCCTGTAATCCCAGCACTTTGGGAGGCCAAGGCAGGAAGACTGCTTGAGGCCAGGAGTTTGAGAACAGTCTGGCCGTCTTTACTAAAAATAACAAAAATTAGCTGGGAGTGGTGGTGGGCGCCTATAATTCCAGTGACTCGGGAGACTGAGGCAGGACAATCACCTGAACCCAGGAGGTGGAGGTTGCAGTGACCCAAGATCGCGCCACTGCACTCTAGCCTGGGCAACAAGAGTGAAACTGTCTCAAAAAAAAAAAAACAATTAGGGACATCATTCTCAATTTTTTTGAAGGATACTAGTTTTACCAATTTTGATTTACCAATTTATGATTCTGAGACGTTTCTTCAATTAAATGAGTCACTTTTAGGCACTCATTCTAATTTCATGGCTCTCAGTTTACAGGAACGTAACATTTGATGCCAATGAAATTCATTAGAATTCTGCACGATCCTGTGAACTGCATGCCCATCTGTCTTGTATGTGTTTCCAGGGGTGGTTTACAACAGTCTTCACCATGTACTGGATGGATGTGTACTTATGAACACTCACACCGTGAGACCCAAGACGGTCCGTCTTAAAAGAAGGCCATATCTGATTTGGATTAAAATCCCCATGGAGAGCCTGATGTCACCCAGGAAAGTGCACGTCTACTTGCATGCTCTTGAGAAATGGTTGAGAAAACAGTCCTTCCAGCTCGGCAAATACCATTTTGTTTCTGTCTGCTCACCACCCTTGCATTTGCAATAAACCTGACAAAAACTTCGAGAGCAAAAATGAGAATGTTCATATTTGAAGGAGATGTTGGCAGACGGCCACAGTCTTCAAGTACGCAAGCTCATTCCGCTCTTGCTTTTCTGCCAGTAACTCCTTGGCCTCCGCACACGCTGCACAGGCAGGGCCTGAGGACGGATCATGAATGTGTCCGATGATCATGGACCCGCCGAAGACTCCCGATGGAGACGCGATGAGTCACAGCCAAGTGAACTTTCTCTGCTCCTGAACACATTGCTTCTCCTCCTCGTCCCACTCCAAAGCTAGAGGTGGGGCAACCCCAGCATCCCGGGCGTGAACGCACCCAGCTTGATTATCTGGAGACCTCACGCCTGCCTGGCATAGGCCAACCCAGTAATGTTCATTTAAAGCTGGCTTTACTGGTCCTTCCTCCACAATGAGAGGTGACCCTTCACTTCACCGAGAAAGGAAGGAAGAAAGGTGGGTGCAGGAAGGAAGGAGAGAGGGGGGAAGGAAAATGGACTGAGCGGAGTGAGAAAGAACGAGAAAGAGGAAAGAATCAAATGCGTTTACTGCTTTTAAAGTGGATTTGATGGCCGGTAGGATTACAGGCCGGGCGCGGTGGCGCACATCTGTAATCCCAGCACGTTGGGAAGCCAAGGGGGGTGGATTTGAGGTCAGGAGTTCAAGACCAGCCTGGCCAACATAGTGAAATCCCACCTCTACTGAAAAATACAAAAACTGGCGGGGCGTGGTGGCACACACCTGTAGTCCTAGATACTCAGGAGGCTGAGGCACGGGAATCGCTTGAACCCAGGAGGCAGAGGTTGCAGTGAGCTGAGATCATGCCACTGTACTCCAGCCTGGGCGACAGAGCAAGACTCTGTCTCCAAAAAAAGACAGTTGAGGTCACCTCAGGAGACCCAGGGATCAGCTCAGCAGGGGCAGGCCCCTCCCCACAACAACGGGTCCTAGAATGTTCCAGAAACATTTAAAAAATTGTGTTCTATGATATTTGTCAACGAATTCAGCCTCCACTATCCCCACTCTTCTCCTGGTTGGCTGGACACAGCCAGACTCTCGGAAAGTGGGTGGGGGTGGGGAGAGTGGTCCCAGGAGTGGGGCCGAGGGTAGGAGGAAGGGACTGATAACCGAGGCTATAAATAGCCAGGCAGCTGCTCAGCAGCTGGTGCAGGGAATTGTCTGGACCAGGGGACGCATCCAGGAAGGGAACAATGAAACCGCACTGGTCCCCAGTCAGAGAGCAGAGAAGGAGGCGGTGGGGCGAGGGGTGGAGTCGTTCTGGTCCTTCCTCCCCCTCAGGTGTGACTCTGCACTTTTGGAGGCGCAGAGGGGAACCCTGGACAGCTCTAGAGGCAGTGGAGGGAGCCTCGTGCTTCACCTCTTTGTGCCCAGAACCCACCCCTGGCTTAGGACTGGACGAAAGAAAGACAGCCTGTCACCTAAACTTTTGCATCGGAGGAGTCTGCCCTCTGGGGCGGCCATGTTGTTTGCACGTCAGTGTAGGCAATTTTTTAAAACCCTTTAACTTTTTGTTGGGGTGCAACTTCCATCAGTAAAGCGCACATAACTCAGTGAGTTTTCACACATTGATGCACCCATACAACTATCACTGCGAACAAGATATATGATATTTTCAGAAGCTCAGCAGACTCCCTCTGCCACCCAAGGGTCACCTCTGTTTCCATCACTGTCATCCTAGATTGCATCTTCCTTTTGACTTCGGGGTTGAGTCATATCACAGAAATCATGCAGTAAGGACTGTTCTGTGTCTGGCTTCTTTCAATCATCAATCTGCCTAGGAGATTCCTCCCTGCCATGTGCAGCAGAATTTTGTTTCTTTTCATTGCAGCGTAATATTTCGTTGTGTGAAGAGGCCATGATTTCTCCGTTCCACTGAGGATCACTTGAGCTGTTTCCAGTTTGGGGCGTTATGAACAATGCCGCAGTGAGCATTCTTGTCAGTGCTGGCGTATCTCATGGTAGGTTTGGAAATAAATTCTGATGGGAATTAAAACTGGTGTAACCTCTATAAAGGGCAACTTAGCAAGAGCTGTCAAAATTTAAAAAACACGTGCCCTTCTGGGAATTAATTCTACAGATCTGCCCAAACATGCAAAATGTCTCATGCACCAGGTTCTTCTTTGCAGCATTTATTTGCAAAAGGTGAAGGTAGAGACAACCTAAATATCCATCAATAAATATTTATCCATCCATAGACTAGAATACCAGGCAGCCACCAGAAGGAACGAGAAAGCTCAGTACCAGCAGGACCTCCAAGTTAAGTAAAAAAGCAAGATGCTGAGCAGTACATATAGTTCTCTACCATGTAGATTAAAAAGGGATGGAATATATTTGCTTGTATTTGCATAAAATATCTATGAGTATACTCAAAAAATAGATAATATGATCTATGTATGCGGGACGGGGGGAAGGAAGATGTTTCCATGTATATTCCTTTGTAATCATTGAATTTTAAGCCATATGAATGCATTGTCTACTCAAAAACTCAATTTATTGTGAAAAGACTAAAAACCACTGAACAGTACACATTAAAATTCTATGGTATATGATTTAGATCTCAATGAAAAATGTATATTGAGGCTGGGCGCGGTAGCTCATGCCTATAATCCCAGCACTTTGGGAGTCCGAGGCAGGTGGATCACTTGAAGTCAGGAGTTTGAGACCAGCCTGGCCAACATGGTGAAACCCTGTCTCTACTAAAATACATAAATGAGCTAGGCATGGTGGGGGGTGCGCTTGTAATCCCAGCTACTCAGGATGCCAAGGCAGGAGAATCACTTGACCCTGGGAGGAGGCAGAGGTTGCAGTGAACCCAGATCACACCACTGCACTCCAGCCTGGGCGACAGAGCAAGACTCTGTCTCAAAAAAAAAAAAATTACATTTAAAAAAGCTCAGGCTATAGGGTCCGGCATGGAGGCTCACACATGTAATTCCAACATTTTGGGAGGCTGATGCAGGAGAATCACTTAAGCCCAAGAGTTCAGGACCAGCTTGAGCAACAGTGAGATTCCGTCTGTATTAAAAAAAAAAAAAATTAGCCAGGCACGGTGTCACACATTTGTAGTCCCAGCTGCTCAGGAGGCTGAGGCAGGAGGATCACTTGAGCCTGGGAGTTTGAGGCTGAAGTGAGCTATGATGGCGCCACGACGTTCCAGCCTGGGCGACAGAGTGAGAGCCTGTCTCTAAACAATATATAATAATAATAATGATAATAAATAATTAAATACATAATAAGGCTTAGACTAAGAGGGAAGGCAGAGCACACTCAGGTGCATTCGGCCTTCTGGATGCTACCAGGGAATGCCAGACTTCAGGGAGAAACAAGAACCCACCTGTTGTCAGGGTGCCCAGCCCAACCTGTGGCCCTCCAGAAACTGTCGTGGTCGTCATCCATTCATCCGTCTATTCATTCATCAGTTCACCCTTCAGAGAGCTGCAGAGGGCCTACGATCGCCAGGAATCTCTCCATGAGCAAACTGTGGGGCATTGGGAAGACAGTGGCCACAGTTAGAGGTGGGAGCTGCACAGACAGATGGAACCGCAGCGGCCGCAGGCCCTGGCGGATCTTTGGCCATCCGTGCTGGCTTGGAGGCCCTCCTGGGTTTCTTCACACGGACTTAGGGCTTCGGGGACCCTGACTGGGACAGCCTCAACCTGTGCTGAGCCTCTGAAGATTCCTGTAGGCGCTGCACCCCGAGTGGAGACTGCAGCTTGGCCTCCCTACATCTGCACTGCCTCCCCTGCTGCAGGGGTGTCGCCGAGGGCCCGGGCCGTGCTCCTCCTACCGCAGCTCCTGGTCCTGGTGCCTCCTCCATCCAGAGACACAAGCGGCCTCCCGCGTCAGACCTCATCTCAAGCACCAGGCAATACTCATTAAATCAAAATGTGCTAGAACTGCAAGGAATAAATCTCTCACTATGATGGATTCCTGGGGTTCCAACAACCCCTCGGCAACGAGTATATTAATTCTAATAAAATGTTTGAAAATTCAGTAAAATGCAAGGAATCTCATTTTACAAGAAGGCAAATGGAAGGCACACAGGGAGTGACGGCCAACCTGGGAATTAGACTAAGGTTTCCTTCCTCTCTGTGCCTTGGTAGAGAATCCACCTCAGCTCCAGAACTTGCAGCAGAAACAGGGTCCTCTTCCCACACCCCACTTCTCGGGAAGGGCTCAAGCCGCGTCTGCCTCTGGAAGCAGATATCCGTGACTATAATGGCTCCTTGGAAGGCAGCCAGGCATGAGCTTGTGGCTTACATTCCTTAATGCTCAAGCACATTCCTTCATGTTCAAGTATACGTGGTTGGCTCCAGCACAGAAGTACAGAGCTGAGCAAAATATTCGGCGCCTTTTTCAGAGAACGCTGGCTGGTGCTTGTGGATGTTCCTGCACCTTCCTCCACCATGAATATATATATATATATATTTTTTTTTTTTTTGAGACGGAGTCTCGCTCTGTCGCCCAGGCTGGAGTGCAGTGGCACGATCTCGGCTCACTGCAAGCTCCGCCCCCCGGATTCACACCATTCTCCTGCCTCAGCCTCCTGAGTAGCTGGGACTACAGGCGCCCGCCACCTTGCCTGGACTAATTTTTTTTGTATTTTTAGTAGAGACGGGGTTTCACCGTGTTACCCAGGATGGTCTCTATCTCTTGACCTCGTGATCCGCCTGTCTCGGCCTCCCAAAGTGCTGAGATTACAGGCGTGAGCCACCATACCTGGCCCACTATGAATATTTTTTAAAATTAAGGGGAGGCCGGGTACAGTGGCTCATGCCTGTAATCCCAGCACTTTGGGAGGCTGAGATGGGAAGATTGCTTGAGTCCAGGAGTTTGAGACCAGCCTGGGCAACACAGTGAGACCCCATCTCTACAAAAACTAAAAAATTAGCCAGGCAGGGTGTCATGTGCCTATAGTCCTCGCTACTCAGGAGTCTGAGGTAGGAGGATCACTTGAGCCCAGGAAGTTGAGGCTTCCATGAACCATGTTTGTGATGCTGCACTCCAGCCTGGGTGACAAAGTGAAACCCTATCTCAAAAAGAAAAAAGAAGAAAAGAGGCCAGGCACAGTAGCCCACACCTGTAATCCCAGCACTTTTGGGAGGCTGAGTTGGGTGGATCACCTGAGGTCAGGAGTTCGAGACCAGCCTGGGCAACATGGTGAAACCCCATTTCTACTAAAAACACAAAAATTAGTTGGGCATGGTGGCAGGTACCTGTAGTCTCAGCTACTCGGGAGGCTGAGGCAGGAGAATCGCTTGAACCCAGGATGGGGAGGTTGCAGTGAGCCGACATGGTGCCACTACACTCCAGCTTGGGCGACAGAGTGAGACTCTGTCTCGAAAAAAAAAAAAAAAAAAGTCCAGAAAAGGCAAATCTATAGAGACAGAAAGATCAATGGTTGCTGGGGCAAGGGAGGAGAACTGTCACAAGTTGAGAGTAAAATTTTTAGGATGTATAGGGATGTTCTAAAAATTGGATCATGAGCCGGGCACGGTGGCTCAAGCCTGTAATCCCAGCACTTTGGGAGGCTGAGACGGGCGGATCACAAGGTCAGGAGATCGAGACCATCCTGGCTAACACGGTGAAACCCCGTCTCTACTAAAAAATACAAAAAACTAGCCGGGCGAGGTGGCGGGCGCCTATAGTCCCAGCTACTCGGGAGGCTGAGGCAGGAGAATGGCGGGAACCCGGGAGGCGGAGCTTGCAGTGAGCTGAGATCCGGCCACTGCACTCCAGCCTGGGCGACAGAGCCAGACTCAGTCTCAAAAATTAGCCGGGCGCGGTTGTGGGCGCCTGTAGTCCCAGCTACTCGGGAGGCTGAGGCAGGAGAATGGCGTGAACCCGGGAGGCGGAGCTTGCAGTGAGCCGAGATCGCGCCACTGCACTCCAGCCTGGGCGACAGAGCGAGACTCCGTCTCAAAAAAAAAAAAAAAAAAAAAAAAAAAAAAATTGGATCATGTTGGTTACATGACTCTGTTAAAAAGCATTGCTTATACATTGAGAGTGGGTGAATTTTACTATATGTAACTATATCTAAATAATACTGTAAAAATAAAAGAAAGTAACCTGCAAGGTAGTAAGGCCTAGATGAAACAGTTGGCAATAGGATAATCATTTTGTAAGTTGGGTAATGGGTAACAGGATTCATTATACTATTATTTTTGTTTACGCTTGAAAATTTTCATTATACTAAGTTTAAAAAATTAATACTTGCTCCTCTGTGCTTCCAAACACCAAAATACATGCGATCCCATGAAATCACAAGCACACTGTATTGGCATCATTTACAAGCCTTCCTTTCTACCGAGTTAGTTAGTGAGTTTCCTACAGGCCGGGATGCTTTCCCATTATTTGCTCCTTTTTTGTATTTCCAGGATCTGACTTTGAAGGCTGGCAAATAGATGTTAATTGAATAAGTTATTTAAGTAAAATGAGGAGAGAAAAAACGAGAAATATCTAGTAACATAGAAAAGATCATTTTCCAAAAGGCAACTTGAGTTTCTTGAAAGGAAATCTTTGCAATTCTCAGAGCTTCGAGAGACCATCTTATTTCCATGTATGTTTGGCTATTGCCTTTTTGTTTGTTTTTGGATTGTCCTGCTTTAGGGAGAGCTGCTGTCAGTAGAAGCATGAGAAATGGATTCCTTGTTCTATTTTTTAAAAAATTATTAAAGCACTCTAAATGAAGATAATGCTGAACAAAATTGGATTCTTCTTCTTTTTTTTTTTTTTGAGGTGGAGTTTTGCTCTTGTCCCCCAGACTGTGGGTGCAATGGTATGATCTCAACTCACTGCAACCTCCGCCTCCCAGGTTCAAGCGATTCTCCTGCCTCAGCCTGCTGCGTAGATAGGGTTACAGGTAGGCACCACCACGCCTAATTTTTTTTTTTAGTAGAGATGGTGTTTCACCATGTTGGCCAGGCTGATCTCAAACTCCTGACATCAGGTGATCCATCTGCCTCAGCCTCCCAAAGTGCTGGGATTACAGGCATGAGCCACCGCACCCAGCCTGGATTCTTCTTGATTAATTTTTTTTTTTTTTCTGAGACGGAGTTTCGCTCTGTTGCCCAGGCTGGAGTGCAGTGGCGCGATCTCGGCTCACTGCAACCTCCGCCTCCCGGGTTCAAGTGATTCTCCTGCCTCAGCCTCCTGAGTAGCTGGGACTTGAGGCACGTGCCACCACGCCTGGCTAATTTTTGTATTTTTAGTAGAGATGGGGTTTCACTATGTTGCCCAGGCTGGTCTCGAACTGCCGACCTCAAGTGATCCACCTGCCGTGGCCTCCCAAAGTGCTGGGATTACAGATGTGAGCCATCACTCCTGGCCAACATTTTGTAATGTCTCAAAGTCCTTATTGGGAGTCTCCTTTCCCATCACATTGAGATAGGAAGCGGAACTTGATTCCTGGTAGAGACCAAATTGAGGACTAGCTAAAACAGGGCCTGGGCATAAGCAAATGTTCACAAGACCTGCCCACCAGTGCACTGGGTTGGTTTACCGTTGCCATGGCAACACCTGGGCGATACCACCCCTTTCCATGGCAACGACCCAGCACCCAGAAGTTACCACCCTTTTCCTAGATTCTGCATAATCTGCCCCTTAATTTGCATGTAATTAAAAGCGGGTATAAATATGACAGCAGCACTGCCTCTGAGCTGCTACTCTGGGCACACTGCCTGTGGGGTAGCCCTGTGTGGCAGGGAGCAGTCCCTCTGCTGCTGCTGGACACTGCCGCTCCAATGTAAGTTGCTGTGTAACACCACTGGCTTGCCCTTGAATTCTTTCCTGGGTGAGGCCAAGAACCCTCCGGGGCTAAGCCCCAATTTGGGGGCTCACCTGCCCCGCATCAACATTAGCATAGAAAATACACTTATTTGAGTCTGTTCTGATAAATTTCCTGTTTTTTAAAATATGTGATTTTTTCTTGCCAATTGACAGGGAGGCACAGGAAAACTTTGAAGAATCTTCCAGATGTGGCTAACAGATGCGCATGACCTGACAAGATAGATGTGCCACTTGGACCCTTTCAAGAGCAGACCGGAGGGAAGGGGGGTGACGTGGATCAATCACAGATGTGGGTGGCTTTATTTTTTATTTTTTGTTTTATTTTGAGGTGGAATCTCCCTCTGCCACCTAAGCTGGAGTGCAGTGGTACAATCTCAGCTCACTGCAACCTCCGCCTCCCGGGTACAAGTGATTCTCCTGCCTCAGCCTCCCAAGTAGCTGGGACTATAGGCACATGCCACCACGCCTGGCTAATTTTGTATTTTTAGTAGGGACAGGGTTTCACTATGTTGGCCAGGCTGGTCTTGAACTCCTGACCTCAGGTGATCCGCCCACCTTGGACTCCCAAAGTGCTGGGATTACAGGTGTGAGCCACCGTGCCCAACCTGTGTGTTGCTTATTGACGGACACACCTGAGAAAGTCGACATAAGGCAATTCCGTCATTGTGTGAACATCACAGGTGCACCTACACAGACCTAGATGTCACAGCCTACCACACACCTAGGCCACATGGTGTAGCCTATTGCTCCTACACTACCAACCTGTACAGCTTGTTACCCCACTGAAGACTGTAGGCAACTGCAACAAAAGGGTAAGTGATTGTGTATCTAAACACTTCTTTTTTATTGTTATTATTGTACCTTAAGTTCTAGGGTACATGTGCACAACATGCAGGTTTGTTACATAGGTATACATGTGCCATGTTGGTTTGCTGCACCCATTAACTTGTCATTTACATTAGGTATTTCTCCTAATACTATCCCTCCCCCTGCTCCCCACCCCATGATAGGTCCCAGTGTGTGATGTTGCCCACCCTGTATCCAAGTGTTCTTATTGTTCAATTCCCACCTATGGGTGAGAACATGCGGTGTTTGGTTTTCTGTCCTTGTGATAGTTTGCTGAGAATGATGGTTTCCAGCTTCATCCATGTCCCTGCAAAGGACATGAACTCCTCCTTTTTCATGGCTGCATAGTATTCCATGGTGTATATGTGCCACATGTTCTTTTTCCAGTCTATCATTGATGGACATTTGGGTTCCAAGTTTTTGCTATTGTGAATAGTGCCGCAATAAACATACATGTGCATGTGTCTGTATAGTAGCATGATTTATAATATTTTGGGTATATACCCAGTAATAGGATCGCTGGGTCAAATGGTATTTCTCGTTCTAGATCCTTGAGGAATCGCCACACTGTCTTCCTCAATGGTTGAACTAGTTTACACTCCCACCAACAGTGTAAAAGCATTCCTGTTTCTCCACATCCTCTCCAGCATCTGTTGTTTCCTGACTTTTTAATGATCGCCATTCTAACTGGTGTGAGATGGTATCTCATTATGGTTTTGATTTGCATTTCTCTGATGACCAAACACTTCTAAACACAAAAAATGCACAGCACAAATACAGTATAAAAGATTAAAAATGGGCCGCACGGTGGCTCATGCCTGTAATCCCAGCAACTTGGGAGGCCAAGGCAGGTGGATTACCTGAGGTCAGGAGTTCGAGACCAGCCTGGCCAACATAGTGAAACTCTGTCTCTACTGAAAATACAAAAATTAGCTGGGCATGGTGGTGGGCACCTGTAATCCCAGCTACTTCGGAGGCTGAGGCAGGAGAATCGCTTGAACCTGGGAGGCGGAGGTTGCCGTGAGCCAAGATTGCGCCACTGCACTCCAGCCTGGGCAACAGAGTGAGACTCCATCTCAGAAAAAAATAGATTAAAAATGACACACCTGTATAGGGCACTTACCATAAATGGAGCTTGCAGGACTGGAAGTTGCTCTGGATGGTGAGTGGATGTGAAGGCCTGGGACGTGACTTTGCACCACTGTGGACTCTATAGATACTGCACACTGAGACCACATGCAATTTATTTAAAATTTGGTTTTTTCTTCTTCAATAATAAATTAACCTTAGCTTACTAGAACTTTTTTACTTTATAAACTTTTTAATTTTTTTAACTTTTTTACTTTTTTGTAATAACACTTAGCTTAAAACACAAACACATCAAACATATTATACAAAAATTTATTTTATGTCTTTATTCTACTAGCTTTTTTTTTTTTTTTTTTTTTAGATAGGGTCTCACTCTGTCACCCAGGCTGGTGTGCAGTGGCACAATCTTGGCTCTCTGCAGCCTTGACCTCCCAGGCTCAAGCGATCTTCCCATCTCAGCCTCTCAAATAGCTGGGACTACAGATGCACATCACCACCACCGGCTAATTTTTGTATTTTTTGTAGAGACAGGGTTTCGCCACCTTACCCAGGCTGGTCTCAAACTCCTGAGTTCAAGTAGTCCACCCAATTCTGCCCCCCAAAGTGCTGGGATTACAGGTATGAGCCACTGCGCCTGGCCCTATTAACTTTTTTCTTCTTCTGGACAGAGCCTCATTCTGTTGCCCAGTCTGGAGTGCAGTGGCATGATCTCGGCTAACTGCAACCTCCATCTCCTGAGTTCAAGCAATTAATTCTTCCTGCCTCAGCCTCCCACGTAGCTGGGATTACAGGTGCCCACTACCATGCCTGGCTAATTTTTGTATTTTTTTAATGGAGATGGGGTTTCACTATGTTGGCCAGGCTGGTCTCTAACTCCTGACCTCAGGTGATCTGCCCGCCTCCCAAAGTGTTGGGATTACAGACGTGAGCTACTGTGCCCGGACAGCCTTTTCTATCAAATTTTTTTTAACTTTTTAAACTTTTTTATTAAAAACTAAGACACACATACACATTAGCCTAGGCCTACCCAGATTCAGGATCATGAATGTCACTGTCTTCCACCTCCACATCTTACCCACTGGAAGGTCTTCAGAGGCAATGTGTATGGAGACTGTCATCGCCTATGATAATAATGTTTTCTTCTAGAATACCTCCTGAAAGACCTGCCTGAGGCTGTTTTACAGGTGACTTTTAAAAAATATGAGTGCCCTCTAAGTAACAATAAGGGCCAGGCCCTGTGGCTCAGGCCTGTAATCCCAGCACTTTGGGAGGCCAAGGTCGGAGGATCGTTTGAGCTCAGGAGTTCAAGGCCAACCTGGGCAACTTAGTGAAACCTTGTCTCTACTAAAAATTTTTTAAAAATAGCCAGGAGTGGTGGTGCACACCTGTAGTCTCAGGTACTCGGGAGACTGAGACAGAAGGATTGTTTGAGCTCCAAAGGCCACGGCTACAGAGAGCTATGGTCGCACCACTGCACTCCAGCCTAGGCAACAGAGCGAGACTCTGTCTCTATAAAAACAAAACAAAATGAAATGAAAAAAGTATAGTGTAGTAAATACCTAAGCCAGTAACACAGTTATTATCATTACCGAGTATTATGTATGGTGCATAATTACATGTGCTAGACTTTTATATGACTGGCAGCACGGTAGGTTGGTTTACACCAGCATCACCACAAACTCGTGAGGAATGCGTTCCCCTATGAAGTCTCTAGGCCATAAGAATTTTAAGAATTTTTCAGCTCCATGAAAATCTTATGGGACCCAGGTGCTATACGCAGGCTGTTGACCCACACCTCTATGGGATGCACGACTATCCATCCCTCCCATGGGCTGGGCCAAGTGCTGGGCCTTGAAAAGGCATTGCATGGCACCGCCCAAGGATCCTATAACTGGGCCACGCAGGGGGTTGATGATCTGCCTGCGCCAGAGCAGGGAGACCCCGGCCGGCTTCAGGTCTCCCCAGGGAGAGCCTGGAGCGCTCTCGGGCGCCACCTAGCGCCAGCCGGAGCCGGAGCGCTCAGGCTTGAGACCCCAAACCCCAAAAGAGGCCCCGCGGCTTCCGGAGCCCCAGGCTCCGGGACCGAGCGAGCGTGGCCTGGGCATCCTGGGATTCAGAGCCAGCCTCTGGGCGCCCTCGGGACAGGCGTCCGCAGCCAGCGTCCCCCACGCGGCGTCCTGCCTGGGGTCCAGGCGCTCTCCCTGTTGGGTTTCTGGAGGCGCCGTGCCAGGGGTGGGACGGGCGCTGGCTCAGGAACGGGGATGGGGTCCTAGTCCCTCCTCAGTCCTCCCGGCACCCCTTTCTTCATGCAGGCGGAAGTGGCCCCAATGCCACTCAGGGGCTCTTCCAGCTCTGCAAACACGAGACCAATTGCACAGACCACCTCCAGCCCCTGACCCATCCTTGGAAGCCGCCCAGACTCCTGCAGTTTCTTAACTGTGCAGGTCACATTGGAGTCACTGTGAAACTTTTAAAAAAAGACAAGTATCTGGGTCCCACTTTAGACCAGTCGAATTGGGGGTGGGGGCGCTGGATGTCAGTATTCTTCCCGTTCACCAGGCGATCCCAATCCTCTGCTAAGCGTTGAAAACGCCGCCTTACGCTTAGCGCGCGTCCCCTTTGCACGCCCATGCACTCCTTTCCTGCAAAATCTCACCTTGCCCTGGAAAGCATCCGCTTGGGGTCTAGCTCTGGTGTGTCTGACCGAACCCCTCTCTCAGCCTGGATGGTGGAGGCAGTGGGGGAGTTGGAGAGGGGCTTCTTTTAACCAGAGGCCTGAGAAGCAGTACCCTCTTTGCTCCAACTCCTGGTTAGCGCAAAGCCAGGACTAGAATCTGGATCTTTGAACTTTTTGTACCGTGAATGTTTCCAGATTTAGCAAATAAAAATACAGGGTATACACGTAACTATGAGGGTCAGATCAACAATGAATAATTTTTTGGTATAAGTGTATCCCAAATATGCATGAGTTGGGATATATTACATTAAAAAAATAATTTGACATTTGAAATTATTTGAAATTCAAATTTAGGCCGGGCGCAGTGGCCCACGCCTGTAATCCCAGCACTTTGGGAGGCTGAGGCAGGAGGATCACCTGAGGTCAGGAGTTTGAGACCAGCCTGACCAACATGGTGAAACCCCGTCTCTACTGAAAATACATAAATTAACCGGTCATGGTGGCACATGCCTGTGATCCCAGCTGCTTGGGAGGCTGTGGCAGGAGAATCGCTTGAATCCGGGAGGTGGAGGTTGCTGTGAGCAGAGATCGTACCACTGCCCTCCAGTCTGGATGACAGAGTGAGAGTCTGCCTCAAAGAAAAAAAATAAAAATAAAATAGATAAATGTAATAGGGTATACTGTTTTTTCAGGCAAAATTACATCTATGTCTATCCATTTATACATATGTAAAGAATATAGCTGGTTAAAAATTGCCCAGTGCCTTTTATCCAGGGCCAGCAGCTACCCTTCTCCCCAGGCTGGTGTCCACCCATGCCAAATACTGAGCACCCCTGGCTGGCCCTTCGAGAGTGCTTCCCCGCTAGCCTGAGACACCTCCACCCCAGCTCTGCCTGGAGAGCCTGGCTTGCTGCCCACTGACCGTAAGGAAGGTGGCTGGAGCCTGTGGTGTCTTATTGGACTTGCCCTCGTAGCTGGGGAGCCCAGGGAAGCTGAGATGTCTACAGTAGTGTCCTTAACTAAAATGCTCAGCAAAATGGGCCAGCTACTGGCAACATAAAGACACAAGTTTAGAGTTTTATCCAATCCATATTCCTCTAGTTTCTTTCTTCTTTCTTTTTTCTTTCTTTGAAACAGAGTCTGGCTTTGTCACCCAGGTTAGAGCTCAATGACGTGATCTCAGCTCACTGCCACCTCTGCCTCCTGGGTTCAAGCCATCCATCCTGCTTCAGCCTCTCAAGCAGCTGGGACTAAGACTACAGATGTACACCACCACACCCAGCTGATTTTTGTATTTTTTGCCTCACCACATTGGCCAGGCTGGTCTCGAACTCCTGAACTCAAGAGGTCTGTCCACCTCGGCCAGTGAAAGTGCTGGGATTACAGGCGTGAGCCACCATGCCCGGACGTATTCCTGAACAGTTTCTTGAACTTCCCTGACAATAAGAATCCCTGAGATTGGAGCCAGTTGCATAAATTTTAGGGCCCAGTTCTAAACGAAAATGAAGGACCCCTTATTCAAAAAGTTGGATCAGGCTAGGTGCAATGGCTCAAACCTATAATCCCAGCACTTTGGGAGGATGAGGCAGGAGGATTGCTTGAGCCCAGGAGTTCGAGACCAGCCTGGGCAACATAGGGAGACCCCTGTCTCTACAAAAAAAAACTTAAATTAGCCAGGCATAGTGATGTGTGCCTGTAGTCCCAGCTACTTAGAAGGCTGAGGTGGGAGGATCACTTGAGCCCGGGCAGTTGAGGCTGCAGTGAGCTGTGATCATGCCACCTCACTCTAGCCTGGGCAACAGAGGGAGATGCCATCTTAAAAAAAAATTGTTTTTTTTAAGTTAGAACAAAGTGCTATGAAAGTTGTTAACGTGTAAACTTTCTTCCTTTCTTCCATGGTCTCTCTCCCTTGACTCGTCACAGTGTTATTTTTTTATTTCTGTTTAATGTCATCCTACGTAAAGAAAAATAAAATTGTAAATTATCAGCATGAACTTTACCGTTCATCCATATATTGTGCAATGCCAGTTTTAAGTGCAAATATGAGAGCATTTAACTTGCGTGCAGAATCACAGAAATTACACCATTTGTGTTGTGCTTTTGTCCTTGGGCGCGCTGAAAGAGACCAATGCAGGCCTGACTCTGAGAGGATGGAAGGAGGAAAAGGGGGTCCCCAGGCATGGAGCTCAGGCAGGGCGCGTGGGGACCCTCTGCGGAGGTCGAGCCAGGCATCTCTTCTCCCATATGCTCACTGCCCCACTGCATTGCAGACAGGGACCCCCAGGGATTTTGAACATCTGTGCCAAGAGGCGCGGGGCTCACCAACCCCACCAAGACAGATATGCCCGGCGCTGTCAGCCCGGGGCAGGAATGGCCACAACCCCACAATGTTGCAGGCAGCACACCCGACTCCAGTCCTTCCCACACTTGTGCCCAGGCCCTCTGGGGACAAAGGATAAACGGCAGAGCATGGCAGTGCACGAGGCAGGGGCAGGTAGGGGAACCAAGCCTGGGGCATCCAGGTGTGGGGGGACTCCAGGGAGAGCCTTCCCAGGGAGGCAGAGGGTGGGTCGGGGGTGAGATCACAGGTGCGTAGAGCCCGAGCCCCTGGCACACATCACACTGTCCATCACTTACAAAACACACATTTGAAGATTATCTTATTAAGAATTTCAGCCCAGCGTGGTGGCTTACACTTGTAATCCAGCACTTTGGGAGGCCAAGCGGGGCGGATCGCTTGAGGTCAGGAGTTTGAGGCCAGCCTGGCCAACATGGTGAAACCCCATCTCTACTAAAAATACAAAAATTAGCTCGCCATGGTGGCACGTGCCTGTAGTCCCAGCTACTCGGGAGGCTGAGGCACGAGACTCACGTGAACCTGGGAGGCACAAGTTACAGTGAACCAAGATTGCGCCACTGTACTTCAGCCTGGGCAACAGAGTGAGACTGTCTCAAAAAAAAAAAAAAAATGAATTTCAGGCTGTTGACTGCTGAGGTTTGAAGCAAGCATGGCCCCTCGAGGGTGAGCTGTCAGCGGCTGCTCAGGTCTGGGAAGCTGGGCCCGCCTGGGACCCTTGCTGGTTCCTGGGTCCTGCCTCAGACCCAGGAAATAGAATCTTCGAGACGCCCTGGAATCCTAGAGTTAAAGAATGCACCAGGCGGTTATTATCAGGGAGTTGGGAGCCAATGCCCCAGGTTTCCAGATCTGGGGATCATTAGATTCCTGTGCCCCCTCCCCTGCTGACTCACATTGAAAATCCCTAAATTCTGCTCTCCTCTTCCCTCCCCACCACTGCATGGAATTCTGCTAGATTTTTAGAGCCGCTCTGCCTGGATCCCGTAAGTGCCACCCCTACTATCCACTAGCTGCGTGATTATAAACAAGCTGTGTAAACTCTCTGTGCCTCACTTTTCTTATCTGTGAATGGGGGGAGGATAATTGAACCTTCCTCCTGGAGTTGTAAGGATTCAGTGCGTTGCTGTAGACAAAGTGTTCAGAATGATGTCGGCTACATTGTAAGTCCAAAGTAATAGCTGTAGCTGTTTTTATGACCACGGGTTCTCAGCGCAGGGCTGCGTATGACAATAACTGTTGTTTGCTTTCTTTGTTTGTTTTTAGTTTGTTTTTAAATACCAGTGCCTGGGTCTCACTGGAGAACAATGACATGCAAATCACACAGTGATTCTGATGCATGAGGACTGAGGCACGCTGATACTGAATTGGGATTCGCTTTGTTCATTCCCGTGTGTGTCATGGAGTTCCTTCCTTATATGAGGATATACAGATCCACACTATCATTTTTAAAAACTTTTTATTTTTGAGGCCTGACCTGGTGCCTTATGCCTGTAATCCCAGCCGTTTGGGAGGCCGAGGTGGGCGGATCACCTGAGCTCAAGAGTTCAAGACCAGCCTGGCCAACATAGTAAAACCCCGTCTCTACTAAAAATACAAAAATTAGCTGTGTATGGTGGTGGGTGCCTGTAATCCCAGCTACTAAGGAGGCTGAGGCAGGAGAATCGCTTGAACCCAGGAGACGGAGGTTGCGGTGAGCCAAGATGGTACCACTGCATTCCAGCCTGGGTGACAGAGTGAGACTCTGTCTCAAAAAAAAAAGAAAAAATAATAACTTTTTATTTTTGAGGTAGTTACCCTATCATTTTAACTGCTTTATGTATTCCATGGCACAGACACATCACAATCTAGTTAATCCCATGTATTTTTGGTGTTTTGTTTTTGCTTTTTGAGATAGGATCTGGCTTCGTCGCCCAGGCTGGAGTGCAGTGGCACAATCACGGCTCACTGTAGCCTCAACATCCTGGGCTCAAGCAATCTTCCCACCTCAGCCTCCCAAGTAGCTGAAGTGTATGCCACTATGCCCAGATGATTTTTTAATTTTTGTAGAGACAGGTGTTTCATTGTGTTGCCCAGGCTGCTCTCAAACTGGCAGACTCAAGCAATCTGCCTGCCTTGGCCTCCCAAAGTGCTGGGATTATAGGTGTGAGCCACCATGGCAGGCCTAATCCCATGTTATTGCTATTGGCCTAATCCCATGTTATTGCTATTGTTCCACTGTGCTCATCCCAAAACTCTGTGAGATAAAACTATATCCCCCTTTATGCCCAGGGATCGCCCCAGTCAAGTTCAGAGATGTTAAACACCTTATCCAAGGTCACACAGT
Organism: Macaca mulatta; assembly: GCF_049350105.2. Taxonomy (NCBI): domain Eukaryota; kingdom Metazoa; phylum Chordata; class Mammalia; order Primates; family Cercopithecidae; genus Macaca; species Macaca mulatta. The sequence goes on along the minus strand of NC_133425.1, from coordinate 5,153,907 downwards.
TAGAAAATAGCAAAACAGATAATGGATCCAGTCTTTTTTTTTTTTTTTTTTTTTTGAGGCAAGGTGTCACTCTGTCACCCAGGCTGGAGTGCAGTAGCGTGGTCATGGCTCACTGTAGACTCAAACCTCCCAGGCTCATGGCATCCTCCCACCTCAGCTTCCTGAGTAACTGGTACCACAGCTGTGTGCCACCAAGCCCAGCTAATTTTTACATGTTTTGTAGAGACGAGGTCTCCCTAAATTACCCAGGCTGGTCTCAAACTCCTGGACTCAAGCAATCCTCCTGCCTTGGCCTCCCAAAATGCTGGGATTATAGACGTGAGCCACAGCACCCAGCCTGAACTTTTTGATTGCTTATGTTTTTGGGGATTAGTTTGCCAAGTTGTATTTTTTCAAAAGAACTGTTGGGATGTTCACTGGGGTTACACTGGATCCGTAGATCAGTCTGAAAATTGATGTACTTTCATTATTGAATCTTCTTATCAATGAATGTTTTATTGTATCTCTCCATGTTTTGAGGACTTTTAAAAATTTCTTGTAATAACTTAATTTTTTGTTTCCTATTTACAGGTCTTTGCATATCTTTTGCTCGTTTTAGTCCTAGGCAATGACATATTTTAAAGGTATTGTAAATCAAATCTCTTTTAAATGTATTTTTCTGTTTACTTTCTAAATGCTCTTGATTTCTGTATATTGACTCTATATCCATTAACCTTGCTAACATCTTTTAACTTTAATGTTTATCAGTAGATTCTTTTGGATTTTCTTCAAATAGAATTGTTATATAAGAATAATGGCTCTTAGCCGGGCTCAGTGGCTCACGCCTGTAATCCCAGCACTTTGGGAGACCAAGGGAGGTGGATCACCCGAGGTCAGGAGTTCAAGACCATCCAGCCTGATCAACATGGTGAAATCCCTTCTCTACTAAAAATACAAAAACGGGCATGGTGGCGCATGCCTGTAACCCCAGCTACTTTGTAGGCTGAGGCAGGAGAAAGGCTTGAACCTAGGAGGTGGAGGTTGCAGTGAGCCGAGATTGCGCCATTGCACTCCAGCCTGGGTAACAAAAGCAAAACTTCGTCTTAAAAAAAGAATAATAAATAAAATAAATAATGATTGTTTTAGGTGGGTTTTTCCCCACTTCCTAACCCTTTATACTTTTTTTTTTTTTTTTTTTAAAGAGACAGGGTCTTCTTTTGTCACCCAGGCTAGAGAGCAGTGGTACAATCATAGCTTACTGTAACCTTGAACTCCTGGGCTCAAACGATCCTCCTGCCTCACCCTCCTGAGTAGCTGGGACTACAGGCATGCATCACCATGCCCAGCTAATTTTTTGTAGACACAGGGTCTCACTATATTGCCCAGGCTGTTTTCAAACTCCTGGCCTCAAGCTGTCCTCACGCTGTGGCCCTCTCAAAACACTTGGCTTCAGTTTGGCTTCTCAAAGTACAGGCAGGAGCCACCACACCGGCTGAATTTCCTCCTTCAGTCTATTACCATGGTGGGGTCTATCCACTGATTTCCTAATGTTACACCAAAGCTGCATTCCTGGAATAAATCCAATATGGTCGTTATGTATAATCCTTTTATATGTTGCTTGATCTGACTTGCGAATATTTTGTCTAGGATATTTGCAGTTATATTATGAGTGAAATCATCTGTATCTTTCTTTCTTTCTTTTCTTTCTTCTTTCTTTCTTCTTTCTTCCTTCTTCTTTCTTTCTCTCTCTCTCTCTCTCTCTCTCTCTCTCTCTTTCATCTGTTCTTGTTGGGTGTTAGTATAAAGGTTATGCTAGTCTCCCAAAATTAGTTCGTGATTCTTTTTCTGCTCTCTGGAAAAATATGTTATAACTTAGCTTTATTTCTTTCTTCAATGTTTAGTCTTATTCCCTAATGAAGGAATTTTGTCCCCGAGTTTTTACCATAGCATGTTTTTAAATTGCAGTGTAGTTTATTTGATAGTTACAGGACTAAGATTTTCTTTTTTTTTTTTTCTTTTGAGACGAAGTCTCAGTCTTGTCCCCCAGGCTGGAATGTAATGGTGCGATCTCAGCTCACTGCACCCTCCTCTTCCCAGGTTCAAGCAATTCTCCTGCCTCAGCCTCCTGAGTAGCTGGGATTCCAGGCGCCCGCCACCATGCCCGGCTAATTTTTGTATTTTTAGTAGAGATGGGGTTTCACCATGTTGGCCAGGCTGGTCTCGAACTCCTGACCTCAGGTGATCCGCCCGCCTCAGCTCCCAAAGTGCTGGGATTATAGGCGTGAGCCACCATGCCCAGCTTTTTCTTTTTCTATTTTCTTTTTCTTTTCACAGATGCCTTTGGTGAAAACTGTCAATTCATTTCCTTTTAATCATTCTCATAAGGTGTTAGTCAATTTTATTAGTGGTTTCAATTTTGGCTTTGTTGATTCTCTCTGTTGTGTGTTTGTTTTTATACTTATTATAGATTTAAATCATTTCCTCCTGTCTACTTTTGTTGGGTTTCTTGGGTTGTCCTTTTCCTGACATCTTAAAATTAATGGGCTTAGCTCATTCTATTTTAAGCCTTTCTTCTTCCCTAAAATACGCAATTAAGGCTATAAATTTCCCTCCAAGCACTGCATTAGCTTTACTCCATAAGGTTTGTTGTATTTTGTCTTTCATTACATATAGTATAGTTCACAGTAATTTCAAATTTCCATTTTTATTTCTTCTGAAACCCATGCGTTATTTGGAAGTATATTTTAGAAGCATGTTACTCGAAAGTATCGTTTTCAAAGATACAGGGACTTTTTAATATTTTTGTTATCGATTCTTAAACTATTTGCAATATGTTAGGATAACATTATCTGCTTTATTTTAATCCTTTGAAATGTGTTGAAACTTGCATTTTGGCCCAGCAGATCATCATATTTTAAAATGGATGATATCTTCTTGAAAATAACATATTTTTCACTTGTTGGATGCACAGTTCTCCATATGTTCATACAACAAGATTGTTCATTATGTTGTTTCAAATCTTCTACAGTGTTATTGATTTCTTGTCTGCCTGTTCCATTGATTACTGAAAAAGCTGTGTCAGACATCCCGCTATGAATATGGACCTGTCTATTTCTCCATATAATTCTGTTCACATTTGCTCTATGTATCATGTAACTAGGTACATACAAATTTAGAATAATCATTTATTATTATAGAGTGACCCTCCTTACCCTCCTTAATTCTAGAGACTTTTTTTTTTCTTTATCAAGCAAACATATGTTTGCTTGATATTGGGATTTACTACACTGGCTGACCTAATAGTATTTCAATTGTATATAATTTTTTATTATTTTCCTTTCAGTCTTGCTTTATCTCTCAGTATTACATGTGTCTCTTGTATTTAATATGTGTTGGATTTGGTGTCTATCCAGTATGATAATCTTTGTCTTTTAGCTGGAGCATTTAACCCACTTACCATTAATGTAATTATTGATATGCAGTTTGCCATGAATGGGCTTTCTATTCATCACTGATTCTCAATAAGTCCTTTTTTTTTTTTTGAGACGGAGTCTCACTCTGTCGCTCAGGCTGGTGTGCAGTGGTGTGATCTCAGCTCACTGCAACCTCTGCCTCCAGGTTCAAGCAGTTCTCCTGCCTCAGCCTCCTGAGTAGCTGAGATCACAGGCACCTGTCACCATGCCTGGCTAATTTTTGTATTTTTAGTAGAGACGGGGTTTCACCACATTGGCCAGGCTGGTCTCGAACTCCTGACCTCAAGTGATCTGCCTGCTTCAGCCTCCCAAAGTGCTGGGATTACAGGCATGAGCCACTGCTCCTGGCCTTCTCTGTTCTTTTATCTAATTTTGCCTTTGTTTAGTTTGGTTGAATTTTTACATTTTCATTTTGTTCCTGTGTTAGTTTGAGAGTTATTCAGTTTTTTTTTTTTTACCATTTTTAGTAATTATTCTAAAAATTACAATAAGCGTTTGGGCATGGTGGTTCACACCTGTAATTCTAGCACTTTAGGAGGACAGATCACTTGAGGTCAGGAGTTCAAGGCCAGCCTGGCCAACATGGTGAAACCCTGCCTCTACTAAAAATATGAAAATTACTCAGGCATGGTAGCACATGCTTATAATCCCAGCTACTTGGGAGGCTGAGGCGGGAGGATCATTTGAACCCAGGAGGCAGAGTTTGAAGTGAGCTGAGATCGTGCCACTGCACTCCAGCCTGAGCACCAGAGTGAGACATTTTTATCCCTTTTCATTCCTTCCTCTATCCCCAACCTCCCCTCTGGGACAATTTTTGCTTCTGCCTGAAGAACACCCTAGACTTCTCTTTACTGAAGAACTTTTCCACTGAGTAAAATTCTAGTTTGGCAAGTTTGCTTGTGTTCTTTAGTTTTCTTTCCAACAGATTGAAGATATTATTCTGCTACTTCTAGCTTCCATTGTTGCTGCTCAAAAGTCAGCAAAAGTTGTACTTTCTTTTTTTTTTTTTTAGACAGAGTCTTGCTCTGTCCCCCAGGCTGGAGTGTGATGGCACAATCTCGGCTCATACCACCTCCCAGGTTCCGGTGATTCTCCTGCCTCAGCCTCCTGAGCGCTAGAATTACAGGCACGCGCCACCATGCCTGGCTAATTTTTTTTTTTTTTTTTTTTTTTTTTTGAGACGGAGTCTCACTTTGTGGCCCAGGCTGGAGTGCAGTGGTGCGACCTCGGCTTACTGCAACCTCCGCCTCTCGGGTTCAACCAATTCTCCTACCTCAGCCTCCCAAATAGCTGAAATTACAGGTGCCCACCACACGCCTGGCTAATTTCTTTGTATTTTTAGTAGAGACAGGGTTTCACCATGTTGGCCAGGCTGGTCTCGAACTCCTGACCTCAGGTGATCCACCCTCCTCAGCCTCCCAAAGTGCTGGGATTACAAGAATGAGCCACCATGCCCGGCCTGCCCCTCCCTTCCTCCCTTCCTTTCTTCTTTCCTTCCTTCTTGTTGTTGTTTCAGGTTCACAGCAAACTGAGCAGAAAGCAGAGAGAATTCTCATACACCCATTTCCCCACATACGTACAACCTCCCGACGATCAATATCCCGCCCTGGAGTGGTATGTTTGTTACAGTCAATAAATCTACACTGGACAGCACTTTGGAAGGCCAAGGCAAGAGGATTGCTTGAACCCAGGAGTTCAAGACCAACCTGGGCAACAGAGCAAGACCTTGTCGGTAGGTAGGTAGGTAGACAGACAGATAGCATCAGTCTACACTGACACGCCATCATTACCTGAAGTCCACAGTTAACATCAGGGTTCGCTCTTGGTGTTGTACATCCTATGGGTTTGGACAAATACATAATGATGTGAATCCACCACTATAGTATCATACAGAATAGTTTCACTGCCCTAAAAAATCCTCTGTGCATCACCTATTCATCCCTCCCTCTTCCTTAACCCCTAAAAACTAGTGATCCTTTTACTGTCTCCATAGTTGTATAGCTTTGCCTTTTCCAGAGTGTCACATAGTTGGAATCATATACTATGTGATCTTTTCAGGTTGGTGTCTTTCACTTAGTAACACGTGTTTATAGTTCGTCAATGGCTGGGCACAGTAGCTCACCCCTGTAATCCCTGCACTTTGGGAGGCCGAGGCGGGCGGATCCTCTGAGGTCAGGAGTTCGAGACCAGCCCGATCAACATGGTGAAACCCCATCTCTACTAAAATACAAACATTAGCCAGGCATGGTGGCGCATACCTGTAATCCCAGCTACTCGGGAGGCTGAGGCAGGAGAATCACTTGAACTGGGGAAGCAGAGGTTGCAGTGAGCAGAGATTGTGCCACTGCACTCCAGCCTGAACAACAGAGCAAGACTCCGTCTCCATAAATAAATAAATAAATAAATAAAAAATAATGGCTGGGTGTAGTGGCTCACATCTTTAATCTTAGCACTTTAGGAGGCTGAGGCTGGAAGATTGCCTAAACCCAGGAGTTCAAGACCAGCCTGGGCAACATGGTAAGACCCCATCTCTGTTTTAATAAAGTTAAAATTTTTATTAAAAAAAGTTCCTCCATGTCTTTTCATGACTTGATAACTTTTTAGCACTGAATAATATTCCATTGAATTTCTTTTTAGCACTGAATAATATTCCATTGAATTTCTTTTTAGCACTGAATAATATTCCATTGAATTTTTTTTTAGTACTGAATAATATTCCATTGAATTTCTTTTTAGTACTGAATAATATTCCGTTGTCTGGATGTGCCAAGGTTTAGTTATCCCTTCACCTACTGAAGGACATCTTGGGTGTGTCCAAGTTTTAACAATTATGAATAACGCTGCTATAAACATCTATGTGCAGATACTTGTGTTGAACTAAGTTTTCAACTCATCTGGGTAAATGCCAAGGCATGTGATTGCTGGATCATATGGTATGTTCAGCTTTGTAAGAACCTGTGACACTGTCTACCAAAGAGACTGTACCATGTTGCATTTCCACTGGCAATGAATGAACATTCCTGTTGCTCTGCATCCTCACCAGCATTTGGTGGTGTCAGTGTTCTAGATTTGGGCCATTCTAATAGGTGTGTAGTGGTATCTCATTGTTGTTTTATATTTTATTTTATTTTTGAGACATAGTCTCATTCTGTTGCCCAGGCTGGAGTGCAGTGGCACGATCTCTGCTCACTGCAACCTCTGCCTTCTGGGTTCAAGCGATTCTCCTGCCTCAGCCTCGGGAGTAGCTGGGACTACAGGCGCCCGCCACCACGCCTGGCTAATTTTTTGTATTTTTAGTAGAGACGGGGTTTCACCGTGTTAGCCAGGATGGTCTCGCTCTCCTGACCTCGTGATCCTCCCGCCTCGGCCTCCCAAAGTGCTGGGATTACAGGTGTGAGCCACCGCGCCCAGCTTATTATTGTTTTAATTTGTATTTCCCTAATGACATATGATATGGAGCATCTTTTCATATGCTTATTTGCCATCTGTATCTCTTCTTTGGTGAGGCGTCTGTTTAGATCTTTTGCCCATTTTTTCAATCCATCTGTTCATGTTCTTATTGTTGAGTTTTAAGAATTCTTTGTATATCTTAGATAACTGTCCTTTATCAGATATGTCTTTTGCAAATATTTTCTCCAAGTCTGTAGCTTGTCTTTTCATTCTCTTGAAAGCATCTTTCACAGAGCAGATGTTTTTAATTTTAATGAAATCCAGCTTATCAGTTATTTCTTTCATGGATTGTATCTTCTTTGTTGTTTGCTAAAAGTCACTTCCATGCCCAAGGTCATCTGGATTTTCTCCTATGTTATATTCTAGGAGTTTTATAGTGTTGCATTAACTCAAAATGGTCTGAGATCCATTTTGCGTTCATTTTTGTGAAGGGTGTAACAGCGTCTGTTGATATGGTCGTGTGATTTTTCTTCCTTAGCCTGTCGATGTGATGGATTACATGAATTGATTTCCAAATGTTGAACCAGGCTTGCATACGTAGGATAAATCCCACTTAGTAGTGGTGTAGACTTCTATTTATACATCGTTGGATTCTACTTGCTAATATTTTGTTAGGAATTTTTGCATCTATGTTCATAAGATATATTGGTCTGTAGTTTTTGTTTCCTTTTCTTTCTTTCTTAAATTAAGACAGGGTCTCACTCTGTTGCCTAGGCTGGAGTGCAGTGGCACAATCAGGGCTCACCGCAGGCTCAACCTCCCAGGCTCAAACAATCCTCCTGCCTCAACCCCCCGAATAGCTGCGACTTTGGGTGTGCCCCACCACACTTGGCTAATTTTTTTTTTTTTTTTTTAACTGAGTCTCACTCTGTCACCCAGGAGGCTGGAGTGCAGTGGTGCGATCTTGGCTCAATGCAACTTCCACCTCCCGGGTTCAAGGGATTCTTGTGCCTCAGGCTCCTGAGTAGCTGGGATTACAGGCCTGGGCCACCATGACCAGCTAATTTTTGTATTTTTTGTACAGACAGAATTTCACCATGTTGGCCAGGCTGGTTTTGAACTCCTGACCTCAGGTGATCTGCCCGCCTCAGCCTCCCAAAGTGCTGGGATTGCAGGCGTGAGCCACCACGCCCAACCTTTTTTTTTTTTAATTTTAGTAGAGACAAGCTCTCACTATGTTGCCCAGGCTGGTTTTAAACTCCCTGAGCTCAAGCAGTCCTCTGCCTCAGCCTCCCAAACTGCTGGGATTATAGGCAAGAGCCATTGCACCCCGCCTTGTAGTTTTTCTTTCTGGAAATGTCTGGTTAAGGTGATGCTAGTCTCATAGAATGAGTTAGGAAAGGTGATGCTAGCCTTATAGAATGAGTTAGGAAGTATACCCTCAGTTTCTCTCTCTGGAAAGAGATTGTAGAGAATTTGGTATAATCTCTCCCTCAAGTATTTGGTAGAAGTCACCAGTGAGCCCATCTGGGCCTGGTACTTTCTGTTTTGGAAGGTTATTAATTACTGATTCAATTTCTTCTCTATTGCGGTTTCTTTTTAAGCTGTCTCTTATATTACTGCAGATTGTTGAACCATCAATTATGTATTGATTGTTTTTAGTCTGAATATTCAGGGTGATATTTTCTTTCCTAGTCCTCACTTTTCATGGGTGCCTCAGAGTAGAATTTGTACCCTTATCTTATGCACTTATTATAACAAGATATTCTTTTATTGTTAGCCCTATCCAGTCCAGGTCAATCATTTCACAGATGGCTGGAGGGATTATAGGAAATCCTACCACACAGACTAAAAAGAGACCCCCTGACCCAAAATTCTTTTTCTTTAAACAGCTTATAATTCTTTAAACAGTTTTATAATTCTTTAAACAGATATAATTCACATACCACATGATTCACTAGTTTTTGGGGGTTTTTTTAGTTTTTATTTTTATAGAGACGGGGTCTCACCATGTTGCCCAGGCTGATCTCAAATTCCTGGGCTCAAATGATCCTCCCACCTTGACCTCCCAAAGTGCTAGAATTACAGGCATGAGCCACCATGCTTGGGCTGACTCACCCTTTTAAGTATACAATCCAATAACTTTTCATATATTCACAGAGTTGTACAACCATCACCATGATCCACTTGAGGACATTTTCATTATCCCAGAAAGAAACACCATTATCTCTTAACTATCACTTCCCTAATCCTACTAGGGAAGCCATTGCCCAATCCTAACTCCAGACAACCACTCGTCTACTTCCTGTCTTTTTTTTTTTTTCACAGACAGAGCCTCGCTCTGTCACCCAGACTGGTGTGCAGTGGTACAATCTCAGCTCACTGCAACCTCTGCCTCCCGGGTTCAAGTGATTCTCCAGCCTCAGCCTCCCAAGTAGCTGGGATTACAGATGCCCACCACCACACCCAGCTAATTTTTGTATTTTTAGTAGAGGCTGGGTTTCACCATGTTGGCCAGGCTGGTCTTGAATTCCTGACCTCAGGTGATCCACCCGCCTCAGCCTCCCGAAGTGCTAAGATTACAGGCGTGAGCCACTGTGCCTGGCTTCAGTCCTATTTATGGTTGAGTAGTATTCCACTGTATGAATAGACCACAATTCGTTTATCCATTCGTCAGTTTGTGGATATCCGGGTTGTTTTCACTCGGGGCCGTTAAAGGCAATGCTGCTGTGAGCATGCCTGCACACGTTTTTGTGTGGATGGTGGCTTTCATTTCTCCTGGGTATATATACCTAGGAGTGGAATTGCTGGTAACCCTGTGTTTAAACTTTTGGGGAACGGCCATGCTATTTTGCACAATGGCTGCACTTTTTTACATTCCCATCAAAGGTGTGTAAAGGTTCCCATATCTTCATGTCCCTGCCATCACTTCTCATTCTCCATGGTTTTGACTGTGGCATCCTCGTGGACATAAGGTGGTGTCCCATTGTGGCTTTGTTTTTTGTTTGTTTGTTTGTTTGTTTTCAGACAGAGTCTTGCTCTTTTGCCCAGGCTGGAGTGCAGTGGTGTGATCTTGGCTCACTGCAACCTCTGCCTCCCAGGTTCAAGCAATTCTCCTACCTCAGCCTCCCTGGTAGCTGGGATTATAGGCGGGCACCACCATGCCTGGGTAAATTTTGTAATTTTAGTAGAGATGGGTTTTCACTATGTTGGCCAGGCTGGTCTCGACCTTCTGACTTTAGGTGTGATCCACCTGCCCGGGCTTCCCAAAGTGTTGGGATTACAGGCGTGAGCCCCTGAGCCCGGCCTCATTGTGGGTTTGACTTGCAGTTCCCTGCTGAGGAGTGGATCTTGACTGGGCTGGAACCACAGCTGCCTTTGGGTGGCCTTCTGCTGCTGTTACTTTCAGCTTCCCTGCCTCACCCTCAACCACAGACCGAGGGTGAACCCCTGAGTGCATTCTGCAGAGAGAAAGGCGCTTCTCAGCCTACAGCAGCGAGACTGGCACCTGCTTCCTCCCAGTTTTGCAGGAATTTCTCCCCATATCAGGTTTTCTTTAAGGGGCAGGTTTCCCAGATTGTTCTCTAACACTTAAAATCACTCACCTTATCTTTCCCCATTAAACAAGTACATCTTACCCAATTTCTATCCAGTTTTTAAAAAATCCCCCTTCCAGACAGGCAAGGGTCAGGATGAGCCAGGACCACCTAACCCCTCCACAGAGTTTCCCTGCCCAGCACAGCACCTCCCACCTCCCACCTCCCACCTCGGAACAGGTTTTCCTCGTTCTGCCAGAGGCTTCCTCCCTGCCCTTTCCAAGTTCTGGGCTCTGGTGGCTGCTCTGGGGCATTTATGCAGGAGGTCTGGCCAGCGAGTTGATTTCCTGCATGATGATTGGCAGCTCATGGACCCGGCAAGCCAAAGCTGCCTCTCTGCCTGGGACAGTGCGTGGCAGGGGCCCCACTGCAGCCAGGTAAGTGTTGGCCATTTGCCTGAAGTCAAAGGAGGTTAACACCAAGAAGGTGTGTGTGTTACTCCAAGCAGCTGCCTAGGCTGGGAGAATTGCCTTCAGCGGCGGGAGAGTTCTTTCTGGAAACTATCTGGCCAATGCCTTCCCAGTTTAGGTGATTGAAGAATTGAATAAGAAAAGACCACTTCTCCTCTTCCTCCCCTACACCTCCTCCCGTGTCTCTAAGAAAAGGACGAAATAGCACAACCTTATTATTTAGTGTATTCTCTTTCATTAAACACCCTTTTTTTCTTTTTTTGTTTTTTTTTTTTTTGTTTTTTTTTTTGCTCTTGTTGCCCAGGCTGGAGTGCAATGGTGCAGTCTCGGCTCACTGCAACCTCTGCCCCCTGGGTTCAAGCAATTCTCCTGCCTCAGCCTCCTGAGTTGCTGGGATTACAGGAGCCGGCCACCACGCCCAGCTAATTTTTGTTATTTTTAGTACAGATGGGGTTTCGCCTTGTTGGCCAGGCTGGTCGTGAACTCCTGACCTCAGGTGAGCCACCCGCCTTGGTTTCCCAAAGTGCTGGGATTACATATGTGAGCCACCATGCCCGGCCCATTGAATGCCTTTTAACACTTTGTTTTACCATCTTTCCAGCCACTCAGGAAAGATGAAATCTTTCTATAGGGGAAAAAATCCTGGTGGAACAATCAAACAGGATGGAGAGACAAAGTTTGGGTAAAGGCAACGCCAACCATGTTTCACAGATGTAGCTCTCACGTCTGTGCTGCAAGACGGGTGCTGGAAGGTGAGCCGTCGGAGGTCTTATCGGTGGGAGAAAAGGTCTCATCAGCTCACCAGGCGTGTCTTGGGCAACTTTCCCCTGCAACAGCCGGGACCTCCACACTGGGGCTTTGTGGCTTGGCCCCTCGTGTTCTCTGGCAGAATCTCCTGCCCGGCACAGCCAGCCCACCAACAGTGGGCTGTCTATGGGCAGGACCGACTATGGGTCTGGGACCCATACTATGGGAAGGGCCCCTGAGGTCCCAGCATCCACACAGAACCCGTTTTTCTAGACCACAAGAGTGGTAAACTCCCTACCGGGAGGCGTAGCCACAGAAGGATTCATGAGATGCACAAGAGGCCAGGAATTTGGGGTCCGTCCATTCGTCTGAACGTTCATTCGGCAACTGTTTAACGAGAAGGTGGTGAGAGAATAGTGAGAAAAACAGTTGTGGGGTCGGTTGCGTGGAAACCTCGTCACTGTGGGATTAGGAAATGGACACATTCAGCACTTGGGGAGGCAGAGGCCGAGGCAGGCAGAGGCGGGCAGATCACTTGAGCTCATGAGTTTGAGACCAAACTGGGCAACTTGGCGAAACCCCATCTCTACTAAAAATACAAAAATGAGCCGGGCGTGGTGGTGCACATCTGTAATCCCAGCTACTCGGGAGGCTGAGGCAGGAGAATCACTCGAACCCGGGAGGCAGAGGTTACAGTGAGCTGAGATCGCGTCACTGCACTCCCGCCTGGCAACAGAGCGTGACCCTCTCTCAGACAAAACAAAACAACACAATGAACTGGGCATGTGCTAGGAAGGCCAGACCCCAGAGTGGGGAGCGGGGTCCCTGTACCTGTCTAGGGCTCAGGGAAAGCTACCTTGAGAAAGGGAACGAGGAACTGTCTTCAGAAGGAAGAGGGGGATGTTTTCAGGTCAGGCAGCTCCTGGGAAAACAGCCACTGTCGAAGCCCCGAGGGAGCACAGCGTCTTCGAGGAGTGGATCAGAGGCCAGCACGACTGGACATGGAGCAGGCAGGCAGAGGACGGCAGGGTCTTTGGCCAGTGGGGAGGTCAAGGCAGGGTCTGGGTGACTCCCAAGAGCCAGGCTGCCGTTCAGCCGGCGAGCCCCGGTTCAGCTAGTTTGGGTGTTGAAATCTGTGAATACTCCAATGTGGCTAGGCCTCATAGGCCTCCCTGCCCTTCCAGCCCCCGCCCCGGGGACCCCTGGACTTCCCTGCAGCCAGACAGTAATAGGGCAGCCTTTGGGACCCAGCTCCACTGTGACGGTAGGGTCCCTGCTGGGTAGCTCTGCCCGTGCCTTCCCCTGCTCAGAGTCCCACTTGGCGTTCAGGTCCCACCAGCTCCCTTGGGTCAAAGGCTCCTCCAGGGTGTCCCCCTACAGGTATTTCTGGCTGTGCCTGTCCTATATGCCTTGGACTGACCCCAAAGCCACAGCAGTCCTGGGGAAGAGGTTTGCATCCTACAGCCCTGCAGTCACTGGATCCTTGCTCCACACAGAGGGACGGCTGGCCTGGCAGACCCCACAGGAAAACCCACCCAAGGGAAAAAATCATGGTGTTCCAGTCCATGTGTGTTACCTGGAACTAAATCAAGGAAAGACGTAGCTCCCCTCAGAACACCAGCATTTGCAAACCCCTAAGAACTTTCCTGGATTAAAATGATCACGATGCAAGTAAGAAAGGTTGTAAGAACCGCACTCTGGAAGAAAGGCTGAAAGTGATTAACTTCCTTCATGGAAGGATTTTCCAGATGGTGCCTCTGGAACCTGGCGCACCTCCAAAGCTTTCAAAAGGGCATGTGATTGCTATTGAAAAGCTCTCCAGCCCACAAACATGTGTCAAGTGTCTGTGGTGTGTCTCACACATTTATTATCTCACAAGTCTCTGCTGTGTGTCCCTCCTAGCCCCTGGAGCAAGCACAGCAGAGGTCTGCTCTGAAGGAGTTTCCGTGCAAGGGCTGGCTTCAGACAATAATCATGCAGACAGGATATTTTAGCTGGTGCTAAAAATGATGAGATGATGTGGTCAAGAGGAGCTGGGGTGGGGCATGCTCTGAGAAGGTGACACTAAGTAAAGATGAGAACAACAGGAAAGAAGGCAGCCTTGTGAAGATCAGGTGGAAGAATAGTCTGCGTCAGAGAAACAAAGTGTGGTGATCTGGTGAGTTTGCAGGGCATGGAGAAGAACATCATGAATGGTCACATTATGGGGTCTGGGGTATATTATAGGAGTCTTATAGCCATGGTCACGGGTTGGGATTTTTACTGTAATGATAAAGGGAAGCCATGGAAGGGGTTTAAGCAAGAAGTGATATGATCTAGGCAAAAAAATTTTTTTTAATGTTTAACAGCATACAGACCGATTTCTTTGATCCTTTGTTTAGAAGCGAGCACGGGCCTCCCCCAATGTGACAGGGTCTCTGGTGGGCAAGGCCAGGGGAAAGGCAAGCCTTGGGAAAAGGAGGAGGAAGCCAGGAACCTGGCTGGAGGGCTGGCCCCTGTGTGGGCATAACCACAGTCCAAACCTTGCCACCATGAGGAAGGGGCTGCTGAGACCTCAGTGTGGAAAGGAGCTGATCAGACTGAGGGTCCATTGGGTATCTGGCCCCTTGTGTATGTTGGCCCAGTAAATCCTGATGCATACCTTGAGATAAGTCTATCAGTTATCTATTACTGTGTAACAATCTACCCCCCAAAACATATTAGCTTAAAACAACAAAAATTCATTATCTCACAGTTTCTGTAGTCAGGAATTCAGAAACATCATGGTCATTTTAATCAGGGTGGCTCTGGCTCAGGGTCTCTTGTGAGGTTGCAGTTGGGATGTCTGCTGGGGCTGCCGTCATCTGAAGGCTCAAATGGGGCTGGAGGAGCCACCTCCAAGATGGCGCCTTCATGTGGCTGCTGGCTGGAGGGTTCGGTCTTCACCAGTGGCCAACACAGTGCTGTTTTAATGACATAGCAGCTGGTTTTCCCCAGAGGAGGGATCTGAGTGCAAGGGAGGGAACAAGTAGGAACCCGCAGGCCTTTTATGACCAGTCCCCAAGGTCACACAGTGTCACCCCTGCCTTATTATTTAGAAGTGAGCCACTAATTCCATCCCACATTCAAGGGCAGGGGATGAGGCTCCACCTCTTAAAGGGAGGAATATCAAAGAGTTTGTTGTGGATATATTTTAAACCACAGCGGGCAGCAGCATTCGCATCCCAGTTTAAGAGTCTTTAATTAACTTGCCCCAGATCACACACAAGGAAGTGGTGAGAATGAGATTAGAATCCAGCTCCCAGCCAGGCATAGTGGTGCATGCCTGTCATCTCAGCACTTTGGGAGGCTGAGGCAGGAGGATCACTTGAGTCCAAGAGTTTCAAACCAGCCTGGGTAACATAGTTAGGCCTTGTCTCTACCAAAAATCAAAAAATGAGACAGGAAGATTGCTTCATACCAGGAGGTCAAGGCTGCGATGAGCCATGATTGTGCTATTGCACTCCTGCCTGACTGATGGGAGTAAGACTCTGTCTCAAAAAAAAAAAAGAACCCAGCTCCCCAGAGCCCATGTCCTTCCTCTGGTACGTGCTGCCCTCATGGGAAGAAGCAGTCATAACCCAGCCAGCTCTCACCTTGACCTTGCTACAGCCCCTGAGAAGATGCCACTGAAGGCTGTGTCTATGTGTACATTCAGACAAATTGGCCGCTACGGCTTCACCAGGCTGCATCTTCTCTCTCTGGACTACTGGTGGCTACTATCATCACCAAAGCAGTGCCTGTGCCCTGTTTTGTAGGGTAAATCGCTCATCTTTACTTATGGCATATATACATCCCCAGGTTCCTCCTGCTCTCTGGCTATGTACGCCACAGGGTCTGAAGAACCAGAGGGGCCTGCGGTGTTGGTATGTGATAGGCCGTATAACTATTCCAGGTCAGCTCACTGGGCCTGGCTCCTCCCTTCCATGGGTGAGTGATTTGCTGGAAGCTCCTTGTCCTCTGCACAAGCTTCTGGTGAGGCCCGACCCACTGGCCCAACATGCATTTCTAAAACATCTGAGTCCATCCCAAGTCCCAGCCTGGGCCCGAAACTAGGGTTTCCCCCATCAGGAAACAGGGAGAGGGAGCCCAGGACGTTTGAGCCAGGGCCACCTGTCATGCTTAAGGCACAAACACGGATCCAGATGCCACCGAACAGTACATTGCCTGTGCCAGGCTGGCTCAAGGCCCAGAGGGGCCAACCGCCAGGTGGATCTCCATGTGCCCAGCAGAGAGGGGCTAGAGAAGGCAGAAGCCGAGGTCTCCTCTCTCCTCCTCTCCCTGCCCTGCATCCATCACCGGGAGGTGCTTCATGATGGAAGAGCCAGAGGGGCCTGCAGTGTTGGTATGTGATAGAACTTGTTTGATCACTCCCTGCTATGCAATTAAGGGCAGATTCCCCACGCTGTGGGGAGTGCGCCAGACCCGCCCTCTGTGCAGTGTGGGACTCGATGCTGTCACTGTGAGCTCAGATGAGCCTTGGTGTCCTGCTGTCCTTGAATGTTCCTGAGCTTAGGGTGATCCATTTGTAAAAGGGGAATAGGGGCATCTACTTCCCAGAGCAGTTGTGAGGAGTCAACAAGATCGTGCATAGAGAGCGCTTGACTCAGCCCTCCTGGCAGAGTAATCGCTCAGTGGGTGTCTGCTGTTGGAGGATGGTCCGACTATTGTCACCATTGTCACCATTAGAGGGGTGGCCACCGTTGTCACCATTCAGAGGGGTGGCTGCATTTTGCACATTCGTTGCCACGGTGTGGCCCTAGGACTGCTTCTACAGGGCTGGTCTTCTCGCCATCAGTCCAGGAGTGCTGTGACGCCATCAAGAACCACTGTTACTCTACATGGGCCTTCAATTTGCATCATACAAGTCAGACTCCCGAGAGGGGCTGGACTCCCAGGGAAGGGCTCTCAAGAGCGCAGGACAGGAAGCTTTGTGGGTTAGGAGAGAGCTGGGCCCATTCACATCAAATGCGTTTGTCCCAGAACTGTTTCTACCCTCCAAGGAGCATCTTGCAATTGAAGTAGGTAAAGTCCGCTGTTGCTGTTGCCCATGGGAGGTCATATATGTCCTGGTTTGCATAGGGGCTATTTTGGAGGGTTCAGAGTGGTTAAGAGGAACAGAAGCACCCATCGAAGGTTATGGCCAGACACCTGCAAGAACAGGTGGAGGAGGCAGAGAGAAGTGAAAGAGGGACAGAGGACTTAAAGGAAAGAAGAGGCCACCAGGTAGCAGGAGAGCACCAAGGAGGCGCGAGTCCTGGATCCTGCGTCTGTCTCTGTGTCCTGGGGGAGTCCAACTCCCACTGCAGCTCACCCCAGCAAGACAGCTTGACAAAGCTCTGCTGTCTCCTGATCCTGGTGACAAACAACCCATCTACTTGTTTTAGGGGTGCTTAGGCCTGTTGTACAATGCAATGGGGTAAACCCTGCAGACATCAGCCTTCCTTATTCATCTGCTGTTTGGCACTAAGCATTCAGTATTTATTTTGGCCAGGCACAGTGGGTCACGCTTGTCATCCCAGCACTTGGGAAAGAAGAGGTGGGAGGATTGCTTGAGGCTGGAAGTTCGAGACCAGCCTGGGCAACTTAGTGCCCAATCTCTACAAGAAAAAAATTAGAACCACCCCGGCATGGTGGTCCACATGTATAGTCACAGCTACTCAGGAATGAGGTGGGAGGATTGCTTGAGCCCAGGGGTTCAAGGCTGTAGTGAGCCATAGTCATGCCACTGCACCCCAGGCTGGATGGCCAAGAGAAACTCTGTCTCTAAAAAAAATCAAATAAATAAAAATCTTGGTCGGGCGTGGTGGCTCATGCCTGTAATCCCAGGAATTTGGGAGGCTAAGGTGGGTGGATCACCTGAGGTCAGGAGTTCGAGATCAGCCTGGCCAACATAGCAAAAGCCCGTGTCTACTAAAAATACAAAAATTAGCTCAGCATGGTGGCACGCACCTGTAAACCCAGCTACTCGGGAGGCTGAGGCAGGAGAATCGCTTGAACCCGGGAGGCAGAGCTTGCAGTGACCCGAGATCATGGCAGTGCACTCCAGCCTGGGCGACAGAGTGAGACTCCATCTCAGAAAAAAAAAAAAAAAAACTTACTGCTGCAATTGACTAGTCATACTTTTTTTTTTTTTTTTTTTTAAATATTATCCCAGGCCAGGCACAGTGGCTCATGCCTATAATCCAAGCACTTCGGGAGAGGCTGAGGCAGGTGAATCACTTGAGGCCAGATGTTCAAGACCAGCCTGGCCAACATGGCAAAACCACGTCTCTACTTAAATATATATATATATATATATATAAATTATCTGGGTGTGGTGGTGCATGTCTGTAGTCCCAGCTACTCAGGAGGCTGAGGCACAAGAATCACCTAAGCCTGAAAGGTAGAGATTGCAGTGAGCCGAGATTGCGCCATTGCACTCCAGCCTGAGTGACAGAACGAGACTCTGTCTCGAAAAAAAAAAAATTACCCCAAAAAGAGAACTGTTAGACAGTCCACGCATCTATGCATGGATCATGGATGCACAGAACCATGCATGCTGCAGTTTAAGGGATTGTAAGGATCATGAGTCACGTGGAGCAAACATGATTTCATCATCATTTAGAGCCCACAGTAGACAGGATGCTGCAGTTTCAGCTGGGGCTGGGCTTGGGCAAGTCACTAAACATCCATGTGCCTCAAAGTTAGTAGAAGCCGTACGTTCACAGCAAATTGGTGACCAAGACACAGTTCGTGGATACCGGACGCCGATCCCCACCTGGGCCCTGCAGTCTACCCTATGGCCACCCAGCCCAGGACACTCAAAGGCAGCCTCATCCCTGCTCTCATGGCTTCTTCATGTACCACTGAGTGGCCCTAAGGGAGGGAAAGGATCCACACACAGGGCTCCCACTATGCACTAGGCACTGAGCTCATTGCTTTCCACGATCTAGTAACCACCATTTGCTGGGCAGCGCCTATGCTCCTCAGATGCTCACAACATCTTAGCAAGAGGAAATCCAGGTTCTGAGAACCCAGCTTGCCCAGAGTTGCCTGCTAGATGGTGGCAAAGCCTGTAGATGAGCCACCCAGCCCCTCCTGAGTCGAAAGCCCAGTTTGCTGTGCTGCATCCTCTCTCCCCATCACCTCATCTGAGCCTCATGACAACTGGCAGTAGGCGACGAGATCAGCCTCGTTCTACAGGCAATGAGATGCAGGCTCCAGACTGGGACTCGGCCTCATTCCCCGGTTCTTCCAACGCCCTTCGTGCCTGTGGACATCACAGAGGAGAGAGGGGGGCCTGGGGCAAAGAGAGAAAGTGCCACACAAATGGCATCACAGCCTCATCACTTCTAAGAACAAAGGTCTTCTGGGGAAGCACCATGAGGAGGCCCACATGGCCACGTGCTGAAACACGCCTGTCTCTCAGCGGCCACCCGCGTCCTCCTTGAAGGTGAATGTCTTTCTCAGTTGCTGCCTTTTGATTTGATTTGACATTTTTTTTTTTTTTTTTTTTTTTTAGATGGAGTCTTGCTCTGTCACCAGTGCGATCTTGGCTTACTGCAACCCCCGCCTCCCAGGTTCAAGCAATTCTCCTGCCTCAGCCTCCCAAGTAGCTGGAATTACAGGCACTCGCCACCATGCCCAGCTAAGTTTTGTATTTTTGGAGAGATGGGGTTTCACCATGTTGGCCAGGCTGGTCTTGAACTCCTGACCTCAGGTGATCTGCCCACCTCCGCCTCCCAAAGTGCTGGGATGATAGGCATGAGCCGCTGCACCCAGTCTGATTTGACTTTAGAGACAGGGTCTTGCTCTGTTGCCAAGGCTGGAGTGCAGTGATGCAATCACAGCTCACTGCAGCCTCGACCTCCTGAGCTCAAGTGATCCTCCAACTTCAGCCTCCCAAGTAGCTGAGACTACAAGTGTGAGCCATCACACCCAGCTAATTTTTTTTTTTTTTCGAGACAGGGTCTTGCTCTGTCACCCAGGCTGGAGTGCAGTGGCACAATCTCAGCTCACTGCAACCTCTGCCTCCAGGCTCAAGTGATTCTTGTGCCTCAGCCTCCTGGATAGTTGGGACTACAGGCACATACCACCAGGCCCAGCTAATTTTTGTATTTTTAGTAGAAATGGAGTTTCACCATGTCGGCTGCACTGGACTCAAACTCCTGGCCTCAAGTGATCCACCCACCTGGGCCTCCCAAAGTGCTGGAATTACAGGCATCAGCCACTACATGCATCCAGTTAAATTTTTTTTTAATTAAAAAAACATTTTAAGAGACGGGTCTTGCTATGTTGCCCAGGCTAGTCTCAAACTCCTGGGCTCAAGCGATCCTCCTGCCTTGGCATCTGAAACATTGGGATTACAGGCATGAACCACCATGCCTGGCCAGTCACTGCGTTTTGAGATTTCATGTCCAGTGGCCATTGTCCCTTGGTTGCCCTGGGAAACATCCTTTGGCTTCCTGGAAGGTACAGAGTCAAGAGGACACTGAGGGCACCTCCAGTCATGGCTGAGTTTCCCCTCTGAGTCTGAGTACCCTGTGATCCCTAGAGCAGAGCGGAATGGACAGACTCCAAGTACAGGCCCAAATGGGGCCCCATTGTACAATATCAAAATATGGACGATAAGAAAGAACACCATGAGGCTCGTACAGTTCCCCACTTCATGGTTGAGTTTACCAGCAGAGGAGCCTGGTGTCACCAGGTGCAGTGTGACTATTATTTTTATGTGGCAACTTGCCTAGGCTGCAGGATGCCCAGAGAGCTAGTGAAGCTATTTCTGGGTGTGTCTGTGAAGGTGTTTCTGGAAGAGATTAGCATTTGTTTTTTTAAAATTTTGTTTTGTTTTCCATTTTTGAGAGAGAGTCTTTCTCTGTCGCGCAGGCTGGAGTACAGTGGTGGGATCTCGGCTCAGTGCAGCCTCCACCTCCTGAGTTCAAGCAATTCTCATGCCTCACCTTCCCCCGTAACTTGGATTACAGGCATGCACCACCACACCCGGCTAGTTTTTGTATTTTTAGTAGAGATGGAGTTTCACCATGTTGGCCAGGCTGGTCTCGAACTCCTAGCCTCAAGTGATGTGCCCAACTCGGCCTCCGAAAGTGCTGGGATTACAGGTGTGACCCACTGAGTCCGGCAGAGCTTAGCATTTGAACTGGGGTAGAGTCAATATAGAAGATCACCCTCACCAATGCAGGTGGGCATGTACAATCCTGAATAGCACAAAAGGGTTGAGGAGGGGTGAATTCTCTCGGCTGGAACTGGGACGTCCTTCTTTTCCCGCTCTCTAACATTGGTGCTTCTGGTTCTCAGGCCTTTGGACTCAGACAAGGACTTAACTCATGGGACCCCCAATTCCCAGTCATTTGAGTTTGGGTTGGAACCACACCTCCAGCCTGCAGATGGAAGATCTTGGGACTTCTCTGCCTCCGTAACCACGTGAGCCAATTCCTCATACTCAACCTCTTTCTGTGTATCTATATACATCCCAATGGCTCTGTTTCTCTGGAGAACACTGACTCATACATGCCGTCTCCCAGTTGATATCTCGGGGCCCTAAATTCCTGGGAAGGTACCTTTGACTGGCTTGGCCCACACAGAAGCACTTAAAACTTCAACCTTGACCGCTTCCCTTTATCCTCGGTGGAAAGTTTCAAAAGACAGCCAGATATGGTAGCTCACAACTGTAATCCCAGTGCTTTGGGAGGTCAAGGCTGAAGGATCACTTGAACCCAGGAGTTTGAGACTAGCCTGGGCAACACAGTGAGATCCCATCTCTACACGTTTCTTGTTTGTTTGTTTGTTTGTTTTTAATTAGCCAGATGTGGTGGCGTATGCCTGTAGTCCCAGCCACTCAGGAGGCTAATGTGGGAGGATTGCTTGAGCCTAGGAGGTTGAAGCTTCAGTGAGTGGTGATTGAGCCACTGCAACCCAGCCTGAGCAAGAGAGTAAGACTCTGTCTTTAAAAAAGAAAAGTTTCAAAAGACATCCAACCAAGCCATCAGGCCTCCTTTCTCTCCTAAGCTGGCCTGCTCACCTGCTCACCCTAGAGGGGCAGGGAGGAGGGGGAAACTCTCTTGGCTGCAGCACTGGGGGTGCTGACGTGGGGGTGGGGTCTGCGTCTCCCCTGCACACCACATGTTGCTCTCAGCACCATCAAGAGAGGACAGTTCACGGCGGTGGCAGGTAGGGCTATTCATGTTGCCACCCTTTCTGAGGAGCTCCTAGAGGCGCAGAGACAAATGCAACCAAGACCCTGCCCTTCCTGGAGCTCACTGGTTGCTCTTAGTGTTGCCATAGAAACAGAAGCCTGGATGGCGGCCGAGGACTCAGTTGTGGCCTCCCCTAAAAGATACGTCCACCTGGAACCTCCAGGGTGCGATCCTATTGGAGTAAGGATCTTGGCAGATGTGATTAAGTTAGGCTCTCGAGATGAGATCATCCTGGATTACAGTGGGCCCCGTGACAAGTCCTTAGAAGAGAAGGGGAAACAGATACAGAGACTCCGAGGAGAAGGCCATGTGAAGATGGAGGCAGAGAATGGAGAGATGCAACCACAAGCCCAGGAAGTTCTGGAGCTGGGAGAGGCAGGACGGGTCCTCCCCTAGAGCCTCTGCAGGCAGTGTGGCCTGCTCACGCCTTGATTTTGGACTTCAGGCCTCCAGAACTGTGTAAGAATAAATTTCTGTGGTTTAAGGCATCCAGTTTGTGGTCATTTGTTTTGGCAGCCTCCAAAAAGAATATAAGGCGGCCAGGCTCAGTGGCTCATACCTGTAATCCCAGCAATTTGGGAGGCTGGGGTGGGTGGATCACCTGAGGTCAAGAGTTTGAGACCAGCCTGGCCAACATGGTGAAACCCTGTCTCTACTAAAAATACAAAAACTAGCCAGGTGTAGTGGCACACGCCTGTAATCCCGGCTACTCAGGAGGCTGAGGCAGGAGAATCACCTGAACCCGGGAGGCAGAGGTTACTGTGAACTGAGATTGTACCCCTGCACTGCAGCCTGGGCAACAGAGCGAGATTGTCTCAAAAATAAATAAATAAATAAATAAATAAAAGAAAAGAAACAAAGAATACAAGGGAGGCTACTGTCGAAGACGGGGCTCCCCAGGACGCATGCTCTGAGATGGAGAGGAGCGTGCAGAGATTTCTCAGGGGTGCTCTTGAGGTCAGCTCACGTGGGGAAGTGTGGAAGCTGGGCGGGCCCGGGAGACGTTGGGCTGCATCACAGGCTGGAGCATGGCCTCAGCAACCTAACCTCTGCTTCAGACCAAGCTTCAGGGAATGGACTGAGATTCTCCCCCTGCCTCAGCCACCTCGAAGCAGACCCCAGAAAGGGGATGTGACCTTCAATAAGGCAACTCTCCTCAGTCACGGGCAATTCACAGGGCATTCCAGCAGTCAGAGGGAGCCCAAGTCATTCAGTCCAGAAGGGAGGGCGGAGGGTCATCATGCTGTCCCTACAGCCCCAATTACTTTTATGCCAACAGCGGGCAGAGGGATCCCCTGCTTTGGGGGAACAGGGCTGCCTGGCCCTGATCCAAGTGTCACCTGGAACTCAGCATCCACCATGTAGCTTGTTCCAGCCCAGCAGCCTGTGTGAAGCACCCCACCATTTGTGGGTATCCCTGTGAGGGGCTGGGGGAGGCCAGGCCTGAGTCACACTGGGTTATTACTGCAGGGACTTAAGTGGGGCCTCCGCAGGCACGGTGGCATGTGCCTGTAGTCCCCACTACTCAGGAGGCTGGCATGGGAGGATTGCTTGAGCCCAGGAGGCAGAGGTTGCAGTGAGCCGTGATCATACCACTGCACTCCAGCCTGGGCAACAGAACCAGACCCAGTCTTAAAAAAAATAAAAAAATAAAAAAAAAGCCAGATGCAGTGGCTCACACCTATAATCCCAGAACTTTGGGAGGCTGAAGAAGGAGGATCACCTGAGGTCAGGAGTTCCAGACCAGCCCAGTCAACATGGTGAAACACCATCTCTACTAAAAATGCAAAAATTGGCCGGGCGCGGTGGCTCAAGCCTGTAATCCCAGCACTTTGGGAGGCCGAGACGGGTGGATCACGAGGTCAGGAGATCGAGACCATCCTGGCTAACACGGTGAAACCCCGTCTCTACTAAAAAATACAAAAAAAAAAAAAACCAAAAACTAGCCGGGCGCGGTGGCGGGCGCCTGTAGTCCCAGCTACTCGGGAGGCTGAGGCAGGAGAATGGCGTGAACCCGGGAGGCGGAGCTTGCAGTGAGCCGAGATCCAGCCACTGCACTCCAGCCTGGGCGGCAGAGCGAGACTCCATCTCAAAAAAAAAAAAAATGCAAAAATTAGCCAGGTATGGTGGTGCGCACCTGTAGTCCCAGCTCCTCGGGAGGCTGAGGCAGGATAATCACTTGAACCTAGGAGGCGGAGGTTGCAGTGAGCTGAGATCATGCAATTGCACTCCAGCTTGGGCTACAGAGTGAGACTCCATCTCAAAAAAAAAAAAAAAAAAACCGGATGCAGTAGCTCATGCCTGTAATCCCAGCACTTTGGGAGGCCGAGGCGGGGAGATCATGAGGTCAGGAGATCGAGACCGTCCTGGTAACACGGTGAAACTCCATTTCTATTAAAAAAAAAAAAAAATACAAAAACTTAGCTGGGAATGGTGGCAGGTGCCTGTAGTCCTAGCTACTCAGGAGGCAGGAGAATGGCATGAATCTAGGAGGCAGAGCTTGCAGTGAGCCGAGATTGCACCGCTGTACTCCAGCCTGGGCGACAGTGCGAGACTCTGTCTCAAAAAAAAAAGGGGGGGGGTCCTTTGCACAAGCTTGCCCCAGATGCCTGATTGCTGTGTTCCATGATGTTGCCCAGGACAGGTAGGGCAGACCTTGTTGCAGTCGTGTTTGCCAATATCTCAGTTCTTACCACTCAGTCTCCCTCCCGTGCTGTGGTTATCCACTCTCATCCTCCATAAGAGAAAGCACTCTGTGCCCTGGGCTTCTGTTGATGGCTCTGAGGGACCTGGGGACTCACGCAGTGGCCAAACAGAGCTCAGCTCCACCCCAGCCTCTTTACTCAGCCCTCTGCAGGCCCTGCCCACACCCCAGTCCCCTGTAGGTATCCAGGCAACTCCCTTGGCTCCTCCTTAAAACTGGTGACGCCTTTTAATCCTTAATTGAAAATGGTTCCTCTAGTCCCTGGATTGTTCTCACAATTTTTTTTTTTTTTTTTAGATGGAGTCTCGCCCTGTCCCCAGGTTGGAGTGCAGTGGCACGATCTCAGCTCGCTGCAACATCCACCTCCCAGGTTCAAGCGATTCTCCTGCCACAGCCTCCCAAGTAGCTGGGACTACAGGTGTGCATCACCACGCCAGGCAAATTTTTGTGTTTTTAGTAGAGACAGGGTTTCACCATGTTGGCCAGTCTGGTCTCGAACTCCTGACCTCATGATTTTGCCTGCCTTGGCCTCCCAAAGTGCTGGGATGATAGGCGTGAGCCACTGCGCCCGGACTCTCATGATTTTTTTAAATGACTTTACTACTTTTTTTTATTGTGGTAAAATACGTATAACATAAAATTGATCATCTTAGTCATTTATATTATTTTTCCCTCCTTAAGCATTGTGGTTTTTTTTTTTTTTTTGAAATGGGGTCTTGCTCTGCTGCCCAGGCTGGAGTGTAAGTCACAATCACAGCTCACCGCAGTCTGAAACTCCTGGGTGCAAGCAGTCCTCTCGCCTCGGCCTCCTAACGTGCTGGGATTACAGGCATGTACCCGGCTGAGTTTTTTTGTTTGTTTGTTTGTTTGTTTTTTGTTTTAAAAACAGGGTCTCACTCGGTTGCCCAGGCTGGAGTGCAGTGGCACAATTATAGCTAACTGCAGCCTTGATCTCCTGAGCTCAAGCGATCCTCTCAACTCAGCCTCCCACATAGCTGGGACTCCAGGCACATAGAGAGACGGGGGTCTCTCTTTATTGCCCAAGCTGATCTTGACCTCCTGGACTCACGTGATCCTCCTGCCTTGGCCTCCCAAAGCACTGAGATTACAGGTGTGAGCTACTATGCTCAGCCTGCCGTTCTACTTTCTGTGTCTATGGATTTTACTCCTCTAGGTACCTCATGTAAATGGAATAATAGATTAATAGTATCTGTCTTTTTATGCCTGGCTTATTTCACTTAGCCTAAGATTTATCCATATTGTAGCGTGTGTCAGAATTTCCATCCTTTTCAAGGCTGAATAGTATTCCATTGCAGGCATGGCCTGTATTTAGTTTAGCTGTTTATCTGTCATTGGACAGTTGGGTTGTTTCTACATTTTGGCTACTGTGAAAAATGCTGCTATGGACATAAGTGTACAAATATTTCTTCTAGACTCTGCTTTTGGTTCTTCTGGGTATGAAGCCGGAAATGGAATTGCTGAATCATAGGGTAATTCTATTTTTTAATTTTTTAAGGAATTGCCCTACCGTTTTCCATAGTGGTTGTACCAGCTTACCTTCCTACCAGCAGTGCGCAAGGATTCCGATTTCTCACATCCTCACCTACACTCGTTATTTTCTGGGTTTTGGATAGTAGCCATCCTAAGGGGTGTCAGATGGTATCTCATGGTGGTTTCAACTTGCATTTCCCTAATGATCAGGGATGTTGAACATCTTTTCATGTGCTTTTGGTTCTTTGTATGCCTTCTTTGGATAAGTGTCTATTCAAGTCCTTTGCCCATATTTGAATCAGGTTGTTTGTTTTTTGTTGTCGAGTTTTAGGAGGTGTCTATATATTCTGGATGTCAATCTCTCATCAGATATATGATTTGCAAATATTTCTCCCATTCTGTGGGTTGTTTTTTTACTGTATTCATAATGTCTTTTTATGCACAAACTTTAAATTTTTTCGTGAACAGCTAGCTGGGCATGGTGGCTCACCCCTGTAATCCCAGCACTTTGGGAGCTGAGGCAGAAGGATCACTTGAGGCCAGGAAGTTGCGACCATCCTGGGCAACATAGCAAGACCCTGTCTCAATAAAAAAATTAAAAAATTAGCCACATGTGGTGGCATGCACCTGTAGTCCCAGCTACTCGGGGGGCTGAGGCAGTAGGACCAGTTGAGCCCGGTAGATCAAGGCTGCAGTGAGCCATGATTGTGCCACCTCATTCTAGCCTGGATGACAGAGAGGGACCCTGTCTCAAAAAAAAAAAAAAAAATTTTTTTCATGAAGTTTAATTTGTCTATTTTTTTTTTCTTTGGTTCTTGAGTTTTTCTCATAATTTTTTAAAAACTTAATTTTGGAGGTGGCAGGAGAAGGAAGAGCATCAGGATAAATAGCTAATGCATGTGGGGCTTAATATCTAGGTGATGGGTTTATACCTGCAGGAAACCACCATGGCACATGTTTACCTGTGTAACAAACCTGCACGTCCTACACGTGTACCCCAGAACATAAATTAATATAATATATATACGATTTGAAAACTTTAAATTTTGAAAACTGTTGCAAGTGATACATGGGTAAATTTGTTTGCTTTTAGTTTTTTTTTTTTTTCTCTCTGTTTTTTGACCCCAGGCACCAAGCATTGAGTGATTCACCTCTTGGTTCATGATTCATCTCAGCGCTGTGCAAAGCCTCTCTTTTCTTTTGTAAAGTGTAGCTGGCATGCAGCCTGAGGACAGAAACCCCAGGGGCGTGGTGGCCAAGATGGCAGCATAGACTCAGAGGGTAGCCGTGGTGTGGTGCTGGCAGCAGAGGCAAGCTGGAGGCCTGTTGCTAAGAACAGGAATTCCCATGGCAGAGTTTCTATCCATCCAGAGACCCTGACTTGACCGGTGTTTGGCTTCAGTTATTCTCACCTGTGGAACTGTCTAGAAGGGCACTTTGGGAGGCCAAGGTGGGAGAATCGCTTTAGGCCAGGAGTTTGAGATCAGGCTGGGCAACATAGTGAGACCCTGTCTCTATTTTAAATTTTTAATTACTTTCTTTTTTTTTTTTTTTTTTGAGACAGAGTTTCACTTTTGTTGCCCAGGCTGGAGTGCAGTGGCACAATCTCAGCTCTCTGCAACCTCTGCATCCTGGGTTCAAGCCATTCTTCTGCCTCAGGCTCCCGAGTAGCTGGGATTACAGGCGCCCGCCACCATGCCTGGCTAATTTTGTATTTTTAGTAGAGACGGGGTTTCTCCACCTTGATCAGGCTGGTCTCAAACTCCCAACCTCAGGTGATCCACCTGCCTCAGCCTCCCAAAGTGCTGGGATTATAGGTGTGAGCCACTGCGCCTGGCCTAACTAATTTTTTGAAAAAAAAAAAGAAATCACTGGGCTATGCATGGTGGCTCACGCCAGTAATCCAGCACTTTGGGAGGCTGAAGCAGGAGGATCGCTTGAGCCTAGGAGTTGGAGGCTACAGTGAGCTATGATTGTGCCACTGTGCTCCAGCCTGGACAACAGAATGAGATCCTATCTCTTCTTGATAAATAAATAAATAAGTTAGAAGGCTGAGGAAGGCTTTCAGGGGGTGTGTGAAGCCAGAAAATCTGGCAAACCGAAAGTGGTGATCATTCATTTCCTGGGTTCTCTTTCATGCCATCAGGCAGTGGGCTACCAAAGATACTGCAGACCCTCCAGAAGGGACATTCTCCCCAATGTCCAGTGCAGGTGTTTCCACTGTGACCTCATAACAGGGTTAGAGGCGACAAAGGACGTGGCAGATCCTGGGGGAGAGCTGGATGGTGGGCGGTGGAGGTGAGGCCAGATCTACTGACCAAATAACTCGCTCCACCATCAGGGCAAGGACCTCTTACCACCCCGGACATCAGAATGTACATGCCATGGGCAGGTGACCACCCTCCTAGTCTCCCCTCTCCACAGAAGGGGGGGTTTTGGATGTTTTCTGTTGCGTTTTTTTGGGGTTTTTTTTTTTTTTTTTGGTTTTGGTTTTCCAAGATGGAGTCTTGCTCTGTTGCTCAGGCTGGAATGCAGTGGCACAATCTCAGCTCACAGAAATCTCCACCTCCCAGGTTCAAGCAATTCTCCTGCCTCAGCCTCCCGAGTAGCTGGGATTACAGGCGCCCACCACCGCGCCTGGCTACTTTTTGTATTTTTAGTAGAGACAGGCTTTTACCACATTGGCCAGGCTGGTCTTGAACTCCTGACCCCAAGTGATCCACCCACCTCGGCCTCCCAAAGTGCTGGGATTACAGGGATGAGCCACCACACCTGGCCTGGGTTTTGGATGGTTTTATAGGTCTCTTTCTAGAATACCCCCTTCATGGGCTGGGTTGGTCAAATTCTTCAGTCAGCCATAGGTGGTTAGACTATAAGGACCCACATCGCAGACTTAGCAGAAAGGCCAAGTCACCAAAGATTCCAGTCCTAGATTTAGGAGGCTAAGACAGGAGGATCACCTGAGGCCAGGAGTTCGAGACCAGTCTGGCCAGCATGGTGAAACTCCATCTCTATTAAAAATACAAAAAAAAAAAAAAAAAAAAACAGGTGTGTTGGCACCATGCCTGTGATCCCGGCTACTTGGGATGCTGAGGTAGGAGAATCACTTGAACCTGGGAGACTAAGGTTGCTGTGAGCCGAGATTGTGCCACTGCACTCCAGCCTGGGTGACAGAGTGAGACTCTGTCACAAAAAAAAAAAAAAAAAAAAAAAAAAAATTCCAGTCCTAGAGTGGGAAACTGTGGCTGGATAAAACTGGGTTGGGACTGGGTACACTGGCTCATGCCTGTGATCCCAGCACTTTGGGAGGCCCAGGCAGGTGGATCATTTGAGGTTAGGAGTTCAAGACTAGTCTGGTTCAAGACCAACCCCATCTCTACTAAAAATGCAAAAATTAGCCAGGCAATAGTAATGCATGCCTGTGGTCCCAGCTACTCAGGAGGCTGAGGCAGGAGAATTGGTTGAACCCTGCGGGCGGAGGTTGCAGTGAGCCGCCAAGATCGTGCCATTGCACTCCAGCCTGGGTGACAGAGTGAGACTCTGTCTCAAAAAAAAAAAAAAAGAAGAAGGAAATAAAAGAAAGAAAAACTGAGTTTGCTCCTCCAAAGAGGAAGTAAATGCATGGTCAGTGTGAGCAGATGTGTCTCTGTGGCCGTGAGTAAGGAAGGAGGGTATTTGTGGCTATTGGGCATCCAGGAAGGCATAGGCATTGCTGCGATTGCCCAGGTACCCCTTTGCTCATCTCTGGCTACTGTCCCCTGCTGTTCACTTGAAGGTCCACATCTCCTCCAGTCTCAGCTCAGATAAGGCTGAGTAAGTGAATCAGGACGAAACCTATTCCGGCATCACATCCCCAGTAGGAGCAATAGATCCAGGAAGGACACGAGGCTCCTTGAAACTCAAGGAGGAGGCCTTGCTGGGGTTTGCAGGAAAGACTTTAGCTGCTGCTGCTGGTTCTGGAGCTATCGTCTCTATTCTGCCTCTGCAGGAGGCCTGAGATTGAAGCCAACAGAAGGAGGCCAAGGCTGAGGTGTGGAGAGAAGCCAAGTGTGGATTTTGTCATTTGAAACCCTGAAGCCTGGGTGTCTGAAGCAGGACCTACTCATGGCCTCAGGCCTGGCGATATCATTTGCAGGGGCCAGTGCAAAATGAAAATGCAGGGCCTCTTGTTCAAAAAGCAGGTTAATCCCAGCACTTTGGGAGGCCAAGGCAGATGGATCACTTGAGCCCAGGAGTTCAAGACCAGCTTGGCCAAGATGGCGAAAACTGTCTCTACTAAAAATATAAAAATTAGCTGGGCTAGCTGGGTGCGGTGGCTCACGTCTGTAATCCTAGCATTTTGGGAGGCTGAGGTGGGAGGATCACTTGAGCCCAAGGATTTGAGACTAGCCTGGGCAACATGGCAAGACCCCGTATCTACAAAAAATACAAAAATTAGCTGGGTGTGGTGGCAAGTGCCTATAGTCCCAGCTACTTTAGAAGCTGAAGTGAGAAGATCGCCTGAGCCTGAAAAGTTGAGGCTGCAGTGAGCCATGATCATGCCACTGCACTCCAGCCTGGGTGACAGAGTGAGACTGTCTCAAAAAAAAAAAAAAAAATATATATATATATATATATATATATACACACACACACATACACACACACACATATCACATATATATATAATTATCTGGGCATTGTGGCACATGCCTGTAATCCCAGCTACTCAGGAGTCTGAGGCGTGAGAATCACTTGAACCTAGGAGGCAGAGGTTGCAGTGAGCCGAGATTGCACCACTGCACTCCAGCCTGGGCAACAGAGTAAGACTCTGTCTCAAAAAAAAAAAAACAAAACACTGTAGCTAGGCAAATAAGCTAGGCGTAGTGATGCACACCTTTGCTCCCAACTATTTGGGAAGCTGAGGCAAGAGGATTGCTTGAGCCTGGGAGGTGGAGACTGCAGTGAGCCAAGACTGCGCCATTGCACTGCAGCCTGGGCAACAGAACTTAAACAACCAAAAAAAGAATAATGAAACTGGCCGGGCGTGGTGGCTCAAGCCTGTAATCCCAGCACTTTGGGAGGCCGAGACAGGCGGATCACGAGGTCAGGAGATCGAGACCATCTGGCTAACACGGTGAAACTCCGTCTCTACTAAAAAATACAAAAAAACTAGCCAGGCGAGGTGGTGGGCGCCTGTAGTCCCAGCTACTCGGGAGGCTGAGGCAGGAGAATGGCGTAAACTCAGGAGGTGGAGCTTGCAGTGAGCCGAGATCCGGCCACTGCACTCTAGCCTGGGCGACAGAGCAAGACTCCGTCTCAAAAAAAAAAAAAAGAATAATGAAACTGGCCAGGCACAGTGGCCTGCATCTGTAATCCCAGCACTTTGGGAGGCTGACACAGGAGGATTCCTTGAGGCCAGGAGTTTGAGACCAGCCTGGGTAAAATAATGAGACATTGTCTCTACTAAAATTAAAAAAAAAAAAAATTAGCCAAGTGTGGTGGCACATGCCTGTAGTTCCAGCTACTCAAGAGGCTGAGGCAGGAGAATGGTTTGAGCCTGGGAGATGGAGGCTGCACCTTTGGTCCCAACTACTTGGGAGGCTGAGGCAAGAGGACTGCTCGAGCCCAGGAGGGAGCAGTGAGCTGTGATCATGCCAGTGCGCTCCAGGCTGGGTGACAGAGTGAGATCCTGTCTCAGAAAAAAGAAGAATGATGCTAAGAACTTTGTGTGCAAGTCTGTGTGCAGATACATGCTTCATTTTTCTTGTGTAGATACCTAATTTTTGTGGAATTTCTGCATCATATGGTAAATTTAACTTTTTTTCTTTTTTGCAATTGAATGGTTTTGATATACTCACAGAGTTTTGCACCATTGCTGCAATCAGTTTTTGAACGTTTTCATTATGGCAAAAAGAAGTCCTATACCCTTTATCACTTCCCTTCCCCGTACCCTTATCCTCACCCTCCACCCTGAGCAACACTAATCTACTTCCTGTTTCTATGGATTTGCCTATTATGGACATTTTATATCAATGGAATCATGTGACATGTGGCTTTTGTGTTTCTCCTAACAGAATGTTTTCAAAGTTCCTCCATGTTGTAGTATGTATCAATACTCAATTCTTTTCTATAGTTGGATAATATTCCATTGCATGGATAGATCACATTTTTTTCATCCATTCATTAGTTAATGGACATATGGCATGTTTCTACCTTTTGACGATCATGAGTGATACTGGTAAGAATGTTTGTGTACACGTTTTTCGTAGACATAGGTTTTTATTTCTCTTCGGTATATATCTAGGAGTAGAATTTGCGGATCAAATGTTTAACATTTTGAGGAACTGCCAGACTGTTTTCCACAGAGGCTACAGTATTTTACATTTCCATCAGCAGTCCACAACGGTTGTAATTTCTCTACATCCTTGCCAACACCTCTTACTTTTTCTCTGTTTTTTTTATTATAGCGACCCTAGTGGGTGTGAAGTGGTATCTCACTGTGGTTTTGATTTGCCTTTCCCTGGTGACTAATGATGTTTATATGTTTTTGTGGGCTTTTTGACCATTTGTATACTTTCTTCAGAGAAATGTCCATTTAGATATTTTGTCCTGTTTTTGTTTCTGTTTCTGTTTTTTGTTTTTGAGACGGAGTCTTGCTCTGTCGCCCAGGCTGGAGTGCAGTGGCGTGATCTCGGTTCACTGCAACCTCTGCCTCCTGGGCTCAAGCGATTCTCCTGCCTCAGGCTCTCGAGTAGCTGGGATTAAAGGCACGCAACCACACCTGGCTAACTTTTGTATTTTTAGTAGAGATGAGGTTTCTTCTCACCTCTTTGGCCATGCTGGTTTCGAACTCCAGACCCCAGGTGATGTACCTGCCTTGGCCTCCCAAAGTGCTGGGATTTTAGGCGTAAACCACCACGCCCAGCCCTTTTGTTCATTTTTAACTGGGTTATTTGTCTTTTAATTATTATTATTAGTAGTAGTATTATAGAAACGGAGTGTTGCTCTTGTCACCCAGCTGGAGTGCAATGGCGCAATCTTGGCTCACTGCAACCTCCACTTCCCAGGTTCAAGAAATTCTTCTGCCTCAGCCTCCCGAGTAGCTGGGATTACAGGCGCCCACCACCACGCCCGGCTAATTTTTAGTATTTTTAGCAGAGATGGGGCTTTGCCATGTTGGCCAGGCTGGTCTTGATCTGTTGACCTCAGGTGATCCACCTGCCTTGGTTTCCCAAAGTGTTGGTATTACAGGCATGAGCCACCACGCCCAGCCGTCTTTTTATTATTGACTTGTAAGAGTTATTTATATCTTCTAAATACGGTTCTCTGATAGACATATGATTTACAAATTTTTCCCCATTATTTTCACTTTCTTGACAGTGCCTTTGAAATATAAGTTTTAAGTGTTGATGAAGTCAAATTGTTTTATTTATTTATTTATTTATTGCTACTTGTGTTTTTGGTGTCATGTCTGAAAATTTGGGTTTTTGTTTTTGTTTGAGACGGAGTCTCACACTGTCACCCAGGCTGGAGTACAATGCCGCAATCTCGGTTCACTGCAAGCTCCGCCTCCCGGGTTCAAGCGATTCTCCTGCCTCAGGCTCCCGAGTAGCTGGGCTACAGGCACGTGCCACCACGTCCAGCTAATTTTTGAATTTTTTGGTAGAGAGGGGATTTCACCATGTTGGCCAGGCTGGTTTCAAACTCCTGACCTCAAGTGATCCACCCACCTCAGCCTCCCAAAGTCTGGCACTAAAGGTATGAGCCACAGTGCCCAGCCAATCTTAACCATTCTTTAAGCATGCAGTTCAGTGGCATTAGCCATATTCACATTGTTGTGTGACCATCACTGCTATTTTTCTCCAGAACTTTTTCATCTTCCTAAACTGAAACTCCATCCCCATTAAACATGAACTTGCCATATTCCCCTCCTCCCACCTACTGTAACCGCTATTCTAGTTTTTGTCTCTGAATTCAACTTTTTTTTTTTCTTTTTTTGAGATAGAGTCTTGTTCTGTCATCCAGGCTAGAGTGCAGTGGTGTGATCTTGGCTCTCGCAACCTCCACCTCCCGGGTTCAAGTGATTCTCCTGCTTTAGCCTCCCCAGTAGCTGGGGCCACAAGCACGCACCACCATGCCTGGCTAATTTTTTAATTTTTTGGTAGAGATGGGGTTTCACCATGTTGGATAGGCTGGTCTCAAACTCCTGACCTCAAGTGATCCACCTGCCTTAGCCTCCCAAAGTGCTGAGCTTACAGGCGTGAGCCACCGCACCTGGCCTCTGAATTCACCTATTCCCTTTGAGTCTTCTACTTGTACGAGGTACATCATATAAGTGGAATCATGCAATACTGGCCCTTTTGCATGTGGCTTATTAGCAAGTCTTCAAGGTCCGGCCATGTTGTCCATGTTGTAGCAAGTGTCAGAGCGCACTTCCTGTTGAAGGCTGACTCACAGCCCATTGTATGGATGGACCATAGTTTGTTTCTCCATTTATCCATGGAAGAACACTTGGGTCGCTTCCACATTTTGGCAATTGTAAATAATGCTGCTGTGAACACGGCTGTAAAAATATATCTCCAAGTCTCTGCTTTGACTTCTTTAAGGCATTCACCTTGATATGGGGTTGCTGGATCATATGGTAATTTTATGTAAATGTTTGAGGAAC
This sequence comes from Macaca mulatta, assembly GCF_049350105.2. Taxonomy (NCBI): domain Eukaryota; kingdom Metazoa; phylum Chordata; class Mammalia; order Primates; family Cercopithecidae; genus Macaca; species Macaca mulatta. Next base: position 5,119,253 of record NC_133425.1, on the reverse strand, counting down.
CACCATATTGTTTCCACAGCAACTGTACTGTTTTATGTTCCCACTTGCAATGTACATAGTTGTTATTTTCTGTTTTTTATTTTTTGGTAATAGCCATCCTGGTGGGTGTGAAGTGGTATCTCATTGTAGGTTTTGTGTCTGTGTGTGTGTATTTTTGAGACAGAGGCTCACTGTGTCACCTAGGCTGGAGTACACTGGTGCGATCTTGGCTCACTGCAACCTCCGCCTCCTGGGTTCAAGTGATTCTCCTGCCTTGGCCTCCTGAGTAGCTGGGATTACAAGCATGCGCCACCATGCCCGGCTAATTTTTGTATTTATGGTAGAGACAGGGTTTCACCATGTTGGTAAGGCTGGTCTCAAACTCCTGACCTCACATGATCCGCCTGCCTCGGCCTTCCAAGGTGCTGGGATTACAGGCATGAGCCACCACACCTGGCCCCAACTGATCAATTTTTAAAAATGTATTGCACTTTTGTTGTAGGTTTTCCTTTTTTTTTTTTTTTTTTTTTTTTTTTTTTGAGACGGAGTCTCGCTCTGTCACCCCGGCTGGAGTGCAGTGGCCGGATCTCAGCTCACCGCAAGCTCCGCCTCCCAGGTTTACGCCATTCTCCTGCCTCAGCCTCCCGAGTAGCTGGGACTACAGGCGCCCGCCACCTCGCCCGGCTAGTTTTTTTTTTTTTTTTTTTTTTTTTGTATTTTTTAGTAGAGACGGGGTTTCACCGGGTTAGCCAGGATGGTCTCGATCTCCTGACCTCGTGATCCGCCCGTCTCGGCCTCCCAAAGTGCTGGGCTGTTGTAGGTTTTCTACGGATGCCTGTTATCAGGTCAAAGAAGACCTCTTCTATTTTAGTTTGCTGAGAGTTTTTTCTTCTTCTTCTTTTTCTTTTTTTAAAAAAAATTATGAATAGGTATTGAATTTTGTCAGATCGTTTTTTTTTTCATCAAAAGAGACAATTATAAGATTTTTCTATTTTAATCATGTATTTGCTAGCTGAAGCTGCTGTAAGAAATTGCCACAAACTTGGTGGCTTCAAACAACGAAACTCAGGCCAGATGTGGTAGTTCATGCTTGTGATCCCAGCATTTTGGGATGCCGAGGCAGGTGGATCACTAGAGGTCAGGAGTTTGAGACCAGCCTGGCCAACATGGTGAAACCCTGTCTCTACTAAAAATATAAAAATTAGCCAGGTGTGGGGGCACACGCCTATAATTCCACCTACTCAGGAGGCTGAGGCACAAGAATCCCTTGAACCCAGGAGGCAGAGATTGCAGTGAGCTGAGATTGTGTGCCACTGCACTACAGCCTGAACAGCAGAGCGAGAGAGACTCTGTCTCAAACAACAACAACAACAACAACAAACAAACAAACCAAACAACAAAAGTCTATTATCTAACAGTTCTGGAGGCTGGAAGTCTGAAATTAAGGTGTCATCAGGGCCACACTCAACCTGAAGGCTTTGGGGGAGGAATCTGTCACTTGCCTCTGGTTTTTGGTGGCTGCTGGCATTCCTTGGCTTGTGACTGCATCACTGAAATCTCTGCCTCTGTCTTCATATTTTCTTCTCTGTGTGTCTGTCTCCTCTTTCTGTGTCAAGTGTCCTTCTACCTTCTTTTTATACGGACACTTGTCACTGCACTTAGCAATGGAGCCAAGTGTCACTTAGCAACAGAGATATGTTCTGAGAAATGCATCATTAGGCAATTTCGTCATTGTGTGAACATCGCAGGGTGCCCTTACACAATCCTAGATGGTACAGCCTACCACACACCCGGGATACATGGTACAGCCCATTGTTCCTGGGCTACAAACCTATGCAGCTTGTTACTGCACTGAGTACTGTGGCAATTGTAACCTTGTTGTATTTATGTATCTAAACATGTCTAAACATAGAAAAGGTACAATACACATACAAAACTACAGTTTTGTTTTGTTTTGTATTTGAGATGGAGTCTCGCTTTGTCTCCCAGGCTAGAGTGCCATGTCATGATCTTGGCTCACTGCAACCTCCACCCCCTGGGTTCAAGAAACTCTTGTGCCTCAGCCTCCTGAGTAGCTGGGATTACAGGCACCCAACACCACACCTGGCTAATTTTCCTATTTTTAGTAGAGACAGGTTTCATCATGTTGGCCAGGCTGGACTCAAACTCCTGACCTCAAGTGATCCTCCCACTTCAGCCTCCCAAAGTGCTGGGATTATAGGCGTGAGCCACCTCACCCGGCCTTTATTTTATTTTTTAACATATGATTCAAAGTCCTACACAAAAAATACAAGACATCCTGGAGAAAAAAAATATTAATATGATTGGAACTAATAGAGTAGTCTGGCAAATTTGTTGGATCAGCCAAAAGATGGGCAGGCCCTTATGGAGTAAATTATAAAACTTTATTGCAAGACAGAAGAAAATGTAAATAAATGAATAGCTATATCATGTCTGTGGATGGAAAGACTCAATATTTCAATGTTTTTATTGTTATACTATAATGCTAATATGTTATTATACTTTTATACTATAATAATATACTGTATAATAATACACCATTTAATAATAATCACTCTGTTGCCCAGGCTGGAGTAAAGTGGCACAATCACAGCTCACTGCAGCCTCAAACTCCTTAGCTCAAGTGATCCTCCTTCCTCAGCCTCCCAAGTAGCTAAGACTACAGGTGTACATCACCATGCCTGGCTAATATTTTAATTTTTTGTAGAGATGGGGTCTTGCTGTGTTGCCCAGGCTGGTCTTGACGTCCTAGCCTCAAGCAGTCCTCCTACCCCAGCCTCCCAAAGTGCTGAGATTATAGGCAGGAGCCACCACACCTGGCTCTCATATTTTAAAACCTTTTATTATGGGAATTTTTGAAATACACAAAAGTATGCAGAATAATGTAATGAATTCTCAGGTACCCATCACTCAGTTTCAATAACTATCAATTCCTGACCAATCTTGTTTCATCTATTATTCCTACTCTCAGGCATTCTATTATCATACTATATTTTATATACATTTATATCTGTTGTATTGTTTTTAGATTATAAATATTTCAGCCTATGCCTCTAAAGAGAAGAACTATTTAAAAATACATAATCACAATGTTACCATCACACTTTAAATAATTGGCTGGGGGCAGTGGCCCACACCTGTAATCCCAGCAATTTCAGAAGCCAAGGCAGGTGGATTGCTTGAGTCCAGGCAATACAGCAAGACCCCACCTCTACAAAAATGAAAATATAACAAAAAATTAATGGTAACTTCTTAGTGTCATTCCATATCAGTCATTGTTTCAATTTCTTTCTTTTTTTTTTTTCAGATGGAGTCTTGCTCTGTCACCAGGCTGCAGTTCAGTGGCATGATCTCGGCACACTACACCCTCTGCCTCCCAGGTTCAAGCGATTCTCCTGCCTCAGCCTCCTAAGTAGCTGGGATTACAGGCACCCACCACCATGCCTGGCTAATTTTAGTATTTTTAGTAGAGACAGTGTTTTACCATGTTGGCCAGGCTGGTCTTGAACTCCTGACCTCAAGTGATCCACCTACCTTGGCCTCCCAAAGTGCTGGGATTACAGGCATGAAACACCGCCCCTGGCCAAGACACACTATTTTTAAAATGGCAGTTTTCCTCAAATTAATTTACAAATTCAAAGCAATTCCAATGAAAATCCCAACTTTTTCTTCACACTCCTTGAAAAATTGAAATTCACATGGAAGACCAAAATAGTCAAGAATAATAGTCAAGACAATTTTGAAAGGGAAGAGGGGTGGGGGAAACTCTCCTCTCCAGAGACCAGGAGTTACCCTTACCTGGAAAGATTTTATACATTGTAATATCGGCACAGGGGAATACAAATAGGCCAACTGACAGAAGAAAGAGGATCTTGGGGCCAGGCTCTGTGTCTGACGCCTGTAATTCTAGCACTTATAGTGGCCGAGGCAGGCAGATCACTTGAGGTCAGGAATGAGTTTGAGACCAGTTTGGCTGGCCAACATGATGAAACCCCATATCTACTACAAATACAAAAATTAGCTGGGTGTGGTGGCACGTGCTTATAATCCCAGCAACTCGGGAAGCTCAGGCAGGAGAAACACTTGAACACAGGAAACGGAGGTTGCAGTGAGTCAAGATTGTGCCATTGTACTTTAGCCTGGGCAACAGAGCAAGACCCTGCCTCAAAAGAAAGAAAAAGGAAAGGAAAGGGAAAGGGAAAGGGAAAGGAAGAGCATGAGGGAGGGAGGGAGAGATGAGGGAGAAAGAGAAGAAAGAAAAGGAAGGAAGGAAGGAGGGAAGGGAGGGAAAGAAAAAAGAAAAGGAAAGAAGAAAAAAGAGAAAGAAAGAGGATCTTGGCCAGGCGTGGTGGCTCAAGCCTGTAATCCCAGCACTTTGGGAGGCCGAGACGGGTGGATCACGAGGTCAGGAGATCGAGACCATCCTGGCTAACACGGTGAAACCCCGTCTCTACTAAAAAAAATACAAAAAACTAGCCGGGCGAGGTGGCGGGCACCTGTAGTCCCAGCTACTCGGGAGGCTGAGGCAGGAGAATGGCGTGAATCTGGGAGGCGGAGCTTGCAGTGAGCTGAGATCCGGCCACTGCACTCCAGCCTGGGCGAGAGAGCCAGACTCCGTCTCAAAAAAAAAAAAAAAAAGAAAGAGGATCTTGTATAAGAAAAGAGTTGACATTGGCCGGGCGCGGTGGGTCACGCCTGTAATCCCAGCACTTTGGGAGGCCAAGGCAGGCGGATCACGAGGTCAGGAGATCGAGACCATCCTGGCTAACATGGCGAAACCCCGTCTCTACTAAAAATACAGATTAGCTGGGTGTGGTGGCAGGTGCCTGTAGTCCCAGCTACTTGGGAGGCTGAGGCAGGAGAATGGCGTGAACCCGGAAGGCGGAGCTTGCAGTGAGCCGAGATCGCGCCACTGCACTCCAGCCTGGGCGACAGAGGGAGACTCCGTCTCAAAGAAAAAAAAAAGAAAAGAAAAGAGGTGACATTAGAAATCAAAGACACAAAGATGGAGTATTTCATAAAGGGAACCAGCTCTCTGTAAGGAAAAAGAAGTAAATCCCTACCTCAAACAATGAACATGTGCATGCCCACATGCACAGTCCCAGAATGCACTGAGCACCCAAATGTGAAAAAGCATAACTAAGATTTCTAGAAGAAAACATGGGAGACCATCTTTATAACATCAGAGTAGGGAAGGAGATCTGAGCCACAGATACATACCATGAAGGGCAAGAGTAATCAATTTGAAGAGATGAAAATGTAAACATCCAGCCAGGTGCGGTGACTCAAGCCTGTAATCCCAGCACTTTGGGAGGCCAAGGCAGGTGGATCACCTGAGGTCGGGAGTTCAAGACCAGCCTGGCCAATGTGGTGAAACCCCATCTCTACTAAATATACAAAAATTAGCTGGGCATGGTGGCAAGCACCTATAATCCCAGCTACTTGGGAGGCTGAGGAACGAAAATCACTTGAACCCGGGATGGGGATTGCAGTGAGCCAAGATCATGCCACTGCTCTCCAGCCTGGGCAACAAAGCAAGACCCTGTCTCAAAAAAAAAAAAAAAAAAAAGAGAAGAAAATGTAAAAGTTCTGTATAACAAAATATACTGCAAGGGAAAAGATAAGTCACAGACAGAAGAGAATAGCTACAAGTTTTTTGTTTGTTTGTTTGTTTTTGAGATGGGGTCTCACTGTGTTGCTCAGACTGGAGTGCAGTGGTGCCATTATAGTTCACTTCAGCCTCCAGGTTCTGTGCTCAAGAGATCCTCCCACCTTGGCCTCCTGAGTAGCTGGGGCTACAGGTGCTTGCCATTACGCCCAGCCAATTTTTATTTATTTATTTATTTTTTGTAGAGATGGGGTCTCACTGTATTGCCCAAGTACATCTCAAACTCCTGGGCTCAAACGATCCTCCTGCCTCAGCCTCCCAAAATGCTGGAATTACAGGTGTGGGCCACTGCACCTGACGAAACAGTTACAATTTATTTATGAAGGATTAGCATCCAAAATTTAAAAAGAAACTAATTAATGAATCAGAGAAAGATAAACAATCCAACAGCAAAAGAGCAAAGGATAAGGCAATCCACAGTACATAAAACCTCCCCTAAGCAAATAAGTACGTGAAAATACTCAGCCTCATTAGTAATTAGGGAAGAGCATATTAAAATTAGGAGGCACCGGCCGGGCACGATGGCTCAAGCCTGTAATCCCAGCACTTTGGGAGGCCGAGACGGGCAGATCACGAGGTCAGGAGATCGAGACCATCCTGGCTAACACGGTGAAACACTGTCTCTACTAAAAAATACAAAAAACTAGCCGGGCGTGGTGGCGGGCGCCTGTAGTCCCAGCTACTCAGGAGACTGAGGCAGGAGAATGGCGTGAACCCGGGAGGCGGAGCTTGCAGTGAGCTGAGATCCAGCCACTCACTCCAGCCTGGGCGACAGAGCGAGACTCCATCTCAAAAAAAAAAAAAAAAAATTAGGAGGCACCATTTCATCCCCGAAGGCTGGGAAACAACTCAAATTAATGAAAATTAAGTCTGGTAAATAACAGCAAATGTCGGGAAAGATGTGGGTATATGGATAGCATAAGTTGCTGGTGGGAATGTAAATGGATAAAATCATTTTGGAAAGCAAATTGGGCCCAGTGCGGTGGCTCACGCCTGTAATCCCAGCACTTTGAGAGGCTGAGGCAGGCGGATCACCTGAGGTCAGTAGTTCAAGACCAGCCTGGCCAGAATGGTGAAACTCCATCTCTACTAAAAATACAAAACAACTGAGCTGGGCATGGGGGTGCACGCCTGTAATCCCAGCTATTCGGGAGGCTGAGGCAGGAGAATGGCGCGAACCCAGGAGGCGGGGCTTGCAGTGAGTCAAGATCGCACCACTGCCCTCCAGCCTGGGCGACAGAGCAAGACTCCATCTAAATAAATAAATAAATAAAAGCAAATTGGAAATTCCCCCTACAGTTGAGGATGGCTATACTCTATGTGCCAGACATCTTCTGGATAGCCTTCCAATCGATCCCTTCACCCCTTTCCCCGTTGTCCTGGCCTCAGAAGGCTGACTTGGACAGGTTGCCATGTCTCGGGCATGGGTTCCTAGTGGGCAGCCTGGTGGGAGATCAGAAGGAAGGAAAGGCTGGGCGCAGTGGCTCACACCTGTCATGTCTGCACTTTGGGCAGCTGAGGTGGGAGGATTGCTTGAGCCCTGAAGTTTGAGACCAGCCTGGGCAACATAGTGAGACCCTGTCCCTACAGAAAGTAAAAAAAAAAAAAAAAAAAAAAAAGCCAGGTGTGGTGGCACATGCCTGTAGTCCCAGCAACTCGGTGGGCTGAGGTGGGAGAACTGCTTGAGCCTGGGTGGTCAAGGCTGCAGTGAGCTATGATCGTGCCACTGCACTCCAACCTGAGACCCTGTTAGAAAGAAAGAAAGAGAGAGAGAGAGAAAGAGACAGAAAGGCAGACAGGAAAGAAGGAAGAAAGAAAGCTAGGCATGGTGGCTCACGCCTGTAATCCCTGCACTTTGGGAGGCGAGGTGGGCAGATCACCTGAGGCCGGGAGTTCGAGACCAGTCTGGCCAACATGGTGAAACCCTGTCTCTACTAAAAATACAAAAATTAGCCAGGCATGGTGGCATGTGCTTGTAATCTCAGCTACTTGGGAGGCTGAGACAGGAGAATCGCTTGAACCCAAGAGGTGGGGTGACAGTGAGCCAAGATCGCGCTATTGCACTCAAGCCTGGGCAACAGAATGAGAATAGAAAGGAAGGAAGGAAGGAAGGAGAAGGGGAAGGGGAAGGGGAAGGAATGGGGGAAAGGGGGAGGGGAAGGGAAGGGAGGGGAGGGGAGGAGAGGGGGAGAGAAGAAGAAAGAAGGAGAGAAAGAAGGATGGAAGGAAGGAATGAAGGAAGAAGGAAAGGAAAGGAAGGAAAAAAAAGAAAGAGAGAAAGAGTGATCACGGTATTTGGTCACCTCAAGTCAGCTGAGTCCCTCTGCAAAAGATCACCCCTCTCAAGATGACCATCTCTACACAATTATTTTCTTTCCAGGTCTGGGAGGCTTTCCCTTCTGTGTCTCTTTGGGCCTTGTGGCAGTAACAGCTCAGCTGCTACAAGCCCTAGGTTGCTGCTCTATCCCTTATGGTTTCCTTGCAACCTGCCCTAACTGTGTAGGCAGTTCCTCTATGAAACCTTCCATAAGTTGGCTGATTTTAAGTGTGCCATCTCCTTCTACTGGGGCTCTGCCTGATACAACCTTAAACCCAGGAAATCCACTTCTCAGTGTTCATCCGGTGATACTCTTAGGTGCACAAGGAAACCCGTACAAGAACATTAATTGCGGCCCTGTTTGTAACAGGAAAAAAGTGGGAACAAACCAGTCCCTTAGGAGAATAGATAAAATGTGCTTTGTTCCTGCAATAGAATACAAGACAGTGGCTAAAAGGAATGAACTGAAAGATAGCACCTCACACCCATCGGAATGACTATAATCAGAAAAGAAAAGAACAAAATGGCATAAGTGTTGGTGAGCATGTGGAGAAACTGGAACCCTTGTGCACTGCTGGTGGGAATGTAAAATGATGCAGCTGCTATGGAAAACAGTATGGGAGTTCCTCATAGAATCAGAAGTAGAATGACCATATGAGACAGCAATTATCCCACTTCTGGGTAGGGTATATACCCAAAAGAACTGAAAGCAGGCCGGGTGTGGTGGCTCATGCCTGTAATCCTAGCACTTTGGGAGGCTGAGGTGGGAGGATCACTTGAGCCCAGGAGTTTGAGACCAGCCTGGGTAACATGGCAAAACCCCATCTCTACTAAAATACAAAAATTAGTCGGGCGTGGTGGTGGGCACCTGTAGTCCCAGCTACTCCGGAGGCTGAAACACGGGAATCGCTTGAACCCCAGAGGCAGAGGTTGCAGTGAGCCGAGATCATGTCACTGTACTCCATCCTGGTGACAGAGCAAGACTCCATCTAAAAAAGAAAAAAAAAAATTGAAAGCGCGGTCTGGAAGAAAAGAAATACATCCACGTTCACCACAGCATTAATCATGATAGCTACATGGTGGAAGCAGTTCTGTGTCCATCAACAGATGAGTGGTTAAGCAAACTGTGGTCCATCCATACGACCTAATATTCACCGTTCATAAGGAAGGGAATTCTCTATGGGCACGGTGGCTTACACCTGTAAACCCAACACTTGGGAAGTTGAGGCAAGAGGATCACTTGAAGCCAGGAGCTCAAGATCAGCCTGGGCAACACAGCAAGACTCCATAAAAAAAATTAGCTGGGCACAGTGGTGCACACCTGTGGTCTTAGTTACTCGGGAGGCTGAGGCAGGAGGATCACTTGAGCAGGAGATGTCAAGGCTGCATTGAGCCATGACTGTACTACTGCACTCCAGCCTGGGTGACAGAGCAAGACCCTGTCTCAGAAATAAAAATAGGCCAAGCACGATGGCTCACGCCTATAATCCCAGCACTTTGGGAGGCCGAGGCGGGCAGATCACCTGAGTTCAGGAGTTCAAGACCAGCCTGGCCAACATGGTGAAACCCCCATCTCTACTAAAAATACAAAAAATTAGCCGGACATGGTGGCGGGTGCCTGTAGTCCCAGCTACTTGAGGCAGAAGAATTGCTTGAACTGGGGAGGCAGAGGTGGTGAACCGAGATCGTGCCACTGCACTCCAGCCAGGGGGACAAAGCGAGACTCCATCTCAAAATAATAACAATAATAATAAAACAAAAATAAAAATAAAAAATAAACACAGGGCCTGGGAGAAGAGGAGATGAGCCCAGCCTTTGTAGACAACTTGTTCAAGTTTCCTTGGCTGGGGATGGAAGAGACAGGGTGGAATCAGGGCTAAAGCTGGAGCTGACTGCCAATGTGTTTGAGGAGAAGGAGGCACTGGGGTAGGTGAGGGAGAAAAGATTCAGGGGAGGTGATGGTAAAAAGCAACAGCAAGAGAGGCGGGTGCGGCCTCCCATGTGGAAGGCAGAGAGAGGGGAGGGGCCTCTCCCCTTTGAGCACTTGCTTCCCACTGCCCCAAATAGCAGCTGCCTTGTATGGTGCCTTGGTGTGCCACGGACTCCATGCACCCTCCATCTCATCTCCACCGCACCTCAACTCTCTCAGCAGGTGAGGAGGTATTTGTTTTTTTTCTTTTTTCTTTCTTTCTTTTTTTTTTTCTTTTATTGAGACGGAGTTTTGCTCCTGTTACCCAGGCTGGAGTGCAATGATGCTATTTCGGCTCACCACAACTTCTGCCTCCCGGGTTCAAGCAATTCTCCTGTCTCAGCCTCCCAAGTAGCTGGGGTTACAGGCATGCACCTCCAAGCCCCGCCGATTTTGTATTTTTAGTAGAGACGGGGTTTCTCCATGTTGGTCAGGCTGGTCTCGAACTCCTGACCTCGGATGATCCGCCTGCCTCGGCCTCCTAAAGTGCTGGGATTACAGGCGTGAGCTACCGCACCCGGCTAGGGTATTTGTTTTCAGCACGGCTAAGAAAAAGCAGTAGGTTTGGGACTTGAACCCAGCTCTGTCTGGATCCCTCCACACCACCAGACCACAATCTGCCTTCCGTCCACAAGGAACTGGCTGGAATCCTTCTCTCTTGGGACTACTCCCCCAGGCCTCTGCCCCGCAACCCCCGGACTTCCACCCCTGGGGGATCAGTTACGGTTTTGTGCTCTTCTGACTTGGATTCTCTGCTTATCTTTTCAATGTGTGTTGTGTTTGTGTTTTTCTCCCCAATGCTGTTCTGCATCGCTTGAAGGCAAAGTCCAAACCTGATGTTATCTTTTAATCTATTTAAGCCTAGAAAGGGACAATCAATATCAAATTGCAACAATTCCATTTCTTTTTCTTTTTTTCTTTTTTTGAGATGAAGTTTCACTCTTGTTGCCTAGGCTAGAGCGCGATCTTGGCTCGCTGCAACCTCCGCCTACCGGGTTCGAGCAATTCTCCTGCCTCAGCCTCCCAAGTAGCTGGGATGACAGTCGCCCGCCACCATGCCCAGCCATTTATTTGTATTTTTAGTAGAGATAGGGTTTCACCATATTGGCCAGGCTGATCTTGAACTCCTGACCTCAGGTGATCCACCAACCTCAGCCTCCCAAAGTGCTAGGATTACATGCATGAGCCACCGGTCCTGGCCAACAATTCCATTTCTTTCTCTTTATTTCTTAGACAGTATCTCACTGTTGCCCAGACTGGAGTGCAGTGGTTTGATCATAACTCACTGCAGCCTCGACTTTCTGAGCTCCGGTGATCCTATTGCCTTGGCCTCCCAGGCAGCTGGGACTACAGGTGCACGCCACCACGCCCAGTTAATTTTTTTAACATTTTGTTGTAGAGATGAAGTTCTCACTGTTGCCCAGGCTGGTCTCAAACTCCTGGGCTCTAGAGATCCTTCCACCTCGGCCTCCTAAAGTGTTGGGATTACAGGCGTGAACCATCGTGCCCAGTCCCTTCGTTGTTTTTTAATGTGGTCTCTGAGACTGGAGAGACTGAGGTTTGTGGAAACAGCAGGAAGCCTTAGGTGTGCACCGGAGTGAAGCCCCTTAGTGGCTGGATGACTTGTCCTCCTTTGGGCTTTATATCCTCATCTGTGAAATGAGGACAAGTTTTCCTTCCAGGATTGTAGGAAGTGCTATCCATGGGAGGCATGGCAGAGCGGTCTGGTATCCCCAAGGCACTCACTTGTCAGTGGTGATCCCCAGCTAAGTGAGTGCAGGCAAGAGCCATGCTTCCCTCCTTGCTATTCTCCCATCAGTGTCTGAGCTCAGGGTTCTTTGAGTCAGACTGAAGGGAGAAGAAATCGAAACAGGAGAGAACAATGAGACAGGAAAACGAACTGCAGAGCAGGTATATTTTGAGGGTGGAGCATGGAGAGACAGGAAGACTAGGGGCTTTGGAGAGTGAGGACCTGGGTTCCAGGCCCAGCCTTGCCATGTCCAGGTCATTTACTTCTGAGTCCTTGCAACTGGGTTCCCTTGCTTTCCTCTGTAAAATGGAAACCTGTCAGGCAATGGCTGAAGCTCCTGTGCACACTTCTGTGTAAGCCACTTACCAAGGGAACCCTGGGGGGCTGCATGCCCCACTGCCCCAAAGCAGGCCCTAAGGCCTCTAGGTGGCTGGACACCTTGTCCCCTTTGAGGAGTGGCCTGGAGCCACCTCAGGCTGGGGCCCACCCTTTTCAGTGACCTGAAGGCCTCTAGGACTCAGGGCACCTGACACAGCTCATCACTCATTTATTCAATTTTACAAACCTACTTCTTCTTGCAGAGCACTGTTTCTGTGACTAAGACACCACCTTTGCCTCCAAGCAGCTCACAGACCCTTGGTGAGATGGACATTCAGATATACGGTGTGGCCTGCCCTGTGCCACTGATAAACTTCTTGCCTTTCCTGTGCCAATTGACTTCTTGAATGCATCCATTTATGGTTTCCAGGGTATGCTATTTTAACTCCTTGAATATACGGGGATCTCTTTATGTTTGGCCAAGGGGATTAGCACAGTCTCAATGCCCTTGGGATTTTCAAGAGCTATTTGATGCATAAGTAAAAACATGAACTAATTCAGGGGCAGTGGAGGGCAGGAAGATGGGGCAAGATGTGTTATGTGTTCTCTCACAGAGCCCAGAAGTGATATGGGAGCCGAGAAGTGGGTTAGGAGGGCTTCCTGGAGTAGGTGACATTTGAACTGGGTCCTGGAGGATGAGTTAGAATTCGCTAGGCATGTGCTCTTAGCACAGGGAACAGCATTTGAAAAAAAAAAAAAAAAAAGCCTGAATGATGAGAATTGCCTACTGGCCAAGTGGGTATAGGATGATGATGGTGAAGTGAGCCATGTAAAGTGGAAGAGACAGATTCAAGAGGGGTGTCGCGGTGCAAGGTTTTGAGCAGTACAGATAAACAGAGAAAAGCAGAAAGTTCGCTCAATCTTGACACTCAAGGACAGTCACCATATGTACATATACCTATGTTTTTAAGAGAATTCATACATGTTCTTTTTATTTTATTTATTTATTTATTTTTTTTGAGACGGAGTCTCACTCTGTCACCCAGGCTGGAGTGCAGTGGCCGGATCTCAACTCACTGCAAGCTCCGCCTCCCTGGGTTCAGGCCATTCTCCTGCCTCAGCCTCCCGAGTAGCTGGGACTACAGGCGCCCGCCACCTCGCCTGGCTAGTTTTTTGTATTTTTTAGTAGAGACGGGGTTTCACCGTGTGAGCCAGGATGGTCTCGATCTCCTGACCTCGTGATCCGCCCGTCTTGGCCTCCCAAAGTGCTGGGATTACAGGCTTGAGCCATCGCGCCCGGCCACATGTTCTTTTTAAAAGAAAGACTACATATGCAGTGTTTTCTTTTTCGGTGTCAGGGAGTTCTGTTTCGTTTTGTTTTTGAGATGGAGTTTCACTCGTCGCCCAGGATGGAGTGCAATGGCGAGATCCCGGCTTACTGGCCTCCCGGGTTCAAGGGATTCTCCGATCTCAGCCTCCTGAGTAGCTGGGATTACAAGCCCACGCCACCACGCCCAGCTAATTTTTGTATTTTTAGTAGAGACGGGGTTTCACCAAGTTGGCCAGGCTGGTCTTGAACTCCTGACCTCAGGTGATCTGCCACGACGCCTAGCTGGTCTTGAACTCCTGACCTCAGGTGATCTGCCACGACGCCTAGCCAGGGAGTTGTTTTAAACAGATTTTTTTCCCTCTTTTCTCCGGACGTTAACTTTGGTGCTGGGTGGGGAGAAACGTGGCAAGCAAAGAACAGTTAAGTGAGCAGCTGCCACCATAGCCACCGGGACAGTGCGGGAAGAGCCGTCTCCCAGGTAAAGACCGTGGGTAGAGGGGCGCGTGGTGGGTGAGAGGGAGGAGTCTGCGCTGACTCAGGGTTTCTGGCTTAGGAAACAGTGGAGCTGCTGATACCTTTATGAGGAAGCCGGGCTAGTTTGGAGGGGCAGATAACTAACTTGGATGGGAACACCTCGGGTGTTCGTGGAAGCGTCCCGCGGGCTGTGGTCTCGCGTGGGGGACTCCCCAGGCCCGCAACCCTGTCTGGGGCACCTGCGAGGCGCCAAGCGAGTTGCCTGGGGCGGGGAGTGCGGCCTGGGCGTCCAGGCTTAAGCCCCGATGCGCGGGCCCTTCTCCACCCAGGCCGGCGCTCGCCACCCCGCTCTCCAAGGTGAGGGTGTCGGCCCCACCGCCTCGGGCTGGGAACAGGCGTGAGGCCCCCTTACTCCCTAGTGTCACCAGGTGGGGCGGGACCCGAATCCCGGCCCTGCCACTTGCTGCCTCGACGACTTTGGAGAAGTTGTTCTCCCCCCTCCTGCCTCAGTTTCCCCATCCGCCCACCTCGTCGGCAGACCTGAAGGCGGTTTGTAACCTGCAGGGCCATTCCACTTCCCTGGCCGGCGGCGAAGGCTAGTGGTGCGGCTTGGGCTGGGGTCGCCCCGATCGTCCCCGCCCGACGCCACCGAGGAGGGTATCGGGCAGGGACGCGAGGAGCTGGGAACACGCAGCGCCGCCCCAGCCGGACGGGCGGGCCCGGGCTGGCGTCGAATCCGCGCCGGAGAGCCCAGCCCGTGGCCAGGCCGCTGCTCCCGGAGCCCGCTGGGGCCCGGAGCCCCGGCCCTCGCCGCCTCGTCGCCATCAGAACAAAAGCCGCGGCTCAGCCCGGAGCCCGGGCGCCCCGCAGGCCTGGCCCGCGCCCGGCAGCCCGCCGCCCTGCGCTTCGCGGCCGCGCCTTCGGGCCTTCGGCCCTTCGGCCCGAGCACGCTCGGCTCTTTCCGCCACGGCCGGCGCAGGTGGAGGGGGCGGGGCGGGGGCCGTGCGTGGTGACGCCGCGGGGGGGGTGACGCACCGGCGTGCCCCGCCCCCACCCCCTCCCCGTTCAGGCTCTGGAAAGAGAAGAAAAAAAACTTTCTTTTTTTTTTAATTGAGGAATCAACAGCCGCCATCTTGTCGCGGACCCGACCGGGGCTTCGAGCGCGATCTACTCGGCCCCGCCGGTCCCGGGCCCCACAACCGCCCGCGCACCCCGCTCCGCCCGGCCGGCCCGCTCCGCCCGGCCCTCGGCGCCCGCCCCGGCGGCCCCGCTCGCCTCTCGGCTCGGCCTCCCGGAGCCCGGCGGCGGCGGCGGCGGCAGCGGCGGCGGCGGCGGCGGCGGCGGAACGGGGGGTGGGGGGGCCGCGGCGGCGGCGGCGACCCCGCTCGGCGCATTGTTTTTCCTCACGGCGGCGGCGGGCCGCGGGCGGGGAGCGGAGCCCGGAGCCCCCTCGTCGTCGGGCCGCGAGCGAATTCATTAAGTGGGGCGCGGGGGGGGAGCGAGGCGGCGGCGGCGGCGGCACCATGTTCCCGGGGACTGCCTGAGCCGCCCGGCCGGGCGCCGTCGCTGCCAGCCGGGCCCGGGGGGGCGGCCGGGCCGCCGGGGCGCCCCCGCCGCGGAGTGTCGCGCTCGGGAGGCGGGCAGGGGATGAGGGGGCCGCGGCCGGCGGCGGCGGCGGCGGCGGCGGCCGGGGGCGGGCGGTGAGCGCTGCGGGGCGCTGTTGCTGTGGCTGAGATTTGGCCGCCGCCTCCCCCACCCGGCCTGCGCCCTCCCTCTCCTTCGGCGCCCGCCCGCCCGCTCGCGGCCGCGCTCGCTGCTCTCCCTCGCAGCCGGCAGGGCCCCCGACCCCCGTCCGGGCCTTCGCCGGCCCGGCCGTCCGCTCCCGGGGCTGTTTTCGCGAGCAGGTGAAAATGGCCGAGAACTTGCTGGACGGACCGCCCAACCCCAAACGAGCCAAACTCAGCTCGCCCGGCTTCTCGGCGAATGACAGCACAGGTGAGGAGGGGTCCGGGGCGGCGGGGGCCCGGGGCGCGCTGTCACCCCCACCTGAAAGAGAGTGTCCGGGGGTGGTGGTCGCGGATACCTACCGAGCCGGGAGCCCGGAGCAGGCCCCGCAGCCCGTTCCCTTCGCCCCGCGCCGGAGGGTGGAAGTTCGTCGCAGGACTGTCACTGGGCCCGAGTTGGGCAGCACACGCCCGGTGCACTCGGCCTCCCCGCACCCGATCAGCCCTCCTCGCGGGGACCCGAGTGGCACTCCAGGAGGGAAGAAGTAAAGTGCAGTGTGTGGGTTTGTTTGGTAATGTCCTACGCATCCATCCGCGGCCGTGTCCACACGCGTGGCCGTCCAGAGGAATGACAGCGGAGGGTACCTTTGATGCTTAGAGAAAGCAAGATCGCGGCCAAAGGTAGCGCAGTGTATTTTCTGGATTGGCGACACATTGATCAGGCTGCAGTCAGAGGATACTCACAGCAGCCGCCAGCTTGCGAGTTAGAACCGAAGTTTCTTGGAATGAGTGAGTTCCTTGGAAAGATGCTTAGTGCTTATTTTCAAAACTCTTTGTTTTTTTTTTGTTGTTGTTGTTGTTGTTTTTAGTGAACTAGTCATTCCATTTTTCAAAATCCAAACTTCGTTAGCAAGATGTCATTAAAGTTGCTGTGGTGTGTTTCATTTCCATGTGTAACTTCAAAAGAAAGTTAAACAGCAGATTTAAGTTCATTTGGGCTGCCATCTCCATTTGAGTTTGTGTTGCTTTCACAGTGTAGATGTACAAAAAATTATGTTAAGGCATGTAGGAATTCCAATTTTTCAAAAAAATGTAGCAGGATACTGAATAAATTATCTTTTGTTTGTTTCCTCTCATTTAACAGCTTCCCTGGAAACTTTCTTAAGTAATCATTGCTGCTTAAGAGAAGTATTTAGTTTTCTATTCATTCAGTAATTCTGGGTCCTACTGCGCTGGTTCATGGTAACATGAACTAGTTGTATTTCCTCTTTTAGAGCTCTCTCCTTTGCAGCAGAAACTTCTGTGCCGCTGCGAACAATTCCGTCTCCAGCGCAGCTTGCATTTCTCCAGTAGTCTTGCAGTGGCAGCATCTGAAAATCAGTTTCTAATGAATGAGTCCAAATTGAATTACATTGCTGCCTTCAGATTTGCGCTAGACACAGCTGTTCAACTTGTGGAAATAGTTCTGTGACCGACCACTAGCATATTCAAAAAACTGCTATTGCTGTTGAAACAAAACTTGAATTTTGTGGCTTAAGTTTGAATACAATTCCTGGAATCAAGTTATGATAAGAGACATTTAATATTAATGTGGAAGTGAAAAACGATTTTTAAAAATCAATCATAAGGAGATTCTTATCTAGTTAAAATTTCTTAAACAGTGGGGAGGAGTAAATGATGCTCATGGTATGTAAAAATCACTAATAATGTTTTTCTTTTTAGCTGATAAAAGTTGAGTTTGACATTAATCTTATGAAATGAACTTACTGAAGTGAGAAATGTGGAAACAATAGTTTAAATGCCGTTGTACTGCAAAACAGATCTCAGTTGCTTCATTAATCTTGCTGTGTTTGAGTAGTCTTCAGTTCTGTGAGACGTAGGTCATACGAGGCGAGTTCAGCTTTGAAGCTTGTCTTCTGAAACTGGTAACCTGGATGGCTTTGTAGCTTTGCTATTGTTGAATGAATTTGTTGTAGATTTTGTCTTAAAAAGGGGGACAATCAGTAACACAAGACTTAACAAAAAGGCTTATCCTACTGTTTACATCCAGCTGTTTCCAAGATGGAGCCCGAAGGATAGCTTTTTCCATAGTAGTTTCCATTATTGGATGATCAGATGCTTAATAACAAGTTGATCAGAAAGGATTTTCCACACTTAACCAGCTTTTCCCTCTTCCTTTCCAGTTTTGATCCTTGTAAGGCACAGGGGCTCTTTTGTGGGACCAAAAGTCAGCTTTAAATGACTCTGATTTAATCCAAAGTAGAAAGTCGACATCATACTTAAGTTGGGTCCTGAGTTACACATTCATCACCATCACACTATTGTGAAAGGGTCTGTTAGTGTGGAGGACCAAGGAAGGGATCATTGTCAAGCACATTAAACAAGGGGCTGGATGCCATGGCTCATGCCTGTAATCCCAGCACTTTGGGAGGGGGAGGCTGGTGGATCAACTTGAAGTCAGGAGTTCGAGAGCAGCCTGGCCAACATGGTAAAACCCCATCTGTACTAAAAATACAAAAAAATAGCCAGGCATGGTGACATGCACCTGTAATTCCAGCTACTTGGGAGGCTGAGGCATGAGAATCGCTTGAACTTGGGAGGCAGAGGTTGTAGTGAGCCGAGATCGCACTGCTGCACTCCAGTCTGGGTGACTGAGTGAGACGCTGTCTCTAAAAAAAACAAGGGACACCTTGTCTGGTGTAACTACTAGTCTAAGAAATTGAGTAACGAGATGGACAGAGATCTTAGGGATGTATATTAAACAAATAAATGGCTTGAGTTTTTACATTAAATACATTCAAAGGACTGAAGGCATTTAGTTAGGTGGGACAGACCCGAGAATAACATTCTTGAGAGACTCAATCTTATTTTAGTGAGGGGATGTGTCTCTGAGGCTCCCAGGGGAAAATTGGGCCTAGGGGAGCAGGGTCTGTGCTCTGTGCATGAGATCAAATTTGATCAAATTTGAGGGAGGGGGACCTCTGTCTGGGAGCTGAGGGATTGAAAGGAGGAGGAGGCCTTGGCAGCCTGAGAAACAGGAGCTACTTAGACTGCAGTGCATGTCTGTAGAGACTGGCCTGTGGGGCCACCAGTGTCACTTAGATGTTTCTGTGCAGGGTAGCAGTGAGCTGAGAGAAGAGTGCCCCCAACACTGGGGAGCTGCTCAGCCAGGGTGCTGCTCATCGGGGGCATGGATGTTGCAAACAGCACTCCCTAAGGTCAGGCAGCACCTCGGAGTGAATTAAATGTCACTGCCACTGATGACAAACAGAAGTCGCTGAAGGCTGGGAAGCTTACGCAGATGTGATGCAGAAATAGGGAATGTGCTGCGAAGGAGGGTAGCAAGAGGAAGAAGGAAAAACAGTACCTTTCACCCTGCTGAAGCAGCAGCCCCGGAGAGGCACAGAATTGGATGGCCTCAGATGTAAAAGTAGCATTTTCTTGTATTGTGTTGAAGCCTTAACACTTTCTCATAGATGAGGTCTTCCTTTACTTGGCACCCTTACAAAAAGTGGGGACTTCATGTTTCCAGTATATAGTTAGTTGGGTGTTTTGGAAACTTCTTTATTTAATATATCCAAGTTAAAATAGTGTATTGTGTCTTTCAACAGCAGAGATTCATGATTTAACAGTATAAGACAAATATCCAGGCAAGCAGTAGACTTTATTTTTGTTTTGCTTTTTGTTTTCTAGGGTTTTTTTGGTCAGCTTTATTGCAAAATTTGCACACAACAGACTGTTTCTAAAGTTTTTGAAATTGCAGACCAGGGTGGTAGCTCATGTCTATAATCCCAATGCGTAGGGAGACTGAGACAGGAGGATTGCTTAAGGCCAGGAGTTGGAGACCAGCCTGGGCAACATAGTGAGACACTATCTCTACAAAAGAAATTTAAATTAGTTGGGTGTAATAGTACAATCCTGTAATCCCAGCTATTCAGGAGGCTGTGGCAGGAGGATCGCTTGAGCCCAGGAAGTTGAGGCTGCAGTGAGCTGTGATCATGCCACTGCACTCTGACCTGGGTGACAGAGACCCTGTCTCTGGGGGAAAAAGGAAAAGAAAAACTACATCCTGAAGATTGAACATAGCTATATTTCATCCTGTGCTGTATAAGTGGCTCTAAGCAGTTTTGATTACATTTTATGACGTGAATCCTTTTAAATGCAATAGGGAAGCTTATTTAAAGAAAGCGATGGCGAATACAGTTGTCAACCAAATGATCTGTTATGTATGTCTGGTATGTATGTATTATGTATCAGAGTGCTTTTCTCCATATCACCTCAGTTTGTTCCTTACAGCGTCCTGTGAGGAAGGGAAGATGCTGTTACTGCTATTTTCTAGGTGAGGAACTGGACTTGAGAGGTGATACAGGGTCAAAACCAGATCCAACCTAGATTGTTAAAGTCAATGGTTCTGTGTATTTGTTTTCTAAGTCTCTATCTGTAACAATGCACTTACTTGAACTGAGGACCCAGGAACCTCCCATGCTTGGTAAGTTTCAGTAGCGGCCCTCTCCCACCGAAATGAGGTCACTAGGGGGTAGATTTGTAACCACCTGTGGTGGGGGCAGCCAGGAGTGTATTCTTCCTCTGGGTTAGGGGCTCCCCCTTTTCCCTCTGGTTCTGGTGTTATCCTCAGCATGAAGTGTGTGGGCTCATGTTCCTGTTTACCTCAGGGAGAATGAGAAACAGTTATGTTACCCCATCAGTGAGTTCTGTCTAAATAGGAATAAAAGTTGTCATAGAGACCTTTAGGGCTAGGACGTTTCATGACCGTGCTTCACTTTTGAATAACAGAGGGGTGACAGCGGTGACCCCATTCAGAGGTCCTCAGGGATGAAGGTAGGCAAGGACAAGTCATGTGCAGGGCACCTTAGAGGGCCTTCAGAAGATGGAAAGTGGCTCCTGGCTGAACATTCAGATTTGATTCTGTAAACGGAATTGAACATAACTTACAAAGAGACTGAGTCCTGCAGTTGGAAGTTGATGCTTAGATTAGTAGCCTGTGTTTTCACAGCTTCTAAGTTGTGCATTGTAATTGTGTGACAAAGTATGTGATTACTTGGGGGGTCCATAATTGCTTGTGTTTTTACTTGATGTATTTGAAAACAGGAAAATGATTTTGCCAAAATGTGTCTTACTTTAGTTAAGATGAAATGTACCTTATTGTGAGTTTCTGAAGATTGCAAAAGCTTGTCAGTTTAGTTTTTGGGGTCCCATTGGTGAGGGCACCCCTCTTTACCTCACTCAAATCAGCTCTTCACATGTATTCCAAGAAACTAGAGGGCATGCTAAGAGGTGTTTCTCAACAAAGGGTTTGTGCTCAGATGCGGTTGGTTGTAGCTGAGGAATCTGACTGCGGACTTTCCCAGAGCCTTGGTGTGCTGATGGGGCACTGTGAGCGAGGGGCTGCAGTTGGACCACTTTCAATCCTGTTTGACCCTAGAACTCTTTTTAGCCTATTTATGGGTCCGCAGACTTTCTCTGTAAAGGGCCAGAGAGCACGTGTGTGGCTTTGTGAGCCATAAGGTCTCTTGTTACAACTACTTAAGGCTGCCATTTCAGCAAGAAAGTAGCCATATTCGAGTGGCCATGGCTGTGTTCCAGTAAAACTTTAGTTGTAAAGACTGGTGTCTGAGGACTTGACCCATGGGCTGCAATTTGGTGACTCTGATATAACGTGGGACTTAATTCTCTGAGCACCCCTTGGGGAGCACTGGCCTGCCACGGCTGCAGAGACAGCTTTAAGGACAACAGCAGCAGGGCAAGTTTCCCCAGCTGCATGAAGTGGAGCCAAGAGAGCCCAGGTGAGCAGCAGGCTTGCACGGGTCTCCTGTCTTGGAGCACTTCAGAGCTTAGCAGGGTCCTCTCCCTCTGTCTTTTTTGTTCTATGGATGACTTGATTTAAAATCAGACGAGTTTATCAGAAAGTCAGGTGACCCTCTGCATTTTTCTTTGTTCTTTTGCTTTGTGTTGACCCCGGTGGCCCACATGGTATTTCTCATCCCTCTTTGTCGTCTCAGGCTCTAGGCTTCCTCCCCTTCCTGTGACACCAGAAGGTGAGAGTCAGCAAGAACTCTAGAGCCTTTCTACAGCCCTTTTCCCAGTGCTTCCCTCCCCAGGGACAGCGCCTGACAGCTAGTAGGCCCTCAGGAAATATTTGAGGGAATTGGTGAAAGAGTTATATGGTATTTGTCCCTTAAAGTTCTCATCATTTTCTTGTTAAGATTTCACTTTTAAGCAAATTGCCACCTATCTTCAAGTTGGGTCTGTTATTTGCTTCCGTAATCCAAGTTCCATACCCATGGTATCCCACCCGGTCACCAAACCAGCTGGCCTTAGGAGTGCTGGGGCCAGAGCATGTTTGGGGCAAGTTATATCAGCTCTCTGAGCTCAAAGTCTCCTCATCTGTAACATGGAGATAATAACAATTCCCATCTCAGGGTGGTTATGAGGGTGGCCTGAGATGATGTATGTCTGACATCTGCGCTCAATGAGAACTGACACTGGCGTTAACCAAGGACGTTGTTATACCGTATAGTCCTAGGACTTACTGGGAGTGCTAGTCTGATTGGACCAAGACCTGTTTCTCAGCAGTTCTGGAAAGGACAGAAGCCATGTGCTCATATCCCCAGAAACCAGTGTGCAGGCACGCGTGTGGTAGTGTAACACATACATAGCCGGGAATTCTGTCATCTATACCATTGACTCTGTCTCCATTTTTTATTGTATTTTTAAAATAGGAATATGATGGCCATGAAATTTTAAAATTAGGAGAACTTAAATGGTGTCGTGTGTTCCGAAATTTTTCTTTTAAATCAGATCAGGATGTACACTGAAAATTGATAATTTTGAAGCATATTTCATGGACTGATTAAGCAGCAGACAAGTATGTGATTCTGTTTCTTTACTGTGTGTAATTTATCTTGAGGTACCTGTTAAGCAGTAGCAGTGTACACAGGATTGTGATAGATAGATGCCTGTGAGTAACTTAGAACCATCTTGACAAGATGAAACCTCGAGGCAAAACTTAAGGAAAGAATACAGAAATGCAGTTAAGTGCCAAAACTCTGGAACCAGAAAGGGTGATCTGAATAAGTCTTCATTTGCTCCCTCCCCTGTTTCCTGAGTGTCCCCGTGTGCGGAAGTCCAGGGCTGCATGCCCCAGTGGGAGGCAGGCCCTGGCATGGTTGAGGAGCCCTGGGCTCCTGTGACAGCCCTCCTGCTGAGTCAGCACAGAGCCAGGAGTTGGGGAAGCCTGCCTGTTTTCCATGCGTTCCTGGCTGTTGGGGAAAGCACCCTGACCATGACAGTTTGTTTCCTGGGGTATCGTTGTAGGCCCATGGCTTGCTTGCATCTGAGTCGTCTTCTGGTTGTCCCCAGACAGTCTCTCCTAAGCTCTGAAACTCCTGGCCATGCCATCTGCTTTTTAGCACATGTGCCCAGCGTTCCCTTTAGTCCTCTCTGAGGCCTTTTCCTTGCAGTGCATCCCTCCAGATACACTCCTTGCTTTAACTGGAAAAGGATGCTACTCTTCCCAGTCAGTCTCAAACTTGGCTTTCAGGAAAATTCTCCCATTGCCTGAGTCTTTGATGCAGAAATGTAAGCCTTGGGAGCAGTGCCTGTGGGGGCTTTTGCCTGTTCTCCTTTGCCTGGGGCTGTGCTCTGCTGACAGGGGTGCCACAATAGGCCACGAGCAGAGTCCCTGGGGCGTCCTGGAGTGGTCAGGACTTGAAGAGATTTGAGCATGGGCACACAAATCAAATTGGGGAAGGCTGTGTGAAAGGCACGGAAGTAAACAAAAGTGGCCCCTCTCTTTTTAAAGTTTTTTTTTATTAATTTCCTAGACAGTATAGGCAGTGACTGTGGCTGTATTTAAAATACTGCCTTTAGGGTGTTTTCTGGTTCTAAATTTAGGAAGCAAGGCTATTTTTGAGCTCTGTCTCCAAAAGTTGAATTCCTTTTAAAACTTACCCTTAAGAAAGATTTGGATATTATCCCGTGTGACATTTTCCCCCGTGTTTCATTTCCATTAATCAAAAGACTGTTTAGTTGAACCATGGCTAAGAATAGTAAAATCTAATGGGGAAAATAATTCTACATGATTAAATCTGACTTTACTTTCCCATTTCTAGGTGTCCTGTCTGCTGTTGTTTGAAAATGTCTTAATTTGCCTTTCTAATATGCCTGTACTATGCTGTATACAGTAGGTGTATCTTCCAGTTGCACCTAATTCAACCTTTCAAATTTGAATAATCCGTGATAAGGAGAGAAAACTAGCTGGAGTTGTACAATTCTGTTGTAAAGCAAATCTTTTTATAATTCAGAAGCTGCTTCTCCTCCCCCTAGGTTGGATTTTTCTTATTAAAACTGCACCACCTAAACATGTTTTAACTTTATGGTTAAAATAACCAGTGAAATAGAAAAATAAGTCACTATTCTCTATGATAACCTGTAGAGAAGGCTTGTACAACATTTAAATAAGGAGATTTGGGTATTTGATTACAAACTGAATGAGGACATTCAGGAGCTATAGAAATTTATCAGGTAATTAGGGTTTGCTTAGACAATTATGGACTCTACGAGTTTGACCCATTTGCTTTGGATTAAAATATTTTGAGTATTTGTCACCTGATTAAAAGTAGAACCTTCTAACCGTGAGTCACAGTTGAAGGAAATGTCAGAGCTTTTTATACTGGGAGGCGGTCAGTGTAGTGCTGAGGAGGGAGCTCTGGCTCCTGCTCAGAGTGGACTCTTGAGTCCCAGCTCCCAGCTCATCAACGCTGTGACTTGGACTGGTGACATCACATTTGAGTTTTGCAGGGTGGGGTGTATGTGTGTGTGAGAGAGAGACACACAGAGAGGGAGATCTCTAAAAGGGACTTTTTTTTTTTTTTTTTTTTTTTTCGAGACGGAGTCTCGCTCTGTTGCCCAGGCTGGAGTGCAGTGGCCGGATCTCAGCTCACTGCAAGCTCCGCCTCCCGGGTTTATGCCATTCTCCTGCCTCAGCCTCCGGAGTAGCTGGGACTACAGGCGCCCGCCACCTCGCCCGGCTAGTTTTTTGTATTTTTTAGTAGAGACAGGGTTTCACCGTGTTAGCCAGTATGGTCTCGATCTCCTGACCTCGTGATCCGCCCGTCTCGGCCTCCCAAAGTGCTGGGATTACAGGCTTGAGCCACCGCGCCTGGCCTAAAAGGGACTTTTTACCCTGCAATATTCCATTTCTCTTCTCTTCTCCCCTTCCTTCCTTCCTTCCTTCCTTCCATCCTTTCCGTCTTTCTTTTCTTTTCCTCCCTCCCTTCTTTCCTTCTTTCTTTTCTTTTCTCTTTTTTCTTTTCTTTCTTTTCTCTTCTCTACTGTACTCTACTCTTCTTCTTTCCATTGGGGTCTTGCTTGCCCAAGCTGGTCTTGAACTCCCAGCCTCCAGCAGTCCTCCTGCCTCAGCCTCCTGAGTAGCTGGGATTACTGGTGTGGGATGGAGTCACTGTGCCTGGCTCTGTTTCTGCTTACTATGATTAGCTTGGTACATTGGGCTACTAGGGTGCCTGGCATATAGCAGGTTGAGGCAGCTGTTATTATTGTTTAATTGTATGGGAAAACATGAGCCGTTACCTACCTCTTGGGCCAGTGAGGACGGAGATGATGTAGCCTGACCCAGAATCAGGAGGCTTCTTACTGAGTACATGGGAAGCTTCTGCCCCTACCTATTTGGCTTCCAGTACCAGCTCTAGTGCAGTTTGGGAACCAGTTTGTAAGAAAATGAATTAAGAGCTAAGATTCGAGAATCTTACAAAATGGGTAATCGTTTGACTCATTTTACTGCGTCTGTGTTTGCAGTTCAACTGTTCTTTATTGGAAAATTGAACTCTTAATTAAATGGAACTGTGTTTCTAGTTATTGCTTCAGAACAAGGGCTTGATTTAGATTAGGACTTAGAGAAAAGGGAAAAGTGAATGCAGAGAAATTATAAACATAGTATTTTATTGAAAACAGAGTTGGAGAGAAAATGGCCTTGGGATCACTGTCCAGTTTGGTCAGAAGGAATACCAGTGAAACTCAATTTCCTCCCGGGCTCAGCTACACAGATCTTGAAAGGAACAGATTCAGCTCTGTGCTGTACTGTAAGACTTTTCTCTTCCTGCAGATTCATAATAGGAAATTCTTTAAATGGAGGTTACTGTTTTACTGTTCTCCTAGATTCGGTGTGATTATTTTTTTTTTATAAGTAAAAGTTACCCCGTGGTGGACAAAGAATTTTTCCCCTAATTTGTGGATATCTTTACTTAAATCTGATTTACATATTCAGTAAGTCACATTTATTGAAAATAACAGAAAGACATAAAATATTGATAGATTTTCTGTGTCATTGTGGTTGTTCCTCTACTACCGTGGGAATCGGTTTTTGTTTGAAGAGCACACCTGCCCATAGTTGAACTTCTGTTGAAAAGTCTCTGAGGGAATCATTTGAATGATGGCGAGAGAATCAAGTGTTTTGCTTTCACTGATGGCTTTCTCAGTCACTGAAACTTAGGGGAGAATGGATTCTTTCCCAGCAGGAAGAGGGTGGATTGAGATGTTTCCTTTTTCTGGGATGCCTTTGTTCTCAGGATGCCCTCCAAGCCAGCGCTGTCCAGTGGTCCTTTTTGGGAGGGTGGCTCTATGTTGTATCTGTATGACATGGTACTGGAACCGCGAGCCATGTGTGGCTGTTGAGTACTTGAATTGTGATTAGTGTGACTTAGGAACTGAATTTTAAATGTTATTTGATTTAAGTAAATGAAGATAGCCACATATGGTTAGTCGCTACGGTATTGGACTGCACAACTGTAAGTACGTTTACTTATCCTGTTTGTCTAGAGTTTTCTTTAAGATATGTATCACCTAGATATTTATGACAAAGTTCCTTTAAAACGATCATTTTTTAAAGATGCAAGACTCCAAAAAAACAAATGATGAAAGACTCCTTCAAAAATATTCATGGCTTAGGTCACGCTCTTCAGGATTATTCACTAATTTAGAAAATATTTGTTATGCTGTGGTGTAGGCCCTAGCGATCCAGTGGGGACGTGACAGGCCCCGTCTCTGCCCTCATGGGTGGTGATGGATACTGGACAGGTAACCGCAGTCAGGTGTGACCTTGGAGGGGACATACTGTGCACTGACTGGGGCACCAGACAGGGTTTGAGCCTGTTTTGAAGGGTATTGGAAGTCCCCGGGGGCTGTGACGTTAGCACTGACACCTGAGGGTGAATAGGAGACAGCAGATAGTACTGTTCCAGGCGGGAGGGAACAGCACACATAGCAGGCATGGAGGACTGACTCTTGTGACAGTTTTTGGGTTATATTCACTGGGCTACCAGAATTTAGGAGGCCTCATGGTTTTGCTTCTGAGAGGGTGGAGACTAAAGGTGTGGTTCTGCCCTGCAGGGGTTGGTTGGGCCTGGGATCCTGTCTTGACTCCTACCACTTCATTCTTTTATTCAGCAAATATTTAAGCACATTTTATGTGTATCACCTGTGGTGATAACAGTGGTGGCAGAAGCTGCTTCTGTCCTCAGGGAACTCTGAGTTGTGTGGTGTGGGTGAGCAGTTCCGTGGTGCCCACCATTGCCTATAGCATTTCACACCGAGCTCGATGTCTGACTGGAAGGAAGTGGATGCCTCAGGCTGGGTGGTCAGGGAGGCTTGTTGGAGGAAGGACACCGGAGCTCATTGAGGGTGAGTAGAGCTTCAGCTTCGGCATCTGAAGGCGAGGTAACGTCACCAAGGGCCTTGAATGTCAGACCAATGAATCCAGTTTATTTTTTTTTTAGGGCTTATAAAACACAATTAAGTTTTAAAAAAACCCATGTCTGGAGTAATTGGGGGAACTCTTGTGATTTATTTTCCAGAAGTTTAGATTAGCTTTTTCCAAGGTGTATTTTTTCATCCAAGCTCAGGTCTGTAGGGAGAGTAGACAATGCTTTCCCCTCCTGAGCCCCATTTTTGGGAGGAAAAGGGCCCCATGGAAAGCAGCTTAAGAACTGGAGCTAGTGTTTTTATTTAAGATGTTAGGAAATTTTTGTACAATTTTCTTTTAAAAGTTTTTTTAAGTTCTTTTCAGTAGATAATATATTCATATGGTTCAGAATTCCAAAAAAGCAGAGTAATTGGTGAAAACCCTTCCACCTCTCTGATTCTGGTGTCACTGGTCATAGGCAACCAGTGTTAGCTGTTTCTTACATAATCTAGAGATGTACTGTGCGTAGCCAGGCAAATATGGTCTCTTCTTACTCTTTTTGCCCTAAGTAGCCCATTATATGTTATTCTACTATCAGTGCCTTTCAGACTGATAACGCATCTCAGAGCTGTTGGAAATGTTAGTATTAGAAATGCAGGCTTTGTTCTTTTTTTTTTTTTTTTTTTTGAGACGGAGTCTCGCTCTGTCGCCCAGGCTGGAGTGCAGTGGCCAGATCTCAGCTCACTGCAAGCTCCGCCTCCCGGGTTCACGCCATTCTCCTGCCTCAGCCTCCCGAGTAGCTGGGACCACAGGCGCCGCCACCTCGCCCGGCTAATTTTTTGTGTTTTTTTTTTTAGTAGAGATGGGGTTTCGCCGTGTTAGCCAGGATGGTCTCGACCTCCTGACCTTATGATCCGCCCATCTCGGCCTCCCAAAGCGCTGGGATTACAGGCTTGAGCCACCGCGCCCGGCCTGTTCTATTTTTTTTTTTTAATTTATTTTTATTTATTTTGAGACAGGGTCTCACTCTGTCCACCAGGCTGGTGTGCAGTTATGTGATCACAGCTCACTGCAGTGTCCACCTTCTGGACTCAAGCAATCCCACCTCAGCCTCCCAAGTAGCTAGGATGACAGGTGCATGCCACTATGCCTGGCTAATTTTTTTTTTTTTTTTTTAGTAGAGATATGGGGTCTTCCTATGTTGCCTAGGCTGGTCTTGAGCTCCTGGGCTCAAGCAGTCCTTCCACCTCAGCCTCCCAAAGTTTAAGGATTACAGATGTGAGCCACTGTGCTTGGCCCAGGCTTTCTTTTAATTAAGTCTTCTTTTTTAATGGTAAAATGTTTTGGTGCTGCACTTAGATAGATAACACAAAACAATTTTAATGTTTTCACTATATTATATAAATAGGAATAATTGAAGTTTTCTTGTTTTTTGTTTGAGACAGAGTCTTGCTCTGTCTGTCACTTAGGCTGGAGTGCAGTGGTGAGATTATATATAGTTCACTGTAGCCTCAAACTCCTAGGCTCAAGCCATCCTCCCACTTGAGCCTCTATAGTAGCTTGGACTACAGGCATGCACCACCAAGCCCAGATAATTTTTTATTTTTATTTTTGTAGAGACAGGGTCTTGCTATATTGCCTGGGCTTAAAGTTTTTTTTTTTTTTTAAATCCATGTCATCTCAAAGAATATTAGAGGTTTTGTTATTGTCATCAAAATGCATGTCATGCAGCCAGCTCACACAGCAGTTGTGTTTATTGTCTCTCAATTCCTGGAATCGATTCTTAAAATTTCTGGTTTTTATTACCTACCTTACTTAGTATTTGAAATAGAAGTATCTGTGGGTTAGCAACCTATTTCAACGCCAAGCAGATACAGTTTCTTGATTGGTAGGACTTCTAAGAACATTCTCATTAACTCCAGACTTTTTCATTAATTTAGTTAATTAATGTAGAGATTGTAAAACACTGAGTATGACTCAGAAATCCTTTAGAAAAGAAAGGGTAAAATCAGTGAAGCTCCATCAGAAGAGTAGCTGAGTTCCCTGGCATTGCAGATCCAGTTGAGGGAGAGTGATGGGTACTTAGGAGCGAAGACAAGATTGAGAATCAGTAAACAAAGGATTGAGAGCAAAAATGATAATTAGATCTCTTTTAGGGGTAGAAAGAGATATGCTAATGGTGTATATAGGAAATTTCTAGAAGGAAATTTCTAGAAATTGTTTTTCGGGGTTGAGCTAGGGATGTTTTGGGGGCTGTTTTTCATTTTCTTCTGAGTTTTTTTTTTTAAAGCAAAAAACCATAAATGTATTACTTTCATACTGAAAAAAGAAAAACTAGTTAAAAACAAATTCAAAACAAAACATATTTTGGGGGTATATATGTTTTTGTATTGTTTTATTTTTATATTTGTGATTAGGATAATCTGTTAAATGGTGACAAGCAAAGTTTTGGTTAATTCGTGTTGCAAAACCTTTAGACCTGTAATGAGAATTATTTGAACAAAGTACAAATTACCCCTAAGAGGTGCCATCCAGAGATAGGAAAATGTGACTGTTTTAGTGTGGCATCTGATCATCACGTCCTTTGTCACAAGCTCCATTTTTAGCATCATTTTTATATTAGAGGTTTCTTCATTGATTTGCTAGAAGCCACAAGACCTGACAGCCAACTAATTTTTGAGTATTTTGAAATAATGTCAGATTTCCCTATGTGAACATTGGGTACAAAATGTTACATGTCGATTGTCACATCCCTTTAGAAAAAAATACTTACTTTTGAAAAGTTCTTCTTTAAAGTGCCCTTCTTTTCTAGCCTTTTAAGCTTATTTGTACACTAAATACACTTTAAACTAATAGTAAGCCCATTTCAGATTTTATCCTCAAATCATAAACACTCTAACTGGAAACTGGAGCACCGGGAACCATTCCAGGTGTTATCACCTGGTGCTGAAGTTAATCACCTGGACCAGTACACCTCCAGTGGGGGTGCCTTAAAAAAATCAGTTTCTTGGCCGGGTGCTGTGGCTCATGCCTGTAATCCCTGCACTTTGGGAGGCTGAGGTGGGTGGATCATGAGGTCAGGATATTGAGATCATCCTGGCCAACGTGGTGAAACCCCGTCTCTACTAAAATATAAAAATTAGCTGGGCATGGTGGCGTGCACCTGAGTCCCAGCCACTTAGGAGGCTGAGGCAGCAGAATTGCTTGAACCCAGGAGGTGGAGGTTGCAGTGAGCTGAGGTTGCACCACTGCACTTCAGCCTGAGGAGCAGATCGACTCCCATCTCAAAAAAAAAAGTAGTTTCTTTAATTACTTAAACTAGTAGTTCGTTCACATGGCTCAGAAAACTCAGAGGACAAAACTTGTAGAGAGAGCCACCTTCCACCTAGTTCCTGCCAGGTAACCACTGGAAGTAGTGCTGTCTTCCAGGGTTTATCTGCATTCAGGCAGACACTGTTGTCTCATAGTTCTCTCTTCCCCTTTCCTGCCTTTTTCTTCTTAACTGAGGTAGCATAGTGTACACATGGCTGCATACCTTTATTGTCTTCTTATAGTTGCCTACCATTCCATTATGTGAGCTGTGCCATAATTGCTTTAATCCTGTCCCCACTGATCGACATTTAGGTTATTTCCAGTCTTGTCTTCTCACAAACAGAGCTTTAATGAATAGCCTTGTAAAGTTATGCAGGCAAGCAAATCTATGGAACAGATTCATAGAGATGGAATTAGTGGTTAAAAGGCATATGCATTTATAGTTTTGATCATAGCAGATTTTCCTTCAAGAGCCTGTGTGTTGGTAGAGTCTTAAAATGTGAAAAGCAGGCCGGGCGCAGTGGCTCATGCCTCTAATCCCAGCACCTTGGGAGGCTGAGGCAGACGGATCACGAGGTCAGGAGATCGAGACCATCCTGGCTAACACGGTGAAACCCTGTCTCTACTGAAAATACAAAAAAAATTAGCTGGGCACGGTGGCGTGTGCCTGTAGTCCCAGCTACTTGGGAAGCTGAAGCAGGAGGATGGCCTGAACCCGGTAGGTGGAGGTTGCAGTGAGCCGAGATCTTGCCACTGCACTCCAGCCTGGGCGACAAAACAAGAGTCCATCTCAGAAAAAAAAAAAATGTGAAAAGCAGCACATATATATTCTCAGTATATACATTGTTAGATATGTTGCAGATATTCTTTTTTTGAGATGGAGTCTTGCTCTGTTGCCTAGGCTGGAGTGCGTTGGCATGATCTTGGCTCACTGCAGCCTCCGCCTGTTGGGTTCAGGTGATTCTGGTGCCTCAGCCTCCTGGGATTACAGGCATGTGCTACCATGCCCCGCTAATTTTTGCATTTTTAGTAGAGGAGGGGTTTTGCCATGTTGGCCAGGCTGGTCTCGAACGCCTGACCTCAGGTGACCTGCCTGCCTTGGCCTCCCACAGTGCTGGGATTACAGGTTTGAACCACCGTGCCCAGCCACAAATACTCTTTATCAGCATAATCTGTGATGAGTAACACTAAGGTTGTTCTTCAGCTTGTGATTCTCCATGTTGTGCTTCTTAGTTGTTTCTGAATTCTCTCATTTTATGGTGTACCTTATTATTATTATTTTGAGTCAGGGTCTCACTGTCACCCAAGCTGGAGTGCAGTGAGGTGATCTGGGCTCACTGCAGCCTCCATCTCCCAGGCTCAAGCAATTCTCTCATCTCAGCCTCGTGAGCAGCTAGGACTACAGGCACGTACCACCATGCCTGGCTAATTTTTGTACTTTTTTTTTTTATAGAGACCAGGTTTTGCTATGTTGTCCAGACTGGTCTTGAACTCCTGGACATAAGCAGTTCACCCGCGTCGGCTTCCCAAAGTGTCGGGATTACAGGCGTGAGCCACTATATCTGGTCCTGGCATACTTTTTGGACATAAGACATTCATTTTCTGTTTGTGGCTCTCAAATAGCCCGCACGCCTCCACGTGTTCGTTGTACATGGAATTGGCACTTCCAAGTCTACTTTCACGTCTGGAATATGCTCTTTCCCCCTTTCTTGACTTCTTGTTGCCGCCTGCCAGCTACATCTCACAGCATTTGGGGCAGAGGACCTGGTCTCTGGATGTCCGTTTGCTTAATCTTATGGTATGGCTGGGGAGTCTGAGGTGGTTGGGAATCTGGGGTCTGGGGCTGCTTCTGCAAAGGCTAGATCCTAGCTCGGCCCCAACATTCTTCCTCCTCCAGAACTATTCTTGGCTGGAGAATCCTCCCCCTGTAAGCAGGGTGGACAGGCGGCTGACTATAGCACCTCTCCGGGGTCTGGTGCCCCCCTCAGCTCTGGTGGTGGTCAGCAGTCAACCCCTTTTTGCTCTCCTGTCCCAGATAATTGGGCTAATGTGCAGGGGCTGCTAGGTCATTACTGTGTTCTGGTGGGAGCTGGCTGCTATGACAGCCACCTTCTGTTCCACCCTTGTACCCACCCTTCAGGGCTGAGAGAGGCAGCACGCAAACCATGTTGAGGAAACTAACATTGTCTTGGCTGTCTGGGGATGGCACTTTCCTGTGACTTATAAGTGCACCAAATAAAAATAGACTGGCTGCATTTCCAGGACAGTTTAGGGTCCCAGGTGACAAAGAACTTTGAATAAGGACTGTCTTGGGTTTTTTTTTTTTTTGAGACAGAATCTTGCTCTGTCACCCAGGCTGGAGTGCAGTGGCATGAGCTCGGCTTACGGTAGCCTCTGCCTCCCGAGTTCAGCAATTCTCCGGTGTCACCCTCCCAGGTAACTAGGATTACAGGCACCCACCATCACGCCTGGCTGATTTTTGTATTTTTAGTAGAGATGAGGTTTTACCATGTTGGCCAGGCTGGTCTTGTTCTCCTGACCTCAGGTCATCTGCCCACCTGGGCTTCCTAAAATACTGGAATTACAGGCATGAGCTACTGTGCCTGGCCCTGTCTTGCTTGGGTTCTTTAAATGGAAGGTAAATAGCAATCATTCAGCGAAGCAGGATGTTTTTGATACCTGATACCCCATGAAGTGCATTTGAGAATGAATAAAAAAGCTAAAATTTTATAATCAATTACACAAAGTAGATTTTACCTTTTCCAGGTAGCATTCTTGAAAATTGTATTAAGTGCTTTTGATAAATCAGATATTTCCCTTCTGATTTACATCACAGTTTCTAAGGTTCTGTAATTTTTATTTCAGTTAGTTTAACCTAATGCCGTAGCTTGATTTCTTTCCCCTACCTTCAAATTTTGAAGTTCATGATGTTTCCATATTAAATGTACTTACTAGGCAGGTTTCCATCTAAAAGAGTCCCCCTGGATGGACCCTTCTGTGACATGAAGAATATCCTGTAATTTAACTTTCAAATAAGAGGCAAACATTGAACAGAGCTTTAGAGGGAAAGGACACTAAGAAAAGACAATTCCAAAGAGGCAGGAACAGAAGACAGCAAGGCAGGCAGGCAGGCAAAGCTGGCTGCTCTGCCGTGGAGAGCTTCAAGGGAAAAACTTCAAGATGGCAGGAGCCCCTCAATAGCTACGAATTCGATACAGTGGGAAGGGCCTCACTTTGGTAGATATGTGGATCTGATACAGTAGGAAGAACTTCACTAGAATGTACTATATGATGAATGGACTCCTTGGGGAAGATCATTGTTAATGTCCACTTAAATATTGTTCATCATACAAAACACAGCATATGACAGGAAAACAAGAAAACCCGAATTCTAGGCTCTAGTATAAATGTTAAGTGCTGTCTTGAGGGCTTTAAGACAATTCAGTTTATTAAACCTAAATTTAATGACGCAAGATTGTGTCACTGCACTCCAGCCTGGGCGACAGAGCAGGACTGCCTACCGTAGTGAGGCCCTTCCCACTGTATGGAACTCGTACCTACCCTGGGGTTCCTGCCATCTTGGAGTTTTTCCCTTGAAGCTCCCCACACCAGAGCAGCCAGCTCTGCCTGCCTGCCTTGCTGTCTTCTGTCTCTGTCTCTTTGGAATTGTCTTTTCTTAGTGTCCTTTCCCTCTAAAGTTCTGCTCAGAATTTGCCTCTTATTTGAAGCCTTTCCTACTTTTGTTCACTACCTTATTCCACTTGGCTGTAAAATATGACATACGTGTTAATCAGTTTAAGTTTGTGACTTGGTGTCCATGGGCTGTCTTCCTGAATTAGAGTACGGTCCTCTGGGGAGGCCGACTTCTATTCTAGTCTCAAACCAGCCAATCCTGCACTGAGTGAGGGCCGCTGAGCAGTGACTTGCAGTGACTTGCTTCCTTCTGGAGGGTGGGGGCTGCCAGCCAAGCTCCCTGGCTCTTCAGCAGATCACTGATTCTGAGGAGGGGCAAGACTTAGTCAAGATAAGATCACTGTTGAGAGTGAAGTACAACCTCATTATTCTGTTCTAATTAGGGGTTGGTGTGTTTGCATAAAAGAAGCCTGAATTACAGAAGATTTTAGAAGGAGGTTGCTTTAATTATTTCCTAATAGTCATTGTAAAAAAAGAAAAAAAGTTAGATGTCTTTTGGGAACTTGTTTAAATGCCTAGATAAAAATTACTTACGATGGCATAAATATTAATAAAACAGCTTTTCTCTTTCCTTTTTTTTCTTTTTTGGTATGGAGAGTTATTCCGTTATATATTTTTTTGTATAATCCCCAAGAACTTTCAAAGCAAAGTAACCTTTAATTCTACTAGAATTGCCAGAGATCACCAGGGTTGAGTTTATTAGCAAGTCACTACCATTGATAAGTAGTGACTGTTGAGCGCCTGCTCTGTACCAGCCCTGTGGGGCCAGGTTCTTACAGGCTTTGGCTGGTTCAGCCCTCGTAGGTGCCTTGGGAGGTGGGCTTGGGACAGTGATAATAATGACTAATATTTTTTGAGTCATTACTGCATGCCAGGCTCAGTGCTAAATGCTGTATGGTTTAATTCTTTGATCAACGATCCTGTGAAGCAGATGCTACTGTCCTTCCATTTTATTTTATTTTATTTTATTTTGTTATGTTATGTTATGTTATGTTATGTTATGTTATGTTATGTTATTTGAGACAGAGTTTTGCCCTTGTTGCCCAGGCTGGAGTGCAGTGGCGCAATCTTGGCTCACTGCAACCTCCACCTCCCGGTGATTCTCCTGCCTCAGCTTCCTGAGTAGCTGGGATTATAGGCACCTGCCACCATGCCCAGCTAATTTTTTGTATTTTTTAGTATTTTTAGTAGAGATGGGGTTTCACCATGTTGGCTAGGCTGGTTTCGAACTCCTGACCATAGGTGATGCACCCGTCTTGGCCTCCCAAAGTGCTGGGATTATAGGCGTGAGCCACTGCACCCAACTGTCCTTCCATTTTAGAGCTAAGGAGCAGTATACAGGGAGGCAGTAGCCGTGATGACAGCTGTGATCTGAACCAGGGCTTGGTTGAGTACTTTTCTCACTACACCAGACTGCACTTCCTGTGTCCGTAGTGTCTAATTAGTAAGAGATCAGTAAACACACCGAGAGCCTAGTGTGGCCTCCAGGTCATTGAACAATAATAATAATGCTGTGAATCCTTCCACCACTCTCTAGATTCCTCATCTTTAGATGTGAACTTTTTCAGGATGCTTTGCCCTTGCTGGATCAAGTTTTTTGTATGTAGATTTTTTCCTTCAAATTTTAATTAACAAATAAAAATTGCATGTATTTATAATATACAACATGATGTTTTGAAATATCTATACATTGTGGATTGGCTAAATTGAGCTAAGTAACATATGCATTACCTCTTCCTGTGTCTAGTGTTAATTTAGAAATTAAAAATTTTTTTTGGAGCCACAGTGGCACATGCCAGCAGTCTTGGCTACTTGGGAGGCTGAGGCAGGAGGATTGTCTGAGTCCAGGAGTTTAGGAGTTTGAAGCTGCATTGAACCGTGATCACACTTGTGAATGACCACTGCACTCCAGTCTGGGCAGCACAGACCCCATCTCTTAAGAAAAAATTCCTTTTGGAAGTTTTTCGAGGGTAGGTAAATAGGTGAATAAAAATGTGTAACTTTTGAAAGATTTAATAGAAGCATTTGAGTAGTCAGGGTTGTAGTACAAGTCTGAGGATGTAGGGAAAAATCAGGTTTCTCCTATACTCATTTATTTCTATATTCAGTGTCAACAGTCAATACAGAACACTTCTGGGACCAGATTTGTGGAGGTTCCCCCAGCCACACACATACACTGAGTAAGCACTTGGTACTGCAGCAGGCACCAGCTGACATGTAGATGGTGTCAGATCACCCGGTTGAGGGCTCAGTCCCCAAGACTGCTCCCGCCCCCTGCCGTTTACAAGCCCCAAGTTGTTTTACCTGTGCTTCTGATTGGCTATAAATAGGGTTCCCACAGGCCCCTCCTTGGGTTCAATTAATTTGCTAGAGCAGTTGACAGAGCTCAAGGAAACATGTTTACGGGTTTTTTTTTTTATCGTAAAAGATATTAAGAAGGATACCACTGAATATCAGGTGATAGGGCAAGGCATGTGAGAGGGCCATGTAGCTTTTTTGCCCCCCTCCAGGTATGCCACTCTTCAGGAACCTCCATGTGTTCAGCTATCTGGAAGCTCTCTGAACCCTCTACTTTTGGGTTTTTATGGAGGCTTCATTACATAGGCATGATTGATAAACCAGTGGCCGTTGGTTATCAGCTTAATTTAACATTTCTCCCTTCCTGGGAAATTAAGGATGGGCTGAAAGTCCCAGTCCTCTAATCAGTCATGCCTTGGTCTTCCTGGTGACCAGCTCCCATCCGAAGCTATCTAGGGGCTGCCAGCCATCAGTCAATTCGTGAGCATACAGAAAGACATTACTGGCTGGGTGTCGTGGCTCACACCTGTAATCCTAGCACTTTGTGAGGCTGAGGCGGGTGGATCACCTGAGATTGGGAGTTCTAGACCAGCCTGACCAACGTGGTGAAACCCTGTCTCTACTAAAAATACAAAAAATTAGCCGGGCGTGATGGTATGCGCCTGTAATCCTAGCTACTTGGGAGGCTGAGGCGGGAGAATCATTTGAATCCGGGAAGTAGAGGCTACAGTGAGCCAAGATCTTGCCACTGCACTCCAGTCTAGGCGACAGAGCCAAAAAAAAAAAAAAAAAAACGAAACCAAAAAAAAAAAAACCTGCTTTGGAGAGTCCCAGGATTTTAGGAGTGGTATGCCAGAGACAGGGTGGAAGACCAAATACATATTCACGGTATTACAAAAGTAATGCAAAAGACAATCTAAAGAAACCATGAAAAAAAAATCTAAAGAAAGGAGACCTTTTTCACAGGAAATAGGGATGTGAGAGAGAAATTAGGAGTGGGTGAGGAAGATAAAATATGTGTGGGAGGGAAAGCAGAGAAATATGAACACATCACAAAACAGCATCTGAACTCTTACTTGCTTATTTCTCACACTACTGTTGCTCATTCCACATTATGCCATTTACTCTGTGTATCAGTTCTAGGGTTGGGGTTC
Organism: Macaca mulatta; assembly: GCF_049350105.2. Classification (NCBI taxonomy): domain Eukaryota; kingdom Metazoa; phylum Chordata; class Mammalia; order Primates; family Cercopithecidae; genus Macaca; species Macaca mulatta. The sequence continues at coordinate 5,081,530 of NC_133425.1, read as the reverse complement.
ATTGATGCTGAGTTTGTAGTCAAAGACTGAAATATACTTGGGTGGTCCCCTAAAAGGTAAAGAGGGCAATAGGAAAAAGTCTTAAAGAGAAAGATGAGTTAGTGTAATATTTCTAGAGACCTCTTTATTGTTTCTGTTTTCAGAAAGTAGTAGTAAACGTTAAGATTACTTAAGATTACTGCTTTATATCTTTGACTTGACAGGCAGCTTGTTGATACTGTGTATCCTCTATAATTCGTGCACTCAGACGTGGGTTTATTGAGTGCCTAGTACATACGAAACATTTTATGCTAGGCACTGAGTAGATAAGCAAGACAGGATCCCTGCTTTCAGGGAGCTTACAGCCTCACGCGTTATAACGTGAAGTTGTTAGCATAATTTTAATGCATTATGTCTGTAGGAGCATAAAATAGTTCTTATTTCCAGGAGAAGGTGTGATAAACCAGTCCTGTCCGTACAAATAATTTGGGACTCCAAGTGGAATTTGAAGAAAAAAATAAGGTATTAGGAAAGAAGAGACTATAGAAAACCTGAAGAAAGGTGTGTTTTGTGGATACTTTGGCTGATGCCTTTGACATTTTTTTCAGATGAGACTGTTTTCAAATGTTATTGGCTGCACAGATTGATTTAGCCACCCGCCTGGGGTTTGATTCTAATAGTTCATTCCTTACTTAAGGTGAAATGCTGATTTCTGATCATGATTATTAAGAATGGATCCTGGAACAGATGTGGGTCCCATTTGTCTTTCAGTGTTTAGGAGTGATCCCCATCTGACAGTCTGTGTGTGCGGACTGCCGACTTGGGTTTCCGAGTATAGAAGTGAATGTCTCTCTTCCTTGCTTGGTAAACAGCTTGTCTTTCCTGAGGCTGCCTGAGTTTGGCTGTAACTTTCTCCTTCCTAAGTCCCTATTATTTTCCTCATTCCTCACTGGGTCTTCCCAGCCTTGTATGAGTGTGATAGAAATGGGAAGTGTGTAGCCTCTCTTTACTCTCATTTCAGCTTAATGAAAGGGGTAGACTCCTGGTTGGCAGCCAGGAAGCTCCAAAAGAGAAAATTCCTGTCCGTAGCTATGAAAGTATGACAGGCAGTGTTTGCTATTTGACATTGGCTGGGGAAGTCTCCCTTGAGGTGCAAACACCCTGGGTTCAGGGTGCCCACAGTCTCCTTTGCTTTGCGTTCTCCTGGGCCCCTGGTGACGGTCAGAGAGAAGAGAGCTTACCTGGGACTGGATCGCTGTCAATCCTGAACCTTAGGAACTTCCGATGATACAGATTGCTCTTGCTCAAGCCAAGTGTTGGGACACTTTGGTGTGTAGAAAGCAAAGCTGTGCTGTGTTGCAATATCCTGGCCTGCCTCCTTCACTCCCCTTTGTCAGTTTTTTTGAACTAGGGAATATGAAAATGTGGTGACAGTGATGAATAGAAGGGTGATGGTACGACTATGTGTGCCCCTATCTTGTCTTTTAAAAAGCCACACCTGGCTGGGCGCGGTGGCTCAAGCCTGTAATCCCAGCACTTTGGGAGGCCGAGACAGGCGGATCACTAGGTCAGGAGATTGAGACCATCCTGGCTAACACGGCGAAACCCCGTCTCTACTAAAAACACAAAAAATTAGCCGGGCGAGGTGGCGGCGCCTGTGGTCCCAGCTCCTCGGGAGGCTGAGGCAGGAGAATGGCGTGAACCCGGGAGGCGGAGCTTGCAGTGAGCTGAGATCCGGCCACTGCACTCCATCCAGCCTGGGTGACAGAGCGAGACTCTGTCTCAAAAAAAAAAAAAAAAAAAAAGCCACACCTATATATTTGGCTTTACACATATTCATATGGTGAATTACAGAAGAAAAATCAGTCAACTCTCCCTTCACCCAAACAGCTGGTATGTGTATTTGGACTGAAATAGGATGAAAAAGGGGTCAGGGTGGTCAGAACATAGCAGACCAGTGAAAAACAAAAACACTACCCAGGACAGAAGCCCTGCTTACAATTTGGAAACTTGCCTGTGAATTTGAATTTGGTAAGAACTAGAATAAATCACTAATGAAAACTGATACTCTGAGAGTGGCAGGATGATAGGTGAATTTTTTAACTCTGGGGTGTTGGTACCCTTGTTTTACAGGTGGGGTATGAAGATGCAGAGATGAAGCAGTTTGCCCAAGGATGCAGGATTTGAACTCCTGTGCTCAGCTTCCAGGTGTTCTGTTCCCATTGGCCTACACTGAGGCCAGCCCTGCTGGGTTTCACTAACTACTCTCTGAGTTTGTCTGCTCTTCTGTAGCCTGGCCTCCCTCCCTCTCCTAGGAAGAGTGCTTAGGGATGTTTGAAATAGCCAGTTAGGTCGCCTTTTGCAGATTTTTCCAAACTTAAACATAAAATATTTGGCACTTGTTTGCTTCTGGGTTACAGTGCTTGACATGGTCTCTTCATCCTTGCCCTGGACAGAAAGGAAGGAAAGCTGATCTCTCATGTAATGGCTCCACTTCCTGGTTTAGATGAAGTTTCATTTTTCATGCTCATCAGTTAAGGAACACTGCATTTTTAAGTTATTTTGGACTGCAGTGGCTCATGCCTGTAATTCCAATGCTTTGGGAGACTGAGGTGGGAGTATTTCTTGAGGCCAGGAGTTTGAGACCAGCCTGGGCAACACAGCAAGACCCTGTCTCTACAAAAAAATGATTTTTTAAAATTAGCTGGCAAGCCTGGGAAACATGGTAAAACCCTGTCTCTACAAAACAGTACAAAAATTAGGTGAGTGTGTTGGTGCGAGGCAGAAGCTGCAGTGAGCCTACAACTTGACTGCACTCCAGCCTGGGTGACAGAGCAAGACCCTGTCAAAATAATTAATTAATTCATTAATTAAAAATAAAATAAAAAATGAGCTGTGTGTGGTGGGGTACACCTGTGGTCCCAGCTGTAGGGGGGCTGAAGCGGGAGAATTGGTGGAGTCCAGGAGTTCGAGGATACAGTGAGCTGTGATCGCGCCATTGCACTCCAGCGTAGGTGACAGAGCAAGACCCCATCTCTAAAACATAAAATAAAAAATAAAAAGTTGTTATTTTTGGAGAGTACGTATTTTATTTTTTCCTTTTATTGTAGTTGACGTGTAACAGTTGTATGTATTAATGGGGTACAGAATATTTTGTAACATGCATGCAGTGCTCAATGAGCAAATCATAGTAATTAGGATATCTACTACCTCAAACATTTATCATTTGGGTTGGACAAAAGTATTTATTAGGGAGTACTGAGTAAAAGTGTGTGTGCTGGTGGACAAAGCCTGGAGGGCAACAAAGAAAACAGTAGTTATGTTAGGACTTTTTTTTTTTTTTTTTTTGAGATGGAATCTCTCTCTGTCACCCAGGCTGGAGTGCAGTGGCATGATCTCGGCTCACTGCAAGCTCTGCCTCCCAGGTTCACGCCATTCTCCTGCCTCAGCCTCCCGAGTAGCTGGGACTAGAGGCACCTGCCACCGCGCCCGGCTAGTTTTTTTTTTTTTTTTTTTTTTGTATTTTTGGTAGAGACAGGGTTTCACCGTGTTAGCCAGGATGGTCTCTATCTCCTGACCTCGTGATCTGCCCACCTCGGCCTCCCAGAGTGCTGGGATTACAGGCGTGAGCCACCGCGCCTGGCCTGAGAGGACTTTTTAATAAAATGTTATATTGTGCAGTCTTTGTATCTGGACACCTCAGTCAATCTCCAAATTTAGGATAGCATAATAGCATAAAAACTATGGATTGGGACCCTCAGAAGCATGTTGAGTCCTAGTTCACCAGGTACGGGCCCTGTGTACTCATGGAGCTGTCTGCTGTATCTGGGATCAGATTCCTGTTTCTTCAGAATGACATGTCCTGTAACCATGAGGAGGTATCCCAAATTGAAGGACCTTCTACAATAACAACTGGCCTCTATTCTTCAAAAATGTGAATTATGGCTGGGTGCAGTGGCTCACGCCTGTTAACAGCACTTTGGGAGGCCTAGGCAGGCAGATCTCCTGAGGTCAGGAGTTCGAGACCAGCCTGGCCAACATGGCGAAACCCCGTCTCTACTAAAAATACAAACGTTAGGCGGGTGCAGTGGCGCACACTTGTAATCCCAGCTACTCCGGCTGAGGTTGGAGAATTGCTTGAACCCGGGAGGCAAAGGTTGCAGCGAGCCTAGATTGTGCCACTGCACTCCATCTAGCCTGGGTGACAGAGCAAGACTCTGTCTAAAAATAATAATAATAAATTAATTAATAATAAAATGTCAGTTACGAAAGACAAAGGCCAGGGAACGTTTGAACCTTGTTCGATTAAACAAGGCGACAAAGACATGACAATTAAATGCACCATGATCCTGAATTAGATCTCGGATCTTGTAATCTCACGGCTACAGGACGTGTCATTTTGAAGAGACAGATGTGAAAAGAGCATTATTGGGACAACCAGCAACATTTGAGTAAGGGCAGTATATTCAGTATTGTATCAGTGTTAGATTTCCTGGGTTGCACATGCATGCTGTGATTATGTAAGAGGATGTTCTTAGGAGATAGGTACTGAAGTACTTAGGAGAATAGTGTCATTTTGTCTGCGGCTTACTCTCAGTCTGTTTTTCTGCAAAAACTGTTGCATGCATGTACACACTCCTAAATCACACCTCATTCCTTATAGACAGGTGGGAAGATACAAGTGTGTGTTAGACATGATTTTCTGGGCTGACAAGAGGGACTGTTCAGTTGGGCAGGGGCAGCCCAAAGTCTTCATAGTTGCTGTGTCTAATCTGAGTGAGAACTGAGATGAGTTTTAGAACGAGAGAGAGATTCAAGAAGAAAGATTCCCAATGCATATGCCAGCTCTTAGTGTTGTGGCTGGAAAGTAGGAGGCATCTGGTGGTGTCCTGTAAAGGCAGGCCGAGAAGATAGCCTCACGTGCCATGAGAAGGTGTTTGAACTTCTTCCATAGACATGATGGGTCTGTTAGGGTTAGGGTGAGGGTTAAACTCTGGCTAAAATGGCTTAAATGATAGTAAGTGTATTTTCTCACATAACATGAAGTTCGAAGGTGGGAAAGTACCATGGTTGCATCACTTAGCCGTTCAGAGATGATCTACCCACCCCAGGTGTTTGTGTTTTTGGCTACCGCCATTCTCAGCATGCAAGTGGTGTCTGCTCTCCTGGCTACAGGGTGGTTGTCACCCGCCCATGACGAGATCTAGTGAAGACGAGGAGAGAGATTTCTTTCTGAGCATCCCTTACTGTTAGGAAGGAACACCTTTTCCACAATGGTCCTGGTTCAGTGTACCTTCAGATTCCCTTAGCTGAGATTGTGTCACCTGCAGAGGGGAATGTGATCATGGTGGTGGGCTTATCTGGTCACTCCCCCTCCTGTGGCCAGGAAAGGTGTTGCCCTTCCTCAGAGGAACCTCCCAGGGAGCCACCTCAGATCATGTGGGTGTTGCCAGCAGCATGGGGCCAGGGGTATTGGGTAAGCAGACATTAGGGTCTGCCACCATGCAGAAAAAATGTTTTAATTTTTTCTTTTTCTTTTTTTTTTTTTTTTGAGATGGAGTTTCACTCTTGTTGCCTAGGCTGGAGTGCAATGGCGATATCTCAGTTCACTGCAACTTCCACCTCCCAGGTTCAAGCGACTCTCCTGCCTCAGCCTCCCCAGTAGCCGCAATTACAGGCGCCTGCCACCACGCCCAGCTCCTTTTTGTATTTTTAGAGGAGACAGGGCTTTGCCATGTTAGCCAAACTGGTCTCGAACTCCTGACCTCAGATGGTCTGCCTACCTCAGCCTCCCAAAGTGCTGGGATGATAGGCATGAGCCACAGTGCCTGGCTGATGTATGGTGTTTTTTGTTTGTTTTTTTGAGATGGAGTCTCACTCTGTTGCCCAGGCTGGAGTGCAGTGGCACGATCTTGGCTCACTGCAAGCTCCACCTCCCGGATTCACACCCTTTTCCTGCCTCAGCCTCCCGAGTAGCTGGGACTACAGGCATCCGCCACCACGCCCAGCTAATTTTTTGTAGTTTTAGTAGAGACAGGGTTTCACCGTCTTAGCCAGGATGGTCTCAATCTCCTGACCTCATGATCTGCCCACCTTGGCCTCCCAAAGTGCTGGGATTACAGGCATGAGCCACTGCGCCTGGCCTGATGTTTTAAAGTATTATACAGCAGCTTATTACACCTCCTGTTATGGATAGCAGTAATAATAATACACAGTACTTAGCATTTACCACCCACAGGCACTCTTTGTTCCCAGTCGGGTTTTACACTTATTTATTCATTTGGTCCTCACAACAGCCTTATGAGGTGTAGAGGCCATTGTTACCCCTAGTTTCCAGATGAGGAAACTGAGGCAAAGAAGGGCTGAGTAACCTACCAAGGTCACATCACTAATGAATGGGGAGCTGGAGTCCAGTGTGGGCAGCCCCAGTCTAGATTCTGTAACCACTAGGAAAAACTGCCTCTGGGTACGTTTTGTGCTTTTTTTTTTTTTTTTTTTTTTTTTTGGATGCTACAGATAATACTAAGATGAACATATTTCTACATACCTCTTCCTTTGCACATACATGAATAGCCTGGCCATCGTGGGTTAGAGTACGTGGGAGATGAGAAGGTAGAGATGACATGTGTAGACCACACTTCAGAGAAAAGTTACTTTGAAAGGGACCAGAAAAAAAGGGTTGTTTTAGTTCCCATTTGTTTCCTTATCAGGAAGGATGGATTATTTTGTTTAGTGTTTTATCTCCCCTTGGGATGATGACCTGCTTATGTCCTTTTATAGTCGGGACTCAGTGTGCTTCTCATCTTCCTGTGTGATTGACATTTACCCTTTTCATATACTACAAATACTTTTAGTCTCTTTATTTTCTTTTATTTTCAACTCTTTGTATTTTCTGTGAATGTCTTTATTATCATTTCCTGCAGCTTCAACACTTTAAGAAATCACTGATTTCATTTTGTGTTAAAGCTAGTTTATTTTTTGTTTTTTAACTTTTAAATAATGTAATTGGCGGGGCACGGTGGCTCACGCCTGTAATCCCAGCACTTTGAGAGGCTGAGGCGGGTGGATCACGACGTCAGGAGATTGATACTATCCTGGCTAACACCATGAAACACCGTCTCTACTAAAAATACAAAAAGTAGCCAGGCGTGGTGGCGGGCGCCTGTAATCCCAGCTACTCTGGACACGGAGGCAGGAGAATGGCATGAACTCGGGAGGCGGAGCTTGCAGTGAGCCGAGATCACGCCACTGCACTCCAGCCCGGGCGACAGAGGGAGACTCCGTCATAAAAAAAAAAAAAAAAAAGTAAGATTGACTTTACTGTCCTTAAATTGCTGTTCATGCAAGTCAGTGCCCAATTCCTTTTCTACACACATACATTGTTTTTTGTTGTTGTTGTTGTTGTTTTGAGATGGAGTCTCTGTGTCGCCCAGGCTGGAGTGCAGTGACGCGATCTCAGCTCACTGCAAGCTCCGCCTTCCGGGTTCACGCCATTCTCCTGCCTCAGCCTCCCGAGTAGCTGGGATTACAGGCGCCCACCACCTCGCCCAGCTGATTTTTTGTGTTTTTAGTAGAGACTAGGTTTTACCGTGTTAGCCAGGATGGTCTCGATCTCCTGACCTCGTGATCCGCCCACCTTGGCCTCCCAAAGTGCTGGGATTATAGGGTGAGCCACTGTGTCCGGCCACACATGCATTCTTAAAAGCATTTTAAAATTATAATTCAGTGAATTTGGGGTCTTCCCATTGTTTTCTTTTAATTTGTATATCTGAGTTTGTCCTCACACCACACTATTATGATAAATCTAGTAGGGCTGTCCTCATCTGTTTAACTTTTCTGTCTTCAGAATTGGAAGGATTTTTTTTTTTTTTCCCCAATAAACTTGTAAATCATTTTGACATTACTCTTTTTTTTTTTTTTTTGAGACGGAGTGTTGCTCTTGTTGCCCGGGTTGGAGTGCAACGGTGCCATCTTGGCTCACTACAACCTCCGCCTCCCGGGGTCAAGCTATTCTCCTGCCTTAGCCTCCGGAGTAGCTGGGATTACAGGCATTCGCTACCACGCCTGGCTAATGACATGACTCTTAAGACATGCTAGTGTTCGTGCTGAATGCCCCATTAGGTTAAGATCGTAGAAACATGGCAGTTGGAGAGCTGTTAAGGTTGCTTAGTTTCTCATTTCCATTTCTGTTTAATTTCTAGATTTTGGATCATTGTTTGACTTGGAAAATGATCTTCCTGATGAGCTGATACCCAATGGAGGAGAATTAGGCCTTTTAAACAGTGGGAACCTTGTTCCAGATGCTGCTTCCAAACATAAACAACTGTCGGAGCTTCTACGAGGAGGCAGCGGCTCTAGTATCAACCCAGGAATAGGAAATGTGAGCGCCAGCAGCCCCGTGCAGCAGGGCCTGGGTGGCCAGGCTCAAGGGCAGCCGAACAGTGCAAACATGGCCAGCCTCGGTGCCATGGGCAAGAGCCCTCTGAGCCAGGGAGATTCTTCAGCCCCCAGCCTGCCCAAACAGGCAGCCAGCACCTCTGGGCCCACCCCCGCTGCCTCCCAAGCACTGAATCCGCAAGCACAAAAGCAAGTGGGGCTGGCGACTAGCAGCCCTGCCACGTCACAGACTGGACCTGGTATCTGCATGAATGCTAACTTTAACCAGACCCACCCGGGCCTCCTCAATAGTAACTCTGGCCATAGCTTAATGAATCAGGCTTCACAAGGGCAGGCGCAAGTCATGAATGGATCTCTCGGGGCTGCTGGCAGAGGAAGGGGAGCTGGAATGCCATACCCTACTCCAGCCATGCAGGGCGCCACGAGCAGCGTGCTGGCTGAGACCCTAACGCAGGTTTCCCCGCAAATGACTGGTCACGCGGGACTGAACACCGCACAGGCAGGAGGCATGGCCAAGGTAAGTGAGCTGACGTGCTTTCAATACTTCCTACCTAACCGCGGGCTTTCCCTCTGAGTAATACGTAAAATGGGACCTTGTGGCCCACTCCTGTTTCTCCTCTTGGGCTCTGCATGTGCCACTCATACTTGGAAGATACAGATTTCTTTCTAGGTTAAAGATCTCTGCACCATTTCTGTCTTTAAAATGAGAATTCTTAAAGAAGTAGGATAGCTTGCAGGTCAGGCAGTTGGAAAATACAGGGCCTGATGTGTCCATGAACCTGTTAAAGGTTGTTTCCTGCCTCTGTACCGCCCACTGAGGAGGTGATTGTTAGTCTGTGTGCTCCTCTATGGGTACCCAGTGAAGTGTCTGTTGTCACAGTGTCCATTTCACTGAATGAGAAAGCTGTGTTCCAGAGTTGTCAGCTCACTCTCTGCCATGTTAACAAGCAAGAGGTGGCAGAGCTGGGGAGAGGCATGGGCATTCGGGTCCCAGAGGAAACACTAGTGCAGTGGTGCTTGAAGTGGGGTCCCCCAGACCAGCAGCAGCAGCAGCAGCAGCAGCAGCATGCCCTAGAAGCTTGTTAGAAATGCACACTTCTATATTGACTCAGAAACTCGGGGTGGGGCCTGGGCTTTAAGAAGCCTCCAGATGGATGCTGGACGCAGTGACTCATGCCTGTGATCCCAGTACTTTGGGAGGCTGAGGTGGGTGGATAGCTCAAGTCTAGGAGTTCAAGACCAGCCTGGGCAATGTAGCGAAACCCTCTTAAAAAAAAAAAAAAAAGGCAGCAACAGGAGCCTCCAGGTGGTTCCAAGCTCACCCACATCCCCCCAACACACACACACACACACACACACACACACACACACACACACACACACACTCTCTCTCTCTCTCTCTCTCTCTCTCTCTCACACACACACACACACACACACACACACACACACGGCCAAGAGCTCTGCTAGGGTAGGGAAAGGCCTGGACTGGGATTTGCAGCCACCAGCCTTACAGCTGCCTTCTACAGTAGGAACTGAACTTGGATAAGAGGGAAGGCATATGCTTAGATAGATGTGAGACAGCTGGAAAAGCCCAGGGCTGACAGGGAGGAGTGCAGAGAAGGAAGCGCCGCCTATTCCCACTGAAGCGACAAACACTGTGGATGCTCTGCAGCCAGAGGCTTCTCAGCGGCAGCCACCAGGCACGCCTTCAGGCAGTAAATTCCGCACATCCCAGAACAGAAAATCAGTTTGGGTTGTTCTTTGGATTTGTTTAGTCCCAAGTAGGAGTGAGGGAGAAATAAGAGTAGTACACAGTTTCCCCACAAGGTTGGTGAGAGCGTTGGGTGATGGGTCCGAAGCCCTGTGACTGTCGGAAACAAGGAGAGGATTTTTTTTTTTAACTTGAGAAATGAAGGTGGAGTAATTCTCAGTGTTTAAATTGCATTTGTCTCTTTTGAAATGTTAGTAGAGGGGAACGTGAACTTAAATTTTACTTGTACCTGGCATTTGAAGAAGAGTCTGTATGAGTGTGTCATTTAGAGTCGATTGAGAAGGAATTTCTCATGGGTTTATGGTTCCTGGAGAGATGAGCTGATCCGTGTTCCTCGTCCTAATTCAGTCATCACTCTATTCCTTACTACCCATTTTTAAAACTCCGTCTATTCTGGAGAGTTTAAATCATACGAAGTCGACATAATAGTATAAAACAATGATTCCCAAACTTTTTTTTAATCTCAAGACTCCTGAATAATCTTAACAATTACTGAGGACCCCAAAGAGATTTCTTTAATATGTGCAGTATACCTCTCAATGTTTACTGTGTTAAATAGTAAAACAGAATTTTGAAACACATTTCATTATCCGTCCAGCTCAGTGGTATCACATATCACAAAGTAACTAGAAAACTAGATCTACTGTGTTCTTGTGAGAGAATGAGAGGGAAAAGGCAAATCATGTCTTAGTATTTTATGGAAATAGTTTTGACATCATGGTCCCCCTGAAAGGGCTGGGACCCTGGACTGTACTTCAAGAGCTTTTGATAACATGTATGTAGAAGTTAGACTTTGTAGACCTAAACACAAAGCCATTGTCACATGTTAACAAATTTAATAGTAACTTCATGTCATACAGTATCCACAGAATAGCCACGTTTCCAGTGGTCTCATATGTTGTAATTTGTTTTTTTTTTTTTCGAGATGGAGTTTCACTATTGTTGCCCAGGCTCTGGAGTGCATTGGCGCCATCTGGGCTCACTGCAACCTCTGCCTCCTGGGTTCAAGTGATCCTCCTGCCTCAGCCTCCCGAGTAACTGGGATTACAGGCGCCTGCCACCACACCCGGCTTTTTATATTTTTAGTAGAGTCGAGACCAAGCTGGTCTCGAACTCCTGACCTCAGGCAAACCGCCTGCCTCGGCCTCTCAAAGTGCTGGGATTACAGGCGTGAGCCACTGCGCCCGGCCTGTAATTAGTTTTTATAGATTTTAACTGAAAATGTACATTTCAGTCAGTTGATATGCCTCTTAAGAATCTGTTATCTGTTGGTCTGTGGGATCCTTACAGTTTATTTATTGAAGAAACATGTTTTGGTTGTTGTCTGCTATTTATCCTGGGAAGTGTCTTCCAGAGGTTGGACTTTGCTGATTACACCTGTAACACTTCATGCTCCTCTGTCCACCCAGGCTTTTCATTCCATCCTGGGGTTCCTTTACACAGAGTGGTCTTTCTTTCAAACAGGAACTCTTGGATGTCACTGTTTGGAAAGTGAGCCTCGTTAGCATGCTGGGGACAGTTGTCTCTAGTTTCCTATAGGTATCTCAAAGCAGCCCACTAGAGGTGGGTAGAGTGCATTTTTTAAAGATGTGTCATGGCCTTTGGGTGGAATGAAGGACCAAGTCGTGGTGGGCAGAAAGTGAGAACAAGAGACAAGTCCATTTTAACCCATTCCCTCTCTAGAACCTTATGACAGCAGAGCCAACTAGATTTTAAAATGCACAGGGAAAAGGCAATTTTTTTAAAAGATAATTTTGTTTTAAGAACTGTTACACAGGAAGTACATCCTATGAAATAATTAAAATAATAGGAAAAAAGCAGCATCCTCCTTACAGGTAAAGTTTTAAAATACATAATGAAACCAGACTGCATAAGCACCTTGCTGTTTTACTTGACAGTGTACCTTGATGGCTTTCCGTGACACTGCACAGAGATTTTTTTTTTCTTACTGATAGCAAAGTATTCCATTATATGATGCATCATAATTTATTGATCTTATCCTCTGAGGATGAACGTTTGGATTGTTTCTGACTTTTCACTAGTACAACAATGCCTGTCCACATATTACATGGATTAGATTCTGAAAAGGAAAATTAATGGGTCACAGACTTGTTAAAAGTTTTGTTTTTAGAAAGTAAACATGCATGTGATTTAACAACAAACAACCGTAAAAATACTCTAAGGGTAAGAACCAAAGAGTTAATCCTTAATTCTTGAATTTTGGTTCTCCCAAATTCTCACCAAAGGCAACTATTATTTCTTATCTGTCCCACTAGAGATGGTGTATGCATATAGAGGCGTAGAGAGAGGCGTGTGGGCATGTGTGTGCTATCTCCCCAGACATAAAGAGTAGCATTACAGAACATTTTGCTGTGAGTGTAGATGTTCACCTCCCCACCCACGGCTTACCAATACAAGTTGGAAATTCTTCCATGCTCCGTGTAGCTGTCAGTCATTCTTCATAGGTACAATAGGAATTCCTGATTTGGGTGTATCATAATTTAAGGACTTGTGCTATGTAGGCTGAGCACATGTAGGTTATTCCCAGTGTCTTGCTGTTTTCACAGTTTTACTTTGAACACATTGTACATACATCTTTGTACAGCTGAGTGACCATATCTGCTAGATAATTTATTGGACGTGGAATTTCTTTTTTTTTTTTTTTTTGAGACGGAGTCTTGCTCTGTGCCCCAGGCTGGAGTGCAGTGGCGCGATCTCGGCTCACTGCAAGGTCCGCTTCCCCGGGTTCACGCCATTCTCCTGCCTCAGCCTCCCGACCAGCTGGGACTACAGGCGCCCAACACCTCGCCCGGCTAATTTTCTTGTATTTTTAGTAGAGGCGGGGTTTCACCGTGTTAGCCAGGATGGTCTCGATCTCCTGACCTCGTGATCCGCCCGTCTCGGCCTCCCAAAGTGCTGGGATTACAGGCTTGAGCCACCGCACCCGGCCTGGACGTGGAATTTCTGAATTAAAAGATACTGAGATTTTAAATAAGCGTAATCTCAGATACTCTTCAGAAATATTGTGCAAATTACACCTTCACCAAGAGTGGATGAGTCTCCATCCAGATCTTGACCAACACTGAATATTACCATCCTTTTACTTACTTGACATTCTGTTAAGCAAATTGTCTTCTTTGTTAAGTGTGGCTTTTCATAAGGTCACTGGCAGTTGTATTTTACTGATTGTTCGTAATCTTTGTCCATTTTTCTCTTGAATTGTTTGTCATTTTTTCTCATTAATTTATATTCTTAAGTCTCTTAAAACATGTTTTTCCCCTTTGTTATTTGCCATAGTCTGTTCCACCAGGAATATGGTCACATAGGTTTACAATGTTTTTACCAAGTGTATGTTTTCAGTTTGTATAGAAACACATTTATCCATTTATTTCCTTCATGACTTTTAGGTTTTATGTCACATTTTAGAAGTACTTTTTCAGGCCGGGCGCAGTGGCTCAAGCCTGTAATCCCAGCACTTTGGGAGGCCGAGACGGGCGGATCACGAGGTCAGGAGATCGAGACAATCCTGGCTAACACGGTGAAACCCCGTCTCTACTAAAAAACACAAAAAACTAGCTGGGCGAGGTGGCGGGCCCCTATAGTCCCAGCTACTCGGGAGGCTGAGGCAGGAGAATGGCGTGAACCCAGGAGGCGGAGCTTGCAGTGAGCTGAGATCCCGCCACTGCACTCCATCCTGGGCGACAGAGCGAGACTCCGTCTCAAAAAAAAAAAAAAAAAAGAAGTACTTTTTCTATTAAAAAATTATGAAATATTTTCCTGTATTTTTCTCTTTATTACTTGACTCTTTTTTTTTGGAGATAGGGTCTCAGTTTGTTGCCCAGGCTGGAGTGCAGTGGCATGATCTTGGCTCACTGCAACGTCCGCCTCCTGGGCTCAGGTGATCCACCTGCCTCAGCCTCGCCAGTATCTGGGACTACAGGCACGCAACACCACACCTGACTAATTTTTGTATTTTTTTGTGGAGACAGGGTTTCGCCATGTTGCCCAGGCTGGTCCTGAACTCCTGAGCTCAAGCAATCCACCCACCTTGGCCTCCCAAAGTGCTGGGATTACTGGCCTGAGCCACCGTGGCTGGCCTCCTTGAATCTTTAACTCAATTTATTTTGGCATAAGGAGTGAGACACAGAGATCCAGCAGTATATATTTTTTCATGTTATAATCATCTTAGTACCATTTATTTAGATTTCGGTAATCCATCTTTTCTCCCGCTGATAACGATATGCTATTTTTGGTATATACCTTTTTTTTTTTTTTTTTTTTTTTTTTTGAGACGGAGTCTTGCTGTGTCACCCAGGCTGGAGTGCAATGGCCAGATCTCGGCTCACTGCAAGCTCCGCCTCCCGGGTTCACGCCATTCTCCTGCCTCAGCCTCCCGAGTAGCTGGGACTACAGGCACCCGCCACCTCGCCCGGCTAGTTTTTTTTTTGTATTTTTTATTAGAGACGGGGTTTCACCGTGTTAGCCAGGATGGTCTCGATCTCCTGACCTCGTGATCCGCCCGTCTCGGCCTCCCAAAGTGCTGGGATTACAGGCTTGAGCCACTGCGCCCGGCCGGTATATACCTTATTCTCTTTTCATATATATAGGATTTGGGTCTTATTTCTGAGCTCTTTTCTTTAGTTCCATTGATCTTTGCTTGTTCCTGTGCCAGAAATGTATTAACTTAGCTGTGTGATGAATTTTAGTATATGACCACACTAGTTATTTCTCACACAAGTGGTTCTCAACTCTGTCTATACTTTATCAGATTTATCTGGAGAGTTTTTAAAAATATGATGCCTGAACCCCACTACAGAGCAATTAGTTAGAATCTGGGGGATATGATAGAAGCATTCATATAGTGTGTAGTTCCTCAGATGATTTTCATGGCAGCCAGGGTTGAGAACCCCATTGTGTTAGATAAATTTAGGACTTTTTGTTTTCAAATTTTAAAAACAAAAAATCTTTGGAATTTTGGATTTATAAGAATCAGTGCAACTTTATAAGTCATTTTAGGAGGGATGTGACATTTTAACAGTTTTGTGACTTCCTGAGTCTTCTTATGCGTGCAAATTATCTTTTCTGGGGGTCTTATGTTGCTTGGAAGCATAGTATGGTTTTATCTGTGTAATCTTTCTCACTAAGTTTATTTCTGGAGGTATGGGGTTTTTGTTGCTGTTGGTGATGAGTTATATTTCATTATCTAACCGGCTATTTTAATACAGGAAAGATGTTATGTATATGCTACTCTGATAATCTGGCTGCTTTGTGGGATTATCTTAATTATTCTAATATGTTTTCAGGAGATTCTCTTGGGTTTTCCAGGGACATAGTCATCTTTTGCATTATTGATACTCTTATTTTCTCCTTGCCAATATTTTTACCAGTGTTTATGCTCTTAGGCATCACTGTCACGTATCCTACTTAAATGGAGGTGTATCTAGTGTTTTTTTATTAAGAATAATGTGAGTTTTGGTTTGCAGTCAGTAGTATATTTCTTTTAAAGTCGGGGCATAATCTGTTCCTCATAAAATAAATGATAAAATCTAAATGTTAGGTTTTATCAGATTTCTTTTTGATACCTACCTATGTTGATTACCCTGTGATTTTTCACTTTCCGTTTATTTATGTGACAGATTATCTGTGTAGGTTTTATAATATCAAATTGAACCATCTCTGTAATTGTAAAATCAAAAGTTAATGTATTGCTGAGTTTTAATTGCTAGTGTTTCATTTAGAATTTTGTTTCTCATTTATCAGTGATGAAATTGATCCATAGTTCTTTTTGTGCTTTGTCAATTTTTATATCAGTGTTATATTAACTTGGTCAAAAAGAGTTTGAAAGTCTTTCATATTTATTTTCTGAAGCAGTTTAAATTAATTTGGAATTATCTATTCCATGAAGAATTGAGACTTCACCCTTACAGTAATGTGGGTCTGAAGCCTTTTTTTTTTCTAGGAAGTGACTGAAGATCTTTGACAACAGTGCCGGTCGTGGTGGCTCACACCTGCAATTCCAACACTTTGGGAGGCTGAGGTGGGAGGATTGCTTGAGCCCAGGAGTTCAAGACCATCCTGGTAACATAGGGAGACCCTGTCTTTAAAAAAAAATTTAAAAATTTGCTGGTCATGGTGGCACATGTCTCTGATCTCAGCTACTCAGGAGGCTGAAGCAGGTGGATCGCTTGAGCCCAAGAGTGCAAAGTTGCAGTGGACCAGAATCGCACCACTACACTCAAGCATACCAGCAGAGTGCGACTCTGACTCAAAAAAAAAAAAAAAATCTTTGACAACAACTTTATTGCTATTTTCTATAAATATTGGCTCTTTTAGGCTTTTAGTAGTCTCTTAGGTCAATATAGTTTTTATGTAGTAAAGTCTAAATTTGCTTTGATTTTGAGAAAAACTAAAAGATACTTAACTTTTAATCTTTGTTTTAAAAAAATAGGAGGTAGGCAAGTCCCATGTTACAGATTAAGAAGTGGAGGCCGCCAGTGAGTGGCAGAACCAGGTTTTTTTTTTTGCATCCACACGGTCTGGCCGGGGGACTGCTAACACTAACGCAGTGCAGTCCGTTCTTTTGTAAGGTTTGCAGTTTCTGTTTTAGTAGAAAATTCTTTTCATCTAGTCTTTAAAATTTATTAACTTAAAGCTGTGCAAAAATGTGTGCAGTTCTTTGTCATTGTTGATGTTTGTGATTATTTCTCCTTTTCTCATTCCTAATTTTTTTTTTTTTTTTTTTTTGAGATGGAGTTTTGCTCTTTTTGCCCAGGCTGGAATGCAGTGGCGTGATCTCGGCTCACTGCAGTCCCCGCCTCCCAGGTTCAAGCGAATCTTCTGCCTCGGCCTCCTGAGTAGCTGGGATTACAGGCACCTGCCACCACGCCCGGCTAATTTTTTGTATTTTTAATAGAGGCGGGGTTTCACCACGTTGGCCAGGCTGGTTTTGAACTCCTGACCTCAGGTGATCTGCCCACCTCAGCCTCCCAAAGTTCTGGAATTACAAGCCTGAGCCACCACGCCCAGCCATCTCATTTCTAATTTTATGTGACTCTTAAAATATTTACAGTAGGAAAAACACGACCCGTGTTGACAACATGGCAATATTAACAATACATGGTATTACTGTTTTTTTCTTTTGCTTACTCTTGTGATAGAAGGCATGATAAGACTTTTTTAAATAAAAAAACAAAATAATACAGTTGCTTTATTTCGACAGTAGCAAAACTTAACATGTAGTCTTACGAGGGGAGCGTGTGCTCATTTTCTACTGAAAATAACTCCTATACTTGTCCTCTAGAAAGAAAGGAAAAAAGATCAATTTAGGTGGGATTTAGAAGCCGTACAGACACTCTCTCTCGGCTACAGGTGTTGAGAGATGTTGCTTGGCACAGAGATGACCGAAGGAAGTCAGAAGCTGGTAGAAAGAGGAAGGTGTAATTTCGCGTCAAGGGGTCCGGAGGCATTCTCATTTTAAGGTTGATAAGAATTTGCTTTTGTGATCTTAGAAATCTTTTAAGTACTTTCTTTTAACTAACAAATCTGAAATGTGTCCAAAATAGTTTGTATGGTAATCCATCTTCACAGGGGGTCAGATTAGGGCTTATTTTTTGAATAAAGTTTTTGGAATATTCGTCTTTTTTAGAAAGTGGTCAGAAAACACAGGGCTTGATTTTTGACTAGAGGTGTTCCTGGAGTAAAGGTTTTAAATTAGATCAGCTCCCAGGACTCAGTCAGTCCATCATTTTGGTCAGATACTGTAAAGCAGTGGTTCCCAAACTTTGAACATTCAGCAGAGTCACTGCAGGCTTGTGAAGACAGATTTCTGCCTCCAACTTTCTAAGTTTCTGATTCAGCAGATTTTGGCCGGGACCTGAGAATTTACAGTTCTAACCAGCTCACAGGTGACCCTAATTGTGGCGATCAGGGACCACACTGAGAATCCGTGCTCTAAAGGAATGGAGTGGCGGAATATAGTCAGGAAAGAATTAGTAGAACCAAGTTGACTAAGAAATGACTAATCTACCTTGTCTATTTTGGGTAGATTATTGGAAATCTCTAATTTTATTTATTTATTTTGAGACAGGGCCTCACTGTCACCCAGGTTAGAGTACAGTGGCATTATCGTGGCTCCCTGCAGCCTCGAACTCCTGGGCTCAAGCAGTGCTCCAGCCTCAGCCTCCTAAGTAGCTGATACTACAGGTGTGTACCATCATGCCTGGCTAATTTTTTTTGATTTTTTAAAAATAATAGATTCTCAGCTGGGCGCGGTGGCTCAAGCTTGTAATCCCAGCACTTTGGGAGGCCGAGGCGGGTGGATCACGAGGTCAGGAGATCGAGACCATCCTGGCTAACATGGTGAAACCCTATCTCTACTAAAAATACAAAAAACTAGCCGGATGTCGTGGCGGGCGCCTGTAGTCTGAGCTACTCGGGAGGCTGAGGCAGGAGAATGGCGTAAGCCCAGGAGGCAGAGCTTGCAGTGAGCCTCTCCAGCCTGGGCGGAAGACGAGACTCTGTCTCAAAAAAAAAAAATTGATTCTCTTATATACACCTTTATTTGTACTGAAAATTGTAAGAAGAGCACAAAGTTTCCTCTTATTGCAACCCAAATTTTTCTTATTATTACACTCTAGCCAAACTACCCAATGCTTTCTTTACCCACAAGTGACTTTGCTTCAAATTCTCGATGTTGGGTTTCATCTCACTGACTTTGGGCTTCTAAAACACATGGGGATACTTACGTCCTCTTGGCTTCTTTGAGTCAAACAGTAGAGCTGAAGTATACTGAAGTTATTCAGATACGTTCAAACTACACAGACCCATTATACGTCACTAGTATCGTGGTAGAAAGGAAAAGATACAAGAAAAATACATCCTAGAACTCATCAAAATTTTTGGTATATAGTGTGTTGTAGCATAGAGTAGCTTTCTCAACCTGCTACATAAAATTACCAGCAAGAATAAAAAGTACAAGAATAAGGTTTATGGCTGAAGTGGCTCAGTGTTGTAATTCCCTATTCTAGCACTCTCAAAAGTACCCCATCTGTTACACATGCAGAAACTGCAGCAACATCTGAAATGTCCACTTCTTGATTCATTCTGAACTCCCTTAAGCCCAGTGTTTGTTGGTTCTCTTTCAAGCCTAGGACATCTGCCAAGTAACAGGTATCTCAATTTTGCCATCCTTTCTTTTTGCATAGACAGCAGTATTCTTCATCTTCTCCTGTCAAGCAAGTTGTCTCTGATTTCCCTGAGGATCATTGCTCCAGTATACTGTTGTTGGGGTGAGCCTTCTGGTAGAGGGGAAGAGAATTTGGTACTAGGGTTGATAGTCAAATTACAAAGGTTCTTCATCAACATTTCAGAGCCTGGCTAATTTTTGTATTTTTAGTAGAGACGGGGTTTCATCATGTTGGCCAGGCTGGTCTTGAACTCCTGACCTCAGGTGATCCTCCTGCCTCGGCCTCCCAAAGTGCTGGGATTACAGACGTGAGCCACCTCACCTGGCCTTACGAATTTCTTTTTTAAACTTTTTCATTAAATGAGATTGCATATGAATATTAAATGGATTGACACACACATAGTACTTAGTATACTTACTGCAGCAGCAGTAGTAATAGCAGCAGCTCAGACTGCCTTCTGCAGATGTAGTGGCTAATTGCTTTCAAGCCTGGCATGGGCTCTGGAATAAGCTGCCTCAGTTCACATCCAGGCTTCACTAATTATTAGCTATGGGAAACTTATTTAATTTCTCTGGGTTTTAGGTTTTTTTGGCTTTTTTTTTTTTTTTTGAGACGGAGTTTCGCTCTGTCGCCCAGGCTGGAGTGCAGTGGCGGGATCTCGGCTCACTGGAAGCTCCGCCTCCCAGGTTCACGCCATTCTCCTGCCTCAACCTCCCGAATAGCTGGGACTACAGGCGCCTGCCACCATGCCCGGCTAATTTTTTGTGTTTTTAGTAGAGATGGGCTTTCACCGTGTTAGCTAAGATGGTCTCGATCTCCTGACCTCATGATCCGCCCACCTCGGCCTCCCAAAGTGCTGGGATTACAGGCGTGAGCCACCGCGCCTGGCTTTTTGGCTTTTAAATGAGTATAAGAGTAGCTGCCATTGAGAATTGTTCTATCCATTAAAAATAGATAATAATCTCTATCTTACAGAATTGCGTGCCGATTAAATGAGATAATGTATGTAACATTCTTAGTATATGCATAGGTTTACTGAAAACCTTTCAGAGAATATCGAGTAGTGAACTGGTGAGGTGCTTTGCCACATAAAATATTTGAGATAGCCACAAAACATTTGAAGTGATAATGAGACTGCTTTTCAAATGTTTTCTGACAACTTTTTTTGGTAGTAAAAATAGCTGTTGAGCTTGGTGGCTCATTCCTGTGATCCAGCTACTTGGGAGGCAGAGGTGGAATTATTGCTTTAGGCCAGGAATTTGACACCAGCCCGGGCAACAGATCAAAATCCTATATCAAGTTTTTAAAAGTTGATGTTTGTTACACAAAATTAGCACAGAAATGTCTAGAAAAGAAAATCTTGCTTATAAGCCTATCACCCAGTCATACTTGGCACTAAAGAAAACATACTCCTGATGTTTTCTCTACCAGTCTTTTATCTATAATTATGTATCTTTTTTAAAGTCAAAGTTGGAGTAGTATTTCCAGTTAACTTTGTGGCTGATTATTTTCTGTAACACAAACTGAATGAATGTTTGGCATGATAACAACAGTGAAGATTTTTATTTGACGTATCTCCCAGGTGACCATCTTGAAGAGTAACTTAGACATGTGTCGCTTAATGATGGGGGTGAAATGCATCCTTAAGTGATTATGTTATTGTAGGAACATTATAGAGTAGTTATACAAACCTAGATGGCATAGCGTATTACACACCTAGGCTATGTAGTATACCCTGTTGCTCCTAGACTCTAAATCTGTACATCATGTTACTGTAATGAATACTGTGAGCAGTTGTAACAGTGCCACAATGCTAAGTATTTATAAACCTAAACATTTCTTTACATAGAAATGGTATAGTAAAAAATACTGTGTAAAAGATTTAAACTGGTACACCTGACCAGGCACTCAGTTCCATGCCTGCAATTCCAGCACTTCAGGAGGTTGAGGCAGGAGGATCACTTGAGCCTATGAGTTGGAGACCAGCCTGGGCAGCATAGATCCTGGTGTGTGTGGCAGGGGTGGGCGGGTGTGTGTGTAAAACACACCTGTATAAGGCATTTACTATGAAAGGTGTTTGCAGGACTGGAAGTTGCTGTGGATGAGTGAATGAGTGGTGAGTGAATGTGACAGCCAAGAATATTGCTGAACACTGCTATAGACTTTATAAACACTATACACTTAGGCCACACTCTTTTTATTTATTTTTTTAATTTCAGTAATAAATTAACCTTGGCTTACTATAACTTTTCACTTTATAAACTTCAGCTTTTTAAAAACTTTTTTATTCTTTTCTATTAACACTTAGCTTAAAACACAAACACACTGTACAGCTGTACAAAAGTATTTGTGCTTATTCTATAAGCTTTTTTCTATTTTAAAATTTTTTATTTTTATTTTTATTTTTTTTGAGACAGAGTCTCGCTCTGTTTCCTAGGCTGGAGTGCAGTGATGCAATCTCCACTCACTGCAACCTTCGCCTCCCGGGTTCAAGCAATTCTTCTGCCTCAGCCTCCCGAGTAGCTGGGATTACAGGCACATGCTGCCACGCCCACCTGATTTTTTGTGGTTTAGTAGAAACAAAGGTTTTACCTTGTTGCCCAGGCTGGTTGCAAACTCCTGAGCTCAGGCAATGCGCCCGCCTCAGCCTCCCAAAGTGTTGGGATTACAGGCGTGAGCCACTGTGCCCAGCCAGTTCTTTAATTTTTTAAACTTTTTTGTTAAAAACTAAAACATAAATGTACACACACACACACTAGCCTAGGCCTGTACGAGGTCAGGATCATGACCTCCACATCTTGTCCCACTGGAAGGTCTTCAGAAGCAATAACATGTATGGAGACTGTCATCTCCTATAATGACAATGCTGCCTTCTGGAATACCTCCTGAAGGACCTGCCTTGAGGCCATTTTACAGTTATGAAAAAGTAGAAGGATTATACTAATAAGTGTAGTAAATACATAAACCAGTAACATACTCATTTATTATCATTATCAAGTATTATGTACTATACATAATTGAGCCATGCTTTTATACAGCTGGTAGTGCATAGATTTGTTTACACCAGCATCTTCACAGACACCTGAGTAGTGCCTTATGCTATGACAGTTTCAACAGCTACTACATCACTAAGCCATTGGAATATTTCAGTTCCGTGATAATCTTATGGGACCACTGTATATGAGGTCTGTAGTTGTCTGAAATGTTGTTATGCAGTACATGACTGTACTTGTATGAAAAACCATTATCTTCGTTACTTTATCAACTAAAGGTAGCTATTAAGATCTGGAGTTAAAGAGCTACGTATATTAATTTTTAAAATATTTTTATTCTTTTATTATTTTGGAGTTGTAATTTACATAGCATGAAATGCACAGATCTTATGTTTGTCAAAACCCTTTACCCATGTAGCCCATACCCCTATCAAGATTCAGGACATTTCTCTTAGCCCAGAAATTTCCTTTGTATGCCTCCGTTTTTCTGTCCCCACTCATCCCCGCACAATTACTGCTAATTTCTTTTTTTTTTTTCTTTTGAGACTGAGTCTCACTCTGTCACCCAGGCTGGAGTGCAGTGGCACAATATTGGCTCACTGCAACCTCCACCTCCCGGGTTCAAGCAATTCTCCTACCTCAGCCTCCAGAGTAGCTGGGACTACAGGTTTGCACCACCATGCCCAGCTAGATTTTGTCTTTTTGGTAGAGACAGGGTTTCACCATGTTGCCCAGGCTGGTCTTGAACTCCTGACCTAGTGATCTGCCACGTCAGCCTCCCAAAGTGTTGGGATTACAGGCATGAGCCACTGCGCCCGGCTGCTAATTTCTTTGACCATGGATTGCTTTGCCTGTTCTCAGACTTCATATAATGGAATCTTGTAGTACGATGACTTACAATATGTGCTTTTTTTATAAGGCTTCTTTTGCTCACAACTTGTTTTCTGAGATTCATCCGTGTTGTTGGCATGAACTAGTTATTTTTTATTGCTAAATGGTATTCTATTTTGTGACTATAGCATAATTTGCTTGTCTATTCTCCCATTAGTGGACATTGGGGTGGTTTCTAGTTTGAAGCTATTAAGAATAAATCTGCTGGGCGCGGTGGCTCATGCTTGTAATCCCAGCACTTTGGGAGACCGAGGTGGGCGGATCACGCAGTCAAAAGATCAAGACCATTCTGGCTAACACGGTGAAACCCCCATCTCTACTAAAAATACAAAAAATTAGCCGGGCATGGTGGCAGGTGCCTGTGGTCCCGGCCACTCAGGAGGCTGAGGCAGGAGAATGGCATGAACCCGGGAGGTGGAGCTTGCAGCGAGCCGAGATCGCGCCACTGCACTCCAGCCTGGGTGACAGAGCAAGACTCCATCTCAAAATCAATCAATCAATTAATCAGTCAATCAATCAATCAGTTTTCTGTGGGCATTTTTGTACAACTTTGTTTGTGGGTATAGAAGTTTTCATTTCTTTTAGATAAATAACTAGGAATGAAATTGACTGTACAAGGAGGTGTCTGTTTCTGGACTTTGTAGTCTAAGAGCAAACTATAGCCCACAGGCCACATCCAGCCCTATGACCTGTTTTTATATGGCCTGCTATGTAAGAGTGGATTTTATAGTTTTTAAGGATTGTTTAAAAAGAAAACAATCTGGAATGGAAACCATAGGTCATCTGCAAAGACTAAATTATTTATTAACTGGTGGTACTTCATAGAAAAAAAAATCCCTGTACCTCTGTTCTAGTCTATTCAATTGATCTATTTTTCTATTCATTTAGTTTGTTTTTAAGAAAAGCTTTTAAAGATTTAATTTTTTTTAGAGTAGTTTGGGCTTCACAATGAAATGAAGGTACAGAGATTTTCCATCTATCCCCTGTTCTCCTAGTTCATAGTCTCCTCCATTATCAACATCTTCCCCAACTCCCCTGTCTAGAACGGTACAGTTGTCACAGTCAATAAACTGGTATTGATACATCATAATCAACCCGAAGTCTGTAATTTACATTAGGGTTCACTCTTGGTGTTGTACATTCTGTGGACTTGGACAAATGTATAATGATGTGTATCATTATAGTGTCATGCAGAGTATTTTCACTGCCCTAAAAGTCCTCTGTATTTCACCTCTTCATCCCTCTCTCCTCCCGCGAAACCCTGGCAACCACTGATTCTCTCCATAGTTTTGCCTTTTTGTAAAGTTACCATCATACAATGTATAGCCTTTTCTGATTGACTTCATTCATTTAATAATAGTATTTAAAGTTCTTCTGGGTCTTTTCATGGCAATTATCCCTTTACCTACTGAAAGACTTCATGGTTGCTCCCAAGTTTTGGCAATTATGAATAAAGCTGCCATAAACATCCATGTGCAGTTTTTTGTCTGGATGTAAGTTTTTACCTGTTTTGGGTAGATGCCAGTGAGCACAATTGCTGGATCATATTGTAAGAGTATGCTTAGTTTTGTGAGAAACTGCAAAAATGTCTTCCAAAGTGTCTGTATCATTTTGCATTCCCGCCAGTGAAGAATGAGAGTTCCTGTTGCACTACATCCTCCCCGGCATTTGGTGTTGACAGTGTTCTGGATTTGGCTTTTCTAATAGGCAAATAGTGGTATCTCATTGTTTTAATTTGCATTTCTCTGATAAGCTATGGATCATCTTTTCATACGCTTATTTGCCATCTGTGTATCTTCTTTGATGAGGTGTGCGTTGAGGTCTTTGGCCCATTTTTAAACCTGGTTATTATTGTTGAGTTTTGAGAGTTCTTTATATATTTTTGCAAATAGATCTTTATCAGATGTACCTCTTGCACATATTTTCTCCCAGTTTGTGGCTTGTCTTCTCATTCGCTTGACATTATCTTTGAAGGGGCAGTTTTAATTTTAATGAAGTCCATTTTATCAATCATTTCTTTCATAGATGAAGCTTTCATAGATGTACTTTAGTTTTACAGTAAGTATTAAAGTCAGGTTGCTTAGTTTCTCATTTTCATTTCTGTTTGATTCCTAGATTTTAGATAATTATTTGTTGCTAGTGTGGAGAAGTATAATAAACTTTTCTGTATTAATGTTGTATCTTGTAACCCTTCTGAACTCACTTATTAATTCTATAAGATGTCTTAGAATTTTCTGGGACATATCTGAGAATAAAAATAACTTGTTGCTTCCTTTTTCATCTGTATGCATTTTATTCATTTTTCTGGCTTTAATGTTCTGCCTAGGACCTCTAGTGCAATGTTTTGTTTGTTTGTTTTGGGTTTCTTTTGAGATGGAGTCTTACTCTGTAGCCCAAGCTGAAGTGCAGTGATGCTGTCTCGACTTGCTGCAACCTCCACCTCTGGGGCTCAAGCGATTCTTGTACCTCAGCCTCCTGAGTAACTGGGATTACAGGCATGCACCACCACACCCAGCTAATTTTGTATTTTTAGTAGAGACGGGGTTTCACCATGTTGGTCAGGCTGGTCTCGAACTCCTGACCTCAGGTGATCCGCCCACCTTGGCCTCCCAAAGTGCTGGGATTATAGATGCGAGCCACCATGCCCAGCCAGTACGATGTTTAGTAAAAGCAGTGACAGTGTTCTTCCCTTGTCTTATTCATGACCTGTGGAAAAAAGCATTCGGCCTTTCGTTAAGTATAATGTTATTGTAGGCTTTAGGTATCATTCATTAGGATGAGGAATTCTGTTAGTAGTTTGCTGAGTCTTTTGATCATAAGCGATTACTGAATTTTATCATGTCTTTTCTTCATTTATTGAGAGGAATCATAGGGTGTTTTTTTTAAAATTTGAATGTGAATTACATCTTTCTGAATGTTGAACCAACCTTACATTCCTATGAGATAACTCCACTTGATTGTGGAGTGTTAATCTTTTTCATTTATCACTGGATCTGATTTATTAGAATATTGTTCAGGATTTATGCTTCCACAGTAATGTGCTACATAACGAATTTTGGTCAACAGCAGTACTACATATACAACAGTGGTCCCACAAGATTATAATATATTTTTACTGTGCCTTTTCTAAGTTTAGATACACAAATACTTACAATTGTGTTAACAGTTGCCTCCAGTATTCAGCACAGTAACAAGCTGTACAGGTTTGTAGCCTGGGAGCAGTGGGCTGTACCGTACAGCCTAGGTGTGTAGTAGGCTGCACCATCTAGGTTTGTGTAAGTACACGCACAGTGTGAGTTCCCACAGTGACCAGAATCACCTGATGACACTTTTCTCAGAAGATATCCTTGTCTTTGGGTGAAACATGATGGGTATATTCATGAGTGATATGGGTCTATAACTTTCTGGTTTTTTGGAGTGTTCTTATTTGGTTTTGGTAACAATAATATACTGGCTTCATGAAGTTACCTGGGAATTGTTCCCTGTCTTCTGAAAGTTCATCTAAGATTAGTATTATTTATTCCTTAAATGTTTGATAAAATTCACCAGTGAAGCAATCCAGGTCTGGAGTTTTCCTTGTGGGAAGCTTTTAAAATTATGATTCAGTTACTTTAATAGGTATTAGTTATTCAGATTTTCTGCTGCTTGTTCCTCATTTTGGTAATTTGTATTTTTAAGTAATATATCCATTTTATTTAAGTTCTTGAATTGATTTGGCATAAAGGTGTTCATAACATTTCTCCACTGTTCTCTTTTTTTCTTTTTTCTTTTTTTTTAGCTGAGTCGGAGTCTCCCTCTGTTTCCCAGGCTGGAGTGCAGTGGCACAATCTCAGCTCACTGCAACCTCCACCTCCTGGGTTCAAACACTTCTCCCACTTCAGCCTCTCAAGTAGCTGTGATTACAGACGTGTGCCACCACACCTGGCTAAGTTTTGTATTTTTAGTAGAGGAAGGGTTTCGCCATGTTGGCCAGGCTGGTGTCGAACTCTTGACCTCAAGTGATCCGCCTGCCTCAGCCTCCCAAAGTGCTGGGATTAGAGGCGTGAGCCACCATGCCCAGCCTCTCTACTCTTTTCTTAATGTGGATAGAATTTACAGTAATGTCTGGTGTGCTCTCTTGTTTTTCCTGCCTTGATCTAGGTTGGGGTTTGTCCATTTTATTGGTATTTTCAGAGAGCCAGCTTTTGATTTTGTCAGCTTTTTCTTGTTTGTTTTCTATGTCATTTATTTCTGTCTTTATTTTCTTCTGCTTATTTTGGGGTAGAAGTTTGTATCACTGATTGTAGACTTTTCCAATATTAACATTAGGGCAATAAATTTCTACTCAAACCCTGTGCATCTTTTTCATTTACCATTTCTTTGAATCCTTTAAATCCATAAACCAAAAAAGTACCCCAAATACTGTTGTTAATTGCATCTCAAATTTTAATACATTTTAAAAATTAGTTTAAAATGTTTATATTTTGCATGTGACTTATTCTTTGACCCATGAATTATGCTTAAGTGTGTTTAGTGTAGGAATTTTGCAGATACTTTGTTACAGGTTTCTCACTCCACTGTGTTGAGAGAATGTGCTTTGTATGATTGTTGTCCTTTGAAACTGGAGACTTGTCTTACAGCCCAGCAAATGGTTTTTCTTGACAAATATTCTGTCTATACTTGAAAAGAATGACCAGGCGCAGTGGCTCATGCCTGTAATCCCAGCACTTTGGGAGGCCAAGGCGGACAGATCACTTGAGTTTGAGACCAGCCTGGCCAACATGGTGAAACCTGTCTCTACTAAAGATAGAAAAAAAAATTAGTAGCCAGGCATGGCGGTGCGCATCTGTAGTCCCAGCTGCTTGGGGAGGGGGCTGAGATACAAAAATCACTTCACCCTAGGAAGCAGAGGTTGCAGTGAGCTGAGATCGTGCCATTGCACTCCAGCCTGGGCAGAGGAGCAGAAACTGTCTCAAAAAAAAAAAAAAAAGAATGTGTATCCTACAGTTGTGGGATGTGATGTTTCATAATTGTCAATTAGAATAAATTGGTTGATGGTGTTCAAATCCTTATTGATTTTTTTTGTTCTGTTGGTTACTAAGAGAGGATTGTTAAAACCTACAATTATAATTGTAGGTTTGTCTAGTTTTTCATTTAGTCAGAACAAAATGTAACTACTTGTTTCGTGTAGTTTGAAACTCTTATTAGGTTAATATGTGTTTTGGATTGTTATGCCTCTGGTAAATTTAGCCTTTTATCATTACGAAATATTTGTTTTTGCTGATATTCTTTGTCTCCTTTTTCTTATGTTTAATGTGGCCTCCTTATGATTAGCATTCACAATTTTTTTTTTCCACTCTTTTTGTTTTGTTTTGATACAGGATTTCACTTTCACCTAGGCTGGAGTGCAGTGGCGCAATCTGGGCTCACTGCAACCTCTGCCCCCACCCCCGGTCAAGTGATCCTCCCACCTCAGCCTCCTGAGTAGCTGGGACCACAGGCACACACCACCACGTCTGGCTATTCTTTTATGTTTTTAGTAGAGACAGGGTCTTGCCATATTGCCCAGGCTGGTCTCAAACTCGATCTAGCAATCTCCCCACCTCGGCCTCTCAAAGTGCCGAGATTACAGGCGTGAGTCACCACATCCAGCCCACTCTTAACTTTGTCTTTACATTTAAAGTATGTCTCTTGTAAACAGCATAGCATTAGATATTGTTTTAATTTATTCTGATAACCTTAGTCTTTTAATTGTAGTGTTTGGTTTATTTATATTTAATGCTGATAATTGTTGAGTTTAAGTTTCTGATCTTTTTTGTTTTCTGTTTGCCCCTTCCATGTTTTGTTCTTTTTTTTTCCTCCCTTCCTGTTCTTTTATAGGCAAATTCCAACATCTCTGTCATCTCCATCTGTTTCATTTGCAGTCTTTTGTTTGTTTAAATATAGAATTCCTGGTTATGTGTCACATCTTCCTGCTCCTTGGCATGTTCAGTACTTTTAGACTGTGCAGTGGACATGGTGGATAACATTGCTGAATATGGGTTTTATTGTCCTTTAATAGTGTGTTTTGTTCTGGCAGGCACTTAATTACTCAGATCAGTTTGATTCTCTCAAAGCTTGTTTTTATACTTACTTAGGACAGGTCTTGAAGCCCTGTTCCTTAGACATGGTCTTTTTTGGGGTCTCAGTTTAATTCCTGGGGTGTTCAGCAAGATCTTGAAACTCTGGCTGATCAGAACTTCTTTGTCTCTAGCGCTGTGCGACCTCTGGAATCTGTTCAATTCAGAATTCCTTTGTAGTCCTGCATGCTTAGTCACACCTTCAGTAAGCCCTAGGAGGTGTTGGTGATGTGATTGTTGTGTGTGGTTGCACTGGGAGATACTCTCCATTTTAATGGTGTGAACATAACATTATGGTATATAACGGTTGTCCCGTAGTGACTGTGTATTTCACACTTTAAACGTTATCTCTCATCTTCTGAATCGTCTGAGGATTAAGTTCAGTGTAGAAACTTGGGAAGTGCCACATCTAACATTCTTAATGTAAATGGGTCTAAATCATAACTTCAAGGATCAACTTTTCCAAAATATTTTTGCTGTATTTTAAAAAGAGTTACATTTATACAAATTACCAGAGACAGTAATTTGCTGTCCATCTGTCATCAAGTTAAAATATCTAAGGGTTTTTATTTTGATTACCATGTTTTTTTTTTTTTTCATTTTTCAAAATTATATATATGACTATAGCATAAAATTTCAGTGTGATCCCGGTATGAGCAAGGATAACAATTACTATATTTATTCTTCCTGAATTACAGTAAGAGGAAGAGCAGAAAAGGACATGCCTATTGTATTGGGCATTGTGCTGGGTGCTTTGCAAACATGATCTTGCTTCATCTCATTTTTAATAATCCTGTGAGGTGGGTGCCATATGTCTTTTATAACAAGGAGTAAAATATTCTGAACCACTTTCCTGCCTATCCAGAAAATTATTCAAGATGACACATGTTTGAAAGTGGTAGACTTTTACTTAAAATCCACCTGTGATTGACTCCAAGTCTGTATTTTTTTTCTACTACATAATTTTGTTTGTAATATAGCTGTATTCAAACTATGGTGGGGAGATACATAAGACCTTATTTTCTGTATGTGGATCAGGTTTTCCCCCATACTCAAAATTTATAGAAAGATAACCTGGAGAGTGAGTCTAATTTCCCAGGACTATTTTTGTCAAATGAAAGAATGTACGCTTATTCGTTTCTAGAAACATACTCTTATATGCTGTAAACTTTGCCTGTGGTCTTATGGGGCTATGGCTCTTAATCCGAAATACTAATTCAGCCAAGCAATTTTTGTAAGACCCATAAAGAAGTCAGCTTCGGCCAGGCGCGGTGGCTCACGCCTGTAATCCCAGCACTTTGAGAGGCTGAGGCAGTGGATCACCTGAGGTCACAAGTTCGAGACCAGCCTGACCAACATGGAGAAACCTCATCTCTACTAAAAATAAAAAATTAGCCGGGTGTGGTGGCACATGCCTGTAATCTGAGCTACTCAGGAGGCTGAGGCAGGAGAATAGTTTGAACCCAGGAGGCAGAGGTTGCTGCCCAGGAGCTGAGGTTGTGCCATTGCACTCCAGCCTGGGTGACAGAGCGAGAGACTCTGTCTCAAAAACAAAACAAACCAAAAAAAGAAGTTAGGTTTTCTGGCTAGAAAAATGTACTTTGGCCTATGTGCAAGAGGCCAGCATAATTAATTTTCTTAAACATTATTTTTTAAAGTGATCTTGGCAAGGTGCAATGCCTCATACCTGCAATTCCAACACTTTGGGAGGTTGCGATAGGAGGATTGCTTGAGCCAAGGAAGTTGAGACCAGTGTGGGCAGCACAGTGAGACTCCATCTCTACAAAACATTTTAAAGGTTAGCTGGGTGTGATGGCACGTGCCTGTAGTCCCAGCTACTCAGGAGGCTGAGGTACGAAGATCACTTGAGCTCAGGAGGCCAGGGCTGTAGTGAGCCGTGATTGCACCACTGTACTCCAGCTTGGGCGACGGTGTAAGACCCTGTCTCTAAAAAAATAAAAAGTAACCGGGCATGGTGGCTCACACCTGTAATCCTAGCATTTTGGGAAGCCGAGGTGGGTGGATCATGAGGTCAGGAGTTCAAGACCATCCTGGCTAACACGGTGAAACCCCATCTCTACTAAAAATACAAAAAATTAGCAGGGCGTGGTGGCAGGCGCCTGTAGTCCCAGCTACTCGGGAGGCTGAGGCAGGAGAATCTCGTGAACCTGGCAGGGGGAGGTTGCAGTGAGCTGAGATTGTGCCACTGCACTCCAGCCTGGGCAACAGAGCGAGACTCCGTCTCAATCAATCAATCAATAAAATAAAAAGTAAGAAAGATCACTTTTTGAAAAATATTTTTCTTCAATTACAGTAGCAGAGAAAGGTTTGATTTTTATGTTCTGAGTGTTTAAAATTTTCAACACAATAATCCCAGCACTTTGGGAGGCCGAGACGGGCGGATCACGAGGTCAGGAGATCGAGACCATCCTGGCTAACACCGTGAAACCCCGTCTCTACTAAAAATACAAAAAACTAGCCGGGCGAGGTGGCGGGCGCCTGTAGTCCCAGCTACTCCGGAGGCTGAGGCAGGAGAATGGCGTAAACCCGGGAGGCGGAGCTTGCAGTGAGCTGAGATCCGGCCACTGCACTCCAGCCCGGGCTACAGAGCAAGACTCCGTCTCAAAAAAAAAAAAAAAAAAAAAATTTTTCAACACAAGAAAAAGGATAGTATAACCAACACCTGTGTTTTTGTTAGAATTAATGCCTGTTGATATTTATCACATTTCCTTCATAGTCTTTTTTTTTTCTTTTCATTTTTTAAGTAGACTTAAATTTTTTTTAGAGAGATGGGTCTTCATATTATGTTGCCCAAGCAGTGACCGTTCACAGGCGTGATTATAGTGTACTATAGCCTTGAATTCCTGGGTTCAAGCGATCCTCAAACCTCAGCTTTCTGAGTAGATGAAACTACAGGTAGTGCAACTGACTGAGTAGACTCTATGTTGAGAACAGTTTTAGATTTACAGAAAAATTGAAAGAGAGTACAACAGGGTTCTATATCTCCTCCCCACTGGCCACGCACTTTCCTGTTGTTAGCGTCTCACCTTTCCTGTGTTTGTCAGAAGTAATGAACCAATATTGATGCCTGTGATTAACTGAAGTCCACACTTTAATCAGATTTCCTTAAATTTTCCCTAATGTCCTTCTGTTTTAGGATCCCATCCATGATACCCCATTACTTTTCATCATGCTGTCTCCTTAGGCGCCTCTTGGTTGTGACGTTTTCTCAGACTTTCCTTGGTTTTTAATGACCTTGACAGTTTTGAGGAGAACCAGTCAGGTGTGTTATAGGATGCGGCTCTGTACAGATTTGTCTGATGTTTTTCTCATGGTGAGACTGGGCTTATGGGCTTTTGAAAGGAAGATCATAGCAGCCAAGGGCCATTTTCACGTCACTTTAAGGGCACATCCTGTCTTGGTGACTTACTACTATGGTTGATGCTGCCCATAGCCACCTGGCTGAGATCGTGCCTCTCAGTTTTCTCCACCATAATGCTCCTTTTCCTTCCTCCATGCCATCCTCTTTGGAAGGAGTCACTATGTTTAAGGGTAGGGGGTTTATACTCTACCTTCTTTAAGGCAAAGTGTCTACATAATTTATTTGGACTTCTTCCATGTGGGAGATCTGTCTCTTCATAGTTTTTTACTAAATGAAATCAACTTTAACAGTAAAAATGAAAGTGTCTTTTACGTGATATGTATTCATCTTGCTTCCTCCCCCCCCCCACCGTCCTGAGACTGGGTCTGGCTCTGTCACCCAGGCTGGAGTGCAGTGATGTTATCTTGGCTCACTGCAACCTCTGCCTCCGGGGCACAAGCAATCCTCCCACCCCAGCCTCCCAAGGGACTATAGGTGCATGCTACTGCACCCGGCTTTCTTTTTTTTTGTAGAGATGGGGTTTTGCCATGTGGCCTAGGCCGTTCTCAAACTCCTGAGCTCAAGCAGTTCACCTGCCTCAGACTCCCAAAGTGCTAGGATTACAGGCGTAAGCCACCACACCTAGCCTCATCTTGCTTTTTTAAGAACCATATTAAAATTCATACATATAGATTTGATTCATTTATTCTAACCTGTTCATATGATTATGAATTCTTCCTTGTAGTTTTTTCTATTACAGTTTTCTCTATGCTTTTGAAGATACACAATGACATTTTAATGAAAACTGTGTCTCTTATAAGAGGTTCAAATGGTGTGGCTGAATCTCAGAAACAAGAGATTTTCTCTTAGTAATTTTTAAAATAAAGGCAAAGTTACTCATAAGTTAGGCTTCCCCCAAGCATCTTTAATCATCTTTGATTATTTGATAAAAAATGCCTTCTAACTGTGTGTAGATCTCATTTTCTTTTTTGTTGTCCGAAGAGGACTGAATCCCTTTTCTGAGTGCTCTGCTGAGGCAAGTGTCCAGAGCCCTCCACTTAGAGCTAGGAACTGAATGTCAGTGACATTTTCTTGTCAGGAAGTGTAAATACTTATCAACTAATAGCAATTCCAAGGCCATACTTCCATAGAT
Source organism: Macaca mulatta (assembly GCF_049350105.2). Classification (NCBI taxonomy): domain Eukaryota; kingdom Metazoa; phylum Chordata; class Mammalia; order Primates; family Cercopithecidae; genus Macaca; species Macaca mulatta. The sequence goes on along the minus strand of NC_133425.1, from coordinate 5,047,702 downwards.
ATACATCTTTATAATTATTACATATTTTTGGATAAGAATGTGGCACTGTGGTTTGTGGCTTTCAGAAAATGGCACATGGTCTGAAGTAGTGTGATTGCAGGGATTGCATTTTTATTTACTAAATAAAAATTCAATGCCCTTAGCAGTGAGTCATATTATTCATTTCATGTTTTTCTACCAAGTAATGAAGAATGAAATGGAAAACAAGCCATCTGAAATCCTTCCTAGAACAAAGCAAGAGATAGATAATACTGAGAAATGCCAACTTTAGACATTGTCTTGCAATTATTGATTTTAAATTATTGTAGTAAGGATGCATACCTGTTTTCAGTACTGTACAAAATCTGTTCATTTTATAGAGTCCTATCTCATGTTAGAGATTTTCTGTGCTCTATTTTTGGAAAGAGATCTTAAAGCCACCTCAAGATTGCACAGTGCTTTTTGGTTTTCAGAGCATTTTCCCGTGTGCTGTCCCATTTAAACAAGAAACCGGAACTTAGAGTGGCCCTGTGTAAATGGCAAACAGGAGTGTATATATTAGTGATGAGTGGGCACACTGTTGAGGCATAGGGAGTGATTGGGCATAGAGACTGGGGACAGTCCAAGGAGGGGACGGAGTGTGTTTTCTCCCCTAAAAACCTGGCACATTTTGCTTAGAGAGTTACTCTACAACAGGAGTCACTGGCCTGCTTGGCAGTTGTAGTCTCCAAGTTGTCCAGGTGTGATTCAGCCTAGGTGTGCTGCCGCCGCGTGTGGGCTCAGTGAGGCAAAGGCGTGTGGGGATGGGAGTGGCCAGAGGTGGGAGTCACTCTTGACTTGAGTCTGTCAGGATTTGAGTGGAGAGATCAGAGCAGTGTTTGTTCCTGTCTGTCGATGTTATGAGTGATGCTCTTCTGAGACAGTGCTTGCCTTTTGTGACTAACCATCAGCATGAATAACCAGCTCTCTCCTGAGCTTTCCAGTTTCCGTGTTCATTTTAATTAACACGTTAGCTCTGTCAGTTAACCCCCAGCCAGATGGCTGCACAACTTACCATTTTTTTGTGGACATTTAGATTATTTGATTAGAGATAAACTTTGAAACTGCAAGATTTGTGGCTATCCAGGCCCCTCCCGGAGGTGTTTCACCCCATTCTTGTTCATGGCGAGGTTGCAGGGGCATAGCCGCCATCGACTGTGGCCGTTACCATTTAGCTCGCCTTTGTAGGCCCAGCTCTTGACCCCCTTGCTGGCCTCCCAGTCAGGACCCCTCTCCCTCTTCAAACTCCATTTAGCAGTCAATGTTGGTGGCACCTGTTAACAGCACATGTCTGATTTCCTTGTGGCTTGTGTCTCTTACCTTTGGCTTGGGAGAACATGGCCCTGTGTGCGTCACCACTGCACAGTATCTCCCTTCTGGAAGACCTTAACACACTTTGCATTCCTAGATAAGTGTGTGTGTGTGTGTGTGTGTGTGTGTGTGTGTGTGTGTGTGTGTGTGTTGCCATAGCCTTTTCAACTTCCAGTGTCCTAAAGATAAGAGCATCACTGCTGAAGAGAGCTAGGGGCGGTTTGTGACGTGATAGCTGCCTAGTGGTCTTGCTGGAAAGGTCTGCTGCTCAAATAGGCACTGTCTGACTAGAAGTGTGCCTCGCCCTGGAAACTTGGGAACTAAATGCATTCAAGTCCATCCCTCATGCTCCAGTCTCTTGCTTTGAAGATCACCTACTGATGATCTAAATGCTTACTGCTTTATAGATAAGGAAAGCTAAGGGACCAAGAGGTTTGTCCCAGTTACATGGCTGATTGGGGCAGAAACAGGATTAGAAATAGTTTCTCCAGTGACTTTGACCCATTGTTTTTACTTATGCATTAATGTGGACTGCACCCTGGGGAGCCAGCATCTCTAACTGTAAAGACCTGCCAAGGTGTACCAATAGTATTAGGATGCCAGTTTGACTGCTGGCAGTTCTGGAGCAGTTGGGTGACTAACAGTGAAGATACAGGCCTGCATTTCCACTCTTCTTCTAAGTCACATTCTGGTCATGGCTGTGTGTTTGTGTACACAGTGGCTCAATTATGGATCACTATATCCTCGACCTCCTGGGTTCAAGCAGTCCTCCCACCTCAGCCTCCCAAATAGCTGGGACTACAAGCACACGCCATCATACCTGGCTAATTATTTTTTGTAGAGAAGAGGGTTTTGCTTTGTTGCCCAGGTTGGTCTCAGACTCCTGGCCTCAAGCAATCCTCATGCCTGGGAGGATCTTAACCCAAGAAGAGGAGGAATGGTTCTGGAAAGACATTATTCGAATGAAATACACTGAGTGTTGCTAAATACTTTGTTACTAGTCTTCCAATTAGGAGTTATCCTTCCAGGGCAAATGTTCAGACCTGGGGGCTGCACATTTTCTTGAATGCATTCAAAGTTGGCAGCACGTAAGAGTTCCATTGAGGGGGAGGGTGGGCTGCTTACCTGCCCAGGTGCTTTAGATGAGCTCTCCTGTCCCAGGCGCACCCTGGACAGCCAAGTGCTGTCTATGGCACTGTAATCAGTGGTGTATTTCTCCCTACTCTGTATTTGCCAAGTTGATATACTGGAAGGATTCCAGGAGCAAGCGGGTGATAGCAGACAACTGAATGCAGTCATGTCTTTCCATGAAAACTGCTTTTCTTGGCTTTCTTCCAACAATGGTAGGTTGCCAAGAGAAAATGCTTTTGGCTTTACAAATGATCTGGCCATAGTCTGGGTTAGTTCTGGTTCTTTATGTCATTGAAAACAATAAATATTTCTGGCTATTAAATTATTTAGCAAACTTTTGCTCTTGGTGTGCTGAACTGAGTTGTGTTTTTACACCTTATATGAATTTGTGGTTTTACGTGTGTACCAGCTTGTGGAGAAAGATGCTAAAAACTCCAGCTTGAAAAATATGTCAGGTTAGGCTGAAGCCGCATCAAATGGAAGTTTGCTGCTGTGTCGTGGCTGGCTTATGATTGGTAGTTGCATCAGTTTCTTTTTTCATGGGAGTGTTCTTTCATGTTCAGTTCTTCTGTATTTTGGTTTAAATTTCAACCCAAGAATGTTAGGCTAGGGTATTTTGATCATATGTCATTATTGCTTATGATTTACTTTAAGTTTGAAATAAACACCCTGAGTTTATTGTTTTTAAAGTTGTAAAACAATGTAGAGTGAAAACTGGAAACGCCTGTGATTTATCAGGACAATTGGAAAATAATAGCCTCTTCAGAGTATTTCTGCAAATAGCAAATGCATAAGATTGTTGTTGTCACAAGTGTGTCTCTGAAAATGTCTCATAATCAAATGCCAATAATCCCAGCTGGCCTGTCCCTGTCGCCTTATATGTTGGAACCACTCTCCACCATCACACGTTCTCTGAAAAGCATTCCTTTATTTCATTACTGCTTAAGCGTGGTCAGGAAAGAAATCATATGTAGTGTAGAATGATTCCTCCCAAAGCTGTCTCTCATCTCCTCACCCCTGGTACTCACTGTGGCAGCTGCTCATCTTAGTGCTTCGCATATAGGAACTTACTTAGTTCTCACACAACCCTTAGAGGAGGTGCTGTGATCTCCATTTTATAGATGATAAAACTAGGGTGCAGAGAGGTATAAGTAAATCCCTAGCAAGTGGCGGAGCCACCATTCAGATACCCCAGAGCCCACTAGTTGACCACAATGGCATACTGTCTCTATGAATGAAATTGTATTTGTGGCTGTGTTCCAATAAGAAAAATTTTGTTTTTTCGTAAAGAGGCATTGGGCTGACCGCGGGCCGCACTTTGCCACCCTGTTTTCATAGACAGTTCCTGTCTCTGTCCCAGGTACTGGCATGAGGCTGGTGAGCTTGAAGGAGACAGAGTTCCATTAAGCAGGGAGGTGATGAGTCCCCGTGCAAGGGCGAAGTCTCCGTGGGGGCGGTGGGGAGCGCCTGCTGAGTTCTCAGGCTGATTTAGTGTGTCCCTGTGCTTTTCTGGGGACCCTTTCATCACCTATGAAGCGGTAAATTTTAACTAGTCTTACTTCTCCACTTGTCTTTGCAAAGCTTATTTCTGAACATCATATTTTGGTTCCTTTCTGTGTGTTTCTGACCAGCATCAGTGACCTCCGTGGCCAAAGCCCACTTCCTGTGAGTGCTCTGCTGTGTAGTGTGGCTTAAGGCGTGTCTTGAGGCATGAGGAAAACTGCTGAAGTAGTCAGCTGCTGCAAAAACGGACTTATTGGGCTCCTCAGAACCACCTCAAGTCCAGGCACGGTGGCTCACGCCTGTAATCCCAGCCCTTTGGGAGTCCAAGGCGGGTGGATAACTTGAGGTCAGGAGTTCGAGACCAGCCTGGCCAACATGGTGAAACCCCATCACTACTAAAAATACAAAAATTAGCCGGGCGTGGTGGCATGCGCCTGTAGTCCCAGCTACTCAGGTCGTTGAGACGGGAGAATCACTTGAACCAGGGAGGCAGAGGTTACAGTGAGCTGGGATGGTGCCACTACACTCCAGCCTGGGCGACAGAGTGAGACTCTATCAAAAGAAAAAAAAAAAAAAGAAAACCCAAACATCAAACTCGGCACTTGCTGCACTGAGAGTTTCTGATGGCCTGGCCAACTCTAGGTCAAGTTCTGCGTTGCAGTGCATTTCTGGCCATCCTCCTGCCCGACCACCCATTGGTCACACGGTGGCCCCCTCAGGGGCGTACTCATAAGTGGTTATGGTCAATCCCTTCTTGTGAGTGTGCGCTTCAAAAGGACATTAGGAGATGAAAACTCGGGGAGTTTGTCAGAGTGGTGGTTTTTGTGAGTGGTTGATGTCTCTGGAAGTGAGCTATTTGCAAAGGCTCCCATACGCGGCACGGGGTTGTGTGAGATCAGGAACCAGCTTGCCCTTCCCTGAAAATGAAGGACGTGAAGGAAGTTTCCTTCCCCCAAGGACAGGTATTCTTAATCTTTAGGAGATCTTAGAGTGTCCCTCAAAAATGAACATCACACAAAATTGTGGACTGGTGCCCACCCAAGTGCTCCCTCCCCTACCCCCATGGGCTGCCTGGCCCATTGCCTCCTCTCAGTGGAGTTTGGTCTGTGGATGGCAGGAGAGGAGCTATAACCTGTGTTGGCCCTAACTGCAAAGAACGTGTTTCTCTGACCTTGTTCAACAGAAGAGCAAGAAAATGGATGCCTGACTTGCTACTATTGTAGAGACCTGTTCTGTGGAGATACTTCTATTTTGATGATTTCTTCTATAACCTTTCAGTCTAAACCCCTTTTCAGTATCAGGAGTTTTTCTGCTGATATTGAAGGACTTGACCTGACTTTTCTCTCTCCTTAAACCCCTTAATTACTTCTTGGATTTCCGTTTACTAACTTTTTTACGAGACTAGATCTCACTTGAGAGACGGGGAGTTAGGTGAGTAGTAGAGATAATTCTCCTGGCTAGTGAGTGGAGAGAATCTTTCTGGTCTTTCTGAGCCTGGAACTTGTTTTCTTATGAATGTTTTGATAGCTGTCGTATCATTACAAGTAGAAAATGATAGTATTTGTCCCACATTCTGAGGTAAACAGAGGAGGCTGTTGGCAGCCAGAAGTGACCATGGAGGCTGATGGGTCAGTAATTCTGTGTGCAAGTGGAAAGCTCTGGGTAAGAGCATGAGTGGGGCCTTGTACCAAAGCCAGGGTTTTCTTGGCCCAAAGATGTAGCACAGAGGGCCCATTTTATAGCCAGACTAGACTTGTGTATCTCCTGTGATCACACACACACGTTTCACCGTTCCGAAAACCAACTCCGAGGGCCTGTTCTCGTTCTGCCTGACTTTTCAGCATGGGAAGGTAGCTGTCCACTCCAACTAGTAGCTGAGATCCTTGTTTGGCAGTTTTGAAGATAGAAAGGGGACTGTTCCTGCTGCCTCTTCTGACGCCCCCTCCAGCCAGTGCTGACTCTCTTTGTGCCTTGACTTTGGTCACTTGCTCGTGGTTCTTTGACCACCTCCTTCCTGGCTCTACTCCTAGGGGCTGCGTGGCATGGTGGTGCTTTGGCGTGTTCATTCATTTGGGTCCTTCCGCTGCATCCCTGGTATGTTGCAGGGGATACAGAGAATGTTCCAGGAAGGTGAGAAGTTTTATCCTAGTTTTGTGACCACAACAGGTTCAGGATAGATTATTATAAGCATTTATGTGACAGATAATCCTCCAGAGCTGTGTGGTACTTTGTACTTTCCATGGTACCCGTGTCTGCTGGAGTAGATGGAAAGTCATTCTGCCTTTTCCCTCCTCTTTGTTGATGATGGTCACTCACCTACTTGCCACACAGCTCAGGCCCACAGCAGCAGGATTTGATGGATGGGCTGGGCTCAGCACCAGAATTTGCTGTGGGTGCCCCTTTGTATTGTTCTTGGGTTTTGAGCTGAGCTTAAAGAGGAATTTCCTCATCAGAGCTCACGCTGCAGTCATGTTAAGGCTAATCCAGTTTCACCCCCATTCTTTCTTGGGGGCAGTGGTTGGAGTTGGGGACATCTCAGGATCTGGCTTCAATATTTTTCTTATACACAAGGACTGTGGGTTACATATTTTTACTCTCTGAGTGCAGTAATAGAAAACAGAAGTAGGTTCTCAAACAGTTAAATGATTGATACGCTTGGTCACAATGCTTTTTCATGGGAAACCTGGCAAAGTGCTGGAATTACAGGCATGAGCACCTGACCTACCAAATTATTATCAAGTACATGTTGGGACATTTAAAGAAATGTAGATTTTCATTAATTAGAGTTAGACATCTTGATGTTAGTATTTCATTTTGGGCATTGGTCCTAAAAAGTATATGTTAGCCTAGGCTTGGGGACCACAGTGCTCAGTTTGATTAATGGAGAATAGATATAGACTAGGAATTCAGAAATCTAGAATCTCTAGAAGCAAATGGTTTTTATTCATAACTGCAGCCTAGGACCAGTTCATGGCTCTTGAGTTCTGCCAGGAGATGGTTTGGCACCAGGAGGTAGCCTTGCCTGGGCAATGAGCAGTCATACCCTGTGGGAGAACTGACCTCTTTAGCCTGGTTAGTAACTTGCTCTGATAAGGAGAGGCTGGGGCTGGCCCTGGTGCCAGAGATTTGAATCCTAACCTCCTGCATATAACCTGGGTTTTGTTTGTTTTTATCATAGGCTAAGGACGGGATTTTTTCCCCTATTTTTGAGAATTATGTAGATCCCTTTGGGCTGGACGTTCCTTACATACCGTTCATGATCTTTGACTTGCCATGTTCTTTACCTTGTGAGAATCAAGGTAAAAACTTGGTGAGACTATTTCCTTGGCTGTCTTATCTGATGGCCAAGAAGAAAAGGTACAGACACGTTTCCTGATGAAATCTGTCAGAGCGCTTCCAAATACTGGGTTGCCCTTTGAAATTGACCAGTTATGGCCGGGGGTGGTGGCTTATGCCTGTAATCCCAACACTTGGGGAGGCTTGAGGTGCATGGATCACTTGAGGCCAGGAGTTCGAGGCCAGTGTGACCAACATGGCAAAACCCTGTCTCTACTAAAACATACAAAAATTTGCTGGATGTGGTGGCGCCTGCCTGTAAACCCAACTACTTAGGAGGCTGAGACACGAGAATTGCTTGAATCTGGGAGGTGGAGGTTGCAGTGGGCTGAAATCATGCCATTGCGCTCCAGCCTAGGCAACAGAATGAGACTTGTGTCTCAAAAACAAAAACACACACACACACAAAATAAACAACAATGACCAGTTAGAAAAGGGCCCCAGGCCAGGCAAGTATTACCCACCTGATCACACACATACACCTCAAACTCACCCTGGCAGGGCTATCTTAGGAAAATTGTCAAAATATCTGGGAAGTTTTGAAAATAAACTTTGTGAAGCAAGTCAGGTGAACTTTGAGGTCCATGGAACACCTTTCAGAGTGCGCTGGCCTCTTGGTACTGTCCCCTCTTCTCTGGAGCCAGGGTACCTAGGCATTTGGTGTGGAAAGAAGATGGTTACCTGTCCCCTTCCCCACCCCATCAGCTGTCACCCACTTTGGTTTGTCAATGCTGGGCCTAATTAATTAGAAACTTCCAAAAGACGTTGATTTTTGTTGTTGTTGTTTGTCAAATTGGTGGACACAAGGTGCGAGCTCTGTGACAAGTAGGAAATGCATCTACACAACCTCAGAACTGGGCTTGGCTCATAGCAGGCACTTGGTGAATACCAGTTGACTTTGAGGATGAATTGATTGAGGGAAGATGAGTGTATGTGTTCTGTCATATTTTGTCCAAAGTGAGAAATTTAGGAACTGGAAAAAAAAGAAACACTGTATTTTTTGTTGTTGTTCGTGTTCTTGTATTCAAATTCTAGGCTTCCGAGAACAATGTTTCAGCAGTTTTATTATACATAATAAGACAAATTCTGAGAGTAGTAATTGTCCCATGGAATTAATTTAGTGTAGTAGTTTCTGAAAATATAAATTCCTGCTTCAATTAAGTTTCAGATGACAGTTGAAGGAAGCTTCTTACAAATCAAAAATGTGCTTAATATTTATTGAGCTACCATCTTGCCTTGATTAAGTCACTTGAACTCGAAAGTGAGTCTGGTTTGTGGATTTGGTGAAGAATTAGCATCTCAGTTCACTTAAGTAGAGCACCTAGAATGTGATTGCTTTCAAAAAGGTGAGAAATGTCACCTAGGAGGACTACATGTGGAAGGAAATCACCTGTGTATGAAATGCATAGAGCTAGAACTTTCTGGTTTTACTCCTTTAGTTTTTATTTGTGTTTTTGTACGAGCATTTCAGCAGAAAGGGCCAGTTGTGTTGAGTGTTGATTTGTTTATAGCCTAGACTTTTAGAGCTGAAAGAAATAACGCGATCCATCTTATTGAAGACACTCATCTTACAGGCGAGGAGATTGAAGTCCATAGAAGGAATGTAAGTTACCCAGAGTGGACATGCTGGCGTGGCAGTCACCAGGTGAGGCTGATGGAGAGAACTGAGCAATGATTTCTTGACTGGAAACTCACCCCTGGGAGGTTTTCCGTATGTGGGGACCTTTCCCAGTCCATCAAACTGACCACTACACCAGAAATGCAGAACACACAATAGACAGAAGGTGGAATATTAGAGCTTTGCGAAAAAATAAAGACAGGCAGCCCAAGCATCTGGTTTCTTAATTAGCCTTTGTTCCTGCACAGGGAGAAAGGTAGGTACTGGGGTATTGCCATGGCAATTCCTGAATTGACCTGTGGAGGCTGGAACTGGGGGTCATCAGGGAACTTGGCCCACGTCTGTTGATAGAAGGAATCCCAGTTGGTTGCAGGCCCTCACGGAAGCATAGCTGAGGGTTCCTCTTTCCCTATCCTGCCTTTATCTACTATATATTTGATTTCAGTTCACTTTAATTTTATAAAATACTTTATTATGGAAAATTTTAGGCCAGGTGCAGTGGCTTACACCTGTAATCCCAGTATGTTGGGAGGCCGAGGTGGGCACATCACCTGAGGTCAGGAGTTCGAGACCAACCTGGCCAACATGATGAAACCTTGTCTCTACTAAAAAGACAAAAATTAGCTAGGTGTGGTGGCACGAGCCCATAATCCCAGCTACTCAGGAGGCTGAGGCAGGAGAATTGCTTGAACCTGGGAGGTGGAGGTTTCAGTGAGCCAAGATCATGCCGCTGCACTCCAGCCTGGGTGACAGAGTGAGACACTCTCAAAAAATAAATAAATACATAAATTTTACACACGTACAGTGGTAGGATACTATAACCTCTGTGTACCCATCGCCTACTGCTTGGTTAGTGATGATCAGTACCTTACCAGACTCTTTCCATCTGTGCCCTTTTCCTACCATCTCCTCCTGCCCAGTGGATTAGCGATGACCCTTGAGCAACTCAGGGGTTAAGGGTGCTGACCCTGCCAGTCGAAAATCTGCTTATAACCTTTTGACTGCATAAAAGCTTGACTACTACTAATCCCCTGCTGTTGATCGGAAGCCTTACCAATAGCATACACAGTTGCTTAACACAAATTTCATGTTTTAAGTCTTATATACTGTATTTTTACAGTGAAGTAAGTTAGAGAAAAGAAAATGTTATTAGGAAAACTGTAAGGGGCTGGGCGCGGTGGCTCATGCCTGTAATCCGAGCACTTTGGGAGGCCAAGGTGGGCAGATCACCCGAGGTCAGGAGTTTGAGAACAGCCTGGCCAACATGACAAAACCGCGTCTCTACTAAAAATACAAAAAAATTAGCCAGACGTGGTGGCGTGTTGTTCCTGTAGTCCCAGCTATTCAGGAGGCTGAGGCAAGAGACTCGCTTGAACCCAGGCGGCAGAGGTTGGCAGTGAACCGAGACCGCTCCACTGCACTCCAGCCTAGGCGACAGGCGACAGAGCGAGACGCCGTCTCGATTAAAAAAGAAAGAAAAAGCCATTAAGGAAAAGAAAATGTACCATTCACCAAGTGAAAGTGGGTCATCGCCACGGTCTTCATCCTCGTGGTCTTCACATTGCTGAAGAGGATGAGGAGGGGCTGTTCTTGATCTCTTGGGTGGCAGAGGCTGAGGAGGTTGAAGGGGAGCAGGAGAGATTGAAAACTATGTCCATATATGTAGACCCACACAGTTCAGACCCATGTTGCTCATGGGTCAAGTGTATTTTAAAGCAGATCCCAGGTGTTGTATCATTTCATTGCAATATTTCCACTCCCTGTTTTGAACTAATGGAAACTTAGTTCCAATCTGATGGGGAACCTAACAGAAACTAGATACTTATAGAGTAATTAAGGATTAAACTGAAAGAATTCCCCTTGGGTATCAACTTTGGAAAGTTTTGTTTTATCAACTTTGGAAAGTTTTGTTTTCCAAATGACTTTCTTCAGGTGTTGGTGCCGTTGTTGGGGCCGGAGGGGTTAAGTGAGGAGAGTGGCTGAGAGTGGGGGGAAACAGCTAGGCTTCTTCTGGGATGGGGTTTAAGGTGAGGAGAGAGTGGCTGCTAGGAGCAGCTTCATGAGCCTTCTGCTTGGAGCGTGTGAACCTGAAAATGAACCTTGAATTTATCATTGCAATGAGTATTTCATAGAAAACCATGTGAGCATTTCCCAGGGCCTTCCTTTTATATGTGACCGCATCACCACAGCTGATGTTACCTCTTTTTGTTTCAGATGGGAATAACTGGGAACACAAGTCCATTTGGACAGCCCTTTAGTCAAGCTGGAGGGCAGCCAATGGGAGCCACTGGAGTGAACCCCCAGTTAGCCAGCAAACAGAGCATGGTCAACAGTTTACCCACCTTCCCTACAGACATCAAGAATACTTCAGTCACCAACGTGCCAAATATGGTAAGTTACCCTTGGCTCTCAGTGCTGTGGCTCTCCGGTGGGTGCTGTGGTCTATGGATTTTTATCATGCTCACAGTGAAAATCTGTAACTAAAAGTGTGTCAGTAGGTGATAGGAAGAGAACCCAGATTTCTCATGAGTAGCTCTCTAAATGAGTTTTAACATTTTTTGTGATGAGCTAGCAACAGGAGAGATAGGTGAGGATGATTCAGCCGCTCCTCCCAGGCTCCTTTTGTTGATGGAGAAAATCCATGTACACGAATTGCTTTACCTTTCTCTCCAGAATCATGAGAACCAGAGAGACTGGCTTTTTTTACACTTCCTGTTTGTTAGTGGCTTGATGGTATCAGTAGAAGCCCATTGATTTGTATTACCGTCAGATGAAGGACATTTATCTTCCAAGGACAATACTCTGTTGATGACTTGTGTATTATGTCCAACATGATAGATGATTCCACGTGTCTTCATCCTCCCTGAGGTTTGAAGGGATTTTATAGGTGGGAAATCTATGAAATAGGAACTATCCTTATCACTTCTCAACCTGATGAATCAAGATATTAATGGGAAACTATCTGCTTTTGTGCCACAAAATAATAGAATCTCTTTTATTTCAAAACACTGAGGGGTAGTGCATTATTTTGTTCAGCCTCTCTTGCTCACCCCAGCTGCTGCATGTCTAGTGTGCCCTTGGTGGTGGGTGAAGACCACAAGCAGCCGTCTCTCCCCCGTGTGCTTGTTGCTGGGAGCCTGGCCTTCCCAGCTGCCGTAGTGATTTGGAAAGATCACAAGAAAGTGAGAGGATTATGTTCAGAAAAAGTTGCTTTTTGTCTTTCAGGTTTTTATACTTTTTATTTTGAAGTATTTGTTGTTGTAAAGATAGTACAGAGAATTCCTATATATCCTTCACCTCATCCAGCTTCCTCTGATGTATCTTATATAACCTTGGTCGTTCCTCAAAACTAAGTAATTAACATTGCTTACAGTGCTTAGAAGTTTTGAGGCTATTGGGAAGCAGAGAGAGCCAGATCTCTTTCTCTTCTTGTTTGATAAAATCAGGAAATGGGAATAATGGGGTGTCCTGTCAGGTGCTGGCTCCCTGCTGTATGGTACCTCCATTTAAAAAGGTGGTTGAGGCTGGGCATGGTGGCTCACACCTGTAATCCCAGCACTTTGGGAAGCTGAGGTGGGTGGATCACGAGGTCAGGAGTTCGAGACCAGGCTGGCCAAGATGATGAAACCCCGTCTCTACTAAAAATACAAAAATTAGCCGGGTGTGGTGGCGGACACCTGTAATCCCAGTTACTCAGGAGGCTGAGGTGGGAGAATTGCTTGAACCCGGGAGGCGGAGGTTGTAGTGAGCCGAGATCGCACCACTGCACTCTAGCCTGGGTGACAGAGCAAGAAAATAAGTAACAAAACTTGCTCTCAAAACTATGAAAACAACCTGAAGTTCTTAGGACTTCTTTATTTCTTCTGACAATCCCCTTGTAACTTTCCTTGATATGCTTCTTTCTTTCTAATAACTTTTTGTTACCAGGATTGCCCTGTTCCTGATAGTACAGGTCCAGAACCCGAAGCAGAGCCCAGAGGACCCTAGGTCAGCCCCTCAAGTTCAGGGAACAGTACTGACCTGCATAATGCTGGGCTCTGTCTCCACACAAATCCTGTTCTCTCCTGCGCTTACTTTCCAGTCTTCACTGAAAGGACAGCAGTGTGGACTGTGGGGTTGGCTGTCATCGATTGTGCCTGCTCAGTAACCAGGAGCACATTTGGCTTCATAGTGAAAGCATTTGCTTTTCGCAAGACTTCCTGTATTTTACAGTCAGGGAAACCCTGACCTAACATTTTCGTCGCTTTTCTCTTTTAAAATATTCTCCAGCCCCACTTCCCCATCCCCTCTCCTTTATCCACAGCTTAGTGACAGAATCTGTGCTCTGGGCCCCTCTGCTGCCTCCACTACTGCTCCAGAGGGCTGAACTTGGCAGATGTGATATGCTTGTCAAGGGCAGGTTCGGCCGGGAATGCGAAGAGGCTACTCATTCCCTTCACCTGCAGGAGGGCTGGAGCCCTTTGGCCCGGGGCAGGCCCCCCTCTGCCTCTGCACTGATGGCAGTTCTCTGCTGTGAACCGGTTGTGCCCCAGAGGATGTTGGGCAGCATCCCTGTCCCTACCCATTGGGTGCTTATGACCTTCTCCCCTAAGTCATGACAATCAAAAATGGCTCTAGGCACCGACATATGTTCCCCAGGGCATAGTCTCCCCCAGTTAAAAACTGCTCTGGAGAGTGGTTAGGAGAAGCAGTAGCGACAGCATCTCATCCTTTTGCCTGTCTTCGAGACATCTGACAGAAGTAGAACCACTTCTCTTCATCTCTGCCTGTCTCTCTTTCTCCCCTCCGCCCCGCCTTTCCCTTCTTTCATCCCTCCCTTTCCCCTTCTCTCCCCACCCCCTGTCTTTCTCTCTCCCTCTCTTCTGTTTCTGCCTCTCTCTCTGGTCTTCTCAGGGTAAACTGAGAAAGCATTTTCATCCATGGAAACTGCATTGCTTGCCTGGTGGCCACTGTCTCACAAGAACCCCTGTGGACTTTGAGACAGATCCATAGATGCCTCTTGGGGGTAAACTGACACCACTGACCCTGGAGGGCACAGATCAGATGGGGCTGTGCCCACATGTGCCTTTGTGAGGCAGCCTGACCCAGGAACAGCCTTCAGTGCTCCACATAGTGGTAGGAACTAGAGGGGACTGGTGGGAAAGTGGGGTACCAGCACACATGGTCTCCCCGACATCTTTCTAGGTAATTTTTACCCTATTCCTGCAATAGTCTCTTGAGAGACATCATTGCAGGTCCCATTTTACAACTGAGCAAGTTGAGACTATGAGGGGTTTGGGTTATTCAAAGCTATGTAGCTTCCTGTTTGCAAAGCGTAAAACTCCTCACTTATGTTCTGAGGTCATGTTTTTGTAGCCCTGAGCCTGTCAGGAATGTTTCACCAGCCCGTGCTTACAGTTTGTCTGCAGTTCCTCAGATGCATGTTGTAGTCTTTTTGAATTTTCAAAATTATATCTGGCCTCAAAACCCACAGACTTTTGCACACTGAGGGTAAACACTTCCAGAGAAATCTAGATCTATTTAGTGAAAAAATAAAAATATGAGGTGTCGAACATATTTGCATTTATTGTCATGCTTTGAGGGGTACCCAACTAAATTTGGTGTCCCAAACAATCCCAGTCAGGACTCCGGTGCCCAGTCACCTGGTGCCCTCTGCAGCTCTTTCCTGGGGTGATTCAGCCACGTGGTCTTGGGCCAGGGAGCTCTTATTCCTCTCCCCTCCTAATTTCTATAGGAGTTCAACATCACTGGGTAGCATTGAGGAAGGGAAGGATATGATCATTCAATTAATTTGTCACATGTGTTGAAAGCCTTTTGTGGGCTCAGGTGCTGGAGTTGGCTCCCCAGAAGGCAACTGGGAGTGCCCAGAGCTCACTCCACTTTCATGAAATGGAGGGTGTAGTGGCCATGGAAAACATATCATTACAAACTGCTCCAAGAGGTCTGAGTAGCAGTCAGCGGTTCAGATTGACACAGGGACCTCTTTAGATGGAGCCATCAGAGAAGGCCACATTGAAGAAGGAGATTTAAAGGCAAGAATGGAAAGTTGAGAAGCCATAGAGACCCCATGGTACTGGGAGAGCACTGGCTTGCGTAGGAACTGGTAGAAGTCCAGAAAGGCCACCATGAGGGAAGGGAGCATGGCGTGAGTGGAAGTTGGGAGCTGAGCAGGAACCAGTTCAGGAGGCCTTGGAGGGAAGGTGGGCCATCGGCTTACAGGGTAGGTTGTGATGCAGGAAGTAGAAGCCACTTTAGTTGAGTGAGGAGAAGTTCAAGGGCGGTCCTTCTGGAAGCGGAACCCACCTGATTCTTGGTGACGTCTTGCTTAAGCTTTGGATTGGGCTTTCTGACGTTTTTCACAAAACGCCGTGTAGAAGTGGGACACGTCTTGGACTGAGAACATTCAGTGACCAGAGGGGCCTCATCTTCAGGTTCTCCCACGTGGTCTCCTGCAAGAGTTATTTTTAATGTGATTTTTTTTTTTTTTAAGAACTGCATTATGGAAACTTCATCGTCCTTTTTTTAAATTTTGTTTTAACTTCACCATTCTTAAAGTTGAGATGCAGGAGATTCATCAGGAGTGCTGCTTATTTAAAATTGCTCATGAGAGTGATAGTACTATTTGTTGTGATGGAGTGTCAGAATTTTGGAGTTGAGGTTGTGGACAGGGCCCACAGCAGCTGCTGATCTACATCTCTGAACGGAAGGGTGGTGTGACTGGAAGACTGTGTCGACAGGAGGATGGGAGAGGGGTCTTCTGTGTCCTGCCAGAATATCACAGCTGCGGCAGTGACACTGGTAGCTCCTGAGTGGCAAGCCATGTGCTGGGATGCCCTCCAGGCCCCCCTGTGTCCAGGGGTTCATTCCATTGCTGTCTCAGCACCTGTCCATGGCCCCACCTGCATCTGAGTGACTTGCAGTTCCTGGGCCTCACCCAGTCCTCCCGATTCACAATCTCTTAGGACAAAGGTGCAGAATCTGTGTTTGGTAGTCACTCTTGTGAAACTTCAGCTTTATTCTTTCTCAGTTTCCCAATTAATACCACCTAATTCCCTGTGATATAACTCAGATAATTCCTGAACACATGGGCTTGCGGTTCTTGGTGTTTTGCTGGAACTCGTGGTTTTACATGAGCTGCTCCACTGATTCTGATCTGGAATAAAGACCATGAAAGCCACTGTCCACTGACACCGTGAGCCATTGGCGTCGTGACCAGCTGTCCCACTGTAGAGTGGACTTACTTTGTTGGTCTTCATGTCCACGTTAGTACTTCAGAAGACTTCACTAATCTTCCTTCACCCCCCAACCTTGTTTGTCAAATTTTCATAGTTTTCTGTCCCGTGTCTAGATTGTGATCATTGAGGGAGCAAGACTTAAACTGACTGCACAGGATTAAGCTTCATGAACGCCGGAGTCTCTGTCTTTGTTGTCATCTTTGATGAGCTCCTCTCAGTTTTGGTTTCCTTGCATGGATGCCTGTGTTCCCTAACATTATACACAAGCTCCTTTCACTGCACAAGTAGAAATTGTAAAATCACTGCTTGTCTAATACCTCCCTCTAGCCTAGGACTAAAGAGAGTCCATATAGAGTTCTGTGGAGACGGCAGGTGAATAGTCTTGTCATCTCTTCACCATAACAGTGTCTAGAAAAATTACACCATGATTATGAATTGTGTTTCACTAACTGAATTGGAAAACGTGGGGAAGGTTTGGAAGTAAGCCGTTGTCCATAATTATTAGTGATTTAAGTGTTTGTGTATTCTTAAGAGTTTACATGTATTGCCTCCATCTGTGTCTTGAAGATCGCTGAGAAAACATGTATGCAGGGCCTTCAAATGCCACTAAGTATAAATGTTCCGTTCAAACTTATCCCCATTGGTTTTGGCAGTAAGAATCAGCTGGGAAACATAATTTAAGCACAAAATAATGATATGTGATGTGTTGCAAATAACAAGAAACTAGAAATTGAGAAAAAGTAGCCAGTCCTTTGGTATCGGGGCAGCCCCACATATTACAGGTGCTCAGTCAAGGTTGTTTAACTTTCTTTCCAGTATAGGTTTCCCATTAACCAGCAGTATCTTTTCTAGAGTCTGATTAGCATAACCCTTTCTTTTTTTTTTTTTTTTTGAGACGGAGTCTCGCTCTGTCGCCCAGGCTGGAGTGCAGTGGCCGGATCTCAGCTCACTGCAAGCTCCGCCTCCCGGGTTCCCGCCATTCTCCTGCCTCAGCCTCCCGAGTAGCTGGGACTACAGGCGCCTGCCACCGCGCCCAGCTAGTTTTTTTGTATTTTTAGTAGAGACGGTGTTTCACCGTGTTAGCCAGGATGGTCTCAATCTCCTGACCTCGTGATCCGCCCGTCTCGGCCTCCTAAAGTGCTGGGATTACAGGCTTGAGCCACCGCGCCTGGCCTAGCATAACTCTTTCTTCAGCAAAACCTCCTAGGTGTAAGCATAAATCATCTCAGAGATACTCATGTAAAGTGGAGGCTCACCCAGAAGGTTTTTTTGTTTTGTTTTTTGTCTACACAAGATGTACTGCATACTTACTAACAACCAGCATTGCAGCCTCTGCCTGCCTGCTGGAAGTATAATAAGGATAGCAGGGATTTCTGAGAAATGAATTGACTTCTAGAAGAATCAAGTAAATACACCGCAATAGTCCTGCAAGAAGCAACAACTCAGTAAACAGCACAGGTCATGGGTCTGGGTGAGGTGAGTCGTAGCTGGCAGTAATGCGAATATAATACTTCACTTCCTCTGGAGTGGTGTGAACTACATCAGTCTCTACACAGCCCAAATCACCCTAACTTCCTTTTACCTTTTCCACAACCTTTGGAGATGGCCCTGAGGTTCAAGTCACCAAAAAGACAGTCTGTCCAGTAACTAATTTGCCAAGTTACCAAAAAATTATTGTGTAAATTTTTGTTTGTGTTCCTTTTTTCCTCTAATCCTTAGAACCTATCAATATCATAAGTATTCTTGAAGAATATATATATATCAACAGTATTGAAGAAGAGTATTCTAAAAACTTTATGTTTTTAGTAAATTGGTAATTCTGTTGAACTTGGTCGTTCGGCTCCTAGTCTGGGTCCACCTGTCCCTTTGACCATAGGAATAGATCCAGTGCCCTCTACCTTGCAGGTTGTCTTTTTTGTTGTTTCTTTGGTTGGTCGGGTATTTTTTTTGAGATGGGGTCTCACTGTCACCCCAGTTGGAGTGCAGTGGTGTAGTCTCAGCTCACTGCAACCTCTTCCTCCCAGGCTCAAGCGATCCTCCCACCTCAGCCTCCCGAGTAGCTTGGACCACAGGCATGTGCCACCATACACAGCAAATATTTTGTATTTTTTGATAGAGACAGGTTTTGCCGTTTTGCTGAGGCTGGTCTCAAACTCCTGAGCTCAGGAGATCCACCCACCTGGACCTCCCAAAGTGCTAGCATCACAGGTGTGAGCCACCTCTCCCGGCCACTTTATAGGGTTTCTTTGTGCTGTAACAACTAACTCCCACCCCTTCTAGGTAGACTGCTGGGTTCCGAAGTCTGTGGCTGTGGGTCCAGAAAGAAAGTGGGGAGGGAGTGGCAGGTCCGCCACGCTTGGCCACATTTCTTACACCGAGCCTTGGCCTTGGGCTCGGGCTCTCCTGCTTCCGTTGGCCATTTGCTTTCTACTTTAAATCACAGCTTTAAGATTACTTATAAATCCTTCTGGATTATTCCCCTATTGAATTTAGATGTTTTGTTTCGTTTCGTTTCGTGTTGTTGTTGTTGAGACAGAGTCTCTATCTGTCACCCAGGCTAGACTGCAGTGGCGCTGTCTTGGCTCACTGCAACCTCCGCCTCCCAGGTTCAAGCTATTCTTCTGCCTCAGCCTTCTGAGTAGTTGGGATTACAGGCACCCGCCACTGCACCTGGCTAATTTTTGTATTTTTAGTGGAGACAAGGTTTCACCATGTTGGCTAGGCTGGTCTTGAACTCCTGACCTCGTGATCCACCCACCTCAGCCTCCCAAAGTGCTGGAATTAAAAGCATGAGCCACCGTGCCCGGCCTGTATTTAGATCTTAAATCAATAAACACAAAGCAAAAAGAAGAAAACACAAGAAACGTTTCGTCTATGAAAATAGCTACGTTGTGTTTCTTACCAGTTTATCACCTGAGAGGTGATTATCACTTCTTCCCAGGTTGGCAACTGTGTACAGTTAATGAACATTTTCTTTGTTTTATGGTGCCACAGCTTTGCATACCCAACTGTTGTAGGTCCTTATGAGGGAACCTGAGCAAGCGGTTATTGCAGAGCCAGCCTTCGTTCTGCCTGATGTTCGCTTTGGTGTCGTTTTCTGATTCTCGGTGGAGGTTGTGGAGGAGACGGGTTTCCAGGTGGGTGGGGGAGCATCTAAGGAGCATGGGTTTGGACCCTGTTGGGATGTGGAAGGTTAGGCATGAGCAGCGGGAATCCCAGCCCGGTGTGGATCGGGGCACTGGTGGCACAGAGGGGCGACACTGTCCTTCCTTGTTCTTTCTTGGTCAGTCTCTCACTGTTTGGAACACAGGGTCCTTTGAAGACATGATAACCTACTCTTGGACACACAGTAAAAAATGACTTATTTTTCTGTGAGGAATGTGAGGATAAATGTTATTATTCACATTCTGTATGCACATCTCTGTTATGTTCTTAGCATACAATACAGGCACTATAGGAAAAATGGCATTGGGGCTAAATTACCCAAAACCTATGTAGCAATAACAATCCTAGTAAAAATGCATGTTAGACTCTTTTGAAAATTAAGGAATGGGCTGGGCGTTGTGGCTCACTCCTGTAATCCCAGCACTTTGGGAGGCCGAGGCGGGCAGATCACTTGAAGTCAGGAGTTCGAGACCAGTCTGGTTAACACAGTGAAGCCCCATCTCTACTAAAAATACAAAAAGTAGTCAGGTGTGGTGGCACACGTCTGTAAGCCCAGCTACTTGGGAGGGTGAGACAGGAGAATTGCTTGAATCACAGAGGCAGAGGTTGCAGTGAGCCGAGATCATGCCATTGCACTCCAGCCTGGGCGACAGAGCGAGACTCCATCACAAAAAAAAATAAAAATAATAAAAAAAATTTAAGTAATACCAGAGTAAACGTAAAGAGTTTGTTTTTAAAGGTAGTTTGATGGCTGGGCACAGTGGCTCACGGAGCACCTGTAATCCTAGCACTTTGGGAGGCGGAGGCGGGTGGATCACGAGGTCAGGAGATCGAGACCGTCCTGGCTAACATGGTGAAACCCCCTCTGTACTAAAAATACAAAAAATTAGCTGGGTGAGGTGGTGGGCGCCTATAGTCCCAGCTACTCGGGAGTCTGAGGCAGGAGAATGGTGTGAACCGGGGAGGCGGAGCCTGCACTGAGCCGAGATTGCGCCACTGCACTCCAGCCTGGGGGACAGAGCGAGACTCCATCTCGGGGGAGGAAAAAACAGGTAGTTTGACAGTGGAGTATACACAGTGGTTGAGGCTGCCAATTACGTAATAAGCAACACATGCAAAGAGCCTGTGGCTAAACCTAGTGCAGATGATAAGTGGGGTGAGTGGGCTCAGTGAGCTTTGTGTTTACCTGCCGTTACTCAGTGGCTCAAAATAATAACACGAAGGGGAGACTAAGGTTTAAACTAGTATGGCTCTCACACCATACCCACCTCCTCCTTCCACATTACAAATTGCATGTGAAATGATCCTTGCTTCAGAAACATACATTGCATATATTTTAAGGCTTTTGACAGATAGCATTATAGTGCCTTCCAACAAAAGCCATGTACCCAGTTACCAGCATCACACCATCTTCCCAAGGCTAGGGACTGTCACCCCGTCCTTTTGTTTTTTTTTGTTTTTTTTATTTTTTTTGGTTTTTTTGTGTTTTTTTGAGACGGAGTCTCGCTTTGTCGCCCAGGCTGGAGTGCAGTGGCCGGATCTCAGCTCACTGCAAGCTCCGCCTCCCGGGTTTACGCCATTCTCCTGCCTCAGCCTCCCGAGTAGCTGGGACTACAGGCGCCCACCACCTCGCCCGGCTAGTTTTTTGTATTTTTAGTAGAGACGGGGTTTCACCATATTAGCCAGGATGGTCTCGATCTCCTGACCTCGTGATCCGCCCGTCTCGGCCTCCCAAAGTGCTGGGATTACAGGCTTGAGCCACCGCGCCCGGCCACTTGTTTTTTTTTTAGAGAGAGTGTTGCACTTGTTGTGCAAGCTGAAGTGCAATGGCGCAATCGCTGCTCACTGACACCTCTGCTTCCTGGGTTCTAGCTATTCTTTTGCCTCAGCCTCCCGAGTAGCTGGGATTACAGGTGCGTGCCACCGCACCCGGCTAATTTTTTGTATTTTTGGTAGAAATGAGGTTTCACCATGTTAGTTAGGCTGGTCTCAAACTGCTGACCTCAGGTGATCTGCCCACCTCAGTCTCCTAAAGTGCTGAGATTCCAGGCGTGAGCCACTGTACCCAGCCCACCTTACCCTTTAATAGGAGAAAATGATGTCATCTTATTTTGATGAGCATTTCTCTCACGAGTAAGATTTGAAGTGCTTATGTTTAGAGACATAGGCATTTATTTGAGTTGCTTCGGTCCTGTTCTTCACCAGTTTTCATGTCACATTATCTTAGAACACTTTATAAAGCAAGGTGGTCAGCCCTCTGTGGAGGAGGAACACAGAGAGCTGCAGGATTGCGGCTCTGCTGCTAAGTGGCTGGCTCATCACCCAGGAAAGGCCCTTTCCTTGGGGCCTCAGTTACATCACCTGTCGTGTGGCTAGTTCCCAGAGCACTCCTCCCTTGGGGAGTTGTGTGTCTTCAGTGAGCTGCTGTACCTCGGACCCTGAACACAGAGCCTGGCACAGAGTGAGGAATAAAGGTGGACTGGGAGAAGAAGAAATAATAGCTCCATCATGATTTGTTTTGTCTTGTGTCTTTCAGATTTAATTTTTCCTGGTTCATGAATGGCCTTTACACTTGTTCCTAGTGGTTTTAGTTGTAGAAACAATGCCAGTCTTTATGTAATCTAGCCTCTCACACCTATTTAGTGGTACATACAGTCTTCTCCTGCGTTGGAATCGCCCCTGGAGCTTTTGTTCTTTTTTCTCTCTTTTCTCAATGGTTTTGATTTTGGTTTTGTCTTTTTTTAGCAACAGGGTCTTGCTTTGTTGCCCAGGCTGGGGTACAGTGGCAATTCACAGGCACAATCATGGGACACTATAGCCTTGATCTCCTGGTCTCCAGCAGTTCTCCCACCTTCGCCTCCTGAGTAGCTGGGACTACAGGTGTACCACCACTCCTGGCTTCTTAAATGTCTTTATTCTCATTGTAAAGGTACATATATGTTAGTTTTAGAAAAATTGGGAAGAGTCTAAATTAAAAAAAAAAAAAAAAGCAGCCTTGTCTCTTAGGGGAAAATGGGAGGATCTGTATTTTGAGAATTTTTACTGGAAGGCTGGGCACAATGGCTCATAGCTATAATCCCAGCACTTCGGGAGGCCAAGGCGAGAGAATTGCTTCTGCCCAGGAGTTCAAGACCAGCTCGAACAACATGGCAAGACTCTGTCTCTACAAAAACTTTTAAAACTTAGCTGGGCGTTGTGATACACACTTCTGTGATCTCAGCTACTCAGGAGGCTGAGGTGAGAGGATCGCTTGAGCCCAGGAGGGTGAGGCTGTGTGAGCCGTGATTGCACTACTTTACTTCAGCCTGGGTAACGGTGAGACCCTGTCTCCAAAAATAAAAAGAATTGTTACTGGTAATAGTGAGGAGCACTGCTTTATGTTCTGTGACTAAAGCCTTTACTGCCTTTGCATAACAAAGCGCTCACCTTAATTACATTCCAATACTTCTACAGTTTAATTTTTTATATTTAATTCCTCCTCATTTTCTTACTGATTCTTCTGATTTTGTTTTCTCAGGAATTTTCCCCCAGAATGGAATGCTTTTTGATATAAAAATAGTAGTCACTTAAAAAGCTTTTTGTTGAAGCATAAAGGTCTACCTTATTGTTGTTACTAACTTGTTGCCTTAAATAACAGTCATTGGATGTTCTCTCCCACGAATTCAGGCAGGGCTTGGTTGGCCCATTCCCCTGCTCCACATGGCTTTGACAGGGGTTATTTGAGGTCTGCCTTATTTTTCATGGCTGCCTCTTACTTCATTGTAGGTCTGTAGCCATAGGATGTTTTAATTAGTCCACCTTTAATAGGCATTTATAATTTTTTCCAGTTTTTAATATTGAATCAAAATGTGATGCATTATCTTTGCACATATATTTTAACATACTTGTCCAATTACTTCCTTAATAATAAATAATGAGAAGTGGAATTACTGTCTAAAGAAATGCATATTTTTCTCTTTGATACATGTTGCTTTCCAAAATTATACTGGATTTCCAGAGTACTTGAGAATTGCCATTTCTTTATATCTTCATCAATACCAATTAGCAGTTTTAAAATCTTGGCCATATTGATAGATTAAAAATGCCTCATTCTTTTATTTCTATTTCTTTAATGATTAGTAAGAACTTTTTAAAAACAGCTTTTTAAGATATAATTCATGTACCATATAGTCCTTGCTTTAAAGTGTGCAGTTCAGTGGTAGTGTATTGTGTAACCATCACCACAGTCAATTCTGAAACATTTTCTCCACTCCAAAAAGAAACCCAGTACCATTAGCAGTTATTCCCCATTTCCCCTGAACCCCCATCTCCAGCCAACCTTTAATAGGCTGTCTACCCCCATGGCTGTATCTCTTCTGGGCATTTCCTAGAAATTGAATCACACAATATGTGGTCTTTTGTGACTGGCTTCTTTGACGAAGCATGTTTTCAAAGTTCGCATTGTAGTATGTGTGGTTACTTCCCTTTTTATGGTTGAATAATATTCCATTTCGGATATATACTATGTTTGTTTTTCCCTTCATCACTTGATGGGCATTTGAATTGTATCCATTTTTTGGCTATTTGTAAAAGGCTGTTGTGAACATTTTTTACAGTTTTTGTGTGAACATGCATTTTCAGTTCTTTTGGTTATATACCTAAAATAGGAATTGCAGAGGTCATATGGTAATTTTATGTTTGACCTTTTGAGGAATTGCCAGACTTCTACATCCCACACCACTGTATGAGGATTCCAAGTTCTCCACGTCCTGGCCACCCTGTTGCTATTGGTTAGCATTTGGCTTTTTATTATAGCCTTGTGGTGGGTGTGAAGTGGTATCTCACTGTGGTCTTAACTTGCATTTCCCTAATGGCTAATAAGGCTCACCATCTTTTCATGTGCTTATTGGCCATTCATGTATCTTCTTTGGATAAATATATATTCAGAGCTTTCACTTATTTTTTAATTGGGCTATTTGTCTTTTTATTAACTGAGTCGTAAGAGTTTTTAAAATATGTTCTAGAAGCAAGTGCTTTATCAGACCTGTGATTTGCAAATATTTTCTCTTTCACTTTCCATTTTCACAGTTCATTATTTTGTAATGGTATCCTTTGAAGCATAAAACTTTCTAATTTTTTATGAAATAGGTTTATTTTTCTTTTATCACTTGTGCTTTTGGTGACATACTAAGAAACTGCCTAATCCAAGGTCGTGAAGATTTATTCCTGGTTTTCTTCTATGAATGGTATGATTGTCACTCTTACGTTGAAGTCTTTGCTCCACCTTGAGTTCATTTTTGAGTAGGAGGTAGAGAGGAGTCTGCCTGCATCCTTCTGCCTGGGCTGTCCAGTGCTTGCACTCCTCTTCATTGAGAAACAATCCTCTCTCCCTTGTGTTGCCTCGGCACCAAGGTGTAGAACATTTTTGTATTTGTTGTTTCTTTGTATTTTGTGAGGTATCTTGCATTTTCTTTGCCCAACTTTTTAGTGGGATAGTGTCCTTTCTTTATTGAGAGCATTTGCACAAAAGAAAACCAACAAATTTGCTCTCAGTTTTTCACTTTTTAAACTTTATTATGTGTTTACGTTAAGAAGGCTTTCTCATCCTCGCGTCCTAAAAGTATTTTAAATTTTTCTCTCCATTTTAATCCATTTTTATTCAATTTAGTCCATATGAAGTGTTTTTTTGTTTTGTTTTGTTTTGTTTTAATAGAAGATAAGGATCCAAAGATGCCTCACCACTCTTGAATATAAAGCACCACCTTTAGGAGACAGTCGTCCTCTCTTATCAGGGGTTTCACATTCTGGGGTTTCTCTTACCAGCAATCCCAAAATAAGTGAGTGTAGTACAATAAGGTGTTCAGAGAGAGAGAGAGACCACATTCATGTAGCTTTTATTATAGTGTATTGTTATAATGGTTATATTTCATTATTAGTTACTGTTAATCTTACTATACCTAATTTATAAATTAAACTTTAGCCTAGGTGTGTGTGTATAGGACGTAATACAGTATATATAGGATTCAGTACTATCTGAAGTTTCATGCACCCATTGGGGTTCTTGGAACCTGTCCCCTGAGGATAAGCGGGGACTTCTGTATGCTAATTTGATGTATACATATGTCTGTTTCTGGACTTATGTAAAGAAACTAGCTTTGTAGTATGTTTCAGTATCTGGCAACATAGAGTGCCCCTTTATTTTTACTGTTTTTCAAAATTTTCTTGGCTCTTAGAAAAACAAAATCACACAAAATGTAGATTACTTTTGGGGCAGCTTCCACGACGATGGCTTTGTTCTGTGCTTTAAAGGGGGGTTCTGAAGTACTCTTCCTCCATCCTTAGTGCCTGCTTGCCAGTGGGAACTGGGCAGGGAGGTTGGGGAAGTCTGAAGGATGCTTCTGACAGATTTGGGGGCCACCTACAGTTCACATCTAACTCTCATGGCTCATTGAACACCAGTCTGCGAGAGGAGGAAAGTAAGTGTGCCCCTGTATTTGTAACTACTTTGCAAAACTAAGCTAGTCCCAGACAAATATACAGAATTCCATGGGGAGGGCCAGACACAGGGTCATAAGACATTTTCCATTCCACCGTTGACTCAGCTTCACCCTCAGAATGGCTTTTGAGATGCATGTTATAAACAATATGTAGAGCTCATTAAACTGTACATTTGTCCTCCATCCAGAGGTAGACAAATAACAGACCAAGTTTTAAATTTGCCATATAGTTTCCAACCATATTGTTTTGACATATGGTCAGGTGTAGTGCAAAAGACACTATTAAAAATACATGCCAGGCCTCGCATGGTGGCTCACGCCTGTAATCCCAGGCCTTTGGGAGGCTGAGGCGTGCCGGTCACTTGAAGTCAGGAGTTCGAGACCAGCTTGGCCAACATGGTGAAACCCCATCTCTACTAAAAATACAAAAAGTAGGCAGGTGAGGTGGGCACCTGTAATCCCAGCTACTTGGGAAGCTGAGGCGGGAGAATCGCTTGAATCCGGGAGGCAGAGGTTGCAGTGAGCTGAGATGGTGCCACTGCACTCCAGCCTACGCAACAGAGTGAGACTCCTGTCTCAAAAAATAAATAAATAAATAAATAAATACAAGCCAGCTGGGTGCCACCACACATCTGTGATCCCAGCTACATGGGAGGCTGAAGTGGGAAGATCACTTGAGCCCTGGAAGCCAGCCTGGGCAACATAGCAATACCTTGTCTCTGAAATGTAAAAAAAAAGAATCTTTAAATCCCAAATGAAAAGCAGCGTGTTAATTTTTGGTGAATTAAGAACAGCCTGCTTATAATTTATTGGTAGAGTTAAAATTTTTGCCTAATTTTTATGTAATGTTTTTGGTGATATTTCCGTACTTTAAGAAACAGTGCGAGGACAACTATGTAGTCTCTTCAACAAAGGTAGTGTCAGGAGTAAAAGAATGGAAGACATAATAGATTAAGAACCTTAAGAACAACCAAATACAGGATGTAGGCCTTCATGGAGTCCTGATTTGTGCAAACCAGCTATAAAAGATGTGTTTTGGACAACTAGAGAAATTGGGATATGACTCAGTATTAGCTGATACCCAAGAAGGATTGTTCTTTTTCTTAGGTTTAATGATGATATCCTTTCCTTTCCATTTTTCTGTATGTTTGAAATTTTCATAAAAGTAAAAGAAAGAGACCTAAATGAGGCTCATTTTGTGTTTCTCCCATTCTTCTGTGTCTCCATTCCTGTTGATTTCTGGATGGACCTTCCAATCCACAGGAATAAGCCAGTTGAGCAGTGGACTTAACGCCAGTATTGCATGCTTGCAGGGGCAGTTTAAGGGCTGTTTGCTTACTGAAGCTTTATTTACAATTATAAAAAATAAAGGAGGGGGCCAGGGATTCCAGTTTATGCCGCATAACAAGAACTAGTTCAATGAGTGTAAAGTTGTAGAGTAACATGCTGTTCGTTCCAAGTCGTCCCAGCCACTGTCTGAGACAGTTTAGTGGTATGGGGCAGAACATGGAAAAACACTAAGCAAAACGTGTGTGTTGCAGGGGAGATACGAGGCTCTATTGATTATGGTTCATACATAAGCATTTATATAGAAAAAGGAAGGGGGAAAAAACCTGTCAACACTTTAATAGTGGACTCCAGGATAATGGGATTTTAATTGTTGTTAATTATTTCTGTAGTAGTTCTCTAGCTTTCCAAAATTCCTGCAGTGTATATATATATACTTTCATAATCAAGAAAAAATAAACGTAAGGGAAAGAGGCTATTTTCTTTTAGGAGTTGAGCCCTGCATTCATGGTGTTCTGCTTCTCAGCTAGGATGCTGATTTTGCTTTGGGTCCTTCTCAGAATTGCTTTGCGTCCTTCTGAAACTTCCAAGAATTTTACTACCAAGCCCAGCCACCCAGCTTTTCTACACACTTATTTTCTAGTTCTCATAACGGTAAAACCGAAACAGAACACTCTATAACCTTTTAAAAATGAGCTTTGATTCATTAAAAATTATTTTTATAGTTTCCTCTCTTCGTGAATGTACAGTTTTGATTCATATATTTTTTAAAAAATCAGAGTGGCATACTTTAGGGGAGGTAATGAGGGTTGTGGAAGCAAGCTGGAAATATCAGAGTACTAGAGAAAATTGGAAATCTTGGAACTGTGGTTGATACTGTTGCACATTAGGAACACTTCTCTTATTGCCTAAGTCTTTTTTATTAAGTTTATCTGAAGAATGCTTATAGTTTATGAAGAATAAGACTCTACGGGTCCCCTTTTCCATTTTCCTTGCTGTTAAACGGTTTGTTTGGTTTGGCTTGTTATTTCAGGCAACTGAAAGCAAACTCTTTCTGTATTTTTAGCAGATCACCAAATCTTTAAAAATTATCAACTGTCTGAGTGGAAATTTTAATGAGAAACAAAGCATAGGACAGGAATGCATTTCCCATTGTACTGGGTGGTTGTATTAAGGCTAAGTGTCATTAGTCTTTAGGAGAGGTAGTGTTCGCTGTGAAATCAAGCTGCAGGCATTGCCCTTCTAGTCATGTGATAATGAAATCCAAAAGGTAGCTCTGATTCTTTCTGCTACATCAGATGTTTGCAATACATTGCAATTGGTCAGGCCTTGGCAATCTTTTTTTTTTTTTGAAACGGAGTCTCTCTCGCCCAGGCTGGAGTGCAGTGGCGGAGCGATCGCAGCTCACTGGAAGCTCCGCCTCCCAGGTTCACACCATTCTTCTGCCTCAGCCTCTGGAGTAGCTGAGACTACAGGCGCCTGCCACCACACCCGGCTAATTTTTTCTATTTTTTAGTAGAGACGGGGTTTCACTGTGTTAGCCAGGATGGTCTCGATCTCCTGACCTCATGATCCACTCGCCTCGGCCTCCCAAAGTGCTGGGCTTACAGGCGTGAGCCAACGCACTGGCCGGGCCTTGGCAATCTTTTTAATTATGTTGAACCCTATGAAATTGCTGGTGTTTGGCCATTTGGGACATACAGAAGCAGCAGTTTCATATGGTCCAGCTGATATAATACACAGCTTTTCCTGTAGTTGTGTACATCGTAGAGTGAGTTGGGTTTTGGTTGCTACAGTGAAGAGCCAGCCATTGTCTTGCTTGGATGATAATTGTATACAAGTGAACTTGAATCAGCCTTGCTGCTGAGTTGGGTTGATTTCTGTGGTTCTGAATCTTCTTAAAGTCATCAGTGGATTAGAGAACTACACCAGCCTTCTTCTCTCTGTGGTCAGTATTATCCATCAACTTTTGCTTTTGTTTGAGAAATAATTAATGAATATGAGTTGGAACTCTGAGAGGTTAAAGTATTTTTATTATTTTGCTTTATTTTAGTCTCAGATGCAAACATCAGTGGGAATTGTACCCACACAAGGAATTGCAACGGGCCCCACTGCAGATCCTGAAAAACGCAAACTGATACAGCAGCAGCTGGTTCTACTGCTTCATGCTCATAAGTGTCAGAGACGAGAGCAAGCAAACGGAGAGGTTCGGGCCTGCTCGCTCCCACATTGTCGAACCATGAAAAACGTTTTGAATCACATGACGCATTGTCAGGCTGGGAAAGCCTGCCAAGGTAAGTGCTGTTTTTGGAACTCCTAGTGGCAGAGTTCAGGAAGAATTTGTCTTTATTGTTCTTACAGCAGCTCTCTGGTTCATAAGGCTCCAGCAGCCTGAGTACTACCTTCCATTTGGTGTGGCAAAACATATTGCGCTCACGTTCCCCACACAGTGACAGTCAGGTGCTCCAGGAAGTCTTATCTACTGAAGAGAAAGGCGATTTGGTTTTCTGATACTCTGTGAACTTCTGCTGTTTGAAGCTGTGCCCCGTATTTTGTTCTTTTCTTCCTTCCTCTGTCATGGAAGATGTTGGTCACTTCTTGAGCACTGTCTTTGTTGTGAATGTCTAGATCGTGGTTTTCTTTTGGGCAATGAACATAGCACACGCACGTGCAGGCACATGCCCTTTCTGCACCCCAGCATCTGTCTTGGTGGCCTGCGGCCTTGCTCCTCTGTCCTGTGTCTTGAGGCAAGTCCAGATGGCAGTGAAGTTGTCCTGGGTGACTGGCAATGACATGGGGAACTATGCACTGTATCATCCCAGGGGAGGTGGTGAACTAGGCACTTCACGTGCCCTCTGTCTCCCCTTTTACTGCAGACACCTCATTTCTACCAAAGGAAGTGTTTCCTATTAACAGCTGTACTTTCCTTTAATCTTTATTCTCTTTCCTTCTCTTCTTATGCTCATAAACCTTGGGGGAATCTCCCCCTGGTCTCCCTGTCTCCCGTTGTGACATTTGTGAGTCCCCAGAGTAATCCTGTCGTAACAGAAGCAGAGAAGGGTAAGGTTAGACCTTTAGAAGATGAAGCCGGAATAACCAGGGTCAGTTACCCTCTCGAGTACTTGTTCACCAGGTGCCCAGAGTCCCTTTCAGAATCTCTGCAGGCTTCTCATGTGCTTCTCTATCTGTATTTCTTCACTGTAGTGTTTAGGTGGTTTCATCTTGAAACATAATTGAACGTTTTTATTTTAAATAGTTACATCACAGAACTATTACTTGTTCTACCTTTCGTTGCAGTTGTTTGGTATTCCAGGTTGAATAGTTTTTGTTTTGTTTTGTGAGCTGCCCTTAATCACCCATCCTTCATAACATTGCTTCTAGAGGAAGTTTTGTTTGGATTTCTCAACAGTCAACTTACAAACTTTTTGGAAAACAGCCTGTTTGTAAGTTGAGGACTGCCTATACTGTGTTATGGTTACACTTGTTACCATTTTCTTATGGAATCTGGCATTATAATTTAGGTATAATTGAAAGTGTGACGATTTGGATAGAAAAATAACATCTCGTTGTTTTTCTGGTCATAGTTGCCCATTGTGCATCTTCACGACAAATCATCTCTCATTGGAAGAACTGCACACGACATGACTGTCCTGTTTGCCTCCCTTTGAAAAATGCCAGTGACAAGCGAAACCAACAAAGTAAGTGAGCACGGGGGCAGAGAAGCTTGGAGATGAGAATAGAAGTTGTTTCTAAAGAAAATTCAGAGAGTAGGTAGGGAGTGGGCAGGGGTTATGAGCCACGGAGTGCAGGGTGAGGTAGGGCGGACAGTGGCCCAAGGTACAGCCAAGCTCAGAGGGCAGGCAGGCTCTCTGTGTCAGGAACTGCTGTGATGATGTTGGACCCTGACTCACTCACTGCCTCTCCCTCTCCCTGCCCCCTGCATACACGCACTTGAAGCAGCATGGAACAGCAGAGTCACTTTGTTCACTGAGCCAACATGAAGACATGGTATTTCCTGACAGTTACTCCATATGTGAGAATTTAAATTCCATGTCGCTATAATGGCGGTGACGTCTTGGGGAGGGGGAGAGAGAGGGCACTTCTTTTGGAACTGGAAAGCCCTTATCCTGAAGTAAATTTTGAAGGCTCCGTCAGTCAGGCTGGGTCAGTATAAAATCCCACACGAACATTTTTGAAGGTTTCCCTCTGCGTGGATCTATGGTCTCCAGACCTCTTTGTATAACTGACCATTCACTCTGCTTGGCAGTGAGAGCCTCTGCCTAGGGCTGCTGCATCCTGGTCATCCCCGTTGTTTTGCCATTGTCTAGGTTGTCTGTAGCCCTTGGCAAGACTGGTTATGCAGTAGTCCCTGCTGGTTGGGAGGCCTGCCTGGGGCTCTGAGGCTCCCTGCTATTTGTAGGCTTCAGGCAGTAAGAAGGATGAACCTCCCTCCCGTTTTTCAACCCTCTTCCTGTCATTTTAGAGGTAAAACCGTGGTCTTTGGGTGTGTCCTTCAGTTTTGGACAGCTAGGAAGTGCCCTTCAATCTCCTGTCCCCTCTGGCTGGAGGTGCTCCCTTAGCGACCCTTCCAGCACAGCACAGTCTTCCTCATCTTCCTCCATCTCGTCTGTGCCATCTTGCCACCCTCCCCTGTCTTGTGTTTTCTGTGTTCATTCCTCTCATTCTTCTTGATCATCCTTCCTCAAGACCCCGCAGCTGCCTAGAGAATATGTGCTACTTTTCTTTCTGGTTGTTTCCGAGTGGCCCACGTAAAGACAGAAAAAGTGCTTTGTTCCTAAGAGTACTGTGGAGTGGCGTGCCAGTGACAGCCCCCGTGGTTTTCCTTTTACTGAGTCCAGCCCACCTCCCTCTGGCGACAAGGGAGTAGGCAGCAAGCTGACGCTGACCCTGCTTCATGTAAAGCAGGGTGTCCCTGTCACAGAGAAGAGAAATGCCAGGGTAATGGGGCCTGTTATCTGCCTCCCTACAGAAGAACCACAGCGAGTTTCCTTTAAAAACCAGTTTCCTGACCAGGTGCGAGGCGGGCAGATCACCTGAGGTCGGGAGTTCGAGACCAGTCTCTACTAAAAACACAAAATTAGCCAGGCATGGTGGCACATGCCTGTAATTCCAGCTACTGGGGAGGCTGAGGCAGGAGAATCGCTTGAACCTGGGAGGCGGAGGTTGTGGTGAGCCGAGATCTCGCCAGTGCACTCCGGCCTGGGCAACAAGGGCAAAAAAAAAAAAAAAAAAAAAACCGTCCCCAAAAAAAAAAAAAAAAAAAACCACTTACCTAAAAGTCAATTAAATTATTCTTTGATTGACTAAAATTTGAATTAATAAACAATTTCCTTGGATATCTCTTATATAAAGTGACATTCTGGAATCCTGGGTCTTCTAGAACCAGATATTTGGGACAGTTGTTCTAATGGAATAGAGTCTGTTTTTCCTCCCACGTTACTGTAAAACTTTTTTCTTTAGTATATTGTGATGGCTAAATTTCTTGTGTTTTAGGGCACATTTCAGTAATAGGCTCTTTAAGTGCCAAAATATTTGTTGTCAAGTTTGTAGTTATACAATATTCCATGAATAATGAGCTAGAATTTTATTCTTAACTTTTAATTTGAGGGTGTGGCTTTTTGGGGATCTTTTGTTTTTAGTACATACTACCATGACAGTTGTAAACTTTTGTGATTTCTCTTTTTAAGAAACGCTTATGTGGTTTTTGTTTTAAAAGAAAAAAGAAGTGTATGTGGTTTTTTTTTTTTAACCATCCTTATAACTGCCGGAGTGTTGTGAAAATTGATTGTGCGCCTGCTCTCTCAAGTGGTAAACCACAGGTTTTCTACTAGTCATAATGTAAGATATTACCAGGATGATTTTATAAAGTCACAAGGAAGATTTAGATTAACTTGCTGCAGGGTTTTGGTAGTTTTTTACAAAAGTATGATTGACAGGGTTTCAGCAGTATCCTTTCTGTACATTTTGTTGTTTTTTTCTCTTCTCCCAAAGCAAATTATGCTTACGGTGTGTGAACTCTTGAGTTAAGAACCCAGAGAGGAAAATGTGAATCTGACCCTACTTTGGCTTGAGGTTGGGTTTTGAAGACGATATATATGTTAAAAATAATGTAAGGGTGACCTCCCTCAAAGGACTGAGGTAGAGACAAGTCAGTGCAATCAACATTCTTTTTGAGGAGAATTGGAGTGCACCTGACTACTTTATAGAGGAACGTGAGACTTCGTGGAGCCCAGTGCAAACAAAATAACGAAGGAAGAACATTTCAGACAGTGGGGACAGTGTCTGCACAGTGCACAGCTTGTGGGGACATGCATTTGACTGGACTGGAGTTCCTGTGCAAACAAGGTGAACCGAAAGGTGGACTGTGGTGAGCTCCTGGAAGCCTCAGGGACTCTGCCAAGACCCACCTGTGCTTGCTCTATGGAGACCGCCTTAGGGGCCCCAGGACTCTGCTTTTTAGGCAGTGTTCCCCACAGACCAGCGCTGGTCTTACATGCTGCATTCTCTAACTTCTGTGATTAATGTCTCTACTGAGAGAACCTTCCAGAATCACCTGTGGAGCTAATCTGAGGTTCTTTGAAATGAAGCCCAGACCATTGATTACCTTTTTGGCCTATGTTGAGTTTTGTTTGGTTGATTGGTTTGTTTTGAGACAGAGTCTTGCTCTGTCACCCAGACTGGCTTGTAGTGGCGTAGCCACGTCTCATGGCAGCGTCAACCTCTTGGGCTCAAGCAGTCATTCCACTTCAGCCTCCTGAATACCTGGGACTGCAGGCATCTGCCACCACACCTGGCTAATTTTTGTATTTTTTGTAGAGATGGGGTTTCACCATGTTGCCCAGGCTTGTCTCGAACTCCTGAGCTCAAGTGATCTTCCCACCTCGGCCTCCCAAAAGTCCTGGGATTACAGGCGTGAGCCATTGTGCCTAGCCTCATTTAATTTTTCCTTGAATAAAGATTCTATAATCACTGATCTCGAATTAACCATCCCTTATAACATTTTTCAATTTTTGTTGAATAATTAGGACTTTCCAAGTTATGTACCTATGTCAGTCCTGGCATCTGACCTCCAGTAAATTCAGTGCACAGAGTGGCATAGAGGACTGTGGCATAGAGGACTCGTGACCAACGGATTCCCTTCTTGGGGCTCATGTTGCCTCACTTGTGAAGTTCTGGCTGCTGAAAGTGTAGGCCTCAGGCAAGCCATAGAGGCTCTCCCAGGTTGCTTGTAAGCAGTAAAGAAATTGGGGCCCTGTTTCAGACCTCTTATATTAAAACCTGCATTTTTACAAAATTCCCAGGTGATTGGTGTGCGCATTAAAATCCGAGATGCACTGCTCTGGATGCCTTGAAATACCAGGTGTCTGGGCCAGTGCTGGTCAGAGGTTTTGAGTCATTCTCTGAGAGAGACCATGGGTTTTCCAACCCAGAGTGCCCCAGGGACTGTCGAAGCAAGTGCACAGGGTCGGCCCCAGAGCCACCCTAATGCATGCACTGCCCCAGCTGTGTCAGCCATGGCCCCAGCTGCTGCCAGACATCTCCATGAGTGTAGCACCCACTGCTTCACCTGGCAACATGTTCCATCTGTAGGTGCCTCAGATTGTTTAAAACACCTCCTTTCGGCCGGGCTCAGTGGCTCACACCTGTAATCCTTGCACTTTGGGAGGCTGAGGCAGGCGGATTGCCTGAGCTCAGGTTCAAGACCAGCCTGAGCAACACAGTGAAACCCCGTCTCTACTAAAATACAAATAATCAGCTGGATGTGGCGGCATGTACCTGTAGTCCCAGCTACTCAGTATCCTGAGGCGGGAGGCTGAGGCAGGAGAATCATTTGATGAACCCGGGAGGCAGAGGTTGCAGTGAGCCAAGATCGCACCAGTGCACTGCAGCCTGGGCAACAGAGCAAGACTCTGTCTCAAAAAAACAAACCAAAAAAACCCTCCTTTCATTATATGGCGTCAAGATCTCCCTCCTTTGAACTGCCACTCATCGAATAGCCCATCAGGTGCCCAGTGAGTGTGTGTGGAGCAGGCCCTTTGTTCACTTGAGGGCCCTTTGGAGATTTTCACCTCTTTTGACAGACTGTGGTGGGATGGGGAACAGCAAGGAGCAGAATCTGAAGGTTGTAGAGAGAATAGTGGCCTTGATTGACCCTGACTTAAGTATCAGAGGGTCGTGGGTGATGTGTTACATCTGAACAACTTTGCTTCTTGATAGCAAGGAGAATGTCGCTGCGCCAGTGTCACTTGGCTTCTGAAGAAAGCCTTTTGCTTGAGGGCTTGTGGCCGTGCCTCATGGGAGGCTGAGTCTCCAGCCCCCACACAATGCCCGCAAGGTACAGTGGTGCCACCAGCAACTTTGTAGAGATGTCTGCAGGTCTGGATAAATTCTCTCTCTCTTTTTTTTTTTTTTTTTTTTTTGAGACAAAGTCTCACTCTGTCACCCAGGCTGGAGTGCAGTGGCGCGATCTCAGCTCACTGCAACCTCCGTCTCCCTAGTTCAAGGGATTCCTGCCTCAGTCTCCCGAGTAGCTGGGATTATAGGCACATGCCACCAGGCCTGGCTACTTTATGTATTTTTAGTAGAGATGGAGTTTCACCGTGTTGTCCAAGCTGGTCTTGAACTCCTGGCCTCAGGTGATTCCCCCACCTCAGCCTCTCAAAGTGATGGGATTACAGGCGTGAGCTACCTGAATAAATTCTAGCATTGCTTGTTTAGTAGAAATCTAAGTGTGTTGGTATCCTCGGGAAACTGGTTCCAGGACCCCGCAGGTATACTGAAACCAGGCGGACTCAAGCCCCGCAGCTGGCCCTCCCCATACACAAGTTTCGCCTTCCACAAGCACTGTGTTTCTGGCCTGCGTTGGGTGGCCCCTCGGCTCACTGTTGTGCTGCTGACGGATCAGCTGTAGCAGCTACTGCTCTGCTTCATGGTGTATCTCCCCCTACCCTGACAAAGTTTGGACATTTAATTCGTGTCTGTTTTAACTGAATTTCCAAATGGAGTTCAGTTTTATAAAGAATGATTAGGGGCTTAAGTTGTCTGAGTAACTTGAGTGCTTTGCATCAGCGACATAGACTGTACAGGGAACCTCTTAGTGGAACATTCTTTTTTTCTTTTTTCTTTTTTCTTTTCTTTTTTTTTTTTTTTTTTTGAGACAGAGTCTCTCTTGCCTAGGCTGGAATGTAGTGGTGCGATCTCAGCTCACTGCAACTTCCACCTCCCAGGTTCAAGCAATTCTCCTGCCTCAGCCTCCCAAGTAGCTGAGATTACAGATGCGCACCACCACATCCAGCTAATTTTTGTATTTTTAATAGAGACAGGGTTTCACCATGTTATTAGCCAGGCTG
Organism: Macaca mulatta; assembly: GCF_049350105.2. Taxonomy (NCBI): domain Eukaryota; kingdom Metazoa; phylum Chordata; class Mammalia; order Primates; family Cercopithecidae; genus Macaca; species Macaca mulatta. The sequence continues at coordinate 5,011,251 of NC_133425.1, read as the reverse complement.
GTCTCGAACTCCTGACCTCAAGTGATCCAAAGTGTTGGGATTTCATGCATGAACCACTGCACCTGGCCGCACCCGGCCTCTTAGTGGAACATTCTTTGTGCGTGAAGAATGGCAGGTAAGTCCAGGAAAGCCTGCTACAAAACTTGGCCTTTTTTTCATAGGCCATAGGCTCCTTCTTGGCTACATCAGAAGGTGGTGAGGCTGAGGGCACTGGGGAGCTTTAAAGAGGGAAACATCCGGGGCAGGAGTATTACCTGATAGGCCCAGAAGAATCCAGCCAGTGTGTTAGTGCACTGCAGGTGTGTTGTGGCTTCCTGAAAGTTAGAGCTTTATGCTCTAGCAAGGAAAAAAGATGTAAAAATGGCCAAATGAGCATACAGCCTTGACATTGGAAGAGGTAAGTGGCAATAATGTGGAAAGGATAAGTAGAGAAACTTCATTCTTAGGGATGCCAGGTAGATGGAGCAGTGCTATCTGTAGCTCTCCCTGCGTTTGTGTTCAGTTCCAAGGCACTCCATGGGCTGCACTGGGAGGGCCCATGGTGTGCTGGCCACTGCACTATACCTCACACATCCCCTGGACACTGCACAGCAGGTTACGTGGCCCATGTGGCAGGTGGTGAAGAGTAAAACCGAGTTTCACGTTAATCCCACCTTTCAGGGATGCACAGGGAACGTGAGATGAGCCTAATTTCCCCTGTCCCAGGGTTCCAAGGTGCAGTTTGGGTGCGTTAGGTGATTATTAGATGATCTTTTGTCCCTCTTAACAGATTCTAGGCTCAGGGAATGCAGAGATTGTGCCCACACCGTATCTGGGAGCCTGGTGGGAGCCTGGCAGAGTGTACTCACGGAGTCTGTCGTGTGAGTGAGTGAATACACGAAGGGTCAGTGTCTAAAGACCAGCAGCGGTACAGGAGGCACTGACTGTGGGATTTCAGAGAGGGATCGGGAATACCACCATGGAGCACGTGGAGCATCTTGAGGTGGCAGTACGGTTGATGGTGGCTTGTACATAATGACTCCCCTTTCAGTCAGCCATCACCCCACAGTGAATGCCTGAGCACCCTTACCCTTCAGTATTTGTGTCATTTCATCTAATAGCATTATTTGGACTTCAAATTCAGCCGTGCTTAAATAGCAGAGACCTTCTTTATTTGTTTGTAATTAATTTCCTTTGCTTCTGAATTTTAGAAATGGTGAGTTGCAAGTGCTTCTCATAGGTATATTTTCTTTTAAAATAAAAATATAATAATGTTTACTTTTAGAAAATGAATGATTTTAACACAAAATGCAGTGACCATGTCAGCAGCTTGCATGGGAGGCCTGTGTGAGTATGAGGCATTGGCTGCCCTGTAAGTGGCTGTGGGCTTAGGAGTAGCATTCACCGTAAGGTGGTGCATTTTAGTTAAGTAGATGGCACTTGGGGAGGTGTCGATAAAAGGGAAATATTGTAGGAAGAAGTCAATAAAGCATTCACTGGGAAATGGAAGGCTACATACTTTGTTTCTTTTAAGTTCCTCTCCACAGTGCATCACCATGTGTGTTAAATATAGTGTAGCCCTGTTCTTACATCGCAAGGTTGTAGAAAAATAAACTATCCTATCACTGGTAACTTTGATTTCTATACCATAGTGCTTCTTAAAAATGTAAGATGTCAGTTTCAGAAGTATGGTGGACACATGTTTAAAGTTTTGGGGAGTAGTAAGTATTAGAATACTTTTCAAGGTATTGTGCATGACTTACTTCAGCTACACACTTGTCATAAAGTGCACCTTGGGAGTTGCTTTTCATTTATGATAATGAGTGCTTGGTGTGTGTAATTGTGTCTGATGAGTGTTAATGAGTTGATCTGAGTATCCTTATTAGAAAAGTTAATAGTATGGAATGTATAATTACCAGGAATTTTCTTTTCACACATTTTAGTTTAATTAGGTCGCTCTGGGTAAGTATTGGGGTTACTATAGGTGCACTGATGGTTGAATGTGAGAATATTACTGTTACACATAGTGGTTGGAATTTGAAAGAAAGGCTTTGTGATCGTGTTTTATGTATCAAAAAATGATGTGTTATAGTAGCAACACTGTAGGATGCTATTTTTAACATGACTCTAAAATTTGTGGAAGTTAGAAAGGAACTCAAAAATAAGAATAAATAGTATGATGTAGAACTTCTGCCATATGATAAATTTTCACACAACATTTGGGTTGTTGGGACGGATGAGTGGGCAGGCAAACAGGTGGGTAGGTAGGTGGGTAGATGAATTGACTTTGAAATGCCCAAGTTGATGCAAGTTGATGCAAGTTTGGAGTAGTCTCTCCATTACCTTGGAAGCCCTTTGGGATGGAGCTTCTTATGTTGACACCAGTTTTTCCTTTAGTCTCCTGGGGTTAGCTAGCTGAATGGGGCAGCTTCCCTGCCAGCCAGCAGTGGGCCTGGGTAGCAGAATCTGATGTTGGCCATGTGAGGCAGAGCCACCTCCTGAATATCAGAGGTGCTGAGGTGGCCCCGGATAACAAGACCCATGCGGAATTGCGAAGCCTCACTCCAACCTTAATTTCAAACAAATCAGTCAATCAGTCAAGTTCAGTATTTCTTAAACAGCTTCATATAACCAGAGAGCTCAGCATGGTGCTCTGCTGCATAGGAATCCCGTCAGAAGGATGTGTTCATGCTGTCATTGCTTGTGTAAGTTTCAAGGACTTGCGATTATGTGATTTAGAAGAGCACATCATAGATTTATTAATCAAAACTGACCAACGAGGTATCATCTCTGCTCCTTCTCTTAAGCCCTCTGTACCTGTGCAGGTGAGCAGTGAAGGACAGGGTTGGGGTTAACAGCAGGAGGGTGCTCCTCTGTTCATCTCAAGGTGTCTGCTGCCCACCAGAGAATCAGACGTTTCCCTTGTCATACATTTGCCACTCCCTGGAACTGACCTCTTGAGGAGTCTCTAGGTTTTAAAACATACTAATTTTTTTCAGGTGTTATCTGTGAAATTTTATGATCTGTTGCCTGCTAAGATAGAAACTTCACTTTTCTTTCACTTTTTGTTCCTCACTTACTGCTAGGCAGAATACATGAGTCCTTCAGCACAGTTCCTTTCTCCCTAGCCTTGTTTTACTGCTTTATGATATTCATGTGTAGTATTTTGATGAAATGTATTTGCTTCTCAGTAGTTTTTTAAATCATTTGTGGGCTTCTCCCTTTTACTTACCTTTCTCGTTTGTCTGTCTGTTTGTCGTTATAGCCATCCTGGGGTCTCCAGCTAGTGGAATTCAAAACACAATTGGTTCTGTTGGCACAGGGCAACAGAATGCCACTTCTTTAAGTAACCCAAATCCCATAGACCCCAGCTCCATGCAGCGAGCCTATGCTGCTCTCGGACTCCCCTACATGAACCAGCCCCAGACGCAGCTGCAGCCTCAGGTTCCTGGCCAGCAACCAGCACAGCCTCAAACCCACCAGCAGATGAGGACTCTCAACCCCCTGGGTAGGTGAAGAAACTCTCAACTTCATTCTTACTTGTCCAAATATAGCAAAGGGAATGGAGTGATGGAACCCAAGGCAGTTTTCAGTTTGTTTTGTGTTTTTTACTACAGTGGTTGAAATAAAAATCTCCCAGTAAAAAGCTGAAGTGTCTAATGCAAGGAAAATGTTATATGCTTATAAAAAGAGCAGCATTTGCAAATGAAGCAATGTTTTTGTTGCTTGCTGTGCCACTTCTCTCTGGACAGTTTTCATAAAGAATGTGCCATGTGGCTCAGAATGCAGATCTCACAAGTCAGGATGCTGACTGGACCCCTCGTGCTGACTGTTGTCATTTATTTGATGGAGAACTTGCGTTTGCCACTTCCTCACACATCTTGGTTAGGGTCTACCCCACAGTTGGAAGTGACCAGCCTGGACTTCGGCAGGTTAATGACAGGAGCCCTGGAAACTCTTTTCCCAGGCTGCTGGACATGTCAGCATTTCTTTTGTCACCCCAGCCCATTATTTGCCCACCTTTGGTCATTTGCTCACACATACCCATGATTTTTGCCATTTCTGCATATGGTTTCCTTAATATTTTTCTTTAAGTGGACACAGTCCCTTTACATCTAGGCTTAAGCTAAGCAGTGATGTCTGTGAAGTCCAGACTGGCTGGCTGGCTGTGCTAGTTTTGTTCTTTTCCTAATAAAGTATTTTACGGTTAACAATTATTCCTTAAAATATGCCCAGCTAAAGTCATCTTATTTGTTGCTTTTTGGAAAACAACTGCCCCAGTGAATGTCTAACTAATAGTGGCCAGGAGACTGGGTTAGAGTCCTGAGACCCAAGTCTTAATCTAACTCCTCTCCTGTTGATGGTATAATTTAGGACAAACTTAACCTTTATTAATCTCGGCCTTCCTTTACTTTAATATGAAGATTGTAGACAAATTGACCTCTGTATTTTTTTCCTGAGCTTAATTTCTATGATTTTATTTTCTGATATTGGGGGTGGAGACACAGAGGTATATGTCAGTGCAGCTGAGTCACTCAGGAGTGATACTAATGAAGCAGAATGAAAGTCAGAGGCTGCATATGGATCATTTATAACTTTTTCACTTAGATACCAGCTAATCTCCATAAACACACCTTACTTTGGTTACAAAGTAGAGTGGGGAGGTGTCTACTGATTATTTGTGCACGTTGATTACCATTATTGAAAATATGACACTCGGGGTTCCTGCCTCAGTGCTTATTATAACTGACCAGAATCACTTATTTAAATAATCACCAATTGTTTATGTGATGACATGTTGGTTATCTGTCATCAAAACTTTGAAGTATATATTAAAATTTAAGAGTTGATTGATTTCTTTCTGTCTTTAAAGGAAATAATCCAATGAACATTCCAGCAGGAGGAATAACAACAGATCAGCAGCCCCCAAACTTGATTTCAGAATCAGCTCTTCCGACTTCCTTGGGGGCCACAAAGTAAGACCCTGTTTCAGTTCTGAGTGACAGTCCAACAAGAACGTGGACTGAGAACCACACAAAACTGATTCTTTCTAAATGTGTGGCACAGAAAATAGTTTAAATGGGGTGGTGAGGGGTGAATGCTGTTTTCCTTTTTTTCTTTAATTGTAAGTGTAGAGCAGATAATAGATTAAACATAGTTTAAGTTTTATTTATATACATTACTTGGCTCTCCTGACTTAAACTTTTAGAAGTCACATGTGGTGGTAGAAGAACCTTATTAGACAAAGTATGTTTGGGTCGCTTCAGTAGATGGATGAAGTGTCCTTATTTCCTCCATAGCCCACTGATGAACGATGGCTCCAACTCTGGTAACATTGGAACCCTCAGCACTATACCAACAGCAGCTCCTCCTTCCAGCACTGGTGTAAGGAAAGGCTGGCACGAACATGTCACTCAGGACCTGCGGAGCCATCTAGTGCATAAACTGTACGTAACAGTTTTACAGTTTCATAGATGTTTGATTTTGTTCCTGTGTTGCCCATTGACTACCGGATGACAGTACCCTAGGATCCTATACAAGTCACGTGCTTATTTAGGGAGCCACTCTCACTGCTGGTAGAACTCTGGCAGCCCTAGGCAGGCCAGAGATTCCCGCACTTCATGTCCTCGGTGAACGGGGGTGACAAAGAGAGCATTGGTGGCTCTATACTGCCGAGGGGCACTGACTTACAGCCCCTGTCACAGAGGCAAAGACCCTCAGTGCAGCCTGGCCTTAATGCTGCATGAGGCGGCTGGGGTTAGCTCAAGAACCTCACCTTATTTTGTAGTTCCAGATTCTAGTTGTGGAGACTCCTCAGAATTGGATGAGTTTATAGATGGCATGTCATTATCACCTTACAGTTAGTTAACATAACAAAGTTAACTTTTTGGTTTTTTTGAAGACGGAGTCTCGCTCTGTACCCTAGACTGGAGTGCAGGGCGCAATCTTAGCTCACTGCAACCTCTGCCTCCCAGGTTCAAGCGATTCTCCTGCCTCAGCCTCCCGAGTAGCTGGGATTACAAGTGGGTGCTATCACCCCTAGCTAGTTTTTGTATTTTTAGTAGAGACAGGGTTTCACCATGTTGGCCAGGCTGGGCTCAAACTCCTGACCTCAAGTGATCTGCCCACCTTAGCCTCCCAAAGTGCTGGGATTATGAGCCACTGCGCCCGGCCTTTTTTTTTTTTTTTTTCTTTCTTTCTTTCTTTCTTTCTTAGAGACAGAGTCTTGCCGTGTTGTCCAGGCTGGTCTCAAACTCCTGGCCTCAAGTAATCCTCTTGCCTCGGCCTCCCAAAGTGCTGGGTGGCATGAGCCACCACACGAAGCCTAACTTTGTTGAGCTAGTTATTTTAAATGAACTAGACTTATATTCCCTGAGTTTTTTCCATTCCTTATTTTGATCAAATTTTTTTAGTAGTAAGTAGTTTAAAAATCAGGGATTTAAAAATCGTGTTATTCTGGAAATGACCCAGCACATACTTGTTAATAGCAAAATATTGATGTGTTTGATGTGTAGATAAGTTGATAAGTCAGGATTGTCTCCAGGGAGTTACTTCATTCATATATTGATATGCTGGGCAAGAGAGGCTTGGCATTTCTCTCCACAGTGTATTGCCACCAGAGATACATGATCCTGATTTTGTAGTGCTCATTTGACAGCATTGGGAGTAGCTTCAGGCCAGGTGCAGCAGCCCCCACCTGTAATCCCAGTGCTTTGGGAGGCTGAGGCGGGAGGATTGCTTGAGCCCAGGAGTTCAGGCCAGCTGGGGCAACATAACAAAACTCCATCTGTACAGAAAATTTAAAAATTAACCAGGCATGGTAGTGTGCACCTGTACCTCCCTTCTTAATTGAGAGGCTGAGGTGGGAAGATCACTTGAGCCCAGGAGTTCAAGGTTGCAGTGAGCTATGATCATGCCACTGTACTCCAGGTTGGGTGACAGAGCGAGACCCCATGTCTTTTTTTTTTTTTTTTTTTTGAGACGGAGTCTCGCTCTATCTATTGCCCAGGCTGGAGTGCAATGGCACTCAGCTCACTGCAACATCTGCCTCCCGGGTTCAAGCAATTCTCTTGCCTCAGCCTCCCGAATAGCTGAGATTACAGGCACCCACCACGAGGCCCAGCTAATTTTTGTATTTTTAGTAGAGACAAGATTTCACCATGTTAGCCAGGCTGATCTCAAACTCCTGACCTCAGGTGATTCTCCTGCCTCAGCCTCCCAAAGGGCTGGGATTACAAGCATGAGCCAGCGTGCCTGGCCAAAACCCCATGTCTTTAAAAAAAGAAGAAAGGAAACAAAAGTAGTTTGATAGATGTGTTATCCTTTCAGCGTCCAAGCCATCTTCCCAACACCTGATCCCGCAGCTCTAAAGGATCGCCGCATGGAAAACCTGGTAGCCTATGCTAAGAAAGTGGAAGGGGACATGTACGAGTCTGCCAACAGCAGGGTAGGTTGCTGCTTATCGTGCTCTGGCCCCTACAGCATCTGTAGTAGACAGCACTGCATTTGTCTGCTTTGTTATCTAGAAATTGTGGAATCTGTGTAGTTGGGAGAAACTCCTCACCTTGAGGCCGCTGGCCAAAGAGACTTCCCAGATAAGACACAAATTTCCTGCAGAACTCTCTTGGTTAGTTACATTGGTACATGGAATATATAAATTTACATTATGTCCATGGGATATATTTTTCACAGTAGGTGGTGGGTGTAATATTGCTAGCATCAGTGAATATTCAAAAGTTCATTGGTATGAAGTGGGCTGTGTATTTAGTACCTATTATTTGATATGTCCTATAAAGCTCCTGGTGCATCAAGTATTTATTTGCATACTTACTTTTGCCAGTGTACTCAATGAAGAAGTTCATTAGTTAGAACCTACAACACAGATCATTCAGTTGCTTTTTACAGTTTTAACTGTTTCATATTGAATATTGTTGCTTTTTAGGATGAATATTATCACTTATTAGCAGAGAAAATCTACAAGATACAAAAAGAACTAGAAGAAAAACGGAGGTCGCGTTTACATAAACAAGGCATCTTGGGGAACCAGCCAGCCTTACCAGCCCCGGGGACTCAGCCCCCTGTGATTCCACAGGCACAACCTGTGAGACCTCCAAGTAAGCATTTTATTTCCTTCTGCCATCCCTTAGCCTGTTTCCTTGGTTTTCCTTCGTGTTTGGGGTGTATTTCTAAGAACAGAGAATTAGAATCTCTGATGCGTGCACTGCGGAAACTGTTGATGTGGCAGTGGCCCTGACCACCTGCCTCAGGCTGTGTTGGGACACTGAGTTTCTCTCTTGGGAAGGCCCTTTACAGGGTCCGCTGGCATTGGAACACACGTGCCTTTGGACCTATTGCCTGTTTTCCCTTTTAAGTTTGAAGTCCTAATAAGAAATTTCCTATTCCTGAATCAAGGATTATATTAAATAACTAGGGTGGTTTTGTTTTTGTTTTTGTTTTGCCACCATAGATGGACCTCTGTCCCTGCCAGTGAATCGCATGCAAGTTTCTCAAGGTATTGAACTATTTGCTGTGAATCATATTTTAGTTTAACATTCAACAGCCATAACTTTCACTGTTTTTTTCCTCTCCCCCTGTGTATTTCTTTCTAGTCCTTTCTTCTTTCCATTCCTTTTTGCTGATGAGCAGAATTGTTCTACAGGTAGTATGGATCTGTTTATAGTATGAAATTTGGAGATTATAGGAAAGATCTTTCAAGAGATAAGAAGCAGTTTTTAGCTATTTATTTTATTTTATTTTTATTTTTATTTTTTTGAGGTGGAGTCTCGCTCTGTGGCCCAGGCTGGAGTGCAGTGACGTGATCTTGGATCACTGCAAGCCCTGCCTCCTGGGTTAACACCATTCTCCTGCCTTAGCCTCCCCAGCAGCTGGGACTACAGGCACCGGCCACCATGCCCGGCTAATTTTTTGTATTTTTAATAGAGATGGGGTTTCACTGTGTTAGACAGGATGGTCTTGATCTCCTGACCTTGTGATCCACCTGCCTCAGCCTCCCAAAGTGCTGGGATTACAGGCATGAGAGCCCCTGCACCCAGCCTTAGCTTTTTTTAAATTTTATTTTATTTTATTTTACTTATTTATTTTGAGACGGAGTCTCACTCTGTTGCCCAGGCTGGAGTGCAGTGGTGCAATCTCGGCTCACTGCAAGCTCTGCCTCCTGGGTTCAGGCTATTCTCCTGCCTCAGCCTCCCAAGTAGCTACAACTATAGGTGCCCACTACCACGTCCGGCTAATTTTTTGTATTTTTAGTAGAGACGGGGTTTCACTGTGTTAGCCAGGATGGTCTCGATCTCCTGACCTTGTGATCTGCCTGCCTCAGCCTCCCAAAGTGCTGGGATTGCAGTTGTGAGCCACTGCGCCCAGCCCAGCTTTTTATTTTTTTAATGGATGGTGAAGGGGCATGGTACATTAGTCTTAGGAAGTGTCTGAGAAAGAAGCACTCTAGATGTGGGGAGGGAGTGCTTCTCAGTGCTGAGAAGGAGAGGCATGCAAGACACTCCTAGACTGCTGAGCACTTGCACAGGCTGACATGGGGACGGCACGGGCTGCTCCTGGCCCTAGGGGTTAAGCCCAGCTGGCTGGATGTCAACTTCTGGAGAGTGTGTACACACAGGTCCTGTGCCAGGTTGGGGTGGCAGCAGCTGTCTCAACAACCTTGAAAGTTTCTTAAGTAGAGAGCCTATGGTTTTTGGTTGATTGAAGCAGTGATTTTTATTTCGGGGCAGGGAGCATTTGAAAACCCTGTAGCTCTTGACTATTGAGACCCAAGCAGGAGGACATTTTTCCAGATTGTGAAACAAGGTGGTGACATTATCCAGAAGACTCTGAGGAAAGAGGCTTTATTGTGGTTTGCAGAGTAGTTTGGGAGGGAAGGTAGAAGAGATCATTTTAAAAGTTGTATTCGGGCCAGGCGCGGTGGCTCACGCCTGTAATCCCAGCACTTTAGGAGGCCGAAACAGGCAGATCACGAGGTCAGGAGATCGAGACCACCCTGGCTAACACAGTGAAACCCCGTCTGTACTAAAAATACAAAAAAAAATTAGCCAGGTGTGGTGGCGGGCGCCTGTAGTCCCAGCTACTTGGGAGGCTGAGGCAGGAGAATGGCGTGAACCTGGGGGGCGGAGCTTGCAGTGAGCCGAGATCGCGCCACTGCACTTCAGCCTGGGCAACAGAGCGAGACTCCGTCTCAAAAAAAAAAAAAAAAAAAGTTGTATTCATATTGCATCCTGGAAAAGACATGATAAGCTGATATTATGGAAAAAAACTTATCAGGGACTTGTTTTGATGGACTGGATTTGAGGGGTGAAAGAAATCAAGGAGTCAGGCTAGGCACAGTGGCTCACACCTGTAATCCCAGCACTTTGGGAGGTCGAAGCAGGAGGATCACTTGAGGTCAGGAGTTCGAGACCAGCCTGGCCAACATGGTGAAACCCCATCTCTATTAAAAATACAAAAATTAGCCGATCATGGTGGTGCACATCTGTAATCCCAGCTACTCAGAAGGCTGAGGCAGGACAGTCACTTGAACCCAGAAGGCAGAGGCTGCAGTGAGTTGAGATTGCACCACTGCACTCCAGCCGGAGCAACAAGAGCGAAACCCCATCTCAAAAAAAAAAAAAAAGAGAAAGAAATCAAGGAGTCAGAGAAATTGAGCCTTAGGAAAGTGGCTGGATGCTGTGTTGGGGATTGGTCCAGGACTTGGGCCTAAATAGGAGGATGCTGCTGGTGTGGGGTATGATGAGCATGCTGTTTACCAGCAGAATATTGGAATAGATGTTTTCTGGTTATGCACTTAGCATCCTCCCTACCAGCACATCTGGGTAAATACAGATTTGTTTAAATGCTGTTCCTTAGTAATTGTTTTTCATTTTGTTTAAAAAAATTCTCAAGGAGAGGGGAAGGTTACATTACGGACTCCCTGGAAAGTCTTCCTGGTCTGCACTGGCACTCAGTTATTTGAAGGTACCATTTCTGGGTAGTCGTTGAAGGTAGTGCTCCGTGAGAGAGTCATCCTTCGAGCCTTCTCATGACTACAGCACCGCTAAGGCAACACCTTCCAGAAATTCTCTCAGATTTTAGTGTTGGTCCTAAGACTTATTTGAACTGGTGCTTCTTTAGACTCAGAGTTTACAGAGTATTGTTATAAATTGGAAGGAACTAGACACCACAGTCTGGAGACACTTACTGGCTGTGAAGTGTCTTTCAGTGATGCGTTGCTCCTGTAAACTACAGGAGGCTGGGGTTGAGGATGGCTGACCCTTGGGCACTTCTTAATGCTTAAAGTGCTTGCAAAATTAAAAGAATGTTTGGAGTCTTAGCACAGATTCTAACAATGAATGTAAACCCAGCAGAGAGCTGGGAAGCCTCAGTTATGGGCGCCAGCTGCTCCAGAGGCATTAGGTATGGGTGTGCACAGAAGCTTGCCCTGGTCTCTGGAAACATCTCTTCTGTAGATTGTGGGGGTGCTGTCCTTTCAGGGCACCTCCTCACCCTCTTTGTTACTATGATACTTTGTTCGGTATTCTGTCCTCTGGCTCAGCTCTACCTCAGCCTCATTTAATGTCTCACTTACTTGTTCCTGTCTTACCCAACCTTATGCCTTCATGTCCTTGTCCTTCCCTCGAACCCCTCACCGTGCCACCCTCACCACCCCCACATTGATGCCATTTTCTCTGGATGTGGAGAAGTCTGTTCCTTCATCATCTTCATTGATTAATTGAGTGATTGCTTTTCAGTCTTCTGTTGCCTGTGTGTTCCATCTTATTTTACTTAGAGTTTATTTAGCAAGTTGTAATTCTGTTTTCCTGTGGGTGCTTTTCCTAATGAACCATTGTGGGTACATTTACAGGGATGAATTCGTTTAACCCCATGTCCTTGGGGAACGTCCAGTTGCCACAAGCACCCATGGGACCTCGTGCAGCCTCCCCAATGAACCACTCTGTCCAGATGAACAGCATGGGCTCAGTGCCAGGGGTAAGTGTTCTCTTTAGCTGTGCTGCAGATAGCCCTCCCTCTCACATGGAACATTAAGCAGCAGAATTCATGTCACTTGGGAATCCTGTGGTTCTTTCTTTGAATTTGGGTTTTGCTTTATTTCTTTCATCTCTCCTTTAAAAATTATCTTCATTACTACACAGAATTATTTGACTGTTAGTTATTTTATTGGAATAACAAATTCATAGGAATGTGTGACTTTGTGAGAATGTGGCAGTTCCAAGGCTGGAGAAGGCAGCCTCAGATATGTGGCCAGCAGGGAATTGTCAGCATCTATTGACTGAGAGCTCGCTCTTCCGAGGCTGCTTTCTAAACACTTTAGAGAACTCATAGGCAGGCATGTCTTAAATTTTAAATTATAGTCTGCTATTGATTTCTATTTAGAGGACATTTTGAAGCTGGCTCATTTGAGAGATTGCTTGAGAAAGTGTGTAAAGTACCCAGGAGCCTGGGAGTTCTTAGCAAGTGGGGATCTCTTCCCATGAGGAAGGGCAGGATGTGAGCCCTGTGCTTGGCATCCTCTGGGGTTGTGAGGCCTTTGATCATTCTGGCTCACCTTGAAAACTCTGGCTGTCAGCTTTGGAACTACAGCTCTGGTGGTGCTTGTTGTCTTGTAGATGGCCATTTCTCCTTCCCGAATGCCTCAGCCTCCAAACATGATGGGTGCACACAGCAACAACATGATGGCCCAGGCGCCTGCTCAGAGCCAGTTTCTGCCACAGAACCAGTTCCCGCCATCCAGCGGGGCGATGAGTGTGGGCATGGGGCAGCCGCCAGCCCAAACAGGCGTGTCACAGGTACTGTGCCCCACTGGGAACCGTGCTCCCTAAAAGATAAAATTCTCGTTTTAAGGTGTTTTGTTTTGTTTTGTTTTTTCCTGTCTTCCTTTGTGGAAATTAAAATTCCACAATGCACATTTCATTTCTGTGTATCAGCATCTCTTTTATTTTCCCCACCTTTGTCTTGTAGTCCTTACCTTGTTTGGACTTTTTCTTATCCTCTCTGAGTTAACTATATGCAAAAGTAGTAATGGAATTACATTTTTTAGTTTGTATGCTTTTGTGTTTTGATCTTGGGGTTTTTGTTTTCCTATTTTTTGTTTGTGTATTTTAAATTCTAAGTTTAATGTGACTCTGAGAGACATAAGGATTTTGTTGTTGTTGTTGAGACAGAGTCTCGCTCTGTTGCCCAGGCTGGAGTGCAGTGGCCGGATCTCAGCTCACTGCAAGCTTCACCTCCCGGGTTTACGCCATTCTCCTGCCTCAGCCTCCCGAGTAGCTGGGACTACAGGCCCCCCCCACCTAGCCCGGCTAGTTTTTTGTATTTTTTAGTAGAGACGGGGTTTCACCGGGTTAGCCAGGATGGTCTCGATGTCCTGACCTCGTGATCCACCCGTCTTGGCCTCCCAAAGTGCTGGGATTACAGGCTTGAGCCACCGCGCCCGGCTGACATGAGGATTTTAAAAAGGGAGTGAGAAGGATCCGTGAATTCACTTTTGGTGATTCGACTTTCGTATCTTTTGGCCTGTCCCCACTGCCAGGTGAAGTCAAACTAATAGAATCATTTCAGTATTTCTCTTCTTGTTGAATGTTTTTAATTTCTCAATCTAGAGCTGAAGAAAATGATTTTCCATTTATTCCTTTTTTTTCCTCTTTTGTTGTAGTGCATATGATTGCTACTGTATACAAAATATACATGTATTTAAAACAGACCAAATCCCCCCTAAAAGATAAAATTCTTGTTTTAAGTTGGTTGTTTTGTTTTGTTTTGTTTGAGACAGGGTCTCGCTCTGTTGTCCAGGCTGGTGCGATCTCAGCTCTGCAATCTCCACAGATTCAGAGCCGCAGGTTCAAGCGATTCTCCTGCCTAAGGCTGCCAAGTACCTGGGATTACAGACGCGCGCCACCACACCCAGCGTGTGTGTGTGTGTGTGTGTGTGTGTGTGTGTGTGTGTGTTTAGTAGAGATGGGTGTGTGTGTGTGTGTGTGTGTGTGTGTTTAGTAGAGATGGGTGTGTGTGTTTGTGTGTGTGTGTGTGTGTGTGTTTAGTAGAGATGGGGTTTCACCATGTTGGCCAGACTGATCTCGATCTGACATCAGGTAATCCACCCACCTCGGCCTCCCAAAGTGCTGGGATTACAGGCGTAAGCTGCTGCACCCAGCCTTGTTTTGAGTTTTTAATGTGAAATAATGCAGCATAAGTCATTATTATATATTAGATTTCCTCACTAAATAATTATTCTTAATTTTCCGTAACATTTCATTGCTCTAGAACAGGGATCAGCAAACTTCATGTAAAGGGCCAGATACTAAATATTTTCAGCTTTGCAGGCCATTCAGTCTTGGTTTTCATTTACTTCTGTTCTTGTAGTGCAGAAGCTGCCATGCTACATAAATGAGGTGGCTGTGTGCCAATAAAGCTTTATTTACAGAAACAAGCAGCTCAGTGTGTTTGGCCCTGGGATTTTGCCAACCCTTGCTCTAGAACAGTGATTCAGAATCATTTTTAAAATGTTCACAAATAATTCTGAAGTGCCTGCCCAGTATAGAACCACTGCACTGGAACAGTTCTCTTTCAGTAACTAATTTTGTGTGTGTGTGTGTGTGTGTCTGTGTGTGTTTCAGAATGTTTTTTAATTTTTAATTGTTAAGGAAGGGTACTTATGGATGTATATATTTATGGTCAATAACTTTTTTTCTTATTTTTATTTATTTTATAGTTCCCAGGTAAGAAGCAACTTAAAAAAAATACCTTTTTCTAAGCTAAGCTTAGAAAATGTTAAAGAACACTGAGTACATGTTATAGAACATGAAGCTTATAGGCTGAGTCAATGTACGGTAGCCCCCTGATCTGCCTTTTCACTTTCTGAGGTTTCAGTTACCTGGGGTCAACTGTGGTCCAAAAATATTAAATGGAAAATTCTGGGAATAAACAATTCATAAGTTTTAAATTAATTAGCCAGGCATGGTGGTGCATGCCTATAATCCCAGCTGCTGAAGAGGCTGAGGCAGGTGAATCGTTTGAACCCGGGAGGTGGAGGTTGCAGTGAGCCAAGATCATGCCATTGCACTCCAGCCTGGCTGACAGAGAGAGACTCTGTCTTAAAAAAAAAAAAAAAAAGATTTTAAATTGAGTGCCATTCCAACTTGCATGATGAACTCCCTCACCATCCACTCTGTGCCACCAGAGATATGAATCATTTATTTGTCCAGCATTTCCACACCGTAGACACTATCCGCCTGTTAGTCACTGAGTGTCCACCTTGGTTGTCAGATCCAAAAAATCTGGGTAAATACCAGGTTCCGTACTATCTGCAGTTTCAGGCATTCCAAGAATGGGGGTCTTGGAATGTATCCGAGTGGATATGAGGGGACTACTGTAGATGTGTTTGTTTAAGCCATAAGTTTCAATGGTTATTTTAATTATATAAATCAGACTATAAGAAATGTGTATAGTTTTATCATTATTGAGGAGTGCACATTACAAGTGTATAGCTCAATGAATTTTCACAAACAGAATACTCCCAAGAAAATGTGATTAAATTTCTATACATTTGGCTGGGCGCAGTGGCTCACCCCTGTAATCCCAGCACTTTGGGAGGCCGAGGTGGGAGGAACACTTGAGGTCAGGACTTCAAGACCAGCCTGGCCAACATAGTGAAACCCCATCTGTACTAAAAATACAAAAATTGTGCTGGGCGCTGTGGCTCACGCCTGTAATCCCAGCACTTTGGGAGGCCGAGACGGGCGGATCACGAGGTCAGGAGATCGAGATCATCCTGGCTAACACGGTGAAACCCCGTCTCTAGTAAAAATACAAAAAATTAGCCGGGCGTGGTGGCGGGTGCCTGTAGTCCCAGCTACTCGGGAGGCTGAGGCAGGAGAATGGCGTGAACCCGGGAGGTGGAGCTTGCAGTGAGCTGAGATTGCACCACTGCACTCCAGCCTGGATGACAGAATGGAGTCTCAAAAAATAAATAAATAAATAAATAAATAAAAATTTAAAAATAAAAATACACATACAAAAATTAGCCGGGCGTGGTGGTGGGCACCTGTAATCCCTGCTACTCAAAAAGCTGAGAAAGGAGAATTGCTTGAACCCGGGAGACGGAGGCTGCAGTGAGCCAAGATAGCACCATTGTATTCCAGCCTGGGCGACAAGAGTGAAACTCTGTCTCAAAAAAAACAAGAAAAAAAATGTCATACATTTAATTTTTCAAATGTTTTGTCACATTTTCAAACGTGGGAAATAAGTTTAACATACTCTGTCCAATTCTTATAGGGACAGGTGCCTGGTGCTGCTCTTCCTAACCCTCTCAACATGCTAGGGCCTCAGGCCAGCCAGCTGCCTTGCCCTCCAGTGACACAGTCACCATTGCACCCAACACCGCCTCCTGCTTCCACGGCTGCTGGCATGCCATCTCTCCAGCACACGACACCACCTGGGATGACTCCTCCCCAGCCAGCAGCTGCCACTCAGCCATCAACTCCTGTGTCATCTTCTGGGCAGACTCCCACCCCGACTCCTGGCTCAGTGCCCAGTGCTACGCAAACGCAGAGCACCCCTACAGTCCAAGCAGCAGCCCAGGCCCAGGTGACCCCACAACCTCAAACCCCAGTTCAGCCCCCGTCTGTGGCTACCCCTCAGTCGTCGCAGCAACAGCCGACGCCTGTGCACGCCCAGCCTCCTGGCACACCGGTAAGCCTCTCTCTGTCTGCTGTTTTTGGGTCAAGACTCTTAGAAAATTATTTTCCCATAAAAATTGTCTGTCGGGCCAGGTGCAGTGGTTCACACCTGTAATTTCAGCACCTTGGGAGGACAAGGTGGGAGAATCACTTGAGCCTATGAGTTCAAGACCAACCTGGGCAACATAGTGAGACCTCGTCTCTACAAAAAAAAAAAAAAATTTAACTAGACAAGTATGGTGGTGTGTGCCTGTAGTCCCAGCCACTCAGAAGGCTTAGGTGGGAAGATCACTTGAGCCTAGCAGGTGCAGGTTACAGTGAGCCAAGATCGCACCACTGTACTCCAGCCTGGGCTACAGAGCGAGGCATTGTCATCTTTTGTTTGTTTACTTAAAACTCCATTGAGGCTGGGCACGGTGGTTCACGCCTGTAATCCCACCACTTTGGGAGGCTGAGGTGGGTGGATCACCAGAGGTCAAGAGTTCGAGACCAGCCTGGCCAAAATTGTGAAACCTTGTCTCCACAAAAATTAGCCAGGCATGATGGCGGGTGCCTGTATTCCCAGCTACTCGGGAAGCTGAGGCGGGAGAATCGCCTCAGCCTAGGAGGCAGAAATTGTATTGAGCTGAGATCACGCCGTTGCACTCCAGCCTAGGTGACAGAGCGAGACTCCGTCTCAAAAAAAAAAAAAAAAAACAACTCCATTGAGTAAGAATTTGCAAGCTAGGAATTCTTTTAGTGGTTCCTTCTTGTGATGTTCATTTACTCCCCCAGCCCCCGTGTTCCTACCGTTCACACAGGCTGGATAACACTCTGTCTTTGGGTAAGCGCTTGATTTCCCTCCCTTCAGATGTGCTTAGACATTCATAATTCAGCCTTTTACCATACACGTTAACCACCGTATTGAAGGGAATTAATTTCAAAATATGAAGTTTCATGATTTAGCTAGAAAACTTCGAGAAAATATTTTTATATCAAAGTTTGAAAAGCTCTGCTGTTTCCTCTACCTTTGTGGCAAGACCTGAGTTGTGCCTCTGGCTGCTGTTACCTCCCTCTAGAACTTATTCCTACTTTAACCTCTGTTCTTTGGTTTCACAGAAGGGCACCTGCTGGATCAGTATTGAGAAGTCTTAACGGGAAATTGTAGGTTGCATGAGCAGCATAGTTGAAGATCATTTATGTTGCCGTGCTTACTGAAGTCAGTGCTTTTGGTTTTTTCACAGCTTTCCCAGGCAGCAGCCAGCATTGATAACAGGGTCCCTACCCCCTCCTCGGTGGCCAGTGCAGAAACCAATTCCCAGCAGCCAGGACCTGACGTACCTGTGCTGGAAATGAAGGTGGAGACCCAGACGGAGGACACTGAGCCCGATCCTGGTGAATCCAAAGGGGAGCCCAGGTCTGAGGTGGGTGCTGCTCCCTAGGAATGTGTTGATGGCTGTGTGTCACAACTTCCCCCAGGTGTCCTTGGGCGAGGCTTGGAGCCTGCCATGGGTATCCCTGACTTTAGTTAAAATATTCTGGTTGAATGTGGGTTCAGAGTTCAGTATGTAGGAAACTGATTTAAAACAGCTTGGTTTTTTCATTTTTAAATATGAGGGGTGGGTTTATTTTGCCAGAAATGAAGAATACTGGCCTATATTTGAAATATTTGAATCATCCAACAGCCTTTTATTTGATGTTCTCCATTCATTTCTAGTTCTGCAGAGGTAGACTACAGAAGGGGTGGTGGATTCATTTACTAATTAACCTATGACAGAAGCTGAAAACTGGCAGACCGTGGGCTGGATCCAGCCTGTAAATGTGTTTGGCCCACACAATACCTTAAAAATCAGGAAATTGCAAATAAAACTCTAGATTTCTAGCTTTTCTTGAAAAATGAGATGCTTTCAGCATTGTGCCTGCATCCCTGTGTGACAACAGTCTGGTTGTAAACACCAGCTGTGGCGGGTTCTCCAGTTAGCCACAGTCCCCAGGGCTCCTTCCTGTCTCATACCACACCTCCTGCCTCTGAAAAGGACTTTTGGTCCCTGCCCCAGCTTTCAAGGAGATTCTTATTCCAAATTAAGAAATATCTGTACGTGAAAAATCTGAGTATGTGCAATTTTTAAAGCACTTTTACATTTAAAAACTTTTAAATTAGGCTGGGCATTGTGGCTCATGCCTGTAATCCCAGCACTTTGGGAGGCCGAGGCGGGTGGATCACTTGAGGTCAGGAGTTTGAGACCAGCCTGGCCAACATGATGAAACCCCATCTCTACCAGAAATACAAAAAATTAGCCAAGCGTGGTGGCACGCACCTGTAATCCCAGCTACTCAGGAGGCTGAGGCAGGAGAATTGCTTGAACCCAGGAGGCGGAGGTTGCAGTGAGCCAAGATCATGCCACTGCACTCCAGCCTGGGTGTCAGACTCCATCTCAAAAAAAAAAAAAAAAAAAATCACTTTTAAATTTAGGACCATAATTGCACTGACTCTGTATTGAAGTGACTTAATGAACACCAAGTACTTTATTTCTTCTTCTGAAAGAGAAGAGGAATCACAAATGCAACTCTGACTAGAGGAAGGTTTTAACAAACCCATCTTAGGCTTGTAAGAGCCTTCCAGTGAGGCTGAGGTAACATAAAGGTGTTTAATATTTGTGTGTTATCTATAATGTTTTTCTCAAGATGATGGAGGAGGATTTGCAAGGAGCTTCCCAAGTTAAAGAAGAAACAGACACAGCAGAGCAGAAATCAGAACCAATGGAAGTGGATGAAAAGAAACCTGAAGTGAAAGTAGAAGTTAAAGAGGAAGAAGAGAGTAGCACTAACGGCACAGCCTCTCAGTCAACATCTCCTTCGCAGCCACGCAAAAAAAGTAGGCTGTTTATTCATTACCTTATTAAACCATGCTGCTTTTCCACGGTGTTGGGATTCCACGTGGAGGATTAGAAGCTAAAGTAGAAACGTAATTCTATCTGCCCTTTTACCTTTCTTGCCTGCCATTCCACAGACTTTCCCTTGCAGAAACACTGAGGCTGAGCAGGACCCCAGCCCTGTGCCTGTGGGGCTCATGGTAGGAGTGAGAGATGAGCTATGACTCTGAGGCCACCCTGGCTGCAGAGCTGTCTTCTGAGATGATGCTGGCAGGGGCCAGGGTTGAAATGTGTCTGGGTCCTTGAGCAGGCTAAGGAGCTTGGCTTTACTCATAAAAGTGTAAAGAACCAGTGATGTATGTGAGTGGGAAAATAACCAAAAAAGCCATAATTTAAGGAAAATGATCATTATGACAGCACAGGGGTGAGCTGGAGGCAGTTTTCTGCTGGTGCAGTGAGGAAGCTGAGCATGCAGAGTGAGGGGCAGGGTGGTGCCTAGGGACCCCATGTAGGGAGACATGGGGAGGGGTAGGTTAGGCAGCTTTGGGGTCTGAGATGTGTGGGATAAGCCCGCCTCACAGTGGAAGTTGGATGGAATCCATTTGAGATGTATCCAAAGTAAAGAGATAACAGGGTATCAGAAAATTGTCAAGTGAACCTTAGAAATGGGAGTTGGGACTCAGAAAGTCCAAGGCTGCAGATGACACTTTTGGGAAAGATTGCAGAGAAATGTTAGAGACTGAGACCATGTTACTCTGCAGCTGGAAGGGGACCCTCGAGAGTGTGGAGTACAGTGAATCTTAGGGCTTTTTATGCTCTTAGAAATTGAGGGCCCCAGAGAGTTGTTGTTTGTGTGGATTACCTATCATTGCTTACTCTATTGGAAATTAAAATTGAGAAATTTGAGTACAGGGCTCACACCTGTAATCCCAGCACTTTGGGAGGCCTTGATGAGAGGTTTGCTTATGCCGGGATTTCAAAACCAGCCTGAGCAACATAGCAAGACTCCATCTCTACAAAACTAAAATAAAATTAGCTAAGTGTGGTGGTGCACGCTACAGCGGAAGCAGCAGGATCGCCTGAGCCTATAAGTTTGAGGCTACAGTGAGCCCAGATCACATCACTGCACTCTAGCCTAGGAGACAAAGTAAGATTGTTGTCTCAAAAAAAAGAGAAAAATTTTTAAATATTTAGTTCATTTAAAATAGTCTGTTGGCCGGGCGCGGTGGCTCAAGCCTGTAATCCCAGCACTTTGGGAGGCCGAGACGGGCGGATCACGAGTTCAGGAGATCGAGACCATCCTGGCTAACACGGTGAAACCCCGTCTCTACTAAAATACAAAAAAAAAAAAAATTAGCCGGGCGAGGTGGCGGGCGCCTGTACTCCCAGCTACTCGGGAGGCTGAGGCAGGAGAATGGCGTGAACCCGGGAGGCGGGGCTTGCAGTGAGCTGAGATCCGGCCACTGCACTCCAGCCTGGGCAACAGAGCTAGACTCCGTCTCAAAAAAAATAAATAAATAAAATAAAATAAAATAGTCTGTTACATGGCACCCATAGAAAACATTTATATGAAAAATAATTTTTCCAAAACAAAAATAAGAATAATGATGTTATTAAGGGCATCTGCCTCTGCATTTACTGTGTTGTGATTGGTTATTTTGGTTGAAGTGTGTGAAGAAAATCCTGTAGTTGGTAAAGGGAGAAGTATTTTCATAGCCTTTTCAGCTGATTGTGGTTAGTCTTTGATACTATACCAAAATTAAACCAGTGAAAGTTTCTTAAAGGTTAGTTACGACATTGAACCAGAATCTGTAGCACTGGATATTTCATACTCTATGACATTAGAATCCATTGATCCATCTTGTACTTGGAATGGATGGTTTGTGCTTGCATTATTTTTTTTTCAATTGACACTAAGTTCTGCAGATTTTCCATATGTTAACATATTTCACTATACCGTGTCAAAAAAAAATCACATTTGTTAATACCACCATCAGTCTCTTCAAACAAGTCTTAACAACTTTGAAAAGCAGGGCGTGCGTGGTGGCTCACGCCTGTAATCTCAGCATTTTGGGAGGCTGAGGGGGAAAGTTTGCTTGAGCCCAGGAATTCAGGGTCTATGATTGTACCACTGCACTCTAGCCTAGAGCTCAGGAGTTCAAGACCAGCCTAGGCAACATGGCGAAACCTAATCTCTATTAAAAAAAAAAAAAAAAAAAGCTGGGCATGGGTAGTGCATGCCTGTAGCTGCAGCTACTCAAGATGTTGAAGTGGGAGAATCACCTGAGCCTGGGAGGTCAAGGATGCAGTGAGCCATGATCATGCCGCTGTACTCCAGCCTGGGTGACAGAGTGAGGCCCTGTCTCAAAAAGTAATAGTAATAATAAATTTTGAGACGATTTCAAGCCCGTGTACAAGTTTTCCAAAACATTTGATTTTTTAATGAAAGTCCAGATTTTATCATTGGCAACAAATATTGTCAGTTGTCCTTGAAGTAACTGTCCCTCTTTGTTCATTTCTGAGAAAATGTCTGACATATAACTAGAGTTAGTAACTATAGCTTATCTCTCAGTCATTCTTGAAAGTTTTAAGGGGTCCATGAGGGCAAGCAGCTACTTCAGCTGTAAATTCTGACACGTGCACAAGTACTGCCTCCTAATGTGGCCACTGTGCATATGCAGCACACATCTTTTATTCTGTGTGATGAGATACACTGAATATTTCATCACACAGACTAAAAGACATGTACCAGGAGGCCAGGCGCAGTGGCTCAAGCCTGTAATCCCAGCATTTTGGGAGGCCGAGGCGGGCAGATCACGAGGTCAGGAGATCAAGACCATCCTGGCTAACACGGTAAAACCCCGTCTCTACTAAACAAAATATAAAAAATTAGCCAGGCATGGTGGCGGGCACTTGTAGTCCCAGCTACTCGGGAGACTGAAGCAGGAGAATGGCATGAACCCGGGAGGCAGAGCTTGCGGTGAGCCGAGATCGCGCCACTGCAGTCCAGCCTGGGCGACAGAGTGAGACTCCGTCTCAAAAAAAAAAAAAAAAAGATGTACCAAAGGCTGAGCTTTAATACAAGGAATACTTCTTACCACCTCGTCAAGAATATTTTTTCGGCCAGGTGTGGTAGCTCACGTCTGTATTCTCAGCACTTTGAAAGGCCGAAGTGGGAGGATCACTTGAAGCCAGGAGTTCAAGACTAGCCTGAGCAACATAGTAAGACCCTGTCTCTACAAAAAATTAAAAATTAGCCAAGTGTGGTGGTGCATGCCTGTAGTCCTGGCTACTCAGGAGGCTGGGGCAGCAGGATCACTTGAGCTCAGGGGTCCAAGGCTGCAGCAAGCTGTGATGGCACTGTTGGACTCCAACCTGGACAACAGAGCAAGGCCCTATCTCAAAAATAACTAAGAAATGAGTGGGCACAGTGGCTCCCACCTATAATCCCAGCTCTTTGGGAGGCCAAGACAGGAGGATCACTTACAGCCAGGAGTTCAAGACCAGCCTGGGCAATGTAGTAAGACCCTGTCTCTATAAAACAATTTAAAAACTAGCCAGGTGTGGTAGTGCACCTGTGGTCCCAGTGGCTCAGAAGGCTGAGGTGGGAGGATTGCTTGAGCCGAAGAGGTTGAGGCTGCAGTGAACCATGATTGTGCCAGTGCATTCTAGCCTGGATGAGAGAGTGAGACCCTGTCTCAAAAATAAAGAATATTTTTTCTTGGCCGGAAGCAGTGGCTCATGCCTGTAATCCAAGGACTTTGGGAGGCTAAGGCAGGAGGGATACTTGAGGCCAGGAGTTCAAAGCAGCCTGGGCAACATAGCAAGAACCCATCTCTACCAAAAAAAAAAAAAATTTTTTTAAACAAATTTTCTTAAGCATGGCTGGTATTTTTTTCTTGGGACTGTACAGCAGCAGCAGCGTATGATAACAATAGAGTTTGATGATGTTGGCTTTCATTTCCTTTGCTTTTGCTTTTTAGCCGGGTGTGGCAGCATTCACCTGTAGTCCCAGCTACTCAGGAGGCTGAGGCAGGAGAATCACTTGAACCCAGGAGGCGGAGGTTGCAGTGAGCCGAGATCACGCCACTGCACTGCAGCCTGGGCAGTGGAGTGAGACTCCATCTCAAAAAAAGAAAGATTGCTTTTTCCCATCTGTGCAGATGTCTGACGTAGCGCAAAAGGCAAATGATGATCTAGTGTTGTAGAAGTTGTTTCAGGCCGGGCGTGGGGCTCACACCTGTAACCCCAGCACTTTGGGAGGCCGAGGCGGGCGGACCACCTGAGCTCAGGCGTTCCAGACCAGCCTGGCCAGCATGGTGAAACCCTGTCTCTACTAAAAATACAGAAATTAGTTGGGCATGGTGGCGCATGCCTGTAATCCCAGCTACTTGGGAGGCTGAGGCAGAAGAATCACTTGAACCCAGGAGGCGGAGGTTGCAGGGAGCTGAGACCGTGCCATTGCACTCCAGCCTGGGCAGCAAGAGAGAAACTTCATCTCAAAACAAAACAAAATTGTTTCAAGCTGGGCATTGGGGGGGTCACACCTGCAATTCCAGCACTTTTGGAGGATCACTTGAGGGCCAGAGTTCAAGACCAGCCTGGGCAACATGGTGAGACCCTGTGTCTACAGAAAAAATAAAAATATAGCTGGTTGTGGCACGCTTATAGTCCTTGCTACTCATGAGGCAAAGTTAGGAGAGTTGCTTGAGCCTAGAAGGTCAAGGTTGCATGCAGTGAGCTGTGATTATACTGCTGTACTCCAGAAGACCTCGTCTCAAAAAAAAAAAAAGTTTCAGTTTTGATGAAATAATTTTCATCTTACAGTACATAGATAACTTGAGCACCTAAAATGTGACCAGGGTGGCTGGGCGCGGGGGCTCACGCCCATAATCCCAGCACTTTGGGAGGACGAGGCAGGTGGATCACGAGGTCAGGAGATTGAGACCATCCTGGCTAACACGGTGAAACCCCGTCTCTACTAAAAATACAAAAAATTAGCCGGGCGCGGTGGCAGGCGCCTGTAGTCCCAGCTACTCGGGAGGCTGAGGCAGGAGAATGGCGTGAACTCGGGAGGCGGAGCTTGCAGTGAGCAGAGATCGCACCACTGCACTCCAGCCTGGGCGACAGAGCAAGACTCTGTCTCAAAAAAAAAAAAAAAAAAAAAAAGTGACCAGGGTGACCGAGGAACTGAGTTTTTATTTTTTGTAATATTATTCATTTGGTGAAATTTCTCATTTGGTGAAATTTCAGTAGTCACAGGGGCTGGGGACTGAGATATGAGACAGCAGCCTCCAAGGGCCTGAGAGACGCATTTTTGGGAGCTGCTGGTGCGCTGCAGCAACCCTACCTCGTGTGCAGTTCACACACACTCCTGACTTCACTTCTGCACATATGGGATCTTCTTACAGAAAGGTGCTGGTAAAGACAGGAGTTTGAAAATGCTCTCCTCGGCCAGGTGCAGTGGCTCACGCCTGTACGAGATCGCACCACTGCGCTCCAGCCTGGGCAAGGGCGAAACTCCGTCTCAAAAAAAAAAGAGAGAGAGAAAATGCTCTCCTCAGCAGGGAATTTGAATAGTTATTTAATGAATGAATAAATGGTCAACCAAAGTGACCCTTGTTTCAGGCCCTGTCACTCCCAATTACCACTGGGGCGGTGACAGGGTCTAGAACAGGGTCTGCAGGCCTTCTCCGTGCAGAGGCCTGGTGTTCCATGCTGTGGGCTTTGTGCATCCTGAGGCCTCTGTTACCACTCCTCAGTGCTGCCACTGTGGTGCGGAGGCAGCTACAGATCCTATATGAACGAATGAGCATAGCTATGCACCAATAAAGCTGTATTTTTGGAGACTAACACTTGAATTTTGTGTGATTTTCACATGTCATGAAATAATATTCTTTTCTTTTTTTTTCTGCCAAACGTTAAAGAATGTGAAATCCATTGTTAGCTCTTGGGCCATACAGAAAAGCAAGCAGCTGGCGACATTTGGCCTGTTGGTCATAATTTGCCAGCCCCTCGTTTAGAGAAATCAAAAGGCTATTCGTTACATAATTGTTTTCTTATAATGAGTTATTCAAAGACTACCAAATGCTACTTCATCTCTGCATAAAACAGAAGAAAGGAGTTAGTGTGAAGCAAGGATGTGTGTTTCTGATGCTTCTGAAGGGCACATCTGCACCCTAGACCAGGCCTTTGCACTTTCAAGTGCTGGGGACTGTGTGCTTGAGTGCTGCATCTCAGGGTTTTTACCTGGTTGCCCAGACCTCAAGCCGCTATCGGAGGTCTGAAGCAGCCAGGTGCCCTAGAGAGGAGGTGGTGTCTGCAGAGGTTGGTCAAGAGTCTGGATCCTGGGCTCTGATGGGAATGAGCCCTGAGGCGTGTTCTTGGTGCGCCTGTTTTCATCTCTAAAGTGAGCCTGTTGAACAAATGGGGTTTTCCTTCGAATTTTAACTTTTGCTTTCACCAGTTAGGACTCAGATGGCGCTTTCTAGAATTTGTCAAGTTAGACCATCTCCACCCCACACAAAATTGATGGCAGACCCATGTACCTCATACTTGCCCCTTCCCAACTGGAACTTTAAATGTTTACCATATTTTAATCTGATTTTTAAATTACAGTTTCCCACTTATCTGTTGTAAGAAATCTTTTCAGCTGGGGGCGGTGGCTCACACCTGTAATCCCAGCACTTTGGGAGGCTGAGGAGAGCAGATCACTTGAGGTCGGGAGTTCGACACCAGCCTGACCAATATGGAGAAACCCAGTCTCTACTAAAAATACAAAATGAGCTGGGTGTGGTGGCACACGCCTGTAATGCCAACTACTCGGAAGGCTGACGCAGGAGAATCGCTTGAACCCGGGAGGCGGAGGTTGCACTGAACTGAGTTCGTGCCATTGCACTCTAGCCTAGGCAACAAGAGCAAAACTCCATTTCAAAAAAAAAAATATTTTCAAGATACAAAAAACGGACCAGGCCCCAGTGGCTCACACCTATAATCTTAATTGCTTTGAGAGGCTGGAATCACTTGAGGCCGAGAGTTCAATACCACCAGCCTGGGCAACATACTAATACCACAAGATCACTTGAGCCCAGGAGTTAGTGGATGCAGTGGCTATGATGGCGCCACATTGCACTCCAGCCTGGGCGACAGAGCAGGACTCTGTCTCTGAAAATATAAAATGAGCTGGCCATGATGGCTAGGCACAGTGGCTCATGCCTGTAATCCCAACACTTTAGAAGGCCAGGGCAGGTGGATCATTTGAGGTCAGGAGTTTGAGACCAGCCTGGCCAACATGGTGAAACCCCATCTCTACTAAAAATACAAAAATCAGCTGGGCGTGGTGGTGGGCACCTGTAATTCCAGCTACTCGAGAGGCTGATGCAGGAGAATCGCTTGAACCCAGGAGGCAGAGGTTGCTGTGAGCCAAGATCATATCACTGCACTCCAGCCTGGGTGAGAGAGCAAGACTCTGTCTCAAAAAAACCTGGGCATGATAGCTCAATGCCCGTAACCTCAGCACTTTAGAAGGCTGAGGCAGGGGGGAATGCTTGAGCTCAGGAGTTCAAGACCAGCCTGGACAACATAGTGAGACCTCATCTCCACAAAAAAATTTAAAAATGAGTCAGGCATGGTAGCACACACCTGTAGTCCCAGTTACTCCCAAGACTGAGGCAGGAAGATGACTTGAACCTGGGAGGTTGAAGCTGCAGTGAGCTGAGATGATGCCAGTGTCCCCCAACCTGGGCAACAGAGTGAGACTTTGTCTCAAAAATAATAAATTAAAAATTACAAGAACACAAAGAAAAAAATACGTGTCACTTGTAAGCCAAGGCATCAGAACGCCTGAGATATCTTTGCCTCCAGTTTCTTCTCTGTGTGAGTGAACATGAGCCAGGTGGGGTCATGACACACTGCCTGCTGACTGGCCGGCCTCCCACACCGAGCAGCTTCCCCGGCACCTGTTCCCATACTCATTGAGGGTTTGTATGAATGTACCATCTTGAATGTATTTGGCAGCCAGTATTTATGTTTGTATTAGTGACAATAGAAAATGTAGTAGGCAGTGAGGTGGCTGAGGGGTTGGAGAAATTCGCATTAGTAAATGTGGGAGTAGCAATATGGAACTTTTTATTAAAATGCTTTATTTTGTATCTCTATTACTGTTTACGTTTATGAGATTCAAAACCATTTGTCTCTAGTGGCCTGAATTTAATTTAGCCAAGAATAAAAAGACTTTCCTCAGAGGATCTTTTAAGGTCCCTTCCAATGAAATGACTTTTTTTTTTTTTTCTTTTTTTTTTTTTTTTTTTGAGACAGAGTTTTGCTCTCGTTGCCCAAGCAGTGGCGCCATCTCGGCTCACTGCAGCCTCCATCTCCTGGGTTCAAGCGATTCTCCTGTCTCAGCCTCTCGAGTAGCTGGGCTTGTAGGCCCCTCCCACACACACGGCTAATTTTGTGTTTTTAGTAGAGACAAGGTTTCACTACATTGGTCAGGCTGGTCTTGAACTCCTGACCTCAGGTGATCTGCCCGCCTCAGTCTCTCAAAGTGCTGGGATTACAGATGTGAGCCACCACGCCCAGCCTGAAATGGCTTTATTTGCCACCCAGTTTGATGAATGAGACAGATTGGGGAGTTAGCTTTACTTTCTTTTTCAGCAAGTTTTTAAATGTTGGAAACCTTTCATAGAAGATGCAAACTTCTCGTTGTATTTTGCCTCTCAACCTGAACGCAGTTCTGACACTAGTGTGTTTTCAGAAGCTTTAGTCCTTATGGTGATGGACGAGAGCCCCTCGAGTGCCTTAGGAGCATCATGGTTGGGACGTCACAGCAGCCAGGATTCCGTTTTAAATGTGAGGTAGGAGGGATCTGAGCACCTTTTACAGAGTGTCTTTTTTTGATGTTTTCTCTGCAGTCTTTAAACCAGAGGAGTTACGCCAGGCCCTGATGCCGACCCTAGAAGCACTGTATCGACAGGACCCAGAGTCATTACCTTTCCGGCAGCCTGTAGATCCCCAGCTCCTTGGAATTCCAGTAAGTTAATTCGTAAAATTAGATTATAACTTTGCTGGTGTGACTTTTGAGTGTCCATTGTTTTATCCCTTGAAATTAGATTATAACTTTGCTGGTGTGACTTTTGAGTGTCCGTTGTTTTATCTCTTGAAATTAGATTAAATAATCCCCCTGCCTTGAAGATTGTTCTCCTAATATAAAAAACTGTTGTCTGTTAACAGTTATCAATGAAAGTGTTTATTTTGTTTGATTTCACTTGTTCATGAAGCCCCGGTCCTTGGAGGGGTGCACTGAAGCAAGGGAAGCACATGCCCCTGAGACTTCACTTTATATTTGGATCCTTGTGTCACTTTTGTCTGAAAGAATTTATGAACATCAAATGTAAAAAAATATTTAGACTTCTCTCTTTTATATTCCTGGATAGCCTTGCAAAGGCCATGGGGACCCAGCAGATTCTATGTAGCAGTAATTACTAGCTTTGTGTTTATATTTGTCTTGGAATTTCATTTTGCTTGCCAGGATCAAGAGTGAATATCTAGAAATACACACTGTTTGGTAAACTGGTTCACTATTTTAATTCAGTGGATTAAAGATCTATTTTTAAAATTTTCTGTTAGAAGTATCTTTTAACAATTTTTCTTTTTTTTTTCTTTTTTTTTTTTTTTTTGAGACGGAGTCTCGCTCTGTCCCTGGGCTGGAGTGCAATGGCCGGATCTTAGCTCACTGCAAGCTCCGCCTCCCGGGTTTACGCCATTCTCCTGCCTCAGCCTCCCGAGTAGCTGGGACTACAGGCGCCCGCCACGTCGCCCGGCTAGCTTTTTGTATTTTTTAGTAGAGACGGGGTTTCACCCTGTTAGCCAGGATGGTCTCGATCTCCTGACCTAGTGATCCGCCCATCTCGGCCTCCCAAAGTGCTGGGATTACACGCCTGAGCCACCGCGCCCGGCCAACAATTTTTCTTTATCTTTGCCTTTGAAGTATTATAATGCGATCATACCTGAAAATACTAATTATACTTTTAGTGAGTAAAGTCAGTTGTATCAGAGGTTATTTTCTTTTCATTTCCCATTTCTTACTGTTGGGAATGGAAGTTATTTTGGTACTTTCTGTTTCTATTATTTTAAAACAAAGCTGCCAGATATGACTGGCATTTGGATGTTGGGGAATTCCCTGAGACCATTGTTTTTTTTAAAAGGATTATTTTGACATCGTAAAGAATCCCATGGACCTCTCCACCATCAAGCGGAAGCTGGACACAGGGCAGTACCAAGAGCCCTGGCAGTACGTGGACGACGTCTGGCTCATGTTCAACAATGCCTGGCTCTATAATCGCAAGACATCCCGAGTCTATAAGTTTTGCAGTAAGCTTGCAGAGGTCTTTGAGCAGGAAATTGACCCGGTCATGCAGTCCCTTGGATATTGCTGTGGACGCAAGGTACAGTTTTAAGTTTTTCCAGAAAGTGAATTCTCCGAGTTAATCCAGCCAGAGGGGTGTTACACTAATATGAGACCACACCTGTGTACTGGGAGTGCATATGTGCAGTCTGCTCTCTGGTGACACAGTTGATGCCTGAAGTGATGTGATGGGTGATCAGAGCTGGGTGTATA
The DNA here is from genome assembly GCF_049350105.2 of Macaca mulatta. NCBI lineage: Eukaryota > Metazoa > Chordata > Mammalia > Primates > Cercopithecidae > Macaca > Macaca mulatta. Next base: position 4,981,105 of record NC_133425.1, on the reverse strand, counting down.
GGCACTTACTGAGGGAGGCCATGAGGAAGTATTTCTGGCTGCCCCGCTGCCCGTGGTACCTGTCTGTAATAAATGTTTCTTAGAGCCAGTTGTATCACATGCTATCTCAAAATGTCTTTAAAGCTACTAAAATTGTTAGAAAACTATCTAATATACTAACAGAGATAATTTACTAGTCTCTATAGTAGACTAGAACATTATAGGACAGTAAATGGAATGTGTTTTTATATAAAAGTATTTCTCCTTTATTTTTGCAGTATGAGTTTTCCCCACAGACTTTGTGCTGCTATGGGAAGCAGCTGTGTACCATTCCTCGCGATGCTGCCTACTACAGCTATCAGAATAGGTAAGTGTCAAGCAGCATCCTGTATTATGTCTTAGGGCAAGGCACGTTCATCTGGTTATAGTCTGTGTACATTATTTCTTTCCTGAAGTTCCAATAAAAAGTGGCCCAATTTCAGGCCGGGTGTGGTGGCTCACACCTGTAATCCCAGCACTTTGGGAGGCTGAGGTGGGAGGATCGCTTGAGCCCAGGAGTTACGTTATCAGCCTTGGCAACATAGTGAGACCCCCATCTCTATTTGAAAAAAAGAAAAGTAGCTCGATTTCAGTGTCTTGTTAGTCACACGGATAGGCCCATGGCCTCTTAGTTATAAAGCATACTTTTATAGTGTAAAAACTGTAACCTCTGAGTCAAGTCTTGCCGTACTACTTAATTAGGTACGTTCTTTCTTCAGCCATGCCTGTTCTAAAACGCAACCCTAGAAGCAAGCGTCTGAAGTTGAGAGTAACTCTGATAAAGGTTGGCATGCCTTTTTAAAGATGTTCATAGAGTAGAAAATGTGGATTTTACTATTCTGCCTGCAAATATTTGCCTGGGTAATTTGGCCAGGTCAGTCTCATGGAAAGACTTGCACAAGTGCTACTTCCTTTGAGGCAGAGGAAAAGGGTCCATGATCTTTATTTTTAAATTTGACACTAGCAGCATGATACAAAATGAGATCTGGTGTTTTAATTGAGTTCAAGAATCACCCTCCTATTATAAGATGGCCATTTCAGGATTTTGTGAGTGGTGGATCTGCTTAAGAAATACTTGCCATTCTTTTGGAATATGAAGATGGCTAAAGAATAGATCTCCTGTCTTAAAATAGATGGAGAATGAAAATAGTATTTTTTGTTGTGGTTTCCCACACAAATACACCTTGCGTAGTTTTGGGGTTGTTTGAGAAGTCAGCTTATCTGTACCGCAGCGTGTAAGTGTCCATGTGCGGCTGCAGTGTGAGCACACCATGCGTGGAGGCACAGGTCAGGAATCTTGCTCAAACTGTGACATTGCCTCCATTTTATGAGCCAGCAGCTGGATTCTCTGTGGCCAAGATAGAGCTTTGTGCCTATTCTTTGTCTTTAGGTTCAAGTATTAACCGTCAACACTGGAGTTTGGCGTTTTGTATTATTTCACTCTCATTTGGATGCAGTAATTATGTCCTATACTTCAAAGAACACAGAAGCCTGTTTGTTATTTGTTCACAGGCCTGAAAATGTTGGAATTTTGTGGTTGTTTTAATTCTTCTATGTTTTTTAAAAAACCATATTCAAGATAAGTAATAACTCCCATCAAAATCCTGTATTTTAAAAAATCCTTTTGACACAAAAATGTCTCTAAAAAAAGGTTCCTAAGCCTTTTCTATCAGGAATAAGCCTGGCCTGCTTATTCCTATTACTGTTCAGTGTAGTGAAACACCAGTGCAAGGGAGAAGGGCAGACCCTAAACTTCATCTCTGCTGGAAGTGCAGCCTGTGCAATTGTCCTGCTGAAAATAGTTTAACATTCGGAGTCTGATTTCCATCTCAACTTCCCCTTTATCAATAGAAACATTTTATGATCAAGTTTAAAATGATACCATAGCCCCTTCCTAATGGAATCTTTCCCATAGTGACTTGCTGCTCTTCTAGAAGTTCTGGCCACTCCTTTTACAGTTTTAGCCCCATGACTTCAGCACACCCCATGATGTATTAATGTATTAAGCTTAGCTTTGTCCATGATACAAACAATAGCGTCTTCCCTCGCAGCCTCATTTTGTCAAGTCCCCAATGATGAAATAATGAATAGGAATGCACTTTAAAAACCATTTGTGCCAAGCAAAATAAAGTTAATGATATCTTAAGAGAAAGGTTGATATTAACTATACCCAGAAAAATGCCACCTCTGCTACGTTGCCCAACACAGTTTTGGTCTATAAGAAAGGTAGATTGTTTACCACTCTCTCTAAAGTGTTGTGGGGCCTGTTCCTGGGTCTGTTGGGACCCTGCCTTTGCTGATTTGCACAGGTTTTGGTCTTTTACATTGAGAGCAATTAAAGTTAAATGGAATTGGTAGGATCAAAGAGTCATTGATGGCGTATAAACACAAGACCATCTTGAAAGTTCTGAAACGTCTTATTTCTGTATAGAACTTCATTTTTACTGGGCACTTAGAACAATAAAAAATCCTGCAGACCATTTAAACAAGTGAAACCCTAATATATAAGTGAGCGTATGGTTACGTTTTCACTTGTTTTCATACTTTGCAAATTTGAAAGTAACTCATGTTGGAAAAACTGTTCTTTAGCTTTCCCAGTTAGTATCTATAGATAATATAAATATTATCTATAGATATTCCCAGTTATTCATATGTACTGATATGGTACTTAAAACAATCTGCATTTGAAAATTTACTCCATATATTAAATTACCCTTACAGATAAACTATGCAGTTACATTGTACTAACTTTAGCAACCCTGAAATGCATCATTACTGGATTATGTGAAGTATTTCTCCTTTGCAATTCCATATTCATCAAGCTGCTTCCTTCACACCAGGCAAAATGTCATCTGGGTGCTTAAGTTGAAAAGCAAATTTCTAAATCTTTATGTGTTTCCGGGGAGAATAAAGTGTGGACTAGGTAAGAAGGTAGGGGCAGTCTGACAATAACATCTAGCATTCACTGACTGCCAGGGTTGCTCTAGCTGATTTTACTAGTTGGGGGTGACTGCTGTCTGTTCTGTGTGCTTTCTTCATCTCTCAGAACAGTAATAAAGTGAAGCCACGGGCCCCTCTTCCTCCCCTTCTTAAACATGAACAGGCTAAATTGTCCATTTCTCCAGCAGTTTTGGGGCAGACAAGGAGTCTGTTGACATGCTTTGCCTCCCCGGTTCTGATCCTTGGATTTTCCAGGATGAGAGTCAGTCATACAGGAAGAGCCTCAGTTTCCCAGCCACCGCAAGCGTTGCCATTCCACCACCAGTGTCTCCCTCTGTGTCACTTTCCTCGGTGGGAAAAGATAGGTTTATGGTCCTTGTTTCCTGGATGTTACTGGGCTTGCTGTCCTTGAATAGAAGCAAAGAATTTCTCCAGGATTTTAAAACCATTTAGACTCACCTGTGATTACGATGGGAGTTTCATTTCAGAATGTCTTGAACCGTCCCTTCTAGCTGGCCATAGTGCTGTGTGTTTGATTGTTAACATGAATGGAGCACTCAATTTGGAGTTTTACTTATAAAAGGGAAGTATTGGGGATTGAGGGAATGTCTTTTTTGCATATCGTTTTGGTTGCCACTGAATTGGTTTATAGTTTCTGTACTTTAATTCCTTCTTGCCAGTGATGACCATGCCCTCCTGCACATGGAAGTTCTTCTCCATACAGGATTTTAGGATATTTACAAAATAGTGAATGGCCAGAATATTGCTGTAGTTCATTCAGGAAAAAAAAAATACATATTTAAAGAAAAACATTAATCTGCCTGTTCCCTGTCAGAGTTTTAAATCCTGACATAATTTATTAGTTGAGTTAGTCCCAAATAAATTAGTCCCAGCAAGAAACCTTCATTAATCCAGTGAATCTGTCATGTTCCTCATCAACCAAAGGCAAAAAAAATGGCTCATCTTGAGATGTTGTGCATGCTCTGAAGTTGTATGCTTTAAAATGTGCTGTGTGTGTGGGGTTAGTGAAATACAGCAGACAAAATGCTCAGTATATTGAATTAAGATTAGATTTGGGACTTGTGGGGGACCTGTCCTAGTGGTGGTGAACTGGCCACACGGTGGCCCACACCTCAGTCTCCTGTAGCCGTGTGAATGCGCAAGTGAGTGAGACTGCAGCTGCCGTGTCCCGTTCTGCACTTGGTGGTTCAGCCTGGCGCTCGAGTCCTGTCGCACTGTTTTTAATACTAATCCTTCCTGGCATCTCGTAGACATAGTTTTGAGCACTAAACCGCATTCGTGCTGCCGTTGCTACCTGACACTCATTCTTCTCGCTTGTGTGATCCGCCTCCGCCCGCTTGTTTATTTTTACGGTATTCTTGTGTACTCGTGTCGTTTTATGCAGCATCAGCCTGCATTTCTGTTGATTTCTCATTTATGTTCTTTCCAAACATTTAGTAGTTTTTATTTTAATTGTTCGTATTTGATAGCTTGAGCCCAGGCTCTATATTGTCTTACAAGAAATTGGGGTGATGGATAATTTCTCAAATGCAGATTGTTCTTTAAAGATTAACTCTAAATTCACTTAACTTGGATTGCCCCCAAGTCAGAACAGTCATTGGCTAAGTCTCTCCGATTGATGGATGATTGGTCCCAGTACCAAAAATGTCACATCAAAGCTTAGAATTGAATTTTCAAAGATTGTTCATGGATTTACATATATTGTATTTCTTATACAATATATCACATTTCTTACTCTGTATATTCATATTGATAAATGGGTGGAAAGTCTTTGACCCTGACTGCATTTATGTTAAATGTTTGTCTAGAATATGGATTTGGTTTCATTTGTATTGTAACACAATTAACTGAATGATTAACATAAAAAAAAAAAAAAACAGGAAAAAATTAAAATCAGTTCTGTAGGCCGGGTGCGGTGGCTCAAGCCTGTAATCCCAGCACTTTGGGAGGCCGAGACGGGCGGATCACGAGGTCAGGAGATTGAGACCATCCTGGCTAATATGGTGAAACCCCGTCTCTACTAAAAATACAAAAAACTAGCCGGGCGAGGTGGCGGGCACCTGTAGTCCCAGCTACTCGGGAGGCTGAGGCAGGAGAATGGCGTAAACCCGGGAGGCGGAGCTTGCAGTGAGCTGAGATCCGGCCACTGCACTCCAGCCTGGGCGACAAAGCGAGACTCCGTCTCAAAAAAAATAAAATAAAATAAAATAAAATCAGTTCTGGGTGCTCAGCATTTTCATGCATTTAAAGATCTGGCTTAATACCGGAAATAAAATCTCTGAATTGCTGTCAAGCATAAATTTTCCATTTTGAAAAATAAAGCTATTTCAGTTTAAATTGCTTTTTTAAGGCCTTTTGTCAGACTGTTTTGTTCAAGTAAATTTTTCCATCTCAAACCCTAGAGTTATATTTTACTTTCTCTGAGTAAGAACAAAATTCAGATTCCTAAATTTGGGCTCCATGCAATTCTAGTATTAACAACTCCTTGAAAACATTTGCCTCTTGGAGCCGGACCGAGCCTGTCGTTGTTAGTGATGATGGCCTGTGATGTGTGCAATGAGACCGAATGCTAATCAATGCTTTGCCTTGGCTTTCTGCTCTGTGTTGTCTTGGTGTCTGCGTCTTACCTCTGTGTCTGTGCTATTTGTTCCCTTCCTTGTTCTCTAATCCTGCCTTTCCCCACCTGCCCCCTGTTCCTTTCATTGTCCTCACTGACCCATCAATCAACCAACAACGCCCCCCCTTCGTCGTGGTGCTCTGCCCTGCTCTGATTGGTGGCTTCGTTGCTTGGGTGGCTGTGTGTTATGATGGACCAGTTCACCCAAGTATGGCCTTCTTGCTGACAGGTATCATTTCTGTGAGAAGTGTTTCACAGAGATCCAGGGCGAGAATGTGACCCTGGGTGACGACCCTTCACAGCCCCAGACGTAAGTACCGTCCTGTCATTTTTTCTGGGGTGAGGGAGGGTGACCTTAAATTGTTTTTTCCTCTTACCAATGACTGTAAGGAAAGTACCACTGCCATTTTGACTTTCATGCAATGTTTTTTGGTTTTTTGTTTTTGAGACAGGTTTTCATTCTGTCACCTGAGTGGTGTGCAGTGGCACTATCTCAACTCGTTCAAGCAATCCTCCTTTCTCAGCCTCTCAAGTAGCTGGGATTACAGGGGCACGCCACCATACCCAGCTAATTTTTTGTATTTTTTGTAGAGACGAGGTCTCGCCATGTTGCCCAAGCTGGTCTTAAACTCCTACACTGAAGCACAATCCACCTGCCTGGGCCTTCCAAAGTGCTGAGATTACAGTGTGTAGTGTTGTGGGGTTTGTTGCATATTAATTATGCTCGCATTTAATTTGAATATGTGTATACATACACATTTACACTGAAAAATGTGTTTTGGCTGAACCACAGTGCCACTTCTGCCTTTATCATTCAAGGCAGTGGTACTATGGCTTACCACTGTAGACCACTGCTCTCTCTTGACCTTGGTTTGTCTTTTCTTCTAAAATAATTGGTTTTTCCTAGTTGTTGTCAACTTCCATTTTGGGGAATTATAAATTTTCTTTATTTTAATTTTTATTTTTTTAAATGAGGTCTCACTGTGTTACCCAGGCTGGTCTCGAGCTCTTGGCCTCAAGCAGTCCTCCTGCCTTGGCCTTCCGAAGTGCTGGGACCACCATGCCCGACCGTGTAAATTTTCAGTGATACCTGAGAAACCAGGTAGCCCCATTAACAGAACTGGCAGTAGCAAAAAATGAGTTTGGTGTACATGCCCTGCCCTTTACATTTAGTTTATCTCTACTTAAACCTCCATCCTTTCAGTTGCTGAGCTCTAATGCAGATTAATGGATTCCAGTACCCCATTTTTTGGCCTAAAGTATAAATGTGTCTCCTTCCCTCACTAGTGCTTTCTTTACCTATTGTTTATCGGCTCCAAAGTGGACAGGTATGACTTTGTTAGTTCATTCCAGCACAGGATTAAACTTTTATTTCCAGTATTTATTATCCAGCAGTTACTTTCGAGTGATACAATGGCATGTGTGTGGCAAGAAAAAGCAAATGCACAAATTGTGTTATCAACTCATTTCTATGCTTGAAATATCTAAAAACCTGCCAGCCACCCACCGCATCTGCCCAGGTCTACCGTTCCCTCTTTTCGTCAGACTGAGTTCCCTAGTCTTCCATGATTCCTAGCACCCTACCCACAGTGTGACTTCCCCCAACAGAAAGGAAGACTTTGCCACAAGAGCGGTTTCCAAGCAGTGTAGGCACTTACGCTTTACCATTTTCTTTGTTCAAATGCAGGAAAAAACCTAACTTGTAAGACATATAAACCAAAGTGACTGAAATTCTACATTTTTAATTTATTTCCCTTGTCATCTTAATTCTCTTTAGTTGTGTGATTAATAATTGGATTGTTGCTTGAGCAACATAGTGAGACCCCCATCTCTACAAAAAATGAAAAAAACTTAACAGGTCGTGGTGGTTTGTATCTGTAGTCCCAGCTACTTAGAACCGGGGTGAGTTTGAATTCAGCCTGGGCAACATAATGAGACCCCCATCTCCACAAAAAATCAAAAAATTAGCCAGTCGTGGTGGTGCATTCCTATAGTCCCAGCTACCCAGGAGGATCACTTGAGCCTTGGAGGTTAAGGCTGCAGTGAGCCATGATCGCGGCACTGCACTCCAGCCTGAGCAGCAGAGCAAGACCCTGTCTCTGAAAAAAAAGAAAGAAAAGAAAAGAAATGGTAATGGAATATGTGGAAAAAGAAATTGTAGTGTTCTGAGAAATTAAATTTTCTGTTCATTCTGTTATTATATGTACTTGAGATTTTAAAGGACCATCATGTCTTTTTGTTTGAAGAACTAGTTACAAAATCACATTCCAGAGACCCTATAGTTTATACTCAACAGATAAATTTTAGTTAATACAACATGTTTTCTTTTTTTTAAAACAAGGACAATTTCAAAGGATCAGTTTGAAAAGAAGAAAAATGATACCTTAGACCCCGAACCGTAAGTATATAGCTATTTCTTTTTTACTTTTAATTTTGGTATGAAATTGGTAAAGTTACTCCTTATGGAGTGGGTTGTGGGTAAAAACATTGGAAAGATGTTGCAATAAGTGGAATTTCTGGTGTGAGGTTATCTTTTAGATATAGATTCTTTTTAAACTTAAACAAAATATGTATGTCTCTGTAACATGGTCTCTAATTACTGGATTTTAACAATGATAAAATTAAATAGATGTTTCAGTTCTATGAAAACCTCTCTAATAATTTGGTCATGGGTGTCTTTAAGAAGCCATTTAGTATGAATCTTTAGAGACCAAAGGTAGGAATATTTGGTGGGATAGTACTAGTAGTATCATTTAAAGGGAAATACCAGAAAGAAAATCTCTTGGAAACTGCTTTCTCAAATAATGTAAAGCTTGGTGCATGTTCTTGCCATTGTTAAGCACTTTCTACAGTGATGAATGAGAGTGTTGCATTTGCTAACCTTGCTTCATAACAGCCCCTAAAGAGATGCAGAATTTCTTCAGTGTGGTAGCCTCTTCCCAGGTCTCCAATGTAAAGTTCTGAGGGCACTCCAAATTGGCATGGCGATACTGGCTATTTTTTGTCCCCACGGTGAGCACAGGCTCCAGGAGCATTGGCTGCTTGGGAAATGTGGGCTGTGACTCAGCCAAAGCAAGAAACAGATCCTGCTCTCCCTATCCTGACCCTCTCACTCCAGGGAAGCCAGTGGCTAGAGTGGCAGGCACAGATTTTTACCCAGGCCGCCTCTGGAAACCTAGCTTGACTTTCAGCAGGTTATTTCATCTCTCCCAGCACCTGGTACACAGACAGGATGATGATGTGAAATCCTAGAGCTGTAGTCTTGGTGAGACGGCAGGGCAGAGCGCCCACCCCTCTCGTGACCAGCAGATCGTTTCTCCTGACTTTCTACCTTTCTTTTCACATTGTGTCTTTCTCTCCGTGGCTTTATAGTTTCATTATTTATATCTACTTCTCTTTTCCACCCCACCCCCCGAGATGAGTGTTGCTCTGTCCCCCAGGCTGTAGAGCAGTAGCACGATCTCGGCTCACTGCAACCTCCGCCTCCCGGGTTCAAGCAGTTCTCTGCCTTGGCCTCCCGAGTGGCTGGGATTACCAGCCCAGCTAATTTTTTTGTGTTTTTAGTAGAGATGGGGTTTCACCATCTTGACCAGGCTGGTCTTGAACTCCTGACCTCGTGATCCACCCATCTCGGCCTCCCAGAGTGCTGCCGACTTATATCTACTTTTTAATTTCAAAATATATTACATTCAAGTAGTAGGTGCCAGGCAGAGGGAATACATGGATGGGTAAAGGGGTCTCCTTCTTCATGCTGGTTGTAGTCTAGAGAGACAGCTGGGTAATGGCACAGCCTGCAGCAGGAGACAGTGCAAGTGAGTCCCAGACAGAAGGGACCCCGCCTGGGCAGAGCGGCATCATCACAGTTGGGCCTGGTTTCCTGGACAAGGTGATACTTGTGTTGAAGCTGCAGAGCATTCTAGAAACAAAGACATGAAAGAACACAGGTTGCTCAATAAAACTACAAGTCCCCTAGAGTGGGTGGTTGGTAGGCAGAGATTAACTTCGTGAAGGGCCATTTCACTGTCTCTTGACAATAGACTTTATCCTATAATGTGCTGAGGAGGTTTTGAAGAATAGCATTGGTTCTAATGTAGGAAAGTCACCCTTGGTCTATGAGGTGAATTGATCAGAAGAGGAAAGACATTGTTCTCTAGTAGAGAAATTAGTTAAGAGACACAAAGCAGCAGGAGGCAAGAAACTGAAACCCTAATTAAAGCAAGAGTTTTCGGAGCCAGGCAGGGGGGCTTGCTGGCGGGCTGAGGGAAGGGGAGCCACCTAGTTGGCCAATAATAATTGGGAGTGAGAGAAAGGGGGAAATTCAAAATGGATGTCATGGGGTCTAGAATACAGTGTTTTGTTTGGATTTTGTTTGTTTGTTGTTTTTGAAACAGGGTCTTGCTGTGTCACCCAGGCTGGAGTGCAGTGGTGCAATCATAGCTCACTGCAGCCACAACCTCCCAGACTCAAACATCCTCCCAGCTCAGGCTCCTAAGTAACTGGGACTACAGGCACACACCACCATGCCCAGCTAATTTTTTAATTTTTTGTAGAGATGGGGTCTCCATATTTTACCCAGGCTGGTCTTAAACTCCCGGTAAAACAATCCTTCCACCTCAGCCTCTCCACATGCTAGAATTACAGGTGTGAGCCACTGTACCTGGCCCAAGTGTAGTTTTGGGGGGCACTCCTTTTCCCTGACATGGGAGGGAATAGTTGAGAGCAGGGGACCTTTGGAGACGGCACAGGAGTTGAGGAAGTTCTTAGCCCCAACCTTGGAAATTCTTAGCATAAGGGAAGAGCTCAGTGACTGGGTTTTCAAAGACAGGGCTTGTGGAGGACAGCACTGGAGGAAAGGAGTGCAGATTCAGAGCAGCTGCCACGTGGAAGGCAGAGGGAGCCAGACGGAGCTGGGTTGTCAGAGAGTGCCACAGGACCGTGAACGGGTGCCGCCATGGTTTCACAGTTTTGTGTGTGTGTCTTTTCTTTCCCTCCAGCAGACTGGGCAGAGAAGCCTGATGAGGGTAGACCCATGGCTAAGGGCTTGCATAGCACGTGCAGTGGACAGATTAAGGGAACAAGGGCAGGGGCACACTGTAGAGGAGCCATAGCTCAGAACTCAGGAGCACACAGGGAGTCACATTACTCACCAGTCCCTTCAGCCCCTCCTCGGAGGTATGCATTGTGGAGGCAGCAAGGGAGGGAGCTGACAAAAACCAAAGGTCTGACCTCAAGGCATCTTGGCATTTAAGATTCCTGGGTAAGCCAGTTCCTGGAGGTGGCGGAGCTCTGGTGAGCCGTGGTTGTGGGCTGCCATAGAACAGTGTGGAGGATTTGTGGGGAATGGGTGGTCCATCCTCTCGCTTCACCAGTATTTACTTGAACAAACCCCTGTCAACTTACCAGTAGGCCTGACACGTTCCACCCTTTTGTAACTGACTCCGAACTGGTGTTTTTGTGCCTCCGGCCTAGCGTGGCTGCTCTGAACTGGCCATGTTTCCCATTAGTATCCTAAACAATTTTAGACTTAAGAGCACATGTTTAGAATGCTAAAAGTATTGTTCTCTATTTTTTAAGTCAGTTTAGGCATGTGAAATCACCTAGAGAAGGCATTGTTCTTGAAAATGTGTAGTAGTGTCAGAAATACCGGCCTGTGAGATATGTATTTGTCACAGCAGTTTTTAAAAATAAAGTTTCCTTTCTGGTTGCAAAGGGAGATTGGGAGAAAAGAGGAATGAAGCACTTGTACAAAGAAAAGAAGAAAGCTTTTTCCTATAGAAGATATCATATGGATGCATTGTAAAATATAGCTGAATCAGCCAACTCATGCATTAATGTCAGCACTACTCAAAGTAACCCAGAGAACAAGGTGTGGATGCACACACAGACATCTACAAGTGACTCCGGTCATGTGGTTCCGTGTGCTTTAACAGTGCGCCTTCTTTGTCTCCTAGTTTCGTTGATTGCAAGGAGTGTGGCCGGAAGATGCATCAGATTTGTGTTCTGCACTATGATATCATTTGGCCTTCAGGGTAAGTAGTTTCCCCTGGCCTGGAGGGCATTTCTACACAGAGCCAATGGTGGGGCAGTTGCAGTGGCTACTGCATCTCATTCATTGTTGTCAGCAAGAATTCAACAATTAAGAGAGATGGCAGTTGGTTCTAAATTTAAGTTCTAAGTGTTTGTCTGCTTTAGGAATTGTGGCATCAAAGCAGTCTGCCTCTTCACTCTTTAATTTTATAATAATAATGTGATTTAAACTGCCAGCAAAATATCTGAATGCTGCATTTTGTTGGTTTGACAATTTACATCATTATATACAGTCTCATCATACCACTATTGTTTTTGCAGTTTTGTGTGCGACAACTGCTTGAAGAAAACTGGCAGACCTCGAAAAGAAAACAAATTCAGTGCTAAGAGTAAGTTTGGGGAAGCTTTCTGTTTCCTGGACTGCACATTTTAGAAACTTGTAGAAATTGTCCCCATTGTCCTTTGGTTCCTCTTAACACATGGTTTTGAGGTTTGGCTGTCAAAGATTTTTGTGAGTTTTTTCCCCAGTACTTTGTATTTTTCTTGTCTCATCCTTAAGGAGAGCCAGGCCAGTCATGAGGGTAAGAACGCAAGAATGTTCTTCAGGGGCTTCACTGAGAATAGGCAGCACAGCTGTGAGTCCCTGAAGTCTGTGTTTCTCAGAATGGTCATCTCAGCCACGGGACTACTGAGCACGGGGCTTGGAGCAGGACTGGCAGCCTTGGGCTGTGGGTCTTCACCGAGTGTAAAACCTCTCAGTCCACCCTTAAAGGGAATATTTAGCTTGATTGTTATTCAGCTTTTATGATCCAGTGCATGTTTTAGATGAAAGGTTAGGTGTACAGTAAACTTTGTAAATTCTCAGAGAAAATTTGTCAACAGATTATTCTCAAGTGGCTTAGACCTAAGACCCCTCACCCCTCGTGCGTGCGTGTGTACACACTGGGGTAGTGTTGGCCAGCCCTGTCTAACCCTGGGCCCTTTGTGGGCTGTCATGGGTCCGTCCCGTGGGTGCTGGGTTCTGCTACAGTGGAGCATGAGCCATGACCCCTGGGAACCAGCTGCCACCCTGGGAGTAGGAGCCTGGCCTGCATGTGGACTGGCTGGACATGTTACTGCAGCTGGTGGTGCCTGTGCAGAAATAGAACAACCTGTTACTGCTAGAAGTAACTTTGCATTGAGTAGACTTTCTTTTTTTTAATTTGAGACAGTCTTGCTCTGTCGCCAGGCTGGAGTGCAGTGGTGCAATCTCAGCTCACTGCAACTTCCGCTTCCCGGGTTCAAGTGATTCTCCTGCCTCAGCCTCCCAAGTAGCTGGGACTACAGGCGCCCGCCACCGTGCCCAGCTAATTTTTGTATTTTTACTAGAGACGGGGTTTCACCATGTTGGGTTGGCCAGGATGTTCTCAATCTCTTGACCTTGTGATCTGCCCGCCTCAGCCTCCCCAAGTGCTGGGATTACAGCCGTTAGCTACCGCACCCGGCTCACTTTTTTATTTTTTTAAAGACCGCATTGTTTTCAAAAGTTTATGATTATTTAATCTTTATAATAGAGTCAATTCTCAAGTCTTGGGATGGCCTTCTGCAGCTTGACATGCCAGGCTGTCCTTTTGCTGAGTTAACCAGCAAAACCACACAAGAAGGACAACTGCAGCAGCATTCTAACGTTCACTTGCCTGCTGCTCCCTACAGCTGTCACCTTTCTGTGGCAGGACAGGTGACTGGCATGTTGCTCAGGAGATCCGCAACAGAACCAGGGTCATTTGGGGAGCTCAGAGTAGAAGAGAGATGGAAATGCTGGGATGTACCATGCACTGGGGGAAGGGGAGGAGGAAGCTACCTGTAGACTTGAGACTGAGTCCTAAAGTTCAAACTCTGTTGTTAACCAACATCCAAAGTTATCCTATAGCTTACACTGCCTTTGTTAAATTTTTTGAAATACCACTCATTGATAAACTATCGTAATACTTAGCTCAGTTTCTCATCTAAGCCACTATTGACATTTCAGGCCAGGTAATCCTCTGTTTTGGGGGCTGTCCTGTGCATTATAGGATTTTAGCAGCATCCCTGGCCTCTACTCACTCAGTGCCAGTAACACCTTCCTCACATAATGAAATGACCAACAAATTCATTATGTCTGTCAAAAATGTCTCCAGACATTGCCAGATGTCCCCTGGAGGAGGGGCACAGTTGCTTCCATTTGAGAGGCCCTGCTTCAGAGGATTCATTCTGAATGAGTTCACTAATGCATTTGAGCAAATTGGAAGTTCTTCCCTGGGCCAGAGGCTCAGTAGCCAAAACAGAATTACCCAGAGAGCTAGACTTCCATAGAACAGTCATTGCCTGGAAGAGGCAGGAGGTGACTAGGGGGAATGACACAAGTGGCCCCAGAGCGGGTCCGGTCCCACTCCCACTCCAGCATCCAGAAAGACCCATGGGCATTCGGTGGATGAGCCCAAGATCTAGAAATGGAACATTACAGGAGAAAAGGGCCTAGGAGACTAGAGGTAGCTCTACTCTGTCGGTGTGAGCTTGTGTCAGCACAGGGGTTGTGGTGTGTGTGATCACAGAGTGAAGGTATGCTTCCTTAATCTTGCATTGAAAACCACCTCCTTTGCACACACCATACGCAAAATCAAATTCAGGTAGATTAAAAGCGAGAAAAGTAAACAAAACTACAAATGCATTCAGGATAAAAGTAAGATAATAATTTTACTGTGTTGAGTTATGAAAAGCCTTCCTTAAAAAGATACAACCGAGCAATGAGAAAGGAAAAGGCACAAAAGGCCCGTCATGTGCCGTGGATGAAAATGTAAGTTGAATGCCAGAAAGCGAGGGGCACAATTTAAAGTGTTCATTTTTAGATTTAGCAAGTCTACTTTCACACATGTATCCTATAAAAATATTTGCACATATGCATAAAGGCACATACAAGGACATAACTGCAGCAGTGGCAAGGAGTAATGAAAAAGTAGCAACAGCGGCCAAATCAAGTGATAACAGAAAAGGAGGCAGCACCGTGAGGAAGGTGGCACTGTGTGCACTGCAGGTAGCATGGCCTGCCCCTAGACCCCTGTGCTGTCTGAGGCCACCTCTGGAGTATGCAGCCATATATGGATCACAGGTGTCAAATAGCGAAGTTACTATGGAAGAGTGTTTGTTTGTTTTTTGAGACAGAGTCTTGCTCTGTCACACAGACTGGAGTGCAGTGGCGCGATCTCAGTTCACTGCAAGCTCTACCTTCCAGGTTCACGCCATTCTCCTGCCTCAGCCTCCCGAGTAGCTGGGACTACCGGCGCTTGCCAACACACCTGGCTAATTTTTTTTTTTTTTTTTTTTTTGTATTTTTAGTGGAGGCGGGGTTCCACCGTATTAGCCGGGATGGTCTCCATCTCCTGACCTCATAATCCGCCCACCTCGGCCTCCCAAAGTACTGGGATTTACAGGTGTGAGCCACCATTCCAGGCAGAGTGTGTTTTGTTTTAATATATATACATATGAAAATATGTATTTTCGCCGGGTGCAGTGGCTCACGCCTGTAATCCCAGCACTTCGGGAGGCTGAGGCAGGTGGATCACGAGGTCAGGAGATCGAGACCATCCTGGCTAACACGGTGAAACCCCGTCTCTACTAAAAATGCAAAAAATTAGCCGGGCGCGGTGGTGGGCACCTGTAATCCCAGCTACTCGGGAGGCTGAGGCAGGAGAATGGTGTGAACTCTGGAGGCGGAGCTTGCAGTGAGCCGAAATTGCGCCACTGCACTCCAGCATGGGCGACAGAGCGAAACTCCGTCTCAAAAAAAAAAAAAAAAATATGTATTTTCCCCATGAGAAGGTGTATCGCTAAAATTTTTATTTCTGAGTGTGCTGGCTCCTCTACCCCCTACATGTGCCTTCCTGCACACAACACGTTGTTGGTTCTTGGCAGCTGTTTAAATGTCTCTTTATATAGTACAGTTAATTTAGGTGATTTGAAGAAAAAAGTAAAGACCTAATGTAAAAGGTTGATTCTGGCCACTCATGGTGGCTTACGCCTATAATCCCAGCACTTTGGGAGGCTGAGGCGAGAGGATCACTGGAGCCCAGGATGTCGAGGCTACAGTGAACTAAGATCGTGTCATTGCACTCCAGCCTGGGCGACAGAACAAGACCCTGTCTCAAAAAAAAAAAAAAGGTCAATTCCTTCTGTTTGCTGTTTGAAAATGGTAGTGTGTGGGGCCACCCTTTCACATGGGGAAAGAGACAAGATATTGGTGTTTGCTGCAATGTGGCCCTTCTTAGCCGTGTCTAACTTTCTCAGCTGGAAGCCACTTCGTTTGGGAGCAAAACTGGTCAGCAGTTGCACGAGGGTAAGAATGCAATAATGTTCTTCAGGGGCTTTACTGAGAATAGGTAGCATAGCTGTGAGTTCCTGAAGTCTGTGTTTCTCAGAATGGTCATCTCAGCCACGGAACTGCTGAGCACAGAGCTCGGAGCAGGACTCGCAGCCTTCGTGGAGTGTAAAACGTCTCAGTCCACCCTCGCCTACCTTTTTTTTTTTCTGAGACGAAGTCTCATTCTGTCACCCAGGCTGGAGTGCAGTGGCGCCATCTCGGCTCACTGCAAGCTCCACCTCCCGGGTTCACGCCATTCTCCTGCCTCAGCCTCCTGGGTAGCTGGGACTACAGGCGCCGCCACCACACCTAACTTCTTTTTTCCTTTGTATTTTTAATAGAGACGGGATTTCACCATGTTGGCCAGGATGGTCTCGATCTCCTTACCTCATGATCCACCCACCTCAGCCTCCCAAAGTGTTGGGATTACAGGCGCAAGCCACCACGCCCAGCCCACCCTCCCCTTATTTTTATAGTTTTGCCAACTTTTACATTTCCGTGGAGTTTTTATTTCTTTGCCATTGTACTTTTTTTTTTTTTTTTTTTTTTTTTAGAGACAGAATTTTGCCCTTGTTGCCCAGGCTGGAGTGCGATGGCGCGATCTCTGCTCACCGCAACCTCCACCTCCCCGGTTCAAGCGATTCTTCTCCCTCAGCCTGCCAAGTAGCTGGGATTACAGGCATGCGCCACCACGCCTGGCTAATTTTGTATTTTTAGTAGAGACAGGATTTCTCCATGTTGGTCAGGCTGGTCTTAAACTCCCGACCTCAGGTGATCTGCCTGTCTCAGCCTCCCAAAATGCTGGAATTAAAGGTGTGAGCCATCGTGCCTGGCCTAATTTTACATGTTTAGTGAAGATGGGGTTTCACCATGTTGGCCAGGCTGGTCTGGAACTCCTGACCTCAGGTGATCCATTCACCTCAGCCTCCCAAAGTGCTGGGATTACTGCGCCCAGCTTAATTTTGTATTTTTAGTAGAGATGGGGTTTCTCCGTGTTGGTCAGGCTGGTCTTGAACTCCTGACCTCAGGTGATCCGCCTTCCTCGGCCTCCCAAAGTGCTAGTATTATAGGCGTGAGCCATCACATCCAGTCTAATTTAGCATTGTTAGCAGTGATGGGGTTTCACCATGTTGGCCAGGCTGGTCTCGAACTCCTGACCTCAAGTGATCCATTCGCCTCAGCCTCCCAAAATGCTAGGGTTACAGGCGTGAGCTACCATGCCTGGCTTAATTTTGTATTTTTAGTAGAAACGGGGTTTCTCCATGTTGGTCAGACTGGTCTTGAACTCCCAACCTCAGGTGATCTGCCTGCCTCGGCCTCCCAAAGTGCTGGGATTACAGGCGTGAGCCACTGTGCCCAGCCACATATTTCTTTTCAAATCATTTTTATTCAGGTACAACGTACCCAAAAAGCAGCACCACTGATTTGTTTATTGCAGCAAAATGAAATTTAGAAGTTTGGTCTAAATTTTCCAGCTCACTAAGGAATCTTCTAAAATTCCCAATTTTCCTATTTCTCACTAACATAGGAAATATTTGAAAGCCAGTACAGAAAGAAACGTCTTTTAAAATCTCATTGTCTATAAGTAATCACTAAGAACCTTTTGCAACTTTCCCTTATAGTTTTTTAACCTGTGTATGAGGAGTTCTCTGTACTGATATAATGTCCTGCCACTGGGCAGCTCCTGTGACAGTAGCCACCCGGGGTTGGCCCTGGGTGAGGAGGGGTGCAACAGGGAGGGGAGCCCAGGAAAGGCTGCCCTCATCAAGGATCGGAAACTTCATTCATGCACCACACGAGGTGGTGGCTCAGGGCAGGCTTGGAGGTCAATACTTTGCCGGCTCCTGAGGCACCAGGCAGGCTGTGGCCACAGCTTGATTTGTCAGCCCTAGAACATTCCACGCTCATGTCAGACTCTGTAGTAGGGACTTTCTCCTCAGAGCTGGGCAGGAGGAACCCACTGAGGGTGTGCCATCTCTGCCCTCCAGGGAAAGCAGGAGGCATCTCGTTCTAATAGCAATAGGGAAACATCCCTCTGCACCACCCTAGAGCCCCTGTCAATTTTGGGCCCACCTCTGTAGCTCTTCTGCCCCATACTATTAGCAAAAGATGCAGGTTACCTGGGCACGTAAACAGTTTTCAGGAGTGAAGTGCCTGAGATCCCAGAGTCCACCTTTCCCTTATGTAACACTCCTGTCACAGGACAGATCAGATTTCTTCCATGTTTGGAGAATATTAGTCCTTTAAAATATCAGCCTGTGCTGCAAAGTGGGGTGGATTCTGTAGTCTCAGTCACTGTCTCAGCAGTGCTGCTGAAGCCTTCTCACCTGCTCCTTCTGGACTTCCTAGGGCTACAGACCACGAGACTGGGAAACCACTTGGAAGACCGAGTGAACAAATTTTTGCGGCGCCAGAATCACCCTGAAGCCGGGGAGGTTTTTGTCCGAGTGGTGGCCAGCTCAGACAAGACGGTGGAGGTCAAGCCCGGGATGAAGTCACGGTCAGTGTGCCTGCTCTCTACAGTGCTCTGCGAGCAGTCCCCACTCCCACTTGCCAGAGCCTGCTCTCTGCAAAGCTCTTGGGTTTGATGTCATCCTTCAAAGACTTTGCAGCAGCAAACGTGTGCAGTAGCTCCCTCAGTCTCGGTTGTCCTGTTTGGGTTTCAGTTACCCGATAACAGTGCAGTAAGCTATTTCAAGAGAGAGAGACCACATAGCATATTACAGTATACTGTTTTTATAATTGTCGTTTTATTATTACTTATTAATCTCTTGCGGTGCCTAATTTATAAATTAAAATTTTGTCACCAGTACAGATGCATAAGAAAAAACACAGAGGTTGATAACTGTCCACGGTTTCCAGCATCCACTGGTGGTCTTGGAACATACACCCCATGGATAAGGGGGACTGCTGTATATAGCCAGTCCTACTCAGAATTCCGTATTTCATTCACAGTGGTGCAGTTCTCTAGTGAGGGAAACTGGTCAGAAACCAGGCACTCCCCGCTCCAGGGCTGATTGGCCCATAGGGAGGACTCCAGGCCACGGTCTGAGGAGGTGGACATGCCTCCGCTCATCTGCAGCGGCCAGAGTTAGAGGAGCAGGCCTGGTGTGCAGAAGCACTTTGTTAGCAACAGCCTTTGTAAATGTCGGACTCTGACTTTTGTTTCAGGTTTGTGGATTCTGGGGAGATGTCTGAATCTTTCCCATATCGAACCAAAGCGCTGTTTGCTTTTGAGGAAATTGACGGCGTGGATGTCTGCTTTTTTGGAATGCACGTTCAAGAATACGGCTCTGATTGCCCCCCTCCAAACACGAGGTAGTTTTCCAGCTCCTTCTGGGGCGTGTCATTCAGTGAGCTGTGTTAGGGTAGACCAGGGCTCTTAAGTGTCCCAGAGGAGCCTGTGAGCCTTCATAGGGGATTAAAGTAAATCAAACCACAATTAACCAAAGTAGTTAGTTTTGTTTGCCATTAAACTAGTGGGAAATGAACTGTTGAGCTGACTGCAGTAAGCGTGTTTTGTGTGGTGAGTCTGTGTGAGTCCCGGTCTTATCTAAGGCAGGTAAACCTGGGGAGTTGGGATGGGGCAGCCTGGTACCTGCACAGAGGAAGTAGCTCTGCCACGAGGGACTTCATGTGCCATCAGGAATCTGGGCAAGAGAGAACTAAAAGTGGCTTTTCTCATTTTGCCCCAACTGTGGCTCTCTGTGCCGAGTGGTGCCATTCATCCTTTTATTCAATGACGAAAACTGAATTCCATTTAACTGGTTGGCAGCAGAGTTGGTGACCAGTTTTTTTTGTTTTTTTGTGCGTTTTTTTTGGTTGTTTTGTTTGTTTATCACATCCTTTTTGTGGCCGGTGTAAATACCATCAAAACAAAAACTGGCCATGGGCAGTGGCTCACACCTATAATCACAGCACTGTGGGAGGCCTAGGTGGGAGAATCACTGGAGCACAGGAGTTTGGGACAAGTC
Source organism: Macaca mulatta (assembly GCF_049350105.2). Lineage (NCBI taxonomy): Eukaryota > Metazoa > Chordata > Mammalia > Primates > Cercopithecidae > Macaca > Macaca mulatta. The sequence goes on along the minus strand of NC_133425.1, from coordinate 4,961,136 downwards.
TGGGCAACAAAGTGAGACCCTGTCGCTACAAAAAATAAATTATCTGGGCATGGTGGTTCATGCTTTGTCATCCTAACTACGTGGGAGTGTGAGGCAGGAGGATTGCTTGAGCCCATGAGGTTGAGACTGCAGTGGGCTGTGACTGCACCACCGCATTGCAGCCTGAATGGCAGAGTGAGACCCTGTCTAAAAATTAAACTTCCAGGGTGTTTTTTGTTGCTTGTATTTGATTTCAAATTTGAGGGGATACCCTGAGTTAAACATGTGCCTCCTTCCCACAGGCGTGTGTACATTTCTTATCTGGATAGTATTCATTTCTTCCGGCCACGTTGCCTCCGCACAGCTGTTTACCATGAGATCCTTATTGGATATCTAGAGTATGTGAAGAAATTGGGGTGAGTTTGGATTAAATTATTTGGAACTAGTAAAAACCATTTTTTACTGTTTGTTTATTCTGTGACATAATGGGTGTTTTAAGTTTTATATGTTTTTATTTTTACATCCTAAGATCAATTCAGAATCTCTAAAGCACCCCTTTCCAGGTGCTCCCGGAGCCTCACAGATCTGGCTCGTGGGCACGTAGCAAGCTCTTTCCCTACCTTTATCTTCTTTTCATTCCTTTTTTTTTTTTTTTTTTTTTTTACCTTTATTGAGGCAAAATTTATATATCATAGAATTCCCCTTTTTCGGATGTATGACTCAGTGGTTTTTAGTAACTTTACCCATTAGTGCAAGTATCACAAGTCAGTTTCAGAACATTGTTACTGGCCTGTAAGATCCCTCCTGCTGCGGTGGATCACCTGAAGTCAGGAGTTTAAAACCAACATGACCAACATGGTGAAACCCCACCTCTACTAAAAATTTTTTAAAAGGCTAGGCTCAGTGGCTCACGCCTGTAATCCCAGCACTTTAGGAGGCCGAAGCAGGTGGATCACAAGGTCAGGAGTTTGAGACTGGCCTGACCAACATGGTGAAACCCCATCTCTATTAAAAATACAAAAGATAGCCAGGCATGGTGGCGCGAGCCTGTAATCCCAGCTACTCAAGAGGCTGAGGCAGGAGAATTGCTTGTACACGGGAGGTGGGGGTTGCAGTGAGCTGAGATTGTGCCACTGCACTCCAGCCCGGGCGACAGAGCAAGACTCCATCTCAAAAAAAAAAAAAGAAAAATACAAAAAAAAATTGGCTGGGTGTGGTGGCTCACCCAGTCTGTAATCCCAGCACTTTGGGAGGCCAAGGCAGGTAGATCACCTGAGATCAGGAGTTCAAGACCAGCCTGACCAACATGGTGAAACCCTATCTCTACTAAAAATACAAAAAATTAGCCGGGTGTGGTGGCAAGCGCCTCTAATCCCAGCTACTTGGGAGGCGGGGGCAGGAGAATCGCTTGAACCGGGGAGATGAGGTTGGTGTGAGTCGAGATCATGCCATTGCACGCCACCCTGGGCAACAAGAACGAAATTCCCCCTCAAAAAGAAAAAAAGAAAGAAAATTTCCTCCTGCTCCTTGCTGTTAATCCATCTCTGCCCCAGGCGACCACTAATCTACTTTGTCTCTCTGAATTTGTCTTTTGTGAATCCTTTGTGCAAATGGAACCCTGCAGTGTGTGCTGTCTCGGGTCTGGCTTCCTTCTCTAGCACTTGGTTTCTGTACTCTAGACCTGCCCCATTCCCTTCTGAAACTTGAAAAGGTTAGGGGCATTTGATCAAAGTGTCTTGAACAGAAGGAATGAGATTTATGTTGATACTGACCCTTGGAGAGAAATAGATAACTAAACTGCCTTTACAGTGCACAGGAGGAAGGGGATGGCATTGCCTTCATGAGCCATCATATTCCCTGGTTCTTTAATGAGGCCTCAGGTTTCCTTTGCAGCCTTGGCCGGGCCCTCTGTGTGCACCCCGAGGGAGAAGTGTTTCAGGGCCAATTTGCAGGCTTGCATTTGCTTGGGATAAAGTTCCAGCCTTGCCCCCACCACACCCAGCCTTGTGGGCATTCGTTCTCTCTTGTCTCTCTGGTTACTTCTGTCCTGGCTTTAGTCCTTGCTCCTCTGCTGTAACTCCTTCAAGGCAGGGCCGATTTCACTGGCACTTTCATCTGACATGTATGTGTGGGTCCTGCAGGTATGTGACAGGGCACATCTGGGCCTGTCCTCCAAGTGAAGGAGACGATTACATCTTCCATTGCCACCCACCTGATCAAAAAATACCCAAGCCAAAACGACTGCAGGAGTGGTACAAAAAGATGCTGGACAAGGCGTTCGCAGAGCGGATCATTCATGACTACAAGGTACTTGGTGCTGAAGGAAGGTGTGGTGGCTTTTGTCACAACTGAGTGAAGGATGTTTGTGTGCCTTTTTCTTGCATTTACATACTTGTTAATTACCTTCACTTAGAGGATTAGAAAGCAGAAAAATAAAAGCCTAAAGTAAGAATTTTCTTCAGCTGATTGAGGCTTTCCCCTGGCCGTCTGAGAGCAGCACAGTTGAAGCTGTTTCCGTCAGTGGGCATTGGGGCCTGTGCATCACTGTTGCACACACGGGCTCCAGCACCGTGGTGGGGGGTGCACATGTGTAGGGGGGGTTCCGCCATACCGTGGTGAGGGGTGTGCTTGCGTGGGGGTCTGCCGCACCATGGTGGGGGGCACGCGTACATGGCCCTGATCTCACTGTTGTGCTTTGCCCACTCAGGATATTTTCAAACAAGCAACTGAAGATAGGCTCACCAGTGCCAAGGAACTGCCCTATTTTGAAGGTGATTTCTGGCCCAATGTGTTAGAAGAGAGCATTAAGGAACTAGAACAAGAAGAAGAGGAGAGGAAAAAGGAAGAGAGCACTGCAGCCAGTGAAACCACTGAGGTAACAGACGCTTGTCTGAACCCCACTGCCCATGTGTCCCGCCAGAGCTGCAGGGTGGCAGGCTGGGAGGCGCATGTCGACTGTTAGGTCCTTTCTGTGGTGGTGTCTCCGTTCACACACGCATATTGACACCATCTGCAGCACAGGGCGTTGGTGGGCAACAGCGTGGGCTCTGCGCTCTGTGCATGGTGGATGCTCTGGGGAGCTGGGGGTCCACTTAGACTCGGAGAGGAGAGAGAGGAAGACAGAAAATGGGACATGGTGGCAGTCAGGACACAGCCCGCTGATGTAAAAAGTGAGTCAGGAGGCACAGGGTTGCCAGGCCTTGTCCCCGTGTTTGGTGGCCACTTCGCAAATGGTGCTCATGCCCTACTGCCCTCTCCTTGGCGCTGCCCCTGAGTGCCAGGCAGTGCAGAGTGAGCCAGACAAAACCGCATCCCTGGCCGGGCATGTTGGCTCACGCCTGTAATCCCAGCGCTTTGGGAGGCCGAGGTGGACAGATCTCAAGTTCAGGAAATCGAGACTAGCCTGCCTAACACGGTGAAACCCCATCTGTACTAAAAATACAAAAAATTAGCCAGGTGTGGTGGCAGACGCCTGTAATCCCAGCTGCTAGGGAGGCTGAGGCAGGAGAAACGCTTGGACCTGGGAGGCAGAGGTTGCAGTGAGCTGAGATCACGCCATTGCACTCCAGGCCAGGAGACAGTGCAAGACTCTGTTTCAAAACAAACAAACAAAACCCTATCCCTGCCCCCAAGGGAGTGGCTGTGTCCTGGTAGGATGTGAAACAAAAAGAACTCAGACCCGAGCATGGTGTGCTCTGAGTGTGGTGGAGCTCTGAAGGGGAAGGAGCCTTGGGGAGGTGATGTGTGGGCCAGACCCGCCCACCACCGGAAGGTGCTGGAAGAGGACCCTCCAGGCAGTGGGAGGAGGCGCGCCATGTGCGGGTTTCTGCAGCTGTCTGGGAAAGAGATGATGGTGGTGTGGGTGTGGGCTGTAGCTGTAGGTGTAGGGAGAGCGATGACGAATGTTGAAGGCTGCAGCCCCAGAACTCAGGACAGGCCATTGTGACCAGTGAGGAAAAACCATGAATGGAGGTGCCTCCTGCATGGGACTGAGCCGCTGCCAAGGGTGAGGCAGCCGGGTGCCGGCTGGGGACGTGTTGCCACTCTGGTGCTTGTCGCATATGAGAGCAGGTCTGTGAGGTGGGTGCCGGTTGGGCTGCGGACTCAGTGTGGGGCCTGGGCCGCTTCTGCCACGCACACTCGTGCTCACTGCACAGGTGGTTGAGAGGCAGCCGCCTGCTGGACTGCACCCCAGAGTGTCATTCACAGGACAGAGGAGGCACGGGCAGGGGACGGCGTGGGTTTACGTCCCAGGTGGTTCCTAAGCAGAGCTCCTGGCCTGTTGTTTTCTGACTTGCTCCCGCTGGAGTGTAGCAGGCCTCACTGGTGTCTCATGAGGTAATGCTTGAGTTCCATCTCCTGAGGGTGACACAGGAGGATACCGCATCCAAGACAGGCTTTGAAGGGGGCAGTGTTTGTGCTTAGCACAGCAGTGACAGCTGGTTTTGCGAACCCAGGCTGTGCATCCCAGATGCTGCAGCAGGAGGCGGCCTGATAAGAGCTGCCGCAGTCCTGTATGGGGTGGCAGGGGTCACTGCAGAAGAAGGAACCTGGGCCACCAGGCATGGAAGCCTCTAGTGTCCATCAGAGCCAGTGCCCTGACCACTGAGCTCCCAGAAGCACTCAACAGAGCATAGGGACACACCCCCCTGCTGCTGCAGGGAGAGGGCTCTGAGGGAGAACACTGCTGAGTCCCACCCCAGGAGGGGGCACCTGCCTGTGGCATGGCAGCAGCAGGGCTGTCCAGAAGACAGGCCCGATAGGGGCTCCTGCTGGGGCAGCCTTCCCTGTGCACCGGGGACATGCATGTACTAGGGAGGGCGGGATGCTGAGGTGTCGGTGTGTAGACCTGCTGTCCCGTGTGTGTTTGGTTCATGGACAACAATGGGCAGGGACATGCCTTCATCAGCAGCACCCCAGGAGCTCGGTCTGGGGGTCCCCTTTAGTGAGGGCCCGTGCGTGGGGTGGAGCACTGCTTTGCCATTAAAAATCATGCTGTCGAGTCTGGGAAATGGGGAAAGGCTCGCGACAGTGTCAGGTGGGGTGAGAAATGGAACCAGCTCCCTGTATGTACTCCCAGCTTCATGAGGAATGTCGCAAACACAGAGACAAACGTACCCAGGGAAAGCTCCAGAACACAGAACACTGCTGCTCAGGAAGACCAGAAAAACAAAACTTTTTAAAATTACTTGTCTATATTTTCTTAATTTAATGAACGGCCGGGCGCGGTGGCTCACGCCTGTAATCCCAGCACTTTGGGAGGCCGAGGCGGGCGGATCACAAGGTCAGGAGATCGAGACCACGGTGAAACCCCGTCTCTACTAAAAATACAAAAAATTAGCCGGGCGCGGTTGTGGGCGCCTGTAGTCCCAGCTACTCGGGAGGCTGAGGCAGGAGAATGGCGTGAACCCGGGAGGCGGAGCTTGCAGTGAGCCGAGATCGCGCCACTGCACTCCAGCCTGGGCAACAGAGCGAGACTCCGTCTCAAAAAAAAAAAAAAAAAAAAAAAAAAAAAATTTAATGAACATATCTATTTTACAATTTTGTAAAAATAGACTTCCAGGCTGGGCATGGTGGCTCACGCCTGTAATCCCAGCGCTTTGGGAGGCCAAGGCGGGTGGATCACTTGAAGTCAGGAGTTTGAGACCAGCTTGGCCAACATGGTGAAACCCCGTCTCTACTAAAAATACAAAAATTAGCCGGGTGTGGTGGCGCGTGCCTGTAGTCCCAGCTACTCGGGAGGCTGAGGCAGGAGACTCGCTTGAACCTGGGAGGTGGAGATTGCAGTGAACCGAGATCGCGCCACTGCACTCTGGCCTGGTAACAGAGCAAGACTCCAACTCAAAAAAAAAAAATAAAAAATAGATACCGGCCGATGCAGTGGCTCGTGCCTGGAATCCTAGCACTTTGGGAGGCCAAGGCAGGCAGATCACTTGAGATCAGGAGTCTGAAACCAGCCTGGCCAACATGGTGAAACCCTGTCTCTACTAAAAATACAAAAATTAGCCGGGTGTGGTGGTGCGCGCCTGTAGTCCCAGCTACTGAAGAGGCTGAGGCAGGAGAATCGCTTGAACCCAGGTTGCAGTGAGCCAAGATTGCACCACTGTACTTCAGCCTAGTGACAGAGCGAGACTCCGTCTCAAAAAAAAAAAAAGGCTTCCTTTGTTTTAAGGCTGACACACAAATTGAGCAGAGAGTTCCAGTATATTCCAGCACCCAGTTTCTTCTGTTACTAATGTCTTAGCGTGGCACGTCTGCTGCCACGGTGAGCCATTTGTTGATGTTGATGCATTATTATTAACTAAATTTCACACTTTGTTCCAATTTCCTCAGTTTTCCCCTCATGTCCTTTTTCTGTCCCGAATCCCATGGAGGACCCACGTGACATTTGGGCTCCTTGGGCTCCTTGTCAGTGAGGCGGGATTGTTGAATTCTCTCTGGACTGACCCCTCTCTTTGAACACCAAGTCTCTCTCTCTCATCTTGTTAAAAATTAAGCTCTCTGGCTGGGCGCGGTGGCTCCCGCCTGTAATCCCAGCACTGTGGGAGGCCCAGGCGGGTGGATCACCCGAGGTCCGGAGTTTGAGACCAGCCTGGCCAACATGGTGAAACCCCGTCTCTACTAAAAATACAAAAATTAGCTGGGTATAGTGGGCCGCGCCTATAATCCCAGGTACTAGGGAGGCTGAGGCAGGAGAATCGCTTGAACCTTGGAGGCAGAGGTTGCAGTGAGCCGAGATCGCGCCACTGCACTTCAGCCTGGGTGACAAGGAGAAGACTCTGTCTCAAAAAATTAATAAGTAGCCGGGTATGGTGGGGGGTGCCTGTAATCCCAGCTACTCAGGAGGCTGAGGCAGGAGAATCACTTGAACCCGAGATCACACCACTGCACTCCAGCTTGGTAACGAGAGGGAAACTCCATCTCTCAAAAAAAAATAAAGCTATCTGTGGAAGTGTAAATGAGTAACAAGCCTGCGTTCTTTCCAGAGGAGGAGCCTCTGGGCTGAGAGCAAGCCCAACTTCAGCCAGTCAGGTGCAGCACTGATGGCCCCGGCAGGGAGCCAGCCTGCTCTCAGCAGGCCTTGAGTGGACCCTGCAGGGGCCTTGGAGTCCCTGCTCTTGATGGGGCAGCTGCTTTTCCCATCAGCAGCTCTCCTGTCTCCTGAGAGCTCTCGCTTTCTCGGGTGTGTAGAGCCTTCCTCAAGGCAGACAGCCGCTGACCACAGCTGTGACGTGGAATCTTCCGCCTCTGGTTGTGGTGCAGTGGAAACGGCACCCACTGCCCTAATTTGTTAATTTCTGAACTTGCACTCTGCGTCTGTTTTCCACTCTAGAGGCACCGTGGCATAAAGCTGATAATGGCACCAGCCTAGTCGAGGACAGGCCCTGCTCTGTCCCGAAGGCAGCAGCACCTGCAGCCACCTGTAGCTGTGCACGTGTGGGGTCTGCCTGGCAGTGACCTGCTTTGGCCTGAGCTTCCTGATGCCCACGGCCTGGGAGCTGGGAATCCATGCCAAGTGTGGAGGGGCACTTACCTGGTCTCACAACCTTGCGTGTTGTTGCAGGGCAGTCAGGGTGACAGCAAGAATGCCAAGAAGAAGAATAACAAGAAAACTAACAAGAACAAAAGCAGCATCAGCCGCGCCAATAAGAAGAAGCCCAGCATGCCCAACGTGTCCAATGACCTGTCCCAGAAGCTGTATGCCACCATGGAGAAGCACAAGGAGGTAGGCGTGGGCTGCAGTGCTGCAGCCAAAAGGAGGGAAAGACTTGCAGCTGGCGGTCGAGGGCCCCTGTGCAGGTCTGTGGCGGGAGGGAAGTGGTCCCCAGGAAGCCAAGTGGACCAGTAGGGTGACACCATGCAACGTGTCACCAATTCCGTTCCATCCCAAGTCATCAGGGCCTTCAGGCTCAGCCACCTGCCTTTTGTGCAGGCTGGCTCAGAGCGACTGCCCTGAGCTCACCACTGGAGGTGCCACATCCCTTGTGTGAGACTAAAGCCCCTCCTCTCCTGCAGGTCTTCTTTGTGATCCACCTGCACGCCGGGCCTGTCATCAACACCCTGCCCCCCATCGTCGACCCCGACCCCCTGCTCAGCTGTGACCTCATGGATGGGCGCGATGCCTTCCTCACCCTTGCCAGAGACAAGCACTGGGAGTTCTCCTCCTTGCGCCGCTCCAAGTGGTCCACGCTCTGCATGCTGGTGGAGCTGCACACCCAGGGCCAGGACCGCTTTGTCTACACCTGCAATGAGTGCAAGCACCACGTGGAGACACGCTGGCACTGCACTGTGTGCGAGGTAGGCCCTGTGCCGCCCCCACCCCCACCCCCGAAGCTGGCTTGGGGTCTGACGAAGCATCCTGTCCCCTTGCATGGGTGCCAGGGTTGGTGTCTGTACCAGACGGCGGCTGCACTGACTCCTCCAGAAGTAGGACAGTGTCACAAGGCAGAAAGCGTTGCCGTGTGTGTTTCCTAAACCTACTCTGTGTAGCCACAGCCACAGGCCTGACCCTGGGGATAGCCAGAGGGAGGCTATGCTGGGAAGTCTGGCCTGGCTGTGCCCAGTTATAGTCTTGCTAAACGGCTGGAAACACCCACTGTCCTGTTGGCGGCTTGGGCCCCTCTGGTCGCTTGTTCCCGACAGACCCCACAGTCATGCTCCCTCACTCCCCTCTAGGAATTTTAACCCCACTGCAAAATGGCGCAGGTGTCCCTTGCATGGGTTGAGTCAGGCTGTGCAAGGCAGGCAGGTGACAGATCCCACCATCCCCTCCCAGGACAGTCACCATCACCTGCCAACCCGGAGCCCACTTACTTGCTGTGGTGTCTGTAGGGAGGTAGAACGGGTTCTCAGCAGAGTGAGGGCCTTTCTTCTCTCCCCACCCTCACACACCTCTCCTGCTTTCCACCTTTCTCCAGTCTCCTTTGTCCTCTTTCTAGTTTCTGAATACGGCAGTTTTCATATCTTTCTGTGAACACAGTCATCGTACCTGGTCCTAGGACTCCATCAGGTTGCCACGTACAAGCAGTTTTCAGTAACTTGGGCTTGCGCATTGGGGAAGGCCCACTGATGCGCTGTGGATAGCCCAGGCCTTCCCAGAGGCACTTCCTGGCAGCTATTGGCGCTTTGGGAGGGACCGGCCTCTCTCAACCTTTCACTGTCAGGCTTCATAGTTTGAGCACAGGAGTTGAACAGGCTGTGACAGGGGCCGATGTGACTCCTAGGGCAGAGGAAGTCAGAAGGAACAGGGGCTGGTGTCTACTGTCCCTGAGCTCACAGGCCAGGGCTTCTCAGGGCATAGGTCAGGTTATCTTTGAGCCTTCAGGGCTGTTCCCAGGAGTGAAGGTCCTTGGGAGCAACACATAGATGGTCCATGTCCCCGTCCTGTCCGTGTTCCCATCCTGACTGTGCCCCCGTCCTGTCCGTGCTCCCATCCTGTCCGTGCTCCCGTCCTGACTGTGCCCCCGTCCTGTCCGTGCTCCCATCCTGTCCGTGCTCCCATCCTGTCCATGCTCCCATCCTGACTGTGCCCCCATCCTGTCCATGCTCCCATCCTGTCCGTGCTCCCGTCCCGACTGTGCCCCCGTCCTGTCCGTGCTCCCATCCTGTCTATATTCCCGTCCTGTCTGTGCGCGCTTCCTGTGTGGGTCTCCCACCTGTCCGTGCTCCTGTTCTGTCCGTGCTCCCTTCCTGTCCAAGTTGCTCACCTGTCCACGCTCCCATCCTGTCTGGGTCTCCCACCTGTCAGTGCTCCTGTCCTGTCCAGGTCTCCCGTCCTGTCTGTGCTCCCATCTTGTCCGTGTCTCCCATCCTGTCCTGTTCATGCTCCCGTCCTGTCCATGCTCCCATCCTTTCCGTGCTCCCATCCTGTCTGGGTCTCCTATCCTGCCTGGGTCTCCTGGCACAGACCCAGACTTAGAGGTGTAGGGAAGCAGCCAGGGTGCCTGGTGGTACTGGGCCCCATGCTGACACCGGGCCTGTCCCCTTTCCTTGCTTGCAGGACTACGACCTCTGCATCAACTGCTATAACACGAAGAGCCATGCCCATAAGATGGTGAAGTGGGGGCTGGGCCTGGACGACGAGGGCAGCAGCCAGGGCGAGCCACAGTCAAAGAGCCCCCAGGAGTCGCGCCGGCTGAGCATCCAGCGCTGCATCCAGTCACTGGTGCATGCGTGCCAGTGCCGCAACGCCAACTGCTCGCTGCCATCCTGCCAGAAGATGAAGCGGGTGGTGCAGCACACCAAGGGCTGCAAGCGCAAGACCAATGGGGGCTGCCCGGTGTGCAAGCAGCTCATCGCCCTCTGCTGCTACCACGCCAAGCACTGCCAAGAAAACAAATGCCCCGTGCCCTTCTGCCTCAACATTAAACACAAGCTCCGCCAGCAGCAGATCCAGCACCGCCTGCAGCAGGCCCAGCTCATGCGCCGGCGGATGGCCACCATGAACACCCGCAACGTGCCTCAGCAGAGTCTGCCTTCTCCTACCTCAGCACCGCCCGGGACCCCCACGCAACAGCCCAGCACGCCCCAGACGCCGCAGCCCCCCGCCCAGCCCCAACCCTCACCCGTGAGCATGTCACCAGCTGGCTTCCCCAGCGTGGCCCGGACTCAGCCCCCCACCACGGTGTCCACAGGGAAGCCTACCAGCCAGGTGCCGGCCCCCCCGCCCCCGGCCCAGCCCCCTCCTGCAGCGGTGGAAGCGGCTCGGCAGATCGAGCGTGAGGCCCAGCAGCAGCAGCATCTGTACCGGGTGAACATCAACAACGGCATGCCCCCAGGGCGCACGGGCATGGGGACCCCGGGGAGCCAGATGGCCCCCGTGAGTCTGAATGTGCCCCGACCCAACCAGGTGAGCGGGCCCGTCATGCCCAGCATGCCTCCCGGGCAGTGGCAGCAGGCACCCCTTCCCCAGCAGCAGCCCATGCCAGGCTTGCCCAGGCCTGTGATATCCATGCAGGCCCAGGCGGCCGTGGCTGGGCCCCGGATGCCCAGCGTGCAGCCGCCCAGGAGCATCTCACCCAGCGCTCTCCAAGACCTGCTGCGGACCCTGAAGTCGCCCAGCTCCCCTCAGCAGCAACAGCAGGTGCTGAACATTCTCAAATCAAACCCGCAGCTAATGGCAGCTTTTATTAAACAGCGCACAGCCAAGTACGTGGCCAATCAGCCTGGCATGCAGCCCCAGCCTGGCCTCCAGTCCCAGCCCGGCATGCAACCCCAGCCTGGCATGCACCAGCAGCCCAGCCTGCAGAACCTGAATGCCATGCAGGCTGGTGTGCCGCGGCCCGGTGTGCCTCCACAGCAGCAGGCGATGGGAGGCCTGAACCCCCAGGGCCAGGCCTTGAACATCATGAACCCAGGACACAACCCCAACATGGCGAGTATGAATCCACAGTACCGAGAAATGCTACGGAGGCAGTTGCTGCAGCAGCAGCAGCAGCAGCAGCAGCAACAGCAGCAACAGCAGCAGCAGCAGCAAGGGAGTGCCGGCATGGCTGGGGGCATGGCGGGGCACGGCCAGTTCCAGCAGCCTCAAGGACCCGGAGGCTACCCACCAGCCATGCAGCAGCAGCAGCGCATGCAGCAGCATCTGCCCCTCCAGGGCAGCTCCATGGGCCAGATGGCGGCTCAGATGGGACAGCTTGGCCAGATGGGGCAGCCGGGGCTGGGGGCAGACAGCACCCCCAACATCCAGCAAGCCCTGCAGCAGCGGATTCTGCAGCAACAGCAGATGAAGCAGCAGATTGGGTCCCCAGGCCAGCCAAACCCCATGAGCCCCCAGCAACACATGCTCTCAGGACAGCCACAGGCCTCGCATCTCCCTGGCCAGCAGATCGCCACATCCCTTAGTAACCAGGTGCGGTCTCCAGCCCCTGTCCAGTCTCCACGGCCCCAGTCCCAGCCTCCACATTCCAGCCCATCACCACGGATACAGCCCCAGCCTTCGCCACACCACGTCTCACCCCAGACTGGTTCCCCCCACCCCGGACTTGCAGTCACCATGGCCAGCTCCATAGATCAGGGACACTTGGGGAACCCCGAACAGAGTGCAATGCTCCCCCAGCTGAACACCCCCAGCAGGAGCGCGCTGTCCAGCGAACTGTCCCTGGTCGGGGACACCACGGGGGACACGCTAGAGAAGTTTGTGGAGGGCTTGTAGCATTGTGAGAGCATCACTTTTTTTCCCTTTCATGTTCTTGGACCTTTTGTACTGAAAATCCAGGCATCTAGGTTTTTTTTATTCCTAGATGGAACTGCGACTGCCAAGCCATGGAAGGGTGGATTGATGTTTAAAGAGACAATACAAAGAATATATTTTTTTGTTAAAAACCAGTTGATTTAAATATCTGGTCTCTTTCTTTTTGGTTTTTTTTTTTTCTTTTTTGGGGGGGGGTTCTTTTTTTTTCCGTTTTGTTTTTGTTTGGGGGGAGGGGGGTTTTGTTTGGATTCTTTTTGTCGTCATTGCTGGTGACTCATGCCTTTTTTTAACGGGAAAAACAAGTTCATTATATTCATATTTTTTATTTGTATTTTCAAGACTTTAAACATTTATGTTTAAAAGTAAGAAGAAAAATAATATTCAGAACTGATTCCTGAAATAATGCAAGCTTATAATGTATCCCGATAACTTTCTGATGTTTCGGGAAGATTTTTTTCTATAGTGAACTCTGTGGGCGTCTCCCAGTATTACCCCTGGACGATAGGAATTGACTCCGGCGTGCACACACACGTACACACACCCACACACATCTATCTATACATAATGGCTGAAGCCAAACTTGTCTTGCAGATGTAGAAATTGTTGCTTTGTTTCTCTGATAAAACTGGTTTTAGACAAAAAATAGGGATGATCACTCTTAGACCATGCTAATGTTACTAGAGAAGAAGCCTTCTTTTCTTTCTTCTATGTGAAACTTGAAATGAGGAAAAGCAATTCTAGTGTAAATCATGCAAGCGCTCTAATTACTATAAATACGAAACTCGAGAAGATTCAATCACTGTATAGAATGGTAAAATACCAACTCATTTCTTATATCATATTGTTAAATAAACTGTGTGCAACAGACAAAAAGGGTGGTCCTTCTTGAATTCATGTACATGGTATTAACACTTCGTGTTCGGGGTTTTTTGTTATGAAAATGCTGTTTTCAACATTGTATTTGGACTATGCATGTGTTTTTCTCCCCATTGTATATAAAGTACCGCTTAAAATTGATATAAATTACTGAGGTTTTTAACATGTATTCTGTTCTTTAAGATCCCTGTAAGAATGTTTAAGGTTTTTATTTATTTATATATATTTTTTGAGTCTGTTCTTTGTAAGATATGGTTCTGGTTGTTCACTCATAGCGGAGAGGCTGGGGCTGCGGTTGTGGTTGTGGCGGCGTGGGTGGTGGCTGGGAACTGTGGCCCAGACTTAGTGGCTGCCTGGAGGCTTTTCTTCCCAGAGACTGAGGTGGGCGGCTCAGCGTTGGCCCCACACATTCGAGGCTCACAGGTGGATGTTGCTCACACAGTTAGGGTCGTCAGTTGGTCTGGAACTGCACGTGGCCAACTCCTCCATCCTCCCTGTCCATCACAGCTGCCACCCCCAGAGGCAGGGCTGCTTCCCGTGTTCAGGTGGCTCCCCACATACACAGCTCCCACAATCTGAGGCAAAGCGTGCTCCAGGCTCGCGAGGTGCTTCCTGACTTCCCCCCACATCCTGCGGCTGCCATGCAGCATGTCCCGTGTGGCCTTTGAGGAAATGCTGAGGGACAGACACCTTGGAGCACCAGCTCCAGTCCCTGTTGCAGTGAGAAAGGCACCCACTTCGGAGGATACTTGCATTTAGGCACATGGTCTGCCTCCCTTGGAGTCCAGTTCCAGGTTCCCTTACTGAGTGGGTGAGACAAGTTCACAAAAACCATAAAACAGAGGAGGACCATCGGCGGGGGAGCTGAAGTTCATCCCCTAGCCTACCACCCCCGATACCCAGAGATCTCACTTTATCCCTAGTCCTCCAGCAAAGGCTGGTCTTGGTAGGGGGTGATGGTAAATTTAGAAATCATGGCCCAAATAGCTTCCATTTGGGCGCTTTACATTCTCAGGTATTTATTTTAAATACTTGAATACTTGGTTTGGGAATCTAAATTCGAGGAACGTGTCTGAGAAATTGGAAACATCCAATCTAGTTTTAGCACAGAGTTTTGAACCTTGAGTTATAAAATGTAGAATAATTAAACCAAGTAAAAATAAGACCACCGTCTGGCACCCCCGACCAGCCCCCGGTTCACCCCATCCCAGGAGGGGAAGCACAGGCCGGGCCTCCGGAGATTGCTGCCCCTGCTCGGCCTGCTGGGTTCTTACACCTCCACCGTCCTCTTCACCTTTTCCAGCCATAGGGAAGCCTTGAGCCATGTGTTCAAACAAGAGGTGGGGCTAGAGCCTGGGAGCAGTAGCTCTAAGCTCACACCCAGAAAGTGGCACCCTCCTGGTTGTGCAGCCTTTTAATGTGGGCAGTGGAGGGGCCTCTGTTTCAGGTTATCCTGGCATTCAAAACTTTATGTACCAACCTCATCCTCTTTGGAGTCTGCATCCTGTGCAACCGTCTTGGGCAATCCAGATGTCGAAGGATGTGACCAAGAGCATGGTCTGTGGATGCTAACCCTAAGCTTGTCGTAAGGAAATTTCTGTAAGAAAGCTGGAAAGCCCCAACGCTGTGTCTCATGCTGTATACTTAAGAGGAGAAGAAAAAGTCCTATATTTGTGATCAAAAAGAGGAAACTTGGAATGTGATGGTGTTTATAATAAAAGATGGTAAAACTACTTGGATTCAAAGATGGTTCAGATTGGCTAATGACTTAGAGTTAGCTCAACAGCTCGTCATTATAGGATTGCAGATGCGGGCCGGGCGCGGTGGCTCACGCCTGTAATCCCAGCATTTTGGGAGGCCAAGGCGGGTGGATCATGAAGTCAGGAGTTCGAGACCAGCCTGGGCAAGGTGGTGAAACCCGGTCTCTATTAAAATACAAAAAAATTAGCTGGGCGTGGTGGTGGGCGCCTAGAATTGCAGCTACTCAGGAGGCTGAGGCAGAGAATCGCTTGAACCCAGGAGGCGGAGGTTACAGTGACAGTGAGCCGAGATCGCACCCCTGCACTACAGCCTGGGTGGCAGCGAGACTTCGTCTCAAAAAAAAAAAAAAAAAAAAGATTGTAGGTGCTGGTTGGGCTTGGTGGCTCATGCCTATAATCCCAGCACTTTGGGAGGCTGAGGCGGGCGGATCACATGGTCAGGAGTTTGAGATGAGCCTGGCCAATATGGTGAAACCCTGTCTCTACTAAAAAAATACAAAAAATTGACCGGGGTGCAGTGGCTCATGCCTGTAATCCCAGCATTTTGGGGAGGCCAAGGCAGGCGGATCACGAGGTCAGAGTTTGAGACCAGTCTGACCAGCTTGGTGAAACCCTGTCTCTTCTAAAAATACAAAAAATTAACGTGGTAGCGCACCCCTGTAATCCCAGCTACTCAGGAGGCTGAGGCAGGAGAACCACTTAAACCCAGGAGGCAGAGGTTGCAGTGAGCCAAATTGCACCACTGCACCCCAGCCTGGGCAACAGAGCGAGACACTGTCTCAAACAAAAAGAAAAGAAAAGAAAAACATAGCTGGGTGTGGTGGTACCCACCTGTAGTCCTAGCTACTAAGGAGGCTGAGGCAGGAAAATCAGTTAAACCCAGGAGGTGGAGGTTACAGTGAGCCAAGATCATGCCATTGCACTCCATCCTGGGCAACAGAGTGAGACTTCGTCTCAAAAAAAAAAAAAAAAAGAAAAAATTGCAGATGCTTAGTGGAGTTTTTCTCCACAGAGCATGTGTTTGATGCTATCTTTGAAATTCTAGCATGTTAAAAACACAGAATGAGCTGTCCCTGGATAATGTGCTATGGACAGGCTTCTGCTTCTAAGATGTCAAGTTGGGCCGGGCACAGTGGCTCATGCCTGTAATCCCAGCACTCTGGGAGGCCAAGGTGGGCAGACTACCTGAGCTCAGGAGTTCACAGCCAGCCTGGGCAACATGGTGAAACCCCGTCTACTAAAATACAATAACTTAGCCGGGCGTGGCAGCATGCGTCTGTAGTCCCAGCTACTCGGGAGGCTGAGGCAGGAGAATTGCTTGAACCTGGGAGGCGGAGTTTGCAGTGACTGAGATCACGCCGCTGCACTCCAGCCTGGGTGACAGAGCAAGACTCCAACTTTAAAAAAAAAAAAAAAAAAATCTCACGTTGAAGATATGTAACTGTCTTCCTTTTTTCTTTTTGAGACAGTGTCTGTCTCCCTCTGTCACCCTGGCTGGAGTGCGGTGGCATGATCTCGGCTCACTGCAACCTCTCCCTTCCGGATGCAAGTGATTCTCCTATCTCAGCCTCCCAAATAACTGGGACTAGAGGCATGTGCCACCATGCCCAGCTAATTTTCGTATTTTTAGTAGAGTCAGGGTTTCGCCATGTTGGCCAGGCTGGGTCTTGAACTCCCGACCTCAAGTGAGCCACCCACCTTGGCCTCCCAAAGTGCTGGGATTACAGGCGTGAGCAACCATGCCCGGTCCTTTTGATTACTATAAAATGGAACCAAAAATTGTATTCGAACCAAAACATGCTTTGAGCATTGCATGGCAAAATAAACTGTTTTAAAAAAAGAAAAACACCTTCTCATTAAGGAGATGATTGCACGTTGGTGGCCATTTTGATACCAGGAAGTTCTTAGCACAGGACAGTGTGTTCCAGGAAGCAGAGGCTGTACCCACAGTGCCGTAACAGATGGGCAGGGGCATGCAGGCGTGAGAATAACTTCATCTCAGACCATGAAGGCATCACAGCCTCATGGACATATGGATTTTATGTGTTAAGTTCACATTAGTTACTTGTATACATTTCATAATAAATAGTCAGAGGTGGGAAACACAGGTCCCTTATAAGATACTGAAGGAATTTAAGTGAATGTAATGTCTAGACTAGCAAAGTAGACGCTGAGGAACTTTGATGAGTAGATGACAATGTTTTGCAGTTGATCTAAATTGTGCATAAAACGGTGCTTTTGACATGCTCGCATCTTTTTATAGAGGATTTACAGGAATTTTTTGGCTATGAGACCACTGTTAAATCAACTCATCAGACAGAAAAGTTCAATGGGAGCTAATATCTATAAAACACCTCAACTAAGAAAGTATTGCATGAAGAAAAAAAAAAGGGCCAGGCGCAGTGGCTCACACCTATAACCCCAACACTTTGGGAGGCTGATGCGGGCGGATCACCTGGAGGCCAGGAGTTTGAGACCAGCCTGGCCAACATGGTGAAACCCTGTCTCTACAAAAAATACAAAAATTAGCCAAGTGTGGCAGCACATGCTTGTAATCCCAGCTACTCGGGAGGCTGAGACACAATCGCTTGAAACAGGGAGGCAGAGGTTGCAGTGAGCCAAGATTGCACCACTGCACTCCAGCCTGGACGACAGAGCAAGACTGTCTCAAAAAATAATAATAATGAAATAGATACAGCTGGGTGCGGTGGCTCACACCTGTAATCCCAACACTTTGGGAGGCTGAGGCAGGCGGATCACAAGGTCAGGAGATAAAGACCATCCTGGCTAACACAGTGAAACCCCATCTCTACTAAAAAAATACAAAAAATTAGCCGGGTGTGGTGGCGGGCCCCTGTAGTCCCAGCTACACAGGAGGCTGAGGCAGGAGAATGGCGGGAACCCGGGAGGCGGAGCTTGCAGTGAACAGAGATGTGCCACTGCATTCCAGCCTGGGCGACAGAGCGAGACTCCGTGTCCAAAAAAAAAAGAAATAGATACAAGAAAGTATTGCATGGGCCAGGCACAGAGGCTCATGCCTATAATCCTAGCACTTTGGAAGACCAAGTTGGGAGGATTGCCAGAGGCCAGAAGTTGGAGACCAGCCTGGGAACATAGCAAGACCCCTGCCTCTATACACACACACACACATAAAATTTTGAGACACAGTTTCACTCTGTTGCCCAGGCTGGAGTGGAGTGGCATGATCTCGGCTCACTGAAGCATCCACCTCCCAGGTTTTTGCGTGTGTTTGTTTGTTTTTGAGACGGAGTCTCACTCTATCGCCTAGGCTGGAGTGCAGTGGCGCAATCTCGGCTCACTGCAACCTCTGCCTCCCGGGTTCAAGTGGTTCTCCTGCCTCAGCCTTCCAAGTAGCTGGGATTACAGGCGCCCGCCACCACGCCTAACTAATTTTTTTGTATTTTTAGTGGAGATGGGGTTTCACCGTGTTGTCCAGGCTGGTCTTGAACTCCTGACCTTAGGTGATCCACCCACATCGGCCTCCCAAAGTGCTAGGATTACAGGCGTGAGCCACTGCACCCAGCCGACCTCGGGGGTTTAAGCAATTCTCCTGCCTCAGCCTCCTGAGTAACTGGGATTAGAGTTCCCTGCCACCAGGCCCGGCTAATTTTTGTATGTTTAGTAGATACAAGGTTTCACCATTTTGGCCAGACTGGTCTTGAACTCCTGACCTCAAGTGATCCTCCTGCGTTGGCTTCCCAAAGTGCTGAGATTACAGGCTTGAGCCACCACACCCAGCCTATAAAATTTTTTAAAAGAATTAGCCAGTCATGATGCCACACACCTGTAGTCCCAGCTAAGGAAGAGGCTGAGGTGTGAGGATTGCTTGAGCCCAGTAGGTTGAGGCTGCAATGAGCTACCATCGCACCACTGCACTCCAGCCTGGGCAACAGAGCAAGACCCTGTCTCTTAAAAAAAGATCCCAGCACTTTGGGAGGCCAAGGCGGGCAGATCACGAGATCAGGAGGTCAAGACCAGCCTGGCCAATATAGTGAAACCCTGTCTCTACTAACAATACAAAAATCAGTGGCACATGCCTGTAGTCGCAGCTACTTCGGAGGCTGAGGCAGGAGAATCACTTGAACCCAGGAGGTGGAGGTTGCAGTGAGCCGAGATCGCACCACTGCACTCCAGCCTGGGCAACAGAGTGAGACTTCATTTAAAAAAAAAACATAAAAGGAAAATGAGAGAGAGGAAAAGGCTGGGCACGGTAGCTTATACCTGTAATCCCAGCACTTTGGGAGGCCAACGCAGGCAGATTACCTGACATCAGGACTTTGAGACAAGCCTGGCCAACATGGCAAAACCCTGTCTCTACTAAAAATACGAAAATTAGCCAGGCATGGTGGCGTGCACCTGTGGTCCCAGCTACTTGGGATGCTGAGGTAGGAGAACTGCTTGAACCCAGGAGGCAGAGGTTGCAGTGAGCTGAGATCACACCACTGCTCTCCAGCCTGGGTGACAGAGCGAGATTCTGTCTCAAAAAAACAGAAGACAGGCTGGGCATGGTGTAATCCCAGCACATTGGGAGGCTGAGGCAGGTAGATCACGAGGTCAGGACATTGAGACCATCCTGGCTAACATGGTGAAACCCCATCTCAACCAAAAATACAAAAAAATTAGCCAGGTGTGGCCGGGCGCGGTGGCTCAAGCCTGTAATCCCAGCACTTTGGGAGGCCGAGATGGGCGGATCACGAGGTCAGGAGATCGAGACCATCCTGGCTAACACGGTGAAACCCCGTCTCTACTAAGAAATACAAAAAATAGCCAGGCGAGGTGGCAGCGCCTGTAGTCCCAGCTATTCGGGAGGCTGAGGCCAGAGAATGGCGTGAACCCAGGAGGCGGAGCTTGCAGTGAGCTGAGATCCGGCCACTGCACTCCAGCCTGGGCTACAGAGCGAGACTCCGTCTCAAAAAAAAAAAAAAAAAAAAATTAGCCAGGTGTGGTGGCGAGCACCTGTAGTCCCAGCTACTTAGGAGGCTGAGGGAAGAGAATGGCGTGAACCCCAGAGGCAGAGCTTGCAGTGAGCCAAGATCGCGCCACTGCACTCCAGCCTGGGCGACAGAACCAGATTCCATCTCAACAAAAAAAAAAAAAAAAAAAAAAAAAGTTGTAAGTATTACAGATATTTTTAAGGAGATTAGGAAGACACTCGGACAGAGAAGATTATAAAGGTTGAGCTGTGGCTCTGTGAGGCTGAGGGGATTGACAAAGGAACACCACCCAGCCAGGAGTCCTGGGCCTGGAGTAAGGGCCTCAGCATCAACTTTAATTGAGTTCCCAAATTCTGCCTTCCTCCTGTGGGTAAGAAAGTGAAGAGATGGGAAAATACGGCATGTGACGAATGCTGTTTACATGTATTCTTGTAGGAAAACAGAGGTGGTTAAGAAACCATCAAGTTCACAGAGCAGCGAGGGACAGAGAGGGTGCCAGTCCTTAACCCTCTACTGGAAAACTGTCCTACACCTCCGCCTCTCCTCTCTCCACCCGTTCACCTCGGACTCACTTTGGGGTGCCTTGGGAAAGCGAGGAATTTATAATGCACCTACGTAGCCCGCGAGCATCTGGCGGCAGTAAGCGGTAACCAAGGCCTTACAGAGGCCTGGTGGGGATCGGCTTGCCTGTATTGGACTGCCCACTGGTTAACTTTGGCATTGGAGAAAAAGAAACGTTGACAGTCCTCATGCTGGGCACCCCTAGTGTCCACAGCGCCAAGCTCCTGGTGTGGGTGATGCTGATCCATCCCCACCCAGTGCATGGAAGGGAACTGAGTGACGAGCAGGCTTTATCATCTCTGATCTGGAGTCCCCATGGCTCCAGACTAGCAGCAAGAAATAGTTTTCTTGGTCAGGCACGGTGGCTCACGCCTATAATCCCAGCAGTTTGGGAGGCTGAGGTAGGCGGATAACTAGAGGTCAGGAGTTCCAGACCAGCCTGGCCAATGTGATAACACCTTATCTCGGCCGGGCGCGGTGGCTCACGCCTGTAATCCCAGCACTTTGGGAGGCCGAGATGGGCGGATCACGAGGTCAGGAGATGAGACCATCCTGGCTAACACGGTGAAACCCCGTCTCTACTAAAAATACAAAAATTAGCCGGGCGCGGTGGCGGGCGCCTGTAGTCCCATCCACACGGGAGGCTGAGGCAGGAGAATGGCGTGAACCCGGGAGGCGGAGCTTGCAGTGAGTGGAGATTGCACCACCGCACTCCAGCCTGGGCAACAGAGCGAGAGTCTGTCTCAAAAAAAAAACAAAAACAAATAAAACCTTATCTCTACTAAAAATACACAAATTAGCCAGTCGTGGTGCCTGTAGTCCCAGCTACACGGGCGACTGAGGTGGGAGAATTGCTTGAACCCGGGAGGCAGAGGTTGCAGTGAGCCGAGACTGTGTCACTGCACTCCAGCCTGGGCGACAGAAGGAGACTCCATCTCAAAAAAAGAAAAAAAAGGACGTGGCACCCAGTGGCAGCCTCAGGTCCTCTGCAACAGGATAGGAGTCTCGGCAGAGCTAAGGCTGAGAAACACCAGGGGCAGCCAACAGTCCCTGCAGTGGGCTTGAAACCTGAAGTTACCTGGAAGGCGTTCCCTGACCATGTTGCTTGCCCCTGGAGAATACAGAGGTGCTAGGAGATGTCCTTCCTGTTCACTTGTGACAAGTGCAGGTTGTGAGGGAAACTGAAAAGGGAATCAAGTCATGCTTGCTTTTCAAAGACATAATTAGGGATGCCTAGCATTCCCGACCAATCACCCAGGTGAGGTGGAACACGTTTCCACCATCCTTCACGTTTCATGAGCTGCAGGGCCAAGGCTGTGCAGGCCAGCGTGGCACCACCATAAAGTGATGGGGCTAACGGGCGATGGACAACATCCCCCTTCACCTCATGCCTGGGGGAGTTGGCATCTTCAAGGCCAGACATCAGGAAAGATAGCAGATGGTCCGCATTTCCACCTGCCCGAAGTGCTGTCCTCCACCCATGCCCCAGGGACCAGCTTGAGAACCAGGACTGAGGGGCTCTCTTTACACCCAAGGAGACCCCGGGATAGCAGGCGCTGCTCAGGACACCAACCGTCTGGAATCCAGGCCCACGGCACCCAGGTAAAGGAGCAGTCTTGAGGTGGCAGGGTGGGGTGGTGGGGACAGAGCCACCAGGCAGCCACACCAGCCAGGAGGGGGCCTTGCAGAGCTGCCCAAGTGGCCTGTGCAATTCCCCTGGGCACATAGGACTGAGCTGCCCTTTCACTCTGTTTTCTCTCAGGCCAGACCAATCTTCACTTGTTTTTTATTTATTTATTTATTTATTTTTGAGACAAGAGTCTTGCTCTGTTGCCCAGGCTGGAGTGCAGTGGTGTGATCACCACTCACTGCAGCCTCAACCTCCTGGGCAAAAGCGATGCTCACACCTCAGCCTCCCAAGTAGCTGGGACTACAGGCACCACCACACCTGGCTAATTTTTGTATTTTTTGTAGAGACAGCATTTTGCCATGTTGCCCAGGCTGGTCTTGAACTCCTGGACTCAACAGATTTCCCTGCCTTGGCCTTGGAAAGTGCTGGGATTGCAGGAGTGAGCCACCATGCCTGGCTCACCTGGCTAGTATTTGTGTTTTTTGCAGAGTCAGGGTCTCTCCTGGCTTCTTTATTTGATTTTATTATTTTATTTTTTTGAGACAGAGTCTTGCTCGATCACCAGGCTGGAGGGCAATGGCACAATCTTGGCTCACTGCAACCTCCACCTCCCAGGTTCAAGTGATTCTCCTGCCTCAGCCTCCCGAGTAGCTGGGATTACGGGCATGCACCACTATGCCTGGCTGATTTTTATATTTTTAGTAGAGACGGGGTTTCACCATGTTGGCCAGGCTGGCCTCGAACTCCTGACCTCAAGTGATCCGCCCACCTTGGCCTCCCAAAATGCCGGGATTATAGGCATGAGCCACCTCGCCTGGCCACTTCCTTCCTTTTTATGGCTGAGTAATATTCCATTGTATGAACAGACCACATTTTGCTGATCCATTCGTCTGTCCATGGATACCTGAGTTGCTTCCACATTTTGGCTATTGTGAATAAAGCACCGGGCATTTGTCACGGCCCTCAGCTGTCCCCAGTGGAAGGCAGGGACTTTGTATGGCAGCCTCATACTGGCCATAGAGGTGGGCAGGAGACTTGGGGATTCTTCCCTTTCCCTCCAAAAGCAACTCCCGGTCATTCTCCACTAATTCAAGTATGTCTGCGTGTAAACATGTTTTCCTCTTTCTAGATTATTGGTTTACGCAGAGGCTGAAATCTGTGTGTGGCCATCTTAGGGCACGCCTTGGATCCCTCAGTACCTTAAAAAGCCACAGGTCCGGCAGGGCGCCATGGCTCACGCCTATAATCCCAGCACTTTGGGAGGCCGAGGCGGGCGGATCACGAGGTCAGGAGATCAAGACCATCCTGGCTAACACGGTGAAACCTCGTCTCTATTAAAAATACAAAAATAAATTAGCCAGGCGTGGTGGCGGGCGCATGTAGTCCCAGCTACTCAGGAGGCTGAGGCAGGAGAATGGCGTGAACCCGGGAAGTGCAACTTGCAGTGAGTCAAGATCGCACCACTGTACTCCAGCCTGGGTGACAGAGCAAGACTCCATCTCAAAAAAAAAAAGATGATTTCCTGAATGTGGCGAAAAAGGGATGAAATGTGAAGCCAAGATGCCCCCCAACCTTGCCCCCATTCCCTGGGCATATGCTGGAAAGGGCTCTGCCTGGAGCGTGGTGATGGG
Organism: Macaca mulatta; assembly: GCF_049350105.2. Lineage (NCBI taxonomy): Eukaryota > Metazoa > Chordata > Mammalia > Primates > Cercopithecidae > Macaca > Macaca mulatta. Next base: position 4,937,548 of record NC_133425.1, on the reverse strand, counting down.
GAACACAGGCAGGCCCATGCAGGCCTACAGGAGGAGGCAGGAGTCTGGAAATGATTCTAAGGACATGCATGTGTGTTGGCAGGGGGATCATTGGAGGATCTGAGAGAGGGAGTATGATCTGGCTGCCGTGGAGGATGGGAGGCTGTGAGAGTGGAAGCAGGGGCCTGTCGTGGCTGCTGGAGTGGTCCAGGTGAGAGGACCCTGCTCTTCCACCCAAATCTGCCCACCCTCTTTCTGTTCCCCTTCTCAATTGCTTAAGCTGGGAACTTGCCACTTTCCACCTGGAAGCATTTCCTGACACATCCTCTTCCAACACCCAACTCTGTCCCGGCCCCTCTGGAGGTCACGCTCCTGGCTCCCGCGCTTCTCTGCAGCACCTGCCACGAGCTGGAGTCGCTATTTTTGTACAGTTATTGGAGTATGGCAGTGAATCTTCAGTGTGCCTCCGAATTACCTGGGAACCTCAGTGGAGCTGCCTGGGCCCTACTTGGGACTGAGGAGGTGCTGGGAAATCAGCATGATGAGGTTGCAGCTGGGTCTGGACCAAATGTTAGACCAGGGTTTATGGTCTGAATCTCCAACTAGACTCTAACCTCCAGCAGGGTGTAAGGCAAAAATAAATTCTTTTTGTTGTTATTTGAGATGGAGTCTCGCTCTGTTACCCAGGCTGGAGTGCAGTGGCACGATCTTGGCTCACTGCAACCTCCGACTCCCAGGTTCAAGCAATTCTCTGCCTCAGCCTCCCAAGTAGCTGTGATTACAGGCACCCACCACCACACCTAGCTAATGTTTTGTTTGTTTGAGATGGTTGCTCCTGTTGCCCAGATTGGAGTGCAGTGGCGTGATCTCGGCTCACTGCAACCTCTGCCTCCCAGATTCAAGTGATTCTCCTGCCTCAGCCTCCCGAGTAGCTGGGATTATAGGCATGTGACACCACGCCCGGCTAATTTTGTATTTTTAGTGGAGATGGGGCTTCTCTATGTTGGTCAGGCTGGTCTCAAACTCCCGACCTCAGATGATCCGCCTGCCTCGGCCTCCCAAAGTACTGGGATTACAGGCGTGAGCCACCGTGCCCGGCTGGCAAAAATACATTGTAAGTCCCCAACCCACGGAATGGACCATTCCTCTCAGCCAAGGGGATTTCAAAGACACCTAAAAAACTAGTTCAGGCCATAATTGGAAGGAGGGGGTCGGTCATGCCTCGTTATACGCCCCTCCCCTTGGAAATGAGGCATAACTGACCAGCGTTAACATTATAAAGGAGTTTTTTTGTTTGTTTGTTTGTTTTTTGTTTTTTGAGACGGAATCTTGCTCTGTCACCCAGGCTGGAGTGGGAGTGCAGTGGTGCGATCTTGGCTCACTGCAATTTCTGCCTCCTGGGTTCAAGCGATTCTCCTGCCTCAGCCTCCCGAGTAGTCCCAGCTGTACCACAGGTGCACATCACCACTCCCAGGTAATTTTGTGTTTTTTTGAGACAGACCTTTACTCTTGTTGCCCAGGCTGGAGTGCAATGGCACGATATCAGCTCACCGCAACCTTCACCTCCTGGGTTCAAGCGATTCTCCTGCCTTAGCCTCCTGAGTAGCTGGGATTACAGGCATGCACCACCACGCTTGGCTAATTTTTTGTATTTTTAGTAGAGACGAAGTTTCTCCATGTTGGTCAGGCTGGTCTCGAACTCCCGACCTCAGGTGATCTGCCCGCTTCAGCCTCCCAAAGTGCTGGGATTACAGGTGTAAGCCTAATTTTTGTATCTCGGCCTAATTTTTGTATTTTTAGAAGAGATAGGGTTTTGCCATGTTGGCCAGGCTGGTTTCAACCTCCTGACCTCAAGTGATAAGACCACCTTGGCCTCCTAAAGTGCTGGGATTATATGCGTAAGCCACCACATCAGGCCACCTTTCCAAGTCTTTTTCTGATTCTGAAGAGATTGGCTGAGGGTCTAGGAACTTTTAACGGTCTGAATAGAAAACATCTGCAAAAACGTTTGTCATCTATTACCTGTAAGGGTGGGCATCTATGAGACTTCCTCTACATAATAAGAACCTTGGTCTCCACAACCTCTTGCTTTTATTTTTATATTTTGAGACAGGGTGTGGCTCTGTTGCCCAAGCTGGAGTTCAGTGGCATGAACTTGGCTCACTGCAACCTCTCCTTCCTGGGCTTAAGCAATCCACCCACCTTAGGCTCCCTTATAGCTGGGATTACAGGCCTCTGCCACCCACATCCAGTACAGGTATGTTTAGTACAGACAGGGTCTCACCATGTTGCCCACGCGGTCTCCAACTCCTGACCTCAAGCAATTCGACCACCTCGGCCTCCCAGTGTTGGGATTACAGGCATGAGCCACCGTGCTCATGCCCACAACTTCTTATCTTCACTCAGACACTCTTTTCATTAATTCCAGGTCTGTAGAACTCTATTTTTTTTTTTTTTTTTTTTTGAGATGGGGTCTCAGCTTTGTAGAACTCAACTTTGTATTTATTTATTTATTTACTTTTTTTTTTTTTTTGAGACGGAGTCTCGCTTTGTCGCCCAGGCTGGAGTGCAGTGGCCGGATCTCAGCTCACTGCAAGCTCCGCCTCCCGGGTTTACGCCATTCTCCTGCCTCAGCCTCCCGAGTAGCTGGGACTACAGGCGCCCACCACCTCGCCCGGCTAGTTTTTTGTATTTTTAGTAGAGACGGGGTTTCACCATATTAGCCAGGATGGTCTCGATCTCCTGACCTCGTGATCCGCCCGTCTCGGCCTCCCAAAGTGCTGGGATTTATTTATTTACTTTGAGACGGAGTCTCAGCTCTGTGGCCCAGGCTGCAGTGCAAGTGGCACGATCTCGGCTCACTGCAATCTCAGCCTCCCGGGTTCAAGCTATTCTTCCGCCTCCGCCTCCGCCTCCCCAGGAGCTGGGACGACAGGTGCCACCTTGCCCGGCTAATTTTTTGTATTTTAGTAGAGATGGGGTTTCACCATGTTGGCCAGGCTGGTCTCCTGACCTCAGACAATCCGTCCACATCAGCCTCCCAAAGTGCTAGGATTACAGGCGTGAGCCACACAGCCGAGCCAGAACTCAACTCTTTGAACCAATTGCCAATCAGAAAATTTTTGAATCCACCTATGACCTCTAAGTATTTCACCCTTTGGGTTGTCCTGCCTTTCCATACAGAACCAACCTATGTCTTACATGTATTGACTGATGTCTTATGTCTCCTTAAAATGTATAAAACCAAGCAAGCTGTAACCCAAACCACCTTGGGCACAAGTTCTCAGGACCTTTTGAGACTCTGCCTCCCTCCATGCACACTAATATTTGGCTCAGAATAAACTTCTAAATATTTTAGTTTGACTCTTCTCGACAAGGGCAAAAGAAGTGGAATACACGAATAACCGCAGTTTTCCTGGTGGCGTTGGTTACTGGGTTCACGTTTTGGTGTAGCCAGTCAAGCCTGGAATTCCCTTCCTCATTCGTTTTAGCTTTTTGGCCAGTCTTGGTTTGCAAGAGACTTGCAGAGGCCTATACGGATGGCCGGGATTCACAAAGGTCGCAGAGACGGGAACTGCTTCTTCCCCGACGCCACCTCCACACTCTCGCGTGGATACTGACATCCGCCCCGTTCCAGGAATGCGCACAGCTAGGCGCAGCCGACCAGCGTGGGCCGGGCGCGGCGGGGCCACCTCCCCCAGCTCCGCGCGCACGCCCCGTCGCCCTTGACAACGCGACCCAAGGTCACAGAGGCCCCGCCCCCAGGCTTACTGTCCACGCGAGGGGTCGTACCCCGCCACGCGCCAGAGCAGGCAGCTGCCCGGACAGCCCGGGGCCCGCCGTGACGTCACCGCCCCGCGCCCGAGGAAAGCCCCGCCCCGCGCGGCCTCGTCCCGCCCCGTCCCATCCTGTTTGGTCCCGCGTGGCTGTGCGCGGCGCTCTGGGAGGACGACATGGCGCGCGAGTTGCGGGCGCTGTTGCTGTGGGGCCGCCGCCTGCGGCCTCTGCTGCGGGCGCCGGCGCTGGCGGCCGTCCCGGGAGGTGAGGGCGGCCTGGCTGGACGGGCAGCGGGCGGGCCGGGCCACGGAGACTGCAGGGTCGTCCCTCCTAGGTGCTCCGGGGCGCGAGGCGCCGGCACCGGCACCTGCTTCACGGGCGTGGGAGGTCCGGCGAGGCCCATCTCTGCAGGCGCGTTTCCTTTCGCTCCACTCCTCGCCAGCTCCGGCCGGGCTCCCTTTTTCTCGGCTGGACTCGTCTCGACACCGGCTCCTCCGAGCCTTGAAGGAGGTCGGGGCTTGGGGCGTCGCGGGGTCGGGCGGAGCGGCCGCGGGGTCGTCCCTCCTGGAGCTTCCGGTCCAATCAGGTAGCGCACGAGCTGGTGGAGCCGCTGCGGAGCGCGGAGTCTCTGCGGGTGCGTGTGGCGGGGAACGGACTCACTCGGGGTGATCGTGCGAGTTCCCTGGATGGTGCTTTACCCCTCCCCGCCCCTCAGTAGCGCACTGACTGTTCATTTGTTAAATCGTTCATTGGACGCACATGTGAGCGCCCGCTCAGTGCCCGGTGCAGTACGGGTTCTGGGGACGCCGTAGTGAACAAAACCAACAGCAGTCACCCGGGTTTCCAGAGCAGGTGGACTCGATGTCGTTGATGCAGTTGTGTCCTCGGGGCCTGGAATAATGGATGCGCCAATAAAAGAGAGAATGACCCTAACCTCTGCTTTCCCAGTCCCCACTCGGAGGTAACAGCAGTGAACAGTTCTGTTCCTTTGGGGCTGTACACACTGTTACACGTGTAAACATAAATGTCTACGTATAACTGTTTTCACTCTAAAAAGCCTAAACTATGTTTGCATTGTGGTACGTTGTGCTCCAGAAAATTTTAACTCTCCCAGCATTGTTTCCACATCTTTTCAATTCAGTGTACACAGGTCCACGTGCTTTCCAGTGACCACACAGTATTCTGTATGATGGACTTGTCATTTGCTTAAACATTGTCCTATTAATGGACTCAATAAAGATTATTTCAGGTTTTAATTTTTATTACAATACTGCATAGAATGGATAAGTACTTAAATATTTGTCCACGTGCAGTATTTCTTTTTTTTTTTTTTTTGAGACGGAGTCTCGCTCTGTCCCCCAGGCTGGAGTGCAGCGGCGCGATCTCAGCTCACTGCAAGCTCCGCCTCCCGAGTTCCTGCCATTCTCCTGCCTCAGCCTCCCGAGTAGCTGGGACTGCAGGCGCCCGCCACCTCGCCCGGCTAGGTTTTTTTTTGTATTTTTTAGTAGAGACTGGGTTTCACCGGGTTAGCCAGGATGGTCTCGATCTCCTGACCTCGTGATCCGCCCGTCTCGGCCTCCCAAAGTGCTGGGATTACAGGCTTGAGCCACTGCGCCCGGCTAATATTTCTTTAGCTTTATATAATTAGAGTTTTAGAATTGATGTTTCAGAGCGTATGCATTTTTGAAATGTTAGCGGATACTGCCAAATTGTCCAAGAAGGCATTATCAATTTATATGCCCATTAGCAGGCATCAAGACTGCCTATTACAAAGCAACGCTGAATATTATGTCTTTTCAAAACCAGTCGCGTATAAAAGCATACCTTGTGACAGGGCGCGGTGGCTCACGCCTGTATCCCAGCACTTTGGGAGGCTGAGGCGGGCAGATCAGGAGTTCACGACCAGCCTGGCCAACATGGTGAAACCCCATCTCTAATAAAAATACAAAAATTAACTGAGTGTGGTGGCACATGCCTGTAATCGCAGCCTCTGGGGAGGCTGAGGCCGGAGAATCACTTGAAACTGGGAGACAGAGGTTGCAGTGAGCTGAGATTGCACCACTGCACTCCTGCCTGGGCGACGGAGTGAGACTCCATCTCAACAACAAAAATAATAATAATTTTCCCTCAGAATGTGATGCTGTTGCTTTCTTCTAGCACCGCTGTCTGATCAATTATTTATTTATTTATTTATTTGTTTTTCTTGTCTTTATGAGGTGGGGTTTCACTACGTTGGCCAGGCTGGTCTCAAACACCTGACCTCAAGTGATCTGACGGCCTCGCCCCTCAAAGTGCTGGGATTGCAAGCGTGTGCCACTGTGCCCGGCCAACTGTCCTATTAATTTGGTTCTTGTTTCTTTTGTAGCTGACTCGGGTTTTTTCCTCCTTGGAGATTGAGGTTTTTTCTCTCTGTCGTTTGTGGTCTCGCGTCCACAGGTGTTTGTGATTTGTGGTCTGTATCATGCACTGTTGCTTCCATTTGGAAAATATGTCAGTTTTCAGCTCAGGGACATTTTAATTCTAATTTCTTTTTTTTTTTGAGACGGAGTCTCGCTCAGTCGCCCAGGCTGGAGTGCAGTGGCCGGATGTCAGCTCACTGCAAGCTCCGCCTCCCGAGTTCACGCCATTCTCCTGCCTCAGCCTCCCGAGTAGCTGGGACTACAGGCGTCCGCCACCTCGCCCGGCTAGTTTTTTGTGTTTTTTAGTAGAGACGGGGTTTCACCGTGTCAGCCAGGATGGTCTCGATCTCCTGACCTCGTGATCCGCCCGTCTCGGCCTCCCAAAGTGCTGGGATTACAGGCTTGAGCCACCGCGCCCGGCCCTTTATCTCTTTCTTAATCATCTCTGTCCTCTCCTCCTCCTGGTGCAGTGGTTCAAGCATTCCTCTGCCTGAGTCTAAGAAATGGAACGTGTTCTTGGCAGCCTTCTGTGTTGCAGATGCCCTTGCCATTGTCACCTGTGTGGATGAGTGGGCAGGTAAATTGTTTGGATTGATTGAATGATGAGTGAATTTAGCTAAGACAATACTTGTCTTGTGCAACAGGGGAGAAATAATGGTTTAGGCAGATCTACCTATATAGAAAATCCAGACTTCTTGAATTTTTTTTCTCTTGGGAAAGTGTTTCCAGGTTCTAGCATGTGCCTGGCCTCACATGTGTACGTCTTGTATCTGTGGAATCCTCTCGCCTATACTGCACTACCTCAGTCACCCGTGAGCTCAGCCCTCTTACCCTTTCAGGCCTCACTGACCCCTGACACTGCCAGGCCTAGTCACCTGTCCTCAGAATATCTTATTTGTCTTTTTTTTTTTTTTTTTCCAAGACAGGTTGTCGCTCTGTTGCCCAGGCTGGAGTGCAGTGGTGCAGCTTCTACTCACCGCAACCTCCGCCTCCTGGGTTCAAGCAATTCTCCTGCCTCAGCCTCCCGAGTAGCGGGAACTACAGGTGCCCGCCACCACGCCCAACTAATTTTTTTGTATTTTTAGTAGAGATGGGGGTTTCACCATATTGACCAGGCTGGTCTCGAACTCCTGATCTATATATGTCAATAAAGTTATTAAATATTTCATGTTTTCTTTCAGTACTTTTAGCTTTTATTTTTACTTCTATGGCCCATCTGGAATTCATTTTAACTTAAGAAGTGACGGTGGGAATTAAAAAAACAGATTGGTTGGCCGGGCGCAGTGGCTCAAGCCTGTAATCCCAGCACTTTGGGAGGCCGAGATGGGCGGATCACGAGGTCAGGAGATCGAGACCATCCTGGCGAACACGGTGAAACCCCGTCTCTACTAAAAAATACAAAAAACTAGCCGGGCGAGGTGGCGGGCGCCTGTAGTCCCAGCTACTCGGGAGGCTGAGGCAGGAGAATGGCGTAAACCCAGGAGGCGGAGCTTGCAGTGAGCTGAGATCCAGCCACTGCACTCCAGCCTGGGCGACAGAGCCAGACTCCATCTCAAAAAAAAAAAAAAAAAAAAAACAGGTTGGTCTTGCTATGTTGCCCAGGCTGGTCTAGAACTCCTCCTGGCCTCAAATGATCCTCCCAACTTGGCCTTCGAAAGCACTGGGGTTACAAACATGAGCCCCTGTGCCCTGCTGGAAATGAATTTAAATTCTTTTTCATTTTTACTTTTTGAGAGTTGGGGAGTCTCACTATGTTACCTAGGCTGGCCTCCAACTCCTGAGCTCGAGGGATCCTCCTCCTGCCTGATCTCCCTCCCAAAGTGCTGGGCTTACAGGTGTGAGCAGCCATGCTTGGTCTGGAAATTTATGTTAATAGTGTAGCTTTATATTAATGTTCTTTAATATTTGATAGTATTTCCTCACTTTTTTCAAAATTTCCTTGGCTATTTATGTACACTTAACTTTTCCATATGAATTTTAGAATGAGAATAGTTTAAAAATGTGTTTGAGATTTTGTAAATGTGTTTGTTTCTGGTAAGTTTGTAAGTGTTTTTTATAATGCAATGTTTTGTTTTGAGACAGAGTCTCACTCTCACCTAGGCTGGAGTGCAGAGATGTGATCTCAGCTCAGTGAACCTCCGCCTCCCAGGTTCAAGCAGTTGGTCTCCCAAGTAACTAGGATTACAGGTGTGCACCCCCATGCCCAGCTAATGTTTGTATTTTTAGTAGAGACGGGGTTTCACCATGTTGGCCAGGCTGGTCTCAAACTCCTGACCTCTGCTGATCCGCCTGTCTTGGCCTCCCAAAGTGCTGAGATTACAGGCATGAGCCACCTCGCCTGGCCTGTAATGTTAACTTTTGTAAATAGTTTTATAAGTAGGGTATTTTGTAGATAGACTATTGATATATATAGTCCAATATGCAAACGATACAGAGGTATGTCTGATGAAAAGCCCATCTCCCACTGACATGCCTCAGACACCAGCCCTCCTGGTGGCAAGTCCATTAGCCAGTTTTTGGGTGTCCTTGCAGAAATCTGCCTGGCATATGAGAATAGCTATGCATGCGCGCATCACATAAACATTATGTATATGCATTTGAACAGCATGGTAATGTGTGCAAACCGCTGTTCTACCTCGTTTTTTTTCTTTGTGTTAGAGGTAATTCAGCATCAGCACACGTTACACAGCGTTGCCCCATTTCTCTCTGATGCTTTCCAAGTGTTAGGTAATGTCTGTAGTTTACTTACTAGCCTTCTGCCTGTGAATGTGTAGTGTATGTAACAGTCTTAAGCGGGTTATTTAATGACAGTCCTTGGCCCTAGTAGTGTTTCAAAGTTTTCTTAAAGATCTTGCCAAAGAAGAAAAAAAGGAAAGATTTTGCAGCTTTCTTGGTGAATGCATTATGCATTCTTAATTGTTTAGTTTTTGTTCCTGGGGTCTCATGTCATATTTTCTAACTAGTTTTCTGTATATAGGATGGCTGTTGAGTTTTGTATTCTACCATCTTACTGAATGCTTTTTTTTTTTTTTTTTTTGAGATGGAGTTTCACTCTTGTTCCCCAGGCTGGAATGCAGTGGCACCATCTCGGCTCACCACAACATCTGCCTCCCGGGTTCAAGCGATTCTCCTGCCTCGGCCTCCCAAGTAGCTGGGATTACAGGCATGTGCCACCACGCCTGGCTAATTTTTTTTTTTTTTTTTTTTCCAGAGACAGTCTCGCTCTGTCGCCCAGGCTGGAGTGCAGTGGCCGGATCTCAGCTCACTGCAAGCTCCGCCTCCTGGGTTCACGCCATTCTCTTGCCTCAGCCTCCCGAGTAGCTGGAACTACAGGCGCCCGCCACCTCGCCCGGCTAGTTTTTTGTATTTTTTAGTAGAGACGGGGTTTCACCGGGTTAGCCAGGATGGTCTCGATCTCCTGACCTCGTGATCTGCCCGTCTCGACCTCCCAAAGTGCTGGGATTACAGGCTTGAGCCACCGCGCCCGGCCTTTTTTTTTTTTTTTTTTTTGAGACGGAGTCTCACTCTGTCGCCTGGGCTGGAGTGCAGTGGCACGATCTCAGCTCACTGCAAGCTCCACCTCCCGGGTTTACGCCATTCTCCTGCCTCAGCCTCCCGAGTAGCTGGGACTACAGGCGCCCGCCACCTCGCCCGGCTAGTTTTTTGTATTTTTTAGTAGAGGCGGGGTTTCACTGTGTTAGCCAGGATGGTCTCCATCTCCTGACCTCGTGATCCGCCTGTCTCGGCCTCCCAAAGTGCTGGGATTACAGGCTTGAGCCACCGCGCCCGGCCACTAATTTTGTATCTTTAGTAGAGATGGAGTTTCTCCATGTTGGTCAGGCTGGTCTCAAACTCCCGACCTCAGGCGATCTGCCCATTTCAGCCTCCCAAAGTGCTGGAATTACAGGCATGAGCCACTGCACCCAGCTTTTCTTATTTCTTTTAAAGACAGGGTCTCGCTTTGTCACCCAGGCTAGAGTGTAGTGGTATGATCTCAGCTCACTGCAGCCTTTACCCTCTGGGCTCAAGTGATGCTTCCGCCTCAAGTACCCAAGTAGCTGGAACTACAGGTGCGTGCCACCATGTCCACCTAAGTTTTTGCATTTTGGGTAGGGACGGGGTTTCACCAGTTTGCCCAGGCTGGTCTCAAACTCCTGGGCTCAAATGATCTGCCTGCCTCAGCCTCCTAGAGTGCTGGGATTACAGGTTTGAGCCACTGTACTAGGCCTTACTCATAATCTCCCTCTTGAAAAATGAAAGGCTTTTCTCAAAAAACTTCTTCCCAGGTCTGTGAGGCAGCACAGTGGCCCCTTCTGGCTCTCATCTTGTACCTCGTCCTTGTTTGCCTCGAGCATAGGACCTTCTCTGTGTTCGTGCCTCAGGACCCCTCCCTCTGTCTTTGCTGGGTCCACTTAGCCTGGTCATTGGGCCTTGGCTCCTGAGAGGCCCTGAGACTGAATTCCTCATCCGATGTGTCCATACCAGCTTTCACGTGACGTCAACATTGACAGCAGGGAAAACATTAGCACTTTTGTGACAGCCTCATATTTTTTTGCCCCCCGCTGAGACGGAGTCTCGCTGTGTTGCCCCGCCTGGGATTACAGGCGCACGCCACCACACCCAGCTAATTTTTGTATTTTTAGTAGAGACAGAGTTTCACCATGTTGGCCTGGCTGGTCTCGAACTCCTGACTTTGTGTTTCACCCGCCTCGGCCTCCCAAAGTGCTGGGATTACAGTCGTGAGCCACTGTGCCGGGCAGCCTCATATTTTTTATAATTTAATATCTGTTTTGAATAAATAAATATGGTTTGATTGAAAAGCCAAAACCATGTGAACAGGTAAACCTTGAGAAGCCTTGCTGCTGCTCAGAGCACCTGCTGCCTTCATAATTACTATTAATTACCTGTGGGTCCTGCCACTACTTACTTGTACTACTGTAGTAAGTGCAGATATACATCTTCCCTCAGGGACACACCCTTCTCTGTGTTCTGTTACTTTGGAGCTCGTAGAGAGCTTGCTGTGTTCATACGTAGTTTGCTGCTGCTTTGCCTTCTGTAGCCACCGTGAAATGCCGTTCATATCTTTTGCCCCAGGTTTTTCTTCTGGACTGGCTGGCTTTCTATTTTTTCTTTTTTTTGGTGGGGGGGGACAGGATCTCTCTGTCGCCCAGACTGGAGTGCAGTGGCGCGATCTTGGCTCACTGCAACCTCTGTCTCTAGGGTTCAAGCGACTCTCCTGTCTCAGCCTCCCAAAATGCTGGGATTACAAGCATGAGCCACTGTGCCTGGCTTCTGTTTTGTTTTTTGGTTTGGTTCTGTCATTTGTTGGGAGAGGAGTGTTAAGATCAACTATGATTGTGGAATTGTTTTTTCTTTAATTCTTTCCATTTTAACTTCATGTATTTTGAAACTCTGTTATTAGGCAAATACATACTTGTGCTTACATTTTCCTGATGAATTGTTCCTTGTGGTATTCTGAAATACCCTTCTTTTTTCCTAATGTTTTTTATTTTGAAATATATTTTACTTGATATTAGTAGAGGCACTCCAGCCTTCTTAAACACACTTTTTGGATGGTATGTATTTTTCCATTCATTTGTCTTCAGTGTATCTTTTTCTTTATATTTAAAGTGTCTTGTAGATAGCATATAATTACGTCTTCCTTTATTAATTCCGACAATCCTTGCCTTACAATTAGAGTTCAGTTCATTAATATAAGAGTAAATATTGATATAGTTGGATTTATTGCTACCATTTTATTATTTGCCTTTTATTTGTCCTTTTGATTTTTTCCGTTTTTCCTTTCCTTATTAATTAAATATATTTGAGATTTCCATTGTGGTTCATCTAATGCTTTTTAAAGCGATTCTTCTGGTTACTCTGGTGTTTGAAATATGCCCCCTTGGCCAGGTGTGGTGGCTCACTCCTATAATCCCCGCACTTTGGGAGGCCGAGGCAGGAGGATCCCTTGAGCCCCAGAGTTTGAGACCAACCTGGGCAACGTAGCAAGGCACCCATCTAAAACAATTTTTTTAAAAGAAATATGTACCCTTGTCATAGTCTAATTTAGAATTAGTATTATAATACTTCATGTAAAATGTCAAAATCTTGTAACTCTATACATGAATTCTCTTCCCCACCCCATCTTTTATGTTACAGTTGTCATGTGCATCACACTCACATATGTTACAAATACCACAAGATAATGCCTTAAGTTTTGCTTTTGACTGTCATATTTTATTTATTTATTTTTTTGAGATGAAATCTAACTCTGTCACCCAGGCTGGAGTGCAGTGGCATGATTTTGGCTCACTGTAACCTCTGCCTCCCGGGCTCCAGTGATTCTCCTGCCTCAGCATTCCCAGTAGCTGCGACTACAGGCGCCCACCCCCACGCCCAGCTAATTTTTTGCATTTTTAGTAGAGACGGGACTTCATTATGTTGGCCAGAGTGGTTTTGAACTCCTGGCCTCAGGTGATCCACCTTCTTTGGCCTCCCAAAGTGTTGGGATTATGGTGTGAGCCACTGCACCTGGCCTGTCATATATAGTTTAAATATATTAAGAGAAAAGTACCTTTTTTTTTTTTTTTTTTGAGATGGAGTCTCACTCTATTGCTCAGGCTGGAGTCTGGTGGCATGATGTTGGCTCACTGCAACCTCCCTACCTCCTGAGTTCAAGCGATTCTCCTGCTTCAGCTTCCTGCAGAGGTGGGATTACAGGTGTGTGCCACCATGCCTGGCTAATTTTTTTTTATTTTATTTTAGAGACGAAGTTTCACCATGTTGGCCAGGCTGATCTCGAACTCCCTGACCTCAGGTGATCTGCCCTCCTTGGCCTCCCAAAGTGCTGGGATTACAGGCGTGAACTACTGCGCCTGGACTCAGAAGAATTGTTTTTTGTTGTTCTTGAGATGGAGTCTCCCTCTGTTGCTGAGGCTGGAGTGCAGTGGTGTGATCTTGGCTCACTGCAACCTCCACCTCCAGGGTTCAAGTGATTCTCCAGCCTCAGCCCCCCGAGTAGCTGGGATTACAGGTGCCTGCCACCACAACTAGCTAATTTTTTTTTTTTTTTGAGACGAAGTCTCTCTCTTGTCCCCCAGGTTGGAGTGCAGTGGCTTGATCTCGGCTCACTGTACCTCCGCCTCCCAGGTTCAAGCGATTCTCCTGCCTCATCCTCCCAAGTAGCTAGGATTACAGGCGCACACTACCACACCTGGCTAATTTTTGTATTTTTATTTTTATTTTTTTTATTTTTATTTATTTATTTATTTATTTATTTATTTATTTTTGAGACGGAGTCTCATGCTGTTGCCCAGGCTGGAGTGCAGTGGCGCGATCTCGGCTCACTGCAAGCTCCGCCTCCCGGGTTCCCGCCATTCTCCTGCCTCAGCCTCCTGAGTAGCTGGGACTACAGGCGCCCGCCACCGCGCCCGGCTAATTTTTTGTATTTTTAGTAGAGACGGGGTTTCACTGTGGTCTCGATCTCCTGACCTTGTGATCCGCCCGCCTCGGCCTCCCAAAGTGCTGGGATTACAGGCTTGAGCCACCGCGCCTGGCCATTTTTGTATTTTTTTTTATTTTTATTTTTTTTATTTTTTATTTTTTGAGATGGAGTCTCGCTTTGTCACCCAGGCTGGAGTGCAGTGGCCGGATGTCAGCTCACTGCAAGCTCCGCCTCCCGGGTTCACGCCATTCTCCTGCCTCAGCCTCCCGAGTAGCTGGGAGTACAGGCGCCCGCCACCTCGCCCGGCTAGTTTTTTTTTTTGTATTTTAGTAGAGACGGGGTTTCACTGTGTTAGCCAGGATGGTCTCGATCTCCTGACCTCATGATCCGCCCGTCTCGGCCTCCCAAAGTGCTGGGATTACAGGCTTGAGCCACCGCGCCCGGCCCATTTTTGTATTTTTAATAGAGACACGGTTTCACCATGTTGGCCTGGTTGGTCTCGAACTCCTGACCTCATGATCCACCTGCATTGGCCTCCCAGAGGGCTGGGATTACAGGCGTGAGCCTCCACACCTGGCTGAGAAAAATACTTTTTATCTCAGGTTACCATTACTGATACTTCTGCATTCCTTGCTGAAGATCTAAGTTCCCATCAGATAGGATTTTCATTCAGCCTGAAGAATTGCAACATTTCTTTTAGTGCACATCTGCTGTTGAAGGCTTTAAAGATGCTCTACCATTGTCTTCTGGTCTCCATCATTTCTGGTGAGGAGTTAGCTGTCATTCTTCTCCTGTGGAATGTGTCTTTTTCCTCTGGCTCCTTCCAAAACTGTCTCTTTTCCTTGGTTTTCAACAGTTTGTTTATGATATATCTAGATGTTTTTCTTTTTTTTTTTTTGAGACAGAGTCTCGCTCTGTCGCCCAGACTGGAGTGCAGTGGCCGGATCTCAGTTCACTGCAAGCTCCGCCTCCTGGGTTTGTGCCATTCTCCTGCCTCAGCCTCCCAAGTAGCTGGGACTACAGGCGCCCACCACCTCGCCTGGCTAGTTTTTTTGTATTTTTTAGTAGAGATGGGGTTTCTCCGTGTTAGCCAGGATGGTCTCGACCTCCTGACCTCATGATCCGCCCATCTCGGCCTCCCAAAGTGCTGGGATTACAGGCTTGAGCCACCGCGCCCGGCCGATACATCTAGATGTTTTTCTTTGAAATTTTCCTATTAGTGGTTCATGGAGCTTTTTGAATCTGTAAATTTATGTCTTTAACCAAATTTGGGGGAAAATTTTGTTTGTTTATTTCTTCAGTTTTTTTTTTCTGTCCCATTATATTTCTCTTTTTCTGACACTCCAGTTACATGTATGGTAAACTTGTTTCTGTTGTTGCAGATATCCTAAGGCCCTGTTCATTTGTTCTGAATTTTGTTTTTTTCATTTTTTTTTTGAAACGGAGTCTCACTCTGTTGCCTAAGCTGGAGTGCAGTGGCGCAGTGTCAGCTTACTGCAACCTCCACCTCCTGGTTCAGGCAGTTCTCCTGCCTCAGCCTCCCGAGTAGCTGGGATTACAGGGGCCTGCCACCATGCCCAGCTACATTTTGTATTTTTAGTAGAGATGGGGTTTCACCATCTTGGCCAGGCTTGTCTTGAACTCCTGACCTCAGGTGATCCACCCTCCTTGGTCTCCCAAAGTGCTGGGATTACAGGCGTGAGCCACTGTGCCTGGCTCTGAATTTTTTTCGTCTCTGTTTTATGTTGAATAATATCTAGAGTTACAGCTAAAGATAATGCATCTGAAATATCCCATCTTTTATTTTGGGCGTATTTTATTTTGTCGTATAGTATTTTTATAATGGCTGCTTTTAAATCTTTGTCTTTCTGATTCCAACATCTGGATCTTCTTGGGATTGGTCTCCATTAATTAGCTATTCTGTTCAGCAGGGGTCACATTTTCCCATTTCTCTGTCAAGTAATTTTTGATGACATCCTGGATACCGGGGATGCATCTTCTGGAGTCTCTGAACTCTGTTATGTTCTCCTGAAAAGTTGTTTTTTTCAAGTGGGATCTTGGCTGGACTCAGACTGCAGACCCTTTTTCGTAGGCGGTGGTTCGTTTCTTTTACCCGTAGCCCCGCATGTGCATGGTTCAGGGGGCCCAGGCAGAGACCTCTGAGAGTTTATTTGCAGAATTTGGGGCTCTCTTCCTTTGACGTTCCTTTCAGGGGTCTCCCCTTACTTTCCAGCTTCTTTGGTTGCCCTAGTCTCTAACCTGGATGTTACGACCATTAGAGGTATACATTGTACACGTTTTCTCCTAGTGTTTTCCCCACTCTTGAGTGGCATGATTGCACCGTCCTCATTTGGTGCTGTTCCCTTCCTCCGTGTGTCAGCCCTCCTCCAGAAACTGCCTGCTTTTGCCGACTCTCCAGAGCGTGCTCGTAGTCTTATTTTGCTGACATTCTGAGTTCCTATAGGAGCTCTGTAGGTAATAACCTATAGAGCTCTGCTGAGACACAGTGCAGCCGTACAGGAAGGGGCATTCTGTGGAGCGGAATTAAATCTAAATGTGAAATTATTCTCTGTGTTGGACGTGGTAAAATTGTAGGCTCATTGAGACATGTAGTTTCAGAAAAATAATTGAGCATTTCTCACAGCTGAAAAAAAATACTCAGCATGTGTATGTAAAGAGCGTAACTGAAGATGCCGTCGAGAAGCAGAACCACAGAAGAACTCTGGGTGGTGTACGGGACAGATAGGTGTTTTTCTTCAAGCACAGAGCATGCGCAGTGCGCTCTTCCTCATCTGCCTTACTTGAGTGACCCCTGTAGGCAGTTGCCGTTTTTAATTTTTGTTTTTTGTTTGTTTTTTTTTTTTTGAGACAGAGTTTTGCTCTTGTCACCTGGGCTGGAGTGCAGTGGCAAGATCTTGGCTCACTGCAACCTCCGCCTCTCGGGTTCAAGTGATTCTCCCGCCTCAGCCTTCCGAGTAGCTAGGATTATAGGCATGTGCCACCACCCCCAGCTAATTGTTGTATTTTTCGTAGAGATGGGGTTTCACCATGCCATTGGCCAGGCTGGTTTCAAACTTCTGGCCTCAAGTGATCCACCTGGTTCAGCCTCGCAAAGTGTTGGGATTACAGGCGTGTTTTTAATCTTGAAAGTGAGTTTGAAATGACCTTGCAGGACCCCTGGCACCATCTTTTGGCTCCCTGAATGTGCTTCTGCTTGAGCACAGTGAGGTGTATGTCTATTAAAAAAAAAAATTTATGTTTGTTGCCAGGCGCGGTGGCTCACAACTGTAATCCCAGCACTTTGGGAGGCCGAGGTGGGCGGATCACCTGAGGTCAGGAGTTCCAGACCAGCCTGGGCAACATGGAGAAACCCCGTCTCTACTAAAAATATAAAAATTAACTGGGCTTGGTGATGTGCATCTGTAGTCCCAGCTACTCGGGAGGCTGAGGCCCGAGAATGGCTTGAACTGGGAGGCGGAGTTTGCAGTGAGCCGAGATTGTGCCTGTGTACTCCATCCTGGGTGACAGAGTGAGACTGCGTCTCAAACAAACAGACAAAAAAGTCTGGGCGCGGTGGCTCATGCCTGTACTCCCAGCACTTTGGGTGGCCGATGTGGGCCGATCACCTGAGGTCGGGAGTTCGAGACCAGCCTGACCAAAATGTAGAAACCCTGTCTCTACTAAAAATACAAAATTAGCCAGGCGTGGTGGCACATGCCTGTAATCCCAGCTACTTGGGAGGCTGAGGCAGGAGAATCACTTGAACCTGGGAGGAGGAGGATGGGGTGAGCCGAGATCATGCCATTGCGCTCTAGCCTGGGCAAGGAGAGCAAAAACTCTATCTCAAAAAAAAAAAAAAATTTTGTAAAGGGTAGCTTTTGTGGTAGATACTTTGGCATACCAAGAAATAGGGATGTTCCTGTCTTCAAAGAGTGTTACTGAGAAATAAAAGCTTGTCCCTGCCCTAAGTTAGTGAGATAAATTATACATTAACCAAAAAATTAACAGTGGGAAATGTCATATGCTGGCATATAGCAGCAGTTTCAAATGAGCAGCACAGGCCGGGCATGGTGGCTCAGACCTGTAATCCCAGCAGCTTCGGGAGGCTAAGGTGGGAAGACTGCGTGAGACCAGGAGCTTAGCCTGGTCAACGTGGAAATACCCTGTCTCTACAAAAAAAAAAATTTAATTAGTCGTGTGTGATGGTGCTTACCTGCAGTCCCGGCTATTCAGGAGAGTAAGGCAGGAAGGTCCCTTGAGCCCAGGAGTTCAAGAATGCAGTGAGCCATGACTGCACCACTGCACTCCAGCCTGGGTGACAGAGCAAGCCCTTTTCTAATAAAGAAAGAAATAGTAAATACGTGAATAATTCTTTTTTTTTTTTTTTTTTTGAGACGGAGTTTCACTCTTGTCGCCCAGGCTGCTGGAGTGCAATGGCATAATCTTGGTTCACTGCAACCTCCGTCTCCCAGGTTCGAGTGATTCTCTTGTCTTAGCCTCCCGAGTAGCAGGGATTACAGGCACTTGCCACCACGCCCGGCTGATTTTTGTATTTTTAGTAGAGATGAGGTTTCACCCTGTTGATCAGGCTGGTCTTGAACCCCTGACCCCAGGTGATCCACCCACCCACCTCGGCCTCCCAAAGTGCTGAGGTTATAGGTGTGAGCCACTGCACCTGGCCAATGCAAAAATTTGTTAAATGGGCAACATAAAAAGTAAGTACAGTGAATTCATAGGAAGAGATTATTGTGAACTGCAGGGGCCAGGGAGGCCTTAATGGGAGAGAGGGCCTGCAGCCGGGTCCTGCAGCAACTCGGATGGGAAGGAGTCCCAGCTACTGGGACTGCGGCTGCAGAGTGGAGGAGCTGCATGGGCACTCGCAGTAGTGGGTAGGGATGTGGGGGTGGAAGGGGAGGGATGTGTGGTGTCACATTCAGACTATCAGTGCTTCCCATTTTGTGCAACTCCAAACCACCAGATAGTTTAACTTTGTAGTCTGACATTGAGGTTTGTGGTTTTTCCTGTAGGGTATAGGAGAAACACAAAGACAAATTGTGCAGATAGCATGTTTGGTATCTGGTTCAGGCAGATTTATTCCTCTAGTGGTTTATTTATTTCTTTTTTTTAATTCTTAATTTTTTTTTGAGACAGGGCCTGGCTCCATCTCCCACCCTGGAATACAGTGGCATGATTTTGACTGACCGCAACCTCTACCTTGTAGGCTCAAGTGATCCTCCCAAGTAGCTGGGACTACAGGCATGCACCACCACACCTGGCTATTTTTTGTAGAGATGGGGTTTTACCTTGTTACCCAGGCTGGTCTCAAAACCCTGAGCTGAAGCGACGCTCTGGCCTTGGCCTCCCAAAGTTCTGGGATTACAGGCATGAGCCACTGCACCCGACCTAGTGGTTAAAAGTTATTGTAGAAGCTGGGCGCGGTGGCTCACACCTGTAATCCCAGCACTTTGGGAGGCTGAGGCGGGCGGATCATGAGGTCAGGAGATCGAGAGCATCCTGGCTAACATAGTGAAACTCCATGTGTACTAAAAATACAAAAATTAGCCGAGCATGGTGTTGGGCACCTGTAGTCCCAGCTGCTCGGGAGGCTGAGACAGGAGAATGGCGTGAACCCGGGAGGTGGAGCTTGCAGTGAGCTGAGATCCGGCCACTGCACTCTAGCCTGGGCGAAAGAGCGGGACTCTGTATCAAAAAAAAAAAAAAAAAAAAAAAGGCCGGGCGCGGTGGCTCAAGCCTGTAATCCCAGCACTTTGGGAGGCCGAGACGGGCGGATTACGAGGTCAGGAGGTGGAGACCATCCTGGCTAACATGGTGAAACCCCATCTCTACTAAAAAAAATACAAAAAAAACTAGCCGGGCGTGGTGGTGGGCGCCTGTAGTCCCAGCTACTCGGGAGGCTGAGGCAGGAGAATGGCGTAAACCCAGGAGGCGGAACTTGCAGTGAGCTGAGATCCGGCCACTGCACTCCAGCCTGGGTGACAGAGCAAGACTCCATCTCAAAAAAAAAAAAAAAGAAAGAAAAAGTTGTTGTAGAAAGTTTGCATAACCTGAAGTCAAATCTGCTTTTAACAATGCTGTCAATTAACATAATCTTGAAATTAGGATACAAGGTCTTGCAGTTCTGGCTAGTAATATAGATTTATTTTTTTCTTTTTCCCAACTGTGAAGACTTCTGTGTACTCCTCCCATCATGAACATTATATTAAATCCTTTAAAAAATACAGCCTGGGTGTGGTGGCTCGTGCCTGTATTTCCAGCACTTTGGGAGGCCAAGGCGGGCGGATCATGAGATCAGGAGTTCAATACCAGCCTGACCAACATGGTGAAACCCTGTCTCTACTGAAAAAAAAATAAAAATAAATAAAAAAAATTAGCCAGGCATGGTCGCATGCACCTGTACCCAGCTACTTGGGAGGCTGAGGCAGGAGAATTGCTTGAACCTGGAAGGCAAAGGTTGCAGTGAGCTGAGATCATGCCATTGCGCTCCAGCTCTGGGCAATAGAGCAAGACTCTGTCTTGGGGGGAGAAAAAAAATTCTGCGTATTAATTGGGGAAAAACCAAAAAGACTAGAAAAATGAAACATGGGGAAATCATGCTTAATCTTAGAATAAGGAAAGCTTTTACAACCAAAAGACTAATTTCCTTAATATATAAAAAGCTCTTGCAAATCAATACGATTTAAAATATAGCAGAAAAATCATCAGAGGATACCAGCAGTCCCTTAACAAAAAAGGAAATAGGAAATTTTTCAAAATATGGGACAGTGCTCAGTTTTGCTTATAATAAGAGAAATGTAAGTGAAAACTACAGTGAAAATTTTATCTGACCAATAGGCAAAGATCCAAGAGTTTTATCTCAGCACTGGCTTGGCAGGAATGTGGGATGATATGCACTTTAGTACATTGCTGTGGTAACGTAAACTGATAGAATCTCTGTGGAGTGTGACTTGGCAGTATCTACCACTACTTAAAATACATAACCTTAGGCTGGGCGAGGTGTCTCACGGCTCTCATCCCAGTACTTGGGAGGCAGAGGCTGGGGGATCACTTGAGCTCAGGAGTTTGAGACTAGCCTGGGCAACATGGTGAATCCCTGTCTCTACAGAAAACACACAAATTAGCCGGGCATGGTGGCATGAGCCTATAGTCTCAGCTACTCAGAAGGTTAAGGTGGATCACTTGAACCTGGGGGCTCGAGGCTATTGTGAGCCAAGATCACTTTACTGCCCTTCAGCCTGGGCGACAGAGTGAGACCCAGTCTCAAAAAAAACCACAAAACACACAATTATTTACGAGTGGTATTACACGCTTGTAGTCCCAGCTACTCAGGAGGCTGAGGTGGGAAGATGACCTGAGCCCGGGAAGGTCGAGGCTGCAGTGAGCTTTGATTGTGCCATTGTGATCCAGCCTGGGCAACAGAGTGAGACCCTGTCTCAAAATAGCAGTAATTTATACCTGCTACAGTTATTACTGTGGTGTTTCCTGATGGTGCGCTGTTTGCTGCCATTCCTTGTGTTTATTCATTGGAATTCTGCTGTGATGACAAGCTGCTGCTGCTCCTCTGTTTCAGTGTGCACCGATGGTTGCTCTATTCGCCGGGTCCCAGCTTACAATCCTTTATTGTCGTTATTTCGCTGCACAAATTGTCCTAGATTCTGCCACTGGGAGCCCTTCTGGCTGGGTTGTGTGTCCTCTTGACACATTCCGTCCTTTCTCGTCCTTCTGCACACCACAGGGTGTCCTGGGCTCCTCCGTGTGCTCCACAGGGATCTCTGCTTCCTGTTTTTGGAGAGAGGTATTCACAAACCAAGATCTGGCTTCCAGGTAGGGTGACCAACCGTCCTAGTTTGCCAGGACAAAGGCTTTCCCTGGGACGTGGGACTTTAGAGTGCTGAAACTGGAACAGCTTTTGGACTTTGCTCTCTGTAGCCTAAGTGGGGGGTCATCGCGCCTGGGCCCTGTCACGCGTCGGTGGACAGAGCAGAGGAATGTGTGTGTGTGTGAATCCTCTGATATTGATTTCTGCATCCAGTCTGTACACATGGGAAAGGTCGTGAGCCTATACTGATGCCTGCGCCTCCACTGCCACACTGCAGGGTTTTTCTTTGTCGCTTTCCTTATCATTGACTTTTCTTCAACCGTGAGGACCCCAGCTCGTTAGCCACAATGAGCTTGTCCACTTGATCTTGGCACATGGGTAAGTCGGGCTCAGACCTGCTGACCTCTCGGTGGGCGCGTCTCCTGCCCGAACCCGGTGATGGCACTGCCCGCCGAGGGCAGTTTCACAGTACAGTCATGGTGCCCTTTCTAAAGTCTCTTGGGTTGGTTCTTCTTTCAGAGTGGTGATGTCATTGTCACAGCTGTACGTGTTTGCTGTTTGTATTTCATTTTTTGTTCCTGTGCACCATGTTTTGTTTTCATGGTTTCTTTTTTTCTTTTCTTTTTTTGAGACAGAGTCTCACTCTGTCGCCCAGTCTGGAGTACAGTGGTGTGATCTCGGCTCACTGCAACCTCCACTTCCGTGTTCAAGCAGTCCTCCCACCTCGGCCTCCCAAGTAGCTGATAACTACAAGTGCGCTACCATGTCTGGCTAATTAATGTTTTTTTTTGGGGGGGGTATGAGAACACTGACCGTGGTTCTGAGAGAGACATACAGAAGATGTGCGTGGAAGTGTCACATTCCTCAGCTCTGCCGGCCCGCTCCCCTTCCCACTTTCTTTCCATTTTCCACATCTATGCTGGTTGGAGGTTGAATTGTGCCTCCCCACAAAAGAGGTTAAAGTCCCAACTCTCAGTACCTGTGAATGTGACCATGTTTGGAAACGGGGTCTTTGCAGGTGATCAAGTTGAGTTCACTTGAGTGGGCCCTAATCCAACATGACTGTGTCCTTATAAAATGGGGACATTTGAACAGACACGTGTAGAGGGAGAAGGGCAGATGTCCTGGCGGGAAGACACAGGGAGAAGACGACCACCCACAAGCCTAATCTATTCCAGAGGCTGCAGAGGCTGGGAGAGGCGAAAACAGACCCTCCCTCCCAGCCTCAGGAGGAAGCAGCCCTACTGGCACCTTGATCTTGCACTTCCTGCTTCCAGGACTGTGGGAGAATCAGTGTCTGTTACTTTAAGCTACCGGGTGTGTGCCACGGGGAGCTTCATACACACCTCCTGTAGGTAACCGAGCTGTGGGGTTCGAAGGCCGGGCACAGTGGCTGATACCTGTCATCCCAGTGCTTTGAGAGGCCAAAGTGGGAGGATTGCTTGAGTTCAGAAGTTTAAGACCAGGCTGGACAGCAGAGAGAGACTTTGTCTCTATTTTTATTTTTTTTAAAAAAAGAGGCCAGGTATGGTGGCTCATGCCTGTAATCCCAGCACTTTGGGAGGCCAAAGTGGGTGGATCACTTGAGGTCACGAGTTGGAGACCAGCCTGGCCAACATGGTGAAACCCCGTCTCTTCTAAAAATACAAAAAGCTGGGCGTGGTGGTGCGTGCCTGTAATCCAGCTACTCGGGAGGCTGAGGCAGGAGAATCGCCTGAACCCAGGAGGCGGAGGTTGCAGTAAGCTGAGATCAGGCCACTGTACTCCAGCCTGGATGACAGAGTGAGACTGTCTCAAAAAAAAAAAAAAAAAGATATGTTTGCGTCCTGACCCCTGGTACCTGTGAGTGTGAGCTTATTTGGGTCATTTCAGGTGTATCAGGTTGTGATGAGGTCACACTGCATGGGGATGGGGCTTAACTCCAGTATTCCTGGTATCCATATAAGAAGAGGGAAATTTGGACACAGCCAGGACTCCACATAGAGAAGAACTTGCCATGTTACAAGAGGCAGAGCCTGGAGCATGTGCAAACCATGAAACACCAAGGATGCCAGCTGCTGCCAGAAGCTGGGGAGAGGTGCGGGATGGACTGTCCGTCAGCACCTCCCGTGGGCACCACCCCTACCCAGAACCCGGGATCTTTTTTTTTTTCTGAGACAGGGTCTCACTGTCTCACCCAGGCTGAAGTGCGGAAGTGCAATAGTGTGATCTTGGCTCGCTACCGCCTCAACATCCTGGGCTCAAGCGATCCTCCCACCTCAGCCTCCCAAGTAGCTAGGACTACAGGTCACACCACTACACCTGGCTAGTTTTTGTGTTTTTTTATTTTTTTATAAGACGGAGTCTCGCTCTGTCCCACAGGCTGGAGTGCAGTGGCGCGATCTCAGCTCACTGCAAGCTCCGCCTCCCGGGTTCACGCCATTCTCCTGCCTCAGCCTCCCGAGTAGCTGGGACTACAGGCGCCCGCCATCACACCTGGCTAATTTTTATATTTTTAGTAGAGACGGGGTTTCACTGTGTGAGCTGGGATGGTCCTGATCTCCTGACCTCATGATCCGCCCGCCTCGGCCTCCCAAAGTGCTGGGATTATAGGTGTGAGCCACCGTGCCTGGCGCAGAACTGTGGACCTTTTTGAAACTGCATAGTTTGTGGTGCTGTGTTTCAGTAGCCTTAGGAAACAAAATACACAGTCACATCAGTTTCTGGTTTATCCTTTTTGTGTTTCTTTCACACAAATGATCAGAAACATGGATACGCTCTGCGGGTGGGTGGGTGGCGCTTGGGCGCTTCCCTCCTGTGTTCCCAAGGCTGGCTCTGCTCTGGGTGGAGGCAGAGGCTTCAGCGCCCTGGTTCAGTGTAGACTATTCACGAACTCCTCTAACACCAAATACCATTTAATTCCACAAGAAATGTCCCGGGATTTCTTTTTTCTTTTTAGCTGTATGAATAAAGTGAACAATTACGTAGACCCAAATAATTGGATATTTACATGGTTTGGAAACTGAATATTTTCTGAATTGCGGTCGATGTTTTTAAGGTGTCTGCATGGAGATAAAGGCTAGGGTTGGCTGGGTGTGGTGGCTCACACCTGTAATCCCAGCACTTTGGGAGGCCTAGGTGGGCGGATCACCTGAGGTCAGTAGTTCGAGACCAGCCTGGCCAATAAGGTGAAACCTCGTCTCTACTGAAAATACAAAAATTAGTCGGGCGTGGTGGCAGGCACCTGTAGTCCCAGCTACTTGGGAGGCTGAGACAGGAGAATTACTTGAACCTGGGAGATGGAGGTTGCAGTGAGCCGAGATCACTGCACTGCAGCCTGGGTGACAGAACGAGACTCCATCTCAAAGAAACGAAAACAAAAGGCTAGGTTTGTGCTGTTTGTAAGTCCAGGAATAAACCTAAAGAATAGGCAAGTTTTGACTGGGCACGGTGGCTCATGCATGTAATCCCAGCACTTTGGGAGGCGGAGGCAGGCAGATTGCCTGAGGTCAGGAGTTCGAGACCAGCCTGGCCAACATGGTGAAACCCCGTCTCTACTAAAAATACAAAAAATAGCTGGGTGTGGTGACGGGTGCCTGTAAACCCAGCTACTCGGGAGGCTGAGGCAGGAGAATTGTTTGAACCTGGGAGGTGGAGGTTGCAATGAGCCGAGATCGCACCACTGCACTGCAGCCTGGGCAACAAGAGCGAGACTTGGTCTCAAAAAAAAAAATAGGCAAGTTTGTGTACCTTTTAGAAGTATGAAAGTTGATATGTTAATTTTTTTTTTTTTTTTTTTTTTTTTTGAGACAGACAAGTGCTCTGTCACTCAGCCTGAAGTGCAGTGGTGCAGTCTTGGCTCACTGCAACCTCCGCTTCCCGGGTTCAAGCCATTCCCCTGCCTCAGCCTCCCGAGTAGCTGGGATTACAGGTGCACACCACTGCGCTCGGCTAACTTTTGTATTTTTAGTACAGATGGGGTTTCTCCATGTTGGCCAGGCTGGTCTTGAACTCTTGACCTCAGGTGATCTGCCTACCTCGGCCTCCCAAAGTGCTGGGATTACAGACGTGAGCCACCTCACCCCTGGCTGATATGTTAATTTTTAAAACCTTGATTCCTGGATATTCTGCGTCCATCTTTTGTACTCGTTACAAATTTGTGAAGAACAGGAGAGGCTCCCAGTTAGATGTGGTTCATTTAGGCCTAGACTTTCACATGGCGTAGCTGGCTGGCCACGTATCCTTGATGCCACCGTGTATTGCAAATCTGCTGACCAAGGCAGGATCCTGGTGTGTGGTCCTGGGGTCAGTGGGTGATGGTGTTGGGTTGGTCCTGTCCTGTGTTGGAGTGAAAGTGTCTGTGGTTTCTGTAGCATCAAAGGCTGGGCCTGTGTCGGTGAACTGCGTGCGGCTGGGGACACACTGGCTGCTTTCCTCCCTCGCTGGACTCTGCAGGCGACTTTCTCAGCCCACTGGGCTGATCAGGAAGTTACAGAAGACAAGTCTCCTTCCTAGTTACAAGGTAGAACCCATCGTCAGCTGTTTTTCAGTTTTTAAAGTACACTAATTTTTTTTTAAAAGTCTGTTTTGGGCCGGGCGCGGTGGCTCACGCCTGTAATCCCAGCACTTTGGGAGGCCGAGGCTGGCGGATCACAAGGTCAGGAGGTCGAGACCATCCTGGCTAACACGGTGAAACCCCATCTCTACTAAAAAATACAAAAAAATTAGCTGGGCGCAGTGGCGGGTGCCTGTAGTCCCAGCTACTCGGGAGGCTGAGGCAGGAGAATGGCGTGAACCCAGGAAGCAGAGCTTGCTGTGAGCCAAGATCATGCCACTGGACTCCAGCCTGGACAACAAAGCGAGACTCCGTTTCAAAAAAAAAAATCCGTTTTGGATGAAAAAGTAATGGAAAAGAATCAACTTTTAGAACATGATGAGACAGTTTGAGAATATTAACATTTAAATATTTGGATTCCTTTCGGGAGCATTTTTTTTTTCTTGACTGTTAAGAGCAAGGAAGTGTGGCCCATTGGGGGCTTCTGCAGGGCCTGTGAGGATCGAGGCAGGTTTGAGTTTGTGGGTTCTGCAGGGGCTGCGAGGATCGAGACAGGTTTGAGTTTGGGGGGTTCTGTGGGGGCTGCGAGGGTCGAGGCAGGTTTGAGTTTGCAGGTTGATGGAAAATCTCACCTGTGAGGTGAAAGTGGGAAGTGCTGTCAGCAGGCACCTGCCAGCTGGGCGCGGTGGCTCATGCCTGTCATCCCAACTCTTTGTAAGACCAAGGCAGGAGGATCGTTTGAGCCCGGGAGTTCGAGACCAGTCTTGGCAACATAGCAAAACCCCATTTCTACAAAAAACTTTTTAAAAATTATGGGGGCGTGGTGGTCTATGCCTGTGGTCCCAGCTACTCGTGAGGCGGAGGCAGGAGCATCGC
Source organism: Macaca mulatta (assembly GCF_049350105.2). Lineage (NCBI taxonomy): Eukaryota > Metazoa > Chordata > Mammalia > Primates > Cercopithecidae > Macaca > Macaca mulatta. Next base: position 4,910,702 of record NC_133425.1, on the reverse strand, counting down.
TTGAGCCCGGGAGGTCGAGGCAGCAATGAGCCGTGATTGCAGTGACAGAGCGAGACCCGCTCTCAAAAGAAGGCAGCAGCCCACCCGCTCCAGTTTCGCTTCGGCGGTTCTGAGCAGACCCCATATCTTAAGCTGACGACGTGTGTGAGGGCTCGTTGCCGAAACCACACCGTGACTCTGTGGCGTTTGGTCCTGGGGATTTCTCTTTCAGCAACAACCCGACTTAGAGGTGTCCACACTGGCTTTTGCTAGACACCCTTGATGGGACAAATTACCATATTGTTTCTCGTGTCTTCCTAATTCTCGTTCTTTCTGCATATTTGTCTTTTCAGGAAAACCAATTCTGTGTCCTCGGAGGACCACAGCCCAGTTGGGCCCCAGGCGAAACCCGGCCTGGAGCTTCCAGGCAGGACGGCTGTTGAGCACGCAGACTGCTGAGGACAAGGAGGAGCCCCTGCACTCGATCATCAGCAGCACGGAGAGCGTGCAGGGTAGCCTGGGCTCGCGCTGTGGTCTGGGAGGGCTTCTCGGTTCACTGCTGTGCATAAAGGGGCATTTTCAGGGTGGAGGCAGTGATTGGCAGAGCCACCGCCTCAGGTCTGAAATCAGAAGGTTTGGCTGTAGGGAGTGCTGCGCCCTCCATTTCTGTCCCAGCGAGGGACTTCTGCCAGTGTCGGGTGTGTCTTGCCCCCTCTGGTGGCCACCGGTGAGTTTGCCATCCAGCACCTCCCCTGAGTGGTGATTCATGGCACATCTGCTAATAATCATGGAAGCGGGAGGGGAAACTCAGCATTGGCTCAGCCTGCGCAGGACCGAATTCCGGAGCTGACTTTTCATTCCCTCTGAAGTATAAAAAAGCGGTCTTTGGAGCCAGTCCTGAAGTGGGTCCATTTCTGGCTTTTAAGTGGGTCGACAAGAGTAGAATCTTTGAAGTTAAAAAGAGAAGTGAGGTTTTCTTATTTTGATTTCTAAATAATTAATTTGGAAACCGCTTATTTGAAGAATGTAGGCTGGGCGCAGTGGCTCATACTTGTAATCCCAGCACTTTGGGAGGCCAAGGCAGGAGGATTGCTTGAGGCCAAGAGGTCGAGACCAACCTGGGCCACATAGACCCTTTCTCTACAAGAAAAATTAAAAAGTTAGCCAGGCATGGTAGCACACACCAGTGGTTCTACCTACTTGAGAGGCTGAGGCAGGAGAATCAGTTGAGCCCAGGAAGTTGAGGCTGCAGTGAGCATGATCATTCCTCTGCATAGCAGCCTGGGCAACAGAGCCAGATCCTGCCTCTAAAAAAAAAAAAGAAAAGGAAAGAACATATAATCTGGTTCTTAGAGGCAGCCCAGTTCTCGTGACCGTGCACATCGGGAGACCAGGCTGAGCAGTCCCTCGACGTAGCCCGAGGCCTGTCTGGCCTCAGCGGTGGGAGGATTGTTTCCCCTGTGTTCTTTCTGTGCAGATGGGAGCCTGATTTGTCCTGCCCTGAGATCTCCTTTCTTTTTTTTTTTTTTTTGAGATGGAGTCTCGCTCTGTCACCCAGGCTGGAGTGCAGTGGCGCAATCTCGGCTCACTGCAAGCTCCGCCTCCCGGGTTCACGCCATTCTCCTGCCTCAGCCTCCCGAGTAGCTGGGACTACAGGCGCCCACAACCGCGCCCGGCTAATTTTTTGTATTTTTAGTAGAGACGGGGTTTCACTGTGGTCTCGATCTCCTGACCTTGTGATCCGCCCGCCTCGGCCTCCCAAAGTGTTGGGATTACAGGCATGAGCCACCGCGCCCGGCGAGATCTCCTTTCTGAGAGACTTTGTTTCATTTTGTTTTGAGACAGGGTCTTTCTCTGTTGCCCGGGCTGAGTGCCGTGGTGCAGTCATGGCTCAGTGTAGCCTCGACCTCCCTGGCTCAAGTGATCCTCCCACGTCAGGCCCGTGAGACTGGGACCGTAAGTGTGCGCCACCATGCTCAGCTACTTTGTTTAGTTTTTGTAGAGATGGCAGGGTCCTCCTCTGTTGCCTAGGCTGGTCTTGAACTCCTAGGCTCAAGTGATTCTCCTGCCTTGGCCTCCCAAAGTGCTGGGATTACAAGCATGAGCCATGGCACCCAGCCAGACTTTGTTTCTGTCTACTTCTTTCTTTTTGTTCACGATCTTAAATGTTTGGGAGGCTGAGGCGGGCGGATCCCGAGGTCTGGACATCGAGAGTATCCTGGCTAACACGGTGAAACCCCGTCTCTACTAAAAATACAAAAAATTAGCCGGGCGTGGTGGCAGGTGCCTGTAGTCCCAGCTACCCAGGAGGCTGAGGCAGGAGAGTGGCGTGAACCCGGGAGGCAGAGCTTACAGTGAGCCGAGATCACACCACTGCACTCGAGCCTGGGTGACAGAGCGAGACTCCATCTCAAAAAAGAAAAAAATGTTTAAAACTCATAAACTTAAACATTCTTTGGAATGTGACGTAGCATATTCTTGCACAAAAATAGAAATTAAACTTTATTGGTTGTGTCTGTGTTTCATTACTAGGTTCTATTTCCAAACATGAGTTCCAGGCTGAGACAAAGAAACTTTTGGACGTCGTTGCCCGGTCCCTGTACTCAGAAAAAGAGGTGCGTTCCCTGCTAACCTGTCCGATGCTAGCAAAGTTTCTTTTCACAAAGCTGTTTTTTTGCCATTCTGGAGAATTGCCAGATAATATATTAGCTGTGAGAAAGCATTAAACTTTGGACAGGTCCCCATCTTAAGCTACTAGTGAGAGGAGTTTTACCAGAATCTGTTTTGGTTTTGTGAGTAAGTGTATCCAGATGGTTCTTTGGGCTGGATCAACTCTGGGAATTAATTGAATTTTGCCAATAATGTTAAAAGTTCCCCAAATACAGGCCTGGTGCAGTGGCTCACGCCTGGGAACTCAGTGCTTTGGGAGGCTGAAGCGGGAGGATCATTTGAGCCCAGGAGTTTGAGACCAGCCTGGGCAATACAGCAAGACTCCTTCTCTACAAAAAATTTAAAAAATTAGTCAGCTATAGGGGCACTGACCTGTGGTCTCAGCTACTCAGGAGGCTGGGGTGGGAGGATGACTGGAGCCTGGCAGACTCTGGGGTTGCAGTGAGCCATGATCGTGTTACTACACTGACCTGCACGACAGAGTGAGACCCTCTCTCCAGAAAAGAAAAGAGTCCCCCAAATCCTAGCATGCAGCTCTGCTGAAACCCATTTCTGTGGAGCTTCGGGTGTGCTCTGAGGCCGCTTTGCCCAGTGTGACTACCTGCAGGTCTCGGGGGCTTTGGCTGCCAGAGGAAGAAGATTCCCCAGTCCTGTGTGTGTGGAGCAGGGAGGAGTTACTGAGGAAATTAAAACGCATCTGGCTCCGGGTGCGGTGGCTCACACCTGTAATCCTAGTACTTTAGGAGGCCAAGGTAGGAGGATTGCATGAGTCCAGGAGTTTGAGACCAGCCTAGGCAATGTGGTCAGACCCCGTCTCTATTAAAAAAAAAAACCCACAAAACTCATTTGGGTGACAGGACAAGGAAAAAGAAAAATGAAGGCCACCATCGTTGACATGCTGATTATTGCTGGAAGGCAAAGGAGAATCTGGAAGAAAGGTAAAGCACCAAATTTCGAAGCTCAGAGGGGCTTCCAGGAGCTGTTTCCAGGTTTTGTACTAACGAGTGCTGCGTTCCTGCCTCCCAGCGACCTCCAGCTTCCGCTCAGATCAGCCGCTGCTTCCTGAGCTCTTGCGGACTTATTTTTTCTATTTTTATTTGTTTTGTTTTTTATTTTTTTGGAAAAGGGTCTGGCTCTGATGCCCAGGTTGGAGCGCAGTGGTATGATCTCGGCTCACTGCATCCTTCGCCTCCTGGGCTCAAGCCATCCTTCCTCCTCAGCCTCCCAAGTAGCTAGGACTACAGGCGCACCACCCTGCCTGACTGATATTTGTGTTTTTTGTAGAGACGGGGTTTTGCCGTGTTGCCCAGGCTAGTCTTGAACTCCTGGGCTGAAGTAATCCGCCTGCTTCAGCCTCCCACAGTGCGGAGATCACAGGTGTGAGACCGCCCCTGGCGTCTTTCACTGACTCAAATGGAAGGTCTGTTTGAGGTCAGGGTGCTTTTCAGCTCCTGAGGGACAGCTGGGCCCTGCGTCCCGTGTTTCTCGGGGTGTGTTTTTGTGGAGTAGTAGTGTATTCGTCTGTTTCCACACTGCTGATGAAGGCGTGCCTGAGACTGGGCAATTTATGAAAGAAGGAGGTTTAATTGGACTTACACCTCCATGTGACTGGGGAAGCCTCACAGTCATGGTGGAAGGCAAGGAGGAGCGAGTCCCGTCTTACATGGATGGCAGCAGGCAAAGAGAGAATGAGCAAGACGCAAAGCAGAAACCCCAAATAAAACTGTCAGCTCTCGTGAGACTTACTCACTACCACAAGAACAGTACCGGGGAAACGGCTCCCATGATTCACTTATCTCCCACCGAATCCTTCCCACAGCATGTGGGAATTATGGGAGTACAATTCAAGGTGCCATTTGGGTGGGGACACAGCCAGACCATATCAAGGAGAAATGGATGTTTGAGTGATTTACTGTCATACTTGTGCAGGAGTTAGGAAAGAAATTGTTCCTCGCAGGGCTCTTTTGTTTGTTTTTTTTGAGACAGAGTCTCTCTGTCGCCCAAGCTAGAATGCAGTGGTGCTATCTTGGCTCACTGCAACCTCTGCCTAATGGGTTCAAGCGATTCTCCTGCCTCAGCCTCCTGAGTAGCTGGGATTACAGGCGTGTTCCATCACTCCCAGCTAATTTTTATATTTTTAGTAGATACAGGGTTTTACCATGTTGGCCACGCTGGTCTTGAGCTCCTGACCTGAAGTGATCCGCCCACTTCAGCCTCCCAAAGTGCCGGGATTACAAGTGTGAGCCACCGCACCCAGCCAGACGGCTCTTCTTAAAGTTTTAATTAACAGGTGGACACATAATTTCAGGCTTGATTAAAAATCCTGAAGAGGGCCAGGCACCGTGGCTCACGCCTGAAATCCCAACACTTTGGGAGGCCGAGGCACAAGGATCACTTGAGCCTAGGAGATCAAGACCAGCCTGGGCAACATAACAAGACCCTGTGTCTATACACATTTTAAAACAATTAGCTGGTTGTGGTGGTGCATGCCTGTGGTCCCAGCTACTTAGGAGGATGGGGTGGGAGGATTGCTTAGGTCCAGGAGGTTGAGGCTGCAATAAGCCGTGATTGCAGCCTCCAGCCTGGGTGACAGAGTGAGACTGTCTAAACAAATCCTGAAGGAAAGATCAGTAGAAGTTAGCACCATAGTCACTTTGTGACCGGCGCAGAGGAACTGCCTTTGACTAAAGCAGAAACTCTTTATGCTTTGAGAACTGAATATTCTATGATTGTTCTCCTCTACCTTTTAACAGTTATTGGAAGTGCAGCTGACCAGATAGATCCTGCAGGATGAGTGTCCTTCATTGTCTGTGCCTCCCGTTTCTATTCCTGTAGGTGTTTATACGGGAGCTGATCTCCAATGCCAGCGATGCCTTGGAAAAACTGCGTCACAAACTGGTGTCTGACGGCCAAGCACTGCCAGAAATGGAGATTCACTTGCAGACTGATGCCGAGAAAGGAACCATCACCATCCAGGTACCTCCCTCAGTGTCCAGGCATGTGGTGGGCCCGGCCATGCAGCAGGGACAGCATCTGCCTTCTAGTGATGTCTCTGGGGTCCCAGGGATGTACTAGCCGTCCGTACCACCAGGATAACTCTGGCTAGAATTTATTGTTAAAGTAGCACTCATTCATTATAGAAAATTTTGGAAAAGCAGGTATAAGCAGAAAAGAAGAAAATTCGAAATCACCCCATCCAGCGACAACTACTGGTAACATTTTAGCATATGGCCACACAGGGTTCTGGTGTATGCAGTTATTAACATATCTAAACATATCTTATTTTTAATGTACTCTTTTCATATTTTTAACTGTGTTTTCCCCTCAAAATGCAGATGAAGCAGTGCTGTGGCTGCTGCTCTAGCCTTGTGGAAATTTTAAGGCTGAAAAGTTAGGCCAAAGAGGGTCAGGTGGGGGCCCTGAGAGACATTGCATCCCAAGACAGCTGCCTTAGGACCTGTCGTCCCAGGGTCATGGCATCATGGCGGGGGTGTCTCTCTCTGTGGAGAGGTGGACAGACAGGCCTCGGTGGGTTCTGAGTATCCCCTTTTAGGGTGCGCTGGCTTGCTCTGAAGGCCTTGTCAGATGAATGAATGCAGGCACGTGTGAGTGAATAGACTTGTGAAGGGACAGCTGTTTTAATTGAAAGAGGGGCTTTTGTGAGGTGTCGGCTTTATGTACTCCCTCTTGGGTTTAGAGAATCCAGACTGAGCCCTGTGGTATGTGCCAGCTGTTTGTCATAGCCCTTGGTCATAAGGATTGGGTGGGGAGTGATTTCTTCTCTCCCTGCCTTCGTCGAGCTGACGTGGCTGTGGAATGGGCCCTGTGGGCAGGGCTAGGGCACAGGGCTGGGATGTGCTGCTGGGGCGCCCTGCACTTCCCTCCTGTTTTCAGCACAGAGGTTCCTTGCAGGTGATTGAAAATGGATGTGTTGGGGCGAGGGGTCATGGGGATGTGATTCGTGGTCTTCAGCAGAGGGCCCTGTCCTATGTGCCAGTACTTCCTGGTACCAAGACTATTTATGTTACAAGAATGATTTTTGGTTTTATCTTTTGTCTTCTTTTTTCTTAAAGAACAGTTCTAGATTTACAGAAAATTTGAGCAGATAATTCAGAGTTCCATTATATCCTTTGGCACCCAGTTTTTCTATTCTCAACACCTGATGTGAGCATGGTCCATTTATTGATTGATTGATTGATTGATTGATTTTTGGAGACAGAGTGTTGCTGTGTCGCCCAGGCTGGAGTGCAGTGGTGTGATCTCAGTTCACTGCAACCTCTGCCTCCCGGGTTCAAGCAACTCTCGTGCCTCAGCCTCCTGAGTAGCTGGGATTACAGACGTGTGCCACGATGCCCAACTAATTTTTGTATTTTTAGTAGAGATGGGGTTTCACCATGTTGGCCAGGCTGGGTGAACTCCTGCCCTCAAGTGATCTGCCCGACTTGGCCTCCCAAGTGTTAGATTACAGGAATGAGCCACCATACCTGGCCCATTTATTACAATTAATTAAGTAATATCGATATGTTATTCTTACCTAAGGTTTTAGAAAATGAAGGGTTCTTGTGGAGTCTCAGAGATATTATGCCATTCTGTCTCTTCTACTGATAGCTACATTTGCCTTTTGTTATTTTTAGGGGATTTTTTAGGGAATAAAATATGAAGCCTTAATTTATCACTGTCTAGCTTGAATTAATATTTAACACTTCAATGTAAGAATCTTACAACATTATCTTTCCAATGGCAGAATCATCTTTTGATGTCAAATATTTTATGTATATACCTGTTGTAAGCCCTCACAAATTCCTTTTTTTTTTTTTTTTTTTTTTTTTTTTTTTTTTTTTTTTTTTTTTTTTTTTTTTTTTGAGACGGAGTCTCACGCTGTTGCCCAGGCTGGAGTGCAGTGGCGCGATCTCGGCTCACTGCAAGCTCCGCCTCCCGGGTTCCCGCCATTCTCCTGCCTCAGCCTCCTGAGTGGCTGGGACTACAGGCGCCCGCCACCGCGCCCGGCTAATTTTTTGCATTTTTAGTAGAGGCGGGGTTTCACTGTGGTCTCGATCTCCTGACCTTGTGATCCGCCCGCCTCGGCCTCCCAAAGTGCTGGGATTACAGGCTTGAGCCACCGCGCCCGGCCAACAAATTCCTTTTTATTTTTAGTTTTTTGAGACAGAGTCTCACTTTATTGCCCAGACTGGAGTGCAGTGGTATGATCTCACCTCACTGCAGCCTCAGCCTCCCGGGTTCAAGTGATTTTCCCACCTTAGCCTCCCAAGTAGCTGGGTTTACAGGTACATGCCACCATACCTGGCTAATTTTTGCATTTTTAGTAGAAATGGGGTTTCACCATGCTGGTCATGCTGGTCTCGAACTCCTGACCTCAAGTGGTCCGCCTATCTTGGCCTCTCAAAGTGCTGGGATTACAGGCATGAGCCACTGCCCCTGGTCTCACCATTTCCTTTTAAAATCACATCGTGTGGGTCGCCTGGCAACAGATGATTTCTGTCTACATCTGAAAAATCTGTATTTTTTTTTTTTTTTTTTTTTTTAGTAAATATTTTAGAACAGATTTAAATTTTCAGAAAAATTTTAAAGATTGTACAGCATTGCCATCTACTCCAACACCAGCCTCCCTTATGATTGAAATCTTATGGCCGGGCGCGGCGGCTCACGCCTGTAATCCCAGTGCTTTGAGAGGCCAGGGCGGGCAGATCACCTGAGGTCGGGAGTTCAAGACCAGCCTGGCCAACATGGTGAAACCCTGTCTCTACTAAAAATACAAAAATTAGCCGGGTGTGGTGGTGCGCACCTGTAATCCCGGCTGCTCAGGAGGCTGAGGCAGGACAATCGCTTGAACCTCGGAGGCGGAGGTTTTGGTGAGCTGAGATAGTGCCATTGCACTCTAGCCTAGGCAACAAGAGTGAACCTCGTCTCTCCAAGAAAAAAAAAAAAAAATCTTAGTATATTAGATTGGTTACAGTTAATCAACCGGTATGGATATATTATTCTTAATGCAAATCTGTTCAGATTTCCTTAGTTTTTACCTCATGTCCTTTTTCTCTCCCAGCATCCCACATGATGTTTAGTTGTCCTGTCCCCTTAGGCTCCTCTTGGCTGTGACAGTTTCTCAGACTTTCCTTGTTTTTGATGACCTGGAGGATTTTTTTTGTTTGGTTTTTTTGGAGGGGGGACGGGGTTTTGCTCTTGTTGCCCAGGCAAGAGTGCAATGGCGTGATCTCAGCTCGCTGCAACCTCCGCCTCCCGGGTTCAAGCAATTCTCTTGCCTTCAGCCTCTCGAGTAGCTGGGATTACAGGCATGCACCACCATGCCTGGCTAATTTTGTATTTTTAGTAGAGACGGGGTTTCTCCATGTTGGTCAGACTGGTCTTAAACTCCCGGCCTTGGGTGATCTGCCTGTCTTGGCCTCCCAAAGTGCTGGGATTATAGGCATGAGCCACCATGCCCAGCCTGACCTAGAAGGTTTTTGGTTTGTTTAGAGTCAGGATCTTCCTCTGTCTCCAGGTTGGGGTGCAGTGGTGCTATCAGGGTTCGCTGCAGCCTTGACCTCCTGGGCTCAAGTGATGTTCCACCTCAGCCTCCTGTAGCTAGGGCCACAGGCACATGCCACCATGCCCAGCTAACTTTAAAAAAATATTTTTTAGGCCGGGCGCGGTGGCTCAAGCCTGTAATCCCAGCACTTTGGGAGGCCGAGACGGGCGGATCACGAGGTCAGGAGATCGAGAGACGATCCCGGCTAACACGGTGAAACCCCGTCTCTACTAAAAAATACAAAAAAATAGCCGGGCGAGGTGGCGGGCGCCTGTAGTCCCAGCTACTCGGGAGGCTGAGGCAGGAGAATGGCGTGAACCCGGGAGGCGGAGCTTGCAGTGAGCTGAGATCCGGCCACTGCACTCCAGCCTGGGTGACACAGCAAGACTCCGTCTCAAAAAAAAAAAAAAAAAAAATATTTTTTTAGCCGGGTGTGGTGGCCCACACCCCTAATTCTAGCACTTTGGGAGGCCATGGCGGGTAGATTGCCTGAGCTTATGAGTTCGAGACCAGCCTGGGCAACACGATCTCTGCTAAAAATACAGAAGAAATTAGCTGGGCATGGCAGCGTGTGCCTGTAGTCCCAGCTACTGGGGAGGCTGAGGCAGGAGAATTGCTTGAACTTGGGAGGCAGAAGTTGCAGTGAGCAGAGATCATACCACTGAACTCCAGCACTCCAGCCTGCATGACAGAGCAAGAAATTTTTTTTTTTTTTGTAGGGACAGGGTCTTGCTTTGTGGGCCAGGCTGGTCTCAAATACCTGGGCTCAAGTGATTTTCCCACCTTGACCTTCCACAGTGCTAGGATAATAGATGTGACCTGTTGTGTTACATCTATTTTCTTCTATCAGTTTTATAGCTTTAGCTCTTACATTTAGATCTTTGATCCATTTCAAGTTAATTTGCGTGTATGGTGTGAGGTAGGGGTTGAGGTTTATGTTTTGTTTATGAGTGTACAGTTGTTGCAGTACTGTCTGTTAATAGATCTATCATCCCCCATTGAATTACTGTGGAATCTTTGTCAAAAATCAAGTAATACACTCTCTGTGCAGTGCTGTTCCTGTGCTCTGTTTGGTTCTTTGATCTATGTGTTGATCCTTAAATGCCCACATCACACTGTCTTAATTATTGTAGCTTTATAGGAAGTCTTAAAATTAAGTATTTTAAATTCTCCAACTTTGTTCTTCAAAGTATTTTGAAAATATTCTAGGTTCTTTGTATTTGTAAAATATACATTTTAGAATCAGCTTGTCATTTTCTACAAAACCGGTAAGGATTTAGATTAGGATTGCAGTGCAGATCAGTTTGGGAAAAAATAAAAATAAATTGAAATAGGAGCTATTAGTTGCATTTTCTCCTTTACCTTGGTCTAACATTAACCTTTCCCTTAAGGGACTCTATTTAAGTTTCTGATGTATTAAAGTAAACACTTAAATGAAGATTATGTTTAATAACTGATGTCAACTAGATATTAATTTTAAGTAGTTTTTTATTCATAATTATAACATGATGTACAATAAATGAATCAGGCTGGATTTTGGACTCTTCATACCAGCACCTCAGAAATAATTGCCCAGAAGCCTCTTGGTGCCATGTTTCGTGTTGGCTGCTGGGGCCCATGGAACATGCACACATGTGTGCACTGGAGTAACCGGTGGTGATGTGGTTTTGGCACCCATTCTGCCTGTGCTGCCTACAATGGGAAGGCTGACAGCTGGCCAGTCTCCCCGGCCTGCTGCTTGCTGTGGATTATTTGCTGAGTAGCACTGACCACCCCCGCTGTGCCAATGGAGACAGCACTGCTGCCCGGTGCTAGTGGGCTCCCATGGCCCCTGTGGGCTGTCCTGGAGAGGAAGCCTTTAGAAAGGAACTTCCTAGAAGGAAGTTCAGAAAACTGCTTCTGAGGGCCTTTGTCCCAATTCATAGATGTGGAGGCTTGGAGCGAGCTCTTTTTTTTAAGGTGGTCTGCACATCGTAGCAGAGCAAGCTGGGGCTGTGGCTGTGTTATGGGCATGTTGAGCAAGGAACTCCAGATGGGCGTCTGACTGGGCTTTGAGGAAGGAGGAGGCCATGGTCAGTAAGGCCTTGTGTGTTCACCGGCGCATTGGTCTGTGTTGTGATTCAGGCTGCTATAGCAGAATACCTTAGACTGGGCAATTTATAAACAACAGAACCGTATTGCTCACAGTTCTAGAGGCTGGGAGGTCCAAGAGCAAGGGGCCAGCAGACTGGGTGTCTAGCGAGGGCCCTTTGTCTCAGGCAGTGCCTCTTGCATCTTCACACAGAAGGTGGAAGGGACAGACAAGATCCCTCAACCCTGTTTTCTGAGGGCCCTCCTTCCATTCATGAGAGTGGAGCACTCATGACTTGATCACCTCCCCAAGGCCCCAATCCCAGGGCCATCCCTTGGGAGTTAGGTCTTAACATATGGATTTGGGTGACATCAGCGCTCAGACCAGAGCAGCTGCAACAGGATAAGCCAGATTGAGGCTCCCACGCGAGGGCTGCGCCTTCCGGCAGGAAAGGCATCCGTGCCCGCTCTTCCCATGGTGGTAGGGTGGGTGCGGGGTCCGCGCGCAGGGCTGCGCGATCTCCTCAATCAGATCATTCTGCTGGATTGAGAGAGCCACCAGAGGAGGGGACCGCTGTTTCCTGGAACCACAGCCAGGGAGAAGGCGGGGGGTCACATCTTCATGACGGGAGAGCTGTGCTTTCCTCCTAATTGCTGGCATCATGTTTTCTTTTCAGGATGGTTTTTAACAAACAAAGCAACTTTCTGCTGTCCCTTCCTGTTTTCTCTGGTGAGGCCGGGCTGCTAGGGCTAGAATTAGTCTTTTCTGTTTTTCTTTACTTTTCTTTTTTTGTTTTTTTGATACGGATTCTCGTTTTGTCACCCAGGCTGGAGTGCAGTGGCACAATCTCCGTTCACTGCAGTCTCTGCCTCCTGGGTTCACTGGGTTCAAGTGATTCTCCTGCCTCAGTCTCTGAGCAGCTGGGACCACAGGCGCTCGCCATCATGCCTGACTAATTGTTTTTGTTTTTAGTAGAGATGGGGTTTTACCATGTTGGCTAGGCTGATCTTGAACTCCTGTCCTCAAGTGATCCTCTTGCCTTGGCCTCCCAAATGCTGGGATTACAGGCATGAGCCACTGTGCTTGGCCCCTAGAATTAGTCTTTTCTGATGAGCATCTGGTGCTACCTGGCTGGGCCCTGTCTGGCCAATGTCATTGACACCATTTGAGCCCCTGGGGCTGCTGGTGCACCTGCTCCCCAGGTGCTGGGGGCTTGGCGCTTAGCGTGTCTCTCTCCTCAGGATACTGGTATTGGGATGACACAGGAAGAGCTGGTGTCCAACCTGGGGACTATCGCCAGATCGGGGTCAAAGGTAAGCGTGGGCCCCCCACACAGCCTCCCCCTTCCCCTCAGGGTGCAAGGATCCCTCCAGTAGGGGTGGCCCTGGGTGCCAGATAGAGTAACAACATTGTTGCATGCCACGCAGCGGGCATTGTGGGAACACCTCATGACATGACAGCCATCCCTCAGTATCTGGGGGTTGGGGTTGGATCCAGGATCCCCCTTGCATACCACAATCTGCAGATGCTCCAGTCCTGGATTAAAGTGGTGCCGTATTTTGTAGACATGTCTTTCTGTATGCTTTAAATGATCTCTAGATTACTTATAATACCTGATACAACGTAAATGCTATATATAGATATAACATAGTTATGTTTTTTATACTACTTTTTATCATTGTGTTGTTTTTTATTTTTTTCTGAGTATTTTCGATCCTTGGCTGGTTGAATCTGCAAATGTGGAACCCTGGAGATGAGGACCGACTGTATTGGCTCACTGCAACCTCTGCCTCCCAGTTCAAGCAGTTCTCCTGCCTTGGCCTCCCAAGTAGCTGGGATTACAGGGGCGTGCCACCATGCCTGCCCAATTTTTTGTATCTTCCGTAGAGACAGGGTTTCACCATGTTGGCCAGGCTGGTCTTGAACTCCTGACCTCGTGATCCACCCATGTTGGCCTCCCAAAGTGCTGGGGTTACAGGCGTGAGCCACCGCACCCGACCTAGTGTTCTCATTTTATACATGAGGAGATTGAAGTAAGGGCTTTGCCCATAGCTGGAAAAGGGTGAGAGCTGGAGCTTTCAGGCTGCTGGTCTGAGTCCAGATGTGTTGTTGTGCCTCACGACACTTTTCTGCAAAGTCGATTCCCTGAGCCTCGTGGGCTTGATGCAGAGAGGGTCAGAGGGATCAGTCTCCTCTCACACAGCGCCATGCATGAGAACAGGCTTGGGATGCGATGTCTGTGGGTTTGATGGTTCTGCTCAGAACCGCTCTGTGGGTCTGGGTGTGGTGACATGCACCTGAAGTCACACCTACTCAGGAGGCTGAGGCTGGAGGATCGCCTGGGCCCAGGAGTTCAAGGTTGCAGTGAGCTATGATTGCACCACTGTGATCCAGCCTGGGCGACAGAGCAAGATCCTGACTCTGTAAAAGAAAGAGAGAAAGGGGGAAAGGAAGGAAAGGGAAACTGCTTTGTAGGGGCAAGTCAGCCCTTAGGTCTAGGGTGTCATTTGGCTGCTGGTGTGACTGCAGTCTGCAAAGGGAAGACAGGTGTGGGTGGTCAGGGTTTCCTCAACAGTGTCTGTGCCAAACTAGGACAAAGGTGGGTGGCCTTGGGTCACCCTGGTGCCCTCCTTACTGGCTGAGTGCTTTTCTGCCTAGTTGTTGTTAGCCTGAGTGCCGCCCATGTGGCACTTGGTACCAACTACTTGAAAATAGAGCAATTGTTGATCCAAAGTAATTCACAGAAACTTCTACATTTATTTATTTATTCATTTATTCGTTGATCCGCTTATTCATTCAGAGACAGGGTCTCACTCTGTTGCCTAGTCCGGAGTTCAGTGGTGCAATCACAGCTCACTGCAACCTTGAACTCCTGGGCTCAAGCAGTCCTCCCACCTCAGCCTCCTGAGTAGCTGGGTCTACAGGCATGTGCCACTATACCCAGCTAATTTTGTATTTTTTTTGTAGAGACAGGGGTCTTGCTTTGTTGCCCAGGCTGGTCTCAGACTCCTGGCCTCAAGCAGTCCTCCTGCCTCAGCCTCCCAGAATGCTACGATTACAGGCTTGAGCTGCTGCATTCAGCCAGAAATTTCTACTTTAAAAAAACTACCTGCCCAGGTGCTTTGGCTCATGCCTGTAATCCTAGAACTTTGGGAGGCCGAGTTGGGTGGATCATGAGGTCAGGAGTTCAAGACCAGTCTGGCTAACATGGTGAAACCTGTTTCTACTAAAAATACAAAAAATTAGACGGGCATGGTGGGAGCTGTCATCTCAGCTACTCAGGAAGCTGAGGCAGGAGAACCACTTGATCCTGGGAGGCAGAGGTTGTGGTGAGCCGAGATCATGCCGTTGCTCTCCAGCCTGGGCAACAAGAGCGAAACTCCATCTAAAAAAAAAAAAAAAAAAAAAAAAAAAAAAAAATGGGCCGAGCATGGCGGCTCACGCCTGTAATCCCAGTACTTTGGGAGGCCTAGCAGGAGGATCACCTGAGGTCAGGAGTTTGAGACCAGCCTGACCAACAGGGTGAAATTGCATCTCTACTAAAATACAAAATTTAGCTGGGCGTGGTGGTGTGCACCTGTAATCCCAGCTACTTGGGAGGCTGAGGCAGCAGAATCACTTGAACCTGGGAGGCAGAGGTTGCAGTGAGCCGAGATCGCACCACTGCACTCCAGCCTGGGTAACAGAGTGAGACTCCATCTCAAAAACAAAAACGAAACCCCCCCCCCCCGCAAAAAATAAAAAAATAAAAACTACCATAACTGACTTTATCCACCACGTTACGTTTTTTGTTGTATTTCTCTCGAGGTTGGTCTGCTGTCCTGTGTGGCGGCCACCAGCTGTATGTGGCAGTTTAAATGTAAATGCATTAAAATTAAATAAAAGGGGGCATCGAGCTTCTCAGCTGTACAGGCCACATTCCAGGTGCTCGGCAGGCTGTCCAAGTGCACCTGGCAGATGCAGAATGTTCCCATCATCGGAGAAAGTTCCATCAGACAGCATGGGCCAGGGCAGTGGGTGTGTGCATTTTACTCGATTTTTGGCCTTAGGATCTTTGGCAATGTTATAGTAGAAAACTTGAGTGCTGTGCGGTGCTTACAGACGCATGTGCGTGATTTCCACTCTTTTCCCACAAAGTGTAGTCTCTAGGAGAGTTGAATCTGGAAGCCAGTTTGGAGGCTCTCCTCACTCCTGGCCTTCCTATGGAAGGAGCTTATTCAAGGGAAGGAGCTTATTCAGGCTGCTCCTTCTCCACTCCAGGTGTGACCCGCAGGCCTCCCCCTGTCTGGGACAAGCTTTGGGAATCAAATGGAATACACACTTGTCCCACTGCTGCCAGCTGGGTGTCCTAGGGCCAGTGTGTCACCTCTCTGTGACTTAGCTCTTCATGTGTAGAATGGGGTGGAAAAGTACTCGGTGTGGCTCTTTTAAGGATGAAGAGGTCTTAGCGGTACTGGCAGAACAGGCGCGGTGTCGTGAGTGTCTCCTCTCTGGAGAGGAGTCTGCCTCCCTAACTGGCCTCTGCCCCACAGGCCTTCCTGGACACGCTGCAGAACCAGGCTGAGGCCAGCAGCAAGATCATCGGCCAGTTTGGAGTGGGTTTCTACTCAGCTTTCATGGTGGCCGACAGAGTGGAAGTCTATTCCCGCTCGGCAGCCCCGGGGAGCCCGGGTTACCGGTGGCTTTCAGATGGGTGAGTGACGAATGTCGCCTGACAGGCAGCTCAAAGCTGAGCTGGAGCCCTTAGCATGGAGTTTGGAAAGGGTTGGACTCAGAAAACGCACACAGGCATTTTCTGGGCTTTTTTTTTTTTTTGAGATGGAGTCTCGCTCTGTTACCCAGGCTGGAGTGCAGTGGCGCAATCTCTGCTCACTGCAAGCTCCGCCTCCCGGGTTCCTGCCTCAGCCTCCTGAGTAGCTGGGATTACAGGCACGTGCCACCACGCCTGGCTAATTTTGTATTATTAGTAGAGACGGGGTTTCTCCATGTTGGTCAGGCTGGTCTTGAACCCCTGACCTCAGGTGATCCGCCTGCCTCGGCCTCCCAAAGTGCTGGGATTACAAGCGTGAGCCACCGTACCTGGCCAGAAAATGCACACAGGCATTTTCTGGGCTTTTTATGTAAAATCTGACTCGCCCACTTTGGGGAGTCAGTGACTTTTGTGGCTCCAAGTGGCCCATGGCGCCTCTCTGGTCCCATGTGGTTGGTCACCACCATTGCACTTGGGAAGGCAGGCCCAGCCCACACTGAGCTCCTTCCTCAGTGGCTGGGCTGCAGGACTGGCCTCTCGCCCGGTGGCCCCTCTGCAGCCTCCTGTGACCGACCTTCTGCAGGAGCTCATTCTGCTTCCTCCCAGCCCTGGCATTTCCTGGCTTTGCCTCCCCAGCCCACCTCTGCCTCTGTAGGGTGAGGAGCCTGCTGGGGGCTTTTTTTTTTTTTTGGGACGGAGTTTAGTTGCCCAGGCTGGTGTGCAGTGGCACAATCTTGGCTCACTGCAACCTCCACCTCCCGGGTTCAAGCAGTTCTCCTGCCTCAGCCTCCACATCCGGCTCTGGGGGCTTTTTAGCAGGTGAGCCGCTTCCAGCCAGCTGAGGTGTCCTCCCTCCATGATGCCATTTCTGTTCCACAGTGTGTGCCGTGTGCTCAGCTGGACTCCCCGCTCTCCCAAAACTCACTTTCCTGTTTAATTCCATGAGAGCAGGGCTCACAGTAAACTTGGGTCAAGGCATCCACACGACTCTGCCAGGGGATTCCACGCTCCTGTGCTTCTGAGATGGTTTTCTGTTCTTCTTAGGGGGCGCCTGGCCCCCTGGCCTTTGTTTTGGCCCCTGGGCATCCGGCAGCTGATTTGGAGCTGGGCCAGGCTCCCACAGTGCCCCAGGGTTTTCGGGGTAAGCCCAGGAGCTTCTTACAAGCCCAGGGTAGGTGGAGGACCCCCGGCCCACCACCCAAGGGAACCAGAACTCTGCCGCCCGCCACAGGGTCATCGTTCCTGATGGGGATTTGATGGCCTGAGTGGTGCCCTGGGGTCAGAAATGGGGCATTTGAGGTGTGTCATGTGTTGGTTTGGGCTCTGCCTGTGAAACCCTAGGGAACCGCTGGAGTCCCACGCAGGGTGTGTCCCAGTGTCGTGCCCACCTGGCTTTTCCTTTCCTTGCCTGCTTTAGCTCTGGAGTGTTTGAAATCGCTGAAGCTTCAGGAGTTAGAACCGGGACAAAAATCATCATCCACCTGAAATCCGACTGCAGGGAGTTTGCTAGCGAGGCCCGGGTGCGAGGTGAGCGGGAGCCTGGGCCCAGGCTCACTCCGGGATCCATGTGTGGCCTGGAGGCCACCAGGTCAGCAGGCATTTTCCTGGGTTCTGCCTGCATGAAGGGTGTACAGGAAGAGCCACGAAGGACCGAGGTGCTGTAGGATTGGGAGGGGCTGCCCGCCAGGGCTGCGTAGCACTGAGCTCCTGCTGGTTCCGTGTGCTGGGACTGGGAGGAAGCCGGCCTGGCTGAGGCAGGCCTCATTCTCCTTCCTCTGCGTAGCGCCTGGCCTTTAGCGCACCTGGGGATTTGGCGCAGTCCTGTCTGAGGATGTGGGTGTGGCCTTCCCTGTATGTGTCCTGCTGGATGCTCAGGGAGGCCCTGAGTACCCTCCAGGAGTCAGCCCAGAAAGCCATGTTCCAGCTACAAGCTGGCATTGCAGTCTTGCAGCCGCCGGGGCCTCCACAGATCTGGTTCTCACTTGGGCTCTGCTGCTGCCCCCATAAGACTGGCGGGAGGTCAGGTGTCCCCGTGTGCCCCATTTCTGTACCTGTGAAGTGGGCACAGCATGGAGGACCCTTCCCAGCAGGCTGGCGCTCACCCTAGAGCTGCTGCAAAGCTTGCATTTTCACCAGCATTGTAGATGCAGTGTGGTTTTTGTTTTGTCCTTTCCAGATGTGGTAGCGAAGTACAGCAACTTCGTCAGCTTCCCCTTGTACCTGAATGGAAGGCGGAAGAACACCTTGCAGGTGGGCCCGAGCTCCTCCACGGGCTGCTCAGCCATGGAGACGAAGCTGTACGTTTCAGGGCAGCGGGGAAGAGATGAGCCCGGGGGTTGCGGCCCAGAGTCACAGGGCAAGCTGCTCTGTGGAGATGAGACCTGGGTGTGGGGATGAGGCAGGGCCCAGCTCCACCACAGCCCACCCCTGTGTACCGGGCAGCTGGGGTCAGGAGTCAGTGTTCACTGAGGTGTACCGCCCATCCCAGCTGGGTCACCACGTTAGTGTGCAGCCATGGTGTTCAGTGCAGCCACCCCACATCAACTCCAGAACATCCCATCACCCCAAAAAGCCCTTTCCCCACCACCCTTCCCCCCGCCCCTGCAGCCACGGTCTCCTTTCTGTCCGTTGGGCTGCCTGTTCCAGACATTTCTTCTGGATGGAGTCATGCGGACTGCTGTCCTCAGTGACTGACTCCGCTCCTCGCGGTTCAGCTGTGGTGCAGCGTGGGTCATCCTCGCTCTCACGGCCCTCACCATATTTGTCAGCTCGCCCTGCTGGGCAGTGTCGTCCTCTCCCACAGGCCCCCTCAGAGCCCGGCTGGTCCATCTGACATGTCGTCCTGAGGTGCCCCAGAGCCTTGTGTGTCTCCCCTGCACTTCCCAGCGCAGCCCACTGGTGGGGCTGGAGAGGGGTCTACACCTGAGACCACTGCTTGTCTGTCCCAGGGGCCTGTCTAGGGACAGGCGCTGCGGTGGCTCAGGCCTGCACGGTGGTGAGGAATACGTGCATGGTAAACACGACGCTCTCCCCGCCGATCTCTGTTTCCAGGCCATCTGGATGATGGACCCCAAGGACATCAGCGAGTGGCAACATGAAGAGTTCTACCGCTACATCGCGCAGGCTTACGACAAGCCCCGCTACACCCTGCACTATAAGACGGATGCGCCGCTCAACATCCGCAGCCTCTTCTACGTGCCGGATACGGTGAGCTGCTGCGGCAGGCCCATGGCCCTCGGGGGGACTCTTGTTTTGTCCCCCCGTGACGTCAGCTCTGCAGATGTCACGTGATTAACGTGGCCGCGTGAGGGCATAAAAAACAGGTAGTGCTGGGTGCAGTGGCTCACGCCTGTCATCCCGGCACTTTGGGAGGCTGAGGAGGGTGGATCACCCGAGCCCAGGAGTTGCAGATCAGCCTGACCAACATAGTGAGACCTCATCGCTGAAAAAAAAGAAAGAACAGATGCCTCTGGGTGGGTGACCACAGATGTTTCCTCCCTCAGGGGTCACACATGGCGAGGGAAGGATTGATGGGCATCTCAGTGCAGGCTGGGGTGGGGGCTTGTGGACTGGGGCCTGCCTGGGGAGGGCCCTCAGAGCCTGCATCACCTGCTGTGGATCAGTGGATGCTGTCCTGCCAGGCGCTCTGGGAAGGCCTGTGGTCTGCCGCTCTGTGGGCCTCTGTGTGCTTCCTCAACACCCTCCAACTCCCCTGCTTTCCTTTACCACACTGAAGTGCCCACAGATCCTGCCATAAGGAGACCTATTGGGGGCTGAGAGCCAGCCTGTCCCGCCCCAGGCTTTCCTGTCCTTGTCTGCCTGGAACTCTCGTAATGTCCCGCACAGTTGGCATCCGTCTTGGAAAGAGCCACCCAGGTGTGGCCTCCAGGGGCTTGTTAGAGTCTCAGGCCCCACCCAGGGTTCCTTCGTGGGAGCCCACATTTTAACAAGCTCTCCCCGCATGTTAACAAGGTCCCCCTGCATTTTAACCAGATCCCTTGGATGTTAAGCAGACTCCCTGGATTTTAACCAGGTCCCCCCACATTTTAACCAGGTCCCTTCACATTTGAACTAGATAGTCCCGCATTTTCACCGGATCCCCTGTGATGAGGTGTGGGTCCTGGTTCCGGAAGTGCCAGTATGGAGCAGGTGCTGGCAGACGGGTTCCGTGAGGGACAGACAGGAACTGAGCCAGACAGGAGCTGGCCCCGGCTTTTCGGACCTGGTCTCTGTCGTAGCCACTAACCCTGCCGGGTGAGGAAGCAGCATCGCCCATGCTGCCCCCCGAGCACACAGGGCTGGGTCCCATGCGCTGCATAGACACTGAAATTTGAATTTCATCTTCATGTCTCATGAGATCCTCCTTTCCGAAATCTGTCCTCAACTGTTTGAAAGTGTGAAAACGACTCTTAGGCTACACAGAGGTAGGCCGTGAGCTGGATTTGGCTGGAGGGCTTTTTGCTGACCCCTGACCTGTAGCAAAGTTTGGCTGTGTTCAGGGTATTCAGGGGTACGTGCAAGGTTCACTTTCTTGTGTCCTCCTTAGGGGGTGGACTGGGGAGGGCAGCAGCTGCCAGAGAAGGCCTTCGGCCCCTGCAGAGCCACGGTGTGGGGCACTGTGGGGCCCCTGCACTGGGCTTCAACTCAGAGCAGATGCCGGGGGAGGGTGAGGGGGGCAGTGGGCGCTGGATTCATCGCGTCTGCCCCCTGCCTCCCAGCGAGGACCTACCTGGGGAGGGTCAGTGCCACATGATGGCGTGTTCTCCTCACCCCCAGAAACCGTCCATGTTTGACGTGAGCCGGGAGCTGGGCTCCAGCATTGCACTGTACAGCCGCAAAGTCCTCATCCAGACCAAGGCCACGGACATTCTGCCCAAGTGGCTGCGTTTCATCCGAGGTACGCTGCCCAGAGTCCGTGAGCTGTGCCCCTGTGGCCTGGTGTCGCCTGCTGCATCTGTGAGGGACCTGGCTGATTCCGTTCTCAGCAGCCATCCGCAGCGAGAGCACCACCATGGGCCTGCACTGCCATGGGCCTGCACCACCACGGGCCTGCACCGCTGTGGGCCTGCACCACCACGGGCCTGCACCGCCGTGGGCCTGCACCACCATAGGCCTTCACTGCCCGTGGGCCTGCGAGTCAGCCACGTTTACACACCCCGGGAGCTGCCCCGCCTCCCTGTGTGAATGGCTGATCTTGGGGGAGCACTGGGGTGTTCACATTGAGGTCTTTCCGTGTGTAGGGATATTGTGTGAGTTTCAGCTTTATATGTGACTTGTGTTACATTTGAGTGAGATTATAGTTTAAGAAAGACTTCAGTATTTAAGCCTTGGTACACATAGGTGCAAACCATCCCTGATGGAGTTTTTTTTTTTTTTTTTTTTGAGATGAGTCTTGCTCTGTCGCCCAGGCTGGAGTGCGGTGGCACAGTCGTGGCTCACTGCAACCGCTGCCTTCTGGGTTCAAGTGATTCTCCTGCCTTAGCCTCCTGAGTAGCTGGGGTTACAGGCATGCGCCACCACGCCCGGCTCATTTTTGTATTTTTAGTAGAGATGGGGTTGCACCATAATTGCCGGGCTGGTCTTGAACTCCTGACCTCATGATATGCCTGCCTGAACCTCCCAAAGTGCTGGGATTACAGGCATCAGACACCGTGCCCAGCCAGAGTTAAGATTTTTTGAGACGGAGTCTCGCTCTGTCGCCCAGGCTGGAGTGCAGTGGCGCTATCTCGGCTCACTGCAAGCTCCGCCTCCCGGGTTTACGCCATTCTCCTGCCTCAGCCTCCCGAGTAGCCGGGACTACAGGCACCCGCCACCTCGCCCGGCTAATTTTTTTGTATTTTTAGTAGAGACGGGGTTTCATTGTGTTAGCCAGGATGGTCTCGATCTCCTGACCTCGTGATCCGCCCGTCTCGGCCTCCCAAAGTGCTGGGATTACAGGCTTGAGCCACCGCGCCCGGCCCAGAGTTAAGATTTTTAACATAAAGCCCAGGCTGTGGTTGTCCAAGTGTATCCCGAGGCTGGCCCGCCCACCCGCAGCCCAGGTCACTGTTCTGGGAGGTGGCAGGACGTAGAGGAAGCTCCGCCAGTGCCACCTCTCTGCTTCCCTCTTAGCACACGTGCTGGGTTGAAGGCCAGGCCTGAAGACAAAGGACAGGTTAATGGGGAATGTTGGGTGGTGTGGAGGGCCGCAGCCCCCAGAGAAGCTGACCGCCGTGTCTCCCAGGTGTGGTGGACAGTGAGGACATTCCCCTGAACCTCAGCCGGGAGCTGCTGCAGGAGAGCATGCTCATCAGGTGAGCCTCGGGCCGTGGGGAGAGGACCGTGCTGGGGACAAGGCCCCTACCCGCTCCTTTGCCCCCAGAGGGCCCTAGCCATGGCCCATGGAGCTGAGAGCAGAGGTGGATGGGGAAGCCTGGCCTGCACATGGGGGCCCTCAGGAGCCTTCCAGGTGCTGGCCTGGCTTCTGAGGCCTGTGGTCCAGAAGAACGTGGGGACAGCTGGTTATAGCTGAGGTTGGAGTCTGGATAGGGGGAGGGGCCGCAGAGCCAGACCTGCCCACCTGTGCCCCAGGGTTGTGACTGCAACCCTGCAGCAGGCCAGCCCTGTGTGGAGGGGACTCCAGTGCACTAGCTCCGGGTTCTCCATCAGTAGCTATGACTTCCCCATCCTGGCCCCAGGCTCACCAAATAGTCTTTGTTCAAAACCTCGCTTACTGGCCGGGCGCGGTGGCTCAAGCCTGTAATCCCAGCACTTTGGGAGGCCGAGGCGGGCGGATCACGAGGTCAGGAGATCGAGACCATCCTGGCTGACACGGTGAAACCCCGTCTCTACTAAAAAATACAAAAAAAAACTAGCCGGGCGAGGTGGCAGGCGCCTGTAGTCCCAGCTACTGGGGAGGCTGAGGCAGGAGAATTGCGTGAACCTGGGAGGCGGAGCCTGCAGTGAGCTGAGATCCGGCCACTGCACTCCAGCCTGGGCGGCAGAGCGAGACTCCGTCTCAAAAAAAAAAAAAAAAAAAAAAAAAACCTCGCTTACTGGCTTTTTTTCCCCTAATGCAAGTAATATTTCCTTACTAGAGCACATTCAAGCCACCTGTGCTCTCCCCCAGAGATGACCGCTGTTGACGGTTTAGGGTTGGGTAGATTGGCAGCCACATAGGGCAGGTTTCAGAGGGAGCCTGTGGGGTGAGGATTCAGCTGGAATTAGGAGCTCGGGAGGTCTCTCAAGAGCCCACCATGTGCAGCATGCCATGGAGCGGGCCTTGTCAGAGCCCGCCACGTGCCTACAGTGCGTTCTTCCACCGATTTTTCTCCAGTGTTGAAATGGAAGCGGCTTCTCGGGTAAAGGATGAGGCTGGGTAGTTGGTGTGTGTTTGGGCTGTACTGTGGGGATGGCGAGAGGCCCATACTGAGAGGCACTGGCCCTCAGAGATTCTGTCCTATGCCATGGGCAGGAGCAGGTCTGGGGAGATGGTGGACAGTGTGGCTTCCTGCCTGTTGGGTCCATGCCCAGCCCTGCACAGGTCACATGGCCTGCCGGTGATGTCCTCCCACCTCACTTCAGAGGCAGAGGGAGCCACGGAGATTTTTTTCTGTTTTCAACCAAGCAAGCCACAGTAATGCTTTTATTGGTTGACTGATAGGGTCTTGCTGTGTTGCCCAGACTGGAATGCAGTGGTGTGATCACAGCTCATTGTAGCCTCAACCTCTCGGGCGCAAGCAATCCTCCCACCTCAGCCTCCCAAGTAGCTGGGACTACAGGTGTGAGCTACCATGCCTGGCTAATTTTTTTGTATTTTTTGTAGAGTTGGGATCTTACTGTGTTGCCCAGGCTGGTCTTGAACTCCTGGGCTCAAGCAATCCTTTGGCCTAGCCTCCCAAAGTGCTGGGATTCCAGGCATGAGCCACTGTACCTGGCCACTTAGATTTTTTGTTTTTGTTTTTCACACAACTGAATGCATATTGCTTATACTCTGTTTCCTTTTTTCTACCTAGTTTATTTGCAGCAGTTCCCATGTCATTTTTTGGAAGCACTTTTAGTTGCTACATCATGGGATATCACAGGGACATACCGTAGTTTACCGATCCCGTCCCTCGGGGCTGCACAGCTGGGCCGTCTCAGTGTTTCTGCTCTATGACACTGCAGTGCACATGTTTATCTTTGTTGTGAAATCTTTTTGTGTGTGTTTTTTTGAGACGAAGTTTTGCTCTGTCACCCAGGCTGGAGTGTGGTGGCGCGATCTCGGCTCACTGCAAGCTCTGCCTCCCGGGTTCACACCATTCTCCTGCCTTAGCCTCTCAAGTAGCTGGGACTACAGGCGCCCGCCACCTCGCCCGGCTAATTTTTTGTATTTTTAGTAGAGACGAGATTTCACCGTGTTAGCCAGGATGGTCGTGATCTCCTGACCTTGTGATCTGCCTGCCTTGGCCTCCCAAAGTGCTGGGATTACAAGTGTGAGCCACTGCACCCGGCCTGTTCTGAAATCTTTACCTGCAGCTATATTTCCTTAGGATAGAATACTAGGGGTGGGGTTACTTGGACAGAGGATTTGACCATATAAAAGGTATTTTCCTTGCTCACTACAGATACGTTATATAATCAATGAAAAGGGGACCTCAGTCCTTGTTTCCCCACACAGCCGTGCTGGCTCCTGACAGCAGGACCCCACCTTGCTGCTGACATGACCGCAGGGCAGCAGATGTGCTGACCTCGGCAGGATGCGTCCCCACCCCACAGCAGTAACTGTTCTGTGATCGTTAGAGTCGTGCTCTTTGGTGTATTGACCCTGTGTGCGTGGAGTGCGCCTGTGGGTTACTGGTGGTCTGCCCAATGTTTCAGTTCACTTCAGTGAAGAGAGGGCTTGGGGCTGACTCCCGGAAGATTATTGCTGGTACTGGAGTTGTCCCCACCCTTTGTCCACCCCCATCACCCTGCCCAGGAGTGGCCACAGGAGGGGAGGTTCCAGGCACAATGTCCCTGGGCTGGATAAAGCAAAGGACACCGACTGAACTGGGGACACGTCTGGCCTCATCTGGGAAGCTCACGGATGAAGTGGAGGCAGGGGCCAGGCCCTGTGGAGAGGGAGCTCCTGGCGTCCCTGCAGGCTGAGGCGACTGCATTCCTCTCCCCTTTCTGAATGTGTTTCCTGAGTGTTTCTTCTTCACTGAGAACGGTGCTGAGCCTGCATAAACACCTGCTTCATCCTGTGAGGGGAGCCGGGAGTCCTCACTCATAGTTGTGGAAACTGAGTCACAGAGGGGTGGTCTTCCTCAGTAAGGGAGCTGCATTCCTGGCTGTGGCAGGCTTGCTGGCCCCCTGGTGGTGCCCAAAGCTGCAGAGCAGGAGTCCTCATCCCAGCTTGTGGTTGTCAAAGGTTGCGTTGTCAGTCTGAGAACTCATCTCGGTCAGAAAAGAGTCAGCTGAAATTAGAGCTTTTAAAAGAATCACAGACTTAAAAGTTGGAAGCATGGTACCAAGAACATGTTTTTCCTCGAACCCTGTGAGAGGAAGTTGCCTTCCCGATGCCTTTGGGGTGCATTTCCAACAAACAAGGATGTCCTCCCCTTTGTAATGAACAGATGTGACAGGGGTGGTATTTTGAAGCTATGTAAATGTCACATTCTTCATGAAACTCTCAATATATTCATTTATTTACTTAAAATATTTGTGTGTTGGCCGGGCAAGTTGGCTTACGCCTGTAATCCCAGCACTTTGGGAGGCCGAGACGAGTGGATCACCTGAGGTCAGGAGTTCGAGACCAGTCTGGCCAACATGGTGAAACCCCGTCTCTACTTAAAAAATAGAAAAATTGGCTGGGCGCGGTGGCTCAAGCCTGTAATCCCAGCACTTTGGGAGGCCGAGACGGGCGGATCACGAGGTCAGGAGATCGAGACCATCCTGGCTAACACGGTGAAACCCCGTCTCTACTAAAAAAAAAAATACAAAAAACTAGCAGGGCGAGGTGGCGGGCGCCTGTAGTCCCAGCTACTCGGGAGGCTGAGGCAGGAGAATGGCGTAAACCCGGGAGGCGGAGCTTGCAGTGAGCTGAGATCCGGCCACTACACTCCAGCCTGGGCGACAGAGCCAGACTCTGTCTCAAAAAAAAAAAAAAAAAAAAGAAAAATTTGGCTGGGCACAGTGGCTCACGCCTGTAATCCCAGCACTTTGGGAGGCCAAGGCAGGTGGGTCACAAGGTCAGGAGTTACTAGCCTGTCAAGATGGTGAAACCCATCTCTACTGAAAAAGCAAAAAAATTAGCCAGGCATGGTGGCAGGCACCTCTAATCCCAGCCACTCGGGAGGCTGAGGCAGAGAATTGCTTGAACCCGGGAGGTGAAGGTTGCAGTGAGCCGAGATCGCGCCACTGCACTCCAGCCTGGGCAACAGAGTGAGACTCATCTCAAAAAAAAAAAAGAAGAATTAGCTGGGCGTGGTGGTGGGCACCTGTAATCCCAGCCACTCGGGAGCCTGAGGCAGGAGAATTGCTTGAATCCGGGAGGTAGAGGTTGCAGTGAGCCGAGATCGCGCCACTGCACTCCAGCCTGGGGGACAAGAGCGAGACTCCGTCTGATTAAAAAAAAAAAAATTGTGTTATGTTTATACTATTTATAATTTATTCATATGGGCTGATTTCATGTTTTATTCAAGAGTTTATAATATGTTGCTATTATTACTAAAATTTTTTAAAAATTATTTATTTATTTATTTATTTTTGAGATAGAGTCTTACTCTGTTGCTCAGACTGGAGTGCAGTGCAGTGGCAAGATATTAGCTCACCGCAACCTCTGCCTCCCAGATTCAAGCGATTCTCCTGCCTCAGCCTTTCAAGTAGCTGGGACTACAGTCACCCACCACCATGCCCCGCTAAGTTTTTGTACTTTTAATAGAGATGGGGTCTCACCATGTTGACCAGGCTGGTCTCAAACTCCTGATCTCTGGTGATCCACCTGCGTCAGCCATCCAAAGTGCTGTGATTACAGGTGGGAGCCACCATGCCCGGCTTATTACTTTTTATAGAGACAGATTTTCACCATGCTGATCAGGCTGATCTCGAACTCCTGACCTCAAGTGATCCAGCTGCCCTGGCCTCCCAAAGTGCTGGGATTACAGGTGGGAGCCACCGCATCTGGCCTATTATTTTTGACGTTCAGATGGTCCCTGATGTGGCCGGTGCGAGCCTCTTCATGGTCTCCCATCCTTTTGGACAGGCCCTGGGCAGATCCTGCTCTGAGGACTTCCTCTGGTACCAGATGTTCCAGGCTCACCTTGTATTGCATGAAGCCTTTTAGCCCTAGGACTACTACTTCTCTGAGGATCCCTATCTCCTTTAATGGAGAATGGTATTTAGAAGCCAAGATCTGGGCACTGTGGGTGTTCATCACTATTAAGGTGTCAGTGCTCCCAGGCCCTCTTAGTAGATAGAGCTTAGGAAGAGGAGAGACAGAGAGTGGGGTGTGTGTGTGTGTGTGTGTGTGTGTGTGTGTGTGTGTGTGTGTGTACATACCTATACCTATACCTTGATTTATTTTTCTCATGTTCCCACTGATACCTCCAATATGAATCCAGTGCCACTGGGATGCTCTGGTCTTTCCTTCTCCTGTGTCTGAAAGTCCCTTTGGACAGTGAGAAATCTGTCTCTCATTCTTTTTGTTTGTTTTGTTTTTGAGACTGATTCTTGCTCTGTTGCCAAGGCTGGAGTGCAGTGGTGTGATCTCAGCTCACTGCAACCTCCACCTCCCAGGTTCAAGCGATTCTCCTGTCTCAGCCTACCTGAGTAGCTGGGATTATAGGCGCCCGCCACCATGCCCAGCTAATTTTTGTATTTTCAGTAGAGATAGGGTGGTACCATGTTGGCCAGGCTGGTCTTGGAACTCCTGACCTCAGGTGATCCACCCACCTTAGCCTCCCAAAGTGCTGGGATTACAGGCATGAGCCACCTCGCCCCGTTGATTATTCTTAACACAGTTACCCATTTGACCAATCCCCCTCCATGTAACCAATCTACCATTGCCACTGCCCTCTTCTGCGGATGTCCCTGTCACCCACTTGGGCTCTGACTCTCCACAGTGGGCTGGTCATGCCCCAGCCTGGACACCCTTCTCTGGGGTTCTTGGGCTCTGACACCCATACCAGGCACTTCCCAACCATGGCCCTGCATAGATGCTTTCCCTGGGCTCTGCACCGCATCCTGGGCTACTGTCCTGTCCCATTCTGCCCTGTGGCTGAAGCACTGAGTCACTGGGGATGGAGTGCAGGAGGAAAGGCTGTAAATGAACTTGATACAGTGTTGTTCCCTTGCTCTGGATTGTTGAAATACATTGTAATTTACCTGCTTAAAGGAAAGGCGAAATATTAAGAAGGAAATAAAAATATCCCTAATCCCAGTGATAAAGTTGTTCCTAATTTTAGGCCATTATGTAATGCTGCAGTAAATATCCTGATCCCTCAAATCCCAATTTTGAAAAATGAGAGTGTACATATATTCAGTATAAACCCCAAATTACAGTGCACATATATAGTATAGACAATGCTGCTCCTAATTATGGAAAATTGTTACGTACATGTAGAATGTACAGTTTTTGCCTGTATCTATAGACATACTGTAATTTACCCATATTGGGATTTTTCTGGTTTTTCTTTCAACAGTTAACTTTCTCATGTCATTGAGGATTATTAAAAGATGCTTTTTGTTTAATGGCCATTTAGCATTACATAATTTTAGCCTATATTCTTGAACATGAAGTTGTTCATAATTATATTTTCTGTGCCACAGTGAAAATCCTGGTACGTAAATCTTGGTGTGCTCACGTGTTTCCTAAGGTGCAGTTCCTACAATCGGAACAACTGGCTCAAAGGTTGGAAGTGTTTTCTGGGTGTGGGTATCTGTCTCTGGGGGCAGCGGTTCTCCTCCCGCCTCCGGGGGGTGTGTGCGCTCCACCCTGCTGCCTCCTGTCCGGCCACTGCCCAGGGTTTCTGTCTTTCTGCTCAGTCTATTTCAGTTGGGCCAATAACGGTACCTTGTTGTTTTCACTATTTTGATTCTTAGGGGGGCTGAACATTTTTTTGTATCCTCTGGCCATTTGTATTTCATAGAGGCTGCTTGTATGTATTAAATGCATTTCTTTTCTGTAGGAAACTCCGGGACGTTTTACAGCAGAGGCTGATCAAATTCTTCATTGACCAGAGTAAAAAAGATGCTGAGAAATATGCAAAGTTTTTTGAAGATTACGGCCTGTTCATGCGGGAGGGCATTGTGACCACCACCGAGCAGGAGGTCAAGGTAGGAGCTGTGTTCCAGGCCTTTCTCTGGGCCGCCTTGTCCCTGGGGTTGCTGAGGAAGCTGGTGGAGGCATCCCCTGACGTGATGGTGGTGCAGCTGGGCCCCCTGGCTACTGCTGCTGCTGCTGCCAGGGTCAGGAAATGGAAAGTCGGGCCTCTGGGCCTCTGGCACCTTCCAGCCGCGTCCTGAGCCTCCTGCCAGTGCTGTGCTCTATTCTGAAGGGCTCAGCCTCACTGCTGTCTGAAGTTGCAGCCCAGGTAGTGGCAGGAAGGGGGTGTGCGCAGACTGTCTCCCCGCAGAGGATGTTGGGGGCTGGGGAGCCACAGAGAGGCGGGACAAGCCAAGGACTGTGATCCTGTAGGTGGGGAAGGGGGTGGTCTCAGTGTCTGTTGAGGGACTATTTATCATGTACTGGATATCAGTCTCCAAATACTATGCTACTGGGGCCAGTCATTCAGTTACTGAAACAGTGGATGGCTGAAAAACAAAACATTGGTTCCATAAACATTTTTTGTCCATTTTTTATTGAGATACAATTTACATAGCATCAAATTCACAGAATTCAGCTTTTAACACGTACACTTCAGTGGCATTGAGTGCATTCACAGTGTGGTGCAGCTGCCTCCACCGTAATCCCAGCACATGTCATCCTAGGAGCCCATCCTGTGCTGATGTCCCTTCTCTCCAGCAGCGGGAGGAGGGTGGCCACGCGTGTGGGGTCCCAAGGAGGCTGCGTTCTGGTGGTCTGCAGACTCCTGCAGCTTCTGACACAGGCCTCTTCATTCTCGTTTATCTTCATTTGAGTTAATAGCACATAGGTAGGAGCCAGAGACATTTCTAGGTCTTTGTAGGTGTGCATGTGTGACATGTCTTAGTGCAGACCCACCATGTGTGCAGGGGTGGCCTGGGCCCTGCTGGGTGGATGCCCAGCTCCTTGCTTTTCCCTCTTTCCGTCTGTTTTCCCTGCTGTGTCCTTCCAGCAGCAGCTCCCATGAGCTCCAGAGGTCACAGTTGTGTTCAGGTGATGGGGAGGAGGGCAAACCCCTCCTCTAAGGGCCCTTCTCCAAATCCCACTGACACCCACTGGCCAGCTGTGAGGAGGACTGAGAACCGTGGACTTCACCCATGTCCGTGTGCTCACCAGAGACTGCCTCTGTCACTGCGGGGAAAGGGAAGATGCTAGGTCCAGGCCAGGCTCTGCTGTTGCGGGGCAGGGGGTCCCCTCCCAGGGCATGGTGCGCGTAGCTCCCTGGAGAGCCCCTGCAAGAGGTGCTTCCCAAGCCCCCAGAGCTCCCGAAAGGGGCCTGATGGGCAGAGCAAGGCCTGGTCTCAGACAACCCCCAAGTCTACTACTGTCCTTCGCGTCAGGGCCAGCCTGGAGTGTCAGGAGGCCATGGGCATCAGAGGGTTTGCACCCAGCTGGTTGAGGGATATTGAGCCCATGGGCCTGGAGCAAATGGTGACCTGCCCCGTCCCTTCCAGGAGGACATAGCAAAGCTGCTGCGCTACGAGTCCTCAGCGCTGCCCGCCGGGCAGTTAACCAGCCTCTCAGAATACGCCAGTCGCATGCAGGCCGGCACCCGCAACATCTACTACCTGTGCGCCCCCAACCGGCACCTGGCAGAGCACTCGCCCTACTATGAGGCCATGAAGAAGAAAGACACAGAGGTGGGTGAGCGGTGGGTGGGGCAGGCTCCTGGGGCTGCAGCCGGGGGAGGGTCTTGACCTTCTCAGCTCTCTGCTGGGTGAACCTGCCCACAATGCAGGGTGGGGCTGCACGGTGAGTCAGGGTCACGGACACAGAGGCTGGACTGACTGTGATGGTTGTGTGTGTCACTTGGAAGTCACATGTGCGTTTTTTTGTTTGTTTTTGAGACAGAGTCTTTGCTCTGTCGCCCAGGCTAGAATGCAGTGGCGTGATCTCGGCTCACTGCAGCCTCCACCTCCCAGGTTCAAGCCATTCTCCTGCCTCAGCCTCCTGAGTAGCTGGGATTACAGGCGCCCGCCACCACGCCCGGCAAATTTTGGTATTTTTAGTAGAGACAGGGTTTCACCATGATGGTCTCGAACTCCTGATCTTGTGATCTGCCCGCTTTGGCCTCCCAAAGTGCTAGGATTATAGGCATGAGCCACTGCACTCAGCCACATGTGGATTTCTTTATGCGTGGAGTGCTTCTGCCTTGAAGGCAGATGAGAGCCTTCCTCAGACCCAGGTGTGGCAGTAACTGTCACGTAGGCCTGGGATCCCCACCTGCCCCAGTGTTCCCCCGTGTGGCCCACTTGGCTCCCTCAGCCCTCCTCCTTTCTTCTGTGGTGGGGGGAGGCCCCCAGGCCTGACCGAGCTGCTCTTGACCACCTGCAGGTTCTCTTCTGCTATGAGCAGTTCGATGAGCTCACCCTGCTGCACCTTCGTGAGTTTGACAAGAAGCAGCTGATCTCCGTGGAGACGGACATCGTCGTGGATCACTACAAGGAGGAGAAGTTTGAGGACGGGTCCCCAGGTCGGCATCCCCTGCTTTCTAGGCATGGGGCCAGTGCCTACTCCCTGCACGCCTCTGCTGTCCTGCAGTGAGGGCTTCCCTTGGGTTTTCCTCAGTTGACCTGGGCTCAGCCACCCCCGAGAAGAGCCTTGTGGGAGCACCCTGGTGACGGGGGGGAGGTGCCTTCTGGTTTAGATACCAAGGATCCGTCCAGTGTTCCTACCATGCTGGCTTCTGGAGCTGGCCCAGCTTCTTGAGAGGCTGTGTGTTGTCTTTTTAAAGCCCTAACCAAGTTGTATGGGCCTCAGGCAACCTGAAGCATCCTTTGAGGTTTTACTTTGAGATGAAAAGCATCTTGCTAGCTTCTATCTCCGTCCTGGCAGGAGAGGAGGTGGGAGCTAGCAGGATGCCGCATGGCCCCCATGGAAGCCGGGGAGTGGGGGTGCAGGCCTGAGCTCACACTCGCCTGCTCTTCCGCAGCTGCCGAGCGCCTGTCAGAGGAGGAGACGGAGGAGCTCATGGCCTGGATGAGAAACGTGCTGGGGTCGCGTGTCACCAACGTGAAGGTGAGGCTTTCCTGGGGATGGATGACCACTTAGCCACTGTGGCCCTCAGTGTGCCTAACAGGCCGGCCAGCTGGTAGCTTCTAGAACCTGGCCCGGTGGGTGTCCTTCCAGCAGCAGCAGAAGCCCATGGTGTCAGCTGGAGACCCTGTGGGTCGCTGGTGGGCACGTGTCGCCCGGGAGTGCCGCTGAGGCAGGAGGGCAGTGTCTTCCTCCCGGCCCTGCTCCCGAGCAGCTGCGAACTGAAAACGGAAAAACCCGCAGCCCCAGTGGACTGTCCCGGTCGCAACCCTCAGCAGGAGCTGAGGACGTGGGGGTTCCGAAGAAGGGACATGCTACCCCAGCCCTCAGGAGCTCACTTCTCCCTTGGGTTCTTAGGGGGTTTTGGGTGGGCTTCAGAGAGCTAAGACCCGCCCCCGCCCCCACCGAATCAGTCTAGCTTGGAGCAAAAAATGAGTGTCCCATGCATGGTCACTTGGAGGAGGGGCCTCATGCACGGTGGGCTGGCGTGGACCAGAGGATGGATTTGGGCAGCTCCTGGAGGCAGCAGCAGGGGACCAGGGTGGTGGAGCCCCTAAGGCACAGTATCTGTGTGGGGCATCAGCTCAGGGCCCACAGGTTAGTGGGTCATGGGGAGGGAGTAGCACTGGTACAGGACAGTCCTTGAGATCCTGCCTGCTACCTCGTAGTCTGGGTGACCTTCACCCCTGGTTAAGATGCTGCCAGTCCTCAGCCCTCTCACATTGGGAGCCTTTATCACCCTCAACCCCTGGCTTTGCTCACAGGTGACACTCCGACTGGACACCCACCCTGCCATGGTCACCGTGCTGGAGATGGGGGCTGCCCGCCACTTCCTGCGCATGCAGCAGCTGGCCAAGACCCAGGAGGAGCGTGCACAGCTCCTGCAGCCCACGCTGGAGATCAACCCCAGGTGAGGCCACACTCCTGGCCCTTCCAGCCTGCGGGATCCCCCTGAATCCTGTGTGTGGTGTTCTTCTGTTGTGGAATGTGACACAGAAGAGAAGTGCGTGAGGCCTGTGGACATGTGGGTAACTCTGAGGAGCTGTATTCAGTTTAGGCTGCACCCATGTGAAACGGAACCTGGCCGGCCAGCTGCATCCCAACTTGTGACCATGTCCTTGTTTTGGTCTGTGGCTTTGCCACCTGTGCATGTCCTGAACATGCTCAGTTTTGCCTGTTTTGAGCTTTGTACGTGGATCTTGGTGTTTGCTGAAGTCTCACATTGCTCACTTGGCATGAGGGTTGCCTACGCAGAGGGGCTGCCACAAGTTCATTTTCATAGCCGAATAATATCCGCTGCAGACTCCTCCGTTCTGCTCTGCTGGGCCTCGGGGGGTTCTTGGTCAGAAGTGGTGGAGAACCACGCTGCTCTGAATATTCTTGTCCGAGCGTCTGGGGCTTGTGTGGGTTTCTCTGGCCCCGGTGGTGGGAGCTGCTTCCAGGGTGGACCAAGAACCCCCAGCCCTGACAGTGGCTAAGCATGTAAGATTTCCCTCCTTTCTTCCCGCTATTCTTTATATGCCCTTTATCTGTTGTAAATGTCTTTTCACCTGCCTTTAGGTATCTTTTGATGAGTAGGTATTCTTAATAGAACATTTACGTTTTCATTAGATGCTTTTTTGGGATCTTAAGAGATCTTTACAGAGTCATGAATTCATTGTTCCTATGTTTCTTTCTTTTGAGACAAGGTCTGTGCTGCCCAGGCTGGAGTGCAGTGATGTGTGCACCCTCAAACTCCTGGGCTCAAATGATTCTCTTGCCTTAGCCTCGTGAGTAGCTAAGACAGTGTGAACCATCATTCCTAATTCTTAAAAAAATTTTTTGTGGAAATGGGATCTCATTATGTTGCCCAGACTGGTCTCAAACTGGCCACATGTGATCCACCGTGCTGGGATTATAGGTGCGAGCCACTGCGTCTGGCCTGTTGGGGTTTGACTGAGATTGTTTTGAGATTCCCTAAATGAGTTTTCAGGAGAATTGACACTGTTACAGTATCACTTATTTGCACCGATGAATGTGATATTTTTATTTAGGTCTTCAACATCCTTTGGTACCTTACATTCTCTGTAGAGTTCTGGTACCATTTTTAAAGAATTATTCTTTGATGTGTGTTAGTGGGTATTTTAAAATTTCATTTTCTAACTTGTTATAGATGAAGTTTCTTTTCTGGGGGAAATTTTGTATACAGCAATTTTTTAAAAAAGGAAGTTACATAAACAAGTTACCAAAAATGTTAGAAAACAACAGAAAGGAAATAAAAATCCATAGCCTTATCACTCCCCACAATGTAGCCTAAGTCGTATTTTAATTTCTGAGACAGGGTCTCCCTCTGTCCCCCAGGTTGGAGTGCAGTGGGGCGATCTCAGCTCACTGCAACCTCTACCTCCTGGGCTCACGCGGTCCACCTGCCTTGGCCTCCCGAAGTGCTGGGATTACAAGTATGGGCCACCATCCCCAGCCAGGGTTTGTTTTGTTCTTTAGTACATGTCTAGTTTTTTTTTTTTTTTTTTGTCATTTTAGAATCTTACCTTTAAAAATTATACTGGCGGTGAGGGAGATGCATTGTCCTGGCCGTGGCACTGCTGGGGGAAAAGCTGACTTGGCTTATGGCTGTCAGTGCCGAGTAAGCACCTTCCCACAGCAGTGCCAGTTTGCAGAATGCCTGCGCCTCTGCTGGAGCAGCTCAGTGAGGCAGACACCATGTCACTGTAACTAGTTTTGGTGCCAAACTAGTTTTTTAAGATAGCTGCAGAAGTGCTCGTTTCTGTCTATTGCCAAAGGACTTCACTTTTGGAGACAGGGTCTTGCTCTGTCACCTAGGGTGGAGTGCGCCAGTGGCGCCATCAGAGCTCACTGCAGCCTCGGCCTCCCAAAGTGCTGGGATTATAGGTGAGAGCCACTGTGCCCAGCCAGGTTCACTTTTATTTGTTTTAAAATTTGGTGTTCTGTCCACAAAGTTCAGAATTCAAAACTGTTTACGGGGGAAAATTTCCTCCTACCTGTGTCCCCAGTGCAGCCAGCATTAGGGCTTTTGTATTTCTGCAGAGATGATGTGCTCTTGTGGGCAGCTGCACCCTTGGATTTCCTGGGGGTAACCTGCTGTGCAGTGGGTCCTTGCCTTGCTTTTCTCCCGTATGGTAACTATGTGATCTCCGCATTAGCATATTAAGAATGTCCTTTTTTCCAGCTACATAGACTAGAAATGTGAGGATGTGCATTTAAAGTGTTTCCTGGTTTAGGCCGGGTGCGGTGTCTCACGCCTGTAATCCCAACATTTTGGGAGGCTTAGGCGGGTGGATCCCTTGAGGTCAGGAGTTCGAGACCCTGGTCAACATGGCGAAACCCCGTCTCTACTAAAAATCCAAAAACTAGCTGGGGGTGGTAGTGGGTGCCCGTAATCCCAGTTAATTGGGAGGCTGAGGCAGGAGAATCTCTTGAACCCGGAGGCTGCAGTGAGCCAAGATCATGCAATTTCACTCTAGCCTGCGTGAAGGAGTGAGAGTCCATCTAAAAAAAGAAGTATTTAAAGGGCTACAGTTAGGAAGTGGAATAGCTGAGTCTCAGCACATCCACATGTGGTTTTCCTGAGTTCAGTTGTCCTCTGGAGAGGTTGTACAAATGTACAGTTCCCCGGAGCCCTCGGTTTTATCAGACTTCTCCTAAGTGAAAAATTATAATTTTCATGTTAAATACTACATGATGCTTTTTTGGCTTTTGGGTTTCCCCTTCTGAGATTATGAAGCATTTCTTCCCTAGAATTGTGCTTTTCATCTTTGATCCCTCTGGAATTTACTCTGGTCTAAATGGTTTTCTGCATGGCTCCCAGTTATCCCAGTGCTGCCGGACGGAGTGATCTGTCTCCTCCCTCTTCTGTGAAATACTGTCCTCATCAGGCCAGTGTCCACCCTCGCTACATGGAGTTGTTCGCCTTCCCCCTTTCCAGAGCTAAACTGTTTTATTTACTAGAGCCCTATAATATGTTTCAACATGTGGGACTTCCTCCCTTCTATTATTTATCTGGGAACCAAGGCATGTCTTCACATAAGCTCCTTTTGTCCCTTTAGTGTATTTTGATCTTGGAACTTGGCTACCTTACAGCATTTTCTAATACTGACACTCCTGCTTCGCTTGGGTTTTCTGGGTATATAATCATATCATCTATATACCTTTAAAAAACTAAATATTCTGATAATCCCAAAACATGAAGGGAGGGTTGCAGCACGTGGTCCTGAGCTGCTTTTTCTGGTGGGTTCTGTGTTGCAGGCATGTGCTCATCAAGAAGCTGAATCAGCTGCGGGCAAGCGAGCCTGGCCTGGCCCAGCTGCTGGTGGATCAGGTGAGTGCAGCAGCTCAGGATGACTGCACAGATCCGGGCTACCAGCCCTGAGAGCCTACCTTCAGGCTGGAACAGCAGTTTCCTCCAAAATCCTGCCTTTTTTTTTTTTTTTTTTTGAGATGGAGTCTCGCTCTGTTGCCAGGCTGGAGTGCAGTGGCACGATCTTGGCTCACTACAATCTCCGCCTCCTGGGTTCAAGCAATTCCCCTGCCTCAGCCTCCCAAGTAGCTGGGATTATAGGTGCATGCCACCATGCCTGGCTAATTGTTGTATTTTAGTAGAGACGGGGTTTCACCATGTTGTCTCCTGACCTCGTGAGCCACCATGCCCAGCCAAATTCTGCTTTAAAAAGGGAAAAATGGCCAGGTGTGGTGGCTCACGCCTGTAATCCCAGCACTTTGGGAAGCGGGTGGATCACTTGAGGTTGCAGTGAGCCAAGATCGTGCCTCTGCACTCCAGCCTGGGCAACAGTGAGACTGTCTCAAAAAAAAAAAAAAAACAAAATGAAAAGATGCCCCACGGCCCTCATAACGGGTTTCTTCTCTTGCCTTTCAGATATACGAGAACGCCATGATTGCCGCTGGGCTTGTTGACGACCCTAGGGCCATGGTGGGCCGCTTGAATGAGCTGCTTGTCAAGGCCCTGGAGCGACACTGACAGCCGGGGGCCAGAAGGACTGACACCACAGATGACAGCCCAGCCGCCTTGAGCTTTATTTACCTAAATTAAAAGGTATTTCTTAACCTGAGTGTTGGGCTGTTTGTCTGGCTCCTGCGGCAGGATGGGTCCTCTCTTCCTGTAGTTCAGCTGGCGTGGGGAAGGCTGCTCACTTCAGCATCACCTCCACTGGATAGTGGTCACTGATGGCTTGGGCCTGCAGGCAAGTGGGCACAGGGTCTGGGCTGACCCTAAGTTCCTGTGTCCCATCCCCATGTGACTGTGCAAGGGAGGACACGTACCAGTTGGTCACTCAGGCCATAGGCAGCCTGGAAGTTAAAGGGAAGAGCCGAGTCGGGAACAACAGCGTCCTGGAGCAGCGTCCCTGCAACCACGATCCTGATGGGTGTTGGGAAGAGAGAGCAGGTTCCCCTGTCACCCATGGGCCTGGCTCAGGGCTCACAGGAACTAAACTAAGAGCCCTGGGACCTGACAGTGCAGGTCTGTGGGCGCCCAAAACTGCACACCCTGGCCTGTGCCCCTCAGAGTGGAAACCACGTGACAGCCTCATGTGTCTGCCTCTCCTCTTATCCCCAAACGTGCTTTTCCTAAAAAACTAAAAATCGTGGCTCTTGTTATTCCGTTTCCTGAGTAGATCAACTGAAGTTCAGTTGGGTGAGTGTCCAAAGGCCTCGAGATTTCTGAAGCCGGACGTATCAGTCACGGCTGCTCTTTGCCCTAAGCACGATACCCTGCTCACCTGTCGTAGGCGCAGTGCGTCGATGTAGCTGTGGTGTCAGCGGTGTCAGGGATCAGCCACTGGAAGGTGGGGCTCGTCCGCAGGCGGATGGATGACCACTGGGAGGGTCTCACATAGCTGCAGCCCGCATTGAAGTCGCCCATCAACATGACGTCCTACCAGGAAACGTTGCCTGTGGGCCCAGGGACAAGCGGAGGCCGCTGGTGCCCACTGCCCCGGGAGGGTCTCACCTCCAAGCCCCATTTCTCTTGGACATCCAGGTAGACGTCATAGAGAGCATCGATCTCAGCTACTGCGTCCTCCGGGGCCGCATGCAGGGGGACAATGGCAAACTCCCTGACCTCTGTGCAGCGGCCACTCCCTGGGGGCAGGTTCAGTCACCATGTCAGTTGGAACTGTGAATCCTGACAGTCCCCCTGGGGGGTCATGTTCCAAATGAATGGAAAACCCAAGCCCCAGGGACTGGGAGGGCAGTGTGTGACACAGGCATTCCAGGTTCCCTAGGAGGGGGTGGAGGCCGTAAGCACCAAGCTGTGCCCCACCCTGGCCCAGGCAGCACCCAGTGTGGCAGCACCCACCTGTGAATGGGCAGGAGAACCTGACGATGGCTGGCTCCCGGCTGAAGGTGTCGTTCCCACAGGGCTCGCAGCCGTCATCGTAGTAGTAGCTGTCCACCACAGACACCTGGTCAGGCCTGCGGGAAGGCCGGGCAGGAGGAGGTGACCCCAGGCTGGAAGCTGCCCCACTCCTGCTTCCCAGGAAGCAGGCGTTGCGTCACAGACAGGAGGGCGGGCGGGCAGGCCGCCACCTGCTCACCCCATGGGTCCGGGATCTCAGGAGGGTGTTTTGACTCCACCCTGGACCTGCCCTGCAGCCTCAGGTTCTTGCCCCATAGGACAAACTCCTTCCCTGCTCTGCTGGGGCTCTCCCAGGTGAAGGAGGAGCTTCCTGGCTTTCTGGACCACCCACCTGTACACGAACAGGTAGCGCTCCTTATAGCTGTTCCGTCCCAGTGGTTCACTGACCACATAGTGATAGGTGTCTGGTGCATCCCTGGATTGAGGAAACAAAAGGTCCCAGTGGGCAGGGGGCTTAGGGGACACCTCTGGCTGCCAACAGCAAGGCTGTGCCCAGGTCCCCACCCTTGGGGCCCAAGTGAAGTGAGACTGTGCCCTGGACGAGATGTCACCTCCCTAGGACCCTGCCACTGTCACCCACTGATTGAGGTTGTCCAGCAGCTTCCCCACGGCAGTCAGGTGGCTGTCTCTGACCTCCTGGACCAGGGCGATGTCGTAGCGGCTCAGGATCTGGGGGCAGGGCCACAGTGGTGCTGAGCAGGGCTGGTGCCACCTAGGGACCCCACACTGCCACAAAGGGAGCCACAGTTGATGCTTGTGGCATTGCTCGGTTTAGCTGCAGCCTCATGTTTCTGCCTGGACTCCTGCTGCCAGCCAGGGACAGCACAGCAGGGACGAGGACCTTGGTCCGCAGCTAAGAGCCTGTTCCGCCGGGCTGGGGGCAGAGGCGCTCAGTACCCCACACCAGACACTCTGTGGCCCCACAGGGCTGGCATTGCCCACCAGCCCCAGACTCCAGAGCCCCTCTGCTTCTGGGGAGAGGCCGCCCTGGCCTCACCTGCACAATGTAGCTGACGAGGGTGGCATTGGACATCTTGGTCTCCCCAAATGTCTGGATGTTGAAGGCTGCGATCTTCAGGGACACGGCCCCCTGCAGTAGGGCCAACAGTGCCAGCAGAGCCCCCAGCAGCCTCATGCCCCTCATCCTGGGAGAGCACAGGGCGCAGAGACATAACAGAAGTGAGACGTCATCCCTGCCACAGCACTCCAGCCTCCAGGGGCCCAGCTGGCAGGGGCTGGTGCAGCTGAAGGTCGGGGGACGTGGGCAGGGGATACCCCCGCAAGCCTTTCCTACAACGTCCAGAAACCCAAACAGCTGGCACCACGTGGAGGACCCCGAGTCACTCTCACATCCACCAGAAAACCCGCCCGGGAGGGACGCTGGAGCCGCCTCCTCACTCTCCGCTGGAGGACAAGACGCTAAGCCTCCCTCCCTGCTCCGAACTGGCCAGTCACCCGGAGGCTCTCCAGCTGGTGCTCACCTGAGATGATGGGGCTGTCCTCAGAGATGATGAGAAGGCTATCAAGAATCTGGAATATCCTTTGATGTCAATTTTCTCCTTTTGCTGCTTTAAGAAAAAAAGTAGTTTGTGAAGAGAGGTCTCTGAAGCAGCACTTCAAGGTCCTGGCAGTGCTGCTGGGTTCCAGATCCTGCACAGGCAGTGTGTGTCCGGGAGTTTTAAAGGTTCAGGCAGCTGTGACCTTCCCTGGGGCAAATGTCACCTGAGGGTGCAGAAAACAAGGGCTCTGTGTGGCTTTCCGCATAGGTGGGTTGCTGGCATGTGTTTATTTCTGCAAGCACAGGTTTCCTGCTGCTATAAAAACTGCATCTGATAATCATGTTTGTACTTGGTTTTAAAATATCTGATAACAAGGCCAAAGGTTCCTGTCCTGTGTCCCTTGCACGTGCAGTGGCCCCCATTTTCCAGGATAGGGCAGGGATGGGCCAGGTATGTGCAGGAGGGTGGGGCTGGGCTCCAGTCTCCCTGTCTCTTGTCTGGGGGCCCCCAAGGACACCTTGGACTAAGAGGCCAAAGCCACATCCAAGGTTGCAAATGGAGCCCCCTGGTGGCTGAACAGCCATGACTGCTCTGTGGCCCAGGACACGCCTGCCTTCCGGATTCATCGCCATCAGGTGCAGGCAACCCTGCAGGAGGCTGAGGAGCTTGGAACAAGCAGCGGCGGGCGCCTGCAGCACCAGCGCCATGGGGCTAGGACAGGTGGGGGCTGCAAGGCCCACCCCAATTGCCAGCCAGCCAGTGGGGAGCCTTCTTGAAGTGGACAATAGGCTGTGTGTTTGGGCCCAGGGGATCCTGAGTGACCAGATCACAAGGGCAGGGCAGCAGCTAAAGGCCAGGCCTCAGGTCTAGTCATTTCTTGTTTTTGTTTTGGGTTTTTGTTGTTTTTGAGACAGGGTCTTGCACTGTGTTGCCAAGGCTGGAGTGCAGTGGTACAATCATGGCTCATTATAGCCTTGACCTCCAGGGCTCAGATAATCCTCCCTCCTCAGCCTCCTGAGTAGCTAAGACTATGGGTGTGCCACTGTGCCTGGCTAACTTTTAAATTTTTTTGGTAGAGTCTTGCTGTGTTGTCCAGACTGGTCTTGAATTCCTGGCTTCAAGCAATCCTCCCACATAGCTGGGACTATAGGTGCATGCCACCAAGCCCAGCTATTGGGTTTTTTTTTTTTTTTTTTTTTTTTTTAGGCAGAGTTTTGAAGCGAAGTGTTGCCCAGGCTGGAGTGCAGTGACGCTATCTGGCTCACTGCAACCTCTGCCTCCCGGGTTCAAGCGATTCTCCTACCTCAATCTCCTGGGTAGCTGGGATTACAGGCACACACCACCACACCTGGCTAATTTTTGAATTTTTAGTAGAGACGGGGGTTTCACCATATTGGTCACACTGGCCTCAAACTCATGACCTTGTGATCCGCCTGCCTCGGCCTCCCAAAGTGCTGGGATTACAGCACCCAGCCTATTTTTTAAAGTTTCTCGTAGAGACAAGGTCTCCAACTCCTGAGCTCAAGCAATCTTCCCGCAAATGCTGGGATTACAAGTGTGAGCCACTGCACCCGGCCAGGTCCACTCATTTCTTGGAATCTTTTTGATTTTCCATTTGTATTTATCTCCTGAGGCTGCTGTAACTACCACAAGTTTGGTTGCTTAAAATAATAGAAATGGATCCTCTCACAGTTCTGGAGACTGGACGTCTGCAGTCAGGGTGTCAGCAGGACCCTGCTCCTCCTGGGGGCCCTGCGGGGACGCTCCTTGCCCTCCAGTTTCTGCAGGCTGCCAGCAATCCTTGGCCTCCCTTGGCTGTGGCTGCATCACCCCAGTTGCTGCCTTGTCTTCTGATGTGTGTGCCTGCATTTGGAGAGCAGGGATGATGTCCTTATCTCACCAGCCTTACTCACATCTGCATCCTTTTTTGCTACAAAAATCAACATTCAGAGGTTCCAGGGCGAGGGCACAGCTATCTTTTGAGCCACCCCTGGGTCTTGCCCGCTTGGAAGGGGTGTGCTAGCCCTCCAAGGACAGCCCTGCACATAGTATCTGTGGTATTCCTGGGGGAGGAGGGCCTGGAGGGCTTGGCAGAAGTCCAGGCGAGATTCAGGTATGAGAACTGCAGGAAATGAATACAAATGGGGTCTGCAGGAAGCCTCAAGGGCCAGAGTCAGCAGGGGCCAAGGTCAAAGGTCAGGAAAGTGCTAGGTCTGGCCAGCTGGCCATGAAGCAGAAGGTGGGCCCAGTGGGGACTAGAAATAGGAAAGTAAACCACCCTCACCAAGACTGGCGCCCCATTCCATAAAGACACGCCGACAGACACCTCTGGCTGGCAGCACCAGTGCACTCATCTGTCCCTCCTATTGAGACGGCATCTACCAGATGGAAACACCGCCACTCCTCAGGCTGCCAGAGGCCCCGTTGCAGGCTTTTCCAAAGGTTTCAACGATGGTTCTTCCCTGTTTTCAATCTCTGAGTCTAGGACAGCCTCCAGCTGTCAAAATCCAGTCCCCAAGCAAGGCCACCAGAGGATTTGGTGTAGGAATTAGTCCTCTGCCTTTGGTGTTTGCCTTTCCTGGACACACATCTCACAGCGACCCATCACGGGGAAGGGAGTAAGGCTAGAGGGCGGCCACTGTCCTCCACCAAGAAGCTGCCTGGTGCAGCTTCCAGGGGGGCACAGGGACACCAATTATAGCTCACAGAGCCAAGTGCCCAGCCCCCCACATGCACTCAGCACATGGGACAAGGGTTCCCCTCTGGTCTGTCATCCCCTCCTGGCTCTTGACCAAATGCTGCCCCATCTGCTTTCAGGTGCTCCCAGGCAGTGCCCCTACTTCCTCTACCTGCCAGAAGGCAGGCTGGAACTTGGGCCTCGCTGTACAAATGGCGAGCACTGCCTGCCATGTGGCTGCCCTCAGGATGGGCTTTGGTGACAGCAGCACAGCCCTGGAGGAGCCTGGTCTGACGTGGGGCCTGTCTGGGATCACTGCTGGGCCTTCAACCATCTGGACCCTCCATGTCTTCCTCTGTCAGATGGAGTGACGTTATTCCCAGAAGAATCATGTCACCTCCTCAGAAGCCATCCTGCCCCTGTGGCCTGTGGAGTCTCCAGCACTCTCACTTCTCCCTTGTGGATCTCTTTTCTGTCTGTGTCACTCAATGCTGCCATGTAACAGCCACCTGAACACTCAGTGTGTACACACGCATTTCTCTCACGCTGGCAGCTCAGCTGGGATGGCTCTGCTGCCTGGGCCTCGTCCTGGGACTGAGCTGGAGGGACTGCAGCTCCCTGGGCACCCTCTTCCCACAGCATGGAAGGTGGAGGCTCCCAGAGCACATGCAGGACACGCGCCGCCCTAAGGCTGAGGTAGACCCGGCTGCTGTCGCTTCTACCCACATTCCATGGGCGCTGTCGAGCTGCAGGTCCAAGCCCCACATCGGGAGTGAGTGGGGTACACTCTTCCCATGCTGGGCCCCACTCTGGAGACAGGCCTGGGGAATGCCCAAGGAGAAAGCCCAGCGTCTCTGGGATTTTCACATCCACAGAGAATGGGTGCTGTCAGCCAAGGGCGACAACGAGAAAAGCTGACCGCCTTCTCAGATCAGGATGAGCTGTTTTCAAATCAACCCCGAGGATCTGCAGCCTTCTCAGGTTAAATTAAACCTGTCCCAGACACAGGAAAGGAAAAGAGCACATAACAACAGTTATCTTGACATCTAAGCCAGGTCACATGCTCTGATTTGGCTGAAATTACAGGATAAAGGAAAAAATCCTACAGGCACCATGGCTGGAAACAAATGGCCTCAAAGGAATACCGGTGGCGGTGGCTTTGTGCAACCACAGCCGGTGCTGTGTGACCCGGCGACGTGCAGGCCAGGGAGGGTACCTTTCTACCAATCAAGAGCGAAAGAGGGAAGGACGCAGAGCTGTGGTTTCCAGTCTACACGGAGGCACCCCCGTGAACTCACAGGGCACCATATCCTCCTTAATGTTGAAGGAAGCAGCGATGCTCTGCTCTGCTCAGGGCCGTTCATGGTCTCAACGTTAACATTACCTTGCT
Organism: Macaca mulatta; assembly: GCF_049350105.2. Lineage (NCBI taxonomy): Eukaryota > Metazoa > Chordata > Mammalia > Primates > Cercopithecidae > Macaca > Macaca mulatta. The sequence goes on along the minus strand of NC_133425.1, from coordinate 4,866,389 downwards.
TTGTAAGGGTGTCTTCCCTCTCTCTGCCATGCTGGGTTGTGGCAGTTACTGAACAAGCAATTACTGTGAAGGTCAATGAAAAACGAGGCAATGAGGGTGGCGGTGTTCTATCAGATTCCAAGTTGAAGAGGTGCTCGACAGGCACACACATCCCATGACTAAACAAATACGATGAACATTTTTCCTTATGTATTACTTTTCTAGACATCCACTATAAGCCAGGACACAAATACTTATTAGTGGGGTTTACTTATTTAATAAACGGAACTGTGAGGGATTTTTCTTTTTTTTTTTTAAATGACCATATAATCTGGACTTACTAACTTTAGGTCACAATAAGTTAAAAGCTAGAAAAGGGTCTCATATTACAGGAATTCAAAAATTGACCATATAATAAATGATGAAGAAAACTGACAATAGGGCCGGGCGCGGTGGCTCAAGCCTGTAATCCCAGCACTTTGGGAGGCCGAGACGGGCGGATCACAAGGTCAGGAGATCCAGACCATCCTGGCTAACACGGCGAAACCCCTTCTCTACTAAAAACACAAAAAATTAGCCGGGCGAGGTGGCGGCGCCTGTGGTCCCAGCTACTCCGGAGGCTGAGGCAGGAGAATGGCGGGAACCCGGGAGGCGGAGCTTGCAGTGAGCTGAGATCTGGCCACTGCACTCCAGCCTGGGCGACAGAGCGAGACTCTGTCTCAAAAAAAAAAAAAAAAAAAAAAAAAAGAAAACTGACAATAGAACAGGACAATGTTCGAATAGCTCAATGGGGCCAAAAGATCAGCGTATATCCTGCATCATCTTTCATGCAATGTCTCAGCTTTTTTCCCCCAAACATAAAGGCAGATTAATACAAATTAGCCTTATTTAGAATATTCATTTACGTTTCCTTCTGATATTGATATCTGAATGGAAAATGTATGAATAACTCATGGTTTCTACTGAAGTTTAAGAGTCCACCAGATGATGCTCGGATTTACACGATGCTAGAATAAGACACTACTGGGTGATGATTGCAAAGTATGAGCTGCAGATAAAATCTAAAAGGACATACATAATAACAAATATGTTATAATTTAAAAGACATATAGTAAATATAAATGAATTAACTCACACGACCTACTTACAAACAAAACTAGAATAAACACAACTTGTAGGAACCAACTCCAGTTGATTTTACCACTTAACAGTAGCAAGTTCTCAGGTGGGTCGTTTTATTTAAGGATGACTTGAAATTTTACAAGGCCACCTTAGCTCCCACATACGAAAACTATTGAAGAATTTTTTCTTATCAACTGGAAGTTGGGGAAAACACACTGAGATATACAATGATATAGTTTCTCACACACTTGAAGGCCCATATCATGCCTACATTTCTACTGATTTAACTTAAGAAGCTCCTTGCCCTGAGAGATTCTTTATCCCACAACACTGTACTCAGATGTGGCAGAGAGTCCCAGGACACTACCCAGGCCACAAGATAAAAATCACAACCTGTCTCCTATCTGGCACCACTGTCAGGGATTTCTTTTGGCCGACTATTAAAATAATTACTGAACCTTAATCAAGAGTGCTCTGAACTGAGAAAGTGTGAAGCTCTGATCTGACCTAATGGGTATGCCGGAGTTAGATTTCCTACTTTACCGAATATAACTTCTTTCCTAGCCTTCATCATTCACCACTGCTTCAACATTCTGTCACAAAGAAATTCTCAGTTCTACAAATTGCTACTGAAAAGAATAATTGCAAAGGATTAAACATACCACCGTGTTTCAATACATAAGTTCATGGTGGCATAAAGCCACCTTAGGGGGACGCTAGGAAGTCAACTTCTTATTCTGCAAAAAGGCAAAGTCAAAGGATCAAGGCGGTATTCTGCCTTTCCCATGAAAGAGGACTGCCCAGTAACCCATAGTTCAAGAAGGCTCTCTTTAGATAGGTGGATTCCAGCTAATACATGAAGAAGGAATGCTAGACTTGAAAGTCACCATTTTGCAGTCCCTAACCTTAGCCCTGATGTAGTGGCTGCTAACATCACAAAAGACAGCCTCTGTCCCTTCTAATCCAAGACCACACACAGCAGCACTTAGCTGAGTTCTTGCCAAAACAATCTTGAATCTGATCAAACCTCTAGATCTAAATGACAACTTAAAGCAAATACAAGGACAGAGGCTCATGTTCAACAGCACCATGGGGACACAGTACGACTCAGACTGGGAAATCGTAGATGGCAAAGGACAGGCTCCTCATAGATTTCAAAATGAAAAGAAAGAGAGGCAGAACTCACAGATTAAAAAAAGTTCACATTTTGAGATGGATGATAAATGATAATAAAACTTGAGATATATCAATAAATGTATGGACCTTAGATCCTATAAAACATCCAATCTTTTATTCATGCAAACAGATATTTGTGTAACAAATCATGTAAGAGGCAATCAGGGAAAGCAGAACACTGACCCGTAACTGGGAAGTATTAATAGTAAACTCTTAAGTTTGTAATGGCTCTTATTGGTGTTTATGTTTTGTTTTTAAATAAATTATTTTAGGAACAGGGTCTCACTACATTGTCTAGGCTGGGATGCAGTGGCTTTTCTTTTTTCTTTTTTTGAGACGGAGTCTTGCTCTGTCCCCCAGGCTGGAGTGCAGTGGTGCAATCTCGGCTCTGCACTGTAGCCTGCCTCTGGGGTTCGTTCACACCATTCTCCTGCCTCAGTCTCCCGAGTAGCTGGGACTATAGGCGCCCGCCACCACGCCCGGCTAATTTTTTGTATTTTTAGTAGAGATGGGGTTTCACCGTGTTAGCCAGGATGGTCTCGATCTCCTGACCTCGTGATCTGCCCGTGTTGGCCTCCCAAAGTGCTGGGATTACAGGCGTGAGCCACCGCGCCCAGCCTTTCCAGTGGCTTTTCACAGGCACGATCGTAGTGCACTGCAGCCTGGGCTGAAGGGATCCTCCTGCCTGAGCCTCCTGGCATGTGCCACCACACCTGGTTTTGTTTTGTTTCTTTTGAGACAGGTTCTTGCTCTATTGCCCATGCTGGAGTACAGTGGTGCCATCTTGGCTCACTGCAACCTCCGGCCTCCCAAGTTTGAGCAATTCTCCTGCCTCAGCCTCCCTAGTAGCTGAGATTACGGATGTGTGCCACCATGCCTGGCTAATTTTTGTATTTTCAGTAAAGACAAGGTTTCACCATGTTGGCCAGGGTGGTCCTGAACTCCTGGCCTCAAGTGATCTGCCTGCCTCAGCTTCTCAAAGTGCTAGGATTACAAGTGTGAGCCACCACACCCGGCTAATTTAAAAAAAAAAAAAAAAAGGAAAAAAATTTTTTTTTTTTGTAGAGATGGGGTGGGGATCTCACTATGTTGCCCAGGCTGGTTTCAAACTCCTGGGTTCAAGTGATTCTCCTGCCTTGGCTTCCCAAAGTGCTGGGATTACAGGTGTGAGCTACAATACCTGGCCTTATATTTTAGAGTCACATACTATTAATAAAAGATTGAAAGATGAAGTGGTACAGTACCTGGGATTTGCTTCAAAATGCCGGCCCTGAGGCTGGTAATGGGTACGTGCAGGTGCGTCATACTAGTCTCGAGTTTGAATATGCTGAGATTTTCTGGCTGCATGCAGAGCCTCGCGCCTCTAACTCCCGCACTTTCGGAGGCCACAGTGGGAGGACTGCTTGAGCTTAGGAGTTCAAAACCAGTCTCGGTAACATGGCAAGAACCTGTCTCTACAAAATATTAAAAAGTGAGCCAGGCATGGAGGCACACACCTGTGGTCCCAGCTACTCGTGAGGCTGAGGCAGGAGGATTGCTTGAGCCTGGAAGGTGAAAGCTGTAATGGGCCATGACCGCACCACTGCACTCCAGCCTGGGTGACAGAGCAAGACCTTGTCTCAAAAAGAAACAAACAAACAAAAAAATCCCATTATTAGTTTCTTAAAATTCTACAAATCAAAAGCTTTTTAAGCAATACTGCTTGATCCGATGCAGCATCCAAAAAAAAGGTAACAATTAGTTAATGTGAAAAATGAAACCACACACAAAACATTCAATGCCCAGGTTTCCATCTTAGAAAGACCGTCTGGTCACGCCTGCTCAGGAAACACTCCCCTGCTGTCCTCTGAAGCAGGGGCTTTGTCTCACACTTTAGCTGTGGCTGGGACATCTCCCCTCGGACAGGTCTGATGGGCATCAGGCATCATAAACTTGCTGCAGCCGCAATGGCCCCAGATTACTTCCCTGGCCTTCCCTGCTCATGTCTATGGCCCCACCACCATGCAGGTGCTAGAATACCTGAGATCATCCTAGGCCCCGCTCCCCCTCCAGCACCACCCCCACCATACACCCTGCGTCTGCACGTCCTCCAGATTCTGCAGCCTCCACACCACCCATCGTCACCACTTCACCCTTTGGCCGCCCTGCTTCCAGGTACATGTCCCAACCATCCCCACAGCCCCCAGAACATCTTGCAAATGTGTAATTAGATCTCATTATTCCCCTACTTAAAATCTGTCACCAGTTTTTCATTGTCCCTAACACGAAATCCAATGCTGACCGTGACCTATGCGATTCTAAGCTCTGAGCCTTCCGCTCTGCCTGCAGAGCTGGGGCCTTCTTGTCATTCCAGTTTCAGCTTAAATGTCACCTTTTCAGAGGACATCCTCTCCCCGCTCAACCCCTACACCCGCCATGGCCCCAGGTTCATCTCTGCTGGCCCGTATGGCTCATTTGCTCTGGTGTGTTTACCCGGGTACCTGTTTACCCTCGTTTATGGCCGGCTTATTTATGGCTGACTTCCAGGAACACAAGCTCCAGGAAGTGGTGGCCAGGAAAGCAGTGGTCTTTCTTGCCCATGAAAATATTAGTGGAGCAGAGGAGGTACTCCACAGCCAGCCACTGGACACAGCTGAGCCACAAGCCCACCTCCTACCCAGCAGCTCCAGGCTCCAGGCTCCCCGCAGACCCCCCAGAGAAAAACCTTGACAACCCAGCACAGTGGACACTGCAGGGCATCCAGGTGGCACTTGGACATTCTGGGCACTGGGCTTGAGCTGACTGGAAGCTCCCAGGGGTGCAGTGGCTCCCACAACCCTACAAGGCCTACCTGCTCTCGGCTGGCTTCACTTGGGGTTCCTTCTCTCCTCTCCCTTGGGAGGTGTTTGCTGGCCCCAGGGACAGAGCGTCTTAGAGGACAAAGGGCTACTATCCTGTACTCAGGTAAAAGGCCAGTGTCTTTGCCGTGACAATGTTTTAACCCCATGTCCCACAACCTGAGCAGGATGCAGTCATCACAGCCCAGTGCACTGCCCTTGGCCTGCGCCCCAGCCTGGTTGCACCATCCCTCATGAATTAATTTCTGTTCATTATAAAGAAAGCATTAACCCAGGATGGGAAATTTCTCAGACCACCACACATCAGAATCACAAAGACTCGCAACAGCTGCACAGTCACGCTCGGCAGGCAGCAGACCGCCCCTTCCCCAACCCGGCCTGCTATGGAAGGTCAGCACTCGCCTTCCGCCTTTCACGAGGTATGGGCCTGAATCACAGCATGTTGGCTCAGCCTGCGCTGGCTGCCCCCGTCCCTCCCTACACGCTCCCAGTGCTGCCGCTTTCTGCACTCTGCTTTGAGGAGATGCAAACGAAAAGAAGTTTGGCTAGAAAGCCACTTTCTCACCAGGGAGGTTAGCACACCCACAGCCTGAGTCCCTGAGGACAATGAGAACTCACGTTCCCAATGAGGATTTAAACAAAGCCACAAGGCGAACTGCAACTGGACGCCACCGTGCTGATGTTTCCAACAAGGGTCGCAATGAAAAGTAATCCCCCAATTCCCCAATTCCAAAGCCACCTCGGTCTCTCCCAAGTACAAAGGCCTTCTCAGCAGGGCCCCCTCCCTGTCCAAGGCTGGGGGGCCACAGAAAGGAGAAGGGAGGGTGCCCTAAGGGTCCAGGAAAAGGACACACAATGTAAAGTGAGCTGGTTGTGGTGGTATTTGCAAGGTATTTTCTTTTTAATTTTTTTTTTATTTTAAAGAAATGAGACAGGGTCTCTCACTCTGTCACCCAGGCTGGAGTGCAGTGACACGATCTCAGCTCACTGCAGCCTCCCAGGCTCAAGTGATCTTCCCATCTCAGCTTCCCAAGAAGCTGGGACCACAGGCATGCACCACTGGGCCTGGCTAATTTTTTGTATTTTTTGTAGAGATGGGGTTTTGCCACGTTGCCCAGGCTGGTCTCGAACTCCTAAGCCCAACTGATCCGCCTGCCTTGGCCTCCCAAAGTGCTGGGATTATAGGCATGAGCTACCATGCCAAGCCCCACAACTTATTTTTCTATTGACCTTTCTTCTAGAGCACTAATCCTTTTTTCAGCTGATTCCAATCTGCTGGTAAATACACCTACTAGATTTTTTATTTTTATTTTTTGAGTCGGAGTCTCGCTCTGTCACCCGGGCTGGAGTGCAGTGGTGCATTCATAGCTCATTGCAGCCTCCACCTCCTAGATGCTAGCAATCCTCCCTCCTCAGTCTCTCAAGTAGCTGGGACCCACGCATGTGCCACCATCCCCGGCTAATTATGTAAAATCTTTACGGTATTGAGACCCAGTCTCACTCTGTTGCCCAGGCTGGAGTGCAGGGGTGCAATCTCGGCTCACTGCAACCTGTGCCTCCCAGGTTCAAGCGATTATCCTGCCTCAGCATCCTGAGTAGCTGGGATTACAGACACCCGCCACCACGCCTGGCTAATTTTTCTATTTTTAGTAGAGATAAGGTTTTGCCATGTTAGCCAGGCTGGTCTTGAACCCCTGACCTTAAGTGATCTGCCTGCCTCGGCCTCCCAAAGTGCTGGGATTGCAGGTGTGAGCCACTGCGACCAGCCTAATTAAAAAAAAAAAAATTAGTAGAGACAAGGTCTTGCTATGTTGCTCAGGCTGGTCTCAAACTCCTCACCTCACCCCGCACATCAGTGCTGCTTCCTGTCCAGGGCTGGCCATGGGGCTCATTTGCAGACACGACTGCCTGCTTCATGTTGACAGTTTCAGGCCTTCACACTGTCCCTCCCCTCAGTGCTCTGCCTCCTCCACAGCTTGTCCCTCCCTTCGCTAGAGCCTCTTTCGTATCATCCAGTTTCAGTGAGCACATGCTGTCCCACCACTCCATCTCCACCCGGGGTGTCTATTCCTCACCACGAATCACATCTCACTCACACTGTAGTTACACTTTCCTGTCAGATGCAAGCCCCACGAGAGCTGGGCTCCGCCGGCAGCACCGAAAGCAAGGCCTAGGCCGTGGCAGGCGCTCATGGAGAATATGCTGGATGAAAGGTGTGTCAGAGGGGCCTTCTGCTCTGGACCCACGGTTTAAGAGCTCCACTCTCTCCAGCTGCTGGTTGCCCCTACTCAGGGTGAACCCAACGCAAGCCTCTCTGAGGAAGGAGTGAGGGGACAGGCTTCTGTCCCATTTGGACTCTTCAGCCTCCACATCCCATGGCCTGGCAGGATGGTGGAGTAACCACAGGAGACATGGGAGGGCACGGTGGTCTGTGGACTAAGGCACCTGTCAGAGCAGGGCTCAGAAGACGAATCTGCCAGATAGCAGAGAACTCAGAACGATTCCACGTGACACAGAGGCCCCAAGCAAAAGATTGAGAGCTGTTGGGCAACAGATCCTGGGGGGCTGACATGGGCCTGTCTCCACGGCCAGGAGGGGCTCCCACACCGAGCCCAGTAGGAACTGCGTGCTAGTCTGCACTGGTCCACAGTCCTGGGGCCACTGCCAGGGTCATGACGCAGCCCCCACGACACAGCCGCCACCACGGCTATAGACACCCTCGGGTCTGAGGCCAAGGCCAAGGCAGTGCTGTATTTCTTCCAACTCCGCCCACTCCTTTCCTGGGTGGGATGGCTGAGAAGGCTGGTTCCACAGTTCTCCCCAGGTCCCTGTGAGCCACTGGTCCCCGGCCCTTGCTCCCCTTCCAGCCCCCAGGCACCCTGAACTGCAGGGTGCAGGACACTAAGGCAATGTGGGCCTCCCAGTGGGCAGCCCCACCCAGGATGTGGGAGGCCACGGGCCCCAAGCTCCCCTGGAGACCTCTCCCACTGCCCTACCCTCAGGAAGCCATGAGCTGTCACCTTCTCTGTAACCAAACTCTTCTCTGGGGGCCAGGACACGTGCAGAAAGCACTTTGTGTTTTCTCAGGGCACTTGTGGAACTGAACTGTTTGGAGAAGCCATTTCACGGGGAAGGAGTCGCACAAAAGAGGCCTTCCCGCAGGGGTGGTCTCCAGGACATACGCCCCCCAAGCCTGCGATCGGTGGAAGATGCTGTCCCTCACTGTGCCCCAGACTCCCCACCAGCCATGAGCGGCTCCCCAGAGGGCCTGCCCATGCTGGGCCCTCGAGCATTCTCCCTCCAAGGGTCCAGCCCTGGGAACAGGAAAGCACCCCAGGAGGAGAGCAGGCAAGGCGTCTGCAAGCCTCAGCCTCCCCAGGAATCACAGGGCTCTGGGAAGCGGCACTGATTCTCACCTCTCACCACATAAATGCGTCCACTCCCCTTGCCAGGGTGGCTTCCTAGGCTCCTCCCCTGTGGCCCACGTGGAGGGGTGGCTGCTCATCGGGGCCACACCCCTCCCCAGCATGGAGCTGCAGCAGGGCCACGCTGGCCACCACCAGCCACCCTGCCACACAGCTGCAGCCGTGGATGGGGTCTCGGGCAGGAGTAGCAACAGCAGCTTGGGGCTGGGGATGAAGTCTAGCTTGGTCCTGATCCACCCAAAGCCAGAGTTACCACACACGAGTGGCCCTGTTGGGCCTGCTCCCCACTGTCCAAAGTCCACAGGAGTCACGGTGGAGCCGTCGAGACAGGACAGTGGCTCTGCCCTTGCGAGCTCATGGGTGACAGACTCCTGCCCTCACTTGAGCCCCAGAGGAGGCGCTGATCTTCGGAGGTGCCTGGGCCCAGCAGTGACAGCCACAGGAAGCTAGTAACATGCAACTTGCTGGGGAGGCCGCTACCCAGGCTGGCGCTGTGCCACTTACTCAGCAAGCCTTTGCCATCTTGCTGTTCCCGTTCACACTGTGGTCACTAAAGGGAGAAGGGGAGTGTTAATCATGTCCATCAGCTCAGCCAGCAGCACCTGTTCTGAAACCTCAGCAAGCTCCCGACAGGCTGTTCTGTTTGTTCTGTTTATATACTCATGTAGGATGCAGCAACAGGGAACCCTGAACACCTGGAAAACTGGACAACATACTTTCGTCTTCAGTTGGTGGAAGACAGTGCAGGACAGTGATTCCGACCGAAGGGAAACCAGAGAGCGCGTCCTATGACTCACCAGTTACAGCCAGGAGGCGGGTTCCAGACTGCAGCACAGGGAGGGAAACTCAGCCGGAACCGCAGTCTCTCTGAGTTGGGAAGACAGAGTTCAAAGGTCAGGGAGGCCAAGGCTGCTGTTATTTGCAGGACAGAGTCCTGGGGAGGAAGCAGCTGCACAGACAGGCAGAGCCAGGATCTGCCCAGGGTCTTCTGGAGTCTTTAGCTGAAAACAGATCTGTGCCTGGGTGAGAAAAAACTATATGAGAAGGCCCAGAAAAGAATCCTGAGGAAGCAGCAAACAAAAAAATCCCCAGAGTTCACACAGGGAATATTTTGTGTTCCCACAAGCCACTGTGGAGAGATGTCCTAACTCATGGGGTACTGGGTAGACTCCGCAGAAGGGTATCACCCTTAGTAATGGAGCTAAGTCAGCTGCAGATTAAAGCAGCACCGGACCCACTGAAAAGCTCAGACGCCTCTAAAGGATCGCTGCTTCCAAGGGACTTAACTGCATTCCAGACCCAAATCCAACACTATTCAAAGAAATTTAACAAAATTCACCAGCCAACAATTTATTTTATTTTTTTGTAGAGAGAGGGTCTCGCTATGTTGCCCAGGCTGGTCTTGAACTCCTGAGCTCAATCGATCCACCTACCTCGGCCTCCCAAAATGCTGGGATTACAGGCGTGAGCCACCATGCCCGTCGTACTTTTCTTACTCTTAACCGTTAACGGTTTGTTCAACCCAATAACAGCAAGAGCTAGGCATGGTGGTGCAAGCCTATAGACTCAGTTAAGAGGCTGAGGCAGAATAGCTCGAGTCCAGGAGTTCTGGGCTATCTGGACTGAGTGTCTGCACTAAGTTTGGCATCAAAATGGTGACCTCCCGGGAATATGGTGACCTCCCCTCCTTAGGCACCACCAGGTTGCCTAAGGAGGGGTGAATAAGCCCAGGTCAGAAATGAAGCAGGTCAAAACTCCTGTACTGATCAGTAATAGGATTGCACTTGTGAATAGCCACTGCACTCTAGCCTAGGCCACATAGTAACGCTCTGACTCTATTATTAATATTTTAAAACGCTGGGTACAATGGCTCACACCTGTTAATCCCAACACTTTGGGAGGCTGAGGTGGGCAGATCACGAGGTCATGAGTTCGAGACCAGCCTGGCTAACATGGTGAAACTCTGCCTCTACTAAAAATACAAAAAATCAGCTGGGCATGGTGGCGGGCGCCTGTAGTCCCAGCTACTCAGGAGCCTGAGGCAGGAGAATGGCGTTAACCCGGGAAGGGGAGCTTGCAGTGAGCCCAGATCGAGCCACTGCACTCCAGCCTGGGCGACAGAATGAGACTCCATCTCAAAAACAAATAAACAAACAAAAAAACTCTGTCGCAACAACAAAAACAAAAACCAGCAACAATGTATTCAATGGTTATGGTTCATGAATAAGTGAAATTAATGACAGCAATATCATAAGGGACGGTAAGGATATCATAAGGGACGGTAAAGATGAACTGGGAATACTCTGTTAGAGGGAACTCGTACAACCCATGAAGTGGTATAGCATCAGTTGAAAGTGGAATTGGATAAGTTGTAACTGTAAATACCAAACTCAAGGGCAAAGATTTTTTTTTTTTTTTTTTTTTTTTTTTGAGATGGAGTCTCGCTCTTGTCAACCAAGCTAGAGTGCAGGGGCGCCATCTCGGCTCACTGCAACCTCCACCTCCTGGGTTCAAGCCATGCTCCTGCCTCAGCCTCCCAAGTAGCTGGGATTACAGATTACAGGCACCTGCCCCCATGCCCAGCTAATTTTTTGTATTTTTAGTAGAGATGGGGTTTCACCATGTTAGCCAGGCTGGTCTCAAACTCCTGACCTCAGGTGATCCACCCTCCTTGGCCTCCCAAAGTGCTGGGATTACAAGCATGGGCCACTGTGCCCAGCCAAGACTTTTTAGAAGTATAAAATAAGAAGCATAATTGACATGCTAAGAGAGAAAAAAATGTAATCATATAAGATGTTCAGTTAAAGTCAGAGAAAGCAGGAAAAGAGTGGAAGACCAAAATAAAAAGAAAAGGGAAGAATAAAAGCAATAGAAAACAGTAATAAATACGGCAGATATTAATCTAACTGCACCAATAATCTTTTTAATTGTCAATGTTCAAGCAAATAAGAAATAGAAAATGTCAGAATATATCCAAAAATAAGATCCAAGCATGTGTTGGGTCAAAAATGAAGAGAAATAAAGACTTTCTCAGAAGAACAAAAATTAAAGGAATTTGTCATTAGTAAATCCACCTTGCAAAAAATGTTAAAAGAAGACCCAGGAAACTCACTTTAAATATAAAGACACAGGTAGGCCGGGCGCGGTGGCTCAAGCCTGTAATCCCAGCACTTTGGGAGGCCGAGACGGGCGGATCACGAGGTCAGGAGATCGAGACCATCCTGGCTAACACGGTGAAACCCCGTCTCTACTAAAAAATACAAAAAAAAACTAGCCGGGCGAGGTGGCGGGCGCCTGTAGTCCCAGCTACTCGGGAGGCTGAGGCAGGAGAATGGCGTGAACCCGGGAGGCGGAGCTTGCAGTGAGCTGAGATCCGGCCACTGCACTCCAGCCTGGGCGACAGAGCGAGACTCCGTGTCAAAAAAAAAAAAAAAAAAAAAAAGACACAGGTAGATTAAAATTAAAGAGATGAGGCTGGGCACGATTGCTCATGCCTGTAATCCCAGCACTTTGGGAGGCTGAGGCGGGCAGATCACCCGAGGTCAGGATTTCGAGACCAGCCTGGACAACATGGTAAAACCTCGTCTCTATTAAAAATACAAAAATTACCCAGGTGTGGTGGCACACACCTGTAATCTCAGCTACTTAGTAGGCTGAGGCAAGAGAATCACTTGAACCCAGGGGGTGGAGGTTGCAGTGAGCTGACATCGCGCCACTGCACTCCAGCCTCGGTGACAAGAGCAACACTCTGTCTCAAAAAAAAAAAAAATTAAAGAGATGGATAAAGACATACCAGGAATCAAAAGAAAGTCCCAGTAGCTATGCTGATTTCAGGCAGAGCAGACTTCAGAGCAAGGAAAATTACCAGGGATAGAAAAAGGATATTACAAAACTATAAAGGAGTATTTCTCTAAGATGAGATAACAAACCTTATGTGTATACGCCTAACAACAGAGCATCAAAATCCTCAAGGCAAAAACTGAGAACTGCAAGGAAAAGCAGATGAATTCACTATTATACTTAGAAACTTCAACACCAATCTATCAAAACGGACAGATCCAGCGGGCAGAAAATCAGTAAGGACATAATGAACTCAACAGCACCATCAAGCAACGGGATAGAACTGACATCTACAGAGTACTTCACCCAACAACAGCAGGATACACATTCCTCTAAAGCTCACATGGAACATTCACCAAGATAGATCACATTCCGGTCCATAAAACACACCTGAGCAAACAATTATGAGTTTACGTTTTGGGGCACACAGTATATAACAATGTAATTTTGTGACAACTGAAAGGGGTGGAGATGAAGCTATAAAGAAGCAGAATTGTTGCATGTTACTCAAGTTATACCACTATAAATTCAAATTACAGTGTTACACAAAATAAAATGAGAAAATAATTAAACATGTTACTACAAAAAACAAGAAAGAAAGAAAAAAGAAAACCTACAAAACTGCAGCTAAACACAAAAGAAGACAATAATGCAGGTAATGAGAGATTTTAAAATCCATGGCCGGGTGTGGTGGCTCATGCCTGTAATCCCAGCACTTTGAGAGGCCAAGGTGGGTGGATCACCTGAAGTCAGGAGTTCAAGACCAGCCTGGCCAACATGGCAAAACCCCATCTTTACTAAAAATACAAAAACTATCCAGGCATGATGGCACATGCCTATAATCCTGCTACTAGGGGGGCTGAAGCAGGAGGATCCCTTGAACCTGGGAGGCAGAGGTTGCAGTGACCTAAGATCGTGCCACTGCACTCCAGACTGGGCAACAGAGCGAGACTCCATCTCAATTAAAAACAAAAAACAAAAAACCCTATAAGGTGGCCAGGCATGGTGGCTCATGCCTGTAATCTCAGCACTTTGGGAGGCCGAGGCAGGTGAGGTTAGGAGTTGGAGACCAGCCTGGCCAATATGGTGAAACCTTTCTCTACTAAAAATACAAAAATTAGCTGGGCATGGTGGCAGGCACTTGTAGTCCCACCTACTAGGGAGGCTGAAGCGGAAGAATTGCTTGAATCTGGGAGGCAGAGGTTGCAGTGAGTCGAGATTGCTACTGCACTCCAGCCTGGGCAACAGAGAAAGACTCTGTCTCAAAACAAAACAAACCCAAAAAATTAGCTGGGTGTGGTGGCACATGCCTGTAGTCACGGCTACTTGGGAAGCCGAGGCAGGAGAATCGCTTGAACTCGGGAGGCGGAGGTTGCAGTGAGCCAACACTGTACCACTGCACTCCAGCCTGGGTGACAGAGCAAGACTCCATCTCTAAAAAAATAAATAAATAAAATCCTATTAGGTATATAGAAAAGAAACAGCAAAATGACATATGTCTTTCCTGATCAGTAACTAAGTGTAAATGGATTAAACTCTCCAATCAGAAGATAGAGATTAGCAGCATGGAAGAAAACTACATTACTCCATTATATGCCATCTATAAGAAACTTACTTTTTTATATTTACTTTTATTTTTTAGAGAGACAGGGTCTCCCTATGTTGCTCAGGCTAGATTTGAACTCCTGGGCTTAAGCAATCCTCCTGCCTCAGCCTCCCAAGTAACTGGGACTACAGAAAAGAATCACTTTAGATCCAAAGACACAAATAGATTGAAAGTCAAAGGATGGAAAAACATATTCCATGCAAACAGTAACCGAACGAGAGCAGGGCTATATTACTGTAAGACAAAAGAGACTTTAAATAAAAAAATAAGAGATTAAAAAAAGGACATTATATAAAGGTTCAATACAGCAAGAAGATAAAATTATGAACAGATTGCACCTAATAACAGACCATCAAAATATATAAAGCAAAACTGACAGAACTGAAGGGAGAAATAACCAGGAACAGTGGCTCATGCCCATAATCCTAGACTTTGGGAGACTGAGGTGGGCAGACTGCCTGAGCTTTGGAGTTCAAGGCTAGCCTGGGCAACATGGAGAAAACCCGTCTCTACAAAAAAGGACAAAAATTAGCCAGGTGTGGTGGTGTGGGCCTGTAGTCCCAGTTACTTGGGGCACTGAGGTGGGAGGATCGCTTTGAGACTGGGAGGTCGAGGCTGCAGTGAGCTGTGATCACGCAACTGCACTCCAGTCTGGGTAACAAAGTGATACCCCGTCTCAAAAACAACACAAAAACAACAAAAAACAAAACAACAACAACCCCCCCACCCCACACATAAAACAAAAACAAACAAGGGCTGGGTGTGGTGGCTCACGCCTGTAAACCAGCACTTTGGGAGGCCGAGGTGGGCGGATCACCTGAGGTTTGAGACCAACCTGGCCAACATGGTAAAACCTCATCTCCACTAAAATAAAAATACAAAAATTAGCCGGGCATGGTGGCGGGTGCCTGTAGCCCCAGCTACTCGGGAGGCTGAAGCAGGAGAGTCGCTTGAACCCGGGAAGCGGAGGTTGCAGTGAGCCAAGATTGTGCCGCTGCACTCCAGCCTGGGCAACAGAGCAAGACTCTGTTTTAAAAACAAACAAATTTAAAAGCCCCTACCAAGACTAAATCACAAATAAACAGAAAATCTGAATAGATCTGTAACTAGTAAGCAGATTGAATCAATAATAAAAAATCTCCTAACTAAGAAAAGTCCTGGACCTGAAGGCTTCAATGATTAATTCTACCAAACATTTAAACAACAATTAGTACCAACCCTTCTCAAAACTTTTCCAAAAAAGTGGAGAGTAAGAAATACTTCCTAATTCATCCTAAGAGGCCAGTATTACTCTCATATCAGAACCAGGCATTCAATAAAAGAAAACTACAGACTAATATCCCTTATGCACATTGATGCAAAAATCCTTTACAAATACTAGCAAAGTGAATTCAGTAGCATTTTAGAAGGATTATATACCACAACCAAGTGAGATTTATTCCTGGAATGCATGGATGGTCCAACCTACAAAATTCAATGTAACATACCACATTAATGGAATAATGGGAAACACATAACATCATCTCAATTGCTGCAGAAAAGGCATTTGTAACATGTAACATCCTCTCAAATGTAACATCCTCAAAATGTAACATCCTCTCAAAATGAAAACATTCAACAAACTAAAAGTACAAGGGAAATATTTTAACATAAAGCCATATTTGAAAAACCTACATTGTTAAACCTGAGAAAGCTTATTACAATTTTTTTTTTTTTTTTTTTGACAGGGTCTTGCTCTGTCGCCCAGGCTGGAGTGCAGTGGTACAATCTCGGCTCACTGCAACCTCTGCCTCCCACTTCAAGCAATTCTCCTGCCTCAGCCTCCCAAGTAGCTGAGATTACAGGCGCCCACCATCACACCTGGCAAATTTTTGTATTTTTAGTAGGGATGGCATTTTATCATGTTGGCCAGGCTAGTCTCAAACTCCTGACCTCAGGTGATCTGCCTGCCTCGGCCTCTCAAAGTGCTGGGATTACAGGCGTGAGCCACCGTGCCCGGCCTAAAAGTTTTCGAGGCAAAAAACATTGAACATCATACTCAACAGTGAATGACTAAAAAATTTTCTTCTAAGATGAGAACATTCACCTTTACCACTACTATTTAACCTACTACTGGAAGTTCTAGCCATAGCAATTAAGAAAAAATATATATATCCAAATTGGAAAGGAAGAAGTAAAATTATCTCAATTCACAGAAAAATCAGGCCTAAAGATTACGCACAAAAAATAATCACAATAAGAGAATCAGCAAAGCAGTAGGATACAAAGTCAGCGCACAAAAATCATTTGCATTTCTATATACTAACACTGAACAATTTGAAAAGGAAATTATAAAAACAATTCCACTTATAATAGCATTAAAAAGAATAAAATACTTAGGAATTTTAACCAAGGAGGTGAAAGACTCATACAATGAAAACTACAAAACATTGCTGAAAGAAATTAATGAAGATATAATTAAGGAAAAATATCACACTTTCATGGGTTGGATGATATTGTTAAGACAAGATATTGTAATATTGTTAAGATGTCAATACTCCCAAAAATGAGCTACCGATTCATATGTAAACTGAAGCAAAATCCCAATGACTTTTTTTTTTCCCCCCAGAAACAGAAAATACATGCTGAAATTCATACGGAATCTCGAGGGACCCCAGAGAGCCAACATCATGTTGAAAAAGAAAAACAGGGCCAGGCGCGGTGGCTCAAGCCTGTAATGCCAGCACTTTGGGAGGCTGAGACGGGCGGATCACGAGGTCAGGAGATCGGGACCATCCTGGCTAACACGGTGAAACCCCGTCTCTACTAAAAAATACAAAAAAAAAAAAAAACTAGCCAGGCAAGGTGGCGGGCACCTGTAGACCTAGCTACTTGGGAGGCTGAGGCAGGAGAATGGCATAAACCCAGGAGGCGGAGCTTGCAGTGAGCTGAGATCCAGCCACTGCACCCCAGCCTGGGCGACAGAGCGAGACTCTGTCTCAAAAAAAAAAAAAAAAAAGAAAAAGAAAAACAGACTCAAGATTCACACTTCTTGATTTCAAAACTTACTAACAAACTGCAGTAATCACAACAATATGGTACTGGCAGGAAGACAGACATATATACCATTGGAATAGAATTGACAGCCCAGCAATAAACCCTGGCATGCATGGTCAAATGATTTTGACAAGGATGCCAAGACCAATCAATGGGGAAAAGACAGTCTTTTAAATAAATGTTGCTCAGAAAACTGGATATCCACACGCAAAAGAACATGGATATCATATCAAAGGCACAGGAAACAAAAGAAAACACATATAAGCCAGGTGCACTGGCTCATGCAACACTTTGGGAGATTGAGGTGGAAGGATCACTTGAGCCCAGGAGTTCCAGACCAGCCTGAGCAACATAGTGAGACCTCGTCTCCATAGAAAAATTTAAAAAAATTAGCCAGCCCTGGTGGCACACACCTGTAGTTCCATACTCGGGAGGTTTAGGTGGGAGGATGGCTTGAGCTAGAGTTCAATGCTGCAGTGAGCCATGTTCATGCTGCTGCACTCCAGCCTGGGTGACAGAGCGAGACCCTATCTCAAAAAAAAAAAAGATATGTCATGCAAACACTAATCAAAAGATAGCTGGAGTGGCTATATTAACGTCAAACAAGCAAAGTAGACTTCATAGCAAAGAAAATTACCAGTGATTAAGAGGGTTGAGTGCAGCAGCTCATGCCTGTAATCTCAGCACTTGGCCAACATGGGAGGATCACTTGAGGCTAAGGAGTTTCAGACCAGCAAGGGCAACATAGGGAGACCCTGTCTCTACCAAAGAAAAAAAATTTAGACAGGCATGGGGGCATGTGCCTGTGGTCCCAGCTCAGAACACTGAGGCAGGGGAATCGCTGGAGCTCAGGAGTTCAAAGCTGCAGTGAGTTTTGATCACATCACTGCGCTCCAGCCTGGGTGACACAGCAAGACCCTGTCTCTAAAAAACATAAAATAAAATAAGTAAAAAAGGGCTATTACATAATGATAAAAAGGTCAATTCATCAAGACAGCATAATCCTAAGTGTATATCCTAACAAAAGAGATTCAAAATACATGAAACAAAAACTGACAAATGAAGAACAGACAAACCCATTATCAGAGCTGGAGACTTCAACACTTCTCAATATGTAGAACCAGTAGACAGAAAATCAGCAACCTGAACACCACCATCAACCAACTGGATCTAACTGACATTTAGAGGACACTCCACCTAACAGAAAAATATATAGTGTTTTCAAGTGTTCAGGTTTGAAGCATTCAAGACAGACTATATTCTAAGCCATAAAAGTCACAAAACAAATTTTTAAAAATTGAAATCATATAAAGTGTGATCTCTGACCATAATGGAATTAAACTAGAAACTAGTAACAGAAAAAATGAGGGACTTCTCCAAACACTTGATATTAAGCAACATACTGCTAAATAACCATGGCTCAAACAGGAAGTTCTTACCACACTAGCTATTGTCTAGCAGTTGTCTTCATTTTATTCATGCTGCTGCTGAGTTTAGTGATCGTTCACTGTGGTTTAATTTGCATTTTCTTTGACTAAATAAGTTGAACATTTCATATATCTGTTGGCCACTCAAGTGTCTCTTTTCTGTTTTTTTTTTTTTTTTTTTTTTAGGATTTCTTATTAGTCCTTTGTTATTGTACATATGCTAGTCCTGTGCACATCACACACATTTTCTAGTCTGTGACATCTTTACACCCTTTTTTGAGACAGGGTCTTGCTCTCCAGACTGGAGTACAGTGGCAGAATCAAGGCTCACTGTAGCCTTGGCCTCTCAGGCTCAAGCAATTATCCCACCTCAGCTTCCAGAGTAGCTGGGACTACAGGCACATGCCCCTACACCTGGTTAATTTTTAAGTTTTTTGTACAGACGGGGTCTCACTATGTTGCCCAGGCTGATCACAAACTCCCGGGCTCAAGTGATCCTTCTGCCTCGGCCTCCTGAAGTGTTGCGATTACAGGCATGAGCCACCATGCCCAGCCCTTTACACCCTCTTAATGGTGCCTTATAAAGGTTCTTAATTTTAATGTCATAGAATTTGTCACTTCTTTACAGTTAGTGGCTTGTGTCCCTGTTTAAGAATTTTTTGCCTACCTCAAAGTCATGAAGATTTCCTCCTATGCCTTTTTTAGCACCTTTATTCTGTATTGGCTGTTTCATTTGTTTTTTTGACACAGGGTCTTGCTCTGTTGCCCAGGCTGGAGTGCAGAAGTGTGATTATGACTCACTGCAGCCTCGACCTCCTGGGCTCAAGTGATTCCATTTCAGCCTACTGAGTAGCTGGGACTACAGGCACGTGCTACCATGCTGGCTTATTTAAACAATTTTTTTTTGTAGCAATGGGTTTCACTACACTGCCCCAGCTGGCCCTGAACCACTGGGCTCAGGCAATTCTTTCTCAGTCTCCCAAGTTTCAGGGACTACAGGAATATATCACCATGTCTAGCCCCATTAGTTTTTGTTTTTGTTTTTGTTTTTTTTTAGAGACAGAGTCTCACTTTGTCAACCAGGCTGGAATGCAGTGGCGCGATCTCAGCTCACTGTAACCCCTGCCTCCAGGGCTCAAGCAATTCTCCTGCCTCAGCCTCCCAAGTAGCTGGGATTACAGGCATGCACCACCACACCAGGCTAACTTTTGTATTTTAGTCGAGACAGGGTTTCACCATGTTGACCAGGCTGCTCTCGAACTCCTAACCAGCATGGTGATTAGGGTGGTGATCCACCCACCTAGGCCTCCCAAAGTGCTGGGATTACAGGAGTGAGCCACTGCTCCCGCCCCCATTAGGTTTGAGTAAGAAAAATTGCAGTCTGGGCATGGTGGCTCACACCTGTAATCTCAGACTGTGAGAGGCTGGGGCAGGCAAATCACTTGAGCCCAGTTCAAGATTAGCCTGGGCAACATGGCAAAACCCTATCTCTACTTAAAAAAAAAAAAAAAAAATTAGCCAGGCATGGTGGCACAAACCTGTATTCTCAGCTACAGAAACAGAATATAGGCTGAGGTGGGAGGATTGTTTGAGCCTGAGGCAGAGGTTGCAGTGACCCAAGATCCTGCTACTGTACTCCAGCCTGGGTGAGGACAAAGTAAGACTCCATTTCAAAAAAAAAAAAAAAAAAGACAAAAGAAAAAAAGAAAAGAAAAAGAGAAAAAAGAAAAAAAATTGCAAAAAAATTGTTACACAATGTTTGCTGGTTTGGGCCACTACTGGGAATGGCTGTCTGTCTAGATGCTCAGATGCTGGGCACAGTCTGCCCAGTCGGACTGCTCCATGTGGAGTACACAGTGGCTGCTAGATTCAAGGTCTTACAGGAACAGCTTCAGCCACTGTGAACTCAGCCGGGGCAGCAAGGGCATTCTGACAGGTTAGAGCTCAGCACGAGGGACACTAACCCAGTGCTAGAGGACCACCAGGCACCTTACGCAGCTGGTCAATAAAACTTTGAATGTGAAAATAAAAACTCGGCCGGGCGCCGTGGCTCAAGCCTGTAATCCCAGCACTTTGGGAGGCCGAGACGGGCGGATCATGAGGTCAGGAGATCGAGACCATCTTGGCTAACACAGTGAAACCCCGTCTCTACTAAAAAATACAAAAAACTAGCCGAGCGAGGTGGCGGGCGCCTGTAGTCCCAGCTACTCGGGAGGCTGAGGCAGGAGAATGGCGTGAACCCGGGAGGCGGAGCTTGCAGTGAGCTGAGATCCAGCCACTGCACTCTAGCCCGGGCGACAGCGCGAGACTCCGTCTCAAAAAAAAAAAAAAAAAAGAAAAAGGAAAAAAAAAAAAAAGAAAAGAAAAACTCTAGAAGAAAACATGAGGAAAATTACTTTATAATCTCAAAATAGAGAAGACCTCGCTAACCAAGGACACAAAAGCCACTAACCGCCGGGCGCGGTGGCTCAAGCCTGTAATCCCAGCACTTTGGGAGGCTGAGACGGGCGGATCACAAGGTCAGGAAATCGAGACCATCCTGGCTAACACGGTGAAACCCCGTCTCTACTAAAAAATACAAAAAACTAGCCGGGCGAGGTGGCGGGCGCCTGTGGTCCCAGCTACTCCGGAGGCTGAGGCAGGAGAATGGCCTAAACCCGGGAGGCGGAGCTTGCAGTGAGCTGAGATCCGGCCACTGCACTCCAGCCTGGGCGACAGAGCCAGACTCAGTCTCAAAAAAAAAAAAAAAAAAAAAAAAAAAAAAAAAAAAAGCCACTAACCATTTTTTGTGAGACAGAGTCTCGCTCTGTTTCCCAGGCTGGAGGGCAGTGGCAGTCCAGGGTGACTGAAACCTCCGCCTTCTGGGTTCAAGCGATTCTCCTGCCTCAGCTTCCTGAGTAGCTGGGATTACAGGCGTGCACCACCACGCCCGGCTAATTTTTGTATTTTTAGTAGAGACAGGGTTTCACCATATTGGCCAGGCTGGTCTTGATCTCCTGACCTCAAATGATCTGCCCGCCTTGACCTCCCAAAGTGCTGCGATTACAGGAAGTGCTGCGATTACAGGTAGTGAGTCACCACACCTGGCCTCCATACTGTTTTCTATATAGAGGTTATACTAATTTACATTCCCATCAAGAGCATAGAAGCATTCCCTTTTCTGTGCATCCATGCCAACATCTGTTGTTTTCTGACTTTCTAATAATAGCCATTCTGACCGGTGTAAGATGGTATCTCACTGTGGTTTTGATTTGCATTTCTCTGATGATTAGTGATGTTGAGCACTTTCTCATGTTTGTTTGCCGCTTGTAAGTCTTCATTTGAGAAGTACCTGTTCTCGTCCTTTGCCTACTTTCTCTCCAATTCTGGCCTCAAGTGATCCTCCTGTCTCAGCATCCTGAAGTGCTGGGATTACAGTTGTTAGCCACCACACCTAGCCTTTGCTCACTTACTAATGGTTTTTTTTTTCTTGTTGAGATCCTTGTAGATACTAGGTATTAGTCCTTTGCCAGAGGCTTTATTTGCAAATATTTTCTCCCATTCTATAGGTTGTCTATTTACTCTGTTATTTCTTTTGCTGTGTAGAAGTTTTTTCATTTAATTAAGTACCATTTGCCTATTTTTCTTGTTGTTGCACTTGCTTTTGAGGTCTTAGTCATATATTCTTTGCCTAGGCTAATATCCAGAAGAGTTTTTCCTAGGTTTTCTTCTAAGATCTTTAGAGTTTCAGGTCTTATGTTTAAGTCTTTAATTCACTTTGAGTTAATTTTTGTATGTGGTGAGAGATAGGGGTACAGCTTCATTTTTCTATATATGGTTAGCCAATTTTCCCAGCACTATTTATTGAATAGGGTGTCCTTCCCCCACTGCATATTTGTCAACTTTATTGAAGATCAGTTGGTTGTAGGCAAGTGGCATTACTTCTGGGTTCTCTATTCTGTCCCACTGATCTATGATACAAAAATATGTACAAGTACCATGCTGTTTTAGTTACTGCATGAGTAGCTAGGACCACAGGTGTGCACCACCATGACCAGCTAATTTTTTTGCGGTAAGGGGGGCAGGTACATTAGAGACGGAGTCTTACTATGTTGCCCAGGCTGGTCTCAAGCAATCTTTTCCCCTCACTCTCCCAAAGGAGGCCTTGAAGGATAATTTCAAGTCAGGTAATATGATGCCTCCAGCTTTGAAGAACCTTTGTTCATTACAAGACATCATTAAGAGAATGTAAATGTGAGCCAAACACCGGAAGAAGGTATGTGCATAAAAGTCAATTTGATTACAAAAAAACTGTAAAGCTCTATGTGGAAAAAATTTTATTAAAAATCAAAGACAAGCCGGGTACAGCAGCACGTAGCCGCTATTTGGGAGGCTGAAGTAGGGGGATCACTTGAGCCGAGGAGTTCAAGTCTAGCCTAGGCAACCGGTGAGACTCCATCTCAAAAAAAAAAATTTTTTTTTAAAGTCAAAGACAAATGATAAAAACTGGGAAAAAGTATTTGTAACATTGTAACACTAGATCCATTTCCATAATATAGAGTTCTTACAAATCAATAGGAAAAAGATGAATCACACAATCTTACAAATCAATAGGAAAAAGATTAATCACACAATCTAAAAGCATGCAAAGCCCACAAACATGAGGTCATAGGTAAACAAGTAGCTTTTAATCATGTGAAGAAAATACTCGTTTCCTTAATGAAAGAAAGGTAAAGTAAAGCTACAAGACACCAATTTTTAACCGCTGAAATAGTAAAAGAACAAAATGTTTCATGATAAATTCTGTGAGTGTGGATTATGAATAAAAAGACATTCATTGTTAATGGAATGGAAACTGATTCAGCCTCCATTTTTGTTTTTGCTTTTTTTTTTTTTTAAACTGAGTCTTGCTCTGTCACCTAGGCTGGAGCGCAGTGTTGTGATCTTGGCTCACTGCAACCTCCACCTTCCAGGGTAAAGCGATTCTCCTGCCTCAGTCTCCCGAGTAGCTGGAATTATAGGGGTGCGCCACCACACCCAGTTAATTTTATATTTTTAGTAAAGACAGGGTTTCAACATGTTGGCCAGGCTGATCTTAAACTCCTGACCTCAAGTGATCCACCCGCCTCAGTCTCCCAAAGTGCTGGGATTACAGGCATAAGCCACCGCGCCCAGCCAATTCGGCTTCTTTAGGAGGTAACTGGGTACACCCAAAAACAGTCTGATTTACCCATATCCATTGACCCAGCAATTCCACTTATGTCACAGGAATATCCTACAAATATATGTGCAAATCTGCATAAAAGTATATACAAGTATGTTCAATGCGCCATTAGCCACTGTAGAAGGAAATGAAAGCAATCTAACGTCCCTTGATAGTTGATACAATAAAGTATGAATATCTCCAAATGATGACATATAAGACTGCTAAACAGAATGACAGATTTATATGTAATAAGGAAAAATCTCCAAGATAGTTTATTAAGTTGCAAAAACGAAGTTCAGAACAATGGTAAAATGTGCTACTGTTTATTTACATTGGGGAAAAGCAGAGATATATTTTAATATATACTTGTATGTGCACAGAATTATCTGGAATATTTCAAGAAGCCTCTGAGGAGGGAGTTTGGAGGTCAGGGGGCCAGAAGTAGGATGGAATTTTTGTACCCTTCTGAAGCTCCTGGAAAAAAAATTAACAATGTACAGGTATATTTTTCTAAAACAGGTAAACCAGGCAAGAGCAATAGCTCATGCCTGTAAACCCAGCACTTTGGGAGGCAGGAGGATCACCTGAGGCTGAGTTTAAGATCAGCCTGGGCAATATAGCAAGACCCCCATCTCTACAAAAATTGTTAAGTCAGTTGGGTGTGGTGGCACACGCTTGTACTCTTGGTTACTTGGGAGACTGAGGAAGGAGGATTGTCTGAGCCCAAGAGTTCGAGTCTATGCTCATGCCACGGCATTCCAGCCTGGATGACAGCAAAACCCTGTCTCTAAAAAAAATAAAAAACAGGCCAGGCACAGTGGCTCACGCCTGTAATCCCAACACTTTGGGAGGCCGAGGCGGGCAGATCATGAGGTCAGGAGATCAAGATCATCCTAGCTAACACAGTGAAACCCTGTCTCTACTAAAAACACAAAAAATTAGCTGGGCGTGGTGGCAGGCGCCTGTAGTCCCAGCTACTCGGGAGGCTGAGGCAGGAGAATGGCATTAACCCAGGAGGTGGAGCTTGCAGTGAGCCGAGATCGCACCATTGCACTCCAGCCTGGGCAACAGAGCAAGACTCTGTCTCAAAAAAAGAAAACACTTTTTCAATTCTTTTGGACTTATCTTTAGAAGTGGAATTGCTGGATCATATGATTTTATCTTTAGCTTGTTCAGGAACCTCAAACTGTTTCCCACAGCAGCTGCACCATTTTACATTCCCTCCAGCAACGGATCAGAGTTCTAACTTCTTTGCATCCTCACCAATACTTATTTTTATTTTTTAAATTTTTTTTAGGAAATGGCTGTCCTACTGGCCATGAAGCAGTATCTCACTGTGGTTTCAATCTGCACTTCTCTAATGATTCATGATGCTGATCATGTTTTCATGTGCTTGTTGGCATCTGCCATTCTTTGGAATGTCTAATCAAGTCCCATGTCCTTTTTCTTTTGGTCTTGGCTTCCTCACAGGACAAATTCTACCATACCCATTTTCTGAGTTGTCCTTTCATTGAGTTGTAAAAGTTATTTCTATATTGTGCCACTAGATTATCTTAGTCCATTTGGGTTGCTCTTACAAAATACCTTAAGACTGGGTGGCTAATAAACAACAGAAATTCTCTGTTCTGGAGTCTGGGAAGTCCAAGATCAAGGTGTTGGCAGACTCTGTCTGGTGAAGGCCCACTTCCTCAGATGGAAGAAAGGGCAGGGGGTTTCTTTCTTGGGCCTGTTTCTTTTTTTAAAAAAATTTTGTAGAGATGGAGTCTTATCTTGCTGCCCAGGATGGTCTCAAACTCCTGGGCCCAAGCAATCCTCCCGCCTCCGCCTCCCAAAGTGCTGGGATTACAGGCATGAGCCACTACACCTGGCCACAGGGGCCTCTTTTGTAAGAGCACTAATCCTATCACCTTGCGGGTAAGGACTTCACATATGAATTGGGTGACAGGAGACATAAACATTCAGACAGCAGCATAGACTCTTGTCAGGTATATGATTAACACATATCTCCCGTTCTGTGGGTTGTCTTCTTATTTTCTTGATAGTGTACTTTTACACACACAAGTTTTTAATTTTGATGAAGTCCAATTCATTATTTGTTGTTGTTTCTGCTTTTAGTGTCACATCTAGAGTCTACTGCCAACTCCAAGGTCATAAAGATTTAATCCTTGTCGTCTTCTTTTTTTTTGAAATGGAGTTTCACTCCTGTTGCCCAGGCTGGAGTGCAGTGGCGCGATCTCGGCTCACCGCAACCTCCGCCTCCTGGGTTCAGGTGATTCTCCTGCCTCAGCCTCCCGAGTAGCTGGGATTACAGGCACACGCCACCACACCCGGCTAATTTTGTATTTTTAGTAGAGATGCAGTTTCACCATGTTGGTCAGGCTGGTCTCAAACTCCTGACCTCTGGTAATGCCAAAAGTGCTGGGATTACAGGGGTGAGCCACCACACCCAGCCTACCCTTGTATTCTTCTAAGAGGTTTATAGTTTTCACTCTTACATTGGGTCTTTGATCCATTCTAAGTTATTATTTGTACATGGTATGAGGTAAGGGTCTAACTTCATTCTTTTGCATGTGATATCCTGTTATCCCAGCTCCATTTGTGGAAGACACTATTCTTTCACCATTGACTAGTCTTGGCATCCTTGACAAAAATCAATTGCTCATAAATGTAGGTGTTTATTTCTAGACTCTCACTTCTCTTCCACTGACCCATATGTCTATCCTTATGCTAGTACAGTACCACAGAGTCTTGATTATTATCACTTGTAGTAAGTTTTGATATAAGGAAGTATTTCTTGAAAAAGAACAAAGAGGCTATTAGGGTTTTGGGTATTAGGAGCCCCTTGCAATTCCATATGAATTTATTTATTTTATTTAATTAATTTATTTATTTACTTCAGACAAAGTCTCACTCTGTTACCAGGCTGGAATGCAGTGTTGTGATCTTGGCTCACTGCAATCTCCATCTCCTGGGTTCAAGGGATTCTCCTGCCTCAGCCTTCCAAGTAGCTGGGACTATAGGCACCCGCCACCACGCCTGGCTAACTTTTGTATTTTTAGTAGAGACCGGGTTTCACCATGTTGGCCAGGCTGGTCTCGAACTCCTGACCTCAAGTGATCTACCTTCCTCAGCCTCCCAAAATGCTGGGATTACAGACGTGAGCCACTGCACCCGGCCAATTCCATACGATTTTTAACATGAGTTTTTCCACTTCTGCAAAAAAATTAAAAGGTTGTTGGGATTTTGATAGGGATTATGCTGGTAGATACTTTGGGGGTTGTTTTGCTGTCTTAAATCTCCCCTAAATTTGTCTAGCAGAATAGACAGAGCAAACGCACAGAAAGGCAGCAGTGGCAGGCAGCACACTAACAGAAATGCAGTGTAACTCATCTCGAATAACTTTTGCATACTTATACATGTAAAAACAGTTATTTCCTCTCCTGATTTCACCAATTTTAGCAGTCTAGAAAATGTGAATATACAACAGTAAATAAAAGTTAACACGACCAAAGAACTGAGGAGACAATTCTTTCCTTGTTCAACCTGCCATCTCCCCAACTCCTGTCAAGATAAATGAGCGGAAGGTGGACAGGTTATGGCTTTACAATTTATAATCAAACCACAGACCTGGGATAAGGGCCCTTCAATTCATCCTCCGAACTGTGTAAAACATTAACTCTGTGGGAGATGCCAGAAGCTTTTAAAAAGGAAATATTCCAGGAGGGTAAGGACATTATAATCACAGTGTCTTCAACCTTTGCCTTTTTCCCCTGAACCCCTAAATTACTGACTCCTATGAACTGGGAAAACAGCACATCTATTTGGAGTAACACAATTTTTTCATGTACTTCTGCATCCATTTTCTCTTTCAGATAAACCTTGTAAAGTTAACCAAACACAAGGACTATCTGCACCTTTTAATATCTGACATCTTTCATCTCCCCGGTTGTTTTGACAGTGCAGTGGGTTTCCGCCTCAAATGCTGACAGGGAACGCACAATACTATTCCTACCGAAATAACATCCATCTAGTAACACTGTTTCTCAACACTGCCCCTCAACTTAGTCACACTGGGTGGCTTCTGACTAACAGCATGAACCCTAGGGCTTCTGCTAGAGTTAACCGTCACAGTAGGGTCCAGGACAAGGCAGCTCCCATTGTTCACCTTGGGCCCCAAGAAGCAGCTGCCCCAGTTATGGATGGCATTGTTCCTTGAAGGGAGGAATTTATGTATAATTCAAAATTCCATGCACCACCCTGACCCAGGTCTTGGCATCTCTCCTATACTTATCCTACAGTGTTCACCTGGTGCTGGTTAAATGCAGTGCTTCACAATCTTGAGAACATCAGAATCATCTGTGAAACTTTCAAAAGACACAGGTTCAAAGATTTATTCAGTAGGCCTAAGAATAGTGTCCCTGAATTTCCAATTAAAAAAAAAGTTCCACAGGTGACTCCATTGAGAATCTCAGGTTTAAGAAAACTCTCTTCTCTAAACCACACTTCAACTAATTTATTTTACGTAAATAAATAATAGAGCCAGATTTGGGGTTGGGGGAGGGAGGTAGAAGAGACTTTCTTCATTAGGCCTCTAAGAGATTTAAATCCTAAATAGGAAACAGGCACTTCATTTTCAGTCTGACTGGAAAAAAATAATTTCTACCATTACAGCTATCCTTCATATCATCCCAGCCACATCCATGTTTATTAGCTGTTTAAAATTTTTTTCTGTATTTTATGATATTTTGAAATCTTAAAAATCTTGCTGGCAAGGAGACTGCCTCTCCCAGGGCTAATTTCTCAACCATCCCTTTTATCTAACTCTCACCAAGCCAGTATTTCTCCTGCCCTAAATCATGCAAGGCCAGGTACCAAGCAACTAGAGACCACCCAAAGGCAAAGCCTGATGGAATTATTTAAATTATCCAATCCTAAAATGTTTACTCCGCCCTGACTTGCTATTCCTGAGGAACCCCATAAAGGCTCTGGCCTAGACTTTCTCCTTGTTTCTACCTTTTCCTTCTAACCAAAAGGTGATGCCTCCCTTGTGGCTCTGAATGTGGTGGCATGCCTCCTTTTCTTGAGAAATGTAAGTAAGAAATGGTTTCAGGCCAGGCGCGGTGGCTCACGCCAGTAATCCCAGCCCTTTGGGAGGTCCAGGCAGGAAGATCACCTGAGGTCAGAAGTTCGAGACCAGCCTGCCCAACATGGTGAAACCCCATCTCTACTAAAAATACAAAAAATTATGCTGGGTGCGGTGGCTCACGCCTGTAATCCCAGCACTCTGGGAGGCCAAGGCGGGCAAATCACCAGGTCAGGAGATCAAGACCGTCCTGGCTAACACAGTGAAACCCTGTCTCTACTAAAAATACAAAAAATTAGCCGGGCATGGTGGCGGGCACCTGTACTCCCAGGTATTCGGGAGGCTGCGGCAGGAGAATGGTGTGAACCCAGGAGGCGGAGCTTGCAGTGAGCCGAGATCGCACCAGTGCATTCCAGTCTAGGAGACAGAGCTAGACTTTGTCTCCAAAAAAAAAAAAAAAAAAAAAAAAAAAATATATATATATATATATATACACACACACACACACACACACACACACACACACACACACACACACACACACACACACACACACACACACACAACAAAGCCAGGCGCGGTGGCTCAAACCTGTAATCCCAGCACTTTGGGAGGCCGAGACGGGCGGATCACGAGGTCAGGAGATCGAGACCATCCTGGCTAACGCGGTGAAACCCCATCTCTACTAAAAAAAAAACCCAAAAAACTAGCTGGGCGGGGTGGCGGGCGCCTGTAGTCCCAGCTACTCGGGAGGCTGAGGCAGGAGAATGGCGTGAACCCGGGAGGCGGAGCTTGCAGTGAGCTGAGATCCGGCCACCGCACTCCAGCCTGGGCGACAGAGCAAGACTCTGTCTCAAAAAAAAAAAAAAAAAAAAAAAAAAAAAAATTAGCCAGGTGCGGTTATGGGCGCCTGTAATCCCAGCTAAATGGGAGGCTGAAGCAGGAGAATCGTTCCAGGGAGGTGGAGGTTGCACACACCACTGCGCTCCAGCCTGGGCAACAAGAGCCAAACTCCATTGAGAAGCAAGGGAAGCAAGGGAAGGAAGGGAGGAAGGAATTATTTCAACAGCACTGGCTTCTCCACGTTGTCACTCAGTCTCCTCTATAAAGTCCCAAGACACCCTGCCCTACCCATGCCTCTGGGCTGCTTATCATTCTTATTCTGTCTACTTTATCCAACTGGAAGCCGTATTACAAACAAACTTAGATTTCCAAGCCAAAGAGCAAGTAAACACCTCCTACATCCTTCATCAAGGAAAACCTCTTGGAAGGTTTTGTGTTTTTTTTTGTTGTTTTGTTTTTTGAGACGGAGTCTCGCTCTGTCGCCCAAGCTGGAGTGCAGTGGCGCGATCTCGGCTCACTGCAAGCTCCGCCTCCTGGGTTTACGCCATTCTCCTGCCTCAGCCTCCTGAGTAGCTGGGACTACAGGCGCCCGCCACCGCGCCCGGCTAATTTTTTGTATTTTTAGTAGAGACGGGGTTTCACCGTGGTCTCGATCTCCTGACCTTGTGATCCGCCCGCCTCGGCCTCCCAAAGTGCTGGGATTACAGGCGTGAGCCACCGCGCCCGGCCGGTTTTGTGTTTTTTGTTTGTTTGTTTTTGTTTTTTGTTTTGAGACGGAGTCTCGCTCTGTCGCCCAGGCTGGAGTGCAGTGGTGCGATCTCGGCTCACTGCAAGCTCCGCCTCCTGGGTTCACGGCATTCTCCTGCCTCAGCCTCCCAAGAAGCTGGGACTACAGGCGCCCGCCACCTCGCCCGGCTAGTTTTTTGTATTTTTTAGTAGAGGCAGGGTTTCACTGTGTTAACCAGGATGGTCTCGATCTCCTGACCTCGTGATCCGCCCGTCTCGGCCTCCCAAAGTGCTGGGATTACAGGCTTGAGCCACCGCGCCCGGCCTCTTGGAAGGTTTTGAAGCTCAACATTCAGAATTAAATGTAGTCTTACCCAGTAATTCCACTCCTAGAACACAAAAACTTGTGCTAAGAACACCAATGTTCATAGTAGCATTATTTCTAACAGCCAAAAAGTAAAACATCCATATGCCCATCACCTGATAAACGGATAAACAAAACATGGTCTATCCATACACGTGATTATGTAGCCATGAAAAGGCATGACGTACTGATTCATGCTACCTGGATGAACCTTGAAAACATGCTTAATAAAAGCCCAGCATAGAAGGCCAAGTATCACATCATTCCATTTACATAAAACGTACTGAATAGGCAAAACCACAGAGACAGAAAGCCGATTAGTGATTGCCAGGAGATGGGGTCGAGGGAATTGGGGAGTGACTACTAATGGGTATGGCAGGTTCCATTTGGGGTTTTACAACATTCTGGAATTAGCGATGATGGCTGCAAATCCTGTGAATGTACTGAAAACCACTGAAAGTATACTTCAAGTGTGAATTTTATGATATTTGTATCTTTTAAAAAACATATTGTTTGCCCTGCAAACTGATTCCTTTACACTTCTCCTGTGTTATTTCAGTGACTGGAAGCACACTACTCAGATGCTAAGGTCAGAAACCGGCAAATCGTTAACAATTGGGTCATGACTATGCTCGATATTTCTCCATGCTTTTCGCTCCACTTCCTAATTCGGGCCACCCCCACTTTTCATCTAACTTATGTAATAGCCTCCTAATGGATGTCCTGGCCTCATCTGTTCTCACTGTAATTAGGCCTTTAAAAACACAATCTTACGCCGGGCGTGGCGGCTCACACCTGTAATCTCAGCGCTTTGGGAAGCCCAGGCGGGAGGATCTCTTGAGGCCAGGGTTCGAGACCAGCCTGGGCAACATAGTGAGACCTCCCGTCTCTACTTAAAAAAAAAAAAAAAAGCCAGGAGCGGTGGCTCACGCCTGTAATCCCAACACTTTGGGAGGCCAAGGCGGGCGGATCACCTGAGGTCAGGAGTTGGAGACAAGCCTGGGCAACACGGTGAAAGCCAGTCTCTACTAAAAACACCGCCTATAATCCCAGCTACTTGGGAAGGTAAGGCACAAGAATCGCTCGAATCCGGGAGACAGAGGTTGCAGTGAGCCGAGATAGCACCACTGCACCCCAGCCTGGGAAACAAGAGCAAAACTCTTGTCTCAAAAAATAACAAACAAACAACAACAAAAAACCTTCAATGGCTCCCGACGACCCCAAGTTGAAGCTCAAAGCCTTAATACGATGTGTAAAGTCCCTCAAATGCCAAGCCGTGGCAAACCTCTGCCACCTTTCCCTCAGGCGCTAGCTGGCTTCACCCTAGCCCTGCTCGGGCATCCCCTCCAGGCCGCTGCAGCCCGGTATAATCCCCTCTCCACGTAGCTAACCCTCCCCGACCTCCAGGCCTCGACTCTCAAGCCACCCCACCTGAGAGGAAGATTCCCGGGCCCCCAGGCCAGATTAGGTGCCTCTCCCGGTTCCCCTCACCCGGTCCACTCTCCGCTCCACAGGCAGGTATGCCCACAGGGGGCCGCCATTGTATCCGCGAACATTTCCTGAGCGAGCTGGGGAGGAACCAGACTTTATCTCAATGCTGCCACAGTGCCCTAAACTTGCCCTAACTCTTTATCGAAACTAATAGACTCCATCTGCGGCAAGCGCCGCTTCCGCCTCGCCCCGCCTCCTTCCGACCGGAAGCGCTGGCCGCCGCGCGCCGCGCCCGGAGCCGCAGAGGAAGACGGGAAGTGAGGCTGCCGCACCACCGCGCGCGCCCGCTCTGCGCCTGCGCGCAGGCAATTCTCCGCGGGGGCGCGGGCGGCGCATGCGCAGGCGCGTGAGTCTCCGTTAAGAAGGTGCCGCGGCGCCGCCGGAGGTAGGAGGAGCCGGGCTGTGGGGTTGGGAGTCTGCACCCGGGAGGTGGAGGTCCTGTCACCTCGAGCCGTTCTCGCTCTTCTTAGGGAGAAGAGCCTTTCTCTCCCGTCTCCCTCGCTGACTCCGTGGCCTCTGCAGGCCCGCAGCCCCGACGGAGAGGCAGGAGCTGCGCTCGGGTGGAGAGGGGCCGGGGCCCGCCTGGAGGGAGGAGGGTGGCTGATCTATATCCCCACGGCGGTCTCGGTCTGGGCCAGTCCGGGGATCGGGGTTCTCCGTCTGACTTTAGAGCCGTTAGAGTCTTTGGCAGCCCTTTTCCCAGGCAGGGAATCCCTCAGCCCCTTTCCGTAGGTCGCCGGGTTGGGGGAAGCGGGAGGGTCCGCCCCTCACCGATCCATTCATTCATCCCGCTCCTGCTGTGAGCCGTGCGCTGCGGTAGGTAAGAAGCGAAGAGGCACAAGTCCCCTTCCCTCTGGAAACCTGTAGGCTTGCAGGATCCGTTATGTCATTCAGTAAATATTGATTGGGCACCTACAGGAGGAGATAGACTGTTGTGAGGTTCATATCTACAGAGATGCAGAGATCAACACAGTTGTGGAGGGTGGCATTTGTTCCAGCCGCTCCCCACATCCAACACGATAAAATTCACTTTGCCTAGCCTGACCTTCCAGGCCCTTGTGAGCCGATCCCTGCCTCTCCCCGCAGCCTTTTCTCCTACACCTTTCTCTCTACTCCCATTATACCAAACTCTTTGCAATTCATGAATTCAACAAGTAGTTGTCGAGCACTTACTTCAAGTCAGGCACTGGATCAGCCAAAGAGGATGCAAAGTAAAATAGATGGATCTCTACCCTCCTGAAGTGTTGAGCATAATGAGGGACAGATAATAAGCCGATGAATAAAGATACAAGAGCGGATAGTTTGGAACGACGCTTCCTGGGTTTGATCCTAGCCCTGCCACTTTGAAAGCTATTCCTGAACTAGCTTTGAGCCAGTTCCTTATTCTGCTTGCGCGTTTCCTTGCTGTAAAGAGAGGATGACAGGAGATTCCACCATATAGGTTTCTTGTAAGGATTAAATGAGTTTGACTTGATAAACAATTGGAACAGAGCTTGGCACACAGTAAGCATTCAATAGATATTATCTGTTTCATATGATTATAACCTATCACAGATGCCATTGTGAAAACGGTGGACAATGATAGGGATGCGGATGGAGAGGGTCCATAAAGGATTAGAGGACAC
This sequence comes from Macaca mulatta, assembly GCF_049350105.2. Classification (NCBI taxonomy): domain Eukaryota; kingdom Metazoa; phylum Chordata; class Mammalia; order Primates; family Cercopithecidae; genus Macaca; species Macaca mulatta. Next base: position 4,832,624 of record NC_133425.1, on the reverse strand, counting down.
TTCTCTGAGGGGAAAACACAGAAGAGAATGAGCCAGCCATACAAAGTAGATTCTAGGTAGGAGTATTTTCAGCTCTGGAAAACAAAATGATTAATCAGATTCTTTGGACAGTGGAGATTGCATTATTGTATTTGAAAGGAATAAGTTTTTGCCATTGGGTCATTCAGTTTTCATTTTTGAACCACACTAAGCATGCGCCAAAGTAAAGAGCCATGCCCACAAGGCCCAACCTTTGTATAGAGGCGACATTCCAGTCATCCAGGTTTGGAGAGCCTTGCTGGGTTGAGAAGATAAGGAAAAGTGACCTTTTGTCTCCTGAGTGTTCATGAGAATATAGTTTCTCTTCCTGTCTCTTATGTTCCAGTATTTACAGAAACAGCCTCTTTAACAGCCAGGGGTCTTAAATCAGTGTAGGAGATAGTTTTCCGAGATTTGGGGATCATCCTGTTTCTATGGTGACTGCCTTTCATGTCCGATTACACTTACATGCTTTTGGTTTTCCACAGATGTGAAATTAAGTGAACCATATATGTTTCATCATCGTGGAGATCTTGGAGAATTATCTGAGCACCAGGTTCATATGTATTCAATCTAGAGGCATCTATTGGACAACAAAACACTCTTTTTCAATTGTGGACTTTATTTATTTATTATTATTATTTTTTGAGACAGAGTTTTGCTCTCATTGCCCAGGTTGGAGTGCAGTGGCACGATCTCAACTCATTGCAATCTCCGTCTCCCAGGTTGAAGGGATTCTCTTGCCTCTGCCTCCCGAGTAGCTGGGATTACAGGCGTCTGCCAGCACACCTGGCCAATTTTTTGTATTTTCAGTTGAAACGAGGTTTCACCATATTGGCCAGGCTGGTCTTGAACTTCTGACCTCAGATGATCCACCCCCATTGTCCTCCAAAAGTGCTGGGATTACAAGCGTGAGCCACCGCACCCGGCCCAGTTGTGGACTTCAACAGAGGGAAGCTTTAAACATGTTTAACCACCGGCCCAATTTGAACAAAGATACTTCAGTCATTATAGAGAGGAAAACAGTACTTTTTGTTCAATTGTGCAAACTCTCCAAGTATCTATTTGAGAAGTAGAGAGGAACCCTAATGAAACTGTGAGTGTGAATGAGGCTCAGCTAGGCTTCTACTTGGGTTCACTTTCTCATCTGTCTGCATGTCCCGGGATTGACCCTCGCTCCTCTGAAGACCAGCCTGAAAGCCTTAAAACTGGTCAGTGATGGATGAGTCTGATGAAGACTTTAAAGAACTCTGCGCTAGCTTTTTCCAAAGGGTGAAAAAACATGGAATCAAGGAAGTGTCAGGAGAAAGGAAGACACAAAACGCCTCCTCAAACGGCACTCAGGTAAGACGCAAATTGAAAAGGACCAAACAAACTGCTACTAAGACCAAAACCCTTCAAGGCCCTGCAGAGAAGAAACCTCCATCTGGCAGCCAGGCCCCTAGGACTAAAAAGCAAGGGGTAACCAAATGGCAAGCAAGTGAACCGGCCCTCTCTGTGAATGGGGAGGCGGGTGTGCTCGCCTCTGCTCCAGATCAGCCTGTGCTCTGGGAAACAGCACAAAACACCCAGACGGGTAACCGGCAAGAACCATCGCCAAACCTTTCCAAAGAGGAAACCACAGGTAATTTGTACTCTTTTAAACCGGGGGCTGGAAAACTTTATGGAAAGAGCCACATTGTAAATATTTTGGCTTTGTAGGCCATACAGACTCTGTCGCAACTCTGCTGTCATAGTGAGAAAGCAGGCGTGGACAATATGTAAATGAACAGGCATGGCCATATGCCAGTAAAACTTTATTTACAAAAATAGGCAGCCAGCCACATGACCATAGTTTGCTAACTCTTGGTTTATTTTTAATTTTTTTTTTTAATTTTTTTTTTTTTTTTTTACATTTTTTTAATTTTTAATTAATTTTTAATTTTTTTTAATTTTTACATTAAAAAAAAAAAAAAGGCCGGGCGCGGTGGCTCAAGCCTGTAATCCCAGCACTTTGGGAGGCCGAGACGGGTGGATCACGAGGTCAGGAGATCGAGACCATCCTGGATAACACGGTGAAACCCTGTCTCTACTAAGAAATACAAAAAACTAGCCGGGCGAGGTGGCGGGCGCCTGTAGTCCCAGCTACTCGGGAGGCTGAGGCAGGAGAATGGTCTAAACCCGGGAGGCGGAGCTTGCAGCTAGCTGAGATCCGGCCACTGCACCCCAGCCTGGGCGACAGAGCGAGACTCTGTCTCAAAAAAAAAAATAAATAAATAAATTAATTAATTAAAAAAAAAAAAAAAAAAATTTAGAGCTGGAGGTCTCACTATGTTGCCCAGGCTGGTCTTGAACTCCTGGGCTCAAGCAATCCTCATGCCTCAGCCTCTCAAAGTGCTGGGATTACAGGCGTGAGCCACTGCGCCCGGTTGACTCCTGGTTTAAACAACAGTCAAGAAAAATATAACCCCTGTGTGAATTGCTCACATGGTTATGTTTGGTGTCCTCTGCTCTTTGAGAATTTCCTATGAAATTCTGTTATGTGGTTGACATGAGTTACACAAACAACACAATAATGTTGCTTCTCTTGTTTTCTTGAATTTATTCCAAACTGGGTAAGTTGGACGGGGTCAGCCAATTTGGAGAGGCTGCTGAGAGGGCCACATGAGGGCGCTGTGTGGGCTCAAGTCCCAGGAGAATCTTCAGGTTTTTTGTTTCTCTCTCAGAAGACCTTTTAATCTTTTCCTTTGTTATTTTTACTGATTTATTTCCTTACTTAGTTTTTAGAGACAGGATCTTGGTCTGTCACCCAGGCTGGAGTGCAGTGGCGCTATCATAGCTCACTGCAGCCTTGACCTCCCAGGTTCAAGCAGTCCTCCCTGCCTCAGCCTCCCGAGTAGCTGGGACCACAGGCACCCGCCACCGCACCTGGATAATTTTTTAACAGTTTGTTTACAGCAGTTTTCTTGCCCTGTTGCCCTTGATATACTGAGCCATATGCTTAGTACACATTCTTCATGCAAAACTGAAAACCAGCCTTGCATGTATAATACACCATGGGCTCTCTGAGCTCCTGAGTTCTGTTTCTCAATTTTCCTTGCCCTGACTTCCTGATCTTAATAACCTCTCGGTAGAGTGGTTAGAGTGGTGGTAGAGTCTCAGGCCGCAGAGACTGCTGGAAGGCGTCAACAGTGTTGCCTCACCAACTTTACTGGTCTCTCGTGCTCTTTTCCAGTCAGATGAAATCTATGCGTGGTTCCCCCAAAAAACGTATCCATGCGCACACCTGCAGAACTGGCATACAACTTCATGGGGTTCCTGGATCCCCACTGAAGATCTGTGGATCCCAAGTTAAAGAAGAACTGATCTAGGACATAAACCTTTGTCGTTAATATTTCTTTAATAATAGCTTTATTGGGGTATAATTGACATTCCATAAAATTCACCCTTTAAAAGGGTATGGCTCAGTGGTTTTTAGTATATTCACAGAGTTGTCCAACTCCACCACTACCTAACTTGAGAACAGTTTTATCCTAAAACTAAACCCCGTGCTCATTAGCAGTCACATCCCATTCCCCTCCTGTCATTGATATTTATGGCTGTATTGCCATAAACAAAGAGGTTACCAACAAGCAACCAGTCCTCTTCACGTTTGTGAGTCAAACCTAAACTAGTTGATAAAGGACGCCTGAAACTTGCGTCTAACCTGTATCTGGTGGAAAAGTCTTTTATTTCTCCAGCTACAACAGATGGTTGTGAATATTTCCCTCCTTGCCAGAGAATGCGCCTAACAGCGACTCTCAGCCTCCTCCTTCCTGTTTGACAACAGCAGTGCCAAGTCCCTCCAAACCCCGCACAGCACAATTGGTCCTACAGCGAATGCAGCAGTTCAAGAGAGCAGACCCCGAGCGTTTGAGACATGCTTCAGAAGAGTGCTCCCTCGAGGCTGCACAGGAAGAAAACGTCCCAAAGGATCCTCAAGAGGAGATGATGGCGAGGAATGGTATGATGGGTGTGTTTCTGTCTTCCACACAGAGATAGTTTATGAACATAACTGAGGAAGGGAGGCAGGAAGGAATCAGCATTTGTTGGGTTTCTTCTGTGGATAGGCTCTCTGCTTGATGTTTTACCTTTGCCACTTCACTGGATCTAGCCAGAGATTGAAGAGTCTCTGGGGTCATTTCCCACCTAGCTTCCTTGATAAGGTACCTCTTCCTCTTTTTTTTTTTTTTTTTTTTCTGAGACAGAGCCTTGCTCTGTCACCCAGGCTGGAGTGTAGTGGCATGATCTCGGCTCACTGCAACCTCCGCCTCCGAGGTTCAAGCAATTATCTTGCCCCAGCCACTGGATTTACAGGCATGCGCCACCACACCTGGCCAATTTTTGTATTTTTAGTAGCGACAGGGTTTCGCCAAGTTGGCCAGGCTGGTCTCGAACTCCTGACAAGTGATCTGCCTACCTCAGCCCCCCAAAGTGTTAGAAATACAGGTGTGAACCATTGCGCCTGGCCCTCTTCCTTTTTTTTTTTTTTTTTTTTATTTGAGATGGACTCTCGCTCTGTTGCCCAGGCTGGAGTGCAGTGGTACGATCTCAGCTCACCTCCCAGGCGCAAGCTCCGCCTCCCAGGTCCAAGCCATTCTCCTGCCTCAGCCTCAAGGTAGCTGGGACTACAGGCGCATTCCACCATGCCTAGCTAATTTTTGTGTTTTTAGTAGAGATGGGGTTTCACCATGCTGGCCGGCCAGGCTGTTCTCGAACGCCTAACCTTGTGATCTGCCCGCCTCAGCCTTCCAAAGTGCTGGGATTACAGATGCGAGCCACTGTGCCTAGCCAAATATACATATTTTTCTTCCATATTATCTGAAAGTAAGTTATAGACATCAGGATCCTTCACCCCTAGATTCTGCTGCATAACTACAATACCATTATCATGCTTTATTCCATAATAGTGCCTGGCATCCAGTTCAAATTCAAATTTCCCCAGTTGTCTCAAGGTTATTTTTTGTAGCTGGTTTCTTTTTTTTCGGGACAAGGATTCAGTAAGTTCACATGCTGCATATTGCTGTAGCTCAGCAGTCTCCTAAGGTCTAGATTCTAGAATAGTCCCTTTGTTTTCTTTTGTTTTCCATGACATTGACTTTTTTTTTTTTTTTTTTTTTTTTTTTTTTTTTATTTGTATTTTTTAGTAGAGACGGGGTTTCACCGTGTTAGCCAGGATGGTCTCGATCTCCTGACCTTGTGATCCGCCCATCTCGGCCTCCCAAAGTGCTGGGATTACAGGCTTGAGCCACCGCGCCCGGCCAACTTTTTTTTTTTTTTTTGACAGAGCCTTGGCTAGAGTGTAGTGGCGCGATCTCGGCCCACTGCAACCTCGGCCTCCCAGGTTCAAGCTATTCTCGTGCCTCGGCCTCCTGAGTAGCTGGGATTACAGGCACCCACCACCACACGCGGCTAATTTTTTTGTATTTTTAGTAGAAATGGGGTTTCGCCATGTTGCCCAGGCTGGTCTTGAACTCCTGAGCTCAGGCGATCTGCCCTCCTCAGCCTCCAAAAGTGCTAGGATTAGAGGTGTGAACCACTGCACCCAGCCCCATGACAAAAACTGAGTTTTTGAAGAGGCTAGGCTAATTGTATTATAAGATTTCCCACTCTCTGGATTTGTTTATTTCTTTATGGGATCCTTTAACTCCTTCCTCTAACCCTTGGGTTGCCCCGGGTTGCCCCACTCTGAGTGGATTAGAGGCTCATTGGCTCCAGGTGACAGCGTGTGGAGACAGTGCCCCATAGCTGCTGTGCACTTGGTGTAGCACCAGCTCCATAAGCATAATAATGCCAGGTGCTTCTGTTCTCCATCCTTGAAACAATATGGATTCTCATTTCTGATGAAAATTTACAAAGGGAAAAGAAATAGGAAGAAACTATTATTGGCGGACCTAGAGCTAATAAGTATGCAGGCTCTTGGCATTGCATTGCAGATTTCACTTCAGTAACACCGAGGAGTCTCAGGCCGCCCCAGGGTCCACAGCAGGCAGTGATTTGATGTCCTGCCGAGGCATCAGTCCTGGATGCACATGTGAGGTGTAGAGGAGGCACCCAGCTGGTGTGAGCTCCGCCCCTGCCCAGCATTTGACTCAGTTCTTTCTGTATCTTCACATCACACCCAGCAAGCTCTCAGAAAGAGATAAACCATTTCTTTGTTAAGAAACCAAACCAGGCTGGATGTGGTGGTTCACACCTGTAATCCCAGCACTTTGGGAGGCCAAGGCAGGCAAATCACCTGAGGTCAGGAATTCAGGACCACCCTGGCCAATATGGTAAAACCCCGTCTCTACTAAAAATTAGCCAGGTGTGGTGGTGTGCACCTGTAATCCCAGCTACTGAGGAGACTGAGGCAGGAGAATCACTGGGACGTGGGAAGCGGAGGTTGCAGTGAGCTGAGATCGCGTCGATGCACTCCAGCTTGGGGACAGAGTGTGAGACTGTCTCAGGAAAAAAAAAAAAAGACGACCAAACAAAACAGGGCACCAAAATGAAGGTGTGCTGTTTTGCTGGCCTCAGTGGCAGGCACTGGTAGGCCACAGCCATCAAAAACTTGGGGGTTTATGAGGCGTTCAGGGCGTATCCCTTGTGAGTGACAGGGGTCTGCTCCAGCAATACCAGATGGGCCACCCTGGGAGCCATCTCAAGACCAGAATCAGTCCATTCTAGCGTCTGATGCTAAGTAAGAGATGCTGCTTTTTAACCGCCAAGGGCATTTCACTCTGCCCTGGTTTTATCACGGGCAGTAAAAGGTCAGCAGGAAAGGTTGAGCTTCGAAGAGAACATCTAGCTTTGTTGGAATATGAGCCTTGTGAACCTGCAATGCCCAAGGTAGCTGACTTTAGCAGAAGTGGGGAAGTGTAGGTCCTTGCTACTCAGAGTGGTCCTGCGGTGCCAGCATCGCCAAGCCTGGGGGCTGCTAGGAAGGCGGAGAGTCTCAGGCTGCACCTGGACCCCCTGAACTTGAATCCGAGTGTCGACAAGCTTCCCAGGCAATGCATATGCATGTTAAAGTTGGAGATGGCTGTTGCAGAAGTGCTGACTAGTGCCCAGTCTCACTGGACAGTGCCTGAGTCACCGGTCTGCAGAGTGGAGCTGGGTTCTGGTTTATTTGTGCTCCCCCTGCTCCCCATGGTCTGCAAGAGCCGACAGAGCAGAGGTCTGAGGGTGAGCTTGTCTTTGGAGTTGATCCTCACGGATCTTTGGTGCTTCTCCACAGTGTTTGGGCTTGGGCCCCCTGCCCCAGAGAGCGACGCTGCGGTGGCCTTGACCCTGCAGCAGGAGTTTGCACGGGTAGGAGCATCGGCACATGATGATAGCCTGGAGGAAAAAGGGTTGTTCTTCTGCCAGATTTGTCAAAAGAACCTCTCAGCCATGAACGTGACCCGAAGGGAACAGCATGTAAACAGGTGGGGGCAGCGTGGGCCGTCACCTCTCCCGTGTACGTGACCAGAATCCCCGGGCACCCCAGGGCTGGAGTGGGGATCTCCACACCTTACTGTGAAAATAGCACCTCAGCTTTGTTGTCAACCTACCCCTTTTTAAAAAATAACTTTGTTGAGATATAAGTCACAGAACATATAGTTCACCCATTTATTCACACAGTTGTGCAACTGTCACCACAATCACTTTGGATTATTTTCATCACCGCCAAAAGAATCTCCACACCCATTAGCAGCCACTCCCTATTGCCCCTCTCTCCCCTGACAACCACTAATCAACTTTCTGTCTGGATGGATTTGCCGATTCTGAAATTGCACAGTTGTCCTTTTGTGTCTGCCTTCTTTGACTGAATATGTTGTTTTTGAGGTTCATCCATGTTGTAGCATGGGACAGGCTTCATTCCTTTTTGTGGCTGAGTAGTATCTCATTGTATGGATAGACTGTGTTTTTTTCCCATTCTTAGATGAGGAATATGACCGTGGTTTATCCTTTCATCCATTGACTGACATTTGGAGCATTTCTACCCTTTGGGATTGTGGATAGAGCTGCCGTGAACATGGGTTTCATGTATTTGTTTGGGTACCTGCTTTCAGTTCTTGGGGGTCTATACTTAGGAGTGGAATTTCTAAGTTATCATGTAACTGCATTTAATCTTTCCTTGCTTTATTTAGCCAGCTTTGCTAACAGATACCTAAGTGTAGTGACTAGGGGCTGACTGCCAGGAAACGGAGTCAGGCTGTGTGGAGGGATTAGCTTTGGGGAACTTGCTTTGACCACAGCACATCCATGATGACCTAGACCCACATGTGCTCCAATCCACATTCCCGGGGAGGGTGGTTCTCCTGTATTAACTGTCTTCCTTCAGGTGCCTGGATGAAGCTGAAAAGGCACTAAGACCTTCCGTGCCTCAGATCCCTGAGTGCCCGATTTGTGGGAAACCATTTCTGACCTTAAAGAACAGAGCCAGCCACTTGAAGCAGTGTGCTGTGAAGATGGAGGTTGGCCCCCAGCTCCTGCTGCAGGCCGTCCGGCTGCAGACAGCACAGCCTGAGGGGAGCAGCAGCCTGCCAGTGTCCAGGTGAGTCAACGAAAAGGAAGAAAACCAAGCCAAATATTGCTGTGTGCACTCAGGGCTTTTTCTATTTAAAAAAGCTTTTTATGGGCCAGGCGCAGTAGCTCACACCTATAATCGCAGCACTTTGGGGGAGGTCAAGGTGGGCAGATCACCTGAGGTCAGGAGTTCGAGACCAGCCTGTCCAACATGGTAAAATCCTGTCTCTACTAAAAATACAAAAATTAGCTGGGCGTGGTGGCGCATGCCTGTAATCCCAGCTACTTGGGAGGCTGAGGCAGGAGACTTACTTGAACCCAGAAGGTAGAGGTTGCAGTGAGCCAAGATCACACCACTGCACTTCAGCCTGGACAAGAGTGAGACTCCGTCTACAAAAAAAAGAAGCTTTTTATGGTGGAGGAAAAAAGAGCCCTCTTTCATTCTGGAAATGAAACACTTAGGGTGGAAATCAGGCACAGTCTAGAAGGGAGTGAGGAGGGGACAGAGTCTGCATTCTGGAAGGCTCTGGACCTGCCCCTTTATGTGGGTGCAGAAACGATCATCGCACTATTTTCCTCAAGGTCCTTCCTGAGTTTCCAATCCCATGATCCCGCAGTCGGTACCCTCTAGTGCAGGGGTCCCCAACCCCCTGGCCTCAGACCAGTACCGATCTGTGGCCTGTTAGGAACCTGGCCACACAGCAAGAGGTGAACAGCGGGCAGGCAAGTTTTACCGCCTGAGCTTCGCCTCCCGTCAGATCAGTGCTGGCGTTAGACTTGTAGGAACACAAACCCTATTGTGAGCCGCGCATGCATGGAATCTTGGTTGAGCTCTCCTTATGAGACTCTAAAGCCTGATGATCTGAGGTGAAACACTTTGATGCTGAAACCATTTCCCCGATTCGTGTCCCATGGAAAAACTGTCTTCCATGAAACCAGTTCCTGGTACCAGAAAGGTTGGGGACTGCTGCTCTACCACATCTAAGAATTTGGTAGTCACTTTACTCCATCCATTTCATTGCTGTATGGCATGGTTTCCACCTCAGCGCAGTCCAGTGTTCACACTGTTAACATAAGATTATTCAGCACAGTTCAAAGAGTTGGTGATTGGCCAGGCACGGTAGCTTACACCTGTAATCTGAATACTTTGGAGGCCAGGGCAGAAGGATCACTTGAGCCCAGGAGTTCAAGACCAGCCTGGGCAACATAGCAAGACCCATCACTACAAAAAATTAAAAAATTAGCTGGCTGGTGCTGCACACCTGTAGTCCCAGCTACTTGGGAGGCTGAGGCGGAAGGATCGCTTGAGTCTGGGAGGTCAAGGTTGCAATGAGCTGTGATTGCACCACTGCACTCCAGCCTGGGCGACAGGGCAAGAACCTGTCTTCGTAAAACAAAAACAACAACAAAGTTGGTGAAACAGAAGATTTTTAGAGGCCCTGCTCACAGCCAGGACACAAGTCCTCAGCATGCAAACCACAGCCACACAAGTGCCAGAGGGCTGGCCCTGCTCTACCCTGTCCTGCTGCTGAGGACGCTAGAGCTGACACCAGGTTCATAGTGAACAAAGGCAGCTTGGACCTTTGACTCCTCCATCTTTGAGACCGCTGTCAAGAGCAAAGGGAACGCCAAAGGCGATGACTCTGTCCCGCCCACTGCTTTGCACACAGGTCATGGGCAGCCGAGCTGAGTTGGGGGTGAGATGGCAGAGGGCAGAAGGGATTCTCTTGGCGGGGGAGCCCATCTGTATTTAGCACCTCCACACCAGCATGGTAGGGGTGCAAGCCTTGAGGCCTTAGAATAGAGGTCTTCTTTCTTGTCAGGACCACACCAAAAGCACCTGCTCAGATAAAGTATGTCTGCTTTTTAGAATATTTCAAAGTACTGAAACTAGATGTATGTGGATCCATTTAGAAGGTTGTTAGAGTAGAAAACTACAGGAGCTGGATGCCCTTATGGGGTCTTTGAACCCCTCCCTCCCCCAAGGCCAAGCCTGTGGTCCTCAGAACGCATGCCACGGCCAGAGTACCTCATACTCTTTCCCCACAGTCCAAACCTGGCCTGCTGGGGAGTGAGGAGGGGACAGAGTCTGCATTCCCCTCACAGAGGCAGGGTCCTGGGCTGCCCAGGCGGCTCCTTTCCCACTGGGAGGCTGTGATTATCCAGGTTCCTAGGAAGGTGAATTTGAGCCATCCCTGGCCCCGTGGAGAGCACGGGCTTTTGCAAAAGCCAGAGGCATGACTGCAGTGCAGGGAAGGTGGGCCCGGTTTGTGCTAAGTTCCTTTGTCGCCTCTGCCCTCCTCCTGCCCAGCTTGTTGGGAGTCACCCAGGCAGCCTAGGTTCTCTCCAGCTGAAAACTCCTGTTCATTTCCTCCCAGCCAAATGCGCTGCTGCCCACTGAAAGTGCAGAGTCCCGTGGCGGCTGGTGTCATGTCGACCATTGGCAGCCTAAGCTGGGAAGCCCTTCCTTCTGGCCATGGGCAGAGGCACTGCCCTGAAGCCCCTGCAGGAGGGAAGGGATCCTTTTCTGCCGGTGTGGCCAGGACCATGTAAGGAGCATCGGAAGTATTGATGGGTGAAGGTGGTGGGAGTCCAGGGAGCCTGCTTAGAGCCGTCGACTGTTGACTCCATTGGACGGGCTTGGCCACATGAGGATGTGCAGGTACCACAGATGGCTCTGGACATCTGCCATGAGCCTGCTGGACAGCAGCACGTGAAGGAACCCAGACCCTCCCATGCCTGGGCCATGTTGAACTTTTGGCCTGTGATTGAATGAGTTCACACAAGGCAATAGAAGTGGGGGATGCGTCTGCCTGGCAGGTCCACATCCGTCACTTTTCTCTCAGGCCCAGCCCTCTCCAGGCCAGTGTGACCAACCTGAGAAGCGTGCACTCCTCTAGCCCCAGTAACTTTTCTTTTTGGCTGTCTTCTCGCTTCAGTGATCACGGTGGAGGTCTGAAACGGAGAGGACCCGCCAGCAAGAAGGAGCCACGGAAGAGGCGGAAGGTGGACGAGGCACCGTCCGAGGACCTGCTGGTGGCCATGGCTCTGTCCCGGTCGGAGATGGAGCCGTGTGCGGCTGTGCCAGCGCTCAGGCTGGAAAGTGCCTTTTCTGAGAGGATAAAACCAGAAGCAGGTTTGTGTGGCCAGAACAGTGGCCCTGGGAGAGACCACCGGCGGGTCGCGGGGGAGTGGGCTGACTCCACCGTTGATGGTGTCGCTTTTGTTTCTCTCTAGAGAAGAAAAGTCGCAAGAAGAAACCCCCAGTGTCTCCCCCATTGTTGTTAGTCCAGGACTCTGAAACCACAGGCCGACAGATAGAGGACCGTGTGGCCCTGCTCCTGTCTGAGGAAGTGGAATTGTCTAGCACGCCACCACTTCCTGCCAGCAGGATTTTAAAGGAAGGGTGGGAAAGAGCGGGCCAGTGTCCTCCTCCACCTGAATGCAAGCAGAGCTTTCTGTGGGAGGGCAGTGCCCTGACTGGGGCCTGGGCCACGGAGGCCTTCTACACGGCCAGGCTGGTCCCTCCCCTCGTGCCCCAGCGGCCTGCCCAGGTGAGTCCCTCCCCTCAGGCACATGGGATAGGCTTTTGCGGGAGGCCGGCGGTCCCAGAACTGCAACACTGGGTATCCACAGCCAGGTGATGGAAAGTCCAGGAAGAAAAGGCAGAGGCGGGAGGAGGCCAGAGGGGCGCTCGGTGGCTGCAGCTTTCTTCTCTGTCCAGCAACTAAACGGTACTCTGGGTTGGATCAGGGAGGACCCTTGGTTTCCACCAGAGTGTGTTCCTGGAGTTTGTTGAAAATGCAGAGTCCCGGCTGGGCGCGGTGGCTCACGCCTGTAATCCCAACACTTTGGGAGGCTGAGGTGGATGGATCCAGAGGTCAGGAGTTTGAGACTAGGCTGGCTAATATGGTGAAACCCCTTCTCTACTAAGAATACAAAAATTAGCCGGGCATGGTGGCACACACCTGTAATCCCAGTTACTTGGGAGACTGAGGCAGAAGAATCACTTGAACCTGGGAGTCAGAGGTTGCAGTGAGCCGAGATCGTGCCATTGCACTCTAGCCTGGGCAACAAGAGAGACTCTGTCTTAAAAAAAAAAAAAAAAGGGCCGGACGTGGTGGCTCAAGCCTGTAATCCTAGCACTTTGGGAGGCCGAGACGGGCGGATCACGAGGTCAGGAGATCGAGACCAGTCTGGCTAACATGGTGAAACCCCGTCTCTACGGGGTTTTTTGTATCTAAAAAATACAAAAAAAAATTAGCCGGGCGAGGTGGCGGGCGCCTATAGTCCCAGCTACTCGGGAGGCTGAGGCAGGAGAATGGTGTAAACTCGGGAGGCGGAGCTTGCAGTGAGCTGAGATCCGGCCACTGCACTCCAGCCTGGGCAACAGAGCAAGACTCCGTCTCCAAAAAAAAAAAAAAAAAAGCAAGAGTCCCAGGCAGCTGGCAAAATGCCTCAGACGGAGCCCGGGAACCTGCATTTGAAACACATGCTCCAGACAGTCCTGCAGCAAGTGTCCTCCTGCCATGGACTTCAGGAGGGTGGCAGGCCTGGGGCCCCCTGGCCTGACAAGCCTTTGTGCAAACAGATGCCAAGGCCTGGGCTTGGCTGTGACAGAGGAGGAGCATGTTGACATGAGTGCTGGGGAAAAACGTCCCAGGACTGCCCCGGGCTGTGGCTGGAGCTCCGTCCCCACAGCCCGCGTCCTGCTCTGTAGTTTTAGGTCCAGCCATGCATACCACATGTGACGGCTTCTGCAGTGTGTGCGTCAGTGACAGCGACCACACGGTCACTCTGCTTACTGGCTTCTTTCAGGGCCTCATGCAGGAGCCTGTGCTGCCGCTGGTGCCACCTGAGCACTCAGAGCGAAGGTCACCCGCTCTCCACGGCACCCCCCCTGCAGGCTGTGGCTCCAGGGGACCGTCGCCTTCGGCCAGCCAGAGGGAGCAGCAGGCCCTGCAGGACCTCGTGGACCTGGCGAGGGAGGGACTGAGCGCCAGCCCGTGGCCCAGCAGTGGGGGCCTGGCTGGCTCAGAAGGGGCTGCAGGTGAGATGCTGGGTGGGACTCTAGGGCCAGCCCTGCCCTCCTGGGCCTCCCTTCCCCGCGGCTGAGGCTGCTCTTGTGCCGCTGTGGCAGCAGCTCTGACCTGGTGGGAGAACACACAGCCTCTGGGCCCTTTCATTTTTTCTCAAAGGTGAATGTGGCGTTGACAACTCTGTCATGACTTTCCTTCCACTGTAACCAAAGACAGAACTGTCTGCCCACAGCGAGTGAATCCTCTGGGTGAACTGTTTTGCTATTCTCTTACCTCCCTGGTGGGGTGCGGATCACAAGGTCAGGAGATCAAGACCATCCTGGCTAACAGTGAAACAGAGCGTGCGGGTTTGCTTTGCATGAAGCCATCCTCGGGAAGCAAGCGCCTCTCAAGGCACCGCAGGGGCCGGCTCAGCCCGTGGTCAACGCTGTCTTCTTGGTGGTGGATGTGGCTGGGCTGTGACGTTCCTTTAACCTGTGAATCCTCTGCTCAGGGTTGGACGTGGTGCCCGGCGGCCTTCCTCTGACTGGGTTTGTGGTGCCATCGCAGGACAAGCACCCAGAAAGGGGCGGCCGCACCTCGGTAAGGACTGGCTCTGTCCCACGCTCTGTGGTCCTGGCCACTCCCGCTTGCCACGTGTGTGATGGGGTTGGCTCACCGCTGGCCTCTGGCCCCCAACGCAAGTGCAGGGGCCTCTCAAGAAGGTCTCTGCTTTCCAGAAGGCTGCCACATCCTGACATCTGTGAGCAGAGCCACGGACCCATAGCCGCCCTGGCGCCCGCTAGGGGCTCTGCCACAAGGCTTCTGCCTTTTCTGTCTGTGACTCCGTGGGGCACCTTGGGGCTGAGGCCCCAGAGCCTGCTCTGTCCCGGGTCCCAGGAGTGTAGAGGGACCACAGTTTCTCAGCACGGCTGCCCCATCCAGGCACGCTCTGCTCGTTCCTCAGTAGCTGCGAGCTCACTGAGGGCTTGCTGTCCCTCCCCTCTGTGCAGGTCCGGGCTGGGCTCCAGAGCACAGCTGAGCAGACTGGCCCGGCCTCCCTGTCAGTGTGCTGTGTGGGGAGGACCCAGGGTGGGAGCTGGCTTTTCTCTAGAGTGGACCTCCTCCCATTTGCATGTCAGTGTCAACCAAGCACTTCATGCCAAGGCCAGCCTAGGGACATCATCACATACTGGACCCGGCTGTCCTCTTGGCCAGGTCCCCGAGCTGCTTGGACTCAGGGTGCTTGTCCGTCACAGGGGACGGGTGCACCTCCTCAAAGCCTAGGTATCCCACAGCCTGGCCCACACAGTGCAGGAGCTGCCAGCGCTGTGAATTCACATCTAGCCCCATGTCTGGCCTCTCCACGGGCGCCAGGGAACCCACTGGCAAGAGCCAGAGGAACAAGCTAGTGCTTTGCTCTTCTGTGCTGCTCAGGGCCTTAGGGTCACTCGGAGGTTGAGCCCATCGTGGGAACCATTTTGGAGAGGAAAGGAGAATGCAGGTCCTGGCTCCTGGCCCACCCTAACGCCACCTCCATGCGGGGAGATTCCCACTGCCCCAGCAGAAGAACAGAGGTGGGGAGGTGACGGCTCTTCCTCTCCTCCCGCTTCAGCTCTCCCTTGGGCTGCTGGTTGCTGACTTTGGTGCCATGGTCAATAACCCACACCTGAGTGATGTCCAGTTCCAGACAGACAGCGGGGAGGTGCTTTACGCCCACAAGTTCGTGCTTTATGCCCGATGCCCGCTCCTCATCCAGTATGTAAGTACGCAGGCCGCCGTGTGCCCTCCTTTCCTCTCTCTCCCTCTCTAATCCTGCCTTTCTCCAACCAGGCCTCCCCATGTCTCAGATGCCCTTTCTACCACCCCCATCTCCCTCACTTCCTGCCCCATAATGTTCTCACCTCCTCCCTCCCACCCATCCCTTTCTCTAACACACAGAGAAGAGATACAGACCCACGCTTGAGGTTAGGAGTGGGTGTGAGGGGTGGCCTTAGAACTGGGAAACATCAGTGTTTTGTTCTGTTGAATGAAAATCCATTGTTTGGCCTGGCGCGGTGGCTCACGCCTGTAATCCCAGCCCTTTGGGAGGCCGAGGCATGCGGATCACAAGGTCAGGAGATCAAGACCATCCTGGCTAACACAGTGAAACCTGTCTCTACTAAAAATACAAAAAAATTAGCCGGGTGTGGTGGTGGGCATCTGTAGTCCCAGCTACTCGGGAGGCTGAGGCAGGAGAATGGCATCAACCTGGGAGGCGGAGCTTGCAGTGAGCTGAGATCACGCCACTGCACTCCAGCCCGGGCAACAGAGTCAAAAACAAAAAAACAAAAAAGAAAATCCATTGTTTCCCAGAATTGTTTTCTCTTTCCTCTATTTGCATAATTACAAAAGCTCATAATTGATCTCTTCAGGGATGAGTTGCTGATGAACCTTCTGCTTTCTGACTGAAAGCATTTGACTTGAGTGTGGGCAGGAACTCAGGGAGCTATTCTCAGTCTCTGTCAAAGTTCTGGAGCCCAGTTGTGTCTATCAGGAGGACTCTAACTGGGTCCTAGAATATCTAGTCCCAATACGATTTGACAAAAGAGGAGTGTTAGGCCTCACCTGTAAAATTATTGGCCAAAAATCTGCATAAACAGTGCCTAATGCTTTTCCTGGGGCATGGAGCTGCTTATAAGACTAGGGACTGGGCACGGCAGCTCATGCCTGAAATCCCTGTACTTTGGGAGACTAAGGTGGGAGGATCCCTTGGGGCCAGGAGTTCAAGACCAGCTTGAACAACATAGTGAGAGCCCATCTCTACAAAAAAATTTAAAAATTAGCCTAGGTGCTGGGCGCAGTGGCTCACGCCAGTAATCTCATCACTTTGGGAGGCCGAGGAGGGTGGATCACCTGAGGTCAGGAGTTTGAGACCAGCCTGGCCGACATAGCAAAACCTCGTCTCTTACTGAAACTACAAAAAATTAGCCGGGCATGGTGCTGGGCGCCTGCAATCCCAGCTACTTGGGAGGCTGATGCAGGAGAATCGCTTGAACCCAGGAGGTGGAAGTTGCAGTGAGCTGAGAGCTCGCCACTGCACTCTAGCCTGGGCAACAGAGAGAGAGTCCAACTCAAAATAAATAAATAAATAAAATAATTACAATTAAAAATTAGCCTAGGAGTTCAAGGCTGCAGTAAGCCATGATCACACCACTGCACTCCAGCCTGGGTGGCACGGGGAGACACTGTCTCTAAAGAGAAAAATAAAAAGACTAGTGACTTGCAGGACACCCCAGAGCGTCTCCTTTGCTCCAAGTTACAAGTGTCTGGTCAGTAAACCCTCTGTGTTGCATTTCACCTTCAGGTGAACAACGAAGGCTTCTCCGCTGTAGAGGACAGGATTCTGACCCAGCGTGTCCTGCTGGGTGACGTGAGCACTGAGGCCGCCTGCGCATTCCTGCACTACCTCTACACCGCGGACACTGGCCTTCCTCCTGGCCTGAGCTCTGAGCTGAGTTCCCTGGCCCACAGGTCTGGATTGCTCCCCAGCCTTTGAAATTAACTGACGAGGACTGGCAGGTTGACAGCTCTGGGGAGGCTTGTGCTGCTGCAGAGGGCTCGGGGCTTCGGGGCTGAGGCCGAGAGAACTAACAGTCCTGTGTATACCTTTTAATCCCAAGTTCATGACCAGCGATGACCCTGTAGAACAGGGCGTGTTAGGTGAAAGTCAGGCCAGAACTGACACTTGCAGGGGTGCCAAGCACTGGATCAGGAAGACTCTATTGAGTCCCGTGGTTTTTAACCCCCTAGGTGTGACAGAGAATGGCCCTTGGCTACAGTGCCCCCCAAACACTGCTGCTCAGTGATCATTCCACTGCTAGACCTGAACAATGGCAGTCCTCTCCAGAGTCCCATAAAACGGGCATGGAGAGAATGCTTAGGCTGCATCCCAGATGCCGCAGCTCCCCTGGCTTGCCCAGCCAGCATCTTAAGAGAGAGGCAGCAGCTCAGAGGGACAAGTGTGCCTCTGCACAGGGCCTGGGTCGCTGATCCAAGCCTACGTCCTCCCTCCGCTGCTTTCTTAGGAAAGGAACAGCTCAGCCTCTGGGGTTGGAAATATACTGGCTAGGCCACAGAGCCTTTAAGCAGGTGGCTGGCTGGCTTGCCCATTGGCCTGGGCTGATGCAAGGACTTGGTCTGCTGTGGATTGTATCTGATGCCATGTCTTTTCATTTATGTTCTATTTTTTGGAGAGATGGAGTGTCGCTATGTTGCCCAGGCTGTTCTTGAACTCCTGACCTCAAGCAATCCTCCTGCCTCTGCCTCCCAAAGTGCTGGGATTATGGACATGAGCCACCATGCATGGCCTTTTTTATCGTTTTAGAGACAGAGTCTCTTGCGGTTGCCCAGGCTGGAGTGCAGTGGCATGATCACAGCTCACTGTAGCCTTGAACTCCTAAGCTAATTTTTACATTTTTTTATAGAGATGGAGACTTTCTATGTTGTCCAGACTGATCTCAAACTCCCGGCCTTGAGTGATCCTCGGCTTCCCAAAGTGCTGGAATTTCAGGCATGAGCCACCATGCCTGACCCTGACGCTATGTCTTGAGAGCCTCTGAGGCAGCAGACTCCCCAGTTTTGTAACTCTGCCAATCCCTGTTACTTTACATTCAGCCCGACACACCCCTTTATGTCTGCAGCTGTAGTTAGCAAGCCCTGCTTAAAGTGTTGTCAGTCTCTGGTTTCTGGAACGAAGTGGCCTGGGTGTTTCTGGCAAGGAGTGTGGGCTCCATCTTCAAAGGGAGCAGGGCCTGGGTCATGGTCATTTCTCCTAGTGAAGATTCTGTTCTGGTCTGCTACCCCCCTGGGGTGCCCAGAGACCATCTCCATGCAGAGTGGCGATGACCCTTGGTGTTTCATGTTGCAGGTTTGGTGTGAGTGAGCTTGTTCACCTGTGCGAACAGGTGCCTGTCACCACGGACTCAGGGGGCAAACCATGGGAGGAGAAGGAAGCCGAGAATTGCGAAAGCAGGGCCGAGAATTTCCAGGAACTCTTGAGGTCAATGTGGGCAGATGAAGAGGAGGAAGCGGAGACTTTGTTGAAATCCAAGGACCACGAAGAAGATCAAGAAAACGTGAATGAAGCAGAAATGGAAGAAATTTATGAATTCGCAGCTACTCAGCGAAAGCTGCTCCAGGAAGAAAAAGCAGTGGGTGCTGGCGAGGATGCTGACTGGCTGGAGGGTGGCAGTCCGGTTTCTGGGCAGCTCCTAGCAAGTGTCCAGGTGCAGGAACAGTCGGACAAGGTGGAGGAGATGGAGCCGTCGGAGCAAGGAAGAGATGAGGCCACCACCACCTGGGAGAAGGTGGGACAGTGCCCTCTCCCACCACCCCAGGGCCAGCGCTCAGGGGCATGGGGAGCAGAGGCCCCCGAGCAGGAGGCGCTTGGCCGTTCCAGTTGCTCCACCCCTTCCAGGGGCTGCCGCGCAGAGAGAAAAGAAGGCCCCCTTCCGCACTCGGATGGTGCCGGTGATTACGAACAGCTCTTCTCATCAACTCAGGGAGAGATCTCAGAGCTGTCCCGAGTAACAAGTGAGCCTGAGGAACGAAGTGGCACTGTCAGGGAAAGGGGGCTGGAGGTTTCTCATCGCCTGGCTCCCTGGCAGGTGTCTCCACCACACCCGTGCCGCTTCCTACTGGGGCCTCCCCAGGGCAGGAGTCCCCGCGGGTCTCATCAGCCTCATCGCACAAGCGGGTTGCCCCTGTCAACACCCCGGTCCCGTGGCGGAACTTCCCAGGTGGGCTCCCCAACCTCGCTGTCTCCAGCTGTGCCATCAAAGCAGAAAAGGGACAGGAGCGTCCTCACGCTGTCTAAAGAGCCAGGCCACCAGAAAGGCACAGAGCGTCGCTCCATGCTGGAGTGCAGAAATAAGGGGGTCCTGATGTCCCCAGAAAAATCTCTGTCCATTGACCTAACCCAGTCAAATCCTGACCATTTGAGCTCCACGTCTCAGAAGTCTCCATCCAAAGTGAACAAAGACGACGAGGTCATCCTCTTACTGGACTCGGATGAGGAGCTAGAGCTAGAACAAACCAAAATGAAGTCCATTTCTAGTGATCCTCTGGAAGAAAGGAAAGCTCTAGAAATTAGCGCTAGGTCCTGTGAGCTGTTTTCCGTCATTGACGTCGATGCAGATCAGGAACGTTCCCACAGCCCACCAAGAAAGGAAGCTGCGCTGCAGCGGGAGGATGAGGGGGCGCTGCCGGAGAACCGGGGCTCTTTGGGCAGCAGAGGGGCTCCCTGGCTGTTCTGCGACCGTGAGAGCAGCCCCGGCGAGGGCAGCACCACAGACACCTCATGGCTGGTGCCCGCCACCCCGCTGGCCAGCAGAAGCCGCGACTGTTCTTCCCAGACCCAAATCAGCAGCCTCAGGAGCGGGCTGGCCGTGGAGGTGGTGACACAGCACACGCCCAGGGCCTCGGTAGGAAACAGGGAAGGGAACGAGGCTGCACAGAAGTTTTCCGTCATCAGGCCCCAGACACCACCGCCCCAGACACCGTCCTCCTGCCTCACTCCCGTCTCTCCAGGAACTTCTGACGGCAGAAGGCAAGGCCACAAAAGCCCTTCCCGTCCCCACCCTGGGGGCCACCCGCACTCCTCTCCGCTGGCTCCACGTCCCATCTCAGGGGACTGTGCCCACTTCAGCAGGCGGTTCCTGAAACACTCGCCACCTGGGCCAAGCTTCCTGAACCAGACCACAGCGAGTGAAGTGGTGGAAGTCGGGGACAGTGACGATGAGCAGGAGGTGGCCTCCCATCAGGCCAACAGCAGCCCCCCGCTGGACAGTGACCCTCCAATTCCAGTCGACGACTGCTGCTGGCAGATGGAGCCCCTCTCGCCAATTCCCATTGATCACTGGAACCTGGAGCGGACCGGCCCCCTGAGCACCAGCAGCCCCAGCCGCAGGATGAAGGAGGCCGCCGACAGCTGTGACTGCCGCTCCCCGGGACTCCTGGACACCACCCCCATCCGAGGAAGCTGCGCTGCCCGGAGGAAATCGCAAGTGGGCGCGGGTTCCCCGGGGAACAGCAGGCTGAGCTTTCTGAATTCGGCTCTGTGGGACGATTGGGACGGGGAAGAGCAGAGGCCTCCAGAGACCCCTCCTCTAGCGCAGATGCTAAGCGTCGGTGGAGCTCAGAAGCCCGAAGGGTTAGAGACACCCAGTGAGTAGCCAGGAGGGCTGGGGAAGGGGACTGTCTTTGTTACTGTTTTACACTAAGTGGGTGTGGAGGTCGGTCATGAGACCCAGGGGCTGGCGGCGCTGAATGTCTGCTGACCTGAGGCACGACACTTCCGCTGCCTTCCAGACTCCCCTCCACGGTGGAGGAGAGCCAGGCTGGCTCTCACGCTGCACTTCTTAGCCAGTAAGTCAGTGTTTCCCAGACTTACCTGGATCCAGTGCTCACCTGGGCACATGTTTAAAATCCACATCTACGGACCCTTCTCCAGAACACGGAGCCGGCACCTCCGAAGGCCGCGAGTCATTCAGCAAGTATCGGCGAGTGGTTCTTCAAAATACTAACTGTGGAACGGCTGTAGGACCCAGCAATCCCACTTTTACCTGTGTATCCAAGAGAATTAAAACAGGGGCTCAGACATGCACGTTCTTAGAGGCGCTGTTCACAGTCGCCAAAAGGGGGAAGCAACCCAAACACCCGCCAGCAGATGAACAGGGAGCCCAGCGCGGCCCATCAAGAGAACGGAATAGTGTTTGGCCACAACGAGGAAGGAGGCGCTGCCACGCGCTACCGCGGGGACGACCCTGGAAAACATGCTGCCGGGTGAGAAGCCAGACACACAAGGTCATGTAAGGTCTGCATTCATGGATATGAAATGTCTAGAATAGGCAAATCCAGAGAGAACTCAGGTTAGTGGTTGCCCTCGGCTGGAGGGAGGGGGAATGGGGAGTGACTGCTCCCCATTTTTGGGAGGTACAGGGTGTCCTTTTGGGGTGCTGAAAATGTTTAGGAAATGGATAGAGGTGATGGTTGCACAACACTGTGAATACTTAATACCACTGAATTATTCCCTTTACGATTTCTTTATGTGAATTTCACCTCAATTAAAAAAAGAATCAGGTGGGACAAGTGTGAGAGGCTGTGAGGTCCGTTATTCCTGGTCCCCTCAGGTGCAGGAATGCCACCTCCCTGCTCATTTCAGTCCCCGGGGAGAGTCAGAGCCCCAGGTGTTGGCCCCCTCAGTGCTGCTGCTCCCATCCAGGCACCTCCAGGGAGGGTCAGGAGGGCTGGGCTGGGCTGAGCACAACTGGGAGAAAGGCCAGGCTGTGAGTGAACACCTGCCTGTGGCCTGGGGGCCTGTTTCCTCCCAAATCCAGATGAATGAGGTGACTGACAGTGCCCTCGGCCCTCAGGGGCTTCAGAAGCACCTGGAGAGCTTCTTATAGCACCGGTTGGCCCAGCCTGCCCTAGAGCCTCGCTTCAGGAGGGTGACCAAGAATTTGCATTTCTAACCAGTTCCCAGGCAGTGCTGTGAGAACGGCTGCAGGAGGCTACAGAGCAGATCTGAGGCGGGCTTCAGGATGATGCTGCGGCCACAGGAAGAATCGTGCCTTTCTCAGGAGACAGAACCTGCCACTTTCATCGGGGGCTCAGAGGGCTCCATGGTCATAAAAGGGAGAAGCAGCAAAGTCTGACTGTTCCTAATGTGTCACCAGGCTAGAGTGCAGCGGCGCGATCTCGGCTCAGTGCAACCTCCGCCTCTCAGGTTGAAGGGATTCTCCTGCCTCAGCCTCCTGAGTAGCTGGGACTACAGGGGCCCGCCACCACTCCCAGCTAATTTTTGTATTTTTAGTAGAGACGAGGTTTCCCCATATTGATCAGGCTGGTCTTGAGCTCCTGACCTCAGGTGATCTACCCTCCTCGACCTTCCAAAGTGCTGGGATTACAGGCATGAGCCACCTCGCCCAGCCTATTGTTTTTTAAAGTAACAGCTTTATTTAGATATAATTCACATACCATAAAATCTACCCTTTTAAAATGGACAGTTCACTGGTTCTTAATACATTCACAGTGTTGTACAATTGTCACCACTCTCTAATTCCGGAACATTTTCATCATCTCAAAAATCCCGCACCCAGGGGCAGTCTCTCCCCTTCCCCTTCCCCAGCCCCAGCAACCAAGAACCTACTTTCTGTCTCTATGGATTTGCCTATCCTGGACAGTTCATATAAACAGAGCCGTGTATTACTAATGTGTGGCCTTTTGTGTCTGGCTTCTTTCAGTTAGCATACAGTTTTCAAGATTCATACATGTGGCACGGATCAGTATTTTATTCCTTTTTATTTATTTATTTTGAGACGGAGTCGCGCTCTGTCGCCCAGACTAGAGTGCAGTGGCACGATCTTGGCTCACTGCAAGCTCCACCTCCCAGGTTCAAGCGATTCTCCCACCTCAGCCTCCCGAGTAGCTGGGATTACAAGCGCCCATCACCATGCCATGCCCGGCTAATTTTTTCATATTTTTAGTACAGATGGGGTTTCACCATATTGGCCGAGCTGGTCTTGAACTCCTCCTAACCTCAAGTGATCCACCCACTTTGGTCTCCCAAAGTGCTGGGATTACAAGCCTGAGCCACTGTGCCTGGCCTGTTTTTGAATCAGGGGTCTTGCTCTGTCACCCAGGCTGAAGTGCAGTGGCACAATCACAGCTCATCGCAGCCTCGACCTCCCAGGCTCAAGTGATCCTCCCACCTCAACCTTCTGAGTAGCTGGGACTACAGGCAGCTGCCACCATGCCCGGCTAATTTTTTTTTTTTTTTAGTAGAGACAGAGTCTTGCTATGTTGCCCCAGCTTTGAGCATACTGTCTGACTAATACCCCACTGATGCTATGCCACATTTTGCTTATCCATTCATCTGTTAGTGGACATATGGGTTGTTTTTACTTTGTGGTTATTAATAATGCCACTTAGGAATATTCATGTGCAAGTTTTCGTGTAGACATAAGTTTTCATTCTTCTTGGTTCTATACTTAGGAGTGGAATTGCTGGGTCATATGGCAACTGTGTTTAGCATTTTGAGGAACTGCTAGACTGTTTTCCAAAATGACTGCACCATTTTAAATCTCCAACAACACTTGTTATTCTGTTTTTGCTGTTGTTGTTTGTTTGCTTGTCCTTTTGAGACAAGGTCTTGCTCTGTCGCCCAGGCTGGAGTGCAGTGGCGTGTTCACAGCTTGCTGCAGCCTCAACCTTCCTGGCTCAGGTGATCCTTCTGCCTCAGCTCCCGGATAGCTGGAACAACCACAAACAGCTGCCCACATTGGTGGCTTTGGCCACCACACCCAGCTTTTTTTTTTTTTGGTAGAGATGGGGTTTTGCCATGTTACGGCCATCCTAGTGGGCGTGCAGTGGTATCTCATTGTGGTTTTGACTTGCATTTCCCTGATGACTAACGATGTTCGGCACCTTTTCACATGCTTATTGGCCATTTGTAGATCTTCTCCGGAGAAATGTCTGTTCACATCCTTTGCCCATTTTTTAACTGGGTTTTTTTAATTGATGAATTATTATTATTTTTTTTTTTTTTTGAGACGGAGTCTCGCTGTGCCGCCCAGGCTGGAGTGCAGTGGCCGGATCTCAGCTCACTGCAAGCTCCGCCTCCCGGGTTCACGCCATTCTCCTGCCTCAGCCTCCGGAGTAGCTGGGACTACAGGCGCCCGCCACCGCGCCCGGCTAGTTTTTTTTTTTTTTGTATTTTTTAGTAGAGACGGGGTTTCACCATGTTAGCCAGGATGGGATGAATTATTTTTTAAAAACAAAACTGATGTCTAAGCCTGTCTGAAGAGTATCAGTGTGGCCCATTGTCGCCTCAAGTTGTCACTGCAGGGCAGACATTTTGAAGTTTCCAGGCCTAAGTTTTAGTCACATGCCGGGCTGTTGGGTTCCGCAGCCCCAGGAGCCACGTTCAGCCGGTATCCGTGTGATACAAGGTGTGGTCCTCAGTGCGTGCCACCGATGCTGTCATCGGGAAGCCCCTGCTCCAGACAGGGAAGGGGTGACTGTTGTTGCTTTCATGGAGCAAAACGATGCTTGGGTTACCTTCAAGTGCAGTATTCCTCTTGGTCACGCTACTGGGATCAGACATGGGCAATCCGTGTCCCTCGTGCTAAAACGTGTGCTGCTTTTGTTTTACCCAGAAGGTGTACATCGGAAGAAGGACTTGCCTCCCAAAGTGCCCATAACACCGATGCCACAGTATTCCATTATGGAGACGCCGGTGCTGAAGAAGGAACTGGATAGGTTGGTGGTCTTCAAAGCTTGTTGCCCACAGTGGTCTTCTCCCTCCCACAAGTAACCAGGTTTCACACGCCTGGGGGCGGAAGGGTCCCCTGTGTGTTCTCTTTGGGTCTGGTGGATGCAGCTGGCTTGGGCTTGGGAAGAAAGGCCTGCAGTCGGCTCCTTAGGGAGCATGCGTGACTGCTGGATGCCGGGTGAGCCGCCCAGTTCTCTCTGCGTACCATTCCCCAGGGAGGCAACACATGAGACTCCTGTATGTCACCCCTGGGCAGCAGGTCCCCATGTTCCGTGTGGATAGACATGGCCCTCTAGCCAGAGCAGTCTGAGTGAGGAGGCCTGATTTTTTTGTTTGTTTGTTTTGAAAGACAGAGTGTCGCTCTGTCACCAGGCTGGTTGCAGTGGCACAATCCCGGCTCACTGCAACCTCTGCCTCCCGGGTTCAAGAGATTCTCCTGCCTCAGCCTCCCGAGTAGCTGGGACTACAGGCATGCGCCACCACGCCAGGCTAATTGTTGTTCAGTAGAGATGGGGTTTCACCATGTTGGCCAGGCTGGTCTCAAACTCCTGACCACGTGATCCACCCGCCTCGGCCTCCCAAAGTGCTGGGATTACAGGTGTGAGCCACCATGTCTAGTGGAGGCCTGATTTTTTAAAAAAGAACATTTAACTCTCACATCCACATGACACTCCTCTTACACTCGGGCACCCGGGGAAGCTTCTGCTGCCACCATCCCTCAGAACTGGGAGCAGCATATCTTTTGTTTATTTTTTATTTTTGGAGACAGGATCTCACTGTTGCCTAGGCTGGAGTACAGTGATGTGATCTTGGCTCACTGTAGCCTCAACCTGCGAGGCTTAAGCAATCCTACCTCATTCTCCCTCGTAGCTGGGACTCCAGGCGACACCACCATGCCTGGCTAATTTTTTTATTTTTTGTAGAGACGGGCTCTTGCTATGTTGCCCAGGCTGGCCTTGAACTCCTGAACTCAAGCTATCCTTCTGCCTCAGCCGCGTGAAGTGCTGGGATTGTAAGTGTGAGCCATTGTGCCTGGCTGACAATGTTTCTTTTGGAATATTCAGAGTAAGCTTAGTTGGCGCCTAGAATAGACACTAACCTCTGATGCTCACAGAAGTCAGGCATCTATGGTTTGTCACACAAGCCATTCGCTGAATGCATTGGGCATCACTCTTTGCTAAGATGGGGAACATTGTGGAGTGTGGACCAGCTGTGTGGGTGGGTCCTGAGGCCCACCTGTCCCTCCGTCAGGTTTGGAGTCCGCCCTCTGCCTAAACGCCAGATGGTTCTGAAGCTGAAGGAGATATTCCAGTACACTCACCAGACCGTGGACTCAGACTCTGAGGATGAGAGCCAGTCCTCACAGCCGCTACTGCAGGCGCCTCGCTGCCAGACCCTCGCCTCCCAGACCTACAAGCCTTCAAGGGCAGGGGCCCATGCCCAGCAGGAGGCCACCACAGGACCTGGGACCCATAGGCCCAAGGGACCTGCTAAGACCAAGGGCCCCCAACATCAAAGGAATCATCATGAAAGCATCGCACCCGCACCCCCAAGCAGGTCGCCCACCAAGGAGGCACCTCCAGGCCTTGATGATGATGCCCAGCTCCCAGCCTCCCAGGAATCCGTGGCCACTTCTGTGGACGGCAGTGACAGCTCCTTGAGCTCACAGAGGTAACAGGATAGACGCGATGGGGTTAGTGGCCTCATGTATCCTCTGGCCCGTGGGTGTGAGGGTTGGCATGAGTGAGGCCTAATGGCCAATCTTCAAAAACCCCCATCACCTTCTGGGTTTGACCTATGGGAAAACCAGGTGGGTTTAGGGGGCTGGTTCCCTGACCCCAGCCCTGCACAGGCCTCCTGGTTCCCGCCCCACACGCTGGACATTTCTGGCTGGGGCAGGATCCCACTGGAGTAGCCTGCAGGGATCTCTCAGGCCCGTCCTGCCTTGCTGGGGATCGTCTGTGCCACAGGCCAGGCTCCATGGGACCTGTAGACACCCTCCTTCCTTTAAAGAGGCACCTGGTCTCAGGTGCAAAACATCCTGGTCTGGCCCTTTTCAGTTCTTCCTCCTGTGAGTTTGGAGCGGCATTTGAGTCTGCAGGTGAAGAGGAGGAGGGTGAGGAGGAGGTCAGCGCCTCACAGGCAGCCGTGCAGGCGGCGGACACGGACGAGGCGCTGAGATGCTACATCCGCTCCAAGCCGGCCCTGTACCAGAAGGTGCTGCTGTACCAGCCCTTTGAGCTGGGGGAGCTGCAGGCGGAGCTGAAGCAGAACGGCCTCCGTGTATCCTCGCGCAGGCTACTGGACTTCCTGGACACCCATTGTATCACCTTCACCACCGCCGCTGCCCGCAGGGAGAAGCTCCAGGGCAGGAGGCGGTGGCCTCGGAGCAAGAAGAAGGCGGCGCGGAACTGACGGGGCGTCCCGACCCCACCCCACCCCGCCATCAGCAGCCCCCACCCCCACCATTTGCAGGGAGGACCTGGGACACCCGGTGTGGGTCAGGCCTCCACAGGCATTTCTGGGCCTGGGGACCACATCAGCTCTGCACTGTGATAATGACCACAGCCCAGTCCGAGGCTTCCTCCTCTGGGCTCTGCTTTCTAGGTGGCATTTGGAGCATGTCACCCACTGGATTTAGAGACTCCAGCCCCTGCCTCTGTCCATGCCCACAGTGTGTCTCCCTTTTTGGTTTTTTTTTTTTTTTTTTGAGACAGAGTCTCGCTCTGTCACCCAGGCTGCAGTGCAGTGGCGCAATCTCAGCTCCCTGCAACCTCCGCCTCCCGCGTTCAAGCGATTCTCCTGCCTCAGCCTCCCAGGTAGCTGGGACTACAGGCACACACTGCCACGCCCAGCTAATTTTTTATATTTTAGTAGAAATGGGGTTTCCCCATGTTGCCCAGGTTGGTCACTAACTCCAGAGCTCAGGCAGTCCGCCTGCCGTGGCCTCCCATAGTGCTGGGATTACAGGCATGAGCTACCACACCCAGCCCAGTGTGTCTCCCTTTAACCCAGTAGGGCCCTCAGGTGTCCCAGGGGGCAGTGGGCCATCACCAGCTGGCCAGGGCATGGCCTATTCTGCCACATTTGCCACCCTCTGAGCCCACCAGTCCTGGGCACAGCTGCCCCACACGTCTGTTCTGAGATGGACATCAGGTCCAGCCTGCCCCAGCAGCCTGGGCCCGTCCTCCTTAGCACTCAGGCCAACCCCAGCCACCACCAGCCTGAGACCAGGTGTCCTCAGACTCCCTGCACTGCCACAGCCCAGGTGCAGCTCTCCTGGCCAGCCGTGCTACCTGGACGCTTGTCATTGTTACCAGCAGTCTCCCAACTGGACAGTGCACAAGGGCCCAGAACAACTCTGATGCCCGCAAAACAAACATGTTCACTAGCGGGTTCCACTCTTTGGGTTAAAGCTGCCTCCAGCCTCAGGAGCAGTGTGGAGGAAGATGAGGGCCAGGAAAGAAGGAAACCTCGGTCTCTCCATCCCTGTGAATGTCCTCGTCTGTTTCAAATACGGTGCAGTCAGTTTTATATGATGTGCAATAAACCAAAAAGGCTTTATTAAAATCTCCTGGCTGCCACACTCCAGGAAGATCAAGAGGGAAACAGGTGGGAGCTGGAGACACCGTGGCCCTGAGCCCCCGCCCCACGCCTGCGGAAGCCCCCACCTTGCACCTGCCCTTCGGAGTAAGCTGGGCCTGCTGTCTCCTTATTTCAGTTCCTAGACCAGAGATGCAGATGTTCATTAATCCCCACACCCACATCCAACAGAGCCCTGGCCGGGTGCCAAGCTCCAGCCCCTGCTCCTTGAAGTGGGGCCCAAGCACCCCCAGCAGCTGCCTCAGCTGGGGGTTGCTAGAAAAGCGGACTCAGACCCCCGCCACCACCCAGCCCACCACACAACTCACCGAGTCACCACGTGCCTTTACCAATGCGTCCAGTCCAGTAGAGGAGACAGACACTGGCCTATCCTGGCCTGGTGGGGGGTTGGGCTTCGGTGGCCTGAAGGGCCGTGTCAGGGACAGCCTCCCAGAACTGGGGTTTGTGAGCTGCATCTTAGGGCTGAGCAGAATTTAGGGGGTGAAATGTGGTTTCTGGCACACATACTGTGTCCTGGCACGTAAGCCAGTGAAGAGGCCCCGGCTTCCCAGCTTACGGTGTCCGGGGCGGACAATTTAGAGCCTGAGATCAGCTGTGATCAATCTGAGGCTGGCCTCTGGCCTGTTTTGGAAGGCATCACGCGCTGCTTCCTTGATGGGCTGATCCCCCTCCCTGGTGTTAGGGAAGCAGGAGGGAGTGGTGAAGGTGGGGCACTCAGGGCTCCTGTCCGGCGTCGCAGGGTTTGTGGTTTGGACGCATGTGTTGTGTGCCATGACTTGAAAGTTCAGAACTTCAGGGCTGGTAAAGACCGGTTGGGGGAGGGGTTCCAAGTAGTTAACAAGCCAGGTTAGGAGCCTTGAGTGCAGTGTGAGTCCAAGGCCGGGGGAGGCATGGCCTGGGGACTGGATCCAAGCCTCGCAGTGACCTTGGTTTCAGTTGGGGACGCTGGACACTTCCTGGGCCAATGGGCCAACACTGGGCAGAGGCTCAGTTTATGCACTGCCACCCGGCCAGGTGACTAGATGCTGGCCCTGAACCTGTACAAAGACACATTTCCTTGTCCTGAGACAAGCTGTGACGCAGCTGATGCCTCCAGAGGGAAAGGGGTTGAAGGAGTCACTGTAGGAGCCCACAGAGGTGTGGTGGCATCCAGGAGTAGACCTGGCCCCTGCCACGGGGATGATGCTGACCCAGGCAGCATAAAACCAGGTCCAGCTGACAGATGGAAAATGCCTTCTCACAGCACCCGCAGCAAGGCTGGCAGGCAATGGGGCCTCCTCGTGGACAAGACGGGAGAGAATTCCCTTCCACGTGTGACTGAGAAGGAAGCTGGCAGCCCGGGCACGGTGGCTCCCACATGTAATCCCAGTGCTTTGGGAGTCCAAGGCAGGAGGATCACTTGAGCCCAGAAGTTTAAGACCAGACTGGGCAACATAGTGAGGCCAAGTCTCTATTTTGAAAACAATATTAACAAAATTTCTAAAGGGGGTAAAAAAGGCTGGCAGCGGAACTTTCATTGGTAACAACTAAATCAGAAAACGGGTCTGTCCCTGCCTCACTGTAATGTGAAGAGGCCTTCAGGCCTGTTCCACTTTTGGTGGCCCGAACCCGGCATGGCTTGGGCACGGCCCCTCAAGGCAGTTACAGGGGAGCCACAGCCCAGCCTGGGCCCAGGCGAGGAGGTTCACAGAGAAAGAGCCTGCAGGCAGGGGCCTCATGCTGTCGCCAAGTTAGGAAGGGCTGAGGCCACTGCCTGTCTGGCTGACCCCAGCTCTGGGTGGAGAGAAAGCCTCAGAGTGAGAACAGTTAGGAAGCCCCCAGCCCAGCCTCCTCCTCCACCAGGAGCCAGGAGGACGGCCCATCTGGTTCTCAGCAGAGTGGGCAGAGTGGGGAACGGGACCAGCCCTGTGTGGACTGATGGACATTCCTGCGAGGGGGAAGAACAGGGGCTGGGCTGCTCCCCAAGATCCCATGGAGGAGGCTGTGTCCTCTCAGGCTCCACATCCATCCCCCGTGAGCCACGAAGGGAGGCAGAGTGAGCCTTTGGCCCCTTTCATGTGACAGATACCCACCGGGCCCTGCGGTTTCCAACATCCTGTGGGCGGCCTGGTTTCAGGCGCCTTTGCTGCTCCTCACAGCCGAGGCTGCAGCTGCCGGGTCTGCACTCTGCCTGCCTGGAGCCTCAGGCAGCCTTCTCGAGGGGCCATGGTGTCCTCCCAGCACCCGGCACGTTCCTGCATGCTCAGCATTGTTGGGAGGGAGGGAGAGGAAGGAGGGAAAAAAGGCAGGCAGGGGAATGTGCAGGAGCACTTCTGGTCTCCTGCCTCAGTTCCCTCCCCCCATCACCCACACAGGCTCTGGGGAGCCAGCTAACCCTCCCACCTCCCCTGAGCCACAAGCTGCTCTATGAGTCCAGACCTACTGTTCTCCTGCTCTACAACCATCACAGGCTCCCACTTGCTTGCTGAGGAAAATCCAGACCCCAAGACCCCTGTCCCTTGGCTCTCACCTTGTCACCTGCTTCCCTCAGTGGCCCCATGTTGCTTGCTCCCTGTCCCCGGTGGATGTCCCATACTTTTCCTTTATTGTAATTTTTCTCACGTGGCTTGCTCTGGGCCATGTCCTTTCCCCTCACGCCCTTCCCTGTCAGGGCAGGCCATCCATGCGCCAAGTGGGATCCCTTGCTGCGGACAGTGACATTCTCCTGTTTCCTCTTAGGGTACAGGTGACCTGCCTCTGGGGAGCCCTTTGGTCACAGGAAGATGTTATGGGGCACAGCTGAGTCAGAGGTGCCTACTGAATGACAGAGAGAAAAGAAGGCAAGAGGTGTTCAAAGGGGGAGCACAGTAGCTCACACCTGTAATCTCCGTGTTTTGGGAGGCCAACGCAGGAGGATCACTCGAGCCCCAGGAGGTGGAGGCTACAGTGAGCCGAGATCACATCACTGCACTCCAGTCTGGGTGACGGAGCAAGATCCTGTCTCAAAAAATAAATAGGCTGGGTGCAGTGGTTCACGCCTGTAATCTCAGCACTTTGGGAGGCCAAGGCGGGCAGATGACCTGAGGTCAGGCATTCAAGACCAGCCTGGCCAACATGGCGAAACCCCTCCTCTACTAAAATACAAAAATTAGCAGGGCATGGTGGTGCATGCCCGTAATCCCAGCTACTCAGGAGGCTGAGGTAGGAGAATCTCTTGAATCCGGGAAGGGGAGGTTGCAGTGAGCTGAGACTGCACCACTGCACTCCAGCCTGGGCAACAGAGCAAGACTCTGTCTTAGATAAATAAATAAACAAACAAATAAATAAAAAATAGGGCAGGCCACAGGGTGGCCTGGAGGTGGGAGGGCGCAGTTCGGTCCTGGTGGGGTCACCCTCTAGTTGCGTGACCTCAGGCTGCTCACTTGATTTCCTGACCACCACCCGCCTGAAAACAAGCATTTATCGATAGCAGGGCAGCTTCCTTTGTGGCGGGATGGAGGTGATGTTTCAACAATCTTGGCACCGGCCACTTTATCCTGAGCATGCCACCTGCAGGGACACAGTCCCAGAGTCAAGACCCCCAGCATCACCGCCACACTTGACTTACAGGAGGGCGGTGACCAAGCCTGGGAGCCCTGGCTCCTCGATGTGTCTGTGAGGCTGTTGGCTGTTGAAATCAGACAGGAAGGAAGGTTGAGGTGGAGCCCAGCACAGGAAGAGGTGACGACCCGGAGCTGCAGGGACAGCCGGTGGGCTCGGCGGGGCTGCAGAAGGTCAGGGCTACACTACTCTCGGCCGCCGCATGGTCGGTCGGTTGGCGTGGGAAGCGCCCTGATCCCTGGTCCTGAGGACTCGGGCTGGCACAGGGATCCCCAGGGCATCTACCACCACCCAGCTGGAGCAGGGCTGAGCCCAGGAACACGGAGATGGAGCCCCCAGGCCCCCCAGTCTTGGTGTCCCTGGAGCAGCATTGAGGCCCGAGAGGTAAGCTGGGTCCAGGTGACCTCAGTGCCGGGCAGGGGAGGGAGAAGGGATGCTAGCAGGAAGGATGGTGGCCTTAAGGCCTGAGCTACTCTGGGGAGGGGGACTCGGGAGACTCCACAAGACTCCAAGGTGTCTCCGGGGGGAGGACTGGCTCATGCTGTAGAAAAAACAGACGTGGCCAGGGACAGTGGCTCATGCCTGTAATCCCAACACTTTGGAAGGCCAAGGCGGGCAGATCACTTGAGGTCAGGAGTTTGAGACCAGCCTGGCCAACGTGGTGAAACCCCATCTCTACTAACAATACAAAAAAAAAAAAAAAAATTAGCCAGGCATGGTGGCAGACGCCTGTAATCCCAGCTACTCAGGAGGCTGAGGCAGGAGAATTGCTTGAACCCAGGAGGCGGAGGTTGCAGTGAGCCGAGATCGAGTCACTGCACTTAATCCTGGGTGACAAAGCGAGACTCCGTCTCAAAAAAAAAAAAAAGAGAAAAAAAAAACAGACATGTGCCTAAGGATAGCCCAGGACAGGTCCAGGGGCAAAGCCCAGCTCCCCCAGGTGCCAGTGATGGCCCAGGAGGAGCAGGAAGCATCTTGAAGGTGCTGGGGGTAGGCGGTGGTGATGCTGAGCCACGGCCCGGGGAATCATCAGACCCGGACACCCTTCCTAGCACTGGGACCCCCCATGGGAGGCTACTTACTTCTCTGGGCCTCAGCTCCCCACCTGTAGATGGAGGTGACAACACAGGAGGGGCAAGGTCATGAGCGGCAGGGAGGGTGCAGACGCCGCCCCCAGGTGAGTGGGCAGCCCCAGGGCCTCTCCCGGCCACAGCTTTGGGTGAGACAAGGCTCGAGAGAGATGGCAACCACGGAGGCCTTCTTGGGAGAACTGCTACTGCCCTGGGCCAGCCTAGGTGTTGGCTGCAGGGTCTTCCCCTGTGGCCAGGCTCCAGGGGCCCTGGTGTCCTTGCTGGTCCCCTCCCTGGAGGTGCCCCCCAAGCCTGGGGCTCACTGTCAGCCATCACAGGCTGTAGGCTGCACGACGCCCCGCTCTGTGCCAGGGTGCTGGGCTCCCCAGGGCTGGGCCTCTCCACCCCTTGGACTCTAGGGGTCCGTGCAGTGAGCAGGGTGGGGCCCTGAGGTGCAGGTGCCTCTTCCTTCGGGAAGGCTTTGAGCTCAAGTGATGACGCTGGGGCCACCTCGAGAGGACCGAGTCCTGAATTTCGAGACCCTGGGAGGGGAGAGGGGCAGCGTGTGGGAAGAAAGGACTGTCCAAGCAGCCGCAGCGGGAGATACTGGCAGCTCAGGTGGGCGGCCAGCACCGGGAGGTCCCACCTGGGCGCCAAGTGGCAGGAAAGGACCCAGCAGGTCCCCGTGAGGACTGAGGCACAGACCAGGTGGGCGGGTGATGGGCAGAGGCGGCGAGTCCGTCAGGGCTGAGGCTTCTCAGGAATGAGGCAGCAGCCCATTCGCAGAGCCTGAGGGACTGCGCCTGAGCCCACACCACACCAGGAAGGCCTCAGGTCCACCTCTGCCCACAGACAAAGCTCTAGGGGTGAACCCTGGTGCTACCTGGGAGGCTCCCGGGGAGGAGGCAGCAGTGGCACCTACTCGTCCCTCTGGCCTCACCCTGCTCACGGCAGCTCAGACCAGCTGTGGATCGACCTCTGGTCTTCAGATCCCCCAAAGCAACCCGAGGCCCACCTGTCCTCAGTCTGTCTTTCAGCCGCACTCACAGGGGCTGCCTGACCGTCCATAGTGGCATCTGTGGCCTCGCGACCTCACTCTGCTGAGAGGTCTGTGGAAGGCTCCAGCCTGCCAGACGGATGTCAGGGCTGTGTGCAGGGCCTGGCAGTGGTGGCAGCCAGGTCACCAACCCCCATCAGCCTCTGGGGCTGGCCCTGGGAGGTTCTGGCAATGCGGGGGTTGGTTCACCCCTCCTCTGTCCTTTTTAGGGAAAGTGTCCAAGTGTGAAAGCCAGTTTCGTCTGAGTGGGGCCTGAGTAGGGGTGCCAGATCAGATACAGGACAATCGGTCAAATCTGAATTTCAGATAATCCATTTCTTTGGTAGAAATATGTCTCCAGTATGACATGAGCTATGTCTATACTAAAAATTATGTCGTTTATCTGAAATTTAAGTATCTGTGGGTATCTCGTATTTTTATTTTATTATTATTTTTTGAGACAGCCTTGCTCTGTCACCCCGGCTGGAGTGCAGTGGTGCGATCTCAGCTCACTGCAGCCTCCGCCTCCTGAGTTCAGGCGATTTTCCTGCCTCAGCCTCCAGAGTAGCTGGGACTACAGGTGTCCACCACCACGCCCGGCTAATGTTTGTGTTTTTAGTAGAGATGGGGTTTCACCATGTTGGTCAGGCTGGTCTTGAACTCCTGACCTCAGGTGATCTGCCCACCTCAGCCTCCCAAAGTGCTGGGATTACAAAGCTGCACCCAGCTTTGTCTTGTATTTTAATTTGCTGTATCTGGCAACCCTGGACCCAAGGTCGTGGGGCCACAAAGAGGGGTGTCTGGTCAGGAGGGAGTGCTGACCCCCAACACTGAGAGACTAACGAGGCCGCAGAGGCAGGGGTGCTTGCCAGCCCCAGCCCCGCCTTCCCAGGCACATGTGAGTCCTGCCTCGCCCCAGCCCCTGACTCCTGCCAGCACTGTCCCTCCCTCATTCCTCTCCCAGCCCCACTCAGGTCCCGTGGTTCTCAACTCTGGTTAGAATCACCTGAGGAGTTTAAACTAGATCCACATGGCCCAAGCCAGACCAATCGAATCTCTGGGTGGTCAGGGGGAGCACCGGTTATTTAAAAACCATGCCCCACAAGGCCAGGCGCGGTGGTTCACACCTGTAATCTCAGCACTTTGGGAGGTCAGGAGTTCCAGACCAGCCTGGCCAACATAGTCAAATCCTGTCTCTGCAAAAATACAAATGGTATTGATGGTGGGTGCCTATAATCCCAGCTACTCAGGAGCCTGAGGTGGGAGAATTGCTTGAACCCAGGAGGCAGAGGTTGCAGTGAGCTGAGATGGTGCCATTACACTCCAGCCTGGGCAACAGAGTGAAACTCTGTCTCAAATAATAATAATAATGTTAAAAATTAAAAATAAAAGATAAAATGGTTACCATGGGCCAAGCATGGTGGTCTTCACCTGTAATCCCAGCTACTCAGAAGGCTGAGGTGGGAGAATTGCTTAAGCCCAGGAGGTCAAGACTGCAGTGAGCCAAGATCGTACCACTGCACTCCAGCCTGGCTGACAAAGCAGGACCCTGTCTTTATTTTTTAGTGACAAAGCAAGACCCTGTCTCTATTTTTTAAGGAAAATTATTTTTTAAATGGTTAAAATGGTAAATTTTGTGTTATGTGTATTTCACCAAAATTTTAAATCAATCAATAAGACTCCAGATGATGCCCCACCGGCGCTGAGAGGCCTTGAGCTGGGACTTCTTCCGTGTGGTCCTCTCATCCTCCAGGCCACTCCTGCCCCCAGCAGCAGGGCTGGTCACCTGTTGGGTGCACCTGGACATCCAACAGGAGACTGTGTCCACCTGGGCCACACCCTAATGTCACACAATGGAGAGAAGGACAGAGGCTCCCGTGTCCTGGCCTCTGGCCTATCAGGCAGACAGCAGCACCACTTCGTTTGGGCTGACATACCTTTGAATGTTTAGATAGTTGCTAGTTTAACTTTTTTTTTTTTTTTTTTGAGACAGGGTCTTGCTCTGTCATCCAGGCTGGAGTGGAGTGGTGAGATCTCAGCTCACTGTGGCCTCGATGGTGAGGGTTAAGCGATTCTCCCACCTCAGCTTCCTGAGTAGCTGGGATTACAGGCATGTGCCACCGTGCTCAGCTAATTTTTTTTTTTCTACTTTTTATAGAGACAGGGTTTTGCCCATGTTGCTCAGGCTGGTCGGTCTCAAACTCCTGGGCTCAAGCAATCCACCCACCTTGGCCTCCCAAAGTGCTGGGATTATAGGGGTGAGCCATGGCGCCCAGCCTCCATACCTCCTTTCAATGTTTTTTGATTTCTCTCAGTAATGTTTTATAGTTTTCAGTATAGAGGTCTTGCAAATTTTTGCTACATTTATTCCTAGATATTTGATTCTTTTTTTTTTTTGGAGATAGAGTCTCGCTCTGTCGCCCAGGCTAGAGTGCAGTGACACCGTCTTGACTCACTACAAGCTCTGCCTCCTGGGTTCAAGTAATTCCCTGACTCAGCCTCCTGAGTAGCTGGGATTACAGGTGCCCACCACCACGCCCAGCTAATTTTTGTATTTTTAGTAGAGATGGGGTTTCACCATGTTGGCCAGGATGGTCTCCATCTCTTGACCTCATGATCCACCTGCCTCAGCCTTCCAAAGTGCTGGGATTACAGGCGTAAGCCACTTGCGCCTGGCCTTTATTTTTATTTTATTTATTTATTTATTTATTTATTTATTTATTTATTATTTTTTGAGATGGAGTCTCACTCTGTTGCCCAGGCTGGAGTGCAGTGGCGTGATCTCGGCTCACTGCAAGCTCGGCCTCCCGGGTTCATGCCATTCTCCTGCTTCAGCATCTCAAGTAACTGGGACTACAGGCACCCGCCACCACACCCAGCTAATTTTTTGTACTTTTAGTAGAGACGGGGTTTCATCGTGTTAGCCAGGATGGTCTCGATCTCCTGACCTCATGATCTCCCTGCCTCAGCCTCCCAAAGTGCTGGGATTACAGGTGTGAGCCACTGCGCCCGGTCACATATTTCTTTAGGATAAATTCCTAAAAGTGGAATTTCTAGGACAAAAGATATTTCATGACAATAGATAATGGTAAATTATAATCCAGAATTGTTATACTAATTTATACTTCCACCCACTATGTATTAAGATTCCCACTACAGGCCTGGCACAGTGGCTCATGTCTGCAATTCCAGCACTTTGGGAGGCCAAGGTGGGAAGATTGCTTGACCCCAGAAGTTGCAGATCAGACCAGGCAACATGGCAAGACCCTGTCTCTACAAAAAATATAAAAATTAGCTGGGTGTGGTAGCATGCGCCTGTAGTCCCAGCTACTTTGGAGGATCACTTGAGCCCAGGGAAGTTGAGGCTGCAGTGAACCCTCATCGTGCCACTGCACTCCAGCCTGGGTGACACAGTGAGACCCTGTTTCAAAAAAAAAAAAGATTCCCACTACCTCCACATTCTCACCAATGCAGTCTGTTATGTTCTTATAATATTCACCAATGAGACATATGAAAAATGATAGTTTGTTCTTTTGCTTTTTTCTTGATCCTTAGTGACATTGAGCATCTTTTCAATATCTTGGTCATTTATACTTCGATGAATTCTCTGTGTCCTTTTTTCTATTTCATTTGGGGTTCATAATTTTATTTGGTTACTTATTATTGATTTATCACCATTCTTTATATATTAAGGATGTTCATATATTTCATGTATGTTACAAGTGTTGACTCCTGGCTTATGGTTTTTCTTTCAACTTTATGGCATCTATTATTACTTATAAATAGGTTAATTATTTAATATCAAACTAAATATTTAATATTTTAATTCAATTAAGGCAAATATACTAGTCTCCCTCTTCATGAATTCTTTTTTTTTTTTAAGCCAGGGTCTTGCTCTGTCATCCAAGCTGGATTGCAGTGGCACGATCATAGCTCACTGCAGCCTCAGCCTCCTGGGCTCAAGGGGTCCTCCTACCTTAGCCTCCCCATAGCTAGGTCCACAGATGCCTACCACCAGGCCCAGCTATTTTTTTTTGTAGAGATGGTGTGTCACTATGTTGCCCAGGCTGAGACTTCTGAGTTTTACGTCTCACTGTAAAAAGCCTTTACCCAAATAATATTTTAAAATACTATCTCATATTTTTTAATTGTGCTTTTATGGTTTTGTGTTTACAACTTTAACTCCTTAGTTGACCTGAAAATAAATTTTGTGTTTAATGTGAAGTAGAGCTGGAAAATATTTTTCATAGACTGGTCAATTGCCCCAGTGCCATTTTCACTGATTTGAAATGCTATTTTTGTCATGTTACCAAACTCCTTAATATGTAGATAATATAAATATATTTGTTCCTGGCCTCTATATCCTGTTCTATTAACTTACATATCTATTCTTGTGCTAGCCCATGCATTTTTTACATATATGGAATATATACATCTTCTATTTAATAATATAAATGGAAGATTGTATTCTAGAATGCAAAGTTGGTTCAATATCAGAAAATTGTTTCGTGTAGCTCATGGATTCCAGGAGAGATCTGATATCCATTGCTCATGTCACTCCCCCCAGTGGCTCCCCACCACACTTAAAACAAATCCAAACTCCTTACAACAGCGATGACTGGCTTTCCCATCCCAGGGGGGTGGTGCCACTTGCTCACTTACTGTGCTCCAACAGCATTTCCTCTAAGCACCTGCTGTTTCCTTGGCCTGAAATGCCCCTCCCCTAGCTCTCTGCATGACTCTCTCTCGCCCTCTCTGCTCCTAGATGCTTTTTCTCAGAGGCCTCTCACAGCAGTCTTCCCCAATTACCACCTCTGCTCCCCCTCCTCCTAGAATTCCAGGCCTCTTTGTCACTCACAGTTTATTCCACCCACAGCACTAACCACCAGCAGAAACTGCCTTGCTTATTGACTTGTTTTCCTTTCCATTGTCATTATTCCTTACCTGTCAAACCCCAGGTCAAGGACTTGATCTAACTTGGTCACCTTCACATCCCCAAGGCCTAGAACATACAACAGGCTCTCCATAAATATTTGCTGGTTGAATAAATGAAGAGAAATAAATCACATATCAATATATGCTAAAAAATAATTTGCTAATTTAACAGACATTCCTCATTTTAAAAAAATGTGGCCAGGCACGGCAGCTCATACCTGTAATCTCAGCACTTTGGGAGGCCGAGGTGGGTGGATCACTTGAGGTCAGGAGTTTGAGCCTCTGTCTCAAAAAAAAAACAAAAAAACAAAACAAAGCATAAAACTACCTTAAGAGGCAGTAGATTATACAGCACAAGCACTGGTGTCAGTGAAGAATTGGTTTCTATCCCAACTCCCACTTCCCAGCTATGTATCTTTGGACAAGTCACTTAACCTCTCTGAGCCTCAGTGTCCTCATCCGTAAAATGGGAGAAATAATGGTATTGAGAATTATGAGAAATAAATTATGGAAATAGAGTGCTTAACAGAAAATCCAGAACACAGTATGCCTTCAGCAAATATTACATAATAGTATTTGAATGGTAACAGAACACAAGAAATCTTCCTCCATTGGAGAAGAAAACTAGAAATCTGTCACAAACATCACACCTAACAGTTTGGGCAAGAACCACTCCTGGTCTAGTCTAGAGTAAAAGAAGAAGGGCTGCAGCAACTTCACTGCTCCAGGGAAGGGATAGGCCAATGTGGTAAAATTGTTCAAAATAAGAGTTACAGATTTTGGGCTGGGTGCGGTGGCTCACACCTATAATCCCAGCACTTTGGGAGGCCAAAACGGGAGGATCACTTGAGGTCAGGAGTTCGAGACCAGCCTGGTCAACATGGTGAAACCCCATCTCTACTAAAAATATAAAAATTAGCCAGGCATGGTGGTGCATGCCTGTAATCTCAGCTACTGGGGAGGCTAAGGCAGGAGAATCACTTGAACATGGGAGTAGAGGCTACAGTGAGATCGTGCCACTGTACTCTAGCCTGGGTGACAGTGCAAGACTCCACCTCAAAAAAATATATATATATATATCAGAAATGAGATAAAAATTATTCTTGCTGAAGAATTTTTTTTTTTTTTTTGAGATGGTGTCTCTCTTTGTCACCTGGCTGGAGTGCAGTGGTATATTCTCGCCTCACTGCGACCTCCTCCTCTCGGGTTCAAGCGATTCTCCAACCTCAGTGTCCCCAGTAGCTGGGATTACAGGCACACGCCACCACACCCAGCTAACTTTTGTATTTTTAGTAGTGATGGGGTTCCGCCATGTTGGCCAGGCTGGTCTCAAACTCCTGACCTCAAGTGATATGCCTGCCTCGGCCTCCCAAAGTGCTGGGATTATGCGTGTGAGCCACCGTGCCCAGCCTTGCTGAAGTAATTTGAAAACCTGAAGAAAATTAACTGGAAAATGATGAGAACCAATGTGAGTATTTAATACGCTGATGAGACATGAGATAAAATAAACAAAAGTCAATCATCTGTTATACCAACAATATTCATCATACAACAAAAACTATTTTTAAAAATACCTAGATGCAAATAAGAAACTGGCAAGATCGAGGTGAGAAAAAATATAAAGTTTTACCGAAGGATCTAAAGGACCTCAGATTTCCCACATGGACCCATGCACATGAGGCAATGTCAATTCAAATCCTATCTTTTTCTTTTCCTAAGACAGGGTTTCACTCTGTTGCCCAGGCTGGAGTGCAATGGTGCAATCTCTGCTTACTGCAGCCTCAACCTCCCAGACTCAAGCAATCCTCTCACCTCAGCCTACCGAGTAGCTGGGACTACAAGTGTGAATCACTATGCCTGGCTAATGTTTTAATTTTCATTTTGTAGAGCTAGGGTCTCACTACTTTGCTCAGGCTGGTCTCAAACTCCTGGGCTCAAGTGATCCTCCTACCTCAGCCTCCCAAAGTGCTGGGATGACAAGCATGAGCCACTGTGCCTAGCCCAAAATCCCATCTTTTTTATCCCTCTTGGTTTTGACATTTAGAAGAATAAAAGAATGGGAAGAGCCAACAAGATGTGGGCAGCATAAGGAGATTGGCCTGGCCTTGGCCTGTTCCTAATGTTCCAGGTTAGTTCAGCTGGCCTGGGTGCCACCAAACTCAAATTCATCACACTCCTTACTTTTTCGACACCATGACGTGAATGCCTGAAAAATGGTATTTTACTTATTTTTACTTTACTATTTTACTTATTTTTCTTTACTATTTACTTATTTACTTATTGCTAAGCTTCTTTTATCATTTTCCAGATAAAAAGCATCACCTGTGTTAAAATGCCAGGCTCGGCTGAGGTGGGCGGATCACGAGGTCAAGAGTTCGAGCCCAGCATGGAGAGCACAGTGAAACCCTACCTCTACTAAAATTACAAAAATTAGCCAGGTGTGGTGGCGGGTGCCTGTAATCCCAGCTTCTCGGGAGGCTGAGGCAAGAGAATCGCTTGAACTTGGGAGGCAGAGATTTCAGTGAGCTGAGATCACACCACTGCACTCCAGCCTAGGTGACACAGCAAGACTCCGTTTCAAAAAAAAAAAAAGAAAAAGAAAAAGCCAGGCTCCCCACTGCAAATCCAAGGTGAGGGAGCCTGCTGAATCCCAAGGCTGCAGACAGCAAGTTTTTTGTTTGTTTGTTTGTTTGTTGTTGTTTTTTGAGATGGAGTCTCGCTCTGTTGCCCAGGCTGGAATGCAGTGGCATGATCTCAGCTCACTGCAACCTCCGCCTTCCAGGGTCAAGCAATTCTCCTGACTCAGCCCCCTGAGTGCCTGGGATTACGGACGCCCACCACCACACCCAGCTCATTTGTATTATTAGTAGAGATGGGGTTTCACCATGTTGGCCAGACTGGTCTTGAACTCCTAACCTCAGGTGATCCGCCCGCCTTGGCCTCCCAAAGTGCCGGGATTACAAGTGTGAGCCACCGCACCCAGCCTGACAGCAAACTCTTAAGCTAAACATTGAGAACCAGGGAAATGCCCTGTGGACAGGTGGGGTCCAACCTGCTTCTCTGTGCAGTGACAACACCTGGGGTTATTTTTGAATGCAGGGTTGCCATCAGCAGCAGTGGGCCATCACCTCTGCTAGCCACATTGTGTTTTTTCTCCTAGAACCGTGGACAATGGAGGGCTGAGCCCCATCCATTGAGTTTCTGGGGCCGCGTTGGAGGGGCTGCTGTGGCCAGGGCGCCTGGTGAGGAGGGAAGCAGGGTGGGTGGGGGCAAGCTCGGAGCCTCAGTGTCCACCTTGGCTGTGGGAGGGCTGTGGGGGCAGGATGACAACCAGTCTTGGCAACAAGGAGGCAAATGGGAGCGGGGGGCCTTGGCTTTGCCTCTCTGAATTTCTGCGTCACTGTCCCCAGCAGCAGCAGGCCAATAGCGCTGTTGGGAGCCCAGGAGTTCCTGCACTCCCAGGAGACCCCAGGAACATAGTAAGAAAAACAGCTGCTCTGAGAACCAGCATTTTCTCTTTTTCAACTCCTCCTCCTTCTCTCTTTTATTTCCTTTTTGTAATTAATAAGCTTTTCCTTGTAAAGCAATTTTAGGATTACGGAGTCTCGCCCTTTCCCCCCGACTGGAGTGCAGTGGTGCGATCTCAGCTCACTGCAGCCTCCACCTTCCAGGTTCAAGTGATTCTCCTACCTCAGCCTCCTGAGTAGCTGGGATTACAGGCACCCCCCACCACGCCTGGCTCATTTATTATTTATTTATTTTTTGAGACAGAGTTTCGTTCTTGTTGCCCAGGCTGGAGTGCAATGGCGTGATCTCAGCTCACTCCAACCTCCGCCTCCCAGGTTCAAGTGAT
The DNA here is from genome assembly GCF_049350105.2 of Macaca mulatta. Taxonomy (NCBI): domain Eukaryota; kingdom Metazoa; phylum Chordata; class Mammalia; order Primates; family Cercopithecidae; genus Macaca; species Macaca mulatta. The sequence goes on along the minus strand of NC_133425.1, from coordinate 4,789,687 downwards.
TCTCCCGCCTCAGCCTCCTGAGTAGCTGGGATTACAGGCGCCTGCCACCACGCCTGGCTAATTTTGTATATTTAATAGAGACAGGGTTTCTCCATGTTAGTCAGGCTGGTCTTGAACTCCTGACCTCAGGTCATCTGCCCGCCTTGTTCTCCCAAAATGCTGGGATTACAGGCGTGAGCCACCGTACCCAGTTAATTTTTGTATTTTTAGTAGAGATCGGGTTTCACCATATCAGCCAGGCTGGTCTCAAACTCCTGACCTCAAGTGACCTGCCTGCCTCGACCTTCCAAAGTGCTGGGCTTACAGACATGAGCCACCGCATCTGGTCAGGCTTATAGAAAAACTGATAGGAAAGTACAGAGACTTCCGACACGCCCCATGCCTGCCCCCACCCAGACTGCCACTATCACCATCCCCTGCCACAGTGGTCCATTGATTACAATCAATAAACCTACATGGGCATGTTGCCATCACCCAATGCCCATAGTTTATATTCTGGCTCACTCTTTTTTTTTTTTTTTTTTTTTTTTTTTTTTTTTTTTTTTTTGCTTTAACTCAGTAGCAAGAATAATTAAGAGATTTTTGTTTTATTTTGTTTTTCTTAGAGATGGGGTCTTGCTCTGTCACCCAGGCTGGAGTGCCATGGTGTGATCATGGCTCACTGCAGCTTCGACCTCTTGGGCTCAAGCAATCCTGCTGCCTTGGCCTCCCAAGTAGCTGGGACTACCGACACATACCTCCAACCTGGCTAATTTAAAAAAAATTTTAGAGATGGGTTCTATGTTGCCCAAGTTGGTCTCAAACCCCAGGTCTCAAGCGATCCACCACCTCGACCTCCCAAAGTGTTGAGATTAGAGGTGTGAGTCACTGTGGGGCTCACTCTTGGAGTTGTACATTCTGTGGGCCTGGACAAATGTATAATGATAATGACATGGACCCACCACTATAGTACCCTACAGAGTCATGTTACTGCCCTAGGAATTGTCTATGCTCCACCGGTTCACCCCTCCTCCCAACCCCTGGCCCCTACTGGCCTTTCTTTCACTGTCTTCCTGTCTCCATGCTTTTGCCTTTTCCAGAATGTCAGTCAGAATCACACAGTGTAGCATCCCCAGAGTGGCTTCTTTTTTTTTTCTTTTTCCCACATCTTCCAACAGGGTGGCTTCTTTCATTCTTCCCTCCTTCAGAGCGAACTTACTTGTAACCTCATCACCATTTCCAGGTCACAAATGAAGACACCAAGGCACAGAGAGGAGACTCAGCCTGCCCACGGTCACCTATCTGGTAAGTGGCAGGGCCACGGTGCAAGCCCAGGGCCCCAGTTCTCATCCACTGGGCCCCTGCATTCGTGTGATCATTGTCACCATCCAGAAACAAATGGCCCTTCCAGTCTGTTCTTAGAAATCAGGTCAGTGAGGCTGAGGAAAGAGGAAGAGGGGATCTCTGACCCCATTCCTGGGGGCTTGCTCACCTGTCCCAGGCTGCTGGATGGCGAGCATGGCAGGCAGCAGGTTCAGGCCCTCTCTTCACAGCTCCTGGAAGTAATACCCAACTCCATGAGGAAGCAAGAGGTGCGGACCGGCAGGGAGGCCGGCCAGGGCCACGGCACAGGCTCCCCGGCGGAGCAGGTGAAAGCCCTCATGGATCTGCTGTCTGGCAAGGGCAGTCAAAGCTCCCAGGTGCCTCAGGCCCTGGACAGGACACCGGACTCCTCGCTGGGGCCCTGCAGCAGTGGTAGGACTGGCTTGGGAGGCAGACACGGGGTGGGGGATACCTGGGCTGTCTGTGCCCACTCTTCCCTTACCCACCCTCCCCACTGGCCTCTCTCCCACAGATTCCATGATACAGAGGCACCGCAAGGCCCTTCTGAGCAAGGTGGGAGGTGGCTCGGAGCTGGCTGGACCCTGGCACAGGCTGGCCTCCCTCCTGCTGGTGGAGGGCCTGACGGACCTGCAGCTGAGGGAGCACGACTTCACACAGGTGGAGGCCACCCGCGGGGGTGGGCGCCCCGCCAGGACCGTCGCCCTAGACCGGCTCTTCCTGCCTCTCTCCCGGGTGTCTGTCCCACCCCGGGTCTCCATCACCATTGGGGTGGCCGGCATGGGCAAGACCACCCTGGTGAGGCACTTCGTCCGCCTCTGGGCCCATGGGCAGGTCGGCAAGGACTTCTCGCTGGTGCTGCCTCTGACCTTCCGAGATCTCAACACCCACGAGAAGCTGTGTGCTGACCGACTCATCTGCTCCGTCTTCCCGCACATCGGTGAGCCCAGCCTGGCGGTGGCAGTCCCAGCCAGGGCCCTCCTGATCCTGGACGGCTTGGATGAGTGCAGGACGCCTCTGGACTTCTCCAACACCGTGGCCTGCATGGACCCCAAGAAGGAGATCCCGGTGGACCACCTGATCACCAACATCATCCGTGGCAACCTCTTTCCGGAAGTTTCCATCTGGATCACTTCCCGTCCCAGTGCATCTGGCCAGATCCCGGGGGGCCTGGTGGACCGGATGACGGAGATCCGGGGCTTTAACGAGGAGGAGATCAAAGTGTGTTTGGAGCAGATGTTCCCCGAGGACCAGGCCCTCCTGGGCTGGGTGCTGAGCCAAGTACAGGCCGACAGGGCCCTGTACCTGATGTGCACTATCCCAGCCTTCTGCAGGCTCATGGGGGTGGCGCTAGGCCACCTGTGGCGCAGCAGGACGGGGCCCCAAGACGCAGAGCTGTGGCCCCCGAGGACCCTGTGCGAGCTCTACTCATGGTACTTTAGGATGGCCCTCAGCAGGGAGGGGCAGGAGAAGGGCAAGGCAAGCCCTCGCATTGAGCAGGTGGCCCACGGTGGCCGAAAGATGGTGGGGACATTGGGCCGGCTGGCCTTCCATGGGCTGCTCAAGAAGAAATACGTGTTTTACGAGCAAGACATGAAGGCGTTCGGTGTGGACCTCGCTCTGCTGCAGGGTGCCCTGTGCAGCTGCTTCCTGCAGCGGGAGGAGACGCTGGCATCGTCGGTGGCCTACTGCTTCACCCACCTGTCCCTGCAGGAGTTTGTGGCAGCCGCGTATTACTATGGCGCATCCAGGAGGGCCATCTTTGACCTCTTTACTGAGAGCGGCGTATCCTGGCCCAGGCTGGGTTTCCTCACGCATTTCAGGAGCGCAGCCCAGCGGGCCATGCAGGCAGAGGACGGGAGGCTGGACGTGTTCCTACGCTTCCTCTCCGGCCTCTTGTCTCCGAGGGTCAATGCCCTCCTGGCTGGCTCCCTCCTGGCCCAAGGCGAGCACCAGGCCTACCGGACCCAAGTGGCTGAGCTCCTGCAGGGCTGCCTGCGCCCCGATGCTGCAGTCTGTGCACGGGACATCAATGTCCTACACTGCCTGCACGAGCTGCAGCACACAGAGCTGGTCCGCAGCGTGGAGGAGGCCATGGAGAGCGGGGCCCTGGCCAGGCTGACCGGTCCTCCGCACCGCGCCGCCCTGGCCTACCTCCTGCAGGTGTCCGACGCTTGTGCCCAGGAGGCCAACCTGTCCCTGAGCCTCAGCCAGGGCGTCCTTCAGAGCCTGCTGCCCCAGCTGCTCTACTGCCGGAAGCTCAGGTGGGCGCCAGAGCGGGGGTCGGGGCTGCAGAAGGGGCAGAGGAGAGAGCAGAAACCATCCCCTCCCCACCACCGAGCTTCTCCATCAGTCTTCTAGGGCTGCTGTAACAGAGGACCATGAACTTAGTGGCTTAAAACAACTGAAGTGTGTTTTCTCACAGTTCTAGAGGCCAGAAGTCTCAAATCAAGGTGCCAGGAGGGCCACGTGCTCTCTGAAACATATAGGAGAGGTTCCCTCCTGCCTCTCTAGCTTCTGGTGTTTGACGGCAACCCTTGGCTAAAGGCTGCATTACTCCAGTCTCTGCCCCATTGCCTGGCCATCTTCTCCCTGTGTCTGTCTCCACATGGTGCTGTCCTCTCTTTTTTTGAGGTAGAGTCTTGTTCTGTCGCCCAGGCTGGAATACAGTGGCGCGATCTCGGCTCACTACCAACTCCGCCTGCTGGGTTTAAGCAATTTTTTTTTTTTTTTTTTTTTTTTTGAGGCGGAGTCTTCACTCTGTCGCCCAGGCTGGAGTGCAGTGGCACCATCTCGGCTCACTGCAAGCTCCGCCTCCCGGGTTCGCGCCATTCTCCTGCCTCAGCCTCCCGAGTAGCTGGGACTACAGGCGCCCACCACCGCGCCCGGCTAATTTTTTGTATTTTAGTAGAGACGGGGTTTCACCGTGTTAGCCAGGATGGTCTCGATCTCCTGACCTTGTGATCCACCCGCCTCGGCCTCCCAAAGTGCTGGAATTACAGGCGTGAGCCACCGCGCCCGGCCAGGGTTTAAGCAATTATCCTGCCTCAGCCACTCCAGTAGCTGGGATTACAGGTGCCCACCATCATGCCTGGCTAATTTTTGTATTTTTAGTAGAGACGGGGTTTCACCATGTTGGCCAGGCTAGTCTTGAACGCCTGACCTCAGGTGATCTGCCCACCTCAGCCTCCCAAAGTGCTGGGATTACAGGTGTGAGCCACTGCTCCTGGCCAGTGCTTCCTAGTCTTAAAAGGACACTGTCACATTGGATTACAGGCGCACCCCACTCCAGCATGACCCCCCCTTAACAAAGTACATCCGCAGTGACCCCATTTCCCAATAAAGCCACATACTTGGGGCACCGGGGGTTAGGACTTCATATCTTTTGTGGGGACACAATTCACTTCATAACCCCTCAGAACCATCCAGTCTGACAGAAGCTGCCCCCTGAATGCTCTCAGCCCACCCCCCGCCCGCTGCTCTGGACCTTAGTGAGTAGGGAGGAAAGGACACAGGCTGAGGGTCATCCAGGTGTCCCGCAGAGGCAGGCGGCGTGTGGGGTGGTGAGGACGACAGCCCATGGAAGATGCCATTCTGCATAGGAACTGCAGGTCTCATGGGGACCGAGCCTCCTGTTCACTCTCATGGGAAAGGTTCGAGCACTGGGGCTGAGCGCAGATCTCAGAGCTGCGGTGATGATGGCGCTGAATGGGACGGAGAGAGGCAGAGGCCCCGGGCCAAGGCCCCCACCCTGCCAGTGGGCGGGTGGGACACTCACTGTCACTGCTCCCCTTGGCCAGGCTGGACACCAACCAGTTCCAGGACCCCGTGATGGAGCTGCTGGGCAGCGTGCTGAGTGGGAAGGACTGTCGCATTCAGAAGATCAGGTAATGCAGACCCAGGGGACCCCCATGGTGCCCACGGTCTTGTGGGGTATGGAACCCTCTTCTCATCATCCTCTACTCAGCAGGCCAGTGGTGCTGCCACGGAGAGGTGTCTTGGAGCATGTGGCTCCAGATGCAGCCTGCTTGTTTCTGCCCAATTCCAGAAAGTGCCAGAGGCTCAGGTGCCTCATCAGGAGGAAGAGGGAGGTGACCTGGCCGAGGACTTGACACCGTTGTGTACGGGCAGGTGTTTCCACAGCACTGCATGTGCTGACATAATACCAAGCACGATGTTCTCTAAGCACCTCTCCAAGTTTGCTGTCCAACAGCATTCTAGGCACAGGATTGCATTTTTTCCCCACCGAGACAGAGTCTTGCTCTACTGCCCAGGCTGGAGTGCAGTGGCACGATCTCGGCTCACTGGTTCTTACCTCACTGGAGGCAGGTAACCTCTGCTTCCCAGGTTCAAACAATTCTCCAGCCCCAGCCTCCCGAGTAGCTGGGATTACAGGCACCCACCACCACGCCTGGCTAGTTTTTGTATTTTTAGTAGAGATGGGGTTTCACCATGTTGGCCAGGCTGGTCTCGAACTCCTGACCTCGTGATCCACCTGCCTCGGCCTTCCAAAGTGCTGGGATTACTGGCGTGAGCTACTGCACCCAGCCAATTGCATTTATAATTAAAATTTTAAATTTCAAATTTAATTTAATTTCAAATTTAATTATAAATCAGTTTAAGCAATTTTTAATTAAAACTGCATCTTGTGGCCAGGCGTGGTGGCTCGCACCTGTAATTCCAGCGGTTTGGGAGGCCGAGGCGGGCGGATCACGAGGTCAGGAGATTGAGACCATCCTGGCTAACACGGTGAAACCTCGTCTCTACTAAAAATTAGCTGGGCGTGGTGGCGGGCGCCTATAGTCCCAGCTACTCAGGAAGCTGAGGCAGGAGAATGGCGTGAACCTGGGAGGTGGAGCTTGCAGTGAGCTGAGATTGCGCCACTGCACTCCAGCCTGGGCAACAGAGCGAGACTGTGTCTCAAAAAGCAAAACAAACAAAAAACCCTGCATCTTGTAATTAGACAAAAGTTCACATGCTGAATGTGAGCTTATGAAATCTCTCCTGGAGTAACATTCCTGGATCTGAGAAACTACACACACCCAGGGTTTGTGGTTGAATCGATGTGATTGATCCTCTAAGGGTGGCTGTTGGAGACCTAGGGAGGTGAGTTAAGAGAAGAGAACCCCAGGGGTAATTTTTTTTTTTTTTTTGAGACAGAGTCTCACTCTGTTGCCCAGGCTGGAGTGCAGTGACACTATCTTGGCTCATTGCAAGCTCCACCTCTCAGGTTCAAGCCATTCTCCTGTCTCAGCCTCCCAAGTAGCTGGAACTACAGGCACCTACCACCACGCCCAGCTAATTTTTGTATTTTTAGTAGAGACAGGGTTTCATTATATTGGCCAAGCTGGTCTCAAACTCCTGACCTCAGGTGATCCATCCGCCTCAGCCTCCCAAAGTGCGGGGATTACAGGTGTGAGCCATCGCACCCAAGGGTAATTCTTCATTCTCATACAAGCCTCTGGGTTCTGAAATAATCTTTTTTGTTTTTTTTTTCTTGAGACAGAGTCTTGCTCTGTCGCCCAGGCTGGAGTGCAGTGGCGCCATCTCGGCTCATTGCAAGCTCCGCCTCCTGGGTTCACACCATTCTCCTGCCTCAGCTTCCCGAGTAACTGCTACTATAGGTGCCCGCCACCTCGCCCAGCTATTTTTTTGTGTTTTTAGTAGAGATGGGGTTTCACCGTGTTAGCCAGGATGGTCTCGATCTCCTGACCTCATGATCCACCCGCCTCGGCCTCCCAAAGTACTGGGATTACAGATGTGAGCCACCACGCCCGGCTGAAATAATCTTTATCTGAGTTAATGGCAATTTAGACTGATTCAGGAACAAAAATAAATCACTGGGGAGTGTGGTTAGAGGTGTAGGCTCTGTGTGAGTTTGAACAAGTCATTTCTGTGCCTAAAGAGGGTAAAAATGGGGTTAGAAGGGTATCTAGGCCAGGGGCGGTGGCTCGTGCCTTTAATCCCAGCCCTTTGGGAGACTGAGGCCGGTGAATCACTTGAGGTCAGGAGTTCGAGACCAGCCTGGTGAAAGTGGCAAAACTCTGTCTCTACTAAAAATACAAAAATTAGCAGGGCGTGGTAGTGGGTGCATGTAATCCCTGCTACTCAGGAGGCTAAGACAGGAGAATTGCTTAAGTCCGGGAGGTAGAGGTTGCAGTGAGCCAAGATTGCACCACTGCACTCCAGCCTGAGTGACAGAGCAAGACTCCGTCTCACAAAAAAAAAAAAAAAAAAGAAGAAGAAGAAAAGAAAAAGAATGACAAATTCTCATTATTAATACTTTTTTTCCTTTGTGAGAGCCCCCAGCATTTTTTTTTTTTTTTTTTTTTTGAGACGGAGTCTCGCTCTGTCACCCAGGCTGGAGTGCTGTGGCCGGATCTCAGCTCACTGCAAGCTCCGCCTCCTGGGTTCCCGCCATTCTCCTGGCTCAGCCTCCCGAGTAGCTGGGACTACAGGCGCCCGCCACCTCGCCCGGCTAGTTTTTTGTATTTTTTAGTAGAGACGGGGTTTCACCGTGTTAGCCAGAATGGTCTTGATCTCCTGACCTCGTGATCCGCCCATCTCGGCCTCCCAGAGTGCTGGGATTACAGGCTTGAGCCACCGCGCCCGGCCAACCCCCAGCATTTTTAGCACATGACAAAATAGCCAACTTTTAGTTTTGCTTAAAGGAGGCTAGGTAGTGCTCAGAAATTATTCGGGGGCCAGGCACAGTGGCTCTTTCCTATAATACTAGCAATCTGGAAGGTGGGGGGATTATCTGAGGCCAGGAGTTCAACACCAACCTGGGAAACATATGGCAAGATGCCATCTTTACTAAAAATAAAAATAAAAGTAAATTATTCTGAATGAAGTCAAAAATCTCTTCTCTGGCCACATGCTCTTCTTTACCTCTGTAGTTGATCCTCAGTGCCACATCTCTATTTCAACTATCAGTTAAATACAACTTATAAAATACCATAAAGTCTCGGGGGATGGAAGCACTTTAGAATTTGAGAACATTTATATAGAGGTGGCCTGGGCGAATGCTGTGAATTGAAGTTCTCTGAAAAGGAATTTAGAGAAAAGAGACTTTATTCCAGTGAACAGTTTGCTTGAATATAGCTTGAAAAGTGGCCGGGCGCGGTGGCTCACGCCTGTAATCCCAGCACTTTGGGAGGCTGAGGCGGGCGGATCACAAGGTCAGGAGATCGAGACCACGGTGAAACCCCGTCTCTACTAAAAATACAAAAAATTAGCCGGGCGCGGTTGTGGGCGCCTGTAGTCCCAGCTACTCGGGAGGCTGAGGCAGGAGAATGGCGTGAACCCGGGAGGCGGAGCTTGCAGTGAGCCGAGATCGCGCCACTGCACTCCAGCCTGGGCGACAGAGCGAGACTCCGTCTCAAAAAAAAAAAAAAAAAAAAAAAAAAGAAAAGTACCAGGCCGGGTTCAGTGGCTCATGCCTATAATTCCAGCACTTTGGGAGGCCAAGGCAGGAGGATCGTTTGGGCCCAGGAGTTTGAAACCAGCCTGGGCAACATAGTAAAACCCTGTCTCTGCAAAAAATTAAAAAACTAGCCAGGTGTGGTGGCATGCACCTCTGTTTCCAGCTACTTGGGAGGCTGAAGTGGGAGGATTCTTGAGCTCGGGAGTTCGAGGTTACAGTGACCCATGATCGTGCCACTGCACTCCAGCCTGGGTGACAGAATGAGATCCTGTCTGAAAAAAGAAAAAGAAGAGCACCAGCCTGGGGATTCTAATTGAACTACTATATCTCATGGGGCTGAATGCCTACAAACGGCAAAGAGCCTAGACAGCTACTATTTCTGCAACTGGAAACATGAAGCAACACTGTTGATCCATCACCATATTCCCAGAACCATGCTCTCAAGGCAGATCAAGATGTGCTTTTTTTTTTTTTTTTAAAGCTAATTTTAAATAACTCTACTATTTGCCATTTTGCACTAGAAAAGAGGCTAGGATCAGCAGTGTGCCTAAATTCATTTGTACCAGTTCACAAGAGCTGATTGTTAAATTTTCAGGAATTTTGCAAGCTGGATGTGCTTGAACTTAGTGTTGGTGGGAGTATTTATACCGTGGAAATTGGCAAATGCTACAAATCAGTTTGGTAGCATTTGTTTTTGCATTTGCTTTTTGTTTTGTTATTGTTTTGGGACATGGTCTCACTCTGTCGCTTAGGCTGGAGCACAGTGATGTCACTGATCATGACTCATTGCAGCCTCTACCTCCTGGGCTAAATCCTCCTTCCTCAGCCTCCTAAGTAGCTTGGACTACAGGTGTGCCACCACACCTGGCTAATTTTTATGTTTTTTTTGTAAAGACAAGATCTTCCTATGTTGCCCAGGCTAGTCTGAAACTCCTGGTTTCAAGTGATGCTCCCACCTTGGCCTCCCAAAGTGCTAGGATTGTATAGGCATGAGCCACCATGCACAGCCCAGTTTTTGAAATTTTGTTTTTCCTGGGAGCCAGTTTACCAGCACACCACTGGCTGCCATCTGCATGTTAGGCTTCTGAGATTTCCATTTTCTTTGCTGTGCTGTTTGTGTAGAAGCTGTTGTGCTGGATTCTGGTTAAACTTTTTTCTGGGACCCTTTGCCATGGTGAGGGTCTGTCCTCCCACTCTGGCCCTGTGCTGCCCAGGCTCAGGAGATCTGCTGTGCCTGGCATTCTGCTCCAGGGGTCACCTCATCTCCAGCTGTGTCCAGACCCTGATGATGTGGGGAGGCCTACAGGAATAATCATGGGCACGGTGTTGAGGAAGAGGCCATGAGATGTGCATGCCCAAAATAACCACTCCTCTCCCTTTCCTTGGGCAGCTTGGCAGAGAACCAGATCAGCAACAAAGGGGCCAAAGCTCTGGCCAGATCCCTCCTGGTCAACAGAAGTCTGACCTCTCTGGAGTAAGTAGGACAACCAAGGCCGAACCTTTGCCATTGGAACCAGAAGAGTTGTGAGGCATCTCGTGAAGTCCCCTCCCCTCGTAGGAAATGATTGGGGTCTTACCTGTCTGTTCGTCCCTGATTCCCATGATTCAGCCCCTGGGTAGCATCTGGACATAACACCCATACTTCATTTGGAGTAGCTTCTAAGACTCCTGTGGGAGTAAGACACAAGGAGGCCACACCTTAGCGCACATGCCTTCCTGGTGGGACGGAAGGACAGCCGGGCAGAACCATGGCTCCTTAGTTGCTGGGCTCCAGCCAGGGACACACCAGATGTTTGGCCCTACATCTGGGGCCATGATTCTCATCTCCACATTTGGCCCAAGCCCACTAGTCCATCAGGTCCTGCTTTCTTTCCCCCCAACACCTGGGACAGGCTTGGGGAAACTCCTTCCTGGTTCATATAAGGATCTCTGCCCCGGTTCCACCAAACATGAGATCCTAAGCCCTCATACATTCACTTAGAGGATCATGAATTTCAAGGTCAATGCAGTTTGTTTCCCCTTCCCTGCCTGGGAAACAGATGGAGGCGTCTCTTTCTCTCTTCCTCCTTCAGCCTCCGCGGTAACTCCATTGGACCACAAGGGGCCAAGGCGCTGGCAGATGCTCTGAAGATCAACCGCACCCTGACCTCTCTGAGGTGTGTGTCACCTGTTCCCTGTCTTGTGACCCCAAGAGAGGGCCCAGAAAACCCTCTCCTCAGGCACCAACTATGAGAATGGGAGGTGATTCATGATGGCAGGCATGGGGCTGGGCGCAGTGGCTCACACCTGTAATCCCAACCCTTTGGGAGGCTGAGACAGGTGGATTGCTTGAGGTCAGGAGTTTGTCAGCAGCCTGGCCAACGTGGCAAAACGCCATCTCTACTAAAATACAAAAATTAGCTGGCGTGGTGGCAGGTGCCTGTAATCCCAGCAACTTGGGAGGCTAAGGTAGGAGAATCGCTTGAGCCTGGGAAGCAGAGATTGCAGTAAGCCAGGATCGCGCCACTACACTCCAGCCTGTGTGACTGACAGAGTAAAACTCCGTCTCAAAACAAGCAAACAGGCCGGGCGCGGTGGCTCACGCCTGTAATCCCAGCACTTTGGGAGGCCGAGGTGGGTGGATCACGAGGTCAGGAGATCGAGACCATCCTGGCTAACACGGTGAAACCCCATCTCTACTAAAAATGCAAAAAATTAGGGCCGGGCGCGGTGGCTCAAGCCTGTAATCCCAGCACTTTGGGAGGCCGAGACGGGCGGATCACGATGTCAGGAGATCGAGACCATCCTGGCTAACCTGGTGAAACCCCGTCTCTACTAAAAAATACAAAAAAACTAGCCGGGCGAGGTGGCGGGCGCCTGTAGTCCCAGCTACTCGGGAGGCTGAGGCAGGAGAATGGCGTGAACCCGGGAGGCGGAGCTTGCAGTGAGCTGAGATCCGGCCACTGCACTCCAGCCTGGGCGACAGAGCGAGACTCCGTCTCAAAAAAAAAAAAAAAAAAAATTAGCCGAGCGAGGCTGCAGGCGCCTGTAGTCCCAGCTACTCGGGAGGCTGAGGCAGGAGAATGGCGTGAACCCGGGAGGCGGAGCTTGCAGTGAGCCAAGATCGCGCCACTGCACTCCAGCCTGGGCGACTGAGCGAGACTCCGTCTCAAAAAAAGAAAAAAGAAACAAACAAACAAAGATGGCAGGCATGGGATACTGGCTTCCATCCCACTGGGTTCTGGGGATCTTGTGCCCTAAACAAGTTTCCAGGCTCCAGCTCTTCCCTAGACTTTGAGCTTGTGTGTGTGGCCCGAGCAGGGGACAGATGTGTGATGTGGTTTGTTATGTCTCTCTCTCTTTTTCTTTTGAAACGGAGTCTTTCTTTGTCATCCAGGCTGGAGTGCAGTGGCGCGATCTTGGCTCACTGCAACCTCGGCCTCCCAAGTTTAAGCGATTCTCCTGCCTCAGCCTTCCAAGTATCTGGGATTATAAGCACCTGCCACCAAGCCCGGTTAATTTTTTTGTATTTTCAGTAGAGACGAGGTTTCACCATGTTGGCCAGGCTGGTCTTGAGCTCCTGCACTCAAGCCATCTGCCTGCCTTGGCCTCCCAAAGTGCTGGGATTACAGGCATGAGTCACTGAGCCCAGCCCGTTGTATCGCTTTTAAGAGCCTGTGGTTGTATCTATCATTAGTTGAGTGGGTACCGCTTTTCTGTTCTGTTTTCATTTATTTATTTATTTTTATTAGGGTGAAATTCATGTACCATAAAATTGACTGTTTTAGGCAGGTCCCAGAGGCTGACGCCTGTAATCCCAGGCCTTTGGGAGGCCAAGGCGGGTGGATCACTTGAGGTTGGGAGTTCGAGACCAGCCTGGCCAACATGGTAAAACCTCATCTCTACTAAAAAAAAAAAAAAAAAAAAAAAAAGTTCAAAAAGTTAGCCGGGCATGGTGGCAGGTGCCTGTAGTCCTAGCTACTCAGGAGGCTGAGGTTGAGTTGAGCCTGAGAGGCGGATCGCGCCACTGCACTCCAGCCTGGGCGACAGAGTGAGACTCCATCTAAAAACACCTGTTTTCAAGTGTACAGTTCAGTGACATTTAGCACATTCACAATGTTGTGCCACCATCACATCTGTCCAGTTCAGAATATTTTCATCACCCCTGAAGGAGACCTCATACCCACAAGCAGTCACTTCCCATTCTCCCCTTTCCCCAGCCCCTTGCAATCACCAATCTGCTTCCCATTTCTAAGGATTTACCTATACTGGACATTTCATGTAAATAGATTTATATAGTCCAGCCTTTGGTGGCCGGTTTTCTTCATTGAGCATGATGTTTTTAAGCTTCTTCTGTGTGGTACCATGTGTCAATGCTTCCTTCCATTTTATTTTAACTTTTTTTTTTTTTAAAGACAGAGTCTCACTCTGTCACCCAGCCTGGAGTGCAGTGGCATGTTCTTAGCTCACTGCAACCTCTGCCTCCTGGGTTCAAGCGCTTCTCCTGTCTCAGTCTCCTGAGTAACTGGGATTACAGGCATGTGCTACCACACCCAGCTAATTTTTGTATTTTTAGTAGAGATGGGGTTTCACCATGTTGGCCAGGCTGGTCTCGAACTGCTGACCTCAAGTGATCCACCCACCTTGATATCCCAAAGTGCTGGGATTACAGGTGTGAGCCACTGCACCCAGCCTCTTCCCTTGATTTTAAGGCTGAATCATATTCTGTGGGATGGACAGACCATGATGTGTTGAGCCATTCACCCAATGACGGCCATTTGGGTTGTCTCCACCTTTTGGTTATATGAATAACGCTGCTGTGAACACTGGTGAATAAGACTTTCGGTGCCTGTTTTCAATTCTTTTGAGTATATACCTAGGAATGGAATTGCTGGGTCACATGGTCAACCCATGTTTAACCTTCTAAGGACCTGCCAGACCATGTTCCACAGAGAGCAGACCTTTTTGCATTCCCATCAGCAGTATTGCAGTTTCTCCATATTCTCACCAACACTTGGATCCTGTGTCTTTCAGCTGTAATGAGGATGATTGATGACCCTGTTGTGGTTATTCAGAGAGCTTGTTCCCAGGTGGCAGGCAGATGCTTAGCAACCCAAAGAAAAACCTAAGCTCCAGGCAGTGGTGCAAAGGGTCAACTGCTCTCCCTGCATGGTGGGCAGTGAGGGCACATAGTGGTCAGAACCCCTTGCTCCATAGAGGTGCCCCCACTGCAGAGACGGTTCAGGCCACTGGGTTCCAGCTTCTGTTCCATCAGTGATGCGCCTCTTCTTGTCTCTGCAGCCTCCAAGGCAACACCGTCAGGGATGATGGGGCCAGGTCCATGGCTGAGGCCTTGGCCTCCAACCGGACCCTTTCCGTGCTGCAGTGAGTGGACACGTCTCCTCTCTCCTCTCTTCTCCCCTCCTTCTCTCCCTTCTCCCTCCTCCTCCAAGGGCCTCTCTGCCTATTACCCGCTAGGAAGAATGGATGGGGCTAGGACCTGAGGCCTTCTGACCCATCTGGATGGCCTCTGGAAAACCTGATGCCCACTGCTTTTCAAGAGAGCAGGTGTTGGGGAAATAATTAAAAATAAAACCTCCAGGCTGTGTGCAGGGACTCATGCCTGTAATCCCAGTACTTTAGGAGGCCAAGGCAGGCGGATCACTTGAGGTCAGGAGTTTGAGATCAGCCAGGCCAAAATAGTGAAACACCGTCTCTATTTAAAAAATAAAAATAAAAATAAAAATAAATAACTAGGCGGGGTGGTGCAAGGCTGTAGTCCCAGCTACTTGGGAGGCTAAGTTGAAAGAATCGCTTGAACCCTGGAGGCAGAGGGTGCAGTGAGCTGAGACTGTGCCACTGCACTCCAGCCTGGGCGACAGCAAGACTCTGTCTCAAAAAATAAAATTAAAATATAAAATAAAATAATAAAATATAAAATAAAATACCTCCTACCAACCCACAAATGTAGGAAGGAATACAACAATTAGTGGATAAACATTAAACTGACTGCACAGTGCATCAGGGCAACCCACCAATGAGAGTGTAAAGACAGAAGCTCACTTTTCTAGAGCCAAGCAGATGTCCTCAGGCGAGAGGGCCAGGCAGCACCATTTGCCGTTTATGCTAAATACACCAGATAATTGGAGTGGCCATTTGTGGTCCCTAATTGCCTTTATCCAAAGGAAAAGCAAAGCTTCTTATCTTTTTGACATGCAGGTACTTTGGAGCTTCAAGCCAGATGCCTAGCCTAATTCCCACGAAGGCAGGGAAAGAGGGACTCTATCTTCCTTAACGTTTACATTTCAAAGAGATGGCTCCAAACCCTTATAAAAGACATTCCCAGGCTGTGAAACTGGCCAGAGGCTGATTTTGCTTTTAAAAAGATTTACATACATCTTAAAGGGACAGAGGCAGCATGTGCAACCTCAAGTCTTTCTCAGGAAATGCTCTAAGAAAATGGGGGTGGTGCGGAGTCTCTTTCCTTTTTGGAACCAGGGAAAATTACATTTTTCAAGATTTGTATTTAGCCTCACACAGGAGGGGTCCTGCCTGTCTGTCCTTGTAGGATGAGGACAGGGTTTCTCCTGTGCTGTCTCCCTCCACCAGATTTAGTGCAAGAGGAAGTAGCTTTTTCAGAAGAGGAACCTAAGCCAGGGTCTCCCTAGGGAGGTTTCTCTTTTTTTCTTTTTTGTTTCTTTTTTTTTTTTTTTTTTTTTTTGAGATGGAGTCTCCCTCTATTGCCAGCTGGAGTGCTGGCAATAGAGGTGGATCTCGTCTCACTGCAACCTCTGCCTCCCTGGTTCAAGTGATCCTCCTGCCTCAGCCTCCCAAGTTGCTGGTACTACAGGTGCACGCCACCACGCCCCACTAATTTTTGTATTTTTAGTAGAGACGGAGTTTCACCATGTTGGCCAAGATAGTCTCGATCTGTTGACCTCGTGATCCGCCCACCTTGGCCTCCCAAAGTGCTGGGATTACAGGCGTGAGCCACTGTACCCGGCCCCTAGGGAGGTTTCTTGGGGTGGGAGGCAGCCTGCTGGTCTAGATGGGAGGCAGATTGGCGGGTGAGGCACCAGAGAGACTTGTCCATGGAGTTCCCCACTCGGGAGGTTGTTGGGCATTATCAGCTGATAATCTGATCTCTGCTTTCTACCCCTTGCAAGGGAGGTTCAGCTGTTCTGACCCCTTACTCTCCCTCATCATAACGTCGGTCCATTATCACTTAGGCAACAATCCAAAGACCTATCTGGAGAACCCTCTCCCCGCCTGCTCCAGTAAATGAAGAGGGCACACTAGTTGTCCCTGACCTTGAACGTTGGTCTGGGAATGGCTGTAACCAGCCTTTCTAAAGGACCCCTCTCTTTTCTCCCACAGCCTGCAGAAGAACAGCATCGGGCCCATGGGAGCCCAGCGGATGGCAGATGCCTTGAAGCAGAACAGGAGTCTGAAAGAGCTCATGTGAGACACATGAAAGGCCCACACTAGTATCCTCAGTCCAGCACAATGCCCAACCCAGCACAAATATTTGTGAGCCTGAGGATGGATGGATGAATGGATGAATGGATGGATGAATGGATGGATGGATGGGTGGGTAGGGGTGGATGGGTAGGTAGGTGGATGGATGGATGGATGGATGGGTGAACGGGTGAATGAATCGATAAATGAATGAGTGGATGGATGGATGAGTGGATTGATGGATGGGCGAATGGATAGATGGATGGATGGTTGAATGAATGAGTGGATGAATGGCTGAGTGGATGGATGGATGGATGGATGGATGGATGGATGGATGGATGGATGAGTGGATGGATGGGTGGATGAGTGGATGGATAAATGAATTGATGGGTGAGTGGACTGAGGGATGGGTGAATGGATGGATGGGTGGATGGATGGCTGGGTGGGTGGGTGGATGGATGGATGGGTGGGTGGATGGATGTGTGGGGGGTGGATGGATGGATGGTTGAATGAATGAGCGAATGGATGGATGGATAGATAGATGGATGGTTGAATGAATGGATGGATGGTTGAATGAATGGATGGACGGTTGAATAAATGGATGGATGGATGGATGAGTGGATGGATGGATGGATGGGTAGATGACTGGATGAAAGGATGAATTGATGGGCAGATTGGTGGATGGGTGAATGGATGGATGGATGGTTGAATAAATGAGTGGATGAATGGGTGAGTGGGTAGATGGAGGGATGGATGGATGGGTGGGTATGTGGATGAATGGGTAGATGAGTAGATAAATGGATGGTTGAATGGGTGAATAGGTAGGTGGATGGGTGGGTAGAGATGGATAGGTGGATAGGTGGATGGGTACATGAATGGATGGATGGGTGAATGGGTGAGTGGATAGATAAATGGGTAAGTGGATGAATGGACAGGTCAGTGGATAGATGGATGGTTGAATGAATGAGTGGATGAATGGGTGAGTGGATGGATGGATAGATGGATGGATGAATGGACAAATGGATGGATGGGTGGATGAGTGGATGGACAGACGAATTGATAGGTGAGCGGACTGATGGGTGGGTGGATGGATGAGTGGACAGATGAATGGGTAAGTGGGTAGGTGGGTAGGTAGATGGATGGATGAATGACTGGATGGATGGATTTATGAATGAGTGGGTGGGTAAGTAGATAAATTGATGGGTGAGTGGATGGATAGACTGATGGATGTGTGGGTGCTGGTTAGCTGACTTTGGACTCCAAAAGCACTAACCGAGGAGGATGGAGACTCCCAGGATTGGGTGAACCCCAACCTTCTCGGGCTCACATTTACTATCTTACCACCTGGCAGAAGAAAACATTTCCTGACCATCTTCACAAAACCCCCCAAAATACTTATCACTGAAGGGTTGACTCTTCTTGCCAGGGAGTCAAGAGGGACTTTGCTATCCTGATTTCTCACAGGCAACAGGTGGTCACATGCAGAGACTACAGTCAACAGGCCTCAGGCAGAACAAACTGTGCACTGGCCATCCTTGAGACAACAGAGCCAGCCCTCCCATGAGGGCTTCCCTGACCCTGATCCCTCCGCCCAGCCCTGCCTGGCAACTCCTGGAGGCTGACTCATCCATATCCCTTCTCTTGCAGGCTCTCCAGTAATAGTATTGGTGATGGAGGTTCCAAGGCCCTGGCCGAGGCCCTGAAGGTGAACCAGGGCCTGGAGAGCCTGGAGTGAGTCCACCTGACCCCTGCCAGGGTGACGAGTCCCCCTGCATTCTCTTTCCAGTAGATGGTGGGCTGGCAGTCCTGAAATATGGCTGTCCCCCAGGGCCATTTCCCTGCCAACATCAACCCTGGGTACACACTGCCCTCAGTGCCCCCTGCCCCACTAGCTCCATTTCCCTAGACGGTGGGGGCTGGGGTGGAGTCTGGAGTGTTTGGAATGATGAGCTCCAAGTGTCCTTGAGAAGCCAGCAAGGGTGACTAGAGAGGGAGTCAGCTGTAGCAGCTTTGGTGGGGGCAGGAGAGCTCAGCGCTGCACCTACACTTGGGGAGCCTGCTGCACCACTCCTTCTGGGGGCTGCAGACCCAACACACCCTGCTCTGAGGCTGTCTGGGGCCACCCACATCAAGGCAGGGTCTAAATTTGGGGGTTTGTTGCGCTAAACCCACCTGCCCTCCCCTGGCAGGGGCTAGGTGAGGGGATGGGCAAAGAAAGAGAGATGAGGAGAGGAGCAGTGTGGCTGCCACTGTCCCTGGAGCCCCCAACTCCCTGTTGAACCCAGTGCCTGCTGTCCCAGACTGGACAGGGCAGCTCCCTCTGGGTCCTGCGACAGCCACACCCAGGGTGCCTCCTTCTCTGTCCGCAGTCTGCAGAGCAATTCCATCAGTGACGCAGGAGTGGCAGCACTGATGGGGGCCCTCTGCACCAACCAGACCCTCCTCAGCCTCAGGTAAGTCCCGGCCACCCTCTCCAAACATGGCGTTTCTTTGACCGGGCACCTGTCTGCAGGGACTTGGCACTGGGAAGCCTGTCTCAGGGATATCTATTGCTGGGGAAGCCTTCCTGGCAGCCTGGCCCTCTTCCTGATCTCTTGGGGTGCAGGGGACAGCTGCTGCCCGCAGTGGCCCATTCTGCTGCTCCCTTCCCAGATGCACGCTGAGCCACCTGTCCCCTCGCACCTCTGGGGCCCTGTCATCCTATCCTCTCCCTGTACTGTGGATGGTCCTAAAGCGGGGGCGCCTGGCTGGCCCAGCACTGGCTTGCTGGCATTGGCTCCTTCACACCTCAGCCCAGACTGTGCAGAACCCTAGGTCCCCTGCCTACAGTTTCTTGGGCTTCCAGAAGCCTAAACACCTGGGCTTGGCTCTGCCAGATGCCTCATCTGCCCGGTCAGAAGCTCAGGTCTTCCCTTTTTTTTCAGCCTTCGAGAAAACTCCATCAGTCCCGAGGGAGGCCAGGCCATCGCTCATGCCCTCTGCACCAATAGCACCCTGAAGAACCTGGAGTACGTGGTGGGGGCCTGTGACTCCACAGGCTGTTCATGCCATGACCACACCCACACTGAGCCTGGGCTGACGGGCACCCTCGCTGCATCACAGGGTTGGAGAAGGCGCTGACTGGGGAGGGTGCAGCCAGGCTACCTGGCATCGGGTGGCAAGTCCCCCACTCTCATAGTGTAAATTGCATGAGGGTGAGGCTGGTATGACACCATGTGCCTCACCTGGTGGGGATGGATGAGGATGTGATCATGCCATTGGGCAGCGTATCCCCAGGAAGCTCCCCCACGTCCTGGCTGTGTGACCTGGCATTGAGCCCTGGAATCCCTGGTGACCAAGGACCAGAGGCTTCACAGCCAGCCCCGCTCACTTGCTCCTGTTCCCTTTCTCCTAGCCTGACAGCCAACCTCCTCCACGACCAGGGTGCCCAGGCCATCGCAGTGGCAGTGAGAGAAAACCGCACCCTCACCTCCCTTCAGTGAGTCTGCAGCTCTCCACCCTGCCCTGTCCCCCTTCTGCAGAGCTGCCGGGCTCCACCCAAACCAATGATGTACAGGTCAAGCCTGGTTTGGGGACACCCCTTGCAAAGGTCTCAGGGGCTGCCCAGGCTAGACTGCTGCCAGCAGACTGTGCCCCATCCTGTGCTCTCCTGACCCACAGACAGACATGTGTTAAGAGGTGGTCACAGGGTTGCAGGAATTCTCCTGCCACATCCTGCAGGGATTCCACTCCCTGCCATCAGAGCCTCCTTGGCTCTGCCCCAGGGCCACATAGTCACATAGTCACATGTGTCTGTGTCTGCCCAGCCTGCAGTGGAATTTCATCCAGGCCGGCGCTGCCCAGGCCCTGGGACAAGCACTACAGCTCAACAGGAGCCTCACCAGCTTAGAGTAAGTTGGCCTGCCCAGGGGCTGCAGGGCGGGGGCTGTCGGGGACAGGTGAACCTGCTGGTACCCACCAGGGAGAGGCTCAATCCAGTGACCCTTGGCACACAGCCTCCTCTTCCCTAAGGCCAGCGGGCACATTTCAGTCCTTGTCTGCCTTTTAAATGTATTGGCCGGGTGCGTTGGCTCACGTCTGTAATCCCAGCACTTTGAGAGGCTGAGGCATGTGGATCATCTGAGGTGTCGGGAGTTTAAGGCAAGCCTGGCCAACATGGGGAAACCCCATCTCTACTATAAATACAAAAATTAGCCGGGCATGGTGGCACATGCGTGTAATCCCAGCTACTTGGGAGGCCGAGGCAGGAGAATTGCTTGAATTTAGGAGGCACAGGTTGCAGTGAGCGGAGATCACGTCACTGCACTGCAGCCTGGGCGGCAGAGCAAGACTCTGTCTCAAAATATATATATATACACACATATATGTACACATATATATATACACACATATATACATATGACGGCTTTATTGAGATATAATCTTCACACCAGAAGATCTGCCCACTTAGTATACAGTTCACTGGTTTCTAGTGTATTCAGTGATGCAACCATCACAATCAATTTTACAACATTTCCATCACCCCAAAACGAACCCATCCCCGTTAGCACTCACTACCCATTCTCCCTTTCCCCCAACCCTGGCAACCACTAATCTACTGTCTCCATGATCTTCCTACCCTGGACACTGCATATAAATGGAATTGTGCGACACATGGCCAAAAATGGAATCATACGACACATGGCCTTTTGCGGCTGGCGTCTTTCATTTGGTGTCAGATTTTCAAGGTTCATCCACATTGTAGCCAGTCTCAGTACATAGTTCCTTTGTAAGGCTGAATGATATCCATTGTATGAGTACACAGGTTTTATTTCTCCATTCATCAGCTGATGGACATTGGGTTGTTCCTACTTGGCTGTTAGGAACGGCGCTGCTGTGGACCTTTTTAGGAACGGCGCTGCTGTGGACCTTTGTGCACAGTTTCTGTGTGGACGTGAGCTTTCCTTCTCCTGGGTGGATATACCTGGGAGTGGAGTCGCTGGGGCGTGAGGGAACTCTAGGTTTAACCCTTGGAGCCTCATTGGTCTTTCTCCTTGACCATTTCTTCTCCTTCAGCTTCCAGGATGTCCCCTCTAGCTGGGCCTTGTCCTCTTTTCTTCTGTTTGGCTCTTCAGTGCAGGGCTCCTGAGGGATCTGTCCCATGTCATCTTCCCTTGCCTGGCATCTCTTTTCCTGGAGCTCTTGTTTCCCTGGGCTCCAGTGATCTTTAAAGTCCTAACGACTCCCATGTGCATGTCCCAGGCCTCTCACCTGAGCCCCAGACCGGCACGTCCACACTCCCTCTGCACCTCCCCTCAGGGTCTTGCTGGGGTGCGGGGTCCCTGCATTCTCTCTCCCAAAAACCTGCTTCTTGGTTCCCCATCTTGTGAATGGAACCAACTGTGCAAGCTAGAAACAAGGACTTCACTCTCACCTCCCACTTCCTTTTCTATAATTTTTATTTTACTTTATTTTTGAGATGGAGTCTCTCTGTTACCCAGGCTGGAGTGCAGAGGCATGATCTCAGCTCACTGCAACCTCTGCCTCCCGGGTCCAAGCGATTCTCCTGCCTTAGCCTCCCGAGTAGCTAGGACTACAGGTGTCCAACACCACGCCTGGTGTTTTTTGTTTTTTGTTTTTTTTTTTTTAATAGAGATGGGGTTTCACTATGTTGGTCAGGCTGGTCTCGAACTCCTGACCTTTAAGTGATCCTTCCACCTTGGCCTCCCAAAGTGCTGGGATTACAGGCGTGAACCACCACATCCACATTATTTTTTAAAATAATATTTACAATTTTTTAAAAGAGATGGGGCCTCACTATGTTGCCCAGGCTGGTCTCGAACTCCTGGGCTCAAGCGATCCTCCCACCTTGGCCTCCCAAAGTCCTAGGATTACAGGTGTGAGCCACTGTGCCTGCCCACCTCCTGCTTCCTATTCACTGTCAAGTCCTGTTGGGTCAGTCCCCTCTGTGTCCCTGCCACCCACTCAATTCCCTTTGCGTCCACGGCCCCCACCCAGGCCATCGGCATCACTCATCTCCATCCCTGTGGCAGCCTCCACCTCAGTCCATCCTTTCATACTGCTGGCTAGAGACCTTTCCAAAGCAACTCTGTTCCATCTTGGGTGCCATCCTTGAATGGCTGCTCAGGGCCTGCAGAGTAAAGTACACACAGCCCCTCAGGGTGGCTTCTGGGGCCCCTAAAATCTGCTTCCTTTGTCCCTCCCTGGACTCATTTCTCACTTCCCCAGGAACTCAATTCGTTTGGGTTCCTTAGCTGAGCCAGGCACACTCCCCACTTTGGGTTTGGGTTTTGACTTGTTTCTTCTCGGGAGCCTTCTGCGGACACCCTGGGGCGGGAGACGCTGCTTGCTTTTCCCTGCAGCCTGCACTTGGCCTGTTGTACCTGCTCATTTAATCACGTCTTCCCACCTGAGCTTCAAGAAGGGGACTCAGGTCCACTGCCTTATACAAGCCCTAGCACATGAGACGCACTGAAATGTTGTCTTTTTTATTTTATTTTAATTTTTTGAGACGGAGTCTAACTCTGTCGCCCAGGCTGGAGTGCAGTGACACGATCTTGGCTCACTGCAACCTCTGCCTCCTGGATTCAAGTGATTCTCCTGCCTCAGCTTCCCCAGTAGCTGGGACTACAGATGCCCTCCACCACTCCCGGCTAATTTGTGTATTTTTAGTAGAGACGGGGTTCCACCATGTTGGCCAGGCTGATCTCGAACTCCTGACCTCAAGTGATCCACCCATATCAGCCTCCCAAAGTGCTGGGATTAAAGGCGGGAGCCACTGTGCCCGGCCACACTCAAATGTCTGTTAAAATAATGAACGCAAATAGCTCTTAGCCTTGAATGTATTAATGTGCACCTGAGTTAAACTCAGTCACTTATTGCACCAGGGCCTGCTAGTTCCCTCCAATTTAGAAGGGGAAAAAATGACACAAAACCCTAATAAGCAAGAATGGCCAAGGAGGTTGGGCATGGTGGCTCCTGCCTGTAATGCCAGCAATTTGGGATGCCAAGGTGGGAAGACTGCTTGAGCCCAGGAGTTCAAGACCAGCCTGGGCAACATAGTGAGACCCTATCTCCACAGAAGAATAAAAATATTAGCCAGGCATGGTGGCATGTGCCTGTAGTTCCAGTCTCTATTTAAGTATTTTAGTCTCCTCGGGAGGCTGAGGTGGGAGGATCGCTTGAGCCTGGGAGGTTGAGGCTGCAGTGAGCTGTGATCTCACCACTGCATTCCAGCCTGGGTGGCAGAGTGAGACCCTGTCTCAAGAGAAAACAAGACAAACAAGAATGGCTCAGGGATTGAGGCTTTCAGTTCATTTTCTGGTTGGCTGTGAAAAGCAACCCTTTTTGGGTCCCAAGCCCCTACTGACAAGTCACTCTATGTGTCCCATTTCCTGCTTGCCTCTGGCGGTTCAGACTCATGCAGGCCCCCAGACCCTTCTGTGTGCTTAGTATGAGGCAGCGGGCTGCAGGGCCTGTAGAGGAAGGGCAGTTATCCCCAGGCAAACCCTGGGAGTCTATGTCTATGGTGTGTGTAGTCAGTTAAACCTGGCAGGTCCAAGCGTGGCAGGGCCTTGCTAGAATGCTCCGTGTGCCCCATGCACCCAAAGAGGTCACACTCTGTGTCCAGTTTACAGGAGAACGCTATCGGGGATGACGGAGCGTGTGCGGTGGCCCATGCGCTGAAGGTCAACACAGCCCTCACTGCTCTCTAGTAAGTCCTAGATGTGCGCAGCAGTCAGGAAACCGGCCCCTCCACCATCCTTTCATGTTTTTTTTTTTTTGTCTCGAGACAAGACTCTTGCCCTGCCACCCAGGCTGGAGTATAGTGGCGCAATCTCAGCTAACTGTAACCTCTGCCTCGTGGGTTCAAGTGATTCTCGAGCCTCAGCCTCCCAAGCAGTTGGGATTACAGGCGTGCGCCACCACACCCAGCCTAATTTTTGTATTATCAGTAGACGGGGTTTCACCATGTTGGCCAGGCTGGTCTTAAAATCCTGGCTTCAGGTGATCTGCCCACCTCAGCCTCCCAAAGTGCTGGGATTACAGGTGTGCGCCAACACACCTGACCTAGACGTTATTTTTGTTTACAAGTCAAAGAAGGTGTATTTGATTTTCCTAGTATTATTATAGGAAATATTACATTAGCAACTGGGGGCTCAAACACCTAGATAGTAGTAATGAGGAGGTGCAAGGAGCGTTCTCCCCGAGCCCTTCCAGGGATAGCCTGTATTTCTTGTATCCTTAGCATCCAGATTTCTGTCTTAGGCAACAGTGTAGATAGGAGATGGAGTGCCTAGACATAGCGCTGGCCAACCATTCTCAGTGCTGTTTCTCTACTTTCCACCCTGAATCAAGGGGTGGTGAAAGGGAATGGAGTGTGTAGAGGGAGGTGGGCCCAGCTGGCCCATATTGACAGCACCCTCCCCACCCCAGTCTCCAGGTGGCCTCCATTGGTGCTCCGGGTGCTCAGGTGCTAGGGGAAGCCTTGGCTGTGAACAGAACCTTGGAGATTCTTGAGTAAGTATTCCAGTCTCCAGCTATGGTCTTCAGCCCCCCCAAAAAACAATGACTCCTTAATGAATAGATATGGGGACAAAGTTTACAGGTAACTCACAAATCATCCTAGTGATCTTCATTTCGGCACAAGTGTACCAGCTTCCCAGCCCCACTTCATGCCTTTTCCTGGGAGTCGCTATCATTTGCCCTCCTCTCCAGGTTGGCCTTGCCAGGCTGAACACGTCTAGAGGCCCGGTTTATGGGTCCCGGGGTGGCTGATCTTGTTCTCTGGGCAGATCCAAAGTCCTGGGATGAGGCTACAGCTCTGAGGCTCAGGCATGTCCTCAGAATTCCTGCCCTTGCTGGGGGCACTGCGGACCTGCCCGGATGGAGGGCTGCCTCTCTTATCTCAGCCTTGCTTTTCTGTTTGGAGTGGAAGAGGAGGAAGGCTCCAACAACCCACCTGGCTGGGCCAGCCATGCCCCTTCCTGTGTGCCCTGCTTCCCACAGCCAGCTCTGCCCTGCTGCCCTGGAGTGAGGAAGACAGAGCCCTGCTCTCCTGTGACTGCTGAAGTCCTTGTTTCCTCTACCAAGTAGCCCCAAGCCCACCTGCAGAGGTCAGGATCACCTCTCATCCTGTACCCATGCCTTAGGCTTCCTGTCTTTCCCCACAGCTTAAGAGGAAATGCCATCGGGGTGTCTGGAGCCAAAGCCCTGGCAAATGCTCTGAAGGTAAACTCAAGTCTCCGGAGACTCAAGTAAGTGGCTGGAGGGCCTTACCTGCATCCTGGAGCAGCAGAGTTCTCTGCTGTGTCCTCCTCGACAGGATAAAATGCTCCTGATTTCCTCTGTAGCTACTTCCTCCTGAATATAATCAGACTTATTATAGTCCACATTCCACTGCAGCTGGGTTTGTTGAGTCTGCTTAGCTTCAGTCAGAAGTCACTCGCATCTGCGTTTATGGTCTTATATCCTCCATCGCACTTGGATGGGACAATCTGGCCACTTGTAGACACCTGTCTCCAGGGTCAACTCCCACCTGGCGTTGCCATGGCACTTGTCGATACATCTGCCTGGGTTACTGCCCCCAGACAATGCAGTGTTGCTTCCCCGGATGTTTCCTTCTGCCCTGATGGCTCACCGTGTGTCTCCATCTCTTCTCCACTTAGTCTTCAAGAGAATTCCCTGGGGATGGGCGGGGCGATATGTGTTGCCACGGCACTGTCTGGAAACCACAGGCTCCAGCATATCAAGTGAGTGCACCTGCCCTTCCTGCTTGCCCTTAGAACTGCTTCCAGGTCACGCATTGCCTTTTGCTCAGTTCTGAGAGCCAGCTGACCCCCAGACCCCTCAGCAGCCCTACAGGGAAACCTGGTCTAAGGGGGGCTACCCTGAGCCTTGTCCATGTAGCGAGGGGATCCTAGAAGCACAAAGGCTTTGCATGGGGTCCTGCATTTTCTATCTTATGACCTGCTCTACTAAAGAGAACCTGTAGTCTTCAAGCCCTGCCTTAACCGTTGTCTTCTAGCCTCCAAGGAAACCACATTGGGGACTCCGGGGCCAGGATGATCTCAGAGGCCATCAAGACAAATGCTCCCACGTGCACTGTTGAAATGTGAGCAAAAGGAGTTCCTGGTGGATGGAGCAGGAGGATGGGCAGAGACTCAGCTGGAAGCTTTTGAACAGAAAGGCCGACTTCTGGGGACCTGCTGGGAGCTGGGAACGCTGCTCACTCAGCACGAGTGGGGCTCTGCACGGAGAAAGGAGAGGTGCTGCCAGAGGAGGTCGTGAGCTCCCTTCCTGGTGCAGGAGTGGTTCAGGCAGGGGGCGACGGGTACTCTGCTATGGCACAGAGGAGGGAGGGGGCCACCACCAAGGGACTAGGGGACAAAGGCCTGAAGCTCAGCAGTGTAGGAGGCTGGTTCCAGCTTATTTACACCCTGAGTACTTCATATGCCCCCTACCTTTAAAAATGTTTATTACTGCCCCGTTCCACTCACCTGGTTAAAAATCATCCCATGCTCTGAGATAAGCTGCCATCTCAAGCTCGTGAGGAGCATCCGTGTGGCAGGGGCGACAGAGGGGACCCTTATTTTTTCAAGAAGAAAGTTTTAGGGTATCATCCTTACAGACATGAAAAAACTATAGGAAAATTGTGAAGATAAATGAGTTTTAATTCTAGCATTCTGGAAACAGAGACAATAGAGTTCTCCAAGGAGTCTGCCTTTTTTTGTTTGTTTGTTTTTGAGATGGAGTCTTGCTCTTGTCACCCAGGCTGAAGTGCAGTGGTGCAATTCGGCTCCCTGCAACCTCTGCCTCCCAGGTTCATGTGATTCTCCTGCCTCAGCCTCCCCAGTAGCTGGGATTACAGGCACCTGCCACCATGCCCAGCTAATTTTTGTATTTTTAATAGAGACGGGGTTTCACCATGTTGGCCAGGCTGGTCTCGAACTCCTGACTTCAGGTGATCAGCCTGGGCCTCCCAAAGTGCTGGGATTACAGGCGTGAGTCACCGCACCTGGCCCCATTTTTTATTTATTACAAAATCAAAGACGTGGGTGATACCTGGCACATGTTATCTGGAGTCTGGCACACTGGTTATCAATAGCACATTCAATGTATTCAGTGATGTCATTCTTTCTTTCTTTTTTTTTTTGAGACAGAATCTGTCACCCAGGCTGGAGTACAGTGGCGTGATCTTGGCTCACTGCAGTCTCTACCTCTTGGGTTCCAGTGATTCTCCTGCCTCAGCCTCCCAAGTAGTTGGGTCTACAGGCACACACCACCACACCCAGCTAATTTTTATATTTTTAGTAGAGATGGGGTTTCACCATGTTGATCAGGCTAGTCTCAAACTCCTGACCTCAAGTGATCTGCCCGCCTCAGCCTCCCAAAGTGCTGGGATTACAGGTGTGAGCCACTACACTTCCTTATTAGGCTTCCAAAGCCACTGCTGTGGCCACAGCTTCCATGGAGACAGGCAAGCTGAGCCTCTATGTGGCACCAATTCCTGCAGCTGTTTGTGTTGGAGGGAAAAAAAATCCAAATGGACATCACAGCTCTCATCAACTAAATAACCACAGAAAGTATTTATTAAGACTATAAAGCAATGATCACTTCTGAATTTGAAAGGAATAGCTATTTGAAATGTTTCTTCAAAAGTGAGCATCTGGACAGGATGCCGATATGGATGCTAAGGCCATGTCTTGGTAAGATGATATCCTTGCAGTCTCAAAACAGCACCCCACAAAGGTGATATCCTAATTTACAAAGGGAAAAAGGTACCTTTAATCTGAAATCTGGCAAATGCAGCCTCAACAGAAGTGACAGAATTGAACATCGCCAATAATGGGACACGTGGACATCACATGCCCCCAGTCTGATGCAGCACGGAGTCGTCTGATGTATTCTTGTCAAAAACTGTTTGCCTGATTCTAATCATTGAAGGAACAATTAGAAAAAAATCCAAATTGACAAATATTCTGCAGAATAAATGGCCTGAACTCATAAAAAACATCAATGTCATGAAAAATGCAAAACGTTGCAGATAGTGTGAAATTGAAGATTACAGAGATATAACTTAATGCAAGATCTTTGACTGGATCCTAGACTGGAGGAAAAAGTCTGTTACAAAGAACATTTGGATCACTTGTAGTAGCTGGGAAATAAAACAAAACAAAACATTATTTGTAAAAGTGGGGAAATCTGAACATGGGTCTTGCAGTATTTATGACGGTTTTTGCTGGGCATAGACTTCTAGATTGACAGCTGTTTTAGTACTTTTAAGGTGATGCTCTGTCTGCCGGTTTGCATTGTTTCTGTCTGAGTTAAGAGCTTAGCAGAACAGAGTTGCAGTAGCCAAACGCTGGAGAAAGCTGGGCCCTACAGAAACCTAACACTGAAGAAACCTCAGGAGCCAAAGTGGTGGAGAAAACAAACAGTCCTCCCTCTCTCCCTTTTCAAATAATGTTCATACATCTTCAAGCTGTCTGAAATGGTTAAAGAGTTCAGTCTGTCATCAGGGACACACCAGAGCCAGCTAGCCCACACAGACCCCATCAGAGCAAAACAGACAAGACAATTTAATTCATATCCACACAGAAAGGACTTCTAGGTAGGAGGTATACCCTTTAGCTCCCTTCCAATTAAAGGAGTCCTCAATTCTAGCACCTGAGAGTCCCCTGGGTCTAACAGTTGTGATATTTATGTCGTGTGTTGCTTACCTAAATGAATACAATTTCCTTCCAGACATGTGACACTGATATTAAAGTGCTAATGAGAGGGATCTGTTTCTTCTTGTCCAAGCTAAAAGAGAAACAGTCGTTCAGATTTCCCATCAGAAGTCCGAGGACTTTGTTCTTGATAACTACTACCAATAAAAATTGAGTATTTGAAAAATTCCTTTGTATTTTCCATCAATACACATTTTTTAAAGCATTTGAGGAAGTCTTCTAATTATATAGTAAAAAATTATCAGCAATGGCCTGCTAGTTTTTTTTTTTTTTTTTTTTTTGAGACGGAGTCTCGCTTTGTCGCCCAGGCTGGAGTGCAGTGGCCGGATCTCAGCTCACTGCAAGCTCCGCCTCCCGGGTTTACGCCATTCTCCTGCCTCAGCCTCCCGAGTAGCTGGGACTACAGGCGCCCGCCACCTCGCCCGGCTAGTTTTTTGTATTTTTAGTAGAGACGGGGTTTCACCATGTTAGCCAGGATGGTCTCGATCTCCTGACCTCGTGATCTGCCCGTCTCGGCCTCCCAAAGTGCTGGGATTACAGGCTTGAGCCACCGCGCCCGGCCGGCCTGCTAGTTTTTTATTGACCTAATCACAACCATCCTCCTTAGGTCCTGAGGTCTGCTCTACTGCTTGGCCAAAACCAAATGGTGCCAGGTCATAAAGCACTTGCACATGTGACTCCTGGATCCATTCTACAATGGGTCACCACTTTAGTAATGACCCACTACAATGGGTCATACTTTAATAAAAACGATAGAGTACAAACAGCTTGTTGTTGACAGAAACTTCCTTGCTCAAGCAAGGCAGTGCTATACATGGTGAGACTTTGCACAAAGTCAGTTAACTAACAGATGATCTAGAAGCAGGTGACACAATGAAATACCCTTTGGAGCTGTTGCCTATGTCTGTGGATGGGCTCTTTGTAGCTAGGTTAGGCTTCTGTGTTAAAGTGCGTTAGAAGAAAGCATCACATAAGGAAAACAGAACTCTATTTGTATGTTTTTTCAAAACAGAAGTCAAGTCACATTCAGGCAAACCAAATCCGTAACATCCAAAAGGTGCAGTGACTCTTCTGCGTCTTGGAACCACGGCGTCTGAGGTGGCTGGCATGGCTCCAACACGCTGGCTTCCCTGTCAGCAGATCGTTTACAATATGGTGCATTTCAAATTACTGGTGAATTCACTGAATGCTGGCCTTTTTTTTTTTTTTTTTAAAGGGGTAATCTTATACATAAAATTTATGAAAAGAAAGAGAAAAAAGCAAAAATGACAGAAATAATTGTCGAAAGTTCCTAAAATTTATGTGTATCTTTTCATACTTGTGAACTCCTGAATAAGTATTTATATCTGACAGGTACAAATAAAATAATTATGCTTTTAAGTAAAACCTATTTAATAATGTGAAATATGGTGTTAAAAACATTTATTAAAAGTAACTTCAGAAGTCTTCTGACTTTTTTTTTTTATTTTTTATTTTTTTGAGACGGAGTCTCGCTTTGTCGCCCAGGCTGGAGTGCGGTGGCCGGATCTCAGCTCACTGCAAGCTCCGCCTCCCGGGTTTTACGCCATTCTCCTGCCTCAGCCTCCCGAGTAGCTGGGACTACAGGCGCCCACCACCTCGCCCGGCTAGTTTTTTGTATTTTTTAGTAGAGACGGGGTTTCACCATATTAGCCAGGATGGTCTCGATCTCCTGACCTCGTGATCCGCCCGTCTCGGCCTCCCAAAGTGCTGGGATTACAGGCTTGAGCCACCGCGCCCGGCCGTCTTCTGACTTTTTAATTGTAAAAATAAGTGAAAACTGTTTTGTGCTTTTCTTTTTAATTTACTGTATGCTTTTTTTTTTTTTTTTTTTTTTTTTTTTGAGATGGTGTCTCACTCTGTTGCCCAGGCTGGAGTGCAACGGTGTGATCTTGGGTCACTGCAACCTCCACCTCCTAGGTTCAAGTGATTCTCCTGCCTCAGCCTCCCCAGTAGCTGGGGTTACAGGCATGTGCTACCACGCCTGGCTGATTTTTGTATTTTTAGTAGAGATGGGGTTTTGCCACGTTGGTCAGGCTGGTCTCAAACCCCTAACCTCAGGTGATTCACTCGTCTTGGCCTCTCAAAGTGCTAGGATTACAGGCGCTGGCCTACTGTATGCTTTTTACAAGCAGT
This sequence comes from Macaca mulatta, assembly GCF_049350105.2. Taxonomy (NCBI): domain Eukaryota; kingdom Metazoa; phylum Chordata; class Mammalia; order Primates; family Cercopithecidae; genus Macaca; species Macaca mulatta. The sequence goes on along the minus strand of NC_133425.1, from coordinate 4,758,619 downwards.
GTGCTTTTATTTTTTTTTTTGAGACGGAGTCTTGCTCAGTCGCCCAGGCTGGAGTGCAGTGGCATGATCTCGGCTCACTGCAAGCTCCGCCTCCCGGGTTCACACCATTCGCCTGCCTCAGCCTCCCAAGTAGCTGGGACTACAGGTGCCCGCCGCCAAGCCCAGCTAACTTTTTGTATTTTTAGTAGAGACGAGGTTTCACCATGTTAGCCAGGACGGTGGCCAGGAGGTGAGCCAGGAGGCCATCTCCTGACCTCACGATCTGCCTGCCTCGGCCTCCCAAAGTGCTGGGATTACAGGCGTGAGCCACCGTGCCCAGCCTTCTTTTTCTTTTTTTTTAAGATAGGGTCTCAGGCCGGGCGCGGTGGCTCAAGCCTGTAATCCCAGCACTTTGGGAGGCCGAGGCGGGCGGATCACAAGGTCAGGAGATCGAGACCACAGTGAAACCCCGTCTCTACTAAAAATACAAAAAATTAGCCGGGCGCGGTGGCGGGCGCCTGTAGTCCCAGCTACTCAGGAGGCTGAGGCAGGAGAATGGCGTGAACCCAGGAGGCGGAGCTTGCAGTGAGCCGAGATCGCGCCACTGCACTCCAGCCTGGGCAACAGCGTGAGACTCCGTCTCAAAAAAAAAAAAAAAAAAAAAAAAAAAAAGATAGGGTCTCACTCTGTCACCCAGGCTGGAGTGCAGTGGCACAATCACAGCTCAGTGCAGCCTCGACCTCCTGGTCTCAAGTGATTCTCCTGCCTCAGCCTCCTGAATAGCTGGGACCACAGGCATGCCCCTCCACATCCGGCTAATTTTTAAATTTTTTGTAGAGATGGAGTCTCACTTAGTTGTCCAGGCTAGTCTAAAACTCCTGGGCTCAAGTGATCCTCCCACCTTGGCCTCCTGAGTAGCTGGGCCCACAGGCGCTTGCCACCATGTCCAGCTAAGTACTTTTCATATTAAAAAAAAAAGAAGAAGAAAAAAGAAAAAAAACCAACTCCACTTCTAATTTCACAACAGAAAAAATCTTCTAGTGCTACTACTCTACCTAATTCAATCCTGTGTTGTTTTTTTAAGTCAGAAACATGAATCTGTACCAACACCTTTTTCTTAATAGGCTCCTTCCCCTACAGAAACACTTAGGTAGCGAGCTGCAGGAAACCTATTTGTCCCTGTGTTGTGCACTATATCTTTCCACACTTTAGACAAAACAAAGCTCCTTTAGAGAAACTCTGGCTGGAGGGAAGGAGAGTGTCCCGGCTGTCATTGCCATGGGAGTCTGGAGTCTCCAAGAGGGCAGCTCAGGTCACCAGAGTTTCCAAATTTAGTACCAGCCGTGGAAACATGAAGGTGGCTGTAATCCAAGGTGAACTTGACTCCCAGAGGAATGTCAGCTTTGGAAAGAAAATGGAGGATTCCTCATCTGGAGCCTGTCTCTATCGCCTGATTTTCAAGGAAACCCAGTTTTCATTTAACTTTAGCTAAGCTTCTTTCAGAAAATTGTAGTAATTAAAATACATTTAATGTCTGGTATTGTGAACATGCAGAAGAAAGAAAGATGACAAAATGAAATAAGGGCTAGAATTAAAAGCCGAAGCACAGGAAATGTTCTCAACTGTGCAAGTGATTAACAGCCAGATGTCCCCCTATGATTCCGAACATGAGTCCCCAGTGCCAAGTTCTAGCCTCAACTCTGCTGGACTCTCGGAGAAAATGTATAGTAAAAAAGCAGCCAAGACTTGTGTGGCGTCAGCTCTTATTTCTCCTTGAGATTTTGTCCCGTGGACGTGAATCACTAAGAACACATGCATTCCTCAAGTTTTAGGAGATAAATAAGGTGAAAAAAAAAATCTTAGGGATTTGTTTCAATTCTTATTTAAGCTTCATGGAATGCAAACATAGGAGGCTGAAGCAGAAATAAGTATTGCTTCAGTAATCATGAGTCCAGCCAGCTTAGTGAACAAAACAGGTGTTACCTTCCTAACCTTCTAAGTTCCCATTTACCTACAAGTCTGAGGGTTTTAATCTGCCAGGGTCCCTTGGCAAGAGGGTCAGAAGTCATTGTCACTCTCATCCAGGGGTTCAGGTTTCCGGACCCTTCGATTGGGCTTGGTTGGTGAGAGAGAAATGCTCTCATCTTCCAAATCATCATCCTCATCATCATCATCATCTTCCATGTCGATTTCACTCTCCTCCGAGTCCTCCTATAGGAAAAAAATGGCAGATGTAACAGGGGGTTCCACCTCATTCCTGACATCTTGTCCTAAGATTCTCTGCCTCCCTTTCTATAGCACCATCCCTGTGTGAAGGAAGAGGCCGGCAGAGTGGCAGGCAGGCTGTGGGAGGGCATATGGATGGGACCGAGGCGATGTACTGCTGGCTGGAATTTATCATCCAACCAGAATCCTCCAAACTCCAGGTGCATCTGAGTGTGGTGCTGCAGGGGCTGGCTTTCCCACAGTGTCCCAGAAGCACTCTGGATCTGCATTGAGGGCCAATGGACCCAGAGACTCTCCCTACCAATGGCAAGAAGGACAGGGGCTTGGAGACAGGGAAGGGAGGCCTATTTTGGCTTTTTGCAGATTGTGGATAAAAAGCAACACAGGCATGGGTATAAGGAGTGAAGTGAATCCCAGCTACTCAGAAGGCTGAGGCAAGAGAACTGCTTGAACCTGGGAGACGGAGGTGCAGTGAGCCGAGATTGTACCACTGCACCCCAGAGCAAGACTCCGTCTCAAAAAAAAAAAAAAAAGAAAGGGAGCAAAGTGAAAGACACACCTTCTCCCTCCTCATCAGATCCAAGGCAACAACTCAGCCCAGCTTTAAAACGGCAAGTCCTGCGTCCCATGTAAACCAGGATGGCTGGTCGTTCTATCTAGATCATTCCCATCGGTGCACACAAATGCTGTAATTTCCTTCTTGGAAAAAAACCCAAACGTAATCCCATTTTCCTCTCCAGCTGCTCTGCCCTGTCTCTCTCCCCTCACACAGAGTTCCTGAGCGACTCGTTGAACTCACTGTCTGCACCTCTGCCCCTCACGAATGCTTCAGTTCCCCCAGACTCTCACCCACTGACCCCAGCACTGCTCCTATCAAGACGGAAACATGCAATGGATTAGGATTGATTCTCAGGCCTCATTCTGCTTGGGCTGTGGAATCACCCCTTCATCCTTTAAACCCATCTTCTCCATCCCCCAGGGCCCCTTCTCTAGTCCAGGTCCCCCTCCCTCACTGCTGATGCCCCCCAGCCTCCCCTGCCTGCCCCTTCCTCCCTGACCTCTGCAGGGCAGGTGCACGCAGGACCTTGGGTCACCTCTCTTCTCGTTCTACTTGCTTGCCCTAGGCAGTCACATCTATCCTTGTGGCTTAGGTATCAACCAAATAAGAGTGGCTCCCAAAATTCAATATCTAGCCCAGACCTGGCTCTTGAACTCCAGACTTAAATTCCACCTGACTACTCAACCCTAGCATGTGGCTGTCACACTCAGAATGTCCAAAACCAAACTGTCGATCTGCCCTCCAAGCCCCTTTGTCAAGTCGGCCCCATCTCAGAAAATGAAACTCTGCTTTCTGCTGATTAGACCCCGCCCAGGCACCCTCATTTCTCTCTTTCTCTAACAGCCTGTGTCCAATCAATTCACAAAACCCAGGACCTGACCACTTCTCAACACCTCTGCAGCCACACCTTCGGCCAAGCACCATCACCTCTGACCTCCACGGGTGCAGGCGCCTCCTAACCGACTTCTCTCAAATGGGTGTCAGCTCTTGACCCTTCCGGGCTCACGATTCTCCAGGGTCTCCCCATCACACTCAGAGAACAGAGTCTTCATCTCACCCTGCAAGGCTTTGCATGGCCCCTGCTGCCTCTCACGCTCACCCACAGTCACACCAGCTGCCTCTGCTCCTCAACGTGAGGAGCACATTCCACATGCCCAGGTGCCGCCAACCCACGGACTCGCTCCCTCCACTCAGGCCCTGCTCAAACACCACCACGTCAGAGCCCTTTGCTGAGCTCATGGAAGATGCCACCCCCTCCTTGTTCTCTGTCACTCCCTGTCCCCTGAAGCTGTTATTCCTTCCGTTAACACCATGAACCTTGGATCCGCCGCTCCATCATTATTGCTGGGGGCTTGTCTCTGCCCCCTGCTGCGTTCCCCGTAATCCATGACAGCACTGGCATGTGGCAGGCACTCAACAGACACGTGCTGGATGCCTGAACACGTAAAGCACGGAACCCTGTGCCTGGAGGGCTGCATGGACACAGCCTCCTTGAAATAAACAAGTGAGCACCAGGCATAAAGCTCAGCTGCGACTAATGCATTCGCTCTGAGAGAAGGCACACCTTGGAGAAGACAGGCGGTGCTGCTCCAGCATCCCCATGCCACACTCCCTCTGCTTCTCTCTTGGATGGGCAAGACAGAGAGAAGCTATTTACCAACCACGCCCGAGCTTGTTAAGAAAATTATATTCTAGTTGCTCTCTCTGCTTCTCTACAGACCGTGCCCTATGAATTCAAGGCCTGATCTCTGTGCCTCCTGCTGGCAAGCCTGAGCGGCCTCTCCCCACTGTGAATTCCGCAGCAGCACAGGCTGCGGATGCGTGAATCTGTGTGCAAGAACGCAAGGCCCTGTTTCTGTCTCTGTGCTGCCACTAGCGCCATGCCACAGACACAGGTGTATCCACCAATGGAGGCAGCCTGGGGTCAGTCTCTGTCTAGTCGCCCTTCGCTGTGTGGGCTGAGCAGCACTGCCAGGGATGCAACAAAGAACGCAGACTTGAGTAATGCCCAGCAGAGCCCTGATGACCGGATCCCACCAAGGTCCCCTAGACTCCCCTTTGGTTAAGTGCTCCAGGGAGTTATCCACTCAGTAAAGCTCAAGGCAGCCTGATGTCTCAGCCTCATGCCTAGCACCCCAGAGGCCTGGTCTGGGGACAGTGCTGCTTCACCATTCCTTCCCCAGCACAGAGCAGGGAGGAGGGCTGGTCCTGAGCCCAGCCCTCGGCGTCCTCCTTCATTTCTAGGTTACGGCCCACGGCCTGAGGACTGCCAGCCTGAGCTTTCCCCATCTCCAGGCTCGGTGCTTGCGCCTCCTCTTTAGCATAAGGGCCTTCAGTGATCCCGCTGTCACCATGGGATCCCTTTTGAGTGGCTTTTTGCCCAGGAGAGAGGAAGCAGCACTCCTAGGGAGAGGCCCCTGGCTGGCCCTGGAAGGGCTGACAGACACCCACAAACACATGAGGCAGAACAGAAAACCAACCTGCTTCTTGGAGTTGGAAGTCTTGCATTTACCTAAGAGAGCTGGTGCTGCTTCCATCTTTGGAAAGCGAGAATGGAAAGAACAGTGAGAAGGCAAAAAAAGCAGAGCAAGCACATTCACTTGAAAAGAAATGAACCATCCACGAGCAAGGAAGAGTCCAGAGCCTCATGAGGCCAAACCTTGCCATGCATCGAGGCATAGCTGGACTGACCACAGACGGCTCCCTGGCTGCTGGCAGCAACTCAGCCACTCCCATCTATGGGACAGCCAAGCCCAGAGCACACAGAACCGCTGAGGGGAGTGGGGGACTTACATTGTCATCGGAGTCTCCACCTTGCATCGTGCCCACAATGCGTTTGCCGGGTCTTCCTGAGAATAACAAAAGCATGAAGAAGTCATAAAGATCTTGGAAAATAAAGCAGGAAATAGCATTCAAGATTTGTTTTCTGACCAGGCATGTTGGCTCATGCGTATAATCCCAGTACTTTGGGAGGCTGAGACAGGAAGCCAGGAGTTTGAGGCCAGCCTGGGCAACATGATGAAACCTCATCTCTACAAAAATTTTAAAAAAAAATTAGTCAGGTATGGTGGTTCACACCTGTAGTCTCAGCTACTTGGGAGGCTGAGGCAGGAGATTCGCTTGAAACAATGAGGCAGAGGTTGCAGTGAGCTGAGACTGTGCCTCTGCACTCTAGTCTGAACAACAGAATGAGACTCTGTCTCCAAAAAAAAAAAAAGTAACAGTGCTCCAAACATTAACAGGTGGTAGATAAGAAATGTTTTTAAAGGCAAATATAGGAGAATTTTGTAGTATTAAATCAAAAATTTGCAGAACCTTTGACCTAAGAATTTGACTTTAAATGATGCAACCTAAAGATAGGCAGACATGGCCGGGTGTGGTGGCTCAAGCCTGTAATCCCAGCACTTTGGAAGGCCGAGATGGGTGGATCACCTCAGACCAGCCTGGCCAACATGGTGAAAACCCATCTCTACTAAAAATACAAAAACTAGCTGGGTGTGGTGGTGCAGGCCTGTAATCCCAGCTACTCAGGATTATAGGAGAATCGCTCTCTCCGGGAGGCGGAGGTTGTAGTGAGCCAAGATCATGACATTGCACTCCAGCCTGGGGACCAAGAGCGAGACTTTGTCTCAAAAAAAAAAAAAAAAAAAAAAAAAAGTAGGGGGCAGATCTATTACTGACAAAAGAAGAGTTCCAATTGTATTTTTTTTTTTTTTTTTTTTGAGACAGAGTCTCGCTCTGTTGCCCAGGCTGGAGTGCAGTGGCCGGATCTCAGCTCACTGCAAGCTCCGCCTCCCGGGTTTACGCCATTCTCCTGCCTCAGCCTCCCGAGTAGCCGGGACTGCAGGCGCCCACCACCTCACCCGGCTAGTTTTTTGTATTTTTTAGTAGAGACGGGGTTTCACGGGGTTAGCCAGGATGGTCTCGATCTCCTGACCTCGTGATTCGCCCGTCTCGGCCTCCCAAAGTGCTGGGATTACAGGCTTGAGCCACCGCGCCCGGCCCCAATTGTATTTAATTTTTAAAAACAAAAGCAAGTTGCAGAACCATACATACCGTCTGGTTGCACTCAGGCTAAATTTTTCAGGTGATCTTTGTGTGTGTATGCGTGTGTGTGTGAGTGTGCATGTGTGTGCATATGTATATGTACAGAAAGGTAATCTGTAAAGACACACCCACCCTGGCCACTAGCCATGAGCCCTCCCAGGTGGGAGTGGGACATGAGGAAGACCCCAGGGCAGCATTCACATTCGCTCTACAAATGTTGTTGCCTGAGTCTTTTTATGTTTTAACTTAGTTTTAAGAGCCCCTCTATGTCGCCAGGCCACTGTGCAGTGGCTATTGCCAGACACAATCATCACACACTGCAGCTCCGAGCTCCTGGGCTCAAACGATCCCCCTGCCTCAGCCTCCTGAGTAGCTGGGAATAAGGCATGCGTGACTGCGCTGAGCTTTGTTACTTGAATCTTTTGTGATGAGTAAAGGAATTAGAAAAACATTTTTTTTTAAGGCAGAGATGCTCATTTAAGTCCCTTTCTGCATTAATTCTCAGGCTATTAGGTATATCATTGCACTGACAGTGGCAGAGGCAATGTGTTCTTGTGGCTCTGTGAGAAATACCAAGCCATAAATATGAACCATCCAGTCTTGGGATTACAGACAAGTAAGAATATTAGGAGCAAACATGACCACTGAACAGTTCAAGAGCCATAAACAACAGGACAGGATAAACCTGAGCAAGAGCTGCTTCCAGGGGCCATTCACAGTGCGCTTGTGGGCCTCAACACTAAGCAGCCTGCCCCAGTCCTGGCCAGGTGTTCTGTGAAACGGGGCACATGGAGGAAGGCCAGCGAAAGATGCGGGGGTACCTTGCATGAGCACCTCCATGGCTGTCCGCGGCTTGGGCAGCCGCCTTTCTTCCAACTCACTGTCGGATTCGTCATCCTCCTGGATGTCTACATCCGAGTCATCGTTACCTGGCAGGAACACAAGCAGGCAAAACAAAGGAGTGGCTTCATCATCACAACTAAACAGCTCTGCCCAGTAAGGTTTGCATGCATTAGCCTTTCTTTGGATGCATTAGATTTTATAAGACTCTGGATTTGCCTGTAGATGCATAGTGAAGAATTAATGTGGACAATGATGTGCTGTTTTTTTTAAAAAAAATAATTTTCCAAAGCAAGGAAAAAGTGGCTCGGATATATTAGTTAGAAACACTATTACAGTCATCAGAACAGCGACGCAAACGCCTCCAATTCCATCCTTCTAAAACTTGCATGGCTCCCTGGGTGCAGAGAAATCAGGTGCCAAGCAGTGAAGTTTTTACATATTCTCTGCAAAGACTTTTGGAAGATAGTTTTCAAATTAATTGTGTTGAAGCCCTTGAAGAAAATCTGAAAATTTAAAAACTGAATAGCCAGCTGTCAAGTGCTTGGTTAGTTCAGGGAAAAACCCATTCTCTGACTAATGTTAGGCTGCGTTACCAGAACTCAAGTTCCTAGATCGTGACAAAGATGAGGAAGTGGAGGCTGCTAATAAGGTAACACAGCAAGACTGGAGGCAGGGAGGCCAGGCTAGGAATGGCACGAATGGGGCTGCCCTGAGGAGAACGATGATCTTAGTGACTGGCAGTGAAAACTGGTGATGTGATGTTCTCCCCTGGGGAAAATCCCATCACAAAGACAGATTTTTTCCAAAGTAATTTTTTTTTTTTTTTTTGAGACGGAGTCTTGCTCTGTCGCCCAGGCTGGAGTGCAGTGGCCGGATCTCAGCTCACTGCAAGCTCCGCCTCCTGGGTTCACGCCATTCTCCTGCCTCAGCCTCCCGAGTAGCTGGGACTACAGGCGCCCGCCACCTCGCCCGGCTAGTTTTTTGTATTTTTAGTAGAGACGGGGTTTCACCGTGTTAGTCAGGATGGTCTCGATCTCCTGACCTCGTGATCCACCCGTCTCGGCCTCCCCAAGTGCTGGGATTACAGGCTTGAGCCACCGCGCCCGGCCTATTAATTTCTTAAATACATTCTTTGGAGTCTTACACCTATAGGCTGAATATTTCCTAAAGGGAACCTATAGAAGGAGTCTCCACTGTGGGGAGAAAGACCTTTCACTGCCTGGCACCTGACTTCTCTGCACCCAGGGAGCCACACAGGTTTTGTAAGGACGGACTTGGAGGACCCTCTTCTGATGATTGACTCAGAAGTTAGTTTGGAAGAACAGTAATTGTTAGTCTGCCCAAAGGCTTTGCTATGCCCCTACTATAAGAGGGTAATGTGGCCGGGCGCAGTGGCTCATGCCTGTAATCCTAGCACTTTGGGAGGCTGAGGTGGGCAGATCACCTGAGGTTAGGAGTTTTGAGAGCAGCCTGGCCAGCATGGTGAAACCCTGTCTGTACTAAAAATACAAAAACTAGTCAGGCGTGGTGGTGCGCACCTGTAGTCCCAGCTATTAAGGAGGCTGAGGCATGAGAATTGCTTGAACTCGGGAGGCGGAGGTTGCAGTGAGCCGACATCACACCACTGCCCTCCACCCTGGGCAGCAGAGCGAGACTCCGTCTCAAAAAAAGAGAGAGTAATGAAATGGTAACACTAGGCACTGTGGGAAGGTTTTCTGCTTTCTTTAGCCATGGAGAGAAGAGCTGTGCTTTATAGTACAGGAAGGGCCAACCTAGGAGCTGGAGAAAGTGTCAATAACAACATCCTGGGCTTCGACACAATTACTTTGAAACCTTCTGAAAGTCTTTACAGAGAATATTATTAAATATTAACATCAATTAATGACTACAAAATGAAACCACTATTCAGCTTAGTTCATTTCTTATGCCATCCAGGAAATTAAGACATTAAATCCTTATCCCATGCAATGCAAATCAAATTATATAATCAATTTTAAAATAAAATTAATACATGTACCTCAGGCTCAATAAAATTTCTTCTTATAACTCAAACCAATACAGACTTGAGAAGTGAGCAGGTAAACTAAAGTCAATTGCTATCATATGATTTCAATGTGTCTCTGAAAAGCACGCGTTGGAAACTTAAATCCCAAAGCAACAGTGTTGGGAGGTGGGGCAGATTGGGAGGTGTTTAGGTCACGAGGGCTCCGTCCTGAAGAACAGACTAATGCTGGTTATAAAAGGGCTTGAGGCTGTGGGTTTGATCTCTTGCTCTCTCTCCCCCTTTCTTTGCCCTTCTGTCATGGGATGGTGCAGCAAGATGCAACTCCTTGATCTTGGACTTGCCCCCAGAACTGTGGCTCATTAAGTTTCAGACAAGTAAATTTCTGTTTATAATGATAATAATATAAACTAATACTAATATATTATATGTTATATAATTGTCATATGTTATATATGGCAGTATATGTCATATTATGTATGTCATATATTATATATTATATATATGTCATATATTATATATTTTATATATATGTCACATATATATAAACACACACACATACAGACACATACAAAACTAGCCCTCTGTATCCATGGATTTCACATCCATGGGTTCAGCCAACCATGGATCTGAATTATTTGGAAAAAAAATCTACAATTATTTGGAAAAAAAAAAATCTACAAAGTTCCAAAAAGTGAAACTTGAATTTGCCACATGCCAAGTACTATGCTGAATCCATGTGAATGAAGTGATATATAGGCATTATGTTAGGTATTTTATGTAACCTAGAGATGATTTAAAGTATACAGGTGGATGTGCATAGGTTATATGCAAAAGACTTGAACACCTGTGGATTTTGGTATCCACAGGTGGGTTCTGGTACCAGTTCTCCACAGATATTGAGGGATGACTGCATGTATCCATATATATAATGCTGTATATATTTTATGTAAAATATATAATTACCCAGTCTCAGGTATTCTGTTATAGCAGCACAAAACAGACTAAGACATTAATGCATGCTGACACTGAAACCACTGAGCTGACAGTGACAATTAAAATTAAGTATGGCTGACCACATGCCAGTATAATTCAATGGAGAAATAATAGTCTTTTCAACAGATGATAATAGGATGACTGAACAGTCACATGCAAAAGAATGAAGTTGGACCCCCTGTCTCACACCATATATAAAAATTAACTCAAAGTGGATCAGAGACCTAAATGTAAGAGCTAAAACTACAGAACTCCTAGAAGAAAACACAGAGGTAAATCTTGGTGAATAAAGCAAGATCAGCATGACAGGTCTTAGCATCCTGGCCCAGGGACAGAATGGGATGCAAGTAACCAACCAGGGCTCCTACCTGAGTTGGGCCTCTCGCAAGGGACAAACCTCATGCAGGCTGATGACTGAGGGCTGCTTCTCATGCTCCTGACTGACATGGAAATAAAAAGGGGAGGGCTGCTTTGGCTAGACATGCCCTTCAAATTTCCTAACCTTGTTCCTGGAGGACTTCCCAGCAGTCCGTATCCTTCCTCCAGGGTTTCCTGAGATTCAGACGACAGAGTCATAGAACAGGTGCAAAATGAGAGAGATACAAGGGAAATGGCAAAGAAAGAGAAAGAGAGAGAGAGTACGCTGCCCTCAACATGAGATCAAACAGAATATTTCGCCATGAAGAAAAGAAAGAGCAATCAGCAAGAGGAGGAGGAACTCTGTGCAAGGCTGTTGATTCAGCAGGAAGATCCTGGGCTGCTACTGGTCCCTGACAGTGACTTGACACTGAAGTTCAGGGATAAGGGAAGCTGCCTGGTCACAGAGAGCTCCTTCCTGGAATCTCGGCCTTGTATGGACGTAACCCTGTGTCTCTCCAGCTGAGTGTCTTGCTGAGCCATTCTGGATTATGGGGGGCATCTCAGTGGCATGGGGACCATCATGAAGCGAGTGGCCCCTCTCCCTGCACTGCATCCCAATGCTTGTTTTCCATCAGTCAGCCTGAAAATACAGAACCCTACACACCTCTAGGACCACCTTTTCTTACAGTTACACATCATATATAATTCAAACTATAATTTAAACAGGGGAAAACACTATCTTAACTGGCACAAGAATGAAATGTGTTTTAAATGCTATTATTTAAACCAGACTCTTGAGTGAATACAATGGTACACAAAATAGAAGTTGTGAGAAAACTGCCTTTTGAAAATATTTTTGTACCTATAGTCAACAATATTTTACTATACTTTTCAAAACTGAAGATGTAAAGTGAAGTGTTCTTATTACAGTAAAAAAAAAAAAAACTGCTGAAAAAAAGAAGAAAACACATATTTAAATATATATATATATATACACACACACACACACACACACATACACACACATATATCTCAAGGCTGAAAATGCTAGTTCAGAGTAAACTGCTCATCTACAAAGCCCAGCCTTACTTCCACTCTTCAGCAGGCGCTTCTCTTCCTCCTTGAGCTTGTTCTGTATCAGGCAGAGAGTGTTTTTAGCTTCCTGTGGAAGAGGAAAAACAGACTCAGGAGAGACGGCCCTTTTCTGGACTGTTCTATTCTTCTTCACCACTGCGTAAGGACTGCTAAGTTTGTGCTACAGAACAAAAAAAGAACTAAACTCAAGGAAGGGGAAAAGAATTAACACGGCCTGAGCAACTCCAGGGTCCCGAAATTTACTGCCCTTTCTCTCTGAGGTCACCTGGTGGCCTGGTGGACACGGGCACCCAGAATGAAGCAGCTGCCCCACCCCCATGCTTCTCCAACTACACTTCCCTGCCTCTGAGGAGAACTAAATGCCCACCATGCATGCCTGTATGGCCTGGGGACACAGAACAGACACATTTAATTTTAGGGTAGAGACAGGCCTCTTGCTTTCAAAGGAAGAAAGTATAGATTTTATCATTTATCTTTCCTGCCCTGCCTTCAGATTCCAGCTCAAAAGATGCTAAATGGTAGGATAGGTAAGGATGGGAATAGGGGTGGGGAAAAGAGGAAACATCTCAGATCATAAAATACGGCCTTATTATCAAGAAAGAAAATGGGGGCTGGGCGTGGTAGCTCACACCTATAACCCCCATGCTTTAGGAGACCAAGGCAGGAGGATCACTTGAGCCCAGGAGTTTGAGACCAGCCTGGGCAACATAGGGAAACCTCATCTCTACAATACATTTTAAAAATTTAGCCAGGTATGGTGGCACGTGCCTACAGTCCCAGTTACTCAAGAGCCTGAGGTGGGAGGATCACTTGAGCCTAGGTCTGAGGCTACAGTGAGCTATGATCACACTCTGCACTCCAGACAGAGTGACAGGTAACACAGTGAGACCCTGTCAAGAAAGAGAAAGAGAGAGAGAGAGAGGGATGGGGGGTGCGGGGTGGGGGAGGGACAGACAGAAGGAGGAAGCTGGCTTTAAATATTGTTGTTGTTCTAAACATTAAAAATAAAGCACTGTGTTTCAGTCATGGGGTATTTCGAGGGAACAGGTATTCTAAGGACAGAGTGCGAGAGTGAGTAAGAGAAAAAGAGATGTACTCGTTGAAGGAAGGGTAGGGTAGAGGGCTCCCCCGGAAGTCTCCTGGGCCACCTATCCGCCATTCTGAGGCATACTGTTTGGTTTGTTCTCTGAACCCAGAGGTGGCCCCAGATAATACAACAAAATGTTTCTTTTCACTGCCCTTGACTGTTCTTTCCCAGGTACCCAATGTTTAAAATGTTCTAAACTCCAGGCTCTTTCCAGTGCCCTTGAAATGTGCCTGTCCTGTACCATTTCTCCATGGCCTGCCTCTGCCACAGAGTAATGCTATTAATGAATTCCTCGTCAAGATGACATGTGTCCACATGGATGCGTTAGGTACTCCCAGTTAGCCCTCCTGGACAACAAACTAGCTCTGCCCAACTCAAATGCTCAGAATTGTAATAACCTTAATGCCAAAAGCTGTCAAGGGCATGAGAAGGGGAGATTGCAGACCAATTTCATCATGAAAATGGAGTCTAAAAGACCATTCTCAGGTTAAGGATAGGGCAATTCAAAAATTGATCACAACTTGGTTCAATTTCTTTTGCTCTAAATTCCACATTTATCAACTCATGCTCGGATCTGAAATACTCTTTCCTAAATAGCCTTACCCATGGGGATGAAAGAAACCTGTAAGATGGTTGGTCAGGTACAAGGCCACATATATTTCCCACAATCAACCAATAAACTGCCATTCTTCTTTACAAAACAATCTCCAATGAGCTATTTTGGTGATTCAATTAACCATAATTTGAAAATCCGTTTTTTCTCTTTTTTTTTTTTTCTGTTGAGACGGTGTCTTGCTCTGTTGCCCAGGCGAGTGCAGTGGCGCGATCTCTGTTCACTACAACCTCCGCCTCCTGGGTTCAAGCAATTCTCCTGCCTCAGCCTCCCAAGTAGCTGGGATTACAGGCGCCCACCACCATACCAGATAAATTTTGTATTTTTAGTAGAGGGGGTTTCACCATCTTGGACAAGCTGATCTCAAACTCCTGACCTCGTGATCCACCCACTGTGGCCTCCCAAAGTGCTGGGATTACGGGCGTGAGCCACCACGCCGGGCCCCCCTCCCCGCTTTTTTTTTTTTTTTTTTTTTTTTTGAGACAGTCTTGCTCTGTCAACCAAGCTGGAGTGCAGTAGCATGATCATGGTTCACTCCAACTTCAAACTCCCAGGCTCAAGCAATCCTCCCATCTCAGGCTCCCAAGTAGCTGGGACAATAGGTGTGCAACACCATGCCCAGTTAGTTAGTTTGTTTGTTTGTTTATTTATTTATTTGAGACAGTCTCGCTCTGCCGCCCAGGCTGGAGTGCAGTCATGCGATCTCGGCTCACCACAAGCTCCGCCTCCTGGGTTCACGCCATTTTCCTGCCTCAGCCTCCGAGTAGCTGGGACTACAGGCGCTTGCCACCACGCCCGGCTAATTTTTTGTATTTTTATAGAGACAGGGTTTCACCATGTTAGCCAGGATGGTCTCGATCTCCTGACCTCGTGATCCATCCGCCTCGGCCTCCCAAAGTGCTGGGATTACAGACGTGAGCCACCGCGCCCGGCCTAATTTATTTTTACTTCTTTGTAGAGACAGGTCTCACTATGTTGCCCAAACTGGTCTCGGATTCTTGGGTTCCAGTGATCCTCCTGCCTAAGCCTCCCAAAGTGCTGGAATTACAAGTATGAGCCATTGCACCTTGCCTTGAAAATCTTTATGTGAACTGACTAAGCAAGCTTTGTTTTTTTATTTCTGGAGACAGGATCTTGCTCTGTTGCCTAGGCTGGAGTACAGTGGCACAATCTTGGCTAACTACAGCCTCTGCCTCCTAGGTTCAAGAGATTCTCCTGTCTCAGCCTCCCGAGTAGCTAGGACTACAGGCATGCACCACCACACCCGGCTAATTTTTTTATTTTTTATTTTTATTTTTATTTATTTATTTTTTGAGACAGAGTCTCGCTCTGTCGCCCAGGCTGGAGTGCAGTGGCCGGATCCCAGCTCACTGCAAGCTCCGCCTCCCGGGTTCACGCCATTCTCCTGCCTCAGCCTCTCGAGTAGCTGGGACTACAGGCGCCTGCCACCTCGCCCAGCTAATTTTTTTTTGTATTTTTAGTAGAGATGGGGTTTCACCGTGTTAGCCAGGATGGTCTCAATCTCCTGACCTCGTGATCCACCTGTCTCAGCCTCCCAAAGTGCTGGGATTACAGGCTTGAGCCACTGCGCCGGCCTAGTTTTTTTATTTTTAGGAGAGGCAGTGTTTCACATGTTGGCCAGGCTGGTCTCAAACTCCTGACCCCAAGTGATCCACCCACCTTGACCTGCCAAAGCCAAGCAAGCTTTTAAATCTGCACTCGAGACCAGCTACGTAATTTTTGGGATCAGCGGAAAATAAAATACACTTAAAAATTATTATGGGCCGGGCGCGGTGGCTCAAGCCTGTAATCCCAGCACTTTGGGAGGCCGAGATGGGTGGATCACGAGGTCAGATCATGACCATCCTGGCTAAGACAGTGAAACCCCGTCTCTACTAAAAAATACAAAAAACTAGCCGGGCGAGGTGGCGGGCGCCTGTAGTCCCAGCTACTCGGGAGGCTGAGGCAGGAGAATGGCGTAAACCTAGGAGGCGGAGCTTGCAGTGAGCTGAGATCCGGCCACTGCACTCCAGCCTGGGTGACAGAGCAAGACTCTGTCTCAAAAAAAAAAAAAAAAAAAAAAAAATACAAAAAACTAGCTGGGTGAGGTGGCGGGTGCCTGTAGTCCCAGCTACTCGGGAGGCTGAGGCAGGAGAATGGCGTAAACCCGGGAGGCGGAGCTTGCAGTGAGCTGGGATCCGGCCACTGCACTCCAGCCTGGGCGACAGAGTGAGACTCCGTCTCAAAAAAAAAAAAAAAAAAAAATTATTATGAATTTCCAGACATTGACAACAGGGCCTGAAAGCAAGCACAGGCCCCATGTCGGCACAGGGTCTTATGCAGCCGCATAGGCCTCACGTCGGCCCTGTCTGTACTCTCAACTGACTAAACCTGATGAAATATGACATCAAAGATTTGACAACCCTGGAGTCCAGGGTACACTGCCAGCAAAACAAATGCATGACATGAGCAATCCTCAGAATGACCAGGGAGAAAAAACATGTACTAATATTTTTTTTACAATAATATTAACAAAATGACCTGTTACCCAGTACAAAATAACACACCAGAAGGAATGGCTGAACAGAGGACAGGCTCAGCTCACCTCAAACCTTTCTTGCTCCATCCTATGATGCTCTTCAAGCTGCTGCTCCAGGTAAGTGAGATTTTGAAATTTCTCCAGATAAATGTCATACTGCTTTTGTAATTCTTCCTCAGTCTTCTCATACTCATCCATAAAACATGGCCTAAGACAAGCAAATGAAATAAAAAGGGAAAGGTGAGTTAATGTGCAGTAGTTTGAAATGGGTATTCACAGTTTTAGACTCCATGGTGGCCTTCTCTGGAAACCCTTAATTAGAGAAGGGCCTTCATTCTTGTAACTGCTTACAAATATTTTCCCTCTTCTCCTTTCTCCCCCGAAAATGGACATACTTCTTTTTCATCATAAGATGTACTCTTTGTAAAAACTTGAAATAATCCTGAAAGTATGAAGAATGATGTAAAAATTACTGATAATCCCATCACCAGGTATAAGCGTTTGATAGCTGACATATATCCTTCCAGACTTTTCTATGCATATAGATAGGAATGCATTTTAAACAAAAATTAGACATACTAAGAAATTCTATAATCTTTTTTTTCCATTTCAATATATCATAATGTCAATAGAGTTAAAAAAGATCAGGCCGGGTTTATCGGCTCACACCTGTAACCCTAGCATTTAGGGAGGCTGAGGTAGGAGAAGGATTGAGCCTGGAGTTCAAGGCTGCAGTGAGTGAGGATCCTCTGACCTTGCCATGGCACTCCAGCCCTCCAGCCTGGGGACACGCTGAGACCCCATCTCTAAAGGCAAAAAGTCACATACCAGACACATCTCTCAAAATCAACAAATATATATATTATTATCTTATTTGGGTATAATGTTCTACTGTCGGCCGGGTGTGGCGACTCACGCCTGTAATCCCAGCACTTTGGGAGGACAAGGCAGGCGGATCAACTGAGGTCAGGAGTTTGAGACCAGCCTGGCCAACATGGTGAAACCTCGTCTCCACTAAAAACACAAAAATTACCCAGGCATGGTGGCACATGCCTGTAATCTCAGCCACTCAGGTGGCTGAGGCAGGAGAATCGCTTGAACCTGGGAGGCGGAGGTTGCAGTTAGCCAAGATTGCGCCACTGCACTCCAGCCTGGGCGACATAGCGAGACTCCATCTCAAAAGAAATAATAGTAACAATAATAGTGTTCTACTGTCAGGCTATTACAAATTTTAAGCAATCCTCTAAAAAGGGGACCATAGGTTGTTACGAATTAAAGCTGGTGTTTTTTTGTTTGTTTTTTTGAGACAGGGTCTCACTTTGTCACCCAGGCTAGAGTGCAGTGGTGTGATCATGGCTCACTGAAGCATCGAACGCCTGGGCTCAGGTGATCCTCCTGGCTCAGGCCCCCAAGTAGCTGGGACTACAGACATATGCCACTATGCCCGACTATTTTTTATATATATTTTTTGTATAGATGGGATTTCGCCATGTTGCCCAGGCTGGTCTTGAACCCCTGAGTTCAAGTGATCTGTCCGCCTCGGCCTCTCAAAGTGCCGGGATTATAGACATGAATCACTGTGCCCAGTCTAAAGAGGTTTTTAAATGATAAAAAATTTTTTAAAAGGCCAGGCGTGGTGACTCACACCTGTAATCCCAGCACTTTGGGAGGCCGAAGCGGGTGGATCATAAGGTCAGGAGTTCAAGACCAGCCTGGCCAACATGGTGAAACTCCATCTCTACTAAAAATACAAAAATTAGCTGGGCGTGGTGGTGGCTGCCTGTAATCCCAGCTAGTTGAGAGACCGGGGCAGGAGAATTGCTTGAATTCGGGAGGCGGAGGTTGCAGTGAGCTGAGATCGCACCACTGTACTCCCACCTGGGCAACAGAGCGAAACTCCATCTCAAAAAAAAAAAAAACAATAAAAACAAAAACAAAATAAAACAAACATAAAAATCTATTTCAATTGATTTGCTGAACTTTTTCTTTTTTTATTATTGACCTTAAAGGAAAAATTTTACACTTTTTTTTTTTTTTTTTTTTTTGAGACGGAGTCTCGCTCTGTCGCCCAGGCTGGAGTGCAGTGACGGGATCTCAACTCACTGCAAGCTCCACCTCCCGGGTTTACGCCATTCTGGGAATACAGGCGCCCGCCACCTCACCCGGCTAGTTTTTTTGTACTTTTTTTTTTTAGTAGAGACGGGGTTTCACCGTGTTCGCCAGGATGGTCTCGATCTCCTGACCTCGTGATCCGCCCGTCTCGGCCTCCCAAAGTGCTGGGATTACAGGCTTGAGCCACCGCGCCCGGCCAATTTTACTCTTTTAAAAATATAAGCAGATGGGCCGGGCGCGGTGGCTCAAGCCTGTAATCCCAGCACTTTGGGAGGCCGAGACGGGCGGATCACGAGGTCAGGAGATCGAGACCATCCTGACTAACACGGTGAAACCCCATCTCTACTAAAAAATACAAAAAACTAGCCGGGCGTGGTGGCGGGCGCCTGTAGTCCCAGCTACTCGGAAGGCTGAGGCAGGAGAATGGCGTGAACCCAGGAGGCGGAGCTTGCAGTGAGCTGAGATCTGGCCACTGCACTCCAGCCTGAACGGCAGAGCGAGACTCTGTCTCGGAAAAAAAAAAAAAAAAAAAAAAAAAAAATCAGATAAACTAAGAAATAATTATAATCTTTTGAACTACAGCAAAACAAAGAAACTTTTTTTTCTGTTAAAAGGATTTGGAGCTTAACAAAAATGAATTGATGCTTTAAAGGTGGAATATGTCGAGGAGATCAATCTATCTGGCAGCAATGACTTCTGTTTTTTTTTTTCCCTCTGTGAGGCTCCAGAGGTAAATAGCCAGTTTCAGGAAGGGCCTCGGCTTTGTGCTGGGTGGGGAGGAGCCAGGGCGCTCCCTGTGGTTGCTGTCACTGCCCCAGGTGCTGTCTCCCCACAGACCTTGGGACAGTGGCCAGGGTGTAGCCGGCCACCAACATCCAAAAAGGCAAAACATATTCGACCAGAGCAGGCAGCTGGGAAGAGGAGGGAGCCAAGAAGAAAGAAAAATAAAGGGAGAACGAAAAGGGAGAAAGAGCAGAAGCACGGGGGAGGGAAAGAGGTGCAGAACGAAGAAGAGAACAGAGGGCCGGCACCACTATTCTCCATCAGTATTCCTGGGAAATACATTTCCAATGAGGTAAAGTAGGAAGAAAGACGAATTACTGACTGGTGAGGAATGATCAAGGTTTAAATAAAGTCTAAAATCTATGCCAACAAAGAGGCAGGAGTATGTTTCTGTTTCTACCTAATTTATGGCAAGATCTTAGCAGACCACGTCTGGATTTCCCCATCTGGATTCACTTACTCTGCCTTGAGTTCCAAGAAGCTATAAAAGCTTAAAGGGCAGTTCAAGCATAAAGCAGTTTTCCAGACATACTGCAAGCAGTAAAGAGAATGAGTTTAGCCATCTGCTTGTTACGACAGGCAACACATGCACATTTTGAGGTGAAGATATCTTTATGTAAGGCTTTTTTTCATTGCTTAAGAAGAGTTAAGATCATATTCTATTCTCTTAAGTCTTTGTTCTAACTTTTCTTTTTTTCTTTTAGAGTCAGGGCCTCGTTCTTTTGCTTAGGCTGCAGTGCAGTGATGCAACCATAGCTCAGTGCAGCCTCAACCTCCTGGGCTCAAGCAATCCTCCTGCCTCAGCCTCCCAAGTAGCTGGGACTACAGGTGTGTACCACCACACTGAGGTAATTTTTAAAAATTTTTAGAGATGGGGTTTCATTATGCTGCCCAGGTTGGTCTCAAATTCCTGGGCTCAAGAGAACCCCCTGCCCCAGCCTCATGAGTAGCTGAGATTTCAGACATGAGCCACCACGCCCAGTTTGTTTGAACTTTCCAGGACATCTTTCTACTCATTCTCCAAGTGTTCATATCTACCTGACACTCTGCAGAGTCTCTAGTCGCTTCCGATTTCTTTCCAGTTCTAATTTTCTCTTTTCAATTTTGGCTTCTAAATTAGCTTCATCAGAGGCCACATTATTGAGCAGGTCTTTAGTCTTCTGAACCTGTGTCTATATTTAATGGGAAATAATGAGACAAGGTGGCAATAAAAACAGCCATCCTAACTCACAGAAGAATTCTGCAACTCTTCAGGCATGGCAACATTATGCTCAACAAACACAAAAGCAAATAAATAAAGTAGACACTTCCCCAAGCAATGACTCACTTAACCCACTAGTTCCAGGGAGAATGTCACACAGGTCCAGAAAAAGTTATCTTTTTCTCCCCCATGAAAAGCAGGCATTTCTGCCCAGGGAAAGAAGTGAAGATGGAAAGAAGAGTGTCCTGGTCAAGGTGGAGAGGCCTGCCATCTTTTGTCTGGCTCACTCGGTTAGAACAAGGTACACATCAGTCTGGATGGTCAATCTGCCTTTTTATCATTCAGGCCATGCCCCTAGTTACAAACACCCAACTTACAGAATACACACACACCAAGTACTGCTAGAGGGGAGAGAAAGAAACAGCTGGTCCCAGCCCTAACCCACTGCCTGCTGGGACTGAGAGAAGGTCCCTCTTCCCTCTCCCTGGCAACAGAAGCTTGACTACAGACTAAAAATGAGAAGAAACCATGCTGAAGTCAGTACAAAAGCAGTTCCCGCAGTGGCACTGGCCACACTGACGTGCACCAGCTCGGGAAGGGGCCCAGAGCAACAGTCAGAGAGAGGCCCTTGGGCAACAGAGGCTGAGTAAAGAAGGGAAAGGGGACACGGGCCCACTGACAATGACACAAGTCTCCCTATCCTAAGAAAAGGCTCATTTGAAGCAGGTAGAGTGACAGGTAGCGCACTGTCTTCACATGCGTCTTGTCCAGTGGCCTGCCAGGTCACATGCCTGTGGTTCAGGCTCCAATCTCTTCATGAGGAATCTGGACTGCCACCCAGCTGAGCATGGAACTGCCCCCCCAGGGTTCTGGCTTTCCAGCCCTGCATTAAGTTCCTGGTGGCCAAGGTGGGGCTTTCTCCTCCAGCACTTTGCCTACGTGTAGCATCCCGTAAAGGGGTTACTCTGTTTTCCTGCAAGTCTCTGAAAAGCTATGGGCTCCACAGAGAAATGGCCTAAGAAGCCCAGACACTCTCCACAACTCTCAGGGATGGTGTGTTTTGGAAGCAGCCACTGTTACTGACAATGCATTTATGGTCTGATTTTTTTGGTCTAAGTACACTGGCCATTTTTAAGATACTTTCATTAAAATAATCAAATCCTTATCATCCATTTGCTGCAAGTGCCTTAAAGCCCCCAGGAGAAATGTGAGTTCACCCTCACAGGAAGAAACGTGGGTCTCCTTTCTAAACAACTTCAGTCAATGGCAACTATTTCCTTGAACCAAAGTCAGATTAAAACCTTGTACATTTATCCCACCTTAAACATATCTGTTCCTCAAACAAGAAAGATCCACAATGCAAAACAGCTGTGTAAACACAAACAATTTCCCCTGGTTTCTGAAATTAATGGCCTGTACTTCCTAACCCCTTTTAAGTACCCATGTTGTTGTTTTGGTTTAGTTTTTAGAATGATCAAACATCACAGATATTTTCTAACAATGAAAGGAGTCTTAAGAGATTTCTACCAAGAAATGAACCCTGTCCCCTCTTGGGTGTTCTACTTTTAACATATTAGTGCTAAGGCCACATTCATGCTGTGTTCGCCTGATTCAGTTAGAACACTGGCAAGCATTTAGAGGTATAACACTTTTTTTAAAATTTTTAAATTTAGAAACAATCAAAAATTTACGTAAGACCTGTTGTACAACACAAAACGGTTTTCCCAGCCTAGGTAAGTTGCTGACCAGATGTTCCAACATCCTAGATACTTTAGTGTGTATTTCCTACAAATAAGGACTTTTTCCTACATCCCCACAATACAATCATCAAAACAGGAAGCCAGCACTGACACACTACCACCATCTAACCCCAGCCCCACTCCACTGTCCCCACTTGTCCCAGTGAAGTCCCCAACAGCAGACAGGAGCTGCCTATGTGTCCAGTCATCACATCTCCATAGCCTCCCTTAGTCTGAAATGCCCCCTCAGCTCTCCTTGACCTTCAGAACCTTTTCACTTTGGGAGCATACAGGCTGCTTAATCTGTAGAATGCCCCTCAATTTGGCTTTGTCTCATTAGAGTCAGATATGCATTGTTGGCAGGAATACTCAGAAGTGACTGCATCCTACCAGGCGTGCATCATTTTGATTTGTTCTACAACGATAATCTTCACTTTGATCACTTGATTAAGGGGGTGACTGACAGGCTTCTCCCTGAGAAGCGACTCTTTTCCCCTCTGTAATTAATAAGTACTCTATGGGCTAGGCACAGTGGCTCATGCCTGTAATCCTAGCACTTTGAGAGGTCAAGGTGGGCGGATAACCTGAAGTCAGGAGTTTGAAACAAGCCTGGCCAAACATGGCAAAACCCCATCTCCACTAAAAAAAAAACACAAAGATTAGCTGGGTATGGTGGCACATGCCTATAATTCCAGCTATTCGGGAGGTCGAGGCACAAGAATTGCTTGAACCCAGGAGGCAGAGGTTACAGTGAGCTGAGATGGCACCACTGCACTCCAGCCTGGGCAACAGAGCAAGACTTCGTCTCAAAAATAAATAAATAAATAAAATAAAACAAAAATACAAAATTAGCCAGGTGTGGTGGTGTGCCCCAGTAATCCCAGCTACTCAGAAGGCTAAGGCATGAGAATCACTTGAACCTCAGGGGCAGAGGTTGCAGTGAGTTGAGGTTGTGCCACTGCACTACAGCCTAGGTAACAGAGCAAGACTCTGTCTCAGAAAAAAAAAAAAAAAAAAAAAGTACTTTGTGGAAAGCTACTTTGAAACTGTGTGAATGACCTGCTCCTCCTCAGCTTCCAATATTCTTTTTTTTTTTTTTTTTTTTTTTTTTTTTGAGATGGAGTCTCGCTCAGTCACCCAGGCTGGAGTGCAGTGGCATGATCTCGGCTCATGCAAGCTCCGCCTCCCGGGTTCACACCATTCTCCTGCCTTAGCCTCCTGAGTAGCTGGGACTACAGGCGCCCGCCGCCACGCCCAGCTAATTTTTTGCATTTTTAGTAGAGACGGGGTTTCACCGTGTTAGCCAGGATGGTCTCGATCTCCTGACCTCGTGATCTGCCCGCCTCGGCCTCATAAAGTGCCGGGATTACAGGTGTGAGCCACCGCGCCCGGCCTCATTTTTTTTTATGCCAGTGAGAACTCATGGTTTCCTATTTCATTCTATTATGCCATAAAATTAATTATTCTAACTTATTTTGATGCTTAAGTTGTCCTTACTTTGGCCAGGAGAGGCCCACTCAAGTTGACCTCTGCATGCTTGCAACAGCTCCCTTTCCTCCTTTGAGCTCTTCCTTACTTTCTTGTACTGCTCCTGCCCAACTCTGGAATCAGCCATTCACCCCTAAGAGTTCTGGTTCCTTTTGGTGGAGAATGGTATTAAACCAGGTGCTAGGTGTGCTCAGAGCTAAGAAATGTATGAGTGTGTGTGTGTCTATGTGTATGTATACAAATAAAACATACTTATATACATGTGTATGTAATTCCTTAAATGTACATACATGCATATCAAAATTTATTCCTATATCTATCTATATATTGAAAACTATGCATTTAACCAACACCTCCAATTTCAGGTTCACTCTAATTTTCTCTCTTTCCATTTTTGTGACATTTTTGTGACTTTTTTCTCCAATAGTGAGGAACGTGGCTTCGTTATCATTACCATATTTTTTTTTTTTTTTTTTGAGACGGAGTCTCGCTCTGCCGCCCAGGCTGGAGTGCAGTGGCCGGATCTCAGCTCACTGCAAGCTCCGCCTCCCGGGTTCACGCCATTCTCCTGCCTCAGCCTCCCGAGTAGCTGGGACTACAGGCGCCCGCCACCTCGCCCGGCTAGTTTTTTGTATTTTTAAAGTAGAGACGGGGTTTCACCGTGTCAGCCAGGATGGTCTCGATCTCCTGACCTCGTGATCCGCCCGTCTCGGCCTCCCAAAGTGCTGGGATTACAGGCTTGAGCCACCGCGCCCGGCCATTACCATATTTTTACTTATCTGATCCATCTGCCTATCAGTCACCAACCTCCAAACCAGGGCTGTGGTGCCCTTCTCCCCCTGTGAGGCTCTGACTTCCTGGGCTGGGCTACCCAGGGGTCACTACAGTTTAATGACAAGAGAATGATATATTTTTTAAAACCTATGATTTTTAGAATTTTGTATAACTCATAGCAAATTCTTGTTCTATGCCTACTCTGAATGTACACAGGGGTCCCCATCTGTGTCTACTGAGTAAAAGAAATCATCAATGATGACTGAATATCTATTGTGCATTAGAGACGAGGCTTGATATGCCCTGTCGTGATTAATACTTATAAGGACCCCACACAGTTGGGAATGCAGTTCTTGCTATTTTACACATGAGGAAAATGAGGCACAGAAAGGTTAAGTAACTTGCCTAAGATCACACAGTGGAATTCAAACCCAAGCAATCTGAGTCTAAAGTCACCCTCATGATCTGCCTTCCAACTTACTCCTTTAGAGGAGAGGATAACTGATGTGGGTGGGCAGTAAACAACGGTGATCCTTCTACTTATTACAGTGCTGTCTGGAATTTAGAAAACCCTGAAATAATTTAAATACTAAGCAGTGAGGAATTGGTTAAACAAAATAAAATAGAACATTATTTATTAAAATTCTTGAATAACTGAAAATTATCAAATTACTGAAACTGATGAATTTTTAACAACATGAGAAGTTGTTTTTATTTATAATGAGGGGAAAAAATGATAGCAAGTGACCTAGGTATGCTCGAATGTCCTCTGAGTTTTTCATTTCCCCACTAACACATCCCTCGTTACTAAGTCTAGCTTGTTCTGTCTTGTACGGGCAAGAAATCAGTATTTTTGAATCCCAGGCATTAAAAACATTACATAAAAGCAAAGTTATCTTACCAAAATCTCTTTTATTGCAATTCTCATCACTTTTTCAGTCTCATTTATTTCCAGAGGTCTGGCAATGGCTTCTGTTCTCATTTCCTAGGGAAACGGTAAAATCATTTACAAATATTTTCAGAAAAGGAGTTCTCAAAATCAGTATTCCTAGATCTAGACGTGCCTTATGGACTGATTCTCCAAAGTTTCATTACAACGTGAATCTCTGATGCAAAAACACTTCCACCATCACCTCCTATAATGTCTTCCATCATCTAAGTGCCTACCCAGCCTCTCTCCAGAGCTCAAGATCCTCCTTTTCAGCCAGAGGCCCATGTGACCCCAACTCTATGAGCAAAACTGAATTTAGCATCCATTATTTTTTCTCCCAAATTTACTTGCTGCTTCTTCTTTTTTTTTTTTTTTAAGAGAGATAGGGTCTCACTATGTTGCCCAGGCTGGTCTCAAACTCCTAGGCTCAAGTGATCCACATTCCTTGGCCTCCCAAAGTGCTAGGATCACCGGCATGAGCCACTGCGCCCAGCCCCAAATTTGCTTCTTTACCTGCATTCTGTCCAGTGACGCCCAAACTAAGTACAGTTCAACTTGCTGTCAGGATCCCCTGCCAGCCTCTATAATCTTTCTTAGGATGAAGTCCCTCTCAGTTGCCTATCGCTAACAAACACAACCGACAAGAACAGTTACCATGGCCCTGCCCCTAGCATGAACCATTAACCAATCAAGGGAGACATCCGTGACTATCACATCAGTGCTGAAAACTTTTGAGACATGGGATTTTAATGTGGATATAGTTATGAGCCTTGCTATAGACAATATTTGCGTGACTCCAAAATTCATATGTTGAAACTCTAACCCACAATGTGATGATGTTAAGAGGTGAGGCCTTTAGTAGGTGATTAGCTCATAAGAGAAACCCTGGGGAGATCCCTCACCCCTGCTGCCATGTGAGGAATCAGCAACAAGGCAACATCTGTTGGGAACATGCCCTCGCCAGACACTGAATCTGTTAGTGCTTTCATCTAGAACTTCCCAATCTCCAGAACTGTGAGAAAGAAATCTGTTATTTACAAGTCACACTCAGCTTATTGTGTTTTGTGACGGCAGCCTGAATGGAGTAAGACAAGGTTCCTAGAGCACTGTGTCAAAACTCGTCTTGTGCTTCCTTTCTTCCACGGTGCACCTGCACACGCTGGTGGGAACGGCTGAGGGCAGGGTGAGGACTTAGTCAAGGAGGCAGAACTCAGTGCCTTGCCTGTGGCTGGGGCTGCACCTCAGTAAATGTTTACTGAATGAAAGAAAAACAAACATTGGATAGGGGCTCTTCCTCGGATCATGACTACATACAGACTTTGAAAAGTACTACATTCAGGGTCTCTCTTGGTTTCCTTGGGAACAGTTCTGCCACTGGTTACTTCATCATTCTTTACAGGATGGTGCTGAAAGAGTCCCTGTGGGATGGAAGTGAAGTCTCACAATGATGCCACAGCTCTAGTGGCAATCAGCAAGTGTCCAGCTCCTGTCTCTGGGTCTCTTAGGGACACACACAGACATATGTACACCACTGCACTACAAACAGAACAGGGGAAAGCCTGGAGGTGCCTTATTCATCATCTGAATTAGCTAGCAGATGTCAGTGGCAGTTTCATTCTGCCAACCACACTTCATTGGGTGGCAACTGACAGGTCAATATATGATAAGCAGACATAGCAACCTGGCACCTAAGCCCCTCTTCCCCAGACTTCCACTTCCGGTTTGCTCCCAGGGTATGCCAAACATAGGCAAGGCAGTGAGAGAGAGAAGCCATGGAAGGCATTCCTGATAGGAAGTGAATGAAAGAAATTCATTTAATTTTAAAGCAGTAGATTGAGCACATATGCTTCAAGTGCCATAAATCTTTTTTTTTTTTTTTGGAGACAGTCTTGCTCTGTCGCCCAGGCTGGAGTGCAGTGGCATGATCTCCGCTCACTGCAAGGTCCGCCTCCCGGGTTCATGCCATTTTCCTGCCTCAGCCTCCCCAGTAGCTGGGACTACAGGCGCCCACCACCTCGCCTGGCTAATTTTTTGTATTTTTAGTAGAGATCGGGTTTCACTGTATTAGTCAGGATGGTCTCGATCTCCTGACTTCGTGATCCGCCCACCTCGGCCTCCCAAAGTGCTAGAATTACAGGCGTGAGCCACCGCGCCCAGCCCAAATGCCATAAATCTTTACAGGTAAGGATTAAACACTGCTCCACTCTAGGCCAGACGCACGGGTTCACGCTTGTAATCCCAGCACTTTGGGAGGCAGAGGAAGGCGAATCACTTGAGATCAGAAGTTTGAGACCAGCCTGGCCAACATGATGAAACCCTGTCTCTACTAAAAATACAAAAATTAGCCAGGTGTGGTGACACACATCTGTAATCCCAGCTACTCGGGAGGCTGAGGAAGGAGAATCACCTGAACCTGGGAGGCGGAGGCTGTAGTGAGCCGAGATTGAGCCACTGCACTCCAGCCTGGGCAACTGAGTGAGACCGTCTCAAAAAAATAACAAAATTTAAAAAATAAAAAATAAACACCACTCTACTCTTAAACAGCTGCTTAAATGTAGGTGATGGCACATACTTCTTGGCTGGCATTGGCTGCAACAAGGATTGCAAATCAAATCACTCTGCATTGCAACATCAACTTCAGCTGACTGGAAGTGACACCAAGATCGCTGGTCCCAAACTCTGCTGTTAGAATCACCCGGGAGAATCTGAAAACTCCCAGTGCCCAGGTCACATTCCATAACAAGGAACCCAGAGTGAAAGCCAGGCTTCAGAAGTCTTTAGAGGTTCCCAGGTGTTTGCACTGGATAGCAAGGTCTGGGAACTGCAATCTCAGAAGATCATTTTTGAGAACAATGCTGAAGCAGGGTACACCAGAAAAAAGCATCATGACCAACAAAGTCTGCCAGGGCACAACAAGGACAGCTCAGTCACATGCCATGGAGCTGCCACTCCTAAACGAGAAGTTAAAGGTAGATCAGTGCTGGGCACGGTGGCTCATGCCTGTAATCCCAGCACTTTGGGAGGCCCAGGCATGCGGATCAAGAGGTCAGGAGATCAAGACCACCCTAGCTAACATGATGAAACCCTGTCTCTACTAAAAATACAGAAAAATTAGCCGGGCGTGGTGGCAGCGCCTGTAGTCCCAGCTACTCGGGAGGCTGAGGCAGGAGAATGGTGTGACCCCGAGAGGCGGAGCTTGCAGTGAGCCGAGATCACACCGCTGCACTCCAGCCTGGGCGACAGAGTGAGACTCTGTCTCAAATAAATGAATGAATGAATGTAGACCAGTGCCCACCAGAAGCAGGAAGGGCAGCTAACATCCTGTATCACCTTTCCACATATTTGCTCATTCAACCAGGTGTATTTCATTAAATCAGAACTGAAAAGGGAGAAACAGAATTGAAAAAGAAAACCTTGAAGAGAAAATCTGCATAGTTAAGGAGTATTGGAATGCTTACCCTCAACTCTACTTCCATGCCAAGCAAGTCATACAGAGATGCTCCTTTGGAGGTGATTTCAGACGCAAGCTGCCTGGCTGCCTTCAAATCTGCAATCTGGAAGGAAAATAACAAAAACAGAACCCTCAGCAACAGATTTTTTTAATAGAGACAGGGTCTTGGCTATGTTACCCAGGCTGCTCTCTAACTCCTGGCCTCAAGTGACCCTCCTACCTCAGCCTCCCAAAGTGTTGGGATTACAGGCAGAACCACCATGTTCAGCCACTCATAGATTTCTTTCTTTTTTTTTTTTCTGAGATGGACGGAGTTTCGCTCTTGTTTCCTAGGCTGGAGTGCAATGGCACGATCTTGGCTCACCGCAATCTCTACCTCCCAGGTTCAAGTAATTTTCCTTCCTCAGCTTCCCAAGTAGCTGGGATTACAGGTATGTGCCACCACGCCTGGCTAATTTTGTATTTTTAGTAGAGACAGGGTTTCTCCATGTTGGTCAGACTGGTCTTTAACTCCTGACCTCAGGTGATCCACCCACCTCGGCCCCCCAAAGTGCTGGCATCACAGGCGTGAGCCACCGCGCCCAGCCAGCCACAGATTTTTAACATGCATTTAACCACCAGCCTGTTCATGTCAGCTCCTACCTTTGGTTGGGACACGTGACCACAAACATGTGCTTCCCCAGTCACACGCTCACAAGCTTCAGGACACACACTCAAGAAATGATCATCTAAGTACTAAAGAGACCAATTTCAGGATGCTTAGGTCTCTCCAAAAAACCTAATGTCACATCAAACTGAAGCCCCAACCAGGAGGGCATAGCTGGGAGAAAGCCCACATGCCTCCTACTTGGACTCTGTCACAGTAGAGGGTGTCCGGCAGCAGCAGAGTGACCACATGAAGGGACAGCCTGAGGGACACACATCCTCTTGCAGCAGCCTGACAGCCTGTGTTTTGTACCCCCCTGTCCTCCTTCTCTGCCTCAGACTTTCCTCCACAGGCTTGGAGAGGCTCAAATGGGGTGGCACCCACTAAGGACTTACAATGGTTCTGGGCTCCACAGAGGGGCAGCTGTTGCCAGGAAGGCGATGACAAGCACAGTGAGGATTTAGCACCGATCCCTTTGCACAGGCTTTTTAGGATGCGCGTGTCACCCCCCTCTTCCTGGAATATGCTAACTCTTCTAATGAGCCCAAACATAAACGTCTCCCTGCTCTGCTCACTCTCCCTCTCTCCTGGACAACCAATCCCCACGTTCTGGCTCTCATTTTCAACCCACTAGCAACAACTCTCCCTCTTCATTCGCAGCTGATGGCTTTGATAGCTTGCTTCCCTCTTCCTTAGTCCTCCAGGATCCCGCCTGCTCTGGCTCTAGCTGCTTTTCTCCCTTCCGAGCAGCACATCCCCAAACTTCTTTGCAGGAGTCTGTCACCTTCTCTGCTTCTCAACACTGGAGGGAGTCAGTGTCGTCCCGGGACCCCCTGTCTTTTCTGCTGGCTCGGCTCCTACCCACACGGCTTTAATACCATCTGTGTGCTGATTCCTCCCCCAGCTCCCAGATCCAGCCTGGGCTTTCCCTGGGCTCTAGTCTCACATACTAGCTACCTGCGCACCATCTCCACCCGGACAGCCAATGGGCGTGGCAAATGAAGCATGTCCAGAACCGTCTCTGCTTCAGTACATGGCAACTTCATCCTTTCAGGGGCTCACATAAAAAACTTCAGAGCAGTGATGTCTAATATAGTAACCACTAGCCACATGTGGCTATTTTCACTTAAATTACTTACAAATTAAAGAAAATGCAGAACTCAACTCAGTTCCTCAGTTGTGCTCGCCACATGTGGCCAGTGGTTCCTGTAGAGTACAGCACAGAGGTGGAACACACCCACGAGCTCTGCAAGCTCTGCCACATGGCTGCCCCAAGACCTTGCCTGTAGCACCTGGCTTACTCTCAACCCACGCCTCATCCCATGAGATCTACCATCAAAATATGCCTCAATCTCTAGACACTTCTGCTGACAAGTGTCGCTCCTGGTTAAAAACCCATGTGTGAGGCCAGGCGCAGTGGCTCACGCCTATAATCCCAGCACTTTGGGAGGCCGAGGCAGGCAGATCACCTGAGGTCAGGAGTTTGAGACTAGTTGGCCGACATGGGGAAACCCCATCTCTACTAAAAAAAAAAAAAAAAATACAAGGCCGGGCGCAGTGGCTCATGCCTGTAATCCTAGCACTTTGGGAGGCTGAGGCAGGTGGATCACCAGGGTCGGGAATTCAAACCAGCCTGACCAACATGGAGAAACCCTGACTCTACTAAAAGTACAAAATTAGCCGGGCGTAGTGGCGCATGCCTGTAATCTCAGCTACTCAGGAGGCTGAGGCAGGAGAATCACTTGAACCTGGGAGGCAGACACTGCGGTGAGCTGAGATCGTGCCATTGCACTCCAGCCTGGGGAACAAGAGTGAAACTCCATCTCAAAAAAAGAAAAAAAAAAAAATTAGCCGGGCATGGTGGTGTGCACCTGTAATCCCAGCTACTTAGGAGATTGAGGCAGGAGAATCTCTTGGACCTGGGAAGCGGAGGCGCAGTGAGCCAAGATCGTGCCATTGTACTCCAGCCTGGGCAACAGAGTGAAACTCTGTCTCAAAACAAAACAAAACTAAACTAAACATCTATGTGTGACTTTTCAAGCCCAACCATAGACAATGACAAGGCCTCACCTAGCAGGCCTCACAGGGGAAGCTTTCTTCCCTGCACCAGACTTGGAGCTCGGCCAGCACACTGTGGTTTCAGGCACCCCGCGTGGCCACGCTCCTAGGTGCATTGCCAGCCCCGGGGCCTTCTTTCCTAGGTCTCCTGCTCTGAGGCCTTGGGCTTAACTAAAGGCTTAACCCTTATTTCTGGCTTGCTGCTGCAGTGGCTCCCTGACACCTGACAGCGCCTCTCCCACCACCACTCTGCTCAAAGCCATGGTCACCCCTCACTCTTCAAACAGGTTCGCTGCTTCCAGTCCTGCCTCCCGCTTCAGTCTGATGGCAGCTCAGCAGCCAGAGCAACCCTTTGGATGGGAAATAAGCACAGAAGATTCTGCTTGGTTCCCAATAATTCCCACCTCAGAGGCAAAGGCAAAGGCTTTCCAGGGGCTTCCCAGGCACTAGAGGGTCTGTCACTCCCAACCCTCATCACATTGCCTCCTTGCTTTTTCTCAAACACACAAAACACATTCTTTTTTTTTTTACCCCCCAGATAAGGTCTCGTTCTGTTGCCTAGGCTGGAGAGCAGTGGCCTGAACATGGCTCGACTGCCTGGGCTCAAGAGATCCTCTCACTTTAGCCTCCTGAGCAGCTGGGACCACAGGTGTGCACCACCACGCCTTGCTAATTCTCTTCTTTATTTGGTAAAAATGGCATCTCACTATGTTGCCCAGGTTGGTCTCGAACTCTTGGCCTCAAAGGATCCTCCCACCTCAGCCTCCCAAAATGCTTGGCTTACAGAAGTGAGTCACCGCACCCAGCTCCAAACAAATTCTCATCCTGAGACACCCTGTCACCACCCGCCAACTGCACAACTCACTCTTTCCCTCCCTCAGATCTCTGCTGGAAACACCATCCAATCTATGAGGCCTTCCTGATCGCCCTATTTAAGATCACCCCGGGCAGCGTCCATCCCCATCCCAGCTTATTATTCTCCGTAGACTGCACTGCATCTGACCTTCCACACCTCTTACATTATTGTTCACAGTCTGACTCCTCCAACTAAAGAGCAGAAACACGTGATTTCTGTCCTTTTTGTCCACAACTGTATCCCCAGCGCTTGAATGCTACCTGACAAATACTAAGCTTTTAATAAATAGTTGAATTACTGGATTGTGAATTTGCCTTTATCCAAACGCTGATGAGCACAAAACTGACAAACTGCCCTCAGTTGAGGAGGAAGAAAAGCAGCGGAGCTGTATCACACTCCTTCCATTTCAGAGTTCAAGAAATCAATGCTCCATCGCTCACTACAAGGCTTTCGTTGTCCTTACCTTTGAGCCAAGATCAAACTTGAATTTGTTGACATCTTCCTCTACTATTTCAGAGCCCTCCATCCCCTTGGTCTTCATAGCATTATAAAGGACAGATGTGATCTTCAACAGCTCTTTTACTGCATACCCATCTGCTTGATAAAGCTTCTTAGTGTTGAGTTTTATATGTGCCTTGGTGGCCTATTTTTAGACCAAAAAAAAAAGTTGAGGGCCCTTTCCATGTAATGTCTAAACCAAATCCCATGTAGGTAAGTTGAAAATGCCTCTGCTGACAACTGGGATACAACCTAATAAGAGTAAGCATTCAAGTGACTCAAACATTGTGAGTGGGTATATAAACTAGGACAATCTTGATGGAAAGCAACTTGGTAAAAGATGCCAAAATTACAAATGCACATATCTTTTGATCCAGCAATTCCAAATCTAAGAACTTATTCTAGGGACACACTCAAACAAAAACAAAATGAGATGTACAGGGTACTTGTTATAGCACTGTTTCAAACAGCAAAGCTTGAGACAACCTAAAAGCCTACCTATATAAATTACATAAATTATGGCATATCCATGCAAACAATACCACTCAGGTGTAAACAGAATGAGGAAATTCTATATGTATTTGGAAAGTTCTCTAAAATATACCACTAAGTAAAACAAGATGCTAAACACCTTGTAGTGTACAGTAAGTACATCAAGTAGTATACAGTACCATTTGTTTAAAATAAAGGAAAAAAATATTTTTATTTGCAGATACACACACACACACACACACACTCTGGAAGAGATTTAAAATAGTGATTATTTGGAATAGAACTCGGCCCAGGACAGATAGTGTAGAAAGTCATTTTACTCCATTTTGTTATATAATGTTTGTAATTAATTAATTTATTTTTTTAAAGATAGGGTCTCACTCTGTCACCTGGGCTGGAGTGCAATGACATGATCATGGCTCACTGCGGCTTCAACGTCCGGGGCTCAAGCAATCCTCCCACCTCAGCCTCCCAAGTAACTGAGACTACAGGCACATGTCACCAGACCCACCTAATTTTTTTTTAATTTATTTTTTGTAGAGACAGGATCTTACTACATCACCCAGGCTGTTATCAAACTCCTGGACTCAAGCTATCCTCCCACCTTGGCCTGCTAAAGTGCTAGGATTACAGGCATGAACAACCAAACCCAGCCTACTTTCAATCTGTGAGCCACGAAATATGTTACCTATTCAAAAATAAAGAAACAAAATTCTTTTTTTTTTTTGATGGAGTCTCGCTCTTTTGCCCAGGCTGGAGTGCAGTGGTGTGATCTTAGCTCACTGCAAGCTCCGCCTCCCGGGTTCACACCATTCTCCCACCTCAACCTCCCAAGTAATTGGGACTACAGGCACCCACCACCACACCCAGCTAATTTTTTGTATTTTTAGTGGTTAGCCAGGATGGTCTCAATCTCCTGACCTCGTGATCCGCCTGCTTCAGCCTTCCAAAGTGCTGGGATTACAGGCATGAGCCACCATGCCTGGTATAAACAAAATTCTTAACAAATAATGAATTAAAAGACAAACAAACAAAAAGAACTTCGCTGGTGAAATGGCGCCACAGAAACCCAGCAATGGAATGGTTTTAGAAGGCAAACTCAGGCCAAGCATGTGGTGGCTCACATCTGTAATCCCAACACTTTGGGAGGCCAAGGCAGGTGGATCACGTGAGGATGGGAGTTTGAGACCAGTCTGGCCAACATGGTGAAACCCAGTCTCTACTAAAAACACAAAAATTCGCCAGGTGTGGTGGCGTGTGCCTGTAATCTCAGCTACTCAGGAGGCTGAGACAGGAGAACCCCCCAGGAGGTGGAGGTTGCAGTGAGCCAAGATTACACCACTGCACTCCAGCCTGGGCGAGAGAATGAGACTCCATCTCAAAAAAAAAAAGAAAGAAAAATTCAATTACTCAGTTTCAAAGTAGCCCTAACGAGGAGTCATCCTTTCTAGTTTACTTAATTTTACAACTCCACAAAATAAGTGTCCACTAACCATGAACTGGGCAATTGCCTTAATGAAGAAAACTCGGTCCTGTTCAGTGTCCACGTCAGGCGGGATGTCAGTCTGGGGCTCATACCTATCAGAGAGATAAGAGGAGAGAGCACAGGTTAACCAAGGAGAAAGTCCACTAAAGAGAATGTGGGCAACTGAGAGGACAGGGGGTCTGGAACAAAGCTCTCCAAGTCCCCAAGTGTGATAGTAAGATCAATGCAAACTTCAAAAGTAAAACCAAAATACCAAGGGAGCAAATCCCCACCTAAGAACAAAAGATTTCAAAAACGAAATGTGGGTCTCAGCTTATAAAATTAAATCTCTCTCAGACCTCAACATATCATGAAACTAATCAGAACTGCTACCCTGGCTGACGGCCCTTGACTCAGAGCAGTACTAGGGCTGATTAGTCAGCTCTAAGCAGCAGCAGAGTTGACGAAGTTATTTTCTTCAAGGTATTGATACCGGGGTCAGCAGACTGCAGCCTCCAACCTGTACAGCCTCCAAACTAAGAACTCTTTTTACATTTTAATAAAAAGAAGAGGCAATAGAGATCGTATGCAATCTCTTAATTTTATGTTTAGCAAAGGTAAAATGTTTATTATCTGGTCCTTAACAGAAAAAGCTGCCAACCCTGAATCATATATCATATTCAATTTTTCACAGAAAAAGAAACCTACATTATTTCTAATCAACTGTATTGATTAGAACGTGCAAAAAGGCCCCCCTGTCACTCTGCAGTGAGGGGCTGAAGAGCAGCCTGGCCCAGCACCCTACTGAGGAATAGTCAGCCTCCTTTCACCACTTCCTGGTATATTTCCCTCTCCCACAGCATTTTTTAAACTCCACTGATTTTTTTTTTTTTTTTTTTTTTGAGACACAGTCTCAATCTACCCGGGCTGGTGTGCAGTAGCATGATCAGTGGCACTGCAGCCTCAAACTCCCAGGATCAGGTGATCCTCCTGCCTCAGCCTCCTGAGTAGCTGGAACTATGAGTGTGCACCACCCACGCTCAGCTAATTGTTCTTTTGTGTGTGGAGACAGGGTCGTGCTATGTTGACCAGGCTGGTCTCGAATTCCTGAGATTATAAAGTGCTGGGATTATAGGAACGAGCCACTGTGCCCAGCCACAGCTACGTTTCAACAGATTACAATCGGGTCTGTCAAACTCAAACAACTCTTCCTTTTGCAGCGTCACAACTATGTCCTGTTTTCTAGGTGACTAACAAATAAAATCCAGTATTCACTCTTAGACATCAATAAAGTGCAGTTCTAACCTTTTCACAAGCCAGAGAAGCACTTCAGACACAAGTCCAAAATTGGGTGTACGGAAATTTTCCATAGAAATATGTCGAGGGTATCCCAGGGCTCTCATCATCTCTGTGAAATCTGTCCAGGGAAAAATATAATTCATTCAGTTCCCCATCACATAGCAACTACTTGTTAACTTAGATATTGTCTTTACTTTTCCTTCTTATTGCCAATCTATTGACAGCTTTAGGGATTATCTGTCAACTTTCTACAAGGGAACATAAAAAAGAGATAAAATTTAAAATACCAAAAATGCTACCTAAAAAGCATGTAAGTTCAATAGGAGAAGTAGATGGCTATACATGAAAATAGAATTGAGGGATTAGCTGTGAATTTCATCTCTTTAATATCTCCTTTCTTTTTACTGCTAAAAGTAAGAAACACCTGTCCTTATAAAATGTCATGAAGAAAAAGTATTTTTATCTTTTTCTTTTTCTTTTTTTTTTTTTTTGAGAAGGAGTCTCGCTCTGTCGCCTAGGCTGGAGTGCAGTGGCCTGATCTCGGCTCGCTGCAAGCTCCGCCTCCCGGGTTCACGCCATTCTCCTGCCTCAGCCTCCGGAGTAGCTGGGACTACAGGCGCCCGCCACCACGCCCGGCTAATTTTTTTTGTATTTTTAGTAGAGACGGGGTTTCACTGTGTTCGCCAGGATGGTCTCGATCTCCTGACCTCATGATCCACCCGTCTTGGCCTCCCAAAGTGCTGGGATTACAGGCATGAGCCACTGCGCCCGGCCTAGAAAAAGTATTTTTAAATGTCAACAGTGGTCTGACTCAAATTCAGCTGATTAAAAATTATTTTAAAATGTTAACAGTGGTTATTTCTGAGGCGAATCCATAGGATAACATTCATGTTTCTGAGTTGTCCTTTTTTTTTAAATTTTAGTGAGCATATAGGACCCAAATAACATGTTTTAAAGATCAGTTGCCATGTATTTAGGGAAATCTTAAATACAGTGGTTGAACTACACAACCATGTTTAGATTTATTACAAAACAGATTAAGTAATAGTATTACTAATACTTGTTGATCCATAGGTTGGGGTCACCTCGGGAAAAGCATTAGTGCTTTCAAGAGAGCAAGACTTGGAAATGAACACCACAAACATTGTTGAGATCCCATGATGTACCAAGATTTACATTCAGTGTGCTTCCTGGTTATTTAAGGTCTGTCTGCACTCTTCTTGAAGATCCATGTTCAAAATGGTCCATCAGTGTTCACAAATAACCTACCCGGGTACTGGAAGTCAGGTCAGACTTCGCAAGACAATGGAAGAAAAAGTGTGAGCACAGGAAACAGCAAAGTCACAAAAGGGACTCTGTAACTGTTTTCTGGGAAATGTGAATATGGAGATTAAAAAAAAAATAGCTGGGTGTGGTGGTGCATGCCTGTGGTCCCAGTTATTCAGCAGGCTGAGGTGTGAGGATCACCTGAGCCCAGGAGGTTGCAGTGAGCTGAGATCACGTGACTGCACTTCAGCCTGGGTAACAGAGTGAGACCCTGTCTCAGAAAGAAAAACAAAAAAAGGCCGGGCGCGGGTGGTTCATGCCTGTAATCTCAGCACTTTGGGAGCCGAGGAGGGTAGATCACCTGAGGTCAGGAGTTCAAGACCAGCCTGGCTAAAATGGTGAAACCCCACCTCTACTAAAAATACAAAAGTTGCTGGGCACCGTGGCTCACGCCTGTAATCCCAGCACTTTGGGAGGCCGAGGCGGGCGGATCATGAGGTCAGGAGATCGAGACCGTCCTGGCTACCACGGTGAAACCCCGTCTCTACTAAAAATACAAAAAAATTAGTCAGGTGTGGTGGCAGGCACCTGTAGTCCCAGCTACTCGGGAGGCTGAGGCAGGAGAATGGCGTGAACCCAGGAGGCGGAGCTTGTAGTGAGCCGAGATTGCATCACTGCACTCCAGCCTGGGCGACAGAGCAAGATTCCATCTCAAAAATAAATAAATAAATAAAAACAAAAATACAAAAGTTAGGTGGGCGTGGTGGCGGGCACCTATAATTCCAGATATTGAAGAGACTGGGGCAGGAGAATCACTTGAACCTGGGAGGCAGAAGTTGCAGTGAGCCAAGATCACACCATTGCACTCCAGCCTGGGCAAGAGAACAGCCTTTCCTTCACACAGTAAGGCACTGCCTAAATACTTCTGACTACTAGGTACTAGTCAAGTTCTGTTAATGTTGCAGTGTTATTGTCAAAATAGAGACTAATTTGAGTAAGATCCTTACCATACAACGCACAACTGCAGAGCATTAATTTAAGGTCAAAATATTTTGAAATCTCCGTGTATGGTCTTCCCAACAAAACCCCATTCTACGTCCCCTGGCAGGGTGCTGGCCTCTCTAAAAACTATGTGGGAGGAGACACTCATCCTGTATGATGTGTGGCCACCAAAAACCTTCAAACTCCAGAGGACAGGATTCACACTCTGGTGCTCAGTGGCTGCATGAATAAAAGGTAATGCGTTTTCCTAGATATTTTTTTTTTTTTTTTTTTTTTTGAGACGGAGTCTCGCTCTGTCGCCCAGGCTGGAGTGCAGTGGCGCGATCTCGGCTCACTGCAAGCTCCGCCTCCCGGATTCACGCCATTCTCCTGCCTCAGCCTCCCGAGTAGCTGGGACTACAGGCGCCCACAACCGCGCCCGGCTAATTTTTTGTATTTTTAGTAGAGACGGGGTTTCACCGTGGTCTCGATCTCCTGACCTTGTGATCCGCCCGCCTTGGCCTCCCAAAGTGCTGGGATTACAGGCGTGAGCCACCGCGCCCGGCCTCCTAGATATTTTTATATTGTAGAAAAGAGCAATTCATAACCAAAGGAGTAATCTCTAATGCTAAAATTTCAGGCACCAGCAATTTGCTGAGAAAATTGACTCTTTAAGAGACCCCTAAGATCACACCAAATTGGCAATCATCTACTATTCCTTTTTTTTTTTTTTAAAGACAGTTCCACTCTGTCGCCCAGGATGGAGAGCAGTGGTATGATCTCAGCTCACTGCAACTTCTGCCTCCAGGGATCAAGCAATTCTCCTGCCTCAGCTTCCCGAGTAGCTGGGACCACAGGTGTGCGCCACCATGCCCTAATTTTTTGAATTTTTAGCAAAGGCGGGGTTTCACCATGTTGGCCAGGCTAGTCTTGAATTCCTGACCTTCAGTGATCCGCCTGCCTCAGTCTTCCAAAGTGCTGGGATTACAGGCGTGAGCCACTGTGCCCCGTCGTAACCAACACTCTTAGCCTCATTCTTCCACTTCCCCACCCTCTTAGCAAAGGAATTCGAGCTCCCTTCTCCTCACCAGCCCTGCAGAAAGGATGCAGACGGAGTTCAGGAGGTCTGGAGTTCAGGCAACCTGAATTCAATCCCCAGTGCCACCTCCTATCGCCTGTGTCACCTGCTCAAGTTACCTGACCTCTCTGTGCCCGTTTCCTCACTTCCAGATGCAGGCGGTACAGTTGTTCAGATGATTAAAATGAAATGCACATAACACAGAGTGGGCCCTGGCACATCGTTAAAACTCAAAAAATGTTAGCTGCAATGATCATCACCCAGCCCCTCTCCTCGGTTTCGCTGCTGTTTTTTTGTTTTGGTTTGGTTTGGGGTTTTTTGTTTTTGTTTGTTCGTTTGTTGCTTGAGATGGAGTTTCGCTCTTGTCCCCCAGGCTGGAGTGCAATGGTCCGATCTCGACTCACCGCAACCTCCTCCTCCCGGGTTCAAGCGATTCTCCTGCTTCAGCCTCCCGAGTAGCTGGGATTACAGGCGCCCGCCACCACCCCCCGGCTAATTTTGTAATTTTAGTAGAGACGGGGTTTCTTCATGTTGGTCAGGCTGGTCTCGAACTCCCGACCTCAGGTGATTCGCCCGCCCCGGCCTCCCAAAGTGCTGAGATTACAGGCGTGAGCCACCAAGCCCGGTTTTCTAAGAGCTAAGCAAACCCAACTCAAAAAATTGTCTCTAAATTATCCATGCATTTTCCAATACTGTAGCTAACAGCGGCATGCAGCTACACAAATAGAAATGAGTTACACTTAAAATTTCAGTTATTCATCTGCACTAGCCACATTTCGAGCGCTTTGAGCCACACGCGGCCAGTGGCAGATAAAGAACTTTCCATCCTCGCTAGAAATGGCCTAAGAAGGGCCTGGGGCACTGGGCGGGGTTGCAGCCGCGGGTCAGAGGCGTTCCTTGAGGCGCAGAGGCCCGAAAGGAGGCTCTGGCAGCGCAAACCTCAGGGGTCGCCTACATAGGGGACCCGGCAGGCGGGAGACCTGACTCTCTGGAAGACCTGCAGGTCACAGGGGCGCGGGGCTGCCTTACTGCGGAGGTCGCGGAAAGACATGACGCTCAGGTCCCCAGGAGCCCAGGGTGGCAGCTGCTCGCCCCTCAGCGCTCACAGGCCCAGCGCTCGCCGGTCTCTATGGCAACCAAAGGACCCTTGGACGGCGCACGGTCAGGGACAAATAAGAAGGGAAGCGAAGGCGCCGCGGTTCGTGCACGCGTACAGGGAGAGCGGGCGGGCAGAGGGCGCTCCTGAGACGTCTAGGGCAGAGGGCGTGGTGATCCCAGCTTCTATGGGGGCTGCAAGCTCC
Source organism: Macaca mulatta (assembly GCF_049350105.2). Lineage (NCBI taxonomy): Eukaryota > Metazoa > Chordata > Mammalia > Primates > Cercopithecidae > Macaca > Macaca mulatta. Next base: position 4,717,854 of record NC_133425.1, on the reverse strand, counting down.
CCGGCTTCTGGGCCTGTGTTTAAACGCTTTGCGGACGTTTCGCGCTGGCTGACAGACTCTAAGTACCTACTATGTGCTTGACATTGCGCTAGGCGCTTCCCATAATGCTTATTTCCCCCTCATTTCTATAAAGAATGCACGATACTCGGCCGGGCGCGATGGCTCACGCCCATAATCCCAGCACTTTGGGATGCCGAGGCGGGCTGACACTTCAGGTCAGGAGTTAGAGACCAACCTGGCCAACATGGCGAAACCCCCGTCTCTACCAAAAAATACAAAAATTAGCCAAGTGTGTGGCGCACACCTGTAATCCCAGCTACTCGGGAGGCTGAGGCAGAAGAATTACTTGAACCCGGGAGGTGGAGGTTGCAGTGAGCCAAGATCACGCCACTGCACTCCACTCCGGCCTGGCGACAGAACGAGACTCTGTCTCAAAAAAAAAAAAACAAAGAATGCACTATACTTAGGAAGCCGGCCTTCCCGGGTCCAAGGCACAGCGCGCTCGCCGTCGGAATCCGGTTGTGGAGCGGAGGACGGGAGCACTATGGGCGGCCAGAGGCAGGCCAGGCCCGGGTCTCGCGCACGCGCAGACGGCTCGGGCTTCTCAACAGGCCAGAAAGCTGCCCACAGCCGCGCGAGCCGTACGGGTCAAGGAAGCCCCGGCGTCTGCATGAGGGCGCCAGCAGGCGGCCGGAAAGGGCCCCCCCCCCCATGTGTGAACTGGGGAGATACCCCGACAGGCGTGGCACAGCAGCCGGGTTTTGTAAGGTAGCTTGAGCAGGAACAAGGAAACAGCGTAGTGCACAAAGCGATTGGTTGGCATCAGGTTATTTCAGATGCGTTTCTTTGTATGGGTTAAAGGAGAGGGGGCTTCCTTATGCCAGCCTAGGTGGACAGGGCCCCTTCTGTTGGTTACAGTGAATCTTTTGTGTTTTGGCACACTGGCCTGTCTCTAAGTTCGCTTTGATTACGTGGCACCTTGCACTAGCGGTTCCATTCTGGTTTGGTCTGGTCCGTTGGTACCTTGTGCAGGAGCTTGCTCCAAAACAATGGCCTCCCATAAATGTTACTTCACGTGTTATTAAGAAAAACAAAAGGTAAGCCACAGTCTAGAAGAAAATATTCACAAAACACATATATGATAAAGAAACGTGTATTCAGAATGTATAAAGAACTCTCAACACTCAATAAGAAACAGTCTAGAGAATGGAGAAAACATTTTAAAAGATGCTTCACAAGGCCGGGTGCGGTGGCTCACATCTGTAATCCCAGCACTTTGGGAGGCTGAGGCGGGTGGATCACCTGAGGTCAGAAGTTCAAGAGCAGCCTGGTCCACATGGTGAAACCCCATCGCTACTAAATATACAAAAATTAGCCAGACGTGGTGGCAGTCGCCTGTAATCTCAGCTACTCAAGAGGCTGAGGCAGGAGAATTGCTTGAAACCGGGGGTGGAGGTTGCAGTGAGCCGAGATCGCACCATTGCGCTCCAGCCTGGGCAACAAGAGCAAAAACTTCGTCTTAAAAAAAAAAAAAAAAAAAAAAAGGGTACTTCACAAAAGAAGATATATGGATGGCTAATATGCAAATGAAGAGATGATCAAGGTTATTATTAGAGAAGTGCGTATTAAACCACAATGAGATATCACTATGAAGTTATTAAATTGGTTAAAACGTGCCATATCAGGTAACACGTTAAAAATCTAAAAATTGGCGGGGCGCGGTGGCTCATGCCTGTAATCCCAGTACTTTGGGAGTCCAAGGCAGGCAGATCACGAGGTCAGGAGATCGAGACCACGGTGAAACCCCGTCTCTACTAAAAAATACAAAAAACTAGCCGGGCGTGGTGGCAGGCGCCTATAGTTCCAGCTGCTCCGGAGGCTGAGGCAGGAGAATGGCGTGAACCCGGGAGGCGGAGCTTGCAGTGAGCTGAGATCTGGCCACTGGACTCCAGCCTGGGCAACAGAGCCAGACTCCGTCTGGGAAAAAAAAAAAAAAAAAAAACCTAAAAATTAAATCTAGATAAAATGGCTAAAACAACAAAAAACTCTTGACAATGACAAGAGCTTGAAACGATGTTGATCAACTTGAACTTTTTTATTTTTATTTCATTTATTATTATTATTATTTGAGACGGAGTCTTGCTCTTGTTGCCCAGGCTGGAGTGCAGTGGCACATTCTCAGCTCACTGCAACCTCCGCCTCCTGGGTTCAAGTCATTTTCCTACCTCAGCCTCCTGAGTAGCTGGGATTACAGATGTGCACCACCACGCCCAGCTAAATTTTGTAATTTTAGTAGAGATGGAGTTTTGCCATGTTGGCGTGAGTCACCGCACACAGCCTGCATTTCCCTGATGATTAAAGATGTTGAACATCTTTTTACATGTTTGGTGACCGTTTGTATATTTCCTTTGGAAAAATGTCCAGTCATGTTCTTTGCCCATTTCAAAATTGGGTTGTACATCCTTTTGTTTTTGAATTGTAAGAGTTCTTTATATATTCTGCATATGAGACCCTTATCAGATATATGATTTGCCAATATTTTCTTACATTTCATAGGTTGCCTTTTCACTTGTTTATTTGCATTTATTTATTTATTGTTTTGAGATGGCGTCTCGCTCTGTCACCCAGGCTGGAGTGTAGTGGCGAGATCTCAGCTCACTGCAAGCTCTGCCTCCAGGGTTCACACCATTCTCCTGCCTCGGCCTCCTAAGTAGCTGGGACTACAGGCGCCTGCCACTGCGCCCAGCTAATTTTTGTATTTTTAGTAGAGATGGGGTTTCACCATGTTAGCCAGGATGGTCTCGATCTCCTGACCTCGTGATCCACCTGCCTCAGCCTCCCAAAGTGCTGGGATTACAGGTGTGAGCCACCGCGCCTGGGCTTTTTTCACTTGTTGTTGTTGTTGTTGTTGTTGTTGTTGTTGTTGTTGTTTTAAGACAGGGTCTCACTCTCTTGCCCCGGCTGGAATGCAGTGGCGCGATCACAGCTCACTGTAACCCACTCCTGGGTTCAAACAATCCTCTTGCCTCAGCCTTCCAAGTAGGTGGGACTACAAGCACATGCCAACATTCCCAGCTTGTTTTCGTATTTTTTGTAGAGACAGGGTTTTGCTATGTTGCCCAGGCTGGTTTCGAGCTCCTGGGCTCAAGAGATCTGCCTGCCTCATCCTCCCATAGGGCTGGGATTACAGGTGTGAGCCACTGTGCCCATCTTCTTTTTTCTTCTTGATGGAGGTTTTGCAGCATGAAAGTTTTTAATCTTAATGAGGTACAATTTATCTATTTTTTCTTTTGGTGTCATATCCAAAAATCAATTGCCAAATCCCTGTGTTTTCTTCTGAAGGTTTTATCGTTTTACCTCTTACATTTAGGTTTTGGGTCAATTCTCAGTTAATTTTTAAATTTGATGTGAGATAGGAATTCAATCTTTTTTTTTTTTTTTTTTTTTTTTTTTTTTGCATGTGGCTGTTCATTTCTCCAGCAACATTTGTTGCAGAGACTATTGTTTCCTACATTGAATGGTCTTGGTACCTTTATCAAAATCAATTGACCACAGATGAATGGGTTTATTTCTGGGTTTTCTATTGTATTTCATTGGTCTAGATGTTTATTCTTATGCCTGTTGCACACTGTTTTGATTACTGTGTTTTGTAGTAAGTGTTGAAATCAGAAAGTGTGTTTTTGATTTCTTTTTTTTTTTGGAGTCTTGCTCTGTCACCCAGGCTGGAGTGCCGTGGCACAATCTCGACTCATTGCAACCTCTGCCTCCTGGGTTCAATCGATTCTCCTGCCTCAGCCTCCCAAGTATCTGGGATTACAGGTGCCCGCCACCATGCCCAGCTAATTTTTTGTATTTTTAGTAGAGACAGGGTTTCACTATGTTGGCCAGGCTGGTCACAAACTCTTGGCCTCAGGTGATCTGACCACGTCAGCTTCCCAAAGTGCTGGAATTACAGGCGTGAGCCAACATGCCCAGCTGTGTTTCTAGTTTCTGAAGATCTGCTTTTCCAAGATTGTTGTGGTTATTTGGGCTCCCTTGTAATTTCACATGAATTTTAGGGTTAGCTTTTCCCTTTCTGCTTGTGATGATTAATTTTGCGTATCAACTTGACTGGGATGCCTGATAGCTGGTAAAACCTTATTTTTGGGTGTGCCTGTGTAAGTGTTTCCAGAAGAGATTAGCATTTGAATTGGTAGACTGAGTAAAGAAGACTGCCCTCACCAATGTAGGCATCATCCAATCTGCGGGGCACCCAATTACGACAAAAATGCAGAGGAGGGGTGAATTCACACTATCTTCATGGACTGGGACATCCTTCTTCTCCTGCCCTTGGACATTGGAGCTCCTGGTTCTTGGACTTTTGGACACCAGGACTTACACCAGCCCTCACCCCCAGCCCTACACAGATTCTCATGCTTTTGCACTCAGACTTAATTACAGCACCAGTTTTCCTGGTTCTCCAGCTTGCAGGCAGCATATTGTGGGACTTTTTGTCCCCAATAATCACATAAGCCAATATCCCTAATAAATCTTCTCTTGGCCGGGCACGGTGTCTCACGCCTATCATCCCAGCACTTTGGGAGGTGGAGGCAGGAGGATCACGTGAACCCAGGAGTTCAAGACCAGCTTTGGGCAACATGGTGAGGTCTCCATCACTAAAAGTAAAAAAATTAAAAATTAAAAAATAAAAATAAATTTAAAAATTAGCCAGGCCTGGTGGCGCACACCTGTAGTCCCAGCTACTTGGGAGGCTGAGGTGGGAGGATTGCCTGAGCCTGGTAAGTTGAGGCTGCAGTGAGCCATGATCATATCACTGTACTTCAGCCTGGGCAATGGAGCAAGGCCTTGTCTCAAAAAAAATTATCTTATATAAAGAGATTTATTTATCCCCTAATAAATGTTTTATCTATAAATATCTATCTACATCCTGCTGATTATATTTCTCTGTAGAAACCGAATACACTACATGAAGGCCATTTTGATTTTGATAAGAATTGTACTGAGCACTTTGGGGAGTATTGCTATCTTAACAATATTAAGTCTTCAGTCCATGAACATGGAATGTTTTCCAATTTATTTAAGTCTTTAGATTCTCTCAGCAATGTTTTATAGTATTCAGAGTTGTCTTATACCTCCTTGGTTAAATGTATTCCTATTTTATTCTTTTTATTTTTTGCTAGTATCTAGAAATACAATTAATTTTTGTGTGGTGATTTTATGACTTGAGATTTTTCTGAACTTCATTAGCTCTGAAAAAACTCTACTAGGTTTAGGATTTTTTTTTCAAGTGTGAATTATTTAATATTTCCTATATACAAGATCAGGTTGCTGGGCGCGGTGGGTCATACCTGTAATCCCAGCACTTTGGTAGGCCAAGGTGGGCAGATCACCTGAGGTCAGGAGTTTGAGACCAGCCTGGCCAACATGGCGAAAGCCCGTCTCTACTAAAAATGCAAAGATTAGCTGGGCGTGGTGGTGGGTGCCTGTAATCCCACCTACTCGGGAGGCCGAGGCAGAAGAAGCACTTGAACTTGGGAGACTGAGGTTGCAGTGAACCGAGATCGCGCCACTGCAGTCCAGCCTGGGCACCAAAGCGAGACTCCGTCTTAAAAAAAAAAAAAGAATCAGTCAGGTTGTCTGTGACTAGAGAAAACTGAATGTTTAACTTTTTTTTTTTGGTCAGCATCCAAAATCTTTTTAATAAGAGGGTTCGTTTTTGTAGCCTCTTGCTGGCCCATCGACCTCTGGGGCGCTCGAACTTCTGGTCCCTGGAGCAGAAATAGGGTTTGGTGTGGCTGTGCGGGGTTCCCAGGGCCTTGCCGAAATGCCGGTACACCTGTCGGCCCCTGCGAGGACCGGAGAGCAGGACGGTGCCGCCGCCCTTGAGGAAGTCCAGGCCCAGCTGGTCGAAAGTCAAGATCTTGCCCCCCACCCTGAGGATGCCGCTGCGGGCCGGCTGGTCACGGGCAGCGCACACACCCTCAGTTTGGGCACCTCCTGAACCCGCGCGTCATCCGTTAGCGTCCCCACAACCACGGCCGTTTTGTTTCCCATCCAGGAAGCTTCATCTTCCGGATCATCCGAGGAAGGGACAGAGGTGGCCGGTTGGTGCGACTCATAAACAACCTCTTCAGCACAACCTGGTTGAATGTGGAGGTAGTTCGTCTGGCCAGTAACCTGCACAGCTTGACCAACAGCCTCAGGTAGATATCCTGGCTCTTGGGCTCCTTGCGCCAAACCTTTAGGTCCTTGTTGCGGCGGATGTCAACTCCCATGATGGCGCCTTCTGCTCAGCCAGGTCAGGGAAGATGAATGTTTTGTCTGTTTGTTTGAGACGGAGCCTCGCTGTGTGGGCTGGAGTGCACTGGCGCGATCTCGGCTCACTGCAAGCTCCACCTCCCGGGTTCACGCCATTCTCCTGCCTCAGCCTCCCGGGACTACAGCCGCCCGCCGCCACGCCTGGCTAATTTTTTGTACTTTTAGTAGAAATGGGGTTTCACCGTGTTAGCCAAGATGGTTGTGATCTCCTGACCTTGTGAGCTGCCCACCTCGGCCTCCCAAAATGCTGGGATTACAGGCGTGAGCCACCTCGCCCAGCCTGAATGTTTAACTTTTTAAGAAACTGCCAAATTGTCTTCCAGAGTTGTTGCACCATTTTACACTCCCACCAGCAGTATATGGGAGTTCCAGTTCCTCCACATCCTTACACTTGATGTGGTCTACACAATATATGTAACTGATTAACTGGAAAATGAACAGTTAGAAAAGTTAATTGCTCAGTCACCCAGAACAACCTTCCCTCCGGAACAACCTTCCCTCCCTCCCTCCCTCCCTCCCTCCCTTCCTTCCCCTCTTTCTCTCTTTCCTTTCTCTCTTTATTTCTCTCTTTTCTTTCTTTCTGACGGAGTCTAGCTCTATTGCCCAGGCTGGAGTGCAGTGGCACGATCTCGGTTCACTGCAACTTCCGGGTTCAAGTGATTGTCCCACTTCCGCCTCCCGAGTAGCTGGGATTACAGGTGCACACCACCACGCATGGCTAATTTTTGTATTTTTAGTAGAGATGGGGTTTCACCATGTTGGCCAGGCTGGTCTCGAACTCCTGACCTCAACTCATCCTCCTGCCTCGGCCTCCCACAGTGCTGGGAACACAGGCGTGAGCCACCGCGCCCAGCCCCTTTTCAGCATTTTCAAAACACTGACCTAGGTCTTCCTAGGTCTGTACTCCTGAACCCTCATTTCCCACCCCAGATGAGGAAGCTGGTCCCAAGAGATCACCTCAGAAAGGGACTCCCAGTTTGCCAGAACTGAGTCTGTTTTATGTGGCCTGACCCTAGCCAGAGGGACCAGGGACTTCCCCTGGGGTTCTGGCCCCTTCCCATGCCTTCTTTTCACCCTGCCCTTGCCTTGGGCACTGTCCTCTCCCAAACTAGGGGTCCAGGAAAGGTGGGAGTCTTCCCTGTGATGTCATAAGAACCAGTTGCCAGGGGAGACCTGCCAATGTACCCCCTAGGCAGGGGAGAGCAGGGCCCTGCTGCACCCAAGTCCTGGTCGCTCCTCCCCACCACACTGGCCCTCCATGGAAGCCTTGGTCTGTGCATTTTCTGAGCTGCGCATAAGAGAAGGTGCCGGGCTGCAGGGAGGAGTGGCAGGAAGAGAGATGGACTCCTGTTCCCACCTGGGCCCAAAGCCGTGGGGTGGCCTCAGGGACATGTATGCTTGGGAGAGGGGAATGGCCACTGGGCCAGGCCATGAGTCCCTGGGCTGGTCACTTTCTCTCAAACCCACTGTGCAATTTCTCTGCAGGGACCAGAATACTCTTTCTAGGGTAGTGGGCAGAACAGGGTAGTAGAAAGGACTTGAGGTTCTGAAAGCACTCTTAGTACCAAGGCCCTAGGCTTCCCAGGCCTCCCTGTTGGTTGGTAGTGGGAAGAGGAGTCATGTCTTGGGCATGGGCAGGGGGAGGTAGTGGACTGAGCCTATTTGACACACAGGTAAACTGAGGCCAGGCTGGCTGGGGGTGCAGCCCATCATGTGAGCTGGTCTCAGAGGCATGTGACCGTACCCTCCCCTCATGGCTGCTGTGGGGGGCTGGCCACCACCCTCCCGCTGTCTCCTCTGCAGATGCAGTGAGCCAGGCCCAAGGACGTCCCGGCCACCCCGACATACCCCCCAACATCTACGAGGGGGGCCTGGGGTCCCCGCAGCCGCAGTGCCCCAGTGCCCAGGGAAGCAAGCCCAAGAACTTCCGGCTGCGCCACCTCCGGGGCCTGGGCCTCTACCTGGAGAGCCACCCGCCACCAGCTGGCCAGTGTGAGAGCCACTGGCTGAGCCGGCTCATGGCTGGGGGCTGCCTGCCACAGCCTGAGGGCACAGCCTGGGCCCTGGACCTGCCACAGGGGACTCTGGGCCCAGGTAACAGCCTCTGCTCAGCCCTTCTGGAAGCCCGATTGCCCAGGGACAGCTTGGGAAGCAGTGGTGAGCTCTGTCAAGGCAGGACTGGGCAAGGGGGGAAGACCCTAGGGGATGGTTGGGCTAGGGCCTCAGACGGGCCCTTCTCCACTCCCAAGCCTCCACAGTGGTGCCATGCCCCAGGAGGCCAAGATCTTGATGAATCTATCCCTATCCTTGTGTCACGCACAGCTGGGTGGGGCCTGGAGAATCCACCAGGGACAAAGAAGTGCGAGAAAAAGGGAGGCTCTGGGAGGGAGGTCTGGGTGACTGCCCCAGCTCCACACTCGGTGAGGGGCCTTGGAAGCTGTCTCCTTTGCTGGGCCTCAGTTTTCCCACTTGTAAAATGAGGATTCAGGTTAGATGAGGGTCCTTCCAGCTTGAACCATTCTTTTCCCTCAACCTCCTCCCTTCCCTGGGGATTCTGTCAGGGAAGAAGCATTGCCCTCTTCCCTTCTGTTTTCAAGAATATTGGATGCTGGGAACCCCAGGGTGGGCTGCCAGCCTCCCCGCCAGCCTCCCCTTGGGTTCCTCGAGTGACTCCTCTCTCCTCTTTCCTCAGCTTCCAGTTCCAGCATGGACCCAGACAAGGGTGCCCTCCCCCAGCCTGGTCCTTCTGAGGGCTTCGGACTCAGGCCCAAGAGGTCCTGGGGGGCCTGGGAAGAGGCCATGTGTCCCTTGTGCAAGAGAACCCGCGCTGGGGCCCTGGAGAGGCTATAGGGATCCCAAGTGCCAGGACTGGGGACAGGAGGGGACGGATGGCCGAGGAGGCAGCCCGAGCAGGAGGGGCTCAGCTCCCGGCAGTGGCCCTGCCACATGGGGTGGCCCAGGCAGCGGCCCAGTGCCCAGGCCTGGGCCTCGGGAGATGGGGAGTGGGAGGAGGAGGAGGTCCCGAGGGAGGGGCAGAAGCAATAGAAGCATGGCCATGCCCTTGCAGCCCACTCAGACTCCAGTCAGCCACTTGTACCTGGGAGGCTGGGCTGAGTGGAGAATCAGGCCCCCCTGCCTCCTACCTGAGAGGCCGGGGAGCCCACAGGTCTGATCTCAATAAAAGCCAAGGCCTGCACGTTCTTGTCCATCTGCCTGTCTGTCATCAGGCCAGTTTGGTGAGAAAACAGTCCTGTGTCTCTCCAGGGATGGGTCTGCTGTGCCCCCTGCCCTTAGTTGCCAGGGCATGAGAAGCGTGAGCTGGGGCAAGGGCCTATGGGAACACCAAGGAGGTAGTCTGGGAGGGCTTCCTGGATGAGACACTGCTGAGCTTGGCTCCACAGGGTGGGTAGGGGCTCAACAGCCCACCTCATGAGCCACGATGCCCGGCTAATTTTCTATTTTTTTGTTTTGTTTTGTTTTTGTTTTTATTTTTTGAGACAGAGTCTTGCTCTGTCACCCAGGCTGGAGTGCAGTGGTGCAATCTCGGCTCACTGCAAGCTCCACCTCCCAGGTTCATGCCATTCTCCTGCCTCAGCCTCCCCAGTAGCTCGGACTATAGGCGCCCGCCACCATGTCCGGCTAATCTTTTTGTATTTTTTTAGTAGAGATGGGGTTTCACCGTGTTAGCCAGGATGGTCTCGATTTCCTGACCTCGTGATCCAGCCACCTTGGCCTCACAAAGTGCTGGGATTACAGGCGTGAGCCACTGTGCCCGGTCTAATTTTCTATTGTTTTAAGAGTTGGGGGGTCCTGCTATGTTGCCCAGGCTAGTCTTGAACTCCTGAGCTCAAGTGATCCTCCCACCTCGGGAGGATCCTAAATGCAGGCCATGGCATTGTGGGTGGAGGGCACAGTGGATGAAGGAAGGCAGGGCCGGGTCGCGGAGGGCACCAGGGAGGAGAGCAGCCGAGGCAGGGATGTGGACCTAGGCCCTACCTGCCCCCTACCAGGTGAGGTCACTGCTCTGCGGGACCTCAGCTACCAGGTCCCTCTGGGCAGGATGAGCACAGCCCTTCTCCTCCCAGCTGGACCAGACTCTGGACACCCAGGCGTGGGCTTCCTCTGTGCCGGGGTGTCTCCACTCGACTCTGTTGATGTTTGGGATTGGATCATTCTTTGGAATGGAGGCTGTCCTGTGCATGTAGGATGTTAAGCAGCATCTCTGGCCACCACCCACTTGGTACCTGTAGCACCCTCCTCTAAGCTGTCACAGCAAGTGTCTCCAGACATTGTCTGGTGTCCCTGGGGAGCACTGTTACTGTGAGTGAGAAGCCTGCTGTGTCTTAGGCTTAGGTTAGGCTGTGTCCCCACCCAAATTTCATCTCGAATTGTAATCCCCACGTGTTAAGGGAGGGACCTCATGGGAGGTGACTGGATCATGGGGTGGGGTGGGGGGTTCTGCCATGCTGCTCTCATGATAGTGAGTTATCACAAGATCTGATGCTTTAAAAGTGTTTGGCAGTGGGCCAGGCGCGGTGGCTCACGCCTGTAATCCCAGCACTTTGGGAGGCCGAGGCGGGCGGATCACGGGGTCAGGAGAGTGAGACCATCCTGGCTAACACGGTGAAACCCTATCTCTACTAAAAATATAAAAAATTAGCCAGGCGTGGTGGTGGGCGCCTGTAGTCCCAGCTACTCAGGAGGCTGAGGCAGGAGAATGGCGTGAACCTGGGAGGTGGAGCTTGCAGTGAGCCAAGATCGTGCCACTGCACTCCAGCCTGGGTGACAGAGAGAGACTCTAACTCAAATAAAAAATAAGCAAACAATAAAATGTGTTTGACAATTCCACCCTTCCTGCCCACCACTGCCTCTCTGTCCTGCCACCTTGTGAAGAAGGTACCTGCTTCCCCTTTGCCTTCCGCTGTGACTGTAAATTTCCTGAGGCCTCCCAGCCACGTGGAACACTGAGTCAATTAAACCTCTTTTGTTTATAAATTACCCTGTCTCAGGTAGCAGTGTCAAAACGGACTAATACACTTGCTCTGTTCCACCAGGCCTCCATCCTATGGGGAGAAGATGGGAGCACCCAGGCTTGCCTCAGTGACCTTCCCGTCTGGCGACCACAGCCTGGGTCAGGCTAGGGCTGAGCGCCACTGGGCTCCTGCCAGGTCGCATGCTCTGGGCTCCTGCCAGGTCACATGTGATGTGCCCAGGCCTGCCAGGCTCCTTCCCTTCCCCTGTACCCTGGGCCCACCCTGGACAGTTCTTGTGTCCCCGGGAAAGCAGATCCTGGAGACTTCAGTCCTTGGGTGGTTTTTGGGTTGTTCTAAGTATGCAAGCATGGCCTGGGGTGGTGGACACCCAGGGCTGTAGCGGTCCCCAGGAGGGGGAGCTCTGAGAGAGCAGGTGTTTAGATGCTGCACCCAAGAGCAGCTGTGATGGGGCAGGTGTGGGTGGGATGCAGCTGGCCTGAGGTCCACCACATGGGGTGGTGGAAGGGCAGCTGCCTTCTCTCTCTCCCACAACACCCACTCCCCAGAGACGCAGAGGCCAGGTGGACCCAAGAGACCACTTAAAGACGGACATTAGGGAGGCTGCTGAGGGAACAGCAAGTGACACCTACCCCAGCGACCAGCTGTGGATGCTGGGCAGAACTGAGGCCGTCCAGAGGCCAGCAATACAAAGTCCTTGAGGAGTCTGGAGACCATTAGGGGCCTAATCCACTTTTTTTTTTTTTTTTTTTTTTTTGAGACAGGGTCTCACTGTCTCCCAGGCTGGAGTGCAGTAGCATGATCTTAGCTCACTGCACCCTTGAACTCCGGGGCTCACGTGATCTTCCTGCCTCAGCCTCCTGAGTAGCGGGAACCAAAGGCACTTGCCACCATGTCCAGCTAATTAAAAACTTTTTTTTGGTAGAGAAAGGGTCTCACTATATTGCCCAGGCTGGTCTTCAACTCCCAGCCTCAAGTGATGCTCCCGCCTCCACCTCCTGAAGTGCTGGGCTAACAGGTGAGGCTCCACACTGGGCTCTGTTTAACAATCAGAGCTCACTGCAGCCTTGAGCTCCTGCACCAAGTGACCCTCCCATCTCAGCCTCCTGAGTAGCTGGGACCACAGGTGTGGGACACCATGCCCAGCTAATTTTCTATTTTTTTAAAGAGATGAGGGTCTCACTATGTTGCCCAGGCTGGTATTGAACTCCTGAGCTTAAGAGACCCTCCTGTCTTGGCCTCCCAAAGTACTGGGATTACAGGCCTCAGCCACCATACCTGGACTCCACTCACTTCTCAACAGAGTGGAGGCTCAGAGAGAAGCACCGTTTTCCCCAGGCTCCAGAATGTGTGTGTGTGGGAGGGTCCCAGGCTGTGGCCAGTGGCCCCTCTGCTACCCCGATGAGCCATGTGTCTTGGTGTTCTGGCCCCTGTGTAGCCTCCTCCCCCTGAATTGGGACAGGCTCCAGATCTTGCTTTACCAGTAGAATGTGGCAAAAGTGGCAGGGTGTCACTTCTGGGCAGTAAGGAAGCCTGGCAGCTTCCCAGGAGGTCAGTGGCCCCATAAAGAGTCTACCCTGGGACTGTGGTATGGTGCAAAACCAGCCTAGCCTGAGGAAGCCATGGAAGGAAGGAGCCAAGCCCATGGCCACTGCTGAGCTCACTGAGGGCAGCCCTGTGGGTAGCACCATCTTTCACGCAGGTCCTCCAGCCCCGCCAGCCTGCCTAGCTAATGCCACATGGAGTCCCTGCTGACTCCTGTCCCAGCTAGAATTGGAAGCAAACAGAATGGCCCCTGCTTAGGCTGTGAAACTTTAATATAGTCTGTTACTCGGGTGGGTGCGGTGGCTCACGCCTGTAATCCCAGCACTTTGGGAGGCCGAGGTGGTTGGATCATGAGGTCAGGAGATCGAGACCATCCTGGCTAACACGGTGAAACCCCGTCTCTACTAAAAATACAAAAAAAAAAATAGCCGGGCATGGTGGGGGGCACCTGTAGTCCCAGCTATTCGGGAAGCTGAGGCAGGAGAATGGCGTGAACCCGGGAGGCAGAGCTTGCAGTGAGTTGAGATTGCACCACTGCACTCCAGCCTGGGCGACAGAGCAAGACTCCGTCTAAAAAAAAAAAAAAAAAAAAAAAAAAAAGACAGTCTGTTAGCCACAGACAGCAGTAGCCAGGATTTTACCCCTGAGAAAGACATCTGCTGCAGCCACATGCTGGCCCCAAAGAAAACTGGCTCTAAATTGGCCTCTAGACAGTTCCTCCTGCAAAACCTCCCAAAGCCTTTTGGAGAAGCACTCCAACAGGCTGAGAGGCAAAAAACCCACAGTCATGGTGTGCTGGGGCGGGAGTCCATGTGGAGAAAGCAGCACCTGGCCTGAGCAAGCGGACGCTCAGGAAAACACACATTGACCATCCCTGGGCACGCCCCTCACCCTGTGAGTCCCTGAACACCGGTGGGCTGGGAATGAAGGACCAGGAGTCTGTCTCCGTCCTGGAAGTATGAAGGACCCCTACCCTGTAGGAGATCCTTGGGTGGTGCATGCAGGGACGGGGGAGACCCAGGGCTGCCTCAGGCTCCACCCCTGAGCAGGCCTGGGGCAGAGCCGGCTCCGTTCAGGGCTGGCCTCCATGCTATGTCTGGGTGCATCCCATGTGAGTGTCCCATCTCTCCCTGCGTCCCACACTCCCTTTCTGCCCCCCAGTGGAGCAGGAGCATTTGTGTCCCAGCTCTGCGGTCTGGTGGGGCTATGGTGAGAGGCCTGGAGCAGCGACAGTCCTGCCTGGCCTCACTGAAGCAGGGCCTGAGGAGCCGCAGCCCCCCCACCTGGGCAAGTTACTAATTGGTCACACGATTGACCAAAGGCCCCCAAGAGGTACCCTCTTAAACCTCAAGGTGACTCATCAGCAAAGGTGAAACTGTCCTTGCTGGAGTAACCGAGACTGTACTTCCCCAGCAGACGCTCCTGTGGGCAAGCTCAGTGGGTTAATCTGGTTTCACTCACCCCATGGCTTTGGACATGTGTCCCCCATGCCCAGCTGCCTGGCCTCCCAGGGCACCAGCTACTCCTCAGTAGCTGCCTCAGACCCTCTCCTGAGAGGACCCTCAGCAAGTTGCATGTCTCCTGGCCACTGGCTGAGGTCAACAGCACAGGAATGGTGTATAACAGAGCAGCCACGCAGGCTTCAGAGTGGTCCAGGCCTGGGCCCAACACTCACAAACTGCATGGCCCTTGGGCAACTCCCAGACCCCAAGCCAGCTCTCCTCATCTCTAACAGGAATAGCAACATCCCCTGAGGGTGGCCAGGAGTTGCCATGAGAGGCTGATGGAAGCACCAGGTCTGTGCTGGGCAGGCACCCACCTCAGGCTCCACAGTGGGGTGCACCCAATCACCCTTGGAGCCGCCTGTCTGGACTGGACCCCAGCTCAAGGCCTACAGCCAGGGACATGCCCAGACAGGGCAGCTGCTGGGGACCTTCCAGTGAAAAACTGACCCAGTGTGCTTCTCAACTTTTTTTTGAGACAGAGTCTCACTCTGTCGCCCAGGCTGGAATGCAGTGGCGCAATCTCAGCTCACCATAAGCTCCACCTCCCAGGTTCACGCCATCCTCCTGCCTCAGCCTCCCAAGTAGCTGGGACTACAGGTACCCACTGCCACGCCTGGCTAATTTTTTGTAATTTTAGTAGAGATGGGGTTTCACCATGTTAGCCAGGATGGTCTCATCTCCTGACCTCATGATCCGCCTGCCTCGGCCTCCTAAAGTCCTGGGATTACAGGCGTGAGCCACCGCACTTTAGAACCTCTTCCCCAGGTTCGAATTCTTTCTTTTTCAGGAGTCTTGCTCTGCCACCAGGCTGGAGTGCAGTGCCATCCTCTCAGCTCAATGCAGCCTCCGCCTCCTGGGTTCAAGCGATTCTCTTGCCTCAGGTTCCCAAGTAGCTGGGGCTACAGGTGCACACCACCACGTCCGGCTAATTTTTGTTATTTTAGCAGAGACAAGGTTTCACCGTGGTTAGGCTGGTCTCGATCTCCTGACGTCGTGATCCACTCGCTTCGGCCTCTCAAAGTACTGGAATTACAGGCGAGAGCCACCGTGCCCAGCCAAAGGTTCTCATTCTTTGGCAGGGTTAATCACACAAAACCATCGGCCTGTTTATCTGGAAGCAATCTTGGGGCCTTGACAGTGACAAGCAGCTCCAGGCCAACTTCAGCTACAGGGCGAGGCCCGAGGTGCAGCCAGGTGGGTACGGGAAACAGGCTGTGACCAACTCCAGTGAAAGTCTATTTATTTGCTCATCATGAGACAGAACGCTACAATCTGTTCAACACTGGGCTGGACATTGCAGTGATTAGGGGCAGGCGTGAGGCAGGGTAAGGCCTCTGAGCCCGAGGACAAATGTCCATGACAGAGGCTTCCAGAAGACTCGTCCCTTACCCTGCGGGGCAGAAATAGAAATCACATGATCACCGCTGATTTGCAGTGGAGAGGGCGCTGAGCTGGGCCCGGCAGGCAGGCAGCCTCAGCAGAGGTGCAGGCAGTCAGCATGGCGCGGCCCTCCCGCCAGCACCGTCAGGTCAGCAGAGGTTCAGGCAGTCAGCATGGCGCGGCCCTCCAGCCAGCACTGTCAGGGAGGGGGATGCTGCTCCTGCCTGGGGCCTGCCTTCATTTTGAGGGCCCCTGGCCCCAGCTGAGGTCAAGAGGGGACCTGGGGCTGCCCCAGCACCCTGAAAGCCCCGGCTGGGCAGCTCTGGAGGAGAAAGGACACAGGTCCCTGAGGCCCCGTCTGCCCAGGGTTGTTCCTTCCCCTCCCTCCTCCTCAGGCTGGGGCAGGGTGGCACTGCTAGGACCCTCTGCCATGGCTTTGTGACGTTGCAGCTATGCTCGGCGGGACCCTCCCCCTGTCCCCCACCCCACCCCTGCATCGGAGTGTAGGGCAGGCAGCAAGCAGCATTTGGGGGATGCAGGGTGGAGCGGATGCTAGAAGTGTGTGATGCACCCACGGCACTGACAGCCTCTCCACCCGCAGAGGCTGAGGGCCCACAAGGCACAGGACTGCCCCCTGCCCACCAGGCCCTACGAGACACATGGCAGCCTTGAGGCCCAATGACGAGCTCAGCTTCCTCCTGTCTGCACGTGGCCAGGCCTCGGAGCAGCAGCTCGTGGCAGCATGAGGGAGGGCGGGGAGGACCCGAGGAATCTCGGCAGTGCCTGTCCTCAGCAGGTCAGCTGAACGGGGCATGCCATGGTCCGATGGGCAGCGTGACCCCAGGGCACTGGGAACTGCACGGAAGGTGCCAAGGAGCAGGAACCGTCTAGGCGTGTGACCGCCTGTGCTGGGGGGCTGAGCCTCAGAGCTCTGTGCTTGCGAGGAAAGCCTCCCCCAGGCTGCCCACCCCTCATCAGCCCCTCATGGAGGACTGGGGGCCACTCCCCACCCCCCAGGCTTCTTTGGGCTGGTTCTGGAGGGGGATGGGGCATTCCCTTTATTGCGCCCCCTTGTTCCGAGGCTCCTGTGCCTTTACGGTCAAGTGTGTCCATAATACTTGTGTTCCTCCCTTGCAGCAGAAAGTCCCCTCCGGCTTTGCAGGAAGGAGCTGCAGGAACAGGCAGCAGGGTGGGAGAGGCCCGGTGAGGGCAGCCCCCTCCCAGTGAATGCAGCCACACTGGGTCAGCCCTGGGGACGGTGCATGCGCAGGTAGGCAGGGCCAGGGTGGCAGCAGAGGCAGAGGTTTCCAGAAGCAGGAAGGGGAGCTGAAGAGCCTGTGGGGAAGAGAAGAGCACGGCAGGGTGAAGGCCCGGTGGAGACACTCTGCCCACCCCACACCCTGCCTATGGGCCACATATCTGGGCCTGGGTGCTCCACGAGCACGAGCCCTTCTCCAGGCCATGGTGTCTCCCTGCAGCCACCAGGCACCTCCCAGTCCCCACACAAATAAAGGCACTGATGGATCCAAAGTTGGTTGCACAGCCCAGTGGCCGTGGACCCTGCTGTGTGAGCTTGGCACAAGTCACCAAACCTCTGGGCTACGCTGGTGCACAAGGTGGTGGACTCTGCAGTCCCCACGGCCCCTTCCAGCTCTGCCGTTCTCTGTGCCCATCCAGGGCCTTCTGCTTTTGTGGCTGGAGGCACCAAGCTCCCATACCCTCCTGTCTGCTGTGGCATACCTGCCACAGATGGGCACGCTCTGTGCGTGCCCACGATGTTCTGTTCCCGAGCCCGTGTAGCACCGGGCCTGCAGCTGGGGCAGGCCGACGAGCCCAGTAGATGGCTGGCAGCTCCTTGCAGAAGATAGCAGGGGTCAGATGGACAGAAAGGCGGGCTCTGCAGGGGTCCAAAGGGTAGGGCCTGGCAGCGGCTGCCCAGCCGACATCACATGGTCCGGCTGTACTCGATGCCACTCTTGGAAGAGATGCCCGACCATGGCAGGAAGCTGCAGAGCAGGCTATGGGCCTGGCGGTAGACTCTGTGCGGGATGGAGCAGGGGCTCAGGCTGGCTAGTGCAGAGCCCAGGTGCTGGATGTAGTCCGTGGGGCTCTGTTAAGGAAGATTCCGACTTGCCCTGACCATGCTCACCAGGGCACAGTCATCAGGGGCCCACACAGTGGCCTGCGGGACTGTGTGCAGACGGCAAGCCACGCTCAGGAGGCAGAGAGCCCGCTAAGCCTCTGCAAAGCTGGAAAGGCTCATGAGGCGAAGTGGCCTCTGCTGTGCAAAATAACAAAGGGTGGCGTCTGGGGACAGAGGGGGCCTTCTGAGTGAGGCCACGGGCATGTGGACACCCCTACAATCAGGGATGTACAGCGGGTGGGGAAGGGGCCTGGCAGAAGAGCAGGTGCTTCTGGTTCTCCCTAGATCCTCAACCCGTGAGGCAGCAAGAGGGACAGAGCCCTGTCCTTACGACAAGGAGGGGGTCAACAGTGCTGACCCCTAGATGTCTGCAGGGGCCTGTCTTCAAGGCTAGAAGGCCTGTGGAGTGTGGGGTCACCCCTCTCTTTCCTGCTTATTATTCTATGTAATGAATAAATGCTAGACTCCTGAATTTGAAAGCACACACAGCATGTTTTGGGCCACATTCTGTGACTATTAGTTTCCTGGCTTCCTTCCCACCTGTCAGGGGCCAGTGAGAATTAAGGAGAAGAAGCGGGGAAGGGCACACCTTTGAGTCATGCATCCCATAAGGAAGGTTTGAACCCAGGTGTTCAAAAAAAGTAAAAATCTCTTCTCACCGCACTTGTTTCCCCTCTGCTAGCACGGGCTCTGAGAGGGCAGGAGATCCCGTCTGTTTTGCGCACTGCTGATCCCCAGTGCAAATGGAGCAGGAGGCTCTCCAGCTGGGTGTGGGGGCTCATGCCTATAATCCCAGCACTCTGGGAGGCTGAGGCAGGCGGATCATTTGAGCTCAGGAGTTCGAGACCAGCCTGGGCAACATGGTAATATGTACAGCTGGATTTACCCAAATGTGCGTCAGATTTACCCACAACACGATCAGATCAGGGAGAGAAGCGTCCATAAGCCTGGCCACCTGAACATCATCTGAGGGGGACCACCGTTCCAACTTCCTCACTGGCTCTGCCACCTTACGGACAGGAAGCCACAGTCCCTCTCCCCCAGAAGTTAAGGATATAAAATCGTCCAGGGAGGGTGGCCGCCATTGATGTAGAGGACATAGGTGAAGCCATCTTTGAGGACCCCTCGGATGGAGTAGTAATAGGGGAGATAGTGGTGCTGCTTGAAGTCTCTGTTTTCGTAGAAGCTTATTGCTGTGTTGTTGGTGGTGAGGACATGAAGGTAAATGGCTTTGCAGTGGTCCTGGGCGGTGGTTGATATGTGATCCTTTAAACTTTCAAGTAAGAGGGAACCTTGGGGAGAAGGGGTAAAGGTTATCCAGGCAGAGCAGTTAGGAAGGAAGGATGACTGGACTAGGAAGGGGGCTTTGCACGAGTCTCTCAGAGATGTCTCGGTCCACCGTATCAGAGACCAGCCTTCCTTCACCACCATTGTCAAAGTCCCTAAAATCTCATGGCCAGAGGGAGCCTGGTAGCTACAGACTGCTGGGAGGGACTGCAGAGGTGGCCTGGTAGCGCCCTCCCAGGGGCTGGGCCCGCAAGGAGACTCCCTTTCAGACAACAAACAGGGTAAATGTGAGCCCAGGAAAACATGGACTAGATGGGCCTGGGTTTAAAATTAATTAAGACTCTGCCGCTCACTGGCCGTGTGGCTGAGTGGGATGGGACATCAGAGAAACGGTGAGTGGTGCTTCCTTGTGTGTGTTCACACTTTCTACTCTGAATCATGAGCAGTGAATACACGAGTTGTACGTGTGGCGGCAGCAGGAGTGAGAGGTGCCCGTTTCCTCAGCTCCATCCTAGGGGCTGAGCAAGGCTGTGGCAGAAAGGCCTGGGGGCATGTGGAAAGAGGATGGCTGAAGGTGGTGGCTGTGCTGGCAGGGGAGGGATGATGAAAGTCTGGCCACATGGGGATGGGGATGGAAGATGAGACTGAGGGATGTTCACAAGCCAGAGTTGTTCGGGTCAGGGAAGAGACTGGGTGCAGATGGGACGGGGGTGGGGTGGGACAAGGGGGTGGGATGGGCGCCAAGCCACAGGCCCGGCTGCCCTTACCTATGCCATGCTTCCTGAACTCTTTTACGACGCCCAGACTGAGGATGTACGCGACTTGTGTGTCAACAGAGAAGCTGGACGCTAGAATATCTCCATCCTAGAGGAAGAGTCAGACAGAAAGTCAGGCTCACGCTCCTGGCACACAGCTCACTGCACAGTCCGGCCCCGGCGGGCTCTGCACCGACTCCCCACCACGACAGCCAGAGGGACACCGACTGGAGGGGCAGAATCAAGAGGCAGTGGAGAGGGGCCCCCATTCCCCACGGAAATGAGAGCGTTTATGCCCTTCTGGTGAAAAATGGCTGAAGTAAGAACACACAGAAAAGAAGCTTCTCTTGGAGGTGTGTGGGAGGCCTAGCCAAGGACGGGAATGAGGCTCTGATGCCAGCACGAGGTAAAGTTATGGCACGAAGGGAGCAACTACACAGCACCGCACCGGCCTCATGGGAATGCACACGTGTCACCTGGTACACCTGGATGCAGGACAGCGGACAAATGCAGTTTTAGAGGTTCCGTTAGAGAATCGCACGCTGCCCCAGGTGGTGTTGGAGGAGGGAAACTCGGGCGGCCGTCCAACCCCCTCTGCTACCCCTACAGGGAGAGGACGCCACCACACCTACGTAAAACCACCCACCATCTCTTGGTTCTAGAGATGGATTTCCGGGTGGGAGTCATGAATCCGATCAGCATGAGGCTCTTAACATCTTCCAACTGGTAAAGAACAAGAAGGCCTTTCTGCTCCCACGTGCTGGGCTGGGGTCATCCTGTCCGGGCTCCCTGTTCTCCCAGCCCTCTTCAAGCCACAGTTCACCCGGACATATCAGTCCAGGGAGGAAGGCGTCCTTATCACTCGTTACTCCAGGCCTGCAGGAAGGGTGTCTGTTCCCCAGCTGACATCTCCTAACAGGGTCTACTTTGCCCTGACCTTGAACTCACTAAGTCTGAGAGGAAGAGGGGGGAGCCGAATGAGTGCCAGCGTGCAGGCCAGAGGGCCCTCTACTGAGAGCCAGGAACACGAACCAAAGGGTCCCCATGTCAGCCCTGAGGTAACACAAACACATTCAAGGGGAGGAAGAGACCCAGCCGCCACCTGAGGGCAGGCGCACAGTCACCAGGGGGCACTCAGGAAAGCCACCCGGAGGCGGAGGGGGTTCAGGGGAATGAGTCATGGAGGGAAGGTGGGGGCCATGTGTCCCATCAAGAAGAGAGATCAGGCTGGGCACGGTGGCTCCCACCTGTAATCCTAGCACTATGGGAGGCCGAGGCAGGCAGACCACTTGAGGCCAGGGGTTCCAGACCAGCATGGCCAACACGGTGAAACTGCATCTCCACTAAAAATACAAAAATTAGCTGGGTGTGGTGGCGCACGTCTAAATCCTAGCTACTTGAGAGGTGGAGGTTGCAGTGAGCCGCAATCAGGATCGCACCACTGCACTCCATCCTGGGTGACAGTGAGACTCCGTTTCAGTAAAAAAAAAAAAAAAAGCCGGGGGGAGAGAAAAGAATGTTGACATTTGCATTCTGCTACATCTTAGCTCTTAAAAATCAAACAAAAAAGCTCAGGAGGAAGCTAGGACAGAAAAAGTGACGCAGGAGAAAAAAGCTGTGCCAGACAGAGCATGACCATAGGCAAAACAGGGTAGATGCCAGTGGATTCGGGTCCTTAAAGGGAGAGACACACCTTCTTGCACTTTTATTTACTTATTTAGAGACAGAGTCTCCCTCTGTCACCCAGGCTAGAGTGCAATGGTGCAATCTCAGCTCCCTGCAACCTCCGGGTTCAAGTGATGCTTGTGCCTCGGCCTCCGGAGTAGGTGGGATTAAAGGTGTGCACCATCATGCCTGGCTTATTTGTATTTTTACTTTTAGTAGAGACAAGATTTCACCATGTTGGCCAGGCTGGTCTCAAACTCCTGACCTCAAGTGATCTGCCCACCTGGGCCTCCCAAAGTGCTGGGGATTACAGGTGTGAGCCACCGTGCACAGCCCCTATCTAACTTTTCTTTTTCTTTGAGACGAAGTCTTGCTCTTGTCCCTCAGGCTGGAGTGCAAAGGTGCGATCCCGGCTCACTGCGACCTCTGCCTCCTGGGTTCAAGCGATTCCCCTGCCTCAGCCTCCCCAGTAGCTGGGATTACAGGTGCCTGCCACCACACCCAGCTAATTTTTGTATTTTTAGTAGAGACGGGGTTTCACCAGGTTGGCCCAGGCTGGTCTCGAACTCCTGACCTCAGGTGGTCCGCCTGCCTTGGTCTCCCAAAGTGCTAGGATTACAGATGTGAGCCACCGCGCCTGGCCCTTTCTCTAACTTTTAAAGAAATAACCTCAAGCCAAACAAATTGAAGCATCTGCCAGTTGTTGGTGGGTTTTTCCGTCCTTGGCTAAATCCTTGGGTGGTAAACATTATCTCAGATGCTGGGATGACCAACATTATCATGCAGAATCTTGACCAAAGTCAACCATTTGGAACAACGCGGCCATGGCCTTACTGTTTACATTGAGAGTGGGGTTTGCTAGCCTGGAGCGGGACTGAGGTGGGTCCACGGATGCCCAAAGGGTTCTTAGATCTTAAAGGGCTCTGTGAAGTCAGAAGAAACAAAATTATCTCTGTACTTTCCCTGACCTCTAACTGTAACTAGCATTTCCTTCAACAAGCTGAAGCAGTCTTAGCGGTTTCTATGACACCGCCGCCAACACAAATCAGGGATATTTTCATATCACGTTATAACTGCAGATTCTCAATGCATCATCTGTGCTCATTCCTGCTTCAGAATGACAGTGGTTATGAAGCCTGCTGCTGGGCATGACTGGAGGCCCATGTGCCACGAAATCACACACACACACAGAAAAGCGCCAGCCGGGGACGAGTGCCATTGGACACTTGGATTCCTCAGGCCAAAGGCTCCTTGGACAACAGCTGTGGAGCAGGCGGCATGATTCCATCGCAAGCCCCCTAGGGCTGTCCAGTGACAATGATTGCCAAGTCATCCCCGCATACACGTACGTACCTCTTTATGTATTTTGGTCCTGTTTTTAATTTCAGCTACTATCATTCCCACAATGGCACCTCTGTAGGTCGCAGCAAGGGAAAAGAACTTCTTGTTGGATGTGATATCACGATACCATGAGTCTGGGTACCTGACAAAGAGAACATACTCGGGTGAACCTGCCATAGGTCAAGTCCAACTAAAGTCGTGCTCTAGACATGAGAACCACAGGGAGCTCTGGGCCACTTCCGCCTGCTGCTCTAAGGCTGACCCATCACTTAGTCTCTACCTAACTGTCACAGCCACCTTCTTTTTTTTTTTTTTTTTGAGACGGAGTCTCGCGCTGTCACCCAGGCTGGAGTGCAGTGGCCGGATCTCAGCTCACTGCAAGCTCCGCCTCCCGGGTTCACGCCATTCTCCTGCCTCCGCCTCCCAAGTAGCTGGGACTACAGGCATCCGCCACCTCGGCCGGCTAGTTTTTTGTATTTTTTAGTAGAGACGGGGTTTCACCGTGTTAACCAGGATGGTCTCGATCTCCTGACCTCGTGATCCGCCCGTCTCGGCCTCCCAAAGTGCTGGGATTACGGGCTTGAGCCACTGCGCCCGGCCGAACAGCCACCTTCTTAAAGCAGTAATCTGTCTAGACAGGACTGGGGATCTCTGACGGGAAATTATTATTATTATTTTTTTTTTGAGACAGAGTTTTGCTCTTGTTGCCCAGGCTGGAGTGCAATGGCGTGATCTCAGCCCACCGTAACCGCTGCCTCCTGGGTTCAGGCGATTCTCCTGCTTCAGCCTCTCGAGTAGCTGGGATTACAGGCATGTGCCACCACGCCTGGCTAATTTTGTATTTTTTTTAGTAGAGATGGGTTTTTTCCACGTTGGTCAGGCTGGTCTCAAACTCCCGACCTCATGTGATCTGCCCGTCTTGGCCTCCCAAAGTACTGGGATTACAGGTGTGAGCCATCGCGCCCGGCCCAGGAAAAAGAGTTTCATCTGACATGAAATTGTCTCCATGTAAGCAACTCATGGAGGGTGACCAGCAGGGCCCTGTTCTTCCATCAGGTGAGTGAAGATTTTAGGGCCTTTGTCACCCTGGGACACTGGATGAGTGCCTATGAGAATCTGTGAGACTTCTGGACACTGAAGACTAGGGGAGTGAGTGATTTGAGGAAGAGCCGGGTTCACAGCTGACAGGTGTCTGAGTTTACAATGCCTCCCCGGACAGGGAGGAACCTGCCCTTAAGGGGAATGTGAGGCTGAGGCTGCTAACGACTGCTCACCAAGAATGAGGCCAAGACCCCACTGAGAGGAGCAGGGAAAAAAGAACAGTGGGCATAAAGGCCCAGGACATAGTCATTAACAGGCGAATCCATCCTCAGAGAGACAAGGTCAGGAGGGCAGAGGCATGTGGAGTTTCACGGGTGTGTAGGTTTAGTTTTCCCGCCTCATGGCCCGGTTCATGTCACAGTCTTGGGAACCTGAGGCCTTAGGCTCACGAGGACTGCAGGAGAGACAGGCAGGCTGAGCGGCTCACATGGCCGAAGTCCACAGTCCAGCATGTCTCCACTGGCTCTCAGGCAGCCCTAGGCAGAGTCTGATCTATGCACTCACCACAGCTTTATTTCTCTAGATTAGTTTCCAGCAGTGAAACTGCTAGGCTGAAGAACACTTTTTTAATTTTGGTTTTTTTTTTCAGATGGAGTCTCACTGTCACCCAGGCTGGAGTTCAGTGTTGTACTCTCAGCTCACTGTGCAACCTCTGCCTTGCGGGTTCAAGTGATTCTCCTGCCTCAGCCTTCTGGGTAGGTGGGATTACAGGCACGTGCCACCACGCCCAGCTAATTTTTTTTTTTTTTTGAGACGGAGTCTCGCTGTGTTGCCCAGGCTGGAGTACAGTGGCCGGATCTCAACTCACTGCAAGCTCCGCCTCCCGGGTTTACGCCATTCTCCTGCCTCAGCCTCCCGAGTAGCTGGGACTACAGGTGCCCGCCACCTTGCCCAGCTAGTTTTTTGTATTTTTTAGTAGAGACGGAGTTTCACCGTGTTAGCCAGGATGGTCTCGATCTCCTGACCTCGTGATCCGCCCGTCTCGGCCTCCCAAAGTACTGGGATTACAGGCTTGAGCCACCGCCCCCGGCCTTTGTTTTTTTTTTTTGAGACAGAGTCTCACTGTCACTCAAGCTGGGGTGCAGTGGCGCAATCTCGGCTCACTGCAACCTCTGCCACCCGGGTTCAAGCGATTCTCCTGCCTCTGCCTCCTGAGTAGCTGGGATTACAGGTGCCTGCACCATGCCCAGCTAATGTTTTTGTATTTTTAGTAGAGACAGGGTTTCACCATCTTGGACAGGCTGGTCTTGAACTCCTGACCTCGTGATCCACTCGCCTTGGCCTCCCAAAGTGCGGGGATTACAAGCGTGAGCCACCACACCCAGCCCAATTTTTGTATTTTTAATAGAGATGAGGTTTCATCGAGACCAGGCTGGTCTCGAACTCCTGATCTGCCTGCCTCGGCCTCCCAAACTGCGGGATTATAGGCATGAGCCACTGCACCCAACCAAGAACAATTTTTTAACTCATGTTGCCACTGTCGGCCCACGTCACCTGGACTGACAGTTCCCCCCTCCACAGAGACAGTTCCCCCTCCACAGAGATGCACAGGGGTCCCCGCCACCGCCCTGCCAAGAGCATGAGGTTCAGTCAGTCTGAGGTGAACACTCAAGGAAATGCTGATGGCTGGCAAGATCTTGTTTATTTTCCATTTTCAAACTTTGTGTCAACTTTTTTCATCAAAAAAGCTGTATGTGCATATAATGTAGGCAAGACAGACCAGAAAAAACAATCATAGGGCCTAATATTAATCTACCTACCTCAAACTACTGAAACACTATTAATGGTACATACCCCCTTGTAAAATTTTTTTCACTCCCCCCCCCCAGTTCATACCTATCATTGTAAAATTTTATCTTGTACATGTTTTCAAATAAAAATAGGATCATGGTACATACTGCTTTCTAGTCTGCCTTTTTTCTTTTAATAGCTTTTTTTTTCTGAGACGGAATATTGCTCTTGTTGCCCAGGCTGGAATGCAATGGCGTGAACTCAGCTCACTGCAACCTCCGCCTCCCAGGTTCAAGCGATTCTCCTGCCTCAGGCTCCCAAGTAGCTGGGGTTACAGGCATGCACCTCCACACCCGGCTAATTTTGTATTTTTAGTAGAGACGGGGTTTCTCCATGTTGGTCGGGCTGGTCTTGAACTCCCGACCTCAGGTGATCCTCCCACCTCGGCCTCCCAAAGTGCTGGGATTATAGGCTCCTTTAACATCTTGTAAAAAATATTTCTCCATCAAAAGATATACCTCTTTGACAGGTTTTTTTTTTTTTTTTTTTTCCGGCTGAATGAATAATATTGCACTTTTATATGCACATATTCTTAATTACTCTAATGCATGTAACCAACTCCTTGCTGTTAAGATACTTGGGTGGCTTCTACATTTTCTGAATTATAAATAGTACCACACCCGATAGCTCTGTAACTGAAATTTCTCACAGAGCCCTTCTGGGGAACTCTGCACACCCTGAGAGGTGGAAAGAGCCCAGGAACAGGGGTCCCTGGATGAGCTGGGTGACCTGGGACCTCGTGGCCCCTCCAGGCCATTCCCGCCTTTGCAGCTTGGCCCTAAAGGTCCAAGAGGCCCCCACCCCCGCCACCCAGCTTCTGCACCTGAGGCTCGTGGGCTCTCCCCAACCCTGCAATCCACTCCACTTACTCGATGGGGAACCAGTCGCCACACAGGTGCTTCACAGTGTCTATGTCATCGTGGCAGAGGAGGCGCAGGCTGACCTCGCTGAGCGCGCTGGATGGCACCACCTCTGTCATTCACACCTGTGGGGAAGGGTGGGGGCGTCACCTCAGAGCCTGGTCCTCCTCATGCTCTGCTTGTGAGGTAGGCGAGACACAAGAGCATGGAGCATGTCCCACGGATGGACGCTCCTCGGCCAGCACTCAGAGGCCTCTGCCCCTCACAACCGCCCTTGCACTAGGCGTTGCAGTCACCCTCCTCTGCTGAGGAGACCCGGGCCCAGGAGGGCAGACAGGATGGTGAGCCAGCCCCCTCGCTGCTTAGCCCCAGCTGGGGGAAGCCCTGGCCAGCCTGTCTCTCCTCTCCCCCCATCTGAACTGGTCTCACATCTTAGGACAGTGGTCCTTCAGAGGGTCAGTGGCCCCAGCCAGCCTGACTTCTCTCAACGCCAGCCGTTGGCTGCCAATGACAGTTGTGGGTTCAGCAGCCCCCATGCCTCGTCCCCCTTCAAAGCAGCCTGGCAGCCGGGGCAGTGAGCGGCTGGATTTGCAGGGGAAGTGGCGCGGCTTTATTACCAGGGTGTGGGTCTGTGCTGAGCAGGTCACACCCAATTTCTCCTCCCCACCCAGCAAGCAAACACTCCTGGGCGGAAAGAAAGAGACTTCGGGGGATACCACAGTTCAAGTCGGGGGTCACGAGTGGCCAAGGACTCTTTTAAATCAGGAAAGTGCATCCAATCCAGGGGCTGGAGAAGAAGCCCCCCTTGTTTTATTTAACAAGGAAGTTACAGAAAGGAAGAGAGGAATGGAGGGAGGAAGGCTGGCCGGCGGCACTGAGAAGGGGAAAAACAGAAGCCTTAGTTCTTTAAGTTGTAAACCGGTCGTTAAAAGGAAAGGATGGGGCCTGGTGTGGTGGCTCACGCCTGTAATTGCAGCACTTTGGTAGGCTAAGGTGGGTGGACTGCCTGAGGTCAGGAGTTCAGGACCAGCCTGGCCAACATGGCAAAACCCTGTCTCTACTAAAAATACAAAAATTAACCAGGTTTGGTGGCGGGCAACTGTAATCCCAGTTACTGTGGAGGCTGAAGCAGGAGAATTGCTTGAACCCGGGATGTGGAGGCTGCAGTGAGCCAAGATTGCGCCACTGAACTCCAGCCTGGGCAACACAGTGAGACTCCGTCTCAAAAAAAAAAAAAAAAAAAAAGAAAAAAGGAAAGGATGGAAGGCTGGGCGTGGTGGCTCATGCCTGTCATCCCAGCACTTTGGAAGGCTGAGGTGGGAGGATCGCCTGAGCCCAGGAGTTTGAGACCAGCCTGGGCAACATAGCAAGACCCTGTCTCTAAAGATAAATAAATAAACCCATAAATAAATGGGAAAAGATGCTGCATTCATCCTTCCTTTTTAGGAGGAATTGTGTAGTTCATCTCAGGGTTGAGGAAAAGTTCTTTTTTACACAAGAATGCCGGCTAATAAAAGTAGAAATGATGACGGAATTAGAAAGTCACCATTTTGGAATCACCAACAGAAATGACTGAGTCAAAGAAGAATCAGGAAAGCCCGTGAAATCTGCAGGTCAAAGCGGCTGGGGGCAGGTGCAAGGTGTGAAGGCAGAGCTGCTGGGCTCCCAGGACTCACTCACTGCCCAGGAAAGGCCTCGTCTTTATCTGGCAGTGCCCACTCCACTGGCGGGACGAGCCCAGCCTCTCTGGGCTCCCGCCCTCCTGCTGCCATGGGTGGGAAGTGCCCACAGCCGTCCACTGTCCAGGCTTCTGCACAACCTTCCCCTTCCTGACAAGGGGAAAAATTTAGAAGCCGAATCTGGTGTCTCTGCTGGCTCAGCCTTAGCTAATCAGATTCCTGGAGCCTCCTCTGTGGAGTGGAGATGGCCAGGCCTCTCCCCAGGGTGGTTCGGTGCTAGAACGAGCTGATGGGGTCCAAGTGTCAGGACAGTGCTGGCAGGGAGGCGGTGCCCCTCTACACCAGCCTTGAGCACCCACTACTAGCTGATACTTGGCCCGGTCCAGTCACTTCCAGGGGTATACCCTTGATCTGGGACAGGGCCAACACTGATGTCCTGAGCAGCTCTGCTCTGACTCCTAACTTGTGTGGTTCTCAGCTCCTGGTTCAACGTCAGGCGTGCCAAGTAGTTCATGCTCAGCTTTATAGGGAGAAGCCTCTTTAAACTCACACCCCCACCCCGCCCTTGTGCCCACCCCTTTGTTCCCACGGTTCTGGATCCATGCACTGTTGACTCCAGACCCTTTAAAAATAGGCCGGGCGCAGTGGCTCATGCCTGTAATCCCAGCACTGTGGGAGGCCAAGGCGGGCAGATCCCCCGAGGTCAGTAGTTCAAGACCAGCCTGGCCAACATGATAAAACCCCATCTCTACAAAAATACAAATATTAGCCAGGCATGATGGCAGGTGCCTATAATCCTGGCTACTCAGGAGGCTGGGGTGGAAGAATCACTTGAACCCAGGAGGCGGAGGTTGCAGTGAGTCAAGATTGTGCCACTGCACTCCAGCCTAGGCAACAGTGCAAGACTCCATTTAAAAAAAAAAAAAAAAAAAAAAAAATCTGGGGCCAGGCGTGGTGGCTCACACCTGTAATCCTAGCACTTTGGGAGGTCCAGGCAGGTGGATTGCTTGAGGGAATTTGAGAACAGCCTGGCCAACACGGTGAAACACTATGACATGGTTTGGCTGTGTCTCTCCCCAAATCTCATCTTGAATTGTAGCTCCCCAAATTCCCATGTGTTGTGGGAGGGCCCCGGTGGGAGATAACTGAATCATGGGAGCAGTTTCGCCCATACTGTTCTTGTAGTGGTGAGTAAGTCCCACGAGATCTGATGGTTTGATAAGGGGTTTCCCTTTCTGCTTGGCTCTCATTCTCTCTTGCCACCACCATGTAAGACGTGCCTTGCACCGTCCACCATGATCGTGAGGCCTCCCCAGCCACGTACAACTGTGAGTCCATTAAACCTAGTTCCTTTATAAATTACCCAGTCTCAGCTATGTCTTTATCAGCAGCATGAAAACGGACTAACACACCCCATCTCTACTAAAACTATAAACATTAGCTGGGCGTGGTGGTGCACCTGCCATCCCAGCCACTCAGAAGGCTGAGGTTCAAGAATCACTTGAACCCGGGAGGCGGAGGTTGCAGTGAGCTGAGATGGCATCACTGCATTCCAGCCTGGGTGACGGAGTGAGACTCTGACTCAAAAATGAAACTAAACGAAACAAAACAAAACAGATGACAAAAAACACACAAAGAAACAAAACCTCTAAAAGAATAGATGAAGGTGTTAATCTTGTCAGGTGTGAGAAAAGCCTTGTGGTTATGTACAAAAAGTCCGTATTTTATATTAACAGATGCACAGTGGAATATGCAGAGGCAAAATGACAGAATGTTCCAGAATTTAGTTTTAGTTGGAGCAAAAAAGTGGCAAAATATTAATGAGCGTTAGAGCTGGATGACGGGTATGCCACGTGGATCTTTGAAAATGTTCTTAATTAAAACCAACCAGGGCCGGGTGTGGTGGCTCATGCCTGTAATCCCAGCACTTTGGGAGGCTGAGGCAGGCCGATCACAAGGTCAGGAGTTCAAGACTAGCCTGGCCAAGATGGTGAAACCCTATCTCTACTAAAAATACAAAAAAATTAGCTGGGCACAGTGGCAGGTGCCTGTAATCCCAGCTACTTGGGAGGCTGAGATGGTAGAACTGCTTGAACTTGGGCGGCAAAGGTTGCAGTGAGCCAAGATCGTGCCACTGCACTCCAGCCTGGGTGACAGAGTGAGATTCTGTCTCAAAAAACAAACAAAACAAACAAACAAAAGAAAAAATCATAAAAAAACAAAAACAAAACGCCCAAATTTCTCATTCCAGAAAGACTGGGTTTCCAATGTGGACTGTGGGTTTTCCAGGTGACTGAATGAAAGGCCTCTGGTGTCTACACTGAGAGCTCTGGAAAGCAGCGCTGTGTGCCGCAGCTGCCACCATGGGCTGTGTGACCCTGTATCCCTGGGAACAGTGGGTCCTGGGCACATGGCTGGCACTGACACACACTGGAACTGCAGGGGGAAAGCACCTGGTTCACTGTCAGTGGGGGGATACTACTCAGGGCCTGCACACTCCACTGAGGTCTCAAAATGCGACAGGACACCGGGTGGGCGTATAACTCAAGCACAGGTACTGTGTTTTTAGGAAGCCAGCTGAGGGCAGGCTCCCGCCCTTTTCCCCTCAGGGCTAAGAAAACCGGCAAATCCAGAAACCACTTACCCACACTTTGAACCTCTGAGACAAAGCCACTATAACCCTACAAAATCGAAGGCAGAGGCCGAGGCGGGTTCCTCAATTCAGCCTTTCCAGAGACAGCTCCTGACACAAGGGCCACAGCACATGGCCTCCTCCTTGCTACAGGAACCAGCACGGGGAAAAGGTCGCCTACCTGGCCACCCTGGGCAGAGCTCCAGAGCCCATAGGCCCAGCCGCCCAGGTTTCTGAGCTCCTGTGGGGCCAGCTGGCTCTGAAAAAAACACCTGCTCAGCTCTCACTGGACAGGGCAGGATGAGCACATGCAACCTGTGAAACCAGCCCAGGTCTGGAGGCCACAGACAGACCTGCCTGAGAGCTGGGTCCAGGAAGTGGGTTGACAAGGCCTTGACCTCCCTGGTTGCCTGGGGCAGGGATGACTTCCTGAGGGGATGAAAACGTTCCAGATCTTTAAAAAAATTTTTTTTTTGTCTTTTGAGACGGAGGGAGTCTCGCTCTGTCGCCCAGGCTGGAGTGGACTGGCACAATCTCGGCTCACTGCAAGCTCCGCCTCCCGGGTTCACGCCATTCTCCTGCCTCAGCCTCCAGAGTAGCTGGGACTACAGGCGCCCACCACCATGCCTGGCTAATTTTTGTATTTTTAGTAGAGACGGGGTTTCACTGTGTTGGACAGGATGGTCTCGATCTCCTGACCTTGTGATCCGCCCGCCTCGGCCTCCCAAAGTGCTGGGATTACAGGCGTGAGCCACTGGGCCCGGCCAACGTTCCAGATCTTGATTGTGGTGGTGGTGGCTACACAGACATCAAAGCTCACTGAACTGTACACTGAAAACCGGTGCAGTGCATTGTACGTGGATATCTTAAGCTTCAGTCAAATTGATTTTTGAAGATTTTCACAAATCTCTGTATTGTGGCTTGGTACTAAAGACAGATTCATAATGAGCTTGCATTTCTCATGTCCTGGGACTGCACATTTCCCCCAGTATCCTCATCTGTTTCCAGTTTGACTTTCAAGAAAAACACTGGGCTCCAAGATATACAACGATCTGCGGATTCTCAAATCCCTACTAAAAGTGCTTCTGTGCTTCTGGAGGCCAGTTCTTTAGACTCCTTGATTTAAAAATCGAAACACATCACACTTAAGTCAGGACCAAATGCAGCACGCATTACAGCACCTCATGTGTCTCAGCCCAACTGACGGGCAGAGGAGAAGAGGCAGGAAGGTGCATGAAAGAGAGACTCAGGTCGCCTGTGTGCCCATGAAAGGAAGAGATGGGGTCAAAGAGGGCAGCCGTAGGTCCACTGCTATGGAGGCAGTGAGGGGGACCGACATGTGCCCTGGCCCATCAGCCTCTCTCTAGAGCTAGGGGTTCATGCTGATCAAGTCAGAGATGATCCAAAGGCAGGGCCAGCGGCCCCCCATCCCCACTGGCCCCTGTCCTGCCGTTGCTCCCTCTTCCCACAGCTTTCCTGTCTCCCCTCATGTGCCCACCTAGAACCTTCTACTAAGAACTCATCTTCCATTGTCTGCAGGCCACCCGGAGGACACAGGGACAAGAGTGCTGAGAACAGGGAGAAGCAGGGTGAAGCCAGAGTGAAGCCCCACCAGGCAGGTGCTCTCTGCTCTCCAAACAGGATGCGTACTCGGGCAGTGCTGTGCGGGGCAGCAAGGCAGGGTCAAGAGAGAGGCCCCGCCAGGCAGGTGCTCTCTGCTCTGAGCCCTCCAAACAGGATGAGTACTCAGGCAGTGCTGGGGGGATAGGAGCACTAAAGTTGCAGTTGCCCAAGCCATCTTTCAGAACATGTTCCTAAAAAGGCACAGGACGTGTCTCTACTACAACAAGCAGGGAAGTACCGCATGGGAGAATGGGAAGCTCTCTTGAATTTTTTTTTTTTTTTTTTTTTGAGACGGAGTCTGGCTCTCTTGCCCAGGCTGCTTGGCTCACTGCAACTTCTGCCTCCTGGGTTTAAGTGATTCTCATGCCTCAGCCTCCCAAGTAGCTGGGATTACAGGCACGTGCCACCTCAGCTAATTTTTATATTTTTAGTGGAGACAAGGTTGTTGGCCTTCTCAGGCCAATATTGGCCAGGATGGTCTCGATCTCCTAACCTCGTGATCCACCTGCCTTGGCCTCCCAAAGTGCTGGGATTACAGGCATGAGCCACTGAGCCCGGCCACTCTCTTGAATTTTTAAGTTAGAATCTGGAGTTTCAAAGGCTCATGCCTGCAGTGAGAAATCTCCCCTGGCTGGCCTCCTGCGTCTGCATCACAGTTCTCCGCCTTCGGGAGGTGGTGAGCGACACGATGCAAGGAGGGAGGCACTGATCCTGCTCAACCCAAACAAAAGCCGTGCTTGTGCCTCAGCCCTCATGCCTTCTCTGCTTCCCCCAACTCCCTGCTCCTGAGCTGCCTGCAGACCTCATCTTTCTTTTACATGGAAATGACTCTTTGGATGCTGTCCTGAGACTGCTTTCCTCCGAGGACTGGCAGTAGCTGGAAGGGGCTGGTGTCTGGACTGGCAGAGCCAAGCTGAGCCCCTGACCAACATCACTGCGAGGCAGGAGAATAGGATCTGGAGGCAGGGAACCTAAGGCCAATTCATGCTGACTTCTTAGAACTAAATCCAAAGAAAAACTCCAACTTTCCATCTCCGAGTAACAAAAGGACCAGAGACTACTCCCTTCACACTCCCTGCTTTTCGAGGAGGCAGATAAATAACTGAAAGTACCTCTGATTGGTCTCTTCCTGCAACCAATCAAGCTGGTCTCCGGTCAAGTGTGTATTTGCATAGGAGTGTAACTTTGTTTTTTCACTTCAGCCTCTGGTTGGCTGCTTTCCTCAACCAATCAGACTGATCACAGGTCACTTTCTTTTTTTTTTTTTTTTTTTTTTGAGACGGAGTCTCACGCTGTTGCCCAGGCTGGAGTGCAGTGGCGCGATCTCGGCTCACTGCAAGCTCCGCCTCCTGGGTTCCCGCTATTCTCCTGCCTCAGCCTCCTGAGTAGCTGGGACTACAGGCGCCCGCCACCGCGCCCGGCTAATTTTTTGTATTTTTAGTAGAGACGGGGTTTCACTGTGGTCTCGATCTCCTGACCTTGTGATCCGCCCGCCTCGGCCTCCCAAAGTGCTGGGATTACAGGCTTGAGCCACCGCGCCCGGCCTAGGTCACTTTCATTTACATAGGCCATGCACCAAATAACCAACGGGAAACCTCTAGAGGGTATTTAAACCCCAGAAAATTCTGTAACCAGGGCCTGCTCCCACCCTATAGAGTGTACTTTAGATTTCAATAAATCTCTGCTTTTGTTGCTTCATCCTTTTCTTGCTTTGTTTGTGCTGTTTTGTCCAATTCTTTGTTCAAGATGCCAAGAACCTGGATACGTTCCATCGGTAACAACTGCCCAGGAGCCCATGTGCTCAGCCCATAGGGGGCTACGGTGTGAAACCAGAGTAAGGGCCGCCAAGGTGTCTCCAGCACCCACAGGTGTGTCTGCCCTCCCCTGCCACTGTCAGGTGCTGAAAATTCAGAATCTGGGGAACACAGAATGGACTGCGTTTCAGTTACCAGAAGGAAATTCCTGACACCCTCATGATGCCCACAGGGTGCTCCACTTGCACCCCAGGTAAGAAAGCCAAAAACAACCCTGTTTCCCAGTGCCCTCTCTCCTTGGCAGTCCCTGTCCTAACGCCCCAAGTCCACGGGGGCCTCCTCCTCCTTCGATGGCACTGCTTCAAGACCAACGAGTCACACTGCGCTTGGAAAGGCCACTCTCTTAATGGCTTGAGAGGTGCCCTGGCCTCTGCCCACGACTTCAGGAGCAGACCCCCAGGGTTCAGCTCGCCATGGCCATGCTGCCCTGCCCTCCCTTCTCTTCCTTCTCGCTCACAGCTCCGCCCTGCCAGTCCCTACCTGCACTCTGAGACCCCAACATGCTCCCAGACCCTGCAGGGATCTCAGGTGTTCTGAGACGGCTCTCCCGCCACATGCTTCAGCTTCTCAGCTGTAGCCTGAAGATTCTCCCACCTCCCTCAGGGTCGCTGGGAAGGCTGCACGAGATGCTGCTTCTAAAGGCCGCCCCCAACCCCTGGTCTGGCTCCTCAGGCCCTTTCTCTCAGGCCCTAGCACCCACTGTCTGACATTTTCAATCTCCTCTTTTGCACAAACTCCCCTCTGACAGGCTGTCCGCACCCTGCAGGCACCCATCTTGGGCAGGCCTCCCTGCCACCTCCTTTCCAGGCTATGGAACCACTCACAGCTCAACACCTACTGCCACCTTTCTGCTTTACTCTGCCCTTTAAACACTTATTCCTCACTCACCCCACTTTCTGCCCTAGCACGCTGGTGAAGGTGCACCAACAGCTGCCCCTCTGCAAAATCCAGAGGCCCTCCAGGAATCCTCGCCCCAAACTCCAAGCAGCTTGCATCTCAGTAGATCTCCCTCTCAGGCCACCTTCCCCCTTTTCCTCTCAAAGCACCACCCCAGTTCTGCTCGTTAGCACACCAGGCTTCTGCTCAAGAGAAGCTCAAGGGAGATTAGCATGTGCTTGTCCACACCACAAGAATTAACCACCACTGGCAGCTGCAAGGTTTACTAGCTTGAAAAATCCAACGCTCATGAACTCCATGCTCCTGGTCTTTGGGGTGGAGCAGGGGAGAAAAGGAAAAACACACCAGTGACAGATATAGGCCACTGTCTTGCACATCAGTGAAATGGGCTCAAGAGCTAAACGTGGAGGATGTCAGCAGCTGACACTGCGCATGGCTTGTTTCTCAAATGAGCCGCTGCCCACAGGAGAGCAAGCCATCTCCTCAGCAGCCCGGGCTTCTTCCAAAGCGTCAGAGTAGCAGGAGAATGAATCATTTACCGGGTGACAAGAAGCAAACACCCACCACTCTATTTCCAAACAGCCTCTCTCTGAAGACCATCATGTGCCGAGGGGAGCCCGCAGAGTGGTCGCATACAACTCGATGCACGTCTCTTCAAGGGCAGACGAGTGACACTGGAGGATTCTGTGTTTACGACACTATGGAACTGGCCAAACAAATCGCTGGTGCTGGCACCCAGAGTGGTGAAGGGGGAGCTGAGAAGCGCGATGGCGATGTGCTACGTCTCGTTTCGCAGTTGTCAAAATGCATGGATCTGCCGGGTGAAGCTATGCATTTGGCTGCATGTTAATTACACCTCAGTTAACAACAGCAACAGCCACAGGTGTTCTGGTAAGGTCCCGGGTCCGACTCAATCTTCCCTGGGTGGAACGTTCTGTCACGCCTTACGTTTCAAACTGAGAATCCATTCAGTCGTTAATTTATCGAAATTGCATTGAAAATTCAGGCCCTATCCTGGGTATTGGGGTCTCAGCAGTGAGCAGAGTCAGACTCTCTGATTACATGGGGGGGACGTACCAGGGTGTAGTGGTGCTTTCTGGCACCATTACCTAAATACTCACAAAACCCACTGCTTTTGCTAGAGGAATCTCATGGCAAACACGAAAAGAGCCACCCCCGGGCTGAGCAGGGATGCTCCCCCACCACAGGGGTCACATGGAAGAAGGCAGGGATCCATCCCTCTGCATCCTCCTGGAAACTGCACCCAAGACACACAAGCCGTCTGTGGTTGCTGTACTAACCTCCGTCTGCAGCCTGGGGGACAGCACCTTCCCTGCTCTTAGGCCAGGGCTGGATTGTGGCCGGCGGGGAGGGCAGTAGGAAGGGCGCTCACTTTTTGTGGCCCCACTGGGTCAGTGTCAGAAGCGGAGATGACAAGGACGAAGAGGGGATGATGAAGAACAGAGACAAGAACATGACCCAAGAGAAGGAGAGAACGCTAAACAGGGGACCAGATGTGGTGCCAAGACGGGACCCCGTGGCTGCCTCCCTCTTGCTTCGGACAAGTTTCCTTTTTCTGGAATAGAAAATGGG
Organism: Macaca mulatta; assembly: GCF_049350105.2. NCBI lineage: Eukaryota > Metazoa > Chordata > Mammalia > Primates > Cercopithecidae > Macaca > Macaca mulatta. The sequence goes on along the minus strand of NC_133425.1, from coordinate 4,680,934 downwards.
GGTGCAGATGAGCGTCTGCTCCCAGATCTCACATTCCCACTGAAAGAGCAGCTCGAGACAATTGAGGTGTGGGCTGGATGGAGCCAACAGGGTGGCTGCCAGAGCAGCACCTTTGTCCCAGTGATGCTTTCAGCTGGGATCTTGGCAGGCAACTGCCTGAGAGGTTGTGCCTGGAATATACTTCCTAACTCAGACTGAGTGAGTCAGTCAACCTGTTTGGTTTAAAAACAAAACAACAACAAAACTACCTGTAAATAATACTAGGTTTGGGGGCAGATGGGAATCAAATGATAGTAAAACGTATTTACTTGAATAGCATTCTTGACTAACACCCAAGACTGGACCCTGTCTAAGACTCAACCAAGAACTTGTCTGTTCTCGGACAGAGAACTTAAGGCTACAGGAAACCCTCTGTACTGCCTAGGAAGCAGCGGGCGAGAAGGACATGGCAGCTCCTCGGTTTAAAAGGAAAAAGCCCAGCAAGAGAGGGTCGGGTTTCAGAGCACCTTCTATGCCCGCTTGCCCCTCCCTGGCTTCTTCACTTTCCATCACCATCTGCTAGGTTTTGTTTTTTGTTTTTTTTTTTTTTTTTTGAGACGGAGTCTTGCTCTGTAGCCCGGGCTGGAGTGCAGTGCCCGGATCTCAGCTCACTGCAAGCTCCGCCTCCCGGGTTTAGGCCATTCTCCTGCCTCAGCCTCCGGAGTAGCTGGGACTACAGGCGCCCGCCACCTCGCCCGGCTAGTTTTTGTATTTTTAGTAGAGACGGGGTTTCACGGTGTTAGCCAGGATGGTCTCGATCTCCTGACCTTGTGATCCGCCCGTCTCGGCCTCCCAAAGTGCTGGGATTACAGGCTTGAGCCACCGCGCCTGGCCAATCTGCTAGGTTTTGTTGCCTTTTTGCTTTTTACTCTCTGCTTCTCTGGGTTTGCACTTAAGATCCTCTGGAATCAAGTAACTATCAAATATAAAAGTTGGTCAAATTTGGTATTGGTATGAACTATCATCTGACTGAGTCTAACTTTTATGACTAAAATGATATTTTAAAATTAATCTAGGCCGGGTGCGGTGGCTCAAGCCTGTAATCCCAGCACTTTCGGAGGCCCAGACGGGCGGATCACGAGGTCACAAGATCAAGACCATCCTGGCTAACACGGTGAAACCCCATCTCTACTAAAAAATACAAAAAACTAGCCGGGCGAGGTGGCGGGCGCCTGTAGTCCCAGCTACTCGGGAGGCTGAGGCAGCAGAATGGCATAAACCCGGGAGGCGGAGCTTGCAGTGAGCTGAGATCCGGCCACTGCACTCCAGCCTGGGCGACAGAGCGAGACTCTGTCTCAAAAAAAAAAAAAAAAGTAATCTAGCTGGGCGTGGTGGCTCACGCCTGTAACCCCAGCACTTTGGGAGGCTGAGGTAGGTGGATCACTTGAGCTCAGGAGTTTGAGACCAGCCTGGCCAACATGGTGAAACCCTATCTCTACTAAAAAATACAAAAATTAGTCAGGCATGGTGGCTCATGCCTGTAATCCCAGCACTCTGGGAGGCCGAGGCCAGCAGATCACTTCAGATCAGGAGTTCGAGACTAGCCTGGCCAACATGGTAAAACCCCATCTCTACTAAAAATGCAAAAATTAGCCAGGCATGGTGGCTGTAATCCCAGCTACTTGGGAGGCTGAGGCAGGAGAATCGTTTGAACCGAGGTGGAGGTTGCAGTGAGCCGAGACTTCACCACTGCACTCCAGCCTGGGCGACAGAGTGAGACTCTGTCGCAAAAAAAAGAAAAATAAATAAAATAAAATAAAAGTAATCTAAATTTCTGCCTGAATCTGCCTCAGCAATTGCGGCAGACGGTTCCATTCTGTATCACTTGTTTCTGTATTATTGGATCTTTTTTTGCAATAACCTTGGGTTGTTTTTATTATCAGAAAAAGTGAAGATGTTGTATGTGAAAATTATGAACATACATACGGATTTTTTTTTCTAAGACACAGGATCTCATTATGTTGCCCCAGCTGGTCTTGAACTTCAGGGTTCAAGGGATCCTTCAACCTCAGCCTCCCAAAGAGCTAGGATTACAGGCACATGCTACCAAGTCTAGGTTGAATTCCTTTTCTTTTTTTTTTTTTTTTTAAAATAGAGACTGGGTCTCCCTATGTTGTCCAGGCTGGTCTCCAAGGATCTCTAGGCTCAAAGGATCCTCCCACCTTAGCCTCCCAAGTAGCTGGGATTACAGGTCTCAGCCACCGCATCCGGTCCAGCTTGCATTTACAAAAAAAAAAAAAAAACAGGGTCTCACTCTGTCGCTCAGGCTGGAGTGCAGTGGCATGATCTTGGCTCACTGCAACCTCCACCTCCTGGGCTCAAGTAATCCTCCTACCTCAGCCCCCCAAGTAGCTGACAGTACAGACACTGAGTTACTACACCTGGGTAATTTTTGTATTTTTTGTAGAGACGGGGTTTCACCATGCTGGCCAGGCTGGTCTGCAACTCCTGAGTTCAAGAAATCCACCCACCTCGGCCTCCCAAAGTGCTAGGATTATAGGTGTGAGCCACTGTGCCCAGGCTCAGCTTGCAATTTTATATTAAAATAACCTCACAGGCTGTTTTTAGTTAGCAACAACTAGTGTATTTAATAGTGTGTTTTCAAATTATGAGTAGAATTACCCATTTTGCCCTAAAATAGACTCAGCGTTGACTCTGAAACTCTGTGCCTTGGAGTAACATGGCATTTTATGCACTCATCCTGGAAATAAATGTTCTAAACACAGAGTCAAAGTCGCAAAGAAACAAAGAGGAGGCTGGGGACAGGGAGGCCAAGCAGCCTTGCAAAAATACTTTAAAGTATTCCTACGTAACCACTGAAGAACAATTTGCGTGGCTATATAAAATCCAATTTTAAAAAATATTTAGAAATTTTAAGACAACCATTTCAAAAAAAATATATAAAAAATGCATTTTCCTTTTCTTGAGAAAGGGGAGTCCTTTCAAGCCTTTAAATTTGTCAAAGTAACCCATGTTCATAGTAAAGTAAGAATTCATGTGCAACACAAAGCAAAAATTCAGAATCCTGCATGCACCCCATCCCTAGTATAATTACTACTAGTGGTTTCTTGTGCTTCCAACAAGAAAAAGCCTTTCTTAATAGGAGAAGGGCTTGCCTAGTAAGGGGCCCATGTGTCTTCTGGCGTTGGGGGTGTACAGGTTATGTTCACGCCATGTCAACTGGTCAAGCAGCGCACTTTTCTGTGTGTATACACATCAATGAAAAGGTTAAAAATGGGAGGCCACAGGAGATGCAAAGTAATCTGAAACTAAGTAGAAAGAGAAGGGCAGCAAGTGGCAGACTAGCAAGACATTCTGAATGTAACAGACTCTAGAAAGAAGAATCTCTGAACAGTTTACAACAGGAGTCAGAACGAGCTATCTTCTAGAAAGAAGTAAGTTTGGAAAAGCATTCAATAGAACACCCGTGAACGCCAAGGGAATGAGGGAAATATTGTTGCATTAACATTTTCCAGAAAAGAACCCTTTTTGGTACCTAAGGGAAAATTACCCACCTACTATTTTATAAAATGAAATTGCTTTCTTCAGTAGGTATTTTCAAGATGGGTCCCAATGTCAATACTTTGCTGGCCAAATCGACCCTATTTCAGGAATACACTAAACAAAAAAAGAGAAACACTGTCTGCTTTTTTTTTTTTTTTTTTTTTTTTTTTGAGACGGAGTCTCGCTCTGTCGCCCAGGCTGGAGTGCAGTGGCCGGATCTCAGCTCACTGCAAGCTCCGCCTCCCGGGTTTACGCCATTCTCCTGCCTCAGCCTCCCGAGTAGCTGGGACTACAGGCGCCCGCCACCTCGCCCGGCTAGTTTTTTTGTATTTTTAGTAGAGACGGGGTTTCACCATGTTAGCCAGGATGGTCTCAATCTCCTGACCTTGTGATCCGCCCGTCTCGGCCTCCCAAAGTGCTGGGATTACAGGCTTGAGCCACCGCGCCCGGCCTCACTGTCTGCTTTTTAATAACAATAACTACACCACAAAAAACACTGAAAGGTTTTTTTTGGGGCGGGTATATAAGGTCTGGCTCTATCACTCAGGCTGGAGTGCAGTGGCACCATCTCAACTCACTGCAACCTCCACCTCCTGGGTTCAAGCCATTCTCCCACCTTAGCTTCCCAAGCAGCTGAGATGACAGGTGTGCACCACCACGCCTGGTTGATTTCTGTATTTTTTTAGAGATGGAGTTTTGGTACGTCGCCCAGGCTGCTCTCGAACTTGTGAGCTCAAGTGATCCATCCACTTGGCCTCCCAAAGTACTGAGCCCCTGTACCTGGCCAAGAATATTTTTTTAACATGGTTTGTCAAAGATGAGAAAATACCTTTGTCTTTCTGTGGAAGCAAAGGGAATATTTCTCAAACATTTGTTCTGCATGTCTGTCCACAACCACCTCCTCTTCATTGCAACTTTAATTCTGCGTTTAGAATGTTTATTTCTGGCTTCAAAGCACAAAATACATGCTATTCTAAGTGTATGGGGGTTTAAGAGTCCATTTTAGGGCAAAATGGATAATAATTTCACTCATAACTTGAAGAGACACTGGAACATCTCTAAGCCGTCGCACTCACAGCCAGTCCTCACGATGGCTTCTCCCTGGCTGAGAATCCCGTCCAAGTTACTGACAAGGTGGGACTAGGGAGTGGCCCTTGTTTGCTTCCCTCTATCTGACCATCTCAGCTTAGACCTGTGGCCACTTTGGGGTGACTGGCACCTCTCTGCCCACCTCCGGAGTGGGGCACTCTGGCTCCATTAAGCACCATTCACTGTTGACAACGACCCCAAACCACTTCCTGCAGAATGCCCGGGCTACCCCAGTTCAGACTCCCTTCCTATCACTCCCACAAGCACTATGCAAACGCCTTAGTGTTCACAGCAGAATGTTAATCCCATTACACGCCCGTTTGGTTTTCAAACACACGTCTCTCTTTAATCAGCAGTGTAAGATGTGTGGGCTTCAGATAAGCCCTGAACTGTCCTGCCAGCCTCCTATCAGAGGTCATGCTAAAAAGAATGATACAGAGCCTGGCAAACTGTCTCACTCCTGTAACCCCAATGACTGAGGAAGCTGAGGATGGAGGATGGCTTGAGGCCAGGAATTTGAGACCAGCCTGGGCAACATAGCAAGACTCCGTCTCTAAACATATGTACATACATACATATCAAAATAATGATATGTAGGGAAGGAGTCCTGACCCTGGATCATTCTTTGCACTTCAAGGCACTCACAACTATCTGCTGAATCAAATTCGGCATTTAAATTTAGCCAGAAAGAGACCCAGGACTTCCAGCATCTTTTTGCAGATCAGCATTTTACTTGAAAGCACTTCACATGGACATAAGCAGAACCTGCTTCGATGCAGGGTCCACACCCCAGCCTTGCTTTCTGCAAACCAGGAAAAGAGGTGTAAAAGCCATGAGGGCAGGCTGGATGCGGTGGCTCTCACGCCTGTAATCCCAGAACTTTGGGAGGTTGAGGCAGCGGATCACCTGAGGTCAGGAGTTCAAGACCAGCCTGGCAAACATGGCAAAACCCCGTCTCCACCAAAAATACAAAAAAATTAGCTAGGTGTGGTGGCATATGCCTGCAATCCCAGCTACTCAGGAGGCTGAGGCAGGAGAATCGCTTGAGCTCGGGAGGTGGAGGTTGCAGTAGCCAAGATTGCGCCACTGCATTCCAGCCTGGGCTGGAATGATAATCTGTCTCCAAACAACAACAACAAAACACAAAAACAAACAAAAAGCCATGAGGGCTTTGTGGATTCCTTCCACAAAGAGATGGATAGGGGAGATAATGGAGATGACGCAGATGTGGAGGAGCTGCCATTTAAGGAAACAGTGTCTGATAAGCAGCCAGCTTTCTATTCAGGTGAGAGCTGTCACCAAGCACAAGGGACTTCCGGGCTATTTCAGCAGAGCAAGGCCATGCATTGCCCTCACTCAGAGGGCAGGGAAGCAAGCAAAGCCATGCACTGCCCTAACTCAGAGAAGACTCTTTTCTGCATCTGTCGGTTCCCCGTGGCTGCAATGCGACCATTCTGGATTCTGTGTCCACCTGGTCTAACCACCGCTGCTAACAGGTACACCCAGTCTCCAGTTACAAGCACCCAGTTAGCAATGACAGGGCCCGACCCCTCCTGGTCTCCTTTTAGGTGTATCTTTTATCCCTTAAATCTCCTCACGCCCAGGAACTTTCTTCCATTCTAGTCAGAAGCATGCCGTTGCTAAGCAACCCAGACAAGTCACATCTAAAGATACTCTCCATACTGTCCCAGAGTGGGCCTGGTCAAAACAAACAGGGCGACAAAGTCACTTCAAGTTACAACCAGGAGAGGCTAAAGATAGGACGTACACAGACCTTGTAAAAAGTTGTCTGTGTGTTTTATTCTGGCCTGCTGACACCAGACCATGCCTTGACTTTGCTACTTTCAGTTTAAACCATTGTCACAGAAACCCAGTGCGTCTGCAAGCTCAGTGAGATGAAACTCCAGCAAAACACAGCCCAATCATGCCTGCCCCATTCTCCAAGGGCAACTCTGCACATTACTGTAGAAAATCCTACAAGAAGGGAGATGAAGACCAGCCTTCAATGCTGTGATGAACCTGTGTGTTTGGAAAGATAACTGGGACTCACATTGCAGTCTCCCTTGAGTTTCTTCTGGTCTTTAAGGTCATCTTCTCTAACCGAGCTTAAAGCAGTTCACTGATATGTGTGTATTTATTTGTTTTTGCATCAGATCCTTTTTAATTCAATGATGTTGAAGACCCCCCCACTCCCTGCCTGTGAACACTGACCCATATATCAGAATTTCTACATCACAGGGCTACACGGACTGCCGCATTTCTAGAGATGACCTTTGGAGTCACATGACTTTCATGGTGCACTCAGTTAAGCATTAACTAGGGGTTTTATGCCTTCAGTGACCTGGTAAAAGGCAAACATCTGTAAACGGCAATGTTCTCTCTGGTTCTGGCACTCGGATTAACTACCGGATACCTACCAGATACCAAAGCAAACTACTCTGCTGGGCTGTTAACCTTTTCTTTCAAGACAAATGAGTGACACAAAAGTGTACGGCTCAACGACTTGGCAGAGTAAAAACACACCCACAAAACGGGCAATGTCCACGTTTACTGCAGAGTACCCCTTGCCTGATGTCCAGACCCTGGGTCCTGTCTCCGCTTGGGCACACAGATTTGTGGGGTGGTCGTCCAGAGAAGGCCCACCACTTCCCCCCAGATTTTTCCAGCAGGACAAACCACAAAAGCTACAGATTCCCTCTACACCCTGGGAAGTACCCAATCTGGGGAAGAAAGTCGGACACCGGGGTGTGGATTCTATAGGGCCGGTCTGTAAAAGGCCAGGAACGTAAAGAATTTGAACACAGAAAGCTGGGAGAGTAAGACTAGGGGGAGACCTAGACGGAGCCCCTGGCTTTCAGGAGTTCAGAGGAGGGCAAACAAGTCGCAAATAACTCCAATCGGTGCAACAAGTACCAAAACAGGCCCGGATCAGGCCAGGCGGGAGCGGGTCGAAGGCGCAAATCGCTGACCGACTGAAATGGCCTGACTCTTCACCTCGCGCGAGACCCCACAGGGTACCCATGAGGGCCACCCTCTAGTTGCAAATTGTCACGACCACTCGTCTCGGGGTCCGGCACTGACGCAACCCCCAGGCAGAAGGCCCGACTCCCACCCAGCATTGAGAGCCGCGACCTCCTCACCCCTCGTCCCTGGCCAGCGTCCACTCCCCGCCGCCGTCCTCGAAACCGGCTCCCGGGCGGGCTGTGCGCCGACGGTGTGGGCGCGCTCGTTCCCGGGGGACGCTGGCCCCCTTGACCCCAGCGCGGCCTCCCCGCCTACCCCGCCCCCTTCGGCGCCCCGCCGCAGGTCCGAGCCCCGACAGCCGACCCCCGCCGCCTCACCTCGTGGGGGGAGCCGGCGGCCGCTGAGGGTTTCGTAGGGCTCAGCGCATCCTGGAGGCGCAGGGAGCCGGGAAGTGGGGCCGCGCGGAGCCCGCGACGAGTTATGTAACCGGCAGGGGCCGCAGCCGGGATGCAGGCTGCAGCCCGCGGCACTTCCGCCTCCCGCTCCCGGCCGGCAGCGCAGCCCCGGAAGCCCATTGGCCACCGCCCCCACGTGGCCCCGCCCCGTGAGGCCGCCGCCGCCGCCATCTTGGGAGCGGGCAGGCCCCGTGCGAAGCCAGCCCCAGGATGCCGTCTGCGGGGCACTGGCGAGGGCCGGCTCCTTCCCTGTCCCGCGCTCCGGGGGGTCGCCGAGACATGGCCGGCCAGACCCCTGGGTCCATCGGCCTAACGTGTGCGGACGCCGGTGGCGCGGCTTCCGAGTGACCCCCAGCACAGGCCCTGGCAGGCGCATCCGAAGCTTGCGAGGGCCTGCAGCGCCGCGCCTGGCAAACCGAAAGCAGGTGCACGAGGCTGGCTCCCGGCCGACCACCCTGGGCCAGCGGGCAGCACCACCCCGCGACGACACTGACATCTCAGCCGTCCGATTCTGACGGAAGGCAGTTTAGGGCTGTCCCTGCGTAAAACAGGCAACCTCAGCTGCTCTCCGGTTGCAGGGGTTCTATAATGCAAGATCTAACGCAAAGTTTTTGTTGTTGAGACAGGGTCTCGCTCTGTCTCCCAGGCTGGGGCGCCATCTCAGCTCACTGCAACCTTGAACTCCTGGCCTCCACCTTAGTCTCCTAAGTAGCTGAGACTACAGGTGTGAACCATCATGCCTGGCTAATTAAAAAACAGTTTTGTTTTTTTTTTGTAGGGATGGGAATGTCATTATGTTGCCCAGGCTGGTCTTGAACCCCTTGCCTCAAGTGTTGTGCCCGCCTGGGCCTCCTAAAATACTGGGATTACTGACGTGAGCCACCACGACCAGCCTGGGCTGTATATTTCAACTCCAAGCCTTCCAGAATCCAATTTGAAGAGAACTGGTTATAAGATTGGAGTCTTGGCTGGGCATCGTGGCTCAAGCCTGTAATCCCAGCACTTTGGGAGGCCAAGGCGGGTGGATCATGAGGTCAAGAGATAAAGACCATCCTGGCCAACACGGTGAAACCCCGTCGCTACTAAAAATACAAAAATTAGCTGCGCATGGTGGTGCGTGCCTGTAATCCCAGCTACTCCAGAGGCTGAGGTGGGGGAATCGCTTGAACTCAGGAGATGGAGGTTGCAATGAGCCAAGATCGCGCCACTGCACTCCAGCCTGGGACAGAGCAAGACTCCATCTCAAAACAAAACAAAACAAAACAAAAAAACCAAACACTTGGTGCCGGGCACAGTGGCTCACGCCTGTAATCCCAGCACTTTGGGAGGCTGACGTGGGTGGATCACTTGAGGTCAAGAGTTCGAGACCAGCAGACCAGCCTGGCCAACACGGTGAAACCCTGTCTCTACTAAAAATAATAAAATAAAATAAAATAAAAATTAGCTGAGCATGGTGGTACATGCCTGTAATCCTAGCTATTCGGGAGTCTGAGACATGAGAATGGCTTGAATCCACGAGGCTGAGGTTGCAGTGAGCCGAGATTGCACCACTGCACTCCAGCCTGGGTGACAGAGTGACGCTCTGCCTCAGAAAAGAAAAAAATACTCTTTTAAAACACAAATGAGAAAATAACTATTTCTCCACAGCTTATGTGTGAGGCATTGTGTTAAACATGTTATGTAAGATCTCTTTATCTTCACAACAGTTCATTCAGTTAGGCACCATGTGTTACTACAGGAGATATTCAAGGGTATTTGTACCCTAAAAAAATTCCACCCTTTCTCTGTGTGTTTGTAGCACCGACTCTACCCCTTGTTCCAGTGTGATCCCTAAGTGTTCTAACCCATTAAGGTCATCCCATTCTCCCTTGGCTCAGTGATGAGTTCAGAGGACCCCTGCCTAAGCAAGTCAAGCAGAGGGGCATCTACGGGTCACAGGGATGGCTCAGGAATGGGCTGATCACCACCGACTTTAGGGCCGATTGGTCCTCCATCTCTTTGCTTTCCTGGTTCCTCTCTCTCTCTCCTTTCTCTTTTTGCTATGTTTGAGTGTTTCTTCCACTCGATCTAACAGGCTACTCCATTTGTGCTGACCATTCTCTCCTTCAGTTTATCTATTAAACTTCTGAGTTTCTTTCTTTTTTTTTTTTTTTTAAGCTTTTTGGTTCCAGAAAGTTTTGCTATAATTGAATCTCTTGCAGAAGTTGTTTCACCAGAACCCCCTATTTATGAGAGTCTGTCTGCTCCTTCTCCCTCTGGCTCTAAGGCCTCTTTCAGCATATTATCGCTTTTCTCTTGCCTACTTACTCATGCCTCCTTTCACCCTCTGGCCATGGGTCTAGCAGAGACACCTAAAGGCACTCCCAGTGGTGGGAAGCCAGCAGACTCCTGTAGTACAGCCACATACCAGGCTGCCAGGCCGTGGCACTCACCTGTATCCTCAATTCCTACATCCTCAGCTGCACAACCCTCTTTCAGCCTTGGAGACAGGGAGGCAAGCAGGCTCCTCTGGCCCAGGGAGAGCAGCAACCTACCATCTACATGGTCAGCTTCTACCCTTCCTCTCTGAAGTCCCATGAATCTCCGAGGCCAAGACTGCTCCTGAAATTAAGGCATTTTAATTTTCACCCTAGGCCTCTTCCCCACAATCCCCAGGCTCTCATTTACCCACAGAGGAACTAAATCCAGTATCCAACCCCAGGTGATTCCAACCACCACCTCCCCCAAACCCATACCCTGTTCTGGATCCTGACCACCAATGGCCCTACTCAAGCTCTATTTGGGAAAGGTAGTAAGCAGATGGACTGGGGTTGGAGCAGGAGGAGAGGACCAGGTTTCCCCACTGAAACCTACACATTCAGGTCAAAAACAATATTGCAATTTACAATCTTGTACACAAATCTGCATATGTTCTGATTATTTCCTTAGGGAAAATTCCTAGAATGTTGGTTCAAATTATTATTGGCTGGGTGCAGTGGCTCACACCTGTAATCCCAGCACTTTGGGAGGCTGAGGCAGGCGGATCACCTGAGGTTGGGAGTTCAAGACCAGCCTGACCAACATGGAGAAACCCCGTCTCTACTAAAAATACAAAATTAGCCAGGCGTGGTAGTGTGGGCCTGTAATCCCAGCTACCTGGGAGACTGAGGCAGAAGAATCATTTGAACTCAGAAGACGGAGATTGTGGTGAGCTGAGATCATGCCATTGCACTCCAGCCTGGGAAACAAGAGAAAAATTCTGTCTCAAAAAAATTGTTTTTGCATTGTTATTATTTCATTATTGGAGACAGAGTCTCGCTCTGTTGCCCAGGATGGAGTGCAGTGGATCTTGGCTCAATGCAGCCTATGCCTCCCAGATTCAAGCGATTCTCTTGCCCCAGCCTAACCAGTAGCTGTGACTACAGGTGCATGCCACCATGCCCAGCTAATTTTTTGTATTTTTAGTAGAGACAGGGTTTCATCATGTTGCGCAGGCTGGTCTCGAACGCCTGAGCTCAGGCAATCTGCCCACCTCAGCCTCCCAAAGTGCTAAGATTACAGGCATGAGTAAAATTATTTTTAATTAACCACATTTAACTTTGGAAACAAACCCTAGACTGCCTGCCAGAATGTTTTACCAATTTATTCTCATACCAAGAGTGTGAAGACTCTACACCCACTATAGCAGGGCAAATGGCCCACAGCCGCACCAACATAGGGGATTAGTCTTTTTTAATTTTTTGGAGACAAGGTCTCACTCTATCACCCAAGTTGGAGTGCAGTGACATGATCACGGCTCACTGCAGCGTTGACCTCCTGGTCTCAAGTGATCCTGCCACCTCAGCCTCCCCAGTAGCTGGGATTACAGGCACACACCACCATACCTGGCTAATTTTTTATTTTTTGTAGAGACAGAGTCTCACTATGTTGCCCACGCTGGTCTCAAACTCCTGGTGCAAGTGATCTGATCACTTCACCTCCCAAAGTGCTGGGATTACTGGTGTGAGCCACCATGCTCAACCAAGCATTCTTTTTTTTTTTTTTTTTTTTTTGAGACAGGGTCTTGCTCTGCCCCCCAGGCTGGAGTGCAGTGACACGATCTTGGCTCACTGCCACTTCTGCCTCCTGGGCTCAAGTGATTCTCGTGCCTAAGCCTCCCGAGTAGCTGGGATTACAGGCGCCTGCCACCAGGCCCGGTTAATTTTTTGTATTTTTAGTAGAGACAGGGTTTCACCATGTTACCCGGGCTGGTCTCGAACGCCTGAGCTCAGGCAGTCTGCCCACCTCAGCCTCCCAAAGTGCTAAGATTACAGGCACAAGTAAAATTATTTTTAATTAACCAAATTTAACTTTGGAAACAAACTCTAGACTGCCTGCCAGAACGTTTTACCAATTTATTCTCATGCCAAGAGTGTGAAGACTCTACACCCACTACAGCAGGGCAAATGGCCCACAGCCGCACCAACATAGGGGATTAGTCTTTTTTAATTTTTTGGAGACAAGGTCGCACTCTGTCATCCAAGTTGAAGTGCAGTGGCGTGATCACGGCTCACTGCAGCGTCAACCTCCCGGTCTCAAGTGATCCTGCCACCTCAGCCTCCCCAGTAGCTGGGACTACAGGTATGCACCACCACACCCGGCTAATTTTTTATTTTTTTCTAGAGACAGAGTCTCACTATGTTGCCCAGGCTGGTCTCGAACTCCTGGTGCAAGTGATCTGATCACCTCACCTCCCAAAGTGCTGGGATTCTGGGATTACTGGTATAAGCCACCATGCTCAGCCAAGTATTCTTTTTTTTTTTGAGACAGGGTCTTGCTCTGTCCCCCAGGTTGGAGTGAAGTGGCGTGGTCTCAGCTCATTGCAATTTTTGCCTCCTAGGCTCAAGTGATTCGGCTGCCTTAGCCGCCTGAGTAGCTGGGACTACGGGTGCCTGCCACCAAGCCTCACTAGTTTTTGTATTTTTTGTAGAGACAAGGTTTTGCCATGCTGCCCAGGCTGGTCTCCAACTCCTGAGCTCAGATGATCTACTCACCTTGGCCTCCCAAAGTGCTAGGATTACAGGCATGAGCCACCACACCTGGCCAGGTATTATTCTTTACCTTTCTGCAATCTAAGTGAAAAAGAGCTCATTGTTTTAATGCACATTTCTCAGTAAGTTCGATCGCCTTTTCTATTTTTGAGTCATTTATATGTCATCTTTTATAATGAGTGTTACAGATGTATCTAAACATATTTTGGTTTTGGTTTAACTTGGGGGGTTTTCTGACACTAAACATTTTTATAAGTAATGCATGCCTGTGGTAAATTATTTTAAAGCAGAACAAAAGGATACATTGGTGAAAAATAAGTTTCCCTCCCTCCAACTCAGTATCCAAGTTCTCCAGCTAATTCATCTCACCATTTTCCTGGTATCCATTCAGAGAGATTATTTACACTGACAAGTACTGTATTTTCATAAAAAAAAGGCAAGTGCAAGTGAAATGGAGGCTGAGCTTAGATACTGGATTCTTTTCATTTCTTCGTTCCCCATTCTGGGTACAAACGGTGACCAAGGAAATATATGATTACACAACATCCTGCCTTTGAGGAATTATGTGATTACAAGACGATCTGATAAGCACTGCAAGAGAGGTGTTTTGTACAAACAACAATGGAGCTTCTAGAATGGAACAGAGTTAATGCATTATTTACTAAGTGTCTGCTATACGCTAAACACTGAGTTATAATCCCTCCTGTATGTTCTAATTTACTTCTACCTTACAATGCTTGTACTGTATATTCTGATTTACAATGGCGCTAAAGTTCAGTATTGTTGTCCTCATTTTACAGATGATGAAACACCCACCCAAGGCCTCTGTACCATACAGAATGATGCTTCTCTCCAGTGGCCGCCCTGAGCACATGCCATGAAGAATGAAAGCCAGGAAACAAAGGAGCAAACTGGTTCATCATTAAAACCCGTATGCTTTCCCTTGGATCACAACTTTTCTTCTTCTTTTTTTTTTTTTTTGATATGGAGTCTCGCTCCGTTGCCCAGGCTGGAGTGCAGTGGCGCAATCCTGGTTCACTGCAAGCTCCGCCTCCTGGGTTCACGCCATTCTCCTGCCTCAGCCTCCCGAGTAGCTGGGACTGCAGGCGCTCACCACCACGCCCAGCTAATTGTTTGTATTTTTAGTAGAGACAGGGTTTCACCATGTTAGCCAGGATGGTCTCGATCTCCTGACCTCTTGATCCGCCCGCCTCGGCCTCCCAAAGTGCTGGGATTACAGGCATGAGCCACCGCACCCGGCAGGATCACAACTTTCCTGATTCACCCAGGAAGAAATCCACGAGTTTCCAAAAGCAGCCTTTTCAGGCAGACCCTGAAAACATTTTTCCCAGGGTCCTAGAAACAAATCATGAACAAACCACTTTATGGCAAGCCCTGTCGCTTGCTGACCAGCCTCTGCTCTGCCTGAGAGGCCTCGAGACCACCCTGGGAGCACTCCCAGAAAAGCGCAAAGTTCCATGAGACTGACATGAGGGACAGTGAATTATCCCAACTCATGGTTCTGAAGGGTTTATTAATGTATGCATGGATCAAAACCCTGGATGCCAAATATTTTGCTTCCAAATAAATTCTTCTTTGTTTCCTTTTTTTTTTTGAGATGATGTACTAGTCCATTTTCACACTGCTGACAAAGACATACCTGACACTGGGCAATTTACCAAAAAAAAGGTTTAATGGACTTAACAGTTCCACGTGGCTGAGGAGGCCTCACAATTATGGTGGAAGGTAAAAGGCACGTCTCACATGGTGGCAGACAAAAGAGAGCTTGTGCAGGGAAACTCCCCTTTTTAAAAACCAATGGATCTCGTGAGACTTATTCACTATCACAAGAACAGCACGGGTAAGACCTGCCCCATGGTTCAATTACCTCCCACCAGGTCCCTCCCATAACACATGGGAATTCAAGGTGAGATCTGGGTGTGGACACAGCCAAACCATATCAGATGGAGTCTCACTCTGTCACCCAGGCTGGAGTGCAGTGGCATGATCTTGGCTCACTGCAACCTCCACCTCCTGGGTTCAAGCAATTCTTCTGCCTTAGCCTCCCGAGTAGCTGGGACTACAGTCAGGCACCACCACGCCTGGTTAAATTTTTGTGTTTTTTAGTAGAGATGGGGTTTCAACATGTTGGGCAGGCTGGTCTTGAACTCCTGACCTCAAGTGATCTGCCTGCCTCACCTCCTAAAAGTGCTGGGATTACAGGCATGAGCCACTGCGCCCAGCCCTTTGGTTCCTTCTTTATGAGTAGATAATGAAAAATAAATTTTGAACAAAAGAAATTCTCCTTTGGTACAAAATGATGCAAGTGTATAAGACGGATCACTAAAGATGATACTGCTTCCTTTGATTAGAACCAAACCAGAAGTGGTACAGGATGACCACCACATGGCTACACAGACCAATCTCGGGGGGGTCAGGGCAGCACACTGGGAGAGTCTCGTTCTCCACTAACATTGTCAATGTGCCCTGAGACTGGGCTTACCAGTCGGACTCACAAGAGACTGATGCTTAAACCAAATCTTGTTTACTTGTTTATAGTTGAGAGAGGCTAGCATACTTGTACTGTATCCTTGTGTACCTAATGCAAGAATATACTTATTTACCCTCCTAGCAAGAAAGTGAAAGCATTTGTTTCACTAGATGCCTTCTATTGTTCAGTACTAAAAATTAAGAAAATATTTAAACTTGACAAGTCAAAAATAGATTTCACTTAAGTAGGCTTCCTCTGACTATGAGGGCATCATTCATAGCAGGACACAGAGGGCTTTGACTCACTCTCTGGAGCTCTACTCCCAACTCAGGCTGGCTCCGCACTTCCTTCTTCCAGGTACAGCCGTTCTGTATGCTGCAGGGGAGAAAGACACAAGGCCATCACTTCACTCCTGGCCATCCCATCTCTACAACTCATAGGCTAGTGAGTGTCAGACAAACCCTGGATCTCAGAATTTCAATCTGATGGGCCCTTTTGGGGAAATAATAACTATCTAAACAGGTAGTTCTCTAAACTACAAAGCAACCCATCTTTTTTTTTTTTTTTTTTTTTGACAAAGTCTTGCTCTGTCATCCAAGCTGGAGTGCAGTGGCACAATGCCAGCTCACTGCAGCCTTGAACTCCTGGACTCAAGTGATTCTCTTGCTTCAGCCTCTAGAGTAGCTGGAATTATAGGTGTGAGTGACCACACCCAGCCTCCAACCCATTATTTCTTCTCTGTCCTCACTGTATCTAACCTGCATTCTCTGTACCTCTTACTACCCTCCAGGAGTCTTTGGTTGCAGCTTCTAGTAACAATAATTATTCAGGATCAGTAGGTGAGGAACATTTCTCTGGAAGCACCTCTGGCCTCAGTGACTGAAAAACAATTCTGCTGGAGTTAATACAGAGCAAAGCTAGTTTTTGGTAACAGAATTAACATGTCAAAGGTACATTTAGAGCCTGAGCCTTTTTCTCATTTTAAGACTCCTATTAGTTTCAAGTCAAGGCTAAATGAAACTAAAAAGATTCCCATCCAGCTAGAAGTTGCACTAATTTCAAAACTGTGTGAGCCTCTTGTTCTTGCAGGCATGAGTTGCAGCCATTGTTTCCTTGATAAGACTGGAGACTAGGTAGCAACAGTTTTCTAACTGCTCAATCAAGCATTCTGAACACCAATAAGAAAACCTCTTGCTGAATTTGGGATAAAGATAATCTTGCTTACCTAGACTCCCTTGGTGTAGGTGAGAAGGCTCTGTGTCAATTTCGGATCAGTATCAACTTCTCATGAAGGATACAGTAAAGGCCATAAGAACCAGAGCCATATTTATGTTTAGGTAATAGACCTTAAAAGGCAGTACCACCTGGGAATGGAAAACACACCAAACATAGTGAGCAATTCATTCTGGAAATCATGTTAAACATCGCCAGGGAAGATACCCCATTTACCTTGAAGTGATTACGCATTGCATGCCTGCATCAAAACATTTCATGTACCACATAAATATATACACCTACCATGTACCCATAAAAATTAAAAATATAACTACCACTAACATTTTAATAGTCTTCAAAAGCGACTTTGTTATTATTTTTGTTTCATAACCAATTTTACTCCCCCAAACGAGTACCTTTCCATTTCAATATATAGCTGCATCATCATAAAAAAATCACTAGGGAAAAAGTAACCAGGGGCAGGGGCTCACGCCTGTGATCCCAGCACTTTCAGAGGCCAAGGTGGGCAGATCATGAGGTCAGGAGTTCGAGACCAGCCTGGCCAATATGGGGAAACGCTGTCCTCTACTAAAAATACAAAAATTAGCCAGGCATGGTGGCGCACACCTGTAGTACCAGCTACTCGGGAGGTTGAGCCAGAAGAATCGCTTGAACCCAGGAGATGGAGGTTGCAGTGAGTAGACCAGGTGTGGTGGCTCATACCTATAATCCCAGCACTTTGGGAGGCTGATGTGGGCAAATCACTTGAGGCCAGGAGTTTCAGACCAGCCTGGCCAACATGGGGAAACCACATCTCTACGAAAAATACAAAAATTAAATGGGTGTGGTGGCATGCGCCTGTCATCCCAGCTACTCTGGTAGATGAGGCATGAGAATCACTTGAACCCGGGAGGCGAAAGTTGCAGTGAGCAGAGACTGCACCACTGCACTCCAGTCTGGGCAACAGTGAGACTCTGTCTCAACAAATAAATAAATAAATAAATAGTAAATAGTGGTGATCTCTGGGTGACAGGAATGTGGTGCCATTTTTCCCCCTGTATTTTCTAACTTTCTAAAATGCACATATACTGCTTTTGTAATTATGTTATTTTTAATATTTTTAAAAAGATAATTTTCAGAGAAAGCAGATGCTGGGCTATAGAAAGAATTTCAACACAAACAGGTTGTAGTTGTTATTACTGGTACCATGTTAAAGACAGAAATGGAAAAACTTGCAAAAGATTGTGGTGGAAGGATTTTTAAATTTTGATAATTAAAATATGTTACTTGAACATATAGTAGATATACAGTCAAGCATTTGTGATTTACAAAACTGAGTTAGGGGTATAATGCAGTCTAATTTTTCAATCTTGGTCTATCTTGGACTTTGTATGTCATCTCTTTATTTTCAGGAAGATAAAGCTTTCAAGCTTCCTCCTCCTTGGTCTACTTGTTTATAGTTTTGATAGCTCTTAGGAAAGATAGTCTAGGGAAGATTGTTTCCTCTCCCATTTCAGGTATATCCCTCTCTCTGGTAATCCACTGAGTTAATATCACAGGCTTCATTTCAAAGCCTTGGAAACTGTGTTTATTTCTTTGTAATTATGGCAACAGGATTTAAAGAAGAGAGCCATGGGAGTCTCCTGTTCTTGGTGAAAGAGCCACAAATCCAGATCAGGAGAATCTCAGACTACAATGAGACATCACTGATGTAAGAATAGCATTAAAGGCCGGGCGTGGTGGCTCAAGCCTGTAATCCCAGCACTTTGGGAGGCCAAGATGGGCAGATCACGAGGTCAGGAGATCGAGACTATCCTGGCTAACACGGTGAAACCTCGTCTCTACTAAAAAATACAAAAAAAATAGCCGGGCAAGGTGGCGGGCACCTGTAGTTCCAGCTACTCGGGAGGCTGAGGCAGGAGAATGGCGTAAACCCGGGAGGCGGAGCTTGCAGTGAGCCGCGATCCGGGCACTGCATTCCGGCCTGGGCGACAGAGCGAGACTCCGTCTCAAAAAAAAAAAAAAAAAAGCATTAAATAGGCCGGGCGCGGTGGCTCATGCTTGTAATCCCAGCACTTTGGGGGGCCAATGCGGGTGGATCACAAGGTCACGAGATCGAGGCCATCTTGGCCAATATGATGCAGCCCCATCTCTACTAAAAATACAAAAAAAAAAAAAAAAAAAAAATTAGCCAGGTGTGGTGGCAGGTGCCTGTGCCAGTTACTCGGGAGGCTGAGGCAGGAGAATCACTTGAACCCAGGAGGCAGAGGTTGCAGTGAGCTGACATTGTGCCACCACACTCCCGACTGGCTACAGAGTGAGACTCTGTCTCAAAAAAAAAAAAAAAAAAAAGATAAGCACAAACCGAGAATGGAAAGATGACTACGTTAACACCACAGTGACTCAATAATGAACATTTATTTGGCTTACACCTTCATATACAGGCTATTAGTTCTTCTTCAACATGTATGCTTTGGACTGGTCTAGCCTGTAGGGAAGTTTGTTCTTACCATTCTTCCACCTGTCCTGGAAGCACCTTTACTGGGACTCCCCAGGTACCTCTTTTGTGATCCATCCCCATAAGGTCTAGCTCTTAGCTGTCAAGAGATGTCATTTGTGGCAGATACTGCTGTTTCTTATCTAACTTACTTTCCACATCTCTTTTCATTTGTAACAAAGCCCTGATTTTGTGCAGGTAGAGTATCATGGGAGGCTGGGTCCTTCCCCTAGTGACAAGGGCTGAAGCATGATGGGCCCCAAATAATTATGATATTTATTCTTGGTAATAACTAGTTTAGAATGGGTACATGACACAATACATGTCTGCATATTTTACCTGGATTCTACTGTCAACTTTACCAACATGCTAAGGGTGGCAGAGGAGAAGCACTGGGACCTTGATGTTGTCACTGGACCACCAAATTAACCAACCTGCAACTGCTCTTTGAAAATCATTTCGGTGGGTTTGCTGTTACTTGTAGCTGAAACTATCCTATCAGATATTCCACAAAATCACATTACCTAACTTGTCAAATCTCCTAATATTGTTTTAATAACCATGCAGCCATTCATTAAGCTTTTAGATACAGGGATGTGCCTGGCACTAGAATAAGGAAATATGTTGAGACTTTTCAGGCTTTTCTATCAAGGAAGGTACCTATCATTTTCGTCTTTTTTTCCCCCCCCAAACACCTTTATAAACGGACAATTTCTTTCACTTACATTATCTTATAATCTGAAACTACCCTCTGAGTTAGCCCAGAGAGGCATCCTGAGCTGTTTGCAGCTGAGGAAAGCAAAGTTGTAAACTGGCCAAGATTACCAACCAATCAGTGTCAGAGCTTGGGACGGAGTTCAATTTTCCAATTCCAAATCTCTACACTAGGGCACTCCCTCTTCCGCCAACAAACAATAGGAAATAACTGGCTCTAGGGTAGGCTGAATGTGAGGTATCTGGGGGCGAACAATGTCCCGCGACGCAAACCTAGGGCTCTATACCCGCGTGGGGTCCTCTGTGACTATGGAGCTGACGCGGCTCGGTTAGGCTGCAGCTACGGGTAAAATACATAATGCCTCTAGAACACTTGGAGTCGGAGCCTAGCAACCTGGCCTACACCGATGTCAACGTTGTGAACGTAGAAAAAGACATTCCTTCATGTTCTACGGCCCCACCATCCGCCCAAGACACAAAGGACAGCTCAAGCCCAGGCTAGGCCCGAACCCCCGGCCTCTCAATCACCCCGCTCTGGCCAGACCAAAATTTCAGGCCTACAGGGCACTGTTGGCCAAACCCACATTTTGTTACCGATTTTCTTTCGAGTTCCGGTGTCTCCCAGTCTTCTTTCTGCCCTTCTTCTCGGAAACATTACGTCCCTCTGGGTTCACCCTAAGACTCTACTTTAGCGGGTAAACAGGCCCGGAGCTCACAGGGGAGACCCCGCCAGCGGAAGCGGAAATGCTTGCTTAGAGAAAAGGAGGAAAACTACTTCTCGCAGCTGCCCAGTAGCTACAGGTCCTCGGTTAAGGTGTTCGATTGGTCAACACAAAAGAAGGACTTCCCCTTCGGGAGAACTCCGACCAATCAAAGGGCAGAATGGCGGATAGGGCTGGGGGCGGGTCGCTTCCGGCGGCTTTTCCCGCAGCTCTTGCGTAGAGGAGCATGAGAGCGTGGGAGTTTTGCAGCGGCCGTGGCGTTCTTCGTCGCGTCCCGGTTGGGCGTCGCTTTCTGCAGCTCCTGTCCGGGAGCGCAAAGCCTGTCATTAGCAGCCGAGCGGTAAGTGGGCCCCTTTCGAGGCCGGGCCAGGAGGAGGTGCAGTCAGCGTAGGTTTTTAAGGGGGGTTCGGAGGTAATCGAGGGAGGCTGGGGTACTGGAGGAGCCTAGCCGCAGAATAGGTCCGTTTAAAGACTATTCTCTCCCCCCGCAGCTTCGTCTCGAAGTCCCTGTGGCGTCTTGAAGAAGGCATTCCCCATCCGCCAAATGGCGTCCATGCCCCCGACTCCCGAGGCTCAGGTGAGTGGAGGTACCTTTTTCGTCCAAGTTTGTTGCTGCTTTCGGTCTCTTCCTGACCCCCTCCTTTGGAGGAGGGTTGGGCATTCATGTTGTGGTAGGAGTGCACCTGAGCCCCAAATAGCCCTTTGACCAAGCGTTCTTCTTTCCAAGACCAGGCATATAGAAGTGGTTTACCAACTTCCTTCTTTCAGAACTGCCAACTGGGAGCGGGGCCCTTGGAGGAATCTCTGAGAGAGTTTCTCAGTGTCTTATCTGTTTTGTTTAGAGATAAGGTCTGGCCTTGTCGCTGGAGTGTTGCTTTTCTGGCTGGAGTGCAGTGCTGACATCATAGCTCCATCTGGAACTCAGGGAATCCTCGCGCCTCAGCTTCTCGAGTAGCTGAGAGGCGCGCATACCACAGTGTCTGGCCACTTTTAAAAATTCTTTATGGGGATGGAGTCTTGCGGCTTTGCCCAGGAACTCCTGGCTTTCCAGCTGTCCTCCCATCTCGACCTCCCAAAGTGCTAGGATTAAAAGTGACTTTCTGGAATGGTTCCCAAAAGTACAGATTTGGTACTTATCCAATTTGAATGGATTTTTAAATTAAGCACATTTCTAGACTCTGCACTTGTAGAGTAATAGTAAATCCCAGGTGATTCATTATCACACCATTAGGGAAGGTGGGGTAGGCCTGGATGAAGCGCTGGAGTGAGCTTAGCAATGAGTGTCATGGGGACGAAAGAGAGGAAATAGCAAAGGGAAGGATGTTGGGAGAATCCTGTAACCTTTATCTCTTTATGATTCTTCCTGGGCTACCCAACCTTCTTTTCTTTTCTTTTTTCTTTTTTTTATTTTTTGAGATGGAGTCTCGCTGTGATGCCTAGGCTGGAGTGCAATGGTGCGATCTCAGCTCCTTGCAATCTCTGCTTCCCGGATTCAAGCGATTCTCTTGTCCCAGCCTCCCAAGTAGCTGGGACTACAGGCACATGCCACCACACCCAGCTATTTTCATTTTAATTTGTTTTTATTTTATTTATTTATTTATTTATTTATTTATTTATTTATTTTTTTGAGATGGAATTTTGCTCTGTTGCCCAGGCTGGAGTGCAGTGGCACAATCTCGGCTAACTGCAACCTCTTCCTCCTGGGTTCAAATGATTCTCCTGCGTCAGCCTCCCAAGTAGCTGGGATTACAGGCATGCGCCACCACATCTGGCTAATTTTTTGTATTTAGTGGAGACAGAGTTTCACCATGTTGGTCAGGCTGGTCTTGAACTCCTGACCTCAGGTAATCCACTCGCCTCCACCTCCCAAAGTGCTGGGGTTACAGGCATGAGCCACTGTGCCCGGCCTTAATTTTTGTAATTTTACTAGAGACAGGGTTTCACCATATTGGCCAGGCTGGTCTCGAACTCCTGACCTCAAGTCATCCGCCCCCCTCAGACTCCCAAAGTGTTGGGATTACAGGCATGAGCTACCGCACCCGGCCCCAACCTTCTCCTTTTCTTAGAGCATCCTTACTTAATGGTTTTTCCCCCAAGAGCTGTTCCCTTATCTTTTCTCTTCCAAGATAGACTATAATTGTCACAGTCCACCATCCTTATACCACTGCCTAAAAATATCCATGATTACTCTCTTCTTTCCAACCCTCACCCCACCCCTTAGAACCCATTTACCCCACTCCTGCACTCAAGAACCTTTTACACCAAGCCCTTTTATCCCATGCATCTGATGTTTCTAGCTCTTCTCATCCTTCCTAGGTTAAGTAAGGGACTGACCCTCCACCCTCTTGTACTGACACAGGCTCTTATGTTTCAGGGACCAATACTCTTTGAGGATCTGGCAGTGTATTTTTCTCAAGAGGAGTGTGTGACTCTGCACCCTGCCCAGATGTCCCTCAGTAGAGATGCTACAAAGGAGTGTTTGGAGGATGCGGCCTTGATGGGTAAGGCAATTGTTTTTCTTGCATCTGGAACTTTTGTCAGTTCTAGGATGAGAACTTAATGCTTTTTCCACATGTTGGTATGGTGGAGTGGGACCTGTGCCTGAGTAATTTATGTGGAGATGATAATTGTATGAGAGAAAAAGTTTTAAAATATGAGATGATTTCTTTCTTTTTTTTTTTTTTTTTTTTTTGAGACGGAGTCTGGCTCTGTCTCGCAGACTGGAGTGCAGTGGTGCGATCTCTGCTCACTGCAAGCTCCGCCTCCTAGGTTCACGCCATTCTTCTGCCTCACCCTCCCGAGTAGCTGGGACTATAGGCGCCCAACACCACGCCTGGCTAATTTTTTGTATTTTTAGTAGTGACGGGGTTTCACCGTGTTAGCCAGGATGGTCTCAATCTCCTGACCTCATGATCTGCCCGCCTCAGCCTCCCAAAGTGCTGGGATTACAGGCATAAGCCACCGCGCCCGGCCGAAATGATTTTTTAAAGACAAAACTTCAGTCTAGTACAGTGCCTGTGGTTTACTACAAGAGATGGCAGTATTTGGTAATCTTTCACAAACATTTATTGCAGTTAGTTTACAATTTTACTTGGGAAATCCCGTTAGTATCGATCACTATCATTTGCTAAAGACTGGAAATTGATTTACTCTTAAGGGGTGCTATGCCTTTCTCACCTATGGGGAACCATACACAGATGGACTCCTGTGCCTCAGTGGATTTTATTTCTGACTAGGATTGAGTATCTAAACTATTCTATTTATTTGTTCTAAGTAATTATTCTAAATAATTTGGAATAGTTTAGATACTCAATCCTAGTCAGAAAAGAACAACTAGAATAACTAGTTATTCTAAATAACTCATATTTTCTATCTTCCACTTTTCTCTTCATCATGTTCATGTTGTCTTCTATCTGCTTAAACTTATGGAGTATATTTATAATGGTTATTTAAACTTTTTTTTCCTGCTAGTTTTATCATTGATGTGGTTTCTGGGTCTGTTTCTATTAATTGATTTGTCTTCTAGTTATGGGTTATATTTTCTATATTTTCTTTACTTTCATGTAAATTTTGGTTGGATGTTGGATTAAGAATTTTATGTTTTTGGAGCCAGGATTTCGTTGCATTTTTTAAAATATTTTGGATTTTGTTGTGGGAGGCGGTTAAGTTACTTGGGGTCAGTTTGATTGTTTCAAGGTGTGCTTTTTTTTTTTTGCTTTGTTAGGATGGGTTCAGATCAAGCTTTCTGCTAGGGCTTATTTGAGTTACTGCTAAGGCAGTATTTTTCCATGGACATTGCTGCTCAATGTCTTATGTCTTTCCACTTTGGCTGGAGGCAACATGGACTGGTTATTGCTCTGTTACTCCTTTTAGGCGGTTCTTTCCACAGCATTGGGTAGTTTCTTCATGCACTTGTAGATTACTCAGCCAAAGTTGTGGGTTTTTTTGTATTTGGTTTTGTTTTTTGATACAGTATCTTGATCTGACTCTCAGGCTGGAGTGCAGTGGCACAATCACGGCTCACTGCAGCGCTGACCTCCCAGGCTCAAGCAGTCCTCCCACCTCAGCCTCCCAAGTAGCTGGGACTACAGGCATGCACTACCATGCCTAGCTAATTTTTTTGTTTTTTTTGTAGAGACAGGGCTTTGCCATATTGCCCAGGCTGGTCTCGAACTCCACGGCTCAAGTGATCCTCCCACCTCAGCCTCCCAGTGTGCTGGGATTACAGGTGTGAGCCACTGTACCTAGCCTCAGGAAAGTCTTAAGAGGACCCCATGTAGATGACCTGAGCGCTCTTTCTGAGCAGCTGCCTCTTTGCTGTTTTGCTTTCAAATTCTAGCTGCCTTGGCATCCCTGATCTCTGAACTCAGTCTCCTCAAATCAGCAAAACCACTTGGTACTGTTTGGATTCCCATGCACTATACTGCAGCCCTTTCTAGTCAGTGAGTTGGGAAAATCATAGAACTTTGTTTCTCTGGAAAGAAAGGTTCCTTTTGTATCGATATATCTGCGTTATAACTGAAGAATACTTGGAAAATATTACAAAGGAATGTTAGTTTTGTCAGCCATCCTTGTAAGTAGATTGGCTGTTATTTTCATGCAGTACACATAGCCTTCTACCTTGATCTTTCCTCAGTGAGGGATAAAGAGATTCTGGAGAGTTCTTCTGTTGATAATGAAACTGTTTCTGATAACCTGTGTGCTTCTCTGTTATAGGAGAAAAATGCTCACTTAATTGCTTTCTTTTCTTTTTAAAAATTATTTTCTTTCTCCCTCATTCTTGCTGTCATCTTATCTTTTTTTTTTTTTTTTTTTTTAAGAAACAAGTCACCTAGGCTATCACCTAGGTTGGAGTGCAATGGCACAACTCAAAACTCCTGAGCTCAAGTGATCCTCCTGCCTCAGCCTCCTGAGTATCTAGGACTACAGGCATGTGCCACCAAGCCTGGCTAATTTTTAAAAATTATTTTTTGTAGAGATGGAGTCTCACTATGTTGCCCAGACTGGTCTCAAACTTCTAGCCTCAAGTGATCCTCCCACCTCAGCTTCCCAAAGTGCTGAGATTACAGGCGTGAGACACTTGCCCAACCCCTCTCTTTCGTGATAAATATGAATCCTAATCTTTTTTCCAATTGTTAATTGTTCTGCTGTCGCTTGAGATAGCTTCAAAAATGAAAGGCTCTTGAGGTGTAAATAGACAAGCTGGAAAAGTTCACCTCTAGACAGCCACTACCGAGATTGTCCTTAGTACCTATCCCACTGGACTCTGACTTAGTTATAGCTATTCTCCCTCCTTACCTTTGGATATTCACCCAAAACTGGATCTTCTGGGAGACCAGGAGAGTCTGCTTCGTCCTGATTTTGTGTGTTTCATGTCTGGGTTATAGGATAACCCTTCTAAAGTTTCCTGGTCTTCTTTGTAACTACCTTTTAGCTTACTTTTTTCCCAGTATCCCTTGAAGGTATTGTCTATGTTTTGCTTTCTTTTGTTTTTATCAACAGGAGAGGAAGGCAAGCCAGAGATTAATCAGCAGTTAAGCCTAGAGTCTATGGAACTTGACGAGCTTGCCCTAGAAAAGTACCCCATTGCTGCACCCCTTGTCCCTTACCCAGAAAAATTCTCTGAGGATGGAGTTGGAAACCCTGAAGGGAAAATATTAAGTGGAACTCCCACTTGCAAGAGAAGGGTCATCAGCCTTTTAGTTACCATTGAAAACCACACCCCGTTAGTAGAACTCTCTGAATATTTAGGAACCAACACACTTTCTGAAATTCTTGATTCTTCCTGGGAAGGAGCCAAAAATGTGTATAAATGTCCTGAGTGTGACCAAAACTTCAGCGATCATTCATACCTGGTTTTGCATCAGAAAGTTCATTCAGGAGAGAAAAAACATAAATGTGGTGACTGTGGGAAGATCTTCAATCATAGAGCCAACCTGAGGACACACAGGAGAATCCATACTGGTGAGAAACCTTATAAGTGTGCCAAGTGCAGTGCCAGCTTTCGCCAGCACTCGCATCTGTCCCGACACGTGAATAGCCATGTAAAGGAGAAGCCCTATACATGTAGCATATGTGGTAGAGGTTTTATGTGGCTCCCAGGATTGGCACAGCATCAGAAAAGCCACAGTGCTGAAAAAGCTTACGAATCTACTAACCGTGATAAACATTTTAATGAGAAACCAAATCTTGCTTTGCCTGAGGAAACATTCATATCAGGCCCCCAGTACCAGCACACTAAGTGCTTGAAGAGCTTCAGGCAGTCCTCATATCCTGCCCTTTCTGAGAAGAGCCACGACGAGGACTTTGAACGCTGCAGCGATGATGGGGACAATTTCTTCTCATTCTCAAAATTCAAGCCCTTGCAATGTCCTGACTGTGACATGACCTTTCCTTGTTTCTCTGAGCTTATTTCCCATCAGAACATTCATACAGAGGAAAGGCCCTATACATGCAAAACATGCGAGAAAAGTTTTGCTTTGGACTCAGAACTTGCATGCCACCAGAAGAGCCACATGGTAGAGGAAACTTTTAAATGTACTGTGTGTGGGAAAAGTTTCAGGTCAAATTTGCATCTCATTACTCATAAGCGAACTCACATAAAAAACACCACATAAATTTAACAACTTGTTATTAGTGATTGGGCTTTTCAGTATCTGTATGGTGGGAAGCAGTTACTGTATATGTCCCAGGCAATGTGCTAAGCACTTTACACACATTCCCATGTAATACTTAATTCTCACCACAACCTTGATTTAGGCAGTATCATTTCCATTTTATAACTAGGGACGCAAAATCCATGCCACAAAGCTAGTGAATGAACCTAGGATTTGAACTCGGTTACTGTTCAACTGTGAGCCAGAAAAAGATACAAAACTTTTGTTTAAATTCAATTTTCATTAAAATGAAGGCTCTTGCTAGAGTTCTTTTAATTTTGTTTACATAGTTTCTAACTTTTAGAAGGAGGAGAATTTATTTATATTTTGCCAGTTCTGCAGCTATATCTAGGAAAGTAAATGCTTTTATATGTTTTATACTTTTTTCTGCTATAACTATTTGAATGTAATATTTGTATAAGATTGCTGTTTTACATGTGCATTCCCATAGGCATTTAGAAGTTTTTTTCTGCCCTGTAAAAGTTCTCAAATGGGTGGACTAGTTTATATCTTGATGGCCATTAGTATCCACAGAGTTCTCTGTCATGGTTCTGATGCCAGGGGCAGGTACTGGCATTTAGGACCCAATTGTTTGCAAGAATTTTAGAAGTCTAACTGCAGCCCTTTTCTGGAGGCTGGACTTGACTTGGGGAGGGGAAAAAGTACTTGCTCTTTTCTAAGATTTGCCTCCAAATCGCTACTGAAGCACATTACCTGTCTTACTATGAATAATTGTAATTGTTTCTCAGTGAGCATGCTAGCTACTTTCGATATATTATCTAATTTAATTTTCAGAATAAATCTGTGACAGAGGGAAAAAAAAAAAAAAAAAACCTTTGTTTCATAAACGAGGAAACTGAAGTCCTCAGAGGGTAAAGTCAGTACTTTGCCCAGCACACAAATCACATTGTGGTGAAACTGACATTAAGCTTGGGTCTCTGTGACTCCAAAGGTCTGCAAGACTACAGCATTTGTTGGCATTTGCACCACGTAGTAACACTGCAAGCAGCCAGGGAAAGGGGAGCTGAGATAGGTAGGTGAGAATGGTCATCATGAAGGCGATTCAGTGTGCTTGCATCCTGGAACCCCTTCATTCCCTTTGTGCTGTACCCAAAGCCTGACTTACATATACAGTTGTAAAGCAGCAGAAGACTCTCCAGGACTTCAGGTTTGAATTCTTGTCTCTCTAATCAGATAAGAGATTTCACACTTTGCAGAGTACAGTACTGAAGGTCTTAGTTGGGTTTTGGTTTTTTAAAAAACACCCATAACATTTCCTCTCCATCTCCAAAGAAAATGCATATAGAAAATTGTTAGATTTTAACCAAAATACTTAATAATATGTAGATCTTTACATACTGCTATTATAGATAAATACTGGAGCAAAATATTGTTAAATAGTATGGTTATTAATGTTAAAGAACCACAGAATTTTGTAAATATAGATTCATATACAATTTCTCATTAAAGTTGATTGTATGCCTGTCAGCAAAACAGTATTTACATGGGTTTTGATTAGGATGGAAGAATGCTCTCATTCTACTTAAATAGACAGTATAAAAGTATAATATTTGCTAAAATTGAATTGTTGCTGGGAATCGTCATGAGAAAAGATAAAAGACTCTTGAGGACTAATTGTATGGAAGGTAGCAGAAGGTGGTCCTACAGAACAGCAGATTGAGGACTGAATGTACAAAAAGATGCTGGCTACTCAGCTAAGCTCTTATTACTGAGTAGAGGCAGGAAGATACTGTTCAGGTGAGAGGAAAACTGAAACTAACAAAAACCCAGAGAGAGTTTCTCTCTTTTTGTCATTTTTGTCTTGTTTCTGGTTTGCAGATCCACAGTTGAGACTATGTGCTGCTCTGTATGTCAAGGTCAGACTTGGCTCTTTGTTTCTGATGTCTCCACTCTTAGGAGACAGGACACCAGCCTCCAGGTTTCTCTGAGGTGCTTTGAAATGTGTAGAAAGATAGTCTCCAGTTAGATTACGTATTAGCCAACTCTGAGATTATCATGATCTTTGTTAAATAACAACAAGAACACCACCTCCTTGCTCTCCTGCTTTTGCCCTCAGTGGGAGAAACTGGCAGGTGCCTCAGCACTTATCAGGGACCCTAATATTTCAGTCAAAGATCTAATGAGTCACAGGATGGGGGATGAAATTGGGAAAGGTCTGGATTAGCAGAGTTGCTGCAGAAAGAAGTAGAGGGGAATATCTTAGAAGGCACTTGGACAGAATGGGAGTGATACAAAAGATGGATGCTGTCATTTTTGTTTTGGCTCCTAGAAAACATAGCAGAAAGCGAGAGTTTGTGCCATACATCCTGTTTTGCACCTTAATAGGGAAGTTTGCCTTTTCACATGAGTCTTCCTTCACAATTAACCTCTAATTTTTACAGTTTTATTCTCCAGATTTTGGAAGATTATGACAAACTTCCCTAAAAGATTAGAAAAAATAGCCCTTTTCAGAAACATTAACATACATGTGGGTATAACTAAAATGGCTTTTTGGTATAATACTGTTAATGATTGGTATGCAGAAAAAAATGAAAATCCCCTAAGTGTCAGTTACTGGGAAATAGGCATATTTTCAGTTGTTTGCTTATTGTGCACTTGTACTTAAATACATTTGCTGGATGTAATTCAAGCTGCTTTGCCCCCAGGGAATTGAAGGAAAAGATGTATCTGCTGGTGAGCTTCAGGCTTTTTGTGATGATGGCTTTTCACCCTTCTGTTTACAGTGTCAATTGATGGAGATAAATTCCATAAAATTGTCCTTAACTCAGAGATACTAGCCTATACCATGTTAGGTGCTATTCACAAATACTGGATAAAAGTTAATATGGGAATGAAAAACTAAATGCAAGAGTTTATTGCTATGAATGATTGGTTAACTGCATTTTGCAGCATGGAAATCACACTATGAGAGTGAAAACTTTATGCTGAATAAATTGACTCAGACAAATTTCTTCGTTTTTGTTGATGCAGTGATGAAAATGTGTTTCCAACAGTTCCTTAACATGATTGCTGGAATAAACAGTCTGTTAAACAATCATCATTGATGGAAACAGCATTTTTCCAATGGAATTCAGCTGTCAGCAGTTTACATTTTGTAATTTAAGAAATTGTGGAATGTAGTTGTTTTGGATGAGGTGGACTCAAAATAGTTTTATTTAGAGCTTTGTTGCTACAGGTGGTAGTCTATTGACACCTCCTCATTTAACATAGAAAATGACTAACCCAATAATTCAGGGAGTTAAAACTCTAATGACATTTCACAGTAAATGCCATTTTGAGTCTTTGCCTCCTGAGTTTCCATATAATTAAGTGGCAATGTTCTAGTGACTGCAGCATAAGATGTTATACAATCTGAAACTGCAGAGTCTGATCAAAGTAATCTGCAATTTACTGCCTATGTGTACAAAGGGAGACATAGCAGGTTATAGTTTATATGAATAGTCTATTTTGAATGTTCATTAAACTTGTTATCCCTGTGGGATTTTAGTAGGAAAGTGTTTTTGCTTTGACCATCTGTTTAACAAAATGATGTTCATTACATTAGAAGTGTATATATTCATGTGGTTTAGTTTTGTAATTTAGGAGAGCTATTGATCTGATTCAAAGATGACCATTACCCATCTTTCCAAGGCCCATCTAAGTAGTACAGGTGTTTTGTCTTTTAAAATTGACATTCCTCGTTGCATTAAGTCTGTAGGGGAGAATACAATATAAATATTCTTCTGTGTAAACATAAGAATGTGCTGTAATCCCCAGTTCCTTTGGATACCTCAGAATTATATTTATTGTATACACTTATACTGTTTGTTTAATGTTTTGGTTTTACTGTTTTTGACATATTCTCATCAGTCTTCGCTCTAGTTTGCAAGCTCTGAAGTTATTGATTACGTCTAATGTGCAATTTGGCTTCTAATAAATGATATTTTATGATGATGGCAATGAAGTGAACTTTTTTAAAAAAATACTTAAGTGGTTTTAGGTGGCAATGAGGTAAATTTTGAAGACTGTTAGGATTGTGGTTTAGAAAGTGAATGACTTTGTGCTGCTTAATAAGGGAAGTAAAATCGCTTGCTCCCTGGAACTCAGCAGAAAATTCCGGCGTCATTCTGGGAAGCTAGCGCTAGACCTCAATTTCCTTTCGTCTTTGCTGTACACAGAAGTACAGGGGCAATGACCTCCGTCTTCACGGAGCAGCTACTGCTTGGCGCGGGTCGCCACTTAAAGCTTGGAGTCCGAGTAGCGGATGTGGTGAGTAGGACTCCCAGAAGACCTCGCGCGGCCTCAGGGAGATCCTGGGTCTCCGCTTGGCCACCAACCGCACGGGTCAGCGGAAGTGCCAACGAGATGACTTGCGCTACAGCGGCACACTGGTGAGGAACCGGAAGCCACGAGCCACTTCCGGTGCCCGGTTCCGGCAGCGCCTGCGCATTCCTGGGCAAGTGGGATGTGTTGAATGGTGGAGATCCATCAGTGGGGTTTGGCCGTGTGCGTGGCCATGTCTACTGCATATCGCTAGGTGATCTCCATGTAAATCTAGCAATATGGGTAAAAGCGTTTGCGGAGGAACTCCTCAGGTCTCTTCCTCCACATCAGCAGGAGGGTAACACGGGTGTGACTGTCGGGCACTAACACGAATCTCCATCCCATGATTCTAAGTGTTAGGACTGGAGAAGCAGCTGTGCGCCACCGTCCCAGCTCTAGTCCCACTTAGGCAATGCAGAGCTGTGGGCCTGTCTAGCCTGTGTGTCTCTGGCTTGTTGAATTGGATACTTTGTGCATCTCACTTGTGCTGGATAGAGTGTCTTTTCTTTAGGACCAGTACCAATCTCTTAGGCTTTTGGTATGCTCTGCAGCCAAATTCTAACATGCTTCTGGTTAGCTGAACTGTACCCTCGGCTTACCTTTGGTAAATGGTATCTTCCCCAGGTGAGCTTAGCCACTTCCATGGCTACAAAGACCTCACTTTAGGTCAAACTCCAACTTCTCTTCTATGTACTCCAGATTCCTACTTTCAAGTACCTACAGGAGATCATCCTTTGGATGTCTCTCAGGCATCAAAACACGTGCCCTTAACTCATGCTTTTAGCGCCTCATCTGTTTGCCTCCAGTATGTGGGGCCACATCCATACAATTGCTTATGATATCAACAAACACCTCCTCTTTCCTCTTGCTATGGCTTGAATATTTGTGTACCCTAAAAATTCATGTGTTCGAATTCTAACACTTTAATTGATGTTATTAGGAGGTGGGGACTTTGGCAGACCCCTCATGATTGGGATTAGTGTCCTAATAAAAGAGACTGCAGGCCGGGTGTGGTGGCTTATGTCTGTAATCCCAGTTCTTTGAGAGGCCAAGGTGGGAGGATTGCTTAAAGCCAGGAGTTCAAGACCAGCCTGGAAAACATAATGGCACCCCGTCTTTACAAAACATTTATGTAGCCCGGTGTGGTGGCTGGTGCTTGTAGTCCTAGCTACTTGGGAGGCTGAGGCAGGAGGATTGCTTGAGTCCAGGAAGTCGAGGTTACAGTGAACTGTGATTGGGCCACTGTGCTTGAGCCTGTGAGGACCCAGCAAGAAGGTGCCAACATGGAAATGGCCCTCACCAGACACTGAATCTGCCAGTGCCTTGATCTGGGCTTCCTAGCCTCTAGAACTATGAGAAAAAAATTTTTGTTGTTTATAAGCTACCCAGTTGACGGTAATTTTTTATAGCAGCCAGAACAGACTAAGACATCATATCCACTCAATCATCAAGTCTCATGGATTCTACCTCAAAAGTATCATCAAAACCTGAATGTTTCTGTCTCCACTGTCCCCATCCTGTCCAACGATACTCACCTGGGTTACCTGAAATAGCCTGCTGATGACTTTCATATCACTCTTGTTCTCTGTCAACACAGCTAACACACTGCCATGTAATAAAAGAAGTATTATAAAATTGCTTGCTCCCTGAAACTCAGCAGAAAATTCCAGCATTATTGAGGGAAGACAACACTAGATGTTGATCTTTCCAGTCTTTGCTGCACAGAAGTAGAGGGCCAGGTACCAGATGATTATGATTATCTCATCATCCAACTTGACATCTTCCATTGGCTTCCCATTGTCCTTAGGGACATTTAAATTTTCAACAAGACCTTCCTAGTCATTACTTCCCTGCCAGCATCAACTCCAGCTGTTCTTTTTCTCCTACCCCTCTCCAGCTACACTTTCGCTCAATTCATCAACTATACCAAGCTCTTTACTTTTCCTTTGTGCACATACGTTTTCTTTTACTTGGAACAACCCTCTCAATTCCTGCATTCTTTGTTTTACCCTCCTTATAGCAATATGCTTGTAATCGAATAGTAATTATGTAACTAATAAAATTTCATTGTCTCTATAGGAGCAGAGACCAGGAACATGGTAGATGCTTAAACTTATGCACTGAATGAAACTACTACAGCTGTCACTTTTATACTGTTGGTTTCAGCTTAAAGACTGACCGAGGGCCGGGTGCAGTGGTTCATGCCTGTAATCCCAGCACTTTGGGAGGCCAAGGCAGGCAGATCACGAGGTCAGGAGTTTGAGACCAGCCTGGCCAATATGGTGAAACCCCATCTCTACTAAAAAAATACAAAAATTAGCTGGGCATGGTGGTGTGCACCTGTAGTCCCAGCTACTCAGGAGGCTGAGGCAGGAGAATTGCTTGAACCCAGGAGGTGGAGGTCGCAGTGAGCTGAGATTGTGCCACTGCACTCCAGCCTGGGCAACAGAGTGAGACTTTGTCAAAAAAAAAAAAAAAAAAAAAAAAAAAAAAAAAGGACACTGGTGCTGTCAGTTACTAGTAGGCAAGAGGTGTAACAGTGTACACAAAGAAACTGTAAGGAGTTTAGAAAAAAACGAAGAAAGCTTTCAGGATAAATATATAATGATGCCCTATAGGCTTGAAGGGAATAATTTAGCAAAGATGGCCAGTGCAGTGGCTCACGCCTATAATCCCAGCACTTTGGGAGGTCAAGGCAGGAGGATTGCTTGAGGCCAGGAGTTCCAGACCAGCCTGGGCAACATAATAAGACCCATCTCTACCAAAAATTTAAAAATTAGGCCGGGCACAGTGGCTCACACCTGTAATCCCAGCACTTTGGGAGGCTGAGGTGGGCAGATCACGAGGTCAAAAGGTCGAGACCATCCTGGCCAACATGGTGAAAGCCCATTTCTACTAAAAAAAAAAAAACATAGCTGGGCATGGTGGCACACACCTGTAGTCCCAGCTACTTGGGAGGCTGACACAGCAGAATTGCTTGAACCCAGGAGGCAGAGGTTGCAGTGAGCCAAGATCGCACCACTGCACTCCAGCCTGGGGGGACAGAGAGAGACTACGTCTCAAAAAAAAAAAAAAAAAGCCGGACGTGGTGTCACATGCCTGTAGTCCCACCTACTCAGGAAAGGATCGCTTGAGCCTGGGTGAAGGCCTTAGTAAGCTGTGATTCTTCCACTGCACTCGCCCTGGCTAAAAGAATGAGAACCTCCTCCCTGCCCAAAAAAAGTTTCATTTCACTGAGTGGGCATCAACAATATACAGAATGGGAAACTTCTGACTTTCCTTCCTTCCATGGATGCACTGAATAAATATCTACACATGGATCAGTTCTCTGTGAGAGAAATATAGAAACTAGTTGAGACTCCTACACACTGGGCAACTGAGAATATATCCACATCAAAATGGGTACCAACAAGTTGAGACACAATGTAAACCACAAACCTGGGCACAGTATCTTACAATTGGGAAGGAATCCCCAAATTCCAGATTTTTGAAGAATGAATGGTGTAGGCCAGACATACTGCTCCCAAACTTAAACAGTTTCCACCTGAGAGTTTGGCTCCTCAATCGTCTTACTCTGGGAATGGACAGGGTTCAGCATTTGTGAGTCCCCTGAGAAAAAAGAGGACATTTATTTATTTAGAGACAGAGTTTCGCTCTTCTCGCCCAGGTTGTAGTGCAGTGGCAAAATCTTGGTTCACTGCAACTTCTGCCTCCCGAGCTCAAGCGATTCTCCTGCCTCAGTCTCCTGAGTAGCTAGGATTACAGGTATGCACCACTACACCCAGCTATTTTTTTATTTTTTTTATTTTTGAGACGGGGTCTTGCTCTGTCTCCCAGGTTGGAGTACAGTGGCGCAATCTCAGCTCACTGCAACCTCTGCCTCCTGGGTTCAAGCGATTCTCCTGCCTCAACCTCCCAAGTAGATGGGACTACAGGCACATGCCACCATGCCTGGCTAATTTTTTGTATTTTTAGTAGAGATGGGATTTCACAGTGTTAGTCAGGATGGTCTCGATCTTCTGACCTTGTGATCCACCCACCTCAGCCTCCCAGAGTGCTGGGATTATAGGTGTGAGCCACCATGCCCGGCCATAAGAGGACATTTTAAACAGGTATGTGAGCACTTTCAGTGGCTGTCCCCCAGGGTCAATGCAGAGCAAGCAGGCAGAAAGGCACCGTTCTGGCTGGGCACCATGGCTCATGCCTGTAATCCCAGTGCTTTGAGAGGCTGAGGCGGGAGGATCACTTGAGGCCAGGAATTTGAAAACAGCCTGGGGGACAGTTTTTTTTTAATTAGCCAGGTGTAGTGACATATACCTGCAGTCCTAGCTACTCAGGATGCTGAGACAGGATGATTGTTTGAGTCCAAGATTGAGGGTTGCAGTGAGCTATGATGGAGCCACTGCATTACAGCCTAGGTGGCAGACTGAGACCTTGTCTCTGAAAAAAAAGAAAATAAGATTAAAAAAGAGAATTTAAAAAAAAACAGTTTCATAGTCTTCCTAAAAGGGATTTGTCTACACATTTTCCCCAACTGCTGCTTCAACATTAGGCTTCTAAGTAGCCTACATATAGTAGCTGATAGGGCTGGTAAACGATAGACCTCCAGGAGCATGAACAGGCACGTGGGAACTTCACTGGTGTTCTCCCCTCTGCCACTGCTCCATTCAGAGATAAAACTAGGGGCCAGGCATGGTGGCTCACCCTTGTAATCCCAGAACTTTGGGAGGCCGAGGCGGGTGGATCATTTGAGGTCAGGAGTTCAAGATGAGCCTGGGCAACATAGTGAAACCCAGTCTCTGCTAAAAAAAAATGCAAAAAATTACCTGGGCATGGTTGGGGAGTGTCGGGGAGGTGTGCCTGTAGTCCCAGCTACGCTGGGGGCTGAGGCAGGAGAATAGCTTGAACTCGAGAGGCAGAGGTGGCAGTGAGCTGAGATTGCACCACTGTACTCCTGCCTGGGTGACTAAGTGAGACTCTGTCTCAAAAATAAAGCAACAAAAGTAAAAAAACTAGGCTTCTAGCTTCTTCCTGGATGGTGTACCCCAACTTTTACAGCTTCCACCCAAGGGACCAGCTCCTAAGCTCCTAAATCATCTGTCTCTGGGAATTAATGAGACTGCATTCACAAGTCCCCTTAGACTACAGAGAAGAAAAGTGATTTTAAAAGGGTGTTTGAGCAGTTGTAGCATCCGTTTCCCCTGAGTACAAAGTGAGCAGACAAAAACACCCAGCTCCCAGTTTACCCCCAGGAAGGGGTTTGACTGCACACCTAACGTCCCAACTTTCCCAGCCGCTGTCCACAAGTCAGGCCTCTAGCCTATATCTTCTAGCCTATATCTGGCCACTGACTGGGCAGGCAATAAGTAGTCCTCTGGGAGCCCGAATGGACATGCAGTCGCTTTCTGCAATTCCTTTTGCAGGCTCACTCTAGAGATGGAGCCAAGCCTCTGAACAATCCATCTGTCCCTGACAGCAGATAGGAGCTACTATTCACTAGGCCCCTGGGGGTAACAACACATTAAGCAATGGGTTGAAAGAGTGTGCGGTCTGAATGAGAATGCATGCATTTGCTACATACTATCTCCCCAGCTTAGTACAGGGCAAGTGGGAGATGAACAACAGTTCCCAGCTTCTCCTTGAGGATAGAAGGAACTGGAACACATAACACCCCAACTTTTCTAGCTAAATTTTAGAAACTGTCCTCAATATCACCAGTGTTGGGGCACTGATGGCATTTGGTGCACCCCAATCTCTTGCAGCTACTAAGAACAAAGACAGCAGTTTGTACAAGCACAAAAGTTTGAGAGGCACCTAGAATCTCTGGTTGGGTTGATTGGTGAGGTTCATCTCCTACAAAAAATCAGATATTAAGACTTGGAAAGAGAGTTGTCTTATCTAATGCATGAAAATCAACACAGTCAACAAAAAAATCAAGAAATAGAAAATACGTTTCAAACAAAATAATAAGATAAATCTCCAGAAACCAATTCCAATGAAATGTAGATTAGTGATTTTACCTATTAGAGAATTAAAAATAGGCCGGTTGCAGTGGCTCATGCCTGTAATCCTAGCACTTTGGGAGGCCGAGGCGGGCGGATCACCTGAGGTTAGATGTTAGAGACCAGCCTGGCCAACATGGCGAAACCTCATCTCTACTAAAAATACAAAAATCAGCCAGGCATGGTGGCAGGCACCTGTAATCCCAGCTACTCGAAAGGCTAAGACAGGAGAATTGCTTGAACCTGGGAGGCGGAGGTTGCAGTGAACTGAGATCATGTCATTGCACTCCAGCCTGGGCAACAGAGCAAAACTTCCTCTCAAAAAAAAAAAAAAAAACTAAAAACTAAAAACAATTAAAAATAATCATAAATATGCTCACTGATGTCAGGAGTGTAATGTATGAACAAACCGAGACTTTCAACAAAGAGAAAATACAAATACAGGGTTGACACGGTGGCTCACACTGTCATCCCAGCACTTTGGGAGGCCAAGGTGGGAGGATTGCTTGAGCTTAGGAGTTCAAGACCAGCCTGGGTTACATAGTAAGATCCCATCTCTACAAAAAATTAAAAATTAGCCAGGTATGGTGGCATACACCTGTGGTTCCAGCTCCTCTAGAGCCTGAGGTGGGAGGATGACTTGAACCTGGGATGTCAAGGCTGCAGTGAGCTGTTATCACACCACTGCACTCCAGCCTGGGTGACCAAGTAAGACCCTCTCTCAGAAAAGAGAGAAAATATAAAAACATACCAAACAGAAGTTGTAGATCTGAAGTATGTAATAACTCATCTGAAAAATTATCTAGAGGGTTTCACCCATAGACTAGATCAAGCAGAAGAAAGGGTCAGTGAATTTGAAGACCAGTCATTGGAAATCATCCAATCAGAGGGGCAAAAAATGAGAAAAAGAGAATAGTTTAAGGGACTTAAGGGACACCATCGAGTAGACTAATGTATGCATTACTGGATTTTCAGAAGGCAAAGAGAGAGAGCAAAATGGACAGAAAGCATGTTCAAACAAACAATGGCTGAAAACCTTCCAAAATTGGGGAATTAAATAGAAGTCGAGACCTAAGAAGCCCAAGGAACATGAAATAAGATGAATCCAGCCAGGTGCAGTGGCTCATGCCTGTAATCCCAGCACTTTGGGAGGCTGAGGCAGGTGGATCACTTGAGGTCAGGAGTTCGAGACCAGCCTGGCCAACATGGTGAAACCCCCCGTCTCTACTAAAAATACAAAAATTAGGCAGGCATGGTGGCATGTGCCTGTAATCCCAGCTACTCAGGAGGCTGAGGCAGGAGAATGGCTTGAACCTGGGAGGTGGAGGTTGCAGTGAGCCTAGATCGTGCCACTACACTCCAGCCTGATCGACAGAGCGAGACTCTGTCTCAAAACAACAACAACAACAACAACAAAAAAAAAAAAAACAAGATGAATCCAAAGAGACCCACACTGACATACATTACAATCGAATTGTCAAAAGTCAGAAACAGAATTTTGAAAGCAACCAAGGGAAAAGCAAATTCTGAGTACAAGGGACCCCCACTAAAACTATCAACAGAGTTTCCGGCATAAACCTTGTGGGCCAGAATGGAGTGAAACGACAGATTCAAAGTGCTGAAAGAAAAAAAGTACCAGTCAAGAATGCTATATCCAACAAACCCATCCTTCAAAAATGAGAGGGAAATAAAGACTTTCTCAAACAAAAGCTGAGGAAGATTATCACCACTAGACCTGCCTTACAAGAAATGCTAAAGAGAGTTCTTAAGGTTAAAACAAAAGTATGGAAAACAGCAACATGAGCACACAAAGTGTGAAACTCATTGGCAAAGGTAAATATATAGTCAAAACTAATATTGTATTACTATAATAGTAGTGGGTAAATCAATTTTAGTTTTCTTATAAAAGTTAAAAGACAGGCCGGGCGCGGTGGCTCAAGCCTGTAATCCCAGCACTTTGGGAGGCCGAGACGGGCGGATCACAAGGTCAGGAGATCGAGACCATCCTGGCTGACACGGTGAAACCCCGTCTCTACTAAAAAAATACAAAAAACTAGCCGGGCGAGGTGGCGGGCGCCTGTAGTCCCAGCTACTTGGGAGGCTGAGGCAGGAGAATGGCGTGAACCCGGGAGGCGGAGCTTGCAGTGAGCTGAGATCCGGCCACTGCACTCCAGCCTGGGTGGCAGAGCGAGACTCCGTCTAAAAAAAAAAAAGACAAAAGTAGTAAAACAACTATATTATGTTAATTGGTACAATATAAATAGGTGTTAATTGTGATATCAATAGCATATAAGCCAGAGGAGGAAAGAGAAAAGCAAAGTTCTGACATGCAAGGGAAGTTATCAGCTTAAAGTAGACTGTCATAAGAGATTTTATGTAAACACTTGGTAACTACAAAGAAAATGTCTATAGAATTAAAGAAAAAGAGAAAAGAATGAAAACATAAATACAAAAGCAATGAAATATGGCCAGGTGCAGTGGCTCACGCCTGTAATCCCAGCATTTTGGGAGGCTGGGGCGGGCAGATTGCTTGAGGCCAGGAATTCGAGACCAGCCTGTCCAACATGGCAAAACCCCATCTCTACTAAAAATACAAAAATTAGCCAGGTGTGGTGGTGCACACTTGTAATCCCAGCTACTCGGAGAGCTGAGGCAGGAGAATTGCTTGAACCCAGGAGGCGAAGGTTGCAGTGAGCTGAGATCGTGCCACTGCCCTACAGCCTAGGTGACAGAGCAAGACTCCGTTTCAAAAAACAAAACAAAACAAAAAACAGTGAAATACAAAAGAAGACAGTGAGAGAAAAAAGAGGGAAAGAAGGACTATAAGACTAACAGAAAATAGTTAATAAAATGTCAATAGTAAATATTTCCTTATTTTTTATTTTTTGTTTGTTTGTTTTTGTTTTGTTTTGTTTTGTTTTTGAAACAGAGTCTTGCTCTGTCTCACCCAGGCTGGAGTGCAGTGGTGCTATCTTGGCTAACTGCAACCTGCACCTCCTGGGCTCAAGCAATTCTCCTGCCCCAGCCTACCAAGTAGCTGGAATTACAGGTGTGTGCCACCATACCCAGCTAATTTTTGTACTTAGAGACGGGGTTTGGCCGTGTAGGCCAGGCTGGTCTCTAACTCCTGACCTCAGGTGATCCGCCCGCCTCAGCCTCCCAAAGTGCTGGGATTGCAAATGTGAGCCACTGCACTCAGCCAACAATAATTTTTTGAATATCACACCAAAAGCTCAGGCAAAAAAAAAAAAAAAAAAAAAAAAAACAAAGCAAGACACAAGAAACAAGTAGGAATACATGAAGCTAAAAAACTGCTGCAAAGCAAAGGAGGCAGTCAACAAAATGAAAAGGTAGACTATGGATTAAAAGAAAATACCTGCAAATAATATACCTGATAAAGTTATCAAATATATAAGGAAATCACACAACTCAATAACAAATTAACCAAATAACCCGATTCAAAAATGGACAATGAACTTGAATGGACACTTTTCTAAAGAAAACATAAAATAACCAACATATTGAGTGAGGAAAAGCAGGATGCATTCCCTTTGAAAACTGGCACAAGTCAGTAATGCCCTCTCTCGCCACTTTTATTCAACATAGTATTGGAAGTCCTGGCCAGAGTAACGAGGCAAGAGAAAGAAATAAAAGGCATCCAAATAGGAATAAAAGAAGTCAGACTATCCCTGTTTGCAGATGACATGTTTCTATCTGGAAAACCCCATTGTCTCAGCCCAAAAGTTCCTTCAGCTGATAAACAACTTCAGCAAAGTTTCAGGATACAAAGTCAGTGTACAAAAATTACTAGCATTCCTATGTAGCTACAACAGCCAAGCCGAGAGTCAAATCAGGAAGGCAATCCCGTTCACAATTGCCACAAAAAGAATAAAATACCGAGCTGGGCTTAGTGGCTCATGCCTGTAATCCCAGCAAGATTCCATTTAAAAAAAAAAAAAAAAAAAAGAAAGAATAAAATCCCTAGAAATACAGCTAATTAGGGAGGTGAAAGATCCCTACAATGAGAATTACAACACACAGCTGAAAGAAATCAGAGATGACACAAATGGAAAAACATCCCATGCTCATGGATAGCAAGAATAAATATCATTAAAATGGACATATTGCCCAAAGCATTTTGTAGATTCAATGCTATTCCTATCAAACTACCAATGACATTCTTGACAGAATTATAAAAAGCTGTTTTAAAATTCACATGGAACCAGCCCAGTGCGGTGGCTCACACCTGTAATTCCAGAACTTTGGGAGGCCGAGATGGGCGGATCATGAGATCAGGACATCGAGACCATCCTGGCTAACACAGTGAAACCCCATCTCTACTAAAAATACAAAAAAATTAGTTGGGCGTGGTGGCGGGCGCCTGTAGTTCCAGCTACTCGGGAGGCTGAGGCAGGAGAATAGCGTGAACCCGGGAGGCGGAGCTTGCAGTGAGCTGAGATGGCACCACTGCACTCCAGCCTGGGCAACAGAGCAAGACTCTGGCTCCAAAAAAAAAAAAAAAAAAAAAAAATTGGAACCAAAAAGAGCCTGAATAGCCAAGGCAATCCTAGCAAAAAGAACAAAGCTGGAGGCATCACATTACCTGACTTCAAACTGTGCTACAGGGCTACAGTAAACAAAACAGCATGGTATTGGTACAAAAACAGGCACATAGGCCAATGGAGCAGAATAGAGAGCCCAGAAATAAGGCCACACTCCTAAGATCAGCTGAACGGCAACAAAGCTGACAAAAACAAGCAATGAGGGGGAAAAAATCTCTATTCAATAAATGGTGCTGGGATAATTGGCTAGCTATATGCCGAAGATTGAAACTGGACCCCTTCCTTACACCATATACAAAAATCAACTCAAGATGGATTAAAGACTTAAATGTAAACTCCAACGCTATAAAAACCCTAGAAGACAACCTAGGCAATACCATCTTGGACATAAGATCAGAAACTATTTCATGACAAAGACTCCAAAAGCAATTGCAACAAAAGCAAAAATTGAGACATGGGACTTAATTGAACTAAAGAGCTTCCTCTGCACAGCAAAAGAAACTATCAACAGAGGAAACAAGACAATCTCCAGAATGGAAGAAAATATTTACAAATATGCACCTGACAAAGGTCTAATATCCAGCATCTATAAGGAATGTAAACAAATTTGCAAGAGAAAAACAACCCCGTTAAAAAGTAGGCAAAAGACATGAACAATTTTCAAAAGAAGATGTACATGCAACAAATAATCATAAGAAAAAAAGCTCAGTATCACTAATCATTAAAGAAATGCAAATAAAAACCATAATGAGATACCATCTCACACCAGGGAGAATGTCTATTATTAAAAAGTCAAAAAATATGCTGGCAAGATTGCAGAGAAAAGGGAACACTTATACACTGTTAGTGAGAGTATAAATTTAGCCCAACCATTGTGAAGAGCAATATGGTGAGTCCTCAGAGAGCTAAAAATAGAACTACAGTTTGATCCAACAATCCCATTACTGGGTATATACCCAGAGAAATATAAATCATTCTCCTGTAAAGACACATGCACATGAATGTTTCCAGCAGCACCATTCACAGTAACAAAGATACGGAATCAACTTAAAGGCCCATCAGTGACAGATTGGATAAAGAAAACATACATATACACCATGAAATACTATGCAGCCATAAAAAAGAATGAGATCATGTCTTTTGCAGGAATATCGATGGAGCTGGAGGCCAGAAAATACTGTACAGAACTTTTTTTTTCTTTCTTTTTTTTTTTTTTTTGGTGTTTTTTTAGATGGAGTCTCGCTCTGTCAACCCAGCTGCAGTGCAGTGGCAGGATCTCAGTTCACGGCAACCTCTGCCTCCTGGGTTCAAACGATTCTCCTGCCTCAGCCTCCCGAGTAGCTGGGACTATAGGTGCATGCCACCATGCCCGGCTAATTTTGGTATTTTCAGTAGAGACGGGGTTTTGTCATACTGTCCAGGCTGGTCTTGAACTCATGACCTCATGATCTGCCCACCTCGGCTTCCCAAAGTGCTGGGATTACAGGCGTGAGTCACCACACCTGGCTTGCATGGAACTTTCAGTACTGTTCCACTGACCAGCCATATTTCCATCTGTCTTCCTGTCCTTGGGCCTTCCTTTTCCCTGAGACACAAAAATATTGACATTAGGCCACTTAAGAACTCTATGATGACGTCTAAGTGTTCAAGTGAAAGGAAGAGTCACACATCTCTCACTTTATTTTTGGAGATGGAGTCTTGCTCTGTCGCCCAGGCTGAAGCACAGTAGCATGATCTTGGCTCACTGCATCCTCTGCCTCCCGGGTTCAAGTGATTCTCCTGCCTTAGCCTCCCGAGTAGCTAGGACTACAGGTGCGCACCACCACGCCTGGCTAATTTTTGTATTAGTAGAGATGG
Organism: Macaca mulatta; assembly: GCF_049350105.2. Classification (NCBI taxonomy): domain Eukaryota; kingdom Metazoa; phylum Chordata; class Mammalia; order Primates; family Cercopithecidae; genus Macaca; species Macaca mulatta. The sequence goes on along the minus strand of NC_133425.1, from coordinate 4,636,835 downwards.
GGTTTCACCGTGTTGGCCAGGTTGGTCTCCAACTCTTGACCTCGTGATCCGCCCACCCTGGCCTCCCAAAGTGCTGAGATTACAGGCATGAGCCACCACTCAGCCCATCTCTCACTTTAAATCAAAAGGTAGAAATGATTAAGCTTATTGAGAAAGGCATGTCAAAACCTGAGACAGGCCAAAAGCTAGGTTTTCTGTGCCAAATGTTTAACCAAATTGTGAATTCAAAGGAAAAGTTCTTGAAGGAAATTTGAATTGCTACTCCAGTGAACACAAGAATGATAAAAAAGTGAAACAGTCTTTTTGCTGATATGAGGAAAGTTTGAATGGTGTGGATAGAAGATCAAACCAGCTACAACATTCCCTTAAACTAAAGCCTAATCCAGATCAAGGCCCAAACTCTCTTCAGTTCTGTGAAAGCTGAGAGATGTGAAGAAGTGCAGAAGAAATGTTGGAAACTAACAAAGGTTGGTTCCTGAGGTTCAAGGAGAAAAGCCATCTCCATAACATAAAAGTGCAAGGTGAAGCTTCAAGTGCTGATGGAGAAACTGCAGCATGTTATCCAGAAGATCTCGCTAAGATCATTGATGAAAGTGGCTACAATAAGAATAGATTTTCAATGTAGACAAAACAGCCTGCTACTGGGGAAAGACGGCATCTAAGACGTTCCTAGCTAGAGAGGAGAAGTCAATGTCTGGCTTCAAAGCTTTAAAGGGCAGGCTGGTTTTCTTGTTAGGGACGAATGCAGTTGGTGAAGCCAGTTCTCATTTACCATTCTGCAAATCCTGAGGCCCTTAAGAATTATGTTTATTCTGCCTGTGCTCTATCAATTGAACAACAAAGACTGGATGACAACCTATGTGTTTACAGCATGGTTTTCTGAATATTTTAAGCCCACTGTTGAGACCTACTGCTCAGAAAAAAAAAAAAAAAAGATTCCTTTCCAAATATTACAGTTTATTACAATGCACCTGGACAACCAAGAGCTCTGATGGAGATATACAAGGGAGTTAATGTTTTCGTGCCTGCTGACACAACATTTATTCTGCAGCCCATGGATCAAAGAGTAATTTCATCTTTCTCTTTATTTTCTTTTTTTTTTTGAGATGGGCTCTCACTCCCCCAGACTAGACTGCAGTGGTACGATCATAATTCTTTGCAGCCTAGCTGCTGGGCTCAAGTAATCCTCCTGCCTTGGCCTCCCAAGTAGCTGAGACTACAATATGTGTCACCACATTTGCTCAATTTTTAAAATTTTTCTGTAGGCTGGGTGCGGTGGCTCACGCCTGTAATACCAGCACTTTGGGAGGCTAAGGCAGGCAGACCATGAGGTCAGGAGATCAAGACCATCCTGGCTAACACGGTGAAACCCTGTCTTTGCTAAAACTACAAAAAATTAGCCGGGCATGGTGGCACGTGCCTGTAGTCCCAGCTACTCAGGAGGCTGAGGCAGAATAATTGCTTGAGCCGGGGAGGTGGAGATTGCTGTGAGCCAAGATATTGCCACTGCACTCCAGCCTGGCAACAGAGCAAGACTGTCTCAAAAAAATTTTTTTTTCTGTAGTGATGGGGTCTTGATATGTTGCCCAAGCTGGTCTTGAACTCCTGGGCTCAAGTGATCCTCCCGCCTCAGCCTCCCAAAGTGCCGGGATTACAGGCATGAGATACCGCCCCCAGCCAAAAGTGTTTTGTTTTGTTTTTGCTTTTGTTTTTGTTTTTTGAGACAGAGTCTCACTGTGTTGCTCAGGCTGGAGTGCAGTGGCGTGATCTCAGCTCACTGCAACCTCCATATCCTGGGTTCAAGCGATTCTCCTTCCTCAGCCTCCTGAGTAGCAGGGAGTACGGGAGCATGCCACCACACCCAGCTAATTTTTCTGTTTTTGTGGAGATGGGTTTCGCCACGTTGGCCAGGCTTTTCTGGAACTCCTGACCTCAAGTGATCTGGGTGCCTCAGCCTCCCAAAGTGCTGGAATGACAGGTATAAGCCATGGCACCCAACCATTTTGTTTCTGAGACAGGGTCTTGCTCTGTCACTCTGGCTGAAGTACAAGTGGCACAGTCACGACTCACTGCAGCCTCAGCCTCCCAGGCTCAAGTGAACCTCCCACCTCAGGCTCCCAAGTAGCTGGGACTACAGGTGTACACCACCATGCCCAGCTAATTTTTAAATTTTTTTTGTAGAAATGGGGTCTTCCCTGTGTTAACTCCTGAGCTCACAGAGCAGTCCTCCCACCTTGGTCTCCCAAATTGCTGGGATTACAGACATGAGCCACTTGCCCAGCCTAAAAGTGTTTTTTTTAGATGGAATCTACTCTTGGTAAAGATGCTGTGAATGTTGTTGAAATGACAGCAGGATTTAGAATATTACATAAACTTAGTTAATGCAGCAGCAGCAGGATTTGAGAAGATTTTGAAAGTTTTACTATGGCCAAAATGCTATCACCCATTATAACATGCCCTGAATAAATCTTCTGTGAAAGGAAGAGTCAACTGATTTTGCAAACTTCATTGTTATCTTATTTTAAGAAATTGTCACTGCCACCCCAACCCTGTGCAGCCACCACCCTTATCAGCATTACCTTTATCTGATGTAATACTTTTCCACACTTAATAGACTACAGTATAGTGTAACCATAGGTTTTATATTCACCAGGAAATCAAAACATTTGTGTGACTCATTTTATTGGGACATTCACTTTATTGTAGGGGTCTGGAATCAAAACTGCAGTATCTATGAGGATACTGTGTATACCTAAGGTACATTATTTACAGTAGCCAAGACTTGAAAGCAACCTAAGTGGCTACTGGTGGATAAATGGATACACACACACACACACACACACACACACACACACACACACAGTGGAGCATTATTCAGCCTTAAAAAGGAGATCTATGTGCCAGGTGCAGTGGCTTACCCCTGTAATCCGAGCACTTTGGGAGGCCAAGGTGGGTGGATTGCTTGAGCCCAGGTGTTTGAGACCAACCTGGGTAACATAGTGAGACCCCATGTGTACAAAAAAAATTGTTTTATAAAATAAGCCATAAAATAACCCCATCTCTACTAAAAATACAGAAATTAGCTGGGCATGGTGATGCAGCTGGCTAATTTTTTTTTTGGTAGAGACGGGATTTCACCATGTTGGCCAGGCTGGTCTTGAACTCCTGGCCTCAAGCGATCCACCTCCCTCGGCCTCCCAAAGTCCTGGGATTACAGGTGTGAGTCACTGCGCCTGGCCCCAAGCCTTATAATTAAGTAGAAATCTATGTTCCTTCTCTTTTAGGACAGATGCTCTTTGTCTAACTTGATTCAGGATGGGTGTATGTGGTCGGTTGAGTCATGGCACCCCAAATGTTTCCACATCCTAATCCCTGGAACCCATGAAGTTTACCTTATATGGCAAAAGGGGAAGGATCTTGAGATGGGGAGATTATTCTGGATTATCCCGGTGGGCCTGACATCATAACGGTCCTTATACAAGGGAAGCAGGAAGGTCATAGAGGAGAAGGTGGTGGAATCAGATTGGAGTGATGCATTTTGAAGATAGAGGCCAAAGGATGTGGGTGGCTGCTAGAAGCTGAAAAAGTCAAGGCAAGAGATTCACACCTCAGAGCCTCCAGAGGAACCAGCCTTGCCAACAGCTTGATTTTGGCTGAGTGAGATTAATTTCGGATTTGTGACTTCTAGAACGATAAGGTTGTGGGAGTTTTTTTGTTGTTTTGTATTTCTTTTTTTTTTTTCTTTTTTTTTTTGAGTCCGAGTTTCACTGTTTTTTCCCAGACTGCAGTGCAGTGGCACAATCTCGGCCCACTGCAGCCTCTGCCTCCCATGTTCAAGTGATTCTCCTGCCTCAGCCTCCCTAGTAGCTGGGATTATAGGCATGTACCACCACACCCGGTTAATTTTTATATTTTTAGTAGAGATGGAGTTTCACCATATTGGCCAGGCTGATCCCGAACTTCTGACCTCAGATGAACTTCTGACAACCTTGGCCTCCCAAAGTGCTGGGATTACAGGTGTGAGCCACTATGCCAGGCCCCAGTTTGTGTTGTTTTAAACCATTAAGTTTGTGGTCATCTGTTACCACACCAATAGGTACCTAATACAGATGTGACTATGACTTGGAGGTTAAGGGACAACAGTGAAATCAGCCTGGTTTCAGTAGGGTGAGGTGGAAACACAATGAGGAAGAAAGAGGGCTTGACCAGGGAGAGGTATCAGGATGGAGCCAGGTATGGGGCAGGTCGGATACAGAAGCTAAATTCTTCGTGATTTAACATAACAGATGGGAATGGGATCTGGGCCTAAAGTACCTAAAGGACCATAAAAGCTATAAGGAAGGCCGCTGGGCCTTCAATAAGCCTCTGCCCAAGAGACAGAAGCTCACTTGTGCATTCAACAGATTGTCACGAGGATCTCTGAATTCAGGCAGAAATGGGCCCTTGGATACAGCGGGGATTCTCAACTGTTTAAATATTGAACATCTGTTTCTCTTGGCTGCGCATTGGCAAAGCTAAAGTTATGGAAAAACAATGTTCTTGTTTTGAAAGAGCTTTTATAGTGCATGGTAGTTTCCCAGCCTTGGCGATACTGATTTTTTGGGCCAGGTCATTGCTGTGGGGGCTGGCTGTCCCAGCACTGCAGGAGGTGCAGTAGGACCCACTGGAGGCCAGCAACAACCCTCCCTCCCTCAGTCATAACAACCAAAAGTGTCTTTGGACATTGTCCGACATCCCCTGGGGGGTTCCCAGTTTAGCAGCCCTGGTGTATAGGGTCTAGTAGAGAGACTGGACCCCAATTTTAACAGAAGTCTGCCTAGGGCTCCTCAGGGAAGCCTTTGAGAGAAGGAAACTCTTGTGAGAGGGAGGAGGCAGGAGGGAATGGGAAACATCAGGAACTAAAGGCAAAGGAAACAATTGTGTGCAAGACCCCAAAGAGGACTTGTAGGTGTGCACATGTCCCTCAGCAGTTAGGAGGGAGAAGAGATTCCTTGTAGGGGACAGAAGAGCTCAGCCCACAGCCCTGAGGTGACTGGTAATCACTTGATGATACTGATGTTTTGGGAAGAATGCTACCTTGCTGAGCGTACACCTGTAATCCCAGCACTTTGGGAGTCTAAGGTGAGAGGATGGCTTGAGCCCAGGAGTTCGAAGACAGACTGGGCAACACAGTGAGACTCTGTCTCTACAAAAAAAAAAAGAAAAATTAGCCAGGCATGGTGGTGCATTCCTGTAGTCCCAGCTGCTCGGGAGGCTGAGGCGGGAGGATTGCTTGAGCCCAGAAGATTGAAGCTATAGTAAGCCGTGATCACGCCACTGCACTCTAGCCTGAGTAACAGAGTGAGACCCTGTTTCAAAAAAAAAAAAAAAAAAGCTACCTGGTTCTATTTGCCGCATCAGGAATGCACTAATCTGCCAAACTTTTTCTCTAAACTGAGCAATGAGCTAGGAATTATATACTGATTTGCATTTTAATTTCCACTTTGAGAAAACAAGGAGGTGGCATTAGCCGATCTCTCAGGCTTAGTTCCAGGATTCATTTTATATAAATATATTTTGTCACTTAAAAATATGCTGTTGAGGTACAATTTACGTATCATAAAATTAGCCCATTTCAGTGATTTTAGTAAATTTACTGACTTGTGCAACCATTACCGTAATCCAGTCTTAGAATATTTTCATTACCCCAATCCTTTTGCTATTTTTTTTTTTTTTTTTGAGACGGAGTCTTGCTCTGTCGCCGAGACTGGAGTGCAGTGGCCGGATCTCGGCTCACTGCAAGCTCCGCCTCTCGGGTTTACGCCATTCTCCTGCCTCAGCCTCCCGAGTAGCTGGGACTACAGGCACCCGCCACCTCGCCCGGCTATTTTTTTGTATTTTTTGCTAGAGACGGGGTTTCACCGGGTTAGCCAGGATGGTCTCGATCTCCTGACCTCGTGATCCGCCCGTCTCGGCCTCCCAAAGTGCTGGGATTACAGGCTTGAGCCACCGCGCCCGGCCGCTATTTTTTTTTTTTTCCTGAGACAGAGTCTCACTCTGTCATCCAGGCTAGAGTGGAGTGGTGCAGTCATAGCTCACTGCAGCCTCTAACTCCTGGGCTCAAACGATACTTTTGCCTCAGCCTTCAGAGTAGCTGGGATTATAGACATGCACCATCATGCCTGGCTTATTTTTGTATTTTTTGTAGATCAGGGCTTAGCTACATTGCCCAGCCTGGTCTCAAACTCCTGGGCTCAGTCATCCTGCCTCAACCTCTCAAAGTGTTAGGATTACATGTGTGAGCCACTGTACCCTCACAGCATTTTGTTATTCTTAAAGCTAATGGGCTAAGTGAGAAAGGAGAGTAGGAAGAATTCCCTCTTATATCTCCTTAGTATTCTTCGTCCACTACTTTCTTCTCACTGTAGCTTTTCCTTATGTGTTAGGCTGGGGTTGCAGCAACTGTATAGATGTTTTTTGTTTTGTTTTGTTTTTTTGTTTTTTGTTTTCCCTCAAAGGTGCTTTGAGAACAGGCACGGTGGTTCACACTTCTAATCCCAGCACTTTGGGATGCCAAGGCAGGAGAATTGCTTGAGTCCAGGAGTTCGAGACCAGCCTGGGCAACATAGCAAGACCCTGTCTCAAAAAATAAAAATAAAAGATGCTTTGATACAAAAAAGATCCCTCAAATGTAATTTTCTTTTCTTTTTGTAAAAGCAGCATCTAATTACTTGGAAACTCTTCTCACACAAACATGCATATTCTCATTTAATTCATCCTTTGCTATAAACAGCTAGTAATTACAGAAAGAATATGAGGGATCTATTTTCCAATGAACTTTGCCTTGAAATTCTGGTAGATCACTCATCTTTATTAAAGAAGCGTGTGCATGATAAAAAAAATTGTCTGGTATGACAGCAAATGCATAACTATATATAGAATTTATCCCTTAACATATTTTAGAGGATAAAGCAACAGAGGGACGATTTAACAATAAGCGGGCCACCTGCAGGATTGTCCTGATTCTCTCTCAGGAGTTACTCCTTGCTCTCTGCAGAGACTTAAGTTCTCTTTGCCCCAATACCTAGAACTGCCATCTCTTCACCATGTCATCATGCACGGTTGGGCCCTGGTTGGCCTTTTCTGGGCCTCTTCATAGCAGAATGTGCATCATCATTCCTCATGGGCCTCTTGCTTTCCTTGTAAGTCACACAGTCTTTGTGATTTACATGCAAGTAAGGGGGAGGAGAAACACAAACACCTTCCTTGTGAATCTAAAGCATGGAGTACTCCTTTCAATCCCCATGGTGGAGCCTGTGATGCTGGTGAAGGTTTGAGCTCTGGCGAAAGCTTTTCCCACACTGGCCACACTGGTATGGCTTCTCTCCAGTGTGGATCCTTTGGTGCAGCTTCAGGGTTGACTGCCGCCCAAAGCAGTTTCCACACTCTCCGCACGTGTAGGGTCTCTCTCCTGTGTGGACTCTCTTGTGTCTCTTCAGCTCTGAATTCCACGTGAAGCTTTTCCCACAGTCATCGCATTTGTAGGGTTTCTTTGCTGAGCGGGTGGGCTGGTGACCAAGATGTTGCAAACGGTTGCTCAGGCTCCGTTTACCTCCTTTGCTTTTCTTCAGCTCTCTCAGTGGGTGGCTTTTTAGGGGGCTGCTGATGTATTCCACCCTGCAATGTCTCTGGTAGTGAGCAAATGGCTTTTGAGCATTTGGGGGGCTGACCTGCCTCCGTGACAACCGAGGTTCACTCATATTTGCCCCTCTCGGTTCAGGACTCTGCAGACCATTCCCTTTGGATCTGCCAGCTGACACTGCACATGGCTTTGCTCCTTTAGCCCCTTCCTGTTGTGGATTTTCCTTGTTGTCACTTCTCATTCTGGGGGCCTCTATAATTAGAAAGAAAATGCTTCATTTTCTGCACTTGGAAGAAATAACTTCAGCAAGAGTTATGAAATACTCTGAAAGTTTCTCAAAGGGTGGCCCTCCATTGGCAACTTGCATTAGAATCATCTGGGCCATTTGTTAAACAAACAGGCTCTTCACCCTTCCCCCAAAGCTGCTGGGTCAGAATCTCTGGGGGTTGGGCCTGATAATCTGCACAGTTAGCAGGCTCCTGGGATGATTGTGATTTATATTAAATTTAGGAACCAAGTTCTCCAACCTCCTTCCTCCTTTCTCCCTTTAGGGAAAGGTTTAGGAAAGGAAGAACAGGGAAAAGCAAACCCATCAGAACTGGGTATCGACCAATGAATGAAAGAAGGAAGAGAGGTGAAATCTCAACATTGTAAATTTTACTGCTGTAGTCTGGTGCCTGAGCTATTTCAACAAATACCCCTCACTTCGTAAACACTAACTGACAACCACCTTCTCTTCAAAAGATAGTAAGTTCAGAGACTGTGATGTTTTCTTTCATTACAAATTTGAAGTATATGAGTTCAGAAACTGGAATATGGGCTTAGCCATGTATCCTAATTACAGAAGGACTGACAGTCTGGATGGAGATGAGCTGGAATAGCCTGTGGGAAGTCACAGGATCTGGAGAAGGATCCCTTGTGATGTGGAAAATGCGTGTGTGTGCATGTGCATGCACAGGCACATGCATGCTGTTCAATATGGCAGCCACTAGCCACATGTGACTGTGTGGCTACTGGGTACTTGAAATGTGACTACCGTGACTAAGGAACCTAATTTTAAATTTTATTTAATTTTAATTCATTTAAATTCAAATGTAAATAATCAGCCTATACAATCAGGGTCAATTGCTTTTTGACAAGACAATTCAATGGGAAAAGAATAGTCTTTTTCATAAATGATACTAGGACTGCTGGATTTCCACATACAAGAGAATGAAGTTGGACCCTACTATGGTCTGAATATTTATTACCCCGTTCCCTGACACACATATATTGACAGTCCTCCGTGCAGTGGTCTTGGGAGGTGGGGCATCTGGGAGGTGATTAGGTTATGAGGGTGCAGTCTTCATAAATGGGATTAGTGTCCTTATAAAAGAAACTCAAGAGACTACCATTTATGAGGAATGGGACCTCGCCAGATACCAAATCTGCTGGCACCTTGATCTTGAACTTCCCAGCATCCAGGAACTGTGAGCAATAAATTTCTGTTGTTTATAAATTACCTAGTCTAAGACAATTTGTTATAACAGCCTGATCAGATTAAGACAGACCCCTACCTCAAATCCTATATTAAAATTGACTTGTTTCTTTATGTATGGAGGAAAATTTAACTTTAAATGGACCAAATACCTAAAAGTAAGAGCTAAATCTATGTCTCTTTGAAGAAAACATAGCTGTACATATTTGTGCCCTTGGATTAGGCAGTGGTATTTTACACATGACACCAAAGCCTAAAGAAATAAAAAAATAGATAAATTACACTGTAGCAAAATGAAAAACGTGTTGTGCTTCAAAGGACACTATCAAGAAAGTGAGACAACCCACAGAATGAGAGAAAAGATTTGCAAATTACACATAAGGGTCTAGTGTCTAGAACATATAAAGGACTCTTAAAAAAAATGAAGACAAATAACCCGATTTAAAAATGAGCAAAGGATCTGAACATTTTTCCAAACAAGATATGTAATTGGATAATAAGCACATGAAAAGATGTTCGACACCATTAGTCACCAGGGAAATGTAAATCAAAACCTCAAATCAAAATTTCTCAACCTAATAGGATGGATAGAAGACAATAACAAGGGCTAGCAAGAATGTGGAAAATCGGAATCCTCACACAGTATTGGTGGGGATGTAAAATGGTACAGATGCTTTGGAAAACAGTCTGGTAGTTCCTCATAAGTCAAAGATAGAATTACCATATGCTAGGTCATATGGTAATTCCACTCCTAGGTATATACTCAAGAGAAATGAAAACATGTCTACACAAAAACACACACATTTATAGCAGCATTCTTCATAATAACCAAAAAGTGGAGACAACCCAAAAGTCTATGAACAGATGAACCAACATGAACAAAAAACCAGCATGTAATATATCCATACAATGCCTATTATTCAGCCACAGAAAAGGAATGAAGCACTGATTCATGCTACAGCATGGATAAAACTTGAAAACATGCTCAGTGAAAGAAGCCACACACGAAAGACCACATATTGTGTGATTCAATTTATTTATTTATTTATTTATTTATTTTTGAGACAGGGTCTTACTTTGTCACACAGGCTGGAGTGCAGTGGCACAATCTCAGTTCACTGTAGCCTCGACCTCCCAGGTTCAAGTGATCCTCCTGCCTCAGCTCCCCCAAGAAGCTGGGATTACAGGTGTGCAGCACCATGCCCCCCTAATTTTTGTATTTTTTTGTAGGGATAGGATTTCGCCATGTTGCCCAGGCTCGTCTCGAACTCCTGAGCCTAAGCAATCCGCCTGCCTCGGCCTCCCAAAGTGCTGGGATTACAGGCGTGAGCCACTGTGCCCGGCCTGTGTGATTCCATTTATATACAATGTTCAGAATAAGCAAGTCTAGAGACAAAAGTAGACTGTGGTTGCCAGGGGCTGAATGTTTATGTTCCCCCAAATTCATATGAAATTCTAACTCCCAAGGTAATAGTGTTAGGACGTGGGGCCTTTGGGAGGTGATTAGGTCACGAGGGTGTTGCCCTCACTGGAATGGAATTAATGCCTTCATGAAAGAGCCCCACAGGAGCCTGTCTTCCCCTTCTGCCACATGAGGACTGAGAAGTAGGCAGTCTGTGACCTGGAAGAGGAGCCTCACTGGAACCCAACCATGCTGGCACCTTGAACTCAGACTTCCCAGCCTCTAGAACTATAACAAATAAACTCCTGTTGTTTATAAACTACCTAGTCTCTAGCATTCTATATTAGCAGCCTGAACAGCCTAAAACACAAAGTACCTCATTGAATGTAGCAAATGTTAAGAAAATAAGGATTTTTGTCTTCTTGTAACTCTCCTCTCTAATGTGCTGATTGTATCTTGTATTCACATCACCAGGCTTGGCCAAAATGTCACTGTCATTCAGGCTTAGAGATCACAGGACTGTGTAGAACAAGGCCAGCAGTTACACAAATATCACACCAGAGAAAGGGAAATAGATTTGAGGATTTAAAGTATAAGCAACATCACGGAGGAGGACAAAGATATATGATATAGGGTGAGCTTTTTTTTCCTACCAGGCCCCTTCTAAACAGAGGAGCATTTTAAGCAATGAAACTCAGCCATAGCTTGCATGGAAGTTCATCTGTGGCCATATTTGGATCTGTCTTTTCTATAAGAAGTTCTGAAAGGGACAGAAAAGTAGGTACAACCCTGTCATGCAGTGGATTGTCAAATATTCATTAACAGAAAATGACAAAACATACTTATTTGTAGTATCACCACCATTCTAATTAGTGAAATTTGTTTAGTGAGTAATCATCTACTATTATATACAACATTTTAAAAAACACACACATGTGGTCTATGCCTTTGCAGAACCATGAGATACACTGATGGAGATAAAGGGCTGATGAGAGGGAGAGAAAAGGCAGAGTGTTTACCTGTCCCAGCCAATTTGGGGGTTGGTTCTTGGAGCAGTGGGGATTTCTCCCAATGATGGGGGCTCAGCTGGTCATAAGCTCCCGCCTGGGAAGGTTCTGCTGGAGAGCTCTCCCTGAGATCTCTCCTAGGAGTCTGCGGTTGAAAGTCTGGCAGTTCCTGTTCTCCAAGCTGAGATCCAGTTTTCTCCAAGAGCACCTTTTGCCCCTGCATACAAACGGCCACCTAGGAACAAGCCCCATTAATTCCATCCATCAGGACTGAGGGAAGCTTGATCTCACTGTTGTATAATGACCTGTTTACCTTGGGAATTGCTGATAACCATCTAGAGGTCAACTTTCATAGAAACCACTGAAACCCTCAAAGGAAGTAAAGGGAAGGATGTGAAGAATGACAGGAATGAGGATGCTACAAGTCAGCCGAGTGGCTTCCCCTAAAGCTTGGGCCTTTCTCAAGGGCCAGAGTCAAAGTTATCAGGGTAGCTGCTGGCACAAATATCAAAGTCAGTCACGACACTGGACCATCAGATGCCCACTCTACACACCGTGCCCCCCCCCCCGCCCTCCCCGCAACCTACTTCTGCTGGAAATAGGTCCTGTAGGAACAGGAAGCAGTATGGTGAGAGGCTGTTACAAACTCTTCTTATCTAATACATTGTTCTGCCAAAGGCTTTCCTGGTAAGGAGATTCCAGTAGTAGTAGGGGTCTAAGAGGACTACCCTACCCTCATTCCCTAACAAGTTCTATTTTCGGAAGTACCTGCTGTTTGCTTCTTGCCCAGGTCCTGACTGGGGTCTGACTTCGGGGAGGGGAGTGGCCAGCAATGGCAACACTGGCCAGTTAAACTGTAACTTCCTGATCCAAAGACAACAAGCTAGTCAGGCACTGTGGGGCTCACTCCTGTAATCCCAGCACTTTGGGAGGTCAAGACAGGTGGACTGCCTGAGCCCAAGAGCCTGGGCAATGTGGAGAAACCCTGTCTCTACAAAAGTACAAAAAGTAGCCATGCATGGTGGCATGTACCTGCAGTCCCAACTACTTGAGAGGCTGAGGTGTGAGGAACACTTGAGCTGGATGTGGAGGCTGCAGCAAGCAGAGATTGCACCACTGCACTCCAGCCTCAGCAACACAGTGAGACCCAGTCTCAAAAAAAAAAAAAAAATCAAAGACAATAAGCTAGGCCAGGTGTGGTGGTTCACACCTGTAATCCCAGCACTTTGACAGGCCAAGGCGGGTGGATCACTTGAGGTCAGGAGTTCGAGACTAGCCTGGCCAACATGGTGAAAACCCTCTCACTAAAAAATACAAAAATTAGCTAGGTATGGTGGCAGGTGCCTGTAATCCCAGCTACTCAGGAGTCAGAGACCTGAGAATCACCTGAACCAGGGGGCAGAGGTTGCAGTGGGCTGAGATGGCACCACTGCACTCCAGCCAGGACAACACAGCAAGACTCCATCTCAAAAAAAAAAAAAAACAATAAGCTAGAACTTCCAATGAAATGAAGTTCCTCAAAGTCCAACTGCTACTAAACAGGGTGACCCTGCCTGCTAAGAATTCTGCTTGTAGGAAAACTAAGATGGTGTGGGAAGAGCTGACAGAAGGGATTCAAGAACCTTACAATTTTTACTTCTGGTGACATAAGGTGCATAAAGGAATGGCAAGAACGTTGGTCCTCTGTTGCCTCACTGGGTATCAGTAGTTAGATTTTCTAAAAACCTGTTAACAACTCGGAATAGGTTCCCAGACAGAGGCTGGAAGCAACTTCTGAAGCCATCCAGTCCACTTCTGAGACTCAGTCCTTAAATAGGGAGAGATCCAGATACCAAACATTACCTAGATGAAAAAGAAATCCCCAGGATGATGGGAGAGGACCCTCCTTACCCACTGCTTTGGTTTCTTGGATGCTCTGTGAAAATCTTCCACGAGGGTCACAATCTCCTTGCTGTTCATTGGACATCGATGCCTGACCCGAGCCTGGATCTCTGGGGGCAGGATGGTCAGGAACTGCTCCATCACCAGAAGCTCCAAAATCTGCTCCTTGGTGTGCAGCTCGGGTTGTAGCCACTGACGGCAGAGCTGTCGGAGCTGGGAGAGTGCCTCTTGGGGTCCAGACACCTCTTGATAACAAAAGCGTCTGAAGCTCTGGCGGCAGAGCTCAGGATCGGGGCAGTTTTTTTGCAGAGTAGGCCCCCGTTTCTCTTCTAGTTTGGCTATTATGTGTCTCTCTTGCTTGGAGGAAGCTTCAGTGTTGGAGCTTAAAGTTATCTCCATTTTAGCTGCCATTTTGGGCGTCAGGAGACAACTCTCTCCTTGTAAACGTGTTAAGCCTTTGGGATCATGACCTTGGAGAAGTCTCTGAATACTAGAAAGACTCCAAAAACGAACGTTCTCTGAGGATGTTAGGGAGAACGGGATGCAGAGACAAGGCCTCACTTGCTAGCCTTTACTAGCCAAACTCAAGACAACGCGGTCCCTGGGAGTGGGAAGAGTTTTGTCTTCCTGTCAGTTTTTTGAAGTCTTGCAAAGGAGAAAAGTCATAATGTCCTACAAGGACTCTGGGGAAAAAATATTTCTTTTATTTCAGTAGCAAGCACACAGGTCTCGGGTTTAATGAGCAATACGCTCTAACTGGCGGGTGGAGCGGAATCCCTAGGAAAAGTTCAAGCTGTCACAGGTAGCTTGCCCCAACTCTCCCGCATGACGGCAGCAACCGACCTGGCGCATGTCACCGGGTGTTAAACGGTAGAGTTGAGCAAGGCCACAGCGCCAGCCGGGGGTGTGAGGTAGCGAACAGCTTCCTGCACGCGAGCGAAGCGGCTGCTCCCTGCCCAGGCGCCGCAGGCCCGGTGGCTCCGGCCTCCAGGGCGGCCCCGCGGCCCAGCCAGCCCCAGGCCTGGCGAAGCTGCCGCAACCCGGTGCGCAGCTGAACTCCACGGCCGGTGCGAGCTCGGACTGGCGACTGCGACACCGCTACCCCGAGCAGCCTGGCGCCCCGCACCCACCTGCAGCCGACTCACCTCTCTGGGAACCCGGGACCGCGGGACTTGGGACCCGGCACCTGCGAGCACGGGCTGGGGGCGGGGTCGATTCCACTCGCCGCGGAGACGCCCACTGGCTGCTGAGGAACTACCGAGAGGGCCCGCCTCCTATCAAGAGCATCCTCTACCGTCTATTGGCTGCTGCCTCTGTCAATATCGTCGCAGTGCATCCCGGGAGCTGCAGTCCAGCAGCTCGACTTGCGGGCCTGCGCAGGGGCGTGCGTAGTGGGCAGAGCGAATGGCGCCCCTGACTTCCGGCCCGGAGGCTGAGGGAGTTTGTGGAGTCCCGAGTACTGGTATCCGGTGAGTCCTCCGCTTCCTTGCGGCCGGCGGGACTAGCGGCTGGGTCCTACAACAGCCGAGGAGTCCCTCCCCGCTGAGACCCTTCTCGGAGGCGTTTGGGTCCGACTCCGATGGGCGTCTCCGTGGGACAGGCGGCCTCCCTCAGGCCGGGCTTCCCCAGACGCGCCGCGGTCACGTGCCCCGCTCCCACCGCGCGGATCACCCCGAGCCTAAGCGCCGGCGCCCCGGGACCCCCTGGCCTTGACCCTGCTTATCTCGTCCCTGTCTCGTCCACTCCCTACTCATCCACAGTGCCTGACTCTGGCACCGAGTGCGTTCTGAGTACTCAATAAGTAGTTACTAAGTGAAAAACCTATCCACTTGGCTCCCCATCCTCATGCTGCATTTTTTTCCCAGGGTTCAGGCCATCGCTAGAGTGAAGTAAAATTTTCAGAGAACAGCATTTTAAAATTTAACGATGAGTGGGATGTAAGGGGTCAAAAAGGGCCCAGAGGGGTGCAGGTTCCGCCTTCTGCATGAAGTTAGAGGAGCATTTATTAAATTATTCTTCAGCCAGGTAAGGTACAGGATGAACATAATGAAGGCAAGGGGTGCAGGTTCTAGTCCTGGCCTTGCTGCCTAGAGCTCTGCTGTGTGATGCTTTAGGCAAGATACTTCATCGCTCTCAGTTTCTTTTTGGCTAAAAAGCAGTACTAACAATAATAATGCCCTTGATTTCTCTATCTCTAGAAGCACCGAAATGTAAAGAGAATTTAAGTGAAGGCAGTTCAACTTCTTTGAGAAAAGGGAACCCAAATCCATTTTTAAAATATAAAAAATTTTCTTTTTTAAAAAACATTTACCATCTTAACCTTAAGTGTACAGCTCAGTAGTCCTGAGTATATTCATATTGTTGTGCATGCTGGATCCATTTTAATACTACGTGGTGAGGGTGTGTCAGCTCCTGTAGAAAATGTAAATTATGATCTGCTTTAATCTGTGTTTTAAGTAGTTAAAAACCAACACAAACTAATGAAAAAAAGACTGCCTTCACTGGTGCAGTGGCTCACACCTGTAATCCCAGCACTTTGGGAGGCCACGGTGGGAGGATCATTTGAGCACAGGAGTTTGAGACCAGCCTGGGCAACATAGTGAAACCCTATCTCTACAAAAAATACAAAAGTTAGCCTCTATTTAAAATTGTTTTTAAGGTCGGGCATGGTGGCTTATGCTTTTAATTCTAACACTTTGGGAGGTTGAGGTGGGAGGATTGCTTGAGTTCAGGAGTTTGAGACCAGCCTGGGCAACAGAGTGACACTCCATCTCTAAAGATTAAAAAAACAAACAAAAAAAAAAAAATTAAAAGTTATTTATTGTTTAATTTTAAATTATATAAAACTATTTTTAAAATTAACTCTCAAAAAAATAAAATATTGCCTTGCATAAACTGGCCTTGGAGATCCAAACATGTTTTCAGGACTCGAGTATATTGTCCTCTTGTGAACAGGCTCCTGTGACGGAAGAGTGGAGTAGAGAGTGGGACACAGTTGCAGACAACTCTGGTCTTACATTTGGCCAATTTAGCAATTCCCAGAAAATTAAGAGCTTTCCCTACTTCTCACGTAAAATTTGAGAAAAGAATTTTAATAGGCCTAGCTGTGTGTCATATGCCCACTTCTGGGGAGGCAGGTATTGTAATTAATATCCCCACCAGAACCAATCAATCATTCTTTCTTTCTTTCTTTCCTTTCTTTCCTTCCTTCCTTTTTCTTTTTTTCTTTTTTTCTTTTTCTCTCTCTCTCTCTCTCTGTCCCCCCCTCCCTCCCTCCCTCCTTCCTTCCTTCCTTTCTTTCTTTATTTTTGAGACAGTCTCGCTCTTGTTGCCCAGGCTGGAGTGCAATGGCGAGATCTCGGCTTACTGCAACCTCTGCCTCCTGGGTTCAAGCACTTCTCCTGCCTCAGCCTCCTGAGTAGCTGGGACTACAGGCGTGTGCCACCATGCCCGCCTAATTTTTTTGTCTTTTTAGTAGAGATGGAATTTCATCTTGTTAGCCAGGATGGTCTAGATCTCCTGACCTTGTGAGCCACCCACCTCAGTCTCTCAAAGTGTTGGGATTACAGGTATGAGCCACCACACCCGGTTGAGAGGGACTTTTTCACAAAGGAAGAAGATGCTGCTATTAGAAGTGGGAAAGGAATGCGGGAAAATAAAAACATACAGCAAACCCAAACAGTCACTTATCTACGTTGTGTGTGTGTGGAATAATAGTGATGACGAAGTTAATTAAGAAGTGCACACACACTAGTACTCTCCTGAGGAGAGGGTAGCGACTGGGAACATGAGTCCAGGCTTCTTGAGGATAGGGAAGGACAAGAAAAAGACTTAGGTACGTGAGGGAAGAAGGGAAGGAACAGGTGAACTACATAGTCAGGAACAGTTTGAGTAACTTGTTAGCAGACACAGAATCTTGGCTGGGAGGAAACTATTTTTTGCTACTGTAACTGCCCAGTGGGTTCATCTTGCCCACTGCCTAGATAAAGCCAATTTGTCAAGACAGGCGAATTGCAATAAAGAATTTAATACGCATAGAACCAGCTAAATGGGAGACAAGTTTTATTACTCAAGTCAGCCTCCCCAGAAATTCAGAGGCTAGGGCTTTGACAGGCAGTTGGGTAGGGAACGGGGAATGCTGACTGGTTGGGGATGCACTCACAGGGCTGTGGAAAATGGCTCTTGTGTGCTGAGTGCGATTTTGGATGGGAGCCACAGAGGAGTCCCTAGTCTGGGTGGGGCCATCTGGTTGTCAGAAAGCAGAGGCCTGAAAAGACATCTCAAAAGGCCAATCTTGGGTTCTACAATGGTGATGTTATTTAATTGGGGAAGTTGCAAATCTTGTGACCTCTGGATAATCATTTCATTAGGCCTACATCTTAGCAGAATTCAGGCCCCTCTCATCCTCCTAACCTGGTGGTCTTTAATTAGTTTCACAAAGGAGTTTAGTTTTGGGAAGGGTTATTATCATTCAAACTATAAACTAAATTTCACCCAAAGCTAGCTTGCCTCATGCCCAGGAATGACCAAGGGCAGTTTGGAGGTTAAAAGCAAGATGGAGTTGGTTAGATCCTATCTCTTTTAGTGTCATAAATCTTCTCACTGTTAACAGTTTTTGCAAAGACAGTTTAAATATTTCTAGTGTTTTGGATCATTGGTATAGATTTGTGGAGGGAGGAAAAGGATAGAAAGTAAATCACAAGAAGCAGAGTGAAGGAATGTGATAGGTTTATATTGTCTTTTTCCATCCTCTTCAGACATCCTTCAAAGTTGAGCCCTTATTTTCAGCTGTGAGTCTCTATACATGTCTGACACTCTCATGTCTCACGGATTAGAGAAAGACATTCCTTGCAGGAGAACATGGTTTCCCAGTGATGTGGGAAGAGATGGACTCTGATCTCCAGGGTAGAAGTGGCAACCAGAGTAAGCCAGTTCGTCGAAGCAAATGATGGCTGCAGCAAAGAGTCCCGAGGCACACCCATCCTCAAACAAGGATCCCACACAGGGCCAGAAATCAGCCCTCCAGGTTAACAGTCCTGACTCGGAAGCCTCCCGTCAGCGCTTCAGGCAGTTTTGCTACCAGGAAGTAACTGGCCCCCATGAAGCTTTTAGCAAACTCTGGGAACTCTGTTGTCAGTGGCTGAAGCCGAAGACGCACTCGAAAGAGGAAATCCTGGAGCTGCTGGTTTTGGAGCAGTTTCTGACTATCTTGCCAGAGGAGATCCAGACCTGGGTGAGGGAGCAGCATCCAGAAAATGGGGAGGAAGCTGTGGCTCTGGTTGAGGATGTACAGAGAGCTCCTGGACAACAGGTGAGAAAAGGAAGTCGGAACTTTGTGGTTTGGGTTATGAAGAAGTTGGGAAATCCAGTTACTGGAGGGGTGCTTGGTTGAGAAACACACAGTAGCCCTCTGCTGCCCACAGAAGGTCTTGGCTATCTCGGGTTGGTCCTATGCCCTTATAGTACGGGAAGAATTTCTCATCTGTGGATACAGCTGTTAGACATTCATATATTTAGTAATGTTTGAAGTCCTTAATTAAAGTGGTAAAAACACTCAGAAAAATTCTCCAAAACAAGGCCAGGGAAAGAACAACTATCCTTCACTCAGGGGATGGAGGAAAAGTAGAGATGCTGGTGAACGAAAATCTAGTTTCTTGCTAGGAGCTTCTTTGAGGGCAGAGTGCCATGTGTCGTACACTCAACAAAATTAAGTTAGAGCCAAGCCTTGCCCTGGTTCTTGCTGCCGAGATTAAGTGTTCAGTATGGGACACTGATGGATTTATAAAATGTCCTCTTACGGTCAGGACTAGGTGTGAGATCTGATCAGTGTAACCAGCTTATATCTTCTGGGAGCAGGGAGGTGGGAAAGGCACAGGAAGAGAAAAGTAACACGCCAGCTTTGGTTGTGGAGGAGTTGGTAGGAGGAAGGCAACTGAAATCGGTTAAGTCTGGGAGAGGCCTAGAGTAATGGAGGGCACAGGTCAGAGGAATGTTGGTCAGCCTGAGTGGGTCTGTGATCAGAGCAGGAAGCAGCTTGCTAGGTGCCAGAGTCTGCATAGCTGGAATGGGAAGGACCTAGGCAGCAGATATGCTTGTGTTTCCCAGTGAGGAGGTAGGGATGTGCACGGCCTGTGGGAAGAGGAACGGGTGAAGGGGGATGTAGATGAAATTTGGTAGGATTGAGGAGTTAGTACTTTTGACTTAATTTAGAGACGGGAAGAGCAGCTTGGTGGTGATGCATCAGGGAAAAAGTTGAGGAAATTAGTCTGAAGTCTGTGGGACTGGGACTCTTACTCATAAGTAAGATTGAATGGAGAGGTGCAGTAGCACTTGTAAGAAGGTAGAGCTTGGAGAACTGAACTATTATAAATAGAGTGGGAATCCCAGCATGCCAATAGTCATCCTAGCCCAGGTCCCCTTCCATCACTCTGTTTGATGCTCTCTCCTCTTATCCTTAACCATCTCGGAATCACACTTAATTTTATTTTATTTTACTTTATTTTATTTTTGATAGGGTCTTGGTCTGTCATTTAGGCTGGAGTGCAGTGGCATGAATGTGGCTCACTGCAGCCTCAACCTCCTGGGTTCAAGTGATCCTCTTGCATCAGCCCCCCAAGTAGCTGGGACTACAGGTGCACACCACCATGCCCAACTAATTTTTGTTTTTTTATTACAGATGAGGTTTTGCCATGTTGCTCAGGCTGGTCTTGACCTTCTGAGCTCAGGCTCCTAAAGTGTTGGGAATACAGGTGTGAGCCACTGTGCCTGGCCCACACTCTTAATATAAAACAGTGCAGGAGTGTATAGGTTAAACACCTATTTGAAACCTATTGTATTAGTCCATTCTCACACTGCTATACGGACATCCCTGAGACTGGATAATTTATAAAGAGAAGAGGTTTAACTGACTTACAGTTCTGCATGGCTAGGGAGGCCTCAGGAAACAATCATGGCAGAAGGGGAAGCAAACACATCCTTCTTCACATGGCAGCAGGAAAGAGAAGAATGAGAACTGAGTGAAGGGGAAAGTCCTTTATGAAACCATCAGATCTTGTGAGAACTTACTATCACTAGAGTAGCATGGGGGAGACTGCCCCCATGAATCAATTACCTCTCACTGGGTTCCTCTAATGACACATGGGGATTATGGGAACTACAATTGAAGATGAGATTTGGGTGGGGACACAGCAAAACCGTATCACCTATCATGAAAGTGAAGGAGAGAGCAAGAAGTGGAGGTGGGTAGTAGTAATAGAGGTTGACATAATTTCTTAGGACCCCACTTGCCTCTAAGTACCTCTCCTCATTCCCTTTAAGGGTGTCTGTTATAAGCATGGGACTTAAGGAATAAAGATGGCTCTGAAAGACAAAAGTTGATTTTAAGTGACTGTGATATTGGGGATTTTACAGTGAACAGGACAGGCATGGCCCCTGGCCTGCTGGAGCCCGCAGTCCATGGGGGAAACAGACAATCATAAATCAAAAGTAAACCATAAAGATCGTTTCAGATGAGTACTTGGAAGGAAATGAGCACAGTGATGTGATAACTGGAGTGTTGGGAGATAGGTGGTGAGGCAGGGCCTCTCTGAGGTGACACTGAAGGAGGAGAAGGAACCAGTTGTCCCAAGAGTTGGGGGAGAGTACTCCAGACAGAGGGCACAGCACATACCAAGAGCCTAAGGTGGTAAAGGACTGGGCAGGTTTGAGAGGAAGGGAGGGCTTGTGGCTGGAGCTCAGAGACTGGGGAAGAGTGCTGTGAGAGAAAGGGAGGAGGCAGGGCAGAATCATGCTGGGCCTTTTAGGCTGCGAAGAAGAGTTTGGATTTTATTCTGTGTGCAGTGGGAAGCCACTGAAGAGTGTTGTTACTATGGAGGGATAGGAGTCTAGATTTTAAAAAGATCACACTGAATTCCACGTAGAGAGAATGGATTGGAGGGTTCAGCAGTAGAGAGGATACAGACAGCAGATAGTGTCCTGGACCCTGATGGAGCTGGGAGGTGGAGAGGACCAAAGGAGGTCTCTTTTGAAGACAGAACTGATATTGGATTTGGGGGGGGGGGGCAGAGGAAATGGCCTAGTGTGGAAGTCATGGGGGCATGCTAAAGTGAAAGCTGACATTCTCTCTTCTAACAAATATATACCAGTTTTTAACAGTTCTGATGTGTCAGGCTCTATGCTAGGTGCTGTCATATAAATAATCTTAACCACTTCAAAGACTTTTTTTTTTTTTTTTTTTTTTTTTTGAGACAGAGTCTTGCTGTGTTTTCCACGCTGGACAGCAGTGGTGTGATCTTGGGTCACTGCAACCTCTGCCTCCTGGGTTCAAGTGATTCTCCTGCCTCAGCCTCCCAAGTAGCTGGGGTTACAGGCTCACACCACTACACCAGCTAATGTTTGTATTTTTAGTAGAAATGGGGTTTCACCATGTTGCCAGGCTGGTCTTGAACTCCTGACCTCACATAATCCACCTGCCTCGGCCTCCTAAAGTGCTGGGATTATAGGCGTGAACCACTGCACCCTCAAAGACCTAATTCTATTAATTTTTATTTTATTACAGCAGCAATACAGTGGCTCCTAGATGTTTCTCTTCTGCTTCCTTATGTTACACATTATTTTTTAATGCCACTCTTAGGAGTTGTAAAGTCCAGCTTAGGCAGGAATTTGTAGTGATGGATGATGGGGTCTGTCCTCAGGTCCCAGATTCTGAGAAGGACTTGAAAGTACTCATGGAGGAGATGGCCCCTTTGGGAACAACCAGGGAATCACTGAGATCCCAATGGAAACAGGAGATTCAGCCAGAGAAGCCGACTTTAAAGGGATCACAGAGCTCACACCAAAGACCAGGGGAACAGTCGGAAGGTAAGCAGAAGCCTCTGTCCTCACCTGAGGCAGGTGAGGAACAATCATTTACTGGAAACAAAGGTCTGAACTGGGTCCACTCAAGGGTTCCAGACTAAATGCCTTTGAAATATATCCCAAAACCGGCCAGGCGTGGTGGCTCATGTCTGTAAACCCAGCACCTTGGAAGACCAGACAGGCCGATCACCTGAGGTCAGGAGTTCGAGACCAGTCTTGCTAACACTGTGAAACCCAGTTTCTACTAAAAATACAAAAAATTAGCTGGGCATGGTAATCCCAGCTACTTGGAAGGCTGAGGCAGGAGAATCGCTTGAACCCAGGAGATGGAGGTTGCACTGAGCCAAGATCACGCCATTGGTATTCCAGCCTGGGCTGCCTCAAAAAAAAAAAAATAAAAGAGAAATATATCCATATCCAAAAGCAAGATTACAAATTTCAGTTGAAGGTAATAGCACTTAAAGTAGGAACAGAGATTCTTTATGTGTTAGCATAATTCTTTTTTATTACAATTCTGTTACTAAAGAATCAGGCGTCCTTAAAGGTGAACATGTTACCTTCACCTTCTGCACAGCAGTTCTTCATATACTTGAAGACATTAAATCCCCTTCCCCATCCAACTTAATCTTTTCCAGAATATATTTGTATTATTTTTGCCTTTCTTCCAGAGCTCTATTTTTTGTTTTTACTTGTCTTAATTTTTTTAGAAAACATTTTTTTTTTTTTTGAGACGGAGTCTTGCTCCATTGCCCAGGCTGGAGTGCAGTGCCACGATCTCGGCTTACTGCAAGCTCCGCCTCCCAGGTTCACCCCATTCTCCTGCCTCAGCCTCCCGAGTAGCTGGGACTACAGGCGCCCGCCACCATGCCCGGCTAATTTTTTGTATTTTTATTAGAGTCAGGGTTTCATTGTGTTAGCCAGGATGGTCTCGATCTCCTGACCTCGTGATCCACCTCCCTCAGCTTCCCAAAGTGCTGGTATTACAGGCATGAGCCACCACGCCCGGCCTTAGAAAACTTTAACTAAAAAAATTATCTTAGCTGGGTGCGATGGCTCATGCCTGTAACCTCAGCACTTTGGGAGGCTGGAGCAGGAGGCAGCTTAAGCCTAGGAGTTCAAGACCAGCCTGGGCAACATAACAAGATCCTGTCTCTACCAAAAAAAAATTGTTTTAATTGAGGGAATGTCACATAACATAAAATTAACCATTTCAAAGTGAACAATTCAGTTATGCGTAGTACATTCACAGTGTTATGCAGCCATCACCTCTATCTAGTGTCAAAACATTTTTATCATGCCGAAAAGGAAACCCTGTACCCATTAAACAGTTGCTCCCCATTCTGTCTCCATGGATTTACGTGTTCTGGACATTTCATATAAATCGAATCACATGTATTATGTGACCTTTTGTGTCTGCCTTCTTGTCACTTTCCATGTTTTGAGCATGTCAGTACTTTGTTTCTTTTGATGGCTGAATAATATTCCATTGCGTGGATATACCAAGGGTCTGTATTTTTATAAGTCTTTTTCCATGAAGTAATTTGGCTATATACTTGCTGCCTTTTCTGTTTAATTGAAAGCTGCCATTACAGGTTGCTAGGTAAGTTTTTTTAAGAGACAGGGTCTTGCACTGTCGCCCAGGCTGGAGTGCAGTGGTGCCATCATAGTTCACTGTTGCCTCAAACTGCTGGGTTCAAGCAGTCCTCCTGCCTCAGCCTCCCAAAGTGCTGGAAAACAGACATGTGCCACCACACCCAGCCTGAAAAACACTGTGTCTTGATGATGTTTAAGTTGGCAAATTGTGTTGATAAAGTAGAAAATTGTCTCAGATTTTAATTTTTTTTTTTTTTGAGATGGAGTTTCGTTCTTGTCGCCCAGGCTGGAGTATAATGGCATGATCTCAGCTCACTGCAACCTCTGCCTCCGGGGTTCAAGTGTTTCTCTTGCCTCAGCCTCCCGAGTAGCTGGGATTACCTACTCCTGCCACGATGCCCGGCTAATTTTTTGTATTTTTAGTAGAGAGAGGGTTTCGCTATGTTGGACAGGCTGGTCTCAAACTCCTGACCTCAGGTGATCCGCCCACCTCAGCCTCCCAAAGTGCTGGGATTGCTGGCGTGAGCCACCGTGCCCGGCTGATTCAAGTTTTTTTTAAGCAAAGTAATACTCTTGTTAACATCTTTATAAACTTTGCCACTTAGCATTTATTTCCTTTTAATCCTTGGGAACCCCTGTGTTCTCTGTGTGTGATTTCCAAGGCTTTGGGACAGCAGGGGCTGTGAGTAAAAAGCAGGACTCGCTGCCTTCCAGGCTAGGCTCCCTCTGCTTCCCAGGCCCATGGGCCACTCACAGATCTGGAATGCTGTTACCTCTCCAGGGGTCACATACCTCTGAGTTGCCATTGAAGTTTCATTAATAAGTAGTAAACATGATTCATTTTATTGGTACAATTTTTTTTTTTTTGACACGGAGTCTCACTCTGTTGCTCAGGCTGGAGCGCAGTGGCGCGATCTCGACTCACTGCAAGCTCCGCATCCCGGGTTCATGCCATTCTCCTGTCTCAGCCTCCCGAGTAGCTGGGACCACAGGCGCCCACCACCACATCCGGCTAATTTTTTGTATTTTTAGTAGAGATGGGGTTTCACCATGTTAACTAGGATGGTCTCGATCTCCTGACCTCGTGATCTGCCTGCCTCGGCCTCCCAAAGTGCTGGGATTGTACAATTTTTAAAAAATTTTTCCTATATTTTTAAGCAATGTCACAGTCATATTTGTATAATTCTTGAAGTTGGAGACTTGAGAAAAAATGTATTATCTTGGTCTGAAAAATATAAAAGGTTTCTGTTACTGTGGTATTTTAAAGAGTACTGTGGTTATCTTTGGGTGGCAGGGCTATGGAGATATTTTTGTTTTCCCACTATGATTCTCTTTTTTTCCCTGACATGTATCTTTTTCTTTAAAATGAAAAAAAAAAAAAAATTAAAGCTCTTATGCCAAGAGGAATCTCATGAAAGGAACTTCTCAACTCACAGAGGCCGTGTGCTCTGGCAGTGGTTCTCAAACTTGAGTTTGCCTCAGACTCATCCAGGGTGGGAGAGTCCCAGGCCCCACCTTCAGAATTTCTGATTTAGAAGATCTGAGGTGGGGCCCCAGGATTTGTATTTCTGATGGGTTGCCAGGGGCTGCTGATGCAGCTGGCCCAGGAGCCCACTTTGAGAGCTTCTGCTTTGTGCTGTTGTGTGGAAGCCGCCCTCTAATAGCGGCTGTTTTTTCCCCCAGCCTGGCTTGCTCCTCAGGCTCCCAGGAACCTGCCCCAAAACACAGGTCTCCACGACCAGGAGACAGGTGCTGTGGTCTGGACAGCTGGGTCCCAGGTGAGCTGTGGTTGATGCGTTCTGTCTCCTGATTACCCACTCTCACCCCAAAACCCTCATTTCCAGAGACATGAGAAGGATTCTGTGTGGTCCACGGGGCTTCTCGGGTTATTTTGATTGTGTCCACTCTGACATCATCACACGGCTCAGAACCTGTCCCTGGGGGCTGACCTCCCCTGCCTTTGCCTTGCCCCTGATCTGACAACTGTGATCCTGTCTCTGCCCCCACCCCAGGCTAGAGTGGTGCTATTTTACCGGTAGCCAGCTCCAGTGTTGTTACAGGGACCAGCCACGTGTGACAACAGAGCTGTATCCCTCTGTCAGCAAGAATGGATGTGCCCAGGCCCTGCACGAAAGGCCCTCTACAGGGGTGCCACGCAGAGGAAGAACAGACACATCTCGCTGGGTAAGGATCCATCTTCCCTCCAGGTCCAGGTGGATGTGTTCAGTTGTTCAGAGAAGCTGGAAGGACGTGAGAGGAAGGGAGACAGAGGGAGTGGGGAGACTGCTGGGTGGAGGGAAAGGAGGAAGTAAATGGGGAACCAGAGCAGGCAAGAGAGACACAGGCAGAAATCAAAAGAAAGGGGTAGCATGTGTGACAGGCAGTCAAGAACATGGGAGATGAAGGGTGAGGGGGTGGAGAAACAAAAAGTGATAGTGAGACAGAGTCAGAACAAGCAGGCCGGAGCTGGAGCCAGACAGGTGGCCAACAAGAGCACAGATGTGCTCATGCTGAACGTGTGCTCATGCACACAGGTAGCAGTAGTCACTCCCGAGTTTCTCCAGTGGCACAGGAGATTAACAAATAAAACCACCCAACTAGGACAGTCTACTATGCCCGGGCCTTCCAGGCCCTTTCCCAGCATCTCAGGACACTTGGGGAAGGTTCTGCCAAACAGACCGCTCTCTTGCCTTTCTCAAATCAGTTCTGTCCCATCTGGGCCAAATGCCTCCTCCTCAGAGCAGCCTCCCTGACTATCCAGATTCAGAGACAGACACTCTGCAGCTCACTGGGCCTAGATGTCTCGTCTGCTGCTTCACATGCAGGGTTCTCCTGGCCAAGCCCAGGGTGGGAGGGACTACACAAGGCCGTGAACACAGGCCCTGTGACACTGCCCCTGCCTCACTTTACAATGTTGTCCTCCCCAGTGGTGTGTGGTTTTTCCCTGCTCTGCCCCTGCCATCCCTCCCCTCCTTTGCCAGGAACTCCCAGTTTCCTGGCTTCAGCATATGCCATTTCTTGCTGCTTCTTCAGGCTTCTCCTGCACCTTATCTTTGTCCAGTTGCAGGAGAGTATAGTGTCTTTTTGAGCTTTGTATTACTAAATATATATGGATAATACAGTAAAGTGAGATATAAATATTTTTGTATTTGTGATTTTTAACTTATTAGGTGAAATTCACATGACATAAAATTAACCACTGTAAAGTGAACAATTCTTTGGCATCTAGCACATTCAGAGTGTTGTGTAATTACCACTACGTCCAGTTCCAGAACCTTTCCATCACTCCAAAGTATGATCCCACAACCATCCGGCAGTTTCTCCCCATCCTCCCCCTGCAAGCCCCTGGCAGACACCAGTCTTCATTCTGTCTCTATGGATTGCACTATTCTGAATATTTCATGTAATGGTACCTGTAATTTTAATTTCTACAACATTAGGCTTATCAAATGAAGGCTTGTATTCCCCACACACTTTTGGTTTCTTGTCAACCATTCAGGATCCTTTAAAATTAGAGGTAAGAGTTGAGACAGAATGTGGGAGGACAAGTCATTCTTTCCACAAATATTAACTTAGTGCCTATAGTATCTCAGACCTACTTCTAGGTCGTTAGGTATACAACAGTGAACAAACAGATAAAGATTCCTGCCCTGTGGGAAGAGATAGACTATAGCATAATCAGTAAGCGGCAGAAGATGTTAGAGGGTGATAAGCACGATGGGAGAGAAACAGCAGAGCAGAGTGATGGGAGTGCCAGGACAGAGGTTGGTTTTCAGTTTTCAGTTTGGGTCCTCAGGGTCACTCTCACTGAGAAAATGACATTTGAAAAGACTTACCGAAGGAGGAGGGATGAGCCATGCAGCCATATCCCACATGGAGGAAGAGTGTAAGACAGACGCAATGACAGCTTGGAGCGAGGTGGGCATGCCAGTTTACTGGCACAGAGTGCACCCATGAGTAATGAGAAAACGAGCTCAGAAAGCCAGCTCAAATGAGTGCTGTCAGCTGAGACTGAGAGGGAGCAATTAGAAACTTTTATAACAATTTAACATTGCTGCACTTTTCAGTTGTATTTTTATTGTATTTTACAAAAGAAATAAGCACAAGACTCCCATCCTTCATAGATAATTTGAGAAGTACTAATACAGGATCGTCAGGCCCTACATGAAGGACTTTTTTATTCTGAGTGAAATGGGGGAGTCTTGTGTGATTCTGGGCAGAGGAGTAATAGTTTTAAAAGGACCACTTTGAGTATTTCACTTTATTTGGCACTTAACTCTATGTAAACATTTATTCATGTCTCTTTTTGCTAGAGAGACTTCTACAGGACTGTGACCTCCTTGAAGCCAGGGTTCATGTAATATTTATATTTCTTAGAAACTGGCATTGTAGGCACTGTTAGTTAAATTGAATAACAAAGGAGAGGACTCCCTCTGGCTGCTGGGTTGAAGGTTGACTGTAAAAGGTCCAGAGTGGAAGCAAGAAGACCAGATAGGCTATGGCAGTGATCCAGGCATGAGGTGACGGTGGCTCAGTGTGGAGCAGAGGGGGTGACAAGAAGAGGCTGGTGCCCTTCAGAATATCACAACCAGATGTTGGAGTGCACTTGCTGGGACAGCTCTAGTCAAATCAGTCCTCATCAACTGGCCCAGATGGGCAGCAGGAGTGTGTGGTGAGGGTTCTTGAGTAGCCAGTCATCCTGAACTGCTCTTCTCAGATGTTTACTGCTTATTCTTACCTTGGTGTGTTAACTGCTGTCATTTTCTTGTATCTACAAGGATGACAGGAGATATAAACAGATAGAGATGGGCCAGATGAGGAGGTATTCCTGTATCAGGGAGGGAACAGGCAGCTATATCCTTACAACCAGCTCCTCTGTCCCCTGAATCTTTGCTTTACTCAAGCGTCACCTGTTCGCTGTGTCCTCTTATGTGGCCACCCTCAGGAAGTCCCACAACTGTCAAGGCAGGCAAGACACTACCCTTATTGCCAGCCATCTCTCCAGGAGAAATGAGTAGGATTGAGGATAATTAAAGACAAATTTAAAAGGCAGCTTGAGTAAATAACCCTACAAGTCCTTCTCAGTGGAGGGAATGTCTTTTGTATTATACTAAAAGTTTTCATGTTTTAGACTAATGGCCACAGTGAGATTTCTTCCTAGAAATAACAACAGCCAGTTGTGGCACAGTTTGAGAAACCAGGATGTAACTTTTTTTTTTTTTTTTTGAGATGGAGTCTTGCTCTGTCGTCAGGCTGGAGTGCAGTGGCACAATCGCAGCTCATTGTAACCTCTGCTTCCTGGGTTCAGGTGATTCTTCTTCCTCAGCCTCCTGAGTAGCTGGGACTACAGGCACATGGCACCACACCCAGCTAATTTTTTTTGTATTTTTAGTAGAGACGGGGTTTCACCATGTTGGCCAGGATGGTCTTGATCTCTTGACCTTGTGATCCGCCCACCTTGGCCTCCCAAAGTGCAGGGATTACAGGTGTGAGCCACCGCACCCAGCCTAGGATGTAACTTTTTAAGCTGCTAAAACCTCACACTGCAGTATGTACAGTCCTCCATGATCTAACTGACAGATCTGATTGAGCTATTCTTTGTCTCCCAGCAACAGGTGTGCCCTGGGGCTATGAAGAGACCAAGACGCTCCTGGCTATTCTTAGTAGTTCTCAATTTTATGGAAAACTCCAAACCTGTCAGCAGAACAGCCAGATCTACAGGGCCATGGCGCAACAACTCTGGGATCGGGGTTTTCTGCGGACCCCAGAACAGTGTCGCACCAAGTTCAAAAGCCTACAGTTGAGTTACCGCAAAGTGAGGAGAGGCTGTGTGCCTGAGCCTTGTATCTTTTACGAGGAAATGGATGCTCTTTCAAGCTCCTGGGCCTCTGCACCTCCTATGGCAAGTGATGCTGTTCCTGGCCAAGAAGGAAGTGATATTGAGGCGGGAGAGCTGAATCACCAGAACGGGGAGCCCAAGGAGGTAGAAGATGGCACTGTGGATGGTGCAGACAGGGATGAAAAGGACTTCAGGAATCCTGGCCAGGAAGTCAGGAAAGTTGACCTGCCAGTGCTGTTCCCAAACAGACTTGGTAAGACTCCCTTGGCTCTGATAGTCAAAGGATGGCAAAGTCCACTTTAGAGGCCATTAGTCTAGCAATTGAGTGGGAGCTGTCACTGATCCTGGCATTATCATCATCTTGATGTGTCACCCTATCCAAGCCAGGAGTTTTGGTTTTCATGGAGTTTAAAGATTATTCCTCTTGCATTTTAGAGCCCTGATTTTGCATTTGCCAACCTCTTTCACTAAGTTCATCTTTTCCCATGGAGTTTCACTACTTTGCATTGTCAGACTGCTGGTTAGGCTTCCAGACCAGGTCTATCTTCTCTCTCCTCCTCTAGCATGGCCTTGCCTTTCACAGCCTGAGCCTATGCTGGCTGGGTACTTAGCACTTTGCTTTCTTCCTGTTTGAGCTGGCCAAGACCAGGGTTGCCTTTTGTTGTTCTGCTGCCAGAAGTTAGAACATTCAAGAATTGAGGGTACACCTATAAACAGACTGGCAGATGACATAGAGCTTGACGTCTTGCCTCAGTCTGTCATTATGTCAGAACATCCGAAAAAAGATAGGAGAAAAGTTGGAGTTTAGGGCATAATTTTTCTGTAATAATTTGGAGCTCAAAAATATTACAATTAGAAAATAAAAAGCTGTTAATTAGCAGGAGACTTAATCACATGAAGAATTTCAATTAGATATTTCTTCTACATAGTATAGTTATAACTTTGCATTCCATTATTTTCCTTCTCTATAGTCCATTGTATTTCTGTGGGGTTTTTTTTCCAGATTTTGAGATCAAGAATGAGATTAAAAAAGAAAATCTAAAATGGGATGACTCAGAGGAAGGAGAAATACACAAGGCTTTACAGAGAAAGTCCAGAGGAGTTTTTTGGCACTCTGAGCTACAAAAAGGCTTGGAGAGCGAGCCAACATCAAGAAGGCAATGTAGAAATTCTCCAGGGGAGAGTGAGGAGAAAACCCCATCCCAGGAGAAGATGAGTCACCAGAGTTTTTGTGCCAGGGACAAAGCCTGTACACATATCCTCTGTGGGAAAAACTGCTCTCAGAGTGTGCATTCTCCCCACAAGCCAGCACTCGAACTGGAAAAAGTATCTCAATGTCCAGAATGTGGGAAAACCTTTAGCCGAAGTTCTTATCTTGTTCGGCATCAGAGAATCCACACAGGCGAGAAGCCTCACAAGTGCAGTGAGTGCGGGAAAGGCTTTAGTGAGCGCTCCAACCTCACTGCCCACCTACGAACTCACACAGGGGAGAGGCCCTACCAGTGTGGGCAGTGTGGGAAAAGCTTCAACCAGAGCTCCAGCCTCATTGTCCACCAGAGGACCCATACTGGGGAGAAGCCTTACCAGTGCATTGTCTGTGGAAAGAGATTCAACAACAGTTCCCAGTTCAGTGCTCACCGGCGCATCCACACTGGGGAGAACCCATACAAGTGTGCAGAGTGTGGGAAAAGCTTCAACAATAGCTCCCACTTCAGTGCCCACCGAAAAACCCACACTGGTGAAAAGCCTTACAAGTGTTCTCACTGTGAGAGAGGCTTCAGTAAGAACTCTGCCCTCACCCGTCATCAGACAGTACACTCGAAAGTAGTACTCTCATCACAGGAAGGAAGAGATGTGTTATGAGTGTGTAGGAAAACTGTCAGATTAGTTCCTCAGGTCAGCATGTATGCGTTCCTTAGGGCTTTCTTCTGTTATGGAGAGATCTAGCCAGTCCGTGACTTGGCAACAGACCTACTGACTACTGGATCTTAAGACCCATGTCCAGGACCAGGAATCAGCATAAGGATGCTGACCTCTCCTGGGTGTGCCTGTGACTCCAGAGTCCTATCTTACTGTGACTTAAAGTTTGATGGAGAGAAAGCTGTAGGGTCCATAAATTCTGCCAGGAAACTAGGGTCTTCCTGTTCCTAGAACTGAGAATGGGCACCCAGTGATCTGAGAACACGTTCTGGGCTAACGTAGTCCTCACACAGGGCTGAGAAAGAAAGTGTCCCCTTTCCTGGGAAGCACATGTAGAAATTAAGAGCCTGAATCTCTTCTAAACCAATAATTGACCTCTAGGCACCTGCCATACTAGTACTAACTTCAGGGAAGAAGACACTACTCTTTGTAACCCAGCCACCACCAAAAAGGGAACAAAAAGAAGGAGGATTAAGCTATTGGATAATACTGAATTTGTTTCCCTAAGTGACTTAGCCTTAGAGCAAGCGTAACATCCAGGTTAATTTTTTATAAGACTTATCCTTTTATTATCGCCCTCATCATAGTTCCTGATTGTCTCTTAAAGTGGTTTATAGACATTACTATTTCTGATAATAATTTACAAACTAAACAAATTTATAAACATTACTAATTTCTGATGAAAATAAAGTTGTTTCTCCCTCCATTTCCTTGGCCTTTGGTTGTAATTTTCTCCATTAGAAACTATACTCATGCAGAAGCCTGCAGGGTCCTGAAAATGACATATATGTAAGTGTAGAGTCTGCTTCAGGGAAGTAGGACATGCAGAGCCTTCCAGGGGTAGGAAATAGGGAAAAGAGGAAATGAATTGGGTTGGAAAGGGTTTGTGCCATCATGAGAGTGAAGATCACAGAAGCAAGGGAAAAACAAGGTTCATCAGGAGATTCTGACTCCTGAAGAGTTTGGTAGATGAGAATCGTAGATGAAAGGAAGGATGGGAACGAGATGCACTAGGAACCAAAGTTAAAATTCATCTATGATGAGTCACAGATACTTAAACTTTTATGAAATCGCCATAGATAAAAAGTGGTAGAAGACAGGTACATTTGTCTACAGTTGTTGGCTGGTGCACACAAGGTAGCAGGACGTTGTCTAAGGTATGGTGAAAAGAATCATGGTCTCTTGAGCTTTTTGAAAAGTTAAGCATTTGCCCCAAGAATACTTGCCAGCAGTGCTTGCAGCTGCAGTGTTTACCCTGAGATAACTTTGCCACAAAATATCTTGCTTTTATTATTTTATTTATTTATTTTTTTGAGACACGGTCTCTCTCTTCACCCAGGCTGGAGTGCAGTGGTGCAATCTCAGGTCACTGCGACCTCTGCATCCCAGGTTCAAGCAATTCTCATGTCTCAGCCTCCCAAGTAGCTATGACTACAGGCCTGCACCACCATGACCGACTAACGGGGTTTGCCATGTTGACCAGGCTGGTCTTGAACTGGCCTCAAGTGATCCTCCTGCCTCAGCCTCTCAAAGTGCTGGGATTAGAGGTGTGAGCCACTACTCCTGGTCATCTTGCTTTTAGTATTTTCACACTGCTCTAGTATATCAAATTTGGAAGCAAAGGACATCATTCTATTTACAGCATTTAGTAGTGGTATTTCCTTTTACAAAATACAGTAATTCTCGATCACTGAAAATGTCAAATCCTAGAAAATGTAGCATTCTTACATATGATGTTAACATAATTCTCTAACAGTTGTAGGCCAAAGATCTATTTGATGAATCTGATTTTTCTGAAAGACAATGCTGATGATTCAGGCTATTCTAATGTTAGTTCTGTTTAGAAATAACTCCAATAATAGTTTTTATATTTTGTTTTCACATTGAAAATCAATCCCATACAAGTGTGCACAGTGTGGGAAAAGCTTCAACAATAGCTCCCACTTCAGTGCCCACTGAAAAACCCACACTGGTGAACAGTCTTACAGGTGTTCTCACTGTGAGAGAGGCTTCACTCACCCATCATCAGGCGGGGCAGGTGCAGCTGAGCAGAACAGAATTAGAAGAGCAGTCAGACATTCATGTGGCCAAGAAGCACATGAAAAAATGCTCATCACTAATCAAAAGAGAATTGCAAATCAAAACCCCAATGAGATACTATCTCACAGCAGTCAGAATGGCTATTACTAAAATGTCAAAAAATAACAGATGCTGGTGAGTTGCAGAGAAAAGCGAATGTTTATACACTGATGGTGGGAATGTAAATTAGTTCAGCCACTGTGGAAAGCAGTTGGGAGATTTCTCAAAGAACTCAGAGCTACCATTCAACCCAGCAATCCCATTACTGGGCATATAGCCAAAGGAATGATCATCCTACCAAAAAGACACAGGCACACATATGCTCATTGCAGCACTATTCACAATAGCAAAGTCATGGAATCAATCTAGATGCCCACAATGGTGATGCAGATAGAGAAAATGTGGTACATATACACCATGGGATACTACACAGCCATAAAAAAGAATTAAATCATGTCCTTTGCAGCAACATGGATGGAGCTGGAGGCCATTATTTTAAGCGAATTAACCCTGGAAGAGAAACCCAAATACCATGTGTTCTCGCTTGTAACCGGGAGCTTACAAGTACACATGGATACAAAGAGGGGAACAACAGACACTGGGGCCTACTAGAGGGTAGAGAGTGGGAGGACGATGAGGACTGGAAAACTACCTATTGGGTACTATGCTCATTACCTGGGTGACAAAATAATCTGTATACCAAACTTCCTCGACATGGAATTTACCTGTGTAACAAACCTGCACATTTACCCCCGAACCTAAAATAAAAGCTGGAAAGAGGAAAAAATAAAAGAGTGGTCAAGGCCTTAGCACCACAGGGACATAGAACACATCAGGGTCCTGTTGGCTTAGGGCAGTGCAGGAAGGTCTGTGGCCCCTTCCACCCCAGATCCACAGCTCTGTCACACCGTGCTGCATAGTACCCAACCCCACTTTAGTCCCCCTTCTCGTTTTTTGTTTTTTGTTTTTTTTTTTTTTGAGACGGAGTCTCACTCTGTTGCCCAGGCTAGAGTACAATGGCGTGATCTCGGCTCACTGCAACCTCCGCCTCCCGGGTTCAAGCCATTCTCCTGCCTCAGCCTCCTGAGTAGCTGGGATTACAGGCGCGTGCCACCACACCCAACTGATTTTTGTATTTTCAGTAGAAACGCGGTTTCACCATGTTGGCCAGGCTGGTCTCAAACTCCTGACCTCGTGATCCGCCCGCTTGGGCCTCCCAAAGTGCTGGGATTACAGGAGTGAGTCACCGTGCCTGGCCTTCGGTCGTCTCTTGGGCAGAAAGCAGTTGTATTGATCTGTTTGGGGGAGAGGTGTGACTCAGACACTGAGGACTTATCTAAAGCACCCACACCTTGCTAGGCAATGCAATCCCTCCATCACAGAGCAGGCCTTTCAGGCACCAGGATATTCTCATTCAGAGCAGGACCAGGTGAACATAACCTGCAGAGGAGAAAGGATGCATTTTACAGGACACAAACCTCCCATCCTTAATATTGTCCCTCTTTGGAACAGCTTTTAGACCCTAGGAAATAACTTTGCTCCAAAGAGTAAAAAATATTACCACCATAGTTGGCCCAAAAGCAGCCCCCAATTAGGAAAGCATTTAAGGCCAGGCACGGTGGCTCACGCCTGTAATCCCAGCACTTTGGGAGGCCGAGGTGGGTAGATCACCTGAGGTCGGGAGATTGAGACCAGCCTGACCAACATGGAGAAACTCCGTCTCTACTAAAAATACAAAATTAGCTGGCTGTGGTGGTACATGCCTGTGATCCCAGCTACTCGAGAGGCTGAGGCAGGAGAATCACTTGAACCCAGGAGGCAGAGGTTGCAGTGAGCCAAGACTGCGCCATTGCACTCCAGCCTGGGCAACAAAAGCGAAACTCCATCTCAAAAAAAAGAAAGAAGAGGCCGG
The DNA here is from genome assembly GCF_049350105.2 of Macaca mulatta. Taxonomy (NCBI): domain Eukaryota; kingdom Metazoa; phylum Chordata; class Mammalia; order Primates; family Cercopithecidae; genus Macaca; species Macaca mulatta. Next base: position 4,601,248 of record NC_133425.1, on the reverse strand, counting down.
GCGCGGTGGCTCACGCCTGTAATCCCAGCACTTTGGGAGGCCGAGGCGGGTGGATCACGAGGTCAGGAGTTCAAGACCAGCCTGGCCAAGATGGTGAAACCCCATCTCTACTAAAAATACAAAAAATTAGCCGGGCGTGGTGGTGGGTGCCTGTAATCCCAGCTACTTGGGAGGCTGAGGCAGAGAATTTCTTGAACCCAGGAGGCAGAGGTTGCAGTGAGCCGAGACCGTGCCACCGCACTCCAGGCTGGGCGACAGAGTGAGACTCTGTCTCAAAAAAAAAAAAAAAAAAAAAAAGAAAGAAGAAAAAAAGACCTGTAATCCCAGCACTTTGGGAGGCCGAGACGGGCGGATCATGAGGTCAGGAGATCGAGACCAACCTGGCTAACATGGCGAAACCCCGTCTCTACTAAAAAAATACAAAAAAACTAGCCGGGCGTGGGGGCGGGTGCCTGTAGTCCCAGCTACTCGGGAGGCTGAGGCAGGAGAATGGCGTAAACCCGGGAGGTGGAGCTTGCAGTGAGCTGAGATCCAGCCACTGCACTCCAGCCTGGGCGACAGAGTGAGACTCCGTCTCAAAAAAAAAAAAAAGAAAAAAAGAAAGCTTTAAAGCTCAACATCAATTATTTTAAATCCTAATCACTCTACTGAACTCCTAACATTACATTACACTAATCTATTACTTAATAGAAGCAATAATGTTAATATAAGTAACATGAAGATATTCTCCATTATATAAGCTTACATCAAACCAGAATAATCCACTGATAGTTAACAGCCTAATATTAACAAATAATAAATACCCCATTTATACTATTAATCCAACACAGGTATGCTCTAAGGAAAGATTACAAAAAGTATAAGGAACTCGGAAATCTTACCCCACCTGTTTACCAAAAACATCACCTCTAGCATTACCAGTATTAGAGGCACTGCCTGCCCAGTGACATATGTTCAACAGCTGCGGTATCCTGACAGTGCAAAGGTGGCATAATCACTTGTTCCCTAAATAGGGTCTTGTATGAATGGCCACACGAGGGTTCAGCTGTCTCTTATTTTCAATCAGTGAAACTGATTTATCTGTGAAGAGACAGTATAAACAAATAAGATGAGAAGACCCTATGGAGATTTCATTCATTAATGCAAACAGAAACTCAAAAAAAGGCTACAGGCCCTAGCCTACTATCTCTGCATTAAAAATTTTGGTTGGGGTGCCGGGCGCAGCGGCTCATGCCTGTAATCCCAGCACTTTGGGAGGCTGAGGCGGGCAGATCACGAGGTCAGGAGATGGAGACCACTCTGGCCAACATGCTGAAACCCTGTCTCTACTAAAAATACAAAAATTAGCTAGCTGGGTGTAGTGGTATGCACCTGTAATCCCAGCTACTCAGGAGGCTAAGGCAGGAGAATGGCTTGAACCCGGGAAGCAGAGACAGCAGTGAGCCAAGATCGCGCCACTGTACTCCAGACTGGCGACAGAGCCACACTCTGTCTTAAAAAATAAAAAAATAAACAATAAAAAATAAAAGAAATTTAAAATGTGGTTGCGGTGACCTCGGAGCACAATTCAACCTCCAAACAACCTAAACTAAGACCGCACTAGTCTAAGCGAGTTAGCACACACTGACCCAATAATTTGATCAACGGAATAAGTTACCCTAGGGATAACAATGCAATCCTATTCTAGAGTCCATATCAACAATAGGGTTTACAGCTTCGATGCTGGATCAGGACATCCTAATGGTGTAGCCGCTGTTAAGGCTTCGTTTGTTCAGTGATTAAAGTCCTATGTGATCTCAGTTCAGATCAGAGTAATCCAGGTCGGTTTCTATCTATTTAACATTTCTCCTTAGTACAAAAGGACAAGAGAAACAGGGCCCACTCCACAAAGCACCCTTGCCCACATAAATGATGCTGTCTCAATCTAACAAATCATCACACACCCTACCCAAGAACAGCGTTTAAGATGGCAGAACCCAGCAATTGCATAAAACTTAAAACTTTAAAATCAGAGGTTCAACTCCTTTTCTTAATGATATGCCTATAATCAATCTTCTCCTACTTATTATTACCACTTTAATCGCTATAGCATTCCTTATACCCATTGGATGAAAAATCTTAGGCTACATACAATTACCTAACACTGTAGGTCCTAACACTGTAGGTCCCTACAGACTGCTTCAACCATTCGCCGATGCAATAAAACTTTTCATCAAAGAACCTGTACGTCTCTCAATGTCTACTATTACCCTTTATGCTACTGCTCCAACCCTAGCCGTTCTGATCGCTCTCCTCTTGTGAACTCCCCTCCGCATACCAGATGTTCTAATTTTAATATAGGCCTCCTATTTATACTAGCCACATCAAGCTTAGCCATCTATCCTATGATCAGGATGAGCATCTAATTCAAATTATGCACTAATCGTCACATTACAATCTGTAGCCCAGACAATTTCATATGAAGTCACTCTAGTCATTGTCCTTTTATCAGTTCTACTAATAAGTGGCTCATTTAACTTACATGCACTTATCATCACAATGCAAGAATTCCTCTCACTGCTACCATCATAACCCCTAGCCATAATATGATTTATCTCCACACTAGCAGAAACTAACCGAGCCCCTTTTGAACTAACAGAAGGAGAATCAGAGTCAGTCTCAGGCTTAAACATCGAATATGCCGCAGGTTTATTTTTGCCCACTTCTTATAGCAGAATATATGAATATTATCATAATAAATAACTACTACCATTTTTCGAGGAGCACTACACACTGTATAGTCACCAGAACTCTATACCACAAATTTCATTACCAAGACCATTCTTTAACCACCGTTTTTATGAACTCGAACAGCATACCTCCGATTCCGCTATGACCAACTTATATATCTTCTATGAAAAAATGTCCTACCGCTTACACCAGCACTCTGCATATGATGTATCTCAATGCCTATTCTAATTTCCAGCATCCCACCCCAAATATAGGAAATATGTCTGACAAAAGAATTACTTTGATAGAGTAAACAATAAAGGTTTAAATCCTCTGATTTCTAGAACTAAGGAATTGAAGCTACCCCTGAGAATCCAAAATTCTCTGTGCTACCCATTACACCAAGTCCTAAAGTAAGGTTGGCTAAATAAGCTATCGGGCCCATACCCCAAAAATGTTAGTTATACCCTTCCTGTACTAATTAACCCATTAGCTCAACTTATTATTTCCCTTACTATTTTCACAGGAACTCTTATCACAATGCTAGGCTCACATTGATTTCTCATCTGAACATTATAGCTCTTATCCCAATCTTAATTAAAAAGATAAATCCAGCCAGGCACGGTGGCTCATGCCTGTAATCCCAGCACTTTGGGAGGCCAAGGTGCGTGGATGACGAGGTCAAGAGATCAAGACCATCCTAGTCAACATGGTGAAACCCCGTCTCTATTAAAAATACAAATTTAGTTGGGTGTGCTGGCGCATGACCGTAGTCCCAGCTACTCAGGAGGCTGAGGCAGGAGAATCACTTAAACCTGGGAGGCAGAGGTTGCAGTGAGCCAAAATTGAGCCACTGCACTCCAGCCTGAGGACAAAGCAAGACTCCGTCTCAAAAAAAAAAAAAAAATTTACAGTCTAATGCTTACTCAGCCATTTTACCCTTTTCCCACTTATGTTCATTAATCATTGATTGTTTTCAACTAACCACAAAGACATCAGAACACTATATTTACTATTTGGCGCATGAGCAGGAATAGTGGGCACCGCCTTAAGCCTTCTAATTCGAGCAGAATTAGGCCAACCAGGAACTCTGCCAGGAGAAGATCAGATTTACAATGTTAACTGTTTCCACCCATGCATTAGTCATAATTTTCTTTATGGTCATACAAGTCATATTTGGGGGTTTCGGCAACTGGCTAGTCCCTCTGATTGGTGCACCTGATACGGCACTCCCCCAGATAAATAATATGAGCTTCGGACTTCTCCCCCGATCTTTTCTACTCCTACTTGCATCTTCAGTAGTAGAAGCCGGCGCTGGAACTGGCTGGACAGTTTTTTAGCAGGAAACCTAGCAGGAGCCTCTATGGATCTAACCATCTTCTCACTCCACTTGGCAGGTGTTTCTTCTATTTTAGCGGCCATTAACTTTATGACAGTTATTAACATAAAACCCCCAGCCTTGTCCCAATATCAAACACCCCTTTTCATGTGATCAGTCCCCATTATGGCAGTCCTTCTCCTCCTTTCTCTCCCAGTCCTAGCCGCCAGCATTACCATACTATTAACTGATCGTAACCTCAATACTACTTTTGTTGACCCTGCTGGCAGGGGCGACCCTATCTTGTATCAACATTTATTCTGATTCTTTGGTCATCCTGAAGTCTATATCCTTATCCTTCCAGGCTTCGGGATAATCTGTCATATCGTAACATATTACTCTGGAAAAAAGGAACCATTTGGGTATATGGGCATAGCATGAGCCATAGTATCAATTGGCTTCTTAGGATTTATCGTATGGCCTCACCATATATTTACATTCCTATGTAGGAATGGACGTAGACACACGAGCATACTTCACCTCCGTTACTATAATTATTGCTATCCCTACTGGAGTCAAGGTCTTTAGATGATTAGCTACACTGCACGGTAGTAATATCAAATGATCTCCCACAATATTCTGAGCCCCTAGGATTCATTTTCCTATTAACAGTAAGAGGTTTAACTGGCATTATACTAGCTAATTCATCATTAGACATTATTTTACAAGATATATATTATGTTGTAGCCCATTCCCACTATGTTCTATCAATAGGAGCAGTATTTGCCATCATAGGAGGCGTTGTCCACTGATTCCCCCTATTTTCAGGTTATATACCTAATCAGACCTACACTAAAATCCACTTCATCATTATATTTATAGGCGTTAATTTAACCTTTTTCCCACAGCACTTCCTCAGCCTATCAGTGTACCTCAACATTACTCCAATTAACCCAATGTGTACACCACATTAAATGTTATCTAATCAGTAGGCTCATCGATATCATTAACAGCAGTCATACTAATAATTTTCATAATCTGAGAAGCCTTTGCTTCAAAACGAAAAGTTCTAACAACTGAACAAGCATCTACTAATTTAGAGTGACTTTACGGCTGTCCACCACCTTACCACACATTCGAAGAGCCAATCAACGTGACAACCTAGACGAAAAAGGAATCGAACCTCCAGAAACTGATTTCAAGTCAATCCCATAACCTTTATGACTTTCTCGATATTAGTAAAATCATCACACAACTTTGTCAAAGTTAAGATATAGGATAAACCCTGTATGTCTTAATGGCTCACCCAGTTCAGTTAGGCCTTCAAGAAAAACTGCTCACTTTCCATGATGACACTCTTATAATTATTGTCCTAATTCAGTTGCTGCAACTCTGAAGAATCACCTCCTGCTAGTTCTGATAAAAACTCTACTCTGGAAACAGAAAGAGGTCAGTGTGAGTTCGTTTCTACTTCACTTTCTTAACTCTAGCAAAGAAGGTATAGATTTCTCATCCCATTCAAGTCAGCTGTGCATATGGGACACAAGGTTAACTAGTGGAAATAACGCAGACTTTATCCTTCAGGTGAATCTGGTTTGAGTCCAAGCTTAACTCCCTACTAAGTGATTTGGGGCAAATTATTCAACTCCTATGATCCACTTTTCATCATCTGAGGATAACACCCACCTTGCAGGGCTGGGCGCGGTGGCTCACACCTGTTATCCCAGCACTTTGGGAGGCCGAGGCGGGGGGGGGGGGGCGCGAGGGGAGGATCACTTGAGGTCAGGAGTTCGAGACCAGCCTCCAGCCTGGCCAACATGGTGAAACTCCCGTCTCCACTAAAAATACAAAAAAGATTAGCAGGGCGTGGTGGCAGGTGCCTGTAATCACAGGGAGAATGAGGCAGGAGAATCGCTTGAACCCGGGAAGCCGAGGTTGCAGTGAGCCGAGACTGCGCCACTGCAGTTCAGCCTGGGGGACAGAGCAAAACTCCCCCTCAAAAAAATAAATAATAAATAAATAATATCCATCTTGCAGGATACAGGAAAAGAGTAGAGATATCAGTAAAGTATCCAGGCCAGTGCTTGGCACTCAGAAGGAAGTAAATAAATGGTATGTGGTGGTAGGAAGAGAAACTCCATCTTGCAGGAACTTCATAGCATATATTACTACTTGACATATAAGTTTTAATGTCTGTCAAGTCCCCCGCCCAAGAATGTAAGGTTTTTCAGCTCAATGCGGAATCCTAGCATCTTGAATAGTGTTTAGTGCTAAATAGGTATCTGGCAAATGAATGAATAGGTGAAAAAATAAAAGGAAGACTGGGCTCATCACACCTGATTAACCAACTGCGCATCAAATACTTAAGCATTATAAAGAACACAAAATGAGGCCAGGCGCGGTGGCCTACGCCTGTAATCTCAGCACTTTGGGAGGCCGAGGCGGGCCGATCACGAGGTAAGAAGATCGAGACCATTCTGGCTAGGACGGTGAAACACCGCCTCTACTAAAAATACAAAAATTAGCCGGGCGTGGTGGCGGGCGCCTGTAGTCCCACTTAGTCTGGGGGCTGAGGCGGGAGAATGGCGTGAACCCGGGAGGCGGAGCTTGCCGTGAGCCGAGATTGCGCGCCACTGCACTCCAGCCTGGGCGACAGAGCGAGACACTCTCAAAAAAAAAAGAGAGAGAAAACTCAATATGGTCTCCGGCTGACATGTCTCCAACATCTGCTCTCTCCATTTCCGCTGTCATACTAGGGTAGGGTTTCAGAACCTCAGCACACTCACATTTTGAGCCAGATCGTTTTTTTGAGTTCTTGGGGGTGGGGAGTGGGATAGGAACCCTGTGAACCTTGTAGAATGTTTAGCTGCATCCCTGGTCTCCACCCACTAGATGTCAGTAGCACCACTCGGTAGTGATAACAAAATTGTCTTCACACAGTATCAATTGTGCCCTGGGAGGGGGGCGCTGGTTGAGAACCCCTGGTCTAGGAACATATAAGTGCCTTTGCTCACCAAAATTTTCCCTCCTTAAGTCGCCAAGACCTAATTCATCCTTTCCATAGATAATAAACACGAGAGACAGCTGGTCTCTACCCCTCCCAATCAGGGAAGGGCCCCTGAGCCTAGGTATTGGAAACGTCGAAGAAAAATTTCATGTCCTCAAGGAGTGCACCATCAAAGACAAAAACCCCAGGGTGAGGACTGATGACACTACTACCCCCATCTTCTTGAAGCATCCTGATCCTCTGAACTCTCCGGTCCTGTCTGTAACGTTTCTCAGGGTGCTCCATCTTAACCCGCCTAACGCTGTAATTTGTTTCTGGTGGGTTTATCCACGCCAACAGTTTGGGGGCTCGCTGAGGATAAACAGTGTTTCTGTGCTGTCTTCGTGTCCCCACCGCTCAGCACAAGGGCGCAGTCGAGCTTTAGGAAACGAGTGTTTTCTTAGCGTGAAGGGCAAGAGTCACCGAGCCCTTTAAAGGAGGCCTCACTGGGGAACCCGAATGGACTGGAGGTCCGAAGGGCAACAAGGCAGGCACTCCGGGCTGCCTCGTTCCCCACGCGTCCCCAGAGGACCCAGTTCACTCTGCATCACGCAGCCACTCCGAGTTTTTGCGTCCAGGAACCCAGAGTGCAATCTGAGAGCCTCAGGACAGAAAGCGGAGCCGCAACCCTTAAGCCCCGCCTCACCAGAAAAAGCCCTCAGGGGCACGACGCGCCTACCACGCCATCTTCTCTACTGCGTCATGCCGGAAGCCGTTGCGGAGCACGCCGGAAGCTGTTGCGGGGCACGCCGGGAACCTCAAGAGGGCCAGACGCATGAGCAGTAGCTAAGCCTGAAAAGAAAGGAGCGAGTCGCGCAAGTGTGGCACTAAAGGACCGCCCTCTCCGCATGGTTTCCGCCCTTCGGTAATTGACAGCAATTCCATCAATGAAACCCGCCTTGCGTCATATGCTGGGACCAATCACAATGCCTGAGAACCCAGGGCCCGGATCCAGCTGGGTGCGCCTTCCTGTTTTACAGTTAGGTGAGAACAGCCCTGATGGAAAAGGTGGCGGTTGCTGTGTGCCATGCGTAATTGTAAACATTTACACATTAACTCATACTTACAGCAACCCTACTAAGTCAATTATATTACCATTTTCATCTTCCAGACGAGGAAGCCAAAACAGTTTAAGTGACTTTCTTTAAGGACTAGAACTCGTTTTTTTTGTTTGTTTTTTGTTGTTGTTGTTTTTTTTTTGAGATGGAGTCTTGCTCTGTTGCCCACGCTGGGGTGCAGTGGCGCGATCTGGGCTCACTGCAAGCTCCACCTCCTGGGCTCACGCCATTCTCCTGCCTCATCCTCCCGAGTAGCTGGGACTACAGGCGCCCGTCACCATGCCCGGCTAATTTTTTGTATTTTTAGTAGAGATAGGGTTTCACTGTGTTAGCCAGGATGGTCTCGATCTCCTGACCTCGTGATCCACCCGCCTCGGCCGTTTCTAATCCTGTGTTTTTTCCCCCCCACTCTAAGGTGTTTTCGTTTCTTAATATTAAGTACTGCAAAACATTCTCACTTAAAACTGAAGTCTCCATGCCAGTGTTTTTCCATGCTCCTCCCCACCTGCCCCCACCACAATATATATAATCCACCATTCCTCTTTTGGTGGACATGCAAATACTTTTCTACTTTTCACGTGTGTGTTATTCTGGATTGGGTATTCTGGATATATTTTGAAGAAGGAGCTACTGGATTGAGATGTGGAGTGTGAGAGAAGGAAGAGTGGAGGATCATACTAAGGCTTCTATGTAGTCTTTCTGCCTTCAGTCTTGCACCCCTTCTTTCATCCATCATTTATGAAGGCCCTTGTAGCACAAAGGAGTAGTAGCTCATCAGGATATAAATACAGGGAGTGGGATGTGAAATAGGTTGATGACACTTCCAAGAAATGTATGCCCTCTTTGATTAAGAATAACCATGGAGGAGTTTTCCAAACACATACATTTCTTATGTAGATTATCTATTTTGATTCCTGCAATGTTCCTGCCACCTATTATAGTCATTTTACAGATGATGAAACAGAGTGCTATAGAGAGCCACTGACTACCCTAACTAATTAGTTGCAGAGTGCACCCAAATACTCAAGCTCTTGACTCCCAGAGCATTGAACTTTCTGGGGCACCCTGCTGCCTTTGTATTTGGAGGGCAGGGTAGTAGATGACTAAATGGACAGAAAAGAGAGAGAGAAAGAGAAAGCAGAGCCTGAGTGTGGGAAAAAGCAAGGGCAGAGCACTGCTTTGCATGTCAGATATATGTATATACATATATATACGCACATATGTATTTCTCTTTCTGTGGCCTGGCAGTTGGAGACCCTTGTTATAAACCATTGAATAAAACAGAAAACTTTAATTGCATAAGATAGAACCAAATAAATGAATAAATTGAGTTGAATTAGTAGCAGGATATTTACATAGTTTCAAAGTACTTCCCCATAAGACACTTATTAATTACAAAGAGGGAAACAACGGGAAAGCTGGTCAACACAACCTTCATTTAGTGATCCAAGTAACACCATTAGAAATAAAAACAACTGAAATATACACCCCCTGATAGGACACAATGAGATGCTAACCTGAGTCTATGTGTGAAGAAACATCAAACCCAAATGGAGACATTGTCTACCAAATAACTGGCTAACAATCCTTTATAGTGTGAGAATCATGAAAGTCAAGAAAAGACTGAAGAACCATCTCAGACTGACAAAGACTAGAGACATGACAACTAAATGCAATGTATGATTGTGAAGAAAATTATTTTGCTATGAAAGGCATCCTTGGGACAGTTGGCAAACATTGAACTGGGTCTGCAGATTAGATAATGTAATGTATTAATGTTCATTGAAAAAAAATTTTTTTGAGATGGGAGTCTCGCTCTGTTGCCCAGGCTGGAGTGCAGTGGCGCTATCTTGGCTCACTGCAGCCTCCACCTCCCGGGTTCAAGAGATTCTCTTGCCTCAGCCTCCTGGGTAGCTGGGATTATAGGCACGTGCCACCATGCCCAGCTAATTTTTGTATTTTTAGTAGAGATGGGGTTTCACTGTTTTGGCCAGGCTTGTCTTGAACCCTGACCTCAGGTGATCTGCCCACCTCAGCCTCCCAAAGTGCTAGGGTTACAGGCGTGAGCCACTGCACCTGGCCCATTTTTCTAATTTTGATGGTTATATTGTGGTTCTGTAGGATAATGTCCTTGTTTGTTGAAAATACACCCCAAGATATTTGGGGAAGACAGGGTATCAGGTTGCTAACTTACTCTCAAATGAATGGAGGTCAGGGGAAGTCTTTGTTTCATGCTTCCAACTTTTCTGTAAATTTGTGATTTTTTTTTTTTTTTTTTTTACAAAAAAAGAGTACGCACAGCTTTAGAGTCAAGACGATTATGCTTTGATTCCCTGCCCTAACACAGCATAATCTTGGGCAAGTTTCCTTTTGTGCTGCAGTGCCCTCATCTTAAAATGAGGACAAGCATATGCAGTAAGCCGAGATCCCGCCACTGCACTCCAGCCTGGGCGACAGAGTGAGACTCTGTATCAGAAAAAAAAAAAAAATGAGGACAAGCTTAATAGCACATGGCCCATGGGTTGTGAGGATTGAATGAGTGGAAGTGTGTAGAGTTTAGATCCTCATCTAGCACATGGCAACCACTCAGTACACTTAGCCACCGTTGGTCAAATAGACTAGACCTTTTTGCAAAGTCATTAATAGAGCTTCCAAATTAGTCTATTATTTATTTAATTATGTATCTATATGAGACAGAATCTTACTGTGTCACCCAGGCTGAAGTGCAGTGATGCAGTCACGGCTCGCTGTAGTCTTGAACTTTTGGGCTCAAACGTTCCTCCTGCCTCACGGTCCTGAGTAGCTGGGGGTATAGGCAAGCACCGCTACACTCAGCTAATTTTAAAATTTTTTAGTAGAGATAGGATCTCACAATGTTGCCCAGGCTGGTATTAAACTCCTGGGTTCAAGTGATCCTCCCTCCTCGGGCTCCCAAAGTGCTGGGATTACAGGTGTGTGAGCCACTGCATCCTGCCTTAGTCCCTAATTCAGAGCTCACATACTAGAGCGTATATGTATCAAGCCAAAGTCACTTTTCAATTTCTATTCCTTCCATTTCCTTGATTCTAATCTTTCCTAATCTTTCCTGGACTTGAGCCTGAAGGCTGAGAATAATGGAAAAGGATTGACTCTCTTCATTGGCAGCTTCAGAATTTGCTCATTTGAGGTATTCAGGCAGCCTTTGATACCTTAAAGGGAAAGGTATGGGATCCAGACAGACTCTGAGAAGGGCTCTATGAGATGGGCTCTCAAACTCACTTAAATCCACTGAGCAGATGAGCATATTCAAATGCTTTTCATTTCTATTTTACTAAGGTTGGTGAACCTTTCATAGGTCTTGGTGGTTTTAGTGGTTTGTTGTTGCGGTTGTTTGGTTTTTTTTAAGACAGAGTCTCATGTTGGCCAGGCTGGTCTTGAACTCCTGATGTCAAGTGATCTGCCCACCTCATTCTCCCAAAGTGCTGGGATTACAGGCGTAAGACACCGCGCCCGGCCCCTTGGCAGTTTTTGTTGTTGTTGTTGTTGTTTGTTTTGTTTTGTTTTGTTTTGAGATAGAGTCTCGCTCTGTCGCCCAGGCTAGAGTGCAGTGGCGCTATCTCGGCTCACTGCAAGCTCTGCCTCCCGGGTTCACGCCATTCTCCTGCCTCAGCCTCCCTAGTAGCTGAGACTACAGGTGCCCGCCACCACGCCTGACTAATTTTTTGTATTTTTTTTTTTTAGTAGAGACGGGGTTTCATCATTTACAGGATGGTCTTGATCTCCTGACCTTGTGATCCGCCCACCTCAGCCTCCCAAAGTGCTAGGATTACAGGCGTGAGCCACCACGCCCAGCCCCTTGATGGTGGTTTTATCTGTCATTTCCTGAATTTCCAATTGAACAAGACACCAAACATTTTTTTTTCCTGGACACCTAGAAATAGAACTCCAAACTCTCAATAACAAGGAACTTGCTTCATATTTGCTTCTTTTCCTCCCAAATTTTGACCTTGTTTCATGTACACCATTGAGAATGGAACATAAGCGTATGTGCGTTGATGAAGTTATATGTGGTCCCTGTGATGTATTCATTTCCTCATCATAGCCAGTTAGCTTGTTCTTCTCCCTCTAATTCCCTGTGTCTTACCACACCCAGAACTCCGTGTTAGTTATAAAATGTCAAATTTTTTCCATATAGAGGCTCTGTGGCACTCCAAAATGTCTCAGGAATACCTGTCCATTTTCTTCCTATTTCCTCCCAAGTTATTTCACAACTTAAATGAATTGACTGGAGGATATGACTGTTCAGTCTCTTGGTACTGTTCTCATAAATTAATCAGCTGGCATTTTGGTTTACATAACAGCTTTAGGAGCTTGGTCATTGTGAACCTACCTCCTGAGAATTTGACCTAATCTGAGTGTACTGATCAATGAAAATGTTGAGCCTGGCCATGTGCAATGACTCACACCTGTAATCTCAGCACTTTGGGAGGCTGAGGATGGTGGATTGCGTGAGGCCAGGGGTTTGAGACAAGCCTAGCCAACATGGTGAAACCCTGCCTCCACCAAAAAGAAAAAAAATTGGCTTGGCATGGTGGCTTACACCTGTAATCCCAGGTACTCAGGAGGCTAAGGCACAAGAATTGCTTGAATCCAGGAGGCAGAAGGTGCAGTGAGCTGAGCTTGCCACTGCACTCCAGCCTGGGCAACCAAGCAAGGCTCTGTCTCAAAAAAAAAAAAAAAAAGAAAGAAAGAAAAAAAAATAGTGTTGAGCCTGCAAGACTCTGGACTTTAATAAATTCACCAAGATAATGTTACCAGTTGTCTACTTCTGGAGATGTATTTGAGTATTGCTGTATGAGGAACTGACAAAATGGCTTTGATCTGCTATTGGAAAAACAAATTCACGACAGGACAGTATGATTAGATGTCTTTGGAAGGAATTATGGGAATGTGGAAAAGGGAACATTTATCATTGTTTGTTCAATGCTGTCCAAGGGATGGGATGACCCCAAAGTGGAAAACATGAAAACAGTCCATTTGACAAATTTAGTTCTTAGCAAGATAAAGGAGGACTCATGAGCTTATTAATTATATTTGCTAAACATTTATTGAGTATCTACTATGTATAAGACATGTGTTTTGAAATTATGGGGACACAAAGCCAAAGGCCCTTTTGAAGTAGTTCTAAAACCTATTGATTTCCTTTTCTATGGTAACATAATTGTCATGCAACTTTCTTATATTAACCTGGTTTCTCTGTCTGGGAAAACAGTAAACTATGGTAGCAGGTGGGGATCCCTTTGGCAATTGTAGGAATGTGCAGAATCACATATTGGCATTCTGATCCCAACATGTGAGTTCCTGAAAGATGAGTTATTGTGTGCGAACCGATTGCTGAATTTTAGGAACTGCAGGGTTGCAAGACTAGATCTTGAGGCAGAGAACATACTTTATGGATGGATGATCTTTCCTGGGGTCTTAAATTTGCATAAAGAATCTTAGGACATTCCATTATCCACTGACCAGACTAGCATACCCAAATGCTGGTAGGACATCTGATGGCTGGGACTTTTGGGTGGGATGATTTCAATAAGACAGTAGCAAAGGACCCTCTTTGGCTAGAATCAAAAGGCAAATGACCTTTTTATTTTGTTTTGTTTTTGTTTTTGGAGATGGAGTCTTGCTCTTATCACCCAAGCTGAAGTGCACTGGTGCAAGCTCAGCTCACTGCAACCTCCGCTCACTGCAACCTCCACCTCCCGGGTTCAAGCAAGTCTCCTGCCTCAGCCTCCTGAATAGCTGGGACTACAGGTGTGTGCCATCATACCTGGCTAATTTTTGTATTTTTGGTAGAAATGGGGTTTCACCATGTTGGCCAGGCTGGTCTCAAACTCCTGACCTCAGGTGATCCGCCCACCTCAGCCTCCCAAAGTGCTGAGATGACAGGCATGAGCCACTGCGCCCAGCTGCAAATGACCTTTTTAATCTTTTCTTTTGGTTTTGTTTGTTTGTTTGTTTTTGAGATGGAGTTTTGCTCTTATTGCCCAGGCTAGAGTGCAGTGGCGCAATCTCGGCTCACGGCAACCTCCACTTTCCAGTTTCAAGTGATTCTCCTGCCTCAGCCTCCCAAGTTGCTGGGATTACAGGCACCCGCCACCATGCCCAGCTAATTTTTTTGTATTTTTAGTAAAGACAGGGTTTCACCGTGTTGGTCAGGCTGGTCTCGAACTGCTGACCTCGTGATCCACCTGCCTCGACCTCCCAAACTGCTGGGATTACAGGCGTGAGCCACCATGCCTGGCTTAATCTTTTCTTATTAAATAATAGATTAGTAGAAGAGAAATTGGAATGTAGGCATAAGGGAGAGGGTAAACAAGATGATGGAGAGATATATGGATGGAAAGCATGGAGAGATATACTGCATTATTGTTATTATTATTGTTATTATCATTATTGAGATGCAGTTGCACTCTTGTCGCCCAGGCTGGAGTGCAATGGCACGATCTCAGCTCACCACAACCTGTGCCTCCCAAGTTCAAGTGATTCTCCTGCCTCAGCCTCCCAAGTAGCTGGGATTATAGGCATGTGCCACCATGCCCAGCTAATTTTGTATTTTTAGTGGAGACAGTGTTTCTCCGTGTTGGTCAGGCTGGTCCTGAACTCCTGACCTCAGGTGATTCGCCCACCTTGGCCTCCCAAAGTGCTGGGATTACAGGTGTGAGCCACCGCACCCGGTGGTATACTGCATTATTAAGAAGAGACAGGCCAGGTGAGGTAGATCATACCCATAAGCCCAGCACTTTGGGAGGCTAAGGCAGGAAGATTACTTGAGGCCAAGAATTCTAGACCAGCCTGGGCTGTTAACATAGTGAGACCCCATCTCTACAAAAATAAAAATAAAAATTAGTTAGGTGTGGTAGCATGTGCCTATAGTCCCAGCTACTCAGGAGACAGAAGGATTGCTTGAGCCCAGGAGTTGAAGCCTGCAGTGAGCTATGATCATGCCACTCTACTTCAGCCTGGGCAACAGAGCAAGACTCCAACTCTTAAAAAAAGTGAAGAAGAGATAAAGAGAGATAGGCAAAGATGATGACAAATAGGGTAAAAAGATGAATTGTTTGGGTCTTCATATGAAGTTAATAGTACATCGCTTGATTTTATGGAATGATAGTAACATTATATAAGATACTGCAAGTGGGGGTACTTTGCTTAGAAAAGTACAGAATTCTGCAGAAATATAAGGCATAATAAATAACATGTGGGCAACAGAGACAGAGACAGTGAGACAGATCTGTAACAGGTCAATAACCTCTGAGCCCTCAACAACATGTCTGCCCTGCTATTGGTAGTCCACAGTAGGATTTTTGGTGAATAAGTGTAGAACATTACAAATAACACTAACCATGTTCCTGACAGCTTAGGGCTGTCAGCTTAGGGTTGTCAGGAACATGCCTTGGTTTTACCGGAATTAGTATTCTTCATGTTCACCCGGCCAGAGAGAGTTAATGAGAAACGCATGTAGAGATGAAGAGGCAATAAATAACGAAGGAGTGTTCTCTCAGCCAACTTATCTTCCTTTCCCCAGCAACCTTCTCAGTGCGCCCTTCACTTCCATGTTCCGCAGCGTGTAGATGAGAGGATTCACCATGGGCGTGACCACTGAGTAGAACAGGGAAATGAACTTGCCCTGGTCCTGGTTGCTGTTCTTGGCCGGAAGCAGATAGCCATAGCTGGCTGAGCCATAGAAGAGGAACACCACCAGCAGGTGGGAGAGGCATGTATTGAAGGCCTTTCGCCTCCCCTCTGCAGAGTGGATTTTCAGCACTGCCTGAGCAGTGAGGCAGTAGGAGATCAGGATGATGCTTAGTGGGACTGCAGTGAAGAAGGTGCAGACACCATTGAGCACAGCCTCCTTGAGGCTCATGTCGCCACAGGCCACTTTGATCATGGCAGGCACCTCACAGAGGAAGCTCTCCACCCTCCGGTGCCCACACAATGGGAGCTGCAGAGTGAATGTTGACTGGATCACAGAGTTGCCCAAGCCACCCAGCCAGGCAATCACAGCCAGCAGCCAGCAGAGCTGGGGGTTCATGATGGTGGTGTAGCGGAGGGGCCGACACACTGCCACGTAGTGGTCAAATGCCATCACCATGAGCAGGATGCACTCGGTGGCCCCCAGCCAAAGGAAGACATAGAGCTGGGTCACGCAGCCACCATAGCTGATGGTCTTGTCTGGTCCCCATAAATTGATCAGCATTTGGGGGACTGAGCTAGTAGTGAAAGCAAGGTCCAAGGAGGAGAGGTTGCTGAGGAAGAAGTACATGGGTGTGTGGAGCCGGGCATCCAGGCAGGAAAGCAAGATGATGACTGAGTTCCCACGTAGGGTCAGCTAATAGGAGAAAACGATGGCTATGAAAAAGATCATCTCCAGCTGGGGATGGTCAGATATGCCCATCAGAACAAAGCCCTTCAAGGAGCTGTCATTGGCCCCGTCCATCACTGGTTGCCTTCAGTCACTTGACAAATTCATTCAGAGCAAACTGCTGGGAGAAAAGCAAGTCAAGAAGAAGCTGTTGGCTGAGGTGGATTTGCATCAGGAATGGTCTAATAGTTATCTGGGATCCATAGTTAAGTAACAACCTATTTTTTGTTTTTTGAGACAGAGTCTCTCTCTGTCACCTAGGTTGGAGTGCAGTGGCACAATCTCAGCTCACTGCAACCTCCATCTTCCTGGCTCAAGCAGTCCTCTTGTCTCAGCCTCCCAAGTAACTGTGACCACAGGTGTGTGCCACCACATCCAGAAAATTTTTGTGTCTTTTGTAGAGATGGGGTTTTGCCATGTTGCCCAGGCTTGTCTCCAACTCTTGGGCTCAAGTGATCCATCTGCCTCAGCCTCCAAAAGTGCTGGGATTACAGCCGTGAACCACTGCACCTGGACTCCAACTTACTTTTTAAGATTGCAAGCTTTTTTTTCTTTCTTTTTTTCTTTTTTCTTTTTTTTTTTTTTGAGACAGAGTCTCACTCTGTTACCCAAGCTGGAGTGCAATCTCGGCTCATTGCAACTTCCACCTCCCGGGTGCAAGCAATTCTCCTGCCTCAGCCTCCTGAGTAGCTGGGACTACAGGCATGCGCCACCATGCATGGCTAATTTTTGTACTTTTAGTAGAGACAGGGTTTCACCATGTTGCCCAGGCTGGTCTTGAACTCCTGACCTTGTGATCTGCCCACCTCAGCCTCCCAAAGTGCTGGGATTACAGGTGTGAGCCACTGTGCCTGGCCTAGATTGCAAACTTTTGTTGTAATCCCCATCTAATGTTGGTTACACAACGAATGGAAAAGTTGATTCCATCAGAATGTCAGGCATGAGCTAACACGGAAATGAAGGAAATACCTCATGATGACAGAACCAAAAGACCCCAAGAACTGAGGGGCTCTTCAGTTGAGAACAATGGCTATGACAGGATAGAGAGAGTTGACCATTAGAAATAGATGTGAAAATTCTCAAAAGACAAATTTCAGTCAGGCATGGTGGCTCACACCTGTAATCCCAGCATTTTCAGAGGCTGAGGTGGGAGGATCGCTTGAGCTCCAGTGTTCAAGGCTGCAGTGAGCCACTGTACTCCAATGCCTGAGTGACAGAGGGAGACCCTATCTCTTGAAAACAACAGCAACAACACATTTCCCCAGCCAAGGTTTTCATACGCTCAGGGAAGGGGGAGGCAGACACATTGCATTTGGAAAAGCTCCCCAGAAATCTCTGTTAAATTTCCTCTGCTCTCTTCTACATCCCTCCCCTCTGAGTTTTACCTCAGTGCTAGATCTAGAAAGATGACGTTTGAGGAATAACATGATGAATCTATAAAATCGCAGAAATAATGGAAAGATTAAATATTGACTTATGCTCCAAATACAGAAGCTGGGAATATACAATTTAAGAGGAGGTCAATGTAGAGCAAACAAAACTTCGCTTAAGCTTAAATAAGTTTAGGTGGAAAAGGCAAAATATACAAACAGAGGTTATACACAAAGGGGTTAAATTAGTTAATGGGTAATTAGTAAGGGAAATTACAAGATTTACAGAGGAGATCCCTATCTTTTCAGGTATATAACTACTATGCCCACCTCTAACTCATCAAATAACTCTTTTTTTTTTTTTTGAGATGGAGTCTCCTTCTGTCGCCCAGGCTGGAGTGCAGTGACACAGTCTCGGCTCACAGCAAGCTCTGCCTCCTGGGTTCATGCCATTCTCCTGCCTCAGCCTCCCGAGTAGCTGGGACTACAGGTACCCGCCACCATGACCGTCTAATTTTTTTGTATTTTTAGTAGAGACAGGGTTTCACCGTGTTAGCCAGGGTGGTCTCGATCTCCTGACCTCATGATCCACCCGCCTTGGCCTCCCAAAGTGCTGGGATTTCAGGTGTGAGCCACTGCGCCCGGCCAATCATCAAATAATTCTTAACATCTCATGAGACCAGGTACAGTCTTTCTTTTTCTTTTCTTTTTAATTTTTTTAGACAGAGTCTAGCTCTGTTGCCCAGGCTGGAGTGTAGTGGTGCAATCTCAGCTCACTGCAACCTCTGCCTCCCTGAGCCAGGCCTACTTATTCTTTTCATCTAGGACTTAAGAGAGCTGAGGAACTGAGTTACTAACCTAATAATCAGCTTATCTTTCTTTTCAGAAGTTCTTCCTGAAATCCATTCGACTACTTCCTGCCAGTTCAAGTGCTCGTTCCCTTGTGTCCCTTTAGGGAAAAGAAACAGACAGGGCTGGGCACAGTGGCTCACACCTGTAATCCCAGCACTTTGGGAGGCCAAGGCAGGCAGATCACTTGAGGTTGGGAGTTCAAGACCAACCTGGCCAACATGGTGAAACCCGTCTCTACTAAAAATACAAAAATTATCTGGGCGGGGTAGTACATGATGGAAATCCCAGCTACTCAGGAGGCTGAGGCAGGAGAATCACTTGAACCCAGGAGGCAGAGGTTGCAGTCAGCTGAGATCACGCCATTGCACTTCAGCCTGGGCGACAAGAGTGAAACTCCACCTCAGAAAAGAAAAAAAAAGAAAGAAAGAGAAACAGACAGAAAGACAGTGCTCATCTTCTTCCAAAGTTGTTTGGTCTGGGGGGGAGCTGGTATTAGACAAAGTGAACAGGGATTTTCCTCCTCCCCAAATCTTAGAACTCAAGAATAAGAAATGGGGGAGTTTGAATCTTAAGTCAATTAACAATGAATGAAAGAAAAAAATGCATAGTTAATAGTAAATTTATGGAAATTGTTACTGCTAAGAGACATCACAGTAATAAGATGTCTTGGCTCACTGTGACCTCCACCTGCTGGGTTCAAGTTATTCTCCTGCCTCAGCCTCCCTAGTAGCTGGGATTACAGGCATGCACCACCACACCTGGCTCCCAAATCAGTGCCTTTAAAAAGCTATTTAACACTGTCCGTTTTCTCTCTCCTTCTCTATCTGCTATTTTCCTTTTCCCATCTTTTTTTCCCCCTTTGCCTCTCTCTCCTACATCCTGGATTCTCTAATAATCAGTCTAGGGATTGTTTATGGAAATGTACCTTTGGCCTCGAGATTCCCCCACATCCATCCGCTGTCTCCATGCTTAGTGAATCAAGTAGAGAGGGCAGGCATGGGACCAAGGAGGAGGCTGTGCTGCGCTCCTCCTGCCCGCGAACTGGGGCCACAGCTTTTAACCTCGGGGCTCTTCTGGCCCTGGAGAAACATTGGGTCTCATTTGGAAGCCTGGCTTGCTCTGGCTGACTCTGTAGAGCCCAAGGGTAGATCTCCACCCCTGCACAAGCAATAAGCACAAAGCGCCAGTGTGGCCAGAACACAGGAAAAAGCTGTCCCTGAAGAATCGACTCAGTCTTTCACCTGAACTCCCTCCCCAAACACAGATTAGTAATTGAACTAGTAATAAAAATGACAGTATTTCTTAAATAATTGCTAATTATATGATTTTATTCTTTTCACGGTGTTGTGACATTATCAAACTTAGTTCCTAAAACACTACACGATGTGGGGGGTGTGGAAGGCAGGTGGCCTTATCTCCTCTTGGCAGAGGAGTAAGTTGAACATAAAGTGGTTATATGACAGGCTCAGGGTCACACAGGAGTGACCTGACTCCTGTGATGGCTTTTCTACAGGCTATCCTATGCAGAGGAAGTTGCTCTTTTTGACTCATCATCTGAGAGCTGTCATCCTTGAGTTTTTGTTCTTTAGAGGGGCAAGGGCAGAGAAGGGGAGTCCCGCTTCTCTGGTTCCAACATAAACCACAAATCAGGGACATGAGCCTTAGACACTCACAGGGTACCCTGTGAAAAGCAAGAACTTACAGCCACTATTCAATAAACACATAACAGGTGCCTGGCAACCTGAATAGGCCACTAGATGTCACAGAAGATGAATTACCCTGAAACTACTGGCTCAGAAACCACATTCATTCAAGACACAGTCTCTAAGGGTGGAGAGTATGCCAGGTGCAGGTGGGGTACAGGGTGAGCAAGATCGGTCTGGCTCCTGCCCAGTGGGGCCCACTGTCCCGTGGGCCTGGCCCCAGCAAATCTCTCCTGATCATAGAACTGTTTGCTGGCTTGTGCTGTGTGCTGGTCACTGTGTCCAGCAGTTTATAAACATGATCACAACCACCACACCAGGCAGGTGTTATTATTCCTGTTTTACAATAGAGGAACTGAGGCTGAGAGGTATTCAGTAATTTGTCAAAGGGCAAATGGCTAGTAAACTGCACAGCCACTAAAATGAGGTCTATCTAACTCCCAAATCCATACTTATGAGAAACTGGATAATCTCAATGTCCATCAGTAGGGGAATTCGGTAAATGATGACTCCTCTATGGAATGCTGTGCTCGCTGTCATCATTGGTCTCTGCAAGACCTCTCTTAAATACTGTATTTTATTCACTTTTTCCACTTTATTCCCAGTCCCCATTCTCGTTCCTCTGCATTGCCCCATAGGCATCTAATGCATTTGGTCTATTAGTGTTTGGATAGATATGTGTCCTTTAAAAATATATAGTGTTATTTTGTGTATGTGCATGTTTTAATTTACACCAATAGCCCTCATTCTGTTTCTTACCTTTTCATAACTTTTTCACTTTGTTTGAATAGACATCTACGTTGTTAGGGATGCACTTAATGTTTCTATGCTAAATATGCATCTATCATATTCTATTTATCCATTTAATTAGAGATGAATATATAACTTGCCTTTAATTTCCACCTACCACAAGAAAATGCTATAGTGGGTGTGTGCGTGTGTGCATGTGCGTGTGTGTGTGCATGGGTGTTCATGTGTGTGCGTGTATGTGCATGTCCGTGTGTGTGCACGTGTGTGCGTGTGCGTGTGTGTGCGTGTGTATGTGTGTACTCTTTTAAGGGCTAGATCTGCAGGTTCTGATATGGAAGAACATCCTAGGCATATTGCTAAGTGATAAAAGCCAGTTGCAGAGCAATGCACATCGTATGATCTCATTTTCTGAGAAAAACCACATATATGTACATATTCGTTTGTATGCAAACAGGAAACTCTGGAAGGAAAGAAAAAAGCAGGCAGCTGATATGAGGAGTGGAGGTGTGGACTGAGGAGGGGACACTGCACTACAGCCTGGGCAACAGAGCAAAACTCTGTCTCAAAAAAAAAAAAGTATGTGTGTTGTTTGAATATCTTACAGTAAACCTGCATTACCTTGATAATTTAATTAGTTTAATTTAATTAGAGATGGATCTGGCTCTATCACCTAGGTTGGAGTGCAGTGGTGCGATCCTAGCTCACTGAAGCCTCCAATTCCTGGGCTCAGGCTATCCTCCCTCCTTATCCTCCTTAGCCACCATCCCTGGCTTTTTTTTTTTTTTTTTTTTTTTTTTTTTTGAGACAGAGTCCTGCTCTGTCACCCAGGTTGGAGTGCAGTGGCACTATCTTGGCTCACTGCAACCTCTGCCTCCCGGGTGCAAGGGATTCTCCTGCCTCAGCCTCCCAAGCAGCTGGGATTACAGCCTGGCCTCCCCTTTTATGGAAGCCGGGGGTGGTGGCTCACACCTGTAATCCCAGCACTTTGGGAGCCTGAGGTGGGCAGATCACTTGAGGCCAGGAGTTTGAGACCAGCCTGGCCCACATGATGAAACCTTGTCTCTACTTAAAAAAATACAAAAATCAGTCGAGTGTGGTAGTGGGTGTCTGTAGTCCCAGCTGCTCAGGAGGCTGAGGCACGCGAATCGATTGAACCCAGGAGGCAGAGGTTGCAATGAGCCGAGATCGCGCCATTGCACTCCAGCCTGGGTGAAAGAGTGAGAGCGACACTCTATCTAAAAAAAAAAAAAAAAAAATGAATGGACATTTTCATTAAAATCTTTTAAGTGACAAAGAGTTTAAGTTAAACATTTTTTAACATTCAGAGCAAGAAGGAACCCTCATATATCATCTAGTTTTTTTGTTTGTTTCCAATTGAGGTTGCTGGAACCCTGGGTGGCCCACTCAAGGGGACCATAGGTCTGGTTAATGGCAGACTGGACTGACTTTCTTTTTTTTTTTTTTTTTTTTTTTTTTTGAGACGGAGTCTCGCTCTGTCACCCAGGCTGGAGTGCAGTGGTGCGATCTCGGCTCACTGCAAGCTCCGCCTCCCGGGTTCACGCCATTCTCCTGCCTCAGCCTCCCGAGTAGCTGGGACTACAGGCGCCCACAACCGCGCCCGGCTAATTTTTTGTATTTTTAGTAGAGACGGGGTTTCACCGTGGTCTCGATCTCCTGACCTTGTGATCCGCCCGCCTCGGCCTCCCAAAGTGCTGGGATTACAGGCGTGAGCCACTGCGCCCGGCCTGGACTGACTTTCAAGCCAACCTCAGAGTCCAGCTGGACATACTCGCATCTCCTCTGAGATCCTCTAGACTTCATACTTTGCCTTTAAGGTTGGTTACCTTTTCCTATTCATTTATTCATTCAACAATCATTTTCTCAGTGACCCCTATGTTCCTGGCCGTGTCTTAGGTACTTGGAATATAGTCTATGCCCTCAGGGAGTTTGCAATCTGATTGTAAAGAGTCAGAACACACACACACACACAAACACACACACACAGAGTAAAGCAAAGTCTATAACATATCAAGTGATGATAAATTTTATGAAGAAAAATCAGGCTGAGTGCAGTAGCTCATGCCTGCAATCCCAGCACTTTGGGAGGCCAAGGCAGGAGGATTGCTTGAGTCAGGAGTTCAACACCAACTTAGGCAACATAGTGAGACCTTGTCTCTATACAAAAATTTAAATATTAGACAGACATGGTGGTGCACACCTATAGTCCCAGCTACTCGGGATGCTGAGGCAGGAGGATTGCTTGTGCCCAGGAGTTCGAGTCTGGAGTGAGCCATGTTGGCACAACTGCACTCCAGTCTGAAAGAGAAAGAAAGAAAGAGATAGAGGGAGGGAAAGAGGGATGGAAGGAGGGAGAGAGGGAGGGAGGAAGGAAGGAAGGGAGGGAGGGAGGTAAAGGAGAGAAAGGAAAGAGAGAAAGAAAAAGGAAAGAGAGAGAGAGAGAATGAGGGAGAGGAAGGGAGGGAGGGAAGGAAGGAAAGGGAAAGAATCCCCATGCTTATTTCTCTCTACTCCCTCATAGGCACCTACTCTATTGATGTGTTTGATATGTGATTGTTTGGATATGTATATGAATGATACATATATGTGCATCCAAACAAATATATACATATGTGTGTGTATATATATACCATGTGTATGTATATCTTTGTAAAACATATAATGATGTTTTGTGTATCTAAATGTTTTAAACTTACATCAATGGTATTGTGCAATACCTCTTATTTTATTTCTTACTTTTTAATTCACTTTTTCCCCCACAATGTTTTCACTTATGTGTTCAAAGGTACATGTCCATATTGTTGTGTGTACGTTCAGTTTCATGTTTCTAATGATCAATATGCATCTATCACATTTTATTTGTCCATTACACTAGGGATGAACATATAGCTTGTCTTTGATTTCCTACAATGACAACAATGCTGTAATTAGCATATTATATATGTATGTATATTTATACATATATATACACACACACACATACATATATGTGATAGACTCTTATTCTGGTCCATAAAGGGAGATATATATATTTTTTGCATAAATGGATAATTGACAATGCTGAATAATAGAGATATACCCAGTTGTACCAACAGGCTGTCCCAAAGGGGTTGTAGCAGTCTACAATTCCTACCAGCTATAGAGGGAGGTTCCTGATTTTCCCATGTTCTACCCAACACTTAGTATAGTCAAACATTTTTCTTTGAGACAGAGTCTTGCTCTGTCACCCAGGCTGGAGTGTAGTGGCACTGATCTCAGCTCACTGCAACTTCTGCCTCCCAGGTTCAAACAATTCTCCTGCCTCAACCTCCCAAGTAGCTGGGACTACAGGTGTGTGCTACCACACCCAGCTAATTTTTTGCACTTTTAGTAGAGATGGGGTTTCACTGTGTTAGCTAGGATGGTCTCGATCTCCTGACCTCGTGATCCGCCCACCTGGGCCTCCCAAAGTGCTGGATTACAGGCATGAGCCACCGCGCCCAGCCATCAGATTTTCTAATGTATGCCAATCTGATGGGCATAAAATGTTATCTCAACTTTATTTGCATTTCTCTGATAACTAATGAGGTTGAACATTTTCAAATAAATATATTAGCTATTTTTATTTCTCCTTCTGTAAATAGCCCATTCATATCCTCTGTTTACTTTTCTCTTCATTTTTCTGTTTTTCTTGTTTATTTGCAATAGTTCTGTTTTTTTGTTTTTGTTTTTTTTGTTTTTTTTTTGTTTTTTTTGTTTTTTTTTGAGACGGAGTCTCGCTCTGTCGCCCAGGCTGGAGTGCAGTGGTGCGATCTCGGCTCACTGCAAGCTCCGCCTCCCGGGTTCACGCCATTCTCCTGCCTCAGCCTCCCGAGTAGCTGGGACTACAGGCACCCACAACCGCGCCCGGCTAATTTTTTGTATTTTTAGTAGAGATGGGGTTTCACTGTGGTCTCGATCTCCTGACCTTGTGATCCGCCCGCCTCGGCCTCCCAAAGTGCTGGGATTACAGGCGTGAGCCACCGCGCCCGGCCTGTTTTTGTTTTATTATACTTTATATTCTATGGTACATGTGCACAACGTGCAGGTTTGTTACATATGTATACATGTGCCATGTTGATGTGCTGCACCCATTAACTCGTCATTTACATTAGGTATATCTCCTAATGCTATCCCTCCCCCGTCCCCCCACCTCACAACAGGCCCCAGTATGTGATGTTCCCCTTCCTATGTCCAAGTATTCTCATTGTTCAATTCCTACCTATGAGTGAGAACATGCGGTGTTTGGTTTTCTGTTCTTGTGATAGTTTGCTGAGAATGATGGTTTCCAGCTGCATCCACGTCCCTACAAAGGACATGAATTCATCCTTTTTTACGGCTGCATAGTATTCCATGGTGTATCTGTGCCACATTTTCTTAATCCAGTCTGTCATTGATGGACATTTGGGTTAGTTCCAAGTCTTTGCTATTGTGAATAGTGCCACAATAAACATACATGTGCATGTGTCTTTATAGCAGCATGATTTATAACCCTTTGGGTATATACCCAGTAATGGGATGGCTGGGTCAAATGCTATTTTTAGTTCTAGATCCTTGAGGAATCGCCACACTGTCTTCCACAATGGTTGAACTAGTTTGCAGTCCCACCAAAGTGTAAAAGCGTTCCTATTTCTTCACATCCTCTCCAGCACCTGTTATTTCCTGACTTTTTAATGATTGCCATTCTAACTGGTGTGAGATGGTATCTCACTGTGGTTTTGATTTGCATTTCTCTGATGGCTAGTGATGATAAGCATTTTTTCATGTGGTCTATTAGCTGCATAAATGTCTTCTTTTGAGAACTGTCTGTTCATATCCTTTGCCCACTTTTTGGTGGGTTGATGGTTTTTTTTTCTTGTAAATTTGTTTGAGTTCTTTGTAGGTTCTGGATATTAGCCCTCTGTCAGATGGGTAGATTGCAAAAATTTTATCCTATTCTGTAGGTTGCCTGTTCACTCTGATGGTAGTTTCTTTTGCTGTGCAGAAGCTCTTTAGTTTAATTAGATCCCACTTGTCAATTTTGGCTTTCGTTGCCATTGCTTTTGGTGTTTTAGACATGAAGTCCTTGCCCATGCCTATGTCCTGAATGGTATTGCCTAGGTTTTCTTCTAGGGTTTTTATGGTTTTAGGTCTAACATTTAAGTCTCTAATCCATCTTGAATTAATTTTTGTATAAGGTGTAAGGAAGGGATCCAGTTTCAGCTTTCTACTTATGGCTAGCCAGTTTTCCCAGCACCATTTATTAAATAGGGAATCCTTTCCCCATTTCTTGTTTTTGTCAGGCTTGTCAAAGATCAGATGGTTGTAGATGTGTGGTATTATTTCTGAGGGCTCTATTCTGTTCCATTGGTCTATATCTCTGTTTTGGTACCAGTACCATGCTGTTTTGGTTACTGTAGCCTTGTAGTATAATTCGAAGTCAGGTAGCGTGATGCCTCCAGCTTTGTTCTTTTGGCTTAGGATTGTCTTGGCAATATGGGGTCTTTTTTGGTTCCATATGAACTTTAAAGTAGTTTTTTCCAATTCTGTGAAGAAAGTCACTGGTAGCTTAATGGGGATGGCATTGAATCTATAAATTACCTTGGTTGGTATGGTCATTTTCACAATATTGATTCTTCCTATCCATGAGCTAAAGATGCTAAAGATCATTAGCCATTAGAGAAATGCAAATCAAAACCACAATAAAATCCCACTTCACAATCATTAAATGGCTATAATAACATATAAAATAGGAAAATAATAAGTGTTGGCAAGGATGTAGCAAAATCAGAACTCTCATACATTGCTGATAGGAAAGTAAAATGGTTTAGCCACTGTAGAAAACAGTTTGGCAGTTTCTCAAAAAATAAACAGAATTACCATATAACCCCACAATTCCACTCCAAGTTATATACCCAAAAGAATTGAAAACAGGTACTCAAATAAACATGTACATGCATATTTATAGCAATACTATTCATTTAGAAAAAGATAAAAAAAAAAAAAAAAAACAAATGTTCACCAACAGATGAGTGGATAAACAAATTGTGGTATACTGAAATGTTATAGAACATTAATCAGTCCAAAAATGAATAAAGTACTGATATATGCTACAAGGAAGATGAGCCTAAAATATTAGGCTAAATGAGAGAAGCCAGACCCAAAAGGTCACATATTGTGTAATTCCATTTATGTTTAATATTCAGAATATTTAAATCCATAGGACCAAAAAGCCGATTTGTGGTTTCCAAGGACTGTGGGGAGGGGAAAACGTTTATACCTAACAAATAAGGAATCTCTTTCAGGGTGATTAAAATAGGGGTTTTTTTGTTGTTTTTTGATTTTTTTTTTTTTTTTTTTTTTGAGACAGAGTCTTGCTGTGTCGCTCAGGCTGGAGTGCAGTGGCCCGATCTCGGCTTACTGCAAGCTCCGCCTCCTGGGTTCACACCATTCTCCCACCTCAGCCTCCCCAGGAGCTGGGACTACAGGCACCCACCACCATGCCCAGCTAATTTTTTTGTATTTTTAGTAGAGACGGGGTTTCACCGTGTTAGCCAGGATGGTCTCGATCTCCTGACCTCGCGATCTACCCACCTTGGCCTCCCAAATTGCTGGGATTACAGGTGTGAGTCACCACGCCCGGCCAATTAAAATATTTTGGAACTAGATGAAGCTAGTGGTTAAACAACATTGTGTACGTACTAAATGTCATTAAATTGTTCACTTAAAATGGTTAATTTTATTTTATGTGACTATCACCTTATTTAAAAAGTTGCCTATATTTGATTCCTGTCCAGCCCCACAGAAAACCAAAAACAAGAGAATCAGACTTCCATATCCATGATGCCCCTTGCCCCCAATCTGCCCAGCACCAAACACATGGAAAAATTTCCAAGTCATGGTTTCTACACTGGAAGATATGAGATCAAGGTGGACAACCAGCTTCCTCACCATCTTGGGTCCCCTGGCAGGAAACCTGTCCTTCCCCCAACACACAGGAAGCATCATGAGTGCCTTAAGGGAGAAATATCCCTGAGAACTGCCAGAGTCAAAGGGGGTAAGTGGAACTACCATTCCCAACCCTGAAATCTCTGCTGTGTAACTCAGTCAAAGGAGACACCAAATCAGAGTGATTGCTTGGCTGCACCATGCCGTAGGAAGTGCATTCCACAGGTCCTCTGGACCCAAACCTTAGCCAGTCTTCCCACACTACTGGGATAAGCCCTTTGGGACCTTCCCCATTCAGAAAGGTCAGTGCTCCAATCATTCACTAGAGACAAGGCAAACCTGGGCTTAAGGCACCGTCTACTGCCAAAAATGATGCAGTGACCTACCTAGGGTTGGGGGCAGCTTGTGGGGAGGCACAGGGGAGAAATAAATTCAACAGGTAAATTACAAAAAATCCCTAAGAAAACATATTCGATAAAAATCAAAGCAAGCCAGACAGAGAAGACCAGAATAAATAACTACTCCTTCAATGCAAAGACAGACAGACATCCACAAGAATCCACAGCAAACACGGAAACCTGACCTTCATGAATGGACCAAGGACGGAACCAGAACGGTCCCTAACAAGATAGCAATATGTGAGCTATCTGACCCACATTTCAAAATAGCATTTGTAAGGAAACTCAGTGGTCATCAAGATAATACAGGAAAACAATTCAAAAATGTATCAGAGAAATATAACAAAAAGATTGAGATAATTTTTTTAAAAAATCAAACAGGAATCTTGGAAATGAGAAATATACTTGCATCATTAGAGATGCTCAACAGCAGAATGGATCAAGAAGAGGAGAGACAGGCTATTTTTTTTTTGTTTTTTTTTTTGAGACGAAGTCTCGCTTTGTCGCCCAGGCTAGAGTGCAGTGGCACAATCTCCTCTCACTGCAAGCTCTGCCTCCCAGGTTCATGCCATTCTCCTGCCTCAGCCTCCTGAGTAGCTGGGACTACAGGTGCCTGCCACCACGCCTGGTTAATTTTTTGTATTTTTTAGTAGAGACGGGGTTTCACCATGTTAGCCAGGATGGTCTCAATCTCCTGACTTCATGATCCACCCACCTCAGCCTCCCAAAGTGCTGGGATTACAGGCATGAGCCACCGTGCCCAGCCAAGACAGGCTATTTTAAAATACACAGTCAGGGCTGGGCGTGGTGGTCCATGCTTGTAATCCCAGCACTTTGGGAGGCTGAGGCAGGTGGATTGTCTGACGTCAGGAGTTCGAGACCAGCCAGGGCAATATGGTGAAACCCCCATCTCTATTAAAAATACAAAAAAAAAAATGTTTTTTAATTAGCTGGGCATGGTGACCCTTGCCTGTAATCCCAGCTACTTGGGAGGCTGAGGCATGAGAATCACTTGAACCCAGGAGGTGCAGGTTGCAGTGAGCCGAGATTGCACCACTGCACTCCAGCCTGGGAGACAGAGTGAGCCTCCATCTCAAAAAAAAAAAAAAAAAAAAAAAGGCTGGACACAATGGTTCACGCCTGTAATGTTAGCACTTTGGGAGGCTGAGGTGGGTGGATCACCTAAGGTCAGGAGTTTGAGACCAGCCTGACCAACATGGAGAAACTCAGTCTCTATTATAAATACAAAACATTAGCCAGGCATGGGCTGGGCACAGTGGCTCATGCCTGTAATCCCAGCACTTTGGATGGCCAAGATGGGCGGATCACCTGAGGTCAGGAGTTCGAGACCAGCCTGACCAACATAGAGAAACCCCATCTCTACTAAAATTACAAAATTAGCCAGGCATAGTGGCACATGCCTATAATCCCAGCCACTCGGGAGACTGAAGAAGGAGAATTGCTTGAACCCAGGAGGCGGAGGTTGTGGTGAGTGGATATCGTGCCATTGCACTCCAGCCTGGGCAACAAGAGTGAAACTTTGTCTCAAAAAAAAAAAAAAAGAAAAGAAAAGAAAAAGAAATTAGGGCTGGGTGCAGTGGCTCACACCTGTAATCCTAGCATTTTGGGAGGCCGAGGAAATCAGATCGCCTGAGGTCAGGAGTTCAAGACCAGCCTGGTCAACATGGCAAAACTCCATGTCTACTGAAAACACAGAATTAGCCAGGCATGGTGGCAAGTGCCTGTAGTCCCAGCTACTCAGGAGGCTGAGGCAGGAGAATTGCTTGAAACCAGGAGGGAGAGGTTGCAGTGAGCGAAGATCATGCCACTGCACTGCAGCCTGAGCAACAGAGCAAGACTCCATCTCAAAATAAATAAATAAATAAATAATAAAGAAAAAGAAAACTACAGGCCAATATTCCCGATGAACATAAAAATTCTCAACAAAATGCTAGCAAACCAAACTCAGTAACACATTAAAAAGATCATTCACCATGATCAAGTGGGATTCAGCCCAGGGATGCAAGGATGGTTCAACTTATACAAATCAATAAACATAATGCATCATATTTACAGAACCAAGAATAAAAACCATATTATCATTTCAATAGTTTCTGAAAAAGCATTTAATATAATTCAACATCTCTTTGTGATAAAAACTCTCACCACCTAGGTATAAAAGGCATACACCTCAAAATAATAAAGTCCATATATGACAGACCCACATATTGACATAGGGAAAAATTGAAAGCCTTTCCTCTAAGATTCAGAATAAGACAAGGATACCCACTTTTACCACTTGTAAACATAATACTGGAAATTCTGACCAGAGTAATTAGGTAAAAAGAAAGAAATAAAGGGCTTCCAAATTAGAAAGGAAGAAGCAAAGTTAGTCTTGTTTGCACATGACATGATCTTATATACAGAAATACCTAAAGACTCCACACAAAGTTTTTTAGAATTAATAAACAAGTTCAGTAAAGTTGGTAGATACAAAATCAACAAAATCAACCCAGTCTGGTCAACATGGTGAAACCCCATCTCTACTAAAAATACAAAAACTAGCTGGGTGTGGTGGTGGACACCTGTAATCCCAGCTACTGGGGAGGCTGAGGCATAAGAGTCGCTTGAACCCAGGAGGTGGAGATTGCAGTGAGCCAATATTGCACTACTGCACTCCAGCCTGGGCAATAGAGCGAGACTCAATCTGAAAAAAAAAAAAAAAAAAAGCAGTAGCATTTATACATGCCAATAACAAACAATCTGAAAAATGAAAAAGAAATAAAGAAAGCAATCCCACTTGCAATAGCTTCAAATAATATATAATACCTAGGAATCAATTTAACCAAACAAGTAAAAGATCTATACAAAGATAACTATAAAACACTGGTGAAAGACATTGAAGAGTATACACACCAAAAAATAGAAAGATATTCCATACTCTGGCGTGAACCCAGGAGGCGGAGCTTGCAGTGAGCTGAGATCCGGCCACTGCACTCCAGCCTGGGTGACAGAGCGAGACTCCGTCTCAAAAAAAAAAAAAAAAAAAAAAAAAAAAAAAAAAAAGAAAGATATTCCATACTCATGTATTGAAAGATTTAAAATTGTTAAAATGACAAAACTATCCAAAGCAATTTACAGATTCAATGCAATTCCTATCAAAATGCCAATGACATTCTTCACAGAAATAAGAAATTCCTATAAGTTATATAGACCCAGAAAAGACCCCTAATAGCAAGTAATCCTGAGTATAAAGAACAAAGTGGAGACGGGCATGGTGGCTCACACCTGTAATCCCAGCACTTTGGGAGGCTGAGGCGGGCAGATCACCTGAGGTCTGGAGCTTAAGACCAGCCTGGCCAACATGGTGAAACCCCATCTTTACTAAAAACATAAAAATTGGCCAGGCATGGTTGCACACACCTATAATCACAGCTACTGGGGAGGCTGAGGCAGGAGAATCACTTGAACCCGGGAGGCGGAGGTTGCAGTGAGCCGAGATTGAGCCATTGCACTCCAGCCTGGGCGACAAGAGTAAGACTGTGTTTTTAAAAAAAAGAAAAGAAAAAAGAACAGGCCGGGCGCGGTGGCTCAAGCCTGTAATCCCAGCACTTTGGGAGGCCGAGACGGGTGGATCACGAGGTCAGGAGATCGAGACCATCCTGGCTAACACGGTGAAACCCCGTCTCTTCTAAAAAAATACAAAAAAATAGCCGGGCGAGGTGGTGGGCGCCTGTAGTCCCAGCTACTCGGGAGGCTGAGGCAGGAGAATGGCATGAACCCGGGAGGCAGAGCTTGCAGTGAGCTGAGATCCGGCCACTGCACTCCAGCCTGGGCAACAGAGCGAGACTCCGTCTCAAAAAAAAAGAAAAAAAGAAAAAAGAAAAAAGAACAAAGTGGAAGCATCACGCTAGCTTTCTTCAAAGTATACTACAAAGCTGTAATAACCAAATCAGCATGGTACTGGCATAAGAACAGACACATAGGCCAACGGAGCAGTATACAGAACACAGATATAAATTCATGCATTTATAACCCACTCATTTTCTTTTTTTTTTTTTTGAGACGGAGTCTCACTCTGTCGCCCAAGCTGGAGTGCAGTGGCTGGATCTCAGCTCACTGCAAGCTCCGCCGCCCGAGTTTACGCCATTCTCCTGCCTCAGCCTCCCAAGTAGCTGGGACTACAGGCGCCTGCCACCTCGCCCGGCTCGTTTTTTGTATTTTTTAGTAGAGACGGGGTTTCACCGTGTTAGCCAGGATGGTCTTGATCTCCTGACCTCGTGATCCGCCCGTCTCGGCCTCCCAAAGTGCTGGGATTACAGGCTTGAGCCACCGCGCCCGGCCAACCCACTCATTTTCAACAAAGGTGTCAAGAATATACAATGGGAAGGCTGGGCATGATGGCTCATGCCTGTAATCCCTGTGTTTTGGGAATAGTTTAGACTCAAGTAATCTGCCCACCTTGGTCTCCCAACATCTGCACTTGGGAGGCTGAGTTGAGCAGATTGCTTGAGTCCAGGAGTTCGAGACCAGCCTGGGCAACATGGTAAAACCCTGTCTGTACAAAAACTTAACAAAAATTAGCAGCTGGCTGAAGAGACACAAGACTGTAATCCCAGCACTTTGGGAGGCCGAGGCGGGCGGATCACAAGGTCAAGAGATTGAGACCATTCTGGCCAACATGGTGAAACCCCGTCTCTGCTAAAAATACAAAAACTAGCTGGGCGTGGTGGTACACACCTGTAGTCCCAGCTACTCGGGAGGCTGAAGCGGGAGAATCACTTGAACCTGGGAGGCAGAGGTTGCAGCGAGCCGCAATCGCACCATTGCACTTCAGCCTGGCGAGAGAGTGATACTCCATCTCAAAAAAAAAAAAAAAAAAAATTAGCCAAGCATGGTGGGGCATGCGCATAGTTCCAGCTACTCAGAAGGCTGAGGTAGGAAGATCACCCAAGTCTAGGAGGAGAAGGTTGCAGTAAGCCAAGACTGCACCACTGCACTCTAGCCTGGGTATCAGAGTGAGAGCCTGTCCCCTCCACACACACACACACACACACACAAAAGAATATACAATGGGGAAAGGACAATCTCTTCAATAAATGGTGCTCAGGAAAGTGGATATCCATAGGCAGAATAATAAAACTAGCCCCCTATCTCTCACCATATACAAAAATCAACTCAAAATGGATTAAAGACTTAAATCTAAGACCTGAAACTATGAATTACTAGAAGAAATCATGGGGAAAATGCTCCAGGAGATTGGTCTGGGCAAAGATATTTTTGTGTAAGATCTCAAAAGCACAGGCAACAAGACAAATGAATTACATCCAACTAAGAAGCTTTTGTACATCAAAGGAAACAATAAAGTGAAGAGACAACCCATAGAAAATATTTGCAAACTCTCCCTCTGACAAGAAACTAAAAACCAATAATATAAGGCACTCAAACAACTGAATAGCAAAAAAAAAAAAAAAAAAAAGAAAAAAAATCCAATTAGAAAATGGGCAAAAGATCTGAATACACGTTTCTCAAATGAAGACATAAAAATGGCCTACAGGCATATGAAAAAATGTTCAATATCACTAATCATCAGAGAAATGCAAATCAAAACCACCATGAGATATCATCTCACCCCATTTTAAAATAGCTTTAATTTTAAAAGACAGAAAATAACAGATGCTGGCGAGGATGTGGAGAAAGGGGAACCCTTGTACACTGTTGTTGGGAATGTAAATTAGTACAGCCAGTATGGAAAACTGTTGGAAGTTCCTCAAAAAACTAAAAATAGAACTACCATGTGATCCAGCAATTCCACTACTGGATATATATTCAAAAGAAAGGAAGTCAATATACTGAAGAGATATCTGAATTCCCATGTTTATTGCAACACTATTCATAAAAGCCAAAATGTGAAAGCCACCTAAGTGTCCATGAATGGATGAATGGATAAAGAAAATGTGGTGTATGTATATATATATGCAATAGAATATTATTATTCAGCCATAAAAAAGAATAAAAATCTTGTCATTTGTAGCATCACAGATAGAACTGAAAGTCATTACGTTAAGTGAAATAAGTCAAGCACAGAAACACAAACAGCACATGTTCTCACTCACATGTGGGAGCTAAAAAAGTGGATCTCATGAAGCCTGAGAAGATTAGCAGAGGCCAGGAAGGGTAGGGGGAGGGGAGGATAAAAAGAGGTTGATTAATTGGTACAAATATACAGTTAGGTAAAAAAAAATAAGAACCAGTGTTCAATAGGTCACTAAGGTGACTATAGTCAATAACAATCTATTACACTTTTCAAAATAGCTAGAAGAACGTCTGTAATCCCAGCGCTTTGGGAGCCTAAGTGAGGAGGATGACTTGACCCCAAGAATTCAAGACCAGCCTGGGCAATATGTCAAGACCCTGTCTCTACAAAAAAAAAAAAAAAAAAAAAAAAAATTTAAATTACAAATTAGCTGGGCCTGGTGGTGCACACCTGTAGTCCTAGCCACTCAGGAGGTTGAGGCAGGAGGATCTCTTGAGCCCAGCAATTTGAAATGGCAGTGAGCTGTGATTGTGCCACTACATGCAGCCTGGGCTACAAAATAAGACTCTGTCTCTAAAAAATAAAAATAAATACCTAGAAGAGAATAATTCAGATGTTCTTAGCGTAAAGAAAAGATAAATATTTAATGTGATATACAAATGGCTCTCATTTGATGTTTACACATTATATGAATGTATTCGATGATCACGTGTACCTCCAAAATATACACATATATGTATCAATAAAAAAATAAAGATTATAATAGTTCAGAAGGCAAAAAAAAGTTACCTATGTAAAACTAATTGGCTCTATCTATGTGGGTCTATTTCTGGACTCTCCATTCTGTTCCATTGATCTATGTGTCTATTCCTTTACAAACACCACACTATTTTTTTTTTTTTTTTTTTTTTTTTTTGAGACGGAGTCTTGCTCTGTCACCCAGGCTAGAGTGCAGTGGCCGGATCTCAGCTCACTGCAAGCTCCGCCTCCCGGGTTTACGCCATTCTCCTGCCTCAGCCTCCCGAGTAGCTGGGACTACAGGCGCCCGCCACCTCGCCCGGCTAGTTTTTTTTTGTATTTTTTAGTAGAGACGGGGTTTCACCGTGTTAGCCGGGATGGTCTCTCGATCTCCTGACCTCGTGATCCGCCCGTCTCGGCCTCCCAAAGTGCTGGGATTACAGGCTTGAGCCACCGCGCCCGGCCCACACTATTTTTGATTAATGGATTAATGTAGCTTTAGAAAAAGTCTTCTAATTAGCTGGGTGCAGTGACTCATACCTGTAATCCCAGCACTTTGGGAGGCTGAGGCGAGCAGATCACGAGGTCAGGAGATTGAGACCATCCTGGCTAACACGGTGAAACCCCGTCTCTACTGAAAAAAAAAAAAAAAAATACAAAAAGTTAGCTGGGCATGGTGGTGGATGCCTATAGTTCCAGCTACTCAGGAGGCTGAGGCAGGAGAATGGCGTGAACCTGGGAGGCAGAGCTTGCAGTGGGACGAGATCACGCCACTGCCCTCCAGCCTGGGCGACAAAAGCAAGACTCTGTCTCAAAACAAAAACAAAAAACAAAACAAAACAAAAAAACAAAACCAAACACACTTTTTCTTTGATGTTGTTAAATTTTAAGGCCAGATGCGATGGCTCACACCTGAAATCCCAGCACTTTGGGAGGCCAAGGTAGGCGGATCACAAGGTCAGGGGTTCGAGAGCAGCCTGGTCAATATGGTGAAACCCCATCTCTACTAAAAATACAAAAATTAGCCAGGCATGGTGGCGGGCGCCTGTAATCCTAGCTACTTGGGAGGCTGAGGCAGGGGAATCACTTGAACCCGGGAAGCAGAGGTTGCAGTGAGCCAAGATTGCGCCGCCACTGCACTCCAGCCTGGGTGACAGAGCGAGATTCCGTCTCAAAAAAAAAAAAAAAAAAAAAGGTTGGGTGCTGTGGCTCACACCTGTAATCCCAGCACTTTGGAAGGCCGAGGCAGGCATATCACGAGGTCAGGAGATCGAGACCATCCTGGCTAACACAGTGAAACCCCATCTCTGCTAAAAATACAAAACCTTAGCCAGGCATAGTGGCGGGTGCCTGTAGTCTCAGCTACTCAGGAGGCTGAGGCAGGAGAATGGCATGAACCTGGGAGGCGGAGCTTGCTGTGAGCCAAGATTGTGCCACTGCACTCCAGCCTAGGCGACAGAGCAAGACTCCATCTCAAAAAAATAAAATAAATAATAATAATAATAATTTACTGTAATGTTTCCAGGTATGCATGTTTTTCCCTCTTTTTGGCCTTTATTCTTATCTATCCTGTAAACTCTTTCCTTGGTGTTCTTTTGTCTTTAATCCTGGGACATTTTTGGTCATTCTTCAGATATTTTCTATATTAATTATTGTTTATTTTTCTCTCCTAATACTCCTTCTCACACAAATGCAAGCGGAATGTTTCCATTTCTTCTTCCCACTCCGTATCTAAGTTGTGTGTGTGTGTGTGTCTGTGTCTTCCCTCCCATCCCTTCCTGATGCCTTCTAAAGGTGTTCCTCTTTCTGATCTTTCTGCTTACTGACTCCTTATTTGACTGTTTCCTTTGGCTCCGTCAGTGAGCCAAGATCGTGCCATTGTACTCCTGCCTGGGTGACAAAGTGAGACCCTGCCTCAAATTAATTAATTAATTAATTAATTTTCCTAGTCAGCCCAACTGTTTTATTTCATGTCTTTATTTCATGTGTTGTGTTGACTGTTCCCTGTGCACATCAGCTACCTTGGTAATAAAGTGAGTGAAGGAAAGACCAAAGGTCAGGCCCCAGCTGTGCTCCACCAGGCAAGTTTATACAGGGAGTGGAGCAACACCCTCAGAGCATAGTACTTCTGGCAACACTCTCTGGGCTTGAACTCTTCCTATTTGTCAACCCTGTTTGTCATTGCTCCACCAGGGACCCTGCCTTCAGTTAACGTGCTATGCTTCTGATTTGGGTATGTTCTTTTCAAGAGAGTTGTTGGGATAAGGAGAGGGAGGGTGAGCACAGAATCCCAAAGGGGAGACAGTTTCCTATACCAGTTGTTTTCTGCTTTCCATCCTAGTCTGGCTACCTACCCAAGCTTACATTGTCCTCCCGGGAGACAGGTGCTAGGTTTTTGTTGTTTTCCCTCCCTTGCAATTTTGACATAAAAAGTGACCAATAAATATCTTCCCAACGTTGAATGAATGAATGAGCACACAGAGTACATATCTTTCAAAAAGTTTTAGGGAGTAAAATTAGGCAGAGTAATCCTCAGTAATCCTTAGGCAGAGATAAGAACAGAATGGGCCAGGCGCAGTGGCTCAAGCCTGTAATCCCAGCACTTTGGGAGGCCGAGATGGGCGGATCACAAGGTCAAGAGATCGAGACCATCCTGGCTAACCCGGTGAAACCCCGTCTCTACTAAAAAATACAAAAAACTAGCCGGGCGAGGTGGCGGGCGCCTGTAGTCCCAGCTACTCCGGAGGCTGAGGCAGGAGAATGGCTTAAACCCGGGAGGCGGAGCTTGTAGTGAGCCGAGATCCGGCCACTGCACTCCAGCCTGGGCGACAGAGCGAGACTCCGTCTCAAAAAAAAAAAAAAAAAAAAAAAAAAAAGAACAGAATGAATTTTTGTCAGCAGGCTAATGTAAGTGTTGACTTGAGAAATGCAGAAGGTAATTAACAGTAGCTTATGGCACGAGGAATTCTGGTTGCAAATAACTCTTGGTTGGCTAAGTATGTTTTTATAAAACCACACTGATAAATTATGGCAAGTATTAACTGGCCATAAAGGATCTTTCGCAGCAGTTTGTAGCACACTTCTTGACTATCAGGACATTGGGTGTTAAAGTATAGAGTAACTACTTTAGAAAAACTCCAGACAAGGCCGGGCGCGGTGGCTCAAGCCTGTAATCCCAGCACTTTGGGAGGCTGAGACGGGTGGATCACGAGGTCAGGAGATCGAGACCATCCTGGCTAACACGGTGAAACCCTGTCTCTACTAAAAAATACAAAAAACTAGCCGGGCGAGGTGGCGGGCGCCTGTAGTTCCAGCTACTCGGGAGGCTGAGGCAGGAGAATGGCGTAAACCCAAGAGGCGGAGCTCGCAGTGAGCTGAGATCTGGCCACTGCACCCCAGCCTGGGTGACAGAGCCAGACTCCGTCTTAAAAAAAAAAAAAGAAAAAGAAAAACTCCAGACAGAGGATCAAGGTAAGGAAGGAACACTAACCAAGGGAAAGGAGAGAAAATTCCTCATTACAAGGAAGCATGATAACAAATGAGGAAGAAAGTAGAATAGGGATATTAAATTTTGAGGTCATTTTTCTTCTTAGAAGTTACCCAAATGGGATGGTCAAATGCTAATTAAAACAAAATAAAATCAAGCAGGTACACTAAGAGGGAGGTGAACTATAATGAAATTTTAATGCTTTGAATATTTATTTACACATTGTTTCAAGAAAAAGAAATTAAAGCCAATGCAAGTGAGTAAATGAGAAAGTCTTCTGAGGGCACTTTGAACTCCTGGGGAGATGCCCAGTGTAATTATTATTAGTTTCTTGTTCAGTAGGCTTTCTGGAAACCGACAATTAACTGATGCCACTGAACTCTTAATGAATGAAGCACTCTGGGGCTTGTTAAAAGTGCAAGAGTAGATCACTTAGTTTCAAGTTATTAATAAGTTGCTCCAGGGATCATTACAGGTATCTAGTATCCCTTCCAGACCACTCTCATTATGAGGCATCTGGGATGCCTGGTGTTCTCATAAATGGATGCTCCAGGGAGGAGGTCAAGAGGGTCCTCTTACAAAGCCATCTTGAGAAGTTGTCAGTAAAGTTTTGGTCGCCCTCTGGGGAAGGGAAAGGCAGCTCCCGTGTTTTCGATGAGCTTTGCTCCTATGGGAGAGAGGTCCTCCACTGAGTGGGAACTGTTCCTCAAAGATGGTTTAGGGCAGAGATTGTCAAGAATTATCTCTTACAAACTGAACTATTTATGGGTAAAACGTTAGAATGTCTGAGATGTACTTTAAAATACTCCAAAGCAAACCAACAACCCTCTAAAAGCAAAAAATAAAAAATCTGGAGGGGATAAATGAAACAAGATTGGGAAAATGTTGGTGATTTTTAAGGCCTGGAGGGGGTTCATTATACTAGTCTCTTTATATTTATATATGTTTGATAACTTCCATAAGAAAAACCTCTAAGTGGGTACATAGAAAAGGATTGTCCATTTCCTACATATATTATTTTAAATCAGTTATTACTCTATGTATTTATTAGAATTCTTTCAGTTACAATTAACAGAATCCCCAATTCACATTGGCTTAAACAATAAAGGGAATGTATAGATTCATGTAGCTGAAAAGTACTGGGCAGTTCTAGGTATCAGGTGATGCTTGATCCTATAGCTCAATGATGTTACCAAGGACTGAATTTCTATCACTCTGTTCTGTTTTCTATGATGTTGGTTTCATGCTAAGGATCATATATCTCCCAGTTTCAAGAAGATTGTGAACAGGTACTGGGTTACATGCGTCATCCGGCAAAAGCTGGATTTGTTCTAGCATCTCCAAGAAAACTCCCAACAGGACCAGCTTAAGGCCATATGCCTAACCCTGAGCCATTGTCTAATCAAGGAGGTAGAATCTTTCTCTTACTGAGGTTAGGTCACATTCTCCATTCCTGGAAACCAGGATCAGGAACCTCTCAGATCTCCAAATGGAATCAGGATTGATGGAAAGGAAAAAGGGTGAAATGGATGTTAGGAGGCCATCAACAAATGTCTGCTACACTCCCCATGTGTAAAGCTTCTAGTAGAATAGAACAGAGGGCATTGAACCATATCTTCTAAAACTGCAATAGAGGTGTGAAGCTGTGGTCAGAGATCAGGGACCTAGATAGTCTGTAGAGGTGGAACATTTCCTTAAGGCAGTGTCTGGTGTGGATGGGAATGGTTTTGAAAGTGCAATGTGCTTCATTTTGGAGAGTGTATTTACTCCTGGAAGAAAGGCATCATTTTGCCTGGTGTAGGGCGAGTGCTGGGTTTGTTCTGGGCATCCCAGGCTGTCATGATAAGAATGCACTTGAGCCAGGCACGGTGGCTCACGCCTGTAATCCCAGCACTTTGGGAGGCCAAGGTGGGCCGATCAAGAGATCTGGAGTTTAAGACCAGCCTGACCAACGTGATGAAACCCTGTCTCTACTAAAAATAAAAACATAAGCCGGGCGTGGTAGGGCGCACCTGTAATCCCAGCTACTCAGGAGACTGAGGCAGGAGAATCACTTGCACCCAGCAGGCACAGCTTGCAGTGAGCCAAGATCGCGCCACTGCACTCCAGCCTGGGCAACAGAGTGAGACTCTGTCTCAAAAAAAAAAAAAAAAGAATGCACTTGAGTACTCTTGCAGTATAATATCTCCATGCTTTGGAGATAATCTCCATCACTAATACTCACATCAGGTACCTACATGCCTCATTTAGCGTGGCAATTTGAGAAATATTTTATATTTTTACATTTTTTCCCTTTTACACCAACAAAGCAAAAACGTAATGAAAAATGTCTTAATATTTAAAAATATATACACTTAAGATATCTATCTATATGAAATATAGGTATCCATAGAGTGTATTCACATACGTATTAATGTACAGGCATAACTTATTTTATTGTACCTTACTTTATGGCACTTCACAGATACTGTATTTTTTATGAATTGAAGGTTTGTGGCAAGCCTGTGTTGAGCAAGTCTATCGTTACCATTTTTCCAACAGCACATGCTCACTTCGTGTCTCCATGCCAATATTTTTATTTTATTTTATTTTATTTTTTGAGACGGAGTCTCGCTCTGTAGCCCAGGCTGGAGTGCAGTGGCCGGATCTCAGCTCACTGCAAGCTCCGCCTCCCGGGTTCACGCCATTCTCCGGCCTCAGCCTCCCGAGTAGCTGGGACTACAGGCGCTGCCACCTCGCCCGGCTATTTTTTGTATTTCTTAGTAGAGACGGGGTTTCACCGTGTTAGCCAGGATGGTCTCGATCTCCTGACCTCGTGATTCGCCCATCTCGGCCTCCCAAAGTGCTGGGATTACAGGCTTGAGCCACCGCGCCCGGCCTATGCCAATATTTTTAAATTAAGGTATATATGCATTGATTTTTTTAGACATAATGCAATTGCACATTTAAAGACTATACTACAGGCCAGGCGTGATGGCTCACACTTGTAATACCAGCACTTTGGGAAGCCAAGGCAGGCGGATCACTTAAGCCCAGGAGTTTCAGACCAGCCTGGGCAACATATTGAGACCCCATCTCTATTAAAAAATAAGTAAATAGGCCGGGCATGGTAGCTCATGCCTGTAATCCCAGCACTTTGGGAGGCTGAGGGAGGCTTATCAGTTGAGGCCAGGAGTTCAAGACCAGCCTGGCCAACATGGTAAAACCCCATCTCTACTAAAAGTACAAAAATTAGCTAGGCATGGTGGCAGGTGCCTGTAATCCCAGCTACTTCAGAGGCTGAGGCAAAAGAATCACTTGAACCTGGAAGGCAGAGGTTGCAGGGAACTGAGATGCCACTGCACTCCAGTCTAGGTGACAGTGAGGCTCTGCCTCAAAACATACAATACAATACAATACAATACAAAATTGAAAAATAAAAAAGACTACAGTACAGTGTAAACATAACTTTTATATGTACTGGAAAACCAAAAAATTTATGTAACTCACTTCACTGTGATATTCATATCATCACATGGGCCTGGAACCAAACCTGCAATATATTTGAGGTAAGCATATATATGTATATGTAGGTATATAGTATATATATGTATCTGTGTAGGAGCGAGGTGTGATGGCATGCACCTGTAGTCCCAGACTTTGGGAGGTTTAGGCAGGAGGATCACTTGAGTCCAGGAGTTCAAGGCCAGCCTGAGTAACAGAGCAAAACTCCCATCTCTAAAATATATATAAAACAAACATACACAGAGAGAAATCCATTACAACACTCAACAGTTTAGTTAGATATTTTTCTCATGATTGCTTGATCAATTCGGTAGAGTGAGTACTTTGATTTGGTCTCAGAACATGAGCCTGACGCAGCATAATGTGCTTTCCTCAACTCAATGGCCTTTGCCAATCTATTAACTCTGCTATGCAGGTGAATTACCTGAGCTCAGGAGTTCAAGACCAGCCTGGGCAACATGGTGAAACCCTGTCTCTATTAAAATACAAAAAATTAGCCAGGTGTGGTGGTTGACACTTGTGGTCCCAGCTACTTGGGAAGCTTGAGGCCCGATAATTGCTTGAACTGGGGAGGTAGAGGTTGCAGTGAGCTAAGATCGGGCAATTGCACTCCAGCCTGAGGGACAGAGTGAGACTCTGTCTCCAAAAAAATAAAATAAAATAAATTTTTTTGACCGGGCACGGTGGCTTACGCCTGTAATCCCAGCACTTTGGGAGGCTGAGACGGGCGGATCACGAGGTCAGGAGATCAAGACCATCCTGGCTAACATGGTGAAACCCCATCTCTACTAAAAATACAAAAAAATAATTAGCCGGGCTTGGTGGCGGGCGCCTGTAAGTCCCAGCTACTCGGGAGGCTAAGACAGGAGAATGGCGTGAACCCGGGAGGTAGAGCTTGCAGTGAGCCAAGATCAGCCGTTGCACTCCAGCCTGAGCGACAGAGCAAGACTCCATCTCAAAAAAAAAAAAAAAAATTTGTTTTTCCTAACTCTTTTGTGTAACAAGCTGTTGTTCCCTATGATACTAAATTTTTAAGGAATTTTTCTAATGTTACAAATATTTAATTTTGTCTTTGTGAACAGTAAAGATCCTTTACTTTTTGATTGTTTCAAATGCTTTGAAATCATTCAGATGATTGTACAAATCATGGACAAATGCTTAGTGTGAAAATTATGTTGGAAGTATATCTATTGGTTTTAAAAATTCAATAGTAAGGATCAGTAGCACAACACCAGAAAGATGGCAGAGCAAGAGCAAAGAAAAATCCCTTTGGTTCCACAAAAATCTCCTGAAAAATAGGAAGACTTAAAGAAGGAGCAGTGGAAAGGAAAAGGGTTCAGGTTTAAGCGACTGGAATCATTCCTACATGATTCCAGAAACGTGACAAGGTGTGTCTCAGATGACTAAAGTGAAACCTCA
This sequence comes from Macaca mulatta, assembly GCF_049350105.2. Lineage (NCBI taxonomy): Eukaryota > Metazoa > Chordata > Mammalia > Primates > Cercopithecidae > Macaca > Macaca mulatta. Next base: position 4,557,495 of record NC_133425.1, on the reverse strand, counting down.
TGTCTTGGAATTGCCAGAAAAACATTCCTTGACCTTTGTTGTACGCATCAAAAGGATTAATGGCGTGAACTTACTGGTGCAGAGAACCACTGCAAGACTTCGCCTAAAGAAAATTTTTAGTGGTGTCTTTGTAAAAGTCACCCCCCAGAACCTAAAAATGCTGCGTATAGTGGACACTTATGTGATCTGGGGATTTCCAAATCTGAAGTCTGTCTGGGAATTCATTCCGAAACGTGGACAAGCCAAGGTCAAGAATAAGACCATCCCTCTGACAGACAACACAGTGATTGAGGAGCACCTGGGGAAGTTTGGTGTCATTTGCTTGGAAGACCTCATTCATGAAATTGCCTTCCCAGGGAAGCACTTCCAGGAGATCTCACGGTTCTTGTGCCCTTTCCACCTCTCAGTGGCCCATCATGCTACCAAAAATACAGTGGGCTTCCTCAAGGAGATGGGCACACCTGGTTATTGGAGTGAACACATCAATCAGCTCATCTGCCAGCTGAACTAGACCCAGGTGCCAAACTACAGTAAAAAAAAAAAAAAAATTTTTTTTGAGATGGAGTTTTGCTCTTGTTGCCCAGGCTGGAGTGCAATGGCACGATCTCGGCTCACCGCAACCTCCGCCTCCCAGGTGCAAGCAATTCTCCTGCTTCAGTCTCCCGAGTAGCTGGGATAACAGGCATGCACCACCATGCCCAACTAATTTTGTATTTTTAGTAGAGACGGGGTTTCTCCATGTTGAGGCTGGTCTCAAACTCCTGACCTCAGGTGATCCGTCTGCCTCGGCCTCCCAAAGTGCTGGGATTACAGGCGTGAGCCACCACGCCTGGCCAAAACTGCAGTAAATTTTTATCAGTGAAGTGGAAGCATGTGTGGTTTTTTTTTGTTTTTTTTTTGTTTTTTGAGATTCTTTATCAAGTATCTTCAGAGATTATTTCCTGCTTTATCTTCAAAAACTGGAAAGGGTTAAAGAAAAGACAGTAGCTTATGTTCATGGCAAGTACCTCTCATCGCAGTCCAGTTCCAAGGAAAAATTCCAGCGTTTTCTACATTGGCTGCCGCCTGGTCTGCTGAAGGAGTTCTGCTTTGTTGCATCTTCTCTCCTAGGGTTTAATGTTGGTAAATGAGTAACTCTGGCATTTGTACAAGGCTCCCTAAGACTCCTGGAGCAGTCGACCAAGTCCGGGGACATAATTGAATCTGCAGATTCCTGGGGACTTGTTTTGAAAAAGACTTGAAATACACATAGGAAGAAAGGCCCAAAAATATATGTTAACTTGTCAAAAAAAAAAAAAAAAAAATTCAACAGTAAGCTTTCTTAGTTTTTCCTAAAAGGTGCATCGTATCCAAACACTGTAAAGCTTAATTTTTAATGTTAGCACTAAGATTGGTGCAACTCAAGATTCATTATCCAAACTGTGGCAGAAATGAAAAGTGATTCAGATAGTTTTTCTAAATCTGAAAATCTGAAATGCAATGCAAGAGGTAGCTTGCTTAATTCCTTTCACAGGAGGGATTAGGACTAGAGGAACTGCTTTAGGCAAAGTACATGCATTATCAGATTTGGGTGAATTGTACAGGAGAAAAGTCTTACAGATGCTTGACTGAAGAAGGCATTTCAGTACAGCCCATCTACCATTGCCCAGTGGAGGATTAATATATGAAGGAATCTTAGGCACGTAGCAAATTTGGTTGATGTTTCAAACAGTGCCCTCGCCTTGGTCCCCAGTGAACCCACACAAGAAAGAAAAAGCGACAAGTGTAGAAAAGATTCAGAAACAAAAGTATGCTTTTTGTTTGGGTGGATTTCTACCGGGACGAACAGTAAAAACGCGAAGTATGGGCAAAACTTTGTTTCCCACTTGAGGGCACTTCAGACAGTCTATACAGCAGAGAATTCAGTCCACAGAAAGAATGTGGGGAGAGTTTCAGCAAGTATTTATGCACTAGAAAACCTCTAAGTGAAGAGTAACAGGGCAGCCTTCATTATACATAACAGGGAGGAGTAACCAGGAAATGCAGGAGTAAATGCTTCAGTGGCATGACTCAACAAATATTTGGAAAATCCTTTATGAACTCCAATCTTTTGTTACCAGTTGTCCATTTGGATAAAAGAGGCTGCTGGGCATTCTTCCACAGACTCACCTGGGACATTCAACGCTGTTCTTAGTAGTTCCAAAAGTTAACAGAAACCCTAGGAGTTTTAGTTTTGAGATTTAGTTTGATTCTAGGCCCTTCTGTTCTTTCCCTCAAGTTAAAAGATATCTGAGGTTGGGCATGGTGGCTCATGCCTGTAATCCCAGTACTTTGGGAGGCCAAGGCAGGAGGATCACTTGAGCTTAGGAGTTCAAGATCAACCTGGGCAACATAGCAAGACCTCATCTCTACTAAAAATAAAAAAATAATAACCCAGGCATGGTGGCACATGCCTGGAGTCCCAGATACTCAGGAGGCTGAGGTGGGAGGATTGCTTGAGCCTGGGAGATTGAGGCTGTGGTGAGCCCAACCTGGGCAACAGAGTGAGACCCTTGTCTCAAAAATAAAATGTATCTGAGGTTCTCAAGGTGAGCTCAAGGTTCCAGTCTGCTTAATGGCAGGGAGAACTCTAGGTCTGGGATGGTCCCAGCACTGTACTTAGACTAGTGCAGGGGAGAGGTCAGGAGACTAGACGGGGTCAAAGATACAGTTCTCGGATATAACCTTGAAGCCATGGTAAGGCTGCTATCTGAACATGCTAAAATAAAGCTTCCTTCTTGTTTCCTGGAAATCACCTGCTGGTTTATGGAGGACATATTTGTGAGAACTTTAGTACTAATGTTTAAGGCTAAACCTAGGATTATGTGTTTCTCATATTTCATTTTTAAAGCAAGCCTCAATAGATTTTAATATCATGGTGTAAGTAATCTGTTCTCATATCATCTGGTATCATTTTAGTAATCCAGTCTCATCTCAAGCTACAGAAAACCCTTCTTCCACTCCCCACCCCACAAATTCGAAGGTTGTTATGAGACATCATGTTATGCACAACAGCTGAGTACTGGCTAAGCTATGACTTTCCCCCTGGAGGATTCTCACTCCACAACTGGAACTGTCCTGCTCCTGCCTCCCTGCCCAAGTTTCTCCCCAATTGTCTATCATCCCTTAGTCCAGGAAGACAAGACACCTTACTGTCTACACTGATCTGGGCAAATTTGCTTTTGCCCTGTATCTCATCTGTTTTCTGAGGCACAACTCACTGAAGATACGACAGAGGTAGTTAACAAACCATTCTTTGAAATCTGCACTCATATGAGGGAGGCAATCCCTACCCCCCACCCCCCACCACAGCCCATTCAATAGAAATGCCTGTTTTGTGCATGAGGCAACGTGCCGGGAGACAAAGAATAAGGGAAGTGGGCCAGATAGGGAAGGAGGGTTGCCTTGTCCCCTTGAACTGACCTCCCATAAGATTTGTCCCAGACAGCAATGTCTTTCTTCCCTATCATCTACAATCTTGGGAGCTCCTATGTGGTCCCATTAGTGTTGCATCAGCTCAGTTTAGCATCCATGGGAAGCCAGATCTCTTTTGAGGGTCAAAGGCTAGATAGAATGAAAATAGAAAGGTTCAGAGCTCCAGCAGAACAGTCACTCCCCCAACTGCCCTTTTCTAAGCTCTATTAAGATTGGCCAGGTTGGCTGGGCGCTGTGGCTCACGCCTGTAATCCCAGCACTTTAGGAAGCCGAGGCGGGCAGATCACGAGGTCAGGAGATGGAGACCATCCTGGCTAACAAGGTGAAACCCCGTCTCTACTAAAAAAAAAAAAAAATAGCCAGGCGTGGTGGCGGGCACCTGTAGTCCCGCTACTCGGGAGCCTGAGGCAGGAGAATGGTGTGAACCCAGGAGGTGGAGCTTGCAGAGAGCCAAGATTGCACCACTGCACTCCAGCCTGGACAACAGAGCGAGACTCCGTCTCAAAAAAAAAAAAAAAAAAAGACAGGCCAGGTTATGGTACAGAAACACACAACACCAATGTCTCAGTGGTTTAATAGAACGAATGTTTATTTCTTGTTCTCACAAAGTCCATTATCGGTCTGGAGACTCTCAGGAATAGCCGCCCTCCATGCAGTGGCTCAGTGTTCTGGACTGCTTTGATTTCACGGCTCCTCTCACTGTATGTGGTTCCATGATTAAGGCAGGAAAGGAGAGCACTGGTCTTGTACCAGAAAAAAAAAGAAGAAAAAAAAAAAAAAACAAAAGCTTCAGCCAGAAGTGAGGCTTCTTCTGCTCACAACTCATTGACCAAAACTGTCTCATAACCTCATCTTAGTGCAAGGAGCAGGAAAGCAAAAACCATTCTTTTTACTGTTCACTACAAGTTCCATGAGGGGATGCAATTTTGTCTCTTGGCCACTCCTGTGTCCTCAGAGTATAGGACAGTGCCTGGCACATCATAGGCCTTCATTAAATTGACCAGAATGAATGAATGTAGTGCCAGAAAGAAAGCCACACATGATCTGGGAGAAGAAACAGAATCCTGGAGGTCTTAGGTTAAGAATGTGCTGGGTAAGAGCTATGCAGACCAGAGCTCCAGAGTTGGCTGTACTTAAGAAACAATAATTAGTATAGGCTGGGCATGGTGGCTCATGCATGTAATCCCAGCACTCTGGGAGGCCGAGGTGGGCGTTTGAGGTCAGCAGTTCAAGACCAGCCTGCTCAACATGGTGAAACCCCGTCTCTACTAAAAATACAAAAAATTAGCCAGGCGTGGTGGTAGGCGCCTGTAATCCCAGCTACTCTGGAGGCTGAGGCAGGTGAATCACTTGAATTTGGGAAGCGGAAGATGCAATGAGCTGAGATCACACCATTGCACTCCAGCCTGGGCGATAAGAGCAAAACTCTGTCTCAAAATAAATAAATAAATAAATAAATAAATAAGCAGTTTGGAAGAGGTCAGTTATTTAACCCCTTTCCTGATATACCTAAGAGCTCTAAAAGGAATGCACCTGAGTCACTGCTGTACCTAAATAAGCAAGTTGTAAGAAAATCCATAGGCTATACAGACTTTTGGCAATCCATCAAATTAATCACCTGAGGCTGCTGTTAAATGCTGTGCTGGAAAGAACAAAGACAGGTAGAGCTTACAGTGTAGGACAAAACAACATGGATGTGGATTTGCTCATCCTCGCCCAACACGCAGCACCAGTTCCCAAACCCTTTATTTAGGGAACCGTCTCCTCCTGACTAGATGTCCAGGTCTCCATGCCAAATGAGCCACAGGATCCTGTCTGCAGCACACACACTCCAACTCCCATACAAACATTAAGTCTTTTTTTTTTTGAGACGGAGTCTCACTCGGTCGCCCAGGTTGGAGTGCAGTGGCGCGATCTCAGCTCACTGCAAGCTCCGCCTCCCGGGTTCACGCCATTCTCCTGCCTCAGCCTCCTGAGTAGCTGGGACTACAGGCGACCGCCACCACACCCGGCTAATTTTTTTTATTTTTAGTAGAGACGGGGTTTCACCTTGTTAGCCAGGATAGTCTCGATCTTCTGACCTCGTGATCCGCCTGCCTCGGCCTCCCAAAGTGCTGGGATTACGGGCGTGAGCCACCATGCCCGGCCAAGTCTCTTATTCTTAGTAACAAAGAAAAACCAATTAAAAAGTAAATAAACAAAATTCTGAGTTGATCTTAATTCCCACTAATTTTCTTTCAGGCCTTGGCCAAGTACGAATTTTTATACCTGCTTTATCCTACTGACATTGTAAGTCTAGTTTCTTTTATTGCAGAAAATTCTTTACATCTTATATTCCATGGCTACAAATTCCAACCCGTTTACCCATGATTCCATTAGAGATGTTTTCTGTTTTCCAAACATCACCAATGAGAGAGGCACAAGTTAGTGCATTAATAGTTCATCTGAAGATTCCCTAGTGGTGAAGTTAACATGATTTCATCACAGTAGAAAACTGTGATAACAGGATCTAAGAGCAGAAGTTGCCAAAAAGTTCAAGAAGGAACTCAAATGATGTTCAACTTTGCAAACCGTGTCCAATGACAAAAGAAAGAAAATCCAATTTCATTCTTGGAACACTTTATGTTGTAATTCATTTCTGCCTCATGAGACTATTGAAATTAGTAAGCCTGCTACTATGAAGAGAATGGTATGCAATTAAACATGCATATTATTGCTTTTCATTTTGGAAGACCACGCTGCAAATGTATCTATTGGATGTGTTCAAGAATGACTGGAGAGATCAATGCAAAACGAACAATGTTTACTTCTGTGACCACAGAAAACTACTGAGTGGCTGCAGACCAAGTCTTGATTATTTTCTGTGAAACGTATGTTTATCCCCGCCATTTTCTGATGTAAAAACAAGGTTTGTGATTTCTGTTTTACACAAATTTTAGTGTCAAGCTCCATTTGGTGAATGTCTTCAGAATGAGGACACTGGACAAGCTTCTCTTCATAGGTGGAGTTTCTGGTGTCTAAGAAGGCTTGACCGCCTGCTGAAATTTCTCCTGCATATGCTGCAAGTGTATGGCTGCTCACCTGTGTGGGTCCTCCGGTGTTTAATAAGGTGGGAGTTCTGACTGAATTTTTTTCCACATTCATGACATGTGAAGGGCTTTTCTCCTGTATGAGTTCTTTGGTGTGTATGTAGATTTGTATTTTGACTGAAGCTTTTCCCACACCATGAACATTTATATGGTTTTATTCCTTGGTGTGTTGTTAAGTGCTTATTAAGATCTGAACTCCACCTAAACCTCTTATCACACTGTTGACATTTATAGGGTTTCTCTTCAGTGTGAATTCTTTGGTGCTTAATCAGGTCAGAGCTAACTCTGAAGGTTTTCCCACATTCCTGACATTTAAAAGGCTTCTCTCTAGCACAATCCTTCTTGTGACGATCCATAAGTTTGAGCAGCTCTTGTTTCCAGGTTGAAAGTTTCTTTCTTTTCTTCACTGGAAAATCTTGGTGCCATTTCCCCACTCTGTGAATATCAAAATGATTTTCTTTGCCTGCTGTTTTCTGGGGAACTTTTACTTTGGCCTTTTTTGATATGATGTCTGTTGATGCTTGTATTTCTAAGTCAGAAAGAGATACAGGCTGATGATTTTCAGTGTCATTTTTGAGCTTTAACCCTGTTGGAATAAACATAATCACCCATCTGTATCCCAGAACAAGAAAATCATAGGAATAAAAAGAAAAATTCAATGATTTTTAAAAAAAGGAACAAAATCTTAAAATGTTAAGCCCTTGCAAAAGTTCATATCAAGGCACATTTCTCCACTTCCCATGGTATATTTACCTGTAGGAGATTTTCCGGCACTATCCTTAAACTCGGGGGATACTTGAACCCATGGCTCTTCCCCTTGCTCTAGACAGGAGATGACTTTAGGTTTGGGGAGCACAAACAATGCTGTCAAATGGACAAAATGAGGTCAAGGACTGGTAACTTAACAGTGAATTGGTCCACTAATCCCAGACTGTTTCAGGATGACCAAAGACATTTTACAATTTGTTACTCCAAATGGTTAAATGGATAGACTCCAAGATCTAGTATCATGTTTATACTGTGCTATACTTATAGGTAGCTATGCAAAGCAGAGACTAAGAAATAAACCTATGGTGGATCAATGAAAAGGATACAGGGAATGGGAATCCAGTACACGTTCTCCCTCTTTTGCCATCAATACCCTATATCCAACCAAGGGGGAACCAAGCTCCAGAAGTTGCAGGGAATATAAGCTGGTCTTATTAACTCTTTAGAAGGACTCAGCTTGGATAAGACCAGGTATGGCGGAGCCAATGTGAAGGATGCTGACTTGAGTATCATAAGCACAAGTGATTACTATTATAATTACAGTTACTTTTTATTTAACCTTTATTCTTTAGCCACAGGCCCTCAGCTAGGATAGATTTCTACCATTCCTATAGATTACTGGTTCATATGCAGGTACAAGAAATAGACCAAAATCACTTCGTGAAATTTCTCTAATTACAGATTGCTAGATATGAAACTGTCACTCATTCATTCAACAAACATGTACTGAGTGGCTATGGTGTGTTAGGCACTGCTCGAGGGCTAGGGATATAGCAGTGAAGAAGACCCCTAATTTCATGGACTTTATAGTATAGGGGTGGCACAATCAATCAATAAACAAAATAATGTCAGGGAGTGATAAATGTTTTAAAGAAAACTAAATCATGGTAAACAGTATTTAAGATTCTGCTCCTGTGAAGCTATTTTAGATAAGGTCCTGTGGGACACCTCTTTGAGAAAGTAATACTTGAGCAGAAACCTAAAAGTGAGTTTTGCCGCATGGCAGAAAAGTATGCAAGGCAAAGGAAAAGTAGAAATAAGCCTGGCAAGTTCAAGTAACAGAAAGATGACCAGTGTGGCTAAAGAGGACTGAGTGCACAAGCACACCAGTAGCAGGACACATGTGCAAAGAAGTCCATAGTAACCAGACCATGGAGGGTCCTGAGGCCTTGGTAAGAAGTTTAGATTTTTCTCCAAATATGGTAAGAAGTAACCACAGCCTTCTGAAGCAAGGAAACGCAACCATCTGATTATGTTTTCAAAAAATCAATCGGGGTTCTGTGTAGAAAACAGACTGTGGAAGGACAAGAGCGGAGGCAGGGGACCTGTTAGAAAGCTACTGACATTGACCTGCTTCAAGATGACACTGGCTAAGATCAGGATGCTGGCAGTGCAAGGAGCTGAAACATGGTTGCAGTCAGGATATGTCGAAGTAGAGTTAAGAAAACTTGCTAATGAATTAACAGTGGGGTATGATGGCAAGATCAGGGTAAAAGATGACAGTACTAGCTGGGCACGGTGGCTCATGCCTGTAATCCCAGCACTTTGGGAGGCCAAGGCAGGCAGATCACAAGGTCAGGAGATTGAGACCATCCTGGTTAACATGGTGAAACCCTGACTCTACTAAAAAAATACAAAAAATACTAGTTGGGCATGGTGGCGGGCGCCTGTAGTCCCAGCTACTTGGGAGGCTGAGGCAGGAGAATGGTGTGAACCCGGGAGGCAGAGCTTGCAGTGAGCTGAGATCGCGCCACTGCACTCCAGCCTGGGTGACAGAGCAAGCCTCCGTCTCAAAAAAAAAAAAAAGATGACAGTACTTTGTTCGCCCTGAGCAACTGGATAATGGTGGTGCCCCTTACTCAGATGGGAAAAACATGATGGAGAAGATTTGGGGAAAGGGAAGGAAGGGATCAAGATCTCCACGTAGGATAAGGAATGAGCATGTACATTTGGAAAAAGCTCCTCAAGTGATCTGGATACACTACCTACACCCTCCCCTACACTGTCTAGTTGAGAATCAACCAGCTCCTGGAACACTGAGACCCTCTCACAGGGGTTCATTCTCAGTAAGCTGGGCACAGATTACTCAACTTCTACACAAAAAGAAGGGAGAATCTTTACCTAGAGAGATGACAGTCTCATAGTTTTCCTGCATTACATCATTGTAGAGGGCCTTCTGAGTGTATTCCAGTAACTCCCATTCTTCCTGGGAAAAATATATGGCCACTTCTTCAAATGTCAACAAGTTCTAAAGAAGAGAATGGACTTCAGCTCCAAACTTGCCACTGCAGAAGCAGCCTAACTGAGTATGAACTGCATGGTAGGCCAGGCGCTAAAGAAATTAACAACACGATTTAAGGGAAAAAAAAAAAAAAAAAAGCAGGGCAGAAGGCAGAAAAAAAGGAGCCAACGGGTCAGCAAACAGCCTAGGAGGTACCCAGTTCCCTCTGGGCCAAGCCTAATTGTCCAGGGTAGAACCTCTGGGGCTAACATGCCTCAGGGCACATGCTGGGCAGTATGGGTCTTGGGCAGCAGGGAAAGGCAGACAAGGTCATGCTGAGGTAGCCCTACACTGCTGGAAAGCACACCTCACCTGGGATTGAGGCAAGAGGAGCTCAGGTGCCACTGTCCAGTCTTTGGTGTTTGTCTGCTCAGGAAAGACTAAAATCTGTTGAGCAGGCAAAGCTGTGGGTGGAAAAGAGCCAGAGGGCATTTCTCTTGTTTCTATGAACATCCGTAGCTCATTTCTAAAATACAGAAGATTCTGATTCTTTCTGGAAAGATAGGACGCCTTTTTAAGAGTGTATATGGTAACCACCTGGTTCTTTGTAAATTAGAACCAAGTGTCTACCAGCCCCTAGAACCGGTTCCCCAGATGATTATCCTCGGTTTTCATGAGGAAAGTTAATAAAAAGAGATATGTATATATATATGGGTTTTTTTCCCCCTCGCATGATATAAATTGTTCTGAGTTGAGCAAAACTTAGAAGTACTCAATTTGAAAATGAAGTACTCAGGAAGCCCAGTGTGCCAAATAAAATTAAACAAGAGGGTAAAAATGAACTTGACAAATTCAACTAACAGCAAGGAGACCAGCTAAGTGGCTGGTAAGGACTGAGCAAGGGCTTGAGTAGCAGATGAGGGCAGACAGTTGAGCAGGAACCAGACTGTAGAGTGTTCTGGAGCCCTGGTAATATCAGACTTTTTTTTTTTTTTCTGAACGTAAGTGACCACAGGCTTTTGAGGCAAGGAAATGTCATGATCTGATTAGGTTTTTAAAAGATCAATCTAGCTTCTGTATAGAAAACAGACTGTGTAAGGGCACAAGGAGATGCAGGGGCCCCTGTTAAAAAGCTACTCATGTACGCCTGGTTCAAGATGACACTGGCTTACACCAGGATGCTAACAGTGCAAGAAGCTGAGACATGGTTGGAGTTAGGATACGTCAAAGTAAAGCTAAGAAAACTTGCTAATGAATTAACAATGGGGTATGATGACAAGATCAGAACAAAGGAGGACTGTTACTCTGTATGCCTTGAGCAACTGGATAATGGTTGTGCCCCTTACTGAGATAAGAAAGACATGGAAGAGGAAGTTTGGTGGAAGAGAGAGGGAAAGGATTAAGAACTCCATGTAGGGTAAGCAATCAGCACGTACATTTGGAAAAAGCTCCCCAGGTGATCTGGATACACTACCTACACCCTCCCCTACACCATCTAGTTGAGAATCAACCAGCTCCTGGAACAGTGAGACACCCCTCACTGGGGTTCCTTCTCAGTAAGCCAAGAATAGAGTACTCAACTACATAAAGGGAAGGGAAAATCTTTACCTAGAGAGATGACAGTCTCATAGTTTTCCTGCATTACATCATTGTAGAGGGCCTTCTGAGTGGGATCCAATAACTCCCATTCTTCCTGGGAAAAATACATGGCCACTTCTTCAAATGTCAACAAGCTCTAAAGAAGAGAATGGACTTCAGCTCAGAACCTGCCATGATACAGAAGCAGCCTAGCCACCTGGCTGTGAACTGCATGTTAGGCCAGGCGATAAAGGAATTAACAGAACATGATTTTTTTTAAGTGAGAAGGCAGAAAAAAAAGGAGCCAAGGGGTCAGCCCACAGCCTGGGAGGTACCCAGTTGCCCAGAGAACACCCGGGACTAACACACCTCTGAACCCCTCCTGGACAGTTTGAATCGTGTATAGCAGAGAAAGGTAGCCCTAAACAGCTGGAAAGCACAGCTCACCTGGGACTCAGGCAAGACGTGCTCAGGTGTCACTGTCCAGTCTTTGGTGTTTGTTTGCTCAGGAAAGGCTATAATCTGTTGAGTAGGCACAGCTGTGGGGGGAAAAGAGCCAGAAGAAATCTTTTATCTATAAAATCCTGAGCTCATTTCTAAAATACTGATCCTGTCTTAAGTACAGATAGGACACCTTTACATGTGTGGTGTATGTGATGCCTGAAGCAGTCTCTTCATAAATAAGAACCAAATATCCACCAGCCCCTAGAACCAGTTCCCCAATTAACCATTTCCTCAGTCTTCATCAGAGAAATAAAAGGGAAATCTCTTTTTCCTCTCATATTTTTCTGAGTTAGACCAAAATTTGATATCTTAAAATGAAGTACTCAGGGACTCCACCGTATGGTAGGAGATGAAGTTTTTTGTCTTTTATTATGTTTTTCCTGGTACACAATTGTTTTCACATTCTGCCACTAACAGCCCATCTGATCCCAACTCCTTCTGTATTTTATGAGGATGAGGTGACCCTAAGCCTTCTCACTCTATTTCTTTCCTTCCTCTCCACTTTTCTAAGGAACAGAGTTCATGTGTTATTACCAAGAAGAGTTCTGGGGTTTAGCTATTTCTGTTCCCTCGGCCAACTCCCACTTTCATCCACAGTTGGCATTTCTACTGCTGTCTGGAAGGACATCATAGTTGCTATCAAAGCTGGTTTTGCAAATCCACAGAGCAGAGTATTCAAAAAATGCCTATGACATTTTGGGTGAATCAACTATTATCACAGCTCCCAGGAGAAGGAAATTATCATGAAGCTCCTTACCCCTCTCATACACAGGCTCAGTCTCTTTATGAGTATTCCTGCTGAGCTGTTCTTGCAGACCCTGGTATGTATTCCAAAATTCTTCATCTTGGGATACGTCCACTGGTTGGGAATCTGCTGACTTCAGCCTGAAACTTGAGGCCTCTGCTGTTTCTCCCAAGAGCACTGCCTCCTTTCCCAGCTCATGGACTGCAACCTAGAAATAATTCCCATCCTTGTTACCACAGAACTTACTTTTGGTTTGTGGGGATGGAGGCAGAGCAACAGGTATACAGCCCACATTGTCGGTAGTGTAAGACACTAAAAAAAATGACAAAGGCTTAAAGATACTGGGCCACCAATGTTCCACAAATGTCTATACACAAATAGGAGAAAACTAGGGTAAAAGGAAACAAACCATGATTCCTGCCAGCCCTTCAACACAGCAGCTTCTACTCCTCTGTATATGGTCTAGGTCAGGCCACTGGCAGGGTTGGGCAGGCCACTCATCTTTTTTTTGTTTGTTTTGTGAAGTTTCGCTCGTTGCCCAGGCTGGAGTGCAGTGGCATAATTTCGGCTCACTACAACCTCTGCCCCCTAGGTTCAGGTGATTCTCCTTCCTCAGCCTTCCAAGTAGCTGGGATTACAGGTATGCACCACCATGCCCGGCTAATTTTTGCATTTTTAGTAGAGATGGGGTTTCTCCATATTGGTCAAGCTGCTCTTGAACTCCCGACCTCAGATTATCTGCCCACTTCGGCCTCCCAAAAGTGCTGGGATTACAGGTGTGAGTCATTGTGCCCGGCCGGGCAGGCCACTCATTCTAATGCTGTCTTGTCAGGCTTTTTCTCTTGACTTCAAACCCACAATTGTGGTTTTCTATCTTCTACTTTTCACTAAAATTCAAAGAAATTAATTTAAAAGTCTTCCTTTCAGCCTGATTATGCCTACAGCCACAGGTTTTCAGAGAATTGGGACAGAATGGAGAAAAAAGGGGAAAGAGTGGCTCCAACCTACCTCCAGATGATTTTGACACAGTACATAGGTCCCGCCCTGTATTCTTCCCAGCAGACCTGAGGTCAGTAGATGTGTCGCCACCCACCAAAGTCATACCCTGGCTCCCTACTTGTCAGCAGAGCCAAGGAACCACCATTAAGGGAAGGCAGTAGAGGCTTTCATCTACTGTAGGGAGGACATTACCCATCAGTGCATTTCTTCTCCTTGGCTATTCTGTTGGGATTTTTCTTTTTTCCAAATCTTTGTTTCCCTTTTTTCTATGTTTTCTTTTCTTTTGCAGTCTTCCCCTAGTTATTTTTTTTTTTTTTTTTTTTTTGAGACAGGGTCTCACTCTGTCACCCAGGCTGCAGTACAGTGGTGCAGTCATGGCTCACTGCAGTCTCAGGTGATCCTCCTACCTCAGCCTCCCCAGTAGCTGGGACTACAGGCACACGACACCACGCCCAGCTAATTTTTGTATTTTTTGTAGCGACAGAGCTTCACCATGTTGCCCAGGCTGGATTTTTCCTAATATTTAAAAACATTTTTTTTTTGAGATGGAGTCTCGCTCAGTTGCCCAGGCTGGAATGCAGTGGTGTGATCTCAGCTCACTGCAACCTCTGCCTCCTGGGTTCAAGCAATTTTCCTGCCTCAGCCTTCTGAGTAGCTGGCATTACAGGCACATGCCACCACGCCCAGCTAGTTTATGTATTTTTTGTAGAGACGGGGTTTCAGCATGTTAGTCAGGCTGGTTTCAAACTCCTGACCTTGTGATCCATCCGCCTCAGCCTCCCAAAGTGCTGGGATTACAGGTGTGAGCCTCCGTGCCCGGCCTAAAACATTTTTTTTTTAAGAGACAAGGTCTCACTCTGTTGCTCAGGCCAGAGTACAATGCTGCAATAACAACTCACTGCAGCGTCAAACTTCTGGGTCAAGCAATCCTCTCACCTCAGCCTCTTGTGAAACTGGGACTACAGGCATGTGCCATTAGCCTGGCTTGTTTTCTTTTTTTTTTTTCATAGCAACAAGGTCACACTATGTTCCCAAGACTGGTCTCAAGTGATCCTCCCACCTCGACCCCTAAAGTGTTCAAAATATAGGCATGAGCCACCGAACCCGGCAATTTCTCCTTTTCTTTAAATGTCCTTGTTTTCCTGTGTTCTCCTTGTGGATCTGCCCCCTTTTTTTTTTTTTAAGACAGGGTCTCACTCTGTCACCCAAGGGAGTGCAGTGGTGCGATCTCAGCTCACTGCAACCTCCACCTCCTGGGCTCAGGTGATTCTCCTGACTCAGCCTCCCAAGTAACTGGGACCACAGGTGTGTGCCACCATGCCTGGCTAATTTTGATGTTTTTTGTAGAGATGGGGTTTCACCAAGTTGCCCAGGCTGGGCTCAGGGGATCTGCCTGCCTCAGCCTCTCAAAGTGCTGGAATTACAGGTGTGAGCCACTGTGCCCGGCCCCCTCCTTTTTTTTTTTTCTTCGTGAGATGGAGTCTTGCTATGTCACCCAGGCTGGAGTGCAATGGCGTGATCTTGGCTCACTGCAACCTCCCAGGTTCAAATGATTCTCCCTCCTCAGCCTCCAGGATAGCTGGGATTACAGGCACCAGTCGTCATGCCCAGCTAATTTGTTTATTTTTGTAGAGAGAGGGTTCCACCATGTTGTCCAGGCTGGTCTTCAACTCCTGATCTCAGATGATCCACCCACCTCAGCCTCCCAAAGTGCTGGGATTACAGATGTGAGCCACTGCACCCGGCCTCCCTGACTCTTTATTACCTTTTATTCTGTTTCTAAGTACTTAAGTCCTGTCTCCTTGGCCAAGCCAGACTAGGCCCATCACCCTCAATTCACCCTGGCTCCAAAGAGGGCAAAAGCAACTCTCTTTCTCTAAGGCCAGGGAAGTATCTGCCACAATCTCTGAAACCTCTGAACTTTTCTGTGGGTCTGTAGTTTCAACTCCCACCTTAACTGTCCTAAAAAAAAAAAACAGTGACCTAATGCATCTAATTTCTCAACTAACTGCCACCATCGCTACTATATCCACCTGCATCCTATTTCACTGTACATGCCAGGAATCTTTCTTCTCACCCCATTCCATGTTTGACCAGATTCCCTCTGCAAGTGTTCTACCAGAACCACAGCCTCCTCAATGCTCTGTGGATGGTGCTTCTGCATCTGGGTCTGTGTCTCCCTAGGCAGAATAGTCAGGAACTGCTCTAGCACAAGCAGTTCCAGTATCTGCTCTTTTGAGTGGATCTCTGGCCTCAGCCATAGATGACATAATTCTTGAAGTTTGCTGACAGCCTCACGAGGTCCAGCTGCTTCATCATAAGTGAAGTTCCGGAAGTGCCAGCAAGAGCTCTTAGGATCGAGACTGTCCATTTGAGGAGATTTTTTACTCTGACCGGAGCTCTCTCTTGCAGGTCCCTTGGTCTCCCACAAAGCCCTGATCTGAGGGTCCAAGTATGCAGCCACTTTCAGATCTACCATCATCATTCTGCTCTAGGAAGTTCTGTTCCTATGTTAAGACACCCAATTGGTACCACGTTTGACAAATGAGATCCCGTCTGGTCTTGTACAAAAGCAATAAAAGGATCTTCTTCCTAAAAGCACTGAGGACAAGAAAAAAAAGTACATATCAATAAGAAACTCACATGACCCTCATCACTTGCTACTTATGAGAAAAAAGAACAGAAAAGATGTCCTGTCTTCCCTTCAAAATCAACTAGCAGGTTCTTTGTTTTTCTCCTTTTCTATTATTCAGCTCAAGCACAGCACAAAACAGACAAATGTCAGTGGACAACTGTCTTTTTTATAAAAAGAAAAACAATTTAGGAAAGGTTGGTGGGTAAGAAAATTGGCACCCATTGGCTGAAAGGTATTTTGGGATTTTCCAAGGATTTAACTGGTGTGCCTCCTATCCCATCTTCCCCATAAGAAAAGAATAGGAGAAAATAAGATTAGGAAAACATTCTGAGATTCTCTTAAATTTTAACAGATCATCCCAGTCTGTCTTTAGTAAGGGGAGTACAACTTTTATGACCCTTCACCCTCTTGTGAAGATGGAAGCCTTCACTTTAAAAACATTTTAGGCCAGGTGCAGTGGCTCATGCCTGTATTCCCAGCACTTTTGGAGACCGAGGTGGGAGGATCACTTGAGCCAGGAGTTTCAGACCAGCCTGAGCAACATAGCAAGACCCCGTTTCTACAAAACACAAAATTAAAAAAAAAAAAAAAGCCAGGATGGTAGAGCACACTAGTAGTTCTAGTTCAGGAGGCTGAGGTGGGAGAGTCACGTGAGCCTAGGAATTCAAAGTTGCAATGAGCCATGACCTCATCACTGCACTCTGGCCTGGGAGTTAGAGCAAGACTTTGTCTCTCTAATTTAAAAACTAAAAATAAAGGCACCTTAAAAAACAACATTTAAGATTTTCCATTGTAGGAATACTGGCAAAAGAGCTGAGACAGTGAGATCAAAATACAGTAGTACCCCCTTATCCAAGGGGTGTAAGTTCCAGTACATTCTGTGAATACCTAAAACCCCCAACAGCATCTAACTGCATTTTACTATTTTCTCTATGTATACATGGCTATGATAGTTTAATTTATAAATGAGATACAATAAGAGATTAACAATAAAACACTGTAATAAGTTACTTAAAACTGGCGGAGCGCGGTGGCTCATGCCTGTAATCCCAGCACTTTCGGAGGCCCAACGTGGGTGGATCACCTGAGATCAGGACTTCAAGACCAGCCCGGCCAATATGGTGAAACCTTCTTCACTGAAAATACAAACATTAGCCAGGTGTGGTGGTGCGTGCCTGTAGTCTCAGATACCCAGGAGGCTGAGGCAGGAGAACTGTTTGAATCCGGGAGGCAGAGGTTGCAGTCAGCTGAGACCGCACCAGGGCACTCCAGCCCGGGCAGCAAAGCGAGACTCCATCTCAAAAAAAAAAAAAAAAGGGTTAAAACTTATGAACTATTTATTTCTAGAGTTTTCCATTTAATATTTTTTGTACCGCAGTTGACAGCGGGTAAGTGAAACCCAGATAAAGTGGGGGGAGGGGTTACTACAGAAGGAAAGTAAAAAAGTAAACTATTTTCAGACCATGTCTCCCAAGTAAGCAAAAATATGCCCATCATTCTTCTTTGCAAGACACATAAAGCCTGCCATGCAGATGATTTATATTAATTTTTTTTTTTTTTTTTTTGAGATGAAGTCTCTTCCTGTCACCCAGGCTGGAGTGTAGTGGCGTGATCTCAGCTCACTGCAACTTCCACCTCCCGGGTTCAAGTCATTCTCCTGCCTCAGCCTCCCGAGTAGTTGGGATTACAGGAACACACCACCATGCCCGGGTAATTTTTGTATTTTTATTAGAGACAGGGTTTCACCACCTTGGCCAGGTTAGTCTCGAACTCCTGACCTCGTGATCCACCCACCTTGGCCTCCTAAATTGCTGGGATTACGGGCGCGAGCCAACGCGCCCGGCCTACACGCATTTTTAACTGTGCTTACTTGATCTGGACAAAATCACAACTGGTCTGTTTACAAAATATCACGTAAGAAAGGATATTTTATTTACAAAATATCAAGTCATATTTTCTTTTTGTCGCTGATGTCTACGAAATATCAACTCCAATAGGAGCTGGTGACGATGAAAGTGAAACTTTTGCTGACTTTACATTTCTCGGAAGGTCATTTAGACTTCTAAGTGGGGCTGAGGAGAGCCGTGAGCCTCACTTTTCCTGAAGTAAGCCAGCAGAAACGGCACCGAAATTCTGGCCAGGATGCCACCGGTATTCAAAGAAGTGGCCAGCGCCCCGCTGCCCACCCCGGCTCCGGAAGCACAGAGACACTTCCTGTGTTTTTGCATCAGCAGAAGCCGCTAGCCCTGAGGCTCAACCGACCGCATAACATCAGCCGGACACGGAAATGCCAGCGGAGGCGGTAAAGGGTCTGAGGTAAAGGAGCTGCAGGCACTGCTGCCTGCCAGCACTCGGATTCGCCACAGCTTGTGTCTGCGACAGGCGTGCCGGCGGGCACTAGGCAAGCGGGCAGTGTCCCAGCGAGCTTCAGCCGCGCCTCTGGACTATAGCTGCGAAAAGCAGGGAGAGAATGGTTTCTCGAGCCCGACGGGGGCCCCGCCTCAGGATCCAGCCGCGCGGCCCGGAAGCGCCGCGGCCGCCGCCTACGGAAAATGTCTGCCCCCCTGCGGCCGCCGCCGCTTCAGCGACTTCAGGGTCTAAGCCATAGGGGAAGCTGCTTCTCGGTTACCTCGGCCAGCCTGGCTTCCGTGAAGGCCGCTCCTCGCTTTCTGACGCTCAAACTCAAGCCGCCGCGCGGAAGGTTGCCGATCTGAGGCGCGCAACCGCCGTCCGACAGCGGTGCTGCCCTACCGCTGCCCTGTCCAGGCTCAGAGCCCGAGAGCCGGCCGGAAGTGGAAGTGACGCTTTCCGAGGGCGCGCGGAGGCCCGCCTTCCGGCTAAGGCGTCTGAAACCGGCCTACTTCCTCGCCAGAGAAACTGCTGCCGGCCCCGGAGGTGGGGAAGGGTTAACGCTACCGAGTCTCCAGACCCGCGGAAGCCTAGAGGGCCTTGCACCGGCTCACCGCGTGGCTGTCGCCGTCTGGTGTCCCCAGTGGGGGAGGCGTCGCACTGCCACGTCTGTTCTGTGTGGCTGTCGGGGCCCGGGAGCCTCGCCGGGTAAGGGTCGCCGCCCAGCTGCGCGCGCCGCGTCCTCGGGCTTCCCGCGGCCCGGCCGGCAGCGCTCGAGCTGTTGCTGGGCTCGTCGCAGCCTCCTCGACGTAGAGGCATTTTGTCCGGGTCGGGCCACTGGCTAGCTCAGAAACAACGGCCCCCCGAGGGTTTTGTACCGTTTTCTAGGTCTCGTGACGCATTCCCCACAACTATTTTTTCTTGTGAGGTAGGTTTGAACCTGTGAAATAGGTACTTTTTCTACCTCTCCTTGACAGAGAAACGAAGACCTAATGACTTGCTCAGGGTCACATAGCTCAGCAGTGGCGGCGGCTAATCGGAAATAGCTCTCCTGTTGTGATATCTTCTGCGTTTTCCACTCCAGTATTCTTCCCAGGAAAATGGGAACCTTGTTTTCATCTCGTATCTCATGCAGCGCCTAACATAGTCACCTGGATAAGATAAGCATTCCACACATATTTACTGAATCATAGTTATAAGAATCTAAGTGTTTTGGGTGTTCGGTGATCTCTGAATTAATCAGTTTTTGTAATGTCAGTCTGTACCAGTTGAGGGATTATTTAATAAGTCCAGTATGAGTGGTTTCCGAATTACCAGTTTTTGTAACGTCAGCCTATAGCAGTCAAGGGACTATTAAGTCAGCTATGCGTAGCCAGTGTTACAGAGCTGAGTAAGACGTCTTTGTCCTTGACTGGGCGCGGTGGCTCAAACCTGTAATCCTAGCACTTTGGGAGGCCGAGGCGGGTGGATCACGAGGTCAGGAAATCGAGACCATCCTGGCTAACATGGTGAAACCCCGTCTGTACTAAAAATACAAAAAACTAGCCGGGCGTGGTGGCGGGCGCCTGTAGTCCCAGCTACTCGGAGGCTGAGGCAGGAGAATGGCGTGAACCCGGGAGGCGGAGGTTGCAGTGAGCCGAGATCGCGCCACTGTACCCCAGCCTGGGCGACACAGCGAGACTCCGTCTCAAAAAAAAAAAAGACGTCTTTGTCCTTAAGCAGTCTATTGAAAGGACTGAGGCAATGTCATGAATATCAGTAACACAAAGTAAGAATAGGACATAAACTGAATTCTGTGAGAACTCCGAGAAAATCAGTTGATTTGGGGTTGGGGAAATTATAAAAGACCTTTTGTCCACAGGGATTTTGTCCACAGCAGGGTATGGAGACACATTCCAGGCAGAGGGAAGGGTGGGAGTAAAGGCTTTAAAAGCTGGAAATTATTAGAGTGTGAGATCTTAAGTACGTTTTTACTGAGTTGGGCTGCATTTAGAGGAAGAGTTTTAAAAGTTAGAAAACGAGTTTATGTAGAACTTATACTGCAGTCCTTTGAATGGGAATGAAAAGAGTGCATTTAAGAAAGTAAATCCTGAGGGGCCGGGCGCGGTGGCTCAAGCCTGTAATCCCTGCACTTTGGGAGGCTGAGATGGGCGGATCACAAGGTCAGGAAATCGAGACCATCCTGGCTAACATGGTGAAACCCCGTCTCTACTAAAAAATACAAAAAAAAACTAGCTGGGCGCAGTGGCGGGCGCCTGTAGTTCCGGCTACTCGGGAGGCTGAGGCAGGAGAATGGCGTAAACCCGGGAGGCGGAGCTTGCAGTGAGCTGAGATCTGGCCACTGCACTCCAGCGTGGCCAACAGAGCGAGACTCCGTATCAAAAAAAAAAAAAAAGAAAAAAGAAAGTAAATCCTGGAGCACCATTTGAGCATTTTTGACCGAGCTTCTTTCTAGGGCAGTTCATCTAAGGTAAGTTTAAGGTGAGAATGAAGATGAGAGGCCATTGCCAGGTCATTATGCTATGTTTGCTTTTGGATAGGATAGGATGTAACTCATCTTAGGCATAGATCTTGATCCCTTTTAAGTGAGAGAGAAAGATAAACAGATTTAATAATGAGCGTCTGCCTAAGTCACTTGAATATGTGTCTAAGTAGGTTCATTTCCTTAATATCTCAGCCAGGTTGGGACTTCATTTCTTCAGAAGTAAGTATTGTTCTCAGTCTATCAGAACCAGTGGACAGTAACGCCCTCAGCATTAAGATTCTTATCACTTGGCCCAATGCTGAATATATAATTAGCATTTATTAAGTTGAATAAGTGAAGTTCTGCTAGCAGTGCTAAGCAGTGCCCTTGGATATCGTTGACAGGCCTGATTCATAATATAGTTAGGAAGTTGGTTAAAGGGAGAAGAAAATGGAAAAGGGATTCATGGGAAAAAGAGGCATGCAAGGCACAAATTGTGAATAGTGAATGAGGGCCACTGATGATTTTCATTATGTGAGGTTTGCTGCCATAGTGGCTTATCCTTTGAAGCCCACAAATGTTTCTCGAGCCTTTCCTTTTGGTTTCATTCACCTCCCCTTGCTTGGGCACTGTTTTAGAGATGATGACCATAGCTGGCGCAGTGGCTCACACCTGTAATCCCAGCTCTTTGGGAGGCCTATGTGGGTGGATCACTTGAGGTCAGGAGTTCGAGCCCAGCCTGACCAACATGGCAAAACCTTGTCTCTACTAAAAATACAAAAATTAGCGGGGCATGGCGGTGCGTGCCTGTAATCCCAGCTACTTGGGAGGCTGAGGCACGAGAATGGCTTTAACCCTGAAGGCAGAGGTTGCAGTGAGCTGAGATTGCGCCACTGCACTCCAGCCTGGGCGACAGAGCCAGACACCATCTCAAAAAAAAAAAAAAAGAGACGACGGTACAGCTGAGAAGCATTGAAAGCAAATACATTAATTCTGAGACACCCACACAACTGCCATAGTGAACTGAATATTTTTGCTAGGTGACTGGCTGGAGTTAATGGTGCTGCTATTGGTTAGCAGATACTTTATTTTTCCATTTACAAGTGAAAGAAATAAACCAAGATTTATCTCTGAGTTACCACTTACTAATTGCCTTATAGTTGCCTCATTTAGAAAGTTGCTTGATCTTAGCCTGCCATTGGCTCCACACCCTAATTACTACCATATTCTCTTGTAATCTTCTCCATGCTCCATCACTCATAGTTGGCATTTCTTGCAATGAATGTTAGAGGAAAACCAGTAGTCTGACTCTTCTGGGTTATTAGATGAGAGACTTAAGAGATTTCTTTGGGCTAGGCGTGGTGGCTCACGCTTGTAATCCCGGAACTTTGGGAGGCTGAGGCGGGCGGATCACCAGTTCAGGAGTTCGAGACCAGCCTGGCCAACATAGTGAAACCCTGTCTTTACTAAAAAAATACAAAAAGTAGCCGGGTGTGGTGGCACACACCTGTAGTCCCAGCTACTCAGGAAGCTGAGGCAGGAGAATTGTTTGAAACCAGGAGGCGGAGGTTGCAGTGAGCTGAGACAGTGGCATCGCACTCCAGCCTGGGTGACAGAGCAAGACTCTGTCTCAGAAAAGAGAGAGAGAGAGAGAGAGAGAGAGAATTCTATGTAGTTGGGGAATGAATGGGCCAGTCAGATTCTGCCCTAAATAAGAGGAAGAATAACTGAGATACCAGCCATTTCCCTTATTTCTCTGACATACTTTTCTTTCTTCATAGCACCTGGAATGGATAAAAGTGGCAGTTTTTGTTTCTTCCCATGAGGTTGTGTATCTGGAATGAGAACCAGGAAATTAATCTAGACTAAGACATTTCTAAGGACCTGGAATGGCTTTGGGGAGCACCAGGAGGACCCAAAAAGAGTATTTGAGGGCTAGAGGGACAGAAGAGTTTGCCAGCAGGATTTATGAGAAACAATTGATCAGAAACAGCAGCAGAGAAACCTTTTAGATTTCTTCTGTGGAAAAGTTGAGTCTTGGTTCAAATTAAGTAAAATAAACACTGAAGAGAAATCAAACTCTCAAATATGAAAAGCATGTTACTTACAATGTAAATTTAGGAAAGCAAATGAAAGGACAGATCTTTAAAATGTTTTAACTATGGTGAAATATTTGTAAAACTTTTGGGCTCATCTCTAAGAATTACTGTGATTCTGAAACTTGTTCTCAGAGAACAGTTTCAGTGAAAAATAGCACTTGAGAATACATCAGATGTTCCCAAGAAAGAAGACCTGAGAATGGTAAAGTGCCACTAACGAATTATTTACATACTTATATATTACCTTGGCAAACACAAGAGACACTCAAGTTAAAGCACGGTGCTTGAGAATACTATATTGAATGCAGTAAAAGTTGGATTTCTTTCATACGTACAACAAAAACTACTTACTTTCTTCTTCACTTCAAGATTCGGTACAACTGTTCCTAAATTCCAACTCTCCATACATCCCGATGTCAGGGTCCTTGTAGCCCTTATCCAGATAAATGAACTGCTGCCCAGTGAGCGCTATATACAAAGCAGTATGAGCGCCATTCTCTTTTCGGGCAGTGAGGTAAAATCAGGTCTTTTTGGAAGGGGAGAAGCCACATTGCATCTCTGCTACACACAAGATTACTCTGTCATTGCCTATGGGTCTTTCACACTCCCTTCTTCTCAAGCATCGGTTTTTATTGAAACTTATTCCACCTGGGTCCTTTCTTGTGAGCACATCTTGCTCAGTCCCTCCTCTCTTGATATTGTCCCTTTTCCTGTATTGAGTTAGGGAAAGTATGCAGGTATTCTTGTCATTCCTGACCGAGGCTGTTATATCTGTCAAAAGAGAAGAAGTAGGTGGCATTCCGAAAAATGATGACTCATGGCTTGCAGGAGCAAGAGCCAGACAGGATTTTGGAACTGGGAGCTTTCGGAGTACGTAAGACCTCCACCTCTAGACTAACTCTTCAGCCATGTTATCCCCTTCAGTCCATTATCCTCCAATACAATGCCCATGCCTTCTGGGGCTTTGAGCTGTTTTGTTTTAAAAATGTGGGGTTTTTTTTTGCCAGTTCATTAAGGCTTTTCCCTTTGTTTTTTCCTGTTGGTTGTTCAGAGTTAAATTCAGTATGAATAAGAGAGGGAAATATACAACACTGAATCTGGAGGAGAAAATGAAGGTTCTAAGTAGAATTGAAGCTGGACGATCACTTAAAAGTGTAATGGATGAATTTGGAATCAGTAAGTCAACATTTTATGACATTAAAAAAAATAAGAAGTTAATTCTAGACTTTGTACTAAAGCAGGACATGCCATTAGTAGGGGCTGAGAAGAGAAAGAGGACAACCGGAGCCAAATATGGTGATGTAGATGATGCGGTCTACATGTGGTACCAACAGAAACGCTCAGCTGGTGTTCCGGTAAGAGGCGTGGAGCTTCAGGCTGCTGCAGAGAGATTCGCACAGTGTTTTGGGCGAACAGATTTCAAAGCTAGCACTGGTTGGCTTTTTAGATTTCGAAATCGGCATGCAATTGGGAACCGAAAAGGATGTGGCGAACAAGTCCTAAGTTCAGTTTCTGAAAATGTTGAACCATTTCGACAAAAACTGTCCATGATAATCAAAGAGGAGAAGCTGTGTCTAGCTCAGCTATACAGTGGGGATGAAACAGACCTCTTTTGGAAGTCAATGCCAGAAAATTCTCAGGCAAGTAGGAAGGATATTTGCCTACCAGGGAAGAAAATAAACAAAGAAAGGTTGTCTGCCCTTTTATGTGCAAATGCAGATGGAACTCATAAATTAAAGTCAATCATTATTGGAAAATCAAAACTGCCCAAAAGTGTGAAAGAGGACACAAGTACATTGCCTGTGATATATAAACCCAGTAAAGATGTTTGGTTCACCAGAGAATTGTTTTCAGAGTGGTTTTTTCAAAACTTTGTTCCTGAGGTCCGACATTTTCAACTTAATGTCCTAAGATTTCATGAAGAGGACATCAGGGCGTTGTTACTTCTGGACAGTTGCCCAGCTCATCCTTCCTCTGAATCACTAACCAGTGAGGATGGTCGAATAAAATGTATGTTCTTTCCCCATAACACTTCAACCTTGATTCAGCCAATGAATCAAGGTGTGATCTTGAGTTGCAAACGACTGTATAGATGGAAGCAACTTGAAGAGAGTCTTGTAATATTTGAAGAAAGTGATGATGAGCAAGAGAAAGGAGATAAAGGAGTTTCCAAAATTAAAATGTACAATATAAAAAGTGCAATTTTTAACTGGGCAAAAAGTTGGGATGAAGTAAAACAAATAACCATAGCAAATGCATGGGAAAATCTTCTTTACAAAAAGGAACCTGAATATGATTTTCAAGGCTTAGAAGATGGGGATTATAGAGAAATTCTTGAAAAATGTGGGGAGTTGGAAACTAAGTTGGATGATAATAGGGTGTGGTTAAATGGAGATGAAGAAAAGGGTTGTCTCCTAAAAACCAAAGGTGGAATAACAAAGGAAGTTGTTCAAAAAGGAGGAGAAACTGAGAAGCAGACTGCTGAATTTAAATTATCTGCTGTAAGAGAGAATTTGGACTACCTTCTTGACTTTGTTGATGCCACACCTGAGTTTCAGAGATTCCACTTCACGCTGAAAGAGATGCAACAAGAAATAGTCAAGAAACAGTTCCAGAGTAAAATCCGTTCTAGAACTGGTAGCTTTTTGAAACCTAGGCCTCATGATATTAAGGACTCCTTCAGTGGGCCTTCAACTTCTGGTTCTAATCATTAGATTTTGTGTTTAAAGATTTCTGCCATTATATGATGTAGGCCTGCTGTGAATTGTCATGTTTTAGCAACTGACATTATTTTGTATATCAGTGCCCATTTATATAATGGTTATAAAATTTACAATTTGAAAATAACACATTTGTGTTTCAAGTTTATTTAAATAAATTTATGTTTCATAAATTCATTTTTTTTAATTTTACATAAGGATCTGAATAATGAAGTATTGTACCAGATTATCTAAGGTGGAATACCTTTGAGAAAAGCATTAGTTTGTAATCATAGCCTACGACAAGGAAACTGTGCTGACTAGTTCTAGTTAGCTTTAAGATAAGGATAGGTTAGGTTTTCAATTTAATGATAAAACACACTGCTTTCTTAACTCTGTTACTACCTATTTAGTGTTTGTTTTCCTCTTACTGTGAAAGTAGCATGCTGATTATAGGGATATATAAAAAAGATCAAAAGCACTCAATTCTGTTGACTAACGATATCCTCAACACTTTGGTGTATACCATATATTTTTTAAATAGGCAGATTACATTGTAAATAAAACCCTACCTCTTACTGTCTTAACATATTTTATGGTCTGTTAATAAGTTAGCATTTATTGAGTATATAGGATTGTATATATATGTTAGTCTTCATAATAATGCCTTCCCTTTTCAAATACATAAGGAAACAGATTTAGAGAGATTAAGTAACAAAGGTCACATAAACTAGTAAATAGCAGAGATGAGACTTAAATTCTATTTAATGCCAAATCTCAGGCTTTTAACCATCATTCATGCTGCACTATTTCTTAGAGTTTCCCTTAGATCATTAAAATCTCTTAACCTCACAATGGATGGTTTTTTAATACCCCAACAGGGGATGTAACATCAGTTGAACTACCAGGTCAAAGAATGAACTTTTGAAAAAACTTCGATACACACTGTTAAATTGCTTTCACATTCCCGCCATTATTTTGAAAGTACTTCTCCCTATGCACCAATCCCAACATTGAATATTGTTATGCTGTTAGTTTTTGCTAATTTTGTAACCAAAAGAATGGTATCTTTATGGCTGTTCCCTATTTAGTATAATATAAGGTGTCAGGTGAGTTGGTATTTGCAAATAATAAGCTTGCTTTGGATAATTAGTTATTGGCTTTCAGTGTTTCCTTTCTCATATATTCAAGAATCTGTTTCCGAGATGCATATTCTATTACACTGGTGAATACTAGGCAATTATAGTATAAAATTAGTGACTAAATACAGTACTACTGGTGTCTACTCTTGCTCTAGTACCTTGCCGTTTTCATTACTGGTTAATGTGAATTTTTCTTTTTTTTCTTTTTTCTTTTTTTTTTAAGATGGAGTCTCACTCTGTCGCTTAAGCTGGAGTGCAGTGCACGATCTCAGCTCACTGCAACCCCCGCCTCCCGGGTGCAAGCAATGCTGTCTCAGCCTCCTGAGTAGCTGGGATTACAGGCATGCGCCACCACACCCGACTAATTTTTGTATTTTTAGTAGAGATGCGGTTTCACCATGTTGGTCAGGTTGGTCTTGAACGCCTGACCTCGTGATCCGCCTGCCTCACCCTCCCAAAGTGCTGGGATTACAGGTGTGAGCCACCGCGCCCAGCCTGTGAATTTTAATAAAAAGCAAATGCCCACTTTCCATGTTTGAAAATATACAAGCTATTTTTACTATCCTGAGTCACCCTCAGCATAAAATTTATTCAAGCCTCCTCCAGACACCAACTCCCTCTGGGAATTTATTCATAACTTAAGTAAAATTGGGAAGAATTTACATTCCTTTTTTCTCCTTTCAAATTGTAAGTGCAGTTTTCATTTAATGGAGTTCTCATATTTTTTTATTGTTCCTAGGTAGGTTTGTTGTTGCTGTAAGTGGGATCCTTTTTTATTAGTAGTGATTGCTGATATTTTCACCTTATAAATTCAGTAGTTATCTCTTTTTTGTCTTATTACCCAGAACTTGTAGACAAAGTGTATCCACATTGCCACTGGGCATCCTTTTTACATTCAGTTTTGGCTTGATTTGTGCTTCCCTGGCTTATTCAGTCTGCAGCTTGGTGGAAGGTGGGAGACCTTTCACATGAAGCAGCTTGACTTTTTTTTTTTCTCAGATTAGTCCATAATGACCGCACGCTGGGGTTGGGTGCGGGCGAGGGCAGTAATTACTCTTTGCTTGTTGTTTTGCCTCTTTTGAAAGACCTTACAAGCCTGGGACAGGATGGATTGTGGAAGTGGAGGGGAATGGCAGATGAGGACTCTGGGCAGTTCTCTAGTTCCTTTTAGTTTGGGTCTTTGCATCAAACATCATTCTTTTTAGTGATAATAAATTCCTAGAGTGACCGAAAGTCACCCCAGTTTTCAAAAGTACTCATTGATTCTGGAAACTTCCTGTTAACTGTTTCATGTCACTAGACAATAAGCATGTTGTTGGAGATTCAGCTCTGAATAACCAAGAAAATGAATGAGAACAAACCACCATGGCATGTGTAAGGGAGGGAGCCAAAGTGAACATAGGAAGGGGCTTTGAGACTTGGATAGCAGGGGAGGTGTCTGAGAGGACAGTGCGTGACTTTTGAGATGGGCTTTAAATTTGTGACGCAGGGGCTCAGTCTCTGCGATGTCCCAGGCAAGCTGAAAGGTCCCTGGACCGTTGCCTTGGGGGCCTCTGGCGGAGAAGAGCAGGAAAGAGGTCAAGGCCAGGGTCTTTGGGGGACATCCTACGATTTTAGACGGGTCTCGGCCCACGTAGTCTTGACCGCTACACTTCCTGGATCTCTCGTCTCTACTCTTCCTCCTCACTGCCCTGCCCTGGTCCAGGCCCCGTTGACCCTCTGCCTCGACTCTGCCTCTTCAGTTGCCCTGCCTGCCTTTTCTGTCCCCTCTCCATTCTTTCCGACCCTGTACCAGAAGAGAGCGAACTCAAACAAAAAGAGAAGCCTCGGGCTTTAGACGCTTCGTGGGCCTCCCACTGTTTAAAGAGAGGCCCAGCCCCTAGGGCGGCCCCGCGCTTTCCCGGCACCCGCTCGCACGCACCCCGGCTCGGCTCTCCCATCGCCTTGCTCGGCCCTCCGCGCCTCCCGCTAGACCGCGAGGGTCGACAGGAGTTTTAGAGGTTGCAGGTGCGCCACCGCCTCGAGTCTAGGAGAGGAAACCCCTGCGGCTGTGCGTGCGGCCCGGAACCACCGTACACCACCCGGGCGGGAACGCGGGAAGGAAGGGGAGGGGCGTGATCGTGGCCCCAGGGGTTTGGGCACAGGTCCCAGGACGGCCGCGTAAGTAGGACCGGCCAGAGGGGAGGGAAAGGCTGGGACCGGGCGCAGGGAGGCCTTCGCCTCTAGGGGCACAGCCGAAGCTGAGGGGAGCGGCAGCCCCGAGGCCCGGGACGGCGGTTGGAGGAGGCTCGTGGGCCCGGCCGCGTGTGATCCGATGCGGAGCAGGAGTCGTCTGCTTTGCCCAAGCCTGAAAAGGGAGTCTCTGGTTCTGCAAATCACTCCTGGGGACTGGAACTTCTCCGAGAAGCCCAGGCACTCACCCTTGTGCCGTGTGCTGGGGCTGGACTCCTCCCGAAAAGCCCAGCAGAGCCGAGAACTCCCTCAAGGGCAGCAGCACCTCAGGAGTAGGGAACTGGCCCCCCTGGACGTAATGGAGGGCAAGCAATTTCCTCATGATGTCCAAAAGCATAGCCTGGACTTGAGAACGATACTCCTTAATGTTTTTCTTTCCCATTCTCGCTGCCTGGAGAAATATTACTCTCCTTGGAGCAGGTTGGGGATGCTTGAGAGCCACCAGATTTCTGACGGAATCTTTTGAGACATTTAAGGTATCTCTGTAGCTAATTGAGAACAGTAACATTAACTGGAAGATCAGAATTTTTTTTGTGATCTGAGTCGTTTTTCCTCAACCATTTTGTCGTTGTTGAACTTAACCTAGATCATCCCAGTGCCTCTTCACTGCACCACTCAGGCAAGGTTTAGCTGCTCTTATTAAAAAGTGTATGATGGGAAGGAAATATTAACTGCCCTTTCAAGAACAGAAGTCAATTTTTAATTGGGAATGCTCGCAAGCTAGACTGAAGAGTAAAAGAAAATACTTCAAATAAATAAATGCATTTTGCTTGAATTCATCTAGCTATTCCTGAGTTCCTGACCCCCAAAATTAAGTCTCCTAGTGCTAAGAAATTTGCTAGTTGGTTTTCCTGTAACACACATTAAGACACTTTACAATACTTAGTTGTTTCAAATGCATGTGAAACATTTACAAAAATTACAAGTTGTAAAGCAGTGCTGACTTTGCACATTCCTAAATTGTATCAGTTAATGTAATGAATCTACAGTAAACTCTTCTTTAAAAAGTGCTGAGTCTAGGCCGGGAGGGCGCGGTGGCTCACGCCTGTAATCCCAGCACTTTGGGAGGCTGAGGTGGGTGGATCACGAGGGCAGGAGATCAAGACCATCCTGGCTAACATGGTGAAACCCTGTGTCTACTAAAAATACAAAAACTTAGCCGGGCGTGGTGCCAGGCGCCTGTAGTCCCAGCTACTTGGGAGGCTGAGGCAGGAGAATGGCGTGAACCCGGGAGGCGAAGCTTGAGGTGAGCAGAGAGTGTGCCACTGCACCCGAGCCTGGGAGACAGAGCAAGACTGCATCTCAAACAAAACAAAAAGTGGAGTCTAAGCCCTCAAATTTCAGATTACGGTGCCGAGACCCAAAAGTTCTTTCATTACAGCAATCAAAACTTTTAAAGTGACTTCTGATGGGTTTTTCTGAAAAATTCAGTGCTTTTAAAACACTTGCTTCCAGTCTGTGTCCCACCTCTGGCGTTGTCAGTATTGCTCCCCAACCTGACCCTGCCAGGCCTTTTCACACTGCTTAGATGTGGCACTGCTTCTCACCCACCAGCCTTCCTGCTGGTTTCATGTGCTACCTTTGCTAAGGATGTGTGGCTGCTGCTTAGGGTCACTCCACATCTCCCAAGACCCCTTTGTACCCATTTGGACTTAGGGGCTAGAGGTCCTTATTGTCCCAGGGCTAGTCTCCCTTTGACATAAGTGCCACTCAAACTCGGTTTTGGCTTCTTTTACAAGACCCCTAGTGGGTAAAGTATTAATGTAAAAAAAGTATGTATGAAAAAGCACTAACTTGGACATCTCTTGCAGTGACCTAGTTCTCACACTGCTATGAAGATACAGAGACTGCATAATTTATAAACAAGAGGTTTAATTGATTCAGTTCTGTGTGGCTGAGGAGGCCTTAAGAAACTTACAATCATGGTGGAAGGCAAAGGGGAAGCAAGCACACAAGTGAAGGGGGAACTGCCACACTTTTAAAATCATCAGCTCTCGGGAGAATTCAGTATCACGAGAATAGCATGGGGGAAAACCGTCCCCATGATCCAAGCACTTCCCACCAGGTCCCTCCCTTGACACGTGGGGATAACAATTAGAGATGAGATTTGGGTGGGGACACAGAGTCAAACGGTATCAGACTTCATGGGGGCCTGCAGTAAGGGAATCAGACCTGCTCTCTGAAAGATGAGTACAAGGGAAGGAGATGTCATCAGTCCCTGAAATTGCTGCCAGTGTGGTCTTAGTGACCTCAGTCAGTGTTAGGTGCTTAGAAGGAAATCTTTTGGATCATCTGTCGACGTTTGGCACAAATACTTCCTTACATGCCAGGCATGGTGCTGCTTTATGTAGTTATTTTCTGTGATGTCATCTCATTAAAACAAGCCAAGAACAGCTACGCATGTGAAGTTTGCTGGAAGGGGAACTAGACTGAAGATTGAGTGAAGGGTTCCACTGGAACGCCTTTTTAGGGCAAATACCTGAGAGTCATTTTCTAGCTTCAAGCTGTAGTGTTCCAAGTATGAGCAGCATCAGTTGGAGCACATCATAAGATCTGTGTGGGTGATGTTACCAAGGGAGAGTAGATGGAAGGGGCGCTTTCCAGTCTGTCCACATAAACTGCCATCTTAACCAGAGTGCTTTGTAGGAACACCAGCTTTACATTCCACCCAGTTCATGGCATCAGCAGCCTGGCTGACCCTGCACTGCTCCACTGGAGTGTGTTCCTGCTCCCACCACTGTTGATCCTACACTGATCTCTCTAATCCTAAGCCTCCACTTCCCTGCCCTCAACCCCCACACCACCACTGCCCTCCTCTGTGAACAAGGTGATTAAGAGGAAGTTACAGAAATGAGAAATAGTGAGATATTTAAAAACTGGCTCAGACAACCAAATAAACACTCATACTAAACTAAGGCAGGGCTGAGAGGAGGAGCTACGGAGCACTGTTTCCATGACTTCAAGTTGCTATATCCATCAACCTATTGCCAAAGGACTGTTTCTTCATCTTTTTCACCCAAAGAACAGCTGGATACCTTCCTCCAGGGCCATATCCTGAGGTGTTTTCCTGGCATCTGATTTCCTGCTCTTAGAATACTCCCCCATTTCCCACAGATACACACTACTAGAATTGCTATTTCTGATATGCCATTCTAAAATGTAATGCTAGTAATCCCAGCACTTTGAGAGGCCAAGATGGGAAGAGCGCTTGAACTCAGGAACTCAAGACCAGCCTGGGCAAACAGTGAGACCCCGTCTCTACCAAAAAATAAATATAATGTTTTCCCTTAATAATTGTGCCATCCCCTGTATCTTCCCACCATTAATAATCAATAACTCAATTATACTGGGACCATCTTAGCTTCTACCCTGGAAACCAGTTGCAAGACCAAAATATCCTGTCCTCCAAGAGTCAGATCTTCCTCAGCTACTGAACAAGAATGGAAACATTCTAAACAAAGAATTGGAAACATTTTTACTGCTATAGACTGCAGAAGGAATGAATACTTTCTAGAGACCCTATGACAGCATCACCCCAGCAGCCATTTGGCTTGATCCTTTGTTACCACATGGCAGTCCCAGCCTGAAGGCTGCCAGGCCCTCACCTGCCTCTCCCTGTCTGCTGCCTTGTCAGAATCTTCCTGACCAACCCAGTAAGTCTATGAGAAAGCAGGGCCTCTGACCAAGGCAGAGGGGAGACAGATCAACACTCGGGGTTCTAGACAGCAACTTTCAATGAAGACTCACACACATGTATGTTTCCTGAAGATATTTATTCCTATCCAAACATTTTCAACAGGGAAAGACACAATCCCTAATTTCCCCCCTAGGATCCACATTTTCAATTTTCCAGGGAATCTCTTTTCTAGAACACTCTTGTTCCTCTGGAGTCAGGAACACGACTCCAGAGCTGTTTATTTTTCTCACACAGGTGGGGAATCGCATTCTTCACAAAGGGTTATCAGACAACCACTTCCTCTGCCAATTCCTGGGCTGACCTGCAAATTCCACCTTATTATTGCCCTTAGTCCTCTGGTTCCTTTTTGTCTGAGGTCACATTTACATATGTGATCTGCCAATGGGCACTCCTGTTAGGCCGTCATAGGGCACTTGGTGGCTTGATCTGGACTGCCCATGGCTTCCCAACTGGGGCCTTCAGGACAGGTGCAACTCACAACCAGTCTCTTGTTGACCTTCAGCTGATTTCCCAGGGCACTTGGCCCCTCTTCTTTGGTCTCAGGGGCCCCAGAAGCCCAAATGCTCCTGCTGAATGTCCCAAATGAGGAAGAAGTATCAAAATCATCACATGGATTCCCAAAGTTGTTAAGGTAAACGGGACAGTCAGGTGCCTAAATCACACCTTGGCTAAAAAGACCAAGAGGGTAGGAGCACCCTGGGGCAGGGTGGACTTAACAGAGAATTCCACCCTGAGGTCACCTCAGAGACTTGCTATCCTTTCTCATGCAGACGGAACTCCTTTTCAGTTTTATGCCAATCCTCTGCTGCCTCTGCACTTCCCTCTCAATGAGCCCCAATTACCTGAAGAATGCAGAGGTCATTTGGTTGGCTGGGCAGGGAATACTAGCTCTTGCCAACAGGCTCCTCTGAATATGCCACCTCACCTGGGGCAAAGAGAAACCCCACTGTTACTAACCCGTGTGAGTTCTCTGATGACTCATAAGACGGGAACTCCGAGAGAAGCTTTCTCCACATTCAGAACATTTATAGGGTCTCTCTCCTGTATGCGTTCTCAGGTGGCGAATCCGATTGGAGCTGTGTGAAAAACTGTCTCCACACTCATGACAGGTATAGGGTTTTTCTCCTGTGTGGATTCTCTGGTGCCTGATTAAGTTGGATCTATGAGAGAAGTTTTCCCCACAAAGGGTACATTTATACGGTTTCTCTCCTGTGTGTGTTCTCTGATGTCTGGTGAGGTGCATGCCCTGCCGGAAGCTTTTCCCACAAGTCAAACATTCAAAGAGCTTCTTCTCCGCCTTGTGGGCTCCATGGTTTGTAAGAAAGGGGGTGCTATCACTCACGGCTTCCCCACACTCAGAGAAGGGGTAAAGTCTCTCTCTCTCATGAGTTCTTTCATGAATGACAAGGTGTGAACTCCGAGAGAAACTTTTCCCACACTCGGGACACTTATAAGGTCGCTCTCCGGTGTGAATTCTCTGGTGCCGAAGGAGGTTGGAACTGTGAGCAAAGATCTCCCCACACTCAGGGCACTTGTAGGGCTTCTCCCCTGTGTGTGTTCTCTGGTGCCTGTGGAGGTTGGAGTTGCAGGAGAAACATTTTCCACAAATGTTGCACTGATAGGGCTTCTCGCCCGTGTGGGTGCGCTGGTGGCGAGTCAGATGGGTGTTCTGACTGAAGCATTTCCCACATTCAAGGCACTTGTGGGCCTCCTCTCCCAGGTGTGCTCTGTGTAGTGACAGGAAACGTGGGTTCCCACCAAAGATTTCACTGCAGTCCACACCCATACACAGTCTTTCAGCTGCATGTATTCTCTGGTGCCTAATTAGGTTTGAGTTGTTAGAGAAATTTTTGCCACACAAGGGACATAAATGGAGTTTCTTCGGCTGCAGTTCCTTCGGTCGCCCCAGTTCTCTGCCACTTGAGGCTCCTGCCAAGGCCTGCTCCATTCCACCCTCTGGGGGAGGCGCCCAATCCCCTTGCTGCCGGTCACGAGGTCTTCCCAGCTCAGGACTCCAGGGCACCTCTCCTCTGGCCTGGTCAGGAAGCAGCACCTGAGGGTGGGTGTTCTCAGAGGACACAGATGGAACACCTTCTTCCAGGTTCTCAAATTTCTCTTCTCCTGGTAGAAAGAGAGACACCAAACCCGTATATTATTTCTATGCTGGAGAAAAGAAAATCCCACCTGTCTGCTGCTGCCTGTTAGGTCAGCGGCCCAGAAGGGCTGCTTCTACCTCAGTCTCCCATCCTCTCCTAAAGGTAAAACACTCTGGAGAAGCATCAGAATAAAGGGTGGGGCCACTGATCAAGGAATCAGAGCCAAGACCAGTCTTACAATTTTCCTTTCCAGCTGAGCCTCTCGCTTCTGCCCCTCAGGAATGGGTGGGATGGAGCAGGGCTGAGACTAGGGTGGGACAAGTGAGCTCAAGAGTAAGAGCCTCCTTGAACTCTGCACCCTGGGTTCCTCACTTGCCTCACTGGGATGGAGAATGGCAGGGGGAAAGGACATAATGTACCTCTCTGGCAGCTGTGGTGGGCTGGCCCTGCACCCAAATCCTCAAATGCCTCACTCTGCTGGGCATGATGGCTCACGCTTGTAATCCCAGCACTTTGGGAGGCTGAGGCGGGTGGATCACCTGAGGTCAGGAGTTGGAGACCAGCCTGACCAACATGGAGAAACCCCAACTCTACTAAAAATACAAAAAATTGGCCGGGCGCGGTGGCTCAAGCCTGTAATCCCAGCACTTTGGGAGGCCGAGACGGGCGGATCACAAGGTCAGGAGATCGAGACCATCCTGGCTAACATGGTGAAACCCCGTCTCTACTAAAAATACAAAAAAACTAGCCGGGCGAGGTGGCAGGCGCCTGTAGTCCCAGCTACTCGGGAGGCTGAGGCAGGAGAATGGCATAAAACCCGGGAGGCGGAGCTTGCAGTGAGCTGAGATCCGGCCACTGCACTCCAGCCTGGGCGACAGAGCGAGACTCCGTCTCAAAAAAAAAAAAAAAATACAAAAAATTAGCAGGGCGTGGTGGTGCATGCCTGTAATCCCAGCTACTTGGGAGGGTGAGGCAGGAGAATCGCTTGAACCCGGGAAGCGGAGGTTGTGGTGAGCGAAGATCGCACCACTGCACTCCAGCCTGGGCAACAAAAATGAAACTCCATCTCAAAGCAAAACAAAACAAAATCATGCCTCACTCTTAACTGCGAGAACCTTGCTGCTTCTGGGCAGGCCACTCATCTTCATTCCTTACCTGGAGCTGCGCCTCTGGGGCTCAGGCCTTCCTTGCAGCTCTGGACACTGGGATCCCATAGCTTTCCTCCTTGTCCCACCTGGGTGCCTGGGACCTCCTGACTGGGAATGTGAGACTCTGTTCACAATGAAAGAAACAGATTTCTGTATTGCCACTTTCCTCTACCAGGGTAGGGAAACAAAGATAGTCTTGTTCCCTGCCCTCAGTGGATAGATACAGAATGCTCCATAAATCTGACAGCAGTTACTTGGAATATACACAAACTGACCCCAGTGGATACCTCTAGAGAAAGAAATTAGGGGAGGGAGACAATTTTTATTGAGACAGAGTCTCACTCTGTCGCCCAAGCGGGAGTGCAGTGGCATCATCTCAGCTCACTGCAACCTCTGCCTCCGAGGTTCAAGAAATTCTTCTGCCTCAGCCTCCCAAGTAGCTGGGATTACAGGCATGCACCACCACACACGGCTAATTTTTGGATTTTTAGTAGAGACGGAGTTTCACCATGTTGGCCAGGCTGGTCTCCAACTCCTGACTTCAAGTGATCTGCCTGCCTCGGCCTCCCAAAATGCTGAGATTACAGGTGTGAGCCACCAAGCCCAGCCAAATTTTTTTTTTTTTTTTTTTTTTTTTGAGACGGAGTCTCACTCTGTCACCCAGGCTGGAGTGCAGTGGCACGATCTTGGCTCACTGCAAGCTCTGCCTTCTGGGATCACGCCATTCTCCTGCCTCAGCCTCCCAAGTAGCTGGGACTACAGGCGCCTGCCATCACGCCCAGCTAATTTTTTGTATTTTTAGTAGAGACAGGGTTTCACCATGTTAGCCAGGATGGTCTCGATCTCCTGACCTCGTGATCCGCCCACCTCGGTCTCCCAAAGTGCTGGGATTACAGGCGTGAGCCACTGCGCCCAGCTGGAATATTTTTTTGCAATGAGAATGTACACTACTGTAATTAAAACAACTATAAAATGAACATGGTCAGTTCCTTGAATAATCCATTTAATATCATAAAAGAACCTTGTCTCTACATATAAATACAAAATAGAACTAATTTGACTAGGCAACTCCAGGGAAAGAAAATATAACATAATAGACAATCAGAAAAGGACCCAGGGCTCTAAGAGGACCATGAGATTAAAACCCACAAGTGCCATTTCTGTGCTGTGCTAAAAAGAAAAACAAAAACCTCCACCTCCAGCAAACATGGACTCCAACAGAAGTTTAATTCCAACAAGCTGTAATGTGATCTTTTGCTATTTAGCAATCTCTCACTAAAAGGGCCATGTTCAACTTTGGACATCACAGCCGTGAAAAGTAATATGGAAACTGGTACAGTGGCACACAGGCTGAGCCAGGAAGATTGCTTGAGCCCAGATGTTCGAGAGGAGCCTGGGCAACAGAGTGAGACTCATCACTCAAAAAAAAAAAAAAAGAAAAAAATAAAATAAAAGGCCGGGTGCGGTGGCTCACGCCTATAATCCCAGCACTTTGGGAGGCCGAGGTGGGTGGATCACATGAGATCAGGAGTTCAAGACCAGCCTGACCAACATGGAGAAACCGTCTCTACTAAAAATACAAAAAATTAGCCAGGCATGGTGGCGCATGCCTGTAATCCCAGCTACTTGGGAGGCTGAGGCAGGAGAATCACTTGAACCTGGGAGGCAGAGGTTATGGTGAGCCGAGACTGCCTTTGCAGAATTAGTGTCAACAAATGTATAATCATGATACTTTTTAGGCAAACCTGATATATGGAAACAATGTGCAGTGTGTCCTTTTTGTTTGTTTTGAAACAGAGTCTCACTCTCACCTAGGCTGAGGTGCAGTGGCATCATCATAGTTCACTGCAGTCTTGACCTAC
Source organism: Macaca mulatta (assembly GCF_049350105.2). Taxonomy (NCBI): domain Eukaryota; kingdom Metazoa; phylum Chordata; class Mammalia; order Primates; family Cercopithecidae; genus Macaca; species Macaca mulatta. Next base: position 4,519,715 of record NC_133425.1, on the reverse strand, counting down.
CGGGCTCAGGTGATTTTCCCCTCAGCCTCCTGAGTAACTGGGACTACAAAAGTACACACTACCACACCAGAATACCTTTTTTTTTTTTTTTTTTTTTTTAAAGATACAGGGTCTCCCTACATTGCCCAGGCTGGTCTTGAACTCCTGGGATCAAGCACTCCTTCCATCTCAGCCTCCCTAAGTGCTGGGATTACAGGCGCCACCATGCCCAGCCTGCAGTGAGTCTTTCTACTGGTGTGTTTCAACATAGGTATAATCATAATGTATACACAGTCTTAAGATTTCCCCCAACTTTTCATTAAAAGAATTTCTCATACATACAGGAAAGTTGAGGGAATTGTATAATATATACCAGCATATCCTCCACCTAAATCCAACCATATGTCAGTGTGTCATATTCCGCAGGCATAATTTTAAAACTCTGAGTAACAGTACAAGACATAGGTGCATCCTAATTTATGATTTAGAGCTATACATTGTTTCCAAATTTCCACAAGACCCTCCCCGCTTTCTGAATTTTTATGGTCTGTGAGAGATGATAGGCTGGAATGCTGATCCCACTACCACTGAAATTTTTGTCTTTGGGGATGAGCCCAGAAACAGTAATGGAGCACAGGAAACACTGGCAAGCTCAGAAGAATAAGCATCTCAAAATTGCAAGGAATTAACCATTTAGAGCCCCCCCAGCATCCTGGGACACTGCATGTGTGTGACGCTGGCAGGTTGTCACTGCATTGGATTTGCTCTGCCCTGGGAAGTCCATATGGCTCAGACTCGCCTTAGGCTCTGGCAGCTGGGATTCCAGTCCAGTGCTGCCTGTGCCAACTGTGCCACTTGGCAGATTCATGACTCTCATACAGGGAACTTTAGACAAAGGGAAGTCTCCTGTGGAGGCTTCTTGGCAAAACTCAGAGTCTGTGTCCAGGAGGTGAATGAATAAGGGGCAGAACCCTGGTCAGAAATGGCGCAGTCATCATCCCTGGAAAAGAAGTCCTTACCCAGTGAGTCCACATTCTCATAACTCTCCTGCACCGTGTCCCTGGAGAGGGCCCTCTTACTAGGATCCTGATGCCCCCACTCCTCCTGGGAGATGTACATTGCCACGTCCTCTAAGCTCTCAGGCAACTGAAACAGCACAAGATCTCCTTTAGCCCCTGATGCACCAAGAACAATTCAAGCAGAATCATGGATTAAAGGGGCAAAATCCAGGGATGCCAAGCACACGTCATGGGGAAGAAGGGTGTCAGGTCTACAAGTGAGGTGTGAAAGAGACAAAAGCAGTGGGGGAGACACTGTGGTAAGGGAGAAAGGACCTTCCACGTGGAGAACCCCCCACCCCCAACACTCAGCAGAGGAAGGGTGCTGGGGGAAGACAATGGAAACTTCCACATCACCTGGGGCCCAGTCATCTCCTTGTCTTCCATGTTCCCTTCAGGAGGAAAAAGAGAAAGCCAGGGAGCAGATAATGCTGAAGGTGACAGAAATTATAATGAGAATGGCATTCCTAACTCTTGGCAACCCAAGGATTATTAAAACACAGTATCCATTCCCCAACACCCAGTCTCTGCTTTTGGGGATGACACTAAACTGTCCAAAGGCCTAATAAACTGATATCCAAAATGACAGGGTTAGAGGGAAGGAATACCAAGAGTAGCACTCCAAACCCCTCACCATTCAAGTGGTTCTAAATCGCCTCTGTTCTACATAAAAAAGGGCTCCACTGAGACTCCCTTCCCTTCCCCCAGCCCCAGGAGAACCCACACCACCAACTGCAGGTCTTTCATTCCACGTGTGAACCTTAACTTCAGCAATTCCTTCTCCTTCGCACCAATGCGACATCCTGCTTGTGTCGGGGGCAACCCCCAAGCCCCTCCTCCCTCCCACCTGCCCAGATAACTGTGCCTCACCCCTCTCCTTTACAGCCTGGGGGTCCCTTTGGGGGCTGGGGCCTAGCAGCTCCTGCAGCCTGGGGCCAGGGCTTCGCTCAGTCTCCATTGGCTCCAGCTTGAAGCTCGGTGACTCTCGTGCTGTTTCCAGAGGCAAAGGCTCCTCCAAAAGCACTTCTGTTTCCCGCCCATGGTTTGTGACCTGGGAACCAACCCACATCACTCATCATCACAACAGGGCCCAAAGGGAAGGGAAATTAGTATAGGATACTGAGAGCAAGCCTTCAACAGAGAACCTCAGGCCATCCCTTAGGGCCCAGGCAACAGAAAAATGGTTTACACTAAAGGCTTTTTTGATCCCCTGTGCAGGGCGAGGGGTTAGGGAAAGGGCCCACTCCCAGAGCACACCTTCCCCACACAGCTCTTAAGATACACCTCACTCCCTTTTGCTCTCCCCACCTTTCCTAGGTGCTTCTATTCCTCACTATAGGATAAGCTAAATTGGGGTAGCCCGGGGGGCAATGACCTCAGGGCCTCGGTGCCAAATTATCTTTCAAAGTTCACAATTAACGGAGGCCCAGCTTTGCAGAAGACCAGACCGTAGACCCTAATATAACAACAGCTAGCAAGTACTAAGCACTCATTATAAGCTAGCAGTGTTATCACAACTTTACACGCTGCTCTTCCTGTAAGCCCAATAAAGTATGTTAATATTCTCATTTTACGAGTAGGAAAACAGGCCGAAAGACATCAAGTAACTTGGCAAAGTAACAAAGCTAGTACTAGCAGATTGAAGATTTGAATGCTGGCGATCTAACTCCACGGCTAACACTAACTGTTCCAGGGACACTGCCTCCGCGTGGAAACAGGGCACTCTTCACTGCTTTATGTTCATTTGGGGAAAATATGGAGGACGAGTGTTCCTCCCCATGTAAGGTCTACTCAGTGCAATTTACTTGAATTCGACCGGGGGGCAATGTCCCAGTCCTCGGGGCTAAACAAACCACAGATAAAACAGCTCGCTCTCTCTCTCACCTGTTGTCTCAGTCTCCCAAGCTCTCTCTGCATATCCTCCACAAGGGTCACCGCTTCTTCGCCGCTCTCCGGATGCAGCTCCTGCACCCTGCTCTGGATCTCCTGGGGCAGGATGGTCAGGAACTGCTCCAGCACCAGCAGCTCCAAGATCTGCTCTTTCGTGCGCATCTCAGGCCGAAGCCACCCATGGCAAAGCTCTTGGAGCCGGCTGAGGGCTTCGCGAGGACCAGCTGCCTCTTGGAAGCGGAACCGTCTGAAGCGCAAGTGGGAGGCCTCGGGGCTCGGCCCTGGGTCAGGCGGGGGCAGCTCCTGGCTCCAGGCGCAGTCCTCCTCCAGCTTCACTATCAGGAGCCCTTCCCGTTCCTGGGGGCTCGGGCCCGACGCCATCGTCGGGTCTCCAGAGCGCCTTAGCCCGAAACCAGCCGTGCCCGCCTACGAAGGCGCCCTGAACCCGTGTAAGGATAGACGGCGCCGGCTGCAGCCCAGGGCCGGAGGCTCCCAGTCCACGCCAAGGAGCCCCGCTCCAGCCCAGGCGCGGACGGCTCCGGCGCCTAGGCCTCAGTAGGTCCCAGGCGCCGCCACGCCGGCCCCGTAGCCCGTCCGTGCCAGGACTTCCCCGAGACAGGAACCGAGCGCCGCGCTTCTCACCCTACAGGATACCCACGCAGGACCCAGACCTCTGCTCCCACGCCGGAAGTCTCTGCGCGGGAGTTAGGCGTCCACAAGCCCACGGCGCCTGCTCGTGACCAACTTCCGGGTCACGTTTTGCGAACTACAGCGCCCATTGGGTCAGGGTTCGCCACACACTCACCACCTACCAATGAGAAGGGAAGATTTGCCTGCGGGGGCGGGACGAGCGAGGGACCAATTGGAGACGAGAAGCGGGGCCACGGGGCGCGTCCTGAGATTCTGGGAGTGGCTGGGGCAGGGCCGCTGGATCCAAACGAAAACAAGCCCGAGGCGGTTGTGACTGGCGGGCAACCTGGGTTAGAATTACTCCGGAGGGCTTGCGAAAACGCAGATCCCAGGGCCACGCGCTCTCCAGTGCGTCCGTGTCGGGGCGAGGCCTGGAAATCTGAATTGTTAATAAGCTTCCCCCGATGAATCCTTCCCCAAGCCAGGCCCCACCCGCTTCGGGTACTCTGGGCTGGCTAAAGATGGTCCCACTCGCCCCTGCGGCCTCCTCGGCATCTCGGAGAGGCTAGGGAGGTAGCCGCCCGCCCAGTTAGTGGCGCCGCGTGGCCTGCGGCGCGGGGCCTGCTGGGAGATGCAGTCCGCGGCGCGGCCTCGCGACTGCGCGAGCGCCCTGGGGGAGGGCCCAAGAGCCGGGCGATTCTGAAACCCCGAGTCCCTCGGAGACCCCCTGCTGTGCTTTGGGCTCTCTTCTGCGGCTGGACATCCCAGAGGAGCGCTTGGGGCCGGGTTCGCGGTACCTGCTTCCGATTTTAGATCGGATTTTAAACCTGCCCGAGACGTGCGGCGCCTGCAGTGCATTCTCCAAGTTTCAGTTTCTTGCCCAGCCCAGCAAGGGCGGGATCTGCCTTCAGCTCCGCCGTGGACTTTTGATAGTTGGGGGCGAGTGACAGGAGGGCCGCAGGGCCGATTCCCTATTGGGCGCGGTTGTGAGCTTTGTGTCGGTGAGCGGGGCTGCCCAGTTGTGAGGCGGCCCAGGTCCTCCGGGCCGTGAGATCCGCAAATGGAAGCGTCCTGGGATTGAATCTGACAACCAGTTACCGTGTGTTTAGCGCTTATATGCAGATCCATCCTGAAAACACGTTTGTATGAAGCAGATGCTATTACCAGCCCCTTCCAACAGGTGGTGGCACTGAGATAAGTCATTTGCCTGGGGTCACACAGCTAGTCTGTCACCAAAGGTGAGGTTACCATGATAGTAGAGGGTAATATGGGATTGAAGAGGTCGGTTTGGGATGACTAGGTGAAAAGAGTACTGATATTTTATCTTATTTTATTTTATTTTATTTTTCCGAGACGGAGTTTTGCTCTTGTTGCCCAGGCTGGAGTTCAATGGCGCAGTCTCAGCTGACTGCAACCTCCCCCTCCCGGGTTCAAGCGATTCTCCTGCCTCAGCCTCCTGAGTAGCCGGGATTACAGGTGTCCGCCACTACGCACGGCTAATTTTTGTATTTTTAGTAGAGACGGGGTTTCACCATGTTGGCCAAGCTGGTCTTGAATTCCTGACCTCGAGTGATTTGCCCGCCTCAGCCTCCCACTGTGCTGGGGTTACAGGTGTGAACCACCACGCCCGGCCTTTTTTTTCTTATTATATTCCAGGGAAGATGACAGATCCGCAGGCTGTCGTGGCAAATGCAGAGCCAGTGACCCCACAGCACTCAAGGTCCAGTTTGGAAAATCTTGTTTGCTTCCTAGGACCATTCTGGTGGTTTTAGGCATTCCTGTTTTTTTGTTTTTGAGATAGGGTCTTGCTCTGTCGCCCAGGCTGAAGTGCAGTGGCACGATCATTAGACATTCCTATTTCAAGAGACATAAATTCTAGACTGAAGCCTCAAAACCACTTTTTTCTGACATTTACTATGTAATCTCAGGCAAATTATGTAATCTCACCAAACCTCAGTTTCCTCATCTATTTTGAGGGAATACTATACGCACCTCACCTCATATCACTGGGTTAGGAAGAAATAAGCTGAGCTACACAGGATGCTTAGAACAGTACCTGGAGTCTCGCCCTGTCACCCAGGCTGGAGTGCAGTGGCAGGATCTCAGCTCACTACAACCTCCGCCTCTTGGGTTCAAGTGATTCTCCTGCCTCAGCCTCCTGAGTAGCTGGGATTATAGGCACCACACCCCCACACCGGCTAATTTTTGTATTTTTAGTAGAGACAGGGTTTTGCCATGTTGGCCAGGCTGGTCTCGAACTCTTGACCTCAGGTGATCCACCCGCCTCAGCCTCCCAAAGCACTGGACTTAGGGTTTTCTTTTACCTGTACCACATGCTCTTTGATCCTATTCCTAGCTTTGAAATCTGATCATAAAAAAATAGCAAATTTAAATGGCATTTCATTTGAAATGCATTTTATTTTTATTAATATGAAATATATTACCTTTCTTCATGAAAAGGTATATGATGCATTTTACTCCACTTATATTTTGATTAAATGTTCTGGAGTTTAAATTTTCCTTTGGATTAACGTTAACCAAACTGTCTTACTAATATTGTTTGATAATGTTAGTATTTAGACGTATTCCTCTATTTGCATATTAGATCACTGTTTACCAACCTATTTTTGTTTTGTTTTGAGACGGAGTTTTGCTCTTGTTGCCCAGGCTGGAGTGCAATGGCACGGATCTCGGCTCACCACAACCTCCACCTCCCAGGTTCAAGCGAATCTCCTGCCTTAGCCTCCCTAGTAGCTGGGATTATAGGCATGTGCCACCATGCCCGGCTAATTTTGTATTTTTAGTAGAGACAGGGTTTCTCCATGTTGGTCAGGCTGGTCTCGAACTCGCGACCTCAGGTGATCCACCCACCTCGGCCTCCCAAAGTGCTGGGATTACAGGCATAAGCCACCATGCCCGGCGTTTTTTGTTTTGCTTTTTTTCAGACGAGTAAACTGTCAGAGATGAGGAGGGAGAGGAAAGAACTTGGAAAGAGGGTACAACCCAAACTTTTGTCAGGGAAGGCATGGCAGGACACGTGGGAGACCACACTGGGGAACATTTTACTAATTTTCTGGATTGATGGAAACACTGTTAGATATTTGTTTTGGTTAATATCAAGACAATCTAATTCTAGGCTTCAACTAAAACAAATGTGTAAAGATTGTTTTTGCTGGTTGCCAACCAAACCAGTTTTGTTTTTTTTTTTTTTGAGATGGAGTCTCACTCTGTCGCCCAGCCGGATCTCAGCTTACTGCAAGCTCTGCCTCCCGGGTTTACGCCATTCTCCTGCCTCAGCCTCCCGAGTAGCTGGGACTATAGGTGCCTGCCACCTCGCCTGGCTAGTTTTTTTGTATTTTTTAGTAGAGACGGGGTTTCACTGTGTTAGCCAGGATGGTCTCGATCTTCTGACCTCATGATCCGCCCCTCTCGGCCTCCCAAAGTGCTGGGATTACAAGCTTGAGCCACCGCGCCCAGCCTCAGATACCAATTCTTATTTGAAAGTCTCTTAACTGAAATTAATCCAGGGCATAGTTTAACTATCACATTTACCTCTCTCTTCTCTTGGATTCAATAAGAGAATAGTTCTCAGTTTTAATATAGTCAGAATTTTAGGACAATTAACTTGATATTTTGGTTCTAACTTAGATAATTTTATTATCAAAATATTCAAAAAATGAGGTAAAACTAAATCAGTGCATTGACGTTAGCAGAATTAATTCACTCCTCTTCCCAGAGACTGGAGAATAGCTTTGAATTGAGCACAAAAGGATCTTCCCCCTATTTTGTTTTTGTTCTGTTTATTATTTTTGCAGTAAGCCTTTTGCACTCCTAGATTTTGTTCTAATGTTGAAAAACTGCCTATTATGCTAGGCACAGTGGCTCACACCTGTAATCCTAGCACTTTAGGAGGCCGAGGCAAGAAGATTGCTTGAGCCAGGAGTTCAAGACCAGCCTGGGCAACAGAGAGAGCCCTTCTCTCTACAAAATTTTTTTTAAATTATCAGGACATGGTAGCACATGTCTGTGGTCCCAGCTACTCCAGAAGCTAAGGTGGGAGGATCCCTTAAGCCTGGGAGGTCAAGGCTGCAGTGAGTTGAGATTGTGCCACTGCAGTCCAGCCTGGGAGACATTGCAAGACCATGTCTCAAAAAATGCCAACTGCCTGTTAGAGGCTCCAGGTGAAATAATCCTAATTTAGAAGGAAATGAATATGGAGAGGCCATCTGTCCTGGAAATCAGCCTGAACTCAGGAAAAATCAGTGTGACCCAGACTATCATGTTCCCTGTATTTCTTATGACCAGTATATCTAGTCCCAAACCCTGACCTGTACTTCCCATTGGAGCATAGAGAAGAGCCATGGGTGCAGGAATAGCAGGATTCCAAAGGAAAGAAACAATGACTTGGCTCCAGGAGAGGTGAGTGTTCACTGGAAAGAAACAGGAAGAAAGAAAAGAAAAATTCAGCATTACTTGGAATAAAAGCCTTTGGGATTCTATTTAGCAGTTTCTATTTTCTCTCTACTACTTTAATACAACTCTTTTTTCTGCCTCTCTCTTTCTCCTTGGACAAGGTGATATCTGCAATTTCTTTTTCTTCTTACAGGTTTTGAGATCAGGAGAGAAAATGCAGATTCTTCAAAGCAGAAGAAATGTCTGACTCTACATCTATTGTTACTTCAGAGAAGAATAAAATTGAATCACCAATTTTACCAAAAAAAAGACTATAAACATTTAGGAAATCAGTAGAGAAACACCCCAGATTTAGCCAAACTTGTAGATGATCAGAACCTCTCTATAAGGAGAGAAACCTGAGAACAGAATGGGAAGGCAAACTCAGCTCTTAGCTTTTCCTTAGTGTTTATAAGCAATCAGCTCCCAAATCAGGGTGTTTTAACAACTGGGAAGCCATCCCATATTTCCAGTCTAGGAGGCATTTCCCAGCACTTTGGAAGGCATAAGCAGAAGGATCACTTGAGCCCAAGAGCATGGGACCAGCCAGGACAACATAGTGAGATACCATTTCTACAAAAAAATACAAAAATTAGCCAGGTATGGTGGCAAATGCCTGTGGTCCTAGTTGCTTGGGAGGCTGAGGTGGGAGGACCGCATGAGTCCAGGAGATCGAGGCTACAGTGAGCCATGATCGCACCACTGCATTCCAGCCTGATACCCTAGAAGCTAATACCATGACACTGGGTTTCTGAAAAAAGAAAAGCTTTGTATTGCAAGTCGACTCACAAGGAGACAAGAATATCAAGCTCAAAGCTGTCCCGTGTTGGCTTTAAGGCAGTTATTTTTATTAGAAAAGGTTCAGGTGGTGGATTCTGAGATTAGTAGGTGATTAGTGGAAGGAAAGGGGACGTCTGGAAAGTCCTTGGGCTTTCACAGTTATCTCTTCAGGCTACGTAATGGGTCTCGTGCAAATTCAGGGACAGCATGAAACCTGTGGTGAAAATTCAGGCTGTGATGTCAGCAAGCTCGTTCTGTGCAGACTCCAGTCAGCCTTATTAGCTCCAACAGATTTCTGCTTGTTGTTCTTCTATCTCATAAGGAAGGAATTTCAGCATTTCGTCAGCATTTCAGCAAGTTGTTTCTTCTCTTTTCCATTTTTTTTTTTTTTTTTTTTGAGAAGGAGTTTAGCTGCAACACCCAGGCTGGAGTGCAATAGTGTGATATAGGCTCACTGCAACCTCCGCTTCCCAGGTTCAAGTGATTTTCCTGCCTCAGCCTCCCAAGCAGCTGGGACTACAGGCGCCCACCAACATGCCGGGCCTCGAACTCCTGACCTCAAGTCATCCACCCACCTCAGCCTCCCAAAGTGCTGGGATTACAGGCGTGAGCCACTGCACCTGGCCAGCAAGTTGTTTCTCATCTGCCATCCTGCAGACTCAAGAATTTATGTTAGTTACTGATTTCTTTAACTCTTTGGGGCACAGTTTCAGTAGCCACACTTTTTTTTTAAGGCTCCTAGAAAATTAAAATAGCACAAAAATTGTGGTATATTTTACATATCTGCATTTAGATAACATCTTCAACACTCAACACAAGACCACAGCTGGATATTTTACTGGTGATAACTTCAAAAATCTAAAACTTAAGACACAAGACCACAGCTGGATATTTTACTGGTGATAACTTCAAAAATCTAAAACTTAAGACCTTTAATAAACATGAAACCATACTAAATGGCTCTACTTTGTACTCTTTTCGTTTTTTGTAGAGACAGAGCCTTGCTATGTTGCCCAGGTTTGTCTTGAACTCCTGGGCTCATGCGATCCTCCCACCTTGTCCTCCCAAACTGCTGGGATTAAAGATGTGAGCCACTGCACCTGGCTCCTACTTGGTATTTTATGGTAACTCTTCAGCCATCTCTCCCCAATTAGGACCCCTTTTTAAGAGGAAGGGAAGCTGACGGTCAGCAGGAAGGACTAGAGGCCCCTCACCTTGGTCAGTGAATGGGAGGGACACACTTCCACTACCTTGTCTCCTGGGTTTTATTTTTATAAAATAATTTTTAACTTTTAAAAATTTCACAAATCTGTAACAGCCAAATCTTCTGGGTTTTAAACATGGTCACAGATGTTTTTTGCCACTCATCCCATCAAGAAGTGGGGCGTCTGTCCCTCTGCCTTGTATCTGGGCGGCTTGTGACTGCTACCAATGAAATACAATGAAATACAGATGCGGTGTGGCCTCCAGGGTGAGGTCATAAAAGGCCTTGAAACCTCTATCTTGTTTGCTGGGAGAACTTGCACGTGGAGCCGGTGTAAGAAGTCTAGTTACCCTGAGAACATCATGCTGGAGTGGCTGCACATAGCTGTCTGGTGGAGAGTCCAGAGGTGCTTTTGCTTCTTGTAAAATAGGGGAAAAAAGTCAAACAAATAGACACTGCCATTGATTAGTTGTGGATGGTGGTCATATAGGTATTTGTTAGGTTTTGTGTATTTGAACTGAGGCAGAATAGGGTCTGGAGGCAGGGAACTGAAAGCCAATTCACCCTGACTTCCTAGAACTAAATCAAAAGAAAAACCCCAACTTTTCCACACATAAGTAACAAAAGGATCAGAGGTTACTCCCTTTGCCAATGCCCACCCTTTCTGACAGCAGATGGTAAATTGAAAGTACCTCTGACTGGTTGCAAAAAGCAACCACTGAAGCGAAACTTTGTAACTTCACTTTTGGGGGACACCACTTAATTTAGGTGGAGTGAACACCAAGTGGCCAATGGGAAACCTCTAGGGGGTGTTTGGATCCAAGAAGATTCTACATCCAGGCCCTTAAGCTGCTGCTTGGCTGGCTGCCACACTGTGGCATGTATTTTCAATAAATCTCTGCTTTTGTTGATTCATTCTTACCTTGCTTTGCTGTGCATTTTGTCCAGTTCTTTGTTCAAAACGCCAAGAACCTGGACAATTTGTGTCAAGACCCTCTACCGGTAACAGAACCATTTCATTTCAAAAAAAGATCAAGGAAAGGGGCATAATAAGCAAGGTTATCTCTTGCTGTTGGTTTGAAGTCACTGACTCCAGCCTCAGAAACAAATCTTATCCAGAAAGGGGAAGAAGGTTGTAGGTTCTGCTGCAGGGAGGTTGGCTGGGAGCATAAGGGGTGGGTCCTCCTGTCTGTCCTGCCTGCTCTAATGTGCTAGGAGAAATCCCTAGTCACTTGTATTATTTGTCAAGATCTTGCGAAGACAGACACTCCCACCATCCTCCTCCTTCCTGAGGGTACCCCTCTGTTTCTTCCTCCCAGAAATTTAAGGTTGGCCAAATTTCCCTAAGTGCTTTCCTTATGTTTGACCCTCATTGCTCTTAAAGAGAAAAGCTTCGAAGCAAATAGCTCCAATGGGGTAAGGATTGTTGGTAGGGTCTCAGAGCTTCCCTTAGGAAGTGAGCAGACGATTTGTTTATGTTATTCCTCAAAGTGCCATGTTTTCTGTCCTTAAAACCATTTTGCTCAACGAGGAAAGGACTGGCAGGGTAGGAGTCAGACCTAGCACTGGCCACAACTGCTATGTGCAAAGATGTATCGTTCTGGCTGTAGCAAGGGAGTGAAGGCTGCCGGTTCTTCAGTGGTCTTCCGACTTTCAAAACAGAAGAGGGTGCCATGGGGAATAGGAGTCAGCCCTGGAAAGACAGGAGGCAGTCTTTCACCATCAGTCAAGGTTTCCTACAATTCTGTGACCTGGCCTACATGGCCAACCAGTTACTTTGCCCATAGTCACTTTTGGCAGCTGTGCACTAATGAGACACTCCTGGAAGCTGCTGGTGATGGAAGAGTTACTCACCATCTAGATCAGAAGGTCTAAACCTTGGTCAACATTAGAATCACCTGGGGACCTTTTTAAAATTCCAATTCCTGGCTGAGCGTGGTGGCTCACATCTGTAATCCCAGCACTTTGGGAGGCCAAGGTGGGTGGATCGCCTGAGGTCAGGAGTTTGAGACCAGCCTGGCCAACATGGTGAAACCCCGTCTCTACTAAAAATAGAAAAATTAGCCGGGTGTGGTGGCGGACACCTGTAATCCCAGTTACTTGGGAGGCTGAGGCATGAGAATTGCTTGAACCCAGGAGGCAGAGGTTGTAGTGAGCTGAGACTGTGCCATTGCACTCCAGCCTAGGCAACAAGAGCGAAATTCTATCTCAAAAAAATAAAATAAAATTCTGCAGGGGCCTTTGAAAACAGTATGCTGAGAATAGATAGGGCTCAAGGACAATATCTCCAATTGAACTTTTAATGAACTCCCGTAGGCGCCAAGAAGGCGGGCAGATAAGGAAGAGCATAGAAACAAGGAACTGAGTAGAAGGTTACATCTGGGAAAAGAAAGTTTGTTTTGCATTGCATTCTTTCTGCTGACGTGGGGTTTATGGGGTATAAATAAAGTGAGGCGGAGGCTCTGAGTGCGGCCGCCATGTTCTCTGTGTGTCTTTGTCTTTTGTGTGTTCTTTCATTCTCCACCACCCCCGGCACGGACCCCAACAAAATTCCAATTCTTGGTTACCACATCTCCTAGAAATTCTAATGTGTTTCATCTGGGCCTGAGGCCAAGCTTTTTATTTATTTATTTGAGACTGGGTCTCGCTCTGTCACCAGGCTAGAGCGCAGTAGCACAATCACGGCTCACTGCAGCCTTGAATTTCTGGGCTAAAGCAATCCTCCTGCATAGCTGGGACCGCAGGCACATGCTATCACACTTGGATAACTTCTGTATTTTTGTTAGGGACAGGTTTTGCTACGTTGCTCAGGCTGGTCTCAAACTCCTGAACTCAAGCAATCTGCCCACCTCAGCCTCCCAAAGTGCTGGGATTACAGGTGTGGTATGGGCCACAGTCCAGCTATTTAAAGCTCCCCATTAATTCTAATATGCAGCCAAAATTGAGAACTAGTGCTCTATATATTAATTTGAGTAATGGCATAAGAAACTTGGAAGGAAAAAACAGGCTTGATAGAGGATTTCCAAATAGGTGGCGCATTTTTCTTGACTGGTAAAATAAATGAAGGATGGTGTGCTCTATTTCAGTGAATGTTATTATAAATCATAGGTCAGGCTGGATTTCTTGTGAAAAAGTCTTCATTTTTTAACATTACATAAAAAGCCTAACTTGAAACTGCCATGCTGTAAGGAAGCCCAAGCTGTCCACATGGAGTAAAACAGATGTTCAGTCATCAGCTGTTTCTGCCATCCCAGCGTAAGCACTAGACAAATGAGTGAAGAAGCAATTTGGGACATTCCAGCCCCAGCAGACGCAAAGGGAAGAAGAATCAAGGAATCCATCTATACGCCAGGCATGGTGGCTCACGCCTGTAATCCCAGCACTTTACGAGGCTGAGGAGGGCTGATTGTTTGAGGTGAGGGGTTCAAGACCAGCCTGGCCAATGTGGCAAAACCCCATATCTACTAAAAATACAAAAATTAGGGCCAGCAGTTTGGGAGGCCAAGGCACGTGGATCACCTGAGGTCAGGAGTTCCGGACCAGCCTAGCCGACATGGTGAAACCCCATCTCTACTAAAAATACAGAAAACTGGCCGAGCATGGTGGCTCACGCCTGTAATCCCAGCACTTTGGGAGGCTGAGGCAGGCGGATCAAGAGGTCAGGAGATCAAGACCATTCTGGCTAACACGGTGAAACCCTGTCTCTACTAAAAAATACAAAAAATTAGCCGGGCATGGTGGCGGGCACCTGTAGTCCCAGCTACTCGGGAGGCTAAGGCAGGAGAATGGCGTGAACCCGGGAGGTGGAGCTTGCAGTGAGCCGAGATCGTGCCACTGCACTCCAGCCTGGGCGGCAGAGCGACACTCCATCTCAAAACAAAACAAAACAAACAAACACACAAACAAAAAATACAGAAAATTAGCTGGGTGGGGTGGCGTCTGCCTGTAATCCTAGCTACTCAGGAGGCTGAGGTAGGAGAATCGCTTGAACCCAGGAGGCGGAGATTGCAGTGAGCCGAGATCGCACCACTGCGCTCCAGCCTGAATGACAGAGTGAAACTCAGTCTTAATTAGAAAAAAGAAAAAGAAAAAGAAATCCAACTATAGACAGCAAGTACCGAAACCCCAGACATACAACCCCAGTCTAACTATTCCAGTGTTCTCCAGCTGTTGGAGCCACCTTAGCTGAAGATTCAGCCATTGTGGAACGAGATGAGTTGTGCCTCTGTGTCTTGCTTGAAATCAGACCACCAAGTTGTGAGAATAATAAAAAGGCTGCTCTTTTACACTATTAAGTGGGGTGTTTTTCATGCAACAATAGATAAGTGGAACAACAGGCATGCATGAATAAACCTTGTAGAAGATTCAATGAATATAGATGTATACAAACAAAATGAGGGTCTGGGCACAGTGGTTCATACCTGTAATCCCAGCACTTTGGGAGGCCAAGTGGGGAGGATCACTTTAGGTCAGGAGTTCGAGACCAGCCTGGCCAACATGCTGAAACCCCGTCTCTACTAAAAATACCAAAATTAGCTGGGCGTGGTGGCGGGCGCCTGTAATCCCAGCTACTTGGGAGGTTGAGGCAGGAGAATCGCTTGAACCTAGGAAGTGAAGGTTGCAGTGAGCTGAGATCACGCCACCGCACTCCAGCCTGGGCAACAAAGCGAGACTCTGTCTCAAAAAAAAAAAAAAAAAAAAAAAAAGAGGGACTTTTCCATCACCCCTACCTAATGTCTCCATGCTGTGCATCCTCCCAGCCTCCTGAGGAACTTCATGTACCTATATGAATTATATGTACATATCATGCTATACGTATTTTGCAGATCTTCTTTGTAAATATTAGCAGTGTGCCTTTGATATCTATCTAGTTCCAGATGAATAGGCCATTGCCACTCTAAACAACTGTATAGCATGCATACTATGCATATACCACAGCTGTATTGACTATCTCCCCATTTAGATTGTCTCCAATTGTTTCCCTTAACAACCAATACTCCAATGAACATTTCAAACATGCATATTTGTGTACATTTGATATAGTCTTAGTAATGGAATCACTGAAGCAAAAGCCTTGTGCTTTCTTTCTTTTTTTTTTTTTTTTTTTTTTTGAGACAGGTTCTCGCTCTGTCGCCCAGGCTGGAGTGCAGTGCCATAATCTTGGCTCACTGCATCCTTGACCTCCTGAACTCAAGCAGTCCTCCCACCTCAGCCTTCAGAGTAGCTGGGACCACAGTCATGTGGCACCCAGCTAATTTTTTATTTCTTATAGCAACGAGGCCTCACTTTGTTGCCCAGGCTGTTCTCCAACTCCTGGGATGAAGTGATCTGCTCACCTCGGCCTCCCAAAGTACTGTGATTACAGGCATGAGCCACCGTGCCTGGCCTAGGCTTGTGCATTTTTAATTTTGAAAACTTGCATCAAATTGCCTTCCAAAACAGCTTCACAGGCCAGGAGTGGTGGCTGACACCTGTAATCCTAGCACTTTGGGAGGCCAAGGCGGGCAGATCACCTAAAGTCAGGGGTTTGATACCAGCCTGGCCAATGTAGTGAAACCCCATCTCTACTAAAAATACAAAAATTAGCCAGGCATGGTGGCGGGTGCCTGTAATCCCAGCTACTCGGGAGACTGAGGCAGGAGAATCACTTGAACCTCACAGGTAGAGGTTGCAGGGAGCGGAGATTGCACCACTGCATTTCAGCCTGGGTGACAGAGTGAACCTCCATCACAAAAAAAAAAAAAAGGCTTCACAAATTTAACTCCTAACTTGAGATGTGAAAGTGCTTCTATGTCTGCATGCTCATTAAAGGTAACTGTGGCAATCATATTAATTTGTGACAATATAGTGGGTGAAAAATAATGTCCCCTCATCTGGGGGTGGTGGCTGAGGCCTGTAATCCCAGCACTTTTGGAAGGCCAAGGCAGGAGGACTGCTTGAGCCCAGGAGTTCTAAACCAGCCTGGGCAACATAACAAGACTCTGCCTCTATTTTTAAAAAAGTAATATTCCCTTGTTGCTTGTCATGTTTCTGATTACTAGCAGACTGAGCATCTTTTCACGTGGTACTTTGTATTTCTTCTCTGAGTTGCATTTTTTTTTTTTTTTTTTTGAGACAGAGTCTCACTCTGTTGCCCAGGCTGAAATGCAGTGGTGCATTTCAGGATCTCAGCTCACTGCAACCTCCACCTCCTGGGTTCAAGCAATTCTCCTGCCTCAGCCTCCCAGGTAACTGGGACTACAGGCACATGCCACCATGCCTGGCTAATTTTTTGTATTTTTAGTAGAGACAGGGTTTCACTATGTTAGCCAGGATGGTCTCGATTTCCTGACCTCATGATCCACCCGCCTCAGCCTCCCAAAGTGCTAGGATTACAGGGATGAGCCACCACGCCCAGCCATGAGTTGCCTATTTAAGCCTTTGAGCATTAAAAAAAATTGTAGTACTTTAACATTTCAGGTATTATTGTATGTACAAATACTTTCTCTGTCACCTTTTTAATTTTTATTTTTTGAGACAGGGTTTTGCTCCATCACCCAGACTGGAGTACAGTGGTGCAATCACAGCTCACTGCAGCCTTGACCTCCTAGGCTCAAGCGATCTTTCCAATTCAGCCTCCTGAGTAGCTGGGACCACAGGCACACGCCACCATGGCCAGTTAATTTTGTGGTGGAGGGTAGATATGGGGTCTCCCTACATTGTGGCCTTTTAACTGTATTCATGGCTGTTTTTGTCATACTGAAGTTTTCTAATTTTTCTATTTAACTGAATTTTTAAACTTTTTCAGCTTTTTTGTCTTGGTTAGAAAGATCTTCCTCACTGCAACCTTTAAACAAATTTACAGATGTTACACTTTGTATTTCTTTAAATTATCCGGGCCGGGTGCAGTGGTTCACGCTTATAATCCCAGCACTTTGGGAGGCTGAGGCAGGTGGATCACAAGGTCAGGAGTTCAAGATCAGCCTGGCCAACATGGTGAAACCCCGTCTCTACTAAAAATACAACAAATTAGCTGGGCGTGGTGGCACACACCTGTAATCCCAGCTACTTGGGAGGCTGAGGCAGAGAATTGCTTGAACCCAGGAGGCAGAGGTTGTAGTAAGCCGAGATTGCGCCACTGCACTCCAGCCTGGGTGACAGCGTGAGACTCTGTCTCAAAAAAAAAAAAAAAAAAAAAAAAAAATTAAAACGTATAGACAACATAGAGGGAAAAGGCCAACTCCTACCCCCAATTCTACTCTTGAGAGATAGTCGTGTTTATTTCTTGCATTTCGCTCCAGATACTTAAATTTTAACAATATTTTTTCTCTTATTTACAAACATTGGATCATACTATCTGAACTTTACTGCAAACGTGCTTTTTCCACTGAATAATACGTAGACCATCTTTGCACATTAGAACACAGAAATTCACCGCACTGGGGCCGGGCATGGTGGCTCACGCCTGTCATCCCAGCACTTTGGGGGGCCGAGGCGAGCACATCACACGTCAGGAGATGGAGACCATCCTGGTTAGCACGGTGAAATCCTGTCTCTACTAAAAATACAAAAAAGGAACCGGGCGCGGTGATGGGCGCCTGTAGTCCCAGCTGCTGGGGAGGCTGAGGTGAGAGAATGGCGTGAACCCAGGAGGTAGAGCTTGCAGTGAGCCAAGATCGCGCCACTGTACTCCAGCCTGGGCGACAGAGTGAGACTCCGTCTCAAAAAATACAAAAACAACAACAACAAAAGAAATTCACCGCACTGTTTTCAGTGGATGCTGTGTAGTCCAAGGAATGGATTCACCAAAACTTATTCAGCCAGTGCCCTGGTAACAGACATTTAAGTGGTTTACAGTTTCTAACTAACTGGCAAGTGTGGCAGGCAGGGAAATGATCTAGGATGATTACCATCATTTGTGTAAGAAAGTGTCCCTGAGACTACCATGAAGGTGAATACGGCCTCGATATGCTTACCTGAAGACAGTAGTCTTGATGGGTAGGACTTAAATCGAACGTAGGAACTAGAAAAACAGACCATCTAGCTGGGTTTCCAAGCTTTTTCGTGGGCTGCAATACACTTGGATCAAAGGAACTCTTTCTTGACAGTTCAATATGTAAAACAGTTAAAAAGTAGTGGCTGATTTGGCATTAGTTGGGGGGGAGGGAAGGGAAGGAGGGAGGTCTATGCCTATGAAGCTCCTGAAATAAGAAACCAGATACATGTGCCTTCTTTGAGCCAAATCATTACCTCTCCGCTCATAGCATGTTACTAGATTTGTTCAAAAGCAAAAAACAAGTTTCAGAAACTGTATTCTAGGGTTCTGAGGGGGCAGAGTTTGAGAATCCTTGCTCTAGCCTGCCTCTGCTAATTATAAATGAGAAAACGGCAGTGCTGCTGTTAGGCTGAAATATCTGTTCCTTTCACAGCTTTGTTATAACTGGTAATTACCATTTATTTGTTCTCGGCCTCTTTGGAACAGGGATCTTGCCTGACACGTGCATACTCGCACGTGGCACGGTAAGTGGGACACAGTAGGCGCTCGTAAAATATTTGCTGTAAACATGAACGAAAAAGGGCGACAGGCTAATAACGGGTGGAAAGATTTTGGGGTCAGCACAGCCCCAGGACGTCCCATCTCCGTGGGCCGCGGGCCGTCCGGAAATTCGACGACTCCACTTCCCGGCGCCGCTCCCGGGATACCAGCGACAACAGCCGCTCCTTCCCGGTAAAGGACGCTCGGCCCCTCCGGCGAAAAGCCGCTATAGGCTGTCGCGGCTGCCAATCAGACCAACGAAGCCGCGAACCGGAGACCTCTGGGAGACGTGGGCCCCCGCTTATCCGCCCTCCAATTGGCTCGTGTGCTCCCGGGGCACTCTGGGAGATGTGGTTCTGGGAGTGTTCCGCGCATGTGCGTGCGTGTGAGGGCGGGGCGTCAGGGTCATAGTGGAGTGTCTGTCGCGCCTTCTGTGGGCCCCTCAGCAGAAGACACGTTTTCGGCAGAAGGTGCCCTGGGTCCCTTCCGTCCCGCAGGCAGCCCGAGACCCCGGCGGAAATTGCGCGCGGGTCGGGTCTCGCTAGACCCTAGCGCCTCTCCGAGTCCGGGCGCACTGCGGACAGTTCCTCTTTATCCTCGGCCGCTCTTCCTGCAGGTCTCCTCCCCCAGGCCGCTTCCCCTCGGGGCGCCGGGCCAGGGAGGAGAGGCCGGGCCGGAGACCCCCGGAGTGGCGCCGACTTCCGCTCGGGCGTGGGGTCCGCGGGGCGTCGGCGGGAGGGGTCCTGGAAGGGACGGCTGTGCCCGGTCGGGATTCACTGTCCTCTCCACAGAGGCGCTCCTGACAGTCATGCCAGGCGCCGCCCCGGGCTCTGGGGACGTCCGAGGACGCAGCTGGCGGTTCCTCCCGCGGTGCCCGGCACTGTTACTTCCCCGAATTCCCAGAACAACCCATTTGATAGGAAACGGAAGCTGAGAAAAATCGAGTTACTTACCCACGTCACACGGCCACCAGATACTTGAATCTCGTATTTCCCACCACTTCGTGGCTTACAGACTCATAAACAAGCAGTTGCAAAACAGGGTGATGCGTGGGAATGACAGCAGCAGGGGGCAGGGAAGGGAAGTGGGAAGCGCCTTAGACGGCAGGATTCAGCAAACGGAGCCCCAAAGGAGAGAGTGTCAGTTCTGCTTCTTGGTAAGAAAACACAGGGCCGGGCGCGGTGGCTCACGCCTGTAATCTCAACACTTTGGAAGGCCGAGGCGGACGGATCACGAGGTCAGGAGTTAGAGACCAGCCTGACTAATACGGTGAAACCCCGTCTCTACTAAAAATTACAAAAATTAGCCGGGCGTGGTGGTAGGCGCCTGTAGTCCCAGCTACTCAGGAACCTGAGGCAGGAGAATCGCTTGAACCGAGGAGGCAGAGGTTACAGTGAGCTAAGATCGTGCCACTGCGCTCCAGCCTGGGCGACGGAGTGAGACTGCGTCTCAAAAAACAAACAGAAGAAAAGGAAAAACAAGGGGGGTAGTTGCCTTCCAGACACAGTTTTGTTATTTTTCTGTCCCTTTTGCTAGCCTGTCAGCCCTCTGGTGGCCGGGGACTGCGTGTCCAAAGCCTGGCTGCTAGTCATGTCCCTATAAATATTGTATTGGTAGGACAGAGCGTTTTAAAGTTTTTGTAAGTTTTTTTGTTTTTTTTTTTTTGTTTTTTTGAGACGGAGTCTCGCCCTGTCGCCCAGGCTGAAGTGCAGTGGCGCACGATCTCTGCTCACTGCAAGCTCCGCCTCCCGGGTTCACGCCATTCTCCTGCCTCAGCCTCCCAAGTAGCTTGGACTACAGGCGCCCGCCACCATGCCCAGCTAATTTTTTGTATTTTTTATTTATTTATTTATTTTTTTAGTAGAGACGGGGTTTCACCATGTTTGCCAGGATGGTCTGGATCTCCTGACCTCGTGATCCGCCCGCCTCGGCCTCCCAAAGTGCTGGGATTACAGGCGTGAGCCACCACGCCCGGCCTTTATAAGATTTTTAAGCACAGGAAAGTTGAGGGAGTAACATGAATACCCACGTACTCTCCACCTAGATTTAATAATCAGAATAAATAATCTGTGTAGGCCTTTATTTTTTACAAACCCTCTTGTTTAACGTTACCGCATTCCAAATGAAACTCATTGGTGAGTGGTGTGGGGATCTATTCAGATCCCCATGACTGCAGCCCTTAAGCAGAGGTAAGGCCACCTGCCACACCCTACTTCCTCTCCCTCCGTTTCCATCCTGCTCAGGAGGTGCCGTCAGAAAGATCAGTTACAAATATGGTTATCTGTGCGTAGGGGCCTGGGCAGCAAATCTCATTAATCTGGGCTGGGATAGGCAGGTGGGTTGGTCCAAATTAAGGAGATCCTACAGAAACTCTTAGCTGCCTGCAGGATTCAACACGAACTCCTTAAGGTAGCAACAAGGGCCCTTTGTAAAATCTGGCCAGAAACAGGTGTCCTAGATGCTTCTTCACACCCCTCAGTATACAATGTATCCATATCATGTCAGCCTGGCCTTCAAAATTACCCAGAATCTGACCCTTCTGCCTCCACACTGGCTCAGGGCCCTGCAGTCATTTTCCTGCGTTTTGACAATAGATTGCTTTCTCCTGTTTTCACCTTTCTCCTCTTTTGTCTCTTATGGAAGCCAGAGCCCCTCCCCTCCCCGGAAACAAGATTCTCGCTCTTTCACCCAGGCCGGAGTGCAGTGGTGCGATCACGGGTCACTGCAACCTCCGCCTCGAAGGTTCAAGTGATTCTCCTGCCTTGGCCTCCCGAGTAGCTGGGACTACAGGCGCATCGCCGCCACACTCAACAAATTTTTGTATCTTCAGTAGAGACGGGGTTTCACCATGTTGGCCAGGCTGATCTTGAACTTCTGACCTCAGGTGATCCACCTGCCTCAGCTTCCCAAAGTGCTGGATCACACGTGTGAGCCACCGCGTCCGGCCCAGGGTGTTTTTTTAAAGCGTAACTCCAATCATGTCACTGCTTTACTCAAACTCTCCAGTGTCCCCTCATCTCAGAGTAAGAGCCAAGTCCTTGCTGTGTCCTGGGAGCCCTCCTACTTGATAGGCGACCCCAGTTCCCTCTCTAACCCCTCCATCCACTCCTCCCTGCTTCTGCTCCAGCCACCACTCTTCTTCAAACACTAAGCACAAAGTTACCCCTTTTGCACTCTGTAAATAGGCAAAGACTGCTCATCCTCAAAATGAATACCTGGCTTACTCCTTTTCCTTTGGGTCTCTGTTCAAGCACAAAAGCCTTCTTCAAGTGCCCTATTAAAATGTGAAACCGGCCGGGCGCGGTGGCTCAAGCCTGTAATCCCAGCACTTTGGGAGGCCGAGACGGGCGGATCACGAGGTCAGGAGATCGAAACCATCCTGGCTAAAACGGTGAAACCCCGTCTCTACTAAGAAATACAAAAAACTAGCCGGGCGAGGTGGCGGGCGCCTGTAGTCCCAGCTACTCGGGAGGCTGAGGCCGGAGAATGGCGTGAACCCGGGAGGCGGAGCTTGCAGTGAGCTGAGATTCGGCCACTGCACTCCAGCCTGGGCGACAAAGCGAGACTCCGTCTCAAAAAAAAAAAAAAAAAAAAATGTGAAACCGGGGGCACAGTGGCTCATGCCTGTAATCCCAGCACTTTGGGAAGCCAAGGTAGGCGGATCACTTGAGGTCAGGAGTTCGAGACCAGCCTGGCCAACATGGTGAAACCCCATCTTTACTAAAAATACAGAAATTAGCCAGGCATGGTGGTGTGCGCCTGTAATCCCAACTACTTGGGAGGCTGAGACAGGAGAATCACTTGAATCTCGGAGGCAGAGGTTGTAGTGAGCCAAGATCGTGCCACTGCACTCCAGCGTGGGTGACAGAGTGAGACTGTCTCAAAATAAATAAATAAAAATAAAAAATAAAATATGAAACCAATCCCCTGTACTCACTAAAACTATTATTCTGCTGTTTTTTCCCCCAATTTATCACTCCCTGATACATTGTGTATTTGTTTGTTTATATCAATTCACACTTTCCTATAAGAATGTGGGCTTTTGGCTAGGCGCAGTAGCTCACGCCTGTAATCCCAGCACTTTGGGAGGCTGAAGTGGATAGATGACTTGAGGCTGGGAGTTCGAGACCGGCCTGGCCAACATAGTACATTTTAGTCTCTACTAAACATGCAAAAATTATCCAGGCATGGTCGTGGGTGGCTATAATCCCAACTACTTGGGACGCTGAGGCAGGAGGATCGCTGGAACACTGGAGGCAGAGGTTGTAGTGGTGAGATTGCGCCACTGCCCTCTAGCCTGGGCGACAAAGTGAAATTCCATCTCAAAAAAAAAAAAAAAAAAAAAGAATGTGGCTTCTTCTGAAGGGCATTTATATCAGAAAAAAAAGAATGTGAGCTCTGCGAGAAATTTTTTCCTGTTCAGTTCTGTATCCATAGTACCTAGAAGAGCATCTGGCATACAGCAGGTGCTCTATGAGTAAATTAATGGCCCTGTGGTGCCTCTTCCTAGCTAGACATGTATTCAGTATGTCAAGTAACCCATCTATACAGGGTGGGCAATTGTTCCAATTTCCCAGGACTGAGGTCGTTCCCAGAACTAGGCTTTCAGTGCTAAGACTGGGCACATTGGGTTTTGCTCCTAAGCAAAACGTGTTGGTCATCCTACCTCTAAGCCTACATTTCGTCATCTATAAAAAAAATAGTTGGCTGGTCACAGTGGCTCACGCCTGTAATCCCAGAACTTTGGGAGGCTAAGGCAGGTGAATCACAAGGTCAGGAGTTCAAGACCAGCCTGGCCAACATGGTGAAACCCTGTCTCTACTAAAAATACAAAAAAATTAGCTGGGCGTAATGGCGGGCGCCTGTAATCCCAGCTACTCGGGAGAGTGAGGCAGGAGAATCGCTTGAACCCAGGAGGCGGAGGTTGCGGTGAGCCGTGATCTTGCCACTGTACTCCAGCCCAGGTGATAGAGTGAGACTCCGTCTCAAAATAAAATAAATAAATAAATAAATGCATACATACTATATACCTCCTTTATCATGATGGTTTAGGGGCACAGGACTGATACTCCCTTAGAAGTTAAGCTAATTCTGAAAGACTTTTTTTTTTTTTTTTTTAAATACAGAATCATGCTCTATTGCCTAGGCTGGAGTTCAGTGGTGCAACCTTGGCTCACTGAAACCTCCGCCTCCCGGGTTCAAGCAATTCTCCTGCCTCAGCCTCCAGAGTACCTGGGATTACAGGTGCGTGCCACCTCGCCTGGCTAAGTTTTGTATTTTCATTAGAGACGAGGTTTTGCCACGTTGGCCAGGCTGGTCTTAAACTCCTGACTTCAAGTGATCCACCCGCCTCGGCCTCCCAAAGTGTTGAAATTACAGGCGTGAGCCACCGCACCCGGCCTGAAACACTTTTTAAAGCTATCTTTTTTGCTCATTACGAATGTAATACAATCTTCATTTTTTGAAATCCCAAAATGTGCAGAAGTGAATGCCATAGAAAGTGAAACCCCAGGTGACCAGGACTGGAGTGAAGGTCGTGGTGTCCGAGCCACACATTTCCCAGGAATAACAGCAGAGAGTGGACCCTTTGCAGCAGCTTCGTAGGGTTTAGATTTGCCATGTCCCCCCAAATAAGGTCACACATCCAATGGCAGGGGCACACAAGAGAGCCCATGACCATTCCACTTTGATTATTAAACATTTGAATGACATTACAAGGGCAATAATTCTATTTTCACTCTGAGAAATTACCGGAACCCCTCCAAACAAAAGCTTTGTGAGCCTGCCTTGCCCTAGAAAGTCCAAAGTGGCATCAAAACACTGCCTTCCAGAAGTCCTGCCTCAGAACAGCCTCTGTTGCAAAACGTGTCACCACAATTGCAAAATATCCTGCTTTAGACCAGAAAGTATCGTTCCCTGCCCAATTCTGTCATGGCGTTTTGGTCTCAGTTCCGAGGAGTTTTCTGACCAGTCAAGATGGGATCACACAGCACCCACAGCGTCACTGCACAGTCCCATCCTTTCTCCATCTGGTAGTGGGAGACTGCCTGGGAGGTGCTGGGTTGCCACTGTCCAGAATCAGGGACAGGTGCTGGCCCCAGTGATACCCTAGTCAACACCCTTCTTCTGGCTCAGCCTAAAAATTCCAAAAATCTGTCGTCTGCACCATCAATGTGCATTTCACCCATGGTTTTTTTCTTTTTTTTTTTTTTTTTGAGATAGGGTGTCTTGCTCTGTCACCCAGGCTAGAGAGCAGTGCAATCACAGCTCATTGCAGTCTCAACCTAGGCTCAAGCAATCTTCCTGCCTCAGCCTCCTGAGTAGCAGGGACCACCAGTGTGTGCCACCACACCCAGCTAATATTTTTTCTATTTCTTGTAAAGGCAGGGTCTCCTTATGTTGCCCAGGCTAATGTCGAACTCCTGGGCTTAAGTAATCCTCCTGTCTCAGCCTCCCAAGGGCTGGGATTGCAGGTGTGAGCCACTACACCCAGCCCAATTCACCCACTTTTTAGAGAAGATGTTGGGCTCAGAAAGATCTAGTGAACTGCATGTTTGTTGTCAGCTATGAAAATAAAGCAAAAGCATCAAATACTCTGTGAAACAGAAAACAGGTGGACCAGCTGGATAGTAAGTAAAATTCAACCAATCAGAACTCATCAAAGCCTTGAACCCCTGGCTGGGCACACACAGAGACACTCACACCCAGAGATGAGTGTTCAGCTAGGCATCACAATGTTGTGACTGACCTGTGGAAGTGACCCATCCTGGACCTCAGTGGTCAGCTGGAAATGTGACAACCATGGGTAGTCATGAATAATAAAAAGTAAAATCACAAATTATTGTCATGCAGGAGACGATGTTGTGAAGTGGTTTGATGTTTGGATCCTGGCTCTGGGCAAGTCACTAAGCTACAGATTCTTGGCTGCAGAGGAGGATGATAAATGCAGTCCTGCAGGGTACAGTCCTAGAGATTCTAGGAGGTAGTGTTTATAAAGCAAGTGGTGGCTGGTGCAGAGGAAGTGCTGGTGAAGGGTAAACTGCATTATTAACAAAACTTCTGGACGGGCACAGTGGCCAGATTACAGGGATTACACACCTGTAATCCCAGCACTTTGGGAGGCCAAAGCGAGTGGATCGCTTGAGCTCAGGAGTTCAAGACCAGCCTGTGCAACATAGTGAGACCCTGTCTCTATAAAAAAATACAAAAATTAGCCGGATGTGGTGGCATGCAGCTGTAGTCCCAGCGACTTGGGAGGCTGAGGTTGGAGGGTTGCTCAAGCCCAGGAGGCAGAAGTTGCATTGAGCCAAGATCCTGCCACTGCACTGCAGCCTGAGTGACTGAGCAAGACCCTATCTAAAAACAAAAAATTAAAAAATTAGGGTATGCAAGTAATTTTTTATTTTTTTGAGACAAAGTCCTGCTCTGTCGCCCAGGCTGGAGTACAATGGCACAATCTCGGCTCACTGCAACATCCGCCTCCCGCGTTTAAGCGATTCTCCTGCCTCAGCTTCCCGAGTAGCTGGGAATACAGGCGCGTGCCACCATGCCTGGCTAATTTTTGTATTTTTAGTAGAGATGGGGTTTTACTATGTTGGCCAGGCTGGTCTTGAACTCCCAACCTGAGGTGATCCACTCACCTTGGCCTCCCAAAGTGCTGGGATTACAGGCGTGAGCCACCACGTCCAGCCCCCGACATGTAACTTCTGTTAGCTTCAAAGCCACCTCTGGGGCCCTGCACCAGACTATGAGCTGAAGGACACCCGTGCCTTTTCACCCCTGTAGCTCCAGCATCCTGGCACACTGTCTAGAATGTTCAGTGAATGTGCACGGAAGGGCATTCTGGCTCCAGGGAGTGAGAACTGAGTCAGCTCTGGGAACAGATGAGTCAGGCTGGTGGTCGAGGCATTGCTTTTCAAGCCCTTCATGTGGCTGGAAGAACCAGACAACTGGAACTGGATCAACAGGGGTGATGGCGTGGCAAGAGTTATCCCCCGGCAGTGCCCTTCTGGCCTCACTTGCCTTCTTGGGCCAGGAAAGGCAAAGCTCACGGGGCTGTATTTACTGCCCACCCCTTCCCCCATCCCATGCCATTGGCTCTGGAGGGTCTGTGAAACCCTGAGTCTGGAGGAGAACAGTTGACCAGCAGGGCTGGCCCTCAGCATAGTCCTCTCTGTTCCCATTCACCCGCTCTGCCAGCCCCAGATCCTGGCAGGAAGGGAGATTGGAGGGGTTGTCTGGAATCCAATCCTAGACCTTCCCTTGCAGACTTGCCCACCTGTCTGTGGTCTAGTGTGGAGATGAGGTCCAGGGTTTGGGAGGGGTGTGGGGACAGATGTCTGCCAAGGCACTGAGCCCTCCCAGCTGGAAAATCCTCTGAACCTGTGAGAAGAGAACACAGCCAGCATGGACACACCCTTACCCTTAGTCTCAGTTCCCACCAAGACACAGAGCATTTCCTGTGCCTTTTCCGCTATTTCACAACCTGCTTTTTCTTGCTCACCAAGGTAGAGGCTTCTTCTCCTGCCAGAAGCCAGACAGCTAGCTCCAGCGTCTCCTGCTCAGCGCCATGGCCAAGACCCCTAGTGACCATCTGCTGTCCACCCTGGAGGAGCTGGTGCCCTATGACTTTGAGAAGTTCAAGTTCAAGCTGCAGAACACCAGTGTGGAGAAGGAGCACTCCAGGATCCCCCGGAGCCAGATCCAGAGAGCCAGGCCAGTGAAGATGGCCAGTCTGCTGGTCACCTACTACGGGGAAGAGTACGCTGTGCGGCTAACCCTGCAGGTCCTGCGGGCCATCAACCAGCGCCTGCTGGCTGAGGAGCTCCACAGGGCAGCCGTTCAGGGTAAGCGGGCCCAGGCTGCCTCCTCACCCAGCACTGAGGCCTGGTTGCTTTGTGGGAAAAGGGACCAGGAGCTCAGAGCAGCTCACTCTGACTTGGGGGTCGGGAGTCTCAGGTCTACCAAGATCCAGGTGACTTTAGTTCAGGAACGTCCCTTCCTTCACTCTGGCTTTTGGCACTGGGTTAGTAAACTTCCTTAAGGCTCCCAATGGGTTTTAAAGAAGCAGGTCAGGGTCAGGAAAGGCAGGAGCTGGAGCACCTATTCTTTGAGACTTCTTCACTTCATTTATGATTAATACTCATGTCAGACAAACATCTCTAGGTTAGCAAAAAGGGATTGCTATGCAATCGTATGAACGGGGCTGGTATAGAATCTTTTCAGTGCTGTTCACCATGTTGGCCAGGCTGGTCTCAAACTCCCGACCTCAAGTGATCCTCCCGCCTCAGCCTCCCAAAGTGCTGGGATTTCAGGCATGGACCACCGTGCCTGGTTTATTTTTATTTTTGAAATGTATAATCTGGGTTTTGCTGACCTGTGTAAGATCTTATTTGAAACAGTTGTCCTGCTTACAACGTTTGAAAAGTACTATTTGAGGAATACATGGTGGCTCACACTTATAATCTCAGCACTCTGGGAGGCTAAAGTGGGTAGATTGCTAGAGCTCAGGAGTTCGAGACCAGCCTGGCCAACATGGTGAAACCCTGTCTCTACCAAAAATACAAAAAAAAGAGCCAGGTGTGGTGGCACACACCTGTATTCTCAGCTATTGAAAAAACAGAAAACAGGCTGATGTGAGAGGATCGCTTGAGCCTGGGAGGCAGAGGTTGCAGTGAGCCGAGATCACATCAGGGCCACAGAACAAGATCCGGTCTCAAAAAATAAAATAAGAGAGAGATAAATATGTAGCAACATCAAGCATGTTCTTACTGAATGGTAATTGACTGCCGTTGTCTAGGAAGTCCTGAACTTTTGTTTTTGAAATGGAGTCTCGCTTTGTCACTCAGGCTGGAGAGCAGTGGGGCAATCTCAGCTCACTGCAACCTCCACATCCCAGGCTCAAGCGATTCTCATGCCTCAGCCTCCAGAGTAGCTGGGACTACAGGTGCACACCACCACGTCTGGCTAAATTTCGTATTTTTAGTAGGAACGTGGTTTTGCCATGTTGGCCAGGCTGGTCTCGAACTCCTGACCTCAAATGATCCTCCCAACTTGGCCTCCCGAGAAGCTAGGATTACAGGCATATGCCACCACGCTCAGCTTATTTTTGTATTTTTAGTAGAGACAGGGTTTCACCCTGCTGGTCTTGAACTCCTGACCTCAGGTGATCCTCCCGCCTCAACCTCCCAGAGTGCTGGGAATACAGGCATGAGCCACCGTGCCCGGCCCGTTTTTTCCTCCATTTCTAAAGTTTAATATCCATGGGGATTCTCTCTCCTCTCCCCTGAATCTTGGGCCCTAAACGTGGGACAGCTTCATGACTTTGTAGCTGGTTGTCTTTCCAGAATATTCCACACAAGAAAATGGCACAGACGATTCCGCAGCGTCCAGCTCCCTGGAGGAGAACAAGCCCGGGAGCCTGAAGACTCCAGACCACCCCGAGGGGAAGGAGGGAAAGGAGGGGAACGGCCCTCGGTCGTGCGGGGACTGGGCTGCCAGCCTGCGGTACAGCCAGCCCGAGGCCGGGAGGGGGCTGTCAAGGAAGCCCTTGAGCAAACGCAGAGAGAAGGCCTCGGAGAGCCTGGACGTGCAGGGCAAGCCTCGAACCCGGAGCCCGGCCCTGCCGGGCGGGAGAAGCCCCGGCCCCAGCCCCTGCAGGGCGCCAGAGCCAGGCCAGGCCGAGGTCCTCCTGCGCAGGAACGCCAGCTCCGCGGGGAGGCTGCAGGGGCTGGCGGGGGGCGCGCCAGGGCGGAAGGAGTGCAGGCTCTTCGAAGTGTACCTGCCCTCGGGAAAGAAGCGGCCTAAAAGCCTTGAGTTCACCATTTCCACAGGGGAGAAGGCGCCCCCAAATCCAGAAACTCTCCTGACTGTAGAGGAAACGACAGCTGCGAATCCGGACTCGGCAACAGGCGCTCAGGCAAGGCCCACTCCGGATGGAGGGGCGTCTGCGGACCTGGAGAAAGGCCCTGGGAATCCAGAACATTCGGTCACCGGTAAATTGTGTTTTTTCCTACTTTATATCGGCTGCAAAGAAAGAACAGCTGGCGGGGCACGATAGCTCATGCCTGTAATCCCGGCACTTTGGGAGGCCAGGGCTGGAGGATTGCTGAGGCCAAGAGTTTGAGACCAGTCTGGTGAACATAGTGAGACCCCCGCCATGTCTATAAATAAAATTAAAAAAATAAAAACCCAAAGGTTGGACAGGGCGCCATAGCTCACGCCTGTAATCCCAGAGCTTTGAGAGGCCTGAACGGGAGGATCTCTTGACCCCAGGAGTTCCATACTAGCCTAGGCAACACAGTGAGACCCCATCTCTACAAAAAATACAATAGTAGCACTTGCCTGTAGTCCCAGCTGCTCGGGCTCACTTGAGCAGGGGGAGTTCCAGGCTACAGTGAGCTGAGATCATGCCAGTACACTCCAGCCTGAGCAACGTAGCAAGATTCCACTTCTACAAAACTAAAAAAAAAAATTAGCTGGGTGTGGTGGCACATGCCTGTAATTCTAGCTACTCGAGAAGCTGAGGCAGGATGATTGCTTGAGCCAGGGAGTTCCAGGCCTCAGTGAGCTGAGGTTGTGCCACTGCACTCCAGCCTGGGCAACACAGCAAGACCCCGTCTCTTAAACATTTTGGGGGGGTAAAAAAAGAAAGAAAGAACGTCCAATTGAAAAAGGCAGTCAGGTTTTATTCAGTGGCCAAAGAATAGAGAAGGGGAGCTCGCCTCTGCAGGCATCTGCTTGCCAGGGATGGGAGGCAGGGGGATTTTAGAGTCCCAGGAGGGGAAGGGAGGTAGGTAAGCAGGTCCAGGGCAGGGTTCCATACATGAAGGCGCTGTCCCCAGTGTGCTTTTTCCTACATCGCATGGACATGAAACCCTGGCCATCTTCTTTTAGGGGAGGGGCCTTTAGCCTTATAATGATGTGTAAATGATCTAAAGGTAACTGGAAGTTACCTGTTCCAGTTTGCACTGGTTTTGCTCTGAACTTCCTCTGGTTTTTGGCAAGGGATCAGGCAGCTCCAGGCCATCTGGATTTTTTAAAGCAGCTGTCCCTATAGGTAAAGAGACCAGAGAAAAACTGTAAAAGAAAAATGCCATCAGTTTAGAGGGGATTGAGGTTGTCCAGGTGACAATTCCATGCTTGTGGTGGGGGCAGCATTCAGAAACACACCTTCTTTTTTTTTTTTTTTTTTTTTTTTTTTTTTTTGACACAGAGTCTCAGTCTGTCTCCCATGCTGGAGTGCAGTAATGTGATCACAGCTTACTGCACCCTCAACCTCCTGGGCTCAAGCGATCCTCCCACCTCAGCCTTCCGAGTAGCCGGGACTATAGGTGCTCATCACCACACTGGTTTTGTTTTTTTGTTTTTTTGTTTTTTTTTTTGTAGAAAGGAGGACTCGCTATGTTGCCCAGGCTGGTTTTGAACTCCTGGGCTCAAGCAATCCACCTGCCTTAGCCTCTAAAAGTGATAGGTGTGAGCCACTTCACCCAGCCTATGGAACACACTTTCTAATACATTGTTCGCTGGAGAGGAGAAATCACAGCATTCAAAGAGGAAAAATAGAACTGGGGGTCCAGGCCGGATGTGGTGGCTCATGCCTGTAATCCTAGCACTTTGGGAGGCCAATGGGGGCAGATCACCTGAGGTCAGGAGTTCAAGACCAGCCTGCCAACATGCTGAAACCCCATCTCTACTAAAAATTCTAAAATTTCCGGGCGTGGGGGCAGGTGTCTGTAATCCCAGCTACTCAGGAGGCTGAGGCAGGAGAATTGCTCGAACCCAGGAGGCAGAGATTGCAGTGAGCCGAGATCACGCCATTGCACTCCAACCTGGGCAACAAAAGCAAAACTCTGTCTAAAAAAAAAAAAAAAGATCTGGGGGTCCAGGGACCCCTGAGACCTGGGAGGGAACAGGACGTGGTATACTGCATAAGTCTTCAAATCCAGAAGTCCCTGGGTCTTCTGGTGAGAAAGGACCCTGGGATCTGGAAAACCTAGCATCCTTAGGAATAGTGACCTGAAAAGTACTAAAGTACTTCCCCCCTAATTTTCTTTTATCCCCACTGTATTTTTTTAAATTTTTATTATATATATATTTTTTTAGATATGGGGTCTCGCTATGTTGCCCAGACTGGTCTCGAACTCCTGATCTCAAACAATCCTCCCATCTTTGCCTCCCAAACTGCTGGGATTACAGGTGTGAGCCACTGCACCGGATCGCCACTGTATTTATATAATTGGGATTCCTGGGTGCCTCCTGGGGCCACTTTGTTAATCTGGTGCAGGCTTAGACCCTGAAAAATGCATATATGCACAGCTTCACAAATGTCACATGAAATTTCAGGTAGTTCTTGGATACTCTGAAGTCCATCTTTAGAATCCAAGGGGTTTGTGGACACCAGGTAGAAAATCTGGGGAAGACTGGTTAAAAATACTGCCTCTCACAATAACCTCACAGCAATGTGTCATAATGGGGTTGAGATTCTACCATTTGCCTTTCTCTGAGCAGAAAGGAAAGCCTATTGGCTAAAGTCCTAATTATCTACTGCTGAGGTAGTCATTAAAATTGTTGGGTTGTGAATAATAGAAACACCCAAATAACAGTAACCTGAACAGAAAAGAAGTTTGTGCCTCCTTCACATAAATGATACACAGGCAGTCCCAGGCAGATCCGTGGGCCAGGATCCTGGGGTCCTGCTGTTGCTCTGCTCCACCAAGTTTGTCCTCAAGCTCGTGCTCTCAGAAGGTGACGTCCTCATGCCAGGCAGCAAGATGGAGGAACAGAGGGGAATAGTATCCCTTAGGGAAGGCTCTAGAAATTTCTAGAAGCTGCTTGTGACCCCCCCCCCCATTTACATCCCTTTGGCCATATTATGGTCAAATAGCCACACCTAACTGCAAAGGAGGCTGAGAAATGCAGGGTATTTGGGGGGGCAATGGGAAGAAGGGAAGCAGTCCTGTGGACAATTAATTCTATCAGGAGAGAAGGAGGAAGAATAATTTCTGGTGGCTACTAGCAGTCTCATTTACAGATGTGCTATGAATTTCTGGGACACTGTGAGGTAAGGAGGGAGGAGGGGCTAAAGGATTGAGTGTGTTTCTATTTTTTTTTTTTTTTTTGAGATGGAGTCTCACTTGGTCACCCAGACTGGAGAGCAGTGGTATGATCTCAGCTCACTGCAGACTCCATCTCCCAGGTTCAAGCAATTCTCCTGCCTCAGCCTCCCAAGTAGCTGTGATTACAGGTGCCCACTACCACGCCTGGCTAATTTTTTAATGTTTTGTAGAGATGGGCTCTTGCCATGTTGCCCGGGCTGGTCTCAAACTCCTGAGCTTAAGCAATCCTCCCACCTTGGCCTCCCACAGCACTGGGATTATAGGCATGAGCCACCACGCAGCCCCTTCTTTGCTTTTATTGAATGGTTATTGAACTCAGATGTGAGCAGTGGTCTATTTATTCCTTCATTCAATAGTAGTTTTCCAAATGCTTACCATTTGCCGGGTACTCTGCTAGGGGCTGGGATCCAACTGGGAGCGAGGCACGCAAGTCACCATCCCCTGGGAGCCTCCACTCACGTTATGGGCAGCCAGGGACAGGTTCAAGTGGCAAAGGAACACTGGTCAGAATGTCTCTTTCCTTGGCATCACCTGCTAGATCCATGTCTATGCAGGAGGAATAGCACAAGGCCATGGGTCTGTCTTTAGGATAAATGCCCAAGAATTCTAAGTCTCAGGAATGTCTGAGGTCTAGCCCTTAGCTCTCAGGCCCAGTGGCCTGTTTGCTGCCTCACTGGATGGAA
The DNA here is from genome assembly GCF_049350105.2 of Macaca mulatta. Taxonomy (NCBI): domain Eukaryota; kingdom Metazoa; phylum Chordata; class Mammalia; order Primates; family Cercopithecidae; genus Macaca; species Macaca mulatta. The sequence goes on along the minus strand of NC_133425.1, from coordinate 4,486,407 downwards.
GTCGGAGGAGGACAAGCTAGGAAGTGGGCAGTTTAACCAAGAACTCACACGTCTCAGGCAAGGGCTGTTTCTGCTGTGTTTTGTGATACCTCTTGGTAAACAACTTGGGTTTGCCATTCTGGGGATTTTTCCACTGCATGTCCCCAGGAAGGCCACCAGACAAGGCTGCGAGTCCCCGTTGCCACGCCCAGGAAGGAGACCCTGTTGGTGATATTTGTGTGCGTGATTCCTGCAGCTGCCCTGAGGCAGCTTCTGAGCACCCCCAGGCCTCAGGCAGCCGCTCACCTGACTGCCCCCGGTGCCAGGCCTCCCATGAAAGGAAGAGCATGGGAAGTCTAAGCCCCCAGCCCCTTCCACAGTGTAAGCGCCACATGAAGCAGGTCCAGCTGCTATTTTGCGAGGATCACCGTGAGCCCATCTGCCTCATCTGCAGTCTGAGTCAGGAGCATCGAGGCCACCGGGTACGCCCCATTGAGGAGGCTGCCCTGGAACACAAGGTAGGCACTCCCTGCCTGTGGGCCCTTCTCTGCCAGGCACTTGGACACACTGGGCCTTGCTTCATTTTCCCAACAACTCTGGGATGTTGGTGCATTAGCCAGCATTCCTGGGCTGGAAATGGAAAGAACACAATATAAACCAGTCCAGCAAAGAGGGGAGTTACAGGTTTATGTTGCTCAGAGATCCAGGGGGAGCTGGTTTCAGGTATGGCTAAATCCAGAAGCCCAGAGGAAGTGCCTCTCAGCTCTGCTGCCTTTGGCGATGCAGCCATTCCTCCCTCCTCTTTTCTGAGCACCCCTCCCATGCTGCTGGCAGCAGCACCCTCAGCCTTGCTACCAGAAGATGTTCCCCTCTAGAGTTGGCACCAGCTAAAGATGGCAGGAGCCAAATTCAAGCTTTTCAACAAGTGCTATTTTTCCAGAAGCAAATTCAGAAGCAGCTGGAGCATCTGAAGGAGCTGAGAAAATCAGGGGAGGAGCAGCGATCCTATGGGGAGGGCAAGGCAGTGAACTTTCTGGTAAGGACAGTCGTGGCTGGTGGCCCATCCTTCCCTGGGAGGAGGGTGAGAAGAGTGAGCAGGGGTCCCTGAGATTTTGCTGTGGTTCAAAGGGCAGCAGGGATGGCCACCTCCTCTCAGGGTGCAGAGAGGTAACCAGCAGCCAAGGGTGAACTCATCCCTGTAGAGGGAGACCACCCCCAGCAGGCAGGGGTCACCTCTGAGGATCCTGTCATGCTTTCTCATACTCACCAGAAGATAGTATACAGCAACCTATGCCGGTGACTGTCGCAGAAAGATGGGACTGAGGAAAGGGGAGGAGAACGCCGCAATTTTTATTTTTTTTATTTTTTTTATTTTTTTTGAGACAGAGTCTCGCTCTGTCACCCAGGTGCAGTGGCATGATCTTGGCTCACTGCACCTCTGTCTCCCGGGTTTAAGCGATTCTCCTGCTTCAGTCTGCTGAGTAGCTGGGACTACAGGCACCCACCACTATGCCCGGCTGTTTTTTGTAATTTTAGTAGAGATGGGGTTTCACCATGTTGGTCAGGCTGTTCTCGAACTCCTGACCTCATAATCCGCCCACCTTGGCCTCCCAAAGTACTGGGATTACAGACATGAGCCATCGCGACCGGCCAAGAACACTTTTAACTTTAAAATTCTCTTGTTTTGGCCGGGTGCGGTGGCTCAAGCCTGTAATCCCAGCACTTTGGGAGGCCGAGACGGGTGGATCACGAGGTCAGGAGATCGAGACCATCCTGGTGAACACAGTGAAACCCCGTCTCTACTAAAACTACAAAAAACTAGCCGGGCGAGGTGGCGGGCGCCTGTAGTCCCAGCTACTCGGGAGGCTGAGGCAGGAGAATGGTGTGAACCCGGGAGGCGGAGCTTGCAGTGAGCTGAGATCAGGCCACTGCACTCCAGCCTGGGCGACAGAGTGAGACTCCGTCTCAAAAAAAAAAAATAAAATTAAAAAAAAAAAAATTCTCTTGTTTTTTTTTTTTTCCCAAGGTGGAGTCTCACTCTGTTGCCCAGGCTGGAGTACAGTGGCACAATCTTGGCTCGCTCCAACCTCCACTTTCCAGGTTCAAGCAATTCTCCTGCCTCAGCCTCCTGAGTGGCTGGAATTACAGGCGCTTGTCACCGTGCCTGTAATTTTTGTATTTTTAGTAGAGACAGGGTTTCCCCATGTTGGCCAGGCTGGTGAGAGCAGCCTGAGACTCCTGACGTCAGGTGATCCACCTGCCTCAGCCTCCCAAAATGCTGGGATTACAGACATGAGCCATTGCACCCAGCCTGAATTTCCCCATTTTATGAAACAACATTTATATTGGATTAGGGACCCACCCAACTCCAGTAGGACCACATCTTAACTAATTACATCTGCAAGAACTCTATCTCCAAATAAGATCACATTCTGAGTACTGGGGGTTAGGGCTTCAACATGTAAATTTTGGAGGGGACACAGTTAAACCTTAACACCAGGTTTGAGGACATTTTCCCAGAGCTAGCCCCAGCCATGCTCAGTCTGTTCTGGAAGGTTCCAGACAATATTGCCTCCTGCTGTGGAATCTAGGCCTCGAAGAGGCAGCATAAGCTCACCTGTTATCCACCTCCAGGTGAGCCTCCGGGGGTTCCTGGACATACACGTCCACCCAAAGCACAGACCCTCATACCTCCCTGTCCTCTGCTCCCCAGAAACAGACTGAAGCGCTGAAGCAGCGGATGCAGAGGAAGCTGCAGCAGGTGTACCACTTTCTGGAGCAGCAAGAGCATGTCTTTATGGCCTCGCTGGAGAACGTGGGCCACATGGTTGGGCAGATCAGGAAGGCATATGACACCCGCATATCCCAGGACGTCGCCCTGCTTGACGCGCTGATTGGGGAACTGGAGACCAAGCAGTGCCAGTCAGAATGGGACCTTCTGCAGGTGGGTGTGCCTGGGCCTGGCTTTCTTGGGTCCCCTGTGCCCATTAGGATGCCTCAGACTCTCAGCTCTGCCATCAGCTGTGCGGGAACCAGTGGGTGAAGCCCCTAAGGCCTAGGATAGGACTTGGTCTTGGTGACCCACAATGCCTCTTGTGCCCAGACCCCTTTGACGAAGTCTCTCAGGAGCCCAGGGTGGCCCAGCATCCAGGGGATCCCTGCCATTTCCCAGAAGGGATCAGCAGGGCTTGAGGGTCGTTCCATTGCAGGCCTTGCCACCTGGGATGCCTGAATCCCTGTGGTTAGAATTAGAATTGAAGAAAGGTGCTCCACTTCCCCTGACACCCTAGGGCAGGGAGCCCTGGTAAGTGCAGGGGGGAGCTAAAAGTCCAGGAGCCCAGGAGTAGAGGCCAGGTATCAGCACAGCCTCTGGGAGCCTGATAATGGACAGTTTCCTTCTTTTCTCTCCTAGGACATCGGAGACATCTTGCACAGGTACAGCAAGGTCCTATGGTGTACCCTGGGGTGTCTTGCAGGAAGCATTTTGGGGGAGACAGTCCCAGAAGGGACCTGGGAGGGAGATGTTCCCAACACTGGGGTCTGTGATTCCAGACTCCTCCCTTTTTCTGCAGGTTCCCAAAGCCTCTGGATTTGCTTAGGGAGAAGGGGATCTGGCCGGCAGGGAGGCAAAGCCTCTGGATTTGCTTAGGGAGAAGGGGATCTGGCCGGCAGGGAGCCAAAGCCTCCGGATTTGCTTAGGGAGAAGGGGATCTGGCCGGCAGGGAGCCAAAGCCTCCGGATTTGCTTAGGGAGAAGGGGATCTGGCCGGCAGGGAGCCAAAGCCTCCGGATTTGCTTAGGGAGAAGGGGATCTGGCCGGCAGGGAGGCAAAGCCTCTGGATTTGCTTAGGGAGAAGGGGATCTGGCCGGCAGGGAGGCTGACCAGGTGTGGAGCTGCAGACTGGGAAGGGTGAATTCAGCCCATCCTAAGATGGAGGCTCCCTAAGAAACTTGCTGAGTGCATTGTGTCCCGTGCAATTCACCTTATGAAAACTGCCCCTTCAGGCCTACTGGTGGCCTTGGGAAGCTTGTTTGGAGTGAAGCTGGGTTGAGCCCAGCAGGAAGGGGAGGGAAGGGACAGGAAGAGGCTAAGCCTTAAAATCACCTGGGAGCTTTACAAAATCCCAGTGTCCTTTTGTGTCTGGCTTCTTCACTTAGCATAATGTCTTCAGGCTTCATCCATGTTGTAACGTGTATCAGAATTTATTTTCTTTTTATGGCTGAATAGTAGTCAATTGTGTGTTCATACTACATTTCGTTTATCCATTCATGGACATTGGGATTTTTTCTAACTTTTGGTTTGTGAATAATGTTGCTATGAACATGGGCATACAAATATCTATTTGAGACCCTGCTTTCAGTTATTTTGGGTACATACCCAGAAGTGGAACGGCGGGACCATGTGGTCATTCTGTGTTTAATTTTTTTTGAGGAACCACCATCCTGATTCCCACAGGGGCTGCACTGCTTCCCATTCCCACCAGCAGTTCACAAGGGCTCCAGTTTCTCCACATCTTTGCCATCACTTATTTTCTTGTTTCTCTCTCTTTCTCTCTTTTTCTTTTTTTTGGAGACAGAGTCTTGCTCCGTCATCCAGGTTGGAGTGCAGTGGCGTCATCTTTGGCTCACTACAACCTCTGCCTCCCAGGTTCAAGGGGTTCATCCACCTCAGCCTCCCTAGTAGCTGGGACTACAGGAGCGTGCCACCATGCCCAGCTAATTTTTTTGGTAGAGACAGGGTTTCACCATGTCAGCCAGGCTGTTCTCAAACTCCTGACCTCAAGTGATCCACCCACCTTGGCCTCCCAAAGCGCTGGGATTACAGATGTGAGCCACTGCGCCCAGCCATTTCTCTCTCTCTCTCTCTTTTCTTCCTGAGACAAGGTCTCATTCCCATCACTCAAGCTGGAGAGCAGTGGCACAGTCACGGCTCACTGCAGGCTCAACTCCTGGGCTCAGGTGATTCTCCTACCTCAGCCTCCTGAGTAGCTGGGACTACAGGCATGTGCTACCATTTCCAGCTACTTTTTTGTATTTTTAATAGAGACAGGGTTTTGCCATGTTGCCCAGGCTGGACTTGAACTCCTGGGCTCAAGCAATCCAGCTGCCTTGGCCTCCTGAAGTGCTAGGATTACAGGCATGAGCCACCATACCTGGCCTATTTTCTCCTGTTGTTGCTGTTTTTATAATAGCCATCCTAATGAATGTGAAGGGGTATTTTATTGTTTTTTTTTTTCATTAACTACCATTTTTATTTCAATAGAAAGAAATAAAGGGATGTATAATCAATTTGACATAGATAATTCTGGTAGATAATATCAATGTCATTTTAAGTCCATTCTGAAAACTCCTTGTGGTTTTGATATCCATGTCTTTAAAGCGCCCCAGTACATGACAATCTGTGGCCAAAGTTGAGGACCAGCATTTAGACCTCTGAATCCAGAGAAGACTTTTCTTTGTGTAGCTCAGGCTGGGCTAGGTGTGCCCTGTGGAGAATGTAGATCATTTCCAGCTCACGGGTACTTGGGCCATCCCCTCGTTCCAGCCCTCTCTGGCCAACAGTCTTTTGTCTCTAGGGCTAAGACAGTGCCTCTCCCTGAACGGTGGACTCCTCCTCAAGAGATGAAACAGAAGATCCAACTGCTCCACCAGAAGTTAGAGTTTGTGGAGAAGAACGCAAAGTACTTCTTAGGTAGATGGGCTTGGGAGAGGATTGGAGGTGCATGCTTGCTTCCGCCCTAAGATTCACATAGCCCAGAGCCCCTCACTTCCCTCCTCCTCCACCCCTGGTCTTGCTGACCTGCCTTCGACCTCTCTTCCATCTGTCCCTAGCTGAGGGACCTAACTCCAGCTTCTCTCTGTTCCCTTTCCCACATTTTAGAAACCCTGCGTTCAGAAATGGAAATGTTCAATGGTGAGTCCAGCGGTAATAGTGTGTGCTGGCCTGGGATTGTTGCAGTGTTTCCTTGTGCTGTTGACTTGAGGGGCCCTATTTAGAAGACAAAAAAACCCAAAAACACCTGGAGCAAAGGCAGGAGAAAGGTCATGGCAGGCCCCCCAGGCTCTGTGCATGACTGCATGACTCACTGGCTGAGCTGACTCATTAGACCACAGTTCCCAACATGACCTGGGTTCCTGGGAGGAACGGGATTATACCCAACATAGCATGCAGGGCCCTAAGCAGGGGGTTCCTTGCGTCTCCTTGTTGTCGGGACATTGTAATTTAGCCCCTCTGAATACAAATGCTCAGGACTTTTTTCCCTATCTCATTTTTCTCTGTAGTTCCAGAGCTGATTGGCGCTCAGGCACATGCCGGTAAGTGCCCAGATCAAGGCAAGTGGCCCTGACCTGCTGGATCCCTGTGCTCTCCCCCACCACGTTCGAGAATAACTGCCCTGTCCCTGTTTTCCTGCAGGTGGGGATAACCCTGTAGGGATGTTGCCTACGGACCCCTAGCTAGGTATTCAAATTTTCTTTGCAGTTAATGTGATTCTGGATGCAGAAACCGCTTACCCCAACCTCATCGTCTCTGATGATCTGAAGAGTGTTAGACTTGGAAACAAGCGGGAGAGGCTGCCTGATGGCCCGCAAAGATTTGACAGCTGCATCGTTGTTCTGGGCTCTCCGAGCTTCCTCTCCGGCCATCATTACTGGGAGGTGGAGGTCGGAGACAAGACAGCGTGGATCCTAGGAGCCTGCAAGGCATCCATAAGCAGGAAAGGGAACATGACTCTGTCACCAGAGAATGGCTACTGGGTGGTGATAATGATGAAGGAAAATGAGTACCAGGCATCCAGTGTTCCCCCAACCCGCCTGCTAATAAAGGTGCCTCCCAAGCGTGTGGGCATCTTTGTGGACTACAGAGTTGGAAGCATTTCCTTTTACAACGTGACAGCCAGATCCTGCATCTATACATTCACCAGCTGCTGTTTCTCTGAGCCCCTTCAACCTATCTTCAGCCCTGGGACACATGATGGAGGGAAGAACACAGCTCCTCTGACTATCTGTCCAGTGGGTGGTCAGGGGCCTGACTGAATGCCCAACACTGCATCTCTCTTCCAGCTTCTGGCCTTGTATCTTGCATTCACATACTCAACAGTCACGGAATGCCGCCTGGGTGCCAGCTGCTACAGGAAATGCAACGAATAACAAAATAGTTACTGTGCCCATGGAGCCTCCCCGATTGTAGCAGAGCTAAGTTAGGAACGAACGTATTAGTAAATCCGCTAAAGAAGTGTACTGATGACACACCATGGATTTCAGAGGAGGAAGTACAGGGTCGTTGCATAATCCATCCCTGGTGAATGGTACTCTCAGGTGCTCCTGAACAGAAGATTTGGCCCTCATTTTCCCTCAGAACCCCACGGCAAGGACATGTCCCCTGGTTCTCTCTGCTTTTGTCTTGAGGACATGGGAAGTCTAGAGAAACACAAGCAGACTGGATTGGGATAGAAGTATTTGTGTACCTGGATTAATGAACTATGACTTTTTTTTTTAGACGGGATCTTGCTTTGTTACCCAGGCTGGAGTGCAGTGGTACTATCTCAGCTCACCGCAACCTCCACTTCCCAGGTTCAAGTGATCCTCCTGCCTCAGCCTCCTGAGTAGCTGGGATTACAGGCGCATGCCACCACACCAGGCTAATTTTCTTGTATTTTTAGTAGAGATGGGGGTTTCACCACGTTAGCCAGGCTGGTCTTGAACTCCTGACCTCAGGTGATCCACCCACCTTGGCCTCTCAAAGTGCTGGGATTACAGGCATGAGCCACCCCGCCCGGCCTATGATTCTTTTTTTTTTTTTTTTTTCTTTGAGACTACTCTTGTTGCCCAGGCTGGAGTGCAGTAGTACAATCTTGGCTCACTGAAACCTCCGTCTCCCGGGTTCAAGAGATTCTCCTGCCTCAGCCTCCCAAGTAGCTGGGACTACAGGCGCCCGCCACCACACCCGGCTAATTTTTTGTATTTTTTAGTAGAGACGGGGTTTCACCGTGTTAGCGAGGATGGTCTCGATCTCCTGACCTTGTGATCCGCCCGTCTCAGCCTCCCAAAGTGCTGAGATTACAGGCTTGAGCCACTGCGCCCGGCCAAAGTTTACTTCTTAAAATAGGAAGTGCCATATTGCCCTCTTAAATAATTGTATTAATTTGCTTTCAGAATTCTGAATATTATTTTTGTAATTATTCTTTTAAATTTCATTTCTTTAATTGCATGTGACTGTAGCCATCTTTTCATGTTAAAAGGCATTTATAGAGATATATATTGTGTTTACACCCTTAATTTATGGTATCATTTCAAATCCATTTATGTCATTTATTTTACGGATTAGATTCTAAAAACAGGATTCCATCCAATTGTTTTAAAAAATCTTTATCGCTCTTTTTTTCCATCAAATTAAAAAAAAAATCTTTATCGTTCTTTTTTCGTCCCCTCCTCCTCCTGCCTCCCGAGATGGAGTCTCGCTCTGTCTGTCACCCAGGCTGGAGTGCAGTGGGCACGATCTCAGCTCACTGCAACCTCCGCCTCCCAGGTTCAAACGATTCTCCTGTCTCAGCCTCCTGAGTAGCTGGGATTATAGGCATGCACCACCACACCCGGCTAATTTTGTATTTTTTAGTAGAGATGGAGTTTCACTATGTTAGGCTGGTCTGGAACTCCTGACCTCAGATGATCTGCCCACCTCGGCCTCCAAAAGTGCTGGGATGAGCCACCACGCCCAGCCTATTGTTCTATTTTTTTTTAAGGTTTTATTATTTTTAGTTACCAAATTGACATGTGCTCATTAAATGAAGTGACACAATTAAAAAAAAAGTGTAATCTCCCCCTTTTCTCCATTTCCACTGCCTCCCTATGAGTAACTATTTTATTTTTATTTTATTTATTAATTTGAGACAGAGTCTTACTACTCTGTCGCCCAGGCTGGTGCGCCTGTCACTCAGGCTGGAATGCAGTGGTGCAATCTTGGCTCACTGTAACCTCTACCTCCACCTCCTGGGTTCAAGCAGTTGTGTCTCAGCCTCCTCCCAAGTAGATGAGATTATAGGTGCCCGCCACCATGCCCGGCTAATTTTTGTATTTTTAGTACAGATGGGGTTTCCCCATGTTGACCAGGCTGGTCTCGAACGCCTAACCTCCAGTGATCAGCCCACCTCTGGCCTCCCAAAGTGCTGGGATTACAGGCATGAGCCACTGCGCCTGGCCATCCCATGAGTAACCATTTTAATAGTCTAATGTGTATCCCTCAACACATACATAGGTGTTTTGTTTGTTCCAAAAATATAATTATGCATGATATATGTAGCTCTGAAACTTTTTCATGTAATATTTTATGGCCATCCCTCCAGGTGTACCTATAGTTCCAATCCATTCTTTTTCACAGCTGGGTAATTTCCAGAGTATGAATGCACCAATTTACTCATTTCCTTACGTATGAACATGCATGTCATTTCTAGTTTTTGTCACTATAAAGAATTCTACAAGAAATCTGTAGACATCAGATTCACAGATGAGATTGTGAAGGTCAAAGAGTACATATGGGCCGGGCGCGGTGGCTCAAGCCTGTAATCCCAGCACTTTGGGAGGCCGAGACGGGCGGATCACGAGGTCAGGAGATCGAGACCATCCTGGCTAACACAATGAAACCCCGTCTCTACTAAAAATACAAAAAAATTAGCCGGGCGAGGTGGCGGGCGCCTGTAGTCCCAGCTACTCGGGAGGCTGAGGCAGGAGAATGGCGTAAACGCGGGAGGCGGAGTTTGCAGTGAGCCGAGATAGTGCCACTGCACTCCAGCCTGGGCGACAGAGCGAGACTCCGTCTCAAAAAAAAAAAAAAAAAAGAGTACATATGTGTACTTTTAATTTTAATATATATTACAAGATGACTTCATACACTATACTACCAGTAAAAGGAGTGCCTATTTCTCCACCTTCGTTGTTTGATAGGTGAAAAATGTTGGTCCCTTTAAAAGTGATAATCTTGACTAGTAGTGTGGTTAAGCATCTTTTCAAATGTTAATGACCAATTAGGTTTCCTCCTCTCGGGAAGAGCTCCTCATTGCCTTTGCTTTTTGTCAGTTGGCAGGGGTTCATTTCGTCTTGGGAATGTCTAATCCTTTGTGTAGCTAATCTTTACTACTATCTTCCAGTCTTATTTCTTGTTTGTTAACAGAGTCAAGAAAAAGTATTTAAAAAATACAATCACATGCCGGGCGCGGTGGCTCAAGCCTGTAATCCCAGCACTTTGGGAGGCCGAGACGGGCGGATCACGAGGTCAGGAGATCGAGACCATCCTGGCTAACACGGTGAAACCCCATCTCTACTAAAAAATACAAAAAAACTAGCCGGGCGAAGTGGCGGGTGCCTGTAGTCCCAGCTATTCGGGAGGCTGAGGCAGGAGAATGGCGTGAACCCGAGAGGAGGAGCTTGCAGTGAGCTGAGATCCGGCCACTGCACTCCAGCCTGGGTGACAGAGCAAGACGCCGTCTCAAAAAAAAAAAAAAAAAAAAAAAATACAATCACACAGGTTTATATTTTACTTCAAAACATCTCAGTTATCTGTTTTGCCTCATAGTTCAAACCACACTGCTTTGATTAACGGAGCCTTTTTAGTAAATTTTGATCTGAAAAGGCAGATATTCCTTATTTTTCTAGAATGTCTTGGTGCCACACAGTTTTCATACTCGTTTCTTTGTGACATATTTTAAGCCATCGTTAAACGATTAGTCAGCTGTAATTAACTTTAAGAAGTATTCATTTATATTTTTACTTTTGTCTACTTTCTGGAGGCTGGTGTTACATCGAGAAATAAGGCCACACCTGCCCACAAGTTGTCCCAACCCTGATCAATGCCTCACTGGCGAACGAACCGAGTATGGATACAACGCACAAAGACAAAACTCTGTTCGGCCTCCGTAGGAAGCTGAAATTGAGAACAGAGACAGTACAAGAAGGGCAATTAAGATACTTTTAAAAACAAGACGGCCGGTGGGGACAGCAGAGTAGAAGTTAGAAAGTTGGAGGTGGCAACGTAGGTGCCCCAGCTCTAACCTATGGGAGTCACCAGAGCAGAGGCGGAGTCCCATGCCGGCCACACCCTCTCCGCCTCCGCAGTCCTTTTACTGGAAAACCGCAGTGAAAGGAGGAAACGCGCGGAGACGTCTTGATCTTCCGGTCCGAGAGCTCGCTTCCTTCAAGCCTTGGCGGGGGAACGGGGGGGTTGGAGGGGGTCCGCCTTGCCCCAACGGCCGCGCCTGACGGTCGTCCATTGGTTGTTTGCATTCGAACTACATTTCCCAGGAGGCCCTGGGGTTAGACTGGCCGCAGCTGGAGAAGTGCCAACCCGTCATGGATGACTGGAGCCAGCCTCTTACCTTCCGTCTTCCAGGCAGAGCCACAGAGAGACAGGCTGCAGCCGTCTGGCCTCCCTCCAGCCCTGAGAGCTCCCTGGGCCCGTCTCAAGCGTTACCGTCTCAAGCGCAGATTGCCCGCTCTGAACGGGGAGACCAGGCTTCTGCACCGGAAACAAGGCACCGGTTGTGACGTGACGGCTGCAGAGCGCCCGACCTCCCAGAAGGCACCGCGTCCCTGCAATTCACCTTAACTGGTCACGGCGCGAACGAATAGTCGCCGGCGACCTGTGAGGGCACTCGGAAGGGCGAGGGGAGGGCTCGGCCGCTCGCGCCTAGTTTTTCTATCTCTCCCGGAGCCTGAGTCTCTGAGCCGTCCCCAGCAAACGCTCAGGGGCTGCAGAGGCCCCGAGAGGTGAGGGGCTCCGTGAGGGCGGGAACCAGGCTGAGGCCGCCTCTGGGGAACGGAGCGTGTCCGTTGCTGAGGGAGAAAGGCCGGGTAGGGAGCCTGGTGAGCGCCTCAGGCAGGGGCGCACGCTGAGCTTTACGGTAAAGGTGTTCCTTGACCAGCGGAAGAGGCCCCAGAGTGAGCCTGGCCCGGCGGGCCTTAGTGGGATGTCGCCTGCCGCTCTCAGGAGAGCTTTGACGGCGGAGAGGAGTCGGCAGGCGGTGTGTGGACCCCTCCTCGGCCTTGCGTCTGCTCCCCGGGAGAGTCACCAACCGCCTCCCCGCCCAAAGGGCACCGGAGGGAGCTTCGGTTCGAGGGGTACAGTATGGCCAGTTTCAGTGACCAACCTGCTTCTAGGCGGATGTCCGCGGTATTGACCCCAGATTTCCTGTCTTCTAGCCCATTGCTCTTTCTCCAGACCTGATTCAACCTCTTCCTGGTGGGTTTTACACACCGTCTTTCTGTCTTTTCTTTCTCCTTTTCTTTCCCTTCCCTGACTCCCTTCCTCCTTTCCTTTCTCTTTTCCTTTCTTTTTTAGAGTCAGGGTCTTGCTTTGTCATTCAGACTGGAGTGCAGTGGCGCGATCACAGTTCACTGCAACCTCGACCCCCTGGGCACAAGCAATCCTCCCACCTCCCGAGTAGCTGGGACCCACAGACTTGTGTCGCCCCGCCCAGCTAATTTTTTATTTATTTTTTTATAGAATCGGGGTCTTGCTGTGTTGCCCAGGCTGGTCTTGAACTCCTGGACGCAAGCGACCCACCCACCAGGGCCTTCCAAAGTGCTGGGATTACAGGTGTGAGCCATCGGTACCTGGCCACACTTTGTATTTCTCAGGAGGCTGGACCTTGGCCTTCTCCCCGCCATTACTCCCTTGCCTTTGGACTTGAGGTTTGCAGAGTCTCTTTTTTATTCTCAGGATCTTCCTTTAACATCTTCCTAAGCATATCTTGTTCAAATACTGCGTTTCAGTTATGATTTCCTAACCCCAGCTGTCGTTTTCTTTAGATCTCCTGTAACCTCACTACCCATGCCACATACTGGAGTGCAGTAATGCCTTGCCTGGTCTTGTGGGTAATCCCTGGTTTCTCTGTCTACAGCTTGGCTCTCTGGCAGATTTCCTCTAGTAAGAGGTGGCTCAGGAGGCCCCGCGAAACGAGTGTGGTGTGTGGTTGCAAGGCATGATGGCTGCAAAAGTGGTTCCTATGCCCCCAAAGCCAAAGCGGTCCTTTATACTGAGAGTTCCGCCAGACTCCAAGCTGGGCCAAGACCTACTTCGAGATGCCACTAATGGGCCCAAGACCATCCACCAGCTAGTGCTGGAGCACTTCCTCACCTTCTTGCCCAAGCCAAGCCTGGTCCAGCCCAGTCAGAAAGTCAAGGAGACCTTGGTTATTATGAAAGATGTGAGCTCAAGCCTTCAGAACAGAGGTGAGAAGCACATGCTTGTTTCACTAGAAGAGGAGGAGGAGGTACTGGAGTCTAAGATAGGCTTCTGTGTTAGTTATAAATTCAAATTAGGATGGTGTATATTGAAAAAGGAGTCAATTCTAGTGTTGGAAAGAGGAAATTCTTCTGAAGTGCTGGGTGTGGGTAAAGCCACAGAATAAACAGTGTGCATCTTTCTGTAGTGTCGGTTTTACCCAAACATTCTGAGGGAAATATCTTTTTTTTTTTTTTTTTTTTTTTTGAGACGGAGTCTCGCTCTGTTGCCCAGGCTGGAGTGCAGTGGCCGGATCTCAGCTCACTGCAAGCTCCGCCTCCTGGGTTCACGCCATTCTCCTGCCTCAGCCTCCCGAGTAGCTGGGACTCCAGGCGCCCGCCACCTCGCCCGGCTAGTTTTTTGTATTTTTTTAAGTAGAGACGGGGTTTCACCGTGTTAGCCAGGATGGTCTCGATCTCCTGACCTCTTGATCCGCCCATCTCGGCCTCCCAAAGTGCTGGGATTACAGGCTTGAGCCACCGCGCCCGGCCGAGGGAAATATCTTTTTGGGATAAATCAGATGAATTATTGAGTTAGGTTTATGTGGAATTTTAGAAATTTTCTGCTCTTTCTGGGCATCTTCACACTTTACATTGCCCCGAGCTCTCCTTTAGTAATACTCTATGGGAAATTCTGAAAGGTGTGTAGAGAGGTCATTATTTTCATAAAAGGGAGATGCCATAGGTTCAAGACCCTAGAGTTTATGGCTTGACCTCCATAAGGGCTCACAGGAGCAGAAAAGCCCATGAGTTACCTGTCAAAGGAATGAGGACAGCCTGACCTCAAGGTATGGGGAGTCTCTGTGTTAGAATCACTGAGTTTTTCACTAACGACACCTTCCTCTTTCCCCAGTGCATCCTCGTCCCTTGGTGAAGCTTCTGCCCAAAGGAGTCCAACAGGAACAAGAGACAGTGTCTCTGTATTTGAAAGCTAACCCTGAGGTGGGTTTGGTTTTCCTATTCACTGTCTGAATCCATCACCTTCCATGCTTGGCCAACGTGTGTGTAAAAACACATTCTTAGGAGTTGGCCTTCTTGGGTGTTTTTCTTCTGCTTTTTCCTTGAGCCCTTCTCAGCCTGGCTGTCCTGTCTTTGCTGCACCTCTGTGGGATTTATAGGTCCCTCTTGCCATCCCTTCCCTTGATCTTTGTTCGTCAGTTTTTGTTACCAGTAGGGCTGTCAGTGAACCTCAGTTACTAAGATGAAAGGGGCCTCTTGCTCTTTCAGGAACTGGTGGTCTTTGAGGATTTGAATGTATTTCACTGCCAGGAAGAATGTGTGAGCTTGGATCCTACTCTCACCTCAGAGAAGGAAGATGACAGCAGTGTCGGGGAGATGATGTTACTGGGTAAGAATCACAGCCCAGCCGGGCGTGGTGGCTCTCGCCTGTAATCCCGGCACTTTGGGAGCCCAAGACAGGCAGATCACGAGGTCAGGAGATCGAGACCATCCTGGCTAACACGATGAAACCCTGTGTCTACTAAAAATACAAAAAATTAGCTGGGCGTGGTGGTGGGTGCCTATAGTCCCAGCTACTCAGGAGGCTGAGGCAGGAGAATGGCGTGAACCCGGGAAGCGGAGCTTGCAGTGAGCCGAGATCGTGCCACTGCACTCCAGCCTGGGTGACAGAGCGAAACTCCGTCTCAAAAAAAAAAAAAAAAAGAAATCACAGCCTTTGTGTGTTCAGATTGTTTACTTTGGGACAAGCACATCCTTCATCTCTAGCTTTGGGGGACAATTCACACCTGGTAAGCCTATGTACACACACACATTCTATTTTACTTTTGTTTTATTCTGTGTGGCAGAGCCTTTCCACAGCTCCAGCTGTGGGTGGGTGGGTGGCCATTTTCCCTATATGTTGGGTGCAGTGAGGGGAGAGGTAGGGAAAACCTGCAGACAGAAACTGTGGGCATAGAAACTGTTCTGAACCCATTTTCTGAACTCTGTTCTCAACAGGTATATTTGAATGTTTTCATTGAACACATGACTAGCTCTTCTAATCCCCGTCCCCTTTTTGATGTTCAATAGATGTGAAGACTACTAGCCTAAGTGAAAATATATTCCACTATTGATGAAAGTAATGTTTAACACTTAATGAGCACTTACATGCTGTTATATGCTAGGCACTAGTCCAAATGCTTTTCATGTGTTTATTGTCTCATGTACTTCTCAGAGTAATATTGAGTGGTATGGAAATTACTGCCACCTTACAGGTGACAGAACTGAGGCAGAGAGGGGTTAAAACATTTGCTAAAGGTCACACAGTTGTAAGCAGTGGAACAGGGATTCGGACTCAGGGAATCTGACATCAGAATTTGCAGTAATGGCCCAGGGCTGCTCTGCCTCCTAGATGCATTTCTCATAATTTCGTTGTTGGTGAATGGGGCATTCTTTTTTTTTTTTTCTTGAGACGGAGACTCGCTCTGCTGCCCAGGCTGGAGTGCAGTGGCGCGATCTTGGCTCGCTGCAATCTCCGCCTCCCGGGTTCACACCATTCTCCTGCCTCAGCCTCCCGAGTAGCTGGGACTACAGGCGCCCGCCACTACGCCCGGCTAACTTTTTTGTATTTTTAGTAGAGATGGGGTTTCACTGTGTTAGCCAGGATGGTCTTGATCTCCTGACCTCGTGATCCGCCTGCCTCAGCCTCCCAAAGTGCTGGGATTACAGGCGTGAGCCACCGCGCCCGGCTGGGGCATTCTTTATTTGTCCTCATTTCCCGGTAATAGTTGACAAGTGTTCTCCAGTGCTGTGTATGAACTGATCAGGCAGAGCCCCTCTATAATTTGCTTAGAGACACTTTACCTTTTCTTTAGAAATGCTGCAACCCTAGAGGCAGAGGCCCACACAAATGTCTTTACTGAGTGCCTGACACTTTTTACTTTGCCTTCAGGGCTGTTTGCTTCTGAGGGTGAAGTTGTACAGAGAATAGGTTTTAGGAGTTGCCTGGGGTGATAGAAATCCATTATGACTATGAAACTCTTAGCTGTAATTATACCATATGGTCAGAAGTATTGGTATGTAATGAGTCTAGTTAATTTCCCACAGGTTGCTCTATGTGATATCTTCTTTATTTTAGAGAAAAGTATAAAAAGATCAGATTTATTACACTGAGTTTTTCCTGAGTCTTGGGCAGAGCTAGCATTTATTTTGGGTGGCCGGTTAGTGGATATATTGCCTCCAGGATCACTTTGACTATGCACTTTGGGGCCCCTAAGACCCAGTCCTCACCCTCTGTTTCCCGCTTCCTCCACCCGTACCCTGAAGCTGATGGATTAAGCTTAGTCATTTACCAGCATGTCATAAATGTACTTGTTTTTTCCTCAGGCAGGATTGGGTTCTGGAATTGTATTTATAGGTTACAAAGATGCTGTATTCCTGCCTTTTATAACCTTCCATTTTGGTTTATAAGACAAGTCACTCCTTAAACGATAAGCAGTGTGAAATGTTTATAGGTATAATGAGCTATCGCAAGACTGAAGCAAGATTTGGACCCAGGAGCAGAGTAGGGAAGAAGGTGGAATTTATTTTGGATGAGATTGAATCCATGATAGGAAATAAAATGAGATTATCCTCCAGATATTTGGAAATTGGGTATTGGAGTTCAGATGTGAGGATACAGGGATTGGGGAGTCATCAGTTTATAGGTGATGATAATTGAAACAGTAACATTTAACCAATTTTTGTGAAAGAAAAACTATAACCGATTGAGCATTGTGGTGACAGGAATCAAAGGAGAGTCCTTAATAACCTAGGGAAACAGAATGTGTGTGTTGGCCAGATGAACCACATAAAAACAAGGAAAAATGTAGAACACTTAAACAGATTCTCAGTAAGATAATTCTTATTATAGCTACTGTATGCTGTGATAGGAGAATACACCTTTTCAAGATTGAAGAAAATTGACTAAATACTAGGCAACAAGGAAAAACTCAGATTCCAAGGAGTAGAAATAAAGTAGGATCTGTCACAATGCAGTACAACTAGAAATTAATAATAAAGATCAGTAAATTAAAGTTGCTTCCACCTGGAAAATTTAAAACTCTTAAGCAACTGTCTTAGTCCATTTTGTGCTGCTATAAAAGAATACCTGAGGCTGGTTAATTTATAAAGAAAAGAGGTTTATTTGGCTCACAGTTTTCTGTAGGCTGTACAAGAAGCATGGCGTCAACGTCTGCTTCTGGTGAGGGCTTCAAGAAGCTACTCATGGTGGAAGGAGAGCAGACTTCACATGGCAAGAGAGTAAGGAAGAGAGTAGGAAGGTACCAGCCTCTTTTAAACAGCCACATCTTTAGTGAACGAAGAGCGAGAAATCACTTACTATCTTGGAAGTAATGGCATCAAGCCATTCCATGAGGGATCTACCCGCATGATGCAAACATTTCCGACTAGGCTCCACCTCCATCACTGGGGATCAGATTTCCCTTTTTTTTTTTGATACAGAGTTTCACTCTTGTTTAAATTTGGAAGTTTCCTTCTTTTTATATACTCTGGAAATTTTCCTAGCATTTGAATTATTTAATTTTTAAGAGTTTAGAAGAATTTTCTGTGGAACTGTCTGAGGCTGGTGCTTTTCTTGGGTAGGTGGCTATTTTTTGATAATTTCAATTTTTTCTATGGAAATTGATTTAGTTTAAATCTTAGTAGTTTTTTTCTGTTTTTAACTCATTACTTTCTATTTGGTGTTTATTAATACCTTTGTTCTTTTAAATCAGAGGCTTTATTCTCATTTTTCTAAATTAAACATGTTTTTACAGCCATGAACTGTCTCATGAGCATCACTGTCAGTTATACCATAGATTCTGATATACACTTGTCCTTGGTATTCATGGGGGATTGGTTCCAGGACCCTTGCTCAGCAAAATCCTTGGATGCTCAAATTTATTATATAAAATGGTGTAGTATTTGCATATACTCCACACATATCCTACGATATATTTTATTTCTAGATTAACTATAATACCTAATGCAAAGTAAATGCTACATAAATAGTAAATAGTTGTTATACTAAATTGTTTAGGGAATGACAAAAAAACTGAGTATGTACAGACAAAACCATCCTTTTTTTTTTCTCTCAAATATTTTCCCTCCTTGGTTGGTTGAATCCTCACATGCAGAACCCATGAATATGAAGGTCTGTATAATGTTTTCTAGAAAAAAATACGCAATTTTAATTTGTCTTTACCCCTCTGACCCAAGGTTGCTGATACAGTTTGGATATTTGTCCCTTCCAAATCTCATCTTGAAATCCAGTCCCCATGGTGGGCACAGTGGTTCACACCTGTAATCCCAGCACTTTGGGAGGCAGAGGCAGGCAATACCTGAGGTCAGGAGTTCGAGACCAGCCTGGCCAAGATAGCAAAATCCTATCTCTACTAAAAAAAAAAAAAAAAAAAAAAGTTAGCCGGGTGTGGTGGTGCATGCTTGTAATCCTAGCTACTCCAGAGGCTGAGGTAGGAGAATCACTTGAACCTGGGAGGCAGAGGTTGCAGTGAGCTGAGATCGCATCATTGTATTCCAGCCTGGGGGACAGAGTGAGATTCCATCTCAAATAAATAAATAAATAAATAAATAGAAATAATACAAATCTATTAATATTTATTATATATAAAGGAGAAAAATCCTGTGTTTACTTGTATAGTCATGAAAAGATACTTACCGGGCGCGGTGGCTCACGCCTGTAATCCCAGCACTTTGTGAGGCCAAGGCAGGCAGATCACGAGGTCAGGAGATCGAGACCATCTTGGCTAACACAGTGAAACCCCATCTCTACTAAAAATACAAAAAAATTAGCCGGGCATGGTGGTGGGCACCTGTAGTCCCAGTTGCTGGGGAGGCTGAGGCCAGAGAATGGCGTGAACCTGGGAGGCGGAGCTTGCAGTGAGCCAAGACTGCACCACTGCACTCCAGCCTGGGCGACAGAGTGAGACTCTGTCTCAAAAAAAAAAAAAAAAAAGAAAAAGAAAAGATATGTGACAAAATTCAAGCCTCTCCTTTATAAGAACATTTAACAAAATAGTAATTAACGGATACTTCCTTAATAGGTAGAACAGAGTAATCTGAAAACTTAAAAATAAGAACATTTATTTGTCTTAACTACTCTAAAGGGAAAAAATGAGACTATTCACTAAAGTAGTGGGAGATGAAGTGTATAAACAGAAATCATTGGCTTTCACATATATAAACAAGTTCATTTAGAAGATACAATGGAAGGCCCCATTAGACTAGAAACATGAAACTTTAAATACTTAGGAGTAAAACTCAAGAAATGTGCAAATTTATGAGGAAACTTTAAAACAAGTCTAAAGGACAGAAGAGTAGATTCCAATGAATGCAAAAAAATACTATGTTCTTGGCTAGGAAGACAGTATCGTAAAATGGTCATTTCTCTTGTTGATTTATGAATCTGATGTCATTTTTCTTTTCAACAATACCAATAGCATTTTTCCCTTGGAACAAGACAGTGTGATCTCAGAAAGTCCCAAAATAGCCTCAAATACACATGGGAGTTTAGTGTGTGATAAAGTTGGTATATTAGTCTGTTTTCACACTGCTATAAAGAATTGTCCAAGACTTGGTAATTTATAAAGAAACAGGTTTAATTGACTTACAGTTCAGCATGGCTGAGGAGGCCTCTGGAAACTTAAAACCATGGCAAAGGCAAGGGGAAGCAAGGCACCTTCTTCACAAGGCAGCAGGAGGGAGAAGTACAAGTAAAGGGGGAAGAGCCCCTTATATAAAACCATCAGATCTCATGAGAACTCACTATCATGAAAACAGCATGGGGGAAGCCCCTGCCCATGACTCAGTTACCTTCACCTGAGTGGTCTCTCCTTGACATGTGGGGATTATGGGGATTACAACGTAAGATGAGACTTGGGTGAGGACACAAAGCCTAACCATAAAGAGGGACTTTCTGATAAAAGGTGTTAGGACAACTGATAGCCATTTGATAAATTAGTACCTTACTTTACATCCCAAGAAAAAGTCCACATGGATCAAAGATTTTAAATGTTTAAAACAAATATAAAAAGCACATTTAGAAAATATGAGTGATTCCTTTATAACCATGGGATAGGAAGGTTTTTGTAATTAAGACTCAAAAGCCCAGAAGCCTTGAAAGAAAAGATTGACAGATTCAAATACATAAACAGGGCTGGGCATGGTGGCCCACGCCTGTAATCCTAGCACTTTGAGAGGCCGAGGGAGGTGGATCACCTGAGGTCAGAAGTTGTGAGACGAGCCTGGCTGACATGGTAAAACCCCATCTCTACTAAAAATACAAAAATTAGCTGGGTTTGGTGGGGCATGCCTAAAATCCCAGCTACTCGGGAGGCTGAGGAAGGAGAATCACTTGAACCCTGGAAGTGGAGGTTGGCAGTGAGCCAAGATTGCGCCACTGCACTCCAGCCTGCGTGACAGGAGCAAAAAGAAGTGCAAATTAAACCGCTAGTGAATTAACATTTTTGTATTTCCTATTTATAGAAATAAAAACATATTGATGGTGAGGTTGTTAAGAAACAGGTATATTGCTGATGGGCATACAAAATGGTACAGTCCCTGTTTAAGGGTAAATGCATCTGTAACTACCCATCTTACCCTTTGTTCCAGCAGTTCAATTCTGGGAATCTGACCTACAGATACAGCAACAGAGCACATTTGAAATGATGTACAAACAAGATTATTTGCTGTGGTATTGTTTGTAAAAACACAAGGTTGGAAGCAGTCCAAATGTAGTTGAAGAGTTCAGTTAAAAATTAAACAAGAAATCATTGACAAAGATTTACATTTATAAAAGTCTTAACCCAATAGATTATTTGCATAATCAAAATCCAAAGTAAAACTACAATGAGAAACCATTTTATACCTATTATTTCAAAATTTAATGCTAACAAGATTAGGTAAAGTTAATATTCACGTATTGATGGTTGCATTGAAATTAGTAGAGCTGCTTTTGAAAGCAGAATGGTAGTTCATGTCAAGAGCTGTGGTAAAAATTGGCATTTCATTATCCTAAGGGAGTGATTAAAAAGAATAATTAAGGCTGGGTGTGGTGGCTTACACTTGTAATCCCCAGCACTTTGGGAAGATTGCTTGAGTACATGAGTGCAAAACCAGCCGGGGCAACATAGCAAGACCCTATCTCTGCCCAAAAAAACTCAAAAAAGTGAAATTAAAAAAAAAAAAAATCTATTGGTGTGAAACTGCGAAATCCAGCAGAGATTCCTACTCCAGCTTCAGGATCAGCCCCATGTCTTGGTGGTTAATTTGAACCCTTGACTCTCAGTCCAGAGTTGAGGGGTCCCTTGTCACACAAGTATGTCCACAGCATGCTTGTTTTTCACTTTGTTACCTAATCTTTATAATCTGCTTACACTGACTTTTTTCTGAAGTATTATAGAAATATAGAAAAAGCCTACCAATCATAAATATATAGCTGAAGTTTTCACAAAATTTTGTACACACTAATCACCATCCAAAATGGGGACTTTTTTTAGCATCCCAGAAATCCCTTTTGTGCCCTGCACCCAGTCACTACTTCCTTTCCTACCCAAAGAGAAACACTACTGACTTCTAATCCCAAAGCTTCATTAGTTGTAGTAATCTCTTTAATCGCCAAAGAATAAACTTTTTTTTTGTTTTGAGACAGAGTTTCGCTCTTGTTGCCCAGGCTGGAGTGCATATGGCATGATCTCAGCTTACTGCAAACTCTGCCTCCCGGGTTCAAGCGATTCTCCTGCCTCGACCTGCCTGGTAGCTGGGATTACAGGCATGTGCCACCATGCCCAGCTAATTTTGTATTTTTAGTAGAGACGGGGTTTCTCCACGTTGGTCAGGCTGGTCTCGAACTCCCAACCTCAGGTGATCTGCTCACTTTGGCCTCCCAAAGTCCTGGGATTACAGGCGTGAGCCACTGCACCTGGCCAATAATAAGCTTTTGTATGAATATGCTGTGCCCTCTTTAATTTGGGTTATTGGAATTGTTTCCATTTTCTCATTGTAAGACATTATAATATTATTTAGTGCTATAATAGTGTGATAATATTTAATATAGTGAAAACCTACAAGTGGTTCATCTTACTATTCAGTTACCAGACTCCTTCAAGATGATGAGTGGTGCCGTTATAGATTTGTAGTCTTCATCCCTAGTCTTTAGCTGAGTGCTCTGCAGAGTATAAGGTGAATATGAACTTGTCGAGTAATTAACACCTATGA
Organism: Macaca mulatta; assembly: GCF_049350105.2. Lineage (NCBI taxonomy): Eukaryota > Metazoa > Chordata > Mammalia > Primates > Cercopithecidae > Macaca > Macaca mulatta. Next base: position 4,463,944 of record NC_133425.1, on the reverse strand, counting down.
AGAGAACAAACATACGAATTCTTTCTGTGAATTCCCACTCATTTTTATTTCTTTAAAGTGTGCTTGCATTGTGGTAGATGGAAAGATTTATCAGTTATGTATCCCACCCTCAATAAATGTGGTAAAGGAGTGCGATGGCAGTATCCGCCACTCCTCAGATTGACTTTAAAGGTGGCTCTGGCTTAAGAAACATGACTTGTTTTTTCCTGCCTGATGTCATATCTCTCAGAAGTTGTTAAATTCTCTCTTTGTTTGAACAGTCAATGGCAGTAATCCTGAAGGTGAAGATCCTGAGAGGGAACTTGTAGAAAATGAAGATTATAGAGAAAAGTCTTCAGATGATGATGAAATGGATTCTTCCTTGGTCTCTCAGCAGCCTCCAGATAACCAGGAAAAGGAAAGACTAAATACATCCATTCCACAAAAAAGGAAAATGAGAAATCTGTTAGTTACCCTTGAGAATGATGCTCCTCTAGAGGAACTCTCAAAATATGTAGACATCAGTATTATTGCACTTACTCGAAATCGGAAGACAAGGAGATGGTACACTTGTCCACTGTGTGGGAAACAGTTTAATGAAAGTTCTTACCTTATTTCCCACCAGAGGACTCACACTGGAGAAAAACCCTATGACTGTAGTCACTGTGGGAAAAGCTTCAATCATAAAACAAACCTCAATAAACATGAGCGAATTCATACAGGAGAGAAACCTTATTCCTGTTCTCAGTGTGGAAAAAACTTTCGTCAGAATTCTCATCGGAGTCGTCATGAAGGAATCCATATAAGGGAGAAGATATTTAAGTGTCCAGAATGTGGGAAAACCTTCCCAAAGAATGAGGAATTTGTGCTTCATCTGCAGAGTCATGAGGCTGAGAGACCATATGGTTGCAAAAAATGTGGGAGAAGATTTGGTCGGCTGTCAAACTGTACCCGGCATGAGAAAACCCACTCAGCCTGTAAGACTCGAAAGCAGAAGTAATACCAGGAAAGGGGTCTGATGGTGCTGCCTCAACCTGAGAGCTTTCATAAGTAGTTCTAAATACCCAGGCTGCCTAAAAAGATATAAATATGTAAAAATCTCTTTATTGCCAAAATTGGATAAATGCCCATCTTGGCTAAAACCTCAAATTGCTAGAAAATTCACAGGGAAGAAAACATTTCAAGGGCTATACCTCAGCATCTAGGCTTTCTGGACTAAAGACCTTTCCTTTTTGAAGTCATATGATAATGTACTGGTCACAGATCCCTTTCCCAAGACTTTGAAGATGAATCTGGAGTCTGCTTACTTGCAAGGTAAAGAGTGACTTGTGTCTATTGGAAGTATATCCATTTTTCCCCCACATGGGGATTCATACTTGAGAAATAGTGCAAAGATGCTTATCTGGAACTGTGTTCTCGTGAAAGAACCAAACTACTGGCTTGTTGAGCCAACAGCTTCTGATAGCAATTCATATAACCCTCTAAGAACACCTGTTTTAAGTCTTGAGTGTTGAAAGGAATTGTTTACTTTGGAATATAGGAAAACAACAATTGAATGTCAGACTCTCATTTGTATGTGATCTAAATTTGCAATCAATTTCTTTTTTTTTTTTTTTTTTTTTTTGAGACGGAGTCTCGCTCTGTCGCCCAGGCTGGAGTGCAGTGGCGCGATCTCGGCTCACTGCAAGCTCCGCCTCCTGGGTTTACGCCATTCTCCTGCCTCAGCCTCCTGAGTAGCTGGGACTACAGGCGCCCGCCACCGCGCCCGGCTAATTTTTTGTATTTTTAGTAGAGACGGGGTTTCACCGTGGTCTCGATCTCCTGACCTTGTGATCCGCCCGCCTCGGCCTCCCAAAGTGCTGGGATTACAGGCGTGAGCCACCGCGCCCGGCCAATCAATTTCAATATTTGCAATTTGTGATAAAATTGACTTTTACAGATTCCTTTTCACAACATAATTTAAGTGTCTACTGTTCTTACTGTATTTTGTTCAGCTATTGATCTCTCCAACAGGCGTCTCATGCTTCTCCCTTGCTAAAAGAAGTTTGGATTACTCAGGCAGGGCCATCCAGCCCCACCACTAGAAAAGCATTTCAGAATCTTGTCCCTCTGTTGAGCCCAGATCTCATGTGCTAGGAAGGAAACCCCAAGACCCAGAGAGGAGGGGTTGACCTGGAGGCAGGAAAAAGTTGGCTTGGATCCATGTCTCATCAATAACCTTACCACATGCTTAGGTCCCCTCTATGCCATCATCAGACCTTTGGCAATGGGGTGTTCACTACCTCACAAGGCAAAGTGTTGTATATTTAGAAATTACGTCTATAGTGGTTAGCTCACATTGCCCCTCAAGAGACAGGTTTCCAGGTGTCTTCACTGTAGTGGGTATTCATTGTCTTCAGCCTCTTGATATCCAGACCTTCCTGTCCTCTGCCTAGAAGCAAGGCCAGCGGTGCCTTTACGGGACCAATCCTGTGGCGCGATTTACGGATTCTTGATCAGTTTTACTTGCTTTAGGTTTCTGGAAGTTATACATTGGTGTTTTGATTGGAAGAAAGAAATCCTATAAATAATTTGGGAAAAATTATAGTGTATGTTTCCCATCCAGAAACATGCCTTTGTATTTATTGGAGTATTATATTCCTGTGAAAATTTTTCTAATTTTCTTCACGTTTTACACAATTTTGTTACTGTAGTTTTTTCCATTATATTTTTATAGTTGATTATTGCTTTTACATGGGAAAGTTATTTTTTATTACATATTTGTGTAACTAGTCACCTTAATGTTGTTAATTTGTTGTAAATTTTCAATAGTTTCTTGGTTTAGTTCTGTTACAACTTTTGGTAAAATGACACCATCTACAAAGAATAGGTTTGTTTCTTGCCTTCTGCCTACTGGTCTTTTTTGTTTTGTTTGTTGTTGTTATTAACATGTAATTCTGAAGTTTCTTGTTTTGGCACAAAGCATTCTGAAAGAAGGACATTCTATGATACAGTTCAGTCCTGAGTCATAATTTAAAAACAAATCCTCCACAACACAGAAAGTCCACAAAAAACTGTCTTTACCAACGTTATATTTCAAGCCAACAGTAAGTACCCTGTAAAGCCAGCAAAGCCAACAAAACTGGCTGCCCACAATGTTACTCGCTTACTTGAAATTCTGGCCAGTGCTCTAGGACTGGGATCCCAAACTGTGTTTCCAGAGCCGGCAAGCTGTTACCATGTGCAGGGGACCTGCCTGTGTACCCAGAAAAATAGCTGCCAGGCAGTGAGTGGTGAGAGTCTCCACTCACTCACTCTTTGGCACCCCTGCCCAGAGTCGGGTGTTTTTATCAGTCCTCATGCAGCCGTGGCACAGTACCCAAGACACTTTTTTTTGAGACTGGCTCTGTTGCTAAGGCTGGAGTGGCGCGATCTTGGCTCCCTGCAACCTCTGCTTCCTAGGCTCAAGCAATCCTCCTGCCTCAGCCTCCTGAGTAGCTTTTGTTTTTTTAAGTGTAGGTGAGTGAAGCCACCATGACGCACACCATCTCCTGCGCTGGGGAGGTGCCCACGGTCAGGTTTGCTGTCAATCCGTACCCAGTGTCCCAGAGGGCAGGACACGGGCCTCAGGGTTTCCTTCCGCACCAGTGGGGCCGGGTGGGACTGAGAGGAGTGCCCCGACCAGGACCAGGTACGGCCTCCTAACTCGAGAGCCCCTGGAAAGTTGTCGGATGAGTAAGTTCTCTTACCTAAGGAGCCTGATCACCAGTTAAACTGAAAAAGTAGACAACAGCTAATAGTTTTACAGCGGTAGAGCGAGAGTTGGAACATGTAAGAGACCAAAGATCCAATTCCAGTAGTAACTACAGAAAATAGGCCGGGCGCGGTGGCTCACGCCTGTAATCCCAGCACTTTGGGAGGCCAAGGCGGGCGGATCGTGAGGTCAGGAAATCGAGACCATCCTGCCTAACACGGTGAAACCCTGTCTCTACTAGAAATACAAAAAAATTAGCAGGGCGTAGGTAGTGCACGCCTGTAGTCCCAGCTACTCGGGAGGCTGAGGCAGGAGAATGGCGTAAAACCCGGGAGACAGAGCTTGCAGTGAGCCAAGATCGCGCCACTGCATTCCAGCCTGGGAGACAGAGCGAGACTCTGTCTCATAAATAAGTAAGTAACTACAGAAAACATCAATCCCCTGAAGACGCAGCGCTAGGCTCACAGCCCATGGAGTTTCCTGGAGGTAAAGCGGACAGAGGTCCAGAATCTCTCGCACATGTGTACCTGGCTACAAACTGACCGCTCCAGGAACCAAAGGATTATAGAAGAGAATGAGGGCTCTGGGACACACAGACAGTAACAAGACAGAAACAGACCATTTTTAGATAATGAAACGAGTGGCTGAAAAACATGAAAGGATGTTCAGACTTACATAATCTAAGAATTATAAATTGAGAGAACAAGATATCATTTTAGGTGTATCAAATGAGCAGAGGGAGGCCAGGCATGGTAGCTTATGCCTGTAATCCCAGCACTTTGGGAAGCCGAATCAGGAGGATGGCTTGAGGCCAGGAGTTCAAGACCAGCCTGGGCAACATAGTGAGACCCTGTCTACAAAAAAAAAAATAAAAATTTTTGGTCGAGTGTGGTGGCTAACGCCTGTAATCCCAACACTTTGGGAGGCCGAGGCAGGCAGATCACCTGAGGTCAGGAGTTCAAGACCAGCCTGGCCAACATGGTGAAACCCCATCTCTACTAATAATACAAAAAGTAGCCGGGTGTGGTGGCAGGCATCTGTAGTCCCAGCTACTCAGGAGGCTGAGGAAGGAGGATTGCTTGAACCCGGGGGGAAGCGGAGTTACAGTGAGATGAGATTGTGCCACTGCACTCTAGTCTGGGCTATAGAGTGAGATACCGTCTCAAAAAAAAAAATTATTTTTAAAATCTAAAAAGCAGTATCAAGATGGCATGGTGGCATGTGAGTGTAGTCCCAGCTACTCTGGAAGCTGAGGTGGGAGGATTCCTTGAATCCAGGAGTTAGAGACCAGCCTGGGCAACTTACTGAGACCACATCCTTTTTTTTTTTTTTTTTTTTAAAGAAACAGGGTCTCACTCTGTCACCCAGGCTGGAGTACAGAGCTGTAATCATAGCTCACTACAGCCCTGAACTCCTAGATTCAAGAGATCCTTTTACCTAACTCTCCCAAGTATCTGGGACTGCAGGGACATGCCACCTCACTCAGCTAATTATTTTTATTTTTGTGGAAACGGGGTCTTGCTATGTTGTCCATGATGGCCTCAAACTCCTGGGCCCAAGTGATCCTCCTACCTTGGCTTTCCAAAGTGCTGGGCTCGTCTCTTTAAAAAATAAAATAAAATCAGAATAAATGGGAGGTTGACTCCAGCATGACAGTGTGAGAGTGCCTGCTCAAACGAGTGGCAGAATTAGGGCTTTCTGAAACTCTAAATAAATCCTTCTCTTGACTGGGCGCAGTGGCTTACACCTGTAATCCCAGCACTTTGGGAGGCCGAGACTGGCATATCTCGAGGTCAGAAGATTGAGACCATCCTGGCTAACACAGTGAAAACCCAGCTCTACTAAAAATACCAAAAATTAGCCAGTGGTGACACGCACCTGTATTCCCAGCTGCTCAGGAGGCTGAATCAGGAGAATCACTTCAACCTGGGAGGCAGAGGTTGCAGTGAGCCAAGATTGCGCCACTGCACTCCAGCCTGGGCAACAGAGCGAGACTCTGTCTAAAAATAAAATTTAAAAAAATTAAATAAATAAATCCTCCCCTTCCTGCCCCAACAAAAGTCTGATCTTTCCATCAGATGTGTTCGTGTCAAGGTCTCTGTTGTGAGAAAGAGTAAACAACCCTGATAGGAGTTGGCCTGGCCCTCACAGCAAGGTTTTTGTGTTCTACTGATAAACATAGAGAATTTCACTGAACATCAGTATCTAATAAGGCCACACTCTGACTGTGCTAGAGCAAAACAAAGCAAGAGCATTCTGCAATGATGTCTCATCACAAAAACATGACATTGTCATAGCCACAAAAATAACCAAACATCCCCCTATGCTGGCTGAAATGAGTGACTGCTATTCCTTTGGCAATCACAGCTTTGGCCTCTTCTTTCCTTCTAGATAAAATATATTAAGATACCCTTTCAGAATTATCCCTATTCTGTAATGGCATCTACTCCAGAGCACAAACTCATTCCTAATTCCTCACCATTACAAAAGCAGAGGTCCTTTTTAGGACTCTTCCAATGAGACATCTCACTATTTCCAATGCTGTGTATTCTCCCTTGTTATAATGAGTAGTAAATCCAACTTACTGAACTACAGGTGTGTTCCTTCTTGGTTTTGGCAGGAGGGCATTGACAATTGGAATTGTCGGGTCATTTAATTAAAGGATCTCTTTCCATCTTTAACCTGAAGAGTCTATATCAAGGGTTTTGTTCTCCCAAAATAGATACCAGATGTTTCTCTTATAAAAACAAACGCTGGCCAGGCGTGGTGGCTCACATCTGTAATCCCAGCACTTTGAGAGGCCAAGGCAGGTGGATCATTTGAGATCAGGAGTGCGAGACCAGCCTGACCAACATGGTGAAACCCCATCCATCTCTACTAAAAATACAAAAAAAAAAAAAAAAATTGGTTTCACATATCTGTAATCTCAGCTACTCAGGAGGCTGAGGCAGGAGAATCTCTTGAACCCAAGAGGCAGAGATTGCAGTGAGCCAAGATCGCACAACTGCACTCCAGCCTGGGTGACAGAGTGAGGCTCCGTCTCAAAACAAACACATAATGCTAAGTTTCATACAGTAGAAAAAATAAACAGGATTATCTCAGAAATTAGCTCCTTCTAGGAATTTCTTAGTCCATATAATTATTGAACAGAAAAGAATTTCACAGCAATCACTTTTACAAGAGCCCCTTTTATGTCCTTGTTCCTCAGGCTGTAGATAAAAGGATTCATCATGGCAGTCACCACTGTGAACATCACAGCAGCTGCTATATCTCTCTGAGCTGAGTGGGAGGATGAAGGGCTGAAATACAGAGATATGATGGTACCACAGAAGAGGAGAACCACAGCCAGGTGGGAGCCACAGGTGGAAAAGGCTTTCCATCTTCCCTTCATGGATAGGACCCTCAAGAAGGCACAGGCGATGTGCATATAGGAAGCCAGGATGCAAACAAATGGGGTGATCATGACTACGGCAGTCTCAGTAAGAATCATCACCTCATTGAGGTGTGTGTCTGAACAGGAGAGTTTCAGGAGGGGAGTCACATCACAGAAGATGTGGGGGATGGTGTTGTCTGCACAGAATGAGAGTCGAGCCATCAGCAGGGTGTGCAGCAGAGCATTCAAGTTGGTAACCACCCGTGATCCAGTGACCAGCAGGGCACAGAGCTGATGGGTCATCTTTGCTGCATAATGGAAGGGGTGGCACACAGTGACAAAGCGGTCATAGGCCATCACAGCCAGGAGGAAATTGTTCATGTCAGAAAACATACAGAGAAAACACATCTGCATGAGACAGCTAGAGAAGGAGATGGTCTGAGTCCCAAGTATGTGATTGGCCAGCATCTTGGGGACGGTGGTGGAGGAGAAGCAGACGTCCACGAAGGACAGGTTGCTGAGGAAGAAGTATATGGGGGTGTGCAGGCGGGAGTCTGTGCTGACGGCCAGGATGAGCAGGTTCCCCAGGACGGTGGCCAGGTACATGCTCAGGAAAAGCATGAAGAGGAGATGCTGCTGCTGGGGCTGCCTGGAGAGTCCCAGGAGGAGGAACTCAGAGACGCTCGACTGGTTTGTCCTGCTCATGGGCCTGATCCCAGATGCAGATAAGACAGACAGAGATCAGCAATGTAGAAGCTGAGGCTCCAGACGCAACAAGTCAAGCTTCAACCATGGCCATGTTAACAAACCTGTATTAGGGTCACTCAGTTAGGATCTGCCCCTCGTCCCTACACCCCCAACTTCCAATGTCCAGTCCTGGATGATGTGGGTCCTCCTATACTCACTCTTTCAATTTTATAAAATATAACACAAAACAACATGCAGACCCATACACAGCCCTCCTGTGCGATTATGCAGGTCTCTTTTAATATTTCCAGGCTTCTCCCACCCCCTAGGCACTCACAGAGAGGCAAAAGAGCTGATTATTACTATGTCTGTGTCAAGCTCCAGCTGATGGATTCAGGACTCTTATTATTTCTCCCTGGATGTGGCATATTTAGAAAAGGCGCTCTCTCAAAGAACTCCAGTCATTAGTCATATATATCTGCTGTTATAATCTTACCTTGAAAGAACTTAGTTAATGCTCCTAATTATTCTAAGGATGGCAAAGTCTTAGAAATACAGGCAAGTCCTGAGCAAGTGAAGAGCAGATGTTCATGGCCTTATCCCTCTGTGCAGGATGTTTGGGAGAATCACAAACGGGTATTTACGGTAGCTTCCATAGCCACTGGGACTAGACTCCCTGACAGTCTCTAATTAGAGACAAGCAGAAATGAATTATCCCACCTATTTCTTGGTCCTTTGGTACCCAGCAATGATGGCAAAGTATATTCTCTAACTACTGGGTCAGAACTTGGAGATAAAGCAATCTTGGTGGAGCTAAGTCCCAAAGAAAATTCACTGAGACCTCAAATTGCATCACTTTGCTGATCTGGGCTTATGTTTACAGGTTTGAAAAGTTGGTTATCAGAAAGTTGTTCTTCTTAACTTCCTAGCTCAGAAGCTGAGATTATAGCAGTGTTATCTGAACCCTTCCTTTTTCTTTCACATATATGGTCATTTTCTGCATTGACTTGATGCGTTTGCTGATGCGGATGCAGAGGCTGGGGTGGGGCAGGTGTAAGGGTGGCATTGCAGAGTTGTGCTTAATTTTTTTTTTTTTGAGACGGAGTCTAGCTCTGTTGCCCAGGCTGGAGTGCCATGGCATGATCTCGGCTCACTGCAACCTCTGTCTCCTGGGTTCAAGTGATTCTCCCACCTCAGCCTCCCAAGTAGGGGGGACTACAGGTGTGCACCACCACGCCCAGCTACTTTTTGTATTTTTAGTACACACGGGGTTTCACTATGTTGGTCGGGCTGATCTTGAGCTCCTGACCTCAGGTGATGCGCCCGCCTCAGCCTCTCAAAGTGCTGGGATTACAGGCGTGAGCCACCGTATCCGGCCTGTGTTTAATCTTTTAAAGCATTTGATGTAAAGGATACCCTTTTTGTAATGGGAGAATATATCAGGAAATGCACAGCATGCCATGACTGAAGAACTCCATGTTCCTAAAGTAGACTTCATTTAGGGATGCCTTCCCAGCTCACACTGGGTCAGCCTTTTCTGAAAATGGCCCCCTAATCCATAGGTGTATGGACTCCAGCAGCCCAGTTTATACTCTATCATCCTCTTCCCAGTGAGGATTCATGATTGGATTAGGGCAATTGGAACTGGGACCGAGGGCCCACGGATCATACTCACTAGGACTTGGCCTGTAACGAGTAATCCCAGAAGGCTGCAACTGTCTTTCGGCTGACTTATAGATGGATAAAAAGCAAACGTCTATAGATAAGAGCAAAAGATGTAAACACACAGAGAGAAGAGCTGGAGAAAGTACGGATGGCTGTTCAGTTCACAGTTCAAGTCATTTTCTAATGACTGGCTACATTCTGTCCTCATTCGCAGTTCTTGGTTGCAAATAACAAACACCAGCTCTTGCTGAGTTAAGCAGGAAAGGATTTCACGAAAATAATAATGAATACCTTTCAAAAACCCTGGGCAGCTGGAGAACCAGGCTCGAAAGACCACACAGCAGCTATAGTGAAAAAATAATACCAATGCAGCTGCTGCCTCCAAGCATAAATGTTGCCGTTCATAGTTTTGACACAGTCATCACTGGCCATGAGGTGACACTAGTAGCACTGCTGCCACTGCTGCCCCAGGAATCTATCTTGCTGCAATGGCTACCACTGCCAGAAAAGGTTCCTCTTGGTCTCTTCTTCCTTGTGCCAAAGGCTGAGTCAGGGGTATCTGATGGGCAGTCACATGCCCACATCTTTGGGGCAAGAGAGACTGGGAAATCAGTTATTCTGGATTTCCTGTTTTATAGGAAGTAAGTTATTTTCCCCATAGTTATGAGGCAACAGATTACCTAAGCTTTGGAAGGAGTTGCAGAAATTCAGAAGCCAAAAACATGATAAATGCTCACTAAAATCCATCCCTTCAGTTGCATATGAATACATAACCCTCTTACCAATTTACCCCGAAGAAACAATCTGGCCTAACATAGTGCAGCTATATTTCCCACAATAGGAAACAATGCAAAGTCCCATCAGTTACTCCATCAAGGTCCATAACAGAATCCCCTCTACTCCAATCGTGATCCCATCCTGACATTCTGAAACTTCTGAATCCAGCTTGAAAGCTAACCAAGAACTACACATCCTGTGTATATAAAATATGGAGAAAACAGAAAGGATAAAAAGGAGGAAAATATGAACAAATACTGTAATCTTTATTTCTGCAGGTAGCCACAAACCCTTAGTTGATATTAATAATTATTCTCGTCCACAAGCTAATTCCTTTTCCTTGTCTTTAGCCAATGTCTCAGCTGTTCCAGGTTGTTTTTTAATCTGACGTAATCACCCAAAACTTTCATGTCTGAGAGATTTGGCCTCCTTATAGTCCTGCTTATAATGTTTAAGATTGTTCCAGTTTTTCATGTTATCAATGAACATGTCAACTCCAGAATTCTCTGAGATTTTTCTATCCATAATCCTCTTTGCTACCCCTGTGAAGCTGCAGAACTATGTTCTGTTGATAGTCAAAGCCATAACAATGTTAGAATCCCCTTTTTGGTGGTTTATTCAGTAACAAATGGAGCCCAAATTGGCCAGCAAGAAGTCTCTACAAAGTCCGGTGTTTCCAGGATAAGAAACAAAATTCTGCAAGTAAATCACTAGGTATTACAAGAAGACATGTCCACTTGTACCCCTCGTTTCCTTGCTCTATAAATTCCTGGCTGAGAAAAAGTTCCGCCTATATTGTCCACTGGTATGAATCTTACAATAACCGTAAAACAGCACCCAAAACTTATAGGGTAGCTTCAAATGATGCCAAAACTGAGTGTTTAAAAAACCATCTCACTATGCCATAACGTCAGCTGCTTGTGTTGATGGTGTACAATACCCATGAATCCCGCGCACACCAGTCGGACCCCTTGTGTTAATTACCTATTGTTGCATAACAAAGTATTCTAAAATTTAGCAATTTCAAACAGTAAACATTTCTCTCACGCAGATATTGTGAGTCCTGAATCTGGCCGTTGTTTAGCTGAATGGTTCTGGAACACAGTTTCTCATGAAATTGCAGTTAAGTTTTCAGCAGCAGCTCAGTCATCTGAAGGCCTGAGGCTGAAGGATGGGATTCCAGGATGGCTCCTTCACATTATTGTCAGCAGGAAGCCTCCGTTTCTCACATGGACCTCTCCATAGAGCTAATGAGACATGTTCTCACACATAGTTTGTTTCCCCCAGAGCAAGTGCTTCAAGAGAGCAAGATGGAAGTTACAGTATCTTGTACCACCCAGCTCCAGATGTCATACATCATTTCTTATATCCACTATTGCTGAGTCTATCAGACGAATTCAATGTAGGAAGGGATTACACAAGGCTAGCATCATTGAGAGTCATCTTGGAAACTGACTACCACGTCACTTTTACTATAAGTTGGGTTCCTTGGTTAGAGACAATGTCTGTGGGATGCCAAGTTGGTGAATAAACCCATGCATCCCTAATACACATTCCGCCTTTTCTTTCCACCTCAGGTTGACCGAACACCTCTTTTTACACCTTTCCTGGGTGCTTCTGCACATTCTCAAGCACCCATGTTCACCGTAGGTTTTCTACCTATAGCACCCCACATCACAACTTTCGTTTTATCATCCTGATTAGGTGACCAGTGATGTCTAAGAGGTCATTAAAGATCCAGAGTGTGACTCACAAGTCTCAAGTCTTATTGTCTTCATTAGGTTTGCAGTATAGGCCACCGTCTGCACAGCCAAATGCAGATGTCAACACTGTCTCCTAAACACAAAATCTTGGGAAGCGTATGGCAGCCATTTTGAAACGTTAACGCGCACATAAATCACCTAGGGATGTTATCAAAATGAAGATTCTGATTCAGGAGGCCTCAGATTACGTATTTCTAACAGTCACCCAAGCCATGCCTGTCCTCAGACCTTATTATAAGCCCTAAGTAAGGGCTTAGGTTGAGAAGAAGAGAACCCGACCCACCTACATCCATTTCTGCACTGCTGGCTCCTCAGCCAACCTCGCCTTTTTAAGATATCCAGACTAGGCCGGGCGTGGTGGCTCACGCTTGTAATCCCAGCACTTTGGGAGGCCGAGGCAGGTGGATCAGGAGGTCAGGAGGTCGCGACCACCCTGGCTAACAGGGTGAAACCCCGTCTGTACTAAAAATACAAAAAACTAGCCGGGCGAGGTGGCGGGAGGCTGTAGTCGCATCTACTCGGGAGGCTGAGGCAGGAGAATGGCGTGAACCCGGGAGGCAGAGTTTGCAGTGAGCCGAGATTGCGCCACCGCACTCCAGCCTGGGCCACAGAGCCAGACTCCGTCTCACAAGAGAGAAAAAAAGGAAAGAAAGAAAGAAAAGAAAGAGAGACAGAGAGAGAAAGAGAGAGAAAGAACGAAAGAAAGAACGAGAAAGAAAAAAAGAAAAACCAGAGCCAACGCACAACCCTGACCCAAGCGGCTGACTCCTGGCGGCAGTACTCCAGGCGAAATATGGCGCCGCACTTCTTTACAGAGACGACGCCGAGCTTAGGCCCCGCCCCCTTCGATGTAATTGGACAGGAGGGCGCCAGCGGAGAAAATAGTCCTCTATTATTGGATAAGCAAAGAAAAACCTGCAGGGGGCGGGGCAAGGAGAGCTGGACGACGCAGCCTCGGATTGGTCCCGTTCGAGGGCTTGTGCGGCGCTTTCTCAGGGAGGGACTTCCGGGTTCGTCCCTGCCGCCCTGCGCCTGCGCGTGGTGGACTAGCCAGGGGCTGTTCACTTGCTGGGAGAGGTCGTTTGCGTCTGGGAGACTCCCGATTTCGCGCAGGCAAAACTGAAGCACGCGCAAAACTTATTGGGGCCAAAAAAATTTAGTAATGAAGATAAATAATATTTTAATGCAGGCCGGGCGCGGTGGCTCAAGCCTGTAATCTCAGCACTTTGGGAGGCCGAGACGGGCGGATCACGAGGCCAGGAGATCGAGAGACGATCCCGGCTAACACGTCTCTACTAAAAAATACAAAAAAACTAGCCGGGCGAGGTGGCGGGCGCCTGTAGTCCCAGCTACTCGGGAGGCTGAGGCAGGAGAACGACGTAAACCCGGGAGGCGGAGCTTGCAGTGAGCTGAGATCCGGCCACTGCACTCCAGCCTGGGTGACAGAGCAAGACTCCGTCTCAAAAAAAAAAAAAAAAAATATTTTAATGCGATATTTTTAAAAAGCAAACTTAATGCAAAGACCAGTAAGATACAAGCTATATTTTAGCTCTTCATTTGGTCAAAAGACATTGTCAAATACTCTGGCAATTCTTTCAGTTGAAACCAAGGTAAGCAAATAATTAGATTTTGAAAATACTGTTGATGTTTGCTACCACTGGCGCTGGGAATGTAATACAGTCGTGGGCCCCCAAATGATGTTTCGGTCAACAACAAACCGCATATACGACTATGGTTCTCTTAAGATTATAATACCGCAATTTCACTCCACCTTTTCTGTGTTTACATATGTTTAGATACGCAAATGTTTGTGTCGCAGTTGCCTACACGGACTGGTACAGTAACACTCTCTTCGGGTTTGCAGCCCAAGAGCAACACATTTCTCAGAGGGTATCCTCCTTATAAAGCTGCGACCGTATTTTAAAATATTTTGGTTTGAGGCCGGGCGTGGTGGCTCACGCCTGTAATCTCAGCACTTTTGGAGGCTGAGACAGGAGGATAGCTTGAGCCCACAAATTCGAGACCAGCCCGGCCAACATAGCGAGACCCTGTCTCTATTTAAAAAAAAAAAAAAAAAAGCTGGCTGTGCTGGCACACCTTTATTCCCAGCTACTTGGGAGGCTGAAACGGGAGGATGGCTTGAGCTGGAGAGGTTGAGACTGCAGTGAGCCATGATTGCACCACTGCACTCCAGCCTGAGTGAAAAAAACAAGATCCTGTCTGGGTACAAATCAGTGAAGCTTAAAATAGTTTGAGTTGGTTTTTTTTTTTGTTTTTTTTTTTTGTTTGTTTTTTGTTTTTGACGGAATCGCGCTCTGCCACCCAAGCTGGAGTGCAGTGGCGCGATCTGAGCTCACTGAAAGCTCCGCCTCCCGGGTTCACGCCATTCTCCTGCCTCAGCCTCCCAAGTAGCTGGCACTACAGGTGCCCGCCACCACACCCGGCTAATTTTTTGGATTTTTAGTAGAGATGGGGTTTCACCATGTCAGCCAGGATGGTCTGGATCTCCTGACCTCGTGATCCGCCCCACCTCAGCCTCCCAAAGTGCTGAGATTACAGACGTGAGCCACCGCACCTGGCCCGGTAGTTTGAGTTTTAATGTAGCTACTTTTTCGGTTTTTCAATTTTTTTATCTTTTTAAATTTTATGTTGCCCATACTGGTCTTGAACTTCTGGGTTCAAGCAATTCTCCCACTTCGGGCCCCCAAGTGCTGGGATTACAGGCATAAGCCACCTCATCCAATCGTTTTTCCATTTTTTTTTTTTAACTCTTTTAAGTGTTCTGGAAAAACTAATTGTTTAAAAAAATACATAAAAACATGTGTATGATGGTATGTATTTTTCCTTTCACTTCAGGCTTTAATATGGCTTGGGCAACTTTGGTACAAGGTGGGTGGGGGAGAACTGAGCCAAGCCCATCATCTCCTTTAGGAAGCTTTCCATCTTTCTCTCTAGTGACTTCCACATCATATTCGTTTTCATGTAGTCATTTATTTAGGCAAACAATAGTCGTATAGCAACTAGAACATCCCAGGAACAAGGTGATAAAACTGGGCCCCTGCACTCATGCATACAGCTTAGTTTCAAGATAGGGAGAAGACAAGGAGAAAGACACACAAAAAAATCCTCGGGGTACTGATTCCTTCTATTTGTTCATTCTTCGTGAAACATTATACACTTTACTTGAACCAAACCCAGTACGTAGCACTTACATGCACAAATGTGAATAATGATCTGATCTTTCTTTTAAGGCTTCCAAAGGCTTTATAAGCTCATGGCAGAAGACCTAAGAGGAATGCAAACAACAGCAGCCGAAGGCTGTACAAGGCATTGAGAAGGATAAGGCAAACAATTCTATTAGGATGATGTATTCCTATGGCCACTGTAATGAAGTACCACAAACTAGATTTTAAAAACAACAGAAATGTATTATCTCATTGTTCTGGAGGCTTGAAATCCAAAATCAAGAGGTCGGCAGCATTTATTTCTTCCGAAGACTGTTCCATGCCTCTCTTCTAGCTTCTTTTGGCAGTCAGCAACTCTTGGTTTTCCATGTCTTGCAGATGCATCATTTCAGTTTCTGCCATCATCTTCACATGGCATTATCCCTGAGTGTCTTCTGTGTCTTTGCATGGGGTTCTATGTGTTCAAATTTCTCTCTTTCTCTTTTTTTTTTTTTTTTTTTTTTCTGAGATGTAGTTTCACTCTTATTGCTCAGGCTGGAGCGCAATGGCATTATCTTGACTCACTGCAACCTCTGCCTCCAGGGTTCAAGCAATTCTGTCTCAGCCTCTCAAGTAGCTGGGATTACAGGCGTGTGCCACCACGCCTGGCTAATTTTTTGTCTTTTTAGTAGAGACAGGATTTCACCATGTAGGTCATGCTGGCCTCGAACTCCTGACCTCGAACTCCTGATCCACATGCCTCAGCCTCCCTAAGTGCCTGGATTATAGGCGTGAGCCACTGAACCTGGCCATTTCCCTCTTCTTATAGGAATACCAGTCACTGGGGTAAGGCCTACCATATCCTGCATAACCTCATCTTGATTACATCTGCTAAGACTCTATTCCAAATATGGTCACATTCATAGGTACTAGGAGTTAGGACTTGAACATATATTTTGGGAGGATACAATTCTACCCACTACAGTAAGAAATAATTTTGAAGGATGTTAAGGAGGTAGCATGCAGAGTAATTAGTGACTGTTTGAATATGTGGGATAAGGGAGGGGGTAAGAGGATGGCCACATGGTGGTACCATTAATTGAGATAGGCAGTGTAGGCAGAAAAGAAGTATATGGTGTGTCTGTGCATGTTAGTTTGGGTCGTGGTGTTGATGGTAGCAGTGGGGAGATACTGGGTTCCATTTAAGAAATGTTAAGTGTGAAGTCATATAAGACATTCAGTTGGAGGAGCCCAAGAGCTGGACATCATGGGTCTACAGGCCAAATGGAGGTCTGGCAGATACAGATTGAGAAGTCAACAGTATATACAGGTTCAGTTATAGAAACGAAAGTGGATGTAATTGGCCAGGGGAAGAATATAGAGTGAGAAAGAAGTCCAAGGATTAAGCCCAGGAGGAACATAGGGGATGATGGAAGAGGAGAAGGTGACAAAACCAATGGGGCAGCTGGGCGTGGTGGCTCATGGCTGTAATCCCAGCACTTTGGGAGGCCGAGGCAGGTGGATCACCTGAGGTCAGGAGTTCAAGACCAGCCTGGCCAACATGGTGAAACCCCATCTCTACTAAAAATACAAAAATTAGCCAGGCATGGTGGTGGGTGCCGGTAATCCCATCTACTTGGGAGGCTGAGGCAGGAGAATCACATGAACCCAAGAAGCAGAGGTTGCAGTGAGCTGAGATGGTGACATTGCACTCCACCCTGGGCGACAGAGTGAGACTCTGTCTCAAAAAAAAAAGTGGGGGGTGGGCAAGGAAACAAGAAACAAGCAGAGAATGGTGTTTAAGAAACTGATGGCATCATAAGTTTTAAAAAGAAAGTAATAGTAACAATGTGAATCACACAGAGAAATCAGGTGAAATGACTGGATAGCTTCACTGTATCTTGCAAAATTATCTCTTCAAATAAAATACCGAGTGATGTTTTCAAAGAATGGTTAGTAATACGGCAAATGGATTAGCCCCTGGCTTTTAATCTCTGGTAAGGCAACATGGTGTAGCTGAGGTAGGAGGCGGGACTTGACTCTAGAGATGGGTCTTGTACACTGTACCAGATTGAGTACCAGCTAAAACAGGGTCCCTGCAGAGGCAGCTTTCAATCAGACACGCCTACCAATGTGCCATGTCAATTTACCATTGCCATGGCAACATCCCAGAGTTACCGCCTCTTCCCATGGCAATAACCCAATGACCCAAAAGTTACTATCCCTTCCCTAGAAATTTCTGCATAAGCCACCCCTTAATCTACATGCAATTAAAAGTGGGTACAAATGTGACTGCAAAACCTCCCTAAGCTGCTGCTCTCTGCCTCAGGGGTAGCCCCACTCTGCAGAAGCAGTCAGGGAGCTGTAGCACTGCTTCTTCAATAAAGCTGTTTTCTTCTACCTCTGGCTTGCCCTTGGATTCTTTCCTGGGCAAAGCCAAGAACCCTCGCAGGCTATGCCCCACTTTGGAGCTCGCCTGCCCTTCATCATAGCTGTTCTTGTTCACTGTTGTCATGCTGTTGTTACTGTTATTAAAACGTTGTCTCACATTGGGTTCTCCAGAAGCACATGCTAAGGCGGAACTTGGGGTAGAGATGTTTACTGACCATCAATGCCTTTGGGTGGGAGGTAGGAGCCAGAAGGGGATTGGGCAGTGAAGAAAGTGAAACCCAGAGGCAGCCATGAACAGCTCTGGAGATGAGTGGGCCATCAGAGTTGTACTGGGCTGGGCAGAAATGTCAGGGCTTTTATACCTCCCAGGGATCAGTCACTGAATGTTGTCTACCTGGGAGTGGTATGATCTCCAGAGAGTCCCCTCTCTGCCTCTGAAGCCATCCCAGAACGAGCTGACAGCAAGAAGTTTGGTTGCTGACAGCAAAGGCAACCAGAGCCCTGAAGGGAAAATTGAGCAGCAAATGTTAAATAATAAAAGTGAGTTACAAACACATTCAAGCATATTGGAATACTTCAATTTTTAAAGTTTTAAAATGAAGACATTTGTGAAGGAGGTAATTTCATCTTGATTGTGTGCCTATGTAGAATTGACAGTTCTTTATCGTTTTCTTTTCTCCTCTCAAATTTAAGCAAAGAAAAGATTAAAAAGGGCAAAAGTACTATGTGAACAGTCCTCAAGTGAATACGTGGCATTCATGAACCTTGGGCATGGCCGACTCCATTGGATGAGTGAGCTTTGGGATCTTTTGCCAACGACAGGAGAGGTGAGACTCTCTGATAATAAAGGCCAGTGGAATTGGGTGGAAATAACTAGATAAGGGAATATGACCCAATACTTGCCCTTGTGGTTGAAATGTTACTGGTTATCTGTGGAAATGTTAATGAATGCAAACAAAGTTGTGTGGGCCTGATGTCCACTGCAATGTAATTTACATGTGTAAGGGAATTGAATCTGCTCAAAGTTGGTGGGCATTAAGCCAAATAAATTACAATACATCCATATCATGAAATGTCACACAACTGTAAACATCAAAATTGAAGGTATTTGACAACATGGGAAATGGTAAGTGGAAAAATCAGGATGCAAAATGGTATACATAACCTGAAATCAACTCTGGTTAAAATTGTTTTCAACCAAAATATTTTTACCAAAGTATTTTTAACAATGTTTCAATATGTTACTTTAATTTTCTGTCTTATATTTTTTGAAATCTTTTCTAGAATGTAAATATTATATTGTTTTTCCCAAAATATAATTTTTAAGCCTCTAGCCTGATTAAAGATGTCAAATTGAAAGTTAAGATGATGTTCATTCATTCACATTCAGTATAAGTGGGTTGCTGCGGGACGTGGTGGCTCACACCTGTAATCCCAGCACTTTGGGAAGCCAGTGTGGGCGGATCACTTGAGGTTAGGAGTTCAAAACCAGCCTGGCCAGTATGGTGAAACCCCATCTGTACTAAAAATATAAAAAATTAGTGGGGTGTGATGGCGGGCACCCATAATCCCAGCTATTCAGGAGGCTGAGGTAGGAGAATCGCTTGAATCTGGGAGGCGGAGGTTGCAGTTAGCTGAGATTGCACCACTGCACTTCAGCCTGAGCTAGAGAATGAGATTCTTTCTAAAAAAAAAAAAAAAAAAAAAAAAAAAAAAAAAAAAAAAAGTGGGTTGCATAAGTAATCTCTGTCAGGAGCCAAGCTTTGTATCTGAGGGGCACAGTGTATGTCTGAGTCCTATGCATCTCACATCGGTAGAGGGCTTTGAGGATGAAGCAGAAGTTAGGAGAAGCAGCAGCAATAAACGAACTGGGTGGTCTTGCATGTACAATAATTCAAATAAGAGTGTTCTGAGGGAACCCAGGAGAAGACATGGCTGTCTCAGCCTACGGGAATTAGTAAAGGCTTCAGAGAGCAGGAGACGTTAACTTGGATCTGGAAGATTTACGTAGAGTTTGCTACTCAGAAAGAAGACAGGTGAGGCATCCTGGACAGAATGAATAGCAAATTTATTTCTTTGAAATCGAAGACACACATTATGTTAAATATACCCCCATAAAGTAAGGCAGTCAAATTAGAGGAGGAGACACTGAAAATTATGAAGTATTCTTCGGAATCCGTGTGAGGCCCAGGAGTGTGAATTATGGCCAAAAGGAACAGCCTCAGCCTTCCCAGCACAACATTTTTGCCCACAGAGAACTTCTAGCGACTCCATTTTTCACCTCTATTGGCTTTACCCAGATTGAACCTCGGATTTCCTTAGGCAGGGTTTCTAGGCTCACTCTTCATAACGAGCAATCTGAAAGGAGATCCAGAGCAGGGTGACTTTCAGCTCCAAAGGGCCCTTAGACCCACAGCTTTTATTATGCTGAATGAGGAAAGACTAAAAGCCTTTCCTCTAAGATCTGGAACCTGTGCCCACTTTCACCATAGTTATTCAACATAGTACTGGAAGTCCTAGCTGGAGTGATCAGAGAAGAGAAAGAAATAGAGGGCATCCAAATTGGAAAGGAAGAAGTCAAAGTATCCTTGTTTGCAGATGATATGACCTTATATTTGGAAAAACCTAAAGACCTCACCAAAAAAATTATTAGAACTGATAGACAAATTCAGTAAAGTTGTAGGATACAAAATCACACAAAAATCCGAATCATTTCTCTATGCCAACAGCGAACAATCTGAAAAAGAAATCAAGAACGTAATTCCATTTACAATAACTACAAATAAAATTAACTACCCAGGAATTAAATTAATTAAAGAAGTGAAAGAGCTCTACAATTAAAAACTATCAAATGTTGATCAAAGAAATAGAAGAAGGCACACAAAAATTGAAAGATATTCTATCTTCATGGATTGGAAGAACCAATATTGTTAAATTGTCCATACTACTTAAAGCAATCTACAGATTCCCTACAATCCCTATCGAAATACCAATGACATTCTTTACAGAAACAGAAAAACAAACCTAAAATTTATACG
Organism: Macaca mulatta; assembly: GCF_049350105.2. Taxonomy (NCBI): domain Eukaryota; kingdom Metazoa; phylum Chordata; class Mammalia; order Primates; family Cercopithecidae; genus Macaca; species Macaca mulatta. The sequence goes on along the minus strand of NC_133425.1, from coordinate 4,443,374 downwards.
AAACTACAAACGACGCAAGCTAAGCTATCAGGATGCAAAGGCGTATTGGATCTGGGGGACTCAGGAGGAAGGGCGGGATGGGGGTGAGGGATAAAAGACTACATATTAGCTGTGTACACGGCTAAGGTGATGGGTGCACCAAAGTCTCAGAAATCGCCACTGAAGAACTTATCCGTGTCACAAAACGACCTGCCTCCCAAAAACTATTGAAATAAAAAGAGGCCGGGCGTGGTGGCTCAAGCCTGTAATCCCAGCACTTTGGGAGGCCAAGACGGGCGGATCACAAGGTCAGGAGATCGAGACCATCCTGGCTAATACGGTGAAACCCCGTCTCTACTAAAAAATAAAAAAATAAAAAAATAAATTGCCGGGCGAGTTGGCGGGCGCCTGTAGTCCCAGCTACTCTGGAGGCTGAGGTAGGAGAATGGCGTGAACCCGGGAGGCGCAGCTTGCAGTGAGCTGAGATCCGGCCACTGCACTCCAGCCTCGGCGACAGAGCGAGACTCCGTCTCAAAAAAAAAAAAAGAAAAAGAGAAAGTCATTGAACAAAACATTGTTGGAGGATGTGCTGTGTATATTTTCAAAGTGCCCCACATGATACTAAAATGCAGCTACGATTGAAAACCAGTGCTGTAGAGCCTAATAGCATTTACAACAGGAAAGTGCAAAAATATTTGTAACATATAGCCTTTTTTTTTTTTTTGGAGATGGAGTCTTGCTCTGTCTGGAGTGCAATGGCGGATCTCGGCTCACTGCAACCTCCACCTCCCGAGTTCAAGTGATTCTCCTGCCTCAGCCTCCCAAGCAGCTGGGATTACAGGCACCCACTACCACGCCTGGCTAAGTTTTGTATTTTTAGTACAGATGGGTTTCACCATGTTGGCCAGTCTGGTCTCAAACTCCTGACCTCAGGTGATCTGCCTGTCGCTGTCTCCAAAAGTGTTGGGATTACAGGTGTGAGCCACCATGCCTGGCCAACATAGAGCCTTTCAAAATGATTACTTGGAAAGGAATAGTTTGACTTTTATGTAAAAGTATTTTAAATATCATAATTAGAAACAAATGTATTACCTACTTAAGAGAGCAGGGTTGTAGTTAAGTCAGAGTTCATTGATAAGTATCTACTGGATGTATTTATTCTAAGTTCCTTGAAGACACTTTGACAGATAGACTGCTACATTTCAATGAGTTGGCAAAGACTGCTATGCCTGGAAATGACAGATAATTCCACAGGACGTCCATCTGTAAGAGCATGTCTTCCTGCCAACCACTTTGCCAAGAGCCCATTTTATGTCCTTGTTCCTCAAACTATAGATAAAAGGGTTCAGCATGGGACTCACTACTGTGAACATCACAGCAGCTGCTATATCTCTCTGAGCTGAGTGGGAGGATGAAGGGCTGAAATACAGAGATATGATGGTGCCATAGAAGAGGAGAACCACAGCCAGGTGGGAGCCACAGGTGGAGAAGGCTTTCCATCTTCCCTTCATGGATGGGACCCTCAGGATGGCACAGGCGATGTGCATATAGGAAGCCTATATGGGGTGATCATGACTAGGGAATTATATGGGGTGATCGTGACTAGGGCAGCCTCAGTAAGAATCATCACCTCATTGAGGTGTGTGTCTGAACAGGAGAGTTTCGGGAGGGGAGTCACGTCACGGAAGACGTGAGGGATGGTGTTGTCTGCACAGAATGAGAGTCGAGCCATCAGCAGGGTGTGCAGCAGAGCATTCAAGCTGTTAACCACCCGTGATCCAGTGACCAGCAGGGCACAAAGCTGATGGGTCATCTTTGCTGTGTAATACAAGGGGTGGCACACAGCGACAAAGTGGTCATAGGCCATCACAGCCAGGAGGAAATTGTCCATGTCAGCAAGCTCACTGATAAAATACATCTGCGTGAGGCAGCCAGAGAAGGAGATGGTTTGAGTCCCGAGTATGTGTTCTCCACCCAACTAGTTAGCAGCTCATAAAGAGACTGGAGGAACGACTGATGATTACTGGGTTAATCTCAAGTGACAACTGATGGATTCAGGACTCCTATACTTTATTTCTCTGTACTGTACTATTTACTTCCTGTATCTGGATGATGTAGAAAAGAAGATTCCTAAAAGAACTTCACATCTGAGCCAACACATATTTAATTTTTCACCTCTGCGACCTTACCTGGAGAAGGTTGGTGCTGTCACTATCAGTTGTTCCTCACTTCTACATAACTGGTCAATGCTTCTACTTATTGTGGGAGTTGGAATGTCTTGGAAACACAGGCGGGTCCCGAGTGTGTGAGGAATAGGGACTCATGGCCTTAGTCCTCTGTGTAAGTAACTGTTTCGGGCAATCACAGAGCAGGCATTTGCAGGAACCTCCTTTGGCCACTGGGACCAGATTCCCTGAGAGCCTCATTAGGGACAAGAAGAACATAATTGTCCCACCTAATTTTGGCCCCTTTGGACCAAACAATGATGACATACAATATTAACTAAGGTTTAGATAAAACTCTTGGATCAAAACTTGAAGATAATTAGAAATGAAGCCATCCTGATAGAGATAAATCACAGACAAAATTCCTTGGAACCACAAACCTCCTCACCTTGTGATCTGGTGTTGTGCCCATAGATGTGGAAATTCTGTCATGAAATCCTTTGCAGTATCACTGCCTCTGTTGAGATATGGGGCTGTCCCTTGTTTTCTGTGCAGCCCTTGCTTTCCTCTGCCTGGCCATCTTGAGAGATTAGCGATGCTTCATGTTTTCCATTTTACAGGAGGAAACGTTAAAAGCACATTACTGATATGGGCTTAATTCATGAAAATATTTGGGGCCGGGCACGGTGGCTTAAGCCTATAACCCAATACTTTGGGAAGCCAAGGTGGGCAGATCACCTAAGGTCAGGAGTTCAAGACCAGCCTGGCCAACACAGTGAAACCTTGTCTCTACTAAAAATACAAAAATTAGCCAGGCATGGTGGCATGTGCCTGTAGTCCCACCTACTTGGGAGGGTGAGGCACAATAATTGCTTGAACCCAGGAGGTGGATGTTGCAGTGAACTGAGATCATGCCACTGCACTCCAGCCTGGGCAATAAAGCAAGACTCTGTCTCAAAAAAAAAAAAAAAAAAAAGGAAAAAGAAAATGTTTGAGATGAAGGGTAGTCTGATTCTAAGGGAGGTTTTCTCCAGGAGAACCCAGGATGCTGTGATTTATGAGCTCTAGACCCCTAGGATGGATATATTTTGGGATGTCCCTCCAACTCACATGGTTTACCCTTTTCTTGGTCTAGAGCTCCCTAATCTGCATAGGCACAGTGTGGTGGGGCCCCAGGAGTCATGTTTATACCACCTCCCCTTCACCATAGCTGGCTGAACCAGAGTATTTAGAATCAGGATTGAGCAAAGCCATCACTACGTGCTTGGCTAGAATGTATAAATCCAATCACCTTCTCCCTGTCCCATTGTTTTTTTTTTTTTTTTGAGACAGAGTTTCACTCTGTCATCAGGCTAGAGTTCAGTGGTTCGATCTTGACTCACTAAAACCTCCGCCTCCTGGGTTCAAGAGATTCTACTGCCTCAACCTCCCAAGTAGCTGGGACTACAGGCACACGCCACCATGCCCAGCTAATTTTTGTATTTTTAGCAGAGACAGGGTTTCACCTTGTTGGCCAGAATGGTCTCGGTCTCTTGACCTCGTGATCCACCTGCCTCAGCCTCCCAAAGTGCTGGAATTACAGGTGTGAGTTACCCACCCAACCTCTCTCTCTTTCTTTCTCTCTTCCTTCCTTCCTTCCTTCCTTCCTTCCTTCCTTCCTTCCTTCCTTCCTTCCTTCCTTCCCTCCTTTCTTTCTTTCTTTTTTCTTTCTTCTTTCTTTCTTTTTTTTAGATGGAGTCTCTCTCTGTCACTAGGCTGGAGTGCAGTGGCGCAATCTCGGCTCACTGCAACCTTCACCTCCCAGGTTCAAGCGATTTTGCTGCCTCAGCCTCCCAAGTAGCTGGGACTATAGGCGCACGCCACCACGACCAGCTAATTTTTTGTATTTTTAGTAGAAACAGGGTTTCACCATTTTGGCCAGGATGGTCTCGATCTCTTGACCTCGTGATCCACCTGCCTCGGCCTCCCAAAGTGCTGGGATGATAGGCGTGAGCCACTGCGCCTCGCCCCCTTTCTTTTCTTTTCTTTTCTTTTCTTTTCTTTTCTTTCTTTCTTTCTTTCTTTCTCTCTCTCTCTCTCTCTCTTTCTTTCTTTCTTTCTTTCTTTCTTTCTTTCTTTCTTTCTTTCTCCCTCTCGCTTTCTCTCTTTCTCTCTTATTTTTCTTTTTGGAGAGTATTTTTAAGATGAGATTAACATTTAAATCAATAGAATTTGAGTACAGCAGATTAGCCTCCATAGTGTGGGTGGGCCTTATCTAATCAGTTGAAGGCCACAATAGAAAAAGTCAGCCGACTGCCTTTGGCCTCGAGCTGCAACACCAGCTCTTTGCTAGGTCTACAGCCTTCTGGTCCACCTTACATATTTTGAACCTGCCAAGCCTCCACAATTACGTGTGCCAATTCCTTAGAATTTAAAATCTTACCTTCCCACCCACCCTACCCACCCTTTAGCAATATATTTTGTTGACTCTTTTCTCAGGAGAACTAAAAAACCAGTCTTATGACTGAGCGTGGTGTCTCATGCCTGAAGTCCCAGCACTTTGGGAGGCAAAGACAGGAGGATTGCTTGAGGCCAGGAGTTCAATATCATCCTAGACAACATAGTGAGACCCCATTTCTACAAAAACAAAAACGAAACAACAACAATTAAAAAATGCATCTGTTAACAGTGCCCCAAATCATGACTCCAAGCCAGCTAGTGAGGACACCAGTGCTGCTGCCACCAAGCACTAGATGCTGCAGATTGCATTTCTGATGTTCTTCTCACAGACATTCGCTACTACCCCTAGCATTACTGTTGTCACATTCCAGGAATCCAGGTCCCTACAATGGCTGCCACTGCCAGAGCAAGTTCCTCCTGGTCTCCCCTTCTCTGTATCAAATGCAGGGCAGGTATATCTGATGGGCAGAGAGCCTGTCACTTGTTCTCATTCTAGCTGAAAGAGACACTCAGAAGCAAGTTTCTGGTGTACTTATTTCTTTTTTTTTTTTTTTTTTTTTTTTTTTTTGAGACGGGGTCTTGCTCTGTCGCCCGGGCTGGAGTGCAGTGGCCGGATCTCAGCTCACTGCAAGCTCCGCCTCCGGGGTTTACGCCATTCTCCTGCCTCAGCCTCCCAAGTAACTGGGATTACAGGCGCCCGCCATCTCGCCCGGCTAGTTTTTTTTTTGTATTTTTTAGTAGAGACGGGGTTTCACCGTGTTAGCCAGGATGGTCTCGATCTCCTGACCTCGTGATCCACCCATCTCGGCCTCCCAAAGTGCTGGGATTACAGGCTTGAGCCACCGCGCCTGGCCTGGTGTACATATTTCTATAGTGGGAGGTGAGCTGTCTTCCCAACAACATCCATAAATTAGGGGACTCTACAAAGTTTGGAAGTGGGCCCAGATGCTGGGAAGCCACAAAGTCTAACAAATGTCCACTAGAGTCATCCTCTGGCTTGCAATATTAATATGTACACCTCTTCCCCAAAACACACCCTTCTGAAAATCTTAGGATGGATCCTAACATAATGCAAGTATCACTTACAAAACCGAAAGCCCCACTCACCCATCTTCAAAAGAGGGACATTCAAAGGTGAAAATTAGTAGATAAAAATATACATGGAATAGCAGAGACAAAAGTGTGTAAGATAGACAAAAGACAAATTGAAAAACAGAATCTTTTTTTTTTTTTTGAGTCTTACTGTCGCCCAGGCAGTAGTGCAGTAACACGATCTCCACTCACTGCAACTTCCACTTCCCAGGCTCAAGGGATCCTCTCACCTCAACCTCCTGAGTAGCTGGTATCACAAGAACCCACCATTATGCCCAGCTTTTTTGTATTTTTAGTAGAGATGCAGTTTCACCATGTTGGTCCGTTTGGTCTCAAACTCCTGACTTCAGGTGATCTGACTTCCTTGGCCTCCCCAAGGGCTGGGATTACAGGCGTGAGCCACCATGCCCGGCCTAATTTTTTCTCACATGCTGAAAGCTTTGAAAAGGAAGATCTTGATACAGAGGGAAGGAGCCCTTCATCCAAGTAAACTGTTTCAGAACGTCTGAGAGAATGAGCAAACACAAGAAAGTAGAATGAGTAATATTAATATTAACCAAAGTACAGTTTAAGCGGAAACAAGAATTGAAGAGGACAAAGATCATTCTGTTACTAGAAGGTATTTAATATAATTCATAATCAATGGATAACATTCACCAACCTCCAGGCCTTCTGTGTTAGTCCATTTTCGCTACTATAAAGGAATACCCGACACTGGGTAATTGATAAAGAGAAGAGGTTTATTTGGGTCATGGTTCTGCAAGCTGTACAAGAAGCATGGTGTGGGCATCTACTTCTGGTGAGGCCTCAGGAAGTTTGCAATCATGGCAGAAGGTGAAGTGGGAACAGGTGTGTCACCTGAAGAGAGAAGAAACAAGAGGGAGAAGGGGAAGCTCCCAGGTTCTAACAATCAGAGCTCATGATAACTTATTACCATGTGGGCGGAACCAAGCCATTCATGAGGGACCCACCCCCATGAACTAAACACCTCCTGCCAGGTGCCACCTCCAACACTGGGAATCACATTTCAACATGAGATTTGGTGGAGACAAACAACCAAACCACATCACCTCCATAACCAAACATCAAATCAAAAAGTAAAGCTGGCTCCGCATGGTAGCTCATGCCTGTAATCCCAGAACTTTGGGAGGCTGAGGTAGGCAGATCGCTTGAGGTCAGGAGTTCAAGACCAGCCTGGCCAACATGGTGAAACCCCATTTCTATTATAAATACAAAAATTAGCCAGGCATGGTGGTGGATGTCTGTAATCCCAGCCACTCAAGAGGCTGAGGCAGGAAAATCACTTGAACCCAGGAGGCAGAGGTTGCAGTGAACCGAGATCATGCCACTGTATTCCAGCCTAGGCAACAGAGTGAGACTTCATCTCAAAAAAAAAAAAAAAAAGATGTTAAAAAAAAAAAAGTAAAAGCTTACTGCAATCATCCTGTAAATAAAAAAAAAAGTAAAAGCTATTAACATATAGAAAGAAAAGAATTGAAATGTTAATTATTAGACTTCACAAATCAAATAAATTAATAAGAAACAGTCAGAATTCAAATATTATAATCTTCGTATAGACCTATTTGAATTATATTTTATAGCTACAGCTATATCATGAGAAAAAAATAGATTGAAGTCAATTCCACATAAAAAGATCCCAGGGACCCAAAGGGAATCTCAAAGGAATAAGCCTGGATCTGCTCTGGGTGTTCCTGGGGAAACTTGGTTTGACACAGTGGGACTGGAAGCCCCAGGGCCAGGGAGTGGGTATATATCTGGAGGCAGATTTTTTTTTTTTTTTTGAGACAGGCTCTTGCTTTATTCCCCAGGCTGGAGTGCAGTGGTGCCATCACAGCTCACTGCAGCCTCAACCTCCTGGGCTCAAGTGATCCTCCCACCTCAGCCTCCCAAGTAGCTGGGACTACAGGTATGAGCCACCATGCCCAGTTAATTTTTTAATTTTTTGTAGAGATGGAGTCTCACTATATTGCCCAGGCTGGTCTCAAGCTCCTGGGCTCAAATGATCCTCCCTCCTTGAACTTTAAAAGTGTTGAGATTACAGGTGTGAGCCACCACGCCCGGCCCGGAGTCAGATTTTAATGGAGAATAACATGAGTTTGAACACAGATAACTGTGATCTGAACTTAGGTGGGTCCCAGTGTGACCCCCAAAGGGATGGGGCACAGGCATCTATATTGCAGCACACAGGCTTCCAGCTGTTCAGACATCGAAGGGCAGGGACTACGCTGTGTACCAGCAACTCACAGGATCGTGCCAGTGGATGCTTTCAGCTCCGCATTCTCTCCCTCTCTCCACCTGACTGACTCCTTTGAGTGAACTTCTGGGGTGCTTTTTGACACCCACAGGGAGATGCTGGTAGTAATGGCAGGGTATGGTTAGGCAGAAATAATGAATAACAAAGGAAAAGTGACATTAATTTTTACTTCAAGCTGGAGAAATAGATCACTCAGGCTACCTGTGGCAATAATAAATACAAACAACGATTCACACACAAGGAAGTGTGCAGCAGTGTTTGTTATAGTACAGAAACACTTGAAATTGTTCAGAGTTGGGGAATGGGTGAATTATATCACGTCCCTGTGATGAAATATTATGCAGCCATTAAAATCACATTTCTGAGTCAAGCATGGTGGCTCATGCCTGTAATACCAGCACTTTGGGAGGCCAAGGCGGGTGGATCACGAGGTCAGGAGATCAAGACAGTCCTGGCCAACATGGTGAAACCCCATCTCTACTAAAAATACAAAAAGTAGCTGGGCGTGGTGGTGTGTTCCTGTAGTCCCAGCTACTCAGGAGGCTGAGGCAGGAGAATTGCTTGAATCTAGGAGGCGGAGGTTACGGTGAGTCAAGTTCGCACCACTGCACTCCAGCCTGGTGACAGAGTGAGATTCTGTCTCAAAAACAAAAACAAAACCAAAAAAAGTCACATTTCTAAGACCTCCACTGACATGGGAAGTAGGAAGTGGAAAATCAGAACTCAAAATTATATGTAATCGATTGCAGCCAACTTTTGTAAAACAATATTCCAAGTGCCTAACTGTGATTACCTTGGAGCTGCAAGGATACAGGTTACTTTAATGTTCTTCTTTATGATTTTTGGTGTACCATAGTGCATAGGTAGACACTAGCTTTCAGCTAACAAAATGATTTTTTGTTATTTGACCCCGCCCCCTAAGTCAGGCAGCCAATCAGGGTGCTCCTGGTCAGTTCCCACGGTTCAGCATCTCTTCACCTCCGCACCACCTGGGCTACAAGCGGGCCAGGGCCCAAGTCTCATCTGAAATGCTTGTTACTTGCTGTAGTACTCACATTTCACTCTGCTATTTCTTTCTTATTGTCAAGTAACTCTCTCCAAATTAAAATGTATGGCAATATGCATTCACCTATATTTTTTCCTTTCAATTAAAATTGACGATCACCTTTAGTCTAGAAGCAGTGCTGGACACCGAGATACAAAGTGAGTCGTGTGTGTATTCAGATCTGTAGGTCTCCTAGTCTGTGGAAAGCTCTTGTGAAGAGGGAATGATAAACCAAAGAAAAACAGAGCTCTGACAGCCGGAAGAGGGAATCCAGAGGCTTCATGGAGGAGGTGGTGGCATTGACTTGGTTCTTGAAGGTGTGGGTGGGAGCTGACTTGAGAACAGAGCCAGGGGCAGTTGGTCTGGATGGAGGGAAGACCAAATGTCGATTTGTTTCCCCGATGTCAAAGACCTGGCTCCAGTTGACCCCGCCCCCTAAGTCAGGCAGCCAATGAGGGTGCTCCTAGCCGGTTCCCGTGGTTCAACCTCGCTTCACCTCTGCACCACCTGGGCTACAAGCGAGCCAGTGCCCGAGGCTCATCTGAAATGCTTGCTACTCGCTGTAGTACTCACATTTTACTCGGCTCTGTCTTTCTTCCCTCCCCTCCCCTCTCCTCCCCTCCCCTCCCCTTCTTTTTTCCTCTCCCCTCCCCTCCCCTTCCTTTTTTGACAGAACCTTGCTCTCTCACCCAGGCCGGAGTGCAATGGCACCATCTTGGCTCACCGCAACCTCTGCCTCCCAAGTTTAAGCAATTCTCTTGCCTCAGCCCCCTGAGTATCTGGGATTACAGGTGCCTGCCACCACGCCCAGCTAATTTTGTATTTTTAGTAGAGACAGGGTTTCACCATGTTGGCCAGGCTGGTCTCGAACTCCTGACCTCAAGTGAGCCACCTGCCTCAGCCTGCCAAACTGCTGGGATTACTGGCATGAGCCACCACACCCGGCCTCACTCTGCCGTTCTTTTGCCTGAGTGTTTTTGTGACCCACCCTTTATGCTTGACCATTGCGGAGGACACATAAAAGGAGGATGAGGCCAGTGAGTCTTCACCCGGGCTGCACTGGTGGTGCACACCTGTAGTCCCAGCTACTCGGGAGGCTGAGGCAGGAGAATTGCTTGAACCTGGGAGGTGAAGGTTGCAGGGAGCTGAGATGGTTCCACCACACTCTGTTGGGGGAACCCACCCCCAATATTTCAACATAGGTTCTTTCTATTTTCCCTAAATGTCGGCCGGCTGAGAAATAAAGAGAAAGTGTACAAAGAGAGGAATTTTATCCTGGGGTGACATCACATATCGGTAGGACCGTGATGCCCACCTGAGCTGCAAAACCAGCAGGTTTTTATTAAGGACTTTAAAAGGGGAGGGGGTGTACAAACAGGGAGTAGGTCACAGAAATCACAGGCATCAAAGGGCAAAAAGGAGAATAAAGATCACATGCTTCCGAGGCCAATAAAGATCACAAGGCAGAGGGCAAAGATCACAAGGCAAAGGACAAAATCAAAAAAACTCCTGATGGCCGGGCGCGGTGGCTCAAACCTGTAATCCCAGCACTTTGGGAGGCCAAGATGGGCGGATCACGAGGTCAGGAGATCGAGACCATCCTGGCTAACACAGTGAAACCCTGTCTCTACTAAAAAAATACAAAAAAACTAGCCGGGTGAGGTGGCGGGCGCCTGTAGTCCCAGCTACTCGGGAGGCTGAGGCCAGGAGAATGGCGTGAACCCGGGAGGCGGAGCTTGCAGTGAGCCGAGATCCCGCCACTGCACTCCAGCCTGGGCGACAGAGCAAGACTCCGTCTCAAAAAAAAAAAAAAAAAAAAAAACTCCTGACAAGGGTCTATGTTTAGCTGTGCATGTATTGTCTTGATAAACATCTTAAACAACAGAAAACAGGGTTCAAGAGCAGCGAACCAGTCTGACCTCAAATTTACCGGGCTGGGTTTCTTTCCCCACACTAATAAGCCTGAGGGTACTGCAGGAGACCAGGGCATATTTCAGTCCTTATCTCAACCGCATAAGACAGACACTCCCAGAGCAGCCATTTATAGACCTCCCCCCAGGAATGCATTCCTTTCCCAGGATCTTAATTATTAATATTCCTTGCTAGGAAAAGAATTCAGCGATATCTCCCCTACTTGCACGTCCGTTTATAGGCTCTTTGCAAGAAGAAAAATATGGCGTTATTCTGCCCAATTCTGCAGACAGACCTTATGGTTCCCTAAAATCACTGTTACTCTGTTCTTTTTCAAGGTGCACTGATTTCATATTGTTCAAACACACATGTTTTACAATCCATTTGTACAGTTAGATACAATTATCACAGTGGTCCTGAGGTGAGGTACATCCTCAGCTTACAAAGATAACATGATTAAGAGATTAAAGTAAAGACAGGCATAAGAAATTATAAAAGTATTAATTTTGGGAACTGATAAATGTCCATGAAATCTTCACATTTTATGTTCAGAGATTGCAGTAAAGACAGGCATAAGAAAATATAAAAGTATTAATTTTGGGAACTGATATATGTCCATATTAAAATGAAATCTTCACAATTTATGTTCCTCTGCCGTGGCTCCAACCAGTCCATCCGTTCAGGGTCCCTGACTTCCCACAACAGTACTCCAGGCTGGTGACAGAGCGAGACTCCATCTCAAAAAAAAAAAAAAAAAATTAGCTAGGCATATGACACACACCTGTGGTCCCAGCTGCTCAGGTGGCTGAGGCAGGAGGATCACTTGAGTCTGGGAGATGGAGGGTGCAGTGAGCTGAGATTGCGGCACTGCACTTCAGCCTGAGTGACAGAGCATGACCCTGTCTCAAAAAAATTATAATTAATAGTTTAACTTAGTGTAAGTAATATGATCTCCCCCTATGTGCCACTAGCAAGAACATCATTTAATGCAACAACTACTGCATTAAACTCAATTGGTGAAAAATAAATTTCCTTGGGAATGAGATTCAGTCTTGATTATTTCATCAGACAGAAAACACCACCCTGCCAACTACTTTTTTCAAAGCCCCTTTCAAGGACCTGTTCCTCAGGCTGTAGATAAAAGGGTTTAGCATGGGGGTCACCACTGTATACAACACGGTAGCTATAGTGTCTTTCTCAGCTGAGTGGGAGGACAAAGGATTAAAATACACAGCAATGATGGTGCCATAGAAGAGGAAAACCACAGCCAGGTGAGAGCCACAGGTGGAGAAGGCTTTCCACTTTCCCTTTGTGGATGGGACCCTCAGGACAGTGCAGGCGATGTGCATATAGGAAGCCAGGATGCAAAGAAATGGGGTGATCATGACCAGGGCACCCTCACTAAGGATTATGACCTCATTGAGGTGTGTGTTCGAGCAGGAGAGTTTCAGGAGGGGAGTCACATCGCAGAAGAAGTGAGGGATGGCATTGTTTGCACAGAATGAGAGTCGAGCCATCAGCAGGGTGTGCAGAAGGACATTCAGGTTGGCAGCCACCCACGATCCAGCAACCATCAGGGCACAGAGCTGATGGGTCATCTTTGCTGTGTAATGTAAGGGGTAGCACACAGCGACAAAGCGGTCATAGGCCATCACAGCCAGGAGGAAATTGTCCATGTCCACAAACATGAAAACGAAATACATCTGCGTGAGACAGCCAGAGAAGGAGATGGTCTGAGTCCCGAGTATGTGATTGGCCAGCATCTTGGGGATGGTGGTGGAGGAGAAGCAGACGTCCACAAAGGACAGGTTGCTGAGGAAGAAGTACATAGGAGTGTGCAGGCAGGAGTCTGTGCTGACAGCCAGGATGATGAGCAGGTTCCCCAGGATGGTGGCCAGGTACATACTCAGGAAAAGCACAAAGAGGAGATGCTGCTGCTGGGGCTGCCTGGAGAGTCCCAGGAGGAGGAACTCGGAGACGCTCGACTGGTTTGTCCCGCTCATGGGCCTGGGATCCTGGACACAGAGGTAGACAAAGAAGATGAAATGCAGCACCTTGGAAAATGCTGGTTAAGATGGGGCACAGGAATGGCAGTAGAATTTTGCTTGCAGGATGTAAATGATAATATTGTCAACCCTGCTGGGACTGCTACTGCTAAGTTCAGGGCTCAGGTTTACAGAAGGCTGAGCCAGACCTTCTTGGCTATATCCACTGAGCTCCCTGAGTCCAATTTGTAAAATTAAAATGGAACAACCCAGAGGTCTGGGCAGAAATTCAGTCAGTTTGTGTTCCCCACAGTTCAGGATGTCAAACCGACTAGACAGAGACTGGTCCTGACTGGGTGATTGAAAGGAACTGCTGCTGAGCTCAGGACTGTTCTTCTGGCTCTGCATAATGGAAAGGAAGGAGTGTCCCTCCGAGGCTTTACGTCCTGACAAGTAGTTATCAGTGAAGTCCCACTGATCTTTTTTTTTTTTTTTTTTTTTTTGCTTTTTTTAGACAAAGTCTCACTCTGTCACCAAGCTAGAGTGCAGTGGCGAGATCTGGGCTCACTGCAACCTACAACTCCCTAGTTCAAGTGATTCTCCTGCCTCAGCCTCCCAAGTAGCTGGGATTACAGGCACGTGCAACCACGCCCAGTTAATTTTTTGTATTTTTAGTAGAGATGGGGTTTCACCATGTTGACCATGATGGTCTCTATCTCTTCACCTCGTGATCCGCCCGCCTCGGCCTCCCAAAGTGCTGGGATTACAGGCGTGAGACACTGCGCCTGGCCACTGATCTGATTCTTACCCAGAAAGAGCAGCAGTCGTTACTGTCTCCCAAAGTCCTGGGTTGGCTTCCCTTTTTCAGACCTGGCCAGAGGTTATTGGTCTGAGGGAGAGTGACTCGTCACTGGAGCTTTGAGGATGAGTATCTCATGAATCAGGAGCTGGGCTGCACAGACTCAGCCCTTGACGCAGGAAGGATGTTTGGAAGAATCACAGGGCAAGCTCTTTACAGGAGCCTCCATGGCCATTAGGGCCATATTCCCTGAGAGCCTCATTAAGAAAAGCAGAGAGTAATTGCCCCTTCCCCTTCTTGGCTCTTTTGTGTTCAACACTGATGATAAAGCTTTGCCATACGTAATTCCTACCTCAGCACTTGGCAACACTGAAAATGATGCAACCTAAGAGGTAATCATTGGCAAAAACACTTCTGCTAGAGGAAACTCACAGCCCTGTATTATATCCCCCACCCAGCTGGGATGGTGTTCTTGTTGGGAGATACCTGTGAAGCTGTACTGTTAAGAACATAACATTTGGATTTTCACAGACCAGCACTCAATTTCCAGATCCACCATTACCAGTTGCATAGCCTTGGGAAAGCTAGTAACCTCCACTGAACCACCAGCTCCCATCATCTATAGAGTGGAGAAATAATATTCACCTTGTAGGGCTGTAATAACTAAATTAGGCAATTTATGTTAAATATCTCATGACTCGGCCAGGCGCGGTGGCTCACGCCTATAATCCCAGCACTTTGGGAGGCTGAGGCGGGCAGATCATGAGGTCAGGAGATCGAGACCATCCTGGCTAACACGGTGAAACCCCATCTCTACTAAAAATACAAAAACAAATTAGCTGGGCATGGTGGCAGGCACCTGTAGTCCCAGCTACTACTCGGGAGATTGAGGCAGGAGAATGGCGTGAACCCGGGAGGCGACAGAGCTTGCAGTGAGTGGAGATCACACCACTGCACTCCAGCCTGAGAGACAGATCGAGACTCTGTCTCAAAAAAAAAAAAAAAGAAAACCAACTCAAATCATCAGCGTAGGGAGAAATGACAGGTTAATATCATTACAAAATCCAAAGCGTCTTCTTGCAAAGCCTGTGTGTTTCGCGCAAGACCAAATTCAGGGATCTGAATAATAACATCAGGACCCTGTATTTCTCTATCTCACTACTGTTTTGGCTTCTGCTCAGCTTCATTCTGCAGATTACCTCTCCTCTTGAGGTAGCAAGATGTCCACCAGTAGCTCCAAATTCACATCCTTCCAGACTAGCAGCCACAGGGCACATGAAACTTCTCTCTACCAATGTTTATTTATTAATAACATTGTACTGATGCAGGACAAACGAGCGCCAAAGTGAGGCCTAGTCTGCAAGGGTTCTTGGTTTTGCCCAGGAAAGAATTCAAGGGCGAGCCAGTGGTAGAAGAAAACAACTGTACTAAAGCAGCAGGCGGTGTTACAGCTCCCTGACTGCTCCTGCAGAGGAGGGCTCCACCATAAGTATACTGAGAGTAGCAGCTCTGGGCAGTTTTGCAGCCATATTTATACCCATTTTTAAGTACATGTAGAATAAGGGGCAGTTTATGCAGAACTTTCTAGGGAAGGGGTAGTAATGTTTGGGTCATTGAGTTATTGCATGGAAAGGGGTGGTGACACCTGGGTGTTGCCATGGCAATGGTAAGCTGACATGGCACACTGGTGGGTATATCTTATGGAAAGCTGCTTCCACCCCATCTATTTTAGCTAGTCCTCAATTTGGTCCAGTGTCCAAGCCCTGCCTCCAACCTCAACTCCAGGTACAGCTGTGATCATCCCTTCATGGGTCATGTGTCCAAACCAGAACCAACCATTCTGCATGGGAGAACGGAGAACATCATTCTGGATCATGAACTCAATCCATTCCATGTGGGAATCCAGTGATGGACATTATCACCAGGACTAGATGGAGGAGGATAGGAGTTCCCCTCTTCCTCCACATATTTGGCAATCATTAAACAAGCAAACAAAAATGACAAGTGTTGGCAAGGATGTAGAGAAACTAGAGCTCTACATTGCTGATGAGAATGTAAAATGATGCAGCTGCTGGGGAAAACAGTTGGGTGGTTCCCCCAGGAGCTAAACACAGAATTATCATACAATCCAGCAATTTCATTCCTAGGTTTGTACTCAAAAGAATTGATAACAGGCCGGCTGGTGGCTCACGCCTATAATCCCAGGACTTTGGGAGGTCGAGGCGGGTGATCACAAGGTCAGGAGATTGAGACCATCCCAGCTCACACAGTGAAACCCGTCTCTACTACAAATACAAAACAATTAGCCGGGCGTGGTGGCAGACACCTGTAATCCCAGCTACTCAGGAGATGAGGCAGAATGGTGTGAACCTGGGAGGTGGAGCCTGCAGTGAGCGGAGATTGCGCCACTGTACTCCAGCCTGGGCGACAGAGCAAGACTCCGTCTCAAAAAAAAGGAATGAAGCACTGACACACACTACAATGTAGATGAACCCTGAGACACTATGCTAAGTGAAAGAAGCCACATACAAAAGAACAAATAATGTATTATTCTACTTATGTGAAATGTCTAGAGTAGGCAAATCTATAGAGACAGGAAGTAGATTAAAGGTTATTAACAGCTGGGTAAGGGATGTGGGGAGTTATTGCTTAATGGTTACAGAATTCGTTTGAAATGAAAAGGTTTTGGAAAGAATAATGGTGATTATTGCATACATTGTGAATGTAATTAATGCCATTGGTCAGGCATGGTGGGTCACACCTGTCATGCTTGTGAAGCAGGATAGGTAGTCAAGAAAGTGACCATGTTCTTGGGACACAGCTGCTGTGGTGACCACACAGTCAACACAGTAAGCCTCAGCATTCACCTTGTAATTGAGGTCATTCGAGCAAACTAGCTTCAGTAGGGACTTTCCCTTCTGCAGAGCATGTGCATTTTGATCTTACCTGTCCTCAAATTGACCTTTTCCTGGTTCTTTTTTGGTTTGTTTTGTTTTTGAGACAAAGCCTTGCTCTGTTACCCAGGCTGGAGTGCAGTGGTGCGATCTCAGCTCACTGCAACTTCTTTTTTTTTTTTTTTTTTTTTTTTGAGGCGGAGTCTCGCTCTGTCGCCCAGGCTGGAGTGCAGTGGCAGGATCTCGGCTCACTGCAAGCTCCGCCTCCCGGGTTCCCGCCATTCTCCTGCCTCAGCCTCCCGAGTAGCTGGGACTACAGGCGCCGCCACCACGCCCGGCTAATTTTTTTGTATTTTTAGTGGAGACGGGGTTTCATTGTGTTAGCCAGGATGGTCTCGATCTCCTGACCTCGTGATCCGCCCGTCTCGGCCTCCCAAAGTGCTGGGATTACAGGCTTGAGCCACCGCGCCCGGCCAACTGCAACTTCTATCTCCCGGGTTCAAGTGATTCTCCTGCCTCAGTCTCCCGAGTAGCTGGAATTACAGGCATGCACCACCATGCCCGGCTAATTTTTGTATTTTTAGCAGAGACAGGGTTTCACCATATTGGCTAGGCTGGTCTCGAATTCCTGAACTCAAGTGATCCACCCATCTTGGCCTCCAAAAGTGGGATTACAGGCATGCACCACCATGCCCTACCTTTTTCCTCATCCTAGAGAGAGAGAGAGAGATTGAGAGATTCTGTGTCTTTGAGTTTAATGCCCTGGTTTTCTTCCAAATTCATGCCTTTTCTTATTCTTGTAAGTTTTTCTACCTGTGTGTCTCTATGCTTTGTCCTTTATAAAATGTCATTGGACAACCAAAAGTTATGGTTGTCTTATCCCAGGTCACCAAAGGTTGGTGTTGTCTTACCCCAGGTGGGACTCGAACCCACAATCCCTGGCTTAGGAGGCCAGTGCCTTATCCATTAGGCCACTGGGGCAGCTGTCAAACAGCCTACTGAGAATATTAAAAGACAGAATAACTCGTCACAGGTGGCTAGAAAACTACCCTAGAATTGGTTTGGGCATTTATTCAAGAAAGTATTCCAGCTTGAGCAGCATAGCGAGATCCCCGTCTCCACAAAAAAATTTTAAAATTAGCCAGGTGTGGTTGCGCTCACCTGTGGTCCCATCTACTGGGGAGGCTGAGGCTGGAGGATCGCTTGAGCTTAGGAAGTGGAGGCTGCAAGGACCCGAGATGGCATCACTACACTCCAGCCTGGGCCACGGGAGTGAGATCCTGTCTCAAAAAAAAAGTCTTAGCTGAGTTCTTCCAACGCAGCAGCCTCCATTCGGGTCGCAGAGAATGAGAGAAAACGCCCAGTCCCCGCAGAGCTCTGCAGTCTGCGTCCTCGAGCCCCCGACGCTGTCCTCTCCCGCGTGGTTTCCGCTCCTTTAGCCCGCATGGGCTTGGGGGAGTCCGACTCGTCTGATCCTCCAGAAGGGAGTCCCAGGCGCCCGAAGGAACTAAATTTTCCTTCGGAGTCAGAGAGAAACGGAGGGTCTCGGGCTGGGTGGGTCGGTGGAGCACTGAGCCTTGACGCGAGGCGCTTGACCGCCCTACTGTGTTTTTTTTTTTTTTTTTGAGACGGAGTCTCGCTCTGTCGCCCAGGCTGGAGTGCAGTGGCCGGATCTCAGCTCACTGCAAGCTCCGCCTCTCGGGTTCACGCCATTCTCCGGCCTCAGCCTCCCGAGTAGCTGGGACTACAGGCGCCCGCCACCTCGCCCGGCTAGTTTTTTTTTGTATTTTTAGTAGAGACGGGGTTTCACCGTGTTAGCCAGGATGGTCTCGATCTCCTGACCTCGTGATCCACCCGTCTCGGCCTCCCAAAGTGCTGGGATTACAGGCTTGAGACACCGCGCCCGGCCTGTTTTTTTGGTTTTTGTTTTTGAGACGGAATCTCGCTCTGTCGCGCAGGTTGGAGTGCAGTGGCGCGATCTCGGCTCACTACAAGCTCCGCCTCCTGGGTTCACGCCATTCTCCTGCCTCAGTCTCCCTAGCCTCCTGGGTTCACGCCATTCTCCTGCCTCAGCCTCCCTAGCAGCTGGGACTACAGGCGCCCGCCACCGCGCCCGGCTAATTTTTTTTTTTTTTTTTTTTTTTTCAGTAGATAGGAGGTTTCACTGTGTGAGCTGGGATGGTCTCGATTTCCTGACCTCGTGATCCGCCCGCCTCGGCCTCCCAAAGTACTGCTGTTTAATAAAAGTCAGGTCCGCCTGGGGCCTAGCGCGTGACAAAAGATCCTGCAGGGGCTGGTCGCCGTGGCTCGCGCCAGTAATCTCAGCACTTTGGGAGGCCAAAGCGGGTGGCTCACTCGAGGTCAGGAGTTCGAGGCCAGCCTGACCAACATGGTGAAACCCCGTCTCTACTAAAAATACAAAAATTAGCCGGGTGTGGTGGCTCCCCCAACTACTCGGAAGGCTGAGGCAGGAAAATCGCATGAACCTGGGAGGCGGAGGCTGCAGTGAGCCGAGATCGCTCCACTGCATTCCAGCCTAGACGACAGAGGAAGACCCCATCTCAAAAAATATTTTAAAAAATTTTTAAAACATTTTTTTAATCCCGCAGGGCACAGTAACGCAGAGGAAGATTTCAGACGGCGCGGGACAGACACCTCACCGGACCTCCAGAAGCTCAACTGCAAGCCCAAGTCAGCGCCCTCTTAGCAGACCCCCGCGCACCCCAGGTCCGAGCGCCACGACTTAGAGCGGGGCCAACGTCCGGGACATGGAGGCGGCCCGGGAGAGTCTACCCAGGACCTCGCTTTTCCAGGCTCCGCGCAAGAGGGGGAGCAAAGCGCCAGACAAAGCCCTCCCCTTGAGGCTGCTCAAAACCGACGCCCCCAGGATCGTGGACACGGCCCATGGAATCCACTGTGACTGTCATTTACCCAGTGGTAAAAATTCAGCAGAATTGGAGCTGTTCAAGATATTCATCCCACCAAGGGAGCTTCCGGGACCTCAGAGACTCATGAAACAAGACGGTCTAATATACAATCCATATTCTAAATTCCCCTAGTAACTTCATATTTTATAAATTGAAGGAAAAAAAAATCCAGGACCGAGGGGTTGAGTCTCACCGGAGTAAACCCTGGACTTGAGCCCTTGAAAGTGCATGGCTGTTGGCCGGGGCGGTGGCTCATGTCTGTCATCCCAGCACTTTGGGAGGCCGAGGCGGGAGGATCACAAAGTCAGGAGTTCGAGACTAGCCTGGCCAACATACTGAAACCTCGTGTCTACTAAAAATACAAACATTAGCCGGGTGTGGAGGCGGGCGCCTGTAATCCCAGCTACTCGGGAGACTGAGGCGGGAGAATCGCTTGAACCCGGGAGGCGGAGGTTGCAGTGAGCCGAGATTGCGCCATTGCACTCCAGCCTACGGGACAAGAGTGAGACTTTGTTCAAATAAAAAAAAAAAAAAAAAAAAAAAAGAAAGAAAGTGCATGGCATTGGAAAGCCGAAGTCTCCTACCGACTCTACTCCCCTGACGCCCTGAGCTGGACCTAGTGCCCTGCCCCAGGATCCCTGCGGACCCCCCAAGGTTCCAATTAAAAATTAAAATATGGCCGGGCGCGGTGGCTCAAGCCTGTAATCCCAGCACTTTGGGAGGCCGAGACGGGCGGATCACGAGGTCAGGAGATCGAGACCATCCTGGCTAACATGGTGAAACCCCGTCTCTACTAAAAAATACAAAAAAAAATAGCCGGGAGAGGTGGCGGGCGCCTGTAGTCCCAGCTACTCGGGAGGCTGAGGCAGGAGAATGGCGTAAACCCGGGAGGCGGAGCTTGCAGTGAGCTGAGATCCGGCCACTGCACTCCAGCCCGGGCGACAGAGCGAGACTCCGTCTCAAAAAATAAATAAATAAATAAATAAATAATTAAAAATGCCGGGCGAGGTGGCTCACGCCTGTAATCGCTCCAGCCTGGGCAACATAGGGAGACCCTCTCCCCACCTCCCAGCCCCCTAGCCCAGGTCTCGATAAAATAAAAAACAAAGTTAAAAGACCTCAGGACCCAGTTTGAGCCTTTTCAACATTTCTTTTTATTCCCTCCTAGGGTGTCGGGTTTCCCTTGGAAATCAGAGTTGTCAGCGGTTCTCAAATCTCTACAAAAAAGAAATGTTTTGTGAAAAAGTAAGGGCTCAAAAGGCCAGGCGCGGTGACCCAGGCCTGTAATCCCAGAACTTTGGGAGGCCGAGGCACGCGGATCACGAGGTCAGGAGATGGAGACCATCCTGGCTAACACAGTGAAACCCCGTCTCTACTAAAAATACAAAAAATTATCCGGGCGTGGTGGCGGGCGCCTGTAGTCCCAGCTACTTGGGAGGCTGAGGCAGGAGAATGGCGTTAACCCGGGAGGCAGAGATTGCATTGAGTCCAGATAGCGCCACTGCACTCCAGCCTGGGCGACCGAGCGAGACTCGACAGAGTCTCAAAAAATAAGCAGAAGGGCTCCTCTGGGATTTGAACCCGGGACCTCTCGCACCCAAAAGGAGAATCATGCCCGTAGACCAACGAGCCACGGTAGTAAAAAACTTACTTTTCTTTGGGGCAGTTGTGGAGTACTTGGAGCAATACAGCTGAAGCCGGCGAAAGCAAAGTGAGAGAAGACTGGGATTGCAGGCTTGCTGGAAAGGGGTAAATTCAACAGCGGGTGGGCCAGCGCCCGGGCACCTCCCCGCACCGCACAAAGTGGGGAGAGGCCCCTGCGCCCCTCATACCCATTCTGTGGCCCCTCCGTTCTCACCCGCCCCCGCCCCTCTGCCCCCGGCAGGCAACCAGCCAGTCCCGGTGCTGCCTTTGGTCACTTCACGGACAATCCTCGCTGCTGCGAGCGCGCGGGGACCAAAATTCAATGATTGAGGGGATACCATCACAGAGCGCGATGTGGCACCTAGCAGTGTTCATTAAACGCTGGCTGTTTCCAGAACTCCAAGGTAGCAAGGAAGAAAACAAGTCGCCCAACGTGGGGCTCGAACCCACGACCCTGAGATTAAGAGTCTCATGCTCTACCGACTGAGCTAGCCGGGCTCCCTTACCGACGCTTTATGTCTAGTCATTGGCGGGGTGGCATGAGAATAGTAGAAACTAAGTGACATAATGAATCAGACCCAGAAACCAGGGCGACTGGGGGTCCCCCACAACAGTTTCAGTTCCGCACCGATGCACCCGCTGAGTAAGACTTCGCTCACCACTCTGCCATCTCCCATAAATGCGGATGACCCGCCAGAGGCTCCTTCCCCACCGCTCCGGCATAAATCTGTATTCTCTGCCGTCCGCTGAAATGTCCTCCTTTCAGAAAGAGAAAAAACATACCCACACTGCACGCACCTAAAAGAGTCAACGACAGCCTCTTTTTTGAGGCCACTCGAATTACAGGAACAGGAGAGTTCTGCTGTGTGTAGGGCAGATGAACCCATCCTCAGAGATGCAGACAAAATGCCTGAAGCTCACTTGGAGCTCGCAGAAGCCCCCGCAGGTGCCGCTCCGCACTGTAACCTACTGTGACGTGCATCTAGCTGTTCCATTTCCATTACTGTGTGCTTTTATATCTAGAACTATTTGGTTCTTTTTTCAAACTAGAAGGTTGAAAGGAGAGCATTTTACATAGGTCCTGTTTTTTTTTTTTTTTTTTTGAGACGGAGTCTTGCTCTGTCACCCAGGCTGGAGTGCAGTGGCCGGATCTCAGCTCACTGCAAGCTCCGCCTCCCGGGTTCACGCCATTCTCCTGCCTCAGCCTCCCGAGTAGCTGGGACTACAGGCGCCCGCCACCTCGCCCGGCTAGTTTTTTTGTATTTTTTTAGTAGAGACGGGGTTTCACCGGGTTAGCCAGGATGGTCTCGATCTCCTGACCTCGTGATCCGCCCGTCTCGGCCTCCCAAAGTGCTGGGATTACAGGCTTGAGCCACCGCGCCCGGCCTTACATAGGTCCTGTTGTCAAAGATTATTTTATTTATTGCCTTTCATAAGGATAATTGTATTACAATCTTCCTAATACTCTGCATCTAAAATGTTTGCAATTTTGCTTCTGTTGTCTACTGTTGATGACTTGTTGTTCATGATACCTTGTTTTGCTTGCTTGTTTTGTTTTGTTTTGTTTTTTGTTTTTTTGTTTTGTTTTGTTTTGTTTTTTTAGATGGAGTCTCACCTTCTCACCCAGCAGGCTGGAGTACACTGCCGCCATTTTGGCTCACTGCAACCTCTGTCTCCCGGGTTCAAGCGATTCTCCTGCCTCAACCTCCCTAGTAGCTGGGGTTACAGGCGCCTGCCACCATGCCCGACTAATTTTTGTATTTTTAGTAGAGACAGGGTTTTATCGTGTTGGCCAGGATGGTCTCAAACTCCTGACATCAGGTGATTCACCCGCCTCAGCCTTCCAAAGTGCCGGGATTTCAGGCATGGGCCACCGCACCCGGCCTCCTTGTGCTGGGTCCATTTTCCTTGTAAATTTCTTTGATTCTTGGTTGAGAGTATGTTCTCAAACCCAGAGTCCCAAACAAAAATGAAGTCCCTGCCAATAGAATCTGTCCTCAGAGTAGATCAGAGGAGGCCCCAGTCCTGGTGGGTGCTGGGACTCAGGACCAGGTACCCGGGCTCCAGGGTTCAGTCCGTACTCCTTCCAAAACTAGGACAGGGGAGCAGAGCAGCCCCAGGAGGCTACACGCAGGTGAGGAGTGATGGGATGTCGGGAGGGAGAGGTCTCTGGACCCCAGATACAAACGCCCATATCCCATCTCCTCTGCTCAAGTGTCCGGCTCCCTCTCTCCTTAAGACTGTGACTGCTAGAGCCAGGGATAGTGGGTGGGAGTCCCAGACTGGACCTTTTAAGGCGTCTGACTGTGAAGATTCGGCTCTTATTGTATATAGGGACTTGTCTCTTCTTCGGTGCCTTGAGTTTGCACTGACAGAAGTAACAAACAAAACAAAACAAAACAAAAAACCACCAAAAACCAAACAAAGGACCAAAAATAGCTTGTCAAAAGGGTTCTGGCAACACTGGTGACAGAACTCTAGATGAATTTTAAGAAGAGGTAGTAAGATAGTAGGCGGCGTCAACATAGCTTGAGACCTTTGTACAAATTACCTTTGAAGGGCGTCCATGTCTAGCGCTGAGGTCTGTAGGCCGAGCCGAATCTAAAAAAGAGCAGGAAACGACTTTTCCCCTGGACCAAAAGCCGGGCTCGTCCGGGATTTGAACCCGGGACCTCTCGCACCCTAAGCGAGAATCATACCCCTAGACCAACGAGCCGCGCAGCTTATAGCCTAAGGTTATCTTTGTGGGCGTCCTAGCATCCTGGGGGCGGCAGGGGCGGACCCAGCAGGACCCCAGTGAGTAGACTCTTATTTCAGACCCGCCTGGAAGGGGCAATTTCAAGGGCAGATGGACGTGGCGGGAGCCCAGAGCCCCGGCCCCTCCTCCGCACCGGACAAAACGGGGAGCAGCCCTGGCTCTCCGACAATCCGAGAGCTCCCTGCGTCCTCGCCCGCCGCCGCCACTCGGCCCTGGGCTGGGGATTCCGCGTCTGAGCGCAGAGCAGTGAAGAGCTCCAGCTTCCGCAGGACATGGGAACCTTCCAATAGCAGGCAGCGGCTGCGCTGAGGGTCTGCGAGCCGCGATCACTGGATGCCCGCCTTGGAAACGCTGCAGTCCCTCAGCGTGGCACCAATGGGTGTTCAATAAAGGCCTGCCGAGTGCACGAGGCACCAGCCACCAGGCCCCCTACCTCGCCGCACCCCTCGCTTCTCCGGCTGCGGTCCCCCCTTCTCCCCAAGGAAGCTAAAACCCAGAAAGCCAACTTCTCACGTGGGCCTCCAACCCTGAGGGCTGACGCTGAGAGTCTCTTTGCTCCACCGACTAAACCAGCCCCGCAGCACCCGCCTGGCCTCAAGCTCCCAGGATGGCTGAGCCCTCGGAGAAGACGGCTTAGGCCACCATTCACACTGCGCACCACGGGCGATTCAGCGATCCGCCCCCTTACCCTTCACTGGGGGGAGCTGGCGAGACCTCCTGTTCCCAGGACGTGAGGAGGAGGAAGAATGAAGCCCGTGGGGCAGCAGGCGTCGGGCGTCGGTTCCGGGGCACCCTTTACTGGCACTCTGCCCTGCCCTGTATCCAGATTTCACCTGATTCTCGAGAATCCGGCAGATCTGGGCTAAAAGGGCTCCCCGTCCCCTCCAGATCCAAGCTGCGAATTTCCTGGCTCTCAGTGGGAAGGCCCCGGGGTCTGGGCGTGGAGACAGGGGCCGAGACCCCCACCCCGCCAGGGCCCACTGAAGTGCTGCCCGCGGATGCCCAGTCTTCCCCTCCTCCCTCCTCTCACTCACTTCCCTTCCTTCTCCCCTGCTTCCCGTGTTCTCCCCTTCTCCGAATAAACTGAAATTTTAAGCGGAGTAGGGCTCACCTGGGACTGGAGCCGCCATACTCTGGAATCCTAGAAAAAATTTATGCCCCTGGAGCGACCACTGAGCCCGACGCATTCTTCCTTATTCTAAAAAACCTCCTTATAAATAACCTCCTCCTGCTGCTCGGGGTCGTCTCCTTTAACAGCGGTTGCAGCAGTTGGCCGCCCTGGATCCCATTTCAGCAAGGCGAGCGATTCAGGCCCGTCCGTCCGCGTCCCGGGACCCCGGGAGGTCTCCAATGAGGCCCTGCCAACAGGAGCCTACCTCCGCCTTCCTAGTCTCACGTCCTTGCTGAAAATGCGAAAAGGGAGAAAAGAAAAGGAAAAAGGGGCTCGTCTGGGATTTGAACCGAGGACCTCTGGCACCCAAAGCGAGAATCATACCCCTAGACCAACGAGCCGCCGGCTTGTCACTTTTTGTTTTTGTTTTTTGGTGGGAGATACGTCTTTCCGCCCCTGACGCAGAGCAGGACTCTCTCCATCGGCCCGGTAGCTCAGTCTTCAGCGCGCGCACCTGCGAATCTGGACTTGTGGGTTCGCGGCCACCCTCAGATTTCCGAGGCAGGCTTTACTCCTGCTGGATAAACTAACAAGGTTACCCGCTGAGGTTACGAACTGGTGGTTTAAATGTGCTGATATGAAATACAGGTGCATTTGCCTATTACTAAGGTAAAAGGATTTCCAGGCAGAATAGTAATGTCAGAAATCACAAAGGAAATGTACAGATTTTACCCAAGTTTTTAAAACGGCAAATGACGATCCAAAGAAAATACAATCTAAATTACAAACTTAGGGCTTATTACTGGGTTACGCAGATTTCAAATCCTTTAAAATATATATAGGCTTTTTTTTGAGACGGAGTGTCGCTCTGTCGCCCAGGCTGGAGTGCGGTGGCGCGATCTCGGCTCACTGCAAGCTCCGCCTCCCGGGTTCACACTATTCCCCTGCCTCAGTCTCCCAAGTAGCTGGGACTACAGGTGCCTGCCACCGCGCCCGGCTAATTTTCGTATTTTTTTTTAATTAGAGACGGGGTTTCGCCGTGTCAGCCAGGATGGTCTCGATCTCCTGACCTCGTGATCCGCCCTCCTCGGTCTCCCAAAGTGCTAGGATTACAGGCGTGAGTCACCGCGCCCGGCCAATATATAGGCATATTTTTAAAAGACATTTAAGAAAAGAAAAGTAATGAAGATCTATGACAGAAATGGCTTCGTCTTCCCTACCTGGGACCACGGAGCATAAACGCTGCTTGCCGCAGCCTCTCTGGCAGACAAGTGTAGCCCTGGGCTGGCCCTAAGGACCATAGGTGGAAAACAACTGAGCCTTGAAGTGGGGAGACCGGAGAAAAAGAGATTGTCCTAGAGCTTGCATGGGAAGAGTTTCGGGACTCAGAAACTGGAAACACTGGATTTCCGTGACAAAGTTTCCCAAGCAGCAGTACATGGTGCAATGGGTGTGTCTGGAGGCTGGGGTGAGGCGTTAAAAAAGGCAGCCCGCTGCTTCAGTGACTTCCTTGAGACTCAAAGGAGGCCAGGGAGAACCCTGTCTACTCACCTGCAGGCATCTCTCCCCGGGTCCTACGGATTGCCTGCTCTGGAAGTCACAGAAAAGTGAAGGAGGCTGGGCGCGGTACCTCCTGCCTGTAGTCCCAGCACTTTGGGAGGCCAAGGCGGGTGGATCACTTGAATCCAGGAATTCGAAACCAGCCTGGCCAACATGCAAGACTGCTGTCTACTAAAAATACAAAAATCAGCCGGGTGTGGTGGCACGTGCCTGTAGTCCCAGCTACTCAGGAGGCTGAGGCACTAGAATCGCTTGAACCCAGGAGGTGGAGGTTAGAGTGAGCTGACACTGCGCCACTGCCCTTCAGTCTGACAGGGTGAGACCCTGTCTAAAAAAGTTTTTTTTTAATTTAAAAAATTCAGCCGGGCGCAGTGGCTCAAGCCTGTAATCCCAGCACTTTGGGAGGCCGAGACGGGCGGATCACGAGGTCAGGAGATCGAGACCATCCTGGCTAACCCGGTGAAACCCCGTCTCTACTAAAAAATACAAAAAACTAGCCGGGCGAAGTGGCGGGCGCCTGTAGTCCCAGCTACTCAGGAGGCTGAGGCAGGAGAATGGCGGGAACCCGGGAGGCGGAGCTTGCAGTGAGCTGAGATCCGGCCACAGCACTCCAGCCTGGGTGACAGAGTGAGACTCCGTCTCAAAAAAAAAAAAATAAAAATAAAAAATAAAAATAAAAATAAAGAGGGAAACTGAGAACAGATTCCAAGATTCCAACTGCTCATTCTTGTCAGTTACTGAACAGGGACTGGACTCTGCTGGTTTCCATGAGCTAACTCATGCTGTTTTCTTTCTCTCTTTCTGTCTTTCTTTCTTTCTTTCTTTCTTTCTTTCTTTCTTTCTTTCTTTCTTTTTTTTTTTTTGGTGGAGTTTCGCTCTTTTTGCCCAGGCTGGAGTGCAATGGTGTGATCTTGGCTCACCACAACCTCTGCCTCCTGGGTTCAAGCGATTCTCCTGCCTCCGCCTCCTGAGTAGCTGGGATTACCGGCATGTGCCATCATGCCTGGCTAATTTTTGTATTTTTAGTAGAGACAGGGTTTCCCCATGTTGGTCAGGCTGGTCTTGAACTCCCAACCTCAGGTTATTCTCCTGCCTCGGCCTCCCAAAGTGCTGGGATTACAGGTATGAGCCATTGCACCCGGCCTCATGCTGTTTTCGACAGATGCACAAGGAGAACACCATTATCTTCATGTCTGCGGATGACACAATTGGAGCCCTGGAAAGGTTAAGAAAGTAGTTCAAGTTCACACAGCCAGGAAATGCCCTGGAAAGTCTGGCTACAGAACCACATGAATAGCTGTCTTTGCACACCAACAGGTAATTCACAGAAAAAGGAAAGCAAACACACATACACCCACAGAGACATGCACAGATGGCCAATAAACATGGAAAACCACTCACCTCACTAGTAAAGTTTCTTTCCCCACTTTCTGAACTGCCCACAGCATCAGTTCCATTCTAGGCCTAGTTTATCTCATAGCCTTACCACAGAAGCCAGTGGGGAATAGCTATATGTCTGAATTCTCCAATTTTGGCATATGCTTTGACTCAGTATATTGATAATTGAGATATACTACACAAACCATAAAATTCACTAAAATGTGTAATTGAGTGGTTTTTATATATTCATGAGATTGTGCAACAGTCACCACTATCTAGTTCTAGAATGTTTTCATCATCCCAATTCAGTACCCATTAGCAGTCCTCCCTGTTCCTCCCTCCTCCCATCTTCTAGCAACCACTAGTATGCTTTCTGTCTCCACAAATTTGCCTGTCCTCTACATTTCATATAAATGGAATTATACGATAGTGGTCTTTCATGTCTGGCTTCTCTCGCTTAACATAATGTATTCAAGGTTCATCCTTGTTGCATATGTCAGTAATTCATTCCTAATTATGACTGAATAATATTTAATATTATTGAATAATACTATATTAGTTTGCTAGAGTCGCCATAACAGTACCATAGACTGAGTGGACAAAAATAACAGAAATTTATTTTCTCACTATTCTGGAGGCTGGACTCTGAGACTAGGTATGGGCAGGGTTGGTTGGTGCTGAGGCCTCCTTCCTTGGCTTGGGGACAGCTGTCTTCTCCCTGAGCCTTCATGCCATCTTCCCTCTGTGGATGCCTGTATTCAAGATCCAAATTATTATTATTATTATCATTATTATTATTTTGAGACAAGGTTTGTTACCCAGGCTGGAGGACAGTGGCATGAACATGGCTCGCTGCAAGCCTCCACCTCCAGGGCTCAAGAGATCCTCCTACTTCAGCCTCCTGAGTAGCTGGGACTACGGGTGATTGTCACCACACTTGACTCTTTTTTTTTTTTTTTTTTTTTTTTGAGATGGAGTTTTGCTCTGTTGCCTAGGCTGGAATGCAGTGGTACCATCTTGGCTCACTGCAACCTCCGCCTCTTGGGTTCAAGCAATTCTCCTGCCTCAGTCTCCTGAGTAGCTGGATTACAGGTGTTTGCCACTATGCCCGGCTGATTTCCATAGTTTTGTAGAGATGGGGTTTCACCATATTGACCAGGCTGCTCTCGAACTCCTGACCTCAGGTTATCTGCCTGCCTCGGCCTCCCAAAGTGCTGGGATTACAGTAGTGAGCCACCATGTCTGGTCGACGAATTTTTTTATTTTTATTTTTATTTTTTTGTAGGAACGAGGTCTCACTATGTTGCCCAGGCTGGTCTCAAACTCAAACCTGTAATCCCAGCACTTTGAGAGGCCGAGGTGGATGGATCACTTAAGGTCAGGAGTACAAGACCAGCCTGGCCATGGTGGTGAGACCCTGTCTCTACTAAAATTACAAAAATTAGCCGGGTATGGTGGCACACTCCTGTACTCTCACCTACTCGGGAGGCTGAGGCAGGAGAATTGCTTGAACCCAGGAGGCAGAGGTTGCGGTGAGCCGAGATTGTGCCACTGCACTCCAGCCTGGGCAACAAGAATGAAACTGTGTCTCAAAAAAAAAAAAAAAAAAAAAAAAAAAAAAAAAAAATCTATGAAGCCCAGTAATAAGCCCTTGATAAGCCCTTGATTTGTCATTCAGATTGTATTTTCTTTGGATCATCTTTTGCCGTTTTAAAAACTTGGGTGAAATCTGTTCATTTCCTTTATGATTTCTGACATCACTATTCTGCCTGGAAATCCTTTTACCCTAGTAATAGGCATATGCACCTGTATTTCATATCAGCACGACATTTAAACCACCAGCTCATGACCTCAGGGGGTCACCTTGTTGGTTTATCCAGCAGGAGTAAAGCCTACCTTGGAAATCTGAGGGTGGCCGCGAACCCACAAGTCCAGATTCGCAGGTGCGCGCGCTAAGGACTGAGCTATTGGGGCGATGGAAAGAGTCTCTCTCTGCGCCAAGGGCGGAAGGACATGTTAAAAAAAAAAAAAAAAATTAAAGCGCAGTTCGTTGGTCTAGGGGTATGATTCCCGCTTTGGGTGCGAGAGGTCCCTGGTTCAAATCCCAGACGAGCCCTTTTTCCTTCTCTTTTTTCCCCTTTCGCATTTTCAGCAAGGACGGGAGACTAGGAAGGCGAAGGGAGGCTGCTGTTGGCAGAGCCTCAGTGGGGACCTCCCGGGGTCCCGGGACGCAGACGGACGGGCCTGAATCGCTCGCCTTGCAGTCGGTCCGTCACCCTGAAATGGGATCCAGCGCTGCCAACTGCGGTAACCGTGGTTAAAGGAGACGACCCCGAGCAGCAGGAGGAGGTTATTTAGAATAAGGAAGAATGCGCCGGGCTCGTTTATTTATGGGCATACATTTTTCGTAGGGTTCGAGAGTATGGCGGCTCCAGTCCCAGGTGAGCCCTACCAAGGTTTAAAATTGCATGGTATTGCGGGGAGTAATATGTGTGGCGGGGGGCCAGTGGGAGGGGAGTGAGGGAGAGACGGAGGGGCGAAGGCCCGGGCATCCTCCGGCAGCACTTTAGTGTGTCCTGGCGGGGTGGGGGTCTCGGCTCCCGTCTCCACGCCCAGACCCCGAGGCCTTCCCACTGAGAGCCAGGAAATTCGAGGCTTGGATCCGGAGGGGAGGAGGAGATCCTTTCAGTCCAGATCTGCCGGATTCTCGGGCTCCGGGTGAAATTTGGACACAGAGAAGGACAGAGTGACAGCAAAAGGTGCCCCGGAACCGACGCCTGGACGCGGCCTCTGCTGCCCCAAGGAGCCTCTGCTTCCCCACGTCCTGGTGACTGGAGGTTCCGCCAGTTCCCCAGTGAAGGGGAAGGAGGTACATCGCTGACTCCGGCGGGCGCCGCGGGCCTAATGGAGCGAAGCGACGCTCAGTGTCAGCCTCTTGAATTGAGGTTCCGTGTGGGAAGCTCGCCTTCTGGGTTTTGGCTTCCCTGGGGAAGAAGGGAAGACCGGAGCGGGAGAAGCGTGGGACGCGGCGAGGTAGCGGGCCTGGTGGCTGGTTCCTGGTGCAGTCTCCAGGCCTTTACTGACCACCCATCGGCACCACGCCGCGGGGCTGCAGCGTTTCCAAGGCGGGCGTCCAGTGGTCGCCGTTCGCGGACCCTCAGCACAGCAGCTGCCCGCTCTTGAGACGTTCCCATGTCCTGCCGGAGCTGGAGCTCCTCACTACGCGGCGTGACGGGCGGATCCCCAGCCCAGGGCTGAGTGGCGGAGGCGGGCGAGGGCCCGGGGGGTCCCGGATTGTGGGGGCACAGTGGATGTTCCCCATTTTGTGAGGCGCAGGGAGAAGCGGGGGCTCAGGGCTCCCTCCGCGCCCACCCGCGCTTGAACTTGTCTCTTCCAGACTTCAGGAAACCGGAGTCTCCTCCTAGCTCTGCTCTGCTGGGTCCCCACCTCTCGCCACAAGGACGCCACGAAGGCCACAGAGAGAAGCCGGAGTCAGCAGCGTATGTGGCTCGTTGGTCTAGGGGTATGATTCTCGCTTAGGGTGCGAGAGGTCCCGGGTTCAAATCCCGGACGAGCCCAAGTTTTGGTCCAAAACATCGGTTTCTACCCTTTCCTACTCTAGATGAAGATCAGAGATCCAAACAACTCTGACAGGTCAGCGCAGTCCGAGTCCTTCGATGTTAGTTTGTTTGTTTGCTTGTTTTGAGAGGGTGTCTCTGTGGACCCAGCTGAAGCACAGTGATGTGATCTCACCTCACTGCAACCTCCTCCTCCTGGGTTCAAGCAATTCTCCTGCCTCAGTCTCCCAGGTAGCTGGGACTACAGGCACGTGCCACCATGCCTGGCTAATTTGTGTGTGTGTGTGTGTGTGTGTGTGTGTGTGTGTGTGTGTGTTTTGTTTTGTTTTGTTTTTAAGTAGAGACAGAGTTTCTCCGTGTTGGCCAGGCTGGTCTCCAACTCCTTACCTCAGGTGATCAGCCCGCCTGGGCCTCCCAAAGTGCTAGGATTACAGGCATGACTCACCGCGCCCAGACTTCGAAGATAATTTGTACAAAGATCCAAAGCTGTCTGACAGCACCCAGTGCCACATTTAAAATTTATTTGGAGTTTTGTCGCCAGAGCCCTATCCCCTGATAAGCTTATTTTGTTTTCTGCTTTTTTATTTTTATTTTTTGTGACACTACTTTTGTCAGTAGGAACTCACTCGAGGCACTGAAGAAGAGGTAAGCCGTCCCTATATACAGTAAGAGCCGAGTCTTCACAGTCAGATACCTTAAAAGGTCTACCCTGGGATTCCCACCCAGTGTCCCTGGCTCCGGCGGCTAGAGCCTTAACGGGAGAAAGCCGGGCACTTGAGCAGAGGAGAAGGGCTATGGGCGTTTGCATCTGGGGTCCAGAGTCCTCTCCCTCCCCACATCCCGACACTCCTCACCTGCGTGTAGCCTTCTGGGGCTCCTCTGCTCCCCCATCCTAGTTCTGGAAGGAGCGCAGACCGAACCCAGGAGCCCGGGTATCCGCGTCCTGAGTCCTAGCGCCCACCAGGACTGGAGCCTCCTCGCATCTACTCTGAGGACAAAATCCACTGGCAGAATCTTCGTTTTTGTTTGGGATGCTGGGTTTGAGAACACGCCATGAACCAAGAGTCGTAAATAATCCAATTTTGAGCACTTGAGAACCAAGTGGAAAGAAACTCAAGCCGATTCAAAGTGACCAATCTCTGGTTATGCCCTTGAGCCCCTGCAGAAGCAAAGAATAATTTGTGTGTGCGTGTGGACAAATACATTTGTATTCCAGATCTCACAGAAATTCCTACACCAAGAAATTTACAAGGAAAATGAACACTGCGCCCTAAAAATTAACAAGGAAACAAGGTACCAGGAGCAACAACTCATTAACAGGAACAGAAACTAAATTGCAAACATTTCAGATGCAAAGTGTATCAGACTCATAATACAACTATTCCTACAGTGTCTAAAAATATGAAAGGCAATAAAGAAAATATCTTTGACAACAGGACCTCCAGCCTTCTAGACTGAAAAAAGAACCAAATAGTTCTAGATATAAAAGCACACAGTAATGGAAACGGAACAACTAAATGCACATCACGGTAGGTTACAGTGCGGAGCAGTATTGCGAGGGCTTCTGTGAGTCCCAGTGAGCTCTGGGCATTCTGTCTGCAACTGCAATGATGGCCGAAACACAGCAGAACTCTCCTGTGCCTGTAACTCCAGTGGCCTCAAAAAAAAAAAAAAAAAAAAAAAAAAAAAAAAAAAAGGGTAGTCATTGACTCTTTAAGTGCGTGCAGTCGCAGTCTGGGGACATTTTTTCTCTTTCTGAAAGAAGGCCATTTCAGCGGAGGGCACAGATTGGGAGAACACAGATTCATGCCAGCGTGGTGCGGAAGGAGACTCTGGCGGGTCACCCCCATTTATGGGAGAACGCAGGGTGGTGAAGGAAGTCCTGCACTAGCGGGGACGTCGGTGGGGACTGAGGCTGCTGTGGGGGACCCCACGTGCGCTCTGGTTTCTGGGGCTGATTCATTACCTCACTTTGTTTTCACCACCCTTAGGCCACCCAGTCCATTTGTAGGTATAGAAAGAAGTCTATAAGGAAGCCCGGCTAGCTCAGTCGGTAGAGCATGAGACTCTTAATCTCAGGGTCGTGGGTTCGAGCCCCACGTTGGGCGTATGTTTTGATTCTGGCTGTCTTTCCCAGAATCTACCCTCTATCTGTGGAGGTAGAGGCCCCTGACAGATGCAGACTTGCTGGTACCTTTTAGATGTACCCCAAGGGTACGTCTTTTCCTCCCAGCTCTCTGCCCCTGGCAATGCAAGACTTGGTGAAAGAAGAAACTCAGGCCGGGCGCGGTGGCTCAAGCCTGTATTCCCAGCACTTTGGGAGGCCGAGACGGGCGGATCACGAGGTCAGGAGATCAAGACCATCCTGGCTAACACGGTGAAACCCCGTCTCTACTAAAAAATACAAAAAAAAAAAAAAAAAAAAACTAGCCAGGCGAGGTGGCGGGCGCCTGTAGTCCCAGCTGCTCAGGAGGCTGAGGCAGGAGCTTACAGTGAGCTGAGATCTGGCCACTGCACTCCAGTCTGGGCGACAGAGCAAGACTCCGTCTCAAAAAAAAAAAAAAAAAAAAATTAGCCAGGCTTGGTGGTGCCCACCTATACTCCCAGTTACTTAGGAAGCTCAGGAAGGAGAATCGCTTGAACTGTGGAGGCACAGGTTGCAGTGAGCCGAGATGATGCCACTGCACTCCAGCCTGGACGACAGAGCGAGACCTTGTCTCAAAGAAAATTATAATTATATAATAAAATTATATTATGATATAATCATATTACTAATAGAATTATATGATACATATATACTACATATAATATAAACATATATAAAATATGTATGTTTAGGTATAACATACACATGTTTTTCATATGTGTGCATATTATTCAATACCGTAGACGTGAAATCTAATTTCCATGTGTAATGAGAGAATGAGATATCTTATTTTTTTGGTACGAAGTCTTCAAAATCCCGATGCGTATTCCGTACTTACAGCAGCACATCTCAAGTGGACCAGCCCTATTTCAAGTGTTTAAGAGCCATGTGTGGCTCCTGGCTACCTTCCTGGCCAGGGCAGCAGGGGGCCATGGGGTCAGGTAGCTTCGACCTGCTCTCAAGGAGCTTCATCTGCGGATCCGCCTTGGCCCGCAGAGATGTGGGTTTCTAGGGCGAAGGGGGGAGGTCGAGGAAAGAGCAGCTCTCCAGGGCCCACCTGGACCGGGCACCCCACTCTGATCACTCACAACCCAACTACCGGCCTCCTCCATACCGGGAGCCCACGTGGAGCTGAGCGACTGGGGCTGCGGAGGGTACAGCTTCTCTGGTCTGGGGCTGGGAAGGAGGAGAAGGGCGCGGGGCTCCAGCGAGACCGAGGCAAGTGCCAACCAGGCCAGCCTCAGGAGCATCCTGGTCCCTTGCAGCTGAGGCACAGACCTGGACGGACCTGAAGCGGAGCAAGGCGACTGGTGGATGAGGCTTCAGGCTCGGTCCCCGATTTTCAAGTTCTATATTCTCTAAAATGACGGGGGAAAAGTAACCACTTTTGGGGCTCGTCCGGGATTTGAACCCGAGACCTCTCGCACCCGAAGCGAGAATCATACCCCTAGACCAACGAGCCTCCCAGGTGTGGGCTTCTACTGACATTTCAGACACCTGCCTCCAATCTGGCGCGAGTCGGCTGATTCCGAAGTGAATAGAGCTCATCCCTGTACCCAAGTGATTGGCAGAATTCTGGGGTCGCTGCGGGGAGACCCTGGTGAACCAGCCCGGTGGAGACAGAGCCCATCCGCACTGGGCTCGGTAGGGGATGCTCAGGGTCAGACCTGCAACCTGGAGCTCCCCGCTGTATTTTCCCCTGCCCCGGGGTTAACGGGTCTGCGCTCAAATCTGGGGCTGCTGACTCATACCCAAGACCTTGCCCTAGGAGGATGGCTGAGCGGCCAGCCCACCTTGCATCCGACTGCAGCCGGTGGCTGGCTCCATCCCAGAGGCGCCCCCATAGCCTCCCCTGGGTGCAGCCCAGAGCCTCTGCTCTGACTCAGAAGCTAGCTCTGTCCTGTCTCTGCCTCTGTCAGCAAGAATTGAGGAAGTTCCGGGAGGTCACTGGGGATGAGCAGCGGATGGCAAAGGGCATGACAGTGACACACACTCTCTCCGCCTCTGTTTCTCTCTCACTCTGTCTTTAGGCGCTGGTGGCTTTGAGGTTATGATTAGGGTGAGAGTGGGCCTCAGGTTCAAATCCTGATGGGCCAATACTGTAACACCTTCTGGATCCTTCATTAAGGACGTCAGCAGTTTGGAAAGCCGGGGGACACGGCCTGGGTGTGGAGAGGATCCAGCGAGCTCGGCGTGTGGTGGGCGAGAGGGTCCTGCCCATCGCCACAGGGCGCCCGCGCTATTTTGCCCTAGATCAACCCCACCCCAGAGCTGAGCGCTGTCCCACTCCGGGGACTCCCTCCTCCCCTCTGTTTGGGCTTCTCGCTGCCGCGATCCTGGGTTCCCGGCCACACTCCCAGCGCTGGCATCGACATTTATGGAGAGCGGAAAATACAAAGTTTTGGGTTCCAGAAAGATAAAGAGGGGGGTGTGGGAGTTGGGGAGCAAAGATGGTGCTTCCTGCCACCGAGGTCTGTTGGCCTAGAGGTATGAGTCTCGCTTTGAGTGCGAGAGGCCCCGGGTCGGAATCCCAGAGGAGCCCAGGCCGCCGTGATCAGCTGTTGTTTGTTAGCCTGGGAAATTCAGCGAGCAAGAGCAACAATGGAGCGAATGAAAGAATCTTTCGCAGGAAAAGCAGGCCCTGCCTCCCTCTCCTACGTTCTTCGGTTTCTCAGACTGCAGGTGCGACCCCAGCAGGCGGGGCCTTGGGCCCCGGGCCCGGGTTTAGGAACCCGGGGATCAGCTACACCGCGACCTCCTGGATCCAGGACTGAGTATCCTGGACAGCGCGCATCTGGCCCTTTTTCTTCTTTTAGGGAAGGACTGCGGGTAGAAGGACTTGACTGCGGGTGGGAGTGAATGAAGACGGTGTCCGCGGGCCCGGGTGGCCGCAGCTAACTCAGTCTCTGCGTCCCTCACTTGTTGACCCAGAGAAGTAAGCGAACGCAATGGACGCCTCCCCCGGCAGGAGCCTCTGTACTGCGCGGGGGCAGGTGGGCGGCCCAGCCCCAGCGGATGGAGCCCGGGCACCTGGTCACCCTGCCTCCCAGATTCGCGGGCGCAGTGGGCACAGAAGCCCAACTTCCTTCCCTCTTCGACCCCCTTCCCTCCCTGCGATCTGAACTGAACCTAGGACAGTTCTGAAGTTAACACCCCTCTTCCAAAGTAAAAGACCCAGACCATATTTTAATTTTTTAAAAAAGAACAAGTCGACCGGGGGCAGTGGTTCACACCTGTAATCCCAGAACTTTGGGAGGCCGAGGCGGGCGGATCACGAGGTCAGGAGTTCTAGACCAGCCTGCCCAACACAGTGAAACCCCATCTCTACTAAAAATACAAAAAATTAGCCAAGCGTGCTAGCGCATGCCTGTAGTCTCAGCTGCTTGGGAGGCTGAAGCAGGGGAATCGCTTGAATCCAGAGGCGGAGGTTGCAGTGAGCTGAGATGGGGCGACTGCACTCCAACTTAGGGACAGAGCGAGACTCCATCTCAAAAAGAAACAAAAAAGAACAAGTCAAGCGGGGTGGCTCATGCCTGTAGTCCCAGCACCTTGGGAGGCCTAGGCGGGCAGATCACTTGAGGTCAGGAATGAGACCAATCTAACCAACACGGTAAAACTCTGTCTCCACTAAAAATACGAAAATTGCCTGGGCTTGGTGGCACGCACCTGCAATCCCAGATAATCGGTAGGCTGAGGCAGGAGAATGATTTGAACCCAGGAGGCGAAGGTTGCAGTGAGCCC
Organism: Macaca mulatta; assembly: GCF_049350105.2. Classification (NCBI taxonomy): domain Eukaryota; kingdom Metazoa; phylum Chordata; class Mammalia; order Primates; family Cercopithecidae; genus Macaca; species Macaca mulatta. The sequence goes on along the minus strand of NC_133425.1, from coordinate 4,405,945 downwards.
AGATCGCCTCACTGCACTCCAAGCTGGGTGACAAGAGCAGGACTCAGTCTCAAATAAAATAAAATAAAATAAAATAAAATAAAATAAAATAAAATAAAATAAAACAGAACAAGTCAGGTCTAGATTTATCTACATGGACTCAAATTTTTTATTCTCAAAGATCATAGGCATCATGTGTTAAAGCATACACCTAATTTTTTGGTGGGCACAATGGTGGGCAGAAAATAAAGAGCACACAGTTCAAAGTGAAGATTGAAAATAACCAAGAATAATATGTTTAAAAAAACAGCCAGTGTTCATTTTCTGGCGTTGATGTTGAACCATAGTCATGGAAGTCTTAGGGAAAACTGGGTGAATGCTACACAAGAGTTTTCTGTACTTTTTTTTTTCTTTTTGGCAACTTACTGTGAATCTATAATTATTTAAAAATAAAGAGTAAAATAGGCTGGCCCAATGATGCACATCTAGCATTTTGGGAGGCCGAGGAGGGAGCATCACTTGAGCCCAGGAGCTCAAGACCATCCCAGGCAACATAGAAAGACCCGGTAACTAAATTTAAATAAATCAATCAGGCCGGCTATGGTGGCTCACACCTGTAATCCCAGCACTTTGGAAGGCCGAGGTGAGTGGATCTCTAGAGGTCAGGACTTCAAGACCAGCCTGGCCAGCATGGTGAAACCGTGTCTCTAATAAAAATACAAAAAAATAGTCTGGCGTGGTGGTACATGCCTATAATCCCAGCTATGCAGGAGGCTGAGGCAAGAGAATCGCTTGAATCTGGGAGATGGAGGTTGCAATGAGCTGAGTTCGCGTCACTGCACTCCAGCCTAGGTGACAGAATGAGACTTCATCTAAATAAATAAATAAAATTAGCTGGGTGTGGTGGCACACGTCTGTTGTTCCAGCTACTTGGAAATCTGAGGTAGGAGAATTCCCGAGTCCAGGAGGCTGAGACTGCAGTGAACTAGATCACACCACTGCACTCCAGCCTGGGCAACATAGCAAGACCCTGTCTTGGAAAAAATAAAAAATAAAATGAACAGACTTACAAAAATTACAGGATGTCATAACAGTGTTGTCAGATATAGATGAGTTCTTGACATGGGAACAATGAGTCTAGGAGTGACATTAAAGCTCAGACAGGAGAGAAAATAAGGGGCTAGTCAAGAAAGAGGAGGAAAAACGGCATTCCAGTCCAGAAACTGGTAGCTGATGGGAGTTGAAGCAAAGAAGGAAAATAATGGGCCGGCACAATGTCTCATGAGAGGACCCCTTGAGCTCAGGAGTTTGAGACCAGCCTAGCCAACATAGTGAGGCCCCATCTCTACAGAAAACACAAAAAAATTAGCTGGTGCATGAGGTGGGAGTATTGCTTGAGCTGAGGAGGTTGAGGCTGCAATCAGCTGTGTTCTCACCACTGTGCTGCAGCCTGGGTAACAAAGTAAGATTCTCTCTGGTCACGGTGGCTCATGCCTCTAATCCCAGCATTTTGGGAGGCCAAGGTTCACCTGAGGTCAGGAGTTCGAGACCAGCCTGGCCAACATGGTGAAACCCCAACTCCACTAAAAATACAAAAATTGGCTGGATGTGGTGGTGGGCACCTGTAACCCCAGCTACTCCAGAGGCTGAGGCAGAGAGAATTGCTTGAACCGTGAGGTGGAGGTTGCAGTGAGCCGAGATTGCACCACTGCACTCCAGCCTGGATGACAGAGCAAGATTCTGCCTGTAAAACAAACAAACGGTTAATACAGGTGTGAATTGCATGAAGCGCCCTTCCAAACATTAAGATCGCCACATGACTTCTTTTTTTATTCTGTTAATATGATGAATTATTTTGATAATTTTCTTGAATTTAAGGCCAACCTTGTATTCTTGGAAAATACCTAGTTCACCCTTTATTTGATAGCTCCAGTCTTTCTTTCTTTTTGCTTTTTTTTTTTTTTTTTTTTTGAGACAGAGTCTGTCACCCAGGCTGGAGTGTAGTGGCGTGATCTCGGCTCACTGCAAGCTCCGCCTCCCGGGTTCACGCCATTCTCCTGCCTCAACCTCCCCAGCAGCTGGGACTACAGGTGCACACCACCACACCCGGCTAATTTTTTGTATTTTCGGTAGAGGTGGAGTTTCACCGTATTAGCCAGGATGGTCTCGATCTCCTGATCTTATGATCTGCCCGCCTCTGCCTCCCAAAGTGCTGGGATTACAGGCATGAACCACCGCGCCCGGCCTGATAGTTCCAATCTTCCTAAAAAGACGCAAAGACAATCACAGGACAGCCCTATCTCCTCCCTGAAAAATGCCCAAGATGGATAGCTTCAGACAGAGGGCACCAGTCCCCAACCCACCCCTGGCTCTGCAACCCTCACAGGCCAAGGATACAAGTGACCCCTAGCCCCATGCCCCATGCATCGCTGTGACACAGGGTCATGGTTATAAGGCCCCATAAGCCAACATCCTCCAGGAGGGATTCGAACTCTGACCAGAGGCTGAGGCGATGGCGCCATATTATTAGGACCTGGGCTGTTGAGATGCCTGTAGCGTTTTGTCCTAGCCTCTGATCTGCCTTCCTTGGGGCCCCCAGACAGCCTCTATCTCAGCACCCCCACTGGCAAATGTGTCCAAAACCACTCTAAAGCCCAGACATTAAGGTTTGACTCCCATTCCAAAGACACACCTTGGCTGGTTACAACCATAATGCAAACCTACACCCAAAGTCCAAGGAAGGTGCCAGGCTGAAGAAAAAGACCAACAAATCATCTTTCTTAGGAAAAAAACATTTAATAGGGACTTATGAACAGAATCCGGGTCTGGGTCTCTGGTGGCAGGGGGACAAGATAGTGGGTCTCCATGCCTTACTGTCCAGACCCAGGGTCTACATACCACAGGGAAAGGGTGTATGTGCTTCAGAAGGAATGTATAAGGCACTTGCTTAAGGGCAAGATTTATGGTAAATGCAATAGTAGCAAGGTTGTTTTGACCTAAGGGCAGAATTTATAGTTAGTCTTACACAAGAAACAATAGATGAACTGGAACTCTTGGAGGCTGTCCCAGAAGTGGGATTAATCAGAAATCTTTACGACAGATTAGCATCCTACATGGGATTGCCTTAGCCTCCAAAAAATCTGTTAGGCACGTTTTGGAGGGGCTGGGTGGCTGCACTCCTGGTCTCCTAATAACAAGGGCCACCGTCCAAACAGTGAGAGAGATAAGTAATGGCTGGGTCATACTGGTTTCTGGGGTTCTGGCCTCTCTCACAAGAGCCTGAGTTAGCCAGGGGACTGTAGAGCATATGGGAGGTGGTCTCTCCATGTTGACCTGTGGGCGGCAAGCCACCCAGGTGCCAAGGCAAGAGACCGAGGGCACAAGCTGTTCCAGTATAATAAAATATATAAAATAACAAGAGTTATACTAGATATAGATCATAGATATGGTTATATATAAGTATCATTAATCATTAGTTTGTAATAATTACTCTTTATTCCAATATTATAATAATCCTCGCTCTACAATCATAACCTAGGAAAACCCAGGCCATAGAGAGATAGGAGCTGAGGGGACATAGTGGGAAGTGACCAGAAGACAAGAGTGTGAGCCTTCTGTTATACCTGGGCAGGGCCACCAGAGGGCTCCTTGGTCTAGTGGTAACGCCAGCGTCTGGGAAGACGCCCGTTGCCAAGTGGACCGTGGTCTAGTGGTAGCGTCAGTGCCAAGGAAAAGCACCCGCTACTTAGCAGGCCGGGAAAGGAAGTCTCCCTTTCCCTGGGGGAGTTTAGAGAAGACTCTACTCCACCATCTCTTGTGGAGGGCCTGAGTGATGCCCGCAGTTATCCAGAGGCCTAACCGTCTCCCTGTGATGCTGTGCTTCAGCGGTCACGCTCTTGATCCACTTCATGTTCCATCCTGTACACCTGGCTCTGCCTTCTAGATAGCAGTAGCAGAATTAGCGAAAATATTAAAAGTCTCTAAAATGCAGAAATAATGGCGTAAGCTGTCTCTCCTCTCTCTCTCTCCGCCTCGGCTGCCAAACAGGGAAGGGCCCCCTGTCCAGTGGACACATGACCCACGTGACCTTACCTATCATTGGAGATGGCTCACACTCCTTACCCTGCCCTCTTGTCGTGTATCCAATAAATAACAGCGCAGCCTGGCATTCGGGGCCACTACCAGTCTCCGTGTCTTGGTGGTAGTGGTACCCCGGACCCAACTGTCTTTTCTTTTATCTGTCTTGTGTCTTTATTTCTATGGTCTCTCATCTCTGCACACGGGGAGAAAAACCCACAGATCCTGTAGGGCTGGCCCCTACAGTGACCCATAGTCTCAGCTGAACTGGGTGGGTGGACACTTCTCCCTTGGCTGAACTTCAAAGCAGCACATCCACCCCCAGGCCTGGGACTGAGTCTCCTGGGGGAGGGGAAGAAACTTTGGGTCTTATGCTAAAGGAAAGGTATCCAGGTTCTCTATCCCAGTCTAGGGGTGAGCAGACAGACCTTCCTGGGGTACAAAATCTCCTGTTTTTTTCGTTAGAAACCCTGGTTCTGGGACACCCACTGTAAGAGAAGACACAGCAGTTGTCAGCTTGATGAATTTGGGAGGAGGTCTTCAAAGCTCTCATGCTGACACAGATCGAGACTTGGGACTCAATGAAAGTTTACCTTCCAGTTAGGGGCCAAGCATCGGAACCTGTGTCACTTGTGATGCTGAATTCTGTGCATCAAGAATGGCAAAAGCTGCGCCCAACGTGGGGCTGACCCTGAGATTAAGAGTCTCATGCTCTACCGACTGAGCTAGCCGGGCTGACATCATGGTCCTTGCTTCCCACCCTAATGTTCAGAATCCTCAAAGCAGGTGCTGCCAAAAAAAAAAAAGGCTGTGATGACTCTAGCCCTGAGGAGGTGGTGCAGGCATGGCTACCCGTGGAGCCGGCCTCTGGCATTCAGACAGCTGGGTGCACAGTCCTTGCCAGGGTCTCCGGACATCTGGGAGCCCCTATCCTCCCCTTCTCAACGAGTTGTGGGCGGACTGTGAATCCCTTAACCTCAAACCGGAGCCTCCAGTCAGCTGGAATTTGTAGTCAGGGACCATTAGCCATGGCTCCAGGCCGGGACCGCTCAGGGTGGTCCTGAGTGGGAGGTGGGGAGGAAAAGAACAACCTTTCTCTGGGGCCCAAGTGCGGATCCAAAGGGGTTTAGGTCCAAGCTTCGCTGCCAATATAAATCCCAATTCCTACTTAATATCGAGCCTGGCCTCTGTATAGCTCCAAACCGTTTCAAATGACCCAAAGAGCCCAACTCTTCCCACTTCCCTGCAGATCTGTGTGCACGGTGGAGGCAAGCGGCTCATGACAGGGGTTTCTCCATGTTGGTCAGGCTGGTCTGGAACTGACAACCTCAGGTGATCCGCCCGCCTCGGCCTCCCAAAGTGCTGGGATTACAGGCGATCCCGGCTGCCGGCCTGCGCGGCTTCTGAGTTAATGATCAGTGTGGAGTCAGCCGGGAAGTGGAGGCCAGGAAGGAGGGGCTGAAGGGAAAGAGTAGAGCAGCAGGGTAGGGCCTGTCCTGAGTGTGCGCCTCACGAAATGGACCCCCTCGACTTGGGACCCAGTTCTTTCTCATCTCCCCTTCCCTTCCTTAGATCGGAACAGGAACTGCAGGGCGGCCTCTGTCAAGCGCGTCCGTGAGAAGAGACCACCAAACAGGCTTTGTGTGAGCAATAAAGCTTTTTAATCACCTGGGTGCAGGCGGACTGAGTTTCAAAAAGGAGTCAGCAAAGGGAGATGGGGAAGGGGTTGCTTTATAGGAGTTGGGTAGGTAATGGAAAATTACGGTAAAAGGTGGTTATCTATTGTTAGCAGAGGAGGGGGTCATAAGGTACATGGTAGGGAGGTCATAAGATTTATTTTCCAAAAGAAGAATGTCACAAAGTCGACTGATCAGCTAAGGTAGGGCAGGGACAAGTCACAGTGGTAGAATGTTGTAATGTTGGTTAATCACTTAAGGCAGGAACTGCTGTTTTACTTCTTTGTGGGTTTTTTTTTTTTTTTTTTTTTTTTTTTGGCTTCTTCAGACTTCTTGGCTCCTGCAGGCCATCTGGACGTATTTGTGCAGATCACAGGGGTTGTAATGGCTCAGCTTCGGCTCAGAGGCGTGACACCTCGACCTGTGACCCAGGGCCCAGCAGCAGCCTCTGGCGGCCTGGCAGTCATCGGAAATCGGCCCAACTTCCTCTTTGTCCACATGGGGAGCAGTCCCAGTCGCGCCTCCTGCTCCCAGCCAGGAAGTATCATCGCAGACCTGTTCATTCTAAAACCCTGGAAAATCCTAACTTGGAAATGTCAGTCAGGCCAGCCACGCAGGCGCCGGGGCTCACGCCTATAATCCCAGCACTTTGGGAGGCCGAGGCGGGTGGATCACCTGAGGTGAGGAGTTGGAGACCAGCCTGGCCAACATGATGAAACTCCATCTCTCCTAAAAATACAAAAAATTAGCCAGGCATTGTGGCGCCCACCTGTCATCCCAGCTACTCGGGAGGCTGAGGCAGGAGAATCGCCTGAACCCCAGAGGCGGAGGTTGTAGTGCGCCGAGATGGCGCCACTGCACTCCAGCCTGAGCAACTCCGTCTCAAACAAACAAACAAACAAACAAACAAATAACGTCAATCAACGGACAACAGACACCAACACCAGTGTTGGACCATCTGACAGGATGACAAAGATGGTGAAGTGGCCACCGTAAACATGCTTCAAGGAGCAACCCCTGCTTCATGCAAATGAAAAAATATGAAGTCTCAGCAAAGGAGTAGAAAATATAAAGAATAACCAAGCGGAAAGTTTAGGCCCGAGAAATACAAAACCAAAGGAAGGAACTTTAATGAATGGGTAGCAGCAGAATGGAAGAAAATAGAAGACTCCGCAAATTTGAAGACAGAACAATAGAAATTACCCGGAGAGAAAATAAACTAAAAAAACAAAACAAAACAACAACAAAAAAAAACAGACCGGGCGCGGTGGCTCACACCTGTAATCCCAGCACTTTGAGAGGCCGAGGTGGGTGGATTGCGAGGTCAGGAGATCGAGACCATCCTGGCTAACACAGTGAAACCCCGTCTCTACTAAAAATACAAAACTACAAAAAATTAGCCGGGCGTGCTGGCGGGCGCCTGTAGTCCCAGCTACTCGGGAATGGCGTGAACCCGGGAGGCGGAGCTTGCAGTGAGCCGAGATCGTACTGCTGCACTCCAGCTTGGGAGGCAGCAAGACTCCTTCTCAAAATAATAATAATAATAATAATATAATAATAATAATAAAACAGAACATCGGGTGTTTGTGGGACGTTAACAAAAGATCTAACATCACAGTTATTGCAGACCCAACAGAAGAAAAATATGGGCTTTACAAACGAAAGCTGGCCGGATACGGTGGCTCACACCTGTAGTCCCGGGCCCGGCTAAAATGTCTTAAAATGGCCGCGTGCGGTGGCTCACACCTGTAATCCCAGCACTTTGGGAGGATGAGGCAGGTGGATCACGAGATCAGGAGTTCAAGATCAGCCTGGCCAAGATGGTGAAATCCCGTCTCTGCTAAAAATACAAAAATACAAAGAAAAAAAAAAAAAGATTACCTGGGCATGGCGGCAGGCGCCTGTAATTCCACCTACTCCGGAAGCTGAGGTAGAAAATTGCTTGAACCCGGGAGGCAGAGGTTGCAGTGAGCCGAGATTGCGCCACTGTGCTCCAGCCTGGGCGACAGAGTGAGACTCCGTCTCAGAAAAAGCAAAAAACAAACAAACAACAACAATAATTTAAAAAAAAAAATCATCTTAAGAGCAGTTTTAGGTTCTCAGCAAAATTGGGTGTGAAGTGCAGAATTGCAAATTCTCCTCTGTGCCCACAGGCGCACAGCCTCTCCCATTCCCATGTATGTTTGTTTTTTGTTTGTGTGTTTGTTTGTTTGTTTTTGAGACAGAGTCTTGCCCTGTGGCCCAGGGGCATGATCTCGGCTCCCTGCAATCTCCACCTCCCGGGTTCAAGCGATTCTCCTGCTTCAGCCTCCCCAGCGGCTGGGATTACAGGCGCCAGCCACCGCGCCCGGCTAATTTTTGTATTTTTAGTAGTGATGGGGTTTCACCATCCGGCCAGGCTGGTCTCGAACTCCTGACCTCAAGTGATCCAGCCGCCTCGGCCTCCCAAAGTGCTAGGATTACAGGTGTGAGCCTTCGCGCCTCCCCGTTTGTTTGTCTTTTGAGACAGGCTCAAGCGATCCTCCTGCCTCAGACACAGGAGTAGCTGGGATCACAGGCACGCACCACCACGCCCTGCTAACTTTTAAAATTGTTTTGTAGAGGTGGGGTTTCACTATGTTGTCCAGGCTGGTCTTGAACTCCATGGGCTCAAGCTATTCTTCCACTTCGGCCTCCCAAAGGCCTGGGATTACAGGTGTGAGCCACCGCGCCCGGCCGCCGCGATTTCCAACCACATTTCCCCCGTGCGCACCACAGGGGCTGAGGGAGGTTGGCATGGGATCCCGGAGGTCCTGACCATCATGGTGCCAGTAGGGGAACCCCAGGGGTGGCCACCTCTGCGCCCGCTCTCCCGAGGACCTGAAGTGCCTGATCATTTTGATTATTTCACAACCACGCCCCTGCCACCTGTGCAGCCCGGCCGTGTAGGCCGCTAGCCAGCCAAAGCTCTCTCTACACTGGATCCCGGCCCCGCTTCATTTCTCTCTGAGCAAGGCGACTTTAGAATCAGTCCTATCGGGGATTTGAACCCAGCTACCAGACAAAGCCACCCACAGTTTTCCTTAGTTTAGTCAATGAAGTGAGCCACTGCTATTAGTCTTGCCTCTGCAGGAGAGCACGTCCGCAGTCGTAAAAAGCTCGACTTCTGCGGGACACTCTCCCTCGCGGGAGTAGGTTTTGTCTGGGAGTTCCAGCAGGCAAGCCTCACTCATCATCCTCACTCATGGAACCACTACTCCGGTCACTCGGGGGAGTCCCTCAGGACAGATCCGCCCTGAATGCCCCAGAAAAAATTCTCTGGTTAAACAGCCTGTGTCCCACGACGCATATGCCCAAAGGACAATGCCACAGACACAAACACTGATTTTTTATTTTTTATTTTATTTTATGTTTTTTGATACTTTAGTCTCACTCAGTCGCCCAGGCTGGAGTACAGTGGCGCGATTTCTGGTCATTGCAAGCTCCGCCTACTGGGTTCACGCCATTCTCCTGCCTCAGCCTCGCCAGTAGCTGGGTCAAAGGCGCCTACCACCACGCCTGGCTAAGTTTTTGTATTTTTAGTAGAGATGGGGTTTCACCGTGTTAGCCAGGATGGCCTCGATCTCCTGACCTCGTGATCCGCCCGCCTCGGCCTCCCAAGGTGGTGGGTTCTTAAAGTGTGGGCTCTTCCGGGATTTGAACCCAGGACCTCTTGGGTCTCCGAGGCTTGTCCCTGTGGTCCCTAAGCGAGAACCATACCCCGGACCAACTACTCATGCGGAAGAGGGGTCGGGGCCTTTGTCGCCCTTCATGAGCCCAACGCGGCTCCGCCTTCGCTGTTCTGGATCAGTCCTAGTTTCCTCGGTCACAAACTGTCCCCCTTTCCCGATGCTTGTCCCGGACGGGATTCTAGTTCCTATGGGAAGGAGGGGCACGGCGAGCTTCAACATTGCCACATCCTGCGACTCCAAATAGGAAACGCAGCTCGCGTTTTGGGGCTTCTCGCTCTCCCCGCCACCTCTGGAGAACTGAGACCATCAGCTAGGGGAAGCCCCCCAGGTCCTCCTCCGTCCTCAGACAAAGGGCTAGGAGCCGGACTTGGACTCCCCAGAGGCGTCGCAGGCTCCCGGAACCGCACCTCTTCCCCGCCATGTGCCGGAGGGACGCGCCGCTGCGACCTCAGGACCTGGAAGGAAAAGGAGGCAGCTGAGCATGGTGGTTCTGGCCTGCAATTGCAGCACTTTGTGATGGGAGGCTGACGCAGGAAGATTGCTTGAGTGTAAGCTGGAGACCAGCCTCCAGAACACAGCGAGACCTCGGTTTTATATATATATACACACACATACACACACATATATATACACACGTATATACACGTATATATACACACATATATATGTGTGTGTGCATATATATACACTTATACATACACACACACACACACAATTAGCCTGGTCCCAGCTACTCCAGAGGTGGAAGTGGGAGGATCCCTTGAGTTTGGGAGGTTGAGATTGCAGTGAGCCGAGATGGCACCACTGCACTCCAGCACTCCAGCCTGGGCAACAGAAGGAGACGCTGTCAAAAAAAAGAAGAAGAAGAAGAAGAAGAAAGAAGAAGAAGAAGAAGAAGGAGAAGGAGAAGGAGAAGGAGAAGGAGAAGGAGAAGGAGAGGAAGGGGAAGGGGAAGGGGAAGGGGAAGGGGAAGAAGAGGAAGAGGAAGAGGAAGAGGAAGAGGAGGAAGAGGAGGAAGAGGAGGAAGAAGAGGAAGAAGAGGAAGGAGGAAGAAGAAGAAGAAGAAGAGAGAAAGAAAGAAAGAGAGAAAGAGAGAGAGAGAAAGAAAGAAAGAAAAAGAAAGAAAGAAAGAAAGAAAGAAAGAAAGAAAGAAAGAAAGAAAGAAAGAAAGAGAGAGAAAGAGAGAAAGGAAGAAAGAAAGAAAAGAAAGGAAGTTCGAAACACTGGGCTTGTCCGAAATTTAAGCTTAGAACCGTCCCACTCAAACGAAAACTACACGCCCAGAACAAGTTCCATGGTCACCCGGGACACGTCTGCAGAGGCAGACGCGGCGGGGGAGGCGTTTGCCCTCTTTTAGGGTCCCGTATCTGGGGTCTACTGCCCCAGTTCCAGGCCTCAGGCGCACTCAGAATTCCCAGGTGGAAGGCTCCGGTCAGGAGGCGCAGGCAAGTCCCGCCTGCAGCTGGGCAAGGCGAAGGGCTGCAAGCCGGGCGGAAGCGGGAAGTCGGATGGGCCCCGTCGCCTGCGGCTGCCACGGAGAGACCAAGTTCCCTGCGGCCGGGACTCCGTGAGAAAATGACGGTGTTCGGGAAAATAGAAGAGGGCTCGTCCGGGATTTGAACCCGGGACCTCTCGCACCCAAAGCGAGAATCATACCCCTAGACCAACGAGCCAGCGCAATAACAATTTTCTGACGTCTGTCCTTGGTCTACACCCGTGGTTCCACTCTCCTCCTCCAAGCACCTCCCAGTCCCCGCCTTCACTCCATCCCCACCCTGCCCCTCCAGGGTCCCGGCTACACCCCAACCTCAAGGCCGTCGGGGACGGTTGCGCAGGGGGAGGTTTCGGTTTCGATCCCAGGACGCTGGTAAAAGGTGCAGTGCGGCGGGGACCAGCCCCAGGAGGAACTCCTGCACGACCCCCGCCCTCAGGCGCACAGAGGCGGACCCCGCACCCTGGGCACTGCGGCGCCGCCTCCCTCGAGGGCCACCCGGCTCCCAGCGGCTCCAGGCGGCCCCAGCACCGAGAGGAGGGCCGGTGACCAGGGGATGCAGCCCGCGGGGAGGTGGTCTGTCTGGCCCGCGTGAGGCAGGGGTCTCGCGTGCTGAGCCCCAGCCCAGAAATTTCAACCAATGTGAAACCCGAGTGCAGAACCCTGAGGAGGAGACCACGCCGCCTCCTAGCAGGCCAGCCCGGGCATCCTAGGAAGGGATCCCGTCTCCGGCACAGACCCCTGGCTTCTGTTCTCAGCCGAGCCCCTTCTTGGCCTGAGCTCTGCCCAGGCGACCCTCGCAGCCCTGGGACCTCCCATACAGGGACCGGAGCTGGGATCAGAGTTCATTTCTTCCCAAACGGGCGGCTCTACGAACGCTCCAAACTTTTCTTGCCTTTTCCACTGGCAAGGGACCCAGCATTCTACTGCGAGCCTGAGGGGGAGAAAGGGTCTCCCGGGCTTGTCCCTGTGGTGAGGCCACTCTGCCCGCCCTAAACAGGGGCGAGGGTTTGAAAATGAGGAGACCTCCGTGATTTGACCCCGGAACCACTCACAACCGTAAGAGAGAGTCACGCTGAGTTTCCCCCCGGCCATCTCCAGAGTCCGTCCCTTCAGCCCTTGTTCCCGACGTTCCCGCTCCCAGGAGCTGCAGGGGCCGCAGACACCCACGAGGGACTGCAGACAGGGGACACACACCGCGAGAGACGGCAGACGGGACACACGCCCACGAGGGTCGGCAGAGGGGACACAAGCCCACGAGGGTCGACAGACAGGATACACCCCCACGAGGGTCAGCCGACAGGACACACACCCACGAGGGACGGCAGACCACACGGGCCTGGCGGCGTCCTCGGTCCGCGTGGAGCTTAGGGCTCTAGTGCTCGCTCAGGATGTAGCGTGTCTCGGATCCTGGACTCATCCCCAACAACTTTATATAGAATAGGGACGTTCTGGAGAGCTCCAATGGCAGTGTGGGAAGCAGCTTTTCTTGTAACCGCCCGGCTAGCTCAGTCGGTAGAGCATGAGACTCTTAATCTCAGGGTCGTGGGTTCGAGCCCCACGTTGGGCGAGAGGTTTTGCTGGACCGATGAGTCTTGCAACTGGAAAAAATCAAGTAAGTGCAAAAGATCGGAAGCGACTCCGTATACCTGGGAAGTTCTGGAGAGCTCCAAAGGACGTGTGGGAAACGGCTTTTCTTGTTACCTCCCTGAGCATGAGACACAATCTCTGGTCGTGGGTTCGAGCCCCACATTGGGTGGGAGGTTTTGTCGGACCGATTAAACTTGGAAGAAAGTCAAGTAAGTAAGAAAAGGTTGGAAGTGACTCCGTATACCTCCCAAATCGGGATTTGTTGGGCAAGCAAACACAAAACGCTCCACCAACCAACTGGCCTCAGGATATATAGGGATCCCTTTAGTTCTGGTTCATAAAAAATGGGCCGAGCATCGTGGTCCATGCCTGTAATCCCCTCACTTTGACCCCAGGAGTTTGAGACCAGCCTAGGCAACATGGTGAGACCCCAGCCCTTAAAAAAAATACAAATTTTCTCCAGGTGTGGTAGCGCGCCTATAGTCCCAGCTACTCCAGAGACTGAGGCAGGAGAATCGCTTGAACCCGGGAGTTAGAGGTTACAGTAAACCGAGATCGCGCCTGTGCACTCCAGCCTGGACAACACAGTAAGACTCTGTCTCAAAATAATAATAATAAAAAGAAATTGGCCAGGCGCAGTGGCTCACACCTGTAATCCCAGCACTTTGGGAGGCCAAGGCGGGCGGATCACGAGGTCAGGAGTTCGAGAGCAGCCTGGCTAACACGGTGAAACCCCGTCTCTACTAAAAAATAGAAAAAATTAACCAGGCGTGGTGATGGGCACCTGTAGTTCCAGCTACTAGGGAGGCTGAGGCAGGAGAATGGCGTGAACCCGGAAGGCGGAGGTTGCAATGAGCCGAGATCGTGGTACTGCACTCCAGCCTGGGTGACAGAGCAAGACTCCATCTCAAAAAAGAAAAAAAGAAAAAAAAAAAAAAAAGAAATTAAAATTACATATATATGACATTTACATACACGTTCTATTCAGTACACAGAGCATTTGGGACCCTCTCTGCATAATATTTGCCTTAAGAGGAATTCCCCTTCTATTTCACCCTAGTGTAACCCTGGCAAAAATTCTCATAATTGCACACTACAGCACACCAGGGACTCTCACTTTCCATCAGGGAAGTGGTCCTCATTGCCAGCCAGCCAGCCAGTTATCAGGGGAGTCAAATTTAGAATCTCACCCTTATAATCTGGTTCTAGGCTAGGTACCATGGCTCAGGCCTGTAATCCCAGCATTTAGGGAGGTCAAGGCAGGAACACCACTTAAGCCCAGGAATTTGTGGGTGCAGTGACCCATGATTGTGCCACTGCAGCCTGGGCAATACAGTGAGACCCTGTCTCCAAAAACCAAAACAACTATTTATACCTATCTAATAACTGTCATATTAAATATTCTGTGAAAATAGCTAATGAGAGGTGTGGTGGCTCATGCCTATAAGAACAGCACTTTGGGAGGCCAAGGTGTGAGGATTGCTTGAGCCCAGGAGTTTGAGATCAGCCTGGGCAACATAGCAAGACCCCATCTCTACAAAAAATGAGCAGCATGTGCCTGCAGTCCCAGCTACTCAGAAGGCTGATTGGGGAGGATCACTCGAACCTGGGAGGTCGAGGCTGCAGTGAGCTGTGATCACACCACTGCACTCCAGCCTGGGTGACTGAGAGAGACCCCGTCTCAAAACAAAAACAAAAACAAAAACTAAACAAACAAACAAGAAAACATAGCTGATGGTTTTCTGACTGCTACCTGGACAATTTTGGCTTGAATGCAGTGTTGAGGTCCTTACTAATGGACATGAGATGCTGTAATTCACAGTATACAAGGGCATCATGATCAGGCAACATGTGACTTGGTTGATTATGAGGAGTTACAGACTGAAGCAAGTGCCGTGGGGGACCAGTGGCTGCTGTGCTTGACTGTTGCAGCACAGGCGACCACATGGACTTTCATTAGTTCATGGCATGGAAAGAAGTCTTCTGAAGGAACTGGTTAGCTTACAGAAAGAAAATGACAAGATCAGGTGTCTAAACTTCTAGACTAAGTCATATTCAGAGACCCAGGGACAATTTATGGCAACTATACAATAACCTTAAAGCCACAAGGCTGATATTGCTAAAAATCAAACATGTCATTTAACTAGGCATGTTGCAGAATGGCAATGTAAATTGAATTCACAGCCTTAGGAAATCTTTGGTGTGAAAAATAACAGTACTGATTAGGAAGAAGTGGTGACATCAGATTGGACTCAAAATTGAGAATCTTGAACGACAAAGGCTGACCTTGGAGAAAACAGCATACATGACAAAACAAAACAGATACAAAACAAGTTTTGCTACTTTAAGCCATCATAAGGAGGATGGGATATGATTTTGTATCTGGTGAATTTATCCATCTGGGTGCACATTCCAAAGAGCCTACAGTTAATATATTATCTCATGCAGCTGACCGTGGCCCTACCAGGTTTCTTGGTTGGTTGGCTGAAAATTGACCTCAGTGATGGCCTATGTTTAATGAGACTGGGCTGGTAGAACGTCTCGGGCAAACTGTAGAGAAAGAAACCTAAAGACACCAAGCAATATTGGAGTGCATCTATCATGCATGATGCGCACACCACTGAGAAGACCAGAGGAGACTCCCTTTCTTTCTTTTTTCTTTTTCTTTCTTTCTTTCTTTTTTTTTTTTTTTTTTTTTGAGCCGGAGTCTCACTCTGTTGCCCAGACTAGAGTGCAGTGGCATGATCTCGGCTCACTGCAACCTCTGCCTCCCAGGTTCAAGTGATTCTTCTGCCTCAGCCTCCCAAGTAGCTGGGACTACAGGCAAGCGCCACCACACTCCGCTAATTTTTATATTTTTAGTAGAGATGAGTTTTCACCATATTGGCCAGGCTGCTCTCGAATTCCTGACCTCGTGATCCGCCCGCCTTGGCCTCACAAAGTGCTGGGATTACAGGAGTGAGCTACCACACCAGGCCAGGACACTCCCTTTCACAAGGCCTCCCGAAAAAATCCATCACGGAAGCCTCAGCTTCCTTAAGGAGCTCTGTGGTGGCCATTCTCTGCAGGTGGCCTATGATGGTGGAAGGTAATGCCATTGAGGTGAGGAAGGTAACGCCATTGAGGTGGGGATGATGGGGTCCAGGATGTGTGGGGAAGTGGGAGAAGCCAGGCCAGAGCTGGAAAAACAGAAGAGTCCCAATTATGGGTTTTATGTATTTATTTGAGACGGAGTCTCACTCTGTCACCCAGGCTGGAGTACAATGGCGCGATCTCCGCTCACTGCAACCTCCACCTCCCGGGTTCAAGTGATTCTCCTGCCTCAGTCTCCTGAGGAGCTGGGATTACAGGCGCGTGCCACCACGCCCGGCTAATTTTTCTATTTTTAGTAGAGACGGGGTTTCACCATGTCGGTCAGGCTGGTTAGTGATGGTGATCCGCCGGCCTCAGCCTCCCAAAGTGCTGGGATTACAGGCGTGAACCACTGGGCCCGGCCCTATTACGGGTTTTAAAGGCAAAAACCAACCATGTTTTTATACATATTTATGACAAAATTCTAGCAGTGGTCCCCATCGGGGCAGCTTCTGATTTTACTTTACACCATGTCCTGTAGTTCGGGAATTTTTTACCTTGAAGATGGCGTCATATATTGCATGGATTTAAAAAAAGAATACCATGGACTATTTCAAACATGTATTAAAAGAGAGGAAATAGTGCAATGTCCCCTCATGTCCCCCATTATCTACTCATGGATAAGTAGTTTCATCTATACCTCCATCCAGTTTATGATTTTTTTTGAAACGGAGATTACAGCCTGGGATTACAAGCGTGAGCCACCGCGCCTGGCCTCAGTTTTATGATTTTTAAAACAAACCAGTTGTCCTGTAATTTAATCTGTGAATCATTGTGTGTTTATTAAAAAATAAGGATTTCAAAAATATATGTAACCATTATAGAATTAACAAACCTGGAAAAAGAAACAATCACTTCTTTCTACCAAGTTAAATGGATGGAACTTAAAATCCTGTAAAACGTCCAACTTGTTTCTCCTGTAACCTGAAATAGCTCGTCTTATTTGAAAACAGGTACGAGTTTCTGATTTACAGCTTGTCTAGGAAACCTCCCGGAACTCCGCAACTCCACCGGAGTATAACGAAATTCCAGTTCTTTTCCCCGTTCAAGAACCTAAAACTCATCCCATTTTTACCCCGGGTGGGACTCGAACCCACAATCCCTGGCTTAGGAGGCCAATGCCTTATCCATTAGGCCACCGGGGCGGACGGTGGCAATGTGGCGCTTGTCTTAGACCAGTCTCTCAGTGACTCCGCGATGGTTCCCCCACAGCCTGCCTGTCCTATCCTGGCCTTTCTCCCGCCCCTCCACGGGAATCCAAGCTCTGGTTCAGATCTCGTCCGCTCCTGAGCATCCTCGGTGCCCCAAAGAGACCGCGCACGTGCAGAGAGACCTGAAGGACACAGAACAGCAGATTTTTGCCTCGGCTCTTTGGTCTAGGGGTATGATCTTCGCTTAGGGTGCGAGAGGTGCCTGGATCAACTCCCTCACGAGCCCTACTCTCCATTCAGAAGAAAACCCAAGTCTAGGGGTAATTAGTAGTGAAAGATGCATTTGAGATGGATGGAGTGTATGGGAAGGGGCACGCGATGCCTGCTCAGCAACCCGCTCCTCATCCCGAGCCCGCCGCTTGCGGAAGTGTCGGTCTCCGTCCTCCTCCCCTGCATTATCCATTACACCAACGGTGCCGCCCAGTGGTCGGAAGCCTCTTAATAATGACCCTCCAAAGTTTGCCCTCTACATCCCCAGCTGGCTCGGTGTTAATCTCAGGATCGCAACGTTGGGTGTTTACTTTCCTGCCCCAACATGTGTGTTATTTTCCTTTTCAAAAAATCTATATTTTAATGAAGTTCTTTTCCCTTAATACCTAGTAAACGCTTCAGTCCAGGAGTTCGAGACCAGCCTGGGCAACACAGTGAACGCCCCGTCTCTACCAAAAACAAATACCTTCGTAAACCACTGAAAACTCAAAATAAGTTAAAGGAGAAAGCGACACCCTGCACGATCCCAGGTCACTAGCGTCTGCCGACCGGAGGACATACCTGCAGCTGCGACTCTCCGCAGCCTTCACCCGGTGGAAGGATACCCCAACGCGGCGCTGCTCGGCACTCGGACTAAACTTGGGTTCCGCTGGTAAACATTTTTTTTTCTGGGTGAAATATTAACTCAATCCTGGCGATACTCTTTGAAATTGAAATGTTTATTTTATTTATTTTCTATTTTGAGACGGAGTCTCGCCCTGTCACCCAGGCTACAGTGCAGTGGCGAGATCTTGGCTCTCTGCAACCTCCGGCCTCCCAGGTTCAAGCGATTCTCCTGACTCAGCCTCCTGAATAGCTGGGACTGCAGGAGCGCGCCACCACGTCCCACTAATTTTTATATTTTTAGTAGAGACGGAGTTTTATCTTTTGAGTCAGGCTGGTCTCGAACTCCTGACCTCATGATCTGCGCGTCGGTCTCCCAAAAAGCGGGGATTAGAGGCGTTGAGCCACCGCGCCCGGTTCATCACCGGTATTTATGATTGTTTTCTTTTTTACTTTGCTACCCCGTGATCAGTTGATAGAGGATACAAAGTTTTTCATTACAATAATCAATTAAACTACGCATGTCGCTGGGCGCGGTGGCTCAAGCCTGTAATCCCAGCACTTTGGGAGACCGAGGCGGGCGGATCACCTGAGGAGTTCGAGACCAGCCTGGCCAACATGAAGAAACCCCACCCTCTCTACTAAAAATACAAAAATTAGCCGGGCGTGATAGCGCATGCCTGTGATCCCAGCTATTCGGAAGGCTGAGGCAGGAGAATCGCTTGAACCCGGAAGGCGAAGGTTTCAGTGAGCGGAGATCACGCCATTGCACTCCAGCCTGGGCAACGAGAGCGAAACTCCGTTTCCAAAACAAAACAAAACAGAAAACTACACATGTCCTTTGACCCCATGGGGCAACTCCTCACCGCAAGCAATCCCAGCCCCGCGTCTGTCACGGTTTCCATCACTTGAACTTTAGTTTGTGAAGTCAATCCAGCTCCCAGGACTCGCGTTCTCTGGCTTCAAGCTCCGCAGTTCCCCAGGGCCCTGCCGGAGCTCTCTTGGTCGCCCTCTCTGCTATTCTGGCCCTAGGTCCTTAGTTGCGCGACTGCAGGAGCAGGGCGAGGTCCGAGTGTTCCTTGGGCGGTCCGGGGCGACTGACCGGCTCACTCAGTTCGGGGGTGCAATGTACTTGCCGCCCACGGTGCAGTGACAGGAGAAGAAAACATTAACCTCGCAACGACCACGAAGGGACTCGAACCCTCAATCTTCTGATCCGGAATCAGACGCCTTATCCATTAGGCCACGCGGCCCTGCCACTACAACTGCCGCAGCTTTTCTCATAAAGCTTTCTAGAGCCTATGCTGTGACTTTAATACGCATGCTTAGAGCGAGGGGGAGGCCCGTCCTTCCGGGCCTCGCGGTGGGCTAGTCTGCGAGCTCGGCCACCGCGCCCAACTTCTGAGGCTGCTGGGCGGAAACTGCCGCCGTGGGCCCAGAGCTGTGAGTTCGAGCCCTGGCGAGCCCGCCCGACCCCACCCTCCCCGCCGCAGGCCCCTCCGAGACGCCGTTTGGGAGCTCTTTCCTCCATGTGCCTCCCGCCGCTTTGGGTCAGGGGCTGCAAGCTGCTTTCGCAGCCCCTGTGCTTGCTCCATCACCGGTGAACCTGCAAAGGTGTGTTTCAAAGGCTTTTGGCCCCAGACTTTATTCTGGCCGCCTGGAAAGCGGAGGCCGTGTCTCCTGCGTTTCTATGGCCCAGCGCGGGGTGGAGGTGGGGCCTGCATGCACAGAGACATGGCTGGGAGAGGGATATGCGTCCTCTTCCTGGTACCCTTCTTCCCCCTGGATGCTCCCATAACCGAACTGCCAACCCAGCCCAGCCCAGTCCAGCCCATGTTGGGTTCCCGAGTCCCGGAACCTGGGCACAGGCCCCAGCTCAGTTCCCATGGACACTATTGCGTCCATATGCAGTGCCAGGTGCTTTACACACATTATCTCACTTATTTCACACGTCTTTGAGAACAGGCACTGTTCGCAGCAGATATTTATTGCACGGCCACCCCCACGCTGCCACGCTTCGCTCTCGGATGTGGAAACCGGGGGTTGGGGGGTGGATGGAGGCAAGAATGGCGCTGGAGTTCTGCCACTGTCTCAGCAGCCCCCGGGTGGCCGCGGCGCCCTCAGGGCTGGAGGCAGAGCCGGCGCCGGAGCGAGCTGCGGATCTCCAGGCAGGCCTTGCGGAGTTCATCGCAGTCGGGGCCCAGCACGTCCTGCTCACACATCCGCCTGTTGACCTGAGGACCACACCCAGCCTGTGCCTGGGGTTACAGCCCTCCGGGGCTCACCCTGCCCCAAGGGAGAGCTGCTGGCCTGGTGCATTGCAAGGCCTAAAATTTCAAGGGCTGCCGGGAGGGACATCTCTGAGGCTCACAGAGCTCCAGAGGACTAAGGGTGAATTCTTCTGCTCTGGCCGGACATGTCCCCACCCAGCAGGACAGGCTCCCACCCCGTAGGTCCTCTCTCAGCAGACCAGCTGCACCCCACCTGGTCCTCAGCCTAATGGACTTCAGCCCCCTGACAGGCCTTGGAAATACTCAAACCAACCAACCACATCTGCCTGTGAGAACCAGGGGGCATCTCATTCTCTTGTCACTACAAAGCCAGCTTCCCCCTGGCCCTGCAGGTTCACCCTGCTCTGAGCACAAGCCCAGGTGGCCCCGCATGGCGTGCAGCGTCCTCCTCCCCACCCAACTGCAGTACGTGTGAGTGAGAACTGCTATGGATGGCATCTGTGCAGCGTCGGGCATCCTGTGTTTGGTTATCTTGTAGTATTGAGGGCAGAGGATCCCTCCTTTGCCAGTGGAGTTCATAGGAGGTGATCAGAATAGAAGGGCTGGGGAGAAGGGCAAATCCAGCTCCTTGCCCCTTGTCACCCCGGAACCCCCCCAACACACCTCAGTCAGCAGCTCCAGCAGGTCTCTCCCGGGGTTGGCTCTGAGGACCTCCACCAGTGTCTGGATAAAATCTGAGCCCTTGTCATCGCGATAGGCCACATAGCCTAGGTCAGGGGACCAGGGCCAGAGCATCAGACCAGGGCCCCAACCCTCTGCCTTCCAATTCCAGGGGTCCTACTGTTGGTGGAAGGTGGGGTACAAGCAGGCAGGACCCAGGAATCAGGCAAGAGAACAGGGCAGGGAGCAGGGACTTCTTGCATCTGGAACAAGTTGTTGCTAGATATTTGCAGAGGTGAGCCTATGGAGAGATTGACTACTGAGCACACATTTACTGTGCACCTACTATGTGCCAGACACTGACCAGTGCCTCCGGGCAGGCAGATCTCCCCAGCCTCGTGGAATTCACAGCCTAGAGGAAACCTGCACACACAGTGGTTGGCACAGCGGCACCTCACAGCACTCACCATCACTGCTGTTACTACACATCGTAACCCATGTAGGGAACATGGCTGGACCACAGCTGGGCTGGCATCTCTGTGCCCCAACCCTAAGCCCTAGCTGCCCCTAAGGCTACTCTAGATCGTAGGCCAGGAAGTTGGGCCCTGTGTAACCACGGGCTTCCCGATGACCCATCTCCTTACCCTCCGCGGCTGAGTAGACCGTCAGGATGTCTGCTTGGTCAGACCTCCCTGGAGGGGCGCCCCTGCAGGAGCTGCCTGCAAGAGGAATCAATTCCAGTGATCAACATTGTGGAACTCCATCAGCTCCAGGAGCTCCCAATCTGTGGCTTAAGGGCAGCCCAGGGAGGTGGAAAGAGCGCAGGGCAGGAAAGACAAACGGAAGTTCAAAGCTTGGCCCAGCCACTTACCAACTGTGACCTCAGAAAAGCTATTTGAGCTTGCCGACTCCAGCGTTCTTTTCAGGCTCCAACAGGGGAAGAAGTTCCCATTTCCCAAAGGCCCTTGCAGTTAAGGAAGATTTTTTTCTTCCCATTGTCTTGGCAAACAGAGGATGCAGGTGGCAGCCATACCCCAGCTTAGAGCCCTGGAGATGCTCTCTGGACAGTCCCCACCACCAGCCCTGCCCAAACCCAGGCCCTGGAAGGAAGGCAGAACCCACCTTGGGCCTCAGCGTAGATCTGTAGGACATCTGCATGGGAGGGAACAGATGGAGGTGCCCGCAGCCAGCTCCAGTACCAGGGGAGAGCTGTGGGCCCCACACCAGCATCCCTGTTTCCTGAAGAGGGTGGGGAGAGGCAGATAGTCT
Source organism: Macaca mulatta (assembly GCF_049350105.2). NCBI lineage: Eukaryota > Metazoa > Chordata > Mammalia > Primates > Cercopithecidae > Macaca > Macaca mulatta. Next base: position 4,384,105 of record NC_133425.1, on the reverse strand, counting down.
CACTCCGGGGATACCTGGGGGTGCTCAGGGGTCTTGTGTGAACGTGAGGTCAAGGTGAGAACCCAGCTCCAGAGCTCCAGGGCAGGCTTGCCAGACTGGAGACATTCAGAGCTCTGAATGACAAGTGTTGAGAGTTAAGGGTTCAAGGTCATGGACTTGACCTCTAGGAGAGGATAGGAGAGGGGACAGGGAAGGGCGGGTACCCAGGCTTACTGGAGGAGGTAGACAGTGAGTCCTGGGGACTAAGGCTGGCCGAGAAGTGAGGGCAGGAGGCCGGGCCACTCACCCCCACGGCAGGCCTGCAGCAGGAAGACCTTGGGGCGGCCCCACAGCACCCGGCAGCGGCTCAGCTCCTGCATCAGTGCCTCGGGCTGTACTTCTTGTCTGTCAGCCCCCAGCAGCTGACCCTGTGGTCCCCCATGGGCCATCAGGGCCACAAGGACACAGCTCACAGGGCCCCTGCAGGTGTCCAGTTGCTTCTGGAACTGGGCCAGCTCCTCCTGGAAAGCCTGGGTGGGAACAATGTTGAGGCCTGGGCCAAAGCCACCACCTCCCCAGCCCCTGGCTGCGCTCTGCCAGGCTGAGAAGGTTTCCCAGATCCTACCCACCTGGCCTCCCACCACCTGCAACTCACAGACCCAGGGAGGAAGCCCTCTTTTTTTTCTTTTTGAGATGGAGTCTTGCTCTGTCACCCAGGCTGGAGTGCAGTGGGGCGATCTCGGCTCACTGCTATATCCGCCTCCCGGGTTCACCCGATTCTCCTGCCTCAGCCTCCTGAGTAGCTGGGACTACAGGCGTGCAGCACCACGCCCTACTAATTTTGTCTTTATAGTAGAGACAAGGTTTCACCATGGTGGTCAGGCTGGTCTCAAACTCCTAACCTCAAGTGATCCACCCGCCTCGGCCTCCCAAAGTGTTGGGATTACAGGTATGAGCCACTGCGCCCAACCAGAAGCCCTTTTCTAACTCCCTCCTGCAAGGCCTTGGCATGGCCTCTTTAGAGCTGACATAGAGACCCAGCTTCCTGGAGCCAGTTCTCCTCCTGCCCTGGTGGGGAAGCTGCACCAAGAAGTTGAGAGGTGTGAGGAGAGCGGAGTGGGCTGCTGGGAGCCAAGAGGGAAACCAAGACTTGCAGCTAAAGCTTTAAGCTGGGGGGGGTGGGGGGGGCCCGAGAACCAGCCAATGAGGGAGGCCTTGGAGACCCTGGAGACCAGGCTTCTAGAGGCAGGGAAGTGACAGGCCCGACGCAGGCAGTAGGAGGACAGAGGCTAGACGTGTGGTGCACTTCCTGCCAGTGATGGAGAGAGGCCCAGGAGAGAGGCCCCAGGTTCCTAGGGAGGGGTCTTCCTTCAGAGCACCAGCATAAGTTCTCGGTTTCCCCTCACCTGGGCTGTAGGGTCCGTTCTCACGGTGGTCTCAAAGCCCAGGGCCCGGCATAGGCCCCCCAGCGCCTCCACGTCATGCTGGGCCCCAGGCCGGCCTTGGATCACAGCCAGGAGGAGGGCAGCCCTGGTCTTGGACAGGTCATACTGTGTGTTGGGACCAGGGGCCAGCTGCAGAGAGGGTTAAGACGCATCTAAAGTGGCCTGAGAGGACTCCAGCTCCTGGCCTCCCCGGCCTGGGTCTCCCTAAGCTTCTTCCCACTGGAAACTGTGGCCATGTGATTGGACCCCTGCCCTGTCCCCCTCACCTCAGGCCTCCAGGGCTCCACGCCCCCCAGGCACAGTGCCCCCCGCAAGGAGCTCCGAAGGACAGGGCAGCAGGTGCCCCCTGTGGACTCTTCAGTCACCTTGCGGAAGAGCTGAGGATGGGGCCGAGAAAAGACTCAGCCAGGCTTGTGGCTTCTATAGTCTCTTCAGGGTCACCTGCTAGAATGCAGAGAGGAGGAGGCCGGCAAAGGACAGACAGGCAGGATGAGACCCAGGCTCCAGTTCAGGCTCAAGGTTCTGGACTTAGCTGGGCGTGGATGGTCTCGAATGGACAGTGGCCACACCATTGACCCCTGCCCTGGGATCAGTGCGCATAGAGGTGGGGATGTTCCCTAGAGTAGGGCAGGGCCTGCTGGGAAGGCTCACGGGGTGGGCACTACCCTGCTGGGCAATCTGTGGAGGACAGCTGGGGCCCCCTCACCTCCAGGGCTGCCCAGGGGCCACCCAACTGCATAGTGAGACCTTCAGCCCTGGAGACCAGACTTGAATCATTCCTAGTCCCAGCCTCCAGGGTCCTGTGATCTAACAGGGCGGATAATCACTGCCTGGTGTGGAAAGGGGCAGTCTGAAGTGCATGCATGGATGCAAGGAAGGGCATCGCTGGCAGCCTGTAGAGGACTGTGCAGGGCTCCTGGGACAACAGGAGGGCATGGCAGGCAGAGGGAACCGCTTGGGCCAAGGCATGGAGTTGGGAGGAGTCTGGAGTGTCGGGGCATCCTGAGTGGGTTGTCGGGGGTCCCGAGTTGGGGGTGGGGGGCTGATACCACTTCTGTAGACAATAAAGGTTTGTAGAATGAATTGGAGGGAGGATACACGTGAATGAATCTAACTGTAACTGACTCAGGGGGACACAGCAGAACCAGCAGAGACAGCAGAAGCAGCCCCACTTCCCTGGGCCTCCCCCTCCAGCGTCCCCACCTCCGTCAGCAGCTGCACCAGGGACCAGTGAGGAAAGCGGCCACAGAGCTCTCTCAGGCCAGCAAGGAAGGCTCCGGACTCCAGGGCAGCTGAGTGGAGAAGCAGCGCGTTGGCCTGGAGTGAGGCCCGAGGCTCTGCTCCTGGGTTCCTGCCCAGCCCCTGGATCCTGAGCCAGCTCACTCACACCCAGGGCCACTCGAGAGCAGCAGGAAGACTTTGGGGCAGCCCCTCAGGGCCCCGCAGCCACTCAGCTCCCGGACCAACTGCTGTGGCTGCTTCAGCTGCCCTCTGGGGGCCACCAAGGCCACTAAGGCACACCCCACAGGGTGCCTGTGGGCATCCAGCCGCTCCCGGAACCAAGCCAGCTTCTCGAGGAAGCCCTAGGGGCAAAAGTGAGACTGGCTTGAGTCTGGGGAGGTTTGGGGTCGGGAGGAGAACCTGGGTCAGGGGACAGTGGGGAAGGGCTCGGTGCTGGGCCTGAGGGTAGAGGTAAGAGGCAGAGGCTCACCTGGACTGGGACCTGCCTCCTCTCCCAGCTCTCAAAGCCCAGGGCCTGGAACACATCCTCCAGGGCAGTGACTGCAGCGGCCACCACCCCAGGGCTGATGAGCATCAGGGCTGCCTTTGGACCCCGGACATCGTACTTCCCCTGGGGAGGTAAGGCCAGAGCTAGGCTGGGCTGGGCTGGGGCTCAGCTGGGAGGCAGGAGCAGCTGGGCCAGGTGGTGCCGCCTGCTACCTTTCTCCCCAGGCTGTCTCGAGTGTCTGCCATCTGCGTGGCCACCCGCAGGGTCCCAGCCACCAGAAAGGCCATAGGGCCAGGCGGGGCTTCCTCCAAGCACCAAGCACGAAGCTCGCCTCCTGGCCCTGGGCTTTCAGTGCCCTGGGTCCTAACCCTTGCCCTCTCTCCTAATGACTGCTATCAGCTCTGCTTATGAGCTCAGCTGGACTCTGCCCCTTCCCTGGAACCCTGGGTCCTGGCCCCGCTCTCCCAGCTCAGGCTCCATTCTCTGGCTTCTGCCGGTGACTTCTTTGCTGGCACTGATGTGCCCGTATCTGAGCCAGGAACCTGTGCTCAATCCTATTCTTAGCTCCTGGCCTACGTGCTTATCTGATCTCGTTACACCCGAGTGTCTCCCTTTGGAGCCAGCCACCACCACCAAGAAGTCCTTGTACCGTCCTGGCCACCCACCACACGCATGCACACAACACCAGGCCCCCAGAGGTAAAAAAATTACCAACTGGAATCAGTCCTGTCCACAGCAAGACCTCTCTTGCTTCTTACGGCAAACCATGGCAGGCACTGCAGGATGATGTGTGCATGGGAGGTTGGCTGAGAAAGGCCTGGGGGCAGAGAGGGCTGCCACATGCACACCTGTTACCAAGGGACCAGAGCATCTACTGGCCCCCGCCTCCCCTCAGCCAAGGGCCCTGAGGCCACCAGCAGGTGAAAGAGATGGAACCAGCACGGGTGGAAGGAGGGGTCGTGCCTGGGTGATCACTAGTTCTGACCACACACCCACCAGCTCGTGGTGGGCCCCAGCCTGGGGCTCCTGGTAGGGAGAAGTTGGATGTCAGGGGCTGGTGGGAAGGGCAGGCCCACTGTCAGCCCCTTCTCTAAGGGACTCAGTCTGGGGCAGCCTTGAGTTCTGGATCCCCAACGCGCAGCAAGAGGGTCCCACCACTGACCAAGCAGCGTCTCTGGGCCCTTCTTCCTTTCATAGTTGTGAGAGAGGAGTGACCTGGTGAAGACCCCGAGTCCTGCTCAACTCCCTGTTCTGCAAGGGCACAGATGGTGCCCCCAGAGCAGGGCAGGCACTGGCTGACACATGGGGACAAGAGTCCCAAGGGACACGGCTGCCCATTGGGGCCCAGCCAAACTGGACGCCAAGGATGTGGCTCCCCTTGGTGACAGCGCAGCAGAATGTGCCACCAGGACACAAGGCCAGGGCAAAGGGTTTATATTCCAGGTTTCCCCACATTCCAGACACCGAAAGAACAGAACACTCTGGAGGGAAGTTTTCACATTTATTAATACTCTTCTGTTGCCCTTTGGAGGCCCGCAGGGCTGAGTCCTTGCAGGGCCTCTGGTCTGTCCCTGTTCATGGAAGGCAGTGCTCAGGAGGCAGCAGCAAAGTGCCCATGAAGTGGGGCGCCAGTGCCGGTGGAGCTGGAGGTTAGTGACGATGGAACCCGGCACCAGTGCCGATGGAGCAGGCCGTTAGTGTCGATGGAGTTGGACGTAGTGACGATGGAGCGAGGTGTTAATGCCAATAGAGCTGGACGTTAGTGACAATGGAGTGGGGCGCCAGTGCCAATGGAGCAGGGCATTAGTGCTGATGGAGTGGGGCGCCGAGTGGGGCGTTAGTGCCAATGGAGCGGGGCGCCAGTGCCGATGGAGCGGGGGATGGAGTGGGTGCCAGTGCCAATGAAGCGGGCACCAGTGTCGATGGAGCAGGGCATTAATGCGGATGGAGTGGGGTGCCAGTGCCGATGGAGTGGGCACCAGTGTCGATGGAGCGGGGCGTTAATGCCGATGGAGCGGGGTACCAGTGCCAATGGAGTGGGATGCTAGTGCTGATAGAATGCTAGTGCTAAGTATGGTGCAGCCGCACCTCTGGAGGAGCAGTTGGCAGCCAGGCACCCTGTTCTTGGTCTCCAGGGTTGGCCTCCTGTCGCTGTAGCCACCATTATCCTCACCAGACTGGTGGGCAAGTGGCTCTCAGAACCTCATGTTAGGGCAAGTAGACCGAGGGCAAGGGCAGGCCGAGTCCGTGTGGCCAGGACAGGGCAGAGTGGTCATGGCCTGGAAACGGGAGTGGGTGGGGGCCAGAAAGCCCCTGCGCCCTAAGACCCGTGGTCCCACAGGTGTGGGCTGACTGTCCGTCCCAAAGCCCAACAACCCCCTGGGGGCCAAGGCCAGTCCTCCGTGCCCACTGAAAGGCACAGGTTGGCAGGGCAGAGGCCTGACTCATGGACCCACCCCAGAGGGTGGGGGCCAAAGAGCCACACAGTCAAATGAGGCTCGGGGGCTTCTGGGAAGGGACCTAGACCTGAGTCCTCGCCACCCTGCTGCCCCTGTCAGGAATGCGTTGGGGCTCCAGAAACTAGAGGGGAAGAGAAACGCTAGGCGCAGAAGGGGGAAAGACGACAAGATCAGGGGACGGGAGGGGGGCTTCCGTTCCCTTTGAGTGCTGGGCAAGTCCTCAGAGCCGAGCAGGGCAGGCGAGCTCCGAGTGTGGGGTACCCTGGGGGCCCAGGAGGTGGCCACAAATAGAAGAAGAGTCCCAGTGGTGAATGAAGTAGGATGTGCCGTGGCTGGGCCTCCCCCAAGTTTCCGGCCAAGCTGGCTGCTCACCCCACGGGCTGGGCCATCTTGGCGTGCAGGCTCTGATGCGCGATGAGGTGCGCACGCTGCTTGAAGCTCTTGTCGCACTCTCCGCAGCCAAAGGGCCGCTCACCGGTGTGCACACGCCGATGGTCCAGCAGGTAGGAGCGCAGCGAGAAGCTCTTGCCGCAGTCGCTGCAGCCGAAAGGCTTCTCGCCCGTGTGGATGCGCTGGTGGTCAGCCAGGTAGGCGCTGCGGCTGAAGCTCTTGCCGCACTCGGAACAGGAGAAGGGCTTCTCGCCCGTGTGCACGCCTTGGTGGCGCACCAGGTCCGAGGAGCTGCGGAAGCTCTTGTCGCACTCGGGGCACTTGTGCGGCTTCTCGCCCGTGTGCGTGCGCTGGTGCCGCGCCAGGTCCGAGCCCCAGCGGAAGCGCTTTCCACACTGCCCGCAGCTGTGTGGCTTCTCGGCTGCCAGGTCCCGGAACTGGCGCCGGCGAGTGGGTGGCCGCCCCCGTCGCGCACCCACCACTGAGCCCAGGGCCGCCCTCGGCCGGTTCTCACTCTCCCAGGTCTCAGCCTCCTCCGGGCTCCAGGACACAGTCACGTCGCTGCCTGTCTGGCCCGGCAGCACCGGCACCACCTCCTCCAGCCGGGACTTCTCATTTTGGCCTTTGAGCCCCAAACCTGCAAGGGGAAGGAGGCGACCTCTTCAGTCCCACTCGGTTCTGGGGCCAGAGCTGAGGTGAGGAAGAAACAAGGCTAGGGAAAGCTTCCTGGCCTCCAGGTTCAGAAAGCCCTACGCTCACACTGCCGAATCCTGTTTCCTTATCTATAAAATGGGGGTGATTGGCCAGGCGCAGTGGCTCAAGCTTGTAATCCCAACATTTTGGGAGGCTGAGGCAGGCGGATAACCTGAGCTTAGAAGTCCCAGACCAGCCTGGCCAATATGGCGAAACCCCGTCCCTACTAAAAATACAAAAATTAGCAGGACGTGGTAGCGCTCCTCTGTAATCCCAGCTACTCAGGAGGCTGAGGCAGAAGAATCACTTGAACCCAGAAAGCGGAGGTTGCAGTGAGCCGGGATCATGCCATTGCACTCCAAGAGCAAGACTTTGTCTTAAAAATAAACAAACAAAACAAAAACAAAAACCCAAATAAAACAGGGATGATGAAAAAATGCGGCAGAGCAGCAGTCTGAGCAAGCCTCTGATCCTGCCTGCATAGGCCAGCCCCCTAAGCCATCTGTGCCCTGCAAGCCACACTGGGATCCAATGTCCCACTCTGAACCCCAGATATCAAGCTCCACAGCAGAAAAGATTTACAGTAATTTTGAAAATTTTCAAGGGCTAGGCGTGGTGGCTGACGCCTGTAATCCCAGCACTTTGGGAGGCCGAGGTGGGCAGATCACGAAATCAGGAGTTCGAGACCAGCCTGACCAACATGGTGAAAACTCGTCTCTATTAAAAATACAAAAAAATTAGCCGGGAATGGTGGCTCATGTCTGTAATCCCAGCTACTCAGGAGGCTGAGGCAGGAGAATTGCTTGAACCCGGGAGGTGGAAGTTTCAGTGAGCTGAGATCACACCACTACATTCCAGCCTGGCGACAGAGGAAGACTCCATCTCAAAAAAAAAAAAAAAAGAAAAGAAAGAAAAAATTTTTCCCAACTGTCACAGTCGGAAACTGAGAAACCAAACTGGTCTGGCTAGCGTGGCTCCCTTCACCATGCAGGCTCTAGTTCTCCAAACTCAACACATGACAGATCTGGGCAGAGGTCGCAGCCCATCCTGCTGGGAGTGTGACTCAACAAGATGATCCCTGATGGTGCTGAGAAGGGGCCTGGCGTGGAGAGGGAACTGGTAAGGGCAGTTCTGACAAGCAGGGGCCCAGGCTGGTGAGCAGCTGGGGTTCCCCGTCAGCACCCCTGCTCCTGGCAGCCCAAAGTGGCCTCACAGCCATGCCTGATCCAACTCCCAGCTGTGTCCCTTCAGCATCCACTGACCTGAGTCTCAGGTCCCTTATGTGTAAAATGGGGACAATCCTTCTATGCACTAGGCAGTGAGACTCAAAGGAGAAGCTGCCCTTATGAGCACTCAGGGCTCTGCAGCGCTGGCGCCGTCCCATGCTGCACGTGGAAAGGCACAAAAACTGATCGTCAGCCAAGAAAGGAGTTACTCAGGCTCTTGGCAAGACTTGGGGATAGGCTGCTTTGGAACCAGCTAAGGATGGGGTGGGAAAGAAGACTGAAGTTCCAACAGGATGGGGGGCGGCCAGCCTGGACCCAAAGGCCCTGGGTGCTTACCCAGGGTGGTGTTCCGGGAGTTCTCCCGCTTTATGTCCCAGAAGAGATCCCGCTGAGCAGGGTCCAGGGTGCCCCATTCTTCCCGGGAGAAATAGAATGGAATGTCTCCCAATGCCACAGGTCCCTGGAATGGGGCGAGAAGACCTGGCTCAGGGCTCCCTTGCTCAGGCCTCCCAGCAGCACTGGCGGGGACAGGATGGGTCAGATGAAAGAGGCCTGATGGGACAGTAAGTCCCATTTTACAAACTCAACAGAGCCAAGTGCCTTAAAGAAGACAAAGGGACTGGTGACTCACATGGACCCCAGAGACAAAGCAGGTGTCCGTCGTCTCTCTGGTACGCCCCTCTTTAAGAAGAGCAGGAGGCTGGGCTGAAGGAGAAGAATGGAGCCTTAGAAAGGCCAGCCCAGGCCTGACACCGATGCCTATGGCCTCCCCAACCTGTGCGCATTCACACATGCCCTAGACTTCACAGAGGGAGCTGTCCTGCCTATGACCCTTAGGGCAATGCTGGTGACAGAGCTAAGTCCCTGCCCAGCCACTCTACTGCCCACAAGGACAGAGGCTTACTCACCGCTATGGCTGTGCTGCTCTTGGGGAACAGATGGCCGCCTCCGTGCCCCCACCATCGGGGGAGGCCCCTTGGCCTGAGATCCCTGGCCTGCAGCCTCGGGTTCCGCCTCCTCCGAGGGCACATCCTGTGCAGGAACCACAATATGCTCATCAGCCCGAGACCAGACCGGGGGAGACAGAGTTTATTCCCTGGGAAGGAGACACAGGACATGACCCTCAGGATGCTGGGGTGTGGGAAGGAGACCAATATGGTGCCCCAGGAAAGTCCAGAGGAGAATGTGATACCAGGCAATGCTGTTTGCCCGAGGACGCTCCCTGATCATTCACGAGGCAAGAACCAGCCCTGAAAGGCCAGAATCACAGCCACTTAGCAAGCGGGGAGCTGGGGACCCTCCTGCCAAAGGCACAACCCCATCCCCTAGCCACTCATCAGAACCTCCCCAGATGCATCCAATATGAAGGATCCAACATCCCACAAGGTAATTGGGGCCCCGGACAGCTCCACCTTCTAGCCCCACTCTGGAGCTGGCTCTCTGCACACCCTAGTGTCCTCAGAGCCAGGCCTAGAGCAAAATGCAAATAAACATCAGCAGACCCTGCATGGAGCTAAAACTTCCTTTCTGGAACATTCACACTTCAGCCCTATTGTTGCCTTCCACAGCCGCAAAAAATAAATCACATTTACTTTGGACTGCATCTTTCAGAAAGGCACCCATGGCATGCTGTGCTTGTGTGCCTGCTCCTGGGGGCTCTGTGTCTCCCCTACCCTGTGAGCCTCTAGGAGACTTGTCTCTGCAGGGTACCTACTCGCCAGGTACCATCCAGGTGACTCTGGATATTGAAGGGCCCCTCACCTGCGGCCAGGCTTTCAATGGCTGCTTCTGTAGGTCCTCCACCAAGGCGACAGCCTCCTCGCCACTTCCTGGGTGCTGCTCGCGCACCCAGCCCTGGATCTCCCCTGGAAGCACCGTCAGGAACTGCTCCAGCACCAGCAGCTCCAGGATCTGCTCCTTGGTGCGCAACTCGGGCCGCAGCCAGCGGCAGCAGAGCTCCCAGAGCTGGCTGAAGGCCTCATGAGGCCCATGCACATCCCCATAGCAGAACTGCCGGAAGCGCTGGCGGCAGGCTTCGGAATCCCTGCTGTCCTCATGCTGGGCAGATTCCTGTTCCCAGGAGGAATCTTCCACTTTGACAATCAGAAGCCCTTCTCCCTCCCCAGAGGTCTGGTCCTGGGGCTCCAAGGGGGCTGCCATTCCCCTGGCCTGAGGCTCAGGGTTGGTCGGCCTCAACCTGGGCCCCAGAACCTGTACTTTTAGTCTCCCAGAGGGATCCCCTGTGGTTGCTGGGCCGGCATCTGGATGTGTACTCCTGGGGAAAGAGCAAAATGGCAGGACTGAGGAGGAAGGATGTGGAATACAGGAGCAAACCCCAGGCTGTAGAGCCATCCAGTCCCATCCTTTCATGGCCCTGAAGCCTTTTCTAGGCTTTACTGTAATGCCTTGCTCATGTGACTATCTCTATTAACACAGGCCCACAAGCTCTCATCCCAAAGCCAGAAATACAAAACCCGGGTATTTCATAACTCTTTGAAAGCAAAACCCAATATCAATCATTTGGCAGCACCACCTGACCTGATATAAGCATATTTATAATCTCAATTTATTCCACTAAATGTAAATATTCAAAATTATGGCAGAAATATTAATAACATATATCTTCAGTTTATAAAAATTCATTGAGCTATACCCACTGATGTGTTTTTCTGTATGGACATTATACATCAACTAAAAATCTTTTTTTTTTTTTTTTTGAGAGAGTCTCACTCTGTTGCCCAGGCTGGAGTGCAGTGGTGCAATCTTGGTTCACTGCAACCTCTGCCTCCTGGGTTCAAGCGATTCTCCTGCCTCAGCCTCCCAAGTAGCTGAGACTACAGGCACCAGCTACCACGCCCAGCTAATTTTTGTATTTTTAGTAGAGACGAGGTTTCACCATGTTGGTCAGGATGGTCTCGAACTCCTGACCTTGTGATCCACCCGCCTTGGCCTCCCAAAGTGCTGGGATTACAGGCATGAGCCACTGCGCCCTGCCTAATTAAAAAATTTTAACTGATGTGTTTCATTATTTAGTGTTGCCCCAGATCCCTCTGGAGATGTGCTTGATATATTGTATGTGCACTATATTAGTTTTCTCAAATTTGAAAACCTCTGAATTCCAAAACACATCTGGCCCTGAGGTGTCACAGAAGGCCTCATAGACACCATCCAAAGCCATTTATCCACAGGTACATATAAATGTATGACACCTTTATACCTTACATCGTTACTCTTTACTGAAAAGTGTATTATGCAATTTTCAGTAATCGATTTTTTGTTTCAACAATACAAATACAAACTGGCCGGGCTTGGTGGTTTATGCCTGTAATCCCAGCATTTTGGGAGACAGAGATAGGATGATTGCTTGAGGCCAGGGGTTCAAGACCACTTTGGGAAGACAATGTGAGACGCCATCTGTACCAAAAAACAAAAAAAGCCGGGTGGGGCTCCTGTAGTCCCAGCTACTGGGGAGGCTGAAGAGGGAAGATCTCCTGAGTCCAGGAGTTTGAGGTTGCAATGAGCTATGATCGCACCACCGTACTCCAGCCTGGGCAACAGACTGAGGCCGTCTCAAAAAAAAAAAAAAAGTAAAAAGAAAAAAAAAAAAAATACAAACCATCGTAATAAAAAAGGGGGGAAGATTCAAACAATACAGAAGTCCGTAAAACTCTCCCTTCCTCAATGCAATTGTACCCCCCGACTTAACAGTCTGACAAGTGACGTCCCAGACCTTTTCTCTGTGCTTTTACTAAAAAAGCCATCCATGGGGGGAGAAAAGAAAAAGAAGGTGCTTCATGTGTTTTTACATAAATGAGACCTTACTGCACAGACAGCGGCACTATGAGCTTCCGCGGTACGGATACGCTCCAGTTTCTTAATCAATACTCAAGTGATGCATTCGGGTTGTTTCCAATTATTTAGTCCACCCTAGGCGCTTTATTTATTCTGCTCCTCACAAGACCCCTGAAAGGTGCGTGCACCATTCTCATCCTCTGGTGACTTCGAAGAAGACTTTCCTCGAAGAGGGCCAGGACTCACCAGGGTCGCTCAGCAGGACACGGCAGGCGGGAAGGCGAGCCAGCCAGAGCCCCGTGCTGTCCCCCGCAGCCTCGCCCGCGGGGCGAGCGGCGATCGTGCAGGGGCGTCTGCCCGCGGACCAAGAGGGCAGAGCGGCGCGGGGGACCCAGCACTTCCTAGTAGTGCGCCCGCCCTCCGGCCTCTGCCTCGGGGCGCTGATCCCGGCCACCCGGAGCCCGGTGCTTGATGTCGGAGCCAGGCGGCCAGAGCCCCCGTCCCCGCCCCCGCCCCCGAAACACACAACGCCCACGGCGGCCCAGGAGACACCACTTCCGCCGCCAGTTCTCGGCGCCGGAAGTGGTCGCAGGGCTCGCTGGGAAACTACGCGGCGCAAGCATTCCCTAGCTCCCAGAAAGCCGTTCGTTCACTGAGCCCGCCTTCTCCCTGACTGATGGCCAATGAACAGGAAGAATTCTCAGGCTCCCTATTAGAAGACGGAAACGCCATATGCGTCATACACCTGCATCCGGGAGGAAAGGCAACGTTTTGCGTCTAGATTTGCTTTGTTTTCTTTCGTCGCCGCTTTTCTTTCACATTTCCTTGCGCCTCTGGCCCTTGAGCGACAAAAAGGGGAAGCCAAGGCTGGCCCGAGGAAAGGAGAGGGCATATGGCCTAGCCACGAGTGGAGCGCCTGCTCCGCCGGAAGGGATGCGCTGGAGCGGCGTTTTCCTTCCGCCACGGTCTTTCTATGCCAACTCGTAGGTGAGGGCCGAAAGGCCGTGGGCGGTGGAGCTTGGGCCTGGGAGACTTGTTTCCAGCCTCTTGGGTCCCGCTCCTCCCAATTCCCTGGAGAGGCGTGTAGCTTCCTGGGAAATGCCGTCGGGTAAGGGGCGCGGAGCCTCCTGCGGCGATCCTCTGTCTTCGGGTCGCCTTAGCAGGACGCGGCAAGAAGACACTGACCTGGCCGCAGTCCCGCGCTCTCCCACCAGCTGCTTCGTCCACCAGGAGCTGCGGGGCGTCAGGGATCCAACGGCCCTGAGGGATCTAGAGCAGGGGGGCTCGGGGTTCTCCTTTCCATACCCTCGGATCCTCTCCCACTCTTTCCACGCCTCGACCCGAAGATAATCTCAGGCTCCAGATATCTTTCATAAATGGAAAGAGCTTTCCTGGTTTGTTTTGTCTTAATTTTGTAGGTGTTGCATGCTTGGAAGAGAAAATTAAGAAAATTAATTGGCAAATCATAAAGATAGCTTTCTCATGATAGCCACAAGGCTTGCTCCCTCACTCTGCTCATACGTCACCCCCTCAAGGAAGCCTCCCGGAGCTCTGTAAACAGCCTCAGCTCTGCCTTGCTTTTCTCCCTAATGTTTATCACTACCTGACATATACTTGTGTAATATTTGTTTCCCACGACTCAACGATAAGTGTTCATGAGGGCAGACACTTTTTAATGCCCTACCACGAACACCTAGAATTGTGCCTGGCACATGGCAGATGCCTAGTAAATATTTGTTTAATGAATGAAGGTAAAAAACATTTCTAATACGACCATCCAGGAATAAGCACTGTTCATATTTTAGTCTGTTCTTACAGTTTTACTGTTGTTATATGTCTGTGAATGTGTATATATATATTATATATAGTTTATATATATATATATATATATATTTTTTTTTTTTTTTTTGAGACGGAGTCTCGCTCTGTCACCCAGGCTGCACTGCAGTGGCCCGATCTTGGCTCACTGCAACCTCTGCCTTCCGGGTTCAAGCGGTTCTCCTGCCTCAGCCTCCCGAATAGCTAGGATTACAGGCATGTGTCACCATGCCCGGCTAATTTTGTATTTTTAGTAGAGATGGGGTTTCTCCATGTTGGTCAGGCTGGGCTCGAACTCCCGACTTCAGATGATCTGCCTGCCTCGGCCTCCCAAAGTACTGAGATTACAGGCATGAGCCAGTATGCCCGGCAGAATTTTCATCTTTTAAGTCTGCCACCCTTGGACACTTACATTGTTTCCATCTTTCTGTATTTGTAGATATGCTTCTACATACACCTTTATGCATTTGCTTGAACATTTCCCTGAGAACAACCAGAAATGGAATTGCCAAATTACTTTGTGTACATATTTCTAAACTGTCCTCCAGAAAGAATGTAATGCTTTGATCTTCCACTTGAGAATCAAATGTTTACCTTCCTCTGTTCCTCCAGATTTGGACATTTACAGTGTTCAGCCTTTGTTGTGGCATTCCAGTTCAACTGGGAAACAGCTTGATGTAGCGTCCCCAGGTCCACAGTAATACATATTAAACTTTTTTTTTTTTGGTGCAGTGCTGCAATTTCGTGGCTCACTGCAACCTCCCAGGTTCAAGCGATCCTCCCACCTCAGCCTCCCTAGTAGCTGGGATTACAGGTGCATGCCACCACACCAGGCTAAGTTTTGTATTTTTAGTAGAGATGGGGTTTTACCAGGTTAGCCAGGCTGGTCTTGAACTCCTGACCTCAAGGGATCTGCCTGCCTCAGCCTTCTTCCAAAGTGCTGGGATTACAGGTGAGAACCACTGTGCCTATCCTATTAAACTTTTAAATCATGATAGTTACCATGTATGGAGTGTTTATATTGCCAGGCAGTGAGCTGAGTCCTTTACATCTCACGCTTATTCTGTGCAACAGCCCAATGGGAGAAATTCCATGAATATAGTTACCATTTCCTTGATTTCTAGGGAAGCTGGATATGTTTTCTTTTTTCAAGTATTATTTCTATTTATCCTTTTGTGAATTGCCTGTTATTTTCATTGGAATATACTTTTTTTTTTTTTTTTAAAGAGTCTCATTCTGTTGCCCAGGCTGGAGTGCAATGGTGCGATCTCAGCCCATTGCAAACCTTTGCCTCCCCGGTTTAAGCAATTCTCCTGCCTCAGCCTCCCAAGTAGCTGGGATTACAGGCACCCACCACCACGCCTAGCTAATTTTTTGTATTTTTAGTAGAGACGGGATTTTGCCATGTTGGCCAGCCTGGTCTCGAACTCCTGACCTCAGGTCATCCACCCACTTCAGCCTCCCGAACTGCTGGGATTATAGGCATGAGCCCCCGCGCCCGGCCACACCATTGTTTTGAAGAGAAAAATTGGTAAAAATAATTGTTTAGTTGTGAAGATGGTTACCCAAATGGGTAAGAGAGATTTCTAAGAGTTACAGAATAGCAACTGCAGGAAGGAACTTGTGCCCTTAGGACTGAGGAAGTAAAAAGGGAGGAAACTTGGAAACACGAAAGAGCCCTTCCCCTTTCAATTCAAGGCAGAGACTGGACCTCAGAAGAGGGAGTGGGTGCCCCGAGAACTCACTGCTGGCGGACAGCGGAAAGGGCAGCTGCCAGACCAAGGTGAGGATAACGGAAGTGAAGGCCACTGGCTACCTCTCCTGCCCTCCGCTGGCCGCATTGGAGAACTGCACCAGGAAGAAGACAGCCCCTCCCTTCCACTCTGACCTGACAGTGTTCCTCCATCGCCCTCTATTGGAGAAGAACAACATCAAGCTGGCTAGCAAGGAACTGCGTAGAGTCCCGCTGGGTATCACGCTGGATCTCACCCAAAGCTGAGATGTCATCCAGCTCAGTATCACAGAGCAGAACGAAAAGGATGTGTTTGGGCTGAGAGGCCATACATTGGTAACTGGCACATGAACTGTATTTTCTATTGAGCATTGCTGGTATATGGCAAGTTTGCATACAATTATATTGAAATTGACCACCTAATTGCACTTTCTTATTCCTTCTGATAATTTTTCACGTGTTCTTTTTCTTTCTTTTTTTAGAGGGATTCTCACTCTGTCACCCAGGCTGCAGTCCAGTGGCACAATCTCGGTTCACTGCAAGCTTCGCCTCCCAGGTTCATGCCATTCTCCTGCCTCAGCCTCCCTAGTAGCTGGGACTACAGGCACCTGCCACCATGCCTGGCTAATTTTTTGTATTTTTAGTAGAAAGGGGGTTTCACTGTGTTAGCCAGGATGGTTTATATCTCCTGACCTCATGATCCACCCACCTCAGCCTCTTTTTTGTATTTTTAGTAGAGATTTCACCATGTTAGCCAGGATGGTCTTGATTTCCTGACATCATGATCTGCCCACCTCAGCCTCCCAAAGTGCTGGGAATACAGGCGTGAGCCACAGTGCCTGGCCATTTTTTGTTTTGTTTTGTTTTTTGTTTTTTGAGACGGAGTCTTGCTCTGTGGCCCAGGCTGGAGTACAGTGGCGCAATCTTTGCTCACTGCAACCTCCACCTCCCACGTTCAAGCAATTATCCTGCCTCAGCCTCCCAAGTAACTGGGGTTACAGGAGCACACCACCACATCTAGCTAATTTTTTGTATTTTTAGTAGAGACAGGGTTTTACCATGTTGGCCAGGCTGGTCTTGAACTCCTGACCTCGTGATCCACCCTCCTTGGCCTCCCAAAGTGCTGGGATTACAGGCATGAGCCACCACGCCTGGACCCTTTTTTTTTTTTCTAAAATGGAGTCTTTCTCTGTCGCCCAGGCTGGAGTGTAGGGGTGTGATCTCAGCTCATTGCAACCTTCCCCTCCCAGGTTCAAGCAGTTCTGCCTCAGCCTCCCAAGTAGCTGGGATTACAGGTGTGCGCCACCATGCCCGCTAATTTTTGTATTTTTGGTAGAGATGAGGTTTCGCCATGTTGCCCAGGCTGGTCTCAAACTCCTGACCTCAAGTGATCTACCTGCCTTGGTCTCCTATAGTGTTGGGATTACAGGCATGAGACATCACGCCCAGCCCACTGTTTTTTTCTAGCTAGAAAATATAGTCTAAGGCGGCTGGGCGTGGTGGCTTACGCCTGTAATCCCAGCACTTTGGGAGGCGGAGGTGGGTGGATCACAAAGTCAGAAGATCGAGACCATCCTGGCTAACACGGTAAAACCCCATCTCTACTAAAAATAAAAAAAATTAGCTGGGCATGGTGGCAGGCACCTTGTCCCAGCTACTGAGCAGGCTGAGGCAGTTGAATCACTTGAACCCGGGAGGCGGAGCTTGCAGTGAGCTGAGGTCGCGCCACTGCACTCCAGCCTGGGCCACAGTGAGACTCCATCTCAAACAAACAAACAAAAAAGATTGACAGAATGAGTATAAATTCTGGACCAAAAAACCACAACTTTACTTTCTTCATTATTTATAGACTATATTTTCTTTTTTTTTTTTTTTTAGTAGCTGGGACCACAGGCGCCCGCCACCACGCCCGGCTAATTGTTTGTATTTTTAGTAGAGACGCGGTTTCACTGTGTTAGCCAGGATGGTCTCAATCTCCTGACCTCATGATCCGCCCGCCTCAGCCTCCCAAAGTGCTGGAATTACAGGTCTGAGCCACTGCGCCCAGCCTCTGTCAATCCTGCAGCATTTACAACTCAAAACAATGTTAAAAATTGAAGACTGCAGTCAAAATTGGGATCTTAAGTTCATGAAATTGCTTTTTATAACATGATTAAGTATCTGTTGTTGGTCTCTGATACGTATTTGTGCAAAAGAACAAGACAGGGTCTTGTTCTTTCACCCAGGCTGCAGTGCAGTGGTGCAATCACTGCTCACTGTATCGTGGAACACCTGGGCCCAAGTGTCCTCCCACCTCAGCCTCCCAAGTAGCTAGAACTACAGGCGCCCGCCTTTATGCATGGCAGATATTCATGTTCTTGTTAAGGACGTTCTATATGTTCACATTTCCAGCAGAAAGACTTCTAGTTATTCCCCAATATCTGTTCTCCCCTTCTATAATGGGAGCTTTTTGATGGACACATCAAAAAGAATTGCTTGGACTTGGGAGGGGAAGATTGCAGTGAGCCATGATCGCACCACTGCACTCCAGCCTGGGTGACAGAACCGTTTAAGAAATGCCGTTTAAGAAAAAAAAAGAAAGAAAAATAGAGAGGGCTAGGTGTGGTGGCTCATACCTGTAATCCAAGCACTTTGTGAGGCCCAGGCAGGTAGATAACTTGAAGCCAAGAGTTCAAGACCAGGCTGGACAACATAGTGAGACCTTGTCTCTACAAAAAAAAAAAAAAAAAAAAAAAAAAAAAGGCTGGGTGCGTGGCTTATACCTGTAATCCCAGCACTTTGGGAGGCTGAGGCGGACACATCACCTGAGGTCAGGAGTTCAAGACCAGCCTGGCCAACATGGTGAAACCCTGTCTCTACTAAAAAAACAACAAATTAGCTGGGTGTGGTGGCGGGTGCCTGTAATCCCAGCTACTTGGGAGGCTGAAGCAGGAGAATCGCTTGAACCTGGGAGGCAGAGGTTGCAGTGAGTGGAGATCACACCACTGCACTCCAGCCTGTGCAAAAGAGCAAAACTGTGTCTAAATATATATATATATATATATATATATATATATATATATATATATATTTTTTTTTTTTTTTTTTTTTTTTTTTTTTTTTTTAGTTAGCTGGGCTTGCTGGCACCTTAGTCCCAGGTAGTCAGGAGGCTGAGAATGGAGGATCAGTTGAATACAGGAATTCCATCCCGGGTGCTGTGAACCAGGATCATGCCACTGCACACCAGCCTTGGCAACAGAGCTAGATACTATCTCTAAAAAATAAGTGAAAGTAAAGAGTATCTTTACTCCTTATATGTATTCGTATAATTTCTTCTAAGGGACATTGGCTACTCATAATTTCTATATCTTCTTGAGTAAATTTTGGTAGTTTATATTTTCCAGAAAATCGTTTCTTTCATCTACAATTTCAAATTTATTAACAGAGTTGTGCATAGTATTCACATGTGATTAAAAAATTTAAATTTGGAATTGTGAGATGGCACTTCAGTGCCCCAGGAGGGGTAGCTTCAATGATGGAGGGTCCGCAGGCTGCAGGGAACCTGAGTCCCTGATCACTTTGTGGGGTAGGGCTGCCGAACCGGCCCCACCCCAGACTGCCTGCCTCCTGCCCACCTCCAGATGCTACCATGAGAAATAGGCTTCTATCTCGTTAAAGACACTGTTGAAGACTCAGCACACAGTAAGTGCTCAATAAATAGCAGCTAGTCCCAGGGAACTACACATCACCAGGCATACCCCCAGCAGGGTGGGGCACATGACAGAGTGAAGGAAAACAGCGCAGGACAGACACAGGGGGGTCCATCTGTCTGACAAGTATGCAGGGGTATGACCCGGGCAAGAAGTCAAGTTCAGGGAAGTTCTGTTCTGTAGCAGCTCTTCGCAGGGCAGGCGAGTGCCCACAAAGGCAGTTCCAAAGGCAGTTCCAAAGGAATTTCCTTCCTCACCTATCAGTTCTGCTTTTTTGGATGGGCAGGAAGCACTTCTTTGAGAAGACCCAGGGCCCTGGTTAGAAACACTTGTTTCTGGACCCAGCAGGGAGTAAATTTTGCTGCCCACTGTCTTTACCATCGCGTTGTTTTTATTAAATGGATTTCTGTATTGAGAAGCAGTAGAGCTGAACAGTTACAGTCAAGTGCTCTGGAGTTCAATGGACCTGGATTTGAATCTCAGCTCCACTGCAAATATCAGAGATCCTGGGAGGTGACAGCCTCTCCGAGCTCAGTCTTCACTTCTGTAGAATGAGGATAATAATGACGCCTTTAAGGGCTGGTGCAAGGACGGAAGATGACATAGGTCAAGTGAAAACATTTGTTTGCCGCAAATTTGACAGTTAAAAAAGCATAAGACGCAGCATGGGGACAGCCAACAGATGGCAGTAGTAACCCTTGGTATTGGCATATTACCACTGTAATCTATTTATTTAGAGACAGGGTCTCACTGGATCACTCAGGCCGGAGTGAAGTGGCATGGGGACAGCCAACAGATGGCAGTAGTAACCCATGGTATTGGCATATTAGCGCTGTAATTTATTTATTTAGAGACCGGGGGTCTCGCTGTGTCACCCAGCCTGGAGTGCAGTGGCATGACCATAGTTCACTGCAGCCTCGACCTCGCCAGCTCAAACAATCCTACCCCCTCAGCCTCCCCAATAGCTGGGACTACAGGTGCATGCCACCATGCTGAACAACATAGTGAGACCCTGACTCAAAAACGATACATAAATAAAATAATAGGCCAGGCGCGGTTGTTCACGCCTGTAATCCCAGCACTTTGGGAGGCTGAGGTGGGCGGATCACGAGGTCAAGAGATCAAGACCATCCTGGTAATGTAGTGAAACCCCATCTCTACTAAAAATATAAAAATTAGCCGGGCATGGTGGCACACGCCTGTAGTCCTGGCTACTCTGGAGGCTGAGGCAGGAGAATTGCTTGAACCCGCGAGACGGAGGTTGCAGTGAGCCGAGATCGTGCCACTGCACTCTAGCCTGGCGACAGAGCAAGACTCCATCTTAAATAATAAGAATAATAATATAATAAAATAAACTGTTTCATTGAGACACTTGTGTCCTCTGAAATATACTTGTCACTGTTCTTTGCTTGCATTGGAACCCCATAGTGCATAGCCAGACCCAATTCAATATGCACATGCTGTCTGCTGCCCCCATGGAAGGTTCTGGGTCATCCCTGGATCTAGGGCCCTTGTGGCTGAGACACAGTTATCAAGTAGGTGGCATGGCCACCCTGTCCCCAGTGCTTCTCTTGTGCCTTGGAACAGAGGAGCTGGCAAGAGGAATTAAGAGAGTCCATGCAAGTCTCCCAAGGCCCCCAAATTTTTGGTGCTACCCACATAGCCCCCTGACTTACCTACCTCTTCAGTGCTGCCTCGTTGACCCCATTCTGCCTCTTTAGCTGCGCTGGCTGGAGTTTCTTCAGTGTTTACTTGGGGAAGTGGTTTACCTCAATGCTTTGAAGCAACAGAATCTCCTTGTCCAGGAATCATAAGAGGAAGTCCAACGTGTAGGAGATAGCAGTGGCTGCTCTGATTATATAGCTGGTGCCTGAGATTTGCCCAGCTGGCTGTATCCTTCATTGTCCCTAAAGCTCCAAAATGGACTGTTGTAGCCCCATGAGGGCCACAGTTGGAAGAACGCAGGCTCCAACACTAGCTACTGCCTAACATTTTGGGGAGGCTCCCATAGTTACGCATGGGTGCTGCCTGCTTGCCTGGGGGATCTTGGATTTTTTTTTGTTGTTTCTTGTTTTTGAGACGGAGTTTTGCTCTTGTTACCCAGGCTGGAGTGCAATGGCGCAATCTCAGCTCACTGCAACCTCTGCCTCCTGGGTTCAAGTGATTCTCCTGTCTGCCTCCTGAGTAGCTGGGACTACAGGCACCCACCAATGCGCCTGGCTAATTTTTATATTTTTAGTAGAGGCGGGGTTTCCCCACATTGGCCACGCTGGTGTCGAAGTCCTGACCTCAGGTGATCCACCTGCCTCAGATTCCCAAAGTGCTGGGATTACAGGCATGAGCCACTGTGCCTGGCTGGCTGGGTGCTCTTGTAACCACGCAATGGATTCTCCTTGCCAGCTGCCCAGATGAAGCCGGTTAATCAATACAGGGAATTGCAATAGAGAAACGGCTTAATTCACACAAAGTTGGCTGAATGGGAAACCGGAGTTTTACTACTCAGATCAGTCGCCCTGAAAATTCAGAGGCTGGGGTTTGTTAAGGATAATTTGGCAGCTATGGGGGCCATGGAGTGAGGAGTGCTGATTGGTTGGGCCTGAGATGAAATCACAGGTTGTCTAGTCGGTTCTTGTTGTCTTCCCTTCCTGGGTGGGATTGAAGAACTGGTTTAGCCAGATTACTGGTCTGGGTGGCGCCAGCTGGTGCATCACAATGCAGGGTCTGAAAAATACCTCCAGCACTAATCTTAGATGTTAAGATAGTGATGTTATCCCTAGGAGCAAATGGAGAAGTTTGGAATCTTACAGCCTCTGGCTGCATGAGTCCAAAACCATAATTTCTAATCTTGTGGCTAATTTGTTAGTCTTACAAAGGCAAGCTGGTCCCCAAGCAAGAAGGGGGTTTGTTTTGGGAAAAGGCTGTAACTATAAACTAAATTCCTCCCAAAATTAGTTCAGCCTACACCCAGAAATGAACAAGAGCAGCTTGGAAATTAGAAGCAAGATGGAGGCTGGCCACGGTGGCTCACGCCTGTAATCCCAACACTTTGGGAGGCTGAGGCGGTCGGATCACAAGAGGTCAGGAGTTCAAGACTAGCCTGGCCAATATGGTGAACCCCCCATCTCTACTAAAAATAGAAAAAGTAGCCAGGCATGGTAGCACATGCCTGTAATCCCAGCAACTCAGGAGGCCGAGACAGGAGAATCCCTTGAACCCAGGAGGCAGAGGTTGCAGTGAGCCGAGATCACACCACTGCACTCCAGGCTGGGTGACAGAGTGAGATTCCATCTAAAAAAAAAAGGCGCTGGGTGCGGTTGCTCACGCCTGTAATCCCAGCACTTTGGGAGGTCAAGGCAGGCGGATTACCTGAGGTTGGGAGTTTGAGACCAGCCTGGCCAATATAGTGAAACTCCATCTCTACTAAAAATACAAAAATTAGCCAGGCGTGGTGGTGGGTGCCTGTAGTCCCAGCTAATCGGGAGGCTGAGTCAGGAGAATCACTTGAACCTGGGAGGCAGAGATTGCAGTGAGCCAAGATTATGCCAGTGCACTCCAGCCGGGGGGACAGAGCGAGATTCTGTCTCAAAAAAAAAAAAAAAAAAAAAAAAAATTTTTTTAAAAGGCTGGGTGCAGTGGAATCCCAGCACTTTGGGAGGCCGAGGCAGGCAGATCACTTGAGATCAGGAGTTTGAGACCAGCCTACCCAACATGGTGAAGCCCTGTCTTTACTACAAATACTAAAACGAGTTCAGCATGGTGGTGCATGCCTGTAATCCCAGCTATTCAGGAGGCTGAGGCATAAGAATCATATGAACCTGCGAGGTGGAGGTTGTAGTGAGCTGAGATCATGCCTCTGTGCTTCAGCCTGGGCAACAGCAAGACTCTGTCTCAAAAAAAAAAAAAAAAAGAAAAGAAAAGAAAGAAAGGAAGAAAGAAAAATATGCGAGCTGCTAAGCTAGGCAGTTCTGGCTCAAGATCATGATATTGCACACACCACACCAACGAGGACCCCAGTCCTCTGTCACTGGAGGACCCACTTGGAAGGCGGATCACTCACATGGCTCTTGGTAGGAGACTTCAGTTCCTCCCCACATAGGCCTCCCTATAGGACTGCTCGAGTGTCCCTTTTGCCAAATGATCTACATATGTTCCAGTTTTGACTGGCTGCTCTGCAATGTGGACCGTTATCTAGCAGATTCAGTGGGGCTTGAAGGGTCAGTTCCTGCTGCAGGGATGTTATGTGGAACCTTTTGTGGGCCGCTATAGATGAATCATAATATAAACCTGTGCTAGTTATTGATTACGTCCCAGTTCCTGCATTGCCTGCTGTGTGAAATGGTTGTGGCCCTTTAGTTTTTCCTTTACTAGCTGGCACGATCTTATGCTTTGTCAGTAGAGGGCGCTGGAGAGACATTTCAGGAGAGTGGAGTTCCCTTCCTGCTTCTGGTGTGTTCTCTCCAGGCTCCGGCATGACGGGTGTCTTCCGAGTCTGGCTTCTGCAACACACAGGGCTTCGCCAGCACCCAGCTCCTGCAGCACGGGCAGCTCCTGTGACAGCAGGCGCCCACAGCCTACAAAGTTTCTCCAGTGCCGCCTCCTCAGTGAACCGCAACCGGCGGCACCTAGCAGCTTTCTCCACCGCTCTCTTCAGGTAGTTCTGTAACAGCGCCGTCTCTCGTGAGACCCCTCCCAGTGAGCAGTTTTTTTCTACCCCTGCGGATGGATTTCCAGCAAGTTCTGCCCATGTGGTACCACAGCCACTTCTCTGCCATTCAGTTAAACTGCAGTTAAACCTCTTCAAGGTCTGGATCTAAGCCCAGGGACCAGGAAACCTCTTGCTTGAGTGCTGGAACTCAGGCCAAGAAGGTATGGCTGCTGCTCTCTGCTGTGACACAAGAGAATGAGAGTTCTCTTCACTTCTTACCAGCCAACCTCTTGAAAATACCAAGGTTTTTTTTTTTTTTTTTTTTTTTTTTTTGAGACAGAATCTCGCTCTGTTGCCCAGGCTGGAGTGTATTGGCTCACTGCAACCTCTGCCTCCTGGGTTCAAGTGATTCTCCTGCCTCAGCCTCCCGAGTAGCTGGGATTACAGGCATGTGCTACCACGCCCGGCTAATTTTGTATTTTTAGTAGAGACGGGGTTTCTCCATGTTGGTCAGATTGGTCTCAAAACTCTCGACCTCAGGTGATCCACCCGCCTCAGCCTCTCAAAGTGCTGGGCTTACAGACGTGAGCCACAGCACCCGGCCTAAGCCCTTTATAGCTTAATTCTGTATATTAAATTTCCCAGTTCAAATTACTGTGTGCTTCCCCTGTCCTGATTGGACCTTGCTTGATACAAAATTAGTATAAGGAGTGGTCTCAAGAGATAGATGCACAAAGAAGGGATATGGGGACTGATTTGGGTATTTGGGCTTGAGTGCAGACTGAGCTGCCTGACAATGAGAAATAGGATCTTTATTAGTAAGGGTTCTCCAGAAACAGAATAACAGAATCTATATATATGTGTGTGTGTGTGTATGTGGAGAGAGAGCTTTTATGTAGATATATATTTTTTATATATATATATATATACACACACACACACACACACACACTAAAGTATTGGCTCACATGATTATGGCGGTTGAGAAGCCCCACAATCTGCTCTCTGTAAGCCGGACACCTTACAGTGGTGTAGTGTTTTTTTTCAGACGGGGTCTCCCTCTGTTGCCCAGGCTGGACTGCAGTGGCACAATCACAGCTCACTGCAGCCTTGACTTCCCGAGCTCAAGCAATCTTCCCATCTCAGCCTCCTGACCAGCTGGGACTACAGGTGGACACCACCACACCCAGCTAATTTGTTCCATATGTATATATATATATGTATATATATATTTTTTAAATAGAGATGGCCTCTCCCTATATTGCCTAGGCTGGTCTCGAACTCCCCTGGGCTCAAGCTATCTGCCTGCCTCTGCCTCCTAACAGTTTTGTAATTTTAAGGCCTGAGAGCCAAAGGCCTATGGTGTAGATTCCGACTCAAGACTCAAGGCCTGAGAATCAGGAGCACAAGACCAGGAGATGAATGTCCCAGTACCCAGGTCTCAAGTAGTCAGACACAGAGAGAATTCAACCTTCCTCTGCCTTGATGTTCTGTTTAATTCTGTACTGGATGAATGCTGCCCACCCATGTTGGGAGCTGTCTGCTTTACTCACTCGGCCAATTCAAACGTTAATATCTTATTGAGAAACCCTCACAGACACACCCAGAAATAATGTTTAACCAGCTGTCTGGGCATGCCTTGGCCGAGTCAAGTTTATACATAAAATTAACCATCACAGGATGCTGGTTATCCACGGCATGTGGTGATAGCATAATTAATCAAGTAGCCACCTGCAGGTGATTATGAAGTGCCAATGAAAGCATGTACCTGGTGGGAACAAGTAGCTGCCGCACTCAGCCATTACGGTGTCCACAGATGTATCATGATGATTATACAACCATGGGATGGGATACATGATTTTTAGTGCACTTGAGCATTTACAGTGAGAAAATGGCAAGCCCAAATCCCTTAGCTCAGTTCAAGTCACGGTCTGAGAACCTGAGAACTTCTGTGATAGCTTAAGAGCAGCACTTACTTCTTATAGCCATAATAGCATCACTGAAAATCAAACAGAAAACTTGACTGTAGAGTCGCTGAATAATAATGACAGCTAAATTCCCAGTCCCAACACATTTCTCACGTGAAAGCTACTGTGCAGATTGGTAAAGACAGTCATCCTGGCCAAGTGTAGTGGTTCAGTCCTGTAATCCCAGTTACTCAGGAGGCTGAGGCAGGAGAATCGCTTGAACCTGGTAGGTGGAGGTTGCAGGGGGCTGAGATGGTGCCACTGCACTTCCACACTGGGCAACAGAGCGAGACTCTATCTCAAAAAACAAAACAAAATGAAAAAACAGAAGGTGATCCTGAAACTCAAAGTGGGGATATATGTTTGGACCCAGATGAAATTGATAGTCTTGATTCCTTAAGTCACTCTGAGCCTCCTTTACCAGTAGAAGTAGTTTGCCCTCAGTATCTGAATAGATTAGCCTTTCTCTGCTTGAAAACCTTAGGATAACCTCCCCAGGGGCAGATGACCTAAAAGGGGATGTCCATTCTCCTGAAAACCCACCACAATTGCGCTGCATTGCCAGGAAACTCATAACAACTAGAGTTGTCTCAACAGAATTTATATGTGTGTGTAGAGAGAGGCTGCACAAGTGTGTGCAAGAGACAGAGAGAGGGGGAAAGATACACATTATGACCCGGGAGGAAATAGCTTATACACTAAAATAATTCACTTTGTTAATACAAACTAGCAGAAACTTGGGGAACAGGTGCAAGAGTGGATTCTAAGGATAGCATACCAAAGTGAACAGAATATAAAAAGAGATAAGATTAGACCCGGTGTAGTGGCTCACGCCTGTAGTCCCAGCACTTTGGGAGGCAGAGGCAGGAGGATCATCACTTGAGTCCAGGAGTTTGTTGTCAGTTTGGGCCACATAGCTGAAACATAAAATACAAAAATTAGCGGGGTGTGGTGGTGAGCACCTATAGTCCCAGCTACTCAGAAGGCTGAGGTGGGAGAGTCACTTGAGCCTGAGAGGTCAAGGCTGCAGTGAGCTGTGATCATGCCACTGCACTTCAGTCTGGGTGACAGAACAAGACTGTGTCACACACACACACACACACACAATGAGAGATCAAATTCGATGATATAGGTGCATTTAGTAGATTTCAAATTGAATGTTAGCATGTGTGGTGTTGGTGGCTTTTTAGCAGTTTATTCCATTGGTTGGCTGAAATTTGGACTCAATGGTGGCCTTCAGTTAACAAGGTTGAGATGGCTGAAGTGGCATGATAGGAAAGAAGGAACCCAAAGGCTCCTTTTCCTTAGAGAGATGGAAATGTTGAGTGGCCTTATCATGGGTGACCTGTGTACCTACCGCATCCCCAGCTATCTTTTACCAGTAGACACTGGCCTCACTAAGTCTCTGAGAAAGGCATTAATGACAGGATCACCTGAATCCTTGAAAAGCTCTGTGGTTGCTCAGTTGCTCTGTGAGATGTGTGTTCATCTTCATGACTAGCCTAGGGCTTTGTTAGTTGAGAACACAAAAATCGCTGTCTTAAGTTACTGAGGTGCAGGCCATTCATTGGGTGCCGCCTTTACAACAGGCAGGAAGCCCGCCTGACCCCATGTCTCAGGCTGCCAGAGGAGCATGCAATGAGGAAGGCTGGACTATCTTCACAGGACACCAGGGAGAAGCCTCAAGCCACAGCCTCCTGACAAGTCTCAGCTCTCCAGCCTCATCTCCCGGCTCCCCTCCCCTCCACACGGGGGGTGGGGCAGGGAGGGTTGGGGGGCTGTCATTTCAGCTCCTGGACACCAATCTCCTCCACGTTTGTCCTGTTCCCTTTGCTTGAAAGCTTCTTACTCCAGATCCTCGTAAAACGGCTTCTCACCCTTCGAATCTCAGCTTAAATGTCCCCTCCTTGGAGGGGTCTTCCCTGACAATGAAGCACGACCATCCTCTCCTGCTTTACCTTGTTTATTTCTTTCTGGCATTTGTCACTACTTGAAGTTAAAGTGTGTGCCATGTATGTGTCTGTCAGTCTCCCCCACCACACTGGAAGCTCATGAGGGCAAGGGTCTTGTCTGGAATCTTCATCACTTAAGACTCAACATTGAGCAAAGGACCTTTGCTAAATTAGCAGGCATTCATTTCCTATTTGAAAAATGAACGAGTGAGGCTGGGCGTGGTATCTCACACCTGTAATCCCGGCACTTTGGGAGACCGAGGCGGGCGGATCACTTGAGGTCAGGAGTTCGAGACTGGCCTGGCCAACATGGTGAAACCCCATTAAAAATACAAAAATTGGCTGGGCGCGGTGGCTCACGCTTGTAATCCCGGCACTTTGGGAGGCCGAGGCAGGGGGATCACGAGGTTAGGGGTTCGAGACCAGCGTGGCCAACATAGTGAAACCCCGTCTCTACTAAAAATACAAAAATTAGCCGGGCATGGTGATGGGCGCCTGTAGTTCCACCTACTCGGAAGGCTGAGGTGGAAGAATCGCTTGAACTCGGGAGGCGGAGGCTGCAGTGAGCTGAGATCGCGCCACTGCACTCCAGCCTGGGCAACCGAGCAAGACTCCATCTCTGGCAAAAAAAAAGAAAAAAGAAAAATGAATGTGTGAGGAACGCAGCAAAGCCCCTACTGTTAACGTTTGCCGCCCTCTGTCCCACAGGCACTCCAGAGCCGTGAGCAGCCTCGCACAGTCCGCGAGTTTCTTCTGCTCCCCCAGAAAAGGACACGGTCTCCTTCCTGGCCTCTCTCCGCCGGCCGTACCACACGACAGCTGGCAGCACCGTCAGCCACTGCTCGGGAGTTAGGAAGATGCTCCAGCTTCGAGGCATGTGCAGCAAACGCACCCAGCCCTGGTGCAGGAGCCAGTGCCGCAAATTGGCAGGCAGTCCTCGGGGCCGGAAGTGGCGCTGGCCCTGCGCCGTATGCTTTCTAGGACTGCAGGAGGCTCGGCATCTCGGTGATAGACCCAGGAAATGAGTGACGGGGCGGGGCGCGCTGTGAGGACTGAGGTCTGCAGCGAAGCCGAAGCCGAGGCCAGCCCGGTGGTCTTTGCTACCTTCGGCAACCAACGCCCAGCGAAGGGTAAGAGGGAATGTTTCAAAGACTGGCGCCTGGAGCAGTTGCCGGGGCAACCGTGCGGCTTGGGGCGTGGCGGGGGGAGAGAAGAGGGCCGGACACAAACGTCTGCCGTGATTGGCTGGTTCTGCTGGCGCCGCCTTTCTCCCCCGCCTCGATGCCTGATTGGCTAAGGGCAGAGCGTGGGCGTGGCCTCCTGGATTCAGTCCTGCGGGAAATGGGGCCGCAGAGCGAGAGGCTAGGCCCAAAGGACCCTGCGGACTCTGGACCTCACTACACGGCCGGGCCCGGGAGTTGGGAGACAGTATTCCAGGCTAGGAGGGCGCTGACGCCGATGCCCCCGGCCCAGGGGGGCAGCGCCGCCAGCCGATCCCTGAGCGCCTGCAACACGGACCTGGGGCCGCAGGGAAGCAGGTGGGAAGCCAGGATGGAAACGTTCTGCCTCTCCGCCTCTGCCCTCACCTTGCTCCTGACACTGCGTCGGTGATAATCTAGTGGGGTTCTCTAGTGGCCAAGAAGCCCCGAGGAAGCCAAGGAAACCTCTGAACCTGCTCACCCTCTACCCGGGGAGACACCAAGACCGTTCCCTGGCTTCTTCCCTCCAGCCTCCCACTTCTCAGTGATGCCCGTAACCCACCAAACTATGAGTACCCTTCAGCCTGGCGTTCCAGGCCCTTCCATGGCACAGCCACTACTCCTCCCTGTCTTATTTGTGCTTGTCGAATATTTCCCAAACTGCCAAGTTCCACTGTTAAGATACTTTTGCCAGATCTATCCCACAATGGGGCCTCTGGAGGGATCCCTAGAGGGAGAAGTGGGCCAGCCCTAGGGAATGGCCATCTGCAGGCACCCTCCATGGGGCCCTTGGAACCTGTGTCCCTGCACTCTGCCACAAAAGGGGAAACATTTCTCCAGGATACTTTGTGCTGTCTGGGCTCCCTGGAGGCCAGAGTGAAGTGTTTTGTTTTTGCAAAGGAGTCTCGTTCTGTTGCCCAGGCTGGAGTGCAGTGGCACAATCTTGGCTCACTGCAACCTCCGCCCCTCCAGGTTTAAGCAATTCTCTGCCTCAGCCTCTGGAGTAGCCAAGATTAACAGGAGCGTGTCACCATGCCTGGCTAATTTTTTGTATTTTTAGTAGAGACAAGGTTTCACCATCTTGGCCAGGCTGGTCTTGATCTTCTGACCTCATGATCCACCCGCTTCTGCCTCCCAAAGTTCTGGGATTACAGGCGTGAGCCACCGCGCCCAGCCCAGAGCGAAGTTTTTAAATAACTCCCTAGATCACTCAACAGTCTTTTTTTTGAGACAGGGTCTTGCTCTGTTGCCCAGGCTGAAGGGCAGTGGTTTGATCACAGTTCACTGCAGCCTCAACCTCCCAGGATCAGGCGATCCTCTCACCCCAGCCTCCCAAGTAACTGGTACTACAGGCACACACCACCATGCTTGGCTAATTTTTTTAATTATTCGGAGACGAGGGTCTCCCTATGTTGCCCAAGCTGGTCTCAAACTCCTGACTTCAAGAGATTCTCCTGCCTCAACCTCCCTAAGTGCTCAGATTACAGGTGTAAGGCACCACACCAAGCCTCGACAGACCTCTGAATCACTCAAGTCCTGACATCTGGTCCCTGGCACGCTGTTCATGGAGCCTAAGGAACTGAAATTAAAGGAAGCAATACTCACTGTGCGAGTGAGTACTCTGCTCAGCTCTCTTGCCAAGTGATGACGGCTTCCAGGGTCATTTTAGCAACTCTCCCACCTCTGTCTCTCTCCTTACTTAGAAAATGAGCTCTTTGAGAGCAACCCTGCTTTACAAATGAGTCTCCCTCACCCCCTCACACTGAACCAAGCAGAGCAATCCTATTTCTGGCTAAGTGACTGGCGCGTGAAGACAAACTGAAGGGAGAAAACAGCTTTTTTTCTGGCCTGAGAAATAATCATTTAATTCAACCAATCCTGCCAGCCTCCCTAGCCTAGATTCCAGAGACCTCCTAGACACCATCAAGTCCTGCCTGGGCTTCCACTAGTGAGCAGACCCCTAGTGTCCATTTGATTACATCTCACCCCACCCACATCCCTAGCTGAGTCTAACATTCCTGAAGGTCAAATCTATTGTCTTACTCTCTCTCTCTCTTTTTTTTTTTTTTTTTTTTTAGACAGAGTCTCGCTCTGTCATCCAGGCTGGAGTGCAGTAGCAAGATCTCAGCTCACTGCGACCTCCACCTCCTGGCTTCAAGCAATTCTCCTGCCTCAGCCTTCCAAGTCACTGGAACTATCGGTGCCTGCCACCATGCCCAGCTAATTTTTGTATTTTTAGTAGAGATGGGGTTTCACCATGTTGGCCAGGCTGGTCTCAAACTCCTGGCCTCAAGTGATCCACCCACCTCGGCTTCCCAAAGTGCTGAGATTACAGGTGTGAGCCGCTGTGCCTGGCCTTGTCCTCCTCTTTTTAGATAGCCCTGCATGGGGCCTAGTAGGGTACACCAGTAGTCCCAGCTACTTGAGAAGCTGAGGTGAGTGGATCACTTGAGCCCAGGAGTTCCAGGCCAGCCTGGACAACATAGCAAGACCCCATCTCTATTTTTAAAAAGACAAAAAAAACTTGGGCTAACAATGCACACTTACATTGTTGTGGAGAGCCGGGGTGCTATATCTACAGTGCTTGGCCCTGTGCCTGGAAGAGCAGCTGCTTGGCAACTGGCAGCTATGATTATCCTTCTCAGTCCACCATCCTCGGCAAGCCACTCTTTTCCTTAGGATCTGGGAGCCAACCAGGGCTGTGGCCACCCTGGTGGCCCCATAATCCACAAAGACAGGTAGGGTCTCAAGGGCCTCCCTGGTGCAGACATCCTCATGGTCAGTTGGTGTCAGAGCTGAAAGTTATCTTGGGACCTGGGCCACAAATAAGGGATGACAGGCCAGCTGAGTCCATCCCCACCCAGGGAAAAAAGCAGAGAATGGGAGTTGGGAGCTACAGAGGTTAAAAACAGGGGAAGAGGCCAGGCACGGTGGCTCATGCTTGTAATCCTAGCACTTGGGGAAGCCGAGGTGGGCGGATCACCTGAGGTCAGGAGTTCAAAACCAGCCTGGCCAACATGGTAAAACCCTGTCTCCACTAAAAACACAAAAAATTAGCCAGGTATGTGGCGCACACCTGTCATCCCAGCTACCCGGGACACTGAGGCAGGAAAATCGCTGGGACCCAAGAGCTGGAGGTTGCAGTGAGCCAAGATCGCGCCAGTGCACTCCAGCCTGGGCGACAGAGCAAGACTCAGCCTCAAAAAATGAAACAAAAACAAACAAAAAAGCAGGGGGCCGGGCGAGGTAGCTCAGGTCTGTAATCCCAAAACTTTGGGAGGCCAAGGTGGGTGGATCACAAGGTCAGGAGATCAAGACCATCCTGGCCAACATGGTGAAACCCTGTCTCTACTAAAAATACAAAAATTAGCCGGGCATGGTGGCGTGCACCTGTAGTCCCAGCTACTCAGGAGGCTGAGGCAGCAGAATCACTTGAACCCAGGAGGTGGAGGTTGCAGTGAGTGGAGATCAGGCCACTGCACTCCAGCCGGCGACAGAGTGAGACTCTGTCGCAAAAAAAAAAAAAAAAAAAAAAAAAAAAAAAAGGCCAGCAGGAAGACTAGGAGTAAATCAAATATCAGAGCCAGGCAGGGGCGAGCAGGGCGAATTATAAAGGACATATACCAAGAGGCCAAGAAGGTGAGACATAGCAGAGGCAGGTGACAGCAGCTGCAGCATGGGCCAAGAAGGAAAGTGGCCCCTGGTGAGGAGCACAGGCAGGCCACGGTGGGAGCAAACGGCAAAGGCCAGTCACAAAACTGAGCCACCGATGCCTCGGTGAGAAATGGGGCAGGCAGGAGTTTCCGGACCAGTTCTGCCTGTTCCTGGCTTCCAAAGAGAAGAGCCACGGGAGAGTGCGGGCTCAGTAAGCAGTGCCCTTGGGACAAGTGGCGGCAGCGGCAGACGGCCGGCGAGGGGTCCCCAGGTCCAGGAGTGGTTGACTTCAGGACCTGGGCTTCAGCCCTGGAAACCTCTCTGTACTTGAAGCCTTTGCTTGCCAATGTGTGCAACGCTCTGGAATGGGCCTTTGACAAAAGGGAACCCAACCCCGGTGGGGTCCCAAGCCAAGAGTGGTGACTCGGGGATGCCTCGATGAGGACAGGAGATTGACCCAGGAGCTCCCCCACACTCGGGGAATCAGCACCAGGGCACCAGGAGACAAAGCTGTGTAGGCGGGCGCTTCAAGTCCAAGGCCTTTAATTCGCAGAGTGTCTGCCCCTTCTCGCCCTCCCCCGTCGCCATGCCTCACCCCATGCCCTCACCGCCCTAGCTCCCTTCCCGCTCCCCTCTCTCCTCCCTCGGAGCCTTGACTCCAGTCGGGCTTTCCCAGTGGCCCCGGGCGCCCTGCTTCCCCTCTCCTGGCCTCCTAGGTGGGAGCAGGTGGGGGTGTGGCCAGAGCCCCCGCCGCCGCCGCCCCCAGCATCAGCATGGCCAGGGCCTTGGGCCCGGTGGTGTGAATCTTCTCATGCCGGTGCAGGTTGGAGCGACGGCTGAAGCTCTTGCCGCACAGTGGGCAGGCGTAGGGCCGCACGCCGCGGTGGGTGCGCTGGTGCGCGGTGAGGTGCGAGCTGTGGCTGAAGCTCTTGCCACAGTCGAGGCAGTGGTAGGGCTTCTCGCCCGTGTGCGTGCGGTTGTGCGCGATGAGGTTGGAGCGCTGGCTGAAGCACTTGCCGCACTCGGGGCACGGGTAGGGCTTGACCCCGGTGTGGGTGCGCTGGTGGGTGACCAGCGCCGAGCTCTGCGTGAAGCACTTGCCGCAGATGGGGCACTTGTGCGGCTTGGCGCCCGTGTGGGTGCCCTGGTGGGTGACCAAGTCCGAGCGTCGGGTGAAGCGCTTGGTGCAGCGGTCGCACACGTAGGGCTTCTCTCCAGTGTGGATGCGCTGGTGCTGGATCAGTGTGGAGTGGTGGCTGAAGCTCTTCCGGCAGGCGGGGCAGGTGTAGGGCTTCTCGCCCGTGTGGATGATCTGGTGCTGGATGAGGTGCGAGCTGCGGCCGAAGCGCTTCCCGCAGTCAGTGCAGGCGTAGGGCTTCTCGCCCGTGTGCGTGCGCCGGTGCGTCACCAGGTGCGAGTGCCAGCTGAAGCCCTTGCCGCACTGCTCGCACCGGTAGCTCTTCCTGCCCGCCTCGCTGTCAGGGGCCAGACCCTCCTCGCCACTCTCCGGGGCTCCCTTCTCTTCCTCGCTGGGCTTCTCCGGGACGCGGCCCTCCTGGGGCTCCGTGGGACTGGGGTCTGGCGGAGCTGCAACTGGAGTGCCATCTGGATTAGCCAGCTGCCCGGAGTCTTTGGCCGGCCCTGAGTTCCGGCCGCAAGCTGCTTCCTGCACGCACTGCGGAACGCCCCCCTGGACTCTCCCCGCCCTGTTTCTGAATGGCTTCACATCTCCAAGGGCTGCCACCGATGAAGTCGGCATCCTCTGCCCCACCTCGATAGCTCCTGGAAAAAGAAAGTCGTTTCCAGCGAGGGACGAGCTTTCCTAAGGGCGCCAGGAGGGTGGAGAAGGCAGAGCTAAGGGTGGGGGCTGGATTCTCGGAGACCAAAAAGCGCAAGGGCCGCCCTGGGCGCAAACGGTCCGGGAGGGGGTCTGGTGTCCCTGCCCCACTCCCACAGACAACAGCCAGAAGGCCGGCGTCTGCACCCCACTCCCGCAGACAAAGGCGCGCGCCAGTCCCTCACCTGAGTACGCGCCTCTCCACTCCTCCTTCTCATCTCCTGTCTGCCGGCTGGAGCCTGAGGCCTCGCCCTTGCCCAGCGCTTGAGGGGCCCAGAAAGGCCTGCTGAAGGGAAAGCCTGCCCAGAAAAGATGCGGTGCTGTCACAGGCCTTCTGGCACTGCCCAGCTGCAGACAGCATTCCCCCAAAACTGATGGGGCCCAAGTCAGGGGTGAGGCTCTGGAAACATGGGGTAAAATAAAGCAGTTTCAAGAAGTCCCCCTGGGTCAGGGGTCCGCCCCCTGGCTGGGGGCTGCCAGAGCTGAGTAGGCCTGTCTCTTTCCCTGAAAGAGCAACAGAGTTTAAGGGAGAGGAGTGGGCAACACCCTACCTCACCTGGAGGGGCGGGGGTAGTGGCCCTCCAAGTGGGAGGACCTGGGACAGGAAGGCCAGGGTCGCCAACAACTAAGGTCATCCCATTTGTCAAGTCTTAGGGGTGTGTGGCCCCAGGAATTTTGGTCAAGTCAGTAAAAGAGCAGAGGGGGCCCTGGCTTCCACCACCCCTGGGAAGAAAGGAATGTGTTGGACCAACCGGGTGGCTTGGGGCTCTGCGAGTCCTGCCGTGGGGCTGAAAATGGGTGCTGAGTTCCTTCTGATCCCCCAGGACTTGCCTGGGCTTGCTGGCCCAGGCACCGGGGAACCGTAAGAGGGGTGGTGAGCAGCCTGAGCTAATTAAGGGGTGAGCATCCCTGGTGCCAGCCAACGGGGCCTCGGGACCACCATGACGCCACCAGCTGGAACTGCTGAATCCTGGATTCTGCCTGGACTAGCAAGTGTGCTAGCTGGGTGTTGGCCAGGCGCAGTGGCTCATGCCTCCAGCACTTTGGGAGGCTGAGGTGGGCGGATCACAAGGTCAGGAGATCGAGACCATCCTGGCTAACATGGTGAAACCCCATCTCTACTAAAAATACAAAAAAAAAAAGATTAGCTGGGCATGGTGGTGGGCACCTGTAGTCCCAGCTATTCGGGAGGCTGAGGCAGCAGAATCACTTGAACCCGGGAGGCAGAGATTGCAGTGAGCCGAGATCACGCCACTACACTCCAGCCTGGGTGAAAGAGTGAGACTCTGTCTCAAAAAAAAAAAAAAAAAGAAAAAAGAAAAAGAAAAAAAAGCTAAGTGTCAACTGAATGAGTGAATGAGTAAATGAATACTGATTTTTCCATGTGAAAACTAAAGTCTGAAACTGAGGAGTCCAAAGCTGTGGGATGGCTGGGCACAGTGACTCATGCCTATAATCCCAACACTTTGGGAGGCCAAAGCAGGAGGATGGCTTGAGCCCAGGAGCTCAAGACAAACCTGGACAACATAGTGAGATCCTATTTCTACCAAAAAAAAAAAAAGAAAAAATTAGCGGGGCATGGTGGTACCTTAGCCCCAGCTACTCAGAAGGCTGAGGCAGGAGGATCACTTGAACCCAGGAAGTCGAGACTGCATGAGTCGTGATGGTGCCACTGCACTCCAGCCTGGGTGACAGAGCAAGGCTCTGTTTCAAAAAAAAAAAAAAAAAAAAAAAAAGCTCTGGGACTTAAATA
The DNA here is from genome assembly GCF_049350105.2 of Macaca mulatta. Lineage (NCBI taxonomy): Eukaryota > Metazoa > Chordata > Mammalia > Primates > Cercopithecidae > Macaca > Macaca mulatta. The sequence goes on along the minus strand of NC_133425.1, from coordinate 4,348,146 downwards.
CTTACCATTCAAGAAGCAAAGGGAACCAAGGCCCCTCAGAGACAAGCACCTGCTCCTCAAAGCAGATGGGACATCCCAGGGTCTGAGGGGCCTGGGGAGTTTAGCTCATGCCATCTTCCTCCAGGGCAAGTAGCCCCCGGGCCCCGAAGCTGAGCTTGCTGCTCAGACACTTCTGAAGTAGGGGGCTTGGAAAGGCAGATGGAGCTACAGGAGTGAACCCTGGGGATGAACCCAGGAAAAGCGGACTTCCTGGGGCAGCGTCCAGTACAGTAGCTGCTAGCCATATGTGGCTATTTAAACTCTCATTTGAACTAATTAAAACCAAGTAAAACTGGCCGGGCATGGTGGCTCACGCCTGTAATCCCAGCACTTTGGGAGGCCGAGGTGGGTGGATCACAAGGTCAGGAGATTGAGACCATCCTGGCTAACACGGTGAAACCCCGTCTCTACTAAAAATACAAAAAATTAGCCGGGCGTGGTGGCGGGCGCCTGTAGTCCCAGCTACTTGGGAGGCTGAGGCAGGAAAATGGCGTGAACCCGGGAGGCGGAGCTTACAGTGAGCTGAGATCGCGCCACTGCACTCTGGCCTGGGTGACAGAGCAAGACTCCGTCTCAAAACGAAACAAAACAAAACAAAATCAAGTAAAATTAAAAACTCAAGGGCTCTACCCACATTTCAAGCGCTCAGCGGCCACACATGGCTTGTGGCTCTTATCCTAGCACACACAGAACATTTCCATCATTATAGAAGTTTCCATGGAAAAGTGTGTCTTGAGGGACAAGGAGAAGGGTGGGAGGGATAGGGAGGGAAGGGAGGAGAGAGGAGATGGCAGAGCAGGACCCCTCCCTAACACACCAGTCCCCACTCCAGGCGAGTGCTTACCCAATGACAGCCCGTTTCTCTTCTGCAGGACATCCCTGTAGAAGTTCTGCTGCGTGTGGTCCAGCCGACCCCACTCCTCCCGGGAGAGGTACAAGGCCACATCCTCAAAAGTCACTGGCATCTGAAACAATATGAAACATCCACTCTCCAGGACATGCCGTGGACACGGTGGAGGGACACCATGTCATGAGATGTGTGGTGAGACCCTGGACTCCCAACCCACTGTCTCTAGTGAGGTCTGCCACTTCCATCTGATGGGGAAGCAGGTGAGCCACCCAAGGCCTTCTGGGGCGTTGAGAAAAACAAAGACCAAGCGGTATTTTCAGGGACCACAATTAAGACTTAGGATGTCCATGCAGCCCCCATCCTCAGCTCAGACCTCAGAGGATGGCTCCAAACGGCTCCCAACGAGAGGTCCTGTGTCTCTAATTCCTGCTGCTTCTCCTCCAGCCTTGGCCCAGGCCTGACCATAGGCCTTGAGCCTGGAAAATTCCAGCAACACTAGCAAGAGCCCCAGGCTTCAGGCTTGGCTGCAAGTGGGGCCAGCGGGGTTCTGGCTTTGCACACAGAACCAGCAGATGCAGGAAGGGCTGAGCACCATGCAGGGGCTGGGGAAAGGCCACTCACCTGGGACCAGGCAGTGAGGAGTGCCGCGGCCATCTGCCGGTCTCTGGTCCTCCCCTCTCGGGAAAGCACCGGGATCCGGGGGGAAGGGAGGGCTGTGGAAGGAGAGGGGTCCTCAGGGTGACCAACTCATCCTGCTGGACCTGCTGCTACTCCAGCTGCCTCAAACTCCGCCCCTGGCCCGACCCAAGGACAGGTCAGATGGCTCTGAGGCTGCCATGGGGAGAACACGTCCTTTGCCAGCATGGAGACTCTCGGCCCCACCTGGACCTGGGCCGAGCCACCACCTCCCCATAGCTGCCTCCCTGGGAAAGCGCCTCTTCCCCATCCCTCTCCTACCTCCGCCAGGCAGGAAGAGAGCTTTCTCCTTAGAGCCGTGACTTAGGGGTGCCCAGCCCCAAGCACCTTGAGCCCCATCCTCCTGCGATGCCCCCTCGGGGTGTAGCTCTTCTGGCTCCGTCTTAATGTGCAATGACTCCTGAGCGTCCCCTGAAGGCACTGCCTCCCCCAGCTTAGAAAGCATTTCCTGATGAGAATGTCCACGATCTGGAATCTAGAGAGGACAGCCTCATCAGCACCCGGATGAGTGGGAGAGACACCCAGAGCTGCATGCCAGGGCGTTCCAGCAGGGTTGGACACCAACATGCAAGACACAGCTTGAAGGACTGTCCTTGCTGCCTCCATTGAGCTCACCCCAGCAAGGATGGGTGGCAAGAGGAGGAATATTCATCAAGCTGCTGCCACAGTGCCGGTGGGCGTGGTGCCCGAGGGCAGCTACCCCTTCTCAGCTCTGCCTCACACTGACCTCAGCAGTGTAAACTGTTGTTTATTAGTGTATGAGGAAAACAAGTGTAGTGGCTTGAATAGTGTCCTCTAAGAATCCATGTCCTCCCTGAACCTCAGAATGGGGCCTTATTGGGGAAAAGGGTCTTTATACAGGTAAGTTAAAGATCATGAGATTAAATCATCATGGATTTAGAGTGAGCCTAAAATCTAACAATGACTTATGTCCTTATAAGACTACGAGAGGACACGGAGACACAGAGAAGGAAGCAGAGACTGGAGGGATGCCCACATCAAGGACACCAGGAGCCCCCAGGAGCTGGAAGAGGCAAGAGAGAATCCTCTTAGTCTAGAGGTTTCAAAAGGGGTGTGACCCTTCCAACACGTAGATTTTGGACTTCAGTCCTCCAGAACTGTGAGAGAGCCAATTCTGGTTGTTTTCAGCCCCTGAGAGGGTGGAAACTTGTTACAGCAGCCACGGGAGACTAACACACCAGGGCTGGGGATGAGACACCCCATGACCACATAGCTCAAAAGTCAGGGAGGGCCCTGGTGGGGCCTCATCCACAGCACAGGGACTGGCTGGCCTTCTGCTGGGGACTCACACCCCTTCCTCCATGCCCTGTCTGTGTTTGGGTCTTGAAGAGAAAGAACCTCAGGCCATGAGTCAGGGTGCCTGGGTGCCAGACCCAGCGACACCCCTCCCCAACCAGGTAGCCTTCAGGACGCAGCTGCTCTGCCCCTGCACAGAGCGGTCATGAGGTTCACACAGATAATGATGGAGAAGGAGCTGCCGGCTCAGGAAAGTCCTGGATAAACACAGGGCAGTGCTGGTCATTATTCCCCTCCCTGTGCGCACCAGACAGAAGCCAGCGCCAGCAGAGAATGCCAAAGTGTGGGGCTCTACTGACACACACAAGGTGTTGAAGGTACACGGGAAGTGGATGGGAAACTGAACCATGCTAACAACTCTTTGTGCTTCTATGGTATGAAAACCATAGATGATGACGTCTCATGCCTATTATCCTTAGAACCTCCCCATGACCCTGCGAGACAGGTGGGAATGGCAGGCATGTGGTCTGGTTCCCAGAGGCCAGGGACTGGCCCCCAGCTTGTTGATGACTCACTCTCCTCCCACTCCAAGCCCGAAGACCCAGGTCCCCCACAAATAGTAATTACACACACACACTGGTAGCAGGTACAAGGAAGAGGAAGGACTGGGAGCTCGGACCCAGAGAGATGAGAAGCTGTGGTTACAGATGGAGAAGCACGGGGAAGGAGAACAGGTTTCCCTGTGTGCTCTGAGCACTGCTCAGAAAGAAAACCTCACCGATAGGACCCCCACCCAGACCCCTGCCATCTCTTGTGGCCACTGACTAGAGAATTCACCAGCAAAACAAAACTGTTATGCTGTAAATTCCAGACAGAGGGTGCTACCCAGCATGCCAGCTCTTCTTTGATCCCCCCACCCCAGTGAGTCTAACTCTTCCAGGGGTCCAGACTCCGTGCCTTGAAAATCTCCGCACCAGCCTCTTCCATCGCATGCCTCCCTCACCCAGCCCCATCTGTACCTCCGGGGGTGTCTCCTTGTCCTGGGCGGCCTGGATGCCTCCACCGTCTGCAGACATTTTCTATTTCCGAGCTAAAAAGAACAGCTAAGTTGTTTCTGCCTCTTTTTGTCCAAGCCCCCTCGAGCTTCTGGCCAGCAGCCTGGAAGAGCAGAGAGAAACCAGCCCTCGCTTCCTGGACACCTCCAAAGAGCCCTGAAAATCCCCACGAGGACCAGCGCTCCCTGTCCCAATCGGAAAGAAAGTCTCCCAGACCCTATCCAATGGTCCCACTCTCTGTGATGTTTTCTGGGTCCTATTTTTGAAAGAATGCTATTTTGTATTGTCCCCTTCATCGGTGAAGCAAGAGCCTCGCATCTCAGCGTAACCGGCTCAGGTAAAGCCGAGGCTAAATTGGAATTGCTATTTCCTGTCATCAGGAGCAGAAAGTTCTGCAGAGATCCTGCAAAACAGGTGCTGGTGGGGTCCCGCCCATCAAGGCCAGGGGCAACCAGGCCCTGCTGTCCCCGACCCCAGGACATGCACCGTGTCCCTACCTGACTCCCAGCCCCACCAGGAATTCAGAAATCAACCTGCCCGCTCTCAGCAGCCCCCTTGCAGCTGCAGCCACCTGCCCCAGGCCTGGAATGCCCATCCTCCTCTCGGTCCTGGCAAACAATGTCCTTCTCCTTCCCATACCCAGTCCTGGCCCCCTTCTCTCCTGCCAGCTTGAAGCCTTCCACCTTTGACCCCATCCCCTCCTGCAAGCTGATCATCTGCGCCGGTCTCAGGATCCAGATGACCTCCCTAGCACCCCCTTCTCACCAGGGTGGAGGCAGAGGGGGCACCTGCAGCAGCGGGAGCCCCCTCCCCCGGGAAGGGAGTCTCCACAGCCTGCACGGGGCGGGCGGGGGAGCCGGGTGGAGACTGGGATTAGGGACAACAGGAAGTCCCTCCCAGATCCCATTCCCCATGCAGCCGCAGCCCTACAGCGTTCCCAGTTTTGAGGGTTCCGGGTCTGGAGTCCCGAGCCTGGGTTGCACCTGCTCTTGGCCTGGAGGTGACTCCCAGAGCCTCAATGCCAGCTCATGAGGATGGCTTTACCCAGCCCGCGTTCATGATGCCAGCAAGGCAGGGCCACCAAAACAGAAAAATGGAAGATAAATTTTGTGGAAAGATTGTGTTATTTGAAATTTCAAAGAGAGCGCTGCAGTCGTCCTCACAGGTAGAAAGAAGGGCATTTTGCAGGGTGGAGAGGGCAGGACCATTTATTTTAGCACTCGGGGTTTCTGAAGGTTGTTGTCTCCTGAGAGATCCTGAATTCATTTAAGGACTGCTAGTCAAGGGCCCTCTGGGTCCCCCCAAGACGGGCACAGAACTCTCTCCCTGAGTGAACGTGGGAAACAGGCTGGGGACTCCCCCCAACCCGGATGCCCCACACCTCGGGAAGAAGTTGTTAAATCTGATTCTTCCAGACCCATTTCAGCTTGGGGATAGAGGGTGTGATCCTGCTATAAATGGGGTCCTAAGTTCTCAAACACGCCTGGCAGCTGCAGATTCTGCCTTTCAGGCACCATTTCCCTTTACACCCTGAGAAGTAAGGCCTCAAATGCAGAGGACAGAGACTGTGCTTTACTTTCTGGGGGAAGGAACCCTTTCTGCTGGGCAGGCATGGGGCTGGGTGTCAGGAAAAGGGCCAGGGACCTAGTCCTGGAATCAGATTCCAGGAAGGTTCCCTAGGAAACGCTCCCATGCCTGCTGCCTTTGGCTCACCAGAATCCCCTGAGATGCACAGCTTCACACAGTATGACAGGCACAGAGTTGCTCCTATACCAGCTCGTGATGTGTTGTGTGGGCTCTCAAGGGTTTGTTTATTTATTTTGTTATTTGAGACAGGGTCTCACTCTGTTACCGAGGCTGAAGTGCAGTGGCACAATCATAGCTCACTGTACCCTCAACCTCCTGGGCTCAAGTGATTGACCTCAGCCTCCCAAGTAGCTGGGGCCACAGGCGCCTACCACCATGCCTGGCTAATTTTTTTTTTTGAGACAGAGTCTCGCTCTGTCGCCCAGGCTGGAGTGCAGTGGCACAATCTTGGCTCACTGCAAGCTCCGCCTCCCAGGTTCATGCCATTCTCCTGCCTCAGCCTCCTGAGTAGCTGGGACTACAGGCTCCCGCCACCACACCCGGCTAATTTTTGTATTTTTAGTAGAGACGCGGTTTTACCTCGTTAGCCAGGCAGGTCTCAATCTCCTGACCTCGTGATCTGCCTGCCTCGGCCTCCCAAAGTGCTGGGATTACAGGTGTGAACCACCACATCCGGCCAATTTTTTTTTTTTTTTTTTTGAGACGGAGTCTTGCTCTGTCGCCCAGGCTGGAGTGCAGTGGCGCTATCTTGGCTCACTGCAAGCTCCGCCTCCCGGGTTTACGCCATTCTCCTGCCTCAGCCTCCCGAGTAGCTGGGACTACAGGCGCCCGCCACCTCGCCCGGCTAATTTTTTTTGTATTTTTAGTAGAGACAGGGTTTCATTGTGTTAGCCAGGATGGTCTCGATATCCTGACCTCGTGATCCGCCCGTCTCGGCCTCCCAAAGTGCTGGGATTACAGGCTTGAGCCACCGCGCCCGGCCTATCCGGCCAATTTTTAAAATTTTTTTGTGGAGATGGGGTTCTTGCTTTGTTACCCAGGCTGGTCTTGAACTCCTGATCTCAAGCAATCCTCCCACATCCCAAAGTACTGGCATTACAGGTGTGAGCCATCATGCCCAGAGGGTTTAATTTTTTTGTTTTTTGAAATGAAGTCTCGCTCTGTGGCCCAGACTGGAGTGCAATGGTGTGATCTTGGCTCACTGCAACCTCCGCCTCCCCAGTTCAAGTGATTCTCCTGCCTCAGCTTCCTGAGTATTTGAGATTACAGGTGTCCATCACCATGCCTGGCTAATTTTTGTATTTTTAGTAGAGACAGGGGTTTCACCATGTTGGCTAGGCTGGTCCCGAACTCCTGACCTCAAGTGATCCACCTGCCTCGGCTTCACAACATGCTGGGATTATAGGCGTGAGCCACTGCGTCCAGCTATTTTTTTTTTAACTTAGTTTCTAACACGTAAAAATTGAGACTCATAAAACTGATTCTTTTTTTTTTTTTTTTTTTTTTTTAGACGGAGTTTCACTTTTCTTGCCCAGGCTGGAGTACAACGGCGCAATCTCAGCTCACCCCAACCTCTGCCTCCTGGGTTCAAGCGATTCTCCTGCCTCCGCCTCCTGAGTACCTGGGATTACAGGCATGTGCCACCACACCCGGCTAATTATGTATTTTTAGTGGAGATGGGGTTTCTCCATGTTGGTAGGCTGGTCTCGAAATCCTGACCTCAGGTGATCCGCCCACCTCAGCCTCCGAAAGTGCTGGGATTACAGGCGTGAGCCACCATGCCCGGCCTATAAAATTGATTCTTTAAAAAAAATTAGAACATTTACTGATGCTGGACCCGCCTTCCCCACCTTCAGGGTCCACTTTTTAGGTGGCCACAGTGCCTACTTGGCCCCTATAGCATTTGAGTTTGCAACTCTGCTTTTGGAGTTAAACATGTTTTAGGAGTCTTGGGATTCTGATTGATGCTATTGTCAATTTGATGAAAGAAAAATTACTCCTGGGGTTTGTGTCTGGTGTTTTCCAGGTGTTCTGTTTTTGGGATTTTGTTGTTGTTTTGTTTTTGTTTTTGTTTTTCTGAGACAGAATCTCGCTCTGTCACCTAGGCTGGAGTGCAATGGCACCATCTCAGCTCATTGCAACCTCCACCTCCCAGGTTCAAACAATTCTCCTGCCGTAGCCTCCCGAGTAGCTGGGATTATAGGAGTGTGCCACTGCGGCCAGCTAATTTTTGTATTTTTAGTAGAGACAGGGTTTCACCATGTTGGCCAGGCTGGTCTCAAACTCCTGGGCTCAAGCAATCCACCCACCTTGGCCTCCCAAAGTGCTGGGATTACAGGCTGAGCCACTGTGCCTGGCCAGGTGTTCTGTTTTTGTTTTTGATTTTTTAGAGATGTGGTCTTGCTATATCACCCAGGCTGGTCTCAGACTCCTGGTCTCAAGTGATTCTCTCGCCTTAGCCTGCTAAGTAGCTGGGACCACAAGTGCGAGCCACCACACCCGGCTTCTAGGTGTTTCAATCCTCAAGGCGAAGAGAGACATGCAACTTAGCAAGTCAGTACTGTATTCAAGCCAGAGTGAGCAATGAACTGAAAGCTGAAGTGGGGAGGAGTCCTGGAAATGATGACACTCTTCACTCTGCCAACCAAGAGGAGAGCTGAGTGTCCAGGGTCAGGGAATTTGTTCCTGAAAGGGACCCTTTCACCCCACACAGTCCCAGGAGTGCACCAAGCCCCCCAAAAGTGGATGTGTCGATGTGTCCTGACTCTTGGGCAGAAGTTTCTCTACCAGCAAAAGTGGACATTTTAGGGATACTAGGGGAGTCCAAAGGTTTGGATCCCTCCATGGGATCACCTAAACTAGGTCAAATGAAGTCTGAGCATCTATTTAATTGTTCAAAGAATATTTATTGGACATCTACTATAAGGCAGACATTAACTTCTTCTTGAGAATGAGAGGTATTCCTTCCAAGGCTGGCTTTTGGATCTAGGCAGGTCTAGGAGAGAGGGTTACCACAGTTTCCATGTGGCAATAGCAGCCTCTAAAAGAGCTCCAAAAGGCGTCAGGGCAAGGTGAGTCAGTAAGCAGAGCAGACATTAAAAACTTAAATGGGGCCGGGTACAATGCCTTGTGCCTGTAATTCCAGCACTTTGGGAGGCCAAGATGAGTTGATGGCTTGAGCCCGGGAGTTCCAGACCAGCCTCAGCAACGTAACGAGACCCCAAATCGATTTATTTCTTTATTTATTCATTTAGAGACGGAGTTTTGCTCTGTCGCCCAGGCTGGAGTGCAGTGGCATGATCTCGGCTCACTGCAAGCTCCACCTCCCAGGTTCACGCCATTCTCCTGCCTCAGCCTCCCGAGTAGCTGGGACTACAGGCGCCAGCCACCACGCCCGGCTAATTTTTTGTATTTTTAGTAGAGATGGGGTTTCACCGTGTTAGCCAGGATGGTCTCGATCTCCTGACCTTGTGATCCGCCTGCCTCAGCCTCCCAAAGTGCTGGGATTACAGGCTTGAGCCACCCCGCCCAGCCCCCAACTCTGTTTAAAAACAAAAACTTAAATGCCTCCAGCCACCAGCTTATATAAGGGACCAATGGCTTGGGTGTAAGATGGGAGGGTGAAGGGACTTCAGAGGCCTTTGAGAAATCATTCTAGAAAAGCCAAGAAACCATTAGATTCCTCTGTGACTTCCTGACTTTTAAATTGATGAGAATTTTTTTTTTTTTTTTGAGACGGAGTCTCGCTCTATTGCCCAGGCTGGAGTGCAGTGGCCCGATCTCAGCTCACTGCAAGCTCTGCCTCCCAGGTTCATGCCATTCTCCTGCCTCAGCCTCCCAAGTAGCTGGGACTACAGGCGCCTGCCACCACGCCTGGCTAATTTTTTTGTATTTTTAGTAGAGACGGGGTTTCACCGTGTTAGCCAGGATGGTCTCGATCTCCTGACCTCGTGATCCGCCCGCCTCAGCCTCCCAAAGTGCTGGGATTACAGGCATGAGCCACCGCACGCGGCCGACGATGACAAAGTTTTAAAATTTAAGAATTCCATACAAGTCCAGCAGAACACACCTGCTGTCTGCATTCAACTCACAGGTCATCTGTGCAGGGACGTACTTACCTCTCAAGAATTGACTATAACTGGGGCCGGGCACAGTGGCTCATGCCTGTAATCCCAGCACTTTGGGAGGTTGAGGCGGGCAGATCACCTGAGGTCAGGAGTTCGAGACCAGCCTGACCAAAACGGAGAAACCCCGTCTCTACTAAAACTACAAAAATTAGGCGGGCATGGTGGCACATGCCTGTAATCCCAGTTACTTGGGAGGCTGAGGCAGGAGAATTGCTTGAACCTGGGAGGCAGAGGTTGTGATGAGCCAAGATCACGCCACTGTACCCCAGCCTGGGCAACAAGAGCAAAACTCCGTCTCAAAAAAAAAAATTGACTATAATGCACAAAGCCGCTTAGCAGAGCTTCGGGCATAGTAAATACTGAACAAATGCCAACTCCTGTAGCTGGCGGCTTCACTGACTCTGAGTAAGGAGAGGACTCCTCCTTTAGTAAATAAATGATGATCTACTCTCAGAGATCGACCTGACAGTTAAGTCAAGACTTAAAGAATCATAAAAAATAGGGGAAAAAGACCCCTCTGAAGTAAGAAAAAAATAATAGGTACTAATTAAGATGGCTAAGCCAGGTTGGAGACAGGGAGATGTAGATTGCCTTAGGAAGGAAGGAAAGGAGACGACCATAGGGGAAAATAAGAGAACTGAGCAAGGTAAAGAAAAATGAGAATAATAAAGAGCAGAGCAGGCCTGGCGCAGTGACTCACACCTGTAATCCCAGCACTTTGGGAAGCCAGGCGGGCGGATCACGAGGTCAGGAGTTTGAGACCAGCCTGGCCAACACAGTGAAACGCCATCTCTACTAAAAATACAAAAATTAGCTGGGCGTGGTGGTGAGCGCCTGTAATCCCAGCTACTTGGGAGGCTGAGGCAAGAGAATGGCTTGAACCTGGGAGGCGGAGGTTGCAGTGAGCCGAGATCTCGTCCAGCCAGGGCGACAGTGCGAGACTCCGTCTCAAAAAAACAAACAACAACAAAGAGCGGAGCAAATATTTAACTCTAAAAGAGGAGAAAAAGAAACCAGCAGAAGTGTTAGATAGGACCCAGGGAATACGCATTTTTAAAAGATGAGAATTTGGCCGGGCGCGGTGGCTCAAGCCTGTAATCCCAGCACTTTGGGAGGCCGAGACGGGCGGATCACGAGGTCGGGAGATCGAGACCATCCTGGCGAACACGGTGAAACCCCGTCTCTACTAAAAAAATACAAAAAACTAGCCGGGCGAGGTGGCGGGCACCTGTAGTCCCAGCTACTCGGGAGGCTGAGGCAGGAGAATGGCGGGAACCCGGGAGGCGGCTTGCAGTGAGCTGAGATCCGGCCACTGCACTCCAGCCTGGGAGACAGAGCGAGACTCCGTCTCAAAAAAAAATAAAAATAAAAATAAAAAAATAAAAGATGAGAATTCCCAGGGCCACCGGACACCAGGGCGTGAGAGCCTCCGGAGGCGGGGAGGCTACCCGGTCCCCGAAACCGACGCGGCCGCAGGAGGCCCAGGAGCCCCACGTGCATCTGTCCGCACAGCCCAGCTGGGCCGCACCGCCCAGCGACTCAGTTCACAGAACACAGACGCTGGAGCGAGTCGCCCAAGCAACGGCCCCGCCTCGCCCACGGGAGGCGCCGCTGATTGGCCGCATCCCCGTGGCCCCGCCCCCTCCCCTGCCCCCCACCTCCCCGCCGCCCTCACCTGCGCGCTCTGGTCCGCGTCCCCGACAGGCAGCTCCACGGAGCGGGGAGGGTCACCCTAACGTGGCCGACCCCGGCCGGTGTCCCCGCGTTTTCCGTCCGGCTGCCCCATTGCAACTTCCGGCTTGCTGGGCCTTCTCGCGGCGCCCCACCTGTCCGGCCCGGGGCGCGGGGGCAATCCCCGCATGGGCACCCCAGCCTGGAGTCGGCTTCCGCCCGTGGGGAAACTGAGGCTGCCTGGTCGAGGGCCTCCACGGGGGAGCGCCGAGGCCGCCTCCATGCCTGGGACCCGGGGGTCTTAAGAAGGAAGAGTCCAACCTCCGGGACTGGGATTCCGATCTATGAGGCGCCAACCCCCGCCAGGGCGCCCGGGTCCAGCCTCCCCGGCCGAGGGTCGGCCTCACACTCCCCTGCTTCGGGTGTTTGGTTTTGTTTCAAAAACGGGACTATACTATATGGTCTACCTGGGACTTGCCCCCTCTGTGTGGGTGATATATATCTTAGAGAATGTTCAACATAAAAAACATAGAGAAAAGGAGAAAAATAGGAGAAAAATGCAGCGTTGCCTTGCTTTTTTTTTTTTTTTTTAAACTAGGGTGCATTCTCTTATATGGGTCTGTTACAGTTTCCTTAACCAGGCTTCTACTCACCACCCACGTCTTGACACCCTTGCCTTGCAGTAACAGGAAACACCCCAACAGCTACTACCGTGGAGCCTTGGTGGCTTTCTAGGAATGAACAGACATCTGAGCTTGCAAATAGGGCGGGAGTGGAGGCTATCCTCATACGCCCGCGGGAGTGTCCTCAGCCCCAGGATCCTGGCCTAAGCCTGGCTCACAAATCTCAGCCTGGGCAGCCTGCCTATCACAGTTGGGAAAACAGCCTATTCCTGTCTTGAACAAACCCCGGGAGGACAGGAAGAGCATCCCTAGGCAACAACACCAGGTGCTTCTCACTCTGTCGCCGAGGCTGGAGTGCAGTGGTGTGAGCTTGGTTTGCTGCAACCTCTGCCTCCTGGGTTCAAGTGATTCTCCAGCTTTGGCCTCCCTAGTAGCTAGAACTACAGGTGCACGCCACCATGCTGAGCTAATTTTTTGTATTTTTAGTAGAGACGGGATTTCACCATGTTCATCAGAATAGTCTCTAACTCCTGGCCTCAAGCGATCTGCCCACCTTGGTCTCCCAAAGTGCTGGAATTACAGGCGTGAGCCAGCACGCCCAGTCAGCACTTCTTTATTTGATTATCAGGCTTGTTAGCTTCAGGCAAGCTGTGAACTTCAGGACAAGAAAACCCCAAATACCCACATCCTAGTATCCAGTACAGTGTCTCTACCTGGGAGCTGAGACAGCTTACAGGATGGGCAGGCCGGAGACTTTTTATTGGAACTAAGTTCAATAGTCCCTCACGCAGGCTTTGGGGTTGGCCCTGTGGGTTGGAAATTAGGGTAAATTAAATTACTCTCCCTTTAGGGGTTGGTGGATTTTTAGGAAGCCGGGACTCTGTCATCATCTGAAAATGCCCATTTCTGATGCTACTGCCATTCCCTGTTACCTGATACTCAAAGCATCGCCCAGTGTTGGATGGAGTTTCGGCTGCATTCACTCATACATGAGCCAAAGTCGCTGAAGCCGGCAGGGATGGGAGCCTGTAGGAGCCACTCTGACCAGTGCGGCATTGGAGGAACCCTACTGGAGGCCCCTCACGGGAGCAGATGGCAAGGGCGCCCAGGTACCTGCCTTGCTGTCCTTTTACTTCCTATCCCCACCCCAGTCTTGAGATTCCCTCCTCTCCATTCTTTCCCACAAATCTCTATCATGTTCTTCTCACTCTCTTGAGTGTGAAAAATGTAGAATTTCCATGTTTTCATCTCATTCTTTTAAAAATTGTGTTTTTGTGGCCGGGTGCGGTGGCTCATGCCTGTGATCCCAGCACTTTGGGAGGCCAAGGAGAGCAGATCACCTGAGTTCAGGAGTTTGAGACCAGCCTGACCAACTGGAGAAACCCCATCTCTACTAAAAATATATATATAAAATACAAAATTAGCCAGGTGTGGTGGCGCATGCCTGTAATCCCAGCTACTCAGGAGGATGAGGCAGGAGAATCACTTGAACCCAGGAGGCAGAGGTTGCAGTGAGCCAAGATCACACCATTGCACTCCAGCCTGGGCAACAAGAGTGAAACTGCATCTCAAAAAAAAACAAAAAATTCTGTTTTTGCGAATGCTTTATACTGTTTTGTTGTTGTTGTTGTTGTTTTAAGAAACCAATTAAGGATAAGAACCAGGGCTCCTTAGATAAATGGCCAGTTCTAGGACTCTGGTAAGAAGTGTGAGATGAGGCCGGGCGCGGTGGCTCAAGCCTGTAATCCCAGCACTTTGGGAGGCCGAGACGGGCGGATCACGAGGTCAGGAGATCGAGACCATCCTGGCTAACATGGTGAAACCCCGTCTCTATTAAAAATACAAAAAAACTTAGCCGGGCGAGGTGGCAGGCGCCTGTAGTCCCAGCTACTCGGGAGGCTGAGGCAGGAGAATGGCGTGAACCCGGGAGGCGGAGCTTGCAGTGAGCTGAGATCCGGCCACTGCACTCCAGCCTGGGTGACAGAGCGAGACTCCGTCTCAAAAAAAAAAAAAAAAAAAAAAAAGAAATGTGAGATGAGCCTGGAGAATCTAGTGGTACCAGGAAGGACAGGAATGCTAAACAAAACAAAAAAAAAGTTAGTGACAGGGCATGTTTTCATTTATTTTTATTTATTTATTTATTTATTTATTAATCATTATTATTATTTTGAAACGGAGTCTCATTCTGTCGCCCAGTCTGGAGTGCAGTAGTGCAGTCTCCAATCTCGGCTCACTGCAACCTCCGCCTCCCAGGTTCAAGTGATTCTACTGCCTCAGTCCCCCAAGTAGCTGGGATTATAGGTACCCACCACCATGCCCAGCTAATTTTTGTGTTTTTAGTAGAGATGGGGTTTCACCAGGTTGGCCAGGCTGGTCTCAAACTCCTGACCTTAGGTGATCCACCCGCCTCAGGCTCCCAATGTACTGGGATTACAGGCGTGAGCCACCGTGCCCAGACACCCAGCTAATTTTTCAAAAATTTTTGTAGTGACGAGGTCTCACTGTGTTGCTCAGGTTGATCTCAAACTCCTGGGCTCAAGCGATTTTCCCGCCTCTCAGAATGCTGGGATTACAGGTGTGGGCCACTATACCCAGACCTACTTCCTTCTTAATAATATATTTCTAAGTAATAACAGAATTGCCCAAATGAGCATCCTACAAGCAGTTGGCTCTGTGGAAACTCTGTTATGTCTCGGGGGTGCCCAGTGCCCTGGCTTTCCCTGCAGTACACAATTCTGCACTTGCAAAGGGGAGTGCCCCAAACAGGGAACTCTGCAGGTCTTGCTGGAATCAATATGTAAATACTAGAGAGGGATGTACTGCCACTCTTTAAGCAGTCACCTTGAAGATTGCTACTGGCAATAGAGCTTTCAGAGAGAATGACAAAGCAGAAAGTTCAAGGTCCTTTGAGAAGGAACTGACATGCAAATATTTTATGTTGTGTGTTTGTTTGTTTTTTCTTCTTAGAAACAGAGTCTTGATATTTGCTCAGTCTGGACTCCGACTTCTGGGCTCAAGTGAGCCAATGGCTCAGCCTCTCACGAAACTGGGACTACAGATGTGAGCCATTGCACCCAGCTTATCCTGGGAGTTATTCAGAATCATATGCTTTGGCACTACCTTGCAGTAAGAAAACTAAGGTGCTTAACCAGTTAGAAGGGCCTCGCTCCTTATAGGGGTTTCAGAGCAGGGCCAAGATGGTCCTGAACAAGCCATGCTGGGACCACCCCCAGGACAAACCGTGGAGGTAGGTTCAACACTCTCTCTCTCTTTTTTTGTGGCCTGTATAGGGACCAAAATACTTTCCCAGCGCTGTGCAGTCTTTGCAGCTGGGACATGGTTCTCTCTCTCTCTGTGTGTGTGTGTGTGTGTGTGTGTGTGTGTGTGTGTGTGTGTGTGTGTGTGTTTGAGACAGGGTCTGGCTCTGTCATCCAGACTGGAGTGCAGTGGTGTGATCATGGGTCACTGCAGCCTCAACCGCCTGTGCTCAAGTGATAGTCCTGCCTCAGCCTCCTAAGTAGTTGGGACTACAGGCATGCACCACCATGTCCAGCTAATTTTAAAATATTTGTAGAGATCTCACTGTGTTGCCCAGGCTGGTCTCAAACTCCTAGGCTCAAGTGATCTTTCAACCTCAGCCTCCCAAAGTGCTGGGATTAGAGGTGTGAGCCACTGCACTGGCCTGGACTGTGGTTCTAAGTGCTCACCCTCCCAAATCCCAAATCAACAAAAATTCTACTGACTGGGAGTGACCTACCTTCTGGGCAGGTCTTTTTTTTTTTGAGACAGAGTCTCGTTCTGTCACCAGGCTGGAGTGCAGTGGTGCCATCTCAGCTCACTACTATCTCCGCCTCCTGGGTTCAAGCAATTCTCCTGCCTCAGCCTCCCGAGCAGCTGTGACTACAGGCGCCCGCCACCACGCCCAGCTAATTTTTGTATTTTTAATAGAGACAGGGGTTTCACCATGTTGGCCAGGCTGGTCTTGAACTCCTGGCCTCAGGTCATCCACCTGCCTTGGCCTCTCAAAGTGCTGGGATTACAAGAGTGAGCCACCGTGCCCGACCTTGCCGGGCCTTTAAAATAATAAATTTGCTGCAAATCAAGCTGCCTCGGCTCATTTTCTCCCTTCCCCGGTGTCCCCTGGGGCTCCTTCCTCATTTCCCATCTCCCCTTCTTCCTTGCAGAGGTTTTGGACTCCTAATTATTTCAGCAAGCAGCTGTGTTCTCCTAAGAGACCCCAATGCCCTGCACTTCGCCTATTGTTATTCTTCCTCCGCCCTCCAGCAGCCACAATAGTCTTTCTCTGCAGGAAACACCACAACTCTGAGGTCCCAGAACCGCCCCAAAGCCACAGATGGCTATTGAGTGCTTTAAATGGGGCGAGGCGGAGCTCAGATGTGCTCTCACTGTAAAATGCACACTGGATTTTGAAGACTTTTATGAGAAAAAAGAATGTGCAGCAAGTCATTAACAATTTTCTGTGTTTGTTGAAATAATAACATTTTGGATATAACGAGTTAACTAAATCGTATTATTAAAATTAATTGCTGGCCAGGCGCGGTGGCTCAGGCCTGTAATCCCGGCACTTTCGGAGGCCGGGGCAGGCGGATCAACTGAGGTTGGGAGTTCGCGACCAGCCTGACCAATATGGAGAAACCCCTGTCTCTACTAAAAATACAAAATTAGTCAGGTGTGGTGGTGCATGCCTGTAATCCCAGCTACTCAGGAGGCTGAGGCAGGAGAATTGTTTGAACCCAGGAGGTGGAGGTTGTGGTGAGCCGAGATCAGGCCATCGCACTCCAGCCTGGGCAACAAGAGCGAAAATCCGTCTCTCAAAAAAAAAAAAAAAAAAAATTAATCGCACCTGTTTCCTTTTACCTCTTTAATTGTGGCTACCAGAAAATTTAAAATTGCGGCTGTGGGTGGCACCACACTTCTCTTGGAGGACACTACTCCAAAGGTTCCCCCTCCCACTCGGCACACTTCACCCCAACCCTGTAGGAACCACACTCTCTTTAGCGCCCCCTAGTTTCAGGTACGGATTCATACACGTTTATTATCTTTAAGGTCTCAGTGCTGTTGCAAACCTTCTCTTCTGCAACCCTCTCCTGCAATTCATCTGGCAGGTAGGATCATCGTTCATGCATTACAGAGGAGGCAGTGATGGTTTTCATATGAAAAGTGAGTTCGCCAAGGACACATGCAGCAGGGCTGTGGAGGGCCTAGGGCTAGAAGCTCAGTCTGTCTCCTTTTACATCCCTCGTTTATTTCCAGAGCTGTTCCTACACCTGAAAAGCACCACTCCCCCTGCACACCCTGGCAGATGACCAGATTAGATGTCACTGGCAGCCTGAACGTCAACAGACACCCAGCATCTTTCTGAAGCAACCATAAGCCATTCGAGGAAACATGCACAGGGTCCTGCTTGTCCTGGTCTTGTCCCCAGTGCCCAGGGCAGTGAGAGCAGCTCTGCCCGGAGGCCAGTCCCTGAGGCTCCCTCAGTGGCCTCAGAACTCGGAGTATACACGTGCAGTCCTTACCTCCCAAAGATAAAACCTCCCACTTTGCTCTTCACCTATTTCAGACTGCTGTCCCATATATGGTCACCAGAGACATATGAGAACAACTACAGATAGCCCCAAACTGAAAACTGCCCACTGTCTACCCATAGTAGAATGAATAACTGATGTAATGAGGAAAATCATTCAGCAATGAGAGGGAAAGAACGCTCGATGGCATGGAGTCCCAGCTGTAGTCCCAGCTCCTTGGTAGACCAAGGTGGGAGGATCACTTGAACCCAGGAGTTTGAGTCCAGCCTGGGAGATATAGCAAGACCTTGTCTCTAACAAAATAAAATAAAATAAAATAAGTGGAATTGGGAGAATTACAATTTTAAAAGAAACAAAAATTTTTAGTAGAGATGGGGTTTCACCATGTTGTCCAGGCGAGTCTTGAACTCCTGACCTCAGTTGATCAAAGAGGCTGAGTGCAGTGGCTCATGCCTGTAATCCCAGCACTTTGGGAGGCCAAGGCAGGTGGATCACCTGAGGTCAGGAGTTCAAGACTAGCCTGGCCAACATGGTGAAACCCCATCTCTACAAAACATACAAAAAAAAAAAAAAAAAATTAACCGGGTGTGATGAGAGAGTCTCCACGCCTTTCGCTTCCCAGCCTCTAGTGGTTGCCTGGTCCCGCCAAGGCCACACCCGCTCCGGCGCTACAGCACCCCACCCCGCCCCGGACACGCCCCCTCCTGCCCTACAGAACCCCGCCCCGCCCCTTGGCCTTCGGGCCCACTTCCCTGGGGGCGGGTTTTTCTGGCCCTGCCATTGGACAAATTATGGTGTGGGAGGAGCCCGCGACTGGAAGCGCGAGGCGCTGGACGCGGGGAATGCAGAGCAGACCAAGGAGAAAGACCGTCGTGCGCAGGGAGCACTAGACAACTGAAATAAGAACAGGATGAGCTCAGATGTTAAGTGCAGGAAAACAAAGACCCGGCAGATGAGCCAGTCAGGCGGGTCCAGGCCCCAACAGACCGAGGGGTCTAGGCCGGGGAAACGGCCAACACCTGAGAGGTGGTCCTGACTCCCCGCGGGCTCTGAACGCTCAGTAAGGCACGAGCTGCAGCCAAGGGCACAACCCAAGAAGGCACTTTAAGCACAGGGAAGGAATTGGTTTGGGCCCAAACGCTGTTGGTGAGGTCACTTCCCTCCTGGGGAGCCCTTGCTTCGTCATCGGTAAAGTTGGGACAAAACCACCTGGCAGGACTCGGAGGACTTTAGGTGACCGTGTAGATGGAGCAGCCTCTGCCCCACCACATCCTCCTGTTCCATTTTTTCCTAGCACCGTCGCTGCTCCTTTGCCTTAAAATGTAAGACCCTGAGAGCAGGGCCTTATTCCTCCAGTTTCTCTCTGGGTCCTTAGCCCCTGCTTTGTAACAGTGCCTGGCACACAGGAGGCCATTGCAAAGAGTAGTCACGTGAATGAAAAGCCTAGCAAAGAAACCAGCACACTGGGCATTTAAAAATGGCAGCTCTTAGCCCAAAAGAAAGATGGGCAGACCTGCAAGGGGCACCAGGCCAGTCTTCATTTGGGAGGTGGTAGTTCTGGCTTGGGGGATGGTTACACTCTCACACATGCTGGGATTGAAATCTGGATTTCTCACTTTGTCTTCATGTCCCTGGCCCCGCCCTCTTCCCATCCCGCTCCCAAACTGGGAGCTTAAGGGTTAACTCTAGGAAGCCCCTCATCACCTGGATGGGATGGGACTGGGGCAAGGAACTTCCTGTTCCATTTTCCCAGAGCCCTTCCCTAGGCTGGCGGAGGCTGGCTTTGGCCCTGGAGTCCTCAGAGAACCCCCCTAGCATCTCTGCCTGTGTAGTGGGGACTCGGAGTGGTGAGTTGGAGGGAGGCCGGGGTGCAGGCTGCCAGAATGGGTGCTAGGAGTTCACAGCAGCTTGGAGAGAGCAGGGGAGGCTGCAGGCCTTGGTGCTGGGGTGGGGGCTGGAAGAGCCTTGGGAGGATGTAGAGGGTCTGCTGGGGAGCCTTGTGTCAGCCAGCTTGGTGGACCTGTTGCGATGGGGGCGTTGGGGAGGAGGGAGATCGCAGAACTTCCTGTGACATTGAAGAAGGCTGGCTTCACATGCTCCCAGGTGGACTGATGGGCCTTGTCCACTCAGCCCAGCACACAGAGGGAAGCCCACC
Source organism: Macaca mulatta (assembly GCF_049350105.2). Classification (NCBI taxonomy): domain Eukaryota; kingdom Metazoa; phylum Chordata; class Mammalia; order Primates; family Cercopithecidae; genus Macaca; species Macaca mulatta. The sequence goes on along the minus strand of NC_133425.1, from coordinate 4,328,537 downwards.
AACAAACAACAAATCAGGCAGCTGCCAACTGTGTCCAGGGAGAAAGGGGGTGTTCCTGGCCGCGGACCCCACCTTTGCCCCCTTCCCCAACTCTGGGCTCTCACATGACCTGGATGGGTCTCGTGGCAGCACCTCCACTCTGGGCTCCAAATTAAGCTGGTCAAATGTTGGATGGTGGCTGTAGAGCCTCCGCCTGCTTCCCTACCCAGCCCACCCCCAACAGAGGTGCATATTAACAGAGCTTTTGTCCTGGAGATCTGGGGGGAGGGAGAAATTCTCTGAAGCCAACTTGTCTCGAATTCCACCTCTTTGAAACCTTTTGGAGAGACCTCACCTGGAGATTCCGGCCTCCCTGTGTGGCTCGGCCTGAGGGCTGAAATTTGGAATCCTCTTATTTTTTTTCTGTTTCATGCTGTGATATTTCGGTTAAGGCTAGGAAAATGGCACAGAGCAGGTGGAGATCAGTTCCTTTTCTGTTTGAGAGCTTTGGCACTGTGTTCTAGACCTGCGTTCTCAGCCTAAAGCAAATCTTGGCTCCATCTGGTGTGACCCTGAGCACGTCACCAAGTGCAACTTTGCACTTCGCAAAGGGAGAAATGATTATTTAGTGCATGGGCTGGACCGGGATGAAATGAGCCTAATCGCTGGACGCTCAGTACCTGCCCGCTTCTCCTGCAGGGCAGTGGATGAGCAGTGATTGGTTTTCTTGTTATTTTGTGCATGCTACTAAAAACCAGTGAAACACAATCCCATTTTCTCTCCCCTCCCCCTCACTTTTTTTTCTTTTCTTTTTTTTTTTTTTTTTTTTTTGAGACAGGGTCTTCCCCTTTTATCCAGGCTGGTGTGCAGTGGCGCGAACATGTCTCACTATAGCTTTGACCTCCCGGGTTCAAGCGATCCTTCTGCCTCGGTCACCCAAAATGCTGGGATTATAGGCATGAGCCACCGCATCCAGCCTCACAACACCATTTTTCTGATCATTTATCACAGACCTTTTCTGCCCTAGACGTTGTTATGTGCTTTCCTTTGAGATGGCCAGAATCATTGCCATTTCCTAATTTCTGCTAATAGACATTGAAGTAACTTCAAGTGCTGGATGAACACTCGTTGAACTAGTCACAGCTCCTACTCCCAGGCCAGGCAGAGAAATACACTCATCTGTGATTGAGGCACTGCATCGCCCTAGTGCGGAGAGACGGGTTGAGGGGGATGGGGGCTGCCTGGAGTGGATGCCAGAGGTCAGGAAAGCATAGTTCTGGCTCGGGGGTTGTTACACTCTCACACGTGCAGGGGTTGAAATCTGAATTTCTCACTTTGTCTTCATTTATCTGGCCCCACCCTGTCCCCATCCGGCTCCCAAACTGGGAGCTTAAGGGTTAACGCTAGGAAGCATCTCACCACCTGGATGGGATGGGACTGGGGCAGGGAACTTCCCAGTTTTGTCGGAGTCCTTCCCCAGGTAGCTGAGGTTGGGAGATGGAGGGAAGATGGAGTGGGGGTGAGGGGTTTGGAAGATACCGTGTGTTTCGGGGAGGTTGGGAGAGATGGGTCATGTTCTAGCATCATCTCCCCCTCCTTCTCAGCGGCTAAGCTTAAAATCCCCCATTCTGTACCACAACACACACCCCACCTGAGAAGGAGGTTCAGAGAACCCTCAGGCTCATATTAAGTGGGTACACCGAACTGGCCAAGGCTCTCAACTAGGCCATTGTTACCAGGGAGAGGCTGCCCAAGGCTGGGTTACCTTTTTTTTTTTTTTTTTTTTTTGAGACAGAGTCTCATTCTATCGCCCAGGCTGGAGTGTAGTGGTGCAAGCTCAGCTCACTGCAACCTCTGCCTCCTAGGTTCAAGCGATTCTCCTGCCTCAGTCTCCCGAGCAGCTGGGACCACAGATGCATGCCACCATGCCCGGATAATTTTTTTTTTTTTTTTTTTTGAGATGGAGTCTCACTCTGTCGCCCAGGCTGGAGTGCAGCGGCATGATCTTGGCTTACTGCAACCTCCGCCTCCGAGGTTCAAGCAATTCTCCTCTCTAAGCCTCCTGAGTAGCTGGGGCTACAGGTGCATGCCACCACATCCAGCTAATTTTTGTAATTTTAGCAGAGACAAGGGTTTCACCATATTGGTCAGGCTGGTCTCGAACTCCTGACCTCAGGTGATCCACCCACCTCAGCCACCCACAGTGCTGGGATTACAGGCCTGAGTCACTGCACCCGGCCACTGGGTTACCTTTTTGCTGAGCCTTAGTGTCCTCGGCTGTAGAATGGGTGATGGGTCCAACAGAACTATGAGTCACTGCTGCGGTGCCTGGTGTTGTAATCAGCAGCAATGAGAACAGTAATAGCTCGTGCTCATGGATGCCTACTGTGTGCCAGCCACTATGTGCTGGACAGTGCCCTGTGCCACTCAGGTGGGGGGAGTGGTGCTTCAGGCTTTCTTCACATCCCCCTACCTGGGGTGCCAACTGGGAGTGGAGAGTGGGAGGCTCTAGGAGAGGTTCCCTTGTGTAGCCCTGAGGCTAGAGAACAGGAAGAGCAGAAAGCAGAGGGCAGGAGCCTGGGTTTCCATGTCTATAAAATGACCCCTGTCTGAAATAAAATGTAAAAAGTGCCTCAGAGATCTAACAAAAATACGAGCCTGCTCCGCTCAGAAAAGCTTCAGTCATCCAGCCTCAATTAGTTGAGCAGGACTGAACTGAATCCCCTGTGGGTGGCACTGGGCTACCAGACCAGGAAGGAGAAGCCCCACAGTCCTAGACTTGGGAGGAGGTTGGGGGAGGTTGTCAGTGCCCCCTGGTGGCGATAAATGACTTATTTTACATTTTTTATTTTTTGAGACAGGAGCTCACACTGTCGCCTAGGCTGGAGTACAGTGTTGCAGTCACAACTCACTCACCGCAGCCTCAACCTCCTGGGATCAAGCAATCTTGCCACCTCAGCCTTCCAAGTAGCTAGGACCACAGGTATACACAACCATGACTGGTTACTTTTTTTTTTTTTTTTGAGACGGAGTCTGGCTCTGTCACCCAAGCTGGGGTGCAGTGGCGCGATCTCGGCTCACTGCAAGCTCCACCTCCTGGATTCACACCATTCTCCTGCCTCAGCCTCCCGAGTAGCTGGGACCACAGGCACCCACCACCACACCTGGCTAATTTTTTGTATTTTTAGTAGAGACGGAGTTTCACCGTGTTAACCAGAATGATCTCAATCTCCTGACCTTGCGATCCACCCTTCTCGGCCTCCCAAAGTGCTGGGATTACAGGCAAGAGCCACTGTGCCTGGTAAGCTAAATTTTTAATTTTTTTTTTTTTTTGAGAGGGAGTCTCGCTGTGTCGCCCCGGCTGGAGTGCAATGGCATGATCTCGGCTTACCGCAAGCTCCACTTTCTGGGTTCACGCCACTCTCCTGCCTCAGCCTCCCGAGTAGCTGGGACTACAGGCACCCGCCACCACCCCTAGCTAATTTTTTTTTTTTTTTTTTTTTTTTTGAGACGGAGTCTCGCTCTGTCACCCAGGCTGGAGTGCTGTGGCCGGATCTCAGCTCACTGCAAGCTCCGCCTCCTGGGTTCACGCCATTCTCCTGCCTCAGCCTCCTGAGTAGCTGGGCCTACAGGCGCCCGCCACCTCACCCGGCTAGTTTTTTTGTATTTTTTAGTAGAGACAGGGTTTCACCGTGTTAGCCAGGATGGTCTCGATCTCCTGACCTCGTGATCCGCCCGTCTCGGCCTCCCAAAGTGCTGGGATTACAGGCTTGAGCCACCGCGCCCGGCCTAATTTTTTGTATTTTTAGTAGAGACGGGGTTTCACCATGTTAGCCAGGATGGTCTCGATCTCCTTACCTTGTGATCTGCTTGCCTCGGCCTCCCACAGTGCTGGGATTAACAGATGTGAGCCACTGCACCCAGCCCTACATTTTTAATTTTTTTAGAGATGGGGGTCTTGCCATGTTGCCCAGGGCTGGCCTTGAACTCCTGAGGCTCAAGTGATCCTCCTGCCTAGGCCTCCCAAAGTGCTGGGGTAACAGGCGTGACTCCAGCCCCTCTAACCTTTTATTCTGAAAATTTGAAAACATCCAGAGAACTTGAAAGAGCAGTGAAATGAACATTAATATATGTATCTCATCGTCAGTCCATAAATGTGGCTGAGCCTTCAGGCCCCTTCTCCAAACTCTTCAGCGTATCCTAAGAACACAGCCATTTCCTATATATTGCAAGACTAGACTCTCATCTCAGAAATGGGTAGTCATACTATTATCGTCTAGTATCCATCCCCACCATACTCAAAATTTTCCAACTGGCCCCAGGATGTCTTTTAAAGCCTTTAAAAAAAAGGAATGAGGATCCAATTTAGGTTCACCCACTTGGTTGTGAGGCTTCTTTGGGCTACTCTCCAATAGCGCCTCCTACAAGCACTTACTTTTTATGACACTGAGTAACTCAGGCCAATTTCTTTGAGAGATGGTCTGACTTGTTCCATATTCCCTGCAAGGCCCTAAACATTGGAAGTTGGATCTAAAGGCCACAGTTAGGCCGGGCAGGGTGGTTCACGCCTGTAATCCCAGTACTTTGGGAGACCAAAGCGGGCGGATCACCTGAGGTCAAGAGTTCGAGACCAACCTGGCCAACATGGTGACACCCCATCTCTACTAAAAATACAAAATTAGTGGGGTGTGGTGGCGCATACCTGTAATCCCAGCTACTTGGGAAGCTGAGGGACGAGAATCACTGGAACCCGGGAGGCGGAGGTTGCAGTGAGCCGAGATCTTGCCGTTGCACTCCAGCCTGGGCAACAAGAGTGAAATTCTATCTCAAATAAATAAATAAATAAAGGCCAGTTGGATTGAGATTAGGCATTTTTGGGCTAGGCACAGTGGCTCACACCTGTAATCCCAACGCTTTGAGAGGCTGAGGCAGGTGGATCACTTGAGCCCAGGCGTTTGAGACCAGCCTGGGCAACATAATGAGACCTCATCTCAACAAAAAATAAATAAAATTAGCCCAGCGTGGTGATATGCACCTGTAGTCCCAGCTGCTCGGGAGGCTGAGGCAGGAGGATCACTTGAGCCCAGGAGATCAAGGCTGCAGTGAGCCGTGATTGCGCCACTGCACTGCAACCTCGGTGACAGAGTGAGACCCTGTCTTAAAAAAGTAAATAAATTACTTAATTAAATTAAAAATTAAATAAACAGGCTTGGTGCCAGTGGTTCACACCTTAATCCCAGCGCTTTGGGAGACTGAGGCGGGCTGATCACTTGAGGTCAGGAGTTCAAGACCAGCCTGGCCAACATGGTGAAACCGTTGTGTCTACTAAAAATGCAAAAATTAGCTGGGCGTGGTGCCACAGGCCTGTAATCCCAGTTACTGTAAACCCAGGCTGAGGAACGAGAATCGCTTGAACCTGGAAGGTGGAGGCTGCAGTGAGCTGAGATGCCACTGCACTCCAGTCTGGGTGATATAGCAAGACTCCATATCAAAAAAAAAAAAAAAAAAAAAAGCTGTAAAAAACAAACATTTTTGGTGCCACGTGCTCCCAGTGGCTACATCAGGAAGAAGGGAAGGGCAGGTTGTTTCTCTTTCAGGGATGGTCACTTTAGTCACTTGGGAAAAGTGATGCAAATTTCTCTTTTTTTTTTTTTTTGAGACAGAGTCTCACTGTGTCGCCCAGGCTGGAGTGCAGTGGCGCGATCTCAGCTCACTACAAGCTCCACCTCCCTGGTTCACGCCATTCTCCTGCTTCAGCCTCCCAAATAGCTGAGACTACAGGCACCCGCCACCAGGCCCGGCTAATTTTTTTTGTATTTTTAGTAGAGACAGGGTTTCACTGTGTTAGCCAGGATGGTCTCGATCTCCTGACCTCGTGATCCGCCTGCCTCGGCCTCCCAAAGTGCTGGGATTACAGGCGTGAGCCACCATGCCCGGCCTTTTTTTTTTTTGTTTTGAGACAGAGTCTAGCTCTGTTGTTCAGGCCGGAGTGCAGTGGCGTGATCTCGGTTCACTGCAAGCTCCACCTCCTGGGTTCACGCCATTCTCCTGCCTCAGCCTCCCCAGCAGCTGGGACTAAATTAGCTCCGCTAATTGTTTTGTATTTTTAGTAGAGACGGGGTTTCACCGTGTTGGCCAGGAAGGTCTCGATCTCCTGACCTTGTGATCCGCCTGCCTCGGCCTCCCGAAGTGCTGGGATTACAGGTGTGAGCCACTGCGCCCAGCCAAGTGATGCAAATTTCTAAATGCTTTAAGGAGGGATGATAATACAGAACTGTCAGTTTTCTCTGGCCTTTGCTTTGTTGGTAACCCTGAGACCGGGCGCTGCCCTGCCCTCATGAGCCATTACCCAGTGAGTAAAACTCTTCCTCTGGGTCTGCGTATTGAGTGTCTTTTAACATGGATGACCTAGGTGTGCGGCCAGCTTCCTCTCAGCAGATCCTAACCCAGGGTGTTCACCTTCGCAGGTGTGGGAAGAGAGGAGAGAGACCTGAGAGTGGGGCCGGCTGTAGGGAGGCATCCCCACAGTGAAGGATGCTTGAAGAATCAATCTTGGCTGCCCTGGAGCAGGAGCAGCTGGGGGAAGTCAAGTTGGAGGAGGAGGAGGCTGCCAGCCCAGAGGACCCCAGGCGGCCAGAGTCCAGGCTGAGGCCCGAGGTGGCTCACCAGCTGTTCAGATGCTTCCAGTATCAGGAGGACATGGGGCCACGGGCATCCCTGAGCCGGCTCCGGGAGCTCTGCGGCCACTGGCTACGGCCGGCTCTGCACACCAAGAAGCAGATCCTGGAGCTGCTGGTGCTGGAGCAGTTCCTGAGTGTGCTGCCTCCGCACCTCCTGGGCCGCCTGCAGGGGCAGCCACTCAGGGATGGGGAGGAGGTGGTGCTGCTGCTGGAGGGCATCCACCGGGAGCCCAGCCACACGGGGCCGCTGGTGAGAGGGTGGGGCAGTGGACTGAGCAGTATACAGATGATGGGGACTTGATCGCCCCAGTGAACAATCTCTGGAAACTCCACTTTCCCCCACCTGACCATTCCTTCTTCACCTCTTAACTCCTGCCCTGTCTGACTCTCACCTCGTTTCTGTCCCATGTCCCCTCAGAGTCAGAAGGACACAGGCTGCCACCCCGGGAGTCACTTAACTTGAATGTGTTTTGAACAGGATTTTAGTTGTAATGCTGGCAAGAGTTGTCCCCGAGCAGACGTCACCTTGGAGGAAAAGGGGTGTGCTTCCCAGGTCCCCAGCCACAGCCCCAAGAAGGAATTGCCTGCAGAAGAACCTTCAGTGCTGGGCCCATCGGATGAGCCTCCCCCACTCCAGCCAAGGCCTGCCAAGCCTGCTGAGCTGGGACATTGGAGACTTCCCCCAAGTTCAAAGCAGCCACTGAGCCCGGGGCCCCAGAAGACATTCCAGGCCCTGCAAGAAAGCAGTGAGGAGCCTGTGCCCTAGGAGGCCAAGGACTGGGTGTTGGGGAGCGGCCTGGATGTCTGGGGTGGGGTGAGAAGTGGGGCCTCCCCAGGTGACCGGGACAGGAGAGCGCCAAGGTGTCTTCACAGGGCCCCGATGATGTGGTGCATGTCCTTGCAGCCACATGGCAGGCAGGGCTGCCTTCTAACAGTGCTTCCTCCCCTGTTCCCCAATGCTGTCAGGCCCCCAGGGCCCCTCACCATGGCCAGAGGAGAGTTCCGGAGATCAGGAGCTGGCGGCTGTGCTGGTGAGCTGGGCCGCACCCCAGGGTGTTCTCAAGCCCCAGGAACTTCTCTACCACTGTAGTTTTAGCAAATCCATACCTTCCCTGATTCAGTCCTGGGAAGTGTTTCATTCCCCACAGGTTCCTGAGGCATGATCCTCTCTCACCAAGGGTTTCTGCTCTTGATACAGGAGTCCCTGACCTTTGAGGATGTGCCAGAGAATAAGGCGTGGCCTGCACACCCCCTGGGTAAGCAACCCTTCCCTGGAGTAGTGACCACTGATGCCTCTTTCTTTTCTTTTTCTTTTCTTGTCTTTTTTTTTTTAAGAGATGGAGTCTCGCTGTGTTGCCCAGGCTAGTCTCAACTCCCGGGCTCAAGCAATCCTCCCATCTTGGCCTCCCAAAATACTAGGATTACAGGCGCGAGCCACCGTGACCGGCCAACACCGTTTCTTTGCCTGAAGTTCCAGACCCTACCTGACTTTTTGGCCTTTTTGTTTTTTGAAACAGGATGTTACTCGCCCAGACTGTGGCACAATCATGGCTCACTGCAGCCGGGAACTCCTGGGCTCAGGTAATCCTCCCACCTCAGCCTCCCGAGTAGCTGGGACTACAGGTGTGTGCCACCATGCCCAGCTAACTTTTTGTTTTGAGGTCAAATAAAGGGGCACCCTTGTTTGACCTCTATCCTCTCTACCCACCTACCAGGTTTTTTTGTTTGTTTGTTTGTTTGTTTGTTTTGAGACGGAGTCTCTCTCTGTTGCCTAGGCTGGAGTGCAGTGGCACCATCTCGGCTCACTGCAACCTCCGCCTCCCGGCTTCAAGTGATTCTCTTGCCTCAGCCTCCCGAGTGGCTGGGACCACAGGCGCACGCCACTACACCCAGCTAATTTTTTATTTTTTGTAGAGACGAGGCTTCACCATGTTGGCCGGGCTGGTCTCGAACTCACTCCTGACTTCAAGTGATCCACCCGCCTCGGCCTCCCATAGTGCTGAAATTACAGGCGTGAACCACCGTGCCTGGCCTTTCACCTACCAGCTTTGCAGGATCCTGGGTTTCTTTCCACTTCCAGGCCAATCAGGTTCTGGTGATTGATAGGGGCCCTGGGAATAGGCCTGACCATCTCTGTTTTCTCTTGTTTCCCAGGATTTGGAAGCAGAACCCCAGACAAGGAGGAATTTAAACAAGAAGAGCCCAAAGGGGCTGCCTGGCCCACTGCCATCTTAGCAGAGTCTCAAACAGATAGTCCTGGGGTGCCGGGAGAGCCTTGCGTCCAGACGCTCGGACGGGGCGCTGCGGCGAGTGGCCCTGGTGGAGATGGGTCCCTTCTTGGCGGCAGTGAAATTTTGGAGGTCAAAGTGGCTGAGGGCGTCCCCGAGCCCAATCCGGAGCTGCAGTTCATCTGCGCAGACTGCGGGGTGAGCTTCCCGCAGCTGTCTCGCCTGAAGGCGCACCAGCTGCACTCGCACCCGGCCGGGCGCTCCTTTCTGTGCCTTTGCTGTGGGAAGAGCTTCGGCCGCAGCTCCATTCTCAAGCTGCACATGCGCACTCACACGGACGAGCGGCCGCACGCCTGCCACCTGTGTGGCCACCGCTTCCGCCAGAGCTCGCACCTGAGCAAGCACCTACTGACCCACTCCTCCGAGCCGGCCTTCCTGTGCGCCGAGTGCGGCCGCGGCTTCCAGCGCCGCGCCAGCCTTGTGCAGCACCTGCTGGCGCACGCCCAGGACCAGAAGCCTCCCTGCGCTCCTGAGAGCAAGGCCGAAGCGCCACCGCTGACCGAAGTCCTGTGCTCCCACTGCGGCCAGACCTTCCAGCGCCGCTCCAGCCTTAAGCGCCACTTGCGGATCCACGCCAGGGACAAGGACCACCGGTCCTCCGAAGGCTCCGGCAGCCGCCGCCGGGACTCTGACCGGAGGCCCTTCGTGTGCAGCGACTGCGGCAAGGCCTTCCGGCGCAGCGAGCACCTGGTGGCCCACCGGAGGGTGCACACAGGCGAGCGGCCCTTCTCCTGCCAGGCCTGCGGCCGCAGCTTCACGCAGAGCTCGCAGCTGGTCAGCCACCAACGGGTGCACACGGGCGAGAAGCCCTACGCCTGTCCGCAGTGTGGGAAGCGCTTCGTGCGCCGGGCCAGCCTTGCCCGCCACCTGCTGACCCACGGTGGCCCTCGGCCCCACCTCTGCACCCAGTGCGGGAAGAGTTTCGGCCAGACCCAGGATCTAGCCCGCCACCAGCGCAGCCACACTGGCGAGAAACCCTGCCGCTGTAGCGAGTGCGGCGAGGGCTTCAGCCAGAGCGCCCACCTGGCGCGCCACCAGCGCATCCACACAGGGGAAAAGCCCCACGCCTGCGACACCTGCGGCCACCGTTTCCGCAATAGCTCCAACCTGGCCCGCCACCGCCGCAGCCACACGGGCGAGCGGCCCTACAGCTGTCAGACGTGCGGTCGCAGCTTCCGGCGCAACGCGCATCTGCGGCGGCACCTGGCTACCCATGTGGAGCCAGGGCAGGAGCAGGCCGAGCCCCCGCAGGAGTGCGTGGAGTGTGGCAAGAGCTTCAGCCGCAGCTGCAATCTGCTGCGACACCTGCTGGTGCACACGGGCGCCAGGCCCTACTCCTGCACGCAATGTGGCCGCAGCTTCAGCCGCAACTCCCACCTGCTGCGCCACCTGCGCACCCACGCCCGCGAGACGCTATACTAGCTTGGCCCGCCTTCCGCCAGCCGTGCCCTGCGCCACCTACCCGGGGTCCTCCACAGCGGAGGCCTGCAGGAATGTCCTTTCCTACCACACCCCACTTCCCTCTCCTTCCACTTTCATGGCTGTCCTTCCCTGCCCGAGGCATTGCTTTCCGGCCTCAGCAATGTAATTAAAACGCCCGAAGTAAAATGGCCTTCTCCAAAATGGCCCCTCTTTATTTCTTTACAAGTCCACCAAAATTCGAACTGTCAGCTGTCCCTCTGGGGCACAGGGACACAGCTGCACCTCTGGAGCAGGCTGCCTGGAAGCAGGTGGGGGGAGAGTGTTGCCACCCGAAGTGGGAGAGAAGGGGGAGATGTCAGCCTTCACAGCCAGCTGTGGGGAGGGCCAAGGAATCTGACCCTGGAATGTTTTCTCCTCTGGAGTCTGCCCTTGATCTGTGCTGTGCAGTAAGTACTCACTAGTCACATAAGACTCCTTGACTTGGCTCAGCATGGTGCCCATGCTCCCAGCACTTTGAGAGGCCGAGGCAGGTGGATCACCTGAGGTCAGGAGTTCAAGACCAGCCTGATCAACATGGTGAAACCCCTGTCTCTACAAAAAATACAAAAATTAGCTGGGCGTGGTGGTGTGTGCCTGTAGTCCCAGCATCCTGGGAGACTGAAACACAAGAATTGCTTGAACACGGGAGGCAGAGGTTGCAGTGAGCCTAGATCATGCCATTGCACTCCAGCCTGGGCAACAGAGTGAGACTATGTCACCAGATGTTGCAGGAGAAATTCCTCTCGTGGAAGACCCCAGGAAAGGACATTTCAAGGAGGAGGGATCAGTCAACTGAGAGATGGAGGTTGAAGAGTTGGGAGAGGCCACATTTGAAGCACGGGAAGCCCTCCTGATGTATTGAGTGCCTACTGTGTGCCAGGGAAGGTGCTGGGTTATTGAGGGGAATAAGGGGAAGGCGGCCTGGGAAGAATGTGGGAGGGGCGTCCCAGGCAGAGGGAGTAGCAGAAAGCCAGGCCTGGGGAAGGGAGGATCCCCAGATGCAGCTGGACAGCATCTGTCCCGGAGGGGGACAAAAAAGCTCCCAATGCCTGGGGCCTGACAGGTCAGCCCTGGGCTCGTGTGCAATGGGAGACCTGCAGAGGGCTCAGGAAGGGAGGGATTTCTTCTCTAGTAATAAACTCACTTCAGCTTTGGCTACTGCATGGAAATGGCTTGAGAGAGGCAAGACCAGAAACACCAGCTAGGAGGCTGCGACTGCTGTCCAGGCTGGGGGTGACAGAGTGCCTGGGGACCACAGCACAGCAGGAGGGATTTCTAGGTAAGAGGAAGCCAAGGGGGACATGAAGGGTGAGTCAAGGGGGACATGGAGTCATTGGAGAGGTTGGGGAAATGGTAGAAAGAACTTGAGCAGCTGGGCGCGGTGGCTCACACCTATAATCCCAGCACTTTGGGAGGCCGGGGTGGGTGGATCACCTGAGGCCAGGAGTTAGAGACCAGCCTGGCCAACATGGAGAAACCGCGTCTGTACTAAAAATACAAAATTAGCCGGGCATGGTGACATATGCCTGTAATCCCAGCTACTTGGGAGGCTGAGGCAGGAGAATTGCTTGAACCCAGGAGGCAGAGATTGTGCCATTGCACTCCAGCCTGGGCAACAAGAGTGAAACTCTGTCTCAGAAAAACTAAACAAAACAAAAAACTAGAGCAGTGGTGGACAGGAGATCCCAGCATGTGGCACAGGGTAACGAGAGGCGGGGCCGGGGTTGGGCCATGGGCGGCCCCTCAGAGCTGGGGTCTCAGGCCAGAGACAGTCCTTCCAGGATAAAGGGACATCAGAGGTTTCTGCAGGATGCGGAGGAAGAAAGCCTGTGGGGCCCTTTGAGGCTCTGCAGAGAGAACTCTGGATCCCGCTGCCTCCTTCCTCAGGAAGGCTGGGGGCAGCAGGGTCCAGAGAGCCTGGCGACACCTTTCCTTCCCCCTGGTCACCTCCCTCAGCCCTGCAGGAGCTGCTGGGACAGGGGCTGGAAGCAAGCAGGGCCCCTCAGAGTGACCAGGGCCACCAAAGGTGACTGTCAGGGTTGCTGTCCTGCTGTTTCCCCGGCTGGGCTCTAGGTTGGAGCCAAGGAGGGCTTGCTCCGAAACTCAAGAGTGCATCCAATGCTCTGAAAGGGCAGACCAGGGAGGGGCATACTGACCTCCAGCAGTGTTCCTGGTCCCCAAGCCCCCCACACCCTTGAGCACACCCCAGTGTCCCTCCCAGACCGCGGGCTCAGCCCTAGGAGAGCTGCTCAGGGAGCCTCCCTGTGGGTGTTTGCTCTTCCCCAAGCCATGGCCCATTTCCCCTTCCTCCTTCCTCCTCAGCCCAAAGGCAAGAGTCATGGAACCCCAGGATAGGATGGGACAGAACAGGACAGGGCCCCCAACCCTATCTTTATCTCACCAGCTGCTGCTGGCTGCCAAGCCTCCCCTAAATGGGGTAGGCTGGTCTGTGTGAGTAAGCAGAGGCAGGAAGTGGAGGACGACGGGAGCCTCTGCAGGGCCAGTTGATCGTGGCCTGCGAAATGGTGAGAAGTGCCCTCCCAGTCGTTCCTCCTGGCTGCCCCGGGCTCTGCAACTGCAGGGTGCTGAGGCCTCAGGCCCAGAGATCTGACCCCTGCCTTCTTGCCTCTCCCCTGAAACCAGGGCCTGGTGGGGGACTCCAGAGTCCCCTCTGCCTCAGCCCCTGGGGCTCTTGATCTTGGGAGAAAACCAAGGAGAATTTGTGGCCCCAGCCCTGCCCGGGGGATGAGGTCGGAAGAGGGAGTCATGACAAGAAAGATGTGGGGGCCAAAGTCCCCTCACGCCGGGGGCCCAGGGGTGGCGATCAGGGAGGAGTTCTGTGCTTCCAGCTCTGTGATCAAGGACACACCAGGCTGAAATCCTCTAGTCCTCAACCAACCCACTAGGGCACGGAGACCCATGCACCATTATCAGTAAGAAAGTCAGGGGCCTGGCCTTGCTCTTCCACATCTAGAACCTGGGTAGGTCCATCGGAGCCACAGTCTCTGCTGTCACTACTGGGCCCCCTGCCTCCCTGTGCCTGCCTGTCAGAGAAGCCTGGAGATACGCACCTGATTCCATTTAAGCAACTGTTATTTTATTTTATTGTTTTCAGGGGAAAGCATGAGTGCAGTACCCCACTACCACAAATTATGCAGCCGGGTGTCCCACACTTGGGGAAATCACAGGGGTCAGCACATCCGGGGTGCAATTGAGACGGTTTGGCTCTGTGTCCCACCCAAATCTCATCTGCAATTGTAATCCCCACATGTCAAGGGAAGGACGTGGTAGGAGGTGATTGGATCATGGGGGCACTTCCCACCATGCTGTTCTGGTGAAAGCGAGTAAGTTCTCACGAGATCTGACGCTTTTCTTGTTTGTTTTGCTTTGTTTTGTTTTGTTTTGAGATGGAGTTTCATTCTTGTTGCTCAAGCTAGAGAGCAATCGTGCAATCTCTGCTCAGCACAACCTCCACCTCCTGGGTTCAAGCGATTCTCCACCTCAGCCCCTCTAGTAGTGGAGATTACAGGTGTACGCCACCACTCCCAGCTAATTTTTATATTTTTAGTAGAGACGGGGTTTCACCCATTGGCACAGGCCGCAGAGCTCCCTGGAGGGTGTGCTGTGCCTCACATTTGGGGTGGGGCAGTGGTAGAGAATGAGAGGTCGGAGGGAACCCAGGAAAGGACGAAGAGACACCCGGACCCACACAGGCCCTACTCTTGGGCCTGCCCAGCTGAGCCAGCCTCTGAGAGGATCGTTCTCTGAGTCGTTTCCAGGAGAGCCCTGCCCCATCCCTGCCCTGGGCTTTCTGCGCTGTGAGGGGCTCCTGGGACAGGTGCTCCCTCTCATCTGCACCCCTGCCATTCTCCAGCGCCCCCGACAGATGTGACCTCCAGCGCCTCCAGTGACACTCTCACCCCATCACTATCCTCCTGCCACTGGGCGTCCCTGACTGAGCCCTGACACACAGGCACCTCGGGAAATACTGAGGGCACCCGCACCCTTACCGTCTGTTTTCAGACATGCCCACAAAACACATGCAGCCTCTCACTCACCTTCATGAAGCACATGGCGGCCAAAAGTTCCAGGAGCCAGGGCCCACTGGCGAGGAACAGGTGTGAGGAAAAGTGTCTCAGAGAAGCACCCTCCTCCCCAGAGGGTCCTCACCTTCAGAAACCCCAACTCCCCACCTGAGATGACCCAGCTCCACTGAGACAGTCACCTTCTACACCCAGTCTTCCTGGCACAAAGACACAGCTGGTTTCATGGGGGAAGTGGGGAGTAGTGGGCGGAGCCTCTCCCAGGGCAGGAGAGAAGGAGGCCACTCCTGCACCAGCTAAGTCATGCTCTAGGCTTCAGCTCCAAGAGACTGTCTCTCCATGCCCCCCAATCCTAGACCCTCCATGACTCTCACAAAGGCCACCATCCGAAGGCATCTTGGGATCCATCCAGACTGTACCTTGTTTTTTTGTTTTTTTTGTTTTTTGTTTTTTGAGACGGAGTCTCTCTCTGTCGCCCAGGCTGGAGTGCAGTGGCGCGATCTCGGCTCACTGCAAGCTCCGCCTCCTGGGTTTACGCCATTCTCCTGCCTCAGCCTCCTGAGTAGCTGGGACTACAGGCGCCCGCCACCGCGCCCGGCTAATTTTTTTGTATTTTTAGTAGAGATGGGGTTTCACCGTGGTCTCGATCTCCTGACCTTGTGATCCGCCCGCCTCGGCCTCCCAAAGTGCTGGGATTACAGGCGTGAGCCACCGCGCCCGGCCTGTACCTTGTTTTTATAGCTTTACGGTGATGCAATTCACAGGCAAAGCAATTCACTCACTGACCTGTGCAATTTAAAGCACAGAACTGTGCAGCTATCACCACAACCCATTTAGAACATTTTCATCACTTCTAAGAGAAATTCTGCCCCTCTGAGATCACCACCAGTCCTCATTTCCCTGGACAACCACTCATCTACTTTCTTTTACTTTTTCTTTTTTTTCTTAGACAGAGTCTTCCTCTGTTGTCTAGGCTGGAGTGCAGTGGCACGATTTCAACTCACTGCAACCTCTGCCTCCCGGGTTCAAGCAATTCTCCTGACTCAGCCTCCCGAGTAGCTGGGATTACAGGCACATGCCACAACAACCAGCTAATTTTTGTACTTTTAGTAGAGACGGGGTTTCACCATGTTGCCAAGGAGTCTCGAACTCCTGACCTCAAGTGATCTGTCTGCCTCGGTCTCCCAAAGTGCTGAGATTACAGGCGTGAGCCACTGAGTCAGGCCTCATCTGCTTTCTCACTCAATGGATGCGTCTCCCCCACACGTTTCCTGTAAGTAGAATTACATACTAGGTGACCTTCTGTGTCTAGTGTCTTTCACTGAGCATCGTGTTCTTGAGGTTCATCTGTGTTGTAACATGGATCAGTCCTTCATTCCTTTTTTCTGGCTGCATAATATTCTACTGTGTGGATAGACCACAAGCGGTTTCTCCATTTACCCATCAAAGGACACTTGGGTTCTTTCCACTTTTTGGCTATGCTGAATAATGCTACTGTGAACATTCACGCACAAGTTTCTGTGCAGACATATGTTTTCACTTCTCTTGGATATGTATGAAGGAGAAGAATAGCTGGGTTACATGGTAAATGTGTTTTTATCCTTTTGAGGAACAGCCAGACCATTTTTCAAAATGTCTGTCATTTTACATTCCCAGCAGCAGTGTGCGAGGGTTCCTGTTTCTCCACATCCTCAGAAACATTTGTTATGCTCTGCGTCTTTTTAATTCTAGCTATCTTAGTGGGCTGAAATGGTATCATGTGACAATTTTTTTTTTTTTTTTTTTTGGATACAGTCTTGCTTGGTCGCCCAGGCTGGTGTGCCATGGCATGATCTCGGCTCACTGCAACCTCCAACTCCCGAGTTCAAGCAATTTTCCTGCCTCAGCCTCCCAAGTAACTGGGATTACAAGCATGCGCCACCACACCCGGCTAATTTTTGTATTTTTAGTAGAAACGGGGTTTCACCATATTGGCCAGTTGGTCTAAAACTCTCGACCTCAAGTGACACCTGCCTCTCAAACGACTGCATCAGCCTCCCAAAGTGCCTGGATTACAGGTGTGAGCCACCGCACCCGGCCTTTTTTTTTTTTTTTTGAGACAGATCTGTTGCCCAGGGTGGAGCGCAGTGGTGTGATCACAGCTCATCGTTGCCAAGACTTCCCGCCTTCAAGTGATTCTCTCCTCTTAGCCTTCTAAGTAGCTGGGACTACAGACACGAGTCGCCACCATGCCCGGCTAATTTTTGGATTATTTTGTAGAGACAAGGTCTCACTATGTTGCCCAGGCTGGTCTTGAAATCCTGGGCTCCAGCCATCCTCCTACTTTGACCTCCCGAAGTGTTTGGATTATAGGCATGAGCCACTGCGCCCAGCCTCTTTCCAACTTTCTGGATGATGTCCTTTGAAGCACAAAAGTTTGAAATTTTGATTATGAGACCATTTAAAAAATAAAAATAATTGCTTTGACATGACATTTTTGTGTAGCAGTTATAAAATTTTAAAGGCTCTGGAAGTCTACATGGAGCCATGAGGCAGTCTCAATTCCACAGTGGCCGACTGTCCTCCAGGTGCCCCATAACCAACTTTTGGGTTCCTCTCTACTTCTTCCTCCCACTCTTCTTTCTTCTTTTTCTTCTTCTTCTTTTTATTTTATTTTATTATTATTTTTTTTGAGACGGAGTCTCGCTCTGTTGCCCAGGCTGGAGTGCAATCATGAGATCTTGGCTCACTGCAACCTCCCTCTCCCAGGTTCAAGAGATTCTCCTGTCTCAGCCTCCTTAATAGCTGGGATTACAGACATGCACCACCATGCCTGGTTAATTTTTTTTTCTATTTTTAGTGGAGATGGGATTTCTGCATGTTGGCCAGGCTGGTCTCAAATTCCTGACCTCAAATGATCTGCCTGCCTTGGTCTCCCAAAATGCTAAGATTAAGGTGTAAGCCACCACACCCAGCCCCACTCTTCCTTCTTAGATTCTCCATCAACCCTGGATTCCTTCTTCTGCAAAGCAGGGAGATTCAGGTCGTCCAGTTCCCGCCACCACACTTCTCCCTAAGTCCATCAATGCTCAGAAGAATGAAAGGGCTTTTTGTCCATTCATTTTTATTGTCCTGACTGGGATGAATAAGTTTCTAAAATACAAATTTCTCCCTCCTCATACATGGAAAAGAAACTGACAGAGGCCCAAATCATTTCCCAGCAGCCCAGAATTCCCAGGTAACTGACTGACCAAAGTCTCCTGCCTCTGTCCTCATGCTGATCTGTTTGTATGAGAAATTGGGGGAAACCATTCCCTGGTCGCGGGGATGGCTGCCCACAGCCTCAGCTCCAGGAAGCACTAGGGGGTCACGGAGGCTGGACAGCAACTTAGGAAGTGGCCCCCAAGTGACTACCCATGGGGGTCAGGCCGTCAGTGTGGCTCTGTAGAGAAGATATGAAGAGATTGGTCCTGGGATGGGGGAACACTTCAGAGCCACAGAAACACCACGAGACAGTCAGCTACTGCCCCCCACAATCCCCGCAACTAGTTAAAATGCAGATTCCTGACCCCACCCTGAGTGAGGATTCAGGGTGAGGTGTGGGATCTGCAAACTTAAATTTCCCAGTGATCCTGATGTGGGATAGCCTAGAAAAATAGTTCCAGAGGCAATCATTTAGATCCTAAAACTGTGGGGAGTAGGGACAGGGTGAATCAGGTGCCCCCAGGTTCCACCCACCCCTCACTCTAGAACTAAGGCCTTCCAGGAGAGAGTGCTGAGGGGGCAATGACCAGGCCTGAGCCACGGTTCCGTCCCTGTCTTTCCACCAGCATTGAGTTGATGGGAGTTAAGCTGTTCTCTCCAGGGTGCAAGCAGGGAAGGGGTTCTTGGGGATAGAAGGGTGCTCCATTCAATGGGAGGCAGTTCTGGGCCCAGGGAGGTGCCCAGGCTGGGTGGCCTGAGGAGGAGGAGATGGGCGGCAGGGGAGGAATGGAAACAAGGTTAACAGGGTCTGGAGAGCAAGGATCATCCCTCCAGCCACTGATGCCACCACCCAGGACGTGGCGCATGGGTCCTCAAGGGTGGTATCTGGGCTGGTTCCGGGTCTGGGTCCCAGGTTCCCACCAATGTGGCAATGACTGTAGAGGGGCATCGTGGGAGCAGAACGGGGTGAGAAACTGCGGGTGGGAGAGGGCAGGGCCCAGCTTCGCAGTAAAGCCTGTCCTCTAACGACCCAGGAACGCCAGGCACAGTGGCCAGGCAGGGCGGGGCTGCGGAGAGTCCCGGGACTGCGCTCCGAGAAAAGCTGCCTTTTCCTGGAAAAGGACAGTCCTTCGGGGGCAGCTCGCGGCCAGGGACCGCCGACCCTCCGGGTGAGGCCGCAGACCCGCCCCTTGTCCTCCCCGGGCTCGGTCCTATCCCCCGGGCGGCTGCCGCGAGGGAACGACGGGGGCGGCGACCGACACGTGGACCCAGCGCGCGCGCGCGCGCCCCCTGGCGGCCGGTTCAGGTGGCATCGCAGCGGGCGGGAGATCCCGCGGAGACTGAGCCCAGCGCCAGGGCGACCAGTCCCCGCTGCCGCCGCCCCTGCGCGGGAGATCCACCCCGCTTAGTCCGCGCCCAAGCCCCAGTCTGTGGGAACAGACAAGGGGCCTCCGCCCAGCGCCTCACAACCCCCGACCAGGTCCAGCTGCGGGGGACTCGGCCGTGGCGGGCGCTGTTCCGTCTGGATCGCTCCCCCCATCAGCAGGAGGCGACAACCCTCACCAGCAGGGGCAAGAGGAGCAGCGGGAGGGGAGCGGGCCGCCGTCCTGCGGCCTGGTTGAGCTCGCACTGACAATCGCAGGCTCTGGACTCGGGGGTCGCTTTGGGGGGCCTGGGGGCGCGGGGACCAAAACTTGGGGCGGGGCAGTCCAGCCAGTTGGGACCCATGGGCTGGGGGGCGTCCGGCTCGGCCTTGATGCTGTTCTTGGGGAAGCGCCAGTAGTGGGCACCCTTGAAGAAGTAGGTGTCACCTGGGAGAGCAGAGCTTGAGTCCCGGTCCCGCCCCGCCCCGCCCCCCCTCCCTGCTGCCCAAGGACCCCCATCCCCGCAGGGTGGTCTCCATGTCCCCATTCCCCACACCCCTCTCCCCACGCCAGGCCCAGTAACCCGCAGGTCACCGCGCTTCCCACCTGCGTTGCTGACGGTGACATCGTCAGGGGAGGGGGGCGCGCCTTCCCAGAGGCTCAGGTCGCGAGGGTAGCCAGGGTCCGGGCGCGCCGCCGACTCATCGTAGCGCCAGTACTGCCGGCCGCGGACCAGGTAGGTCTTCCCGTTCTGTGGCCACGAGAACACGGCATCCACCTCCTCCCCGGGGGGCAGCCCCAGCTCCGTGAGCGGCCGCGCCCCGCGCTCCAGCTGCCGGTCCTGGAACACCCAGAACTGGGGCCCTGCAGAGCGGAGGCCGGGAGGTCAGCGTGGGCTCCCCGCGCCGGCCCCAGCGCGCTCCACGGCCGGCCCCACTCACCGCTGAAGAGAAGGATTCTGCCGTCTCCGTGCCGGGCATAGGCGGCCTGCACTACCCTCACCTGGGCAGGCAGCCCCTCCCAGAAGCGGTGCAGCCGCGCAGGCCGCGGGGACACCAGCTGTCCAGAGGGCTGGAGGCGCCAGAACCAGGGGCCTGCAGGGCACAAAGGGGTTCACAGGAAGGCATGAGACAGCAGGAGGTCTCCTCCCGCAGCGTGTGTGGCTGGGTAGGGAGGGGTCCCATCTGGAAATCAAGGGCGCAATGGATCTAGGGTGACCAGCCCATCCTGGCCTGCCTGGGACTTTTCCCTTTTTAGCACTAAAAGTCCCAGGGCCGTGCCTGGTGGCTCAGACCTGTAATGCCAGCACATTGGGAGGCTGACAATGGAGACTCACTTGAGCCAGGAGATTGAGACCAGCCTGGGCAATATAGTGAGACCCCATCTCTACAAAATAAAAAAATAAATTACTAGCAAGGCATGTTGGCATGTGCCTGTGGTCCCAGCTACTAGGAAGGCTGAGGTGGGAAGATCACTTGATCCCCGTATTTTGAGGCTGCAGTGAGCCATGATCACACCACTGCACTTTGGCCCAGGCAACAAAGCAAGACTCCGTCTCAAAGAAGAAGAAAAAAGTTCCACTTCCAGGGTAAGCCCACAACCCCAGTGGGTCACTGAAGTGGGCAGGAAGCCAACATACATGAGGCCACATGAAATGACTCACCTTTGAAGAAGAAAGTTTCCCCTCGGATGTTGGCGATGGCGTCAAAATTGCCCTCACATCGATCAGGGATGGGGAAGGATGGGCTGGGGAGGAAAGGAAAGGTGAGCGGGGTAGGGGGCTTGTTTCCTCCAAGGCGGAGACACCCACCATCCCCATCTCAGAGGACACTGAGGCTGGGCAGCTGGTCACCCAAGGTCACCCATTTAGTGGGGGACTCACCTGTCTGGGGGTGAGACTGGGGGCCGGGGAGGAGGAGCCAGGGGTTTCCTTGTGGGCTTGTCATATGGGGTTTGGGGTGCCTTCCCTGTGGGGAAAGAGTCAAGCAAGTGTGGGTCCCCTGGCCTGCTGCAGAGGACACTGGATGGGGCAATGATGGTTTCACGGCGGGTCCCTCTCCTCCTACCATAGAGCTGCTGCAGGCCATCACGGTCATCCGGAGACAGGCGGTACTTGTCAGGGTTGCCCACCGGACCCTGGTAGAAGGGCCTCATAATGGAGTTGGGGGCTGAGGAGTGGCCCAGGCCCAGGGCGTGGCCAAACTCATGGACAGCCACGGCAAACAGGTCCGTCCCCTCGCCGTCTGCAGGAGAAAGTGGACGGAAGCTGAGGCTGCCCCTGCCTGGGGAAAGGGGGCACAGGAAGGCCCTGCGAGTGCGGCTATGGCCAACAGGAACAGCAGGACACCCTCCAGAGGTGGCCCCAGCCTCCTCTGCCCGGGACCCCCCTGAACTCTCCATCATCCCTGTCTCGTCACCCAGTCAGCATGGCTGTGCTGGACACTGGACCACAAGGCTGAAAAGACCCAGAGAACACGCAGAGGAAGAGGCCACCTTACACACAGATGGAGCCCCTCCTCTGGGAAGGGAGCACTTTTTGCACAGAAGTTTGAGGGGAGGAGCTGGATGTGGTGACTCACACCTATAATCCCAGCACTTTTGGCGTCCTGGGTGGGAGGATAGCTTGAGCCCAGGAGTTCAAGACCAGCCTGGACAACATAAGGAGATCCCCATCCCTATAAAAATAAAAATAAAAAAATTAGCCAGGAATGGTGGCGCACGCCTGTAGTCCCAGCTACTCAGGTCCCAAGTTGAGGCAGGGAGGCAGGAGTATTGCTGGAGCCCGGGAGGTCAAGGCTGCAGTGACCCATGACCGTGTCATTGCACTCCAGCCTGGACGACAGAACAAGACTCCGTCTCAAAAAAAGAAAACACAAAATAAAAGAAACTTGAGAGGGCGGTGGGGCGAGGGCAGGAGCCTACAAGGTGCGTGCCATTCTCTGCAGACAGCCCCAGCCCTGGGAGCATCCCCTCCTCCCAGCTACAGTCTATGGTCAGCGACTCCCACCCCTCTCCCCCTTGCCACCCCCATCCGCTGGGGATGTAGGTCCATGTCCTCGACCCAAGACCTTCTCCCATTCCTGCCTCCTACCCCATTCCTACCCCCATCCCTCCTCAAGTCATACCCCTTACATTCCTTGAGTCCTCCATCCCCCCTCCCCATCTCCCTGTCCACAGCCTCTACCCCTCCTCATCCTACCCTGTACCACCCCCACCCCAAGTCTTCCTGCATCTCCTTGGGAACACAGAGCTCCTCTGGCAGGCACTCTCAGACCACAGCCTGCTGGCCCCAGCACCCGGCCTCACTCCCAGCCTCTTCCCACCACAGCAGCCTCTTCCCTCCAGATTCAGCTCAGGTGCTCAGGACCGCCAGGACCCAGAGGATTCACATGCCAGCCTGGCTGAAGCCCAGCTCCTCATCAACTGGTGAGCCGCCTGCTGCCTCCTGCTCCGGCTGCTGAGAGGCCAGAAGAGACCAAGACAGAGACACAGCCCCGCAGCACCACAGGGAGGCCCCGATGGCCCCATGCGGATGAGTTTCATGGCCATCTCCAACTAAGGTCAGCACTGTTCAGGGCAGGCTTGTAGGTAACGACCTGGTGAACTGAAAAGCAAACTTATCGCACTCGCTAAAGCCACTTGCTGAGCGTCTAAGCATGAAACGTGAGTCCTAAGAGGGGTAGCAAACACGTTTTCATTCACTTCTCACCAAACCTGTCTCCTAAGCCCATTTTACAGAGGAGGAAACTGAGGCACAGAGACTTCAAGGTAGGTGGCCAGGTACCCTGGCTCTGCCGGCCTGCCTTTCATCAGGGGTTTCAATGGTCTTGGTCAAATCACATCTGCACTGATGAATTTCCCTGTCGACTGTAGGTTCTCTTGTTGCTCTGAGTTCTTTTTCTGAGAAACTGGGGGAAGTTTGGTGTTTCAATCAGAGCGATATCATTCATCTCTCACCTTCTTCCCTGCCTTGTCTCTCCTTGGCCGTACTGAGCTTCCGGACCCTGCACCCCTTCCTGCACCCTTGTCACGCCATGCATCTCGGGGAAATTACACAACCACAACTGTGCAGCCCCAGCCCTACGAGATTCTCAGAGGGCAGTCCACAGGGGCCCCAGTACCTCCTATCATCCTTGCCCCAGGCTCTGGCAGGCAGCTCCTGCACGCTTCCCTCAGCCCCATGGCAGGCTCACAGCCCCTCGAGCTTCCAGTCAACCCCAGCCCCCAATTCTCAGATGATAAATGTGTTTCCTGTTTCATCAAGACAGGACATCAATGTTATCTGTAACTTCCGGTGCACTGGGGCACACAGCTGCATCTCCCCATGCTCACCTCCTGCCTCTTGCTGTGCTCAGTGTGAAGACTTAGCCTGGATCACCTCCTCCAGGACAAGAACAACCTACCCTCATCTGTCCATCCAATCTACCCACCCATCCATCCCTGCCTCTGGACATGTATCCTTCCATCCATCCATCCCCCGCCTCTGTGCATGCATCTGTCCGTCCATCCATCCCTGCCTCTGTGCATGCATCTGTCCATCCATCCCTGCCTCTGTGCGTGCATCTGTCCATCCATCCATCCCTGCCTCTGTGCGTGCATCTGTCCATCCATCCATCCCTGCCTCTGTGCATGCATCTGTCAGTCCATCCATCCCTGCCTCTGTGCATGCATCTGTCAGTCTATCCATCCCTGCCTCTGTGCATGCATCTGTCCATCCATCCCTGCCTCTGTGCATGCATCTGTCCATCCATCCCTGCCTCTGTGCATGCATCTGTCCGTCCATCCATCCCTGCCTCTGTGCATGCATCTGTCAGTCCATCCATCCCTGCCTCTGTGCATGCATCTGTCAGTCTATCCATCCCTGCCTCTGTGCATGCATCTGTCCATCCATCCCTGCCTCTGTGCATGCATCTGTCCATCCATCCCTGCCTCTGTGCATGCATCTGTCCATCCATCCATCCCTGCCTCTGTGCATGCATCTGTCAGTCCATCCATCCCTGACCCCTTCTTTGTATCAGCTCATCCAGTGTTCAGTGCTCACAACTCCCTCATCCTAAGACGCTCATTGGACCTATTCCCTCCCCTCACCCCACGCGGCTCTCTGCCCTCCCTTCCCAGTCAAGTTCTCCAGCCAGTGGTCTCAACTCAATCTTCACTTCCTCTGCTCCTCTCATGCCTAAGCCCACTGTGGCCTAAATTCTTCCCCAACGCGCTGGGTCTACAGGCACTAAAAAGGTGACTTTGTCCCTGGATGACCAAATACAAGCCAATGTAATTTACTGGGCTTGTTTTTGTCCCAGCCACGGCTGACCACTTCCTCCTTCACTCTTGTTGTTGATCACCTTTGGGCTCAGTCTTTCTCCATCTCTGTTGATGCCACCTACCCCTTCATGGTGGGGTTCTCTGTAGCTCTGTATCTGACCGTCACGTTCCACCCTTTCCTCCCAGAAGCTTGCCAGCCCCCATGGACTGCTGGCTCTCAAGGCGGCCACTAGCCCAGCTCTGACAGCAGATGGCAATGCACACTATGTGGCCCGGGGCAGGCCCTGTGCTGAGAGGCACGGGTGAATCGCTCATTTCATCGGCAAGCCCATGCCACCAGCAGGCACCATTCTCCTTGCATTTCTCAGGCGAGGAACCTGAGACAATGAGGTGAAGGAAGTTATTCATTACGAGGGGAAGAACCCTGACTTACTTGAATTCAACTTTGAAGCCCACATCCTCCTTTTGTGTGTGACAGGGTCTCACTGTGTCACCCAGGCCGCAGTGCAGTGGTGTGAACACAGCTCATTACAGTCTCAACCTCCCTGACTCAAGCAATCCTCCCGTTTCAGCCTCCTGAGTAGCTGGGACTACAAGCATGTGCCTCCACGCCTGGCTGAAGCCCACATGTTAATGTTGCGGCACACAGCCTCCCCAGCTTTTGCCTCGCCCAAGCCCTCCGCAGGACCTAGGCACCTCCCTGGCTGCCCCTCTCCCCCCGTCACTCAGGCTCCCCAGCAGCCCACAGCCAATGTAGTTAATATGGGGCTACAAAGAGCTGGGCCTGGCCTCAGGCGGGATCGCCTCCCTGGCATTGCCATCCCTGCTGCAGAGCTCCCATGGGATCAGGCTCCAGCTGAGACCACATCCTCACTCAGCTTCTAGACTGTTCCTGCTTACCATCGCCCTCAGCACATGGCCCCTGAGAAACTGCTTGCACAAGAATTTCCCTCTGGAGCTCCACCTCTAGGGAACCTGACCTCAGACAGAGGAGACCAAGCTCTAGGGCAGGATCCTCAACTTCCTGGGCCCCACCTGCATGGCCAGCCCGGAGCTCTGCAGACTCCCACCCAGACCTGCACTCATGCCTGCCTTCTGCAAGCCTGCTCCTCCCTCTCCCACTCTCCCACCTGCATTAACAGCACCACTAGGACACCATCCTCCAAAGGCCCCAGCCTCATCTCTCCTGTCACCAGGATCCAGCCAGATCTCAATCCGTGCCCATCGTAACTGAACCTCCCTTAGATCCATTCACTGCCCCCTTCCCCGGGAGCACACTCCACCATCTCGTGCCTGGACCGTGCGAGAACTTCCTGCCTCCCTGCCTCTATCCTACCCCCGGACCCCGCTGAAGTTGATGATAGTTCCAGAATGCAAAACCCCTTAATGATTCCCCAACTGAACAGTCTTCCACATGCTTTCAAGGTCCTTGGTGATCTGGGACCTGCCACCTTCTGCAGTCTCCCTACTGATGCCATAGTTTTGGCGTCCGGCCTCAGATGTCCCGGGTCATTTCCCTGTTCACTGGCTCCTCGTACCCTTGACTGAGCTGACTCGCTGCCTTCCTATTGGATCTCAACCCTGTGTGCCCGGGGAGAGCGGAACCCTGTATGTCTGGTCTTGTGCTAGTAGGCGCTCAGTGTGTATGTGTGGATATTCACATATATATATATTTGAGATGGAGTTTTGCTCTTGTTGTCCAGGCTAGAGTGCAGTGGCACGATCTCGGCTCACTGCAACCTCTGCCTCCTGGATTCAATAGATACTCCTGCCTCAGTCTCTCCAGCAGCTGGGATTACAGGTGTGTGCCACCACACCCGGCTAATTTTTTGTATTTTTTAGTAGAGACGGGCTTTCAACATGTTGGTCAGGCTGGTCTCAAGCTCCTGACCTCAGGTGATCTGCCTGCCTGTGCCTCCCAAAGTGCTGGGATTACAGGCGGAGGCAACGGCGCCCGGCCTATATTCATATATATATTGAGGGAATGAAGTCACCTCCTCTAGGAAGCCTCCTCTTGCCCAAGAGCTTTGGGCCAACATCTCTGAGCCCCTGCAGGCTTGAGGACTTCCTCTGCTGGGACTCTGTGCAGCTGTGTCACTGTGGGTTTTGTCATTGCCAGTCACTCTTCTGACTCAGCTGCCAGGTAGAGGTTTGTTTTCATCTCTGTAAGCCCCCAGCTCTGCATTGGAGCTAAGCACCTGCTAGTCCTCTGTGATGGTCAATTTGGCCCAGCTGTCGTGCCCAGCTGGTTGGTGAAACACCAGTCTAGATGCTATGGTGAAGGTGCTTTGTAGATGCAATTAACATCTACAATCAGTTGACCTTAAGTCAAGTAGATCATGCTCCATAGTGTGGCTGGGGGTGGGGCGGGGGCAGAGCCAATCGGTTCAAGGCCTTGAGAGCAAAAGCTAAGGTTTTCTGGAGAGGAAGGAATTCTGCCTCCA
The DNA here is from genome assembly GCF_049350105.2 of Macaca mulatta. NCBI lineage: Eukaryota > Metazoa > Chordata > Mammalia > Primates > Cercopithecidae > Macaca > Macaca mulatta. Next base: position 4,301,833 of record NC_133425.1, on the reverse strand, counting down.
GACTGTCACTGAAATCCAGAGTTGCCAGCCTGCCATACAAATTTTGGACTTGCTAGCCCCTACAATCACATGAGCCAATTCCTTAAAATAAATCTCTTTACATACACACACACACACACACACACCCCTCCCCACACACACATACACACACAGACACATCCCACACACACACATCTTATTGGTTTTGTTTCTCTGGAGACCCCCTAGATGATAGAGCCTCCATCAATAAATATAACTTAAACCTAATTATTGGCCAGGAGTGGTGGCTCATGCCTATAATCTCAACGCCTTGAGAGACCAAGATGGGAGGATTACTTGAGCCCAGGAGTTCAAGACCAGCCCTGGCAACACAGTGAAGCCTGGTCTCTACAAAAAATTTTAAAACTAGCCAGGTGTGGTGGTGCACATCTGTGGTCCTGGCTACGTGGGTGGCCGAGGAAGGAGGATTGCTTGAGCCCAGGAGGTGAAGGCTGAAGTGAGCTATGATCGTGCCATTGCACTCCAGCCTGAGCAAGATAATGAGATCCTGTTTCTACAAAAGGTAAAAAAAAAAAAAAAAAAAAAAAAAAGGCCAGGTATGAAGGTGTGCACCAGTGATCCCAGCTACTCTGGAGACTGAGGTGGGAGGATTGCTTGAGCCAGAAGTTCATGGTTGCAGTTAGCTCTGATTGCACCACTGCACTCTAACCTAAGGAACAGAGCGAGACCTTGTGGGGTTTTTTTGTTTTTTTTTTTTTGAGACGGAGTCTGGCTCTGTGGCCCAGGCTGGAGTGCAGCAGCGCGATCTCGGCTCACTGCAAGCTCCGCTGGGTTCACGCCATTCTCCTGCCTCAGCCTCCGGAGTAGCTGGGACTACAGGCCACCCGCCACCGCGCCCAGCTAATTTTTTGTATTTTTAGTAGAGACGGGGTTTCACCGTGTTAGCCAGGATGGTCTCGATCTCCTGACCTTGTGATCCGCCCGCCTCAGCCTCCCAGAAAACTTATTCTGGCCGAGACCAGACCTGGCAAGAGGATCTCTCATAAGAAAGGAGATTTTACCTGTTGACCCAAAAGTCCAGGTCTCCTCATCGTCAAAGTGAGTGTCCCCAGAGATGGGGTGCTCCCCGGGGAAGAAGGCATGGGCTAGGGTGCCCCCCAACCCGTCGAAGGGGTAGCTGTCCTGGTGGAAGGCGCGGGCAAAGTCGATGAGGATGTCGGGCTCCTGGCCCTGGGAGGAATCTACCTCATGAAATGTGAGGTCTGACTCCATGCCCCAGGCCATCAGGGCATAGTTCATGAGGACCCGCACGGTCTCCTGGCTCAGTTGGGAGCTCTGGGGGAAGGAACGTACCCTGGGGAGAGGGGAGCAAGGCGTAAGGGTAGCCGTGGAGGGAGTAGGCAGCCATTCAAAGCTGGAGCCCAGCAGGCAGACCCAGGGTGCGGGTGGGCCCCGGGACCTACCTCCATGTCAGGGTTCGCTTCTTCCACACGCTGCCGCTCAGAGCATACCTGCGACGTCGCCTGACCAGCCCCGCCACCCCCAGCACGTCAGGCAGGGAGCAGCGGGGCTTTCGCATGGTGGCCACTGTCTCTGGGTCTGTGGGAGACATTTGGCGATGTGGGGGAAAGGGGTGCACAATAGGAGAGCCTGCCTTAATCATAGCACCAGTCAACTTTCTACATGGGAAAACTGAGGCTCAGAGGGCTTAAGAAACGTGTCCTCGAAGGCCCCACAGCCCACATTTGAACCCAGGCAGTCTGTCTCTAGAAGCCAGCTCCTACCAAGCTATTCCCACTGCCCTTTGGAGCAGCGTCACTTGGCCTGGGACAAACTGGCTGCATGCAGGTGGTGCTCAGAGGCTCAGGCCAGGATTTCGCATCCAGCTTTCCTGGGCCCTGGTGGGCAGACTCTGGAGAAAGGAACCCTGGGTATGTAGTGAGGACCTTTGAGGCTGGAACCCTCTGGGAGCTGTGCAGGCCTCACACCATCACTGCCAAGCTCTCCTCAAACCCAGATTAAGTCCAAAGTCCCCAGGCCGGCTGGGTCTCTAGCCTCCTGTGGCAAGCCACCTCCTCCGGGGTTAGGTCTCTCCGGGGTCCCCTTTCCCAGTCAGGCTCCATCCCCAGTAGCCTCATTTCCAAATTAAGGTCAAACTGCATCTCATTTGTTGAGACAGCAAATAGTAGTGAAGGACATATAGATGCCAGACACTGTTCTAGGCTGTTCGTGAGTCACCAGGACAGAGAAAGGGCCTACCTTTCCTTGTAGTGAGCCAGATCCTTCAAATTCCCTCTTCTTACCCACTTAACCCCACAGAAGAGTTCCTTGGCCCTGCCTCCAAAATATACACCCCGAATCTAACTACTCCTGGCCACATATGCCACCCATCCTCCTGCCACCATCCCTCGTGTGGACTCCGCAGCCATCTTCTGCCTGGTCTCAGGGCTCCTGCCTTTCGTTCTCCATCAGGACTCAGAGGAAGCTTAAAACTGCAAGTCAAGGCCGGGCACAGTGGCTCATGCCTGTAATCCCAGCACTGTGGGAAGCCAAGGTGGGCTGATTGCTTGAGACTCAGAGTTTGAGACCTGCTTGGCCAACATGGCAAAACCCTGTCTCGACTACACATAAAAAAAAATTAGCTGGGCATGGTGGCGGGTGCCTGTAGTCCCAGCTGCTCAGGAGGCTGAAGCACGAGAATCACTTGAACCTGGGAGGCAGAGGTTGCAGTGAGCCGAGATTGCACCACTGTACTCCAGCCTGTGCAACAGAGTGAGACTCTGTCAAAAAAAAAAAAAAAAAAAAAAAAGAACTGCAAGTCATACCAAGTTCCAAGTTACTTCCCTTCTGAGAACACTTGCGCAGTTGCTAATCACCGTTGGAATCAACCCCAATCACCTTTCAGGGCCCTTGGCTGAGGCCTCTCGCCAGAGCTCTTCAATGCTCCTTTCGCTCCAGGCACACAAGCTTGTGCGTGCCATGGGGTCTTTGCACTTGCCCGGGACATTCTTCTTCCACATCTTCCCATGGCTGGTTCCTCCTCTTTGTGGTCTCAGCTCATATGACACTTTTCAGAGGGACCTACCCTAACCTGACCAGCCCCTCGGTGCCAATAGCATTTTATTTTTTTCCAAACACTCACCACTATCTGAAATTATCTTGCATATTTATGTTCTTGATCTGTCTCTCTCTCCCTCGAGAAAGTTAGCTCCATGAGAGCAGGAACTTTACCTACTTTATTTATCACTATACCATTGGAGCTGAAAGGGCATGCCATCTAAGAGATGCTCAAAGTATATTTTGTTAGAGAGACTGGATCTCCATGTGTTGCCCAGGTTAGAGAACAGTAGTGCAATGATAGCTCATTGCAGCCTTGAACTCCTGAGCTTAAGCAATCTTCCCACCTCAGCGTTCTGAGTAGCTGGGACCACAGGCCTATGCCACTACACTCGGCTAAGTTTAAAAAAATCAGGCTTTAGGCCAGGTGCGGTGGCTCACGCCTGTAATCCCAACACTTTGGGAGGCCAAGGCGGGAGGATCACGAGGTAAGGAGATCGAGACCATCCTGGCTAACACAGTGAAACCCCGTCTCTACTAAAAATACAAAAAATTAGCCGGGCCGGGTGGCAGGCACCTGTAGTCCCAGTTACTCGGAGGCTGAGGCAGGAGAAGGGTGTGAACCCGGGAGGTGGAGTTTGCAGTGAGCCGAGATTGCGCCACTGCACTCCAGCCTGGGCAACAGAGTGAGATTCCGTCTCAAAAAAAAAAAAAAAAAAATCCTTAGAGGGCTGGGCACGGTGGCACACCTGTAATCCGAGCACGTTGGGAGGCTGGCCACCTGAGGTCGGGAATTCGAGACCAGCCTGACCAACATGGAGAAACCCCCTCTCTACTAAAAATACAAAATTAGCCTGGCGTGGTGGCGCATGCCTGTAATCCCAGCTACTCAGGAGGCTGAGGCAGGAGAATCACTTGAACCTGGGAGGCAGAGATTGCGGTGAGCCAAGATCCTACCATGGCACTCCAGCCTGGGCAACAAGAGCAAAACTCTGTATCAAAAAAAAAAAAAAAAAAAAAATCCTTAGAGAGTGGGAGGCGTCTCACTTTGTTGGCCAAGCTGGTCTCAAACTCCTGGCCTCAAGCAATCCTTGAGTCTCCGCCTCCCAAAGCCCTGGGATTACAGGCATGAGCCACCAGGTTCTTGATAAATGCTTATGGAGAGATGAATGTCTGAGGCCCTCTGGGGTTGGGGCCTGAAATCAGCATCTTCACAGCTCCGTGTTCCAGGAGCACGCCGAGGTCTAAAGACTGTAGGGCGGTGGTCAGGCTGTATGCAGAGGCAGGGCTGGGGAGGGGTGGGGGCCACCTACCCATGCGGCCGGTCTCAGGCAGCCCCGCGAACCTCTGCATGACCTTGATGGCATCGCGCAACTTCGCAGGGCTCTGCAGCTGGGCCTGGGCAGGGTTGGGTGGCGGCAGGTAACCATAGCGCGTCAGCCAGTCCTAGGGCATCGGAGGGGACAGGTGAAGCGGGCTGGTGAAAAGTATGGGCTCTCCCTGCCCACCACCATCCTGGCAGCCCTGCCCGTCTCAGGCACTCAGAGCCGAGCGCCCCAGCCCCGGATGCCTGCCTGCTCCCCTCCGGAGGTCCCCACTTCAGTCCCGGGTTTGTCAGTCTTTGTCTGGACTTCAGCTCCTCACCTCAGCTCCTTTCCAGAGCTCCAAATCCCAGCCCCAAACCTCCCCACAGACCAAGAATCTGGGAGCCCAGACTCCATCCTCAGTCACTCTTTGGATATTGGAATCTTGCCCCTGCTTTCTCCGGACCCAGGAGTCCGGACCCGGTTTCCCTCTCAATCTCCCTGCAGACCCCAAGAAACTGCAGACCCCAAGAGCCTGCGGACACCGCGCTCACCACACCCAGGCTCACGTCCTGCGCCGAGGGCTTCGGGGCGCGCGCGGGTGGTGGCAGCAGCGGGAGCAGCAGCGCCAGAAGCCGGAGCCGCAGCCGCATGGCGCGCCCCAGCCCTGGCCGCCGGCGGGGTTCGAAGGGGGCCTGGCTGGGGCCTCCCCGGGAACCTGGGGAAAGAGATCCGGGTCTGGAGAGGGCCGGGGGCACCCGGCACGGAGCAGGGAGGGATGGGCTGGAGGGCTGGGGTATGTTCGAGGGTCCTGGAAAGCGCGCAGTGGAGTCAACGGAGGGTCCAGGAGGGCCAGGGTCGCGCCGCTGGGTGGGGTGGGCCTGGGAATCCCAGGACGGTAGAGAGGACGCGGGAGCGGCGCAGCCTCTCGGGGTCCCGGGGCTCTGCGCCGGCGGCCCCTCCTCTCTGGGCGCGAGCTGAGGGCTGGGTGGGGCGGGCCGGGCCGGGCGCACCCCGATAAGCGGTAAGGGCGCGGCAAGGGAAATGGCCCAATCTTCGGACGTCCAGGGACAAGGGGCGGGCCAAGAGGTGGCCCCTGCCCGACCCAGAGACCCTCCTCCGACGCAGGACGCCCGGGCGGGGGCCGGGGGTCCACGGCTCCAACTCCCTCGCTCGCAAGTTTCTCTTCCTAGATCCCCCCTCCTGTGGGACTCCCCGGGGCAGGGTTCGCTTCTGCTTTCTTGAAGCCGCGCGGCCTGGGGGAGGGCGGCCCGGGCCTCCGACTTAGCCAGCCCTCCCCATCCCTGTATCCCGCCCCGCTCCTTCCCCCCAGGACCGGTGCTGCGGGTTGTCTGAGAGCCGGGGGGATTTCCGGGCAGCAGGAGGCTGGGAAGGAAGCCTCCTTCCCTACGGGGTCCCGATCCGCCCTCTGCCCCGCCAGCTCCAGCTGTGCGCGGTTGCAGCTGCCAGAGGGCCGGATACTCAGTCCCCCAGCCCACGTGGGCTGCGCGCGGGACTCGGCTTGGGCAAGCGGGGGTTTGGGCCGCTCTAGATCCCAGGAACAGGAGCTGCTCTGCGACTGCGCCCGTCTCCCCAGGTGCCGGACATTTAAATGCAGCAACCACTGCGCGGAAGCCGCAGCGCCGGCCAGTGCCGGGAGCCGGAGACCGGGGAGTGAGTGGGCGGCGGAGATCCGGGAAGCTGAGACCTGGGGGTCTGCGAGCCACCCCCTTCCGCGCAGAGACCACAGGGCTAGGAGGCCGGACAGGTGGGGAAGGAACTGGAGGAAGAGGGCGGGAGGCTTCCTGGGGAGGGCGGGTGGGCGAGTGTGAGTTACTAACTGCTCAGTCCTGGAGCAGCTGAGGTGCACCCGCCGGGGCTGCTCACAAAATAAACAGCGAGCAGGATGCGGAGCTGGAGATGCAAAGGCAAACACTGCGATCCAGCGCCGGCTCGCAGGGGCCGCCAGAAAAAAACACCACGGACTGGGAGGCTCAACCAGAAGTTTACGTTCTCACAGTTCTGGAAGCTGAAAGGCCAAGATCAAGGTGCCTGCGGGGCTGGTTTCTCCTGAGGCCTCCTCCTGGGCGTGCAGATGGGCGTCCTCTTGCTGTTCCCGCAGACGGTCGTTCCCCTGTACCTGCACACCTCAGAGGTCTCCACTTTTTATTTTTTATTTTATTTTATTTTTTTTTGAGACGGAGTCTCGCTCTGTTGCCCAGGCTGGAGTGCAGTGGTGCGATCTCGGCTCACTGCGAACTCCGCCTCCCGAGTTCACGCCATTCTCCTGCCTCAGCCTCCAAGTAGCTGGGACTACAGGCACCTGCCACCAGGCCCGGCTAATTTTTTGTATGTTTAGTAGAGACGGGGTTTCACCGTGTTAGCCAGGATGGTCTCCATCTCCTGACCTCGTGATCCGCCTTCCTGGGCCTCCCAAAGTGCTGGGATTACAAGCGTGAGCCACCGCCCCGGCCATCGACCTATTGTAAGAAGTCAATCATGTTACAAGGGACCACCCTAAAAGCCATCTTACAAGGGACCACCCTAAAAGCCTCATTTTAACTTAATCACTTTTTGATCAGCTCTATCTCCAACTACAATCACATTCTGAGGTATTGGGGCTTTAACATACAAATTATTCTTCTCTCTCTGGTGTTTTTGTTTGTTTTGTTTTGTTTTTTGTTTGTCTGTTGGTTTCGAGCTGGGGTCTTGCTCTGTCTCCCAGGCTGGAGTGCAGTGGTGTGATCATGGCTTACTGCATCCTCGAACTTCTAGGCTCAAGCAGTCCTCCTGTCTCAGCCTCCCAAGTAGCTGGGACTACTGGCCCAAGCCACCATGCCCATCTTTTTTTTTTTTTTTTTCTGGTAGAGATGGGGCCTCCCTGTGTTGCTCAGGGGTTTCTTGAACTCCTAGGCTCAACCAGTTCTCCTGCCTCAGGCTCCCATAGTGCTAGGATTACAGGCGTGAGCCACCATCCCGGTTCAACATAGGAATGTTGACAGGGCACAATTTATTCCATAACAGATCCCATGTTTGTCATCAGATTGGCAAAATTTTAAAGTCTGACAATGCCAAGTATTGGCCAGGTGTGGCCCAGATGAAATTTGTGCTGTAGCCAGGTGTGTGGTGACTCACACCTATAATCCCAGCACTTTGGGAGGCCAAGGCAGGAGGATCCTTTTTTGTTTGTTTGTTTTTTTGTTTTTTTTTTGAGACGGAGTCTCGCTCTGTTGCCCAGGCTGGAGTGCAGTGGCCGGATCTCAGCTCACTGCAAGCTCCGCCTCCTGGGTTCACGCCATTCTCCTGCCTCAGCCTCCCGAGTAGCTGGGACTACAGGCGCCCGCCACCTCGCCCGGCTAGTTTTTTGTATTTTTTTTAGTAGAGACGGGGTTTCACCATGTTAGCCAGGATGGTCTCGATCTCCTGACCTCGTGATCCGCCCGTCTCGGCCTCCCAAAGTGCTGAGATTACAGGCTTGAGCCACCGCGCCCGGCCGGCAGGAGGATCCTTTAAGGCCTGGAATTTGAGGGAGACCCAGCCTGGGCGGCATACTGAGACCCCATTTCTACCAAAAATGGAAAGAAATAAATTGATGCTCTGCAGGAGAGGCAACATTTGTTCATATAGAAATAAAATAAATAAATAAAAAGAAATTCACTCTCTGCAGATAGAAGCATGTTTTGTGATTTACCCTATGTCCCAAATTTGGTTCAGATTAGAGACCAATAAGGCCACAAGCACACCAAGAGAATAAGAAGAGTTTGATTACTCAACGATGAGGCTTTCTGGGAGAGCAGAGTGGGCTCCCAGGCAGCTCTGAAAGTGGTTTGAGAGAGCAAGGAGGGTTTTGTTGTTGTTGTTTTGTGTGTGTGTGTGTGTGTGTGTGTGTGGTTTTTTGTTTTTTGTTTTTTAATGGAATCTCACTCTGTCGCCCAGGCTGGAGTGCAGTGGCACAATCCGGGCTCACTGCAACCTCCATCTCCCAGGTTCAAGTAATTCAAGGAGGGGCTTTTATTGTTGTTAGGGGATAAAGTGGGATGAAGGTCCCTTCCAACCAGTCAGGGCTTTCCTAATTTAAATTCCTCTGTAGTGCAAGGGAGAGAGCACCAGGGCCTTCGGATTAGCTTGCCTAGATGTGGGCACAAGGAGAAGAGAGGCAGGGGCTTTAAAGCTGCCAGCTGTAAAACATCAGAAAGGGAGTCGGATACTTTATTACCTAGTATAAATTAAAGCCTATGCGTTAGGCCAGGCATGGTGGCTCATGCCTGTAATCCCAGCACTTTGGGAGGCCAATACAGGCAGATAGCTTGGGCCCTGGCGTTCGAGACCAGCCTGGACAATATAGTGAGACCCTATCTCTACAAAAAATACACAAATTAGCTGGGAATGGTGGTGCACACCTATAGTGCCAGCTACTTGGTAGGCTGAGGCAGGAGGATCACCTGTGTCTGGGACATTGAGGCTGCAGTGAGCTGTTCCTGCACCACTGCACTCCAGCTAAGTGACAGAGTGAGACCCTGTCTTAAAAATAAATAAGCTGGCCGGGCGCGGTGGCTCAGCCATGTAATCCCAGCACTTTGGGAGGCCAAGGCGGGTGGATCACGAGGTCAGGAGATGAAGACCATCCTGGCCAACACGGTGAAACCCCGTCTCTACTAAAAAGATAAAAAAATTAACCGGGCGTGGTGGCGGGCGCCTGTAGTCGCAGCTACTCGGGAGGCTGAGGCAGGAGAATGGCATGAACCTGGGAGGCGGAGCTTGCAGTGAGCTGAGACTGCGCCACTGCACTCCAGCCTGGGTGACAGAGAGAGACTCCATCTCAAAAAATAAATAAATAAAATAAAAATAAAACAATAAAATAAATAATCCAGGCAAGGTGGCTCATGCCTGTAATCCCAGCACTTTGGGGGGCCGAGGTGGGTGGATCACTTGAGGCCGGGAGTTCCAGACCAGCCTGGCCAACGTGGCGAAACCCCATCTCTACTAAAAGTACAAAAAATTAGCCAGATGTGGTGGCACTCACCTGTAATCCCAGCTACTGGTGAGGCTGAGGCAGGAGAATCACTTGAACCCGGGAGGTGGAGTTTGCAGTGAGCCACGATCACACCACTACACTCCAGCCTGGGCAACAGAGCACGACTCTATCTTGAAATAAATGAATAAATAAATAAAAATAGGCAGGCACAATGGCGTGTGCCTGTAGTCCCATCTACTTGAGAGGCTAGGGTGGGAGGATCGCTTGAGCCAGGGAGATGAAGGCTGCAATGAGCCATGATCATGCCACTGCATTCCAGCCTCAGTGACAGTGAAAGACCCTCTCTCAAGAAAATAATAATAAAATATGAAGATAATACCTGTGCTTTGAAAACCAGCTTGGCTATACTGACTAGCGTCGAAGGGCCGGGCATCTGTGATCAGGATGGCTGCCATTCCTTTGCTGCTCCTCTCAGTAGAGGTGGAATCTCATCTTCTCTGCCTGAGCCTGGGCGGGCCTCAGTGCCTCCCTTGACCAGCAGAATGGTATAGAAGTGATGGTTCTAGGACATCCAAGGTAGGTCTTAAGAAGCCTTACAGCTTCTACCAAAGCCTTCCGGAACCTCATATTAGAAGAAGTTGGCCATGATATAGGAAGTCTGGGACAGACCTGCAGTGAGGAGGTCCAGGCAGGCCACATGCAGAGGCTGTGTGGAGAGCGAAATGCTGCCGGGCCCCGCTGATCCAGCCATCCAGCCCAGGCACTCGACATGGGCATAAACAGCCCCAGCCATGTCTCCCTGCAACTTAATGAGATCATGGCAGCAAGAACTGCCCAACACAACTCAACCTGCCTGCAAAACTGAGAGAAAGAAAAGCCAATTGTCTTTTTATTTATTATTTATTTTAAGGCAGGGTCTCCCTCTGTCATCCAGGCTGGAGTACAGTGGCACAATCACAGCTCACTGCAGCCTCCACCTCCTGGGCTCAAGTAATCCTCCATCTTAGCCCCCAAGTAGCTGAGACTATACACATGCACCACCATGCTCAGTTAATTTTTATAGAGTTGGGGTCTCATTGGCCAGGCGTGGTGGCTCACGCCTGTAATCCCAACACTTTGGGAGGCCAGGGTGGTCAGATCACAAGACCAAGAGATCGAGACCATCCTGGCCAACATGGTGAAACCTCGTCTCTACTAAAAAAAACGAAAAGTCCCAGCTACTTGGAAAGCTGAGGCAGGAGAATTGCTTGAACCCGGAAGGTGGAGGTTGCAGTGAGCTGAGATCGTGCCACTGCCCTCCAGCCTGGCAACAAAGTGAGATTCCGTATCAAAAAAGAGAGAGAGAGAGACGGGGTCTCACTATGTTGCCCGGGCTGGTCTTGAACTCCTGGGCTTAAGTGATTCTCCTGCCTCAGTCTCCCATAGTGCTGAGATTACAGGAATGAGCCACTGCTCCTGGCCACAAACTGTTGTCATAAGCCTGTAAATTGTGGAGTAGTGATGCCACAAGAGATTACTGGAACTCTCACCCACTAATTTGACTTCTAGGTGGTGACAGAGTGAGAATTCCGCCGTGTGTCTATGGAGATCTATGTACAAGGATGTTCTCTCATACTCCTATGAGAAATGGGAGTGGAGAAATACTGGGAGTTTATTTTTATCATATTACGTTCTTTATGTTTGTTTGTTTGCTTTTATTTATTTATTATTTTTTCTTTGTGTTTTGGGGGGGTTATTTTTGTTTTTTCATCTTTTTGTTTTGTTTTTTTCTAGGAGTTTAAACATTGGATGGGTTACTATACAGTGGTTAATAAACTCAAGCTCAACCCAGATGCGTCATCCTGGATACATCTCAGAAATAATTTTTTTTTTCTTAGACAGAGTCACGCTCTGACACCCATGCTGGAGTCCAGTGGCGCAATCACAGCTCACTGCAGCCTCGGACTCCTGGGCTCAATTGATACTCCTGCCTTGGCCTCCCAAAGCATTGGGATTATAGGAACAAGGCACTGCACCTGGTCTTAGAAACATTTTAGAAACAACTGCCTGAATTATTCAAAACATGTGAATGCCCTGAAAGACACAGAAGATGGCAAGGTGACTAACCCCATCTCTACTAAAAATACAAAAAATTAGCTGGGCGTGGTGGTGGGTGCCTGTAGTCCCACCTACTAGGGAGACTAAGGCAGGAGAATTGTGTGAGCCCGGGAAGCAGCGCTTGCAGTGAACCAAGATCGCACCACTGCACTCCAGCCTGGGCAACAGAGCAAGACTCTGTCTTAGAAAAAAAGAGAGACTAAATAAAAATGACAGCTAAAGGCCGGGTGCAGTGGCTCATGCCTGTAATCCCAGCACTTTGGGAGGCCGAGGCGGGCAGATCACGAGGTCAGGAGATCAAGACCATCCTGGCTAACACCGTGAAACCCCGTCTCTACTAAAAATACAAAAAAATTAGCTGGGAGTTGTGGTGGGCATCTGTAGTCCCAGCTACTCGGGAGGCTGAGGCAGGAGAATGGCATGAACCCGGGAGGCGGAGCTTGCAGTGAGCCGATATTGTGCCACTGCACTCCAGCCTGGGCGACGGAGCAAGACTCCATCTCAAAAAAAAAAAAAAAAAAAAAAAAAAAAAAGATGGCTAAATGAAATATATGACCTTGGATTGGATCCTGGATTTTTAATTGTTTTCTTTTTGAGACAGAGCCTCGCTCTGTCACCCAGGCTACAATGTGGTGATGCCATCTTGGCTTACTGCAGCCTCTGCCTCCCAGGTTCAATCGATTCTCAACCTCCGGATTAGCAGGGGTTATGGGTGTATACCACCACGCCTGGCTAATTTTTGTTTGTTTGTTTGTTTGTTTGAGACGGAGTCTTGCTCTGTCGCCCAGGCTGGAGTGCCGTGGTGCGATCTGGGCTCACTGCAAGCTCCGCCTCCTGGGTTCACGCCATTCTCCTGCCTCAGACTCCCGAGTAGCTGGCACTACAGGCGCCCGCCACCACGCCCAGCTAATTTTTTGTATTTTTAGTAGAGACGGGTTTCACTGTGTTAGCCAGGATGGTCTCGATCTCCTGACCTTGTGATCCACCCGCCTCGGCCTCCCAAAGTGCTGGGATTACAGGCGTGAGACACTGCGCCTGGCCTAATTTTTGTATTTTTAATAGAGATGGGGTTTTACCATGTCGGTCAGGCTGGTCTTGAACTCCTGACCTCAGGTGATCCACCCACCTGGACCTCCCAAAGTGCTGGGATTATAGGCGTGAGCCACCGCACCTGGCCTGGATCCTGGATTTTTAAAAAAGTAATCTAAAAAGGGCATTCCTGGGAACATTTGAAAGTGGGAACATGGGCTGTATATTAGATACGGTCATTGTATCTATTTTACCAGTGTTCACTTTTTTGAATGAGATAATGTTCGAGATTATGTAGGAGAACATCCTTATCCTAGGGAGATGCCAGCTGAAGTAGCCAATGGTTTAGCAAAATGTTTATGGGTGTGTGTAGGCTGAAAGGAACATAATGCAAAATCTAATAGAATATTCATCGTTGTAAGCCTACTTGGAGGCTATTCGTTGCACTATTCCTGCAACTTTTCTTTTCTTTTCTTTTTTTAGAGACAAGAGACAAGGTCTTGCTGGCTGGCGTGGTAGTTCATGCCTGTAATCCTAGCTCTTTGAGAGTCCGAGGTGGGTGGGTTACATGAGGTCAGAAGTTCAAGACCAGCCTGGCAAACATGGTGAAACCGCATCTCTACTAAAACTACAAAAATTAGGCCGGTGCGGTGGCTCACACCTGTAATCTCAGCACTTTGGGAGGCCAAGGTGGGTGGATCACCTGAGGTCAGGAGTTTAAGACCAGCCTGGCCAAAATGGTGAAACCCCGTCTCTGCTAAAAATACAAAAATTAGCCAGACATGGCCGGGCGCAGTGGCTCAAGCCTGTAATCCCAGCACTTTGGGAGGCCGAGACGGGCGGATCACGAGGTCAGGAGATCGAGACCATCCTGGCTAACACGGTGAAACCCCGTCTCTACTAAAAATACAAAAAAATTAGCCGGGCGAGGTGGCGGGCGCCTGTAGTCCCAGCTACTCGGGAGGCTGAGGCAGGAGAATGGCGTAAACCCGGGAGGCGGAGCTTGCAGTGAGCCGAGATAGCGCCACTGCACTCCAGCCTGGGCGACAGAGCGAGACTCCGTCTCAAAAAAAAAAAAAAAAAAAAAAAAATTAGCCAGACGTGGTGGCGCATGCCTGTAATCCTAGCTACTCGGGAGGCTGACTCACGAGAATCACTTGAACCCAGAAGGCAAATGTTGCAGTGAGCTGAGATCACACCACTGCACTCCAGCCTGGGCAAAAGAGTGAGACTTTGTTTCAAAAATAACGATAATAATAATAAATACAAAAATTAGCTGGGCGTGGTGGCACGCATCTATAATCCCAGCTACTCAGGAGGCTGAGGCAGGAGAATTGCTTGAACCCAGGAGGTAGAGGTTGCAGTGAGCTGAGATCACACCATCATACTCCAGCCTGTGCAACAGAGAGAGACTCTGTCTCAAAAAAAAAAAAAAAAAAAAAAGGCCGGGCGCGGTGGCTCAAGCCTGTAATCCCAGCACTTTGGGAGGCCGAGACGGGCGGATCACGAGGTCAGGAGATCGAGACCATCCTGGCTAACACGGTGAAACCCTATCTCTACTAAAAATACAAAAAAACTAGCCGGGCGAGGTGGCGGGCGCCTGTAGTCCCAGCTACTCCGGAGGCTGAGGCAGGAGAATGGCGCAAACCCGGGAGGCGGAGCTTGCAGTGAGCTGAGATCCGGCCACTGCACTCCAGCCCGGGCTACAGAGCAAGACTCAGTCTCAAAAAAAAAAAAAAAAAAAAAAACAGAGAGGGTCTTGCTGTCTTGCTCTGACTGGAGTGCAGTAACTATTCACAGGCTCCATCACAGCACACTGCATCCCCCACTCCTGGAGAGTTGGAAAGAAAAAAGGAAAAAAGAAAGCAGATTAGTGGTTGCCAGAGGCTGGGGTGGGGAAACAGATGGACTGCCAAGGGGCAAGGACAACTTTTTGGGGTGATTCATCATGATTGTGGTGGTAGTTTTGTTGCTGAATATATTTGTCAAAACTCGTCAACTGAAAGACATAAAATTGATAAATTTAATTATATGTAAAGTGTTCCTTGTAGTGGGTTAAATTGCATCCCCCAAGCTGGGCACAGTGGCTCACACCTGTAATCCTGGCACTTTGAGAAGCTAAGGCCGGTGAGTTACCTGAGCTCAGGAGTTCGAGACCAGCTTGGGCAATATGGTGAAACCCCATCTCTACTAAAATACAAATATTAGCCAGGCATGGCAGCGTGCACCTGTAATCCCAGCTACTCAGGAGGCTGAGGCAGGAGAATCGCTTGAACCTGGAAGGTGGAGGTTGCAGTGAGCCAAGTTTGTGCCACTGCACTCCAGCCTGGACAACAGAGTGAGACTCCGTCTCAAAAAAAGAAAAAAAAAATTGTGTCCCCCCTAAAAAAAGATATGTACAAGTCCTAACCCCAGGTCTGCAAGAATGTGGCCTTATTTGACAATAGAGTCTTGCCGAGTGCAGTGGCTCATGCCTGCAATCCCAGAACTTTGGGAGGCCAAGGCAGGCAGATCGCTTGAGCTCAGGAGTTTGAGACTAGTCTGGCAAACATTGTGAAACTCCATCTCTACTAAAAATACAAAAATTAGCTGGGCGTGGTGGCACGCACCTGTGGTCCCAGCTACTCAGGAGGCTGAGGCAGGAGAATTGCTTGAACCGGGGAGACAGAGGTTACTGTGAGCCGAGATCGCGCCACTGCTCTCCAGCCTGGGTGACAGAGCGAGACTTCATCTCAAAGAAAGAAAAGAAAAAAGAAAAATGGGTCTTTGCAGACATAAGTTAAAAATCTCAAGATAAGATCATCCTAGATTTAGGGTGGGCCCTAAATTCAACAGCTGACATCTTTATAGAAGAGGGAAATTCAGAAGGAACCAATCCTCATTTCAGGCTTCTGGCCTCCAGAACTGTAATACAATAATTTTCTGTTGTGTAAGCCCAGTTTGTATTTTTTCGGTTTGTTTGTTTCCTTTTATTGTTTGAGACAGGGTCTTGCTCTCTCATTCAGGCTGGAGTGTAGTGATGCAATCATGGCTCACTGCAGCCTTGACCTCCTGGGCTCAAGGGATCCTTCCACCTCAGCCTCCCAAGTAGCTGGGACCGCAGGCATGTGCCACTAATTATTATTTTTGTTTGTAGAGAGGGGGTCTTGCTCTGTTTCCCAAGCTGGTGGATATTTTGTTACATACATCAGCCCTAGGAAGCTAATACCTACCTCAATAAAGCTGATTTTTTTTTTTTTTTGAGATAGGGTCTTGCTCTGTCACCTAGGCTGCAGTACAGTGGCACAATCTCAGCTCACTGCAGCCTCCATTTCCTAGACTCAAGTGATCCTCCTGACTTAGCCCTGTGAGTAGCTGGGACTACAGGCACACGCCACTATGCCCTGCTAATTTTTATATTT
This sequence comes from Macaca mulatta, assembly GCF_049350105.2. Lineage (NCBI taxonomy): Eukaryota > Metazoa > Chordata > Mammalia > Primates > Cercopithecidae > Macaca > Macaca mulatta. Next base: position 4,285,991 of record NC_133425.1, on the reverse strand, counting down.
GTTTGTAGAAACGGGGTTTTGCCATGTTGCCCAGGCTGGTCTGGAACTTCTGGCCTCAAGTTATCTGCCCACCACAGCCTCCCAAAGTGTTGGGATTACAGGTGTGAGCCACTGTGCCTAGCCAAAGCTAATTTTTTTTTTTTTTTTTTTTTGAGACACAGTCTCGTTCTGTCGCCCAGGCTGAAATGCAGTGGCGCATTCTCAGTACACTGCAACGTCTGTCTGTCTCCCAGGTTCAAGCGATTCTCCTGACTCAGCCTCCGAGTAGCTGGGATTACAGGCGTCTGCCACCATGCCCAGCTAATTTTTTGTATTTTTATTAGAGAGGGAGTTTCACCATCTTGGCCAGGCTGGTCTTGGACTCCTGACCCCATGATCCACCCGCCTCCTCAGCCTCCCAAAGTGCTGGGATTCCAGGCGTGAGCCACCATACTTGCCCTGATTTTTTTTTTTTTAAATAAGTGGGAGAAAACACTTGGAAACATAAGCATACATAAAAAAAAAAAAAGAACAAAAAACCAAGCTGCAGAACAATGAATTCTGTGTGAAATATTTTATATAAAGGTTTTTACTGTTCCAAACAATACTACCTACTGTTCATGGACTTAGCATATGTCATAAAAGCCTGGAGGCACCTGGATCTGGACCCAAGTTATTTCTACCAGGCTGCTTCTGGGGAAGGGCAAGGAGCAGAGTGGGGTCCTACTGGCCTCTGGATGCCCAGCATAGACTCCCAAGGCATTGTGAGATCTGAGAAAGCTTCCCCAGGGACGACCCCTCCTCAACTCCCAGCCAAGACTCCGAACCCCCCAGGGCTCAGTGGGTGGATGGAAAGGCGGTGAGGGCATTCCAAACTAAGCACCTGGGAAGCTGGCTTGCTTGGGCTGGAGAGCAGGTGAGGCTGGGTGATCATCCTTCCCTTCTTTTTTTTTTTGGAATGGAGTCTCGCTCTGTCACCTAGGCTAGAGTGCAGTGGTGCGATCTCGGTTTACTTCAACCTCTGCTGTCCGGGTTCAACTGATTCTTCTGCCTCAGCTTCCTGAGTAGCTGCAATTACAAGCGCGTGCCACCACGCCCAGCTAATTTTTATATTTTGTTTTGTTTTGTTTTTTGATTTTGTTTTTGTTTTGAGATGGAGTCTCGTTCTGTCTCCCAGGCTGGAGTGCAATGGCATGGTCTTGGCTCACTGCAACCTCCATCTCCTGGGTTCAAGCGATTCTCATGCCTTATCCTGCTGAGTAACTGGGACCACAGGCGCGTGCCACCACACACGGCTAATTTTTTATTTTTATTTTTTTTTATTTATTTATTTTTTTTTTTTTTTGAGACGGAGTCTCGCTCTGTCGCCCGGGCTGGAGTGCAGTGGCCGGATCTCAGCTCACTGCAAGCTCCGCCTCCCGGGTTTACGCCATTCTCCTGCCTCAGCCTCCCGAATAGCTGGGACTACAGGCGCCCGCCACCTCGCCCGGCTAGTTTTTTGTATTTTTTTTAGTAGAGACGGGGTTTCACCGTGTTAGCCAGGATGTTATATTTTTAGTAGAGGCGGAGTTTCACCGTGTTAGCCAGGATGGTCTCCATCTCCTGACCTCATGATCCACCTGCCTCGGCCTCCCAAAGTGCTGGAATTATAGGCGTGAGCCATTGCGCCCTGCCAAATTTTGTATTTTTAGTAGAGATGGGGTTTTAGCATCTTGGCCAGGCTGGTCTTGAGCTCCTGACCTCACGATCCACCCTCCTTGGTCTCCCAAAGTGCTGGGATTACAGGCATGAACCACCGTGCCCGGCCAATCCCTCCCTTCTTAACCAGACATGTCCCAGCCTCCCTGGGCCTTCCCTGAGGTCACTGTGTCCCTCCTATTCATCTTTCTCCTGGGATCAGCAAGGAGCCGGGGGGTGAGGCGAGGGCTGAGGGCCCCTGTGTGCTGGGTGGCCAAGACTCTTAGGCCCAACAGGGAGATGGAGGCCAGGACTCCTGGGTCCAGAGTCGACTGAGGACCAGATTCAAATATACAAAGCCAGGCACACTGGCTCATGCCTCCAAGTCCATCACTTTGGGAGGCCAAGGCAGGAGGATTTCTTGAGGCCAGAAGTTGAGACCAGCTTAGGTAATATAGCAAGACCACATCTCTACAAAAAGTAAAAAGGTTAGCAGGGCATGGTGGCATCTGCCTGTAGTCCCAGTCACTCAGGAGGCTGAGGCAGGAGGATCACTTGAGCCCAAGAGTTCAAGGCCGCTGTGAGCTATGATCATGCTACTGTACTTCAACCTGGGTGACAGAGTGAGACCCTGTCTCCGAAAAAAACAAAAACACAAATTTCCCAAGAGTGACTGAGGCTGAGAGCTAGGCAAGCTGGGATGAAGGCTGTGCTATGTACCCACAGACAAATGACTTCGCCTTTCTGAGCTGGCCTCCTCACCTGTGAATGGCATGACCTCATGGGGTTGCTCTGAGGATGAAATACATTGTGACATGCAGGTGAGTCATCTCTGGTGGCCATGCGGAGATCACCAGCAAGGACTAAGTGCTGGCACTTCACCCTCATTTAATCCTCACACCTGGCCAGGCACGGTGGCTCACACCTGTAATCCCAGCACTCTGGGAGGCGGAGGTGGGCATATCACCTGAGGTCAGTTGAAGACCGTCCTGGTCAACACAGTGAAACCCTGTCTCTACTAAAAATACAAAAATTAGCTGGGTGTGGTGGTGCACGCCTGTAATCCCAGCTACTTAGGTGGCTAAGGTGGGAGAATCGCTTGAACCCAGGAGTCAGAGGTTGCAGGGAGGCGAGATCTCACCACTGCACTCCAGCCAGGGGGACAGAGCGAGACTCCGTCTCAAAAAAAATCCTCACATCCCTATAAGCTAGGAACTATCATCCTCATTTTACAGATGGGGAAACTGAGGGCTGCAGAGGTTAATCAGCTGAAGGGCACAGGCACACACATCACATCTGGTATGTGGCCAACTGGCTCCTGGACTGAAGCCATGTGATGCCAGCACCCATGGGCCAAGCACCTTTGCTGTACTGTTTTATTGGTTCATTTCTGGTTTATAGGACTATGCTCCCTCCCATGGCCCAGGTGAACTATGAACCTTCTGGAAGTAGGGCTGTGATCACTTCATCCCGGGATGAGCTCAGTCTGCCTGGCAGGAGACGCTCAAGATGTGCTAAGTGTGGGTGTGAGTGGGGCCCAGGGTGACTGGCATTTGGAGGGGACACTGAGCTTATATTTCCAGAGGGTCACATAGCAGCACTCGGGGAGGCTGGGATGTGTTCAGCCCTCCGGAGGCTACCAGGCTGCTCCCACAGGTGCAGTGGGAGAAAGTGGCAGCCTTGCTGGGCAATGTGGCTCTAAGACAAATCAGCTCCCCTACTCTCTGCTGGCAGAAAACCCTGTCCCAGCCCCAGGACCCAGGAGTCCCAGTTCCTAAGTCATCCCTCCAAGGAGTCCTTGCTCCCCTTTTCCCACAAGCCAGGAGTCCCAGTGCCCACCCTCCTCCTATTTTTCTAGAACCCAGGTAAGTAGCCCCCAGTCCCCCAAGACTCAGGGGTCCTGACCCCCAGCCAGAGGTGAACGGACCCACCTGACACCGGCCAGCCACAGCTGATGTGCACGGCCCCTTCTACCTCCGAACTCAGTGAGGCCAGGTGAGTAGCTGAAGTCAGCCAAGGAGCATGTATTGCATCATGGAAATTGGCAAATGCAACCAGCGAGGGCTTCTGTTTTAACCAGGGAGCCTGTTGTTAAATGCTTACCAGCACATCGCTGCTCCCAGCCTTCCATCTGACCTGCTCTCCAGGCCAGGAGCCCCTGTCACGAGGCCCAGGGAGCCCTGGAGTCTGGAGATAAATCGTGACAAGACACAAGGCCATGGCTGGGGCATCACTGCTGCCCAAGCCACCCTGGGTCCCTAGTCCCAGACCTTCCCATCTCCACACCAAGGCCCCTGTCCCAGACAACAGCATGGTCCTCAGCTCTGCATAACTCAGGAACTGAGAGCACCAGGTCTGGAGCCATGCGGACTCGGGCATGGCTCTGGGCAAGTCACTTTCACTGCCTGTGCTACAGTGTCCTTGTCTGTGGTATGGGAATCAGTAAAGAGCATGACCCTAAAGCCACACTTGTGCTGTTCACCTTCAAGTTCTGACCAGGGACCCCAAACAAGGTGGAGGACCCCCCCCGCCCCCGAGCCTTAGCTTCCTCATCTGTAAGATGGGGATGACAACAGTTCCTCCTCATCAGGTCATCATGAAAGTCAACAAGTTGAGCTGGGGCGGTGGCTCACTCTGTAATCCCAGCACTTTGGGAGGCCCAGGTGGGCGGATCACAAGATCAGGAGTTTGAGACCAGCCTGGCCAACACGTTGAAACCCTGTTTCTACTAAAAATACAAAATTAGCTGGGTGTAGTGTTGCACACCTGTAGTCCCAGCTACTGGTCAGGCTGAGGCAGGAGAATCACTTGAACCCAGGAGAGGAGGCTGCTGTGAGCTGAGATGGCACCACTGTACTCCAGCCTGGGCAAGAAGAGTAAATTTCCATCTCAAAAAAAAAAAAAAGGTCAACAAGTTATGCCTATAAAATAGTTTACTTGGCCAGAAGCAGTGGCTCATGCCTGTAATCCCAGCACTTTGGGAGGCTGAAGCGGGAGGATTACTTGAATCCAGGAGTTTGAGACCAGCCTGGGCAACATAGTGAAACCCCACCCCTACAAAAAGTACAAAAATTAGCCGGGCATGGTGGCATGTACCTATAGTCCCAGTTACTGGAGAGGCTGTGGTGGGAAGATCACTTGACCCTGGGAGGACGAGGTTGCAGTGATGGTGCCACTGCACTCCAGCCTGGGTGACAGAGCAAGATCCCATCTCTAAAAACTAAAAAAGTTTAGTTAGCCGAGTGCTTAAGATGTCAGATTCTATGTTGTTGTCATTGCTAATGAGTTCCTACCCCCACAGGGCAAGGCAGTCCTGACGGCAAAGAAGCGGCGGCTACCTCAATGTAGGATCTGCACACAGTAGGTGCTCAGTTAACTGGCCGGGCCATTTGCAACCACAGCAGGATGGGCCAGTGCCCCCCACCCAGGTGGAAGCGACTCTCCCTCGACCCCGCCCGGCCATTCAGGCAGCTAGGGAGCGCCCCGGCCTCTCCCGCGGCCCCGCCCCTTCACCTGTGTCGGCTGCACACCTGGAGCCGCCTCCGGAAGAGGGGACCGGAGACCGCGGGAACCTCGGAGGGAGCCCGGCGGCTTCGGGTGAGAGTCTGGGGGACGCCGAGGGCAGGGCCCCTCGAGTTGGGGAGGGACTTGTCCGGCCGCGTCGGCAGAGAAGGTTGGAGAACCAGGGCGGGGGCAGGGGAACCGAGATCGCCGGGGAAACGGGGGCGCCGGCAGGAACTCAGCCGTCGGGGGTGAGCCCAGCCCCTTCTCCGGGCTTCCGACACCTGGGGCCAGGGGTCGGGGGGCTGGAGGCCCCAACACCTGGGCAGCTAAATGCGGAAGGGTAGGGGGAGAGGTTTCCATGTCCGGGTCTCTTGGGTGGAGGGGGTGGGGGGAGCGGGGCCAGCGAGGGCCAAGTCAGGGAGATTCTCGGGAGCGGCCTAGGGGCGGCTGGGCTAGGACCACGGTGACACTCAGGTCCTGCGAGCAGGACTGCACATGGACATCGGGCGAGAGGAGGAGGGGGAGCACAGGTGTGTGCACCTAGTGGGTGGAGACCCCCCTGGGGCTGGGGCTGGTAAGCCCGGTGCGTCGGGCCCTCTGACCTGAGCCCCTGAACCCCAACCCCTGAGCAACCCTAGGGGAGCGCGGGGCTCCCGTCCCCAGGGGCGGGCCAGGAAGTAAACAGAAACTCCGAGCCGCGCTGCAGTCGGGCGGCCGGCACAACCTGTTACCTCGCCCTGTCCTGGGCCCTACGCCAGGGCCCTGGGAAACTGGGGGGTTGAGGGTCAGGACTCCTGACTCCGGAGGGGTGGGGACATGAATGCCTGAGTCCTGTGGAAAGTGGGGACTGAGGTGGGAATCCTTGGTGGGGGACATTGGAGGTGGGGACCTCTGAGTCTGGAGGGTGGAGTCAAAGCACCTGCTCAGGAGGTAACAGGAGAATGAGTGCGAGAGAGCTGGGAGGTCAGCAGCCGGGATCCGGGCTTCTGGTAGGGAAGGGAGCTGGATTCCTGGGGGCGAAGACACCTCAGTTCCCAAGTCTTAGGGTCCTGCATTCCTAGGAGGAGAAGGGGCTGGGCTCAACACCAACTGCTGAGTCCCTGAGAACCTGGGTTCTGGGAACTGTCTCAGATGGCAAGGGGCTAGGAGCCAAACTGCTGGGTTCTGGGAAGAGAGGGGAGAGGGAGCGGAGGTGGCCTGTGGCCCTGGAGCACTGGAATGAACTTTCCTGGGGACAGAGATTGTCTAGCAGAGGCCAAAGGCTGGGCAGGTCATTTCCTTCTGCTTGCTGCCTCAGTTTACCCCAGGGACATTAACGGAACTGGGTGGCCAAAACACAGGTCATTAACCCTTCGTGGCTCAGGAAGCCCTGGCTGCAGGACCTGGCAGGCTGGCAGCAGGTGGAGAATTCCTGGAGGGCCAGGTGTTGGGCGGAGGGTGAGCCCCTGTCAGACTGCAGAGTAGAGTGTCCCGCAGTCACCTGTCCCCGCAGATGCTGCAGGTGACATGAATTCTCCAGATGGGCCCAGCTTCCCGTCGGGGCTGCTCTCGGGGGGCGCCTCTCCCAGCGGCGACGAGGGCTTCTTCCCCTTTGTGCTGGAGCGGAGGGACTCATTCCTGGGAGGGGGCCCAGGGCCTGAGGAGCCCGAGGACCTAGCCTTGCAGCTGCAGCAGAAGGAGAAAGACCTGCTATTGGCGGCGGAGCTCGGCAAGATGCTTCTGGAGCGAAATGAGGAGCTGCGGCGGCAGCTGGAGACGCTGAGCGCCCAGCACTTGGAGCGTGAGGAAGTGAGCTAGCACTGGACTGGGTGGGTGGCCGGGTGGGCAGAGGAGGATGGGTGGGCCTGGAGAGGACAAGGGAAGGGGGTCAGGCACAGGACGGAGAGAGGAGCCGGGGAGGACAGCGGGGCAGGGGGAGGACATTGGAACAGATCAGAGCTGGGTCCAGTCCCCCTGGCAGTGTTGCCTAGTGGTAAATAACAGGAACTCTGGGTGCCGGGCACAGTACCTCACACCTGTAATCCCAGCACTTTGGGAGGCCAAAGCAGGAAGATCACTAGCCCAGTGTTCAAGATCAGCCTGGGCAACATAGTGAGACTCTGTCTCTACAAAAAATAAGAAAATTAGCTGGATGTGGTGGTGGCACCTGTAGTCTCAGCTACTCAGGAGGCCGAGGCAGGGGGATCACTTGATCCCAGGAATTTTAGAGTTTGAGGCTGCAGTAAGCTATGATCCACTGCACTACAGCTTGGATGACAGAGTAAGATCCTGAAAAAAAAAAAAAAGAAGGAAGGAAGGAAGGAAGGAAGGAAGGAAGGAAGGAAGGAAGGAAGGAAGGAAGGAAGGAAGGAAGGGAGGGAGGGAGGGAGGGAGGGAGGGAGGGAGGGAGGGAGGGAGGGAGGGAGGGAGGGAGGGAGGGAAAAGAAAAGAAAGAAAAAAAAGAAAGGAAAGGAAGGGAAGGGAAAGGAAAAAAGGCGTGAATTCTCAGGCCAGGCATGGTGGCTCACACCTGTAATCCCAGCACTTTGGGAGGCTGAGGTGGCAGGATCACTTGAGGTCAGGAGTTCGAGACCAGCCTGGCCAACATGGTGAAACCCCGTCTCTACTAAAAATACAAAAAAAAATTAGCCAGGCATGATGGGGTGTACCTGTAGTCCCGGCTACTTGGGAGACTGAGGCAGGAGAATCACTTGAACCTGGGAGGCAGAGGTTGCTATGAGCCAAGATCATGCCACTGCTCTCCAGCCTGGGTGACAGAGTGAGACTCCGTCTCAAAAAAAATAAAAAATAAATAAAAAATAAAAAATAAAAAACTGGGTTCAGACCCTTGTCCAGCTGTGTGACCCTGGGTCAGCTGCTGGCCCTCTCTGGATCTTGTGTCTAGCTCCTCAGCAGTATCACAGAACACCAGGCAACAGTCATGGGTGTCTACACCCTGCCTGGCACTGGGCTGAGTGCTTTCCATGACTCTCCATTGATTCTTGCCCAGCCCAATGAGGCAGGAACAGTTCCCTCTACCCAGGTTCTATTTTTGGCCAAATTCTTGCTCTGGGGTTCACATCTGGTCTCCTGAACACCCTCCTTCATCTGCTGCACTGGCCCCAACCACTGCCCTGAGCCTGACCTGGGTAGCTAACCCTCTCCACCAGGCCACCTAGTGGGCATCTCAACACAAGTGGCACTTGATTCCACACCCTCGATTCCATGCCCACATCACCTGCTGTCCCCATCCTTGCCTTCCCACTTGAGGACCAGGGCCTGTGCACCTCCTTGGCCTTTTTTTTTTTTTTTTTGGCGAGACACGGGCTCCCTCTGTCACCCAGGCTGTAGTGCAGTGGTGCAATCATAGCTCACTGGAACCTCAACCTCATGAGCTCAAGCAATCCTCCCATCTCAGCCTCCTGAGTAGTTGGGACTACAGGCACACATGCACCACCATACCTGGCTAATTTTTGCATTTGTTGTAGAGATGGGGTCTCACCATGTTGCCCAGGCTGGTCTCAAACTCCCGGGCTCAACCAAACCACCTGCCTCAGCCTCCCAAAGTGTTGGGATTACAGGTGTGAGTCAATGCGCTCAAACTTTCTTGAATGTACAAACTCCCCCCAATATCCACAAGCCCTTTTAATTCTTCTAGACTAGACTCCAACCACCCACTTGTTGGCTCTGCAGCCTCCAAGCTGATCACAGATCACAGCCTCCATCACCTCTGCCCCAGACACTCCAGCCACCTGCTCCTGAGTCCCCAGCTTCCACTCTTTTATTATTATTATTTTTTAGATGGAGTCTCACTCTGTTGCCCGGGCTGGAGTGCAGTGGTGCGATCTCAGCTCACTGCAACCTCTGCTTCCCGGGTTCAAGTGATTCTCTCACCTCAGCCTCCCGAGTAGCTGGGATTACAGGTGTGTGCCACCAAGCCCAGATAATTTTTGTATTTTTAGTAGAGACGGGTTTTTACCATGTTGGCCAGGCTGGTCTCGACTTCCTGACCTCAGGTGATCCACTTGCCTCAACCTGCAAAAGTGCTGGGATTATAGGTATGAGCCACTGCGCCCAGCCCCCAGCTTCCACCTTTGACCCCTGGAGCCCATTCTCTAAGGGACAGCCCGGAATTTTCAAAAGCTGCAAATCACATCATTTCACTCCTCAACCAGAATCTCCCCCTCACACTTAGAATGAAACCGAAACTCTTCCCCAGAGCCTAAAAGTCCCAGCGAGCTGGGCTCCTCCCTGACCTCACCACAGCAACACCACCCCTTTCTCCCTTCCTCCAAGAAGGGCAGCCGATCCACCCTCTCCCCGACAATGAGGGCTCTTTTCAGTTCCTCCAAGAACTCACGCTTGTTCCCTCAGGAACTTTGCACTTGCTGTCCCTTAATGCCTAGCCTTCTTTCTGGTGGCTCTTCTTGTCCTGCAGAAGTCAACTCAAACACGACATCCTCCTTGAAGGACCCTCCACCCCCACCCCACTCCTTACTCTCCATCACTTCCTGGGTCTCTTTGCAGCCCTTACTGTCCCCCTGAAATTACCTGGCTCCGGCATGTGTCCATGCCCTCTGGACTCTAAGCTACTTGAAGCAGTGAACTTGGTGGTCTCATGTGCCGCTGACAGCAGACCCCAGAGCAAGCGGAGCTCAGGAAATATGGGAGGATTGATAGTAGTGTGGGTGAATGGACTTAGAGATATTGTGTCCAGGCCACAAGGCATCAGCAGAGCTGAATATCAGCCAGGACAATGTGACCTTGAACCTGACAGCTTAATCCTGAAGCTGTATTGTCCCTACAGGATTTGGTTAAAAGTTCTGCTGCCTGAGTTGGCATCCCTGCTTTGTGAAGTTATTGTGTGGGCATGGTGGCTCACGCTGGTAATCCCAGCACTTTGGGAGGCCCAGGAGGGTGGATTGTTTGAGACCAGGAGTTCAAGACCAGCCTGGCCAACATGGTGAAACCCCATCCCTACTAAGAAAACAAAAAAAAATTTGCCAGGCGAGGTGGTGCACACCTGTAATCTTAGCTACTTGGGAGGCTGAGGCAGGAGGATCTCTTGAACTTGGGAGGCGGACATTGCCATGGGCCGAGATTGTTCCACTGCACTCCAGCCTGGGCAAAAGAGTGAAGATCTGTCTCAACAAAATAATAATAAATAATAAAAACAAAAATAAATGACTGTGTGTCCTTAGGCAAGGCACTTAGCAACTATGAGCTTCAGTTTCATCTAAACCCAGGACATTAGTGATTCTCCCTCTAGTGGATGAAATGAAGTAATGCAGATAAACCCCTAATGCAGGGTACCTGCCAGTCACTGCAGTAGCTGTGACAATTGTCACCTTCGTCCAAGCCCATCCCGCTTTGAGGGCCTAGAGAGAGTGGGCCAGAGGTTAACCCCCGACTCATCTGCTTCCCCACGCTGGGCATCTGGGTGTGCCAGGGCGTTCCCCCGCTGGTCAGACAAGTTTTGGGGCCGGGGTGGGGCTGACCAGGGTTAATTAGAGGGAACTGGCTAGCAGGAGCTGGGGAGGGGGCTGGGCAGAGTCCAGGCCTCCAGAGCCCCTGGGACACAGCAGGTGTGTGCTGCCATGGGCCGGGGCTTGAACTCTGCCAGACTCAGGCGCCAAAAACGGCGCTTGCGACCTCGGGTCCAGAAGCCCAGGCAACAGCTGGAGGTGAGTGGTCATCAGAGAGCCCCATCCCCACCCTTGCCCTGGGCGCACGCGTCCTGTCTGCCCGGAACCTTCCCTCTAAATCTCTGGGTCTTGCTCATTCTTCCTCCCTCATTCTCCCTTGCTTTTGTGTCTATCTTGGACACAAGGCCCCCTTAGGCTTTCTCCCTAGGTGTCTGTCCCTCCATCCCCATCTCTCTGTGCCTGTCCAGTCTCATCGGTGCCTCTCTGCCTCTGTCCCTCTGCCCTGGCCCCTACAGCGGCTCCAGCAGGAGAACCATGAGCTCCGGCGAGGCCTGGCAGCCCGAGGAGCCGAGTGGGAGGCCAGGGCCGTGGAGCTGGAGGGGGACGTGGAGGCCCTGCGGGCCCAGCTCGGGGAGCAGCGCTCGGAGCGGCAGGACAGTGGGCGAGAACGGGCACGGGCCCTCAGCGAGCTCAGCGAGCAGAACCTCCGGCTCAGCCAGCAGCTGGCTCAGGTGGACAAGGTGGAGGAGGACGCCTTGGTCCCCAGTGGGGAGTGGGTGCATTGGGCATGGTGCTGAGGCTCCTCTGCCCCCCTTTCTACCTCCTCAGGCCTCCCAGACTGAGCAGGAACTTCAGAGGGAACTGGACACCCTTCGGGGACAGTGCCAGGCTCAGGCACTGGCTGGGGCAGAGCTGAGGACGCGGCTGGAGAGTCTGCAGGGGGAAGTGAGTTTCAGCTGGGGCTGGGGGATTGTCTGAGACAAAAAAGCCGGGCCAGGGGCTGGGAGGGGGCTGCCCCCCTCCCCAGCTCTCAGGCCTTTCCCCAGAACCAGATGCTGCAGAGCCGCCGGCAGGACCTGGAGGCCCAGATCCGAGGCCTGCGTGAGGAGGTGGAGAAGGGCCAGGGCCGACTGCAGACCACGCACGAGGAGTTGCTGCTGCTGAGGCGGGAGAGGCGGGAGCACAACCTGGAGGTGACCTGCAGGGCTAGGGGATACAACTGCCTGGACCCTTAGCAATGGCTTCAGGGTTTTCTGGGAGATGAGGCCAGATCTGGATCACTGGGAGGTCCAGAGGCTGGCCCACAAGAGCATGGGCATTAGCCCATGGGCAAGTGGGAGCCATGGAAGGCTGTTAAGCAGGGGAGGCATGCTCTTAGAATACATCAGAGCCTGGCAGCTGAAAGGGCAGGGAGGGGGCTGATGCCAGAGCTCAGGCCAGGAATGACAGCCCCTAGACCATGGCTGGGCAATGGAGATGGAGAAAAAGAAATGAAAAGAGGACGCGGGGTCTGATGTTAGAGATCAAAGGAGTCTGCATTTTGGGGTCAGCTTGCCTGCCTTCACATCCCAGTGCCCCTTTTTGCTACTGTGGGACAAGCAGCCTCAGTAGCACCGATAAATGCTGCATGAAACAATTAGTGAATGAGGAGGTAGACTGCGCAGGGGAGGGAATAGGGCTCTTCGAGGTGGGGCCCTGCTTTATAGGCGAGGAAATTGTGTGTCTGCTGAGGGAGGTGCATGGCCCAAGGCTCCCAGCGATCCAGGAACGGGAACAGCCTGGGCCGACGGGGTGCGGGGCCCTCCACGGCGCCCCCGCGTGGACCTGCCGCGGGATGCCGGCGCTGGGTGCGTCCCGCTGACCACCTGCGCTTCCGTCTGCGGGACCGTCCACAGCTGGAACGCGCACGGTCCGAGGCCGAGGAGGCGCTGAGCGCGCTGCGGAGGCTGCAGCGGCGCGTCTCCGAACTGGAGGAGGAGTCACGCCTCCAGGACGCCGACGTGTCGGGTGCTTCATTGCAGTCAGAACTGGCCCACAGCCTCGAGGACGGCGACCAGGGCCAGAGCGCCGAAGCACGGGGAGACACCCCGGTGAGCTCGTGGGCCCTCAGCCCCCTTACCTGTGCCATCGAGAGGGTCGCAGGCTCCGCCTTTCCTCCTTTCCCTAATAGACTCCACACCACTAACCCATTTCTTTGGCCCACAGACCACCCGGTCCCCAAAGACCCGAGAGGTATCCAGTCCCCAGCCTTCACCCCCGGAAGAGAGCTTAGAGCCCCCCAAGAAGCGAACATCCCTCAGCCCAGCGGAGATACTGGAGGAGAAGGAGGCGGAAGTGGCCAAGCTGCAAGATGAGGTGGGGGAGAGGGCACTGTGCTGGATGCAGGGCCCCTCTAGCTGTCAGTTTCTGTCTCCCATGTCCACTTCCCAGCCTTTGCCCACTAAGCTCCCCTATACCTGGATCGGTCTTCATCTCAACAAACTTACTTCAAGAGCCAGCCTGCATGCCACCTCCTCCAGGAAGACTTCCTAGACAGCACCTCCCCGCTTAGTTCCACTTCCACTGCTTCTCCCTGCATCCCTCCTGCAGGGTTATACCACTCCCACTAGCCCTGCTCCACCCCACCCTGCACCAGCCTGAGGGTCTCAGAGGGCTCATCTTGGAGTCTCCAGCACAGGGCTACAGCTGCCTGGGGTGTCTGTCGCAGGCAGAGGAGGGCTGGGGAAAGCCAGAGTCGGGGCTGCTGGGAGAAGCAGGGACTGAAAGGCCCATTGGCTCATCTGCCGCACGGCCCCTCCTCTGCTCACAGATCTTGCTGCAGCAGGCAGAGCTGCAGTCCCTGCGGGAAGAGCTGCAGAGGCAGAAGGAGCTGCGGGCGCAGGAAGACCCTGGGGAGGCCCTGCACAGTGCCCTCTCAGACCGGGACGAGGCCGTGAACAAGTAAGCCTCAAGCCATCCACCACCACCACAGCGCCCTCTGGGCCCTCCTGGGCTCCTGATTCCTCTTCTGATACGGGTTATAATGATCCCCACTCCCACCCAGGGGCCCACTGACCTCCTTGAGCTAGGTGTTGGCAGCCCTCCTCCCGTTCGGGTCCAGAATTCCCCCGCCACCCCGGCTCCCTGAAGCCCTAGTGCCCTCAAACGCGTCGTCCGCCCCTCCCCGCCTAGGGCCCTGGAGCTGTCCCTGGAGCTCAACCGCGTCTCGCTGGAGCGAGACTCCCTGTACCGGGAGCTGCTGCGCGCCATCCGCCAGAAGGTGGCGCTCACGCAGGAGCTGGAGGCCTGGCAGGTGAGGGGCGGGGTCCGTGTGCGGAGGAGGGCAGGGGGCTGGACCGGTGCTGAGCCGACCACGGCCTCCCGCAGGACGACATGCAGGTGGTGATCGGGCAGCAGCTGCGCTCACAGCGCCAGAAGGAACTGAACGCCGCCGCGTCGTCGTCGACCCCGCGCCGTGCCGCGCCCCGCTTCTCGCTGCGCCTGGGCCCCGGGCCCGCCGGTGGCTTTCTCAGCAACCTCTTCCGAAGGACCTGACGGCTGGGCCCAGGGGCTGCCCTTGCCCGCTTAGGGGCTCACTTTCCTCTTCTGGCCAATTAAGTGACAGGGCCTGGATTATCTTCCAAAAGGAGATGATGCCCTCCCCACCCCAGGATGCTGGGCAAGGGCTCATCGGCAGCAGGGGCTCATCCGGAGCAGGGGCCAGCTTTGTGGGGCAGGAGCCCCTGGTGGGTGGCAGGGGCAGGTGAACAGAGCTATTTTCCGAATCAATATAGGTCTATCTTTTCTAGGGCAGGGATGGGGCTGGGTATTTATGTATCAAGATGGGACAGAGTAATATATAAATCACTCCACCGATTTAGCCTCCATTCGTGGAAAGAAAGAGCATGGAAAAAAAGCCTGAAACTTTATTGTAAAAAAGAAAATGAAAAACACTCTAAAACCCTGGGCTGGCTGGGGATGTTGTCGGAGGTCAGAAGGACAGGGAGAAGGCTCGGTAGCCCAGGTTGGTGAAGACATCCACCCGGCAGCTGTTACCTGCAGCTGTCAGGACCTGGAGGAAAGAGGGGCATGACTGGCCTGCCCACACCCCTGCCCCAGCCACCCCATGGCCCCTGCCAGACCCACCTTGCACTCGGGCGCGGCGGGCTGCTGGTTGAGGCTGAGGCTGAGCAGCCCTGGGGAGGAGCCAGGCACCTGGGCCTTCAGCTCCCCGCTCAGCTGCCACTGGTTGACACAGCGGCCCTGGCCAGCCGACAGAATCTGCAGAGGACAGGGAAGGTGCTCGGGGGTCACGACTGAAGGGAAGAGTCAGTTGGGGTGGCAGAAGTGAGAGAGAGGGACTCACCAGGTCCTGGTAGAAGGTGACATGCTTCTGTGGCGCCCGGATGGGGAAGACAGTGGTAGGTGTGGAGGATCGGAGGTGCCAGAGGGTGAGGGCTGGGCCCCCTCCACAGACCTGGACAGAAAGGTGGGAGTCCCCAGCTGTGAACTACAGGCCCACAGCTGACAGGGCCCGGAGCTGCCATCCAATCCCACAGTCTGCCCAGCTCACCATCCAGTCGGAATCAGTTGCCAAGCATCCGATCCAGCGTCCATTGTGGGGCCTTGAGCACTCCTGGGCGGCGGGGGAGGGAAAGAGGTGAAGACATGCAGAATTCAAGGAGCGGGAGGGGAAGAGGACAATGGCCATGGACAGACCCTCACCTCGTGCTTATAGACCTCGATCGTCTGGACCTCCTTGGCTGTGCGCAGGTCTGCGGGGAA
Source organism: Macaca mulatta (assembly GCF_049350105.2). Classification (NCBI taxonomy): domain Eukaryota; kingdom Metazoa; phylum Chordata; class Mammalia; order Primates; family Cercopithecidae; genus Macaca; species Macaca mulatta. The sequence continues at coordinate 4,270,662 of NC_133425.1, read as the reverse complement.
AGAACTGTGAGTGGTGCCCCATTCACCTCAGCCTCCTTCACTGCCATCTTGCCCTCCAGCCAGCCACCTCCTTACCCCAAAGTCGAACAGCTCCATCCTCGCCACCTGACAGCACCTCTGGGCTCCTTTCCCGCAGTGCCAGGCAATGGATGTAGTCTGTGTGGCCCCGGAGGACCCGCTGCATGTAGAGGGGCGATGTCAGGAGGAGACCTAGGAAGAGTGCCTCTCCCTGGCCTGGACCTGCTCTAGGGCTCCAAGACCCTGCTCACCGTGAAAGTCCCAGTTTCAAGGTCCATAGTGTGCAACTGACAGTCTCCCCCAGCCAGGATGAGGGAGTTCTCCTGTGGAGGGAGCAGGGTGAGGCAGGAAGTCAATGTCAAATCAGGGTAGGCAGAGGGTGAAGGATCAAAGTTTGGACAAGAACAGTCACATGGGGCTCAGACCTTGGGGACCAGCAGCAGAGCATTGATCTCGGGCACTTCCAGGCTGGTCCTGGGGAAGGAAAGGCAGGGTCAGTGAGGAAGTCACTTCACCCCGATGCCCCCTCTATCCATGTGGCCCTGGCTCACCTGTATGGAGGCTGCCGATGCCACAGCTCCTTACACCCCTTCAAAAGGGAAAATACCAGTTGACCTCAAAGGCTCTCTCTGGGTCCCGGCACCCCAGCCCTTTCCCGAGCTCAACTCCTTACCTTCTTGAGCATCTCCGCCCAAAGCCAGGCCTTCACCTCCCCATCCCCAGCACTAAGCAGATGTCGATCGGTGGAGACCATGCTATAGACAGGCCCATCATGGGCTAAAGAGAAATGCAGAACTGAGTTGACCAATTCCACCCAAAGTCCCGAAGCCAGACTCCACAGCTATACCCACCTTGGAAAGTCACCACCGGCTTCTTACTTTCCTCTTTGGCTTCGGAGCTCAAAGCAGCGGACAAGCTGCAGGGGACAGCGGAGGGGACCCAGGAGTCAGAAACAGGGGCATCCGTCCCATGAGGGCCAAGTGCCAGGGCTAATGGGTGGACAGCGGCAGAGGGTACCTGAAGATGGCAATCTGCCCATAATTGTTGCCAGCCGCCAAAAACTTCCCACACGGTGAGACGCTCTGGGAGAAGATGGTCATATGGAGCCGCTGCAAGGCCTGGAACACCTCTGTCTGCAGGGAAGAACTGGATGAGGCCTGCCTGGGATGTATGAAACCTCCCAGCCACAGACTCCTTCCTGCTTCCCCCAACACCTGCCAGGCCTCCCACTGTCCTGACTTCTCAGCCCTCTTTTGAGGCGGCCCGGCCCCAAGCCAGCACTTGCCCATGCAGTCCCATGGGCGGCTCCAAGAAGACACTGAAGAAGGGGCGAGTCGAGGTGATGCCTCAGGGACCTCTGAGCAAGCACCCAGCACTCTCCTACCAGCTTCCTCAACTGTCAAGTGGAGCTCACAGAAGATTCCATCACCATTAGATGAGCTAGTGTATAGACAAGAGCTTTCCATGGGGCTGTCACTCAGTGCTGAAGCCGGGTGTGGTGGCTCATGCCTGTCATCCACTGCTTGGGGAGGCCAGGAGTTCGAGAGCAGCCTGGTCAAAATAGTGAGACTCCGTCTCAACAAAAAATTTAAAAATGTGGGGCCGGGCGCAGTGGCTCACGCCTGTAATCCCAGCACTTTGGGAGGCCGAGGTGGGCGGATCACCTGAGGTCTGGAGTTCCAGACCAGCCTGACCAACATGGAGAAACCCATCTCTACTAAAAATACAAAATGAGCTGGGAGTGGTGGCGCATGCCTGTAATCTCAGCTACTTGGGAGACTGAGGCAGGAGAACTGCTTGAATCTGGGAGGCGGAGGCTGTGGTGAACCAAGATGGAGCCATTGCACTCCAGCCTGGGCAACAAGAGTGAAACTTCATCTCAAAAAAAAAAATGGCCGGGCGCGGTGGCTCAAGCCTGTAATCCCAGCACTTTGGGAGGCCGAGACGGGCGGATCACGAGGTCAGGAGATCGAGACCATCCTGGCTAACACGGTGAAACCCCGTCTCTACTAAAAATACAAGAAAATTAGCCTGGCGAGGTGGTGGGCGCCTGTAGTCCCAGCTACTCGGGAGGCTGAGGCAGGAGAATGGCGTGAACCCGGGGGAGCGGAGCTTGCAGTGAGCCGAGATCGCGCCACTGCACTCCAGCCTGGGGCACAGAGCAAGACTCCGTCTCAAAAAAAAAAAAAAAAAAAATGTGGCCAGGCATGGTGACTCACACCTGTAATCCCAGCACTTTGGGAGGCTGAGGCGGGAGGATCACCTGAGGTCAGGAGTTCGAGACCAGCCTGGTCAACACGGTAAAACCCTGTATCTACTAAAAACACAAAATTAGCTGGGCATGGTGGCACACGCCTGTAGTCCCAGCTACTCAGGAAACTGAGGCAGGAGAATCGCTTGAACCCAGGAGGCGGAAGTTGCAGTGAGCTGAGATCGTGCCACTACACTCTAGCCTAGTTGACAGAGTGAGACTCCGTCTCAAAAAAAAAAAAAGTGCTTTGCAGGAACTAGAAAATTAAAAAAAAAAAATAGGGGTGGCTCTACTACCCCAACATAGAAAAACGTACTGATTTATAATCCCTACTCTCTGTCTTGCGTTAAGCCCCTGAGGCACTTCTGGGTTACTCTCCCGCCCCCCGGTCAGCGTCTGAGTTCCACAAATAGCCCAGGCAAAATAGGACTCAAAGGGCACAATTCCCTGCCCGCCCCGTCCCAGCCATGAATGGACTACAAATCCCAGAAGGCAACGCGCACCACGTCCGTCTCACCTGACCCAGCGGTACCGCGAGCGGCACAGCTCGCTCCATCTCCAGAACTACAAGTCCCAGAGTGCTCCGCGTGCCACGCAACTTCACGAGGCCTTACGTGCCTACAGCGGTTCCTCTCCGTGGCGCCCTACTGCCTTCGGCGCGAAGGGGGCTGCTGCGTACCGTCCTGAACCCCAGGAGCCGAGGTGAGCGCCGCGAAGACCCCCGACATTAAGAAGTGGTGTCCACCGCAGCCCCGCTAAGCCGGATACCCTCCCCCACCCCGAGGAGCAAGCCTGCCTTCCGCCACGCGCCGCCCTTCTTCGGCGCCCGCGCAGAACCTCGCCGCTGTGCCCGCCTAAAGCCACGCCCATCCTCGCTGGGCCACGCCCTCAGAGACTCCTCCCCTGTCGCCCAGATCCCACCCGCAGGACCCCAAAACCCAATGATCCTTCAGCAGCCCTTGGAGCGAGGCCCCCAGGGTGGGGCCCAGCGCCTCCCGCGGGCCGCCTTGGGGGTGACTCGGGGCCTGGACGCCAGGTGCGTGTGGGGGACCAGGGTGGGCCTGACCAAGGGCCGCAGGAGCTTTGGCTGGGTGCTCAGGGCTGGTCTGCAGGATGAACACGGGGTGGGGCGAATCGGTGGGGCTTAGGCGTGAGCTGAGATGGTATTGGGGCTGCAGTTCAGGGTCCAGACTTCCGAAGTACGCTGCTGGATGGCCCAGGAGAGGGGGGACCAGCACCAGCTGAGACAGTAATGGGCTTGGGGCTCCTGGCTGATGCTGCAGGCTCAGGCAGGCATATCCTTGGGAAGGGGCCAAGAGGGTGGGGTGCACCAGGCTCTCTTTTTTCCCCAGCTCCCCTCTCCGAGGAGCTGTGCCCATGAGCACCAAGCGGCGCCTGGAGGAGGAGCAGTGAGTTTGGGGGCAGGGAGGGACTCCCAACGAGAGCTCTGTCACCTCTGGTCCCCAACAGGCTGCCTCCTGTCTCAATATCCCAGCCTGCCTCTCTCCCATCTCTCCCCAGGGAGCCTCTGCGCAAGCAATTTCTGTCTGAGGAGAACATGGCCACCCACTTCTCTCAACTCAGCCTGCACAATGACCACCCCTACTGCAGCCCCCCCATGGCCTTCCCCCAAGCCCTGCCCCCACTCAGGTAGGCTCCTCCACTGGCCAGGCCTTCTGCAGAATCACAGGCGGTCCTCGCAGCTGACCTCAGGCCCTGCCTCATCGTGCCATTTTTAGCTCTAGCTGACCTCTGGGTTGTTTCTCATCTTCGCTCTTTGGAAAGTGCTGGGAACCCAGGAGTCCCTGGGGACCTGGACCTGGTGGGAGGTGCTCAGCTAGGCCAGCCTTAGCCCCATGCCCTGACAGTCATTTCTTCTTCTAGAAGCCCTTGCTCTGAGCTGCTTCTCTGGCGCTACCCTGGCAGCCTCATCCCCGAGGCCCTCCGTCTGCTGAGGCTGGGGGACACCCCCAGTCCCCCCTACCCTGCAACCCCAGCTGGAGACATAACGGAGCTCTGAGTGCTGGTGGACTGCCCCTCCCACCTTCCTTCTTCCCCACAACAGAAGAGACCAGCGACTCCTGCAAAGGGACAAGGTTCCTCCCTCTCCTGCAGACCAGGCATCTGGGCACCAAGACCTTCCCTCAACAGAGGACACTGAGCCCAACGGAGCTCTGGGATGGGAGGGGTGGGAGCATGGGAAGGGAGGCATCCCACCCCCAAGAAGAACTGAATAAAGATTGCTGAGCAAAGGAAGGCTTCAGTCTAGAACCTGGGGCTTTTGGGGATGGTGGAGAGGGCAGAGGTGCGGGATGCTGGGGTTTCTCCTCAAGATCTTCCCTGGAAAACTGTTAGGGCCAGCCAGGTCCTGGCCGGCTGAGTTCCAGGCATTGAGAATGTGTGAGTCAGAGCCTCACCCCCGCCCCCGCGGCTGGCTGACTCACTCCCTCCCTCCAGCTCAGGGGAGTCAGTCGGGGATCACTGCCTCTCCAAACCATTTAAAGTTAAAGATTCTTTTATTAATAAATTCTCCCTCCCCTCCAAACTCTCCCCAAAATAAATATCTCCTCCCCTCTTTAGGGAGTTGGGGGGGTCGGTATCTTAGGGCCAGCCCTCCTAGTGGGCCAGCCCCCTAGTGTTAAAAATAGGTCCCTAACCCCCCAGGGTGACCCCCATGGTGGAATTTCAGGACATCTGAGTGAGTGGGGCCTAGTGTCAAGTCTGCCCCCCAAGTCAGCCTGGCCCCCAGGGCCTCTAGGAAGGAGGACACCCCCCCCGTGCAAATGCTGCCGTTCCTTAGTCAGTGTCAGCTGTTTTGTGTGAGCCAGCGTGAGGCTCCCTTTCTGTTCTGGGGCCAGAGGCAGGGCAACCAGACACCTTGGAAGGTTCCCCTGAACCCTGGGCCCAGGCCTCAGAGGTGATTCACCGCCCCCCACCCCCCTTGTGGTTGGAGGAGCTTGGCTCCTGCCGCGTCTGGGAGGCAGAGACTGGCTCTAGAATGGATGAATGAATGATGAGTGGGCGAGCCCCGGCTGGCAGGGGGCACATTGTCACTGGATCAGCGCCACAGCTGGGCAGCCCTCTCCGCCGGTCTCCTCTATGGGGGCTGCAAGATAAGAGGTGGGGTCGTCAGGGGCAGAGAAAAGGTCGAGTGCTGACAGGGCTGGGCAGGCCAGGGCGCACTTACTGGTGAACTTCTCTCTCCTGCGGCATCGTCTCCAGACCAGAAAGCCAGAAAGCAGCCCCAGCACGAAGGTCAGACTCAGAGCGCCCCCAAGGATGGGCCAAAGCAGCCGGAAGGGGGCAGGAGGTGCCGCAGCGCCTGGGGGCGGGACTCGGAGTCAGACCTCGCCCCTCTCCAGGCCAGCCCCGCCCCCTAAGACTGAGCCTTCAGCCTTCTCCCAACCGTGGCCTCCTCCCTGACCCGGGCCACCTTCCAACTCCCACCTTCTCCCGATTGACTTCCCCGATGCAAAGCTCTCGGCCCCCCTCTCCGCACCAGCCACCCTCTCTCCCAGTCTGGGGTCCGCTGGCCACTGGCCCTGCCCCCCACTCACAGCCCAGGCAGAAGTCGCTGTGCGGTCGCGCCCTGCAAGACGCGCAGTCCATGCACTTGTCCAGGTCCGCGCTCCAGGAACTGCCGCGGGAGCAGGGGGCGGTGCCTGGGGAGGGGGCCTCGGGTCAGAGGCTGGGGGCGGGACTCGGCTATTCTGGGGTCTGAGGTCAGGGTCGGCCGGCTCGAATAACGTGAGTCACTGGCGCCCTCCCCGCGCATTCCTCACAGGTGACCGCACGGCCCGACCGGGACACGGCAGCTCCGGGAGGGAGGGCGTAGCGCGGGACGCTGGGGGTGGGGGGGGGTCAGGTCCCCACAACCCCCCTGCCGCCGGCGAGTGACTCACTCCTGGGCACCGGGCCCGACCCCGGTCCCTCCCCCCGCATAGCTGGGCACTGAAGTCACCGGATGGAAGGGGGCACCCCACATGGTATAGAGGGCACAGACCCTAGTGCCTCTCGACGGCCTCCCCAACTCGTCGGTCACTGGGGCTAGTTAGACCCTGTACTGACCAGGCTGGGGGCGTGCCCCTTCCTAGACTAAACATCCCGCCCTCACTTACTTTCTCTCTCCACTTCCAAGTACTTTCGGACTTTCGGAACCGAAGAACCCACCCCAACCCCAATTGGACGGTGGGAGAAACTGAGGCCCGGATTGTGAATGAAACTTGGAGAGTGATGGAAGTTCCCACAGCCGGGAGCGAGCTGTTAGAAGGCCACCTGAACCCAGATACCCACATCCGCCTGTTTCCCCAGTTCCGCGCTGTTCTCCAGGCACCCAATCCGGCTCCCGAGCCCCGGATCGGGGTTCTCCGACCCCCAAGTCCCGCGTACCTGGCGCTTGCTCCCCAGCCACGGAGCGCAGCAACGCCAGCCAGAGCCCCAGCACGAGGAGCCGCAGCAACCGGCGCAGCGAACCCCGAGCCATAGTGCACGTCCCGCACCCGCCGCTGTCTGCGCCCGCCGCCGGCCGGCAGGGACCCACGGCCGCCGCCCCGCCTCCGCCCCCGCCTTCCGGGGCGGAGCTCTCGCCTCCGCCCGCCTTGAGTTTGGCTGCGGGACGCCCCGCCCCGCGGGGCCCGCTCAGTTCAGTCATTCATTCAACAAAGTCCTGGTGCGGGAGCTGCCAGGACCCCGCAGGGACGCAGACCCCTCCCTTGCCCAGCAGGTGATCTAGTCCAGCGCGCGTGGGGTGGGGAAATAAAAAATCAGACACGAGTGCTCTCTTCGGCATCTCATATAGAAATCAGACATGAACGGCCGGGCGCGGTGGCTCACGCCTTTAATCCCATCAATTTGGGAGGCTGAGGCAGGCGGATTAGGAGGTCAGGAGTTCGAGAGCAGCCTGACCAACGTGATGAAACGCCGTCTCTACTCAAAATACAAAAATTAGCCGGGCGTGGCAACGCGCGCCTGTAATCCTAGTTACTCAAGAGGCTGAGGCAGGAGAATCGCTTGAACCCGGGAGGCGGAAGTTGCAGTGAGCCGAGATGGCGCCACTACACTCCAGCCTGGGCGATAGAGAGTCCTTCTCAAATAAATAAATAAATAAATAAATAAATAAATAAATAAAATCAGACACATGAACAATCCATGCAGAGATCACTGCAGCTTCCTTTTTTTTTCCTCCCCTTGAGATCGCGTCTTCCTCTTGTTCAGCCTGGAGTGCAGTGGTACGATCACGGCTCTCTGGGCTCGAGTCTCCCACCTCAGCCTCCCAAGTAGGGACCACAGGCACTGCGCCAGCACACACGACTAATTTTTGTATTTTTTGTAGAGACCAGGGTCTCACTATGTTGCCCAGACTAGCCTGGCCACTGCAGCTTTCTTAAGGCCCCTGGGGGTATAACAATTAAACCTGAGGTCAGGAGTTCGAGACCAGCCTGGCCAACATGGTGAAACCCCGTCTTTACTAAAACCAAAAATAAAAAAAGAAAGAAATTAGCTGGGCGTGGTGGTGGGCACCTGTAATCTCAGCTACTTGGGAGACTGAGGCAGAAGAATTGCTGGAACCCGGGAGACGGAGGTTGCAGTCAGCTGAGATAGCGCCATTTCACTCCAGACTGGGCGACAGAAAGGGCCCCCATCTCAAAAAATCAAAATAGGCCGGGCGCTGTGTTTCAGGCCTGTAATCCCAGCACTTTGGGAGGCTGAGGCGGGCGGATCAGAGGTCAGGAGATCGAGACCATCCTGGCTAACATGGTGAAACCCCATCTCTACTAAAAATACAAAAAATTAGTCAGGCGTGGTGGTGGGCGCCTATAGTCCCAGCTACTTGGGAGGCTGAGGCAGGAGAATGGCGTGAACCCGGAAGGCGGAGCTTGCAGCGAGCAGAGATCGTGCCACTGCACTCCAGCCTGGGCGACAGAGCTAGACTCTTTACAAAAAACAACAAAAAAAATCATAACAACATAAAAATAATATTATCTGGCCGGGCGCGGTGGCTCAAGCCGGTAATCCCAGCGCAGTGCGAGGCCAAGGTGGGCGGATCGCTTGAGCCCCAGAGTTCGAGACGCCTGGGCAATATAGCAAGACCCTGTCTGTACAAAACATAAATTAGCTGGGCGCGGTGGCGTGTGCCGCCTGTAGTCCGAGCTACTCAGGAGGCTGAAGCGGGAGGATCGCTTGAGCCTGGAAGGTCGAGGCTGCAGTGAGCCGTGATCGCACCACTGCACTCCAGCCTGGGTGACACAGTGAAAATATTTCTCTAAAATAATACCAATAGTTTGCCCTGTAATTTGTAACTTAGGACGTAGTTACATAATAAAATGCAGACTTATCTCCATTTTACGGAGTAGGGAACGAAGGCTCGGGTAGGTTAGGTGAGTTCCCCATGTCATCGCGCTGCTTAAGTGGCAAAGCGGAGACTCAAGCTCTGTTCTTCCCTAAGCCTGGCGCCCTCACCCTGGGTGAGTCTGGCAGCTACCTCAGCCTCCAGCGCCCCCCTCTGACAAGCCTGGGATTCGCACGTCCGCTGCCGTCGGGGACAGGGTCTCTGCCCCTCCTCCGGGGCGGTGGTCCAGTGACGTCACCGCTTCTTTAAGACCCCCGCCTCCGCCCTATCCCGACACTCGGCCTAGGAATTTCCCTTATTGTCTTCGCAGGTGAGTCCCGGGCAAGTGTGAGTGTTGGAGAGACGCCTCTTGGGGCCGGGTGCAGGGTGCTGGCGGCGTGGGTAGGGGTGCGTGCGAACTCGGGCTGCGGCCACCTGGATGCGCGAGTCCCTCAGGGGGTCGGGCGGTCTGCGCCCAAGCCGCCGAGGTGATCGGGTCCTTCGAGGCTCCCAAGGGTTAAACGCCCCTCCCCCCTCCCCAGGGACAAAGACACCGAAACCCCGCGCGCCCCTCCCCCACCTGTCTTGCCTTTCGGGGCGGGGCTCCCCTCCCCCTTCCCCCTCGCTTGGGGGAGCAGACCTTGCGGCCACTGCAGCTATAGAACCCTTCCTGGGCGAGCGGCTCCCAGGCTGGAGGGGTCGGGTGGGCCCGGGCGCCCTCGGACAGAGTCGGGCCTGCAGTGCATGGAAAAGAAAGGGGCAGGGGCACACTCACAGGGGAGAGGCTTGGGGCGCCTAGACCAGCGTGGCCCCGACCCTAGCTCAGCCAGAAGCCTAACGGCCGGACCTGGGCGTTGGGGCAGCCTGCCCCAGCCAGTCTCCCCAAGGTGACCTGCTCTGCCCAGGCCTGGGACTCCCGGCTAATGAGTAGAGCCTGCCCTCCGGCCACTGCTGGCCGGGATAAGTTTAGGTCCAAGCTGTACAATGGAAGAACTCTGGGCAGTGGGAGGCCCCAGCAGTGGGAAGCCCTGGTCAGAGATGACCCCCTCCGCGACCTCCAACACTGCCTGGGATATGAGGGGACACAGGTGCAGGCCAGGTGGTGGTGGGAGAACTGCTGTCGAGGGGAATCTAGCACAGCATTTGGTCTAGAATTCACAGGAAAAGGCCCTCAAGTTTTGAGGCTATGCTCTCCAGCCCCTAGGGGAGGTCAGAAGGGTGGGACCAGGGAGTCATTGAGTGACTTTGGGGAAGGAACTGCTTTTAGGTGGAGGATTAATGATGTTTTTCTTCATCTCTCCTGCCCCTGGTGTCTGCCAGCCTAGGGTGTGGAACCAAGTTGTGAGGAATGTTGGGTGGTGGGAGGAAGCTTGGGATCTTCAATCTTAGTGTTGAAATTAACAAGTTTTGGTCCGGTGCGATGGCTCACACCTGTAATCCCAGAACTTTGGGAGGCTGAGGCAGGCGGATCACCTGAGGTCACGAGTTCAAGACCAGCCTGGCCAACTTGGTGAAACCCCATCTCTACTAAAAATACAAAAATTAAGGCCAGGTGCGGTGGCTCATGCCTGCAATCCCAGGACTTTGGGAGGCCGAGGCGGGCAGATCACGAGGTCAGGAGATCGAGACCATCCTGGCTAACACAGTGAAACCCCGCCTCTACTAAAAATACAAAAAATTAGCTGGGCATGGTGTCGGGCGCCTGTAGTCCCAGCTACTCGGGAGGCTGAGGCAGGAGAATGATGTGAACCCAGAAGGAGGAGCTTGCAGTGAGCCGAGATCGCACCACTGCACTCCAGCCTGGGCGACAGAGCGAGACTCCCTCTCAAAAAAAAAAAAAAAAAAAAAAATTATCCGGGCGTGGTGGTGTGCAGCTGTAATCGCAGCTACTTGGGAGGCTGAGGCAGGAGAATCACTTGAACCTGGGAGGCACAGGTTGCAGTGAGCCGAGATTACACCACTGCACTCTAGCCTGGGCCACTGAGCGAGACTCCTTGTCTCAAACAACAACAACAAAAAGAAATGGACAAGTTTTGAGCCTTAAACTCAGGGCTAGAACTGAACCATTCTACACGGAGATTGCTTGGAAATCACACTGTCTTCTCATCCTGCTTTTTGCTGCCTTGCAGCCTGATCACTGGCTCTGGCCTTGGACTGTCATTGCATAGGTTTCATCCTGTTATTTTTCATTTGCACTCAGAATAGCCAGGGCAGGGCTGCTTGCACATTCACTGTTATGAGCCAGTGCCTATCACATAACTAGAAAGAATAATAAATGCTAAAGCATTAAGTGTTCATTTTGCCCATGAGAAGTGAGGCTCAGGGAGCATGTCTTGACCGAGTTCCGGGATGTGATGACCACTTTCCATGGTGTATGCCCCTAGTGTCCTGTCCACATGTGGCCTGAGGTCTGGGCCTGCCAGGCCTCACCTTGCTGTGCTTCTGTCCCAAATACAGTGCAGCTCCTTCAACCTCGCCATGGCCTCTGCCGGAATGCAGATCCTGGGAGTCGTCCTGACACTGCTGGGCTGGGTGAATGGCCTGGTTTCCTGCGCCCTGCCCATGTGGAAAGTGACCGCTTTCATCGGCAACAGCATCGTGGTGGCCCAGGTGGTGTGGGAGGGCTTGTGGATGTCCTGCGTGGTGCAGAGCACCGGCCAGATGCAGTGCAAGGTGTACGACTCACTGCTGGCACTGCCGCAGGACCTGCAGGCTGCACGTGCCCTCTGTGTCATTGCCCTCCTCGTGGCCCTGTTCGGCTTGCTGGTCTACCTTGCTGGGGCCAAGTGTACCACCTGTGTGGAGGAGAAGGATTCCAAAGCCCGCCTGGTGCTCACCTCTGGGATTGTCTTTGTCATCTCAGGGGTCCTGACGCTAATCCCCGTGTGCTGGACGGCGCATGCCATCATCCGAGACTTCTATAACCCCCTGGTGGCTGAGGCCCAAAAGCGGGAGCTGGGGGCCTCCCTCTACTTGGGCTGGGCAGCCTCAGGCCTTTTGTTGCTGGGTGGGGGGCTGCTGTGCTGCACTTGCCCCTCAGGGGGGTCCCGGGGCCCGAGCCATTACATGGCCCGCTACTCGACATCTGCCCCTGCCATCTCTCGGGGGCCCTCTGAGTACCCCACCAAGAATTACGTCTGACGTGGAGGGGAATGGGGGCTCCGCTGGCACTAGAGCCATCCAGAAGTCCAACAGCTTTGGGATAGGTTGGTATCTTTTGTTTCTGCCTTCTGCTGTTTTTCTTTTGACTGAGGGTATTTAAAATTCATTTGAAAACTGAACCAGATGGCTCAGACTCCCACTTAGGCTCTGCTGTTTCTCACCCTTGGATGATGGAGCCAAAGAGGGGATGCTTTGAGATTTTGGATCTTGACATGCCCATCTTAGAAGCCAGTCGAGCTGTGGAACTAACGTGGGGGCTGCTTGCTGTGCTGGCCTTTGCAACAAGACAGACTGTCCCCAAGAGTTCCTGCTGCTGCTGGGGGCTGGGCTTCCCTAAACGTCACTGGACAGCTGCCCCCCATCCTACTTGGGCCTCCGGAGCTCCTCTCATCACCCCCTGGAAAAGCGAGTGACCTGCTAACAAAGGACTGCCCACCCCCAGAACTTCTGACCTCTGGCTCTTCCATCCTGATAGGACGTCCACCCCCGGGGCCAGGTCCCAGCTATGTAGACCCCCACCTCCACCTCCAACACTGCACCCTTCTGCCCTGCCCGCCCCTTTACACTCACATTTTTACCAAATAAAGCATGTTTTGTTAGTGCATTTGGTGTTGCAGGGGGTTACTGAGTGCCCACCCTGGCTAGGGGAAGAGGTGGGCATAAGTGAGTCATGATCTCCTCTGCCCATGGCTTGAGTGAGCATACCTACCAGGCAGAACCTGGAGCCAGACCTTGGCCTGACAGCCACCAAGGGAGGCTACCTGGCTGTCCCTGCCCAGCCCTAGTGGCGGCACACAGATTAGAGGGAGCCCAGTTACAAATGCTCTTTATTTCCAACTCGCGGGTGGGGGTGTTGGGGAGGGGAGGTGATGGGCAGGCCCTCCCTGCCAACTCCAGGGTTGGGAGGGCATGGTCTGCTCCTTGGTTTTGGAGCCAATGAGCTGTTGCCCTTTCGGTGAGGTCAGGGTTCCTGGGACAGGGGAGGGCTCAGAAGAGAAGGAAGGCCAGCCAGTATCCTGGGCAACGGAAGGAAACAACTACCGGGGAGGCGGGGGCAGGCCAGGGTGCCCAACACCTCTAGGCTGCCCAGCTTGGGGGAGAACATCAAAGGGGACCCCATTGAGAAGAGCTCAGCCAGGCCAGCTGACCCAGCCCTGCGGCCAGGTATAGCTTAGGCTTTTGGAAAGTGGGTTTTCCTGGGGAAGGAGGTTGTGGTGGAGCAGGGCATCTGGTCACCAGGCCAAGGTGGAAGGTGCGGAGCAGTGGGGAGCAGCGGGCTCCCAGGGGAAGCCTCTGCCTCACACGTAGTCCCTCTTGTCCAGTCCAGACGCGCCTGAGCGGGAGGGGATGGAGTAGCCCAGCCTCGGTCCACGGGGCCGCTCGACCTGGGGCGGGGGGCACGTGCAGCAGAGGAGCCCCCCGCCCAGCATAAGCAGTGCGGCTGCCGCCCAGCCCAGGTAGAGGGAGGCTCCCAGCTCCCGCTTGAGGGCCTCAGCCACCAGGGGGTTGTAGAAGTCCTGGATGATGGCGTGCGCCGTCCAGCACACAGGGATGAGCACCAGGATGCCAGCGAGGAGGAGGATGACTCCCGCGGTGAGCATGATACGGGCCTTGGCACCTTCATCCTCCACACATGTGGTACACTGGGCACCTGTGATGGCCAACAGGAGGCCAAGCAGGGCCAGCAGGAGGGCGATGACACAGAGGGCACGTGCAGCCTGCAGGTCCTGTGGCAGTGCCAGCAGCGAGTCGTACACCTTGCACTGCATCTGGCCCGTGCTCTGCACCACGCAGGACATCCACAGCCCCTCCCACACCACCTGGGCCACTACGATGCTGTTGCCGATGAAGGCGGTCACCTTCCACAGGGGCAGGGCACAGGACACCAGGGTCCCCAGCCAGCCCAGCACAGCCAGGGTCATGCCCAGCAGTTCTAAGCCAGTCGAAGCCATCTGGCCCCTCGGTTAGGTCTTCTCAGCCCCAGGCAGCCTAGGTGACTCAAAGGGTGTGTCTGGTGTGCTGGGTGGGTGTCTCCGTGCCCAGCAGGAGGGGAAGGCTTGTTGGTGTCCCCAGGCCAGGCCAGTCCTCAGTTCTGTGAACCTCTTGAAAGGCTCCTCCTCTCCGTGCCTCTTGCAGGTGTCTCTGGTCCTTGCAGAGTACAAAGCAGACTCCTGGTCCCACTCAGCTGAGTGGTGGGTGTCACCTTGAGGGGCCTCTGCCCATCAAATGCCGTGAGGGTGCTGCTGCTCTTGCCACCCTGCTGTCACACCTGGGCTGAGCTCACACGGGCCCTCCGGATGCACTGCCAGGCTGAGGACATCTGCGTCCCCTGCGGGCTGGCACAGGTTCCCACCAAGCGACTCTGACAGTGCCACCTGAGGACTCTGCAGGCTCTCAGCTGCAGGCGGGGTTTTAAGGCCCAGGTAGGGGAGGAGCAGAGTGAAGTGCAGGGAGGCCAGGATAGGGGAGAGCTGAGCCATGGGGAGGGTGCGGGGCTGGGGATTCATGGGCAGCGGGTGGATGAGGGGCCTGGGGGGTCAGTGGGGGACGCCACGACTGAGTCAGGGGAGGAAAAGCATCCATAGCATCTGTGCATGTGGGAACCAAGGGTAAAGGAGGGGAAGATGGAGGACAAGCTGAGGAAGAAGAGAGGGATTGGGGGCCAAAAAAGTAACAGGCTCAGGACAGAAACACACACAGGGGGCGTTGGCCTGCCTTCCTGAGCCTCCTCCTCCCACAGCCCCTCCGGCCGCCTCTGCTCTCCCCCAGCCCAGTTTCGTGATGCAAACATGCCCCAGCTCCCCGAGTATCACACACCCCCACCCGCCTGGGACTCTCAGGAATCTGATCCATCCCCGTCTCAGCCCAGTGGCCCTGCTAGCTCCCAGGGGAAGAGCCCCGCCCGTACTGTTCCCCGGACAACAGGTGCCTGGCACCCAGCTCAGGTGGCATCACCCTGGCAACGGCCTAGAAAACTACCCCCCCTTCAACCTCAGCTCAGGTGCGCTCTTGCCACCCCCGCTGCTGAAACCAAGGTTGAGCTGAGCTGCCTAAGGTCTCCAGAGGCCAGAGGATAAGGGGCCTGTTGTGAAGATGGGGGACCCTCAGGAAGGGGGATGGAGGTGGGAGGGGCTTGGGCTGGAACCCAGGGTGAGGCGCAGCCCAGGATACAGTTATCTTCCATGAGTGGGTGAGTGAGTGGCCAGTCAGGCCTCCCGGGACAAGACACCCCAGAGGTGGGCACGGGAGTTAAGTCCGGGGACTCAAGTGTCCCCAAGACCTGCCTTCCAGTGTGCAGGAAATCCTTTCCTCTGGAAAAACTCCCTCAGAGCCTGTGATTCCACTCACGGAGACAGCCTGGGAGTCCCAGTGACCGAAGCTCAAATCCTGACCCCTATCTGGGACAGATCATGGAAGGTCAAGGTCCTTAACCTCCTTTGGTCAAAGACCCACTTGAGAAACCCCATGGGACTCACAGAAAAAGCACCCACAAAAATGTGCCCCTCATTTGTGGGGGAGTATTCATGAACTCCCTCAAGCCCCTGCCCAGGTGCTAAGAACCTCTGAAGATTGTTGTCTGAAAAGGGGGTGTGACGGCCGGGTGCGGTGACTCACGCCTGTAATCCCAGCGCTTTGGGAGGCCAAGGCGGGTGAGTTACCAGGGCAGGAGTTTGAGAGCAGCCTGGCCAACATGGTGAACCCCATCTGTACTAAAAATACAAAAAAATTAGGTATCCCAGCACTTTGAGAGGCCGAGGCAGGCAGATCAGGAGGTCAAGAGATCGAGACCATCCTGGCCAACATGGTGAAACCCTGTCTCTACTAAAAATACAAAAGTTAGCTGGGCATGGTGGCACGAGCTTGTAGTCCCAGCTACTCGCTACTCTGGAGGCTGAGGCAGAAGAATCACTTGAACCCAGGAGGCGGAGGTTGCAGTGAGCCAAGATCGCACCACTCCACTCCAGCCTGGCGACACAGTGAGATTCCGTCTCGGAAAAAAAAATTAGCTGGCTGTCGTGGCGGGCGCCTGTAATCCCAGCTACTTGGGAGGCTGAGGCAGAAGAATCGCTTGAACCCAGGAGGCATAGGTTGCAGTGAGCCGAGATCGCACCACTGCACTCCAGCCCAGGTGACAGTGGGAGACTCTGTCTCAAAAAAAAAAAAAAAGAAAAGAAAAGAAAAAGAAAAAGAAAAGGCGATGTGAGGAAGATTCCCTCTATTCACACACTTTCCAGGGAGGTACAGAGGATCCTCAGAGTGGGCCCTCACCTGGGACTGCCTCTCACTCGCCTGGTGCTGGGAGGGCTAGGGTGTGCTGGAGCCCACTGGCCAGTGCGGGCAGGGCTGGGGTGCCCACCACACACATCTGGTGGCTGCACCACTTCACGGCACTGCCTTCAGGGAGCCAGTGGCCAGGCACGCCCCTGCTCAGTGCCCCTCACCTATTCGGTGGGACATTATGTATAAAGGGCTCTAACCTCAAGGAGCGTTCAGGGTTCAAATCCAGGAGTATGAGCACCACTTCTGTGAAAGGTTTTAGCATCTTTTGGGTCTGGGCACTGAGGCTTACACCCGTAATCCCAGCGCTTAAGAGGCCAAGGTGGGAGGATTGCTTAAGGCCAGGAGCTTGAGACCAGCCTGGGCAACATAGTGAGACCCCATTTCTAAAACAAACAAACAAACAAAATACAAAAATTAGCTGAGTGAGGTGGTTCCTGTCTGTAGTCCCAGCTACTCAGGAGGCTGAGGTGGCAGGGTCTCTTGAGCCCAGGAGTAGTGAGCTATGATTATGCCACTGCAGTCCATCCTAGGTGAGACCCTGTTTCTATTTATTTTATTTTTTTATTTTTTTATTTTTTTTTTTTGAGACGGAGTCTTGCTCTGTCACCCAGGCTGGAGTGCAGTGGCCGGATCTCAGCTCACTGCAAGCTCCGCCTCCCGGGTTTACGCCATTCTCCTGCCTCAGCCTCCCGAGTAGCTGGGACTACAGGCGCCCGCCACCTCGCCCGGCTATTTTTTTGTATTTTTTAGTAGAGACGGGGTTTCACCGTGTTAGCCGGGATCGTCTCTCGATCTCCTGACCTCGTGATCCGCCCGTCTCGGCCTCCCAAAGTGCTGGGATTACAGGCTTGAGCCACCGCGCCCGGCCCCCTGTTTCTATTTAAAAAAAAAAAAAAAAATGATACTTTTGGAAGAGAGATTTATACTTTCCTTCAGATTTGCAAAGGGGCCTTGACCCAAAACAACTTAAGATCCTCCTCTGCAAACACAGAGACTGAGGCCAGCGCCAATCAGCTGGTCTGTAAGGTAAACAGAAGCCTCACCTCCTCTTCACCACCCCTTTCCACTGAGGGGGGCTCTTCCGGTATGAGGGGCTGACCTGGTGGCCCCACAGAGTCTGGAGAATGGGGGGTGATGACAGGGGCTGGAAAATGGCTGTCGATGGACTCAGGGAATCTTGTGGTGGGTTTGTCTAGCTCACCCAGCCCCCGGGGCTTGGATTTCACAGGGTGGGGGTGGGGAGAGCGAAGAATTGCAGATGGAGGCAAGCCGGTCAGTGGGCTCCCTCGCAGCCTTCCAGGGGCCTCCAGGAATCCAGTCGCACAGGTTTGGGCAGCTGTCAGGAGGCAGCAGCAAGCCTGGCTCTCTGGAAGGCCCCCCACCCTGCAGCCCCATCCTAGGGGCTATTCTCTCCCCTAGGCCAGAACCAATCCTCCTCTTCCTAGGGCCTAAGGTGATCGGCTCATCCCACTTTTTCGAGGGACATTCCCAGTTTGAATATTGGGTCCTGCATCCCAGGGAAACCGGGACAGCTGGTCCACTTGCCATCGGGCCCTGCGGTTCCACAGGCAGCTCTAAACCCTTACGTTGTAGCCCAGTGGCGGGCTGCACACATCCGGTGAGCATTGTGCCTGGAAAGGGCATAAGAGGACCCCAGGGTTTTTTTGTTTTTGTTTTTTGAGACGTGAGTTTCGCTTTTGTTGACCAGGCTGGAGTGCAATGGCACAATCTCAGCTCACTGAAACCTCTGTCTCCCGGGTTCAAGCTATTCTCCTGCCTCAGCTTCCCAAGTAGCTGAGATTACAGGCATGTGCCACCACAGTCAGTTATTTTTTTTTTTTTAATTTAGTAGAGACAGGGTTTCACCATGTTAGGCTGGTCTTGAACTCCTGACCTCAGGTGATCCGCCCGCCTCAGCCTCCCGAAGTGCTAGGATTACAGGCGAGCGCCGCCACACTTGCTCAGCGACCCCAGGTTTTTTAAATTTTGTTTTTTGAGACGGAATCTCGCTCTAACGCCCAGGCTGGAGTGCAGTGGCGTGATCTTGGCTCACTGCAACCTCGCAACCTCCGCCTCCTGGGTTCAAACGATTCTCCTGCCTCAGCCTCCCGAGTAGCTAGAACTACAGGCATGCACCAATATGTCCAGCTAATTTTTGTATTTTTATTAGATATACGGGGTTTCACCATATTGGCCAGGCTGGTCTCGAACTCCTGACCTCGTCATCCACCTGCCTCGGCCTCCCAAAGTGCTGGGATTACAGGTGTGATCCACCGCATCCAGCCAACCCCAGGTTTTTAAGACTCCAATTCCTCTTTGACCCAACATCTCCAGATTGGAGCAAGGAGGAAAGCAAGCCAACACTCCAGGGACTAGCCAGCTGCGTGTGTGGCGGCTGCTCAGTGGACACACATACCCCCACCTCAGGGACCAACCCGCTGAACTTGCCTTCACTGTGGCCTGGTGTGGCTTCAGCCTCCTCCCACCCCGACTCCCACTCCAGGTCTCTAAGATAAAACAAAGTATCTCTCCAAGCCCCTTGGGGAGAGTAAAAGTGGGGAAACATCTCAGAGCCTAGGAGAGGCTGGAAGAGGGTGGTTGGGGACCTGCCCACGGTGGGAGGATTCCCAGGACACATGGGCAGCAATTCACCTGTTGTCCTCAGCCCTCGCTAGGCCTGGGTTGGGGAGGTCCCAGACCCTCTCCTAGGCCCCCGTGCACCTGGATTCAGCC
This sequence comes from Macaca mulatta, assembly GCF_049350105.2. Lineage (NCBI taxonomy): Eukaryota > Metazoa > Chordata > Mammalia > Primates > Cercopithecidae > Macaca > Macaca mulatta. The sequence goes on along the minus strand of NC_133425.1, from coordinate 4,251,889 downwards.
GGATCTTGGGAACGGAAGGGTTAAGGTTGGGGCTGAATCCGAGACTTCAAGGGCCAGAATGCCATTGATATGGAGAAGTGGGAGCCCCCTGGTGTAGTTACCATCTCAATGGCACTTTAACACATCCAGTGAAGTCCCCTCCCCCATCCGCCAGGTCGGGGGAAAGAGGTGGGGGAGGGGAACCTTCCCCACTGTACTACCCTGGGAGGAAAGGAAGTCGGCCCTCCACCAGCCCCTTCCTGGAGCGACAAAATGGACCTTGTTTTTGTTCCGTCTAGGAGGAAAGAGGGGCAGGGAGACTCAGGTGGGCAGAAGAAACCAGGGATCAGCTTGGATAGGGTCGAAGTGGGTTAACCCGCGGCTCTTAAGAGGGGGAAGTGGGGCCCAACGACCAAGAAAGGGAACTAAGTTACCAGGAGCTATCATGAGGCAGGAATGGTGCGGGGGTGGGTTTGGGGACTGCACACTAAGAACCCCAAGGGCAGAGTCACCCATTGCGCCTGGAGGAGCTGAGACCCTGATCTTACAGGTAGAGAAGCCGGTCCCCTGGCTCCCAGACCAAAACGTGCAGCTAAATCTCGGTGGTATGGCCGTCACCCTCACGGGTTCACTGCCCACCTTCACGACAGGAACAAGCTCAGGGAGCTGAGCAAACCTGACCAAGTGCACAGCAGGGAGCAGGACACGCCTGACACCAACCCAGACCCTGACTTTGGAGCCAGCCCCCTGGGTGGGCTGAGAGAGCCTCCTGAACCTTTTTCCTGACAGGCAGCCGGGCAGGGCCTCTCCTTCTGGGCCTCCCAAGCAGCACCCCGTTCCTCCTTTTCCCAAATTATTCGAGGCTCCCAGTACAGGAAAACCTCTGCAGAGAACTGCATCTGGATCTGATTACGGAGGAGGCCCCCTCCACCTGCTGGCTCACTCTCACTGCCGCGTCCCTGGCAAGGGACGTGCCCTTTGCTCCCCACTTGCAGGAGGCAGCGGGCTGGACTCCCAGAACCCCATGCGGGCCCCACCCCAGGGATCCCTGGGCAAGTCACAGCTGCCCAAACCTCAGGTGCCTCCTGGCTGTAAAGCAGAGAGGGGACAGTTCTGCTTCAACCCTGGCACATCCCTGGGCTAGTGCCTTGGGGATCGAAGTAGGTATTGACTCAAGGCAAGCATATTTTGTCAGAAGCATAATGGAGGTTTCACTTGTAAACCTGGGCAGACTCCATTGACTGGGTAACAATTAACTTTATTATCAGTAGAAATTGTCAGTTTCAACCAGCAGCAGTTGTGGCTCCCACCCTTTTGAGGGTGGGGGCCCCATGGCTAATGCTGTCTTTAAGAATACACATCCGTCCGTGTACTTCCTGTTTCTTAGCTGAGAGAGGAGGCCTCAACAATATAAAGTACGGGGAGCTGGGGAGCGGCAAGCCAATGGGAATGGGCACCTGGCCATAAGTCAGAGAAGAGGAAGGAGTCACTTTATTCTCTTTTCTTCTGGTGCCAGTAAGAACTTTATCAAGGTACTAGTGCCATCAGGTCCTACCCAAAGGCACCCAAGGCTCCAGGTCAGCAAGACAGATTTAAAACACATTGTGTTCGGCGGGTGCGGTGACTCACGCTTGTAATCCCAGCACTTTGGGAGGCCGCCTGTAATCCCAGCACTTTGGGAGGCCGAGGCGGGTGGATCATGAGGTCAGGAGATCTAGACCATCCTGGCTAACACGGTGAAACCCCATCTCTATTTAAAAAATACAAAACAATGAGCCGGGCGTGGCGGCGAGTGCCTATAGTCCCAGCTAATCGGGAGGTTGAGGCATGAGAATGGCGTGAACCCGGGAGAGGGAGTTTGCAGTGAGACGAGATCGTGCCACTGCACTCCAGCCTGGGGGACAGAGCAAGATTCCGTCTAAAAAAAAAAAAAAAAAAAAAAAAAAAATTACTTTCTGGGAAGACAGCTGGAAAGATAGGCCAGCCCCACAGGGGAGAGGACACTACCTGTCCAGATTGGATGGGGGCAGGCAAAACAATACCTCCACCCACTAAGCCCTGGAATCTGTGAATGCGACCTCACTTGATAAAAGGGCCTTTGCACATGTAATTAAACTAAGGATATCAAAATGAGGCTATCCTAGATTTCAGGCAGGTCCTACATTCAACGACAATCCAACCTCTTACAAGGGAGGGAGACTGGAGACAGACATGGGAAGGCGGCCATGTGAAGACGGAGGCAGGAACTCCTGTGATACGGCCACAAGCCACAGAGGGCCTGGAGCCAGCAGGAGCTGGGAGAGGCAGGAGGCATCCTCCCCTAGCACCTGTGACAGGAACAGGGTCCTGCCTGGAGGCTAGACTTCTAGCCTCCAGAACTGTAAAGAATAAATTTCTGTTGTTTGAAGTCACTCAATGTGTATAAATTTGTTACTGCAGTCACAAAGAACTAGTACACTGCCCTTCTTGGTGGTGGGTCTCGGGCTCTCTGAGGTCCCGTAGGGTCAAGGTTGGCTTCCTGATACCAGTCCTGGGCTGCTGGAGCGGAGCCCACTGAGATAGAACTTCTGCCTGATTACCTGAGCTCAGGCCACCTAGGGAACAAAGAGAACTTTATTAAGTTGTTGAGGCTGCACAGAAACTGGCGGGTGGGGTGCAGGCAAAGCTGGAAAGAACAGGAGCTTCCTCTCAGGGCCCAGCGCGGGTGGGGGTGGAGGAAGCTCTCCTGTCCCGTGGGGATGATTCACAGCCTTTGCATGTGACCCTCGGGTCCAATATCGATCCACACCGCTGCTTCCCTGGTGCGCACAGCCAGCCTGACCCCTGGATCTGTCAAGTTGAAAATTTGACTTCTGAAGACTTTTGAGAGGCCGAACTCGGTGGCTCACGCCTGTAATCCCAGCACTTTGGGAGGCCGAGGTGGGCGGATCACCTGAGGTCTGGGGTTCCAGACCAGCCTGACCAACATGGAGAAACCCGTCTCTACTAAAAATAGAAAATTAGCTGGGCGTGGTGGTGCATGCCTGTAAACTCAGCTACTCGGGAGGCTGAGGCAGGATAATCGCTCGAACCCAGGAGGCGGAAAGTGCCATTGCACTCCAGCCTGGGCAACAAGAACGAAACTCCGTCTCAAAAAAAAAAAGACTTTTGAGACAGTATCAGAATTTTGAAGAGCCATACACTGAGGATGGCCTTAACCATGGCATCCAGACCCTTTATTTATAAGAGAAATGAGGAGGCTGAGGCAGGAGAATGGCGGGAACCCGGGAGGCGGAGCTTGCAGTGAGCCGAGATCGCGCCACTGCACTCCAGCCTGGGCAACAGCGTGAGACTCCGTCTCAAAAAAAAAAAAAAAAAAAAAAATAAGAGAAATGAAATATTTGGACATAAAGCACTTTCAACTTTTGTTTTTATACCCTTGATCCCCATGCCCTTAGACATGTGCTGTGGGCCCCGCTCGCTGCTCTGATCACTAACCAGGTTATCAGCTCAGCGGATGGGTTACATTCTCAAATAACCGAGCAAGAGGCCCGCTGGAGGGCTAGAGGGGAAAATGGAAGAAAGACCCGAATCTTTAGACGAGTCTATTTTCTATTTGGTAGAGAAAGTCTCGCTTCTGTCTCTAGCAAACCTAGGCTGCTTCCGATTCCCCTTCTCTCTTCCCCAAACTGGGCTCTAACCCCAGTCCTCTGAATCCATGCTCGGGGAAGGTGGCTAGGGGCACTGGCCCTGTCGGGGGCTGCCTACTCACCCGCCGCGGGAGGGGCCGGGTCAGAAGGGTGGCGACAGGAAAAAATGCAGCGGCGGGGGCGAAGGGAAGGCGGGCAGCGGCCACATGTCGCGGGTCGCCGGGGGCGCCAGTAGGCTGAAAGGAGAGGGTCGCGCTGGCAGCGGAGGCAGCGGCTGCGGGGGCGGCTCGGAGACCAGAGGCGGGAGGCCGCGCGCGCCCACGGGCCCGGGGACGGCGGCGACGGCGGCCTCGGGCAGCGGAGGCAGCGGCAGGTGCGCGGGCGGTGGCGCGGGCGCAGGTAGGCGCGGCAGGTCCTGCAGTGCGAGAGCGGCGGGGGGCGGGGCGGGTGCGCAGGCTTCGGGCGGGAGCTCCGGTAGCGCCAGGTACGCGCTGGGGCCCCAGGGCAGCAGCGGCTCGGGCCGCAGCGGGAGCGCGGGAAGCGGCGGCAGCTCAGCCAGGGAGAGCATGGAGGGCGGCGACGGCCCGGGGCTCAGGCTGGGCGGCAGGCCGGGCAACGGCGGGTGCGGCAGAGACGGCGCGGGTAGCGGGGTTGGCGGCAGCGTAGAGCGGGCCCGGCCCAGTCGCGAGTGGGCGCGGGCGCGCCGCGGGTGCGAGCTGGAGCGGGACAGTCGCGCCGCCAGCTTGGCTGCGGCCGCCACCTCAAGGCTCCCAAGCGTGCCGCCCGCCCTGACCTCGTACCTCTGGAGGTGGCCACGCGCCTCGCTCCGACCGGCCCGGCCAATGGCAGACGCCCGCCGCCGCACTCCAACCAACCAGGGGCCAGTGCGCTCGCGGCCTACGGTTCCGTCCCGGCAGCTGGCAAGGGCTACCCTTGGCAGCCAATCAGAGGTATCAGCGCGTTCCTCCAAGTTCTTCCCGCCCTCTCCTGGTCCCAGCCAATTGCTGTGTCCCAGGTGTCGCAGCTGCTCCCCGCCCTCAACTAGCCTGGAGACCAGGCGCTGCACACGCGCAGTGAGCGCCCCCACTTGGCCTGAGGGTTTGCAGATTCGCTGCGATCCCGAGGCGCCTCGGCTCAAAGATTTGTTTTTTTTGTTTGATTTTTAGGTGGCTTTTTTGGGGACTGAGTTTCACTCTGGCGCCCAGGCTAAGTGCAGTGATGCGGTCACGGCTCAGTGAAGCCTCGATCTCCCGGACTAAAGCAGTTCTCCTGCCTCAGCCTCCCCAAGTAGCTGGGACTACAGGCGTGCGCCACCACACCGGCTAATTATTATACTTTTTAAATTAAAAAAAAATTTTTTTTTTTGTTTTTAGATGGAGTCTTGCTCTATCCCCCAGGCTGGAGTGCATTGGCGCAATCTCAGCTGCAACCTCCGCCTCCTGGGTTCAAACGAGTCTCCTGCCTCAGTCTCCTGAGTAGATGGGATTATGGGCGCCCGCCACCATGCCCGGTTAATTTTTGTGCTTTTAGTAGAGACGGGGTTTCTCCGTGTTGGCCAGGCTGGTCTCGAACTCCTGACCTCATGTCCTCAGATGATGCACCCGCCTCGGCCTTCCCAAGTGTTGGGATTACAGGCGTGAGCCTCCGCGCCCGGCCTAATTATTATATTTTGTGTAGAGATGGAGTCTCACCATGTTGCTCAGGCTGATCTGGAGCTCCAAGGCTCAAGCGATCCGCCGGCCTGTCTTCCAAAGTGCTGGGATTCCAGGCATGACCTACCGCGCCCGCCCCGCGACGCCACCAATTTGGAGTGTGAGATTGTCCTCTCGTTGCTATTTACCCATTGCAACTCAGGTATGAGGATCCTGTGTGGATGGGTCATGGTACACAGATTTCCATTCAGTTATCTTATAAGAAAGATAAAACGGTATCACAATTCAAAAGCAAAGTTTGGTGATAATATACTTAGTGTTTGTGTTCAAGTTCCTAAGAACCATTGTAAATGATAGATGGGTGAGAATCTGGTAGCTCAGAACAAAAAGGATAAAATGGTCAATCTATTCAAAATTGGAATATAGAAACTTTTTCTTTTTGAGACAGGATCTTGCTTTTTCGCCCAGGCTGGAGTGCGTATCGCCATCATGGCTCACTGCAGCCTCGACTTTCTGGGCTCAAGTAATCCTCTCACCTCAGCCTCCCAAGTAAGACTACAGGCATGCGCCACCCTGCCAGGCTAATTTTTTTATTTGGGGAGATAGGAGTCGTCAGGCGCGGTGGCTCACGCCTATAATCACAGCACTTTGAGAGGCCGAGGCGGGCAGATCACGAGCACTTTGGGAGGCTGAGGCGGGCAGATCACGAGGTCAGGAGTTCAAGACCAGCCTGACCAACATGGTGAACCCTTGTCTCTACTAAAAATACAAAAATTAGAGGTTGCAGTGAGCCGAGATTGTGCCACTCCAGCCTAGGCTACAGAGTGAGACTCCATCTCAAAAAAAAAAAAAAAAAAAAAAAAAAAGAGATGGGAGTCTCACTATGGTGCCTAGGCTGCTCTCGGACTCCTGGGCTCAAGCAATCCTCCTGCCTCAGCCTCCCAAAGTGCTGGGATTACAGGCGTGAGCCACTGCACCTGGTGGAGACGTTTATAAGAACAATTAAAACAATATTACAACAGTGTTTCTTGGTGTTAAGGGATATCATCCACTGCCCTGAGAGTCTGGTCAGTGGCCACTGAGCAGATGTTGGCTCCTAATCCTATTCTACAGTAAAGAGAAAAACCTTGGAATGTGGTTTACTCCATGCTGTGCAGAGAAAGACAAGATTGTTTGAATATTTTTATTTTTTTATTTATTTGTGAGACAGAGTCTCCCTCTGTCACCCAGGCTGGAGTGCAGTGGCGAGACCTCAGCTCCCTGCAACCTCTCCCTCCCGGGTTCAAGCAGTTCTCTTGCCTCAGCCTCCCGAGTAGCTGAGACTACAGGCATTTGCCACCACGCCTGGTAAATTTTTGTATTTTTAGGAGAGATGGGGTTTCTCTATGTTGGCCAGGCTGGTCTCGAACTCCTGACCTGAGGTGATCTGCCTGCCTTGGCCTCCCAAAGTGCTGGGTTTACAGGCATAAGCCACTGAGCCCAGCTGAATATTTTTAAAGAATCAGTAATTCTGTGAAAAAGCAAAAGTCTATGATTCTCCAATAGAGTAAATCAGATGAAGTAGTCAAGAAAAATGAGGCTGGAATTCCAGTACTATTTACAGAATCTCCTGAATGTTGATCAACCCAAAACCTTGTGCATACTGAGATAAGTCTTTGGTCTACACCCAAATACCATTATCATAAATCGGACTAAGAAAATAAGAGCTAGGTGCCAGATAGGAATGCCAGATCCCATCAGTGAACCAGCTTGCAAGAAGACGTTTGCATTTGGAAGGGCTCAACTCAGAGCATAAAGATTTAGCCAGGTACAGTGGCTCACACCTGTAATCCCAGCACTTTGGGAGGTCTGGGTGGGAGGATCACTCGAGCTAGAGTTTGAGATCAGCCTGGGTAACATAGTGAGACTTTGTCTCTACTAAAAATTTTAAAAATTAGCTGAGCCTGTTGGCATGTGTTTATGGTCCCAGCATCTCAGGGGCCCAAGGCAGGAGGATCACTTGAGCCTGCCTGGGAGATTGGGACTGTAGTGAGCTATGATCAAGAGACCCTGTCTCAAAAGAAAGAAAGAAAAGAAGGCCGGGCGCGGTGGCTCAAGCCTGTAATCCCAGCACTTTGGGAGGCCGAGACGGGCGGATCACGAGGTCAGGAGATCGAGACCATCCTGGCTAACACAATGAAACCCCGTCTCTACTAAAAATACAAAAAAATTAGCCGGGCGAGGTGGCGGGCGCCTGTAGTCCCAGCTACTCGGGAGGCTGAGGCAGGAGAATGGCGTAAACCCGGGAGGCGGAGCTTGCAGTGAGCCGAGATAGCGCCACTGCACTCCAGCCTGGGCGACAGAGCGAGACTCCGTCTCAAAAAAAAAAAAAAAGGGGGCCGGGCGCGGTGGCTCAAGCCTGTAATCCCAGCACTTTGGGAGGCCGAGGCGGGCGGATCACAAGGTCAGGAGATCGAGACCACAGTGAAACCCCGTCTCTACTAAAAATACAAAAAATTAGCCGGGCGCGGTGGCGGGCGCCTGTAGTCCCAGCTACTCAGGAGGCTGAGGCAGGAGAATGGCGGGAACCCGGGAGGCGGAGCTTGCAGTGAGCCGAGATCGCGCCACTGCACTCCAGCCTGGGCAACAGCGTGAGACTCCGTCTCAAAAAAAAAAAAAAAAAAAAAAAAAAAAAAAAAAAAAAAAAAGAGTCGAGTCGATTATGTTTCTAATTGTTATTTGAGATGTCTAAGGGTATTTTGTTAATCAGGCATTTAAGGCATGCAAAATATTTAGGGAAAAGTTGAGCTGTGAAATTAATATTTTTATTTATTTATTTATTTATTTTTTTTTTTTTTTTTTTTTTGAGATGGAGTCTCATGCTGTCGCCCAGGCTGGAGTGCAGTGGCGCTATCTTGGCTCACTGCAAGCGCCTTCTCCTGGGTTCACGCCATTCCCCTGCCTCAACCTCCCGAGTAGCTGGGACTACAGGCGCCCGCCACCATGCCCGGCTAATTTTTTGTATTTTTAGTAGAGACGGGATTTCACCGTATTAGCCAGGATGGTTTTGATCTCCTGACCTTGTGATCCGCCCACCTTGGCCTCCCAAAGTGCTGGGATTACAGGCATGAGCCACCGCGCCCGGCCTACTTATTTATTTTTTATAGAGATGGGGCATGCATTTAAGGCATGCAAAATATTTAGGGAAAAGTCAAGTTGTGAAATTCATATTTGTTTTGATTTACTTATTTATTTTTTATATTGCCCAGGCTGGTCTTAAAATTGTAGGCTCAAGCAATCCTCCTACCTCAACCTCCCAAAATACTGGGATTACAGGTGTGACCTACCATGCCTGGCCAAGCTGTGAAATTTATAATCTAATGATCATTCATCAAAAAATGTGAAAGTGAATTTTATAATTTTCCAAATTATTAGTCAATACCATATCTGGAAGGCCACTATAAAGGCTTAAGGAAAATGAGATTTTTATCTAACAACTTTAACAAATCGATTATAAATTAAAACGCAAAGAATGAAGTGTTCTTTTCCATGCATAAGTCCCCTAACTTGGATGTGGTTCCCCCACTAGGCGGTGACCAAGTGATGCCCTCCCTGAGGGCAGGCGTCGATGGAGTCTGTTTGCTTCTCATGGTTTCTCCTATTGGGAACATGGTCCCTGGCACATGGCCTCATTGATGTTTGTCGAATGAATGAATGAGGTACTGGGCAGTGGCTGCAGGCCCATGCCACTCCCACCCTGGTCAGCAAGCCCCTTGCATAGCACGCAGAGGCAAGCAGGGAAGCGTGTTTGTGGTGCTAGCACGGAGGAGGTCGACGGCCAGGAGGCACCGGACTCCAAGCCCGAGGGTCTGTCTTCATTGCTGGGCAGGCTAAGGTGTGAGGCAGACGCCCTCAGGACCCGCAGGGGCACTGCAGTGCTCAGCATTTCCCCAGAGGGCAGTGGCCTGGGAAGAGATAGAGCCAGGCTAGGGAGGGGTGGGGCCCTGGTGAGGCCTTGCCCCTCCTCCCCTCCCAGGGATCTGAGCTTCTGGGGTCAGTCACTCAGCAGCCACCTACAGGTGGCAGAATCTGCTATCCTTCCCAATGGCTGGGTGTCCCCCAGTGCGGCTGGAGGGGTGACCATGGGGGGCCTTTGGGCAGGTGGCTCGGCCACTGCACCTCCCTCTTACCTCCGTAGCCATTCCCCAGCTGGCCATTGCTGCCTCTCTTCACCTCAGGGCCCCCTACAGCACAGACGGACAGATCAGGGGCACTTGGGTCACCAGAGAGCTTCCGTCCACCCAAGCTTCAACCCAGGCTCTGGGAGACCCCCCCTCTCCGGAGGACCCAGGGCTCAGCTCTGCCTCAGCTTCTCAGAGGACCGTGGGGAGAGGGACAGAGTGTGGAGAACTGAGTCCCTGATGGCCCAGCTCCATCACCTCCCCTTCTTGGTCCAGTGTCCGGGCTGGCTCTCAGGGTCCTGGGCTCTGCTGGCCTCTCCTCCAGCCCCGTTCCTTCCTGCTCCTTCCTGCCTATGCCCTCCTGGCCTCTTCCCACTCACTGTATCCCCTCCACCAAGAGGGCTGTACCTTCCATCTCTGTGGGGCTGTGGGTAGACCTGGGCCCAGGGCCCAGTTCCCTGAAGCCACCTCTAATGGCTCCAACACACTCATCCAGGCATCCCATTACCTGGCTGGCTCCTGGCCTCAGCATATTCACCTCCAGCCTGATATCCAGGCTTCAAGCCAGCCCCCCGCTGAAGGGTGGGCCAGCGAGAGTCCCACAGCACCCGGGCCTGCACTGTGGGGAGGAAAGCTGGCATGGGCACCGTTGCCCACAGGAGCTGGGATCCCCTGGCCCCTGTTGGACTTGGCTCTGCTCCCTGAAGGCTCATTTCTTACCATTTCCTTCAGGGGCTGGAGCTCCTGCTTTGGGGTACACCAGAGCTTCTGCCTCATCCCCTGCAAGAGACTCTGGTCATTCCTGCCTAGCCCCTGGGCTGTTGTCTCCCCAACCCCACTGCACTTTGTCCCCTGGGTCTGACTCACCATTCCTAAAACCTCTGGCCCCAGGGAACTCTGGAGGAGGAAAGAGGGTGTCAGAGGCCAGGCTGGGGCTCTAAGCCCAACTCTCCTACCCCCACCCCTGCTCCCCAGACACCTGGCTGTGGGTGGGCCTCGGGGAAGACCCTGGCTCCCAGGACAGCATTCCCATAACCAACACCTGCAGGACAGAGATTGGAGAGGAGCTAGGGACAGGCTAGTGGAACAGGGACAGCATCAGGAGGGCCAGGTGACCAGCTCATAGACGGGGGATGCGGACAGACAGACTGACTCAGGTTGGCCGGGCGCGGTGGCTCACGCCTGTAATCCCAGCACTTTGGGAGGCCGAGGCGGGCGGATCACAATGTCAGGAGATCGAGACCACGGTGAAACCCCGTCTCTACTAAAAATACAAAAAATTAGCCGGGCGCGGTGGCGGGCGCCTGTAGTCCCAGCTACTCAGGAGGCTGAGGCAGGAGAATGGCGTAAACCCAGGAGGCGGAGCTTGCAGTGAGCCGAGATCGCGCCACTGCACTCCAGCCTGGGCGACAGAGCGAGACTCTGTCTCAAAAAACAAACAAACAAACAGACTGACTCAGGCATGAGGGAGATGCCAGCTTCTGCCCGACATGGGGGAGCCCAGGAGGACTCACCAATTTTCTGTGGCTGGAGGCCACCATTAAAACCTGGGGGAGAGAAAACTGTGACTCAGAGATGAAGGTCAGCGAGAGCCACTGCCCTGGCCTCCCCTCTTCCTGGGATGCCAGAAGGAAGAGAAGGGAAGAGGAGGGGAAGGGAGGGGAGGAACTCCAGGAAGGGCCTCCTCACCCGGTTCTGCTCCTGGTCCATAGCCATTTGGAGGCTGGTGCCCTGTGAGGAGAAAGAAGGTCAGTGCAGAGGATCCAGGTCTCCCCTGACTCCTGGGGGGCCAAAGATGGACCTTAGGGACTCTGGAGGGGAAGCAGGGACTTTTTGTGTCCACAGGGAATGGAACCAGAAGAAACAGAGGGCAGCAAGAGGCTGGGCGTGGTGGCTCACGCCTGTAATCCCAGCACTTTGGGAGGCTGAAGCGGGCTGATCACTTGAAGCCAGGAGTTCGAGACCAGCCTGGCCAATGTGACGAAACCCCGTCTCTACAAAAAATACAAAGATTAGCCAGGTATGGTAGTGCGTGCCTGTAATGCCAACTACTTGGGAGGCTTATTTTGCAGTGAGCCAAAATTGCACCACTGCACTCCAGCCTGGGCGACAGAGCGAGACTATCTCCAAAAAAAAAAAAAAAAGGAGCAAGAGAGTAGAAGAGGGTAGACTCGGGGAGGGACTTCCTGGCCTTAGGGTGCCTGAATAGCTGAGGCAGCCTAGGGAACAAGGGTGATGGAGGAGTGACCCTGATATGGGGTGGGGATAGAGGACAGACCTAGCTGAGAGTTTGTCCCTCTGGGATGTGGGGCCTGGGGGCAGACAGACTCACACCTGCTTTCTGAGGTTGCAGTCCCCACTGGATGGCTGGCATCGGTGCTAGGAGGAAAGTCAGGGGCAGGAGTGAGCCCAGCCCAGGGCTTGAGAGGCTGCAGATGCCATGGGGCAGAGATTGAAAGGGCTCCCATACTGGGGGATACATGGGGTCCCAGGGAAAGAGTTCGGGCTTCTCGTCAGCAGATCACTGTGTGACAAGTCACTGCCCTCTCTGAACCTTGGCGTCCGAGGACAGAGTGGGACATGGCGGCCAGGTGCTTCCCAGTGCTCCCCAGGCACCCCCACTCCACACTGATCTGGGAACTTGCCATTCTGCACTGCAGGTGGGGGCTGGGATTTCAGGCCCCAGCCACCCTCTTTGTCCGAAGGGACCCCTGGAGTGGGAAGCCTGGGAAGGAGCTTCAGAGCGACCCTCGCATTGCAGGGACCTAAGATGGGAAGGAAGGGAGGGATGGAGCTATGCTCCAGGCCAGTCCTCACCGACGCCACCCAGGAGGCCTTGGCCTGGCCAAGCTACCGGCCTCTAGTGGCTTCTAGGGCAGACCCAGTACCTAAGGGGGACATTAGCCAGGCTGGAAAAAGCCCAGCTCCCTCGGGCCACACCCTGCTGGGGGGACCTGGGAATCCAGGCAGGGCATAGAGGGACATAGGGATCTGTCAGGGATGGGGCTCCTGGTGTTGGTCCACGAGCCCATCCATCCTTCAGCAGCCTCCCTTTCCCTTCCTCCTGAGCCCCCAACCCTGGTCCCAGTGGCCTCACCTGGCTGGGGCCCATTTTCATGGCCATATCCTGGAGAGGGAAAGCAGAGATGAGTGTGGCAACACTGGGGGCAGGGGCTAGAAGGGCTGAGAGGCAGAAGGAGGTGTGGGGCAGAGCCAGGGGTCCCCCACTCGCCTGGCTTCTGAGGCTTCAAAGTCCCTCGCAGGCCTGGGGAGAGAGAGAAAGAGGCCAGTTCAGACACCAGTCCACCCCAGGGGTGTAGTGAACCCCTCTCTCCCCTGCTGATTCCCCTAGCCGCGCCTTTTCACCTGGCAGGAGCCCCAGCTGGGTCCCTGGTGTGTATCCTGGGAGGGAGAGCAGGGCATGAGGGCGGGTTTGGAGTGAGGGACCTTGGAGGAGGCAGGAAGAGGGGCAGAGAGGAACTTAGCTTTGGAGGTTTCTGGCTCCCTCCCAGTCCAGAGACCCATGGAGAATGATGGACAGGCCGACCCCACCCCTCCCCTTCTGAGACCTACCTCTGCCCCTTGGAGCCCGTCCTCCTTCCCCTCTCCTCCAGTTCCCACCAACCTCCCTCACCTGGCTGGGCTCCTTCCCACAGGAAGGCTCCAGCCCCAGCCCATTCTTGCACCCTGGGGAGACAGGGTGCGGCTTGGGAGGGGAAAAGAGTGGAAGGGTAGGCAGTTTCTGCAGGCAGGGAGAGTGAGGAGGAATGGGAAGGGCTTACCTGGCTTCTGAAGTTTCATGCCCTCTCCAACGCCTGGAGAGATGCGAGCAGGTGAGAGACCAATGGTCCACCCTTTACTGAGGGGCCTTTTGCAGTCCCAGCATCTGCCCCCCTACCCGGTGCCCACGCCAACCTACCCTACCTGGTTCATGGCCAGTGGGAACTGCAGGGCCTGTGGGGGCGGTACAGGGAGAGGCTGGAGTACAGAAGGGGGCTGGAGCCTGGCCCCCCTTTCCTCTCAGTTTAGGAACTGGAGCTCGCGGCACCTCCGTCCACCTTGTGCCACCTCCTCTCCAGACTCCACCCCCTCTAAGGCTGCAGAAGCCCCCGAGAGAACCCTCAGAACAGTGTCAGGGGAGACCCAGGCCCCTACCTCTCTCCTCCTTTGCACTCCCAGCAACCCCAGCCCCCCAGTACCTGCTCTGTAGCCATTCTGGGCTGAGGGGCCTGTGGGGAGGGAGGGGTGAGCAGGGGGTTTGGGATTCTAGCTAAGGAGAGGGCGAAGGGCCTTTGGATCCCCCTTCAGAGCCAAGTCAGAAACCAGGGATCCTGGAGCCACCTCTCCTCCCTCATTTTGGTGCCCACCTGCCTTGGAGGCCTGGGAGCGAGACAGGAACAGCAGCCCGACACCCCCTCACTGGCTGGGCTCCCAGGCCCCTTTTGAATCCCGGTGGAACTGAGATGGGGTATGAATGAGGGAGGGAGCTCAGGGTTTGGGGGAGGCAGAGGGACAGGCTGGGCAGGGCTCACCTGGCTTCTGGGCCTTCACAACCCCTGAATAGCCTGGTGGAGAGACAGGGAGCAAGTGAGGGACCCAAGGCCTCCGCTCCGGACCTCCTGGAACCCCAGCCCCGCCTCTACCTGGTCCATAGCCGTTTGGAGCTCCCAGGCCTGTGGGGCAAAAAAGGAAGAGTGGTAAGGCTGGGCCAGTGGGGGACAGGGAGGCAGGGCCCAGGAAGGGGGCTCTCAGTCTCTCCTCCACCTACTCTCCCCTCGGTCCTCGGTGCTCCTACAGACCTCCCCTCACTCATGAGGCAGGGGTCACCCCTCCCCTGGGAGTCCCACGCGGAACCAACTACAGCGCCAGGATCTAGGGGAGGTGGGGCCACAGACGCAGGCAGTCCCCTCACCTGGCATCTGAGGCTTCATCCCTGCTCCTAGGCCTAGGAGAGACAGAGACACTGACACCAACTCCAGCCAGTGCTGCTGATCCTCAGACACCAGCCCTCTGTCCCTGTGGCCCCAGCTTCTCTCTGCCTGCCCACCTCCTGACCCCTTGCGAGCCAGGCCCAGCTACCCTCACCTGACTGGACTCCCGGTCCATTTCTGTGGCCATATCCTGGGGGGAGGGATGGGGTGGGTGTGAGACAGCGGCATTCGGAGCGGGCATCAGGAGGAGGCAGCTCAGTCGGCTGTGGGCAGCTCTAGAGACAGGGCGGGGGGCCAGGGCCCTCCCCAGCCTGGCTTCTGAGGCTTCACTCCGGAGACAGAGCCACACTGGGCCAGACAGTGGCACTTAATTCCTCAGGGTTCAGACCCACACTCTGCCCTCCTGGCCCCCTGGCCCGCTCTCTGTCTTCCCCCTTCCTTCTAAGAAGCCTGGGCTCAGTCCGGCGCCGTGGCTCACGCCTGTCATCCCAGCACTTGGGAGGCCAAGGCGGGTGGATCATCTGAGGTCAGGAGTTCGAGACCAGCCTGACCAAAATGGTGAAACCCTGTCTCTACTAAAAATACAAAAATTAGCCAGGTGTGGTGGTGGATGTCTGTAATCCCAGCTACTCGGGAGGCTGAGGCAGGAGAATTGTTTGAACCCAGGCCTGGGCGACAGAGCGAGACTCCGTCTCAAAAAATCAATAAATAAAAAGCCTGAGCTCCTATTCCAGGTGTCCTCACCTGGCTGGGTTCCAGCCTCAGGGAAGGCCCCTGCTCCCAGCCTCTTCCCATATCCTGGAGAGGGAGAGGGAGCATGAACCGGATGCTTATGGCTTCAGGGGTGCGTGCATGGAGAGGCAGACCAGGGTGGGGCTCACCTGGCTTCAGAGGCTTCACACTCCCTCCAAGGCCTGGAGGAGATATGGGGGGTTGGTGAGTGACTCAGGGGCCCCACCCACGTTCTCCCCCAGCCCCTCCCCACCCCTGCTCTTACCTGCTCCAAATCCAAATCCATTCTGGGCTGTCAAGACTATGGGGAGAGGAGGGTGGGATGATTTGGGGTTTGGTTGAGGTGGAGGTGAGGGAATACTGGAGGCTTCCTCCCAGCATCCCTTCAGGTATTCACCAGCTCAGCCCTCCATGAGACTGGGAAAGGAGGCAGGGAGAGGACGCCCCAGGGGTAGATCCCCAGACCCCACCTCTTTCACCTGGCTGAGCGCCCAACCCATTCCCATTCCCTAATCCTGGGGGACAGATGGAGGTGGGGATGAGAGCGGGAAGGGGGCTCTGAACATTGGGGAGACAGAAGCCCGGGGAGAGTCAGGCTCACCTGGCTCCTGTGCCTTCATGCCCCCTCTAAAGCCTTCGGGAAAATGGGGAGCAGATGAGGTACCCAGGAGCCCCCAACTCAGATCCACCTTAGAACCTCAGCATCCGGACCCCAGCTCCTCCCATCCCCTCAGGAACTGCTCCAGGGCCATTCTGAGGTGGGGGGCTTATTGGGGAGGGAGGGCTGAGCTAAGCTGGGGATACAGTGCCTATGGTTCCCCTTCAGGGCCAAGCCAGAAGCCAGGGTTGGAGACGCCCCGTCACCCCTCCCCATCATTCACCAATCCCACCTCTGGGAGGAAGAGGCCGCCCAGATGCGGACCCCGGAACCCCAGACTCTACCCCCTTCACCTGGCTGGGCTCCCAGCCCAATCCTGTACTGGAATCCTGGGGGAATAGATCAAGAGGGGTATGAATAAGAGGAGAGAGCTCAGGGTTTGGGGAGGCAGAGGGACAAGCCGGGGCAGGGCTCACCTGGCTTCTGGGATTTCATGGCCCCCCCATAGCCTGGTGGAGAGACAGGGAGCAGCTAAGGAACCTGGGGCCCTAGCTGTGGGTCTCCCCAAACCCAAGCCCCGTCCCTACCTGGTTCATAGCCGTTTTGAGCAGTGGGGCCTGTGGAGGAGAGAAAGGGTTAAGGCCCTTCGGAGCCCTGGATGCCATCTCCAGCCACCTCAGGCAGGGGTGTCCCCACTTCCAACTTCAACCAGCCAGAAAGATGGGTTCCTTTCCTCAGCAGCCTCCAACTGTCAAGCTCCAGCTCCTGCCACATCTTGAGTCTGACTTTTTTTTTTTTTTTTCTCTTGAGATGGAGTCTCGCTCTTGTTGCCCAGGCTGGAGGGCAATGGCGTGATCTTGGCTCACTGCTGCAACCTCCGCCTCCCGGGTTCAAGCAATTCTCCTGTCTTAGCCTCCTGAGTAGCTGGGATTACAGGCGCCCGCCACCACGCCCGGCCAATTTTTAGTATTTTTAGTAGAGACGGAGTTTCACCATGTTGGCCAGACTGGTCTCGAACTCCTGACCTCAAGTGATCCACCCACCTCGCCTCCCAAAATGCTGGGATTACAGGCATGAGCCACCGTGCCCGGCTAGGTCTGAGTTCTTGCTGGAGCCGGTACCTTCTTTGTTCAAAACTCTGTTTTTGGTCCAATTTCTCAGCGGCTTGGGCCACTCTCTCCTTTCCTCCCTGGCCTCCACTGCCTCCTACCCAGAATGCCCAGGGCCCAGCTCTGGGGCAGCCTCAGCTCATACTGTACGCCCCAGCGTGGCCCTAGTTGGGGAGGGCCTGTCCCCAGCACCTGCTTGGCTCAGAACAGGCATGGTTCACAGATTGTTTGTTTGTTTTTTAAACAGGGTCTCCCTTTGTCACCCATGCTGGAGTACTGTGGTGAAATCTCCGCTCACTACTATCTCGACCTCCTGGGCTCAAGTGATCCTCCCCTCTCAGCCTCCAGAGTAGCTGGGACCACAGGCACGTGCCACCACAACTGCCTAGGTTTTTTTGTTTTTTTTTTTTTTTTTTTTTTTTTTTTTTTTTTGTAGGTGGATTGCTTGAGCCCAAGAGTTCAAGACCAGCTTGGGAATGTTGCCCAGGGTGGTCTTGAACTCTTGGGCTCAAGTGATCCACCTAACTCCGCCTCCCGAACTGTTGGGATTACACGTGTTAGCCACCGCTCCAGGCCTGGATTGGTTTGCCGAATGAGGTTTGTTGTGTGAGACCAAGTTGGGAGGCTAGAGGTTGGGGCAAGCCTGCTCTCTGAGGCTTTAGTTCCCCTGCCAGGCCTGGGAAGAGAAGGGGAAGGACTTTCTGTTAGTCCACCCAGCCTTTCCTCTCTGCTCAGGACCAGGGACAGGCCCCCATATCAGTAACCCCCAACTCCTAAGACCTCCATGCTCCCAGAACTCCAGGGCCTCACCTGCCTGGGTTCCAGCTCCCAGGAAGGCCCCGGCTCCCCGCCCATTCCCATTCCCAAATCCCACGGGAAAGAACCAAAGAGAATGGGGAGATCCAGGACTCTAGGGAAGCAGTGGCAGATGCATAGGAAATGGGCAGCGAGACAGGAACAGGGTGGGGCTCACCTGGCTTCTGGAGTTTTCCACTCCCTCCAAAGCCTGGGGGAAAGATGAGAGGGTGAGGGATCCTTTCCTCTGGACCTGTGCCCAGAATCTCAGCCCCAGATTCCCCGCTTCCGTCCCCACCCTCTTTACCTGGTCCAAAGCCATTTTGAGTGGCAGGACCTATTTGAGGGGCAGACACAGGAGTGTGGATGGTGGTGCAGTGGGAATAAGCTAGGGCCTGGAGCCCTGCCCTCCCGCTTTCTGTCTCGCAGGACCCCTGCCCTCTCCCTTCCTGTCTCGTGTGACCCCTGCCCTCTCCCTTTCCGTCTCTGTGAACTCCCTCCCAGGCCCGACCGCAGTTGAAGCTGGATTTGGCTCTTGACCTAGGAGTCCAGACCGTGGCCACGCTTGACCAGCTCGGGTGTCCTCCATGCCCAGCTGAGGCCTGACTTGGGGCAGGTGCTCAGGGGAGACTGGGTGAATGAATGAACCCCAAGAGCCCATCCGTTGGTACCCAGAGTGTGGCCCCGGGCCCCTGACTTCTCCCTCCTAGCCACCCCAGCCCCTTCGGCCCTGACCTGGCTGGGTTCCCAGTCTGTTTCCATTGCCGTATCCTGGGAGGAAAAGCAGGGTGTGAGGGGTGGATATGGGGAGGCCTTGAGGGTGGGACAAGGCCGTAGATTCAGGGGAAACAGTCAAGATAGGGGAGGGAAGAGCAGGGGCTCACGGACCCCACCCATCCCCTGTCCTCCCCCAGAAATAAGCTTTCTGCCCTCTGGACCTCTGACATCCCCTGGCTCTTCCCTGTGCCTCCTAGAATCCCAGTGTGGTCCAGGTGCCCTCACTTGTCTGGGCTCCAGCTCCTGGGAAGGCCCCAGTTCCCATCCTGTTCCCATCACCAGATCCTGGGAGACCAAGGGGAAGGAGGAAGCAGAGGCTGGGGCTGGATGTGTGTGTGCGGGGAGTGGAGGACAGGGACACAGGAAAGGAGAGGCACACCTGGCTTCGGAGGTTTCACCCCCCACCCCACATCAGGAATAGAGAGAGAGAGACCAGGTAAAGGAGCCTGCTCCTCCCTGGAGCCCCCAGACGCAAGCCCAGGCCCTCGGCTCCACCCTACTCTCCCTGACCTGGTTTTGGGCCTGTGGGGCGAGGGAGGCAGAGGCTGGAGCTAGGCCATGTGTAGTGCGGGCCCGAACACCACCCCAGGGCCGCTGTGCCCCATGCTCTGACAGTTCTCTAAGGGCGCATGCCCAGGGAGCAACTCAGAGACCTCCACAGGAGTCCCCACCCCAGGAATGGCATTGGCAGGCCAGAGAGGGACCAGCGCCTGGGGAGGATAACACAGACTGAGAGGGGGACAGAGAGGGACGAGAGATGGTGAGCATAGCAGGGAGGTGGTATGTGGGCGGGGTCCTTCCTTCATCCGCTTCTGAGGCTCCCTCTCCCCCAGGCATGGGGAGAGCTAGAAAGAGGCTGACATTGACCCCAAGAGCTCCTCCCCTAAGAATGAGAGTTGGGACCCTGAACCCTCCTGCCCGCCCCTCCCTGCAGCCCCTGCCCAGCCACCCTCACCTGGTGGGGTTCCTGCCCCTGGAAGAATGCCAGCGCCCAAACTACTTCTGCTCCCCAATCCTGGGGAGACAGAGGTGAGGGCCATGAGCAGTGGGGTGGGCAGGCTTGGGGGATACAGAGGCGCCTGGATATAAGTGGGCAGGGCGGGACAGGGCTCTGCCTCACCTGGCTTCGGAGGTTTCACGCCCACTCCCGGGCCTGGGAAGGGACAGAGTGGCCGAGCCCTGCCCTCCCTCCAGAGCCCAGCTCTCCCAGCTCCTGGTTCCCTGACTCTGCTCTACCCCTTCCCCCTCCCTCCTGGAAGCCCAGGTCCTGTCCCACGTGTCCTCACCTGGCTGGGCTCCAGCCACTGGGAAGGCCCCTGCTCCCAGCCCGTTTCCATATCCTGGGGAGACAGAGCCAGAGGAACATGAGGAGGGGGGAATGGGGCGTCGAGCAGAGACAGAGACAGAGGGCGGGAAGTGGACACTGGGACAGGGGTGGGGTGGGCTCGCCTCTGGCTTCTGGGGTTTCACAGCCCCTCCAAAGCCTGGGAAGAGAGATGGGCAGATGAAGGGGCCCTGCCTTCCTGCCCCGGGCTCCCTGCTCCACAGCCATACTGAGCTGAGGCAGGGGTGAGGCCCAGGTGCCCCGTCCCCTTACAAAGCCAGACATCAGAACTCCTCATGGTTCCCCTCCTGCCCACCTCCTGTGAGACACCCACCTGTTCTGCCCTCTCTGAGGCCTGGGGGAGCCTGGAGAGGAACCTGGAAATGCTGATCTGGTTGCATCCCCTCCCCCACAGTATCAGGCAAAGATTAGGCACCCCCAAGCCCCTCCCATTCCATACCCACATCCCCGCCTCACCTGGCTGGGCTGCAGCACCTGGGAAGATCCTGAACCCTGGGGTGAGAAGGCAGGAGGGAGTTAGGAGGAGTGAGGCAGGCAGGGGCTGGGCGAGCTTCACCTAGGTTCTGGGGTTTCATGCCCCCTTCAGTGTCTGGGAAAGAGGGGGATCAGATGAGGGGCTCAGGAATCTCCATCCCAGGGATACCCCTAGAATCCTGGCTCCCAGCTCCCCCACTCCCACCTCTACCTGCTCCATAGCCAATCTGAGTGGAAGGGCTGGTGGGAGAGAGAGAGGTGAGTTGAGAAGGTTTGGGGTCCCAGCTGAGGTGGGGGTACAAGACTCTTGGACCCCTCCTTGGACTAAGCCAGACAACAACAAACCTGAGAGGCTCCCTGTGCATCCCCCCACCACAATGACTCTCCAATCCTGCCTCTTCCCTCTGAGGCCTGGGAGGGAGGCAAGGAGGGGACCCCACGGCTCGCACCTGGCTGGGTACCCAGCCCATGCCTGACCCTGAATCCTGGAGAGACAGATGAGGTGAGGTTAGGAGTGTGAGAGAAAGAGGGGGAGACAGGAAGAGCTGGGGCCAGGGCAGGGCTCACCTGGCTTCTGTGGGTTCACACCCCCTTCAGATCCTGGAGAGACAGGGAGGTGAGGGATACCCTTCTCCCAGGATCTCCCCAGAACCCCGCACCTGGCCCACAACCTGCCCAAGCAGCGGGCCTGTGGGAACTCAGTCCCTTCCCATGAGGGTGGAGGGCTGTGGGGCACAGGTGGGTGCTTTCAGCCGCCTTCCCTCCCTCCTTCCCTCTCTCTTTCCTTTCTTCTCTCTTTCCTTTCTTCCCTGCCCTGCTCCATTTCTTCCTGCCTGCCTTCCCCTCTCCCCAGCCAGGGTGCCTGGGGGACACTCTGGGGCTCAGCTCTGTCCCTGCGTATTTCTGGTATTTCTGAGATGACTGCTTTCCCCTTTACCTGCCCCCTACCCAGCTTTCCCTGCTCCTGCCCTGCCTCCTCCCTGCCCTGTACCCTGCCCTCAGATGCCTCCCTTCCCTATGCCAGGCCTCACCTGCTCCCAGACCACGGTGGGGGCCATAGGCTGTGGGAAAACTGAGATGTTGAACTGGGGTGCTGGAGCAGCTGGGAACTGGTGTGCCACCCTCCCCGAGCACCCCGCCACCAGCTTTTAACGGATCGGTAGTCATTTGGGCTCTCTAAGCCTGTGGGGTTCAGGGAGAAGCAGGGGAACTTATGGGGGCAAAGGGGCCCAAATCTGGATGCCACCCCCTTCTCCAGGTCTCAGTCTCCCTGCTGTCACAGGAGGGTAGAGGGCAAAGCAGGTAAGTAGTCTGGGGCCAGGGCAGTGGAGGCTAGAGGGTCCCTGGACCTGGAGGAAGGTGTCTGAGCTGGGGCTCTGGGGGGTTGTGGGGCAGATCCCACTCCGCCCTCTTCCTCTCCTCTCCCATCCATTCTCAGTACTAGGCTCCCCTCCCTTCCTGGAAATCTCCTCCTCCGCCTCTCACCGCCTCCGCCCCCCAATCTTTCTCTCCTGAAGCTCAGATGCATCAGGGCTTGGGGGGAGCCCCTCCTCCTACCTTTAGGACCCCCCAGGTCCCTGAAGTAAAGACCCTTCCATGACACTCGCCTCCTGCCCCTCAGCAGACTCTGCTCTTCTTGTCCACTCCCTCTTCTCCCCCTCCAGGCTCCTTTGGGCTGCTGTGAGGTCCGCCCCTGCTGTCACACCTGCCCACCCTTCTCAGGCAGCCCAGGCCCCTCCTCAGGGCTGTATGTTCTGCCTGGTGGACTCTTCCCAGAGCGCAGGGTGTCTGTGCTCCCCACCGAGTGGATACTTGATGAGACTCCTTGCCTGGAAGACAGCAAGGGCCCTGAGCTCTCCTGGGCCCCGCATCGGGAGTCCCAGAGAGCTCCCACGCACCCCAGGGCGGGAGAGATGGGAGACTCTTCCCTGACCGCAGTGCCAGAGGGGCCACTACCTTTCCCCAGGCCAGGAGGCAGCGGGGGCAGCCCTGGGGGAGCAAAGTGGTGCTGACTCAAGGCTGGGGGCCCCAGAGGCTGAGATGGGGAAGGGCCCAGGCATCTAACCTCCAGCCCCCAGAAACCCTCACTTTCTGAATTCTCTGCCCAGACCAGGCTTCCCACACCCCAGCCCTCCTTGTCTCCAGAACCCCAGTATCCGGCCAGGGCCCCACCTGGACCCCTAGCCCCAGTCACAGATGCCCACTCTACAACCCTTAGCCCTGAGCTGCCCTCACCACCTTGCAGGCTCTTAGAAGTCAGGCAGAGAAGGAAAAGGGCTGCAGGGAAGGCCCAGGCACCCATGACTCTAGGCAGAGTGGGAGTGCCCACAACCTTTGGGCCTTTAAACACCCCTGGCTGGGTGGGGACCCTCACCCAGGCACCCCAGCTGCGAGAGGCAGAGGCTCTGCCTGCAGACCCTGGGGGGTCAGCCCCCCACCTCTCCCTGTGGCAGAAGTCTAGCTCTGGCTCCTCATCCATCATGGGCGCTGACAGCAGGACAGGCCCCCTAGACTTCTCCACCCCTGTCAGCGACTCAGGCCCTGGCTCCAGGCCCAGAGGGCTCAGATGTCCCCCCAGCAAGGGGCAGGCAGGCACCCTAGGCCCAGCCCAAACACAGCTGGGGAGAGGGCAGGAACCAGGGCTTTGGAGTGTTGCAGACAGCAGGGGTGGAGGTGACAGCATCTCAGACCCTGTCTGACAGGCGGTTGGTGGTCCCAACAAAAGCCAGGAGTCATCCCGTCTAGTCCTGAGACTACACAGACCCCACCGGGGGGTCCTTTGTCCTCATGGAGGCTCGGCCTGCCAGAGTGGGCCAGAGCCCCAAACTTCAGAGCCACCCCTTCCTCCTCTTTCCTCCTTCCAGGAGGGGCAGGGACACATGAGGATGGACCAACTGTGCCCAGCCTCTCTGAGAGTCCTTGGAGGCCCTCCAGCTCTGCCTCATCTCCTGCCTCAGCAGCGACTCTAACTTTGGATCACAGACTAGCGGAGCCACCGATCAGGGTTGGGGGGCGGGACTGCAGGAGAGGCTGAGAAGGGGACGTGGAGGGCTTGGAGCAGCTCTCCATGCCTGGGGCTGGGTGGATGGACTTGGAGCTGGGGCCCCGTGCTGGGGGCCTGGAAGGGAGGCGCCGGGCATGGAGGTCTGGACAACAGGCACCACCCCTCAATGAGCCTTCAGACCCCACCAGGCTGGCTGGGGATGACAGTGACTCAGCCCCTAGCCCCTGCACCCTCGTCCAGAAGGTCCCACACCCTGTCTGTCTGCTGGCCTGTCCCTGGCCCAGCCAGCCCCTCCTGGCACCTCTGGCTAAGGAGTCCAGCCTGCCAAGCCAGGCAGCGCAGCTAGGCTGGGGGTCTGGAGAGGGCTATAATGAGGAAGGGGCAGCAGAGGTTTCTCCGAGAGAGGTTCCTGAGCCCACACCTCTGTGGCCAGGTCCAGCCGCCAATAGACTACAGGGTTAGTTACCACCAGGTACCCTTACTCATAGGCCAGCCCAGCACTTAGGTCCCTGCGCCCCCTCCCTCTCTGCCTCCCCTCTCACCCACATTGTAGGCTGTACCCCACTGCTGCTCTCTCTCCCCACACATGAAGCCCCCCACAGGGCTCACACCCACAGGCACACTATGATGCCTGTGGTGCCCACCTCCCCACTACAGACCCACCTTTGCACAAGGCCTGCGTGCTCACGGCAGGGCCCCTCAGCCCAGCGCCTCAGAACAGTGCCCTGAATGCCCCGCTCCTGTCCTGCCTGGCAGACAGCCATGAGTTGGGGTCCCAGAGGCTGGACCTTCATGGGTGGCTGACAGGGGCTCAGGGATGCCCCCTGGCCCCATCCATCCTATGAGTGCCCAGGGTAGCAGGGACGGTCCATTCAGACTCCCTGGGAGGACTTTCCTGCCAGGCCACCTGCCCCGCCCATGGCAGCAGGCACATGTCCCCCGCATATTCATGGAGGGTAGCCGAATAGCCCCGTGGCTAGCAGCTGAGTGCTGGATTCACACAGGGTGCAAACACCCACTCCATCTGGCTCGGGGCCTTCCCGTGTGTGTTCACTCTCCCCTAAAATGACAATAAGAGCACCTCTATGTTGGGGCTACTAGGAGGAGCTGCTGCTCTTCCTCATTTACAGATGAGGAAACAGAGGCAGGGGGAAGGGACTTGGCTCAGATTGTGCACCTCCTGAGCGGTGGGGCTGAGATCTGAACCCCAGCAGTCTGGAAATCCCCATGCCTGCTGTCCCTGCTCTCAAGCATCTTACATGCTTACAGGCGGGCAGTAGGCCCAGTTATGCCAGACGGGATGAGGTATCTGCTTGAGACCGAGGCCAGCTGAGAGCTCCTACACAGACACATGGCTTGCCCTGCAGGGCACTGGGAAAGCATAGCCCAGGAGGAGGCAGGCAGGAAACCAGGAGGTGCCCTGTGGGAGGTAAAGGATGGGCGCCTGCTTGGCCACTGCCAGAGGGAACACCAGTGCCCGCCACCACTGCCAGTCTGCCTGGTGCTAGCATGGCCTTGGAAAATGCCAGCCAGCCCAGGGCCTCGGGCCAGCCTGACAGTCACTCAGGACCAGGTTGGGTCCAGTCGGGTGTCCCAGCCCCCGCAATGCCACCACTTGTACTCCTAGCACAGCCAGTCCTCTCTACTCACCCCCAGACCCACCCAGGCAGGGCCTGCCTGACAGCACAGAGTCTATGTGTGGGCTGGGAGAGCCCCTGATGGAGTCTTGACCTGGGCTACCCTTTGCTCCCAGGCACCCTGGCCTGAGGGGGACACAGCACAGCCTCTGAACAGAGGAGCAGCTATGAGGGGCTAGGGCTGAGGGCCAAGGGCAGGGCGACAGCAGGGATGTTGAAAGTGCAGGACCCAGGCCCAGGAAGTGCATTGCCCAAAAATGGCAAGAGACTCCCTGCCAGCTGCTTGACACCAGTGGCACCTGTGAGGGCAGGAATTTGGGGAGGACAGCTGGAGCGGTGGCCAGGCGCCAGCCGGGCTGACACCTTCTGCACTCGCAGCTGTGCTGAGGGTCCTGCAGGCCACTCTGCTTGGGCAGCTCTTCAGCCCATACCCAAGCATCGGAGCCTCTAGTGTACCTTCCTAGGCGTCCCAAGGCAACTCACACCAGCAAAGCTGACCTCTATGAACTCCTTCTCCCCACCCATCTGCCAGTTCATTAAAACCTTATGCAGACCTGGCGCAGTGGCTCACGCCTGTAATCCCAGCACTTTGGGAGGCCGAGGTGGGTGGATCACGAGGTCAAGAGATCGAGACATTCCTGGCCAACGTGGTGAAACCCTGTCTCTACTAAAAATACAAATATTAGCTGGGCATGGTGGTGCACGCCAGTAGTCCCAGCTACTCGAGAGGCTGAGGCCAGAGAATAGCTTAACCCGGGAGGTGGAAGATGCAGTGAGCCGAGATCGCGCCACTGTACTCCAGCCAGGCGACAGAGCAAGGCTCCATCTGAAAATAAATAAATAAATAAAATAAAAAACCTTATTCAAGTGTGAAACATAGCATGCAAAGATTAGCGCACACGAGAATGTGCTGTGTAGCAATCGTACTTATGAGACAACCCCTATGCACCCAGCACCTGGGTCAAGAAATCAGTTCCGCAGAAGCACCCATCACAGTCCCCTCCCTCCCATTAGGATAGCCACATTTGCCCTTGTGGTCGTCATTCCCTCGCTTTTTTTCTTTTGAGACGGAGTCTTGCTCTTGTCGCCCAGGCTGGAGTGCAGTCGCGCGATCTCGGCTCACTGCGACCTCTGCCTCCCGGGTTCAAGCGATTCTCCTGCCTCAGCCTCCTGTGTAACAACCTCCTGTGTAACTGGGATTACAGGCGCCCGCCACCACGCCCGGCTAATTTTTGTATTTTTAGTAGAGTAGGGGCCACGTTGGCCAGGCTGGTCTCAAACTTCTGCCCTCAGGTGATCCGCCCGCCTCGGCCTCCCAAAGTGCTGGGATTACGGGCGCGAGCCACCGCGCCGGGCCTCTCCTTTCCTTTTGTGGCCAAAACCGGATGTGCGCCTTCCTGGGAGAGTCTGGGCGGAGCCGCGGGTGCTGTGGCGGCAATGGGACACATGGGGGCGCGCGCGGCCCGCGCCTATCGTACGGGTGGGACTAGCGGGAACTGCGTTCCTGGGCTGCGGCTGGGAGGATTCCTCCCGGAAGGAGGTCGGCCAAGCGCTTTGGTCCGGAACCCTGCGGGCCAGTGCCTCGGTCCCTGTGACCCCAGGGTGGTTAGAGGAGTCCCGGCTTCTTTCCTCCTGGGGCCTCTTTTTGGCCCAGACTGCAGCGTTGAAAACTGCAACAGACTGTACAGATGAGGGGGTCTTACTGTTTTATTATTATTATTATCATTAATTTGAGACCGAGTCTCGCTCTGTCGCCCAAGCTGGAGTGCAGTGGTGCCACCTCGGCTTACTGCAACATCCACCTCCTGGGCTCAAGGATCCTCCCACCTCACCCTCTTGAGTAGCTGGGAGCACAGGTACACACCACCATGCCCAGCTAATTTTTGTATTTTTTGTAGAGATGGAGTTTTGCCATATGCCCAGGCTGGTCTCAAACTTCTGAGCTCAAGTGACCTGCCGCCTCAGCCTGCCAAACTGCTAGGATTACAGGCGTGAGCCACCTCGCCCAGCCTGTTATTCTTAAACAGTGAGTAAGCCCCTACTGTGTGTTCGGCTCGGTGCTAAGCACTTCACAGGCATTTTCTCATTTAGTGCTCATACTCCCCGAGGAAGGAGGAACTACTATTATTATTACTCTATATTTTTCACAGGGTCTTACTCTGTTTCCCAGGCTGGAGTACAGTAGTTCAATCATGGCTCACTGCAGCCTTTTTTTTTTTTTTTTTTTTTTTTGAGACAGTCTTGCTCTTGTCACCCAGGTTGGAGTGTAGTGGTGCGATCTGTGCTCGCTGCAACCTCTACCTCCCAGGTTCAAGCAATTCTGCCTCAGCCTCCCGAGTAGCTGGGATTACAGGTGCCTGCCACCACACCCAGCTAATTTTTGTATTTTTAGTAGAGACGGGGTTTCACCATTTTGGCCAGCCTGGTCTCAACTCCTGACTTCAGGTGATCTACCCGCCTCAGCCTCCCAAACTGCTGGGATTACAGGCGTGAGCCACCGCGCCTGGCCCTCACTGCAGCCTTTAACTCCCTGGATCAAGTGATCCTCCTGCTCCATCCTCCTGAGGAGCTGGGACTCCAGGTGTGTGCCACTGTGCCGCACTGATTTATTTCTTCTTTATTTACCTTTTCGCTCTCTTTCTTTCCTTCCTTCCTTTTCTTTCCTTTTTCTTCTTTTTTTTTAAATTTTGAGACGGAGTCTCCCTCTGTCAGCCAGGTTGGAGTGTAGTGGCACGATCTCTGCTCACTGCAAGCTCCACCTCCCGGGTTCACGCCATTCTCCTGCCTCAGCCTTCCGAGTAGCTGGGACTACAGGCGCCCGCCACCGCGCCCAGCTAATTTTTTGTATTTTTAGTAGAGACAGGGTTTCACCATGTTAGCCATGGTTTAGATGGTCTTGATTTCCTGACCTCGTGATCCGCCCGCCTCAGCCTCCCAAAGTGTTGGGATTACAGGTGTGAGCCACCCCTCCGGCCTCCCTCCCTCCTTCCCTCCCTCCCTCCCTTCCTTCCTTCCTTCCCTCCCTCCCTCTCTCTTTCTTTTTCTTTCTCTTTTTCTTTCCCTTTCTTCCTTTCCTTTATTTCCCTTCCTTCCTTTCCTTTCTTTTCTCTTTTCTTTCTTGAGACAGGGCCTTGCTATGTTGCCTCCGCTAGAACACTTTTATTTTTATCCCCATTTTACACATGCAGAAACTGGGACAGACAGGATCGCAGCCCTAGTTTCCCTCACACCAGTCCACGCACTTACCTGCTCCCTCTCCTTATTTCCATTTACATATATTTATATTACAGCCTTTCCTCACACAGTGAAATTTACATCGGAAGCATGTGTTTCAATGCTTTTTTTTTTTTTAATTATCATTGTGAATCAGATTTTCAAAAATGGGCGGTTGGAAGGGGACCTGTCGGGGAGATGGGGCTGGCAGAGGTAGCGCTGGGGAGGGGCCTGTGTGTGCCCCAGGCCTCCTGGGGGCCAGTCTGGAGTCATCAACAAGGATCCTGCCTGAGTCACTGGGGCACAGCTGCCAGAAATGCAAAGGACAAGGAAAGGGGCAGGCAGGTGGGCTGCCGCCCCCAGCCAGGATCCCAGCCTCTCCTCCCCTACACTGCTGCTCCATGCACAGAGCGTTTACAGAGGGTGGAGGCACTGAATGGGTGGGAAGCTTTGCAGTCCATCACCTGTCAGAGACTTCTGGGGGGCACGAAGGGTTTGGGGGGCTGGTTCTGGAGGCCAGGGCTAGGAGGAGCAGGTAGTCAACAAGTAAACTCACAAACAAAAGATAGAACATCAGACAGAGATTAGGACAATAGCAAAAATAAGGCAGAAGGATAGCAAAAATAAGGCGGAAGGAGAGGTGTGGGTGAGAAGGCCAGCGTTTGGGGGAGGGTTGGCCGGAAGCGTGACTCCTCCCACCCAGTTAAACGGATAAAGAGCCCCTCGGTGAGGGAAGTAACAATCCCTAGCCCGGCTTGCCCCGCGAGGGCCTCTACTAATCACATTAGGGGATCATCTCAGCATCCTCAGCTGTTTTTTTCAGGAGAGGAGACTAATCCCAAGCTCAGAAAGGCTCAGTGCATTCCCAAGGTCGTTCAGCCAGGACGGCGCTGAAGGGATTTGAGCCGAGAGCAAGTCTCAAACTCAGAGATTGGAGGAGCTGCCCCGGAAGTGGCTGCTCGAGGCTGCAGTGAACTATGATCCTGCGGCCAGTCGCTGTGTAATCCCAGCCCTCTGGGAGGCCGAGGCGGGCGGATCGCTTGAGGTCAGAAGTCCGAGACTAGCCTGGCCAACATGGTAAAACACCGTCTCTACAAAAAAATGCAAAAATTAGTTGGGTGTGGTGGCGCGCGCCTGTGGTCCCAGCCACTCAAGAGGCTCAGGTGGGAGGATCGCTTGAGCCTGGAAGGCGGAAGTTATAGTGAGCCAAGATATCGCCACTACACTCCAGCCTGGACGACAGAATGAGACACTGTCTCAAAATAAAGTAAAATATATGAGCCGAGTGCGGTGGCGCGGGCCTGTGATGTCACACACTCCGCAGGCTGAGGTGGGAGGACCGCCTGAACCTGGGGACTGCACCACTGCATTCCAGCCTTGGTGACAGTGAGACCCTGTCTCAAAAAAAAAAAAAGTGGCTGGGGCCTGTTGGCAGGGAAGCTGCAGGTAGGCGAGGTCGGGCCAAGCAGAGCCCTGCCTGTCTGGAGAGTTTCCTGGAAGAGGCGGCTTTTTCTGGCTCCCGAAGCCGCGCGCTAGGAGTTGGGGGTCGTGTGTTTGGCCTGCCACTGCGACCCTGGCTCAGAACATGACCGGAGTGAGAAGTAGGGTGCCGGGACCCGGGAGGTCGTAGGGACTTCCTGGTCCTACCCGGAGTAACCCTGGGGCTATGCCTGCTTCGAGCATCGGGATAGCCGTCCCTTTCATGGACCCAAACACTACACCAGCCCAGGGAGGGCGGTGGGTGTCGGGAGCGAGGCCT
The DNA here is from genome assembly GCF_049350105.2 of Macaca mulatta. Lineage (NCBI taxonomy): Eukaryota > Metazoa > Chordata > Mammalia > Primates > Cercopithecidae > Macaca > Macaca mulatta. Next base: position 4,222,095 of record NC_133425.1, on the reverse strand, counting down.
GGAGTGCAGTGGACGTCCCAAGGACTAGGCGGCAAGCGCTAGAGGGCGAGTGAGGCCCGGCCGCCTACGCCCTGGGCCAGCGCAGAGGACCCTGTGCGCCTGCGCAGTGAGCGGCGGGGCGGGGCGGCGGCGCGCACGCAGCACGAGGGGAGGAGCCCCGGAGCCTGGGCACCCCTGACGGGCTGCACAGGGGAGGGGGAGGGGCCTCGAGGCCGGTTTGGAATTTTTGGCGCGAGCGGCTCCGCGCGCGTTCACGGGCCGTTCCCCCTCAGGGGTGTCCTCCGCCCGGGCGTCCGGAGCAGTCGACGGCAGACTCCGGCCCGCTGGGCCACCCGAGGGCTCCCGTGGCCTCCGCGGACCCGGAATCTGGGCCCTCGCGGACCCGCGCCCCGCCCAGCCGCCCCAGGTAAGTCCAGACCCCGCCATGAGGGGCCTCGGCGTGGCCACCTCGCCGCTCCCCTCCGCCTCGCCCGGTCGGCGTCACCCCTGCCCCTCAGGCCTCCCGGGCCGCCCGCCCGCATCCCCTCAGGCCCGCCCCCGCCAGCCCCTGCCTCTCGTCCTCCCCAATTCCTGGTTCCCTTGCCCCGAGCCCTTTCCCAGCGGCGGCCCCGCCCTACTTGTCCCTCCCGGAGACCCCGCCTGCTGTCCATCAACCCCGCGCCACCGCGCTCCCCGTGACGGCCCTTCCCCCGTGACAGCACCTCCCCCAAAGACAGCCCCTCCCCCGGTGACACGCCTTCCCCCAGTGACAGCCCCTCCCTGGTGACAGGCCCTCCCCCAGTGACAGCCCCTCTTCTCCTGCAACAGCCCCTCTTCCTTGGTGACAGCCCCTTCCCGTGACAGCCCATCCACTGCTCTGTTTGCCAGGGTTTCCCCACACCCACGGAGTGAACTCAGCCGCGGCCCTGCCTGGAAGGAACTTACAGTCTACCCGGAAAGGTGGCCCGCAGATGTGTTGGGCCTGGTGAGAGGGTGAGGCGAGACGGCCCAATCGCCCAGGGCCCTGGAAGCTGCGGAGGTCACCCCTGCCTGGCCTTAGCTCAGGGACACCCTGGATTCACGTGGGAGCCCCTGCTCCTACCTCCCGCATCCCACCACTGAGGCTGTTGGGCCAGGCCAGTCATGCTAGAACGTAAGTCATAGGGATGGTGGGAGAACTGGGTTAAGATGCACAGGTCCAGGTCCCCGAGGGTGCCAGGGTTGGGCCTGGAGGCTGTGTTTGTGACCAGTGACCTCGAAGATCCCAATACGGTGGCTCCTGACTTGGAGAAACCCTGGTCTGGGACTCTGAGGTAATTAGAATCAGAGGAAGAGTCTCCGCAAGATGGAGGGCAGCCTGCCAGCCAGGCCCAGGTAGCATCCCTCCCCTTCCCTCTCTACTCCCTCAGATACTGGAGACTGCTCTTTTTAGATTTTTATTTATTATTATTATTATATATATTTTTTTGTGATGGAGTTTCACTCTGTTGCCCAGGCTGGAGTGCAGTGACACAATCTTGGCTCACTGCAACCTCTGCCTCCTGGGTTCAAGCAATTCTCCTGCTTTAGCCTCCTGAGTAGCTGGGATTACAGGCATGCACCAGCACGCCCGGCTATTTTTTGTATTTGTAGTAGAGATGGGGTTTCACCGTATTGGCCAGGCTGGTCTCGAACTCTTGACCTCAGGTCATCCACCTGCCTCGGCCTCCCAAAGTGCTGGGATTACAGGCGTGAGCCACCGCTCCCAGCCTGCTTTGAAGTCTTTGTTAAATCTGACATCTGGAGGCCGGATGTGGTGGCTCACCCCTGTAATCCCAGCACTTTGGGAGGTTGAGGTGGGCAGTTCGCTCAAGTCCAGGAGTTTGAGACCAGCCTGGGCAACACGGTGAAACCCCGTCTCTACATGATATACAAAAATTAGTCAGGTATGATGGTGCAAGGCTGTAGTCCCAGCTACTCAGGAGGCAAAAGTGGGAGGATCCCTTGAGCCTGGGAGGCAGAGGTTGCAGTAAGCTGAGATCCTACCACTGCACTCCAGCCTGGGTGATATAGTGTGACCCTGTCTCAAGAAAAAAAAGTGACATTGGGGCAGTTTCTGTTGCCTGTTTTGTTCTTTCGTGTGTATGGGTCATACCCTCTTGTGTCTGTATATCTTGTAGTTTATTGGTGAAAACTGGACATTTTTGGTAATATGTTGTAGTAACTGTGCATACTGGCTCTCCACCCTCCTCCAGGGTCTGTGATCGTTTATTTGTTGGTGACTGGCTGGACTATTGTATTGCAGTCTATGTACCCTGCAATGTGAGGCCTCTCATGCCACTCCCCTGAGGATGCAGCCATGGGCATGTGCACAGCCACCCTGGGACAAGCGTGGTTTTAGGAGTGCCCACTCTATTTTTTTCCCCCAATCACACCCAACTATTAGGCTCCACCAGTGACCAGTTTGTTGCTCTATTGTTTTTTGTCTGTTTGTTTGTTTTGAGACGGAGTCTCACTCTGTTGCCCAGGCTGGAGTGCAGTGGCATGATCTCCGCTCACTGCAACCTCCACCTGCCGGATTCAAGCAATTAGCAATTCTTTGCCTCAGCCTCCCGAGTAGCTGGGATTACAGGCACCCGCCACCACGCCCAGCTAATTTTTTTTTCTTTTTTGTATTTTTTAGTAGAAATGGGGTTTCACCATCTTGGCCAGGCTGGTCTTGAATTCCTGACCTTGTGATCCACCTGCCTCGGCCTCCCAAAGTGCTGGGATTACAGGTGTGAGCCACCATGCCAGGCTGCTCTATTGTTTTTTATAATACTTTGGTGCACCAGCCTCACCAACACGGTGAAACCACATCTCTACTAAAAATATAAAAATTATCCTAGTGTGTTGGCACATGCCTGCATTCCCAGCTACTCAGGAGGCTGAGGCAAGAGAATTACTTGAACCTGGGAGTTGGAGGCTGCAGTGAGCCGAGATCATACCACTGCACTCCAGCCTGGGCAACAGAGTGAGACCCTGTCTCAAAAACAAGCAAACAAACAGTACCTTGGGGCATAAATTGTTCCACAGGCTCATGCAATTAAATTTTTTTTTGTGTTGTTTTGAGACAGAGTCTCGCTCTGTTGCCCAGGCTGGAGTGCAGCAGCACGATCTCGGCTCACTGTAATCTTTCCTTCCCAGGTTCCAGCAATTCCCCTGCCTCAGCCTGTCGAGTAGATGGGACTACAGGCATGCACCACCACACCTGGCTAATTTTTGTATTTTAGTAGAGATGGGGTTTCACCATGTTGGTCAGGCTGGTCTTGAACTCCTGACCTCAAGTGATCTACTCACCTCAGCCTCCTAAAGTGCTGGGATTACAGGCATGAGCCACTGTGCCCGGCCAGATCCAATTAATTTTGAGCTCCTTTGACAGGGTGGCTTTTGAGGTCAGTGAGGTTTGTTCTGACTGCAGGCAGACTTTTTCTACCTATCTCTTTCCCCACTTCTCTGTGGTAAACCAGCTGGCTTATGGTTCAGCTGGTTGCCCTAATACAGGTACCAGTCTCTTAACAGCTCACCACCAAAACCTCCACTGATTTTGACAGCCCCTTTAAACTTGAACTTCCCTATGCACTGTTTCAAATCAAGCCAATTTTCAGGGGGGTGGTGGGTGGGGAGAACTCTGTTTTTTTGGTGTGTGGTTTTTTTTTTTTTTTTTGAGACGGAGTCTGGCTCTGTCACCCAGCCTGAAGTGCAATGGTACGATCTTGGCCCACTGCAACCTCTGCCTACCAGGTTCAAGCAATTCTCCTGCCTCAGCCTGCCGAGTAGCTGGGATTATAGGCGCACGCCACCATGCCCAGCTAATTTTTGCATTTTTAGTAGAGACGGGGTTTCACCATGTTGGGCAGGGTGGTCTTGAACTCCTGACCTCAAGCCATCCACCTGCCTCGGCCTCCCAAAGTGCTGGGATTACAGGCATGAGCCACCATGCCCGGCCTAGAACTCTGTTTATGACCTATGTCTACCCTTAGGCTAAATCTCTGTCTGAGCCGTGCTGTGAAACTGGGGGTAGGACAGCAGTGCACCTCTCTGAGCGCTGCTGTTGCTTTAGGAGCAGGTCGCTGGGTCATGCAGGAGCCTCTGGCCTTCTTGGTTTCCCTCTCCCAGTGTGGAACCTCCTTCCTACAAATGAGCTGGGCCTCCACGTTCCCAGCCTGCCAGGCCTGAGATACAGCTTCTATTCTGTGTGTGGGGGCAGGTGGAAGAAGGGAGCCCCCGGCCTGTCTGCCACACTCAGCTGGAATTTAGCCTCTGCCACGTGGAGCTTGGAGGGTTGAGAAGTGCTGAGAACCTGGCCGTCCTGGGCAAACACCCTAACCCTTGACAGGGAGCTGGGGGACAGGGAGCCCTTCTTCTTGGCCACACCTGCCCACAGTGCTAGGCGGGGGGAGAGGGGTGCTGGAGTGTCATGGCTCAGGTACCAATAGGCTTGCTGTTATTCCCAGGCCTTGGCAGGTTTTCTTGTGTAAACCTTTGTTTGCTGTGTGCCCTGGGCACCATGCCCAGAGGCTTTCAGTGCTTGCTTTTGAATAATCGTCACCAGTTGTGCTGTTTCCCTGGGGGAGGCGTCCATGGGGCTGTGCACACTGCCATTCTGGAAGTGGACACCACTAGCTGGGTTTTGGCATGACAGATATGAAAAAGAAAGATACTTGAGGGATTCTGGGTTTTCACTTTGGAACTGGAGATAAGGGATCGTGGGCCCGTGTGGTCTTGGAAGAGGTTGTGTAGTCTAGGGTCAAAGAGCTGACCAAGACAAGGACAGGGATGCAGGTGCAGCCCGTCTGACCCCAAACTGCCTTGGTCTTAACCTCTACCCGACCGCAAGACCCTCAAGAACACGGGCCCCATGGTTTTCCTCTTATGTTTCTATCGTCTCTAAAATACAACAGCCCAGTGGGCAGGTGAGTGTGAGTCTGTCCTCTGCCTTTTCTTGGTAGGTGCGTATTGCCCCCATGGCCGTTTGAAGTAGAGTAAGTGTGTGGTGTAGACAGCTCTCTTCTGTGGCCTCTTTGGGACCACAAGGTCAGGTGGTATCAGAGTGGACACACTGCCGTGTACTCAGCCTCTGTCTCTGCCCCCAGGGCCTCCTGCACTGGCCATGCCCATGCCCACGGAGGGCACCCCACCACCCCTGAGTGGCACCCCCATCCCAGTCCCAGCCTACTTCCGCCACGCAGAACCTGGATTCTCCCTCAAGAGACCCAGGGGGCTCAGCCGGAGCCTCCCACCCCCGCCCCCTGCCAAGGGCAGCATCCCCATCAGCCGCCTCTTCCCTCCTCGGACCCCAGGCTGGCACCAGCTGCAGCCCCGGCGGGTGTCATTCCGGGGCAAGGTCTCAGAGACTCTGCAGAGCCCTGGGTATGACCCAAGCCGGCCAGAGTCCTTCTTCCAGCAGAGCTTCCAGAGGCTCAGCCGCCTGGGCCACGGCTCCTACGGAGAGGTCTTCAAGGTGAGTGAGGGAACACCTTCCAGGCCCATCTAGAGGACCTCCTTTGTGTCTCTGCCCCTCCTGTGGCGGGACAGGGTCCTGGGCAGCCTGATCCCCTTCTGTTCCCTACATCCTGTCCCTACTGGGCTCACAGGCTCCCTCCACATTTGACTTGGCTGCTCCCATCACCCCCAATGCTGGCCCCTCCAGGGGCTGCTCTGTGCACACTGGCCCCTTGTCCAGAACCTGGCACGTGCTGTGGCAGCCCCTGTGCCATCTCCTCAGGCCCTGGCGCCAGCTGTGCAGGGTCCTTGGCGAGTCTGCCTGGCCCCTGGCACCGGCCCTGAGTGCAGTGCCTGGCCAGCCCTCCCCAGGCTGGCAGGCTCTGAGCTACCCCCTGCTTGCCACCTTGTTTTTCTTAAACACAGTTTCCAGTCATTTATATTTTCTTTTAAAGAATAGTTTTCCCTTGTACGAGTCCTATATGAAGACAATTTTGTTAAAAAGTACAAACAACATTGGCCCCCAGGTCAGCTTTCTCACAGGGGAGCCCACTTTTCACATCACAGCCTGTGCTGCCTGTGTTGCTCTGCAGCTGCTTTTTCTACCTTCTGACACATCCAGGAGGTCCCCTGGGGTCAGTGCAGGTCGGCCCTGGCTCCTCCATCGCTGGGTCTCCACAGACCCAGCCTCAGGGATGGAGGTTTGTCTGGTTTTGCTGTTGCCCTGGGCAGGGGTCTGAGACAGATACCAGCTATACCACTGTCCCCCGTGTGTGAACCCTTAATGGGATCTGTCAGGTTGTCCCCCTACCTGATTGTGCCACTTGTGGCTCACCCCCACCCTGCGTGTGGGTACCACCTCCCTTCCAGGTGCGCTCCAAGGAGGACGGGCGGCTTTATGCGGTAAAGCGTTCCATGTCACCATTCCGGGGCCCCAAGGACCGGGCCCGCAAGCTGGCCGAGGTGGGCAGCCACGAGAAGGTGGGGCAGCACCCATGCTGCGTGAGGCTGGAGCAGGCCTGGGAGGAGGGCGGCATCCTGTACCTGCAGACAGAGCTGTGCGGGCCCAGCCTGCAGCAGCACTGTGAGGCCTGGGGCGCCAGCCTGCCTGAGGCCCAGGTCTGGGGCTACCTGCGGGATATGCTGCTTGCCCTGGCCCACCTGCATGGCCAGGGCCTGGTGCACCTTGATGTCAAGCCTGCCAACATCTTCCTGGGGCCCCGGGGCCGCTGCAAGCTGGGTGACTTCGGATTGCTGGTGGAGCTGGGTACAGCAGGAGCTGGCGAGGTCCAGGAGGGAGACCCCCGCTACATGGCCCCTGAGCTGCTGCAGGGCTCCTATGGGACAGCAGCGGATGTGTTCAGGTGGGGACCAGGGCATGCCAGGTGTTTGGCAGGCTGTGGGAGGCCCTTCCTGGGACGGAAGCTCTGTTCCTCAGGAGGGAAGCTCCACCCTAGCCCAGGACACCCGGCCTCAGAGCCACGAGGCTGAGACACTGTCCCTGCCCTCCAGTGGAGAGGCTCTCTGGTCAGGCTGCCTGTGAGCCTCGAACCCTCCAGAGCCACTTTGTGTAACCTGCCGCCTCCTCACAGCTCTACGGGAGAAACAATTGTCACTCTGTTTACAGCCAGGTTAAGGGCCTTGCTGGAACCCACTGCTAGCAGGTGGCGCAGCTGAGACTGGCCCCAGGCACTGGGTTCCAGGGTCCACACTGGTAACCACTGCCCTGATCATCAGGATGGTCATACCTGTCAGCAGTAACTGGTGTCTGTCCATCAGGGCACTGGGCGGACTCACCACTGTGGCACGTGGGTTCCCTGGGCACAGGGCCCATATTCCATGATGTCCCCATCCTGCCCAGGGTTCATGATCAGCCCTGCTGGGGCCTCCCTTCCCCCTGCTTCCGCCCTTCCCTGACTGATGAAGGAAGGCAGCATCCCTCTCCCACCCACCTGCAAGAGGCAGCCCGGGACTGGGTCTGTGTCCCAGGGCCAACCCTGCCCCCTTCTGTCCCCATCCTGTCCCTGCCAGTCTGGGCCTCACCATCCTGGAAGTGGCATGCAACATGGAGCTGCCCCATGGTGGGGAGGGCTGGCAGCAGCTGCGCCAGGGCTACCTGCCCCCTGAGTTCACTGCCGGTGAGTGGGTGAGGGCGGGAGGGGGTGCTGCCATGGGCTCCTGGGGAGACAGTGGCTGGCCATGGAGGCACTGCTGGGCTTAGGGTGCAGTCGGCATTCTGGGACCCTGATGTGGTCCTTCCTCATGGGCAGGTCTGTCTTCCGAGCTGCGTTCTGTCCTTGTCATGATGCTGGAGCCGGACCCCAAGCTGCGGGCCACGGCCGAGGCCCTGCTGGCACTGCCTATGTTGAGGCAGCCGCGGGCCTGGGGTGTGCTGTGGTGCATGGCAGCGGAGGCCCTGAGCCGAGGGTGGGCCCTGTGGCAGGTAAGCTCCTGACAGTGGCGGCTGCCTGCCCTGCCCCCAGCCCCAGGGTCTGCCTGCCCACATCCTGAGCTTCTCTCCCCCACAGGCCCTGCTTGCCCTGCTCTGCTGGCTCTGGCATGGGCTGGCTCACCCTGCCAGCTGGCTACAGCCCCCAGGCCCGCCAGCCACCCCGCCTGGCTCACCACCCTGCAGCTTGCTCCTGGACAGCAGTCTCTCCAGTAACTGGGATGACGACAGCTTAGGGTGGGTTTGAGTGCAGGGTATGGGGGGCTGGGAGGAAGGTGGGGGATATCACTGGGGCTCCATGGAGATTTGTGGTGAATGGGGACCACTCCCACAAACCTGGCCCCCATCACACCCTGGGGAAGGGAACCAAGACTGGTGGGGTGCGGCCAGGCTTAATGCAGCTGGGCATGTGGACTGGCTGCTCAGGGCATGGCTTCACATTAGGGCACAGGCACCCAGGGAGTGGCTGGCCGTGCATCCCCGACACCAGTGGAGGCTGCCAGTGCCCAGGGACAAAACATTGTCCCTTCTCTGGGAAGAGAAAGCCTCTAGAGTCTGGGGAGCACTGCCCCGGGAACAAGTCCTTGGTCCCTGGGGCGTGGTAGCTGAGTGAGAGGCTGTAATTAGGAAACCACACACTCGGGGCAGGCAGCTCTTGGGGACTCCAGTTAGCCCCTTCCTGACAAACATCACCTCCTCCCTCGGGGGCACTTGATAGCGAACAAGAAGTTCCAGGAAGGCTTACATTCACTAAAAGTTTACTTCAGATCTGCCTCAGTCAAGTCCATGTGTTCTGAAAAGGACAGAGGGGGCCTTGGAGTGCAGCCAGATGGAAGGACTTTGAAGGCTGTCCAAGTGCTGCTTTCAGAGTGCACCAAGTTTTTATTGTCCCTGACTCTGGTCCCTGCCTGTTTGTCAGGCGGGAGCCTGTAGCCTGTGTAGGGACGGAGCTGATTTCATCCCGTACTCCCTAGCCCTGGACACCCTGTTTGTCTTGCCCGCCCTCCTGCAGGCCCTCACTCTCCCCTGAGGCTGTCCTGGCCCGGACTGTGGGGAGCACCTCCACCCCCCGGAGCAGGTGCACACCCAGGTAAGCAGATCCATGGGCTCGGGTGGGCAGGGCTGGCTTTTGGATCCTGAGTGTCACTACTCTCTCCTCCCTACTCCCAGGGATGCCCTGGACCTAAGTGACATCGACTCAGAGCCTCCTCGGGGCTCCTTCCCCTCCTTTGAGCCTCGGAACCTCCTCAGCCTGTTTGAGGACACCCTAGACCCAACCTGAGCCCCAGGCTCTGCCTCTGCACTTTTAACCTTTTATCCTGTGCCCCTCCCACCGCCCTTGAAAGCTGGGGCCCCTCGGGAACTCCCATGGTCTTCACTGCCTGGCCATGTCCAATAAAAAGTATTTGAGCCTTGGGAGCACCCAAGCTTGCTCATGTGGCAACATGGCCCTTCCTGTCCCCTTATTGATGTCATCCAGGGTCTTAGGCCCCTGAGGCGGAGCCCTGCTGTAGAACCCAGCACTCCTAGCCTTGGGCCAGCAGCTGAAGCCCCATGCTGTGTGGAACAAAGAGGTTTCCTGAGCAGGCATATCCCTGGTGGGCACCTGGAGCTGTTGGAGTATGGCACTCAAGGTGGAGGGCAGGCACGGCCCAGAGGTCCCAGGATCCGAGGCCACTGAGCTCCATGTGCCAGTTTCCTAGAAGCAGCAGCGGCAGCCCTTGTGCCCGTGGCCAGCTGGTACAAGAAGGGTCCACGCCCCCTTGGTCCTTTTGCCCTGAATGCCTTACTCCATAGTCTCTGGGCGGAGGGAGCCAGGGCAGGCAAGCTTGTGGCTGCTGGGAGGGCTGGTATGCAGAGCAGAAAGATGGAGGTCAGGAAGCCTGGGCCCAAAGGGCTGGCCAGAGGCCTAGTGGGAGGAGGAGGATGGGGTGAGGGCTCCGGGCTGGCGGCCTGGCAGGACTTGAACTCTGAGAGCAAGACATGACCCCAGAGTCCCTCTGGTCCAACCCCACAGGTCACAGAGGGTAAAGAGGTCCCAAGAGGGAAAGATTTCCTTCCAGCTGACACAGTAAAACAGGAGCTTGGAGGGAAAAGGCAGGGAAGGAAGTTGGAGTGCCACGGCATGGGCAGAATAGGTCACTCCACAGGGAAGAATGGGTGAACAGGGCTCCTGCTGAGACGTCTCGTGAGCTGGAAGCATCCAGGGAGCCAACCCCTTGCAGACAAGTTGGGAAGAACACCTGGTGGCTGCTGTGGGCAGGCTGGCATGGCAGCTCAGTCCCGGGGACAGGCGTGGTGGGCAGCCCAGAGTAGGTCGGGCACAACGCCGGCATGCAGCTGCAGGATGGAGCCCACGCTCAGCAGGTGCATGATCTGGTGGGAATTGCCCCAGTAGTCGAAGCGGCCGGGTCCCCAGCGCTCGGGCAGGCGGGCTACGTTCACCAGCCCCCCAAGCAGCGCCAGTGCGTCCATGCGAAGGTAGCAAGGCAGGGAGCCTGGAGCCCCTGAGCCCAGCCCCACTCCCCGGGCCCCAAATACCAGCAGGCGGGCAGCAGCCTGCCAACCAAATGCCCGGAGCCGAGCACTAGTGGAGGGGGCAGTGAGGGCACGCCAGCCGGCCACACCCGACAACACGGTGTAGCCCACCAGGGCAGCCGGGCGCAGCCAGGGCCTGCAGGCCAGGGTGCAGTGGATGATGGGCAGGGCCCCTGCACAGAGGAGAGAACAGGAGAGGGCACGTCAGTGTGAGGGTCCGCCCGCCCTTCCCTACCCATGGCTTGTATGCGTGTCCCATGCCTCCCCCACCAGGGGCTCCAGCTCCCATCCCTCGGACCCTGACTCACCAAGGGTGTTGACAAGGCAGACCCCACACATGTCCAGGGCGAGGAGCCGGGCGTACACAGTGCTGCCCCCTTGGTGGCACATAAAGAGGTGATAGAGCACGGAGCCTGCAGGGGGTGCCAGGCAGGCCACGCAGTGTGTGCCTCCCAGCCAGCCATCCTTGCCCAGCTGACCCCAGGGCATGGTCATTGGCACCAACACCAGGAAGCCCAGCAGGGCCAACCCTAGGGAGGGAGACAGTCATCTACCAGATAGCTTCAGTCACATCCTCAAGGGAACCAGAGTCCAGACACAACACAGGGCAGAGCAAGACAGGTCCAGGTAATGCTGTCATCCAGCTGGTCGCCTGGCCTTGGCCAGAGGCAGGCCCTGGGCAAACGGCTTTTGGCACTGGTTACTTATCATGGCTCAGGATGGTCTGGGAAGTAGAGATCATGATCCCCACTTTGCAGGTGATGAAACAGACTTGGAGGGGCTGAGCAACAGGCCCCAGGTGAGCCCAGCAAGTAAGCAATGGCAGAGGACAAGCCTGCGCCCTCCCACCCTCACACTGCTCTCCCCACACAAGCAGGTCACAGGAGAAGCCTAAGGCAGTGAAACCTCAAGCTGAGTTGTGAAGAGGACACATGAGCAGTGATGCCAGCCCAGGGCCACTTAGCTTGCTCTTCCCAACCCAAGTCCTCCCATCTTCATAAGTGTCCAGACAAATAGAGGCACTGGGCCTTTTTTTTTTTTTTTTTTTTTTTTTTGAGACGGAGTCTCGCTCTGTAGCCCAGGCTGGAGTGCAGTGGCCGGATCTCAGCTCACTGCAAGCTCCGCTTCCCGGGTTCACGCCATTCTCCGGCCTCAGCCTCCCGAGTAGCTGGGACTACAGGCGCTGCCACCTCGCCCGGCTATTTTTTGTATTTCTTTAGTAGAGACGGGGTTTCACCGTGTTAGCCAGGATGGTCTCGATCTCCTGACCTCGTGATCCGCCCGTCTCGGCCTCCCAAAGTGCTGGGATTACAGGCTTGAGCCACCGCGCCCGGCCTGCACTGGGCCTTTTTATCTTCCAAAAAGGGGTGAGACCAGGCAGGCGAAGACAAGTCCAGAATGTAGGGAAGGGGGCTGTGAGGGGCTCGTCCCATCTCCCCAGGCCTCTCCCCGGGGAGTTTCATTCCAGCCTAGCCCTTTCTGGGAGTTCTCCACCCCTCCCCGCCGGCCTCTAGCACTGGCCTCCCGGGGGCCAAATGGGGCTCCGAAGGCTGCCCACTCTTGTGGGATGTGGCCTGGCAAAAACTCGGGGAAGGCACCCAGGCCAGGCCCGGCCGCTCAGGGTCCCTTGCCTGCCTGGGGCAGCTCAAGGACGGGCAGGGCTGTGTCAGCAGAGCTCCGCGGGGCGCGGAGGAGGGGCCGGGCGCCTGTTGGGGGAAGAAGGAGCCGCCACCAGGCGGAGCCCCACGACAGAGCTGCTTGGGGCGGGGGCGTCAGGACGGCTGCACTGGGAGGCTCCTCCTGGGCCCTCTTCACCGCAGTCAACACCATCTCCCGGCTGGGTGCTGGCGGGAGACGGTGCCCAGGGCGCTGGGATTACAGAGGCTGGACACCAGGCTCCCTACCCCTGGGGCTCAGAGGGATTAAGCAGGCTCAGACCCCACTCTGCTTCGCTCTCCTGACCCGGCCCCCACCCGCCGGGAAAGCGGAAGCTGGCAGCGCGGCCCGGGACAATGGCAGCTTTGTCACCGCGGCTACTGGTCGTGCCAGGGCCGGGGCAGCCCAGGACTTGGGCGCTGGGGCCCTCCTCGGCCTCAAAGCCCCCGGCTCAACGCGGGGAGGGCGGCCACGGGTGTGGGAAGCGCGTTGCGGGACGCGGCTCACCGTGCGTGTAGATGTTGCCCAGTTCGTTGTGCAGGTAGAAGAGGCTGCGCAGGCAACCTGAGCCACTGCTGGCGGGCCGGTACCCGGTCAGCACGAACTTATTGAACTGCAGGTGCGGCGGCGAGCTGGCCCAGTCCAGCAGGCGCGGCCCGGCCAGGAACGCCATGGTCCGTACCACGCGGGCAGCCCGTGCTCCTCCTGTCCCCGAGCCGCCGCCTCAGTGGGGCCGCAGCGTGGGGAGGCCCATCACTGCCAGGCGCCCGGCGCCCACCCGCCGCCCTGCGCTCGATCGGCGCACGCGCTGGCTAGGGGGTCCCAGCCCGCGCCCCTCCCGCGCTGCGCACGCGCGAGTCCGACGCCCCCGCGCCGGGGTGGAGGCTGGGGACGCACCGGACGCCTGAGCTCACTGCGGTCGGCTTCGCCGAGACGGTCGCGCCGCAGGGACTGCTCGCGGCGGCAGCGGTGGCCGGTAGTCTCTCTGCAGCCGGGAGGACGGGCGCGGCCGGACGCGGGAGGGGACGCCAGGCTCCGCCCAGGCTCATAGTCCCCGCCGGCAGGCCAGCGTTTCGCGCGCTGGGCTCCTGACGTCGGCGCAGCGAGAGCCAATGGGCGCGGCCGGCGGGGAGGCTCCGCCCCGAGGCCGCCCAGGCCTCGCCTCCTAGCGTAGTATGCGCGATCCCAGTCTCATTTGCATGGGGTGGCTGGGGGCTTGCGACCCGACGTTCCGGGTCCTGCGAGCTCCGCTAGAATGATCCTGGCACCTCGTGTCCCTCAGAGCTGTGCATCCGGGCTTTCCGCCTGACACCCAGGTCTCCGCACCTTTGGGCACCCACCCTCGAGGGCACAGTCCCGCCACCCAGCCCCACCCTGCAGACCGGGCTCTGTCCAGGGTGCTGCCGGACGGGTCCGGCCTGGGTCCGGCCTAGATTCGGTGCGCCCCCACTCCAGAGTGATCTTTCCGCCGGCCGTACTCCTCCGGAGTGCAGCAAGGCGCTCCACGGTACCCAGGCCTGTGAAGGCGTGCCTCACGCGCCCGCAGCTGTCCGGAGAGGCCCTACCCTTCGCGCCAGGCTTCTCGGAGCGTGGGCTCAGCCCAACTCGCTCCCAGTTATCGCCCACAAGGCGCATCCTTGCGGGGCCCTGCCCAGGACAGACAGGAAACAGAAAAGATGTAAGGCTGGAGGCCCAGGAAGCAAAGTTGGCCTCCGCCCCGTCCACCCTGAGCAGGGACCAGGAAGGCACCCCTTCTTCAGCATAACGCTGCCCACGATCCTCCTCCTCTTGAGCCCCCGCCTTCTACAGGACTCCACCCACCCACCCATCTGTCTGCGTTCCGGGTCCTTCTCTGCATTCTAGGCAGCTCCACCAAAGTCTGCGTGCAACGCCCTTCATTTGCATGGACACATGCAACCCTCGGCGCCTATATGGTCATTAACATGCTCCTCCCACCGCGGAAGAACTTTCGAGGCCCGGACCAAAGTAGATCCTTTATTCAAAGTCTGTGGGGGTCTTTTTGACCGTTTTTATTGACCTGTGACCTCTCACTGAGGACAGCAGTCTAAGATCACCCCCAGAGGGGTTCAAAGACCTCTAAAACCAGAGACCACCCCCACATAAAGGTCCATGGAGAGGGGACTGGATTTCTCTTGCCCTTTAGTCTGGACCATCTGGACCCCCACGGTAAGGGCAAGTCCCAGATAATAGCACCAGATGTTTCCTGTCCGACTTCTGGTCTCCCCAAGATGACCAGAGGCCGAGCTGCCCCTAAACAGGCGCAAGGCCGGGGTAGGGCGTGGCGCAGCACAGCATCTCAGTATCTCGCTGGTGGCGAGTCCAGCGGACCCTGGGGGTCCAGAGTCAGAGAGCGGAGATGAGCGAGCGCAGGGAGCTCTGGCTGGAGGCACTCAGAGGCCGGTAGCCCGCAGCAGAACCCTCAACCTGGGGGTCCCCGGGGGAGCAGGGCAGGGGCACCCCTCGGGGCTGTCGGTACCACACAGCCCAGCTTCTCCTGGGGCCCCTGGAAGGCCCCAGCGCCGGGGACCCTTTTCCCGGAGCCAGCAGACAGCTCCTAGAGAGGGAGCAGACATCAGCCGAGCCCGACCAATCCCGCTGCAGCGTCCTGCTCTACCTGCGACCCCCCGCGCGATCCTGTGTGTGGACCCAAAGCCTCGCTCCCTTAAGAACCCAGGAGTTCCTTCCTAGCTCCGTTCCCTTCTGGGGCCCCAGCTCCCCACCACAGGTCCGCCCTCAGGCCCTGCCCCAGCGCCCCGCACCGTCGGCGCAGCGGACGCAGCAGCCCCAGGAGCAGCAGCAGCAGCACCGAGACAGCCGTCACCGTCGAGAAGACCCGGGCTGCGGGCACACGGCTGCGGTGAGGATGGGCTTGAGAGGGCGGCTCCCTGACTCCCTCCCGTCCCGCGCGCCCGCCTCACCCCCCATCGCAGCCTGCGGAGCCCCAGGCCTGGGGCTGCAGCTCACGTTGGCCCCGTCGAGGGGCGCCGCGGGGGTCTGGGCCGAGCCCTCGGGGGCCGCTGGGTCCTCGGCGGCGTCCTGCAGCCCTGCGGAGAGGGGCGTGAGGCGGAGTGGGGAGAACGGGGTGGGAACAGCCGGCAGGGCGCACCGGGCCGGGGCTCACCGCGGTAGGTGAGCGCGAAGCCTTGCGCGTGGCCCCGCGCGTCGCTTCGGAAAGTGAGCAGCAGCGCGGCAGTGCCCAGGCGCAGCGGCCCGGGAGGCGGTGGGCGGGCGCCATCGAAGGCGCGGAGCAGGCTGCCCGAAGCCGCGTCGCGCAGCTCCAGCCGGTCGCGGGGGTCGGCCAGCTCGAAGAGGCGGAAGGTGAGCTCCAGCGCGGCGCCCGGCGGGCCCAGGGCCCAGCTGCAGTTCCGGTCCGGCCCGTACTCGTCTGGGAAGTCCGGGGAGTATATGACGCCCTGAGGCGCCGTCCAGTTCCCCTGGCAGGAGCCTACGGACACTGAGGGCGGAGCCGGCAGTCAGGACCCTGAGGTCCAAGACACGGCGGCTCCCCTGCCCTGCCAGGCCCCGCTGGTCCCCGCCCACTCCTCACCTTCATAGACGCCCAGCCGCCCATCTCCGCCACACAGCTGTCCGGGGTGGCCGAAACAGATCTGATCACAGTCGGTGGCGGGGGCCAGGCGTCCCCGGGCCAGGTCGCTTTCAGAGCCACAGAAGCAGGCGTAACCGGCCTCCACGCCCGCCAGCTGGGAGCACAGTCTGGGTGACCCCAAGGCAGGGGCTGGGGTAGGGGTGAAGTGGTGGGGCCTGGGGTCGGGGTGGGAATCGGGCTGGAGGTTCAGAAAACGGTGTCTGGGTTTGGCAACTGAGTGATAGGAATTGAGTGGGGTCTTTAGGTCCAGGTCAGGGGTCACTGGTCTGGGCCCGTGAGCAGTACCTGGTACCCCTTCATGCGGCAGAAGCGAAGGCACACCTGGACCGTGAGCTTCGTGGAGGTGCCGCTGGGGCCGCTGAGGGCTGGGGGTGCCCCTGAGTCCACAAAGCATCCCAGGTAGCCTGGCACTGAGGGGGGAGAGTCAGACTTCCATGACTCCAAAAACAACCCTCCTTCCCACCTCTGTCCAGCTGCGCCACTCACTGTGACAGGTGGGGATGTCGCAATAGCGCCAGTAGATGCCCTCCTCTGTCTCAGCCACATAGCACCACGGCTGCACGTCACCGTCTGGGTTACTGCGGATGGGAGGGAGGTGGTGGGGGTCCCACCACCCCAAGAATAGCAAACCCAGGTCTGGCCCTGTGGCCTATACTCAAAGTGGCCTTCAAGGCTCTGTGCCTGTAAGTGGCTGTGCTCCCTGCTGTCCACCCACAAATTCCAGTTTTGTCCACGCAGAGCTCTGCCTGATGAAGGAACTGGACCGTAGACTTCCGAGTGGACAGCGGGAAGTCATTAAAGGGGCCTTGAGAGCTGTTTTTAGGCTTCAGCTGTTGCTAGACTTGACTCCATATATGAGGACTTTGAGGCCATCTGTAGTCTTCACCCCCACCCAGCGTGGGCCTCAGCCACTTCCATCCCTCAAACCCCACCTTTTTTTTTTTTTTTTTCTTGAGACCAAGTCTTGCTCTGTCACCCAGGCTGGAGTCCAGTGGCGTGATCTCTGCTCACTGCAAGCTCCACCTCCCGGGTTCAAGCGATTCTCCTGCCTCAGCCTCCTGAGTAGCTGGGATTACAGGCGCCCGCCGTGTCCGGCTAATTGTTTGTATTTTTAGTAGAAATGGGGTTTCACCATGGTAGCCAGGCAGGTCTCAAACTCCTGACCTCAGATGATCCGCCCGCCTTGGCCTCCCAAAGTGCTGAGATTACAGGCTTGGCCACCGCGCCTGGCCTCCAACCCCACTTAAAAGCTGAAGAGCTTTGCGGCTCTCCTCCCGCTCGGTCCATCCTGCCTCAGACTGCAGCTGTGGCTCTGAACCCCAAAATAAGTTGTGTGACAAGAGCCGGTCCCCTCACTCCAGGGACCGCCCCCCGACCAGGTCCCGCCCATACGGGTCCTTTGAGTGCCCCGGTCCGTTTCTCTCCTGGCCCTGAAATGAGGCTCTGCAGAAATTGTGCACCTGAGGAGGACCCCTTTTTCGCCAGGGTTCCGCGCCCCCCGCCTCGCCCCGCCCCTCGTTCTGGCCCTGCCCCGCCCCTCGTTCTGGCCCTGCCCCCAGGTTCTTTGGGCAGCTGGGTTGCCGGTCCACCCCAGACCTCCACCCCGCCCGCACAGAGACCCCGCCTCGGGCCATCCCGCAATGGCGAGCCCAGCCTCGCCCCCAGCGCAGGCCCCGCCCCTCACCGGCAGAAGTTGTGCGCGCCCAGCCCCCAGCGGCCCTGGGGGTCGCTGGCGCTGCTGTAACTGTGTTGCTGCGTCTGGTCCCAGAAAAGGCACGGGCGGCCCGCCCCGCGCGGGCCAGTGCGGTTCTGGTGGCCGCGGTAGTCAGCCCCATTCACCTGGAAACACTCGGACAGGCCTGCAGGGCAAAGGCGGGGCCTGGGGAGGTCCAGACCCACGCCGGGCATCCTCGCGCCCCTACGCCACCTCCCGCCTGCGTCCCCAGCCAGCTTCCCCGCACCAGCCCCTGCGGGAACCCTCGGGCTGCTCAGCTGCTCCGGCCACCTGCTCTGTGCCCTTCCCCAGCCTTGGGGGTCTGGCCCTGGGGGCGGAGGCCGAGGAGAGCGTGGTGAACACGGCCAGTCAGCCGTGCCCATACTTACCTGGACTGTGCAGGCTCCCAGCCGAGGCCCCACGCGGCTGCAGCAGCGGGAGGAAGAGGAGAAAGAGGAAGCCCTGCAGGTCCTGTGTCCCCATCGCCCCCAACCAAGGATAGGTCACCCTCGCCCGGACACGGCCCGGGCTGCCCCCGGGGTCGCTCCGGGTTCTCCCAGGAGACCTGGGGGGCGTTGTCCTCTGACAGTCTGCCCTCGTCCGACTCTGAGCCGCGCTCTCGGTCTGGGGTGGGTAAATCTCTCCTGGGGTCTTTGCCTCCCAGGGCCTCTGCCCCTGGAGGCGTCTCTCTGCCCCTGTCCCTACGCGGGTCTCTCCGGGGGGGATCTGGCCGGGGGCGTTCTCAGTCTCGGTCTCAGGGAGCTCTGGGCGGTGCCTCGGCCTCTACACCCGCCCCCTCTCACTGCGCCTCGCTCTCGGCGTCTCCCTCGCCCAGGTCTCCAACACGCTGACTCCTGCCCCCCTCGCATCCCTCCTTGGGTCCCTCCCCTTGGGTCTCTCCCTCCCCCCGTGGGAGGCCGGGAAGCCCCGCCCAGGACTGGAGCGGAGGCAGCAGGTCCAGACGCCTCCCACGCCCGCTCCCCAGACCCCAGGCGTCCCGCGCCTCCCCGCCCCCTCTCCCTCAGGTCGGTGCCGGTTCAAGTGGGAGAGTGTGGAGGGGGACAGGTGGGGCAAGCGGACGGAAGGCCCTTAAAATGGGAGATACAGAACCCCCTCCCGTGGCCGCAGGCGCCCCAGGATACCCCGGAATGTCAGAGTTACAAGCGCCCTCCTTCCAGTGCACGCACGCGTTCGCACTCTCACCCGTTCATTGCCAGGTGCTCACGCGCACACTTTCTTCGGATCCGCACGCCCCTCCCGCCCCTGGTCCAGATGCCGCTGGCCTGAAGGAGGAAGCGCCACTCCCTGCCCCTGCGCCCACGAGACAGGCGGGAGTCGTGGACGCTCAGTCCGGGATAGGCAGGGGCAGCTGGTGTCTGGGGAGAAAGGCAGCTGTGCCCCAGGTCCCAGTCTGTCCCCTCCTCCCCCCGCGCCCTTCCCTGGGACCCCTAGCCCAGACTCTCCCGAGCCTTCGCACTGCAGTGGAATTCCCCCAGCGGCGCCCCCCACCTGGCGGAGAAGGGGGAGGGGAGCAGGCCCAGGCAGGCGTGGGGGGAAATTCCCGCCCCCTCCCCCTGGGCCCGACTCCTCTGAGTCCTCTGATCTCCCAGCGCCACCCGCCCGCTGCCCCCAGGGCTTGGGGGGAGGCCAGCGCAGGTGCGTGGGAGGGCAGAGGCGGGGGCCGGGGGAGGAACTGGTGGGGGCCAGGCGCCCAGAGCGGCCCCGCCCCGCCCAGACCCCTTTGCCCCTCAGTCCAGCCTGCCCAGCCCGCACCAGGCCCTCGCTAAGCTGTTGAGCCCAGGCCAACCTGTCCCCGCCCTGCAGCCCCCACACCCTCTCTGCCCCGCTGCCGATGGAGAAGCAAGATGGGATTCAGGGAGGTTCTGCCAGGCCCGGGCACCCACTGCGGTGCTGGCACCCGCAGGGATCTTCCAGCTAGCGCCTCACACGAGTGCGGTCTGGAGGAGGGGTGTGGAGCCAAGGTGGGGGCATTTGAAGGAGCTTGGCTTGCTGAGACTCTAAGCCACGGTCCCGGTCGGGTCGCCTCCTCCGGGAGCTCTCTCAGCGGCCAGGCTGGTCCGGCTCACTGAGCCCTGAGCTGGGGTCCTCCATCACCCATTGACTTCCTGGAACCCAACTGCGCTTTCTGAGGAGGGAGCAGCGGAGACCACCTGTCTGCCCGGTCTCTCTTGGAGGGGGCTGAGTGAAGTCCTCCCAGGCTCCAGTCCACAGAGGGTGTCCTAGGGGCAGGCCTGGTCGATGGTGGTGCGTGGGGAGCTTCACCCTCTGATGATGGGGCAAGGTGAGGACAGGGACAATTAAGGACTCTATGTGGGGAAAGGGGGCCGGGTTGGGACGCTGGTGGAGGAATCGGCCCCTTCCCTCGAGAGAGCACTGTCTAAAAAATCTGTCCCTTTGTCCCTGGCACTGTGACACCCGGTTCAGTTGGCCCAGGCCTGTCTCCTCCAGAGGGGGCAGTGGGTGAGAGGAAGGGGGTGCTCAGTGCTGAGGCTGGGACACTGAGATGGAGTGGGGTGGAGATCCCTGCGGCAAACTCCAGTCTCAGGTCACTCATGGAAACTTCCAGAACTAAGAAGCCCACCCCCCCACCACTTCCCAAGCATTTGGCACTCAGGGCTCTGCAAGCAGCAGCATGTCTGCCCTCCTGACACCCTGCGAGGGGGGACAACTTCATCTCCCCATTCTGCAGATGGGGCGCAGAGGTGGTAACTGGGCTTCAAACTCCGCTTAGTCTGATCCAGGTTCTGGACGCTGACTGACACCTCCATCTGGCTTCCAGGGTCTCTGATTTTTCAGGGATCTCTGGGTACACAGAGATACTCTCATGCCTGCTCCTCACCCCTCGAATATCCTTGCCGCCAGCTGACACCTTTGAAGCAGAATCTCCAGCAGCCTATTTCACAGACAGGGAGACTGAGGCCAGACCAGGGCAGGGGTCAGCGTGGGGTCCCTAGGACCTGACAGGCTTGGCTTGTCATCTCTGAGGGAAGCAGGTTCGCTGGTGTACATTGGCCACATGGGGGCGGCAGAGAGAAAGGAGCCAAAGAGGTAGGTGCAGAAGCAACCCAGAGGCCAGCCTGGCCTTTCTCTCCTATGGAACATGGAACACAGGTTTTGCCCTGCCCAAGGTGGGAGAAATTGAGAAGTTGGGGGACCTGAGCAAGAGGAGGGACCAGGCCACTTTGCCCCAGTAAGCAGCCTCCCAGGAAGGGAGGAGCAGGCTCAGTCCTGCCCTTTTTTTTTTTTTTTTTTTTTTTTGAGATGGAGTCTCGCTCTGTCGCCAAGGCTGGAGTGCAGTGGCGCGATCTCGACTCAATGCAAGCTCCGCCTCCCGGGTACACGCTATTCTCCTGCCTCAGCCTCCCGAGTAGCTGGGACTACAGGCGCCCGCCACCTCGCCCGGCTAGTTTTTTTTGTATTTTTAGTAGAGACGGGGTTTCACCGTGTTAGCCAGGATGGTCTCGATCTCTTGACGTCGTGATCCGCCCGCCTCGGCCTCCCAAAGTGCTGGGATTACAGGCGTGAGCCACCGCTCCCAGCCCAGCCCTGCCCTTCTTAAGGCAATGCAGGGTGGGCGTGTTTGAGCCCAGACCTTTCCTGCCCGAAGCTCTGGGTCTGGGCCACACCCGGTGCAATCAGGATACCTGGGTTCCACCTGGGGCTGCTCAGCTGCCCTTGGTCTTCTTGCTTTTTTTTTTTTCTTTTTCTTTTCTTTTTTTCTTTTTTTCTTTTTTTTTTTTTTTTGAGACGGAGTCTTGTTCTGTTGCCCAGGCTGGAGTGCAGTGGCACGATCTTAGCTCACTGCAACCTCTGCTTCCTGGGTTCAAGCGATTCTCCTGCGTCAGCCTCCCGAATAGCTGGGATTGCAGGCGGGCGCCACCACACCTGACTAATTTTGGTATTTTTAGTAGAGATGGGCTTTTGTCATGTTGGCCAGGCTGGTCTTGAACTCCTGACCTCAGGTGATCTGCCCCCCTCGGCCTACGAAAGTGCTGGGATTACAGGTGGGCGCCACTATGCCTGGCTAATTTTTGTATTTTTAGTACAGACAGGTTTTTTTTGTTTTGTGTTTTTTTTTTTTTTTTTTTTTTTTTTTTTTTTTTTTTTTTTTTTTGAGACGGAGTCTCGCTTTGTCGCCCAGGCTGGAGTGCAGTGGCCGGATCTCAGCTCACTGCAAGCTCCGCCTCGCGGGTTTACGCCATTCTCCTGCCTCAGCCTCCCGAGTAGCTGGGACTACAGGCGCCCACCACCTCGCCCGGCTAGTTTTTTGTATTTTTAGTAGAGACGGGGTTTCACCATATTAGCCAGGATGGTCTCGATCTCCTGACCTCGTGATCCGCCCGTCTCGGCCTCCCAAAGTGCTGGGATTACAGGCTTGAGCCACCGCGCCCGGCCTTGTGTTGTTTTTTTTTAGACAGAGTCTCTTGCTTGTTGCCCAGGCTGGAGTGCAATGGCGCCATCTTGGCTCATTGCAATCTCGAGACTGGGTTTTGCCCTGTTGGCCAGGTTGGTCTGGAACTCCTGACCTCAGGTGATCTGCCCCCTTCAGACTCCCATAGTGCTGGGATTACAGGCGTGAGCCACTGTGCCTGGCCCTTCCTTCCTTTTTCTCACCTCTCTGGTGAGGACAGTGTTCCATCTGGGGCCCACTCCTCATGGCAGAGGCACATCAGGGCCACCAAGGCAAAAGGAGGCCCCAGAAATCTGTGGGCAGGGGGTCCCCCTGGAGGCTGGGGAGGCCCTGGGAGAGATGAACCAGGCTGGGCCTCACCTCCACACTCTGTCTTCAGAAGGTCAGTGGGGCACCTCTCCAGGGTGAGACAGCTGGATGAGGAATGGGTGGGGTAGGGGTTCATGGGCCCCTCTGAGCCCCTGAAAGCAGCCCCGGGGGATCTTTCGGGGCCTTCCCAGGAGTTCAGAAAGAGGCCCCTGCTGAGGGGCCGCAAGTCCTAGTTGTGACCTCACCCATCCTCAGCAGCAATGATACTTTGCCCTGTCCCCCTTCCTGGGACAGCTGTGTTCCTCCTGCCTGCTTCCTAGCCGCACCCCCTACCTTTGTTTACTGATCCCGGTTCCTCCAGCTCCTGCACAAACACTGGACTCATTTCCCCACTTCCCCTACATGAGGTGTGGCTAGAAGGGCAACAGCAGGAATGACACCTCTCAGTACTCAAAGTTTGGTCCCTGGACCAGCGCCATTATTACTGGGGAGCTTGTTAGAAATGTGGTTCTTGGGCCAGGCATGGTGGCTCACGCTTGTAATCCCAGCACTTTGGGAGGCTGAGGCAGGCAGATCACCTAAGGTCGGGAGTTTGAGACCAGCCTGACCAACGTGGAGAAACCCTATCTCTACTAAAAATACAAAATTAGCCGGGCCTGGTGGCGCGCACCTGTAATCCCAGCTACTCAAGAGGCTGAGGCATGAGAATTGCTTGAACCCAGGAGGCAGAGGTTGTGGTAAGCCAAGGTTGTGCCATTGCACTCCAGCCTGGGCAACTCCGTCTCAAAGATGAAAGGAAGGAAAGAAAGAAGGAAGGGAGGGAGGGAGGGAGGAAGGTTCTTGGCCAGGTGCAGTGGCTCATGCCTGTAATCCCAGCACTTTGGGAGGCCGAGGTAGGCAGATCATGAGGTCAGGAGTTTGAGACCAGCCTGGCCAACATGGTGAAATCCGGTGTCTACTAAAAATACAAACAGCTGTATATGGTGGTGGGCACCTGTAATCCCAGCTACTCGGGAGGCTGAGGCAGGAGAATATTTTGAACTCAGCAGGCAGAGGTTGCAGTGAGCCGAAATGGCGCCACTGCATTCCAACCTGGGTGATGAGAGCGAAACTCCATCTCGAAAAAATACAAATAAACAAACAAATAAATAAATAGAGACATACTCTACCTATGTTACCCAGGATGGTCTGGAACTTCTGAGCTCAAGTGATCTACCACCTTGGCCTCCCAAAGTGCTAGGATGACAGGTGTGAGTCACCACACCCAGCTAGAACACTTACAAGATCCCTGGAAAGTCCCTGCCAGGTCTGGCCTGCCATAGCCTCAGCTTCTCTCTTCACCATTCACCACCTGAGCGGAGGGGATACGTAGGGGAGGATGGAAGGAGCTGGATCCCTGAGTGACCTGGTGGAAGGTGCCTGCTAAACAGAAGTCTTGGCACAAATCTCTGAATGACTGAAAAACAAACATCTGTGGGTTAAGTTACCAAGACTGGGAGCTTGCTGTGTACGGCACCTGGCCCAGTCCCTCCTCCCTTGCCCATCCCATTCTTTTCTTCTGTGTTGCCTTCCTTGGTTGTGGAAGCCTCACTCTAACTGCCTTCATCTTCACATGCCGTTCTTCCTGTTTGCAGCTGTGTCCAAATTCCACCCCTGCCCCTGTCACCTTTTATTTCTTTTATTATTATTATTATTATTATTGTTTTGAGATGGGGTCTTGCTCTGTCGCCCAGGCTGGAATGCAGTGGTGCGATCATGGCTCACTGCAGCCTCAGTCCCCTGACCTCAAGAGATTCTTCCACCTCAGCCTCCCAAGTAGCCGGGACCACAGGGGCGTGCTGCCACATTCAGCTGTTTTTTTGTGTGTTTTGTGTGTGTCTGTGTGTGTGTGTGTGTGTGTGTGTTGTTTTTTTTTTGAGATGTAGAATCGCTCTATCGCCCAGGCTGGAATGCAGTGGCATGATCTTGGCTCACTGCAACCTTGCAACCTCCGCCTCCCAGGTTCAAACACTTCTCTGCCTCAGACTCCCGAGTAGCTGGGATTACAGGCATGTGCCACCACACCCAGCTAATTTTTGTATTTTTAGTAGAGACAGGGTTTCACCATCTTGACCAGGCTGGTCTTGAACTCCTGACCTTGTGATCCACCTGCCTTGGCCTCCCAAAGTGCTGGGATTACAGGTGTGAGCCACCGCACCTGGCCAGCTTATTTATTTATTTATTTATTTATTTATTTATTTATTTATTTATTTTTGAGATGGAGTTTCACTCTTGTTGGCCAGTCTGGAGTGCAATGGCACGATCTCTGCTCACTGCAACCTCTATCTCTTGGGTTCAAGAGATTCTCCTGCCTCAGCCTCCCAAGTAGCTGGAATTACAGGCATCTACCACCACACCCAGCTACTGTTTTGTATTTTTAGTAGAGACGGGGTTTCACCATATTGGCCAGGCTGGTCTCGAATTCCTGACCTCAGTTTATCCACCCACCTCAGCCTCCCAGAGTGCTGGGATTACAGGTGTGAGCCACCGCACCCGGCCTTATTTTTTTATTTTATTTTATTTTATTTATTTACGTATTTTTGAGATGGAGTCTTGCACTATGGCCCGGGCTGGAGTGTAGTGGTGTCATCTGGGCTCACTGCAACCTCTACCTCTTGGGTTCAAGCGATTCTCCTGCCTCAGCCTCCAAAGTAGTTGGGATTACAGGCGTCCACCACCACACCCAGCTAATTTTATGTAGTTTTAGTAGAGATAGGGTTTCACTATGTTGAGCAGCCTGGTCTCAAACTCCTGATCTTGTGATCGACCCACCTCATCCTCCCAAAGTACTGGGATTACAGGCTTGAGCCACTGCACCCGGCCCCTATTTTTTAAATTTTAAATGGGGTTTCGCTATGTTGCCCAGGCTGATCTTGAACTCCTGGGCTCTAGTGATCCGCCCGCCTCAGCTTCCCAAAGCGCTGGGATTACAGGCGTGAGCCACCACACCCGGCCCGAACATGTAAATTTTATTTATTTATTTACTTATTTATATATTTTTGTGCTCTGCCACCCGGGCTGAAGTGCAATGGTGCCATCTCGGCTCACTGCAACCTCCGCCTCCCGGGTTCAAGTGAGTCTCCTGCCTCAGCCTCCCAAGTAGCTGGAATCACAGGCACCTGCCAACACATCTGGCTAGTTTTTGTATTTTTAGTAGAGTCAGGGTTTTGCCATGTTGTCCAGGCTGGTCTCAAACTCCCGACCTCAGGTCATCCACCTGCCTTGGCCTCCCAAAGTTCTGGGATACCCTTGAACACCCTATTGATGTCTAACTCCTCACTCGCACCCTCTGTCATCCTCACCAGCAACCAGTGTTTTCTCAAGTAATTAAACACTGAACTATCAGATAAGTGATTAGAGAGTCATTAAACTTTAAATCAGATTGTGTCGCTGGTCTGATAAGAATCCTCTGGAAACTGACCAGGCTCAGTGGCTCACGCCTGTAACTCCAGCACTTTGGGAGGCCGAGGTGGGCGGATCACTTGAGTTCAGGAGTTCGAGACCAGCCTGGACAAAATGGAGAAATCCCATCTCTACTAAAAATACGAAAATTAGCTGGATGTGGTGACATGCACCTGCAGTCCCATCAACTTGGGAAGCTGAAGCAAAAGAATCGCTTGACCCTGGGAGGCGGAGGTTGCAGTGAGCCGAGATCGCGCCACTGCACTCCAGCCTGGGTGAGGAAGCAGGGAAGAAAAAAAAAAAAAAGAACGCTCTGGAAGCTCTCAGAACACTTCAAGGTGCTGCCTGGACTGGCTCATGCCTCCCTCCCTGACCTCACCCCCACTACATCCCCCACACCCCAGGATGATCTCCTCCTGGTTCCCCAGGTCTGGTCCTTTCTGCCTTCTGGGCTGCTGTACTGCGGTTCCCTCGGCCTGATGTGCTTCTTGCCTGCATCTTCACTTGGTAAATTCGTGCCTCGGAGCTCAGAGCTGCCTCCTCTGATAAGCCTTCCTTGATCTCCACCCCTCCACCTCCAGCCTGCTGTCTGCCCCACCCGCCATTGCCTCCTGAGCTGCCTGGTTCCTCTGTGCCTCTCCTACCACCTGGGGAACAGGTGAGGGTGGGACACAGCAGGGGGCGAGATGCCCAAAGTCAGGCTTATTTTGGTGGGATGGGGTCACCTGCTGCCGGCTTGTCCTAGATGCTCTGGTCACCAGCATAGGCAGAGCCAGGAAGGGGCCCTGATTTGGAAACTCAGAGCTCAACTCAGCCCTTGAACTCCCGGGTGGATGTGGAGGGGTTTTCCCATGGGGATGCTGGATGACTGGCCCTCACCCCAGTGGCTTGGTCTGCAGGACCTGCCCTTCTCAGATAAGGACCCCAAGGCTGGCAGGGTCTGGGAGTGCCCAGGGCTGGCTGACTTCATTTGGGCCCCAGGCCAGCCGGCTCAGAATGGCTTCTGGGGAGCTCGTGGCCTCGGCCTCCAAAAAGTCTGCATGAGTTGCTGGAAGCTGCCCTGCCCTGGCTGGGCTGGGGCTCTGTCTGAACGCAGGAGTCTGTGTGTCTCTCTCTCTGTCTGAATAGGTCACTGTGTTCTTGTGCAGGGGCAAGGAGGGGTCCACACGGGCAGCTCCAGGGGCTGGGGGCGGGTGAGCCAAGCCCTTTCTTCCTGTTCTTTCCCGCTCAGGTTGAGGCTTCACTTTCCATCAAGAGAGGCCCCTTCCTGCACCCTGGGGAGGGAGGCTGTCCACAGGTAGGCCAGGCCTGGTCAGTGGTGCACGGCCTGAGTGGGGTGTGGGGGCACGGGACCCCTGGAAGGTGAGAGACCAAGAGCCTTAGCTGGTCTGGGGGCTGGTGTGGGGGCGAGCAGAGCCAGTTCGGCCCTTCCCAACAAGCGAGGATGACCATGACCTGGTTCCTGGAAGGGGTAACAAGGAGGTGAGCCATCTGCCCCCACCCCGCCCACTCCTTCCTCCACGGGCTCCTCCCTCAGTACCATGGAAGGTGGGGGGCTTCGCATTTCCCGGGGACCCTCATTGCCCTCAGAGTCCTGGCCACCCTCACCCTCCTGACTTTGACCTGCTGCTGCCTAAAAAGCGGTGCCCACCCCCCGGACTTTCAGTGGCTCCCCCTGCCCACCGGCTCCCCCTGCCCCAGGCCTGCAGGCCCGGTGAAGTTTCGCTGGCAGGGCTGGGGGTGCCCTATCCCCAGGAAGGCCTCAGCTGGTCTCCACCCAGTCTGAATGAGGGGTGACTGGAAGCCCCCTCAGCGGGGTCCAGTCCCTCCTAGCTGCCTACCCCGCCATCCCCTCCCTGAGGGCCTGAGGGGCACTAGAAGGGCCCTCAGCTTTGGATAGAAGGAGGAGCCCCAGCCCACACTGCTTCATAGAAGGGAGGAGTATTTGCCTCGAACATCAGTGCTCAGAACAACTGTTCTTGTAGCCTGAGTGACAGTGAATCCAGGAGGGGAGGGCGGTGTAGACACAGGTGGGGCTCCTGATCCGGCCCCACAGGTGTCAGGCGTGGAGGAGGGAGGGACTGGGCAGAAGCGGCCCGTCCCCAGCGTGGGGCTTGGGCTTCTTCCGGGAAACACCGAGGGAGGTAGCAGAGGCCGCTCCTCCCCGCTGGTCGGCACCCTCCCCTGCAGGGGTGGATGGGCACCCCAAAGGTGGGGGCTGGTGGGGGCCGGAGCAGGTGAGGAGAGGGCTGGTGGAGGCCGGAGCAGGTGAGCATCCAGCAGCTGGGGTCCCTGGGTCCTGGCATGCCATGCTGTCCTCAGGTCTCGCAGGGGGCATGGCTTGGTGTCCGGCCTGTCCCCCAGGGGAGCCTTCCCTCGACCCCTGCACCCCTAGCAGATCTGTGAGGTCCAGGCAGGCCTCTTCTCAGGACCCCAGTAAGGGCCACTCGGGCACCCCACACAGCCCACAAGGCTTCCTGCCTTAGACTGGGCAGTACCAGGGAGAGTGGGGCCCACAGGGACTTGTCTGGAACCACACGGCTGGCAGGGGCACAGCCCAGTGGGGTCCCTCCAAGCCAGGGCACTTCCACAGGCAGGCCCCCAACACCCCTTCCCTGTGTGGCGCTCATCCCAGGTCAGGGAGGGGATTGGTGGTTAGTGAGGGGTGGGCTGGGAGCTGTGGCCAGCGGGATTCTGAGGTGGCCCTGAGATTCCCCCTCGGGGTCTCTGTGCTCTGTGACCCCCTCCCTAGAGTATGGGCCACCTCTCCTGTGATCTGATTGTTCTGTGGCACCGGTGGAGGGCCTTTTTCCTGTTTTTCTTTTTGCCTCTCCTGTGGTGTTGCAGTGAAGGGGTTTCTGCAGGTGTAACCGGAGGTTCTAATCAGGTGACTTGGAGTTAATCAGAAGGGAGGTTGATCTGGCTAAGCCTGGCTAGCTCAGGTGCAGCCTTTAAGAGGCTAGAAACTGCAGAGCCGCCCCCTCCTGATGCCAAAGAAGCATATGACCATCGGCTCCACAGCTGCAAGAAAAAGATTCTGCACACAACGACAAGCGCTCAGGAGAGGACCTCAGGCCTCGGTTGAGATCCCAGCCCTAGCTGACACCTCGAGTGCAGCCTGTGAGACCCTGAGCAAAGGTTCAGCAGTCCCCTCCCCGGACTCCTGCCACACAGAAGCCATGAGGTAAGTGGGTATTGTTTCGAGATGATAAATTTCTAGTGATTTGTTCTGCAGCAATTGTGTGCTGGAGTGTGGAGGAGCTGGCAGGGTGGAGGGTGGTGAGGGGCGAGGCTCATTAGGCAGGGTGTGGACCCCCAAAGGCTGCAATGACAGGCTGCTCAGGCCCAACGCCCTCCTCATCAGGGGCCTGGTAGGCAGTGTGCACAAAGTGGCCCTGACTATGGTTAAGTGCCCCCAGCTGGACCTATTCCTCTGGGGCTTCAGAATGGGGACCGGGTGATTGGTCTCGTTCCTGGGCAGCTGGATGTCTTCTGTTGGCCACGCAGGTTGGGAAGCAGAGCAGGTGGCTGGAGGCAGGAGGAGGGCCAGTGGAACGGGTATCTGGAGGCAACCGTGGCTGGTGCTAGCAGCCTGAGGCCAGGGACTGTCGTCCCCTTGGGCTCTAGAGAACCCCCTTGGGTACGTCTGGCTTCTGGTCCTTGAACCAGGTAGTCACACCTGATGCGAAAAACAGGGCGAGTACACCTGAGGCAGGTGTTGTAGGCTTCAATTTGCATTTTTAGAGCCAGGAGCAGTGGCTCACACCTGTAATCCCACCACTTTGGGAGGCTGAGGCAGGTGGATCGATCTCCTGAGTTCGGGAGTTTGAAACCAGCCTGGAAAACACACAGAGACTCTGTCTCCACAAAAAAATTTAAAAATTAGGCCATGGTTCAAGCCTGTAATCCCAGCACTTTATGAAGCTGAGGCGGGCAGATCACCTGAGGTCAGGAGTTCGAGACTAGCCTGACCAACATGGTGAAACCCTGTCTCTATGAAAAAAAAAAATACAAAATTAGTCGCGGGTGGTGGCACATGCCTGTAATCCCATCTACTTGGGAGGCTGAGGCAGGAGAATCGCTTGAACCTGGGAGGCGGAGGTTGCAGTGAGCCGAGATCACACCACCACACTCCAGCCTGGGCAACAAGAGCGAAACTCTGTCTCAAAAAAAAAAAAAAGTTAAAAAACTAGCTGGATGTGGTGGTGCATACCTGTGGTCCCAGCTCTTTGGTAAGCTGAGGTGGGAGGATCGCTTGAGCCCAGGAGTTGGAGGCTGCAGTGAGCCAAGGCCGCATCACTGCACTCCAGCCTGGGTGACAGAGTGAGACTGTTTCAGAAAAGAGGCCAGGGAAAGTGTGCCTGGGCAGGTGCGTGTGCTGGGATGTGCACTGAGGAAGTGCCCTGTTCTCGCTGAGCGATGATGGGGCCAGGTTTTGCAGAGGAACAATGCAGGCAGGGAGACAGGCTTGGAGACTGCTGTGGTCACACCTGCCATCGGCTGGGCCCTGCATGAGTCAGGGACTGAGGGATGGGAATGTTTATGAATACAGGGACCCATGAAAGGGTCTCCTTTGCTGTCCTAGTGCCTTCCCCGGATTCTCTAGATCCTCTCAGCATTACACTCTAGAGGAAGGGGCTCATCAGCCCCTTAGCACACGAGGGAAGGAAACAGGCAGAGGGGCCGGGAGTGTGGCTCACACCTGTCATCCCAGCACTTTGGGAGGTTGAGGGGAGCTGATTGCTTGAGCCCAGAAGTTTAAGACCAGCCTGGCCAACATTTTGAAACCCTGCCTCTTCTAAAAGTACAAAAATTAGCTGGGTGTGGGAGTGCACACCTGTAATCCCAGTTATTCAGGAGGCTGAGGCAACAGAATTGGTTGAACCCAGGAGGTGGAGGTTGCAGTGAGCCAAGATCACACCACTGAACTCCAACCTGAGCAGCAGAGTGAGATTGTCTTAAGAAAAAAAAAAAAAAAAAAAAAAAAAAAAAAAAAAACGGCAGAGGAGAGGGACTGCTAATGGGGAAGGGGCTGCTTTTCAGGGTAATGAAAATGTTCTGGAATGAGATAGTTGTGATAGATGCACAACCCTGTGAACTTATTAAAAGCCACTGATGGGCCGGCACTTTGGGAGGCCGAGGCGGATGTATTACGAGTTCCAGAGATCAAGACCTTCCTGGTCAACATGGAGAAACCCCGTCTCTACTAAAAATACAAAAATTAGCCGGGTGTGGTGGCAGGCGCCTGTGGTCCCAGCTACTCAGGAGGCTGAGGCAGGTGAATCGCTTGAACCAGGAAGGCGGAGGTTGCAGTGAGCCTAGATCACGCCATTGTACTGCAGCCTGGGTGAGAGCAAGACTCCATCTTAAAAAAAAAAAAAAAAAGACAAAGCAGGCAGGTGGCAGCCCTTGACGACTGATGGGACGCAGGACAGGCAGGGCATCGAGGATAACTGTCACTCATCCGTGGTCTCCTCCCTCAGGCAAGAGGGCAGGGGACAGTCCCCTCTGCCGCCTGCATTGCTGGTGCTCACGGGAGATGCTGGGCAGGGCCCAGGAGGCAGCTGGACACGACACCCAGGTCTCATTTGCAGAAGGGAGGGCTGACTGACAAACCGTGAACCCCAAACGTGGCAGAGCAGAAGCGGGCTGAGGTCCAGCTCCCAAATCACCAACCCCCACTCCAAGGTTGGGCTCACGAAGGGGACTGGGAGGGGAAGCCAGAGGAGCTGGCATTGGAGGGGACCTGGGAGGGCAGTAAGTGCCTGCGGCCAGCTCAGAGACACACCTGCTGGCCTTAGTGGCAGGGGTCCTGTGCCACTCTGACTTGGCAGAGGAGGTGGGACAGGAGGCTAGGCTGGGACCACGGGGGGATGGGGCCCACCTGACGACTGTGGGTCAGGGACCGGGGGTTCAGGGGCTCCCAGAGCTGGCCACTGCCCCTACCCCCATTTTCAAACTTAGAGTTCTTTGTTGATACCATTCTGATGCCTTGGGAATTTATTTTAAATTTCATGAGGCGTTGTTGGCACTGTCACGTCAAAGGGCACCGACACACACCACGTGGTGCAGATGGCACACAGCAGGGTTTGTGGGCGAAGCACCAGCAGAGCCAGGGCTGGAAGCAGGAGCTGCCCCGCTGAGCCGCTGCTGGGCTGCACACTCTGCAGCCAGCGTTCACCCGCACGCTTTAACTCTGTGACAGTGACTGGGCAGGGGACATCTGGTGGCTCTGGCACTTTCCAAAGGAAGGCTCTGAAGCTCACTTAGTGGCTGTCAGGTCCTTGTCATGGCTGAGTGGCCACCAGGGTGCAGGTTGGTGGCTGTGAACCTGCCCAAGGCAACAGCATCATCCAAATTCACGTACGTTGGAGAGTCTCAGCCCAGCAACGTAGGCTGCCATCTCTCCTCTGAGGTCAAAGCAGACGCGAGGCAGAGGAAGAGTGGGCCAGCCCCGGTCAATGACGCAAATGTCCAAAAGAGAAGAGAAGCTGATATCCTTCCTCTGACTCGTCTCACACTCGCTTAGGGATGCCTAGAGCCCAGCCAAGTGACAGGGCATGGCATGATGTGACCATGGCAGGAAGATGCTGGCCATGGAGGCCCCATCACAGAGGCAACCAGCCCACAGGTGCAGAGGCTGCAGTGACTCAGGCTGCTGTGACCCGGGCGTTTCTCTCGTATCTTGGGCACGTGTGGAGCTTCCCCCTCTGCAGGGAGCCTGACCAGAGGTCCAGCTGGTGGCGGCATGAGCTGGACCGTCTTTCAGCAGATGCCTTCCTCGGGCATGGTGCCTCCTGTGGGCGTGCACATTTGCACCACACAGTGAGAGTCGGGATTGGAGTACTGGATCTGTAGCCTTGGCCCCGAGTCCAGCTGGGGGCAGTTTGGTCCGCCTCAGGGCAGGATGCTTCAGGGCCGCGAACACCACCCGAAGTGCAGCCACTGTGTCCCATGTCCTCTGCCATCGGCAAAGGATGGACAGGTGGGCAAGTCTGCCCTTGGCCCAAGGGTGCCACTTGCCCAGGCTTATGCAAATGACTCCGGGGGAACTCAGGCTAATGGCCAGAGCAGAGCATCCCGCCTCTTTCAGCAACATGACCTGCCACATCGGGCCTGGGAGAGACCACGGGCTGCAGCTGGCCCCTCAGCAGTCCCTCCAGAGGCCCCAACTCCAGGTGTCCCCATCCACTGTTGGTCCAGGTTATATCTGGGCCAGGTGACCATAACTACCCAGGCATGGTGGGGCAGTCACCTGCTGGGCACTGGCATGGAGACATGATGGGGTGTGACTTCACGGTGGCCAACTGTTGCTGCAAGGGGGATGTGAACAAGCACCAGCTCTACACGGTGAGATGGAAAATAGGATTTATTGGGGGAACCGTACAAGCAGAGGAGAAGCGGGGGTGCCCGGGCTGTCACAGCCTTGCAATGGATGGTGGGCTCCGTGGCCAACCTGCCAGGGGACAGACCTATTGCTGGCACTCCCCCCACAATTACAGGGTGGGAGTGAGGGACCTCGCGGCTGAGGACGGGTCCTTGTTAGTAAGCAGGAGGCTCTGCAGTCCCGGTGGGGTCATCTTGCTTCTCCGGACTGCTCCCTCTGACTGCTGAAGCCGCGCTGTGCAGCTTCCTGACAGAAGGGGAGGCGCCTCTGCTGCCCAGGCATTCACGTTGCTGAGCAGAGCGCGGCCTCGCCAGGTGGAAAGCCCTAGGAAGGCTGCTTGCTCTGCAAACCCAGGGGTGCTGTGGCCGGAGAGCAGGGGCGTCCGTGTCCAAGCAACTGTGTCACCACCTTCAAAGGTCAGGAAGGTGCCACCGCCTTGCCCCACGACACCCGAGTCTGCAAGCGCCAGCTCTGAGCACTGTTCTCCGCCGACACAAGGACACCATCCAAGAATTCCTCCCAGGGGACACCCTGAGAAGATGCGAAGACCATCGATGCTTTGGAAGAATGAAAAGAAGTTTCTGCCAAGCAAACCGAAGTGTCTGGGAAGCACCCGTATGGATGGGAAGCCACCTCAGGTGGGCGGCTCAGAGCTCCTCTGCCAGTATCAGCTCACTGGGACTCGCCGTCCAGTCTGACGTCTTTGATGTCCCTAATTACAAAGAGACACATGTTCTTTACACACATCAAAACATGGTGGAAATAGATAACACAGAAAGTTCAGGATTCCTGGAATCCTTTTTCCTGGGGATATCACAGGCTAGATCACTTATTTATGAGATAGAGTCTTGCTCTGTCCCCCAGGCTGGAGTGCAGTGGTGTGATCGTCGCTCACTGCAGCCTCGGCCTCCCAGGTTCAAGCAATTGTCCCACCTCAGCCTCCCTAGTAGCTGGGATTACAGGCACCTACCACCAAGCCCAGCTAATTGTTTGTATTTTTAGTAGAGATGGGATCTTGCCATGTTGGCCAGGCTGGTCTCGAACTCCTGACCTCAAGTGATCCACCCACCCTGGCCTCCCAAAGTGCTGGCACTACAGGCGTCAGCCACCATGCCCGGCCAGCTAGATAATTTTTTTTTTTAAGGTGGAGTCTCACTCTGTTGTCAGGCTGGAGTGCAGTGGCGTGATCTCGGCTCACTGCAACCTCTGCCTCCCGGGTTCATGTGATTCTCCTGCCTCAGCCTCCTGAGTAGCTGGGATTACCGGCGCATGCCACCATGCCCGGCTACTTTTTTTTTTTTTTGTATTTTATTAGCGACGGGGTTTCACCATGTTGGTCAGGATGGTCTCGATCTCCTGATGTCAGGTGATCCGCCCATCTACCAAAGGGCTGGGATTACAGGCATGAGCTACCTCACCTGGCTGATCATTTTTACACACACATCCATCCATCCGTATCTATACCTTTACAACATGAGGTTGTTCCATGACACACACTTGGGGAATTCCCTGCTTCCTACACCAGTATGTTCGGGGGAGAACCACCCAACACTTCCAAAACGTTGCAATTCCTGCCCTGGAAGTCACAAGGGCATCACTCCGAGCCTCCTCAAGGTTCTTCATCAAGAAACACAGAGTTCTCCTTTAATAATTTTCTTTTTTGAGATATGGTTTCACTCTGCCACCCAGGCTGGAGTGCAGTGGTGCCATCACAGCTCACTGCAGCCTCGACCTCCTGGGCTCAAGTGATCCTCCCACCTCAGCCTCCTAAGTAGCTGGGACCACAGGTACATGCCACCACGTCTGGCTAATTAAACAAAAATTTTTTTTGGTGGAGATGGGGTTCTCCCTGTGTTGCTCAAGCTAGTCTTGAACTCCTGAACTCATGTGATCAGGTTCTCTTTTAGTACTGTAAGGGATTTTTTTTTTTTTTTTGAGACGGAGTTTCGCTCTTGTTGCCCCAAGCTGGAGTGCAGTGGCGCAATCTCTGCTCACTGCAACTTCCGCCTCCCAGGTTCAAGCGATTCTCCTGCCTCAGCTTCACGAGTAGCTAGGATTACAGGCACCCACCACCACACCCGGGTAATTTTTTGTATTTTTAGTAGAGATGGGTTTTCACCATGTTAGCCAGGCTGGTCTCAAACTCCTGACCTCAGATGATCTGACTGCCTCAGCCTCCCAAAGTGCTGCGATTACAGGCGTGAGCCACTGTACCTGGCTGGGATTTTTGTTTTTATACTTCATGTTCTAGGGTACATGTGCATAATGTGCAGGTTTGTTACATATGTATACATGTGCCATGTTGATGTGCTGCACCCATTAACTTGTCATTTACATGAGGTATATCTCCTAATACTATCCCTCCCCATCCCCCCACGGATATTTGTTTAAGAGCTTTACTGAGCTATAATTCACATACCATAAAATCCGTTAAGTGTACAATTCAGAGTCGTGCAACCATCACTGCAATCACATTTAGAACATTTCACCCCCCATCAAAAGAAACCTCAAATCCTTAGTGTCCCTCCTCAACTTCCCTTGCCCCAGGCAGCCACTAATCTTTCTGTCTCTCTAAATGTGCCTATTCTGGGCACTTCATATGAACAGAATTACATATACTCCATGTGCTTTGTGACTGGCTTCTTTCATTGAAGATGGTGTTTTCTTTTTTTTTTTTGAGACGGAGTCTTGCTCTGTCGCCCGGGCTGGAGTGCAGTGGCCGGATCTCAGCTCGCTGCAAGCTCCGCCTCCCGGGTTTACGCCATTCTCCTGCCTCAGCCTCCCGAGTAGCTGAGACTACAGGCGCCCGCCACCTCGCCCGGCTAATTGTTTTGTTTTTTTTTTATTAGAGACGGGGTTTCACCATGTTAGCCAGGATGGTCTCGATCTCCTGACCTCGTGATCCGCCCGTCTCGGCCTCCCAAAGTGCTGGGATTACAGGCTTGAGCCACCGCGCCCGGCCCTTAAAGATGGTGTTTTCAAGGTGCATCCTCATTGTAGCATGCATCAGTACTTCGTTCCGTTTTATGGACAATATTTCATTGTATAAATCGACTGTATTTCATTGACGGACATTTTTGAGCTTTCAATTTTTGCCTATTAGAAGTAATGCTGACGGCCGGGCGCGGTGGCTCAAGCCTGTAATCCCAGCACTTTGGGAGGCCGAGACGGGCGGATCACGAGGTCAGGAGATCGAGACCATCCTGGCTAACACAGTGAAACCCTCTCTCTACTAAAAAATACAAAAAACTAGCCGGGCGAGGTGGCGGGCGCCTGTAGTCCCAGCTACTCAGGAGGCTGAGGCAGGAGAATGGCGTAGACCCGGGAGGCGGAGCTTGCAGTGAGCTGAGATCCGGCCACTGCACTCCAGCCTGGGCAACAGAGCGAGACTCCGTCTCAAAAAAAAAAAAAAAAAAAAAAAAGAAGTAATGCTGACATGGACATTTGTGTATATTTTTGTGTGGACATGTGTGTTCAGTTCTCCTGGGCGCACACCTAGGAGTGGAACTGCTGGGTCATACGGTGACTCTACGTTGAACATTATGAACTCCCAGAGTGTTTTCCAAAGTGGCTGCACCATTTTGCATCGTCAGCAAGAGAGTATGAGGGTTCCAGTTTCTCCACGTCCTCACCAACACTTGTTGGCTGTCTTTTTAAATAGCCATCGCAGTGGGTGTGAAGTGGTATTTCACAGTGGTCTTTTTTTTTTTTTTTGAGACGGAGTCTTGCTCTGTCACCCAGGCTGGAGTGCAATGGCCGGATCTCAGCTCACTGCAAGCTCCACCTCCCGGGTTTACACCGTTCTCCTGCCTCAGCCTCCCGAGTAGCTGGGACTACAGGCGCCCGCCACCTCGCCCGGCTAGTTTTTTTGTATTTTTTAGTAGAGACAGGGTTTCACTGTGTTAGCCGGGATCGTCTCTCGATCTCCTGGCCTCGTGATCCGCCCGTCTCGGCCTCCCAAAGTGCTGGGATTACAGGCTTGAGCCACCGCGCCCGGCCTCACAGTGGTCTTGATGTGCATTTCCCTGAGACTGATGATGTTGAGAATCTTTATCCCTATTGACAATTTGCATATCTTTGAATTCATCGCAGAAATCAAATCTTCTATGGGAAACTGTTTATTCAGGTCCTTTGGCCATTTGCTAATTGGGTTGTCTTTTCATTGTATGAATTCTGGGCCAGGCACAGTGGCTCACTCCTATAATCCCAACACTTTGGGAGGCCGAGGTGGGTGGATCACCTGAGGTCAGGAGTTCGAGACCAGCCTCACCAACATGGTGAAACCCCATCTCTACTAAAAACACAAAAAATTAGCCAGGTGTGGTGGCAGGTGCCTGTAATCCCAGCTACTCGGGAGGCTGAATATGTTCTGGATACAAGTTCCTTATCAGGTATATGATTTGCAAATAATTCTGTGGGTTGTCTTTTCATCTTTTTACTTTCTTTTTTTTCTTTTGAGACAGAGTCTTGCTCTACTGTCCAGGCTGGAGTACAGTGGTGCAATCTCGGCTCACCTCAACCTCTGCCTCCTGGGTTCAAGAAATTCTGCCTCAGGCTCTCGAGTAGCTGGGATTACAGGCGCCCGCCACCACGCCCAGCTAATTTTTGTATTTTTAGCAGAGTCAGAGTTTCACTGTGTTGGTCAGGCTGGTCTTGAACTCCTGACCTCAGGTGATCCACCTGCCTCGGCCTCCCAAAGTGCTGGGATTACAGGCATGAGCCACCATGGCCAGCCTGTTTACTTTCTTGATAGTGTTATTTGAAGCATAAAAGTTTTTAACTTCGATAAAGTCCAATTTATTCTTTGATTGCATATGCTTTTGGCATCCTATCTAAAAACTTTTGTCTTGTCCAGTATAGCGGCTCACACCTGTAATCCCAGCACTCTGGGAAGCCAAGGTGGGTGGTTCACCTGAGGTAAGGAATTCGAGACCAGCCTGGCCAACATGGTGAAACTCTGTCTTCACTAAAAGTACAAAACAATTAGCCGGGAGTGGTGGTGCGTGCCTGTAATCCCAGCTACTCAGGAGGCTGAGGCAGAAGAATTGCTTGAATCTAGGATGTGGAGGTTGTGGTGAGCTGAGATCATACCACTGTACTCCAGCCTGGGTGTCAGAGCAAGACTGTCTCAAAAAAAGAAAGCTGACTGGGCGCGGTGGCTCCCGCGTGTAATCCTAGCATTTTGGGAGGCTGAGGTGGCTGGATCACTTGAGGCCAGGAGTTCAAGACCAGCCTGACCAATATAGTCAAACCCCATTTCTACTAAAAATACAAAAATTAGCCAGGTGCACTGCAGTGTGCCAGTAATCCCAGCTACAGCTACTCTGGACGCTGAGGCAGGAGAATCACTTGAACCTGGGAGGCGGAGGTTGCAGTGAGCCGAGATTGCACCACTGCACTCCAGCCTGGAGATAGAGCAAGACTCCACCTCAAAAAAAAAAAAAAAAAAAAAAAAACGGTACGGTCCACTTATACAGGACATGTATTACAAATGGAGCTTGCGGGGGGGAAGTTGCTATGGGTGAGTGAATGTGGAGGCCTAAAGCATTACTGTGTATGCTGCAGACTTAATGTACAACACTCAACACTCAGGCTACGCTCATTTTTTTTTTTTTAATATTTTTGTGTTTATTTATTTTTTGAGACAGAGTCTCGCTCTGTCGCCCATTCTGGAGTGCAGTGGCGCAATCTCGGCTCACTGCAAGCTCCGCCTCCGGGGTTCATGCCATTCTCCTGCCTCAGACTCCCAAGTAGCTGGGACTACAGGCACCCGCCACCTCGCCCGGCTAATTTTTAAAATATTTTTTAGTAGAGATGGGGTTTCACCGTGTTAACTAGGATGGTCTTTTTTTTTTTTTTTTTTTTTTTTTTTTTTGAGACGGAGTCTCACTGTGTCTCCCAGGCTGGAGTGCAGTGGCGTGATCTCGGCTCACTGCAAGCTCTGCCTCCCGGGTTCACGCCATTCTCCCGCCTCAGCCTCCCAAGTAGCTGAGACTACAGGTGCCCGCCACCACGCCCGGCTAGTTTTTTTGTATTTTTAGTAGAGACGGGGTTTCACCATGTTAGCCAGGATAGTCTCGATCTCCTGACCTCGTGATCCACCCGCCTCGGCCTCCCAAAGTGCTGGGATTACAGGCTTGAGCCACCGCGCCCGGCCAACCAGGATGGTCTTGATCTGCTGACCTCGTGATCTGCCCATCTCGGCCTCCCAAAGTGCTGGGATTACGGGCTTCAGCCACCACGCCCGGCCTGCTATGCTCATTTTTTAAAATTTTCTTTGGTAATAAATGAACCTAAGCTTACTGTAACTTGATGTAACTTTTAGCTTCTTTTGTAATAACGCTTGGTTTAAAATACAAATACATGGTACAGCAGCACAAAAATATTTTCTTTAGAACCTCATTGTATAAGTTTTTATTTTTCAGGAATTTAAAATTTTTTTTAAGTTGGACTTCAATTTTTTGAGACAGGTTTTTTTTTTTTTTTTTTTTTTGAGACGGAGTCTTGCTCTGTGCCCCAGGCTGGAGTGCAGTGGTGCGATCTCGGCTCACTGCAAGCTCCGCCTCCCGGGTTCCCGCCATTCTCCTGCCTCAGCCTCCCAAGTAGCTGGGACTACAGGCACCCGCCACCTCGCCCAGCTAATTTTTTGTATTTTTTAGTAGAGACGGGGTTTCACCTTGTTAGCCAGGATGGTCTCGATCTCCTGACCTCATGATCCGCCCGTCTCAGCCTCCCAAAGTGCTGGGATTACAGGCTTGAGCCACTGCGCCCGGCCGGTTTTTTTTTTTTTTTTTTTGAGATGGAGTCTCGCTCTGTCGCCCAGGCTGGAGGGCAGTGGTGCGATCTGGGATCACTGCAAGCTCCGCCTCCCGGGTTCACGCCATTCTCCTGCCTCAGCCTCCCGAGTAGACTACAGGCGCCCGCCACCTCACCCGGCTAGTTTGTTTTTTTTTTTTTTTTTTTTTTTAGTAGAGACGGGGTTTCACCGTGTTAGCCAGGATGGTCTCGATCTCTTGACCTCGTGATCCGCCCGTCTCGGCCTCCCAAAGTGCTGGGATTACAGGCTTGAGCCACCGCGCCCGGCCCAGTTTTTTTTTTTTTTTTTGAGATGGATTCTTCCAGGCTGAAGCGCAGTGGCACTATCTCAGTGCACTGCAGCCTCAGCCTCCCAAGTAGCTGGGATTACAGGTGTGTGCTACCATGCCCGGCTTTTTTTTGTTTTGTTTTTTGTTTTTTTTGGAGATGGAGTCTCGCTCTCACCAGGCTGGAGTTCAGTGGCGTGAATGTCAGCTCAGTGCAACCTCCGACTCTCTGGTTCAAGTGATTCTCCTGCCTCAGCCTCCCAAGTAGCTGGGATTACAGGCACGCACCACCATGCCCAGCTGATTTTTATATTTTTAGTAGAGATGGGATTTCACCATGTTGGCCAGGCTGGTCTCGAACTCTTGACCTTGTGATCTGCCTGCCTTGGCCTCCCAAAGTGCTGGGATTACAGGTGTGAGCCACTGTGCCTGGCTAATTTTTGTATTTTTAGTAGTAGAGATGGAATTTCATCATGTTGGCCAGGCTGATCTTGAGTTCCTGACCTCAAGTGATCCACCCACCTCAGCCTCCCAAAGTGCTGGGATTACAGGTATGAGCCACTGCGCCCAGCCAAGGATTTTTATTTTTTTTGTTTAAAAACTAAGACACAACGCTAGCCTAGGCTTGCACAGGGTCAGGGTCATCCATGTCACCATCTTCCACCTCCACATCTTGTCCCACTGGAAGGTCTTCAGGGGCAGTAACACTTACAGCTGTCATCTATGACGACAGTGCCTTTTCCGGATACCTCCAAAAAGTCCTGAAGGACCTGCCTGAGGCTGTTTTACAGTTAACTTTTTTTTTTTTTTTTTTTTTTTGAGACAGAGTGTCACTCTGTTGCCCAGGCTGGAGTGCAGTGGCACAATCTCAGCTCACTGCAACCTCCACCTACCAGGTTCAAGCGATTCTCATGCCTCAGACTCCCAAGTAGCTGGGATTACAGGTGCCTGCCACCATGCCTGGCTAATTTTTCTATTTTTAGTAGAGACGGGTTTCACCATGTTTCCCAAGCTGGTCTCGAACTCCTGCCCTCAGGTGATCTGCCTGCCTCGGCCTCCCAAAGTGCTGGGATTACAGGTGTGAGCCAACGCTGTGGCTGACCTATAGTTGACTTTTTAAATAGGAGTATATTCTAAAGTAATGATAAAAAGTATACTAAATATATAATCTAGTAACATAGTCATTTATTATCATTATCAAATATTATGTACTATACATAATTGTATGTGATCTCTCTTTTGAGACGGAGTTTTGCTCTTGTTGCCCAGGCTGGAGTGCAATGACACAATCTCAGCTCACTGCAACCTCCACCTGCCAGGTTTAAGTGATTCTCCTGACTCAGCCTCCCAAGTAGCTGGGATTACAGGTGCATGCCACCACGCCTAGCTATTGTATTTTTAGTAGAGACCGGTTTCTCCATGTTCCCAGGCTGGTCTCGAATTCCTGACCTCAGGTGATCCACCTGCCTCAGCCTCCCAAAGTGCTCACGCCTGTGATCCGCCATGCTCTACTTTTATTTTTGAGACAGGTTCTCTCTCTGTCCCCAAGGCTGGAGTGTAGCTGCATGATCACAGCTCACTGCAGCCTCAACCTCCCAGGCTCAGGTGACCCTTCCATCTCAGCCTTCCAAGTGGCTGGGCATGCAACACCACACATAGCTAATTTTTAAATGTTTTGTAGAACTGGCATCTCACTATGTTGCTCAGGCTAGTCTTTTTGTTTGTTTTTTCTTTTTTTTCAGTGGTGGGGGGGGGGCTTGCTCCCAGGCTGGAGTGCAGTGTCGTGATCTTGGCTCACTGCAACCTCCGCCTCCCGGGTTCAAGGGATGCTCCTGCCTCAGCCTCCCGAGTAGCTGGGACTACAGGTGCCTGCCATCACGTCTGGCTAATTTTTTGTATTTTTAGTAGAGACAGAGTTTCACTATGTTGGCCAGGCTGGTCTCGAACGCCTGACCTCAGGTGATCTGCCCGCCTTGGCCTCCCAAAGTGCTGGGATTACAGGTGTGAGCCCCCGCGCCTGGCCTGCTTTTGGGGTTTTTACAGATGCTCTTGATCAGGTTGAAGAAGCTCCTTTTATTCCTAGTTTGTTGAATGTTTTTATCATGAAAGGGTGCTGGACGTTGTCACATGGTTTTTGTCCTTTTCTCTACTGATCTGGTGTGCAGGCATCCCCGCCACACACTAGTCTTGGTGACTGCGCTCGAAGGACTCACAGGACTTGGTCTACCGTCATGCTCATGGCTGAGATTTACTACAGTGAAAAGATGCGACGTGGAATTAGCAACAGGAAAATGCACTTGGGGTGAGGGCCGGAGGAAACCAGGTACAAGCCCCCCAAGTCCTCTCCCCCGGAGCCCCCTCCCCTGGGGTCCTCTCTCCCAGAGTTCCGCAGAATGTGCTGAATCCTCCAGCCTCGAGCTGTGACATGTGCAAAGTGTTCTGTACCAGGGAAGCCTGCCTGAGCCTAGGAGGCCAGGGTTTTTCTGGGGGTTGGTCATGTAGGTACGTTGTGCCTGGGTGAATATGGCACCGAAATTCCAGGCTCAGAAGAAAAGTGTTCAGCAAATATCACATGATTTGTACAGAAAAGAGTGAGCAATTGTTATTTGGGGATAGCATTGTATTCACGCAGGAACTCTACTGGTCAAGTTCCCAGATGCCAGCTGGGCATGGTGGCTCACGCCTATAATCCCAGCACTTCAGGAGTTTGAGGCAGACAGATCACGTGACGTTAGGAGTTCGTGACCAGCCTGGCCAACATGGCGAAACCCCGTCTCCACTAAAAATACAAAAATTAGCTGGGTGTGGTAGTGTGCACCTGTAATCCCAGCTACTCGGGAGGCTGATCACTCACTGTGATCTTGCAGTGAGTGGAGATCACACCACTGCACTCCAGCCTGGGCGACAGAGCGAGACTCCATCTCAAAAAAAACAAAAAAAAGTTCCGCCGGGCGCGGTGGCTCAAGCCTGTAATCCCAGCACTTTGGGAGGCCGAGA
This sequence comes from Macaca mulatta, assembly GCF_049350105.2. Taxonomy (NCBI): domain Eukaryota; kingdom Metazoa; phylum Chordata; class Mammalia; order Primates; family Cercopithecidae; genus Macaca; species Macaca mulatta. Next base: position 4,179,020 of record NC_133425.1, on the reverse strand, counting down.
CGGGCGGATCACGAGGTCAGGAGATCGAGACCATCCTGGCTAACACGGTGAAACCCCATCTCTACTAAAAAATACAAAAAACTAGCCGGGCGAGGTGGCGGGCACCTGTAGTCCCAGCTACTCGGGAGGCTGAGGCAGGAGAATGGCGTAAACCCGGGAGGCGGAGCTTGCAGTGAGCTGAGATCCGGCCACTGCACTCCAGCCTGGGCGGCAGAGCGAGACTCCGTCTCAAAAAAAAAAAAAAAAAAAAGTTCCCAGATGCCAGCCCAGGGTGAACCTTGCACACAGGCTGTTCTTAGGGCAGCAGTCTCGGGCCTGCCGTGTTAAGGCTGATCTGTACAGATACTGTGTTACATTAATTGGTTTTTCATGTTAATGCATTCCTGGGAGAAATCTTTTTTTTTTTTTTTTTTTTTTTGAGACGGAGTCTTGCTCTGTCACCCAGGCTGGAGTGCAGTGGCCGGATCTCAGCTCACTGCAAGCTCCGCCTCCCGGGTTCACGCCATTCTTCTGCCTCAGCCTCCCGAGTAGCTGGGACTACAGGAGCCCGCCACCTCGCCCGGCTATTTTTTTTTTTGTATTTTTTTAGTAGAAACGGGGTTTCACCATGTTAGCCGGGATCGTCTCTCGATCTCCTGACCTCGTGATCTGCCCGTCTCGGCCTCCCAAAGTGCTGGGATTACAGGCTTGAGCCACCGCGCCCGGCCCCTGGGAGAAATCTTACTGAGTCATGGTATATAATTCTTTTTTATGTTGCTGGATTCTGTTTGCTGGTATTCTATGTTCTGGAGAAATACTGGGCTGTGGTTTTCTCTTTGTGTTTCTCTGCTTGGTTTTGGTATCAGGGTGATATTGGTCTTACAGAATGAGCTGGGGCCAGGCATTGTGGCTCATGTTTGTAATTCTAGCACTTTGGGAGGCCAAGGCAGGTGGATTGATTGAGCCCAGGAGTTGGAGACCAGCCTGCACAACATGGCAAAACCCCGTTTCTACTAAAAATAGAAAAATTAGCCAGGTGTGGTGGTGCGTATGTGTAGTCCCAGCTACTCAGGAGGGTGAGGTTGCAGTGAGCTGAGATGGTGCTACTGCACTCCAGCCTGGGTGTCAGAGTGAGATTGTCAGAATGAGGTCCATAGTAAGGTCTCATCTTTATTCCCGATTTTAGTATTTTCAGTATTCTTGCTCTTCAATTTTTTTGATCTTCAGGTAGAGCTAAATATTTGTCAATTTTATTGATCCTTATACAGAACCAACTTTAGGTTTTATTTACTATTTATTTCCTTCCTTCTACTTTAGTTCTTTTATTTTATTTATTTTTTTGGGACGAGTCTTGCTCTGTTGCCCAGGCTGGCGTGCAGTGTTGCAATCTCGGCTCACTGCAGCCTCCACCTCCTGGGTTCAAGCTATTCTCCTGCTACAGGCACCCGCCACCAAGCCTGGCTAATTTTTGTATTTTTAGTAGAGGTGGGGTTTCACCATGTTGGTCAGGCTGTTCTCGAACTCCTGGCCTCATGATCCACCTGCCTAGGCCTCCCAAAATGCTGGGATTACAGGTGTGAGCCACCACACCTGGTCTTTTAGTTCTTTTTTATGTTTTTTGTGGAGATGAGGTCTTGCCCATGCTAGTATGGAACTCCTGGGTTCAAGCGATTCTCCCACCCTAGCCACCCAAAATGCTAGGATTACAGGTGTGGGCCACTGTGCTTGGCCCTGTTTATTCATTTAGAGACGGGATCTTGCTCTGTCTCTCAGGCTGGAGTGCAGTGGTACGATCACACTTCACTGCAGCCTCGACCTCCCAGGTTCAAGCGATCCTCCCAGCAACGCTACCACGTATGGCTGATTTTTTGGTAGAGACAAAGTCTCACCATGTTGCCCAGGCTTCTTTTTTTTTTTTTTGAGACGGAGTCTAGCTCTGTCACCCAGGCTGGAGTGCAGTGGTGCGATCTCAGCTGGCTCACTGCAAGCTCCACCTCCTGGGTTCACGCCATTCTCCTGCCTCAGCCTCCGGAGTAGCTGGGACTATAGGCACCTGCCACCACGCCTGGCTAATTTTTTTTTCTTTTTGTATTTTTTAGTGGAGACGAGGTTTCACCGTGTTAGCCAGGATGGTCTCGATCTCCTGACCTCATGATCCGCCCGCCTTGGCCTCCCAAAGTGCTGGGATTACAGGGGTGAGCCACCGCGCCTGGCCGGCTTCTTCCTTTCACTATAGATTTCCCTCTAAGCATGACTTTCAGTGCATCCCATAAGTTTTGTTATGTTGTGTCTCCATTTTCATTTATTTCAAAGTATTTTATAATTATCTTCTTTGGCTCACTGTTTGTTTAAAATTACACACAGCATCATGCTCTGTTGCGCCAACTGATTTCAAACTCCTGGGCTCAAGTGATCCTCCTGCCTCCGCCTCCCAGAGTGTTGAGATTACAGGCATGAGCCACCGTGCCCAGTCTCACTCACTGGTTTCTTATGAGTGTCTTAATTTCTTCATATTTATGAGTTTCCCAAATTTTTCTGCTTTTGATTTGGTTTTTGTTACCCATGCTGGAGTGCAGTGGCACAATCTTGGCTCACTGCAACCTCTGCCTCCTGAATAGCTGGGATTACAGGCATGTACCACCACGCCTGGCTAATTTTTGTATTTTTAGTATAGACGGGGTTTTACCATGTTGGCCAGGCTGGTCTCGAACTCCTGACCTCAAATGATTCGCCTGCCTTGGCCTCCCAAAGTGCTGGGATTACAGGTATGAGCCACTGAGTCCAGGCCTGAAAGGAATGAAATCATACAAAGTATGTTCTTTGACCACAGTGGGATGTAATTCCAAATCAATAACAAGGCTGGGCGCAATGGCTCTTGCCTGTAATCCCAGCACTTGGGAGACCTGAGACAGGCGGATCATATGAGGTCAGGAGTTTGAGACTCAGCCTGGCCACCATGATGAAACCCTATTTCTACTAAAAATATAAAAATTAGCTGGGTGTGGTGGTACATGCCTGTAATCCCAGCTACTCAGGGGGCTAAGGCAGGAGAATTGCTTGAACCTGGAGGGTAGAGTTTGCAGTGAGCTGAGATCATGCCACTGTACTCCAGCCTGGGCAACAGAGAGACTCTATCTCCAAAAAAAAAAGGACTCTTGCTTTATGGCCTGGCTGTGGTTGAGAAGAACCTGAATTCTGCTGCTGGGAGCTTCCCTCTTGTTCTCTCTCTGTCCCATGTCTGTCATGTGAAGGATGCTCAAGTGGGCCCAAGGAGGGGTTCCCATGGTGAGGAACAGGGCCTCCAGCCTCACTTGGGCCTTCAGATGACTGCCTGACAAATTCTCTTCAACCTCAGGAGTCAGAACCACCCAGTCCAACCACTCCCATGATGTTGACCCACAAACGCCGAGACAGCAAATATTTGTTGTTTTAAGCCCACTACGTTTTGCTGTAATTGGTCATGCACCATTAGATAACTAATACAATTACCCATACATCGGCTGGCTTTCGGGAGGACACGTCTTGAAACACAGCTGAACTTGAATCTTTTCTGGGGAAAAAAAAATTGAAAACATGAATTAATAATTCTTCTCTTGTTGAAGCTGACAGAACCAAGGACGCACACCTTCTTAACGATGCTCTCAAGGCTGTGAGGAGAAAGACAACCAGTGGGAATTCAACGCATCAATTACCTTCTATAGTAACATGAGCTACTAGAGCCCCTAAGAGTCGATCTTCAGCTGCTGTCATGGAAAGTACTGGGGGTCAACTAGACATCAAAGATGAGAGGCCAGGCCTCCAGCACAACTTTTTGTTTAAGCTCATTTAGTGGCTTTCTCAAAGAAGCCCTTTTTTCAAAAAAATTTTTGTAAAGATGGGGTCTTGTTCTGTCACACAGGCTGGATTGCAGTGCATGGCTCACTGCAGCCTCAACCTCCTGGGCTCGGGTGATCCTCCCCTTTTCTGAGGAGCTCAGACCACAAGCATGCACCACTACGCCCAGCTGATTTATAAGCTTTTTTTAGAGACAAGGTTTCACCATGTTAGCCAGGCTGTTTTCTTCTCTTTTTTTTTTTTTTTTTTGAGATGGAGTTTCACTCCTGTTGCCCAGACTGGAGTACAGTGGTGCGATCTTGGCTCAACGCAGCCTCTGCCTCCCAGGTTCAAGCAATTCCTCTGCCTCGGCCTCCCAAGCAGCTGGGATTACAGGCATGTGCCACCATGCCCAGCTAATTTTGTATTTTTAGTAGAGATGGGGTTTCTCCATGGTGATGAGGCTGGTCTCCAACTCCTGACCTCAGGTCATCCACCTGCCTCAGCCTCCCAAAGTGCTGGGATTACAGGCGTGAGTCACTGTGCCTGGCCAACTTGGATTTGTTACTGTTTTACAGGGCATGGCCCTTAATATTCACATGAATGACAGTGAGACACACAATGCTTTCTAAAGATTGGTTTTGGCTGGGTGTGGTGGTGCATGCCTGTAATCCCAGCTACTTGGGAGGCTGAGGCAGGAGAATCGCTTGAACCCAGGAGGCGGAGGTTGCAGTGAGCTGAGATCGCTCCATTGCACTCCAGCCTGGGCAACAAGAGCAAAACTCCAACTCAAAAAAAAAAAAAGACTGGTTTTACATTCTGTTGATGTGAATAATTGGTGTGTGCACAAAAGCAAAGTCTCGTCAGTGGGTGCCTGGCCTGGGGCATCAGTTCTGAGCTGGCAGAGATGAGGATACCCACACCCCTGCCTCTGCCCCACACCCTGTCTGTACCTGGATCCTCCTGCTGGGCCGTGCTGGGGAGCCGCTCCTTTCGCCTCAAGGCCTCCAGGCCTGCCAGGTCGGGCTGGTGGCAGTGGCTGCGCATGACCATGACGCGGTGGCCCTGGGTGATGGCGCGGCTGCGGCAGCCCAGCCGAGCCTGGTCCCGGCACATCCAGTACACCTTCTCCCCGGCCGCCTTCTCCTTCCTATAGAGGAAGGACTCGTGCACCAGGAACCTGCCCCCCAAGGAAGTCCTCAGGAACTCCAGGGGTCGGAGGGGTTCTGAAAGGGAAAGTGACACTGTGAGTAGGGCCACAGGGGCCTGGGTGTCAGGGCTGGGGGTCTAATTTGTCCCCCAAGCCAGGCTCCACCAGGAATCTGCAATCCCCTAGCAGGCCCCATGGTGGACACTGCCCTCCTCCCCTCTGGGCCCTGAAGCCTGAAGCTCAGGCCCTCCAGCCCCGACTTCCACGCTGGCTGGCCCTTTCTAAGGGCTCTGGTGATGCCTGGGCAGGTGGCCTGACAACCACTAGACCCCGAACACTCCCGAAGGACTCTCCCAAGCCCTCAGACCTCATGCTTGCAGGCGCATCTCCCAGGGCTGGGGAGAAGCCATTCTGGACCAGTCACCAGGGCCTCCTGGCTCCCTGTCCACCTACCCCTCAGCCAGCTGGCAGCCATCTGGCCTCTGACTTGTAACAAGCTGAACTGAAAGGTCACATGATGTTGTGACTGGAGAGAACCCCACGAGACTAGAAGCTGTGTGGGTGGCGTGGGGGGTAGACTAAGAGTGTCCGGGATCCACCGTATGGCCCGTCAGCAGATTCCAAGCAGTCTCTGCCAATGCTACCTGTGGCCGCCATCCCCTTTCTTGAGAGAGCTGAGTGGGTTCCTACCCCTGACAGCCAGTCCCTGTTGCCCTGAAGACCAGCTGCAGGAGCTCAGAGCCTGCAGATGGAGCCTCCTGCCCTTGGGGAGTTTATGGCCCAGGCTGCCAGACCCCCATGCGCAACACACACGGCAGCCCACGGGCAGCCTGCAGCCAGCATGTGGCGCACGGGTCCCGGGAGACTAGGGTCACCTGGCCCAGCGCCCTCTGCACGCACCTGGACTGTCCCACTGTGCCAGGTTGGGGAAGTGCTCCCGCTGCCGCAGGGCCTCCAGGCCACCCAGGTCGGGTGGGTGGCAGTGTCTGCGCATGACCATGACCCGCCGGCCCTGGGTGATGGCGCGGCTGCGGCAGCCCATGCGGGCCTGGTCCCGGCAGGTCCAATACACCTTCTCCCCGGCTGCCTTCTCCCGCCGGTAGAGGAAGGACTCGTACACCAAGAAGCTGCCCCCCAGGGGCGTCTTCAAGAACTCTGGGCCTCCTGTTGAGAAATGGTAAGGGAGGAGCAGAGGACACCAGCTCTCAGAGCCAAGATCAGCATGGCCCTGAGGTGAGACCTCCCGCGATGCCTACACCCCCTCCTCACAGTGAGGTGGCCCCGGAGCCCAGGACACAGATGCTACCATCCCTCCAACTCCACTGGGGCTCTAGCTGCTGGGGTCCCTCTCCTGAGGCTGGGGACTGGTGAGGTGAGGCCCCTGCAGGTGGAGGCCAAGCGTCCCACACTGTGATGCCTTCAGGGAGGCAGTGTCTGCTGCGTCACACGTCCGTCCCCAGCGTCCGCCCAGGCTCGCATGCAGGGTGCACTGTGCCTGAAGGGTCAGAGGAATGACCCAGGGCCCTCAGGGGACAAAGCTGCTCGGGAGCTGGATGGGGCTGAGAGGGGTGGTCCCCGAGAGCTGGGCAGGTGGAGAGGTGACCCGAGGACTGTGAGGAAGAGGTAGGAGCAGCGTCCACTATCCTGGATGTGGTGAGAGGGAGGACCCTGTGGGGTGGCAGTGCCTGGCCCAGAGAATACCCTTTCCTCCGTGCAGGCTCAGGGGCCACAGAGGTGGGGAGGCAGCCTGGGGCGTCGTGGGCACATCAGGTGGCAGTGGAAGCAGGGGATGGGGGTGGGTAGCAAGCCCTAGAGGAGAGGCCGGAGGGGGCGGTGTCTGGCTGTGGAACCACCTTCAAGAGGGATGGAGCGGGCTGGGCCGGGGCCATGTGGAGTGGGGAGGCTCGGGAGGCAGGAGGACCCTGCGGGGTACGGCAGCACAGAAGCCTGGGGACCGCAAGACAGAACAGGTCAGGAGGAAGGTGGGGACCCCAAACCACAGGAGGGGGTGGTGTGACCATGGGGCACGCTTCATCCCTTCCACATGGATGCAAACGCCAGCAAGGGGCTGGGCGCAGTGGCTCATGCCTGTAATCCCAGCACTTTGGGAGGCCGAGGTGGGTGGATCACCCGGTCAGGAGTTCGAGACCAGCCTGACCAACATGGTGAAACACCATCCCTACTAAAAAAATATAAAAAATTAGCTGGGTGTGGTGGCGTGCACCTGTAATCCCAGCTACTCAGAAGGCTGAGACAGGAAAATCACTTGAACCTGGGAGACGGAGGTTGCAGTGAGCCAAGACTACACCACTATACTCCAGCCTGGGCAACAAGAGTGAAACTGTCTCAAAAAAAAGAAGACCGACCCCTCATCTGGGAGGACCAACATCTGATTAACAGGAGCAAAAGAAAGGGACGATGATGGGGAAGTTAACAGAGAGCACGAGAGGATGACCCCACCATGAAGGCCACAAGCCCGAGGCCTAAAAAGGCCCCTAGTGCCCCCAGCACAGCCCAGTGCAGCTGGGAGGGAGTAGAGACCCTAAAACCTCAAGCAAATCCGATTGCACACACAGGATCAGTCACACAAAAGCCACAGTTCAAGGGCAGGCTCTGCACCCGTGACACCAGGGAGGCCAGGCTGCCCCTCGGCGGAGGGAGGCTACAGACATTTCACACCTGCAAGGCCTCAGCGTGCTACCTCCCAGGACCGGCTCAGGAAACAACCGGAGGCAGGAGGACTTCTCCAAACCACAACACCATGAAGAAAACCAAGAAAGAGAAAGGCAGGCCCAGAAGCAGAGAGTTGGCACAGTGAACCCCGAGGGACAGCTGGGCCCAGCCTCTGTTCCCAGATCAGGCTGCACTGGCACGAGGCTCCCTGGCAGCTCCAGCAACCTGGGGTTGTGGATGATCGGATCCAGGTGGGGTCGACCTGGACACACAAAACCAGGCAAACAAACGCAGCAGCTGCCGTTGCACAGAGAAGACAGAGCTGTGTTAGAAGATGGGACCACAGAGCAACCCCCCGTCAGCCGCGAGCAGGTTTCTAGGCTAAGGGAAAACCAAACGTGGCCGGGTGCAGTGGCTCACGTCAGTAATCCCAGCCCTTTGGGAGGCCAAGGCAGGCGGATCACCTAAGGTCAGAGTTTGAGACCAGCCTGGCCAACATGGTGAAACTATGTCTCTAATAAAAATACAAAAATAGCTGGGTGAGGTGGCGGGCGCCTATAATCCCAGCTACTCAGGAGGCTGAGGCAGGAGAATCGCTTGAACCTGGGAGGCAGAGGTTGCAGTGAGCCGAGATTGCACCACTGCACTCCAGCCTGGGTGACAGAGCGAGACTGAGTCACACACACAAAACACCTGTGCAAAAGTGCACTGAGTAGCTGACAAAGAAATGGAAACACTGATTAACAGTAGTGGAGGCACATTTTAGGGAATGGGACAGCCAAGACCCTAAGAAACAATTGCTTAGAGGCCAGGCGCGGGGGCTCACGCCTGTAATCCCAGCACTTTGGGAGGCCGAGGCGGGCGGATCACAAGGTCAGAAGATCGAGACCACCCTGGCTAACACGGTGAAACCCCGTCTCTATTAAAAATACAAAAAAAAAAAAAATAAATTAGCTGGGCTTGGTGGCGGGCTCCTGTAGTCCCAGCTACTCGGGAAGCTGAGGCTGGAGAATGGCTTGAACCCGGGAGGTGGAGCTTTCAGTGAGCCGAGATGGCGCCACTGCACTCCAGCCTGGGAGACTCTGCCTCAAAAAAATAAAAAAAAAAAAAAAATTGGCCGGGCGCGGTGGCTCAAGCCTGTAATCCCAGCAGTTTGGGAGGCCGAGACGGGCGGATCACGAGGTCAGGAGATAGAGACCATCCTGGCTAATATGGTGAAACCCCGTCTCTACTAAAAATACAAAAAACTAGCCGGGCGAGGTGGTGGGCGCCTGTAGTCCCAGCTACTCGGGAGGCTGAGGCAGGAGAATGGCGTAAACCCGGGAGGCGGAGCTTGCAGTGAGCTGAGATCCGGCCACTGCACTCCAGCCTGGGCGACAAAGCGAGACTCCGTCTCAAAAAAAAAAAAATAAAATAAAAATAAAAAAAAATAAAAATAAAAAATAAAAATTGCTCAGAGCAGTTATTTGTGGGGCAGGAGCGGGGGTGAGGACGAGGAAGGGGCAGCTGCATTACCTTGTAGCACCATCTCCCTGGAGATGGAACAAAAAAAACCACAGCTCTCAAGTCTGAGAAAACTTTAGGGCCATTAGGCAACTCAGCTGACCCAAAGCTGCAGGATGGAGAAGAGCCACTGGAAAGAGAGGCCAGCGCCTCAGGACCATGAAGAGCAGGTGAGTGGAGGAGGCCGCGCTGAAATGGCTCCTCAGCCAGACGGGATGGGGACATGTACGCCACTGTGGTCATGAAGTCAAAACACCAGGTGCTGCGGGGGGCCGACAGTGTGGATAAAGATGGAGACAGCCGTGACCCTCCTCAGGCCAGCGTTTCAGTACATTATGGGTGTCTATGGAACCACTGGCCGAGAGGAGAAACTGATTGCATGTAAATATCACCTCTTCAATCCTTTTTTTTTTTTGAGATAGAGTCTCGCTCTGTCGCCCAGGCTGGAGTGCAGTGGCCAGATCTCAGCTCACTGTAAGCTCCGCCTCCCGGGTTCACGCCATTCTCCTGCCTCAGCCTCCGGAGTAGCTGGGACTACAGGTGCCCACCACCTCACCGGGCTAGTTTTTTGTATTTTTTAGTAGAGACGGGGTTTCACCGTGTTAGCCAGGATGGTCTCGATCTCCTGACCTCGTGATCCGCCCGTCTCGGCCTCCCAAAGTGCTGGGATTACAGGCTTGAGCCACTGCGCCCGGCTATATCACCTCCTCAATCCTTAACCGCTCAGACCTTTAGACAGGCTCACACCATAGCAACGAGACTGACCATGTGCAGTCAACGCCCTCTATTAATCCTATGAACTCTTAAGACAAATGGAGGAAGAGGAGGAGGAGGAGGGCAGGGAGGTCTATCCCTGCTGCTGCCGCTGTGGGGCAGGTCGGGCTGGACCGGTGAGGCCAGGCTGAGCAGGAAGGTAGCGCCCATTGAAAGCAGCACGGCGGGGAAGAGGAGGAGGAGGACAGGGCCATGGCTCCTTCTAGGACGTTCACAGAAGGGAAGAGGACGTTTGCCAGCGGGACGCGCAGGGTGGAGAGGGAAAGGCAGTGTGGGGCCTCCTGCCTGCTTTCTGCGGCCCAGCTCCCCGCCCAACCCCAGGTACCTGGGCTCCCCCGCTGCGCCATGTTGGGGCGTTTCTCCCGCTGCCTCAGGGCCTCCAGGCCCCCCAGGTCGGGTGGGTGGCAGTGGCCACGCATCACAGTCACCCGTCGGCCCTGGGTGATGGCGCGGCTGCGGCAACCCATGCGGGCCTGGTCTCGGCAGGTCCAATACACCTTCTCCCCGGCTGCCTTCTCCCGCCGGTAGAGGAAGGACTCGTACACGAGGAAGCTGCCCCCCAGGGGCGTCTTCAGGAACTCAGGGCCTCCTGGGGAGGTTCAGGAGGCAGTTAGGAGAGGAGGCAGGGGCTGGGCAGGCCTGATCCCACTCCCTTCCCTCCCTGGGCCTCTGATGGCTAAAGAGTCAAGGCAGGGCCAGCAAGCCCCAGAGGAAGGCGGCTCACCAGGGTCTGCATCCACATCCTGGTCCTCGTCCGGGGATCCTTCCGGGGCTTGCGGCTGGGTTGGCAGCTTCTGGTCTTCGACCTTCGCTCGCTTTCTGGGCCGGGGCGTGGTGAGAGTCAGGGGACCAGGACCCCTGTGGTACAGCAGACTATCCACACCTCGGAGCAGCGTGTCCACTTGGCTCCCAGGGCCGTCCTGCCCAGCCTGCAGTGTCTCCGTGGCCTTCTCCTGCTGCCGCCGGGCTTCCAGGCCCTCCATATCGGGAGGGTGGCAGTGGCCACGCATCACGGTCACCCGCTGTCCCTGGGTGATGGCCCGGCTCCGGCAGCTGTGCAGTGCGTGGTCCCGGCAGGTCCAATACACCTTGTCCGCGACAGCCTTCTCCCGCTTGTAGAGGAACGACTCATGTACCAGGAAGCTGCCCCCGTAGCACGTCCTCAGGAACTCGAGGGGCTGGGCCTGTCCTGGAGGAGGGACCCAAGTGGTCACAGCCACCAGGGGTGGGGAGAAGCCCAGGAGTGGCAGCCACTGCAGACTCTGGGGGCTGACATGGGCCTTTCTCCTTTAAGGCTGAAATTTACCCTGGCTTCCTGAGCCAGATATGCCAGAGCCCCCAAGCCCATTCCCATGGAACCCCTACACCAAGCAACCCGGAGGGGAGTCTCATTCCTCTCCTAGCAGCCAGTGAGGCCGCCCCAGCTCAGGCCTGTTAAATGTTGCATCAAGATCACACCTGGAGGGGCCAACCTGGACTCGGACTCAGTGGCCTCTGCTGTCTGTCACTCCTGCTCATGCTTTTTTTTTTAGGGTTTGTTTACAGAATCTACCCATTTTTGAATAAAACACACAAGTTATAATACAGTCAAATGGTTCCAAAAGATCACAGTGAAAAATAAGTCTCCCTGTTTCCTGCCCTTCCCTTCCCGCCCCAGGTGCCCAGGGCAGGGGCCACCTCAGATCCTTAAAGCTGTGTCAGGAGGCAGCTGGCCTCCTTGAACCCAAGCCCATCTCCTAGTTACTGGTAATAAAACAGCCAGAACTCCCATTTGCAACTTGCTAAGCCCCAAATGTGCAATTTACACAGCAATCTAGGTTATCACAGCCAGCTTAAGATAAAACTCCTGAAACTCCAGAAATGAGGTCAATTTTCTAAGGCTACAGAGCTACCATCAGGTGGGGCTGGAATTCGAACCTATGACCCAAAACCCAAGACTCTCCCACCAGACTTTTTTTTTTTTTTGAGACAGAGTCTCGCCCCACCACCTAGGCTGGAATACAATGGCGTGATCTTGGCTCACTGTAACCTCTGCCTCCCGGGTTCAAGCGATTCGTCTGCCTTGGCCTCCCGACTAACTGGGATTACAGGCGCCCGCCACCATGCCCAGTTAATTTCTTTTTTTCTTTTTTTTTTGAGATGGAGTCTCACTCTGTCCCCCAGGCTGGAGTGCAGTGGCACGATCTCGGCTCACTGCAAGCTCTGCCTCCCAGGTTCATGCCATTTTCCTGTCTCAGCCTCCTGAGTAGCTGGGACTACAGGTGCCCACCACCACGCCCGGCTGATTTTTTAGTTTTTTATTTTTTAGTAGGGACGGGGTTTCACCGTGTTACCCAGGATGGTCTCAATCTCCTGACCTCGTGATATGCCCACCTCAGCCTCCCAAAGTGCTGGGATTATAGGCGTGAGCCACTGCGCCCAGCCTCGCCCAGCTAATTTTTTGTATGTTTAGTAGAGACGGGGTTTCAATATGTTGGCCAGGCTGGTCTTGATCTTTTGACCTCATGATTCATCCGCCTCAGCCTCCCAAAGTGCTGGGATTACAGGCGTGAGCCACCGCACCCGGCCTAGGTGTTTTTCCTGAACTTAATGGACACCAGAATCGCCCGAGAACCAGATAAAATTCTGATTTGTTTTTGAGACAGGGTCTCACTCTCTTGTCCAGGCTGGAGGGCAGTGGTGTGATTCTGGCTCACTGCAGCCTCAATCTCCCTGGCTTAAGTGATCCTCCCACCTCAGTCTCACAAGTGGCTGGGACCACAGGCGCACCACGACAGCTGGCTGATTTTTTGTACATATGGGGTCTCACTGTATTGGCCAGGCTGGTCTTGAACTCCTGGGCTCAAGAGATCCTCCTGCCCCCAGCTTCCCAAAGTGCTAGGATTATAGGCATGACCACTGTGCCCAGCCCACATTTACATATATCTATTTTTTCTTTTTTTTTTCTGAGACAGAGTCTTGCTCTGTCGCCCAGTCTGGAGTGCAGTGGCACAATCTTGGCTCACTGCAACCTCTGCCTCCCGGGTCCAACCGATTCTCTTGCCTCAGCATCCCGAATAGCTGGGATTACAGGCATCTGCCACCACGCCTGGCTAATTTTTTATTTTTAGTAGAGGTGATCATGTTGGACCATGTTGGTCAGCCTGGTCTCGAATTCCTGACCTCAGGTGATCCACCTGCCTGGGCCTCCCAAAGTGCTGAGATTACAGGTGTGAGCCACTGCGCCCAGTCACATTTTTATATACATACATAATTTTTTTTTTTTTTTTTTTTTGAGGCGGAGTCTCGCTCTGTAGCCCGGGCTGGAGTGCAGTGGCCGGATCTCAGCTCACTGCAAGCTCCGCCTCCCAGGTTTACGCCATTCTCCTGCCTCAGCCTCCCGAGTAGCTGGGACTACAGGCGCCCGCCACCTCGCCCGGCTAGTTTTTTGTATTTTTTAGTAGAGACGGGGTTTCACGGTGTTCGCCAGGATGGTCTCGATCTCCTGACCTCGTGATCCACCCGTCTCGGCCTCCCAAAGTGCTAGGATTACAGGCTTGAGCCACCGCACCCGGCCTTTTTTTTTTTTTTTTTAAGGATGAAGTCTCGCTCTGTCACCCAGGCTGGAATGCAGTGGAGCTATCTGGGCTCACCGCAACCTCTGCCTCCTGGGTTCAAGTAAGTCTCCTGCCTCAGCCTCCCGAGTAGCTGGGATTACAGGCATCCACCACCACACCCCACTAAGTTTTGTATTTTTAGTAGAGATGGGGTTTCACCATGTTGATCAGGCTGGTCTCGAACTCCTGACCTCATGATCTGTCCACCTTGGCCTCCCAAAGTTCTGGGATTACAGGCATGAGCCACTGCGCCCGGCCACATTTATATTTTTAAAAGTCATTTTAGCTTCAAGTACATTTTAAAAGACCCCGTGGGACCCCACATTTCTATTTGGGCTCAGGAAGGGCCCTTGGGTCCCCTGCCCCAAGTGGACATGGCAGGGGGGTGGACTGTACTCACCCAGCCCCAGGATCGAACGCTTCTTGGGCGGCAGGCTCAGCAGTGACAGGGCTCGGGGTCCCTCATCCTCCTCCGGGGCTGGCTTGCTCAGCACCAGCCCAGGAGTGGGCTCTGGCTCTGGCTCTGGCTCCTCAGGACACTGCCACGGGCCCACCCCCTCCAGTGGCTCCTCCACTGGGCCTCCAGGGCCCTCAGGATCCTGGGGCTCTCCCAAGCCCTCTGGCAGGGCCAGGCTGGGCAGCTTCTCTCTCTGGTGTCGGGCCTCCAGGCCTTGCTCATCGGGCACATGGCAGTGGCCCCGCATCACTGTGGCCCGCAGGCCTCGGGTGATGGCCCGGCCCCGGCAGCCCAGCTCAGCATGCTGGCGGCACTTCCAGTACACCTTGTCCCCCACAGCCTTCTCCTGCTTGTACAGGAAGGACTCCAGCACCAGGAGGCGGCCCCCGAATGGTGTCCTCAGGAACTCCAGGGACTGAGGGGCTGCTGGGGGAAGGGGAGGGCGGGGTTAGCCAACCTAAAGCCAAGCTCCAGGTCGCAGGCACAGAGGAGAGCCAGGGAGGACGTGGGGGTTCTGAGTGTGGCGGGTGCCTTCTCCTGCTCCCAAGCAAGAAGCCCAGACTCTCAGGGCTGGTTTTTATTTTGGGGGTGGTAGTGGATGTTTTTAGGGAGCTGAAGGAATTCTGCACATCACTGCAACTCCCATGAGCTCCAGGAGGCCCTGGTACCTGACTGTGATCTTCACACCAGCCTGGGACAGGCTCAGGATCAGAGACCAGGAGGCTCAGCTGGGAGCAAGGACAAGACACTGTGCTAGAAGTGGGGTGTGCAGGGCCTGCTGTGAGCACTGGAACCCACAGGGTGGCTGGGCAGGGGCAGCAGGCCACACCTCACCTGTGTCCAGCTTGCTGCACTTCTGTTCAGGCATCTGCAGGGCTGGCTGGGCCACCCTTCCCTGCTCCTCGACTGGCAGGATCTCCAAGGTACTGGCGAGGGTGGCAGGGCCAGCCATCTCCAGGGAAAGGACGCAGTGCACTTCCTGGGGCTTGGAGCCCACCCCATCCTCATCTTGGTTGGAGGCTGTGAGCAGGACCAGTTTGGAGAACTTCCTGGGCTTCCTGGGGGCTGCTGGGACGACATCCGTGGCTGGCTCGGGGCATGGCTCCTGGCCAGCCTTCACACTCTCACCCTCCTGCTCGCTGGGCTCAGGCAGGGGCATCCCGGGACCCACGGCCTGTCCCTCAGGCCACACTCAGCCCCCAGCAGGTAGATTTCTCCTACTCCCAGGCAAGCAACCTGGAGTTCAGCGGTTCCGTCCTAAGGAAGGAAGCAAAATCCCGTCAGTGGAGGAAGCCCTTGGGGGGCTCTAGACACCACTCTGGGAGGGAGGTGGGCAGATGGGGCTGCCTCACTGCTCGCTGGAGCCAAGGCTGGCGGGGGCCCTGATGGAACTAGGCTTCTGTTCTGCCAGTTCCTCCCCTGGCAGCCTTGGATATGTCACCCCCATCTAACCCCATCTGGAAAATGTGCACAGTAAACACTCTCCACAAGGGGCCATCAGAGTGACTAATGGACTAAGAGCCCAGCCACTACCGAAGGGCCTCCCACGTTCTGAGCATAGAAGAAGGGTTTCCACCTGCATTTCCAGTACCCTCTCCAGCCCCTACATTATGACGGCAGGACATTCTTTTTTTTTTTTTTTTTTTTTTGAGACGGAGTCTCTCTCTGTCGCCCAGGCTGGAGTGCAGTGGCTGGATCTCGGCTCACTGCAAGCTCCGCCTCCCGGGTTCACTCCATTCTCCTGCCTCAGCCTCCCAAGTAGCTGGGACTACAGGCGCCCGCCACCTTGCCCGGCTAAATTTTTTGTATTTTTAGTAGAGACGGGGTTTCACCGCGTTAGCCAGCATGGTCTCGATCTCCTGACCTCGTGATCTGCCCACCTCAACCTCCCAAAGTGCTGGGATTACAGGCTTGAGCCACCGCACCCGGCCCAGGACATTCTTACTGACCCAGTTATAGATGACGACAGTGAGGCACAGACAACTGTGGGAGGCGGAAAGCTGAGACCCGTTTCTGCTCAGATGCCCAAGGACTTGCTAGGACCTTTTTGGAAACCACGCGCTTCACCAGGACACCGGGCACCTGTCTCCGGAGCGTGGGCCTCGCACACAGAGCCCTTCCAGAGGACAGTGCTGCACCTTGGCCTGGGAGGCAGAAAGCCCTTTCTGGGCTCGGGCAGACCCAGTCCCTATCCTGTCCTGGAGGCCCCAGGCCACCCCTGCTTCGGGAGATACCAGGGCCCCAATGTGGCAGCCACCTTGTGCCCGAGCTGTTGCAGTTGCTGCCTCGGCTGGTCGGGGACGGGGCTGCGGTGGTGTCTGGAGAATCCCCAGGTCACCACGGGTTCCAGTCTGGAGAGGCAGAAAGGGCAGATAATGGGGAACCGGGCAGGGCTGGGGGGGGGGTCCTGGGGGCAGTCAGTGGCAGTCACAGTGTGGGGTGGGGCTTTTTGTGTGGGGAAAAGAGGGATCAGATTGTTACTGTGTCTATGTAGAAAAGGAAGACATAAGAAACTCCATTTTGGCCGGGCGCGGTGGCTCACGCCTGTAATCCCAGCACTTTGGGAGGCCGAGGCGGGCGGATCACAAGGTCAGGAGATCGAGACCACGGTGAAACCCCGTCTCTACTAAAAATACAAAAAATTAGCCGGGCGCGGTTGTGGGTGCCTGTAGTCCCAGCTACTCGGGAGGCTGAGGCAGGAGAATGGCGTGAACCCGGGAGGCGGAGCTTGCAGTGAGCCGAGATCGCGCCACTGCACTCCAGCCTGGGCGACAGAGCGAGACTCCGTCTCACAAAAAAAAAAAAAGAAACTCCATTTTGATCTGTACTAAGAAAAATTGTTCTGCTTTTAGATGCCATTAATCTGTAACTTTAACCCCAACCCTGTGCTCACAGAAACATGTGGTGTACTGAATCAAGGTTTAAGGGATTTAGGGCTGTGCAGGATATGCCTTGTTAACAATATGTTTGCAGGCAGCGTGCCTGGTAAAAGTCATCACCATTCTCCATTCTTGATTAACCAGGGACACAATGCTTTGTGGAAAGCCGCAGGGACCTCTGCCCAAGAAAGCCTAGGTATTGTCCAAGGTTTCCCCGCACTGAGACAGCCTGAGATGTGGCCTCCTGGGAAAGGAAAGACCTTACATTCCCCCAGCCCAACACCTGTGAAGGGTCTGTGCTGAGGAGGAATAGTGAGAGGGAGACTTCTTTGCAGTTGAGATAAAAGGAACGTTTCTGTCTCCTGCTCATCCCTGGGAATGGAATATCTCGGTGTAAAGCCGACCATCCATTCTATTCTGATATAGGAGAAAATCGCCCAGTGGCTGGAAGCGAGATACACTGGCCGTAATACTGCTGTTACTCTTTGCTACACTGGGATGTTCGTGTAAAGCGAAACATAAATCTGGCCTACGTGCACATCCAGACACAGTACCTTTCCTTGAACTTATTCATGATACAGATTCCTTTGCTCACATGTTTCCCTGCTGACCTTCTCCCCACCATCATCCTGTTGCCCTGCCACACTCCCCTCGCCAAGATAGTAAAAATAGTGATCCATAAATACTGAGGGAACTCGGAGACCAGTGCCAGTGTGGGTCCTCGCACGTTGAGTGCCCATCTCCTGGGCCCATTGTTCTTTCTCTATACTTTGTCTCTGTGTCTTATTTCTTTTCTCAGTCTCTCATCTCCACCTGATGAGAAATACCCACAGGTGTGGAGGGGCAGGCCTCCTTCACCTGGCACCCAATGTGGGGCACGAACCCATGACCCTGAAATTAAGAGTCGCATACTCTACTGAGCTAGCTGGGCAATTCTTTTTTAGATGACCAATTTGGCCACAATTATAACATTTTCCCCTAAATGTTCTAACTTGTCCTCCTAAAGTGACTGCAGTCATTGCTTGAGCCATTAGCATAGCCTTATGCATGGCTCCTCCAGTCCTATTACAAGCCTTCACTTACTCTGTAATTACATCAACTCCTGCTGAGCACTGGAATCTAATCTCTCATATAAAGGGAGTTGGGTCCATATTGTTTAACTCCTTCCTTCATGTCTTTTAACATTTTCATGGTGAAAGGTTCATATCTAGCATTAGCCACCGCAGGTGCTCCTGCTGGAGCCCCTTCCCCGGCCAGTACCCATTGTAAAACTACCAGGAACTGCCATGCCTCAAGACCTCCGTTTTCTAACTTCATCAAAGACCGCATGCAGTGTGCTACCGTGTCCACTAGGTGGTGCTGGTGGATTAAGTCTCATAGTGGACGGCTGAGGATACAGTGCCGCGCCCTGTGGTGCTGATGGACAAACCACCACTGCCGTGGGTTGCTTGGATGATGCCGTGCTATTTGGCGTGGGACACACCGCTTGAGATCTGTATTGAACCTCTGGAGGCGGCCAAAACTGAGGCTCGGCTGGCTGCCAGTATTCATAAGCTAGCCACGGTTGGGTTTTATTTTCTACTGGCTGATACTGTGGATACCGTGTCTGGATTGGCTCTGCTGACACAGAGACTCTATCCTTTTCTACTTGATTTTCTCTTGGGGTTTGGACTTGTATAACCCGCATTTGAGGTTGTAATGTTACAGGTATCTGAACCGCGGGAGGAAGAGTTGGCCATCGTGGTGTAGACTCTGATGGCCCCAGTGATTCTGGAGCTTTCCCCCCAATTTTGATGATTCAGGATATATTACCTCCTGTAATTGATTGTAGTCAACATGGCTTTATAGCCAATTGACATTCCGGATTTGTATCTTCATAGGCCATTAATTCTACAATGGCCTTTTGGGCGTTATCATCTGTAGTAGATTTTTGAGCAGTATCTTGCAATCTTGCCAGGGTAGGGCTCTTTAGAGCCTTGTCTAATTGAATTAAAAGACAGGCAGGTGGTTCCTGGTTCCATGAATTTTTTCCCAGGCCCTGAGGCAAATCACTCTTACTTGTTTAAGTCAACATTTTGCGTTCACGAGCCATTACACTCTGCTGCATATTTACAATGTGAACTTTCCATTCCTTTCTCGAATTCTGTCCCTGCCTCTTCTTCACAATCTATTACACAGCTTTCAGGCGCATCAGAAACTGAAATGCTGTCTTCTCCTGTTTGAAGCAGTTCTAAAGCTGCTTTAATAATGGCCCAATCATTCCATACTATAAGTGGGGTTATTTTACCTTTCCTATTTGCTTGTTTTAATTCTTTGCCAATTTTTTCCCAATCTTTTAGATCTAAATTTGTTCTGGAAACCATGGGCAGAATTGTTCTATTGTTTGAATGAGCATAATTAGATTTTCTGCAGAGGCTCTAACTGAACCCCTAAGTCACCATGGGTGCCTGGAGAGGCAGAACAGGCAGATAATGAGGAACCGGGCAGGGCTGGGGTGGGAGCCTGGGGGCAGTCAGGGGCAGTCATGGTGTGGGGTGGGCTCTTTGGGGCAACCGAGTGTGGGCAGATGGTGGGGTCTTTCCCACCTCAGCCTCGAATTGAGACTGCAGTCCCCTGACATTTTTAGCGTCCTCACCCCCACCTCACATGTTACAGTTCCAATTCCCACGGGTCTCCCACTTTGCTCCAAAGTTCCCCGGCCTGGGGCCCCACATTCCGCTCTGGAAGGCCTGGTCGGTTCCAGGGACAACATAGAGGAGAGTGGCTCCTTAACTCCATTAAGGCTCCGTCCCCAGGAAATCACAGGTACCAGGAGGGCCAATCCCTCGGGCGAACACTTCCCACTTCTGTTTACAGGGCTTCCAAGACCCATGTGCTTCAACACATCTGGAAAAAGTTCCAATACAAGAAAAGGCCCTGGCCATCGGCTTGTGGAAGGTTGAAGACCCCTTCCCACTCTTGCCCTTTTAAGCTCTTGGGTGGTAGATCCTGACCCAGCACCACTCCGCCCATTAAAGTCCACAGGCCCCTTGGCAACCGGGCTTTGTCTCCACCTGCCTGAACCTTCACTGGCCTGGGGCGGCTTGCCTGACCAACAGTGTGGCAGGAGCGCAGGGTCCACATTCCCACACTTCACGGGCCAGGGCCCTGAGTCTGCAGGGAAGGCAGCTGTAGGAGAGGCCACGTGCAGGGCACCACCACATTCGGGGAGACCACCTTGTACCCTCCAGCCCAGCAGTCTATTAACTGCCTGCAGACACGAAGGAACCGGGGGACCCCACAGAACCTGATCACCGGGGAACTCCTATTATTTTAAGCCAGTAAGATCATGCGTCGTATGCTACACAACAATAGCGGATACGCTTGGCAAGTAAGTGACTCTAGTGGGTTCCGGCTTTTTACTTTTTTGAGACAGGGTCTCGCTCTGTTGCCCAGGCTAAGTGCAGTGGCACCATCTCAGCTCACTGCAACCTCCACCTCCTGGGTTTCAAGCTATTCTGCTGCCTCAGACTCCCAAGGAGCTGTGATTACAGTTGCCTGCCAACATGCCTGGCTAACTTTTGTATTTTTTGGTAGATATGGGGTTTCACCATGTTGGCCATGCTGGTCTCAAACTCATGACCTCAAGTGATCCACCCGCCTCAGCCTCCCAAAGTGCAGGGGTTACAGATGTGAGCCACTACACCCGGCCAATTCTGGCTTTTTGATAGATGGAATAATACAAACGGTTATGAAATATCTGACATAAAACCATTTGTGAGCTCGAATGCCATGCTACGCTACACAAATGCCACATCCCCCAGATGGGTGCATATAAAGGGCTAGTAATGAAGGAAACAAAAATATGAAGTAGAAGGGACAGCAAAGGAGAATTATGCATTTTAAAACATCTCCACTGGCCAGGCGTGGTGGCTTGCCCCTGTAATCCCAGCACTTTGGGAGACCGAGGCGGGCAGATCACCTGAGGTCAGAAGTTCGAGACCAGCCTGGCCAACATAGAGAAGCCCGTCTCTACTAAAAATACAAAAATGAGCCAGGCGTGGTGGCAGGCACCTCTAATCCCAGCTACTCGAGAGGCTGAGGCAGGAGAATCGCCTAAACCAGAAGGTGGAGGTTGCAGTGAGCAGAGATCACACCCTTGCACTCCAGGCTGGGCAACAGAGCGAGACTCCATCTCAAAAATAAAAATAAAAATAAAGCAGCCTTTTCACAAGATGGCGCCGAAAGCAAAGAAGGAAGCTCTGCCCCTCGTAAACCCAAAGTCAAAGCGAAGGCTTTAGAGACCAAGAAGGCAGGGTTGAAAGGTGTCCACAGCCACAAAAAAAAAGATCACCCACCTTCTGGCAGCCCAAGACGCTGCGACTCCAGAGGCAGCCCAGATATCCTCGGAAGAGCCCCCGGGAGAAACAAGCTTGACCACTCTCCGATCATCAATTTTCCACTGACCACTGAGTCCGCCACGAAGAAAACAGAAGACAACAACACACTGTGTGCACTGTGGATGTTCAAGTTCACAAGCGCCAGATCACACAGGCTGTGAAGCAGCTCTGGGATATGGATGTGGCCACAGTCAACACCCTGATTCGGCCTGATGGAGAGAAGGCATGTGTTCAACTGGCTCCTGATTACGTTGCTTTGGGTGTTGCCAACAAAACTGAGATCATCTAAACTGAGTCTAGCCAGTTAATTCTAAATATATGTATATCTTTTCACCATTAAAAAAAAAAAAAACTGCAACATATGACATGCCAGCCACAAGGGGACAAACACTGTCCGATTCCACTTGTATGAGGTCCCCATCGCGGTCAAACTCATGGGGACAGAAAATAGTATGGGGGTGCCAGGGGCCGGGGAATGAGGAGTGAATGTTTCACGAGGACAGAGCAGAAGTTGGGGAAGATGAAAAGGTTCTGGAGACGAACAGTGGTGACGGCTGCACAATGAATGTACACCACTGACCTGAACACTTCAACATCGAGCTCAGTGAGAGCAGCTGCTCACAAAGACCAAGGGTTGCAGGATGCAATTTACATGAATGACCAATATGGTAAATTTTACATCATGTATATTTTACCACACACACACGAGCCATCTGTAACAAACTATACGCAAAACACCCCATTTCCCTAACATTATCAGTGAACAAGGTTCTCCACACAAGGTAGATTTTCTAGTAACTAAAGTTATCTCTCTATGATTCAGAATCATATGATTTTTATCTGATTCAAAATTTACCCATTTAGGATGGATTTTTTTTTTTTTTTGAACTCTGTCGCCCAGTCGCCCAGGCGGGAGTGCAGTGGCACGATCTCAGTTCACTGCAACCTCTGCCTCCCGGGTTCAAGTGATTCTCCTGCCTCAGCCTCCTGAGTAGCTGGGACTACAGACGCGTGCCACCACGTCCAGCTAATTTTTGTATTTTTTAGTAGAGATGGGGTTTCCCCATATTGGCCAGTCTGGTCTCGAACTTCTGACCTCACGATCTGCCCACCTTGGCCTCCCAAAGTGCTGGGATTACAGGTGTGAGCCATTGCGCCCAGCCAGAATGGACACCTTTTGCTTTTTATTTTAGTGGCAGGATTTCACTATGGCCCAAACTGGAGTGTGGTAGCGCGATCACTGCAGCCTCTGCCTCCCAGGTTCAAACCATCTTCCCACCTCCGCATCCAGAGTAGCTGGGACTACAGGCACACACTACCATGCCTGGCTAATTTTTGTACTCTTTGTAGAGATGGGGTTTTATCATGTTGCCCAGCCTGGTTTTTTAATTTAAATTAAAAAAAAATTTTGGTAGCAACAAGGTCTTGCTATGTTTCCAGGTTGGTCTTGAACTCCTGGGCTCAAGCAATCCTCCCAGCTCAGCCTCCCAAGCACAGGATGGATGCCTTTATAAGCTCTTCTCATCCTCTTCCCTGTCCAGGGAAAGGGAGCATCCGTCCTCCCTCTGGCTTTAGAAGGGTGTCTACCAGCTCCCCGATGCACCCCTCCCTGTTTTGCTTCCCTGTCTCCAGAGCTATTGTTCGTCTGCTCTTTTACTTCCACTGGGCTTGTCAAGGTACTTAGGTTATTTTTTTTAGGACACAGGAGATCTGACAAAAACTCCTCCCTCCCTCAGCCACCCAAATGTGCAGCACACCACTTCCTTTTCACCTCGGCCGCCTTCGGGCTGCCCCCAGCTCTACTGACATCACGCTCCTCTGAAGCCACCGCGCAGGTGGGACCAGCTTAGTCATTCCACCAGTCACAATCTCCCTCACACACACCTGCTCCAGCCTGGGGCTGGCCTTCAGGGAAGAGAGTCCTCTGTGTGAGGCGACACAACCCAAAATGTGGGTCTATTCAAACAGTGGGATATTACTCAGCAAATTAAAAAGAAATGATGTTCTGATACACGTTACACGCAGCCAGTCACAAAGATCCAGTGTCACACGATTCAACTGACATGAAGTGTCCAGAATGGGCCAATCTATGGAGACAGAAAGCTGACGGATAGATGCCTAGGGCTGGGAGGGACCGAGAGATTGGGAGTGATGGCTGAGGGGTCTGGGGTTCCTTTCTAGGGTGATAAAAATGTCTTAAAATTAGCTGGGCACGATGGCTCATGCCTGTAATCCCAGCACCTTGGGAGGCTGAGGCAGGCAGATCACCAGGTCAGGAGATCGAGACCATCCTGGCTAACACGGTTGAAACCCCGTCTCTCTAAAAATACAAAAAATTAGCTGGGCGTGGTGGCGGGCGCCTGTAGTCCCAGCTACTCCGGAGGCTGAGGCAGGACAATGGCCTGAACCCAGGAGGTGGAGCTTGCAGTGAGCCGAGATCGCGTCACTGTACTCCAGCCTGGGAGACACAGCGAGACTCTGTCTAAAAAAAAAGTCCTAACACTGATGGTAGTGATGCTTGTACAACTTTCTGAATATATTAAAAGCAGTGAATTGTAGACTTTAGATGGAGAAATTGTATGGTATGTAAGTTATACCTCAAAAAGGTTACTGAAAAGCAATCCCTGGCTGGGCACGGTGCCTCACGCCTGTAATCCCAGCACTTCGGGAGGCCGAGGCACATGGATCATGAGGTCAAGAGTTCGAGACCAGCCCAGCCAATATGGCGAAACCCCATCTCTACTAAAAATACAAATATTAGCTGGGCATGGTGGCAGGTGCCTATAGTCCCAGCTACTCGGAAGGCTGAGACAGAAGAATTGCTTGAACCCAGGAGGTGGAGGTTGCAGTGAGCCGAGATGGCGCCACTGCACTCCAGCCTGGGCCAGAGAGAGAAGCCGTCTCAAAAAAAAAAACCAAAAAAAAACAAAAAACAGGGCCAGGCATGGTGACTCACACCTGTAATCCTAGCACTTTCGGAGGCGAAGGTGGGGAGATCACCTGAGGTCAGGAGTTTGAGTCCAGCCTGACCAACACGGAGAAACCTGGTATCTACTAAAAATACAAAATTAGCTGGGCGTCGTGGCGCATGCCTGTAACCCCAGCTACTCGGGAGGCTGAGGCAGGAGATCGCACCATTGCACTCCAGGCAACAAGGGCAAAACTCCATCTCAAACAACAACAACAAAGCAAACAAAAAAACAATGGTCGGAATGACTCACTTCCCAAGGGTCTCTTGGTGAAAAAGTTTTTCTGTTTTTTTTTCAGACAGAGTCTGTCACCCAGGCTGGAGTGCAGTGGTGCCATCTTAGCTCACTGCAACCTCCGCCTCCTGGGGTCAAGCGATTTTTAGGCCTCAGCCTCCTGAGTAGCTGGGATTATAGGCACCCGCAACCACGCGTGGCTAAATTTTGTTGTGTATTTTTAGTAGAGACGGGGTTTCACCATTTTGGCCAGCCTGGTCTCGAACTCCTGGCCTCTAGTTACCTACCTGCCTCTCAAAATGCTGGGATTACAGGCGCTCTACTGAACAGCAGAAGCTTCTTGTTCTTGGGTTTGCTTTACTCATCAAAGAAGGGGTGGCATGCATTATATGTTGTGAAATTTTCTAAGATCTAATATCATATTCTAAAAATATATAGAAACCATTTCAGAATGTTAAGCCTATAATACTAAATTACCCCAATCCTGCCACTCAAATGCACAACTACTTCCATTGTTGAATTAATGCCTTTAACACACTTCCTTTTCTGTAGCACACACAGCGTTCAATCATGTCTGCTACTGCATCCCTCTCGAGAGTAGGAAGCCCCCACCCGAGGCCACCTGGAATCTTTCTAAAAGACCATTGCATGAGGCAGGACCACCCTTAATGAGAAAGCGCCAATTTAAATCCTCAGCAGCAATACTCGACATGGCCACAAGATGGTGGTGTTGCTCCTGAAATGTTCCTATTGCCTTGGTAAAGTCACACGGGTGGCGGTTTTCAAACAAGAATTTGGAAATTTTTCCAAGTTGGAAAAAAAAAATTCAAGAGGATTTCCAAAATGTTGTGTTTACAAAAAGTATTACTTAGAACTGGGCATGGTGGTGCGTATCTGTAGTCCCAGCTACTTGGGACGTTGCCTCAGGAAAATGGCTTGAGCCCAGGAGTTTGAAGCCAACCTAGGCGACATCTCAAGACCCCATCTCAAGAAACAAAAACTAGGCCGGGCGCGGTGGCTCACGCCTGTAATCCCAGCACTTCGGGAGGCCGAGGTGGGTGGATCACGAGGTCAAGAGATCGAGACCATCCCAGGCCAACATGGTGAAACCCCGTCTCTACTAAAAATACAAAAATTAGCTGGGCGAGGTGGCGGGTGCCCGTGGTCCCAGCTACTCGGGAGGCTGAGGCAAAAGAATCGCTTGAACCCAGGGGGCAGAGGCTGCAGTGAGTGGAGACCACACCACTGTACTCCAGCCCGGGAGGCAAAGCGAGATTCCGTCTCCAAAAAAAAAGGAAAAACAAATTAAAACAAAGGAATACATATATACACATATATAAGAGTTAGAGCGGCTGAGCGCAGTGGCTCACGCCTGTAATCCCAGCATTTTGGGAGGCCGAGGCGGGCAGATCACCTGAGGTCGGGAGTTCGAGACCAGCCTGACCAACACGGAGAAACCTGGTCTCCACTAAAAATACAAAATTAGCTGGGCGTCGTGGCGCATGCCTGTAACCCCAGCTACTCGGGAGGCTGAGGCAGGAGATCGCAGCATTGCACTCCAGCCTGGGCAACAGGGCAAAACTCCATCTCAAACAACAACAACAACAACAAAGGAAACACAAAAAACAACGGTCAGAATGACTCACATCCCAAGGGTCTCTTGGTGAAAAAGTTTTTCTGTTTTTTTGTTTTTTTTTTTAGACAGAGTCCGTCACCCAGGCTGGAGTATAGTGGTGCGATCTTAGCTCACTGCAACCTCCGCCTCCTGGGGTCAAGCGATTCTTAGGCCTCAGCCTCCTGAGTAGCTGGGATTATAGGCACCCGCAACCACGCGTGGCTAAATTTTGTTGTGTATTTTTAGTAGAGACGGGGTTTCACCATTTTGGCCAGCCTGGTCTCGAACTCTTGGCCTCTAGTTACCTACCTGCCTCTCAAAATGCTGGGATTACAGGCGCTCTACTGAACAGCAGAAGCTTCTTGTTCTTGGGTTTGCTTTACTCATCAAAGAAGGGGTGGCATGCATTATATGTTGTGAAATTTTCTAAGATCTAATATCATATTCTAAAAATATATAGAAACCATTTCAGAATGTTAAGCCTATAATACTAAATTACCCCAATCCTGCCACTCAAATGCACAACTACTTCCATTGTTGAATTAATGCCTTTAACACACTTCCTTTTCTGTAGCACACACTGCGTTCAATCATGTCTGCTACTGCATCCCTCTCGAGAGTAGGAAGCCCCCACCCGAGGCCACCTGGAATCTTTCCGCAGGACCATTGCATGAGGCAGGACCACCCTTAATGAGAAAGCGCCAGTTTAAATCCTCAGCAGCAATACTCGACATGGCCACAAGATGGTGGTGTTGCTCCTGAAATGTTCCTATTGCCTTGGTAAAGTCACACGGGTGGCAATGATTTCAAACAAGAATTTGGAAATTTTTCCAAGTTGGAAAAAAAATAAGACGATTTCCAAAATGTTATATTTACAAAAAGTATTACTTAGAACTGGGCATGGTGGCGCGTATCTGTAGTCCCAGCTACTTGGGAGGTTGCCGCAGGAAAATGGCTTGAGCCCAGGAGTTTGAAGCCAACCTAGGCGACATCACAAGACCCCAACTCAAGAAACAAAAACTAGGCCGGGCGCGGTGGCTCACGCCTGTAATCCCAGCACTTCGGGAGGCTGAGGTGGGTGGATCACGAGGTCAAGAGATCGAGACCATCCCAGGCCAACATGGTGAGACCCCGTCTCTACTAAAAATACAAAAATTAGCTGGGCGTGGTGGCGGGTGCCCGTGGTCCCAGCTACTCGGGAGGCTGAGGCAGGGGAATCGCTTGAACCCAGGGGGCAGAGGTTG
This sequence comes from Macaca mulatta, assembly GCF_049350105.2. Lineage (NCBI taxonomy): Eukaryota > Metazoa > Chordata > Mammalia > Primates > Cercopithecidae > Macaca > Macaca mulatta. Next base: position 4,151,755 of record NC_133425.1, on the reverse strand, counting down.
CAATGAGCCGAGACCACACCACTGCACTCCAGCCTGGGAGACAGAGAGAGACTCCATCTCAAAAAACAAATTTTAAAAAAAGGAAAAAAAACAAATTAAAACAAAGGAATAAATATATACACATATATAAGAGTTAGAGCGGCTGAGCGCAGTGGCTCACGCCTGTAATCCCAGCACTTTGGGAGGCCGAGGCGGGCAGATCACCTGAGGTCGGCAGTTCGAGACCAGCCTGACTAACATGGAGAAACCTGGTATCTACTAAAAATACAAAATTGGCCGGGCGCGGTGGCTCACGTCTGTAATCCCAGCACTTTGGGAGGCCGAGACGAGTGGATCATGAGGTCAGGAGTTCGAGACCATCCTGGCTAACATGGTGAAACCCCGTCTCTACTAAAATTACAAAAAATTAGCTGGGCGTGGTGGCGTGCGCCTGTAGTCCCAGCTACTTGGGAAGCTGAGGCAGGAGAATGGCGTGAACCCGGGAGGCGGAGCGGAGCTTGCAGTGAGCCGAGATTGTGCCACTGCACTCCAGCCTCGGCGACAGAGCGAGAGTCCGTCTCAAAAAAAAAAAAAAAAAAAAAAAAAAAAAATTATCTGGGCGTGGTAGCGCATGCCTGTAACCCCAGCTACTCGGGAGGCTGAGGCAGGAGATCGCGCCATTGAACTCCAGCCTGGGCAACAAGGGCAAAACTCCATCTCAAACAACAACAACAACAAAGCAAATAAAAAGTAACGGTCAGAATGACTCACATCCCAAGGGTCTCTTGGTGAAAAAGTTTTTCTGTTTTTTTTTCAGACAGAGTCTGTCACCCAGGCTGGAGTGCAGTGGTGCCATCTTAGCTCACTGCAACCTCCGCCTCCTGGAGTCAAGCGATTCTTAGGCCTCAGCCTCCTGAGTAGCTGGGATTATAGGCACCCGCAACCACGCGTGGCTAAATTTTGTTGTGTATTTTTAGTAGAGACGGGGTTTCACCATTTTGGCCAGCCTGGTCTCGAACTCCTGGCCTCTAGTTACCTACCTGCCTCTCAAAATGCTGGGATTACAGGCGCTCTACTGAACAGCAGAAGCTTCTTGTTCTTGGGTTTGCTTTACTCATCAAAGAAGGGGTGGCATGCATTATATGTTGTGAAATTTTCTAAGATCTAATATCATATTCTAAAAATATATAGAAACCATTTCAGAATGTTAAGCCTATAATACTAAATTACCCCAATCCTGCCACTCAAATGCACAACTACTTCCATTGTTGAATTAATGCCTTTAACACACTTCCTTTTCTGTAGCACACACAGCGTTCAATCATGTCTGCTACTGCATCCCTCTCGAGAGTAGGAAGCCCCCACCCGAGGCCACCTGGAATCTTTCTAAAAGACCATTGCATGAGGCAGGACCACCCTTAATGAGAAAGCGCCAATTTAAATCCTCAGCAGCAATACTCGACATGGCCACAAGATGGTGGTGTTGCTCCTGAAATGTTCCTATTGCCTTGGTAAAGTCACACGGGTGGCGGTTTTCAAACAAGAATTTGGAAATTTTTCCAAGTTGGAAAAAAAAAATTCAAGAGGATTTCCAAAATGTTGTGTTTACAAAAAGTATTACTTAGAACTGGGCATGGTGGTGCGTATCTGTAGTCCCAGCTACTTGGGACGTTGCCTCAGGAAAATGGCTTGAGCCCAGGAGTTTGAAGCCAACCTAGGCGACATCTCAAGACCCCATCTCAAGAAACAAAAACTAGGCCGGGCGCGGTGGCTCACGCCTGTAATCCCAGCACTTCGGGAGGCCGAGGTGGGTGGATCACGAGGTCAAGAGATCGAGACCATCCCAGGCCAACATGGTGAAACCCCGTCTCTACTAAAAATACAAAAATTAGCTGGGCGAGGTGGCGGGTGCCCGTGGTCCCAGCTACTCGGGAGGCTGAGGCAAAAGAATCGCTTGAACCCAGGGGGCAGAGGCTGCAGTGAGTGGAGACCACACCACTGTACTCCAGCCCGGGAGGCAAAGCGAGATTCCGTCTCCAAAAAAAAAGGAAAAACAAATTAAAACAAAGGAATACATATATACACATATATAAGAGTTAGAGCGGCTGAGCGCAGTGGCTCACGCCTGTAATCCCAGCATTTTGGGAGGCCGAGGCGGGCAGATCACCTGAGGTCGGGAGTTCGAGACCAGCCTGACCAACACGGAGAAACCTGGTCTCCACTAAAAATACAAAATTAGCTGGGCGTCGTGGCGCATGCCTGTAACCCCAGCTACTCGGGAGGCTGAGGCAGGAGATCGCAGCATTGCACTCCAGCCTGGGCAACAGGGCAAAACTCCATCTCAAACAACAACAACAACAACAAAGGAAACACAAAAAACAACGGTCAGAATGACTCACATTCCAAGGGTCTCTTGGTGAAAAAGTTTTTCTGTTTTTTTTTCAGACAGAGTCTGTCACCCAGGCTGGAGTGCAGTGGTGTCATCTTAGCTCACTGCAACCTCCGCCTCCTGGGGTCAAGCGATTCTTAGGCCTCAGCCTCCTGAGTAGCTGGGATTATAGGCACCCGCAACCACGCGTGGCTAAATTTTGTTGTGTGTTTTTAGTAGAGACGGGGTTTCACCATTTTGGCCAGCCTGGTCTCGAACTCCTGGCCTCTAGTTACCTACCTGCCTCTCAAAATGCTGGGATTACAGGCGCTCTACTGAACAGCAGAAGCTTCTTGTTCTTGGGTTTGCTTTACTCATCAAAGAAGGGGTGGCATGCATTATATGTTGTGAAATTTTCTAAGATCTAATATCATATTCTAAAAATATATAGAAACCATTTCAGAATGTTAAGCCTATAATACTAAATTACCCCAATCCTGCCACTCAAATGCACAACTACTTCCATTGTTGAATTAATGCCTTTAACACACTTCCTTTTCTGTAGCACACACAGCGTTCAATCATGTCTGCTACTGCATCCCTCTCGAGAGTAGGAAGCCCCCACCCGAGGCCACCTGGAATCTTTCTAAAAGACCATTGCATGAGGCAGGACCACCCTTAATGAGAAAGCGCCAATTTAAATCCTCAGCAGCAATACTCGACATGGCCACAAGATGGTGATGTTGCTCCTGAAATGTTCCTATTGCCTTGGTAAAGTCACACGGGTGGCAATGATTTCAAACAAGAATTTGGAAATTTTTCCAAGTTGGAAAAAAAAATTCAAGAGGATTTTAAAAATGTTGTGTTTACAAAAAGTATTACTTAGAACTGGGCATGGTGGTGCGTATCTGTAGTCCCAGCTACTTGGGAGGTTGCCGCAGGAAAATGGCTTGAGCCCAGGAGTTTGAAGCCAACCTAGGCGACATCACAAGACCCCAACTCAAGAAACAAAAACTAGGCCGGGCGCGGTGGCTCACGCCTGTAATCCCAGCACTTCGGGAGGCTGAGGTGGGTGGATCACGAGGTCAAGAGATCGAGACCATCCCAGGCCAACATGGTGAGACCCCGTCTCTACTAAAAATACAAAAATTAGCTGGGCGTGGTGGCGGGTGCCCGTGGTCCCAGCTACTCGGGAGGCTGAGGCAGGGGAATCGCTTGAACCCAGGGGGCAGAGGTTGCAATGAGCCGAGACCACACCACTGCACTCCAGCCTGGGAGACAGAGAGAGACTCCATCTCAAAAAACAAATTTTAAAAAAAGGAAAAAAAACAAATTAAAACAAAGGAATAAATATATACACATATATAAGAGTTAGAGCGGCTGAGCGCAGTGGCTCACGCCTGTAATCCCAGCACTTTGGGAGGCCGAGGCGGGCAGATCACCTGAGGTCGGCAGTTCGAGACCAGCCTGACTAACATGGAGAAACCTGGTATCTACTAAAAATACAAAATTGGCCGGGCGCGGTGGCTCACGTCTGTAATCCCAGCACTTTGGGAGGCCGAGACGGGTGGATCATGAGGTCAGGAGTTCGAGACCATCCTGGCTAACATGGTGAAACCCCGTCTCTACTAAAATTACAAAAAATTAGCTGGGCGTGGTGGCGTGCGCCTGTAGTCCCAGCTACTTGGGAAGCTGAGGCAGGAGAATGGCGTAAACCCGGGAGGCGGAGTGGAGCTTGCAGTGAGCCGAGATTGTGCCACTGCACTCCAGCCTCGGCGACAGAGCGAGACTCCGTCTCAAAAAAAAAAAAAAAAATTATCTGGGCGTGGTGGCGCATGCCTGTAACCCCAGCTACTCGGGAGGCTGAGGCAGGAGATCAAGCCATTGAACTCCAGCCTGGGCAACAAGGGCAAAACTCCATCTCAAACAACAACAACAACAAAGCAAACAAAAAAATAACGGTCAGAATGACTCACATCCCAAGGGTCTCTTGGTGAAAAAGTTTTTCTGTTTTTTTTTCAGACAGAGTCTGTCACCCAGGCTGGAGTGCAGTGGTGCCATCTTAGCTCACTGCAACCTCCGCCTCCTGGGGTCAAGCGATTCTTAGGCCTCAGCCTCCTGAGTAGCTGGGATTATAGGCACCCGCAACCACGCGTGGCTAAATTTTGTTGTGTGTTTTTAGTAGAGACGGGGTTTCACCATTTTGGCCAGCCTGGTCTCGAACTCCTGGCCTCTAGTTACCTACCTGCCTCTCAAAATGCTGGGATTACAGGCGCTCTACTGAACAGCAGAAGCTTCTTGTTCTTGGGTTTGCTTTACTCATCAAAGAAGGGGTGGCATGCATTATATGTTGTGAAATTTTCTAAGATCTAATATCATATTCTAAAAATATATAGAAACCATTTCAGAATGTTAAGCCTATAATACTAAATTACCCCAATCCTGCCACTCAAATGCACAACTACTTCCATTGTTGAATTAATGCCTTTAACACACTTCCTTTTCTGTAGCACACACAGCGTTCAATCATGTCTGCTACTGCATCCCTCTCGAGAGTAGGAAGCCCCCACCCGAGGCCACCTGGAATCTTTCTAAAAGACCATTGCATGAGGCAGGACCACCCTCAATGAGAAAGCGCCAATTTAAATCCTCAGCAGCAATACTCGACATGGCCACAAGATGGTGGTGTTGCTCCTGAAATGTTCCTATTGCCTTGGTAAAGTCACACGGGTGGCAGTTTTCATACAAGAATTTGGAAATTTTTCCAAGTTGGAAAAAAAAATTCAAGAGGATTTTAAAAATGTTGTGTTTACAAAAAGTATTACTTAGAACTGGGCATGGTGGTGCGTATCTGTAGTCCCAGCTACTTGGGACGTTGCCTCAGGAAAATGGCTTGAGCCCAGGAGTTTGAAGCCAACCTAGGCGACATCTCAAGACCCCAACTCAAGAAACAAAAACTAGGCCGGGCGCGGTGGCTCACGACTGTAATCCCAGCACTTCGGGGAGGCCGAGGTGGGCGGATCACGAGGTCAAGAGATCCATACCATCCCGGCCAACATGGTGAAACCCTGTCTCTACTAAAAATAGGAAAATTAGCTGGGCGTGGTGGCGGATGCCTGTGGTCCCAGCTACTCGGGAGGCTGAGGCAGGAGAATCGCTTCAACCCAGGTGGCAGAGGTTGCAGTAAGCCGACACCACACCACTGCACTCCAGCCTGGGAAACACAGCGACACTCTGTCTCAAAAAAAAAAAAAAAAAATGGCCGGGCGCGGCGGCTCAAGCCTGTAATCCCAGCACTTTGGGAGGCCGAGACGGGCGGATCACGAGGTCAGGAGATCGAGACCATCCTGGCTAACACAATGAAACCCCGTCTCTACTAAAAATACAAAAAAAATTAGCCGGGCGTGGTGGCGGCGCCTGTAGTCCCAGCTACTCAGGAGGCTGAGGCAGGAGAATGGCGGGAACCCGGGAGGCGGAGCTTGCAGTGAGCCGAGATCGCGCCACTGCACTCCAGCCTGGGCGACAGAGCGAAACTCCGCCTCAAAAAAAAAAAAAAAAAAAGAAAGAAAGAAAGAAAAAATTAAAATAAATGAATAAATATATACACATATGTAAGAGTTATAGCGGCTGGGCGCAGTGGCTCACACCTGTAATCCCAGCACTTTGGGAGGCCGAGGCAGGTGGATCACCAGGTCAGGAGATCGAGACCATTCTGGCTAACATCTAGTAAAACACAAAAAATTAGACAGGAGTGGTGGTGTGCACCTGTAATCCCAGCTACTTGGGAGGCTGAGGCAGAAGAATTGCTGAAATCAGGAAGTTGGAGGTTGAAGTGAACCGAGATCATGCCACTGTACTCCACCCTGCGCAAAAGAGGGAGATTGCCTCAAAAAAAAAAAAAAAAAAGAAAAGAAAAGAAAGCAAAATCCAATTAACAAATTCAGTAAAGACTATCTTTCTAAACATGTTTTTTTTTTTTTTTTCCAAGAAAGACCAAAATATTACTTAGAGAAGACGCTACCTTCTAGTTCTCAATCCACTGGTCCTTCTTATTTCCTTTCTACTCTGGTCATATTTGTTATTCATTGGTGAATTTTATTTTACATGTTTATAACTTAAAAACATTTAAGGCCAGGCGCGGTGGCTCACGCCTCTAATCCCAGCACTTTGGGAGGCCGAGGCAGGAGGATCACTTGAGGTCAGGAGTTTGAGACCAGCCTGACCAACATGGAGAAACCCCATCTCTACTAAAAATATAAAAATTAGCTGGGTGTGGTGGTGCATGCCTGTAATCCCAGCTACTCAGGATGCTGAGGTAGGAGAATCACTAGAAGCCAGGAGGTAGAGTTTGCAGTGAGCCAAGATTGCACCATTGCACTCCAGCCTGGGTAACAAGAGCGAAACTCCATCTCAAAAACAAAAACAAAAAAAAGTTAAATAACTAGTAAGAGATATATTGAAATATTAAAAGTAGGGAGTATTGATTTTTTTCTTGAATTTCTTGTTCTCAAAACGGTTTCCCATGTGCACAAACTCTTTTTACAGTGGGAAAATATTAAACAAGTTCAAGACAGGCCGCATCTCCTGAGTAGTAATTTAATGTTATGCAGGAGGATCAAGAGTAATATCAAGTAGAACAGAGGAATTAATTAAATTGAGGATATTAAAATCCCTATTGTAGGGGCTAGGTGTGATGGCTCATGCCTGTAATCCTAGCATTTTGGGACGGTGAGGCAGGAGGATCTCTTGAGGCCGGGAGTTTGAGACCAACTTGGGCAACACTGTGAGACCCTGTCTCTACAAAAAGTTTGGCGTGATGGCAGGTGCCTGCGGTCCAGCTACTCAGCAGGCTGAGATGGGAGGATTGCTTGAGCCCGGGAGGTTGAGGCTGCAGTGAGCAAAGATATCACCACGACTGGTCCATGAAGCTTTTATTTCAATTATTTTTACATATAATTCTAGTCTATATAAGAATTACGTGGAACATTTGATAAAAATGTAGATTCCAGGATTTCACATCTAAAATTCTAGCTGAGGTTCTAGAGAGGGATTCAAGAAGAATCCAAGGCCAGGCATGGTGGCACATGCCTCTAATTCCAGCACTTTGGGAGGCCGAGGCGGGTGGATCACTTGAGGTCAAGAGTTCAAGACAAGCTTGGCCAACATGGCAAAACCCCATCTCTTATAAAAAATACAAAAATTAGCTGGGCATGGGGGCGGGCACCTGTAATCCCAGCTACTCTGGAGGGTGAGGCAGGGAGAACTGCTTGAACCCGGGAAGTGGAGGTTGCAGTGGGCCAAGATCGCGCCATTGCACTCCAGCCTAGGCGACAGAGTGAGACTCCGTCTCGCGGATAGGGGGAAAAGAAAAAAGACTCCAGATTTCGGGCGGTGGGGAGAGGATCGGGGAAGAGGCAGGAACAAGAATCTAGATTTTTTTTTTTTTTTTTTTTTTTTTGGGGACGGAGTCTGGCTCTGTCGTCCAGGCTGGAGTGCAGTGGCCAGATCTCAGCTCACTGCAAGCTCCGCCTCCTGGGTTTACGCCATTCTCCTGCCTCAGCCTCCCGGGTAGCTGGGACTACAGGCGCCCGCCACCTCGCCTGGCTAGTTTTTTGTATTTTTTAGTAGAGACGGGGTTTCACCATGTTAGCCAGGATGGTCTCGATCTCCTGACCTCTTGATTCGCCCGTCTCGGCCTCCCAAAGTGCTGGGATTACAGGCTTGAGCCACCGCGCCCAGCCAAGAATCTAGATTTTTAGCAAATACTCCTGATAACTGATAGACTATGAACCAGACTTTGACAAACACTAGAATAGATGCCCTTGAGAAAAAGATGACTGTGGCTAAAGTGATGAGCCTAAGACACACACGAGGTTTGCTTTGTCCTGGGCACTAAAACACCTCAAGTATTTTATCTACATCATCTCATTTAATCTTTAATATCATACAGGTTTCCTCATTAATGTTGCATAAAATCGTTAACGGCCAGGCGGGGTGGCTCACACCTGTAATCCCAGCACTTTGGGAGGCTGAGGTGGTGGATCACCTGAGGTCAGGAGTTCGAGACCAGCCTGACCAACATGGCAAAACCCTGTCTCTACTAAAAATACAAAATTAGCTGGGCGTCGTGGTGAGCGCCTGTAATCCCGGCTACTCGGGAGGCTGAGGCAGGAGAATTGCTTGTACCCGTGAGATAGAGGTTGCAGTGAGCCGAGATCCCACCATTGCACTTCAGCCTGGGCAACAAAAGTGAAACTCTGTCTCAAAAAAAAAAAAAAAAAAGTTGGACGCGTAATCTTTGCACTTTGGGAGGCCGAGGCAGGTGGACCATCTGAGGCCAGGAGTTTGAGACCAGTCACGCCAACATGGCAAAACCCCGTCTCTACTGAAAATACAAAAACTAGCCGGGTGCGGTGGCTCACACCTGTAATCCCAGCACTTTGGGAGGCCAAGGCAGGCGGATCACGAGGTCAGAAGTTCAAGACCAGCCTGGCCAACATGGTGAAACCCCATCTCTACTAGAAATACAAAAACATTAGCTGGGCGTGGTGGTAGGCGCTTGTAATCCCTGCTATTCGGGAGGCCGAGGCTGCAGTGAGCAGAGATCGTGCCACTGCACTCCGGCCTGGGCAACAGAGCGAGACTCTGTCTCAAAAAAAAAAAAAAAAAAGGAAAGGAAAAAAAACTAGCTGGGCATGGTGGCACATGCCTATAACTCCAGCTACTCAGGAGGCTGAGGGAGAAAAATCGCTTGTACTCCAGAGGTGGAACTTACAGGGAGCGGATATCCCACCATTGCACTCCAGTCTGGGTGACAAGAGCCAAACTCCGTTGCAAAAAAAAAAAAAAAAGGCCGGGCGCGGTGGCTCAAGCCTGTAATCCCCGCACTTTGGGAGGCCGAGACGGGCGGATCACGAGGTCAGGAGATCGAGACCATCCTGGCTAACACAATGAAACCCCGTCTCTACTAAAAATACAAAAAAATTAGCTGGGCGTGGTGGCGACGCCTGTAGTCCCAGCTACTCAGGAGGCTGAGGCAGGAGAATGGCGGGAACCCGGGAGGCGGAGCTTGCAGTGCGCCGAGATCGCGCCACTGCACTCCAGCCTGGGCGACAGAGCGAGACTCGGCCTCAAAAAAAAAAAAGAAAAAAATGTAACATGCTTACTTTCTATCATTGGGAAAGTCATGGCTTCCTTTTTTCCTTTTACTTTTTATTTTATTTTCTTTTTTTTTTTGAGACAGAGTTTCACTCTTTCACCCAGGCTGGAGTGCAGTGGCATGATCTCAGCTCACTGCAACTTCCGCTTTCTGGTTTCAAGCGATTGTCCTGCCTCAGCTTCCCAAGTAGCTGGGATTACAGGTGTGCGCTACCACGCCTGGCTAATTTTTGTATTTTTTCAATAGAGACAGGGTTTCACCATGTTGTCCAGGCTGGTCTCGAACTCCTGACCTCATGATCCACCCATCTCGGCCTCCCAAAGTGCTGGGATTACAGGCGTGAGCCACCACGCCTGGCTGAGTTCCTCTTTTTTGAAAGTATCAGCAATTTAACAAGTTTCAGGAGCCTTACGGGTATTGGGGGGGAACCTCAAGAAGAGAGGAATTTGCTCAAATTTTAAGTACTACAGGCAAAATCTGATGGAGAAGGCATCTTGGGCTTGCCTTCTGTGTCTCAGGATATCAAACAACAGATTTTTTTTTTTTTTTTTTGAGACAGAGTCAAGCTCTGTCCCCCAGGCTGGAGTGCAGTGGCACGACCTCGGCTCACTGCAAGCTCCGCCTCCCGGGTTCACATCATTCTCCTGCCTCAGCCTCTCCAGTAGCTGGGACTACAGGCGCCCGCCACAACGTCTGGCTAATTTTTTGTATTTTGTTAGTAGAGACAGGGTTAGCCAGGATGGTCTCGATCTCCTGACCTCCTGATCTGCCCGCCTCGGCCTCCCAAAGTGCTGGGATTACAGGCGTGAGCCACCACGCCTGGCCTCTCTTTTCATTTTGAGATGGAGTCCCACTCTGTTGTCCAGGCTGGAGTACAGTTGCATGATCTCAGCTCACTGCAACCTCCACCTCCCAGGTTAAGTAATTCTCCTGCCTCAGCCTCCTGAGTAGCTGGGATTACAGGCGCGGACCACCACGCCCAGCTAATTTTTGTTTTTAGTAGAGACGAGGTTTCACCATGTTGGCCAGGCTGGTCTCGAACTTCTGACCTCAAGTGATTGGCCCGTCTTCGCCTCCCAAAATGCTGGGATTACAGGTGTGAGCCACGGCACCTGGCCGAAACAACAGACTTTCAAAAGTCTAAGGTTCCTTATGGAGACTTCCAGCAAGGCAAATTCAGGTGAGCTTATCTGGTAAATGAGTACTACATAATCGGGCCAAATCTAATGAGATCAGCCTTATTATCAAAAATACGTTTCCTTGGCCAGGCACAGTGGCTTACGCCTGTAATCCCAGCACTTTGGAAGGCCGAGGCGGGAAGATCACTTGAGGTCAGGAGTTTGAGACCAGCCTGGCCAACTTGGTGAAACCCCGTGTCCACTAAAAATACAAAAATTAGAACTGAAAAAAAAAAAATACAAAAATTAGCTGAGTGTGGTGGTGTGTGCCTGTAATCCCAACTACTTGGGAGGCTGAGGCAGGAGAATTGCTTGAACCTGGGAGGCGGAGGTTGCAGTGAGCTAAGATCACACAACCACACTCCAGCTTAGGTGACAGGGTAAGACTCCATCTCCAAAAAAAAAAGAAAAATTTTCCTTGATTATGAGATCAAAAGAAAAATGTGTGCTTCAGTGGAAAATGATACATTGTTTAGAACACATCTTTCCAGATTATCTTATTCTCCTCTTTGAGCTATTTGTACAACTCTGTAAATTGTGAACAGCTGAGAAAAATGCAAAGTAATTCTAGCATATAGGAGACAGGGTCTAGCTCTGCTGCCCAGGCTGGAGTGCAGTGGTACAATCACTACAGCCTCAAACTCCCAGGCTCAAGTGATCCTCCCACCTCGACCTCCTGAAGTGCTGAGACTACAGGTGTGAGCCACCAGGCCTGGCTTCTCTTTTTCTATTTAAATAAATACGGCCGGGCGCAGGGGCTCACACCTGTAATCCCAACACTTTGGGGGGCCAAGGTGGGCAGATAACGAGGTCAGGAGATCGAGACCATCCTGGTGAACACGGTGAAACCCCGTCTCTACTAAAAATACAAAAAAATTAGCCGGCCATGGTGGTGGGCACCTGTAGTCCCAGCTACTTGGGAGGCTGAGGCAGGAGAACGGCGTGAGCCTGGGAGGCAGAGCTTGCAGTGAGCTGAGATCGTACCACTGCACTGCACTGGGCAACAGAGCAAGACTCTGTCTCAATAAATAAATAAATAAATAAATAAATAAAATAAATACAGACATGTAAATAAATTCCCCCACTGTGGAAGAGGCCAGTTTTGCCTCCATTTGCACATTCACTTCAATATTCCTGATCTAGAATCTTCCAGATTATTCTTTGGATTCTCTTTTTTTTTTTTTTCCCCCATCACAGAGTCTTCTGTCTCCCAGGCTGGAGAGCAGTGGCTATATCTCAGCTCACTGCAACCTCCGATTTCTGGGCTCAAGTCATTCTCCTGCCTGTGCCTCCCATGATCTGCCCACCTTGGCTTCTCAAAGTGCTGGGATTATAGGCATGAGCCACCACGACCAGCCCATGTAATTTTAAAAATTGCTGACTGGAACCTAATGATTTTAACACCAATGACTAAGCAGTTTGAAAAACAGTGCCCTAGACCAAAACAAAGGAAATAAAACTGTTTTATACTCATGTAAAACAAACACATGTTAAAGATTTCACTTATTGTTAAAGAGCCAGTGAGCCGGAGCTCGGGAGTTCGAGACCAGCCTGGCCATCATGGTGAAACCCTGTCTCTACTAAAAATACAAAAAAATTAGCCGAGTGTGGTGCGTGCCTGTAATCCCAGCTGCTCAGGAGGCTGAGGCAGAACTGATTGAACCTACCTGGGAGAAGGAGGTTGCAGTGAGCCAAGATTGCACCACTGCACTCCAGCCTAGGCAACAAAATGAGACTCTGTCTCAGGGGGAAAAAAAAAAAAAGAAATTTTCAGTGCATTTAACAAAAAACAAGTATATTTTATGAAACTTTTGTTACTTTTTTTTTTTTTTACAGTGGATACCTGTTGTTTTGTGGTAGATACAGGGGCCCTAATGTGTTTCTTTTGTGATGTTCAATCTTCATTCGTACAAATTTTTTTTTTTTTTTTTTTTTTTTTTTTTTTTTTGAGACGGAGTCTCGCTCTGTCGCCCAGGCTGGAGTGCAGTGGCCGGATCTCAGCTCACTGCAAGCTCCGCCTCCCGGGTTCACGCCATTCTCCTGCCTCAGCCTCCCGAGTAGCTGGGACTACAGGCGCCCACCACCTCGCCCGGCTATTTTTTTGTATTTTTTTAGTAGAGATGGGGTTTCACCGTGTTAGCCAGGATGGTCTCGATCTCCTGACCTCGTGATCCACCCGTCTCGGCCTCCCAAAGTGCTGGGATTACAGGCTTGAGCCACCGCGCCCGGCCTTTTTTTTTTTTTTTGAGACAGTCTCACTCTGTCACCCAGGCTGGAGTGAAGTGGCTCGATTCTAGCTCACTGCAACCTCTGCCTCCTGAGTTCAAGCGATTCTGCTCCTCAGGCTCCTGAGTAGCTGGGATTACAGGCACCCGCCACCACGCCCAGCTACATTTTCTGTATTTTTAGTAGAGACGGGGTTTCACCATATTAGCCAGGCTGGTCTCAAACTCCTGACCTCTGGTGATCTGCCCGCCTCGGCCTCCCAAAGTGCTGGGATTACAGACACGAACCACCATGCCTGGCCGCACTCAGTACAGATTTCTTAAGTGAATGGAGCACGGGCTGGCAGATGTGCACGGAAAGCTCCAAAGTCTCAGTTTATGGTGCATCACTCTTATCCTCTCTCCCCATCTCCCAGAACTGTGGGTGCGGAGCAATTTGAGTGCAATGCCAGATGGCCTGCTGAGACACTGCGGTCCTGCCGGTGGCCCCAAGGGCTCAGTGTAGCCTGCTGGGACACTGCGGTCCTGCCGGTGGCCACAAGGGTTCAGTGTAGCCTGCTGGGACACTGCGGTCCTGCTGGTGGCCACAAGGGCTCAGTATAGACCTAAGGGTCACATGTCAGCAACTGTCAGGTGTCTTTCAGACACCAGCAGGTCCAAACTCTAATCAGTAAGGCTGGAAAACCAGGAGGCTCTTTTGGCAGCTGAAGGAGCAACAGAATTACCTTTACACGTGAGTGAGAGACGCCACCATCATCTCCCACACCTGGGTCACGGCGCTGGCTTGCTGGGCAGGAGACCCCGGGGGAAAATCCAGTAACTTCTCTGGGCTGGTTTCACCTGTGAAGAAAGAAAAGTGGCAAATGAAATATCGCAAGTGAAATTATTCCATGCACTGTCGAGTGTTACAGAAGAACAAGGCATTCTGCATCCAGGTGCAGCAGGGGTGCTGAGGGATAGGAGCAGGAGGAGGGAAGGCGCTTTGTTTAAAAAGCTTCTGGGCCGGGCGCGGTGGCTCAAGCCTGTAATCCCAGCACTTTGGGAGGCCGAGACAGGCGGATCACGAGGTCAGGAGATCGAGACCACCCTGGCTGACACGGTGAAACCCCGTCTCTACTAAAAAATACAAAAAACTAGCCGGGCGAGATGGCGGGCGCCTGTAGTCCCAGCTACTCGGGAGGCTGAGGCAGGAGAATGGCATGAACCCGGGAGGCGGAGCTTGCAGTGAGCTGAGATCCGGCCACTGCACTCCAGCCTGGGCGGCAGAGCGAGACTCCGTCTCAAAAAAAAAAAAAAAAAGCTTCTGAATGGGCTGGTGGCAAGGTGGCTCACACCTGTCATCTCAGCAGTTTGAAAGACTCAGGTGAGAGAATTGTTTGAGCCCAGGAGTTCGAGACCACCCCTCCACACACACCATTTCTACAAAATTAAAAAAAAAAAAAAGTGCTCCTGGAAGACTCCAATGTCTACCCACCTCCCACCTACCCACTACCGAGCCATGAGCATTGGAGGTGCACTTGCCTTGGACATGAACCCCTATGGTGATAGCACACGCTCAGTGGGTGCACACAGACCTTCCTCCTGGAGAGGCTGAAGGTGGCAGAGATGCCCAGATAATTAAAATTGACTCAAAATGAGCTTCACAATCTCAGCACTGTTGACATTTTGGGCCGGATGATTCTGCTGTGGGAGGCTGTGCTGTTCAGCGTGGGGTGTTCAGCAGCATCCCCGGTCTCTACCTGCCAGATCCTAGTGTCATGCCTTACCACACGTTGTGACCATCAGCATTGCAGAATGTTCCCTGGGGTGCAAAACTGCCCGAGAGCCACAGCTCCAAAGCAACTTAGAAATCAGAGGGCACCGAAAGGGAGAGCTTGGCCAATGAGACCCCCCCCAGCCGGGTATTCCCCAATCACCCTCCATCATAATCTTAGCGAAGTTTATTTACTCCTTCCCATAGCTTAATGCATCCTCAAATCTCTCTCCCTTTATGCCTGATATACCCATCTTCCCTCTCCTTTCCATTCCCACCACCTCAGGACATCATCCCTTACCACAACCTCTTTAGCCCAAGCCAAAGCCTCTGAACGATCTTGCCAGCTCTGGCAAGCAGCCACTCCAATTCTCCCTATAGGGTGCTGACAGGCCACTCTTCCTAAAGCTTAACTTTCAGCCTGTCTCTCCCCAGTTAAATCATCTCCATCTCCAGCTTTAGTGCATCATCAGCTGGGTGTCATAAACGCTCCACAATGTAGTCCCAACCTCAGCCTTGTTCCTTCCACACGTGCCGCCAGTAGCATTTGGGAGAGGAATAAGAGAAACATGATAGAATCACACGAGAAAATCTAGATCAAGCCCTGGAAATCATATTGACCCTGGAAAGCAGAAATATGAAAATAAAAATAAGCCGTTTCTTCGGAATTGGAGTTCGCACATGATTATCTGACTATGGAAGTTCAGTTTCCTCCCAGGACAAGGAATAAAGGGAACAACGGGCAGGGTTTCGAGCGAGGGTTTCAACTACGTCAGACCCGTTATGTGCAGGCTCCATGGGTTAGCCGCGGCCTTTTGGAACCGGGTGGAAGAGAATGGAACGGAATTGAATCCGAACAGATCCAGCTGCGTCATGTGAGCTTAAACAAGCGTCTCCCTTTAAACTTGTGCTTCAGTCATCCAGACCCACAGGCGCAGTGTACACGCGTAAAAGGCATTTCTCAGTGTCGGCTGTGGGTCAGCAAAGTTCGAAAGCCGTCACCGGAGATCTATAGAGTCAGAAGCCGGAGCGGGGTGCGTCCAGATCCGCAAAAGTGCAAGGTCACTGGGACCGCCCGAGCTGCAACCGTGGGACGGGGCTGGTGCTGCGGGTTCAGGAAGGCAGCGCTGGGCGGGGCGGACACCGCCAGGGAACGGAGGGCGAGTGCTGGGGTCCTTGAAGTGGGGGTGTCGGGCTTAGGCCAGGGGACGGGGGTGGGGTGAGGAAGGAGGGGCGAGAAGCAAGGGGGGAATCGCGGGACACCCCACAGGAGGCGGCTGAGCGCCGAGACGCAGACCCCTCCCCAGTACCCGCAGCCCTCGGGACCCCCGGGAGAGCCGGGCCGGGGGCGCGTCCACGCCGGGGACGCGGGACTCTCCCGGCCCGCAGGGGCCCGTCCTCACCGACGGCAGCGGGGCCCTCCCTCTCCGGCGACAGCGCCGCGGCGGGTCCCTCAGCCTCTGCCGCTGCAGCAGCGGGGGTCGACCTCGCGGCCCAGGCAGTCGCCGCCACGCCGATCCCGGCGCCCGCTCCCAGCCCGGACCTGCCCCGCGGGAGCGAGCCCCGTGACCGCGCGCGCGACCCCGCCGGGCAGCTGGCCTTGCGGAACGCCCAGGCGGGCTCCTTCCGAGCATGCGCAGCAAGACCGCGTGGCCCGTTCTTCAGGTAAATCCGCTCCTCCGGGTCTTCCCTGCGCGTCGCCGAGCCGCAGGCCTGGCCTATCAACGCATGGGGGCGGGGACGAAACTCACTGAAAAGGCGGGGCCATCCCGAGATTGGACGCCGGCGTCCAGGGGCGGAGCTAGGATGGGGGTGCTGGATGGGACGCTCTTGGCGTAAAGTTGCTGGAGTAGGGGGCGCTTAATTGACCCCCCAGGACGGTCCCCAGGATCTGAGGATGCCCGCAGGAAGCGGAGCGCTTGCTGAGATGCACCCTTGGGTCTGTCAGTTTCCTGAGCCCGTGGAAAGGCGATTCTCATGCATCTCATTGACGTCCCCAGTGACCCTACCCCAGAGCGGAGCCAGTGTGATATTCAAATAAACAGCGATAGCAACGGATTATAACCTTGACTACAATAAGAGTCCAAACTGAAGGAAATAAGTCAATGCGGGAGAAGGGACAGTTCTTTCTTACATCAGAAAGCCAACAAAAAAAAAATACCTGGGCCGGGCGCGGTGGCTCCTGCCTGTATTCCCAGCACTTTGGGCGGACGAGGCGGGTGGATCACCTGAGGTCAGTAGTTCAAGACCAGCCTGGTCAACATGGTGAAACTCCGTTTCTACTAAAAATACAAACATTAGCCGGGTGTGGTGGTGGGCGCCTGTAATCCCAGCTACTCGTGAGGCTGAGGCGGGAGAATCACTTGAACCCGGGAGGCGGAGGTTGCAGTGAGCTGAGATGGCGCCACTGCACTCCAGCCTGGGCAACAGTGAGACTGTGTCAAAAAAATAAAAAATAAAAAATAAAAGCAGAAATATTACATAGTATTACAAAGGCTGCATGACGAGTGATGTAACACATAGAATGTAGAAGCAGATATGACAGCCAGTAGTCTTCTGTTACGCCAGCAACAAAGATATTTGCAAAAATGTAAAACTATGTCACTGTTCTCTCTAAATTTCTTTGGAAAAATATTGTAGTTTTCCATAAAACTATGTTATGTTAACAATCAGTTTACTGTTGTTTTTTTTTTTTTTTAGTAAGAGCTTTATTGAAATATAATTCACATACCATACATTTCTCCCATTTAAAGTGTACAATTAAATGATATTTAGTATAATCACAGAGTTGTGCAAGCAGCACCATAGTCAGTTTTAAAACCTTTTATCACTCCAAGAAGAAACCTTTAGCCATCACCCTCCAATTTGCTAATCACCCCAGCCCTAAGTAATATGATCTATTTTTTGTCTTTATAGATTTGCGTATTCTGCACATTTCGTATAAATGAAATCATGCAACAAATATGTGGTCTCTTGTGACTGACTTCTTTCACCTAGCCTTAGCATAGCACTTTCAAAGTTCATCCATGTTGGCCAGGTACAGTGACTCGTGCTTGTAATCCCAGCACTTTGGGAAGCTGAGACAGGAGCATCGTTTGAGCCCAGGAGTTTGAGACCAGCATAGGCAACACAGTGATACTCTTTCTCTACAGAAAAAAAAAAAAAAAAAAAAGAGGAACAAGAAAAAATTAACTGGATGTGGTGATGCGCTGTAGTCCAAGCTACTCAGGAGGCTGAGGTGGAAGGATCGCTTGAGCTTGGGAGTTTGAGGATGCAGTGAGCTGCGCTCATGCTACTGCACTCCAGGCTGGGCGACAGAGCAAGACCCTGTTTTTCAAAAAAAAAAAAAAAAAAGTGGCAGAACTTAATTACTTGTTTTTTTTTCTTCTTGAGATGGAGTCTTGCTCTGTCGCCCAGGCTGGAGTGCAGTGGCACGATCTCAGCTCACTGCAACCTCCACCTCCCGGGTTCAAGCGATTCTCCTGCCTCAGTCTCCTGTGCAGCTGGGATTACAGGCACTTGTCACCACGCCCAGCTTTTTTTGAGAGAAGTCTGACTGCCACACCCAGGCTGGAGTACAATGGTGCTATGTCGGCTAACTGCAACCTTTGCTTTCCAGGTTCAAGCGATTCTCCTGTCTCAGCTTCCCCAGTAGCTGGGACTACATGCCTGCGCCACCATGCCTGGCTGATTTTTGTATTTCTAGGAGAGACGGGGTTCCACCATGTTGTCCAGGCTGATCTCGAACTCCTGACCTCAGGTAATCTGCCCGACTTGGTCTCCCAAAGTGCTGGGATTACAGGCATGAGCCACCATGCCTGGCCAGGATGCTGTTTTTGTTTATTTGTTTTGTTTTTGAGACAGAATCTCCCTCTGTCGTCCAGGGTGGAGTGCAGTGGTGAGATCACAGTTCACTGCAGCCTCAATCAAACTCTTGGGTTCCATTGATCCTCTTGCCTCAGCCTCCAAAGTAGCTGGCACTATAGGTGCACAACACAGCACCCTGCTAATTTTTGTATTTTTAGTAGAGACGAGGTTTCACCACGTTGGCCAGGATGGTCTCCTGACCTCAGGTGATCCACCCGCCTCGACCTGCTAAAGTGCTAGGATTACAGGCATGAACCACTGCAA
Source organism: Macaca mulatta (assembly GCF_049350105.2). Lineage (NCBI taxonomy): Eukaryota > Metazoa > Chordata > Mammalia > Primates > Cercopithecidae > Macaca > Macaca mulatta. The sequence goes on along the minus strand of NC_133425.1, from coordinate 4,132,962 downwards.
TCTGCCTGTTATTCCTTTTCAATATTCTTTTGCCACCTCTGGGTCTCTTGAGTTTCCAGTTGTCATCTTTCTTGTCAATCTTTGTGAAAATGAATCACTACCTTTAATTTTACATCATTGAGACCACTGCAATTATTATTATTATAATTATTTTGAGGCAGAGTCTCGCTTTGTTGTCCAGGCTGGAGGGCAATAGTGCGATCTCGGCTTACTGCAAACTCTGCCTCCGGGTTCAAGCGATTCTTCCACCTTAGGCTCCCGAGTAGCTGGGATTACAGGTGTGCACCACCGCCACGTCTAAGTTTTTTTTTTTTTTTTTTTTTTTTCAGACGAAGTTTCGCTCTTCTTGCCTAGGCTGGAGTGCAATGGCGTGATCTCGGCTCACCGCAACCTCCGCCTCCCGGATGCAAGCGATTCTCCTGCCTCAGCCTCCCGAGTAGCTGGCGCCACCACGCCTGGCTAGTTTAGTATTTTTAGCAGAGACGGGGTTTCTCCATGTTGGTCAGGCTGTTCTTGAACTTCCGACCTCAAGTGATCCGCCCGCCTTGGCCTCCCAAAGTGCTGAGATTACAGGCATAAGCCACCCTGCCCGGTCTTAATTTTAATTTCAATTTTTACTAGAGACGTAGTCTCCCTATTCCCGAGGCTGGTCTCAAACTCCTGAGCTCAAGCGATTCTCTCGCCTTGGCCTCCCGAAGCACTGGAAAACAGACGTGAGCCACCCCAGTCAGCCTCCTTTTGGGATTCTTGCAACTTTTCTGTAGGTGAGAAATTATGTCAAAGTAGAAGCTGGACAAAGGAAATACTCCCTTCATCCCCTGAGCATTCCACGAGGTGAAAGCCTGCTTTTCCCGTTGGTCCAACCCTCGCCCATTGGTTCAGCCCCGGCCCATCCCTCGCCCATTGGTCCAGCCCCGCCCATTGGTTCAGCCCCGCCCTACACCCATTGGTTCCGCTCCCTTCTATTGGCTCAGCCCCCTTTGGCCCCGCCCCACCCATTAGTTCAGCCCCCGTCCATTGATGTCCAGCACTCTCCCATTGGTCCAGGCCTTGCTCATTGGTTTAGCCCTCGACCATTGGCTCACCCCTCGCCCATTGGTCCCACCCCCACCCACAGGCCCCGCCCTTGCCGCTGCGCGTCCCTGGCCCACCACGCGCCATTCTCCAGCAAGGAGAATACACTCGGCATTCTCCAGCAACGCGGTGCGGTACCGGGTTGACTCCAAGTGCGAGGAGCCGCAGGGTCCTGGTTACTGTTTTCCTGTGACGCTTGGCGGCGGCGGCCAGAGCGGCCCCAGCACCGCGCCCTGGGCTCACTGCGGCTCTCCTATCATCCCGGGGTCATCACGGTCCGCTTGCACCCTTCTCCCCGCCCAAGCCTCCCTCTGGCTGCGCGTCATCCGCTGGCTCGCGGAGGGCGCCGCTCCACCCTGGGAGACCCCGCGCCCCCGCCTCACTGCCTGCCCATCTCCTCTCACTCTAAAGCGGCCGCTGGAGGAGCCCCAGGTCTGGTGGGTCCATGTCCAGGTGCCCTGGGTTCCCGCACGACCCACGGCCTCCTGCGTCCCGCACCTCTTGTGTTCTGCAGCCGCCCGCGTCCTCTCTGGGAGCCCTTCCTTCCCTGAGTCCGTCCACATCCCCTGCGATTCCTCTGAAATCCGCGCCCCAATCCCGGAACCTCGGCTCTTCCGCGCGCTCTTCGTCCCCGCCTCCCCAGCCCCCAGGTGTCCTCCGCGTTCCGTATCCCCCTGCACCACACCGCTCCCTCTCTCCTTGCCCTCCGCACTGGGACCCTCGGGGACCAAAATCGTCCAAAATGCCTTCCCTGGTGTCGAGTTTATGTTAAGGGGTGGGGTGGGGAGACCAAAAAGCTGTGGATGTGGTAACCACGGGGACGCCGTGTGTCCGAGTCGGGGGCCTTTCGGCGGAGACGCGACGGGAGGAGGGGCTGCGGCTCGTGCCCTGGGCAGCGACAGTGTGGACTCCATTGCAATTCTCCAACGGCTGCCACCCGCAGTGTCAACACACAGGTCCCCTCCATCCCTTACAGTCGCCCACCTCCCATCCCTGCAGAAGGCACCTTAGAGCCGGTGTCTGGGCCTTAAGGAGCCCGGGTGGGGGTCAGGCGGGTGGGCTGAGCGGGACGGAGGCTGCGGGGAGGAACCGCACTCTTGGCTGCCGGCACTGCCTGGGTCCTGGGAAGGCTGCTGGGCAGCCGCTGAGTCCGCGCGCGTCCTCTCCTGACCGCCAGGAGCATGGGCCAGAACGTCTCCACATTTCGGCCCTGAACCCGGATGAGGCCCTGCCCAGCGCTCGGTGCTGTCCAAGGAAAATGAGACCTCGAGGTGAAAAGCGCAGGCCGGGCGCGGTGGCTCACGCCTGTAATCCCAGCACTTTGGGAGGCCGAGGCGGGCGGATCACAAGGTCAGGAGATCGAGACCACGGTGAAACCCCGTCTCTACTAAAAATTACAAAAAATTAGCCGGGCGCGGTTGTGGGCGCCTGTAGTCCCAGCTACTCGGGAGGCTGAGGCAGGAGAATGGCGTGAACCCGGGAGGCGGAGCTTGCAGTGAGCCGAGATCGCGCCACTGCACTCCAGCCTGGGCTGGGCGACAGAGCGAGACTCCGTCTCAAAAAAAAAAAAAAAAAGAAAAGCGCAGAGGCTGTGCACGCAAGGGCCAAGCGGAGGATGCGTTATTACTGTTTTCTTCTTGATGATAAAACCGGGTGTTGACAAATGCCAGAGAGTTTGGCATTCACAGGCCGTGGGTTGAATGTAACTTGCATCCTTCCAGTGCGGCAATCTCACTTCTAGAACTCTGTCCTAGGAACATAACAAGGCTATTTCAGGATTGCTTACAACCTGGAAGCAACTGGGATGTGTCTGGCCATTGGAGCTGGTAGATTTCAAGCATCCCTGCCGTGGGTGTCAAGCAGCAAAAAGGATGTGCAGCATTCATCCGAGGGAAGACATTTGTAAGTCATTATGAAAAAATGTGTGGGTCGGTCGCGGTGGCTCATACCTGTAATCCCAGTACTTTGGGTGATCGAGGTGGGTGGATCACTTGAGGTCAGGAGTTCAAGACCAGCCTGGCCAACATGGCGAAACCCCGTCTCTACTAAAAACACAAAAATTAGCCAGGCATGGTGGCGCGCCCCTGTAGTCTCTGCTTCTCGGGAGGCTGAGGCAGGAGAATCACTTGAACCCAGGAGGCAGAGGTTGCAGTGAGCCGAGATCTCCCCACTGCACTCCAGCCTGGGCGACAGAGCAAGACTGTCTCAACAAGTGTGGCATCACCTTGATTTTCTGAAAATAGAAAAATTGAAAAAATACATATTTTCTGGCCGGGCACGGTGGCTCACGCCTGTAATCCTAGCACTTTGGGAGGCTGAGGCGGGCGGATCACCTGAGGTCGGGAGTTCGAGACCAGCCTGACCAACATGGAGAAACCCTGTCTCTACTAAAAGTACAAAATTAGCCGGGTGTGGTAGTGCATGCCTGTAATCCCAGCTACTAGAGAGACTCAGGCAGGAGAATCACTTGGACCCGGGAGGCAGAGGTTGCGGTGAGCCAAGATCGCACCATTGCACTCCAGCCTGGGCAATAAGAGCGAAACTCTGGGCCGGGCGCGGTGGCTCACGCCTGTAATCCCAGCACTTTGGAAGGCCGAGGCGGGCGGATCACAAGGTCAGCAGATCGAGACCATGGTGAAACCCCGTCTCTACTAAAAATAGAAAAAAATTAGCCGGGCGCAGTGGCGGGCGCCTGTAGTCCCAGCTACTCGGGAAGCTGAGGCCGGAGAATGGCGTGAACCCGGGAGGCGGAGCTTGCAGTGAGCCGAGATTGCGCCACTGCACTCCAGCCTGGGTGACAGAGCGAGACTCCATCTCAAAAAAAAAAAAAAAAAAAAAAAAAAAGAGCGAAACTCTGGCTAAAAAAAAAAAAAAATTATATATATACACACACACACACACACACATATTTTTAAAAAATTTACCTCTAAGTAGTGGAATTACTGGAGGTAATTTGTGAGTTTTCTCTCTTTTTCAAAATTAAAATTAATGACATCTACACTCAGCAACCAAACATATGGGAGGGGTGCACCGTTCTTGGAGCTACTGCAATACCAGGTCAATGCGTGGAGTGAACTGAGTAAGCTCCTACTGCAATCCCCTGCTCCAAAAATCCACTTTATGTACATTTTTTTAGACAGGGTCTCACCATGTCACCCAAGCTGGAGCTCAGTGGTGCCATCATGGCTCAATGCAGCCTTGACTTCCTAGGCTCAAGCGATCCTCCAGCCTCAGCCTCTTGAGTAGCTGGACTGTAGGTGAGCTCAGGTGATCCTCCTGGCTCAGCTTCCCCAGTAGCTGGGACTACAGGCACACACCACCACCACACCTGGCTAATTTTTGTATTTGTTTTGTAGATTCAGGGTCTCACTATGTTGCCCAGGCTGGCCCCCACTGGGTTGGCCTCTGTCATATACCCCAGGGCACCCAGACTCCTCAGTGGTCCTTAGCCTCAGGTTCATAGATTCATTAGTCAGGGATTTCTGTTTCCTCTGTGGTTCTGCAGGGGATGGGGTTGTGACCTATTTACCACTAGATCCCGCTTGGGCCTGTATATCAAGGTCCCCAAGAAGTGAAGGGGCAAGAAAGCAGCAGAATTTTTAAATTTTTAAATTTAATTAAAAAAATTAATGTTTTAAAATTTGTGTTTGGATCTAAAATGTGAATGAATATTCACAATTGCATTTTTTGTTCGTTTTTGAGACGGAGTTTTGCTCTTGTTGCCCAGGCTGGAGTGCAATGGCATGATCTTAGCTCACTGCAACTTCCATCTCCTGGGTTCAAGTGATTCTCCTGCCTCAGCCTCCTGAGCAGATGGGATTACAGATGCCCACTGCCATGCCCCGCCAATGTTTTATATTTTTGGGTGGAGACAGAGTTTCACCATGTTGGCTAGGTTTGTCTCCAACTCCTGACCTCAGGTGATCCACCCGCCTTGGCCTCTCAAAGTATTGGGATTACAGGCGTGAGCCACCATGCCCGGCCCTAATTGCAATTTTTTAAAAAGTTATTTGTTTTTTGAGATGGAGACTTGCTCTGTCACTCAGGCTGGAGTGCAGTGGCATGATCTCAGCTCACTGCAGCCTCCACCTCCCGGGTTCAAGCCATTCTCCTGCCTCAGCCTCCCGAGTAGCTGGGACTAGAGGCACCCACCACCACGCCTGGCTAATTTTTGTATTTTTTTTTAGTAGAGACAGGGTTTCGCCATGTTGGCCAGGCTGGTCTTGAAATCCCAACCTTAGCTGGTCCACCCGCCTCAGCCTCCCGAAGGCTGGGATTACAGGCATGAGCCACTGCACCCGGCCTATAATTTCAATTTTAATATCAAATTGCTAACACTGGGCCAGGCACGGTGGCGTGCACCTGTAATCTCAGCACTTTGGGAGGCCGAGATGGGAAGATCGCTTGAGCCCAAGAGTTTGAGACCAGCCTGGCCAACACAGCGAGACCCTATCTCCTCAAAAACTCAAAAAAGTAGCCAAGCCTGCCTGTAGTCTCAGCTGCTCGGGAGGCTGAGGTGGGAGGATGATTGCTTGAGCCTGGAAGGTCTGCTGCACTCCAGCCTGGGCAACAGAGCAGAACCCGGTCCCTGTCTCAAAAAATAAAAAATAAAAATAAATAAATAATAAAGAACAGAAGGAAAGGGGCTCCAGGATATGGGTGGCAAAAAAAAGGCAACATGGGGTCCTAACCTGGCCATTTTTGTCCTCACTGCTCACTGGGATGTGGTGTGGATGATGCTGGGTGACGTCACGGAACCAGCAGTGATCTCAGGCACACTCACGTTAACATGGCTATGACTGGGAAGGTTGTGCTCAGAGGTGGAGGCAGAATGGTTTTGGAGTCTGCTGCCTGCATTCTCCAAATGGTTTGGCAAAATAGAAGTGTGTGGAGGAGGCCGGGCGCGGTGGCTCAAGCCTGTAATCCCAGCACTTTGGGAGGCCGAGACGGGTGGATCACGAGGTCAGGAGATCGAGACCATCCTGGCGAACACGGTGAAACCCCATCTCTACTAAAAAAATACAAAAAACTAGCCGGGCGAGATGGCGGGCACCTGTAATCCCAGTTACTTGGGAGGCTGAGGCAGGAGAATGGCGTAAACCCCGGAGGCGGAGCTTGCAGTGAGCTGAGATCCGGCCACTGCACTCCAGCCTGGGCGACAGAGCGAGACTCCGTCTCCAAAAAAAAAAAAAAAAAAAAAAAAAGAAGTGTGTGGAGGAGAGACAGAGACAGAGGGAGGGACAGAGAAAAAAGAGGAGAGAGAGAGGGAAGGAGAGCCGGGGAACCCAAGCCAGGGCTATGCAGTATGCCCTGAGTGCTCCTGCAACTTTTATGCTCCAAATGTTTAAAAATAAAACCAGAGGGTGAGGAAAACAGTGATGTGGCCAGGCCCAGCGTGCAGGCTCCAGCTCCCTAGGATGCATCTCCCTCCTGGCCGACTGCCAACGCCACTGAAAGACTCAGGCCCAGGTGCACCCTTGCTGTTCCCCCAACTCCACTTAAGGGGGCACCAAAAATGCTCCCCCGCTCCTGGCCCTGCTGCTGCACAGTCACCCCTCACTGCCGGGTAATGTTTCCCAGGCAAAAGCAGGAGGGGCCCGATGGTGCCACACTGAGTATAGGGCAGGGGCGCCCCACAGTGACCCTGCCCTCTGTCCCACCCCAGCTTCCTCTTCCTCACTCCCACTTCTTGAGGTTGCACCTGACACGTCCTGCCCTGACATCCTCAGGCATCCTTAACATCTGACAAGAACAGATAGCCAAGAGTACTTGGGAACAGGCCTCGAGCAGTGGCTCACACCTGTAATCCCAGCACTTTGGGAGGCCGAGGCGGGCAAATCACCTGAGGTCAAGAGTTCCAGACCAGCCTGGCTAACATGGCGAAACCCCATCTCTACTAAAAATACAAAAACTTAGCCAGGCATGGTGGTGCGCACCTGTGATCCCAGCTACTTGAGAGGCTGAAGCAGGAGAATCGCTTGAACCTGGGAGGCGGCAGTTGCAGTGAGCCGAGATCGCACCGCTGCACTCCAGCCTGGGCAACAGAGTGAGACCCCATCTCAAAAAACAAAACAAAACAAACAAAAAAACACTTGGGAAAGGAGAAAGCATGGTGAACACAGAAGCCATTTGAATACAGAATCAGGGCCGGGCATGGTGGCTCATGCCTGTAATCCCAGCACTTTGGGAGGCTGAGGCAGGCAGATCACCTAAGGTCAGGAGTTCAAGACCAGCCTGGCCAACATGGTAAAACCCCATCTCTACTAAATATATAAAAATTAGCCAGGCGTGATGGCGGGCGCCTGTAATCCCAGCTACTCAGGAGGCTGAGTCAAGAGAATCGCTTGAACCCGGGAAGTAGTGGTTGCAGTGAGTCCAGATTGTGCCACTGCACTCCAGCCTATGCGACAAGAGTGAAATTCCACCTCAAAACAAACAAACAAACAAACAAAACCCTAACATTGCCTTGAGCCCAGAGGCAGTTTTAAAAGAATGAGGACTGCATGGGAAGCCTCTCGGAGGCTCGCTGACGTGGGAGCTCAAGTAGGGTAGCTGTGCTTCCTTCACCTCCCCTCCAGCAGGGGTGGCACCCAGGGGGCCAGGGCAGGAACTCCGGTTCCCTCAGCCCACAGACCCCCTGGAAAGAACATGACAGGCAGGCCGCATGTGCTTTTGTCAGGTTCCTCCCTGAACCCACCCATGAGCTGCAGGCCTACCTCTCCCTCAGCAGAATCCGGGAGCTACCATTCTCAGCAAGGCTGAGCTCCCTTAGTGCCTGGGAGCTGTCAGTCTGGGAGGCTTCATGGAGGAAGCGAGACTTGGGTCAGGGAGGGCAGTGACTAAGGGGCACTCTGGAAGGGCCCGGTAAGGGCTGGGGTGGGGAGACCCAGGGGTGCTGGCATCAGAGCTGAGCCTCAAAGGACCTAGAAGCCTGGAATGTTTAAAACCTGCCCATTATGGGGTCTAGCGAACAGCTTCTTTTATTCTTGTTTGAAAGTACTTTTCTGCTTACAAAAGTAACTTATACTTGATCTAAAAAAAAAGAAAGAAATTACACAATGTTGAAAGCAAAGATTCACCGATTGGGCCTCAGAAGCCCTGCAGACAGAGAAGAGCCTATGGCCGGATTGGTGGCCTGGGAGGATGCGCTGTCGTCAACGTTACAGGGACTTGCCAGGTGCCACAGGGCAGGGGGCGGAGTTCTCCCCAGCAGCCTCAGGAGGCCCCGCTGCTAATGCACTGTCTTCTGTTCTATCTGCGCCTGCAAGAGAAGAAGGTGGATCAGGCTGGTGTCAATGGAGAAGGGAGGGCTGAGCTTGGGTGTTGGGGGTCTACCAGGCCTCACTCTCACCCCAGCCAGTGGATGTTCCAGGGCCAGAAGCCTCTGCCTGACTGAGAAGTGACTGCTACTCAGGGACACTGCTCCCAAGGCCACCAGCCCAGGGCCACAAAAGCTGCTAAAATCATTTCCAGGAAACGTGAGGCCAAGTTTGTGCTGAGCACTGGGAAGCCACAGCCATCGCCTCTGCTGGACCTGGGGTGGGGACAGAAGGACGGAGGAGTTGGCAGGTGGGGGTGGTCGATGCTCGAGGGTGACTGCCTGCGGGACCCCTGGGGCCTGATGGAGCCCTGCTCTGCCTTTCATCTGGAGAAGATAGCTGTGCTCCAATTCTCACAAAGGGCCTAGATGGATCCCAGCAGTAAGCAGGAGTCTCAAAGGGGCTAGGAGGACCTTGAGATGCTCTCATTCCACAGAGCTAATAGACCCTAAGCCAAACTCCAACCCCCTCTGCCCTCTGCAGGGACCTCCTGGTGGCCTCAGGGTGGTGACTTCACTCTTCTGAGCCCTGCCTCCCACAGGCTGTGGGGACTGCACCCTCTGCCCAAGGTTGGCGGGAGAAGCCAGGGGGACACACAGAGGCTCTCAGAGCAAGACTGGATGGTGGGGGCTTCGCAGTGAGAGCCAGGCACTCCCACCAGCTCTGGGAGGACGGGGTCCTTCTGAGTTCCACAGCACTGCTCACACCAGGCCTGAGACTCCAGCAAAGGAATGGAGGCCGAGGGGTCCACTAGGATCCCTGAGAGCTCCAAGCCTGTGGCTGTGGACACCACCATCTCAGGCATTCTGGGGTCTCAGCCCCGGCGAGGCTATGGGGCTGTGACCCTCTGTGACCTCAGGCCACTCACCCCTCAATTTTCATCAGTGAGGCAGGGTCCCTGCCCTGCCAGCAAACTGAAGGAACCCTAAGAGCACCCCCTTTTCTTACAATGGGCTGCCAGTCTGAGTATCCTGGCTGACCCCAGGGGCCACCTGTTCAGAGGTCACAAGCCAAGGCCACCTGCTATGACTTTTCTTCTTCTTAGGGCATGGCAGAGCCCACTCCTAGTCGGGAAGAAACCCCAACTCATCTTCTTCCCACCTACTGGGCAGCCCCCTGCCCCATCTCTCTGGAACTTCCAGCTCAAAAGGTGTACCCAGCCCATTTCCTCTGCTGCCTAGGGCCCTGCCCCCTCTGCTGCCTGCCCTGGTAGAGCCCAGAGGCAGGACCTGTGGACCTGAGGACCTGCTGGGGGGCCAGGAGGGGGGACCTGTCCTCCTACAGGGGACAGCGGGGCAGGGCCTGGGCCACCTCAGGGAGAGCTGGGTGCAGGGAAAGGGGCAGCCCTGCTCTCATGCCATCTCTGCTACGATGCCCCACCTGGCTGTATCCCCCAAGTCTAGCTGACAGAAAGGTCTAGTACACAGCAGGGGCAGAGCCAAGGGCCCTGGGGAGTGGGAGCCGGGGCTGAAGACGCTCAGTGCCTCCATCCATCTCATCACTCCCACAGTAAAGCAGAGGGAATGAACCTGACCCATCACCTCCAGCCAGCCTGCAGCAGCTAGGGCCACACCCCCAGCCCCACTCCCCCACGGGACCTGTGAGCCCCGAGCTCTGTCTCCCTGGAGGCTTGTCGGGGGGGTGATTGCTTGGGCAGAGGAGGTAGGAAGGGCAGGGGCAGTCCTAGAGAGCCAGGCTGAGGTCACTGCCTTGGTCTGCTGGGGGTCTCATCCTGCGTGCCTCGAGTCTCCAGAGCCCAGCCTGCACACAGCTGCTGTTCAGTGGATGTTGCTAAGTGACTGAACAGCGAGTGAGACAACAGGAGCTTTCTAGAACATATGGAAAGGTGACCTATCAAGCTCCTGGCCTTAGAGACTCTCACTGAGCAGCTGCAAGCCAAGACCTTGAAGCTGATAGCAGCTGCCTGTGGGCCCCACCACACCCTCAGATGCTCCCTTGTGAAGGAGTCAGTGGGCAGCGCATTCCAGAGTGGGGAACAGACGCAGAGAGGCAAGGCCGCTCAGAGGCAGGGTTGGAGGTCGGGGGATGCCCAGGCCTGTGCCCTAACCCCTGTGCCACTGCTCCCCACACGTAGTCAAAGTCAGGGAACGAGGACCTGCACGACAGGGAGAAGGGCCTGATGGAGCCAGCGCGGCTGTGGGGGCCACCCTGGGAGATGCCAAGCTGTCCTGGGGGGCCGCTGTGGAGCCTCACCTGGGTCCTGCCTGCTGCGTTTCTGCTCAGGCTCTTGAGGGGCTGCCTCAATGGCCCGCTGGGCCTCGGGGTGGATCTGGAGGAGGGCCTTGGCAAGGGTGGCAGGGCCGGGCACCCCCAGGGACATGACGCAGTGCACGCCCTTGCGTTTGGCCCCCGCCACCTTGGTGCTGTCTTTGGAGGCTGTGAGCAGGACCAGTTTGGAGAACTTTCTGGGCTTCCTGGGGGCTGCCGGGACGACTTCGGTGCCTGGCTCGGGGGATGGCTCCTGGCCAGCCTTCACACTCTCACCCTCCTGCTCGCTGGGCTCAGGCAGGGGCATCCCTGGACCCAGGGCCTGTCCCTCAGGCCACGCTCAGCCCCCAGCAGGTGGATTTCTCCTACTCCCAGGCAAGCAACCTGGAGTTCAGCGGTTCCGTCCTAAGGAAGGAAGCAAAATCCCGTCAGTGGAGGAAGCCCTTGGGGGGCTCTAGACACCACTCTGGGAGGGAGGTGGGCAGATGGGGCTGCCTCACTGCTCGCTGGAGCCAAGGCTGGCGGGGGCCCTGATGGAACTAGGCTTCTGTTCTGCCAGTTCCTCTCCTGGCAGCCTTGGATATGTCACCCCCATCTAACCCCATCTGGAAAATGTGCACAGTAAACAGTCTCCACAAGGGGCCATCAGAGTGACTAATGGACTAAGAGCCCAGCCACTACCGATGGGCCTCCCACATTCTGAGCACAGTCAAAGGGTTTCCACCCTGTGGACTGCTTCCAGTCCCCCCCTCCCACCCCTGTTATGACAGCAGGCTGTTTTTATGGACCCAGTCACAGTTGAGGACACTGAGGCATGCCAGGGTGATCCACACAGCCAGAGTGGCAGAGCTAGAGTGGACACAGAGCCCATGACCACACAGCATCTGATGTACTTCGTCCATTTTAACTGACACTGGTGTCCCTGGGCACCAAGCATCAGAGCTAAGCACTTTGGGGACATGAGCTCAGTTTGTGTTGTCACAGGGAACATGGGCCAGGCACCTGCCAGCACTTTGCAGACCACAGCACTGCAGCTGGCCCTGGAAGGTGGGACAACCAGATCCAGTCGCATCCCCGTCTGGAGGCCCACAGTCTCCCCGACCCGCTGGTTCTCACACCAACCTTGTCTGAGCTGGTGTTGGCACTTCCCTGGCTCGGTGGGGACAGCGATATAATGTCTTGGATCCCACAGTCACTGAGGGCTCCTTGGCTTCTGGCCTGGAGAAGCAGAAAGGATGGGTTATAACCTCGTAGGGGCAAGCGCCCGGCTCTGGTTGGCCTGGAGACCCGGTCCTGAGGTGCTGTAGCACCAGTGTGGGGTGGCGTTTCTGTCTTTTGGGTGGGGATTGGGTGGTAGGCCGATGATGGGGACTTTCCCAGCCTACAGTTTTAGCCTAGACACAACATTGCAGCCTGGGCAGCCACCTAGCCCCCTGTCCAGGACCCAGGCAAGACAAGGCCCAGGGATGCCCACTTTTCCCTCGGGGCCAATCCCCCAACCTGGGCTTGAGGTTCTCATGGTCTCTTTGGACCCCTCCCAATGCATCTGGTCTGAGGGGTCCATGCCCAGCACCCTGGCGTTTTCTAAGACCCTATTGTCCATGAGAGGGGCCTGAGGATGCAGGGATGGAGTAGGGGGTTGCAGGCCTTGTCCTGAGAGGTCCCCTCTGTAGTCCTCTGACCACTAAACAAAAGCAGATGTGAAGCCCCCACCCCAGGGGCACCTTCTCGAGGGGGTGGGCACTCGAAGAAACGCGCCAGGCAGCGAGTCACATGACTGCGGAGTACCGCAGGGATCGGGGTCGCGTTATCAATCCGCCTCCGGGCAAGCCAACCCCTGTTCCTCCCGCGCGGCCCTTCCGGCTCTGCTCATCTGCGTCACAGGGCAATGTGGGGATGCCGGAGACCTGGGGAGCCCCGGGAACCTCCAGTGGCAATGACCCGGCCAGCCACTCCAGGGCGGAAAAAGGTTACCGGAGGCCCCAACCACATAGCGCCCTGCTTCACACGCTGATTGGCTCCGGCGCACGTCCCTCTGGCGGCCGATCTCCCTACGCCTCCCACGCTCCGCAGCATGAACAGGAGGTCTGGGTAGGAATAAATGCCAGGATCCCTGACCCCACGTCCGAGTCCACCCCGGGTCCTCTAGCGCCTCCCGCCGTGACGGCTCTGTGACCGCAGCGCTCCTAGAGTCCAAAAAACATACAGCCTCTTGCATACCCAGCGTGTAAATTCCTGCAAAATACAGCAGTTCGTCCCCGCAAGGCTGGCAGGGACCCAGACCTAGCAGCCTGCTCCAGGCCGGCGGCCCTTCCCGGAGACCTCCACACTCACTCTGACCCCCAGACTGCACGCCTCCTTATATTAGGTTAGTGCAAAAGTAATTGCGGTTTTGCCATTGCTTTCAATGACAAAACCGCAATTAATTTTCACCAACCTAATATTTGGCACCTGAGGCACCTCCTTGCCATTCTATAGTCCCAGCCCTGCAGCCAGGCCAACTCTAAGCTGCAGAAAAGGGCCCGAAAGAGGCCGGGGGCGGCAGTTCACGCCTGTAATGCCCCAGCACTTTGGGAGTCCGAGGTGGGCGGATCACAAGGTCGGGAGATCTAGACCATCATGGCTAACACGGTGAAACCCTGTCTCTATTAAAAATACAAAAAATTAGCCAGGCTTGGTGGCGGCGCCTGTAGTCCCAGCTACTCAGGAGGCTGAAACAGGAGAATGGCGTGAACCCGGGAGGCGGAGCTTGCAGTGAGCCGAGATCGTGCCACTGCACTCCAGCCTGGGCAACAGAGCGAGACTCCATACCCCCCCCGCAAAAAAAGGGCCGTCAGCCCCATCTCAAATTCAAACCCCATAGTAAAGGAACAAGACAGACCTAAACTACTGGCTAATTATCCAAAGAGAAAAGTCAGGAAAATAAAAAAATCTCATTAAGTTGTAACAAGAAGGGAATCCTGAAATACGTAAATTGCGCTCTTTCATATTGTGAAATATATATTTGGTCTTTGACCCTCTCTCCTAGTATATAATTCCTAAAATTCCTCGAATCTCCAAAATGATGTCTTTTTGTATGCTTAGGTACTGATTGATGGCTGGTAGCCCCTGGGCTGCTTCAGTGGGGCTGGTCACCCAAAAGACCAAGGCAGGGTTAGAGAGTTGGGACTTTCAGCCCCACTTCCAACCTCCAGGAAGGGGAGAGGGCCTGAAGGTTAAGTTGTTCACCAATGGCCTATGGTTCAATCAATCATGCCTATGTAATGAAGCCTCCATAAAAACCCAAAAGGAGAGGGTTCCCAGAGCTTCCAGGAACACATGGAGTCCTTGGAGGGGTGTGTGGGAGTTGGGAGTGGGGTGGGAATGGAAACTGAGCCCCTCCCACACATGCTGCTGCATTTATATACATAATATATATTATATATGTCATATATAATATATATAATATATATTATATATTTAAATATATATGTATTTTAGTTATTTTATTTTTTTGAGACAGAATCTCGCTCTGTCACCAGGCTGGAGTGCAGTGGCGCAATCTCGGCTTACTGCAACCTCCATCTCCTGGGTGCCAGTGATCCTCCTGCCACAGCCTCCCACGTAGCTGGAACTACAGGTGTGCGCCACCACACCCACCTAATTTTTATATTTTTAGTAGAGACGGGGTTTCACCATGTTGGCCAGGATGGTCTTGATCTCTTGAACTCGTGATCCACCCGCCTCAGCCTCCGCGCCTGGTTGCATTTATATTTTCATCTGTGTCCTTTATAATAAAATGGTAAATGTAAATAAGTTTTGTTTTTTGTTTTTTGTTTTTGAGATGGAGTCTTGCTCTGTCTCCCAGGCTGGAGTGCAGTGTTGTGATCTTGGCTCACTGCAACTTCTGCCTCCTGGGTTCAAGATATTCTCCTGTCTAAGTCTCCCTTAGAGAGGAGCATGGGCACCACCATGCCCAGCTAATTTTTTGTATCTTTAGTAGAGATGGGATTTCACCATGTTGGCCAAGCTGGTCTCGAACTCCTGACCTCAGGTGATCCACCTGCCTCGGCCTCCCAAAGTGCTGAGATTACAGGCGTGAGCTACCACACCTGGCCTGTAAATAGTTTTTTTTTTTTTTTTTTTGAGGCGGAGTCTCGCTCTGTCGCCTAGGCTGGAGTGCAGTGGCGCGATCTCGGCTCACTGCAAGCTCCGCCTCCCGGGTTCCCGCCATTCTCCTGCCTCAGCCTCCCGAGTAGCTGGGACTACAGGCGCCGCCACCACGCCCGGCTAATTTTTTTGTATTTTTAGTGGAGACGGGGTTTCATTGTGTTAGCCAGGATGGTGTCGATCTCCTGATCTCGTGATCCGCCCGTCTCGGCCTCCCAAAGTGCTGGGATTACAGGCTTGAGCCACCGCGCCCGGCCAATAGTTTGTTTTTTTGAGATGGAATCTCGTTCTTGTCACCCAGGCTGGAGTGTAATGGAGCAATCTCAGCTTACTGCAACCTCTACTTCCCAGGTTCAAGCAATTCTCCTGCCTCAGCCTCCTGAGTAGCTGGGATTACAAGTGTCAGCCACTATGCCAAGCTAATTTTTGTATTTTTAGTTGAGTTGGGTTTTTACCATGTTGGCGAGGCTGGTCTCAAACTCCCAACCTCAAGTGATCCACCCGCCTCAGCCTCCCAAAGTGCTGGGATTACAAGCATGAGCCACCATGCCTGGCACTGTTTCCTTGAGTTCTTTGAGCCACTCTAGCAAATGATTTAACCCAAGGAAGGGGACATAGCAACCTGAGATTGTAGCTGGCCGGTCAGAGGCATGAGTAAGGTGGGAGGATCACTTAAGCCCAGGAGTTCGAGACCAGCCTGGCAACACAGGGAGACCTCGTCACTATAAAAAAATAAATTAATTAATTAAATAAAAGAGAGAGAAAACCCTGCCACTCTGGTCCTCCTGCCTGCACCTAGCACAGAAGTGACCTGTCCAGAGCCACGTCCTTGGTCCTTGACCTGGGACCTGAGTCAGGAAAAATTATGTCAACCCTGACCTCTATTATTGCCACCCAATAATCTCCCTTCCCAGTGTCCCCATCACTCTACTCTGTCCCTGGGGAGATGGAGGCCTGGTCCAGAGCCAATGGCCTTGGGCAGCAGATGCTTGAAGTCAGAAATGCCAGTTACAAAGAAAACTGATCCTCAGAGTTGAGGCCCTGCCTTGGAAGCCAGTGGTTGGGATTATAACCCAGATAATAAAATAAATATCCATGAGTCCAAGCTGATATAAATAATTGAATAAATAAATGTTGAAGAAGGGACAAATCTTCCTTAAGAGGAATTCTTTTTTTTTTTTTTTCTTTTTTTTAATTTGAGACGGAGTCTCGCTCTGTCGCCCAGGCTGGAGTGCAGTGGCCGGACCTCAGCTCACTGCAAGCTCCGCCTCCCGGGTTCACGCCATTCTCCTGCCTCAGCCTCCCGAGTAGCTGGGACTACAGGCGCCCACCACCGTGCCCTGCTAGTTTTTTGTATTTTTTTTAGTGGAGACGGGGTTTCACCGTGTTAGCCAGGATGGTCTCCATCTCCTGACCTTGTGATCCACCCGTCTTGGCCTCCCAAAGTGCTGGGATTACAGGCGTGAGCCACCACGCCCAGCCAAACTGTATACTTTAAATGGGTAAATTGCACAGTATGTGAATTATCTCAATAAAGTTTTTAAATATTCAGAAAAAAGGTAAACTGAGTCTATTAACATATGAACAGCAGTTCTACAACCTCACTATTCCAAAGAATTACCCGGAGTTCTTTTTTCTTTTCTTTTTTTTTTTTTTTGAGACGAGTTTCGCTCTTTTGCCCAGGCTGGAGTGCAATGGTGCAACCTTGGGTCACTGTAACCTCTGCCTCCCGGGTTCAAGCCATTCTCCCGCCTCAGCCTCCTGAGTAGCTGGGATTACAGGCATGCACCACCATGCCTGGCAAATTTTGTATTTTTTGCAGAGACAGGGTTTCTCCATGTTGGTCAGGCTAGTCTCGAACTGCCAACTTCAGGTGATCCGCCCTCCTCAGCCCCCCAAAGTGTTGGGATTACAGGCGTGAGCCACCGTGCCCGGCCCTGGCTAATTTTTTGTCTGTTTGTTTTGAGATGGAGTCTCTCTGCCGCTCAGGCTGAAGTGCAGCAGTGCAGTCTCGGCTCACTGCAACCTCTGCCTCCCGGATTCAAGTCATTATTCTGCCTCAGCCTCTGGAGTAGCTGGGATTACAGGCGCCCGCCACCACGCCCGGCTAATTTTTGTATTTTTAGTAGCGATAGGGTTTCACTATGTTGGCCAGGCTGGTCTCGAACTCCTGACCTCGTGATCCACCCGCCCTGGCCTCCCAAAGTGCTGGGATTACAGGCTTGAGCCACCGCGCCCGGCCTTGTATTTTTGTTTTAGTAGAGACGGGGTTTCACCGTGTTAGTCAGAATGGTCTCCGTCTCCTGACCTTGTGATCTGCCCGCCTCGGCCTCCCAAAGTGCTGGGATTACAGGCGTGAGACACCGCACCCGACCAGTGTTGCTTTAAGCCACCATATTTATCAGGACAGCAACAGGAAATTAATACAAGTTACAGTCCCTTACTGATGAGGTTCTGGAAGACAAGATCCCTGCCTGGTGCCTCATGGTGGACCCACAGAATCATCTTCATACGAAAGGGAGAGAAACATCAATGTCCACTACCACTGGCATCCTCAGCCGCGACGACAAATCCCTTGCCCTCCCGGCAGGTTTCATCCGCGTAACGGAAACAGCGGTGAATTTATTAGGGGATGTTAATAGCTGATAGGCAAGGGTGAAGTCATTGCAAAAGTTCCCAGGCGATATGGACAGCCGCTCCCCAATAATCACTGGTCCACGGTGGGGGGCTGTGATTGACCCCCTGACGGGATGACGGGACACTAAGGTGTGCAGTACACATCCTTACAGGGAGATTTTAAAAACCGGCTGTGACCCCTGCCCCAAGAAGGCCAAGAACTGCTACTCTATGGTGTGCAGTGCAGACCTTTCCCACGATGGGAATTTCAGTCGTGGCAGCTCCTTCCCCTAATCACCAGGGCTCAGAATCTTTCTTTTACTCCTCCTTTACCCGATGCAATCGGCATCAAACGCGGGCTGTGCTGCGCCCAAATGGTCCCAGCTTCCCGGCTCTCTCCTTTCCCAAGAATACCCACACCCTGAGGTCCCAAGTGTCTCCCCCGCCCCAGTATCTCACGCCTCCAAGTAGCTGCCGTCCCTGCAGGGACCTCCAGAGCTGCAAGCGGGGGACGGGGCCGGCGGGGGTTGGGGGGCGCCGGGAAGGCAGCGCTGGGCGCCGCGGACACCGCCAGGGGCCGGCGGGCTAGTGCGGAGCTCCTTCATGTGGGGGTGTTGAGGCTCTGGCCAGGGGACGGGAGGGTGGGGGAGGAGGGGCGAGAGGCAAGGAGGGAATCGCGGGAGACCCCACAGGAGGCGGCCTGAGTGTCGGGACGCGGACCCCTCCTCAGCACCCGCAGCCCTCGGGACCCCCGGGAGAGCCGGGCCGGGGACGCGACCACGCCGAGGACGCGCGACCCTCCCCGCCCGCCGGGGCCCGTCCTCACCGACGGCAGCGGTGCCCTCCCTCTCCGGCGACAGCGCCGCGGCGGGTCCCTCAACCTCCGCGCCAAGGGCACCCGCCTCAGCTCGCGCCGTCACCTCAAGCCGGGGTCACTGCAGGCGCATGCGCAGCAAGGTCACAGGGGCCTTGTCTTCTAGCTGGGGCCGCTCCTCCGGGTCTTGCCCGAGCGGTGTATAGCTGGACGTCCAGCCAATCGGAGGGAGGAGGCGGGGCCAAAATTCAGTAAGGGGGCGGGGAGACGCGGGAATGGGTGTCATCGTCAGGGGCGGAGCCTCGGGGGACCTGCGGCCTGGATCCGGGTCCCGGGCGAGGTTCTCCCAGCACCAGTGGGTGGGCTTTACTGCGACCCCAGGGCTTCCTCATCTATTTGACTCCGGCTCCCTGCGAGGGAAACTGCAGCATTTTTTTAAAGGTTTTGCTCTCCCCCGTCGCGATACCGAGCATGCGGAGGGAAGGTCTTTAGGCTCAAAGAAGCCACTGCCTTGCTTTCATCTCTGCATCCTTGACGACGCAGCAGCCTCATCCGCGCCATTGGTCCTGCCCTCGTCTATTAGCTTAGCCCCTGCCCATTGGTCCAGCCCTCACCCATTAGTCCCGCCCTCGCCCTGTAGTTCAGCCCTTGTCCATTCATCCTTTCTCGTTATTGGTTCAGCCCTGGCCCATTGGGCCCACCCCTGCCCACGGGCCCCACCCTCTCGGTGTCCAACCACGTTCACCCGGCCCAAGGGGTTCCCGGGACACTCGTCATCCTCCAGCCACCCAGTGCGGTGGGACTGGGCTGGCTCCGGGCACAGGGAGATGCGGGGCCCTGGGCCCTGCTTTCCTGGGACACTTGGCTGCAGCGGCCAGAGCGGCCCCGGCACGGCCCCCTAGGCTCACCGCGGCTCTCCCAGGCCCGCAGGGTCGCCACCACTCCGCCTGCCCCCTTGGCCCTCCCAAGCCTGGCTCCGCGCCCCGTCCCCCTCGCTCTAAAGCGGCCGCTTAATGTGCCACCGCCCCAGGGCTCCAGGGTCCTGGTCGAGGTCCTCTGGGACCTCCCGCACCTTCCGCCTGCTCACGTTCGAGTGTCAGCGGCGCTTCACGCCCTTCCTCTGCCCTGCCCCTCCCGGCCCTGGCTCTGCAGGTCTCTGAATCCCACCCTGGACTCCGCTACCAAGGCTCCCGCTGCCCCCATCCCAGTATCCTATCTTCCCCGGGCATTGTCTTGTGCACTTTTTTTTTTTTTTTTTTAGAAACGGGAATTGCGCTCTGTCGTCTAGACTGGAGTGTAGCAGTGGCCTGATCTGGGCTCACTGCAACCTCTGCCTCCCGGGTTCAAGCAATTCTCATGCCTCAGCCTACTGAGTAGCCGGGATTACAGGCGCCCGCCACCACGCCCGGCTAATTTTTGTGCTTTTAGTAGAGACGGGTTTCGCCATGTTGGCCAGGCTGGTATCGAACTCCTGACCTCAGGTGATGCACCCGCCTCAGCCTCCCAAAGTGCTGGGATTACAGGCATGAGCCACCGCGCCCAGCTACCTTTGTTCATTTATTTGCTGTTATCTATTAATCATTCACAGACTACTGGTTGTTTTTAACTTGATGACTTATACATATCTTTGTATATGAATCTATAATGTCAAAGTTTTTCTTTTTTTTTTTTTTTTTTTTTTGAGATAGAGTCCCGCTCTGTCGCCCATGCTGGAGTGTAGTGGCGTGATCTCTGCTTGTTGCGACTTCCGCCTCCCGGGTTCAAGCGATTTTCCCGCCTCAGCCTCCCGAGTAGCTGGGATTACAGGCACCTGTGATCATGCCTAATTTTTATATTTTTGTAGAGATGGGATTTCACCATATTGGCCACGCTGGTATCAAACTTCTGACCTCAGGTGATCCGCCCACCTCAGCCTCCCAAAGTGCTGGGACTAGACATGTGAGCCACCTTGCCTGCTGAGAAGTCAATTTTTTTTTTTTTTTTTTTGAGACAGAGTCTTGCCCTGTTGCCAAGACTGGAGTGCAGTGGCACGATCTCAGCTCACTGCAACCTCTGCCTCCTGGATTCAAGCAGTTCTCCTGCCTCAGCCTCCTGAGTAGCTGGGATTACAGGTGCCTGCCACCATGCCCAGCTAATTTTTTTTGTATTTTTAGTAGAGACGGGGTTTCACCATCTTGGCCGGGCTGGTCTTGAACTCCTGACCTTGTGATCCACCTGCCTCAGCCTCCCAAAGTGCTGGGATTACAGGCATGAGCCACCGCGCCCAGCCAAAGATTTCTTGAGAGTCTTGAAAGAGGTCAAAGGGGGCAAATATTTTTAAAAGCTTTTTAAACATGTAGCCAAATTGTCCCCAAGGAAGTGCACAAGCTTGGGGTCAGATGCTTGGGTTCAAGTCCCTGCTGTGTCGATTGCCATCTGTGTGACTGAGCAATTACATCCCCTCCCTGTGCCTCAGTGTCTTCACCCGGTAAACGGGGGTGATAAGGCACCCACCTCCTAGAGCCATTGTGAGAATTCACAGAGTATTGTCATGTGGGCTGATAAGAGTCTTGGTTGTTTTTTGTTTTTGTTTTTGTTTGAAACGGAGTTTCGCTCTTGTCACCCAGGCTGGAGTGCAGTGGTGTGGTCTCAGCTCACTGCAACTTCCATCTCCCGGGTTCAAGCGATTCTCCTGCCTCAGCCTCCCAAGTAGCTGGGATTACAGGTGCCCGCCACTAACCCTGGCTAATTTTTTTTGTATTTTGAGTAGAGACGGGGTTTCACTATGTTGTCCAGGCTGGTCTTGAACACCTGACCTTGTGATCCACCCGCCTTGGCCTCCCAAAGTGTTGGGATTATAGGCACGAGCCACCGTGCCTGGCAAGTCTTGGTTTTAAAATTTATATTCCTTAGTCCAACAATTCTCAAACTGTTTGGTCTCAGAACCCCTTATGACACAGGATTCTTCAGGGCTGCTTAGCCAGCCAGAGACCTCCGTGGCCAGTAGCACCACTGCTCAGGCCTCCCTTGGCCTGGGCTCGGTGCAAGAGACACCCCACCCATTCGGCTGTTTGTGTTACATGTCTTTCAATCCAGTTGCCCCCTTGGGTCCTCAGCTTCAGGGCTGGCCCAACCCACTGCTATTTCCTCTTTCCTGAGCGGGTTCTGGGGGTGGGTGGAGAATTACAGTGTTACAGCATTTTTCCTACCAGCGGTAGGCCCTCTGGAGTTCTTGTCCGGCATCCAAAAAGGATGAGGTTATGCTGACAGCCAGTGGGTGAGCAAGGTGAAGAGTTTTATTGAGAGAACAAACAGCTCCCAGCAGAGAGGGGACCCTCTCAAGTCGGGTATTTCCCCCTGCCAAGGTGTGTAGACCCCAAGTGAGGCTGAGTCCGGGGCTTTTATTGGCTCAGAATGGGGGAGTACATGCTGATTGGTTTCTGCAAAAAGGCACTCAAAATTGGGCATCACGGCCGGGCGCGGTGGCTCAAGCCTGTAATCCCAGCACTTTGGGAGGCCGAGACGGGCGGATCACGAGGTCAGGAGATCGAGACCATCCTGGCTAACACGGTGAAACCCCGTCTCTACTAAAAAATACAAAAAACTAGCCGGGTGAGGTGGCAGGCGCCTGTAGTCCCAGCTACTCGGGAGGCTGAGGCAGGAGAATGGCGTAAACCCGGGAGGCGGAGCTTGCAGTGAGCTGAGATCCGGCCACTGCACTCCAGCCTGGGCGGCAGAGCGAGACTCCATCTCAAAAAAAAAAAAAAAAAAAAAAAAAATTGGGCATCACAACGTAAAAAAACAGTTAGGGAAGGGTAGGTGTATGTAAAATAGGTGAAGGGTGGGGATCAGTCAGAGGAAAGTGGACCACACGGGAAGAGAGTTTCTCAGTCTGTTCCATGGATTTATCAGAGACTTGTAGCTTGGTTTTCACACTTTTAAAATGTCTTTGGTTTGAAGGCTGGTTTCACCAGGGATGGGATCTCTCTCTGTCTGCCTGGGGATTTGTCTGCCTCCTGCCATCATCATTACACTGTTAGTTATTGAGGAGCTCAGAGAAATTTTAGTTACGTGGGTTACATCTATCAGTATTTACTATACAGAAATTTAGGCTGGGTGCAGTGGCTCACGCCTGTAATCCCACCACTTTGAGAGGCCAAGGCAGGTGGATCACCTAAGGTCAGGAGCTGGAGACCAGCCTGGCCAACATGGTGAAAACCGATTTCTACTAAAAATACAAAAATTAGCAGGGCGTGGTCGTGGGCGACTGTAATCCCAGCTACCTGGGAGGCTGAAGCAGAACCCAGGAAGCAGAGGTTGCAATGAGACAAAATCATGCCACTGCATTCCAGCCTGGGCAACAGAGTGAGGAAAAAAAAAAAAAAAAAAGATGGCTGGGTGCGGTGGCTCACGCCTGTAATCCCAGCACTTTGGGAGGCTGAAGCAGGCAGATCATGAGGTCAGGAGTTCGAGACTAGCCTGGCCAACATGGTGAAACCCCATCTCTACTGAAAAGACAAAAAAATTAGCTGCATATGGTGGCGTGTACCTGTAATCCTAGCTACTCCAGAGGCTGAGGCAGGAGAATTGCTTAAATCCTGGTGGGGGGTGGCAGTGGGAGGTTGCAGGAAGCCAAGATTGTACCACTGCACTTCAGCCTGGGGGACAGAGCAAGACTCTGTCTTGGAAAACAAAAAAACTTGAACTGACAAATTTAAAAACAGATTTGTTAAAAATAGCAGTAATTAACCCACTGCATATCTGTATCTTCAAACCAAAGGAATCAGTGAGTGGCAGTATTTAGTTTTAAAAATCACTTTAGTGGCTAGGAGCGGTGGCTCATGCCTGTAATCCAAGCATTTTAGGAGGCCAAGGCAGATGGATCACCTGAGGTCAGGAGTTTGAGACCAGCCTGGTCAACATGGTGAAACCCCGTCTCTATCAAAAATACAAAAATTAGCCAGACGTGGCAGTGTGCACCTGTAATCCCAGCTACTCGGGAAGCTGAGGCATGAGAATTGCTTGAGCCCACGAGGCGGAGGTTGCAGTGAGCCGAGATCGTGCCACTGCACTCCATCCTAGGTGACAGAGCAAGACTCTGTCTCAAATAAATAAATAAATAATAAAAATCACTGGCCAGGCGCGGTGGCTCACACCTGTAATCCCGGCACTTTGGGAGGCCGAGGTGGGCAGATCACGAGGTCAGGAATTCAAGACCTGGCCAACACGGTGAAACCCCGTCTCTACTAAAAATACAAAAATTAGCTGGGCGTGGTGGCGTGAGTCTGTAATCCCAGCTGCTCAAGAGACTGAGGCAGGAGAATCGCTTGAACGCGGGAGGCAGAGGTTGCAGTGAGCCGAGATCGTGTCACTGCACTCCAGCCTGGGCGACAGGACAAGACTCTGTCTCAAAAAAAAAGAAAAAAAATCACTTTAGTGTCTGGCTTAAGAGACTACAGCTGCATCGTCATAGCTGCCTCTGCATTCAGTCTTCTGTGATGTGTTGTTCGCGTTGAATACACAAAATAT
Organism: Macaca mulatta; assembly: GCF_049350105.2. Lineage (NCBI taxonomy): Eukaryota > Metazoa > Chordata > Mammalia > Primates > Cercopithecidae > Macaca > Macaca mulatta. The sequence continues at coordinate 4,109,253 of NC_133425.1, read as the reverse complement.
CCAGCCCACACAGATAAATACTTGGAAAAGGGAGGAATATTTTAATAGCCTTTTCAGATAATTGTGGATATTCTTCCTTGATACTACATCAAAACTCAAGTGGTGGTTCTTTTTTTTTTTTTTTTTTTAAACGGAGTCTTGCTCTGTCGCCCAGGCTGGAGTGCACTGGCATGATCTCCGCTCACTGCAAGCTCTGCGTCCTGGGTTCACGCCACTCTCCTGTCTCAGCCTCCCAAGTAGCTGGGACTACAGGCACCAGCCATCACGCCCGGCTAATTTTTTGTATTTTTTTTTTTTTTTTTTTTTTTGAGACGGAGTCTCGCTCTGCCACCCAGGCTGGAGTGCAGTGGCCGGATCTCAGCTCACTGCAAGCTCCGCCTCCCGGGTTCACGCCATTCTCCTGCCAGAGTAGCTGGGACTACAGGCGCCCGCCACCTCGCCTGGCTAGTTTTTTGTATTTTTTAGTAGAGACGGGGTTTCACCGTGTCAGCCAGGATGGTCTCGATCTCCTGACCTCGTGATCCGCCCGTCTCGGCCTCCCAAAGTGCTGGGATTACAGGCTTGAGCCACCGCGCCGGCCAATTTTTTGTATTTTTTAGTAGACACGGGGTTTCACCATGTTAGCCCGGATGGTCTCAATCTGCTGACCTCATGATCTGCCCGCCTCGGCCTCCCAAAGTGCTGGGATTACAGGCGTGAGCCACCGTGCCCAGCCTTAAGTGGTGGTTCATAAAGGTTAGTTGCAGTGTGGAATCTAAAGTGGCATTAGTACATTTTTTTGTATTCGATTATATTAAAATCCATTGGTCAGCTGGGCGAGGTGGCTTATGCCTATAATCCCAGTACTTTGGGAGGTTAAAGAGGGTGGATTGCTTGAGTTCAGAAGTTTGAGACCAGCCTAGACAACACAGCAAAAACTCATTTCTACAAAATATCTAAAAATTAGTTGGGTGCAGTCGGGTGCAGTGTCTCACACCTGCAATCCCAGCACTTCGGGAGGCTGAGGCGGGTGGATCACAAGGTCAGGAGTTCGAGACCAGCCTGACCAACATGGTGAAACTCTGTTTCTACCAAAAATACAAAAATTAGCCAGGCGTGGCGGCACATGCCTGTAATCCCAGCTACTCAGGAGGTTGAGGCATGAGAATCACTTGAACTCGGAAGGCAGAGTTTGCAGTGAGCCAAGATCATGCCATTGCATTGCAGCCCGGGCCACAGAACGAGACTGTCTCAAAAAAAAAAAAAAAAAAAAAAATTAGTCAGGTGCAGTGGTGCATGCCTGTAGTCCCAGCTACTCAGGAGGCTGAGGTGGGAGGATCCCTTGAGCCCAGGAGTTTGAGGCAGCAGTGAGCCAAGATTGCACCCTGCACTCCAGCCTGGGTGACAAAGTGAGACCCTGATTCAAAATAACAATAATAATAATCCATTGGTCTTTTAGCACTTTGGAAGGATCTTGTACCCACGTGTAGTCTCATAACATCATGCACTGACTTTTCAGAAAATATTGGTTCATTGAATAATGCACATCTTATGAATGTTGACATATTTTATTATGTAATATAAAAATATAACATTCATTCTCTTTGCCACCAATCTCATTGAAAAAGTCTTGAAGTAGTGGGAGGTTGTGAAATGAATGGTGTCAAATACAAGTTTTCTTTTTTTTTTTTTTGAGATGGAGTCACACTGTATTGTCCAGGCTGGAGTGCAGTGGCGCGATCTCAGCTCACTGTATGCTCCGGCTCCCAGATTCACGCCATTCTCCTGCCTTAGCCTCCGGAGTAGCTGGGACTACAGTCACCTGCCACCACGCCTAGCTAATTTTTTGTATGTTTAGTAGAGACAGGGTTTCACCATGTTTGATCTCCTGACCTCGTGATCTGCCCGCCTCAGCCTCCCAAAGTGCTGGGATTACAGTTATGAGCCACTGCCCCGGCCAAATACAAGTTTTCAAAATTTTTTTTTTTTGAGACAAAGTCTCATTCTGTTGCTTAGGCTGGAGTGCAATGGCGTTATCTCAGCTCACTGCAACCTCCGCCTCCCGGGTTCAAGCAATTCTCCTGCCTCACCCTCCTGAGTAGCTGGGATTACACGTGCCTGCCACCATGCCTGGCTAATTTTTTGTATTTTTAGTAGAGACGGGGTTTCACCATGTTGCCCAGGCTGGTATTGAACTCCTGACCTCAGGTGATCCACCTGTCTCGGCCTCCCAAAGTGCTGGGATTACAGGCATGAGCCACCGTGTCTGGCCCTAAAATTTTAATTTTTGCTTGAAAGTTAGAATTTTTTTTTTTTTTTTTTAAGATGGAGTCTTGCCTCTGTTGCCCAGTCTGGAAAGCAGTGGCACTATCTCGGCTCACTGCAACTTCTGCTTCCCGGGTTCAAGCAATTCTCCTGTCTCAGCCTCCCGAGTAGGTGGGACTACAGGGGCAGACCACCACGCTCAGCTAATTTTTGTATTTTTAGTAGAGATGGAGTTTCACCATATTGGTCAAGCTGGTCTTGCACTTTTGCCCTCAGGTGATCCACCCACCTTGGCCTCCCAAAGTGCTGGGATTACAGGCGTGAACCACTGTGCCCAACCAAAAGTTAGAATTGCAAATTTTATCCTTGGCAACAAATATTGTCAGTTGTTTTCCTTCAAGTGACGGACTCACTTCTCACTTTTCTCTTTTTTTTTTTTTTTCTCAGACAGGGTTTCACTCCATCACCCAGACTGGAGTGCAGTGGTGTGATCTCAGCTTACTGCAACCTTCGCCTCCTGGGTTCAAGTGATTCTTGTGCCTTAGCCTCCTGTATAGCTGCAATTACAAGCGTGTGCCACTGCACCCAGCTAATTTTTGTATCTTTAGTAGAGATGGGGTTTCGACATATTGGCTAGGCTGGTCTCGAACTCCTGGCCTCAAGTGATCTACCCACCTCATCCTCTCAAAGTGCTGGGATTACAGGCATGAGCCATTGCACCTGGCCCTCACTTTTCTCATTTTTGAGAAGATGGCTGCCAAATACCCAAATCTGAATAACCACAGTTTGTCAGTGGTTCTACCAAATAAAAACAGTGTTCCACAAAAAAAAAAAAAGCTAATTATTAACACAATTCAAATAGTTGCACACACCGTTCTGCTAGAGACAACTGTATGCCCAGAGGTGCTGTATGTGTATTTCCTCTTTCCCATTTCAACTAACAACAACAACAAAAAGATGTGTACTCAATGGCTAAGAATTGATAAAATGAACAATTCTGTGTTGCTTCATCAAGGACTTTTTTTTTCTTTTCCTTTTTTTTTTTTTGAGACAGAGTCTCGCTCTGTCGCCCAGGCTGGAGTGCAGTGGCCGGATCTCAGCTCACTGCAAGCTCCGCCTCCCGGGTTTACGCCATTCTCCTGCCTCAGCCTCCCGAGTAGCTGAGACTACAGGCACCCGCCACCTTGCCCGGCTAGTTTTTTGTATTTTTTAGTAGAGACGGGGTTTCACCGTGTTAGCCAGGATGGTCTCGATCTCCTGACCTCGTGATCCGCCCGTCTTGGCCTCCCAAAGTGCTGGGATTACAGGCTTGAGCCACCGCGCCCGGCCTTTCTTTTTTGAGTTTTGCTCTTGTTGTCCAGGCTGGAGTGCAATGGCGAAATCTTGGCTAACTGCAACCTCCACCTCCCAGGTTCAAGCGATTCTCCTGCCTCAGCCACCTGAGTAGCTGGGGCTACAGGTGCCCACAACCACGCCTGGCTAATTTTTTTTTTTAATTGAGACGGAGTCACCTAGGCTGGAGTGCAAGGATGCCATATTGGCTCACTGCAACCTCCGCCTCCTGGGTTCAAGCGATTCGCCTGCCTCAGCCTCCCGAGTAGCTGGGATTACAGGCACCCGCCACCATGCTCACCTAATTTTTGTATTTTTAGTAGAGACTGGGTTTCAACATGTTGGGCAGGCTGGTCTCGAACTCCTGACCTCATGTGATCCACCCGCCTCGGCCTCCCAAAGTGCTGGGATTACAGGCGTAAGCCACCGCGCCTGGCCTGATTTTTGTATTTTTAGTAGACACAGGGTTTCACCAATTTGGCCAGGCTGGTCTTGAACTCTTGACCTCAAGTGATCCGCTGGCCTCCGCGAGACTCCATCTCAAAAAAAAAAAAAAAGTTTCAACACATGAATATTTGGGGACACAGATCATCATAAGTGTATTTGTTTATACAGTTGATAATGGTCTTTTGTGTTTAAAAAAATTATCAGCAAGTTCTCCCCATTCTGAGAAGGGACTGAGGCTGCGGGGCAGAACCGCACTCCTGGCGGCGGGTATGGCCTAGACCCTGGGGAGGCCGTCGGGCGACCGCTGAGTCCGCGCGCGCCCTCTCCTGGCCGCCAAGAGCATCGGCCAGAATGTCCCCAGGTTCCAGCTCTGACCCAGATGAGGCCCTGCCCAGCGCTCTGTGCAGCCCAAGGAAAACTGCAGAGATTGCATGCACAGGAGAGAGCAGCCTTTTGTTCGTCTGTACACCCCTCTCCCTTTTCTCTTTTTCTTTTTTTTTCCAGATGGAGTCTGTCTGTCACCCAGGCTGGAGTGCAGTGGCGCAATCTCGGCTCACTGCAACCTCTACCTCCTGGGTTCAAGCGATTCTCCTGCCTCAGCCTCCTGAGTAGCCTCCCGATTACTGGTGTGCACCACCACGTCCCGCTAATTTTTTTGTATTTTTAGTAGAGATGGTGTTTCAGCATGTTGGCCAGGCTGTTTTTGAACCCCTGACCTCAAGATCTGCCTGCTCTGGCCTCCCAAAGTGCTGGGATTACATGCGTGGGCCACAGCGCCCGGCCCCTGCCACATTTCTTAATCGAAACACCTCAGCTTTGCCGGGGTGCAGGCTGCTGAAGGCACCCACGCGGTGGGTGGGTTCCTGTTGATCCCTTCAACTTGGTAGTTTCATGGCAATTTGACTGCTTTGGACTTCACAAGTGACAGGGATTTGGCCACATGGATTTTTGAATTATTTATGACAGTGAAACAAATATGAAGTGATGCAAATGTCCATTTAATCATTTAAATGATGAACAATTAAATGAAATGTGGTCTATCCCTGCAATGGAAGTACAATACATGCTACGACGTGCATGAACCTTGAAACATGATGCCAAGTGAGAGAAGCCACACACAAGAGGCTACATGAGTTCATTCATGTGAAATGTCTGGAACAGGCAAATTCAGAGACAGAAGGTGGATCAGTGGTTGCCAGGGGCTTGGGGAAGTGACTGCTGCTGGGTACTAGTTTTCTTTTTAGGGCTGATGAAAAAATTTTGGAATTAATGATTATCAATGCCCAACCTTGTGAACAGACCAAAAGCCACGGAATTGTACACTTTAAAATGGTCAATTTTCTGCCTGGGCTCGGTGGCCCATGCCTGTAATCCCAGTACTTTGAAAGGCTTGAAGTAGGAGGATCACTTGAGATCAGGAGTTCGAGACTATTCTGGACAACATAGCGAGACCTCATCTCTACTAAAAATAGAGTGGGTGTGGTGGCATGCGCCTGTGGTCCCAGCTACTCAGGAGGCTGAGGCGGGATGATTGCTTGAGCCCGAGAGGTCGAGGCTGCAGTGAGCTGAGATCACACCACTGCACTCCAGCCTGGGTGACAGAATGAGACCCTGTCTCAAAATAAAATAAAATGGTCAATTTTATGGCATGTGAATTAAATCTCAATTTAAAAAGAAGAAAGGAATGGTCAAGACAGTGGCAGATCTATTAAAATTGCCCCTCAAAAATGGTTTGAACATCAGTAATTTCACTTTTTCCACATAATTCATCTTAAATACCAGAAAGTAAAACTAAAATGTCTTTTTTGTTTTGAGACGGAGTCTCGCTCTGTCGCCTAGACTGGAGTGCAGTGGTGTGATCTCGGCTCACTGTAAACTCCACCTCCCGGGGTTCAAGTGATTCTCCTGCCTTAGCCTCTCGAGTAGCTGGGATTACTGGCATGTGCCACCACACCTGGCTAATTTTAGTATTTTCAGCAGAGACAGGGTTTCGCCATGTTGGCCAGAATGGTCTCGAACTCCTGACCTCAAATGATCCACCCGCCTCGGCCTCCCAAAGTGCTGGGATTACAAGCATGAGCCACAGCACCTGGCCCTAAAATATCTTTTGCTTCTTGACTCTAGACGTGTATTTTCTGCATATTTTGCTAACCTTTTTACACTAAAAGTACTACTTGTTTAAACTGCATGTCAATTATTAAGCTAATTGTTACATTGTTGAAAACATTCACTGGTGTATTTTATATTGATACTTTCCTCATTCTGTGGCTCCATTGTCTTTTTTCACTCAGATGTTTTAAGTATTGAAAAAGTCCTGGCCTTTATAGGTGAGGAAGGAATGTTTATTTCAGTGGATGTCAGCTCAGAATCAAATTACCAAGGCGCAAAGCCCAGGCACACTCATTCCTAAAGTCTTTGGTTTCAATCATGGGATAAATATAGTTTGAACCTAACCTTCCTTTTGCTTCCCCTTCCCTTCCTTCCTTCCTTCTTTTTTATTGAGATAGGGTCTTGCTCTGTCACCCAGGCTGGAGTGCACTGGCACCATTATGGCTCACTGCAGCCTCAACCTCCCGGGCTCAAGCAGTCCTCCCACCTCAGTCTCTGGAGTAGCTGGGACTACAGGTATGCACCAGCATTCCTGGCTAATTTTTAAATTTTCTGTAGAGATGGGGTCTCCCTATATTGCCCAGGCTGGTCTCAAACTCCTGAGCTCAAGTGATCCTCCTGCCTTGGCCTCCCAAAGTGCAGAAATTACAGGTGTGAGCCACCGCGCCTGGCTATGTTTCTTCTCCTTTTCAGGCTTTCAGATGATTGCTGCTGGAGAGTCAAGTGTTCTACAAAGTCAGGCAGCCCTGGCTGCTGGGGCAGAGCCTGGAGGTGAGTTAGCAGCCATCTCTCCTTGGAGGTGATCTGGTTCCTCCTTTACCCACCAGTCCCTGTGAGCCCTGCCATGTGTGTGCACTGGCCACTGGGCAGACGGCAGCAGGCAAGGGAAGGGGCTTGGACATTAAGACACCAGTTTAATGTCCACTGTTACGACTGGATGGGAGGGAAGGCAAAGGAACAAGGAGGGCCATCATCTGGAAAAGACCAAATCTATAAACAGACAGCAGTTAGACCACCGTATTTTTTTTCTCTTCTAAGAGACAGTCTTCCAACCTGGGCAACATGGTGAAACTGTGTCTCCACTAAAAATACAAAAAATTAGCCAGGCGTAGTGGCACACACCTGTAGTCGCAGTAACTCAGGAGTCTGAGGTGGACGGATCACCTGAGCCCAGGACGCTGGGGCTGCAGCGAGCCTTGATAGCACCACTGCACACCAGCCTGGGTGAAGGGAGTGAGACTCTGTCTAAAAAACAAAAGAGAGAGAGAGAGAGAGACAGTCTCACTATGTTAGCCAGGCTGGTCTCAAACTCCTGGGCTCAAGTGGTCCTTCCCTATTAACCTCCCAAAATGGATTCAGGCGTGAGGCACCATGCCTGGCCTGCAAGAGAATTCTGACTCAATCTCTGGGACAATCAGCCTAGGCAGCCAAACCCCAGCCTCTGCAGTTACTGGCTCAGAACAGTTGGGAAGTCAGGAGTGGGTGGATGACTGCGGTGTCCCTATTTTTCTTTTCTTTTTTGGAACGAAGTTTCATTCTTGTTGCCCAGGCTGGAGTGCAATGGCACGAACTCGGCTCACTGCAACCTCTGCCTCCTGGGTTCAAGTGATTCTCCTGCCTCAGCCTCCTAAGTAGCTGGGATTACAGGCGCCCACCACCACACCTGGCTAATTTTTGTATATTTAGTGGAGACGGGGTTTCACCATGTTGACCAGGCTGGTCTTGAACTTCTGACGTCAGGTGATTCACCCGCCCTGGCCTCCCAAAGTGCTGGGATTACAGGCGTGAGGCACCATGCTCGACTTTTTCTTTTCTTCTCTTTTGTTTTTTTTTTTTTGAGACAGAGTCTAGCTCTGTTGCCAGGCTGTGGCTCGATCTCAGCTCACTGCAACCTCCGCCTCCCGGGTTCAAGCGATTCTCCTGTTTCAGCCTCTCAAGTAGCTGGGACTACAGGCGCACAGCACCATGTCCAGCTAATTTTTGTATTTTTGGTAGAGACTAGGTTTCACCACGTTGGCCAGGATAGTCTCTATCTCCTGACTTCGTGATCTGCCCACCTCCAACTCCTAAAGTCCTGGGATTACAGGTGTGAGCCACCGCACCTGGCCTTTTTCTTTTTTTTTTTAAAATGAGACGGGATCTCATTCTGTCACCGAGGTTGGAGTGTGGCACCATCTCAGCTCACTGCAGCCTCTGCCTCCCTGGGCTCAAGCGATCCTCCTACCTCAGCCTCCCAAGTAGCTGGGACCATAGGCATGCACCACCATGCCCGGCTAAGTTTTTGTATTTTTTGTAGAGATGGGGTTTCACCATGTTGCCCAGGCTGGTCTCAAACTCCTCAGCTCAAGCAATCTACCCTGCTAGGCTTTCCAAACTGCTGGGATTACAGGTGTGAGCCACCGTGCCCAGCTAGCTTCCCTATTTTTCTCTCCACTTCCAACTTGAGACCAACCAGAGAAAGCCAAATGTGTTCCCCAAACCAATCACATAGGGAACTCTGCTTCTAGGGAGCTGTGGCCTCAGGATATAACTGAGCCCTCCCTTTTTTCCTCTGTGAAGTTTCTTTCTTCTCTGCCTGCCTTTGAGTTCTGCAGAATTAAAGTACTGGTGCTATACTTATTGCTATAGCAATAAGCACAAGTTGCTGTAGCAAGCCCTGAATAAACAGCCTCTGCTTGTCCTCATTTGAGTGGCCTGTGTATTTATACTCCCAGGAGACAGGGCAGTTACTCATCCCAAGGTGCTTTCCAGAGAGGAGGGACAAAACTGGAATCTAAAAGGTTAGTGCAGCTGGGTGCAGTGGCTCATGCTTGAAATCCTAGCCCTTTGGGAGGCTGTGATAGGCGGATCACCTGAGGTCTAGAGTTTGAGACCAGCCATGGCCAACATGGTAAAACCCTGTCTCTGCTAAAAATACAAAAATGAGCTGGGCATGGTGGTGGGCGCCTGTAATTCCAGCTACTTGGGAGGCTGAGACAGGAGAATCGCTTGAACCTGGGAGGCAGGGGATGCAGTGAGCTGAGATCATGCCATTGCACTCCAGCCTGGGTGACAGAGTGAGACTCCGTCTTTAAATAAATAAATAAATAAATAAATAAATAAATAAATAAAGGGTTAATGCAAGTGGGCCTGGTGATGGGGGCCAGAGTGGGGCAGTGGCGAGCTGGGTAGAGAGAACAGAACCTGGAGAGAGCTCAGGAGGTCTGGGGCTGGATGTCACTGGCCTGGAAGGCCCTGCTGGATTCGCTGTGTCTATCCCCAAAAGGAGAACAGATTTTATCCTGGGGCTAGAGCCACTGGTGGTCGTTAGAACTGAAGTCGCCTCTTTAGATCTTCAGACAAAAGAGTGGAAAATGAAGGTAGGTAGTGAAGGCTGGAAAAGAGGTCCCAGTGAGGGTGGTGGCCCTGTCCCCGCTGAGGGGGACAGAGTGTGAGGAGGGTAGGATGCTGTGTCAGAGCCAGAGCAAGAGCGTTCGGAGAGTTCAGGGTGAAGTCAAATTGGAGTGGGGGCCGGGCATGGTGGCTTACACCTGTAATCCCAGCACTTTGGGAGGTCGAAGCAGGTGGATCACTTGAGGTCAAGAGTTCGAGACCAGCTTGGCCAACACGGCAAAACCCCGTCTCTACTAAAAATAAAAAATTAGCCGGGTGTGGTGGCAGGTGCCTGTAATCTCATCTACTTGGGAGGCTGAGGCATGAGATTTGCTTGAATCCGGGAGGTGGAGGTTGCAGTGAGCTGAGATTGCGCCACTCCAAGCTGGGTGACAGAGCAAGTCTGTTGCAAAAAAACAAACAAACAACAACAACAAAAAAAAGTGGAGTGGAGACCAGGGGGATAATGGCGCCCTTTCACCGCTGTCTTAGTCCACCCTTGCATTACTATAAAGGAACACCTGAGGCTGGGTAATTCATAAAGAGATTTACCTTGGCTCACGGTTCTGCAGCTGTACAGGAAACATGGTGCTGGCATCTGCTCCTGGTGAGCCCTCAGGAAGCTTCCAATCATGGTGGGAGGCAAAGGGGGAGCCGGCCTCTCACACGCCAAAAGCAGGAACAAGAGAGAGAGAGGAGAGTGCTGTTTTATTTATTTATTTTTATTTATTTATTTTTGAGACAGAGTCTTACTCTGTCACCCAGGCTGGAGTGCAGTGGCATGATCTTGGCTTGCTGCAACCTCTGCCTCCCAGGTTCAAGCGATTATCCTGCCTCAGCCTCCCGAGTAGCTGGGATTACAGGCACCCGCCACCACACACAGCTAATTTTTGTATTTTTAGCAGAGACAGGCTTTCACCATGTTGGCCAGGCTGGTCTCGAACTCCTCACCTCAGGTGATCTACCCACCTCAGCCTCCCATAGTGCTGATATTTCAGGCATGAGCCACTATGCCCGGCCCATACTCTTTTAAACAACTAGATCTCACATGAACTCGGATCGATAACTCACTCGTTACCGCAAGGAGGACACCAAGCCTGCTATTCATGAGGGATCCTCCCCGATGACCCAAACACCTCCCACCAGCCCCCCACCTCCAACACTGGGGATCTCATTTCAGTAAGAGGTTTGGAGGGGAGGGACATCCAAACCATATCAACAGGCAAGGGGAGCTCGGCTGTGCAGTGGGGTCGGGGCAGTGAGCTCATGCTTGAAACCCGGGTTGGACGGCTGTCTGGGATGTCGAAGTTGAGACTCCTAGGGCAGAAGGGCAAGTGGGTATGAGGGTAAAGGTAGTCTGGGCTGGCGATGGAGGTGTGGCCATGTTGGAGCTGATGGGTCCCCAGGGAAGCAGGAGGGTTGGGTCCTGTGGCCTGCCCCCATTTATGAGATGGAGGTGTTAACCTAAATAACAAACAGAGAGAGGCTCCCTAAAAGAAAAGATATTTGGGAACAGACCATTGCAATGGGAATTCACTTGTCATGGTAAGCTACTTGCATACTCAGGAAGGTAAGGAAGGCATAGGCTTTTTTTTTTTTTTTTTTGAGACGGAGTTCGTTCTTGTCACCCAGGCTGGAGTACAATGGTGTGATCTCTGCTCATTGCAACCTCCACCTCCCACATTCAAGCAAATCTCCTGCCTCAGCCTCCCGAGTAGCTAGGATTACAAGCCTGCACCACCATACCTGGCTAATTTTTCTTTTTTTTTTTTTAATATGGAGTCTTGCTCTGTCACCCAGGCTGGGGTGCAGTGTCACGATCTTGGCTCACTGCAACTTCTGCCCCCCAGGTTCAAGCGATTCTCCTGCCTCAGCCTCCTGAGTAGCTGGGATTACAGGTGCGCTGTAATTTTTTTTTTTTTTTTGAGACAGTCTCACTCTGTCGCCCAGGCTGGAGTGCAGTGGCCGGATCTCAGCTCACTGCAAGCTCCGCCTCCCGGGTTTACGCCATTCTCCTGCCTCAGCCTCCCGAGTAGCTGGGACTACAGGCGCCCACCACCTCGCCTGGCTAGTTTTTTGTATTTTTTAGTAGAGACGGGGTTTCACTGTGTTAGCCAGGATGGTCTCGATCTCCTGACCTCTTGATCCGCCCGTCTCAGCCTCCCAAAGTGCTGGGATTACAGGTTTGAGCCACTGCGCCCGGCCAATTTTTGTACTTTTAGTAGGGACGGGGTTTCACAATCTTGGCTAGGTTGGTCTTGAACTCCTGACCTCATGATCCACCTGCCTCAGCCTCCCAAAGTGCTGGGATTACAGGCGTGAGCCATGGCGCCCGGCCGGCATATGGTTTTAAAGGAAAAAAGGAGGATTAGATAATTGTTTGGAATAATTATCTCTGGCTACAAAGGTCAATAACAAGGGTGTTGCCAGTCCAAGGTTGGACAGGCAGTTGCTGGGCAGACGTCCTCGTGGAAGTATTCTTGTGTAAGGTTGTGATGCCCATTTGTGATGGTTCTTGTTATCAGGCGTACAAACACTCTTCATGGCCTACCTGGCTCTATTTCCCAGGGTTTTCTTAACATTAGTGACTCCATTTTGATTCTGACAATTTTCACAGGAGGGAGAAGAGAGGTCCGCAGAGTTGGAGAAGATAGGGCCAGAGAGTGAGGCACAATGCTAGAGCAGAAGGCTCCAGAAACCAAGTCCTGTTCTGTTTCTTGGTCCACAGGGTGACTGTTGACTCAAAGCATCAGAAATTGAAGCCAAGGCTGGGCGCGGTGGCTCATGCCTATAATCCCAGCACTTTGGGAGGCCAAGGCGGGTGGATTACCTGACATCAGGAGTTCAAGACAAGCCTGGGCAACATGGTGAAACCCCAAGACCAGCCTGGCCAAGATGGTGAAATCCCACCTCTACTAAAAAATACAAAAATTAGCCAGGTGTGGTGGTGGGTGCCTGTAATTCTAGCTACTGGAGAGGCTGAGGCAGGAGAATTGCAGTGAGCCAAGATTGCACCACTGCACTCCAGCCTGGCGACAGAGTGAGACTCTGTCAAAAAGAGAGAGAGAGAGAGAGAAAGAGAGAGAGAGAAATTAATACAAGAAATGCTGAAATGTCCTGATCATGCTCTGATTTTTCAGAGGGAGTCAATGTTGCTTAATACTAAAAAAATGTGTTTAAAACATATAGCCGGCCGGGCGCGGTGGCTCAAGCCTGTAATCCCAGCACTTTGGGAGGCCGAGACAGGCGGATCACGAGGTCAGGAGATCGAGACCATCCTGGCTAATATGGTGAAACCCCGTCTCTACTAAAAAATACAAAAAACTAGCCGGGCGAGGTGGTGGGCGCCTGTAGTCCCAGCTACTCGGGAGGCTGAGGCAGGAGAATGGCGTAAACCCGGGAGGCGGAGCTTGCAGTGAGCTGAGATCCGGCCACTGCACTCCAGCCTGGGCGACAAAGCGAGACTCCGTCTCAAAAAAAAAAATAAAATAAAATAAAATAAAACATATAGCCTTGTTTAGAAAAATCTCACTGTGAGGCCATTCGACTGGGGTGGCTCTGGCACTTTAAATTGCTTCATGAACAAACCAAAGCCCAATATAAACAGTAAGTTGAAACGAGAAACTGCTCTAGTCAACCTCTAACTAAGAAATACTCACTTCAGCCAATCAAATTGCTCTGTTTTGCTTCTGTAAATGCTTAATACAAGTGTTCCTTCTTTGCCCTCCCAGCGGAGTGCTAGCCACTTAAGTTATGGTGCTACCCTGAGCTATAAATCACTGACAGGTCAAAGAAACTTTTTTTTTTTTTGAGTTGCTCAGGTTGGTGTGCAGTGGTACAATTTGAGCTCACTGCAACCTCTGCCTACCAGGTTCAAGCAATTCTCCTGCCTCAGCCTCCCGAGTAGCTGGGACTACAGGTGCACGCAATTGCGCCCAGCTAATTTTTACATTTTTTGGTAGAGACAGGGTCTCACCATGAAATAAACTCTTGAAAACATAAATGTGCCTAAGTCTGTCTGTCTTTCTTTCTCTTTCTTTCTTTCTTTTTTTTTTTTTTAATGCAGTTTTGCTCTGTCGCCAGCCTGGAATACAGTGGTGTGATCCTGGCTCACTGTAACCTCTGCCTCCTGGGTTCAAGCAATTTTCCTGCCTCAGACCCCTGAGCAGCTGGGACTACAGGCACAAAGCACCACCCCTGGTTAATTTTTTGTATTTTTAGTAGAGACGGGGTTTCATCATACTGGCCAGGATGGTCTTGATCTCTTGACCTTGTGATCTGCCCCCCTCGGCCTCCCAAAGTGCTGGGATTACAGGCATCAGCCGCCACTCCTGGTCTCTTTCTTTCTTTTTAGAGATAGCGTCTTACTACATTACTAAGGCTAAATTCAAATTCCTGAGCTCAAATGATCCTCTTGCCTCTGCCTCCTGAATAGCTGAGAGTACAGGTGAGCACCACTGTGCCTGCCAAGGTTTTCTTTTATCAGGTCAGGTGTCAGAAGTGGGAGCCACGGGAGTGCACCCAATACTGGCCTCCAGGAGCAATGAGCAAACAAATGCAGATACCTCACTGAGCCCTTTGTGTTCACTGCTTCTCACGATGCATTTGGAGGCCATCCCGGGAAAGCCCACTTGGATACATGAACTTCATAATTTGTGTTGATATCTCTGAGTTTATTTAAACATTTTAAAACCTGGACTGGGTTTGAAAATCATGACATAAACGAGACTCTGTCCTGTAGAAAGATTTCTTGTTTCTGACTGAGGTGTACAGAAACTTAACTAGGTTTAGTTAAAGACCTTTGGTTAAAAAGTTTCCAGGAGGCTGGGGACGTGGTAGCTCATACTGTAATCCCAGCACTTTGGGAGGCCAAGGTGGGCAGATCACTTAAAGTCAGGAGTTTGAGACCAGCCTGGCCAACATGGTGAAACCCCATCTCTATTAAAAATACAAAATTTGTCAGGTGTGGTGGTGCATGCCTGTACCCCCAGCTACTTGGGAGGCTGAGGCATGAGAATCATTTGGACCTGGGAGGCAGAGCTTGCAGTGAGCAGAGATTGTGCCACTGCACTCCAGCCTGGGTGACAAAGCGAGACATTGTCTCAAAAAAAAAAAAAAGTTTCCAGGAGGACAGAAAATAATGGTTTATTGAAATCCAGATCAGCTTGGGCAGCATGGTGAAACCCTGTCTCTAAAAAAATACAGAAAAAGGCTGAGTGCAGTGGCTCACACCTGTAATCCCAGAACTTTGAAAGACCGCAAGGCTGAAGGGGGCATATCACCTGACGCCAGGACTTTGAGACCAGCCTGGCCAACATGGTGAAAACCTGTCTACTAAAAATACAAAAATTAGCCAGACGTGGTGGTGGGCGCCTGTAATCCTAACTACTCTGGAGGCTTAGGCAGAGAATTGCTTGAACCTGGGAGGCGGAGGTTTCAGTGAGCTGAGATCACACCATTGCGCTCCAGCCTGGGCGACGAGTGAAACTCTGTTTCAAAAAACAAAAACAAAAACAAAACAGAAAAAGGGGCTGGGCGCAGTGACTCACGCCTATAATCCCAGCACTTTGGGAGGCCGAGGTGGGCAGATCACCTGAGGTCAGGAGTTCGAGACCAGCCTGACCAACATCGTGAAACCCCATCTCTACTAAAAGCACAAAATTAGCCAGGCGTGGTGGCACATGCCTCTAATCCTAGCTACTTGGAAGGCTGAGGCAGGAGAATCTCTTGAACTTGGGAGGCTGACGTTGCAGTGAGCCAAGGTCGCGCCATTGCACGCCAGCCTGGGTGATGAGTGAAACTGTCTCAAAAAAAAAAAAAATGCAGAAAAAGAGGCCGGGCGCAGTGGCTCATGCCTGTAATCCCAGCACTTTGGGAGGCTGAGGCAGGCAGATCACTTGAGGATAGGGGGTT
The DNA here is from genome assembly GCF_049350105.2 of Macaca mulatta. Lineage (NCBI taxonomy): Eukaryota > Metazoa > Chordata > Mammalia > Primates > Cercopithecidae > Macaca > Macaca mulatta. The sequence continues at coordinate 4,093,836 of NC_133425.1, read as the reverse complement.
CAAGAGCAGCCTGACCAACATGGTGAAACCCCATCTCTACTAAAAATACAAAATTAGGTGGGTGTGGTGGCACTTGCCTGTAATCCCAGTTACTTGGGAGGCTGACGCAGGAGAATTGCTTGAACCCGGGAGGCGGAGGTTGCGGTGACCCGAGATCGCACCGTTGCAATACAGCCTGGGCAACAAGAGCAAAACTCTTTCACAAAAACAAAAAACAAAACAAAAAAAACAACAAAAAAACAAAAAACAGGTTGGGTATGGTGGTGCGCATCTATAGTACCAGCAACCCAGAAGGCTGAGGTGGGAGGAATGCTTGAGTCTGGGGAGGTCGAGGTTGCAGTGAGATGTGATTGCACCACTGCACTCCAGCCTGTGTGACTGAGTGAGACTCTGTCTCAAAAAAATCAATCAATCAATCAATCAATCCAGAGAGTCTAGGTCTCCATCTTGGAAACTGAATCTTTCTAGTGGAATGAGTAAATCTTACCAGAAATAATTTAGAATCTTGGTTATCGGGAACAGGTCCCCCAAAATCTGGCCATAAACTGGCCCCAAAACTGGCCATAAACAAAATCTCTGCAGCACTGTGACATGTTCATGATGGCCATGACGCCCACACTGGAAGGTTGTGGGTTTCCAGGAATGAGGGCAAGGAACACCTGGCCTACCCAGGGTGGAAAACCGCTTAAAGGCGTTCTTTTTTTTTTTTTAATATTTTTATTTTTTTGAGACGGAGTCTCTCTCTGTCGCCTAGGCTGGAGTGCAGTGGCGCGATCTCGGCTCACTGCAAGCTCCGCCTCCTGGGTTCACGCTATTCTCCCGCCTCAGCCTCCCGAGTAGCTGGGACCACAGGCGCCCGCCACCATGCCCGGCCAATTTTTTGTATTTTTAGTAGCGACAGAGTTTCACCATTCACAGGATGGTCTTGATCTCCTGACCTTGTGATCCGCCTGCCTCAGCCTCCCAAAGTGCTGGGATTACAGGCGTGAGCCACCACGCCCGGCCAAAGGCGTTCTTAAACCACAAATAATAGCATGAGCGATCTGTGCCTTAAGGACATGTTCCTGCTGCAGATAACTAGCGAAACCCATCCTTTTATTTCAGCCCATTCCTTTGTTTCCCACAAGGGATACTTCTAGTTAATCTAATATCTATAGAAACAATGCTAATGACTGGCTTGCTGTTAATAAATACGAGGGTAAATCTCTACTGGGGCTCTCAACTCTGAAGGCTGTGAGACCCCCAATTTCTCACTTCACACCTCTATATTTATGTGTGTGTGTCTTTAATTACTCTAATGCTGCTGGGTTAGGGTCTCCCCGACTAAGCTGGTCTTGGCACTTGGTGACCAAAATAGGGATGTTTTAACTCAAACCAAATTGCTCATTGATGGGACACACACACTAAAAGTGATCCCAAACACTTCACAAACAAAGGCTGTAGTTTTGATCAGCAGGTAGGGGATTCTAATTATCTTTCCTTTTCTGTTACTCTGAATCTCCTTTTTTGCTTGCTTACCTGCCTGCACTGAAGGGAAGAAATCCCTAGGTAACTTTTGTTGGGGTTTTACTTGTTGCCGATGGTGGAGGGCAGTCACATGATCATAGCTCACTGCAGTCTCTAACTCCTGGGTTCAAGAGATTCTCTTGCCTCAGCTTCCCAAGTAGCTGGGACTACAGACATCTGCCACCATGCCTGGCTAATTTTTAAATTTTTTGTAGAGACAGGGTCTCCCTATGTTGCCCGGGATGATCTGGAACTCCCGGGTTCAAGTAATTATGCTGCCTCGGCCTCCCAAAGTGCTGGGATTACAAACATGAGCCACAGCACTTGCTCCTAGATAAGTTTTTATAAAAGTTAGGCCTTCAGATCAATCACGTCTGCTATTGATTGACTGACTGAGACAGTGTCTTGCTCTGTCACCCAGGCTCAAGTGCAGCAGCACAATCATGGCTCACTGCAGCCTCAATCTCCCAGCCTCCTCAGTAGCTGAGACTACAGGCATGCACCACCACATCTAGCTAATTTTTTGATTTTTTTGTACAGTCGGTCTCACTATGTTGTCCAGTGTGGTCCTGAGCTCCTAATCTCAAGCAATCCTCCTGCCTTGGCCTCCCAAAGCTGGGATTGACAGCATGAGCCAAGACGCCTGGCCAAAGTGGGCTTTTTAAACACCCTGTGCCTTGGTCAAAATCTCGAGGTCACAGCCATAGTGAAGGGTATGCTGCATGGCATAGGAAATGCTTCATCTGCCCTATTTGTTAAAGGGTTATATCATGAATTTAGTAATATAAACACGTTGATAGAATCTGGAGATGCTCCAAGATGGATGTACGAGGCAGAATAGTATCACTTCTGAAGATAATATCTGTAGTCATGAGACACCATATGGTCAATTTATAGACCAGAAAAAAGCCACAAAAATGGCAAACTTTTTTTTTCTTTTGAGACAGAGTCTCTCACTCCATCGCCCAGGCTGGAGTTCAATGGCATGATCTGGGCTCACTGCAACCTCCGCCTCCCTTGTTCAAGTGATTCTCCTGCCTGTCTCTCAAGTAGCTGGGATTACAGGCACCAGCCACCACGCCCCACTAATTTTGTATTTTTAGTAGAGATGGTGTTTCCTCATATCATCCAGGCTGGTCTCAAACTCCTGACCTCAAGTAATCTGCCCGCCTCGGCCTCCCAAAGTGCTGAGATTACAGGTGTGAGCCACCACGCCTGGCCAAAAACGACAAACTTTTGAAGGCAATTTCTACTGTTTCCTACCTGTGTTGACTGGTCAGTGAACCAGACCTGCAGATGAAAGAAGGATGAACCCATAACTGATGTCAAAGCCCTCTTGGAGGTTTCGTTTTTGTTCCAGCATGTGGGTCAATTCAGTCAGCCCTCGCTGCTCTCTTTGCAAATGAACTCTACCTGCACATTAGTAGACACATAAAAGAAAGAGAGAAAAGATAGGGAGGGAAGCTACAGACTCATTTATGTTAGCTGAACAGTTTCAAAGGACCTTAGCACAAGATACAAAACAAAAATGCTTCTAAATGGACAGTCTTGCAGTGATAGCAATGTCAGGGCAACTAACAGCCTAGAATGACCTTCGGATTTCTCCTAATAAGTAACTCTTGAATCAGCGTTTGTCAGCTTCCGTCTGCATGTTTGAGTGTCTTTCTGTGAATGTATGTATGTTTATAGGTTAATTTATATGATATTTTTGGATGGCATTACTAAACCAATTTATACAGTCCTTTAAGGGACTTGTATTCAAATTGGCTCGGGGGTAAATGAGCACTCTTATAAGTTACTCTGAAAACGCACAGAAATGTTGAAACTAATCCAAAATGTGGAGTTTGTTTCTAAGTTCACATGAAGGAGATCTCTGGTCAATATAGTTTTAAAATTGTTGGTGAAATAAAAATAGGAGTGTTTTCAGAATTGCTAGTTTTTCCTAGGTTGGGGTGAGACAGGTTTGTGCTGTCTCTGCTAGATGTTTATGACTATTCAACCATAAATCCAAACTAAGAGTAAAAAAATGAGCAGTAAATGCTGGGCGTGGTGCCTCACGCCTGTAATCCCAGCACTTTGGGAGGCCGAGGCAGGTGGATGACGAGGTCAGGAGTTCAAGACCAGCCTGACCAAGATGGTGAAACCCTGTCTCTACTAAGACTACAAAAATTAGTCAGGGGCGGTGGCAGGCACCTGTAATCCCAGCTACTTGGGAGGCTGAGGCAGGAGAATTGCTTGAACCTGGGCAGCAGAGGTTGCAGTGAGCTTAGATCACGACACTGCACTCCAGCCTGGGCAACAGAATGAGACGTCTCAAAAAAAAAAAAAAAAAAAAAAAAAAAAAGCAGTAAAAGGAATCATTTGGTGCATGAGTCATGGAAGGTAAGCCAAAAACACTTTGGGAAGAATCATGGGTAACTTTTAAATTACTCTGCTTCTGTGATATTTTTGAAACTTGCCTGATGTATCAAAAAAATAAAATAGCGTTAGTTGATGGTGTTGGGCAGGGGACTGAATTCCTATGGAGGATGTGTTTTTAGGCAGAGAAAGCCTCTCTCTGCATCTGTTATTTTTCCAAGTGCTTTTAGCGAGAAATGATCAGTGTACCAAAGCATCATATCTTTGGGTGATATGGGGTGGCAGTTCCTGAAATCCATCAAATGGCTACCTTTGGTTAATGTCTCATGAAATTTTTCATGGGCAATCCATGTATAATTATGAAGAACAAGTGAATCAGGTAAATGCGAATGAAATAAAGGTTTATAAATAGGGCCAGTTGTGGTGGTTCATGCCTGTAATCCCAGCACTTTTGGAGGCTGAGGCATGACGATCACCTGAACCCAGAAGTCCAAGACCAGCCTGGGCAACATAGCAAGATCCAGTCTTTGCAAATGATGAAATCAGCTGGCTGTGGTGGTGTGCATCTGTATCCCAGCTACTTGGGAGGCTGAGGTGTGAGGACTCCTTGAGCCCGGGATGTTGAAGTGGCAGTAAACCATGACTGTGCCACTGCACTCCAGCCTGGGTGACAGAGTAAGACCCTGTCTCAAAAAAAAAAAAAAAAGGCCGGGCGCGGTGGCTCAAGCCTGTAATCCCAGCACTTTGGGAGGCCGAGACGGGCGGATCATGAGGTCAGGAGATCGAGACCATCCTGGCTAATACGGTGAAACCCCGTCTCTACTAAAAAATACAAAAAACTAGCCGGGCGAAGTGGCGGGTGCCTGTAGTCCCAGCTACTCGGGAGGCTGAGGCAGGAGAATGGCGTGAACCCGGGAGGAGGAGCTTGCAGTGAGCTGAGATCCGGCCACTGCACTCCAGCCTGGGTGACAGAGCAAGACTCCGTCTCAAAAAAAAAAAAAAAAAAAAAAAACTTTATAAATACACCTTTCAAAATAGTTATATTTTACAAAGTATGTCTACATAAAAGTAGTTTAAAAACATTTTTGCACCGGGCGTGGTGGCTCACGCCTGTAATCCCAGCACTTTGGGAGGCCGAGGCGAGCAGATCACCCGAGGTCGGGAGTTCAAGACCAGCCTGACCAACATGGAGAAACCCTTTCTCTACTAAAAATACAAAATTAGCTGGGCGTGGTGGCACATGCCTATAATCCCAGCTACTAGGGAGGCTGAGGCAGGAGAATTGCTTGAACCTGGGAGGCGGAGGTTGCGGTGAGCCGAGATCGTGCCATTGCACTCCAGCCTGGGCAACAAGAGTGAAACTCCGTCTCAAAAAAAAAAATATATATATATTTTTGCCAGGTGCAGTGACTCACACCTGTAATGCCAACACTTTGGGAGGCTGAGGCCAGCGGATCAGCTGAGGTCAGGGGTTTCGGACTAGCCTGGCCAACACGGCAAAACCCCGTCTCTACTAAAACTATAAAAATTAGCCGCACGTGGTAGCGCACGCCTGTAGTCTCAGTTACTGGGGAGGCTGGGACAGGAGAATCACTTGAACCTGGGAGGCAGAGGTTTCGGTGAGCCTAGATCGCTCAACTGCACTCCAGCCTGGGTGACAAAGTGAGACGCCATCTCAGAAATAAATACATAAACAAATAAATAAAAATAAAAACAAAACAGTTTTTGGTAAATTGAAATCTTTTTTTTTTTTTTTTTTGAGACGGAGTTTCGCTCTTGTTGCCCAGTCTGGAGTACCATGGTGCGATCTCGGCTCACCGCAACCTCTGACTCCCAAGTTCAAGCAATTCTCCTGCCTCAGCCTCTCGAGTAGCTGGGATTACTGACATGCGCCACCATGCCCGGCTAATTTTGTATTTTTAGTAGAGACGGAGTTTCTCCATGTTGAGGCTGGTCTCGAACTCCTGACCTCAGGTGATCCACCTGCCTAGGCCTCCCAAAGTGCTGGGATTACAGGTGTGAGCCACCATACCCAGCCAAATTGAAATCTTAAAGGTATGTTACATTAAGTTAAATAATAGATACTCAAATGTCTGAGTCATTTCACAGTAAGTCAAGTTACTGAAGTACTAATTGCTGAACATAAATTTAAAACATATATATTCTGGTGTCTTATTTTTATAGAGTTTAGCAAAGCTAAATATATTTGGCCCTGGTAATTAAAGAGATGAAAAATTTTGAGTTGGAGTTCATCTGCAAAAAGCTAACATAAAACACTTCATGGCCAGGTACAGTGGCTCATGCCTGTAATCCCAGTAATTTGGGAGATCCAGGTGGGTGAATCACAAGGTCAGGAGTTCAAGACCAGCCTGGCCAACATGGTGAAACCCCATCTCTACCAAAAATACAAAAATTAGCCAGGCATGGTGGCACGCACCTGTAATCCCAGTTACTGGGGAAGCTAAGGCAGGAGAATTGCTTGCACCTGGGAGGTGGAGGTGCGGTGAGCTGAGATCTTGTCACTGCACTCCAGTCTGGGTGACAGTGAGACTCTGTCTACAAAAAAAAAAAAAAAAAAGACTGTCTCAAAAGAAAACCAACCAACCAACCAAACAAGCAAACAAAAAACACTTCACAATGCTTACTGGTTTTCACTGGAAATTAAGGTTACAGGCCAGGTGTGGTGGCTCACACCTGTAATCCCAGCACTTTGGGAGGCTAAGGAAGGTGGGTCATGAGGTCAAGAGATCAAGACCATCCTGGCCAACATGGTGAAACCCTGTCTCTACTAAAAACACAAAAATTAGCTGGGCATGGTGGTGCGTGCCTGTAGTCCCAGCTACTTGGGAGGCCGAGGCAGGAGAACTGCTTGAACCTGGGAGGCGGAGGTTGCAGTGAGCTGAGATCACGCCACGGCACTCCACCCTGGCAACAGAGTGAGACTCTGTTTCAAAAAAATAAAAAAGAAAAGAAATTAAGGTTAGTAAGAGTAAAAAATTCTAATCAATATATGTAATTAAAACATCTAGAAATAAGCCAGGATTATTAGATGTTTATTAAGCTCATGCCTGTAATCCCAGCACTCTGGGAGGATGAGGCGGGCTGGATCACCTGACGTCAGGAGTTCAAGACCAGCCTGATCAACATGGAGAAACCTCGTTTCTACTAAAAGTCCAAAATTAGCCGGGCATGGTGGCACATGCATGTAATCCCAGCTACTCAGGAGGCCGAGGCAGGAGAATCTCTTAAACCTGGGAGGCGGAGGTTGTGGTGAGCTGAGATGGCGCCACTGCACTCCAGCCTGGACAAGAGCAAAACTCCATCTCCAAAAAAAAAAAATATATATATATATACACACACACACACACACATATATACACACGCATATATACACACATGTGTATATATACATGCATGTATATATACATACATACATATATACACATATATACATACATATACACACACATAGAAATAATAGGGAAAGCAACACTGTATGCAAGGGAAGGCATGTTTTATAAGGGAAGTTATATCGATGAATTTTGATTAAAGAAGGATAATCATTTTTGTCCTAACATAGAGTGACTATTCCACATGAGGAAAGAGGAAAAAGTATAAGACAAATTAAATGGATATGAGAAAGTTGGCTGACCATGGTGGCTCATGTCTATAATCCCAGCACTTTGGGGGGCAGAGGTGGGAGTATCATTTGAAGCCAGGAGTTTGAGACCAGCCTGGGCAAAATAGTGAGACCCTGTCTCTACAAAAATTAAAAAATGAAAAAACAGCCAGGTGTGGTGGCATGCACCTATAGTCTCAGCTACTCTACAGGCTAAAGTGGGAGAGTCGCTTGAGCCTAGGAGTTCCATACCATAATGTAGTGAGCTATGACTGCAGCACTGTAATCCAGCCCGGGTGGCAGAATGAGACTCTGTCTCTTAATTAAAAAAAAAAAAAAAAAAAATGTCTGGGCGCAGTGGCTCACGCCTGTAATCCCAGCACTTTGGGAGGCCGAGGCGGGCACATAAGGAGGTCAGGAGTTTGAGACCAGCCTGGCTAACATAGTGAAACCCCGTTTCTACTAAAAATACAAAAATTAGCTGGGCGTGGTGGCAGATGCCTGTAATCCCAGCTACTTGGGAGGCTGAGGCAGAAGAATTGCTTGAAGCCAGGAGGTGTAAGTTGCGGTGAGCCGAGATTGAGCCACTGCACTCTAGCCTGAGCAACAGAGCAAGACTCCATCTGAAAAAAAAAAAAAAAAAAAATTGTAGAAGGTCGCGAAAGAGTAAATTTAAATGAAGAACTTCATGTTTTGTCAAACTGGCTACAACTGAATGAATTTATTATAATGGTTTTATAGAAGAGCCCTAATGTCAAAAGTACATTGGTGTAAAACTAGAAGTTGGTTTTCTCCCACTTATTTTATTTATTTATTTATGAGATGGAGTCTCACTCTGTTGCCCAGGCTGCAGTGCAGTGGCAACCCCACTCAGTGTCTGTTCACTGCAACCCCTGTTTCCCTGGTTCAGGCAATTCTCTGCCTCAGCCTCCTGAGTAACTGGGATTACAGGCATGCGCCACCACGCCTGGCTAATTTTTGTATTTTTATTAGAGACAGGGTTTCACCATCTTGACCAGGCTGGTCTTGAATTCCTGACCTCGAGATCCACCGCCTCAGCCTCCCAAAGTGCTGGGATTACAGGTGTGAGCCACCGTGCCAGCCCTATTTATTTATTTTTTGAGGCAAAATCTCACTCTCTCACCCCAGGCTAGATGGAATGCAGTGGTGCAATCTCGACTCACTGCAATCTCCGCCTCCTGAGTTTAAGAGATTCTCATGCCTCAGCCTCTTAAACAGCTGGGATTACAGGTGTGCACCGCACCACACCAGGCTAATTTTTGTATTTTTAGTAGAGATAGGGTTTTGCCATGTTGGCCAGGCTGGTCTCGAACTCTCTGACCTCGTGTGATGCACCCACCTCAGCCTCCCAAAGTGCTGAGATTACCACACCTGGCCATGTTTGGATCCTTTTCTAAAAGCAGTTGATAACATCTACATTCAAAAGTTGTTTCTTGGCTGGGTGCAGTGACTCACGCCTGTAATCCCAGGACTTTGGGAGGCCAAGGGTGGCGGGTCACCTGAGGTCAGGAGTTCAAGACCATTCTGGCCAACACAGAGAAACCCCATCTCTACTAAAAATACAGAAACTAGTAGCCAAGTGTGGTGGCGAGTGCCTGTAATCCCAGCTACTCAGGAGTCTGGGACAGGAGAATTGTTGGAACCCAGGAGGCGGAGGTTGCAGTGAGCCAAAATTGCGCATGATTAGAACCACAATGAGTCCGGGCACGGTGGCTCACGCCTGTAATTACAGCACTTTGGGAGGCTGAGGTGGGCAGATCATGAGGTGAGGAGTTCAAGACCAGCCTGACCAACATGGTGAAACCCCGTCTCTACTAAAAATACAAAAATTAGCTGGTCATGGTGGCACATGCCTGTAATCCCAGCTACTCAGGAGGCTGAGGCAGGAAATCAGTTGAACCCTGGAGGCGGAGGTTGCGGTAAGCTGAGATCGTGCCATTGCACTCCAGCCTGGGCAACAAGAGCAAAATTCCGTCTCAAAAAAAGAAGAGACCACAATGAGATGAACAACAAAAGAAATCTCTCCTCAAAGAGCCTCACGGTGTGACCTCAAGTCCCTGAATGAGACAACTACCACCCACCCATGATGGTGACAGAGTGGCGCTCATGCCTATGTTTTGGCCAATCTCTCATCACGGATAGGCTGACTGGAAGGACAACGTTGTTTGTAAAAATTCTCTTTGGGAAGCCATTGGGCTGGGGTGGCTCTAGTCCTTCAATTTCTCCATGAAGAAACCTTGCCCTATGGGAACCTCACATTTAATCTAGAAATGGCGCCAGCCTGAAACTCCCAGCCCTAACGAGAGACTTTCCACTCTGTCGAGTTGTTTTCCTGGGTTTGCTTCTGCAAATGCTTGATAACTGTCCCCCTGGCTCTCCCTGGGAGTGCTAGTCACCCACAGTCTCGTGATAGGAAGGTTCACTGAGCAATAAATGCTCAAATAAACTTTTTTTCTCTCTTTAAAATTTTTAATAAATAGAGTTGAGGTCTCACTATGTTGCCCAGGCTGATCCCAAACTCTGAAGCTCAAGTGATCCTTCCACCTCAGCCTTCCAAAGTGCTAGGATTACAGGTCCGTGCCACCACACCTGGCCTCAAAAAAACTTTTTTATTTTTTTAATTTTTTCAAATAAACTTTTTTTTTTTTTTTTGAGACAGAGTCTTGCTCTGTTGCCCAGGCTGGAGTGCAGTGGTGTGATCTTGGCTCACTGCAAGCTCCGCCTCCCAGGACCAAGTGATCCTCCTGCCTCATCCTCCTGAGTAGCTGGGTCTACAGGCATGCACCACCATGCCCAGCTAATTTTTTGTATTTTTGGTAGACATGGGGTTTCACCATGTTGGCCAGGCTGGTCTCAAACTCCTAAGCTCAGATGATACACCTGCTTCAGCCTCCCGAAATGCTGAGACTACAAATATGAGCCACTGCACCTGGCCCGCTTGCCTTTAAAAGCCTGCTTGTAGCCAGGCATGGTGGCTCACGCCTGTAATCCTAGCACCTTGGGAGGCTGAGGCGGGCAGATTACTTGAAGTCAGGAATTCCAGACCAGTCTGGCCAACATGGTGAAAGCCTGTCTCTACTAAAAATACAAAAAAATTAGCCAGGCATGGTGGTGGGAGCCTGTAATCCCAGCTACTCAGGAGGCTGAGACAGGAGAATCGTTTGAACCTGGGAGGTGGAGGTTGCAGTGAGCCCAGATCCCACCATTGTACTCCAGCCTGGGAGACAGAGGGAGACTCCGTCTCAAAGAAAAGCCAGTTACAAAGGCTGAACGGAGCTCATATTCCAATTCTGAGTCTCCCCAGTGGTTGTCTTCACCTTGGCCCAGGTGAGCTCTACTTACAGGGATTTTTGCCTCGCTTTCTTCTTCGGGGGCCACTCTCTAACTCATGATGTTCCCTTCTCTTGGAGCGACAGGAACTAGGCCCTGGCTGCTTCAGGCTGTTCTCCCTGTCTCAGGATGTTGCATTTCCAGCATGTTCCACAGTTATTCTTGGGAAACACAAGCAAGAAAGGGATTGACCTGGGTGGAACTGCAGTGGTTGGAAAACTGTGTGGCGGCCCCTGCAGGGAGATCCAGGCTTCTCCAGCTTCCGAGGGCCCATGGTGGGCATCCACCATTCTCAGCAAGGTTGGGGGATGCTCAGTGCCTGGGAGCCATCAGTCTGGAAGGCTTCCTGGAGGAGGTGACTTAGGCCAGTGAGGGCAGTGACTGGGGGGGCATTCTGGGAGGGCCCAGCAAGAAAGGGACAGGGCCCTGGAGAACAGGATGAGGCAGAAGCAAAGGTACAGCCTCCTAGAGGTCCAGGGCAGGGTCCCACTGACCTTTTCAGGCCAAGGGTAGCAGGAGGTGGAAACCTCAGGGGCCTCCATAGTGTACAGGCCGGTGGCTGCTTTCCAGGTTGAGGGGCTCAGGGTGTGAGGCCTGACAGGCTGGAGGCCTCGGGAGGAAGTCCAAGTGGTCTGAGATGGCTCAAGCTGGGCAGCCCTGGTGAGGGGTACGTGATGGGGGTGGAGGGTGCTTGGGTGAGGTGGGGTCGGAGCTGGGCCTCCAAGGACCCAGAACCCTGAGGTTTGAAGCCTGGTTCTGGCAAAGCGTCAGGTATGCCACAGACACTCAGTCATTGTGTGCTCAGCGAATTTTTGTTTTTTTTTTTACCCTGAAGTTTACTTTGTTCATACTCAAAATTTAAAATGTGCTGAGCCTGCTGCCCCAGGATGCTCCTGTGCAGGGTGAGCCTCTCATTCTGTGGGGTGTGAGAGCCGGTCCTGCCAGGCCGTCTCACAGCTCCCTCCCATGGATGGCTACAGGAGAAAAAAAGCAGCATCAGCAGAGGCCTTGCCCGCAGGAGGGTGACAAAAGGCAAGGAAAGGAGGGAGGGGGGCTCAGGGTCTTAGAGAGCCGAGCTCCAGTCCCAGCTTTGACCCCAGCCTCCCACACCCATCCTGAGCCTTCCTCTGACTCTCCAGCTCTGTACCGCCCTAGGGACCCCCAGACAGACCCTCCCCAGGGACTCCCCTGGGGAGGCAGTGCTCCCTTCTGACCTGCAGCTGGCTTCTTCCTGATGCCCCACCTATTCCTCTCAAAGCAACCTTGGAGGCGGTAATGCCTGTCACCCAGCTCTTCATAGCCATGTCAGCGTCAGGAGTGACCTCAAAGGCTCTGGAGACAGAATCTGGATGGGGGAAGAATGAGCCCGGTGACCTTGGTGACCCCACGCCCACCCCACAAATTGGGCACGTGAGGGACTGTGGGGATCCAGGTCCTACCTGAGAAAAACACCCAGACCCTCAAGATGGCCCCATCCCACCAAACTCAGTAGGGGAGAACAGGCCCTGAGCCAGTCTCCAAACCCAGCAGGGGGATGGAGGATAAGGGGTCTGTCGGGTAAATGGGGGAGGAATGAGCCAGGGGATGTCAGCGACCCATGACCTCTGTCCCCCACAGACTGGGAATGTGAGGGGCTGTGTCCCATTAGACTCTGGGGCAGCGACCTGAAAACAACACTGGGACCCTCGAGATAGCCCTGTCCCACCGAGCTCAAGGGGAACAGACCCTGAGGCAGGCTCCAACTCACTCTGCCCTCTGCAGGGATCTCCTGGTGACCTCAGGGTGGTGACTTTGCCCCTCTGGGCCCTCCCTCCCAGGGGCCATGGGGACCCCACCCTCCACCCCCAGGTTGGCAGGAGGAGCCAGGGGGACACGAGGAGGCTCTCAGAGCAGGACTGGCTGGTGCAGGCCTCACGGTGAGAGCCAGGCATGCCGTAGAGGGGTCACTAGGCTCTGGGGTCAGGTTCCCTCTGAGTGCCCAGGCATTGCCCCACTAAACCTGAGAACCCAGCACGGGGATGGAGGCTGGGGGGCCTGTTGGGTCCCGTAACAGCTCCAGGCCTGTAACTGGGGACCCAGCCTGGTACTCTTCCACCCAGCCCTACCCGTGTCCCACTCCCAGCCCAGGCCTTCCCCAGGAGCCTCCTGCTGACCAGAAGCCTCTTTCTGATCTTCTTCAGTGGGATGCTGGCCCTTTGGCTGAGCAATATCCCTGGAACAAGAGCGACAGCAAAACACATTATTGACTCCTATGACACACAAATTAGATATGCTCATGGGACAGCCTGGATAGGGGAGGAATGAGCCAGGTGATGTCGGTGACCCCACGACCTCTGCCTCCCCCCAGACTGGGGACATAAGAGTATGGAAATCAAGGTCCCACCACATGCTGGGGCAGAGACCAGAGAAAAACAGTGGGACCCTTCAGGTGGCCTTGTCCCACTGAGCTCAGCAGGGAGAACAGGCCCTGAGCCAGGTCCCAACCCCCTCTGCCGGGACCTCCTAGTGACCTCAGGGCGGTGACTTTGCCTCTCTGAGCCCTACTTCCTACAGGCCATGGGGACCGCACCCTCCAACCCTAGGCTGGCCGGGGGAGCCAGGGGTACACGTGGAGGCTCCCAGAGCAGGACTAGCTAGCTGGTGGGGGCCTCACAATGAAAGCCAGGCACAAAGGGAGCTCCAGGTCCTGGGGAACAGTGTTTCTCTGAGTTCCCTGAAATTGCTCCCACCAGGCCTCTGTTCTCCCCAGCAGGGGAACAGAGGCTGAGGGGCCCTCCAGGTTCCCTGAGAGCTCTAAGCATGTGGCCGGGGTCCCCCCATCTCAGGTGTCCTGGAATCTCAGCCCAGGGGGAAGCATTTTCATCCCCACACCTTCTTACAGGACATGTTGTTCTTATGTAACCTGGAGCCCCCTGCCCACTGGGGAAATAACCACTGTCCTGCTCCTGTCCCACGGGCCTGGTGGCTGGAAGTAGTCAGGGCCCAGCTGGTTGTACGGTGAGATCTTGACCTTCACCCTAAGGACCCTGAGGACAGGTCCTCTGAGTGTCTGCATGTCCTTACAGGGACAGCTCAGCCACACTGGGAGGAAAGCCCAAGACATCTTCCTTTCCTCACATCTGAAATCTTGGCAGGTCCCGATCTTACAAGGAACACAGCTGGAGGGGTCACCTGGGACCTGAGCCTCCAGGAAGGCTGGCCCAAAGCCTTCTGGCTGCCCCTAGCCCCTTCTCCTTGTGTCTGGGGAGCCTCCCCTTGGCCTCAGCTCCTCAAGCATCAGAAGTTGCCTCTGCAGGCCTCGGGGAAGCTGCTCCAAAGCCCCTCAGGACCAAGTGCTGGGGGCCATCATCTCCCAGCTTCCAGCCCTTCCCAGGCCACCTTCCCATCCCCAAGGCCCCTCACCCCAGGCTGCAGCACATCAGGGGCCATCACAGAGGCTGTCCTTCACCTGCCCCTCCCACATCTTTCTCTCTGATGGCTCCGATGCGGGAGGCAGCCACAGAAGGCTGGGGCTGAGGCCAGGGAAGGCAGCCAGTCCCACCTGGCCCGACCTGGCCAATGGCTGCAGTCCTTGAGTGCCAGCTTGTCTTACTCATTCCAGCATCAGCCCTGCCTGGACTCCTCCCAGGGCCCCTCTGGACCTGGGGGATGGCAATCGCTCTCTCTGGAGTCAGGCCCTGAGCCTTCTCAGCCCTCCTGACTCCCTGTCACCTGACCTACCTTGCAAACAGTCTGTCCTCTGTGAGTGCCTGCTGCAACTACCGGACCCTAGGCCCTCTTCACTGCCCCTGCTGTCCCCCTTAGCCCCTGCAGCTGCTCCCATACTGAGCCCCAAGCCTTGGCCCCTTACCTCTCTCCTCTACTCCCTGGAACCTCAGAAAACAGCTGTCAGTCTCCCAACCCCCATTCTTGTCCCCAGCCCATTTCCTCTGTGGCCCAGGGTCCTGACCTCACCACTCCCTGCTTCTGCAGAGCCCAAGGCAGGACCTGTGGGTGCTGAGGACCTGTTGTGGGACAAGCCAAGACAAGCCTGAGGTGCCTGTCCTCCTGCAGGGGACAGCGGAGCAGGGCCAGGGCCACCCCAGGGGGAGCTGGGAGCTGGGTGCAGGGAAACGGACGGACTGGCCCTCACCCTGCTCTTGGCCACTGCCTCCCCGGGATCCCTTCCCGGGTCCCCTCCAGCCTCACCTTCCTTACCCGCCCTTTCCAGGGGCTGTCCCTGCCCTCTCCCTTTGGTCCCTATGGCCCTTTCTAGAAGGAAAGCTTGATTTCCTCCCTCCAAACAATTCCCTGCTGCACTTAGGCCTGCCCTTAACTGAGAACCCCATGCCTCAGTCTCCATCCCCAGAGACTCCTCATCCTCGCCGACTAACCCGGCTGCTCAGCCCCGACCATGCACCACCTGTGCTGTCCCTGCTGGAGCAGCTCACCCACCTGGGGCCCCTGGTGGTTTCCCCACGCTTGCCCTGGGCAGGAGGCTCCCTCTGTTCCATCACTGGCCCCCATACACTCTGGCTTCAGTCAGCCTGGAGGGGCTGGATAGCAGCTGTTTCCTGGCCCCACCCTTCTCTATGCCAGGAATGGCTTCATAGCGAAGGTGTGGCTTCTCTGGAAACACGTCATATGGGCCTACGCCGAACTTTCTTCTCAGGTGATCATGATATTTCATTTTATTTTGTGTATTTTTTACCTGCTGTAACATCGAAGCGGTGAGAATGCTCCTGGTTCTGAGGCTAAGGGACAGAGTACTGGCCGCTGGGCGGGCTTTCCTTGTGGCTGGTGGGGAAGGAACTTGGTGGAGTCTCAGGTGGCAGGGGCAGTACCAGGGACAGAGAGGAGGGGGCATCCAAGACCCCATAATGTCACCAACCAGGAATGTTAAGAGGAGTCTGGGCCGGGCGCGGTGGCTCAAGCCTGTAATCCCAGCACTTTGGGAGGCCGAGACGGGCGAATCACGAGTTCAGGAGATCGAGACCATCCTGGCTAACACGGTGAAACCCCGTCTCTACTAAAATACAAAAAAAATTAGCCGGGCGAGGTGGCGGGCGCCTGTACTCCCAGCTACTCGGGAGGCTGAGGCAGGAGAATGGCGTGAACCCGGGAGGCGGGGCTTGCAGTGAGCTGAGATCCAGCCACTGCACTCCAGCCTGGGCAACAGAGCCAGACTCCGTCTCAAAAAAAAAAAAAAAAAAAAAAAAAAAGAGGAGTCTGAGCTTGTTGTGTGAACCCAGTTTCAGGTCCAGCCCCTGCACCAACCTCCGCCTCAGGGTCTGCAGTCCTCTCCAAACTCATCATTATCGCTGCAGCCATGACTTTTGGTGGAAGAGCCTTCCCTTGGGAGTTTTGTGTCTGAGGCCAGCAGTCCTGGGAGGCTTTCTGGAGGAGGTGAGACTTGGACCTGGGAGGGTAGTGACCACAGGGCAGCCTAGGAAGGGCCCCTTGAGGGAAGCTCTGGGAGGTTTGAGGTCAGGCTTCTCAGAGCTCAGGACGAGGCTCCTCTGCCCCCTTGCAGGCCAGGGACAGCAGGAAGGGGAAACCTCAGTGATCCAGGTGAGTTTGTCCCAAGGACTGGGGACCACATCGTGACAGAAAAGCAAAGGAAGCTGCCAGCCAATGCCCTTGAGCTCAGATGAAGCCACCTCCTCCCTAAGCTAACCCTGACTCTAGCCCCTAGCAGGGGGTCCCAGGTGGAGCTTCTTGGTGCGGAGAAGTAAACAGTGACACTACAGCAATGGACCTACTGGCCACCCCTCACACCACAAGCCAAGCCACGTGCCCGGGGCTGTTCCATCAACAGAGAAGCTTCAGCTGCCTGGGAATGCTGTGTGGCCACGGCCTCCACCGTGCTGGCCCTAGGCACAAAACGAAGCTGCAGAGTTTCTTTTTTTTTTTTTTTTTTTTTGAAGCTGCAGAGTTCTTAGAACCACATGGTGAAACCCTCTCTCTACTAAAAACACAAAAATTAGGGCTGGGCGCAGTGGCTCACACCTGTAATCCCAGCACTTTGGGAGGCTGAGGTGGGCGGATCATGAGGTCAGGACATTGAGACCATCCTGGCCAACATGGTGAAACCCCATCTCTACTAAAAATACAAAAATTAGCTGGGTGTGGTGGTATGTGCCTATAGTCCCAGCTACTCAGGAGGCTGAGGTTGCAGTGAGCTGAGATCGCACCATTGCACTCCAGCCTAGCGACAGAGCCAGACTCTGTCTTTAAAAAAAAAAAATATTAGCTGGGTTGGTGGTGCACCTGTATTTCCAGCTACTCAGGAGGCTGAGGCAGAAGAATCGCTTGAACCCAGGAGGTGGAGGTTGCAGTGAGCTGAGATCACACCACTGCACTCCTGCCTGGGCAACACAGTGAGACTCTGTCTCAAGAAAAAAAAAAAAAAAGATTCCTCAGACCCAGGAGGCAGACACTGGCAGCAGGGAGTCCATCCCATGGAGCTCATGGAGCTGCTGGCTTGGGCTTAGCAGGTGCCATGTCCAAACCAACTAAGGGCTGGATCATGGGCCTTGGCAGAGGGCCGGGACACCTGGCGTGGGGGGAGGGCACCATAATCTAATCCTCACAAAGATGCCACTGGAGTGGTGGCCAGGAGACCCAGGGCCTGGATAGACTAGAGCAGTGAGCAGAGGTCTCGGACAGGCTGGCCTGGACCCTCACGATGGCCCTGTCCCACAGAGTACAGGCTCCATACCAGATTCTGCCCTCTCTGCCCTTTGCAGGGACCTGCTGGTGGCCTCCGGGCAGTGACTTTACCCCTCTGAGTTCTGTCTCCCAGAGGCCTTGGGACCCCACCCTCTATCCCTGGGTTGGTGGGAGGAGCCAGGGGGAGACACGAAGGCTCTCAGAGCAGAAGTGGCCAGTGTAGGCCTCACAGTGAGGGCCGGGCATGCCGCACACGGGTCTAGGCTCTGGGGTACAAGGTCCCAGAGGGTCCCCCAGCGCTGCTCCTGCTGGGCTTGGGATACCAGCCCATGGATGGCGCCTGAGGGGTCCACAGACGCCTTTCTCGTGGAAGGGAGGCTTTGCATTTTCTGTGCTGGAGATTATCCTTCATTCTAGAGCTGTGCAGCAGCCAATACTAGGGTATGGCGTAGCTGTGTTAGGAGGAAGGAGATGATTTCACTGTAAGTATGCAGCTTATTTAGGAAAAGTGTAAAGCGTCCTTAAAACCTTGCCAGCCAGCTGGACGCTGCAGGATGCTCTGCTTCTCCAGGCAAGGTTGTGGCAATGCCTGACAGGACCGCAGGCCTTCTCCTGAGGCGCGTGGTTCTGCCACCAGCATGTCCACAGGCCTTCGCAGAATGGAGGCCCAGGGTGCATGGAGCAGGGAAACTGCTGCTGGCCACAACCCCTTGGCCGGGATACCCCCACCCCAGCACTCTGTAGGTGTCTGGACCAGGATCTGCCCCTCAGAGGACCCCCACCGGGCTCCCGCCCTGATGCTCTGAAATCTGCTCCCTCCTGTACGACCCTGTGACCCTGTCACAGGACTTCATCCCAAGTCACCTCACCCTGGCTCCTCCACCATTAAGGTCCATGGTGCCCCCATGGGCTGCCAGAAGTCATTCAGGGGGTGGGGCATCTAGGGAGTGTGGGAAAGCCGGGCCCCAGTCCTCATACCTCACCAGGTGCCAGCAATGGATAAAGATGGAAACATCCAGAGTGGCCATCCAGACAGTGGAGGAAAATCTGGATGGATTCCTTTCTAGTTTGGGAGTGGGGAAGGCTTCCTAAGCATGGTACAAAGCCAAGATGATTGCTTTCACTACTTACGAACTGAAATCTTCTGCAACAAAAATAACAAACACCATTGGTAAAGTGTAAAGGGATGCTGTCAACTAGAAATAAACATTTGGCAGGTCACATGACAAACAGACCCAGTTTCCTGGATATTTGCAGGCCTTTTGGAAAAAGAGAAGAGGAAGGCTAAAGACCCCAAATAAACAGAATGAAGGGACCTGTGGCAGGGAGATTCCCTTGTGAATGCCACTACCCCCTGGTGAAGGGGAATCGAGGTAGAATGGAGGATGCTACTGCTGGTTTTCAGATAGGGAGAGTGTCCTGAGGATCTGGGGCCCCAGTGTGATCACAAGGGCCTCGAAATGTGCAAGGTCAGGCAGGAGCCTCAGAGCATGGAGAGGCAATGGGGGAAAGCCGTGTCTGCCACTACTGGCTTTGGGGATGAAGGCAGCTGGGAGATAAGGGTCTTAGGCAGCATCTGAAGCTGAAGGCAAGGAGATGGCTTCTCACTGAGAGTCTCCAGGAAGCAACGCAGTCCTGGGGTACATGTGTTCCAGCTGGTGAGACCCCTGTTGGACTTCTAGCCCCAGAACTGTCAGGTCCGATGTTGGAGTTGTTTATAGCCACTTGGTTTGTGGGAATTGGCTGCTGCAACCACAGGAATCTCACGTGAGGGCTGCACACACAGTTCATAGGAAAGGAAAGTAAAACGACCTCTCTTGTACAGAGGATCCTCAGCCTCACTTATAACAGGGAAACGTAAACTTCTTGGGGAGAGGGGCAAAAAGCAACATGCCCTGAACTAGTCATGGTGACTCATGCCTGTAATCCCAGCACTTTGGGAGACCGAGGTGGGTGGATCACTTGAGGTCAGGAGTTTGAGACCAGCCTGGCCAATATGGTGAAACCCTGTCTCTATTAAAAATACAAAAATTAGCCAGGTGTGATAGCATGTGCCTGTAATCCCAGCTACTTAGGAGGCTGAGGCATGAGAATTGCTTGAACCCGGGAGGCAGAGGTTGCAGTGAACCAAGATCGCGCCACTGCACTCCAGCCTGGGCGAGAGAGTGAGACTCAATCTCAAAAAAAAAAGCAACACTCTCTGGCAGCAAAGTTTTGTTGAACAGGCATCTGGGCACCACAGGCAGGGAACAATTAGTACCTGTCTGTGGAGGGCAGAGTGACCCCATTAACCAGATCACAGATGTAATTATGCTGTGACAGAGATGTCCCTCCCAGCCAGGGCAGTGCAGCATGCTCCCGACACAGCTTGGCCTGTGCCATAAGGAAGGCAGACAGCCACAGTGGGGTTTGTCCAAAGATACACAAGGCATGGGAGAAACCAACCCCAGGCTGACCTCCTGGGGTGAGATGGGTAAGGCGGAAGGGCAGCAAGCCAGACTCCTCCCAACACGCTTTGTATTTTGAACTATTTGGAGTCACTCCCTATTAGAACATTTTCTGCTCAAAACACAGTGACTGGTCTGTCATCAAGTAATGGTATTGGAGCCAGCCTTCTCTGTGGGCAGCAGATTGGGCCACTCAGGAGTTCACAAGACCTCCTCAGCCCCGCAGGCACCTGCCTGGAGGGGTCTCTGCGCGGGGTATTCCTGGGTGGGCAAAATCAGCCACATTGGCTTGGAGGGAAGCTGGGCCTAGAGGAGGCAGGAATTGCGGCTTTGTATCACCGAGGAGGACATGAGCACTGACCACTGGAGCTGACCTGGAAGGTGCATGGGGCTCTGGGGTAGACCCAGCCCTGGCATACAGGGCTTCAGGCACTGGAGACCTCACCTAGCAAACCCCGCACAGCACAGATGGAGAGGGAGTCTTTAGTGTACAAGGGTCGATGAGACTCCTGCAGGAGCGGGACTGCATCTTGGCCTCCCTTGTGTCTCAGCCCCCTACTTCCCGCCCCTGCCTGGCTGTGCAAGCTCTCCTCTCCCCACATCTGCCTCCCACTGCTCCTATACCCCAGGTATGGAAAGGTCCCCTCTCCAGGGCCCCCGAGGACTAGAATCCACATTTGCACCTACAGCCTTGAGTGGTGCTGGGCATGCAGCCCACTAGACGACCTTCTTCCCAGGTTTAGGCACCTCGGGCACCCAATCCTGCAGACAGCAGCATGCTGAGCTGGGGGAGTGAGGACTCCCCTGAGGCTGTGGGTGCTTGTTACTTGCAGAAGGGCACTTGGAGGGATGGGCACGGGCCCTGTGCCTCCTTAAGAGGCCCATAGGTGCGGATTTGTGTGTTGGGACCATAAGCTCTGACTGCAGACAAACAGAATTTTAAAAACCCCGCTCACAGAGAGCTAAGCTGACAGCTTCCTAGCTCCTAGAAAGAAAAGCTGAACTGTGTGAAGTCTGCAGGCACTGTGCTGAGCGCTGTCCCTGCTGAGGGGAAGTGCATCGTATCCTGGCCCATGAGCCAAACCTGAGCCAAACCTGAGTCACAAACGTTTCCACAGGCTCCTGGTGCAGCATCGAGGTGGGGGGGTGTCCGGCTACGGTCACCAAGATGGAGCAGGGAAGCCGTCAGGGCTCCCGGGCGCTGCCTGGATGTGTCTGCCATCCACCTGCCCCCGGATCTCTGCACCCACCTACCAGCCTGATGACTATGCAGCCTGACATGGTGCCTTGAGCACCAGGAGAATGCAGAGCTCCTTTTTTTTTTTTTTTTTTTTTTTGAGACACAGTCTCGCTCTGTAACCCAGGCTGGAGTGCAGTGGCATGATCTCAGCTCATTGCAATCTCCACCTCCCAGGTTCAAGAGATTCTCCTGCCTCAGCCTCCAGAGTAGATGGGATTACAGGCGCTCACCACCATGCCCAGATAATTTTTGTATTTTTAATAGAGACAGGGTTTCACCATGTTGGTCAGGCTGGTCTCCAACTCCTGACCTCAGGTGATCCACCTCCCTTGGCCTCCCAAAGTGCTGGGATTACAGGCATGAGCCACTGCACCCAGCCGCAGAGCTCCTCTTTATTCTGTGATTCATAAGTTAATCATGTCATCATCCAGGTGGGCCCAATTTCATAATTAATGAATTTCAAATGAATTTAACTAATTTCCTGTAGATGGGCATTAGGCTTTTTTTCTGGGGGGGCGGGGACAGAGTCTCACTCTGTCACCCAGGCTGGAATGCAGCAGCACGATCACAGCTCACTGCAGCCTCAACCTCCCAAGGCTCAGGTGATTCTCCTGCCTCAGCCTCCCAAGTAGCTGGGACTACAGGTGCATACCACCATGCTCAGGTACTTTTTGTATTTTTAGTAGAGACGGGGTTTCGCCATGTTGGCCAGGCTGCAATTTTTTTTTTTTTTAGACGGGGAGTTTTACTCTTGTTGCCCAGACTGAAGTGTAATGGCATGATCTCAACTCACTGCAACCTCCTGGGTTCAAGCGATTCTTCTGCCTCAGCCTCCTGAGTAGCTGGGATCACAGGCATGCGCCACCACGCCCTGCTAATTTTGTATTTTTAGTAGAGATGGGGTTTCTCCATGTTGGTCAGGCTGGTATTGAACTCCAAACCTTAGGTGATCCGCCCGCCTCGGCCTCCCAAAGTGCTGGAGTTAAGGCGTGAGCCACCACGCCCAGCCTGCATTTTAAAAATCTGATGAAGTTGTGCCAATAGTGCACGAACACGGACGTCTCTGAGTGGCTCCAGTCCTGCAGGGACACTCTGAGGAGGCTGCACTGGAGGGGCTCCTGTTACGGCTCCTGTTAGTGGCTGCTGCAGAGTGGGCTGAGACATCAGGCAGTTGAGGAAACATGTCTTTATATATTCATTACTTTATAACTTTTTTTTTTTTTTTTTTTGAGACGGAGTCTTGCTCTGTGCCCCAGGCTGGAGTGCAGTGGCGCGATCTCGGCTCACTGCAAGCTCCGCCTCCCGGGTTTACGCCATTCTCCTGCCTCAGCCTCCCGAGTAGCTGGGACTACAGGCGCCCGCCACCTCGCCCGGCTAATTTTCTTGTATTTTTAGTAGAGACGGGGTTTCACCGTGTTAGCCAGGATGGTCTCGATCTCCTGACCTCGTGATCCGCCCGTCTCGGCCTCCCAAAGTGCTGGGATTACAGGCTTGAGCCACCGCGCCCGGCCTACTTTATAACTTTTAAGTGATGGGTTTGTCTGATACATCTTTTATGTGTTTTTTTTAAAGAGGTAGTTTTACATACAAAAATGCCAAGCTTGGCAGTCATAATTCAGTTGGATTTTCATAATTTACTTACTTTTCGTAGTGATGGGGTTTTGCTATTTTGCCTAGGCTGGTCTCGAACTCACTGCCTCAATCAAGCGATTCTCCAGCCTCAGCCTCCCAAGCAGCTGGGATCACAGGTGTGCCATTGTGCTAGGCTTTGAAATTTTGTAAATTTCACTCTGCGAGGCCAAGGCGGGCGGATCATGAGGTGAGGAGATGGAGCCCATCCTGGCTAACATGGTGAAACCCCGTCTGTACTAAAATAAATACAAAAAATTAGCCGGGCGTGGTGGCAGGCACCTGTAGTCCCAGCGACTTGGGAGGCTGAGGCAGGAGAATGGCATGAACCGGAAGGGTGGAGCTTGCAGTGAGCCGAGATAGTCCCACTGCACTCCAGCCCAGGAGACAGAGCAAGTCTCCGTCTCAAAAAACAAAAACAAAAACAAAGAAATTTTGTAAATTTATGCCTGTAACCTCTTTGAAGAGAATAGGAATCTTAAGAAAATAAAATGAGTGCTTTTCTCTGTTTTTTTTAGAGTTGGAGGGGTGGGGAGAGTCTCACTATGTTGCCCAGGCCTCAAGCATCCCAAAGTGCTGGGATTACAGGCATGAGCCACCACACCTGGCCCCAATTAGTGCTTTGAACGCTGTCTAAATCCTTACATCACAGAGAACATCCCTCCTCCTCCCGCAGGAAAGAAAGGAGTGGCTGGACGGTATCGACCTCACCAGGTGTGCTACACCAAGGCCAGAAAGAGCCGCTGAAGGAGGTGGTGCCCACAGGGCTTGGACACGGGACATGCCAGCTGCACATGGAAGGCCATTTCTCACAGCACTCTGCTTGTCCTGGACACAGGAACCAGATGTTTCAGGGGCTCAGAGCCAAGTACTTTTGGGGTCTGGGTACTGCACAGAGAGGGCCCAGGCACTTGTTCTGCTTGCCGTGTACCCCACCATGCCTGCGCTGAGGACCAGCCTCAGTCCATCCTGCCCAGAGGGCTGGGAGCACACATTGGGCCTGGAAGCCAGAAGTCCTCTCAGAGACACTGCTTGCAGCCCTGTGGGAGGGGATGGATGGGGGCTAGGGTCTCCAGATAAAACGGTAATTCGAGAAACCCTCCCAGGCAGCTGGGAGGTGGGAGGCTATGGCATTAACCCCAGGGAACTGTTCTTCCTGAAGGTCTGGACTCCCTCTGGAGGGCAGGATGCTTTTGCAGACATGGTCCTCACCCCTCTACTCTGTTCCCATCCTCCCTGGCACCTGTTCTGGCTGGTAATTGTCTAGTTATTTGTAATGTAAGCTCCCGGAAGTCAGTGTACAAATGGGAGGGGCTCCACTCACCAAAGACTTCCCAGTCCTGGGCCCCAGGCCAGGCGGGTCTAGAGAAAGGCTTGCACCACAGGGTCCCTCACCAGGCCATGGAACTGGAAGCTGAAGGCCCACACAAAGCCAGTGCCTGCGAGAAAAAGCACAGGCAAGTGTGCCCGTCATGGGTTGTCACAGAGCGTTGGGAAAAGAAGCCACGGGAAGGACCAGCCCTGGAAGATCCGACGAAGGAGTTGTGATGTCAACCTGAAGGTGTCTGGAAGAGTTTTAAGCGGTTCAGAAGTTTGCATTTCAGGAACATTACTCCAAGGTGACAGCCACTAGGATGTCAACGATGGC
Organism: Macaca mulatta; assembly: GCF_049350105.2. Classification (NCBI taxonomy): domain Eukaryota; kingdom Metazoa; phylum Chordata; class Mammalia; order Primates; family Cercopithecidae; genus Macaca; species Macaca mulatta. The sequence goes on along the minus strand of NC_133425.1, from coordinate 4,069,387 downwards.
TGTCTCTGGGGGTGGTGCCCCTGTGCGCTTTTTTTCTTTTTGCTGATCTGTGTGTTTTCTGCAGTGAACGTAGTTTACCTGTGCATGTCACTTTCCTAGGGCTGCCATAACAAGTCACCACGAACTTGGTGGCTTCAAACCAAAAAAGTGTGTTCCCCCACAGCTCTGGGGGCCAGAAGGCGGAGACCAAGGTGTGGACAGGGCTGTGCCCCCTCTGAAGGCTCTGGGAGAGGATCTGCAGGGCCTCTTCCAGCTTCTGGCTCCTCCTGGAGATCCCTGGCATGGGCACCGCTCCAATCTCTGCCTGGGTCTCCTACAGCCTCTTTCCCCGGGTGCCTGTGTTCTCTTGTCTTCTTGTAAGAATGTCACTCATTGGATTTAGGACCTACCCTAAATTCATGATGATTTCATCTTCAGATCTTTAACTCAACTATATTTGCAAAATCCCTTATTCCAAATAAGGTCACCTTCTGAGTATCTAGGTAGTTGTGAAGTTTTGGGGCACCACCATCCACTGCACTACAATGAATACTACAAATAAAATTTAAAGGGAAATTAAAAAATCATTCTAGGGCTGGGTGCCATGGCTCACACCTGTAACCCCAGCACGTTGGGAGGGTAAGGCAGGAGGATAGTTTGAGACCAGGAGTTCGAGACCAGCCTGAGCAACACAGGGAGACACAATCTCTACAAAAAACTACACCCACCTCTATCAAAAATACAAAAATTAGCTGGGCGGTGGAGTGCACCTGTAATCCCAGCTAATTGGGAGGCTGAGGCACAAGAATTGCAGTGCGTGGAGATCGTGCCACTGCACTCCAGCCCGGGTTAGGAGTGAGACTCTGTCCCCAAAAAAGAAAAAAAAAATAGACAAAAGACACGAAGAGAAATTTCTTCAAAGATGCACAAATGGCCAACAAGCACATGAAAAGATTCTCAGCATCATCAGCCATTAGGATACTGCAAACCATGTTTTGTCACTATTCACGGGCATTAAATGTGCTGATGCACGCACGAAACAGTTCATAAAGGTATCAGTGGGGGTACAGGAAAGGGTCTCATTGGAGGTGCTGGGGTCTTTAACCAGTAAGGCAAAGCCTTTGCCACTTTGCTATGCCACTCCCAAGGTGCGCCCGGCTTACAGAAGCACCGTCCACAGATGCAGAGTTCAAGCACTCAAACCAGCGATCAGAGCTCCTGCAGGAGCTGGGGGTGGAGGGGGGAGGGTCTCCCGGCTCCAGCATCTGAGATGAGTACATCCTCCCACGGGCAAGTGAAAAACAAAAGTTAAAGCCGGATGTGGGCCGGGCGTGGTGGCTCACGCCTGTAATATCAGCACTTTGGGAGGCTGAGGAGAGCAGATCACCTGAGGTCAGGAAACTGAGACAAGCCTGGCCAATATAGTGAAACCCCGTCTTTACTAAAATTTACAAAAATTAGCCGGGCGTGGTGTCACACGCCTGAATTCCCAGCTACTCAGGAGACTGAGGCAGGAGAATCACTTGAACCGGGGAGACAAAGGTTGCATTTAGCCGAGATCACGCCGTTGCACTCCTGCCTGGGTGACAAGAGTGAAACCACGTCAAAAAAAAAGAAACAAAAAAACAATTGCCAGATAGGGTGTTGTGCACGGCTAGTCCCAGCTACTTGGGAGGCTGAGGTCGGAGGATCGCTTGAGCTCCAAATTCGAGAACAGCCTGGGCAAGACCCTGCCTCTTAAAATCACGCCCAAATCGTAGTATCAAATATAAATCTTTGCACTCAAACGGACAGTTCATTACGTGGCACCGCGTCCTGTTGCGGATCAAGGCCACTTGAGTTGGTTAGGACAGCTAAGCCCACGTCTTGGGCTGCTCGCCAGCGGTGGGGCTAGATATGACCTTGTGCCCGAGCAGCCCAGCGTCTTACAACTCTGCTGTGAGGGACGGGGGCTGATTATCAGGTCCAGAATCACGAGTTTAGAAACATTAACAGGAAGTACGGTACCGAAAAGTGGAAAACTTTAAGGTGCTTATTATTTTTCTCCTGACTTGTTCCTGCATGTGCCGCTCCACGGGTATCACGTCCCGGGGGGACCCTGGCCTGGCTGCCCTACCGGAAGCGAAGCGAACTCCACCCCAGGGGCAGCCGTCTGGCCTCAGTCCAGTCTACATCGGGAGAGCGTGGCCCATGCCACAGGCAGCTGGTTGGGCCCCTGGCACAAGTCTAGGGCCTGCAGCCAGGCTCGGGGGCTCCGGGGGTGCCCGCTGGCTGGGGTCTGAGGCGGCTTCTCTCGGGTACGAGAAGGCCGACTGCTGTGCAGCCGCGGGCTCGCTCGGGAAACCCACACTTACACAAAAGCGGCAGCACCACTGTGCCTAGGCTATCGACTCCCAACATGGGGAGACAAAATGGCCGCCGCGCCCAGAGCCGAAATTACATCCGGGCTCCGCGACACGTACGAACCACAACTCCCAGAATGCTCTGCCTCGACGGCGGGAGGCGAGACGCGCTCGGGCCCCGCTTAGGTGGCGCTAGGCCCTGTGGCTCCTCCCTGCAGCGGAAGGCCTCCGAATACGCGGCGTCTTAGGTCGATTCCTCCATTCTTCGTTGCACTGGCCAACGGGACGCTTAGTCTTTTGGCAACGGGGTGAAACCTGCCTTGTGCCTGAAGAAACGATACTTCCCGTTGTGGTTTCGGCGCCTGCGCAAAAGGCTGCGGGACGCACTCCAGTTCCCGGCAAGCCCCGCGACGCGCGTTTGCGTGCTGACGCACGGAGTTAGTCGTGCTGACGTGCATCGCGGCCCAGGCGGGGTGCGAGTGGCGCAGTCGGAGCCCGCTGCGGCCCCTGAGGAAGCCAGGAGGCGTCGGCGTCGGCTGAGGCGGGCGGACCGGCGAGGCGAGGCGGCGGCCTCAGGCCCCGAGGGACTCGGGAGCTCGCGCAGCGGCGGCGGCAAGACCTCTCCCCCTCGGAGGCGGCGGGCGGAGGCGGCGGGTGAGAGGGTGAGGGAACCAGCGAGCCGGGTGGGGGAGGGGCGGCGGCCTCGGCGCGAGGCCAAAGCGCGCGGAGAACGGCCCAGGCCGCCGAGCTCTTCCGCGCGCACGCGCGCTCGCCGCCCTTCGCTGGCGCGGACACCTTCGCCTCCCTTCCCCCTTCCCGCCGTTCCTGTCGCGCGCGGGCTTCGACCCCCCCGTCCCTCCCCCATGACAACGGCGCTCGCAGCCGCCTGTACTGGGGTTCGCGAGCGCCCTTGGCGAGGGGGGAGCGCGCCGCCTCGGCTTCACTCCTCCCCACCACACGTGCGGCCGAGGGGCCTTCCCGCAGCTGCCGCTTTCGGCCCGTAAGTGGCGGGGAAGGGGCGGCGGCGGGGGACGTGCTCCCGGACCCTTGCCCCAGGCTCTCGATCTCTTGTTCTCGGGCTTCTCTTCAGCGTTGGGCTGCCCGTGCCAGGGGCCTCCCAGACTGCGGGACGCCGCGCAGCCCCCTCCCCCATTCCGCAAGGCCGAAAATAGGCCCCCGGCGCTGCGAGGAGGGCCTTGAACTCCGTGGGCCCGGTTTAAATGGTTTGGACTGTGCTATCAAGCCTTTGAGTTGTTAGTGGCGGGGAGAAACCCCAGATCTTAAAAATTGTGAAGAAAGTGAAGGCATTCAGTTTACATTTGTAAGGTAGACTGTTCCTTTTTTTCTTACACTTTTTTAACATTTCCTGAGAATTCGTGTTAAAACTAAGGAGGCTTCTGGAGACCTTCGTTGGGAAGAAAACGCCAGACTCGTATATAAGTTTTCTGGTTGGTTTCAGGCGTTATTTGGCACACAGCTCTTCTGAAGCTTGGTTTCCACTCGCCTTCAGTTAGGACGAATCTGGATCAAAATTTCAGAATGTTTTGTTGCCTTTCATCCTAAGTGCGTGGGCTTAGGGCTCTTCTAAAGCTACTATTTTAGCTTTCTGGGTTCTTTGTGTCCACTCAGCCGCGCTGGAGCGCCCCGGTGCTGAGCTGGCTGTGCTTCCTGAGGTCCATTTTCTTGGACAACCCTTGTGTCCCCTTTTGGTACCGTTTCCTTTTTTGCATATTTTAATGTTGAATTTAAGGATATCTTTCTACTTCCTTGTTAGCTTGGCACTCTGATAGTTTCCCAACAGAAAAGGGTCTTTTTGTCTTTCTTTGTACCTTTTATTTTCTGCTTTTACCTTGGTTAACTTTTGCATATCCGCTGTCTATGGCCCCCACTTTAAGAGTTTTATAAAATCGTTTGGTTTGGTGATTTGTGTGTGGTGTCGATGTTCCTACTTTCCGTGTCTTAGCACCCCCTTAGATGCTGTGGGGTCGTCGTCTTTTTTTGTGAGGTAGGGGTGGCTCATTCCCTAAAAGTTCTCCGAAACATTGTGACCTAATATCCTTTGCTTAGCACCTACTGGTTTTCCTTTTTTTTCTTTCTTTTTTTTTTTTTTGAGACGGAGTCTAGCTCTGTTGCCAGTCTGGAGTGCAGTGGCGCGATCTCAGCTCACTGCAACCCTCCGCCTCCCGGGTTCAAGCGATTCTTCTGCCTCAGCCTACGGAGTGGCTGGGATTACAGGCACGCGACGCCCCCCAGCTAATTTTTGTATTTTTAATAGAGACTGGGTTTCACCATGTTGGCCAGGCTAGTGTCAATCTCCTGACTTGGTAATCTGCCCACCTCGGCCTCCCAAAGTGCTGGCATTACAGGCGTGAGCCACCTTACTCGGCCTGGGTTTCCCTTCGGTTTTCCCTTCTTAGGGAGTGGGAGGATTTTTGTGTGAGGTGGTATGGAAGTGTGGGTGAATGGTTGAGCTGAAGAATTAATTGCAGGTCAAAGACATGCCTGCAAGGGAAGCAGAAATTTGGTGGGGTAGGGAGAGGCAAAGAAGGACCTAGTTTTAAACTGTGGGGAGGATTGGAACTAGAAGATGAAAATGAGGATGGGGGTGTAGAGAAATTGATTTTTTGAGTCATAATGTTTTTCATTTTTTCCTGGATTTTTGCTTGCCTTTTCCAGGTTTAGTTTCCTCTGTCACCTTCTACTTTCGATATTGGGTCTGCTACTGGGATTGGGTAGGGACCCATCCTTAGTCTAGGGTGAGGAGGTATGGGCTAGCACCCTTCTATATACTCTGTGTGCGTGCATGCACTAGTATATTTTTCCAAACATTTGTATGATGCTTCTTCATTCTGGAATTTTCTAAATGCATCCTTCCCTTTTATCCAGTTCTTTTACGTCTTTGATCACTCTCTCCACTTTGTCTATTCCATAGGGTTTTTTCTGGGTAGTTTTTCCTCATACGTGTATGTTCTAGGAAACTATCTTGGAGAGGATGAGGATGAGAAAGAGAGTATGTGTAGCCAAGGAATCTCACTAGAAAAGCTGGGACTTGAGAATTTTTCAGAGTCACATCAGGGTTGGGACTAGTTGAAAGGCTAGAACTTGGGACGAGGCATGGGGTTAACACAGGAAAGAAGGAAGCGGCAGGGCTGGGAGAAAAAAAACTAGGAAGTGCTATCCAGGGGATTGGTGGGGAAGGCCAACAGTTGGAGATTAATGAAAGTGGGGTGTAGAGAGGGTTTCTAGATAGATTTAGAGCAAGGAATATGGAGAAGGTATGGGAACGGTTGGAACAGAGACTGATTTGATGTGTTTAAATAGAGCAGAGTTGAAAGCAGATAATATTTGACAGCTGGCAAGACTTGGAGGAACTGCAAATTGTAGTAAATCCTATTGAGAGGAAAGAAATTGGAGGAATTGGAGGAATAAAAGATCAGGATGGTTGATAGGATCTTTAAATATTTGGAATCAAGGAAATGGCCCTTACCTGGGAGGTGAAGTGTATGAAGATTATCCAAGGTTCATGTGTGTTTCTGATGTGCGTGCTGACCTTTAGTTGGGGTGTGAGGCTGCACATTCTGAACCAAGTAGTCTGCTGTTCAGATACCTAGGGACTGTGTAGTTTATTTCGTATTCATATAGGGTGGTCTGAAATCCGTAGGTCAGTTTTTGGGAGAGTCTTTGGACATGGACTAGAGGCCCTTGGGTGCCACAGATCTATGTCTGGTATTTGTTGTGCCCAGGAGGCCTTGGTTGGTTACTAGAGGTTAGAAAGTAGAGTAGTTGGTAAGATGCTACTTGTGCATTTTGGGGCCAAAGGAAAATGAAAAGGGACAGTGTGGAGAGATTTTAGAGGAACAAGATGCTTGTTTGCCTAGGGTGGAAAAAGAAGAAAATCTAGGTGCAGGGAGGGATTATTTAGAATTCTGTGCAAGGGCATTGAGAGAAAGGTTGTAAGAACTGGGCTGTGATTTGGTAGGAAATTTGGAAGGACGAAGAAGTGGTTTTTTTGGCAGACCAGGAGGATGGTGGAGCATTATGTAGTGAAGACTTAGTGTGAAGATAAATGTTGAAATAGGGATGAAGGAGAGCAGGGACTTGGGTGTGGGGTGGTAAGTGGTTAGTTGGGGGCCAGGGGCCTGACCCGTGTCTCCCCGCTCCCCCTCAGGAGCGGTGGTGCCCCCCCCGGGCACGGGGCCATGTACAACGGGATCGGGCTGCCGACGCCCCGGGGCAGCGGCACCAACGGCTACGTCCAGCGCAACCTGTCCCTGGTGCGGGGCCGCCGGGGTGAGCGGCCTGACTACAAGGGAGAGGAGGAACTGCGGCGCCTGGAGGCTGCCCTGGTGAAGCGGCCTAATCCTGACATCCTGGACCACGAGCGCAAGCGGCGCGTCGAGCTGCGATGCCTCGAGCTGGAGGAGATGATGGAAGAGCAGGGGTGAGGGAGAGCTGGGGGAGAGTCAAGCACTGAATGAGTGCAGAGCTGGGGGTGTTAGGTGGGATGTAGGGAGCTTAGGGTGGTTGAAAGAGTCCTGGCAAGGAGTTGTGGTAGGGGAGGAGGCAAATGAGCTCTAGATAATTGAAAACAGTTAAGGGACAGTGCAGAGTGGGAAATGAGAAGGCTGTGTGTCTGAGGCATAGATGGGAGCCTGAGGGATTAAATGGAGGCACATGGGAGAAGGGAGGGGCCGTTGAGGAACAAAAATGTGTTTCAGGGGAGAGATGGGAAAGCAGAAACCAGATAGAGGAGCTAGGTAAGCTGATAGGTGTTGTCATTGGTAGAAAAGAAGAAGAATGGATATAAGGATTGAGACCTTGGAAAGTAGCATGGGCAGGAAAAGAGGAGGAAAAGAGGAATTAGAAGAACATTTGAAGAGGGAATCATGGGCTGGGAAGGGAAATTTTGGAAAAGGAGCACATTAAGGCAGAAAACTCTTTTAGAGCAGTGGTTTTAAACTTCAGCAGTGGTGACCCTTTTATACAGTATCCCTCACTTTGGAATCCCAGGAAATAAAAGGCACGTTCTTGTTGAAGTTGGGGAGGAGCACTTGAAACCCTGCTTAATTTTTTTCTTTTGGCCCCTGAAGTGTAGCATATTTAAAATCCACTGTTCTAGCGGGAGTAGTAGGTAGAGGGAAGAAAGATAATGGGAAAAGATTAGACTGAAGAGAAGGAACTTTTGGGTGACAGCGAGTGAAAACTTCTGTGTGTGCATGGAGAGGGAAGGGCCCCTTTGGGGAATGAGGGAAATGGAAACCTGGGACTGGGGAAAGTGTCCTGTCAAGCTTAACCCTGAAGGGATTTGTTCTTCAGGTACGAGGAACAGCAAATTCAGGAGAAAGTGGCGACCTTTCGACTCATGTTGCTGGAGAAGGATGTGAACCCTGGGGGCAAGGAGGAGACCCCAGGGCAGAGGCCAGCGTGAGTGTTGCACTCTCCCTCGATGACTCTGGACTCTACTCTGGCTGCTGGCTGCCGCTCCCGTCCTTTTCCTTACGTGGGACTTCCTGCTTTCGTCTGCCTTTTCCATGTCTTATTTGGCTCCTGCTTATACTTGTGTTCTGAATATGGCTCTGTCCTTTATATTTCCTTCAGACTTTTGCCCTTCTTTTCTCTAGGGTCACGGAGACTCACCAGTTGGCAGAATTGAATGAGAAGAAGAATGAAAGACTCCGTGCTGCCTTTGGCATCAGTGATTCTTACGTAGATGGCAGCTCTTTTGATCCTCAGCGTCGTGCCCGAGAAGCTAAACAACCGGCTCCTGAGCCTCCCAAACCTTACAGGTATACAAGGCCAAGAAACCATTGTCAGCTTCTTTTCTTGATTGTAAGATCCTTGCTCTATTTTTTTCCTTTTGTGGACTGATTTCTTCCCAAACTCTTCAGATTTTGTTTTTCTGAAGTTGAGGTGTCCAAGAAAATTTGTCCAAGGGCTAGCCACAGTGGGTCACGCCTGTAATTGCAGCATTTTGGGAAGCTCAGGCAGGAGATGACTTGAGGCCAGGAGTTTGAGACCAGCCTGGGCGATATAGTGAGACCCCCTTTCTACAAAAAGAAAAAAAGCTGGGTGGTGGCACGTGTCTGTAGTCTAAGCTACTTAGAGAGGTGGAGGCAGGAGGGTCTCTTGAGCCCATGAGTTGGAGGTTACAGTGTGAGCTGTGATGCTGCCACTGCACCCCAGCTGAGGCAACAGGGCGAGACTATTTTTAAAATTTTTTAAAATACTTTTTTGAGACTGTCTTTTAAAGAAAAGAAAGGAACGTTTGTCCTAGCGCTCATCTCTGCTGCTTTTCATCTTTCCCCAGCCTTGTTCGGGAGTCTAGCAGTTCTCGCTCACCAACCCCAAAGCAGAAGAAGAAGAAAAAGAAGAAAGATAGAGGACGGTAAGTTAATTGGAAAGTTACTTTGCTAGCCAGAGGACCAGTCCTGTGGTGTACTCTCTCTCTGGAAGTGGACAGTTCTGGCTTCCACAAAGCAGGAGATAGTTGTCAGGAGGAGGGAGTTACCATTGAGGCCTCACCTTGAAGAAATATCTGAGTTTTGCAGTGGGGACGTGTTGAGTTTGCAGTGTTGCCAATTAAGATCAGCCAGCAACATTATGGATTCTGGAATTTCCTTTTTCATTTTGAGGTTTGTTGACTCAAGGAGTTACTTGTTGGAGAAGAAAGAAAGAAGTCCTGGGCTTAGGTCTGGGGCATTAGTGCTATTAGGATGTTCAAGTGTTTTAGAAACCTTTTTAGGGGAGAGATTGTAAGTGGGAGGGCCAGGAAAGAAGCCAAGCAGAATGATCTTGCTTCTGAATCCATCTTTAGCAGGTCAGAGAGCAGCTCTCCTCGACGGGAGAGAAAGAAAAGCTCAAAGAAGAAGAAGCACAGGTACGAGGTGTGAGTACTTGAGTGATTGGAGAAGGCTTGCTGAATTCAGGCAGAGGTGTTTTTTATGTTTTTTCTTCTCTTTTTTCCGACAGGTCAGAATCCGAGTCCAAGAAGCGTAAGCATAGGTAAGAGCTCTTTAACTCATTGGGGGCACAGTGGCATGTAGAGTGGTGATTTCTTTTTCTTGAAGTGAAGCTCAATACCTTGATCTTTCTCCTGTTAACATTCCCTAACTCTTTCCATTTCACTTTTGGTTTTATTTCCTTTTTTAAAAAAGTTACTTTTAACAATCTTTCCTTATTTCTCAGGTCTCCCACTCCAAAGAGCAAACGTAAATCTAAGGACAAAAAGCGAAAGCGGTGAGTGAATTTGTGGGGAATTTGCTTAGAAAGTAAGTGAACACCACCTTAGTGGGAAGGGGTTGAGTCAGTTATGTCCCTAACTGGTAAAAGGTTGAGGGGTAGGTGAGGAAAATCCAGGGCAGGTACAGCAGTACCCTGAGCTGTGGCGGTGGTCTTCCTTCAGGTCTCGAAGTACAACACCAGCCCCCAAGAGCCGCCGGGCCCACCGTTCAACTTCTGCTGACTCTGCTTCCTCCTCTGATACTTCCCGCAGTCGGTAAGGGGTAGTCCAGGAGGAAGGGAGGGAGAGGGAATGATGGGTTAATTAATTTAATATTTATTGAGCGCCCACGGTGTGCTAGGCGCTGCACAGACCATTCGGAAGACACGGTCCCTGCCCTCTAGGAGCTGACAGGCTAAAGCAACAGGATGGACAGACATATACATTTCCCCTTCTCTTTTTTTTTTGTTTTTGTTTATTTGTTATTTTTTGTTTCGTTCTGATGTATATGGACTGCCAGAATAGGGGGGGTGGTGGTTTGTTCGTGGTGTCTGGGGGAGGAAGGAATCCTTACCCTGGCTTCCTTAATCGGGGAAGGCTTCCTGAAGGAGGTGGGCTCAGAGGTGAGTTGTGAATGAAGCGGGTAGGGAGTGGGCTGGGTGGATGGTTTCGGGATGTTTGGGGGAGGTGAGTGAAGGGGTAGAGGGAGAACACTGTTTGGGATTGTGTTGGGAAGAGAAGAACCAAAGTGGACTGTACTTGCATTTCAGTGAATGATTTGAGTTATGCGACTAAGCAGGCTTTTTGGAAGAGGGTTGTACAGTTGGAAAAGGTGGATGGGAGTTGGGGAGGGGGTTTCCTGTTCTCCCTTTGAGCTGATTTCCTTCCTCTCCCCCATCCTCAATTAACTCCTGCAGGTCTCGAAGTGCTGCAGCTAAAACTCATACAACTGCCTTGACTGGGCGAAGTCCTTCCCCTGCTTCAGGGCGACGAGGGGAGGGAGATGCACCTTTCAGTGAACCAGGTACTACCAACACACAACGGCCTAGTAGCCCGGAGCCTGCTACAAAACAGCCTAGCAGCCCTTATGAAGACAAAGATAAAGACAAGAAGGAGGTATGTTACTGAGTTGGTGATGTTCATTGGATTGCAAGTATATAGATTTAGGATAAACTTGTGACATGAAAGGGAGAGGTAGTAACTTACTAAAATAAATTCGGTTATTTTTTTCTGCATTGATCTCCCAGTTTTCTTACTGTATCTGCAGAACTTGTAGCGTTGTTACTAGACTGAATTGTGAACCCTTTAGAATCAAATCTCACTGGATACTAATAGGTTTTATATTGTATCTTGTTTATACACAGAACTGGAAGAAAAGTTGTATTTTGTCTGTGTACGCCGTGTAATGCCTCTAGTTTCTTTTCTTTTTTCATTAAATGCTCGTTGTGTCTCACTAAAACTGTTTAATCCATTGGGGTGCCACCAATAGTTTGAATGAAACACTGGAATAGTCTTCAGTAGTTTTCTAATTTTAAGTGTTAATCATTTCCTCTTGCTTTAGTGATTACAGTGTAAATTCTTGGCCTCTGTCATCAATTTTCCATGTCATCCAGGATTACCTTTCCAAATTACAAGTTGGTTGATCTCAGAAACTTAACTGCTTCCTTATTGCTTTTGAATTACATTTAAGGCTTTTAATAATTTGGTCTTTTTCTCATTTCCTGTACTCTTTCCATCCTGGTCTGCTTTTCTACTCTTCAAACAAATCGTGTTCTCACATCTTTATTCATGTTGTTTCTTTTCCTTTAATAGAGTTATTCTTAAAAGGTGAAGTTGCCATTTGCTTTAGGAAACTGCTTATTTTTCCATTTAAAGATAGTTTTTTCCGCTTTGATAACATTTCGTAGTGGTATTTGTTGTTAAATGTAGTAGTGTGTTAGTTATTTGCGTTTAGTGTTTCTTTCAGTTTTAAGATTCTCAGATTATCCATATCTTCATATGTTTTCCCCACTGTTCTTTATATAATTCTTTGTTATTGAATGAAAGTGATTGCTTATGGTCAGGGGATGTGTAAAAGAAAAGTTATTGGAAAGGGTGTTGGGATCTTAGGAGTGATGTGAAGTCTTGGCGTTTATGAATCCCTATCCCTACTCTCTCTTTCACTCTTAGAAATCTGCAGCTCGACCTAGCCCCTCTCCGGAAAGGAGCAGCACAGGCCCAGAACCACCTGCTCCCACTCCGCTCCTTGCTGAGCGACATGGCGGCTCCCCACAACCACTTGCAACAACCCCCTTAAGCCAGGAGCCAGTGAACCCCCCATCTGAGGCCTCTCCCACTCGGGGCCGTTCACCACCTAAGTCTCCTGAGAAACTTCCCCAGTCTTCTTCCTCAGAGAGCAGCCCACCATCCCCTCAACCTACCAAAGTTTCTCGGCATGCCAGCTCTTCCCCAGAAAGTCCTAAACCTGCTCCAGCTCCGGGGTCCCACCGAGAGATTTCTTCTTCTCCCACATCCAAGAATCGCTCACATGGCCGAGCAAAACGGGATAAATCACATTCTCATACCCCTTCCCGTAGGACGGGGAGGTCCCGTAGCCCTGCCACCGCTAAGAGAGGGCGATCTCGGTCTCGAACCCCTACAAAGAGAGGTCATTCTCGATCCCGATCTCCCCAGTGGCGTAGGTCCAGGTCTGCACAGAGGTGGGGAAGATCTAGAAGCCCCCAGCGACGTGGCCGCTCTAGGTCTCCTCAGCGACCAGGCTGGTCTAGGAGCAGAAATACCCAGAGAAGAGGCAGGTCTAGGTCAGCAAGGCGAGGGAGGTCCCACTCTAGATCCCCAGCCACTCGGGGCAGATCTCGTTCTAGAACACCAGCCCGGCGGGGCAGGTCACGCTCTAGAACACCTGCTAGGCGGAGATCACGATCCAGAACACCCACCAGGCGTAGGTCTCGGTCTAGAACACCAGCCCGGAGGGGCAGGTCTCGGTCTAGAACACCTGCTAGGCGCAGATCTAGGACCCGATCGCCAGTACGACGGAGGTCTCGTAGTAGATCACCAGCCAGGAGAAGTGGCAGGTCACGCTCTAGAACCCCAGCTAGACGTGGCCGCTCACGCTCCAGAACCCCAGCCAGACGTGGCCGCTCACGCTCTAGAACCCCAGCTAGACGCAGTGGTCGCTCACGCTCCAGAACACCAGCCAGGAGAGGGAGGTCTCGATCTAGGACACCAAGACGAGGAAGATCCCGCAGTAGAAGCTTAGTTAGACGTGGAAGATCTCACTCTAGATCACCTCAAAGAAGAGGCAGGTCTGGCTCATCTTCAGACCGGAAAAACAAATCCAGAACATCTCAGAGAAGAAGCAGGTCCAATTCGAGCCCAGAAATGAAGAAATCTCGCATTTCTTCAAGGCGAAGCAGATCTCTGTCTTCACCACGGTCCAAAGCAAAATCTCGTTTGTCTTTGAGGCGCAGCCTTTCAGGATCTTCCCCATGCCCTAAACAAAAGTCACAGACGCCACCCAGGCGCAGTCGCTCTGGATCCTCCCAACCTAAAGCTAAATCTAGAACGCCACCTAGACGCAGTCGCTCCAGTTCTTCTCCGCCACCTAAACAGAAATCTAAAACACCATCAAGACGAAGTCATTCCAGTTCGTCTCCTCATTCTAAAGTGAAATCTGGAACACCACCAAGGCAAGGGTCCATAACAAGTCCCCAGGCCAATGAGCAATCTGTAACGCCACAAAGAAGGAGCTGTTTTGAATCATCACCTGACCCTGAGTTGAAATCTAGGACCCCTTCGAGACATAGTTGCTCAGGGTCCTCTCCTCCTAGAGTGAAATCTAGCACACCTCCCAGACAAAGCCCATCTAGGTCATCATCTCCACAACCCAAAGTGAAGGCGGTAATATCACCAAGGCAAAGAAGCCATTCTGGCTCCTCTTCTCCAAGTCCTAGTAGGGTGACATCGAGAACAACTCCACGGCGAAGCAGATCAGTATCTCCCTGCTCCAACGTGGAATCCAGATTGTTGCCAAGATACAGTCATTCTAGGTCCTCCTCACCAGATACCAAAGTGAAACCTGAAACACCGCCAAGACAAAGTCACTCAGGGTCTATTTCACCACACCCCAAAGTAAAGGCCCAAACTCCACCAGGGCCAAGTCTTTCTAGATCAAAGTCGCCATGTCCCCAAGAGAAGTCTAAAGACTCACTAGTTCAGAGTTGCCCTGGATCCTTCTCTCTGTGTGCAGGAGTAAAATCTAGCACACCACCAGGTGAGAGCTATTTTGGACTCTCATCTCTGCAACTGAAAGGACAATCTCAAACTTCACCAGACCACAGATCTGATACTTCAAGTCCAGAAGTGAGACAGAGTCACTCAGAATCACCATCTCTGCAGAGCAAATCTCAAACATCACCTAAGGGAGGTCAGTCCAGGTCTTCATCTCCAGTCACTGAGCTGGCATCCAGATCTCCAATAAGACAAGATAGAGGTGAGTTGTCAGCGAGTCCTACATTGAAATCCGGAATGTCTCCTGAGCTGAGCAGGTTCCAGTCTGACTCTTCTTCACATCCTACAGTGGACTCGAATTCTTTCTTGGGGCAGAGTAGATTGGAGACTTCTGAATCAAAAGAGAAAATGGCCTTACTCCCTCAGGAGGATGCTACTGCATCACCTCCTAGACAAAGAGACAAATTTAGTCCCTTTCCAGTACAGGATAGACCTGAGTCTTCACTAGTGTTCAAAGACGCACCTAGAACCCCGTCAAGGGACAGAAGTGGTGCTGGGTCATCTCCAGAAACAAAAGAGCAAAATAGTGCATTGCCTACATCAAGCCAAGATGAAGAGTTAATGGAGGTGGTAGAGAAGTCTGAAGAACCCACAAGCCAAGTCCTGTCTCATTTGTCTTCAGAACTTAAAGAAATGTCTGCAAGTAACTTTGAATCATCTCCTGAAGTAGAAGAAAGGCCTGCTGTGTCTTTGACGCTTGATCAGAGCCAGTCACAGGCTTCTTTGGAAGCAGTAGAAATTCCTGCAGTGGCCTCATCTTGGGGTGGGCCACATTTTTCTCCAGAACATAAGGAACTGTCTAACTCCCCACTCAGGGAGAACAGCTTTGAATCATCTTTAGAATTTAGAAACTCAGGCCCACTTGGTACAGAAATGAATACTGGATTTTCTTCTGAGGTTAAAGAAGATTTGAATGGACCTTTTCTTAATCAGCTGGAAACAGATCCATCTCTAGACATGAAAGAACAATCGACAAGATCCTCTAGACGCAGCAGTTCTGAGTTATCCCCAGATGCAGTGGAAAAGGCAGGGATGTCTTCAAATCAGAGCGTCTCTTCACCTGTGCTTGATGCTGTACCGAGAACACCCTCGAGAGAAAGAAGTAGTTCTGCATCTTCTCCTGAAATGAAAGATGGTTTACCCAGAACTCCATCAAGGAGAAGCAGGTCTGGGTCTTCTCCAGGACTTAGAGATGGGTCTGGGACTCCTTCGAGGCACAGCCTGTCCGGGTCCTCTCCTGGAATGAAAGATATACCTAGAACACCATCCAGAGGGAGAAGCGAATGTGATTCTTCGCCAGAACCGAAAGCTTTGCCTCAGACTCCTAGGCCAAGGAGTCGTTCTCCATCATCCCCAGAGCTCAACAACAAGTGTCTTACCCCCCAGAGAGAAAGAAGTGGGTCAGAATCATCAGTTGATCAGAAAACTGTGGCTCGGACTCCCTTGGGGCAGAGAAGTCGTTCGGGATCCTCTCAAGAACTTGATGTGAAACCCAGTGCATCCCCTCAGGAAAGAAGTGAGTCAGACTCTTCTCCAGATTCTAAACCCAAGACTCGAACCCCACTTCGGCAGAGGAGTCGCTCTGGATCATCTCCAGAGGTTGACAGCAAATCTCGACCTTCTCCTCGGCGCAGTAGGTCTGGTTCCTCCCCTGAAGTGAAAGATAAGCCAAGAGCAGCACCCAGGGCACAGAGTGCTTCTGATTCCTCTCCTGAACCTAAAGCTCCAGCCCCTCGGGCCCTTCCCAGACGAAGCAGATCAGGTTCATCAAGCAAAGGTAGAGGCCCTTCTCCTGAAGGAAGCAGCAGTACCGAGTCTTCTCCTGAACATCCGCCCAAATCCAGAACTGCTCGCAGAGGTTCCAGGTCATCACCAGAGCCCAAGACCAAGTCTCGTACACCACCTCGACGTCGCAGCTCTCGATCATCTCCTGAGCTAACGAGGAAGGCCAGACTCTCCCGTAGAAGCCGTTCTGCCTCATCCTCACCAGAAACTCGCTCTAGAACTCCCCCAAGGCGCCGGAGAAGTCCTTCAGTGTCTTCCCCGGAGCCAGTCGAAAAGTCAAGGTCTTCACGCCGACGGCGCTCAGCTTCATCTCCACGCACTAAGACAACCTCAAGGAGAGGCCGCTCTCCTTCACCAAAGCCTCGTGGACTGCAGAGGTCCCGTTCCCGCTCAAGGAGAGAGAAAACCAGAACAACCCGACGTCGAGATAGGTCTGGATCTTCTCAGTCAACCTCTCGGCGAAGACAGCGGAGCCGGTCAAGGTCACGGGTTACTCGGCGACGGAGGGGAGGCTCTGGTTATCACTCAAGGTCCCCTGCCCGGCAGGAAAGTTCCCGGACCTCCTCTCGACGCCGAAGAGGCCGCTCTCGGACACCCCCAACGAGTCGGAAGCGTTCTCGCTCACGGACATCACCAGCCCCATGGAAACGCTCTAGATCTCGAGCCTCTCCAGCCACTCACCGGCGATCCAGGTCCAGAACCCCCCTGATAAGCCGACGTAGGTCCAGGTCTCGAACTTCACCAGTCAGCCGGAGACGGTCAAGGTCCAGGACTTCAGTGACTCGACGAAGATCCCGGTCAAGAGCATCCCCAGTGAGCAGAAGGCGATCCAGATCCAGAACACCACCAGTAACCCGTCGTCGTTCAAGGTCCAGAACACCAACAACACGCCGGCGCTCCCGTTCTAGAACTCCACCAGTGACACGCAGAAGGTCCAGATCTAGGACTCCACCAGTAACCAGGAGGCGATCTCGAAGCAGAACTTCACCTATCACTCGCAGAAGATCAAGATCCAGAACATCGCCGGTCACCCGAAGGAGGTCTCGATCGCGCACATCTCCAGTAACTCGAAGAAGGTCCCGCTCTCGAACCTCACCAGTGACACGCCGCCGCTCTAGGTCCCGGACACCTCCAGCTATTCGGCGCCGCTCTAGGTCTCGAACGCCACTGTTGCCACGCAAACGTTCTCGAAGTCGCTCACCACTTGCTATCCGGCGCCGCTCCAGATCCCGTACTCCACGAGCAGCTCGGGGCAAACGGTCCTTAACAAGATCTCCTCCAGCCATCCGCAGGCGTTCAGCATCTGGAAGTAGTTCTGATCGTTCACGATCTGCTACTCCTCCAGCAACAAGAAATCATTCTGGTTCGCGGACACCTCCGGTAGCACTCAACAGCTCCAGAATGAGCTGCTTTAGTCGTCCTAGCATGTCCCCAACACCTCTTGACCGCTGCAGATCACCTGGAATGCTTGAACCCCTCGGCAGCTCTAGAACACCCATGTCTGTCCTGCAGCAAGCCGGTGGCTCCATGATGGATGGTCCAGGTCCCCGAATACCTGACCACCAGAGAACATCTGTGCCAGAAAATCATGCTCAGTCCAGGATTGCACTTGCCCTGACCGCTATCAGTCTTGGCACTGCTCGGCCTCCTCCGTCCATGTCTGCTGCTGGCCTTGCTGCAAGAATGTCCCAGGTTCCAGCCCCGGTGCCTCTCATGAGTCTCAGAACCGCTCCAGCAGCCAACCTTGCCAGCAGGATTCCTGCAGCCTCTGCGGCAGCCATGAACCTAGCCAGCGCCAGGACACCTGCCATCCCAACAGCAGTGAACCTGGCTGACACTCGAACGCCAGCTGCAGCAGCGGCCATGAACTTGGCCAGCCCCAGAACAGCGGTGGCACCTTCGGCTGTGAACCTGGCTGACCCTCGCACTCCCACAGCCCCAGCTGTGAACCTAGCAGGGGCCAGAACCCCAGCTGCCTTGGCAGCTCTGAGTCTCACAGGCTCTGGCACCCCACCAGCTGCTGCAAACTATCCCTCCAGCTCCAGAACACCACAGGCTCCAGCCTCTGCAAACCTGGTGGGTCCTCGGTCTGCACATGCCACAGCTCCTGTGAATATTGCCGGCTCCAGAACCGCTGCAGCCTTGGCCCCCGCGAGCCTCACCAGTGCTAGGATGGCTCCAACATTGTCTGGTGCAAACCTCACCAGCCCCAGGGTGCCCCTCTCTGCCTATGAGCGTGTCAGTGGCAGAACCTCACCACCGCTCCTTGACCGAGCCAGGTCCAGAACACCACCGTCTGCCCCAAGCCAGTCTAGAATGACCTCTGAACGGGCTCCCTCCCCTTCCTCTAGAATGGGCCAGGCTCCTTCACAGTCTCTTCTCCCTCCAGCACAGGATCAGCCGAGGTCTCCTGTGCCTTCTGCTTTTTCAGACCAGTCCCGTTCTTTGATTGCCCAGACCACCCCCGTAGCAGGGTCTCAGTCCCTTTCCTCTGGGGCGGTGGCAACGACCACGTCCTCTGCTGGTGACCACAATGGCATGCTCTCTGTCCCTGCCCCCGGGGTGCCCCACTCTGATGTGGGGGAGCCACCTGCCTCTACTGGGGCCCAGCAGCCTTCTGCATTAGCCGCCCTGCAGCCAGCAAAGGAGCGGCGGAGTTCCTCCTCCTCCTCCTCGTCCTCTAGCTCTTCTTCCTCCTCCTCATCGTCGTCGTCCTCGTCTTCCTCCTCTGGCTCCAGTTCTAGCGACTCGGAGGGCTCTAGCCTTCCTGTGCAACCTGAGGTGGCACTAAAGAGGTGAGGGAGCTTGACTTTAGCATCCTTCAGTGGGGAGGTATTGGGGATGGGTTGGGAGTGGGGAGGGAGAAACCATGTCACAGGTGCTTGACTCTTGGAGGAGGTATGGGGACCTTGACCCTCAGGCTGGGGGTAGAAGAGAATGCTGGGGCGGGGGCGGAGGGAGGAGGAGTGGGACAGATAAAAGTCTCCGAAGGTTCATTCTCTAGAGGATAATGATAAGTTTTCCGTCTCTACAGAGGACAGAACTAGAGGAAATGGACTTAATTTTACAGCAGGAGGGATGGCAGTTAGACCTCAAGAGGAACTCCCTGGGCTGGAAGGATCTTCAGAGGTCATCCCATCCCTCTCCCTGCCTCCAGGCAGGACGGCCCCTTCCCCAGCCAACCTGCACTCACAGGGGCCTCCCCAAGCTGCGGCTCTCCGAGGAAGGAGACTACCCAGCTTCAGCTTCCACACCTGAGCCCAGAGGCCTTATTCCTCCATCAGGGACATTCTTGAGGTTTAACCTTGATCCCTTATGCTGCGGGCCCCAGCCTGTTGCTTCTGTTAGCAGAGGTTGGGTCAGCTCGCACCACTGCTCTCCAGAGAATTGCTGGCTTACAGGGCTAGGAGAGCTCCCAGCACCTTTCTCAGGCACCCCTCCCCCCACTGCCGTTCCTCCAGGCCAAGGAAGGTAGGGTTGGGGCTGGGGCAGCTTGTCTCCTTGTGACACTCTTCTCCTCCCACAGGGTCCCCAGCCCCACCCCAGCCCCAAAGGAGGCTGTTAGAGAGGGACGTCCTCCGGAGCCAACCCCAGCCAAACGGAAGAGGCGCTCTAGCAGTTCCAGTTCCAGCTCCTCCTCTTCATCTTCCTCCTCCTCCTCCTCCTCCTCTTCTTCCTCCTCCTCTTCTTCCTCTTCCTCTTCCTCCTCCTCTTCCTCTTCCTCCTCCTCTTCCTCGCCTTCCCCTGCTAAGCCTGGCCCTCAGGCCTTGCCCAAACCTGCAAGCCCCAAGAAGCCACCCCCTGGCGAGCGGAGGTGAGTGCTGCCTTGCCTGAGATGGAAGGAGGGTGGGGGAGTGACTTATCCAGAGACAGGGCCCTGGGGTGTGAGCTCCCGGCTGGGTGTCTCACGTGACCTTGGGCATCTGGTTGTGGGGGAAGAGGCGCTTGTTCTCTCCCCCGCTTGTTGCACCTTGTTCTGGCGAAGGGCTGCGCCATCCACAGGGGCGCTCAGGCCAGGACTGGGGGGTCCTTGGTTTCTTCCTCTCCCTCCCTCAACACATAGCCTGGTCCCAGGGTTCTAGCTTTGTCTCCCTGTTGCTACTGCCAGGGCTCTGGTCTGGCCACCATCATCTTCTCCCGACTCTGTCCACAGCCTCCTCCCTGTCTCCCCGCCTCCACGCCATTCTCTTCCACATGTAGCCAGAGGGACCTTTCTAAAACGCACATCTGGCTACTTCCCTCCACTCCACAAATCCTTCGGGACGCCCTGTGGCCTGCAGGACAAAGCCCCACCTCTGCGGGAGTGGCGTGTGAGGCTCTTCACCAACGGGCCTTGCCCGCCCTGTGTTCTCCTCCTGCCCGCCCCCACACATGCCCTGTGCTCCAGCCACACCCAGCGCCTTGCAGTTTAAGGAGAGCCCATGCCTTTGGACATGCTGTTCCTTCTGCCTGGAATTTCCTTGTCCGCCTGGTGAACTCCTCGTTCTGCAAGACTCCGCTCAAACAGCACCTTCGAGAAGACTGCCCTGCCCCTTCCCTGCCCTGCCCTATGTCCTCCTTCCTTGGGTCCCCAGAGCCACGCACATCCAGCCCTGCTTCCCACACACGGGGCCGTGCGTGCCTTCCTTCACCACTGAGCTCCTTCAAGGGCAGGGAATGTCTTTTATCTTTGCATCCCCCGCTGCACCCTGTGCCTGCCCACTGGGCACTCGGTGGATGGTGTGCGGGCGGATGGGTGAGTGAGCGGACAAAGGTGGGTCTGAGGCTGGCCCTGTGTGGTGTGAGGTTTGGTGGTCAGGACCTGGGTGGGTGGTCCTGAGTGCTGGCCGCTGTGCTTGAAAGGGTGTGGTGCTATTGGATCCTACTGTGTTCCCCAGGTCCCGCAGTCCCCGGAAGCCAATAGACTCCCTTAGGGACTCTCGGTCCCTCAGCTACTCGCCTGTGGAGCGTCGCCGTCCCTCGCCCCAGCCCTCGCCACGGGACCAGCAGAGGTAAGGCCAGCTGCAGGTGTCAGCACCCAGCCCTGTCTGGCTGCCACTGCTTTCTACCAAGAAAACTTTGTGGATCTGTGGTGCCTGAGGTGGTGCCACTCTGTGGCCTGATGTCTGTCCTGTGTTGCAGCAGCAGCAGTGAGCGGGGTTCCCGGAGAGGCCAGCGTGGGGACAGCCGATCCCCCAGCCACAAGCGCAGGAGGGAAACACCTAGCCCTCGGCCCATGAGACACCGCTCCTCCAGGTGCGCATCCTCCTGGAAGGCTGAGGCCGCCTTCTGGGAGCCAGTGGTGGTGGTGGTGGGTGGCAGCCCTATTTTGGGAGTGGCCCAGAAGCTGGCCTTGAGGACTAGGGTCAGAACTCCCTGTTGACCCGTATCTTCTGTTGCAGGTCTCCATAAATTGTCTTTGGGGGATTCCACCACACCCCATGCTCTGGAGCCACAGGGAGTGTCCCTTCTTCCCCAGCAGAGCCGTGGGAGGGTCCTTGTCTGCTCTCCTTTGAACCTTAGCAGCCCTTGGATGAAGGGCTCCCTTTCCCTCCCTTTTTTTTTCTTTGTTCCTGTGAAATGTTAATCTCCGTGAGTTCTTCCTGGTTCACGTGTTCTGGGGGGTTTGGGGTGGGAGGGAATGCAGATGGGAGTTGGGGGAGGGGAGGATACAGTTCAGGACACCCCAGCCTGGAGTCAGGGCCAGGGAGGCATGGCCCCAGTTGTATCCAAAAGTTCCCAGGGGTGACTGTGATGGTGGTTGGGACTGGAGGTTGTGTAAGGTGTTCTTGGAAGGAAGGGGCAGGAGTTGGAATTAGTTGGTCCCTACTGCCCCCCATGAGGTTGTGTACCCCTCCCCCCAACTTTTCACGTTTCTTAAAGGCATTTTGGTTTTTTAAAATCTGTACAGCAAGAGCAACTTTTTCTGTCAAATAAAAATGAGAAATGCAGGAACTGGGTCTGTAGACTGTTTATTAAAGGTGTGGCAAGGGGGCAGCCACCTCCCTCCCTGATTGCAGCCCCCAGTGTGGGTGGACCTGTGTGCGTCCGCTTTGGGGTTCCCTCATTGAACGTGCTGTCAAACCAGGACACAGGCTCCAGCTTGTATTTCTGCTCTTGGCCATTGTCCTCAGGACAAGAGGCCCCTGGGAGTGGACATGCAGAGTGTGGGGGTGGGGGGCACTTAGAAGGAAAAAGGCCTAAAACTGGAATGTGTTGTCCCTGAGGCTTCCTGTGGTCTTTGTGTCCCTCCTAGTCCTCCCCTTCCCCTGGAGTGGTTGGTGTAGCTGGCTAACTGCTAACAATGGCTTGGGTCTCAAGGCAACCCAGGTACCCATGGTGTCTTTAAGCAGCAGGCTGGGCCAAGTTCTCAGCCAGGGTCTGGGAGACAGGACAGCACAGGAACTGCCAAGAACAAGCCCCAAAAGGAGCCCACAGGGAGTGGGACCCATCCCAGGGAGGGTTGGGAAAAAGAGGCAGCAACTAGGAAGACTCCCAAATCTCTTTTATTGGGGGGAATGGGCCTCTTGGGGGTCCTCACTGCACGGCTTGTTCATTGGCACTGCTTCCCGAGTCCTGGGGCTTCATCACATCGGGCAGCTCAGGTGGGCTGGAGAACGGCTCGATGCACAGGGCCTCAAAGGTGTCATCTGTGGAGGAAGGAGCAGAGCTGGAAGGGGATATCCCAATTCTTGCCCCAGCTGGGTCCTTGGTGTTCATAGGTGATCATCTGCAGCTTTGGGGATCTCCATGCGAACACTCGTCCACACAGCTGGTCTCCACAGAGCTGACCTCCCTGTTCCAGCTGCCCCATGGCCCCACAGCAATGTCTCCTACCCCTGTGGGCCCAACCTGAAGGTCCCCAGCCCTTCCCACTGACCATGCCCCTTTCCTCATCTTCCATGTCCACTAGTGAGTCTGAGGGCTGACCACCTGCAGCCAGCATCACCCTTCACCCAGAATGTATATCCTTGTTTCCTTCACACACTTTGGGAGGCTGAGGTGGGCAGATCGCAAGGTCAGGAGCTCGAGGCCATCCTGGCTAACACTAAACCCCGTCTCTACTAAAAATACGAAAAAATTAGCCGGGCATGGTGGCAGGCACCTGTAATCCCAGCACTTGGGTAGGCCGAGGTGGGCGGATCACAAGGTCAGAAGATCGAGACCATCCTGGCTAACACGGTGAAACCCCGTCTCTACTAAAAATACAAAAAAAGTAGCCGGGTGTGGTGGCAGGTGCCTATAGTCCCAGCTACTCAGGAGGCTGAGGCAGGAGAATGTGAACCCGGGAGGCGGAGCTCGCAGTGAGCCGAGATCAGCCACTGCATTCCAACCTGGGCAACACAGCAAGACTCTGTTTCAAAAAAAAAAAATCAACTAGACTATTCCTCCCCTACTTAAAACCTTCCAGTGGCTTCCCATCATGCTCTGAATACCATCAAGTCCTTGCTCTCTGTCTCTCCTTCTGCCTCCCATGCTCTCAGGCTCTGGCTCTCTATGTTCTTTCCTAACTCAGACCTTTGCACTTGCTGGTCCCAGCACTCGGAATGGCTGGTTGCTTCTGGACTTTCAGGGTCCAACTCAGGTCCCCTCCTCAGATGAACCTCCAATCCACCCACCCCCAAAAGTCAAGACATCCTGACATCCTGGGCGTGGGGGCACTTACCACTGGACAAATTGCCCTTTTGACTGGCTCCAGGAAGGCAAAGGCCTTCCCTGTCTTGTCCCTACTGTCACCCCAACACACAGCAAACAAACCCACAGCTTTTCTCCTGTGCTTTCTTCCAGCTAGGAGACCCATCTCTGCTTGGCTCAGGGTTCTCAACTGATCAGGCATCCCAGGGAAAGCTGGCATGCCTGATGACAGTTCTGGCTGTCACAACTGGGGAGGTGGGGTGTTCCAACGCTGTCTAGTGGGTAGAGGCCTGGGATACGGCTCCACATGCTATGGTGCACAAGGCAACCCACACAGTAATCCAGCCCAATGTGCCCACTGTGCCAAGGTTCAGAAACTGACGCAGCTTAATCTAATGCATCTTCCAAGCCACAAACCTGTGACCATTCGTGCCTTCGCTACCTCCCTCATTCTTTCGTGATGAGCCTGGACAATGCTCTTTAACATTTGATTTGAAACACTGTCTTATCTTCTTGAGTGGTAAGCTTGGGGGAGGGGAGAGGTGGAGGGCGGGGCACCCATTCAAGGCCTGGGAACAACATGGTGATGGGTTGAGTTGCACCCAGGAAGTGTGTTTCTGCAAGCAGTCCATGGGGAAGTAAAGAGCTCACAGCCCATGCTGTGCCCCATCAAGATAGCCCTCACCTGCAAGAGGGCTGATGTGACCTGGGCTCCAGAGTCACCACCACATTCCATGCCATACTAGGGGCTGTGGGAGAAAAACAAGTCACCTTCCTTAGCCTTGATTTTCTCACCTGCAAAATGGGTCTATCAATATCTTCCAAGTCACAGCAAACCTCTAGCGTACCACTGTTCAAATTAGAGAAAGTGACACTTCTGGGGGAAGCAGACCAGATATGCTCTTGGCACTCACTTGCTCTCTTCAGAAAGGCACCCCTGGGCCAGGAGCCAAGGCTCAAGCCTGTAATCCCAGGAGTCTGAGACCAGGCTGACTTAACAAGGTGAAACCCCATTTCTACTAAAAATACAAAGATTAGCTGGGCGTGGTGGTGCATGCCTGTAATTCCAGCTACTCAGGCCACTGAGGCGGGAGAATCTCTTGAACCCGGGAGGTGAAGGCTGCAGTGGGCTGGGATGGCACCACTGCACTCCAGCCTAGCCAACAGAGTGAGACTCTGTCTCAGAAACAACAACAACAACAAAATGCACCCATGTACAGGGCACGACCTGTATGTCTGTGCCAGCCCGGCACCTAACTCTTAACATCACCATCTGGCAGAAAGAGCCCACAGAAAGGCTCTGAAGCTTCCTATCTGTTGGGCACTGGCAGCAGGCCAGACCTGGGGTGCATGAGGACTCACACCACCTTGCTGTGAAGCCAGTCTCATCACACCCGTTTAAGGAGAAGGGAAAACCGGGGCCAGGAGGGCCAGGAGGGCAAGGTAGCTGGCTAGAGGATATAGACGCTGAGACTGAGGCCTAGCCTGAACTTATGGAACGGAAAGGTGGAGCTAGGACTATACTCTTCCTCTTCAGCCTCTGCTATGTTTCCTTACAGGCAGAAAAATATTAATAATTCTTTATAACTTGAATAAAGTTTTCTCAGCCATCCACACAGCTGCTGGGTCCACGGCTGTGAAAACACAGCTCTATAACCTCTGTTCAAATTCCCAGAGACAAAACATTTAAAATCCCCCCTCCCTTTCTCTTGGATGGAAGAAGATACCCTGGCGAGTAGTAAACCACTCCCTAATCCCCAGGTTTCTAAAGCTTGGGCAGGGGTGGGGTATGGCTGATGGAAGCACAGGCTCTGGATCTCAATCCTAGACGTGGCAGTCCCAGCAGGTGACCTAACCTCCCAGGGCTCGCTTCACTGAACCTGAAAACAGGCAAAATCCAAATCTCAACCACACAGAGATGCAGAGGGATTCAGTGATACACAGCATAGAGCTTGGCATGATGTTTGACTCCAGCAAGGGCCCGGCAGCCAGCATCCTAACCATGGCTCCCTGTGTGACTGCCGGTAAGCCGGTGTCCTCATCTGCAGAACAGGGATGATGGTATGTGGACCTCCCGGGGCTACTGAGAGGATGAGACAGGGCAGTGGAAGCCACACACAGAGTAACACACATAGCACAGAGCCAGGCACTCAGCGCCTGTAAAGGTGAGCTAGCTTCGGGAAATAAGGTTCGGTTTCTATAAGCATCTCATTTGGTTGCTTCTTTAAAAAAAAAAAAAAAAAAATGAGGAAACAAACACATTGTGAAAGGATATTGCCAGCTCTTTAGGGACAAGGAAGACACTGCCCCGAAGGTTTCAACTCCAGGTTCCCTGATGACCCTCTTTGGAATGGTGTCCCCAACCTGCTTGGCTGCCACCCAGCCCAGTCCCCTCTCACCTGCCCGGAAGGCCAGCCCCACTGTGGCTGGGGCCTGTGGCCGTGCTGTTTGACTGGTGAAGCCACACTCGCCCAGGGTCTTGCCATCATCCAAGAGTTGGTCATCCTGAGGAGACAAGCAGGATCTTGGGAGAGGCCCCATGTGGGGCAAGTCCCAAAGACCTCTGACCAGCAACTACACAGGAAGTCAGAGGAGGAAGAGAGTTCCCTCAGTGTGGCCCAGGACCACCGCTCTGCTTGTCAAATACACAGATTCCAGGGTTATATCCAAGAACTTCTAAGTCAGAACCTCCCAGGGTAGGGTTTAGAATCTGGTTTTATCCAAATTCTCCAGGCAAATCTAATTTGAGGAGCCAAGCTAATCTGGAGATAGGCAGACCTGGGTTTCAATCCCAGCTCTGCCACCTTGGACAAGTCATTCGAACGTTTTTTTATTTTAGAGACAGGGTCTCGCTATGTTGCCCAGGTGTGTAGTGGCACAGACCCTACATAAGCGCTATCATAGCACCCTCCAGCTTGGAACTCCTGGGCTCAAGCAATTCTGCCTCACCCTTCAGAGTAGCTGGGACTACAGGACCATGCCACCGCTGCTGGCTAGTAGTTGAGCCTTTTGATGCAAAGTTTCCTCATCTGTAAACTAGGAATTACCAGACTTTCAATTCACAGGGCCACCAGAGGGTTTCAATGAGCTAGGAAGGAACATAAAGCACTAAGTAGATATGTGGCACATGGGACATGCACAGGCACGGCCATTTAATATTCGCTAAGTGCCAGCAGTTATCAGTGAGGAAAACCCTTTAGAGACCATGAGAGCTGAGGCTTTGAGCCTGGAGCTAAAAGTCAGTTGCCCAGTTTCCAGCTCTAGAATCTGATCAATGCACTTAGGCGACAACCTCACAATGTTGGGACACGTAAACCGGAGGCTGATGCATCTGATTCCCCAATGCAGACCCCAAACCCCAAGCCATTCTAACTGAATAATCTCAGTTCGCTTACAAGGGGAAAGGGGGTCTTCTAGAACATCAGCAGGAAGTAGGGAGGTAACAACGGTTGCTTGGTGAAGAACGAGTGGGACCAGACTTTCTTTGCATTAACTGAGTCCGCCACCCTCCACCCCAAGGAGTGTCCCGGGGGACAGCGTGATTCCGATGGGCCTGCGAAGAAAGCTGGGAATTAAGGGGTCGTGGTTCGAACCCTGGCGCTGCCAATGACCTTTGGCTGGTTAAGAGACCAAGCCGAACCTCAATTTCGTCAACTGCACGGCGCGGGCGATACCGTTGCAGGGGTTGGATGCCACGGTGCCCTCGGCGCCCGGGGCCCAGCACGAGGTCTAAACATCGCCCCTGGACCAGAGATCCCCGCGGCGAGCGCAGCTCGCGCTTCACCCGCACAACGGATGTCCCAGCCCGCAGCTCGGGCGCCCGCAGGCGTCGCCGGCCGCCACTGTTTACATCGCAGACAGCGTCGGCGTCAGCCCCGTGCCCGTCGCCGGGTACCCGCTCCCCTCGGCCCGCCCGCGGGACCCACCTTGTACAGCCGCTGCTCGTCAGGAGGCCGCTTGAGGATGCCCTCGACGATGCGCTTCAGCTCGAACACCGTGCTGGACTCCTTGGCGTCCGTGAAGATGGTGGTCTTGTGGCGCCGGATCATAAGGAACACGTCCTGGGGGCGGCGGGCCGGCGTGAGCAAGAGGCCCGGGCCCCCCGCGCGGCCCAGCCGCCCCCCGCCGCCCCCGGCCCGGCCCGGCCGCCCCTCCCCCACGCCCGCTCACCATCGCGGCGGCTGCCTCTCCCCTCGACGCGCCGGCGCGGCCGCGCTCCGCCCCGTTCCCGGCAGCCCGCGCGTGGCCCGGCATGCCCCGCGCCGCCCCGCCTTCCCCGGCGCTGCCCCGCCCCGTGTCACCCCGCAGCCGCCGCCATTTTAAGTGATCTGGAAGCGGGCGGTGCCGACGGGCGTGCGGACGCCATCTCCACCCCAGGGATGGCCGTCGGAGGCGGTGGCGCCCTCTCGGGAGTGGCAGAGGCGAGGTCCCCGTGTTAGTGCGGTTCGGCAGGCTCCAGGCTCGGGCACAGCGAGCCCGGGGCCGCGTTGTCGCGGGATAGTCGTGACCGCCATCTTGGGCAGGCTCCGCATTTTGGGCTTTCTGGCCGCCGTGTTGGGGACAGTCGCCCCCGCTCCCTGTCCCGACCTGGATGCGAGGACTGTCGCGGCTCAGAGGGGCTTATGACCTGTGAGGAGCCCTGGGGGCTGCTGTTGGGCTTAGGGGTGGCCCGGGCGAACTCCTTGGGCTAGGAGGCACGGGAGCGGTTGGCTACTGCTTTCCCCAGGAGGAGGGAAGGGGCAGCTCCTTGCCCCAGGGGTCCTGGGCGCCTGTCCGCCTTCCCGCTTGGCTGCATTTTGGCTCTGAAAAGGCCTAGAGACTTGATTTTCCTGGCTGGCCGCTCTTTCCACCAAGGCCCCCTTTCCTGAATGGTGGACACTATCCTGCATCGCCCCAAGTTGCATTTACATGAGACCGAGGGTCCCCCACTTGACCTCTCCCTTCCAGAGAGACACCCCAGGCTGGGTCGTGCTGGGCGGGTGTCGGAGGCGGCGTTCGAGAGAGGAGCCAGAGAGTGACCCTGGACGCCAAACCGCCCTGCAGTCCGAGCTGCGCTTTGACGGCTGTTGAGAGTGGGCGGAACGTGGGGGGTGCCGCTGCGTAGAATCTCGGCAAGTCTTAGAGCTGCATTTGTGTTTTCTAAGCTGTAATTCTAGTTATTGTTACTTTTGACTTGTGTCCCTTCCCTCCTGTGACTTACTTCACTGCAGCCCCTACCCCTGCTCCCAGGGTCCTCAGCATCCCAGTCCCTGCAGAACCTGTCTTGCTCCATGACTTGTGTCGTGAGGCATTGGACAGGTAATTGTTGGGAAGAGCTCTTGGCCAGGCTAAAAAGATTTATTTTGGCTGGGCGCAGTGGCTCATGCCTGTAATCCAGCTCTTTGGGAGGCCGAGGCGGGTGGATCACGAGGTCAGGAGATCGAGACCATCCTGGCTAACACGGTGAAACCCCGTCTCTACTAAAAATACAAAAAATTAGCCGGGCGTGATGGCGGGCGCCTGTAGTCCCAGCTACTCAGGAGGCTGAGGCTGGAGAATGGCTTGAACCCGAGAGGCGGAGCTTGCAGTGAGCTGAGATTGCGCCACTGCACTCCAGCCTGGGCGATGGAGCGAGACTCCGTCTCAAAAAAAAAAAAAAAAAAAAAAAAAAAGATGTATTTCTTAGTCCCAGTGTCTGGCTGGGCGTGGTGGCTCACGCCCGTAATCCCAGCACTTTGGGAAGCTGAAGGAGGTGGATCACTTGAGCCCAGAAGTTCAAGACCAGCTTGGCCAACAAGGTGAAACCCCATCTGCACTAAAATACAAACACAATTAGGTGGGTATGGTGGCGCACGCCTGTGGTCCCAGCTACTCGGGAGGCTGAGGCAGGAGGGTTGCTTGAACCCGGAGGCGCAGGTTGCAGTGAGCTGAGATCGCGCCACTGCACACCAGCCTGGCCACAGAGTGAGATGCTGTCTCCAGTTAATCCCAGTGTCTTTATGTACATAGAACTGGCAACTTTAAATCCTGTACCTCTGTGGAGGGAGAGTGAAGGAAGGGTGTGGACAGTGGGGGCCAGGAAGTTCTCAGGTAGCGCAGCAGCCCACCCAGAAGTCAAAGGGTGTAGGTACAGGAGGGGCCATCTCCACAGGGAGATGCCTGGATCCCTACTCCATCCAGGCCTTATCGGCAGAGACCAGGGGTGGACACCTTACCTGTGGGGGCCGTCACAGCTGATGCCCCAGCTCAGGATGTCCACCAGAAACCAGGGGTGCCTTGGAGTCACCATCCTCTTAAGGATGGTGCCTGTCCTCCAGAGAGCAGAACACTAGGTTCAAACTCCAGCTCCTACTGGCAAAGCCCAGGGCCTCCACCTGGTTGTTCCCATCCGTGAAGTGGGGATACACAGTGTGGAGCCCTTAGGACGTTGGGGAGTGTGCCTGTACTCGCGGCGCATCAGCTCATAAGTATAACAACAATTGCATTCATTCGCTGATCCTCAGTGAGCAGTGGCACAGTTCCCCAGCTGGCGCGGTGAATGAGGTCTGTCTGCTGTCAGAGATCACCTGGACCCAGCATGAGTCCTTGCCCCCAGAGGGGGTCTCCGCACACCCCACGACGCTGTCCTCCCTGTCTGCTAACTACATGAAGAGATGGCAGGCCGTCGTGTCATTCAGTGCAGTGTTACCTCCTGCGGTGGGAATGGGGTCAGGAGGGATTTTCCGGGAGCAGAGCCACTCACTGGCCTAGCCTGGGGTCTCCACTTTTGGAAGTGTGGTCTTGTGGAGTCCAGGTTCTCCTTCCTTAAGGGCCTTTACAAGGAATGGGAGCGTCCAGTGGTGGAGAGGAGCTGGCTGGCTGCGCCTACTGCTCCACACAGGAGTGTCCTAGGCCCCTTTCCTCAACTGGCCTTCACCTCTTCGCCTCACAGACTTCACTCTGAGAATCCGCCTTGCAGCCTGTCTTCTGCTCCCTCCCATCTACCTTTTGTTTTTTTTTTGAGACGGAGTCTTGCCCTGTCACCCAGGCTGGAGTGCAGTGGTGTGATCGTGGCTCACTGCAGTCCCCGCCTCCCGGATTCTCCTGCCTCAGCATCCTGAGTAGCTGGGATTACAGGCATGCACCACCATGCCCGGCTAATTTTTTTGTATATTTTGTAGTGACGGGGTTTCACCATGTTGACTAGTCTCAAACCCCTGAGCTTGTGATCCTCCTGCCTCAGCCTCCCAAAATGCTGGGATTACAGGCGTGAGCCACCATGCCCAGCGTCCGTCTGCCTTCTATCTCCTTCACTCCCCACCGCAGACAGGGTGTTGTGTTATGATGGGGAAGGCCCTTGTGTCTTTCAGGTGTGTTAGACCAGGGAAACAATCTGTCTTCTTTCACGTGCCCCAAAGCAGGACTCGAATCTTCCCTGGGTCTTTCTGATTGGGAGTCTTTTTTTGTTTGTTTGTTTTTGTTTTTGTTTTTGAGACGGAGTCTCGCTCTGTCACCCAGGCTGGAGTGCAGTGGCCGGATCTCAGCTCACTGCAAGCTCCGCCTCCCGGGTTCACGCCATTCTCCTGCCTCAGCCTCCCGAGTAGCTGGGACTACAGGCGCCCGCCACCTCGCCCGGCTAGTTTTTTGTATTTTTTAGTAGAGACGGGGTTTCACCGTGTTAACCAGGATGGTCTCGATCTCCCGACCTCGTGATCCGCCCGTCTCGGCCTCCCAAAGTGCTGGGATTACAGGCTTGAGCCACCGCGCCGGGCCCTGATTGGGAGTCTTAAGAGTCTCCCCAGAGAGGGCCCCGCCCTATTCCCTGGGAAAGGAATGCTGACAAAACCCTACAGGACAGAGTTTGGAGCGTTTCTCCATAGCTCAACTCGTGTGGTCCCCAGAGGGTGACACCACAGGGATGAATGGGAGCTCCGGGCCCCTCCCCAGCACCTCAACCTGCACTTTGCTTCATCTCGATGCTTTGTAACATTCTTTATGATAAACCAGTGAATGTTTTTCCCTGAGTTCTCTGAGTCGCTCTAACAAATTAATTGAACCCAAAGAGGAGAGTCATGGGAACGCCAACCTGAAGCCAGTCAGTCGAAAGTTCCGGAGCCCAAACTTGCAGCTGGGGAATGGGGAGGCAGTCCTGTGAGCCCCAACCTGTGGGACCTGAGGCTGGCGCTGGGCAGATAGTGTTGGAATTGAATTGAGGACACCCTGCTGGTGTCCAGTGTTTAGTGTGTGTGGGGGGAACCCCACAACTGTTTGTCACAGGAGTCTTCTGTGTTGATAATTGTGGTTTTGGTATGAGAGTGTTGGGGACCTCTGCTTACCAGGGCTCTAGTTTAATAAAACAACTAGAGTGATCCATCTTAAAATGTGTAGCTAAGCACTCACAAGGCATCTATAAGGCTCCTGCTGTCTGAAAATAGCCACATTCTTTTTGTTTTTGAGACAGGGTCTCCCTCTGTCACCCAGACTGCAGTGCAGTAACCTGATATTGGCTGAAATAATCCTCACACCTCAGCCCCTGGAGTAGCTGGGACTACAGGCATGCACCACCACATCCGGCTAATTTTTGCAGTTTTTGTAGAGATGGGGTTTTGCCATGTTGCCCAGTCTGGTGTCAAACTGAGCTCAAGCAATCCTCATGCCTCAGCCTCCCAAAGTGCTGGGACTACAGGCGGGAACCACCACATCCGGCCTAAAATGATCACCTCTTAAGCTGGCCGCCAATTATGATTACGAAATGTTTATGGCCGTACAGGACATCTCCCACAAGGCCCTAGAATGTGCACATGTCCTGAGAATGCAACCCGCTCTGCTAAGATAGCGTCAGTAAGCAGGCTAAGGCAGAGGATGCACAGTCACCGATGGCACCAAAAGCCCTGACCTTCGGTGAGCACATCTGCACATTCCAGGTTTATTTACCACTGCTTGTAGTTTCTCTCTCTCTTTTTTTTTTTTTTTTTTTTTTTGAGACAAAGTCTCACTCTGTTGCCCAGGCTGGAGTGCAATGGCGTGATCTCGGCTCACTGCAACCTCCGCCTCCCGAGTTCAAGTGATTCTCCTGCCTCAAGCCTCCTGAGTAGCTGGAATTACAGGTGTGTGCCACCACACCTGGCTAATTTTTATATTTTTAGTAGAAACGGGATTTTACCATGTTAGCCAGGCTGGTCTCGAACTCCTGACCTCAGGTGATCCCCTCCTCCTCGGCTTCCCAAAGTGTTGGGATTACAGGCGTGAGCCACCGTGCCTGGCCTGTAGTTTCTTATAAGCAGAGACACTAACCAAAGATGGTAAGTTCTTCCCCCTGCTCTCTGAGCACGCCTGCTCTGTGATGGAGTCCTTTCTAATCTACTTGCTTCTCTCACTGTGCTCTGTGGCTCACCTTGAATTCCTTCCCGCGTGAGATCCAAGAACCCTCTCTTGGAACCCTCTCTTGGGGTCTGGATCAGGACCTTCTTTTCTGGCAACAGGAATAGAGGAAAAACATGATTTGAGAGAGATTTTCCCTACACACAGATCTTACTCTGTAGCCCAGGCTGGAGTGCAGTGGCGTGATGGTTACAGCAGCCTTGAAATCCTGGGTTCAGGTGATCCCACCTCACCCTCCCGAGTAACTGAGACTACAGGCATGGGCTACCATGCCTGGCTAATTTAATTTTTTGTAGAGTTGGGGGTTTCACTGTATTGCCCAGGCTGGTCTCAATTTTCTGGCCTCAAGCAATCATCCTGCCTTGATCTACCAAAACACTGGGATTACAAGCATGAACCACTGTGCCTGGCCTACTTTCCTTGTTTTTGTGTTAATACGTAGTAGTTATTCATGACCACTAGTTAGCAATGTGCTTTATTTGTAGAGTGTTTTATAGGTACTTTTGTCCCCAAAAGGGATATAACATAACTGTTAGTGTGGGATTTGAGTTCAAATGTGGCTTCACTACTTACCAGCTGTGGGCCCATGGCCATGTTACCTAACCTGTCTGGACCTGTTTCCCTTCTGTGAGATGAGTGTCTCCTTCGAGGGCTTTCAGGTCTGCTGAGAGCATGTACATACCTGGCACAGTGCACACACTCAGCAGGCATAACAGTGACCGCCTTGGCCGACATCTGGACCGCTAACAGCCATGGGAGAGCAGGTGTTATCAGTTCAGATTACAGAGGGGGACACGGGCCCCATCCTGTGGCGTCAGTGGCACGGGGCTGACAAGAGCTGCCGCCCGTCTGGCACCACAGGCTGTTGTGCCAGGAGCAGGCCGGAAGGAGGGGTGTGGGGAGGCTGCCCTGTTGGGGTAGGAGGGAGTGGAGAGTGTGGAGGACCTCTGCTTTTCCCAGAATCAGACCGCCTGGGCTGCAGTCCCAGTCTACCAACCTTGCCGGCAGTGTGATTTTTGGGACTTGTTTTTCTCATCTGACAAATGGGGACAAGCCACCTCAGAGAGCCTCCTGTGGGATTCAATGAGCTGATGGAATAAAGCCCTCCCTCTGCATGATGTCTGGTGAGGGCTTGACTAGGGGCCGTGATTTTTTCTCATTAATGATCCTCCCTTCCCTGCCCAGCTCCACTCCCTTCTGCCTCCTTAGCTGGGCCTGCAGGCTGGCCTGCCACAGCCATGCCCTGACGTCCTGGGCACCTGGTCCCTGATGACCCCACCAACGGTGGCCAATATGTACTGCAGTGTGGTGTGTTCTCCACCTGGGGGACAGAGCAGCCTTGAGCACCCTTCCTGCCCCACTCGGCCCGGCCTACCCGTGACCATCTAGTACAGCCCACTTCCCCGGCTCCCCAGGAGAAAAGGAGAGGGAAGCAATGGCTCAGGCCTGTGCCTGGACCTAAAGGGGCTGCGCCTTGGAAGTTTACCTTCCCTTGTCTTCCTTTCTCTTCTGCCGACAGCCGCTGTCAGCTCCAGAGTAGGTTTTGAGTTTTCCAGGTTTTGTTTCTTTTCCTTCTTCAGCTGTGGAAACTGACCTCTATATATTGAAATGGGTGGTCCTGGCTCTGGAGACAAGGACATGGCAGAGAGGGGACAGGATGCCAGGTACCAGGCTGGAAGGGGACCCCAAGGGTGGGCAAGGCTGTTGGCGTCCAGATGCAGGTGTCAGTAGGGTGACCTGGGCCCCAGGCTCACTCTGGGAGTGAATGGTGGCCAGAAACAATGAGAACAGAATCTGGGCCTGCCCCAGGGCTCCTGACCCTTCCTCGGCTGAGCATCTGATGCCAAGTGCCCAGCCTCTTGGAGTACATGGGGAGGTGGCCGCGCTGGCCAGCCCACCTTTCCCGCTGGGACACCTCCATCACAGTGGAGCAAAATCTGTATTAGTTTTTATTGCTGTATAAATGTCAGCACAAATGGAGCAGCTTAAAACACACATTTATTAAGTCACAGCTTTGTAGGTCAGGAGTCCGGGTGGCTCAGCTAGGTTCTCTGCTTAGGGTCTTTTTAGGTTGAAATGAAGGGATTGGCCGGCGGGGCTCTTATCTGGAGGCTGGTGAAGAACTTCCCAGCTCCTTCAGGGTGCTGCCAGAATCCAGTGCCTTGCGGCTGTGGGTCTGAGGGTTCCGATTCCCTGCCGGCTGTCGGCAGTGGCTGCTCTCTGCTCCTAGAGGCTGCTCATGGGCTGTGGTCCCCGTGTCCTCAAAGCCAGCTATGGAGGATCTCCCTGGTGTGAAATCTCTGTCATGCTGTGAATCTGACTTTCTCCAGAAAAAGATGGGCACACAGGCCAGATGGGCAGCAGCTGGTCTGCCCACCGCTGCGTGCCTTGCACCCATCCCTGACCAGGGCCGAGAAAAGTAAATACAAGCCAGGAAGGGAGGGGGGAGTGTCACCCCCTGGGACTCATGGCAGATCCCTGGATGAGGGTTGGTGGAGTCAGATCTGGTGAGCCCCAAAGAGGAGAGGAGGCAGGAGGTGGGGGTTGGGGGTGGCTTTTAGCTTTATTAGGCATCTTGGCCTCAAGGCAGAAGAGATGTGGGGTATGGGCAGGTCCCCGGATGAACCAGGAGACTGAGGGACCCCAGCAGCTGGCCCCAGGTCAGCCTCACTGGCTAGCATTAGAAGCTTACGTGAGCCTGAATCCAGGGGCTATATGTGGCCACGTTGGTGTAGACACCTGGACGGTTGGGCAGGGCACAACCCTTGCCCCAGCTCACCACGCCCACCAGGACCCAGCTCCCAGACTGCAGGCGGGTCAGGGGTCCCCCAGAATCACCCTGCAGGAGAAAGAGGAGCCTAGGTCTCAGCCCTCCCGGGACCTCAGAACAGTTCTCAGGGTTCCAAACCCCTGGGGTGGTGCCTCTGGGTTGGGGGCCAGGACCCTGAGCCTTCGTTGGTATGTCCTGGGTCCTGGAGTTTAGGGAGGCAGGGTGCTAGGCACAGGGATGGGACTCCGGAGGCTGGGGAGGTGGGGTGCACACCTGGCAGGCATCTTTGTGGCCCTGGGGGTAGCCGGCACACAGGCTCCCAGGCAGCACAATGGGCTTTGCCAGGGGCACCTCCGCGCCCACGTGGTAGAGGCGGTCGCAGGTGGGCGAGTCCAGCAGCGGCACCCTTACTCCCTGTAGCGGCCGCCACTCTGGGAGGGGCACTGGGGGAAGAGGAGGAACCTCTGAAAGGCAGGCGTGGAGCCGGGGTCAGTGGGAGAAGCTGAGTTCTGAGAGAGGAGATTTGGTTCCCGAGAAGCCGCGCTGGGTCCTGGATTGGGGCAGTGAGGGACTGGGATTTCCGGTCAGTTGGAGGAGGAGATAGGGGCTCCCCGATGCCTCGGAGCCCCGCCCTCCTGCCTTACCTCCTGGGCGGAGGCTGCCCCAGCCAGTGACCTAGCATGGTGTGCCGGGCGGCGGGCGGTCGCCGGGCACGGGCAGGCAGACGGGCTGGACGCGAGCGCTCAGGGGCACCGGGCGACACAGCTGCAGCAGTGCCAGGTCACCGCGGGCCCCGTCCTCGGAGTAGTCCGGGAGCAGCAGCACCCGTCGCAAGGGCACCGAGAGCGTGCAGGGCGAGGTGGGGCCCAGGTGCAGCGCCCCCAGGCGCACGCGGTACTCAACTGGCAGTGCCCTCCTGTAAGACAGGAGCGGGAGGCTACTTCCAGCACCTGGTCCTCGACCCCCTCCAGCCCGCCTCGACCCCAACGCCTCTGCCAGGCCACGCCCGGTCCTCCGCGGGCCTTGCCTTCCTTGCACACCCCGCCTGGGCCCTCGGTGAGCGCTGACCTGGGGAAGCAGTGCGCTGCTGTCAGCACCCACTGGGGGGCGATGAGCGACCTCCCGCACACGTGCGCTCCACGATGCTGGATGCTCGCCTGCCGTGGCCACTCTCCGTCCCGTGCATCCCGGCCCCCTACGATCCCACTGGACACGCGGGGCTGCCCGCAGGCTACAAAAGGAGCAGGGGCGGTGAGGGTTGGCTGAGGACCTGGGGCCTGGGAGGCTGGTGTGTGAGGGGAAACATGGGGCCGAGGTCCAGGATGGGGCTGACTCGGGTGGACTTCGAGGCTTTCTCACTTGCAGACTTCCTTCCCTGAGTCCCAGCAGCTCCTGGAGGAGGAAGCAGGGAAGGAACCAGATTATAGATTTGGTGTCAAATAACGGGGTTGGAGGGGAGGCCAGAGATGAGGAAGGAGGGTGAAACATAACGTTGCCCTGACCTTGTGCCAGGCTTTCATGCCGTCTGTTATCTTATTTAACCCTTCCCAGAGCACTGTGAAGGTGCAGGGGGGAAGGGAGTATGAGCATGACACCGACAAGCACATCGTGGTGTGGTGAGGTCAAGGTCAGTGGCAGAGAGGATTGAGCCCTTGGAATCAAGATTAGAAAGCCCAAGAATGCTCCAGGGAGCCCGGCCCAGGGAGCAGTGAGATGGGAGAACTGGGAGCCAAGGTGTCTGCGGCCCTTACCCCCCAGTCCGTGTCCCCACTCACCCAGCACCAGAAGGAGCAGGATCTGGAGATAGGAAGCCCCTCTCATTCTGTCTTCAGGGCTGGGCTGAGTAAAGGTGGCACTGCCCAGGGCTTGGACTCTGGTCTGGAGCCAGCAGGGAGAAGAGAGGAGCGTCCTGGCCCAGGGGCACCAATCCTCACCCCAGCCCCTTACACCCTCTGTGGTCCTTCTGTCTGTCCTCAGCTCCTGCTGGGTCCTGGACTTATCCTGGTGGCCCAGGCTGTATACTCTTCCTTCTGCCCAGGCCTCAGGTATGCAACCACCACCACCTAGATATTTGGGCATCCTTGGCCTCAACAGAAGCCCTGGAGCCTAACCCCCCTCAGTCATCCTCACTCCCTCCCTCACCCCCCTCCCCCATCCTCATCCCCCTCCCTCATCCTCACCCTCCTCCCTTATCCTCACCCCCTCCCTCATCCTTACCCCCATCCTCACCCCCTCCCTCATCCTCATCCCCCATCCTCACCCCCTCCTCCATCCTCACCCCCTCCCTCATCCTCATCCACTTCCTCATCCTCACCCCCTCCTCCTCACTCCCCTCCCCCATCCTCACCCACTCCTCACTCACCTCCCTCATCTTCACCCCTCCCTCATCCTCACCACCTCCCCCATCCTCACCCCCACTCGTCCTCACCCCTCCCTCATCTTCACCTCCTCCCCCATCCTCACCCCCACTCGTCCTCACCTCCTCCCTCATCCTCACCTGCTGGCTGCACCTGCCTGCCCCCGCAGCCCCTGGCTTGCTCTCACCCTCACAGCCTGGTGCCCTCTCCTGACGAGTTGGGGGAGGGCCTCGGGGCTTAAAGGGCCAGGAGAGAGCCAGGCTCAGCCAAGGAGTAATTAACAGGGCCAAGGCGGGGCTGTGGCTTTACCGGAGCCTCAAACAAAGATGCTTTGAGCAGAGCTTTGGAGGTGGCAGGAAAGGGCCGCTGGGTTTCTGAAAGGAAGCCTGCCTTGGGCCAAGGTGCTAGAACTGGGGGCTGGAGGAGAGCAGTGGTGCGGGTGGGTGCTGGGAGGGGCTGCAGTCAGGTGGGGAAGCTCTGCAGGATTCCAGGCAGATTCTCTGCAAACCTGACCTGGGCTCCCTGCAGAGCACACCTTGCTGGAGCTTCTGAGCTCCATTGTTCTGTCCAGAAATCCCATCTCAGACCCCAGGCCTAGCCAGACAGCTCCACCCAGAGACCCCAGCATGGCCAGCCCCCTTCCAGATCTGGGGTCTGGAGTGGCTGGAGGTGGAAAGGGACTGGTTCAAAGCTGGTGGCACTCCTTATTTGACCAGAGGCAGGGGGAGACTTGACCTTGGGGACCGGTGCACTCTGGTCTGGGGTGGCCAGGACAGAGCAAGATGCAAGGGTCTGGTCGGGCGCGGTGGCTCAAGCCTATAATCCCAGCACTTTGGGAGGCCCAGACGGGCGGATCATGAGGTCAGGAGATCGAGACCATCCTGGCTAACACGGTGAAACCCCGTCTCTACTAAAAAAAATACAAAAAACTAGCCGGGCGAGGTGGCAGCGCCTGTAGTCCCAGCTACTTGGGAGGATGAGGCAGGAGAATGACGTAAATCTGGGAGGTGGAGCTTGCAGTGAGCTGAGATTCGGCCACTGCACTCCAGCCTGGGCGACAGAGCGAGACTCCGTCTCAAAAAAAAAAAAAAAAAAAAAAAGATGGGAGGGTCAGGAGACAGGGCCTCGCCTTCTCTCAAGTCCTGTGGAGGACCAGGGCCTGGATGGTCCAGGGCCCTGTAGTTCTCTCTTGGGCTCACACACAGTGCTCGCTGCCCAGAAGTCTCTCAAATCCCTCTCTGCATAGTCAACTCCTCTTGTCCCTCAGCCTTCTGCTCTGCCACCTCCTCCTGCCTCCTTTGCAGCCCTGCCATAGTTGTACTTTTTTATTTTTCTTTCTTTTTTTTTTTAAAGAGACACGGTCTTGGCCAAGCATGGTGGCTCACGCCTGTAATCCCCGCATTTTGGGAGGCTGAGATGGGTGAATCATTTGAGGTCAGGAGTTTGAGACCAGCCTGGCAACATGGTGAAACCCCGTCTCTACTAAAAATACAAAAATTAGCTGAGCGTGATGGCAGGTGCCTGTAATCTCAGCTACTCGGAAGGCTGAGGCACAAGAATTGCTTGAACCCAGAAGGTGGAAGTTGCAGTGAGCCGAGATCATGCCACTGCACTCCAGGCGACACGGTGAGACTCTGTCTCAAAAAAAAAGAGAGAGAGGCTTTCACTCTGTCACCAGGCTGGAGTGCAGTGGTACGATCTCAACTCACTGCAGCCTCCGCCTCCCGGGTTCAAGCAGTTCTCTGCTTGAATCATAAACTTATGATTACAGTCATAAGCCACTGTGCCCGGCTGGGACTGTTTTCTTAATTTCATTTTTGGATTGTTCATTGTTGGCATATAGAAACACAGCTGATTTCTGAGTGTTAATTTTGTATCCTGCAACTGCTGAATTTATTAGTTCTAATAGTTTTTTTGTGTGAAATCTTTAGAGACTGCTACAAACAAGATGTCATCTGCAAATGGAAATATTTTGCTTTTTCCTTTCTGATTTGCACGTCCTTTTTTTTTTTTTTTTAATCTGGCTAGAAGTTTCAGTACAGTGTTGCATGGCAGTGGTAAAACTGCGCATCCTTGCCTTGTTCCTGATCTTAGAAGAAAAGCTTTCAGCTTTTCATCATTGAGTATGATTTTAGCTGTGGGCTTTACTGTATTAAGGTCCTTCCTTCCTTCCTTCCTTCCTGTCTTTTTTTGACGAGGTCTTGATTTGTTGCCCAGCCTAGAGTGCAATGGCATTATCACAGCTCACTGCAGCCTCTGTCTCCCAGGCTCCAGTGAGTCTCCTGCCTCAGCCTCTCAAGTAGCTAGGACTACAGGCATGTGCCACCATGGCCAGCTAATTTTTGTATTTTTTGTAGAGTCAGGGTTTTGCCATGTTCCCCAGGCTGGTTTAGAACTATTGGGCTCAAGTGATTGGCCTGCCTGCACCTCTCAAAGTGCTGGGATTATAGGTGTGAACCACCATGCCTGGCTTAGTTTCTTTCTATTCCTAGTTTGTTTATCATGAAAGGGTGTTGAATCTTGTCAGATGCTTTTTCTGCATCAGTTGAGATGATCATGTGATTTTTGTCCTTTGTTCTGTTAATAATGGAATATTTCATTAACATTTCTTGATTTTCATATGTTCACTCATTCTTATATCCTAAGGATAAATCCCACTTGGATATGGTATAAAATATTTTTAATGTGCCATTGAATTTGGTTTGCTAGTATTTTGTTGAGGATTTTTGCATCAGTATTTTAACTTTTTTTTTTTTTAAGAGACAGGGTCTCTCTCTGTCACCCCGGCAGGAATGCAGTGGCGTGATCTCTGTATCCTGGAACTACTGGGCTCAAGCAGTCCTTCTTCCTTACCCTCCTGAGCAGTTGGGATCACAGCCACATGCCACTGTATCTGGCTATTTTTAAAATTTTTTTTAGACAAGGAGTCTTGCTGTATTGCCCTGGCTCATTTCAAACTCCTCAAGGGCTCAACTCATCTTCCCGCCTCAGCCTCCCAAACAGGTAGAATTACAGGCATGAGTCACTTCGCCCAGCTTACATCAATATTCATCAGGGACGTATTGATCTGTAGCCTGTGGCTTTTTTTTTTTTTTTCTTTGAGATGGAGTCTTGCTCTGTCACCCAGGCTGGAGCGCAGTTGTGCGATCTCGGCTCACTGCAAGCTCCGCCTCCTGGGTTCACGCCATTCTCCTGCCTCAGCCTCCCGAGTAGCTGGGACTACAGGCGCCTGCCACCATGGCCAGTTAATTTTGGTTTTGTAGTTTTTTAGTTAGAGACAGGGTTTCACCATGTTAGCCAGGACAGTCTCAATCTTCTGACCTCGTGATCCACCCGCCTCGGTCTCCCAAAGTGCTGGGATTATAGGTGTGAGCCACCACGCCTGGCCAAGGTTTCTTTAAATGTTTGGTAGAATTTACCAGTGAAGTCATCTGGTCCTGGTATTTTTGTTGTTATTGGGACTTTTAAAAAATTACTGATTCAGTATCCTTACCAGTTGCAGATTTTCTTTTTTCTATTTTTGAGACGGAGTCTCGCTCTGTCACCCAGGCTGGAGTGCAGTAGCAAGATCTCAGCTCACTGAAACCCCCGGGTTCAAGCGATTCTCCTGCCTCTGCCTCTCAAGTAGCTGAGACTATAGGCGTGCGCCACCACGCCTGGCTAATTTTTGTATTTTTAGTAGAGACGGGGTTTCACCACGTTGGCCAGGCTGGTCTTGAACTCCTAACCTCAGGTGATCCACCTGCCTTGGCCTCCCAAAATGCTGGGATTACAGGTGTGAGCCACCGTGCCTGGTTGAGTTACAGATTTTCTATTTCTTCATGATTCAGTCCTGGTAGGTGTTTTGTGGTGAGCAGGTTTATGCAGAGTTACCCCAAAGTTCAAGGTAGTTGAGAAGCTGAAGAAAGAGGCTAACATATCCAGTTTCTTAGAAAGTAACATTTGTTTTTAAAAAAATTTTGGTATTTTTATTTTTGGAGATGGAGTCTCATTCTGCTGCCCAGGCTGGAGTACAATGGCGTGATCTTGGCTCATTGCAACCTCTGCCTCCCGGGTTCAAGTGATTCTTCTGCCTCAGCCTCCCAGGTAGCTGAGATTACAGGTGCGTGCCACCACGCCTGGCTAATTTTTGCATTTTTAGTAGAGATGGGGTTTCACCATTTGGCCAGGCTGGTCTCGAACTCGTGACCTCAAGTGATCTGCCCAACTTGGACTCCCAAAGTGCTGGGATTACAGGCATGAGCCACCTTGCCTAGCCTGGGTGTGAGTTTTAAAGAACAGCTCATGGATGATGGTGATTATGCTAATGACAACTGCTGTGACGTCTTCAGATGATATTATTGTGAAACTCACTGCTCTGACCTAGGAATTCTAGGAATTCTCAAACACCATTTCTGAGACCAAACTCAAAATAAATCTCAAGCCACTGTTATGTGCCATCATCCCTGAAAGGCATCTATGAGTCACATGAAACTTTGGTTTCTTCTGAAGTCACAAACATTGATGGTGCTGTTAATGGGAATGCTTTACGATTTTTCAAGTATTCAAGAGAGTGTGTTCCAATGTATGTATTCCAATAAGTAGAAGCTTAATGAGGTAGTTAATAATTTTTTAGAAATGTCTTTCTGTTATTTTTATATTGAGTCAAAAATATATTGGTGAAACAATTTGCAAGCAGAATGAAAGCAGATGTGGAAATATTAACATCAGATAAAACAAGACCCAAGCTAGCAGTCTTAAGTATGAAATGTAGGCGTATTTTACACTGATAAAAGTCACATTCCACGAGAACATGTGAGAGGCAGAGGCAGAAGCTGTTGTATCCCCATTAGAGTTCTTAGATATCCATAAACAAAAAATATTCTAAATACTCAAATTAATAATTCACATTTCTCTTAATGAAATCAAGAGATTAATTTGAGCACAAGAATAGGTAAGAAAAATGGAAGTAGCACCAGAATATTCTCCAACTATGACCTCAACTTAAGTCAAACATCTAGGGCTGCTAAGAAAGCCAGAGTGTCCCGCGAGACCTGTCTCCAGGGGTCATGAGCCCATCGGAAGGGGGTGTCCCTAGGTTTTGGGGGCATCTGAAAGGTTGGGGAGTTTGTGAGGAGCGGAAAAATCTGAGGAGTCAGGAAGGGTCACTGCATCCCATCTCCCTGACGCCCCAGGCTGACGGCTCTTCTTTTTTGCCTGCACGGCCTCTGTAAGGCCCGGATCCAGACAGCAAGGGCCACGGCTGCCCCTTAGCAAGGCAGGGAGGGTTCCTGCCATCTGTGTGGTCAGAGAAAGACAGCAGAGGCATCAGTTCTTGCTGAGAATCTGGGGTCTCCCCTAGCTGCTTTACGTCTTTGAATAAAAAGTTTTCCCCTCAAGACTCAGGCACCCTCGGCCCCCCTCCAGCCTGCTGGGC
The DNA here is from genome assembly GCF_049350105.2 of Macaca mulatta. Taxonomy (NCBI): domain Eukaryota; kingdom Metazoa; phylum Chordata; class Mammalia; order Primates; family Cercopithecidae; genus Macaca; species Macaca mulatta. The sequence goes on along the minus strand of NC_133425.1, from coordinate 4,026,276 downwards.
CCCAGGTGGAGAGGTGAGTGGCAAGGGGGCAGGTGGGGTGTACTTGGCAAAGGAGCCTCCCATCAGGCCCTGGGGTCTGCAGCTCCCTGCCCTACCCATGCAGGTCTTCTTTTCTGTCTCTTGGGAGACACTCCCATCCTGATGCCCTGTGGCCTCATTGTAACTAATTGCATCTGCAAAGCCTGTGTTTCAAAATCAGGTCAATTCTGATGTTCCAGGTAGACACGAATTTCGGGGACATGTATTCAAACCACTCCACGCCACTTTTCTTTTCTTTTTTTTTTTTTTTTGAGACGGAGTCTCTCTCTGTCGCCCAGGCTGGAGTGCAGTGGTGTGATCTCGACTCACTGCAACCTCCTCCTCCCAGGTTCATTCCATTCTCCTGCCAAGTAGCTGGGACTGCAGGCGCCTGCCACAATGCCCGGCTGTGTTTTTGGTAGAGATGGGGTTTCACTCTGTTGGCCAGAATGGTCTCGATCTCCTGACCTCGTGATCCACCCACCTCAGCCTCTCAAAGTGCTGGGATTACAGGCGTGAGCCACTGCACCTGGCCTCCACGCCACTTTTGACCTAAGACTTGGAAAGCCACGAAGAGCAAAGTCATGGGTGGAAGTGACGTGGCCACAGTCCATGGCCAGAGCCAGATCTTGGCTCTTACCTGTGCCCCAGGTCCCCTGTGTGTCCATGGCACCCTGCTGCCCCCACAATGGGAGGGAGGCTGAGACCCACAGAGCTTCCCATGTCTGTGTGTGTCTCACTGGGGAGGAAGGGAACCAGTCTTCCTAGTGTCAAGTGAAAAAGCATAAGGTTTATGAATTTGGAAAGGAGTTTATTTCTTCTTTTTTTTTTTTTTTTTTTTTTTTTTGAGACAGAGTCTCGCTCTGTCTCCTGCCTCAGCCTCCTGAGTAGCTGGGATTACAGGCGCTTGCCACCATGCTGGCTAATTTTTTGTATTTTTAGTAGAGACGGGGTTTCACCACATTAGCCAGGATGGTCTCGATCTCCTGACTTCACGATCTGCCCGCCTTGGCCTCCTAAAGTGCTGGGATTATAGGCGTGAGTCACCGTGTCCAGCCCAAGGAGGCTACTTCTCATAAAGGGTTGCAGGCAGGGTGTGGTGGCTCATGCCTGTAATCCCAGCAGTTTGGGAGTCCGAGGTGGGCAGATCACTTGAGGTCAGGAGTTCGATACCAGCCTGGCCAATATAGTGAAACCCCATCTCCACAAAAATTAGCTGGGCATGGTGGTGTGCACCTGTAATCCCAGCTACTTGGGAGGCTAAAGCAGGAGAATCGCTTGAACCCGGGAGACAGAGGTTGCAGTGAGCCAAGATGGTGCTACTGCACTCCAGCATGGGTGACACAGCAAGGCTTTTGTCTCAAAATAAAAATAAATAAATAAACAAATGGTTGCAGCCTGCAGGCTGGCCATTCCGCAGGCCATAAGTGCAGCATCCGGCAGAGACTGTTAACAGGTACTTCGAGGGAGGAGGGGATAAGACAAGAATTTATTCTGAAGCAGTTGCCACATATACATACTCAACAGGATATAGGAGGAACTATATTTATGAAAGGGAGTTGCGGCCGGGCGCGGTGGCTCAAGCCTGTAATCCCAGCACTTTGGGAGGCCGAGACGGGCGGATCACAAGGTCAGGAGATCGAGACCATTCTGGCTAACACCGTGAAACCCCGTCTCTACTAAAAAAATACAAAAAACTAGCCGGGCGTGGTGGTGGGCGCCTGTAGTCCCAGCTACTTGGGAGGCTGAGGCAGGAGAATGGCATGAACCCGGGGGGCGGAGCTTGCAGTGAGCCGAGATTGCGCCACTGCACTCCAGCCTGGGGCACAGAGCAAGACTCCGTCTCAAAAAAAAAAAAAAAAGAAAGGGAGTTGCACGCAGTTGTGACAAGCAAGCACGCATGTTGCATTAATCCCATGTTCACACTGGGGTGGCAACTTAACATTTAAATGCATTACATTAAGTCCTATATATCAAAAGGTCTTTTCAGGACATCAAAGCACTCAAGCGCACAGCCTCTGGAAACCAGTCAGAACCAACCCTTGATTGGAGGCCTCTTATCAGGAGAAAGTGACTGAAATCAGTTTCTTGTCCAATCAAAGCTGTAGTTGTGGCTTGTGGAACAGGGAAGTCAGTTATCTAGTGTCTGTCAATGGATGAGTTGTAATTGTTTTAATATTGCTTATCTCTAGGCCAGCACTTGCTTAACTGCCAGAGAAAAAGAAAAACCTTGTTGCAGTTAGAACATAATTTATATAGTTTATTCTTTTTTTTTTTTTTTTTTTTTGAGATGGAGTTTTTGCTCTGTCACCCAGGCTGGAGTGCAGTAGCACCATCTTGGCTCACTGCAACCTCTGCCTCCCGGGTTCAAGCGATTCTCCTTCCTCAGCCTCCCAAGTAGCTGGGATTACAGGCGCCCACCACTACGCCTGGCTAACTGTTGTATTTTTAGTAGAGACAGGATTTCACCATGTTGGCCAGGCTGGTCTTGAACTCCTAAGCTCAAGTGATCCGCCCACCTCAGCCTCCCAAAGTGCTGAGATTACAGGCGTGAGCCACTGCGCCTAGCCCAGCCATGCTATTATTTGCATTCCTAGTCATGGAAACTCAGAAAAATATGATCCTTTTGCTATAAGAGCCACGGGGTAGCCTTATAGCAGACGGTTAACTCAATAGACTTGGGGTGTTCAGATGCTACACATCCAAACCTCTAAGATCTTGAATGTCTTGCCTGATAAGAATGCCTCTGCATACCTGGATCCTTGGGCCCCGCCAGACAGCTGATGCTCACAACATGACTGATGGCAGGGCCTTGAGCCAGGTGGTATCAGGGGACCTCTGGAGGGGCTGGAGGCTGACTAACTAGCGTCAGTCATGCAGCTGCTCCAGGCACCGCCAACCTCCAGTAAAACCCTGCTGCCAGGGCTCAGGCCAGCGTCCCTGGTTGTCACACTTCCATGCTGGGAGAATGATGGGCATGCATAGGCCTCCCCTGGAGTGCTCACTGCAGCCTTCCTCCTGGTCTCTCCTGCACTCTGCCCTGTGTGTCTTTTACTTTGCTGATGTTAACCTAAGTCTTTTCACTCTGTAAACTAAACCCTAACCATGAGTGTGATGGTTTTTCTGAGTAGTGGGAGCCCTGCAGGAGGTCTTACGCACCTGGACTCAGTGGCCCATTCACACCTAGTACTGTAGAGCCTGCTTGGTTACCTTGGTTCCCTGAAACATCTCCCACAAGACGGGAGACGCCCGCGGTGGGCTCCAGGTAGCTGTGTGGGCCCTGCAGGGCAGCGGGCAGGGAGTGGGGCTGAGAGCCCCTGGGCGGTGCACAGTCTGCGGGTCTGTACAGGACGAGCACTGCCAGCAGCAGGTTCCACGCTGTCAGGCCCCACCCCGCCCTCAGGAAGGCCTTGTCTGCCTGCTTTAAGGGGACTCCCGGCTCAGGGCCAGACCCTTGGTGCTGGAGGAAGTCATGGGTGGAGGACAGGGGGCACCAAGTGGGCAGCCAGGACCCCCGGGCTGCAGACAAGAAAAGGACTGTGGGGTCCACCAGGTCTGGGCCACATCAAGGAATGTGGTTGAAGACCCGCCAGTAGGAGCTGAAAACCAGGGCGCTGCCAGGCCTGAGAGTCCCCAAACAGCCCTGGGGCCCGGTCTGGGAGGATGAAGCTGGAGCTCCCACCCCGCCCTGCCTCCAGGGGGCGGCCCGGGCCCGGAGCGAGAGGAGGCAGAGGGGGCGCCAGGCCACGGGAGAGGAGGCCATGGGCGCGCACGGGGCGCTGCTGCTGGCGCTGCTCCTGGCGCGGGCTGGACTCGGGAAGCCGGGTGAGCTCGGGGCGCTGCTGGCGGGACGGGGGGCAGCGGGGAGGACGGGAGGTGGGGGCTGCGGGGGGCTCACTTCTTGTCTCCTGCAGAGTCAGATGAGGCGGAGCTTTTGTCAGGTAGGGCGCCCGGGACGCGCTATGCCTGCCAGGGTGGCTGGGCCCGGGTGCACCGGGGCCCATCTACTGCTCTCTGTTCCGGGTCCCAAGAACGTGATGCTCTCAAGTAACTAATGGCCCCTGGGGGTGGGACCGTCCCCAGCGTCACCACCTTGGCGCGCGGTTCCCCGGGGAGCCCCTCGCTGCGCGCACCCTGGGGCAAGGCCTGGCGGGGCGGGCCTGCCCCACCCCCATCCCTCTCAGCTCAGCCGCGTGCGTCTGTCCATCCCAGAGGCCTGCGGCCGCCGGGAAATTCACTCGTTGGTGGCAGGCGGAGTGGAGTCCGCGCGCGGGCGCTGGCCATGGCAGGTCAGCCTGCGCCTGAGGAGACGCCACCGATGTGGAGGGAGCCTGCTTAGCCGCCGTTGGGTGCTCACGGCTGCGCACTGCTTCCGAAAGTGAGTCTAGGGGCCGTCGGGGCCGCAGACTTGATAATGGCCTCCAGGATAAGCAAACAGTAGCCACTCCGCCTCAGAGACTGGGCCTCCAGCGTGCTCAGGCGGCCAGCGCCCAGTTCCAGGGCTCCCTGCCCTCTCTCCTTTTCTGCCAGGCACTACTATCCTTCCGAGTGGACGGTCCAGTTGGGCGAGCTGACTTCCAGGCCAGCTCCTTGGAACCTGCGGGCCTACAGCAATCGTTACAAAGTGCAGGACATCATTGTGAACCCTGACACCCTTGGGGTTCTACACAATGACATTGCCCTGCTGAGACTGGCCTCCTCTGTCGCCTACAATGTGTACATCCAGCCCATTTGCGTTGAGTCCTCCACCTTCACCTTCGTGCACCGGCCGGACTGCTGGGTGACCGGCTGGGGGTTAATCAGCCCCAGTGGCAGTGAGGCTGGGGATAGACCGGGTGGGGCGATGGGGGTCTGGGGTGGACATTACCCTCTACCCCTCTTCCCGCTACACAAGCACAGCAGCCCCTCCCTGGTCTGGGGGTGCAACTGCACCCCTCCTGCTCTCATTCTCTCCTCACCTGCTTTTCTGCTCTCAGTGCCACCTGCCAGGGCAGGGACCAAACTCCCAGTTCTCCCCGCTTCCAGGGACTGTGGGGGCCAGCAGGACAGTGTGAGAGGGAGGCCAGCTTGCCCGGGGTCTGAAGGAGTGAGGGGGAGTTCGAGAGGACCTGGTGACAGAAACCTCAGGCAACGATTTTTAAAAATTGAGACAACTCACAAACCATAAAATGTTCAAGTGTTCAGTGTTGAAGTACACAATTAAGTGATTTTTAGCCTACAGTCCTGTGTCACTTAATGACCGGGGTATGTTCTGAGATATGCATCATGAGGCAGTTTCACTATTATGTCAACATCATAGAGTGTAGTTACACAAACCCAGATGGCAGAGCCAGTAATACTACATACCCAGACTGTATGGTCTAGCCCATTGCTCCTGGGCTACAAACCTGTGCAGCTTGTTACTGCGCTGAATACCAGAGCAGTCGTAACACACTGGTAAGTACTTAGGTACTTAAGCGTATCCAAACAGAGAAGAGGCACAGTAAAAATATGGCATAAAAGATAAAAACCAGGCTGGGCAGATGAGCCTGTAATCCCAGCACTTTGGGAGGCTGAGGCAGATGAATCATCTGAGGTCAGGAGTTCGAGACCAGCCTGACCAATACGGTGAAACCCTGTCTCTACTAAAAATATAAAAATTAGCCGGGTGTGGTGGCGGGTGCCTGTAATCTCAGTTCCTCAGGAGGCTGAGGCAGGAGAATCACTTGAACCTGTGAGAGGCAGAGGTTTCAGTGAGCCAAGATAGTGCCACTGCATTCCAGCCTGGGTGACAGAGGGAGACTCCATCTCAAAAAAAAAAAAAAAGATAAAAAACAGTATGCCTGTGCCCTAGGCACTTACCATTAGTGGAGCTTGCCAGACTGGAAGTGGCTGTTGGTAAGTGGATGAATGGTGAGTGAATGTGAAGGTCTAGGACATGACTTCACACTACTGTAGACTTTATAAACACTGTACACTGAGGCTACACTAAATTTACCCCAAAACCTGTTCTTTCTTTAATAGCAAGTGGAACTTAGCTTACTGTAAACTTTTTACTTTTTAAAAATTATTACTATTTTAACTTTTTTACTGTTTTGTAATAGCAGCTACCTTATTTCAAGACACAAACAAGTTGTATAGCTATATGAAAATATTTTCTTTCTTTATATCCTTTTTCCGTGAGCTTTTTTTCTGTTCCATACACACGGAACATACAACATATGATTTTTTAGGGGTCTAGATTCTTTCATATAGTGTCTCCAAGATTCATTTTGTGGGATGTATCAATATAGGGTTTCACTATGTTGGCCAGGCTGGTCTCGAACTCCTGACCTCTGGTGATCTACCCACCTTGGCCTCCCAAAGTGCTGGGATTACAGATGTGAGCCACCATGCCCGGGTTCCAGCTAATTTATTTTTTTGGGGGGGATGGGTAGAGATGGGGGTCTCACTTTGTTGCTCAGAGTGGTCAATTTTTTTTTTTTCTGAAACAGAGTTTCACTCTTGTCACCCAGGCTAGAGTGCAATGGCACGATCTCAGGTCACTGCAACCTCCGCCTCCTGTGTTCAAGTGATTCACCTACCTCAGTCTCCCAAGTAGCTGGGATTACAGGCGTGCACCACCATGTCTGGCTAATTTTTATATTTTTAGTAGTGACAGGGTTTCACCATGTCGGCCAGGCTGGTCTGGAACACCTGACCTCAGGTGATCTACCTGCCTCTGCCTCCCACAGTGCTGGGATTACAGGCGTGAGCCACCGTGCTCAGCCTGAGTTTTTTTGTTACTTTTTTTTTTTTTGGTCATCTTGATTTTTAGATGTTAATTTTGCATATTGCAACTGCTGGGTTTCTTCATTGGTTCTAACAATTTTGTGGAATCTTTAGTGATTTCTACAAAAAGAATCATGTCATCTGTGAACAATGGTAATTTTACTTCTTTTTAAATTCAGAAGACTTTTATTTTTTACCTTGCCTAATTGCTCTGGGTGACACTTCCAGTGCTATGTTGAATAGCAGTGGTAAAAGTGGGTGTCCTTGACTTGTTTCTGATCTTGAAGGAAAAGCTTTCAGTTTTTCACCATTGAGTATGATTTTTGCCATGGGCTTTTCTTTTCTTTTGAGAAGGAGTCTTGCTGTGTTGCCCAGGCTGGAGTGCAGTGGCACGATCTCGGCTCACTGCAAGCTCTGCCTCCCGGGTTCATGCCATTCTCCTGCCTCAGCCTCCCGAGTAGCTGGGACTACAGGTGCCCGCCACCATGCCCGGCTAATTTTTTGTATTTTTAGTAGAGACGGAGTTTCACCGTGTTAGCCAGGATGGTCTCGATCTCCTGACCTCATCATCCGCCCACCTTGGCATCCCAAGGTGCTGGGATTACAGGCGTGAGCCACCACACCTGGCCCGATGTGGGCTTTTCTTATATGGTCTTTATTACATTGAGTTAGTTTCCTTCTATTCCTAGTTTGCGAAACGTTTTCATCATCAAAGCGTGTTGAGTATTGTGACATCCTTTTCTGTGTCAATGGAGATGATTGTGTGGCTTTTCCTTCATTCTATTAATGTAGTATTCCTTATCAACTGATTTTAAAATGTTGGACTACTCTGCCCTTGTGGGATGAGTATTACTTGGTCATGGTATACAGTTCCCTTAATATGCTGCTGGATTTGGTTTGCCCTATTTTGTTGAGGATTTTTACATGCATATTCATAAGAGATACTGGTTTTTAGTTTTCCTTTGTGTGTGTGTGGTATTGTTGTCTGGCTTTGGTGTGCAGGATAATGCTGGCCTCATGGAATGAATTTTGAAGTGTTTCCTTCTCTTCTATTTTTGGGAAGTGCTCAAGAAGGATTGGTGTTACTTCTTCTTCGTATGTTGGTAGAATTCAGCAGTGAAGCTACCTGAAACTAAGATTTTCTTTTTTTTTTTTTTTTTTTTTTTTGAGACGGAGTCTTGCTCTGTCACCCAGGCTGGAGTGCGGTGGCCGGATCTCTGCTCGCTGCAAGCTCCGCCTCCCGGGTTTACGCCATTCTCCTGGCTCAGCCTCCCGAGTAGCTGGGACTACAGGCGCTCGCCACCTCGCCCGGCTAGTTTTTTGTACTTTTTAGTAGAGACGGGGTTTCACTGTGTTAGCCAGGATGGTCTCGATCTCCTGACCTCATGATCCGCCCGTCTCGGCCTCCCAAAGTGCTGGGATTACAGGCTTGAGCCACCGTGCCCGGCCTAAGATTTTCTTTGTTGGGAGATTTTAAATTTCCGATTCAATCTTTTCACTTATCATAAGTCTGTGCAGATTTTCTGTTTCTTTTCTAGTCGGTTTTGGTAGTTTGTGTATCTCCAGGTAGGAATTTTTTCATTTCCTCTGGGTTACCTGATTTGTTGTTGTACAATTGCTCACAGTATTCCTTTATAGTCATTTTTATTTCTGTAAGGTCAGTAGTAATGTCCCCACTTACATGGTCAATTTTGTTGATCTCTCAAAGAACCAACTTTTGGTTTCATTGATTTCCTCTATTGTTTTTCTACCCTCTAGTTTGTCTTCCTCCATTCTACTCTTTATTCCTTTCTTCCTTTTTTTTTTTTTTTTGAGATGGAGTTTTGCTCTTATCGCCCAGGGTAGAGTGCAATGGTGCCATCTCGGCTCACTGCAGCCTCCACCTCCTGGGTTCAAGCCATTCTCCTGCCTCAGCCTCCCTAGAACCTGGGATTATAGGCATGTGCCACCACACCCAGCTAATTTATATATTTTTAGTAGAGACAGAGTTTTGCCATGTTGGCCAGGCTGATCTCGAACTCTTGACCTCAGGTGATCTGCCTGCCTCAGCCTCCTAAAGTGCTGGGATTACAGGCGTTAGCCACCACACCCGGACTATTCCCTTCTTTCTGCTAGCTTTGTATTTAGTTTCTTTTTTTTCTGGTTCCTTAAAATGTAAAGTTACTGATTTGAGATTTTCCTTCTTTATTAATGTGGGCATTTATAGCTAATATTTCCTCCTGAGAACTGCTTTTGCTGCAACTCATAAGTTTTTATCTTTTGTGTTTTCATTTTCATTCATCTCAAAGTATTTTCTAAGTTTCCCTGTGATTTCTTATTTGGCCTATTGGTCATTCAAAAGTGTGTTGCTTAATTTCTATTTATTTGTGAATTTTTCCTTGTTCATTCTGTTATTGACTTATAGTTTCATTCCCTTGTGATCAGTAAAGATGTTTTGTATGATTTCAGCCTTGTCTAATTCTCTGCAACTTATTTTGTGACTTGACATATTGTCTATCCTGGAGAATGTTCTGCTTACACTTTGGAAGACTATATTCTACTATTGTTTGGGTGGCCTATTCTGTCTGTTAGGAATGATTGATTTATGGAGTTGTTTTAGAGCTCTATTATTATTGATCTTCTCTCTGCTTGTTTTATCTATTTATTATTATTATTATTATTTGAGACGGAGTCTCATTCTGTTGCCCAGGCTGGAGTGCAGTGGCTTGATCTCGGCTCACTGCAACCTCGGCCTCGCAGGCTCAAGCGATTCTCCTGCCTCAGCCTCCTAAGTAGCTGGGATTACAGGCACCTGCCACTATGCCCAGCTAATTTTTTGTATTTTTAGTAGAGACAGGGTTTCACCATCTTGGGCAGGCTGGTCTCAAACTCCTGTCCTTGTGATTTGCCTGCCTCACCCTGGGAAGGCAAGTGTGAGGGGATTACAGGTGTGAGCCACTGCGCCCGGCTGTTTTATTAATTATTAACAGCGAGCTATTAACATCTCCAACTATTATTGTAGAACTGTCTATTTCTCCTGCCAATTCTGTCAATTTTGCTTTATATGTTTTGGAGATCTGTTGTTAGGTATGAAGATGCTTATGATTGGTGTATTTTCTTGATGATTTGATTGTTTTATCAATATGTAATGTTGTTCTTGGACTCTTATAACAAGTTTGTATTAAACTCTATTTTGTCTGGCATAGTATAGCAACCTCCGCTCTCTTTTGGTTACTATTTTTATGGAACTTTTTCCCAACCTTTCACTTTCAGCCTGTGTGTTTCACTGGATCTAAAGTGTATCTCTTATAAGGAGCACCGATCTGGATCCAGTGATTTTTTTAAAAGCCGTTATATCAGTTTCTGCTTTTTATTTGGAGCATTCAAGTCCTTTACATTAAAAGTAATTAATTACTGATCTGCAAAGAATTACTTCTGCCATTTTGTTATTTGGTTTTTAGATCTCATAATATCTTTTTTCTATACATATGTTTTATGTTTCTTTTGTTTCTTGTCTCCTCGTTTTTGTTTAACCGACTGTTTAGAGTACCATATTGATTCCCTTCTCATTTCCTTCTCTGTGTTTATTTTGCTTTGTTAGTGGTTGCTCTAGGGATTACAATTAACATCTAAACCTTATAACAACCTACTTTGAATTTATACCAACTTAGCTTCAATAGTATTCACAAAATCTCCGTTCCTATACGGCTCCATTCTTCCACTTTGTGTTGTTATTGTCACAATTTACATCGTTATTCATTGTGTAACCTTTAACCTATATTTATAATTATTGTTTTATGTATTTGTCTTTTAAATTATGTAAGAAAAAGAGGAGTTACACACCAAAACTACAATAATACTAACTTTTGTATTTGCCTGTGTAGTTATCTTAACCAGGGCTCTTTATTTGTTTGTCCGACTTTGAGTTACTTTCTAGTGTTCTTTCATTTTACCTGGAAGGATTCCTTTATCCACTTCTTGTAGGATAGGTCGACTAATGACAAATCTTCTCAGCTTTTGGTTATCTGAGAATGTCTTAATTTCTTCTTCATTTTTTTCCTGATATAAAATTCTTGGTTGACTGTTTCTGTTCATCTTGCTGAGGATCCCTTGTCCTTGATGAATCACTTCTCTTTTCCTGTTCATAAGATTCTCCCTTTATCTTTTGTTAGTTTTATTATAACGTGTCTCGGTGTAAATCTCTTTGTGTTTAACCTATGTGGAATTTGCTCAGCTTCTTGAATCTGTGGGTTCACGTCTTTCATCAAATATGGCAAGTTTTGACCTGGATCCCACAGCTGTAGTGTGTTAATCATAAACATTCTCATCTACTGTAGCCCTTCTTCCTGCTGTGCTTTACTGAGAAATCTCTCTGCTGACTCAGGCAGGGGCTATCATCTCCATTCTACAGATAGAGAAACCAAGTTTCAGGAGCCCTGCAACAGCCTGGCCCACCCACTGGGTTATTCTGTGATATTGTTGATTGCTGTTGATGCACTGGGTGCTGGGGAGTCAAGAGCAATGCTGGGTACTGTGGGTGTGTCAGAGATCCCCCACCACCACTATAATACATGCCCTTTCTCCTCTCCCTGCTCCAGATGGCAGAGGAGAGGTGAAGGGTGCTGCCTTTCTCTGTCCTATCTCCAGGACCTCTGCCACCTCCTTACAACCTCCGGGAAGTGCAGGTCACCATCTTAAACAACACCAGATGTAATTACCTGTTTGAACAGCCCTCTAGCCGTAGGATGATCCAGGATTCCATGTTTTGTGCTGGTGCTGAGGATGGCAGTGTAGACACCTGCAAAGTGAGTGCCTCTACCCCTCCAGGGAATCCCACCCTCTCCAGCTCCAAACCTGAGAGCGACTACCATTTCCTCCCCAACCACTCCCAACCCATTGCTTGGATTTCTTTTTTTTTTTTTTTTTTTTTTGAGATGGAGTCTCGCTCTGTCACCCAGGCTGGAGTGCAGTGGCCGGATCTCAGCTCACTGCAAGCTCCGCCTCCCGGGTTTACGCCATTCTCCTGCCTCAGCCTCCTGAGTAGCTGGGACTACAGGCGCCTGCCACCTCGCCCGGCTAAGTTTTTTTTTTTTTTTGTATTTTTAGTAGAGACGGGGTTTCACTGTGTTAGCCAGGATGGTCTCGATCTCCTGACCTCGTGATCCGCCCGTCTCGGCCTCCCAAAGTGCTGGGATTACAGGCTTGAGCCACCGCGCCCGGCCCATTGCTTGGATTTCTTATGAGAAAACCAATGCAGTCTTAGTTTTTGAGCCTACAAAATGTGCTTTTCATTTTTCATAAATTCTGCCTGCATTGATTAACCCACCAACCCCTGGAGGCTGTTGCCCCACTTTGAAAGTGTAGAAACTGCAACTTGATTGATTCTATGGGAAGGAGTAAGGTTTGCATTCAGTCTGCCTAGCCCCACAGCCCCTCCTGCTCTCATGGCCTGTCTGCTACCCCACCCACTCTGCCCCAGGCTGGGCTCACCCATGCTGCTCCCCAGGGTGACTCAGGTGGACCCTTGGTCTGTGACAAGGATGGACTGTGGTATCAGGTTGGAATCGTGAGCTGGGGAATAGACTGCGGTCAACCCAATCGGCCTGGTGTCTACACCAACATCAGTGTGTACTTCCACTGGATCCGGAGGGTGATGTCCCACAGTACACCCAGGCCAAACCCCTCCCAGCTGTTGCTGCTCCTTGCTCTGCTATGGGCTCCCTGACTCCTGCAGCCATTCTGAGTGCACCAGAAACTGTGAGGCTGCAGTGGGGACCATAGGATTGGCTCACCTCCCCTGGGCAGTGGGCACTTCAGGGACAGGGTTGGGACTGCCTGCTGGATCAGATTCCAGCCCCTTTTGTCCCATTTGCCAATAAATATGTGTGCATGTTCAAGCTGATGCCTTGCAGAGCTTTCTATGGACCTAAGGGGCTTCATGGACAACTCCCTCCTCTTCACTCATGTCCAGTCCAGGCCAAGACCCCACCTGAACTCCTAAATTGTTATCCAGGTTTTTGTTGCAAACAGCAGGACCCTCTGGTTATTTCAATCAGGAAGATAATTGATGGAAGAACAGTAGTACTTCAGTGTGTCAGAGGGGTGGGAAGACATGGATTGGGGTACCATGGAGGAAATGCTCTCAGTGCTCCCATCCCAGGGTTTCCAATCACACAAATGCCAGATGTTCCTGATCTTATTTTGGTCACTCCAATAGTTGACCTAAAACCAGGACATGGGTGCAGGTAGTTTATCTGGAAGGTGATCCCAGGAAACAAAGACGAGAAAGTGGAGAAACCAAGGCAGGAAAGGCACAAATGCCAATGAATTTGCTCAAACTGGGAGAAATTGAGCCACAATTCTGTGGGGGCTTCAGCATTGGCCCACTGAGGACAAGGACACCAGGGGTGAGTGTTTCTCTCTTGCCCCCTGACCCCACATGTTGAGGGAGGTCCTGGGGGTATAGTATGATGCCCCAGAGCTGTAGCAGCCCCTAGGTGAGGCTGTGGGCACCCAGGCAGCTGCTGTAGCAGCACCATAAGGTGGCTGACATGGGGAAGGGGGGTATGTCTTCCCCCTGCTTTGAGGTTCCTGACCCCAGCATCAGCTTGGCCAAGGAACCAATCCAACAAGATAGATGCTGCAGGCTCCCTGAACTGGGAAAGCGATCTGCATTTTGCCAAGATCCAAAAATGCTGTGAGCACAAGAAGGTGCGAGAAGCTCTGGCCTAGACAGCCCCTGATCTCATCCCCACCCCACAGCCTCTGCGCCTTTGAAAATGCATCCACTTGAAGCAAACTCTCCCTGCTCACTGTTAGCCTCGGGAGGAAGGCTGTAGAGGGGCCCTGGTTCCTCAAACCATGGAGGGTAGGCAGTCACAGGTGGTCCCTGCCTACAACGTCCTCCCACCCTTCAGGACCACATCACTCACCAGTGGGTGGCTGACCTATTAGCAAGTGGAATTGCCAGTCCTGCCAAATTGTAGAGGGAGTGTCATGATCCAGTGGACGTGCTATCCCCCATCCCATGCATGTGTTGGGGTCAGGGGAGGCTCTTCCTGCCGAGGAGACCTGGCCTGTCCACATAGAAGAAGATCGAAACTGGAAAAGGGTGGGCAGATTCCAAGATAGGACTGGAGTGGATATAGCTGGTTCTGAGGGACAGGAAGTGAGTCCAGCGACGCCCTTTCTAAGTTTGAGGGTGTTCTGCAGGTGAGTGGGTCCATGCAAACCTATCCTCAAAGGCCAAGGGAGCCAACAGGCCAAAAAGGCTGAGAAATCCAGTGTCTAAGAAACAAACATTTAATAAGACATTACAAACTGAAGTGATGCCTTGGTTGTCCATGAGATGGTGGATCTCCACACCTGCCCTGCAGAAAGTATTCTTTGTATCACAAGATTTTTTTTTTTTTTTTGGTAAAACAAGTGCAATTAGTTATGCCTCAGACATTCTAGCAAAATCTTGACCACCGGGGAGGTGAGAGAGGCATCTTTCTGAGGAGTTATCTGTGTGACAGGGACCACTTGGTATGCCTGAGCGAAACATGGTCATCATGGGGTTTTCACTTCAAGATGGCGTCACTCTTGCCATACAAAAGGCTGTTTTCCTATAGGTCTGGGGACATTCCAGTAAAGTTGAACAAGTGAAGTAGAGATGGACTTTTTTTTTTTCTGAGACGGAGTCTCATACTGTTGCCTGGGCTGGAGTGCAATGGCGCCATCTTGGCTTACTGCAACCTACATCTCCCGGTTCACGTGATTCTCCTGCCTCAGCCTCCCAAGTAGCTTGGATTACAGGTGCACACCACCACACCCAGCTAATTTTTTTGTATTTTTTTTTTAGTAGAGACAGGGTTTCCCTATGTTGGCCAGACTGGTCTGGAACTGCTGACCTCGTGATCCTCTCACCTTGGCCTCCCAAAGTGCTGGGATTACAGGCGTGAGCCACTGTGCCTGGCCTAGAGATGGAGTTTGGCCAGAGGGAATGACTTCAGAGATAAAAGGCGATGTCCACATCCCAGAGTGGCCCATTGTGGGTGACAGCAGGGCCCCAGGGTTCCATTGCCATATGCTGGCGAGGCAAGAGGAAAGGTAGAGACTGAGAGTGGAACTGGGATTGGAGGAGCCAACTGGAAGGAGAGTCAGCTGGAGCACCTTGGGGTGGGGTGATGGAATAAGGACAGGGTGGTGTGGCTGCCTGTGAAAGAAGCAGAGGTCTGGGGGAATGTGGGGAATAGGCAGGCAGGTTTGGACTTTGGGTAGGAAATCCACATGGGTTGGGAGACAGTCAGAGTCCAGAGGACTCAGAGCTCTTGCTACCATGGCCAAGCCCTGTTGGGATGCTGGCATCTGCCCTGCCCAGAACCACACTCCCCACAGGCCATGGGAGACAGAGGCTACACCTCCAGGCATCAAATGAATAGACACCAAGGGTGATGGGCAGGGAGGGATCTGGAGAATTCGGGGGTGTCTTAGTGAATTCTTACATTGCTTTAAAGGAATACCTGAGGCT
The DNA here is from genome assembly GCF_049350105.2 of Macaca mulatta. Lineage (NCBI taxonomy): Eukaryota > Metazoa > Chordata > Mammalia > Primates > Cercopithecidae > Macaca > Macaca mulatta. Next base: position 4,011,017 of record NC_133425.1, on the reverse strand, counting down.
GGGTAATTTATACAGAAAAGGGGCTTATTTGGCTCATGGTTTGATTCTCCTGCCTCAGCCTCCGCAGTGACTGGGATTAGAGGCACGTGCCACCATGCCTGGATAATTTTTTGTATTTAGTAGAGACGGGGTTTCACCACGTTGATCAGGCTGGTCTTGAACTCCCGACCTCAGGTGATCCACCCCACCTTGGCCTCCCAAAGTACAGCTGTGAGCCACTGTACCCAGCCTTATTTAGTTTTCTTAAGATCATTATTTTGAATTTATTTCTGACAGTTCACTGATTTCCTTTTCCATTAGGGTCTGTTACTAGACAGTTATGTTCCTTTGGTGCCAAATTTTCTTGCTGCTCCGTGTTTCCTGTATCCTTGCACTGATGTCTGTACATCTGGTGGAACAATTGCCTCTTTCAGAGTTTCTAGAGTGGCTTTCGTAGAGATAGACTTTTACCTGCAGTTGGGTCATAGTGTGCTGGTTGGAAATGGTGTGGCGACCGTGTTTCCAGATAGGTGCAGTGATATGGTCTCCATGCAGCTCTTCAGCTGTGTTGAGCATCAGCAATAACTGTGGGTGCCTCGAGGCCCAGGCTGTAGAGATTTGTGGCAGTGTTTGTTAATGTCCTTGATGTCAAGGGCTTTTGGGATCCTCCTATTCTTATTTTCCCCACAATGGGGATATGCAGCCAAAGGGCACCTTTTGGTGTCAAGTTTGATATGGCCTACAAGAAGATGCAGTGGCACTGGCTTTCATTTGCAGGTGCTTGGAGTAGCTGTGGAGCTGGGGTCCTAGGCTCAGGGCCTGGCGTACAAACTGAGGCAAGGCCTGGGTCATTGGGTGCAGGTTTACTCTCTGTGGCAGGGTTGAATGTGCGTTGCCCACAGAGCCAGGATCTGTACCTCTGATGCACTCCCTAGCAGGTCATGCCCAGGGGGCTGGGTTGTAGCTGTGATTCTACCCTGTGGGACAGGGCAGAGCAGTGGCCCAACTCTGGGGAAGATGTGGTGTTCTCAGGTTTAAACCTGGGAATCAGAGTATGGCTGCCACTCCGGGACCTGAGCCAGTAGGGCTCAGCGTAACTCAGGGTTCAGGGGCTCAGCATAACTCAGGGTTCAGGGGCTCAGCATAACTCAGGGTTTAGGGGCTCAGCGCTACTCAGGGTTCAGGGGCTGAAGCTCCATGCAGTAGCAACTCTAAGCCCCGAGATGGTGGGGCTTGGCAGTATCCCAGACTTCATGAGGCCAGATACAGTGGCAGAATGGCAGAGCACAGCTGTCATTTCGGCCCTGTTGGGGAGGGAGGTGGCAGGAAACAGCACATTGCAGGGGAAGGCAGGGAGCAGCCCAGGGAGACTCCACTTTCCAGGGAGAGGGCTATCTCCGCAGCTCCATCTCTAGGAGGCTAATCTGGCTCCAGGGAGGCAAGGTGCTGGAGCTGGCCCATAGGGCAGTGTCTCAGCTCAGCCACTGCTCTGTTTCCCTGGGATGCGAGCTACTACATCAGGTCAGCCCCGGGATTCACAGCTGCTCAGCTCAGCCAGGGCAGTGATCTCCTGGGGGAAGTGGACTGCTTTAGCTTAGGCCTGGGGAATGTGACTATTCTGGGTAGCCCCAGCACCGTTTCCTGGAATGCAGCACGCTTCTCCAACTTCTGCTCTGAGCAGCCAAGGTGCTGTTTTCCTGGGAGGCAGGTTGTGGCTTCAGCTCTGGCCTGAGTGGAGAAGGGGGAAGGTTAGGTGGAGCACCTCTACCTCTGCTTGGCCCCAGGAGCAAGGGTGTGACTGCTGCTCACGGCTCAGTAGAGGGGTATGAAGCCACCAGGCTGAGGTGGTTCAGTGGTGGCTTAGTCTCAGGGATGAAGGGCAACTGTGGCTACTCAATCCCAGGGCAAGATATGCTCTGGCCGTAGCTCCAGTTCAACAATGGCGCAGTGCGGTAGCCACATGACCACAGGAAATGGGCTCACTGTGGACTCCTCTGTAGGGAGCTCAGCTGTGTGGCCTCAGGCAGCCCCCTTGCCTGGGCTTAGTGCCTGTGAAGACAGGGGACGCCAGTGATAAGGGCTGTAGGTGTCCAAGGTGCTGGTGGGGCTCCTGGGATCCCCTTGCTGACCTCCTTGCCTCATTCCCAGCTGATCCTGGTTGGGGATTGGGGTGCAGGCCCAGTGTTTCCTTCTGTTCTTCATGCGGCCATCCTGAGTTTCTCTGCTCTCCAGGTTTCTGTTACTCCTCTAAAGCACTCTGGTGCTCTTCCTCAGTTATTTTGATTAAAAGTTAATTGTTGGCCGGGCGCGGTGGCTCACGCCTAAAATCCCAGCACTTTGGGAGGCCGAGGCAGGCAGATCACGAGGTCAAGAGATCGAGATCATCCTGGCCAACCTGGTGAAGCCCCATCTCTACTAAAAAAATACAAAAAAAAAATTAGCCGGGTGCGGTGGTGGGCGCCTGTAGTCCCAGCTACACGGGAGGCTGAGGCAGGAGAATGGCGTGAACCCGGGAGACAGAGCTTGCAGTGAGTGGAGATTACGCCACTGCACCCCAGCCTGGGTGACAGAGTGAGACTCCGTCTCAAAAAAAAAAAAAAAAGAAAAAAAGAAAAAAAATTAGCCGGGCATGTTGGCAGGCGCCTGTAATCCCAGATACTTTGGAGGGTGAGGCAGGAGAATCGCTTGAACCCGGCAGGCGGAGGTTGCAGTGAGCTGAGATCACGCCATTCCACTCCAGCCTGAGCAAAAAGAGCAAAACTCTGTCTCAAAAAAAAAGAAAAACGAAAGTTAATTGTTTATTCATTGTTCTGGCTGTCTTAGTGAGGGGGAGGAGGACAAGAGAACTAGGGGGGCCGCGCGGGTGGCCCGCAGCTATAATTCCAACACTTTGGGAGACCAGGGCAGGAGGATCACTGGAGGCCAGGAGTTCGAGACCAGCCTGGACAACATTTTGCTCTACAAAAAATTTAAAATAAAAATGGGCCAGGCACGGTTGGCTCATGCCTGTAATCACAGCACTTTGGGAGGCCGAGGTGGGAAGATCATGAGGTCAGGAGTTTGAGACCAGCCTGGCCAACATAGTGAAATCCCATCTCTACTAAAAATACAAAAATTAGCTGGGCATGGTGGTGCACACCTATAATCCCAGCTACTTGGGAGGCTGAGGCAGGAGAATCACTTGAACCCTGGGGGGCGGAGTTGCAGTGAGCTGAGATCACCCCACTGCACACCAGCCCAGGCGACAGTGTGAAACTTCGTCTCAAAAAGAAAATAAAAATAATAAAAATAAAATAACAAAACAATAAAAATGTAGCTGGGTGTGATGGCTCACACCTGTGGTCACAGCTACTTGGGAGGATGAGGTAAGAGGATTACATTGAGCCTGGGATGCTGAGGCTGCAGAGAGCCAAGATCTCACCACTGTACTGTGTCAAAAAAAACAGAAAGAAAGACGAAAGAAAGAAAGAAAGAAAAGAAAGAAAGAGAAAGAAAGAAAGAAAGAAAGAAAGAAAGAAAGAAAGAAAGAAAGAAAGAAAGAAAGAAAAAGAAAGAAAGAGGGAGGAAGGAAATTGTGACACACACTGCAATCTGGATGAGCCATGAAGACACTGTGCTCAGTGAAATAAGCCAGTTACAAAAGAAGAACACTGTATGATTTCACAAATATGAAGTACTTAGAGGAACCAAAAGCGTAGAGACAGAAAGTAAAACAGAAGTTGCCAGAGACTGATGGGGCGGGAGCAGAGTCTCACTTTAGTCTTGGCACCTGGCTCTGGTTGTGACGCCTACACCGTCTCCCTGGAGGGGCTGGTCAGAGCTGGGCTTCCACTGACTGATGTGCCAAGGTGAGGCCCCCACAGTACCTCTGCTCCCACCCCTCTGCTCCACCCCTCTGCACCACCCCTCTGCTCCCACCCCTCTGCACCACCCCTCTGCTCCCACCCCTCTGCTCCCACCCCTCTGCACCACCCCTCTGCTCCCACCCCTCTGCTCCACCCCTCTGTACCACCCCTCTGCTCCCACCCCTCTGCTCCCACCCCTCTGCACCACCCCTCTGCTCCCACCCCTCTGCTCCACCCCTCTGCACCACCCCTCTGCTCCCACCCCTCTGCACCACCTGTCCAGCACTCCTCTGACTTTCAGGGGCAGTAAGGGCCAGGCACGGGCAGTGGGCAGCTGAGCCCGTCTCAGGAGGAGCCTCCTTCAGGGAGGTGGAGGTGGAAGCGGCCAAGCCGTTGGCCAGCACAGCTCTCAGAGGGAGGAGCTTGGAGGTGGCACAAAGCGGGCTGTGTTCTCACCCTAGCCCAGCCTGAGGGCGCCTTTTCATGGTTGGTTTTGTTTTGTTTGAGACAGACTCTCGCCCTGTGGCCCAGGCTGGAGTGCAAGGGTGTGATCTCGGCTCACCGCAACCTCTGCCTCCCGGGTTCAAATGATTCTCCTGCCTCAGCCTCCAGAGTAGCTGGAATTACAGGCGCCCACCACCATGCCCAGCTATTTTTTTGTATTTTTAGTAGAGACAGGGTTTCACTATGTTGGCCAGGCTGGTCTCGAACTCCTGAACTTATGATCCACCCACCTTGGCCTCCCAAAGTGCTGGGATTATAGGCATGAGCCACCATGCCCGACCTGCCTTTCCATGTTTTGCTGGCGGTTCAGAGGCCTTCTTTCTAACTCCAGGCTGACAGGGTTTGGCGCCCAGAAGGAGAGTCGTCTGGGCCAGAACTCCAGAAGCACCAGCTGGGGTTGTGGGGACTTGGTGGAAGAGACAGTGCACACTGGAGGGGATGTTCAGATGGCGCGAACACAGGCATCACACATGCTCGTTCACACATGTGCACCCAGACACACACGCCCACCCAGACTCTCCTGCACGCGGGGGACATGCACACACGACACCCCTCTTCACCTGCATGCCTGACCTGGGAAAGAAGCCCACCTGGTGGGAGGCACCCCTCTCCCACCCTCCATCTGCCCTGGCCCAAGTGCTGGCCCTGAGCCCGCGTACAGGGAGACTCAACACAGGCCCTTTGTCCCTTGGGATCAGGGCTCCCAAGAGAGGGATTTACTGAGCATTTATTTCCTGCCCTGGGCACACCCAGTCCTCATTCTGCCAGGAGAGGGGAACAATGAGGCCTTCTCCTGCCTGCAGAGGTGGCCCCGGGCCGGCTGGCCCTTGTGTGTCAGGAGTTGGGTTAGGGCCACAAGCCCCTGGCCTCCCTGCCCTTCAGGTGTGGGACTTGGGAAGACCCCTCTGTGGCTCTGCAGCCTGAGGCACAGCAGACAAGAGGGTCTCCATCTGCAACCCATGCAGCAGCCAGGACCTCCCTGCAGCCCCTGGGCCAGGCTGAGCCTCTGCGGGAAGCCCCCAGCCTCACCGGAGGCAAGAACCTGAGTCCCTGGCTCAGATCTCCGGGTAGGACTGATCTGACTAAGACCCTGGGCAAAACCAGGAGCTGACACCTCCTAGGGCCTCAGCGGATCCCTGGGGCTCAGGAACCAGAGGGAAGGTCCTGCTGGCTGGGGGAGGGGCAGCATCAGAAGCCCAGGGGTCTTTGCCCCAACCCCAGCAGGGCAACACCGGGCTGTGCCTGTGACTTGTCCTTGAGCGGCTGCTGCTGGAGAAGGAGGCCCTGAGGGAAGGCACTGCAGCCTTGCGCTCCTGAAACCCGAAGCTCCCGCACGCCCGCCTGCGCCCTCACTGAGTTCCTGTTGGTGCCACACTCTGTGCTAAGCGTTTTATCTGCACTTTCCCCAGAGAAACTCAATATTTTTATTGGAAAACCAGGACACATAACCACACATTTTGCCTAATCTTTCATATAATTCGCCTTCCACTAGTGTTGAAAATAGAATGCACTATTCCCAAGTTTCAAGTCGATGGAGGCGGGATTCCCGGGTTCTGGTTTCTGCAGCCTGCCCTGGTGCATGTGTTGCTCCTTGGCGTCTGGGTCAGCTCAGGCTGCTGTAACACAAATCCCACGCTGTAGGGGGCTGGTAGACAATAGACGTTTGTTTCTCACAGTTCTGGAGGCTGGAAGTCCAGGATCAAAGTGCTGAGCGATGCAGCTGCTGGTGAGGGTTCCTTTCTGGCGTGCAGACCCCCATCTTCTCACCGTGTCCTCTTTGGGGAGGGGTGAAGAAGAGAGTCCTGGTCTCCTTTTCTTATAAGGGCCCTAACCCATCGCTGGGGGTCCTGTGCTCATGGCCTCATCTCAACCTCATCACCTTCAAAGGTCCTACCTCTGACACATATGCTTAGAGCTTAGAGCTTCCACATATGAACTTTCGGGGACAAAGACAGCCCATAGCACCTGGTTAGCATCCCCCTGAATCTCTCCTGAGGCAGGCACGTGCTTAGAACCTGGGGCTCGCCCCACTCCCCTGACCTCCCCTCCTGGGGGCCAGAAAGTGCCCCACAGGGGCCCACCCTGTCCACCTCTGTGGCTGTGCTCCAGCTGACTTGCTCGGGCCCTGTCCTGTGAATGGAGGAAGGATGTACGGCTCAGCCTTCGCACCTGCCCCAGTAGATTCCGTGATAAGTGACCTGAGCAGCCTGGCCCGGCGCTACACTCCGACCCTGTTGCTGACTGCACCTCACGCAGCCACTCTCAGCCTCGGTTTCTCTGTCAATAAACAGGCCCCAGCACACCCCAGCGCCTGAGGCTGTTGGGAGGGAGGAGCGAGACAATGTTTGTGGCCGCCGGCCATCTGCTGGGGAAACCAGTCCGTGTTATTGAGGTGATATGGTTTGGCTGTGTACCCGCCCAAATCTCATCTTGAATTGTAGTTCCCATCATTCCTACATGTTGTGGGAGGGACCTGGTGAGAGGTAATTCAATCGTGGGCAGTGAGTTACCGCCATGCTGCTGAATTCTTACAACATCTGCTGGTTTTATACAGAGATGTTCCCCGTTTTGCCCGGCACTTCTCCTTACTGCCACCATGTGAAGAAGGACGTGTTTGCTTCCCTTTCTGCCGTGATAGTAAGTTTCCTGAGGCCTCCCCAGCCATGCTGAACTGTGAGTCAATTAAACCTCTTTCCTTTATAAAATACCTACCCTCAGTTATGTCTTTATTAGCAGCGTGAGAATGGACTGATACATGAGGACCAGCCCGGATGAGGCCCTCGATGGTGTCAGACACTAGAACAGCCTCACACTGGTTTGAGTCAGTTGCTCGTCTCCTTCCCAGGCGTGGTTGAGCCCTCCCTGGGAGGCTGCAGAGGGAGTAGCCCTGTGGGTGCGTCACTGGTCCGGGAGGCCAGTTCCTGACTGCGGCCCCCACCGTGAGCCATGTGGAGGGCCTGGAATTTTTGAGACTCGAGGATGGACGGTCCAGACGGACCAAGATGGCGGAAGCTGAGGATGGGCCCTGAGGAGCTGTCCTCTAAGGACAAAGCCAACAGACATTTCCGCTACATTTACCACCCAAATTCAGACATATTGGAGAGTAAAAGGTGACAGTGACACCCATGCACTCCCTGCCTCTCCTGTCCTCAGCATTCTCCTGTGTGGATGTCACTACATTTACCCATGTCCCGGACCCTCCGTCCACCCATCGCTTCATCTTCTTTCCTCAGACATATCAGGTGCTGACCTCAGTTCACCTCCCCTCAGACACTTCTGCATGCGTGTCATTAACCAGACTGTCGTAGGGTTGGGCTTTTCTCATTTTGAAGCGTAATTTGCATACAATGAAATCACAAATTTGGAAGTGTATATTCACAGGTTTTATTATTTATTTATTTATTTATTTTGAGATGAACTCTCTGTCGCCCAGGCTGGAGTGCAGTGGTGTAATCTTGGCTCTCTGCAAGCTCCACCTCCTGGTTCAAGCGATTCTCCTGCCTTAGCCTCCTGAGTAGCTGGAATTACAGGCACCAGTCACCATACCCAGCTAATTCTTGTGTTTTTAGTAGAGACGGGGTTTCACCATGTTGGGCAGGCTGGTTTCGAACTCCTGACCTCAAGGGGCCCACCCTCCTCGGCCTCCCAAACTGGTGGGAATTGTAGGTGTGGGCCACCACGCCCGGCCTATTCACAGGTTTTAAAACATTATTTTTTATTGCGATAAAATACACATAACATGAAACCACTTTAACCATTTTATTTTTTAATTTTTTGAGACCGAGTCTCGCTCTGTCACCCACGCTGGAGTGCAGTGACGCTATCTCGGCTCACTGCAGCCTCCACCTCCCAGGTTCAAGAGATTCTCCTGCCTCAGCCTCCCAAGTAGCTGGGATTACAGCATCCACCAGCACCACCAGCTAATTTTTGTATTTTTAGTAGAGATGGGGTTTCACCATATTGGCCAGGCTGGTCTCCAACTCCTGAGCTTGTGATCTGCCTGTCTCGGCCTCCCAAAGTGCTGGGATTACAGGTGAGAGCCACAGCGCCCGGCCCACTTTAATCATTTTAAATGTCTAGTTCAGCAGAAAGTCATCCATTACTTAACAACAAGTATACCTTCTGAGAAAAGCGTGGCTAGGTGATGTCAACATTGCAGGAACATCACAGAGTGCATTTCCACATACCTATGTGGCATAGCCTGCTACACCCAGGGTAGGCGGTCTAGCCTATTGCTCTTAGACTACAAAGCTACAGAGCTTGTTACCATACTAAACACTGTAGGCAACTCTAACACAATAATATGTATTTGTGTATCTAAACATAGAAAAGTACAATCGAAATATGGTATTATAATCTTATGGAACCACTGTCGTGTACCTGTGTGGTCATTCACTGAGCACAACCTCATTATGTGGCATGTAATTGTACATTCCCATTTTCACTGATCCGTTCATTGGTCAATGGATTCTCGGGTTGCTTTCATGTCAGCTACTGTGAATAATCCTGCTATGAACATGGGTATACAAATATCTCTTGAAGGCCGGGCATGGTGGCTCACACCTTCACCCTGGCACTTTGGGAGGCTGCGGAGGGCAGATCACCTGAGGTCAGAAGTTCAAGACTAGCCTGGCCAACACGGCGAAACCTCATCTCTACTAAAAATACAAAAATTAGCTGAGCATGGTGGTGGGTGCCTCTAATCCCAGCTACTCTGGAGGCTGAGACAGGAGAATCACTTGGATCCAGGAGGCAGAAGTTGCAGTGAGCCAAGATCCCGCCACTGCACTCTAGCCCGAGCAACAGAGCAAGACACCATCTCAAAAAACAAACCCCCAAAACTAAACCCCCCAAAAAACAAAAACCAATATATCTTGAAGACCTTCCTTTCAGTTCTTTTGGATGTATACTCGGAAGTGGAATTGCAGCCGGGTGCGGTGGCTCATGCCTGTAATCCCAGCACTTTGAGAGGCGGAGGGGGTGGATCACCTGAGATCAGGAGTTGGAAACCAGCCTGGTTAACATGGCGAAACCCCGTCTCTACTAAAAATACAAAAATGAGCCAGGTGTGCTGGTGCGTGTCTGTAACCCTAGCTACTTGGGAGGCTGAGGCAGGAGAATCGCTTGAACCTGGGAGGTGGAGGTTGCAGTGAGCTAGGATCACACCAATGCATTCCAGCCTGGGCGACAACAGCGAAATTCCATCTCAACAACAACAAAAAAATTTGTTTCAGAGGAGTGAAGAAAGCCCAGTGGGAGCCCGCAGTGGGTACGGCCTGGGTAGAGACTTGGCAGGATCCCCATTCTGGGTGGAACCGGCCCAAGAGCACTGTTTTCCCAAGAAAGTCTCATGGGCCGGGCGCGGTGGCTCAAGCCTGTAATCCTAGCACTTTGGGAGGCCGAGACGGGCGGATCACGAGGTCAGGAGATCGAGACTATCCTGGCTAACACAGTGAAACCCCATCTCTACTAAAAAATACAAAAAAACTAGCTGGGCATGGTGGCGGGCGCCTGTAGTCCCAGCTACTCGGGAGGCTGAGGCAGGAGAATGGCGTAAACCCAGGAGGCGGAGCTTGCAGTGAGCCGAGATCCGGCCACTGCACTCCAGTCTGGGCGACAGAGGGAGACTCCGTCTCAAAAAAAAAAAAAGGAAAAAAAAAAAGAAAGTCTCATGAAGGACCAGCCATGCTGCTAGGCCCCACCTGGCCCTCAGGGGCCCCCAGGCTTTAAGGGGACTCCTGGCTCACGGCCAGGCCCTTGGTGCTGGAGGAGGTGGTAGGTGAAGGACACCGGGCACCAAGCGGGCAGCCAGGACCCCTGGGCTGCAGACAAGAAAGGGACTGTGGGGTCCACCGGGTCTGGGCCACATCAAGGAGTGTGGTTGAAGATCCGCCCTAGGAGCTGAAAGCCAGGGCGCTATCAGGGCTGAGAGTCCCCAAACAGCCCTTGGGTCCAGGAGTGTGAAGCTGGGAGTAGAGGGCAGAGCTCCCACCCCGCCCCGCCCCCAGGGGGCGCCCCCGGCCCGGCGCGAGGGGAGGCAGAGGAGGCGCCAGGCCGCTGGAGAGGAGGCCATGGGCGCGCGCGGGGCGCTGCTGCTGGCGCTGCTGCTGGCGCTGTCGGGACTCGGGAAGCCGGGTGAGCTCGGGGCGCTGCTGGCGGGACGGGGAGGGGGGCGATGGGGAGGACGGGAGGTGGAGGCCGCGGGGAGCTCACTTCTTGTCTCCTGCAGAGTCAGATGAGGTGGATCTGTCGTCAGGTAGGGCGCTCAGGATGCGTGATGCCCGCCGGGGCCGTTGGGCTGAGGTGCACGGGGGCGGGGGGAGGGGAAGGGGGGCCTCTACTGCTCTCTCGGCCTCGCCCCCGGGATCGAGAACTCTGTTGGTGTGGAAAGTAACCAATGGGCGCTGGAGGGGGATGGGCAGGCCCTCCAGAGCACGTGGGAGGGTCTCCAGTGTCACCTACTTCCTACTCTACACACGCGAGGGGACACTGGGTGGGTAAAAGCGTGGTTTCCTGGCTGGGTTGAATGGGAGAAAGGGAGAGGTCGGGCTTGGGGGGCTGCCTCCCGCGGCTCAGCAGTTCCTCTGACCATCCGAGGACCATGCGGCCAACGGGTCATCACGACGCGCATCGTGGGTGGACTGGACGCTGAACTCGGGCGTTGGCCATGGCAGGGGAGCCTGCGCCTGTGGGATTCCCACGTGTGCGGAGCGAGTCTGCTCAGCCACCGCTGGGCGCTCACTGCGGCGCACTGCTTTGAAGAGTGAGTGGGGTGCGAACTGAGGGGTGTGGGGACGGGCAGGAGCAGGGCTGCAGGGAGTGCCACCTAACTTTACCTATGGTCTGATGCCACACTTGGGCGTGAAGGTGGTGCGTGGATGCCGCCTGGTGTTCTACTGAGCCCCAGGCTCTGCTGCAGCCGGTTACACCCATTCCAGTTCCTTTTGGGTCTCCGGGAGGGAACTCTGTTCAGGTTCTTCCAGAATGTTCTTCCAGAACATTTCCACGCACTTTTGGGTATTCTCTCCCTTTTTCTTTTAACCCAAAGCTCACCACCATCCATCCCACCCTCATTCCCCCTCCTGGTGGACGTGCAGTACAGTGTGGAGCACTGAACCAAGGCGAGCACGCCCGGGACGCTATGTGGACTCCATCCTGCCAAGCCCACACTGCCGTGGTGCATCTGCCCATTCCTCCTTGGGCTGCATGGGGGTGCCCCTGGAGGCCTTGGCTTAATGCAAGGGTCCTTGGGACAGCTCTGGGAGATGACAAAACCCCACCCTCCTGCTCCAGGAGCAGGTCCTAGGACTTTGGTTGTGATCTCTCTGGGCTCTTTCATTTCTACAGGGGACCCTGGGTGTTAGCAAGTAGTAGCAATGCCACAGTCTCCCCTCCTGGACTGGGCCCCAGTTGTGCTGAGGCAGCCAGCCCTCCGTCCAGGGCCCCTGATTGCTCTCTTCTCTTCTACCAGAGAGAGTGACCTTAGTGATCCCTCTGGGTGGACGATCCAGTTTGGCCAGCTGACTTCCATGCCATCCTTCTGGAGCCTGCAGGCCTACTACACCCGTTACTTCGTGTCGAATATCTATCTGAGCCCTCGCTACCTGGGGAATTCACCCTATGACATTGCCTTGGTGAAGCTGTCTGCACCTGTCACCTACACTAACCACATCCAGCCCATCTGTCTCCAGGCTTCCACATATGAGTTTCAGAACCGGACAGACTGCTGGGTGACCGGCTGGGGGAACATCAAAGAGGATGAGGGTGAGGCTGGGGACAGGCAGGTCAGGGAGGAACTGTCTTTGTTCACCTGTTCCCCCACACAGGCACAATAGCCCCTTGCTTGGTCTGGGAGTGCAGGCTACGCCCCTCTTGTGCGCAGTCTCTCCTCACCTGCCAGGGCAGGGACCAAACACCCAGTCTCTCCCTTCCAGGGGCTGTGGGGGCCAGAAGGAGAGTGTGAGAGGGAGGCCAGCTTGGTACAGGCCTGTGGGTGGTGGGGTGGTGGAGGGGTTCTGGAGGACTTGGCGACATAAACGTCAGACTTGAATTTATTGCTGCATCTTTCCACCTCCCCCGGTGCTCACCAATGCCCCAGGCATCAGGCTCCCGGGCTGCCTCTCCAAGCCTCTTGCACCCACCCTAGCTCTGGCCGATTCTCCTGCAGCACTGAGCCCATTCCTCTCCCCATAAGTTTTCAAGCCATGCTCAACCGCAGCTCCCACGGAAACCCCTCTGGGGATTCTCTGGTGGGCCTGCCCTGGCACCTGCATGTCCCCCAACACACATGCCCTGAAAGAAGTGGGCCCACCATCTGGAGGAGCCCTGGGGCTGGCAGCCCCCGACTGGGTGTGTTCCCTGTATTAGGAATCCCCTTCCCTCTGCTCCCCTGTCTGGCCTGTCCCTGCATCATCCCACAACAGTAGTAACAATAACAAACGTGGTTCCTTGAGCACACGCAGTGTGCCTGGCACTGTTCTAGGCATGGGGACCCAGCAGTGAGGCAGGCGCGGCCTCTCCTCCTCCTGGAGCTCACCTAAGAATGAAGTTGGTAACGTTTTTATACCCATTTTACAGATGAGAAAACTGAGAGGGTTATGGAAATTGCCAAGAACTGATAAATGGAGAAGTCAGGGCCCCTTGCCTTAGAGAGGGTAAGGGATGTCCCCAGGTCACACCCCGGCAGTTGGAAGAGGGAATGGGAAACTCAGCACTGGAGCCGCCTCCCTCTAGAGGAGGGATCCTTTCCCTTCCCTGAGAAGGGCCCCTGCTGCAAAGATGAGTGGGTGTGAGCCGGGGGCACGGCCAGGCTGCCTCTGCCACCCTCTCTCCCCAGCCCAGAGTGGACAGGTCACACCAACCCCAGGCTGCGCCTCAACTCACAGTGTAGGGGAGGCGGGGGGCAGGCACTTCTGGAGCCCCCTGCCTGGTATGCACCTTTGCTCTGCCCTGCGCTGACTGGGAGGCCTTGGGCAAAGCTGTTCACCTCACGGTGCCTCAGTTTCCTCCCCTGTGAAACAGGGTAATGATGGTTCCACATCATAGGCTGGTTCCCAGGTTGTTAGTCCCAAGGGCTTAGGAGAGACCCCGCTGATGGGAAGCGCTGCCTGCAGGTTGGGCCTTGTTGTCTTTTGTCATCCTGTGCAGTACAAGGTGCTGGCTGGGACTCTGAGGCAGGAATTGGACAGGTGTGGGTTCCTGTCAGGCTCTGAGACTTCCCCAGTGCCTTGCCGGGGGTCAGCGGGGTGATATCCCCCTGACTCTCCTTATCTGGGAGTGGGTCCTGATGACTGCTGCCTCCCAGGGGTACTGGGGGGGGGCCCTAAGAGCGCCGCAACAAGCTTGTGCCCAGGCCCTGAAAGCGCCCAGCTGCTACTGAGGCCAGGGCTGCAGCCAGGCTGCCTCTCCCCCAGGTCTGGCTTTCGGTGCTCATCTTAACACCATGTCAGCTGCCTTTGCCCCTCCCCCTGTTCCTTTTTGCTAAGGAATCTCTCCGTGGGCGCAGGCAGGGCCATTGTTGCCATTCTACAGATAGGGAAAGTGAGGCTGGGGGAGCTCTGACAGCCTGTCTCTTGCTGGGGCCTTCGTGATGCTGCTGAGGGCCTCTGCTGTGCTGGGGTCTGGGCTGGAGCTGGGGGTAATGGAGATGAACCTGCCAGGCACAGTGGGTGCCCTAGGACCCCCACTCCCACAGCCTATGCCATCCCTCCCTAGAGGGGCCTCAGGTTGGTGTCTCTCTCTTTCCCTCTATCGTCCCCACAGCACTGCCATCTCCCTATACCCTCCAGGAAGTTCAGGTCGCCATCATAAACAACTCTATGTGCAACTACCTCTTCTTCAAGTACAGTTTCCGCACGGACATCTTTGGAGACATGGTTTGTGCTGGCGATGCCCAAGGCGAGAAGGATTCCTGCTTTGTGAGTGTCCCTGCCACCACTCCCAGCCCAGGAAAGCAACCTGTGTCCCTGTGCCTTATTTGACCCTCATGCCAACCCCAGGAGGTGGACACTGTTGCCCCACTCTGCAGATGCAGAAACGGAGGCTTGGCCGTTGCCAGGGGGAGGAGAAGGATGTGCACCCAGTCTACCCAGCCCCACAGCCCTTCCTGCTCTCGGCTTCTCCCCTGCCCCACTCACTCCGCCCCAGGCTGATCTCAGTCCCGCTGCTCCCCAGGGTGACTCAGGTGGACCCTTGGCCTGTAACAAGAATGGACTGTGGTATCAGATTGGAGTCGTGAGCTGGGGAGTGGGCTGTGGTCGGCCCAATCGGCCCGGTGTCTACACCAATGTCAGCTACCACTTCGGGTGGATCCAGAAGCTGATGGCCCAGAGTGGCATGTCCCAGCCAGACCCCTCCTGGCCGCTGCTCTTTCTCCCTCTTCTCTGGGCTCTCCCACTCCTGGGGCCAGCCTGAGCCTACCCAAGCCCGTGCAGGCTGGGGCCACTGCTAAGTCAGGCCCTGGTTCTCTTCTGTCTTGTTTGGTAATAAATACATTCCAGTTGATGCCTTGCAGAGTATTCCTCAAATGCGGTGGCTTCATGGACAGCTCATTCTCTCTTGTGCAGCCGGCCTGTCTGTGCCCCTGGCTCACACCCACATCTGTTCTGTTTTGATCAGAAAGAGAATTGTGTGTTGTTCAGGCTGGTCTTGAACTCCTAGGCTGATCTCGATCCTCCTGCCTCACCCTCCTGAGTAGCTGAAATTAGACTCATATCATGCCCCGCAATGGAACAGGAGTAGTTCCAGGGTGCCAGGAGCTGAGAAGCCTAGAGTGGGGGTGTGTGCATTGGAGGAAATGATCCTGACATCCCTCACCCCCTAAGGATCCAGCACAGAAACGCCAGACATCCTGATCTTACCATGGTTCCCCCAAGGCTGACCTAGGACCAGGACATGGGTGCAGGTAGTTTATCTGGGAGGTGATTGCAGGAAGTGGGGAAACTGAGGCAGGGAGGGAGGGAACGCTGATGAGCTTGCATAAACACAGAGGGTGCCATTCTAGGCAACTGGGGTGCAATCCTGTGGGGGCCTCAGCATTGGCCCACTGAGGACAAGGACACCAGGGTGGGCGTTTCTCTCTTGATCACGCCCCCCACCATGTTGAGAGTAGTCCTGGGGCATAGGATGCCCCAGAGCTGGCGCAGCCCTGAGGTGAGGCTCTGGGCACCCAGGGAGTAGGCAATAATGCTTCCCCTTGTGGGACTCCAGCTGGCTCCGTGTTTGAAAATCATAGTCCTCCCTTAGCTATGTTTTTATGTTTTTATTTTTATTTTTTCAGTTTATTGCATGAAGGAATTACACTAGTCCAAGTTAAAAGCAGACCCCAAATGGTTACATTAGACAAACTGTGAGGTTTTTAAACTTGTAACAAGGGAAAAAAGGGAAATTCTACTCATTACGAGGAAATCCTCACTTAAGTTTCAGTGAGCCACAAGTAGTTAAAACCCTTGAACCATCAGTCGATCGTCCTTAGCCAGTCTTACCTCTACAAGGCACTGGCATATGTTCTTGCACTGGTCATCCTGTAGCTGAATGGCTTCTCTGTATTCTGGATGCTCAGTTACTGTCCCATTGCAGGCAAATTTCCTCTTAAATGCCTTTACTAGTTGCTTTTTATTGTAATCGTTAGTGATCCCTTAGACAGGACTAAGGGTATTCATGTCGTTTCTCTGCTGAATTCTTGCATGGATCTAATCCTCAGTGCCTGCAGGGAGCAGGTCATTACTCTTACTTACATCAACAAAGGGGTGGAAAGAGTGGAGAATCTAGATAGTGGACGTACAAGATGATTCCTTTTCCTCGGTGGAAATGGCCTGTGGAAGGCAGTGGCATGGCAGGAGAAAGCAGTGTGAGGGGGACAGAGTGTGGGGGAGTGAGAGGATTTGAAGCGGGGGCTGCTAAGTCCTTGGCTGTGGCTCAGTGACTGAGGCTGGAGGTGCTTTCAAATCAAGGGACAGAGTACACCTAAGCTACTTCAGATCCTTTATGGCCCTCCTGGTGATATAGGAGTTAAGAAGAGATTATTTAGGCAGATAGCGAGGGGAAAGAAGTTCTTGGTATGGTTTTCTTCTTTCTTTCTCTCTTTCTTTTTTTTTTTTTTTGAGATGGAATTTTGCTCTTGTCCAGGCTGGAGTGCAGTCGTGAGATCTCGATTCACTGCAACCTCCACCTCCCAAGTTCATGGAATTCTTCTGCCTCAGCCTCCTGAGTAGCTGGGATTATAGGCATGAGCCACCACGCCCGGCTAATTTTGTATTTTTAGTAGAGACGGGGTTTCTCCATGTTGTTCAGGCTGGTCTGGAACTCCCAACCTCAGGTGATCTGACCCCCTTGGCCTCCCAAAGTGCTGAGATTATAGGCGTGAGCCCCAGGTTTTCTTTCTAATGAAACGCAGCCCCCAAGTTATTTTCTTTTCTAACAAAGAGCAGCTTGTAAAATCGAGCTGCAGATATAGACAAGCAAGCTAGAAGCTTGCATGGGTGAATGCTAGCAGCTGTGTCATAGGAAAAGGCTAACTGGGGACTAGGCACGTCCAGCATGGTGGCTCCATCTTCCTCTTTCATTGTCAACTACATGCACAGTAAGGAGCAGGCAACGTGGCGCTGGCCAAGTAGAGACCTTATTTGCATAATAAGAGATTAGGGTGCGGTGACCAGCTTCCCCGCACGCTATGTAAACGTCACACCTGGTCCAGCCAATCTTTGGGCCCTATGTAAATCAGTCACCGCCTCCTCAAGCCTGTCTATAAAACCCTGTGCACTCTGCCAGGGGCAAGAAGTCCCACTCAGGAACCCCTCTCCTTCACTGGAGACAGAACTGTTCTCCTTTCTCTTTCTTTCTTCTACTAAACCTCCATTGTTAATCTCACTCCACATGTGTCTGTGTCCTTGATTTCCTTGGCATGAGGCAACAAACCTCGGGTATTTACCCCAGACAATGACACCGCTTCACTGGGGGTCTTTTGAGTTCCCCCAAAATTGTCTTTTAGGGCTAAATTATGAGACCGTGAGCCTAAAATTAAGCAATCTGAATGAGTGGCATACTTCATGTGTTTCTTGAAGTTCTAAGCGCATTCTGATTCAAAATTGCCTCTCCACAAGACACTGGCTCAAAGCGAGCTGAGATTCTTTCCTGTCTGCAGCCTTCCTGTCCCATTTCTACACCTCTTCTTTATCCCTCTCTAAACTAAATTCTCTTTTCTCCAAACTCCTCAGTATTCTGGCATATTGACTATTTAAGTAAAGACACTTGAAAACAGCAGTTTTCAAAAAAATCATTTTGACCTTTGTGCTGTTTCTTTAAAGCAAAGGATGAAAAGTCCATGTAAAAGACTCTCCCTACACCAGGAGGAAAGGTAACACTCTACCTTCAAGGGTGAGAAATTGAGACCAAGAGAATCCTGCACAGACATTTAAAGAATAGCTCTTACATTCTAAGCCTCACATAATTTTGTCACATCTTCGCAGTTAACAACTATTCTTTGTCCAACCAGTATAGTAGTAACTGACTCTAACTGCTTTACCCAAAATTTGGTTCTATCACTCAGTAAAGCTCCTCTTTGCCTTGCTCACCCTCCACTTGGCTGCATACCTCGTTCTTCCTGGTCACAGGACAAGAACTCGGGACCCATGAAATGGCAAAGATAAAGGAGCTGTAACACAAACAGGGCTGAACATGGCCCTTGCTCGCCACATTTCCGGTGAAGAGAAGGAGAGAAAAGCTGCAGTGCTTCAGGGGAGCCCAGACCTGGGAGCTCCCTGAGCCAGGTCTGTGTCTCCCTCTTTGGGGCTCTGTGGTTCCTGGCATCTCCAAGCTTCCAGGTGCCACCAAATTCCCTGGTGCCAGCCAAGCTGCTTGTGGTGCACCCGGTCCAGCTGCAGCCTCGCAGAGAGGTGGCGCCCATGCCGGGACCTGGAGCTGCCTGCCCCGTGGCAGCAGCTGGCATGTATGACTGCACAGTGGCTGGGGCCCATGCTCACTCACACACCCCTCGCCATTCCACAGGCGGCTCGCAGTCTCACTTGGAGGCACAGGATCCAGGCCGGTAGTGTGAGCCGAGCACAGCCTGCCAGGCTGAGTGGGTGAAATGAGCCCAGCAGGCCCGAGCAAAACTTGGGCCAAGGTGCCAGCAGCCACAGGTTTCCAGCCAGAAAAACAATACTCCAGAGATCCTGTAACATTACAAAGGCTTTGGAATGTCATATTTAAATTGTTTATAGACCAGTTTTATCATCTACCTGTAGACTATATCAGACCCTAAATTCTAAGTTCCTCCAATCCAGTTTTCTCCTATGGAATTATTAAAACTGTAAGTTGTTCTTTCATAAATGCCCTGTGAGCTAAAACTAAACAACTTAACATAAATATCAAGGGACAAGTATTGTGCCTGATGTGTGGACCACACTGAGAGTTCACCAACCATCCAAGGCCATAACCAGAGACACTTTAACTGCAAAATTGCCGGCTTCATACTGCAGCTTTTCCCAAGACCATCAAAATGAGATTCCATATCATGGTGGTCCACTTACCTCTCTTAAGGCCCACCTTTCTCCCTTGACAGGATAATCTGTAATTAAAGATTTACAGCCAGTAACTGCTTTGGGTAACTTAACAGAACTGGACCTAAAAACATGCTTTACTCCACCTAGTGGGTAACTTTGGCGATATCGCTAACACAACTTTTTGTTCAAATTGTACTAGTGGTTCCTTTTATAGAGTTGGCCTTGTCTTCTGCTGTATTTCAACCCAGTCATGAAATGCTACTCAATGGCTACAACAGCTTTCAGCCAGTTTTCCCATCATCCTTTTTTTTTCTTTTTTCTTTTTTTTTTTTTTTTTTTGAGACAGAGTCTCACTCTGTTACCCAGGCTGGGGTGCAATGGCGCCATTCGGCTCACTGCAAGTTCCACCTCCCTGGTTCAAGCAATAATCCTGCTTCAGCCTCCTGAGTAGCTGGGAGTGCCACCATGCTCAACTACTTTTGTAATTTTTAGTAGAGACAGGGTTTCACCATATTGGCCAGGCTAGTCTCAAACTCCTGACCTCTCGATCCACCCGCCTCAGCCTCCCAAAGTGCTGGGATTACAGGCGTGAACCACCGTGCCTGGCATAGTTTTTTTTGTTTTCTTTTTTTAAAGAGATAGGGTCTCGCTTTGGCACCCAGACTGGAGCCAGTGTAGTGGTGTGATTCTAGCTCACTGCAACTTTGAAGTCCTGGGCTCCTTCCACCTCAGTCTTCTGAGTGTAGCTGGGTCTACAGGCCCACACTACCACACCCAGCTAAGCTGTTTAAAATTATTTACTGTAGATAAAAGGTTTCACTTTGTTCTGCAGGCTGGTCTCAAGTGAGCAGTTAGCCCCAGGCCTCCTGCTAGATGCTGCAGCCCAGCCAAGTGGTCCGGGAATTCATAAATATTTTTTAAACATGTGAATATACACTTCCAGATTTGTGATTTTGTTGTATGCAGACTGTGCTTCAAATTGGGAAAAGTCCAAACCCACAACAGTCTGGTTAATGACACGCATGCAGAAGTGACTGAGGGGAAGTGAACTGAGGTCAGCACCTGATATGTCTGAGGAAAGAAGATGAAGCGATGGGTGGACGGAGGGTCTAGGACATAGACAAATGCAGTGACACCCACACAGGAGAATGCTGAGGACAGGAGAGGCAGGGAGTGCATGGGTGTCACTGTCACCTTTTACTCTCCAATATGTCTGAATTTGGGTGGTAAATGTAGGGGAAATGTCTGTTGGCTTCATCCTTGGAGGACAGCTCCTCAGGGCCCATCCTCAGCTTCCGCTATCTTGGTCCATCTGGACCGTCCATCCTCGAGTCTCAAAAATTCCAGGCCCTCCACATGGCTCACAGTGGGGGCCGCAGTCAGGAACTGGCCTCCCGGACCAGTGACGCACCCACAGGGCTACTCCCTCTGCAGCCTCCCAGGGAGGGCTCAACCACGCCTGGGAAGGAGACGAGCAACTGACTCAAACCAGTGTGAGGCTGTTCTAGTGTCTGACACCATCGAGGGCCTCGTCCGGGCTGGTCCTCATGTATCAGTCCATTCTCACGCTGCTAATAAAGACATAACTGAGGGTAGGTATTTTATAAAGGAAAGAGGTTTAATTGACTCACAGTTCAGCATGGCTGGGGAGGCCTCAGGAAACTTACTATCACGGCAGAAAGGGAAGCAAACACGTCCTTCTTCACATGGTGGCAATAAGGAGAAGTGCCGGGCAAAACGGGGAACATCTCTGTATAAAACCAGCAGATGTTGTGAGAATTCACTCTCTATCACGAGAACAGCAGCATGGCGGTAACTCACTGCCCACGATTGAATTACCTCTCACCAGGTCCCTCCCACAACATGTAGGAATGATGGGAACTACAATTCAAGATGAGATTTGGGCAGGGACACAGCCAAACCATATCACCTCAATAACACGGACTGGTTTCCCCAGCAGACGGCTGGCGGCCACAAACATTGTCTCGCTCCTCCCTCCCAACAGCCTCAGGCGCTGCGGTGTGCTAGGGGCCTGTTTACTCATAGAGAAACCGAGGCTGGGAGTGGCTTCGTGAGGTGCAGTCAGGAACAGGGTCGGAGTGTGGCGCCGGGCCAGGCTGCTCAGGTCACTTATCACGGAATCTACCGGGGCAGGTGCAAAAGCTGAGCCCAACATCAATACTAGTGGAAGGTGAATTACGTGAAAGATTAGGCAAAATGTGTGGTTATGTGTCCTGGTTTTCCAATAAAAGTATTGAGTTTCTCTGGGGTAAGTGCAGATAAAATGCTTAGCGGAGGCTAGGTGTGATAGCGCACGCCTGTAATCCCAGCAATTTGGGAGGCCGAGGCAGGCAGATCACAAGGTCAGGAGTTCGAGACCAGCCTGGCCAATATGATGAAACCCCATCTCTACTAAAAATAAAAAAAATTAGCCAGGCGTAGTGGTGGGTGCCTGTAATCCCAGCTACTTGGGAGGCAGAGGCAGGGGAATCGCTTGAACCCGGGAGGTGGAGGTTACAGTGAGCCGAGATCGAGCCAGTGCACTCCAGCTTGGGCAACAGAGACAGACTTTGTCTCTAAAAAAAAAAAAAAATGCTTAGTGCAGATGTGGCACCAAAGGGAACTCAGTGAGTGTTCCACAGGCATGCGGGGGGAGCTGTGGTTTCAGGAGCACAAGGCTGCGCCCTTCCCTCAGGGCCTCCTTCCCCAGCAGCAGCCGTTCAAGGGCAAGTCCGCATGCATAGCCGGTGTTGACCTGCTGGGGTTGGGGTAAAGGCCCCTGGGCTTCTGATCCTGCCCCTCCCCCAGGCAGCAGGACCTTCCCTCTGGTTCCTGAGTCCCAGGGAGCCGCCAAGGCCCTGGGAGGAGACAGCTCCTGACTTTGCTCAGAGTCTCGGTGAGGCCAGTCCTATCCGGAGATCCTAGCCAGGAACTCATGTTCCTGCTTCCAGTGAGGCTGGGGGCTTCCTGCAGAGGCTCAGCCTGGCCCCCAGGCCACAGGGAGGCCCCACCCACTGAGTGGGTGCAGATGGAGACCCTCTTGTCTGCTGTGCCTCAGGCTGCAGAGCCACAGAGGGGTCTTCCCAAGTCCCACACCTGGAGGGCAGGGAGGCCAGGGGCTTGTGGCCCTAACCCAACTCCTGACACACAAGGACCAGCCGGCCCGGGGCCACCTCTGCAGGCAGGAGAAGGCCTCATTGTTCCCCTCTCCTGGCAGAATGAGGACTGGGTGTGCCCAGGGCTGGAAATAAATGCTCAGTAAATCCCTCTCTTGGGAGCCCTGATCCCAAGGGACAAAGGGCCTGTGTTGAGTCTCCCTGTACGCGGGCTCAGGGCCAGCACTTGGGCCAGGGCAGATGGAGGGTGGGAGAGGGGTGCCTCCCACCAGGTGGGCTTCTTCCCCAGGTCAGGCATGCAGGTGAAGAGGGGTGTCGTGTGTGCATGCCCCCCGCGTGCAGGAGAGTCTGGGCAGTGTGTGTCTGGCTGCATGTGTATGCATGCATCTTCAAGTGCACGTGTGTGAATGAGCATGTGTGATCCCCATGTTCGTACCATCTTAACCTCCCCTCCAGTGTATACTGTCTCTGCCTCCTAGTGCCCCCAACCCCAGCTGGTGCTTCTGGAGTCCTGGCCCAGATGACTCTCCTTCTGGGCACCAAACCCTGTCAGCCTGGAGTTAGAAAGAAGGCCTCTGAACTGCCAGCAAAACATGGAAAGGCGCCCTCAGGCTGGGCTGGGGCAAGAACACAGCCCCTTTGTGCCACCTCTGAGCTCCTGCCTCCAAGAGCTGTGCTGGCCAAGGGCTTGGCCTCTTCCACCTCCACCTCCCTGAAGGAGGTTCCTCCTGAGAGGGGCTCCTCTTACCCTCCCCCAGCCTGGGGTCTGCTTCCCTCGAAATCAGAGGAGCGCTTGAGGGGGTGCAGAGAGGTGCAACTGGGGCCTCACCTTGAAACACTAGTCAGTAGGAACCCAGCCCTGATCAGCCTCTCCAGGGAGATGGTACAGGCGCCAGAACAAGGGCCAGGTGCCAAGGCTAATGTGCTGCTCTGCTCCTGCCCCGTCAGGGCTGGGGGGTCACGGGGAGCCCCCTTCCTGACTGTGCCATCCAGCACCAGGTACAGGGCTATGGTGGTTCTTTGGGAATAGGTATTGACCAGGAGTGGGTGGACATTTTGTGTGAAGGGCCAGATAGTAGAATTTTAGGTTCAGGGGCTGCAGGTCTCTGTCACAGCCATGTGAGCTTCTGTGCAAGCATGAAGGCAGCCACAGGCCACATGCCAATGAGCGCACGGCGGCTGTGGGCCAATGATGCTTGACTTATGAACTGGGGCATGGGAATTTCAAATAATTTTCATGGACCACAAGACATCGTTCTTTAGAATGTTTCCTAGGAATGTTAACATGTAGGAGACATTCTTTGCTCATGGGCTGGGCAGAGGTGCCCAGGTGGTGGTTGGCTGGGCCGTATATCGCCACCCCTGGCGCAGGCCCTGGTTCAAGTCATTAAAGTCCTGCGCCTCTCGCAGCCCCTGCCCACCCTCATCCTGTTGAGACCAGCGTCCCCGTTCCTGGCGAGCCAGCACTTCCAGAGTCATTCTGTGCATGCGCAAAGCCCTTCTCCACACCCCTCTGCCTGGGAAGCATGTGGGGTCCAGACACGTTGGTCTTCCACCCTGTTTCCCTGGGGGATGGGTGTGCAGTGGGAGCGTCCCCCACTGTCTCCACCCAAGTTTTCCAAAGCCAGGGATCCACCACCGGGGCTCTCGGCATCTCCAGGTGGACGCGTCTATGATTTGTCAGCTTTTGCTCTTTCCAAAAATTAACATGGTACAGTCTCCCCCAAGGCATAAAGTCTAAGGGTCAGGGAAACTGGCCCCGGGGGCAGGATCTCAGCTCCTCACAGCACCGTCAAGGGGAGGTTCTACTGTTATCCACACAGAACAGAGGCCCAGAGAGGTGAAGCAAGTGCCTGCAGATCCCAGCCCAGCTACATAAGGAAGCCAGGATGGACCCGCCTCTGGCTCCAGGGTCCTGTGTTGGTGATCACGGCTCTGTGGCTGTTCCGAGTGGTCACGGGCCCTGCAGAGCTTCAGTCCCTGGAACACACACGAAAGGTGTCCTGAGGACACGCATGGAACTGTGTTTGAGCTGCAATCTGTCCCCTGATTGCAGGGCATCTGACAGCCTTTATCTCTTCTCCCCTGATCCTTATCCGATACCCCACCTCTTCTGCAGACTCCAGCTCACTCCCAATGCCCTGGGTCCTTCAGGGTCCTTGGGATGAGACATCTCCAAACACCAGCCTGGGGGGTCGCCTTCCCCAGGCCCTCTGCCTCCCATCGTGGCAAGGACTGCACCTTTGGTGTCCTTCCCTCCTATGATCTCTGAGCCCCTGAACACTGGCTCATACCCGCTCTACCCAGATGCAGCACAGAGGAGAAACCCAGGCAGCCTCCAAGGGCAGTGCCTTGAGGGCCAGTGCCTGGGGCACCTGTTGCACAGGGCACAGGACACAAAGGGCTGGGTGGTCCATTCAAGCTCTCTTGGGGCCCGCATCGAGCTCAGCCTGGGTCCTAGGAAGCCTGCCAGGCACCAGGTGCTGCTTGAGTCTGAAGGAGGCCCTGACTCCAGGTCGCCCACGGTGGCAGTGGGCCCCACGGAGCTTTTGTGGACCCTTGACCTGTTACCCTCGGGTGGAAGCCAATAAGCCAGCCTCTCCCCAACTCTGCCATCCAGGTCGGCACCAGTGTTGACTGAGAGAGCCCAGAGGTGATCGTAAAGTGCCTGTCACTGTCCCCAGCTCTGTTTATGTAGGCTGCAGAGCCAAGACAGCAAATGCCACACGTCCGGGAGCCTCCCCAAGGCCGGCCCTGGGCCTTCCCCCAGGAAGAGCCCCACGGCCAGCTCCTTCCTGTCCCCCTGGTGGCCCCTTGCTCCTTCCTTCTGGATGGGGGCCCAGAGGGCCCAGGAGAGTATAAAGGCGATGTGAAGGGTGCCCAACACAATCAGACACCCAGTCACAGGCGAGGTAAGGTGCTTGGCTCCATGGGTGGGGCCCAGCGAGGCCACACTCGTCCTTGCTTTGGAGTCAGGAGGCCTCTCTTCTTCCCACAGAGCCCTGGGATGCGCCGGCCAGAGGCCATGCTGCTGCTGCTCACGCTTGCCCTCCTGGGGGGCCCCACCTGGGCAGGGAGTAAGTCGGTGGAGTCTGCCCTTAACCTCCTCTGCCTCCCTCCAGGAGAGCCAGGGCCTCACCCGGCCCTTGTCCCAGACTAACTCTGGTCACAGAACCATCCTGTCTGCCTGGAGGGGCGGGGTCCCCTGTTCTGGCAGAGGTTGCCCCCATATCACTGCATGGGGATTTTCTTCCCTTTTGCTCTCTTTTCTGCAGAGATGTACGGCCCTGGAGGAGGCAAGTATTTCACCACCACTGAAGATTACGACCATGAAATTACAGGGCTGCGGGTGTCTGTGGGTCTTCTCCTGGTGAAAAGGTGAGTGAGGCCATGTCCCCACCCATCCCACAGTTTTAGGAACTCGGGGCAGCCGGTAGGCACCTGTAGCCAGTTTTCCCACGCATGCCTGGCTCCCACCGATGCTTCATGGCTTGAGCAGAGGTCAGACCGTCCTCCCTACCTTCTCCCTTCAACCCAAGCTCAACTCAACCAAAAATGACCTCTCCGTCCCCATGCCTGATAGGAAAGTCAGGGAAAAGTCTGTCCGATTACTGTCAAAGAAGACAGGAGGTAAGGGTCAGAGTGGACCACTGACTGAACATGAGTCAGCAGAAGTGTTAGAGGCAGAAATCCAGGACCATTTCCTTCATATCGAGGTGTCTCTGCTGGAGGTCTGGGATGGATTTTTGCCCTGCACTTAGGAGTTCTGGGGTCCTGGGAGAGGGGAGAGAAGCCCAACAGCAGAGGAGACTGTGTGAGCATGGCGAGCCGGAGGGGTGCGTCCTAGGAGAGCAGCAGGGTGAGGGAGGGATGCAGATAAGCCCCGTCGGGGAAGTGCTGGTGAGTGTGGGAAGTCACCTGCCCCTCGGTCTGTGAGCTGCTCTGCTCAGAGTGACTAAGGCTGGGGAGGTCCAGGCTCAGCCAGAGGCAGCTCATATGTGGGCCACAGTGACGGCAGCTGGTGCCTTCTGCAGTCACGTGGACCAGGCACTGCGCGGAGCTCTCCTCGCCTGGACCTCAGTGACTCCTCCCAAAAATCACATCCACTTTGCAGATGGGGAAACTAAGTCCGAAGAGGCTGAGTAATGAGCTCAAGATCACAGGGCCTGAAAGTGGTAGAACCAGGGTTGGTGACCAGTGAGTTTGTGTCAGGGACCCGAATTCTGATGGCGCTGGACTCTCTGGATCCTGGGAAGGAGGGTGGGGGCGCTGAGGACCCGGGATGTGCTGGGCCATCCCAGATCTGGGCGTCCAAAGCTTTGCCTCTCCCCCAGTGTCCAGGTGAAACTTGGAGACACCTGGGACGTGAAACAGGGCGCCTCAGGTGGGAATACCCAGGAAGTCACCCTGCAGCCAGGCGAATACATCACAAAAGTCTTTGTCGCCTTCCAAACTTTCCTCCGGGGTATGGTCCTGTACACCAGCAAGGACCGCACTTTCTATTTTGGGAAGCTCGATGGCCAGATCTTCTCTGCCTACCCCAGCCAAGAGGGGCAGGTGCTGGTGGGCATCTATGGCCAATATGGACTCCTCGGCATCAAGAGCATTGGCTTTGAATGGAATTACCCACTAGAGGAGCCGACCACTGAACCGCCAGTTACTGTCACATGACCATCAAAGGCACCCTCGGGTCTCTAGGGTGGGGTACGGGGCCATCTGAGCTGAGGCCATCTGGGTGGTGGTGGCTGATGGTACTGGAGTAACTGAGTCGGGACGCTGAACCTGAATCCACCAATAAATAAAGCTTCTGCAAAATCAGTGCATCCAGGATTGGTCCTTGCATCTGGGGTACAACCAAACCCTCCCCTGCTCCTTGGAGACAAAGGCCGCAGTGCTGGAGCCCAGTGAACTGAGATGAGGGATAGGGCAAAGGTGACTCTGCCGAGGACAGAAAGAGAGCAGCACCACCCCCTCAGGGGTGCTGTGGGTCTCTGTGCCAGTCCCACAATCTTTGAAGAGTCAGGCTTCAAGGCCACCACTCCCCACTGTCCCTCACCCCAGGCCCATCCAGCGGGCCTCTTCTGGCCACTCAGTCCCAGGCTTCTCTGAGTGTTTAAGGGGCCTCAGGGAAGCCACTCACTCATCCATTCACTCAGTAAATGTTTGCCAAGGCCTTGTCCTCACCAGGCTCTCCTGGCACTGGGGGGTATAAAGAAGAGGCCAGGTTTCAGCTGAGTGTGTATACACCGTGGTGGGGGCTGGTGCAGAGGCAGATAGTGGCAGTTCACTTTGCCATCTGCATGGTTGGGGACACATGTAGGTCATTGTGTGTGGGCACCTGCCCAGAGGTGAGGTGAGGGGGATGTGCTTCAGGGAAGTCTTCCTAGAGGAGGCAATGTCTGAGGTAAGTCTTAAAGGATGAGGGACAGTTGGCCAAGTGGAGACAAGGGGAGGAGGGCATTACAGTTTGAGGGCTCAACATGAGCAAAGGCAGGAGATGCAGATGGCTGGAGATAGTAGGCCTCACACTGTGGTAATTTGTCACAGTAGCAACAGGAAATCAGTATAAGCCCTAGACCTGGCCCATTCTTCATGTCCCCTTCCCAAGCCTCCAAGTCCACATCGGCACTTGCCAAGATCAGAGCTCCAGGGGCCTCCAGAGACAGGGTTTTCAGCCCTTTGGGACCATGATCCACAGAGAGAAATTGATCCTACTTGAGAAACAGGAAGCAACACGTGTAATGCAACAGCCAAACACCCAGTGATCATCTAATGCAACAAACAGTCAGTGATCATCTAATGCAACAAACAGTCAGTGATCAGGGGAAGGGCCAGGTCCTGTTTCAGGGGCTCCACCCAAAGTCCCCACCCACAACAATTGAAGGACAGGACTTTAATCATCTCTGCAAAATGAGGAAACTGAGGCACTGAGTGCAAAGTCACTTGTCCTACACAGCAGTTAGAGGTAGAGTTGGAAGTTCACCTTGAGGTGGCCAAGCTGCAAAGTCTGGCCCCTGAACACCAGACCTAGGCAAAGATTTCACAACCCAGCTTCATCTTTCTGCATGAAATACACACTAGCGTTTTTTTCTCTTCTCTACTTCTATTTTTATTTTTGTTTATTTTTAAATGCTGGTTGAGAGCCACTTCTTAACCTGGAAATCAGAAATCAAAATTCAGAGAATCTGTGAACTGAGATGGGGGGAAAATTACCTCTTTTTTTTTTTTTTTTTTTGTTGCCCTTGACTGAAAATTTCATGTTTCCTTCGGGTATGAATGTGACCTCACATGCAACACCCATGAAATGACCACATCAAATACTGTTGTCACAGACACCTTGAAATTTACAGCCGTCACCACTTCAAAATTATGGTGATCAGACGTGCCATTCAACATGTTGATAATCAAAGCCCAGGCACAGAACACATTTAAGAAAACATTTTGGGCCAGGCACGGTGGCTCACACCTGCAATCCCAGGACTTTGGGAGGCCAAGAGGGGTGGATCACGAGGTTAGGAGTTCCGGAGCAGCCTGGCCAACATGGTGAAACCCAGTCTCTACTAAAAATACAAAAATTAGCTGGATATGGTGGTAAGGAAGGAGACCACTACTACTCCTGCTGCCCTCCTCCCCGCACCTTGTCTAGTTCACAAGAGCATAAAAAAAGCAAAAAGTTGGAAAAAAAAAAAAAAAAGTAAGATAAATAGCCAGACAACCTTGGCACCACCATTCGGTCCTAGGAGTTAAAAAAAGTAATAATAATAATATCAACCCCTGACCTAAACTACTTGTGTTATCTGTACATTCCAAACACTGTATGAAAAAAGCATTGTAAAACTTTTTGTTCTGTTAGCTGATGCATGTAGCCCCCAGTCACGTTTCCCACGCTTGCTCGATTTATCATGACCCTTTCATGTGGACCCCTTAAAGTTGTAAGCCTTGAAAAAGGCTTTTTTCGGGGAGCTCAGCTCTTAAGACGCGAATCTGCCGACATTCCCGGCCAAATAAACCACTTCCTTCTTTACCCCGGTGTCTGAGGAGTTTTGTCTGCAGCTTGTCCTGCTACCGTGATACATGCCTGTGGTCCCAGCTACTCGGGAGACTGAGGCAGGAGAATCGCTTGAACCCAGGAGGGGTTGCAGTGAGCCAAGATCATGCCACTGCACTCCAGCCTGGGCTACAGAGCGAGACCCCATCTCAAAAAAAAAAGAAAAGAAAAGCAAACATTTTGATAAGCGAATCTGCAGCTGCTTTGCAGGAGAAGCCCCTTTCCTTTCTGCAAGAGGAATGAGAAGTCCCTGGGGCCAGCTGGGGACCTCCCCTCTGTCCAGCCCAACAGCTCCATCAACTACTTTTTACTTCTCAGGGTTCTATTTAATTCTTTTAAAATTTGTGTTTTAGTAAGTTTCTTTCGCTTGTGTTTATTTTTCTTTTATTTATTTATTTTTTCTCCCAAGCTGGAATGCAATGGTGCGATCATGGCTCACTGCAACCTTGACCTTCTGGGCTCAGGTGATCCTCTCACCTCAGCCTCCTGAGTAGCTGGGACCAAAAACACATGCCACCGTGCCTGGGTTTTGTTGTTGTTGTTGTTGATTGTAGAAACAAGGTCTTGCTATGTTGCCCAGGCTTGCTATGTTTTCATTTACTAAATTTGGTGACCCTAACTCAAGATACTTTGGGCACTTTGGGAGAAGGATAGGTCCCAAGAGGCAGAAACTGGTGGGGGCAGTCAGGATCGGGCCTGTCGGAAAAGCCTGGCGCTTCCTGGACAGAGCAGAGGACCAGTGGGGGAGACGGAATTGCACCCCTCCAGTCAGGGGAAGGCAGGGCAGGTCTTTTCAGCACCTGCTCATGTGAGAGGGTTTCTGTCACTTGCTACTGAGGGTACCCAAGGAAGCCAGGACGACCCTGGAGAGGAGCCTTCCTCCAGAGGTTTCTCTCTGAATCACTTGTTCTCCAGCCTTGATAAGGACTTCCACCCCCTCTACCCAAGCCTGTGCCATTTCAGGCTCCACGTGGGGGTGCCCAGGTCAGGCCAGAGGAACCAAGATGGGGGAAGTGTTGGGTAAAGACCGGGAGGGGAGGATGGGGCGGTTCCAGGGGCTCCCATGGTTTGAAATCCTCTGTGGAGAAATGACGAGGAACGAGCTCAGGAATCCCAAGTCCCACTCACCCCTTCATGAGGCTGTGATCCCCATGAGGACGCAGGTCCCCTGACTCTCCCCTGCTCTTTGCCCCAGTGTAGAAGGAGGACCCTGCATTTCTGGAGGAGCAGGTCTGTGTTGAGAGAAAGGGGAGCAGGGGAGAGAGCCTGCAGGAGGGCTCTCTGGGCCCCGCAACTTCCACACACAGGCCTACTTTGCCATAAGCCAGGGCTGAGTGCCGGCAGGGCCCCGTGGGCTGGGGACTCCCCCGGGCACTGCAGGCCGCACTGGGGAGCTTTGGGCCCTGCCTGGAGACACTTTTGGTTGTGACATGGGGGTGGGGGAAGTATTCTTGGCCTCTGGTGGGCGGACACCAGGGATGCTGCCACAAGTCCTGCGAGACACAGGACAGCCCTCCACCTTCTTCTCTAAGAAAGAATTATCTGGTCCCAAACCTCAGTAGGTCAAGGTTGAGAGCTCTGGCCTACGGCATGAGGCCTGGCAAGCTGGCAGATACAGCACCCGGGGCAGCGTGGGCCTGGAAGGAACACTGTGGCTGTGAGGAGCGTGGGCAACTTGCTCTGGCCTGCCCTCCCCTCCTGGGAGGCTGCTGCTCTCCCTCACACACCCTGTGCATCTGGTGGGGGTGCCGGAGCAGTTCCAGCTCCCCAAATCTCCAAACCTTTGAGCCGGGGTCTGTGCCTGTCATCCTTTGCGGCATGGGTTTTTCTTTTTTTTTCTTTTTTTTTTTGAGATGGAGTCTCGCTCTGTCGCCCAGGATGGAGTGCAGTGGTGCGATCTCAGCTCACTGCAAGCTCCGCCTCCCAGGTTCACGCCATTCTCCTGCCTCAGCCTCTCGAGTAGCTGGGACTACAGACGCCCATGACCACGCCCGGCTAAGTTTTGTATTTTTAGTAGAGACGGGATTTCACCGTGTTAGCCAGAATGGTCTCGATCTCCTGACCTTGTGATCCGCCTGCCTCGGCCTCCCAAAGTGCTGGGATTACAGGCGTGAGTCACCGCACCTGGCTATGGCATGGGTTATTTTATTTGAGCTGCTTCCCTCTCGGATCCTGGTCTCCAAACTCTCTAGGGTTATCCAGCCAGGGAGGGGATGCTGTGATATTTTTTATTTCTTTTCTTCCTTCCCTTCCTTCCCTTTTCCTTCCTCTTTCTCTTTTCTTTTCTTTCTTTCTTTTTCTTTCTCTCTTTCTTTCTTTCCTCTTTCTCTCTTTCTCTTTCTCTCCTTCCTTCCCTCCCTCCCTCCCTCCCTCCCTCCCTCCCTCCCTCCTTCCTTCCTTCCTTCCTTCCTTCCTTCCTTCCTTCCTTCCTTCCTTCCTTCCTTCCTTTCCTTTCTTTCTTCATTTTTGAGACAGAGTCTTTATCTGTCACCCAGAATGGAGTTCGGTGGTGGAATCACAGCTCACTGCACCACCCCGCCCACCTCAGCTCCCGAGTAGCTGGGACCACAGGCAAGCACCACCACCCCTGGCTAATTTTTTTTAATGTTATGTGGAGCTGGGATCTCACTGTGTTGCCCAGGCTGGTCTCAAACTCCTGAAATCAAGCTATCCTCCCATCTCAGCCTCCCAAGCAACTAGGCCTACCTGTGCATGCCACCATGCCTGGCTAATTTTTTTTTTTAACAGAAATGTCATTTTAAGCATTATGCTTCCAATTACAAAAGCAATGCATGTATACTGCAGACATTTTAGGAAAGACAGCTAAATTTAAAAGGAATTCCCTGCCAGGTGCGGTGGCTCACGCCTGTAACCCCAACACTTTGCGAAGCCGAGGCGGGTGGATCACCTGAGGTCTGGAGTTCAAGACCAGCCTGGACAACATGGCGAAACCCTGTCTCTACAAAAATAGAAAAATTAGCTGGGCATGATGCTGTGTGCCTGTAATCCCAGCTACTTGGGAGGCTGAGGCGTTTAAAAAAAAAAAAAAAAAAAAAGAATTCTCACTACCCAGAGATACACTGCTGACATTTTGACATGTCTATTCCCAGTATTTTAAAATGAATTTTGGATATGCTAAAGATTGACAAATGGGACATTCAGCGATTGAAGTTTGCCTTAGGGAAGAAAGAGTCTCTCTGAAGACAAACCAAGGAGTCCAAAAAGAGAAGTGCAGAGCAACTTGAAAGACACAAAAAGAGACAAAACAAACTAGATCTCAGTGCTTCCAGAGGACTGTGTTTGAAGCTGAGGATTGAGAGGGCTGGGAAATAGGTAGAATGTAATGAGGTTTACATAGTAATGAGAAATTTTGTGATGAAAGGAACTGGGTCCTGGCCGGGCGCTGGTGGCTCACACCTGTAATCCCAGGACTTTGGGAGGCCAAGGCGGGCGGATCACCTGAGGTCAGGAGGTCAAGACCAGCCCGGCCAACATGGTGAAACCCTGTCTCTACTAAAAATAAAAAAATTAGGCCGGGCGCGGTGGCTCAAGCCTGTAATCCCAGCACTTTGGGAGGCCGAGACGGGCGGATCACGACGTCGGGAGATCGAGACCATCCTGGCTAACATGGTGAAACCCCGTCTCTACTAAAAAATACAAAAAACTAGCCGGGCGAGGTGGCGGGCGCCTGTAGTCCCAGCTACTGGGGAGGCTGAGGCAGGAGAATGGCGTAAACCCGGGAGGCGGAGCTTGCAGTGAGCTGAGATCCGGCCACTGCACTCCAGCCTGGGCGGCAGAGCGAGACTCCGTCTCCAAAAAAAAAAAAATAATAAGAAAAAAAATAAGAAAATAAAAAAATTAAAAAATTAGCTGGGTATGATGGCGTGTGCCTGTAGTCCCAGCTACCCAGGAAGCTGAGGCAGAAGAATCACTTGAACCCGGGAGGTGGAAGTTGCAGTGAGCTGAGATTGCACTACTGCACTCCAGCCTGAGTGACAGAGCAAGACTCTGTCTCAAAGAAAGAAGGAAAGGAAAGGAAAGGAAAGGAAAGGAAAGGAAAGGAAAGGAAAGGAAAGGAAAGGAAAGGAAAGGAAAGGAAAAGAACTGGGTTCCAAGCGCTGCTCATGGAAACCAGTTTCTGCTGAAGTGTTTTGTGTATGTGTGCCAGTATTACTAGAGTGCTAGTAAGTCTCCTGTGATTTGAATCTTTTTTTTTTCTGGGATGAGGGGATGGATGGATGGATGGATGGATGGGTGAGTCAGTAAATGGATGGATATCAGTAGATGGGTAGGTGGGTGGGTGAGTGGGTGGATGGATGGATGGATAGGTGGATGGATGGATGGATGGATAGGTGGGTGGATGGATGGATGGGTGGGTGGATGGATAGGTGGGTAGGTGGGTGGGTGAGTGGGTAGATGAACGGATGGATGGATGAATTTATGAGTCAGTAGATGGGTGGGTGGGTGAGTGGGTGAGTAGATGGATGGATGGATGCATAAGTGGGTGGGTGGGTGAGTGGATAGATGGATAGAAAACACACTAGCAGGACCAGGCACAGTGGCTTACACCTGTAATCCCAGCATTTTGAGAGGTCTAGACAGATGGGTCACTTGAGCCCAGGAGTTCAAGACCAGCCTAAGCAACATGGCAAGACACTGCCTCTACAAAAATACATAACCGGGTGTGGTAGTCCCAGCTACTTGGGAGGTTAAAACAGGAGAATTGCTCGAGCCCAGGAGGTACAGATTGCAGTGAGCTGAGATCACGCCATTGCACTCCAGCCTAAGAAACAGAAGTGAAACCTTGTCTCAGAAAAAGAAAAAAGAAAAAGAAAGGAAAAGAAAAAAAAAGAAAAGAAAAAAAGAAAAGGAAAGGAAAGAAAAGACACTAGCATTCATTATGATCCGATTTTGGACCAGGCGCAATGGCAAGTGCTTACACAAGTATTGCTTCATTTAATCATCACAAACATCCTTGGGATGGGTGTTAATCTCACATTTTTTACAGACAAGGAAGCCCAGGCTGAGTGAGTGAGTCATGGAATTTAAACCCCAATCCCACAGTCCTCCTACCACTTCCTGCTCAGGTGTTGGCCCAGTCCCATCATTGTGTGGGGAGGTTCTTTCCTGAGGGTCCCCAAGTGCCCAAATATTTCAGCCGCCGTACAACATGTGATTTTCTTGTCCTGTAACTCCGAGGTCCACACGCCCACAGTGCCGCTGGCAGAGCCTGCTGTGATCCTGAAAATTCCTTTTCATCGACTCACTACAAGTTCAGAGACAAGGTGCGTGCCAGACCTGCACCCTGGGCTCCAGGGTGAGGAAGGAACTGCTCATCCTGTGCTGGGTCCCTGCCTCTGCTCCTGCTTCTCACCCTTGGCCAAACATTCCCCAATCCTGGGCGGCTCTGGCCTTGGGACAGAAGTCAGCCTGTCAGCCTTCCGGAACACCTGAGTCCATTGTGGCCACTTCCTCATCCCCACACCAGCTCAGCCCTGCAGGGGCGTTTGAATTGTTTCCTCCTACACAACACTGAACTGTGCAGCTCCCGCCCTGACCTGTCTCTAAACAGCGTCACTAGTCCTAAGGCCTCCTGCAGTCCACTGGGCCCACAGACACGCCGACCAGCAAGCTGGGGGTCCTACTGAGAGACATTTGGTGCTGGCTGCCATGCAGTCAGAGTGGGCCAGGCAGCTGGGGCCTAAGAGGAGCTGCTCGAAGGGCCGGGAGCGGTGGCTCACGCCTGTAATCCTGGCACTTTAGGAGACTGGCGCGGGTGGATCATGAGGTCAGGAGATTGAGACCACAGTGAAACCCCGTCTCGGGCGGATCACGAGGTCAGGAGATCGAGACCATCCTGGCTAACACGGTGAAACCCTGTCTCTACTAAAAAAAAATACAAAAAACTAGCCGGGCGAGGTGGCGGCGCCTGTAGTCCCAGCTACTCGGGAGGCTGAGGCAGGAGAATGGCGTGAACCCGGGAGGCGGAGCTTGCAGTGAGCTGAGATCCCACCACTGCACTCCAGCCCGGGCGACAGAGCCAGACTCCGTCTCAAAAAAAAAAAAAAAAAAAGAAACCCCGTCTCTACTAAAGATACAAAAAATTAGCCCAGCGCGGAGGCAGGTGCCTGTAATCCCAGCTACTCAGGATGCTGAGGCAGGAGAATGGTGTGAACCTGGGAGGGAGAGCTTGCAGTGAACCAAGATCACGCCACTGCACTCCAGCCTGGGCAACAGAGCCAAACTCTGTCTCAAAAAAAAAAAAAAAAAACAAAAGAGGAGCTGCTGGAGGAAGTGGAGCACCTTGGATGCCACCTGGACTCACGTCTGCACCTACCACCCTCTCGGACCTGCACCCAGACCCCGGCCCAGGCACCAGGAGAACCCTCTGTGTGTTTCCAACAAGCCCCGGGCAGGAGGGGCTTCACAAGCAGAAGCACCAGTCTCCTAAGTCCTCCACAAACAGCACCTGTGTCAGGGGCCAGAGAAAGAGAAGACAAAGAGGGCTGTGTGTGCACCACAGCCCAAGTTAGGTGGGAAAAATCCTCCTGTGGCTTTTGCTGTTGGCTGAGGCCCCTTCCTTCTAACTCACCGTTGGCAGGTGTCAGACACCTCGGAGAGAAAAGAGGCTCAGCAGGCTTTCCCTGCTGGTGGGGGTCGAGGAGCATTCGTGCTGTCCACTGCCAGGAAATGTGGGGGATGCTGAGGACCACACAGACACACAAACACACACAAATACACACCCATTCAAACATACACACAAAAATACCCACACACGCACACAAATACACACCCAGACACACATACACACAAATACACACCCACTCATACAGAGACACACACAAATACACATACACACAGACAAGCACACAAATACCCACCCACACACAAAAATACCCACCCACACAGAGACACACAAAAACACCCACCGACACACACACAAAAAAATACACACCCATCCACACAGAGACACACTCACACACACAAATATCCATTCACATACATGCAAATACACACTCACCCCCCACACAGAGACACACACACACGCACCCATACATACATACACACACAAATACACACCCACCACACACACACACCCAGAGACACACACACCTATCCATACAGAAACACACATACACACACATGCAAATGCACACCCATACACAGACACAAATACCCACACACACACCCACACACACAGACACATACACATACACACACACCTACCCCACAGAGACACATAGACACGCAGATACACACAAGTACACACACACGTACACACACACACATACACATGAACATAAAAACACACAAACACCCATCCATACATAGGCACACACATAAATACACACCCACACACAGACACATCCACACACAGACAGGCACACAGCCTGGACAGGGGCCTCCTGGATGGGAGTGGATCCTGGCACAGGGCTGAGGGCATAGCAGCCCTGGTCATGGTCATCTGGGGAAGAGACTGGAGGGGTGGGCTGGGCATGATGGTTCACGCCTGTCATCCCAGCTCTTTGGGAGGCTGGGGCGGGCGGATCACTTGAGGTCAGGAGTTCAAGACCAGCCTGGGCAACATGGTGAAACCCCATCTCTACTAAAAATACAAAAATTAGCCGAGTGTGGTGGTGTGCACGTGTACGCCCAGGCAGGCTGAGGTGGGAGGATCGCTTAAGCCTGGGAGGTCGAGGCTGCAATGAGCTGAGACCGAGCCACTGCACTCCAGCCTGGGCAGTAGAGCAAGACCCTGTCACAAAAGAAAAAAGGAGAGTGGCCGGGCGCGGTGGCTCAAGCCTGTAATCCCAGCATTTTGGGAGGCCGAGACGGGTGGATCACGAGGTCAGGAGATCGAGACCATCCTGGCTAACACGGTGAAACCCCGTCTCCACTAAAAAATACAAAAAACTAGCCGGGTGAAGTGGCGGGCGCCTGTAGTCCCAGCTACTCGGGAGGCTGAGGCGGGAGAATGGCGTGAACCTGGGAGGCGGAGCTTGCAGTGAGCTGAGATCCGGCCACGGCACTCCAGCCTGGGCGACAGAGCGAGACTCCGTCTCAAAAAAAAAAAAAAAAAAGAAAAAAGGAGAGAGAAACTGAAGGGGCTGATATGTAAGGAGGGAGGCTTAGCGCTTCTGAGACATTCTTGGTGCTTCGGGCCTGTGTGAGGAGGGACTGCCGACTCTAACATTTAAGCAGAAAACTAGAAGTGAGGACTTTGTTTTAATCTGTCACTTTCCCTCCTCACTGGATTTCTGGAAGGAGTTATTTATGAGTGAAGAGCCAGAGAATCCATTAGCAAACTAACGCATGAAAGTAATGAGCAAGAGAAAGTTGTGAGACAAAACA
The DNA here is from genome assembly GCF_049350105.2 of Macaca mulatta. Taxonomy (NCBI): domain Eukaryota; kingdom Metazoa; phylum Chordata; class Mammalia; order Primates; family Cercopithecidae; genus Macaca; species Macaca mulatta. The sequence continues at coordinate 3,973,672 of NC_133425.1, read as the reverse complement.
GAGAAGCTGAGAGGCCAGAAACTTCCACCCAGGAGGCTGAGCTCCTGGCGGATCCAATGAGTCCCTCCAGGACGCCGTCCATCCTGGGATGAAGGCAGAGGGGTTGGAAGGAGGCGAGGCCGTCAGGGGAGAACAGGACCTTATGAAGGTGGGCCCACAGCAAAAGGAGAGATGATTCTAGAGCATCCAGTCTTCTAGTGCAGTAGAACAACCTCATTTTTCTAAGAGGTCACCCAGCTGAGGGTGCTCCCTGGGAGGGCTGAGGCGTTGGGGTGACAGCTCCACTGCCCACTCACCTGCGACCTCAAAGCCCCTCTCCTCCATGGGGTGCTCCCAACAGCCACCTCCAGGGCAGGGGAGTAGCGATGGGACAAAGGCTGGCCCGACTGTGCCCTACCCAAGCAGAGGGTCCTTCCCCCAGACCTGGTGCCAAACTGGAGTGAAAGCCCAGCCACCTTGTCTCACAGAGACGGGAGAGTTTCTTAAACTGACACAGGCTGCGAGCTTCCAAATGGACCCCTCCCTGCAAGTGTGGAACTGGCTCTGCCAGGCACTGCTTTGCCCATGCTTCTAAGACACAGGCAGAGGGCGCTGCCCACCACACTGGCAATGGCCTCAAAGCCCCTGTTCACGCCTGAAACAGCCCCCAGGGCCCCCACTGGCTGCAGTCAGCAGAGGGCAGGGTGGTGGGGGAGGGCATGGACACTCCGTGGGCCAGAGCTGGGAGAACAAGGCCTATTATTGGACAGTTGGTGGCCATGGCAACTACACAAGAATGCCTGAGACTGAAAATCCGTGGGCTTCAAGGAGCTCCAGCTCTTGCACTGGCTGAGTCACAGTGACTATATAACTCTTCCTCCCACTTTTGGGACACTTTTGAGAGGGACAGGGATCTTATCTAACAACACAGGATAGGCATCGCCCAAGACCGTCCTGAGCAAGTCTGGACACCGTGACCCTAATGATGAAGATGTTCCGCAGACACTGCCCGGGGCAGGCACCATGCTCTCCCAACCTACCACAGCCAGATGTTTTTGTAAAGCATAAAAATGAATTACTAGAAAAGCAAAGACATAAAATACACATTAAAAAAAACCTACAGTTTTTATTATTAGATTCCATCAATCCTACCAGAAGGGGGACCCTGGACTCCATGACTCAGGGTTCACAGGGACCCAAGCAAGCGTACGGTCAACAGCTCAAGCAGCAGCACTGGGTGGGACCTGGAGGTGCCTGGATGGGACCCAGAGATGCCTGAGAGGAACCCAGGGGCACCTGGGCGGGCCCCGGACATGCCTGAGCGAGGTTCAGCCAGGGTTCTCTGAATCCAGTCTGTGTAGCTTAGCACCTGGGTGTAGACACCAGGCCGGAAAGGCCGGGCACAGCCGAATCCCCAGCTCACAATGCCAGCCTGGACCCACGTATCATTGATGGGGCAGACCAGCGGCCCCCCGGAGTCACCCTGGGGGAGAGAGAGGGAGGGCCCCATGAGGTCTGCATTGAGGGAGACGCCTGGGCCCCAAGTGCCTTCAAGAATCTGCTGCTGAGGCCAAGGAGCCAGGCAAGGACTCTGGTCCCTCTGGAGACCCTGAGGGGGGGAACATGGGGACAGAGCCCAGGACACGGTGAGCCTAAAGAGCCCACACTTCTGCATGGGGTGACCAGGAGCTGCAGTCACCTGGCAGGAGTCTTTCTTGCCCTGGACAGAGCCAGCGCAGATCATGTCGTCCTGGATGAGGCGCTGGCCAGCCAGGCTGGGCTCTCCTAGGTGGTACATCAGCTCACACGCGTTCGAGTCCAGGAGGGGCACAGCCACCTCCTGAAGGACACTCGCCAGGGCTGGATGTGATGCGGGGGCCAGCCTGAGCCCACCTTGAGCCTCGTCCCCATCAGGTGAGCCTCTTCCCTCTCACCTGGGATGGTGGCAGGCTGCACCTCCTACCTCTTCTGTGCCCACCCACCCTGCCCGTCCCAACTCCTAAACCAGGAGACAGTGGGGTCAGGGAGCAGTGCTCAAGCCCAGATCCTCTCCCATGACCCTGGCTTATCTCATGACCTCTTAGCCTTGGCTTATTCATCCCACCATGGGCACAATCCTGGACACTGGCTCAAGATCCCCAAAATCTAATATGGTGGTCATCTTGGCCAAGAGGAGTCCCACAGTCTGGACAGTATGGTTCCTGGCCCCAAGTGTTCCCAGCTTCAGGGTGGGGTGGGAGGAGAGAGAAGATAAACATTCGGACCAAGGTCTGTGGAGACCACTCAGGCTGGCTCTTCGTGGTCCCTGGGCTGGTCCTCCCTGGCTAGGAGTGGGAGCTGGTGAATGCATATTCCCCTTACCTCTCTCCTGGGTGGACCCCCAGCCTGTTACCCAGCACAGGGACCCAATGGCAAGGGGGGTCTGGGGTCCTGGGAGGCAGACGGGGCTGAACTGGGAGGCCTGCAAGGGGAATTCCAGCTCCATCAGGGCAATGTCCCCGCTGGTGGTGGCCCCACGATATGAGGAGTGGACCAGGAGCCTCTTCACAGTCACCAAGGTCGAGTGGGGCTCTGAAAGGGAGGGTGTCAGCCCTCCGACTTTAACACGGTAGAGCCTGGGATCCTCAGACCTGAGAGGGGAACGGAAACACATGGCCCGCTGCAGGCAGCCGCTGAGGGGAGGGGCGAGGAGCACCCCCACCCAGCGCCACTCACCTCAGGAAGCAGTGGGCGGCCGTGAGCACCCAGCGTGGGTGGATGAGGGAGCCCCCACATATGTGCCCCACTGAGGCCAACCACAGGCCAACCTGCCACGGCCAGCGTTCTTCCTGGGTGTCTTGGCCTCCCACAATCCTCCCGGCCTCCTTGGAGTGGCCGCATTCTGCAAAGGGATGGGCAGGTGGGAGACCTCAGCTTTCTTCTCTCTCAGAAAGCCCCTCCCTACCAGTCTCACTCTTTACCCTAACACCTTCTGACATCCCTCAGCCCTTGATGTTCAGGGATGAGGCTCCCGGGGCCAAGGGCCTCTGCATGTCCCCTGGGGCCAGTCCTCCCTGGCCAGGAGTAGGGGCTGGCTGAGTGCAGGGATGAGATGTCTACAGTACCTGAAGGCAGCACATCCCCATGGGCCCCTGGAAAGCAAGAGAGCAAAGGGGAGCACACAGGCTGGCAGGGGGTGGGAGGGAGGAGAAGACAGAGGCGCACCCCTCACCTGGCAGCAGCCACAGCAGCAGCAGCAGGATGGGGCCTGCCCGAAGCCCCATGGCTCCTCTTCCCTACAGACACTGCACTGGGGTCAGAGTCCTTGGACGGCACCAGAGGTTAGGGGGGCGGGGGGCGCAGGTCATTAACCAGTGGCAATCACGCTGGAGCCCTCTGTGCCTGGCAGAACCTGCCCTCCTCAGATGCCGCTTGGGTTCCTGTCCCACATGTTCCAGGGAGGTGGTTTAGAGGAGGCTGGGGATGCCAGGACCCACTTCAGGCCAGTCCCTCCAAGGAGCCAGAGGTCAGAGGACCGGTCAGTCCACCCTACTGGGCTGAGATGTGGAAGCCCCACCCATCCTTCCGGCAGGCAGGAGACCCCCACTGCTTCACCTACTGGAAGCTCTGCTCAAGGCAGAGGTGGGGACCAACCCTCTTCACCCTGTCCCCGACCAGGAAGTGTAGTGTATCCACGCAGGCCAGTCGGGCTGCCCCAGCCCACCTCCCGCCTCCCTTCCCACCAGAGGGACCTGTAGCTCCTGCAGCGCCCTCCCGGGGCACACCGTATCTAAGGGGCTGGTGCCCAGGGGAGCCCTGTTCGTTGCTATGGGAACAAACCACAGCCCAGCCCTCCAGACAGGAAGGGTCGAATCAGGAGACACGTTTTCCAGGTACTACTTCCTCCTGCTGCTGCCACTGCCCAAAACCTTTGGCCCCCATCCCAGGGCCAGGAGCAGAGGCGAAGCCAGTCCCGAGGCAGCTGAGGACCACGCCATGCGCTTGGTATTGTGCATGGCCTCCAGCCCGCACTGAAGTCGGCCTGACCCGAGAAGCCCAGGATCGCTGAGGAAGCTCCCCACTGTCGTCGCCTCTCAGCCCCACACCCACCCATCCACAGGCAGCCCGGATGCTCACTCAGCCACGTCGCGGACCTCATTTCGGCCTCGCTACGACTCTGCCAACAGGGGGCGCCACAGGAGGTTACGGGGTCGCAGGGACTCCTTTCTGTCCGTTTCCGGCTGTTTTCTGTCAAACTTCCTGCGCTCTTACGGAAGTTGAGGGTGTTTCGCTAAACTTCCGGTGGGCTCCACGAGGGTTTCCAGTGGACTTCCCGTGCGATCAGGCGGGGTTCCGGTCAGTATGCGAGTCCTGTGAGCATCATCTCAGCCTGGCCTCAGGTCCTGGAGGGTCTGGAAAGTGAGTGGTCCCTCTCAGGAGCCAACCAGAAGATGTTCCCACTGGCCGACGATGGGAGCATCACTGTGGGCAATAACTTGGACTGATTTAAATATGTAAAATAAGGCCAGGTGCGGTGGCTCACGCCTGTGATCCCAGCACTGTGGGAGGCCGATGTGGGCAGATCACCTGAGGTCAGGAGTTCGAGACCAGCCTGGCCAACATGGTGAAACCCCATCTCTACTAAAAATACAGAGATTAGCTGGGCGTGGTGTTGGCACCTGTGATCCCAGCTACTCAGGAGGCTGAGGCAGGAGAATCGCTTTAACCCAGAGACAGAGGCTGCAGTGAGCCTACACTCCAGCCTGGGCAGCAGAACGAGACTCCTTCTCAAAAAAAAACCGTGAGTTCATAATATTATAAAAAATACCTCCTTTATCATTTTTGGAGTATGCTAAGGAAACAGTTCATTATTTTGAGGATAAATAGGTGCCAAAACATGAAAATTTTTAAAAATAGAATGAAAGGGGCAACAAAAATAAATAGATGATGAAAAGTTTGTCTTTATGGAGGAATTCCTACTACTGGACCAGGAATATCACCATGTTGCAATCTAATGGATTAATTGGTCTAGGGAATAATCCTCAACAGCTGCTTCCATCACCAGGAGACAGTTAACTGGTGTGTACCCCCTGATAGACTTTTCTGGAAAAATCAGAGGCCTGCAAGGGGAAGTCCAGCTGCATCAGGGCAACATCCCTGCTGGTACTGGTACAAACAAACAAAACAAGAAGCCTGGAAGGAGGCAGGCTGTGTAGAGCTAGGGCAGCATCTTGACCTCACCATCACACCCATAGCTGTTGAATCGTGGTTCACTGTCATTAGCATGTCAGGTTGTAGCCTTATGGTCATAAATGACTGCTGAAATCTGGGCATTGCATGTGCGTTCAGTACTAGAAGAAAGAGGAAGGAGAGAAAGGATGACGCCAGCTGAATATGTTCCTTTTATCAGGGAAAAACAATCTTCCTAAGAAGCCACCCATCTCATTGGCCAACACTTAGTCCCACAGGCACATGTGACCATGCAGGAGACAATGAACATTTAGCTCTTCCAGGTGGAAGAAGCAAACAGAAGAGTTGAAATAGGGGTTGGCTTAGCCAACCAAAGGAGCCTGCCACGGAGGGAAGTCATGTATTTAAGCATGTGCTTTTAAATGCTTGCTTCGGATGCAAAGTGGAGAAGAGTTAGGAGGTCCCAGACATAGGAGAAAGTTCCCTCAAGAGCTCATGATTTGAGGAAGGAGTAGCCAGACTTCACAGCCTGCAGCTAAGGCAGTTCCTGCTGTAATGACATTTGTCGCAGAGGTCAGATGGTCCCCATGGGTGCTCTTAGGGAGGTAGAGAGAGCTCTGCAAAAGGCTGTTCTATCGGAGAGGTGAAAAAGGAGCCAGAGACATCTGCCCAGGAGTCTAGGATGGGCGTATAGCCGGCCACGGGGGCCCAGTACAACTGGAACATGTGGGATTCCCTCTTGAGGAGACAGCCAGGCCTACGGGTCTCTGCAGCCCCTAGAGACAGGTGATGCTGGTGGGGCGGAGGTAGCGAGGTCCTCCCACCCAACATGGTTCACATGTGGGACTTGTTCCTGGGCCAGGCTCCAACCGGGGAGAAGGGGGCTGTTTTGTGAGCCATAGACTCCGCATGTCCAGCAAAGTTTGGGGACATGGGCTGGCCCGACTCTGAGTAGGGTGCACACACTGTGAGCTGGCAGGACCCCCAAGGGAAGGGTCCCCAAGGAAAGGGAGCTGCACGTGCTGCCTGAGCCCGACAGCGGCTGGAAAGACTCTGTACCCACCTCCTGGAACCCCACCGTGGTTTGGAGAGGACATCGTTGGAAGTCCTGTTGCACTTCAGAGCCAGAGCTGACTTCCCACTCCACCCCCAGCCTGTCCCTCAGGGCCCTGGGATCCCATGGAGCCACTAAGGAAGGCATGAGAGGCTCCCTTAAACTCAAGGCTGCCTGGAGGCGATCTCCCAACTCAGAGAAATCTCCACCCTCCCTGGTGAATCCTGCCGCTTACGGGGCGGCTTCTCTGCCCCCATTCTAGGCGCTACATTCTGTCAGGGGCTTCTGTCAGGACCCTATTAGAGGGAGTAGATGCAGAGTAGATGCACGTGCACCAGGGCCTGTGGAGGGATGGGGTAAAGGGACATGCACCCATGAAACTGAGGGTCAGAGAGTGAGAGCTGACAAGGAGGAGAAACAGGACAGGAGCAGGGAGAGGAGAGGAGAGGAAAAAGAGGAAGACGAGGGGCAGGAGAGGGCTGGTCTGGGGGCACAGAGAAGGGGGGCAGAGCTGGCGGGGTCGAAGGAGACACTGAAGGGAGAGACTCCAGGACAGGAGCAGGGGAAGGAAGTGGAGAAATGAGGAAAGGGGCACTCAGAGACAGAAGGGGGCAGTCCAGGAGCAGGGGCAGAAGTTGAGTGAGGGAGAGAGGCCAGCAAATGAGGACTGGAGAGGGGAGGGGCTAAAGCCCACAGAGGAGGTAAGGGAACCCAGAGCATAGGGTTACATCAAGAGGGGACCAGGTCACAAAGGGAGGGGCCGTGGGGGTTGGCTCTGCTACCTGGGACACCTGAGTCACCCCAGCACTCCCTGGGCCGGTCACTCTAACAAACAGCAGGGCAGTTCTGGTTGGTTGGTTGGTTGTTTTAATAAAAACAACCCCATAGCATTTACTGTGATCTGATAATCATATGAAGGTAATCAGGCTGGGCCAGTGACTCACATCTGTAAGCCTAGCACTTTGGGAGGCCAAGGCGGGTGGTTTGCTTGAGGCCAGGAGTTGGAGACCAGCCTGGGCAACATGGAGAAACTCTGTCTCTATAAAAAATTTAAAAATTAGCCTGGCATGGTGGCTCACGCCTGCAGTCTAGCTACTTGGGAGGCTGAGGTGGGAGGATCACTTGAGCCTGGGAGGTAGAGGCTGCAGTAAGCCAGGGTAACACCACTGCACTCCAGCCTGGGCAACAAAGCAAGCCCTGCCTCGAAAAAAATAAATAAATAAGGCAATCAAGACAGTATGAACAAATATTTTAGAACTGCACTTCCAACAAAGGACTCCAAACAAAACAGAACAAAAAACTAAAACTGTGTTGCCTTCTCCAAACTTGGCCATGTCCTTGATCATTTCTGGACGGAGACATTTCATGGTGGTGTCATAGTGTCTCATTCTTCAGCACAATTGGACCTGGTTGTTTTCCTGACTTCGCTTTGGGTGAATCTCTTCTGCATTGGCTACTAGAGGATCACATACTCACCAAAGCCAGCAGCACAGCCCTCTAACCACATACCCACTTGTTACAGGAATGCTGGGGAAGGCCTGAACCCAGGCAGGCTGGGATGAGGACCCTGGGTCCAGGAGGCCAGAGCGGGTTGCAGATGAGTGGCTGTGGGGAAACAGAGTATTAATCTGCATCTCTAAGCAGGCAGGAAGCCAGACAGACCCCTCCTCTTGGCCTGGGACCAAACTCCCACCTCCCATGGGGACAGGTGGGGTGACTCAACTCCTGATGCCCACAGAGCCAGAGGCCTGCCCTGCCACTGTCCGCTGCTTCTTCCAAAGCGGGGAGTTTAGAGCTTCGCGGTGAGTTGCTCGACGAATCGGCTCCTGGGGATGAGGACCCAGCAGCCTGCCTACGGAGACGGGGCTCTGATGGGGCTCACCTGGGCGCCTCCCTCCACCACCACCCTCAGCTCTGCCATCCTGAGGTCCCTGAGGCCTGTGGTGGGGAAAGCAGAAGGGGGGACTTGGCCGGGGGTGGAGAGGTAGCACCCCACTCCCATGGGGCTGGGTTTCTCCTCACCAGCCTGTTTTGGAATCCAACGCACAGTTTGGGGGTTCCCAATCCCTCTCTTCCCCTTCCTGAAGCGGCAGAGCTGGGTCTCCCAGGCCTCTAGACTCTGGCCCCTCTCCATCGGCTGCCCTGCCCTGGTTGGGAGAGGGATAAAAGGGAGGGTGGCCCAGGCTGCAAAGGTCAGGGGTCAGGAGGCTGAACCGTAGGTGGAAGCAGGGGTCAGAGTGAGCCCCAGGTGGACAGGATGGCACAGTCTCTGGCCAGGCCAACATCCAACCCCCTACCTTAACTCCCTCTGGACCCTTGCTTTCCAGTGTCCCCAGGCATGGGAAAAACAGACATTGCAGAATAAATAATTTATTGAAATTGTTGGAATAAATAAGATATGTGGGCAGGGTTACAAATAGCTATAAAAATCATTAACTTTTATAAACACAAAAGCAATGGGGCCCGGGGCGGGACCGGAAGTCGTGGGGCGGGGCCTGAGGCCTTGGAGGCGGGACCTGAGGCCGTCGGGCGGGGCGGGGAGGGGTCTCCTTTCCGCAGCAGCCGTCCGGGCCCCCAGAGGTAGTTGGGCCTATTTACAGCGGGGGAATGCGCCCGAGGCCGTCGCAGATCCAGATCCAGATCTGGATTTGGCCGTCTTTCAGATCCGAGCCCCGCGACCCGCTGCGCCCTAGGAGCGCGCGGCCGCCCCAGAGCCCGGGCTCGGTGCCCCGAGGGCCCCACTCCCCTGAGCGCGCCCACGGAGCTGCACCCCTTGCACGATCTTCTCCACCCAGGAGCGGTGCGCAGAGAGGCTGATGTAGACCCCAGGCCTGTTGCGCTCGGCACAGCCCTCGCCCCAGCTGATGATGCCGGCCAGCAGCCAGGCGCCGTCCACCTGGCACATGAGGGGGCCCCCGGAGTCGCCCTGAAGAGAGGAGGCGAGGTTAGGAACCCCCGTGGCACAGGGGGTGGCAGAATCCAGGGCCCGTGCCCTGTCAGGGAGTAGATGAGCCCCGGGAGCCCATTTCTCCTTCCTGGGGGAGACAGGACCTGACCTCCACCCAAGAGAAGTGCCTGGCGACAGAGTAGGAGCTGCAGCCAGGCCTTAAGACGGCCAGGCCCAGGTGCTGCTGCTGCACTGACTGTCTTCCAGACAGTCCCAGAGCTAGAGCTGGCTCTGGGTACTGAGGCATGGGAAACCCCCTGAAGGGAATGCAAGCTCCCGGAGGGCGAGGTGGTGCAGCTGGATGCCCAGTTTAATGTCTGAACAAATAAGTGAGTGGCTGAGCCAGGCTGAGGCTGGTTCAATGGGGACCGGGGGCTGTCAGGCACAGCCAGTTCTGGGGAGGAGGCCAGGGAGAGGTGGTGATGCCCAGTGGGGACAGGGCTGATGCTGGCTCCTTCTCGAGGCCCTCCTGGCCGGGGGGGGGGGGCTTGGGGGGGGGGGCTCACCAAACAAGCATCCCGCTCCCCCTCCAAGTAGCCAGCACACAGCATGTCCTCAGTGATGGCTTCGTGTCCTGCTCCCCGCCAGTACAGGCGGCTGCAGACTTCCGAGTCGATGATAGGAACTTTCAGCTTCTGCAGGGTCTGAGGGTGGGGCAAGGGCACTGAGAGGAAGGAGGACAGAATCAGGCTTGGGGGTCTTCCCTCCTCGTTGCCTCCTCAAAGGACTATCCCCCCGACCACCATTCCTCTCAGCAGCGGTGCTCAAAGGCTAACAGATTAGCTCTACCAGGCTCTCCCAAGATGCCTTCAGAAAATCGAAATTCCAGGTCTCCACCTCTGGCCCTGCTGAATCAGAACATGAATGTGAAACCTAAGACACTGCCTGCCTCTTTAATAAATGTTCTGATATCCACAGATGGTTAGAGCCTTTCCTGTCTCAGACACTGCATTACTTCATCCAGCACTGGGACTGCTATAGAGGAAGTGTTCAATAAATGTCTTCTCAATGCTGAAAATTACCAGGACCTGAGGGATCCCCACACCTTGCCTGGAGCTGGTCTACAGACTGTGGTCTGCAGATTGTGGACTGAAAGTCCGCAATTCTAGCTCTTGAAGAAGCCCCTACCGAGATTATGGGGAGGCTGAAACCTCAGAGTCAGTGGGATCCCCATACACCTGAGCTAGTGTCATTTCTCTTAATTATTCTGGAATCTGGTTAAATTTTCATCTGTCTTACACTTTGTTCTTACTTAGTCTCTATCTCTCTCTCTCAAACTCTCTCTTCCAGGTCTTCATTGTATCGTCATTTCTGCCTGTATGTTTCTTTTCCTTAGCCCAGTCTCTATCATCCACCTGCCTGTCGATCTGTCATCTACCTTTCTCTTGCTGCTTCCCTGCTTCTTGCTTTATGTAATCTAGTTTGAGTTTCAAGATGATGTTTTCCAAACCTCCAGAGGTGGTTTGAAAATTGTATTTTACAATTAAGGAGGCTGCATTTTCTCCTTAGAATTTTGCCCACAATTATGGCATGCTGCCACCAGGTGGTGCCTGTTCCCACTCTGGAATCAGACCTCTTTTTATATTCACCCTGTATTCAGCTTAGTCCCACACACACCTCCTTTCAGCCATTCCTATATCGATGAATTGAATAGCTTCACGGGTCTGGCTGTTGCCTCAAAACATAGCTAAAGATACTTTTGAAGTAGAAATGAGGCCGGTCACAGTGGCTCACACCTGTAATCCCAGCACTTCAGGAGACTGAGGCTGGTGGACTGCTTGAGCCCAAGAGTTCAAGACCAGACTGTCTAACATGGAGAAACCCTGTCACTACAAAAAATACAAAAATTAGCCAGGTGTGGTGGCGCACACCTGTAGTCCCAGCTACCTGGGAGACTGAGGTGGGAGGGTCACTTGAGCCTGGGAGGCAAAGGCTGCAGTGAGTTATGATCACACCACTGCACTCCAGCCTGGGTGACAGAGTAAGACCCTGTCTCAAAAAAAAAAAAAAAAAAAAAAAAAGAGGAAGAAGAAGAAAAGAAGGAGATGGAGAGGGAGAGGAAGAGGAAGGAGGAGGAGGAGGGGGAGGAGGGGGAGGAGGAGGAAGACGAGGAGGGGGAGGAGGAGGAAGATGAGAAAGAGGAGGAAGAAGAAGAAGGAGAAAGAAAAGAGAAATGGCCTGAAATTGCCCACCGAGGTTTCTTCTGGATTGCAACCCATCTTTTCTTCGATCTGTGTCATGCTGTGCCTCTGGCCTCCACCTTTTGTTGCTCATGGTGTCTGTGTCCCTAAGTATCTGCCATCCTCTGTCCCCATCCACCCCCAACCACTTTGGAGAGAAAGAAGCCGCACCTCCATCTCGGATGCTCCCCCAGCCTGAGATCCAGCAGTGGGTATTTGGAGGGAGGTGGATAGAGGCATCAGGCAGGCAGATGGGCAGGACCCGCTCCGAGAACTGTATGGAGTGCTCGAGACGCACCAGGGCAATGTCCGCACGGGCACCCTCCTTCCAGGAATACATAGGGTGGGGCTGCACCCAGGCAACACCCACCTTCTGGGACCGAGAGCCAGGATTCCCCAGCTGCCAGGCTCCCAGCAGCACAGAGAACAGGGATGGCTTGTTCAGGTTGCTGGAAGGAAAGGGAAGAGGAGGATCAGCCAGGAGGGTCTGGGAGGAGGTACCTGGGGGAACAGCAGGGGTGTGAAGGTGCCTGAAGGCAGGAGAGGCTTCTAGGTAGAACCGAGGGGCACCAAGATTGAACAGAGGCCCAGAAGCAGAGCCCGTGAAGGGAGTCCAGGACCTGGGGCACAAAGCCTAGGGCCTTGGAGAATCAAGTGTCCCAGGCTGGCTATACATACTCCTTGAAACAGTGGGCAGCAGTGATCACCCAGCGGCTGGTGAGCAGGGAGCCGGCGCACTGGTGGGTCCCATTCTTCTGGATGCTCACGACCCAGGGCCACTCGTTGTCAGTGCTGTCCTCGCCGCCCACAACCCGGTTCAGCTGCTGGGGCTTCCCACAGGCTGGGGGAACCGGAGGGGACGGTCAAGTTTTGTTATCTCCAGCTTCCTACAACCCACCCTCGGAATCCCAATCCCTAGGCCTGCACCCCAAGCTCTGCCCACAGCCCAAGCTCCATTCATGCCCCCAAGCTCCACCCACATCCCAAGTTCTACCTGCACTGCAAGCTCCACCCACACCCCTAGCTCTACCCACACACTAAGCTCCACCTGTACCCCAACCCAACCCACACCCCAAGCTCCGCCCACCTCCCAGTCCCTTCCCTCCCTCCATCCTCACTCTCTGCTGGTCTTCCCCTGGCCCTTGCCCTGGCCCTCCCACTCCCTCCCTGTCAGCTGCACCTGGTCTCTCCCACAGCCTTTCCTTACCCTGCTTTCCGCTCTGTTCACCTTCCTGGCTCTCTCTCTCCTCTGGCTCTGGCACCTCTCAAGCCTTTCTCCTTGCGTTGGTGTCTCCTTCCTGCCTCCCTTCCCCTTGGGCTCTCTCCCCCTTTCACTCCAGCCCCTTTCTGACCCGTGCCCAGGGGAGGGACACATAAATACTGCCTGCATTTGGGCCTCCTCCCCTCTCCCTCCTGTCAGAGCTGCCAGCTCCACTCACCAGGTATCCTGGCCGCATTGAGGGTGGCTGAGGGCAAGAGAAGGAAACAGTTAGGCCAGTGAGGGGCCCCAGGACCCAGTGGTGAGGGGCCCTCAATGCCCAGTGAGGAAGGGCCCCCAACACGCAGTAAGAAGGGATCCCAGTGCCCAGTAAGGAGGGTCCCCAGCACCCAGTGAGGAGGGTCCCCCAGTGCCCAGTGAGGAGGGTCCCCCAGCACCCAGTGAGGAGGGTCCCCCAGCACCCAGTGAGGAGGGTCCCCCAGCACCCAGTGAGGAGGGTCCCCCAGTGCCCAGTAAGGAGGGTCCCCAGCGCCAAGTGAGGAGGGGTCTCCCTGAGTACCTGGTGGTGAGGAACCCTTAGGCCTCCAGTGCCCAGGGAGCCCCTCAAGTCTCTCAACCCCAGGGCCCCTCCTGGCGGGGCATTTCCTGGGGCCTGGCCAGGCCCTGGCTGCACAGCTGTGAGCCTGCCCTCCCGCAGCTTCCCGTCCAGCCTGCCTACGGAGGACCAGGACCGGCTCCTCCGAGGGAGGCACAGGCCTGAGCCCCTCGGGCCTGGACGCTGCTGCCACTGGTGCCCTCCCCTGACCTCGTGCCGCAGGAACAAAACAAAACGGTGCTGCCCCAGAGGCAAGCCGCGGAGGATGAGGAGATGGGAGAACACGGAGGCGAGAAGGAGGCGGCGATGGCGACGCCGACAGTAACCAGAGACAGAGGCGCGCTGCGTACTTGCTGCGTTTTCTGTTTAATCCTCACAGCCGTAGAAGAAACCGAGGCAGAGAGCAGTTAAGGAGCCAGAGATAAACAGAGAGCAGAAGCAGAAAGGAGATGAGAGAGGCAAGGCGGGGAGGGAGAGAGGGAGGGAGGGAGGGAGGAGGTGGGAGGGAGGAGGGAGGAGCAGCCTCCGGACGTACCTGTCCACGCCAGCAGCAGCAGGGAGGTGAAGGTGCCAAGACAGCCCCCACCCAGGGATGCGGGGCCTCCAGAAACCACCATGGCTGGTGGGGCGGGGGAGCAGGCAGCAGGCTCGAGAGACCCAGGGTGATGCGGGTCAGGGTGTGTAGGTTCCCTGCAGGTCGCCCCAGGTTTTATCCCGGGAGGCGGAATGCCGTCAGACCAGTCTCGAGGTGGCTCCCGCGGCCACTCTGGCTGCGGGTCATGGGCAGGGGGCGGGGCTGCGGGGAGGAAGCCAGCCGCTACAGGGCCCTGGGGGGGGCTCTAGTTAAGACCCCAGGCTCCAGCTGTGGGTCCAGGATGTGGCCTCCGGAAGGGCAGGGGAGGGGGCTTGGCCCAGTGGTCCCTGACATTGACTGTCTAGGGGCAGAGAAAGGTCCCAGGGCACTGAAAGGAAGGGGTTCCGGGCTGGGGAGGGCCTGGGTTTGGAGTGGTGAAGTCTGGGGTACTGAGTGTTGGGGGGTGCTAAGGCCTTAGGGATCTAGGGGGTGCCCAAGGCTCAGTAAGGGCACCCACCTGCAGGGGCCCGGGCCCCTGTGACTCAGTCCAGAGACCTGGCGCAACCCGGGGCTCGGGAATCCCGTTAACCCACTTCCCGAAAGCTGTGAATCAGGTGAGTGGCGACCTTGGTGGCCTCCTGGTGGCCGCCCTCCTGTCGTTTCTGCAGGCGGGCCTCAGCCCTGCCATTCAGACACCTGAGGACTCACCTCATTTGGAGTCCTGGGAAGGGGAGGAGCCCATGGGCACCAGGGCGCAGCCAAGCAGCGGGGTTGAGAGAGGAGGAGCCCCGGGAAGGGCTGGGACTTCCAGGATTCAAAGAGCTGCTGGACTGGGTTGTGCCGGGCCGGGTCCTGGCCTGGGAGTGGATTCTCGGTTCTTCCTCCCAGCGGCTGCGGCAATGGCAAGCCGGGGCTGAATCCTGTGAGACCTTCCCTGACTCAGTGCCCTGCAGCGCCCCACACTTGGGACACTCTGACATTCCCACCCAAGCAGGGCAGGCTTCCTCCTCTACAAAGAGACAGGAGCCTGTGCCCCTTCACCAGTTCAATCAACAAGCCTCCAGCAGGGCCCTTGCTACCGCTGGGGGGGAATTAAAAACAATCATAGCGTCTGGGCGCAGTGGCTCATTCCTGTAATCCCAGCACTTTGGGAGGCCAAGGCGGACAGATCATGAGGTCAGGAGTTCAAGACCAGCCTGGCCAAAATAGTGAAACCCCGTCTCTACTAAAAATAGAAAAAAAATCAGCCAGGCATGGTGGCAGGCGCCTTTAGTCCCAACTACTTCGGAGGCTGAGGCAGGAGAATTGCTTGAACCTGGAAGGCAGAGGTTGCAGTGAGCTGCGATCACGCCACTGCACTCCAGCCTGGGTGACAGAGTAAGACTGTTTAAAAAAAAAAAAAAAAAAAATCATAGCAGTGAATATGTATATGATAAATATATTTATATAAATGTAATATCTATAGAATAGAGCAAACATTTAGGAGTGCCATGCATTGCCTCACCTAATCCTCAAATGTCCTTATTATTCCCACTCTGCAGATGAGGAAACTGAGGCAGCTTAGGGCGGTTAAGTGACTTGCCCAAGATTGCTGGGTGAGTGATGGAGTTGGAACTGCACACCAACTCTGGGGGTGGCTGCTGGGACAGCCCCCAGGGGGGCTTTGGAAGCCTGGAGGAGGTGCCTCACCCTGCCTGGGGTGAGCCCCACCTTGTTCCCTACTCCGACTCCCGGGTTTACGCTATTCTCCTGCCTCAGCCTCCCGAGTAGCTAGGACTACAGGCGCCCGCCATCTCGCCCGGCTAGTTTTTTGTATTTTTTAGTAGAGACGGGGTTTCACCGGGTTCGCCAGGATGGTCTCGATCTCCTGACCTCGTGATCTGGCCGTCTCGGCCTCCCAAAGTGCTGGGATTACAGGCTTGAGCCACCGCCCCCGGCCGAAAATCCATTTATTAATAAAACCACACAGCTCTTCAACAGGTAGCATCAAAGAAAGCTCCAAGAGTCTTTGAAGTCTTCACTTCTCTGTGACCACCAATACTAAACTACTGTGACCAACAATCCTAAAACTATTATAACATGATCCTTACCCGACTCTGATTAAGTCCGACATCAAAGGACCTGCCTTAAACCAAACCCCAAAACCTCAATATCTCAACTTTGCCCTCCCACCTCCACTCTACAATGACTCTTTCAAGACGTGCTTCCCCTTAGCATGATAAGCAACAGCCCAGTTTTGTCTTATCAGTTGCTTGCTTTAATGCTATTTCCAGGAGCCAGCATTTGATAAGGGGACCAGGACCAACATGGTCGGCTGTGTCCAATCAGGTAGGATGAAGCACTGGAGTAAATTTCCCTGAAGAGGTGGGCACTGTCTGCCAACAAGAAAGGGGAATGCAGGGAGCTGAGATCGCCCCACGGCACTCCAACCTTGGTGACAGAGGGAGACTCTCAAAAAATAATAATAATAAATAAACATTTAAAAAGCAGGGGATGGGGGTTGGGCGGGGGGGCCGGAGAGGCAGGCGTCAGTGTTTGCTAAAGAAACCAAGGCCCAGCAGAGAGTTAAATGTTTTGCCCAAGGTCAGGCAAAGAGTTGGCAGGAGGTCTAGAGAATACAGGTTTCCTCATCTAAACTCCAGCTTTTCCGCCCAAGCAGGGCATGCCCTGGGGCCAACCCCTCCAGGAAGCCTGGGTACTCTCCTTCCCTGCATTTCCCCAGGGGCTGCTGCCTCAAGGTGACTCAGAAGGAAGCTGTTGTCTCTAGTTCCTCCTCACCAATCCAGCTGATCTTAGGATCAGGAAAAATATAAGCTAATTGTCCGGTGGTTAATTAACTCCAGCCAACTAATGATCTCAACTTGCCGCGGATACCCAGCCAGCAGAAATGCAGTTAACTGCCCGAGGGATGCCCGGAAGACCGGCCGAGCCAACTTCCGGCCGTAGAGGCTGCCGGGCAGGGGTTATGGCGGCCGCCAGAGTGAGCCTGCGCGGTGTCCGGGGCCACTTGGGGCACTGCGGATGGACAGCGTTGGTAGTCAATACCAGGGACCTAAGTCCGGGCAGGGCGCGGCCCCTCGGCACCCCAGACCCCTGCCGCCGCGCCTGTGCCAGGCCATGCCCAAAACATCAGGAAAAGCGTGTCAGTCCTCCTTGTGGGAGGAGAAGAGGCCTAGCGGCCGAGCCCGGGCGCCTCCGGTCCCCAACTGCTCATTGGCCTGTGTCTGTCGCCCCCCGGTGGCCGCGTGAGGGACTGGAGCCCGGCTTTCTTCTCCCGTTGGCCTCTTTCCTCTTCCTGGCTTTGCGTGTCTCGACCACTAAAAACCCCAAACATGACGAAGTAAAATGAGCACCGTCAAAAACCGCATCTGAGGACAGTGCTGGATTCGCTAGAGCGCATGGTTAAATTTTCAGACGTTTTGCAAGCTGGGTGTTAAATACATTTTTTGACGTCTTTGTTAAAAAATAAATTTTAGGCCGGGCGCAGTGGCTCAAGCCTGTAATCCCAGCACTTTGGGAGGCCGAGGCAGGTGGATCACGAGGTCAGGAGATCGAGACTATCCTGGCTAACATGGTGAAACCCCGTCTCTACTAAAAATACAAAAAAAAACTAGCCGGGCGTGGTGGCGGGCGCCTGTAGTCTCAGCTACTTGGGAGGCTGAGGCCGGAGAATGGCGTGAACCCGGGAGGCGGAGCTTGCAGTGAGCCGAGATCACGCCACTGCACTCCAGCCTGGGAGACACAGCGAGACTCCGTCTCAAAAAAAAAAAATAAAAACAAACAAATAAATAAATAAATAAATAAATTTTATAAGCCTACAATTAAATACATTATATTAAAAAAAAAAGGTAGAGGCCGGCGCGGTGGCTCACGCCTGCAATCCTAGCACTTTGGGAAGCTGAGGCTGGTGGATCACCTGAGGTCAGGAGTTCAAGACCAATCTGGGCAACACGGTGAAACCCCGTCTCTACTAAAAAAATGCAAAAAAATTAGCTGGGCATGGTGGCGGGCGCCTGTAGTCCCAGCTACTTGGGAGGCTGAGGCAGGAGAATGGCGTGAACCGGGAGGCGGAGCCTGCAATGAGCCAAGATTATGCCACTGCACTCCAGCCTGGGCAACAGAGCAAGACTCCGTCTCAACAAAAAACAAAAAACAAAAAACGAACATACTATAACTTAAAGAAACAAAACAAAACAAAACAAACAAAAAAAAACCACCAGGCGTGGTGACTCATGCCTGTAATCCCAGCACTTTTGGAGGCCGAGGCGGTGGATCGCCTGGGGTCAGGAGTTCAAGACCAGCCTGAACAACACGGTGAAACCCTGTCTCTACTAAAAATACAAAAATTAGCCAGGCATGGTGGCGGGCGCCTGTAGTCCCAGCTACTTGGGAGGCTGAGGCAGGAGAATGATGTAAACCCGGGAGGCAGAACTTGCAGTGAGCTGAGATCCGGCCACTGCACTCCAACCTGGGCGACAGAGTGAGACTCCGTCTCAAAAAAAAAAAAAAAAAAAAAATGGACTTGAATATTAATAACTAAGGGCCGCTGGCCAGGTGCAGTGGCTCATGCCTGTAATCTCACTTTGAGAGGCCAATGCAGGCAGATTACATGAAGTTAGGAGTTTGAGACCAGCCTGGGAAATATGGTGAAACCCTGGCTCTACTAAAATTACAAAAATTAGCTAGGTGTAGTGGTGGGCACCTGTAATCCCAGGTACTCAGGAGGCTGAGGCAGGAGAATTGTTTGACCCTGGGAGACAGAGGATGGAGTGAGCCAAGATCACACCACTGCACTCCAGCCTGAGTGAGAGAGCAAGACTGTGTCTCCAAAAATAATAATAATAATAATAAGGGCATTTTTAGAAGTTGGATTATCTTCAATATTTAGTCATTAATTTTCTCTTAAAAATTTGGGAAACATTTTGCCTACTCCTCAAAAAATTAAATGAAGAATTCCCATTTGATCCAGCAATTCCACTTCTGGGTATATTCACAAAAGAATTGAAAGCAGTGTCTAAAAGAGATATCTGTACACCCAAGTTCAAGCATCATTATTCACAATAGCCAAAAGGTGGAAACAGGCTGGGCATGGTGGCTCACGCCTATAATCCCAGCACTTTGGGAGGCTGAGGCGGGTGGATCACCTGAGGTCGGGAGTTCGAGACCAGCCTGGCCAATATGGCGAAACTCTGTTTCTACTAAAAATACAAAAATTAGCTGGCCGTGGTGGCATGTACCTGCAATCCCAGCTACTAGAGGGGCTGAGACAGGAGGAACGCTTGAACCTGGGAGGCAGAGGTTGCAGTGAGCCGAGATTGTGCCACTGCACTCCAGCCTGGGCAACAGAGTGAGATTCTGTCTCAAAAACAAACAAACAAACAAACAAAAAACCATAAAAATCTTTCTGGATTTTAACGCCCTCTTCATTTGTTGGGTGGTTGCTGTGAGGAAGGGGCCTGTTCTCAGCCTTGGGTCCGTGGGCTCCAGGCACAGGGACATGGAGGCGAGTCTGGGTTCCTGATTCTCTAATCGGCGGCGTGGCTGTGCCTTGTTCTTCAAGAGCCCAGCTTTCCCTGTCGTCCTCTTGACTTTTGTCACTTGCTTGAATTTTTTTTTTTTTTTTTTGAGACGGAGTCTCACTGTGTGGCCCAGGCTGGAGTGCAGTGGCCCGATCTCGGCTCACTGCAGGCTCCACCTCCCGGGTTCACGCCATTCTCCCGCCTCAGCCTCCGAGTAGCTGGGACTACAGGCGCCCGCCACCACGCCCGGCTAGGTTTTTTTTTTTTGTATTTTTAGTAGAGACGGGGTTTCACCGTGTTAGCCAGGATGGTCTCGATCTCCTGACCTCGTGATCCACCCACCTCGGCCTCCCAAAGTGCTGGGATTACAGGCTTGAGCCACCGCGCCCGGCCAACTTACTTGAATTTAAGGCGGAGCCACCCTTAGAAGAATGGGCTTAAAAGGAGGGTTAGGGAGCAGACACCAAGGAACACAGAGAAAGGTGCCAAGAGGAAGTAGTTACCTGAGAGGCTCTAAGACTGCCTCTGAGAGCCCACCAGTGACCCGACCATCGGGTGCTGGAGAAATGTGGTCACCCAGACACTTTGAAACACTTTCTGTGGTTTATAATAATAATAATTATTATTATTAATTTTTTTTTTTTTTTTGAGACGTGGTCTCACTGTCTCCCAGGCTGGAGTGCAGTGGTGTAATCTTGTGTCCCTACCATCTCCGCCTCCCGGGTTCAAGTGATTCTCCTGCCTCAGTCTCCTGAGTAGCTAGGATCACAGGCGCCCACCACCATGTCCGGCTAATTTTGTATTTTAGTAGAGACGGGGTTTCACCATATTGGCCAGGCTGGTCTCGAACTCCTGACCTCAGGTGATCCGTCTGCCTTGGCCTCCCAAAGTGTTGGGATTACAGGTGTGAGCCACTGCACCTGGCCCATCGCGGTTTATAATTAGAGATTTATCTGCTAAATGATGTCCTGTCCTCTCCCTCACACTGTGAGGTGAGGTCTGTTTGAGTCACGTCTGTATTCCCCAAACCTGGGACGGTATTGGGCTCAAATCCGTTCAGAAATGATTGACTGAATGAATGAATAAATGAATGAATACGTTTGGAGTCTCCTCTTCCCACTCCGCCCTCCCTCGTTCCCTCCAGCCCCCCAGGGACTGCCCAGCCCGC
This sequence comes from Macaca mulatta, assembly GCF_049350105.2. Lineage (NCBI taxonomy): Eukaryota > Metazoa > Chordata > Mammalia > Primates > Cercopithecidae > Macaca > Macaca mulatta. Next base: position 3,953,268 of record NC_133425.1, on the reverse strand, counting down.
CTCCCACCCCCGACCCGGGAACTCCAGGGACTAGAGCGGGAGGGGCGGGGAGGGTGGGAGGGGGCGGTGGAGGCGGAGAGGTGGGAGGGCAGGGCTAGGGAGGGCTGCTCAGGGAGCCGGAGCCGCGACCAGGAGGCTGGGAGAGCCCCGCCCGCTCCCCGGACGTCTGCGCCGCGCCCCGCGCCCACCAGAGGGCAGCACCACGACGCGCGCGGACAAGGCTGAGGCGGGAACGCCCTCACCCCCTAGCCCCGCCCGGAGCCGCCCGGGCCCCGCCCCGCCCACGAGTACACCCCCGGCGCCGGCGGGGAAACTGAGGCCCGGCGCCCCCGACCCCGCGGCCCGGCCCCACTCTGGCTCTGACGTCAGCTCCGTGCCCCAAATAACTTCCTCCCCGAGTCTCTTACTCCGCGGCGCCGCGCCCAGAGCCAGGCGGCAACACCGAGACTGTCACCACGGCCCGGCCTTCCCGGAGCCGCTTCCGCCCCGCCTGGTGCCGGGAAGCACCCGTCCCACCCGAGGGACGGCAGCCGGAGCCAGTGTCGGCCACCTGGGCCGGGCTGACGCGCGCCTGGGGGACTTCTGGGGCCTGGTGTCCCGGGAGGAGGGTCGCTGGGGCCAACCCCGGACCCCGCCCCATGTCCCATCGCCTCCCCTGCCCTTGGCCCCACAAACACCCCTGTCCCTGACTTTCCCACCAGCGCTGCCCAGCCCCACTGTGTTCCGTCGGCGCTCAATAAAATACTGAATGAGGCCGGGCGCGGTGGCTCATCCCTGTAATCCCAGCACTTTGGAAGGCTGAGGACCGATCACGATGTCAGGAGATCGCGACCAGCCTGGCCAACATGGTGAAACCCCGTCTCTACTAAAATACAAAAAATTAGCCCGGCGTGTTGGCGGGTGACTTTAGTCCCAGCTACTCTGGAAGCTGAGACAGGAGAATGGCTTGAACCCGGGAGGCGGAGCTTGCAGTGAACCGAGATTGCGCTCCAGCCTGGGCGACAGGGCAAGACTCCGCCTCAAAAAATTAAAAAAATAAATAAAATAATAATAATGAATGAAGCTGGACGGACTTCGCGTGCACCGCGGTCAGCTTGGGGTCTGCTGGGTGTTCAGGGTCCAGGAACCAAGGCCAACGGCACCCCGCGCCGCGCTTACTTGAGGGGTCTGCCCGGGGGTCTCAGGGTTCAGGGCCAGGTCACAGAGGAGTCGGCTCTGGGCGCTTCCTTCCTGAGGAGAGGAGCTGGACAGGCTGGGCCAACGGGTTGGGCAGCATAGCCCGGCCTGTGCTCATCTCCAGCATAAAACTCCACTTCATGGAGCCTGCACCTCGCTCCTGCTTCAACACTTCTGCCACCGCCGACCCCAGCCCTGTGCCCCAGCCAGGCCTGAGGACATGAGGCATCCCGCTGCGGTGCCACTCCTGCTGCTGCTGTGTTTTGGTGAGTGACAAAGGTGCAGGGTCGGGGAGCTGCAGTCGCCCAACAGGCCCCGCTGCACTGCCTGAGGCTTCAGCTCAGCCCCCTACTCCTTGGGACAGGCCAGGGCTGTGGGACAGGCCATCCCTCCTGCCCCTGAGCAGGTGGGAAGGCTCTAGATGTGTCAGCTGGGGAGCCCAAAGTGGGGAGGGCAGGGTGGGAGGTGTGCACACAGGCCGCAGAGGACCCCACTGCCATAACTGGGCAAGGCCTCCTCCCATGCCTCTCCGTGGGCTCTGGTGTGCCAGTTCTGGCCAGGCTCCCTGCTTCCTGCCACTTCATTCTCTCCAGCCTCTCCCCCCATTCTCTAGGTGAGGACAGAAGCCTCGTATGTGCAGGATGTGAACTCAGGCTCCAAGTGCCTGGACCATCATTCTTGGGGTGGGAGGGTGGCCGAGCCAGGGCTGCTGCCTGTGCCTGGAAGCCCCAGCAGGCTGGCTGCGGGCTCAATAGAGAGCTGGGGGCAGGGGGTGCAGGTGGCAGAGGGCCCTATCCCCTGCTGACAGAGGAACTGGCAATGCGCCACTGTGCCGTCTCCCAGTCCTGGGTCAGGGATAGCAGGTGCCAACCAGGGGGCCCCACCTGCCAGGTCCTCCCTGCAGGTCAGGACACTCTCTGTCAGGGAAACCCTCTCACATTCCTGGGCTAGCCTGGCCAGCCCGGCAGCCACCACACTTCCCTGTCCTCAAGTCACCTCCCAGGGCTGGGTCGGGTCATCCCAGGCTGCAGCTTAGCCAGGACTCCTGGCTTCCTAGTTCTCCTGGGCAGGAGGGCACCAGAGTGGCCCCTCTGGCCCGGCCTCCCCCACCCCATCCCCCCAGCCTCCCAGCACAAGGATGGTGGTGCCTTCTGAGCGAGCCATCTGCACAGAAGGTGGAAGGCAGTGACTGCCCCTGAGCGGGGTGAGGAACCAAGGTCATTGCCAAAACTCTTGGGCAATGAGTTTTGCAGTTGGTTCACCAACAGCTATGACCAGAGGCTGGACTCCTGGATGCGTCCTCACCCCCAGCCCCAGGGTGGCACCCCCACCAGGTCTTTGGCTGGCACCCACTAGAGTCCCAGGCTTCACCATCCCCACCAGCTACCAGCGAATCACAGGCCCAGGCCCCAAACAATGCTCCCGACATCCCCGGCACCCCTGTCTGTTGCTTCCAGCCCCCACAAGGCGCCCACCCTGGAGGGCTCAGCTCTCCACATCACCCATTTCCGATCAGCCCCCACAGCCACACTTGTGTCTCTCCACACATTTCCTGAGCTCAGGTCCCCCAGACGCAGCCTTTGCCTTCTTGGAGCTCCTGGGCTAAGATAAGACTTGATTCTGGCTCCAGGGTGTTGTAGGCAGAGCTCCCATCAGAAGGACAGAGAGCTCGAGAGAGAGTATGGGGCTTCCAAGATAGACAATGCAAGCAGCAAGGAAGGCTTCCTGGAGGAGGCAGCATTCAGTTGGGCCTTGATCTCTAGATCAAGACTAGGACTTGGCTGGGCGCCGTGGCTCACGCCTGTAATCCCAGCACTTTGGGAGGCCGAGGTCAGGAGATCGAGACCATGGTGAAACCCCGTCTCTACTAAAAAATACAAAAAATTAGCCGGGCGCGGTGGTGGGCACCTGTAGTCCCAGCTACTTGGGAGACTGAGGCAGGAGAATGGCATGAACCCGGGAGGCGGAGCTTTCAGTGAGCTGAGATTGTGCCACTGTACTCTAGCCTGGGTGACACAGTGAGACTTTGTCTCAAAAAAAAAAAAAAAAAAAGAAGACTAGGATTTACAGAGACTAGGGGAAGGGCATCCAGATTGTGGGGTGAGGGGAGCAAGCACTTACAGGCCAGAAGACTCTGCCTAAATGAGAAGTACAGGGTTACTTCAGGAAGGAAGGATCTGCACGGGGAGGAGGCATCGCTGGAGGGGGCAGTGCTCAGGCCGGGAGCATAGAGACACAGCTTCTGCAGACTCCCAGAGGGTGAGAAGGCCTGACAGTATGCGCTCTTCTGCAAGCAGGATCCTCAGGCTTGGAAGGAGCAAGGGGTCGGGGTTGGGGGGGGGGCAGGGAATAACCCTCCTGGGGGTGTTTGCATTTTAAAAGGGCACCTAATTAGCACAAATTAATGAGCAGAGCATCCAGGGCAGACTCTCCATTTCCCGTTGCTCCTGACCCCGCATCTGCAGGGGACCCCTTTGCCTGCCCTGCACCTTCTCTACCTTCTCCTCCTGCCCATCCACAGCTGCCCCCTTGCAGCTTGCTGCCTTATTGTCCAGCACCCCCCAGGGGTGTCTCTGCCCACCAATGGTGTTGGGAAAGGTGCCCCCCAGACTGTGAGCCAGACAGGAAGGAAGAGGATGCCGTAAAAACCCTCGGGGTGCTTGAGCACTCCATGGCCACTTCCTGTCCCCACAGCCCCTTGACTTCAGGGAACTGGTTATCTTTTCCAGGCGGAGCGAAGACATGGTCCATAGCAGCAAGGCTGGGTCCCAGAAGGCACTGGAGGTTAAGGGGAAGCTGAGGGCCGAGATGTGGGGAGGTGCCTGTTCTAACCCCCCGCCCAGCTACGGGCAAATCTGCCCCCACAGAAGCAGACGCACGGAGTGCAGGGGTGGTGAGAGGACTCAAGGCCAGGCAGTTCCAGGCTTTGCTACCCCTGGGGCTGTACACTGTGGTCCTGACTGGGGTCTCCAAGCTGGGGTAGAGGCTCCAGTGTTTGGTTAAAGGCCCAGCAAGAGGTCCTTTGTGTCCTGGGTGTGGGAGGCAATGTCCCATCCTTGGTTCCCCTGAACGATCCCATACCTTACTTCTCTTCCTGGCCCCTCACTGTATCCACCCCAAAGTCCCCCTTGCACAGTCCAGCAGGGGGTCCTGGGTCTCGCCTGCAGAGCCTGCTGCATGCCTGGGAGAGGGGTCAGCTCTTGGGACTCTGGAATCTTGACAAGGCTGATCTCTGGTGGCCAATGCAGACCACTGTACCTTCTCTACCCCCCTGAGGCCAGGGAGAAGCCTGTGGGGCTCAGGCCTCAGCCTCAGGACCAAAGTGAGACTTGGGGAAGAAGACCTGCCCATTCTGGAGCAGACTGTGAGAGAGCCTGGGCAGCTCAAATGCAGAGACAGTTCCTGGGCCTCTTCCGCTCCAAGCTGTTCCAGGAGAAAAGGCCAACCCCACAGTGTCAGGGCTGAAGGCTGGACCCTCCCCAGAAACTTCCAGACAAGGATGGGTGGGGAGTGTGGAGAGAGAGAACCCTTGCCAGGATGAGAAGGGGACATCTAGCCTGGGGATCCCTTCACTGGCACCTCCTGACCGGCTCCCCATGTGGCAAGGAGCATCCACCCTTGCAGATAAGCTCTGGCCCATGGGCCTGGGCCTGAGCATATGGCAGAGCCAGCCCTGGGGGGAAACTGCAGGCCCTTGGGCTCTCCTGTGAGGTCCCTCTGTGGACTGTCCTTCTGGAGTCCTCCGGAGCAGGGGAGGGTCAGTGGAGAGGGGCTGCATGGTTGGGGAGGGTAGGCCAGGCTGCAGCTGGCCTGGCTGATCACCCTCTCCTCACTTCCAGGGTCTCAGGTGGCCAAGGCAGCAACAGGTAAGCACCCAAGGCCCTGGGGTGGGAGGGACAGGAGCCGGCTGGACTGAAACAGGGACACTCACACCGAGAGGGAATTTGGAACGCAAAGGGCACTGGAGAATTCCAGAGGAGGGGAAAGTGGGGGCTGCGTGGAACTGGAGCCCAGAAAGGAGAGGAGGAGGAAGGTCCACATGGGAGCAGGATGGCCAGCACAGAGCATTGAGGCGCAGCGCAGGACAAGGGTGGCGGGGTCTGAGGATCACCCTGAAAAGTGACCCGCCCCCTCTGGGTGGCTCCCTTGCAGAGGGCATGACACCCGTTCCATCCTTCCAGGTGCCTGTTTGGGTCAGGCCCTAGGACAAGACCCTTCCCCGGGTTATCTCAGTGTCTCTGTGGCCCCCACGAGGCAGCTGTTAGGTTGCCCTTCCCCGAAAGGAGAGCCAGACTCAGGGGGCAACTAGGGAGGGTCTGCCTGTATCCCAGGCTGCCCAGAAGCTCAGGCCTCGGACTTCCCCAAGGTCTTCGGGCAGGTCAGGGGCAGGAGGGCCGAGGACTGGAGTGTGAGGCTGAGGGCTGAGCCTCGGCCATGGAACCAGCCCCAGTGAGCGCCCCCACCCACACCCCATGCTCCCCCAGCCTGTGGGCACACCAGGATGCTGAACCGAATGGTGGGCGGGCAGGACGCACAGGAGGGCGAGTGGCCCTGGCAAGTCAGCATCCAGCGCAACGGAAGCCACTTCTGCGGGGGCAGCCTCATCGCGGAGCGGTGGGTCCTGACGGCCGCGCACTGCTTCCCCAAGTGAGTCCGCCCGCCCCTGCCCCCGCCCGCAGCGCTGACAGCGCCCCGCGCGCGGCCGGTTCAGCACCGCGGACAGCGCCCGCCGCGCCAAGTCCTGCGGGGGACCTCCCTGGGGGCTCCTGGTCCAGCCCCGCCTCCTTTCCAGCCAGATGCTTCCCTTAGGTCCAACCCCAGGGCTAACTTCCAACTGCAACCGCTGCTCCCGCCCGCGGGAGGCGCCTCGCACGGCCTCCAACCCCCTCCATCCCCTCCACCCACTCCCTGTGGGTCCCTGCGGAAGCCGCCGGCAGGTTCTGCACACCGGCCTGTCCTGTCCTTTCCCCATTCCGCACACACCTCAGCTCCACGACACTCTTCCCAGGAGGAACTCTGCTCACAAAGCCCAAGGACCAGACAGAATGGCCCTTCCTCCCCTCACCCACATGAGCCACCCCAGAAAGCCCTGAGCAGAGGCCAGGCCACCCAGCCCTCTGCCGTGTATGAACCACTTGGCCCCACACCTTCTGTGTGTCTCAAGTTCCTCACCTCACACCTCACCACCACAGCTCTAATTATTTTAAACCCCACATCTTTTTCTTTTTTCTTTTTTCTTCTTGATCTTTAAAAGAGTATCATGACAAAAAACCCACATCTTAAATTCAGATACTCACGGCCAGGCACGGTGGCTCATGCCCATAATCCCAGCACTTTGGGAGGCCAAGGCAGGCAGATTAGTTGAACCCAGGAGTTCAAGACCAGCCTGGGCAACATAGCAAGACCCTATCTGTACTACAAAAAAAAAAAAAAAATACCCAGGTGCAGTGGTGCCTGTGGTCCCAAGTACTCAGGAAGCTGAGGTGGGAGGATGGCTTGAACCCAGGGGTTGGAGGCTGCAATGAGCGACAATTGTGTCACTGCTCTGCAGCCTGGGTGACAGAATGAGAACTCTGTCTCTAGGGGGAAAAAAAAAATCAGAAACTTGGGCTGAGAGAGGGCAGGTCACCTGCCAGAGGCCCACAGGTGGTGCTGGCCCTGCTGCACCTGGAGGGTGGTTCTCTCCCAGCCAGCCTTTCGGGTAGGCACTGTGGCTGTCCCCATAGCACAGATGCAAAAGCTGCGTCACAGAGAACTTGTTAGGTGACTTCCCCAAGGTCACACAGCGGCCAGGGGTGGAGGTGGAAATCTGAGGAGGGCGGTCTGGCTTCAATGTAAACATGCATCACTGCTACACCTGGCTTTCCTAGAGATGGCTCTCAAAGACAGCATGCAGAGAGAGGTGTGGGGCACGATGGTGGCCAGAGAAGGAGCCCCAGCCCCTCCCGGGACTGTCCCCACATGAGGGGCAGCCTCACACGGCCTCTCTGCTTCTCCCACCAGCACCTCTGAGACGTCCCTGTACCAGGTCCTGCTGGGGGCAAGGCAGCTAGTGCAGCCAGGGCCGCACGCTGTGTATGCCCGGGTGAGGCGGGTGGAGAGCAACCCCCTGTACCAGGGCATGGCCTCCAGTGCCGACGTGGCCCTGGTGGAGCTGGAGGAACCAGTGTCCTTCACCAATTACATCCTCCCCGTGTGCCTGCCCGACCCCTCGGTGATCTTTGAGACGGGCATGAACTGCTGGGTCACTGGCTGGGGCAGCTCCAGTGAACAAGGTGAGGAAACACGGCTAGGAAATAATGAGGGATGTGCCTCAAGAAGGCCCAGGGCGGCTTGGGGGCCACTCTGAACCCACAGTCTTCCTGTTGCTGTATTAATACACATACCCGGTCTCTGTTCACATAGGTGGGGCTGAGGGGAGCAGCAGCAGACCCAGAAGGAAGAGGGGGTGAAGGGAGACGGGGACAGAAAGGGCCCAGCCTGCTGCCTGGAAGGAGGGAGGATGTCTGCCCCACAGTGCCCTAGGCCAGAGATAGTCTAAACATGAGGAAAGGGCAGGCAGGATGGAGTGGTGGTTCCCGAGGCCGTGGGTTCTTGATGAGGAAGTCTGTTGAGCCCCGGGCCGTTCTGACCCTCCCCAGACCGCCTGCCCAACCCGCGGATCCTGCAGAAACTCGCTGTGCCCATCATTGACACACCCAAGTGCAACCTGCTCTACAGCAAAGACGCCGAATTTGGCTATCAACCTAAAACCATCAAGAATGACATGCTGTGCGCCGGCTTTGAGGAGGGCAAGAAGGACGCCTGCAAGGTGGGAGCAATGTGGTGTCCACGGGGACTCAGTCCCCGCCTCCGGGCCCAGGGCAGGGTGGGATCATGCCCTGCTCCATGGGCTGTGCATTCCACCAGCTGAGCAGCTTGCTTCGAAAAAGCAGATTCCGGGGCTGGGCGCGGTGGCTCATGCCTGTAATCCCAGCACTTTGGGAGGCTGCGGCAGGCGGATCACGAGGTCAGGAGATCAAGACCATCCTGGCTAACACGGTGAAACCGTCTCTACTAAAAATACAAAAAATTAGCCAGGCGTGGTGGTGGGTGCCTGTACTCCCAGCTACTTGGGAGGCTGAGGCAGGAGAATGGCACGAACCTGGGAGGCAGAGCTTGAAGTGAGCAGAGATCGCGCCACTGCACTCCAGCCTGGGCGACAGTGAGACTCTGTCTCAAAAAAGAAAAAGCAGATTCCTGGACCCCATCCCAGGAGTCAGTGGTTCTGGGATGAGCCACAGGAAACTGCATTTTCAACGCACACACCCCCTAGTTGATCTGGGGACACTAAAAAAATAGGCACTCTAGTCAATCGACTGGCAGGAGAGGGGGAGCCGGGCATGGAGGCTCTGGGATGGAGAGGAGTCCAGTGTGGAGCTACATGCCTCCTGTGCGGCTGCAACTGAGTCTCCGGGAACTCAAGGTGGGCTGACAGTGCCTCTGCATCCCCCACAGGGCGACTCGGGCGGCCCTCTGGTGTGCCTCATGGGTCAGTCATGGCTGCAGGCCGGGGTGATCAGCTGGGGTGAAGGCTGCGCCCGGCAGAACCGCCCAGGTGTCTACATCCGTGTCACCGCCCACCACAACTGGATCCATCAGGTCATCCCCACACTGCAGTTCCAGCCAGCGAGGTCGGACGGCCAGAAGCCAGACCCTCGGGGCCAGGAGCCCCTTGAGCAGAGCTCTGCACCCAGCCTGGCTGCCCACACCATCCTCCTGGTTCTCCCAGCGCTGCTGTTGCACCTCTGAGCCCCACCAGACTCATTTGTAAATAGTGCTCCTTCCTCCCCTCTCAAATACCGTTATTTTATTTATGTTTCCTCCAATAAAAACCCAGCCTGTGTGCCAGCTGCCCACGTGGGGATCCTTGGGCGACCCCAGCTGGTGAGGAGCTGTGAGTTGCAGAACAAGGCCCAGGCGGGAGATGTGGAGGCCTCTGGTCATCTTTGAATCAGCGGAAGGGAGCTGCAGCTGGTGTCTGAGGGGAGGGCGGCACCAGAGCATGGGACCCCTGTCAGGCGCCTCGCACAGGAGGCCCCCTGCTGCCACCTGTTCCTCTGTTCCCTCACCTCGAAGGCCGCCCCAGGGTGGACACTGCGGACAGCGACAGACACATGTGGAAAGGCCCTCAGGGCCATGCAGGAGCCGTGCCTGGGGGAGAGGAGGGCATGGAGGGGCTGGCTGGGCAGGGGCACCTCAGCCTCCCAAGCCTGTACTTCTGGCTGCCCATGTCTTGGTGCCACCCAACTTCTCTAAACCACTTCAGCAGGAGTGGTGACAGTTGTCCCCTCGGGTGGGTGCCCACACCTGTGCTTTCCTGCTCCTGGCATCCTTTGTCTCCGTGTCCTGGTGTCTCCCCTTGACCCTTGGCTCCTCTTCCTCCGCCCCATTCTTCAGTCTCCACCCCCATGCCGGAGTCCAGAGCAGCACGTGGTGGCAAGGGGGTTAGGCTGGACATGCGCACGAGTACATCACACCCACACACACCTGTGCACATGCACACAGGCACTGTGGCCTGCACAGTGCCAGGAAGAAATCAGGCCCGGGGTATTCACCAAGGAATCAAACCAACACCCACTCAGCAAGCAGCTGCTGGGGACCAGCCCTGGGGACACCATGGGGAGCAAAACAGAAGGAATTCCCCGCTGGGCCCAACCCACCTCCCCAAAGGCTGCCCAGTGGTCCCCGTGGGCCATTTCTTGCACTCATCCAGCCCAGGGGCGGGCGGGCAGGTCTGGGGGGCCTGTGTGCACAGCCCCATGGTGGAGCAGATGCACAAAGCCCAGGCAGAGGGAGAGACAGGCCCGGGGAGCAGCAGCACTGGGTGGTCCTAGCCGAGCAGGGACTGGCCAGGCCTCGCAGCCTTGGAGAGCCCCCAGTGAACCTGCACCCTGCTCTGGGCTGTGCAAAGAGCCCCATGCCCCCATGGTCAGGGGGAGGCTACAGGTTAGATGGTCTCAGGAGGGCAGCCCCTGCTGTCTTTGTGCTGAGACCCCACCCAGACCCAGGATGTCAACAGGCAGATGCCCATGGGAGGGGAGCAGAAAACACTCTCTGCAGAGACTAGGGGTTAAGAAGGGAAAACAGGTCTATTCCATGCAATTAACAGCTCCCACGAAGCACGCTGTGAGGAGGACGCTAGGAAGGGACCAGTCCAGGTTGCCACAGGTCGCTTTTCCACCCTGGGGCGGGGGTGCAGCTCAGACTTTGCACGCTGCCACCAAGCAGGGCTCTGAGCCATCTGCCAGGTGGGCGGCAGCAGGGCCCCTGCCAGCTCCAGGAGGAACTCGAGGGAGAGCCTGGCACAGGACTGCGCACGTTCTGTGGCTCCCAGGGAGGCAGGCAGAGCGGGCGGCAGCCTTCATCCCCAGGCTCAGTTGGCCCATGTGCGCGCGCGCACACACACACACACACCATACCCATGCCACTCACAGGCACACACCACATGCCACACATCACATACAGCACATGTGCATGCCACACACACCATGTGCACACAGGCACACACCACACCCACACCATGTACAGCCAGTACGTACGTACACATATATACACACACACACACACACACCACACACACAGCGGGAGGCCCGGGAAAGAAGTCTGTGGGCTCCATTCGGGAGCGGTGAACTGCGGTGAGGGGTCAGCCACAGGCTGGGCCTCCCTGTGCCAAGCCCCAGGCCTGGGAACGCTGGGGAGGAAGGGCTGGTCTGAGGGCAAACTGACCCATCTTGGGGGACATAGCTCAGAGTGCAGAGGTGCCGGAAGTCACCACCCCTCACACAGACGCCACATCAGGGCCTTGGTGGCCGTACTGTGGGGCCAGCTCTTTATTACCCCAGCCAGCCACTGCCATGCGCTCTAGGAGGAAGGAGGGTGCCAGAAGTCCCTGCTGAATGGACACCAATAAATGCAGGGATGTCGAGGGTGGTGCCAGCTGCTGGAGGGCTCCAGTCATGGGCTCTGCAGGAAGCCTGGGGGGATGGGCACCCACGGGAGGCATCTGCACGTGCCCCGCCCCTGCCTCCTCTTCTGCCCTCACACTGGGCTTCCTGGAGTGGGGCGGGGCCCCAGCCCCCACAGTGGGTGGGCTATGCCGGAGCCCTAGGTCTGAGGAGGAACAGGGCTCCCTCCCTGCCCAGCAGACCCAGCGGCCCTAAGCGTCCTCGGCTTCAGGATCCAAACTGCACGGCTTGTCTGCTTTCCAGCCTTTTGCTTGGATGGGAGACCTGCTCCGGGCTTTGGCTAGGGATGCCTGCCATGCTGAGGCCTCTCCCAAGTGCCCACAACTCTACCCGGTCAAGGGGTTGCAAGGCCTAGCCAGGCTCCTGGTGGGAGTCAGGCAGCGGGAAGACCCCTTGGAGCAGAATCTGGGTCTCTCCCCTGCTCCCAACCCCTGTGCCGGCCTCATGCTGGGCTCCTGGAAGCCCAGTCACCCACTCCACCCCTCACCAGGGTGCTGCGGTCAGGCTGGGCCAGCCACACACCTGGAAACAGGATGGACAAGGCCACTACAGCCTGAGGCTCTGTGACCTCAGACAGCCAGGCCCTGGGGGACACCATGAATGGGAATCTCCTTGCAGGGGGGCAGAGAGTCCAAGGACCAAGCCTTCGCAAAGCAGCCACCAGGGGAAGTCATAGCAGCTGGGGAGGGGGTGCCAGGACCCCAGGACCTTCTCAGGAAGCTCCTGCTGTCACCACCTGGGCTGCAGGCTAAAGTGAGGGAGGAGAGGTGGACATTGACTTGAGGTATCAGGACTTCCAAAAAAAACATCACTTGAGCCGGGCGCAATGGCTCACGCCTGGAATCCCAGCTGCTTGGGAGGCTGAGGCAGGAGGATCACTTGAGCCCAGGAGTTCAAGACCAGCCTGGGCAACGTAGCAAGACCCTTGTCTCTTAAGGAAAAAAAAAAAAAAAAAGGCCCTTGTACATGGTCTGTAGTCCCCCAGGATGGGGGTATGATATCTGCTGGAGGCAGGTGAGGTGTCCAGGCGGAGCAGGATGCAGGGATAGGCTGTGCAGCTCTGATCCAGTGGCCCCAGCCAAGCTAGCACCCCGTGGACTGCCCGGCTCTGCCCCGGTCATCGACTGAGAGGCAGAGCCCCGAGTGAGCCGTGGCGGCCAGTGGGGCTGGGCGGCTTGGAGAGGCAGCACCTTGGTCCAAGCGACCCGAGTTGGCATTTCCCTGCATCTTAAGACCATTAACAGCTGCTACGCTCATTCATAAATACACAATTTTATTTGCTATTTTCAGGGGAAACTTAGGCATTAAACTGTAAGCTGATAAAATACAATACCTAAAAAAGTATAAAAGTATAAATATCCCCTCAGAATAAATTTTAGTGAATTAAGTCTTAATATCTTTAAATTAAAAAAACCACAAGCCTATCTACTATGTCAAGGTCAAAAGTCAAACAACGCTAAGCGGCCAGCAGCTCCCCAGAGAGGATGCCCAGGAGCCCCAGCGGCCGTCGTCCTCCCGGGCTCTGCTGGGGAGGACAGGGTCGACCGTGGCTAAGTCTGCCTTCTAGAAAGGCTTTTATAAATTGTTTAAGCCAAACATGTAACAACATACAAGAGACCTTACAAAAACGAGGAGGTAAGTCCTAATGCTGGAGAACTGGTTAATCAGGTGACTGGCAAAGAAGAGGATGAGGCCTAGGCAGGAAGTCTCCAGAAGCATTGGAAACCAGACAGTGTCAGAGCCTCTGACCTGCAGGCGGGAGGCCGGTGGTTAGTCTGCACAGCGCCCCTTGGGAAGCCTGAGGTCCGGAAGCAAAGCGCTTGGAGCCTGCCCTGCACACCAGGTCCCCAGACTCTGACAGGTCCCCACAGCCAGCTGAGAAAGGTCTGTTTTCAAAGCATGCGGGCAGCGGTTTCTAAAGGAATCCCAGCAGCTCCCACGGCATGTCGGGCAGAGCCCGTGCAGGTCGAGTAAAGTCCCAAACATCCCAGAAAGAGAGGAAAGGCTGCATAGTTACACAAAGAAAATGAGAGAGCGGCGAGAGAGAGGCATTTGTGATGCTCTGTAAACATCCCGAATTTTCACCGTGACCCAGACCTTCAGCTCCAGAAGCCAGTGGACAGGCCTCCAGCTCAACCTCTATGCCAGGCGCAACAAGGCACTGACAGGCGCCAGCTCCCCGTGAGCCCGCAGTGGGAGGGACGAGGCGACACTGCTACCTCACGCTAACGGGTGGAACAGATCAGTCTGCACGCAGCAAGCCCTGTGGGCATTTCCAGAGTATAAACACTGGGGAGTCTATCCACACGGAAAAGGGGTACAAAGTTCTCTCGCCTGGAAAATACAAATTGAGAAGCCTTGACTATCCCAGGCTTGGTCAGGCGGGGTTGGAGCCTGTGTCAGAAGAAGGCCCAGCCTCGGAATGACACCGGGAAGTAGTGACGACGTAGAAGCCACCTGTGTCAGGAGCTCTGCGAGGTTGAGAGAAACCAGCGATCCCGCCTGGGAGGCAGAGCAGACTCCCTGACTGAGACTAGGGCCTGGCGGTTGGACCAGAGGCCACGACGCGCTGGACACCGATGCGGCTGCGGCCGCTTCCTGCCAGTGAAGCCCAGGCTGCTTTTCCAGACTGTGTAGCACCAAGAACGCTTCCTTCACACCATCTTCAGTATTGAGCGGGTTGACTGGGAGCGTCTGCCTCAGTCCCATGTGGCACTTGGAAAAAACAGATCGAGGCCCCCCCGAGAGGCAGTGCCCACCCGGCCGCTGCGCTCCCCCCACCTGGGGACGTCTGGCCTTGGACAGCTGGGCCCGTCTCTCACCACCCACCTCAGAGGCAAAAAAGGATTCACACCCAGATCTCTAGAAAAATGATCAAAAGCAGGTTTCTTCTCACAGCCAAGCTTCCTGGACATGGCAGTTCATTACATCTTGGGAAAACGTAAATCATTTCTTCAGCTGTCAATACTATGTCCCTTACATCCTTGAACCTCGTTCTTGCAAAATCTGAAAAACACCAAATGCATAAAATGAGGACTTGGGCCCTGGGCTAGGGAGGTGGCCCTGACCAGGCGCCTGCTCCAGAGAACAGAGCCCACAGGCCTGGGGTCAGCTCGGGGGGCCCTGAGAACCCAGCAGCACCGGCCAGGCTCTTGGGGACTCAGCTGGCAGGCCCAGGACCTTCACCGGGGTGACCGGCACATCTCCAGGCCCCACACAGGAAGTGCTCACTGTGCACGGCAGCCCCTCCCAGGCCCACCCAAAAGTGCTGAGTCCTGGCCCTCTCACCCACTCAGTCCTGGGTTTCAGACATGAAATGCAACTCGGCCCGTGGGTCCCTCAGCAGTTCCCGCTCCCCGATTGTCTCCCTCCGTTCCTCTATGCCTACTGCAGCCCCCACCCCCACCCCGACACCCAGACCCTCCTGGAGATGCCCCTTGCCCAAGCCCTCGGCCCCGCACCTCAGCCTGGCCAGTCCACCTCGTATGCCGGCCCCTCCCGGCTGCCCCATGGAACACCGGCCAGCCCGCAGAGGCCTACCCCAAGTGCAGATCACGCTGTGGGGACCCCTCCTCATCTGGACCACGGCAGCCCTGCAGAGTCCACCGCCCCTCGGCCCCTGCCCTCCCCACCCTCTGACCTCCTCAGAACTCTTCCTTGGGGTACCCTCCCTACTTTCCTCACCAGCATCCAGGAACCCCCCGAGGCCACCCCCAAGTCGGCCTGGGCTCCCCTGAGAACAGGCTCAGGCGCTGGTCAATGCTGCTGAGCTGAACTCCCAAAATGAGCCACGGCAGCCCCAGAGACCATGTGGAGGGGAAACCAGCCCACGCTCCCGGGCAGGGAGCTTCGGAGCAAGCCAGCCTCACTGTGCGTGGCCCACAACGGCTGTCTCCATGTGTCACGTGAGGGCTGCGAAACACCAGGTGGGGCAGCAATGCCCGGGCCCTCGCCGGGCACAGCCTCCCAAAAGTCACTGCCATGCTGCACTGACCAGAAAGAGGGCAGTGGTGAGAGGTGCATGCCGCCCCAGGCTTGTTCCGAAGGCTCCCGGAGGCCATGTCCCCTGAGCTGCTCAGCCTGACTCCAATACTCCACCCCCAACGGTGCACCTGAGGCTCAGTGCCCTGGGCCACTTCCAGCTCGAGGCTCCCACTCACTCTCCAGTGCCTCGGAGGAGCCCATCCCGCAGGCCAGCACATCCCTCCCTGGGCCAGGGTGATACCCAAGTTTACTGGGATGTCTGGAGTTGACTCAGGGAGACAGTGCAGCTCCCAAGCCCCCACCAGCCCTGTGTAAAACTAAGCAGCGCAGTGGACAGGCCACGAGCAGCGTGGCATCGGAGCATCCGGGAGCCCCAACAGCTCCCTCCTGATGTGGGCAGGAGACCCCCTGGAGACCTGCAGCCAAAGTGCTGTCCTTCACCCTCCCAAGACTGGCCGGGGCAGCACTAGCTACTCTGTCTACTCTCACCCCAGGCTGAGACCCACGTCTTCTGGACACACTCTCGCCCTAAGCCATCTTCCACAGGAAGGCCCAACTGCAGACACCAACCAGGGGGCCCTTGAGGCTGTACCCCATGGCCAGGCACCCCACAGGAAGGCAGGCACGGGTGGCTGAGGAGCTTGCAGGACACGCTGGTCTGGGAGGCTTGAGCACAGCAGGGATGCCGTGGGCTTTGGCAGCTGAGATCGGGGTCTGCTGTCTGCTGCAGTGGTCCTGACCCCTTGGCCCTGAGCCTGTGGCCTGAGCCAGACAAGGTCACCCACTAGGGCTGCCAGCAAGAGTGGCGCTCCCCGCCCAGCCTCCAGGAAGGGCTCTTGTGTTTGCGACTACTGACGTCCACAGCCTGGCCTGACACAGGCACCCTCCAGTCATCCCAACAAACGCCCCAATACTGCCCCTGGGCGTCTGCCCCCACAGCAACAGCCCCACCGCCCCCCAGACAGTGCTATTTCCGATCTACAGCTGGCGTGGAGTGTGGAGGGCTCTTGTCAACTACGGGGCAGAGACAGACACACAGGGAGGGTCTGCAGCAAGGGTCAGCTGGGGCCATGGGGTCAAGGAGGCCACGGAGCTCACCATGACATTCACACTTAATCTGAGCCACTCCCTGGGTGCCCCTCGTCCTCGTCGTCACTCTGGCGGCGTGCAGCGTGCAGTAGGGGAGAAGACAGGCTGTCAGGACAGTGCGGGTGGGCGGCTACCCCGGGCCCAAACCCCCACACCCGGTGACCCTCCAGTGAGGCCACGCCATGAAGAGACACACAGGCTCAGGGGCTCTGCCACATCTCAGAGGTGAAACTTCCCTGTGTGAGGCAGCTGCATCTCGTGATCTGGGGCTGGTCCTGTCCCACCACATGCTGAGGGGCTGAACCCTGTCCAGAGGCGCCTGGCCTCCGGCCCCACTCCTGGCAGATGGCGCTAGCTCGCAGATCTTGGCCTGATAGGAGGGCCTCTGCGGACCCCACTGCATTGGCCCCACTGCTGCGGGAGAGAGGGTGGGGCCCTGGGTGACAGGAGGTAAGACTGGGATCAGCCATGGTGGCAGGCGGCGGACCTACCCATCGAGCGTGGCTATGGAATGGAGCCCCAAAAACACCAAAAACCCCCTCCTCAGCCGCCCGGGCACTGCTCGACTCCGGGGCAGACCCTGGCCTCTGCCCAGGCGCCCGCCCTTGCTGATCTGAACCTGTCTCTCTGTTCCTTGGGAATAAACAGCAGCCCCGAGTTCAAGCGCTCTGTGAGCTCTGCGCGTCCTTCTAACAAGTTCTTGAGGGGCTGGCGTGGGAAGCAGGTGTGCTCATGTGTGGACCACCTTCGCCTGCAACAAGTGCAACCCCTTGCTCCTGCCACCGCTGACTGAAGTGTGGACAGCTGCCCAGCAGCACCAGGCCACACATGCTGCAGGGACACCAGGGACGAGGGCCTGCAGACCATGCGGCCTGTGCAGCCCAGCCACACTCGGGTGCCCCCATCACAGTCCTCCAGCTGTGGCCCCAGCAATTCCCCACGGCCTCCTGAGGCCCTGGCCTGAGCTCTGCCTCCGGGGCACTGCTGACACCACCCCCATCAAGAAGCCACCACAGCTGCCCCACTTCAGAGCAGGTATTTTTGGAAAATGAAATAGGGCCACATTCTCAACCACAAATGGATTTGGGGTCATGCCTGGAGCTTCCTCACAGTACAGAGCGTGTCCTTTCTGCAGCTGCCAAGCCACCTGAGGGATAGGAGCCCAGGGGAGCTTGGTTATAAAAACTAAGCTCAGAAATAAAAAACTTCTAAAAATAAAACCATTTAGAAAAGAGCCCTACGACTGCTCCAAGAGGAAGAGAAGCGCCTCCCTGTGACTGAGCTCCAGGGGTTGCCTCCTAGGCCTGAGACTCAAATGGAAGAGCATCTCCAAGCCTGGCGGTGGAACCCCAGCTTCCACCCTGGCTGTCATGAGCCAGGGCCTGTCCTAGCCCTATACTGCCCCGGCCTCGAGGAACAGTGGTGGAGCAGGACTGCCCTCTGCCCACAGCAAGAGGGCAACCGGCGGCCAGCAAGGGAGGCTCTGGGCCAGGACAGTCGCCCGTGGTGGAAAGGCTGCAGTGACCGGGCCACAGGCCTCCAGGAGATGTGCTTGGTGGCCCCGCCCCTCTGTTCCCAAAGGCATACCTCCAAAGGCCGACTCGGAGAGGCTCACAGGGACAGTCCTGGACTGCTGGTGGCTGGCCAGAGGCCCCCAGCCAAGAGTCTGCGGTTGCCCAGGTGTCCCTGCTTTAATGCCACCAGTTAAAAACCTTCCAGTTCTGGCCTCTCATGGCACCCACTCAACACCCTTTGCCAATGCCCCGAGCCTTCACCCCAGGCTGGCTCCCCACAGAGCCTGCCCCACCACCCAGGCTCTCCCAGACCCATGCAGACCCCAGCCAAGGGCTCTCCAGCCACCACCTGGCTCTGAGGTCCGGGAGTCCTGCCAGGTGGAGCTGGCCCAGGCCAAGGCCGGATTCTGCTCAGATGGTCACATTTGTCCATCTTGGAGTCTCAACCTTAAGAATGTGCCCAGAGGAAATGCCACCAGAATGGGTCACCTGTGGGCAGGGCCACGGGGCCAACCTGAAAGCAAATGAGGCAGGGGTACCTGAATTTCACCCCAGCTGCCTGCCCCACAGAAAACAGAAGGGCCTGAACCCCCGCAGAGTCTGCGCCAGTGCTGCCAGGCTGGGTGCCACACAGGGCCCACTCTGTGCAGCCTGAGAATCCCAGGGCCTGCAGGACACCCTCCTCTCAACAAAGATGAGGCCCAGACAGTGGCTGAGCCAGGGTGCCCACCCCTGCACTCAGGGATGGCCCAGATCCCCACCACGACAACTGGACCCCCACATCCCTGCACTCAGGGATGGCCCAGATCCCTATGCCAGCCAGGCCTCAGCGTCCCAAGTCCTCACTCACACAGCAGAGGCTGTGCCCTGGGAACAGAGAACCCTGGGTCCCCTGAGACACAGCCCTCAGTGGCATTCCTAAGAGCACAGCCCCTGCAGTAGGCCCAGGGGCCCCTTCCAGGAGCAGCTCTGTGTGCAGGCTGGGAGGTCGCAGGAGCTTACTGGGAGCCTGTGTTGACAGACCCTGTCCCACGGGAGACCATGCGTCTGACCAGTCAGCAAGGCCACAGGGGCGGACACTGGGGGCTTGATGAGAATGGCAGGAGAGGAGGAAGCTCTGAGAGGGCAAGAGCCTTCCCACCCAAGCCTGCCCCAGGCCGGGGCCATCCCAGCTCTCACCTTGGCCTTCTCGCTGGGCTCACTGGCTGTACCGTATGGGGTGTTGTGCAGCTCCTTGGACACCACACAGAGGAACTCCGCCTGGTCTTCGTTCCCATAGTTGTAAGAGGAGCCGATGCTGACCAGCTGCAAGGGAAGACACAGCCTGAGATGCAGCCCATTGAAGCCTGAGAGAGACGCAGCCAGGCTGACCGGCCCAGGCTCAGGACGTGCCTGCCAACGCGAAAGCCGCAGCAAAGACTGCCGACGCCTGAGGAAATGGATGGAAAACAAAGCCCCAGAACGCCTGCACGAGCACACGTGCGGCACCCCCACACCATGGCACAGCACGGGGTGAGCTCGTCCTCTGCGAGGACCCTGAGCTTTCCTTGGCGCTTCCAGCTGGGACAAAAGGGGCCGCTGCCCCAGGGGGAGGGGTGCAGAAGGGTCCCTGAGCTGGGGTGGAGGGAGAGGGGCAGCGGGAGGAGAGTGGAGGGCAGCTCTGATAGCCTGGAGGGAAGAGCTTGGGGCCCGCTGACTGGACCAAAAGCCGCTGGAGGAGCTGTGCTGCCCAGGAGTTCGGCCAGGGTGGGTCTGCTGCAGCCTGCTGGGCACACCCTTGGGCCACTCCAACCTGCCTCCCTCCAGGTGACCAGGCAGGCCAGGCCATGCAGGCCCAGGGCCAACCTGTCTCTCTGGCCAGGCATCTGGCCCATGGCTGGCTAATCTGGGCCCCTAGGAACTTCTGTGCTTTTAAAGGGAAAATTAAAATGCAATATGCAAATCACAAAAAGCATGCCAGCAGCACACCACCAAGCCAAAAAGCAGCTGGGTGGCACTCACAGTTTGGCCTCACTATGACCTGCACAGTTGGACCAATGGCCGGGAGAGCAACCCGCAGTTAGCTGGTGTTCCTGTGCCGCTGGCGGCTGACCCAGTGGGCAACAGTGGACCCAGCCCAGTGAGGCGGCCACAGGGGTGCTGGCATGGGCCCGAGCAGCTAAGGGTACCCCTGGGAGCACTCATGGCCATGCCCACCGGAGCCCCTGTGTCCTCACAGGCACCCCAGCCACTTCCCAAGCCTTGTTCGCAATCCCCTGCTGACCACTGGGGACCCTAGGTCCGGTCTGGCCACCTCCCAGCACCCCGCAGGGTCCCACCCCACAGCCGGGGCAGCTGGTCAGCCCAGCAGCTTCCCTACATGAACTGGGAGAAGAGGTCGCCAAGGGATGAAGCGTGCCAAGCAGGTCATAATCAAGGAACGGGGAGGACACCCGTTCTTTGCAATGGGTTCGGAATCCACCCAGAAGCGCTAAGGGCAAAGACCTGAAGCCGCCCCGGAAGGGAGGTGCCCACTACGGGCAAGACACATCGCTCCCTCCCAGCCAGAAAAGTCACAAGACAGCTGCAAGAAGAGCACAGGTGCCACATGGGGATAGCCCTGTTCACGGACCCCGAGCTGCTGACACAGCTTCCCAGGGCCTCTTGACAACGGGGAGGTGGGGCTTGCCTAGCAGTGGAGATTTCTGTTCCCATGGGAGCCTCTGGCACGATTCTGGTGAGGTCAGAGCATGAGAAACATGCAGCCGCCAGTGCAGGGCAGGGCCCAGGCTGCTGGTCAGCTGCCCTGTCAGCACAGAGACCCACAGTCACCCCGGCCCCCAGCCTAGGGGTTCAGGGTGGACGGTGGGATGCAAATGTCTTTGGCGACATTTTAAGGGGAGGCTCAGAGTACCCTACAATGTGATTATTTTGAAAGACTCAAAGGAAAAGGCGGCTTTCATTCAGAGGGACACTGGCTGAGCCTGTCACTCCCACAACCTGGCAGGGCCACTGGGTCATGGACAGAATCTGCCCCGGACAGAAGCAAGTGACAGAGGAAACTCTTAGGACAGGGAGGGCTGGGCAAGGTCACTGTCCCCATCCTCAGTGTCTGCCTAGCACCAGGAACAGTGGCAGCCAGGCCGTGGGCAAGGGTCCCCCACTCAGAGGCCATGCCTCATGTGTCCTGAGGTCCCCGATGACAAGCCACAAGGCCACAGCACAGTGGCCCATGCAGCACTCAGGTGGCTCCCATGGAAGCTGCTGAAGAAGGCACGCCCTGCACAGACCCATCAGACCCCACCCGCCACAGCTTGGTAAAGCCAGGCGGAAAGAAGGCACGGGGGCCTGGCAGCACCTTCCAGCACAGGCAGGAAGGGAGGCAGCCTGAGAAGGGCATCAGGGCCTCCATATGCTTCACTGGAGTGAGCTGTGGGGGACGGGGGCGTGCACTGAGTGGTGGGCTTGCCAGGAGGCTCTGGGGACACCAATCCCCTGGTCACACAGAGGTGCCAGGTGATGTGAAGAAAGTGCAGTGCTGGGAAGAAGAGGCAGGCCAGGGAGGAGGGAAAGGTACGGGGCAGAGCCTGAGACACCTCTGCCCACCACACTCGAACTCCCACGGCTCCTCCAGTGGAAACAGGGCGCAGGCCACTGTCGTGAGCACCCCCGGAACTGCAGGAAGACGCCAGCAGCGAAGTCTGCATTTCCAGGAGCACTGAGCCCTGAGCCACTGTGAGTACAAGTTCAGCTGCAGCATGGCTGCCGCCAGCCTGGCCACGACCCCTCACCTGCTCAAACTTCCAGCCGTCAGACATGGTGGACACCATCTGCGTGAGCTCCTCCTCCTGGCATTGCAGCACGCGGTACACATGCTTCACAGGCACCTGCAAGAACAATGGGCACAAGTAAGGGCGGGCCACCCATGTCCCGCTGCTGCCTGTGGCCCCAGCCCAGGTGACCCAGGGAGGCTGAGGTTCACTCTCCAGTTCTCAGCGCAGGGCACGAGGCCCAAAGCAACCCTGAGCACATCCACAAAATCAAAACACGCGGCCCGAACAGCTGCTGTTTTCTGCTTCCTCGTTCGCCTCCAAAAATATTTCTATTTCTAAGTTCCAAAATAAAATGAGTCATGTTCCTGAAATCCCAAGAGCACCTGTGGCTCCACATGACGACACGAGAGCGTCCATTTCTGCTCCGCATGCAGGAACCATGCAGCCCTGAATTCACTGGTCAGGAAAGGCTCTGGCAGGCAGGGCCCTGAGAGCCAGTGGCAGACAAAGCTCACTCCCGGCTACCAGAAGAGGCTCCTGAACTTGCGCAGCAGCCTGGACTGAGGCCTCCCCAAGGCTGCGCTGCTTCCCAAAACTCCATCCACCTCCTAATCCCCCACCTGCCTGGCACACTTGCTATGCCCCTCTAGGCAGCTGTGGTCCTGGAAGTGATGGTGAGCCACCAGGGCCACCCGCCTGCATGGAGCTGCTCCCCAGTGGGCAGGGCGGCCCCATGTCCCAGACACAGTCATTACAGAGGACTCCGGCTGCAGACAGAGCTGGATGGAAACACAGCAGTGAGAAAGGGTTCAGGGATCCTTGGTCCTTGACCTTAAGATGGTGACTCATGCCAGGGATGTATGAGTGACAAAGGCACACAGTGGCCTCGAGGTCACACAACCGAGTGCCTTCTTCTGCAAGACAGTAAGATGCTACTGTGTGTCACAGCAAGACTGGACTGCAAGGACTCTCTCACCTGCACCATTTCTCACCCACCTGCGTCATACGGGCAGGTAGACTGAGGCAGGGAGCACCCACACAGCCTGGTCACACAACAGGGAAAAAAGCAGGCTGGACAAGGTGACCCAGGGTGTGGGACACAGCTCCTGCCCCACAGATAAGGAGCCCCTCCAGATCCCTCAGTGGTGCCAAGGGAACTCCAGCAGGAGGGGGAACTGGGCATGTCGCTAGGTGGCCAGTGGCCCTGAGCGGCCAGGCTAGGAGTCTCTGCATAGGGCCCAGGGCTCTAAGTGGACCGAGACTTCTGATGGCAGCTACAGCCATAGTGTGGCCCACACCCACTCCTGGTGCCTTCCCAAGGATGCTAAGCTGGGGCTGGGGCAGGCTCAGCTCTCAGGGACAAGACTGATGCCCAAGGCCCAGCAGTGGCCCCTCCACAGGAGGTACTGGGCACAGCCCACCAACAACCTGGGCTCCCCGGGCTGCAGAAGGGCTGCGCTAGGTGTGAGAGGTCTGTCTGTGGCGACTCGCCCCTCTTCCCAATAAAACCAAGGTCCTTCTGACGCCTGTGCAGATCCACATGACCCCTCTGCTGTCTCCCTCCAGTCATGCTAGCTGCAGGCCCTTGGCACCCTCTGCTCCCTAAAAGATGCCATCCACCTCAGGGTCTCCCCGACCAGCCCTCATGGGGCCCTCCTTCCCTCCACGCGTCTCCCATGCCCAACTCCCTTACAACCATCCTTTGGGGGCTCCCAGAGGCTGGGCCGGGCAGGCTGAACGGATCCTTCAAGGGACCCTGGGGCGAGGCTGTAGACGGAGCTGGCGGGCACTGGGGTGGTGACAGAGGACAAGGGTCTCAGGGCAGGGGAGCCCCAGACTGCAGGACTCATGTGGGAGGCAGCCGATCGGGGGAGTAAGAGGGAGCCATTCCTTCACACCAGCCATAAAAGCTTCTAGCCTTAGTTATTTCTCTTACCTGTGATGTTTTGCTGTCTCGTTCTCTAATTTTGTCCTTTACAAGTTTTATTAACGAGGTGATATTGTAAAATTCTGCTTCCTCCAATACTCCTGGAATAAAGAAAAATAAATTGTCTATACTAAACTAAACGAAACCAAAGAATCCCCTGCAATGAGGACCCATGGCTCGGCCCAGCGTGAGCTGCTCAGGCCCCATCCTAACAGGCTTCCTGCAGACACGTTAGCCCTGCGGGGTTCCAGGATTATGGGTGGAGGGGCTGTGGCGAGAGGGCCGACGTGTGGACTAAATACCTCCAGCTCAAGTCACCCTAGGCAACTTCGAGCAACCTCCAGTGGCCCGCCAGGTATGGAGTCGCTGGTTACATGCAGCTCAGTGCATGCCTAAACTGAGGCCACGGCATGTAAGGGGTAGGATCTGGCATTTTCCCTCCAAGCCTGGAGGCCAAGGCTTCCTGCTGGGAACCTGCTCACGGCCACGCCACTGGGTGGGGTGCTGTGTGGGGCTCAGGCCTGCAGCCTTGTGCATATGTCTCAGTCACCTGGCACCTCAGTTTACCCCATTCAAAGGGAAGACTGTGGCTGGCTGAGAGGGTCACTTCCAGCTCTTCCCAAAGTCTGCCATCCTAAATGTGCCGCATTTAGGGACTGCACACCTCCCTTAAGAGCCTTAAGAGCAGATTCCACAGGTCTAGCCTCAGGGCTTCCTCATGGGTGGTCTCCAGAGGAACCCACACATGGGACATGGCAGCTCAGGACAACACCCCGCCACCTACATAGCACAGGGCCACACAGGATAGAGATGAGAGCCTCAGAGTCACAGGCTTCCCAGCCCTGCATGGGTCCCGCACAGCCCCCTTGTCCAGCACCGAGGGCGAGTGGCCGCGTCGGAGGCGGGTTAGAGGCGGGCCAGCGAGCCCAGGCGGTTTGTGTCTAGCGCCTGTTTCTGAGCCAATCCCACTAGGGGCAGACTGAGATAAAGTGAAGCCTGGACTCAAACGGCTCCATGGCAGAACACAAGGGGCTGCCCAGGCGACCAGAGAGAGCGCATATGAAAGACATTGCCTGCCAAAGAGACAGGAGTGGGCAGCGTGGGTCACAGTCTCAGAGCGGGAGCAGGGCTGGGCCACAGCTCCCGTCACCCCGCGCCCCGCG
Organism: Macaca mulatta; assembly: GCF_049350105.2. Lineage (NCBI taxonomy): Eukaryota > Metazoa > Chordata > Mammalia > Primates > Cercopithecidae > Macaca > Macaca mulatta. Next base: position 3,928,656 of record NC_133425.1, on the reverse strand, counting down.
TGAACTCGGAGGAGGCAGGCAGATGCCGAGGCCCAGAGACCCAGAGCAAAAACGGAGTGAGACGCTGCCCAGTACAGACCGATGCACAGACACGGACGCCGGGGAGCAGGGCCACGCCTGCACGCAGGTGCCCAGAAACCCTCAGTCTTCATGGCAAGGCCTCGGGCTGTTCTGAGCCAAGCCAGCACTACAGCACACAGGCAGGCCAGCCTGGGCCCACGCGTGTGGGTGCCGTCCCTGCACCACCACCACTCAGAATGGAACACGGCAGCTGGCAGCAGCAGGCACAGTCCAGGTGATGGCACAGAGATACCACCCTTAGGCTGTCCCTGAGGGAGAGCAGGCCAGGGAACCAGGGCCCTGAGCCACACCGTGGGCATCACCGGGCATGTGCCTCACACACCTGCTCAGACCACCTCAGTCACAGCAGGGAGGAGCCCCTCGCCCCCTTGTGTCGCCAGCTGGAGCCTGCACAGAGGGAGCCCTCCAAGGAGCTGCAGCCGGGGAGGACCCCACAGCCACAGGGTCCCCAGACCTCCCTGTCCGGCAGCTGCGCCGCTGCCCGTGGCCTCAGCACCAGAACGTAGGCCCCAGCTTCAGAGTACAGGGCCTGCTCCTCCCTGGGGGCCCAGGCTGCAGGCATCTGCGTCTTAAGTGGAGCCCGTGGCACCTTTGTCAGGCCCTTGCCCCCAAAGCTAAGGCACCTATGCTCAAAAGTCGGCTTACCTTCCTCCGCGAGGTCTTTGTTAATCACCAGTTTGCCATGTCTCAGGTAGTTCAGCACGGGCCCAAAATAGGTGGGGTCTCTGTCGATTAAATAGGCACCTGTTTCGTCCTAAAGAGAGCAGAGCACGGTGAGTCCTCTGTGAGAAGCCGACAGTTCCTGCAGGTCCACCAAGGCCCGGTCACATCAGGAGGCTTCAGAGGCACCAGGTGACCCAGGCCTCTCCCCAACAGACCTGAGCCTGCAGCATCTCGGGAAACCCCTGACGGTGTGGCCACGTCCTGCCACCTACAGCTTAACCCTGACCAGCCACCATCCCAGGTCTAAGTGAGTTTAAGTCTCTCTGTATGGAGACAGCCTGGCTCTGTGTACTCCAAGGTGAGGCCACTGTGCCCTGGACCTCTGTCCTCAAAACTGCAAGACCTCTAGGAAAACACACATGAAAACCTCACCCAGATCCTCTGGAGGCTATCGGCCGCTCTGCACCCCCGCCGCCGCCCCAGTGCCTCCAGGACAGCGGGCTTCATATGGGGCCCCTGCCACACTACACTCCTCCCACGTGGTTCAATTCTCTGAGCCCCACAACCTCTGGGCCTATGTAGGACACATCCAGACTCTGTGGACTCGGCACACTGGGCCTGCAGCTGCCTCCACAGCCCTCTCCCAGAGTGACACTGCAGAGCCCTGCATGGCCTGCCCTGAGACCACGTAGACCCTAGAACCCAGCTGAGCCGTGGGGCACCAGAGGCTGAAGGGTGAGCAGCAGGCTGAACCCTTGGTGGGAAATTCCAAAACTGGCTCCTCTGTGGCTGGCCTTATAGCTCTCTGGCCATTTCTTCCCCTGGATTCCTTCTAACTGGTGTGGTTCCTTGAGAAACAGGCCCTCTCTGGGCAGAGGGGAAGGTCAGGGACATCCGCGCCAGGGCAGGGAGGCAGTGGCGTGTGGAGGTGCTGCTCTCACCACTGCACTCTTTGAGTGCTTTCAATGGGAGATTTCCACATCCACAGGAAGTGCCAAGGTCTTTTTTTTTTTTTTTTTTTTTTTTTTTGAGACGGAGTCTCACGCTGTTGCCCAGGCTGGAGTGCAGTGGCGCGATCTCGGCTCACTGCAAGCTCCGCCTCCCGGGTTCCCGCCATTCTCCTGCCTCAGCCTCCTGAGTAGCTGGGACTACAGGCGCCCGCCACCGCGCCCGGCTAATTTTTTTGTATTTTTTTTTTAGTAGAGACGGGGTTTCACTGTGGTCTCGATCTCCTGACCTTGTGATCCGCCCGCCTCGGCCTCCCAAAGTGCTGGGATTACAGGCTTGAGCCACCGCGCCCGGCCGTGCCAAGGTCTTAAACCAGGACCTCCAAATCCCACCAGGGTTCAGGTCTTGCTGTGGCCTGACTCGCTTCCACACGTGTAGGCAAAGGTCTTGGTGCTCCCAGCTCGAGTGAGTCACGTGCTCCAGATAGGCCTAGCGCGTGCGGGGGCTACTCGTGGCGCCAGCCCAGGCCCCGACAGTGCCTAGCCCATGCGCAAGGGCCTTGGCAGCTCACTGCTGGTGTTAGGGATGTGGCTTGGTAGCCTCTACCCTGATGCAGAAACAACAAAAAATTAAGGAACATGGGAAAATGGGAAACACAAAATCATACAAAATTCAGGATATACTCCTAGGCTCACGGAGACAAAGGCAGCAAGGTCACCTTGGGGAGGTTTAGAACAGCGCCTGGGCCAACCTAGGCAGGGCCCCTGTGCTGCCCATAAGGCCAGCAGCAGGGCCTGCCCAAGCCCCCACAACACAAGGAAGGAAAGATGCCCCGGCCTGGTCACGCCTCTAAGTCTGGGATGAGGAGAGGCCACCACGAAGCCAGCGAGATGCTGCGGGCCGGGCGTGGGGGCGCTCTTCTTCCTGGCTTTCCAGTGCCTTCCACGGCTTACACAACCAGCACAGGCTGCACTTGATTTTCGGGAAGGTTCATGGTGTTTTTTTTTTGTAAAAGAGCCATAATTAAGACTGTTTTCTTGATAAGTCATTTCCCTCGTCTTCCCCGCATCTCACTGAATTGGCATCTGACCTACTTGTGGCCAGGCCCAAGATGGCATTGAGTGGGCCCAGCAGGCTGGGCTGAGCCACCCATCTCCAGGGGTCCCAGCTTTCAGCCGGAGCCACGGGCCGTAGGCCAGGCAGGGCAGTTTCCAAACCACAAAGGAGAGGGTGACCCTGGACACGGGAGCACATGGGAGGCAGCGCCGAGCCAGGGCACACACAGCCCTGGGAGATGGAGAAAAGACCCCGCGGACAGAGCTGACTGCTTGCCCACTCCCCAAGTCCACAGGGCAGCTGCAGATGGACATCTGGTCAGGAAAGCAGTGCTCAGAGTAGTCTGGTAACAAGCTTGGCCACTCTGTTCATCTCACCAGACTCCGGCTGCAGCTCTCCACCATCCATGCTGTTGCCCAGCAAAGCAGCAGGGGCAACGTGGGGGTCCCCCAGCCTCTCAGGCACACGTCCCTAATGCAACCAGCAGCCTTGAAAATGGCAGTGAAGGGCTGGGAATGCTGGCTCATGCCTGTAATCCCAGAACTTTGGGAGGCCAAGGCAGGCGAATTACCTGAGATTAGGAGTTCAACACCAGCCTGACCAACATGGCAAAACCCTGTCTCTACTAAAAATACAAAAATTATCTGGGCATGGTGGAGGGTGCCTGTAATCCCAGCTACTAGGGAGGCTGAGGCAGGAGAATCGCTTGAACCCAAGAGCCCCGCTGCAGTGAGCCAACATTGTGCATTGTACTCCAGCCTGGGCGATACAGCGAGGCTCTGTCTCAAAAAAAAAAAAAAAAAAAAAGGAAAACCGCAGTGAGGAATGAGGGTGGAGACTGGCAAACTCTCACGCCAGATGCTGAACGGAACATAACCCTGCTGCTGCCCACTGCTCCCGCAGCTCCCGGAGCTCCGCACAGAGGCTCAGTCAGCCCTGTGGCTCTCAGTCACTCCCAGCGCTCGGAGACACCTGCCACCAGAGGGGACGAAATCAAGAGGGGGAGGTGCCCTGAGCCAACTCTGCCAAATTGCCCCACAGAAATCTAGACGCGAAGGCACAGAATTTTCTGTGCACCAACATCCGCAATCAACCTAATTAGAAATACTGAGTTTTTACTCTGAAATTATCCAATCTCGCACACAAGAGCTTCACCTCTACTCTCTCTTGTGTTTTGTTTTATGCAGATGTGTGGTGTCTTTGGCCCATGAGAGGCCTTTGATGTCACCAATTACTAATGGGGAAACTGAGGCCAGAGAGCAAGGAGGCTTGTCCAAGGCACCCAGATTCGGAGAGCGGGGGGGCCCCTGCGCCCTGGTCGCCAGGCCTGCTGCCTCCCCACTACCCCTCCCTTCCATTGCTTCTGGGCCTCACCCAGCACAGAAACTGGAATTTGGGAGGTCCGTGCCCCACGCATGACTCAAAGCTTAGTGAGAAGCAGACGTGTGTGGTCTCATGACCTGGCCCTTCACACGAGGTCCAGCGGCTTCTCTGGGAAGAAACATGCTTCAGGTGCACCACGGGGGGTCTTGCCAAGCTGAGGTCGCTGCAGGGTCCCGCTCTGCTCGGCAGGAACTGGAGCCCTCTCAGGAGCAGGGGTCTCAGGTTTCTTGCAAGAAAACTCGGGGGCTGCCCAGGAAGCCCTGCCCTTCCCACAGCACCAGCACCCAGAGGTGGAGACACAGCCTGTGGGGGCCTGTCCTGCTAGGGTCAGCCCGAGCTCTGGGCGGCAGCAAGGAGACTGGAAGGGAGAGGCATTCCTGGCCATACGCACGGCCCTCAGCGGCCTCTGGCGCATCACCAAAAGCTGGCAGGGCTGAGTGTGGCCAGAAGTGGACGTTAACAGAAATTAAGTGCGGCTGGCTGAGTGTGGTGGCTCACACCTGTAATCCCAGCACTTTGGGAGGCTGAGGCAGGCGGATCATGAGGTCAGGAAATCAAGACCATCCTGGCTAACACGGTGAAACCCCGTCTCTTCTAAAAATTCAAAAAAATTAGCCAGGCGTGGTGGCGGGCGCCTGTAGTCCCAGCTACTCAGGAGGCTGAGGCAGGAGAATGGCGTGAACCCGGGAGGCGGAGCTTGCAGTGAGCCGAGATCGCACCACTGCACTTCACCCTGGGCGACAGAGCGAGACTCCGTCTCGGAAAAAAAAAAAAAGAAAGAAAAAGAAATTAAGTGCAGCTGCAGGAAGAAAAAAGCGTTCTTGGCATACTCTTTCTAAAAGCTAAGTACACTCACATCTGTAATTTCAGCACTTTGGGAGGCCAAGGTGGGCAGATGACCTGAGGTCAGGAGTTCGAGATCAGCCCGGCCAACATGGCAAAACCCCGTCTCTACTGAATATTCAAAAATCAGCCAGACGTGGTGGCTGGTGGCTCGTGCCTATAATCCCAGCTACTTGGGAGGCTGGGGCAGGAGAATTGCTTGAACCTGGGAGGCAGAGGTTGCTGTGAGCCGAAATCACCCCAGCCTGGGGAACAGAGCGAGACTCCATCTCAAATAAATACATAAATAAATATTTAAAAATAAAAACTAAGTATCAGCATGAAATGAAGATAGCCAGGCACAGCCTCTCCTGACTGCACTGGCCTGGCACCAGGTACGGGGCGGGGGCACCACATCTGTCATCTTCAGGAGAGGATGTCACCCTTACTTTACAGAGGAAGAAACTACAGCTCACAGGGACACGAAATCACCCCAAGTCACGAGGCAGGCCCGGTGTGGGCAGAGTCCAACCCAGGCTCCCCAACTCCAAGGAAGATGCTCCGTCACACCAACCCCAGGCCAGAATGTTCTAGGTGCTCTGCAGTCCAGGGAGAGCTGCCCAGTTGACGCCCACAGAGAACAAGCACATCCTGGGAGAGAGATGGCTTGCTGGCCCCTCCGCTACGAGGACCCCTCCCATGGTGCCACGCAGGCAGGTTCTTCCCCAGGCTTTAAAGACCATGCCTGGGGACTGCTGACCTGAGATGTGGAGGGGGGATCTGCTAAAAGAACCAAAGTGCCTACGAGAGTCTGAAAAGGAGTCCCTGGGATGCCTGGTGGCTAACAACAGGGCTGGGGAGAGACCAGGCAGCAGGTGCCCCATCACAGCCACTGCTCTCTTCTCTGACCGGGGACCAGCCCTGGCGAGGCTTTAGACCTCACTCTATCTTGACCTTTCAGAGCAAAAACGGCCACACACAATCCATAAGCAAACGGGCATCTCTGCATTCCTGTAAAACTTTACTTGCAAAAACAGGCGGGTGGGCCAGTTTTCTGACTCCTGCTACACCAAGACTAGTCACTGCCCTGCTGGACGACAGCCACTGAAGGCTGCACCTGCAGGGCCAGAAAGAGGAACTGCCCAGGCAGCGACAGCATTTCCTCCCAGCCACTCCCAGAGGTCTGCAGGCGAGAAGGCCGAAGACCGCAGGCCCGTGTCAGGTGCCCCGAAACAAGCTCTTCTCAGAAAGGCTCAAAAGTGTTTTCTTTCATTCTTCCTAGCTGGGACTGAACCCAATAGAAATGTTCCATTTCATCACCAGAGGCGAGTCCTTTTCTCAGGAATTTATGGCACTGACTCGTGGCCTAAGGTCTAAAGGGCTTCAGATGAGGCACCTGATAAAGAGGTGAGCACAGGTTTGCTGAGGACCAGCACCTGTTGCAGTGGGGAAGGAGCCGGGAGCCCCCAGCACCGCGGGGACCATCGCTCACGTCCAGAATAGAAGATGACTTGTGGTCAGAGCAAAGAACATGCTCAGAGCCACATCCTCAACTGAAGTGTGAAACCAAGTCCATCACCGTCGCACACACCCACTCACAGCCTCACACTGAGGCCGCCGCAGCTCTCACCAGTGCTGGCTACACAGAACATCATCTGCCATCCCCACTCGACGTGATCCCCACTTCTCTTGCCAAGCGGCTTCAAAGACAGTATTCCAGCCCACAGCCCATCACTGAGCCCTGTCTGAACAATTCCTTTCATAACTTTCCACCCCCGAGGTCTTGCCAACACCAAGTACACTGTTAGAGGCACCCTGACTGCCCCACCCCTCAAAGACCCATCTGATGCCACCACATCTGCAACCCTCAAGCTGGGACACGGGCCCTGTTCAAAGGGCAAAAGTTCACGTGCAGTTTTCTCCAGGGCTGCCTCAGCTGCAGGAACCGAAGCCTCCCCGAATCCTCCTCTTTCTGAGTGGTTTCCAACCCTAACGCAGTAGTGTTTCCTGTTTCCTTTTAACTCCTGAAGTATCTCCACACTAAGGCAGGGGCTGGTTTAGCTGGAAACAACAAACTCGACTTTGTTTCCAACAACGCCTACGGGCCAGGGATCGTGCAGTACAAGAGACCTAACCCAAATGAATCGAGTCTTTGGGAAGCCACATTCCACCTGGCCTGCCCTTAAAGACACCATGGAAGAGAAACATGACAGAGCAGCAGATGAGCAGATGCTGAAATGCACAACACAGCCACAGTCCTGCTGGGGGAAGTCCCAGGAGGAAGTGAAAATTCACACCAGGCTGTCTAGAAAGAGAACTTCGTGGCATCCGTGGGCCCTTGGAACAGCAGAGTAAGGGCTTGGGAGCATGGAGTATGGTGGGTGGTGGGTCCCAAGCTGGGCTCTGAGGACTTGGTTGGGGGCAGTCACAGCCCAGAAGCTTAGATGTGGGGCCAGAGGGCAAGCAGGTCAGCCTCTTGATGTGTGTGGCTTTCATCACCCTCCCTAACAACCCGTCTGTCAAGAGCTCTCCTCCCTGCCAGATAGGATGCTTTAACAGGGTGCTCTCCCAACCTCTCAGGCACCCAAAGCTTCTATGGTTCCTTGGGAATCCTCCCCCTTAAATCTCGCCATCCAACTCCTCTCCAGACCCCCACATTCTGCAAGCCCAGGTGCTCACTCCACACTAGTCCAATAATCCAGGCAGGGACTCTTCCACCAGATTCACGCTTAAATCCAACTCTAGGAATATTCTTTCATGAATCTCAACTCTGAGGTCAGAGCTTAGAGATCTTTACAGGTGAAGCAACATCCTGCTTGTCTTCTATCATGTAATTAATGGCCTCCCACTCCTGACACCCCTTCCCCTCCTCCTCAGATTCCTCACTCAGGATTTAATTAGGAGGAATCTCCTGGGACATTCTTTCATCAGAGCCACAGGAGACAAAAACTAAGATGAAGCATTTTACACATTTCCTCATTTGACGAAAAACACTTTAGTATTGGGACTAATATGAATTAGCACTACACTTCTGGCAAATTATCTATCACTAAAACTAACCTTCACTACAATTATTGTTTATTTATTATTATTTTTTGAGACAGTCTCACTCTATTGCTCATACTGGAGTGCAGTGGCGCAACCTCAGCTCAATGCAACCTCCACCTCTCGGTTCAAGCGACAGTCCTGCCTCAGCTTCCCGAGTAGCTGGGACTACAGGCACGCGCCACCAATCCCAGCTAATTTTTTTGTATTTTTAGTAGAGGCAGGGTTTCGCCATGTTGGCCAGGCTGGTCTGCAACTCCTGATCTCTGGTGATCCACCCGCCTCGGCCTCCCAAAGTGCTGGGATTACAGGTGTGAGCCACCATGCCCGGCCCCTACTCCAACTATTTTATGAGACAGACTGTACTGCTACTTTACCTTCATGTTCTGAGTTTCAGTTTTACCATTTGGAAATCAAACCTGGTTAAATGGAGGATGATGAAAAGAGCAAGTATAACATAGATATATTCGGAAAGATTAATTATCCCTTCCCCAAAGAATTGATTCCTACAGTAAAGTTGTTTTTTTTTTTTTTTTTTTTTTTTGAGACAGAGTCTTGCTCTATCGTCCAAGCTGGAGTGCAGTGGTGTGATCTTGACTCACTGCAACCTCGGCCTCCCGGGTTCAAGCGATTCTTCTGCCTCAGCCTCCGGAGTAGCTGGGACTACAGGCACCTGCCACCACGCCCAACTCATTTTTTGTATTTTGACTAGAGACCGGACGTCACCATATTGGCTAGGCTGGTTTCCAACGAGATCCACCTGCCTCGGCCTCCCAAACTGTTGAGATTACAGGCGTGAGCCACCGAGCCCAGCCCATAATTTTTAACAAAATCTTAAGGAACTGTAAAATAAAGGGATGAACCACCTTAACTGTGCTAAAGTTAATCAGCTCTCAATCAAGTGCTCCAGTGCTGAATAGATAGACATTGCCTCAAAGAATCCAATGAACAAGAGCAATTTAAAATCTAATTTCACATACAAAACAGGAACGCTTGAGTAGAAAGGCAAGGGAGTGACCACTAAGCCCTGCTATTTAAAAAGAAAAACCAAACAGTAAAACATACACCCACCCTTATGAAAGGAAAATCACAGCTAACAAAAGCCTATACTGTCATTTCCTGGGAGTCAATTCTCTGAGGAGACGGCTTGGTCAAATGAGCAATGGAAACAGTTGGAAGTTGTGGGGAGAGTCAGGAGTGTTGGCATCTCAAACCCTCATTTCTACCCACAAGGCGGCCTTAGCAGTAACTCCAGATTCTCTTTTCCTGATCATGGTCATGCCATGCTGAGAATGGTTTCAGTCAGGCTTCTCAAACTTGAAGAGGGATCCGAGCCTTTCTGGGAAGGCTCATGCATGGCAAATGTTGGCTGCCACGGCACAAAGCCAAGTGCAATCATGTAAGCTCAACTGACAGACCCAGCAAAGTTAGTGTAAGGCTTGTGAACTGCCTTGAAGAAACAGGCAACATCTTCTTCAAACACGCTTTTTTTCTAAGTTTCAATCCTGCACAACTCCCAAGACACTCTTCCTCGGCTTCACAACTCTTAAAAAAGGTAATAAAAGGTTTCTATTGCCATCTGCCCAACAGCATGAGCATTTCGCTTGATGAAAGACAAGCGGCAAACTAACCTGGAAATTCCTGTCTTTTTGCGAAGACAGTGAGAAAACTAAGCTAATCAGAAAGCAGACTGAAAGATTCCCTACCTGGCTCTTCCTGGACAACCCTAAAGCAACCCTTAACATGAGCAAAATTCCCTTCGAAAAGTCATACTATATACTACGGACGCATCTTCTAAGAGGTGCTGAGTGGGTGATACGTGCTGTGGATGGAGAGGATGGAGAGCCAACTCTCTAAATGCAAGTCACCGGGAAAAAAAAGGGCCGCCCATGTCAACCCCCGCGCCAGCGTTAATTCAAACGTCCAGAATGTGAAAGGACAGAGCAACGCAAGGGTTCTGTTTCCAGAGCCAGCAAGTATCCTAGGACAGAGAAGAGAAGGCGTTCACACACCCTGGGCAAAAGAACCTACTGAGAAAAAGAAAGTAGAATCACAGCAAAGTCCAGGATCTGGGAAGCCTCCTCCACCGAAAAGCAAAGAGGGCGAGGAAGAGACACCCCAGGGTGAAGCGACTCAGGATCCTCCAAAGCAGTGGACTCCAGGGCGCCATCCTCGTCCTCCCCTCCCAGAGTAGGGGGTCGGGGGAAGCTGGGGACGAGCTGGTGACAAGGGATCGCGGGGCTCGAAGCCCGAGGAGAGTCGCCCGCTCCCGCTGAGGTCTCCTCTGCACGAAGCAGAACGTGTGCGGTAGCCGCAGGCCGGGATGGCCAGGACCTTCCGGGCTGGCCCGCGCGGCCCTCACCTTGTCCGAGTCCAGGTCGGGGTCGGCCTGGCACAAGCGGTACAGGAAAGATTTCGGGTCCCGGCACAGCGTCTGCCTAGTGGTGAGGAAGTAGGTGCCGCCGACGTTGAGCCGGACCCACTTGGACACGCTGCCGGGGCGCTGGGCAAGGGCGCCGAGCCCCGCGCTGCAGCGACGGCACAGGCCGCCACCCAGCCCCGCCCCGAGGCCGCCCCGGGCCGGCGGCAGGAGCTCGCAGTGATTCTCCGCCATGATCCCAGCAAGCCCCGCCACAGCTCCGTTCCACCGGAAGCGTCCGGCTTTTAATAGCGTCCTCCGAGTTCTGTCCCGCCCACAGGTCCGCCCCGGTAGAGCGCCCGCCCCGGCGTCACGCGACAAGCGGAAGTTCCGGTCCGGAAAAGCAGGAGGCTAGGCCCGCTTCCGGCGGGAGCGGAACCGGCGTGATCTGGGCGCCAATGCTGACGGACTGCGGCGGCGACCTGCCTCGCTTTCCCAAAAGCGGGGTGAGCGCCTGACCCAGACCCTAGCCTCTACCCACACCGTGACCCCAGCTCATGCACCGGTCGAAGGAGGAGCCACACCAGCAGACGTCTACACTCTACATGCTTTTTATTACAAGACTACCGAATATACGAGGAAAATTGATCATCTGGTAACTACCCCTGAAGGACAAATATTTGGGGGGGAAAAAAGAATAAACAGATTCATTAAATGATATGATTAAATCATTGACCCAATACAAAATTTATATAATAAGGGCAGGGCCTGGTAGCTCAAGTCTGTAATCCCAGCACTTTGGGAGGTCCAGGCGAGCGGATCACGAGGTCAGGAGATCGAAACCATCCTGTCCAACAGGGTGAAACCCCGTCTCTACTGAAAATACAAAAATTAGCCGGGCTTGGTGGCGGGCGCCTGTAATCCTAGCTACTCGGCATGCGGTGGCAGGAGAATGGCGTGAACCCGGGAGGCGGAGGTTGCAATGAGTTGAGATCTCGCCACTGCACTCCAGCCTGGTGACTGAGCGAGACTCCATCTCAAAAAAAAAAAGGAAGAAAATTTATGTAATAAAGTCAGAAAAAAGTTTTAAAATATAGTTTATAGTAATTGTTCACATTTAAGGCTGTACCTCTATGCATACAACAACGTGGCCCCGAACATGAATTCAATCCATATAATTCGTATATTAGAATTTAGGCCGGGCGTGGTCGGCGCAGTGGCTCACGCCTGTAATCCCAGCACTTTGGGAGGCCAAGGTGGGCGGATCACAAGGTCAGGAGTTCGAGACCAGCCTGGCTCGGTGAAAGCCCCTGTCTACTAAAAATACAAAAAATTAGCCGGGCATGGTGGCACCTGCCTGTAATCCCAGCTACTCGGGAGGCTAAGGCAGGAGGATCAGTTGAACCCGGGAGGCGGAGGTTGCAGTGAGCTGACATCGCGACACTGCACTCCAGCCCCGGCAACAGGGAGACTCCGTCTCAAAAAAAAAAAAAAAAAAAAAAAAATTTGGCCGCGCGCGATGTAATGCCAACACTTTGGAGGCCGAGGCGGGTGGATCACGAGGTCAGGAGTTCAACATCAGCCTGGCCAAGATGGTGATTCCCCATCTCTACTAAAAATACAAAATACTAGTCGGGCATGGTTGTGGGCGCTTGTAATCCCAGCTACTGGGAGGCTGAGGAAGAGAATTGCTTAAACCCAGGAGGCAGAGGCTGCAGTGAGCCGAGATCAGGCCACTGCACTCCAGCCTGGGCGATAGAGTGAGACTCTGTCTCAAGAAAAAAAAAAAAAAAAAATTTTTTTTAGCAGGCTGAATTAGAGGCCACCAATAGCCAGCAAATAACCTTATATAAGAATAAAAATACAGCCGGGCGCGGTGGCTCAAGCCTGTAATCCCAGCACTTTGGGAGGCCGAGACGGATGGATCACGAGGTCAGGAGATCAAGACCATCCTGGCTAACACGGTGAAAGCCCATCTCTACTAAAAATTCAAAAAACTAGCCGGGTGAGGTGGTAGGCGCCTGTAGTCCCAGCTACTCAAGAGGCTGAGGCAGGAGAATGGCGTTAACCTGGGAGGCGGAGCTTGCAGTGAGCTGAGATCCAGCCACTGCACTCCAGCCTGGGCGACAGAGTGAGACTGTCTCAAAAAAAAAAAAAAAAAAAAGAATAAAATTACAAAAGTGTATATCCTAATATAATTACATTATTTGTTTTCATAAGTCTCCTAATTTTTGCTTTGCCTGTACATCACAGTTACAGCTACAGACCAGGTAGAGATTACGCATGTTCTGACTGCCACCCGCCTGAAAGACGTACTCGTCATTTCTCCTATTTTATGTTGTGAAGGAACAGCTACAGCAGCTCTAAATACTGTAACAATTAAATTTTGCCAGCGTCCAACTTACAGTCATAATAGAGGCTTTTACCAGCACAATGACCCCTATTTGTAGTCATTCTGCCAGATGGTTAGGCTACGTGGGTTACACGGCTAAAAAAAGGTCTGCCTTTTGTAAAAAGTTCCCTGTACATAGTTTGGTGTTTCTTCATATTGAAGAAATGAGTTATGGGGAAAATTCAGGTACACACATAGGCTCGTTCAGTTGTGCTCACCACAGCCATAGCAACAGATCAAAGTGCTCTTTGTTGGAAACAGCTTCCTCCTCACATCAGTTCTCCACAGGCAGCCTCATCTACAACCCTGCAATTTTGGGCCAGAAGTGGTGGCCCCTCAGAGGCTCTGAAGTGCCTCCAGCCCCAATTCAGGCACTTGCCACGTGTGCTGTGTAAGAAGGGACCCCACCCAGTGAGTCAACATAGGTTCATGTCAGGTTTGAGTTTGAAAATAACTGGGGAGGCCGGGCGCGGTGGCTCAAGCCTGTAATCCCAGCACTTTGGGAGGCCGAGACGGGCGGATCACGAGGTCAGGAGATCGAGACCATCCTGGCTAACATGGTGAAACCCCGTCTCTACTAAAAAATACAAAAAACTAGCCGGGCGAGGTGGCGGGCGCCTGTAGTCCCAGCTACTCGGGAGGCTGAGGCAGGAGAATGGCGTGAACCCGGGAGACGGAGCTTGCAGTGAGCCGAGATCCGGCCACTGCACTCCAGCCTGGGCGACAGAGCGAGACTCCGTCTCCAGAAAAAAAAAAAAAGAAAAAGAAAATAACTGGGGAAAAGTGTATGACAACATCTTCCAGAACATAGTACCTTCACCGTATTCTCACAGCAGCTGCGCTCTGAAGTCCCAGCAGTGAGCACCCCGGCTCTGTGGACCAGCCAGGCAAGGAAGTCTCAGGCTTCAGAGGAGGGCAAGAAACCAAATTCTGTGCTATTTGGCCATACTCTCTGGTAGAGTGAAGCAGCACTGAATGCGGTGCCTAGAAAAACCTCCTGCATGTTCCCCCGTACAAGCAATGGACCCCAACTAAAGTGGAGAAATGAAAAATCCAACCAAATTTAGGTGGTCTGGACTTGCCGCCAGCCAGGCAATCTGCAATACTGTGGGCAGGGAGTGGGGAAGAGACGGCCTGAAATCTACACCAGCTGGGACAACCACGCCCTACAATGAAAAAGCCAGCCTGGCTGCCGGGCTCTTCTGAACCACTAAGGCCTGAAGCAGGGGCGGAAGCGGGGAGACAAATGCACTCGGAAAACCCAATCAGCGACATGTTTTTTTTCAAGTAGAGGCTTTGCTCTGCTACTGATTCCAAATGGCCTAATGTACTTTCTGAGTCTATAAACTTAATTACAAATCATTCACTAAACATGTGGCAAGGTCAGTTCAACACTTGTTATCTCTGCTGACTGTGCAGATACAAATTCAGTACCATTGTGGACACAAAGTACAAGGTTCTGAAAATACCACCAAGCCCTTGAAAGCCACAGCAGCAGGGATGGCAGAGAGCTGACATGCAGGCGGAGCCAGGTTCTTGCAACGAAAACAAGGAAACTGGCTCTTGGAAAAAATCGGCCACAAATGGATTGCAGCAATGACATCCTCTTAGCATTTAAATAAAGAGCGGTCTTATTCAGACATTCTTTGGAACACACACAGTTTATCAGAAACTGATTTGTTCAGAATCTGCAGGACACAACTAAGGTGGTTCTGCTACTGGAACTCTGAGCATCTAAACATAAGGTTGAGAGAGAGACAGAAAAATATATTTAAAATGAACAAACTCTTTGACCTCAAAATACCACTTTTAGGCATCTAAGGGGGGAAAAAAGTAAGAAATCAGAAGATTTTAAGGATATTCATCACAGCATTATTTAAATAGTGGAAAAATCAGAAACCGTCTAAATATTTTACAGTAGGGAAATGGCCAGATAAATTATAGTAAATGGACAACTAAACACTACAATTGTTAAAAACGTGTTTCTGAGAAACTCATGACATGGGAAAATGCTTAGAATATCAAGTGAGAAGACGATGCAAACAGCGTGTGTCGGATGTTCCCAATTTAGTTGAAAAAGTGAACAAATGGCGGGGCAGGATATAGGCCAAAATGCTCACAGTGGTCTTCTCTGGGCGGCGAGCCTACAGCTGATCTTGTCAGAGACAAATGTCAGTTCTGAGTCACCCAGAGCCCTGTGCTGGTGCCTGGGGGTCTGTGCCATGGGAGAGTCTCCACAATTCCTCTGGGGAAGGGCCGCAAATCCCACAGTGTGTCCCAAGAGGGCTGGAGTAGGTGGAGTCCCCAGCGGCTGTGGCATGACCAGCCATCTCTCTCAAAAAGAATTGTTAACAAGCCTTCCGCAAGTTAAGGTTCCACGTGGTAGCCGTGGTGCAGAGCCATTTCACTACAGTGGAGAGGCTTGTGCTCCACACCAGGACTGCCCACCGCCCTGGCTGCGGCCAAAGAGGGGAGAAAAGAATCCCTCAGAAGCCAGCCCCCAGCTGCGTCCCAGAGAAAGGCAAGGCACCTGGGGCACCTAGGCCGGCAGCGACCACAGCCTCCCTCCCCTCCCCTTTGTGCCGAGAAGCCACAGAGTGTGGTCCTGACATTCCACCTGTCCTTGCCCACGTGTGGGGAGGCACATGGCCCCAGGTCTATTAAACAGCAGGTGAAATCTTCCTCACCTTGGATAAACCCACAACTGTAATTCCATGTAAGCACGTCTGTGTGGACACACGGTACCCCACGTTCCACCGTAGAGTGTAAGGCACCTGCATGCCAGGTGATGGCTCTAAGGATGTGCTGGATAAAACTGGAGTTGACATGAGCAAGCGCAGGGTAAAGAGAGAAAACACACGAGCCTTTAAAAAGGTAAGAGAAAGGGGCTGGGTGAGGAGAAAGGTGACCCACAGAAGGACTTGGCTGTCATGAGCTCAGGCAATGGCATCATCAGCTGTCAGCTGCCAGCTCTGGCTCTGAGCTCCTAGTTCTGTGGCTTTGGAGGTTAAGATGGAGCTTGTCAGTGACGCCCAGGAGGTGGTGGTTCTATCCAGAGGAAGAACACACGGGAGAGTCTCCCCAAGCAGCCCAGCCGAGTGCTCCAATTAAAGCCACGTCCCTGCTCCCCTTGTTTCCCTATAACCAGACGCCCTGAGACGTCTTTCCTGTGCCTGTACGTGCAGTTAGGAGGGTTAGGAAGCCACTCTCCTACACGGAGACACAGGACGTTCTGAGATGGATAAAAGAGCTGATAAGGAGGAGTAAGCCTGAACAGAAATTCCTGAAAGGACCAAGAGAGACTCCCCAACACAGCCAAGCCTTTCCAAAAGCCAGCAGGAGGAGAGAGGACTTGACTCCGGCCACAGGCCCAGGGCAACGTGCTGGGCCCCGGAGCGTCCTGCTCCCTGGGGCGCCCCAGGGTAGGTGTGGCCCAGCTGGTCCCAGCTCACTGTGACAGGCTCACGTGCAGCTCACACACAGCAGCAGCCAAGGCCCAGGCAGAAACCGCAGGCAGGGCCTGGGGAACATTTCTGCCCCGTCCAGGCTCCCATCTGCACTTGCCTAGCTAAAAAGAGCCACTCTCATCATTAGCAGTGTGAAAAGGACACCTTCCCTCTCAGTTTGGACCTGGCCTGGCACACAGGGTCACTGCTGAGTCATCTGTGACTTGGGAGTAGGGAGCAGGGAGGGTGGACACAGTTGAGTCAGAGGCAGGTCTGTGGGCAGCGATGTCTGCCTCTCCCCCACGGGAGCTGGAGAGCAGTGGCACCCCATCATAGCTCACTGCAGCCTTGATCTCCTGCGCCCAAGTCATTTTCCCACCTCAGCCTCCCGAGTAGCTGGGTCCACAGGCACATACTACCATGCCCGGCTATTTTTTTTTTTTTTTTTTTTTTTTGAGACTGAGTCTGGCTCTGTCGCCCAGGCTGGAGTGCAGTGGCCGGATCTCAGCTCACTGCAAGCTCCGCCTCCCGGGTTTACACCATTCTCCTGCCTCAGCCTCCGGAGTAGCTGGGACCACAGGCGCCCGCCACCTCGCCCGGCTAGTTTTTTGTATTTTTTAGTAGAGACGGGGTTTCACCGTGTTAGCCAGGATGGTCTCGATCTCCTGACCTCGTGATCCACCCGTCTCGGCCTCCCAAAGTGCTGGGATTACAGGCTTGAGCCACCGCGCCCGGCCTGTGCCCGGCTATCTTTTTTTCTTTTGTTTTAGAGACAGGGTCTTGCTAATGTTGTCCAGGCTGGCTTTGAACTCCTGGATTCAAGCAATCCTCCTGCCTCAGCCTCCCAAAGTGCCAGGATTACAGGTGTGAGCCACCATGCCCAGCCATAATTATCTAGTTGTAAGGCCAGCTGATTAATTCATCTCTCCACATAATAACATTCACAGGTTGGGAGATTAGAATGAGAACATCTTTGGAGAGGCCATTATTCTGCCTTTTAGAGAGAAAGGCCTAGGACAGGAATTCCCACTGCTCAGGTTTAAAGGAAATACTATGTTGCTATCATTGGTTTATGAAGGCGCCCCTTTCTCTACATTCCTACCAACATTGGATATTTTCCACTTTTGGGACTTTTAGCAGTTGTTGAGCCAGCCCATTTTACCTCAGGGAAAACTGAGGTTTAAGGAGGGGAAATTACTTGCGTAACATCTCATGCAACTTTCTGTTTCCTGACTCCCCGTCAAGTCTGATTCTCTCTTGGTGTGCCTTATATGGGAGGATATTTACCCGGTGGCTTGGAAACCACTGAATGTATCTTCCATCCACGTATCTGCAGCCCAGCAAATGTATATTGGGAGCCTCAGACATGTGACCAGGGCCTTGTGGGCCAGAGGCAGACAGGAGACCATGTTGTCTTTTTTTTCTTTTCTTTTGCTTTTTTTTTTTTTTTTTTTTTTTTTTTTTGAGACAGAGTCTCCCTCTGCTGCCCAGACTGGAGTGCAGTAGCTCAATCTCAGCACACTACAACCTCCGCCTCCCTGGGTTCAAGTGATTCTCATACTTCAGCCTCCTGAGTAGCTGGGATTACAGGCATGCACCACCATGCCTGGCTAATTTTTGTATTTTTACTAGAGATGGGGTTTCACCATGTTTGCCAGGCTGGTCTCCAACTCCTGACCTCAAGTGATCCACCTGCCTCACTCTCCCAAAGTGCTGGGATTACGGGTGTGAGCCACCGCACCCGGCCAGTGTTGTGGTCTTTTGAGAGCCCCCTTTTCTCTCACCTGATCTCCCTGCCCCCCATTTTCCCCTTTAGTCCCCTTTCCAGGTGCTACTGAGTAGCTGTAGGGTCAGTCTAGAAATGCCAACCAGCTTGGGATCCTTGCTGGGAGAGCCCTTCCTTCCCTGGCTTTGTAACTCAGGGCCTTCTGGTGTGCACACCTGCAGGGACCAGGCCGGGCCTGTGCTTCTTGCTTCTCTCTTTCTCTCCCTGAGATTGGAATCCTGACTCTGTCCTCAACTAGCTTGAAGGGGCCCCCAGGAATGGCCCCTCCTGGATTTCATACCCTTGTACAGTCCTGTTTCACTTTGTAAAACATTTAAAAAGGTTTTTTTTTGTTGTTAGAGACAGGGTCTCACTTTGTTGCCCAGGCTGGTCTCAAACACCTGGCCTCAAGCAGTGCTCCTGCCTCAGCCTCCCAAAGCACACCCGATCTCTTTCTATCAGGGTTGTTGTGTGTGACCAGCAGATGTGTTGGAAGTGATGGTGTGTCACTTCTGAGGTTAGGTCATAAAGACGCGGCGGCTTCTATGTTGCCTGTGTTCTCTTTCTCTTGGGCCACTTGCTCGGGGGAGTGCCAACTGCCAAGGCTTGAAAGCACACACTCCTGGGAAAAGGCCCCAGTGGTGAGGGACTGAGGCCTCCAGCCCACAGCTGTGGGAACATGGGAATGAATCTTTTAGGAAGTGCATCCTTCAGCCCTGCTCTAGCCTTTATATGACTCAGTCCAGGCTGCAATTTTTTTTTTTCGGGGGTTGGGGGGCCAGAGTCTTGTTCTTGTTGCCCAGGCTGGAGTGCAATGGCGCGATCTCGGCTCACCGCAACTTCTGCCTGCTGGGGTCAAGCGATTCTTGTGCCTCAGTCTCCTGAGTAACTGGGATTACAGGCGCCTGCCACCATGTCCAGCTAATGTTTGTATATTTTTAGTAGAGACGGGGTTTCACTATGTCGGCCAGGCTGGTCTCAAAATCTTGACCTGGCGATCTGCCCGCCTTGGACTCCCAAAGTGCTGGGATTACAGGTGTGAGTCACCGCACCTGACCAGCCCTGGCTGCATCTTGATGGCAACTTCACGAGAGAGCCTGAGCCAGGCCACCTAGCCATGCCTCTCCTGAATTCCAGACCCACAGGAACCATGAGTTAGACCTCTTTGTTGTTTTACACAGCTAAATTTTGGGGCAATTTGTTAAACAGCAATAGATAACTAATATACTAGCTCTAGGGCTTTGGGCACGTTCCTTAGCCTCTGCACCCCTGTTTCCTCCCTCGTGCCATGATCGTTGTAGAGGTGAGTGAGGAATGTGTCGTTGCAGCACAGGACCACACACATAAGGCAGCTTGCCAGCCCCTCCCGAGATGTTTCTGGTCATCTTCTTGCCCCTCCCTAGATGGACCGTGACTTCACAACGTCAGGCCAAGTTATTGCATTCTTGGCCTGAGGTCATCCATTGGCCATGGACAGAGGTTCTGGGCAGGAAAGGGTGAGATAAAGAGAGGGGTCAGTCCCCTTCCTCCAGCCCGGGTCCGGAGAATTGTGCTGGGCCAGGTGAGACATCTGCTCCCTGTGTGGTGTCCTAGGATGGGCAGCTGGACCTGACCCATGGGGAGGTTTCTCTGTGTCTCCAGAGGGTAAAGGGGCTTCTTGGTCTGGCTTCTCTAGCGCTTGGCCAAGCATTCTGGCTGCCATTGAGGCCTCCAGCAAAACTGAGAACTGTCCTTTCTTCCTTGCCCTTCAGCTGCCCCTCTCTCCTCTTCCCTCTGGTGCCTTGTCAGCTGCTTTCTTCACATAACAGCCTCCTTGTGACCCTTGGCCCCTGCCCCTGAGGCTCCTCCACCCTGGGCTCCGTGTTCTAGAGTTCACCGTGTACTATTTCCTCAAGTTGTTTCTACTTCACTGCTTCCCTTTTCTCTGTGCATTACTCAAGAACTGCATGGCCATGTGTCAGTATAAAAAAATAAAGGGCTGGGCGCGGTGGCTCAAGCCTGTAATCCCAGCACTTTGGGAGGCCGAGACGGGCGGATCTCGAGGTCGAGATCAAGACCATTCTGGCTAACACGGTGAAACCCCGTCTCTACTAAAAAATACAAAAAACTAGCTGGGCAAGGTGGCGGGTGCCTGTAGTCCCAGCTACTTGGGAGGCTGAGGCAGGAGAATGGCGTGAACCCGGGAGGCGGAGCTTGCAGTGAGCCGAGATCCGGCCACTGCACTCCAGCCTGGGTGACAGCGCGAGACTCCGTCTCAAAAAAAAAAAGAAAATAAAGTTGGCCGGGCGTGGTGGCTCACCCCTGTAATCCCAGCACTTTGGGAAGCGGTGGGGGACAGATCATGAGGTTAGGAGTTCGAGACCAGTCTGGCCTATATGGTGAAACCCCGTCTCTACTAAAAATACAAAAATTAGCCGGGAATGGTGGCACACACCTGTAGTCCCAGCTACTTGGGAGGCTGAGGCAGGAGAATCGCTTGAACCCAGGAGGCGGGGGTTGCACTGAAATTGCCATTGACTCCAGCCTGGGTGACAGAGCGAGACTTCGTCTCAGGAAAAAAAAAAAAAAAAAAGTTAACCCATTTCAGTCGGGTGCGGTGGCTCACGCCTCTAATCCTAGTACTTCGGGAGGCCGAGGCAGGCGGATACATGGTTCAAGACCACCATGGTACAAAAAACACAAACATTTAGTAGTGTGTGGTGGCACATGCCTATAGACCCAGCTACTCAGAAGGCTGAGGCAGGAGAATGGCATGAACCCAGGAGGGGGAGCTTGCAGTGAGCCGAGATCAAGCGACTGCACTGCAGCCTGGGCAACAGAGTGAGACTCCATCTCAAAAACAAAAACAAACAAACAAACAAAAAAAGTAAATAAATAAATAAAAATTAAAAAAACAGAATCGCTTGAACCCGGGAGGGGGAGGTTGCAGTGAACAGAGATCGAGCCACTGCACTTCAGCCTGGGCGACGGAGCAAGACTCCGTCTCAAACCCACCCCCCCAAAAAAAAACAAAAAACAAACACAAACAAAAAAATCATGATCCACATCAACTACTACAAACAAAACAAAACCAAATCGCCACAAAATCATTTATGGACAAGGACAGAAGCTCTGAGGCTGCCTCCGGGACGATGGACAGTGGTAGGATTGCTTGTTTTCTGCCTTATGAACGTGACTTATAGTCCAGATTTCCTTCTGTGAACGCTTGTTAGCTGTGAACTAGCGAAGCTGCGCCTCCGCGTTTACGCAGTGCCGGCTCCGGAGTCCGAGCCCCGGGTTCGAGCTCAGCCCCGCCGCGACCTCGGGGGTGACCCTGGCCGGAGCCCGGTCCCCTCTGAGCCTCAGTTGCCCGGTCTGGGAGCCGGGAATGACAGCTCGCCCCACCCTCGCCCCGCCCCGGACTGGTTCTCGCGAGGTCCCCCTGCCCAGGAGGCGCCGGGCCTCTCCCGCCAGCCAGGCCCCAACCCGGAAATGCAGCTGGGGCGGAGGCGGGGCCCACTCAGGCCGAGGCGGAGCGACGATGGGTGCGGCCAATGGGCGCGGGCGGTGTCTACCGTGCGACGGAAGCCCTGCCTGGCGTCGCGCGGGGGCGGGGCGTCGCGCGGGGGCGGGGCGTCGCGCGGGGGCGGGGCGTCGCGCGGGGGCGGGGCGTCGCGCGGGGGCGGGGCGTCGCGCGGGGGCGGGGCGTCGCGCGGGGGCGGGGCGTCGCGCGGGGGCGGGGCGTCGCGGCCATTGCTGGGGCTCCGCTTCGGGGAGGAGGACGCTGAGGAGGCGCCGAGACGCGCACCGCTGTGGGAGAGGCGCCCGCGCCGACGCTGGGCCCATGGTCAGGACCACCAGTCAGTTGTGAGCGCGCTGCGGCCGCCTGGGCGCGCCGGCTTGTTACCCCGCCGGGTGCGGCGGCCGCCCGGGTCCGGCGAGGCGGGGCGGCCCGGGGTCCCCAGGGACGGGTAGCGCCTCACCTGCGGCCGGGCGGCCGGGCGGGGGATGGCGGGCGCCGGCCGAGGGCACTGCTCGACTGCGGCGGGGAGTTCGGGCCTGCGTTGCGGCGGGCGCCGGCCTGGCCGGGGGCGCTGACAGACGCGCGGAGGGCGGGGGAGGCCGGGAGGTGTCACCCGGTCCAGCGGGTGAAAGTACCTGGAAAGTTTGTTTTCGGCTCGGCGCAGCTTGGAGTTGAGCCTCCAGGGTTACCTTTGGGTTCTGTCTGTAGAGGAACCGCTCTGGGCTTCCACTTGGAACGGGGTTCCTGGCGTCTCCGCCTGCGAGAGAAGCAGAAGGTGCAAGTTCTTGCTCGAAACACCTGACGCGCCTGGGACCCCGTTTCCAGATTCTCGATGACAGTGGTCGGGTAAACTCTCCTTTTACCGCCTGGCCAAGGGGCATTTGGGTGCTTTTCCTGCCCGTGGCTGTGCTCAGCGTTGTGGGAAGCCCCTGGGGGGCAGAATATGCAGGATCACCGAGGGGAAAGTGAGCTTGACAGGTAGGAGGGATTTTACGGGAAGGACCGAAACAAACCACTTGTTGGGTGAAATGTTTTGCTAAAAGTATCGCTGGTGTTTATTTTCTCTCTATTGCTGAAAGTATCCCTGGTGTTTTTATATTTTCTACACGGTAAGTTCTACAGTCTGGGGACGACGGCATGCGTTGTGCAGTGGGTGACGGAAGAACGTCTACATAGCTTGCAAAATTTGATTTAAAAGGCAAACATTTTAAATGAAGGAAAACCAAAGAAATTTACTTGATCCCTTATCTTTCAGGATGCGGCTTTTATTTTATTTATTTATTTATTTATTTATTTATTTATTTATTTGATGGAGTCTGGCTCCCCTCGCGCAGGCTGGAGTGCAGTGACGCGATCTCGGCTCACTGCAACCTCCACCTCCCGGGTTCAAGTGATTCTCCTTCCTCAACCATCCGAGTAGCTGGGATTAAAGGCGTGTGCCACCATGCCTGGCTAATTTTTGTATTTTTAGTAGAGGCAGGGGAAGGTATGGGCCTTCTTCTGAGAAAATGCAGTGACACTGAATTTTGTAACGATGTCAGGAGGCTCTTGAACCTTCTGCAGCTCACTCATGGACTTTGTAGAGATGCATGATAATCCAAAGTGTTACGGAAGAGGGTTCAGTTGAGAAAAATGTTGGAGAGTGAAAGGGATGCCTTTCGCTATTTCGCGTATGTGGCTGTACCCCAAAGTGCCCTGACTAACACGCAAAACATCAATTAGGCGGCTTGACCAGGCTCAGCGGAGGCTGGGGCCGAGAGTCATGTTGAAGTCTGTGAGGTTAACCTGCACCCAGTGACAGTCATGGCGAAGTTTGTGAGGTTAACTCGCACCCAGTGACGCTGTTGCAATGCAGGGTGTATATTTGGTGTCATCCACGAGAAGAGGAAAGAGCAAATTTTCTCACGGCCTTGGCAGTTCCACATAATAGACGTTTAGTATCTGTAGTTTTCTTCGCGTAAGGCAGCTATTTTGCACAAAAAGACTGGAATCCAGTGAGCAAGAATGATAGAATACAGGATAGATTTCCACATGAGGAAGTGTCAGGAACGAGGCTTTTGCATCTCTGTCAGCTGGATTTCCACATGTGTACATATGTGAGAACATGCTGTGTTTCCTGTCCATAATGGTGGAGGCAGCCCTAATATTGTATTTTCACTTCAGGGTTGGGGTGGGTTTGCATCTGGACTTTAGGGTGGCCCTGTAGGCCCTGTGTGAGAAGCCCCTGCCCGGTGAACTTTCCCATGTGTGTATGCGTGGACAGCCAACAGAGGGAGCAGTGCGAGCGTGAAGGCAGACAGTGGCCTGGCCCAGTCTGATGCTAAGTGGGCCAGAGGCAGTGAGTACCATTTCTTGAGCTGACTACTTAAGCCAGGCGCTTTCCTAGGTACTTTCACACCTCACTGCAAGGTAGCTGTTGTTCCCATGTTACAGGTGCAGAAGCTGAGCTGCAGAGACGTTAAGTACCTGCCTCATAAGTGGTAGAAACTCCAGTGTCACCCTGCCCCTCACGTTCAGAGCCCCCGAGGGAGGGTCTGCCGGGCAGCTCAGCCCAGCACTCTGTGTAAGGAAGTCTTCAGTGCCACCGTCCAGGATGTCTTCCCGGGGATTGGGCCTGAACGTCTTGACCATGCCTTGCTGGAGACAGGAGGGGTGTCTTCATGTGGATTGACTGTACATATTTCTTTGGCAGATGGCTGAGCTCTGTGACCCCGGGGCCTGTTTCAGCCTCCTGCTGTCAGAAAGCAGCTGTTTGGAAAGAGGCTGTGATTCGGCCTTGTTTGAGGGCCGATACTCTGAATGGGTGAGGCTTGGAATCCTCCCTTTGGAACAAAGAAACATGTAATGATTTTGCTCAAGGTAGAATTGGGGGACTAGGCAGAGTGGGCTCCTGCCCTCCCTAGGGTGGTTCTGTCTTTTGCAAAGGTGGCTGCGTCCTTAGGGGAAGGTGAGGGGAGAAGCAGAGAGCATGGAGAGCAGTGGCTTTCGATTTCTCTCTCTCCGAGTTGGGCCGGACTCTGGACGTGAGGCTGAGGGAGTGCATGGCTCAGACGCTCAGATGCTCGGAGTGCTTCCGGCTGCTTTTCCGTTGGTAACTCACGTGTTCTTCGTGCAGGTTGGCATTTTTCTTTCATGGGTTTTTTTTCACTGGTCAGAATTATAGTCTTCTGATTGTATGTACATAGCTGGTTATTATCAGATACATAATTTAAAAATGTGCATCTAAATATAGATTTTATTGGTGAATGCATTGTGTTCTCATTCCATAAAAAGTCTTTTTTTTTTTTTTTTGAGACGGAGTCTCGCTCTGTCACCCAGGCTGGAGTGCGGTGGCGTGATCTCAGCTCACAGCAAGCTCCACCTCCCGGGTTCACGCCATTCTTCTGCCTCAGCCTCCTGAATAGCTGGGACTACAGGCGCCCGCTGCCACGCCCGGCTAATTTTTTGCATTTTTAGTAGAGACGGGGTTTCACCTTGTTAGCCAGGATGGTCTCGATCTCCTGACCTCATGATGCACCCGCCTCGGCCTCCCAAAGTGCTGGGATTTCAAGTGTGAGCCACTGCGCCTGACCCTCCATAAAAAGTCTTAAGCACAAAATTATGTTAGAAAAAAAAACCCTGTCTCTATAAAAAATACAAAAATTAACCGTGCGGTAATGGCACGTGCCTGTAATCACAGTTACTCGGGAGGCTGAGGCACGAGAATTGCTTGAACCTGGAAGACGGAAGTTGCGGTGAGCGCAGATGGCGCCACTGCACTCTAGCCTGGCCAACAGAGTGAGACTCCGTCTCAATAAAAAAAGAAAATCTTAGCAGACTCTCCTGTGCAGATGCTGCTGGTGCTGAGCTTTGTGTTTGGGGCAAAAAAGGTGAGGGCGGACCCCGGTTGGTTTAGGAGAAGTGGTTATGAACAGAATGGGCCCCATGCTCCCGGCCTGAGGATATTCTTTTTTTTTTTTTTTTTGAGACTGAGTCTGGCTCTGTCGCCCCGGCTGGAGTGCAGTGGCCGGATCTCAGCTCACTGCAAGCTCCGCCTCCCGGTTTTACGCCATTCTCCTGCCTCAGCCTCCGGAGTAGCTGGGACCACAGGCGCCCGACACCTCGCCCGGCTAGTTTTTTGTATTTTTTTAGTAGAGACGGGGTTTCACCGTGTTAGCCAGGATGGTCTCGATCTCCTGACCTTGTGATCCGCCCGTCTCAGCCTCCCAAAGTGCTGGGATTACAGGCTTGAGCCACCGCGCCCGGCAGAGGATATTCTTTTGTGAAAAAGATTGCTTCTGCAGCTTGGAGGGGGCTGGTCCACCTCATGCTCCTGTCCTTCTCTCAGCCCCAGGGGCAGAAGGGAAACAGCAGCACAGCCATTGCAGATGGTGCCCAAGGCGGGAGAGTAGTTAGTGTCTGAGCAGGAGGGGGTGGCCGGCCTTTGTGGGGCTGCTTCAGAGAGCTGGGCAGAGTCTGGGCCCCAACGTGGACTAGCAGGGGAGGAGCTCTCCTGGCTGGGGTGGCCACTCAGGGAGGTCTGGGTTGCCTGAGCAGGGAATCGGCCTCACCTGATACAGCTGGCTTCTGCTGGGAGGCTGGGTTTGCAGCCAAACTCTGAGACCTTTTGGACAAAACATGCCAAAGAAGTTGGTGATGATAAGAAATTCATACTAAACTTGTTCTATTAGGGCTTTTTTCGTTTCCAGTATATGATTTCCCTTCGGTAGCTCTATTTTTCAAATTAATGTTGAGCATCGAGTCAGAGTCAGGTTTTGAATGACACAGGATGTTTTCAGATCCTGTAAGTTTACCTGAAGCTATCAAAATAGTCTCCTAACAAAATTATTTAAAGCGTAAACTATTTTGGAATACTTTTAGATATGTAGAAAAATTACAACACAGAATTTCCATAATATACCCCAGCCAGCTTCCCCTAATGCTATCACATTACCATGATGCCTCTGTCAAAACTGAGGTGTTCACATTGGCACCACACTACTCACCGAGCGACGAACTTGTTTTGGATTTTGTCAGTTTTCCCCCATGTCCTTCCTATCTCAGGACCACGCCCCCGGTGCCACACTGCATTGCATTGTCCTGTCTCCTTTGCCCCCTCTGGTATAGGATAGCTGCCGTCCTTGTTTGTCATCACCTTGGTACTTTTGAAGAGTCCTGGTCAGGTATTTTGCAGGATGTGCCTTCATTTGGGTTTGTTTGATGTCTTCTTGTGGTTGGACAGGTTGTGGGGTTAGGAAGATCCCACAGAGATGAGTTGTCCTTAGTGCATCGTATTGGGGTACGTGACATCTGCATGACTCATCACTGGTGACGTTAAACAAAATTATTTACAAAAATTAAAAAAATACATTATTTTTTGTTTTAGAGATGAGGTCTCGCTCTGTCATCGAGACTGGAGTGCAGTGGTGGGATCATAGCTCACTGTAGTCTCCAACTCCTGGGCTCAGGCGACCCTCCCACCGCAGCCTCCTGAGCAGCTGGGACTACAGGTACACGCCACTGTGTCTGGCAAAATTAGTTTTACTTTACTAAAAGGAAGCACGTAGGCTTTGCTCTTTGCTACTTGCAGTTTTTGTGTTATAGATTGTAGGACACTCGTGGTGATTTAATTTCGGAAGAGACCTTCTTGCTCACCTAGTTGGATCCTTCCAATTTCTAGATGAAGACACTTGGGACCTGGAGGCCTTCTGACTTTTGGGTCAGAGCTGGCATAGAGTCCAGGCACCTGCTCCTCTGACCACTTTCTGCAGGCATGGATGCTCCTGGGACACTGCAGGGACAGAGCGGTCCCCAGCAATGCAGATCGACAGGGCTGGTTTCCAGTTGGGTGGGGCCGCATCCCTCCCGGGGATGTGAGGCAGGTTTGAGATGAGTCTGCTCCCCTTCTGTCTGCTGCCTCTTTCTTTTTCTTTCTTTTTTTATTTTTATTTTTTGAGACAGAGTCTCGCTCTGTAGCCCAGGCTGGAGTGCAGTGGTGCGATCTCGGCTCACTGCAACCTCTGCCTCCTGGGTTCAAGCGGTTCACCTGCATCAGCCTCCGGAGTAACTGGGATTACAGGTATGTGCCACCACCCAGGCTAATTTTGTATTTTTAGTAGAGACAGGGTTTCTCCATGTTGGTCAGGCTGGCCTCCAACTCCCGACCTCAGGTCATCCACCCGCCTCAGCCTCCCAAAGTGCTGGGATTACAGGCCTGAGCCACTGTGCCCGGCCTACGAGTAACTTCTTTTTTATTTTTATTTTTTGAGATAGTGTCTCGCTCTGTCGCCCAGGCTGGAGTGCCGTGGCTTGATCTAGGGTTACTGCAAGCTCTGCCTCCCGGGTTCACGTGATTCTTCTGCCTCAGCCTCCCTAGTAGCTGGGACTACAGGCGCCTGCCACCATGCCCGGCGAATTTTTTTGTATTTTTAGTAGAGACGGGGTTTCACAGTGTTAGCCAGAATGGTCTCGGCCTCCCAAAGTGCTGGGATTACAGAGGTGAGCCACTGCGCCTGGCTGGGGTAACTTCTTGCCGAATATTTTAGTAATATAAATCTTAGTCTGAATTTCTGTGTTGCCTAGATTCCATATAGGGGAATGGGCAGGTCAGAAGGGCGTGGCCTGCGGTGTGGCGAGGCGCTAATAAGTGCTGCATTTTTCCCCCAGCCCCTCCTGGTTCCCTGGTGAACATACATCAGCCTCAGATGGGCAGACCCCCTACTCATGGTGGGGCTGGGAGTGTGGGCTCTGTAGTTGGATTCTGCTTGCGAATTGTGCGTGACCTCACTGTGGAGCGTTTGACTGGACAAAAACTTGCTGTGTACTCAGTGTCCCCATCTGTAGAAAGGATGCTGATGGTACCCACCCCCAGAGTTGTTTTCAGGACTAATCACAATAATACATGTAAAATGCTCAGAAGACTGTGTGGCAAACAGCAAGCACTTAATAAAAAAATTTTTTTTAGCAGAGAAAAATGGCATTTTATTGATTTTAAACAATAGCATTTAAAGTTATACCTATAAGTGGCACGCAGAAGATACATGCAGAGTTTAAAGAATGAAAATTAAACTCACATGTGCCCACTACCCTACTTGAAAAACAGGATTTACCAGAAGGCTCGAGTGGCCCTTCAGATTGTAGTTTCTGGCCCCACCCGTTCAGAGGTAACTCGCATCCTGGGGTTCATGTTGATCAGTGGTGTTTAAAGTATACCTGTAGGAAGTTCCAAAGTGCGGGAAGTGAACAAAACTTCCTTGCAGAGAAATCTTTTTTTTTTTTTTTTTTTTTTTGAGACGGAGTCTGGCTCTGTTGCCCAGGCTGGAGTGCAGTGGCTGGATCTCAGCTCACTGCAAGCTCCGCCTCCCGGGTTCACGCCATTCTCCTGCCTCAGCCTCCCGAGTAGCTAGGACTACAGGCGCCCGCCACCGCGCCCGGCTAGTTTTTTGTATTTTTTAGTAGAGACGGGGTTTCACCGTGTTAGCCAGGATGGTATCGATCTCCTGACCTTGTGATCCGCCCGTCTCGGCCTTCCAAAGTGCTGGGATTACAGGCTTGAGCCACCGTGCCCGGCCGAGAAATCTTGTACTTTGGTGTTTTCATCATATGTTTGTGTGACAAATATACAAAGACAATGTTGAAGATGTGGGTTAGTGAAATTGAGACCTGGCGCTTCCTGAGGCTGGCAGCCCAGTTGAGCCTGAGGACTAGACTTCAGACAGTTGGCAGTCCCCACCTCGTTGCCTTCTGTCTGCTCTGGGTAGGTGAGAGGCTCCTTGGGAGGCCAGTGGAGATGGCTGTGGGAGGAGAGATTGAGTAGCTGCCCTTGGAGCTCACCCACCCACTGCTCCTCCCTCCCCTCGTGGAGAAGTAGAAACAGCTTTCCTCCGGCCCTCACCTGTTGCCCGGGCTTCCGTGCTGGTTGGGGTGAGCTGCGTTTTGCTGAGTTGCACCGCGAGAGAGCATTGGCGACCACTTGCCTGCTGTGGGCCAGCTCCCCATCTGCCTGTGGTCACGGACCAGTGTGGGCAGAGCCTTCGGACATGGGTTGCTGGTACGAGCACACCAAGAATCCGGTGTCATTCCCTCATCCCATGTCATTAGCCTCATTTTATAAAAGAGTCTTGATGGGTCGGAGAGGGGTGGCTTATCCACAGGTAAGCTGTAAGCCTGGAACCCGACGGGGCCATTGGTTTTGCTGCTTCACCACAGTTGTCCTTGGTAGTGGCAGCCTGGGGGGTGGAGGAAGGTAGTGGCGTTCCCTCCCTAACACCCCCTGCCTCCGCCTGGTTTTCTGTACTGGGCCTAGCTTTGTGGAGTTTCCTGGGGTGAGAGGAAGTTTTTACCAGAATGTTCTTTGCCAGTGAGCACAGCTGACCTGAGGGTAGTATCCCTTTGAAGATGAGCTGGTTAGATTGTAGCAGCCTCCCACAACTTTGGTCCGGGGGCCTGGAGAGAGCAGTTCCTGCTTGCTGTGTGTGAGAGTGTGCGTGTGCTGGCTGTGCGTGTCCACTGCATTCCCAGGCTCCAGAGCACACACTGCCATTCAAAGGTAGCTTAGCTTTTTGTTCGGGATCCTTTCTCTTGCTGGCTGCACTGTTCATCTGCGGGACAGCCTCTTGACCATAGGAGGCACCCTCATTTCCCTTTTCTTTTTGAGTTGGAGTTTCGCTTTTGTCGCCCAGGCTGGCGCGATCTCTGCCCACTGCAATTTCCACCTCCTGGGTTCAAACGATTCTTCTGTCTCAGCCTCCCGAGTAGCTGAGATTACAAGTGGCCGCCACCACAGCCAGCTAATTTTTTTGTATTTTTATTAGAGATGGGGTTTCACCATGTTGGCCAGGCTGGCCTCAAGTGATCCTCCCACCTTGTCCTGCCAAAGTGCTGGGATTACAGGTGTTAGCCATTGTGCCCGGCCTGATTTATCTCCTGTGTGTGAGGGATCTCAGCCTTTCTATATAGTTTTGTCCTCAAAGTTATAGTTGGGCCTTCTAATCCAGTAGATATTTAAGGCATTTGGAAAAGGGGACACACTTCATTTGGCTTTGAAAGGCTTATTTTATGATCCAATGACCATTGGTTGAGAAAACTTGATGTATGTGTCTTCGGTGTTACTTCGTTGTGAAAGTGCTTCCAGCCGGCTCCAAGGCCTGCGCAGGTGAATCTTGTAGGTAGGTGAACTCAATAAATCCTCATAGCAAGCTTGGGAAGTCAGCCCTCCGGCTCTCTGACTTTCAGATGAGGAATCTGAGTCACAGAGAGCTGAGGTAATGCGCCCAGGGACGGACTGCGAGCGAGTGGCAGAGCGGGCGTTCTGATGTTGCACTTAGAACAGCTCTGTCTCTTTGAGGCCCAGGACTAGTTCAAGCGCAAAAGGCTTAGACAGAGAGAGTTTAGTAACTAATGACTGACTAATCTTTTGGATGTATTTACTCAGGTGATATTTTGGATTTTAGTCTTCTGCAGCAGGTTTGTAGGGGGAAAAAGGAACCACCTTAGGAGCCAAGACATGTTTAAGTAATCTAGTTGCAATTATTCAAATATCGGATGTATAGAGAACAGTGGCATCCTCCTGAGGCTGAAAGACTGTTTCTCATTGCACTAACCCCGAGTCTTTGGAAGCTTCCAGCTTCCTAAGCTAATTTCTTCTGTAAAATCCTTGCTTGACCAGGTGCGGTGTCTCACACCTGTAATCCTAGCACTTTGGGAGGCTGAGGCGGCAGATCACGAGGTCAAGTGGTCGAGACCATCCTGGCTAACACGGTGAAACCCTGTCTCTACTAAAAATACAAAAAATTAGCCGGGCGTGGTGGCAGGTGCCTGTAGTCCCAGCTACTCGGGAGGCTGAGGCAGGAGAATGGCGTGAACCAGGAAGGCGGAGCTTGCAGTGAGCCGAGATTGCACCACTGCACTCTAGCCTGGGCGACAGAGCGAGACTCCATCTCAAAAAAAAAAAAAAAAAGATATAAAAAGTAGCTGGGTATGGTGGTGTGTACCTGTAATCCCAGCTACTTGGGAGACTGAGACAGGAGGATCATGTGAGCCTGGGAGGTCGAGGCTGCAGTGAGCTCTGATTACTTCACTGCACTCAGCCTGGACAACAGAGTGAGACTTAGTCAGTCAGTCATAAATATATGAATACAACTAAAAACATAAAATTGTTCATGTATGAGAGTTTACTCAGTGGCTCACTTGTCAGTTTTTCATAAAGCAATGTGTTCCCTTGAATCTCTGCTGAAATGGAAGCGTGTCATGTGTGCTTTTCCCTGGCTCCTCTAGCTCTGCACCTCCATAGGTGCTGCTCTCCATCTGAGCTGGGAAACTGGGTCTGGGCTGGCCCCTGCCTCTGGTGGAGACGCAGCTGAAGCCCACCTTGCTGGAGGCCAGAGTTTGCCACTGTCCTGTACTCCCCTCCTGCTGTGTCCTTGTGCTGTGCTTGGGGGCTCGGCACACAGATGAACTTAAAGCCCGTGTTGATCTGATGCACGTGGTGGTGGGACAGGTGTGGAGGGGGGATGGCGTGGCAGAGACAGGTGGTGCTCTCCCCTCCCCCACCCGTGGAACACTGATGGCGGCTTATGGGAGCGGCCAGGTTAATTTGCAGCCACGCTGTGGTGCCTGGGACGGTACAGTGTGAAATGCCAGCTCCTCCTGCCTCCCTTCCCTTGTGTGAGTCCCTACAGCTCAGTGCAGGCCTGCTGTTCTGCAGTCCAGGGCAGCCTTGGAGGCCCTGTGCTGTGTCCAGATATGCCCATGGCTGGCCGGCCTTGCGAGGACAGCCCAGGCCCATTACGGTTCTTGCTGGCCACGAGCCTGGTAATTATAACTTTCTTCCCACTGAGTCTTAATTCAAGACTTTACTTTGTTCCTTGTGAGCCTGCGAGTCCAGAGGGTTCCATGCTTCAGGGAAGCCAAAGCCTGGTGCTTGCTTCGGCTGCTCAGCCAGGTTCTCAGACACATGAGAATGTTTCTCCACCCTCAGGGCTGCAGCCCACCTTCTACAGAGCTAGGAACCTTAGGCTTCACGTTATGTTTAGCTTGGATTTGTGTCATAAGTGGGCTCGATGGCTCAAATTTGTAATCTCAGCACATTGGGAAGCTGAGACCAGAGGATTGCTTGAGCCCAGAAGTTTGAGGCTGTATTGAACTATGATCGATTGCGCCACTGCACTCCAGCCTGGGCAACAGAGCAAGACCTTGCTTCCTTGCCTCCAACAAAAAAATTATCATAAAAGAAAAATCCATAATCCCAATATTTTAATGACCGTGCTTCTCATGTTGTGGTTTTCTTGTTAGTCTCTTCTGTAGCCGTGCCTGTAACACTTTTGCAATGTTAGCATCTGTAACAATTTTGTATTCTTTCATATATATATATATTTCACTTTTCAATTAGATGTAATTTCAAGCTTATAGAAAAGTTGCTGGAAGAGTACAGAAAATTTCAACATCCCCTTAACCCAGATACACCACTTGCTTTAATTTTGTAACCATGTTTCCATAGTTTTTATATCTATTTTTAAGGACTGTGTAATATTTCATTGAGTGTCTATGTGCCAGCTGACTTAATCTCTTCTTTGTTGTGAGCATGTAGCTGTTCTAAGCTTTTGCTATGATACTCAAAGCTGCAGTGAGTGGAATATTTCATAAATGTGACTTTAAAAGTCATTCTCTTAGGCTGAGCTTCTAGGAGGGATTCAAAGGGTGATTTCTATGTGTCTGAGAGATTTTGTATGTCGGTAATACTTGATTGTATTTGAAGTTTTTTTTTTTTTTGAGGAGTTTTGCTCTTGTCTCCCAGGCTTGGGTGCAGTGGCGCGATCTTGGCTTACAGCAATGTCCGCCTCCCGGGTTCAAGCGACTCTCCTGCCTCAGCCTCCCAAATAGCTGGGATTACAGGTGCCCTCCATTATGCCTGGCTGTTTTTTTTTTTTGTATTTTTAGTAGAGACAGGGTTTTGCCATGTTGGGCAGGCTGGTCTCCAGCTTTTGACCTCAGGTGATCTGCCCACCTCGGCCTCCCAGAGTGCTGGGGTTACAGACGTGAGGCACCGCCTGAAGTTTTCTTAATGTTCAGTTTATTAAACTCTATCTGCTAAAAATGTTACCGAGCATTTAAAACGTACTGGAAAATGAAAATGTGTACATTTTATTGATCAAATTCTTTTAGATATTTATTAGGAAGCCCCTTGGTCATATTTCATCAGTACTGTGTGTTTGGTTAACTCTTTCTTGTTTTTATACTTTTTTTTCTTTTCAGATGAGTCTTGCTCTGTCGCCCAGGCTGGAGTGCAGTGGTGCGATCTCAGCTCACTGCAAGCTCCGCCTCCCGGGTTCACGCCATTCTCCTGCCTCAGCGTCCCGTGTTAGCCAGGATCGTCTCGATCTCCTGACCTCGTGATCCACCCGCCTCGGCCTCCCAAAGTGCTGGGATTGCAGGCGTGAGCCACTGTGCCCGGCCCAAACTTGTTTTTATACCTTGTCTGGAGTTATAATGAATTTAGCAGATCTGTAAGAAAGAGAAGCCTTTCTCCTCCTAGCTACGGTGCTAGTCCAGAGCCAGAGTGGGGTGTGTCTTCTGGGTGGCCCTGCCTCTCTCTGCCCCCGGTACTGGTGCTGTGCTGCAGGCGCTGCCCAGCTCCTCCTATACTTGCTGCCTGCAGCCTCCCTTCTCCACCTCTGTGTTCCTCGGTTTGGGGTCACAGAATGCTCTGTCTACATTTGTTTTTGTCTTTCTTATGTGTCTTGCAATCTTTTTTTTTTTTTTTTTTTTTTTTTTTTGAGATGGAGTCTCGCTCTGTCACCCGGGCTGGAGTGCAGTGGCCGGATCTCAGCTCACTGCAAGCTCCGCCTCCCGGGTTCACGCCATTCTCCGGCCTCAGCCTCCCGAGTAGCTGGGACTACAGGCGCCTGCCACCTCGCCCGGCTAAGTTTTTTTTTTTTTGTATTTTTAGTAGAGACGGGGTTTCACTGTGTTAGCCAGGATGGTCTCGATCTCCTGACCTCGTGATCCGCCCGTCTCGGCCTCCCAAAGTGCTGGGATTACAGGCTTGAGCCACCGCGCCCGGCTGCAATCTTTTTTGAAAGAAAAAACCAAAAACATATTTTTTTGACATAGTATCTGACTCTCTCCTAGGCTGGAGTGCAGTGCCACAGTCATAGCTCATTGCAGCATTGACCTCCTGGGCTCAGGCAGTTCTCCGGCCTCAGCCTCCCATGTAGCTGGGACTACAGGCACACATCACCATGCTTGGCTTATTTTATTTTATACTTTTTTTGTAGACAGGGTCTTTCTGTGTTGCCCAGGCTGGTCTTGAACTCCTGGCCCCAAGGGATTTTCCTGCCTGGGCCTCCCAAAGTGCTGGGATTACAGGTGTGAGCCACCCCGCCCGGCCTAATTTTGTATTTTTAGTAGGGAAAGGGGTTTCCACGTTGGTCAGGCTGATCTTGAACTCCCGACCTCAGGGGATCCACCTGCCTCTTCCTCCCAAAGTGCTCGGATTACAGGCCTGAGCCACCACACCTGGGTGTTTTTAGTGTTTCCAAGGATTGCAGCTTGGCTGGCGACAGTCCCTTCAGAAAGGCTTCGCTGCTCCTGTCCTGGCACAGACGCAGGAGACCCTGTGTCTTCAGACATAGCACAGACTTGAGGACCCTACTGAGATGGAGTCAAGAGCTCTCTAGGGTTCTTTGAGTGGGAGTTGAATCGGAAACCACCATCAGCACGCCTGGGCTCGCCTCGCGTTGTTCTACTGCAGTGTGGGGGGGCCATTGTCACCACCGTGAGGACACGATGGGGTCTGGGGAGGGATTGTTATGACTGTGGGTGCGCCTTGCACGTCTTGCCGACCTAGCTTTGCACACTGATCTTCCCTCCATGCCCGCTTACATTGTTAACTGGGTTTCTGCCCTCCCTCCTCTCCTTCGTATTTCTGTGTCTCATTGACAACTGTTCTGTAGTTGCTTTGTTGACAGTTGCCAAACTGCTTTCCAAAAACATTTCCACTGCAATCCCGGGTTTTGGTGCCAGCCGCAGTGGTGTGAGTACTCTCGCTTTATTATAGTCTTGCCAGCACCGGGCGTCTCTGTGTATCGTAAACACATGTGATCACCACTCTTCTCTCTCCATCCCCTGGTAATTAAAGATGTGCCGTGTATCTCTGCTCATGTTACCTTGGCTTTGGGGGGAGTTGGCTGGACCAGGCTCATGCAGCTCGAGGGAGAGGAGGAGGGCGAGGCGCTGCCCAGTGGAGTAGCGGGCATCCATGGCATGGGCAGGACTCGGGAGAGGAGGCCGGCAGCTCGCAGCAGAGCACGGGGCTCAGCTGGCCTGCCCTGTGCTTGGGGGTTGTTTTTGAGCGTTGAGAAGAGGTCCTTACACCTTAGTCCATGCATTGAGGACAAGGCTGCAGCCTTGAGCCTTACCTCCTTTTCCTCTTTGTCCTGTTTGAAATGCTTGTTCCCTGGTGCTGTAAAGAAATAGTATTGAACATTATTTAGTAAGGCCATTTTTACTTCCTGTAGAAAGGGTACACTCACCAGCAGTTTTGCCACGAGAGTGCACCAAACAAAGGAGACAGGGTCATTTATAATCTGACGTGTCCACGCTGCTTCCGTGTCTGGTTTTCATTGCCTGGAATGGGACCTCACATTCTGTATCTGTCCTGATTGGCTAGCAGCTTAGAACTTTTAAAAGAGGCAAAGGTAGAGGAAAACAAAGGAAGGAGGAAGTAACTTGTGGAATGCTGAGAAAGGTAAAAACACTTTCAAATAAGGAAGAGGAACAGGCTATGACCTAATGTTTGATTGGACCAGTATAAGCATGTTGGGGCAAATATTTAGGCTAAATTGTGGGAGCTGAGAATACAAAGTACATTGATCATCACGGCTAGCAGATATTTAAGAACGTTAGCACAGGTCTTTGAATACGTTTAGCTTCTAAGACAAGTTACTATTTATTCCTAATTAAATGGGGACGAAAGGCTTTGAAGAACCTCTACTTTACTTTTCACAGTCCCCCAGTATGACGCCGTGCCCATCCAGTCCAGCATGGTGTTATGTTCCTGCCCGTCCGCATCAATAGTGAGGACCCAGACTGAGTCCAGCACAGCCCCTGACATTCCTGATGGCAGCAGGCAGGGCCCCGCCGTGGACAGCACCGCATCTGAGGCGGCCTGAGGACTTCAAGTTTGGGAAAATTCTTGGGGAAGGCTCTTTTTCCACAGTGAGTATTTGCTGCTGCTGTGTGTCAAATGGGCATGATTTCCTTGGGAGGCTCACCTTCCTCGGGGCTTACCGGAGACTCCCACCAAGGCTGGTGTCCTTCAGGGCAGGAGGTTTCAGGCCCCTTGAGGGGTGTCAGCTGTTGTGAAGGCCTCTTGAGTCTTTGGGGGCTGGGTAACCCCCAAGCAGATCACGTGATGGGTGTGGCTAAATATTTAACCTGGTTTTGTAGATGAGAACGTTAGACACATCTCTTGATGGTCTGCGGAGGTTTTTTCTAACACAGTTAATTTCATTTTAACCTGGCATCGGCAAGTTACATTCTGTGTCCTTGTGTCCCACTGGCAGGGCCCTGGGAAGCCTTTTTTTTTCTTAGGTTGAAAGTATCTCTCCAGAGGCTTTTGGGGACATTTATTGACCTGTTTTTATTGTTGTTTTTTTTAAATACATAAAACAGTACACTCTGGACATTTGCTGGAGACACAGCCTCCAGATTCTTGTGTTCCGAGTTTCACAAACAGAAGTATTGTCGCAGTACTGTCAAGTCACACTTGTTACCTCTCTCGGGGTGTTTTTTCCTCTGAAAGCAAAGAAATGAAGGTTCAAAGCAGCTGACATGGGACGCTTTGCTGACGTGGGACCCATGAAGCCGTGTGTGGCTGTGGATTTAGTGAAAGTTGTAACAGGTTCAGGGGAGGCCTGAGCAACTCGGGGTCACCGTCTCCATCTGGGCCTCTATAAAAGAGACGGAGTCCCACGCCGCCACCGTGGTCGCCAGGGTGGCCGCCGTGTGTGTGCTAGGGCCATTCCAGGGAGCCCTGGGGGATCCTCACTCTGGACAACCTGGGTGATCTCCTGCATAATGCTTTCCTGCCTGACCTTTGTGAAGAAACCATACGTGAGGCTTATTTTCCTTTTTTACATACATGAAATATTTCACAATGCAAAGAAAAATATGAAACATAGCTTACCCATATTCCCAACATATTGCTTTAATTAATGTTAACTTTTGCTGCCCTTGCACTTTAGATTTTTTAAATTGCAGCTTTTATGAAATAATTTTGTTTATAAAAGGATTATGCCCTCATGAAAAATACCTTCAACCAGGAGACTAGTCCCCAAAGTTTTGGGACTCAGATCCTTTCAGAAAGAAGAAAGTCTTTGGAAAACCTGGGCATTGTGCATGGCTGCTTACAACCGCCCAGTGAAAGACGAGGCCTCCTCTTTTCTCGGCTTTACTGGTTTCCTTGAGACAGAGTCTTGCTGTGTCGCCCAGGCTTGAGTGCAATGGCATGATCATAGCTCACTGCAGCCTCGACTTCCTGGGCTCAAGTGATCCTCTTAACCTCAGCCCCCCAAGTAGCTGGAATTACAGGAATGCACCATCATGCCCAGCTAATTTTAAAATGTTTTGTAGAGACGGAGTCTCACTCCGTTGCCCAGGCTGGTCTTGAACTCCTAGGCTCAAGTGATTCTCTCTTCTCAGCCTTGCAAAGTGTTGGGATTACAGGCGTGAGCCACTGTGCTTGGCCTCAGTTTTACTTCCTTATATTTCTCTTTCCAATTTAAATTTAGTTTATTATGGATGTATTTATCCTTTTAGAAACAGGGTCTTGTTCTGTCACTGAGGCTGGAGTGCAGTGGTGTGATCATAGCTCACTGCAGCCTTCACCATCTGGGCTTATGTGATCCTCCTGCCTTAGCCTCCTGAGTAGCTAGGACCACAGGCATGTGCCACCATACGCGGCCCTTACATTTATCTTGACTGAAAAAGGAAGACTTATTTGTGAAATTGCCTGTTTCCCTGGGTTCCGTAGGTGGGTGGAGAGCAGGCACTGTCCCTCCTGGGGCTGCGGTCCCAGGCTTTCTGAACATGCACCAGGAAGGTGCCCGGGAGAGCGCTGTGAGCCGGAGGCTCCTTCCTGGGGCTGTTTGGAATCCACAGTACTGGTTCTCGGATTACATATGTGACCCTCAGTTCTTTCTCAGCTTTCCTGAAATAGAGATCACATAAAAGTTGACTTCCAGGGGAGGAGGAAAGGACAGTGATAGTTACGAGGCTGGGCAACAGCCAGGTGCAGCTCCGGAGAGCCGGGAGGCCCCCTGAGAACGGCCACAACCTCCAGGGAGGAACACGTCACGCGCCATTCTCTGGAAGAGGATCCTTCCTTCCTGTAGGAAACCTGCTTATAAAGTGTTGAGTTTAGACAACAGAAAGATCACGTCAGTATCCCCTTAGAAAGGGTTCCACTAAATATCCGTGCTCATTCACCATTCTTTCTTCCTTTTTTCTACTTATGAAGCTAGCACGTGCTCTCGTGGAGAAACGTGACCTCGCAGAAACACATAAGCTAGAGAGGGGAGCCCTGCCCGGCCCACGTCCCCTCCCTCCCTGGCAGCTGAGAGCCATCCATGTGTGGCGTGTTCCTCTGGGAAGATCTTGAGT
Organism: Macaca mulatta; assembly: GCF_049350105.2. NCBI lineage: Eukaryota > Metazoa > Chordata > Mammalia > Primates > Cercopithecidae > Macaca > Macaca mulatta. The sequence continues at coordinate 3,889,554 of NC_133425.1, read as the reverse complement.
ACACAGAGTCCCCAGAATCCAGCTTCGTTCTTCTTGAGCGCCGCAGGGCGTCTCACGTGGTGCTTTCCGGGATCTCTTCTGACTCCTGCCCCGGGTTGCAGCTCAGAGCCTGGGGCCAGGTGGACCTGGCCCTGTGGCCTCCTGAAGGTCTTCCTGCCAGCCCCCAGGAATGTAACGGGACAGGTTTCCTCTGCTCCCTGCTCCTCAGGCCGTCCCCCTGTGGGTGTCTTAGGAGACACTTGTGTACCACTTGCTGGTGGTGGGGCCTCCCTGGCACAGCTGTCTCATGCGCTCTGGCTAAACTGCGGGCCCACCAGGAATCTCCAGTCTAGTGCCTCAGGGTGTGCCCCAGGCTAGTCCGAGTGGGGGGTCTCTCCCCTGTTCAGGGTGCCTTCTTTGCTGGAGTGTTCTGTCTCGGAGGTGGGGTTTGAGTGCAGGGCTCAGGTGTGCTACGCAGAGGACAGGGCAGGAGGCCTGCTGGCATCCCGGGAAGGTGGCTCCCTCTTGTGGGCACGCAGGGCCATGCATTGTTGGTTTAGTTCCCTGTGTCCTTTACAGCCAGGCTCTCTTCATAGTATCCGCAATCGCCAACACACGAAATGTGTGATAACACTTATTTCAAAAAATGACAATTCAGGGCAGCTTTTCAATGAATGTATACTAGAAGGACGTATTTTTTTCAAAGAAGCCCCGGCGCCCTACCACTTGTGGTGGTACCACTGTCTTCCTACTCTTCGCGAAGGGCGTGGCAGTCGAAGAGGCTCCTGAATTTATACTTGGGTTGCGCCGAAAACAATGGAGAGATGGATACGTTTTCCGTTAGCCATTAGAACACATTAACACGAGCATTGGCTTTTAGCTCTATTTGTCAGTACAAGACCCAAAATATTTCACTGTAGGTTCAAACCTTCAGTGGGGACAGGAAGCGTGTGTGTGGCGCAGAGGGAGGGACTTGTCAGACCCAGTGTCCTGGTTATTACATTGTGTTTCTTTTTCTCTTTTTCTCCTTTTCTTTCCAAACCAGGTTGTCCTGGCTCGAGAACTGGCAACCTCCAGAGAATATGCGAGTGAGTATGGGCTGCAGGGAGCTGTGCGTCTGGGAGCAGGGCCAGCGACTCCGTGCAGGGCAGCCGGGGTGGCAGGGCCGGGGTGGCAGGGCCCGGGTTTCTGTGCTGATTTCAAGGGTACAGGACACTGTTGGCTTTAGAGACCACCGGGCTTGTATGTACAATGTTTGAAAGACTTTAATTTGACCAGTTACCTTTGTGAGTCACGTCTTTAGTGTTTTTTGTTGTTTCTGATAGTAACTCACTTCTCTCTCACCTGAAGTTAAAATACTGGAGAAGCGACATATCATAAAAGAGAACAAAGTCCCGTATGTAACCAGAGAGCGGGATGTCATGTCGCGCCTGGATCACCCCTTCTTTGTTAAGCTTTACTTCACGTTTCAGGACGACGAGAAGCTGTGTATCCTTTGCGTGGTTGGTGCCGTCTGAAGCCACACCAGTCACCCCTCTCTCGGAATCAGACCCTGTGTGTTCCCACAAGCAGCCCCCGCTCCCTGCCGAGTGGGGTCCCTCAGGCCACTGACATTCAGGGAGGCAGCCGAGGCAGCGCCAGGGTGTGGCTGTGAGTCTCCACAGGACGTTACCTCCCAGAGAAGCCGTTGATGCGGCTCCAGCACAGTCCCCTCTGCTGCGGCTTGCTTGGTCGGTGTCCCTTGCTCCCCTAGAGCGCCATCTTTTGTGTTTTTAAACCTTGGCTCAGGAATCTGGGAGGCAAGGCCCGGTGGAAGTTGGGGTGGGCCCCACCTCTTCCCCATCCAGCTCACCCGTGGGCCTGCCAGTGGCTGGGCTGGCCACACTGTCCTCGCCTCCAGCAGGTGCAGTCTGCATCTGCTCTTTTCCTCCCCTGCCACCCTCCAAGCTGGCCCAAGTGTCGTGGCCTTCCCATCCTGCCTGGAGAGGGGCCTGAGTCCTCCCACCTGTCCTCCCCGTCTCTCCCGAGCACCCGGCTCTTCTGTGTTAGAGCTTTGCTCTGGCCTGCTCCCACTCTTCGCACCATCCTGCAGCTCCTTCGGCTGCCGGCAGAGTGTGTGTGCTCTCTTTGTTGGGAGGCGCTTGCCACGTGCAGCGCCTTGATGGGTGATGGGGATGTGCTGGTATGCTGGGGGACGTCTCTGCCCTCGAGAAGCTTCGATGTTGGTGGAGGAGCTGGATTTGCACAGACTGTCCGTGTCAGAGGCTTCCCGGCAGCAAGATGTGCTGCCAAGAGTCTTAGGGCTGGCGGCAGTGTGGGGCTCTTTAAACTCCTGGGCAGGAGTGGGGGGGGGGTGGGGGCATGAAAGGCTGTGATGGGCTGGGCCCCTGAGCCCTGGCAGCCTGGCACTGACTCTGGACTTCCTTCTCTTTGTGGCGGGGAATGTGGGGTTTGCTCTGGCTGCTCCCAGGCCAGGCGGGAGAACAGGCAGGAGAGCAGGGGCAGGGGCAGTGGTCGAGGTGTTTTGAACAGACTGGTCAAGAGAATGGAGTCAGGGGCAGCTCCGGGGAGTTGGCCCTCAAGCCTAGTGCACAGCGGTGTCTGCTGCTGAGCTGGGAGAGACCGGGAAGGGTACTGGGCTGGCATGTCATGCATCCACGGGTGCCACTGTTCAGGTCTGGGTGGACACTTAGGTGCTGCCAGCAGAGCTCCAGGAGGAGTCAGGGCCATGAGGACTTTCACAGCGAGCTGGCAGGCTGCCCAGAGGATGGCTCCTCTGTGGGTGGAGCCTGGGTTCCCCCAGTGCAGGGGGTGAACATGAGGAGGGGCCCACCGAGGAGAGGAGATTGTGACGGGGTGTTGCTCCTTTGATCCTGAGACCCAGAGGCCACGGGATCAAACGGTTTCTGATGGAGGGTGCTGGCTGCCCACGCAGGGGCTTTGAAGCGGTCAGGTGCACACAGCCTGACCCGTGCATCTGCCCTGTGCCAGTTGTTGATGGTGGGTAGGCAGTTTCTTGGGGGGACCGTTCAAGGAAGAGTAAGAGGTGAGGAAATGGAGACGATGCAAGGTGCTTCCCTGGGATTTTGCCTAGAGAGGAGCAGGGCAGTGGCTGAACAGCTGCCAGGCACGTGGCCCGGGGCGGGCTTTGCTGTTGGTTTGTGGAAGGTTTTAGAGAATGCTGGCCTCCAGACAGGCCTGCTGTCCTCCAGTGTCATCCCTGTTCCTGCCTCTGTCCCCCGCCCTCAGTGACTTCTTCACGGTATGTTCTCTCACCTTCACAGCTGCCCCAGCCCCTCTTGGGTGCCCCCGGGCCCTGCATGTCTCTGCCCCCGTTTGAGCCCCGGGGGTCCCTCTGGGCTTCCCGCAGAGCCCTCGGAACACGGCTGCTTGTTGGTTGTGAGGCTGCAACAGAATTGCACACGCTTGACCTCTCCCATCCTGTCCGCCCAGGGGCTCAGAGTCCAGAGGAGAGCGAATTTTGCTGACTGATTTCCACTTGGGATTGGCCATAGCAGTGCAGGTAGTGGGAACTCCAGATCTTTGTCCAGTGGTCCATGTTGCCCTTCGTCATTAAGTCAAATTCCAAAGCCCCGGGAGGTTGTTAAGGTTCACTCACCGCTGAAAGGAACGAGACCCAGGGACTTAGGCCCCACCAGGCATCCTCGGTGTGGGTTGTATTTAGAGATGGGCCTGTACAGGGGCCACTTTGGGCAGCCTTGGTTGCAAGTCCCTTCCCTTCTGGGGTTCTCCTCATTGCCCTGAAGCTTCAGGTTCATCCTTGGTGGGAGATGATGGTACCCTGGCAAACAGAAGCCAGAACTGAGCCGGCAGGCCAGCCTGGCTGTGAGCACGAGCCCCACTTCCTGGCCTCGAGAGCCACTGCTCAGGGCAAGCAAGGACTTGGGTCCCCGTGTCCTGGGCTGCAAGTAAGTGTGAAGTATCTGGAGGTTTCCGGTAATGGGGATAGACGTTTGCCGCTCCAGGGGAATCTGTATATGGGGTGCATTTGTTGTCGGCCTTAAGTCCTCTTGGAAAAGGAGGCTACAGATGGGGCCATCACAGAGCAGTGGTGCCCCGAGGAGGGGGCCCTCCCAGACACACTTAATGAGTGTAGAAGTTCACGAAATGGCTTTTGTCTTACAAAGTGTGTCACTTGGCCAGGCGCGGTGGCTCACGCCTGTAATCCCAGCACTTTGGGAGGCCGAGGCGGGCAGATCACAAGGTTAAGAGATGGAGACTATCCTGGCTAACATGGTGAAACCCCGTCTCTAGTAAAAATAGAAAAATTAACTGGGCATAGTGGCACGTGCTTGTAGTCCCTGCTACTCGGGAGGCTGAGGCAGAAGAATCGCTTGAATCTGGGAGGCGGAGGTTGCAGTGAGCCGAGGTAGCACCAGTGCACTCCAGCCTGGTGATAGAGTGAGACTGCATCTTAAAAAAAACCAAAACATAATGTGTCACTTTATCCATGGAAGGAGCCTGCAAGGAAGGGGCGGTGCCACGCATGGATGCCCTGTCTCAGGGCAGGGGCTGCCGCGCTCTCCGCCCCCCGCTCCCCCGGCCCCCAGGATCTTTGTGCATTGAAGCCTGCACGTGAGTTATGTGTGCTTTTTAGTCAGGGTCTGTAGGCCCTGTCTCCAGCGGTCCGCTTTCACTGAAGCCACAGACACCGCCAGGGGCCAGAGGGGCAGTCGGGGCTGAGAGGCTCTGTTCCCGTTTCCTTGAGACAGTGTAATGGTGTTCTTGATGAGAAACCCCTCATCAATGCTGGTGCCTCATCTTGGAGCTGGGGCCTGGGGTGCCCGTCAGATCCAGGGACATGACTTTCTTGGGCCACAGGTACTTTCAGTTTGCATTTAATTAAAACCAATTCTGATCAGTCTTTTAAGGCTAGTTTTCAAGAAATGACTTTTACAAAATAAATACATTAGCCAGGCGTGGTAGCGCCTACCGATATTCCCAGCCACTTGGGTTGGTTAAGGAGGGAGGATCGCTTGAGCCAGGGAGGTTGAGGCTGCGGTGAGCTATGACTGTGCCCCTGCACTCCAGCCTGGGCAGCAGAGTAAACCTGTTCCAAAACAAAACAAAAGATTTTTACACTTCCTTAACTGCACAATATTCAGATTTCGGCCTTAGTTATGCCAAAAATGGAGAACTACTTAAATATATTCGCAAAATCGGTTCATTTGATGAGACCTGTACTCGATTTTACACGGCTGAGATTGTGTCTGCTTTAGAGTACTTGCACGGCAAGGGCATCATTCACAGGTAACCTCGGGGGTGGCTGGGTGGGGTTTACAGGATGTCAGTTTAATGATTAGGGCCAGTGACCATTTGGCTCACAGGCCACAGCTGATGCCCAGATGGTCCCCGCCCTTGAGGTCAGCCTGGTTGGAGTGCTCCCTGGATGGGTGTGACTGAGATGCCTGCCGGTGCCACAGCGGGAGCGCCAAGGCAAGGCCACACGTCCATGGAGCCCTGACATGGAGAAGCCGTCCTGCAAATGCCACATCAAATGATTTCGTGTCTTTCCCGGCAAGCTAATGATTCTTTTCACCATCTTGACTGATGCGTTTTATCTTTTTCTGTGGTACCTTCTGTGTGTACTTCTTTCTGGTCTGATTTTCCATGACTTTCTGATAAAGTCATCTCAGAAGTGTGCACAGCTGTCATCTTGTGTGTTAAAAATGATAGATTATACTTCATTAAAAAGCTAATTAGAATGGCATGGAGATGTGAGGCGGTAAATCCCTACTGTGTACAGTGAAAACTTGTTGCTTGTGAGCTTTCGGCCCGTATCCCCTGGTTGTCAGCCTGTAAGGATCATAAGCATTCATTCGTTCATTTTGTTTTCAGCAAAATTTAGAGTACGTAATAATGTTGCTGTTTCACGTATTTCTTCTCAAATGTGAAAATCTACTTTTACAGGGACCTTAAACCGGAAAACATTTTGTTAAATGAAGATATGCACATCCAGATCACAGATTTTGGAACAGCAAAGGTCTTATCCCCAGAGAGCAAACAAGGTGTGTGAGTTTTATTTCTAGCAGAGCCTGGCTGCGTGCTTAAGATGGAGAGCGACTTCTGAGGAGTGTGTTGCATTGTGTCATCTTCATTAACGACAGAGGTGGGGACACCTTGGCTGTCCTCAAACCGATCTTGAACTTTCTCTGGGCAAGACCCTGCCTTGCCAGCAGGTCTTCCTGCGGGGCCCCAGGCAGTGTGTGCTGGTGTAGAGGGGAGGGTACTGGTTCTCCTCAGCGTCTGCTCTGGTTCATCCTCCCTGCTCGTCTTCTGGACAATGCGGGGAGCCACATTCGTACCCAGTCACCCGTGTGCGGGACTGGGAGCCGTGTGGTCAGCTCCTGGCTCCTCCTGGCTGTATCGCAGGTAGGATCTGGGGGCGCACATCCCTGTACCTCAGTGCCCTCGCTCCGTTACCTGTCCGTCTGTCTCCCTGCTGGCCACGTGCATGTTTGTCATCACGAAGCCCCGGTCCTGTTCCCAAGGGTAGTTTCTAGCCTTGGACCCTGTTGTGGCAGCTCCATCGGAGATGTTGCTGAAAGTCCACTTGGGCCAGAGAAGTGGCCTAGGTTGTCTGAGCCAGCTGGGGCGTCTCGATGCCCTTCAGGTGCTTATTGGGTAAAAGTCATAAACTCTGGAGGTGTAAAGAAAGACAGTTGAAATTCTTTTTTTTTTTTTTTTTTTTTGAGACGGAGTCTCGCTCTGTCGCCCAGGCTGGAGTGTACTGGCCGGATCTCAGCTCACCACAAGCTCCGCCTCCCGAGTTTACGCATTCTCCTGCCTCAGCCTCCCGAGTAGCTGGGACTACAGGCGCCCGCCACGTCGCCCGGCTAGTATTTTGTATTTTTTAGTAGAGACGGGGTTTCACCGTGTTAGCCAGGATGGTCTCGATCTCCTGACCTCGTGATCTGCCCGTCTCGGCCTCCCAAAGTGCTGGGATTACAGGCTTGAGCCACCACGCCCGGCCTGACAGTTGAAATTCTGAAGGCTGCTCGGGAGTGCTGGGTAGAGAGAAGATAAAGCCTTGGGGTGAGGTTTGGGGAAGCTGAAGGCTGTTGTGTGCATTATAAGTGATCTTGAAGATGAACCTCGGGTGATTGCTGGGGTCTGTCTGGGTCAAGAGGCTGGGTCCAAGGGCCTCCAAGTGGTGCATGAGCCCCTGCCTGGGCTTGGGGTGCCCGTCAGAGAAAGGCCTCCCTAGAGAGCTCTGGGGGGGTCAAAGGTGCTGGAGACCGGTTTGGAGGGACGTGAGTGCAGGTTTGTTGGTGGAAGAAAGATTCAGATAGAAGTGACCGTGTTGTAGCTGCTCTCGTGTGGAAAAGGGGAACCGTGATCACGGAGCGGTGGTGGTTCTGGCCTCATCTCCACAGACGGCGAGCTGGCCCCCAGTAGCTGGAGGAGAGCACAGCTGGGGGGAGAGCAGGCCCTTTAGCAAGGCAGGCACTCCGGACTCAGCTCGGCGTTTCTGTTTCTTAGGAATTGGCCCTGTACTCTGTGTGCTGGGAGGTACCCAGCTGGTGCCTGTGGGGCCTCTCTTGGCACCTTGAGGTAGTGGCTCGTTTCCTCCACTGGGCCGTATCTTTCCCTTCTGGGTGTTTCCAGCCCTGTGTTTTCACACTCAGGGCTCTGGTTAAGATTCTGTCAGTTGGTGCTTTCATCTCTGCACAGTCATGGAGGCCCTAAGACGCTGTCTTGGATTTGGGAACTTCTCTGAGAATCCTCAAACATCACCCTGGCTGTGCATGGGGACTCACACCTGTAATCCTAGGTCTTTGGGAGGCTGAGGCAGGGGGATCGTTTGAGGCCAGGAATTTGAGACCAGCCACTGGGCAACATGGTGAGACTCCATATCTACAAAAACAACAAAAATCATCCTGGTGTGATGGCATACACCTGTAGTCCCAGCTACTCGAGAGGCTGAAATGGGAGATTGATGGTGTAGTGAACTAGGATGATCCCACTGCACTCCAGCCTGGGTAACAGAGTGATCAACTGTGTTAAAAAATAGTAGTAATAAATAAAAAATAAAAAAAGCCTGTAATCCCAGCACTTTGGGAGTCCACAGCGGGTGGATCACGAGGTCAGGAGATCGTGACCATCCTGGCTAACACGGTGAAACCCCGTCTCTACTAAAAATATAAAAAATTAGCCGGACGTGGTGTTGCGTGCCTGTAGTCTTAGCTACTCAGGAGGCTGAGGCAGGATACTCGCTTGAACCCGGGAGGCAGAGGTCGCGGTGAGCCACGATCGCACCACTGCACTCCAGCCTGGGCAACAGAGTGAGACTCCGTCTCATAAATAAATAAATACGTAAATAAAACATCACCCTTTTGGGGTTAAGATGGAAACCAGCCATCAAGCCAGAGCCTCTTGTTTTCTAAGGTGGCGTAGTTCTGCTGCCCTCCGCTGCCTTTTGTAGCCCACCTGTTCCCCTCCCCGTCCAGTGGCATGCAGGAATGCGCACCTCCCGCCCAAAGCTGCACAAAGCCAGGGAAGTCTTCCTGGCGTTTCAGACAAGCTCTGAAACCTTGATCTGTTTGACTCATTCCTGTTAAATAGTAACCGTTTTACTGACTGGTAATCCTATTTCTGTGTACACAGTGTAACCTCATATCCCTCAGTGTTGTCTGTGACAAAGTTGGACCAAACAGGAACTTCTGTCTCGCAAGCTTTCTTAGGATCTGTCAGTGTCTTGCTGTCCTTGTGCTGACTTCCTGCCCAGAGATGAGCCCACAACATTCCGTGGGGGCAGGAGAGCTGCAGGCTGGCTCTGCCCACAGTCAGCCCCGGGAACCACTCTCTGGGCTGTGCCCGCGGTCAGCCTCAGGAACCATCTCCCTGGGCTCTGCTCTGGGCAGTTTTCCCTTCATGTGGATTTTCTTTCTTTTTTCCCTCCTCCCTTATTCCAAGGCTTTATTTATTCATAATTTCAACGTTTATTTTAGATTCAGAGGATCCATGTGCAGGTTTGTTATGTGGGTAGATATTCTTTCGAATCTGGTATTTGGCACAGGGATAGTCTTGATGCCCTGTCGCCACTTAAAAAAAATAGGCATTTAAGTGCGCTGATGAAATAGCGAAATAGCCTGGGCCCAGTGGCTCACGCCTGTAATCCCAACACTTGGGGAGGCCGAGGCAGGTCGATCATTTGCGCCCAGGAGTTTGAGACCAGCTTGGGGAACACAGCAAAATTATGAAGCGATCTTATGTGTCTCTACATAAGATAAAAAACAAAAATTAACTGGGCGTGGTAGTGCGTGCCTGTAGTCCCAGCTACTCAGGAGGCTGACGTGGGAGGATCACCTGAGCCTGGGATATTGAGGCTGTAGTGAGCCATGATCCTGCCACTGCACTGCAGCCTGGGCAACAGAACAAGAGCCTGTCTCTGGAAAAAGAGAAGAAATCGTGAAGTAAACCTTTGCTTTTTGGTAGCAGGAGGCTAAAAATCTTTACATCATTGTAAACCAGGGCCAGTTGTTTGTGTGTATAGAAGATGTGGTAGTTCTTTTCCTGTTGTTTGAGGAAAAGGAAAAAACTATAATTTATGTGGAGGATTAATTTTGGTAACTTATTTTCTGTTTGAGGTAGTTCAGTATCTTGGAATTGCTTCCTGCGTTGGCTTCTTTTGTGCAGAGATGGCTTCCCCAAAACATCTTCCAATCCAGAATAAAAGTGTTGATGGGAGCAAGGCATACCCAGGTTCCTTACCTGTGCAGCAGCTGTGCCACGCCCTCCTCCTAGAGGGAGGCAGGTTTTCTCATCGTCCCTGTGGGGTGGGGTGGCCCCATATCTGCAGGGGGAGGTGGTGGGAGATGGAGCAGGGCAGTAGTGTGGGCTTGGGAGATTGAGGAGGACCTCCTGGCAGAGAGGACTTCTGCCTCCTCTCCTTGTACAGGAGCCCGTGAATGCATCCTGGTGAGGGCGGCTCACTCAGAGGAAGCTTCCCACCTGGGGTGTCTCTGGCCTGTGCTCTCTTTGCAAGGACCTTGAGGAGCTCGCGGTGTCCTCGGAGCTTCAGACTTGGAGTGGGGTTTGGACACCTGTGTTCTGACCTGTGCAGGCCTTTCTGGTATGCAGCCAGGTGTAGAGGCGCCACTCACCAAACAGGAAGGAGAGGAAGGCCAGCAGGTGTGGGCGGGGCTGGCTGGAGAGGGTGGATGCTGTAGGCTTTAGTCACTCCTCTGTCCCCTCTGTGCACGGCCATTGTCCAGACCCTCAGACTAGCTGCCATTGTGCTTCCCACTATGCTGTGGACTCTAGACGCTCTCCTGAGGGCCACAGCGGCCTTGAGCTTGCCACCTTTCTAGCTTAGGCTGGATCACCCGTCCCCGGCACAGAGAGGAGCTGCCTTCAAAATGGATTTTCCTGTGTGACGGAAAGTGGAATTTGCACAATGAAAGAGAGTGTCCCCATTCTCCCATCACCAAGAGCAGCTCTTCCCATCTTCAGATGGTTTATTTTGGTCTTTTCCAGATTGGCATTCATTTAGGATTGGCTGTGATGCATGGGGCTGGGGAATGTGTTTATTTTTTTAAAACAGAATTACTGCTTGTTGTGAAAAATTCACTCAGTACTAGTGACCTGATGCCCAGCATGCTCAATTGGTTTTCCCTGTAAAAATTCCAGTATGTAGGCCGGGCGCGGTGGCTCAAGCCTGTAATCCCAGCACTTTGGGAGGCCGAGACGGGTAGATCACGAGATCAGGAGATCGAGACCATCCTGGCTAACACGGTGAAATCCCATCTCTACTAAAAAATACAAAAAACTAGCCGGGCGAGGTGGCGGGCGCCTGTAGTCCCAGCTACTCGGGAGGCTGAGGCAGGAGAATGGCGTGAACCCGGGAGGCGGAGCTTGCAGTGAGCTGAGATCTGGCCACTGCACTCCAGCCTGGGCGACAGAGTGAGACTCCATCTCAAAGAAATAAAATATAAAAAATTCCAGTATGTATCGCTGAAATACAAGTCTTTTTAAAAGCATAACCGCAGTACCATACTGTTTTATACATAAAAATTAACAGTCATTGCTTAATATCTCAAAGTGTGCAGTTATATTTCCAGTTCATTTGCATCTGTGTGGCGTTGTTGAACATGGTGCTCTCTCCTGGCCACTATATCACATTCAGAGTTGATTCTCCCCTCCCTGTTCAGAGACTGGTGTTGGGTGTTATTTATTAGGCATCTCTCTGTGACAGCAGCAGCATTTGTGGCCATCGTTGGCCTAAATTCATTAACTCAGTGCAGAGAGTGCAGAAAGGTTATAGCCTAATATATTCATGGGATGGAATTCATTAAAGAGAAACTTCTCCCCAGCAACTTTTGGGTTAACTCGTGGTATCATTTGTAAAGGAAAAGTAGGATAAATGCTTCTTTCCCCCTTTCATGCCAGTTTTGAAAACCACAAATTGATTCACTGTTATCTTCCAATGACGATTAGTTCATAAAAAAGTTACTACCCTTCCTCACACCATACACAAAAGCTCACTCCAGGGCTGGGCGCGATGGCTCACACCTGTAATCTCAGCACTTTGGGAAGCTGAGGCGAGTGGATCACCTGAGGTCAGGAATTTGAGACCAGCCTGGCCAACATGATGAAACCCTGTCTCTACTAAAAATACAAAATTTACGGCTGGGCGCGGTGGCTCACGCCTGTAATCCCAGCACTTTGGAAGGCCGAGGCAGGCGGATCACCTGAGATCAGGAGGTCGAGACCCACCTGACCAACGTGGTGAAACCCCGTCTCTACTAAAAATACAAAATTAGCTAGGTGTGGTGTGCATGCATAATCCCAGCTACTCAGGAAGCTGAGTCAGGAGAATCACTTGAACCTGGGAGGCGGAGGTTGCAGTGAGCTGAGATCCACACTATTGCACTCCAGCCTGGGCAACAAGAGAGAAACTATCTCAAAAAAAAAAAAAAAAAAAAAAAACCCAGGTGTGGTAGCGGACTCCAATAATCCCAGCTACTTGGGAGGGTGAGGAAGGAGAATTGCTTGAACTTGGGAGGCAGAGGTTGCAGTGAGCCGAGATCACAACACTGTGCTGCAGCCTGGGCAACAGAGCAAAACTCCGTCCCCCAGCCTCCCATCTACCCCAGTCACCAAAAAAAAAAAAAAGTTAACTCCAGGCTGGGCATGATGGCTCACACCTGTAATCTCAGCACTTTGGGAAGCAGAAGCAGGCAGATGACTTGAGGTCAGGAGTTCGCGACCAGCTGCCCATCTCTACTAAAAATACAAAAGTTAGCCAGGCATGGTGATGTGCGCCTGTAATTAATCCCAGCTACTTGGAGTAGGGGCTGAGGCAGGAGACTCACTTGCACCTGGGAGACGGAGGTTGCAGTGAGGCGAGATCGCACTACTGCGTTCCAGCCTGGGCGGTGGAGTGAGACTCCATCTCAAAAAAAACGTTCACTCTGAATGCATTAGAGGTCTGAATGTAAGGGCAATAACTGTGACACTCTTAGAGGAAAGTATAGGATTAAATGTGATAATTGGTTTAGGCAATGTTTTCTTAGATACACTGCCAAAGGCATAAGCAACCAAAGAAAAGGATGAGTTAGATTTATGTCAAGTTTTTTTTTTTGAGATGGAGTCTTGCTCTGTCCCCCATGCTGGAGTGCAGTGACTCAATCTCGGCTCACTGCAAGCTCTGCCTCCCGGGTTCACCCTCCTCCTGCCTCAGGTTTCGGAGTAGTTGGGACTACGGGCGGCCCCGACCACGCCAGTCGAATTTTTTTTATTTTTAGTAGAGACAGGGTTTCACCGTGTTAGCCAGGATGGTCTCGATCTCCTGACCTCATGATCCACCCGCCTCAGCCTCCTAAAGTGCTGGGATTACAGGCGTGAGCCACCGCGCCCAGCTATATCAAGTTGAAGCACTTTTGTGCTTCAAGGGATATCACGAAAGTGAAAAGACCCACCAAATAGGAGACACACTCTGCTAATTATCTGTCTGATAAGGGACTTGTATCCAGAATGTAAAGAACTCAGAGGGAGGAAAAAAAAATAAAGCACGGAACAAAGGGTATGACTAGACATTTTTCCAAAGAAGAGATATACGAATGGCCCATAAGCACATGCAAAGTTACTCAATATCATTAGTCATTAGGAAAATGTAAATCAAAACCACAGGGTGATACTACTTCACACCCACTAGGATGGCTGTGATCAGAAGACAGATATAACAAATGTTATCAAGGATTGGGGGGATTGGAACCCACATATGCCATGGGTGGGAATGTCAGATAGTACAGCTACTTTGGAAAACAGGGTGGCAGCTCCTCAAAAGGAAACAGAATTACCATATGACCCTGCAATTCCACTCCTAGGTGTGAACCCAAAAGAAATGAAAACACACATTCAGACAAAAACAGGTGCTAGAATGCCCATAGCATTATTTACAGTAGCCAGAAGGTGGAAACGATGCACGTCATCAAATGAGTGGATGAGTGAGTGGCGTCTCCACACAACGAGGGAATCTTCTCCAGCCCTAAGGAGGGATGAGGTACTTATGCATGCTGCCATGCAAATGGGCGTTGAAAACACTGCCTGAGGTGAAAGCCTGCTGGGATCTGAGAAGGGATTGAGTCTGGAGATGAGCTTACAAGGCGTTACCATTGTTAACCCATGTTAAGTCTTCTGAGCCATCAACGTGGGATGTCTTTCTGTTTATTTAGATCTTTCTTTCAAAAACACTTTGTAGTTTTCAGAGTATAAGCTTTATGCTTCTTTTGTTACATTTATTCTTATTTATTTTTAATGTTACTCTAAACAGAGTTATTGGCTGGGCATGGTGGCTCACACCTGTAATCCCAGCACTTTGGGAGGCCCGGGTGGGTGGATCACCTGAGGTCAGGAGTTGGAGACCAGTTGAGGCTGGAGGATCACTTGAACCTGGGATGCGGAGATTGCAGTAAGCTGACATCACACCACTGCACTCCAGCCTGGGCAACAGAGTGAGATTTTGTCTCAGGAAAAAAAAAAAAAATAGAGTTGTGAATTTTCTTTCCTTTTTTTCCTTTTTTTTTTTTTTTTGAGATGGAGTCTTGCTCTCTCGCCCAGGCTGGAATGCAGTGATGCAATCTCGCCTCACTGCGAGCTCCGCCTCCCAGGTTCATGCCATTCTCCTGCCTCAGCCTCCTGAGTAGCTGGGACTACAGGTGCCCGCTACGACACCCGGCTAATTTTTTTGTATTTTTAGTAGAGATGGGGTTTCACCACTTTAGCCAGGATGATCTCAATCTCCTGACCTTGTGATCCGCCCTCCTCGGCCTCCCAAAGTGCTGGGATTACAGGCGTGAGCCACCGCGCCTGGCCTTCTTTTTTTCTTTTCTTTTCTTTCTTTTTTTTTTTTTTTTTTTTTTTTTTTTGAGACGGAGTCTCACGCTGTTGCCCAGGCTGGAGTGCAGTGGCGCGATCTCGGCTCACTGCAAGCTCCGCCTCCCGGGTTCCCGCCATTCTCCTGCCTCAGCCTCCTGAGTAGCTGGGACTACAGGCGCCCGCCACCGCGCCCGGCTAATTTTTTGTATTTTTAGTAGAGACGGGGTTTCACTGTGGTCTCGATCTCCTGACCTTGTGATCCGCCCGCCTCGGCCTCCCAAAGTGCTGGGATTACAGGCTTGAGCCACCGCGCCCGGCCCTTTTCTTTCTTTTTTTTGAGACAGAGTTTCGCTCTTGTCGCCCAGGCTGGAGTGCAGTGGCACGATCTCAGCTCACCACAACGTCTGCCTCCCGGATTCAAGTGATTCTCCTGCCTCAGCCTCCTGAATAGCTGGGATTACAGGCGCACACCACCATGACCAGCTACGTTTTTGTATTTTTAGTAGAAACGGGGTTTCACCACGCTTATGGATAAGATGGTCTTGAACTCCTGACTGCAGGTGATCCGCCTGCCTCGGCCTCCCAGAGTGCTGGGATTGTGAATTTTATTTTTGGATTGCTCCTGGAAATTGTGTGGAAATGCAGTTGCTTTTTCCTGCCCTGCACCCTGCTGAGCTCTCCTTAGTTGTCATAGCTTCTCAGTGGAGTCCCCAGGACTTTGTGCACACAGGATCCTGTCATCTGTGGTTCGAGCTAGTTTTACTTCTTCCCTTTCAACCTGGCTGCCTTTTATCTTCTTCCCTAACTGCCCTGGCTGAGACCTCTAGTACGGTGTTGACTGGACGTGGTGAACAGAGCGCCCTGGTCGTAGGGAGAGCGTGGAGTGTTTGACCGTCGAGCACGATGTTGGCCTTAGGCCGTGCGTGCCCTCTGTCAGACTCTGGGCCCTCCCTTCTGTGCCTCGGCTATTCCGTATTTTTGTCCTATAGAGGTGGGGAATTTTTGTTAACTGCATTTTCTGTATCTATCGAGGTGGTCCTGTGTTTTCCTTAGTGCTTGATTCTAATGAGATGCAACGCATTGCTTTTTGTATTTTGAACCAGTCTTGCACTGTGTCATACATCCTCTTGGTCATGGTGCCTAGTCCTTTTCAGATGTTGCCGCATTTGGTTTGCTGGTGTTTCGTCCAAAGGGTAGTCCCATTTTGTGGAGCGTTCTTCTGTGCTGCTTTGTGGGTTTGTGGACAAGATGGTAGCCGGCACCCTTGGCTTTGAAGAGAGTGTGGGTGTCTCGTGAGCTCAGGATCCCTTCTTCAGGTCTTCCCTCCCCAGCGCCCCCTCCAAGTACGACTGGCAGATCTGGGGGACTATGGGTGGTCCATGGAGTTTCTTTGATGAGGGTGGAGACAACAACCCAGCCGAGACCTCACTGTCGGTAGTCCCGTGGCATGCGGGGGCAGCAGCGGCCAGTGCAGGTCTCTGGGCCTGAGTTTCCAGCAGCTGGAGAGGCGTGAGCTTTGGCCAGTCTCTGAGCCTCCCGGGAGAAGTAACTAGGTGGTCTCTGAGGTTTCCTTACGCTCTATCTGGGGCTCTCAGCTCGGATGTCACAGATAGAAGTCAGGGGATCCGTGAGGCTGGATAGGAGGAAATTCCTAATTTTCACGAACCTTTCAGCAAAGCGTACCATTTCCTGCCATTATGAACATCAGCAACAAATGTCTGTCATCAGAAGTCACAGGTATTCTCATGTCATGCTGCAGGGGTCACATCACGGTAGTGACGCCATGCCACTTGTGCCGAGCACCGCTGCCGGGTTACTGTGGCGTGACCGTCTGCTGTGTCATGCCGGTCACATATTACTACATCACAGATCCATCACTGCAATAATTTGATACGTGTATTGAATTATAATTGCTTTCTCCTATAGTCCTGTGTATTTTATGGATTTGGAACATTATTCCAAGGGTAGCCATCTTCTCCACACTCTAGCGGCGCTGTTTGTCTCTAGATTAACTAAGAACAGATGTCCTTTTCCAAGGCGGTGACTTTGCGTATGCCCAGAGGCTTGGAGTCCCACCTTTAGGAAGGTGTGGCAGGGTGACGGTGGGCAAGCCCTAAGGAAAGAAGAGAGGGTGGGAAGACCCTTGGGGAGCGAGGAGGAGCTGAGGGTGGAGCTCCTGAGGGTGGAGAGGGCAGGGAGGATTCCGGGAGATCCGAGCCCAGAGTCCGGCTGCGGGAAGGTGAGAACAGCAGCAGCGGTAGCAGCATCGAGGGCCCTACCAGCGTGGAGCTCGCTATGTAGCACTCGTCTGAGAGATGGGGCGGGTGTTGGTGCACAGACTTGCTCTGTGCACAGCCTTGCTGTTTAAAAACACATATGGCTCTGTGTGCTGCACGACAACCTCAATCATTTAATTATGCATTATATACATCTCTCCATAGGAGAAAGACACATTTTTAGACTTTTTAATGATGGCATTTAAAAAAAATACAAGTCACAAAAGCAACGCTCGATGATAGTAAAGAACAGAAACACTGAATAGGTAGATGGAGCGAGTGGCATCCCGTCCTGCCGGTAGTCGCAGCCCTCGTCACCGTGCCACACCGGACCCTGAAGGACAGATCCGGCATGGAGAGGGAACTGCAGGGTCAGGGAGGCAAACATCTTTGTGACTTCTGACGCTCATTGGAAAATTGCCCCCAGAAGCGATGCCATTTTACAGCCCCACCCGTAGCGCGGCGTCTGTCCCCTCAGATCCCTGCCAGCGCTATGTATTTTTATTCTTTTTCCCCTTTGCCAATGTGATAGGCTGTGGTGTTCTAATTTGCATTTCTTTGATTCATTGCAGGGCTGAATGGCTTCGTTTGTTTTTGGCTCTTGGTTTGGTTTGCTTTCCTCTAGGCCAGCGGGGGCGAGTGCGTGTTTGCGGATGTCCTTGGTGTTCTTGGCAGGATCACTGAGGGTCCTGGCAGGATGCACATGCAGCCATGAAGTCTTTGTTTTTTGTTTATTTTTTGAGACAGGGTCTGGCTCTATTGCCTAGGCTAGAGTACAGTGGCGCAATTGTGGCTGACCGCACCCTCAACTTCCTGGGCTCAAGCGATCCTCCTTTCTCAGCCTCCCAAGTAGCTGAGACTAGAGGTGCACCACCATGCCTGGCTAATTCCTGAAATTCTTTCTAGACACAGAGTCTCACTATGTTGTTCAGGCTGGTCTCAAGCTCCTGGCCTAGAGCAGTCCTCCTGCCTTGGCCTCCCAAAGCAGTGGGACTGCAGGCGTGAGCCCCCGCACCTGGGCAGTCATGAAGTCCGCAAAAAAGTCATTCACTGAAGGGAACGGGTCCCCGCAGCAGAGGCTGTGAGGTTCTCTCAGCCTGGCCGGAGGAGGGCAGGTGGAAGGGACAACTCAGAACCGGCCCAGGCAGGGCCAGTGTGGACAGCAGCTGCGTGGTGGCCCCGGGCCAGCTCGTGCTGTGGCTCTGCTCTGTCACAGCCCCTCTGTAGAGGAAGGCCCTTGGGCTGGAGGCCTGAGTCTTGTTCCCTTTGTAGCGCCTCAGCTCCCAAGCTGTTTGTGATGGAAAGGAGGTTGTTTCTGGCCTGCAACTGTTTGTGTACCTGGGCACGTTTGGATACCCCAGGTCCTGCAGTGAGCCAGCCAGGACCGTGTCCTCATGCCCTCCGTTGAGCGGGTGCCACCGGCAGAATGCACTGGACGTTTGTGTGCACCTCGCTCTCCAGGCGCGTGTCGGGTGGGAACGCCAGGGTGGAGGGTGCCAGTGTCCAGATGTCAGGCAGGCGTCTTTGAGCAGGTGAGCCGTGAGCCAGCCCCGGTGTGGCCTGGACAAGTCTGGCTCCTGGGGGTGCATGGTCCGCCATGTGCGACACCCACCTCGCAGCCCTGGATTGTCACAGATCGTGAGTCCGAGCGTGACCTTCTCTCTCCTCTGCAGCCAGGGCCAACTCATTCGTGGGAACAGCGCAGTACGTTTCTCCAGAGCTGCTCACGGAGAAGTCCGCCTGTAAGAGGTAAAAACCACTTTCATCTAAGCCGTACTTCCCTTTTCTTTAACATAGAAATTAATATTCGAGAGGGTGAATTTGGTGGCCTTTAAGTAGCTAAGCATACTTTGAAAGAAATCAGCATTTCGCATTTCAAAGCGTATTTTCGTGGCGTACACACACGTGATACGTTAATGTTGTATTCTAAGCTTCCTGGGTTTGCTGATGCTTTCTGGTTGCAGATATAATCGTTTTTGTGTTTGTTTGTTTTTGGTTTTTGTTTTTTGAGACGGAGTCTCGCTCTGTCTCCAGGCTGGAGTGCAGTGGCATCATCTCGGCTCGCTGCAACCTCCGCCTCCCGGGTTCAAGCGATTCTCCTGCCTCGGCCTCCCAAGTAGCTACAGGCGCCCGCCATCACATCCAGCTAATTTTTGTAGTTTTGGTAGAGATGGGGTTTCACCATGTGGGCCAGGATGGTCTCAGTCTCTTGACCTTATGATCTGCCCGCCTCGGCCTTCCAAAGTACTGGAATTACAGGCGTGAGCCACCATGCCCAGCCTATTTCTTTCTTTAGGAAAAACTATTCAGTGAGGAAAGCGTGGCTCTCATGTGCACGGAGCCCAGGCTTCCTTGGTGCTACCCCCTGTCGGGGTGGAGGGCAGGGACCCTGGCCTTAGGGTTGCTCGGCCACACACCAGCTGCAGTGGGACAGGGTCCCGCAGAGCGCAGGGAGGCCCTGGAGGGTGCCGGTGTGGGAGGGTGGCGGCGTCCAGCAGGCATGAGAGTCTTTGAGAGAGACTGCAGGGCCGGTGCGGGTCACGGGAGGGGAGAGTGGAGAAGCGCCAGCCAGGGAGCCACTGGCAGTGTGGGGGGAGGATGTCCAGGGAGCTGACGACAAGGGTTGGTGAGAAATCTGAGGTGCTGTCTAGGGTGGCTGGGAGGTAGATGGCAGGCTGAGAAGCAGCATCAGAGTCTGGAGTTTGAAGTCTAGGGAGCAGTTGTGTGGAATCAGGGTGGGGCTGGGGTTCCTCCTGCCTCGGGCCAGTCAAGTGCTGCTGAGGGCTGGAGTCAGCTTCGGCTGCTGGTGCCCTCGTGAGTTGACAGGACCACAGGAGTCCCACGCTGCCGCTCTCCTGCTCCGCCAGGTTACAAGGGGCCACCTTCCTGGAGTGAAGTGAGCCACTCTGAGAGAATGAATGATTCTGGTTACGGCAGTTCTGGATGTCTGAGCTTGACAGCTTCAGGAAAAACTGTGGGAGGTGGGGCCATGGCACAAACGTGGTGGGTGGGTGGAAGGGTTCTGAGCACTCACTCAGCATCCTGGCCGCCTCCAGGCTTTTTCGGTTTTGTTCTTTTAACTTTTTCAACCAGCAGATACTGAGTTCTCTTTTTATTATTATTCAGTTATTCTTTAAAATAGAGATGAGTTCTTGCTGTGTTGCCCAGTCTCGTCTTGAACTCCTGGGCTCAGGTGATCCTCCCATCTCGGCTTCCCAAAGTGCTGGGATTACAGGCGTGAGACATGGCGGCCGGCCGGATACTGAGTTCTTAGCATGGCCAGAGACTGCTTTAGGTCAGAGCTTCCCAACTGGACTGATTCTGCTCCCCTGGGAACACTTGGCCCTGTCTGGACAGTTTTAGTTGTCACAGCTGGGGCAGGGGTAGGGCTGGCACCCAGCGGGGGAGGGGAGGATGAGCTGCTCAGCATCCTGCGATGCAGTCCCTCCCACAGGTGGGGGCGCGACGTACCCGGCTTTCAAAGTGCGTGTGGTCACCACTTAAGAGCTAGCGTTTCTTTTGTTTGTAGATTTTACATGAGGACCCATGGCATGGCCCAGCAGGAGCTGCTCAAGCCCCATCCTAACAGGCTTCCTGAGGACACATCAGCCCAGCTGGGCACCTGGAATTACGGGCAGAGGGGCCCTGTCGAGGGGGCTGATGTGTGGACTAAACACCTGCACACGTCACCCCAGGCACCCCAGGCAACCTCGAGTGACTTCCAGTGACTCGCCAGGTACGGAGTGCTGGTTACATACAGCTCAGTGCACGTCTGTGCCGAGGCTCTGGCATGTTAGGGTTTGGAGCTGGTATTTTCCCTCCAAGCCTGGAGGCAAACTATTCCTGCTGGGAACCTGCTCACGGCCACGCCACTGGGTGGGGTGCTGTGTGGGGCTCAGGCCTGCAGCCTTGTGCATATGTCTCAGTCACCTGGCACCTCAGTTTACCCCATTCAAAGGGAAGACTGTGGCTGGCTGAGAGGGTTACTTCCAGCTCTTCCTAAAGACTGCCATCCGTAATGTGCCGCATTTAGGGACTGCACACCTCCCTTAAGAGACTTAAGAGCAGATTCCACAGGTCCAGCCTCAGGGCTTCCTCATGGGTGGTCTCCAGAGGAACCCACACATGGGACATGGCAGCTCAGGACAACATCCCGCCACCTACATAGCACAGGGCCACGCAGGATAGAGACGAGAGCCTCAGAGTCACAGGCTTCCCAGCCCTGCACGGGTCCCGCACAGCCCCCTTGTCCAGCACCGAGGGCGAGTGGCCGCGTCGGAGGCGGGTTAGAGGCGGGCCAGCGAGCCCAGGCGGTTTGTGTCTAGCGCCTGTTTCTGAGCCAATCCCACTAGGGGTAGACTGAGATAAAGTGAAGCCTGGACTCAAACCGCTCCATGGCAGAACACAAGGGGCTGCCCAGGCGACCAGAGAGAGCGCATATGAAAGATATTGCCTGCCAAAGAGACAGGAGTGGGCAGCGTGGGTCACAGTCTCAGAGCGGGAGCAGGGCTGGGCCACAGCTCCCGTCACACAGTCTCAGAGCGGGGGCAGGGCTGGGCCACAGCTCCCGTCACCCTGCGCCCCGCGTGAACTCGGAGGAGGCAGGCAGATGCCGAGGCCCAGAGACCCAGAGCAAAAACGGAGTGAGACGCTGCCCAGTACAGACCGATGCACAGACACGGACGCCGGGGAGCAGGGCCACGCCTGCACGCAGGTGCCCAGAAACCCTCAGTCTTCATGGCAAGGCCTCGGGCTGTTCTGAGCCAAGCCAGCACTACAGCACACAGGCAGGCCAGCCTGGGCCCACGCGTGTGGGTGCCGTCCCTGCACCACCACCACTCAGAATGGAACACGGCAGCTGGCAGCAGCAGGCACGGTCCAGGTGATGGCACAGATACCACCCTTGGGCTGTCCCTGAGGGAGAGCAGGCCAGGGAACCAGGGCCCTGAGCCACACCGTGGGCATCACCGGGCATGTGCCTCACACACCTGCTCAGACCACCTCAGTCACAGCAGGGAGGAGCCCCTCGCCCCCTTGTGTCGCCAGCTGGAGCCTGCACAGAGGGAGCCCTCCAAGGAGCTGCAGCCGGGGAGGACCCCACAGCCACAGGGTCCCCAGACCTCCCTGTCCGGCAGCTGCGCTGCTGCCCGTGGCCTCAGCACCAGAACGTAGGCCCCAGCTTCAGAGTACAGGGCCTGCTCCTCCCTGGGGGCCCAGGCTGCAGGCATCTGCGTCTTTTTTTTTTTTTTTTTTTGAGACGGAGTCTCGCTCTGTAGCCCAGGCTGGAGTGCAGTGGCCGGATCTCAGCTCACTGCAAGCTCCGCCTCCCGAGTTCACGCCATTCTCCGGCCTCAGCCTCCCGAGTAGCTGGGACTACAGGCGCCCGCCACCTCGCCCGGCTAGTTTTTTGTATTTCTTAGTAGAGACGGGGTTTCACCGTGTTATCCAGGATGGTCTCGATCTCCTGACATCGAGATCCACCCGTCTCGGCCTCCCAAAGTGCTGGGATTACATGCTTGAGCCACCATGCCCGGCCGCATCTGCGTCTTAAGTGGAGCCCGTGGCACCTTTGTCAGGCCCTTGCCCCCAAAGCTAAGGCACCTATGCTCAAAAGTCGGCTTACCTTCCTCCGCGAGGTCTTTGTTAATCACCAGTTTGCCATGTCTCAGGTAGTTCAGCACGGGCCCAAAATAGGTGGGGTCTCTGTCGATTAAATAGGCACCTGTTTCGTCCTAAAGAGAGCAGAGCACGGTGAGTCCTCTGTGAGAAGCTGACAGTTCCTGCAGGTCCACCAAGGCCCGGTCACATCAGGAGGCTTCAGAGGCACCAGGTGACCCAGGCCTCTCCCCAACAGACCTGAGCCTGCAGCATCTCGGGAAACCCCTGACAGTGTGGCCACGTCTTGCCGCCTACAGCCTAACCCTGACCAGCCACCATCCCAGGTCTAGGTGAGTTTTAAGTCTCTCCGTATGGAGACAGCCTGGCTCTGTGTACTCCAAGGTGAGGCCACTGTGCCCTGGACCTCTGTCCTCACAACTGCAAGACCTCTAGGAAAACACACATGAAAACCTCACCCAGATCCTCTCCCTGGGATGCCCTCGTGGGCAGGGCAGGGGCCTAGGGCTCAGCCTCTGAAGGACACCCCTGATGGCTACCAGCCTGGGCCTGCCCTCCTTGTGCCCAAGTCCTCCCTGGCCGACATCCAGGACTGGGGGTCAGGGGCTCTCTGCCAGGGGTGGAGAGGGCACCTTGCAGCAGGGGCAGCTGCCAACAGGTGCCGAGCCAGCAGCGAGGGAAGCTCATAGTGATCTGCACTCAACAGCATCCGGGGCTTTCTCTGAGATCCTCACTCACCACACAGAGCCCTCGCCCCGGCTCAGTGCTCACGGAGGCCGAGATGTTTACAAACAGACCCCTCGGAAGGTGTCCTCACGCACCTGGGTGGGGGGCCCCTGAAAGGCACTGCCCCTGCTGCTATCACGGTCACCTCAATGTGGGCAGACGCCCTCTGAGGCCCGGGGTGCCCCACACATCACACCTGGCAGCCCCTTCCACCAAGCACAAGAGGCCCAGTGGCCCAGCTGTGTGAGTACAAGATGGGCGCCCAAGCGCCCCAGGCAGCCCCTGTGGGGGAGACAGAAGAGGCAGTTTCTGTCACCTTATCCAGACCCAGGCCTGCTTGTCGGCCATACATCTGACGGGGGGACTGCGAAGCCAGCATGGCCCATCTTCCACACGGACTCAGACCTTCGGTGTGGCTCTGCTGGGGCAGCTCCCGCCTCCCCCAGTCCTGCTCTCACCTGCGAGTCACTCCCACAGGGGCTGGTGCCTGCGGGCGCCCTGGAGAGCGGGGAGCTGAGACCTCCATTCAGAAACACCGGGCAGCCTCCCAGGCAAGGCCCAGGGCCAAGCACCGGCGAGAAGCAACCCCACACCCCAGTCAGGGCAGGAGCAGCCCCCTCCCCCAGAGGGGCTCCTGTGGGGCCTTGGGCAGGTGCTGGCCACGGGAACGCCAAGTTCGGCGATACGGGGAGGCCGAAGGTGTCTCCACCACAAAGCACAGGGCCGCGCTAGGACCCTGTTTTCATCCATGGACAAATTCTGCCATTTGGGTGCTAGGACCTAGTGGTTTCAAGAGATTTTCCCCAAAGTCCACTACTGCAAACCTGTAAAAACCTGCTCTTAGATCAGAGGAACAAAACTGAGTTTCGCGGCTGAGATAAAATCAACTAGGGCTCCGGGCATGGGGGTGCTGGACCCGGAGCCTCAGTGGGCCCCTACTCCTCAAGTTGACCTCAACTCCACACAGACCTGACCCCATCCTCCTCCTCCACCCTCCCCAAGAACACTCCAGCCAGAGCTGCCCACCCCACAGGCCCTGCCTCCTGGGCTTGCCCCTGACTTTCCCCAACCCTCCAGACTCCACAGCTCTTAAGCAAGGGCCAGATCCCAGGAAGAGGACGCTGGGTGGTCCTGCCCAACTGGTAAAAAATGGCCCCCATTTCCCACAGAGGGGTCCAAGTCTGGCAAGGTGGCCAGTGCTGCCACCCGAGTCTAGGGTTCGTCCCCGCCCCACCCCCATACAGAGAGAATGGTGGCCGCATGACATCCGCACACCAGTCAGCTCAGGAATCATTCATGGCTCAGTGCTCCCTCGACAGACCACTGGTGGGAGGTCAGGAAAGATCAGATAGTGTGCCGAGGCTCGCCTCTGCCCAGGACAACCCCAGAAAGCCCCCCTCTCAGCCATGGAGGCCTCCAGGCCTGGCCTCAGTGCAGGCTTAAGGCCCGGCCACCCCAGGCCTAAGTTTATGAGCAAAATGTGGAGGAGACCAGCTCATGTAGCTCAGGGCCGCCATGAGCGCCAGGGCACCCAGCCTGTGGCAGGACCTGGGCACTGAGCCGTGACCTCTAGGCCAGGACAACCCACCATGCACTTCTCGGCCCCTGGGCCAGTGCAAGAGGAGAAGGAAGCCTGCTGGGCACCCCCAGACACAGAAGGCCGCCCCAGCCCTGCAACTGGAAGGATGAAGGCTGGAAGGAGGGTGGGGCGGGGACGGCCATCAGTTAAAACTGCACAGCAGGACAGAGGAACAGGCCTGACGACTCAGCAGGGCACTCTGGGCAAACTGGCAATGGCCTTGGTGCACTCTTTTGAGGCTTTCAGGGGGAGATTTCCACATCTATAGGAAGTGCTGGGGTCTTAAACCAAGACTCCCAAATCCCACCAGGGTTCAGGTCTCCCTGAGGCCTGACTCGCATCCATGCACATGCAGGGTCTTGGTGCTCTGAGCTCGGGTGAGCCATGTGCTCCAGATGGGCCTAGTGCATGCGGAGTCTACTCATGGCACCAGCCCAGGCCCAGACAGTGCCCAGCTCAGGCACAAGGACCTGGGCAGCTCACTGCCGGTGTCGGGGATGCGGCTCAGTAGCTTCCACCCTGATGCAGAAACAAAAATACGGAACATGGGAAATATAAAAACAAAATATTCAGGATATACTCCTAGGCTCACAGAGACAAAGGCAGCAAGGTCACCTCAAGGATATTTAGAACAGCACCTGGGCCATCAGCGGCACCTGCCCAAAGAAGGAACGATGCCCTGGCTTCTAAGATGGGTGAGGAGAGGCAGCCAGGAAGCCAGGGAGATGCTGCAGGCTGGGCGTGGGGGTGCTCTTCTTCCTGTCTTTCCCGTGCGTCCCATGGCTTACGCAACCCGTGGTTGCGCGCGATTCTCAGGAAGATTCGTGGTGGGTTTTTTTTGGTAAAAGCCCTAATTGGCTGGGCTTGGTGGCTCACATCTGTAATCCCAGTACTTTGGGCGGCCAAGGTGGGTGGATCATGAGGTCAGAAGTTTGAGACGAGCCTGGCCCACATGGTGAAACCGTCTCTACTAAAAACACAAAAATGAGCTGTGTGTGGTGGCTCGTTCCTATAATCCCAGCTACTCAGGAGGCTGAGGGAGGAGACTCGCTTCAACCTGGGTAGCAGAGGTTGCTGTGAGCCAAGATTGTGCCATTGTACTCCAGCTTGGGCAACAAGAACAAAACTCTATCTCAAAACAAAAACCATAATTAAGACTGTTTTCTTAGCAAGTCATCTTCCCCGCCCCTCGCTGAACTGGCATCTGACCCACTTGTGGCTGGGCCCAAGCTGGCTGGGTTGACCCACCCATCTCCAGGGGTCGCAGCCTTCAGCCAGAGCCACGGGCTGTAGGCAGGGCAGGGTGGTTTCCAAACTACAGAGGAGAAGGGGGATCCTGGCCATAGCGAGAGCAGGAGCCAAGGTTGGCTCCTGGAGAGGAGCACACTGGAGGCAGTGCTGAGCCGGGGGCACACAGTCTCAGGAGATGGAGGAAGATCCTGCAGACAAAGCTGAGTGCTTGCCCACTCCCGAAGTCCACAGGACGACCACAGACGGATGTCTGTTCAGGAGAGAAGTGCTCAGAGAAGGCTGATAACGAGCCTGGCCACTCTGCTCATCTCACCAGACTCTGGCTGCACCTCTCCACCATCCATGCTATCGCCCAGCAAGCAAAGCACCAGGGGCAACATGGGGGTACACCAGCCCCCAAGGGACAGGTCCCTAATACAACCACCAGCCTTGAAAATGGCAGTGAAGGGCTGGGTACAGTGGCTCATGCCTCTAATCTCAGCACTTTAGGAGGCCAAGGAAGGCAGATCATTTAAGGTCAGGAGTTCAAGACCAGCCTGACCAACTACTACAAATACAAAAATTAGCCGGGCATGGTGGAGGGTGCCTGTGTAATCCCAGCTACTAGGGAGGCTGAGGCAGGAGAATCGCTTGAACCCGAGAGCCCCCCTGCAGTGAGCTGAGATTGTGCATTGTACTCCAGCCTGGGCGATACAGCGAGGCTCCGTCTCAAAAAAAACCAAAAAAACCGCAGTGAGGAATGAGGGTGGAGACTGGCAAACTCTCACGCCAGATGCTGAACGGAACATAATCCTGCTGCTGCCCACTGCTCCCGCAGCTCCGCACAGAGGCTCGGTCAGCCCTGCGGCTCTCAGTCACTCCCAGTGCTCGGAGACACGTGCCACCAGAGGGGACGAAATCAAGAGGGGGAGGTGCCCTGAGCCAACTCTGCCAAATTGCCCCACAGAAATCTAGACGCGAAGGCATAGAATTTTCTGTGCACCACCATCTGCAATCAACCTAATTAGAAATACTGAGTTTTTACTCTGAAATTATCCAATCTCGCACACAAAAGCTTCACCTCTACTCTCTCTTCTGTTTTGTTTTATGCAGATGTGTGGTGTCTTTGGCCCACGAGAGGCCTTTGATGTCACCAATTACTAATGGGGAAACTGAGGCCAGAGAGCAAGGAGGCTTGTCCAAGGCACCCAGATTCGGAGAGCTGGGAGGGGGGGGCCCTGCGCCCTGGTCGCCAGGCCTGCTGCCTCGCCACTACCCCTCCCTTCCATTGCTTCTGGGCCTCACCCAGCACAGAAACTGGAATTTGGGAGGTCCGTGCCCCACGCATGACTCAAAGCTTAGTGAGAAGCAGACGTGTGTGGTCTCATGACCTGGCCCTTCACACGAGGTCCAGCGGCTTCTCTGGGAAGAAACATGCTTCAGGTGCACCACGGGGGGTCTTGCCAAGCTGAGGTCGCTGCAGGGTCCTGCTCTGCTCGGCAGGAACTGGAGCCCTCTTAGGAGCAGGGGTCTCAGGTAATTTTTTTGTATTTTTAGTAGAGGCAGGGTTTCGCCACGTTGGCCAGGCTGGTCTGAAACTCCTGACTTCTGCTGATCCACCCGCCTCGGCCTCTCAAAGCGCTGGGATTACAGGTGTGAGCCACCATGCCCGGCCCCTACTCCAACTATTTTATGAGACAGACTGTACTGCTACTTTACCTTCATGTTCTGAGTTTCAGTTTTACCATTTGGAAATCAAACCTGGTTAAATGGAGGATGATGAAAAGAGCAAGCATAACATAGATACATTATGCCTCCCCCAAAGAACTGATTCCTACAGTAAAGCTTTTTTTTTTTTGAGACAGAGTCTTGCTCTATCGTCCAAGCTGGAGTGCAGTGGTGTGATCTTGACTCACTGCAACCTCTGCCTCCCGGATTCAAGCGATTCTTCTGCCTCAGCCTCCGGAGTAGCTGGGACTACAGGCACCTGCCACCACGCCCAACTCATTTTTTGTATTTTGACTAGAGACCGGGCGTCACCATATTGGCCCGGCTGGTTTCCAAAGAGATCCACCTGCCTTGGCCTCCCAAACTGTTGAGATTACAGGTGTGAGCCACCGAGCCCAGCCCATAATTTTTATTTTATTTTTTTTATTTTTTTTATTTTTATTTATTTTTTTTTTTTGAGACGGAGTCTCGCTCTGCTGCCCAGGCTGGAGTGCAGTGGCCGGATCTCAGCTCACTGCAGGCTCCGCCTCCCGGGTTCACGCAATTCTCCTGCCTCAGCCTCCCCAGTAGCTGGGACTACAGGCGCCCGCCACCTCGCCCGGCTAGTTTTTTGTATTTTTTAGTAGAGACGGGGTTTCACCGTGTCAGCCAGGATGGTCTCGATCTCCTGACCTCGTGATCCGCCCGCCTCGGCCTCCCAAAGTGCTGGGATTACAGGCTTGAGCCACCGCGCCCGGCCCATAATTTTTAACAAAGTCTTAAGGAACTGTAAAATAAAGGGATGAACCACCTTAACTGTGCTAAAGTTAATCAGCTCTGAATCAAGTGCTCCAGTGCTGAATAGACAGACATTGCCTCAAAGAACCCAATTGACAAGAGCAATTTAAAATCTAATTTCACATACAAAACAAGAATGCTTGAGTAGAAAGGCAAGGGAGTGACCACTAAGCCCTGCTATTTAAAAAGAAAAACCAAAGAGTAAAACATACACCCACCCTTATGAAAGGAAAATCACAGCTAACAAAAGCCTATACTGTCATTTCCTGGGAGTCAATTCTCTGAGGAGACGGCTTGGTCAAATGAGCAATGGAAACAGTTGGAAGTTGTGGGGAGAGTCAGGAGTGTTGGCATCTCAAACCCTCATTTCTACCCACAAGGCGGCCTTAGCAGTAACTCCAGATTCTCTTTTCCTGATCATGGTCATGCCATGCTGAGAATGGTCTCAGTCAGGCTTCTCAAACTTGAAGAGGGATCCCAGCCTTTCTGGGAAGGCTCATGCATGGCAAATGTTGGCTGCCATGGCACAAAGTCAAGTGCAATCATGTAAACTCAACTGACAGACCCAGCAAAGTTAGTGTAAGGCTTGTGAACTGCCTTGAAGAAACAGGTAACAACTTCTTCAGGCTTTTTTTTTTCTAAGTTTCAATCCTGCACAACTCCCAAGACACTCTTCCTCGGCTCTACAACTCTTAAAAAAGGTAATAAAAGGTTTCTATTGCCATCTGCCCAACAGCATGAGCATTTCGCTTGATGAAAGACAAGCGGCAAACTAACCTGGAAATTCCTGTCTTTTTGCGAAGACAGTGAGAAAACTAAGCTAATTAGAAAGCAGACTGAGGCCGGGCGCGGTGGCTCAAGCCTGTAATCCCAGCACTTTGGGAGGCCGAGGCGGGCGGATCACGAGCTCAGGAGATCGAGACCATCCTGGCTAACGTGGTGAAACCCCGTCTCTACTAAAAAATACAAAAAACTAGCCGGGCGAGGTGGCGGGCGCCTGTAGTCCCAGCTACTGGGAGGCTGAGGCGGGAGAATGGCGTGAACCCGGGAGGCGGAGCTTGCAGTGAGCCGAGATCGCGCCACCGCACTCCAGCCTGGGCGACACAGCGAGACTCCGTCTCAAAAAAAAAAAAAAAAAAAAAAAAAAAAAAAAAAACAGACTGAAAGATCCCCTACCTGGCTCTTCCTGGACAACCCTAAAGCAACCCTTAACATGAGCAAAATTCCCTTCAAATAATCATACTATACACTACGGATGCATCTTCTAAGAGGTGCTGAGTGGGTGATGCGTGCTGTGGATGGAGAGGATGGAGCGCCAACTCTCTAAATGCAAGTCACCGGGAAAAAGAGGCCGCCCATGTCAACCCACGCCAGCGTTAATTCAAACGTCCAGAATGTGAAAGGACAGACCAACAAGGGTTTCTTCTAGAGCCAGCAAGTACCCTAGGACAGAGAAGAGAAGGCGTTCACACACCCTGGGCAAAAGAACCTACTGAGAAAAAGAAGAATCACAGCAAAGGGACGCCGAGCCGCCTCCACCGAAAAGCAAAGACCGCGAGGTAGAGACACCCCAAGGTGAAGTGAC
The DNA here is from genome assembly GCF_049350105.2 of Macaca mulatta. Taxonomy (NCBI): domain Eukaryota; kingdom Metazoa; phylum Chordata; class Mammalia; order Primates; family Cercopithecidae; genus Macaca; species Macaca mulatta. The sequence continues at coordinate 3,859,715 of NC_133425.1, read as the reverse complement.
TCAGTATCCTCGAAACAGTGGACGCCAGCGCGCGATCCTCGCCCTCCCCTCCCAGGGTAGGGGGTCAGGGGAAGCTGGGGACGAGATGGCGACAAGGGAGCGTGGGCTCGAAGCCGGAGGAGAGTCGCCCGCTCCCGCTGAGGTCTCCTCCGCGCAGAGCAGGGCGTGTGCGGCGGCCACAGGCCCGGACGGCCCAGACCCTTTCGGCTGCCCCGCGCGGCTCTCACCTTGTCGGAGTCCGGGTCGGGTTGGCCTGGCACAAGCGGTACAGGAAGGATTTCGGGTCCCAGCACAGCGTCTGCCGAGTAGTGAGGAAGTAGGGGCCGCTGACGTTGAGTCGGACCCTGTTGGACACGCTCAGGGTTGCTGTGCCAGGGCGTGAGCCCCGCCTTTAAGGGCGGCACAGGCAGCCACCTCAGCCCCGCCCCGAGGTCGTCCCGGGCCGGTGGGAGGAACTCCGCAGGAGCTAGCAGTGATTCTCCGCCACGATTCCAGTAAGCCCCGCCACAGCTCCGCTACACCGGAAGGTCCGGCTTTCAACAGCGTCCTCTGCGTTCTCTCCCGCCCACAGGTCCGCCCTTATAGAACGCCCGCGGCAGCGTCACGTGGCAGGCAGAAGTTCCCACCCGGAAAAGCAGCAGGCTGGGCCCGCTTCCGGCGGGAGTGGAACCGGGTTTGGGGCGCCAACGCTAGAGGGCACTGGCAGCGAACCACCCCCAACCGCGCCCCCACTCCGTGAGGGGGTCAAAGGAAGAGCCACGCCAGCAAACCTCTACACTCTACATGCTTTTTATTACAAGACTACTGAGCATACGAGGAAAATTCATCATCTGGTAACTACACCTAAAGCACATATATTTGGGAAAAAAAAAAAGAGATTCATTAAATTATATGATTAAATCACTGACCCAATAGAAAATTTATATAATAAAGCCAGAAAAAAAGTTGTAAAATATAGTTTACAATAATTATTCACATTCAAGGCTGTACATCAATACATACAACAACGTGGCCCCGAACATGAATTCAATCCAAATAATTCATATATTAGAATTTAAATAACACAGACTGAACTAGAGGCCAACAATAGCCAGCAAATAACCTTATATAAGAATAAAAATACAAAAGTGTATATCCTAATATCATTGCATTGTTTTCATAAGTCTCTTAATTTTTGCTTTGCCTGTACATCACAGTTACAGCTACAGACCAGGTAGAGATTACGCATGTTCTGACTGCCACCCGCCTGAAAGACGTACTCGTCATTTCTCCTATTTTATGTTGTGAAGGAACAGCTACAGCAGCTCTAAATACTGTAACAATTAAATTTTGCCAACGTCCAACTTACAGTCATAATAGAGGCTTTTACCAGCACAATGACCCCTATTTGTAGTCATTCTGCCAGATGGTTAGGCTACGTGGGTTACACGGCTAAAAAAAGGTCTGCCTTTTGTAAAAAGTTCCCTGTACGTAGTTTGGTGTTTCTTCATATTGAAGAAATGAGTTATGGGGAAAATTCAGGTACACACATAGGCTCGTTCAGTTGTGCTCACCACAGCCATAGCAACAGATCAAAGTGCTCTTTGTTGGAAACAGCTTCCTCCTCACATCAGTTCTCCACAGGCAGCCTCATCTACAACCCTGCAATTTTGGGCCAGAAGTGGTGGCCCCTCAGAGGCTCTGAAGTGCCTCCAGCCCCAATTCAGGCACTTGCCACGTGTGCTGCGTAAGAAGGGACCCCACCCAGTGAGTCAACATAGGTTCATGTCAGGTTTGAGTTTGAAAATAACTGGGGAAAAGTGTATGACAGCATCTTCCACAACATAGTACCTTCACCATATTCTCACAGCAGCTGCGCTCTGAAGTCCCAGCAGTGAGCACCCCGGCTTTGTGGACCAGCCAGGCAAGGGGGCTTCAGGCTTCAGAGGAGGGCAAGAAACCAAATTCTGTGCTATTTGGCCATACTCTCTGGTAGAGTGAAGCAGCACTGAACGCGGTGCCTAGAAAAACCTCCTGCATGTTCCCCCGTACAAGCAATGGACCCCAACTAAAGTGGAGAAATAAAAATCCAACCAAATTTAGGTGGTCTGGACTTGCCGCCAGCCAGGCAATCTGCAATACTGTGGGCAGGGAGTGGGGAAGAGACGGCCTGAAATCTACACCAGCTGGGACAACCACGCCCTACAATGAAAAAGCCAGCCTGGCTGCCGGGCTCTTCTGAACCACTAAGGCCTGAAGCAGGGGCAGGAGCGGGGAGACAAATGCACTCGGAAAACCCAATCAGCGACATGGTTTTTTTCAAGTAGAGGCTTTGCTCTGCTACTGATTCCAAATGGCCTAATGTACTTTCTGAGTCTATAAACTTAATTACAAATCACTCACTAAGCATGTGGCAAGGTCAGTTCAACACTTGTTATCTCTGCTGACTGTGCAGATGCAAATTCAGTACCATTGTGGACACAAAGTACAAGATTCTGAAAATACTGCCAAGCCCATGAAAGCCACAGCAGCAGGGATGGCAGAGAGCTGACATGCAGGCGGAGCCAGGTTCTTGCAACGAAAACAAGGAAACTGGCTCTTGGAAAAAATCGGCCACAAATGGATTGCAGCAATGACATCCTCTTAGCATTTAAATAAAGAGCGGTCTTATTCAGACATTCTTTGGAACACACACAGTTTATCAGAAACTGATTTGTTCAGAATCTGCAGGACACAACTAAGGTGGTTCTGCTACTGGAACTCTGAGCATCTAAACATAAGGTTGAGAGAGAGACAGAAAAATATATTTAAAATGAACAAACTCTTTGACCTCAAAATACCACTTTTAGGCATCTAAGGGGGGAAAAAAGTAAGAAATCAGAAGATTTTAAGGATATTCATCACAGCATTATTTAAATAGTGGAAAAATCAGAAACCGTCTAAATATTTTACAGTAGGGAAATGGTCAGATAAATCATAGTAAATGGACAACTAAACACTACAATTGTTAAAAACGTGTTTCTGAGAAACTCATGACATGGGAAAATGCTTAGAATATCAAGTGAGAAGACGATGCAAACAGCGTGTGTCGGATGTTCCCAATTTAGTTGAAAAAGTGAACAAATGGCGGGGCAGGATATAGGCCAAAATGCTCACAGTGGTCTTCTCTGGGCGGCGAGCCTACAGCTGATCTTGTCAGAGACAAATGTCAGTTCTGAGTCACCCAGAGCCCTGTGCTGGTGCCTGGGGGTCTGTGCCATGGGAGTCTCCACAATTCCTTTGGGGAAGGGCCGCAAATCCCACAGTGTGTCCCAAGAGGGCTGGAGTAGGCGGAGTCCCCAGCGGCTGTGGCATGACCAGCCATCTCTCTCAAAAAGAATTGTTAACAAGCCTTCCGCAAGTTAAGGTTCCACGTGGTAGCCGTGGTGCAGAGCCATTTCACTACGGTGGAGAGACTTGTGCTCCACACCAGGACTGCCCACCGCCCTGGCTGCGGCCAAAGAGGGGAGAAAAGAATCCCTCAGAAGCCAGCCCCCAGCTGCGTCCCAGAGAAAGGCAAGGCACCTGGGGCACCTAGGCCGGCAGCGACCACAGCCTCCCTCCCCTCCCCTTTGTGCCGAGAAGCCACAGAGTGTGGTCCTGACATTCCACCTGTCCTTGCCCACGTGTGGGGAGGCACATGGCCCCAGGTCTATTAAACAGCAGGTGAAATCTTCCTCACCTTGGATAAACCCACAACTGTAATTCCATGTAAGCACGTCTGTGTGGACACACGGTACCCCACGTTCCACCGTAGAGTGTAAGGCACCTGCATGCCAGGTGATGGCTCTAAGGATGTGCTGGATAAAACTGGAGTTGACATGAGCAAGCGCAGGGTAAAGAGAGAAAACACACGAGCCTTTAAAAAGGTAAGAGAAAGGGGCTGGGTGAGGAGAAAGGTGACCCACAGAAGGACTTGGCTGTCATGAGCTCAGGCAATGGCATCATCAGCTGTCAGCTGCCAGCTCTGGCTCTGAGCCCCTAGTTCTGTGGCTTTGGAGGTTAAGATGGAGCTTGTCAGTGACGCCCAGGAGGTGGTGGTTCTATCCAGAGGAAGAACACACGGGAGTCTCCCCAAGCAGCCCAGCCGAGTGCTCCAATTAAAGCCACGTCCCTGCTCCCCTTGTTTCCCTATAACCAGACGCCCTGAGACGTCTTTCCTGTGCCTGTACGTGCAGTTAGGAGGGTTAGGAAGCCACTCTCCTACACGGAGACACAGGACGTTCTGAGATGGATAAAAGAGCTGATAAGAAGGAGTAAGCCTGAACAGAAATTCCTGAAAGGACCAAGAGAGACTCCCCAACACAGCCAAGCCTTTCCAAAAGCCAGCAGGAGGAGAGAGGACTTGACTCCGGCCACAGGCCCAGGGCAACGTGCTGGGCCCCGGAGCGTCCTGCTCCCTGGGGCGCCCCAGGGTAGGTGTGGCCCAGCTCGTCCCAGCTCACCGTGACAGGCTCACGTGCAGCTCACACACAGTAGCAGCCAAGGCCCAGGCAGAAACCGCAGGCAGGGCCTGGGGAACATTTCTGCCCCGTCCAGGCTCCCATCTGCACTTGCCTAGCTAAAAAGAGCCACTCTCATCATTAGCAGTGTGAAAAGGACACCTTCCCTCTCAGTTTGGACCTGGCCGGGCACACAGGGTCACTGCTGAGTCATCTGTGATTTTGGGGGTAGGGACCAGGGAGGGTGGACACAGTTGAGTCAGAGGCAGGTCTGTGGGCAGCGATGTCTGCCTCTCCCCCACGGGACTGAGGGCTGCCCTCCAGGGACAACCTGGGCAGGGAGAGGAGGACCCGGACCTGCCAGGCCAGCAGAAGCAGTGTCTGCCTGGGGAGCAGCTAGGCAAAGGGCAAATGCATCTGGCCTATCTGTGCTGTACAGCAGGGAAGGCCACCAAAGCATCAAAGGGAAACAGCCCCAAAACCGGCAGAGGAAAGTAGACCAGCAAGCTGGGGTTGAAGTGTCCTGTTCTCGCCTCCTGTGCAACAGCAACTGGCAAAGTCCACTCTTTATGGGGCCAGATGAGCAGGCAGCATGAGAAGGCTGTGAGATTTTTGATGCAGAGATGTAGAAACTGAGTGGGCTCTGAGAAGTTTTAGCCACAGCACAAAAGGGGTGTGTGTGATGGTGGTGCCTGCACTCCCTGGTGTGCTCTGCAGGAGAATCACCCTGGGTCTGCTGAGGCCAGGGTTCTCTCAGACCCTACTTCACTGACTGGGGAGGCCTGGACATTTAAACCGTTTAGTAGGTCCTCAGGCCTCGCTCCTCCAGACACAGGTCAGCAGGCCCTCTCGGCTCTGGCTGGATTCTCCAAGGCACCTCCTGGCCCCACCCAGGGCTTGGGGCAGGCCTATCTCATGCAGTGAGCTGGCTGGGTACTCGTTGGGCTCACCTCTGACAGTACCGCTCCCAGCATGCGCTCGGCTTCCAGCCCCAGAGACCAACACTGCTAAGTAGGACAAGGGATCCGGAGCCCTCGACGGCACCCTCCACTCGGCAGCCTGCTCCCACACCACTCCAACCCTCCCGCTCCTCACCACGCGAGTCTGCCTGCCGACGCAGCAGGCCCACAGAAAGCCGCCAGAGCCACCACAGGGACGTGCGATGGGCCCGGCCAGGCCTAAGGGCCATACACAGGGAGACGCAAGAAAGGGAGCACATGACAGAAGCACAGAGGCTCCCTCCACAGAGAGGCGCGGCCCCCTGGCAGGGCCGCAGAGGCTCCCTCCCTGGTGAAGAGTTCCAGGACCACAGTGGGAGGGGCAGAAACAGCCAAACACACCCGGTCCCCTTGGCCACAGCAGGACCAGCACACAGTTGGGGCAGGGTGAGCGCATGGTTCGGACTGATGCTAGGAGAAGCTGCTGACACCAGGTCTGTCCACTAGTCTGGGTGGGACTGGGCTGACGTGCACGGAGCTGGGTCCCCATGGCAACGAGGGCACATGGAGGCCTCCACAGAGCACAGAGAGCAAGCAAAGCGACCCTGAATTCCTTTGTGTTTGTTACTGGTTTTGTTCTTTGTGTGGTTGGGTGTGTTTTTTCTTCTTTTCTTTTAAATAAAAATGCTACAAGGTTTCCGCCTCTGCGTTCCCCTTGTGATGGCTGGCAGGTGGTCTGGAAGCGTCCCGGATGGCGGCCAAGCCGCGCTGGGGCAGGTGTCCTGGCAGCGAAGGCAGCCCGGCCACAGGCCACGTCACTGCACAGCGGCATCTGGGTGGCTCTGGTATCGCTGCCTCCAAACTTCCTGGATCTTCCTGCACCACTTGTGTGCGTTCCCGCTGGGGTCCATCAGATAATACGTCCTGTTAGGCTGCAAAGACAGAAGCCATTTAGTGTTCCCGAAGGAGTCCCACCAAAACCCCCACCCCAACCTGGTGCGTTGCCTGCTACCAGCCATTCCGAGTCCTGGAAGCACGTGGGTGTGGTGGTTCTTCACACAAGCAGAAAGCAAACATGCAGGCTGATGACCACACCCCAGTCACCACCACACTGAAACCAAGCACGGGCGTCCCCTGCCCCTCAGGACTGAGCGCTAGTGTGGGCATCTGGGATGTCGGAAAGGGCAAGGCAGCTGCCCCATCCCCGCTGCTCCCTCTGGCCAAGGCCTGTGGCTGCTTCCCACGTGCTACAAAGCCCTCCCATCACCCTGCACACAAGAATCCCTGGGAACAGACTCACCGTGTGGACAAAGAACGTTTTAAAATTCTTGGCCTCTGGTCGGAGTTCTTGTGACCAAGGAATTTCACCTTTCAGGACTTTGTTTACAGGATCCACGTAATATAAATGTGGTCCTTCTGTGAGCAACAACTGTCGTCGTCGTGCGAATAAACCCTGACACCAAAACACACAAAACAGGCCTCAGAGGCCAGTGCTGGCAGCATCTCCTGGAGCCTAGAGGGCTGGGCAGCCCCTCGGAGCTGCTCGGAGCACAGGGCCACCGCCACCACCTGTGCACTCACCGAGGGGCAGGGTACTTCCTGCCCCACCAGGCCCAGTTTCTAAGGTCACAGGGGCTGCAGCTCAGGCCCATCCAGGTCAGGCCCATGGCTCCCCTGGCCCCTCTGCTCTGCCTGGGACAGGAGCCTGCTCTCGGGAACTGGCCTCCACACACCCGCACCAAGGTCCTTGCCTGCGGAGGACACACGGCTAGGAACAGAGGCCAGGAGCCTGCGCTTGGAAGTGGCCCCATGTGAGCACCTGGAGTTGAATATTTTCTAACCAAGCGTTAAAGCTAACCGTTACTGGTTTGTGTTCTGTCTGATCATACTGAAATGCCTGATCTGACGTTCTACTATAGAAGTAATATGATTTATATTTGAAGAAGGTACAAGATGACCAAATAAATATCTGAGCACATCCACACTCCTGCCTGGCTCCACGCAGACCATGTGCTAAGTGCTGGATCCCTTCAATCCATAAAATAAAGAATAACCCTTAAATGGTTTTGAAACACTTCTAAAGCAGTGTGAGAACACTGGCTAAGATATCAGACGTGGCCTCTTCAGCTTGATGGAAACCTCACGACGGGCAGCCCCAGGCTCCCAGGAGTGTGCCGAGGATGCTTGTGTTCGGCCCTAACCACCACGTGTGTGGCTCCACACGGCTTCTCGAGGGGCTCACAGCCTTCCCGAGCTATGAAATCCATAGATGATGTTTGATGCAAATCAAGAGAGGGAAGGATTCCACACCACCAAGCTGCCCTCCCTTGAGCTGGAGTCGGGGAAGATGCAGGCGTGCGTGCAGAGCATCGGGACCACTGACCACTCACCTTCCGCTTATCCACCGGGCCCATCTTTAGTATTAAATTATTTTCTACAAACTGGTGCCTGTGGAAAGAAACAAGAAAGAGATGCTCCCGTGAAAATCACAAACAGAAATTCTCCACGCTCCTCCTGCCACATGAACTCCTCGTGGCCTTGGCCTTCTCCTCACAGAGCCAGCCTCACTTCGGGATGAGCAGAGACCACCACACGTAACCCAGCACACACGCCACTGCCATGCAGAGCCTTAATGTGTATTTGCAACGGAGCCTGCAGATACCAGACACAGTGGCTGTTGTCCCCTCACTGCCAGTGGCATCCACACAGCAGGGAAGAGGTTGGGGAGGACCGTGCCGCAGAAACGGGCAGGTGACACAGTCATTGCTGCCTTAACAAAGCTGTGGTGAGGCGCAGAACTGCCTCCTGAAAGGTGGCTGCCCGTGGAGTCAACAGCTGGATGAGATGATCACCCTCAAGTTACCCCGCAAGCTGGGGCCCTCGATTCAGTGCTCAGGACCCGCAGAGTAGTTTATAATCACAAAGCCCTGAAAGACCCAAGTTGGACTTGCCGTAAGAATATCTCCTCTGGCTTTTCCATCATAGTAAAACACTTTTATTCAGAGATGGCAGAAATTCAAAGAGCAACTTTCAAATACAGGCTTTGATTCGATATACCTTATGAGCAAGCACGCCTCACTTTTGATTCCTGAGACTTCAGAGATTTTTGTTTTTAAAGACAAAGTCTTGCTCGGTCACCCAGGTTGGAAAGCAGTGGTGCCACCACAGCTCACTGTAGCCTCGATCTCCTGCGCCCAAGCCGTTTTCCCACCTCAGCCTCCCAAATAGCTGGGACCACAGGCACACATCACCATGCCCAGCTAATCTTTTTTTCTTTTTTTTATGAGACGGGGTCCTGCTAATGTTGCCCAGGCTGGCCTTGAACTCCTGGGCTCAAGCAATCCTCCTGCCTCAGCCTCCCACAGTGCTGGGATTACAGGTATGAGCCACTACACCTGGCCAATGTATTAATTTATTTATTGATTGATTGCTTGAGATGGGGTCTCACTCTGTCACCCAGGCTGCAGTGCAGTGGTGAGATCTCGGCTCACTGCACCCTCTGCCTCCGGGTTCAAGAGATTCTCCCACCTCAGCCTCCTGAGTAGCTGGAGCTACAGATGCATGCCACCATGCCAAGCTAATTTTTTTTTTTGAGACACAGTCTTGCTCTGTTGCTCCCAGGCTGGAGCGCAGTGGTGCGATCTTGGCTCACTGCAAGCTCCGCCTCCTGGGTTCACACCATTCTCCTGCCTTAGTCTCCCGAGTAGCGTGGGACTACAGGCACCTGCCACCATGCCCAGCTAATTTTTTTTGTATCTTTAGTAGAGACAGGGTTTCACCGTGTTAGCCAGGATGGTCTCGACCTCCTGACCTCGTGATCCACCTGCCTCGGCCTCCCAAAGTGCTGAGATTAAAAGTGTGAGCCACTGTGCTCGCCAGGCTAACTTTTTTGTATTTTTAGTAGAGACGGGGTTTCACCCTGTTGGCCAGGCTGATCTCGAATTCCTGTCCTCAAGTAATCCGCCTGCCTCAGCCTCCCAAAGGGCTGGGATTACAGGCATCAGACACGGCACCTGGCCCCAAGATACTATTTTAATGTCTGCAGTTTACCTCTTTTGGTTAAAGCTAACAGTTACTGGTTTGTGTTCTGTTTGCTCTTACTGAAATTCCTGATCTGAGGTTCTACTATAGAAATAATGTATGTGTGTGGTTGTTTTTTTTGAAACAGAGTCTTGCTCTGTCACCCAGGCTGGAGTGCAGTGGCACGCCATCTTGGCTCACTGCAACCTCTGCCTCCCAGGTTCAAGTGATCGATTCTCCTGCCTCAGCCTCCCAAGTAGCTAGGACTACAGGTGTGCACCACCACGCCCAGCTAATTTTTTGTATTTTTAGCAGAGACGGGGTTTCACCATGTTAGCCAGGATGGTCTCAATCTCCTGACCTTGTGATCCTCCTGCCTAGGCCTCCCAAAGTGTTGGGATTACAGGCGTGAGCCACCACGCCCGGCTAATAATATGTTTTATATTTGAAGAAGGCATAAGACGATCAAATAAATATCCGAGCACATCCACATGCCTGCCTGGCTGCACACAGGGCCAATAGCACTTGTAAGAAGACCTGACTGGCCAAGCTGGGGGCACAGCATCCTCCCCCAGGGCTTACCCAGCCCTACCTCTGACCCACCTAGACCTGGGCAGAGGTGCCCAGGCCTGCCCCAAGAGGGAGGACCCAGGGCCTGGCCTCACACACACCCCATCCTGTGAGTTTGAAGCAAGAGGAGTGTACGGCATGTGGGCAAGTGCAACCCTCCTCTCACACCAGGGACTTCACCATCAACACACACAACGTGGGGATTAAAACAAAGAGAAACAAATCAAGAAGGGTCCTGAAAAGGACATGTGATGAGGAAGACCCGATCCACCACAGCACAGAAAGCACAGAGCACAGAAATGCCTGGAGGGACCACAGAGCTGGCAGGAAGCCACTCTGACAGGCAGGCCTGTGACCAGGAAACAGCGCAGAGGAATAACAAAGGGAAATTCATAATAAACTACACCGGGGCAGGCAGTGTGGGAGGGACAGGGTCCCTTTGAGCCCAGGCTGCTCAGAGCTCTTGCAGGCGGATGAGGATGGAGAAAGCCCCATGGCCTCTCCCATCCTCAGCTTTCACCACACGCCAGCAAGTGCCAGAACAGGTGATGAGATACATGGTTTAAAGTATCAACTCCAAGGAGAGAAAAACCACAAGAACACAGCAGCCCATCCCTGCAAACTGTGTGGGAGGGGCCGTCTTCCTTGCTGAGAGTGAGAGCAGCCGCCCAGCATTGAGCTGCGGGAGCCACGGAAAGAGGACAAAGCCACCTCCACCTAAAAAACCACCAGGACCACAGTTGGGGTGGGAAAGGATTTCCAGATCCAGCCGCCGTGGGCCTCCACCTGCACCCCACAGCAAATTCACAGTGCCACGAGAGGCTTGGAACTCAACAGAAAACTTAGCAAAATGGCACCAACTAAAAATTCCCAGAAGAGGAATTCAAGTGACACAAGAAACTCTCAATGGCCCTAAACGAAGAAATTGAGCTGGGCTGCTCTGCCCTGATCAGCTGGGCATGCCACAGGCATGGGCGTGCAGGAGTGATGCTCCCGCTCGGCACCTGCAGCCTGGGGAGGACTCACTGAGGAAGTGATTCGGAAATAGGACTGAGAAGTAGCCTTGCTTCCAGAAATCCATCCTGAGAAAAAAAAAGGGCACAGGCAAGGAGCCCAGAGGCACTCCCAGCAGTGTCACCCATGCCAGGGACACTGAAGCTCCAGAGTGGCTCAGCGACAGAACACGCCAGCACCTTGGAGAGGCAGGCAAGGGCCCCACAGACAGGCGCCACCCACCCCTGCGCCACCATCACCTGCGAGAGACAATGAAATGGACAACATCCATTCCCCGGTGGCCCAGGGTGCGTGGACAGAGACTGCGGGCAAAGCTCCACTGGTGGCATCGAGAGCAGAGTGTGTGTTCAGCGGATTAACCCCCCAGCTCACAACAGGAAACAGCCCCTTGCTGTCACCTACTTGGAAGTTTCCGTACTTCTAGGAATCACCTTGATTTTTTTTTTTTTTTTTTTTTTGAGACAGAGTCTCACTCTGTTGCCCAGTCTGGAGTGCAGTGGCATGATCTCGGCCCACTGCAACCTCTGCAGTGACAGGTTCAAGCAATTCTCCTGTCTCAGCCTCCTGAGCAGCTGGGATTACAGGTGCCTACAACTAGGCCCGGCTAATTTTTGGTATTTTTAGTAGAGACAGGGTTTTAGTAGAGACAGGGTTTCGCCATGTTGACCAGGCTGGAATCACCTTTTTAATTCAATTTTTTACTATCTCCTGCAGAAAGTCCCCCGCCCTGAGAGCCCTTTCCTCCCCGGGAGGCTGGGTGAGAGCTGAAGACCTGAAGACAAGCCTAACTACTCGCCATGCACACGGCGCTTTCCGAAGGAGCCTCACTCTCATACACCGCATCTTGGCTCCCTCAAAACAGGCAATGCCTCTCCCCACCTCTGCACAGAGGAGGGTGCAGGGCAATCCACAAGGGGTGGCCACAGAAAACCCCCTTTCCTGATGCCAAAGTGCGGGTTCTCACCACCTCCTCCACCCTCCCTCACCCAGACCCCAAAAAGAGCATTGTCAAGGATCCAAGCCCAAGGCCACTAGCAAAGCACCTGCCACGCCCAGGAGAGCCCAGCAAGGAGCCAGAGCTCCGGCGGTGGCTTTCCCGACAGCTTGGAAGGGCTCTCCAGGCTCAGCTTCGCCGCCAGTGAGGGAGGGAACCAGTGGCAAAGGCTGATGGGTCCCAGGTTTCCTCTCCAACCTTCCAGTCCCATGGCCCCTCACACTCTTTTTTTTTTTTTTTTTTTGAGAGGGAGTCTCGCTCTGTCGCCCAGGCTGGGATGCAGTGGCCGGATCTCAGCCCACTGCAAGCTCCGCCTCCCGGGTTTACGCCATTCTCCTGCCTCAGCCTCCCGAGTAGCTGGGACTACAGGCGCTGCCACCTCGCCCGGCTAGTTATTTTTTTGTATTTTTTAGTTGAGATGGGGTTTCACCTTGTTAGCCAGGATGGTCTCGATCTCCTGACCTCGTGATCCGCCCGTCTCGGCCTCCCAAAGTGCTGGGATTACAGGCTTGAGCCACCGCGCCCGGCCGGCCCCTCACACTCTTTACCTCTGTGGAAGACCCCAAAGAGCTTTTAGATCAACTGATACGTACTACACAGGAAATGAAAACTAAGACATTTTCAAATATTTAATTCATTAAAAAACAATAAACCAATTACTACTAACATACATTACTTTTATTTTTAAAATAACTACTTTCCAAAACAAAATAATGAATGAGGAGGCCGGGCGCGGTGGCTCAAGCCTGTAATCCCAGCACTTTGGGGGGCCGAGACGGGCGGATCACGAGGTCAGGAGATCGAGACCATCCTGGCTAACACGGTGAAATCCCGTCTCTACTAAAAAATACAAAAAACTAGCCGGGCGAGGTGGCGGGCGCCTGTAGTCCCAGCTACTCGGGAGGCTGAGGCAGGAGAATGGCGTTAACCCGGGAGGCGGAGCTTACAGTGAGCTGAGATCCGGCCACTACACTCCAGCCTGGGCGACAGAGCGAGACTCCGTCTCAAAAAAAAATAAAAAAAAATAAAAAAAATAATAATAATAATGAATGAGGAGAGTGTGCCACCCTGGGCGCTGCGCAGGCCTCTCCTGTCCAGCTCCTAAGGAGAGCGCTGGGTCTCCACGCCCCCCACGCCCACACTCTGCCGAGACCTGTGTTCAGGCAGAAGGACATGACAAACACCCAGCCTCACTCAGATAAACAGCAAGAAAAGGGAGGAGTATACTCAGCCTTTTAAGAGATTTGTGTCACTTCCTGGCCTTTTGGCTAAGAATAAATGTAGATGTTTGTGGATATTCTTCTTGGATACTACGCCACAATTCACAAAGTGGTGGCTGCTTAAAGCTTAGTTGCAATGTGAAATCTGATTCGTAACAATAAATTTTCATACACCATGACACTAAAAACCATCAATCTACCCTGCACTAGTGGTTTTTCTGCCCTCACATGATTTTATAGGTCATACATTGGTCACCTGGAAGACAGCTGTTCACTGAATTATGTGAAGCTTCCAAATGTTGACAAATTTCATTCTATAGAATCAACAGATCAGTTCATTGATATCACTATGTATCTCCTCAAAAATGACTTTTGGCCTTTAATCCCAGCACTTTGGGAACCCGACGCAGGCGAATCACTTGGGGTCAGGAGTTCGAGACCAACCTGACCAATATGGTGAAACCATGTCTCTACTAAAAATACTAAAATCAGCCAGGTGTGGTGGTGCGCGCCTGTAATCCCAGCTACTGGGGAGGCTGAGGCAGGAGAATCGCTTGAACCTGGGAGGTGGAGGGTGCAGTGAGCTGAGATCGTGCCACTGCACTCCCCTTGGGTGACAGAATGAGACTCCGTTTCAAAAATAGAATAAAAAAAAAAACCACTTAGGGGAGGAATGCTTGAGCCCAGCAGTTCGAGACCAGCCTGGGTAACACAGTGAGACCTTGTCTCTATTTCTTTTTTATAAATAATATAAACAAAAAAGAATCTAAAAAAAGTCTTTTATTGGGAAGGTATCAAGCTCACAGTGATGAATAAAGTTTTCCAAAATTCCAATTTTCACTTGAAGGTTTCAGTTTTATCATTGGTATAAATATGAGCAGTTGTTTTCCTTAAAGTAACAAGCTCATTCCAATCATTTTCAAGAAAAATATTGGCCAAATAGCTAAGTCTGCATAACGGCAGTTTGCCCATCAGTCAGACGCTCCATGAGGACAGCAGGCCAACAGTCACGAGCGCGTCTCCCTGAGGCGGCTGCACACTCGTGTTTGCGGCCGGAAGTGAGTGCTTTTCTGTATACTTCCACTTCATCCTACAAAGTATTAACAACATCCATCATAGCCGGGCGCGGCGGCTCACGCCTGTAATCCCAGCACTTTGGGAGGCCGAGGCGGGCGGATCACAAGGTCAGGAGATCGAGACCATCCTGGCTAACACGGTGAAACCCCGTCTCTACTAAAAATACAAAAAAAACTAGCCGGGCGTGGTGGCGGGCGCCTGTAGTCCCAGCTACTCAGGAGGCTGAGGTAGGAGAATGGCGTGAACCCGGGCGGCGGAGCTTGCAGTGAGCCGAGATCGCGCCACTGCACTCCAGCCTGGGGGACAGAGCGAGACTCCATCTCAAAAAAAAAAAAAAAAAAAAAAAATTCATCATTTTTAACAAATGCTCAGAAGTGAGACTGGTTTCTTTCCTCTCTCTCTCTTCCTGTCGGTGAGTGCTGTGAAGATATGATTATTGCCCTGGCACTGCTTGGTGTCATGGCCTCAAGTCGTGCTCAGATGCCAGCAGTTCCACCCACCATGGCTTGTGCACCATCAGCACAAATGGGAAAACGTGTTCTGGAACCAATCACGAGATTCACACAGGTACTCCACACTCTGACTACGTCAGTGCCTTTTGTGCTTTATGGTCAAGCAATGGGGTAAAAGAACATCATCTGTAGACTGGGCACAGTGGCTCAGGCCTGTAATCCCAGCACACTGGGAGGTCAAGATGGGTGGATCACCTGAGGTCAGGAGTTCCAGACCGCCCTAGGCAACATAGTGAAACCCCATCTTCACTAAAGTACAAAAATGAGCCAGGCATGGTGGCACATGCCTGTAATCCCAGCTACTTGGGAGGCTGAGGCAGGAGAACTGCTTAAGCCAGGAGACGGAAGCTGCAGTGAGCGGAGATCACTCCACTGCACTCCAGCCTGGGCAACAGAGGGATACTCCGTCTCAAAAAAAAACAGTATCATCTGTGATGAGAAGCCGGGGACACAGGCCAAGTGGCAGGTCCAGGCTGTCTGTAGACTCATCCACTGTGAGGCAAAAGCACAACTCAGCAGCAGACACGTCAACTCCCTCTTTGGGCTTGCAGTCACATCTTGAATCCAGCAAGTTTCGATTGCATTGTGGACCGTGGCAGCACAGAGTGGCCAAGCCTGAGGCTGTGCTGCAGCCAGGGGCTCTGTCTCCCAGCTACTGTGTGGCCTCTCCAGCGTCTACAATGCAGCTTCTAAGAGCTTCAGTGACTCTTTAATTTATTGTCTGAAAAGCTGTAACAAACAACATTGGATCTTAAAGAGCTCATCATATTTATTTTTAAAATGTTCTTTTTTAAGTGTAAACTATTCCATGTAAATTAAAAAAATCCCTTTTATCTTTTTTTTTTTTTGAGACAGGCTCTCACTCTGTCACCCAGGCTGGAGGGCAGTGGCAAGATCTCTGCTCACTGCAGCTTTGATTTCCAAGGCTCAGGTAATCCTCCTACCTCAGCCTCCTCAAGTAGCTAGGACTACAGATGTGTAGCACCATGCCCGGTTGATTTCTGTATTTTTTGTAGAGACAGGGTTTCACTATGCTGCCCAGGTTGCTCTCGAACTCCTGGCTCAAGCGATCCACCCACCTTGGCCTCCAAAGTGCTGAAATTACAGGTGTGATCCTGAACTTACTTACCATATTCTCATGTGGGCACAAGGAAAACTTCAGGATTTCAAAATAATGATTCAGTTGAAGGTAAAATTACAGAGGCTATAGCAGGTATAAATGAAGAGAAAGTAAGAGCTCAGTAGAAATATTGGACATTTATTAATCTCTAAAAATGCATCTGTTGGTTGGCGTGGTGGCTCATGCCTGAAATCCCAGCACTTTGAGAAGCCGAGGTGGGCGGATCACTTGAGGTCAGGAGTTCAAGATCAGCCTGGCCAACATGGTGAAACTCTGTCTCTACTAAAAATACAAAAAGTAGCTGGACATGGTGGCGTGTGCCTGTAATTCCAGCTACTCAGGAGGCTGCGGCAGAACTGTTTGAACCCGGGAGGTGGAGGTTGTGTGAGCAGAGATCATGCTACTGCACTCCAGCCTGGGTGACAGAGCAAGACTGTCTCATTAAAAAAAAAAAAAAAAAAAAAAAAGCATATATTTATACCAAAAACTTAGGACCCTAGAAAAGACCAAAAGCACATAGATTCTATTTTACAGCATGTGGTCACTGAAAAACTCCACCATACACTCACAGAGAACGAGAGAAAAAAGACAAATAACATCTTAGTATTGCAAAAAAAACTGCCCTGACCTCGAGAATTTGGTGGCCACACACAGAATGCGAACCACTACTGTAAAGAGCGGGTGCTGGACGGACCTCCCAGCAGCCAGACACATCCTGCAAGATCTCAGGAGTCATCAGCTTCCCAAAAGGGCCTAAAATCTGAAGGAAGCGCGAAAGGGGAAGAGAACCCTGAAGACAAAGGAAGCAGGCAGGAGAATGTGCATCCTGACTTGCCGCCAGCACCAGGCTAATGTACCCAGACGGACTCCAAGACCCTCTAAGAACAGCTCCAGGCAGAGGGGCCTTCTGGGAGTCACCAAAGGAGCTGAAACACACACACACCTGCAGACAGCACCTCTCAGCTGGGCTCTGCAGAGAAAGCGCTCCTGGCCAAGTATGTGGAGTGGCCACAGCAGCCCTTCATGGGGACCCCAGCACATACAAACCTGGGAAGCTCCTTGCATAGCCGGGCACACACCTCCTTGCTGCTTGGAGCTGCGCAGCGCAGCACTGCTCAGATTGTTCCCATCAAAAGCCCTCTTCTCCGGCTCAGTACACATTAACATCCCTAGCAATCACACTGACTCACAACTAGCAAGTCAGAGCCCCTAGCTGTAGACTGTTCCTGCCTGCCAGCATCTCTGCACAGGTTTTCTAGAGACAGGCGTGGCACACCGCACAGAGTCGTGGTGTTCCCCACTTGCTGGGGCGGCCCAGAGCTCAGCTCCTTCCTCTCATTCCTCTCCACAAGTCTCTCAAGTCACACGTGTCCTGTCCCTGCCTAGCCTGGCCCTCCACTCCCCCTTGCCTTGTGCTTCCACTCCAGCATACCTTCCTGCAAAGCCCTCTCCCCACTGTCTTGGGCTCCTCCCTGCCCACACAAAAGGGACAAGCAGGTAAAAATATTAGAGGGGAAGCCCTTCTTACCAGATTAAGATGGAAAACATAAAATATAAATAGGGACAGGATGGACTTGGTAAGAATTTGCAGCTTCCATACAAAAACAGTATCAAAAGACTGGAGAGAAACTGAAGAATGTTTGCAAAACATACAACAAGGAATAGTCTCCACACACATGGCTTTTAAAAATCCATGTTAAAAAGATGCACCAGTCTGGCCAACACAGGGAAAACCCATCTCTACCAAAAAATACAAGAATTGGCCAGGCGTGGTGGCTCAAGCCTGTAATCCCAGCACTTTGGGAGGCCGAGACAGGCGGATCACGAGGTCAGGAGATCGAGACCAGCCTGGCTAACACGGTGAAACCCCGTCTCTACTAAAAAAATACAAAAAACGGCCGGGCGCGGTGGCTCAAGCCTGTAATCCCAGCACTTTGGGAGGCCGAGACAGGCGGATCACGAGGTCAGGAGATCGAGACCAGCCTGGCTAACACGGTGAAACCCCGTCTCTACTAAAAAAATACAAAAAACGGCCGGGCGCGGTGGCTCAAGCCTGTAATCCCAGCACTTTGGGAGGCCGAGACGGGCGGATCACGAGGTCAGGAGATCGAGACCAGCCTGGCTAACACAGTGAAACCCCGTCTCTACTAAAAATACAAAAAACTAGCCGGGCGAGGTGGCGGGTGCCTGTAGTCCCAGCTACTTGGGAGGCTGAGGCAGGAGAATGGCATAAACCTGGGAGGCAGAGCTTGTAGTGAGCTGAGATCCGGCCACTGCACTTCCAGCCTGGGTGACAGAGCGAGACTCTGTCTCAAAAAAAAAAAAAAAAAAAAAAATACAAAAAACTAGCCGGGCGAGGTGGCGGGCGCCTGTAGTTCCAGCTACTTGGGAGGCTGAGGCAGGAGAATGGCGTAGACCCAGGAGGCGGAGCTTGCAGTGAGCTGAGATCCGGCCACTGCACTCCAGCCTGGGCGACAGAGCAAGACTCCGTCTCAAAAAAAAAAAAAAAAAAAAAAAAAAAAAATTCAAGAATTAACCGGGTGTGGTGGCTGGCACCTGTAATCCCAGCTACTTGGGAGGTCGAGGCAGGAGAATTGCTTGAACCCAGGAAGCAGAGGTTGCAGTGAGCTGAGATAGCACCACTGCACTCCAGCATGGGTGACAGAGTGACATTCTGTCTCAAAAAAAAGATGCAAAACATACAAGAAAAAATAGTCAAAGGACACAAAGTACCTCAAAAAAGAAACACAAATGGTCATGAACACAGGAGACATCTGCCTCAACAGGAATAAAACGGAAATTCACAAGTTTGTTTTTAGAGCATCAAAACACTCTCAGGCAGGCAAGAGCATTGGGAAAGGTAAATTCCTGGCCCCCAGGACAGATCCCCAGCCCTCTGAAAACATGCACACCCTTGAACACACACCGCCCCTGGCGCTCAGCTTAAAAGACATAAATGGACAAGCGGGGAAAGCTATGTGGAAAAGAGGGGCTACAACAGCGAACCTCAGAAACTCCCAAGTGGCCCAGTCCAGGCCGCATCTGTCCACACCATAGTGACTTCAGGCCACACCCAGCAGATCCAAATGCCCAGCAGAGGAGGGCAGCGCCCAGCAGTCACAACCCACTCACCCCCTGGGCCAGCTGCCTCCTAAGCACCTGTTTCCAACTGTGCACTTACAATGTGCTCCTTGGCCAAGCGTCCAAGGCTGCTGAGGGAGGCAGTGACAAGGCAAAGGCACCCACCATAAGCCCCCATGTGTTCACGCTGCAGTTCTGCACAAAGCATTGCTTATGTCTATAAGGTCTTACCAAGGGTTTCCGCCAGCCTGCTTCTCCAGTAACAACCTCTTCTCATCTTCGGAAAACTGTAAGTCCAGTTCAAAGGAGTTCGAGTCCAAATCATGGATGTACTGCTCTATGTTGCTGCCTGACCTCTGGGGCAGGCCCACGTCCGAGGCTGACAAGGAGTGTGAGGAGGAGGACAAGGACAACTGCATGCAGCCAAACTGGCTCAGGAGATTGTCATACTGCAGAGAAGAAGGAAAAGTGAGAACCACACCTTCACTTGCCTCTACAGTCCTAAAACCCCAGCCCCTCCTGGCACTGCCGCTGTCAGGCCTTGGGAGCTCACACACAGCAAGGCGCAAGGCGACAGGGTGGGCAGCCCTGATTCTCCTCCATGGGACACCTGGCCACAGAACCGAGGCCTCACTGGATCTTGCCTGGTCGGGCTCCTCTTCCCATGGGAATCAGGGCCACAGAAGGGCGAAGCCTCAGATTTCCTCTCCAGGAAGAGGGGACCTGGGCCCTTACCCTGCAGGCCCCGTGAATGCCAGTGCTGCCCCCGGAGGTGGGCGCTGGGATGCCTGCTGGGAAGAGAAGGAGCCCAAGGAGGCTTGGCAGCAGATCCATCGCACAGGCTGGCAGGCAGGGCCTCCGCGCAAGACCTCCTTGGGCCCCAGGGGTCTCAGGGGTCTGAGTCTGTAACAGATGCTACATATTATGATTTGACTAAACACATTCAACTGTTTAAAAGGCATTCCTTTTAATCTCAGCAAAGATAAACTGAACTTACGGTAGACAACACTGCCTGTTTCTCTGGGAAAATGACAAACTAGTGTCAACAGTGGAAACTCACTCACTCATAAACGTGCCAAGCAGACAGAGCCTGCGCACTAACACGCTCCTGGGGCTGCCAAGGCTAGAGAACCCCTGGGTGGGGGCAGCCACATCCCCGGCTGCAAGCCCCACATCTGAGCTCTGCTGAGGCCAACAACAAGGGGAAAGAAAAAGTGCCACCAGCAATGGCACCATCAGCAATGGCTGGGATAAGAGTACAGCATGCTCTTCCACATCCTCTGTGCCTTCAGATGCAGGCCCTGGCTGCTGCCCCACACAACCCTCCACACACGCAGCGTCCCCCATGTGCTCGCACTCCTACAGCTGCACAACAGCCCCGCCCCACAGCCCTGAAGCCTCTCACCCAGCTGGGCTGGAGCGAGGTGCTCGCCAATGGGCAGGGTGGAAACACCCAGTGCTGCCGGCCCCTCCACAGGGCGTGGGCCTGCCCAGCCTGCTCGTCTCCAACACTGTCCAATGGCAACACCGCCCCAGCACTTGCAGGGCCTCAGGAGAGCAGGAGCCAACGAAGCACCTGCTCTCCTCCTGCCTTGACCCAAGGGTGGGTACCATGGCCAACCTCCCTGCTGAAGGGGACGCCCAGTGCCCATTCCCCATGAAGGAGGGGGTGCAGCCCCGCAGGGAAGGAGGAGGTACAGCCCTGAAGGCTCCTTCCATGCTTGACGCCGTTTGCCAAGACTCACTCACTGTCCCCATATGAGATCTGACCTGGGAGCTCCCTGCCTGGACCCACTCCAAGGCTTTCAAACCACACAGCTGTTCAGAGCTAAGGATGGGCCATCTAACAGTCGGCTGCCAGCACACGGAGCCGGACTTCACAGACAGCAACAGAACCCACGTATCAAGCAGCCCTAGCTCTCAGTAGGCCCAGGCACAGAGCCCTGCATAGGTACGCAACGTGTGCAAGCACACCCACCCCCACACTAAGAGAAGCTCTCCAGGCACTGAGACTGCAGACAACTAAAGCCTGTGCTGCTCCTTCAGAGCCCAGCTACCACCCTGGGAGGAACGGAGGACAGAGCCCACAGGATAACGGCCACCAGCCAGTCCCGAGCACAACCTCTGCAGCAACAGCAGGCCCAGCAGGGAGAGCACTGCAGCCCGGTGGCACCCGCCAGCCGTGACCAAAGACTATGTAGGAGCAGCTGGGTGGCACAGAGGGTGGGGGTGAGGGCCTTGGGGGGCACAGAGGGTGGAGGTGAGGGCCTCAGCAGGGGGCTAGGGCCTCGGGGCTCCCAGCCCTCTGCATACATGAAAGCTACAAGTGGCCACGTCAGGCAGCACAGACTGCCCCCCAGGCCTGGCTCCCCTAGACTTTGGGCTCAAAGGATGTCGGGAGGATGAGGGGCGTTACGGGGCATTGGGAAACTTCATCTCCAGGAGGGGACACTAGCAGAAGTTTAGCTGTGGATGACTTTCAGATAAAATCTAGAATTCCCAGCTAGGAGCAGTAACTCATGCCTAAGACCCCAGCAGTTTTGGAGGCCGAGGCAGGTAGATCACTTGAGGTCAGGAGATTGACACCAGCCTGGCCAACATGGCGAAACCCTGTCTCTACTAAAAATACAAAAATTAGCCAGGCATGGTGGCGCACACCTGCAGTTCCCACTACTCGGGAGGCTGAGACAGGAGAATCGCTTGAACCCAGAGCGGCAGAGGTGGCAATGAGCTGAGATCGCGCCACTACACTCCAGCCTGAGCGACAGACCAAGACCCTGTCTCAAAACAAATAAATAAATAAAATCTAGACTTCTTCATTCATGGAAAGTGGAACTCCGTACATGGTGCCAGTTAGAATAAGCCACAGTGACAGAAGTCAAACCAGAAAAATGGATCTCATGATAACAACACTTAAGTATGAGGGGTCATGGTGGAAGTGGCAAGAGGAACTCAGAGGAAACAAGGTTGAAAGTAGGCGACATGCCTGCCTCTCACAACACCCTCGGTCCCTGAGGCATATGGTCCCTTTTCTCTACAAGAAGCTTAAAGAGCAAAGTGTGCTGAAGACCGCATGGCTGTGGTGAAGTTGGGAGACCAGCAGCCTCAGAGCCCACTCAGCACTGACGCAGACGGTGCCAGTGTCCCTGCCAACGCCACGTCCCAAAAGTCCAAGCACGTGACACTCAGGGGTTTCTGTGGAAAGACAGGCAGTGTTCTGGAACATCTTGGACGCACAGCTGTACAAGCACCAAGCCAAGCGCAGATGCGACAGGCCGGGCAGGAGGTCCCGTACCTGGGACCCCAGGGCCAGTGCCGGGGTGCTCAGTATCCGGTTCTAGCAGCACCCTCTGGGTGGAAACTCACTAGACTGCCCCCAGCCATGGAAATGAGGAAAACACGAGCCACCCCGCACCTCACTCGCCACTGCCTCAAGGCAGCAAAGACTACAGCCACCAACAGGCCTGCCGCCGTGGCACAGACACCCTCCCCTTTCGCCTGCAAATCACACGTGGGTCTGGCGCACAGGCATGAAGCCCAGTGCACGGAGGACCCAGTGCCACCCACCTCACCCGCCATCCTGGCCAGCTTACATTGCCATAGCAGTCCTCGTCGTCTTCCGACATGGCCGGCAGGTAAGCGGTGAGCTTCGGAGGCGTCTGCTGGTGCAGGTTCTCCCACGTGACAGACTCGAAGAATGGGTGTGCTTTAAGAGGTCCATACCCTTCCATTTCCTCACAGCCTAACCGCTTTGTGGCATCTAAAACCTTAAGTAACAATCAAGACTAGTCACTGCCAGGGTGAAAACGTGATTCTGACCAAAGAAACCCAAACCTGGTGGCCAAGCATGGTAGCTCACGCCTCGAATCCCAGCACTTTGGGAGGCTGAGGCAGGCGGATCACCTGAGGTCAGGAGTTTGAGACCAGCCTAGCCAACATGGTGACAACCCGTCTCTACTAAAAATATAAAAATCAGCTGGGTGTGGTGGCGCGCACTTATAATCCCAGCAGCTCGGGAGGCTGAGGCAGGAGAATCACTGGAACCCGGGAGGCAGAATTTGCAGTGAGCTAAGATCGTACCGTTGCACTCCTGCCTGTGTGACAAGAGCAAAACTCCATCACCCAAAAAAATTAATTTATCTCATCTCATTATAAGTCCCTTTCTTTTTCTTTTGAGACGGAGTCTGCTCTGCCGCCCTGGCTGGAGTGCAGTGGCGCAATCTCGGCTCACTGCAAGCTCTGCCTCCCGGGTTCACGCCATTCTCCTGCCTCAGCCTCCCGAGTAGCTGGGACTACAGGCGCCTGCCACCACTCCCAGCTAATTTTTCGTATTTTTAGTAGAGACGGGGTTTCACTGTGTTGGACAGGATGGTCTTGATCTCCTGACCTTGTGATCTGCCTGCCTCAGCCTCCCAAAGTGCTAGGATTACAAGCGTGAGCCACCGCGCCCGGCCTATAAGTCCCTTTCAATTTCCAAGTGCCTAATTCTTGATAGGAAACTACTGTAGCAGGAATAATAAAAGGAACTAAAATTAAAAAAAAAAAAGGAAATGACTGTACCATTGAGCATTTGCTCATCAACGCTGCATAGCATGTTAAGTTACTGGTGCTGGAGCGTCCAGGATTATGACAGCGCAAGTGGCTGCAGACCCTAGTTTATGACATCTGTATATTTCAGCTTTAGAGTCAGCTACATGAAAATTTAAAAGACCAGCCCAGGTAAAACAAAGAAGAGAGGTTAGTCTGGGAAAGGTACATCAGTTTATATTCTAGAAACAGAAGTTTTCTGACCTTCCTGTGCCTTTGGCCCTGGACATCCCTCCTCACCACGACTCTGGGAGCGGGGTCAGTCCTGCCCCTGCAGGTGGCCCCAGGATCGCTAGGCTCCACAGCCACTGGCTTCTCCCAACCTGTCTCACCTCTTTCCCCTGGGGCTGAGGTGTGGGATTGATCAGTCCCTGGAGGAGACAGCTCTGCAGCCTTCCAGGGTCCCAGCAACACCCACTCCACAACCGCAGGAGTGTGCTGGTCCCAGTGATGATTCGCTCTCTTTGCTAATTACTCAATTTTTCTTGTTTTAGGATTTTTAACTATACACTGTAAAAGAATCCTTGCTGTTGTTCATTGTATTTTGAGACTGAGATTCCTTTCCACCTGTGCGAGAAAATGAGCTGAGCCTTAAGAGGCAGCGCAGGATCCCAGGGCCTGCCTCCCCATCCAGTTGCTCTGTGGGGGATGGAGGGGGCAGCAGGGGAACAGTACCCAGTACTCTCCAGCAGATACTGAGAAGTGAAAATAAGTACTCAAAAGGTTTGGGTTTTTGTTTTCTTTTCTTTTTTTTTTTTTTTTTTTTTTTTGAGACAGTCTTGCTTTGTCGCCCAGGCTGGAGTGCAGTGGCGTGATCTCAACTCACTGCAACCTCTGCCTCCCGGGTTCAAGCCATTCTCCTGCCTCAGCCTCCCAAAGTGCTGGGGTTACAGGCGTGAGCCACTGCGCCTGGCGACATGAAATGTAATTATCTATGCTCACTATTAACCCTAAAAACACCATTTTTTGTGAACACAGGAACCTCCAGGAAAGCCACTCAGAGAGCAGTTTCAGAGGACTCAGGGTGTCCCAGATCCCCTTTCCAAAAGGAAATTCACAATATTTACCAAAAGTTTCTCCACGAGGTCTCTTGCCTTAGGGAAGAATTTTTCTGGAAAGTCATATTCCAACTTAATGATCTTCTGAAATATAAGATACTCATTTCTGTAAAAAATTTAAAAAAAAAAAGTCATCCTAGGCAGGATCCCAGAAGCCTCCACAGGCAGGGATGAGCGCCCCGGCCTCGCAGCCCTGCAAACACACCCCGGCCCTGCATGCCAAGCGCCCCCACCTGGGCACGGCACTAAGTGCTGCCCTCCCCCACCCACCTCGATGCCGGAGGGACTGCCGGCCGGTGGGGTGCACCCCAACAGGCTCCAAGGCCCAGGAAACGCTGTCTCCTTACCCAGCTCGGAATGGTGGGAGTCCTGCCACAAGCTGGTATATTATGCATCCAAGAGCCCAAAGGTCTGAACTTTAAGGTAAGGGGAAAACAAAGGAAAAAAGACATGTGTAAAATATAGGTGACAAGGCCAGCTCAATTTCCACTCTGTCCACATGGCCCCAGTTTCACCTCTAATGCAATTCTGTCCTTTAAGATCAGTGAGGTGTGAGGGTGGGGAACCCGCCCTCTGGAGAAGCCTCCCAGCGGCCTGGGCCCAGAGGGTCTGCATGCGGCAGGCACCGGCGGTCACTCAGCTGTCCCCAAAGCTTCGCCATTTCCAACAGGGCTTACTAACATACACACACACCTGTCATCCTGAAGCAGAGCAGAGCTCACTCCTGGCACCACGTGGCTACAGACCAGGCAGGGGGCAGGATGGGACAGAATGGGGCTGACCCTGTTCCAGTAAGACAACCAAGAAAGCTGAAGGAAGCGCCCTCCCATCAGTGCCGGTGGAGGGCTTGCCAGGGACAGGAAAGTGCAGCACAGGCGAAATGAATGACCGTAACATTCACACTTGACTTTCTTCAGTGTTTAGTTAAAATGCGGAGCAACAAAAGAAAACAGGCAGCAGAGCCTCCACCTTTCAGTGTGGAAGCAGCAGAGAGAAGAGGGGTGCTGGGGGCAGGGCTGTGCCTGGACCTTCACGAGGTCCTCTCCAGAGCATGGAATTCAAGCAGAAAGGGATTGTGGGGTAGTTTTTCACCTCTGTGAATTATCAAATGTTTTATCAGAAACCATTACTTTAGAATTTATATTTTTTAAATACAATACAAAAATAAAAGGGGAAGCCAGTATTGCACTTCCGGAAAGCACGTGTACCAAGGGTGTATCAAATAAACATTCAGTTAGACCAAGTCATGCCACTTCCTGAAATCCAAACCGAGGAATTCAGGGCGGCCCCTCACTCAGTCCAGCAGACCCTGTCTCGCCCACTACAGGGACAACTAGAGGGACACCCTCACCCCGACCCCAGGCAAAGAGACCTCCTCTGCCCGTGCAGGTTGGGTGGCGGGTCAGAAACACGCCAGTGTGTGAATGAATGGAAACCTCTTCAACGCACGACAGCAGAGACAGGTCCATGAACCACAATCTTCATGTGACAGAAAACCATACACTGATAAAGACACCCACCAGTCATTCAAATGACAGGGGGAAGCGCCCATTACATAATCACGTAGGGCTCAAAACCACCTGCCCAATGTGACTCAAATGGCATAAAAGCCACTTAAACAACTATAAACTGCATAGAAAAAATTGACTGAAAAGCTATAAACCTGTACGCCCAATTATTATCTGTGACTATAAGTGGGTCTGGAGACTTATTTTCTAAGAACTCTTCATAATTAATTTCTCTTTTTCTTTCTTTCTTTCTTTTTTTTGTTTTTGAGACACGGTCTTACTCTGTCACCTAGGCTGGAATGCAGTGCCGCAATCTCAGCTCACTGCCACCTCTGTCTCCGCCTCAGCCTCCTGAGTATCAGGGTCTACAGGCGCTCACCATCAGGCCCGGCTAATTTTTCCTTTTTTTTTTTTTTTTTTTTTTTTTTTTGAGGCGGAGTCTTCACTCTGTTGCCCAGGCTGGAGTGCAGTGGCACCATCTCGGCTCACTGCAAGCTCCGCCTCCCGGGTTCGCGCCATTCTCCTGCCTTAGCCTCCCGAGTAGCTGGGACTACAGGCGCCCGCCACCGCGCCCGGCTAATTTTTTGTATTTTAGTAGAGACGGGGTTTCACCGTGTTAGCCAGGATGGTCTCGATCTCCTGACCTCGTGATCCGCCCGCCTCGGCCTCCCAAAGTGCAGGGATTACAGGCGTGAGCCACCGCGCCCGGCCTAATTTTTCTTATATTTAGTAGAGAGAGGGTCTCGCCATGTTGGCCATGCTGGTCTCGAACTCCTGGCCTCAAGCGATGTGTCATCCTCAACCTCCCAAAGTAATGGGATTACAGACATGAGCCACCACGCCCGGCCTCTTTCAAATCCTTCTTTTTTTAATTTTTTTTTTGAGACCAAGTCATGCTGTTTCCCAGACTGGAGTGCAGTGGCGCAATCTCCGCTGACTACAAGCTCCACCTCTCAGGTTCACGCCATTCTCCTGCCTCAGCCTCCCGAGTAGCTGGTACTACTGGCTCCCGCCACCACACCTTGCTAATTTTTTGTATCTTTAGTAGAGATGGGTTTTCACCGTGTTAGCCAGGATGGTCTCGATCTCCTGACCTTGTGATCCCCCCGCCTTGGCCTCCCAAAGTGCTGGGATCACAGGCGTGAGCCACCGCGCTGAGCCTCAACTCTTTATAATAAACGTTCCTAACAATGTTTAATATCACATGATTAAAAAATTCAAAAGCAGAAAAAGAGATGCAGAAATGCCTTCCTCATAATCCTATTCCCTCACCCGATAGACAACTACCATCATCCGTGCAGTGTCTATCCCTCCAGAGAACCTGAACGCGCAAATGAGAAAACGTGAATACACATTCCTTCTTTTTCCCACAGGGCAGGATCCCATGTGTATATTTGTAGAGCTTGGAGATCTTTCTGGACCAACGCTAAAGTGGCCTTCCACCCTGAAGGTAAAATCTACAAACAAGGAAATGCTAGCTCTTAGGTGGTGACCACACGCACTTTGAAAGCCGGGTACGTCGCGCCCCCACCTGTGGGAGGGACTGCATCGCAGGATGCTGAGCAGCTCATCCTCCCCTCCCCCGCTGGGTGCCAGCCCTACCCCTGCCCCAGCTGTGACAACTAAAACTGTCCAGACAGGGCCAAGTGTTCCCAGGGGAGCAGAATCAGTCCAGTTGGGAAGCTCTGACCTAAAGCAGTCTCTGGCCATGCTAAGAACTCAGTATCCGGCCGGCCGCCATGTCTCACGCCTGTAATCCCAGCACTTTGGGAAGCCGAGATGGGAGGATCACCTGAGCCCAGGAGTTCAAGACGAGACTGGGCAACACAGCAAGAACCCATCTCTATTTTAAAGAATAACTGAATAATAATAAAAAGAGAACTCAGTATCTGCTGGTTGAAAAAGTTAAAAGAACAAAACCGAAAAAGCCTGGAGGTGGCCAGGATGCTGAGTGAGTATTCAGAACCCTTCCACCCACCCACCACGTTTGTGCCATGGCCCCACCTCCCACAGTTTTTCCTGAAGCTGTCAAGCTCAGACATCCAGAACTGCCGTAACCAGAATCATTCATTCTCTCAGAGTGGCTCACTTCACTCCAGGAAGGTGGCCCCTTGTAACCTGGCGGAGCAGGAGAGCGGCAGCGTGGGACTCCTGTGGTCCTGTCAACTCACGAGGGCACCAGCAGCCGAAGCTGACTCCAGCCCTCAGCAGCACTTGACTGGCCCGAGGCAGGAGGAACCCCAGCCCCACCCTGATTCCACACAACTGCTCCCTAGACTTCAAACTCCAGACTCTGATGCTGCCTCTCAGCCTGCCATCTACCTCCCAGCCACCCTAGACAGCACCTCAGATTTCTCACCAACCCTTGTCGTCAGCTCCCTGGACATCCTCCCCCCACACTGCCAGTGGCTCCCTGGCTGGCGCTTCTCCACTCTCCCCTCCCGTGACCCGCACCGGCCCTGCAGTCTCTCTCAAAGACCCTCATGCCTGCTGGACGCCGCCACCCTCCCACACCGGCACCCTCCAGGGCCTCCCTGCGCTCGGCGGGACCCTGTCCCACTGCAGCTGGTGTGTGGCCGAGCAACCCTAAGGCCAGGGTCCCTGCCCTCCACCCCGACAGGGGGTAGCACCAAGGAAGCCTGGGCTCCGTGCACATGAGAGCCACGCTTTCCTCACTGAATAGTTTTTCCTAAAGAAAGAATTAGGCTGGGCATGGTGGCTCACGCCTGTAATTCCAGTACTTTGGAAGGCTGAGGCGGGCAGATCATAAGGTCAAGAGACTGAGACCATCCTGGCCCACATGGTGAAACCCCATCTCTACCAAAACTACAAAAATTAGCTGGATGTGATGGCGGGCGCCTGTAGCTACTTGGGAGGCCGAGGCAGGAGAATCGCTTGAACCCGGGAGGCGGAGGTTGCAGCGAGCCGAGATGATGCCACTGCACTCCAGCCTGGAGACAGAGCGAGACTCCGTCTCAAAAAACAAAAAACAAAAACAAACAAACACAAAAACGATTATATCTGCAACCAGAAAGCATCAGCAAACCCAGGAAGCTTAGAATACAACATTAACGTATCACGTGTGTGTACGCCACGAAAAATACGCTTTGAAATGCGAAATGCTGATTTCTTTCAAAGTATGCTTAGCTACTTAAAGGCCACCAAATTCACCCTCTCGAATATTAATTTCTATGTTAAAGAAAAGGGAAGTACGGCTTAGATGAAAGTGGTTTTTACCTCTTACAGGCGGACTTCTCCGTGAGCAGCTCTGGAGAAACGTACTGCGCTGTTCCCACGAATGAGTTGGCCCTGGCTGCAGAGGAGAGAGAAGGTCACGCTCGGACTCACGATCTGTGACAATCCAGGGCTGCGAGGTGGGTGTCGCACATGGCGGACCATGCACCCCCAGGAGCCAGACTTGTCCAGGCCACACCGGGGCTGGCTCACGGCTCACCTGCTCAAAGACGCCTGCCTGACATCTGGACACTGGCACCCTCCACCCTGGCGTTCCCACCCGACACGCGCCTGGAGAGCGAGGTGCACACAAACGTCCAGTGCATTCTGCCGGTGGCACCCGCTCAACGGAGGGCATGAGGACACGGTCCTGGCTGGCTCACTGCAGGACCTGGGGTATCCAAACGTGCCCAGGTACACAAACAGTTGCAGGCCAGAAACAACCTCCTTTCCATCACAAACAGCTTGGGAGCTGAGGCGCTACAAAGGGAACAAGACTCAGGCCTCCAGCCCAAGGGCCTTCCTCTACAGAGGGGCTGTGACAGAGCAGAGCCACAGCACGAGCTGGCCCGGGGCCACCACGCAGCTGCTGTCCACACTGGCCCTGCCTGGGCCGGTTCTGAGTTGTCCCTTCCAC
This sequence comes from Macaca mulatta, assembly GCF_049350105.2. Lineage (NCBI taxonomy): Eukaryota > Metazoa > Chordata > Mammalia > Primates > Cercopithecidae > Macaca > Macaca mulatta. The sequence goes on along the minus strand of NC_133425.1, from coordinate 3,829,685 downwards.
CTGCCCTCCTCCGGCCAGGCTGAGAGAACCTCACAGCCTCTGCTGCGGGGACCCGTTCCCTTCAGTGAATGACTTTTTTGCGGACTTCATGACTGCCCAGGTGCGGGGGCTCACGCCTGCAGTCCCACTGCTTTGGGAGGCCAAGGCAGGAGGACTGCTCTAGGCCAGGAGCTTGAGACCAGCCTGAACAACATAGTGAGACTCCGTGTCTAGAAAGAATTTCAGGAATTAGCCAGGCATGGTGGTGCACCTCTAGTCTCAGCTACTTGGGAGGCTGAGAAAGGAGGATCGCTTGAGCCCAGGAAGTTGAGGGTGCGGTCAGCCACAATTGCGCCACTGTACTCTAGCCTAGGCAATAGAGCCAGACCCTGTCTCAAAAAATAAACAAAAAACAAAGACTTCATGGCTGCATGTGCATCCTGCCAGGACCCTCAGTGATCCTGCCAAGAACACCAAGGACATCCGCAAACACGCACTCGCCCCCGCTGGCCTAGAGGAAAGCAAACCAAACCAAGAGCCAAAAACAAACGAAGCCATTCAGCCCTGCAATGAATCAAAGAAATGCAAATTAGAACACCACAGCCTATCACATTGGCAAAGGGGAAAAAGAATAAAAATACATAGCGCTGGCAGGGATCTGAGGGGACAGACGCCGCGCTACGGGTGGGGCTGTAAAATGGCATCGCTTCTGGGGGCAATTTTCCAATGAGCGTCAGAAGTCACAAAGATGTTTGCCTCCCTGACCCTGCAGTTCCCTCTCCATGCCGGATCTGTCCTTCAGGGTCCGGTGTGGCACGGTGACGAGGGCTGCGTCTGCCGGCAGGACGGGATGCCACTCGCTCCATCTACCTATTCAGTGTTTCTGTTCTTTACTATCATCGAGCGTTGCTTTTGTGACTTGTATTTTTTTAAATGCCATCATTAAAAAGTCTAAAAATGTGTCTTTCTCCTATGGAGAGATGTATATAATGCATAATTAAATGATTGAGGTTGTCGTGCAGCACACAGAGCCATATGTGTTTTTAAACAGCAAGGCTGTGCACAGAGCAAGTCTGTGCACCAACACCCGCCCCATCTCTCAGACGAGTGCTACATAGCGAGCTCCACGCTGGTAGGGCCCTCGATGCTGCTACCACTGCTGCTGTTCTCACCTTCCCGCAGCCGGACTCTGGGCTCGGATCTCCCGGAATCCTCCCTGCCCTCTCCACCCTCAGGAGCTCCACCCTCAGCTCCTCCTCGCTCCCCAAGGGTCTTCCCACCCTCTCTTCTTTCCTTAGGGCTTGCCCACCGTCACCCTGCCACACCTTCCTAAAGGTGGGACTCCAAGCCTCTGGGCATACGCAAAGTCACCGCCTTGGAAAAGGACATCTGTTCTTAGTTAATCTAGAGACAAACAGCGCCGCTAGAGTGTGGAGAAGATGGCTACCCTTGGAATAATGTTCCAAATCCATAAAATACACAGGACTATAGGAGAAAGCAATTATAATTCAATACACGTATCAAATTATTGCAGTGATGGATCTGTGATGTAGTAATATGTGACCGGCATGACACAGCAGACGGTCACGCCACAGTAACCCGGCAGCGGTGCTCGGCACAAGTGGCATGGCGTCACTACCGTGATGTGACCCCTGCAGCATGACATGAGAATACCTGTGACTTCTGATGACAGACATTTGTTGCTGATGTTCATAATGGCAGGAAATGGTACGCTTTGCTGAAAGGTTCGTGAAAATTAGGAATTTCCTCCTATCCAGCCTCACGGATCCCCTGACTTCTATCTGTGACATCCGAGCTGAGAGCCCCAGATAGAGCGTAAGGAAACCTCAGAGACCACCTAGTTACTTCTCCCGGGAGGCTCAGAGACTGGCCAAAGCTCACGCCTCTCCAGCTGCTGGAAACTCAGGCCCAGAGACCTGCACTGGCCGCTGCTGCCCCCGCATGCCACGGGACTACCGACAGTGAGGTCTCGGCTGGGTTGTTGTCTCCACCCTCATCAAAGAAACTCCATGGACCACCCATAGTCCCCCAGATCTGCCAGTCGTACTTGGAGGGGGCGCTGGGGAGGGAAGACCTGAAGAAGGGATCCTGAGCTCACGAGACACCCACACTCTCTTCAAAGCCAAGGGTGCCGGCTACCATCTTGTCCACAAACCCACAAAGCAGCACAGAAGAACGCTCCACAAAATGGGACTACCCTTTGGACGAAACACCAGCAAACCAAATGCGGCAACATCTGAAAAGGACTAGGCACCATGACGAAGAGGATGTATGACACAGTGCAAGACTGGTTCAAAATACAAAAAGCAATGCGTTGCATCTCATTAGAATCAAGCACTAAGGAAAACACAGGACCACCTCGATAGATACAGAAAATGCAGTTAACAAAAATTCCCCACCTCTATAGGACAAAAATACGGAATAGCTGAGGCACAGAAGGGAGGGCCCAGAGTCTGACAGAGGGCACGCACGGCCTAAGGCCAACATCGTGCTCGACGGTCAAACACTCCACGCTCTCCCTACGACCAGGGCGCTCTGTTCACCACGTCCAGTCAACACCGTACTAGAGGTCTCAGCCAGGGCAGTTAGGGAAGAAGATAAAAGGCAGCCAGGTTGAAAGGGAAGAAGTAAAACTAGCTCGAACCACAGATGACAGGATCCTGTGTGCACAAAGTCCTGGGGACTCCACTGAGAAGCTATGACAACTAAGGAGAGCTCAGCAGGGTGCAGGGCAGGAAAAAGCAACTGCATTTCCACACAATTTCCAGGAGCAATCCAAAAATAAAATTCACAATCCCAGCACTCTGGGAGGCCGAGGCAGGCGGATCACCTGCAGTCAGGAGTTCAAGACCATCTTATCCATAAGCGTGGTGAAACCCCGTTTCTACTAAAAATACAAAAACGTAGCTGGTCATGGTGGTGTGCGCCTGTAATCCCAGCTATTCAGGAGGCTGAGGCAGGAGAATCACTTGAATCCGGGAGGCAGACGTTGTGGTGAGCTGAGATCGTGCCACTGCACTCCAGCCTGGGCGACAAGAGCGAAACTCTGTCTCAAAAAAAAGAAAGAAAAGAAAAGAAAAAAAGAAGGCCAGGCGCGGTGGCTCACGCCTGTAATCCCAGCACTTTGGGAGGCCGAGGAGGGCGGATCACAAGGTCAGGAGATTGAGATCATCCTGGCTAAAGTGGTGAAACCCCATCTCTACTAAAAATACAAAAAAATTAGCCGGGTGTCGTAGCGGGCACCTGTAGTCCCAGCTACTCAGGAGGCTGAGGCAGGAGAATGGCATGAACCTGGGAGGCGGAGCTCGCAGTGAGGCGAGATTGCATCACTGCATTCCAGCCTGGGCGAGAGAGCGAGACTCCATCTCAAAAAAAAAAAAAAAGGAAAAAAAGGAAAGAAAATTCACAACTCTATTTTTTTTTTTTTTCCTGAGACAAAATCTCACTCTGTTGCCCAGGCTGGAGTGCAGTGGTGTGATGTCAGCTTACTGCAATCTCCGCATCCCAGGTTCAAGTGATCCTCCAGCCTCAACTGGTCTCCAACTCCTGACCTCAGGTGATCCACCCACCCGGGCCTCCCAAAGTGCTGGGATTACAGGTGTGAGCCACCATGCCCAGCCAATAACTCTGTTTAGAGTAACATTAAAAATAAATAAGAATAAATGTAACAAAAGAAGCATAAAGCTTATACTCTGAAAACTACAAAGTGTTTTTGAAAGAAAGATCTAAATAAACAGAAAGACATCCCACGTTGATGGCTCAGAAGACTTAACATGGGTTAACAATGGTAACGCCTTGTAAGCTCATCTCCAGACTCAATCCCTTCTCAGATCCCAGCAGGCTTTCACCTCAGGCAGTGTTTTCAACGCCCATTTGCATGGCAGCATGCATAAGTACCTCATCCCTCCTTAGGGCTGGAGAAGATTCCCTCGTTGTGTGGAGACGCCACTCACTCATCCACTCATTTGATGACGTGCATCGTTTCCACCTTCTGGCTACTGTAAATAATGCTATGGGCATTCTAGCACCTGTTTTTGTCTGAATGTGTGTTTTCATTTCTTTTGGGTTCACACCTAGGAGTGGAATTGCAGGGTCATATGGTAATTCTGTTTCCTTTTGAGGAGCTGCCACCCTGTTTTCCAAAGTAGCTGTACTATCTGACATTCCCACCCATGGCATATGTGGGTTCCAATCCCCCCAATCCTTGATAACATTTGTTATATCTGTCTTCTGATCACAGCCATCCTAGTGGGTGTGAAGTAGTATCACCCTGTGGTTTTGATTTACATTTTCCTAATGACTAATGATATTGAGTAACTTTGCATGTGCTTATGGGCCATTCGTATATCTCTTCTTTGGAAAAATGTCTAGTCATACCCTTTGTTCCGTGCTTTATTTTTTTTTCCTCCCTCTGAGTTCTTTACATTCTGGATACAAGTCCCTTATCAGACAGATAATTAGCAGAGTGTGTCTCCTATTTGGTGGGTCTTTTCACTTTCGTGATATCCCTTGAAGCACAAAAGTGCTTCAACTTGATATAGCTGGGCGCGGTGGCTCACGCCTGTAATCCCAGCACTTTAGGAGGCTGAGGCGGGTGGATCATGAGGTCAGGAGATCGAGACCATCCTGGCTAACACGGTGAAACCCTGTCTCTACTAAAAATAAAAAAAATTCGACTGGCGTGGTCGGGGCCGCCCGTAGTCCCAACTACTCCGAAACCTGAGGCAGGAGGAGGGTGAACCCGGGAGGCAGAGCTTGCAGTGAGCCGAGATTGAGTCACTGCACTCCAGCATGGGGGACAGAGCAAGACTCCATCTCAAAAAAAAAAACTTGACATAAATCTAACTCATCCTTTTCTTTGGTTGCTTATGCCTTTGGCAGTGTATCTAAGAAAACATTGCCTAAACCAATTATCACATTTAATCCTATACTTTCCTCTAAGAGTGTCACAGTTATTGCCCTTACATTCAGACCTCTAATGCATTCAGAGTGAACGTTTTTTTTGAGATGGAGTCTCACTCCACCGCCCAGGCTGGAACGCAGTAGTGCGATCTCGCCTCACTGCAACCTCCGTCTCCCAGGTGCAAGTGAGTCTCCTGCCTCAGCCCCTACTCCAAGTAGCTGGGATTAATTACAGGCGCACATCACCATGCCTGGCTAACTTTTGTATTTTTAGTAGAGATGGGCAGCTGGTCGCGAACTCCTGACCTCAAGTCATCTGCCTGCTTCTGCTTCCCAAAGTGCTGAGATTACAGGTGTGAGCCATCATGCCCAGCCTGGAGTTAACTTTTTTTTTTTTTTGGTGACTGGGGTAGATGGGAGGCTGGGGGACGGAGTTTTGCTCTGTTGCCCAGGCTGCAGCACAGTGTTGTGATCTCGGCTCACTGCAACCTCTGCCTCCCAAGTTCAAGCAATTCTCCTTCCTCACCCTCCCAAGTAGCTGGGATTATTGGAGTCCGCTACCACACCTGGGTTTTTTTTTTTTTTTTTTTTTTTTGAGATAGTTTCTCTCTTGTTGCCCAGGCTGGAGTGCAATAGTGTGGATCTCAGCTCACTGCAACCTCCGCCTCCCAGGTTCAAGTGATTCTCCTGACTCAGCTTCCTGAGTAGCTGGGATTATGCATGCACACCACACCTAGCTAATTTTGTATTTTTAGTAGAGACGGGGTTTCACCACGTTGGTCAGGTGGGTCTCGACCTCCTGATCTCAGGTGATCCGCCTGCCTCGGCCTTCCAAAGTGCTGGGATTACAGGCGTGAGCCACCGCGCCCAGCCGTAAATTTTGTATTTTTAGTAGAGACAGGGTTTCATCATGTTGGCCAGGCTGGTCTCAAATTCCTGACCTCAGGTGATCCACTCGCCTCAGCTTCCCAAAGTGCTGAGATTACAGGTGTGAGCCATCGCGCCCAGCCCTGGAGTGAGCTTTTGTGTATGGTGTGAGGAAGGGTAGTAACTTTTTTATGAACTAATCGTCATTGGAAGATAACAGTGAATCAATTTGTGGTTTTCAAAACTGGCATGAAAGGGGGAAAGAAGCATTTATCCTACTTTTCCTTTACAAATGATACCACGAGTTAACCCAAAAGTTGCTGGGGAGAAGTTTCTCTTTAATGAATTCCATCCCATGAATATATTAGGCTATAACCTTTCTGCACTCTCTGCACTGAGTTAATGAATTTAGGCCAACGATGGCCACAAATGCTGCTGCTGTCACAGAGAGATGCCTAATAAATAACACCCAACACCAGTCTCTGAACAGGGAGGGGAGAATCAACTCTGAATGTGATATAGTGGCCAGGAGAGAGCACCATGTTCAACAACGCCACACAGATGCAAATGAACTGGAAATATAACTGCACACTTTGAGATATTAAGCAATGACTGTTAATTTTTATGTATAAAACAGTATGGTACTGCGGTTATGCTTTTAAAAAGACTTGTATTTCAGCGATACATACTGGAATTTTTTATATTTTATTTCTTTGAGATGGAGTCTCACTCTGTCGCCCAGGCTGGAGTGCAGTGGCCAGATCTCAGCTCACTGCAAGCTCCGCCTCCCGGGTTCACGCCATTCTCCTGCCTCAGCCTCCCGAGTAGCTGGGACTACAGGCGCCCGCCACCTCGCCCGGCTAGTTTTTTGTATTTTTTAGTAGAGATGGGATTTCACCGTGTTAGCCAGGATGGTCTCGATCTCCTGATCTCGTGATCTACCCGTCTCGGCCTCCCAAAGTGCTGGGATTACAGGCTTGAGCCACCGCGCCCGGCCTACATACTGGAATTTTTACAGGGAAAACCAATTGAGCATGCTGGGCATCAGGTCACTAGTACTGAGTGAATTTTTCACAACAAGCAGTAATTCTGTTTTAAAAAAATAAACACATTCCCCAGCCCCATGCATCACAGCCAATCCTAAATGAATGCCAATCTGGAAAAGACCAAAATAAACCATCTGAAGATGGGAAGAGCTGCTCTTGGTGATGGGAGAATGGGGACACTCTCTTTCATTGTGCAAATTCCACTTTCCGTCACACAGGAAAATCCATTTTGAAGGCAGCTCCTCTCTGTGCCGGGGACGGGTGATCCAGCCTAAGCTAGAAAGGTGGCAAGCTCAAGGCCGCTGTGGCCCTCAGGAGAGCGTCTAGAGTCCACAGCATAGTGGGAAGCACAATGGCAGCTAGTCTGAGGGTCTGGACAATGGCCGTGCACAGAGGGGACAGAGGAGTGACTAAAGCCTACAGCATCCACCCTCTCCAGCCAGCCCCGCCCACACCTGCTGGCCTTCCTCTCCTTCCTGTTTGGTGAGTGGCGCCTCTACACCTGGCTGCATACCAGAAAGGCCTGCACAGGTCAGAACACAGGTGTCCAAACCCCACTCCAAGTCTGAAGCTCCGAGGACACCGCGAGCTCCTCAAGGTCCTTGCAAAGAGAGCACAGGCCAGAGACACCCCAGGTGGGAAGCTTCCTCTGAGTGAGCCGCCCTCACCAGGATGCATTCACGGGCTCCTGTACAAGGAGAGGAGGCAGAAGTCCTCTCTGCCAGGAGGTCCTCCTCAATCTCCCAAGCCCACACTACTGCCCTGCTCCATCTCCCACCACCTCCCCCTGCAGATATGGGGCCACCCCACCCCACAGGGACGATGAGAAAACCTGCCTCCCTCTAGGAGGAGGGCGTGGCACAGCTGCTGCACAGGTAAGGAACCTGGGTATGCCTTGCTCCCATCAACACTTTTATTCTGGATTGGAAGATGTTTTGGGGAAGCCATCTCTGCACAAAAGAAGCCAACGCAGGAAGCAATTCCAAGATACTGAACTACCTCAAACAGAAAATAAGTTACCAAAATTAATCCTCCACATAAATTATAGTTTTTTCCTTTTCCTCAAACAACAGGAAAAGAACTACCACATCTTCTATACACACAAACAACTGGCCCTGGTTTACAATGATGTAAAGATTTTTAGCCTCCTGCTACCAAAAAGCAAAGGTTTACTTCACGATTTCTTCTCTTTTTCCAGAGACAGGCTCTTGTTCTGTTGCCCAGGCTGCAGTGCAGTGGCAGGATCATGGCTCACTACAGCCTCAATATCCCAGGCTCAGGTGATCCTCCCACGTCAGCCTCCTGAGTAGCTGGGACTACAGGCACGCACTACCACGCCCAGTTAATTTTTGTTTTTTATCTTATGTAGAGACACATAAGATCGCTTCATAATTTTGCTGTGTTCCCCAAGCTGGTCTCAAACTCCTGGGCGCAAATGATCGACCTGCCTCGGCCTCCCCAAGTGTTGGGATTACAGGCGTGAGCCACTGGGCCCAGGCTATTTCGCTATTTCATCAGCGCACTTAAATGCCTATTTTTTTTAAGTGGCGACAGGGCATCAAGACTATCCCTGTGCCAAATACCAGATTCGAAAGAATATCTACCCACATAACAAACCTGCACATGGATCCTCTGAATCTAAAATAAACGTTGAAATTATGAATAAATAAAGCCTTGGAATAAGGGAGGAGGGAAAAAAGAAAGAAAATCCACATGAAGGGAAAACTGCCCAGAGCAGAGCCCAGGGAGATGGTTCCTGAGGCTGACCGCGGGCACAGCCCAGAGAGTGGTTCCCGGGGCTGACTGTGGGCAGAGCCAGCCTGCAGCTCTCCTGCCCCCACGGAATGTTGTGGGCTCATCTCTGGGCAGGAAGTCAGCACAAGGACAGCAAGACACTGACAGATCCTAAGAAAGCTTGCGAGACAGAAGTTCCTGTTTGGTCCAACTTTGTCACAGACAACACTGAGGGATATGAGGTTACACTGTGTACACAGAAATAGGATTACCAGTCAGTAAAACGGTTACTATTTAACAGGAATGAGTCAAACAGATCAAGGTTTCAGAGCTTGTCTGAAACGCCAGGAAGACTTCCCTGGCTTTGTGCAGCTTTGGGCGGGAGGTGCGCATTCCTGCATGCCACTGGACGGGGAGGGGAACAGGTGGGCTACAAAAGGCAGCGGAGGGCAGCAGAACTACGCCACCTTAGAAAACAAGAGGCTCTGGCTTGATGGCTGGTTTCCATCTTAACCCCAAAAGGGTGATGTTTTATTTACGTATTTATTTATTTATGAGACGGAGTCTCACTCTGTTGCCCAGGCTGGAGTGCAGTGGTGCGATCGTGGCTCACCGCGACCTCTGCCTCCCGGGTTCAAGCGAGTATCCTGCCTCAGCCTCCTGAGTAGCTAAGACTACAGGCACGCAACACCACGTCCGGCTAATTTTTTATATTTTTAGTAGAGACGGGGTTTCACCGTGTTAGCCAGGATGGTCACGATCTCCTGACCTCGTGATCCACCCGCTGTGGACTCCCAAAGTGCTGGGATTACAGGCTTTTTTTATTTTTTATTTATTACTACTATTTTTTAACACAGTTGATCACTCTGTTACCCAGGCTGGAGTGCAGTGGGATCATCCTAGTTCACTACACCATCAATCTCCCATTTCAGCCTCTCGAGTAGCTGGGACTACAGGTGTATGCCATCACACCAGGATGATTTTTGTTGTTTTTGTAGATATGGAGTCTCACCATGTTGCCCAGTGGCTGGTCTCAAATTCCTGGCCTCAAACGATCCCCCTGCCTCAGCCTCCCAAAGACCTAGGATTACAGGTGTGAGTCCCCATGCACAGCCAGGGTGATGTTTGAGGATTCTCAGAGAAGTTCCCAAATCCAAGACAGCGTCTTAGGGCCTCCATGACTGTGCAGAGATGAAAGCACCAACTGACAGAATCTTAACCAGAGCCCTGAGTGTGAAAACACAGGGCTGGAAACACCCAGAAGGGAAAGATACGGCCCAGTGGAGGAAACGAGCCACTACCTCAAGGTGCCAAGAGAGGCCCCACAGGCACCAGCTGGGTACCTCCCAGCACACAGAGTACAGGGCCAATTCCTAAGAAACAGAAACGCCGAGCTGAGTCCGGAGTGCCTGCCTTGCTAAAGGGCCTGCTCTCCCCCCAGCTGTGCTCTCCTCCAGCTACTGGGGGCCAGCTCGCCGTCTGTGGAGATGAGGCCAGAACCACCACCGCTCCGTGATCACGGTTCCCCTTTTCCACACGAGAGCAGCTACAACACGGTCACTTCTATCTGAATCTTTCTTCCACCAACAAACCTGCACTCACGTCCCTCCAAACCGGTCTCCAGCACCTTTGACCCCCCCAGAGCTCTCTAGGGAGGCCTTTCTCTGACGGGCACCCCAAGCCCAGGCAGGGGCTCATGCACCACTTGGAGGCCCTTGGACCCAGCCTCTTGACCCAGACAGACCCCAGCAATCACCCGAGGTTCATCTTCAAGATCACTTATAATGCACACAACAGCCTTCAGCTTCCCCAAACCTCACCCCAAGGCTTTATCTTCTCTCTACCCAGCACTCCCGAGCAGCCTTCAGAATTTCAACTGTCAGGCCGGGCGTGGTGGCTCAAGCCTGTAATCCCAGCACTTTGGGAGGCCGAGACGGGCAGATCACGAGGTCAGGAGATCGAGACCATCCTGGCTAACACGGTGAAACCCCGTCTCTACTAAAAAATACAAAATACTAGCCGGGCGACGTGGCGGGCGCCTGTAGTCCCAGCTACTCGGGAGGCTGAGGCAGGAGAATGCGTAAACTCGGGAGGCGGAGCTTGTGGTGAGCTGAGATCCGGCCAGTACACTCCAGCCTGGGCGACAGAGCGAGACTCCGTCTCAAAAAAAAAAAAAAAAAAAAAGAATTTCAACTGTCTTTCTTTACACCTCCAGAGTTTATGACTTTTACCCAATAAGCACCTGAAGGGCATCGAGACGCCCCAGCTGGCTCAGACAACCTAGGCCACTTCTCTGGCCCAAGTGGACTTTCAGCAACATCTCCGATGGAGCTGCCACAACAGGGTCCAAGGCTAGAAACTACCCTTGGGAACAGGACCGGGGCTTCGTGATGACAAACATGCACGTGGCCAGCAGGGAGACAGACGGACAGGTAACGGAGCGAGGGCACTGAGGTACAGGGATGTGCGCCCCCAGATCCTACCTGCGATACAGCCAGGAGGAGCCAGGAGCTGACCACACGGCTCCCAGTCCCGCACACGGGTGACTGGGTACGAATGTGGCTCCCCGCATTGTCCAGAAGACGAGCAGGGAGGATGAACCAGAGCAGACGCTGAGGAGAACCAGTACCCTCCCCTCTACACCAGCACACACTGCCTGGGGCCCCGCAGGAAGACCTGCTGGCAAGGCAGGGTCTTGCCCAGAGAAAGTTCAAGATCGGTTTGAGGACAGCCAAGGTGTCCCCACCTCTGTCGTTAATGAAGATGACACAATGCAACACACTCCTCAGAAGTCGCTCTCCATCTTAAGCACGCAGCCAGGCTCTGCTAGAAATAAAACTCACACACCTTGTTTGCTCTCTGGGGATAAGACCTTTGCTGTTCCAAAATCTGTGATCTGGATGTGCATATCTTCATTTAACAAAATGTTTTCCGGTTTAAGGTCCCTGTAAAAGTAGATTTTCACATTTGAGAAGAAATACGTGAAACAGCAACATTATTACGTACTCTAAATTTTGCTGAAAACAAAATGAACGAATGAATGCTTATGATCCTTACAGGCTGACAACCAGGGGATACGGGCCGAAAGCTCACAAGCAACAAGTTTTCACTGTACACAGTAGGGATTTACCGCCTCACATCTCCATGCCATTCTAATTAGCTTTTTAATGAAGTATAATCTATCATTTTTAACACACAAGATGACAGCTGTGCACACTTCTGAGATGACTTTATCAGAAAGTCATGGAAAATCAGACCAGAAAGAAGTACACACAGAAGGTACCACAGAAAAAGATAAAACGCATCAGTCAAGATGGTGAAAAGAATCATTAGCTTGCCGGGAAAGACACGAAATCATTTGATGTGGCATTTGCAGGACGGCTTCTCCATGTCAGGGCTCCATGGACGTGTGGCCTTGCCTTGGCGCTCCCGCTGTGGCACCGGCAGGCATCTCAGTCACACCCATCCAGGGAGCACTCCAACCAGGCTGACCTCAAGGGCGGGGACCATCTGGGCATCAGCTGTGGCCTGTGAGCCAAATGGTCACTGGCCCTAATCATTAAACTGACATCCTGTAAACCCCACCCAGCCACCCCCGAGGTTACCTGTGAATGATGCCCTTGCCGTGCAAGTACTCTAAAGCAGACACAATCTCAGCCGTGTAAAATCGAGTACAGGTCTCATCAAATGAACCGATTTTGCGAATATATTTAAGTAGTTCTCCATTTTTGGCATAACTAAGGCCGAAATCTGAATATTGTGCAGTTAAGGAAGTGTAAAAATCTTTTGTTTTGTTTTGGAACAGGTTTACTCTGCTGCCCAGGCTGGAGTGCAGGGGCACAGTCATAGCTCACCGCAGCCTCAACCTCCCTGGCTCAAGCGATCCTCCCTCCTTAACCAACCCAAGTGGCTGGGAATATCGGTAGGCGCTACCACGCCTGGCTAATGTATTTATTTTGTAAAAGTCATTTCTTGAAAACTAGCCTTAAAAGACTGATCAGAATTGGTTTTAATTAAATGCAAACTGAAAGTACCTGTGGCCCAAGAAAGTCATGTCCCTGGATCTGACGGGCACCCCAGGCCCCAGCTCCAAGATGAGGCACCAGCATTGATGAGGGGTTTCTCATCAAGAACACCATTACACTGTCTCAAGGAAACGGGAACAGAGCCTCTCAGCCCCGACTGCCCCTCTGGCCCCTGGCGGTGTCTGTGGCTTCAGTGAAAGCGGACCGCTGGAGACAGGGCCTACAGACCCTGACTAAAAAGCACACATAACTCACGTGCAGGCTTCAATGCACAAAGATCCTGGGGGCCGGGGGAGCGGGGGGCGGAGAGCGCGGCAGCCCCTGCCCTGAGACAGGGCATCCATGCGTGGCACCGCCCCTTCCTTGCAGGCTCCTTCCATGGATAAAGTGACACATTATGTTTTGGTTTTTTTTAAGATGCAGTCTCACTCTATCACCAGGCTGGAGTGCACTGGTGCTACCTCGGCTCACTGCAACCTCCGCCTCCCAGATTCAAGCGATTCTTCTGCCTCAGCCTCCCGAGTAGCAGGGACTACAAGCACGTGCCACTATGCCCAGTTAATTTTTCTATTTTTACTAGAGACGGGGTTTCACCATGTTAGCCAGGATAGTCTCCATCTCTTAACCTTGTGATCTGCCCGCCTCGGCCTCCCAAAGTGCTGGGATTACAGGCGTGAGCCACCGCGCCTGGCCAAGTGACACACTTTGTAAGACAAAAGCCATTTCGTGAACTTCTACACTCATTAAGTGTGTCTGGGAGGGCCCCCTCCTCGGGGCACCACTGCTCTGTGATGGCCCCATCTGTAGCCTCCTTTTCCAAGAGGACTTAAGGCCGACAACAAATGCACCCCATATACAGATTCCCCTGGAGCGGCAAACGTCTATCCCCATTACCGGAAACCTCCAGATACTTCACACTTACTTGCAGCCCAGGACACGGGGACCCAAGTCCTTGCTTGCCCTGAGCAGTGGCTCTCGAGGCCAGGAAGTGGGGCTCGTGCTCACAGCCAGGCTGGCCTGCCGGCTCAGTTCTGGCTTCTGTTTGCCAGGGTACCATCATCTCCCACCAAGGATGAACCTGAAGCTTCAGGGCAATGAGGAGAACCCCAGAAGGGAAGGGACTTGCAACCAAGGCTGCCCAAAGTGGCCCCTGTACAGGCCCATCTCTAAATACAACCCACACCGAGGATGCCTGGTGGGGCCTAAGTCCCTGGGTCTCGTTCCTTTCAGCGGTGAGTGAACCTTAACAACCTCCCGGGGCTTTGGAATTTGACTTAATGACGAACGGCAACATGGACCACTGGACAAAGATCTGGAGTTCCCACTACCTGCACTGCTATGGCCAATCCCAAGTGGAAATCAGTCAGCAAAATTCGCTCTCCTCTGGACTCTGAGCCCCTGGGCGGACAGGATGGGAGAGGTCAAGCGTGTGCAATTCTGTTGCAGCCTCACAACCAACAAGCAGCCGTGTTCCGAGGGCTCTGTGGGAAGCCCAGCGGGACCCCCGGGGCTCAAACGGGGGCAGAGACATGCAGAGCCCGGGGGCACCCAAGAGGGGCTGGGGCAGCTGTGAAGGTGAGAGAACATACCGTGAAGAAGTCACTGAGGGCGGGGGACAGAGGCAGGAACAGGGATGACACTGGAGGACAGCAGGCCTGTCTGGAGGCCAGCATTCTCTAAAACCTTCCACAAACCAACAGCAAAGCCCGCCCCGGGCCACGTGCCTGGCAGCTGTTCAGCCACTGCCCTGCTCCTCTCTAGGCAAAATCCCAGGGAAGCACCTTGCATCGTCTCCATTTCCTCACCTCTTACTCTTCCTTGAACGGTCCCCCCAAGAAACTGCCTACCCACCATCAACAACTGGCACAGGGCAGATGCACGGGTCAGGCTGTGTGCACCTGACCGCTTCAAAGCCCCTGCGTGGGCAGCCAGCACCCTCCATCAGAAACCGTTTGATCCCGTGGCCTCTGGGTCTCAGGATCAAAGGAGCAACACCCCGTCACAATCTCCTCTCCTCGGTGGGCCCCTCCCCATGTTCACCCCCTGCACTGGGGGAACCCAGGCTCCACCCACAGAGGAGCCATCCTCTGGGCAGCCTGCCAGCTCGCTGTGAAAGTCCTCATGGCCCTGACTCCTCCTGGAGCTCTGCTGGCAGCACCTAAGTGTCCACCCAGACCTGAACAGTGGCACCCGTGGATGCATGACACGCCAGCCCAGTACCCTTCCCGGTCTCTCCCAGCTCAGCAGCAGACACCGCTGTGCACTAGGCTTGAGGGCCAACTCCCCGGAGCTGCCCCTGACTCCATTCTCTTGACCAGTCTGTTCAAAACACCTCGACCACTGCCCCTGCCCCTGCTCTCCTGCCTGTTCTCCCGCCTGGCCTGGGAGCAGCCAGAGCAAACCCCACATTCCCCGCCACAAAGAGAAGGAAGTCCAGAGTCAGTGTCAGGCTGCCAGGGCTCAGGGGCCCAGCCCATCACAGCCTTTCATGCCCCCACCCCCCCCCCCACTCCTGCCCAGGAGTTTAAAGAGCCCCACACTGCCGCCAGCCCTAAGACTCTTGGCAGCACATCTTGCTGCCGGGAAGCCTCTGACACGGACAGTCTGTGCAAATCCAGCTCCTCCACCAACATCGAAGCTTCTCGAGGGCAGAGACGTCCCCCGGCATACCAGCACATCCCCATCACCCATCAACCTGCACTTGGCAAGCGCCTCCCAACAAAGAGAGCACACACACTCTGCCGGCAGCCGAAGGAGCTGCAGGATGGTGCGAAGAGTGGGAGCAGGCCAGAGCAAAGCTCTAACACAGAAGAGCCGGGTGCTCGGGAGAGACGGGGAGGACAGGTGGGAGGACTCAGGCCCCTCTCCAGGCAGGATGGGAAGGCCACGACACTTGGGCCAGCTTGGAGGGTGGCAGGGGAGGAAAAGAGCAGATGCAGACTGCACCTGCTGGAGGCGAGGACAGTGTGGCCAGCCCAGCCACTGGCAGGCCCACGGGTGAGCTGGATGGGGAAGAGGTGGGGCCCACCCCAACTTCCACCGGGCCTTGCCTCCCAGATTCCTGAGCCAAGGTTTAAAAACACAAAAGATGGCGCTCTAGGGGAGCAAGGGACACCGACCAAGCAAGCCGCAGCAGAGGGGACTGTGCTGGAGCCGCATCAACGGCTTCTCTGGGAGGTAACGTCCTGTGGAGACTCACAGCCACACCCTGGCGCTGCCTCGGCTGCCTCCCTGAATGTCAGTGGCCTGAGGGACCCCACTCGGCAGGGAGCGGGGGCTGCTTGTGGGAACACACAGGGTCTGATTCCGAGAGAGGGGTGACTGGTGTGGCTTCAGACGGCACCAACCACGCAAAGGATACACAGCTTCTCGTCGTCCTGAAACGTGAAGTAAAGCTTAACAAAGAAGGGGTGATCCAGGCGCGACATGACATCCCGCTCTCTGGTTACATACGGGACTTTGTTCTCTTTTATGATATGTCGCTTCTCCAGAATTTTAACTTCAGGTGAGAGAGAAGTGAGTTACTATCAGAAACAACAAAAAACACTAAAGACGTGACTCACAAAGGTAACTGGTCAAATTAAAGTCTTTCAAACATTGTACATACAAGCCCGGTGGTCTCTAAAGCCAACAGTGTCCTGTACCCTTGAAATCAGCACAGAAACCCGGGCCCTGCCACCCCGGCCCTGCCACCCCGGCTGCCCTGCACGGAGTCGCTGGCCCTGCTCCCAGACGCACAGCTCCCTGCAGCCCATACTCACTCGCATATTCTCTGGAGGTTGCCAGTTCTCGAGCCAGGACAACCTGGTTTGGAAAGAAAAGGAGAAAAAGAGAAAAAGAAACACAATGTAATAACCAGGACACTGGGTCTGACAAGTCCCTCCCTCTGCGCCACACACACGCTTCCTGTCCCCACTGAAGGTTTGAACCTACAGTGAAATATTTTGGGTCTTGTACTGACAAATAGAGCTAAAAGCCAATGCTCGTGTTAATGTGTTCTAATGGCTAACGGAAAACGTATCCATCTCTCCATTGTTTTCGGCGCAACCCAAGTATAAATTCAGGAGCCTCTTCGACTGCCACGCCCTTCGCGAAGAGTAGGAAGACAGTGGTACCACCACAAGTGGTAGGGCGCCGGGGCTTCTTTGAAAAAAATACGTCCTTCTAGTATACATTCATTGAAAAGCTGCCCTGAATTGTCATTTTTTGAAATAAGTGTTATCACACATTTCGTGTGTTGGCGATTGCGGATACTATGAAGAGAGCCTGGCTGTAAAGGACACAGGGAACTAAACCAACAATGCATGGCCCTGCGTGCCCACAAGAGGGAGCCACCTTCCCGGGATGCCAGCAGGCCTCCTGCCCTGTCCTCTGCGTAGCACACCTGAGCCCTGCACTCAAACCCCACCTCCGAGACAGAACACTCCAGCAAAGAAGGCACCCTGAACAGGGGAGAGACCCCCCACTCGGACTAGCCTGGGGCACACCCTGAGGCACTAGACTGGAGATTCCTGGTGGGCCCGCAGTTTAGCCAGAGCGCATGAGACAGCTGTGCCAGGGAGGCCCCACCACCAGCAAGTGGTACACAAGTGTCTCCTAAGACACCCACAGGGGGACGGCCTGAGGAGCAGGGAGCAGAGGAAACCTGTCCCGTTACATTCCTGGGGGCTGGCAGGAAGACCTTCAGGAGGCCACAGGGCCAGGTCCACCTGGCCCCAGGCTCTGAGCTGCAACCCGGGGCAGGAGTCAGAAGAGATCCCGGAAAGCACCACGTGAGACGCCCTGCGGCGCTCAAGAAGAACGAAGCTGGATTCTGGGGACTCTGTGTACTCAAGATCTTCCCAGAGGAACACGCCACACATGGATGGCTCTCAGCTGCCAGGGAGGGAGGGGACGTGGGCCGGGCAGGGCTCCCCTCTCTAGCTTATGTGTTTCTGCGAGGTCACGTTTCTCCACGAGAGCACGTGCTAGCTTCATAAGTAGAAAAAAGGAAGAAAGAATGGTGAATGAGCACGGATATTTAGTGGAACCCTTTCCTTTCTAAGGGGATACTGACGTGATCTTTCTGTTGTCTAAACTCAACACTTTATAAGCAGGTTTCCTACAGGAAGGAAGGATCCTCTTCCAGAGAATGGCGCGTGACGTGTTCCTCCCTGGAGGTTGTGGCCGTTCTCAGGGGGCCTCCCGGCTCTCCGGAGCTGCACCTGGCTGTTGCCCAGCCTCGTAACTATCACTGTCCTTTCCTCCTCCCCTGGAAGTCAACTTTTATGTGATCTCTATTTCAGGAAAGCTGAGAAAGAACTGAGGGTCACATATGTAATCCGAGAACCAGTACTGTGGATTCCAAACAGCCCCAGGAAGGAGCCTCCGGCTCACAGCGCTCTCCCGGGCACCTTCCTGGTGCATGTTCAGAAAGCCTGGGACCGCAGCCCCAGGAGGGACAGTGCCTGCTCTCCACCCACCTACGGAACCCAGGGAAACAGGCAATTTCACAAATAAGTCTTCCTTTTTCAGTCAAGATAAATGTAAGGGCCGCGTATGGTGGCACATGCCTGTGGTCCTAGCTACTCAGGAGGCTAAGGCAGGAGGATCACATAAGCCCAGATGGTGAAGGCTGCAGTGAGCTATGATCACACCACTGCACTCCAGCCTCAGTGACAGAACAAGACCCTGTTTCTAAAAGGATAAATACATCCATAATAAACTAAATTTAAATTGGAAAGAGAAATATAAGGAAGTAAAACTGAGGCCAAGCGCAGTGGCTCACGCCTGTAATCCCAACACTTTGCAAGGCTGAGAAGAGAGAATCACTTGAGCCTAGGAGTTCAAGACCAGCCTGGGCAACGGAGTGAGACTCCGTCTCTACAAAACATTTTAAAATTAGCTGGGCATGATGGTGCATTCCTGTAATTCCAGCTACTTGGGAGGCTGAGGTTAAGAGGATCACTTGAGCCCAGGAAGTCGAGGCTGCAGTGAGCTATGATCATGCCATTGCACTCAAGCCTGGGCGACACAGCAAGACTCTGTCTCAAGGAAACCAGTAAAGCCGAGAAAAGAGGAGGCCTCGTCTTTCACTGGGCGGTTGTAAGCAGCCATGCACAATGCCCAGGTTTTCCAAAGACTTTCTTCTTTCTGAAAGGATCTGAGTCCCAAAACTTTGGGGACTAGTCTCCTGGTTGAAGGTATTTTTCATGAGGGCATAATCCTTTTATAAACAAAATTATTTCATAAAAGCTGCAATTTAAAAAATCTAAAGTGCAAGGGCAGCAAAAGTTAACATTAATTAAAGCAATATGTTGGGAATATGGGTAAGCTATGTTTCATATTTTTCTTTGCATTGTGAAATATTTCATATATGTAAAAAAGGAAAATAAGCCTCACGTATGGTTTCTTCACAAAGGTCAGGCAGGAAAGCATTATGCAGGAGATCACCCAGGCTGTCCAGAGTGAGGATCCCCCAGGGCTCCCTGGAATGGCCCTAGCACACACACGGCGGCCACCCTGGCGACCACGGTGGCGGCGTGGGACTCCGTCTCTTTTATAGAGGCCCAGATGGAGACGGTGACCCCGAGTTGCTCAGGCCTCCCCTGAACCTGTTACAACTTTCACTAAATCCACAGCCACACACGGCTTCATGGGTCCCACGTCAGCAAAGCGTCCCATGTCAGCTGCTTTGAACCTTCATTTCTTTGCTTTCAGAGGAAAAAACACCCCGAGACAGGTAACAAGTGTGACTTGACAGTACTGCGACAATACTTCTGTTTGTGAAACTCGGAACACAAGAATCTGGAGGCTGTGTCTCCAGCAAATGTCCAGAGTGTACTGTTTTATGTATTTAAAAAAAACAGAGAAATAAAAGAAGATCAAATGTCCCCAAAAGCCTCTGGAGAGATACTAACTTTCAACCTAAGAAAAAAAAAGCTTCCCAGGGCCCTGCCAGTGGGACACAAGGACACAGAATGTAACTTGCCGATGCCAGGTTAAAATGAAATTAACTGCATGAGAAAAAACCTCCGCAGACCATCAAGAGATGTGTCTAACGTTCTCATCTACAAAACTAGGTTAAATATTTAGCCACACCCATCACGTGATCTGCTTGGGGGTTACCCAGCCCCCAAAGACTCAAGAGGCCTTCACAACAGCTGACACCCCTCAAGGGGCCTGAAATCTCCTGTCCTGAAGGACACCAGCCTTGGTGGGAGTCTCCGGTAAGCCCCGAGGAAGGTGAGCCTCCCAAGGAAATCACGCCCGTTTGACACACAGCAGCAGCAAATACTCACCGTGGAAAAAGAGCCTTCCCCAAGAATTTTCCCAAACTTGAAGTCCTCAGGCCGCTTCTTCCGAGGCTGCGGCGGAGGCTGGGCGTGCTGCAGGGAGCCGGCACCGGGCCGAGGCTCGGCTGCAGTGCCATCCATGGTGGGGCCCTGCCTGCTACCACCAGGAATGCCAGGGGCCGTGCTGGACTCAGTCTGGGTCCTCACCATTGATGGGGATGGGCAGGAACATAACACCACGCTGGACTGGATGGGCACGGCGTCATACTGAGGGACAAAGAGGAAAAGGAGGTAAGGCTCAAGGCTGCTGCCTTGTCCTCAATGCATGGACTAAGGCGTAAGGACCTCTTCTCAACGCTCAAAAACAACCCCCAAGCACAGGGCAGGCCAGCTGAGCCCCGTGCTCTGCTGCGAGCTGCCGGCCTCCTCTCCCGAGTCCTGCCCGTGCCATGGATGCCCGCTACTCCACTGGGCAGCGCCTCGCCCTCCTCCTCTCCCTCGTGCTGCATGAGCCTGGTCCAGCCAACTCCCCCCAAGGCCAAGGTAACATGAGCAGAGATACACGGCACATCTTTAATTACCAGGGGATGGAGAGAGAAGAGTGGTGATCACATGTGTTTACGATACACAGAGACGCCCGGTGCTGGCAAGACTATAATAAAGCGAGAGTACTCACACCACTGCGGCTGGCACCAAAACCCGGGATTGCAGTGGAAATGTTTTTGGAAAGCAGTTTGGCAACTGTCAACAAAGCGACTACAGAACAGTTGTCAATGAGACACAGAAATACGAAGGAGAGGAGGGAGGGCAGAAACCCAGTTAACAATGTAAGCGGGCATGGAGGGAAGATCAGTGTGCAAAGCTAGGTCGGCAAGACGTGCAAGGCGCACCCACAGTCATGACAATCCCTCCCCAGACCCCATCGTGTCCTCACGGTGGTGACAATGGCCCCCCCACACTGCAGTAGAACAACGGGAGGCGAGCCCAGGCGTGCTGATGGTGGTTTCCGATTCAACTCCCACTCAAAGAACCCTAGAGAGCTCTTGACTCCATCTCAGTAGGGTCCTCAAGTCTGTGCTATGTCTGAAGACACAGGGTCTCCTGCGTCTGTGCCAGGACAGGAGCAGCGAAGCCTTTCTGAAGGGACTGTCGCCAGCCAAGCTGCAATCCTTGGAAACACTAAAAACACCCAGGTGTGGTGGCTCAGGCCTGTAATCCGAGCAATTTGGGAGGAAGAGGAGGGTGGATCCCCTGAGGTCGGGAGTTCAAGATCAGCCTGACCAACGTGGAGAAACCTCTTCCCTACTAAAAATACAAAATTAGGCCAGGCGGGGTGGCTCACGCCTGTAATCCCAGCACTTTGGGAGGCCAAGGCGGGGTCAGGAGTTCAAGATCAGCCTGGCGAACATGGTGAAATCCCGTCTCTACTAAAAATACAGAATTTAACTGGGCATGGTGGCAGGCACCTGTAATCCAAGCTACTCAGGAGGCTGAGGTAGGAGAATTGCTTGAACCCAGGAGGCGGAGGCTGCAATGAGCTGAGATCGCCCCATTGCACTCCAGCCTGGGTGAGAAGAGCGAGACTTCATCTCAAAAAAAAAGAAAAGGCCAGGCGCGGTGGCTCACGCCTGTAATCCCAGCACTTTGGGAGGCCGAGGCCAGCGGGCCACGAAGTCAGGAGATCAAGACCATCCCGTCGAACATGGTGAAACCCTGTTTCTACTAAAAACACAAAAAATTAGCCGGGCGTGGTGGCGGGCGCCTGTAGTCCTAGCTGTAAGAGGCTGAGGCAGGAGAATGGTGTGAACCTGGGAGGTGGAGGTTGCAGTGTGCCGAGATCGTGCCACTGCACTCCAGCCTGGGCGACAGAACCAGACTTTGTCTCAAAAAAAAAAAAGAAAGAAAAAAAAAATTAGGCAGGTGTGGTTGGTGCATGCCTGTAATCCCAGCTACTCGGGAAGCTGAGGCAGAAGAATCGCCTGAATCCGGGAAGCAGAGGTTGCAACGAACTGAGATCATGCCATTGCACTCCAGCCTGGGCGACAGAGCGAGACTCCGTCTCAAAAAAAAAAAAAAAAAAAAAAAAAAGCCAGGCGCGGTGGCTCACACCTATAATCTCAGCACTTTAGAAGGCTGAGGCGGGCGGATCACGAGGTCAAGAGATAGCGACTATCCTGGCCATCATGATAAAATCCTGTCTTTACTAAAAATGCAAAAATTAGCCAGGTGTGGTGGCATATGCCTGTAGTCCCAGCTACTTGGGAGGCTAAGGTAGGAGAATTGCTTGAACCCAGGAGGCAGAGGTTACAGTGAGCCGAGATCGTGCCACTGCACTCCAACCTGGCGACACAGCAAGACCCCATCTCAAAAAAAAAAAAAGAAAAGAAAAGAAAAGAAAAAGAAAGAAATGAAAAGAAAAGAACCACCACTAAAAACAGGTTAATTAAAACAAGCAGGCTGGGCATGGTGGCTCATGCCTGTAATCCCAGCACTTTGAGAGGCCGAGGCAGGAAAATCCCTTGGGGCCAGGAGTTCAAGAGCAGACTGGGCAACACAGTAAGACCCTGTCTCTACAATAAAAATATAAAATAAGGCCGGGCGCGGTGGCTCAAGCCTGTAATCCCAGCACTTTGGGAGGCCGAGGCGGGCGGATCACAAGGTCAGGAGATCGAGACCACAGTGAAACCCCGTCTCTACTAAAAATACAAAAAATTAGCCGGACGCGGTGGCGGGCGCCTGTAGTCCCAGCTACTCAGGAGGCTGAGGCAGGAGAATGGCGGGAACCTGGGAGGCGGAGCTTGCAGTGAGCCGAGATCGCGCCACTGCACTCCAGCCTGGGCAACAGCGTGAGACTCCGTCTCAAAAAAATAAATAAATAAATAAATAAAAAATATAAAATAAAATAAGCCAAGCATGGTGGTGTGTGCCTGTAGTCCCAGCTACATGGGAGGCTGAGGCAGGAGAATTGCCTGAGCCCAGGAGGTCAAGGCTGCAATGAGCCATGACTGTGGCACTATACGCCAGCCTAGGCCAGAGTGAGATGCTATCTCAATAATAATTTAAAAAAAAAAAGAGAGAGATTGCAAGATGCATAACAAAGACAAAAACAAATCTAGACAGAACATTGTGACCCCAACCCCAGGAACACAAAGGTGGAGAAGGGAGGCTACAGGTAGCAGGTACAAGAGGAGCCAGACAGCGCCCAAAGCACAGACACCCAGGCTCACCCAAGAGGCCATCCCTGGGGACGGACAGAAGCAGGGCCACCCAGAAGACATACCCCACTCCAGCTCTGGACCAGGACCGTGGCCAGGAGGAGAAAGGCTTCTCTTTCTTACAAGTCTACTAAGTTCATTATAACTCCAGACATGGTACAAAAATAAGTATGAAAACAAGAAGCAGTTAACCAAACCGACAGTAGTGATGAAATATGACCAAGGGGCTTTCTAATAAATGTCTAAAAGAATCTGATCAACAAAATGTACACATTTTCATTTTCCAGTATGTTTTAAATGCTCAGTAACATTTTTAGCAGATATTTAATAAACTGAACATTAAGAAAACTTCAGGCTGGGCGCAGTGCCTCACATATGTAATCCCAGCACTTTGGGAGGCTGAGGCGGGCAGATCACCTGAGGTCAAAAGTTCAAGACCCGCCTGCCCAACATGTGAAACCCCATCTCTACTAAAAATATAAAAAATTAGTTGGGCATGGTGGTGGGTGCCTGTAATCCCAGGTATTTGGGAGGCTGAGGCAAGAGAATCGCTTAAACCAGGGAGGTGGAGGTTGCAGTGGGCCGAGATCGCATCACTGCACTCCAGCCTGGGCAACAAGAGCAAACCTCCGTCTCAAAAAAAAAAAAAAGAAATACTATCAAGTATTACCGACATACAAAATCTCTGAGACACATAGAAATCACTCTTTGAATCTCTCCTAGAAGCTCAGCCTAAGAGAATGACTTTTAAAGTCGCATTTATGAAATATTCCACTGTAGCTTTGGGTATCATAGCAAAAGCTTAGAACAGCTACATGCTCACAACAAAGAAGAGATTAAGTCAGCTGGCACACAGACACTCAATGACATATTATACAGTCCTTAAAAACAGATATAAAAACTATGGAAACATGCTTACAAAATTAAAGCAAGTGGGGTATCTGGGTTAAGGGGATGTGGAAATTTTCTGTACTCTTTCAGTAACTTTTCCATAATCTTGAGATTACATCTAATTGAAAAGTGAAATATATATATCAAAGAATACAAGTCCGGGCATGGTGGCTCACGCCTGTAATCCTAGCACTTTGGGAGGCCTAGGTAGGCAGATCACAAGGTCAGGAGTTCGAGATCATCCTGGCTAACATGGTGAAACCCCGTCTCTACTAAAAATTAAAAAAAGTAGACGGGTGTGGTGGCGGGTGCCTATAGTACCAGATACTCGGGAGGCTGAGGCAGGAGAATGGCGTGAACCCAGGAGGTGGAGCTTGCAGTGAGCCAAGATTGTGCCACTGCACTCTAGCCTGAGTAACAGAGTGAGACTCCGTCTCAAAAAAAAAAAAAAAGAATACAAGGCCAGCCATGGTGGCTCACACCTGTAATCCCAGCACTTTGGGAGGCCAAGGCAGGCAGATCACGAGGTCAGGAGTTTGAGACCAGCCTGACCAACATGGTGAAACCTCATCTCTACTAAAAATACAAAAATAAGCCGGGTGTGGTGGCACGTGCCTGTAATCCCAGCTACTCAGGAGGCTGAGGCAGGAGAATCGCTTAAACCTGGGAGTCGGGAGGTTGCAGTGAGCCGAAATCCACCACTGCACTCCAGCCTCAATGACAGAGCGAGACTCCATCTCAAAAAAAAAAATACAAAATTGTTACAGATACTAACATTGTAAAAGTGTTACAGGCACAGCTACAGAAGAGACTAACAAGAAAACCACAACATGAGAAGCATGGTCATTAAAGTATTGGGATTATGGATTTTTCTTTTATGACAATTTTTTTGTTGGAGGTGGGGAAGCAAGGTCTTGCTCTGTTGCCCAGGCTGGAGTGCAGTGGCGCAATCGATCATAGTTCAATACAGCCTCAAACCTCTGGGCTCAAGCAATCCTCTGGTCTCAGCTTCCCAATGTGCTGGGATTACAAGTCTGAGCCATCGAGCCCACTTATGACACAAATCCAAGCTAAACATAACGTGAAGCCTAAGGTTCCTAGCTCTGTAAAAGGTGGGCTGCAGCCCTGAGGGTGGAGAAACGTTCTCATGTGTCTGAGAAGCTGGCTGAGCAGCCGGAGCAAGCACCAGACTTTGGCTTCCCTGAAGAATGGAACCCTCTAGACTCACAAAGAACAAAGTAAACTCTTGAATTAAGACTCCCAGGCCGGGCGCGGTGGCTCAAGCCTGTAATCCCAGCACTTTGGGAGGCCGAGATGGGCGGATCACGAGGTCAGGAGATCGAGACCATCCTGGCTAACACGGTGAAACCCCGTCTCTACTAAGAAATACAAAAAATAGCCAGGCGAGGTGGCAGTGCCTGTAGTCCCAGCTACTCGGGAGGCTGAGGCCGGAGAATGGCGTGAACCCGGGAAGCGGAGCTTGCAGTGAGCTGAGATCCGGCCACTGCACTCCAGCCTGGGCTACAGAGCGAGACTCCGTCTCAAAAAAAAAAAAAAAAAAGACTCCCAAACCTTCCCTAAGTTCAGGGCCTGTGTACAGGCTGCTGAGGGTGGCCAGTGCCTGGCACATGGTACCAATGTGACCAGCAACACAGAACCCATGGCAGGAATAAGCACCCTAAGAGTACCACTCGGCTGGATGCGGAGGCTCACGCTTGTAAACCAGCACCTTGGAAGGCCGAGGAAGGGTGATCGCTTGAGCTTAGGAGTTCGAGACCAGCCTGAGCAACATGGCAAAACCCCATCTCTATGAAATTTAGAAAAATTAGCCGGGCATGGCCGGGCGCAGTGGCTCAGGCCTGTAGTCCCAGCACTTTGGGAGGCCAAGGTGGGCGGATCACAAGGTCAGGAGATCGAGACCATCCTGGCTAACACGGTGAAAGCCCATCTCTACTAAATATACAAAAAATTTGCCACGTGTGGTGACGGGCGCCTGTAGTCCCAGCTACCGGGAAGCTGAGGCAGGAGAATGGCCTGAACCCGGGAGGCGAAGCTTGCAGTGAGCCGAGATCGCACCACTGCACTCCAATCTGGGCAACAGAGCGAGACTCCGTCTCAAAAAAAAAAAAAAAAGAAAAATTAGCCAGGAACGGTGGTGTGTGCTTGTAGTTGCAGGTACTCAGGGGGCTGAGGCAGGAGGATCACTTGAGTCCAGGAAGTTGAGGCTGCAGTGAGTCAAGATCATGCCACTGAACTCCAGCCTGGGCAACAGAGAAAGACCCTGTCTCCAAAAACAAAACAAAACAAAAAAAAGAGGCCAGGTGTGGTGGCTCATGCCTGTAATGCTAGCACTTTAGGAGGCCAAGGTGGGTGGATTGCCTGAGCTCAGGAGTTTGAGACCAGCTTGGGCAACATGGCAAAACCCCATCTCTACAAAAAAGTACAAAAAATTAGCTGGGCGCGCATGCCTGTGGTCCCAGCTCCTTGGGAGGCTGCGGCAGAAGAATCACCTGAACCCAGGGGGCGGAGGTTGCAGTGAGCTGAGATCACGCCACTGCACTCCAGCCTGGGCGACAGAGTGAGACTCTGTCCCAAAAACAAACAAAAAAATAAGAGCATCACTCATTTATGGAAAGCTGTGCTTTTGCGAAGGCTCATAAGGCTCAGCAGTAAGTCGAGTTGCCTTATGGTTTTCATAAACATCCATTTCACATGTTTCACAGACAAAGTCCTGGAGCTCAGTCGGTGCCTTTATGGTCTGTCCCTAGAACCAAAGCCTGCTATAACACAACCGAAGTGCAATCAAACTCCAGCAACTCTCCCCTGGGAGATTAGCAAGAACCCTCCATCTTCAGGGACAATGGAAAGGGGGAAAAGGGTCATAATCACCAGGCTCTGGGCCAGCAAGAACCGTAATGGGCCTGGACGGTCCTCGCAAGGCCGGCCAGCCATGGGCATACCTGGACACAGCACAGGGCCTCCAAGGCTGCCCTGGACTGCAGAACAGCAGGCCTGCACTGAGCTGTAGGGACTCACACAAGGGAAGGGAGGCAGGAGGAGCCGGCACTTCACACTGCACCATCCCAGGCACCACAGCGTGGCTGCAAATTAACCTGGCCGCTCCCATAAGCCGCCATCAGTGTTCCACGGGTGGGGGAGGGGAGAGCACCACCTGTCTCTGCCACGCCATCCCCCCTCCACACCTGTCCCACCACCACGTGCATCAGATCAACACGGGCTTTAAGTTCATCTGTGTGCCGAGCCCCCAAGCACAGCACAAGGACACAGCAGGAGGGGAGTACAGGACAGTGGCAAACTCTGGCCTCCAGCAAGGTGGGCTTCAGCTGCGTCTCCACCACAGGCAGGGGCCAGCCCAGACCCAGTTTCCCAGCTCAGATGCAGAGCAGCACCTATGGAGGTGCAGAGCTAGAGGCCAGCCAGGGAAAAGCACACATGACACGCTTCCATTTCAGCAGAGATTCAAGGGAACATATTGCTTTATGAAAAACTGACAAGTGAGCCACTGAGTAAAATCTTATACACGAACAAATTTTGTTTTTAGTTGTATTCATATATTTATGACTGACTGACTGAATAAGAGTCTCACTCTGTTGCCCAGGCTCAGTGCAGTGGTGCAATCACAGCTCACTGCGGCCTCGACCTCCCAGGCTCTAAGTTTTGGTTGTTTTTGATTGTCATAACCAGGTCAGGGGAGAAAGTGTTACTGGCACCTGCCGGGTAGAGGCAGGGGTGCTGCTAAACATGCTACCAGGAACAGGTCTCCACAATAGAGAGACCCGGACCACAGGTCAACCACTCCCGGCTGAGAAACCCTGCTGTCTTCATAGACTCCACCCCCACATCAGAAAGAAACCTACCAAGTCTTAGTGGCCTCCCTCCAAGCGCTCAGCACAGAGTGGGCCATGTGTGCAACACGGCCCTCAGCCTCACCTGGGACGGGGGAAGACAGAAACACAGGCACAGGGGCCGGGTGTGGTGGCTCAAGCCTGTAATCCCAGCACTTTGGGAGGCTGAGACGGGCAGATCACGAGGTCAAGAGATCGAGACCATCCTGGCTAACACGGTGAAACCCCGTCTCTACTAAAAAATACAAAAAACTAGCCAGGCGAGGTGGCGGGCGTCTGTAGTCCCAGCTACTCGGGAGGCTGAGGCAAGAGAACGGCATGAACCCGGGAGGCGGAGCTTGCAGTGAGCTGAGATCCGGCCACTGCACTCCAGCCTGGGCGACAGAGCGAGACTCCATCTCAGGAAAAAAAAAAAAAGAAACAAACACAGGCACGGGCACAGGGAGCCTGGGAGACAGCAGGGAGGGCCCAGGCTGAAGAAGGTAGTTTAAAATCCTCATGCTATGTTTGGGCAACAGGAAGAATCTTATTTCCACAATACACACAGTGTGAAACGGCAGTGAGATTCCCCACAAGGGGACGTGACTTTAAATGGAGACAATTGTACTGGAGCGGGACCAAGAGCTCCATGGAACAATGAGTCCACGGCAGACAGGAGCTAAGGGGCCGAAGGGAACGGAGGGCGTTTGGGGAGGAAAGCAGCGCAGACTGGTCAGCGCACAGAAACTGAGAGGAGCCGGGGACACACCCCTACGGGGTGACAGTGCCACTTCCTCAGCAGCAGAGGGTGAGACCCCTACTGCGAGACGATGCCACTAATCCCGACATCTGGGCAGAAGCGCATCTTCCGGGTGAGAGGCGCCCACGATCCATCCTTCTCGCAAACAGCGGCGGGCACTCCGGCGGCAAGCGCCGCCTCCCTCTGGTAGTTTCTTTTGGACTCTGGGATCAGCTGTCACAGCACAGGTTTTGGCTAAAACTCCGCTTGACAATGCTGTTTCCAAATGTCAGCCTTTGACATTTCACTTGCTGTGGGATTATACCCAGTAATTTCTCTGATTTAAGATTTTTTTTTTTTTACTAAGTAAACTCTCAGCACAGAAGTGGGATGAAAAACACATCTAGCAAGCCCAGGTCTGACTGCCACGAAGAACGCCTTGTTTCTTCCGCGGCACAGCACGCCACAGCAGAGCGAGAGCCCTTCCAGCCAGGAAAGCGCTGGGAACAAGACCAGCTGGGGGCATCTGACCTACAGCCTGCTCCCTGCAGGGCTAGGAGGTAGTATCATCTTTCAGCGAAAGAGCCACACCCCCACGCACCCCACCCCAGCAGGTAAAGGAGCTTGAAGCTCCACCTCCCGCACTGTGGGTATATTCTTAGCACTCTACCCGTGGGGCATCTGTGATTGAGACAGTAGTTAGAAAACCATTGTGTTCTATCTACTTCCCAGAGCCTGTTACATGAGAAAGGTTTAAGCCAGGTTTTTTCCTATCTGTAAGCATTCATGCACCTAATGTTAATTTTTTTTTTTCTTTTTTTTTAGACAGTCTCGCTCTGTTGCCCAGGCTAGAGTGCAGTGGTGCAGTCTTGGCTCACTGCAACTTCCGCTTCCCAGGGTTTAAGTGACCGTCCTGCCTCAGCCTCCCCAGTAGCCGGGACTACGGGCAGCCACCAACACACCGAGTTAATTTTCATATTTTTAGTAGACATAGGGTTTCACCATGTTGGCCAGGCTGGTCTCGAACCTGACCTCAAGTGATCTACGTGCTGCGGCCTCCCAAAGTGCTGGGATTACAGGCGTGAGCTACTGGGCCCATCCCTAAATCTTATTTTTAAAAGATGACTGGCAACGTCACCCAGCCCAAAAGACTCCAAAAGACTCAAAGGTGTGAATAAGCTTCTCCCCTCCAGGAGTACCCGCCACCTGAGGACACATAAACATAAACACTTCCTCGTCTTACTTTGCTGTGTACACCTATCTGAAACCATCAGCACACAGTATGCTGGTGCACAATGACCTGGAGCCTGAGCTGAGCCCTGTCCTGCTTTTGATTTGGTGGATATGAGGTAGGAGGCTCACCCAGAGTCAGAGGATGGAGGGTGTGTGCTCCTGAGATGCAGGGATGGGGGAGATGTGGGGTACCGGGCCAAGCTGAAGGAGCAGGGAAAAGATGCCAAGTTTACAACCACCAGATGGGCAGCACCTCCACCTGAATTCCCAGGACGCCACTGCCTTCACTTCAGGACTCTCTCCAGCCCCTGCATCCGCCCCCACCAGGCAGGCACATCTGTGTTGTTCGCACAGCTCACAGCCTATCTGGCAACCCCAAGTCCACAGTCCCGGAAGCACTATGGGGAGACGTGAGGCCTCCATCCTGCTCAGCTGCACACAGCGCACGACATGGAGTGACATCTGCAGCACACCACTCTCTCCAAAGCCATAAGGACATACTCAGTCTAGCCAGGCGCAGTAGATCACACCTGTAATCCCAGCACTTTGGGAGGCCGGGGGGATCACTTAAGCCCAGGAGTTCAAGACCAAACTGGGCAACACAGTGAGACCCGTCTCTACAAAAATTAGCCAGGTGTGGTGTGTGCACCTGTAGTCCCAGCAACTTGGGAGGCTGAGGTATGGAGACTGCTTGAATCCAGGAGATCAAGGTTGCAGTGAGCTGAGATTGCACCACTGCACCCCAGCCTAGGTGACAGAGTGAGACATAATCTCAAAAAATAAAAGTTAAAAACAGGGTGGGTGTGGTGGCTCACACCTGTAATCCCAGCACTCTGGGAGGCTGAGACGGGCAGACCACCTGAGGTCAGGAGTTTGAGATCAGCCTGGCCAATATGGTGAAACCCCATCGCTACTAAAAATACAGAAAAAAAATTAGCCAGGCGTGGTGGCACATGCCCGTAGTCCCAGCTACTGGGGAGGCTGAGGCAGGAGAATCGCTTGAACCTGGGAAGTAGAAGTTGCAGTGAGCCAAGATCATGAACTCCAGCCTAGACCTCAGAGTAAAACTCTGTCTTAAAAAAAAAAAAAAAGGCCAGGTGTGGTGGCTCACGCCTGTAATCCCATAATCCCACCACTTTGGGAGGCAGAGGCGGGCAGATCACCTCAGGTCAGGAGTTCGAGACCAGCCTGACCACATGGAGAAACCCCATCTCTACTAAAAATACAAAAAAACTAGCTGTGCGTGTTGGCGCATGCCTGTAATCCCAGCTAGTCAGGAGGCTGAGGCAGGAGAACTGCTTGAACCTGCAAGGCAGAGGTTGCAGTGAGCCGAGATCGCGCCATTGCTCTCCAGCCTGGGCAACAACAGTGAAACTTCATGTCAAAAAAAAAAGAAAAAAAAAAAAAGACAAGCCAGGTTGGGTGGATCACTTGAGCCCAGGAGTTTGAGACCAGCCTGGGCAAACACAGCAAAACCCCGTCTCCACTAAAAATACAAAAATTAGCCAGGCACGGTGGCATGTGCCTGTGGTCCCAGGTAATCGGGAGGCTGAGATGGGAGGATTACCTGAGCCTGGGGAGGTCAAGGCTGCAGTGAGCCAAGATCACTTCACTGCACTCCAGCCTGGACGACAGAGGGAGACCCTGCCTCAAAAATAAAAAAGTAAGTAAATAAATAAAAAGAAAAATTCACTATTTTGCTTATCAAAGTCTCTCAAAGGAGGTGACTTAACTACACTATTCGCCCAATTACACAGCCAACAAGAGGACATGGTCCCCGCCCACAGAAAGCTAATGTCCAGACTGACCTCACTACAGAACCATCCAGATAAAGTGGTGGGGGTGGCTATGCAGAGATGGGCGGGTACTGGGAGAGTCTAGGGCAGCCCCTTGGCTGGCCAGGGGCTTGGGTCGACCAGCTGGGGAGCTGCATCACTGGCCCAGGAAAAGCGATGATGGCTTACATGGCACTGCAAGAGCAGGGAGGGTCACACTCACATCCAGACAGTGAAACGTCGTAACAGCTAAACACGTACCACACAGTTTTCATTCAAAAATTTTATATATATAAAATGTTTACGAAATAGAGATGGGGTTTTGCTATGTTGTCCCGGCTGGTTTCAAACTCCTGAGCTCAAGCGATCTGCCTGCCTCAGCCTCCCAAAGTGATACAATTACAGGCTTGAGCCACCATGCCTGGCCACTTTTTTTCTTTTTTGAGACGGGGTTTCACTGTGTCTCCCAGGCACAATCACAGTGGCACAATCACAGCTCATTGCAGTCTCAACCTCCTGGGCTCAAGTGATCCTCCCACCTCAGCCTCCCGAGTAGCGGGACCACAGGTGTGCACCACTGTGCCCAGCTAATTTTTGTAGAGTTGGGGCCTAACCATGTTGCCCAGGCTGGTCTCAAACTCCAGGGCTCAAGTGATCCACCCTCCTTGGCCTCCCAAAGTGCTGGGATTACAGACCTGAGCCACCACACCAGGCTGCCCCACACATTTTAAAGTTTCGCCTCCCCCTAATGTCAGATTCCAAAGACAGCAGCCTTCATGAGTCAGAAAGAAGCATCGGTCATTTTGAAATCAACATCCAAGTAAGTGTAGAAAGGCCTCTGGATTTTTGAAACGGCAATAACAGATGATGTAATACAGACAAAGACACCCCCACCCCACTGCTTTCCCACTGCATGCTTTACATGCCACGGCACGCTTCCATGCCAGCAGCTTCAATGACGTAAAGCGAATGCAGTCCCATCAAGACCACAGCATTGGCTGAGCAGCTGCTCCATGCTGGGCACTGTCCTGGACACTGGAAGTACAGCAAAGAACGAAACCAAGACCATGCCCTCGAGAAGCCTGCATTCCAGCAGGACAGACAGACTTCAAAATACAGAGCAGGGAAATGCACAACGTGTCAGATGGTGACGATTACTGTGAGAAAAATAAAGCAGGCAAAGAGAACAGGACTATTTGGATGGAGGCGGTGCAAATTCAAATCATCAGACAGTCTTCGCTGGGAAGGTGATACCTTGATATCTGAGCAAAGATTCGAGAAGGTGGGGAGAGCACCGGAGCCTTCCCGGCAGAGCAAAGGAGGCACGTGCAACTCTGGAATCACAGCTGTTCAGCATGGCCACGACACGGCCACTTGCAGACAGAGCCCCTGGCTGCTGGGTAGGGACCCCAGCACCTCAGAGTACCCTTTCTGGGGTCACTTCTGGCACCCTCTGCAAACCTCAAGGGGGAAGTGTGAGGCCTGGGGCCGTCCATCGGGGTCCAGGCACCTCCCGAAGGAGCCTCGAAGCCAGCCAATCACTGGCTCCAGACGCATGCTGTCAGGTATCTCTGTGGCCACCAGACCACCGCCACTCTCACGGGTGTGATGACATGGGACCTGTCTACTGGTAGTCTTCTGCCTTCGTGGAATTCTGTAACTTCCTTCCTGCCTCGGCCACAGCACGGCAGCCAAGCACCTGTCAGGGTCCCTCCCTGGCAGGATGATGTTTAGAAGCTCAACACAGTGCCTCTGCCTCCTCTTCAGGGCCATCAGAACTTGCTACCATGGGTGTGTTTTAATAAATAACATGATTTCTGCAGCCAAAAAAAGATGGTTGAATATTACCTTTTAAAGCACTTTTTAGCACCAATTGTGAAATAAAAAGCCTGAGAAAAAGCCCTCTTTGAGTGCGAAGTGTCTAAATGTTTATTTGTACTACTATTGTTGTAAAGGGAAGGTTTTGCAGCATTTTCAGGTAGTGATTAAACTGCATAAACAACATCCCGAGACCGCCTGCCACGATCTGGAGGAAACGCAGTGCCAGGGCCCACGTGCAGGGTAAGGTCCTGCCAGGCTCCCGAAATGCCCCCTTTCCCAGCACTAAGTCCCACAGAGGCAGCACAACCTCAGGGATGCCAGCAACTCTGGGCCTGGGGTTGAGTCCTTCAGTCCCTGCACAGCTCAATCAATCTGCCACCCATTTGGTGACCTAAAATTGTAGTAAGCAAACAATTTTGGTTACTCAGTAGTTTCTGAAATTTAAATCTCTGGAACAATTTAAAGCAATAAGACCCCAGGTGGACCTGTCTACTCTCCTTGTCCTCCCTAATAAAATGGGCTAGGCGTGGTGGCTCGTATCTGTAGTCCCCCATTTTGGGAGGCCAAGGCAGGAGTACTGCTTGAGCCCAGGTGTTGGGAGACCAGCCTGGGTAACATGGCGAGACCCCACCTCTTAAAAAAAAATTAAAAAAACAAAATCTGCGGCCGGGCGTGGTGGCTCAAGCCTGTAATCCCAGCACTTTGGGAGGCTGAGGCAGGCGGATCACGAGGTCAGGAGATCGAGACCATCCTGGCTAACACGGTGAAACCCCGTCTCTACCAAAAAATACAAAAAACTAGCCGGGCGAGGTGCCGGGCGCCTGTAGTCCCAGCTACTCGGGAGGCTGAGGCAGGAGAATGGCGTAAACCTGGGAGGCGGAGCTTGCAGTGAGCTGAGATCTGGCCACTGCACTCCAGCCTGGGCGACAGAGCGAGACTCCGTTTCAAAAAAAAAAAAAAACCTGCTGGCTGTGGTGGTACACACCTGTAATCCCAGCTACTAGGGAGGCTGAAGTGGGAGAATTACTTGAGCCCAGGAGGCTGAGGCTGCAGTGAGCCATGGTCAAACCACTGAGCTCCAGCAAGGGTGACAGAATAAAACCTTGTCTCTTTTTAAAAAAAAAATTAAAATTAAAAAAATAATGAGCCAGGCACGGTGTTGTGCACCTGTGGTCCCACCTACAGCTGAGGTGGGAGGATCACTTGGGCCAGGAGTTCAAGGTTGCAATGAGCTATCATCGAGACCCTGTACCCCAGTCTGGGCAACAGAGTAAGGCACGCTCTCTCAATCTTTTTTTTTTTTTTTTTTTTAAAAGGAGCTCAGCCAGGTGTGGTGGCTCACACCTGTAATCCCATCACTTTGGGAGGCCAAGTCGGGCAGATCATGAGGTCAGGAGATGGAGACCATCCAGCCCAACACGGTGAAACCCCGTCCCCATTAAAAATACAAAAAATTAGCTGGGTGTGGTGGCAGGCACCTGTAGTCTCAGCTACTTGGGAGGCTGAGGCAAGAGAATGGCATGAACCCGGGAGGCGGAGCTTGCAGTGAGCCGAGATCGCACCACTGCACTCCAGCCTGGGCGACAGAGCCAGACTCCGTCTCAAAAAAAAAAAGGAACTCCTCACAACAGAAGTCCACCAAAAACAGCAGTGCCCACCTCACAGCTGTGGTGTCACCATGCAAGCCCCCCACTCCCAGGTTACGATCTGATCGCTGGGCTTTCCTACACACACACAGGTGCACGCACCCACACCCAAGGGAAGGCGGGGAGCTGTGGTCTGCCTCACCAGCAGCCTCACTCTCTGGGGCTTCTCATGGCCAAGGCCTGCCCAGGTCAGTGCGGCTTCTTTCCCACCAGGAGCCTCCTGCCAACCATGTCTTTCCACACCCCGTTCTCAGTCCTGGCAACCAATCAATATCCCCACTCAGGACAGAACCCCCTCTGTCCTCTTCTACCTTCTACTCCACTGATGAGACAAGCTTCTGTTACTTCATCAGTGCTGAGAAATGTGAGAGACGTGTCATGGCACAGGTCTACTGAGAACAGGGAAAGGCCAATGTTCTAAACAGAATGTGGCTGGGAGAATAAGCACCAACAACAGGTTAGGTCCTTAAAGCTACCAGGTGCCATCCCCCAAGTCTCTGGAAGAGGAGCTCTCACATCCCCCCAGGGCACTCAATGATGAGTCACTGCCCCCTACTTATTTCCCCAGGCAGATGGGACCACCAGGTGCTGGTCCTGTTGCTCTTTTCCAGAGCAGGCACTCAGGTTTCAGCGAGACCCCACCCCTGCCCCCAGGCACACCTCTGATAGAAAAACAAACCCTGAGTTGTAAACAAATAGAAACTTGTAAAAATGTAGCCGATGGGTAAACCGGGCATTTTCTGAGGATTTTGTTTCATAAAATGTGTATTTTCTGAAAGAACTTAGAGTTTCAATTTCTTTAACTTTTCTAGGTATGAAGTTCAGCAGCCTCCATCTCTTAGAAGTAGAAACCAGGCAGGACGCAGTGGCTCAAGCCTGTAATCCCAGCACTTCGGAGGCCGAAGTGGGAGGATGGCTTGAGTCCAGGAGTTCAAGACCAGTCTGGGCAATATAGTGAAACCCCATCTCTACAAAGACAATTTAAAAATTAGCCAGGCGTAGTGGCATGTGCCTGTAGTCCTAGCTACCAGGGAGGTTGAGGCATGAGAATCACTTGAGGCCAGGAGTTTAAGACTAGCCTGGGCAACACAGTGAGATCCCATCTCTTTTTAAGAACGCTATCTTTTTTTAAAGAAAAAAAAGAGCCGGGCGCGGTGGCTCAAGCCTGTAATCCCAGCACTTTGGGAGGCCGAGGCAGGCGGATCACAAGGTCAGGAGATCGAGACCACAGTGAAACCCCGTCTCTACTAAAAATACAAAAAATTGGCCGGGCGTGGTGGCGGGCGCCTGTAGTCCCAGCTACTCAGGAGGCTGAGGCAGGAGAATGGCGGGAACCCGGGAGGCGGAGCTTGCAGTGAGCCGAGATCGCGCCACTGCACTCCAGCCTGGGCAACAGCGTGAGACTCCGTCTCAAAAAAAAAAAAAAAGAAAAAAAAGAAAAAAAAAAAGGTAGATATTCTCTTGGCCGGGCACAGTGGCTCACACCTGTAATCCCAGCACTTTGGGAGGCCAAGGCAGGCGCATCACCTGAGATAAGGAGTTTGAGATCAGCCTGGCCAATATGGTGAAACCCGGTCTCTACTAAAAATACAAACATTAGTTGGGCGTGGTGGCGCACACCTATAATCCCAGCTACTAGGGAGGCTGAGGCAGGAGAATCACTTGAACCTAGGAGGCAGAAGTTGCAGTGGGCAGAGATCACGCCACTGCACTCCAGTCTGGGCGACAAAAGTGAAACTCCATGTCAAAAAAAGAAAAGGGAAATGAGGGTGCCTCCTATGGTCAAGAGGCTGTCCCGCAGATGAACAGTGCAGCCAGCAAGAGAAAGGATCTCGAACAAAAAGCTAAGCTACCTTTGAATGGCAGTGTGTGCTCTGGAGCCTGGGAATGCAGTGGACACGCACAGCCAGCACACGCACACTCTCACACACGGCAAGCAGGAACTGCTCTCTCCAGGCCCCCGGACCAAAGTTGTGGGAGGCTGCTACAATCCAACCAGCTCATCTCCAAAGGGATACTGCCCTCAGGTCAGCTGTGCTCACTGGCAAAGAACATTCTGGTAAAAACCTCCTCTCACCCCAGGAAACTCCACAAAGCTAGGCCCAGTACAGAAAACCAGGCGGAGGCAGGGGGTGTTAGGGAGGGAACGCCACTACCTTCCTCCACCCCCCAGGCTGCCACTACC
Source organism: Macaca mulatta (assembly GCF_049350105.2). Classification (NCBI taxonomy): domain Eukaryota; kingdom Metazoa; phylum Chordata; class Mammalia; order Primates; family Cercopithecidae; genus Macaca; species Macaca mulatta. The sequence goes on along the minus strand of NC_133425.1, from coordinate 3,792,487 downwards.
AAGGACAACTGTGGTGAAGCAGCAAAACCAATGGCCCCGTTGGGTTCCAGGCTTACAGCTTACCTGTGGATGAGCCACCCCTCTCTGACCCATCAAGACTCTTTTATAAAATGAGGCTAATGACATGGGCCCACCCGCAAGGGCTGCGGGTCCCACACCAGACAGGAGTGTGAAGCACTCTGTGGAGTCCGGCAGGCAGCTCACAGGGCAGGCCCTGTGGCGGACGGGATTACTGGTGTGCTCGTACCAGCAACCCATGTCCGAAGGCTCTGCCCACACTGGTCCGTGACCACAGGCAGACGGGGAGCTGGCCCACAGCAGGCAAGTGGTCGCCAATGCTCTCTCGCGGTGCAACTCAGCAAAACGCAGCTCACCCCAACCAGCACGGAAGCCCCGGCAACAGGTGAGGGCCGGAGGAAAGCTGTTTCTACTTCTCCACCAGGGGAGGGAGGAGCAGTGGGTGGGTGAGCTCCAAGGGCAGCTACTCAATCTCTCCTCCCACAGCCATCTCCACTGGCCTCCCAAGGAGCCTCTCACCTACCCAGAGCAGACAGAAGGCAACGAGGTGGGGACTGCCAACTGTCTGAAGTCTAGTCCTCAGGCTCAACTGGGCTGCCAGCCTCAGGAAGCGCCAGGTCTCAATTTCACTAACCCACATCTTCAACATTGTCTTTGTATATTTGTCACACAAACATATGATGAAAACACCAAAGTACAAGGTTTCTCTGCAAGGAAGTTTTGTTCACTTCCCGCACTTTGGAACTTCCTACAGGTATACTTTAAACACCACTGATCAACATGAAAACCAGGATGCAGGCCGGGCGCGGTGGCTCACGCCTGTAATCACAACACTTTGGGAGGCCGAGGCAGGCGGATCACAAGGTCAGGAGATCGAGACCATCCTGGGTGACACAGTGAAACCCCGTCTCTACTAAAAATACAAAAAACTAGCCGGGCGTGGTGGCGGCACCTGTAGTCCCAGCTACTCGGGAGGCTGAGGCAGGAGAATGGCGTCAACCTGGGAGGCGGAGCTTGCAGTGAGCCAAGATGGCGCCACTACACTCCAGCCTGGGCGACACAGAGAGACTCAGTTTCAAAAACTAATAATAATAACTTTGTTAGGAGGCTATTTGATAGCTTCAAGTAAATTTACAGGATCTGAAAACATCCTGTGTCATTCAAAACCTGACTCTGACACGATGCTCAACATTAATTTAAAAAATATAGGGCTACTGAAGGGAAGTAATATACTTGAAATGAAAAAAGCCCTAATAGAACAAGTTTAGTATGAATTTCTTATCATCACCAACTTCTCTGGCATGTTTTGTCCAAAAGGTCTCAGAGTTTGGCTGCAAACCCAGCCTCCCAGCAGAAGCCAGCTGTATCAGGTGAGTGCAGGCCGCCTGGAGGTCCTCCAGGCCCACACGAAGAGCACCTCCTGCTCGGAAACCTCCTCCACAGGAGGCTGATTCCCTGCTCAGGCAACCCAGACCTCCCTGAGTGGCCACCCCAGCCAGGAGAGCTCCTCCCCTGCTAGTCCACGTTGGGGCCCAGACTCTGCCCAGCTCTCAGAAGCAGCCCCACAAAGGCCGGCCACCCCCTCCTGCTCAGACACTACCTTCCCGCCTTGGGCACCATCTGCAATGGCCGTGCTGCTACTGACTGTTTCCCTTCTGCCCCTGGGGCTGAGAGAGGGACAGGAGCATGAGGTGGACCATCCCCCTCCAAGCTGCAGAGGCAATCTTTTTCACAAAAGAATTTCCTCAGGCCGGGAGCATGGGGCCCATTCTGTTCATAACCACTTCTCCTAAACCAACCGGGGCCCACCCTCACCTTTTTTGCCCCAGACACAAAGCTCAGCACCAGCAGCATCTGCAAAGGAGAGCCTGCTAAAATTTTCTTTTTTTTTTTTTTTTTTTTTTTGAGACAGAGTCTCACTCTGTTGGCCAGGCTGGAGTGCAGTGGTGCCATCGCCGCTCACCGCAACTTCCGTCTCCCAGGTTCAAGCAATTCTCGTGCCTCAGCCTCCCGAGTAACTGGGATTACAGGCGTGTGCCACTACTACACGGTTAATTTTTGTATTTTCTATACAGACAGGGTTTCACCATGTTGGAGAGGCTGGTCTCAACTCCTGATTTCTGGTGCTCCACCTGCCTCAGCCTCCCAAAGTGCTCGGATTACAGGCGTGAGTCACCACGCCCAGTGCTAAGATTTTTTTTTTAAGCATAATTTTGTGCTTAAGACTTTTTATGGAATGAGAACACAATGTATTCACCAATAAAATCTATATTTAGATGCACATTTTAAAACTATGTATCTGATAATAACCAGCTATGTACATACAATCAGAAGACTATAATTCTGACCAATGAAAAAAACTCATGAAAGAAAAATGCCAGCCTGCAGGAAGAACACGTGAGTTACCAACGGTAAAGCAGCCGGAAGCACCCCGAGCATCTGAGCGTCTGAGCCCACGCTCTGACGGAGCCATGCACTCCCTCAGCCTCACGTCCAGAGTCCGGCCCAACTGGGAGAGAGAAACGCAGACGAACCCAGGGCTCACCCTCAGGAAGGACCCCCAGTGATGTCGACATTGGGGGAAACGAGCAGCCATCAGGCTTCTTAGCTCGTAAGTCAGGAGCCTGCTCACTAACCTGCCTCCCCAGGGTCTGGCTGCTGCAGCTCTCCAGATCAAACCTTCCGAAGAACAGGGCTCAGCAAAGCCAGCACTCCATTCTTCCAAAGATTGGTCTATCCCTATCCCTTCCCACAGGGGAGGTCCAAGCAGTGCTGTGTGCCAGTCAGCACTGGCACATGGTGGGTCCGATGGTCCATTAGCCCTGCCCACCCCCGAGGCTGGAGAGCTCTCATTCACTGCGCCCTGGGCCTGGGCCTAGGTGCACAGCGGGGACCCCAAGACAGGTGGGCTGCTCGGATCCTGACTGCTGGGCTCCCCAAGCACCACCAACCACACAACCATCCTGGAGATGTAGTTTCAGCTCTACAAGTGGCTGCACCTACCCAGAGAGTACACGTCTCTTTTACCACCACAGGATACCTTAGAAACAAGAGCAAAGTCAAGGCCTAGAAAAAGCGCCCTGGCACCTTGCCCAATCAGGAAAGAGACCACAAGAGCAGAGTCCCACTGTCAGGAGGGAAAAACAGCTTAAGGTCAGAAAGGCCACTAAGGAAGTCCGGGCACGGTGGTTCACGCCTGTAATCCCAGCACTTCGGGAGGCCGAAGTGGATGGCTTGAGGTCAGGAGTTCAAGACCAACCTAGCCAACATGGTGAAACTCTGTCTCTACTAAAAATACAAAAATTAGCCCAACGTGGTGGTAGGAGCCTGTAATCCCAGCTACTCATGAGGCTGAGGCTGAAGAATCGCTTGAACCCAGGAGATGGAGATTGCAGTGAGCCGAGATCACGCCACTGCACTCCAGCCTGGGCGACAGAGCAAGACTCTGTCTCAAAGCATGTTGGGAGGCTGAGGTGGGTAGATCACGATGTCAGGAGCTCAAGACCAGCTTAACCAAGATGGTGAAACTCCGTCTCTACTAAAAATACAAAAATTAGCTGGGCGCATTGGCAGGCGCTTGTAATCACAGCTACTCGGGAGGCTGAGGCAGGAGAAGCGCTTCAACCCAGGTGGCAGAGGTTGCAGTGAGCCGTGATTGCGCCACTGCACTCCAGCCTAGGTAACAAAGTGAGACTGCATCTCAAAAAAACAAAAAATTACCTTTAGTTCATCATCTCCTAAGCAGGATTCTTGCCATAAATAGCCTGAATCTAATTTAATGAGGAAACAATGAGACAAATCCAGATTGTGAATCCTGTATTTACATAAAATATGAGACAACTAGCCTCGTATTTTAAGACATGCCGGCCAGGTGCTGTAGCTCATGCCTGTATTCCCAGCACTTTGGGAGGAGCAGGTGGGAGGATCACTTTAGCCCAGTTCAAGACCAGCCTGGGCAACACAGCAAGACGCTATCTGTACAAAAAATTTTAAACATTATAATTAGCCAGCGCTGGGCGTGGTGGCTTAAGCCTGTAATCCTAGCACTTTGGGATGCCGAGGCAGGGGGATCATGAGGTCAGGAGTTCGTGATCATCCTGGCCAAGATGGTGAAACCTGTCCCTAATGAAAATATAAAAATTAGCCGTGTGTGGTGGCATGCACCTGTAATCCCAGCTACTCGGGAGGCTGAAGCATGAGAATTGCTTGAACCCGGGAGGCGGAGGTTGCAGTGAGCTGACATCACACCACTGCACTCTAGCCTGGGCAACAGAGCAAGACTCCGTCTCAAAAAAAAAAAAAAAAATTAGCCAGGTGTGGCAGCACAGGCCTATACTCCCAGCTATTCAGGAGGCTAAGGCGGGAGGATGGCTTCAGCCCAAGGGAGTTCAAGGCGGCAGCGAGCTATGATCATGCCACTGCATTCTAGTTTGGGCAACAGAGTAAAACTCAGTCTCTTAAAAAAAAAAAAAAAAAAAAAAAAAGAAGAAGAAAGGGCTTTGAGGAGGACTGGGGACCACTGAGGAAGGCTGCATGTCACCTTTGCATTAGAAAATGCCATGTTATGATAAAACCCCATGTCTACTAAAAATACAAAAATTAGCCAGGAGTGGTGGTACGCACCTGTAAGGCCCAGCTACTTGGGAGGCTGAGGCAGGAGAATCACTTGAACCCAGGAGGCAGAGGTTGCAGTGAGCCAAGATCACACTACTGCACTCCATTCTGGGCAACAGCATGAGATTCCATCCCCCCCCCCAAAAAAAAAGAAAAAAAAAAAAAAACATGCAATGTTAATGCTATCTTGGATGTGATGATGAAGAGGCTGTACAGGAGAAAGCTTTTGAGCTCAGAAGGCACCTGGAGAAGGATTCTGGGGTGAAATGCTATCATGTGTGTGACTTACTTTCAAATAATAAAAATAATAGAAAAAAATTTGGGGAGGTGAGGGGGTAACATATACAAGCAAATATGGAAAAGGTTAACAACTGGTAGAATAAAGGGGAAAGGGCTAGGGATATTCATTGTACTATGCTTTCAACTCTTCCTTAGTTTTGAAATTTTTCAGAATAAAACTTAGTGGAGAAAGGTTCATCCTCAGTCCAGTAAGCTCCAGGAGACACAGCCAGGCCCACCTTATTCACCACTGTTTCCCCACTGCTAGCTCAATGCCTCGTCCTCATCCCACTGGCCCAGGGAACCACTGCCAGTGTTTCTGGAGTAACCTCCCTCCAGGCTTTTCCCTGGGCCTGAGGAAAGTTACACTGGGCATGGTGCTTTGCAACCAGGTCTTTTCAGGTAGAAGCACTGTAACTACCTGTCAGGAAGGTACAGTCGGCCCTCCCCATCCATAGGTTGACTCCACATGCATGGTTTCAACCAACAGTGGATAGAAAATATTATGAAAACGGCCGGGCGCGGTGGCTCACGCCTGTAATCCCAGCACTTTGGGAGGCCGAGGCGGGCGGATCACAAGGTCAGGAGATCGAGACCACGGTGAAACCCCGTCTCTACTAAAAATACAAAAAATTAGCCGGGCGCGGTGGCGGGCGCCTGTAGTCCCAGCTACTCAGGAGGCTGAGGCAGGAGAATGGCGGAAACCCAGGAGGCGGAGCTTGCAGTGAGCCGAGATCGCGCCACTGCACTCCAGCCTGGGCGACAGAGCGAGACTCCGTCTCAAAAAAAAAAAAAAAAAAAAAAAAAAAAAAAAAACAAAAAAACAAAAAAGAAAATATTATGAAAACAAGAAATTGCATCTGCACTGAATATGCACAGACTTTTTTTCTTGTCATTATTCCCTAAAGAAAACAGTAAAGCAGGCCGGGTGCGGTGGCTCACGCCTGTAATCCGAGCACTTTGGGAGGCCGAGGTGGGCGGATCACCTGAGGTCAGGAGTTTGAGACCAGCCTGGTCAACATGACGAAACCCGGTCTCAACTAAAAATACAAAAAACAAACAAACAAAAAAATTAGCTGGGTGTGGTGACATGTGCCTCTAATCCCAGTTACTCAGGAGGCTGAGGTAGGAGAACTGCTTCAACCTGGGAGACAGAGGTTGCAGTGAGCCGAGATCGTGCCACTGCACTCCAGCCTGGGTGACAGAGCAAGACTCCATCTCAAAAAAAAAAAAAAAAAAAAAAAAAAAAAAAATATATATATATATATATATATGTACACACACACACACACATATATAGTAAAGCAACTATTTGCATAGCATTGACATTCTATTAGGCATTCGATGTAATCCAGTGATAACAGAGTACACAGGCGGGTGTGCACAGGTTCTATGTCACCACTTCAGAGCAGGGGCTTCAGCATCCTCCGATTCTGGTATCTGACAGAGGTCCAGGACCAATTTCCCATAGATCCTGAGGGATGACACAGACTCACCACAATGTTTCAAACTCTCTCTGCCTGAGGGAAATTCAAGAGATTTCCAATTCTCCCCTATTTCAAAGCTGTGACAAATATTCTAGTAGCAAAATAGTTGCATACACCTTAATTATTTTCTGAGCTTAAACTCCTAGAAGCTGAACTGTTGAATCAGCCTGTGTTTGAATACACACTGGCAACGGACTGCCGCCCCACCTAAGAAACAATAGGCGCTTACGTTCCCACCTGTACTGAGTCCCAGCTATTTGAGTTCTACAAATGCTAGGTATTTTTCATTGCAATGCACTCCAGCCTGGGTGACAGAGCAAGACTCTGTCCCCCCCCAAAAACAAACAAACAAACAAAAAACCCAGCAGATCGGTCAGAAAAGACTGTACAGCCACAGGAGTTTCCATGTAGGGAAATTTCTCCAGGCGAGGAGGAAAAGCCTGAAGAAGACAAGAACTGCTGAGAACAGGGCAGCAGGGAACATCCTGGACCCTCCTAGGCCGCACAGACTGGAAAGAGGCCACAACAGGGCACCCGAGCCTAGGCCCCTCATGAAGGAGGAACAAAGTGACAGGTCAGGAGAGGAGGGGGAGGTGCAGGAGTGCTGGCACCTGGGGACCAGCCAGCAAGTCCTTGGAGCCCTCCCTCACCAGAAAAGGGGAGGCACGAAGGACAGCGGCAATGGCCAGAATGAGGAGAACGCAGCGTCCTGCAGCTCCGCAGAGCGAGCGCCTCCTTCACGGAGCAGCCCTGGTTGCCCTGCAACTGAGGCCGCAGCACTGACGGCCCTACCAATGCAGCAAGGGGCGACAGACACCAAACCTAAAACTCAGGAGCAAGGTCCTGTCCCCACTCCCACCCCTGGGGCTCTTGGAATCACCGAGAGAGAGCTGAAAAGTGAGTGCGGGCCCCTTTCCCACATGTTTCACTGCAAAGGTCAATGCACACCAGGAGCATTTCAGTGAGGCTTCAAGGCTTCCCTGCAAATCTCATCAGCCTTTTCTGATGGCATTCAATGCACAGCGGTCACTTTGAGCTACAACCCCTTCCTACTGCAGTCAAATTAATTCCAAAAGGGAAAAAACAGGTTAAAGAATGGGACTTTAATGATGAATTTATTGTAAAAAATAAGACCATAGCTAGAAGAATCCTGACTGGCATCCCGCTGAGACAACACAGCCTCTCCTCAGCTCACCAGCTCCGCAAACACGCGGGAGACAAGGACCTCCAGAACTAACATCCTGGGTCTCTAGACATACCTTCAAACCTCATCTTTAAATATTTCGAATCCCTGCGTGCTACAAGCTGATCTGAAAACAGACTGGGCCAGTCCGTAGCATGGTGGCTGATAGAGGGGGCATCTGATCTTGTCTGTGGAATGAAGGAAGTCACTGAACTGTCCAGGAACTCCATGCCCACCTTCATCAGATGAAAATCACACACTTGTTTATTCTGCAGGGAGCCACGTGCTCAACGGTGAGCTGCTCATGTCAGGCTCGTCCATCTTCTTCATATACAGGCTCTACAGTACTGTCAGTTCTCGATTCTGTGGGCCCCTGTACAATTCAACTCTTTAAACAGAAACCAGGCCGGGTGCGGTGGCTCATGCCTGTAATCCCAGCACTTCGGAAGGCCAAGGCAGGAGGATCCCTTGAGCCCAGAAGTTTGAGTAGCCTGGGCAACATAGCGAGACCTCATCTCAATAAACTAACTAACTAAATAAATAATATAGGTGTAATCCCAGCTACTTGGGAGGCTGAAGCACGAGAATCACTTGGAACTCACGACGCAGAGTTCGCAGTGAGCCGAAATCATGCCATTGTACTCCAGCCTGTGTGACAGAACAAGACTCTGTCTCAAAAAAAAATAAACAAACAAACAAACAGAAACCAGAATCACGTGCTCTTATAAAGGATGTGTGGCCCAGAAACTCAATCATAACACATTCTAAATGACCTGGAATTTGTTGGAGCAAAAATTCCAGTTGAAATATCAGGAAAATTTTCTAGACTAAGAGAATGGAAACAGACTTTGTGCAACGAACATCAGGTACAGAAAAGAGACCCCCCCCAACAAGCATCATGAACCCAAACAGGGCTTTCTCCTCGCTAAGAGAGAAGAGAACACACAGAACCCATGTCTCGTTACTCTTTGAGAAAATGTGCCCTGCGTGTGATCTAACAGCTAGAGACGGAACATACAACCTGTTCTCAATTTTCAAATATTTTTTAAAGGACATGATGTCACACTGAGCAAGTGAATAATGCAATTCTGTTATAGAAGGAGGCACGGCTGAAAAGACCTGAGCAATACATGTCCAAAACTTGCAGTTTCCACACCAGCACTTCCTCCCAGCACACTGCCCTTTGAACCTGCTTTCTAAACAACTGTGCTGGGCAGCCCGTTGGCCACCTGTCACCGCACGGCAGGCGTGGAGCAGCACACAGCACCCTAGCCCTCGCACCTGCTCGGGGGACTGTTTCTGCACCCAGTGCTTCTCCGCAGCCACAACCTGCCCCCCACAGAACTGCTGTACCATGTGGCATCCTGTCCAAGTCCATTTCCACAGAAGATGCCTCTTCAGAGGGGGAAAGTGCCACGCCAGTGCCCACTCTCTTCCAAACACATTCTCTCAGAAGGGACTGGCCATGCTCGCCCCCTCATTTCTGCAGCGCTTCCCAGTTCATCATCTGCTTGCTGGACTCCATCTCCCACCCGTGTCAATCACTTGCTCTGAAGCATCTAAACCCTGGGTCAGGCGGCTCAGGGGATGAATGTATAGATTGAAAAGGGACCACTGCTGGGCACGGTGGCTCATGCCTGTAATCCCTGCACTTTGGGAGGCCGAGGTGGGTGGATCACGAGGTCAGGAGATCAAGACCATTCTGGCTAACACGGTGAAACCCCATCTCTACTAAAAATACAAAAAATTCGCCAGGCGTGGTGGGCGCCTGTAGTCCCAGCTACTTGGGAGGCTGAGGCAGGAGAATGGCGTGAACCCAAGAGGCGGAGCTTGCAGTGAGCCGAGGACGTGCCACTGCACTCCAGCACACTAGGCTGGGCACAGTGGCTCACACTGGTAATCCTAGCACTTAGGGAGGCCAAGGTGGGCGGATCACGAGGTCAGGAGATCGAGACCATCCTGGCTAACAAGGGGAACCCCCATCTCTACCGAATACACAAAAAATTAGCCGGGTGAGGTGGCGGGCACCTGTAGTCTCAGCTACTTGGGAGGCCGAGGCAGGAGAATGGTGTGAATCCAGGAGGCAGAACTTGCAGTGAGCGGAGATCGCACCACTGCGCTCCAGCCTGAGCAATAGAGCGAGAGACTCCACCTCAAAAAAAAAAAAAAGAAAAAAGAAAAAAAAAGGGAACGCTCCCTGTTCCTCCCCAAAACTGTGCTGAATGCAGTCTAGAGGGCCAAGGCCTGCTGAGAAGACCTGCCCAAGGCCTCTTTTCAGGCCCCACATCTCTGCAGGCTGCTGCTGGATCTTTCTCATAAAACACATCTCAGAAGAGCCAAACAAACCACTTCCCTCTTACTACTGGGACCTCACCTTGCCAACTCTGGACTCAGCTTGGACTGGCTGTCGGGGCATCGGTGGGAACAGGGATACATCACACTATGCACCAGACCAGCCACATAAGGAGGAACTCCCCAAAAGGAGGGAGAAAATCGAAAGCCACTGCTCTCCATGCTCTCTGCTTCTCCCCTCACCTTCCCCTAAGGATGCAGCCACCTTTGCAAAAGACAGAACCACCCTAGGGAGGGCAGGAGCCCACTCTGCCTAGTCCCCCAATTCTACCTTGAGCAAAATCATTACATGTTTCTTTGTTCCAAAGGGAGGATTCCAAGCCTCACCCATTCAGAGTATCGGCCCTGAAACAAGGCCGAATCACAGCCTCTTTCCAAACAGCTGCTTTCTGACAGCAGGAGGCTGAAACAGGCCCCGGGGTCACAGAGCTCAGCCATCTGCCAAAGAAATATGTACAGTCAATCCACATGAAGACACCCCTCCTGTCTCCAGCAAGGCATGGTCAAGACGTTCAGGCCCAATCCCCGGGAAGACATCCTGGACGGTGGCACTGAAGACTTCCTTACACAGAGTGCTGGGCTGAGCTGCCCGGCAGACCCTCCCTCGGGGGCTCTGAACGTGAGGGGCAGGGTGACACTGGAGTTTCTACCACTTATGAGGCAGGTACTTAACGTCTCTGCAGCTCAGCTTCTGCACCTGTAACATGGGAACAACAGCTACCTTGCAGTGAGGTGTGAAAGTACCTAGGAAAGCGCCTGGCTTAAGTAGTCAGCTCAAGAAATGGTACTCACTGCCTCTGGCCCACTTAGCATCAGACTGGGCCAGGCCACTGTCTGCCTTCACGCTCGCACTGCTCCCTCTGTTGGCTGTCCACGCATACACACGTGGGAAAGTTCACCGGGCAGGGGCTTCTCACACAGGGCCTACAGGGCCACCCTAAAGTCCAGATGCAAACCCACCCCAACCCTGAAGTGAAAATACAATATTAGGGCTGCCTCCACCATTATGGACAGGAAACACAGCATGTTCTCACATATGTACACATGTGGAAATCCAGCTGACAGAGATGCAAAAGCCTCGTTCCTGACACTTCCTCATGTGGAAATCTATCCTGTATTCTATCATTCTTGCTCACTGGATTCTAATGTTTTTGTACAAAAAAGCTGCCTTATGTGAAGAATACTGCAGATACTAAATGTCCACCATGTGGAACTGCCAAGGCCGTGAGAAAATTTGTTCTTTCCTCTTCCCGTGGATGACACCAAATATACACCTTGCATTGCAACAGCGTTACTGGGTGCGAGTTACAAACTTCGCCATGACTGTCACTGGGTGCAGGTTAACCTCACAAACTTCGACATGACTCTCGGCCCCAGCCTCCGCTGAGCCTCAGCAAGCCGCCTAATTCATGTTTGTTTTTTTTTTTTTGAGACGGAGTCTCGCTCTGTCGCCCAGGCTGGAGTGCAGTGGCGCTATCTCGGCTCACTGCAAGCTCCGCCTCCCGGGTTTACGCCATTCTCCTGCCTCAGCCTCCCGAGTAGCTGGGACTACAGGCGCCCGCCACCTCGCCCGGCTAATTTTTTTGTATTTTTAGTAGAGACGGGGTTTCATTGTGTTAGCCAGGATGGTCTCGATCTCCTGACCTCGTGATCCGCCCGTCTCAGCCTCCCAAAGTGCTGGGATTACAGGCTTGAGCCACCGCGCCCGGCCCCTAATTCATGTTTTTATGTTACCCGGGGCACTCTGGGGTACAGCCACACAAGTCGAAATAGCGAAAGGCATCTCTTTCAACCCTTCGACATTTTTCTCAACTGAATATTCTTCCTTAACACTTCGGATTATCACGCATCTCTACAAAGTCCACAAGTGAGCTGCAGAAAGTTCAAGAGCCTCCTGACATAGTTACAAAATTCAGTGTCGCACTGCATTTTTCTCGGAAGAGGGCCCATACCTTTCCTCAGGTTCTCAGACTCACTACACCCCCATACACACATAAAAAAAGATCAAGAACGCCTATCAAAAAGCCACGCCTATCAAAAAGCCACATCTGCCAGGCACGGTGGCTCATGCCTGTAATCCTAGCACTTTGGGAGGACTAGGCGGGCAGATCACCTGAGGTCAGGAGTTCAAGACCAGTCTGGCCAACATGGCGAAACACCATCTCTATTAAAAATACAAAAATTGGTCGGGCATGGTGGCACACGCCTGTAATCCCAGTTACTAGGGAGGCAGCAGCTAGAATCACTTGAAGCCGGGAGTTGGAGGTTGCAGTGAGCCGGGATCGCATCACTGCACTCCATCCTGCGCGTCGGGAGCGAGACTCTATCTAAAAAAAAAAAAAAAAAAAGCCGCATCCGATAAAGGATCAATTACATTTCTTGAGTTTTCCTTCATTTAAAATATTCACCTTTTAAATCAAATTTTAAAGCTATGTAGACGTTCTTCCATCACCCACTGCGCATCGCATACAAGGCATAAATTCTTAAACCATCGTCCCCAGACTGTAGAACTTAGCATATGGAAAACATAAAAACACGAGGAATACTTTTAGCGACAGAAAGAAAATATAGAAACACCAGCGACACTTTTAGCAAAACATTTCACCCAACAAGTGGTTTGTTTCGGTCCTTCCCGTAAAATCCCTCCTACCTGTCAAGCTCACTTTCCCCTCGGTGATCCTGCACATTCGGCCTCCCAGGGGCTTCCCACAACGCTGAGCACAGCCACGGGCAGGAAAAGCACCCAAATGCCCCTTGGCCAGGCCGTGAAAGGAGAGTTTACCCGACCACTGTCATCGAGAATCTGGAGACGGGGGCCCAGGCGCATCAGGTGCTTTAAGCAAGAACTTGCACCTTCTGCTTCTCTCGCAGGCGGAGACGCCAGGGACCCCGTTCCAGGTGGAAGCCCAGGGCGGTTCCTCTACAGACAGAACCGAAAGGTAACCCTGCAGGCTCGACTCCAGGCTGCGCCGAGCCGAAAACAAACTTTCCAGGCACTTCCACCCCGCTGGGCCGGGTGACACCTCCCGGCCTCCCCCGCCCTCCGCGCGTCTGTCAGCGCCCCCGGCCAGGCCGGCGCCCGCCGCAACCCAGGCCCGGACTCCCCGCCGCAGCCGAGCAGCGCCCTCGGCTGGCGCCCGCCATCCCCCGCCCGGCCGCCCGGCTACAGGTGAGGCGGCACCCGGCCCTGGGGATCCCGGGCCGCCCCGCCTCGCCGGACCCAGGCGACCGCCGCACCCGGCGGGGTAACAAGCCGGCGCGCCCAGGCCACCGGCGCGCCCAGGCCGCCGCCGCGCGCTCACCAGCTGGCTGGTGGTCCTGGCCATGGGCCCCGCGTCGGCGCGGGCGCCTCCCCCGCAGCGCTGCGCGTCTCGGCGCCTCCTCAGCGTCCTCCTCCCCGAAGCGGAGCCCCAGCAATGGCCGCCCTCATCCTGCGCCCGCCCCGCCGCCCGCCGCCCGCCGCCCGCCGCCCGCCGCCCCCGGCGCCGCCCCGCCCCCGCGCGACGCCGGGCAGGACTTCCGTCGCGCCGCAGCCGCCGCCCGCGCCCATTGGCCGCGCCCAGCGTCGCTCCGCCGCGGCCTGAGTGGGCCCCGCCTCCGCCCCAGCTGCATTTCCGGGTTGGGGCCTAGCAGGCGGGAGAGGCCCGGCCCCACCTGGGGAGGGGGACCTCGCACCAACCAATCCCAGGGCCTGCGGGGCGGGGCTGGGCGGGGCTGGGCGGGGCAGGGGGCGAGCTGTCATTCCGGGCTCCCAGATCGGGAAACTGAGGCTCAGAGGGGACCGGGCTCCGACCAAGGTCACGCCCGAGGTAGCGGCGGCGCTGTGCTCGAACCCGGAACTCGGATTCCGGAGCTGGCTCTATGTAAACTCGGAGGTGCAACTTTGCTAGTTTCACAACTAACAAGCGTTCACGGAAGGAAATCTGGGCTATAAAGTCACATTCATGGCCGTGCGCGGTGGCTCACTTTGGGAGGCCGAGGCGGGCGGATCACTGAGGTCAGGAGTTCCAGGCCAGCCTGTCCAACATGGAGAAACCCCATCTCTACTAAAAATATAAAATTAGCCGGGCGCTTTGTAGTTGTTAATGTCGATGATAGTTAAAAGTGTTTGGGTTTGATTTTGGTTTTTTTTTTTTTTTTTTGAGATAGGAGTCTTGCTTTGCTGCCCAGGCTGGAGTGCAGTGGCTCCATCTGTGCTCTCTGCAACTTCCGCCTCCCGGGTTCAAGCGATTCTCCTGCCTCAGCCTCCCAAGTAGCTGGGAATACAGGCATGTGCCACCACGCACGGGCAAATGTTTTGTATATTTTTGTAGATCCTGGGTTTCACCATGTTGACCCAGCTGGTCTCGAACTCTAGGGATCTGCCTGTCTCAGCCTCCCAAAATGCTGGGATTACAGGCGTGAGTCACCACGCCCAGTCAACTTTTTTTTTTTTATATTGACACATGGCCATGTAGTTCTTGAGTAATGCACAGAGAAAAAGGAAGCAGTGAAGAATAAACAGCTTGAAGAACTAGCACACGGTGAACTCTAGAACACGGAGCCCAGGGTGGAGGAGCCTCAGCGGCAGGGGCCAGGGGTCAGGAGGACGCTGTTCCATGAAGAAAGCATCTGAGCAGGCACCAGGGGGCAGAGGAGAGGGGCAGCTGAAGGTGAAGAAAGGACAGTTCTCAGTTGTCCTGGGGGCCCCAATGGCAGCCAGAATGCTTGGCCAAGCCCAAGGCAAGGAGACCGGGAAGCACCTCTGCCTTCTGGAGACAGAGACAAATCTCCCCTTGAGTCACGTCCAGCTTCCCATCCCAGGACACCACACAGACAGTGGATGTCTCACCTGGCCCAGCACGATTCTCCGGACCCGGGCTGGAGGAAGGAGACTGACCCCTCTCTTTAGCTCACCCTTTCCTGCCCAGAACCTCTGTCCATGGCCAATGGATGACCTCAGGCCAAGAATGCAGTAAGTTGACCTGATGTTGTGAGGTCACAGTCCATCCAGGGAAGAGCCAGAAGATGACCAGGACCATCCCGGGAGGGGCTGGAAAGCTGCCTCATGTGTGTGGCCCTGTGCTGCATCTATGCATTCCTCACTCACCTCTACAACTCTCATGGCACAAGGGAGGAAATGGGGGTGCAGAGGCTAAGGAACATGCCCAAAGCCCTACAGCTGGTGTATTAGTTATCTACTACTGTGTAATAAATTGCCCCAAAACTTAGATGTGTAAAACAACAAAGACATCTAACTCATGGTTCCTGTGGGTCTGGAATCCAGGAGAGGCTGGGCTGGGTGGTCTGCCTCAGGCTCTCGTGAAGTTGCCATGAAGATGCAGCCAGAGCTGAGTCATCAAAGGCTACAGCAGGGCCGAAAGATGCACTTCCTAAAAGGTTCATTCCCACATTCCCACAGCTATGGGCTGGAAGCCTCAGTCCCTCACCACATGGGCATCTTCAAAGGGGTGTGTTTTTTCAAGCCCCGACAGCTGGCTTTCCCCAGAGCGAGTGTCCCAAGAGAAAGAGAACACACGCAAGATAGAAGCTGCCATGTCTTTAATGACCTAACCTCAGAAGTGACACACCATCACTTCTAACACATCTGCTGGTCACACACAACAACCCTGATAGAAAGAGATCGGGTGTGCTTTGGGAGGCTGAGGCAGGAGCACTGCTTGAGGCCAGGTGTTTGAGACCAGCCTGGGCAACAAAGTGAGACCCTGTCTCTAACAACAACAAAAACTTTAAATAAAATGTTTTACAAAGTGAAACAAGGTTACACAAGGGTATGAAGGTTACACAGGAGGCGTCATTACTGGGGGTCCCCTTCAAGCTAGTTGAGGACAGAGCCAGGATTCCAGTCTCAGGCAGAGTCAGAAAGAAGCAAGAAGCACAGGCCCGGCCTGGATCCTGCAGGTGTGCACACCAGAAGGCTCTGAGTTTCAAAACCAGGGAAGGAAGGGCTCTCCCAGCAAGGATCCCAACCTGGTTGGCATTTCTAGACTGACGCTGCAGCTACTCAGTAGCATCTGGAAAGGGGACTAAAGGGGAAAATGGGGGGCAGGGAGATCAGGTGAGAGAAAAGGGGGCTCTCAAAAGACAACAGCACTGGCCGGGTGCGGTGGCTCACACCCGTAATCCCAGCACTTTGGGAGAGTGAGGCAGGTGGATCACTTGAGGTCAGGAGTTGGAGACCAGCCTGGCAAACATGATGAAACCCCGTCTCTACTAAAACTACAAAAGTTAGCCAGGCATGGTGGTGGATGCCTGTAATTCCAGCTACTCAGGAGGCTGAGACAGAAGAATCTCTCTTTTTTTTTTCTTCTCAGGGGAAAGTATGAACGCAGTCCCCCACTACCACAAATTATGCAGTCAAGTTTCCCACATTTGGGGAAATCACAGGGGTCAGCACATCCGGAGTGCAATGGATAAGCCTCACCCTGGGAAAACCACCTTCGTGATCATAGTATCTCCCCTGCCAGGTAAGTATAGAAGAATCTCTTGAACTCGGGAGGCAGAGGTTGCAGTGAGCCGAGATCGCACCACTGCACTCCCGCCTGGGTGACAAAGGGAGACTCTGTCTCAAAAAAAAAAAAAAAAGAAAAAGAAAAGAAAAAAAAGACAACATGGTCTCCTGTCTGCCTCTGGCCCACAAGGGCCTGGTCACATGTCTGAGGCTCCCAATATACATTTGCTGGGCTGCAGATACGTGGATGGAAGATACATTCAGTGGTTTCCAAGCCACCGGGTAAATATCCTCCCATATAAGGCACACCAAGAGAGAATCAGACTTGACGGGGAGTCAGGAAACAGAAAGTTGCATGAGATCTTAGGCAAGTAATTTCCCCTCCTTAAACCTCAGTTTTCCCTGAGGTAAAATGGGCTGGCTCAACAACTGCTAAAAGTCCCAAAAGTGGAAAATATCCAATGTTGGTAGGAATGTAGAGAAAGGGGCGCCTTCATAAACCAATGATAGCAACATAGTATTTCCTTTAAACCTGAGCAGTGGGAATTCCTGTCCTAGGCCTTTCTCTCTAAAAGGCAGAATAGTGGCCTTTCCAAAGATGTTCTCATTCTAATCTCCCAAACTGTGAATGTGTTATTATATGGAGAGATGAATTAATCAGCTGACCTTACAACTGGATAATTATGGCCGGGCATGGTGGCTCAAGCCTGTAATCCCAGCACTTTGGGAGGCAGAAGCAGGAGGATGATTTGAGCCCAGGGATTCAAGACCAGCCTGGGCAACATAGTGAGATCCCATCTCCGTCAAAAACTAACGAAAACTGGGTGCAGACCAGGTGCAGTGGCTCACGCCTGTTATCCCAGCCCTTCCGGAGGCCAAGGAGGGTGGATCATTTGAGGCCAGGAGTTTGAGACCAGCCTGGCCAACATGGTGAAATCCCGTTTATACTAAAAGTACAAAAATTAGCCAGGTACACTGACAAAAATTGAGCCCAGGGGTTCAAGATCAGCCTGGGTAACACAGTGAGATCCCATCTCTTTAAAAAACAAAGAAAAACTGCCGCAGACCAGGCGCAGTGGTTCATACCTGTAATCCCAGCACTTTGGGAGGCCGGGGCGGGTGGATCACTTGAGGCCAGGAATTCGAGACTAGCCTGGCCAACATGGTGAAACCCCGTTTATACGAAAAATACAAAAATTAGCCAGGAACAGTAGCCAGTTACTATGGAGGTTGAGGCAGGAGGATCGCTTGAACCTGGGAGGTGGAGGTTGCAGTGAGCTGAGATGGCACCACTGCACTCCCGCCTGGACGACAGAGTGAGACTCTACCTCAAAAAACAAACAAGCAAAAACAACAACAACAAAAACTGGGCGTGGTGGCTCACACCAGTAATCCCAGCACTTTGGGAGGCCGAGGCAGGCGCATCACCTGAGGTCGGGAGTTCGAGACCAGCCTGGCTAACATGGTGAAACACCGTCTCTACTTAAAAAAATACAAAAAATTATCCGGGCGTGTTGATGCATGCCTGTAATTCCAGCTACTCGGGAGGCTGAGGCAGGAGAATCACTTGAACCAGGAGGTGGAGGTTGCAGTGAGCCAGGATCGCGCCAGGCTGGGCAACACAGTGAGACTCCCTGTTTTTTTGTTTTTTTTTTTTAAAAGGCTGGGCACGGTGGCTCACACCTGTAATCCCAGCACTTTCGGAGGCCTAGGCGGGCGGATCAATTGAGGTCAGGAATTCAAGACCAGCCTGGCCAACATGGTGAAACCCCATCTCTACTAAAAATACAAAAAAGTTAGGCGTGGTAGCCTGCGCCTATAATCCCAGCTACTCAGGAGGCTGAGATGGGACAATCGCTTGAACCGGGGAGGCAGAAGCTGCAGTGAGCAGAGATCGCACCACTGCACTCCAGCCTGCGCGAGACAGCCAGGCTCCGTCTCAAAAAAACAAACAAACAAAAAACCGAACTGCAAATAGCAAAAGTGTAATCCCATTGAGAAAAAACGTAGGTGACACAAATGTGGTAAAAGGCACAGGGCCAGGCTGGAAGGGAGTACCCGGACGCTCCGGAGCTGTCCAAGACTCCAGGGGCGGAAAAACTGGGCTGAGGAAGTGCCCTTCCTCCACGCTTCTGGTGCCAATGTCCCCTGCTGTGCCCACCCTGGGTTCCTGGCCTGAGCTCAAAACCAACTCCAAGCTAGGGAAGCTCCGAGCCGGGGTGCTTCTAGAGTGCCCAGACCACTCCTCCCCTTCACTTCCCAAGACAGTGAGGGCGCGGCGAGAGGCGAGGTGCGGAGGTGCGGGACGATAGGACGCGACAAGGAGGACTGGGACGAAACGAGACTAGGTCCGCAGGGGTATAAAGTGAGCAGCGCAGAGGGTTGGGGCGAGGAGGGGTCTAACAGGGTTGTGGGGGTCGCGGTGGGGAGCGCTGGGGCGCGGAGGAGTCCGCAGTGGTGCAGTGGCTCGGCCGGGAGCATTGGGACGACGCGGCGCTCCACGGGGGTGGCGGGGAGCGTCGTGGGGAGACGGGATCCGCAGGGGTGTGAGGGCGCGGCAGGGAGCATAGCGGGGTGTTCAAGGTTGTGGGGGTTGTGGCGAGGAGGGTTGGCGCAAGGCGAGCCCGCAGAGGTGTGGGGGGCGTGGCGGGGAGCGCTGGGGCGAGACGGGGTCCGCGGGGGTTTGGGTGACGCGGTGGGAAGGGTTGGGGCGAGAAGGGACCCGCAGAGGTGTGAGGGGCGTGGATAGGCGGCGTTGGTCCCCCAGCTCCCCGCGCTCGCGGGGGACCGCGCAGCCTCGAGCTCTGCGACCAGGGCCGCGCGGGTTAACTGGAGAGGACGAAGCGCACCCCTATTGCTCAGCCGCGGCGCGTGCCTATCCTGCCGCGATCCCAATTGGCCCGACAGAGGTCCGCCCCCAGAATCCCTTCCCACAGTAGGCGTGGCCCCGCGTACCGCATCGCTCCCAGAGTGGCGCGTCAGCGCGGTCTCAGAGACTGGGCTGCGGGGCGGGGCCGGATCGGTCGAGATCGTCCCTGCTGATGACCGTCTCCCGTGCCCACGCCCCAAACGCTGTCTCTGGCCTGGGTGTGCTCGGAGCCCACGAGGTGCGGAGGCTTGGACGGCGAAAGGAACCTGGCTGAGATCTGGGTCTTGAACCCGCGGGCTCGGCCCAGCATCCCACCAGCAGCGTGCGCCCACAGGTGACTCCTGGCGGGGCGCGGTCTGCGCGATCGCAGGCGTCGGGTCTCATCTCCCGTTCACACACGGGACCAAACAGGCCACCCCCACCAGGTGGCTGAGAGGATGCACCTCCAACTCCATCCCTCCCCATATGCCCAAACCCTAACCCATGAGTCAAGCAGGTACCTGGGCTTCCCCCTTCTGCGGACGCCCATACCGCGGGCAGGCCTGCCCCTCACGCCGCAGTCAGGTCGCCCTGCATCCTTCTTTGTAAAACCCATAGCTGTAGAGGGAGCGGAATGGTGGGGCAGGGCTGGAAGTCCAGCGGGAGTGAGGAGTGGGGAATGATGGTGGCCAAGGTCACACAAAGCAGTGAATTCACTTCATATCACAGAACGGCTCACGTAAGATAGTTACTTTTGTTATGTATTTTACCACAATTTTTAAAAAGGAAACCAAAACCCACCAAGAGTGCTTCTACCACACCTCAACTAAAATCCTCCTGCAGCAGCTCCCCAGCCCAGGTCACTCTCACCCTGACCCCGGGCCCCTCTCCCACCACCCAGGGCTAGCCCTGTGGACCAACCATCTCGGCCAGTCCCTCCCCGACCCTCCACCCAGGGAGGTGGGCGCTGGTCAGTGAATGGGGCAGGCCAGGCCCAAAGGCTGGCCCAGGGCTCACCAGCTCTGGGACTGGGTGCCCCGTCTGAGGTGGGGATGACCAACAGGCCAGCTCTGGGTTTTAGCTGAGGACGGGCACATCAAGCACTGACAGCCAGCAAGCTGAGCACAGGAGCTGTTCAGCCTCTAACACATCGGCTGAGAACCTCACCTGCCTCTCCCTGCCTGTGAGCCCCAGCAGACAGCTCCTCTCCCAGGTCCAGCACACGCAGGCGCTGGGCAGCCACTTCGTGAGGGGTACGTGGGTGTCAGGGAAGAGGTGGGTCTTCCTGCACCCCACCTCTCAGGTGGTCAGGATCCACATCCGTCGCCTGCTTTCCTGGGCTTCCCCTGGGGCTTGTGGGCGGAGATCAACCCCTTGTGCCTTGTCCCAGGCCCTCCCTCACTCAGGCAAGGCCCTGCCTGGCAGGTGGTTCTTCCCTGGCTGTTCCCTTCCAACAGGCGGGGCCCCAGTCATCCTATTGCTTTGGAACTAGAGACATTTCCTTAACTGGGCTTTGCAGCAGAGGGAAGAGAACAGTGGCAGAGCCAGGCACATACCTCCTGTACCCAGGACAGCACCCGTAAGCAAGGGGGAAGGGGGTCACCCACCCCAGAACCCAAATGGAGAGAAAGTCAAGACAACCACCCCTGACCTAGGGCTGCACCAACCACTGATGTCTGACCCCGCTGTGGCTATCCTCAGAGCCAGGAGGGCTCCAGAAGCCCACCCGCCTCAAAGCTGTTCAGGGAGCCTCACGGCCTGTTTGCAACATGGGTGTGTGCCAAGGCCAAGGGGACACAGAAGATGGCAGGATGACACTAATGGGGTGAGCAGGGCACACTGGTGCCTCCCACACTGCTCTCCAGCACCAGGCAGGGTCACCACAGCTGACAAGCACCAGGCCTGGGGATGGGTGAGGAGACAGGGTTGTTGAGAAGGGGAAATGGAAAGCTAGTCATCCGTGGCACTCAGGGCTGGGCGGGCCAGGGAAAAGAGGGCGGAGTCTGGGCCCAGCCTCCCTCCTGGAGGTCAGAGTAGAGCACCTGGCACTCTGCCCTGGCCCAGAACTAGGCTGTGGGCTCCACGCTGCACACCCAACTCAGGTGCAGACAGCAAACCCCTGACTGTTCACACTCATTGTGCCCTGCCCCCTTCCTGCCCGCTCTCCGCCCCTAGCCCACGGTGACTTCACCCCCACGGTGCCAGCCACTGACTGACTGCCCCTCCCTCCCACAGTGACATTTTCCTGGGATCTGCAGGTCTCAGGTCTACCTGATGCAGACAGGCCCTGACCCCCACTGGGGCCCAAGGCCCAGGCTGAACTACAGCCCAGCCATCCCACCCCAGGCCACGAATGCCTTCCCCAAGAGGGCAACCAAGGATGGTGCCACGTGCAAGCACAAGCAAAACCCGGAGCCAAAGTGAGTCCTGCTGGGTGCACATTTATCCCAGCCACCGCCTCCAGGGCGGCAGCAAAGGCCCTGGGCGTCATTCCAGCAGGGCTCCCGACTCACTCCCTGGAGACCAGCTCCCCAACCACTCAGCCCTGATGGCATCCAGCTGCGGCTGGGCGTCCTCTCAGCCGAAGTCCTTGTCACTGCCTGGCTGCCTCCGCCTGCCACACAAGCTCACCCGAGATGTAGGTGGCCTGGACGTGAAGGGAGTCATCGAGCACCACGAAGTCTGGGACAGAGCCGGGCAGTGAGTAGGGGCAGGAGTGGGGCTGCCCACCTACTCCCCCACAACCCGACGCTGGTGGGAAAACCAAGGCACAGGGATACAACCGGTGCAGGACACCGTGGCCCATCACAGATGGATAGAGGTGCTGGACAATGCTCCCTGCAACCCCTTGCCTGGCCTTGTCTGCAACACTAGAAAGCTTGGCCTGATGGCAACACGGGGCTACAACTGAGGCTGGCAGCTGGCAGCCCACCTGAGAGGAGGGAGCTAGGGAGGACCCACCCTTCCTGACCCTGTCCAGGCCACCTCAGGACAACAGAGACTACAGGTAAGGCCAGGCTGCCCAGTAACCCTGCGATGCGCCCTCACCTGCGTCAGCACCAAAGTCCAGGGTCCCCTTACTCTTCTCCAGCCCCAGCAACTGGGCGGGGTGCAGGGATGCAGCCTCCAGGGCCGACTCCACGCTGCAGCCTGCTTGGGGGACACACCTGGGTGACGGTCCCCAAGCCCACGTGGCTTTGTCAACAGCCCTCCACCACCCCAGCACTCTGTCTCAGGAACTCTGCAGCAGGCTAACAAGGATCCCGCTGGTCTGCCTGCCACCCTGGGCCCAAGTCACCAAGTACACACTGGCCAGGAGCTCCTGTGGGCAGGGCCTGGGCTACACTCCGGGCACCCAGTCCAGCCCTTGGAGACCCGCCAGTCACAGACCACCTAAACCCGCACCCGTGCTGCTCACTGACCTGTGGCCTGCAGGAAGTGCCGGACACAGACGTCCATTGGGGCTATGCTGCCGCTCAGCGTCTTGGTGCCTTGAGAGCAGAGAGGGCAGGCTCTGGGGGGTCGTGGGCCACCTGGCATGCGGGCTGGGACCTGGGACCCAGTAGGTCAGGGTGCTCACCTGCCACATAGGCCGTCAGACCGTCCACTTCCACTTCCTGCTGTCCCAGCGTGTGCCGGCCGTTGCCCAGGCCCAAGGCAGGGATGGCATCAGTGACCAGCACCAGCCCTAGGGGAGAAGAGGCTCAGAACCTGCTGGCCCACTCATCCTGCCTGCCCCGCCCACCTGACGGAGCTTACCCTGGGGGTGGGCGCGGTGGGCGATCCGCAGGGCGGCGGGGTTGGTGTGCGTGCCATCCGCAATCATTCCGTAGAAGATGCAGCGGCCCGCGGGCAGCCGGTCACTGGTCAGGAGCCCCACGATGCCTGGGTCGCGGTGGTGGAACTGGGCAGGGTCGGGGGAAGGGATGGCTGAGCGACAGCAGGGGCTGCTGGGACCCCAGCCCCGCCCCCAGGGCCCCACAGCACTCACAGGCAGCATGGCGTTGAAGAGGTGGGTGATGAAGGTGGCTCCGCTCCACACAGCATCCTCTGCCGCCCGCAGGTCAGCCACTGAGTGCCCTGCGGGACCTGGATTCAGACTTTGCACCTGGCCCAGGTCCCCCAGGCAGGCCCGCCCTGAGCCAGCCCCTCACCTAGGGACACGCAGATGCCACGGGTCGTCAGCTCGCGGATCACCTCGTGGCTATGGCCCAGCTCCGGGGCCAGCGTCACGATGCGGACATTGTCCAGGGGCCCGTAGGTGGCCAACAAGTCCTGGAAGGCATTGGCCTCGAAGGAGCGGAGGTGGGCCTCGGGGTGTGCGCCCCGCTTCTCCCGGCTGATGAAGGGGCCCTCCAGGTGCAGCCCTGGGAGAAGGGAGCAAGTGGCTCCAGCAGGTCCCTGTCCCACCCAGCCCTTATCACCTGCCCTCCCCACCAGCTGGGCATCTGGAGGGATTGGGGCTGCCAAGAGGTCCCACAGGAGCCTCCCAGGGTGGGGGCGGGGAGGGGGTCAGCCACTCACCGAGGACCCCTGCCCCATGGGGACCACCACTCTTCACAGGGATCTGAGGAACAACCTGGGGGGAACCAGCTGTTAAAGCCCTGTCCCCCATGGCCCATTCCCAGAGGCCACAGCCTAGCCAAGGCCAGAGATCTCGGGTCAGAGTTCAGAGCCCAGCACCCAGCCCAGCCCCAGCCACCTGTCCCCTCGCAGGGCTCAGGGAAAGCACAGCTGGCAGAACTGAAGGACCCATGGCAGGAGCAGGAAGAAACGACAGGCGTGTAGGATGCCAGCGGTCCCTGGGCCATGTGGGCAGGTTTGTGGGCACTGAGGGTGGCCCCGGGCACAGCAGCCCAGGGAGCACAGCTGGGAGGCAGGAGGCGGGAGCAGCAGGGATCCTGGAGCAGAGCTCAGTGTGGGCATGGCCAGGACTCAGCACTCTGTGTGGCCAACACCGTGGCCGGAGCTGGACACCATCAGGAAGACTGAGAGTACCAGGGAAAGAGGGGACACAGGCTCACACCATACATCTCAGAGGCTGACAGGCGGGCAGGCAGTCCAGCACACACTCCCTCTCTCCAACACAGGCACGGGCCCGGGGGGCTTCCCAGAGAGAAGAGCTTCAGGTGAAGATGGTAGCTGGACTAGACCCTCCCCTGAACTCCCCACCCTGCACAACAGTAAGACTTTTTTTTGGGAATGGAATTTCGCTCGTCGCCCAGGCTGGAGTGCAATGGCATGATCTCGGCTCACTGCAACCTCTGCCTCCCGAGTTCAAGCGATTCTCCTGCCTCAGCCTCCCGAGTAGCTGGGATTACAGGTGTGCACCACCATGCTTGGCTAATTTTATTTTATTTTATTTATTTTTTTTGAGACGGAGTCTCGCTCTGTCACCCAGGCTGGAGTGCAGTGGCCAGATCTCAGCTCACTGCAAGCTCCGCCTCCCGGGTCTACGCCCTTCTCCTGCCTCAGCCTCCCGAGTAGCTGGGACTACAGGCGCCCGCCACCTCGCCCGGCTAGTTTTTTGTATTTTTTTGGTAGAGACGGGGTTTCACCGTGTTAGCCAGGCTGGTCTCGATCTCCTGACCTCGTGATCCGCCCGTCTCGGCCTCCCAAAGTGCTGGGATTACAGGCATGAGCCACTGCATCCGGCCAACAGTAAGACTTTTAAGAGCCTTAAACCCGAGGGTGGAGGGGGCGGTGCAGAGGATGGGAGGAAGACAGCCAGACTTTGGGGGCTTAGCAAGAGGACACTGGGCAGGTCCTGGGGGGTACACACAGTGGGGGAAGTGACCCCCACAGGCTCAGGATGGTGCCTTGAGAAGTGGGGTGATGTGGGGACCAACAGAAGAGTACCTGCCCTGAGTGTGCTGGCCGGGCCCCCGGGGAAGTAGAGCAGATGGGCAAGGGTCGGTGTGGGCACAGCGAGAACTCGGGAAATGTGTGTTCTTGAGGCGCTCGGCAGGGTGCCAGCCAGGCCCAGCCCCTCTGAGCACTTCAACACTCTTCTCAGGGAACCCAGCCAGTTCAAGAGAAAGGACCCAGGGACCCCAACCTACGAGTGCCTCCACAAAGCCCCTCCCGCAGGCTGGGTGCCCCCAGCCAGCCTGCTGACACCTGTTCTGAAAGAAAGCACACCACCAAGTTCAGCAGGCCCTGGGCAAGCCTCGAAAAGGAGCCTGAACACAAGAGGACAGGGCCAGGCGGGGAAGCAGAGACCACGAGGAGAGATGGACAGGGAAAAGGGCCATCAAGGACACTCTCCAGCCAATAAGAGGTCTTCTGTTCCTGAAACAAGAATAGGATGGTAGAAAAAGGAACATTGGGCTGGGCACAGTGGCTCATACCTGTAATCCCAGCACTTTGGGAGGCCAAGGTGAACGGATCACCTGAGGTCAGGAGTTCGAGACCAGCCTTGCCAACATGGAGAAACCCCGTCTCTACTAAAAATACAAAAATTGGCCTGGCGCAATAGCTCACGCCTATAATCCCAGCACTTTGGAAGGCCGAGGTGGGCAGATCACTAGGTCAGGAGATCGAGGCCATCCTGGCTAATATGGTGAAACCTCATCTCTACTAAAAATACAAAAAATTAGCCAGGTGTGGTGGCGGGTACCTGTAGTCCCAGCTACTCGGGAGGCTGAGGCAGGAGAATGGCTTGAACCCAGGAGGCAGAGATTGCAGTGAGCCGAGATCACACCACTGCACTCCAGCCTGGGCAACAGAGTAAGACTCCATCTCAAAAAAATAAAAATAAAAAAATTAATTAATTAATTAACCAGGCATAGTGGCACATGCCTGAAGTCCCAGCTACTCAGGAGGCTGAGGTAGGAGAATTGCTTGAACCCAGGAGGCAGAGGTTGCAATAAGCCAAGACCGTGCCATTGCACTCTGGCCAGGGCAACAAGAGCAAAACTCCGTCTCGGGGGGAGGGGGAAAGGAACATTTGGCTGGCCACAGTGGCTCACACCTGTAATCCCAGCACCACTTTGGGAGGCCAAGGCGGTTGGATCACGTGAGGTCAGGAGCTTGAGACAAGCCTGGCCAACATGCAGAAATCCCATTTCTACTAAAAATACAAAAATCAGCCGGGCGTGGTGGCAGGCGCTTGTAATCCCAGCTATTCGGGAGGCTGAGGCAGGAGAATCACTTAAACTCAGGAGGTGGAGGTTGCAGTGAGCAGAGATCGCCCCACTGCACTCCAGCCTGGGTGACAGAGGGAGACTCCATCTTGAAAAATAAATAAATGGCCAGAGAGGAGAGTGAAACAATCAGCAGGAAGCTTGGAATTGAGTTAGAGCTAAGAAACGAAACAAAGATCACTCACGGCAAAGCAAGCAGAGATGGTAGCTGAGAAGATGTCACTGGGCCACACATCCCTTCACACCACGCTGATGACTGACCTACGTGGCTATTCTCATCACAATTATGGGGAACTACTGGGAAGGATGAGGGGCAAGAAAGGGGCTGAGGGGACTCACGGAGCCACAAGCACGCTGATGTTCAGCTCTCCTGGTGGAAGACAGTGGATTCTGCCCTGAGCTGAAAGACTGAGGAGCAGCCAGCAGTTTTTAGAGCTATGGGGACAAATTCCAAGAGTCCACTGTGTTGAAAGTGATTGTCCCTAGGGTGGAAGCTGGCTGGGGCAAAGGGCCACTGTTTTTCCTCACAACCCCTGTGGATACACAGGCTCACTAAAGATTAAAACAGGAAAAAACAACAACAAAAGGCAATGGCTGAGTTTTTCTAGAATGGAGTTTTAGAAGGGAGCAAGAGAGTGCTACATAGAGAGAACACAGTCAAAGATCAACCGAGGGGAGTGGAGTGAGGCACACTCCAGGCAGATAAGCAGCTGGAAAGGTCCAAGTGTAGAGAGTGTGCGGGGCCAGAGGCAGGGGCCTGGCTGCCCCCTGGAGGTGCCTCACCTTGGCTCAGCAGGTAACAGACTTGAAGCAGAGAACAAAGTGATCTGACCTGTCTCCAGGTACCATAGCAAAGGGCATGCGGAAACCACCCCGAAGAGAAGGCGGTCTCAATGGACCAGAACAGGACAACAAAAGACCGAGGAAACTTCTAGCAAGGTGACCATCCAATTCCACCCAGGGTGAATGGCTCCTGGAGGAGGTGGCATGCATGGCGGAGGGCAGACACAGGTGAAGGGGCCTCCAGTTTCTAAGACGATTCAGGAAGGAGGCCTCCCAATTCCCACTCTCAATAGTTGGCTCTCTGCTTTCATCCTGTGTGCGCGCCAAGGGTAAGACACCTGCACGCTTTGGGAGACCGAGGCGGGTGGATCACAAGGTCAGGAGTTTAAGACCCACCTGGCCAAGATGGTGAAACCCCATCTCTACTAAAAATACAAAAAATTAGCCAGGCGCAGTGGCAGGTGCCTGTAATCCCAGCTACTCGGGAGACTGAGGCAGGAGAACCGCTTGAACTCAGAGGGCGGAGGTTGCAGTGAGCCAAGATCACGCCACTGCACTCCAGCCTGGGCGACAAAGTTAGACTCCGTCTCAAAAAAAACCAAAAAAACAAAAAGACACCTGCACTGCAGTGAGTGCTGGGAAAGAAAACTAAGTCCTACTTGTCAGAGACTCTTCCTCAAGAAGAAGAGCCATAGTTCCTCCCACGTCTGTGCTGGCCAGAGATGCGCAGGTATTTGGGGGCACAGTGGGGACAGGCAGGCAAGGTTTAGCAGAGGAGGCCTGGGGAGCAAGCCAAGGTCTTCTAGGCCAAGAGTTTGGGGACGGGAGTGGGGAATGTGCCTGAAGACAGAGAAGAGGCTGGACAGGTAGGAAAAGAATGCTGCAGGTGGGGGCAGGGCAGAGGTGATGTGCTGAATCCTGAATCTTGGACAGGTCGCTCTAGCAGGCCCCAAAGCCCCAGAGAACAGCTGTGAGAACCAGGTGCCAGTTTTTGACATTTGACTCTGTGTGGGGAGGGCTGTGGGAAATTTCCAAAAAGACATCCACGGGTGATACTAAGTGGTTAACGCTCAGCATCTCACGCACAATGCTGAGCACCCATGATATGCATGCTGCCATCATCCGCACTTTAGATTTGAGGAAATGGAGGCTCAGAAAGGCAGTAGGCTGTCCTGAGTCTTTCAGCTGATACATCAGGAGGCCAACGCCAAATCCAGAAAGCCTGCGCCCAGAACCCACACACCACCCCCATTGTTCCCAGCTCTGGCTCTGCCCACACACCAAGAAAGGGACCCCTCGGGCATAACCCAAGCGGTGATCCTGCAATGAATTCTATGCTGGAGGGGAAAATTGACTGGGGCTCTGGACAGAACTAGAACACAGACGGCTCAATTAAAGTACTGTTAACAGTGTTCATTTCCTAGACTCACTAACTCTTGTGGCTATGTAAGAAAATATTCATTATCTTAAGAAAGAGTTAAGTACTGGCTGGGTGCGGTGGCTCACACCTGTAATCCTAGCACTTTGGGAGGCTGAAATGGGCAGATCATGAGGTCAGGATTTCAAGACCAGCCTGGCCAGCACGGTGAAACCCCATCTCTACTAAAAATACAAAAATTAGCCAGGCATGGTGGTGTGTGCCTGTAGTCCCTGCTACTTGGGAGGGTGAGGCAGGAGAATCGCTGGGAGGCGATTTGCAGGGACCTGAGATCGCGCCACTACACTCCAGTCTGGTCAACAGAGCGAGACTGTCTCAAAAACAAAAACAAAAAACAAACAAAAAACAGTTAAGTACTAAGAAATAAACAGGCATGATGGGCCAGGAACAGTGGCTCTCACCTATAATCCAGCACTGTGGGAGGCCAAGGCAGGAGATCTCCTGAGTCTAGGAGTTTGAGACCAGCTTGGTTAACATAATGAGATCCCTGTCTCCACAAAAAAACTTTTTTTTTTTTTTTTTCAGATGGGGTTTCACCGTGTTAGCCAGGATGGTCTCGATCTCCTGACCTTGTGATCCGCCCAACTCGACCTCCCAAAGTGCTGGGATTACAGGCGTGAGCCACCATGCCCGGCCCAAAAAACTTTTTAAATTAGTCAGGTGTAGTGGCACAAGCCCTTAGTGCCAGCTACTCTGGGGGACTGAGACAGAAGGATCTCTTGAGCCCAGGAGCTCAGAACCAGCTTGGGCAACACAGTGAGACTCTATCTCTACAAAAAACGTTAAAATTGGCTGGTCATGGTGGCACACACCTATAGTCATACCTACTCAAGAGGCTGAAGCAAGAGTGTCTCTTGAGCAGAGGAGGTTGAGGCTGCAAAGGGCTACGACCACGCCACTTTACTCCAGCCTGGGCCACAGACAAGACACCCCGTCTCTTAAAAATAACAAAAACTAAACAAACAAAAAAGCAACAGGCATGTTGGATACAACCTACTCCCAAATAGTTCAGTATAAAACAATACAGGTACAGCCTTGAATAGTAACACACGGCAGAGAGTTAACCCTGGAGAACCTAAGTAAAAATTAAAATAAAGAAAGACCAAAAACCACCAGATTTTTTCCGGACAGGAAGGAAAGTGGAAGCGTGGGGCAAGCAGCACAGGGGAGTGGCTTCTGGAAGGCGTGTTCCACCGAGTCACACATCAGACAGGTTAGGGAGGAAGAGCCTGACCAGGGACTATCGACGTGCCAATCACAGTCCCCCGCGACCTTGGTTAAGGGGGTAGTTTCTGAAGCCTGGAGGCAGCCAGAGTGCAGTGCAGAGGGTGGGGCCGGCCTATGGCTCAGAGGGTGCTGAGCCAGCAGTGTGGAGACAGCTGCGGAGGACAGAGGGTCTAGGGAGGCCAGGCAGAGCGATAACTGATAGAGCAGCACAGAGGCGGGACCCTGGCCCAAGTCGGGTCAGCAAGGGGGGCCAGCCTCAGGACTATAGAGCACGTGCTGGGGGTGGGGCGTGAGTTTGAAAATGAGGGCGCTGGCTGCTCCCGGAGCCCCCTTCGCCTTTGCCAAGGAGCCTCACCTCACCTTGTGATAAACCTCCGGTGGGGAAGTGACCAGGGTGGGGCAGAAGGAGGTGACGCCGTGCGACAGGATCCTCCGGGCCACCAGGGCAACCCCCGAACCTACGTCCTCCGTGGCTTGGGAGAAGTCAACACCAAATCCACCTGCGTCCACAGAAAAGGAGGTGTCGCATGGAGCTCAGACCTCCTCTCCTGCGTCCCCCTGACGGCCCCGAGCCGCACCGTTAATCTGCACGTCGATGAAACCGGGCGCCAAGATGCGGCCCCCGCAGTCCCGCCGCTCATCGGCCACGCGCCGCTCCTCAAAGAACAGCTTCTCCGGGTCCAGGATGCGGCCTCCGCGCACCCACAGATCCTCCCTGCGGACGGAGCGGGAGGGTGCTCGCATCGCGGGCCTGACCTCGGTCCCGTCCCCTGCACCCCGCCCGGTCCCCGTCCCCGCACCCTGCACCCCGCCCGGTCCCCGTCCCCGCACCCTTCACCCGGCCCAGTCCCCGGCCCCACAGACCCCAGCCCGCGCCCACCTGAGCAGCTTCCCTCCGCGCAGAATCCGGCAGTTAGTGAACTGGAGCACCCGAGCTTCCGCCGCGCCCTGCCCGCCGCGCATCGTGAGCCCTGTCGGGAGCGAGCAGCGCCGGAGCCCCGCGGCGGCCAAATCCCGCGCCCGGTGACTAACCCCGGTTCAGAGCGCGGCCGCGCCCACGTGACCCTCAGCTGACTGAAGCGGCGCGCCACGTGACCACCGCGCCCACGTGATTGGGCCGTCCCACGTGACCTGCGGCGCCCGGCGCCGGCCCGCCTACCCCCGCCCACGCGCCCAACAAGCTGAGCAGACACAGGCCCGTCACATCCAAAAACTTTATTGGACACAGCTCCGCGCAGGGCCACAGCCCGGCGGTGAGGGCGGCTCCATCCAGGAAGTCTCAGCAACAGGAACCCACAAGGCGACACTCTAGCTAAGGTTATAGATAGCTGGGAGACGAGGGCCGCTCCGCAGACGCGGGAACAGGCCAGATCTTTATAAATAAACATCCAGTAAAGAGAAATGACAACTCTAAATCATCCGCATACACAGAGCACTCTAGGGGGTGGGGCGCCGGGGGCCTGGAGGGGCGATGAGTGGGCCCAGATGTCCACGGCATGGGGCAGGCGGGGGCAAGGCCAGGAAAACAGACGATGGGCACTAGGACACTGCGCATGTACAAGACCAACTACTAGGGGCGGCGGCCCGGTGCGTATGTGTCAGGCTGTTCGTTCTGGAATGAGGAGGGGTGGTCTTTACATAATATTCTGTGGCTGGTGGGCTCGGAGAGGGTCTACTTTGTGGAGAGGATGAGGGCGACGATGAGACCGTAGAGGCCAAGCACCTCGGCAAAGATGAGAATCAGGATCATGCCCACGAATAGTCGGGGCTGCTGGGCAGTGCCCCGCACGCCAGCGTCCCCCACGATGCCGATGGCAAAGCCGGCTGCCAGGCCGCTCAGGCCCACGCTCAGGCCGGCGCCCAGCTGGAGGAAGCTCCTGGAGGCAAGAAGAGAGGACTGACATCAGCAGCCTGCTGACCAGGGGGAGACAGAGGTCCGGGTCACCACCCACGGGGAAACCGGTCCCCTCCCTGCGGCCCTGCAGCCCTCCAGCCCTATGGGGCCTGACCCCAGCGCTCACCTGTAGAGGCTGATGTCGTCATTCAGGGAGTTGGCGATGAGGACTGCCACCACCAGGCCGTAGATGGCGATGATGCCAGCCATGACCACTGGGATGATGGACTTCATGATCAGCTCTGGCCGCATGACAGACATGGCCGCAATGCCGGTGCCGCTCTTGGCTGTGCCATAGGCAGCGCCCAGGGCTGTGGGAGAAAGGTGGGGTGAGCCCACAGCAGTACGCAGGCCAGCTGGGGCTAGGACCCCAAGGTGTAGCTTTGGCACAGCTGTAAGGGCCACCCCAAGTTATCACATGCAGAGGGGGAGCTCAAGCAGGCACCCAGCCCAGGGCAAGAGGACCCAGGAGGAACAGCCACAGGCAGGCAAAAGGAACCCAGGATGGCCACTCCTTCCTTCCTCTACATGAGGCCCCCACCCTCAGAGTCCAGCTCTTCCTCCAGCAGCAGCCCTTGTGGCAGCGTTGCCCATCTGGGGCTCCTGGCTCTGCGGTGAAACCACCTGTCACCCCAGGGGCCTCAGTGCAGCCTCAGCAGCCCACATGTGGGGTCAGGATCAGTTGACCCTTAGGGCTACTGCCCAGAACAACACGCTGAAAAGTCACCAAAGGTCTTGGGGATGGCAAAGCCACTGCTGCAGGGTGTGACCTGAGGGTCAGAAGTAGCTGACCTGGCCACTCTTGTCACCCAGGCCAGAGCTCCCTTGACTCACTGCCCAGCCCAAGCTCCCCAACGCTCCCAGCCCCAAATATTCCCCCAGGAGGGTCCAACGTTCTGCCAGAAAGGGCAGCTCTGAGCACCCTCAGTCACACAGCAGGCCTGGACCCTCGACAGATTGGAGAATCTTCTCTAAATAACCAGACGGGAGACAGGGTGAGCCAAGAAGAGGATGGGGGCAGAGACGACTATGGGAATCATCACCAGTCCAACCACGAGGCCTCAGCTGACCTCGCAGAGGGGTCTCCCCTGCACGCGGGGGGCTCTCAGCACACAGGAGCCTGGCCAAAGGGCCCGAGCCTCCCACCGCAACAGTGCTGGTGGGTCGGGCTCCAGGGTGGCGCCTGGCTCCTCCAGAGCTGTCCCTCCTTCCTCTCCCAAAAGAATGTTGCCTTTCTTTTCAGTTCCCCTCTCCTGGGCCCTATTCTCAAAGTGGAGAATTCTGTGGACACAGCAGAGTCACGGGGGCTCATCTGTCTTTCTGACTTCTACCAGCTGCCCTCCAGGGACACCACAGGGGCCTACTGAGCTGCTTGAGTGGACTGCACTGGCAACTCCCTGCCCCCTCTCTGCCCACGACACTCATGCCATGGTCTTTTAGGGGAGATCAATAACTAGCCTGACTTGACCAGGCGCAGTGGTTCACGCCTGTAATCCCAGCACTTTAGGAGGCCAAGGTGAGCAGATCACCTGAGGTCAGGAGTTCAAGATTTGCCTGGGTAACATGGTGAAACCCCGTCTCTACTAAAAATACAAAAATTAGCCAGAGGGGTAGAGCACACCTGTCATCCCAGTTACTCGGGAGGCTGAGGCAGGAGAATCGCTTGAATCTGGGAGTGGAGGTTGCAGTGAGCCGAGATCACACCACTGCCCTCCAGCCCGGGCGCGGACTCCGTCTCAAACAAGAGTGAATCTCTGACACACACACCCACACACACACACCCACCCACACCCCAAACAAAAAAAACAACAGCCTGACCTGCAGATGACTACATAGAACAGAAGTGGAAGGGACCAGGACTACCCCCACCATTTTTCTTCATATTTTATTGATATATTTGGGCCACAAAAGTTGCCTATCCTGTGCTCCAGCACTGAGCAGAAGTGAGGACACAGGCACGGTGACCTCCAGGCACAGAGAAACACTCCAGAAGAGCGGAAAATGGGATGCTGGGGAAGGGCTTCATCGACAAGTGTCCCAAGTTGGCGGGGAGAGAGGAGTCACAGGAAAACAAGGCAGTAATACAGGGCCTCTGGACAGCACTGGCGGAGACACCAAGACGATGGTGCTGGGTATCCAGGGAGTGACTGGCGGGAGGGAGGAGGCTGGGACCTGGGCCAGGGAGCCACACTGCCTCCTCCACGCCACCTTGGAAGTGCCCAGACATGCCACGCCAACACCCAGTGCACCTGAAGACTGGGGCCCAGGGCCTGTCCCAACGCCTGACCTCAACTCCTGGTTACAGTGCATTTTTTCCCTGGCGAGCATACAGACCAATTACAGTGCATTTTAGGGGCTCCCGCTGCAGGCCCAGGACCACATCCGACTGCATCATGTATACACAAGAGACTAGAGCACGGCGGACATGTGGGCAGGAGACTGAATACAGGGAACTCAGCAAGCCAGGTAGTGGACCCTGTGAGGCCAGTGTCCACCAGAGGCAGGAAGGGAGCCAGACCCTTCCCTACAGAGGGCAGCAGGAAGAGTCATGTGGCTGGCAGTGGGAGGAGGCACCAAGAGGAGCACAGGGAAGAAAGAGATAGCCACCAAAAGCACTGTGCCGTGAGCACCCTGGACTCCAGTCCGGAGGCCAAGCCTGACCAGACTGCAGAAGGCAGACCGGTGAGAAGCACCAGGCTCAGCGTCCACAGAAAGAGTGTGGGGCTAGAAAACAGTTCCAGAAACACAAGCACAAAATAAAGGGCGCCTACCAGCAGGGAGTAAGTCATAGGAAATACAGAAAAGGAGCAAATGACAATTTCTTGGGGGACACAATGAAGAAAATCAACAGGACATTTGTCATGATGGAAAAAAAAGAGAAGCTGGGATGGGGGCCTGCAAGAGGCCCGTGGACCTCATTCAATTTAAGACCAATCCATCAGTGCCAGGCAGGCCAAGGGCCACGAGCTGGGGACAGAGTTGGAGGCTGGCGTGGTGGCAACAGCAGATGCCACTGGAAGGCAGGGGGCTTGTTTAGGTCAGCACAGCAGGTGAAGCCAGCTCCTGGAGAAAAGCATGTTTAGAAGGCAGAAATGAAGTCAGAAGTTGGACCAGTCATGGTGGCTCATGCCTATAATCCCAGCACTTTGGGAGGCAGAGGGGGTGGATCATTTGAGGCAACAAGGAGTTTGAGACCAGCCTGAGCCACATGGCGAGACTCTGTCTCTAAAAAAAATTAGCTGGGCATGGTGGTCTGTGCCTGTAGTCCCAGTTATTCAGGAGGCTGAGGCAGGAGGATTGCTTGAGCCTGGGAAGTTGAGGCTGTAGTGAGCCGAGATCACACCACTGCACTGCAGCCTGGCAAACAGAGAAAGACCCTGTCTTGAGAAGGGGGGGAAAAAAAAAACCATGTGATTTACTTGACCAAGTGAAGTCAGATGTCAGCTCCTGGAGAGCCACAGTAAGCCACTTTATCCTGAAGAGCCAGGGATAATCAGGCTGTCCAAAGGCCTGTGTAGGTCTTGATGGAGAGGGAGGCAAGGAGGTGGGTTCAGAAAAAGGGCTCAGTGGACAAACTCAGGGCTTCAAGAGCAAGCAGCAACAGCTAGAATTTAAGTTCCACATGGGCGGGGATCCCATATTGTTCACTGCTATCCTCCAAGTACCTGGCACATAGTAAGCACTCAATCAAGATTGGTTGGATGAATGAATGACAGCCACAAGCAGTATCCCACAGGTGGCCAGGCAAAATGGAATCTCTGGAGGCATTCTGGGGGCAAAGAACAGAGGAGGCTCTGGGGAAAGGCTCAGAAGCCTGTTGCGAAAAGCCTTGAGTGTGTGGAAAGAGTAGGCGGTGCCTAGAAGGAAGTATAAGTCTAGACCACTTCTTCCACCACAAATGACCTCTTACTTGCACATGATGGGAAGGGCAGGGCTTACTCGCGAATGGCAGACAGGCCCAGGCAGAGGGAGGCCCCCAAGAAGCAGAGAGCCCCAAGCCCCCACCCCGCAGGTGTTTACAGTCAGCAGAGACTGTTTGGAGTTCAAACCCTCCACATACCTGCACTAGGAGCCTCCCCAGGCCACCAGGCAGGGTGGGGCAGGGCAGGGTCATCAAAGCTAAAACCAGACCTAACCACGGAGGCGGAGACCAGACCAGGCCAGGCCAGTCCACGGAGGCTGAGACTGGGTCAGAACTTAACTCGTGGGACCCACATTCCTGGGCCTAGCCCTAGACCAAGTGCCATTCTCCCAAGGAGACCAACTGTCACTAAATTGGACGCCCAGGACCTGTCAACGCCTAATTTCAAAAGCAGGGTGCCATCAAGAACCCTAGAAGGCCCCTTCTCCAAGCCCAGGGAAGCCCCTCCCAATTTCAGGCCCCAGGGAAGGAAGAGAAGGTCATTCATTCATCCCTCCATTCATTAGGACCAGAACTGGAAGCCTCAGTCCAGAAGGCAACCACTCGATCCTATAAACTCAGACATCCATGCCACCCTCTCACCCACCTCAGAGCATAGACCCTCTGCAAGCTACACAGCCCCGCCAGCGCCGACACTGTCTCCCAGCTCCCTCCACTTCCACATACTCCCACCCCTGGGTCTCCGCGGGCTCTCCGAACCAAGCCCTCAGCCCAGCTTTCCCAAACAGCCCACACAGCGACACGGGTATTGGGCAACCGTAACCAGCTCCAACCGGAAGCACCTGCCTGTGCGTGAGACCCACCTGACCCCGGGGGCCGGCCGCCACAAGGGCGAGGGCTGTGGACCTCCCATGGGGAACATGGGCTCCCCACCGGCCGGAAAGCTCCAGGAACCCTTCTCCGGGGCGCTCCTGGGCCCGACCCGCGCCGCCGCCCGCGCACTGGGGCCTTCGAGGTGTGATGTCACCTGCCCGCAGAATCGGCCCGTGCGCCGCCCCCCTCGCGCTCCCACCCTAGCCTCCCTCTCGCCGCTCCCGGGGCTAAGATGGCAGCGGCGCCGCCGCCCCACCCCCGCACCCTCACGACCCGGCTGGCAGGGCCGCCGGCCTGGACCCCCGGCGGCTCCTAGCAGCCCTCGGGGCGCCGACCCCCGCCCGCTGCCACGCGAGGCCCAGGCGCCCCCGACTGCTCGGCATTACGTCAGAGTGACGTCACACACCGGACCCCAGAGAGCTGCGGGCATGAGCAACGCGCGCGCCCCCGCCCCAGGGTCCCTCCCGCCTCGGCGCTCACCGCTGAAGACCATGGCGGCCGAGGCGCCCATGACGGCGAAAAACGAAGCATACTCAGGGCCGCTCTTGGACTCGGACATATCTGCAGGTGGGGAGAGGGCGAGCTCTGCGGGCCGAGGCGGTGGCGAAGGCGGGGGCGAGGACGGGCCGGGAGCTAAAGCGAGGAGGCGGGCGGCGGCGAAGGCGATCCGGCCCGTCAGCCGCTGCGCTCTAAATACCAGCACCGCAGAACAAAATGGCGGCCGCGGCCGCGTCACATGACCTGGGCCCCGCCCCTGCGGGCGGTACCACTTCGTACCGTGGGGGAGACGCGGCCTGGACGCCCGGGCGGCCCGTTGACCTCCGCCGGGCTGTGCCTCCAGCCCAGCGACCCGGTCCCGGCGCCCGGCCACGCCCCGCCTCGGCCTCCGCGGGTGTTGCCGGGCGCCGCCGGCCTTTGGATCCCCGCAGCGTTGGACCGGTCTCGCATCGGGGCGGGGCGGTTTGTACTCATTAGCATATGGGGCGGGGCCTCTCTGTGCCCCGCCTCCTCTGCGGCTGCACGACGTCTGCAGGTGTTCGGTTCCCAGCGACGCTTTTCTTTGCACCCCTGGCGTGAAGCCGCAGGCCGTGGTTTCGCGGCCTTGCCCCCAAGGCGGTGCCTGACTCCTCCGGGCGCTGGTCTTCCAGGATCTCCCTACCAATCCTGGGCGAGCTAAGGGTCCCAGCAGATGTGTGGGGTGCGGGCCTCCTCTGCCGCAGCGTCAGGAAAAACCCCCAGCCCACAGCTGTGAAGTCCCAGCCCGTGGCTGCAGCCCTTCTGTGTCCCCAGGTCACCTCCATCCACCCTGTCCCCAGTCTCCTCCAGACCCAGACCCACTGCCTCTGACCCAGCGGTTGGTGACTTCACCTCTCGCTTCGGAGAAAAAGGACCCCCTCCCCGGACCTGTCTCTGCCCTTGCATCAGGGACCCAAACATTAGTGGGGTGTGTCTCTGCCCCTCAAGATGTAGGCATGACTGGTGGAAGCCCTGTCGGAACTGCGACCTCTTGAGGCCCCCCAGGCTCTGCACATTCTGGCGTCTCGGTCCTCCCACCTGTCCTTGCAGCCACCCACGCACGCAAAGCCTACACCTTCAGGGCCATCTTTCTGGAGCAGTTGGAGCGGTTCCCGCAGCAGTGAAAGCAGCCCAGCCAGGGCTGGTGCTGCCCTACTGATCCTGTGTGGCAGTCCCTGGCACCCCCTCTGCCTGATCTCCACTCCCCCTTTCAGGGGCCCTGGGCAGCTGCCACAAGGCCTGGGTGTCCTTTGAGCTCTAAGGCCTCATCCTGGGTTAGAGCTCTCCCTGAGTAGCCTGGATGTCAGCTCATCACCTTCTCCATGTAGGCAATGGGGTCATGGCCCCTGACCTGGCCCTCCTGCTGGACTCAGCCCCACCTTCCCCAGCAGGAGCCTCCCTTGAGCCCCTTCCCCAGGCTAACCTGGACCTGGACTCTTGGAACTTGCAGCCCGTGAAAGTCCCCAAGTCTGTCCTGGTTCAAAGGAGAGGAGGCAACAGATATGGCCAGAGGCCCTTTTTGCTCCTCCTCTTTCTTGCCCGACCCTTGTTTCTGAGAAGAGGAATCTTCACTCTGTCTCCACCTCCTCACCTGCCCTTCCCTCCCCGGCTCCTTGCCCTTGCCAAGGTCACCGGTGACCGCCATTTCTCTAAGCAGAAGGACATGTCAGGCTTTTCAAGTGGACCTCTGTGCTGCGTGGCCTGCCACCCTCTCCACGCACTCTCCTCTCTCCTGTGGACTTCCTAAGCCTCGGACGCCCTCAGTCTTCCTGGAGTCACAAGACCCCGTAGCCCCAGTTTTGCTGCAGGTCCTGGCATACCCAGGGCTGCCCCTGGCTCTGCCCTTCCCTTGCTTGATCCCATCCTTGCCCTGGCTTTGTCCCCCATCTTATGCCATCCTGTCCCTCACCAGCAC
The DNA here is from genome assembly GCF_049350105.2 of Macaca mulatta. Lineage (NCBI taxonomy): Eukaryota > Metazoa > Chordata > Mammalia > Primates > Cercopithecidae > Macaca > Macaca mulatta. The sequence continues at coordinate 3,753,602 of NC_133425.1, read as the reverse complement.
CATTCCAGCCCCGACCGCCCTTTGAGTGAGAGCAACACCAGTGCCTGCCCCCATGATTCCAAGCCCTCCAGGAAAGCCCAGGCCAGGAAGGCTGCTGCCTGGGGCCGAATTCAGACCAAGGAAAGGTGGTGCAGAGCAGCCCACCATGGAGAAACAGCACAGTCCAAGCTCAGGGGTGGGCTGCGCGCAGTGGCTGCCGCCTGTAATCCCAGCACTTTGGGAGGCCAAGCCAGGAGGATCACTTGATCCCAGGAGTTTAAGACCAGCCTGGGCAACAAAGTGAGAACTCGTCTCAAACAAAACAGTGTAGCGTGGGCAAAGTGCACCTAACTCCGCTATGGCTGAAACACCAGGACTGCGCACATGGGGACGTGGAGAGACTTCCCTCCGCAGGAGCAGGGAGTGGGTCAGCTGTGCTCAGTGGCCTCTTACCCATTCATTTTCTGCCTAGGTTCTGGTGTGAGAGGTCATACCGGGTCTCCAGTGTGGCTCCTGACACCTCAAGCTGGTGTGTCTGAAGCTGAGCTCGCCCCCACCCCTTCACCACCAGCTTCCACTGGGTTATTTCCATTCCTGCAGAAGGCACGCCCATCCCCCCTGCAGCCTGATGTCACGCCACTACTCCCTCCCCACTCTCTATTACTCAGGATCCCGGGATCCTGCCTCCCCAGCTTGTGTCCCTGCCCCTGCCCCTGCCCCTGCCACTGCCTGGCCTAGGTCTTCTCATTGCCTACCCCCAATCAACCCAGTCTTCACCTTAAAGCCACAGGATCTTTCCAATGGGCACTTTCCATCCTGGAATCCTTCAGCCCCTCAGGGGCCCTCTCTGGTCCCCTCCCACTTCTCATCACCAACCCTCCAACGTGTGTGCATCACCTGTGTCTGCACCAACTCTCTTCCTCACTCCCTGCTTAAGAAATGTGCCTCAGTTGGCCAGATGCCTGTAATCCCAACATTTTGGGAGGCCAAGGCAGGTGGATCACAAGGTCAGGAGACAGAGACCTCCTGGCTAACACGGTGAAACCCTGTCTCCACTAAAAATACAAAAAATTAGGCCGGGCGCGGTGGCTCATACCTGTAATCCCAGCACTTTGGGAGGCCGAGGCGGGCTGATCACTAGGTCAGGAGATCGTAGACCATCCTGGTGAACACGGTGAAACCCCGTCTCTACTAAAAACACAAAAACATTAGCCGGGCATGGTGGCGGGCGCCTGTAGTCCCAGCTACTACTGGGACTGAGACTGAGGCAGGAGAACGGCGTGAACCTGGGAGGTGGAGCTTGCAGTGAGTGGACATCGTGCCACTGCACTCCAGCCTGGGCGATAGAGCCAGACTCCGTCTCAAAAAAACCCAAAAATTTAGCTGGGCGTGGTGGCACGCACCTGTAATCCCAGCTACTCCGGAGACTGAGGCAGGAGAATCGCTTGAACCCAGGAGGCGGAGGTTGCAGTGTGCCGAGATCGTGTCACTGCATTCCAGCCTGGGCGACAGAGCAAGACTCTGTCTCAAAAAAAAAAAGAAATAAAAATAAAAATGGGCCTCAGGATTTAGAACACCACCTCCTCCAGGAAGCCCTCCTTTCCTTCCCCTCCTTCTTCCTCCTCAGGCACCTCCTTCAGGCCTCTCTGGATGCTCCCCTCACACTCTGATTTTTTCTTTTTTTTTTTTTTGAGACAACATCTTGCTCTATTGGCAGGCTGGAGTGCAGTGGCATGATCTCGGCTCACTGCAACCTCTGCCTCCCAGATTCAAGCATTCTCCTGCCTCACGCTCCCGAGTAGCTGGGACTACAGGTGCACGCCAGCATGCCTGGCTAAATTTTGTATTTTTAGTAGAGATGGAGTTTCACCATGTTGGCCAGAATGGTCTCAATCCCTTGACCTCGTGATCTGCCTGCCTCGGCCTCCCAAAATGCTGGGATGACAGGCGTGAGCCACCATGCCCGGCCTGTGATTTTTTTTTCACTCACTGCCTCCCCACTGAGGGTCGCTGTGTCCCTTTTTCTGTGTCCTTGACCTGGTAGGGTGCCGGACACATACAGGTGGTATTTCCGGAGCACCAGGGTGGGCCAGGCTCTGTCTGGGCACCATCACCCCTCACTCTCACCGTGACCCTCATTTCCTGGTCAGGGAAACAAGCCTCAGAAGGTTAAGAGCATTGCCAGGCATCCAGGTAGCAGCTGCCGAGAGAACCTGAAACTGGAGCTCCAGGGGCTTCCTCTGTGGTGGGCTCCACAGCTGACTGATGACCAGTGACAGGGCCAGGAAGGACCCAGATCTCCTTCCCCTTGGTCTCCCAGCACCAGGCAGAACCCCAGGGTGGAGTGGCCTCTGGGGTGGGGATGGCCAGGGACACACATCTCTCTCCCCCCTCACAGCTACTTCCCTCTTGGCGTGAAACCACAGGTCACGAGCCCCTGGCCTGTCACTGCTACAGCAACGGGGATTTCCAGGAACTGGGAGAGGGACTTTGAGAAACTCAGTTCAGAGACCCCAACAGGAACAGTAGAGAGATGCAGGGTGGGCTCCTGCAGGAGGGACCAGCGGCATTTTGCAGACACCCCAGCAAGGGTAGGGGAGGATGGGGATAAAGAGACAAGGAATAAAGTCTCATGAGTGACTGGGGAGATGAACTTCTCCCGAGAAAGCCATCACAAAGGGCTGGGGGGCAGCCTGATCTGCAGACGACAGTGTACCTGCAGATGCCTGCTCCTGAAGACAGCCATCCTTCTGAGTTGCCCTGAGGACACACCCAGAGATGCACAACGCTGGGAGATGGCACCGGGCACTCTCGACCTGCTTCCAGGAGAGACGTGTGGCCCCAGCAGGGCCAAAGGAAATGGGCCAAGAACACAGGTGTACCATCAGGGGTATGACCAAAGGTGCTTTATTTTGTTATCATTAAAAGTTAAGGCGGCCGGGCGCGGTGGCTCAAGCCTGTAATCCCAGCACTTTGGGAGGCCGAGACGGGCGGATCACGAGGTCAGGAGATCGAGACCATCCTGGCGAACACGGTGAAACCCCGTCTCTACTAAAAAATACAAAAAACTAGACGGGCGCGGTGGCGGGCGCCTGTTGTCCCAGCTACTCGGGAGGCTGAGGCAGGAGAATGGCGTGAACCCGGGAGGCGGAGCTTGCAGTGAGCTGAGATCCGGCCACTGCACTCCAGCCTGGGCGACAGAGCGAGACTCCGTCTCAAAAAAAAAAAAAAAAAAAAAAAAAAAGTTAAGGCTTAAACAATGACACAGTGAATTTTTTTTTTATTTTTTATTTATTTTTTTTTTTTTGAGACGGGGTCTGGCTCTGCCGCCCAGGCTGGAGTGCAGTGGCGCGATCTCGGATCACTGCAAACTCCGCCTCCCTGGTTCACGCCATTCTCCTGCCTCAGCCTCCCAAGTAGCTGGGACTACAGGCGCCCGCCACCATGCCAGGCTAATTTTTTGTACTTTTAGTAGAGATGGGGTTTCACCGTGTTAGCCAGGATGGTCTCCACCTCCTGACCCCATGATCTGCCTGCCTCAGCCTCCCAAAGTGCTGGGATTACAGGCGTGAGCCACCGTGCCCGGCCTGAATTTTTTTTTTTTAATAAAAAAACATGCCAGAGGTAAAGACAACAAGGTGCAAGTAGGACTCGGCGCCGCACAAGGTGCTTGGTGCAAGGAGGCTCCCCAAAGTTGAGGGTGGCAGGGGAGGTGGAGCCCTGAGCTGCTCTCGCTGGACAGCAGGCACTGAAGGGGAGAGAGGTCGGAGGCAGACGACTGCAATGACCCCAAGGACAGGGCAGCTCCCCCTTCTTGCTCATCCCAAGCTTTCAGGGTTGATGGAGAAGGGCGTGAGTGGGTCCTCCTCTTTAAGGACCCGGCGGGGTGGGCAGGGAGTCCCGCCGACCCTGACCACCAGGTGGCAGTGTGCGGTGCTGCTTCCGCAGGTAGGTGGGCAGGCGGAGGACCCCATTGGCTCACAGGTGCTATAGTGCCTAATTAGTGGCCATTTGGGGGTTTTTTGGACACAAACTTCCAAATTACCAGGACCAGGGGCTGCACCTGCACCACGACCTGGTTCTCAGAACGGGTGTCAGATAAATGCTCAGCCCTGGGCAGCCCAGACCCCATGTCTGGTCTTGGGGTGCACCCTGAAGGCCAACATAGCCTCTCACATTCCACCCAGGGGGACAGGGGTCACCACCGCAGCCCCTGCCCGTCTCAGACCCTGACCCATTCGTTCAGTTCCCTGAGCACCTACTATTGTGCCAGGTGCTGAGTGAGGCCCCTGCCAAAGACAAGTTAGAGTCCCGCAAGACCTGGCGGCCCACCAGGGGGCAGTAGCATCCCCAACGGCACAGCCAACGCTACACCAGAAACGTGGTTCCTAGAAGCAGCGGGGACAAGGGAAGGAGGTGCTGGGACTAGCTCAGTGGGTCCCAGAAGAGGTGATCTCTGAATTAGGACTTAAAAGATGAAGAGAGGGCATAGAGCAGGGGAGAAACTGATCCAGTTTGTATTTAAGTAAGTCAGAGACTGGTCGGGTGCAAGTGGCTCATGCCTGTAATCCCAGCACTTTGTGAGACCAAGGTAAGCGGATCACCTATGGTCAGCAGTTGGAGACCAGCCTGGCTGACATGGTGAAATCCTGTCTCTACTAAAAATGCAAAAATTAGCTGGGCGTGGTGGTGTGTGCCTGTAATCCCAGCTACTAGGGAGACTGAGGTAGAAGAATCACTTGAACCCAGGAAGGGGAGGTTGCAGTGAGCCGAGATCGTGCCACTGCACTCCAGCTTGGGTGACAGAGCGAGACTCTGTCTCAAAAAAACAAAAACACAAAAAAACAAAAAAAAAACAGGCTGGGCGCAGTGGCTCACGCCTATAATCCCAGCACTTTGGGAGGCCGAGATGGGCGGATCACGAGGTCAGGAGATCAAGACCATCCTGGCTAACATGGTGAAACCCCGTCTCTACTAAAAATACATTTTAAAAAATGAGCTGGGCATGGTGGCAGGCACCTGTAGTCCCAGCTACACGGGAGGCTGAGGCAGAAGAATGGTGTGAACCCGGGAAGCGGAGCTTGCAGCGAGTGGAGATCGTGCCACTGCACTCCAGCCTGGGCGACAGAGCAAGGCTCCATCCCAAAAAAAAACAAAAACAAAACAAAAAAAAAAACAAAAACATGAAAACGAAACCTGGCCGGGCGCGGTGGCTCAAGCCTATAATCCCAGCACTTTGGGAGGCCGAGACGGGCGGATCACAAGGTCAGGAGATCGAGCCCATCCTGGCTAACCCAGTGAAACCCCGTCTCTACTAAAAAATACAAAAAACTAGCCGGGCGAGGTGGCGGGCGCCTGTAGTCCCAGCTACTCAGGAGGCTGAGGCGGGAGAATGGCGTAAACCCGGGAGGCAGAGCTTGCAGTGAGCTGAGATCCGGCCACCGCACTCCAGCCTGGGCGACAGAGCCAGACTCCGTCTCAAAAAAAAAAAAAGAAAGAAAAGAAAACGAAACCCAAAGCCATAAGATAGAGAGGAATGGGGAGCAACTACTTGCTGGGGACAGGTTTTCCTTTAGGAATGGGGAAATGCCATGGAACTAGAGGTGGTGGATGCCCAACACTCTCATTCATGCACCCACCACCTCTGTCTGGGGTCATTGAAATGATTGGATAGTATGTCAATTTCACTTCAATTTTTTTGAAAGGACAATGAAACAGTTTCATGGCAACCTAGAGGGGAGAATGGGCCCCGGACACCTGCCACAGGCTAGGTCCAGGAAGCAGCCTGAAGGAAGGCTGGTGCTGGAGGCAGCAGGAGGGGAGGGGGCGGCACTGCCTGGCCAAGCTCTGGGCAGACACCAGCCCCACCCTGAGCTAGCCTGCAGGAGGAAGCAGCCCGGCGCCCCACCTCCCAGGCCAGAGTGCTCTGCACGCCCCGCTCAGGAACAGTCTTGCCCAATTCTGGCCTGAGTGTATGTCCTAACGTCAACCACAAGACAGTCCGTGCACTTACAGTAAGTGGAAGAGTTACTGCAGGGAGCGTGGTGGGCGGGGGAAGGGGGTGTCCCACCACCACAGGCCCCAGGAACACACCTGAAAAATCTCCGATTGCCCTGAACACACAGCAGCAGCACAGACCGACCCAAAGGGGCTTCAGTTCATTCTGCAGTGCTGAGCGCTCCTGCCCCTTGAGGCTGACAGTCTTCAGGACAGGGGGCAGGGAGACCAGCCAACCCCTGTCTCAGGTGCTGTGAAGCTAGAATGGGGACCCAGCCTCGGCAGAGAGCTCAGGGAAATCCTGGGAGGGACGCTGGGACCCAGGCATGAGGAGTGGCAAACAGCACATGCAAAGGCCGGGAAGCAGAGGCTCTCAGTTCAGAGGAACTGAAAGAAACCTGGGCCGGGCGCGGTGGCTCAAGCCTGTAATCCCAGCACTTTGGGAGGCCGAGACGGGCGGATCACGAGGTCGGGAGATCGAGACCATCCTGGCTAACACGGTGAAACCCCGTCTCTACTAAAAAGTACAAAAAACTAGCCGGGCGAGGTGGCGGGCGCCTGTAGTCCCAGCTACTCGGGAGGCTGAGGCAGGAGAATGGCGTGAACCCGGGAGGCGGAGCTTGCAGTGAGCTGAGATCTGGCCACTGCACTCCAGCCTGGGCGACAGAGTGAGACTCCGTCTCAAAAAAAAAAAAAAAAAAAAGAAACCTGGTGCCAGAGAGCTGTGGCTGTGTTGGGGGCCAAGCTTCCTGCCAGGCTAGCAGACCAGGAGGCCTCTCAGACCCGGGAGTGGCCTCCGAGCCGCTGCCCCAACAGTCCGCTGAAGGCACTGCAGGAAGGTGTTCAGAGAAGCAAAGAAAGAGGGCTTGGCAGGAAGGGGCCACCCCCGTGGCCAGTCTGGGGGAGAGGATAGAGTGGACAGAGGCAGCTCACATGACGGCAGGCAGAGGTTCCGCAGCAGCTGCAGGGAGGACCCCCGGCAGCCTCGGGCTCACTGGAGGAACTGGACAGGGAGGGGCCATCTGTGCAGGGCTCAAAAGAAAAAAGGCATTCTGTTTTTCTTTGTATTATACGGATCCACAATTAAACACAAGGTACTAGAAAAGACATGTGGCCGGGCACGGTGGCTCACCCCCCTGTAATCCCAGCACTTTGGGAGGCTGAGGCAGGAGCTAACTTGAGGCCAGGAGTTAGGTACCAGCCCGGCCAACATGATGAAACTCCGTCTCTACTAAAAATACAAAAATTAGCCGGGCATGGTGGCAGGCACCTGTAATCCCAGCTACTCAGGAGGCTGAAGCAGGAGGATCCCTCAAACCTGGGAGTTGGAAGTTGCAGTGAGCTAAGATCGCACCACTGCATTCCAGGCTGGGTGACAGAGCAAGATTCCATCTCAAACGAAAAAAAAAAAAAAAGAAAAGACATTCATTAATATTGACGTGACCGGGCGCGGTGGCTCACGTCTGTAATCCCAGCACTTTGGGAGGCTGAGGCAGGCGGATCACAAGGTCAGGAGATCGAGACCATGGTGAAACCCTGTCTCTACTAAAAATACAAAAAATTAGCTGGGCATGGTGGTGGGCGCCTGTAGTCCCAGCTACTTGGGAGGCTGAGGCAGGAGAATGATGTGAACCCAGGAGGCGGAGCTTGCAGTGAGCCAAGATTGCGCCACTGCACTCCAGCCTGGGCGACAGAGCAAGACTCCATTTCAAAACAAATATATATATATGCAAACTTCCAAAGGAAATACTCATTTTGAAATTCTGAATGAGAAAGGTTGAGTTTGCTTTTTGATACTCGGTTTTATACATGACATTCTTTATTATTTGTTTGTGGAGATGGAGTCTCCCTATGCTGCCCAGGCTGGTCTCAAACTCCTGGCCTCGAACAATCCACCCACCTCAGCCTCCTAAAGTCTTGGGATTCCAGGTGTGAGCCACCACAGCCGGCCTTGCCAGGGATTCCTGATGAGGCGTCTGATGCTGATTCTTCACGGCGGCTCCTCTAAGTCTCCCTAAAACTCTGCTGAGTGCAGTTGTCCACACAACAGGCACTAGGAACAAAAGAAAAGACAGATCAGGGAATGGTGCTGTTCTCACCAGCCATGGCTGCAGATGTGGCATCACGTACCTGTTGCCTCAGCGGAGAGGCTCACTGGTGACCACAATGCGCAGATGCGATCTTGTCAACCTAGCGCTCCCCTCTCTCTTCTGACATCCTGGAGAAGAGGCGTCCAGGACTTCCCATCCCTCTAAGCCTTCTCATAGCAAGTTATTCCACAGTGACCTTCTTTTACCAGTTCTCAATTTTATTTAGGATTCAAATTAACACCAACCAAACGTATCACTAAATCACTTATTTTCACGTTTTCAAAGTTGGATTGCGCTGCAAATCCATACATTTGTGCTCACTACACATTATTTTTTTATTACATTCATTGAGAGGCTCCAAAGCATCAGTCCAATAAACATTTTTCCAGTCCGATAACCATCCTTCATAAGAACTAAGAGGTAAAATTATTCACACAGCTCTTTTTTCCCTTTGATCCTTAGCTCATAAGCTTTTGAGCAAACGCCAATGTTTTTGCCAGTTCGTGTTGTCTGTGCCTTATCACAGGTCACATGTCTACAGAACACGGTATTCAATGACTTTGCTTCCTTGGTCCCAAGCAAAGGTGTTGACAGATTCCATAGTTTGGTAAAATGAGTGAGTCTGCAACTGTGGAAGGCATTTGTTTTTAGCAATGAATCGCATTACATTGTACCTAACTTCTCAAGCACAATCTGATATTAGGATGATGAAGATAATTCTTAAAAACTCTTTATACCAGATTATTTTTAAAAATCCACATACTTTTCTACTTAACATAGATGTTGTAGGGTGAAGAGCCTGTGAGGCTTGTTTGGCACTCCTGCTTCATTTATTAATTTCTCCATGCAAACAAGACATTTAGGCTGAGAAAGAGAACCAGCAAAAATCCAGATGAGCTGGGCACAGTGGTTCATGCCTGTAATCCCAGAACTTACGGAGGCAGAGGTGGGAGGAGGGAGGAGTGCTTGAGCCCAGGGGTTCAAGACTAGCCTGGGCAACATAGCAAGACTGTTCTCCACAAAAAGGGAGAAAAAGAAATCCATATGAACCCAAATTTGAGGCAGGTGCTATATTGCCTAATTAGTGGCCATTTGGGTTTTTTGACCAGTGGTTTTGTGAGTTTGATGATATTCTGGACTTAGTAAAAATGTGAGAAAGTAAATAACTGTAAAAATTAAATGGATTCCTGGACAGTGGGAAAAACGGGGCAATCTCAATAGGCCTGTGGTTTAGTTAACAGCAATGCAACAATGTTAATTTCTTTGTTTTGATGTTGACATGGGGGAAGGTGAGGGTCCATGGAAACCCTGTACCATCTCTGCAACTCTTCTGCAAATCAAAAATTACTTCAAAATAAAAAGCTACACAACCAAATTATTAAATATAAACTACTCAGGGATACTGCAAAGGCTTTATGGGCTCAGAAAGTGGATAAGAGAAATATGAAGGCCTCAGAAATCTTCAAAATTTTTTAAAACAAATTCCACTGAAAAACTCAAAAAATGAAGTACGCGGCTTACAAAAATAGAAAAAATGAAAATACTTTAATTCATTAAAACTCTGAAAAAATTCAAGTACAAATGACTTGCTCTCATAAGTTCTTTTGTTTAAACTGATTTTCTGAAGCCCCAAAGGCATATAATCTGCTTTAATGAATTCATTTAAATAAACTATTTTAAATTAGGTTCAATTGTTGTTTTGAAAATAAATGTTAAACATTTATTCAGCACAAAGTGGTCTATTAAAAAAAATTTTAAAATAGGCTAGGCGCAGTGGCTCACCCCTGTAATCCCTGCACTTTGGGAGGCTGAGGTGGGTGGATCACAAGGTCAGGAGTTCAAGACAAGCCTGACCAACATGGTGAAACTCCGCCTCTACTAAAAATACCAAAAAAATATTTAGCTGGGCACGGTGGCGTGTGCCTGTAATCCCAGCTACTCAGGAGGCTGAGGCAGGAGAATCGCTTGAACCTGGGAGGCGGAGGTTGCAGTGAGCCGAGATCCGGCCACTGGCCTGGGCGACTCCGTCTCAAAAAAAAAAAAAAAAAAAAAAAAAAAGGGCCGGGCGCGGTGGCTCACGCCTGTAATTCCAGCACTTTGGGAGGCCGAGGCGGGCGGATCACGAGGTCAGGAGCTCTAGACCATCCTGGCTAACATGGTGAAACCCCGTCTCTACTAAAAACACAAAAAAATTAGCCGGGCTTGGTGGTGCACGCCTGTAGTCCCAGCTACTCGGGAGGCTGAGGCAGGAGAATGGCGGGAGCCTGGGAGGCGGAGCTTGCGGTGAGCCGAGATCGCGCCACTGCACTCCAGCCCGGGAGACAGAGTGAAACTCCGTCTCAAAAAAAAAAAAAAAACAAAACTAAATAAATGTTTGAATGTTTCTAAAAACAAATAAGAATTCATTATGCAATTTTATCAAATGTTGGCTTTTTTTTTTTTTTTTAACAAAGAATAGCTACTCCATAGGCAGAGCAGCCACTTTTGGCTAATTTTTTTTTTTTTTTTTTTTTTTTTTTTTTTTGAGACGGAGTCATGCTCTGTCGCCCAGGCTGGAGTGCAGTGGCCGGATCTCAGCTCACTGCAAGCTCTGCCTCCCGGGTTCACGCCATTCTCCTGCCTCAGCCTCCCAAGTAGCTGGGACTACAGGCGCCCGCCACTTCGCCCGGCTAGTTTTTTGTATTTTTTAGTAGAGACGGCGTTTCACCGTGTTAGCCAGGATGGTCTCGATCTCCTGACCTCGTGATCCGCCCGTCTCGGCCTCCCAAAGTGCTGGGATTACAGGCTTGAGCCACCGCGCCCGGCCGCTTTTGGCTAATTTTTAACATCCAAAGCTAATAAATAATCAAGAAGAAATAGAGAACATTAACAAAATAAATTATGTTCTATTTGGGAATGCCTAATATCAGATAATAACAAGTATAGTGATAAGAATAAAAAAGATAATAATCACACATACCTTCTAGGTTAGAAAAGTTAGGAAAAGAGATTAAATTTAAAGAAACAACATTTTGCATGCACACAAAAAACAAAGAACTTCGCTCATGATGTGGAAATCATGAGCCAGCAGCAATCCGTCTTCCTGGTCCAGATCACTGCAAGGCCAGGGTGGGGCCCCCCGGGGCAGCCACGCAGAACCTACTGGACTTAACTCGCCAGAAAAGTCACCACCCAGTTCAGGAAGTTTGCAGAGGGAAACCTACAAATGGTCCTCGGATATGACTTCCCTGCTCCTGGAGGGCTCCCTCTGGAAGAGGCTTGCAGCATTCCAGTCATAGAATGTAGGTGAGCACTGCAGCGGGCAGCCTCCCACACCTGCTTGGCTGTAGGCCCAGGAAGCCCCCGGAGGCCCCTGGCTGAAGAGATCAGACTCAGCTTGGAGCCCTGGAGTTGATGCAGCAAGACCATGTTTAATGAACACCAAAGCTGGCGGTACAGATGAGGGCCTTGGGGACTCAGGCGGGGGCCTGGAGGGCTGCAGTGGGCTGTGAGATGAGTGGCGACTTCCCTCCCATACCTCTCCCGGAGAGAGGGATTCACCCTGTCCCCCTGCGAGCCTCTCAACAGTCCTGTGAGGAGGACAGCAGGGCATGGGGACTGGCCCCATTTCACAGTTGGGGAAACTGAGTTCCAGATGGGTTTGTCAGCTTGCCCAAAGCCACGCAGGGTTCCCGGTCCTTCCTCCTGCACCACTATGGGCCCAGTCAGAGGCTACGTGAGCAGATGGTCAGGGGAGGCTGAAGCCTCATGGGAGGAGCAGGCAACGGTGTGGGGATGGACAGTGGCACAGTGCAGGGGACTCCAAGTGGCACTGGCTGGAGACCAGCAGGGACGGAAGTAGGGGCAGGACTGCTGGTACCTGTATCTGTGACCCAGGCCTCCATGGTCCCAGAACAGCCACTCGGGCCTCCACTTCTCCCTTCTCCCCTCCGTGGTGGCCAGACCCTCAATACCAGCTGAAGGAGGTCACAGGGCACGGAGGGAGGTCACAAGGCAGGGGGCTGCCCCCTACAGTGCCCAGAGGCAAGGCCTCCCTTGGCACCTACCTGTGTCTGGCCAGTGCAGGGCTTAGGCAGGGCAGGGGCCCAGGGGCCCAAAGGCTGTAAGATGAGAGAAAACCCTGACACGTGGCCAGCCACAGCACCACAAGAAGGACAGAGGGGGGACATGCATCCATGCAAGGTGGCCAAGGAGGTACTGGGTGGCCAGGGCCTGGGGAGGGCGCAGGGCCTGGTGCAGAGAAGCAGCTGGGGATGAACTGAGATGAGCATGCCACAAAGAGGGGCTTGGGCGTGACCTTGGGCCCCAGGTCACTGCAATGACAAAGAGGTGAAATGGGCAGCTGCAGAGGCTACAAGAACTCAAGGAGGCCTGGGCTGGAACGGAGGGGGGCTGAGAAGTCCCCTGGGTCCAGGCTTCTCTGGGCAGACCCCTGGAAATCGAGCTTGCTGGTCTGGGTCGGTCCCTGAGGGCCTCTCCCGGGGCCACCTCTTCAGATGGGAACACGCAGGGAGGCCCAGCAAAAGCTTCAGGCTCTGCAGAAACACGAGGACATGTGACATTCCCTCCAGCTCCCACCCTCCCTGGGGGTGGAGCCCAGCACAAATCCCACCCTCCTCCTCCCACCCAGCAGTTCCCAAACGCAGCCCAGGGGAGCCTCAGAGCCGGCCAAGCAGGGTTACTGAGAGAGGTGGCCCAGGAGGCCTGGGGAGGGAACTGGGGCAAAGGCCCGGGACAGGAGGTGGGATCCGCCAGGGGGCAGGCCCAAGGGTGCCAGTCTCTTCTCAGGATCTACTCTGGGATTCAGTCGCCAGTCAGCCAGGCTGCAGGGCCCTGCTCGGGAGGGTGCGATGCTACGCAGCACCAGCAGGGGGCACCACAAGCCCACCCTCAGCTGCACGTTCCCGCTGCCATTCCACTCCCACCCCCGGGGCTCAGGCTGCATAGAGAAGCTCAGGGGCAGCAAGACCCAGACACTCCCAAGGCCTTGGGCTAAGGAAGCCTCCAAGGAGGAGGAAGGTACTTCCTATGCCAGCTCTGGGTGGGGCTGGGGGCACTGCAGCCCCTCCAGCTCTGACCCAGATGCAGGTGGACTGGGGAAGCCCAGCCCAAACCCCAGGTAGAGGCAGCAGCAGGTCCAGGCAACGCCAGGCTCGGCCACGGGGCCCTGCTGTCCCCCAACCCTGCCCACCACATGGGGGGTCTCATCTGCTCTCTGCTGCCCAAGGTGGCAGCCCAGCCTTGGCCCACCACCCCACCGCGGCTCAGTCACCGTGGCATAGGCTGTCACTGGGTGTCAGGGTCCTGGAAGCCCCAGGCCTCCACAGCAGCGATGAGGAAGTTCTCGGAGCAGAGGGGCTGGTTGTTGAAGGTGTCACAGTGGCTTGTGCGGCCCCGGTTCAGGTCCCCATCAATGTAGAGCGCCTGGCCACCTCCTCCCCCTGCAGGATGCTCAGGTCAGTTGCGGTCTGACTGCCCCATCAGCACTGCCCCAGGCACCTCACCTGCTGTCCCAGCTGTCCTGCCCTGCACAGGCCTCTCTGAAACCGCACAGACCCTTGACCCTCCATAGCCCCCAGGACTAGCTGTCCAGGCTGGTCGCTCCCTCCCAGCTCCCTCTCACCCATCGTGCCTGGTCCACCCCGACACCCAGGGCCTCTTCTCTGCCACCCCGGTCAGGGAGGGCTGGGTGCAGCAGCTTCAGCTGCCCGGACCCCCACACCCTCATCCCAGGGCCCCGTCTGCTGGCACTCACCCACGATGAGGCAGTCGCTGCCCCCTGCCATGAACATGGACTCGGTCTTGGAGGGCAGGTTGAAGTGGCGAGCAGCCAGGAAGGGCGAGAGGCGGTCGGCAGGGTCTGAGGAGGCGGAGTGGCTGAGCGGGGCGGTGGGCTCGGCAGCCGTCAAGGGTGGGGGCTTGGTCAGCTCAGGGTGCTTGATCACCACCCACTCGTAGCGCTGCACCTCAGGCTGCAGCTGGGGTGGAAGCAGAGCATGAGGAGCTGGTGCAGGCACTTGCAGGACCCTCTGCCCCAGAGCCACAGCCTGTTTCATCCCCCGAATCTGCACCCAGAGCCCAAGGTGGGTGCAGCCCGAGCCAGGGGCTGGGGAGGTGGTGGCTCGAGCAGATAAGCCCCCCTGCCTCGGAGCAGCGCGCAGCTGAAAGATCAAACCCGAAGCACACATGGCGATGACGCTGCTGGGTGACTGCCATGGTGACATCAAACAGTGTCCCCAGGGCAGGCGGGTGCTCCCAGAGCAATGCAGCTACAGGGTCTGCATGGGGGTTGGGGGGCACTTGGCCCCACTCACCCTAAACACAAAGCATTCTCCGGTCCCAAAGAAGCCCAGTTTGCCTCCAAACTTATTTCTCTCACTCCAGTCTGTGGACAGGTAAGCACCACACACCTGGGGGAAAGGTCTGGGTGAGGCTGTGCCCACAGGCCCCCAGGAGCGTCCCTGTGCTCCAGCCTACTCCAGCCCCACCAAGTCACAGGTGGGGGTGCAGGCATTGCCGTCTCCCAGCCCCACCCCAGGGCAGGGGTTGTGTAGGCAAGGCAGCGTGCGTGCACCCTGCCCCTGGCTTGGGGCTGGCAATAAGGGTGGGTGGGGGCTGTGTTGGGGATAGTCTTATTTCCCCTTGTGACCCTGAGCGTGGGATGAGCCCCATGTGCTGGCCACACCCACGCTCTACCTCTGGCTCCAGCCCAGGAGGCCTAGGCTCCGGAGCCCATCAGAGCCAGCCCTGGCTCCCGGGTCCGTGCTCACCTCCTTCTGCGTGGTCTTGATGAGCAAGAGGGTAGGCTCATGTCCTTCACACTGGAAGTAGAACCTGGCGTAGAGACACGCATGCCAGCTGTCACCCTGCACACCCTCCCAGCTGCCTCCTGCAGCCTCCACTGGCCCCGGCTGTCTTGGGGCGGAAGACCTGGGAACTGTGCTTCCTTCTCTCTGGGTCCCGACAACACCCTCACCCAGGTGTTCTTCTCACCTGGCCCTTTTCTGCCATCCCCAGGACAGCCTGCCCTGGTGTGACTCAGGGGAGAGGCCTGCAGCGGAAGGCCCCAGTGCAGAGCCAAGCGCCAGGGGCTGGGGAAGTAGGAACCAGAGGAACAGGTCCCCGCGGTGGGGAGGTTTGGCTCATCCTCGCAGCCCAGGCACGTGGGAGCCAAAGATGCCCGTGTCTGCCAATGTGGCACCCAAAGCTTGGCTTGTGTCCTTGGCAGGGCCAGGAGAAGTGGCTCCAGCTATGCCAAAAAGCTTGAGGCGTTGTGAACCTGTTAACGGTGCCGGGTGGGGGCTGGACCAGCTCTGCCTACCTCACCTCCAGGTCATCCCAGGCCCAACCCAGAGCTCCCACGGCCACATGCTGTCCAAGGCTGGAGGGAGGCTCCCTGGCTGCACCTGGCAGCGCCACCCTGGAGGGCAGCAGGCCTGGGGTCCCTGACAGAGCACCATGTCGATGACAGGGTGGGGAGCGAGCACAGCCGGGACCTGCCACGCACATGGTCCCCCAACCAAGACAATGCTGTGAGCTCCGAGGTGGGGATTCTGCCTCCCACGTCTTCATGACACCTGCACGGCCCCAAGCTGTGGCATGCCTGGCCATGACTCCCAAAGTCTGGGTGGCCTGGGGAGGGCAGAAGCCCAGAAAAGGACCCTGATTCTTAGGCCCCACAGGAAGAAGCAGGGCCTCACCAGGTGCCCAGGTTTCAGGCCCATTTCCAGCCTCTGTGGGCAAGACATGTGGCTGGGCAGCTCTGCCGCCCGCTCTGGCCCCTTGGGGTGTTACCTGGCCAGGCTGTACCCATGCTGCAGGGAGGAGAACAGCAGGAGGGGCTGGCATAGGGCAAAGCGCTCGGGGACCCAGGACCAGATGTCTCTCATCTCCCTCACGCTGACGATCTCTGAGCGGAAGTTCTCTGCATGGACGGCCAAGTGTACAAACTGCCTGAGGGGAGCAAGCAGGGGTCAGAGCCTGAAGCCACGTCCGGGGCCAGGCCATGTCTCCCAAGGTATGCCCCAGAGCCTCTTTGGAACTAAGCCCAGAGGGAACTTCTTGCCTGCTTGCCCCGGTTTAGGGCCGGGTTCTAGGTGCCCAACAGGGAGAAAGTTCCCAGGAGCCCCACCTCCCACCCGTTACAGAAGGGAGAGTGCCCAGCTTGGATGGGGACAATGCACCTTTTCTCTAAGAAATCAGGACAGAGAATGACTGCTCTGGCAAGACAAGGCTTCGGGGTGAGCCAAGCACCAGGAGATAGCATGACAGAGGCAGACAGGCAGGGAGGCAGGCAGACGCACAGACAGAAGGCGCCTGAGCAGCAGTCCGGCTCGGAGGCCGCACTGCCGAAGCCAGCCCGCGAGAGCAGCCCTGGGACCCAGAGCATCAGCTGGCCTAGAGTCAGCCTGGTGGAAAGACAGAGGCCAGGTGTGCGGATGCAGTTTCAGACCTACCTTTTAGAAAGGGACACACTGAAAAACAGGAGAAAGCAACGGACATGGAGAAGAAAAATAAAACAGACAAGGAGAAGTTAGTGTGAGTACCGATCCCCTGACAGGCCTTTGCTGGCCCAGAAGAAAGAGGACTGCACGTCAACAGACCGCAGAGTGGCACCACCACAGCGCCGGCTGCCAAATGCACATAGGACACCATGAACCCTTGACCCTGCTCCCCTGGGGCTGTGCTCCAGGCAGGGAGGCCACGCCCAGCAACCACAGCAGAGACCAGCCATGGAGCCCAGAGCTGGAGGGGTGGAACAGGGGCTGCCCTGAAATAACCCTGGGAGTGGGCCTGGCCTCCCGCGATGCCTTCTGACCCCGTGGCCAGCATCAGCTTTCATCTCAGCCGCGGGCCTGGTCCCAGAGGATAGGAACCAATGTCCCTCGTCTGTGGCTGTAACTGGGAAGATCCTTCCTGTTTCAGTGTCTTTCCAGCCATGCACAGATGGGTGGGTGGACCATGGGCAGAGGCCGCCTGGAGGCCAGCAGGATGAGCTCATGCCGGACACGTCCTGCCCCAGCCCCCTACCCTGGGCGTGCCCCTCACTGGCTGCCGGGGACCTACCTCTTCTGCTTCACAGTGATGCCCTTCTGCTTCAGGGCTTTCTCGTTGGCCATCTGCAGGAGCTGGATCTCCTTGCGGGAGAAGAGGCGGATGGCGAACGCTTTCTCCAGCAGCTTCTCCGGGGACACTGTCTTGGCGATGTGTTTGACGAACGTGCGGATGTCCTGCTTCACGCTGTCCGACTCCAGGGGCTGCCCGGCCCTCACCTTGTGGAAGAACTTGAGGATGGCCAGCGCCACGCGGTACAGCACCTTGTAGCCCTCCACCAGAAAGACGTCAAAGACCCGGGCGAAGTAGCAGAGGGGCAGCTCCCCAAACAGCCAGCGCTGCCAGTCCGCATAGACCTGCAGGACGTCCTCTGACACGGCCACCATCAGCTTGTGGGCCGCCTGGCAGTACTTGTTCACCAGGTCCCCAAACGTCATGCAGGACGACTCAAAGGCCAGGAAGCTCTGGTCGATCAGCCTCCTGCCGGGGTCGTTGCAGGCCAGGATGCGGCAGGCCTTCTCGAAGCACTCGGCTTCGTCAATGCTGTAGTGCAGCAGCAGGGCCACCACGGCCGGCAGGGCGGGGCAGAAGGAGATGTCGGGGAACTGGTTGGCGATGCACAGGAGGATCTTGCGCACGGCCCCCTCACCGCGCGCATTCAGGCAGTAGCTGGGCACCTGCGTGTTGTCCACGAACTCGGGCAGCGGCAGGTAGCTGCTGCTGTGCTTGCCCACGATCTTGCCCACGATGTCGCTGTACACGCTGGCGTCGGGCGTGACTGTGCGGCAGGGAATGTCCCGGATCAGGCGCTGGTACACCTTTCCCCGCAGGGCGTGGCTTTGGGCCCAGTAGCCCTGGCGCGCCAGCTGCTTCAGTTCCTGCAGTTCAGTGCAGCTCAGCTCCTTGGGCCCCAGGTCCTGGATGGCAGCGTCCATCTTGTCTCTGTCCACGAAGCAGTTGTATCCCGGAGAGTCCATAGTGCCACTGTGCTAGGGAGGAAGCCCTGGGCTGCAGGGAGGGGAGGACAGAGCGGCTAAATCCTCCAGCCCCCTTTCTGAGGGTGTTCAGCAAACCTGTCTGCCATCTCACACTCTGCAGGATTAAAAACAACATTTTTTGCATCTGTGTTTCAAGGTTCACATTTCAAAGAATGTATTTTTTCAAATGTGGTGTTTTCTTTTCTTTTCTTTTCTTTTTTTTTTTGAGACGGAGTCTCGCTCTGTTGCCCAGGCTGGAGTGCAGTGGCGCGATCTCCGCTCACTGCAAGCTCCGCCTCCCGGCTTCACGCCATTCTCCTGCCTCAGCCTCCTGAGTAACGGGGACTACAGGCGCCCGCCACCTCGCCCGGCTAATTTTTGTATTTTTAGTAGAGATGGGGTTTCACTGTGTTAGCCAGGATGGTCTCAATCTCCTAACCTCATGATCCGCCTGCCTCAGCCTCCCAAAGTGCTGGGATTACAGGCGTGAGCCACCACGCCCGGCCTGTTTTCTTTTCTTTTGAGACAGGGTCTCACTCTATGGCCCAGGTTGGAGGGTGGTGCAGTGGCGTGACCTTGCTCTCTGCAGCTTTGAATGGCTTGAACAATCTTCCTGCCTCAGCCTCCCGAGTAGCTGGGACGACAGGTGTCCACCACCGTGCCCAGCTAATTTTTTTTTTTTTGAGGTGGAGTCTCACCCTGTCACCCAGGCTGGCGTACAGTGTCACGATCTCCACTCACTGCAACCTCTGAGCCCCTGGTTCAAGCGATTCTCCTGACTCAGCCTTCTGAGTAGCTGGGACTATAGGCATGTACCACCATGCCTGGCTAATTGTTTTGTATTTTTAGTAGAGACAGGGTTTCACCATGTTGGCCAGGCTGGTCTCAAACTCCTGACCTCGTGATCTGCCCACCTTGGCCTCCCAAAGTGTGGGATTACAGACGAGAGGCACTGCCCTGGCCTAATTTTTTATTTTTTTGTAGAGATGGGGTCTCACTATGCCCTCCAGGCTGGTCTTGAACTCCTGGGCTCAAGCAATCATCCTGTCTTGGCCTCTCAAAATGTTGGGATTACAGGTATGAGCCACTGTGCCTGGCCTTGTTTTATTTGGTTTGAGACAAGGTCTTGCGTTGACATCCAGGCTAGAGTGCAATGGCACCATCTCGGCGCACTGCAACCTCTGCCTCCTGGGCTCAGGTGATCCTCTCACCTCAGCTGTAGCTGGGACTACAGTTAGGCGCCACAATGTCCAGCTAATTTTTTCTCTTTTTAGTAGAGACGAGATTTTGCCATGTTACCCAAGCTGGTCTTGAACTCCTGACCTCAAGCAATCCACCCACCGCAGCCTCCCAAAGTGCTGGGATTACAAGTGTGAGCCAGTGCACCTGGCCTGTTTTCTTTATTATTATTATTATTTGTGTGTGTCTGTGTCTGTGTGTGTGTGATGGGGTCTTGTTCTGTTTCCCAGGCTGGCCTTGAACCGCAGGCCTCAAGTGATCTTCCCACCATGCTGGAATTACAAGTGAGAGTCATGGTACCCAGCCACATTATTTGTCTTAATCTTTGTGTAAGTATTAGAAGGGCTTCCACTTAAGACAAGTGACTGTTCTGAGAAGCCATTACAAACTTTGGAGTATACCTTCTTTTCACAGAACTTATGAAGTTACCGGAATAGGTCACACAGATTCTGAGTAATGAGAGGCTACAGATAGAGTTTCTATAAGGGTTTCAAGAGCTTGGCCCTTGGTTGGGCACAGTGGCCCATATCTATAATCCCAGCTACTCAGGAGGCCAAGGTGGGAGGACTATTTGAGGCCAGGAGTTCAAGACCAGCCTGGGCAACATGGTGAGACCCCATCTCTACCAAAAAAAGGGCCTGACCCTGCTGAAAATACCTCCCCGCTCCAGCATGGTCCACCCCAGGCTCCCAAACACCACCCTGCACCCTGGGGTCCTTCTGAAAGGGACCCCCAGTAGAAGATCACTTTGAGCAAAGAGATGCTTCGTTCTAGTTCTCTTTTTTTTTTTTTTGAGACGGAGTCTTGCACTGTCACCCGGGTTGGAGTGCAGTGGCGTGATCTCGGTTCACTGCAACTTCCGCCTCCCAGGCTCAAGCGATTCTCCTGCCTCAGCCTCCTGAGTAGCTGGGATTACAGGAACCCGCCACCACGCCCGGCTAGTTTTTGTATTTTTAGTAGAGATGGGGTTTCACCATGTTGTCCAGGCTGGTCTTGATCTCCTGATCTCGTGATCCATCCGCCTCAGCCTCCCAAAGTGCTAGGATGACAGGCGTGAGCCACCGCGCCCAGCCCGTTCCCAGTTCTCTTTAACCAGCTGTGCGTGGTAAGAAAGTCACAGCCTATGCTGTCTCACCCTGTCGGAATTCTGAAGCCAGCTCTTAACTTTCTAAAACCACCAGCTTGAAAGCTATGCTTCGGGCAGGTGCTCCAGGGAGGAATCTCTGGTGAGGAGCAGGCATGTTTCCAGAGGGAGAGCTGGGACCTAAATGGAAGGTGCTGCAGCTTTAAAACTGCATATTTCTGGATCCAAATGAGCCAGAAGTCAAGTGGGGTGGTTGGTGTTTCTCCAAGAACAGCAACCCTTGGGCTCAGGCAAACATAAAAGGAGTGGGTAAGATGTGCCCTGTGGGATTCTGGACAACAGGTGACTTCCCTGGCGCAAGGCTACTGTCCTGGGCACAGAAGTGCAAGGTTTGCTTATGCACATCAGACTAACCTTTCCGCCTGGGATGGTACAAGTTCCCGGAGTGCCACAGGGGTCTGCTTCAGCAAGTTTTGGTTAAGTGACCGGACCACTCTGGTTTCTCTTGCAGCTAGAACATTCACCTACCTATTATAAGGCAAATACTACTTTAAAACAGTTCGTGAAAGGTAAAAATCATAGTATAAAACCTATGTCTGTGAGACACTGTCTTGGGAAAGTACCTCGATACTGTGTTTCTGTGTGTGTGGTAAAATACACATAGCATAAAATTAACCATTTTAGGCCAGGCACAGTGGCTCACACCTGTAATCCTAGCACTTTGAGAGGCCTAGGCAGGCAGATCACGAGGTCAGGAGATCGAGACCATCCTGGCTAACACGGTGAAACCCCGTCTCTACTAAAAATACAAAATAATTAGCCGGGTGCGGTGGTGGGCACCTGTAGTCCCAGCTACTAGGGAGGCTGAGGCAGGAGAATGGCATGAACCTGGGAGGCAGAGCTTGCAGTGAGCTGAGATCGCGCCACTGCACTCCAGCCCAGGCGTCAGAGCAAGACTCTGTCTCAAAAAACTAAAAAATAAAAAAAAATTTACCATTGTAGCCATTTTTTATTTCTTTATTTTTTGAGACAGAGTGCCGCACTGTCATCCAGGCTGGAGTGCAGTGGCGCAATCTCAGCTCACTGCAACCTCTGCCTCCCTGGGTTCAAGCGATTCCCCTGCCTCAGCCTCCTGAGTAGCTGGGACTACAGGCATTTGCCACCACTCCCGGCTAATGTTGTATTTTTAATAGAGACGGTTTCTCCATGTTGGTCAAGCTCGTCTCGAACTCCCGACCTCAGGTGATCCGCCTGCTTCAGCCTCCCAAAGTGCTGAGATTACAAGTATGAGCCACTGAAGTTGATTTTAATATATCCCACTGGAAAAACCTTGCCTACAGCAGGACTAGGCCTCAGAAGAAAAGAAACCCTTAAGACCATTGATTGGTTTGCTTTGTCCTGGGAGGGAAGGCGGCGAGGGCTCCCCCCTTCCCTGGTCCTGAAGGCCAGGCCGACAGGTCCACTCACATGCACACGGCCATGCTCACACTGCACGATCTTCCATGTGTCGGTTATCCACAGCTTACATCCCTCCTTCCCGGCTCTGGGCCCACTAGCCTCTGGAGGAACTCCAGGCCCATCCTGTTTGGGTGAAAGAACTGGCTCCTTCTTAAGGCAATAAACATGTTTCTAAACAGAACAGGAGCTGGGCAGAGCAGCACCAGCCTCCATTCAGCTGGCCCCAGATTCAGGTTGAATATTAAACTGGAAACAGCAAAAGTTGTGACTGCACCTCGCAAAGTTCCCTCAGGGAGATGCAGATCCCAAGTTGTGTTTGCTGCCGCGAATGGTCCAGCAATGTGCTGGACTCAGAGGGACACCCGAGCCAAGGACATGTGCAGAAGACCCCGAGGGAGCCCTTGGATTCTTTCTTGTTCCCCAATCCCTCACTCAAAAAAGAGAGCAGCACGACATTTCTGGGGCTGTGCACACAAGGCAACAAACCATTTAAGGCATCTATAAAAACCAGGTCCAGGCTGGGCGCGGTGGCTCACGCCTGTAATCCCAGCACTTTGGGAGGCCGAGGCGGGCAGATCTCGAGGTCAGGAGATCAAGACCATCCTGGCTAACATGGTGAAACCCCGTCTCTACTAAAAATGCAAACAATTAGCCTGGCGTGGCAGTAGGCGCCTGTAGTCCCTGCTACTTGGGAGGCTGAGGCAGGAGAACAGCGTGAACCCGGGAGGCGGAGCTTGCAGTGATCCAAGATCGCGCCACTGCCCTCCAGCCTGGGTGACTGAGATTCCATCTCAAAAAACAACAACAACAACAACAACAAAAAAACAAACAACAAAACAAAACAAAACAAAAACCAGGTCCAGGCCAGCACAGTGGCTCACATCTATAATCCCAGCACTTTGGGAGGCCAAGGCGGGTGGATCACTTCAGCCCAGGAGTTCAAGACCAGCCTGGGCAACATAATGAGACCTCATCTCTGCCAAAAAAAAAAAAAAAAAAAAAAAACAATGGCCAGGCATGGTGGCATACACCACTAATCCCAGCTATTTGGGAGGCTGAGTGGGGAGGATCTTTTGAGGCCAAGCCCAGGAGTTCAAGACTAGCGCACACAACATGGCAAAACTCCATCTCTGTAAAAAAAATACAAAAATTAGCCAGGCGGGCCAGGCACGGTGGCTCACGCCTGTAATCCCAGCACTTTGGGAGGCCGAGGCAGGTGGATCACAAGGCTAGGAGTTTGAGACCAGCCTGACCAGCAGGTAAAATCCCGTCTCTACTAAAAATACAAAAAATTAGCTGGGCATGGTGGCACATTCCTGTAGTCCCAGCTACTTGGGAGGCTGAGGCAGGAGAACTGCTTGAACCCGGCAGGCAGAGGTTGCAGTGAGCCAAGATCACACTGCTTCACTCTAGACTGGACGACAGAGTGGGACTCCATCTCAAAAAATAAAAAATAAATAAATTTGCCAGGCATGGTGGTGCACACCTGTAGTCCCAGCTACTCAGGAGGCTGAGGTGGGAGGATCACTAGAGCCCAGGAGGTCGAGGCTGCAGTGAGACATGATTGCACCACTGAACTCCATCCAGCCTGGGTGACAGAGCAAGACTCTGTCTGAAAATAAAATAAAATAAAATAAAATAAAATAAAATAAAATAAAATAAAATAAATAAATAAATAAATAAATAAAAACGAGGTCCAGATTGGTTTCCTTAGGTTTAAAAAAAAAAAAAAGTCTTTTATTATGCCGGTGATATTTGAATGCAAAAATCACAAAAAATCAAATAGTACCAAAATTAGGGAGTGAAAGTGTAGAGTTCTGTTTAAATTACCTCTCTAATCCTACTCCCCTTCTACATACAGATCATCGCTATTCACATTTTGGTATATATCCTGCCAAACCTTTTTCTTGCATTCACAACTGAGTGAGGTTTTCTTTAAACTGGACACTGAGCCGGGCGCGGTGGCTCAAGCCTGTAATCCCAGCACTTTGGGAGGCCGAGACGGGTGGATCACGAGGTCAGGAGATCGAGACCATCCTGGCTAACACAGTGAAACCCCGTCTCTACTAAAAATACAAAAAAAACTTAGCCGGGCGAGGTGGCGGGCGCCTGTAGTCCCAGCTACTCGGGAGGCTGCGGCAGGAGAATGGCGTGAACCCGGGAGGCGGAGCTTGCAGTGAGCTGAGATCCGGCCACTGCACTCCAGCCTGGGTGACAGAGCAAGACTCCGTCTCAAAAAAAAAATAAAAATAAAAAAAATAAACTGGACACTGAGATGAGGAAGTAAGGGGAAGTGGAAACTGAGGAAAAACATAAACTATCCTGGGCTGGCGCACTTACGGGCTTGAGTGCCCACACTCTGGAGGTGAGTTTTCACGGCCGAGTGGCTTTCCCTGTTGTCTGCTGGCTGGCTGGCTGCTGTTGTACATCGTAAGCTGCACCTGCTCCTACGCAGCAAACAAGGCCTGGTCTGTTCCCCACAGTCCCCCAACCCCTGATGAAGGTGCGGAGCCGGAGGTGGCGGCAGCGGAGGGAGTGAGAGGGGAGGCAGGGGCTACCATGGAAACGGTCCAGCTTTGCAGTCAGACAGGCCTGGCCGCAAGGTCCAGCTCTGCCACTTGTTTGCTTGAAATGCAGACAAGCCGTGCCTCTTCCCTAAACTGCAGTTGCCATGTCTGTAGAGCGGAGCCGATAATAACACCCAACTCCTCACGGGCAACAATTCCCAAGCAACCCCTGTGGGTTGAGCCCTACTCTGGACTGACAGGGTGGGGTGCAGGTGACATTAGGGTGACACCCCGTGAACAGTCTATCCCACTCTCTCTCCGGGTTCAGGCGGCCCCGGGCAGACAGTGCCAGCAGGGCCCTGTGAGGGTGCCTCCTGTGGGGGAGGCCACCTTCCTGAAGCCTCTGGGGAGCGAGCACATTGCTTCTCGCCACGGACACTGCACTGCCCTAACCTAAAGGTGCTTCCCCACCAGTCTCAAGTTCCCTGCAAAGGCATGGAGTGAGGTGGCACTGGTTCTCCGAGGTGGCACCTGTCAGCCCGGCTGCCACCAGCTCCCTGAGTGTGGAGCGGAGAAGCACTCCTCCTGTCTTTGGTCCTCAGCCTTGGGCCCAGCCTGCAATTCCAGAAAAATAGGAAAAATTCCACCTGACACCCATGAGAATCACAAGAATTACAGACAGAGACAGTTCCAGATGGTGGGGGTCCACATGGTGGGTCTGGAGGGTGACAGCTACTTTACTGAGGGTCTTCAGGGCACACCTCTCCCAGGAGATGACACTGAGCCAGAGCAGTGAGAAGGAAGCAGCGGGATTGCTGAGGACGAAGCACTCCAGACACAGCAGAGCAGGTGCAAAGGCCGAGCGAGGAACAGGCCTGTCGCACTCCAGGGCGCAGAGGGCAGCACGGACACACCCACGGGCCCGTGGATTGTATTCTAAGCACAGTGGGAAACTGGCAAGGGATGAGCTCCAGTCCCTGTTCTGTTGAGAAATTTACTGAGCCTGTTGATAGAAAGCACTCAGCCCAGCCCGGCCGGCCAGGACTGCTCAGCTGCCTGAGGACTGTCTCATCCTTACAGGGTCCCAGGCCAGGCACTAGAAAGGTGTTCTGGAGGCCGGGCGCGGTGGCTCAAGCCTGTAATCCCAGCACTTTGGGAGGCCGAGACGGGCGGATCACGAGGTCAGGAGATCGAGACCATCCTGGCTAACACGGTGAAACCCCGTCTCTACTAAAAATACAAAAAAAAAAAAAAAAACTAGCCGGGCGAGGTGGCGGGTGCCTGTAGTCCCAGCTACTCCGGAGGCTGAGGCAGGAGAATGGCGTAAACCCGGGAGGCGGAGCTTGCAGTGAGCTGAGATCCGGCCACTGCACTCCAGCCCGGGCTACAGAGCAAGACTCCGTCTCAAAAAAAAAAAAAAAAAAAAAAGAAAGGTGTTCTGGAATGCCTGGGATGTGACAGTCCCAGTGGGTTGATGTCCAGCTGGTCCTGTAGAGGGAGGTGCAACTGCACAGGTCAGGGGCAGCTCTCACAGGCCACCATCTCCTCCCAGTGCCTCTCTCCACAGTCAAGCTGCCCTCCATACCCAGTGCGGCTTCTTTCCCACCCGGGAAGCTTCTCCAGGGACCTACAGGGCCTTTCCTCATAAACACCATGCCTGTTTGAGAGCTCAGGGTGCCTGCAGATCAGAAGCAAACGTTTGTATTCGTTCGTTCGTTTATTTATTTATTTATTTATTTATATATTATTTTTTGAGACAGAGTCTTGCTCTGTTGCCCAAGCCGGAGTGCAGTGGTGCGATTTTCGCTCACTGCAACCTCCACCTCCCGGGTTCAAGTGATTCTTCTGCCTCAGCCTCCCGAGTAGCTGGGATTACAGGCGCCCGCCACCACGCCTGGCTAATTTTTGTATTTTTAGTAGAGATGGGGTTTCACCTTATTGGCCAGGCTCATCTCGAACTCCTGACCTCATGATCCACCCGCCTTGGCCTCCCAAAGTGCTGGGATTACAGGCTTGAGCCACTGTGCCTGGCCGCAAATATTTCTTAATAAAACAACAAGCAGCTAGGCGCGGTGGCTCACGCCTGTAATCCCAGCACTTTGGGATCCCAGCCGCCTATGTCCACACTCCATGGGAGCTCCAAGAAAGCCCTGATCCATCCTCTGCAGCAAACCCCCTGAAGGTGTCCACAGGAAGAGAAAGGCTGCCAGGGCTGGGTGGGGGGCGTCCATCCAGGGTATGGCGCCCTGAGCTAATTTCTAGCCAGGAGGCAGGTGGGAAGGAGCATGGATGTGGGAGGAGGTGGATCCTCACTGTGGAGAGTGGGGCAGGAGAGGCCTGGACTGGGCAGCTGGCCCCTCCACTCCAGCAGACTAGCAGCTCACCCCAGCTTTGGGGCGGAACACAACCCCACAGCTGCTGGCTGCTGATGAGTTAACTTCCTGCTCTATCTCCCTTCATCCTGGGACAGTGAGGACCTCCGAGAGAGGCTCCAGAGGGTCCCCAAGCACAGGCAGGACCTACCAAGGTCTGGGACTCCAGAGCACTCGGCCACTTCTAGTGCCAGGGCCCTCCTGTGGGTCCTGGAGACACAGGCCACCCCGGCAGGGCTCCTGCTAGCAACACACCTGCCATCCCCAAACACCCAACTCCAGGCCTGAGAGCCTGAGTCATGAGGCCTCTGCATACGTCACTTCTTCAGGGGGCATGTGATTTTCCCAAACAACTGGATTTGAAAACACACTCTCTTTCATGTGACAAAGACAGAACACACATTTAGCCTCAGTGATGACATTTTGACACCGCCAACGGCAACCCCGACACCGCGCCTCCCTTCCTGGGGACTGCTCCTGTCCCAGGTCACAGCAAACGGGAGGAGACAGCGTGTGACCACGGCTCCCTCGTCCCGCAGGTCATCATATGACAAACCTCCACTGACTGAAGCGCCTCCTTTGTGCCGGTGAGAGACGGCTTGAGAGGAGGCCGTCAACCGCGGCAGCTCGGGAAGTGCTGGGGGAACCCCATGGGCAGGGCTGTGCCTGCTGCTGTGGAAGGGGCGGAAAGGCGTGGAGGCAGCCTGTGGGTGGGGACGGTGCCCCTCAGACGCAGAGGCAAGAGTGGGCAAAGGCGAGCTGGGCAGCCCTGGCAGTGCTGAGGGGCTGGGGTGGGCTAAGAGCGGGTGTCCCCACACGGGGTAGGAGGAGAGTGTAGGCAGGTGACTTGATCAGATCTGCATTTACAAAAATCCCCCTGGTGTCCCTGGAGGAGGAAGGGTTGGGACAGAGGAGCCAGGGAGAAAGGAAGGCAGAGTCTAGACCGGGAGGGTGGAGAAGATTGGGGGACCCCCAGAGACCGCTCAGGGTTGGATCCCACCGGACTGTGGCCTGATAGTGGGAGTCAGAACCCGGGCCACTTGGGGATGCTGGAGGTCGGGGCAAGCGACAGAGAATCCCAGCCCAGGGAAGCTCCACTGTGAAGTTTTCAGAGCCAGCTTCGATACAGATGCTTCTTAGGCAAACGCCAGAGCAGCTCAGGCTGGAAGTAGAGCCCTGGGGGCGAGGCCCACAGCACAGAGGGCACCCCCATGCACTCCCAGACGCCACCAAGGGGCCAACTGCAGCCCCCTGGGCAAGAGGCAGCCCTGTCCCAATGTAGGTCGGCGTTCGCTAGGACTCCAGGTTGAAGAGCTGGGGTTGCAGGCCTGGGCCCCATCCCGCCCTGGCCTGACTACCACACCCATCCTGGCCACAGGAACAGCCCCCGTCCCAGCAGCAGCTAACAAGGACCTGGCGTTCTGTGTGGCTGGACCTCAGTCACGGGGCAGCAGAACAGGGAATGGGCGTCAGCTGCCGCTCATCTCAGTTCTTCCCGTCTGGTCTGAGCAATCCCTCACCATTTCCTGGGAGTGGGGCCGGGAGTGAAGAGGAAGAGGAAACGAGGCCGGGCCCCATGGGTGGGGAACCCCAATGCCTGCAGATAGGGACCACAGGAATGAGGTGCTCTGGTCCCTACGGGCTTCACGTGATAGGAGATGCACGCTCCTCTCAGCGGGCTCCCCAGGCAGGATCCAAAACACTCTCACTCTCCACAGAAGACCCTGGACCTTGCTAAGTGCTGCAGGGATATGGGGGAAACCTGCTGGTGGGCTGGGGAGACCGGCAGGGCCCGCCCACTCCTGAGCACCAACCACACCTGCCAGGCAGGGGAGGGCAGCACAGGCATTCCAGCCCCAGGCGTGAGGTCCAGGGATGAGAGCTTCGCTGCCTGACAGGGAAGCTTGGAGTGCTCGGAAACCCTGGGGCAGAGGCGGCAGCGGGCCAGGTGGGAATGGTAGGGACGGCGTGGGGTGGCTGAGAGAGCCTGGAAGCTGTCCGGACTGTTTGGAAAAACTCTCATGCCATGTTTTCCTCTGCTCTGACGCCAGCACAGCAATCAGCACAGGATTTGCGACCCAGAAAATGCAGGGGTTTCTCCCCGCAGCAAGCAATCCATTCTGCAGTGGGTGCCGGCGGGGCGTCCTCCAATTCAATCCCAACAATGGAGACATTTACCTGGAGATAGGTCAGATCCCACAGGTCGGGAGCTCAGTCCCCAAGACGCCCACACCCTCAGACACCAGTCAGAAGTCCAGGCCTCCAGAACTTCTCAGTGACCAACTTCAAGTTGGGGTTCCCACAACCCGGCTTTGGGTTCAATGAACTTGCTGGAGCAGCTCACAGAACTCAGGGAAACACATTCACTAGTTTATTATAAAGGTTGTTATAAAGGACACAGATGAAGGGGCCTTTAGAGTGAGGTATGGGAGAGGGACACGGTGCCACCCTCCAGGCACCCCCTCCTGCTCAGCTGTCCAGCAGCTCTCCAAGTCCTGTCCTCTAGGGTTGGCATGGAACCTTTGTTAAGTAGGCGTGATTGATTACCCCACTGGCAATCAACTTGACCTTCCACCCCTGGACCTCCCCACTCCCTGCGGTTGGGGCTGGGGCTGAAAGTCCTAACCTGCTAATCCTGCCTTGGTCTTTCCAGTGACCAGCGCCACCCAGAAGCTATCAGTCAACACCAGTGCACAGAAAGAGCGCCACGGAGATCCTGAGGATTTCAGGAGTTGTATGTCACAAAACAAGGACAAAGACCAAATAGGTATTTCACAACATCACAGAGGTGCTGGGAGAGTAGGTGGAGGGAGGCTGGAGGAACACACTGGACGGGGCAGGGAATGGGGCCTAAAAGCAGACCTGGAGTGGGGCGTGGATGACAGGCATGAGGGGAGAGGTGGCCCCAGCATTCAGCCCCAGGGAGGGGATGACGCCTCCTCCGGCTGGGGGACCTTCCTCACAAGTCCAGGCCAAGTCTGATTTCTTCATGAGGGGCCCAGGCCTCCCACCTACCTGCTGGGAAAGGCCAGGGAACACCTAATCCTGTCCTCCAAGAATCTACTGGATGCCTCAAAGACACAAACAAATCCCAGGCAGAGTCCCAAAGTGCAGACACTCCTGCCATATAGCCCCGCCACCCTAGGCCTCAGCCCTGGAACAATGGAGCTGGCACAGTGGACCACGATGGAAGAGAGCCACTGGACTCATCTGTGCACCCAGGTGTACCCGTTCTCTCTGGAACCTTCTTCTGAGTGCCTCCTAGATGCCTGGCACTGAGCTAGAAAGAGCTGAGAGATAAATCAATCACCTGGCAGTGAGGTCGGAAAGCTGCTTTGTAGGCACGTGTAGAGGCAGAGAGGCCCCGGGGTGGTCACGTGCCCCGGAGAGCTGGAGGGGTTCCGGAAGCCCTTCTAGGAGGTGGTTACAGCGTGCTGGGGTTGGCAGGGCAGACTGCGGGGGGCGGGGTGTGGGTGGGCGGCAGGGGGAGGACCTGCACTCAGCAGCAGGGAAATACAAGACTTGCTCCAAGTCACAAGGCCTGCACCCTACCCCATCCCAATAGTGACAGGGCACCACCAGAATACCAGGGTGGGGAGGTGAGATCAAGCTTTTATTCCAGAAAGATCTGTGGCATGGCAGCCTGGAGGGCATGTGCAAAGGCCACAGCCATCAGAAACATCCACTGGTGGTGGCGAGGTGGGGAGGGGAGGAGGGGAGGCTGAGAGGAGGATGACCACCAGGGGTCCGCTGCATGTGGGGTGGGCACCCCCTGGACCTCTCTTGCAGAATGTCAGGGGTGGGAGATGCCTGCACAGGCACGTTTTGAGAATGCTCCTCTGGCGATCCCATTCCCCTGACCTGTGCCCCCACCGCCTGGTGAGACCCTCAGCTATAGGACCATGTCTGACCGGGGCTGGATGGCGAAAGTGTCACTAACCAAGGTGAGCACAGCCACCGGTCTTCACCCACATCTCCTTACCTTGTTATCTGCCTTTTACCCCCGGCACCTGCTTCCAACCTGCCTTCTTGCTCTGGAAATTTTCTACAGCAAACACACCACTCCCAAGTCTTCGTCCTCTCCCGAATGTACCCTTCCTCCTCTGGGCCGAGCAGCAGCCAGGCTCTCGCCATCACCACCCACCTCCTCTCTCTCCGGCTCAGGGCCTTCCTCTCTGTGCTGCCCTCCCTTGAGGGCTAAGTTCGCAGTCCTGGCTGGAAGCTCCGTGGCCTCTAGAACTTTAAAAGCCTTTACATCTCTACCTTTTTATCCAGTCCCTGGGCATTCCAGAAAACCACTCCACCCACTCCAGAGGCGGCACATTCATAAACCCGCCCATACCCCGTCCTGGAGCCCTCAGTGCCCTCCTCCCACTCGGAGCTGCGACTGCCCCATCCACCAGCCGCTCTGGCTTTTCTCTCTTGCCAGCTCAGCCTGGACCGTCACGCCAAGCCCCAACTCCCGCCCGCCAACCCCACACTCCTGTCTCAGCCATATGGATAAACGGCACGAGGAAGTCAGCCTGAGGCACGAGAACAGCTGAGGGGAGAGGGAGAAGTCCTGCCGCCTGCTCAGCGGTTTCGAGTGGCCCAGCCCCCGGTGCCACCTGGCAGCCTTTGCGGCACACTTCACTGACACTGTCTCCTCTCCAGCTCACAGCCGCCCCGTCCCACCCACTCCACCCCAAGAAAGGGGGCTTGTCAGGCAGGAGCTTCCCAGCTCTCTGCATTCCCACCACAGACCAAGGCCCCCCTCAGTCCTGGCTCTCACCTTCTGGGGACCCTAGCTCCCCATCTCTCTCCAAGGCTCCCCAGTGCTGTGACACGGGCCCCAAACACAGCAAACCACAGTGCCGGGGGCTCCGCTCCAGCTCCACCTCTCCTCCATTTTTCTTCTGAGCCGAGCTGCTGGCAAGAGCAGATGACACCCGGCTTCCGGCCCTCCCGCCGCTGGCCGCGCTGGCTGCCAGATCTCCCAGCTGCCTCGGGCCTCATCCCGCCTGCCTCCCTGCCAGGCATCTCCTCACCTCTCCACGGCTGCTCCTCCAGCTCCTGTGCCTGTCTCTCCAATGGAGCCCACCCTCTCCTGAGCCTAGAATCCTTCTTTGAGGTCCAGGCCCGTCCCTCCAGCTGCTTCCCAGATGTTTCCGGGACGCTCACAACATTCACACTCCACGTGACTCCAGCGCAATTCAGCTCCCACTCCCAGCCTCCTGCCCGCTCAGGGCTTCACCCAGTCACCATTCTCCACCCAAAACCCTCTCCTGGTGTCCTCCGCCCTTCAGGACCTGGCCCCTCCCTGCCCCTCGGACAACAGCTTCAGGAGCCCCGGCTACATAGTGCCAACTGCAGTCCCCACACTACTGTGGGAATGTCACTGTCCAGAGAGGCAGGACACACCTGTCCCCTTTCACTTTCTGCTCTCAGTACAATTGCCCCTTCTTCACAGTCCTCCATGGGACCTCCGGCGCAGGGCCGAGCCCTCACAGAGCTCTACACCTCCTGTCCACATCTGTCCTCACCCTCACCCAGCGCACCCACCATCATGGTGCTGCCTTATCCACCCACCCAAGTGTCTCACACTATGTCCAGTGTATCCTGGGAAGGAGGGAACACAGAAGAAAACAGGCAGAGACTCAGAGAAATCGCAAACCACTTGGGCCCAAGATAAATTTAATTTTGAAGGCCAAATAACAACAGGGAGCATTACTAGTCCACCAACCCTAGGTGTGACCTTTCCTGCAGGCATCTTCACATGACAGGAAGGTAGGGGTGCTTGCCTCAGCCTGAAGCAGAGCATAGGCATCTTCCAAATATTAATGGTGACCGACATGCCACAGTGACTACCAAGTAGCTGCTGCCTGGGGAACTTGATAGTGGGCTCTTTGCTGGAGGCACACAATGGAGGGCACGTGCCAGGTACAAAAGGGGTGTGACCATTAACGAGGCGTTAGTCACCGCACCACGGGCCAGCTGGTCTGCCTGCCTGTGCTGGTCAGCAGTGCAAACGTGCCTAACTGTGGCTCCTGAGCCTACTGCTCGGAGCCTGAGCAGAGGCAGGCTGAGCCTCAACCTTGGCCAGCCACTCAAGACAGTTCCCTGTTCCCTTTCATAGGCAGACATCTTTCTTTCCCCGGCCTGGTCTGGTCCACCCAAAGGCAGGGGCTAGAGCTGGCACAGGACTCTGGTAATTCAGGATCTTTACCATCTGAGCCCAAAGATTCTCCCCACAGCAGGTCTAGAAAAATACCCCCCAGGACCCAGGAGGAGAACCAGAGGAAGAGAGCTCAGCTGTCAGCAGCGCAGGATTTCGATTGGTCTGAGTTCCAAGCCTGTGACAGGTGTGCCTTGGAAGGCCAGGCTCACATCAGGTTCTCAGCAAGTGTCTTTAGACCTAAGGAGAGATCCAGCTCAGGGTGGAGTCGTGCAGGTTGAATCATTTTATTTTTATTTACTTTTTAAGTCTGGTAGAGACAAAGTCTCACTATGCTGCCCAGACTGGTCTCAAACTCCTGGCCTCAAGCAATCTTCCCATCTTGGCCTCTCAAAGTGTTGGGATTACAGGTGTGAGCCACCACGTCTGGTCCTAATCATTTTAACAGGCATTCAAGGCACGCTTCCTGAATGCCAGTGTGCCAGGTACCTGAGTACAGAGGAGTACAGAGGCATGGCCCCACCCCAGCCCGGGTCAGGTGTACTGACGATGCCAATTCAAGGTGCAGGTGCTGCGACAGGGTGCTTTCCCAGAGCCAACGCCTGCCTCAGCTGGGTCTTACAGTGTGAGGAGGCCTTAGCCTCAGAAGTGATACAGACAGCGTGGTCAAAAGACAGGGCCCTGGAGGACAAGCCTGGTCAGAGCTACCCAACGCTCCATAAGCGCGTTGGCCAGTGAGTGTCCTTTGGGGCTCTAATTAAGACAGTTCTACGGTTCAGCATAACAGGCACCAAGAAGCCAAAGGGCCCAAAACAGAGGCCTGGGATTTACTAGGCTGCCAGGAAAGGGCAGTGCTCCTGAGTGCTGGGAACAGGGAGAGGACAGCCCAGGAAGCCGCCAGGGCAGAAAAGTTAATGTCCACACCTCAATCCTTCTAAGGCCACAGGTTTACCAAGGTAGGAAGGCCAGAAGGACCCTTGCCAGGAAAGGGATCACAGAGGATATTTAGGGAAGGGGTGGAAAGGCTGAAGGGATCCAGGTGATCAGCTCCATTTAGCATGCCACAGTGAATGGAAAGGCTTTTACTGGAAACAGGATGGCCCACAAGCAAACAATCTCTCTCGGTGTGTGGCACCCAATTAAAACTGTGTAACAATCAGGCAGACACACAGTTTCAGATTATGGGAAATCTGTATCCTCAGTAGATTCCCAGGTCCCCTGTGGTGTGTTCTCAATGACCTATAAGAAAAAGGGGGCCGGGCGCGGTGGCTCAAGCCTGTAATCCCAGCACTTTGGGAGGCCGAGACGGGCGGATCACAAGGTCAGGAGATCAAGACCATCCTGGCTAACACGGTGAAACCCCGTCTCTACTAAAAAATACAAAAAACTAGCCGGGCGAGGTGGCGGGCGCCTGTAATCCCAGCTACTCGGGAGGCTGAGGCAGGAGAATGGCAGGAACCCGGGAGGCGGAGCTTGCAGTGAGCTGAGATCCGGCCACAGCACTCCAGCCTGGGCGACAGAGCGAGACTCCGTCTCAAAAAAAAAAAAAAAAAAAAAAAAGAAAAAGGGAACAGCCCGGTGTAGTGGCTCATGCTTGTAATCCCAGCACTTTGGAAGGTTGAGACGAAAGGATCCCTTGAGCCAGGAGTTCGAGACCAGTCTGGGCAACATAGTAAGATATTGTCTCTACAAAAAAATAAAAAATCAGGAAGGTGTGGTGGCATGCACCTGTAGTCCCACCTACTCAGAAGGCTGAGGTGGGAGCATGGCTTGAGCCCAGGAGGTTGAGGCTGCAATGAGCCATGACTGCACCACTGCACTCCAGCCTGGACAAAAGAGCGAGACCCAGTCTCTTAAAAAAAAACAATTAACAGGCCGGGCATGGTGGCTCACGCCTGTAATCCCAGCACTTTGGGAGGCCAAGGCGGGCAGTCACGAGGTCAGGAGATGGAGACTATCCTGGCTAACACGGTGAAACCCCGTCTCTACTAAAATCACAAAAAATTAGCCAGGCGTGGTGATGGGCGCCTGTAGTCCCAGCTACTTGGGATGCTGAGACAGGAGAATGGTGTGAGCCCAGGAGGCGGAGCTTGCAGTGAGCCGAGATCACGCCACTGCACTCCAACCTGGGCGACAGAGCGAGACTCCATCTCAAACAAATAAACAAACAAACAAACAACAGCCAGGCAGGTATGCCTGTAATCTCAGCACTTTGGGAGGCCGAGGCAGGTGGATCACGAGGTCAGAAGTTCAAGAGCAGCCTGGCTAACACGGTGAAACCCCGTATCTACTAAAAATACAAAATTAGCCGGGTGTGGTGGCGCATGCCTGTGATCCCAGCTACTAGAGAGGATAAGGCAGAAGAATCACTTGAACCCAGGAGACAGAGGTTGCGGTGAGCTGAGATCACACCACTGCACTCCAGCCTAGGCAACAAGAGCAAAACTCCATCTCAAAAAAAAAAAAAAAAAAAAAAAATTAACAAAGAGAGAAAAAAAGAAGAGAGCACACTGGGGAGGGTTGCAGGAAACCATGGCTGCATACGCACAGTCCTCAGAGGCTGTGAAGCCTGCGCCCCTGTGAGCAGGTTCTCTTGGAGGGTGTAGATAACAGCTCACAACCTTATCCAGAGGCTCAGCCAGCCCTGGGGGCCACATGCCGGCCGCGAGCAGATAGGGGCTGCTTCTGCAGCACACCCTTTCCCCAGCCTCACCCATTCGGCCCCTCAGGGTGGGGGAATGGGGGGGTGGGGGACGCACCACATGCGCGGCCTCTGTTCTTAGTAGATTTTTTCCAAAGTTGTGCCTGCTGCCAATGCTGATGGACCACACAGAAACAGGGTCCTGGAAGGAGAGTGAGGTGCCCCTGAGGGCTCTGCAGCCTTCAGTCTCTGGGTCTAAAAAGGCTTTTTCCAGAGCCCTACCTGTGGGAATGCTCCAAGAGGAGCAACCCTTGGACTGCAGGTGAACTAGGTCCTTTGAGAAGCATGACACTGAAGCTGGAGGTTCCCCAAAAGGCAAATAGACAAGTGAGACAGGAAGGCCACTGTAAGGACACTGGCATCCCCCCGTCCCACACTCCATCCTTCACTCCAAGAGACACACTGGGTTTCTGCAACAAATTAAAAGCCCAGGCCAGGCACTGTGGCTCACGCCTGTAATCCCACCCTTTGGGAGGCCAAAGTGGAAGAACTGCTTGAGCCCAGGAATTTGAGACCAGCCTGGGCAACAAAGTGAGACCCTGTCTCTATAAAAAAATGCAAAAATTACTGGGTGTGGTGGTGTGCACCTGTAGTCCCAGCTACTCAGGACACTAAGGTGGGAAGATTGCTTGAGTCCGAGAGGTTGAGGCTGCAGTGATCCACGATCTCATTATCCTACCACTGTACTCTAGTCCGGCCAATGGGAGTGAGATCCTGTTTCAAAAAAAAAAAAAGAAAACAAAAAAGTCTATAGTCCCAGCTCTTTGGGAGGCTGAGGTAAGGGGATCTCTTGAGCCCAGAAGGTCGAGGCTACAGTGAGCCATTGATCCTGACACTGCACTCCAGCCTAGGAGAAAGAGTAAGACCCTGTCTCAAAAAAAAAAAAAAACAAAGAAAGAAAGAAAGAAAATTAAAGGCCGGGCGCGTTGGCTCAAGCCTGTAATCCCAGCACTTTGGGAGGCCGAGACGGGAGGATCACGAGGTCAGGAGAGCGAGACCATCCTGGATAACACGGTGAAACCCCGTCTCTACTAAAAAATATAAAAAACTAGCCAGGCAAGGTTGCGGGCGCCTGTAGTCCCAGCTACTCGGGAGGCTGAGGCAGGAGAATGGCGTAAACCCGGGAGGCGGAGCTTGCAGTGAGCTGTGATCTGGCCACTGCACTCCAGCCTGGGTGACAGAGCGAGACTGTGTCTCAAAAAAAAGAAAATTAAAAGCCCACTACTCTGCCCCATTCCCACAAAAGGCAACGGGTTACCGACTGGCCTTCTGTTACCTTATTGACTTTGTTTTAAGACTGTATTAGGAGTCCACAAGGTTTAGGGTTCTGTTTTGTTTTTCTCACTCTACACATTCTCCTGGGAAGACCCAACCCAACCCCCAGCTTGGACAGCACACAGCATCCCCAAAATGCTCTCGTCTAGTACGCTCTCCTTGGCTCCAGGCCAAAACACATGTGCTTACTGCCCAGACGTCTCACAGTAACCTCATCGCCTTCTCCACACAGTGCCAGCCTGCTCCCTCCCTCCACACTCTGCATGGGGTGTGGCACTGCCCGCCACTCAATCCTGGAACATCCTCTCCTTCCTCTCTGGCTCTTCCCATCCTGCAGCCACTTGTCTCAGAGTCTTGCTCTCTTTTTTCTTCCGAAACAGAGGTGACCAGGCTGGAGTGCAGTGGCACAACCACAGCTCACTGCAGCCTGTGACTCCTGGGCTCAAGCGAGCCTCCTGCTTCGGCCTCCCAAAATGCTGGGCTTGCAGGTGTGAGCCCCCGGGCCCAGCTGAGTCTTGCTCCTTTCTGTGCTGATGTCTCTCTGGGTGTGCCATGACAGTCCCTCAACCGGCCATGGCCTCTGTGCGGCCCTTCACCTCCCTGGCCACCTCTGATCAGGTCACTCACAAACCCAAGATCTTCAGAGGCTTCATGCCACTCTGGGTGAATTCAAACTCCCAGGTGGCAATCAAGGCTTTTCCCAGTCTGCTGTCAGCCCAGCTCACTCACTTCACCCCATCTAACCCGGGACCACCACTGCCCTTCTCCCAAGAGCTGGTGGGCAGGCACCACGCCCGTCACTTTATATCCACTGTTCCTTTGGGGGAAGGCGCTTTCCCTCACTTTTTCTTGCCACTCCTGATCATCCTTCAAAATGAAGCTCAAGTCCGTCTCAGAGCCCCACCCCCACCACAATCCAGCTGGATGCCATGCCTTTGCGCCCACAGAAGGCTCTGTCCACCTCTGTTGGAGCTTCTACCTTGTGTTTATTCTCCTGTCTCCTCACTGCACTATAAGGTCAAGGGCAGAGACCAAGTCTTACTCAACACCGAATCCACAGAACGCACAGCGTGGTGCCTCCTATGAAGTGTGAATTCAATAAATGCATTTTTGTTGTTTCGTTTTTCAGAGACAGGGTCTCACTCTGTCGCCCTGGCTTGAGTGCAGTGGCACAATCACAGCTCACTGCAGTCTTGAACTCCCAGGCTCAAGTGATCCTTCTGCCTCATCTTCCCAAGTAGCTGGGACCACAGGCACATACCACCATACTTGGCTAATTTTTTATAGAGACGAGACCTCCCTATGTTGCCCAGGGTGGTCTCGAACTCCTGGGCTCATGCAATCCTTCCACCTCAGCCTCCCAAAGTGTTGGGATTACAGGCATGAGCCACTGCACCTGGCTTAATAAACGCATGTTGAAAGGATACAGAAAATCATTGAATAATGAATTCAAGTTGGTCCTCAGTAAAAAGCCTGAGGTTGTGTTTCTTTGATTTTATCTCCAATTGACAGGCAATGTTTGAAACAGCCACTGCAATTGCTGCTTTGAGTTGAAAAGGACTTCTTGGCCAGGCGTGGTGGCTCAAGCCTATAATCCCAGCACTTTGGGAGGCCGAGATGGACGGATCATGAGGTCAGGAGATCGAGACCATCCTGGCTAACACGGTGAAACCCCGCCTCTACTTAAAAAAAAAAAAAAAAAAAAAAAAAAAAAAAAAATTAGCCGGGCGAGGTGGCGGGCGCCTATAATCCCAGTTACTCGGTAGGCTGAGGCAGGAGAATGGTGTGAACCCGGGAGGCGGAGCTTGCAGTGAGCCGAGATCCTGCCACTGCACTCCAGCCTGGGCGGCAGAGCAAGACTCCCTCTCAAAGAGAAAAAAATAAAAAGAAAAGGACTTCTTTCTTCCATTTACAGAGTTGTCATAACAGAAAAGGCATGCGCAGACAGGGAAAACATTCAACAAGGTAAATGTTAAGTGCTTTTTTTATAACCTGCTTCATCGTCCTTATGTACTTTAAACGAGAAACCATCTAAAGGCAAACATTTAATATGTTTTCTGAGCTTGGCTCAATCTGCAGATAATTAAGAGCAACACTGCATGCCCAAGGTCACTCGAGCCTGCTGGACAATCCTGGCAGGTGTGGTCAGCGAGAGCTAGTAAGGCTACCCTGCAGGTGACTTTACAGACCCTGGGTGGCCAAATTTACTGTTGTTATGAAAACCCTGCCTAGATTACTTCTGCATCTCAGAAGGTCACCCTCAACCCAGTGGAAAGCAACTGCAATAGTTCACATCTATCATTCTGACAAAAGGACCTTGATCCACTTCAACCATCATGTAGAGAAAACCTCTGGCCCAGCCCTGGCCAGGCCAGGGGGAAGCAAAGATGAACAGTGTTGCTCCAGCCCCGTTCACAGGGAAAGACAGGCTTCTAAGTAGAGCAAGCACTCTCTAATTAGTACTCTATGTAAAGCCTTTATCTGAGTGCTCAGATTAGATGAGGATCAACCCTCAAAATAAAAGGCAGGGCACGCAGGGGTCATGCCACAGGCTAGGAACAGTAACTGTAAAATCTGCATAAGATTTCCTGATCTTCTCTTATCTGGATTGGTTTTTTTTCCCAGCCTGTGTTCCTTAAAATGAAAAGAACTGACTGCTTGTCTCCGCTGCAACTGAGCAAACATCTACAGGTGCCTACTGTGTGCTGAGGACAGACTGTGAAGACAGAGCCCAGGACCTCGGGTGGAGGAAACGGCCCACGTGCCAAATAATGGAACGGTTCCTTCTGCACATTGCCTGGAAGTCACCTGGTGACTCCGGAGCAAACACAGCAAAACAGGGAAAAATCACCCGCTAGTGCTTCTATCGCCCTGGAAGGGCAGGCTGACGCCCCCTTTCTGGAAAAAGCTGCTGGAGAAAGACAGTGACACCGGCTTCACAACCACAGCCACCAACCTAACAGTCCACCTGCACCTCCACACCACCCAGGTGGCTTTTAGACAACCTTTGGCCTTTAATATCACCCCCGCAAGCAGTAACCCAGGGGTCCGAAGCGCATTTCCCTGAGGGGCACGGCCATCAAAGAAAGCCTGTGGCTAGCCCGCGGGGACTCCCGCCTGGAGGGGGCGGGAACAGGTGCAGCCCAGCCCAGGTGGGGCCGGCTCTCCCCTCCGCTGTGCTGGCTCGGAGCTGGGGGTCCCTGGCTCCCACCTCCCAGGGCCCGGAGGGCAGCGGCCGCCTGGCAAGGCGCACCCAGAGGGGCTCCCACTGGACAGGGCCGGGGGCTAGCGGACCCCCAAGCGGGTGGGCGGTGGGGGCGTGTGTCATCCCTGGGCAGGGCGGGGCGGGGCCCGGGGCTGCTCCAGGTCCACAGGGCAGGACTTATCAGAATCTGTTGCAATCTCACCGAGCCCCGAAGAGGATTTCCGACCCTGCGGAGACGGAAAACGCCCCAAGGAAAGAGTGACACAGTCACCCTTCCCGACGACACCATGCCCCGGGCCGAGTCGCGGGCCAGCGACCGGGCGGGGATCGGGCCTCGCACCCAGGGGGTCCCGCTCCTGGGCCCCCGCCCGTAGGCCAAGCCGCAGCTGCAGCGCCGGGCAGTGCCGGGCTCCGGAGCCCCCAACCAGCGCGTGGCCAGGGATCCCCGCCTCGAATGGGGCCCGCAGCCGGGACCCCACG
Source organism: Macaca mulatta (assembly GCF_049350105.2). NCBI lineage: Eukaryota > Metazoa > Chordata > Mammalia > Primates > Cercopithecidae > Macaca > Macaca mulatta. The sequence continues at coordinate 3,713,030 of NC_133425.1, read as the reverse complement.
TTCCCGCCCCCAGCACGCGTCGACTGCGGTGACAGCGGGGACCTGGCCGGGCCACACCGCAGCGCACCCCCCGCACACCCCGAGCGCACCCACCTCCGCGCGCCGCTTTCTCCTCAGCTCGCCGCGCCGGCCTTTCTGCGCACGCGCGCGCTGGGCCCCGCCCCCGCCGAGCTCTCGCCCAGTGCCGGCTCCGGTGCGCCCGCGGGCCTCCGGCCTGCCCGGCTCTGGGCATGCGCGCTGGTGGTCGGCGGCTGCTGCGGCGGAAGCAGGGGCCGGCTGAGGACCGGTCCCGCGCGGAGGGGAGGCAACTGCAGTGCGGTCCCGGGGAGACGAGCCAAGGGGGACGGGGGTCGGCAGGGACTTGCCGAGTGCATCGGGGGCCCGGACAGCTGCCTGTCGGAGTCGCCGCCTGGCCGGGTCACGCGTGGATCTGGAACCGCGTGGGCGCGACGTCCCTTCCCGAGCGGGGGGAGAAGGGCTGGAAGGGGGTTCTGGGACGGGCCCTGAGCTGAAGAGCCGTGGCGCCGAAGGTCAGAGACGCGGCGGAGAGAGGGATGGCCGGACAGAGCCCGCAGACGCGGACACAGGCGGCCAAGAAAGATGCGGGATCCGGCAGCAGACGCCGCGGGGCACCCGAACGTGGACGCCCAGCCTGCAGGGGCCAAGGCCACCGCCCTCGCGGGGCTGCAGAAGGCAGGGGACGCCCTGTCCCCCCATGGGGGTCCAAGGCGCCTGCGGTGGCCACAGTCTTTGGGGAGGTCAGCGCGCTCCCTGGCGGGTCGCTGCACGGGTGGGGTTGTGCATCACAGCGGCCCCGGGGATGATCTGAGATCCCCGAGAGGGCCTGGCATCACGAGGAATTCACAGCCTTCCGGGTATCACAGTGCCCCTGGGACAGGGCCAGCGGCCAGGGGGCAGGAGACCATAGGGTCCTCTGGGTGTGCCATATCACCCGCCTCTGTGCGGGGCGGGCTGTCGCTGCGCCGGTCACATCCCCCCGGGGCCAGACGGGAGGTACAGAGGGAGCTGCCGGCGGGGACGGCGGCGGCCTAGGTGGCGACACGCGCGACGCGAGCAAGGACTCCTGGCAGGCGAAGGCACCGGATGAACGTGCGCCTGGATGTGGGAGCGGCGCCCGCCCTGCCCAGCCCGCGGGCTCAGGCGGCGCTGCAGCGCCCTCGCCGCTCACGCCGCTGCAGCCTCCGCAGGCGCCGCGTCCACGCGTCCCTCCAGGGAAGCACGAGGCTTCCGCGGGCGGCGCTGAGCCCGGGTCCCCGGCCCCCCGCGCCCCCAGCCGCGGCTCCAGGCCCGCCACCCAGCAGGAGGTAGCGGCGGCCAGGGAGTAGGCGCGGGCAGCCGCAGGCTGCATCCCCGGCGGGCACCCACAGCGCGCTGCTCCCGCGCCGAGCGCGCTCCTCTCCGCTCCGGAACACCGCGAGCACGGCCACCGGGAAGCGCGTCCACGCGCCGCGCGCCTCACCGCGCGCGCCCACCGCTACCTGCACCGCTGCGGGGAGAGTGAGAGGGGGTGGGGTCAGGAGGCGGCGGCCTGCCCGGGGTAGAGGGAGGCATGGGGAGGACACCCGGAGGACAGTGCGGGCTGAAGGAGCGGGGCCGCCCCCCGTGGGGGACCTGAGGGATGAGGATGGATGGGCCTTGGGGCCCAGCAAGGGTCAAGGCGTTCCAAGAGGAAGCTGGCGGAGGAGGGAAGGTCCGCGGGAGGCCTGAGGGCACCTACCATAGTCCTTCCTGCAGAACTTCTTTAGGCTGATGCGGTAGTTGCCACGGGCAGGTTTGCAGTGCAAGTCACAGTCTGGGTAGAGGGTGGGAGGCTGACAGACTCCCCTGCCCCCCTTTCCCCACCGTCTCCTCCCAGAGCCCCTTCACCCAAAGTCATGCCCGTCTGGGGCCCTGTCCTGTGGCCACTCACCCTGGGGCTGCACAGGGCTGCTGTCCTCAGTGGGTCCAGGGATAGGGGTCTCTGCAGAGAGGGAGGGAGAATGGCCTGCGATGGAGGAGCAGAGAGATCTGCAGGGCTCAGGGAAAAGACGGGACAACAGCAGGGAGCTTGGGTGGCCTTGGCTTGGTGGCTGAGGCAGGGCAGGGTCACTCACTAACACAGGGCGCCACTGGGGAGCGGCTCTGCTGGAAGCCAGGTGCGCAGCGGTTGCAGGTGAGGCCAGTGACGCCATCCTTGCAGGGACATTGGCCTGTGGTCTGGTTGCAGGTCTTGCCAGCAGCACCAACGGGGTGACAGTCGCAGGCTGAGGAGAGGTGGGAAGGGCCTGGTCAGAAGCCTGTCTGGGGATCTGGGAAGCCAGAGGATGAGGGCCCGCAGGTGGCTGGTGGTGGGCTCACCCCTACAAGCCCGACGGTCACTCAGGGCACGGCCAGGGTCTCGATAGAAGCCCTCCCGGCAGTAGTGGCAGTGGCGGCCAGCGGTGTTGTGTCGGCAGTTGAGACAGACACCCCCGCTGCGGCGGCCGGACAGTCGGTACAGCTCCATGTTGAAGCGGCAGCGGCGGGCATGGCCATTGCAGGAGCAAGCTGCAGGGAGAGATGGGTCAGGGGCAGACTGGTTGGGTCCAAGGTCCCCAGGCCACCCTCCAAGGCCTCACCGAGGCAGGCGTGGGATTCCCGGGCAGTGGCCCGCTGCCATGGCCTGTCGCAGTAGAAGGGCTTGCAGCGGCCGCAGTCAGGGCCCTCGGTGCCATGCCGACAGTCGCAGATCAGGTGGCCCTGTGTGTCCAGCAGGCACCGTGAGGCATGTCCATTGCACTTGCAGCGCCCGCCCACCTGGAGGTCAGTGGCTGCGTAGGAGTAAGGGACGATGGCCTCCATGTCCCTGGGGTCACCCGCCGCGCTAGGCCTTGTGAGCACTACACGGATGTCGGTGGCGGTCACCCAGTCTTGGAGCACTGGGCTGCTGTCCAGGTCCAGGCCTGGGGGGCTGCTGTCCTGCACGCTGAAGGCCAGAAGGCCGCTGCCATCAGGCTGGGCCTGGGGTGCAGGGAAGCACAGGGCCTCAGGCCCTGGGCCAGCTGGGCCATCGGCAGGGGCAGGCAGACGGCCATAGTCCAGGTCACAGTGGGAGGAGAAGAAGCCCAGAGGGGCCCAGCTGCGGCCATGGTCCTGTGACTTGAGCAGGGCTACGGAGGCTGGGGGAGCTGAGCAGAAGCGCAGGCTCACGAAGACCAGCTCGAAAGCCTTGCCCAGGGGCACCGTGAGAGTCACGTTGAGGGGTGCCCGAGGCAGCCACTCTGAGCGCCAGCACAGAGGGCTGGCCGTGCCCCCTGGGGAAGTCAGGAGGGCGGGGGGGTGTGCCCGTCGCGGGTCGGAGGCGTCGCAGGCCCGAGTGGCCGGCCGCCCGCACGTGCTGGACGCCAGCACCTCGCGGCCCAGGGCGGCGTTCACCAGGCCCGGCACGCAGCCCCGGGGCGCGCCCCCCTCATCGTGGCAAGGGTCGGCGGGCGCCAGCGGCCCAGGGCTCAGGGCGGCGAAGAGCGTGCCTGCCGTCAGCAGCAGCCCCCAGGGCCAGCCAGGCATGGCCGGAGCCGCTGCGGGTCAGCCAGCGGCCGGGCCCCAAGACGCTGCCCTCGGGGAGAAGAAGCCCCCTCCGCGGCTCTGCCCACTAGGCCCCGCAATGCCGAGGAACAGGGCCCCCGGGCGGCCTCAGCCCGGCCCAGTGGTGGGAGCAGCGGCGGGCACGCCCCGGGCTCAGCACAGCAGCAGGGATGTTGGCGCGTCCTCCCGCTGGGCCTAGAGCGATGACAGGCGTCGCCCCGGCTCCCGGTGCCTCAGTCCGCGGAGGCCCCACCCGCCGCTCGCACTCACCCACCGAGGGCCGGGCGGAGCAGGTCTCCCGGCCTCCCGGGAAGGACCGTGGGCGGGCGGGGCCTGCGGTGCACGGGCCGCCGCCTCCTCCCGGCTGCAGCGAGGGCGGACGAGCTGTGCCAGGAGGGGGTGGGGGGCGCAGCAGGCGCAAGCCAGGGCCCAGCCGGGGGCGGGGCTGCTCCGGTCGGGAAGGAGGGAGGGGAGGGGAGGGGGCCTCATCGGCAGAGCTGGAATCAGAAGCAGATTCAGACGCGGGCTGGGCCAGCGGGGAAGGGGGCTGGGAGGCCCGGGAGCCAGGGGAGGGGCCGGGGAGCCAGGAATGCGCTGGCGGGAGGGGTCTGGAGGGGGGCAGCTCAGCCTTCGCAGCCCGTGGAGGACCACCCAGCAGGGTCCTGGGCCCACAGCCAGGCCTTTACTGCTCCTGGGGCTGTGCCACGTGCTGGACGGGGGTCTGGGCCACCTCCTCCCTGAAGCCCATCAGGCAGGCAAGACCCGGGTCTGACAGCAGAAGGCCGGGATGCTCCCTGGGTAGGGAAGCCAAGTAACTACCAGTTGAAGGGTCATCCCCAAAGCAGCATCTACTGGAGTAGAAAGAACCCAGGATTGGGTCAGGTCTAATTTTGAATCCAAACTGCTCCATTTCTGGCTGCATAGCTTGGGGTCCTTTTTCCTCATCCGCCAGACGCCTGTTACTCACGAGGCTCTCTGAAGCTGTGGGATTTGATGAACCCGAAGTAGTATCAGGCCCAAGTCTGGAGCTGCACAGACTGGAGTGTCTCCTGTCTGTGTTGAGGAAGGGGGGCACCCCTGTGGGCCTGAGCTGGGCTAAGACATGAGGCCACCCCCTCTTTTCTTTTCTCCACCATCGCGATGTGTTCTTGCCTCTGCTTCTCGCCATGTCTTCTCACAAGACTTTCAGGATTAAGCGATTCCTGGCCAGGAAACAAAAGCAAAATCGTCCCATTCCCCAGTGGATTCAGATGAAAACTGGAAATAAAATCAGGTACAACTCCAAAAGGAGACATTGGAGAAGAACCAAGCTGGGTCTGTAAGGAATTACATGAGATGGCACACATATTTGTGCTGTCTGAAGGTCACGATCACATTACCATATCAAACTGAAAATGTCACCACTATCTGGAGAGTTCGACGTGTTTTCCTCTCTGAATCTATTATGAATGCGTTGGTTGGCTGAGTTCAGTAATAAATATGTGAGGCCTTTCATTTCAAAAAAAAAAAAAAAGACATAAGGCCAGCATCCCCTGCACCAGGCCAGACTCTGATCCCAAAGCTCCCCGGGTCTGCAAGTTTCTAGTTGCATCTCTGCCATGGGCCCAGCTGGCAGAGGACATGGAAGCTGGAGGGTGGGATGGGGTGGCTCCTTGGGGTTCAGGGACTTGGTTAGCTGTTGAGGACCTCTCTGCAGGGGCAGGGAGTAGGGTTTAATCATGGGAAGGGGCTGGTGGCAACCTGGAGCCCACTGCCCCACGTCGCAGCACGTTTGGGCAGGGAAACTGAGGCAGAAGCCCAGCTGGGTGGCCTGGGGACTAGCTGGGGATGGGGCAGCTGTGCCTGGGAGCGACACCACCAAAGAGGGTCCAGGAACAGCTCTGGTCAGAGAAACCTCCTCCCCTCCTACTTTTAGGTCCCTGACAGAGGAGGCCAAGCCTCCCAGGGCGGGGCAGGGAACAAGTTCCATGCAGGGGCATCATCGAGGCCTGAATATCCCGTTTCAGATGGGAGGCCAGGCCTGCAGCTGGTGGAGGGAGCTACGTGCGTGCTACCCTGGACACGGCCAGAGATGAGCAAGGACCAAGAGGAAGAGGATGGAGAGGCAGAAGCATCACACTGTTTGGGAGAGGAGGGACAGGAGGACACAGAAGCCTCCCAGGAGAAACTGAAGGACCAGAGGAGGGAGTAGGAGGGCCTGACCATGGAGGGGAGGAACGGGAAGACAGAGTGACAGGGCACCTGGCTTGGCTCCTGGAGCAACTGACACTGGTTGGTGGGCACCTTCTCCTGGCCACACATCTGCGTGTGACAGCCACAGATGCACAGGGATGGGGGCATGGGAGGACTGAGCAGAAAGGGCTGGGGGGCTCTCTCTCTACCACAGGGCCCCTGCCCCTCAGCTCCCTGATAAAGAGAATGGGAATTGTGTTCTTGACAAGGTGAGGGACCTGAATCTGACAGGGCTCACGCTTAGTCAAACTTAGAACCTGAAACTCCCAACCACCCTCTTCAAGGTCCTTCTGGCTCCCAACCCCCACCTCCCGCCACCCCACCCTAAGGGTGGGAGGAACCCTGGGGGAGTATGGGGGCTGAGATCATCATTCTGGGACAGTAGAGAGAAAAGCCCAGGCCTGACAGAGGGGTCCCCCTGGCCAGAGACAAGCCTCTGGGGAAACCCAGGCTGTCTCTGGACGTCAGGGCCACTGCCAGAGCAGGGCCACTGCCAGACTGGCCGCCAGCCAGGCTGCAGGAGGGACAGTGGCCAGCATCCTCTTCCACTCTCATCAGAGGGGCCAGCTTTGTCTCCAGCTCAGCTTCCCTGTGAGCCAGGACTGGGGTCTGCAGAACGTCTGGTGGCTTCTGGGGTGAGGGAAAGTAGGTGCCTGGTGCTCAGCCCTGGTGCAATTGTTCATCTGGGTCAGCAGAGGTCGAGGGAGGCCCTGTAGGCCCAGAGGGCCATTGTATCTCCAGCTCCCCAGGCAGGAGGCCGCTGGCCACAGAGCCTCTCCCCAGGAACAGACCTCTGCACACGCTACTCTGCCCCCACCCCCAGCCCTCACAGATGGTGTTTGGAAGTTAGGGAGGGCCTCCCCACAGCCCCCAAGCGGGACTTATTGCTCTCCAGGGACCCAGCCACCTGTCCCAGCCTCTGGCTGGGGCCTCTGCCACCTCCCACCTCTCCACTGGTCCTGCCCCCTCCTGGCACCTTCTGTAACAAAGAAGCTCCGCCTCCCCTCCCCCCACCTGCAACTCAGGCTGCAGTGCTTGGCCTCCCCCACCCCACCCCCCCCCTGCCCCTAGAGCGGCAGCTCCAGCTTTGGGACACAGGCTGGGGTGAGGGCATAGAGGGGCTGGACAGTCCCAGGCAGCAGGGAGCTGAGAGTCTTTCCTGTAAGATGCCCATTGATCCAATAATTCCCCGCCCAGCCTAGAACCTGCTGTTTCCCCGCAGACGCCTGCAAGCCACCACTTATTCACCTATTGCACATTTATTGAGCGCCTATTATGCCTCGGGGGGTTTCCAACCGAGCCCCGAAGGCAGACAGCCCAGGAGCGGACACAGCGCTGGCTCCCAGCGGCGAGTGGTGTGGCCGAACCCGCGTCGCGGTGCCCTGCACCCAGCACCCTCGCGCCAGGTCGATCTCCGAGCCGCGCAGACCGCTGCCCAGCCAGGCCGCTCTGCGGTCGCGCCAGCTCTGCGCGCCAAGTCAAAAGCTGAAATGCGACGTTGGACGGAGGGAGGAGAGGGAAAGCAGAAAGGGAGGGAGGGAAACGGCCGGTGGCCTCCTCTGCCCAAAGGGTTCCAGAAGAAACGATTTGGGGATGGGGTATGGGAGGCGGCCTCTGCGACCGCGCTTGGCACTGCGCCCGCCCGGTCGGGGAGAGGTCGGAGGGAGGGGCGACCGGCTCGCGGTGACCTCGATGGGAGGGGGCCTTGCCCGCGGCTCAGGGCGCCCCCGGCTCCCTGCGCCCGGCCCTTCGCCTCCGCCGAGCGCGCCAGCACAGGAAGGCGGCGGTCAGGAGCCCCAGGCCCGCACTGAGCGCGGCCAGCGACGAGCCCTGGGCCAGGTCCAGGCGTGGTCCCCGCAGCGAGAAGGTGATGGCTGGTGGGGGCCACGGCACCGAACGGCAGAATGCAGCGCGGCCACGAGCCCCCCGCGCCGCCGGTGGCCAAGAGCAGGGCGCGCAGGACCCCGGGGGGCTCCGGGTGCACGAGACCCGGCCCAGGTGGCGAGGCGGGCGCCGCGTGCGGAGGCTCGGGCGCGCTCATGCCGCCAACCCGGTGGCCGCGCTCGGTGGGTGGTGTGGACGCCCGCGCAGTCCCAATGGCGTTCCGGGCTCGCCACGTCAGAGCCCATTGGCTCCAGAGGTGGTGACGCCAGCTGGGAGCCCGGGGAGTCAGCAGCTGCCTCTGGGTTTTGGCGGGGAATCGGGGTGGGCGGGCGTCAGTCGCAGGAGGAGACCTGTCTTTCCTGCCCTGGACCCCTGTGTCGGGGCCTCCCCAGGACCCCCACAAAGCTATCTAGGCCGCCTCCCTGCTCCAGGAAACCACTGTCCTCTGGATTGGCCCCGGGATTGGTGGATCATTGAGTCAGTGCATGTCTGGCTCCCATCAGGGCCTGACCAGGGTAGAGGGGGACAGCACCCCTGTCCTCCTGAGGTAAACATCCAGTAGGCATGGGGGATGAGCCAAGTCAGCTAGTGAAATAACGCTGGGTAGAGACCACTTGCTCTGGAAAGCCACACGGGTGTACAGTCCGGGTGTGGTTGGGGCTTCAAGTAAGTCAGCGGCTCCTGCAGATAGAGGCACCTGGGCATAAGCCTGGAGGCAGCAATGGGGTGGCTCGGAGGGGCGAGGCTGGCTGATCTGCACAAGGGGTGTGACCCTGGGGCTGCTGCCAGGCTGCAGGGGCAGGGGGTGGAGCTGCTCTGTCCCTGGAGGTGCCCCCTCAATGCAATGAGGATCATGGTTTTTGGTTTCCTGCCTTGGTCTCTGTCATCTGGTCCCCAGCAGCCCTCAACTCGGGACTCTGGGTCTGAGCATGTTTCTGGCCTGCGGGACTGTCAGGCCCTTTACAAGCAGGACCTACCTGCGATGCTTCATCTGGTTCTCAGTAGACCCAGCTTTCTCCGAGTGCCACCCACCTTCTGTCCTGCTGCCCTGTCCAGGGGGGCACCTTGGGGAAGAGGCTGGTAATCTTCCCTGTCGCAGATACCTGCCCACAGCTGGGCTTGGTGGAGCTCCTGCGCCGTCCACACAGAGCACTTGGCCCCAACTCCCAAATGTTTGGGATGCCTCGGGCCCTCAGTGCAGGTTCGTTTAAAGAACACTATGAGCACTGAACATGGCCAGCACCAGGGCCTTTGCAGCCAGCAGTTTTTTTTTTTTTTTTTTTTTTTTTTTTTTTTTTTTTTTTGAGACAGAGTCTCACTCTGTCACCCAGGCTGGAGCATAGTGGCACAATCTTGGCTCACTGCAACCTCTGCCTCCCAGGTTCAAGTGATTCTCCTGCCTCAGCCTCCTGAGTAGCTGGGACTGCAGGCACCCGCCACCATGCCCAGCTAATTTTTTTGTTTGTTTTGAGATGGAGTCCCACTCTGTCACCCAGGCTGGAGTATAGTGGCACCATCTTGGCTCACTGCAACCTCTGTCTCCTGGGTTCAAGCGATTCTCCTGCCTCAGCCTCCCAGGTAGCTGGGACCACAGGTACATGCCACCACACCCGGCCAACTGTTTGTATTTTTAGTAGAGACGGGGTTTCACCGTGTTAGCCAGGATGGTCTCGATCTCCTGACCTCATGACCCGTCCACCTCAGCCTCCCAAAGTGCTGGGATTACAGGCATGAGCCACCACGCCTGTCCTCTAGTTTTTATATTTTGAATGGAGACAGGGTTTCAACATGTTAGCCAAGCTAGTCATGAACTCCTGACCTCAGGTGATCTGCCTGCCTCATCCTACCAAAGTGCTGGGATTACAGGTGTGAGCCACCGCGCCCGGCCTGTGGCCAGCACTTGAGATGCAACAAGTAATCTCTGCCGGCCCCTAAGGTCATCACCACCATCACCCAGCATGACAGTGGGGACAAACCTGGACAACTGGGGCTGAGTCCTTGAGAATCCTGCCCAGTCCCAGGGCCAAAAACAAGTCATTTTGCAAACCCACCTCTGTGGTTGCAGAGGGCCCAACCCTGACCCCTGCTCTTTCCTGCCTTCATGGGGAAGGGAAGGAGGCTCAGAGGAGGTGAGAGTGGAGTGGCTAAAGGGTGAAGAGGTAAAAGGCCCTTCCTGGTGGAGGCCATGTGAACCGGTGACCCCACAACCGCCCCAGCGACAGCGCCAGGAGGGGGAGCTGGGTGTGGGTACCAGCAGACAGTGGGAAGCAGAGCTGGGTGGCTGTGGCAGAGACAGTGACTGGCCTGTTCTCCAATATGGCCTTGTGGTTTTCGTGTCCTCCAATGAATGAGTATAGCTTACAGCCTACAGAGGGTGGGGCTTTCAGCAGTGCTGGGCCCACCTTGAGTGGCCTTGTCCCGTCCTTTATACAGAAGGGATATCGAGACAGGGTCTCGCTCTGTCGCCCAGGCTGGAGCACAGTGGCACAATCATGGCTCACGGCAGGCTCAAAGTCCTAGGCTCGGCCGGGTGCGGTAGCTCATGCCTGTAATCCCAGCAATTTGGGAGGCCGAGGCGGGCGGATCACGATGTCAGGAGTTCAAGACCAGCCTGGTCAAGATGGCAAAACCCTGTCTCTATTAAAAAACTACAAACATTAGCCAGACGTCGTGGCACGCACCTGTAATCCCAGCTACTTGGGAGGCTGAGGCAGAATAATTGCTTGAACCCAGACGGCAGAGGTTGTAGTGAGCTGAGATTGCGCCACTGCACTCCAGGCTGGGTGACAGAGAAAAAAAAAAAAAAGTCCTAGGCTTAAGCGATCCTCCCGCCTTAGCCTCCCAAGTACTTGGGATTACAGGCAGACATGCCATGCCCGGCTCATTTTAAAATTTTGTGTAGAGATGGGGTCTCACTATTGTACAAACTGGTCTCAAACTCCTGGCCTCAAGCAGTCCTCCCACTTCAGCCTCCCCAAGTGCTGGGATTACAGGCGTGAGCCACCACATCCAGCCCATTTATAATCTTGATAAATACACTTGATACATTCCTTTTCAGCATGACATGTATCAACCAGTGATGTAACTTGATAAACAAAATCATAAAGAAACAAAGGCCCAGGCCGGGCGCAGTGGCTCACGCCTGTAATCCCAGCACTTTGGGAGGCCGAGGCGGGCGGATCACAAGGTCAGGAGATCGAGACCACGGTGAAACCCCGTCTCTACTAAAAATACAAAAAATGAGCCGGGCGCAGTGGCGGGCGCCTGTAGTCCCAGCTACTCGGGAGGCTGGGGCAGGAGAATGGCGTGAACTCAGGAGGCGGAGCTTGCAGTGAGCCAGGATCGCGCCACTGCACTCCAGCTTGGGTGACAGAGCAAGACTCCGTCTCAAAAAAAAAAAAAAAAGGCCGGGCGCGGTGGCTCACGCCTGTAATCCCAGCACTTTGGGAGGCCGAGATGGGCGGATCACGAGGTCAGGAAATCGAGACCATCCTGGCTAACACGGTGAAACCCCATCTCTACTAAAAAATACAAAAAACTAGCCGGGCGAGGTGGCGGGCGCCTATAGTCCCAGCTACTCGGGAGGCTGAGGCAGGAGAATGGCGTGAACCCGGCAGGCGGAGCTTGCAGTGAGCTGAGATCCGGCCACCGCACTCCAGCCTGGGTGACAGAGCGAGACTCCGTCTCAAAAAAAAAAAAAAAAAAAAAAAAAGAAACAAAGGCCCAAGTCCCACCTTGGCATGATTTAAATACATATGCTTTCAGCCAGGCGCAGTGGCTCACACCTGTAATCCCAGCACATTGGGAGGGTGAAGTGGACCACCTGAGGTCAAAAGTTTGAGACCAGCCTGGCCAACAAGGTGAAACCCCATCTTTACTAAACATAAAAAAAAAAAAAAAAAAAAAGCCAGGCGTGGTGGCTGGAGCCTGTAATTCCAGCTACTTGGGAGGCTGAGGCAGGAAAATCACCTGAACCTGTGAAGCAGAGGTTGCAGTGAGCCAGGACCATGCCACTGCACTCTAGCCTGGGCGACAGAGTGAGACTGTCTCGACAAAGATAAGTACAAATGCTTTCTAAAGTGGCTTTAATATCACACAAGCAGCTCTTTGGTTTACACTGAGAGAAAACAGAGGGAGCCAGGAAAGGCTCCCCGCTGGCCTCTGGAGTCCAGGAGCCTTGGGAAGGCTGAAAGTCAGCCCTGACCAGCAGGCTTAGTTGTCCTGAGAAGAGCCACTGAGGCCACCTGGTCCAGTTCACCAGGTCTCCCAGGGAAGCACAGGCATCTCTGGGTCCCCAAGCACAGTGCCAGAGAAGACACCCCCAATACCCATCTGAACAGGGCTGAGGGGATGCTCCCTGGCAGGCCAGCGCCCAGGTGGTCCTGAGGCCTGGTGGGTGCAGCATGGGAAAGGCTCAGTCCACAGGTTCATCTCGCAGGATGGTGAGGACACGTGCGCCTCCCTCGCAGAGCAGGCTGTGTGCAGCCCGGCACAGGGTCAGCCAGGACGGCCCCTCCGGCTGTGCAGCACTTACCAGGGGGAGGAGTTCAGCCATCAGGACCTGGGGGCAGGGCAGGGCCAAGGTCTCAGGGGCACCTAGGCTGGGGGCAATCCTGGGACAAGCTTTGAAGCCCCCATGCTTCAGCCCCTCCCTTCTGCCATCCCTAGCTCAGTCTGGCCCGTGCACTTCCCAACCCACACACACAGACCCCAGGCTTGTCCCCATTCTCCTGGGTTCTGGGGGGTGGAGCAGTCAAGCCCCTACCCTCAGGTCCTCCTCAAGGCTGCAGACCTCTGTTGCACCCCCATCTCCTCTTCCAGAAGCACCTTTTCCAAGTGGATCTGCTGGTCCAGCACGGCCACTCGCAGCTTGAGGGCCGCCAGGGTCTGCAGCTCCTGGGTGCTGGAGTAGACAAGCAGCTGGGGGCTCCATGTAGGCTCCGCTCCGCCCCCACAGGACGGCGAGGCTCTGGGGGGCCTCCCCACAGGACACGGTAATGGTGGCCGTTCCGCCACCGCTGTGGGCACAGGAGAATGTGGCCTTTGGGGTGGCAGCCGAAACCGCGGCCCAGCTTTTCCTGTTTGCCTGGCTCTCCCAGGCATCTGCACCACTTGCCCTGCCTTTAGGGGAAAGGTGGGCTTTTAGGACAGTCCCGTGCAAGATGGTGTGTCTTGAGCTTGGACTTGCTGGCAGGGAGTCCTCTGTGGGGTGGCCCTCTGTCTGCCTTATTTCTTTACTGCGTTTATGCACGACTTTTGTGAGACTGGCTTTCCTTTTGACAAATGGTGTATTTTCACTCTTAAAACGTCAAGCAATTAGAAAATACAAAGGAGAAAACAAGTTCTATAAATAAACACCTTCCGGGAGCTGATTCTCATGAGCTACTTTCTGTTTTTTTTTTTTTTTTTTTTTTGAGATGGAGTCTCACTCTGTCACCCAGGCTGGAGTGCAGTGGCGCAATCTCAACTCACTGCAACCTCTGCCTCCCGGGTTCAAGCAATTCTCGTGCTTGTCTCCCAAGTAGCTGGGATTACAGGCGTGCACCATCATACCCAGCTAATTTTTGTATTTTTAGTCGAGATGGGCTTTTACCATTTTGGCCAGGCTGGTCTTGAACTCCTGACCTCAAATGATCCGCCTGCCTTGGCCTCCCAAAGTGCTGGGTTACAGGCGTGAGCCACCATGCCCGGCCTCACACACTACTTTTTCTTTTTGTTTTTGAGACGGGGTCTCACTCTGTCACCCAGGCTGGAGTGCAGTGGCACAATCTCGGCTCACTGCAAGCTCCTCCTCCCGGGTTCACACCATTCTCCTGCCTCAGTCTCCCAAGTAGCTGGGACTACAGGCGCCCGCCACCACGCCTGGCTAATTTTTTGTATTTTTAGTAGAGACAAGGTTTCACCGTGTTAGCCAGGATGGTCTTGATCTCCTGACCTTGTGATTCGCCTGTCTTGGCCTCCCAAAGTGCTGGGATTACAGGTGTGAGCCACAGTGCCCGGCCCTCACATGCCACTTTTTCAACAACTGGGTGAATAAGCAACAGTTCAGAGCAGTGAGGTTGTATGTGTGGGGAGCAGCGAGGTAGGGGAGCTGCCCTGAGGAGGAGAGGAGGGCGGCGGGGGAGGGGGGGTCACCAACTTGCATCTGGTCCCTGGGCTGCTCACCTTTCACTGAGGTGCAGACAAGGCTGGCTAAAGCACCCTGTACCTGGCCCAGACCTCAGTGCAGGTGGCAGGGTGGGGGTGGAGTCTCACCTGCACGCAGTTCCTGCAGCCTCTGCAGACACTGGCCCACCATGGCCTGCAGGCCCTCCAGCATGAGCAGGCAGCGGTACTCCTGCATCCAGTCCATGGGGGCTGCAGAAGAGTCAGGGAGGGCAGGTGGGGTCCGTGGCAGTCTGGAAACCCTCCCTGCACTAGCCCTCCATGCTCCTCCCGAGACAGACCCAGGACCCACTGACCTGCCGAGAGTTCCTCCCTCACACGTAGTCTCAGCAGTGAACAGGCCTTCCGCAGGCGCCTCGCCTCCGCCTCCACTTCCGCGGCACTGAGCCTGGGCTGGGACCCGCCTGACTGGATATGGGTCAGGAAAACTTTCCTGCAGCCAAGCCCCTCTGCTCCCACCAAGGACAGGGCCTGGAGAGTGGCCCTAGCCATCCCACACCAGCCCCTCCTGGGGCTGCTCCACAAACCTGCCAGGTTCAGAGCCAGAGGCCCCCCAGGCTCCCACAAGCCCAGCAAGGATACAGCTGTCTGTATGTTCCGGAGGAACTGGGTTTTGGCGGCAGCGGCATCCATGGAATCACTGGTCTGCATGGAACTCAGCTGGGCCCACAGGCTGGGGTGCACACGAGGGGCGCCCCAGGAACCACAGAGGGACACGGTTATTCCAGCTGGTGAGCTGGGCCTTGGGAGGTAGGCAAGGGCCAGGGTGGGGACCCCAGGCTGGGCATCTGGCTCTGCTGAATGCCTGGAGGGGTCTCCAGAGGCCTCAGGGAACCAAGAGGACACTGACCAGAACAAGGGGACAGAGCTGACAGGCTGGCAGACTTTTAACGTCGACAGTGACCCCACTCAGCAAAGAAGGCAAAGAGACCCACTGGAAAGTATCTCGAACCTGTACCCGAGCTGGTGATGCCTCCAGGTTCTCCCCTACCCCTGTCCAGCCAAAGACCTCAGCCTCACCTCGAGTTCTGGGAAGCCGCTTTCCTGAATGCCGCAGGCAGCCGCAGCAGGTGCCTGTCGGAGAAGCCGGTGTTCAGAGGAGCATTGCCTTGCTCTGGGGTCTACAACTCCCATTTCCTGCTCAGAGCCCAATCAGGCATGAGGCTTCTTGCCCCTTTCCCACACCCGACCCCACCAAGGATAAGCCCCCTTGGATAGGGCTTCCAGAGCGGCCATGGGAGAAGCATGGTCCAGTGCTGTCCCAGTAGAGAGAAGAGGGGGCCCCGTGAGCAGAGCCCACACCCTCCAGAGCCCATCTGCAGCCTCTGGCCTGGGCAAATAAGGGGACAGCCACAGAGGAGAGGGCAGGACAGGCTCTAGTACTTCCCTGTCCTGATGGTGCCGACCTGGACACCACCACACAGCTGCTTCATTCTGCCAGCTTCTGAGCACAAGCCTCAGGGGTGCATCCCAGGGCTCAATGCCCTGCCCTGTGACCCTAAATCCCAGGCTCCTTGCTAGCCAGGGTCTGAGGAGGCAGAGACAGAAGTCCCTCCAGTGAGGGTCTGGGAAACCTACCCCTTTTCCTTGAGTGTGAAGGCTTCTGGGGCCTGAGGAGCAGCCGATGGGGCCATATGCTGGTTCCTGAGGCCCGCTCCAGGCCTGGGGGCTCGGGCTCCTATCCCAGCACGGGTCCTATCCCGCACTGACGGCAGCCGGCGCTCAGGGCGGCCCTTGGCAGGCACTGTGGTCTGGCGGAGGCCCTTGGTGGGTCTCCTGTCTGAAGCATGGCCACCAGCTTGGCCTGGGGACTGGGGTGGGGTGGAGGCTGTCGTGCCAGGAGAGGTGACAATGGACCTAGGTTTCAGGCTGGGGGCCTTGTTTCTTTCTCCAGCCTTAGTGATGCCTCTTCGAACCCGAACAGCCTTCTCCAGTGCCTGGGTCAGAAACTCCAACTCTTTGAGGTCTTGTGGACTGGGTGTGCATGCTGTGAAAGCCAAGAATTACGCAGGGATCTCTCCCCACTGTCCCCCAGGAGGGTCCCTCACAACTGCGCTCCAGAAGACCAGAACAGCACCTGGATTAGGTGGGTGGTGGAGGTTTACCTGGAAGGGGGTCCTCTTCATTAGTTTCTGGCTCTGGAGGTGGCTCCCAAGCCCAGGTCCCGGTTGGCTCCCTACAAAGACATGGGCAGCCGTCGCACGGCCAGGAGGCAGGGCCCAGCCCAAACAGACGCAAGGGGGCTGCCCGGCCCCGCGGCAGTCCCCCAGCTCAGAGCTTGCAGGGTACGGGGGGTGGCACTGACAACCTATAGCTCCGAAGTGGGCGGCTGCGCCCGGTCTCCCAGCCACGGGACCTCGGGGCAGGACTCTGAGGGGCCGAGGGAGGTCTGGCCAGGGGGTCCCGGGGTCCGCGTACCAGGCCTGCAGCAGCCGACGGCAGACGCGCAGGCTCTGCTCCAGTTGCAGCTGTCGATGTGCGCAGGCGTCCAGGGCGCCCTGCAGCTCGGCTACCAGCCTGGGGGACGCACCGGCGGCTCATCACCTCGGCCAGCGTCGGGCCTCGGGCCCCGCGCCTGACTGCCAGCCCGCCCGCGTCCTCCCGCCCCCTCTCGCCGCGCAGGCCTCACCGGCGCGAGCAGTCCGCGGGCAGCATGAAGGCGGCGGTGTCTCCTTGCAATTTGCCGCCTCTGAAGAGCCACGCCCCTTCCGGGCGGGAAGGCCGCCCCTTCCCGGCCGGGCTGCCCAATCCTGAACCGGAGCTCCGGGGCCGCCCCCGAAGCTTTCTCTCCCTCATTGCGGGCGAGCCTCAAGCCCCACCCACTCCTGCCCCCTAGGTCTCCGAGGCCGCCAGGGAGGGGACTGCGGGCGACGCCGGGATTTTGGTTTGGGTAACTGGGTAGATGGGGCCGCCATTATCGCGCTTCTCTTGCAGGGCGCCTGTGACGGTTTTACGAG
Organism: Macaca mulatta; assembly: GCF_049350105.2. Classification (NCBI taxonomy): domain Eukaryota; kingdom Metazoa; phylum Chordata; class Mammalia; order Primates; family Cercopithecidae; genus Macaca; species Macaca mulatta. Next base: position 3,696,228 of record NC_133425.1, on the reverse strand, counting down.
AGGCTCCATCTGTCCTGATTGAAAGGGCTCTACCGCGGCCGGGCGCGGTGGCTCACGGCTGTAATCCCAGCACTTTGGGAGGCCGAGACGGGCGGATCACGAGGTCAGGAGATCGAGACCATCCTGGCTAACACGGTGAAACCCCGTCTCTACTAAAAAATACAAAAAACTAGCCGGGCGAGGTGGCGGGCGTCTGTAGTCCCAGCTACTCGGGAGGCTGAGGCAGGAGAATGGCGTAAACCCGGGAGGCGGAGCTTGCAGTGAGCTGAGATCCGGCCACTGCACTCCAGCCTGGGCGACAGAGCGAGACTCCGTCTCCAAAAAAAAAAAAAAAAAAAGAAAGTGCTCTACCGCAGGGACCCGCCGTCCTGCTGACGCCCGGGCCAACGAGTGCTGACGCCCGGGTTGCTGGAGGTGAGGATGCCGCCTGTCAGGAGCGGGGATGAGGGAGGAGAAAGTGTTCACTTTTGGACATGTGACGTGATAGCACTGGGCAGAGGGGAGGAAGCTCAGACCTTGGAGCAGTGGGCCCAGCGAGGTGGCCCTTGGTGGGGCAGGGGACGGGTAGGGACAGGTGACGGGGCCCAGGCAATGGCCAGGGAGGTGGAGCAGCAGTAGGACAGTGTCACAGAGGCAACAGGAGGCTGTCGCGGGAGGGACTGGGTCACAGGCCAAGCGCTGCTGAGGTCTCGGCGGTGTACACAGCACCGGGGGGTGGGGGGTCGGCAGACAGGGCCTTCAGTGATGCAGGGGACACCTGGGGGAGGAAGTGAGGAGGGCAGCAGGGCCCCATGTAGTTGATGTTAACAAGAATAAACAATTAGGGCCAAGAAATCCCAGGTGGTAGCTGGAGGAAAGACAGACCTGGGGGTGCTGTTTAAAGATGGGACAGGTGAGTCCGTTCCATAGTCGTTAATGGGAAGGTGTCATCGCAGAAGGGAAGGAGGGCACAAAGGGAGTTGTCAGGGAGGTTGGGACCCAGTCAGCTCTGGCCCAGTGCTCAGGGTGGGCCCCTCCATCAGCGGTGGGGGAGGGTGACGGTGGCCCTGCCTCCCTGGAGGTTCTCTGTGAAGGAGGAGGCAGCACTCGAGATGCAGGAGACCACCCACCCCAGCAGGTGATGCCAGGCTCCCCTGGAGTAGTTTCCTCTTTCAGGTGCAAGCTGGGAGAAAGCAGAGAACTGACTCCATGAAGAGTTGGGATTTTGACAAAAGAGCCCCTGGACAAGGCGTTGAGGCAGCAAAGGATGTCCATCACTCATTTGTCACTATCCTCCTCACATTTAATCCTCATAACACCCCTGTGAGGTAGGTTATCATCGCCCCCTCTTACAGATGAGGAAACTGAGGCTCACACATGCCCAGGGGCACACAGTCGACAGGACGGGTCTACAGTTCCAACGCTTCGGTTCTCACCCCGACCACGCCCCACCCAGGGTGGCCAGAATTCCCTTATAGTCGCAAGAGTACAGCTGCCACAGACTTACAAACACACACAGCACCAGCACACAGAAAAGCAGCAGCTCAGTGAGCATCTCCCAGCCCTGGGTTTCTGGTTCAAGAGCATTTGGGGGGCCAGGCGCAGTGGCTCATGCCTGTAATCCCAGCACTTTGGGAGGCCGAAGTGGGCGGATCACCTGAGGTCAGGAGTTCGAGACAAGCCCGGCCAACATGGTGAAATCCCGTCTCTACTGAAAATACAAAAATTAGCCGGGCGTGGTTGGGTGCTTGTAATCCCAGCTACCTGGAAGGCTGAGGCAGAATCTGGGAGGCGGAGGTTGCAGTGAGTTGAGATCATGCCACTGCACTCCAGCCAGGGTGAAAAGAGCAAAACTCCGTCTCAAAAGAAAAAAAAAAAGCATCTGGGGGACACTTCTAGTCAAGTGGTTCTTTCTTACATTTGCAGAGGAAACAGAAATGGATGGCAGCAGGGTGAGTGTGCTGTGGTAAGCCCATCCCCAGGGAGAGGCCACGGTCACATGGCCCCAGACAGGCTCCCCAGGCGAGGACTGCTGTCTCCCAGGCTCCCTTTCCATGCAGAAGCGGAGTCTCTGTGGCCAGCAGGAAAGCCCAGGGGTCTGCCTCCCTCCCACGGATCCCCAGAGCACAGCTGCAGTTGGGATCAGCCAGGACACGGCCCCCGACTGCTCTACTACTCTGCCTCTTGGTCACCTCAGATGTTAGAGGGGACTTCAAGTTTTTTTCTGGCTAGCCTCTCTGGGAAAATTCTTTTTACATAAAGTGTGTCAGGATGGCATTGAGGGGCTGGAGTAAGATTTTTGTTTTGCAGTTGAACCTAAATAATGGTAGGAATCTCTTGTTTTTTTAATACCTTCTGTTTTAAGTTTTTCTCGTTTTCATCTTGGAAGAAGGAAATTTAGAAACAAAGAGGAAAAGAGTGGCCCAGAAATTCAGCACAAAGAGAGGTGTTCACATTGACAACATCTGTGGGTCACAGACAAATGTCTGGGACAGAGCCTCTGGGACAGAGCTCTAAAATGAGTAACGTGTCGTAGGGAGTCCACGCAGTGTGCAGGGACACAGGCCCCCTTACCATGGAATACCCACCCAGAAGGAAGTGGGTGCCCCATGCAGACCAAGGTGGATAAGGGGACAGTGGTGTGCTCAGAGCTGTCAGCTCCCCACTGGAGCCCCAAACCAGACAGATGTGGGCAGGAGCTCAAGTGGTGTCTGACTACCCAGGTCACACGTGCCTTGAGCATGAAAGCTGTCAGCTCCTGGCACCAGGCTCTGCTGGGGCTGGGAAGACCAGGACACACATGGGCGGAAGCTTCTAGAGACAGTGAGACACGGAAGGGACAGAGAGGTGCCCTCCATGCAGTGCGGCCAACTGCTTTGAGGCTCAACTTTCCAAAGAGAGGGATCTGACCTCTTCACTCTCATTTCAACATTCTCATAGTTTGCAAGGGACTCCCGCGGAGAAAGAAACTTGGTGACCACAAGTTACCCTCTCTGCTCTCTGTGCGAAGGCCTCCGGGATCTACACAGCATTCCTATGCTGTGCTCCCACCCCTCGCCTCCAGCCCCCTCAGTACACATCCACTGCGGCAAATGCGCTGACACACTTACAGCCTCACAAGGCCCAGGTTCATGTCCTCCTCCTCACTGTGTATGCATAGGTTTATCCGTTTCACCTGTTGCCGGGGAACACTGCTTTCGGGGGGACTTGGGGGACGACACTGTAAACATGACTTCCTGGCCTGATGGTGGCAGGGCTGTGTGTGCGAGTCACTGTCCAGGGACAGCACTGAGGTAGGTCGGGGCAGGACCCCCAAGCCACCATCCACAGAGCTTGTGGGACTCGTGGTGCTGACGGAGGAGTACCCTGAGGTCGTGACGTCCTTCCCTGGCTCCGGGCTGGTGCGGAGCAGGGACTTGGGTCCTGGGGTTGCAGGGATCTGGGTATCCAGCGCTGGTACCTGTGGGTCCTGGGGTCTCTCGTCCTCTGGGCAAGCCTCCTCATCACTGGATTCCTGGCAGCAATGCTGTTCTGGATTCAGGTAGACCACGGTGACATCGAGGATGCCACTGGGAGCTGTCACTGCAGGAAGGTTGGTGGGGAGGGAGATCATGTCACACCCAAGCATCAGGGGAGACCCCCTTCCAGGTCAGGACCCTGAAGTGCAGGTCAAGAATCTTCTACCTTGCTATGGTCCTCTGTGTTACCCTCCTGTGGTGAGAAGTGTGGGTGACATGCCTCTTCCAAGGTTGGACAGCTGCCCACCATGACTCCAACGACAGTGGAGATGACAAGTTGGGCATCTAGCTCAAGCCAAGTGGATGCAGAAGCAAGCAACTGGGAAATCGACAGGACTCACACTAACTGGGCTTCTGGTAAGGACCCATGCAGTCTGCCTGGGGTTTGCACAGGGCAGTGATCCCAGCAGGGCAGTGAGGAGTGTCATGTAAACCACGTGGGCACATCTCAAACAACATTCTAGAAAGAAAAATTAGCCTGTCCAGCTAATTTTTAAATTTTTTGTCTTGCTATGTCACCCAGGATTGTCTTGAACTTCTAGCCTGAAGTGATCCTCCTGCCTCAGCCTCTCAAATTGCTGGGATTACAGGCATGAGCCACCACACCTGGCCTAGAAGGATCTCCATGAACTCCAGACAGGTCTCTACCTCCCTCATCCTAGTGAGGTCTTCCCAGCACAGAACGAGCAGGAGCCGGATAGGTGTGGCCTAAGTCCTCTCATCCCTGTGTGATGGTAGAAGCTGTGGTGTTTTGGGGGTTCTCCCCTCCTCTCACTCTCCCCATGCCTGGACACACTCCCCGGCAGGGCAGGAGCTGGCCCCGCCCTGTGCTCTGTGCACATCCTCCTCCCTCCCACAGCGCTCGCACAGGGCCAGGTGCCCAGAGACCCTCAGTGAGAGCCACCCTGTGTGATGTCCCTTCCAGTGCGCCCTGGCCCTACACTCACCGTCACCCTCCTTCTCGCCCTCGCTCTCCTGGTCGCCTTCGTAGCCAGAGCAGCAGTCCAGGCTCCAGTCGAGGAAGCTGCCCAGCAGCGTCTCCTCCTGGCTGGACAGCTCCGCAGTGGGGGTGGTAACAAAGCTGCCCCTGTCCTCCTGGAGGCTGTTCTCCCGCTTCCTGCAAGGTGGAGAGAGCCCAGGAGACCCGGTCATGGGCGCCAGCGCTGGGAGGCCAGGCCCTCTGCACCTACCTCTAACACCCGTGTGCCCCGGCCTGTCACTGCATGCTCCCAAAGGGTCTGCTGGGTAGAAAATGCTGGTGAAGCTAGAACAGGTATAAGCCCTTGAGGCAGGGCCAACCTGGAGGACAGTTCAGGCAAACTCAGGCCCCAGGTCTGGGTGTGAAGCCCAGCCCACCCGGCTCAGCTGTGGGGCCTGGGCCAACCATCTGGTCCCCTGGACACCCCCAGGATGATGCTACCTTCCAGTGTTGTTGTTTTTTTTTTTTTTTTGAGGTGGAGTCTTGCTCTGTCACCCAGGCTGGAGTGCAGTGGTGTCATCTTGGCTCACTGCAACCTCCGCCTCCCAGGTTCAAGTGATTCTCCTGCCTCAGGCTCCTGAGTAGCTGGGACTACAGGTGCCCACTATCACACCCAGCTAATTTTTATATTTTTAGTAGAGACGGGGTTTCACCATGATGGCCAAGTTGGTCTCGAACTCCTAACCTCAGGTGATTCACTTGCCTCAGCCTTCCAAAGTGCTGGGATTACAGGCGTGAGCCACTGCGCCCAGCCCCTCTGGTGTTGATTAATAAGGGCCAGGCAGTGCTCAGCCCGGGGCCAGGCAGATTGCATGGAATGGCCTGGCCTTGGGCGGTGCCGGCACCCATGCCCAACTGGGGTCAAGTCTTGCTCGGGATGGGGCTGGAGGCCAGAGTGTGGGCCTGAGCCTGGGAAAAGCTGCCACACCAGCTGAGCCTTTCCACTTCCTGAACCCAGGGCCCACTGGGGAGTGGGGGTGGAGAGAGCTACCCGTGTCACCCATGGGGGTCTGTCTCAGAGACTGATGGGGCTTTGGGGGGCCTCTGGAGAAGCGGGTTTAACACAGTGAGGCTGAGCACAGGGCCAGGCCCCCACCTGGAGTAGCTATGCGTGTCTACATGGACTTTCCTCGTGATAACCCTGGCCCCAGGGAGTCGGTGCGTGTGTGGAGTGAGACAGGAGGGTCAGGTCTCCTGCTTTCTGCACAATGGAAAGTGCTATCACGCTTCTTGGGGAAGTAGCAGTAGCGGGGGCTTCGGCTGCTTCCCCAGGGCTCCCCAGGAGTTTAGGTCTACTGCCAGGGGCCCACTCCCCACACAACACTCCCGGAGGCAGCCCTGCCTGGTCCTGTATTGACAGGGAAGACCCAGCCACCCAGTGCCCGCCCTTGGGAAAGTTATGGGTGCACATGGTGCTAAGGAGTCACAGGCGCAGGGCCAGCAGCACAGGGAGGGCCCTGTTCATCGGGACCTTGCAGAATCAATAGCAGTTCTCCAGGTGGGTGAGGTGGAAAGAGGAAGTTAACTCCAGGAGGAACAGCCAAGGTGCTGAGATAGGAGAGGCAGGTAAACAGGTTCACACGGGTGGTGAGGGAAGTGCAGGGGATGTGACTTAGGTCACAACTTGAGTGCCGGGAGTGACAGCAGCATCATGGAGCAGGTAAGTCCAGGATACGCGTGACAGGCACGGGCAAGGCTAGAGCCAGGCTGGGCTCCCGCATGCTCGAAACCATCTTCCTCCACAGGGAGCCCAGGCAGAGGGAGAGGCAACAGCCTCTGAGGAAGGAGACCTGGGCTGGAGACAGTGGAGGTTACGCGGGGGCCTAAGGCATGACTGCAGGGCTCTGTCCCAGGGTCACTGTCCTGGGATCTGCTGCTCCCCTGACAAGCCTTGGAGGCCTCTCTGTGAGGGAGCGCTGAGGGAACTGGGCCGGCATGAGGGTGCCAGCATTGTATGGCGCAGGGTAACTAACCGTTTGGTTCTCCGCCCCGAGGGAGAGCTGAGGAAGGCGTGGATCTCCCCTGTGCTGAGGAAAGTTGGGGGGTCGGGGCTGTCTTGTGTCACTCCTAATGCCGCACACAACTGGCTGTAGCTCAGCACCTTAGGGGAAGCCAGAGTTAGGGGGTGCAGAGGCCCCAAGGGTGAGGCCCGCCCATACCCCAGCACCCCATGAGACGCCCAGGTGGCAGGAGAGAGGCACCTTTTCCTGGCTGATTTCTCCATAGCGCTTGTCCTCAAATCGCTGCTTCACGGCGGTCAGAGAGACTTGCCTGTAGTCCTTGGGGGCGTCATCGTGGAAGCTGGAAACAGTCACATGGAGTGGACATGTGAGGCACCCCCACCCCATTTTTAGCCTTAGTTCACTGAAGTGAGCAATGAGAATGCAAAATGGTGCAGTCACTCTGGAATCCGACCTGGCGGTTCCCCGAATGGTTAAATTTAGTCACCACAGAACCCAGCAATTCTCTCTAGGTAAAGACCCAGGAAAAAGGAAAAACTATGTCCACACAGAAACCTGTACTAGAATGTTCATGGCAGGACTGTTCACAATAGGCAAATGTCCACCAGCTGTGGGATGGATAAACACATGTGGTCCATGCAGGGGAATATTATTCAGCCATGAAAAGCAATAAAGCAGGTACACACGCCACAACATGGACAAATCCAGCAAACATTACACTGAGGGAAATAACCTAGACACAAAAGGCCACCTGTCCTATGACTCCATTTATATGCAATGTCCAGAATGGGAAAAATCCGTGGACAGAAAGTAGACCACTGAGTCATCTAGGGCTGAGGAAATTGCGGGGAACCAGAGGGTGACAGCTGAGGGGTGTGTTGTCCCTTTGGGGAAAGTGAAAATGTTGTAAATTTGATTGTTGTGATGACAAGCACAACTGTGTGAATAAACTAAAAGCCGATTAAATCATACAATAAAAGGAAGTTTAGTTTGTAAATAATGTTTCTAACTTATCTGGTTTGGGAAAAAAAAATTAACTTTTTCAGGTGGAAGAGAATAAACGCAGCTCAGAAACAGCTTTTGGTGGCCAGTGTTGGGACGATCTGTGATCCCCATAAGCAAAGGTGGGGGGGGTAAGATCCATGCCGACCCTTCTACTGTCACCCTCGTTCCTTGCCCAGAAGGCACAGGGTCCGGGCACTGCAGGAGAAAGCAGCATGAGCAGCAGCACATGCCAAAGCCCGGGAGATGCCACCAGGTCCCCTGTGGCTGAAGTACAGTAAGGGGGTAGAAACAGCAGATGGGCCAGAGAAGGGGCTGCTCAAGGGCAAAGAGACCCCCAGGGAGTTCTGATCTCATCCTGGAAGCCGGACACCAAGGCCCTGGGTAGTGTACACGAGACACACGTGGGGTGGCTGCCAGTGTTCCAGAAGGCTGGGCAGCCACCACGGATAGCTCCAGCCCCCAAGCGGTGAGCGCACGAGGAAAGTGCACTGGCGAGGATGCAGGGATGGAGAAGCAGGAGCGGCTGGTGGAGGCCTCAGCTGGGTGCACAGTGGTTCATGCACCACAACCCACCAGGGCCGAAACAGGCCAATGGCTGAGTCACACTGGCAGGGTGGGTGGCAGGTCAAGGTTGAGACGTGGTCTGAATCCTGGAAGTGATGAAGTCTCCCAGGAAAGGAGTCCGAGGTGTGGCAGAAAGCCAGAATTCCCTGGCCCCTTGGGGTGGGTGAGAAGGGAGACTAATACCCAGGTCGCATGGCCTACGGCAGGCAGCTGAGGCCCCCGAAGGAGGGAGGGTCAGCGTAATGCTGGCTGGAGAAAAGCCACCCAGGCCTGGTGTGGTGGTGCCTGTGGTTTCAGCTACTCGGGAGGCTGACACAAGAGGATCCCTTAAGCCTGGGAGGTCAGGGTTGCAGTGAGCTAGGATGGCGCCACTGTACTCCGGCCTGGGCCCCAACTCAAAAAAGGAAAAAAAAGCCTACACTGCTGAGTCTGCTGGATTTGGCTGAGGAAAGGGAAGTCATGGCAGAAGCGGGGAAGGGGGAGACCAGGGAGTGGTGGTGCCGAGAGGTGGGAGGAGCAAGTCTGTGAACACAACTGAGGAGGCGAGAGGGAGATGGCTGGTCAGATGCAAATTCACCCCCATGCTTGTCCCCCTTGCCCCTCACTGCCATGACTCCACTCACAGCCCCTGGCCCCGCTGGTCTGCACTGGGCCCTGGCGTGGCTGCCCCCTTTGCCTGGGACTCAGATGCCCAAGTGACCCTGGCTGCGCTCCCTGAAGGGAGCCGCACCCACCCGTACCACATGCCCCGCTCCTGCCTGCCGTTTCTCCCAACATGACCTGACCTCTGAACTCTCTGTCCTGGCCTCTCCCCCAGCGCCCGGCCCACGGTGGGGGCTTCATGCACTGCATAGAACAAACCAACGTGGGCTGAAGGGAAGCTGCCAGGGCAGGTGAAGGGGCTCAGATGCAGCGAGGGCCGGGCCAGGCTCAGCAGACAGAAGGGCGGAGGGGCCAGGGCAGGTGGAGGGAAGCCCAGTGGGGCTGGGGCAGAGAGGGGGCCACAGCTGGGCATGATGGGGCAAGGGACCTGCCCGTAGTCTCCATCTTCTCAGTGACACAGAGGATAGATCTATACCAACGGCTGCACTGGGGTGGAAGCTGTTCTCTCAAGGGAAGGGGAGTGAGTATTTTCCCCACTGGGGGCCATGTGGTCTCCGCTGCACTATAAGCTCAGCCACTGCCAGAGCAAAAGCAGCTGCAGAAGATGTGGAAACCAGTGAGGGCGGCTGCTGCCAAGAAAACTCCATTCACAAAAGCAGCCAAATGCTGTCTGAGGGCCACAGTGTGCCAGCGCCTGAGCTAGATGACAACTTGACACAGGTACAAGTTACCACAGGTCAGGGAGACACCCTCATTTTTTTCTAGTACGTTCTGCTGCCTATGCAATGAGCTTGGGTTGGGAGCAGCTGCTCTCAATGTGAAAAAGGTGTGAGATAAGAAAGTCCTGGAATTTTTTTTTTTTTTTTTTTTTTAGATGTAGTTTCACTCGGTGCCTGGGCTGGAGTGCAATGGCGCAATCTCGGCTCACTGCAACCTCTGCCTTCCGGGTTCAAACGATTCTCCTGCCTCAGCCTCCTGAGTAGCTGGGATTATAAGCGCACGCCACCACGCCTGGCTAATTTTTGTTTTTTTAGTAGAGACAGGGTTTTGTCATGTTGACCAGGCTAGTCTCGAACTCCTGACCTCAGGTGATCCACCCGCTTTGGCCTCCCAAAGTGCTGGGATTACAGGTGTGAGCCACCACGCCTGGCCAGTTTTTGTTTTTGGAGAGAGTCTTGCTCTGTCACCCAGGCTGGAGTCCAGTGACGTGATCTCAACTCACTGCAACCTCTGCCTCCTGGGTTCAAGCGATTCTCCTGCCTCAGCCTCCTGAGTAGCTGGAATTACAGGCGTGCACCAACACACCTGGCTAATTTTTGTATTTTTAGTAGAGGTGGGGTTTTACCATGTTGGCCAGGCTGGTCTCGAACTCCTGACCTCAAATGGTCTGCCTGCCTCGGCCTCCCAAAGTGCTGGGGTTACAGGCGTGAGCCACCGTGCCTGGCCAAAACTCACCACTTCTTATGAAGGCTCAAGACGCAGGGAATGAGGTCCTCATAGGAGAATCCGGTGAGGTCCCACAGCTGAGTGGTCCAGGGCTGTGCTGGGGAAGAAAGCAGGCCAGGGATGGAGGGGATGGAGGGGACGGACGGGCTGTGGTGACAGCCGCCTGACCACTTCCACTCTATAGTTCTGTGGGCTCTGCTGTGGAGTTTCTTGGAGCTCAGGGTTGCAATCCTTTTAAAACAGTTTTGAAAAAAACCCATACGTAGGGCGTGCAGGCTCACAGTCAGAAATCTGGGACATAGTGAAGCTAGGAGCTGTGCTGTATCTCATCCCTGAAGAAGTAACCAGGACAAACGGATGATGGACTCTTCCGCCCCACAGCCTCCTCCTGTGTGAGCACCTTCCCTGACACAGGCATCCCTGGGAAGGGCCTCTCCTTACTCTGCCTGTGCGTCAGTCTGGCCAGAAGCAGGGCTGCGGCAGCCAGGCGGGCTGGGGCATAGGTGGACAGGCTGGTGTGCAGCAGGGAGAGCTCACAGAGGAAGCTGCACAGGTGCTGGGTTCTCAGCTCCACGGGGACTAGCGCCAGCAGGACCTCCTTGTAATCCACCACGGTGGGGACCTAGACAGCCGGGAGCAGGTGTGGGCTCTTAGTGCTTGGGGGCTCCTTGGTGCAGTGCCACATGCAGGCCCAGTGCAGGGTCTGGCCCGGGTGATGTTCACGTTGATGCTGCACACGCAGCGCACCAGCGCAAGTGGCGATGTGGTGCAACCGTGGCCTCCTGCTCCGTGGCTTTGGGCACAGCAGAGAGAGCTGCCCTCTGAGTCCATGAGGCCTCCCACAGCAGGAAAGCCAAATGCCCACCCCCACCCTCCAGCACAGCGACAACCAGGATTAATAAGGAAAATGGAACCACTGCTTACTCGAATCTTCCCTTCCAAGGCGGAGACGATCTCGCCCATCATTCTCACCAGGTCCTCATACTTGTACGTGTTGTCTGTGAGCCATACGGCCTCCCGGATAGTCAGGATCTCTTTACTGATGAACCTGCAACGCCGAGAAGGGGTCTCAGCGCGGAGCCCACTTCCTGTGGCAGGGGTGGGGCACAGGGACCCAAGGCTTTAGGAGGCTTCAAGGTAGGGAGGGAGCCATGGCTTTGGGCTTTGGTGACAGAGGCTTCATAATGGAGCCAGCTGCCTGTGGCTGACAAGGGGCATTTAAAAAAGGGGAGGCCCAGGCAGGAGGACAGCTTAGCCAGGAGTTCGAGACCACCTTGGGCAACAAAGCAAGACCCTATCTCTTCAAAAAGTTAAAAAATAAAACATTAGCAGAGCATGGTGGCATGTGCCTATAGTCTCAGTTACTTGGGAGGCTGAGGTGGGAGGATTGCTTAAGCCCAGGAAGTTGAGGATGCAGTGAGCTATGATTATACCACTGCATTCCAACCTGCGTGACAGAGCAAGACCCTGTCTCAAAAAATAATCATCATCGTAACAATAGGGGGGAGGTCAGAAAGTGCTGGAAAAAAGGATGAGAGCCACAAGGCAGACAGAAAGCAGCAGGGCTGTTAGGCAGACTCACAAATGTCTGCAAAAGGCCCAAGTGCCACCAGCATTCAGTTTGCTAAAAGACACCAAAGACAGAGATTTGCCCGTCACGTGACAGCTCTATCAGTGGGGTGGAAATGTTTTAGACTCAGAAGGTGGGTAAGCCACCAGATCTAGGAATTGGAGGCAAAGGGCCCAAGGGTTGTTGGAAAGTCTGTGCCCGGTACTGTGTGGCCACAGGAATCCTGACTGGAATCCTGACTGTCCCCAGGCAGGGGTCACCCTGTTCTCTGCTGTCTACCGGCGCCAACTATCAGGGAACACGCTGCTCCAGTGGCCCCTGCAAAGCACCTTCCCGTTGGACTGAGGCCAAGTCTCTTGGCTGCTCCGTCCTGGGGATTCTGCAGGTTGCATGTGTCATTCACTTGACCAAGAGGACAAGAGGCACGGGGACTACACCTGCCAGCGCAGGGACTGCAGACGCCAAAAAGATGAGATGTCAGTAGCCAACAGGGAGCCCAGCGTAGGGTGTGAGGTGGCTGGTTGGGGCAGGGCACTTCTGAGAGCAGAGGTGGCGGGCAGCTCAGCCTTTAAAACCTTTTTTTTTTTGAGACAGAGTTTCCCTCTGTCACCCAGGCTGGATTAGTACAGTGGCGTGATCTCGGCTCACTGCAACCTACGCCTCCCGGGTTCAAGCGATTTTCATGTCTCAGCCTCCCAAGTAGATGGGACTACAGGCGCCCACCACCACGTCCAGCTTGCTTATTTATTTATTTATTTATTTAGAGACAGAGTCTTGCCCCATTGCCCAGGCTGGAGTGCAATGGTGCGATCTTGGTTCACTGCAACCTCTGCCTCCTGGGTTCAAGTGATTCTCCTGCCTCAGCCTCCTGAGTAGCTAGGATTACAGGCGCCCACCACCACGCCCAGCTAATTTTTTGTATCTTTTTTTTTTTTTTTTTGAGACGGAGTCTCGCTCTGTCGCCCAGGCTGGAGTGCAGTGGCCGGATCTCAGCTCACTGCAAGCTCCGCCTCCCGGGTTCACGCCATTCTCCTGCCTCAGCCTCCCGAGTAGCTGGGACTACAGGCGCCCACCACCTCGCCCGGCTAGTTTTTTGTATTTTTTTTAGTAGAGACGGGGTTTCACCGTGTTAGCCAGGATGGTCTCGATCTCCCGACCTCGTGATCCGCCCGTCTCGGCCTCCCAAAGTGCTGGGATTACAGGCTTGAGCCACCGCGCCCGGCCAGTTTTTTGTATTTCTTAATAGAGACGGGGTTTCACCATGTTAGCCAGGATGGTCTCGATCTCCTGACCTCGTGATCCGCCCGTCTCGGCCTCCCAAAGTGCTGGGATTACAGGCTTGAGCCACCGCGCCCGGCCAATTTTTTGTATCTTTAGTAGAGACGGGGTTTCACCATGTTGGCCAGGCTGGTCTTGAACTCCTGACCTCATGATCTGCCCACACTGGCCTCCCAAAGTGCTGGGATTACAGGTGTGAGCCACCGTGCCTGGTCCCCCAGCTTGAAAAAAAAAAGATAAGGCAGAATTGATTTGAGGGAGCTGTGGTGATAATTATATGGACCACCGCAATCAGGTCTTGTGGTTGGGGAAGAAATTGGACTCAGCTCCCTGAAACGTTTTTAGTGGTTATTCTCTCACTGCCAGCCGGTTTGTGGCCCAGGAGCTTGGTCGTAGGTTGCGGTGATGGATATGTGGTCAGATCCAGGGAGGCGGCCACCCAACCTCCTCAGCTGTCTCTGGTAGGAAGACCTGGGATGCTGGATTCAGGCCCAAGAGCACATCTGAAGACAGCTCTGGATGCTTGTGGCAGGGGTTGCTCCCTCCTTCCGTGGGAATGACACTGCATTGAGCCGGCACACGCAGGCCCAAAGAGACTGCACCTCCCAGTTCCCATCTGGTGAGATGTGGCCACAAGACTAAGCTCAGTGCAAAGGTAAATGTGGCAGGTACAGGTGTCACAGGGACAAGGGCAGCACCCTAGCTGGTGGCAGAGATTAACATGGGAGATGGGGTTCCTCTGCTTCCTCGTGAAACAAAAAACATCCCAATGACCTGAGCCCGGACCCTCTGCCTCTGGGTTACCTGTGCAAGAGAGAAACAAGTCTCTGTAGCTTACACATATGCTGTGTGCAGCCAAGCCTATCCTCACCCACCAGGCTCTACAGAGGAGTTGGTCTGGAAAACACTTCCTTGGGAAATGTAGACCATGCTGGGGACAGCTGGTTTAGGAAATGCAAAACGTATTGTGAGAATCATTTCCACGTTATTCCCAAAGGCGGAACTAGGGGATCCTGCATTAGTTAAAGGAAAGCAGTGGTCTGATGTGAAAGGGACAGACTGCCGTGTAAGGACCCACCCTGCTGCTGAGAGACACCCATGTGGTTGGAGTGGGCTCTGCAGGGCACCAGTGGGGGACGAAAAACCCTCTAACTCCAATAGTGTAGGAAACTCTGGCAACAGACTTTAGAACCTGACTTCAGAGAAGGGCAGCCGACTGCCACCCTCCCCAATCAGTCATCCTGCCGCCCTCAGGAGCCAGGGGACAGGGCGGTTCAGCCTGTGCCTGCCAGAGTGAGGCCACACTCTGGGTCCTGAGACTGCACACCAGGACAAATTGCCTGGATGCAGGCACCCCACACAGTGGCCCCCACACGCTGAAGGCTGTTCCATCACCCCTGCCTGCAGAGGCCCTCAGTATGGCACTCCACGTCTGACCAGGTGGGACACTCACGGCTCATGAGTCAAGAACCAGTAAGGGCCAGGTGCAGTGGCTCATGCCTGTAATCCCAGCACTTTGGGAGGCCGAGGCGGGTAGATAATTTGAAATCAAGAGTTTGAGACCAGCCTGACCAACATGGTGAAACCCTATCTCTACTAAAAATACAAAAAAATTAGGCGGGCATGGTGGTGCACGCCTGCAGTCCCAGCTACTCTGGAGGCTGAGGCAGAAGAATCGCTTGAACCTGGGAGGTGGAGGTTACGGCGAGCCGAGATCGCACCAGTGCACTCCAGCCTGGGTGACAGAGCGAGAATTGGTTTCCAAAAAAAAAAACAAACCAGTGAGGAGCACGTGAAGGGCAGGTGACCCTGAACCCAGGACAGGCCAGGACGTCCCTGCCAGCTGGGCCGAGGGGGCTTCTCACCGGGTGCAGATGACCATGCAGGCGATGCCCAGCAGCTGGAGCCTGTACCGCGGCACCAGCCTCCTCCGCAGGTACCGGTCCACACACTCCACGGTCAGGTGCAGACACAGGCTTGTGAAGTCCTTCATGGTGGCAACTTCCACCAGCCAGTCGATCAGAATGTACCTGCGGAAAGAGCAGCGCGTGGGAACTAGGGCAGGCATTCTCCATGCGTCCCTGTCTGCAATTTCAACTCCACCTGTTGGGCCCGACCAAATAACCTGGCTAGCTCTGGAATCATGGGTTTACCCTGGAACCTAGGCTGAAGAGGCCATGGAGAGCCCGGGAGGCTCCATGGGTCCCAGCCCCGAAGCAGGCCCCACATCCTTCGACTGTGTTCCTGGGAGGTGGATGGACTTGCAGATCTCTGCACCGGCCCTCCCTCCCGCAAGACCACATGTTCCTGGTGCTCCCAAACCCAAGCGCTTCGAGACCTCGACCTGGCGCAAAGCGAAAAGTCAGCCCACAGCCGTTGATCCACCCACAGTGGATGAACCCTGACCCTCAGGGCATGCAGGTAGTGGCAGAACGTAGACAGTCGCAAGAGAATGCCACAGGATGTCCCAATATGGTAAATGCCTTTCTGAATAGAGTGGAGACACTTGTGTTCTTTTGAAACAGTCTCACTCTATCACCCAGACTGAAGTGCAGTGGCGTAATCTCAGTTCACTACAAACTCCGCCTCCCGGGTTCGAGTGATTCTCTTGCCTCAGCCTCCCCAGTAGCTGGGATGAAAGGTGCACACCACCACGCCTGGCTAATTTTTGTATTTTTTTTTTTTTTTGAGACGGAGTCTCGCTCTGTTGTCCAGTCTGGAGTGCAGTGGCAAAATCTTGGTTCACTGCAACCTACACCTCCCGGGTTCAAGTGATTCTCCTGCCTCAGCCTCCTGAGTAGCTGGGACTACAGGCACGTGCTACCACGCCCAGGTAATTTTTTGTATTTTTAGTAGAGGTGGGGTTTCACCGTATTTGCCAGAATGGTCTCAATCTCCTGACCTCATGATCCACCTGCCTCGGCCTCCTAAAGTGCTGGGATTACAGACGTGAGCCACTGCACCCGGCCTAATTTTTGTATTTTTGGTAGAGAGAGGGTTTCATCATGATGGCCAGGCTGGTCTAGAACTCCTGACCTCAGGTGATCTGCTTGCCTCAGCTTCCCAAAGTGCAGGGATGACAGGCATGAGCCACCGCACCCGGCTGTAGACGCTTGTCTTAAAACAGAGGGGTCAGAGTGAACAGAAAGCAAGAGAGGAGTGGGAGGATGGGTGATTCTGTTGGACAGGCAGCGCAGGTGCCAGGTGTCAGCCCAGACACAGGCATCTTCAGAGGTGGAGGGGAGGACAGGAAGACGGGCCGAGGCGTGAAAAGAAGGGCAGAGGAGGAGCAGATGAGCCTCTATTTCCTCCCAGAACAGAGAACATGTAAGAGCCAGGTGTTTAAGGTTTAAACTGGCCTCTACTGTGAACACACTACAAAGCTTACTCAAAGCAGATGGATTTAACACGCTTAATCATCTGACTTCTAAAAACAACCACTGGGCCAGGCATGGGGGCCTATAATCCCAGCACTTTAGGAGGCCAAGGAGGGCAGATCATCGGAGGTCAGGAGTTCAAGACCAGCCTGGCCAATATGGTGAAATCCTGTCTCTACCAAAAAAATACAAAAATTAGCTAGGTGTGGTGGTGCATGCCTATAGTCCCAGCCACTTGGAAGGCTGAGGTGGGAGAATTGCTTGAACCCAGGAGGCGGAGGCTGCAGTGAGCTGAGATCACACCAGTACGCTCCAGTCTGGGCAATAGGGTGAGACTCCATCTCAAAAAAAAAAATAAAAATTAATTAATTAAAAAATAAAAATAAAAACAGGGCCAGGCACAGTAGCTCATGCCTGTATCCCCAGAACTTTGGGAGGCTGAGGCAGGTGGATCATGAGGTCAGGAGTTCAAGACCAGCCTGACCAAGATGGTGAAACCCCGTCTCTACTAAAAATATAAAAATCAGCCAGGCGCAGTGGCAGGCACCTGTAATCCCAGCTACTCGGGAGGCTGAGGCAAGAGAATTGCTTGAACCCAGGGGGGCAGAGGTTGTGGTGAGCTGAGATCGCGCCACTGGACTCCAGCCTGGGCGACAGACTGAGACTTCATCTCAAAAATAAAATAAAATAAATTAAAAAGTAAAAATAAAACAGACCACTGAATTGCATACGTTAAAATGGGGAATGTACCTTTGTTTTATATCAAATGCTGCATCTCCCTGGTAAATTAAAAAAAAAAAATGCCCACACATAAAATGAATTTCAACAAACCAAAAAAAGAGAGCAGACCAAGAAGGTTAGAAGGTGTTATCAGCATATTTCTTCCAACAGAAAGAGGGAAGGGGACTGCATCACCACACAGGCAGCACAGGACTCAATAGCACTACAGCTTGGTGCCATTTTTTAAAAAGATTTTCATTCTTTTTTTTTGAGGAGAGGGTCTTGCTCTGTGTCTCAGGCTGGAGTGCAGTGGCACGATCATAGCTCACTGCAGTGAACTCCTGGCCTCAAGTGATCCTGCCACCTTGGCCTTCCAAAATGCTAGGATTATAGGTATGAGGCACAGCGCCCGGCCAGTGTCATTTAATGTAGGGCAAAGGGGTGCTACATCCCTAGGCCTGTGCGTCAGTGTGCATGTGTGATGTGTGTGTGTGTGTGTGTGTGTGTGTGTCAGAAAGGGACATCAGGCCTCTCTGGGGAAGGGATGATAATTCTTTTTTCTTCATAGAGATGGGGTTGGTCTTAGACTCCTGGGTTTAAGCGATCCTCCCTCCTCAGTGTCTCAAAGTGCTAGGATTGGCCGGGCGCAGTGGCTCGCACCTATAATCCCAGCACTTTGGGAGGCTGAGGTGGGCAGATCACTTGAGGCCTGATCAAAATGGTGAAACCGTCTCTACTGAAAATACAAAAATTAGTCAGACGTCATGACACATGCCTACAATTCCAGCTAATCAAAAGGCTGAGGTAGGAGAATCATTTGAACCTGGGAGACGGAGGTTGCAGTGAGTCAAGATCGCACCACTGCACTCAACCTGGGTGACAGAGCAAGACTCTGTCTCAAAACAAAACAAAACAAAAAACTTAGGATTAGGATTACAGGTGTGAGCCACCACGCCTGGCCTGACCTGATCATTTTGTAAATATGTAAACGTTTACTGAATGCTTACTATGCGTTGGGTGTTGTCTCCTGATGGGGTAACCAGAGGCTTCCCATTGTAAATCCAAACTGTATCTGAAATCTCATGCATAAAGTTGAAAATCATTCATGTTTTCCATTTTACTCTCTCTGTGATTTAGTGGTCAGCATGACAGCTGCCCCGGATGGCAGGGCTCCTGAGGGCCGCTGAGTTTCATGTGACATGCTGATGCTTACAGAGACTGGCCATAAAGAAAAGGCTGTGTCCCAGCTTTGGGAATTGGAAATATGAATCTCAACATCTCAGAAAGATGTTTAAGATGTTCAATGGAGGCTCAGAGCAGTGGCTCACGCCTGTAATCTCAGTACTTTGGGAGGCCATGGTGGGCAGATCGCTTGAGGCCAAGAATTTGAGACCAGCCTGGCCAACATGGCAAAACTCCATCTCTACAAAATATACAAAATTTAGCCAGGTGTGGTGCCTGTAGTCCTACTTGGGGGACGAGGTAGGAGAAAGGTTTGAGCCCAGGAGGCGGAGGTTATAGTGAGCCGAGATCACACCACTGCAGTCCACCTTGGGTGACAGACAGCCTATCTCAAAAAAAAAAAAAAAGTGTTCAATGTGTTCTATGGCTTAAAAAAGGTCACTGCACTGTGGGAGGCTGGGACAGGAGGGTCGCTTGAAAAGCTCAGGAGTTCAAGACTAGCCTGGGCAACAGAGTGATACCCTGTCTCTACTAAAAATACAAAAAGTAGCTGTGTGTGGTGGTGTGACCTGTAGTCCCAGCTACTCAGGAGGGCAAGGCGGGAGGATCACTTGAGACTGGGAGGCGGAGGTCTGCAGTGAGCTGAAATCATGCCACTGCACTCTGGCCTGAGTGACAGAGCCAGACCCTGTCTCAAAAAAAAAAAAAAAAAAAAAAAAAAAAGGTAACTGAAGAAAGCAGAGTAGGATATTTTCTTCCAAAAAGTCCACAGTAACTTAGGTATTACCCAAGACCAGGCGTGGTGGCTCACGCCTGTATTCCCAGCACTTTGGGAGACTGAGGTTGGCGGACTGAGGTCAGGAGATCGAGACCATCCTGGCTAACATGGTGAAACTCCAACTCTACTAAATATAAAAAAAATTAGCTGGGTGTGCTGGTGGGCACCTGTAGTCGCAGCTACTCAGGAGGCTGAGGCAGGAGAATTGCTTGAACCCAGGAGGCAGAGCTTGCAGTGAGCTGAGATCACGTCACCCCTCCAGCCTGGGCAACAGAGTGAGACTCCATTTCAAAAAAAAAAAAAAAACAGGCCAGGCGCGGTGGCTCAAGCCTGCAATCCCAGCACTTTGGGAGGCCGAGACGGGCGGATCACGAGGTCAGGAGATCAAGATGATCCTGGCTAACCCAGTGAAACCCCGTCTCTACTAAAAATACAAAAAACTAGCCGGGCGAGGTGGCGGGCGCCTGTAGTCCCAGCTACTCAGGAGGCTGAGGCAGGAGAATTGCTTGAACCCAAGAGGCAGAGCTTGCAGTGAGCTGAGATCGCGCCACTACACTCCAGACTGGGCGACAGAGCGAGACTTCGTCTCAAAAAAAAAAAAAAAAAAAAAAATGGGTGATAGGGAACTCTGTGCCGCCCTGTGACAGGGCTCCCTTCCCCTGGAGGCTGTCGCGCCGCTCTAATTAGAAGCCCCAGCCCGAATGCCTCACCTCATTGTGTCATTGAGTCCCTTCTGCACGGAGAAGACTTGCTGCTTACTGACAGCCTGGGAAGCCTGAAATAGCTGGCAGACGATCTCATTGGAAGCTCTCACCTCTAGTCCAAGCTGGTTTCCATTTGCACAGGCTTTGGCTAAAGACAGCTGAGGAAGAAAAGACAAACATGAGTGTGAGGTAGCAGCTGTGTTGTGGTTTTCCATTTCTGAAGCAAAGGGCCATTCAGGCAGCAAATGCATACGGACGCAGTGCCCCACTTAACTTAAACCTTCACAAGCTTCGGGAACGAGGATGGCTCAGGTTTTAATTATTCTTCTTTTTTGAAAAAGTCATAGATGACATGAGAAAAGATATATAATGAAATGTCAATAGCCTTTCCACCGTGGCTCAGGTCTCAGTTTCTTACATGGCTAATGCCTGGGGCAGCTGTGTTAAGTCTCTGGTCACACAACCCAGTGCTCTCCAAAAGGCTTCTGCCAATGTTTACACCCAGGAATAGGAGCACCTGCTTCATCACAGCTTCATACCAGCAAACACTGTGATTATTAAAAACAGCTATTTTCAGATCAGGCGCGGTGGCTCATGTCTGTAATCCCAGCACTTTGGGAGGCCGAAGCGGGTGGATCACGAGGTCAGGAGATCGAGACCATCCTCACTAACACGGTGAAACCCCGTCTCTACTAAAAATACAAACAAAAAAATTAGCTGAGCATGGTGGTGGGCACCTGTAGTCCCAGCTACTCGGGAGGCTGAGGCAGGAGAATGGCATGAACCCGGGAGGCGGAGCTTGCAGTGAGCCAAGAGATCGCGCTGCTGCACTCCAGCCTGGGTAACAGAGTGAGACTCCGCCTCAAAAAAAAAAAAAACCAAAAACCAAAAACCAAAAAACAAAAAAACAGCTATTTTCAGAAATTACCAAACACAGAGAAATATACATATACACACACACACATATATACATACATACATATATAATTTGCTAATACGATGAGCCCAAAATATCTCATTTAAAAGTGCACTCTTACGACTAGTAATAAGATTGAACATTCCAATTTCTAACCACTTGAGTTTATTTCCTCTTTTTATTTATTTATTATTAATTTTTTTTTGGTCAACTGCAGTGGCTCACTCCGGTAATCCCAACACTTTGGGAGGCAGAGGCGGGCAGGTTACTTGAGGTCAAGAGTTTCAGACCAGCCTGGCCAACATGGTGAAACCCCGTCTCTACTAAAAATACAAAAATTAGCTGGGTGTGGTGGCGGCCGCCTATAGTTCCAGCTACTCAGAAGTCTTGAGCCCAGGCATCAGAGGTCACAGTGAGCTGAGATCACACCATTGTGCTGTAGCCTGGGCAACAGAGAGAGAACTCCTGGCTTCAAGTGATCCTCCGGCCTCAGCCTCCCAAAGTGTTGGGATTATAAATGTAAGCCACTGCGCCCAGCCCTACTTCCTCTTTTTTGAGAATCAACTGAGGCTCCCCTGAACTTCTATCAGAGTCTTCCTATTCTTATTGATTACCCTGAGTTTCCAACAGAACTACGTTGCTGCATTTCTCATAAACTATTTTTTTGTTGAGATAAGGTCTCCCTCTGTAGCCCAGGCTGAAGTGCAGTGTTGCGATCACGGCTCTCTGCAGCTTTGACCTCCCAGGCTCAAGTGATCCTCCTGCCTCAGCCTCCTGAGTAGCTGGACTACAAGGCACATGCCACCACATCCAGCTAATTTTTTTTTTCTTTTTGAGATGGAGTCTCACTCTGTTGCCACGCTGGAGTGCAGTGGCATGATCGCGGCTCACTGCAACTTCCTCCTCCTGGGTTCAAGCAATTCTCCTGCCTCAGCCTCCCGAGTAGCTGGGATTATAGGCACGCGCCACCACGCCCAGCTAATTTTTTTTTTGTATTTTTAGTAAAGACAGGGTTTCACCATGTTGGCCAGGGTGGTCTCCATCTCTTGACCTCGTGATCTGCCCGCCTCAGCCTCCCAAAGTGCTGAGATTACAGGCATGAGCCACTGCACCCAACCCATCCAGCTAATTTTTAAATTTTTTGTTGAGATGGGGTCTTATTATGTTGCCAGGGCTGGTCTTGAACTCCTGGGCTCAAGCGATCCTCCCAACTCAACCTCCTAAAGTGCTAGGATTACAGGCGTGAGCCACCACAGCTGGCCTTCTTGTAAATCTGCTGACTGGCTTTTTGGATGTGAATACCACAATGTACTATGACACCTTGGGCTGGGCCATTATCAATTTGTAATTTTGTCCCTAGCATTTGAGCACAGATCACTCTGCCACCCACTTGGTGGGGTGACAAGAATAAGCTTCTATCCATTTGGCAAATAGGAGCTTTCTTTGATTTGTCCTGACAACTTTTTTTCTTCTTCAGACAGAGTCTTGCTCTGTCGCCCAGGCTGGAGTGTAGTGGTACTGCAACCTCTGCCTCCCGGGTTCAAGCGATTCTCCTGCCTCAACCTCCTGAGTATCGGGCGCTTGCCACCATGCCCGACTAATTTTTGTATTTTTAGTAGAGACGGTTTCACCATGTTGGCCGGGCTGGTCTCGAACTCCTGACCTCAGGTCATCCACCTGCCTTGGCCTTCCAGAGTGCTGGGATTTCAGGCGTGAGCTAACGCGCCTGGCCCTGACAAATTCTTTACAGCTGTGAGGGGAGAGTCTACCAGCGCTTGATTTCCTGCCTCTAGCCCTGGATGACTTGGTGACCAGGTGACATGACGAGCAAGACCCTAACAGGAAGAGGAAGCAGGAAGGGACTCTACACGCCCCTCTGCTCTCAAGCAGCCTCAAGTTTTGTTGTTAAGATCAGTTCTACCTATGGGACAAATTTCAAGAATGGCACAAATTTTGACAGCAGCTATAGGTCACAAGCATTTGAAAATTAAGAGGTTGGCTGGCTGAGAGGCAAGGGTGGATGGGCATGGAGGAATAACATATTTCCCAGCTCTTCTCACTGTGTAACTGTCCTTTAAGACTCAGTTCCAGTGCTGAACCGATCTTACGGTATCCCTCAATCCTGGCCTCCCTGTGGGAGCCCAGATAGTCCTGCCCCAAGGTCAGAAGGAGAAAGGCCAGCTCCCCACATCATCCCAGCCCTGCACCTCACCTGCGCTTCCCAGCACCCTTTGGCAGCGTAGTCCCTGACTTTTCGGAAGCTGTGGAGGCATCGCCCAGGATCTGACACCTGTCAATGGGAGAAGATCACCGAGCCTTTATACAACTGTGTCTTGGGAGGAACTCACAACCAAGACTCAGAAGGGCCGACACTACGCTAACTTCCCACCTCTTCTCTCTCAAATGGTGGGAGTCATTTTTGGAGGTGCCAAGAACAGCCAACTGACCAGTGGCTCCTGGAGGCTGACAGGTTGGGAGCAGCAAGAGCCACCACCCTTTTGCGGACAGAACTGCATCCAAGGACCAAGCGTCAACTATGCCTTTGTCCAGCGAACCTCCCCCTAACCCAGAGCAGGTTCCACTCACATCCGTCCTCCTGTCGCTTTCCCAGAGGAGGTAGGAACTGGTTAGACATCCCTGATGAGCAGCCTCCTCAAACAGGTCACGGGCCTGCTGCTGCTTCTCTTCATCCTAGAATAAATCCCAGCAGAGTTCACTCTTCCCTTATTCTCTTTTTCATTTTTATTTTTTGAGACAGTTTTGCTTGTCACCCAGGTTGGAATGCAATAGCACCATCTCGGCTCACTGCAACCTCTGTCTCCTGGGTTCAACCAATTCTCCTGCCTCAGCCTCCTGAGTAGCTGGGATTACAGGTGCCCACCATCATGCCCGGCTAATTTTTGTATTTTTAGTAGAGATGGGGTTTCACCATGTTGGCCAGGCTGGTCTTGAAATCCTGGCCTCAGGTGATTCACCCACCTTGGTCTCCCAGAGTGCTGGGATCACAAGCGTGAGCCACTGTGCCTGGCTGTTTTTTTTTTTGTTGTTGTTGTTGTTTCCCTCTGTCACCCAGGCCAAAGTGTAGTGGCATGATCTCGGCTAACTAAAACCTCGGCTTTCCAGGTTCAAGCAACTCTCATGCATCAGCCTCCTGAGTAGCTGGGATTACAAGTGCCCACCACCACGCCTGACTAATTTTTGTGTTTTTTAGTAAAGATGTGGTTTCAACACACTGGCCAGGTTAGTCTCAAACTCCTGACCTCAGGTGATCCACCCGCCTTGGCCTTCCAAGGTGCTGGGATTACATGCATGAGCCACCATGACTGGCCCTTATTCTTTACTTGATGTTCAGTCACTCTACTCACCAGCCTCCTCCCTTTCCATACTCTCTTTTTTTTTTGTCTGAGACTGAGTCTCGCTCTGTTGCCAGGCTGGAGTGCAGTGGTGCAATCTCGGCTCACTGCAACCTCCACCTCCGAGGTTCAAGCAATTCTCCCTGCCTCAGCCTCCTGAGTAGCTGGAATTATAGGCACTTGCCACCAAGCCCAGCTCATTTTTGTGTTTTTTAGTAGAGACCTGGTTTCACCATTTTGGCCAGGCTGGTCTTGAACTCCTGACCTCAGGTGATCCACTCACCTTGGCCTCCTAAAGTGCTGGGATTACAGACATGAGGCACCACGCCCGGCCCCTATACAAAGTGGTAACACACATTGCTCTGAGCTTTAATAAAATGAGTTATCTAAATCAGAGCAGAAGTGACTTCTCTACAGAGGCACCACTCCAAAGCTAGTGAGGAGTGTGAACTCAAGAACTCCGGCCACAAAAGCCCTGCTGTCTTCCTGGAAGGGTTTATGTTTGGGCTGGGCCTGCACAATCCCTGGTTCAGCTCTGCACCATCAAAGGCCTGCCCTTCTCACCTGCGGCCAAAGGAACTGCCCTCAACTGCCAGGATAGTGCTGGTGGCCCTCAGTGGTGGCTCTCAGGGCTTCTCCTCAGTGTCCCTCTCTGATGCGTTTGCCAAGCCTGTCACTAGAAGCCACCACTCAATTTGCTGCCAAGGGGGTTTACGGATCACAAAGTCCATTAGGACATCAAGAGCAGAGAGGTCCACATGGGCAGGCGAAGCCCACCAGAAGCAGGGCCAGCAGACGAGCGAGCATCGAGGTTCAATGCCTCCTTGCTATCTGCTCTGCAGTTCTCACCTCCCCCTACTCCCCCACCAGGTGGGTCATGGAGCCAGGATCGGAGCCCGCGGCCTGGCGCATATGTACTCCCTGGCTTCTTCAGCTGGGCCTTTCTGGGCAAGGCTTGCCTTTTCTTTTGGGCCTTGGATTCCCCCTTCTGCTGCTTTTCACTTCCAGGATCTTGGCTAGGGATGTATCAAACACAAAGTCCAAGTGCAGAGAACAATTTGACTCACCTCGAACAGACTCAGCACTCTGCCCAAGCAGTGCAATATGGATGCTTTGTGAGTCTTTAAAAAAAGGAGAAAGAAGTGTGATTTCCAGCAGAGAGAACTGCCTGGGGGCCACCCTCCCTTGTTTGTGTCTCTGGGTCCCATGCCCATGGCCCTGCTGTCTGGCCCTCCCTCCCCTGCAGAGGGTCACTCTCAGATTTCGGTCTTTTTTTTTCTTTTTCTTTTTTTTAATGGAAACAGGGTCTCGCTCTGCCAGCCAGGCTGGAGTGCGGTGGCGTAGTCACAGCTCATTGCAACCTCAACCTCCCAGGCTCAAGCGATCCTCCCACCTCAGCCTCCCGAGTAGCTGGGACCACCACCCCTGGCTTTTTTGTATTCTTTGTAGATGAGGTTTCATCATGTTGCCCAGACGGGTCTTGAACTTCTAGCCACAAGCGATTCTCCAGCCTCGGCCTCCCAAAGTGTTAGGATGATAGGCGTGAGCCACCTCACCCGGCCGGATTTGGGTCTTGAGCTCCAACTACCCCATGCAGCCTCAGCCCTGAGTTTCCAGCCATCAGCACATGTGCCCAGAACTCTGCAGCCCACCCTGGCTCTCAGGCTTCCTCCTCTGTGCCAGGTAATTTCGAGATGCGTTCCCCACATCTGCACTCTCAGTTTTCTAAATCTTCACTTCCCTTAGGCTCCTGACTTTCCAGGGTCCAGGGTCTACCTTCGGGGTCTTCCTGTGCCGTGGGACCCTGCAGGTGGCCTCGCAGGTGCTGCCCCTCGCCCAGACTCACCCTCTGCAGCTGGCACTCTGCCCTGAGGCTCTCATGAACCACGGCCTTGCAGCAGCTTCCGCTCACTGACCATGGAGGGCGGATGAAGAGCCAGATGAAAGGCGCGGCACCCACGTTCAGCCGCTCAGCGAGACTAAAGAAGCGAGAGGCCTTCAGGCCATTCACTTCTGCGCGGGCCTCATCAGACACAGACACTGTGGGGACAGATAGGACAGAGCCCAGGGATGTCTCTTAGGGATGGAATGTGGGAAGTTCTCCATGGTCTTGGTGGAAAGTGTAACGCCTGAAGTCCACCATAGTGCAAAGCAGCTGGTGTTTAAGGAAGGAACAGCCCTCCAGGATGGGGCACCTGTCTTCTCTCCCCCTACTTCGTTAATGTCTAGAACAGGTGGGTCATTGTGATCAATGCCCCTGCTGCTGTCCTCCCGGAAGCCTGGATTCTGAAGGTCAGGGGAAGGAGACCCTGCGACGCTTCATGTCCCATCCTCCCTCCAGCTGGGAACCACCGCCTGACCCCCTGGTAATGGGTCCATGGCAGGAGTGGGCGTTCTTTTTGGGACGAGGAGAATATTCTAAAATTAGACAGTGGCAATGACTGCACAACCCTGTGAATATACTAAAAACCACAGAACTGCAGGCTTTAGATGGGTGAACTGTATGGTATGCGAATTTCATGTCTGGGAACTGCTCTCTGATGGGAGGGTAGGGGTAGGACCTCGGCTCCCCTGATTCTGGAGGAGGGTGTTGCTCATGGTCCCTGTCAGTCACCACAATCCTGCCAGCCAGCCAGGGGTAGGGACTCTCTCCCAGCAAGACACCAGATCGTTTAGAAGTGGGAATGTGGGAGGCTACACCCCAGTCCTTGTTTTGAGAGCTGGGACAGACTGTGGGCTCGTTCCTTAGGGTGC
The DNA here is from genome assembly GCF_049350105.2 of Macaca mulatta. Lineage (NCBI taxonomy): Eukaryota > Metazoa > Chordata > Mammalia > Primates > Cercopithecidae > Macaca > Macaca mulatta. The sequence continues at coordinate 3,669,541 of NC_133425.1, read as the reverse complement.
TGGCCAGATAAGCGGGAACTGGTAGAAGAAAAGGCTGTGCAAGTTTCTTTCAAGGAGCACCTGGCCTCTGGGGATGAAGGGATCCAGGAAACAGGCCAGCTTTAACCTGCCCATACATGCTTCCCGTTTAGAAGCTTGGCTCTGTGTTACAGGGTAGGCTGACCTCTGTCTCAAGAATTCTAAGAGGATGGCCAAGGAGAGGGCCAGCATTCACACGCGGGTCTGCGTGCTCAGGGCACAGAGGGCGGGGAGCCCGAACAGCCCCCGTGCTGAGGCTCTGGCTCAGTCACTCTTTGCCAACTGAAATTAAAGGGTTTGCTAAAACAAGAGGTGACTCTCTCATAACCTACAAAGTCAGAGTATCATTAGCAGGTTCTTCAGCAGGGTACATCTGGGCACAAGCTCCTGAGAGGGAATGGGAAGGTAGGCCATTGGACAGAGCAAGGACAGTGACTGAACTGCTAACACAGGGACCACCTCTTCATAGGGCCAAAGGCTCACGCCTATCTAAAGCGACAACACGCAGGAGGGGTGAGGACTTACGGCCTTCATTGTAGAGGTAGGCTATGCCCAGCTTCACAGCAGCTTCGAAATTCCCCTTTTCAGCAGCCCTGAAACATTAAGAACATAAAGCATCACAATATTTTATGCCACAAACGGTATGAAGCACCATAGCACTTGAAGAAGTCAGAATACTTGTTTCCTGAATTGAATATATATATACGTCTATATACACACACACATGTGTGTCTATATACACACACACATATATGTGTGTATATAGACGTATATATATGCGTGTGTGTATATATATGAGACAGGGTCTTGCTCTGTTGCCCATGCTGGAGTGCAGTGGTGCGATCACAGTTTACTGCAGCCTCAACCTCTTATGCTTAAGCCATTCTCCCACCCCGGCCTCCCAAGGAGCTAGGACCACAGGCATGTGCCACCATGCTCAGCTAGTCAAACAAAAAAATTTTTTTTTTCTAGATACAGGGTCTTGCTACATTGCCCTGGCTAATCTTGAATTCCAGACCCAAGCGATCCCCCTGCCTCGACCTCACAAAGTGCTGGGATTATAGGTTTGAGCCATCATGCCTGGCCCTAGAACATTTCTTTTTTTTTTTTTTTTTTTGAGATGGAGTCTCGCTCTGTCACCCAGGCTGGAGTACAGTGGCGCGATCTTGGCTCACTGCAAGCTCCACCTCCCGGGTTCACGCCATTCTCCTGCCTCAGCCTCCCGAGTAGCTGGGACTACAGGCGCCCGCCACCTCGCCCGGCTAGTTTTTTGTATGTTTTAGTAGAGACGGGGTTTCACGGTGTTAGCCAGGATGGTCTCGATCTCCTGACCTCGTGATCCGCCTGTCTCGGCCTCCCAAAGTGCTGGGATTACAGGCTTGAGCCACCGCGCCCGGCCAGAACATTTCTTAATATCATGTAGTCAAATATGAATTATCCATTACATGCTCTGACACAGATGAACCTTGAAAACATCAGGGTCCGTGAAATAAGCCGGCCACAAAAGACCACGTGTTGCAAGATTCCATGTGAAATCCTCACAAAAGGCAAATCCAGAGAGACATAAAATCAATTAGGGGTTGTCTAGAGTTTCCAGGATTGTGAGGAAAATGGGAAGTGACTGCTGATGGGGACAAGCTTTCTTCTTGGGGTAGGGAGAATGTTCTAAAGTTAAGTACTGGTGATGTCTGTACAACTCTCAGTATACTAGAAACCAATGAGTTATACATTTTATTGATTTATTTACTTATTTATTTTGAGACGGAGTCTCGCTCTGTTGCTCAGGCTGGAGTGCAGTGGCGCAATCTCAGCTCACTGCAACCTCTGCCTCCCGGGTTCAAGCGATTCTCCTGCCTCAACCTCCTGAATAGCTGTCATTAGAGGCATGTGCCACCACACCCTGCTAATTTTTGTATTTTTAGTAGAGACGGGGTTTCACCATGTTGCTCACGCTGGTTTCGAACTCTTGACCTCATGATCTGCCCGCCTCGGTCTCCCAAAGGGCTGGGATTATAGGTGTGAGCCACCGTGCCTGGCCACATTTTATTTTTTTATTATTTTTTTGAGACAGTGTTACCCCATCACCCAGGCTAGAGTGCAATGGCACAATCTCGGCTCACTACAACCTCCACCTGCTGGGTTTAAGCAATTCTCATGCTTTAGCCTCCAGAGTAGCTGGGACTACAAGCGCCCATCACCACACCCAGCTAATTTTTGTATTTTTAATAGAGACAGGGTTTTGCCATGTCGGCCAGGCTGGTCTCAAACTCCCGACCTCAAGTGACCCACCCGCCTTGGCCTCCCAAAGTGCTGGGAATACAGGTGTGACACCACACCCGGCTGAGTTCTACACTTTAAATGGGTGAACTGTGTGATGTGTGGATCATGTCTCAATAAGAAATATATACATTTCCCCTGGAAGCAGCCCAAGCATGGCCCCGGCAACACGGCTGCCTGCCCTTGTTGGCTGTCTATCTGGAGTTCTGGCAACTCAAGTGGACAAGGACCACAGTGAATCCCTGTCAGAAAATCCCCGCCTGAGATCACGAGATCAGGAGATCGACACCATCCTGGCCAACATGGCGAAACCCCATCTCTACTAAAAATACAAAAATTAGCTGGGCATGGTAGCGCGTGACTGTAGTCCTAGCTACTCGGGAGGCTGAAACAGGAGAATCGCTTGAACCAGGGAGTCGGTGGTTGCAGTGAGCCGAGATCGTACCACTGCACTCCAGTCTGGTGACAGAGCGAGACTCCGTCTCAAGAAAAAAACAAAAACAAAAAACAAAACAAAAAACAAACAAACAAAAAAGAAAAATCCCTGCCGAACTGTGGTTCCTTGGTTTGTTTTGAGGGCAGCTGGTACCTGGGACCATGAGCACACGTGGACAGGAGGCCAGGGTGTGGGGTGCAGGTTGGGGTGGGATCAGCCAGTGAGTGAAACATTATAGGATAGAAATCACATGGTTTTGACCAAAGGGAAGGAAGGCTGAGTGAAGTTTCCACAGGAAGAGGACTCATGTCTGGGTCATGTGGGAATGGATCAGTGGCGTGAGGGATGACTGACTGCACGGCCTGCTGGAAGGCGTGTGGCTTGTGCGGCTTGATGCGTGAGGTCTGCCACCCTCCCCTCAGTCACTCCCCAGGGGATGAGGCAATGTCATGGGAGATAGCAACAGGAAAATCATTACTGAATCAGGCCGTGAGACACAGACTGGCACATAGGGAGGCCAAGACAGGAGAAGACCGAGCCATTCTCAGGGTGCAGAGATACCTTTCAAAGAGCTTCAGGTTCCCTGGAGACGGCCACAGCTCCTGGAAGCTGGCACATGCCCACACACTGGCGTGGTTGTCCACCAGGTCCTTCAGCTGGGAGTGTACCTGCAGAACAACAGGGGCCGGGGCTGGGTCATGGAGGGACCACCCGAAGGCTCCACGCCTGGAGGTTCTTAAGGACAAGACACAGATGTAGGGTCTCCTGTCTCCCTCCCCATCCCAAGTAGTCGAGGTCCCCAATCTCTGTGTGAAAGTAACTGTCGCTTTGAACAGATAAAACAGCCCAGAAACGAGTTTCTCTGAGGTTCTAAAGCAGGGCAGAGGACAATGATCTTGGAAGGAGGAAACAAACACCTAGGCTGAGAAAGACGGTTCCACATCCCTGCAAAGGTGTCACCCCCAAAGACAGGGGAAACACTCTAAACGGGGGCAGGCAGGACGGAAATGTGTTTTCTGCTTCCCCACTGGAGGCCTTGCTAGTGGGAGTGTGGAAACAGGTCACAGGGACTCAGGGCAAAGAACACCACCCGTGATGGAGGTCTCAGGTAGAACCTGGAACCTCTGCGCTGGGCCAGCGCAGGAAGTGTCCAGGCCAGGACCTGGAGCACAGTTGAGCATTTTAAGCACCAAAGTTTCCACTGCCACTGGAAATTCAGAACTCCCTGGGGTCCATAAAGTGCGTCACACCTGCAATGGAGGTGACTTTGGGAGTCAGAAAATGGGTTGTTGCTGGTATTTTCCCATGAATCCACTGTATACTCTAGGTTAAGTCACTCAAAGTAAGCCTATGGTTCCAATATCTAGAAAATAACTCCTAGAGTTCATTTAAGTGTTAAATGTTACATGGGATTTGTCCTCAAGAATATATTCTTATTCTTTTTTTTTTTTTTTTTTTTTTGAGACGGAGTCTTGCTCTGTAGCCCGGGCTGGAGTGCAGTGGCCGGATCTCAGCTCACTGCAAGCTCCGCCTCCCGGGTTTAGGCCATTCTCCTGCCTCAGCCTCCGGAGTAGCTGGGACTACAGGCGCCCGCCACCTCGCCCGGCTAGTTTTTTGTATTTTTAGTAGAGACGGGGTTTCACGGTGTTAGCCAGGATGGTCTCGATCTCCTGACCTTGTGATCCACCCGTCTCGGCCTCCCAAAGTGCTGGGATTACAGGCTTGAGCCACCGCGCCTGGCCTTCTTATTCTTTTAAACACTATCTTTTAAGGGATGCAAATTTCACTGCCATAAAAGGGTACTTTTGGCCGGATATGGTGGTTTACGCCTGTAATCCCAGCACTTTGGAAGGCCGAGGTGGGCGGATCACAAGGTCAGGAGATTGAGACCATCCTGGCTAACATGGTGAAACCCTGACTCTATTAAAAATACAAAAAATTAGCCGGGTGTGGCGGCGGGCGCCTGTAGTCTCAGTTACTCGGGAGGCTGAGGCAGGAGAATGGCATGAACCCGGGAGGCGGAGCTTGCAGTGAGTGGAGATTGCGCCACCACACTCCAGCCTGGGCGGCAGAGCGAGACTCTGTCTCAGAGAAAAAAAAAGGTACTTTTCTGTTGACACTGTAATGAACAGAGGCAACTTTAGTGTGCTGGGAGACAGGAATGGAAATTTCTGTAATCAGAATGTCTTAAAGAAAGCATATGGTAATGGTAATGATATCATCCTTGTTTCCTTTTGCCCCCTTTTTTTTTTTTTTTTTTGAGACAGAGTCTTGCTCTGTTGCCCAGGCTGGAGACTGGAGTGCAGTGGTGAGATCTTGGCTCACTGCTTCAACCTTGAAAATGGTTCAAGCCATTTTCCTGCCTCAGCCTCTCTAGTAGCTGGGATCACAGGCATGAGACACCACGCCTAATTTTTGTATTTTTAGTAGAGACAGATTTCGCCAAGTTGGCCAGGCTGGTCTCGAACTCCTGACCTCAGGTGATCCACCCCCCCCCCTTGGCCTTTCAAAGTGCTGGGATTACAGGTGTGAGCCACCGTGCCCGGCCTCTGCCCGTGACCTCCTTTTTAGTCAAAGTTTTGTTCTGACAGTTAAGAACACAAGGCCTTGATGGTAACAGTGCTAGGGCTCATGCTGTTTTCATCCAGGGACTTACAGCTCGGACAGCCAGGATGTCCTCTACAGAAAGCCATTTCAGGATGTGAAAGAGCACATCTTCAGGGAGACTCAAGATGGTCAGGTTTCGGGGCCTCCTCCTTATTCTTCGCTTTGTAGGATAACAGAAACACTTGGCACACCTACAGTGAACCACTGAAGGAAAAAAAGACAGAAGTGTTGATAAGACGAAAAATTATTCTATATACATACCCTTGAAGGGAAAAAAAAAAGGATAAAAGTTACACCTGAAAATGATCTAATGGTTACGATTCCCTGTGCCACAAAAACGGAACTATGCTTCCTGTCCCAAACAAAGATTATGTAAAAGGAGTGGCATTGCACAAATTACAGAAGAGATCATTCATTTTCAAATATTCAACAAATATTTATGGCAAATAGCGCATATCATGTAACTTGGCTATTGGGAAACTTTCTGATCCAGAGCCCACATGACAGTCAGGAAGGGGAAAAAGCTGCTGAGGCTGATGACCGTTTTCCTTCCATTTCACTCTTAGGAAAACCCCTGGGGCCTTTGCTGGACATCTTTGCTTTTTGCACACATGACCAAGGTGCATAATGTTCAATAAGGATCTGTGGGCTTGTAGAGTCTGGTTTTCAATCCAAATTAGAAGGGTCAGCCCTGGAGAGAAGCCACAGGCTTGGAGGCCGGGGTAGTGTGCGTCCAAGTCAGCTCTGCAGAGTCTCAGTGTGCCCTCCACTGTAGAATGCAGAGTTGACAGCTACGCAGCAAGGTTGTTGCTCAGGTCCCAACACAAACCTAGACCTGTAGGTCTGTCTACAGGTGCAATCGTTAAAGGTGAGACGGGCTCTCCACCCACCAGGCAGGCAGCCCAGCCATGCTTCTCAGATGTGCTCTCTCCTCTTCCCACAGCCGGCTTTTCTAACTCCTACTCCAGCAACCCCTTCCTCACTCTAAGCAGATGACCTTAGCCCTTATTTCATAGAGAAACAGAAGCCCTCAGACAGGAACCTCAGGATCCTGCCTCCCCATCTACAAATCTACCTTTCTATCCATTCTTCCAGTCCTGAAAGGAAACGCCACTCCCCTCTGTGGGCCCAAATCCCTCCCCACCAGGACTTCCTAGCAATTGCTCCTTGCTCCCCTCTCCCGACCCGGGTCTTCCTGTCAGCAATTAAAAGAGCTGCAAAAGCCAAACGTATTCCAGGGCGACGAACTCTCAAAGATTCTATAGAGCTCTCCATAAAATATTCCTCATTCTCCGGCTCCCGGACAGATACTGTGATAATAGCTCAAACTACAGCTCGAGTTTCCTGTGCCTCATCGCGCGCGGGGCCGAACGCTGCTTTCCACAGAGCTAGGTCCACGGCCCCGCTGGACCGAGGCCCAGTCAGGGCCGGGCCGGGCCGCGGGATCGCTTCGACCCCACGCGCTCCGCAGCCCCAACCCCGACCAGGAGGCGCTGGTGTTTGGCTCCCCGGGACCCGATCGCCGCCCCGGGACCCGATCGCCGTCCGAGACCCGATCGCCGCTCCGGCAAAGGGCCGGAAAACGTCGCCCCGAGGGAAGGCGACGAGGGGCTCGGGCGCCCGCCGGGCATTTAAACCGCGCGCCCGGCCGCGGGGGCTCCCTGCGCCGGACGCGACACCCGCCCCGGGTTAAAGAGCTCGAGCCGGCCCTCCTCAGGCCGCCAGGGCCTCCCCTCCCGCGGGACCCACCGTCTGCCCCGCAGGGCAGGCAGAACGGCTGTGGGGCAGAAACCGGCGGGCATCGCCTCCCACTCACCGCCACCGCTCCCCATCGCCGCGCTCGCGTCTCTGTCGCCTGAGCCCGCCTGCGAGCGCGCCCGCGCCCCGGCTGGAGCGCGCGCGGAGCCCTCGCGCAGGCGCAGACCCCGCCCCACCGCCCACCCCAGTTTTCAAACGCGCCCGGCCCTCCCATTGGCCTGCCCGGGGGGGCCGCCGCCTGCCCCGCCCACGTCCCGCCCCGGGCTCGCCTTATTTACCGCCCTCCACGCCCACACTGCCTGCTCCGGGCGCCCGCCATTGGCCGCGCCAGGACGCGAATTCGAACATTGGTCGCTGACTGGTGGAATCCGCGTGGCCGCCCCGCCTCCCCAGCGGGGCTGGGGTCCTGGAGGAACGCGGCTCCCGGCCGGCGCGCAGGGGTTTCTAGGCGTCCTCTCCCGGCCGCATGGGTCCGGGCTTCGCCGCTGACCCCGGCGACTGGCATCTGCGGTGCCCGATGGGCTCCGAAGGCGCATGCCTGCGGCCAGGGGAAAGAGGACTCCTTGGCGTCCCTCGCAGTCGCGGCCGTGATCCAGCCTGGCACAGCCCCGACGTGGCGCTTCTAGAACGAGGCCGTGCCCTGCCCGGGTCCCGGGGTCGGTCCTGGGTCCGCGACCCTCACCCCCAGCCTGCACGGCCATCCTTTCCGCCGCCTGCTTCAGGTGGAGACCCTTGGGTTTGTGGCCGAGCCGCTGCTGGGCGGGGATGCTGGCCCGGATCGTGGTAGGGAAAGAGGAGGTCGGAGCTGGCGCTGGAAGTCTCCCCCGCGGAACGCTGACCCCTTCTTCCCGCGAATCGTGGCGCACCCTGGACGCCTCAGTGCCCCAGCCCCGGGGCAAGCCCTCCCCCTCACTTTGGCCAGATGCTGCCCCCTGTCTCGCCTCCTCGGCTGCTACCTGGTAGCTGCTCGCCGTGCGATCTGTCACATCTGCTCACTCCTGTCTTAGGCAGAGCTCATCCGAGCTGTCCTTCAGGAATCAGCCATACCCCACCCCTTTCACGGCACAGGCTGTCAAGGGGAAGACACGCAGCCTCCTGAGTGTCTGGTGGAGGACAGAGGGGCTTTTCCTGGGGAAGGCAGGGGCCTGGGCCAAGGCTGCCTACCCCTCCCTCACGCTTCCCTCAGTCTGCACCCTTCCATCCTTCTGAGTCCCCATAGAACCCCTTCAAGTACTGGGCCTGCCCTGGGCACACAGACAGGAGCCCTGGTGTGTAGGCTACAGCCAGCCTGGAGCAAGAGACAGAGCAAACAGGTGATCACAGCACAGGGCGCAGAAGAGTCCGTGGCCCCAGAGAGGGCCTGGAAGTTGGGACTATTCCCTGTCCTGGAATCAGGAAGCGGATGAAGGAGGGTGAAGAGAGAACAGGCTGAGCAAGTTTGGGTCCTGCTCCCCAGATGTCTCATGTTCTCAGCTCCCAGATTTCTTATCCCCTCCTCTCACTTTTGTCCTCCTGGGTTACTGTTTCCTACTTTGCCACTGTCTCCCCCTAGGGCAGAGGTGCACTTTCAGGGTTAGCTTCCATAGCATCTTGAAGGGATTAATCAACTAGAACCGGCCATGACCACATTAGCCACACCAGCTGCCTCTAGAATCTAGAACAGCGTCCCTGGTCCCTAGGTTGTTGTTTAGCTCTATCCTGTGCTTTGTGTAGTGATCACTCTCCTTTCAATATGGAGAGGCAAATTTCTTTTTCAGGGAGCAGGAGTTGTCTTGATTGCAGCCATGCCTGCTTTCGGCCCGCACCCTGCACTGGCTGCCCTGGGGTGATGAGTGGCTCCTCCAGGGTGTGGGCCCGTTTCCCATTGGGCTTCAGGAAGGTGAGACCTTGTTGGAAAAGTCTAAACTGTTAGAAGCTCAGGGAAATTCCTGGTGGAATGAGGTGTCAGTTGAAAACGACATGGGTAGTGAGGGGCAGGGAAGAGTAAGGGAAAGTGAAGTAGCTTGGGAGCCTGAGAAATCCCACATTCAGAGAAGGTGGGCCTTCAGTGGAGGCAGAGAGGGGCATGGGAGAAATGACAGCTGGATGTGGGAGCCCAGGGAGTGGCTTTCATCACAGGGGGCAGTCACCTGAAACAAAGACTGAGAAGAAGGTGGGCTGGTGACCATGGGTGTGTGACGCTGTTGTTCTGGGCAAGGGGTGCAGGAAGCATAGACAAGGCTCGTGCATGATACTTTCTGAGTCCTGGCTGAGAAGAGACAGAGACCAGCATCTGCACTTCTCAGAGGGGAGCTGAGGGGCCTGTGGCAAGGGGCAGAGTGAGCTCCACAGAGAGAGAAAGGCCGCTGAATGGAGCCCGTCTCAGAGGATAGGAGAGTGTACGTGACAAAGGCATGTGGCCACATCCATCTGCATGTGGACATTGCGATGGTCTGGCGCCCATGGGGCCTCTGCTCAGTGGTTCTCACGCTGGAGCTAGGTCAGAACACCTGCTATAGGGCTTGTTGCAACAGGATTGCTGGCCTTGCCCCAAGCATTTCTGATTCGGTAGGTTTTGGATGGGGCCCAATAACCTACATTTTTAACAAGTTTCCTGATGGTGCTGCTGCTGCTGGGAACCCACTGCAAAAACCTCTGCCCCAGTGCAACCCTGGCTCCCCTGCCTGTTGATGTGGGAAGTTACTGGCTGCCTCTAAGTCAGTCTACCCATGTGGGAGGTAGGGCGCTGTTCACTTCATGGGTGGATATAGGATCACATGCAGCCCTAAATTTGCAGGAGCTGGGGAAGAGGATGAAAGCCCACACATCCAAATACTTAAATGTTGTAACATCCTGACTTAGGCTAGCAAGCTTGTCAATATTTCTTTCCTCCTTCCTTCAGAAGAACAGTGTCATTACCACCTGGGAGGCCAGGTGTGAGTTTAGAATCATGGTCTCCATGAAGCTCCACTCTTCCATGTGACCATGGGAGCCAGCCCCACCCTGGCCTATGGGCACCCTCCTCTCTGTTTCTGGCTCTATCCTGCTTTCCAAGGGATCTGCACATCTGTGTGGAAACCCCCATGCACCCATCCAAACTCCACCCGCAGTTCTGCAGAGCTGCTGCTTTGCTGCACCTCGCGTCTCAGGGTGCATCGGGCAGCATGGCCTGCCCTGGGAGGGAGTGCACTGGACGGACAAATTATCTGGGCAGGGGATTCTAGAGAAGGAAGAACGCAAGCTTTGGGTAAGCATTTCCCTCTGCCCTGCAGACTTCTTGCCCATGAGCAAGGGGATGACCAGGACAGTCCCCTTCAGGCCGGGCCTGAGGGTGGTGTGATCAAATGACATGATGCCTGCAGGGGACCGTCCACAGAGCTGGCACCTGGTCGGGTCATGGTTACTACTGTGGTCACTCCCTGGCCGCCGCCTTTGGAAAGGATGTGCAAGATATTCTGAGGCTGCTTCCACAGCCAGGTCTCAACAAGACCACAGGCTACTCAGGTGGGACTCAGGCATCCCTTTCTAAGGAAACGCACCTGGGTTCCCCAGCGGGCCTCTTAAGTTCTCCAGTGGGCCCCACTCTGCTCCGTGCACTGCAGTTAGGGGGAGAGCCCTGTGCTGAGCTAGCTGGGCTGAGAGCTGCCTCTGTAAGCCCTGGAGACCCAGGGCAGGCCATGCACACCTGGGCCAACCTGGCACTGGTCTGTCTTAATTACAGCAGGACAGGCTCTGAGGAAGGTAGGGAGGGAGGCTGAGAGAAAAGCTGAGAGGGAGGCAGGGAGGGAGGCAGCGAGCACGATGAGGAGCCCGCTTGCTCTGCTTGCTGTCATTGGTCTTCACTTTGGACCAGGGGCACAGGGCAGGCAAAGCTCAGGAAGATGACCTCCATGGTGACCTGACTAATTGTCCAGCATGTACTTCTTCTTGGCTTGCTCTAGAGTGCCAAACATCTGAGGGGAGGAAGGAGGCTGCTGTGGCCAGGCTGTCCCACAGACGCACGCAGGGGAGGAGAGAAGGCGGGAAGGGCTGGCCTCTGGGACTGTGACACGGCCCCAAAGAGGCCCATCCCTCTTTCAGCTGCTCCAGAACACCTCCCAAGAAGTCAGTGCTATGGATCTCAGCTGTCTGTGCTCTTGGGTGGGAATGGAGCCAGAAGGTCAGAGGCCTGGTGGGTGTCCCTGGCTTGCTGTGTGTCCCCAGGCATCTGGTGTTCCCTCTCTGGGCCTGCTGTCCTCTCCGTGAAATGAGGGGGCAGGAGGAGCCAATCTTCAAAGTCCCTTCCAGGGGAAACACCTTCTGTTCTATGATAACCACGTGAACATTGCCATGGAGACGGCAGAGGACAAGGGCAGTGCTGAACATGACTTCAGGGGGATGGAGAGGAGAGAAAGAGAGGGAGAGAGAGAGACAGAGTTACCCCAGAAAGTGGGTCACGTCAAAAATGTGCGCTCACCTTTGCCCAGCTGAGGTCTTGGCCCAGCAGGTGGTCATGGACCATGCCTTGGTGCTTGTCTTCGAGGATGCTGCCTGCACGAAGGAGGGATGGCATTGCTGTGACGGCCAGGCTGGAGGATCACAGAGGGTACGTGGTTGCTCGGCACTGGAGTCCTCATCCCAGGGATTGGGGAGATGGGACATGGGAGGGGTGAGGCATAGATTCTCCTTACGGCAGATGGAAGAGGCCTAAGCAGGGGCCCAGGGCCCACCCAGTGGGGGCTGCTGGGGCTGAAACACACTTGGAAAGGTCAGGTCCACGAAGACCTTGAAATCTTCCAGCGCCTCCTATTGCCTTTCGCTGTGCACTTTGGCCCGCAGGGAGTAGCTGCTGCCAAACTTGCTCTTGAGGTGCTGGGGGCTGCCCAGGCACTTGAACTGCCCCTGCACCATGATGGCCAGCTGGGTGCACAGGACCTCACACGCCTCCATGCTGTGGAGAGGGCGGGGCCTCAGACAGGGTTGGGGATGCCAAAGGCTGGTGCAGACAGGAAGGCATTGGTGCCCTGATCAGGCCACTCCTGATACCCATGCTCAGAGTGCGGTTCATGTGCAGAGCTGAGGGAATCTCCTCAAAGACTCTCCACCAGCTGCTGACGGGTCTCCTGGCCACCTGATTCTTTCCCAGCCTACCTGGTTTTGAAACTTCCAGTTACCCACAGACCCAGGCTCTACCTGTAGGAGGTGATGATGATGGCCTTGCCGGACTTGCCGGCTCATGCCACAGCATTCCAAAGCAGGTGCCAGGCCGTGGGGTCCATGCCAGAGAACGGCTCGTCCAGGAAGATGACGGCAGGCTTTCTGATCAGGGCGATGCCAGTGCTCAGCTTCTGCTTGTTACCACTGCTGGGGGTGGAAGGGAGAAGGTTGGGTGATGGCAATGGTCAGTCTCCAGCAGTGAGCACTGCCAGCTCAATACTCACCCCCTTTCCTTCTCTATTCAGGAAGCATTCCCACACCTCTCATGGGGCTTTCAGCAGTGCAGCCCACCACTTTCACCCAGAGCTGAACTGTGGCTTGGGCTGTCCACTCAAGGAATAGCCCATTCCCCTGGACACAGGGATGAGTCCAGGGTGAGCACATGGTTGAGGAGTCTTCTTTGAGGGTCTCGAAGTGTTGAGGGCAAGCACTTCTCTATCTGAGAGGACGGGCATTGGCCCATCTTAGCTAACTAAAAAAAAATACTGGCTGGGCGTGGTGGCTCACACCTGTAATCCCAGCACTTTGGGAGGCTGAGGCGGGTGGATCACCTGAGGTCAGGAGTTTGAGACAAGCCTGGCCAACATGGTGAAACCCCGTCTCTACTAAAAATACAAAAATTAGCTGGCCGTGGTGGCGGGCACCTGTAATCCCAGCTACTTGGGAGGCTGAGGCAGGAGAATCGCTTGAACCCGTGAGGCGGAGGTTCAAGTGAGGTGAGATCGCACCATTGCACTTCAGCCTGGGCAACAAGAGTGAAAACCTTGCCTCAAAAGAAAAAACAAAAAACAAAAAAACACATATTGCATTTACTATGCGCAACACACAGTTCTAAACTGCAAATGTGAACTCATTTGATCTTCAAAAGATGCAGGGAAACATAAAACCTGCTTGAAACAGAAGCCAACAGGTCGGGCGCGGTGGCTCAAGCCTGTAATCCCAGCACTTTGGGAGGCCGAGACGGGTGGATCACGAGGTCAGGAGATCGAGACCATCCTGGCGAACACGGTGAAACCCCGTCTCTACTAAAAAATACAAAAAAAAAAAAAAACTAGCCGGGCGAGATGGCGGGCGCCTGTAATCCCAGTTACTTGGGAGGCTGAGGCAGGAGAATGGCGTAAACCCCGGAGGCGGAGCTTGCAGTGAGCTGAGATCCGGCCACTGCACTCCAGCCCGGGCGACAGAGCGAGACTCCGTCTCAAAAAAAAAAAAAAAAAAAAAAAAGAAACAGAAGCCAACAAAGAGAGAAGACCCAAGGGACATCATCATCTGACCCTGGGCTCATTTTGCCAGACGTGTGGGCACCTCTACATCCCAATCCTGGGTATGCAGTACCGCTATGTGCCTCCAGGGGGAGCTGCACACAACACGAAGGGACCTGCGCAGCCTGTGGCCTTGCTTTGATTGGTGTCAGGCTTCTATCACTGACAACAGAAGGCTAAGAAATACCCCATGCTCCTTAGCAGAACATCTGCAGTTCAGGTACTCCAGGCCCAGTGGTATGAGGTAAGACGGGGCTTAAAATGCAAACTTATTGAAAATAGAAAGCCCTTCATGAAGTGGCAGGGAGAAAGGTCCGTCCTCACCTTATCAGGACAGTAACACCTGTGGTGCCATCGACCTGACCTCAGCCCGGTAAGCTGCCTTAGCCCTGCGTCAGCTTTATAATCCGCTCAAGCCCAGGACCAAGAGGAAGTGGTGCCTTGAGGCAGCCCAGGCCACTCACCTCTTTCTGCAGGGGTGGAGGCCGCCCCCAACCACCTGTGCAGTGACCTCATGCCCAGATCTGGGGGCTTTGCCCTGCTCTCCAGGTCTGGGAAGAACTGGAACTTATCTTGTAACTGGAGGTGGAGGGGCTGAAGGAAGCCCCAGATCTCCCCTGTAGGTCTTGACCAGCTTGTCGGCGTACATGTACCTGACTAAATCCTCAAGAATCTGGTCCACACAAGCAGTGATGTGGTGCTTTGGGATGCCCCAGATCCGGGCGTACATGACCAGCATCTCACGGCCTGTTATGAAGTTCAGCAGAGCATCAAACTGAGGACAGTAACCAATCCACCGCCGTATCTGAGTTAGGAAACAGCCCGGAGAGGGAGGCACGTCAGAAGAAAGCCTCTTCCCACCAGGTTTATCAAGCCTCCAATGAGGCAAGGGCCTGGACACCTGCCGGTCTTGCTTCAGGCTGCTGCCTCTGCCACTACCTGCATCTGCCACGTGAATGCACAGGCACACTACTAAGGGGCTGTGAGTGGAAGTAGAGTAACGTAAGGGAGCCTGGGACAGCCCTTGCTGCTGGTGTAGTGGACAGGGTGGAGTGCTTGTTTAGCTCCTCCTCCAGCCCACCCAGCATGAAACCTCAGCACACAGTGCCTCCCTACTTCCTGGTGCCTTTGAAGCATCCAGTCAATACAAGAGGCTTGCTTTGCTTTTTTCCTCTTTAGAAATATTTTCCGTTAGACATGTAATCTGCAAACAGATTTTCTTTGTAAAATATTCATGCAAAGACTCCTGCAGTCTATTGGGTCAGCCTGCTGTGGCCAGGCACCTGTGCACCCTTTAGACTTCTGTGTTGGCAAAGGCACCTTTGTGGGCCTGTGCTCCTTGCTCAGGACTGGCTGGGTGCTGTTTTTGCCAAATGGTATCATCCCATATCTACCATTCTGTAACATGCTTTTCTCTCTTCTTTTCTTTTTCTTTTTTTTTTTGAGACGGAGTCTCGCTCTATCGCCCAGACTAGAGTACAGTGGCCGGATCTCAGCTCACTGCAAGCTCCGCCCCCCGGGTTCACGCCATTCTCCTGCCTCAGCCTCCCAAGTAGCTGGGACTATAGGCGCCCGCCACCTCGCCCGGCTAGTTTTTTGTGTTTTTTTAGTAGAGACAGGGTTTCACCGTTTTTTTTTTTTTTTTTTTTTTGAGACGGAGTCTCGCTCTGCCGCCCAGGCTGGAGTGCAGTGGCCGGATCTCAGCTCACTGCAAGCTCCGCCTCCCGGGTTCACGCCATTCTCCTGCCTCAGCCTCCCGAGCAGCTGGGACTACAGGCGCCCGCCACTGCGCCTGGCTAGTTTTTTTTTGTATTTTTTTTAGTAGAGACGGGGTTTCACCGTGTTAGCCAGGATGGTCTCGATCTCCTGACCTCGTGATCCGCCCGTCTCGGCCTCCCAAAGTGCTGGGATTACAGGTTTGAGCCACCGCGCCCGGCCTCTTATTTTCTTTTTTTGAGATGGAGTCTCGCTTTGTCACCAGGCTGAAGTGCAGTGGTGTGATCTCAGCTCACTGCAATCTCTGCCTCCCGGGTTCAAGCAATTCTCCTGCCTCAGCCTCCCGAGCAGCTGGGACTACAGGCGCCCGCCACTGCGCCCGGCTAGTTTTTTTTTTGTATTTTTTTTTAGTAGAGACGGGGTTTCACCGTGTTAGCCAGGATGGTCTCGATCTCCTGACCTCGTGATCCGCCCGTCTCGGCCTCCCAAAGTGCTGGGATTACAGGCTTGAGCCACCGCGCCCGGCCGGTTTCACCGTTTTAGCCAGGATGATCTCGATCTCCTGACCTCGTGATCCGCCCGTCTCGGCCTCCCAAAGTGCTGGGATTACAGGTTTGAGCCACCGCGCCCGGCCTTTTATTTTCTTTTTTTGAGATGGAGTCTCGCTCTGTCACCAGGCTGGAGTACAGTGGTGTGATCTCAGCTCACTGTAATCTCTGCCTCCCGGGTTCAAGCAATTCTCCTGCCTCAGCCTCCTGAGTAGCTGGGGTTACAGGCACACACCACCACACCCGGCTAATTTTTGTATTTTTAGTAGAGACGGGGTTTCACCATTTGGTCAGGCTGGTCTCGAACTTCTGGCCTCATGATCTACCTGCCTCAGCCTCCCCAAGTGTTGAGATTACAGGCGTGAGCAACCATGGCCAGCCAACATGCTTTTCTTACTCAACATTATGTCTTAAAGATATTCCTAGGTCAGTAAATACAGATCTACCCCCACTTATTTTAACTGCTAGTCATCCAGGGAGGGCTTCTAGATTTTATTTAGCTGTTTAAAAAATTCATTTGACTCATTTCCACGTTTTTGCTTTTATTTTTATTTTTATTTTTGGGACAGAGTCTCATTCTGTTGCCCAGGCTGGAGTGCAGTGGTGCAATCTCCGCTCACTGCAACCTCCGCCTCCTGGGTTCAAGCGATTCTCCTCTCAGCCCCTCGAGTAGCCGGAGCTACAGGTGCACGCCACCACGCCCACCTATTTTTTTGTATTTTTAGTAGAGACGGGATTTCACCATGTTGGCCAGGCTGGTTTCAAACTCCTGACCTCAGGTTTTTGCCTTTCTAAACTTGCAGCTGACCACCCTCGTTTGTGTCCATGTTCGTCTACTCCCAGGTGCTGAAAAGAGTGGGATGCCATTTTCGAGAAGTAACCACTGTTTTTCCCTCCTATTTTCTCCCGTCTTCTCCTCTCTATTCAAACAGCTGGACAACCCTGGGCTTCACTGCCTGAGGTTGTGAGGATGGGTAGGATTTTACAGAATACAAAACAGAAAACCACATGGAGGCTGGGCACTGTGGCTCACGCCTGTAATCCCAGCACTTTGGGAGGCTAGGTGGGTGGATCACTTGAAGCCAGGAGTTTGAGACCAGCCTGGCCAACATGGCACACGCCTGTAATCCCAGCTACTCTGAAGGCTAAGACATGAGAATTGCTTGAACCCAGGAGGCACAGGTTACAGCGAACTGAGATCACGCCACTGCACTCCAGCCTGGGTGACAGAGGGAGACTCTAAGAAAGGAGGAAGGGGAAGGGGGAGGGGAAGGGGAAGGAAATGAGAGAGAGAGAAAGAAAAAGAGAGAGAGGGAGGGAGGGAAAGAAAGGAAACCACATGAAGTGTCTGCTTAGTGAAAGAGAGGTAAGGGAGAAGGCTGTCAGCATGGAAGAATGTTTACAGAGACCTTACACAACTAAGGGCCCAGCTTTGGTTCCCAGAGTGGGGCTTCCCCCTTTTCCTTCTTCTTTTTATAAAAGCTTTATTAAGATACAATGCACGTACCACATAATTCACCAGTGTGTACAGTTCAACTGTTCTTAGCACGTTCAGATCCATCATCACACTCAACTTGAAACACTTCATTGTTCCCAAAAGAAACCCTGTACCCATTAGTAGTCGCTCCCCATTCCCTTTAACACCTCCAGCACCTGATTACCACTAATAAGCTTCCTGTCTCCATGGCTTTGCCTGTTCTGGACATTTCATATTAATGGAATCACACAGCAAATGGTCTTCTGTGTCTGCCTTCTTTTACTTAGCATAAGGTTTTCTGGTTCATCCATGTTGTGGTGCATGTCAGTGCTTCATTCCTTTTTATGGCTGAGGAATATTCCATATTATACAGCAAGACCACATGTTGTTTATCCATTCATCTGTTGATGGACATTTGGGTTGTTTCCACTTTTAGCCACTATGAGTAATGCTTCTGTGAACATTCTTGTACAAGTTTCTGTGTGGATGTAGGTTTTCAGTTCTTTTGGTTATATACCTAGGAATGGAATTGCTGGGTCATATGGTAATTCTATGTTTAACCTTTTGAGTATCCTTTTTGATAATTTTAATCTTTTAAAATTATATATATAACGTTTATATTTATATGTATATATATATATAACTTTTTTTTTTGAGATAAGGTCTCACTCTCTTGCCCGGGCTGGAAGGCAGTGGTGTGATCATGGCTCACTGCAGCTTCAACCTCCTAGGCATAAGTGATCCTCTCAGCTCCCAAGTAGCTGGGACTACAGGCCCACACCACTGCACCTGGCTAATTTTTAAATTTATTGTAGAGATGGAGTTTGGCTATGTTGCCCAGGCTGGTCTCGGATTCCTAGGTTCAAGCCATCCTCCTGCCTGGGCCTCCCAAAGTACTGGGATTACAGGTGTGAGCCACCAAGCCTGGCCTAACTCTATCATCTTATTCAGGGCTAGCTAGCCCATATGTTCTATGTTCCTTTTTCTCTCTCAATTCTTCTATCACATAATTTTTTTCATGTTCCTATTTTTCCCTTCTATTAGCTTAAAAATATATACTCCTTTCTCCCATTACTTTGGTTGTTCCTTTAGAGATTAAAACATGCATCCTTGACTTAGCAATGGATATCATTAACTGTTTACTTTATTCATGAACAAGGTAAGGACCTTAAAATACTTTACCTTCTTTTACCCTCTCCTGACTTAAAGCCATTGTTGTCATGTATTTTACTTTTACATGTATTTTAAACCTCATAAGACATTATTATTATAGCTTTCCGTCAAAACTGACACATCTCCCTTTTCTTTTTTTTTGAGACGGAGTCTCACTCTGTTGCCCAGGCTGGAGTGCAGTGGTGCAATCTCAGCTCACTGCAACCTCCACCTCCCGAGTTCAAGCGATTGTCCTCCCTCAGCCTCCCATGTAGCTGGGACTACAGGCGCATCTCCCATCGCTCTCAGCCACACATCTCCCTTGAAAAAAAAAAAAAAAACCACTTGGCCGGGCACGGTGGCTCATGCCTGTAATCCCAGCACTTTGGGAGGCCAAGGCAGGCAGATCATGAGGTCAGGAGATTGAGACCATCCTGGCTAACACAGTGAAACCCCATCTCTACTACAAATACAGAAATAACTCAGGCATGGTGACTCGTGCCTGTAGCCCCAGTTACTCGGGAGGCTGAGGCAGGAGAATCGCTTGAACCCGGGAGGCGGAGGGTGCGGTGAGCCGAGATCACGCCACTGCGCTCCAGCCTGGTGACAGAGCGAGACTCCGTCTCAAATAAATCAATAAATCAATAAATCACTTCTTACTCCTTTTTTTCCCCCTGGGTTCCCAAAGTGCTGGGATTACAGGCATGAGCCATCCCGCCCAGCCATCCTTTCTGTATATATATATTTTTAATATGGTCTTGCTCTGTCACCCAGGCTAGAGTGCAGTGGTATGAGCATGGCTTGCCATAACCTCAAATCCTGAGCTCAAGCGATCCTCCTACTTCAGCTTCTGGAGTAGCTGGGACTACAGGAGCATGCCACTACACCCAGCTAATTTGTTATTTTTTGTAGAGATGGGGGTCTCACTATGTTGCCTGGGTTGGTCTTGAACTCCTGGCCTCAAGCGATCCACCTGCCTTAGCTACCCAAAGTGATAGGATTATAGGTATGAGCAGCGGCCACCACACCTAGCCCTTTCTGAATCTTTGAGTTTCCATCTGGGATCATTTTCCTTCTGCCTGAAACTTACTCTTTATTATCTCCTTTTGCATACATCTGCTGGTGATAAATTCTCTCAGCTTTTATTTATCTGAAGGTCTTTTTATTTATTTTTATTTATTTATTTATTTTATTTATTTATTTTTTTTGAGACGGAGTCTCACTCTGTCGCCCAGGCTGGAGTGCAGTGGCCAGATCTCAGCTCACTGCAAGCTCCGCCTCCCGGGTTTACACCATTTTCCTGCCTCAGCCTCCCGAGTAGCTGGGACTACAGGCGCCTGCCACCTCGCCCGGCTAGTTTTTTGTATTTTTCAGTAGAGACGGGGTTTCACTGTGTCAGCCAGGATGGTCTTGATCTCCTGACCTCGTGATCCGCCCGTCTAGGCCTCCCAAAGTGCTGGGATTACAGGCTTGAGCCACCGCTTTAAAAAGCCTGAAAGTCTTTTAAAAAATATCTTCTGGCCGGGCGCTGGTGGCTCACATCTGTAGTCCCAGCGCTTTGGTAGGCCGAGGCGGGCAGATGGCCTGAGGGTGGCAGTCCGAGACCAGGCTGGCCAGCATGATGAAATCCCATCTTTACTAAAAATACAAACATTAGCCGGGTGTGGTGGCAGGCGCCTGTAATCCCAGCTACTTGGGAGGCTGAAGCAGGATAATCGCTTGAACCCAGGAGGCAGAGGGTGCAGTGAGCCGAGATCATGCCACTGCATGCACCAGCCTGGGCAACAGAGCGAGACTCCATCTCAAAAAAACAGAAAGCAAGCAAGCAAGCAAACAAACAAACAAAACTTCTTTCCTAAGTATAGTTTGATGAGTTACTTTATTCCAGGTAGGTTGTTTCCTCTCATATCACTTACAATGTATCGTTCTATTGTCTTCTGGCCTCTATTATTTCTGTGATTGGGCCTCTGCCAGTGTAACTGTTGCTCACAATTGTGAAGGGACTCCACCTTTTATCTCTGGGTCCTTCTAAGACTTTTTCTTGTTTGGTTTTCAGCAGATTTACTATACTGTTCCTAGAGGCTGATTTCTTTTTATTTATCCGCTTGGGGCTAATAGGGCTTCATTTGTGATTGAGGTCTTTCATAAATTTTGAAAAGTTTTAGCCATATGGTTTCAAATGTTGCCTTGTCTCCCTTCCTTTTGGAACCTCTGTTACACACATATTAAGCCTTGTCACTGTATCCTTCCTATGTGATTAGTCATATGTTGCTGCATAACAAATTACTTCAAAACGTGGGTGTAATTTGTTATTTCATGGTTATTATGCATCAGATCAGGAATCTCAGAGCAGCTTAGTTGGGTGGTGCTGACCAGGGTCTCTCATGAGGTGCTGCTAACCTGTCAGTGGGGCCCAAAGTCTCTTGAAGGCTAGAGGAGCTGTTTCCAAGTGGCTGGCAGGTCTCAGGTACCTTCTTACTGCTCCTCACCATGCAGGCCTCTCTGCAGGGCCACCTAGGTGTCTGCATGACATGGCAATGGCACTTAGCATCCCTCAGAGTAAGCGTGCTGGTTAATTTTTTTTTTTTTTTTTTTTTTTTGAGATGGAGTCTCACTCTGTCGCCCAGGCTGGAGTACAGTGGCGTGATCTTGGCTCACTGCAACCTCCACCTCCCGGGTTCAAGCGATTCTCCTGCCTCAGCCTCCTGAGTAGCTGGGACTACAGGCATGTGCCACCATGCCTGGCTAATTTTTGTATGTTAGGTAGAGACAGGGTTTCACCATGTTGGTCAGGCTGGTCTCAAACTCCTGACCTCGTGATCTGCCCGCCTTGGCCCCCCAAAGTGCTGGGATTACTGGCGTGAGCCACCACACGCGGCTGTGCTGGTTAATTTTATGTGCCAACTTGACTGGACTCAGGGATGTCCAGATAGCTGGTGAAACATGATTTCTGGGAATGCCTGTGAGAGTGTCTCTGGAAGTGCTCAGCACTTGAATCAGAGACAGAATAGATACATGCCCTTAAGGATGCTGTTGGGTGTCATCCAACCCGCGGAGGGCCTGAAGAGAACACAAAGGCAGACGAAGAGTGACTCCACTCTTACTAGGCTGGGACATCCATCTTCTCCTATCCTTGGACACTGGGGCCTCTAACTTTTGGGCCTTCAGACTCAGACTGGGATTGACACCATTGACACCCCAGTCCCTGTGCCTTTGGGTTTGGACAGGAATACACCACTGGTTTTATCAGGCCTCCAGCTTGCAGATGGCAGATTGTGGAACTTTTCAGCTTCCATAATTGTGTGAGCCAATGCCTCGTAATAAATCTCTTTCTATGTGTCTGTTTATGTATGTATTATTTGTTCTGTTTCTCTGGCAAATCGTGATAATACGGTGAGTGCTGTGAAGGAAAGAGAGTATCCAATCCAGAGGCTGTAGTGTCTTTTATGACCCAGTCTCAGAAGTAACACCCCATCTCTTCTTCAGAAGACTACAGTGTTTTGCTGACACATCCAACAATCCTGGTACCACATAGGGAGGGACTACTCAAGGGTGTGAATGCTGGGAGGGGCATTACTAGGGCACACCTTGGAGGCTGTATACCACAATGACTCTTATCTTCCTCTATATTTTTTCTACCCTTTTGACCCTATGTGCTTCATCCTAAAGTCTCACTCTATCGCCCAGGCTGGAGTGCAGTGGCGCGATCTCGGCTCACTGCAAGCTCCGCCTCCTGGGTTCACGCCATTCTCCTGCCTTAGCCCCCCAAGTAGCTGGGACTACAGGCGTCCGCCACCACACCCAGCTAATTTTTTTGTATTTTCAGTAGAGACGGGGTTTCACCGTGTTAGCCAGGATGGTCTCGAGCTCCTGACCTCGTGATCCGTCTGCCTCCGCCTCCCAAAGTGCTGGGATTACAGGCGTGAGCCATTGCACTGGGCCTCTAATTTTTTTTTGTAGGGCTGGGGTGTTATATTTTATCCACATGTACCTAAGTATTTTTTTTTTTTTTTTTTTTTTTTGAGACGGAGTCTCGCTCTGTCGCCCAGGCTGGAGTGCAGTGGCGCGATCTCGGCTCACTGCAAGCTCCGCCTCCCGGGTTCACGCCATTCTCCTGCCTCAGCCTCCTGAGTAGCTGGGACTACAGGCGCCCACAACCGCGCCCGGCTAATTTTTTGTATTTTTAGTAGAGACGGGGTTTCACCGTGCTCTCGATCTCCTGACCTTGTGATCCGCCCGCCTCGGCCTCCCAAAGTGCTGGGATTACAGGCGTGAGCCACCGCGCCCGGCCCTAAGTATTTTTTTATTGTGCAACAAGCATTGCATTTGCCAAATTATTTGTAGAGATCATTTGAGGACTAGGATGATATCCTCTTTCCCTGGAGAAGATTTACCTTTGGTTTTTGGGATTTTGTTTGTTTGTTTGTTTTTTGACACAGAGTCTTACTCTGTTGCCTAGGCTGGAGTGCAGTGGCCGGATCTCAGCTCAGTGCAAGCTCTGCCTCCCGGGTTCACGCCATTCTCCCGCCTCAGCCTCCCGAGTAGCTGGGACTACAGGCGCCCGCCACCTCGCCCGGCTAGTTTTTTGTATTTTTTAGTAGAGACGGGGTTTCGCCGTGTTAGCCAGGATGGTCTCGATCTCCTGACCTCGTGATCCACCTGTCTCGGCCTCCCAAAGTGCTGGGATTACAGGCTTGAGCCACCGCGCCCGGCCTGTTTGTTTGTTTTTGAGACTGAGTCTCTCACTCTGTCACCCAGGCTGGAGTACAGTGGCTCAATCTCAGCTCACTGCAACCTCCACCTCCCGGGTTCAAGTGATTCTCATGCCTCAGCCTCCACAGTAGCTGGGATTACAGGGATGTGCCACCATGCGTGGCAAATTTCTGTATTTTTAGTAGAGATGAGTTTTTACCATGTTAGCCAGCAGGCTGGTCTCAAGTTCCTGACCTCAACTTAGCCACCCGCCTCAGCCTCCCAAAGTGTTGGGATGACAGGCGTGTGCCACCACACCCGGCCAGTTTTTTTTTTTTTTTTTTTTTGCTTTGTTTTGTTTTGTTTTTGTTTTTGAGATAGAGTCTCACTCTGTTGCCCAGGCTGGAGTGCAGTGGCACGATCTCGGCTCACTGCAAGCTCCACCTCCTGGGTTCATGCCATTCTCCTGCCTCAGCCCCTCAAGTAGCTGGGACTACAGGTGCCCACCACCATGCCCGGCTAATTTTTTTGTATTTTTTGTATTTTTTTTTTTGAGACGGAGTCTTGCTCAGTAACCCAGGCTGGAGTGCACTGGCAACATCTTTGCTTACAACAATCCCCACCTCCTGGGTTCAAGTGATTCTCCTGCCTCAGCCTCTCGAATAGCTGGAATTAGAGGCACCCACCACCATGCCTGGCTAATTTTTGTATTTTTAGTAGAGACAGGGTTTCACCACGTTGGTCAAGCTGGTCTCGAACTCCTGACCTCAAGTGAGCTGACCACCTAAGCCTCCCAAAGTGCTGAGATTATATATAGGTGTGAGCCCCTGCCCTTTATTTCTGATAGATGTCTGGGAGCACTGGCAGTTTAGGGTCACATTAATTTCATGTCAAAGACTGCTATTAAGTCCAGGCTGTTTTGCAATCATTGTATAAGCTTGCATAAGCATAGCTCACCCCTGTGTCTATAGTGCAGCCCTTCAGGGTCTCAACTCAAAGAAAGGATGCATTCACCAGGCATGTGCTTGCCCCAGGTAAACTCTGAATTCCAATCCCTGTCACTCAGCATAAAAAGCAATGCTCAGCTCTCAGTTGTGAAACCTTGAATTGCTCACCTACCTGAGCCTCTATCTTCTTCTACCTCCTGGCCCAGTAAGTCTTCACTATCTTGTTAGCTTTCTGAAGCTTTCAAACATGTTTTTAACATTGGCCCAGTTTTTCTAGTTATCATCAGCAGTGGGGGGGGCCAGAATTTCCTCGTTTGCCATTACTAGAAGACCTTCACCACGATTTTTAAAGTAATAAAAAGTTAAAATTAATAGTAAATATTTCATGACCAAGGAGGGCTTACATTGGTTATAATTGTCCAATTAAGCTAGGTATACTGAAAGACAACATAGAGTGGCAACTGAGGGCACGGATTCTGGAACTAGACTGGGTGGGTTCTTCTGCTTTCTCTCTACATGATTAGGTCATGAACATCGAGGCCGGCTTGATAAACTTCTTGGTAATAGTGACTCATGCATGCGTCTGCTGTGAAGAGTACAACTCTGATCGTACCTCTGCAGTGCGGTCTCTCTGGGCGCCTTTCACCGCATCCCCTCTGCACCACCCCCACCTCGGCTATGCACTTACCTCATGGCAATGGCTTGTTCATGTGCTCATGAGCCCCTTCCAAGTGAGAACCACTGGGTCTAGCACAACAGCTGGGCACACAAGGCCTTCAAGAAGTGTCTCATTGAACCAGTGACAACATTGAGATAGAGACTCCAAGAGTGGGTCAGGTTTAGGAGTAGATATTAAGTTAAGTTTGAAACATTTTCGAGATACCCAAAGAAGGCTGATGAGAAGGCATCAACGTGCAGAACTGAAGCACAGGGCTGGAGTGGGCTGGGGTGTGCCTACGGGGGAAGCATCCACAGACAGATGTTAACAGGAGCCACAGCAGTGAGAAGCCAACAGGCAGGACAGTGCATCGGGAGTGAGAAAGACGTGGCTGACGATGCAGCCTCTGAGAAATGTAAGGGGCAGATGAAGGAGAAGACTCCTTTCTGAGAAGGACGTGTCAGTGACTGAGAAGACCAGGAGCGGGGAAAGCTACAGAAGTTAACAGAAGAAGGCTAGAGTTTGAAGGCAGAAAAGGCCAGCATTATGAATGCTGCAGACGAGTCAAGGAAAAGACAGACAGAACATCAGGAGTCTCCTCAGCTAGGGGGAGTGCAGGAGGACTGGGTCCAGAGGCAGCAGATTCAAGAGCTGCTGGGAGGGAGCATCCACAGACTGCTTGACTGGATGTCTGGAGAGGTGCCTTGAACAGCAGGAGGATGTGTACCACTCACTCCCCCAGGAATCAGTAAGTTGAAGCACGAGGGAGGAAGTAAGAGGAGGTTGCAGGGCTGTGGGGATACTTGGGGCCTGCTGAATTTCAGGTGCCTGTGGGACATTCATGATATGATGTTAAGTAAATAACTTGACATATGATCTGGAGCTCAGAGAAGCAATCTAGGATGGAGCTATGGATTTAGCAGTCACAGATGAAACAGATACATGGAATTTTCAGAGAGCAAATCCCATTCCAGTTCCTGTTCCCCAAATCCTGCGTCACAGCCCCACGTTTGTTTCCAGGGACAAACTCACCTTCCCTACATCAGAGCTGATGCTGAGGACCTTGACAAAGTCGTCCCCGGAGGTTATGGCCTTCTGCCCAGTCAGCATTTTGAAAATGGAAGACTTCTCAGCCCCAGTGATGCCAAGAAGGCCAGAGCATTCTTGTGCTTGCAGTGAAGGACACTTTGTTCACAGACAGCAGGGCACCTTGTTGATGTAGATCTGAGACACACAAGATAGGAGAAACAGTGAGGAGGCTGCCATGCAGTCAGCAGTCCAGGGGTTGCACTGTGCTTGGTGCAAACCTGCTCTGGGATAGCTACCAGCTGCCCTCTGGGCCCACGTGGCCTCTCCTGTACCCAGGCTCATAGTTGCCTTCTCTCAGCTGCTACTCCCAGCAGGGTTTATTAAAGTTTTCTCTTCTCCAACTGTCTTCACATATTGAGAACTTAGTTCCCTAAGATAGGCCCTTTCCCTTCTGTCCTTAAAGCAAACAAAACTTTTTGATGTTGCCTGAGGGTTTGTTTTCGATTTTTTTTTTTTTTAATTTTTCCTTGCAGATGGAGTCTCCCTCTGTCACCCAGGCTGGAGATCAGCAGGGCGGTCTCAGCTCACTGCAACCTACGCCTCCTGGGTTCAAGCAATTCTCTGTCTCAGCCTCCCGAGTAGCTGGTACTATAGGCACCCCTCACCACACCTGGCTAATTTTTTTTGTATTTTAGTAGAGATGGGGTTTCCCTGTGTTGCCTAGGCTGGTCTCAAACTCCTGAGCTCAGACAATCCGCCTGCCTCGGCCTCTGAAAGTGCTGGGATTATAGGCGTTAGCCACTGCACCTGGCCTTGATTTTGTTTTTAACCACCAGTAACCACAGGGAAACAATAAGAAAAACAAATTTGGGAGGATGTTTGAAGGGTTTTGTTTGTTTGTTTGTTTTGAGATAGAGTTTCTTGTCACCCAGGCTGGAGAGCAAAATGATGTGATCTCGGTTCACTGCAACCTCCAACTCCTGGGTTCAAGCAATTCTCCTGTCTCAGCCTCCTGAATAGCTGGGATTACAGGTGCCCACCACTACGCCCTGCTAATTTTCCTATTTTTAATAGAGAAGGGCTTTTACCATGTTGGCCAGGCTGGTCTCAGAAATTCCTGACCTCAAGTGATCTGCCCACTTTGGCCTCCCAAAGTGCTGGGATTACAGGCGTGAGCCACCGCGCCTGGCCCACATCCTTGGTTCTTGAGGTTCATGGCTCTGGCTCCCCTCCCATCCCAGGCCCTCCTGTCTTCCAGGGGAAGAGACAGTGGAGGGCTGAGCTGCAAATTTCTGTCTCTGGGTACACAGATGAACTCATGTGATTAACTCTGAGGCACTTCCAATACTCCACACCTGCAGGCAAGGCTGGGAGCCCTTCAACTTACTAATTCCTTATGCATAAGGGCCCAAAAGAAGAATGTTCATGACTTTTTTTTTTTTTTTTTTTTTTTTGAGACGGAGTCTCGCTGTGTCGCCCACGCTGGAGTGCAGTGGCGCGATCTCTGCTCACTGCAAGCTCCACCTCCCGGGTTTACGCCATTCTCCCGCCTCAGCCTCCAAGTAGCTGGGACTACAGGCGCCCGCCACCTCGCCCGGCTAGTTTTTTGTATTTTTAGTAGAGACGGGGTTTCACCATGTTAGCCAGGATGGTCTCGATCTTCTGACCTCGTGATCCACCCGCCTCGGCCTCCCAAAGTGCTGGGATTACAGGCTTGAGCCACCGCGCCCGGCCGTTCATGACTTTTTAAAGACAAGTCTGACTTTAACTTTGACATTTCTTTAACAACTAGTGGAGTTTTCTCCACTAGTTGGCAAACTAGTCTGGATACTTTTTGCCTCCTCTTGCACATCTTGGTCTTCAGGCACTAATGCTACTGTGTGCAACACTGCCTGTATTCCAAGACAAGGAGGGAAAATGTAACTGCTTTTGTGATGGTAGGAGGTAGCGATTGAAAGGACCTACAAAGACTGGATCCTCTCCGGGAAGGCCTCAAAGGTGCCCAGCTGACATTGGTTCTCATAAAACCTCCCACCCCTATTCCAGAAGCAACTACAGGCATCAAAAACTGAACTCCCATTGCCATGACCATGATATCGTGGACATGCAAACAAAATGGCATTGCCTTTTGAGGAAAACTAGATGACTTATAACCTGGGGATATCAAAATATAATAAACGCCTATTTTCTACAGTTTCCTTGGGTGATCTTGACCTCTGGAAGATACTCAGACCAAGAGCTGACTGGGCAGAACTTTCTCCTATCTGGCTCATGGATGTCTGTGGGGAAAGAGGTGTCCCAGAAGGTGACTGGTTTCAGGAATCCCAGGTAATTTTTTTATTTTTTATTTTTTTGAGACAGAGTCCTACTCTGTTGCCCAGGCTGGAGTGCAATGGCACAATTTGGGCTCACTGCAACCTCTGCCTTCCAGTTCAAGCAATTCTCGTGCCTCAGCCTCCTGAGTAGCTGGGATTACAGGCACCCACCACCATGCCTGGCTAATTTTTATATTTTTAGTAGAGATGGGGTTTTACCATGTTGGCCAGGTTGGTCTCAAACTCCTGACCTCAGGTCAATCTACCCGCTTCAGTCTCCCAAAGTGCTGGGATTACAGGCATGAGCCACCATGCCTGGACCAATCCCAGAGTATTGTTTCTATTCATTGATGAGCAGGACTTAAAGCCCCACAGGTGGCCAGCATCATTAACAGGACCTAGGGACTAAGCCCCAGTCTTCCTCCCTCTCTGGGAGTCCCTGGGCACAAGCTGTCACCTCTCTGCTCTGAGATGGGACCAGATGATCTGCAGGCTCCCTCTGATGCTGAGAATCAATGCAGCTACAGACCACAGGAAGGAAGCTATGGAGCCCCTAGAAGATTTACATGTTGACCCACTCACCAAATTTTGCTTCATGCAGAAGTCAGACACCCTGGTTTTCAGTTTCCAGAACATATTGGTTTCAACAAAGAAAAGCAGGATGATGTACACAGGTCCTGAAACAGCCAGAGCTGTGAGGTACTTCCCCATACCTAGTGACTCTCAGGCATAGGTGTTCTTTTGGACCACATATCCTTTTGCTAAAATAGGACAAATAGATGTTATTAAACTCTGGGTGATCTTCAAGGCTATTCTTCACCTTTACATATAGTAGGTGCAGTCCTCTTATAACAAATATTATTTTATTTATTTTTTTTTTTTGAGACGAAGTCTCGCTCTGTCGCCCAGGCTGGAGTGCACTGGCCGGATCTCAGCTCACTGCAAGCTCCGCCTCCCGGGTTCACGCCATTCTCCTGCCTCAGCCTCCCGAGTAGCTGGGACTACAGGCGCCTGCCACCTCGCCCGGCTAAGTTTTTGTATTTTTAGTAGAGATGGGGTTTCACTGTGTTAGCCAGGATGGTCTCGATCTCCTGACCTCGTGATCCGCCCGTCTCGGCCTCCCAAAGTGCTGGGATTACAGGCTTGAGCCACCGCGCCCGGCCAACAAATATTATTTAAAGGAAGCATTACTGTCATCAGTACTATAACCACATCCTAGCAAATGGTAAACAAGAGTAATATTTTGTTTCCCTTGCTATAACCAATGTTCTATAAAAATAATGTAATAAAAGACTTCTTTCATGTTGTATACAATAAATATATTCATTTTTTTCTTTATTAACTAAAAAATGAAGTAAATAAAAGAGTTCTCCCTATCCATATCACAGCTATTTGAAACACAAAATATTTACATGTTTGGGCCAGGCGCAGTGGCTCACACCTGTAATCCCAGCACTTTGGGAGGCTGATGCGGGTGGATCACGAGGTCAAGAGATCAAGACCAGCCTGGCCAACATGGTGAACCCCTGTCTCTACTAAAAATACAAAAATTAGCTGGGTTTGGTGGTGAGTACCTGTAATCCCAGCTACTTGGGAGGCTGAGGCAGGAAAATCGCTTGAACCCAGCAGGCGGAGGTTGCAGTGAACAGAGATCGTGCCACTGCACTCCAGCCTGGGTGACAGAGGGAGACTCCACCTCAAAAAAAAAAAAAAAAAGAAAAAAAATTTACATGTGTGGCTGTTCTATCAATCATTAATCACCCTGTAACTTCAACTGACCACTCATGTAAAAAACACTCAGAGACCTCTATCATCTTCTTTTTTGTTTTTTTAGAAAGGAATCTTACTCTGTAATTCAGGCTGGAGTGCAGTGGCACCATCTTGGCTCACCGCAACCTCTGCCTCCCAGGTCCAAGCGATTCTCCTGCTTCAGTTTCCTGAGTAGCTGGGGTTACAGGTGCCCACCACCATGCCAGGCTAATTTTTGTATTTTTAGTAGAGATGGGGGTTTGCCATTTTGGCCAGGCTTGTCTTGAACTTCTGACCTCAGGTTTTGCACCCACCTTGGCCTCCCAAAGTTCTGGGATTACAGGTGTAAGCCACCACATCCAGCCCAGAATTCATGTATTTTAAAAGTATACAATATGGAAAAAAAGAGACATGTAGGAATTTGAAAGTATAGGTACCTTTCCACTTGCCAAAACTACTGATACAGTTTTGTGTATAATCCTTCCATATTTTCTAGATACTATCTTTTAAAATGAAAACGGAATTATACTACGCATTATCTTCTTTCTTGTTACATTTAAAAGTATATAATGGACATTGACCATATCAGGATATACAGATCAAAATAATTCTTTGTTTGTTTGTTTGTTTTGAGACGGAGTCTTGCACTGTTGCCAGGCTGGAGTGCAGTGGCATGATCTTGGCCCACTGCAACCTCCACCTCCTGGGTTCAAGCAATTCTCCTGCATTAGCCTCCCAAGTAGCTGGGACTATAGGCATGCACCACCACTGCCCAGCTAATTTTTATATTTTTAGTAGGGATAGGTTTCACCATATTGGCCAAGATGGTCCTTTTTTTTTTGAGACGGAGTCTCGCTCTGTCACCCAGGCTGGAGTGCAGTGGCCGGATCTCAGCTCACTGCAAGCTCCGCCTCCCGGGTTCACGCCATTCTCCTGCCTCAGCCTCCCGAGTAGCTGGGACTACAGGCGCCTGCCACCTCGCCCGGCTAAGTTTTTGTATTTTTAGTAGAGATGGGGTTTCACTGTGTTAGCCAGGATGGTCTCGATCTCCTGACCTCGTGATCCGCCTGTCTTGGCCTCCCAAAGTGCTGGGATTACAGGCTTGAGCCACTGTGCCCGGCCTTAACTTTTCAATTATGTTCAAAATTTGCTTCAAGTTAGAAGTCTTTTTTTTTTTTTTTCTTTTGAGACGGAGTCTTGCTCTGTCGCCCAGGCTGGAGTGCAGTGGCCGGATCTCAGCTCACTGCAAGCTCCGCCTCCCGGGTTCACGCCATTCTCCTGCCTCAGCCTCCCGAGTAGCTGGGACTACAGGCGCCCGCCACCTTGCCCGGCTAATTTTTTGTATTTTTAGTAGAAACGGGGTTTCACCGGGTTAGCCAGGATGGTCTCGATCTCCTGACCTCGTGATCCGCCCGTCTCGGCCTCCCAAAGTGCTGGGATTACAGGCTTGAGCCACCGCGCCCGGCCTTTTTTTTTTTTTTTTTTTAATTGAGACGGAGTCTTGCTCTGTCGCCCAGGCTGGAGTGCAATGGCGCAATCTTGGCTCACTGCAAGCTCCTCCTCCCAGGTTCACACCATTCTCCTGCCTCAGCCTCCCGAGTAGCTGGGACTTCAGGTGCCCGCCACCACGCCCAGCTAATTTTTTTTTTTGTATATATATATATTTTTTGTATTTTTAGTAGAGATGGGGTTTCACCGTGTTAGCCAGGAT
The DNA here is from genome assembly GCF_049350105.2 of Macaca mulatta. Classification (NCBI taxonomy): domain Eukaryota; kingdom Metazoa; phylum Chordata; class Mammalia; order Primates; family Cercopithecidae; genus Macaca; species Macaca mulatta. Next base: position 3,638,014 of record NC_133425.1, on the reverse strand, counting down.
GGTCTCGATCTCCTGGCCTCATGATCCACCCCTCTCGGCCTCCCATAGTGCTGGGATTACAGGTGCGAGCCACCGCGACCGGCCAGAACTCTCAATTTTTTGTTTGTTTCTGAGACAGGGTCTCACTCTGTCAACCAGGCTGGAGGGCAGTGGTGTGATCTTGGCTTGCTGCAGCCTTGACCTCCTGGGCTCAAGCGATCCTTCTGCCTCAGCCTCCCTGGTAGCTGGGACTACAGGCGTGTACCACCGCGCTTGGCTAATTTTTTATTTTTTGACGAGATGGGGTCTTGTTTTGCCTCCTGTATGAGACAGGTGGCTGACTTAGTTGACCCCAAGACCTTTCCCAACTTGGAGGCTCAGTGGATGACAGCTTCCCAGTAATTGTGTGATTCAAGGTTATGAAACAATAAAGTTAATCTCTTGACTAACCCACAAAAGTCAGTCTTATTTTACATTAATACTTGTGGATAGCTAAATCAAGAACACTTCATAAAATGCACCTTAATATTCTTTTTTTTTTTTTTTTTGAGACGGAGTTTTGCTCTCATTGCCCAGACTGGAGTGCAATGGCATGATCTTGGCTCATCGCAACCTCTGCCTCCTGGATTCAAGCAATTCCCCTGCCTCAGCCTCCCAAGTAGCTGGGATTACAGGCATGCGCCACCACGCCCAACTAATTTTGTATTTTTAGTAGAGACGGGGTTTCTCCATGTTGGTCAGGCTGGTCTCAAACTCCCGACCTCAGGTTATCGGCCTGCCTCAGCCTCCCAAAGTGCTGGGATTACAGGCATGAACCACTGTGCCCAGCCACACACCAATATCCTTTTTCTTTTTTTTTTTTGAGATGGAGTCTCATTCTTGTTGCCCAGGCTGGAGCCTTGGCTCACTGTCACTGCAACCTCCACCTCCAGGGTTCAAGCAATTCTCCTGCCTCAGCCTCCCAAGTATAGCTAGGATTACATGCACCCACCACCATGCCCAGCTAATTTTGAGATCTATCTATCTATCTATCTATCTATCTATCTATCTATCTATCTATGTATTTTTTTTAGTAGAGACAGGGTATCACCACGTTGGCCAGGCTGGTCTCGAATTCCTGACCTCAGGTTATCCGCTCACCTCAGCTTCCCAAAGTGCTAGGATTACAGGTGTGAGCCACCATGCCCAGCCCAATATCCTTTTTTCAACATTAAAAGAACATTACAGGTTGTCCATATATTTCACAAGAATATATTTAAACAAATTTTAAATTCTAAGTGATACAATACATGATCTGTTTTATAGTGAAAGATACATGCTTTTTGGCTAGCAGATTTAGTACTTTTATTCTATCTTCTTCCTGGTCAGAGGAATGGCCAAGACCTCTACTATAATCTTTTATGATTCCTTCTTACATTGGGTTAATCCTATACAGACCATCACCCTTCGCCTTTGAACTAGAGCAGAGACTGTGATAGTGCCGAAACTTGGCAGTCAATCTTTTATGCCTAAAATATGCACATTTTTTCTTAAGCCCCTGTAAAAGGCTGATGTAACTTCTTGACAGAATGACAGCATATTTCCAAGAGTTAAACCAATATGTGCTTTCTTACATACATTTGGAGTATGTTACTTACCCCAGCGTTTGGTCTGATTGGCAGCCCAGTCTGTATTGAGAAGATCCTTGAATGAAGATGTTTACTTCTGTCAACAGGAATTCTGTTAAGTGCGGCTGGGGATGCATAGAGGGACGTTTGATGTTTGAGATAGCTGTACTGGATCTGCCAACATACAACCCCTAAACCAAACCAAAACCAAAACCAAATTCTCAAAATCATGGCACAGTTCATTTTGCTTGGATTTAAAGAATGAAAGTAATATGATATTTGAAAAAAAATAAGTTAGGATAAGAATAATGAAGAAAAAAGCTGCATCTAGATTATATATAGTGGGTAGCAAGTATATACTGACTATAAACAGGCTAGCAAGGTCTTAATAAGTCCTAAGTATTGAGTTAACTAACCAATGGCTTTTCCAAATAACTGAGGCAACACTAGTATGAACAGATTTTGTCATTTTCCCTAAAAGATTCTACATGCAAATTAAAACAAAATGATATATCATTTAATAACTATTTCATGAGCAAAACTGAAAATTATAAAGCAGAGCTCTGCTGAGACTCTAGGCCAGGAATTGGTAAACAATGGCCAGCGGGCCATATCCAGCCCAAGGGATTCTGAGTTCGGAATGAACTATGGTTGATTCTGAGCAATATATACATTATATTTACACTATGTAGGCTTAGCAGCATAATCAAGGATATTATGTAAGTATACAACCATCTAACATAACCCTAAACATTGAAACTCACATATACAAATAAATACGTGTGTGTATGTGTGTGTGCGTGTATATATATATAGCGCCAGTATATACTATATATACAGTATATAGTATATACTGGCTATAAACTGGCTAGCAAAGTCTTTTTTTTCCTTTTTTTTTGGGATGGAGTCTCACTCTGTCACCCAGGCTGGAGTGCAGTGTCGTGATCTCGGCTCACTGTAAGCTCCGCCTCCTGGGTTAAAGCCATTCTCCTGCCTCAGCCTCTCGAGTAGCTGGGACTACAGGCGCCCGCCATCACACCTGGCTAATTTTTTTTTCTCTTTTTTTATTAGAAACGGGGTTTCACAGTGTTAGCCAGGATGGTCTCGATCTCCTGACCTCGGGATTCACCTGCCTCAGCCTCCCAAAGTGCTGGGATTACAGGTGTGAGTCACCGCGCCTGGCTGCAAAGTCTTAAATAAGTCCCAAGTATTGAGTTAACTAACCAATATGTGTGTATAGGTATGTACATACACAAATATATTTAAAGTATATATATATACACACACACACACAAATATGTGTATGTAAAGTATATATATACTAATATGTGTATATATACACACACTATATATGTGTATATATGTACTATATAATAAAATGTAATATGTGTATGTAAAATATATATATTAATATGTGCATATATACATACACATACTATATATACACATATTACATATGTATATATACACATGTATATATAGCTACTATATATACATTTACAGTGTATATATATAAGTATATATAATCATATATATGTATAAGTAGTACATAGTATGTATGTGTATGCACACACACACACTTAAAAAAATAGAGCCTGGGTCTCACTTTATTGCCCAGGCTGGATTTCAGTGGTGATCATGGCTCACAGCTGCCTCGAATTCCTGGGCTCAAGGGATCCTCTTGCCTCAGCCTCCCAAATAGGTGGGACTACAGGCATGGGCCACTGTATCTGGCCTGGAACTAGTTATATAATTACTTACATAATATCCTTGATTATGCTGCTAAGCCTACATAGCATAAAATACTTACTATGTGATCCTTTTTTTTTTTTTAATGTAGTCTCGCTCTGTTGCTAAGTTGGAATGCAGTGGCGCGATCTTGGCTCACTGCAACTTTCACCTTCCAGGTTCAAGCAGTTCTCCTACCTCAGCCTCCCAAGTAGCTGGGATTACAGGCACGGGCCACCACACCCAGCTAATTTTTGTATTTTTAGTAGAGACGGGGTTTCACCATGTTGGCCAGGATGGTCTCGATCTCTTCACCTCGTGATCCATCTGCTTCGGTCTCCCAAAGTGCTGGGATTACAAGTGTGAGCCACCGCGCCCAGCTATGTAGCCCTTTAAGAAAAAGTCTGCTGACCCCTGCTCTAGGCAAAAAGATGTGTTTGGTTGGCAGCAAAGTGTCAGTGTGCCAGGAAACTATTTCTACTCACAGGCTTTGGGCTGTCATTCTACTAAGAATTTGTCACAGCAAAATAACCCAGGAAATTGACTTTTTTCCTTCAGTATGACTCTGTAAAAGATGGTGTATTTGTTATCTAATACTGTGACACAGATTATCCCAAAAGTTAGTAGCTTAAAACAACAGTAAACATTTATTATCTCACACAGTTTCTGGGGGTCAGGAATTCGAGAGTGGCTTAGCTAGTGAGGGTGGTTCTATATTAAGATTTCTCATGAGGCTGCGGTTAAACTATTAGACAGGGCTGCAGTCCCTTGATGGCTTGACTGGGGCTGAGGCATCTACTTCCAGGAGCAGAAAGTTCAGAGAGTTTCCACAGCTCCCCTCACCCCCATTTCCCTATTATTTTTTTTTTTTTTAGACGGAGTCTCTCTCTGTTGCCAGGCTGGAATGCAATGGTGCGATCTCGGCTCACTGCAACCTCCGTCTCCTGGGTTCAAGCGATTCTCCTGCCTCAGCCTCCTGAGTAGCTGGGATTACAGGCATAAGCCACCACACCCAGCTAATTTTTGTATTTTTAATAGAGACAGAGTTTCACCATATTGGCCAGGATGGTCTTGATCTCTTGACCTCAGGTGATCCACCTGCCTCAGCCTCCCAAAGTGCTGGGATTACAGGTGTGAGCTGCTGCGCCCAGCCCCATTTCCCTGTTTTAAACACCTTGCATTAGTGTGGTTCACCGTTACAAATGAACTAGCATTTCCATCAGGTTCTTTGTTTTGTTTTGTTTTTTTTAAAGAAATTGACAAGTTTATTTTAAAATTTACATGATAATGTCAAGGATCTACAATACCCAAAACAATCTTCAAAAAACAGAACAAAGCTGGAAGAACTATATACTACCAGACTTTTTTTTTTTTTGTGAGATGGAGTCTCACTCTGTCGCCCAGGCTGGAGTACAGTGGCACGATCTCGGCTCACTGCAAGCTCCGCCTCTCGGGTTCACGCCATTCTCCTGCCTCAGCCTCCCCAGCAGCTGGGACTACAGGCACACACTGCCACGCCCGGCTAATTTTTTGTATTTTTAGTAGAGATGGGGTTTCATCGTGTTAGCCAGGATGGTCTTGATATCTCGACCTCGTGATCCGCCCACCTCAGCCTCCCAAAGTGCCGGAATTACAGGCGTGAGCCACCGCGCCCGGCCAATACTACCTGACTTTAAGATATACTACAAAGCTACAGTAATCTCGACAATGTAGTACTAGCACAGGACAAACAAACAGATCAATGAAACAGAAGAGGGAATGTACAGACATACAGTCAACTGATTTTTGGTGAAGGCATCTGAACAACTCAATGTGGGGAAAAAAAAGTCTTTTCAACAAATAGTCTGTCCCATCTGCATACTCATGTGGAAGAAAATGAGCCTCAACCCCTGTGATACAACGATGTATCATATACAACGATGTATCATATACAATGATGTATCATATACAACGATGTATCACAGGGGTCGAGGCGGTGATATCATTATATCATAGGGGTCAATAAAATATGTTTTCATTCATAGTTCCTGGCTCATAACTCCTGTAGCTGTTATTTCTCCCCAAGGCAGGCCACAGAAACTAAAAATATAATCTTCCTGCATCTTTCTGTCTTAGAGGTGGCCATAAAGAAATTCTCTGACCTATCTTGTCTGAATGTAGGTCATAAGACCCCCACCACACCATTAGGCCAGGTGCTGTGGCTCTCGCCTGTAATCCCAGCACTTTGGGAGGCCGAGGCGGGCGGATCACGAGGTCAGGAGATGGAGACCATCCTGGCTAACACGATGAAATCCCGTCTCTACTAAAAATACAAAAAAATTAGCCAGGCGTGGTGGCGGGTGCCTGTAGTCCCAGCTACTCCAGAGGCTGAGGCAGGAGAATGGCGTGAACCTGGGGGGCGGAACTTGCAGTGAGCTGAGATCACGCCACTGCACTCCAACCTGGGCAAAGAGCAAGACTTCGTCTCAAAAAAAAAAAAAAAAAGACCCTCCCATTTTAAAAGGTGTCCTATCCCATACCTTGGGGGAAAGAACGCTGCACAGAGAGGCCAAGAAGGATCTGAACAGACAGGCCTTGCGGGTTTCCCCCCTCACACTGCTAGTATTACATAGTACTCTTTTTGTCCAATCTCATTTCTACACAGTTGTCCATGCTTTGGTCATGCCTATCCAATGAAGTCTCCATAGAAGGCCCAAGAGGAGCTTCCAGAGAGGTGAACAATTGGAGGTTCCTGGAGGGTGTCTGGGGAGGCCACAGAGGCTCCATACCCTTTCCCAATACCTCACGCTATGCATCTCTTCTTCTGCATCCTTTGTAATATCCTTATAATAAACTGGGAAATGTGTTTCCCTGAGTTCTGTGAGCCACTTTAGCAAATTAACTTAACCTAAGGAGGGGGTAATAGGATCCCTAGTTTATAGCTGGTCGGTCAGAAGTACAGGTAAGTGTGTGGTAGCTAACACCTATAATCCCAGCTACTCAGGAGGCTGAGGCAAGAGGATCACTTGAGCCCAGCCCAAGAGATAGAGACCAGCCTGAGCAACATAGTGAGGCCTTGTCTCTAAAAAAAAAAAAAAAAAAAAAAAAAAAAAGGACAGGTAAAACAACCTGGGGCTTGTGATTGACACCGGAAGTGGGAAGTCTTGTGGAACTTAGCCCTCGATTTGTGGGATCTGATGCTATCTCCAAATAGTGTCAGAATTGAATTAGAGGACACTCAGCTGCTGTCTGCTGCAGAACTCATTGCTTGCTTGTTGTTGGGGGGAAATTCCTGCACATTTTATCATAGAAGGCTTCTGTGTTGATTGCTGTGATGTAAGAGCAGAAGAAAAACAGTGTATGTTTTTCCACTTCACCTCTTATCAAACCGTACACAAGGCTGGGCACCATGACTCATGCCTATAATTCCAACACTTTGGGAAGCCGAGGTGGGAAGATTGCTTGAGCCCAGGAGTTAGAGACCAGCCTGGGCAGTATAGCAAAACCCCATCTCTACAAAATATAAAAAAACTTAGCCAGGTGCGGTGGTGTGCGCCTGTAGTCCTAGCTACTTGGAAGCCTGAGGTGGGATCACTTAAGTCCAGGAGGCAGAGGCTGCAGTGAGCTGTGACCACACCACTGCACTCCAGCCTGGGTGACAGAGTGAGACCTTGTCTTGCACACACGTGCACACACACACACGCACAGCCATACACAAAAATTAACAGAAAATGGGTCACAGACCTAAAATGATAAAATTCCTAGAATAAAAAGTAGAAGCATAACTTTATGACCTAAGGGTAGGGAAATACTTTTTAGAAAGCATACAGAACACAGTAACCATAAAAAAAATTTAGGGGCCAGGCATGGTGGCTCACGCCTGTAATCCCAGCACTTTGAGAGACCGAGGCGGGCGGATCACCTGAGGTCAGGAGTTTGAGACCACCCTGGCCAACATGGTGAAACCCCGTCTCTGCTAAAATACAAAAAGTTAGCTGGGTGTGTTGGCATGCACCTGTAGTCCCAGCTACTCGGGAGGCTGAGGCAGGGGAATCCGTTGAACCTGGATGGCAGAGGTTGCAGTGAGCCAAGATCATGCCACTGTACTCCAGCCTAGGTGACCTAGTGTGACCCTGTCTCAAAAAAAAAAAAACTACCACTAAGAATATGAAGAAGCAAGCCACATACTGGAAGAAAATGTAGATAAAACACATATCTGACAAAAGATCTATATCTAGAATATATAGAAATTTCAACAACTCAAAAAATGAAAACTGAGCTGCAGGTTTAATAATTGCATACCTTTTGGTGTATATGTTATACTTCAACAAAAATGTAAGTATTTGAAAAACTGGCTATGTGCAGTGGCTCACACCTGTAATCTCAGCACTTTGGGAGGCCGAGGGGGTGGATAGCTTGAGCCTAGGAGTTTGAGACCAGCCTGGTCAACATAATGAGACTTTGTCTCCACAAAAAAGAAAATAGTCTCAATGGAAGTGTTTAGCTGAAGATCAGAAACATCTGCAGAGTGAATCAATGACCTGGATGCAGATCAGAACATATTATGTAGAGTACAGCTCAGAGAGACAAAGAGTTGGACAATATTTAAAAAGTTAAAATTCACATAGCAGAGTGATAAGATCTATCTAATATGTCTAACTGGAGTTCCAAAACGAGAGGAGATATTTGAGCAGAGGCCCTGTATGAACAGATAATAATAGCTGGGGATTCTAAACTCATGGAAGATGTGCATAGCCAGACATCAATCAAGTCTCAAGTAGAATACACACGTATCAAAATATCACATGTATTCCATACATACGCACATTATGTATCAATAAAATTTGTTTAAAGACCAGGTGCAATAGCTCATGCCTGTAATCCCAGCACTTTGGGAGGCCAAGGTGGGTGGATCACTTGAGGGCAGGAGCTCAAGACCAGCCTGGCCAACATGGTGAATCCCCATCTCTACTAAAAATACAAAAATCACCTGTAATCCCAGGCACTTTGGAAGGTCGAGGCAGGCAGACTACTGGAGGTCGGGAGTTTGAGACCAGGCTAGCCAACATCATGAAACCTCATCTGTACTAAAAATACAAAAATTAGTCGGGTGTGGTGCCAGGGGGCTGTAGTCCCAGCTACTCAGGAGGCTGAGGCAGGAGAATTGCTTGAATCTGGGATGCAGAGACTGCAGTGAGCCAAGATTCAGGTATCCCTGTTATTGGAAGTACTAGTCAGAGGCTGGAAGGCCATTCAGTGAGGTTGCTACAGAAAAGATTCAAGCATCAGGCAATGTTTAGATACATGACCTTTAAGATCCCTTCCAATCCTAAGAACCTTGGAGTCTTACAGTTTTATATGTGCTTACCTTATGAAGACATCCTCCATGGCGGTGACAGAGGCCCCAAAGCTGGAGATGCCCAGGTCTACCTGTCTCAGTTCCAAGTCAGTAAATAGAGATTCAAACCTGGAAGAAAACAAATGGTTTTAGTCCTGAAAGGTGTAAGGTGAATCCCTTTTGTCACTGCCCTTGGCTCTCTACTGGGGAACAGCATGGACTTTGGAGTCAAGAAGATATTTTTTCAAACACCAGCTTTGTCACCAGCTTTGTAAGTATGGGAATGTCAGGGGCCCTTCACAGCTTTTTAACGTATTTACTCTATGGATGCTTTCAACAGCTCTTCGAGGACAGTGCAGAGAAGTTAAGAAACTTCCCTGAGGCCATACAGCCAGAAGCAGCAGAGCCAGGACTCAAGCTCAGGCCTTTCATCTCTAGAGAGAGTGGTTTCAATTGTTATCTAAGTGAGGAAAGGAGCTAATTCTTTTAGTCTGCTCATGTTAAAACCTTTCTCAAACATATTTTCTATTTTTTTTTTATTAAAAGAATCATGGCTTTTTTTGTGATATTAAGACAACCATCATAATCTTCTACAATGAAGGCTTCGTTTTTTTTTTTTTTTTTTGAGATGGAGTGTCACTCTGTTGCCCAGGATGGAGTGCAGGGGCGCAATCTCCGCTCACTGCAAGCTCCGTCTCCCGGGTTCACGCCATTCTCCTGCCTCAGCCTCCCGAGTAGCTGGTACTATAGGCGCCTGCCACGACGCTTGGCTAATTTTTTTGTATTTTTAGTAGAGATGGAGTTTCCCCGTGTTCGCCAGAAGGGTCGTGATCTCCTGACCTTGTGATCCGCTCGCCTCGGCCTCCCAAAGCGCTGGGATTACAGGTGTGAGCCACTGCGCCTGGCCCTAAGGTTTCTATCTCTCACAACCTAGTGTCCAACTTTTAAGAAACCAGACACACATGCCAGATGCCTATACAAGGTCTGCAGGGGCTTTGTGTGTGTCCCTGTCGGCAGACAATGGTTATAAACTAATCATGGCTGGGTTTGAGTCTAGACTCTGTCACTTACAAGTTTTGTGATTTTTGAGCCAGTTATTTCACCTTTCCAAATCTTTCCTCACCTGTAAGACAGATATTACCTAATTCAAAAAAGTTGTAAGGACTGAGAAAAATGTAAACACACTTAGCAAAGTAGCCCCCCTGTGTTAAATATTCAGCAAATACTATTTACTGAATATGGTCAATAGTATGTCATACCTTCAGTATGTTCACTATCTTGCCCTTCATTCAGTTTCCAGTTACTGAAATTGTACTCATGCTATAGCTACTGTCTGCCAACAAGATCAGAGTATCCCTTTTAAAATATTGACTCGGCCAGGCGCAGTGGCTCAAGCCTGTAATCCCAGCACTTTGGGAGGCCAAGACGGGCGGATCACAAGGTCAGGAGATCGAGACCATCCTGGCTAACATGGTGAAACCCCGTCTCTACTAAAAAATACAAAAAACTAGCCAGGCGAGGTGGCGGGTGCCTGTAGTTCCAGCTACTTGGGAGGCTGAGGCAGGAGAATGGCGCAAACCCTGGAGGCGGAGCTTGCAGTGAGCTGAGATCCGGCCACTGCACTCCAGCCTGGGCAACAGAGCGAGACTCCGTCTCAAAAAAATAAATAAAATTAAAAAAATAAAATAAAATAAAATATTGACTCTAAATTTATGTAAAGTATCTTGTTCTTAAATGCACAGTTTGATGTAATCTCACCCTAATCAAGACACTGAACATTCCATCACCCTAGAAAATGCCCCCATGTCCCCTTTGATGAGTCCCTCTCTTGCCCTCAGATAACCAAATCTCCTAAATTTTAGATTAGTTTTACTTCTTCTTGATCTTCATGTAAATGAAATCATATGACCTTTTCATCTCCTGCTTCATTCATGTAACATGTTTTTGAGGTTAAACCATGTTGTTGCATGCATTAGTTCATTCTCGTTAACTGCAGAGCAGCATTCAACAAAAGGAATATATCTATTCTCCTGTTGATAGACATTTGGATTGTTCCTGTGTAAGGATGCTTATGCATAAAGCGGCTATAAATGTTCTTCTACGTGTCCTGTGTCTGGACATGTTTTCGTTTATTTTGAATAACACAGTAGATAAACGATAGCTGCAAATTCTTTGCTACTTTTCCCACTGAGAGGTGGCCTTTAATTCCCTTTCATCTGGGCTGGCCTTAGTGTCTTGCTTGACTGAGAGGATACAATGCAAGTGATGGATATTGGGTAGAAGAAGGCTTTAGGTATCTTGATTTCTTTGGGAGCCCCAAGCCACTAGATAAGAAGCTTCACTACCTTGAAACCAGGCTGAATCCATGCCAAGGCGCAGACATGTGAACAAAGCCTCCAGATAAGTCCACTCCCCAACTAGTGTTTTGTTAAAGGCTTTTATGTTTATGCCCATGATCGATATTAGTCTGTAATTTCCTGTTGTCATACCTTTTCCAGGTTTTGGTATCAGGGTTGTGCTGGTCTTAAAATGAGTTGGGAGGTGCTTCCTTCTCTATTTTCTAAAATATTGAGATTATTTTTTTCTTCAGTGTTTCACAGAATCCGGAGTTCTCTTTTTAGGAATACTTTTGATTGCAAATTCAATTTCATGAATAGATATATGGTTATTCAGATTTTTCTGCTTCATTTTGTAAGTTTTGGTAAGTTGTATTTTTAAAGAAATCAGTCCGTTTTACCTAAATTGTCCAATTTATTTACATGTGATATTTTATTATTACCCTTTATGTAACTCTGGGCTCTGTAACTATAGCAGTTATTTCCTAACTGATGCTAGTTAATTTTCTTTTTTTCTTTAATGGTCTTGGAATTAATGGTTTATCATTTAATGGGTTATCAATGTAATTTATTTATCAATTTTATTAATCTTTTAAAATAACTTTTTGCTTTTTAGCTTTTTAGCATTTGTCGTTTCTCAGTTTTCTTTTTGTTTCTTATTACATTATTTTCTCTCCCTATATTTTTCATTTCTTCTCTTCTGTATCATCTGTGTTTAATTTTCTCTTCCTATCTTTTCAGTTGGAAACAGGTAAATGATTTTAAGCCCCTTTTCTTTTCGAGTGTAAGTTTTTAAAAGTTATATATTTCCCTCTAAGCACTGCCTCAGTAGCATCTGAAAATTTTTAATACATTGTATTTTCATCATCATTCGGTTAAAAATATTTTCTACTTTTTTTTTCTTTTTTTTTATTGCCAGGCTGGAGTGCAGTGGCGCCATCTCGGCTCACTACAACCTCCACCTCCTGGTTCAAGCAATTCTCCTGCCTCAGCCTCCCGAGTAGCTGGGACTACAGGCACGCGCCACCACGCCCGGCTAATTTTTGTATTTTTAGTAGAAACAGGGTTTCACCATGGTGGCCAGGATGGTCTCAATCTCTTGACCTCATGATCCACCTGCCTTGGCCTCCCAAACTGCTGGGATTACAGGTGTAAGCCACCGCGCCCAGCCAATTTTCTAGATATCTTACTGTTATCAATTTCTAATTTAATTCCACTGTAGTCAGAGATCATAATCCGCATGATTTCAATTTTTTGAAATTTATTTGGACTTATTTCACAAGAGCATGCCCTCCCAGTAAAACTGGACAAAAATATATGAAGCCATTTCAGATATTAAGCATTAGGAAGTCCAGGACCATGATTGATTCTTGAGAGAAGAGAAACACCAAAGAGAGACCTGTATTTGCCCCAGCTCTTTGGCTTGGGTACTTTCTAGAACATGGCCCAGAAAAGTAAAGGCAAATCAGTGTGTAGCAGTGGACTTGCTGAGCTGAGAAGGTAGAGACGAGAGGTCAGAGCTTCTAAAATGTGTGGACTTTGTGGGACTAGGACAGGAGAGGAGAAGCTGGTAGGGGAGGGCCCAAGTAATCTATTATGGTAAATATCCCATAGGCATTTGGAGAGAATGGGTGTTCTGCAGCTATAGTTTGTAGTGTCTATCTACAGGGAGTAAGTGTGATGACAATATTATCAAAATATTTTATATCCTTAATGAGTTTTTTGTCTACTTTTTCTATAAATAACTGAGGAAAGGGTGCTATAATCTCCAAAATGGTTGGGATTTTGACTTCATCTATTTTTGTCAACATTCACTTCATGTATTTTGAAGCTCTGTTATGAGGCACATACATGTAAACAACTGTTATGTTTTCCTGGTGTACTGACTCTCATCAATATGCACTGTCTCTATTTCTGTGGTGTAGCTACTCTGAAAAGATGGCCTAACAATTTCTGCCCTCCCTGATTGAGCATGGCACGTCTCATATCAAGAAGTGGTGCTGACCAGGCGTGGTGGCTCATGCCTGTAATCCCAGCACTTTGAGAGGTCAAGGTGGGCGGATCACGAGGTCAGGAGATCGAGACCATCCTGGCTAACACGGTGAAACCCCGTCTCTACTAAAAATACAAAAAATTAGCCAAGTGTGGTGGCAGGCGCCTGTAGTCCCAGCTACTCCAGAGGCTGAGGCAGGAGAATGGCATGAACCCAGGAGGCGGAGCTTTCAGTGAGCCAAGATAGCACCACTGCAGTCCGGCCTGGGCAAAGTGCGAGACTCCATCTCAAAAATAAATAAATAAATAAAAGAAGTCGTGCTTACTTCCCCTCCCCTTCGACTGCTCTGAGCAATAGAATGTGACAGAAACGACGTGTTGGTATTTGTGAGCCCAGGCCTTAAGAGATGTGGCTATCTTTGCTTTCTTTTGAAACATGCACTCTTGAGATGCTTCTTCTTGGAACCTAGCTGTCATGCTATGAGACACCCAAACCACACTGAGAAGCTGCATGGAGGAGTACTGGGTGTGCCAGTCAGCAGCCCTAGAGAGCTCCCAGTTGATAGCCAGTGCCATCATTCCAGACATAAGAATGAACCATCTCGGATATTCCAACCCATTTGAGGCCCCAGGTAACTGTAGTCCCAGACAATATTATTTAGAGCATAATGTCTGCCCAGCTGAGCCCAGGCAAGCTACAGAATCACGATAGGCAGTAAAATGGTTGTCATATTAAGTCAGAAAATTTGGGGATAATTTGTTATATAGTATACAACTGAAACAAAATTTGGCACCAGAAGCACTGTGACAAAAACCTGCAACATGTGGCATGGCTGTGGGACCAGATAGCAGGATGAAGGTGAGAGGAGCCTCAAGGGAACTCTAGACAGAGGCTGGAAGAACAGTGAGGAAATTGTTATTTCTCATGTTATTTGGTGCAGAAGGTTTGACAATACTCTTACCTGCAGTAAAAAGAAAGATTGAAAGGGTATTTAATGAGCTTGTGGATAAGTTCCTATGGAGATTTCCAGTTATAATGTTGAAAGTGCCAACTGGTTTATTTTAGCTTCCTATGATTAAACCATGAGAGAAATAAATTTAAAAAGGAAATAATCAAATGTTTAGCAGAAGTTTAGAGAAAAAAGGCCGGGCACGGTGGCTCACACCTGTAATCCCAGCACTTTAGGAGGCCAAGGCGGGTGGATCACCTGAGGTCAGGAGTTCGAGACCAGCTTGGCCAACACAGTGAAACCCTATCTACTAAAAATACAAAAAATTGGCCAGGCATGGTGGCAGGTGCCTGTAATCCCAGCTACTCAGGAGGCTGAGGCAGAAGAATAGCTTGAAGCCGGGAGGCGAAGGTTGCAGTGAGCCTAAATCATGCCACTGTACTCTAGCCCGGATGACAGAGCAAGACTCCGCCAAAAAAAAAAAAAAGAGAGAGAGAGAAAAAGAAAATATAGAGGGCCCAGGACAGTATTTCCAGTTTGGAAAAGGTTCTCAAAGTTCTCAGAACAAAAATAAAAGCCAAAATGATGTCAATAAAATACTTTTTCAGGATAAATATCAGATTAACTGTGCAGCTATAAGGTCCTTTGTCAAGACCTCAGAAAGGTTTAAGAGCACATCTCTCAAATGTGGTGTGCTGAAGCTGACTTATACAAGCTCTTGAGAGCCAATTGTTAAATTTTCAGAAATTCTGTGAGCTGGTTGTTACAACCATTTTAAAAAATTAAGTTACGTAAATTTAAAATTAACAAATCACAGTAAAGGGAAGGTATTAATTAAAACTCACTGATTTCTCATTCTTTTACTCCATTGTATTCAATACTATTATCTATGTTCTTGAGGTTATTCAACTCTATTGTGTCTTTAGGGTAGGAATATTACAGAGTGTTACTGAACATTTCTTCCCAATGCCACATTCAGTAATTTCACTCTGGTAACATGAAATTGGCTGTGGTGGGAGTGTTTACACCACAGACATCAGCAAAAGCTGCAAATCAGGCTTTATTAATTGTCTTGTTGGCTGTTTAGACTCAAGAAAGTGTTAGAATGCTTAAAAGAATGTCATGTCTGAAGCCATTATATGATGACTAGCATTAAAAAAAAACCTGTCACATAATAGCTGAACTGCAACCATAGTTGACTATGAATATGAGAGTTTGGCAAACATCAACATAAGCGCTCTGTGAGATTGAATTGGCTACATGAAATTTACAATAAAGAATACTGTATATTTTATCATGATTTGTAAATTGTGTGCTACACGTTCTTTTTTTTTTTTTGAGACGGAGTCTCGCTCTGTCGCCCAGGCTGGAGTGCAGTGGCCGGATCTCAGCTCACTGCAAGCTCCGCCTCCCGGGTTCACGCCATTCTCCGGCCTCAGCCTCCCGAGTAGCTGGGACTACAGGTGCCCGCCACCTCGCCCGGCTAGTTTTTTGTATTTCTTAATAGAGACGGGGTTTCACCGTGTTAGCCAGGATGGTTTCGATCTCCTGACTTCGTGATCCGCCCGTCTCGGCCTCCCAAAGTGCTGGGATTACAGGCTTGAGCCACTGCGCCTGGCCACTACACATTCTTTATATCAGTAAAATTTATAATAAAACTATATACACATGTATGCATACTTTTTTCATGGAGAATAGTTAAATATTTAGCAGCACACATACCACTGCTCACAGACTCTCATCATCTGGACAAAAGCTTTTAAAAACCATAAGGGTGCTGTGCATGGTGTCTCATGCTTGTAATCCTAGCACTCTGGGAGGCCGAGGCAGGCAGATCACCTGAGGTCAGGAGTTTGAGACGAGCCTGGCCAACATAGTGAAATCCCCTCTTAACTAAAAAAGAACAAAAATTTAGCCGGGTGTGGTGGTGTGCACCCATAATCCCAGCTACTCGGGAAGCTGAGGTGGGAGAATCAGTTGAACCCAGGAGCTGGAGGTTGCAGTGAGCTGAGATCATGCCACTGCACTCCAGCCTGGGTGACAGAGTGAGGCTCTATCTCAAAAAATAAAATAAAATAATTTAAAAAAATTAAAATCATAATGGTGTTGTCCCATATCACCACGGCTCTCAGCCCAAGGTAGACAGACTTGTGTTGAAGAGATTGTGAGTGTTGCTGTAGTCTAACAAACTGTATTTCATAATGTGATACACAGGAAACCTACAAAGTATTTAAATAAATTGTATCAGCTTACATAAAAAGGGACAGAGAGAGTTCAAAGTGAAAAGTGGCCTCTAGTCAACCTCCTACAAGCAGGAAGCAGGCAAATGAAGCTGCTCAGCTACAAATATCAACCATCTTTCATGAAAAAGGAAGTATTCACACTATTAAGAGGCAGAGCCAACAGCCCAGCTGAGTCAGCTCGGGTTCACAGTAGCTGCTCTGTGCTATGCACCATGAACTCTTAACCTGCTCTTAGACAGCTCAGCCCTCAGCCACAGATTCAAGTGAACCCACAGAGAGACTTCTGGGGCCCTCCCTCTCCTACCAGCTTTCTCCTCTCCTGTCCTAGTCCCACAAAGTCCAGACACTTCAGGAGCTCTGACCTCTCATCTTTACCTACTCAGCTCAGCAAGTTCATTGCTACACTCTTTCCTTTTTTGAGAGGAGTCTCGAGTCTCGCTCTGTCACCCAGGCTGGAGTGCAGTGGCAAGATATCTCCGCTCACTGCAAGCTCCGCCTCCCGGGTTTACGCCATTCTCCTGCCTCAGCCCCGGAGTAGCTGGGACTATAGGCACCCGCCACCACGCCTGGCTAATTTTTTTTGTATTTTTAGTAGAGACGGGGTTTCACTGTGTTAGCCAGGATAGTCTTGATCTCCTGACCTCGTGATCTGCCCGCCTTGGCCTCCCAAAGTGCTGGGATTACAAGCGTGAGCCACCGCGCCCGGCCCACTGCTACACTCTGATTTGTTTTTACTTTCCTGGGTCATGTTCTAGAAAGCGCCCAAGCCAAAGAGCTGGGACAAATACAGGTCTCTCTTTGGCATTTCTCTTCTCTCAAGAATCAGTCATGGTCCTGGACTTCCTAATGCTTAATATCTGAAATGGCTTCATATATTTTTGTCCAGTTTTAGTGGGAGGGTATGCTCTTTATCAGTTACTCCATCACGACTGGAAGCAGAAGTGACTTTTGTTTTTAATGAGATTTTGTTTGTGTGTTGAGGAGTCTAGCTCCTGGTTAAAAACCCGTGTATGATTTTTCAGGCCCGACTACAGGTAATTACAAGGTTTTACCTGGCAGGCCTCACAGGGAAAGCTGCCCTGGCTGCACCAGACTTGGGGCACAGCCAGTGCAGCACTGTGCTCTCTGAAGGGAGGTGGGGTTAAGGACTCAGGTCTCTCCTGGCTGGCCATGCTCTTACTTGCATTCCTAAGTAAATTATTATATGTGGACGAAGACATGGTGATTTCTTTTTTTTTTTTTTTTTTTTCAGACGGAGTCTCGCTCTGCTGCCCAGGCTGGAGTGCAGTGGCGAGATCTCAGCTCACTGCAAGCTCCGCCTCCCGGGTTTACGCCATTTTCCTGCCTCAGCCTCCCGAGTAGCTGGGACTACAGGCGCCCGCCACGTCGCCCGGCTAGTTTTTTGTATTTTTTTAGTAGAGACGGGGTTTCACTGTGTTAGCCAGGATGGTCTCGATCTTCCGACCTCGTGATCCGCCCGTCTCGGCCTCCCAAAGTGCTGGGATTACAGGCTTGAGCCACCGCGCCTGGCCCAACATGGTGATTTCTTTTTGACATATTATGGAAAATTATATTGATTAATGATCATATCAAACAATCCTTTCAATATGGTATAGCAGTCTTTCTTTTCTTTTCTTTTTTTTTTTTGAGACGGAGTCTCACGCTGTTGCCCAGGCTGGAGTGCAGTGGCGCGATCTCGGCTCACTGCAAGCTCCGCCTCCCGGGTTCCCGCCATTCTCCTGCCTCAGCCTCCTGAGTAGCTGGGACTACAGGCGCCCGCCACCGCGCCCGGCTAATTTTTTGTATTTTTAGTAGAGACGGGGTTTCACTGTGGTCTCGATCTCCTGACCTTGTGATCCGCCCGCCTCGGCCTCCCAAAGTGCTGGGATTACAGGCTTGAGCCACCGCGCCCGGCCAGCAGTCTTTCAATGAACTACATGGTGCAGTATTCTTTCAGCGATCTGCTAGATTGTATTAACCCATATTAGTAAAAAGGAGCAGGCAGATTTTGTTTGTTTGTTTGTTTTTGAGATAGGGTCTCACTCTTTTGCCTGGGCTGGAGTACTGTGGCATGATCACAGCTCATTGTGGCCTTGACTTCCCAGGCTCAAGCGTTCTTTCTGTCTTAGCTTCCCCCAGTAGCTGGGACTACAGATGTGCACCACCAAGCCTAGCTCGCTCTTTTTTTTTTTTTTTTTTTTTCTGTCAAGACAAGGTCTTCCTGTGTTGCCCAAGCTGTTCTCAAACTCCAGGGCTCAAGTGACCCTCCTGCCTCAGCCCCACAAAGTGCTGGGATTACAAGCATGAGCCACTAATTCCAGCCTGTATTTTTTTAATGTTCTCTGTTCTCTGGAAGAATTTGAATAAAATCAAAATTATATTTTCTTTAAATTTTTGATAAAAGTGATCAGGTTTATAAAAACTTTTTGGTATTTATTGAGTCAATTTTAATAAAATTATTTTTCTAGACAATTTACCATCGTATTCAGGTTTTCTAATATATTAGTTTAAAACTATACAAAATATTGTCTTCTAATTCTTTTGTATCTATGGGTTTTCCCCCCCAATTCTGAATTCCAATTTTACATCTTTGTGCTTATTCTCCATTCATCTTTATGAAGCATCTTTTCTCCAGGCTTCTTTGCAAGGTCCCTGTCTGAGGAACTTCGAATTTTAGGAGTGCTTCAGGAACTGTTTGTAAGCTCCCTTGCTTCTTTCTCTATGTTTTCTTCCTACATGACCGTATCCCTTCACACGACTTTAAATACTTCCACAAGCAGATGACTCCCGTGCATTTCCAGGCTGACCCTCTCCTCAATGCCCAGCTTCATTCACATCCAACTGCCTTCTTGATGTCTCCACTGGGGTGGGCTCAGGGGCCTTTCAAATGTAAAGAATTCCTAACTGACCTTTTCATAACCACCTCTCCCAAAACTGCTTGTCTCCCATTCTTTCCCACTGCCACTTGGGAATGGCCAGACAGGTAGGAGTAAAATCCCCAGGGAGTAAATTTTGCCAAGGAAGCCAAGAGAAAAGAGTGTTTCAAGAACAAAGAAATGGTTAACTACGTAACTGATGTTGTGGGGTTTAGCATGGTTAGGGTAAAAAGTTACTGCTATGTCTTAATTCTTAGGTTGCATAGAGGGTTCACTAGTACTCATTCTGTTATATACACTTCATAATTACATATATGAAACGTATATTTATTTACAGGTATAAAATATTACCTAATAACTTTTATTTTTTTTGTTTTTTATTTTTCAATTTTCTTTTTCAGACAGGGTCTCTGTCTGAAGCCCAGGCTGGAGTGCCATGGCACGATCTCGGCTCACTGCAACCTCCACCTCCTGGATTCAAGCGATTCTTCTGCCTCAGCCTCCCAAGTAGCTGGGATTACAGATGCCTGCCACCATGCCTGGCTAATTTTTGTATTTTTAGTAGAGATGAGGTTTCACCATGTTGGCCAGGCTGGTCTTGAACCCTTGACCTCAGGTGATCCACTAGCCTCAGCCTCCGAAAGTGCTAGGATTACAGGCATGAGCCACCACATCCAGCCATGTTTTTGTTTTTAAAGAAATAGAAAGTAGGCCGGGCGCAGTGGCTCACGCCTATAATCCCAGCATTATGGGAGACCGAGGTGGGCAGATCACAAGGTCAGGAGATCGAGACCATCCTGGCTAACACGGTGAAACCCCATCTCTACTAAAAATACAAAAAAATTAGCCGACCGTGGTGGCGGGCGCCTGTAGTCCCAGCTACTTGGGAGGCTGAGGCAGGAGAATGGCGTGAACCCAGGAGGTGGAGCTTACAGTGAGCCGAGATTGTGCCACTGCACTCTAGCCTGGGCGACAGAGCGAGACTCCATCTCAAAAAAAGAAAGAAAGAAAGAAATAGAAAGTCCCTAATGCCTTAAGTGACATCTTACCTGATGATCATAGCTGATGATTACCTTGAAAGAGTGGTTTGAATGGAAGGGTATGGGCTGAAGCCACTTGGAAGCAGAATGAGAATGCAGGAGAGGTAAGAACAAGGAGGCAACATGTGTAGACCACTCACTATGAAGCTGTGAAGGGTGGCAGAGACATGGAGAGGCAGCTGGAAAGGAAGGTGGGCCCAGTAGTTTCTCCAGAGTATGTGAGTATGTTATGGGAAATGATCTAGGAAAGGGGAAAAATGATGATGGAGATGAGAGAGGACAATCAAACAGGGGGGCTCTTGAGGAGATGGGGTGGATGGGGTCTTGAGCTGGTGCTAAAGGACACGACTGTGATAGAAAAACAAGTTCTGATCCATAACGAGATGGAAGAAAAAATTAAAAAGTGTAAAAGCCAGCAGGTTTATAGGTTTGTGATAGGGATGGTCTAATGGTTTTTATTTTCTCAACGAAGTATAAGGTAAGATTCCGGTTTGAGAGTGACATGGGGACTGAGGAGGAGAGAAGGAAGTGTTGGGAACCTGGTCGAGGTCTGAAATAATTTAAAGGAAAATCAAGTCAAATCTTTTTTTTTTTTTTTTTTTTTTTTGAGACAGAGTCTCGCTTTGTCGCCCAGGCTGGAGTGCAGTGGCCGGATCTCAGCTCACTGCAAGCTCCGCCTCCCGGGTTTACGCCATTCTCCTGCCTCAGCCTCCCGAGTAGCTGGGACTACAGGCGCCCACCACCTCGCCCGGCTAGTTTTTTGTATTTTTAGTAGAGACGGGGTTTCACCATATTAGCCAGGATGGTCTCGATCTCCTGACCTCGTGATCCGCCCGTCTCGGCCTCCCAAAGTGCTGGGATTACAGGCTTGAGCCACCGCGCCCGGCCGAGTCAAATCTTTTGTTCTTTTTTCTCTGAGACAGGGTCTCACTTTTGTCACCCAGGAATGATCTTGGCTTACTGCAACCTCTGCCTCCCAGGCTCAAGCTATCTTCTCACTTTAGCCTCCTGAGTAGTTGGGACTACAAATGTGTGCCACCATGCCCGTGTAATATTTGTGGTTTTTTGTAAAGATGGGGTTTCACCACGTTGCCTAGTCTGGTCTTGAACTGCTGAGCTCAAACGATCCACCCACCTCAAGTCAAATCTTCACCTGAGCTTAGTAAGTTGGGTGTAGGTAATTAGAGATAACAAAATCAAGGGTTCCCATTAAGCCATATTATGGAATTTGACATTAACCTGAAGGCAATTGAGAACCCTCAAGGCTTGAGGGAGGGAAGACCTATCCGAATCCTGTATTTGAACGTGCCCCCTGGCTAGGATGTCTTTTCAGGTAGTGCCAAAGGCCCAGGGTCTAAGCCCCTGCAGCACGTAGTGCCCTTGCTCCCGTGTGGAGGGGAAGACCCAGCACTCAGCGCAGGCACGTGCAGCACCCCCGTAGCACCCGGGGCCATACCTCTGTACGCTGTCTTTAGGAAGTATGAATGTCAATTCCTCTCCAATGCTGGATACCAAAATTGCGTTTGGTATGTGATGATAAATCAGATGAGAGATGTTCTCCGTATCACAATTAGGTTTTTTCAGTGAAGTTATATAATATCCTGCACCTGAAACACCATTTGAAAGATCATGAAACAATTTCACTTTTTATACTTTTCTTCAGCCACATTCAGTTTTCTGTGGCTTAGAGTGGGACAGCTCCATGGGAAAGAGAAGTTGGAGCGACCTGTGGGGCCAAATTTAAACCACAGTGAACTCGCTAGGAAGCTCCGTAGTGCTGTTCTTGAGAGTCTTCCCTTCCACTCTATAACTGGTAGGTGATCATGGCAAATGTAGCAAGGTTAGGCACCAGGACAGAGGGCTGCTTTCAGGGTGACACTCCCTTTAAGTCATAACTATTTTTGGAAAGTGAAAACTCAGTAGCCAGAGGCCTTAAATGTTAAGGTAAAGAATAAAGACAAGACACATACCTTATGGCATTCCAAATTCTTTCAGCACTTAGCAACACTTGTTACTATTGTTCGTTGATGTACTCATTCAGTAAACATTTCCTGAGGCCCTAGGATGTGACAGGCACTGTCCTAGGTACTGAGGATATAGCAGTGGACCAAACAGTCAAAAATTCCTATTCTCATGGGGCTTTCACTAACGGGGTGGGAGACAAACAATAAATGAGATAAATACGTAAAATGGATAGAGTATTAGTGATACATGATAAAGAGAAAAGTAAACATAGGAGGGGATAGGAGTGTTGGGGATGTGATTTTAAACAAGGTAACAAAGAAAGGCCTCATTGAGAATGGGACATCTCAGAAGGCACAGCGACACCTGGCCTGGAGGAACGAGTGTGCCTGGAGTGCTGGATCAGCACGGGGCCCTGGGCAGTAGAAGCAGAGAAAGGACGTGGAAGAGTGTTAGGAAATGAGGTTGGGGTAACAGGGTCAGAAAATGTGAGGCCCTAGAGGCTACTCCAAGGACTTTGGCTTTTCCTCTGAGTGAACAGAGAAGCCACTGGAGGTTCCAAGCAACAGAATGACATGCACTGTAATACGCCCATTTTGACACCTGGATTGAGAGCAGCAAGATGGGTTAGTAGGCATCTGCAGTAATCCAGGTGGGAGGAGATAGTGGTCTGCACCAGAAAGCAGTGCTACACAGTGATCAGAGGTGGGGACAGAGACGGAACCTGGATATATTTTGTAGATAAGACCAAAAACGTCTGCAGATATATCAAATATGAGCTTTGAGGAAAAGAGGTGTCAGGGAGCCTGCAAGGTTTCAGTTTAAACACTTGGAAGAACGAAGTTGCTTTTACTAAGAAGACAAAATCTGCGGGAGGAGCAGGTTTGATAGACAGCATTGGAGCTCAGTGCTGCACAGGCTTCTCACAAGTCTCAGAGATCCGTTCAACACCTACATTGAGGTGTGGGAGAGGCAGTCAGATGTATAGACCTGGGGTTCAGGAGAGAGGGTCCAAGCTAGAGACACACATGATTTTCCACACAGAGAAGGTATGAATATTTAAAGCCAGGGGACTGGATGAGATTACTAATTCAGTGAGCAGAGAAAGAAAAGTGAAGACGGTCAGAGGAAGGAACAGTGCAAAGGAACAGCAGAGACATGGAGGAGCCAGGGAGCAGGGGTGCAGGAGGACAGCAGGGGACAAGCACAGAGGGGTGCTGATGAGGGCTGCAGTCAGCTGTAGAAATGAAACTAACACTTGTAGGATGCTTTCACACACAGTGTCTCACTCTTTGAGGAATGTAGTATCTTAATCTTCATTTTATAGATCAGAAAACAAAGGCTAAGAAAGGAGAAACGAACATGACCACCTAGATGACAATACAGTAAACTGGCAGATTGTAACTCAAACATGGGCCTTCTGACTCCAAGAGATATCTCATGCCTCTTCCCTCTCACAAGCCCCCCTGCCCGGCTGGGCTCTCCACTCAGAGGCAACAGACAGGAGATCTAGAAAAGGCCACCCCTGCCTGATCTCAGGGCCCTTCATGCGGGTAGCAGCCATTCCCTCAGCACAGCAGCCAGGACACCGACCCCGTTGCGGGCTGGCCCCACCACTCGCTGTATTTCTGCTTGAGGAACAGTGAGGACCGGCAGCACTGCAGCTCCCCCTTGGCCATGATGGCGATGCGGTCTCCCAGCAGGTCAGCCTCGTCCATGAAGTGGGTGGTCAGCAAGATGGTGCGGTCACTTTTCTGCTGTTGCAGAAGGTCCCAGATGGCCCTCCTGGAGATGGCATCCATGCCCGAGGTGGGCTCGTCCAGTATCAGCACCTGGAGGCAGAGACACAGCCTCATGATGCTGGTAGAGCCACACCCCAGGCTGGCCTTGTGGTAGGCCCCATCAAGGGGTTCACAGAGTCAGCTTGAGTCCTCCAAAGATGGTGATGGCCTTGTCTGGGGAGTCAAGGGCCAAGGTGCCTGGGCCATGGCGGAAGGGCCAGCCCAGGTCGAGCAGCAGGGGAGCCCACTGCCTCCAGTCCCACCGCCGCACTTTGGAGCCTGCGATGAGGGCGATGCCGATAGAGAGCTTGCGCCTCATGCCCCCGCTCAGGAAGCGGCTCCGTGGGTTCCACTTGTCCTCCAGGCCGATGATGTGCAGCATCTGCTTGACTTCTTCAGGGCACTTCTGACGCGACAGGACCTTCAACTGCAACGACAGGGGACGCAGGGAGATGCAGGGCTCCTGGCAAAAGGCTGACCCTGGTCAGCGAACATTTTGCTTGTGTGTATACATGTACATAAAAACTTACACAAGAAACTTATGACCTTCAGGGAGAGGGATGGACAAAGACTTTTACATATGAACCATGTAAATAAACTTATGATGTTAAAAAGTAAATACAGCAGCATGTTAAAGGGTTATTCATCACAACCAAGTGGGATTTATCTCAGGAATGCAAGGGAGGCTGAACACATGAAAAACCAGTGTTTCAGTGTTTTATGATAAAGAACTGGCTGGCCTTTGTCCCCGGTTCCTGGAAAGAAGCCTCTAAATGCTTAGAATTTCTGGAGTAATAGGAGTATCTTTGTTACTCATAGTGGATCTCTACCCCCCCATCGTCATACCTGAGTTTATGCTAAGGAGGAGACTCAGGATGCAGGATGGTCACACTAGAAAGACCAGCCATGTGATTAGAAGGTTGGGGCTTTGAGCTATGTGATGTTAGCCTGCCTCTCAGTTTCCTGGGTTGTGGAGAGAATGCTGGAGATGGAGTTCAATGATGTGGCTAATGCTTCAATCATTCATGCTTGTGTAACAAAACCCCAATAAAAACTGGATACTCAAAGCTTAGGTGAGCTACCCCAATAGACGCCAATATGCTAGGAGGGTGCTACGTCCTGAGGACACAGAAGCTTTGCATTTGGGACTCTCCTAGACCCCACCCATGTGGCTATTTTTTTGGCCTGTCCTGAATTGTATCCTCTAGAATAGAACTATAATCGTAAGTGTAGTACTTTCCTGAGTTCTGTCAGTCATTCTAGTGAATTAACAAACCTGAAAGATTAGTGGGATCTCCACATTTGTAGCCAGTTTGTCAGAAGTGCTTTGTTTGTCTGGGAACCTCCAAGCTTGTGGGTTCTAAAGTGGAGGCAATCTTGTGGGGGACTATACCTCTAATGTGTGAAGCCTATGCTAACTCTATTGTTAAAGTCACACTTTTTTTTTTTTTGGAGAATGGGGTCTCACTATATTGCCCAGGCAAGTCTTGAACTCCTGGGCTCAAGCTATCCTTCCGCCTCTGTCTCCCTAAGAGCAGGGATTACATGCATGAGCCACCACACCCAGCCCATTGTTAGAGTCAAATTGCACTGCAGCAATATAGCATATTAACAGAAAGAAGGGCCAAAATCACATGAAAATCTCAGTAGACACAGAAAAGCATTTGACAAAATACAACACACTTTCATGATAAAAACACTCAGCAAACTAGGAATGGAAAGGAACTTCCTCAGCATGATAAAAGGCATCTATGAAAAAAAACACAGATAGCATCCCACCTAACGGTGAAACTGAAAGCTTCCCCCGCAAAAAAATCAGGAACAAGACAAGGATGTCTGCTCTTGCCACTTTATTCAATATTTTACTGGAAGTTGTAGCCAGGGAAATTAGCCAGAAGAAAAAAAGCCATCCAGACTGAAAGAAAGATGTAAAGCTATTGCCTCTTGGCAGATCACATAAACTTATATATAGAATGCATTAAAGAATCCACAAAAAGCTATTAAAGCTAATAAATCAGCCTAGGAAAATGTCAGGATATAAGATAAATATACAAATAGGAGTTGTATTTCTTTACACTAACAATGAACAACCCAAAAATGAAATAACAAAAATAAATTCCATTTACATTAGTATCACAAAAGACAAAACATTTAGAAATAAATTTAACCAAGGAAGTGTAAGAAAGGCAAGTACACTGAAAACCGTAAAACATGGCTGAAAGGAATTAAAGAAGATCTAAATAAATGGAAATACTTTTTGTGTTCATAGATTGGAACACTTAATTTTGTTAATACGACATTACTATCCAAAGCAATCTAGAGGACGGGTGCAGTGGCTCATGCCTGTAATCCCAGCACTTTGGGAGGCCGAAGTGGGTGGATCACCTGAGGTCAGGAGTTCAAGATCAGCCTGGCCAACATGGTGAAACTCCTTCTCTACTAAAAAATACAAAAAAATTAGCTGGGCATGGTGGCACGCACCTGTAATCCCAGCTACTCGGGAGGCTGAGGCAGGAAAATCGCTTGAACCCGGGAGGCTGAGGTTGCAGTGAGCTGAGATTGAGCCTTTGTGCTCCAGCCTAGGCAACAGAGCAAGAATCCATCTCAAAAAAATAAAAATAAACACAAAGCAATCTAGAGATTCAATGCAATCCCTATTAAAATTCTAATACCTTATTATTTTTTTTTTGCAAAAATAGGCAAGCTGATCCTAGAAATTCATATAGAAATGCAAAGGACTCAGAATAGCCAAAACAATCTTAAAAAGAAGAACAGAGTTGGAGGACTTATATTTCCTAATTTCAAAACTTCCTAGAAAGCTACAGTCATCAAGACATTTTGGTACTGGCATAACAACAGACATACGGAACAATGGAATAGAATTGGGAGTCTAGAAACAATCCCATATATCTATGGTAAATAGATTTTTTACAAGGGTGCCATGACCATTCAATGCGGAAAGAGTAGTCTTTTCAACAAATAGTGCTGAGACAACTTAATATCTATATGAAAAAGAATAAATGTAGACCCATACCTCATACCATATACAAAAATTTACCCATAATGGATCAAAGATCTAAATGTAAGAACCAAAGCTATGAAATACTAGAAAGAAATATAGGTGTAAATCCTAGACAATAATTTTAAAAATATAATAGCAAAAGCATAAGTAACAAATGAAAAAAAGAAAAATTAGATTTCATCAAAATTTAAAACTTTTGTGTATCAAAAAACACTATCAAGGGAAAAGACAATCCACAGAGTAGGAGAAAATATTTGCAAGTCATATAACTAATAAGGGCCTAGGATCTAGAATATACACTTAAAAACTTTTTACAGGCTGGGTGCGGTGGCTCACATCTGTAATCTCACTCAGCACTTTGAAAGATGAAGGCAGGAGGATCATTTGAACTCAGGAGTTTGAGACCAGCCTGGGCAACATGGTAAAACCCCATCTTTAAAAAAAAAAAAGAAAAAAAAAATTAGCCAGGCATTGGCCTGTGCCTGTGGTCCCAGCTACTTGGGAGGCTGAGGCAGGATGATCACTTGAGCCTGGGAGGCAGAGATTTCAATGAGCTGAGATCCTGTCACTGCACTCCAGCCTGGGTAACAGAGTGAGAGGTGAGAGGCTGTCTCAAAAAGAAAAAAAAAAAAAAAAAAAAAAAGCCAGGCACAGTGGCTCACATCTGTAATCCCAGCACTTTGGGAGGCTGAGGCAGGTGGATCGCCCGAGATCAGGAGTTTGAGACCAGCCTGGCCAACATGGTGAAACCCTGTTTCTACTAAAAACACACACACACAAAAAAAATTAGCCAGGCATGGTGGTGCATATTTGTAATCCCAGCTACTGAGAAGGCTGAGGTAGGAGAATCGCTTGAGCCTGGGAGGCAGAGGATGCAGTGAGCTGAGATTGCACCATTGCGTTGCAGCCTGGGTGACAGAGCGAGACTTCGTCTCAAAAAAAAAAAAAAAAAAAAAAGAAAAAAAGAAAAGAAAAAGAAAATGGGCTCCACAGATGTGATTAAGTCAAGAATTCTGAGATGGGGAGATTAGTCCAGATTATCTGGATGGGCTCAATGTAGTCACAAGAGTCCTTAGAAGAAGAAGGCAGGAGTGAGAAATGGAGATATGATAGAAGCACATGTCAGAGAGAGAGAGAGAGAGAGATTCGAAAGTGATCTGCTGCTGGCCTTGAAGATGGAGGAAAGGGTCACGAGCCAAGGAATGCAGGTGTCTTCTAAAAGCTGAAAAAGGGAAAGAATTCATTCTCCTCTACTGTCTCCAGAAAGAATACAACCCAGCAAGGTGAAGACACCTTGATTTTAGCCCAGCAAAATGCATTTCAGATCTTGGCTATAAGACAGTAGATGTATGTTGTTTTAAGCCACTAAGTATGTAACCGATTGTTACAGCAGCAATAGGAAACTGACATACTGACATTCAAAGTTTAAAAAGCAACTGTATAGTAATTAACATCTTAAACTTATAACAACTAAATTTGAATAATACCAACTTAGTTTCAACACACACACTCTGCTCATATATATCTCTGCCCCCTCCCTTTATATTGTTATTGTGACAGATTGTGTCTTTATACATTGTGTGTCCATTAACATAGACATCCACATTAACACATATGCACTTGCCTTTTAAATCATATGGAAAAGAAAAGGAAATGTGATGGACCAAAAGTACAATAATACTGGCTTTAGTTACCTTTAACAGTGGCCTTTATTTCTTCTAATGGCTTAGAGTTACATCTAGTGTCTTTTCATTTCAGCCTGAAGGACTCCCTTTAGCATTTATTGTAGGGCAGGACTACCGGTAATGAACTCTCTCAGCTTTTATCTAGAAATATCTTAATTTCTAGATAATTTTGCTGGATATAGAGTTCTTGATTACAGGATTTTTTTCCTTTAAAAGTTTAAAATATGTCATACCACTGTCTTCTGAACCCCATGGTTTCTGTAGAGAAATCAGCTGTTAATTTTAGTGAGGATCTCTTGTATGTGAAAAGTTTCTTCTCTCTTGCTTTTTTTGTTTTTTGAGACAGAGTCTCACTCTGTTGCTAGGCTGGAGTGCGGTGGCACAATCTCGGCTCACTGCAACCTCTGCCTCCCAGGTTCAAGTGATTCTCCTGCCTTAGCCTCCCAACTAGTTAGAATTACAGGCATGTGCTGCCACACCCAGCTAATTTTTATATTTTTATTAGAGATGACGTTTCACCACGTTGGCCAGGATGGTCTTGATCTCTCGACCTGGTGATCTGCCCACCTTGGCCTCCCAAAATGCTGGGATTACAGGCGTGAGCCCCTGCCCCTGGCCTCCTGCTGCTTTCAAAACTCTCTTTGTCTTTGGATTTTGACAATTTAACTATAATATTTCTTGTTGTAGATTTCTGAGTTATCTTGCCTGGAGCTCCTTGAGCTTTGGGGGTTTGTAAATTCATATCTTTGATCAAATTTGCAGAGTTTTCAGCCATTATTTCTTCCAATTTTTTTTTTCCTGCCTCTTTTCTCTTTCTCTTCTCCTTTGGGACTCCTATGACATGTTGTTTGGTATGCCTAATAGTGTCCCACAGGTCCCTCAGGCTCTTTTCCAACAAAGAAAGCCCAGGACCAGAAGGCATCACTGGTGAATTCCACCAAACATTTAAAGACAAATTAACCACTTTGGAAGGCCGAGGTGGGTGGATCATGAGGTCAGGAGTTCAAGGCCAGCCTGGCCAAGGTGAGGAAACCCCACCTCTACTAAAAATAGAAAAATTAGGCTGGGCGCGGTGGCTCACGCTTGTAATCCCAGCACTTTGGGAGGCCGAGGCGGGCGGATCACGAGGTCAGGAGATCGAGACCATCCTGGCTAACACGGTGAAATCCCATCTCTACTAAAAATGCAAAAAATTAGCCGGGCGAGGTGGCGGGCGCCGGTAGTCCCAGCTACTCGGGAGGCTGAGGCAGGAGAATGGCGTGAACCCGGGAGGCGGAGCTTGCAGTGAGCCGAAATCTCGCCACTGCACTCCAATCTAGGCGACTGAGCAAGACTCCGTCTCAAAAAAAAAAAAAAACAAAAACAAAAATAGAAAAATTAGCCGGGCATGGTGGCACATGTCTGTAATCTCAGCTACTAGGGAGGCTGAGGCAGGATAATTGCTTGAACCCAGGAGGCAGAGGTTGTAGTGAACTGAGATTGCACCATTGCACTCCAGCCTCGGCAACAAGAGCAAGACTCAGACTCAGCCAGGTGCAGTGGCTCATGCCTGTAATCCCAGCACTTTGGGAGGCCGAGGCGGGTGGATCACGAGGTCAGGAGATGAAGACCACCCTGTCTAACACGGTGAAATCCCGTCTCTACTAAATATACAAAAAATTAGGCGGGCATGGTGGCAGGTGCCTATAGTCCCAGCTACTCAGTAGGCTGAGGCAGGAGAATGACGTGAGCCTGGGAGGCAGAGGTTGCAGTGAGCTGAGATCGCACCACTGCACTCCAGCCTGGGTGACAGAGCAAGATGCAGTTTCCAAAAAAAAAAAAAAGACAAATTAACACCAATCTTTCAAACTCTAGATTTAAAAATCAATGGATTATAACATACAGCCCAGAAATAAACCCTTACATGTATAATCAATTGATTTCCTGGAAGAGTCAAGACTATTCAATGGAGAAAAGGACAGTGAGTCCTTTTTTTTTTTTTTTTGAGATGGAGTCACGCTCTGTCACCTAGGCTGGAGTGCAGTGGCATGATCTCGGCTCACTGCAACCTCTACCTCCTGAGTTCAAGCAATTCTCTGCCTCAGCCTCGTGAGTAGCTGGGATTACAGGCGCTTGCCACCATGCCTGGCTAATTTTTGTATTTTTAGTAGAGACAGGGTTTCATCATCTTGGCCAGGCTGGTCTTGAACTCCTGACCTCATAATCCACCCATGCTGGCCTCTCAAAGTGTTGGGATTACAGGTGTGAGCCACCACGCCCGGCTTCAGGTGGTATCTTATTCTGGTTTTAGTTTGTATTTCTGTGATGGCTAATAATGTTAAATACCTTTTTCTGCCTAATCATTTATTCGTGTATCTTCTTTTTAAAAGGGTTGATTCAGCCGGGAGCGATGGTTCACACCTGTAATCTCGGCACTTTGGGAAGCCAAGGTGGGTGGATCACCTGAGGTCAGGAGTTTGAGACCAGCCTGGCTAACATGGTGAAACCCCATTTCTACTAAAAATACAAAAAATTAGTTGGGCATGGTGGTGCACACCTGTAATCCCAGCTACTTGGGAGGCTGAGGCAGGAGAATCACTTGAACCCAGGAGGTGCAGGTTGCACTGAGCCAAGATCGTGCCATTGCACTCCAGCTTGGGCAAGAAGAGCAAAACTCGGTCTCAAAATAAATAAATTAATTAAAGGGTTGATTCAAGTCTTTATCCCAGTTTTTTTTTTTATTTGTTTGGCTTTTTGTTATTTAATTTTAGGAGTTTTTCTATATTCTGGCAACCAGGACTTTGTCAGATATATGTATTATGATGGGTTTCCTCCATAGTATGTCTTTGGTTTTCCTTTTTAGTCCCATTGAACAACCTTTGCTTTTTTTTTTTTTTTTGAGACGGAGTCTTGCTCTGTCGCCCAGGCTGGAGTGCAGTGGTGCGATCTCGGCTCACTAAAACCTCTGCTTCCAAGGTTCAAGTGATTCTCCTGCCTCAGCCTCCTGAATAGCTGGGATTACAGGTGCCCACCACCACACCTGGCTAATTTTTGTATTTTTATTTTTTATTTTATTTATTTATTTTTTTGAGATGGAGTCTCGCTCTGTCGCCCAGGCTGGAGTGCAGTGGCCGGATCTCAGCTCACCGCAAGCCCTGCCTCCCGGGTTCACGCCATTCTCCTGCCTCAGCCTCCCAAGTAGCTGGGAGTACAGGCGCCCGCCACCTTGCCCGGCTAATTTTTTTTTTTTTTTGTATTTTAGTAGAGACGGGGTTTCACTGTGTTAGCCAGGATGGTCTCGATCTCCTTACCTCGTGATCCGCCCGTCTCGGCCTCCCAAAGTGCTGGGATTACAGGCTTGAGCCACCGCGCCCGGCCTTTGTATTTTTAGTAGAGATGGGGTTTCACCATGTTAGTCAGGCTGGTCTCAAACTCCTGACCTCAGGTTATCTGCCCGTCTCAGCCTCCCAAAGTGCTGGGATTACAGGCATGAGCCACTGCACCCGACCTTGTTTCGCATTTCTTTCATGACCAATGGTGGTGAATACCTTTCTTCTTTCTTTTCTTGGTGGGGGAGGCATTTTTAAATCTTTGGCAAAATGTCTATTCAAGTCATCTGCCCTTTTAAAAAAAAATTTTGTTTTTATTATTTTTTTTAGAGATGGGGGTCTCACTATGTTGCCCAAGCTGGATTCAAATTCCTGGGCTCAAGCAATCCTCCTTCCTCAACCTCCCAAGTAGCTAGAACTATAAGGTGTGCACCACCGTGCCTGGCTAATTTGTCCATTTTTATTTTTGTATATATGTATGTATGTATGTATGTATGTATGTATGTATGCATGTATGTATGTATGTGAGACAGGGTCTGTGTTACCCAGGCTGGGGTACAGTGGTACAATCACAGCTCACTGCAGCCTCCACATCCCAGGCTCAAGTGATCCTCCCACCTCAGCAATCTCGGCTCACTGCAATCTCTGCCTCCCGGGTTCATGTCATTCTCCTGCCTCAGCCTCCCTAGTAGCTGGGACTACAGGCACCCGCCACCATGCTCAGCTAATTTTTTTTGTATTTTTAATAGAGACGGGGTTTCACCATGTTAGCCAGGATGGTCTCGATCTCCTGACCTCATGATCCGCCCGCCTCAGCCTCCCAAAGTGCTGGGATTACAGGTGTGAGCCACTGTGCCCAGCCGTCTTTTCCTTTCTTGATGATGTACTTTGATGCACAAAAGTTTTAAATTTTGATGAAGTCCAATTTATGTATTTTTTTCTTTTATTGCTCCTGTTTTTAATGTTAAATCTAAGAATTTATGGCCAAATATAAGGTCATGAAGTTTACCCCTGTTTCTTTACCTTGAGCTACATGGAGTGAAGTAAAAGTTCAACTTCATTCTTTGTTTCTTTTTAGAGACAGAATTTCACACTGTTGCCCAGGCTGGAGTGCAGTGGCACAATCTCAGTTCACTGCAACCCCTGCCTCCTGGGTTCAAGCGATTATCGTGCCTCAGCTTCCCAAGTAGCTGGGATTACAGGTGCCCGCCACCATGCTTGGCTAATTTTTTTGTATTTTTAGTAGAGACGGGGTTTCTCCACATTGGCCAGGCTGGTCTCGAACTCCTGACCTCAGGTGATCTACCTGCCTCAACCTCCCAAAGTGCTGGGATTATAGGCGTGAGCCATCGCGCCCGGCCCAACTTCATTTTTTAATGAATGGTTTTCCAAGTTTCCCAGCACCAGTTGTTGAAGACACTATTTTTTTTTTTTTGAGACAGGGTCTTGCTCTGTCACCTAGGCTTGAGTGCAGGACTACAGGCGCCTGTCACCTCGCCCGGCTAGTTTTTTGTATTTTTTAGTAGAGACGGGGTTTCACCGTGTTAGCCAGGATGGTCTTGATCTCCTGACCTCGTGATCCGCCCGTCTCAGCCTCCCAAAGTGCTGGGATTACAGGCTTGAGCCACCGCGCCCTGCCTTTGAAGAGACTATTCTTACCCTCATAGAATGGTCATGGCACCCTTGTCAAAACTCAGCTGTGCCAGGTGTGGCACATGCCTGTATTCTGACTCATAATTGTAATCCTAGCACTTTGGGAGCTCAAGGTGGGAGGAGTGCTTGAGCTGAGGAGTTTGAGACCAGCCTGGGAAACATAGAGAGACCCTATCTCTAGAAAAAGATAAAAAAGGCTGGGCGCAGTGGCTCACGCCTGTAATCCTAACACTTTGGGAAGCTGAGGCGAGTGGATCACCTGAGGTCAACAGTTTGGGACCAGCCTGGCCAACATGGTGAAACCCCATCTCTACTAAAAATACAAAAATTGGCCAGGTGTGGTGGCAGAGGCCTGTAATCCCAGCTACTAAGGAGACTGAGGCAGGAGAATCGCTTGAACCAGCGGGGCGGAGGTTGCAGTGAGCAAAAATCGAGCCACTTCACTCCAGCCTGGGCAAAAAAGGAAAACTCCGTCTCTAAATAAATAAATAAATAAATAGAAAAAAGAAAAAGATAAAAAATAGAAAATCAGTCAGGCATGGTGGCATGCGCTTATGGTCCTAGCTACTGAAGAAGCTAAGGTGGGAGGATTGCTTGAGCCTGGGAAGTAGAGGCTGCAGTGAGCTGTTACTGTGCCACTACACTTTAGCCTGAGTGGAGAGAGAAGAAAAAAAAACAAAAATCAATTGGCCATAGATGTATAGGTTTACTTCTGGACTCTTAATTCTATTCCATTGGTCTACATGTCTGTCCTTATGTCAAAACCATTCTGTTTTGGACAGGCGCGGTGGCTCGTGCCTGTAATCCTAGCACTTTGGGAGGCCGAGGCAGTGGTTCAAGACCACCATGGCTAACATGGTGAAACGCTGTCTCTATTAAAAATACAAAAATTAGCCAGGCATGGTGGCACACACTTACAATCCCAGCAACTCGGGAAGCTGAGGCACAAGAATTGCTTGAACCCAGAAGGCAGAGGTTGCAGTGAGCAGAGATCATGCCACTGCACTCCAGCCTGGGTGACGAGACTCCATCTCAAAATGAAAAAAAAAAAAATTATGTTTTGATCCCTGTAGCTTTGTAGTAAGTTTAAAATCAGAAAATATGAGTCTTCCAATTTTGTTCTTCTTTTAAAATATTGTTTTGGACCGGGTGCAGTGGCTCACGCCTGTAATCCCAGCACTTTGGGAGGCCAAAGCGGGTGGATCACAAGGTCAGGAGATCGAGACCACAGTGAAACCCTGTCTCTACTAAAAATACAAAAAATTAGCCGGGCGCGGTGGTGGGCGCCTGTAGTCCCAGCTATTCAGGAGGCTGAGGCAGGAGAATGGCGTGAACCCGGGAAGCGGAGCTTGCAGTGAGCTGAGATCGCGCCACTGCACTCCAGCCTGGGCGGCAGAGCGAGACTCCATCTCAAAAAAAAAAAAAAAAAAAAATTGTTTTGGTTTTTGAGGACCCTCGCAATTCCATATGAATTTTAGGATTGACTTGTGTATTGCTGGAAAAAATAAAGGGCCTCTGGAATTTTTTTTTTTTTTTGAGATGGAGTCTTGCTCTGTCACCAGGCTGGAGCACAGTGGTATGATCGCAGCTCACTGCAACCTCCGCCTGCCAGGTTCAAGTGATTCTCCTGCCTCAGCCTCCCAAGTAGCTGGGACTACTGGCATGCGCCACCACACCCCGCTAATTTTTGTATTTTTAGTAGAGACAGGGTTTGACCTTGTTGGCCAGGATGGTCTTGATGTGTTGACCTCGTGATCTGCCCGCTTCGGCCTCCCAAAGTGCTGGGATTACAGGTGTCAGCCACCACGCCCGGCCTCGAATTTTATTAGAGATTGCATTGAATCTGTATCAATTTGGGGAATATTGCCATCTTTTTTTTTTTTTTTTTTTTTTTTTTGAGACGGAGTCTCGCTCTGTCGCCCAGGCTGGAGTGAGTGGCGCGATCTCGGCTCACTGCAAGCTCCGCCTCCCGGGTTCACGCCATTCTCCTGCCTCAGCCTCCTGAGTAGCTGGGACTACAGGCGCCCGCCACCGCGCCCGGCTAATTTTTTGTATTTTTAGTAGAGACGGGGTTTCACCGTGGTCTCGATCTCCTGACCTTGTGATCCGCCCGCCTCGGCCTCCCAAAGTGCTGGGATTACAGGCGTGAGCCACCGCGCCCGGCCCTATTGCCATCTTAAGAATATTAAGCCTGGCCGGGCGCGGTGGCTCAAGCCTGTAATCCCAGCACTTTGGGAGGCCGAGACGGGCGGATCACGAGGTCAGGAGATCGAGACCATCCTGGCGAACACGGTGAAACCCCGTCTCTACTAAAAAGTACAAAAAACTAGCCAGGCGAGGTGGCGGGCGCCTGTAGTCCCAGCTACTCGGGAGGCTGAGGCAAGAGCATGGCGTGAACCCGGGAGGCGGGGCTTGCAGTGAGCCGAGATCCGGTCACTGCACTCCAGCCTGGGCGACAGAGCGAGACTCCGTCTCAAAAAAAAAAAAAAAAAAATATTAGGCCTTCCACTCCATGAGAATGGCATGGTTTTCCATTAAGATTTTTTATCTTTCAGCATTATTTCACAGTTTTCACTGTAAAAGTCTTCTACTTCTTTGGTTAAATTTATTCCTAGGTATGTTATTTTGGATGCTATTCTACGTGGAATTGTTTTCTTAATTTCCTGTTCAGAATGTTCATTGCTAGTCTATAGAGACACAACTGATTTTTGAAAATTGGCTGAATTCATTTATTACTCTAGTAGCTTTTTTGTGTAGATTCTTTGGGATTTCTCTATATAAGATCATATCATCTTTGAATAGAGACAGTTTTAATTCTTCCTCTCCAATTGGATGCATTTTATTTTTTATTTCCTAATTTCTCTGGCTAGAACTTCCAGTACACTGTTGAAGTGGTGAAAATAGGCATCCTTGTAACTGATCATAGGGGGAAGACTTTCAGTATTTCAGCACTGAATATAATGCTAACTGTGGGGTTTTCATAAATGTCCCTTTATCAGGTTGTCGAAGTTCCTTTATATCCTGGTTTGTTTTTATCACGAGTTAATTTTTGTGTATGATGTGATATAGGTCTCCATGTTCTTTTTTTTTTTTTTTTTTTTTTTTTTTGAGACAAGGTCTCATTCTGTTGCCCAGGCTGGAGTGCAGATCATGGCTCACTGTAGCCTCGACCTCCTGGCTTCAACTGATTTTCCCGCCTCAACCTCCAGAGTAGCTGGGATGACAGGCTTAGGCCACCATGCCTGGCTTTTTTTTTTTTTTTTTGAGACGGAATGTCATTCTTGTTGCCCAGGCGAGAGTGCAATGGGAGGCAATCTCAGCTCACTGCAATCTCTGCCTCTGGGTTCAAGTGATTTTCCTGCCTCAGCCTCCTGAGTAGCTGGGATTACAGGTACTTGCCACCATGCCCCGCTACATTTTTATTTTTAGTAGAGATGGGGGTTTCACCATATTGGCTAGGCTGGTCTCAAACTCCTGGACTCAAGCAATCCTCCTGCCTCGGCCTAACATAGTGTTGGGATCACAGGTGTGAGCCAGTGCACCTGGTCATGTTCATTCTTTTGAATGTGAATATCCAGTTATTCCAGCACCAGTTGTTGAAAAGACTATTCATTCCTCATTGAATTGTCTTGGCCCCACTATTGAAAATCAACTGATCATAAATGTTGGCTTGTATAGTATATACACCCCAAGACTTGGCACTTTTCCTTTGTATTTGTTTCCCCTCTGGTCCTGATTTATTGTGCTTCTGACCTCATTGGTATTTGTCTTTTATTTCTAGTCTTCTGCTTATTTCTTGTACTTGATACGAGTTTTTTTGTTTTTTGTTTTTTGTTTTTTTTTTTGAGATGGAGTCTCGCTTTTGTAGCCCAGGCTGGAGTGCAATGGTACAATCTCAGCTCACTGCAACCTCTGCCTCCTGGTTTCAAGTGATTCTCCTGCCTCAGCCTCCTGAGTAGCTGGGATTACAGGCATGTACCACCACTCTTAGGAGCTGCACAGGCATGCAGGGAGTCGCTAGAGTGTGGATGATTATCTTCTGTTTCCTCTTCATTAAATTAAATGAGATGGATGAAATGAAAGGACACAGTCAATGGAGATCACAATGGAGGCATGTTAGACGTAGATCACACAATGTGGCATGTGTGTTGAACAGGACATATGTTTAAAAAGATACAATAGGGCCAGGAGTGGTGGCTCATGCCTGTAATCCCAGCATTTTGGGAGGCCAAGGTGGGCGGATCATCTGAGGTCAAGAGTTTGAGACCAGCCTGGCCAACATGGTGAAACCCTATCTCTACTAAAAACACAAAAAATTAGCCAGGTGTGGTGGTGGGCACCTGTAATCCCAGCTACTCAGGAGGCTGAGGCAGGATAATCGCTTGAACCTGGGAGACGGAGGTTGCAGTGAGCCAAGATCGTGCCATTGCACTCCTTGTTGCACTCTGTACAACAAGAATGAAACTCCGTCCCAAAATAAAATAAAATAAAAGACAGAATAGGAGTCGTACTTACAGGTGGAAAAGGGAGGCCAAGAAAATCTTAACATGCATAAAGCACAGATCATGTTTCTTCCGTGATGACAAATGTAGCTGCCAAATTGGCCACCCACTGGTGCCTGCACTCCTTGTTCCAGTAAAATGTTTCCATCCTTCCTTCAAACAATTCAATATTGTTACAATCAAATTCATAACTACTGTTTTTACTTACTCTAGAATGTAAGCATTTTACTGAATGCCACATTTATAAATGTAACTCCTTCAACCTCTTCTGAAATGTTAGTTTATGTGCTGGCAGCAAAACAAGCAAAACAACAAAAGTGGCCATGCTTTTTTTTTTTTTTTTTTTTTTTTTGAGACGGAGTTTTGCTCTTGTTGTCCAGGCTGGAGTGCAATGGCCCAGTCTCAGCGCACTGCAACCTCTGCCTCCCAGGTTCATGCAATTCTCCTGCCTCAGTCTCCTGAGTAGCTAGGATTACAGGCATGAGCCATGACGCCCAGCTAATTTTGTATTTTTAGTAGAGACGGAGTTTCTCCATCTTGGTAAGGCTGTTGGTAAGACCAGTTGGTAAGGCTGGTCTCGAACTCCCAGCCTCAGGTAATCCACCCGCCTCAGCCTCCTAAAGTGCTGGGATTACAGGTGTGAGCCACCGCGTCCAGCCACGGCCACGCTCTTAACATGAACAGGCTTCGGGGCTTTCTCACCAGGACTTCCCCATCAGCAAATGGAA
The DNA here is from genome assembly GCF_049350105.2 of Macaca mulatta. Taxonomy (NCBI): domain Eukaryota; kingdom Metazoa; phylum Chordata; class Mammalia; order Primates; family Cercopithecidae; genus Macaca; species Macaca mulatta. Next base: position 3,599,305 of record NC_133425.1, on the reverse strand, counting down.
ATTCCCAGCGTTCTTGGCATGGATTGGGAGGGTAAAGAAAGGATGTGCACCAGCCTTCTTTGTCATCTTGAAAAAATATATTCTTCCCCGGTATAAAATTCTTCTGAAAGTAACTGAAGTGCAATTTATAATTAACCTATGAAGAACAAAGAGAAAACAAATTCGGTTATGAAATCCTGAAACTCAGCAAAGGCACAGGACAGCAAATCTGTGCTTGATGTCAGCTGTAACAAGATGAAGGGCGCCCACACTGGCAGGTGTCCCCTGGGGGAGCATGCTGCAACAGTGGTCTTCCCTGTGGACTCTAGAAATTCTCCCTGCTGCAAGCCTGGGAAACACACAGCTGCTACTGAGCCCCCTTCAGGAATGGTGTGCTGCAGAACAGTTCAGAGAAAGAGCTCTGGAGCCAGACCACCCAGATTCTAACCCCAAATCTCCTATCGAATAGCCTCGTCACCTTGGACAAGTTATGTAAACTTCATTCCTGAGTTTCCTCATGAGTAAAATGGGGATGATATTAACAACATCTACCTCATAGGCTACAGTAGGATTGAGCCAGATGGTATCTGTGTTGCCTAGCATTGATAAATGCTTGAAAAACATTGTTGGTTATTTTATTAACTTGTTTCTTTCCATCTACCAATAGCCCATGCAACTTCCAACAATTAATTATCAGATACATTGTACAACACAAAAGCTATACATGAGTGGTTCTCCCATCCCAGAACATAAATCAAATATTCCCATGTTTACAACATGAACTTTTCCTTAAACAAACTCACACTCATACCACATCTGAAGTCCATAAGATTATTAGTAATGACAATAACTAATTCTTCTGGAAAGTTCTTTTGTTCCAGGCTTTGTTCTAAGCACTTTATAGGCATAAAACTCTTTTAGCCCTCACAACAACAAGGACACTGAGGCCCAGAAATGTTTTCCCAAGTGAATTGCAGGGCTGGGACTCAAGTCTGTGGAGCCTGGTGTTGTAGTCTGCGTCTGTCATCAGGCAGTTTAATATATGCCATCTTGTATCCTCCGGATAAAGACTTGCTCAGAACAAGTCTTCTAAAGAATTTGAAAACTGGAAGGGACCTCACAGTCTAGGTTGTAAGACATGAAACACAGGAGCCCTTGCTTATCTCCTCTGGAAATAAGATGACAAAGCTGCCACAGAGGAAAGCAGGGGTCAGGTCAGCCAACAAGACTACAGAAGGAACACATGCTCAAGTCTCGGTAGCACAGTACAATTGTTAGAGAAAGGATGCTCTTACCGCAAGTGGCAAAGATCCATTGCTGTTATTGATGCTATGGTCAAAAACAATTCCAATATATAGAAAGCTTTGAGATAATCAATTATACAATGTTCAAACAAAGGCACTGAAGAATAGCCTAAAACTACAGAGAGAAAAATCCCATCAGTGAATGGCTGGTGTGAAGTCAAAGGCTGCCCAGTTGCCCGCTCTCTACCTAAGGAGACTTAAGATTGACAGCTGACTGCTGCATTCACTCAAGCATTCGTTCTGCAAATACACAAGACAGAAAATAAGGGAGGTAAGTTAAGGGAAATGACTCTCGTTATTTCAAGTCATAACTTTAACTGGGAAGTCTATAGTCCCAAGAACTGCTGGCAACTATCTTGGGGCATCAAGAAAGTAATGCTAAGAAGGAAGAGAGAATGTAAGTGCTGATCACATGATTTCAGACCTGGATCAAGCTTTGTGGTTTTTCATTAAAGAATGAGTTTTGTTCTTGTAGGAAGTTTAAGTTCAGTTTCATTCTTTCAAGGCTTGTTTCTAGCCTGCGTTTTACATGTTGATGATTTTATTTTTCATTTCTAGAAGTTCTAGTTCCTTTTTTTCCTCCAAATCTGCTAGGTGACTTTTTTTTTTTTTTTTTTTTTTTTTTTTTTTTTTTTTTTGAGACGGAGTCTCGCTCTGTCCCCCTGGCTGGAGTGCAGTGGCGTGACCTCGGCTCACTGCAAGCTCCGCCTCCCAGGATCTTGCCATTCTCCTGCCTCAGCCTCCTGAGTAGCTGGGACTACAGGTGCCCGCCACCGCGCCTGGCTAATTTTTTGTATTTTTAGTAGAGACAGGGTTTCACCGTGTTAGCCAGGATAGTCTCAATCTCCTGACCTTGTGATCCGCCCGCCTCGGCCTCCCAAAGTATTGGGATTACAGGCGTGAGCCACCGCGCCCGGCCTAGGTGACTCTTTATAATGACATGCTACCTATAAATCCTTTTATGTTGTCTTTTATTTCTTCAAACCAGCTAAACATAGTGATTTTATAACACGAGACTAATAATTCCATTATCTGGAATCTTTCCACGTCTGTTTTTGCTGTCTGTTGTTATACTGATAATCATTCTCGGTGTCCTGTTTCCTAGTATGTTTGTTCACTGACCTTGATAGTCTTGTGGTGAGTCTTGAGATACAGAATGAAGGTACATTCCTCCAGGGAAAAAATGTATTTGCACCTGTCAATGTGAGTCCCACTGTCCCACTTCACAGTTTGAGGGATTTCTCTTTTCTTTCTTTGCTTCTTTCCTTTCTTGCCTTCCCTCTGCCCTTCCTTCCTTCCTTCCTTCCTCCTTCCCTCCCTCCCCTTCTTCCTTCTTTCTTTCCTTCCTTTCTTCCCTTCCCTTCCCCTCCTTCCCCCACCCTTCCCCCCTCCCTTGCCTTCCCTTCTTCCTTCCTTTCTTCTTCCCTCCCTCCCTCCCTCCTTCCCTCTCTTCCTTCCCTCCTTCTTCCTTCCTTCCTTCCTTCCTTCCTTCCTTCCTTCCTTCCTTCCTTCCTTCCTTCCTCCCTACCTTTCTTTTTTTTGGCAACCAAGTGATATGAATTTGAGCTACAAATCTCAGGGCTAGGACCCTCCCTGCTGTGCTTAGTTCCAAGGCAACATTCAGGCAGTCGGGGGCATGTTTACATCCAGCACAACCTTACATTAAGTACCACCAGTACGATGTAGGCATTTGGGTTCCCAGATTTCAGGCGAGACAGTCTCAAGATATACACCCCACCTTGAATGGGCCTTAACTTTTTCTTCTTTCCCTCTGTGCCTTACAAGTCTATGAAAACAAGCATTGAATTTCCCCTAGTATGATGAATGTTTGATCAAAAGCAGTTTAGGGCCTCCACTGATCTCTTTGGGTTCTTTCCTTCATCTAGACTTTTTTTTCTTTTTCTTTTTTTTTTTTTTTTGAGACGGAGTCTCCCTCTGTCGCCCAGGCTGGAGTGCAGTGGCCGGATCTCAGCTTACTGCAAGCTCTGCCTCCCGGGTTTACGCCATTCTCCTGCCTCAGCCTCCCGAGTAGCTGGGACTACAGGCGCCTGCCACCTCGCCCAGCTAGTTTTTTGTATTTTTTAGTAGAGACGGGGTTTCACCGTGTTAGCCAGGATGGTCTTGATCTCCTGACCTCATGATCCGCCCGTCTGGGTCTCCCGAAGTGCTGGGATTACAGGCTTGAGCCACCGCGCCCGGCCTCTTTTTCTTTTTGAAATGGAGTCTTGTTCCGTCTGATCTCGGCTCATTGTAACCTCTGCTTCCGGAGTTAAAGTGATTCTCATGCCTCAGCCTCTCAAGTAGCTGGGATTACAAGTGGGCACCACCACGCCTGGCTAATTTTTTGTATTTTTAGTACAGACAGGGTTTTGCCATGTTGTCCAGGCTGGTCTTGAGCTCCTGAGCTCCGGCAATCCGCCTGCCTCAGCTTCCGAAAGTGCTAGGATTACGGGTGCCACTGCACTCCAGCCTGGGCAACAGAGCGAGATTCTTTCTCAAAAAAAAAAAGAAAGAAAGAAAGAAAGAAATTTCATAATCTCATATGTATAAGGTAACTGAATTAGAATGCATAGAATACATAGAAACTCATACTCATACCATATCTGAAGTCCATAAGATTATCAATAATGACAGCAATAACTAGGATACCAGACAAGCATGAAGCACAACTTTTTTTTTTGAGATGGAGTCTTGCCCTGTCACCCAGGCTGAAGTGCAGTGGCATGATCTCAGCTCACTGAAACCTCCGCGTCCTGGGTTCAAGTCACTCTCCTGCCTCAGCCTCCCAGGTAGCTGGGACTACAGGCATGTGCCACCACGTCTGGCTAATTTTTTTGTATTTTTAGTAGAGATGGGATTTCACCATGTTGGCCAGGCTGGTCACAAACTCTTGATCTCAAGTGATCCACCCACCTCGGTCTCCCAAAGTGCTGGGATTACAGACGTGAGCTACTGCTCTCAGCTGAAGAACAACTTTCAAAACAGTGATTCCCCACATTTTACCATTGAGGGCCTTTATTTTTATTTTTTATTTTTTTAGAGACAGGGTCTCATTCTGTTGCCCAAGCTGGAGTACAGTGGTACAATCATACCTCACTATAACCTCTAACTTGTATGTAGGTTCAAGAGATCCTCCCACCTCAGCACCCCAAGTAGCTGGGACTACAGGCATTGACTACCACACCTGGTTAATTTTTTATTTTTTGTAGGGACAGGGTTTCACTATGTTGCCCAAACTCCTGGAGCTGAAAGCCTTTAAAAGAATTATCCCCACTGAGGCCGGGCATGGTGGCTCATGCCTGTAATCCCAGAACTGTGGGAGGCCAAGGCGGGCAGATGACCTGAAGTCAGGAGTTTGAGACCAGCCTGGACAATATGGTGAAACCCCATCTCTACCAAAAATACAAAAATTAGCCCGGCGTGGCGTGGGGGCGGTGGCTCACGCCTGTAATCCAAGCACTTTGGGAGGCTGAGGCGGGCAGATCACGAGCTCAGTAGATCGAGACCATCCTGGCTAACACGGTGAAACCCTGTCTCTACTAAAAATACAAAAAATTTAGCTGAGTGTTGTGGAGGGCGCCTGTAGTCCCACCTACTCGGGAGGCTGAGGCAAGAGAATGGCATGAACCTGGGAGGTGGAGCTTGCAGTGAGCTGAGATCGTACTACTGCACTCCAGCCTGGGCGACAGAGTAAGACTCTGTCTCAAAAAAAAAAAAAAAAAAAATTACCCAGGCATGGCGGCGGGTGCCTATAATCCCAGCTATTCAGGAGGCTGAGGCACAAGAATCGCTTGAACCCGGGAGATGGAGGTTGCAGTGAACCGAGATCTTACCATTGCACTCCAGCCTGGGCAACAAGAGCAAAACTCCATCTCAAAAAAAAAAAAAAAAGAACTATCCCCACTGAGTGGCACTAAAGGCACTAAAGTTTGAAGAGAAAAATCTCTATTACTTTATGTCCTATATATTATTAGAATACTTTTACAATAGCATGTAGAAAAATTATAGTAATTTTGAAAAATTTCTCCTATAAACTGCATATTTTGAAGAATTTTATCTACCTAACTGCATTAATTTATTCAATAACTATTTATTGAGCGCCTATTATGGCTAGGTACTACAACAGGCACAGTGGTGAACAAAACAGACATGGTCCTATGACCTCATGGAGGTGGAGTCTAGTAGAGAAAGGCAGACAATACATAGAAAGTAAGAAGGTGAATATGTATGTAAACATTTATTAAAATTCCCTTTTTGATAGAAAGTATAAAACAGGGTTCAACTACAGAGAATAAGGCAGAGGTGAGAAACCTAAAACCGATTTAGCTGACTTCCTAGGTGTCAGTTCAGCTGAAACCTGAAGACTAAGAAGGAGCAATGCAGAGGGAGGACTGGGGGCAAAGCACTGTCAGAAGGAACAGCTGGTGCAAAGGCCCTGTCGGGAGAGAACTTCATGTAGCTGCTTTCTAGGAAGTAAAAGACCAACATGACCAGCCTGTGGGAGCACAATAAAGAACCGAACTGGATTAAGACTGGGAAAAAAGCAGGGTCAGAATCTGGAGAAGAGTTGGTTTTCTCTCAGGGCAATGGGAAGTTACTGAAGGGGTTTAAGCTGGAGACTAGCTGGATCCTACTGAGCTTTTGAAGATCTTTCTGCCTCCACATGGAGACTGGATTAGAATGGGACAAGAGGAGAAGCAGAGACCAGTTAAAAAAAGTTAGAAGCGATTTCAGACCCTCTGACCCTCTGAATGCCTTCCATTTTTTATGAGACACATAATTGCCAATCAGACCTTTGGATTAATATGAGATAACAGGTGTCATGATAGTGAGTTAAAAACAAATACTTAACATTTAACATTTTAATTAGCCTTGAAGCCTTCTGACATATATGGACACAACTCCATATACTGTTTGAAATAATAAAAATATCTCTAGGACAGCTTCCCCCCAACTACCACCTCATAGGCTCTTTAGAATTTGGAGACACTAGATTTAGAATCACTATGGTAAGAACTCTCAGGGAAAAACTTCAAACTATACTTTATAAAAATGTCCTCCCAATCCTTACCCATCTTTAGGTCTAAACTTCAAACTGAACATCAAAGGTCTGTTCCACCATTTCGGTGACAGCCTTCAAAATTTCACTTTTAGAAGGGATATAAACTAGCTGAAATCTATTTTTCCAAGGAAAATAGTAGAAGCAGGCTGGCAACGAACTGATATCAATTACATGGTAGCTAGTGGCAGGTCTTTTTATTGGAGCACTATTACAACGAAGATGCAATACAATTGCAGAAAATAGCAATGGCATCAAGATTTCAAGGATTGCTACCAGAGTCTTCTGTTTCTAAAATAAAAACAAAAGCTAAATGTTAACCCCAAACAGAACACATGTGGTGAATGCTCTTCCATTTAGAACACTTTAATTTCTTCCAGTCTCCCTGCCCCACACATGAAAAAGAAAAACACAGAATAAGAATTAGCTAGAAACATCTCCTTTTAACCTTTCTGTAACACCAATGGCCCAAAATCAGTAACAATGATGTCATCTTTTTTTTTTTTTTTTTTGAGACGGAGTCTCGCTCTGTCGCCCAGGCTGGAGTGCAGTGGCCGGATCTCAGCTCACTGCAAGCTCCGCCTCCCGGGTTCACGCCATTCTCCTGCCTCAGCCTCCCGAGTAGCTGGGACTACAGGCGCCCACCACCTCGCCCGGCTAGTTTTTTGTATTTTTTTAGTAGAGACGGGGTTTCACCGTGTTAGCCAGGATGGTCTCGATCTCCTGACCTCGTGATCCGCCCGTCTCGGCCTCCCAAAGTGCTGGGATTACAGGCTTGAGCCACCGCGCCCGGCCACAATGATGTCATCTTTAATAACAACATGACTCATTTGCAGAAAAGGGCCCCTGTCCATGTAAAGTTCTTTTTTTTTTTTTTTGAGACGGAGTCTCGCTCTGTCTCCCAGGCTGGAGTGCAGTGGCGTGATCTCGGCTCACTGCAAGCTCCGCCTCCCGGGTTCACGCCATTCTCCTGCCTCAGCCTCCCGAGTAGCTGGGACTACAGGCGCCCACAACCGCGCCCGGCTAATTTTTTGTATTTTTAGTAGAGACGGGGTTTCACCGTGGTCTCGATCTCCTGACCTTGTGATCCGCCCGCCTCGGCCTCCCAAAGTGCTGGGATTACAGGCGTGAGCCACCGCGCCCGGCTGCATGTAAAGTTCTTAATTGTTCTTTAACCTGTTATTATGAACCAATTTAACTGAAACATTCACTCCTTCCCAAGGACTTATATCTTCCCACAGATAACCATACCCAATTTTAAGATGAAATTCTTCCAAAGAAGAAGTTTTAACTTTCTGAACACTGCCATTTTCCTAGCTGAAGAGGAGGGGTCACCACTAGTCAGGAAACAAATGAGGGGAAATGTTATACATAGTACAAAAGTGTTAAGAGTTACTTTTTCGTCCTTGAAAACTTTCTTCTTTGGGGCTTCTAGATCATTGTGATGGACTACTTCTCCTCCTATCATTCTAGCAATTCCTTCTAAGTCTTTTTTGCTGATACTTCCTCCTCTTCCCAACCTCTAAATACACTCCAGGGCTCAGTCTGTGCTCTCCTTAGGTGATCTCATTCAGCTGTTAGATTTGAATCCATCTATATGCTGATGACTTCTAAATTTGTATCTCCAGCCTAGACCTTCCCTCTGACTCTAGATCCAGATACCCAACTGCTGGCTCAATATTTCCATGTGTTTCATCTCAAAGTTGACATGCCCAAACTGAGCTTTCTCATTCCTGTTAAAACAGATTGTCTTACAGTCTTCTTCACTGTTAATGCCAGTTCCATTCTTTGAGTTATAGGATTATTACCCCCTTTCTTTTTTTTTTTTTTTTTTTTTGAGACGGAGTCGCTCTGTCACCCAGGCTGGAGTGCAGTGGTGTGATCTTGGCTCACTGCAACCTCCGTTTCCCAGATCCAAGTGATTCTCCTGCCTCAGCCTCCGAGTAGCTGGGATTACAGGCACCTACCACCACGCCTGGCTAATTTTTGTATTTTTTGGTAGAGATGGGATTTCACCATATTGGCCAGGCTGGTCTCAAACCCCTGGCCTCAGGTGATCTGCCCACCTTAGCCTCCCAAAGTGCTGGGATTACAGGTGTGAGCCATCTGGCCTGGCCTTATTCTTTTTTAATAATACAGGAAAGCAACATGTTACAAAATGAACTGGTTACAAGTAGTAGGTAGAGGATGACTTCAATTTTAATTAAAAATATATAAAATTATGAACATGTATATAAAAAACTGGAAGGTTAAATACCAAAATATCAACAGTAATTCCTTTTTTTTTTTTTTTTTTGAGATGGAGTCTCACTCTGTTGCCTGGACTGGAGTGCAGTGGCGCCATCTGGGCTCACTGCAAGCTCCACCTCCCGGGTTCACGCCATTCTCCTGCCTCAGCCTCCCGAGTAGCTGGGACTACGGGCGCCTGCCACCACGCCCGACTAATTTTTTGTATTTTTAGTAGAGACAGGGTTTCACTGTGTTAGCCAGGATGGTCTCGATCTCCTGACCTCGTGATCCGCCCACCTCGGCCTCCCAAAGTGCTGGGATTACAGGCGTGAGCCACCGCGCTCGGCTCAGTATTTAATTCTATACAGGATTATTCTTGACTTCTCTCTCTTTCACATTCCAAATCTAGTTAGTTAGCAAATCCTGTTGCCTCTACCTCTGAAACGGACCTAGAATTCAATCCCTTTCACCGCCCCTATTTTTATCGTCCCTTGCCGGGATTTCTGCAATACCTTCTTTGGTGGTATCAGTACATCTGCCCTTGCCACCTTGCAATCCATTGTCCATGCAGCAATAAGGGTGACCCTGTTTAAGTCAGATCATGCTTCCTTCTCTGCTCAAAACTCTCTACTGGCTCTTATCTCACTCCAAGCAAAAGCCTTGTCTTACAATGAACTACACAGTTCTACATGATATAGTGCCTGTTCACTTTCTTATCTCATTCTGTCTCCTACTTTACTTCTCTCCTTCTCCCTGCTCCTGTGTCACAGGCATAGTTGCTATTCCTAAAACACACCAAACACATTTTTGCCTCAAAATTCATCTCTCTGTCAAGTACACACTTCCCTCGTGTATCAACACTGCTAGTTCTCCTACTTCTTTCAGATCTTTCCTCAAATATGACTTTCTCAATGAGGGCTTTTTGATCATTCTATATAAAATTTCAACATCCCTATAGATGTCATATCAACTTTTCATGTTTATTTTTCTTCTTAGCACTTTTAAATGATTTACATGCAGGCCGGGCGCGGTGGCTCAAGCCTGTAATCCCAGCACTTTGGGAGGCCGAGGCGGGTGGATCACAAGCTCAGGAGATCGAGACCATCCTGGCTAAAGCGGTGAAACCCCGTCTCTACTAAAAAAATACAAAAAAAACTAGCCGGGCACGGTGGCGGGCACCTGTAGTCCCAGCTACTCGGGAGGCTGAGGCAGGAGAATGGCGTGAACCCGGGAGGCGGAGCTTGCAGTGAGCCGAGATCCCACCACTGCACTCCAGCCTGGGCGACAGAGCGAGACTCCATCTCAAAAAAAAAAAAAAAAAGATTTACATGCTATTTATTTGCTTCTTTAATCTGATATCCCTACTCAAATTTATGTTCTATGAAAGCAGGAACCTTTTGCTCTGTTTTTTTTTTCCAACACTGAATCCCCAGACATAAGAACAGAGGTGGCACATGGTAGAAACTCAGTAAATATTTAATGAATGAATGAATTAAAGGGTATGCAGTCTTTGTGGGGATGTGAAGCAAAAATGACTGTGAGAAAGAAAAATACCTCGGATAGCAGAAAGTTCCTTCTCTTCTCAATCTTCTTGTTTCCCAAATGTAATATATGCTTTAATTTTTAGATACTATTATTATAACAAAAATGAGATTTTCATTTACAGAAAACATTTTTCCAGCAGGGACAGAAAGGGGAATATATTTTTTCTCAGGTGAAAGCATCTCTAACTTTGCACAAAAGAAATTAAACAAACAAGACTCATATAAATATGGAGAAAATATGACTATTGTTCCTGGAAAGTCTTCCTTCTTGGATGTGTTGTGTCTCTTGTCTCTTACTATACTCCCTGTAATGCTACTTCCTAAATACAGAGACAGTGTTTCCTTCTCCTGAACACAAGAATTTTAGAAGCAGCATCTTCAACAGTGAATGCAGGCCAGGCGCAGTGGCTCACACCTATAATCCCAGCACTTTGGGAAGCCGAAGAAGGTGAATTACCTGGGGTCAGGAGTTCAAGACCAGCCTGGTCAACATGGCAAAACCCCATCTCTACTAAAAAAATAAAAATAAAAAATTAGCCAGGCATGGTGGCACATGCCTGTAATCACAGCTACTCGGGATGCTGAGGCGGGAGAATCACCTGAACCTGGGAGTGGAAGGATGCAGTGGGCCAAGATCACGCCATTGCACTCCAACCTCAGCAACAAGAGCGAAACTCCATCTAAAAAAAAAAAAAAAGGCCAGGCGTGGTGGCTCACATCTATAATCCCAGCACTTTGGGAGACCAAGGCAGGCGGATCACGAGGTCAGGAGATCAAGACCATCCGGGCTAACATGGTGAAACCCCATCTCTACTAAAAATACAAAAAAAATTAGCCAGGTGTGGTGGCAGGTGCCTGAAGTCCCAGCTACTCGGGAGGCTGAGGCAGGAGAATGGCGTGAACCCGGGAGGCGGAGCTTGCAGTGAACTGAGATCGTGCCACTGCACTCCAGCCTGGGTGACAGAGCGAGAGCGAGACTCTGTCTCAAAAAAAAAAAAAAAAAGAAAGAAAGAAAGAAAAAGAAAAAAAGAGTGAATGCAGAGTGAATCACAGGAGACAGTGGAATAGGAACTTCCAGAATTGATCCCTCAACTAAAACACCTATTGAGCTGGCCTGAACTGTCTCAACTAGTTTGGAGGTCTGGAGTCTAGTCTAATAGAGATTCTGTCTTTCATAAATTGGAGTAGTGTGTTTTGATTGTTGCTTTTGATCACTGAGGGGCCAGTGCAGACAGTGGCCATTGTTTCAACACCCAAGGGCTACAGTGGCTTCTCAGGTGACACTGATCCTGGGAATTGAAAGAAACAGAAAACCCTTTATTGTTCTTTTCTTATCGAATCCAGGTATTAAAAAAAAAAATCTGTCGCTGGGTACGGTGGCTCATACCTGTAATCCCAGCATTTTGGGAGGCCAAGGCGGGTGGATTACCTGAGGTTGGGAGTTTGAGACCAGCCTGACCAACATGAAGAAACCCCATCTCTACTAAAAATACAAAAATTAGCTGGGTGTGGTGGCTCATGCCTGTAATCTCAGCCACTCAGGAGGCTGACGCAGGAGAATCACTTGAACCCAGGAGGCGGAGGTTGTGGTGAGCCAAGATCATGCTATTATACTCCAGCCTGGGCAACAAGGTGGAAATGCCGTCTCAAAAAAAAAAAAAAAAAAAAATCTGTCAAGTCACTTGCTGAATGCAGAGATAATGAAACAGAGACTTCAGTACTTGCACACAACAAGAAATATAGCCTTTTTAGCAAAGTCACTAAACAAATGGACAACTGCAGCTTTCATCAAGTATCAACAGGAATTTCTGGGGAGAGATGAGAATCTGATTTCCAGAGCTACCAACTACAGTATTCAAAATGTATAGCTCTCAGTAAAAAAATGACAAACCATACAAAGACATAGGAAAGTATGACCTATTCACAGGAAAAAAGGAGGCCACTCAAACCATTCCTGAGAAAGCCCAGACATAGGACTTACTAGGCAAAACTTTTAAATGGACTGTCTTAAATATTCTCAGAGCTGAAGATCATGGACAAAGAACTAAAGAAAATCAGAAGAATGAAGTGTGTACAAGCAGAAAATGTCAATAAACAGAACAATTTTAAAGAAACCAAATAGAAATGCTGGAGCTGAAAAGCATAATAGCTGAAACAAAATAATTCACTAGAGGGATTCAACGAAGATATGAGCAAGCAGAAGAAAGAATCCACAAACCTGAAGATAGGGCAGTTAAAACTACCAAGTCTAAGGAGCAGGAAAAAAAAATGAAGAAAATTTAACAGAGCCTAAGGGACCTATGGGACACTATCAAGTGTACCAAATACACATTGTGGAAGTTCCAGGAGAAGAAAGAGATAAAAACATGTTTGAAGAAATAATGAAATAATAACTTCTAAAATTTGATAAATACATGAATCTACAGATCCAAGAAGCTCAACAAACTCCAAGTACAAGAATCTTAAAAAGACCCACAAAGACAGTTACTATAATGAAACTGTAGAATGCTAAAGATAAGGACAGATAGCCGGGTGCGGTGGCTCACGCCTGTAATCCCAGCACTTTGGGAGGCCGAGGCGGGCGGATCACAAGGTCAGGAGATCGAGACCATGGTGAAACCCCGCCTCTACTAAAAATACAAAAAATTAGCTGGGCGCGGTGGCGGGTGCCTGTAGTCCCAGCTACTTGGGAGGCTGAGGCAGGAGAATGGCAGGAACCCGGGAGGCGGAGCTTGCAGTGAGCCGAGATCGCGCCACTGCACTCCAGCCAGGGGGAGAGAGCGAGACTCTGTCTCAAAAAAAAAAAAAAAAGATAAGGAGAGAATTTTTTTTTTTTTTTTTTTTTTGAGACAGGGTCTGGCTCTGTGGCATGATCATAGTTCATTGCAGCCTTGACCAGCCAGGCTCAAGTGAGCCTCCTTCCTCATCCTCCCAAGTAGCTGGGATTGCAGGCATATGCCACTACGCCCAGCTAACTTTTTTATTTTTTGTAGAGACAGGGCCTGCTTTGTTGCCCAGGCTGGTCTTTAACTCCTGGCCTCAAGTGATCCTCTCACTTCAGTCGCCCAAAGTGCTGGGATTACAGGTGTGAGCCACCATTCCCAGCCCAAAGAGAGAATCTTGAAAGCACTAAGACAGAAGAAACTTGTACAAAGAATCTTCAATAAGATTAACAGCTAATTTCTCATCAGAAACCAGGGAGGCAAAAAAGCAGTGGAATGATATATATAAAATGCTTAAAAAACAAACAAACAAAAACAACTGTCAAGAATTTACATCCCAGCACTTTGGGAGGCCGAGACGGGCGGATCACAAGGTCAGGAGATCGAGACCATCCTGGCTAACACAGTGAAACCCCGTCTCTACTAAAAATACAAAAAAAACTTAGCTGGGCGAGGTGGCAGGCGCCTGTAGTCCCAGCTACTCGGGAGGCTGAGGCAGGAGAATGGCGTGAACCCGGGAGACGGAGCTTGCAGTGAGCTGAGATCCGGCCACTGCACTCCAGCCTGGGTGACAGAACGAGACTCCGTCTCAAAAAAAAAAAAAAAAAAAAAACACAAAGAATTTACACCCAGCGAAACTATCTTTCAAAAATGAAGGAGAAATTAAGACATTTTTTAGGTAAATAAGAGCTAAAGAAATTTGTCACTAGTAGACCTGCCCAAAAAAGCATGCCAAAGGAAGTCCCTCAGGCTAAAACAAAAGAATGCTAGATGTAACTTGAAGCCATATGAATAAATAATTATCAGTACAGGTAACTTTTTAGATAACTACAAAAACTACTATTGGCCAGGTGCAGTGACTCACGCCTGTAATCCCAGCACTTTGGGAGGCCGAGGCAGGCGGATCACCTGAAGTCAGGAGTTTGAGACCAACCTGGCCAACATGGTGAAACCCCATCTCTACTAAAAATACAAAATTTAGCCAGGCATGGTGGCATATGCCTGTAATCCTAGCTACTCGGGAGGCTGAGGCTGGAGAATCGCTTGAACCCGGGAGGCAGAGGTTGTAGTAAGCCGAGATTGCGCCACTGCTCTCCAACCTGGGCAACCAAGAGCGAAACTCCATCTCAAAAACAAACAAACAAACAAAAAACTAGTATTATTGTACTTTTGGTATGTAACACCTCTGTTTCCCATATGATTTAAAAAATAGAGCCAGGTACAGTGGTTCATGCCTATAATCCCAATGACTCAGGGGTTAAGACAAGAGGATCACATGAGGCCAGGAGTTGAAGACCTGCCTGGGCAACATAGTAAGACATTCGTCACTAAAAAAATTTTTTTTTAATTAGCCAAGCATGGAGGCACACACCTGCAGTCCCAACTACTCGAGAGGCTGAGGCAGAAGGACCACTTAAGCCCAGGAGTTCAAGGCTGCAGTGAGCTATGATCATGCCACTGTACTCCACTCTGGGTGACACAGCAAGACCCTGTTTCTAAAAATTTTTTTTAAAAACAAGCTTATGCACACCATCCACTATTCATGAAAACAGAGTATGTATAGGCCATAAAGAAAATTTCAAATTCTAAGAGGTTGAATGATACCGACCACATTTCTAGATCACACTACACTAAAAGTATTATCAATAAAATAAAAACACCAAAAGCAAAAACAGCAAATTGTTGTAAATGAAAAACTCTCTCCTAAACTGCAAAATATTCTATCAATCAAGAAAATGAGAAGACAAGCCACAGACTGGAAGAAAATATTTGTAAAAGACATATCTCATAAAGTACTATTATCTGAAATATACAAAGAACCCTTAACAATAAGAAAACAAACAACCTGATTTAAAAATGGGCAAAAAACCTAAACAGTTACTTCACTAAAGAAATATATACATGGCAAATAAGCATATGAAAAGATACTCAACATTATACATCATTGGGGAACTCTAAATTAAAACAATGAGATACCACTACACACCTTGATATGGTTTGAATTTGTGTCCCTGCCCAAATCTCATGTTAAATTGTAATCCCCAATGTTGGTGGTGGCACCTGGTGGGAGGTGATTGGATCATGGGGATGGTTTCCCATGAATGGTATAGTGCCATCGCCCTAGTGCTGTTCTCATGGTAGAAGTGTGTAGCATTTTCCCCACTCTCTTCCTCCCACTCTAGCCATG
The DNA here is from genome assembly GCF_049350105.2 of Macaca mulatta. Taxonomy (NCBI): domain Eukaryota; kingdom Metazoa; phylum Chordata; class Mammalia; order Primates; family Cercopithecidae; genus Macaca; species Macaca mulatta. The sequence goes on along the minus strand of NC_133425.1, from coordinate 3,584,060 downwards.
GGAAGTGGTGGCACCCCCTTTGTCTTAGGCCATGATTGTAAGTTTTCTGAGACCTCCCCAGAAGCTGGTGGCAACATGCTTCCTGTACAGCCTGCAGAACCATAAACCAATTAAACCTTTCTTATAAATTACAGAGTCTCAGGTATTCCTTTACAGCAGCACAGACAGACTAATACGCAGCTATTAAAACATCCAAATCGATGGATATACCAAGGGTATGGAGCAACAGGAACTTTTTTTTTTTTTTTTTTTTTTTTTTTGAGACGGAGTCTCGCTCTGTCACCCAGGCTGCAGTGCAGTGGCCGGATCTCAGCTCACTGCAAGCTCCGCCTCCCGGGTTCACGCCATTCTCCTGCCTCAGCCTCCCGAGTAGCTGGGACTACAGGCGCCCGCCACCTCGCCCGGCTAGTTTTTTGTATTTTTTAGTAGAGTCAGGGTTTCACCGTGTTAGCCAGGATGGTCTCGATCTCCTGACGTCGTGATCCACCCGTCTCGGCCTCCCAAAGTGCTGGGATTACAGGCTTGAGCCACCGCGCCCGGGCAACAGGAACTTTTGATCATAGATAGTGGAAATGCAAAATGATACAGTCACTTAGAAAGACAAGAGGTTTCTCACAAGAATAAATAACCCCTTACCACATGATCCTGCAATTATGCTCCTTGGTATTTATCAAACAAGTTGAAAACTTATGTTCACACAAAAACCGCATGTGGATGTCTATAGTACTTTATTCATAATTGCCAAAATTTGCAACCAACCAAATGTCCCTCTATAAGTGGATGGATAAATAAATTGTGGTACATCCAGACAATGAAATATTATTCAGCATTAAAAAGAAATAAACTGGGCGGGGGGCGGTGGCTCACATCTGTAATCCCAGCACTCTGGTAGGCCGAGGTGGGAGGATCACCTGAGGTCAGGAGTTCGAGATCAGCCAGCCAATATGGCAAAACTCCATCTCTACTAAAACTACAAAAAATTAGCCGGTGTGGTGGTGGGCACCTGTAATCCCAGCTACTCAGGAGGCTGAGGCAGGAGAACCACTTAAACCCAGGAGGCAGAGGTTACAGTGAGCCGAGATCGCGCCATTGTACTCCAGCCTGGGCATTAAGAGTGAAACTCCACCTCAAAAACAATAAAAACAAACAAAAAGAAATGAGTTATTAAATCATGAAGAGACATGGAGGAACTCTAAATATATATTACTAAGTGAAAGAAGCCAATCTAAAAGGCTACATACTATATAATTCTAACTAACACTCCAGAAAAGGCATAACTATTTGATCTAATATATATATAATATATATATATCTCAGGGCCAGGAGTAGTGGCTCACGCCTGTAATCCCAGCACTTTGGGAGGCCAAGGTAGGTGGATCACTTGAGGCCAGGGGTTCAAGACCAGCTTGGCCAACATGGCAAAACCCCATCTCTACTAAAAATACAAAAATTAGGCCAGTCACGGTGGCTCACACCTGTAATCCCAGTACTTTGGGAGGCCAAGGAGGGCAGATCACCTGAGGTCAGGGGTTTGAGACCAGCCTGGCCAACACGTTGAAACCCCATCTCTATTAAAAATATAAAAATTAGCCGGGTGTGATGGCAGGCACCTGTAAATCCAGCTACTTTGGAGGCTGAAGTGGGAGAATCGCTTGAACCTGGGAGGCAGAGGTTGCAGTGTGCTGAGATTGTACCATTGCATTCCAGCCTGTGTAATGAGAGTGAGACTCTGTTTCAAATAAATAAATAAAATACAAAAATTAGCTGGGCATAGTGGTACACACCTGTAATTCCAGCTACTCAGGAGGCTGAGGCACAAGAACCACTTGAGCCTGGGAGGCAGAGGTTGAAGTGAGCTGAGATTATAACACAGCACTCTAGCCTGGGCAATACAGCGAGACTCTGTCTCAGGAAAAAAAAAAAAAATCAGTGGTTGCTGGGCAGAGTGGCTCAAGCCTATAATCCCAGCACTTTAGGAGGCCAAGCCAGGAGGATCTCTTGAGCTTGGGAGTTTAAGACCAGCCTGGGGAACATAGCAAGACTCCCATCTCTACCAAAAAAAAATAAAAACCCAAAACCGCAAACCAAAATTAGACAGGCCTACTATAGGAGGCTGAGGCAGGAGGACTGCTTGAGCCCAGGACTTCAAGGCTGCAGTGAGCAATGATTGCACCACTGCACTCTAGCCTGGATGACAGAGAGAAAACCTGTCTCAAAAAAATAATAACAATAACAAAAGAAAAAAAAAAGAAGGATTGACAGTGAAATTAAACCCCTAAAATAAATAATCCACTAGCACATCCAGTCAATACAAAAAAAGGAACAAACACACTGTCAGACATATTAATGAAGAATGAAAAGGAAAAAATACCCAATGTTGCACAGAAAATTAAATGTTTTTTGTAACACTATGCTAATAAATTTGTCAATCTGTCTGGGATGGGTTGATTAGGAAAATAGAAGTTACTACCATAATCCAGTAAGAGACTTTTTTAAAACATAAATATTTCTTCACACAAACTGTTCAAGAAATTGAGAAATTTGTCAGAGTCCTCCAAGCAGTGTAAGTGCAAAAACTCAAATGGGTAAGTTATTTTTAACTACAAGCAATAGGTCATTCTAATGCTATTTAAATTAATCCATAAGCAGAGAGAGGGTAAACTTCCACTAAAAAAAAATCAGGTTAGCTAATGATGATATCAAAAACTGACAATGATACCATTAAAAAAAAAAAAAACTAAAGCCCATTCTTAGTAAAGAGAAGATGTAAAAATCCTTGCTAGCACATAGAATCTAGAAGTGCATTAAAAGAATAATATACCATGAACAAATGGAAAATTTCTTCCAGAAATATAGGAATGATCCACTATTTTCACCATTATGATTTCTATTAGTTTAATTCATTATATCAATTGGTCAAAGGAATAAAAACATATTTATTTATTTATTTTTTTGAGACGGAGTCTCGCTCTGTCGCCCAAGCTGGAGTGCAGTGGCCGGATCTCAGCTCACTGCAAGCTCCGCCTCCCGAGTTTACACCATTCTCCTGCCTCAGCCTCCCGAGTAGCTGGGACTACAGGCGCCTGCCACCTCGCCCGGCTAGTTTTTTTGTATTTTTTAGTAGAGACGGGGTTTCACCGTTAGCCAGGATGGTCTCGATCTCCTGACCTCGTGATCCGCCCGTCTCGGCCTCCCAAAGTGCTGGGATTACAGGCTTGAGCCACCGCGCCCGGCCAGGAATAAAAACATAATGTCAATAAATTCCCAAAGCATTTGATAAAATTTTCCATCTATTCTTAGATACTTTTTAAAAAAGTCCTTAGAAACAAAACCGTCTATAATGTGCTAAAAACACATTTCTCAAATCAAAAGTGAAGATATTTTCTGATGACCACAGAAGCATTCACAATTAAGACAAAACCAAGATTAGAATGCCAGTGGCAACATTATTTTCTAGCATTATTCTGGAAACGGTAACCCAGAGCCATTGTGTCCAGTTATGAGGGCTGTTCCCTACACCAGGGCACTTGGCTAAGAGGATGAGAAGCAGGGCTGAGATCCACTCTATGCTCCACTCGCCCTGGCCTAAGGCTGAATCTGTTGGCTGAAAGGTCCACTCATGGCTACCTTTATCTAATTGGTTTGTGCAGTTGGGTGCCTTTAACTAATTGGTTCATTCAAAAGAGCTGCCTTTATCTAATAGGTGGGGAGGCAGGGATCACCTCTTGGCAATTTCTCACCAGGCATGGTACCCTATATAAGTTCCTGGTGGCCCTATACTACTACAGTTAGATGATAAGATGAATCAAGAGGCATAAATATAGGCAAAGAGGGAACTAGATTATGATTGTTTGCATGTTATTAAGTTGTATACATAGAAAACCCAAGAGAACAACTGAAAAACCATAAGAAACAGTAAAATGTAATTCTATTAAAGTATAGATGGTGGCTTATTTACAAGTTTATTTCAAGTTTCATCTGGCATATAGTAAGCACACAGTCAAAACTAAATCGAATTAAGCAACTCGGTTTTGTGAGATCCTGCAAAACACATAAATTTCATTCGTTTGGCCGGGCATGGTGGCCCATGCCTGTAATCCCAGCACTTTGGGAGGCCGAGGGGGGTGGATCACCTGAGGTCAGGAGTTTGAGACCAGCCTGATCAACATGGAGAAACCCCGTCTCTACCAAAAATACAAAATTAGCTGGGCATGGTGGTGCATGCCTGTAATCCCAGCTACTCTGGAGGCTGAGGCAGAATTGCTTGACCTCGGGAGGCGGAGGCTGCAGTGAACCGAGATCACTCATTGCACTCTAGCCTGGGCAACAAAAGTGAAACTCCATCTCAAAAAAAAAAAAATTTTTCATTCGTTTGTTTCCAAAGCATACAGTGTAATGCTTAGATCACTTATTGAGCCCTTGCTGAATGCCAAGGACTTTTCTAAGTCCCGTACTCTAGATGTTTGGATGCATCTAATTCTCACAACAATTCTATGAGGAATTGTTATGATCCTCATTTTACACTAGAAAACCAAGGCACAGAAAGGTTCAGTAATTTGCCTAAAGACATTAAGAGCTGGAATTTAATCTGAGGCAGTGTGGCCAGAGTCTGGCTTTAACCATTACAATACAATGCTTCCCAATCACTGAATGAAGGAATATGTGTACAGCCCTTGGTCTACAATGCATCTCTGAATTATAGCATCATTCCCAGGGAAACAATCAAAGAAGCCCTATTCTAAGATACTGCATTGAATATCAGCAATTTGGGTACTATTGTATGATAGATAGATAGATAGATAGATAGATAGATAGATAGATAGATAGATAGATAGATAGATAGATAGATAGGAAGGATAGGATAGGATATAGTATTTGTACCCCTTCAAAGAATTCGGAGCTTATTGGTTTAATTATATTTAGCCAACTAGTGTAATGGCTAGGTTTACTGCCTTTTGTGAAGCTGTAAGATTTCTTTATGAGTGCCACCATCCACTATAATGTTTACCATCAATCTTGAGAGAAAAGAAAGAAATGTTTGAACCATTGTAACTTCAAGGAGTGTATCCTTCAATTTCTCAGCATGCATTCATGGTATATGGATGTGAGTGTTTCCATACAAGAGAGGGGTAGAATCCAGGAGCCTGAACACGGAGGTTGTCATCTCAGCTCTACTGGGTAACTTTGAAGAAATTATGACCTTATCTGGGCCTCCATCTGGAGAGAAATGACTAGGTGGAGCATCTAGATTTGTTTTATTTTTTCAATAATGGGCCTTGAGCACAAGGTGATGAATTATCCAGTGATTGTTGAAGGGCATCAAAAGGGTCCAGCTCACTATGAGCAACTGTTTTTAAACAGTCCAGAGCCTGAAAATTTTGTGTATAAGACACTTTTCCCAGTAGCCTTCACACCCTCCCACCTCATGATTGTGATTATAATAATTAACAACCTGACAGGGTTAAGAAAAAAGATATAAAATTAGTACCCTGCAATTGTCTGTCTTGATCTGTGAGATCATCTTTCTTCCAATATTCCTACCCTATCTTCCATCTAAGGTAAATTCTGAGTCAGCCAGTTCTGGTACTGGATTTGGTTACTGAGAATTGGGATCAGGTTTTGAAAACGCCGGAAAAACGTTCAAGGTCTGACACATTCAATTTGGAAATGGCAAGGATTGATTTTGGAAAGAAAAATGATTGAGGATATGGCCGGGTGAAGAGAGGGCCAAGCAGCCAAGTTCACATCACTTTCTGGGAGGAAGTAGAGAATGGGGAAGACATTTTGGTTGAAGTGTTGCAGTCTGTGAAGATTGACGGGGAAAGGGGGGTTTTAGAATGTTTGCAGCACATTGATAATCTACTCCCCCACCCATCCTGTAACTGCATTCAATTGTTTGGGGGTTTTCTTTTTTTCCTGTATGCTCATTACGGAGACTAGGCTATGTAAATCCGTAGCCATACTCACATTATACTACCATTTATTTGGCATTTATGTGTCAGGTATTGTAGTAAGCACTTAAACTTGCATTTTCTCATTTGACCCAAAAAAGAAAAGAATACATCAACAAAAAACTTTTGAGTTTGCTATTATTAACTACTATTATTATAATTTCAATTTTAGGGATAGGAAATTGAGATTCAGAAAGATAAAATGACATGTCTACATTAATTAGTGGGCCAAGATCAGAAGCCAGGCCTGTGATTCCATTCAACAAATTATTTAGCACGAGCCTCCTCTACCCCAGGCACTCTAGGACCCTGGATCTAGCCATGAACCTGACGATGTCCCTTTGCTCGTGGAATGGGCTACGCAGAACATCATCAGAGTAAAAGGTGCTATGTACACACTAAAATGGGGAACGAGCCGCTCAAACCCTAGTCCATCAGAATTCTTGGGGGTGGGAGATTTCCGCCCCCGGCCCCTTGCGTTATATTAGGTCCCCAGCCGTCGGGTTGTGGTGCCGGCGGCTGGCTGGGCGCGGGGCTGGCGGTGCGGGTCGCAGGCTGCTCACAGCGGCAGGACGCGCAGCAGCCCTCCCTCACCCGGGGCGCCGGGACCACGGACGCACCTCACTGTGGTCCGGCCGCTGGCGGCGGTCAGAGACCCATTGCCCCTGGCCCGTGGCAACTGTCGGCCCCGCACGGCGCCCGCCGTCACGCTCGAGCCCGGAAGTCCCTCACCCCACCTCTCCCCGCCACGCCAAGGGGGCCCGCCCCTCCCAGCCTCCTCTGCCTGGGGCGACCCAGTCCCACAACCCGATCTGCACCCGACCCACCTCCCCACCCCCCTCCCGTTAGACCGCGACCCGTCCCTGGGACCGCCTAAGGTGAGCCTCCCCGCAGGCGACTCGCCCCCGCCCTGCACCCTCCCTGCAGGTGACCCCGTTCCGCCAGCTCCCGCGAGGTGAACCCGACTCTCCCCGGACCCTTCCCCCAGGTGATCACGACCCTCCCCGGACCCTCTCCTCAGGTGACCCCAACCCTCTCCGGACCCTCCCCAGACCCTCCCCTCAGGTGACCCCGACCCTCCCCAGCCCTCCCCGACCCGACCCTCAGGTGACCCCAACCCTCTCCAGCCCTCCCCGACCCGACCGTCAGGTGACCCCAACCCTCTCCGGACCATCCTCTCAGATGACCACGACCCTCCCCGGACCCTCCCCTCAGGTGGCCCCGATCCCCCTCACTCTCCCCTCAGGTAACCCCGACCCCTCCCAACCCTCCCCTCAGGTGACTCCAACCCTCCACCCCCTCCACCGACCCTCCCCTCAGGTGGCCCCGACCACCCCCCACTCTCCCCTCAGGTAACCCCGACCCCCCACTTTCCCCTCACGTGACCCCGAACCCCCACTCTCCCCTCAGGTGACCCCGACCCCCCACTCTCCCCTCAGGTGACCCCGACCCCCCCACTCTCCCCTCAGGTGACCCCGACCCCCCCACTCTCCCCTCAGGTGACCCCGACCCCCCACTCTCCCCTCAGGTGACCCCGACCCTCCACCGACCCTCCCCTCAGGTGGCCCCGACCCTCCACCGACCCTCCCCTCAGGTGGCCCCGACCAGCCCCCACTCTCCCCTCAGGTGACCCCGAACCCCCCACTCTCCCCTCAGGTGACCCCGAACCCCCCACTCTCCCCTCAGGTGACCCCGACCCCCCCACTCTCCCCTCAGGTGACCCCGACCCCCCCACTCTCCCCTCAGGTGACCCCGACCCCCCCACTCTCCCCTCAGGTGACCCCGACCCCCCCACTCTCCCCTCAGGTGACCCCGACCCCCCCACTCTCCCCTCAGGTGACCCCGACCCTCCACCGACCCTCCCCTCAGGTGGCCCCGACCAGCCCCCACTCTCCCCTCAGGTGACCCCGACCCCCCCACTCTCCCCTCAGGTGACCCCGACCCCCCCACTCTCCCCTCAGGTGACCCCGACCCCCCCACTCTCCCCTCAGGTGACCCCGACCCCCCCACTCTCCCCTCAGGTGACCCCGACCCCCCCACTCTCCCCTCAGGTGACCCCGACCCCCCCACTCTCCCCTCAGGTGGCCCCGACCCTCCCACTCTCCCCTCAGGTGACCCCGACCCCCCCACTCTCCCCTCAGGTGACCCCGACCCCCCCACTCTCCCCTCAGGTGACCCCGACCCCCCCACTCTCCCCTCAGGTGACCCCGACCCCCCCACTCTCCCCTCAGGTGACCCCGACCCCCCACTCTCCCCTCAGGTGACCCCGACCCCCCACTCTCCCCTCAGGTGACCCCGACCCTCCACCGACCCTCCCCTCAGGTGGCCCCGACCCCCCCACTCTCCCCTCAGGTGACCCCGACCCCCCACTCTCCCCTCAGGTGACCCCGACCCTCCACCGACCCTCCCCTCAGGTGACCCCGACCCCCCACTCTCCCCTCAGGTGACCCCGACCCTCCACCGACCCTCCCCTCAGGTGGCCCCGACCAGCCCCCACTCTCCCCTCAGGTGACCCCGACCCCCCCACTCTCCCCTCAGGTGGCCCCGACCCCCCCCTCCCCTCAGGTGACCCTGACCCCCCACTCTCCCCTCAGGTGGCCCCGATCCTCCACCGACCCTCCCCTCAGGTGACCCCGACCCCCCCACTCTCCCGTCAGGTAACCCCGACCCCCCCTCCCCTCAGGTGACCCCGACCGTCCCCGGACCCTCCCCTCAGGTGGCCCCGACCCCCCCACGCTCCCCTCAGGTGGCCCCAACCAGCCCCCACTCTCCCCTCAGGTGACCCCGACCCCCCACTCTCCCCTCAGGTGGCCCCGACCCCCCTCCCCTCAGGTGACCCCGACCCCCCACTCTCCCCTCAGGTGGCCCCGACCCTCCACCGACCCTCCCCTCAGGTGACCCCGACCCCCCCACTCTCCCGTCAGGTAACCCCGACCCCCCCATTCTCCCCTCAGGTGACCCCGACCCCCCACTGTCCCCTCAGGTGACCCCGAACCCCCACTCTCCCGTCAGGTAACCCCGACCCCCCCACTCTCCCCTCAGGTGACCCCGACCCCCCCTCCCCTCAGGTGACCCCGACCGTCCCCGGACCCTCCCCTCAGGTGGCCCCGACCCCCCCACGCTCCCCTCAGGTGGCCCCAACCAGCCCCCACTCTCCCCTCAGGTGGCTCCGACCCCCCCCTCAGGTAACCCCGACCGTCCCCGGACCCTCCTCACAGGCGGCCCCGCCCCACCCTGGACCCTCCCGCCAGGTGACTCCGACAAGGCCTGGTCCCTCCTGCCTGAGGTGACTCCTACCCGGCTGGCGACCCCCGAAGCCTCCCTCGCTCCTCAACTGAGGGCGACTCCGCCCATCCTGGGACACTGCGTCTTTTCCTGTAAACTCGACGCCTGCCCCGACGGCCGAATTCCAGAAGGTTCCTTGCCGCCGCCTCGCTTTCGGTCGTGCCTCAGCGCCCGGCCAGAGGCGGGGAAGCGCTTCCCTCGGTGCCAGGAGTGACGAGGGCCCAAGGAAAGAGTGCATAAGGAGAAATAGAGAAAGGGCCAAAGTCAAATTTCCAGATGTGAAGACTTCCACCGCTGTGAACCGCACGTGCGCACAGCCATTCCTGTCAGAGCCGCCGCGCCCTCGCTCGGCTACCGCCGCTGCGCGCCCCCTGCTGGACATAGGCGCTGGCACAGGGCAGTGGGCAGGCACGGGCTGCCGCGCGGCCGGGTGCGAACCGCGTCCTCGCAGGGTGGCCGACTGCGCACGCGCAATCCAGCGCGCCCTCTGCCGGGCAAGGGCGAGATGCACGGGGCACTGCGCAGGCGCGGGGTTGGGCTGGCCGGAGCGGCCGAGGCGGCCGGGGGTGGACCGGGCACCTGCAGGGGCGGCCGACTGCGCACGCGCGAGCCGCCGCGCCCCCTGCTGGAGCCGGAACGGCCGGTGCGTCCGCCAGTCGCGGGTCGCAGACGCCCCCTCCCCTCCAGGGCGGCCACGCAGCTGTCAGTGCTTCCGCCACTGCGAGGCTGGAGCAGAGCCCGGGTGGCCGAGGGAGGGGACCCCGCGAGAGGTCCGCGCGCCGGCCGCCGCCACCCCGGCGCCCAGGCTCGGTGAGTGCCGCCGGGACCCGCCGCTCGCGCGCTTGTTCCCGGGGCTTGCGGTCCCCACCCGGGTCCGCCCTTCCCACCCTCGCTGGCCAGCTTGGGCCTCGGGCCGCCCCCAGCTCTGGCCTGGGCTGCGGGCCCCTCCCGCGACCCCGCATCCCCGCCGGCCGCGCCCGCCCCTCCCGCCGCGGCCTCGGCTCCCGGCGCTCCCTGCAGGTGCCGCTCCCGCAGCGTCGGCTCCCATCCGAGCCTTGGGCGTGTCCCGCACTGCGGGCAGTGCCGGAGCCCGCGCCGCGCGGGGAAGCTCAACCCTGCCGAGACTCGGCACGGCCCAGGCCCTCTGTGTGCGCCCAGGAGGTGGATGTGTAGCGCCCGACAGCCCCGGGCCCGAGGGATGCAGGCGTCCACCGCGCACCTGCGGAGATGGCGCCGCTTCCCTGTCGCGGGGAGGCCGGGCGCGCGGTGGCAAAGCCGCCCGGGTTGGATTCCGCCTGCTCCCACCCCCTCGTTCCGAGGAACCTCCGAATCCGAATGCAAGGCGCTTCCGAATCCGAATCCAAGGCCCACAGTCCGCGGTGGGCGTTTGCCGCGCCCTCCGCTGTGTGGGGGCGGGGAAGGGGAGCCGCTAGTCCAGGCGGAGGGGCCTGTGGCAGTCGCTGAGGCCGAGTTCTTGGTGCCCTCCGTCATCGCGTCCGTGTGTCTTGGCTCTGTTCCAAGCCGGCTTCACGCTTCAGGAGGGCCGGGACGACCTTATGGTCACGGGCGTGGGGAAGGCGCTTGGTGTCTGTCGCACGGATGAAGCCATGTCCTCGGGGGTAATTGCCGCTTGTTCGCCGGGTTACGTCCTGGACAGTGCACTCCGGGAAGGCATGGATTGGATCTTGTTGGGGTTTGTGTTCCTGGAACTCCCGAAATGCCCGCTGAGTGAGTAGCTAGACCCCGCGACAGCATGGAGCCAGGCAGGGTGCGCGTGGGAGAGGTGCACTCTTCTCCCGGGCGCCCTGTCATTTTATTCAGATAGTCTGGGTGCTGCCTTTTGTAAACTTGAAAAGACTAAGACTGTTTTAGAAAGTTTGCCTCTTGGGAAATGTAAGAGAAAGGGAAAAATAGATAAAAATGGATGTCATGGGAATCTCCCCACACTTTTATTTTTAACTTCTTAGAGAATTTTTCTTTTAAATTGAACCTTTGCTAACTCTGTCTGACAAACAGGACGACGCCTCTCTCTTCCTAAGGTAACTTACCACCATTCTGACCAGACAGCTCTTTTGAAACAGGAGAGGGTAGCACGAGTTGTTTCTAAAAAGAGGTTAGCCTTCCATCTGCATGAGCCAGGCTGACTCACGGGAACCCATTTTGACTTAGTCTCAACTGGGAAGGCCCAGGTAAGATCCCTGGTTTGCCGTTTCTTCCCCAGCCCTGCTTCCGGAGACTGTGGAGTCTATTGAAGGGAAGCATTCTGGAACTCTGGGAACGGCCCTGACGGGGAAGGCCCTGTGCACAGTTGAAAGATGAATTGGAGGCCAGGCTCAGTGGCTCACACCTGTAATCCTAGCACTTTGGGAGGCAGAGGCGAGCGGATCACTTGAGGTCAGGAGTTGGAGACTAGCCTGGCCAGCATGGCGAAACCCCGTCTTTACCAAAAATATAAAAAATTAGCCGGGCGTGGTAGCACGTGCCTGTAATCCCAGCTACTCAGGAGGCTGAGGCAGAAGAATCGCTTGAACAGAGGTTACAGTGAGCTGAGATGGCGCCACTGCCCTCCAACCTGGGTGACAGAGCGAGACTCTGTCTCAAAAAAAAAAAAAAATGAATTGTACACAGTCCCTGCTCTTGGGGGGTCTTAGGATAGAGCTAAAAAGATGCTTTATTCACAAGTAACTGTGATGGAAGACAGAACAAGATGAGTACCACATGACACATCTAGAAAAGGTGCAACAGGTGACCAGAGGTGGAGGAGGGGTGGCTCCAATAAGAGCAGAAGGTCTCCACCCAGGATTCCTGTTACAATCACATGGGAAGCCAGCCTGGGCCCAGAACAGCCCAGCATCTCCAGGGATGGGCCTCAGATGTCAGTTTCTGCCTTAAAGTGCCCTGGAAAATTCCACTGTTCAGGCAGCCAAGACAAAGAGCCCCTGAAACAAGCTTCACAGAGGCCATGGCACTAGAAGTGGGCTGGGAAGTGATGGGTAGGTGTCGGCAAGTAGAGAAAGCTATGCTGGGTGATATTCTAGGCAGACAAAACACTGAAGGCCCACATCTTGTGGGGAAGAGTGAGGCATGTCAGACCCTGTCCCGGAAGAGTTTTGCAGACCCCATTCTCCTGAATGGCTCAGAGTGTTTGTGGTGTTAGAGAGGTTTGGAGCCAACAGGCAGACCGGTGCCTTTGCGGGAGCCATGTAACGAGGTCCTTGCTACCTTACTTGTTGCAGAACATCCATGGTTACCTCTCTCTGGGGACTTTCCATTGCCTCATTACCTCGTTTCCTGCAGCTAGGGAGGCAGAACAGCTAGCTGGACGGAGAACAAGACTGAGGCCACGGTAAGGGTTAGGGAAGCAGGCAGCAGCAGAGATTTTGTGGAAGTCTCTCCTGATAGCTCCCTTTGGAACCACATCTCTGGCTTAAAAATACACCCTATGAACCCCTGCCAGAACTTCAGTGTAAATGCAGAGCCTGTGCTCCTAGGGAGGCAGCCGCCTCCAACTCCGGGCAGCGCCTGTGGTGCTGAGTATGAGCGCCAGCAAGCTAGGGCTCTGCCAGGGCCTGCGATGCCAGTGCCACAGCCTCAAACCAGCCTCCCCAGCTCTCAGCCGATGGCTGTGGCTTGTGCATTTGTTCCTACCTCGTCCCCACAAGGGCCACTGAGTATACAAGTTGGCCTTGGCCAGTGCAATTAATTCACGTCTGTAATCTTGGCACTTTGGGAGGCCAAAGCAGGAGGATCACTTGAGGTCACAAGTTGAAGACCAGCCTGGGCAACATGGCAAGACCCCATCCCTAAAAAAAAAATTAATTAGCTGGGCATGGTGGTGCACACCCATGGTCCCAGCTATTTGGGAGACTGAGGTGGGAGGATCACTTGAGCCAGGAGGTCAAGGCTACAGTGAGCCATGATCACACAACTGTACTCCAGCCTAGGCAAAAGAGTGAGACCCTGCATTTAAAAAAAAAAAGGCCAGCCGCGGTGGCTCACGCCTGTAATCCCAGCATTTTGGGAGGCTGAGGCAGGCGGATCACGATGTCAGGAGTTCAAGACCAGCCTGGCTAACACGGTGAAACCCCCTCTCTACTAAAAATACAAAAAATTAGCCGGGCGTGGTAGCGGGAGCCTGTAGTCCCAGCTACTTGGGAGGCTGAGGCAGGAGAATGGCGTGAACCCCGGAGGCGGAGCTTGCAGTGAGCCGAGATCGCGCCAGTGCAGATCTCTAGCCTGGGCAACAGAGTGAGACTCCGTCTCCAAAAAAAAAAAAAACAGGCCTCAGACTTATTTTTCATGTGTACCATTATGTGTGAGTGAATGTAAACATGCAGCCCGATATATATTATGTATTATAAATTACAATTACTATTCTGATGTATTATGGACATAGAAATATATACAAATATAGATCTTTTAAAGGAATAAAGGCCAGGCATGGTGGCTCACACCTGTAAACTCAGCACTTTGTGAGGCTGAGATGGGAGGATCCCTTAAGGCCAAGAGTTTGAGACCAGTCTGGGCAACATAGTGAGACCCTATCTCTACTGAAAGATTTAAAAAAAAAATGGCATGCACCTGAAGTCCCAGCTACTCTGGAGGCTGAGGAGGGAGGATCGCTTGAGTCTGGGAATTCAAGAATGCAGCAAGCTATGATCATGCCATTGCACTCCAGCCTGAGAAACAGCAAGACCCTGTCTCTAAAAGAGAAAAAAAAAAGAGGTGAAATAAGCATGATTAAAGTTATCCAACATATGAATGCTACAAAAACTATTGTATAAACATGCTTTTTAAAGATGAAAACCACGTGTCCACATCCCATTTATCAACTCTTATTGAATCCTGAGTCCCAGCATTTAAGATCAATTGTAAGTTCTGTTTATTGGCCAGGCGAGGTGGCTCACGCCTGTAATTCTAGCATTTTGGGAGGCCGAGGTCGGCAGATCGCTTGAGGTCAGGAGTTCGAGACCAGCCTGGTCAACATGGTGAAACCCCATCTCTACAAAAAAAAAAAAATTAGCTGGGCATGGTGGTGGGCACCTGTAATTCCAGCTACTCAGGAGGCTGAAGCAGGAGAATCACTTGAACCTGGGAGGCGGAGGTTGCAGTGAGCCGAGATTGCACCATTGTATTCCAGCCTGGGCAACAAGAGTGAAACTCTGTCTCAAAAAAAAAAAAAAAAATATATATATATATATACACACACATATATGTATTTATTTCAGGCCCTAGTTATTAACAGCATTTGCACATAAACACAATACAGAGAAAGGCACAAACCCTGTGCTTACCAGGCAGGGTACTTTTCAATTTCATTTACCCATCATCTGAGGGCCCTTGATGAATTTGGGCTGGGGTATGTTCAGTGACTGTCAGGGTAGGTGGAAATTCTGGTGTTGATGTTTTGATGTGCGGGTGTAAATGTTCATGTAGACAGTACGCTTGTAGCATCATTGGGAACGCAGTCACGTCATTGTGGAAACCTCTTCAAATGTCTGTTTTCACAAATGCTCTATTCTTGGTACGGATTCTTTTTGAAAAGCTGTAACTCATATATTGTCACCTTTTCTTTGAAGGAACAGATTGCATTGTGTCTATTTAAAAGAAAAAAGGTAGATGACACACTGCTGCAGTCATTTGTCATTAAAAACGAAAAAATATCTCCAGATTTGGAACTTTTCACAAAAGAAAATCTGTACCTTCTCCTTAAATTTTCTGACTCTTTGAAGTACTAAGTCATGAAATGACCAGTAAACCTCCAAGTCACACAAAAGATATTCATGGTCATTTTCCGCATCACTGCGAAATATTGTAAAGCTTTCATTATTTTAAGGGTCTTGAGTTTTTTTGTTTTGTTTGTTTGTTTGTTTGTTTTAATTGACCACAACTGGAATACCATGAAACTTGTAAACTCCAACATGCCTAAGATGCCTAAAGTAGACTTGCGGTGAGGGCCCACCATCACCCCCCACGTCACAGGGTGCCTCCTCCTAAGTCAGGATGCCACAGCTGCTGACATACAAGCCAGCGTGAACACCAGGGTCTGTCCAAGTACTAAATATCAGTAAAGCTGGCAGGGTATGGTAGCTCATGCCAGTAGTTCCAGCACTTTGGGAGGCTGAGGCAGGAGGATCATTTGAGCTCAGGAGTTTGAGACCAGCCTGGGAAACATAGTGAGACCCGTCTCTACAAAAAAAAAAAAAAAAAAAAAAGCCAGGTGTGGTGGTGCATACCTGTAGTCCCAGCTACTTAGGAGGCTGAGGCAGGAGGATCATTTGAGCTCAGGAGTTTGAGACCAGCCTGGGCAACATAGTGAGACCTGTCTCTACAAAAAAAAAAAAAAAAAAAAAAAAAAAGCCAGGTGTGGTGGTGCATACCTGTAGTCCCAGCTACTTAGGAGGCTGAGGCAGGAGGATCATTTGAGCTCAGGAGTTTGAGACCAGCCTGGGCAACATAGTGAGACCTGTCTCTACAAAAAAAAAAAAAAAAAAAAAGCCAGGTGTGGTGGTGCATACCTGTAGTCCCAGCTACTTAGGAGGCTGAGGCAGGAGGATCACACCACTGCATTCCAGCCTGGATAACAGTGTGTGACTGAGACCCTGTCCCTGCAGGAAACAGACAGAAATATCAGTGAAGCCATTTTTTTCGCATTTTTAAAGAAAAATACTTACAAGTAGATTTTCTCATCACTTTTTCACTGCTGCAGGTTGTCTAGCCCACCCCACTTGGAGACCACTGGGAAGGGGCGAGGACCATACCCTATAAATGTACCTGCTTATATATATATAAATAATATTTAGGACCGGGCACAGTGGCTTACACCTGTAATTCCAGCACTTTGGGAGGCAGAGGCGGACAGATCACTTGAGATCAGGAGTTCGAGACCAGCCTGTCCAACACGGTGAAACCCCGTCTCTACTAAAAATACAAAAATTAGCTGGGCGTGGTGGTGGGTGCCTGTAATCCCAGCTACTCAGAAGGCTGAGGAAGGAGAATCGCTTGAACTCAGGAGGCAGAGGTTGCAATGAGCTGAGATTACACCATTGCACTCCAGCCTGGGCAACAAGAGTGAAACTGTCTAAAAAAAAAATAAATAAATAATAATAATAATAATAATATTTAAGTCGGGCACGGTGGTGGTTCATACCTGTGATCCTAGCACTTTGGGAGGCCGAGGCAGGTGGATCATTTGAGGTCAGGAGTTCAAGACCAGCCAGGCCAACATGGCAAAACTCCATCTCTACTAAAACTACAAAAAATTAGCTGGGTGTGGTGGCAGGTGCCTGTACTCCTCAGCTACTTGGGAGGCTGAGGCAGGAGAATCACTTGAACCTGGGGGCTGGAGGTTACAGTGAGCCAAGATCAGGCCGCACTCTAGCCTGAGTGATAGAGTGAGACTCCGTCTCAAAAAAAAAAAAAAAAAAAAAAAAATTACTGGTGTTTGGGGATTTCATCCACAGGATCCATTGAATTAGACATTTTCAAATATTTACTGTGCACCCCTCCCTCAAAAAAGATCATGTCCTGAATAAAGGATTAAACAAAACCAGTCACCCTCACCCAGCGTCACTGCCTGTTGGGACACACCCCGAGCTCCCTTCTTGGTGCAGTGTCTGGCGCCTTGATGACGTGGGCCCAGGGCCTGCTGCCTTTCCTGGCTCATTCTCTGCACCGCCACTCGGAATGACTCGCTGCTCCCCATACACAGTCTGTCTCCAGGATCCTTAATGTCCTTCCTGTCCTAACTAATGAGTCATTCAAGACTGGCCTCCCAGGTCACCTTCCCCCGTCACCCTCCTGGGCCGTCTCCCTGTCTTGCTTGCTCGCTGTCTCACACGCAATTAATTCTTATTTTCTTCTGAATCTTGCCATACTTTATTTAGCATCAGTCACAGCAATTACAGTGCATGCAAGTGTTCGGGGACTGCAAACTCCTTGCATTAAGAATGTTATCATCGGCCAGGCGTGGTGGCTCATGCCTGTAATCCCAGCACGCACTTTGGGAGGCCGAGGCGGATGGATCACAAGGTCAAGAGTTCGAGACCAGCCTGACCAGCATGGTGAAACCCTGTCTCTACTAAAAATACAAAAAATTGGCCCGTCATGGTGGCACACGCATGTAATCCCAGCTACTCGGGAGGCTGAGGCAGGAGAATTGCTTGAACCCAGGAGGCAGGGATTGCAGTGAGCCGAGATCGCACCACTTCACTCCAGCCTGGGCAACAGAGCGAGACTCTGTTTCAAAAAAAAAAGAATGTTATTTTCATTTCCAGATCCTTAGTACCTTGTACAAGTGCGCATCAGATAGCAAAAACGAGGCAATTGTTGAATGAACAAATGCTTTTTTGTCTTGTATACCCTAAAAGACCAGGGATTCTACCAGCGTACATTAACTGACTGTTCTCCGTGCCTCAGTGCCATACACGCAGACCTTTGATGCTGGCTGGCTGTGGGAGACTCCTGGTGGCAATATGGGGATGTTGGGTCCTCCCCCTGAAGGAAAAGCACCAGATGTGACCAGCACCACCCACAAGGGTGTCGCTGTACTGCACACCTGTGGCAACGTGAGCAGAGCCTTGGTTGGCGGCTCTCTTTGTGCATCTTGGGGTGGTCCACCTGTGGCTTTATCAAGACCCCCTTCTTCCAATGAGTGGATTTCTCTGTGCCTTTGTGGACAGGCTTCCATGGAGGGAGGTGTACCCGAGCTCAGAACACAACAGGAACACATGGCGTAATGGGTCTTGTGCCCCTCATCTGGGCCTGTCCCTTCTGTTCACGGGTCTCAAGACCTGCCATCCCCAGCGACCTTTGCTCCATATATACAGATATAAAAACTTATGAAAGGGCACATAGGGGCCAGGCACCGTGGCTCATACCTATAGTCCCAGTACTTTCAGTACTTTGGGAGGCCAAGATGGGAAGATTGCTTCAGGCCAGGAGTTCCAGACCAGCCTGGGCAACATAGCAAGACTCCATCTCTGCAAAAAATATAATAAGTAGCCAGGTGTGGTGGCAGGTGCCTGTGGTCCCAACTGCTCAGGGGGCTGAGGCAAGGCGATCACTAGAGCCCAGGACCACCAGGCTGCAATGAGCCCTGCTTGTGCCACGGCACTCCAACCTGGGTGACAAAGCAAGACCATGTCTCAAAAAACAAAAGGGCACATAGGAATTGGGTGGCAAATTCAAGCCCATGGTGCACACAAAAATACCTACAAATCACAAATAAAGAAATGGAGGAGTTTGGGATTTCTCCAGTTTGCTGCTGAGTAGTGGCCGCCTGAAGAGCCACAGTGCTCGTTAACTGGCACAGCCCATGGCTCTTGAGCTGACGACAGTTACTGGAAAGACCATTTGTAGAAGAATTTGTGCCATCAAGAGAGTTCTCAGAAATGAGCAGCCTGCAGTATGCGTTCACTCTGCACCAAGTCCGTTGCTCACCTAAAAAACAAACATTGAGATACTCAATGACATGTGTGATACTTAATATTTTAACAGTAAACAAACCTTTTATAGAGGGAGGAAACGGTTTGCCTTCCCCTTCCCGGCTGTGTCCCCAGGACTAGTGAAGAGAGCCTCTTCAAAGGGAAGTTCTTGAAGCTCTGCTCTTGTCCCCTTGCTGGGTGGAGGTGGCAGCTTTAGGAGTGGCTGGAGTCCTGAGTGTTTAAGTTAGAGTAGCTGATGGGGGCCCAGCCGGGCCAGTCCTGAGCCTCAGTCATCAGCACTTCTGGGGACTCTGCCGCCTCGGGGTCAAGTGCAGAAGGAATATTAACTTCCTTCTTTTGTGTACATTTGCTTTTGTAACAAAAAACTTTCCAGATTTTGTAATTCTAGGATCTCTTCCTTTAAATTGCTTTTGCTCAAACAGAGCAGATGCAAGCATAGTGTTCAGTGAGACTTTAGGTAAAGCCTTGCACATACCAAGCAACAAGCTGGGTGCTATAGGGGCACAGAGATAAAACCTTGGCCAGGCATGGTGGCTCACGCCTTTAATCCCCGCACTTTGGGAGACCGAGGCAGGCGGATCACTTGAGGTCAGGAGTTTGAGACCAGCCTAAGCCAACATGGCGAAACCTCGTCTCTATTAAAAATACAAAAAATTAACCGGGCGTGGTGGCATGTGCCTGTAGCTGTTTGGGAGGCTGAGACAGGAGGATCACTTGAACCTGGGAGGTGGAGGTTTTAGTGAGCCGAGATCATGCCCAGCTTGGGTGACAGAGCGAGACTCTGTCTCAGAAAAAAGAAAAGAAAAGAAAACTTTTATTGAGGTGGTGGGGCTTAGGAGTCTTTTTTACCTTTCAATTTCTGATGTTATGTTCTAGGAGTGATATGCAAAACTTGTATGAAGTTGGAAGTTGTTCTGTGTTTTTAGGACCCACAGGATGTGGTAGTGTAGTAGTTAGAAGACAGACTTGGAAGTTGAAACTAGCCAACGTTCAAATCCTGACTTTGCAGCTTCTTGCTGTGTGATTTTGGGCCAGGCGTTTCCTCCTTGTTTCTTCGTCTGCAAAAGGGTGATGCTGCCAGAAGCCAGGAGAGGATGAGGAGACTGTAGAAGCAGAGTGCTTACAAGTAGAAAAGCAGAGCTTCTGGCCAGGCACACTGGCTCACGCCTGTCATCCCAACACTGTGGGAGGCCAATGTCGGTGGATCACTTGAGGTCAGGAGTTTGAGACTAGCCTAGCTAACATGGTGAAGGCCCGTCTCTATTAAAGTTAGCTGGATGTGGTGGCGGGTGCTTGTAATCCCAGCTACTTGGGAGGCTGAGGTAGGAGAATCGCTTGAACCTGGGAGGTGGAGGTTGTAGTGAGTTGAGATGGCACCACTGCACTCCAGCCTGGGCAACAAGAGTGAAACTCTGTCTCAAAAAAAAAAAAAAAAAAAAAAAAAAAAGTAGAGCTTATATTCTTTTAAAAAAATTTTTTTTTTAGACAGAGTCATCTCGGAGTTGATAACTCTGAGTGAGCACCATCTCGGCTCACGGCTCACTGCAACCTCTGCCTCCCGGGTTCAAGTGATCCTCCCACCTCAGCCTCCCGAGTAGCTGAGACAGGTGCCCATCACCACATCCGGCTAATTTTTGTATTTTTAGTAGAGATGGGGTTTTGCCATGTTGCCTAGGCTGGTCTTAAACTCCTGACCCCAGGTGATCCATCCAGCTTAGTCTCCCAAAGTGCTGGAATTATTCAGGCGTGAGCCACTGTGCCCGGCCAGGTGTTTTATTTTCTAAATCCAAAATTTTTTGTTATCAGATCTGCTCAGTTTTAAGTAACATACTCAAAGCCTATTTTGCTCTGCTATTTTCTAACTTGGTAAGAGGTGTCTTATAATTATTTTCCAAATTACACTCAAAATACCCTCCATCTGTCCAAAGGTGCCGGAGAGTCATGCCCGTGAGCCCTGGGCCCCTCCTGATGTCCTGCGAGGCCACGGTGTTCCCAAACCTCAGGGCTGCCCTGCCCCACTCCAGAGGCTCTCAGGCCCCACCCCGGAGCCCTCTGTGTGGAGCCGCCTCCTCCTGGCCAGTTCCCCTGTAGTCCTGAAGGGAGACCTGCTGTGCGGAGCCTCTCCTGGGACCCAGGTCAGTTCCCCGGTACTGCCCTGCAGCCTGTGTGGGAAGGTGGGTGGTCTGTCTTTCTGACCTCTCCCAGCCCTGGGACTGGAGAGGACAAGATTAAGCATGGGGATCTTTCCTTTCTTGACCAGACTTCCAGTAAGGGAAGTTGTCTGTTCCTCTAACCAGAAGACTTCTTTGAACCATGACTGTTTTATATTCCTCTCTTGGTAGAGGCAGAACGTTCATCTCAGCCAAGCCCACGCCCATCTGGAATGTACTTCCCTGGGATGACGGCCCCAAACGGAGGCACTGGCCTCCTCTTTTTGCCTAAACCACTTCTAGAAACCTTTTATAAACCACGGGACTTAATGTGTGTGTTTAAGTCACTGCTGTTTTATTCATCATCAGCAACTGACTTTGAGACGGGTCTTCTACCTTATTAATTTTCAAAAAATTGGGATCATTTATTAAGTTGCCACTTATTAGCACTTCATACTATTTTAGCTTTAATTTCTTCACTTTTTAACAATATGATTCATTAAAAGTCATATTTTAAATTCTTAACTGGGTGTAGTTGTGTTTCATGTAAATATTTATTGACTGTCCTTTAAAGCATAAATTTTGAATATGATTAGATATAACAGCCACATCCTTAAAAAAAAAAAAAAAGCAAGAGTTTTAATTTAAAAAGAACCTTGATAGAAATGATTTTCAATGGACTGAAACCAAACCAAAAGTAAAATGGGTCATTTACAAAAAACAAACAACCGCCTTCCCCGCGCACTGGAGTCTCCGGGGCAGTGTCGGGGAGCGCTGGCTCATGGTGATGTAGGAACGACTCACTAATTGTTTGCCTTTCTATTCCATGCCATCTTAACCTGGCTGATGGATGACGTTGGGTTTGGATCAGCCATGAGCGTGGAGCTGAGCAACTGAACTTGAAACTCCTCCACTGTGAGTCAAGGAGGCTTTTCCGCACATGAAGGACGCTGAGCAGGAAGGACTTCTCTCTGCCTGCAGCTGTAGCGGGTGGACCAGCACCCGCTCTCTAGACTGCCCCTCCTCCATCGCCTTCCCTGCCTCTCCAGGACAGAGCAGCCACGTCTGCACGCCTCGCCCTCTGTGCACTCAGCTTTCAGAGCACGTTTCTCTTATTTCCTGGGTGTTGCAGCGCCTACCTGAACTTATTCAGACCACCTACTTCTCTAGCAGGTTAGCATCTCATGAACTCAACACTCTGAGTCCAGTGTCTCTGTTCCTTTAATTTAATTTAATTTTATTTTATTTTATTTGTATAGAGATAGGGTCTTGCTATGTTGCCCAGGCTGGTCTCGAACTCCTGGGCTTAAGGGATCCTCCTGCCTCGGCCTCCCAAAGTGCTGGGATTACAAGCATGAGCCACCACATCTAGCTTCTGTTTCTGATATTTGAAATTTAGTAAGACAGATTTTACCTAAATTGAGGGAATACCTTTACAGATCTAAGCTCTCGTTTCTGCTATCACTTGAATTTGATCATCTTTTGGCAGATTTTTTCCCCATTATATGTGCTAGACTTAAATATCATGTTCCTATATAATATAGGATAGATTATTTTTTGGATGAATTTTTGTTGGATAAGTGGTAAAGATGAAAATGGCAGCTGGGCACAGTGGCTTACGCCTATAATTCCAGCACTTTGGGAGGCTGAGATGGGCAGATCATTTGAGGTCAGGAGTTCAAAATCAGCCTGACCAACATGGTGAAACTGAATCTCTACTAAAAATATATAAATGAGTCAGGCATGGTGGCAGGCACCTGCAATCCCAATTACTTGGGAGGCTGAGGCAGGAGAATCGCTTGAATTCAGGAGGCGGAGGTTCCAGTGAGCCAAGATCACGCCGCTGCACTCCAGCCTGGGTGACAGAGCAAGACTCTGTCTCAGAAAAAAAAAGAAGAAGAAGAAAAAGAAAATGGCTAGTCTTTTGCTGCGAGGCTCTGATGCCAGTACCTGTAATAACAACAGGAAAAACCAGTCTTTAGGGCCAAGGAGAGGGTGTGACTGATGGCCCCACAAGCATGTCTGTCTACCCAGGCCTGCTCCGGGGCAGCAAGGCCAGTGGCGGTCCCAATTCCAAGCCCTTCTTTTCCCCTTCCCTCCACAGCTCTCTCCAAGCCTTAAGAATCACCCAGGAGACTATGTTGAGGTTTTTTTTTTTTTTTTTTTTTTGAGACGGAGTCTTGCTCTGTTGCCCAGGTTGGAGTGCAGTGGCGTGATCTCGCCTCACTGCAAGCTCTACCTGCCGGGTTCATGCCGTTCTCCTGCCTCAGCCTCCTGAGTAGCTGGGACTACAGGCATCCGCCACCACACTCAGCTAATTTTTTGTAATTTTAGTAGAGATGGGGTTTCACCATGTTAGCCAGAATGGACTCGATCTCCTGACTTCATGATCTGCCCACCTCAGCCTCCCAAAGTGCTGGGATTACAGGCGTGAGCCGCCGCGCCCAGCTGAGTTTTCTTTTATGAGTTCAGTGTCGGTTAAGAATAAAGGGCGTGGAATTCTAAAAGCCTGAATATTTTGCTAATAAATAGCAAATCCATATTAACCACCGAGAACATCCCAGTAGCATTTATCAAATGATAAATAGCACTACAAGGATGAAGCTGGAGGATTGCTTGAGACCAGGAGTTTGAGACCAGCCTGGGAAATAGAGCAAGACCTGGTCTCTACTAAAAATTAAAAACACTAGCCAGGTGTGGTGGCATGCACCTGTAGTTCCAGGTACTCGGGAGACTGAAGCGGGAGGATCACAAGCCCGGGAGTTTGAGGCTGCAGTGAGCTGTGATCGCACCACAGCACTCCAACCTGGGGAACATAGTAGGACCCTGTCTCAAAAAAAACAAAAACAATTTTAAAAACCACTACAGCAGGCCGGGCGCGGTGGCTCAAGCCTGTAATCCCAGCACTTTGGGAGGCCGAGACGGGTGGATCACGAGGTCAGGAGATCGAGACCATCCTGGCTAACCTGGTGAAACCCCGTCTCTACTAAAAAATACAAAAAACTAGCCGGGCGAGGTGGCGGGCGCCTGTAGTCCCAGCTACTCGGGAGGCTGAGGCAGGAGAATGGCGTAAACCCGGGAGGCGGAGCTTGCAGTGAGCTGAGATCCGGCCACTGCACTCCAGCCCGGGTGACAAAGCGAGAGACTCCGTCTCAAAAAAAAAATAAAAAAAAAAATAAAATAAAAAATAAAAACCACTACAGAAGTCACAGTGCACATAAAAAGCATGTCATTGATCTTCCATTCAGCAAGGAACAAGTCAGGCTCCAAAAAGACTATGCTCTTTGGTTTTCTTTGGTGTCTGTTTGTTTGTGACAGAGTCTTACTCTGTTGCCCCCAGGATGGAGTGAGCGGCATGACCTTGGC
This sequence comes from Macaca mulatta, assembly GCF_049350105.2. NCBI lineage: Eukaryota > Metazoa > Chordata > Mammalia > Primates > Cercopithecidae > Macaca > Macaca mulatta. The sequence goes on along the minus strand of NC_133425.1, from coordinate 3,559,862 downwards.
TCACTGCATCCTCCGCCTCCCAGGTTCAAGCAGTTCTCCTGCCTCAGCCTCCCAAGTAGCTGGGATTACAGGTGCCCGCCACCACACCCAGCTAATTTTTGTATTTTCAGTAGAGGTGGTTTCACCATGTTGGCCAGGCTGGTCTCGAACTCCTGATTTCAAGTGATCCACTTGCCTCGGCCTCCCAAAGTGTTGGGATTACAGGCGTGAGCCACTGTGCCCAGCCAAAAAGACAGTGCTCTTTGTGTATGCAGGGTAGAGCATTGAGGGTGGGCATGCCACAGGCCTTGTCCCCTTACTTCCAGGGGTGTTTGGAGTTAAAATGACACAAAAGACGGTGAGAGACGTGGAGGAAAAAGGGTCCGTGGCTTTTCCCCCACATCCCCACTCTCATTGCGCACCCATGCTCTCTGTCTTTGGTCTGTAACTAGCACTGGGCGTCCTTTCCAGCAAGACGATGGCTGTGCTCAGGCAGCTGGCGCTCCTCCTCTGGAAGAACTACACCCTGCAGGTGCGTCCAGACCCCGGAGGGAGGTCAGCTGCGTGCCCAGCCCCGAGGCTTCTGGGGACACCCTTGAGGGAGGGGTTGTTTGCATGCCCCTGATTCTGCTTTGCAGCCCATCAGTGTGCCCTGTTGTATCTCTTCCAGAAGCGGAAAGTCCTGGTGACAGTCCTGGAACTCTTCCTGCCATTGCTGTTTTCTGGGATCCTGATCTGGCTTCGCTTGAAGATTCAGTCGGAAAATGTGCCCAATGCCACCATCTACCCAGGCCAGTCCATCCAGGAGCTGCCTCTGTTCTTCACCTTCCCTCCGCCGGGAGACACCTGGGAGCTCGCCTACATCCCTTCTCACAGTGACGCTGCCAAGACCGTCACCGAGACAGTGCGCAGGGCACTTGTGATCAACATGCGAGGTGAGACATGCCAGGGCTCTCGGTGCCGGACCTGGTGGTGTCTCCGCGGGGCTGGGCAGGCAGGGGTCAAGCCCAAGATCTGCGAAGCAGCTGGGTGAGGAGCTCACCCTGTCCAGACCTGACCTCTGTTTCCTCCCACATCACTACTTCAACCTGTAAAAGGCACTGCTTTCCCTTAAACCTCTACCTGCCTGCGAGTAAATAGCAGTCTCCTTTGGGTCTGATAGCACTGTCTCAATCCCCACCAAAGGGACCCTGGTGACATTTTAACCCATGGGGCAGAACAGGTAAGAAAATGCACCTGCCTGCAATTGCCTCAGGCTCCTTTCTCTTCCCTCATTTTACAAAAGACATTACTGGTCTCCAGGACTCTATGAGCGGAGTCCAATAAAATAGACAAGAAAAGTGGCAGATATTGGGACTTAAATACAACCTGGCAGAAAAAAGGAAAAAAGAAAGTGAGGTTTTTGCTTGCCTGATGGCATGAAGACCAGGAAGCCATCAAGCCCATCTAGCATCAAGTCTCGTCTCGGTGGCTGAGCCACCCAGGGAATCCCCCACCTTCTCTGTGGCCATGCCTCATTGTACAATGGGACCAGGGCTGGCCGCCCACCTGTCCAGAGCTGCGAGGGCCCCGGGGAGCAGCAGGTGCAGCAGCCTTAGCAGTACCAGGCCCTGGAACTGCATCTGACAGTCAGCAGGGTGGACAGGACTTTACAGGGATGCCTGGGTGTACTTGAGCCAAGGAAAGCCCTTTTGTGACAAGGGCAGGGCACGGTTTGAGCGTGTGGCACCAAGAATCTTTTCTGGGACGTGGTTTCGGGTGGGCAGCTCTGAAAACAGTGCTGAGAAAGCCTGAGAAGGGAACTCCCGCTGCGTGTGCTGCTCACCGTTCCTAACCCTTTGCTATCGGGATGGAAGGTGTCGTCCATTTTCCCCTCCTCATTTGGGCATTTACCTGCCAGGCTTGAATTCCACGTAGCAAACACTCAGAGGAAGTGCCTTGGTCCCTCATAAAATGATGACAGTAAAACCCTTTCTGAATTGTAAAAGAGTATCCGGATGATAGAAAAAACCTTTGAGACACTCTGAGTTAATGTCCACTCCATTTCTAAAAATACACCATTCTGGTTTTGAGACAGAGAAGCCACCCCGGGCTGTAGAGCCCAGTACAGTGTGGGTGGTGGGTTTGCGCTACTGGGCCTTGCTGCAGGTGCTGCCCAGAGCCTCCAGCTCTGCTCCAAAAAACCGCGCCGGGAGAACCCCCTGCCTAGGGCCCTGACCTTGCCGTTGTGCACTCCTTGATGGCAGCCTGTCCCTCTGCCAAAGATGAAAGCCGCCTTGAGTCTCAGGAAGGGTTTACAAAGCCCTAGAGGGTTTGCCGTCTTTCATCTGCCGGTGACCTGAACCACCCAGATTTTTCAAGGAGGAGGGTAGATTGGGCAACCGCAGCTCCCGTGCTCTCTCTCCACAGTGCGCGGCTTTCCCTCTGAGAAGGACTTTGAGGACTACATTAGGTATGACAACCGCTCGTCCAGCGTGCTGGCCGCCGTGGTCTTCGAGCACCCCTTCAACCACAGCAAGGAGCCCCTGCCGCTGGCGGTGAGACGTGCGGCCGGGCCAAGCAGTCGCAGCCCATCAGCAAGGCCTCCGCTTCCTCCCGCGTCACTAGTTCAACCTGTAAAAGGCACTGCTTTCCCTTAAACCTCTGCCTGCCTGCGAGTAAATAGCAGTCTCTCCTTTGGGTCTGATAGCACCATCACAGTCCCTGCCAAGGGGACCCTGGTGACATTTTAACCCATGGGGCAGAACAGGTTAGAAAATGCACCTACCTGTGGCCGCCCCAAGCTCCTTACTGTTCCCTCATTTTATGAAAGACATTACTGGTCTCCAGGCCTCTGTGGACAGAGTCTGATAAGATAGATAAGGAAAGTAGCAGATATTTAGGACTTAAATACGATCTGGCAGAAAAAAGGAAAGAACGAAAGTGAGGTTTTTGCTTACCTGATGACATTAAAATTAGGAAGCCATCACGTCCATCTAGCATTGTGGTTGGTGGCCCGCCAGGGATCCTGAACGCTTGGTGGCATTTCACATTGGAATTAAGAGAGGAATGGCCGAGAACCACCCCCCAAAAGGGGCCCCTGTGTGGCTCCCTGCTCCTGCTGGGACAGGGACCACTCAGTGTGACATTCCGGGGCCCACGGGAGATTCTCAGAGGCGGGGGAGTGGTGAGTTCTCGGCCGTGACAGCCTTGGTGGTGACAGCCCCCCAAGCACTCTCCCACTCCACCTTGTTGTTTGCTCCTCTGTCTGGATCTCTCGGAACAGCTGGTTTTCTCTTTGTTTCCACAGGTGAAATATCACCTACGGTTCAGTTACACACGGAGAAATTACATGTGGACCCAAACAGGCTCCTTTTTCCTGAAAGAGACAGAAGGCTGGCACACTACTTCCCTTTTCCCGCTTTTCCCAAACCCAGGGCCAAGGGAACCTACATCCCCTGATGGCGGAGAACCTGGTGAGAAGCTCGGTTAGGGTTCATGTTACCAGCCCGGGGTGTTGACTAGTGACAGTGACATGGCGGCAGCCCCACCTTTCTAAAGTATTTCTTGAAGAAATACTTTCGGAACATTTACTCTTGTTTATAGGAAAAGTAAAACACCAGCATAACTGGTTTCTAAAAGACTAAAATAATCCTTGAAGATAGCGAAGGCCCTCTCCCTATATCCTCGAAGACGTGCTCTTGAATGAAACATTTGTATTTCGGCTTTTTTTTTTTTTTTTGTGAGATGGAGTCTGTCTCTGTCGCCCAGGCTGGAGTGCGGTGGCACAATCTTGGCTCACTGCAAGCTCCGCCTCCCGGGTTCACGCCATTCTCCTGCCTCAGCCTCCCGAGTAACTTGAACTACAGGCGCCCGCCACCACGCCCGGCTAATTTTTTGTATTTTTAGTAGAGATGGGGTTTCACTGTGTTAGCCAGGATGGTCTCAATCTCCTGACCTTGTGATCCACCCGCCTCGGCCTCCCAGAGTGCTGGGACTACAAGCGTGAGCCACCGCACCTGGCCTATTTTTTTTTTTTTTTTTTTTAGACAAGATCTTGCTCTGTCGCCAGGCTGGAGTGCAGTGGCGCAACGTCGGCTCACTGCAACCTCTGCGTCCCGGGTTCAAGCAATTCTCCTGCCTCAGCCTCCCAAGTAGCTGGGACTACAGGCACACACCACCATGCCCAGCTAATTTTTGTATTTTTAGTAGAGATGGGGTTTCACCATGTTGACCAGGATGGTCTCGATCTCTTGATCTCATGATCCACCCGCCTCGGCCTCCCAAAGTTCTGAGATTACAGGCATGAGCCACTGCGCCTAGCTGTATTTTAGCTTTTAAAAGCTTCAGTTTGAGTCCTTGGGGCTTGGTTTACATTTTCCTTTTCTTCCTGGCCTTCTCTGTGTACAGACTGACTGGCATTTGTAGCTCCGTGGTCCTTGTGTACCTGATCCATGGTTTGATGGAATCAGTGTGGTGTTCATGGAAGCCAGATCTTGGTTACTCTGATGCCCCATCAGTGTGTGTCTTCGTGTGGACGTGGCAAGCGGTTGGAATATGTGCCTCCTCTGAAGCACAGTCTTGTCTTGAAACTGAACTAGGGACAGCCAAGAAGTGACTTGGATACAGGCCTAGGCTTAGCTGTCAGGCCAGGCAAGACCCGACTACAGGTTCTGGGTGGAAGTCCAGGGTGTTCTGGAGAACGCCGTATTTCACGGGTCTGGCAGGAGGCAGAACTCATGGAAGTTTGCCATGAAAGTCACAGCAATGTCCCGTCCCTCCATGAGGCTTGACTCTGAGACACAAGCACCAGGCAGGCAGGAGGCAGCATGCATGCAGCCAGCGCTTAGCGATGTCACTTACTGGTGCCAGGGCTGCCACCAGGCTAATGCTTTAGGGCAAGATTTTACATCTAGAAAAGGAACTAAGGTGAACAAGACCTGGCATGGGATGTGCGAGGTCCCAGAGCAAGGCCTTTGATAGGTCACCCAGCCTGGGGCTCAGGAGAAGCTATGTCCGGCTGTCACACATGATGCTTGCTGCCTGCAGCAGGGGACTGCAGTGGGGGACACTGGCTGCTGAGACCGGGGACTGGGCAGGAGTTCATCAGCTCCCTCCTGTTTTTGGGGAACAATTCCCTAAGCTTGGAAGCAAGAGAAAAGCAATCTCAAAGGAAAAGACTGACAGATTTCAGCATGTACAAACTGAAAATTTGCCCAACATGAAAAGGCCTAACGGTGATTTAAAAAAAAAAAAAAAAACACGTAGCAGACTGGGGAAAACCTTTGTGGCAAATGACACAGAGCAAATATCTTTTGTTAGAAAAAAACGTTTTGTTACTAAGAATAGTTGATTAGTCCTCAGCAAGGCAGAGAACCTGAGGGGGAAGAAAAGTTGGCTGGAAAAACCAGCTCCTAGGAAAGCCCCAGGAAATAGAACGTGTGTGAGACTGGCATGGCGCAGGGACTGGTCAATTGTAGCCCCAGTTTTGCCTCCAGATGTCCATGCCTTACACCTACTAATACGCCTGATGAGAATTCAGCCCTCACGGCTGGGCACAGTGGCTCACACCTGTCATCCCAGCGTTGGGAAGCTGAAGCAGGCGGATCACCTGAGATGAGAAGTTTGAGACCAGCCTGGCTGGCCAACATAGTGAAACCTCGTCCCTACTAAAAATACAAAAAAAAAAAAAAAAAGCCAGGCATGGTGGCGGGCACCTATAATCCCAGCTACTTGGGAGGCTGAGGCAGGAGAATTGCTTGAACCCAGGAGGCAGAGGTTGCAGTGAGCTGAGATCGTGCCACTGCACTCTAGCCTGAGTGAGAAAGCGAGACTCTGTCTCAAAAAAAAAAAAAAAAAGGCCAGGCGTGGTGACTCACGCCTGTAATCCTAGCTCGTTGGGAGGCTGAGGCGGATGGTTCATGAGGTCAGGAGATCGAGTCATCCTAGCTAACATGGTGAAACCCTGTCTCTAATAAAAATACAAAAAATTTAGCTGGGTGTGGTGGCGGGTGCCTGTAGTTCCAGCTGGGTGTGGTGGCGGGTGCCTGTAGTTCCAGCTACTGGGGGGGGCTGAGTCAGGAGAATCGCTTTAACCTGGGAGGTTGAGGTTGTAGTGAGTGAAGATCGTGCCACTGCACTCCAGCCTGGGCCACAGAGCAAGACTCCATCTCGGGGAGAAAAAAAAAAAAGTGATCATGTGTGTGATTTTTTTTTTTTTTTTTTTTTTGAGACGGAGTCTTGCTCTGCCGCCCAGGGTGGAGTGCAGTGGCCGGATCTCAAGGCTGGAGTGCAGTGGCCGGATCTCAGCTCACTGCAAGCTCCGCTTCCCGGGTTCACGCCATTCTCCTGCCTCAGCCTCCCGAGTAGCTGGGACTACAGGCGCCCGCCACCTCGCCCGGCTAGTTTTTTTTTTTAGTAGAGACAGGGTTTCACCGTGTCAGCCAGGATGGTCTCGATCTCCTGACCTCGTGATCCGCCCGTCTCGGCCTCCCAAAGTGCTGGGAATGTGTGTGATTTTTTTGTGTGTTGCGTTAGTTACAGAGTGGAAGTGACAATCACATCACTCTTCTCATTTGCTGTCAGTGTGTGGTGCATTTCCTTCCTTCTCCCGTGTTACCACTGAGCCGCCATGGGGGTCCTGAGCCGAAGTCACTCTGTTGCCCCAAGCATCCCTTTCCCCATGGACCCCACGCACATGGCCCTCTGCCCTCAAGAGCAGCTCCTTGAGGTGGCTGGGCCATCTTCTGCTCCTGCACCCAGGGTACATCCGGGAAGGCTTCCTGGCTGTGCAGCATGCTGTGGACCGGGCCATCATGCAGTACCATGCTGATGCTGCCACACGCCAGCTGTTCCAGAGACTGACGGTGACCATCAAGAGGTTCCCGTACCCGCCGTTCATTGCAGACCCCTTCCTCGTGGCCATCCAGTACCAGCTGCCCCTGCTGCTGCTGCTCAGCTTCACCTACACTGCGCTCACCATTGCCCGTGCTGTCGTGCAGGAGAAAGAAAGGAGGCTGAAGGTGACTGCCCGCATTGACTTCCCAACACTCTAGAAACCGCGCTGTCCTGGGGAGGCCATGTCCAAGGGCTTGGTGTTTTGGTATTAATTTTTCTTTTTTTGTTTTTGTTTTTGTTTTTTTGAGACAGAGTCTCGCTCTGTGTCCCAGGCTGGAGTGCAGTAGCGCGCGGTCTCTGCTCACTGCAAGCTCTGCCTCCAGGGTTCACGCCATTCTCCTGCCTCAGCCTCCTGAGTAGCTGGGACTACAGGCGCCCACCACCACGCCCAGATAATTTTTTGTATTTTCAGTAGAGACAGGGTTTCACCGTGTTAGCCAGGATAGTCTCAATCTCCTGACCTCATGATCCGCCCACCTTGGCCTCCCAAAGTGCTGGGATTACAGACATGAGGCACCGCGCCTGGCCTAGTATTATTTTTTCTTAGAGACAGGGTCTCGCTCTGCCACCCAGGCTCGAGTGCAGGGGTGCAAACACTGCTCAGTGCAGCCTCAACCTCCCCTTGCTCAAGTGATCTTCCCACCTCCACCTGCCAAGTAGCTGGGACTACAGGTGTGCACCACCACAGCCAGCTCATTTTTTTTTGTTGCAGAGGTGGAAGTCTTTCTATATTGCCAAGGCTGGTCTCAAACTCTTGGCCTCAAGAAATTCTCCCATTTCAGCCTCCCATCTCAGCCTGCCATAGTGCTGGGATTACAGGCATGAGCTGTTGCACCTGGCCAGGGGCTCATTTTGAGGCTGCCTGGTTGTTGATCTGCTTGGTGCCATAAATAACTTTCATAAAACTGTGCAGCATTGAGGGAGTCAGCAGTGGGCTATAAAATGATTCTGAAAAAAATTGTTTGCACATAGACTTGTATAGATACACAGATCAAACAAATAGGGCAAAACGTGAAACTGAACCCAAGCAGTGGCAATGTGAGAGACTATCGTGCTCCTCTTCTCGCTGTTCCGGAGGTCAGAAATGATGCATAAGAAAGGGCTAACCCTGGGCATTGGCACACACCTGTAATCCCAGTACTTTGGGTTGAGGCAGGTGGATCACTTGAGGTCAGGAGTTCAAGACCAGCCCGGAAAACATGGTGAAACCCCGTCTCTACTAAAAATACAAAAATTAGCCAGGCGTGGTAGCGTGCACCTGTAATCCCAGCTGCTCGGGAGGCTGAGGCATGATAATCGCTTGAACCCAGGAGGTGGAGGTTACAGTGAGCCGAGATCGTGCCACTGCACTCCAGCCTGGGCAGCAGAGCAAGACTCCAAGAAAGAAAGAAAAAGAGAGAAAGAGAGGAGAGAGAGAGAGAAAGAAAACAGAAAAAAGGAAGGAAAGAAGGAGAGAGAAAGCAAAGAAAAAGAGAGAAAAGAAAAGAAAGAAAAAAAAGAAAAATGAAATGAAAGAAGGAGGGAGGGAAGGAAGGAAGGAAGGAGCTAAATTTTTAACTTTATTTTTAATTAACTTCAGTTGAAACGGCCACACCCGGCTGCTGGCTGCCATATTGGTCAGTGTGACCGCCCCAGGACTGCCCAGGCACTTTTGGTCAGTGGAGGAACTGGGTTTCCTCATCACCACTCCTGACTCCTTGGTGGGGCAGGTGAGGAAGGAAGGTGTGGTCACAGCCGTCCCATCACTGCGCCTCTTCCTTCTCTGCAGAGGTTCTGGGCCCCTCCTTTCAGAGTAGGGGAGGACAAGGGAATGAATGGCTATAGCATCCACAGCTATGGTCTGATCTGCTGTCACGTCTCATGGCCAAGGAGGCTGGTGTTGATGTGGTTGGGAACATGGCACAGCTTCGGGGGACAATCTCAAGTACCAAGAAAGACTGGGGAGCATGCGCTGGGAGTGTGGAATCACTCCACAGAATAGAAGGCTGGCCGGGTGCAGTGGCTCATACCTGTAATCCCAGCACTTTGGGAGACTGAGGCAGGCAGATCACTTGAGCCCAGGAGTTTGAGCAAGATGAGCCTGGCGGACATAGTAAGACCCTGTCTCTACCAACAAATTTTTAAAAGGAACCGGGCATGGTGGCAGCCATCAGTAGTCCCAGCTACTCAGAAGGGTGAGATGGGAGGCTCGCTCGAGTCCAGGAGTTCAAGGCTGCAGTGAGCTGTGACTGTACCACTGCACTCCAGCCTGGGTGACACGGCGAGACCCTGTCTCCAAAAAAAACGGAAGCGGAACAGTAGGAGAGGGCAGTTTTATTTTCCACTCGAGGTTAAACGTTGTCGAATGCGGGGCTGCTGGGACAGTCGGACTCAGGCCTGCTGCCGTCCAGCCTGGCACATGCCATCCTGGCGGGCAGTGGCAGGCCCCCAGCAGCGTGGCAGCTTCTCTCCCCAGGAGTACATGCGCATGATGGGGCTCAGCAGCTGGCTGCACTGGAGTGCCTGGTTCCTCTTATTCTTCCTCTTCCTCCTCATCGCTGCCTCCTTCATGACCCTGCTCTTCTGTGTCAAGGTGAGCGTGGCGTCGGTGGGGCTCTGGGGAGGACGGGGAGAGCCAGGGTACCCCAGGAGGGCCCTCTTGGGAAGAACTCTGTGGTCAGCGACTTCAGAGAGAGTCTGTCCCTCGTCGGGGGGAGGAGCGGTAGGTGTCCCACTCCTCTTGGTGGAGCCAGGTCCCTGTGAGCAGGGATGGTCAGGAGTCCTGCTGGTCCACCTCCGCCGGCCTGCCCCGCCTGACTCCTGCCTGCGTCCTGCAGGTGAAGCCGGATGTAGCCGTGCTGTCCCGCAGCGACCCCTCCCTGGTGCTGGCCTTCCTGCTGTGCTTCGCCATCTCTACCATCTCCTTCAGCTTCATGGTCAGCACCTTCTTCAGCAAAGGTGAGTCCCAGTCATCGGGCAGAGTGGGGTTGCCAAGAGGCCAAAGGCCATCTGCATGGAAATAACCCAGAGGCTGTGATCGGAAGGGAGAGGGGCCTGGTGGACCTGCCCAGGAAGGAGTTGACCAGGGGAAAGTTGGACTGGGAGGAGGAGAGTCAGCGTAATTTAGGGAGAAGGAGAATTCAGAGAAGGTAGGTGTGTGGCCGGCCATGCCGAGTGCTGTCCAGCTGCCCAAAGGGACTGTGAGCCGAAAGGACAGTGAGCCCAGCTGTGCGCAGAGCCTTGCGGTGACAGTTACGCTGAAGGTAGTTTCTCGTGTCTGGATTGTGTGTGTTCACTTTGTTATCGTTCTCCTTTGCTGCTTTCTTTTCCTTTCCTGCCTTCTGTTGGGCTGATAAAGTCTCCTCTCGTGCCTTTTACCTCGGATGGTTCAGAGGTTATAAGCTGTGTTTCTCTTTCTTTAGTGATCGCCTTTAATGTTTCACTTAATTACTTACCTCTAAAATTCCAAAAAGTGAAGTTATTCAGTACGCCCAGCCTCCTCCCAGATAAAACTCCAACCTCACCACCACTGTAAGTACTTATTAGAGGTTCCCTTTTTTTTTTTTTTTTTTTTTTTTTTTTTTAGTTGAGACAGTGTTGCTCTGTTGCTCAGTCTGGAGTACAGTAGTGTGATCTCAGCTCACTGCAATCTCTGCCTCTGGGGTTGAAGTGATTCCTGTGTCTCAGCCTTCTGAGTAGCTGGGATTACAGGCACACGCCGCCATGACTGGCAAATTTTTTTTTTCTTTTTTTTTTGCGTTTTTAGTAGAGACGGAGTTTCACCATGTTGTCCAGGCTGGTCTTGAACTCCTGACCTCAAGTGATCCACCTTTCTTGGCCTCCCAAAGTGCTGGGATTACAGGTTGAGCCACTGCGCTTGGCCCTTTTTTTTTTTTTTTTTGAGATTGCCTCTTATTCTGTTGCCCAGGCTGGAGTACAGTGGCACAGACACAGCTCACTGCAGCCTTGAACTGCTGGGCTCAAGCTGTCTTCCGGCCTCAGCCTTCTGAGTAGCTCGGACCACCAGTACGTGCCACCACACCTAGCTTTTTTTTTTTTTTTTTTTTTTTTTGAGACGGAGTCTCGCTCTGTCACCCAGGCTGGAGTGCAGTGGCCGGATCTCAGCTCACTGCAAGCTCCGCCCCCCGGGTTCACGCCATTCTCCTGCCTCAGCCTCCCGAGTAGCTGGGACTATAGGCGCCCGCCACCTCGCCCGGCTAGTTTTTTGTATTTTTTAGTAGAGATGGGGTTTCACCGTGTTAGTCAGGATGGTCTCGATCTCCTGACCTCGTGATCCACCCGTCTTGGCCTCCCAAAGTGCTGGGATTACAGGCGTGAGCCACCGCGCCCGGCCAGCTTTTTTTTTTTTTTTTTTTAGAGATGAGTTCTCACCATGTTTCCCAGGCTGGTCTGGAACTCCTGATCTCAAGTGATCCTCCTACCTCAGCCTCTCAAAGCATTGGGATTACAGGTGTGAGCCAACATGCCTGACCTCCTAACTTTTATTGTTGTCTAGTTTGTTTTATCATTTAAGAAAACCTAAGTGACCAGGGATGGTAGCTCACACCTGTAATCCCAGCACTTTAGAAGGCCAAGGCAGGAGGATCACTTGAGCCCAGGAGTTTAAGACCAGCCTAGGCAACATGGAAAAACCCTCTAAAAAAAAAGTTTAAAAATTAGCCAGGTGACCGGGCGCAGTGGCTCACGCCTGTAATCCCAGCACTTTGGGAGGCCAAGGAGGGCGGATCATGAGGTCAGGAAATGGAGACCACCCTGGCTAACACAGTGAAACTCCATCTCTACTAAAAATACAAAAAATTAGCCAGGCATGGTGGCGGCGCCTATAGTCCCAGCTACTCGGGAGGCTGAGGCAGGAGAATGGCGTGAGCCAGGGAGGTGGAGCTTGCAGTGAGCCAAGATCGCGCCACTGCACTCCAGCCTGGGCGACAGCGAGACTCCTTCTCAAATAAATAAATAAATAAATAAAATAAAAATTAGCCAGGTGTGGTGGCACAGCCCTGTGGTCCTAGCTACTTGGGAGGCTGAGATGGGAGGATTGCCTAAGCCCAGGAGGCAGATGTTGAAGTGAGCTGAGTTTGTAACACTGCATTCCAGCTTGGGTAATGAGAGGGACCCTATCTCAAAAAAAAAAAAATCATAAACAGTTGTTTCCTATGTGCCATTCCTGTGCTTTACCAACATATTTGATGTGCATGTGATTTTCGTGTACCCAGCGTTTTTAGAGTCACTCTTCTCTGTGTCGAAGCACATCTTTGAGTAGTTCTTCTAGTAGGTATTGGTGAGTGGTCGATGCTTTTCACTTTGTACGTCCAAAGGTGTCTTTATTTTGCCCTCACTCCTGTATAGTATTTTAGCTGCCTGTGAAATTCTCCACAGATAGGTACTCTCCCTTGGCAATTTTATAATGTTATCTTATTGCCATCTGATACTCATTGTTGGTGGGAAGTTTGCTGAAAGTCTAGGTGTGATTTTTCTTTATGAACATTTCGATCTGAGGGCTCATGTGTCTTTGGTTAGAATTTCAATGAGATTTCTGGTAGTATCTCATCAGACTGCTCTGTGTGTGTGTGTGTGTGTGTGTGTGTAAAATCCATACAATTTATGGCCGGACGCCGTCTCACGCCTGTAATCCCAGCACTTTGAGAGGCTGAGGCGGGTGAATCATGAGGTCAGAAGATCGAGACCATCCTGGCCACCATGGTGAAACCTCATCTCTCCAAAAAAAAAAAAAAAATGCAAAAATTAGCCGGGCGTGATTGTAATGGCGGGCACCTGTAGTCCCAGCTACTCGGGAGGCTGAGGCAGGAGAATCGCTTGAACCCGGGAGGCAGAGGTTGTGGTGAGCCAAGATCACGCCACTGCACTCCAGCCTGGGCAACAAGAGCAAAACTTGGTCTCAAAAAAAAAGAAAAAATTACCACTGTGGCCGATTTAAGTATTCACGTCGTTGTGCAGCCACCCCCATGTCCACCTTCAGAATAGTTTTCATGTTTCCCGACTGAAACTCAGTCCCTGTGAAACACTGACTCCCCCGCCCCCATTCCCTGGAAACCAGCCTCCTACTTCCTGTCCCTATGAGTTTGATGACTCTAGGGACTTCATGTAAGAGGAATCGTACAGTGTTTATATGCTGTGCCTGGCTTATTTCACTGAGCATAGCATCCCCAAGGTTCCTCTGTGTTGAAGTCTGAATTCCCCTCCTTTTCAAGACTAGATGATATTCCATAGTATAGATGGGCCACATTTTGTTTACTTGTTCATCTGTCGACGGACTCTTGGGTGCCCCTACTTTGTGGCTGTTATGAGTGTGCTGTGCTGGACACGGGTCCCTGCTTTTAATTCTTTGGGTGTACACCCAGAAGTGAAGTTGCTGAATCCTATGGCAATTCCGTGTTTAACTTTTGAGAAACTGCCAGACTGTCTTTCCTGCACTGTCTGTACCTCTTGGTATTCCCACCAGCAGTGCACAGGTTGCCAGCCTCCTGCATCCTCCTGAACACCTGTTGTTTTCTGATTGATTGTTTTTTATAGTCACCATCCTAATGGGTGTGAGGAGGTATCTCTCAGTCTTTCACATCTCTTAAGTACTTTTTTTTTCTTTTTGTTTTGAGACGGAGTGTCGCTCTGTTGCCCAGGCTGAGTACAGTGGCACAATTGGCTCACTGCAACCTCCGCCTCCCGGATTCAAGCGATTCTCCTGCCTCAGCCTCCCAAATAGCTGGGATTACAGGCTCCTGCCACCATGCCTGGCTAATTTTTGTATTTTTAGTAGAAACTGGGTTTTGCCATGTTGTCCAGGCTGGTCTCAAACTCCTGACCTCAAGTGATCCTCCCACCTCCGTCTCCCAGAGTGCTGGGATTATAGGCATGAGCCACCATGCCTGGCTTCTTAATTTCTTTTTCTTTTTAACTATAACAACCCCCTTTCTTCTTCTTCTTTTTTTTTTTTTTCTGACAGAGTCTCACTCTGTCGCCCAGGCTGGAGTCTCGCTTTGTCGCCCAGGCTGGAGTGCAGTGGTGCGATCTCCGGTCATTGCCAGCTCCGCCACCTCCCCGGTTAACGCCATTCTCCTGCCTCAGCCTCCCTAGAAGCTGGGACTACAGGCGCCCGCCACCACGCCTGGCTAATTTTTTTGTATTTTCAGTAGAGACAGGGTTTCACCGTGTTTGCCAGGATGGTCTCGATCTCCTGACCTCGTGATCCACCAGCCTCAGCCTCCCAAAGTGCTGGGATTACAGGCGTGAGCCACTGCGCCCAGCCTCCTTAATAATTTTTAAGGATAAAAAAGGGTCTTAAGACCAAAGATTTTGATGGCCAGGCACGGTGGCTCAGACGTGTAATCCCAACACTTTGGGAGGCCGAGGCAGGAGGATCCCTTGGGCCTAGGAGCATTAGACTAGCCCTGACAAAGTAGGGAGACCCATCTCTATAAAAAAAAATTTAAAAATTAGCTAGGCATGGTACTGCATGCCTGTTGGTCCCAGCTACTCTCCCTAGCTGGAGGTGGGAGGACCTCGGGCCCAGGAGGTAGAGGCTACAGTGAGCCCCACTGTACTCCAGCCTAGGTGACAGAGGGAAATTCAATCTCAAAAGGAAAAAAAAAAAAAGAAAGAAAACCAAAGAGTTTGAGCACTGCTGGCATGGACAGAAAGCATGCCCATCTCTCCGCTCTCAGTAACCCACTCACTCACGTCTTCCGGGTCCTTCTCACACGTCACCTCCTCGAAGCCTTTCCGGCTGTCGGGAGCCTCTTCTCCCATCCTGCGCCTCCTTGCTGCATCCAGCATGTGTCTCCATCCAGCACACCTTGCTCTCTGTCTCCCTGCTAGATTCCAGGCATGGGAGGGGAGGGGTTTTCTCTGTTTTATGTGGGGCTGCCTCCCTCGTGCCTGGAAAAGAGTGGGTGCTCAGCGCATGTCTGACGAATGAATGAATGAATGAAAGAGAGAGATCCGGCAGCCCAGGCAGAAATGGGGCTTAGGCGGGAATCAGGGGCTTGGGATCAGCCACGTCAGGTGTGCGGTGTCAGGGAGGCAGCTGGATGGGAGGCAGAGGAGGGGCTGGAGCTGTTGGTGTGGGGGTCCCTGGGATGGGGGCACCACTTGGAGAAGAGGCTGCTGGCCACGCCTGATGTCCCCACCCGTGCCGGGGCTTGTGTCTCGTGTGGACGGCAGGTGCCGGGAGCAGGTTGGGTGGCTCGGCCCCAGGAGGAGGGGCTTCCCTGTACCCCTGGGAGCCCAAGCCCCTTCTGAGGGCACTGACGCTCATGCCCCCCGGGTCTTCCAACACCTGCAGCCAACATGGCAGCAGCCTTCGGCGGTTTTCTCTACTTCTTCACCTACATCCCCTACTTCTTCGTGGCCCCTCGGTACAACTGGATGACTCTGAGCCAGAAGCTCTGCTCCTGCCTCCTGTCCAACGTTGCCATGGCAATGGGAGCCCAGCTCATCGGGAAATTTGAGGCGAAAGGTGAGTGTTTGCCTTGCCCAGCCTGTTCTTTCCGAATCAGTAACCTTCGAGAGCACCCAGACACAAGTGCCGCCAACAGCAAGGCTCCACCTGGGACGGTTGGTAGGCTGTTGGGACCGCTGAAGGCAGCAGCATCCGCAGACAGTGCTGAGTGTGGGCTGGGTAGCTGGGCACGGCCCCGGGCGAGGGAAGCTCAGCTGCATGGCACAGCCACAGGTGATGGGAGCCACAGGGCAGTGGGCCGAAGAAACCCAAAGCTCGGAGGACAAGAGGGTTGGAACATCCAGCAGCGCTGGCATCACACACATATCTGACTGATGCTTGGATCTAACTCAATGACCTGAGCCTCTTTGAGCTTTCATTTTTTTTTTTTTTAATTTTAAATATTTTATAGAGATGGGGTCTAACTATGTTGCTCAGCCTGGTTTCAAACTCCTGACCTCAAGCTATCCTCCTGCCTCAGCCTCCTGAATAGCCAGGATTACAGGTGTGAGCCACCACATCTGGCCTCTTCCAGCTTCCTGAGACATTCAAAATGATTATATCAGAGAGGCTGGGCACAGTGGCTCATGGCTGTAATCCCAGCACTTTGGGAGGCCGAGGTGGGCAGATCATGAGGTCAGGAGATCGAGACCATCCTGGCTAACACGGTGAAACCCTGTCTATACTAAAAACACAAAAAATTAGCTGGGCATGGTGGCGGGTGCCTGTAGTCCCAGCTACTTGGGAGGCTGAGACAGGAGAATGGCATGAACCCAGGAGGCGGAGCTTGCAGTGAGCTGAGATCATGCCACTGCACTCCAGCCTGGGCGACAGACTCCATCCCCAAAAAAAAAAAAAAATTACTACATCAGAGATCTCAGAGTCTAGGGTTTTAAGGACTTTTTTTTTTTTTTTGACAGAATCTCACTCTGTTTCCCAGGTTGGAGGGCACTGATGTGATCTTGGCTCACTGCAACCTCTGCCTATGGGCTCAAGTGATCGTCCCACCTCAGCCTCCCAAGTACCTGGGATCACAAGCATGCACCACCATGCCCGTCTAATTTTTTTGTATTTTTAGCAGAGGGGTTTTGCCATGTTGGCCAGGCTCGTCTTGAACTCTTGACCTCGTGACCTGCCCTTGGCCTCCCAAAGTGCTAAGATTATAGGTGTGAGCCACTGAGGCTGGCTGGTTTTGAGGGCTTCTGATGAACCACTGCTCTTAGTAAAGGGTAGAATTAGCATCTTCCCAGTGCTTTCTGCATTGACTAGTGATGGCAGCAGAGACGCCTGAGAGAGAAACAAATGATAAATGACAGCATTTTTTTTCTTTTCTTTTTTGTTTTTTGAGACAGGGTCTCACTGTGTCACCCAGCCTGGAGTGCAATGGCACCATCACGACTCACTTTTTTTCTTAATTTTTATGAAATTAATTAAGTAAAACACTTCGTTGGTCGGCCTTTGGCCTATGGGCTCTCATTCTGCAAAGCCCGCCATGGGCACCAAACCTGGCCTGAGACCTTCCAGTTAGGCCCCCTCCCAACATTGCTGCATTGGGGGTCAAGTCTCCAACACATGAATTTGGGGGGCCCAGTCAAGCCATGGCACCATGCAGTTCCTAGCTGCAGCTTGCAAAGGTCTGGGTCTGTGGAAGGAGGTGGGAGTGTCCAGTGTTGCTTTGTCTTTCATTAGAACGATTCTTTGCAGTCGGCAGTGTCTTCTGACACTTTAGCTTTTACATTATCTGTGTTTCCACGTTTCCTAGTGTGTTGATAAAATGTAGACTTTGTTCTTTTGCTTTCTTTTTAACAATTTTTTTTTAGACACAGGGTCTTACTCCATTGCCCAGGCTGGAGTGCAGTAGCATGATAATAGCTCACTGTAGCCTCGACTTTCCAGACTCAAGTGATCCTCCCACCTCAGCCTCCTGAGTAGCTGGGACCACAAGCACGTACCACCATACCTGGCTAATTTGTCTGTGTTGCCTAGGCTGGTCTCAAACTCCTGGCCTCAAGTAGTCCTCCTGTGTCAGCCTCCTAACGTGCTAGGATTACAGATGTGAGCCACCA
This sequence comes from Macaca mulatta, assembly GCF_049350105.2. Taxonomy (NCBI): domain Eukaryota; kingdom Metazoa; phylum Chordata; class Mammalia; order Primates; family Cercopithecidae; genus Macaca; species Macaca mulatta. The sequence continues at coordinate 3,542,489 of NC_133425.1, read as the reverse complement.
CACCCAGCTAGAGTGAATTTTCTTAAAACAGACAAATCTCTGGTTGTTTGAAAGTGCAAGCCGGGCACGGTGGCTCAAGCCTGTAATCCCAGCACTTTGGGAGGCTGAGACGGGCGGATCACAAGGTCAGGAGATCGAGACCATCCTGGCTAACACGGTGAAACCCCGTCTCTACTAAAAAATACAAAAAACTAGCCGGGTGAGGTGGCGGGCGCCTGTGGTCCCAGCTACTCCGGAGGCTGAGGCAGGAGAATGGCGGGAACCCGGGAGGCGGAGCTTGCAGTGAGCTGAGATCCGGCCACTGCACTCCAGCCTGGGCGACAGAGCCAGACTCAGTCTCAAAAAAAAAAAAAAAAGAAAGTGCAAATTCACCAGGGCTGGAGAGCATTATTTTCTTCGGGGTCCTTGGCCAAACAGAAGGTGTTTGGATACACAGATCCCCAGCGCTGTCAGGACTGCAATGTTGGCAAACCAGAGAGAAGATGAGAAACATGAGCTCCATTAAAGAGAGCTTTACACATGTTTGAAATATTTCTGTGATTAAAAAAGACTTACGGCCAAGGCAGGAAGAAGGAATTTGAGGCAGGAGTTTGAGACCAGCCTGGACAACATAGCAAGACCCCGTCACTACAAAATTAAAATGTGAAAAAAGAGTAATACTAGGCTGGATGGGGTGGCTCACACCTGTAATCCCAGCACTTTGGGAGGCCAAGGTGGGTAGATTACTCAAGGTCAGGAGTCCAAGACCAGCCTGGCCAACATGGCGAAACCCTGTCTCTACTAAAAACACAAAAATTGGTGGGGCATGGTGTCTCACGCCTGTAATCCCAGCACTTTGGGAGGCCGAGGCAGGCGGATGATGGGGTCAAGAGATCGAGACCATCCTGACCAACATGGCGAAACTCCATCTCTACTAAAAATACAGAAATTAGCTGGACGTGGTGGCGTGCTCCTGTAGTCCCAGCTACTCGGGAGGCTAAGGCAGGAGAACCACTTGAACACGGGAGGAGGAGGTTGCAGCGAGCCGAGATCGTGCCACTGCACTCCAGCCTGGCAACAGAGTGAGACTCCATCTAAAAAAAAAAAAATTAACCAGGTGTGGTGTCATGCTCCTGTAATCCCAGCTACTCTGAAGGCTGAGGCAGGAGAATCATTTGAACCGCGGAGGCAGAGGTTGCAGTGGGCCAAGGTCACACTACTGCACTCCAGCCTAGGCGACAGAGCAAGACTCCATCTCAAAAAAAAAAAAAGATCTATGCTAAATGCACATTGACCCACATTGGCCTTAGCGAAATCATAGATGTGGGTGCATATGTACGTGTGTACATATGTGCATATATGTCACAGATTAATTGCAGGTCCTTCTAGTCAGTGAATGAGCTGTTGCTAGTCTGTGACTTAATGATTTTGTAATCTGCATTTATCTTTCAGACTTGAAGAAAGCTGTCCAACTTGTTATAAAACCAGGAAGGGAAAAGGCATGCCGACCAAGCAGTGACCGTGCAAGGTCACACGTGCACACGCGTGCCACCAGGGGCTTCAGGGTCCCTGGGCCCCCAGCCTGCTGGCTTTCAGGCCACTTTCCTGGTGTGTCTTCCAGGCATGGGCATCCAGTGGCGAGACCTCCTGAGTCCCGTCAACGTGGACGACGACTTCTGCTTCGGGCAGGTGCTGGGGATGCTGCTGCTGGACTCTGTGCTTTATGGCCTGGTGACCTGGTACATGGAGGCTGTCTTCCCAGGGCAGTTCGGCGTGCCTCAGCCCTGGTACTTCTTCATCCTGGTGAGTTCTGATGCGCGGCTCCTGATCTGCCGCCTCTGTGAGTGCAGAGGTGTCCCCAGTGCCTGCTCAGGGACCCCTCCAAGTCCCCAGCATGCAGCGCCTGCGTGGGGCTGGGACACAGAACCCTGCCCTGTGCACAGGGAGTGGCGTGTCCCCGAGGGCCCTTGGGACTAGTTCACAGAGAGGTAAAGACCCACCATGCCCAAGAGAAATCCTTCTGCTCCAGAGCCTGACACAGGGGTGCAAAAAAAGGGCTGCTCTGGCCCCCTCTCTGCAAGACCCACGCACACAGCCTCTGCTGCCCACCTGCCTCCTCAACTCCTGCCTCTTTTCTCGTAAAAAGTATCTGATTGTGCTTTCTGCCTACAAAATCTGGCTTCTTATAAAAATGATCGCATTCCTGGAATCTGTAGCTCAGTCCTACTGGTGAGATGAACACTGTTGACATTTGGTATGTACTTTGCCGAGTTTCCTTCTCTTCACTTACTGTCATAGAGCACATATGGATGGACATACAGCATAGCTTCATTTGTTTTATAAAAATGTGATTGGAGGCCTGGTGTGGTGGCTCACGCCTGTAATCCCAGCACTTTGGGAGGCCAAGACAGGCGGATCACCTGAGGTCAGAAGTTTGAGACCAGCCTGGCCAACATGGCGAAACCCCGTTTCTACTAAAGAAATACAAAAAAAAAAAAAATTAGCTGGGTGTGGTGGCAGGCGTCTGTAACCCCAGCTACTCAGGAGGCTGGGGCAGGTAGAATTGCGTGAACCCGGGAGGCAGAGGTTGCAGTGAGCTGAGACCACACCATTACACTCCAACCTGGGCGACAGAGCGAGACTCCGTCTCAAAAAAAAAAAAACAAAAAAAAAAACAGTGGGATCGAGGTGGACACAGTTGCTCATCCCTGTAATCCCAGCACTTTGGGAGGCTGAGGTGGAAGGATGACTTGAGGCCAGGAGTTAGAGACCAGCCTGGGCAACATAGTGAAGCCCCCATCTCTACAAAATAAATAAAAAATAAAAAAAATTAGCCAGGTGGCACATGCCTGTGGTCCCCACTACTTGGGAGGCTGAGGCAGAAGAATCACTTGAGCCCAGGAGGTGGAGGCTGCAGTGAGCCGTGTTCACCACACTCCAACTTTGGTGACAAAATGAGAACCTGTCTCAAAAAAAAAAAAAAAAGAATCATATTGTTAAAAATGCTTAAAAGTTGCTTTTCTTAACCTAACAGTACAACTCAGATATCTTAAATACATATACGTATTTGTCTATTTATAAATATAGTTTTAAATTATCTAAACATATTGATAAATGTTGTTATATTTATAAATATATTTCTCTCTAAGTATATACCTTTTTAAGAAGCACTTTCATTTATAGTGACACACAGTATTCCATCCTGTGAGCTCATCACCACATACTTAACTAAGTCCCTACTGATGGCTAGTTAAGGTCATTTTTTTTTTTTTTTTTTTTTGAGACGGAGTCTCGCTCTGTCCCCTATGCTGGAGTGCAGTGGCACCATCTCGGCTCACTGTAAGCTCCGCCTCCCACAGTGCTGGGATTACAGGCATGAGCCACCGCGCCCCGCCTAAGGTCATTTTTTTTTTCTTTGATTCGGAGGCTAGTTCTGTTGCCCAGGCTAGAGTGCAGTGGCATGATCTCAGCTCACTGCACCCTCCACCTCCCAGGTTCAAGTGATTCTCCTGCCTCAGCCTCCTGAGTAGCTGGGATTACAGGCGTGCAACACCACACCAAGCTATTTTTTTTTTGTATTTTTATTAGAGACGGGGTTTCACCATGTTGGCCAGGCTGGTCTTGAACTCCTGACTTCAGGTAATGCACCCTCCTCAGCCTCCCAAAGTGCTGGGACTATAGACGTGAGCCACCACCTCTGGCCAAGGCCATTTCTGGTTTCATTCTTCGATTCCACAAATATTTATCAAGTGTCCTCTATTTTAATTCATCAACTGTAAGATGACACTGATCATTAGAGGTAATGGTTACTTTGTCTATCACCAAGAAAGAAAACTGCCACAGTTACACTGTGGCATTTTATGATTTAAGATGCATTCTGATTTTTTTTTTTTTTTTTTTTTTGAGACAGAGTCTCACTCTGTTGCCCAGGCTGGAGTGCAGTGGCGCGATCTCGGCTCACTGCAAGCTCTGCTTCCCGGGTTCACGCCATTCTCCTGCCTCAGCCTCCTGAGTAGCTAGGACTACAGGCGCCCGCCACCACGCCCAGCTAATTTTTTTGTATTTTTAGTAGAGATGGGGTTTCACCGTGTTAGCCAGGATGGTCTTGATCTCCGGACCTGGTGATCCACCCGCCTCAGCCTCCCAAAGTGCTGGGATTACAGGCATGAGCCACCGCACCCAGCCAAGATGCATTCTGATTTTAAAATAACTTTACATATGAGAGCTATGTCCCTGAGAACCAGTGGAGTGCAGTGTGTGCCGTACGCCCTTCCGGATGCTGGAAGTGCACTGGGCATGGAGCTGAGGGTGAACGAGTCCCTGCCCCGCAGCTGCGCTGGCGCTGATCCTGCCAAGGCACTGCTTCCACCTTCCCTGGTGCTCTGCCCGCACCACTGTGCCAACTGCATCCATGTAGGCACCAGGCTGTCCTCGAGGGCAGTGTGTGAAGTGTGTGACTGTGTTCTTACCCCATGCACTGAGCTGTTTCTGTGATGGCCACAGAGAAGATGGGAAGAGGCTTCCTTGTACTAGAGGGAGCATGGCGCCTTCAGCTTCTCTTGCTTACAGTCATGAGCTCACGTGGGGCTTGAGCAAAGAAACAGCCCGGTTGGCATGGGGACACAGCTTCCTTTCCATTTTGGCCCCAACATCGCTCTGGACTGGAGCGTTAGATAACTTCTCTCTGTGTGAAATTTCATAGCTGACAAACTCCCTTTCCCCTGTATCGGATCTGAGTTCATCTTCACAAGCCTGTGTGTAACCGTTACACCCACTCACCAGGTTAGGAAACTGAGGCTTAGAACCTTCACAGGGATGAAACAAGTCAGGGCGCTCTGGGGCTGTCCCTGAGCGGCGCCTTCTCCACAGCAGTGTCGCGAAGGCCTGGGACGGAGGGTGCGTGGCTGTGTGCATCTAGTGTGTCTGCTGGTTGTTGCTTTGCTCATCACAAACAGAACAAACTGACAGCTGTCTGCTTCCCTCCCAGCCCTCCTATTGGTGTGGGAAGCCAAGGGCAGTTGCAGGGAAGGAGGAAGAAGACAGTGACCCTGAGAAAGAGCTCAGAAACGAGTACTTTGAAGCTGAGCCAGAGGACCTGGTGGCTGGGATCAAGATCAAGCACCTGTCCAAGGTGCCACCTCCTGTGGGGACAGGGAGGGTCGGGGCTGCTAGGACCATGGGGAAGACTTACCAACATGGCGGGTGAGACCTCATGGCCCGCCATGTACTCCCTCTGAGCCTTGCCACTTCCTGCCCTGAAAGAGGGCAGGAACCCTCCGCTGCCCTCTAACCAGTTCCTCAGGGCACAGACCACATCTCCAACTTCTCAGGAAATGCCAGACTCAGCCATCCAGCAGTGCCTTGGCCTCATGGGCCTCGCAGGGTTGCAGAGACACTGAGGGTGTCTGGGACGTGTTGGGGCTGGGGGAGACCAGAGGGGAGCAGCCAGGAGCAGCATCTGCCCGAAACATCCCTCCCCTCTGCACACTGATGGTGACGCTAGGCTTGGTTCCTTCTGAGACGCTTGGGCAGGGGAGCAGGAGAGGCCTTGGCCATGGGCCTCGGGGCTGTGGGTAGCCCAGGGCAGCCTCTGCCTTTCCTGCAGGTGTTCAGGGTGGGGAACAAGGACAGGGCGGCCGTCAGAGACCTGAACCTGAACCTTTACGAGGGACAGATCACTGTCCTGCTGGGCCACAATGGCGCCGGGAAGACCACCACCCTTTCCATGCTCACAGGTGAGGACTGGACGGCCTCACGTCCCCTGCCACCGGCAGGCCCCCCTTTAACATCATCTCAGCGCAAGCCCCGCCTCATTCCCTCAACGGGGCTTTCGGGCCTTCCCCAACCACAGCAGCAAGAGATGCGCCTCAGCCCCGCAGGCCCAGCGGGACATGCAGGGACTTCCCTCCTTACTGCCTCCGTCCAGGACATGCCGGGGGACACCCAGGGACCCCTGCCCTCCTCACCGCCTCTGTCCAGGACATGCCGGGGGACCCCCAGGGACCCCTGCCCTCCTCACTGCCTCTGTTGGTGGATGCCCGAGCTTGACGGGGTCAGTAAAAACAGGCCACACAGGAGCAGCTCAACCCCATGCTAATTCTGTCACCAAACCCCCCTCTTAGAGCTCTCCCCTGTGCACCACACCCCCTGCTGGCATTTCATTCTGTCTTCCCCAAGCACCAAGGTGTCTGGCAGTGGCACAGGCTGGGACCTGGGGCAGGGACTGATTGTGGTGACTCGTCTGTGTGTGTGTGACGTGGGTTTCTCCTCGCTAACCAGCTGTGCGTCCCGGTGGCAGGACTGTTTCCATGCCGCTTCTTTTTCCCACTGGCCCAGCTGAAGCCCACCCCGGTGGGAGCGGGGTTCCCGGCCCTCTCAAGGGCACGGTCCTCAGAGGAAATTAGGGGAGACAGACAGGGTAGGAGCCATTACCCCAGGTGCTGACGAGCAGGATCTTCATGCTCAATGTGGGGTCTCCTGCTGGGCCCCAGGTCTCTTTCCCCCCACCAGTGGACGGGCATACATCAGCGGGTATGAAATTTCCCAGGATATGGTTCAGATCCGGAAGAGCCTGGGCCTGTGCCCGCAGCACGACATCCTGTTTGACAACTTGACAGTCGCAGAGCACCTTTATTTCTATGCCCAGGTGAGCTGGGGCCAGGGGTGTCCTGGGGTGTTTCCACTGATGTGCTCGAGCTTCCGGGGCAGTCTTCCAAGAAGCTAAACTGGAGGAGGGGAGCCAGAAGGACAGGAGCCAGGGTTCTGAGTGCAGCCACGTCAGAGAGAGGTTCCTCTCACCAGAAACTCTCTGGCCAGGGTCAGCCTTCTGCCAGGAGCCTGCATCTCCCTGCATCCCCTGTCGTTGCAGCTGAAGGGCTTGTCGCGCCAGAAGTGCCCTGAAGAAGTCAAGCAGATGCTGCACATCATCGGCCTGGAGGACAAGTGGAACTCACGGAGCCGCTTCCTGAGCGGGGGCATGAGGCGCAAGCTCTCCATCGGCATCGCCCTCATCGCAGGCTCCAAGGTGCAGCGGTGGGACTGGAGGCAGTGGGCTCCCCTCCTGCGCGACCTGGGCTGGCCCTTCCGCCATGGCCCAGGCACCTTGGCCCTTGACTCCCCAGACAAGGTCATCACCATCTTTGGAGGACTCGAGCTGACTCTGCGAACCCCTTGATGGGCCAGCCTGGGGTGTGGCTCTACCAGCATCATGAGGCTGTGTCTCTGTCTCCAGGTGCTGATACTGGACGAGCCCACCTCGGGCATGGACGCCATCTCCAGGAGGGCCATCTGGGACCTTCTGCAGCGGCAGAAAAGTGACCGCACCATCGTGCTGACCACCCACTTCATGGACGAGGCTGACCTGCTGGGAGACCGCATCGCCATCATGGCCAAGGGGGAGCTGCAGTGCTGCGGGTCCTCACTGTTCCTCAAGCAGAAATATGGTGAGTGGTCGGGCCAGCCCGCAACGGGGTCGGTGTCCTGGCTGCTGTGCTGAGGGAATGGCTGCTACCCACATGAAGGGCCCTGAGATCAGGCAGGGGTGGCCTTTTCTGGACCTCCTGTCTGTTGCCTTTGGGTGGAGAGCCTAACCGGGCAGGGGGGCTTGTGAGAGGGAAGAGGCAGGAAACGGAGCTGAAAGTCTCAATTTGGTTAGGATGTAGTTCAGCCATGACCAGAAAAACAGAGGCCAAGCCCAGTGCCACGGAGCAGCACTGCCCTTGGAGAGGCCGACACACGCACCAACGTGGCAGCTCCCTCATAAGAGCAGCTCACAGCATGGCCAGGGCCAGCGGCTGACGGGATCTGGGCCCAGGCCTCTGACTGTGCAACTGCAGCTTCCCTTTCAAGGTCACCTCCTGGTCCAGCACGGTCCGGGTGTGCCACCGTCCCCCACATTCTGATAGGAGGTGGAGCAAAGACATAGGAGCCCTCTTCCCCTTAGGACACCCCCCAACCCCAAGTGCACATCCCACTTCTGCCCCCTAGTGACTGAGTGGCAACCCAATGTGGTTAGCAGCAGGCTGGAGGAGATGGCCTGGCAGCCACGTGCTCAGCCAAGATACCAGGGTTTTGTTACCAAGAGGGAGGAGAACAGACCTTCGGAGATATGGAACCATCCACCACGGCCTCTGAGAGTTCCACTGGCCACTTCCTGCCCCACTGCCCAGTTGGCAGAGCCACTGCTCTTCCTGGGCCTGGCATCCTTGTCTCTAAAGAGGACATGGGGCTGGGCATGGTGGCTCACCGCCTGTAATCCCAGCACTTTGGGAGGCTAAGGCAGGCAGATCACTTGAGGTCAGGAGTTCAAGAACAGCCTGGCCAACAAGAGACAGCTACATGGCCCTGTGAAGCAAAAGGAAGCCAGGAAGGTAACAAGTAAGGGTCCAGAGAACTTCAGTTTTGTTTCTGGGAATACTGTGCACATTTAAAGTGTAACACATGACTCCAGAACCATGATGATAAGTTTTACACAACACTCAACACCTGTCACTACTGTCTGTACTAAAAATACAAAAAAAACTAGCCAGGTATGGCGGTGCATGCCTGTAATCCCAGCTACATGGGGAGGCTAAGGCAGGAGAATCACTTGAATCAAGGAGGTGGAAGTTAAAGTGAGCCAAGATTGTGTGGCTGCACTCCAGCCTGGGTGACAGAGTGAGACTCTTGTCTCAAAAAAAAAAAAAAGGACATGGAATTCCATCTCCATCTTCTGCACGGTGACGTTGGGGAAGAGGTAAGATGCATCTATGATAGTGCCGTGCAGTGTGGTCCTGCAGCCAGTAGCTCTTGCTCCTGCTGCTGCTGACAGTCCCTTCCTAGAACCGCACCATAACCGTCAGTGTTAACCCCACAAGAGAGAAGCCCTCACACGTGGTCCGTCGCTGCTGCTCATATCCTTCCCTGGTGCTTGTACAGTTAGAGTGAGACCCCACCTTCCAGCAGGTGGCCCTGACAGTGCTCAGCACCCTAGATCCCCAGTAGCTCTTCCCAGCAGGAGCAGGAGGCAAGATCCTCGGGACAGCACGGGGAGCTCCAAGATACATTCATTCTGCTTCAGCTGCCCACCTCCGGTTCTCTGGTCTCCTTCCCACCAGCTTGCCTGGTGTGAGCCCTAGAGATCCCGGGTGGGCATGAAGAGACCTGGGGGATCAGCCAAAGATCTCACACGTGGCCCTGTGTTCCAGGTGCCGGCTATCACATGACGCTGGTGAAGGAGCCACACTGCAACCCCGAAGGCATCTCCCAGTTGGTCCACCACCACGTCCCCAACGCCACGCTGGAGAGCAGCGCTGGGGCTGAGCTGTCTTTCATCCTTCCCAGAGAGAGCACACACAGGTACGCCTCCCAGGGAGGGCACGCACAGGTATATATCCAAGATGGAATCCCCGTGGGCCATGAGGGCTTGGTGCTTAGAGGCACCTGCTCTGCCCCTCTCTGGCCTGGCCAGTCGGCACTCTTAGACCCTCAGCCTGGGCACCATCAGCCCAGACGAATCTGGTTGGCTGGGTCCTAGGTGCCAAGCCTCCTAGCAAGGAGAAACGTAATTAGGACCTGAAAAGGAGAAGCACCTATCTGACTCACCAAACGGGTGCTCAGTGCTTATGCAGGGCTCACACTCCAGCTTCTGTCACCAGGTTCAACACAGGCTGCAGCTGCACTCAGAACTACTCGTGAAACTGAGAGTCTGTATTTGTACACAGGTGGTGAATCTGGTCTCAGTGTCAGAGCTGGAGATGTTAGCACCTGCTCATCACTGTCTCATACACACGGCAGAACCAGCAAGGGGAGGGAAGCCAGTTTTCTATGATAGTATCAGTCTGGATATTATCTGGATAATATCAGTTGGTTGTACTTTTCTCCAGTTTGTTGTTTGTTTGATTTCGTCAGATTTTTTTTTTCCATTTTACATTTGTTTATTCTATTTTATTGTTATTTATTTATTATTTGTTTTGAGATGGAGCCTCACTCTGCTGCCCAGTCCGGAGTGCAGTGGCACGATCTCGGCTCACTGCAACCTCCGCCTGCCAGGTTCAAGCTATTCTCCTGCCTCAGCCTCCCAAGTAGCTTGGGACTACAGGCGTGCGCCACCATGCCCGGCTAATTTTTGTATTTTTAGTAGAGATGGGGTTTCACCATGTTGGCCAGGCTGGTCTCAAACTCCTAACCTCAGGTGATCCACCCACCTCGGCCTCCCAAAGTGCTGAGATCTCAGGCAAGAGTCACCATACCTGGCCACATTCATTTATTTTAAAGACAAGGTCTTGCTCTGTCACCCAGGCTGGAGTGCAGCGGTGCAATCATAACTCACTGCAGCCTTGAATTCCTGGGCTCAAGTGATCTTCCCACCTCAGCCTCCCAAGTAGCTGGGACTACAGGTGTGTATCAACATGTCCGGCTACTTTTTTTATTTCTTTGTAGAGATGGGGTCTTGTTATGTTGCCCAAGCTGGTCTTGAACTCCTGGGTTCAAGTGATCCTTCCGCCTCAGCCTCCCAGAGTTCTGGGATTACAGGCATGAGCCACTGCACCTGGCCTAACTTTTGTACTTAATGTAGCAACATCCTTTCTCTTGTGATTTCTTCTATTAATTTTATTCTTAGAAAGTGTTTCCCAGCTGTGTGCAGTGGCTCATGCCTGTAATCCCAACACTTTGGGAGGCCAAGGCGGATGGATCACGAGCTCAGGAGTTGGAGACTAGCCTGACCAACATGGTGAACCCCTGTCTCTACTAAAAATACAAAAATTAGCCGGGCATGGTGGTGGGAGCCTGTAATCCCAGCTACTCAGGAGGCTGAGGCAGGAGAATGGCATGAACCCAGGAGCAGAGGTTGCGCTGAGCCAAGATCATGCTGCTGCACCCCTGCACTCCAGCCTGGGAAACAGAGCGAGACTCTGTCTCAAAAAAAAAGAAAGAAAACCAGGGAATCAAACCATATGAACCTCACTTTTAGCCAGGCATGAGCAACCATGCCTGTCATTCCAACACTTCCAGAAGCCAAGGCAGAAGGAGAAGGAGACCAGCTTGGGCGACATAGTGAGACCCCATCTCTACAAAAAAATTAAAAATTAGCCACATGGCCGGGCACGGTGGCTCACGCCTGTAATCCCAGCACTTTGGGAGGTCGAGGCGGGTGGATCACAAGGTCAGGAGATCAAGACGATCTTGGCTAACACAGTGAAACCCCGTCTCTACTAAAAATACAAAAAATTAGCCGGGCATGGTGGCAGGCACCTGTAGTCCCAGCTCCTCGGGAGGCTGAGGCAGGAGACGGGTGTGAACCCGGGAGGTGGAGCTTGCAGTGAGCCGAGATCGCGCCACTGCACTCCAGCCCGGGCGACAGAGCGAAACTCCATCTCAAGAAAAAAAAGAGAAAAAAAGGCATTTCAAGGAGTTAACCTCCTGTGGCCCCTCCTCCATTCTACAGGGAGGTGGAGTGGGGGGTGATTCATTTTAGTTTAGTTTAGTTTAGTTTTTGGAGATGGAGTCTTGGTCTGTTTCCCAGGCTAGAGTCCAGTGGTGCGATCTCAGCTCACCACAACCTCTACCTCCCGGGTTCAAGCAATTCTCCTGCCTCATCCTCCCAAGTAGCTGGGATTACAGGCACAAGCCGCCATGACTGGGTAGTGTTTTTTTTGTTTGTTTTGTTTTGTTTTGTTTTTTGTATTTTAGTAGAGACAGTTTCACCATGTTGCTCAGGCTGGTCTCGAACTCCTGAGCTCAGGCAATTCACCCACCTCGGCCTCCCAAGGTGCTAGGATTACAGGTGTGAGCTGCTGCACCTGGCCTCTTTATTTTATTTATTTATTTATTTATTATTTATTTTGAGACAGAGTTTCACTCTGCCACCCAGGCTGGAGTGCAGTGGCACAATCTCAGCTCACTGCAGCCTCCACCACCTGGGTTCAAGTGATTGTCCTGCCTCTGCCTTCTGAGTAGCTGGGACTACAGGCACCTGCCACCACATATGACTAGTTTTTTATGTTTTTAATAGAGACAGGTTTCACCATGTTGACTAGGCTGGTATCGAATTCATGGTCACCTCAGGTGGTCTGCCCGCCTTGGCGTCCCAAAGTGCTGGGGTTACAGGCGTGAGCCACTGTGCCCGGCCGAGGGGGTGATGCTTTAGGAACAAATTATCTAGAAAGTCACTGAGAAGTGACTCATCATGCTGGGTCTGTTTTTCAGGTTTGAAGGTCTCTTTGCTAAACTGGAGAAGAAGCAGAAAGAGCTGGGCATTGCCAGCTTTGGGGCATCCATCACCACCATGGAGGAAGTCTTCCTTCGGTCAGTAAATGTGTGTTTCCGTCCACCTAGGACTGGGCTCAGTGCTGCAGAGGATTTTCTTTTTTTTCTTTTCTTTCTTTCTTTTTTTTTTTTTTTTTTTTTGAGATAGAGTCACACTCTGTTGCCCAGGCTCGAGTGCAATGGTGCGATCTCGGCTCACTGCAACCTCCGCCTCCTGGGTTCAAGAGATTCTCCTGCCTCAGTCTCCTGAGTAGCTGGGATTACAGGCATGCACCACTACACCCCGCGAATTTTGTGTTTTTAGTAGAGATGGGTTTTCTCCATGTTGGTCAGGCTGGTCTCAAACTCCTGACCTCAAGTAGTCCGCCCGCCTCAGCCTCCCAAAGTGCTGAGATTACAGGCATGAGTCACTGCGCCCGGCCGAGGACTTTTTTAAAAAGTGCAGTGATAAACAGTCACCTCGGTTATGATCCCGAATGCCCACGTGAGGCTGGAGGAACAGCCCAGGATGGGGCAGGGCGGTGGCTGCCGTCAGAGCCCCAAGTGCAGACTGTGACTGTCAGCAGCACTAGTGTTCGTGGGAAACAGCAGCACACGTGAGGGGTCTGCATGGCCCTGGGGTCCCTTCCAGACCCACCATCTAGCACACGGTGTCAGAGGCGTGCCCAGCTTTTCTTGGGCTTAGATCATCCTTGGGGGATACCTGTGTCCTTAATGAAGATGGGAACTATCTCATCCAGACTCTCAGAACTGCACGGGGGCTGGGCGCGGTGGCTCACGCCTGTCATCCCAGCACTTTGGGAGGCCGAGGCAGGTGATCGCTTGAGCCCAGGAGTTTGAGACCAGCCTGGTCAACATGGTGAAACCCCATCTCTCTCTCTCTTTTTTTTTTTTGAGACAGTGTCTCGCTCTGTCGCCCAGGCTGGAGTGCAGTGGAGCAATCTCAGCTCACTGCAACCTCCACCTCCCAGATTCAAGCGATTCTCCTGCCTCAGCCTCAATAGCTGGGACTGCAGGCACATGTCATTACGCCCGGCTAGTTTTTTTGTATTTTTAGCAGAGATGGGGTTTTGCCACACTAGTCTGGAACTCCCTACCTCAGGTGACCCTCCTGAGGATCCGTGCTGGGATTATAGGCATGAGCCACCATGCCCAGCCACCATCTCTACTAAAACTACAAAAATTAGCCAGGCGTGGTGGCACACACCTGTAATCTCAGCTACTTGGGAGGCTGAGGCAGGAGAATCAATTGAACCTGAGAAGTGGAGGTTGCAGTGAACTGAGATTGTACCACTGCACTCCAGCCTGGGGGACAGAGCAAAACCCTGTGTCAAAATGAAAAGAAAAAAACGTGAGATAGGTTTTCCTCCTTGGGTAGCCCACAACCTAGAGGAGGCGACAGAATAGGTGATCATACATGTAGGACATGGTGGTGCATGCTCTGGGGACATCTGTCCAGGGGACCACATGTCCAGCAACAGACCCAGGGAAACCAGGCCAGGCGAGGCGGCAGAGGGAAGGACGGACTGCCCACTGACCTGTATCCCGCACAGGACCGAGCACTTACTGACTTTCCACGAATCCTGGTTGAAGGAAGGAAGCGTGAACATAGGAAAAAGAAACCACGGGCTGGCCTGGAGTCAGCCAGCTCCGACTCCAGTCAGTCAGCCCTCTCTCCAGTGAGGGAGAAGGGCTCTGGCAAGGGCCACAGGAGCGGGTACCTAGGCCTCACAGCGGCCTGCACGCAGGAGCAGGAAGCGGGCGGGCAGGGCTCACACAGCTCCAAGGGTGGCCTGATGAGGTTGCTTAGCCAGCTGGGGGATGCCTCCTGCCTGCTGCAGCCTCAGTGGTGTTTCCTAATTGGTGGGGAGTTCTAGGAAGGGGTGTGTGTGTGTGTGTGTGTGTGTGTGTGTGACGTAATTCACATAATATTAAAAAATCACCTCCTTTGCCAGGCGTGGTGGTTCATGCCTGTAATCCCAGCACTTTGAGAGGCCAAGGTGGGTGGATCACTTGAGGTCAGGAGTTCGAGACCAGCCAGGCCAACATGGTGAAACCCTCTCTCTACTAAAAATACGAAAATTAGCTGTGCATGGTGGCCAGAGACACTGATGAGTGAGGGAATGCATAGGCAGGTGCATGAGCAAGCCAAGGACTGCGGTGACACTGCTCCCCTCAGTGCCTCTCAACACAGCCCCTCCCTCCACCCGCCCCGGGAGCTGGGTCCTGACGGGTCCGCGTGTGTGTCGGCACAGGGTTGGGAAGCTGGTAGACAGCAGCATGGACATCCAGGCCATCCAGCTGCCTGCCCTGCAGTACCAGCACGAGAGGCGCGCCAGCGACTGGGCTGTGGACAGCAGCCTCTGTGGGGCCATGGACCCCTCCGACGGCATTGGAGCCCTCATCGAAGAGGAGCATACCGCTGTCAAGCTCAACACTGGGGTGAGTGCCCAGGCGCGTGGGCAGGCAGCGGGGGAAGGGCGAACAGCCCCCAAACACCTCATGTGAGCCGATGCAGAGGAGAGGCTGTGAGGGCGGAAACAGGGTCTGAGAGAGTCAGCGCACCGGGCAGAGGGCAGGCAGAGGGCGGGCAGCGGCTCACACTGCATGGGTCAGCAGGGAGAAGCGTCTGAATGGAGCAACTGGAATTTCTCATGCTCTACCTCAGGCCCAGCGCCCTGCTCAACAGGAACTTGCCGGGTGCCCAGCTCTGTGTTGAGGAGGCTTTCCAGCAGCCAACGACGGGGAGGGGGGTTGCTGCACCTGGTTCACAGATGGGAAACCAAGGCCTGGGCCAAAGTCAAATGTGACAGAGTGACAGAGCTCAGTCTGATCCCTGGTCAGCCTGATCTCAAAGCCCTGACACTCTCTGCCTTGGAGGACCAGGAAGGGAAGAAGCTGGAGAACAAGGCAGTCAGGCTGGTGGGGAGGCTCAGCCATTTGTTTCCTGTGACCTGCATGGTGGTGTCTCCTTGAGGCAGGGGGAGGGCAGGGGATGGCAGCTGGTCCTCTACTGTCCTGAGACAATGAAACTGTATCTGGGCCGGATGTGGTGGCTCACGCCTCTAATCACAGCACATTGGGAGGCCAAGGCAGGCAGATCACTTGAGGTCAGTAGTTCAAGACCAGCCTAGGCCAACATGACAAAACCCCGTCTCTACTAAAACTACAAAAATTAGTTGGGCATGGTGGTGGGCGCCTGTAATCCCAGCTACTTGGGAGGCTGAGGCAGGAGAATCGCTTGAACCCAGGAGGCGGAGGTTGCAGTGAGCTGAGATCACACCACTGCACTCCACCACAGGGGACAGAGTGACCCTGTCTCAAGAAAATAAAATAAATAGTGTCCACCTTGCCTCCATGGCCACTGTGAGGCTCCCAGTACCAATGTGCACGGCCCCATGGAGACCTGCAGAGTATGCACAGGCGAGCCTGCCACGTGGTGCACTGAGCTCCCCCCACAGCCATTTCAATGCTCCGGGAGTCTCCAGTGCAACCTCAGCTCCAGGCCCCCAGGCTGGCATCACACAGGACAGCACCTGCCGCAGGTGGGTGGGGGTCAGGCACTGGCCCCCAAGCAGTGCTGTTGTCACCTGCGTCCCCCTCTGCCGCAGCTCACCCTGCACTGCCAGCAGTTCTGGGCCATGTTCCTGAAGAAGGCCGCATACAGCTGGCGCGAGTGGAAAATGGTGGCGGCACAGATCCTAGTGCCTCTGACCTGTGTCACCCTGGCCCTCCTGGCCATCAACTACTCCTCGGAGCTCTTCGATGACCCCATGCTGAGGCTGACCTTGGGCGAGTACGGCAGAACCGTCGTGCCCTTCTCGGTTCCTGGGACCTCCCAGCTGGGTCAGCAGCTGTCAGAGCATCTGAAAGACGCACTGCAGGCCGAGGGACAGGAGCCCCGCGAGGTGCTCGGTAAGGGGCATCCCAGGGGCGAGATGGGATCGGGGGCCGGTCGTGCGGCCAGAGTTCACCTTCCAGACTGCAGCAGGGTCGACATCTGGGGAGGATGGTTCTTGGCTGTTCTGAATGTGCTGAGGGAAGTTCAGCAGCATCCCTGACCTTGCCCCACCCCATCGTGACCATCAAACATGCCTGGAAACATTGCCGATGTCCCCTGGGTGGCAGATCATGGCACTGAGTCACTGGGGGTGCCAGAGACACTGGCATACTGGGGCCGGGCTTTGTCAGGCATCTCCTTACTGAAGCTGTCTTTCAGCATCATTCACGGGCAAAATGCAGAAACATAGTGACTTCAAGTTACCTTTGCTGTGTGACGATGCTGGCGACAGTGCGCCTTCGTGTGACAGGGTGTTTTCTTCCATCATCTTAAAACCCACAATTCTTGACCAGGCTCAGTGGCTGACACCTGTCATCCCAGCACTTTGGGAGGCCGAGGCAGGTAGATCACTTGAGGTCAGGAGTTCCAGACCAGCCTGGTCAACATGGCAAAACTCTGCTCTACTAAACATAAAAAATTAGCTAGGCGTGGTGGTGGGCACCCGTAATCCCAGCTACTCTGGAGGCTGAGGCGGGAGAATTGCTTGAACCCGGGTCGTGGAGCCTGCAGTGAGCCAAGATCACGCCACTGCACTCCAGCCTGGGCGACAGAGCAAGACTGTCTCGAAAGAAAAAAAAAAAAAAAGAGTCTTGGTAGTCACAGTTGGATACTGCCCCAGGCTCAGAACAGGGACCATGCTCTGGTTAATGGAACCTACTGGAAGGTTTTCTTATTTTGCAGCTGCCTTCCTGGCTCCTGACCAGCATTCACAGTTCCACGTACTGAATGATGACAAAACCCTGGCAGAAATTAGGCTCTCCTTAGGAGGAGAGTGACAGGGCGGGCAGCTCAGAGGATGCTGGCACCACTGCATTGGGTCCCTGATTAGCCATGCTCAGATGGCAGCGGGTGCCCAGGTGTCACCTCCTCCTGTGTCCTCTGACTCTGCCATTGCTCCCCAGGTGACCTGGAGGAGTTCTTGATCTTCAGGGCCTCTGTGGAGGGGGGCGGCTTTAATGAGCGGTGCCTTGTGGCAGCGTCCTTCAGAGACGTGGGAGAACGCACGGTCGTTACTGCCTTGTTCAACAACCAGGCGTACCACTCCCCAGCCACTGCCCTGGCCGTCGTGGACAACCTTCTGTTCAAGCTGCTCTGTGGGCCTCACGCCTCCATCGTGGTCTCCAACTTCCCCCAGCCCCGGAGCGCCCTGCAGGCTGCCAAGGACCAGTTCAATGAGTATGTGTGCTGCCCGTCCCCGTCCACCCTGGCCGGGGACCCCAGGACTGACTGCCCTGGGCACTGCCACAGGCCTATAGATAGAGCATTGTGTCTACTCTCCCAAAGCCCCTGGGTCTGGTAGGAAACCCCTCCCACATCCTTCTCCACCATCCACAGCCCCCACTCCCTGTGACAGCAGATCAGCTGTGGGCCATCCCATGCGCTGCAGTCCTGACGGGGACCTATGAAGGCTCGGCAGGCAGCCCTGCCTTCTCCTAAATCTACCTGGCTCCTGCCAGCCACTGTCCTCACTCCACACTGCTCTCTCCAACAGTGTGACCCACTGGGCACATAAGCTGAGGTGATGGAGGGTGAGCAGAGCAGGACTTGGCAAGAACTGCCGTCCCTGCCCCTCAGATGGCCACATATCAGGAGCCTGCCATGCCATTGTGTGGGCAGGGCTACCCCCATCCCAGCCACAGAGCCCCAGAGCTCCGGGGACCACCCAGAGGAGGCCAAAAATTCTGTTAATTTCAGGATAGCCACTCCTCCTCAGGGCAGTGTCGTCTCCACCCACATTCCAGGCTAGGCCTAGGCCTGGCGATGGCTGCATCCCAGCTTCTAGCTCCATCCCTGCCCCGAGAGCAGAAAAGCAGCAGCCCTCGATCTGCTCTCCTTGCTGTCAACTCAGGATCCTAGAATAATGCGCAGAGGCCCGGAGAGGCTTTCCCTTTGCCACACTCCAGGGGGATGCAGCGGGGTTCAGGACCTCCACACCTGGGCAGGGTCGCCCACAGCCATGGGGCTGAGAGCTGGGCAGGGGGCGGGTGATGAGGAGAGTGACACTGCCATCATCACATCAGCATAGGAGGTCCAGAGGAGCCGTTCTCCGGTGGGGGCAGATGTTCCTGGTATGGAACCGTGGTGCTCGTGCTCTCCCATAAGCCCCTTTATTGGTTGGGCCGCTGCCCTGCATGCCTTGGGCAGTCATAACTGAAAACCCGACCTTTCCTGCCACTCAGGCATGCTGTGCTCCATCCCTGACCTTCCCTGTCCCCCGCAGGGGCCGGAAGGGATTCGACATTGCCCTCAACCTGCTCTTCGCCATGGCATTCTTGGCCAGCACGTTCTCCATCCTGGCGGTCAGCGAGAGGGCCGTGCAGGCCAAGCACGTGCAGTTTGTGAGCGGAGTCCACGTGGCCACTTTCTGGCTCTCTGCTTTGCTGTGGGACCTTATCTCCTTCCTCATCCCCAGTCTGCTGCTGCTGGTGAGCGCCGGAGGGTGCTGGGTCCGTTCCCCTGTAGACCACAGGGGGTTTGCCCTGGGACCCCCTTGCAGAACCACAACCAGCTGGGCAGCCTAGGCCAGCAGCTCAGCCCAACTCAGGGAGCACGGCTGGAATCCCCTGGCGGCTGCCACCTCGCCTCCTCCCTGCACCCTCAGCCTTTGCCCTCTATACATGGGCAGCGCCCACAGCAGCCACCCTGGTTACAGCTCTCAGTGCAAGGGGACAAGGGGAAACTGGGACAGAGAGGGCCTGGGGCTGAAAGCCACTGCGGGGGCCAGACATGGCCTGTGGGGCTGATGGGCATGGGCCAGCTGACCAGGAGGGGTCTGAGGACCTCCAAATGCTCCTCTCACCCTTTCCCCACCCGTGAGCTGCTCTCAGCTTGGCGTGCGTGGCAGTGCCTCCCTGTGCTGCCGCAGGTGGTGTTCAAGGCCTTCGACGTGCGTGCCTTCACGCGGGACGGCCACGTGGCCGACACCCTGCTGCTGCTCCTGCTCTACGGCTGGGCCATCATCCCCCTCATGTACCTGATGAACTTCTTCTTCTCGGGGGCGGCCACCGCCTACACGAGGCTGACCATCTTCAACATCCTGTCGGGCATCGCCACCTTCCTGATGGTCACCATCATGCGCATCCCAGGTGGGCGCCTGGAGACCACCCCCAGCCCCCATGGCCATCCATGGAGCCGCTCCGCCCAGACAGGGAGGCACCCGCCACAGCCAAGGCAGGACTCAGGCAATGGGCCTAGCTCATGCTCACCAGCCCCTCTGCCCCAGCTGGCCCTGCCCGGCTAGCTATGACTGGTGGGCAGGCGTCTGCGGTGTCCTTGCCCTGTGCAGAGCCGGCAGGGGCGTCCCTGGGAGGTGCCCCTTCACTCCACACAGCACGGACAAGGCCCTGTGCCCGCCCTGACCAGGCCTGTCCTAGAGGTGGGTGTGGTGTGCCCTCCAGCACAGACTGATCTTACCTCCCCAATGCAGCTGTAAAACTGGAAGAACTTTCCAAAACCCTGGATCACGTGTTCCTGGTGCTGCCCAACCACTGTCTGGGGATGGCAGTCAGCAGCTTCTATGAGAACTATGAGACGCGGAGGTACTGCACCTCCTCTGAAGTCGCCGCCCACTACTGCAAGAAATATAGTGAGTGTCCCAGCCCCGACCCTGGGCAGCACCCCCGCGTCCTCAGGACGTGGCCACTGAAGAGGGGCCTTCCAAGGCAGGGGCTCCTCTGCGTCTGAGTGGCCTGGGGCTGGTGCGTTCCTCTGTACTGCCTCGCCCCGCCTCCCACAGTAGCCCCCTCGTGCCTGCTCGCTCCCAGGCCCTGTATCTGAGCTCCCATTTTCCCACCTGCCTCAGTGTCTGGGCATCTGTAACAAGGAACCACAGACCAGCACTTAGCACCAGCAGTGAATCCCCCACGGCTCGGGGGAGGACCCTTCCTGCCTCTCCCAGCCTCTGGTGGCTGCACGCATCCTGGGCTCCTGGCCGCACCCCCTCACCACCACCGCCTCCATCCTCGCATGACGGCTCCTGTCTCCTGTCTCAAATCTCCTTCTGCCTTTCTCTTATAAGGACACTTGCTGTTGGGTTTAAGGCCCACGCTGATCCAGTGTCTCACCTTAAGGTCCTTACTAATCACATATTCAAAGACCCTGTTTCTAAGCAAGATCGCAACCCCAGGTCTAGGGGGACAGAACTTGGACCTGTCCTGTGGGGCCCCCTCAGCCTCCCACATACCCCTCTGTGCTTGTAACGGTCTCCGTCCTGGCCAGGAGGCAGCCCAGGGTTCCCACAGAGCCTGTGCCTCTCAGGCAAGCTGTCACTGCCCTGGGCCTGCCACGTCGCTCATGGGACTGCATTGGATTGTTACGTGCCTGGCCTCTCTGAGCTGTGGTGCCTCAAGAGGCAGCCGTGACCTACTGGCCTTCACATCTCCCCATGGAGGAGACACTGTTACAGGCGCCTTGAGCAGCCTGGGGAGGGGAGTGGAGGCCGGGAACCTGGGAGGGGAGGAGGGCGCCCCAGGCCTCGGGACACAGTGACTCCCTCGCCCCACAGACATCCAGTACCAGGAGAACTTCTATGCCTGGAGCGCCCCGGGGGTCGGCAGGTTCGTGGCCTCCATGGCTGCCTCAGGGTGCGCCTACCTCATCCTGCTCTTCCTCATCGAGAACAACCTGCTGCAGAGGCTCAGGGGCATCCTTTGCGCCTTCCGGAGGAGGTGGACACTGGTGAGCGGCGCTGGGAGCCCAGGACACTGGTGGGATGCTCCCCAGGCCTCTGCTTGGGCCCAGCACAACCCGGGGCGGCTTCCACCTCCTTCTCCACCAAGCAGCTCCTGCACCAGATGGCCTCCCACTACATGGCCTCAGCACCAGCCAGCAGTTACAGCCAGGGTAGGGCACAGCCCTTGCCACTCACGAGGGCTGTCGAGTTCTGAGCCCCTGCCAGAGAGTCAGCCTGGGGACCCAGGGCCGTCCTGCTGAGCAGAGGTGGTGCCCAGGGACACCCAGTGCCAGAGGAGGGGTCATGGGGCTGAGGGTGCTCCACGTGTTTACTGAAAACGTCCGTTACTTCAGGTCTCCATCCCCTCCCTCAAACAAACACAAGCAAATGTGTTGACATTGCATTGCACATACAGCTTAGCCGAGGGGGAATTCACTTCTTTAAAATAGTCAGACTTCTCTAAAAAAGGAACTGTCTCCATGTGTTAAAATCTTTGGCGAGGCATGGTGACTCACACCTGTAATCCCAGCACTTTAGAAAGCAGAGGTAGGTAGATCACCTGAAACCAAGAGTTCAAGACCAGTGTGGGCAACATAGTGAGACCCTCTCTCTTCTAAAAAGTTTTTAAAATTAGCCGGGCATGATGGTACACACCTGTAATCCCAGCTACTAGGGAGGCTGAGACAGGAGGCTTAAGCCTGGGAGGTCTGGGCTGCAGTGAGCTATGACTGTACCACTGAATTCCAGCCTGGGTGACAAAGCAAGACTCCCATCTCTAAATCTGAAAACAAAAATCTTACTTTAAGGCTAAGCATGGTGGCTCATGCCTGTAATCCCAGCACTTTGGGAGGCTGAGGTGGACAGATCACCAAAGGTCAGGAGTTCTAGACCAGCCTGGCCAACACAATGAAACTCCATGTCTACTAAAAACACAAAAATTAGCTGGACGTGGTGGTGCACGCCTATAATCCCAGCTACTCAGGAGACTGAAGCAGGAGAATCACTTGAACCCAGGAGGCGGAGTTTGCAGTGAGCTAAGATCACGCCACGGCACTCCAGCCTGGGCAACAGAGTGAGAGAGACTCTGTCTCAAAAAAAAAAAAAAAAAATTAAAATTGTTTTAAAATCTTATTTTATATTCCCCAGCAGAGATTTATGATTTTTCTCCATGAGTCCCACACAGTTCTTTTTCCTCAGATAGTTTATGTCTCCTGGATGCTAGTTCAGCCCCGTAAGACCGCTGTGTCTTCTGGAAAAAGGTCTGAGTCGCACCTGTGGGGCCTAGGATTGGGACAAAGGCCTTAGTCCCACCAGACCTCCCACATCCACCCCCGCCCCTCCCTTCTCCACGGGAGCCACCCTGCGTCTGGGTTCATGCACGCGGTCTCTGTCCTGGTCAATCAGACAGAATTATACACCCGGATGCCTGTGCTTCCTGAGGACCAAGATGTGGCGGATGAGAGGACCCGCATCCTGGCCCCCAGTCCAGACTCCCTGCTCCACACACCTCTGATTATCAAGGAACTCTCCAAGGTACCCTTACAATTTGGGGTGGAGTCCTTCCTGCCAGCCGGCTACCTGGCTGTCCCCAGGGTCCAACCCTGTCCCTGGAAGCTTGCGGCGCTGAGGCTCAGGCTGCTCTGCTTTGCGTCCAGGCCTCTGCATTCCATGTTTTCCGTCGGGTGCCTGCAGGTGTACGAGCAGCGGGTGCCCCTCCTGGCCGTGGACAGGATCTCCCTTGCGGTGCAGAAAGGGGAGTGCTTTGGCCTGCTGGGCTTCAATGGAGCCGGGAAGACCACAACTTTCAAAATGCTGACTGGGGAGGAGAGCCTCACTTCTGGGGATGCCTTTGTTGGGGGTCACAGAATCAGCTCTGATGTCGGAAAGGTGGGTGCAGCCAGGAGGTTCCAAAGGGGTGAGGCAGGCATGGCTGGAGGGGGCACCCTGGAGGCAGGGACGGAGGGATGCTGTCTGCAAACAGCTGCTGCATCTGTGGCTTGAAATGGGCCCAGCACGTGCCTCTGGACAGCGAGACAAGGTAATGAGCTAAAGCTAAGCTTCGCCAGAACTAGCAGGCGATGGGAGGGGAGAGAGATGGGTGCCAACATCGATGAGCCTGGACAGGTGTATTCAGCACTGACAGCCACCTCTGCGCAGAGGCCATTCTGTGTCCAGGCAGCTCAGGTGTGGGTTTAGAGGCCTTGATGGGTGAAGGGACGGAAGGCCCTGGGCCCACCAACAGTTTTCCCATGTTGAGCTGAACCCCACCAGCTCCCCCGCAGAAGGACCAGAGGCAGCCCTCCTGCACCTCTGCCTGGGTCCTGCATGGGAAGTCGAGCTTGCCGAGCAGAGCAGGGGAAATGGAAGGCAGGGCCTGGGCCTGAGAAGTGGCCGCGGAGTCCTCTCCTGAGCTCACGCCAGGGGAGCCTGGACAGCAGAGGCCCTGGGCCAGAGTACGTGCAGGCCCTCTCGGGAGGAAAGCCTCATCCTAGGCTGTAGACTTCCCCATAGAGTGTTCCAGGGCTTACAGGCAATGCACAGCAAACAGAGGAGACAGTACCATGACTGGAAGCCACAGACACAGGCCCCATGGGGGGACAAGCACATAGGCGTTAGATCTGCATCGTCAGGCCAGATTATAAAAGATTATAAACTCACTGTGTCTACAGAAATAAATGATGCAATTGAAAGTCTATGCAGGGGAGAGAAAACCGTATATGATCTAGCAATGAAGGAGAGGGTAAGAAGTCCCCAGTACATGTCATCTGAGTTCCAGAAGGAAAGGAAAAGAGAGAGTGGCAGGGGGTAGTAGCCAAAAAGGTATCGGCTAAGATTTTTCCCAAACTGATTAAAAACATTCTGGGCTGGGAGCGTGGCTTATGCCTGTAATCCCAACTTTGGGAGGCCAAGGCAGGCAGATCACTTAAGGTCTAGAGTTCAAGACCAGCCCGGCCAACATGGCAAAATGCTGTCTCTACTAGAGAAAAATACAAAAATGAGCAGGGTGTGGTGGCAGGTGCCTATAATCCTCGCTACTCGGGAGCTTAAGGCATGAGAATCACTTGAGCCTGGGAGACAGAGGTTGCAGTGAGCCAAGATCACGCCACCGCACTCCATCCTCGGCGACAGAGTGAGACTGTCTCAAAAAAAAAAAGATTTTGGAAACTTGAGAACCCCAAAGAAGGAAGGTAAAGAAAAAGAAATCCAGTATCTAGAATCCACAGAACCCAGGCACTCCTGCTCCCAACCAGCTGCCGAAGGTAGCTAGGCAGATGGCAGCAGGCACGTCCTATTTCTTCTGGACATGGTCACTTGCACAGAGAACAGCTGCTGCACCATCTGACCAAGCAGTGCTCACCCCAAAGGTGGTGCCCATAAATCTTTCTTCTTAGAGGGAGAAGAAAGAGTCCTAGCACATTAGACGTCCCAGGCGTGAACGAGTGGGTGGCCAGCCCTGAGTCTGCCTCTATGTAAAGGCCATTCTTGTGCCACCTAATCCCATGGCTGCCTGTCCTGGACCAGGCTCTGAGAGCAGCTCTGGAAGCCTCCCTACACCAGCCACATCCTTCCTGTGTCCCTGTTCCAAGAGCTTCCACTGTGGGCAGCCACCGGGGCCTGTGCACAGCTCCAGCGTCCCCCGTGTACACACACTGGCAGGGACCACAGACAGATGCAGGGATGGGCACCTCAAGGGTAGTCCCTGTGACCCTCTGGAGGAAGGAGGCTTCCCTCCAACCCACCTCCCTCCCCGGCTATGCTCTGACCCCAGGTGCGGCAGCGGATCGGCTACTGCCCACAGTTTGATGCCTTGCTGGACCACATGACTGGCCGGGAGATGCTGGTCATGTACGCTCGGCTCCGGGGCATCCCTGAGCGCCACATTGGGGCCTGCGTGGAGAACACTCTGCGGGGCCTGCTGCTGGAGCCACACGCCAACAAGCTGGTCAGGACGTACAGGTGCACCTCCCAAGCCCGGCCCCTGCAACCAGAAGAGCCCTGGCCCTTCCCAGACTGGAGTCAGAATCAGGGTCCCTATAGCATAGAGCTGGGAGTGACTGCTCAGGTCAGCAGCCAGAGCTCCCACTTGTGGCTCCAGGATGGAGCTGGGATTTGGTTGTGTGACCCAGGTAGCTCCAGGTAGGAGAGGGACTGCCCTGACAGTGCCTGCCACCTAGGGACAAAGCCAGCAGCGAGAGATGCCAGGGCCACTGTGTTCCTGTGTAGGTGGTCCCCCTTAGGTGCGGGCACATGTGTTCCTGTGTAGGTGCGTGCACTGGGCCTCTGGGAACAGCCTTCTCTGGGGCCTCTAGCTCTATGTGGTGGGCTCTCCAGGTGCACACACAGCTCCTTCCTCTTCACCAGGGCTGTTCTGCAGTTGCTGGGTGTGGGCCTCTGCTGGGACATGGGCCTCCACTGGGACACGGGAGCCAATGCTTAACTCTCAGCCTTATTCCCCCACCCGGCACCCTCCTGCCCCTAGTGGTGGTAACAAGCGGAAGCTGAGCACTGGCATCGCCCTAATCGGAGAGCCTGCTGTCATCTTCCTGGACGAGCCGTCCACTGGCATGGACCCCGTGGCCCGGCGCCTGCTTTGGGACACCGTGGCACGAGCCCGAGAGTCTGGCAAGGCCATCGTCATCACCTCCCACAGGTAGAGCCTGGGTCCGTGGGTCACTGGAAGTTTCAGCACCGGGTGGGCCGTGGAGGAGCCAGGTGACCAGGAGACGCATGAGCATCTGGTGCAGTGTCTGCACGTATCAGGAACTGCCTGATTGGGGGACCAACGCTTTCCTGTCTGCACAAGCCTTTGGCACCCCCAGCCCTGTCTGAGGCCCCGTCCTCTCCCCAGCATGGAGGAGTGTGAGGCCCTGTGCACCCGGCTGGCCATCATGGTGCAGGGGCAGTTCAAGTGCCTGGGCAGCCCCCAGCACCTCAAGAGCAAGTTTGGCAGCGGCTACTCCCTGCGGGCCAAGGTGCACAGCGAAGGGCAGCAGGAGGCGCTGGAGGATTTCAAGGCCTTTGTGGACCTGACCTTTCCAGGTGTGTGCTGGCCCCGGCAGCCCCCACTGGGTGGGCCCTGGGCCCCTGCCTAGGCCTCTCCCATCTGCTGTATGGAGCGTCTGTGCCTCGCTCCTGCCAAGTCCCATCTCCCCAGTCCCTGGGACAAGGACTCCAGTGCTGAGCACCCAAGCACTCTCCGATCCTCCAGCCCGGCCCTCACAGCAACACCGTCTCTCCTTTGCGTAGGCAGCATCCTGGAAGACGAGCACCAAGGCATGGTCCATTACCACCTGCCAGGCCGCGACCTCAGCTGGGCGAAGGTAAGGCAGTCCCAGGGGCCCCACTGGGCATTCATGGGGCTGGGGGAGGTCCCTCCAGGGGTCTCTCCCTCTGTGTGACTGCAGACTCTTTCCACAGAGGAGTCAGTTTCCATTTCTCCCCTAACACTCACACTGATACGTGCTGGTCTGGGGGTTTTATATCCAAAATATCAGTGGTAAAAGGAATTCAGTGTGCAGTAGGAAAAGGGCCAGGGATGGTGGCTCACACCATAATCTCAGCACTTTGGGAGGCTGAGGCGGGAGGATTGCTTAAGCCTGGGAGTTCTAGACCAGCCTGGGCAACACAGACCCCGTCTCTACAAAAAATTTAAAAATTAGGCCAGGTGCCGTGGCTCAAGCCTGTAATCCCAGCACTTTGGGAGGCCGAGACGGGTGGATCACGAGGTCAGGAGATCCAGACCATCCTGGCTAACATGGTGAAACCTCGTCTCTACTAAAAAATACAAAAAACTAACCAGGCGAGGTGGCGGGCACCTGTAGTCCCAGCTACTCGGGAGGCTGAGGCAGGAGAATGGCGTAAACCCAGGAGGCAGAGCTTACAGTGAGCCGAGCTCCAGCCACTGCACTCCAGCCTGGGTGACAGAGCGAGACTCCGTCTCAAAAAAATAAAAAATAAAAAATAAAATAAAAATTAGCCAGGTATCATGGTGCATGCCGGTAGTCCCAGCTACTCGGGAGGCTAAGGTGGGTGGATCACTTGAGCCTGGGAGTTCGAGACTGCAGTGAGCTATGACTGTGCCACTGTACTCCAGCCTGGGCTACAGAGCAAAACTCTCTCTCTAAAAAAATAAATTATGGGGGGAAAAAAAAGAACTGGCTCAGAAAGGGAACATCGCTGGCTCAAGGTTGTACTCTGAGCTGGGAACAGCGTGAGGAGGAGGCTGGGCCTTGTCCCTGATGGCTCCTTCTTAGCCAGTGTCCTCTCCCGGGGAGCACGGTGCCCTCGCAGGGCTGCCCTCTCTGGGACTCTGGGGTGGGGCTGGGCAGGGGTAGAATTGTGGAGGCCTCACCAGCCCCTCTTGCCAGGGGACTCCCAGGTTCCACACAGGAGCCTGGGCCCTGTTCTCTCCTACCAGTGACTTTTCTGCTCCCCAAAGGTTTTCGGTATTCTGGAGAAAGCCAAGGAAAAGTACAGTGTGGACGACTACTCTGTGAGCCAGATCTCGCTGGAACACGTCTTCCTGAGCTTCGCCCACCTGCAGCCGCCCACTGCAGAGGAGGGGCGATGAGGGGTGTGGCTGCCTCGACACCAGGCAGGGATGGGACGGGCAAGCAGGGTCCGGCTTGCATCCTCTCTCTCCAAGTTTATCTCATCCTTTATTTTTAATCACTTTTTTCTATGATGGATATGAAAAATTCAAGGCAGTATGCACAGAACGGACGAGTGCAGCCCAGCCCTCATGCCCAGGATCAGCATGCGCATCTTCACGTCTGCACTCTGGAGCTCACCCTCCCAGAGCTGGAGCGGGCCAGGCAGTCTGCGGGCAAGCTCCCGGGTCTCTGGGTGGAGAGCTGACCCAGGAAGGGCTGCAGCTGAGCTGGGGGGTTGAATTTCTCCAGGCACTCCCTGGAGAGAGGACCCAGTGACTTGTCCGTGTTTACACATGACACTAACCTCCCCTGGGGAGGAAGCAGGAAGCCAGGTTGAACTGTGGCGAGGCCCCCAGGCCGCCGGGAATGGACCATGCAGATCACTGTCGGTGGAGGGAAGCTGCTGACTGTGATTAGGTGCTGGGGTTTTAGCGTCCAGCGCAGCCTGGGGGCCTCCTGGAGGCTCTGCTCCTTAGGGCATGGTAGCCGCCGCAGAGCCGGGCATCGTCCCACAGCATCTCCTAGAAGCAGCCGGCACAGGAGGGAAGGTGGCCAGGCTTGAAGGAGTCTCTGTTCCCAGCACTGCACCCTCAGGAAGTTGCCCGCCCCAGGACACGCAGGGACCACCCCAAGGGCTGGGTGGCTGTCTCAAGGACACACTGAATACGTTGTGACCGTCCAGAAAATAAAGGCTGAGGGGACACAGTCACAGTCTGTGGGTCACACGCGAGGGGTCACGGGGCTCAATCGCTCGCCCACAATCTATACATGAGGCTCTTCTTTCACGTATCAATCACACAAACGTGGGATGTCGCTTTTCCCAGAAGGGAGCACACGCAGATAATACACTGAGGTGAAGGAACAGGCCCAGAACACAAAGGAAAAAGCCGGTTAGATAAACGCCCGGTGACGGGCCCTTAGTCTATAGCCAAGAGAAGAGCAGGCGGGGCTGTGTGGGAAGCACAGGTCTGGTGGGAGAGAAGCTGCTGGCACCAGGGTCACCTGTGGCCATTTGCCATTTCCCAGAAATAACTCTTCATCAGCTCCCTTTTTTGTTATTTATGGAGTCTTGCTTTGTCTCCCAGGCTGGAGCACAGTGGCGCAATCTTGGCTCACTGCAACCTCGCCTCCCGGGTGCAAGCGATTCTCCTGCCTCTGCCTCCCAAGTAGCTGGGACTACAGGCGCGCGCCACCACACCCAGCTAATTTTTGTATTTTTAGTAGAGATGGGGTTTTACCATGTTGGCCAGGCTGGTCTCAAACTCCTGACCTCAAGTGATCCACTCACCTCAGACTCCCAAAGTGCCGGGATTACAGCCATGAGCCACTATGCCCGGCCCCTTTTTATTTATGCACTGTTTTGTGTTTTGTTTTTGGAGACAGCATCTTTCTCTGTTGCCCAGCGTGGAGTGCAGTGGTGTTACCATAGCTCACTGCAGCCTGAAACACCTGGGTTTGTGCAATCCTCCCACCCCAGCCTCCCAAGTGGCTGGGACTAAGGGCATGTACCACCATGCATGGCTATATTTTTTTATTTTTAGTATGGACGAGGTCTCATGTTGGTCAGGCTGGTCTCAAACTCCTGACCTCAAGTGATCCACCCACCTCGGCCTCCCAAAGTGCTGGGATCACAGGCATGAGCCACCACGCCTGGCGAATACACTATTATTTCTTACGGTTTTCTAAAACTGATTTGAACTTCTGCATTTTACATTCCTTTAGAATTTAGAGTTTTAGAAAAGACTTGTTTTCATCACTTTGGCTCATTTGGGACAATTTCAAGTCTGTGTTTTTATCAGTCTTTGGAAATTTATGAAAGCTGCAAATCGTCTCCAGTAGCTCTTTTATTCCCTTTAAACTTCTGCCATCTAGTTCCATGTCATAAAAAATATAATGTGTTTGTGGCCTAAACACTGCCCAAGAGAAAAGGTCTGAAGTGGGCCCTTCTGGCCCCACACCCTCTCTGCAGGGGCTGTGGCCTCTAGGTCGGGCCTGGGGCTAGGAAGAGGGACAGAAGTCAGTGCATGAGGCCACCCAGCTCCATGTCCATGCCCACAGTCCTTCTGCAGGGCATCCTCAGACTTGTTTTCAAGCCTATGTGTTAGAGATTTAGGAATGTGTCATTTTTCTCCTGTGACACCCTAAAAAGGGGTTGGGGAGAGTGTATAGGACTGAGGGCATAGCCCGCATGAGGCACACACTTGTGAAGCCAGCGTGCATAGACAGGACACGCACAGAAGACACCATCCCCCCTGGCAGCACACTACCAGTGCCAGTAGGGGTCTTTAAGTAAGGACTGGCACAACTAGAACTCCTTAGGAAAAGGATCCGCAGCTCGGGAGGCTGCTGCGTGGGGACCAGGAGGGGCAGGTGCATTCAGGGCGTCTGTGGCAGGGGCCCAAGGCTGCACCCAAGCCTGGAGCTTGGATGACCCCAGGAGCAGCAGGAAGGGCCCATCTGGCATCCCAGGGGCACCCTCAAGGCCTCTGGAAACTCAGTGCTGGGGCTAGGTCACCAGTGACACCCTAAGGAGCCTGGGACTGAAGCCTCAGGACTCCGCCCCGCCTGATTTTTGTCTGAGCTGTGGCCGTTCCCAGCCCACGGGAGGGCAGGGGAAAAGAGCTATGGGCCCAGGGATGGGAGCTACCGGCCCATCCACGCTCCACCCTAGACCATGGGGTGGGGGGGGGCATGCATTCTCTATGGACACTGTCCCCGAACAACTGTGGCATCTGACAGAGCCGACTCCTGCCCTCCTCCCAATTCACCTTAGACCTGGGAGACGAGGTTCTGACTTCACTGCCCTGCGTAGCCTGGCACAGGGCTCCCATGAGCAGATGGCCCATGGGCCACGAGCCAGGTATCTGCACCTTCTGTCCTCCAGGCTGGCCCAGTCCAACAGGCTGGCTCAACTGACACCACACCCACAACTCAGAGAGGGGAAGACCTTGCAGTGTGGCGGGCCCAGGCCAAGCCCCTCCACTGCCATCACAGGTTTACAGCGAAGCAGGGGAGCAGGCTGGATACAGGCAGCCCAGGCCACAGGTCCGGGGACCCACACCAGGCCACAGGAATGGGCTTGCTGAGGGTATCAGAAAACCCCAGGTCACAGTGGTTTGAAAAAGAAGTTTATTTCTCAGCCGTGTAGGCAGGAGGAGGCAGTCCAGGGCTCTGTCACCTGAAGTCTCAGGGAGGCAGGCTCCATCTGCTGCCCCATCATCCTGGTTCACGCCTCCCTCCTCATGGTCACCTCTGTGTTCAAGGAAGTGCTTGGCCGGGCGTGGTAGCTCACGCCTATGTAATCCCAGCACTTTAGGAGGCTGAGGAAGGCAGATCATGAAGTCAAAAGATCGAGACCATCTTGGCTAGCATGGTGAAACTCCGTCTGTACTAAAAATACAAAAAAATTAGCCAGGCGTGGTGGCAGGCGCCTGTAGTCCCAGCTACTGGGGAGGCTGAGGCAGGAGAATGGCGTGAACCCGGAAGGCAGAACTTGCAGTGATTGGAGATTGCGCCACTGCACTGCACTCCAACCTGGGCGACAGGGTGAGACTCCGTCTCGGGGGGGGGGGGGGTGGGGGGGGAAGAAGGAAGTGCTCAAGTTCAGGGTGGGGTAGGGTGTGTGCAGTGGCCTCCGTCCAGTGTCTGTCACCTCCAGGCAGCTCCCTGCTGCGCCTGGACCCACCTGTGCCCTTGGCTCACTCCATCTTGCTGAGTTTCCCATCTCTGTCTTGCTGGCTGCTTTCAGAGACCAGGCCCAGAGTCCTCAAGACTCAGGTGACCTTGGCTACCCCTGGAATCCTGGACTAAAGATCTGCAATAAAAATGTGTCCAGCAGGGAACCATCCTGTTTGCTTTGCTTTTCTGAGTTCCTACAACAAACCAGCCAGGGTGCACTGTGGGGCATATGGACACAGGCCCTGGAGTATGGCTACTTCTGCCTGGGGGCGTCTGGGAGGCTTCCTGAGTGAGGTGGGGTCTCACCAGCTCCAGGGGACACCACTGCCGCGCACAAGGTAAGGGTGGGGGTGGAGGATCACCTCCGTGAGGACCCAGACCCCACCCACTGTGGCTGCGGTGGAGACTGCAGGTCTGTCTCAAGGCCCCAGGCCTGACACCTGCAAGAACAGAACCTAGGAGTGACAGAGGGGATTCCACCAGGCCAGCCCGGGGCTTGAACCCCAGCCAGGGCAGCTGCTGTCCACTGCCCCACCAGGTAACGCACCGACCCAGCTGCTGTTCAGCTCCCCTCCGGGCCAGCACCATGCTCATGGCATAGGCCGGCTGGGCCCTCTGAGACCCCCACTCCCACACAGACTGGTCTGCATGGAGGCTGGTGCCTGGCTGCACTAATGGCCAGAGCCCCCTGCAGACAGGCAGCTCAAGGGGAGCTCCAGAATGCAGGAAATGGCCCAGCACGGGAGTCACTTAGGCTGCCCACCCCTCAGGGAACTGAGATGTCCCTCCTTCCAGATGCCCCCCGAACCCGAACATGCTGGGCGTGCTCTGGTCACCCCACACAGGGGGCTCAGGGTGGGAGAGCTGGAGGCTGCCTGTAAGGGGCAAGGCCTCCTCCAGGAGGTAGGATGGGGTGGGGCAGGCGGGATCCCCTCCTCACCTGATGGGCCCTCGAGGCCAGGCTGCAGGCAGGCAGGAGGGGGCTGAAGCAGTGGGGTCAGGCCCGGGGAGCGGGGGCCCTGCCTTCCTTCCTCAACACACGGGGCTGCCCAGGCCCCGCTCCTGGGGCCGGGCCCACACCCCACAGACACTGGTGTCAGATGCTTCGGCTTGAAGGAGCTCCACATGGACCAGCTGCAGCTGCCCCTGGGTCCGCCTGGCCCAGGCAATACCACAGCATCACCAAGGCTCATCTAGCCATGGGCTCAGCCCCCAGGTCCTGAGAGGCACCCCAGGTGCCTCAGTCACAGTCCCAGGCAGCTCAGGTCCCAGGCGGCTCACGGTCACTATCCTTGACTTCATTGTAGCAGAAATGGAGTGCTTTGAGCTTGTGATGAGCACAGGCTCCCGATCCTGGGAGAGTCCAGACGTGCCCACTGGAGGGGCCCCAGGCCCTGATGATACCCACTCCTCAGACATGCAAACCCGGAGCCAGGGAGGCCTCAATGAACCGTATACTCTCCCAACAGACCAAGCTCACCCCACACCAGCACAAGGCCCTTTCAGACCCAGCCTGGCCACCCCAATGGACCTGGCCAGCACCTCCCCCAGTCCCACCCTCTCCAGACAGGTGCCAGGCTATGGTGACCTGCCTCTCAGCAGGCACGGCTCCTCCTCTGATGCCTCCCCCGAGGTCGAGTCATTACTCCCTCGTCCACCTGACTGGGCTGCACACGGCCTCAGTGCAGAGCCAGGTTTTAGTGGGTAAAAGGGCTCCCTTGCTGTGCTTTACCAGAGAATACAACACCCTCCCCAAAGCTCCTTCATGACCCACTGTGACCTGCAGCACCACCAAGCCCATCACCAACCCTGTGTCCCAGGCCACGAGCCTCTAAGCGCAGGCACTGCAGAAGCCACCAGGCAACAGAGGATGGAGGCAGGGAGGACATTCTGCCTTCATGAGGGCATGCCCTCAAAGACAGAGTCGCCCCAAACAGTCAGCAGGTGACCCTCAGCTCTGGGAAGGCAAGGGGAGGAGCTCAGGGCCATGGCCAGAGCCCACGAGAAGCCTGTGCCCAGCACTGCAGTGCTCTGGCCACTGCATAATGCCGTGTCCGCAA
This sequence comes from Macaca mulatta, assembly GCF_049350105.2. NCBI lineage: Eukaryota > Metazoa > Chordata > Mammalia > Primates > Cercopithecidae > Macaca > Macaca mulatta. The sequence continues at coordinate 3,509,141 of NC_133425.1, read as the reverse complement.
AGCCCTGCCTGCCCCCTGCAGCAAACCAGGGCCCCTGAGGCTCCAGAAGCCCCAGCTCCACTACCCTCAGCCTCCATGGCCTTAGCAGCCTGGCTCTGGGGCTGAGCTCCTGGAAGGACAGGGTGGGGGTAGGCTCCTGACTTTTATTTTCTCACGTTTCTTTCAGACATGCTTCTGCTGATCCTCAAAATGGCAAAAGCCAGGATGCTCAATTCTCAAAGCTCAACAGCTGATGGCACATTTGATGACAAAAATCAGTAATATTTAGAAACAATTTTGATTAAATTCATAAGTGCCTGAATAAATCATACTCGTCGATTTAATATAAAATGTGTGAAAGCTTATTCGCAGGCCAAATGAAATTACTGCAGAGCATTAAAAATCAGCAGGGGGAGGGCTGTCAGCCCAGCTGGTGCTGCGTCACCCCCACCCATGTCACGTGGGGTCACCAGGCTGCCCCTCCCCACCAGGTGTCAGTGGGGCCCTGGGCATGGGCTCTGGGTTTGGGGTCCTTCAGCACCTCTCTGACCACTGGACTCCAATGCCACCTGAGAGAACTCCGCCTGTGCCTGCCTGGACCACTGAGACTGCCCCCCCTCCCCTAGCACCGACTCTGGGGCCCCTTCAGCAGGGGGGCGGTCCCTCTGTTCCACTTAACCTTCCATGCCTGGGCACAGCAGGTGTGACAGTAATGCAGAGAATCTAACTTACATGTCATCAAACCCAAATCCAACGGGGGTACCCAAACCAGACTGATGGGCCTGCCAGCCTCCACCCACAGGAACACACTGGTGACTTAGTGCGGTGGACTCGGGAGGTAGCTCCTCCTCCCAGCTGCCTTTGTCCCCAACTCCTCGCACATCCCTTAGCCCAGGGTGAAGAGTCAAGGGCACACCTGACACCCTCGGACAGGGCCAGAGGGAGCGGGCCCGGGCAGGAAGTCACCAAGAGCTGGCTTCCCACACAGAGAAGAGGGCAGTGACGGCAGACCACATCCCCACCATACAACCATTCACCCGCCCACCCACTCTGGGTCACCGAGCTGCACCCTGTCCTTTGCTCTGACATCTGAAGTCTCCAAGTCATGCTGGTTGTCTCCTCCCAAAGATCCGCTTGGATCTGTTTCCTTCTCCCTTCCTTGCTGCCAGGAAGCTGTTCAAAGTCGGAAGCTGAGCACACAGTCAATCCCTCCACAAATAATCAAAGGGCAACGACTACCTAACAGGCACAGCAGTGAACAAAACCCGGCCGGGGGCGGTGGTTCACGCCTGTAAAGTAATCCCAGCACTTTAGGAGGCCAAGGCGAACCTAGGAGCGAGCACTTTGGAAGCGAGCCTGAAAGCCTAGGAGCGGATCACGAGGTCATAAGTTCGCGACCAGTCTGGCCAACATAGTGAAACCCAGTCTCTAATAAAAATACAAAAAATTAGCCGAGTGTAGTAGTGTGTGCCTGTAATCCCAGCTACTCGGGAGGCGGAGGCAGGAGAACCGCTTGAACCCGGGAGGCGGAGGTTGCAGTGAGCCGAGATCGCACCGCTGCACTTCAGCCTGGGCAACAGTGCGAGACTCTGTCAAAAAAAAAAAAATTCCGCCGCGTCAGTGTGGGGCGTTGACGCGGAGCCTCCTGCCTGGGCCCCTACAGCGTCACCCCCTCCTCTGTGCCTGCCAGAGGCGCCACCTCTGGACTCTCCCAGAGTCGGACCCTGGTCGACAGTGTTCCCTGCACGGACCCTGCACCGGCCGTTAGATGAAGCCTCGGCGCTGCGCCGTTCACACGCTCCGTGCTGCCTCCACTGAGAATTTGGCGCGGGCCTGCGAGCCTGTGCCCCGGCCTCCCTTCCCTGCTTCCAGCGAACCTCGGCGTCTGCTGTTCCCCCGCCGGGCGCGCCCTTCCACTCTAGTCTCAGCGGCAGTGTCACCTGCCCGGAGACGCCCCCCGTTGCACCCCATCTCCCATCCTCAAGCTCGTTGCTCTTCCTGCCCGCACAGCCCGCCTGCAGCGCCCACCCTGGAGGTCCGCCTGCGCGGAGGCCGCGTCCACGAGAGCACCCCAAACGCCACCAGTGGGTTTTGACCGCACGAACGCAAGTCCTGCCCCAGCCCGTCTCTCCGAGCTACTTCCCCCCTGCAGGCCCCCACGCCCCGCCACGCAAGGCCGCAAAGGCTGCGCACCCCTCCTGTGCGACCACCCTGCCGCCCTCAGCACAGCCGGGCCTGGAGCCCCGCCTCCACCGCCGGCGACAGGGGCCAGAATCGGCCCGGGCGGGCCCAGGGAGCCCGCGCAAGGAAAGGGGCGGGGCACGGCCGCGATAACACCCTCCGCTCCGGACGACGAGCATCGGTTATCGCGCGGCCCTCCCAGGCTCAGCAGGCTACCCATGTGCTCGCTCCAGCAAGCGTGCAGCCAGTCCGGTCAGTCCCAGGGACTTTACCGGCGAGGAGACACCCTGAACGTCCCCAACGCGGCTACCACAAACTGCCTTGACTGTCTAACACTTCCCCGCCGGCGCCCATTGGGCCAGGCGTTTACGTCATCGCTACGCGCCGGACGGCGGCGTCTTCCCGCTCCTTGACTCTGACGTCAGAGCGGCGCCGGCCTCGGAGGCTGAGGAAAGCAGGAGGAGGTGGTGGCGGCGGGAAGATGTAAGTTGGGGCGGAATCCGACCGCATCCGTGTTTCGGGGGCTGCCCGTCAGGCCCGGCAGGACGCATCGTGAAGCCGGTCCACTTCTCAGCCCCGCAGTGCGGCGGTGGCCTGGCAGCGCGGTGCGGGCTCCGAGAAGAAAGAGTGTGGCCCGGGGCGGGCGGAGTGGGAGGTGTCGAGGCCGTGGCCCGGAAGTGATCGGGGCCGCCGCGGACGGAAGGGCGCCTCTGCTTCGTCCGCTCGGCGGTGGCCCAGCCAGGCCCGCGGGACTCGGAGCAGCGGGGAGCGCGGCCTCCGTTCTTGGGGCCCTCCCGCCGGGCCGGAGACCCAAGCCCCCAACGCCAGGCGCTGCCCTGGAAGCGCTCGCGGCCCGGCGCCTGGACGGGGGAGTTGTGAGTGAACGCGGACGGGGAGCGGCGAGGTCGGCGTGTCGGGCCGGTGCCGGCGGGCGCGGAGTTTCTTTGTGGGATGCGGTGGAAGGTCGGCCGATCCATCCTTCGGAGTCATTAATTCAAACGTGTACTCCGCGAACGTTTCCCGGACTCCCGTGTGCAATTGTCGGCGCTAGGCCGTGGGGATACGGCCCACTATGGACCGAACACGGTGTCCGAGCTCAGTTTGATGGGTTATCCCAGAGGGGTGGATACGGGAAGGTTAAGGTTGATGGAGGAGAAACGTGGAGTAGGCTTTTTGTCTTGATTTCTCATGAACTGTGCCTGAAATGTACTCTTAAATGGGGAAGGTGCTCTGAAGATTTATGCCGAAACGCCCTGTCCTCGAGATTTAACTAATTGTTCTCTCCTCTCTCTGGCTGTTGGACGCGCACCTTTCCGGAGGATGGGGGAGGTAACCGAGGTCCTGAGCCGGTACCTGAACTTGGGTGAACAGAGAACCTCAACTTTTGCTTTCTAGCACTCGACCGCACCCAGCGAGCCGTCCGCTTACTCAGTGGTTCTTAGTGTTTGGACTGCTTGAGAATAACTGGTGGTGTTTGATTCCACAAAGTACATTTGGGCAGATCTTTAAGTCTGGGGGGGTGGGGCTGAAATCTGCGGGTGTGACCTCCACTCTAGGTCTGTGCTGTCCAGTGAAGTAGCCATTGGCCACATGTGGCTACTAAGCATGTGAAATACAGCTCATCAAAACTGAAATGTTAAAACACATACCAGTTTTAGAAGACTATGAAAAAAAAGTAAACTTTTATTAGTAGATTTTTATGTTGATTATATGTTGGAAAGATAATATTTTGGATGTGTCAAGTGTTAAAAATTAATTTCACCCATTTTTGTGATGTGGCTACTAAGGAATTTCAGGTGATGCTTGTGGCTCCTCACACTGTTTCTATTGGACATTTCTGCTGCAGGTGATCCTAAGGCAGATGAGTGCAGGAACCCTGCTGAGAGTTCAGAAATTACGTGTGACTTTGGAGACAAATGTCTGGGGGAGGGAGGAGCCTTTACAAATCTTGCTCCTAACATTATTGAGCTTTTCATTAATGCCCTGGGTAACTATAAAGTTGGAATTGTAATTGTCACCATATTGATAAGAAACTTGAGAAAGGTTAAGTGACTTGTCGAAAATTACACAGTAAAACCTCAAATCAAACCCAGGCCCTCTGGTTGCAGACTCTGAATTATACTCTGAATGATACTCACTGACCGAGGACACCAACAGTGTCGAGGCACTATCTGCTGGGTGTCTGCAGAACCTTACTATTCTAAAGCAAAACATGATACCCCCGGACAAGAGCAGCAGAGGTGGTGTTCGGCCCTCCTTGGCTCATTTGACTGTTTAAAGCCAGGTGCTTTTCTTTCTTGGGTCAGAACACGTTTTCAGCAGCATTTTGAAGCACCCCTGGCAGGTACTGCACAGGGAAACCAGGACCCCATTGGTGTGCTGTGTCCTCCTTACCAACTGGCTCTTGGAGAAGGTGAGACAGAAGTAGCTGAGACTCACATCCTGAGAGCTGCACTTAACAACTCCTGCAGCTTGTGCAGAACTTTACTGGAAATACTGAAGGCGTCCCTGGAAAATAGGGCCCATAACTAATTAGTAATTTGCTTTTGAGTAATGAGTAACCGCTATTTGAACACATTCTGCAGTCCAGGCATTTTGCTAAACTCTTACATGGCAGGCAGTCTCTCATGCAATTTCAGTGCCTACTTTTTTTTCATCTTATTTTTGAAAAATTTTTAAAGCACAGGAACGTCAAATTATACAATTAATACCCACATAAAGACTACTTAAGGGCCAGGTCTGGTGGCTCACGCCTGTAATCCCAGCACTTTGGGAGGCCAAGGTTGGCAGATGACAAGGTCAGGAGTTGGAGACCAGCCTGGTCAATATGGTGAAACCCTGTCTCTACTAAAAATACAAAAATTAGCCAGGCTTGATGGCAAGCACCTGTAGTCCCAGCTACTCAGGAGGCTGACGCAGAAGAAACGCTTGAACCCAGGAGGTGGAGGTTGCAGTGAGCCAAGATCGTGCCACTGCACTCCAGCCTGGGTGACAGAGCAAGTCTCCATCTCAAAAAAAAACAAAACAAAACTCAGAGGTTAAGAGTCTGTAAGTTATATTTCTGCTGTATTTGCTAGATGGTTTTTATCAATCTTAGTTTTTCTTTCAATCTTAGTTTTTCTCAATCTTAGTTTTTCTTTCAAAGTAAATTGCAGACTTGCATGTGTTTTCCCCTACACTCAATATGCATATTATTAAAGTACAGTGCAATTACTGCTTTTTAAAATGATTCTTCTGCTTTTTAAATGTTCATATGGTACGTTTCATCTGTTTGCTTTTGGGTATTAAGTGTTTTAATGCTGGTACCAGTCACTTTTGAAATGATTTTTGCTTCCAGTCACATCCGTGTATCCTAAAGGCAAATTGCCACAATAAAAGAGGAGATCTAATCCTATCTGCAGACCACCCTTGAGTTAGGTTTTTCTCTGTTCTGCATGTGAATGTGGTGCTGTGGCATTTTGAAAGGACTGCAGGGGCTCATCAAACTTGTGGGTGAAAACTGAATTGTTCAGCCTGTAAAATAACAGTGATGGGCCCCACCATCTCCTCCATTTTTTTAAGAAAAATATAAGTGGGGGCGACAGTTGTGCCTGTGCCTTCTGTGCAGGGTAGAGATGCCTCCATGAGCACATGGGGATTGTCCCTGTGTGTTCCTGACTGTGCGGACACTCATTGCTTACTGTGCTCCCTTGCTGTCTTTTTGTGTGCTCAGCTTTTGACTGCAAAGTAGACTTGTTGCCTTGCCAATTCGTTCACTCTTTAAACCCTTTTATCTTGTTATTAGGCTGCTCTTTGGCGTAAATTGCAATCGATTAGGGATCGTTTCTCAAAATCAAGTTAGAAGTGAGAGTTCAGATAAGTGAGGCCGCCATTGCTGCTTTGAACACCTCAGAAGGGGAGAATGGATTTATCAGGAGTGAAAAAGAAGAGCTTGCTAGGAGTCAAAGAAAATAATAAAAAGTCCAGCACTAGGTAATCCTTCTGTAAGATTTTTCTAGTGCTACTTGGGGGTGCTTACTGCTAGGGACCCGCAGAAAGGGGGAAGTGGAGAATGTTCTGCATTCTACAGTCAGTGTTCTGAGCCACAGGCCACTTTACTCTGATCACCTGGGGTTTCTGTGGCCCTGCTGATCCCCTCTTTTGGGTTGTGCTGTTTGGGTTTGGTCAGAGGAGCACGCAGTCTCACACTCTTCCTCACCATCCAGGGCTCCTTCACCCACCAAACGCAAGGACCGCTCAGATGAGAAGTCCAAGGATCGCTCAAAAGATAAAGGGGCCACCAAGGAGTCAAGTGAGAAGGATCGCGGCAGGGACAAAACCCGAAAGAGGCGCAGTGCTTCCAGTGGTAGCAGCAGTACCAGGTGGGACGGGCTGGCCTGGAGTCTGGAGGGGACCTGTGCCACAGCCACACCCCTACTCCCCACAGATGGCTCAGTTTTCTTGATTATTTACAATGAAAACACATCCTGTGATTGTTAGTACAGACCCTAATTTATGGCAGACTGGCCAGGTGTAGTGGCTCATGCCTGTAATCCCGGCCCTTTGGGAAGCCGAGGCAGGAGGATTGCTTGAGGCCTGGAGTTCAAGACCAGCCTGGGCAACAAAACAAGAGCTCATCTCTACAAAAAGTAATTTTTAAAATTAGCTGAGAGTGGTGGCATGCATCTGTAGTCCCAGCCACTTGGGAGGGCTGAGGCAAGAGGGTGGCTTGAGCACAGGAGTTTGAGGAAAATAAAATTAGTCGGGTGTGGTGGTACATGCCTGTACTCCCTGCTACTCGGAAGGCTGAGTCAGGAGGATGGCTTGATTCCAGGGGATGGAAGCCGCAGTGTGCGGAGATCATGCCACTGCACTCCAGCCTGGGTGACAGACCCTGTCTCAAAAGAAAAAATCAATCAAGCCTGGGTCAGCCTCAGCCAGCAGCTGCCTTCCCAGCCTGAGTTGACAGTTCCGACTTTTGCCAGAGTCCTTTGCCTCTCAGCAGGAAAGGCTTCTGTATGGGTAGAAGGCCGCCCGTCCCCTCCGTCCTGTCCCACACACAATGTGACACCTAGGGCTCTGGCTTGCTGGAGGATTGGGGGGTGATGTTTTCCCCATTGGGGAAAGCAGTGAGGCCTGGAGACACCCAAACAGCAGCCTTCTCCTGGAGGGAACGCAACAGACTTGGAGGAGGCGTCTGTACTGTGAGACTTGGCATGTGGTGGTTGTGACACCTCATCTTGCCCTCAGATCTCGGTCCAGCTCGACTTCCAGCTCAGGCTCCAGCACCAGCACTGGCTCAAGCAGTGGCTCCAGCTCTTCCTCAGCATCCAGCCGCTCAGGAAGCTCCAGCACCTCCCGCAGCTCCAGCTCCAGCAGCTCTTCTGGCTCTCCAAGTCCTTCTCGGCGCAGACACGACAACAGGAGGCGCTCCCGCTCCAAGTGAGTGCCCTGTGTCTGGGATCTAAAGTTTACAAGCTGGGGGCTACAGATTTACCATTGAGGTTATAAAAGGGACCCAGAAGGAGTCTTTCTGTGTTAGTAGGATTTCTGAGACAGGAGTAATGCAACTAGTAGGAAAGTCTTCCTTGGGAAAACTGTCACACAAGCAGGTAAGAGCCCACTCGAAAGGAATCTAGTACATTTTGAGTTGACAGAAACTGTTTCTGGTGTTTTGTTTTCTCAATCAGATCCAAACCACCTAAAAGAGATGAAAAGGAGAGGAAAAGGCGGAGCCCATCTCCTAAGCCCACCAAAGTGCATATTGGGAGACTCACCAGGAATGTGACAAAGGTGAGGATCACGGATGTCTCCAGTGAGCAGTGGGGTGTAGACAAGCAAGCCTGTGCCTGCAGGTGAGCTTAGAACGTAGCCTTTCAGGGACTGGGGCACGTGGTTTGAGTAGAGCACTGATTCGTTCCTCTTAGTGGACCATTAATACATGTGTCTAGGAGATTAATCCCAGAACAACACTGGTACTTGTCAGATGGAATGTTTTATCCTGCTGAGGTTTTAGTCATGATGTGGTGAACTCTCTGCGTCTGACATGACTGACTGGTAGGTGGGCATTCGAGTGATCCTTCTTTCCCTCTAGGATCACATCATGGAAATATTTTCCACCTATGGGAAAATTAAAATGATTGACATGCCCGTGGAAAGGATGCATCCCCATCTGTCCAAAGGCTATGCATACGTAGAGTTTGAGAATCCAGATGAAGCTGAGAAGGCGCTGAAGCACATGGATGGAGGTGGGTGACCCTGCCACACACCCCTGGCCTCTCAGAGTCCCGCCGCTACTAGGAACTTTCAAACTGATTTCCAACTGTGCTGCACTTCTTTTTGTTTGTTTGAGATGGAGTTTCACACTTGTCGCCCAGGCTGGGGTGCAGTTCCCAGACCAAACTGAGGTTTGGGCTGCTATTTCTCATTGCCCAATAACAAGATGCACATTAACTGACTAGGTAGAGAGTTTTTATTTCTGCAACCGATTGCAGGGAAAAGACCTGGAAATTATTGCCAGACCAACTTAAAATTACAAAGTTTTTCAGGGCTTATATACTTTCTAAGCTATATGTTTATACGTAAGTTTACATTTATCTAAGGACGTAAGTGATTAACTTCTTTTAATCTATAACTAAGGATTGAGTCTTGAAGACCTTTGTCTGGAGCTTCAGTAAATTTACTTAATTTAAATGGGTGTAAGTGCTGGGGTAATTCCCCTTACTTTGCCTTCTGCTGAATCACAGAGGTTTGGGGAGTTTTCTTCCCAATAAAACGGCTTAACCCTAAGTGAGTCTTGTTAGGAATACCTTCATTATTTTGTTATGTTTTTAAGACCCAGGAAAGGCCTAAGCTAAACTCTTTGGGCTTTTCTTATATCCCAGCCTTTGTATAGGGGCCTTGGCTTTTAATATTTAACTGCTTAGACAGTACTAAAACACTTGTTACAGAGGCCTGCGTTAGTGAGACCTGGCCTGCCACAATCCCCACTGTCAATTTGCTCGTGTTTTTTTCATGGTTGTATATTTATTTATTAATCACGAGAATCGTAGGGAGATGGAGCATTGTAACCTTTCTGGCTGCTGCTTGCTGAGAAAGGGTTGTCATCATCGGGCGTGGAACACAGCGCTGGAGCGGAAAAGGTCGATTTGTTCCTGATAGCACTTTCTGTTTTGGGGGCTTAGAGGCAGCACCTGCTGAAACATAATAGTATGCAACAGCAACACATATAAACAGGTTGCTGCTGTTTTCTTTTTTTTTTTTTTTTTTGAGACAGAGTATCACTCTGTCGCCCAGGTTGGAGTGCAGTGGCCGGATCTCAGCTCACTGCAAGCTCCGCCTCCCGGGTTTACGCCATTCTCCTGCCTCAGCCTCCTGAGTAGCTGGGACTACAGGCGCCCGCCACCTCTCCCGGCTGGTTTTTTTCTATTTTTTTAGTAGAGACGGGGTTTTACCATGTTAGCCAGGATGGTCTCGATCTCCTGACCTCGTGATCCACCTGTCTCGGCCTCCCAAAGTGCTGGGATTACAGGCTTGAGCCACCGCGCCCGGCCTGCTGTTTTCTTCTGAAGTTTAGTCTTCAGTTTACAGGGCTTGAGGAAAGCATAGCTTAGGTTTCAGTGAATTCCAATTAGGAAAAAGGAAAAAATTGAAAACATTATTTGGGTGTACTATAGTTTTTGAAACAATTTTTTTTTAGCTTCCCATTTTTATTAAAAGACAAATTATGGTAGGATCGGTTTGCTTTATTATACTTGGCTTGATTATTTGTATGCAATGGAGCAAGAATCATAATTTTTTCTATAGGCCTTTTAAATGGGCTTGGATGGAACTTCATTTCCATAGAAGAAATCTGAGATAATACCTTTTTAAACCCAAGCCCAGCCATGGATATGTACCATTAAATACCTATGAGTTGGGTGAAATCCTCTCCTCTTGAGGTTCCAAGATAACTTGGGGTTTTTGTCCTGTTAGAAAGTGACATGTTTTACTTCCCACAGATTAGAAACCCTGTACAGGGACTGTGTACACAAAATAGGAGGCCAGTTTTTTATTTGTCTTCTGTTACAAAAGAAAACATTTCTATTGCACTTATGCAAATACCATAAATTAAGAATGCATACAAATAGACTGGGCGAGATGGATCACCTGAGGTCAGGAGACTGAGACCAGCCTGATCAACATGGTGAAACCCCATCTGTAATAAAAATACAAAAATTAGCTGGGCATGGTGATGCACACTTGTGGTCGCAGCTACTCGGGAGGCTAAGGCAGAAGTATTGCTTGAACCTGGGAGGCAGGGATTGCTGCGAGCCAAGATCACGCCACTGCACTCCAGCCTGGGCAAGAAAGTGAGACTGGGTCTCAAAAAAAAGAATACAAACACACAAATAGTTTCCAAATTTTGAAGAAATTAGGTGGAGAGAAACAAATAAGTTCCAAGTTTTGTTCATAGGAGTATACTTAATTGTTAAAAGCTGTTAATAACTTACAACTTTTTTTGGACTTTGAAAAGCAAACTAAAGGATTGGGAATGTTTTAAGCAAAAAGTTAAAAAGATTACTTCAGTGTCCTATTAGTTCAGCTTATCTAGTTAATTTCTGCCCTGCTTGATATTAATGAACGCTTTACCTCTTTTTTCCGAGACGGAGTCTCGCCCTGTCCCCCAGGCTGGAGTGCAGTGGCGTGATCTATGCTCACTGCAAGCTCTGCCTGCCGGGTTCACGCCGTTCTCCTCCCTCGGCCTCTGGAGTAGCTGGGACTACAGGCTCCTGCCAGCATGCCCAGCTAATTTTTTGTATTTTTAGTAGAGACGGGGTTTCACCATGTTAGCCAAGATGGTCTCGATCTCCTGACCGCGTGATCCGCCTGCCTCAGCCTCCCAAAGTGCTGGGATTACAGGCGTGAGCCACCACGCCTGGCCTCATTATAGCTCTTTAAGAGTCCTGAACGGTTTTCCTTTATTCTGATGTCACAATCTCCAAAGTTATTAGAAATGTGTATTTAAGAGCACCTGTTAGAACTCTATAGCTGATTATAAAACCACCTTCTAAAGAGGATTAAAACAAGACAACAATTGTTTATGGATGACAAAGATTTTAGGGTAGCCATAGTTAAAGACACAGTTGACGAGGAAGTTTGTTAACTCTGTGGCACACAATAATTTAACATGATTATAATTACTACGGATAATGTACACTAGGATACATTGCAATTGTAGGAGTTTTATGTGATTTTGGAACACATATCTATAACATTTATAAAAATATAGTCCAAACAAAGCCAAACCCCATTTTATATTTGGCAATGCTTCCTGAGTGATTTTTGGTACCAAATAAGCCAAATTTCACCTTTACACATTAGTGTGCTGTTAATGTTAAACCCAATTCTCTTCTTTTTTTTTTTTTTTTGAGACTGATTTTTCTGCTCTTGTTGCCCAGGCTAGAGTACAATGATGCAATCTTGGCTCACTGCAACTTCCGCCTCCCGAGTTCAAGCGATTCTCCTGCCTTAGCCTCCCGAGTAAATGGGATTACAGGCGCCCTCCACTACAGCCAGCTAATTTTTGTATTTTTAGTAGAGACATGGTTTCACCATGTTGGTCAGGCTGGTCTTGAACTCCTGACCTCAGGTGATCCATCTGCCTTGGCCTACCAAAGAGTTGGAATTAACAGGCGTGAGCCCTGCACCTGGCCTAAACGCAATTTTAATGCTTAATTTACAGAAAAACTGGATGATGCACCTTTAACTTTAGCCCACATGTTTACATATAGAATTTTCTTTACAATCAGCCTCCTACAACTTTTTTTGAGACAGAGTCTTACTCTGTCGCCCAGGCTGGAGTGCAGTGGCATGATTTTGGCTCACTGCAACTTCCACCTTCTGGGTTCAAGCAATTCTCCTGCCTCAGCCTCCCCAAGTAGCTGGGACAACAGGCAGGCACCACCACACCCAGCTAGTTTTTTTGTATTTTTAGTAGAGACTGGGTTTCACCATGTTGGCCAGGCTGGTCTCGAACTCCTGACCTCAACTCATCACCCACCTTGGCCCCCCAAAGTGCTGGGATTACAGGCGTGAGCCACTACACCTGGCCCCCAAATTTCTTAAACCTTTATTTTTATTTTATCCAACTGAAAACAATCCTTTAACCTCTTTTTTTTTTCTTTTTTTTTTCTTTTTTTTTTTTTTGACAGAGTTTCACTCTTGTCACCCAGCCTGGAGTGCAATGGTGCAATCTCGGCTCACTGCAACCTCCACCTCCTGGGTTCGAGTGATCCTCCTGCCTCAGCCTCCCAAGTAGCTGGGATTACAGGCTCCTGCCGCCAAACCTGGCTAATTTTTGTGTTTTTAGTAGAGATGGGGTTTCACCACGTTGGCCAGGCCTGTCTGAAACTGCTGACCTCAGGTGATCCTCCCGCTTCGACCTCCCAAAGTGCTGGGATTACAGGCACGAGCCAACGCGCCTGGCATGGATTCCAGTTCTCTTAGTGGGTGTGTGATTACCGAAAAGATGTTTTAGGAGGACCTTTTTTTTGTAGCTCCAGTTTAAAGGAACATTAGTCTTGGGGGAAGAAAATTAGGAAATAGGCGTAGATTAACATAGATTAACATTTTAGGGAGTTTCCAATCTGTTAAAAGCTTAAGTATCAAATTCAGGTTTCTTACATAGAATACATTTGGCTTTTTATATGGGAATATTTTCTTTAATCATTTCTGAGAACCAGAAGTTTCCCAGTGTTTCAGCATTTTTAGTTTTATTTTGCTGAGTGACTGGATTTACTGAATTTATACAGTTTATTTCTTTCTTTTTTTTTTTTTTTTTTTTTTTTTTTTTTTTTTGAGACGGAGTCTTGCTGTGTCACCCAGGCTGGAGTGCAGTGGCCGGATCTCAGCTCACTGCAAGCTCCGCCTCCCGGGTTTTTACGCCATTCTGCTGCCTCAGCCTCCCGAGTAGCTGGGACTACAGGCGCCCACCACCTCGCCCGGCTAGTTTTTTGTATTTTTTAGTAGAGACGGGGTTTCACCGTGTTAGCCAGGATGGTCTCGAACTCCTGACGTCGTGATCCGCCCGTCTCGGCCTCCCAAAGTGCTGGGATTACAGGCTTGAGCCACCGCGCCCGGCCTATACAGTTTATTTCTTAAACTCCTGTATCATAACCACTCATGACGTTTATAGCTATTTGTATCTGGGCAGAATCTTTTTTTCTTTTTCTTTTTTTTTTTGAGACGGAGTCTCGCTCTGTCGCCCAGGTTGGGGTGCAGTGGCGTGATCTCGGCTCACTGCAAGCTCCGCCTCCTGGGTTCACGCCATTTTCCTGCCTCAGCCTCCCGAGTAGCTGGGACTATGGGCACCCGCCATTACGCCCATCTAAATTTTTGTATTTTTGTATTTTTAGTAGAGACGGGTTTCACTCTGTTAGCCAGGATAGTCTCAATCTTCTGACCTCGTGATCCGCCTGTCTCAGCCTTCCAAAGTGCTGGGATTACAGGTGTGAGCCACCGCGCCTGGCCAGCAGAATGGTTTTAAAAGCGCATGGACCCTTGTGAATAGTTTTGGGTGGCATTTTGTCCTCAAGTCAGCATTTTGAGGAATGTGGAGTCGTCTCTGCGCCACTCCCTGCTGCTCTGACTGAGGCAGCTGGCGCTGAGAACACAGTCCACAGTGCTGTCTGGGCTGCCAGGCCTGGTGGGGAGTGGGGTGTGCATGCCCCAGAACTTTATCCTCTGAGGCCCTATTACAAACTGTATAAATAGCTTAACTGGTTTTTTTCAGTAATTGCCCTTCAGGCATTAGGAAAGTTTCCTTGATATTTGGCTAACTTCTCTTTCAAGTTATTTAAGTCCTGAAATGGGTTAGGAGCTCTTTGCTCTCACATCAGCTGCTGGCCTTGTAAGTCACACCTTTGCTTTGGAGTCTGCTGATTATCTGCTATTTGACAGTCTGAGCACTTGCTGAGCTAAAAACCCAGGAGACCCAGGTACCTTCTGGGTGGGTGTGATTATAGACATTCCAACTTTTCGTAAGATTCTGGTAGGATTTTTTTTGTGTGTCCTCCATACTGTCTTTGAATGGAGTGAGTCCACCCTGTCTCCAGAGGAGATGAGAAGGGGTTGGCCTTTACTGGCAGCTACACAGAAGATGGATTTTTTTTTCATTATTGTAGAGTCAGTGCTGTGAAATCTCTAATTTGGGCTAACTTAGGCTGAATTTACTGAAGTTAAACCTTTTAAGTATGTTCTGAATACATAGCCACGTGCCCAAGTTAGTCCCCATGTACCTTGAAGGTACAGTTGAGAAAACAAAAGAGCCCTTTACCCCTTAGGGCACAAAAGGGGTTGTGCTTGGGCTTCTGATATCCCCAGCTACCAGACAATTCTTGAGGTTGGGGCACATGCTCCCCTTCCTGGGTTTGCACCTGCATTTCCTTTCCTCTCTCCCTGGAGCCCACATCCCACACTGCCTCTCCTCGCTTCATGCACATGGCATGTGTTTCAGTGCCATCCCCATGCAGAGCCACCTCTCTGAGACTGCTTGTTTCCAAACACAAAGTCCTTGGCATCTCCTGAAACTTCCTTCGTGCTGCTCCCCACCGAAGCCCCACCTCTCTGTCAATGGAAGCTCATCCCGATGGTCCCTTACCACCTCCATCACATCCATCACCAAGCTCTGGCTATTTTATCTCTCAGCTGTTCCCTGAATCCTTCCATTTCCCTACCAAATCATTTGATGTTGATTCATGCTCCTCTCAGTGCCGCAGAGCCCTCCTAAGAGAAGTTCTCGCCCTTCTCTTAGCCCCAGACCTGGCTTCCCTTGGTTGGAGGAGAAGGAAGCGCAAATGCTGATACTACCTGCATGGCCCTACCAGGAAGCCCCACCCTGACCCTGGGGCCTTCTGTTGCCTTCTCTCACCAGTGCTTTGGTTCCTTCCCAGCACAGGGCCCCGCAGAGCCCTTCTCTTCCACCTAGCAGATTCCAGCACATTCTTTTCTTTTTTCTTTTCTTTTCTTTTCTTTTCTTTTTTTTTCCTTGAGATGGAGTCTCAGTCTGTTGCCCAGGCTGGAGTGCCGTGGCTTGATGTCAGCTCACTGCAACCTCCACCTCCCTGGTTCAAGAGATTCTTTTGCCTCAGCCTCCTGAGTAGCTGCGATCACAGGCACATGCCACCATGCCCAGCTAATTTTTGTTTTTTTTTTTTTTTTTTGGCCGGGCACGGTGGCTCAAGCCTGTAATCCCAGCACTTTGGGAGGCCGAGACGGGTGGATCACGAGGTCAGGAGATCGAGACCAGCCTGGCTAACACGGTGAAACCCCGTCTCTACTAAAAATACAAAAAACTAGCCGGGTGAGGTGGCGGGCGCCTGTAGTCCCAGCTACTCGGGAGGCTGAGACAGGAGAATGGCGGGAACCCGGGAGGCGGAGCTTGCAGTGAGCTGAGATCCGGCCACTGCACTCCAGCCTGGGTGACAGAGCGAGACTCTGTTTCAAAAAAAAAAAAAAAAAATTTTTTTGTATTTTTAGTAGAGATGAGGTTTCACCATGTTAGCCAGGCTGGTCTCAAACTCCTGACATCGTGATCCACCTGCCTCAGCCTCCCAAAGCGCTGGAATTACAGGCATAAGCCTCTGCACCTGGCCTCCAGCACATTGTTTAGCTCTTGACTTGGATGACTCTTGACCTGCGAGGCTGCCTTGACACATGGACATTGGTGTCTCCTGTTGGTGTCCATGCTTCTTTTTCTCATGAAACATTAATCATAATGTTATTTCTGTGATTATCTTTTTTTTTTTTTTTTTTTTTTTTTTTGAGACAGAGTTTTACTCTTGTTGCCCAGGCTGGAGTGCAGTGGCACGATCTCCGCTCACTGCAGCCTCTGGTTCCCGGGTTCACGCCATTCTCCTGCTTCAGCCTCCCAAGTAGGTGGGACTGTAGGTGCCCGCCACCACGCCCAGCTGATTTTTTGTATTTTTAGTAGAGATGAGGTTTCAACATGTTAGCCAGGATGGTCTCAATCTTCTCACCTTGTGATCTGCTTGCGTCAGCCTCCCAAAGTGCTGGGATTACAGGCGTGAGCCACCGTGCCTGGCC
The DNA here is from genome assembly GCF_049350105.2 of Macaca mulatta. Lineage (NCBI taxonomy): Eukaryota > Metazoa > Chordata > Mammalia > Primates > Cercopithecidae > Macaca > Macaca mulatta. The sequence continues at coordinate 3,492,917 of NC_133425.1, read as the reverse complement.
CTATTTCTGTGATTATCTTACATTGTCATTGTCCCCCCAGGCTTGTCTCGTTCACTGTGACATGCCTTGTCTAGGGTAGATGCTTGTTAGATGTTTTATGACTTGCTTTCTTTTTCAACAGGACAAATCGATGGCCAGGAGATCACTGCCACTGCCGTGCTGGCCCCCTGGCCTAGGCCACCACCCAGGAGATTTAGCCCTCCCAGGAGAATGTTGCCACCACCGCCCATGTGGCGCAGGTCTCCGCCACGGATGAGGAGAAGGTAAACAATCTGTAGTTTTAGTGGACTAACCAGGCCACAAACCTCATGTGACTGCAGTGGCTTTGGGACCCTCTATCCAGCCCTGCCTGCCTGCCTTCTGCTGCGGTGGCAGGAGGGGGAGGGGGGCAGAGAGGAGGAGCCCTTCAGAGCTCATGGAGAGAGCAGGAGACGCCCTAGAGTTGCACCAACACAGCTTCATGAGTCTGGGCAATGGTGTGGTATGGCCTTCCTAGGAGACCACTAGACCTGTGAGCCCAGGTGCAGGCCCACTTTTTTTCTGAGCTAACAAGAAGGGCTGGGAGAGGGAGAAGTTGGGGGTCAGAAGAGTTGTGGGGCGGGGGTGGTAATCCCTCGGCAGACGCCACAGTTCGGCCTCCCTTGCCAATGGTGAGCTGTGCTTTCAGCCTTTGGGGAAGAGGAGGAAAGCCTGGGCTTCTGCCTTGGGTCTCACAAGCACCCGTTCCCAAGAGCTCAGGGCAGGCCCATCAGGTGGGACCTGTCCCAATTTCTGGTATTAAAAACTAAAACTTCGGCTGGGTGTAGTGGCTCACGCCTGTAATCCCAGCACTTTGGGACGCTGAGGTGGGCGGATACGAGGTCAGGAGATTGAGACCATCCTGGCTAACACATTGAAACCCCATCTCGGCCGGGCGCGGTGGCTCAAGCCTGTAATCCCAGCACTTTGGGAGGCCGAGGCGGGTGGATCACGAGGTCAGGAGATCGAGACTATCCTGGCTAACACGGTGAAACCCCGTCTCTACTAAAAATACAAAAAATTAGCCGGGCGTGGTAGCGGGCACCTGTAGTCCCAGCTACTTGGGAGGCTGAGGCGGGAGAATGGTGTGAACCAAGGGGGCGGAGCTTGCAGTGAGCCGAGATCGTGCCACTGCACTCCAGCCTGGGAGACACAGCGAGACTCCGTCTCAAAAAAAAAAAAAAAAAAAAAGAAACCCCATCTCTACTAAAAATAGAAAAAATTAGCTGTGCGTGGTGGCGGGCGCCTGTAGTCCCAGCTACTTGGGAGGTTGAGGCAGGAGAATGGCGTGAACCCGGAAGGTGGAGCTTGCAGTGAGCTGAGATTGCACCACTGCACTCAGCCTGGGAGACAGAGTGAGACTCCATATCAAAAAAAAGAATACAAATATTAGCTGGGCATGGTGGCGCACGCCTGTAGTCCCGTTTGTTTGGTAGGGTGAGGCAGGCGAATCGCTTCAAGCCGGGAGGCAGAGGTTGTGGTGAGCCGAGATCGTGCCACTGCACTCTGACCTGGCGACAGAGTGAGATTCTGTCTCAGAAAAGTAAAACTGGGGAATTACCCAGAAAGAAGCTAGCTTGCCCCCTACAGCCTGAGCTACTCTGATGTGGTTTCTCCTCTTCCTGCAGGTCCCGCTCTCCGAGGCGCAGGTCCCCTGTGCGCCGGAGATCACGCTCCCCGGGACGCCGCCGCCACAGGAGCCGCTCCAGCTCCAACTCCTCCCGATAAACAGGCCACTGAAGCTCTCGCCCCTGTAACTTATACCCCACCCAGCTCAGTTTTGTCACTTTTCTAGCCAAAGGAAGATCAGTAGGAAAGCAAACCCTTCACTCGGGCAGAATTTGCAGGCAGCAGTCAGCACCCCTCTGCCGGCCGGGCTCTGGCTGCAGAAGTGCTGTTGGTTTGGGTGTTGTGTGCCTGTCAAGATTCCCTCCGGTTTTGTGGCTAGGAAGCTCGCCCGCTTCCAGTTTCTAAGAGTCAGTTCAGTGGCAGGGCCACCAGGGACAGGTGAGGCTCTGGGGGATGGTGTGACCCTGCCTGCCTGGGAGCACACTTTTCCCTTCCCTAGTTACCTGAGATGGTTGCCAGACTGTGCCCTTGCTGTTGCTGGGCGGTGTCCTTTTGGAAAGGGAGCCGTCCCGAGCTTTAGTGCAGCTGCCAACCCTGTTAGCCTCGGCCTCTTGAGGCCTCTTCCAACTTCAAGGGTCACACACCCCCAAAGATCCTCTCACCTATGGTAATTGCTGTGCATGGTTCTGTCTGTCCGTGCACCCATGCACACACCCCACCCCACCACCCTACTCTGAAACTGGCGAGTGAGAGCCAGCTGTGCGGGATCATCAAGCAGCCATGGTTGTGCCTGCCCTTCGTGGTGGTCTTTCAGGTTATCTTGGCAACATGTACATTGCTTTTTTTTTTTTTTTTTGCTTTTTTGCTTTTATTGTACAGTCAGTACTATAAAATTTCTCTTTGAGTTTTATACCTTTGTAGCATTTTAGATGACATTGTGTTTGTACTTTGTTGTGTAGAGTGGAAGAATTGTGTTGAATAAACCCAAGATTGGAATGCAGATCTAGTACTGGGTTCACTGCCTTCTCACTGTACCCTCGCCCCTAGTAACTTTCTGTTCCTCAACATCCACAGTGGCACCTCCAATGCTTTGTCAGGAGAATCTAGGGTTTGTGTGCTGTGGGTATTAGGTTGCTGCTGTGGAGATGGTTTTATCACCCCCTCGGAATGTGTGTGTGTTTTGAGACAGACTCTCGCTCTTTCACCCAGGCTGGAGTGCGTACCATGGTGCGATCATAGCTCACTACAGCCTCCAACTCCTGTTTCAGCCTCCAGAGTAGCAGGGGAAATTTTTTTTTTTTTTTTTTTTTTTTTCAGACGGAGTCTCTTGCCTGGGTTGGAGTGCAGTAGTGTGTTCTTGGCTCACTACAACCTCTGCCTCCTGGGTTCAAGCGATTTTCCTGCCTCAGCCTCCTGAGTAGCTGGAATTACAGGCACCACCCACCACGCCCAGCTAATTTTTTGTATTTCTAGTAGAGATGGGGTTTCACCACGTTGGCCTGGCTGGTCTTGAACCCCTGATCTCATGATTTGCCCACCTTGGCCCCCCCAAAGTGCTGGGATTTCAGGCATGAGCCACCGCACCCGGCAGCAGCAGCTAATTTTTAAAAAATTTTTTGTAGCAACAGGGTGTTGCTATGTTGCCCAGCTGGTCTTGAGTCACGGCTTACAGGTGTGTGTTGCCATGCCAGGCTTGCTTCCTCCATTAAGTGGCCATTTTTCCACCTCAAAAATTGGTTTGGGACACAAGGAAGAATTGGAAATGCTTAAGATGAGAACAAAAGTTGAGACCACCCAAAACTGCTGGGACCTTACTGCCCAGTGCTCCCAGTGGTCGTACCAAGACCCCACAGCAGACAGTACAAAGGCCTACTCCCCAGCTCCCGCTTATGGCCCAGTGGGAACAGACTGTATTCTTATCCTTTGGCATTTCTCTACAAATAAAAATTTAAGAGGTGCCACTGCGGTCCGGCCTTTGTGCACTTGGCCTTGTGCTGAGCAAGGCGTGTGGCCTGTTCTTACCGCCGGGTTCTGCTGCCCCCACCCCCACTTCGGTGACTAAACCTGCACCTCTGATCCTGTTCCCAAAGGGGCAGGAGGCTGGGCTCACTCCAGGCAGCCCCTGGCCTCCCTCACGGGGACCCCCTGTGTGGGGCTCATTGCTTTGATCGCCTTTCCAGCGCCAGTGCTGCAGTAGCTGAGCCTGGCCTAGAGCTCGCGGTCACGAACAACGGCAGCCTCCTGCCTACGTGTCCCGCGCCGTAGAAGAGCCTGCCCTGGCGCTGCGCTGGTCGTGGCTGCGTCAGCAGTGGGCCTGCACCTCCTTGCGTCTCCCTGTAGGCCAGCCCTGCCCCAGATCTAGGTGCCTGCCCCTGAAGCGCGCGGCTGCCCGTGATGAACCCGGCGGGCGGTGGGCGGCTGCTTCGGCCGGTAGGTGGAGGCGTTGACCGGCCTCTGGGAACGGGGCGGGGCCTGCTCCTGAGGGAGGACTCCGCCCCCTCCCCAGGAGACAAGTTACCCCGCGACCTTCACCAGGCGCGTTCTGGTCAAGATGGCGCTGGCGGCTGCTCTGCGAGTCCCGGCGCGCGTTTTGCTCCGCGCGGGTGCGAGACCCGGGGCGGGCAGGGGTCGGGGCCGGGGCCGGGGCAGGGGTCGGGACTGGGAACTAACGGGCTCCTCCGCGCTGCCTTCGCAGGGGCCCGGCTCCCGGGCGTGGCCCTCGGACTGACAGAGCGGGTGGACGGCTGGGGAGACGGCGCGCGGCGCTTCGGGAGCCAGCGGGTGTTGGTGGAGCCGGACGCGGGCGCAGGTGAGCGGGCGGCACTGAGGGCGGGCGGGCGTGGGGCCCGGACCCGCGGGGGTCCGCGCTTGCGGGGCGCTGTCGGAGAACCACGTCTGTCGACACTCAGTTTCTGTTTAGAACCCAAGGTTCGAAACAGAACCTTGCTTCTCTACCTGGATTCGTTCGTCATGAGACAAAAGTTTCTAGTTTTAAAGTTGTAGGGGGCCGGGCGCGGTGGCTCACGCCTGTAATCCCAGCACTTTGAGAGGCTGAGGCGGGCGGATCACCTGAGGTCAGGAGTTCGAGATCAGCCTGGCCAACATGATGAAACCCCATCTCTACTAAAAAATACAAAAGAAAAAATTAGCTGGGTGTGGTGGTGCCTACCTGTAATCCCAGCTGCCTGGGAGGCTGAGACAGAAGAATCGCTGGAACCTGGGAGGTGGAGGCTGTAGTGAGCCGAGATTGTGCCTCTGCACACCAGCTTGGGCCACAGAGCAAGACTCCGTCTCAAAATAAATAAATGAATAAATAAATAAATAGGCAGAGATATGAGCTGTTATATAAGTTATTCAGTTGGAAGTGGAAAAGAATATTTTGGAATAAAATGATGTTTGTTAACACTCCCGTGTGGCACAGAATCTCATACCCACCCTCCGGTCAGAACCCTTGGTAAAACCCACTGGAAAGGATAGAAAAAGTACTTTTGGAAGAGAAGCCTACGCGCTCCCTCCAGACAGGAGGCCGAGCTGAGGGCACCAAGAGGGCACAGCCCAGGCGCCAGCAGTTCCTCATCCAGGACATGCTGACCCGGACCTCCCCGTGCAGGCCTCAGTCCCTGCTGTGGCTCCTGAGAGGAGGCCCTCCCCCTCCGCAAGTAGGTCACAGCCCCTACCCTCCCCAACACCCCAGACTCAGGGCTGTGCCCACACTGCACAGCTTCAGGACACCTGGCTCCAGGTGCCTCTTTTTGGTTCCGTTCTCTCTGTCTGGGCTCCTTCTACAAACTGAGAGGGACAAACTAAGACCAACAACAAACTGAGTTTCTTTTCTTTTTTTTTTTTTTGGAGCTGTAGTCTTGCTCTGTCGCCAGACTGGAGTGCAGTGGCGCAATCTCGGCTCACTGCAACCTGTGCCTCCTGGGTTCAAGCGATTCTCCCTCCTTAGCCTCCCAAGTAGCTCCCATTACCAGGACTCACCACCACGCCCACTAATTTTTGTAAAAACTGAGTTTCTGAAGGGATCATTTCTGTAGCATATTTGAATGTATCTCAACAAAATGCAAAAAAAAATTATTGATCTATTTTTTTTTAAGACAGTGTCTCTGTCGCTGAGGCTGGAGTGCAATGGCGCGGTCCTGGCTCACTGCAATCTCAGTCAGGCCTGGCTTTCTGACCCCAGACTGTACTTTGTCTTTTTGTCTACCTTTTTTTTTTTTTTTTTTTGAGACGGAGTCTCTCTCTGTCACCCAGGCTGGAGTACAGTGGCCGGATCTCAGCTCACTGCAAGCTCCGCCTCCCGGGTTCCCACCATTCTCCTGCCTCAGCCTCCCGAGTAGCTGGGACTACAGGCGCTGCCACCTCGCCCGGCTAGTTTCTTGTATTTTTTAGTAGAGACGGGGTTTCACCGGGTTCGCCAGGATGGTCTCGATCTCCTGACCTTGTGATCCACCCGTCTTGGCCTCCCAAAGTGCTGGGATTACAGGCTTGAGCCACCACGCCCAGCCCTTTTTTTTTTTTTTGAGACGGAGTCTCGCTTTGTCGCCCAGGCTGGAGTGCAGTGGCACAATATCTGCTCACTGCAAGCTCCGCCTCCCGGGTTCACACCATTCTCCTGCCTCAGCCTCCCAAGTAGCTGGGACTACAGGCGCCCAGGTAATTTTTTTTGTATTTTTAGTAGAGACGGGGTTTCACCGTGTTAGCCAGGATGGTCTCGATCTCCTGACCTCATGATCCGCCTGCCTCCGCCTCCCAAAGTGCTGGGATTACAGGGGTGAGCCACCGCGCCCAGCTTACTTTGTCTTTTTATATGGTGAAGCGGGGAGGCACTTGGGTAAAAAATTGTCATTGCACCAACACTTTTCCTTTTTTACTGGAGGTAATGTGTGTGTGTGTTTGTGTGTGTACGTGTACAGAAAAATGTTTATACCTGGCTGGGCACGGTGGCTCAAGCCTGTAATCCCAGCATTTTGGGAGGCTGAGACAGGCGGATCACGAGGTCAGGAGATCGAGACCATCCTGGCTAACCCGGTGAAACCCCGTCTCTACTAAAACATACAAAAAAACTACCCGGGCGAGTTGGCGGGCGCCTGTAGTCCCAGCTACTCGGGAGGCTGAGGCAGGAGAATGGCGTAAACCCGGGAGGTGGAGCTTGCAGTGAGCTGAGATCTGGCCACTGCACTCCAGCCTGGGCGACAGAGCAAGACTCCGTCTCAAAAAAAAAAAAAAAACCCAAAAACAAAAAATGTTTATACCTAACATTTACCATTCTAGCCATTTTGCTCAGTACAACCCAGTAGCAGTAAGTACATTCACAATGTTGTGTAGTCCACGCTATCCATTCCAATACCTTAAGATATGTGTTTTTGAGGTCGGGCCCAGTGACTCACGCCTGTAATCCCAGCACTTTGGGAGGCTGAGGCGGACGGATCACGAGGTCAGGAGATCGAGACCATCCTGGCTAACAAGGTGAAACCCCATCTCTACTAAAAATACAAAAAATTAGCTGGGCGTGGTGGTGGGCACCTGTAGTCCCTGCTACTCAGGAGGCTGAGGCAGGAGAATGGCGTGAACCCGGGGGTGGAGCTTGCAGTGAGCCAAGATCATACCACTGCACTCCAGCCTGGGCAACAGAGCGAGACTCCATCTCAAAAAAATATATGTGTGTGTGTTTTTGACCAGGCGCCATGGCTCATGCCTGTAATCCCAGCACTTTGAGAGGCCAACACAGGAGGATCAGTTGAGCCCAGGAGTTTGAGACCAGCCTGGACAACATAGCGAGACTCCATCTCTACAAAAAATTTTGAAATTAGCCATGTGCGGCGCTATATGCTACTGGGTAGGCTGAGGCAGATCACTCGAGACCAGGAGGTCGGGGATGGAATGAGCTATGATTGTACCACTGGACTCCAGTCTGGGCAACAGAGCAAGACTCTGGCTCAAAAAAAAATAAATAAATAAGGAATATTTAGTACCCACCCTATGCCTGGAATGTAGCCACTTCCCACGTGATGTCTAAGCTCTTCCAAAGTCTCCTTGTTTTGTTTTGTTTTTGTTTGTTTGTTTGAGGCAGAGTCTCGCTCTGTCCCCCAACCTGGAGTGCAGTGGCCCAATCTCGGCTCACTGCAAGCTCCGCCTCCCGGGTTCACGCCATTCCCCCGCCTCAGCCTCCCAAGTAGCTGGGACTACCGGCGCCCATCACCACGCCCGGCTAATTTTTGTTTGTGTTTTTAGTAGAGACGGGGTTTCACCGTGTCAGCCAGGATGGTCTCGATCTCCTGACCTTGTGATCCGCCCACCTCAGTGTCCCAAAGTGCTGGGATTACAGTTTTGAGCCACCGTGCCTGGCCTCTCCTTAGTTATCTTATGCTCATCTCTGGTCTCTTTACCTTTCCCCCCAGTGTCCTTGTTACCAGAACACCAGCTTGGTCTAAATCCGTGCTGCTCACCACACACATAGCCAATGATTGAGGCCAGGCGCAGTGACTCATGCCTGTAATCCCATCACTTTTGGGGAGGCCTAGGTGGGCGGATCATTTGAGGTCAGAAGCTCAAGGCCAGCCTGGCCAACATAGTGAAACCCCATCTACTAAAAATACAAAAGATAGCCAGGCATGGTAACACACGCCTGTAATCCCAGCTCTTCGGGAGGCTGAGGCAGGAGAATTGCTTGAACCTGGGAGGCAGAGGTTGCAGTGAACGGAGATCGCTCCACTGCACTCCATCCTGGGTGACAAAGCGAGACTCCATCTCAAAAAAATAAAATAGGATGGGCGTGGTGTAATCCCAACATTTTGGGAGGCTAAGGCAGGCAGATCACCTGAGGTCAGGAGTTCAAGATCAGCCTGGCCAACATGACGAAACGCCATCTCTACTAAAAATACAAAAATTAGTCTGGCATGGTGGCAGGCGCCTATAATACCGGCTACTTGGGAGGTTAAGCCAGGAGAATCCCTTGAACCCAGGAGGCAGAGGTTGCAGTGAGCTGATAGCACTCCACTGCACTCCATCCTGGGCAACAGAGTGAGACTCCATCTCCAAAAAATAAAAATAAAAAATACATAAATAGGCCGGGCGCGGTGGCTCAAGCCTGTAATCTCAGCACTTTGGGAGGCCGAGGCAGGTGGATCATGGGGTCAGGAGATCGAGACCATCCTGGCTAACATTTTAATAGAGTCGGTGAAACCCCGACTCTACTAAAAATACAAAAAAAATTAGCCGGGCGTGGTGGTGAGCACCTGTAGTCCCAGCTGCTTGGGAGGCTGAGGCAGAAGAATGGTATGAACCCCGGAGGCAGAGCTTGCAGTGAGCCGAGATCGCACCACTGCGCTCCAGTCTGGGTGACACAGCAAGACTCTGTCTGAAAAAATAAATAATAAAAATGTAAAAAAACATAAATAAATAGTAATGACCACATGGATGAGCTTTGAACACATGATGCTCAGTGGAAAAAGTCGGCCACAAAGCCCACATACTGTGGTATCCTGGTCATATGGAATGGCCGGAGCAGGCAGAACCGTAGACACAGAACGCAGATTGGCGGCTGCCAGGGGTTGGGGGTGGGATGGGGAGCAACTGCTAATGGGGACAGGGATTCTTTTTGGGGACAATGAAAAGATTCTGGAACTAGGCAGTGGCGATTGTTGCACAACACGGTCAGTGTACTGAATTGTGTAAGTGCCTGACTTGTTCACTTAAAAATGGCTAATTTAGTCTGGGTACAGTGGCTCATGCCTATAATCCCAACACTTTGGGAGGCCGATGCAGGAGGATCACCTGAAGTCAGGAGTTCGTGACCAGCCTGGCCAACCTGGTGAAACCCCTTCTCTACTAAAAATGCAAAAATTAGCCGGGCATGGTGGTGTGTGCCTGTAATCCCAGCTTCTCGGGAGGCTAAGGCAGAAGAATGACTTGCACCCAGGAGGCAGAGGCTGCAGTGAGCCGAGATCGCACTGCTGCACTCTAGCCTGGGTGACAGAGCGAGACTCTGTCTCAAAAAAAATAAAGATAGAAAATGATTAATTTGGGCACAGTGGCTCACGCCTGTAATCCCAGCACTTTGGGAGGCAGAGGTGGGTGAATCACGAGGTCAAGAGATCAAGACCATCCTGGCCAACCAACATGGTGAAACCCCATCTCTACTAAAAATACAAAAATTTGGCCGGGCGTGGTGGCTCACGCCTGTAATCCCAGCACTTTGGGAGGCCGAGGTGGGCGGATCACAAGGTCAGGAGATCGAGACCATGGTGAAACCCCGTCTCTACTAAAAATAGAAAAAATTAGCCGGGCGCAGGGGCGGGCGCCTGTAGTCCCAGCTACTCGGGAGGCTGAGGCAGGAGAATGGCGTGAACCCAGGAGGCGGAGCTTGCAGTGAGCCGAGATTGCGCCACTGCACTCCAGCCTGGGCGACAGAGCAAGACTCTGTCTCAAAAAAAAAAAAAAAAAAAATACAAAAATTAGCTGGGCGTAGTGGTGCACGCCTGTAGTCCTAGCTACTCCAGAGGCTAAGGCAGGAGAATCACTTGAACCCAGGAAGTGGAGGTTGCAGTGAGCTGAGATTGCATCACTGCACTCCAGCCTTGACGACAGAGTGAGACTGTCTCAAAAAAAATAATAGCCGGGCGCGGTGGCTCAAGCCTGTAATCCCAGCACTTTGGGAGGCCGAGACGGGCGGATCACGACGTCAGGAGATCGAGACCATCCTGGCTAACACGGTGAAACCCCATCTCTACTAAAAAATACAAAAAACTAGCCGGGCGAAGTGGCGGGCGCCTGTAGTCCCAGCTACTTGGGAGGCTGAGGCAGGAGAATGGCGTGAACCCGGGAGGCGGAGCTTGCAGTGAGCTGAGATCCAGCCACTGCACTCCAGCCTGGGCGACAGAGCATGACTCCGTCTCAAAAAAAAAAAAAAAATAAATAATAATAATAATAATAATAATAAAGAGGCTGGGCACAGAGGCCCACGCCTGTAATCCCAGTGCTTTGGGAGGCCGAGGCAGGCGGATCACAAGGTCAGGAGAACGAGACCATCCTGGCTAACACGGTCTCTACTAAAAAGACAAAAAATTTAGCTGAGCTTGGTGGCGGGCGCCTGTAGTCCCAGCTACTGGGGAGGCTGAGGCAGGAGAATGGCGTGAACACGGGAGGCGGAGCTTACAGCGAGCCAAGATCACACCACTGCACTCCAGTCTGGGCGACAGAGTGAGACTCCGTCTCAAAAAAAAAATGAAGGAACGGGCCGGGCGCGGTGGCTCAAGCCTGTAATCCCAGCACTTTGGGAGGCCGAGACGGGCGGATCACAAGGTCAGGAGATCGAGACCATCCTGGCTAACACGGTGAAACCCCGTCTCTACTAAAAAAATACAAAAAACTAGCCGGGCGAGGTGGCGGGCGCCTGTAGTCCCAGCTACTCGGGAGGCTGAGGCAGGAGAATGGCGTGAACCCGGGAGGCGGAGCTTGCAGTGAGCTGAGATCCGGCCACTGCACTCCAGTCTGGGCGACAAAGCAAGACTCTGTCTCAACAAAAAAAAAAAAAATGAAGGAAAGAAAGAGAAAGAAAATTGTTAATTTAATTTTTTTTTTTTGTTTTTTTTTTTTTGAGACGGAGTCTCGCTCTGTCGCCCAGGCTGGAGTGCAGTGGCCAGATCTCAGCTCACTGCAAGCTCCGCCTCCCGGGTTTACGCCATTCTCCTGCCTCAGCCTCCCGAGTAGCTGGGACAACAGGCGCCCGCCACCTCGCCCGGCTAGTTTTTTGTATTTTTTTTTAGTAGAGACGGGGTTTCACCATGTTAGCCAGGATGGTCTCGATCTCCTGACCTCGTGATCCACCGGTCTCGGCCTCCCAAAGTGCTGGGATTACAGGCTTGAGCCACCGCGCCCGGCCGAAAATGGTTAATTTTAAAAGCATGCAGTGTGGGGCCGGGCGCGGTGGCTCAAGCCTATAATCCCAGCACTTTGGGAGGCCGAGATGGGTGGATCACAAGGTCAGGAGATGGAGACCATCCTGGCTAACATGGTGAAACCCCGTCTCTACTAAAAAAAATACAAAAAACTAGCCGGGCGAGGTGGCGGGCACCTGTAGTCCCAGCTGCTCGGGAGGCTGAGGCCAGAGAATGGCGTAAACCCGGGAGGCGGAGTTTGCAGTGAGCTGAGATCCGGCCACTGCACTCCAGCCTGGGCGATAGAGCGAGACTCCGTCTCAAAAAAAAAAAAGCATGCAGTTTATATAGAATAAATGAAATTGTTAATTTATGTTATATCAATCTTACTTCAATTTAAAAAACCATAGGCTCACTCCTGTACTCTAGCACTTTGGAAGCCTGAGGCAGAAGGACCACTTGAACTCAGGAGTTCAAGACCAGCCTGGGCAACAAAATGAGACCTTGTCTGTACTAAAAAATCAAAAAAATTAACTGGGCATTGTGGCCCGTGTCTGTAATCTCAGCTACTCAGCAGGCTGAGTTGGGAGGATCGCTGGAGTGCAGGAGGTCAAAGCTGCAATGAGCGGAGATCATACCCCTGCACTCCAGCCTGGGTGATAGAGTGAGACTCTGTCTCAAAAATAATAATAATTAATAAAAAATAACCCCCAGGCCGAGCACTGTGGCTCACGCCTGTAATCCTGGCACTTTGGGAGGCCGAGGCGAGTGGATCACCTGCAGTCGGGAGTTCAAGACCAGCCTGACCAACATGGAGAAACCCCATTTCTACTAAAAATACAAAATTAGCTGGGTGTAGTGGCACGCACCTGTAATCCCAGCTACTCGGGAGGCTGAGGCAGTCAAATTGCTTGAACCCAGGAGGCGGAGGCTGCGGTGAGCCAAGATCACGCCATTGCACTCCAACCAGAGCAACAAGAGCAAACTCCATCTCAAAAAAAAAAATAGGACCAGGCACGGTAGCTTAACCTGTAATCCCAACACTTTGGGAGGCCGAGGTGGGCGGATCACAAGGTCAGGAGATCGAGACCATCCTGGCTAACACGGTGAAACCCTGTCCCTACTAAAAATACAAAAGAATTAGCAGGGCGTGGTGGCGGGCGCCTGTAGTCCCAGCTACTCGGGAGGCTGAGGCAGGAGAATGGCATGAACTCTGGAGGCAGAGCTTGCAGTGAGCTGAGATCCGGCCACTGCACTCCAGCCTGGGCGACAGAGCGAGACTCCGTCTCCAAATAAATAAATAAACAAAACCCCCCAAATGCACAGCTATCATGGCTTGGTTGAGGATGCAAGCTCGTCAGAGTGCTTTTCCAGTGCCAGGTGTGAGCTTTCTCTTTTCTCATTTTTTAAATTAGGGGTGGCTGTGATGAAATTGAAGAACCCCCCAGTGAACACCCTGAGTCTGGAGTTTCTGACGGAGCTGGTTATCTGCCTGGAGAAGCTAGAGAATGACAAGAGCTTCCGCGGTGTTGTCCTGACCTCCGTAGGTGTCAGTTCAGCTCCCTACCCCAGCCCGAGTTCTCTGATGGGAGCATAGGCCTGTTGCACATGGGAAGAGGCGGAGCCTGCCGACGGGTGGTGCAGGCCAGCCAGCAGCCCCACCACCCTGGACTCCAGGTGCCTCCAGGGGAGGCTTCCAGGAGCACAGTCTGGGTATGCCCCAGCAGGGACCCACACTGTCACGGGCCTCAAGCAGATCATTCCCAAAGGTGAAGGTGGACCAGTCTGGGAGATAACCTTCCCAGGAGATGGCTTTCCCAAGAGACAGCCTTCCTGGGATACGTCCTTCCCGGTAGACAGAATTCCCGGGAGACACCCTTCCTGGCCTGGGCCGTCGTCCAGGCGGACACTGGGGAGAGCTGTGGGCAGCGAGTGAGGGAGAGCCATGCATCTATGGGGTCACCTTGGACCCTAAGCACACCTGGTGGTGGCTTCCTGGGGTACTCCCTGCTAGGATCACTTGGGTGCCCTGAGCCAGTCCTGCGAACAATGCTCGTGTTCTCTGATCCTCTGTGGGCCAGTCTTCGGGGCAAGTTCTCAGAGGGTGAACCTCTTTGGTCTGACTTCTTGTGCAGGGGACTCTTAAGTGTTGCTTGAGTGCTGGCGAACGCTAGGCGTGGCATCTGTGGGAACGGTGTCATTACCAGGGTCGCGGAGGGGCAATAAGTAGTGTCAGGCCCAGGAGGGTGGGACCCCTGAGGGAAGGTGGGCCATGGCCGAGGTGATGGGGGTGAGGGGTCCTCGGAGGCTGGGGTCCCCAGCTTTACAGGGCCTGGCCTAGAACTCCTGACCTCAAGTGATCCGCCCACCTTGGCCTCCCAAAGTGCTGGCCATGTCCAGCCTTATATATTTATTGAGACAGAATCTCTCTCTGTTGCCCAAGCTGGAGTACAGTGATGTGATCTTGGCTTACTACAACCTCTGCCTCCTGGGTTCAAGCGGTTCTTGAATCTTGAAAATTTAAAAAATTTTTGGTAGAGACAGTGTCTTTGTTGCCCATTTTGGTCTTGAACTCCTGGGCTCAAGCAGCCCTCCCACCTCAACTTCCTGATGTGCTAGGATTACAGGTGTGAGCCATTGCACCTGGCTAATTTTTTTGCTTAATTTTTACTTTTTTGTACAGATGGGGTCTTGCTGTGTTTCCCAGGCTGGTCTTGAACTCCTGGCCTCAAGCAGTCCTCCCATCTTGGCCTCCCAAAGCTCTGGGATTACAGGCATGAGCTACCACGCCGGGCCTGGGTCTTGAGTAATGGAAGTAGAACGCGTTTTGTAGAAACAGAGGACCGGCTGCCCATTCTGTGCGGCAGCAGCTCACGTCTGTTTGGGAACAGTGGAGCTGCGTTGCACACCCATACCGCTCCTGGCTTTTTCACATGACCTGAGGATGTGGAGGCCATCCCATCTGTCCCGGCCCCCTCCTCCTCACACACATTAGGTGGTTGTCGTCCTTTCTGTGGACAGTGTGGGGTAAACATCTGCCCAGCTCTGCTTGTGTGAATCAGGGTGAGCTGGGTTTGGCTGCAGGAACAAGTTCACCCACAGCCTTGGGATCCAGCCCTCGGGAGGAAAACGTGACGTGTGGTGCAGCGGGGAAAGCACCTTTGTTGTTTGCTCAGGGGGCTGTGACCGTGCAGGGGCCCCAGGGTGGGTTTTCCACTCCTCCCCGAGCCCGCCTCCCTGGCCAGCAACCCTGACTGGGCGTCTGAGGCCCCCGTGCTGGCACCCGCTACTCTAGCCATGGGAGGGTCCCTTCCACCTGTGCTCACCCCTCACCCGCCCTTGGTAGCTCCTGAGAAACCCACACTTTCCAGATCCTTCTCCCACCCTAGCACTTCTGGTCCACATGGCGGTCCATGGCTTGCTTGGCCCTTTGCGGGTGAATGATTCAGAACATGCACCTCCTCTGAACTCTCAGGAGTCTTCACCGCACCTCTGGGTTCCTCTGCCCGAGCCGGGCGTGCGGAGCCAGAGGGCCAGCGCTCTGATGTCCCTGGGAGGTGCCTGGCCCTGCCTGTCCTCTCCTATCCAGTTTGAAGCGGGAAAGGGAAGAATGTTCTGGAAAGTACAGGGAAGCCGGGTCCAGGAGAAGCCTAGGCTGAGTCCCTGGAGTGCCTAGTCCTGGCTCCATGGGGGCAGCACCCACACCCTGAGTATGACCTGGCCCTGCTGTGCCTTGGGCACTTGGGCTCCTCAGTCTTCCTGCTGTGATGCCAGCTGGGAGGTGGACTCTGATGGGTGCATGGCCCTGGTGCCCCCTGCAGGACTGCCCGGGTGTCTTCTCAGCCGGCCTGGACCTGACAGAGATGTGTGGTAAGAGCCCCGCCCACTATGCTGAGTACTGGAAGGCCGTGCAGGAGCTGTGGCTGCAGTTCTACCAGTCCAACCTGGTGCTGGTCTCCGCCATCAATGTGAGTGTCCCCACTCCCAGGTGGCCTCGCTGGCTCTTCTGGGCCAGCCCCGGGGGGTGGGGCAGACACTGTCCTGCCCTTGGAATCTCTCACAGGGGAAGGGAATGGTTGGGGAGACCCTGAGATGTGCACAGATGAGTGCCATTGCAGACCGCATGGCGTGTTGAAAAGGTGGGCCTCAGGTGAGGGGCCTGGCCTGGGTCAGTCAGACAAGAGCCAGTGGGTAGGGACCAGGGCCTGGGGTTGATGCCAGCCTGGGTGGAAGCTGTGTGTGGTGAGTGGGTGATTGGACCCACATTTTGGAAACATCACTCCATCCCTTCCCAAGGAAGGCCGGGGAAGCTGAGGACAACGTGGGGGCTCAACCTTGGGAACCAGGTGTCCTGTGGGGTGGCTATGACAAGTTGGGTGCGGGCCGGAGCCTGGTGGAGGGGAGGGCTGGTGTGAGAGAAGCCTCAAGGGTGCATGGCCATGCAGACAGGATGGGTCCTGTGCAGGGCAGTGGGTGCCTGCAGTGACCACAGGGTGCGTGTAGGGTTCCCAGGACATTCTGGTGGCGCTAGCTGCTGGGGTGGTAATGGGGCCCCCGTGGGGCATGACAGCTCTGATTAAATGCTTATGTGGCATTTTAGCATTGAGTAAAAGCTCTGAGAGGACAAGCAACTTGCTCCCCTAACTGAACGGTTTTAAAAAGTGATTTTTCTGTTGCCTAAGAACTAATGACCCTCGGCTGAGGACGAGCCTCAGACCCTCCTTGCCGAGCACTAAGGGGCCAGTTCCTTCCCCATCCATTTCCTGGTGCGCACCCAGCCCAGCCCAGACCATTGTGGGTATGGAGCCCTGCGGGGGTTGGGGCACATTGAGGGCACATCCTTGGCATCCTTGGACCCGGCCCTCTGGAATGTGGTTGGGACCAACAGCACCTAAGAGTCTAAGAGCCCTGTCCGGCCTCTCCCTGCAGGGAGCCTGCCCTGCCGGAGGCTGCCTGATGACCCTGACCTGTGACTACCGTGTCCTGGCAGACAACCCCAGGTACTGCATAGGACTCAACGAGACCCAGCTGGGCATCGTCGCCCCTTTCTGGTAAGGCCCGGGGCTGCAGCCACACTCCATTCTTGTCGTGGAGGGAACCGACCCACCTGGGGCCACGTGGTGAGCGGGTGTCTGCGTTCCAGGTTCAAAGACACCCTGGAGAACGTCATCGGGCACCGGGCAGCCGAGCGTGCGCTGCAGCTGGGGCTACTCTTCCCGCCGGCAGAGGCCCTGCAGGTGGGCATAGTGGACCAGGTGGTCCCAGAGGAGCAGGTGCAGAGCACTGCACTGTCAGCGATAGCCCAGTGGATGACCATTCCAGGTGAGGCACAGGGTATGGCGGGAGCCTGATGATGCTGGGGAGACCAGAAGGTTCTCCACCCAAAGGTTCTATGTGGACATCGTGACTGCAGGAGACTGTTCAGAATCACAGTCATGTGGGTGTCAGGAAACTGCTGTAACAACGCAGCACAGACCAGGTGGCCCAGACCACAGAAGTTGATCTCACGGTGCTGGAGACCAGAGGTGCAAAATCAAGGTGTGGGCAGGGCTGCCCTTCCTCCCTGGGCTCCAGGGGAGGCTCCTTCCTGCTCCTGCGCACTTCTGCTGGCTCCAGGCCTCCCTGGCTTGTGGACGCCTCGCTCTAATCTCTGCCTCCATCCTTACGCGGCTTTCTCCCCTGTGTTTTTATGGGTCTCAGGTCTCTCTCCCCCTTCTCAGGACACCTGCCATGTGATTTAGGACCTTCCCTAAATCCA
The DNA here is from genome assembly GCF_049350105.2 of Macaca mulatta. NCBI lineage: Eukaryota > Metazoa > Chordata > Mammalia > Primates > Cercopithecidae > Macaca > Macaca mulatta. The sequence continues at coordinate 3,475,694 of NC_133425.1, read as the reverse complement.
AGATGATCCCAACTTAATTACATCTGCAGAGACTCTTTCCAAATAAGGTCACACTTCCAGGTTCCAGAGCAGTGGTTAGGAATTGGACCTATCTTTTGGGACACACTTTTCAACCTACCACAAAGACAATTGTCCACTTCATAGAAATAGAGCTGGTCATATCAGCGACGGTATACACCAGGCCCTGCAAATGCTGTCTGTAAAGGGCCAGATGGTTTGTGGGCTCTATAGGTAAGACCTTTGTAGCAGAAGGCAGCCACAGAGGAGACGTAAACTGACAGGTGTAGCTGTGTTCTGGCAAAGCTTTATGGACGCTGGGCCAGGCGCAGTGGCTCACACCTGTAATCTCAGCACTTTGGGAGGCTGAGGCAGGCAGATCACTTGAGATCAGGAGTTCAAGACCATCCTGGCCAACATGGTGAAACCCCATCTCTACTAAAAATACAAAAATGGGCCGGGCGTGGTGGCTCACGCCTGTAATCCCAGCACTTTGGGAGGCCGAGGCGGGTGGATCACAAGGTCAGGAGATCGAGGCCATCCTGGCTAACACAGTGAAACTCCGTCTCTACTAAAAATACAAAAATCAGCCGGGCGTGGTTGCAGGCGCCTGTCGTCCCAGCTACTTGGGAGGCTGAGGCAGGAGAATGGCGTGAACCCAGGAGGCGGAGCTTGCAGTGAGCCAAGATCACACCACTGCGCTCCAGCCTGGGCAACAGAGCAAGACTCCGTCTCAAAGAAAAAAATATATATACAAAAATGAACCGGGCATGGTGGCACGTGCATGTAATTATAGCTACTTGGGAGGTTGAGGCAGGAGAATCGCTTGAACTTGGGAGGCAGAGGTTGCAGTGAGCCAAGATCACGCCACTGTACTCCAGCCTGGGTGACAGAGCAAGACTCCATCTCAAAAAAAAAAAAAAAAAGATTTATGGACATTGAAATTTGAGTTTCACATAATTTTCACTTGTCACAAAATACTAACCTTTTGATTTTCAACTATTCAAAAATGTAAAAACCAGCCCAGCACAGTGGCTCAGGCCTGTAATCCGAGCACTTTGAGATGCCAAGGTGGGTGGATCACCTGAGGTCAGGAGTTTGAGACCAGCCTGGCCAACATGGCGAAACCCCGTCTCTACTAAAAATACAAAAATTAGCCAGGTGTGGGGGCAGGTGCCTGTAATCCCACCTACTCGGGAAGGCGTAGGCCAGAGAAGCACTTGAACCTGGGAGGCTGAGGTTGCAGTGAGCCAAGATCATGCCACGGCACTCCAGCCTGGGCGACAGAGTGAGATTCGGTCTCAAAAAAAGTAAAAACCATTCATAGCTTCAGGGCCTTGGGAAGCCAGATTTACCAACCCTGATACAAGTAACTGAAGGCTGTTCTGCCATTTCCTGTCCTGTAAGAGAATATTCAGTGCCATGGAAAAAAAATTTTTTTCTTTTTTTTTTTTGAGGCAGAGTCTCACTCATCGCTCAGGCTGGAGTACAGTGGCGCGATCTCAGCTCACTGCAACCTCCACCTCCTGGGTTCACGCCATTCTCCTGCCTCAGCCTCCTGCACCATGGAAATATTCTTCATAATATAATTGAGTGAAAATAACACGTTAAGTGGCCAGGCACGGTGGCTCATGCCTGTAATCCCAGCACTTTGGGAGGCCGAGATGGGCAGATCACCTGAGCTCGGGAGTTCGGGACCAGCCTGGCCAACATGGGGAAACCCCATCTCTACTAAAAATACAAAATTAGCTGGGTGTGGTGGCGCACACCTGTAATCCCAGCTACTCGGGAGGCTGACACAGGAGAATCACTTGAACCCAGGAGGCAGAGGTTGCAGTGAGCCGAGATCCCACCACTGCAGCCTGGGCAACAGAGCAAGACTCCATCTCAAAAAAAATAAATAAATGTAAGTTGGGAGTCACCCCACTGCCCCTGAAAGCGGGATTTCAGTGGTAGGTCCCATTTTCTTTAGACCATGCTCGACAGCTGACGAAGGCCATGATGCGAAAGGCCACAGCCAGCCGCCTGATCACGCAGCGTGATGCGGACGTGCAGAACTTTGTCAGCTTCATCTCCAAAGACTCCATCCAGAAGTCCCTGCAGCTGTACTTAGAGAGGCTCAAAGAAAAGAAAGGCTAACGGCTGGGCTGCCACAGACTTACAGCCACGCGTGCCCCTCTGGGTTCCAGGGAGGTCTTAAACAAGGCATTTTTCAACTTAAAAGTACTGCCAGCGTTTCATTTGGCTGATTTTACATAGAAGTTCCTGTTCCTCGTAGCCCGGTGGCCCAAGGCCCAACCACACACAAACACACGTGGTGCCTGTGCCCAGCAGGCAAGGGGAGTTGAGGGCAGCCTTTTCACTTGGGATTGTGACTGGCAGGGGGCGCCATTCTGGACCTGGTGAGGTCGCCACTGAATGTCTCCGTTCCCAAGGCAGAACTGTAAATCAAGTCCCTGGTCGTCCATTCCGGCTTTGGACTGCCTGCTCTTAGGTGTGAGGCCAGGTGGTCTTGGCCCCCATGACCCACACAGGACTCCCCAGAGAAAAGCTTTTTGGCCACTGCCCTTACTCATCAGGATGAAGGGAGTGGACGGTGAATCAGAGCAACTGGGGGATCCTGAGCCGGCGGGAGTGGGATCTGGAGCAGCTGTGCTGCCAGGGTTCCAAATGCCCCTTAAGAAGGATTTTGCAAGAACCAAACTCATACAAATCCTTGAAAAAAAGGTTTTTCCTCCCATGCAATTCAGACCAAGTTCCCACACCTTGCTAAGATGTGATGTTTCAAAAACCAGAAACCTCATCGGGCCCCCGTCAGTGACCCAGTGGACCCATGGGCCTGCCTGTTCGCAATCCTAATGTGGTGGCCTTGCCCAGGGCACAGGGCAGCAAACTTGAAGGGCTGAGCCATAGCAAGCTGTGCAGTTGTTTGCACGGGACCTTAGTCCCAAGCCACCTACCTCGGCAGGGAGGAGTCCAGCCCACCTACTGCTCTCAGGCTCCCCAAAAGCTCCAGGACTGCTTACTGACTGGGGCCAGTCTCCCCTTGCAGTGCTGGGTGAGACCGGGCCCCTGAGACAAGTGCCTGGGGGCTCCCCTCAGGGCCCTGGAATGGGGGCTGCGGGGTGGGCCTGGGGAGAGCTATTCTGAGACCCCCCAAGGGCCCAGGAGGCTGATGTGTCGGCGCCATCCCTGTCCCAGCTGTGCTCACAGTACAGGCTCCTGAGAGCATTTGTAGTTTGCACAAAGGATAAGCAAGGAGGGTCCCTGAGCTGCCTTCTGGAGCAAACAGGCTCTGGGGGTGGCCAAGTCCCACCAGGACACGGGATGGGCAGCCCAGGACATGGCCCAGAGCCTGCCTCCCTGAGCTGCATTTCCTCAGGGAAGCGGAGCTGCCCCTGAGGAGCTGAGGCTAGGTCCCTAGGAAGGACAGAGGCCTGGGAGCCAAGCTGTGGGGCCCGGCTGGGAGCGGCTCATTTATTGAGCAGACATTTGCCAGGCAGTGCCCTCTGTGCCCCTCATGGGGCTCACAACACCCCCTGAGGTCGCTGGATGCAGCCCGTCTCACAGATGGGGAATGGAGTTGCAGGGCAGCCCATTACGTGTCCATGGCCCCTGGTCCACGCCCAGCCGACTCTGCCTTGGGGCCTCACTGAAGGGTGGCTGCTACCCTGAAGGGGCCACTGTGGGGCCATTCCTCAGGGCCAGGGTCTGCAGGTGGCATGCCCCAGCCAGGCCTCGAGTCATCTGTGGGACTTGAGGGTCACCTCCACCGGAAAGTGGTCGCTGATGGCGAGAGCCTGGGGAAAAAGAAAGAACCTCAGGGGAAAGTGGACCCCAGCCACCGGGATGGGCCCACTGGGTGTCCACAAGCCACTGCCTCTGCAGGAAGGGGCGGTGAGGCCTAGGTGCCCACCCTTGCTGCTGCCTGCGGTGGGGCAGGGGCCAGGGCAGAGGGTGTCACCATTGGCCCTTTGAGGGAAAGGCAAGGTACCCTGCCTGCCCGGAGCTCCACATGGGGTGGGCCAGGCTCTCAGGGTCCTTGGAAATGATCCCTGGTGCAAGGAGGGGAGCTGAGGTGGCCCCCCCTTGGGTGCTGGCCCCTCCCTGCTGCCTGCGTGCGCCCGGGCTATGGGGACCCAGGACCAGCGCCGCCCCACGGCCCACTCGCCTGAGTCTGGTCCAGGCCGAATTCCTCCTGGAAGTCGTGCACAGTGGCCGACTGGGGCTTCAGGCTTCGGCGCAGGCGGGCGCCGCAGGCCACGATGCGGTCGTAGGCGCAATCTGAGTTACCCACCGTGGTGTCGGCGCTGTCAGGGATGAGCCACTTGAAGACCTCACTGCTTCTCAGGCGGATGGCAGCCCAGTCCTGCGCCCGCACATAGCTGCAGTCGGCGTTGAAGTCCCCCAGGAACAGCATGTCCTGCGGGCGCCGCGGAGCCGAGTCTGAGCCGCCCCAGGAGCCGTCGAGGTCCCGCCCTCATGGCCCAGACCTCCAGGGCGCGCCTGCAGGGACCCCGGGACCGAGGGGTGGGCTTACGTCGGTGCCCCACTTGTCAATCACGTCCAGATACACGTCGTAGAGCGCGTCGATCTCCGCCACGGCTTGATGTGGCGCCGCGTGCAGCGGGATCAGCACCAGCTTCTGCGCTGCTGCCGGAAGGGGTCGGGCGTCAGGTCCCGGCGGCAGGGGAGGGGCGGGCCGGCGGCAGGGGAGGGGCGGGGCCCGCTCACCTGAGCCGGGGGCCGAGAACTTGACCACGAAGGGCTCGCGGCTGAAGACGTCCTCGGGGTCCGGGTACTGGTATGTGTCCACGACAGACACCGCGTCCTTCCTAGGAGATGGGGGGGACGCGCTGAGCCTCCCACCTGCGGCCCCGCGCGCCCCTCACTGCGGTCCGCCCCTCACCTGTACACAAACAGGTACATCTCCTTATACTGGTCCCGGCCCAGGGGCTGGCTGCTCACAAAGCTGTACTCGTGCTCGGACACCCTGCAGAGACAGGGGCCCGCTCAGGGTCAGGGCGCCACGCCGGGGCGAGATCCCGGTCGGGGGTCGAGACGAGGGGCCCTGCCCACCACACCTGTTGATCTGCTCCATGAGCGTGGACACGGCGCTGAGGTCTGGGTCTCGCACCTCCTGCACCAGCGCGAGGTCATAACCCGCCAGGATCTGGGGAAGAGTCGCGGGTGCGGGGTCAGCGCGGTCAGCACCCCCAAACGCCGCCCCGCCCCGCCCCGGCCGGGGCCCCACCTTCGCGATGATGCTGCCGCAAGCCGGGTCCGACACTTTGCTGTCGCCGAAGCTCTGGATGTTGAAGGCTCCGATGCGAAGCGCCGTGGCCCTGGCGGCTTCCAGCGCCCAGAGCGCGGCCAGCAGGGCCCGGGGCCCGCTCATTGCGCGGAGCGAGGGGCTGGGAGGGACAGAAGCTGCCGCCTACGCAGACCTGTTGTCAGACCCACCGACCCACCCCTCTCCTCCGCGGCCGCCCCGTGACGGCCAGTGCGACGCAGAATCCGCCCCTGCGCTCTGCAGGCTCCCAGGGCACTGCTGGTCTCTCAGGGACCGCTGCCTTCTCACTGCGCGGGAAGCTGCAGCCGGAATAGAGGGTCCGACCCATCCAGCCCCAGCACAGCCAGCGGAGAGACTCACCTTGGATGTGGGTGCGGAGGCCCGAGGCTCAGGGGTTCTAGGGAAATGGGGATCCCGGGTCCAGGCTGCGGGCGTGTCCGACACAGGACTGCACTGACTCCCTCCAGCAGCAGCTCTGGCACCAGGACAGGGGCCGGTATTTGAGGTCCTGGTCCAGGGAGGGGCCGAGCTGCGCTGGGTCCCGCCCCCTCGACCGAGCTGGGTGCCTGATGAATTCTTGGCTTTCATTCCCGTGGAGACCCCCAGGGTAAGGGGTGGGAGACCTGCCTGAGCCCCTTCTGGTGCCCCAGGCCTGTCCCAAAACCGTCCCAGAAGCCCCTGCCAGCCCCCTAGGATGGAGGTAGACGGTCAGCCACATCCCGGTGAGGCTGTTCTTGTCCCCACCCCTAGAAACTAGGTCGCCTAGACTCTCTCCCTGAGCAGAATCCCTTCAGGGAAAGGAAGGCAGCACAGGAAGGCCCAGCCACACTCCTTGCCCAGCATCTCCTGCTGCTCCACCTGCTCACCCTGTGGTGGAGGCCAAGGCTCCCAGATATCCCTGTCCCCGTCCCTGGTCCTCCCACCTACCCACAGGCCTCAGGCAGTGCAGCTGGGGGCACACCTCCAGCTGGGCAGGGCAGGAGGCTGTTGGTCAACATGCCAATGACACCCACGCGCCACCAAGGCGCCGCCAGGGCTGGCGGGAGCCCCTGGGCAGGGCGGCCAGGCACGTGAGTCTAGGGGTGGCCTGGGAGGCAGGTGCTGCTGCCGGGACCTGGGCAAAGGTGGTGGCACCATCCATGGAGGCTGCCACTGCCGCAACATCACAAGCTGCAGGTTCTCATGTTTTATTGGAAAGCAACAAGAAACTCTTATGTACACTGCCCATCTTGGGGCGCCTCCATTCTGTGCCTTCTTCTCTGCCAGGCAGGCGTGGGTGGGGCGCTCAGGTCCTCTGCCCTGTCCCTGCCCGGCCAGGACCCCGCAGACCTCATGCTAGACGATGACCGTCTGCACCTCCAGCTGGCCCTCTGGCGAGGAGATGACCAGCTCGCCTGCATGCTCCAGGATCTCGATGTCCTCTGATGACACCATGGTCACAGTGGCCTGTTCAGTGCCACTCGCCCCTGCCCGGGTGGCAAGCACAGTGCCCTCGCTGATGGCTGAGGCCAGTGTCATGGCCACCTGTTCTGTCAGGCTCTCGGGGGTTGCGATGGTGATGGTGTCGGCAGCAGCCGCCTCTGGGCCCAGCGCTGTCTCCTCATCCATGGTGACATTCTGCACAATGATCTGGTGGCCGGCGCTGGCCTGGTGCACAATCTGCTGCACCACCTTCATGATGTGGCTGTCCACCTGCGGGGCCACGGCTCAGCGAAAGCGGCTGCGCCAGGGAGCCTCCCTGCCCCCGCCCGCCCCACCCCTCACCTCCGTCTGGGTGCCCTCGATGATCTCCGTGGCCTCACTGGTCTCCGCATCATCCGCAGTGGCCTGGGCAGATGGGCAGAAGGATAGAGGTCAGCTTTGGTTGCCCCTGGGTCCCATCCTGGCCTCAGGGCCCCACACCCACCTCAATGATATACTCCTGGGTGTCGGCTACCACGGACGAGAACTCCACCAACACCGTGTGCGGGTCCTCCGCGAGGACGGTGGTGGCTGCCGCGGGGCTCTCCTCGGACACCAGCAACTCCTCCACCTCCAGCAGGCAGCCCCCTGCGGGTGGGGACTCAGTCAGGGCTTGGCGAGCCCCAGCCCCCTCCCCTCCTCCTCCCGCCTCCACGGGCCCAGACCTTTGGTGCGCAGGTGCCGGTTCAGCGTGCCGTGCTCAGCAAAGCCACGGCCGCATTTGTAGCACTTGAATGGCTTCTCGCCTGTGTGGTGTCGCACGTGCCGCACCAGCGAGCCCTTCTCTCGGAAGCCACGGCTGCAGAACTGGCACACATGCGGCTTCTCCTCCAGATGTGTCCGGAAGTGCACCTGCTGTGCGTTCTGTGGAGACACCTGTCAGTGCCAGCCTGACCTGGGCCACAACAGACTACAGCTCTCCCCTCCCACTTCTGGCCCAAGGGAGGGGCTGGGTCAAGACTGAGCACGGTGGAGGCAGGGAAGGGGGTGCACCGGGGCCAGGGCCAGGGAGCAGGATGGGGGGTCAGGTGCCAGGGTCCTGGGGCTAGAGGCCTACCTTAGTCTTGTAGCGCTTGCCACACTCGGGACAAGGGTATGGCCGCTCGTCTGAGTGGACGCGCCGGTGGCCACGCACATGGGCGATGGTCTTGTAGAGCTTCCCGCAGTCGCCACAGCGGAAGCGGCGCTCACGCACATGCACCTCCTGGTGCTTCTTGAGCAGGTAGGCCTTGGGGAAGGCCTTGCCACACTGCACACAGGCGAACGGCCTCGGCCCTGCAGCCACACACATCAGGCCAGGCCCATCACCGGCAGGCCCTCCAGGCCACCTGCCACCTGCCCACAGCTCCCCTGGCTCCCTGCTGTCTATGGACCCACCCTGGACACCCAGAGGCACCCCGGTCACCTATAGCCCATCCACTGCTGTGGGCCACACACCCACCCATCACCCACCGGTGTGGCCCCTCTTGTGGGCCTCCAGGGTGGCTGCTGTCGGGAAGGTCTCACTGCACTGAGGACATGGGTGGGTCCTGGGCACCGCTGAGGCCTCGCTGGCCACCTGCTGGGGAACCACAGGAAGGCCTCCAGCACCTGGGGCAGGCTGTGCCCTGGCAGTGCCAGGAACACAACCATGGGCCCCACCCTGGCAGGCTCCCTCGTGGCCCCAGGGAAGGCAGTAAACAGATCAATGGACGAAGTCACTGCAGAAAGCCACTTCAGGGAGTGCAAAGGCCACAAAGGCCAGCATGGGGACAGCCCCCGGGATCCAGCCCTGAGAGGAGCCTGCAGGTGATGCTGGCACCTACTGTCTCTAGCGGCTGCACTTCCAGTACCGGCAGCTGTGGGGCTGCCTCTGCCAGGGGCTGGGGACTGGACCCAGCAGCAGGGGCTGGCTCCAGGGCGCCCTCCTCCCCAGCGGTGCGCTCAAGGACGATGCCGGAGTTCTGCATGGCCTGGTGCAGCAGGTTCTCTCGGCTGCCCTCACTGGAGCAGGGGAGCTCCTGGGAGACGGGGGGCTGCAGGGGAGGCAGAGAGAGGAGGCTGGCCAGGCAGCCTGGCATTCAGCACCCACCCCATGGGGCAGACCCATGCCAGGAGCCTTGTGCAAACCCTCAGACCCCCATGGTGCTCCCACTGGCCCTGGTCTTCCAGCCCTCGCCTGCCTGGCCCAGACCCCCGGAGCCAGTGCTCAAAACAAAGACTGGCACCGAGCAGGCAGAAGACAGAGCGGCCCTCCAGGGCCCCCCGTCGCCCACACCTCCGGGGCCAGGGTTTTCATGCCCAGGGGCAGCTCCTGCATCTGGACGTGGACTTCGTGGATGACGGTGCCCTTGGCATCTGTCACCAGGTGAATCACAGGTGAAGTCTCTATGGGCTCGCCTGTCACCGATGATGTGACTGTCCCCAAGGTGGCAGCTCCAGCTCCAGACCCTTCAAAGTAGAGTGAGGGAGTGAAGCTCCCTCACACACCCCAGTGGTGGCTGGGTCCACAGCCAGTCCCCGGGACCAGGCAGCTGCCCGCATCATGCTGACCTGCAGGTGCATCCTCTTTGCTGACAACCACATCCTTGCTCACACTGAAGCGGATTTTCTCCGTGCAGGGGGTGAGAGACTTGAGGTGCCGGGTCAGTGCGCCCGACTCCCGGAAGCTCTTCCCACACTTGGAGCACTTGTAGGGGCGCTCGTCTGCAGAGAGAACCTAGTCAGCCCCAGGCAGCCCCAGCAGGCTGGCAACAAGGTGACAAGGTGAAGACAGGCAGGGGACCCTGCCTCATCCCCCAAAGCTGGGGAATGCAAGGCTGGGGCACCCCAGGGCCAGCCATCGGGGTGCTACAGGGCTCCAGCCCAAGGCGCAGCGAGCTCACCCGTATGCCGCCGGTGGTGCCGGATGAGTGAGCCCTTGGTGCGGAAGGAGGCCCCACAGAGCTTGCACTCGTGGTCCTTGCGGCTGCTGTGAGTGACCATGTGGGCCTTGAGGATGCTGCCCTGTGGGGGAGGGCGTGGCAGCTCAGGGCCCTCCTAGGGGAACAGGAGGGGCCCTGCCGCCCACACACTGGCTCCCCACACACCGGCTCACCGTCTTGAAGGTCTTGTGGCACAGTGCACACACATAGCGGCCATCCTTGTTCACCAGTAGCTTCACCTGGGCCGGCTCGCCCTCCCCTGCGAGCCCCAGTCCCTGCTGGTGGGGGCTGCCCGGGGCCTCGGCCATCTCACTGTCCCCCGGCTCCGCCTCAGCACCCACGATGACCTCTTTGATGTGCCCACCACCTAGGAGAGGCATCTCGGCCTAAGCCCCAAGACCTGCCCCTACCCAGAGACCGCCGGCTCCAGGGGAGGGGAACTGCTGCTCCAAGCCACATCCTGGACCCAACCTGCACCGAGCCCTCAACACACAGGCCCGAGCAGCAGCCAAGGCCCCAATCAACTCTCCAGGTCAGAGTGAGCGGTGGAGAGACATCTGCGGACTCTGTCAGGCTGCCCAGAGATGCTCCAGGGCCCCCAAATGTGTCCACAGGGAGACCCGCCATGGAACACGGCCCATCCCCAAAGCCAGCAGGACATGCGAATCCTGGTGACAAGGTCCCTGGGTGAAGAGACAGCCGCCTGTTCTGTTCGCTGCCACGGCTCCTGCCACTGCTCCCACCAACATAGGGAGGATATGCGTCCGGGGCCACTCCTCCATTAGGGGAGATGGACCAGGCCGCTGTAGTGGGACAGGCAGGCCTGGCCTGGGAGTGAATGCTCTCCAGACACCCGGGACAGCCTGGGGCGAGGAAGCCGGGCTTTTGCACTTCTGGAGGGTGCTGGGAAAATCTGACAATGTGCAAAGCCAGGTTGTAAACACACTTCACGTTTTCTGCTCATAAAGATGACAAGTGGGAAACAGCTGTGAAGCTCCTTCTTAGAAACCACCTCAGACCGGCTGGCGTCTTGTTTTGACAAGCTGTTCTCTTGAAACACAACAAAAGCGCCGTGACTCAGAAACAATTAAGAGCCTCTCCTGCCCGAGCCCTGGCTTAGACGCTCGACGCCCCACGAGTGATCTTCCAAAGGACAGAGGCCCCTCGTGGGGAGGACCTGGGGGAACATGGCTGCTGCCAGGCCACAGAGGAGACACAAACGTTTTCCGCGGAAGAGGCAGGAGGGCCTGGAGGTGGGCTCCAACTGCGCATACAGCGGACCGCACTCCTGCACCCGCAAAGACCGGACCCGGCACTGCCCCGGCCCTTGGCCACCAGCAGGCAGGACCCTGTGCCATCTCCACTGGAGGCCAACAGGAGAGCTAGCAGCCCTGGACTCAGCCCACCAGGCCTGCTGACTGGCCAAGGGCACACTCAGGGTGCCCAGGATGCCCGCAAAGGGGAAAATCCCAGGGGTGCCAGAGGGGCAGGGGTGCCGAGAGGGGTCCCTGAAGCACAGGGAGGGGTGCTGAGCCCAAGGCTGGGGGCTGCTAGAGGTTAGGTGGGTGGAAAGGGGCCTGGGTGGCCAGAGACTCAGCCCAGAGACCCCGCCAGAACCTAGGGAGTTCATGCTCCCAGATGATGCCACCATCCAAACGCCAGGTCAAGGCCAGAGCCCGCCCCACCTCCCACATGAACATTCCGAGCTCTGAGTGGCACTGATGAGTGTCTTGGTCGCAGGAATGCCAGGGAAAGGCAGCACGGAGGTGAGACACGTGCCCCGGCTGCCTCCTGGAGAGCGGCCTGCTCACTAGTGCCCTTCCCAGGCCTGGGGCTGGCCTCTGCCACGGCTCCCCCACCCCCTCTTCCTGCCGCAGCAGGTACCAAGGGCTGCCAAAGGCCAGGTTCCGCCTGGTGCCCAAACCTACTTCCTGTCCAGCTGCCCACTCCCTGCCTGCGTCGGCCCCGGTCCAGCAGGCTCCCCAGGCAGCAGCCATGCTCCACCCCAACCTCCCACAGCATTAGGCCCAGACAGCTCCTTCCCTCACGTCTGCACACCCAGCCAGTCGCCCCTGCTGCACCCCCAACCCCAGCAGTCCCTGGCTCCCTCAACCTGCCCAGGCCCTGGCTGCCTCTGAATGTCCCCCCTGCACACACATCTGTCCCCGATGAGTGAGAGCTTGCCCATCCAGACCTCACAACAGCCCCTCCCACAGCACATCAGGGAGACGCCTTCACTTAAAAAGTAGCCATCAAAGAGGGCTGGCATTGCACGCTCATAAAAGCCCCATGAGGACCAGAGCAGCAGTCACCACCCCCACACCAGAGTGAGCACTGGGGAGGGCAGGCCATCACAGCAGCAAGTCCGAGCTCAGCTGGAGACGCGGCAGAGCCCGTCCACCCTGCACCCGCCCTCCAGAGCTGCTGCCGGGCGAGCGGGCCATCCTGGTGGGTGCCTGGTGGATGCTGCTGTCTACGGGCAGGGAGCAAGAACCAGGGGGTGGCAGGAAGTGGGGAAAATTCTGGGAGGGACAGGGCAGAGACCACCCGGGAAAGCTGGGGGGAGAGAGCACAGCCCGAAGAGTCCCTGGTGCCTGGGTGTGCCCCCGGCCACTATGGACACCTGAGGAAGGCCCAGTGCCCAACGCTCCCTCCTCCTGCAGGCTGTGCCCTCGGAAAGCTCCCACGAGGCCGTGGCCCCTCCCAGCCAGGCCCTGGTCTCAGGAGAGATGAGCATACTGGCAGCAGAGGCCCCATCCTCTGGCCCCGACCACGAAGGTCTGTCAGGCCAGTGATCCATGGCAGTCGGCTTACCAACAAGGTCAGGTGCGTGGCTGATGTCTGCTGCCAGGGAGGCTGCCTCCACTACAATGTGGGCCACAGTGATGGGCTCCTCTGGGCCTGGGGCTGCCGGCACCACCTGCCAAAGGGGGCAGAAAACAGAGGGGACTCGTCTGTATGCTCTAGAGTTAGTTCTCAGAGAAGAGGCCTGGGCTCTGCCAGTGTAAAGCTGTGAAGGTGTGGCCTGTGATGCTCAGGCCTGGGTCCATGTCCTTGGGACGGCTGGGGTGGGGGCTCTCCTCTTCCCCAACAGGACCACAGGTCCCAGACCAGCCCCTTCACCCATGGCCAGGGTCAGCGCCGTCACTCTCACGCCTCTGGCCACATGGGCTGGACCTGGAGCACAGGGCACCTGCAGGGAGGGACCAGCAACTCGGGCAGGAAGCTGAGCCAGCCTGCAGGAACAACAGTGCAGTCCCAGCCCATCAGTTCCGGCAGAGCGGTCTGAGCAGAGGGCCCTGGGGGTGTGAACCAGAGGCCTTCTTGGAGGAGGGGGCACCTCTGGGAGGGGCAGGTAAAGAGCACAGGCTCGAGTGGGGTGAACAGGGTCCAGCGTCGTCTGGGCCATGCCCCGCTGGTGGTCGGAGACCACCGACCACTCTCTGAGCCTGCTCTCCTGACTGTGCAATGCAGACAAGCGCCCACCGCGGCGTGTGCGGGCTTCACAGGCCCGTGCGCTCAGCCCAAGCCGGGCATGGGGCTCAGCAAAGGTGGCCGTTTGATGATGAGATGGTGGGACCCCCAGGGCCACACTGCACTTGTGAAGTCCCTAGGGACTGTGTGCACAGGACAGAAGATAAGCCAAAGAGACAGAAGCTGCCATGGCACCCAGAGCCAAAGGAGACCCTCGGGCTCCAAGAAAGAAGAGATCCCAGCCCCCAACAGCACGGGCTGCAGCCAGAGGCTGCCGAGAAGGCTGTGCCGCCGCAGGCCTCCAGGACACCCCGGAGCACCACAGGCTCACACACCCAGACCCTCCCACGCCGCAGCCAGATGCCTGCCCTCTGCCCGCCCCCGTGGGCCCCGGAACCGGCTGCACAGGTCCATCCTGGAGTGCGGCCACCTCCCCCGCCTGTCAGGTGAACCTGGGAGGGGACGGGAGGGTAGGTGGCGGCTCACCTCCTGGCCCAGCAACGCTGTGGTGGCAGGAGTGGCAGGCAGGGCCTCCTGAGGGGCCCGCTGGCAGGCCTTCTGAATCTTGTGCTGAACAAAATCCTCCAAGGCGGTGAACTCCGCCTGGCAGCGGCCGCATCTGTGCACATCGTCCTCATCTGCAACGAGCCTGCTGTCAGCAGGGCCTGGGAAGGTGGAGGCTGGGCAGCCAGGGCCCCGTCTGGCTTTTCCTCCAGCCCTAGAACAGATTCGCCCAGGAGGCCGTCAGAAGCAGAGCTACTTCCCTAGGCTGCTGAGAACACACTCAGGCCCAAAACAAGGTCACCCCAGGGTACAGCTCTCATCCTCTGCAGGTCTGTAGGGGCCAGACCCACCCTCAGGAGGTCAGCACCCAGCAGAGGGTGGCCCTGACAGCATGCTTAGGCTGCAGGGATCTGCTAAGGCTGCCATGCCCAAAACCCTCACCTCAGTGGTGACAGGCCCAGAGAGGGGCTAGAGGCAGAGGGATTCCTCCATGCTCGGCTGGGGACAGTAAAGGACCAGGATTTAAGACTGCTGGGGCCGGGCATGGTGGCTCCCACTTGTAATCTCAGCACCTTAAGGGGCCGAGGTGGGAGGACAGCTTGAGCCCAGGAGTTCAAGACCAGCCTGGTCAACATAGCAAGACCCATCTCTACAAAAAAAAAAAAAAAAAAAAGGAAAATGTTTTTAAAGCATTGTTAAAACATTTAGGCAAGGCGTGGTGGTTCACACCTATAATCCCAACACTTTGGGAGGCCGAGGCAGGTGGATCACCTGAGGTCAGGAGTTCGAGACCAGCCTGACCAACATGGTGAAACCCCATCTCTACTAAAAACACAAAATTAGGCTCATGCCAGTAATCCCCAGTAATCCCAGCACTTTGGGAGGCCGAGGCAGGCGGATCATGAGGTCAGGAGATCGAGACCATCCTGGCTAACACAGTGAAACCCCATCTCTATTAAAAATACAAAAAAATTAGCCAGGTGTGCTGGCGGGCGCCTGTAGTCCCAGCTACTGGGGAGGCTGAGGCAGGAGGAGAATGGCGTGAACCCGGGAGGTGGAGTTTGCAGTGAGCTGAGATCACGGCACTGCACTCCAGTCTGGACGATACAGTGAGACTCCGTTTCAAAAAGAAAAAAATTAGCCAGGCTTGGTGGCACATGCCTGTAATCCCAGCTACTTGGGAGGCTGAGGCAGGAGAATCACTTCAACCCAGCAGGCGAAGGTTGCAGTGAGCCAAGACCGCCCCATTGCACTCCAGCCGGGGTGACACCGCAAGACTCTGTCTCAAAAAACAAAACCAAAATACAAACAGTTAGCCAAGTGTGGAAGTGTGGTGGCATATGCACCTGTAGTCCCAGCTACTCAGGAGGAATGCTTGAGCCCAGGGGTTGAGGCTGCAGTAAGCCATGATTGCACCACTACACTTCAGCCAGGGCAACAGGGTAAGACCCTGTCTTAAAAAAAACAAAAACAAAACAAACTAACAAAAGCTGTGGGAGTCTGAGCGTGCCCTGGGGCATGTGAGTGGCCATCTCCTCATCTGCGAAATGGGCTGATGCCCACTGGCTCTGGCTGAGAGGCAAACGCAGGGACCACTCCGCTTACTGTTGGGGACTTGACTTGTTCCCAAGGTTGAGCCCGTCACCATCGCTGTGCCAGACCCCAGTCCTGCAGAAGAGACCACCCCCTTACTGTGTGCCAAGAACCTCACTAGGGACGTCACCAAATCTTGCCAGCACCCTGCGGAAATGGAGAGAACTATTCCCATCCTAGGAAAATGACCTGAAGTTCAAGGTCACCCAACGGCTGAGTGTCAGGGACAGTGCCTGTTTACACAAAGGGATAGGAGCTGTTCCTTCTGCTTCCACAATAGCTTGCCAGCTCTGACCATTCACGTTCAGTCCCTCGTCAAGATCAAACCGAGGCCTGATGCCCGAAGGAGCTGGGCAAATGTTTACTGTTGAATTCGAGGGCAGAGAAAGGGCCAAACCACAGCCATGACTCCCCTGCAGAGGGCCACTCAACAGAGAGTTGTCCCCTCCTGATGGCTCCCAGTTACAAACCAAGCTTTGAGGTGTGCACCACCCACTTCCCCTTCCCACCCCACTCCCATGTCTCACTTGGCTCCAGGGCATTGCCACTGAAGAACCCCCTACCCTAGAAGGGGACACACCCAGCCCATTTCACATTAAACAAGGCTGCAAGCAGGCCCAGCAAGGCCCAGCAACCTCTAAAGGGACCCCTCGCCATGACGGCACTGCCCTTCTCCAAGCTGAACGAGAAGGGGCAAGGAAAAAAGGCAGGCTATGAATCCTATGGGGACAAAGACAAGACCACCCTCAACCTAATCATTAACCACCTCCCTTCCTGTCTGACCCAATCTGCATTCTTTTTTTTTTTTTTTTTTTTTTTTGAGGCGGAATCTCACTCTGTTGCCCAGGCTGGAGTGCAGTGACACGAGCTCGGCTCACTGCAAGCTCCACCTCCCGGGTTCACGCCATTCTCCTGCCTCAGCCTCCCCAGTAGCTGGAACTACAGGCGCCCGCCACCACGGCAGCTAATTTTTTGTATTTTTAGTAGAGATGGGGTTTCACCATGTTAGCCAGGATGGTCTCGATCTCCTGACCTCGGGATCCGCCCACCTCAGCCTCCCAAAGTGCTGGGATTACAGGCATGAGCCATGGCGCCCAACCTTTTTTTTTTCTAAACAGATCAAGAGCCGGGCGTGGTGGTTCACGCCTGTAATCCCAGCACTTTGGGAGGCTGAGGCAGGCAGATCACCTGAGGTTGGGAGTTCGAGACCAGCCTGGCCACCATGGAGAAACCCCATCTCTACTAAAAATGCAAAATTAGCCAGATGTGATGGCACGTGCCTGTAATCCCAGCTACTCGGGAGGCTGAGGCAGGAGAATAGCTTGAACCCAGGAGGCGGAGGTTGCGGTGAGCCGAGATCGCAGCACTGCACTCCAGCCTGGGCAACAAGAGAGAAACGCTGTCTCAAAAACAAAAAAGAAAATAGAAACAAGGTCTTACTATGTTGCCCAGGCTGGTCTGGAACTCCTCGGGCTCAAGTGATCCTCCCACCTCAGCCTCCCAAAGTGTTGGGGTTACAGGTATGAGCCATAGTGCCCAGCCATCTGCAGCCTCATGGGACAAGCTCAGAGGGTACAGACCCAAGCTCCACCTCCAAAAGCTCTCAGTGCCCCCAGGAATGGGCCCTTAGTGCATCCCCAGCACTGCTCTCAGTACATGACACACAGTCTTTTTTCTTTTTTTGAGACAGAGTCTGGCTCTGTCACCCAGGCTAGAGAGCAGTGGCGCGATCTCGACTCACTGCAACCTCCGTCTCCTGGGCTCAAGCAGTTCTCCTACCTCAGCCTCCCAAGTAGCTGGGATTACAAACGCGCGCCACCACGCCCAGCTAATTTTTGTATTTTTAGTAGAGATGGGGTTTCATCATGTTGGCCAAGCTGGTCTCGAACTCCTGACCTCAGGTGATCCACCCATCTTGGCCTCCCAAAGTGCTGGGATTACAGGTGTGAGCCACCGCGCCAGGTCACAATCTCTATTTTAATTTTCATGATGCTTTCGTGAGGCAGCAGAGCCCGGAAGTTAAAGGCCTTCACAGTGCGGAGATCCAATCCAACCCTTGCTACTTACTACCTGGGTGACTCCGGTCACTTTCTTTTTTTTTTTTTTTGAGACGGAGTCTCACTTTGTCGCCCGGGCTAGAGTGCAGTGGCCGGGTCTCAGCTCACTGCAAGCTCCAGCTCCCGGGTTCATGCCATTCTCCCGCCTCAGCCTCCTGACTACAGGCGCCCGCCACCACGCGCGGCTAATTTTGTTTTTTCTGTATTTTTAGTAGAGACGGGTTTCACCATCTTAGCCAGGATGGTCTCCATCTCCTGACCTCGTGATCCGCCCGTCTCGGCCTCCCAAAGTGCTGGGATTACGGGCGTGAGCCACCGCGCCCGGCCCACCCGGTCACTTTCATGTCTCCAACCTTCCATTTTCCTCATCCCCAAAAAGAAAATAACAATAACGTCCACCTTTCAGGATTGGTTTGAGAATGAAAAATCCTAACGCAGGATAAGGGCTTGTCACATTACTGGCAGAAGCCGCCGCCCCATTCTGTAGTGGAAATAGAGGTTCCCAGAGGTGGGGTCACCTGCCCAGGATCAAAGAGCTAGAAAGTGGCAAGTGTGGGACGGGACGGTGCCACAGGCTGGCTGCAGTGCACCAGTCCTCTTGCACTAGGCTCTGCTGCCTCCCTACGGACAGGCCCAGAGCCCAGATCCCGGAGAAACCGAGGCCCCGCTCTCTTGGAACCACCAACAGGGCCCTAGAGGCCCATCAGGTGAAGGGGGAAGGGGCCCAGAGGAGGCGAAGGCCAGACTCAGGCATCGGAGGCAGAGAGGGGCCGAGAGGCCGGCCCGAGGGGCAGGGTCGGCGGTGGCGGCGTCTGCGTATGTCTACACAGGGCGCCCGGGGGCTCAGCAACCCGCGAGCACTTGTGGGCGCACACCGGAGCGAGGGGGGTGACGGGCGCCCCGCAGGAGAGGCCCGTGAGGGTCGCAGCAAACCTGGGGGTCTCGTGGAGGGCTGTGAGGGCCCCGCGAGATCGGCGAGATGTCTGGGTCTGGGAGGGTCGGTCATGCCCGCAGCTCGGGCCATCCGGGCCCCCACCCCGGCCGCACCCTCCGGGTCGGCCCGGTTACCTTCCTCGCTGAAGGGCGCCGGGAGGCCGAGGAAGCCGCTGGGGGCCAAGGCCGCCGCCACCGCCGCAACCGCACCCTCGCCCGCTTCTCGCCCGGCTTCGGCCGGGGCTTCTGCCGTATGAGCGGCCGTCACCCGCACTGCCATCGCGCCCTCCATGTCGCAACGCGCCGCAGGAAGATGGCGGATTTACGACCATGTCGTCATAACAACAGGCCGCGCCGAGGCCGGCGTGAGGGAACGGAGAGAGGAGGGCGGGGCGGAACCGGAGCGGATTGACGGACATGCGGGGAGCGGGGCCTGGATAGCGGTGTGGCCCTAAAGGGCAGAGGCGGGGCCGGGCCCGCTGAGAGCGAAGATGGGGCGGGACTGTGAGGAGGGCGTGGTTACGGTGGAGCAGATTGACAGGCAGGCGGCGGGGCGGCAGAAGAATCTGTGTTCGAGGCTGCACTGGGATTTGAGAGCCAGAGAACGCGAGGGGCGAGCGGACTGACGGGTGCGAGGCAGCCGCGCCCCAGAGCTTCCGGACCTAAGGACAGGTCGCCCCGCCCGCGGCTGCTGCTGGGAAACCGCCACAGCTCCAGCCAGGGGTATGGTGCTCGCTGCCCACTGACCGTCTCCAGTGTTAGAGACTCCCAGGATGATTACCCGGGTCACGGGAGAAGAACACCGGTCGGGGATGGCTCGTGGGTAGCTTTGCGAAGCTGTTTTATTCTTTTATATACTTTTTAAATTGTTTAAAATTTATTTATATTATATATTTTAAATACAGACGGGGTCTCACTGTGTTGACTAGGCTGGTCTCAAACTCCCAGCCTCAAACCATTTTCCCATTTCGGCCTCCCAAAGTGCCTAGTATGACAGGCATGAGCCGTGACTTCCGGCCACACTGAATTTTTGGTTTTGGGGATGAGGGTTGTTTTTGGTTTTTGTTTGTTTGTTTGGGGTGTTTGTTTTTGAGACAGAGTCTCACTCTGTCGCCAGGCTGGAGTGCAGTGGCTCGATCTCACTGCAACCTCTGCCTCCCGGGTTTAAGTGATTCTCCTGCCTCAGCCTCCCGAGTAGCTGGGACTACAGGCGCGCACCACTACACCCAGCTAATCTTTGTATTTTTAGTAGAGACAGGGTTTCGCCATGTTGACCCGGATGGTCTGGAGCTGTTGACCTCATGATCCGCCCGCCTCGGCCTCCCAAAATGCTGAGATTATAGGCGTGAGCCACTGCGCCCAGCCTGTTTTTGTTTTTTGCGATGGAGTCTTGCTCTGTCAGGCAGGCTAGAGTGTGGTGGCGCGATCTTGGCTCACTGCAACCTCCGCCTCCCGGGTTCAACCGAGTCTCCTGCCTCAGCCTCCTGAGTAGCTGGAACTACAGGCACCTGCCACCACACCCAGATAATTTTTTGTATTTTTAGGAGAGACAGAGTTTCACCATGTTGGCCAGGCTGGTCTTGAACTCCTGACCTCAGATGATCCGTCCATCTTGGCCTCCCAAAGTGCTGGGATTACAGGCGTGAGCCACCGAGCCTGGCCAGATTTTGGTTTTTTTGAGACAGCACCTTGCTCTGTTGCCCATGCTGGAGTGCAGTGCCGTGATCTCTGCACTCCACCTCAGTCACCCAAGTAGGTGGGACTACAGGTGCCCGCCACTAGCTAATTTTTGTATATTTTGCAGAGATGGGTTTTTGCCATGTTGCCTAGGCAGGTCTAGAACTCCTGAGCTCAGGCAACCCGCCCGCCTCAGCCCCCTTACATACTTTTTTAAAATTGTGGGTCAGGCACAGTGGCTCACTCCTGTGATCCCAGCACTTTGGGAGGCTGAGGTGGATCACCTGAGGTCAGGAGTTCAAGACCAGCCAGGCCAACATGGCAAAATTACATCTCTACTAAAAATACAAAAATTATCTGGGTGTGGTGACGCACGCGTGTAATCCCAGCTACTCGGGAGGCTGAAGCAGAATTCTTTGAACCCAGGAGGCAGAGGTTTCAGTGAGCTGAGATCGTGCCACTGTACTCCGGCCTGGGCAACAGAACAAGATTCCGTCTCAAAAAAAAAAATTGTGGTAAATACACATAAAATGTACTATTAGCGACAATCACAGTGTTGTGCAACCATCACAGCTTTGTGGATCCAGAACCTTTTTGGCACCCTGAAAGGGAACCTATACCTTTTAAGCAGTGACTGCCCATCCGCCCCTCCCCGCCAGCCCTGGGTAGACACCAGTCTGCCATCTGCCTCCACAACCAATTGACCTATTGTGAACACATGTGACTACAATATGTGACTTTTTTTGTTTGTTTTTTGAGAAGGAGTCTCGCTCTGTTGCCCAGGCTGGAGTGCAGTGGCACGATCTCAGCTCACTGCAAGCTCTGCCTCCCGGGCTCACACCATTCTCCTGCCTCAGCCTCTCAAGAAGCTGGGACTACAGGCGCCCGCCACCACGCCCGGCTAATTTTTTTGCATTTTTAGTAGAGACGGAGTTTCACCGTGTTAGCCAGGATAGTCTCGATCTCCTGACCTCGTGATCCACCCACCTCGGCCTCCCAAAGTGCTGGGATTGCAGGCGTGAGCCACCGCGCTCGGCGCTGTTTGTTTGTTTTGAGACAGAGTTTCACTCTGCCACCCAGGCTGGAGTGCATTGGTGTGACCCTAGCTCACTGCAGCCTCCACCTCCAGGCTCAGGTAAGGTCATCAGCAGTGAGGTTGGGGTAACAATGGGCCCGCTTTCTGCGAGCAGGTTGCAGAGATTTTCAGCAGAGGGATCACTGCAAGGTTTTGAGCAGAGGGAATGATAGTGGGTGTTTCAGAAACGTCCCTCTAACTGCTGCGAAGAAAAAGGGACTTTAGGCTGGGCACAGTGGCCCACACCTGTAATCCTAACACTTTGGGAGGCCGAGACGGGCAGATCACCTGAGGTCAGGAGTTCAAGATGAGTCTGACCAACATGGTGAAACCCCGTCTATAAAAATACAAAAATTAGCCGGGCGTGGTGGCGGGTGCCCGTAGTCCCAGCTACTTGGGAGGGTGAGACAGGAGAATTGCTTGAACCCAGAAAGCGGAGGTTGCAGTGAGCTGAGATCTCGCCACTGCACTCCAGCCTGGGCAACAGGGCAAGACTCTGTCTCAAAAAAAAAAAAAAAAAGAAAAGAAAGAAAAAGGTATTTTAGGGCCCAAGCAGAAGCAGGAGAGGGCTCAGAAAGCCACTGAGAGCCAGGATGGGTGGTCTCTGAGTAGGGCAAACAGAAGGAAGAGCAGGTTGGAGCTTTTGGAGCTTGAGGGTTCTGGGGAGCTGCTGGGGAGGAGGACCAGGAGACAGGTGGGTGAGGTGAAGCCAGGGAGTAGGTGAGCGCAGAGCCCCAAAACACCTCCATTCATGGTGTGCTGAGGAGTAACTGAGAAGCCAGTATCCAAGGGAATCAGGGGTACGGATGGGATGTTTGTCCCCTCTAAACCCGTGCTGAAACTTTATCCCCAAAATGTAACAGCATTAAGAGGTGAGGACTTTAAGAGGCAAAGGGGGCTGGGAGCAGTGGCTCACGCCTGTAATCCCAGCATTCTGGGAGGCCGAGGCAGACAGATCATCTGAGGTCAGAAGTTTGAGACCAGCCTGGCCCACACAGCAGAAATCCCCATCTCTATTAAAAATAGAAAAGTTAGCCAGCTATGGTAGCACACACCTATAATCCCAGCTACTAGGGAGGCTGAGGCAGGAGAATTGCTTGAACCTGGTGAGGTGGAGATTGCAGTGAGCTGAGATGGCACCACTGCCAGCCAGCCTGGCTAACAAAGTGAGACCCTGTCTCAAAAAGAAAAGGGCATCCTGACTAGGTGACCTCAGGCCCTGCTTTGGCTGGAGCCCAGGCCCCTGGAAGGCAGAGAGGCCAGGCACAGGCAGCAAGAATAGAGCCTCCCTTTCTCCAGATGGCGTCCTTTCCCAGGCAGGCCTCAGCCTGGCTCAACAGAATTATGCCTGTGGACATTCCACGGCCAGACCCAAACAAGAACCACAAAATCCTTTTTTTTTTTTTTTTGAGATGGAGTCTTGCTCTGTCACCCAGGCTAGAGTGCAGTGGTGCAACCTTGGCTCACTGCAACCTCCATCTCCTGGGTTCAAGCAAGTCTGCCTCAGCCTCCCAAGCACGTGCCACCACGCCCAGCTAATTTTTGTATTTTTAATTGAGACAGGGTTTCAGTATATTGGCCCAGCTGGTCTCTAACTCTTGACCTTAAGATCCGCCCACCTCAGCTTCCCAAAGTGCTGGGATTACAGGTGTGAGCCACTGCGTCCGGCCTCCAAAATCCTTTATTTAGCCAATCCCATGTTGAAGAATATTTAAATTACCTTTTTCTTTTTTTTTTTTTTTTTTTTGGTCACTTGCATCCTTTTTCAACATCCCTCTTTTTAGCTTAACTCATTAGAAGCAATACCTCTGTGAGGCCGGGCGCGGTGGCTCACACCTGTAACTCCAGCACTGGGAGGCCGAGGCAGGCGGATCACGAGGTCAGGAGATCAAGACCATCCTGACTAACACGGTGAAACCCCGTCTCTACTAAAAATTACAAAAAACTAGCCGGGCGAGGTGGCGGGCGCCTGTAGTCCCAGCTACTTGGGAGGCCGAGGCAGGAGAATGGCGTGAACCCGGGAGGCGGAGGTTGCAGTGAGCCGAGATCACACCACTGCACTCCAGCCCGGGTGACAGAGTGAGATTCCGTCTCAAAAAAAAAAAAAAGGCCGGGCGCGGTGGCTCAAGCCTGTAATCCCAGCACTTTGGGAGGCCGAGACGGGCGGATCACGAGGTCAGGAGATCGAGACCATCCTGGCGAACACGGTGAAACCCCGTCTCTACTAAAAAAATACAAAAAACTAGCCGGGCGAGGTGGCGGGCGCCTGTAGTCCCAGCTACACAGGAGGCTGAGGCAGGAGAATGGCGGGAACCCGGGAGGCGGAGCTTGCAGTGAGCTGAGATCCGGCCACTGCGCTCCAGCCCTGGCGACAGAGCGAGACTCCGTCTCAAAAAAAAAAAAAAAAAAAAAAAAAAGAAGAATCAATACATCTGTGAAAACACTGATTCAATGGCTACATATACATATTTTATATATATATATATATATTTGTTTTTTTTTTTTTTTTTTTTTTTTTTTTTTTTGAGATGGAGTCTCGCTCTGTCGCCCAGGCTGGAGTGCAGTGGTGTGATCTCGGCTCACTGCAACCTCCGCCTCCCGGGTTCACGCCATTCTCCTGCCTTGGTCTCCCAAGTAGCTGGGACTACAGGCGCCCGCCACCTCGCCCGGCTAGTTTTTTGTATTTTTTAGTAGAGATGGGGTTTCACCGTGCTAGCCAGGATGGTCTCGATCTCCTGACCTCGTGATCCGCCCGTCTCGGCCTCCCAAAGTGCTGGGATTACAGGCGTGAGCCACCGCGCCCGGCCTATATTTGTTTTATATATATGTATTTGTTTATATATATGTTATATATATATTTGTTTTATATATATTTGTTATATATATATATATATATATATATATATTTTTTTTTTTTTTTTTTTTTTTTGGGGGGGAGAGAATTTCACTGTTGTTACCCAGGCAGTGGCGCAATCTCTGCTCACCACAACCTCTGCCTCCCGGATTCAAGTGATTCTCCTGCCTCAGCCTCCCGAGTAGCTGGGACTACAGGTGCACGCTACCACACCCAGCTATTTTTTTTTTTTTTTTGAGTGGGAGTTTCACTCTTGTTGCCTAGGCTGGAGTGCAGTGGTGCAATCTCGGCTCACCACAACCTCCGCCTCCCAGGTTCAAATGATTCTCCTGCCCCTCAGCCTCCCGAGTAGCTGGGATTACAGGCATGCACCACCACACCCAGCTAATTTTGTATTTTTAGTAGAGATGGGGTTTCTCCATGTTAGTAAGGCTGGTCTCAAACTCCTGACCTCAGGTGATCCACCTGCCTCAGCCTCCCAAAGTGCTGGGATTACAGGCGTGAGCTACCATGCCCAGTGAGCTACTTATATTTTCTATTGCTATGTAAATTGATTCAACTCTGTTAACATGAAATAGTGTCTGTTTTTGTGCCACTGAAAGTCATCCCCAGGTCAGCTTGCAGTACACGATGCTTACCTGGGGAGACAGTGGAGTCATCCCCTCACAGATAGAGACTGAATGCCTCCTGTGTGGGGGGCACCCAAAGGGGTCCTCTACCCCCAGAAGCAGGGCCACATCACCTTGTTCCCAAAGTCAGTCCTCTCCTCTCAAGCGCACTTTCCCTCCCAGCCTCTGCCAGGACCTTCCCCACAAGTGACCATGCCTCCCCTCCCACCTGCAGACATACAAGCACATTCTGAGGATGTTAAGCCGACCAGATGGGGCAGAGCTCAGCTTTGGGGTCGACTGAGTTTAATCCCAACTCAACCTTGTCCAGCCGGCGACTCTCCGTGGCTCAGTTTGGCCATCTATAAATGGAGATATGAATAATCCCTGCCTCTCAGGCCTGTCCTGTGACTCTAAGGAGGTAATGAAGGTAAGGAGCAGTGGTGCTGCAGCCTAGATGCTCACAGAGTGCCCAGTAAGCCAAGGCAGCCGGGCGAGTGTGGAAGAAGACGGCCCGTGGCTGGGCATCATCAACAGTCCCCATTCCAGCCGTTGTCTCAAATCAGCTACCTCTTGCCCTGTAGTAAATGCAGAGTGTGATTGTTGTCAAATCCAGTTCTGCTCAAGGTCAAGGTCATTTTTTGGTTTTTTTTTTTGAGACGGAGTCTCGCTCTGTTGCCCAGGCTGGAGTGCAATGGCGCAATCTCGGCTTACTGCAAGCTCCGCCTCCCGGGTTCACACCATTCTGCTACCTCAGCCTCCCGAGTAGCTGGGACTATAGGCCCCCACCACCACGCCCAGCTAATTTTTTTGTATTTTTAGTAGAGACGGGGTTTCACCGTATTAGCCAAGATGGTCTCGATCTCCTGACCTCATGATCCACCCCTCTCGGCCTCCCAAAGTGCTGGGGTTACAGGTGTGAGCCACCGCGCCCAGCCTTTTTTTTTTTTTTTTTTTTGATATGGACTCTTGCTCTGTTGCCCGGGCTGGAGTGCAGTGGTGCAATCTCAGCTCACTGCAGCCTCCGCCTCCCAGGTGCAAGCGATTCTCCTACCTCGGCCTCTCAAGTAGCTAATATTACAGTCATGTGCCATCACATTTGGCTAATTTTTGTTCTTTTGGTAGAGACAGGGTTTCACCATATTGGCCAGGCTGGTCTCCAACTCCTGACCTCAGGTGATCTGCCCGCCTCGGCCTCCGAAAGGGCTGGGATTATAGGCGTGAGCCACAGCACCCAGCCAGAAGGATGAATTTCATAAACATTATGTTAAATCATAGAAGCAAGAGCCAGAAACACATACCATATAATCCCAGGTATAAAGCAGTCCAGAGGCTTGGTCGTGACTCTGTGGTGATAGGAGTCAGAAAAGTAGTCGGCAATGTGCTATCTGCTGTTGACTGGATAGGAACAAGAGGGAACTTCCTGGGGTGTTGGAAATACTTTATACTTTGGTCTGGGTTATGTTTACACAAGCATATACATATGTAAAAAATTTGCTAGGTGCGGTAGTTCACGCCTGTAATCCCAGCCCTTTGGGAGGCCAAGACAGGAGGATCACTGGAGGCCAGGAGTTGGAGACCAGCCTGGCCAACATAGTGAGACTCCATCTCTACAAAAAATTTAAATTTATAGAAAAAAAAGGCTGGGCGTGGTGGCTCACGCCTGTAATCCTAGCACTTTGGGAGGCCGAGGCGGGTGGATCACGAGGTCAGGAGATCAAGACCATCCTGGCTAACACGGTGAAACTCTGTCTCTACTAAAAATACAAAAAATTAGCCAGGCGTGGTGGTGGGCGCCTGTAGTCCCAGCTACTCGGGAGGCTGAGGCAGGAGAATGGCGTGAACCTGGGAGGTGGAGCTTGCAGTCGAGACCGTGCCACTGCACTCCAGTCTAGGAGACACAGCAAGACTCCGTCTCAAAAAAAAAAAAAAAAATTAGGTTGGGCTTGGTGGCTCCCGCCTGTAATCCCAGGACTCTGGGAGGCCAAGGGGGGGTGGATCACCTGAGGTCAGGAGTTTGAGACCAGCCTGGTCAACATGGTGAAACTCCATTTCTACTAAAAATACAAAAAATTAGCCTGGCATGGTGGTGCATGCCTGTAATCCCAGGTTCTCGGGAGGCTGAGGCAGGAGAATTGCTTGAACCCAGGAGGCACAGGTTGCAGTGAGCCGAGATCGCGCCATTGCACTCCAGTTTGGGAAATGAGCAAAAATCCATCTCAAAAAAAAAAAAAAAAATTAGGCGTAGTGGCACACACCTCTGGTCCCGGCTACTTTGGATGCTTAGGTAGGAGCATCACATGAGCCTGGGAGGTCAAGGCTACAGTGAGCTGTGATCCGGCCACTCCACTCCGGCCTGGGAGACAGCAAGACCCTGTCGCAAAATATATATATACATGTAAAAATGTAAAACTTCTGGCCGGGCGCGGTGGCTCACGCCTGTAATCCCAGCACTTTGGGAGGCTGAGGCGGGCGGATCACGAGGTCAGCAGATCAAGACCATCCTCGCTAACACGGTGAAACCCCGTCTCTACTAAAAACACAAAAAATTAGCCAGGCGTGGCGGCATGCGCCTGTAGTCCCAGCTACTCGGGAGGCTGAGGCAGGAGAATGGCGTGAACCCGGGAGGCTGAGCTGGCAGTGAGCTGACATCGCGCCACTGCACTCCAGCCTGGGCGACAGAGCGAGACTCCGTCTCAATAAATAAATAAATAAATAAATAAATAAATAAATAATGTAAAACTTCCATCGAGTTGCACGGTTTTCATACCCTTTAATGTAATGTTTTGCTTCAATTAAATACCTAATAATTGACGATGACGGCGAGCAATCACTGAGTACCAGGTTCTAGGCAGTGTCCTTAGACCCTTACCCCACGGCCTGGTAATGTCTGGTTCGTGTGACCTCCAAGGCACAGGGAACGCGTTTTCGCAAAGGAATGAGGCGAGTACGCAGGCCTGCCGGGGAAGGAGCCCCGGGCTGGCTCGCGGGACTCGCAGGTAAGCGACCCACGTGGTGGCCCGGTGTCCCGAGCGCGTCCACAGCAGAGGCACGGGCGCGGCCGGCGGAGGTGCCTCGGCCCCTACGGCCCCAGCCCCCTCCCGCGACGCTCCTGCTGGAGCCCCGCCCGTGCCCGCGGGAGAGACCGGCCAATGGGCAGCCGGCCTGGGCCGGGTCACTCCGTGAAGGGCCTCGTCACCTAGGCTGACCACTCGCTTCCAATGGGTGAGCGGCCCCGCGGCCGCCGGGGAGCACCGGCCTTGCGCCTGCGCTACTCTCCCCTCTGCAGCATTTCCGCAGCGAGCGCTTCACTCCGAATGCCGGTTGGCGCCCTGCCAGCCAATCACCGGGGCGCCCCGAGCCCGGTAGCCAATGATCGCCCGCCTCCCCGCACCGGCCCTCGCCGATTGGCGCTGACCTCCCGCAGCCCGCGGGAGGCGGGGGCGGATTGGCGAAGGTGCAGACCAATGGGTGGTGGGCGCGAGGCGCGGAGCCAATGAGCGCCCCGGGGGCGGGGAGGGCGCCGCGGCGGGCGGCTGCGAGGAGCGGCCGGCGGGCGGCAGCGGCCGGCGGGAGGCGATGGCGGCGGCGGCGGAGGCCGGTGGCGACGACGCCCGCTGCGTGCGGCTGAGCGCCGAGCGGGCACAGGCGCTGCTGGCCGACGTGGACACGTTGCTGTTTGACTGCGACGGCGTACTGTGGCGCGGGGAGACGGCCGTGCCTGGCGCTCCCGAGGCCCTGCGGGCGCTGCGGGCCCGCGGCAAGCGCCTGGGCTTCATCACCAACAACAGCAGCAAGACCCGCGCTGCCTACGCCGAGAAGCTGCGGCGCCTGGGCTTCGGCGGCCCCGCGGGGCCCGGCGCCGGCCTGGAGGTCTTCGGCACGGCCTACTGCACCGCTCTCTACCTGCGCCAGCGCCTAGCCGGCGCGCCCGCGCCCAAGGCCTATGTGCTTGGCAGTCCGGCTCTGGCCGCCGAGCTGGAGGCCGTGGGCGTCACCAGCGTGGGCGTGGGGCCCGAGCCACTGCAGGGCGAGGGTCCCGGTGACTGGCTGCACGCGCCGCTGGAGCCCGACGTGCGCGCAGTGGTGGTGGGCTTTGACCCGCACTTCAGTTACATGAAGCTCACCAAGGCCCTGCGCTACCTGCAGCAGCCCGACTGCCTGCTCGTGGGCACTAACATGGACAACCGGCTTCCGCTGGAGAACGGCCGCTTCATCGCGGGTCCGTGCGCCCTGGGGCGGGAGGCTGGGGGGCGGGCGGCGGGCCCCCTTCCCGCCCTTTGACCCGGTCCCCTGTGCCCCGCAGGTACCGGCTGTCTGGTCCGAGCCGTGGAGATGGCCGCCCAGCGCCAGGCCGACATCATCGGGAAGCCCAGCCGCTTCATCTTCGACTGCGTGTCCCAGGAATACGGCATCAACCCCGAGCGCACCGTCATGGTGGGAGACCGCCTGGACACAGACATCCTCCTAGGCGTCACCTGTGGCCTGAAGACCATCCTGACCCTCACCGGAGTCTCCACTCTAGGAGATGTGAAGAATAATCAGGAAAGTGACTGCGTGTCTAAGAAGAAAATGGTGCCTGACTTCTATGTTGACAGCATAGCCGACCTTTTGCCTGCCCTTCAAGGTTAAAGATTGGGTGTCTTTAATCTCCAGAATAAAAAAAAAAAAAAATTGAAAACCAGTTACCCAAATTAATAGGTGGGGCTTAGGCATCTGTTCTGCTAAGTGGCTTCAAGGAGTGTAATTGGAGTTAAGCAAAGGCATTCATTGTTAACCTTGTAAGTACACGTTTGGGAGACGATTTTGTTTACAGATGCTTGTAATCGAAGATGCACTTTTAGGCTTGGAAGGCATTGTGGCGTTGGGGGGGGGGGCAGGCTCAGCACCTGTCCGGGATTCAGGTAACCGAGGCAGGTCTAGGGGTGTGTGTCCTGTATTTTATGGAAAAACTCATTCAGGGATCCAGCCCCTCGGGGTGGAGGGACTGATTATTCTGACTATTGGGAGAGGCTTGCATGGACCAGGGTCCCATCAGTGTGACTGGAAGTCCGGCGGAGCCTTCTGTGTTTCTGTGCCTCCCGGCAGGGAGAGAGTGGAGGAGGCTGCTCCCAGGTGGCATCTCTCTGCCACTGGGTACAAAGTGCTGCCCTCACCACCCTCCCGCCTCCCCTACTTCCTTGAAAACCACTCTGATGTCACAACTGAGTGTCTGTTCCGTTTCAGATACCCAGGGCTGCTGCCCAGTTCTGCAAATGCGGCCCAGCTAAACCTCTTGCCGTCTCAAGTGTGCATTTAAACCCAGGTGATTTGGACTGAGCAGCCGCGATGGCGTGAACGCCTTCGCTGAACTCGGGGCTGCAGTGCAGGGAGCTCAGAGCAGTGCTGCTACCAAACAGTTTTTAACTTTGAACAACTGTGTCAGGCAATGGAGTTGAATCTTAAGTGTGTTAATAGCTGTGCTCTGTGTCGTAGGGAAAATCCCACTGAAGGAGCCTCTGTGCCCTGCAGCCAGTAGCACGGCTGAAGCATGTGTTGGCTGAGGAATGCCTGTCATCCAGGTGCCCTGCATTCGGCAGCTCGGCTGAAGCATGTGTTGGCCTAGGAATGCCTGTCAGTCATCCAGGGCTCTGGGAGGGGAGGGGAGGAGAGTTGTGTCCCCGAGAACAGCAAGTCCTTTACAAAGCATCCAGTCTCTTCCAGTCCTCCCATTCCCTAGGTTGGGGTAGGGGTTAGAGGCTGGTGGCCCAGGAGGTCACCTGCCTTGCCCTGGATTCCCTCTTCAGTGGCCAGGAGGAGGACTTGGCAGGGCCACCAGCTCGCCAAGGTTCTGGGCGGGGCTCTGGTCTCTCCTGCCTGCTCCTTTGCTCTGCTGACCTTTCACAGGCCTGACAGCAGACTCAGCAAGGCCATACCAGGACACTCACCTTCTGGCTGGCTCCCTACCAGCACCTTGCCCAGCAGCTTCTCTCTTGGCCCCATAGTCACAACACTCCACTTGGTCACAAAGACTTCAGAGCAATAAGGGGCGTCCTGAGCCTTCAGCACCTCCCAGGCCTGGGATGTCAGGTTTAGAGGGTGCTGCGGAGCAGCATGAGGGCAGCTGTGCCCATGAGGCTGGTGGCGCTGACGCTGGCTTGGCTAGGTTGGCTCAAGCCGGGTCTGGCCTGGCAGGGTGCAGTCACACCAAGAGTGCGTGGCAGGTGCAGCCTCGGTGATGCCTCTCTTGCCGGGTGGGGGCTAGGAGTCCCTGTGCGCCCTGTCTCTAGCCCATGAGGGGCTGCGGCACTGTCTGCACCAGAGCACAGATTAAACTCTCAAACCCACACTGGCTCGGGTGTCCTTGCTCTCGCCTTGCATTGGCCCGGGCGATGCCGTCTCGCCGCGGGTGGGAGGATTCAAAGTAGATGGGTAGCTGGGGTTCCAACTCGAGCTGGAATGGCAACTGCCCACTCCTGGCCTGGGTCAGAGGAAGATGTTCTGGAGAATGAGGGAAAGCCAGGCACAAAGGGAAACCAGGGAAGGAAAAGGCCTCAGAGTGAAGCTGGTGGGCTGCCATGGCAGAGAGCCCAGGGCAGGGGGCAGAGCTCAGAAGTAATTCTGGGCCGGGCGCGGTGGCTCACACCTGTAATCCCAACACTTTAGGAGGCTGAGGCAGGCGGATCACTTGCGGTCAGGAGTTCAAGACCAGCCTGGCCAAAATGGTGGAAACCCATCTCTACTAAAAATACAAAAATTAGTGGGACATGGTGGCATATATCTGTAATCCCAGCTACTCAGGAGGCTGAGGCGTGAGAATTGTGTGAACCCAGGAGACAGAGGTTGCAGTGAGCCGAGATCACGCCACTCCACTCCAGCCTAGGGGACACAGCAAGACTCCCATCTCAAAAAAAAAAGTGCTGGGCGGGCCCCCGAGGCTGGCCTGACTATTCTGGGGGCACAGGCACAGCAGGCTGCCTGTCTGTGGTCCAGCCTTCAGGAAGCCCCTGGACTTGGGTGTGTGGGGACTGGGAAGTGGCTGGGGGTGCATAGTCCCACACCTGTCATTCACTGAGCAGGCATTTATTGACAGCTTGTGGTGTGTCAGGCCCTGTGCCCAGCTCTGGGAGTCAAGGGTAACCTGAGAGACTCAGGCCACTTTAGGAAAACGAAATCCACCCCAACCACACTTAGTGAGTCGCCCTGGCCGGGCCTGGACTGCCCTCCAGTCGTTCAGCTGGACTGGATTTCTACTCAGCCCAGCCCTATGCCTCCCAGACCCTGATCTCTAGTCTGCACAGGCCAGGTGTCTGGAGCCGGGCCTGGTGACAGGCATCCCCCAGGTGGGAGGAGGGGACTGTCCTGGCTCTGACCTGGATATCAGATCCGGAGCTGAGGGAGAGGCGCAGGGTTAGGAGGGGAGGCGTTCTGAGTTTCCCCGGCCAAGGCTGCAGACAAGGGGCGCAGACAATCGGCACATTGTGAGCAGGGGCTGCAGGATGAAGCCAGCGAACTGCCGCGCTGAGCGCCCCAAACCTGGGCCTACAGGGGTGAGTGCCTCCCATCACTCCTGCAGCAAGGACCCAGGGGGTGCCCCCGGCCACCCAGCCCCTCCCTTCCCCAGCCCACTGGCTCCCTGATCTCTAAACCCCATGACCCTTCTGACCCTAATGCGCCCCCAGGTGAAGACCAAGCCCACCTGTGGGGGCTGGAGAGCCACGGGCCTATCCCTGCTGCTGCTGCTCCTGGCACTGGCCACTGCGGGAGCTGTGGCTGGAGGGCTTCTTGGCTTCGCTCAGGGCCCTCCCAAGGTGAGCCCCTCCTCAGCACCAGGGATGTGGACAGTGAAAAGGGGAAAGGGAAGCTGGCACATCCCAGCCTCCAGCAGAGCCAGGGTGCAGAGCAGGCAGTGACCGCCTAGGAGCAGACGGCCAGAGGTGGAAGGGCCCACTCGGGGATGTCAGGAGTCCTGCAGCCCAGAGCTGGCGGCTGTGCTGGGGTTGTCCAGCTGCCCAGCTGAACTCCAACTCCCACTGCCAGCCAAGGCTGCAGACGCTGCGAATGACCCTCCCAAGCCCCCACATGCCCCGGCCCAACCAAACCATCCTGGTGGACGTGGCCCGGAACGCAGCGACCATCACAGTGACCTCACCTCAGAGCAACCACAGCTGGGTGGTGCTGTTCGACGGGCAGAGCGTGAGTGGGCAGGGAGGGGTCACGTCACCCTTGCAGGTGTCGGTCGGGGTGGCCCTGCCTCACCTCCCTGCCTCCCCAGGGCTGCATCTGTTACCGCCCCGAGGAGCACCAGGCCTGCTTCCTCCGCCTGATGGAGGACAGTGATCGGGAGACCCTGCGGCTGCTGATGGATACCTCCAAGGTGAGCCATCCTGCTGGGCACAGCCCCCCACCAGGGGCTAGACAAAGGGTCCTGTGTGCAGCTGGGCACAGGATAGGCTGGAGCTCTGGTTTCAGGGAACAGGAAGCTCTCTCCACCCTGAGCCCAGGCTGCTGACAAGAGCAGAGGGTGGGGACATCACTGGGGGTTGGGGGGTATCCAGCCCCGCCCAGCCAGGAGTAGGGAGCAGCCCTGTCCCACAGCCCACCAGAGCCTTCTCAACAGGTCCAAGAGCCTCGGGGCCCTGCCCAGGACACCCAACACACCCAGGAGCTGCTGGCAGTGCAGGGGAGCCACGAGGTGGACCCTGCCCAGGTGGGGGATTTGGTGCAGCGCCTGTGCACAAGGACCCCCATCTACTGGGCCCGGCGAGCAGAGGGTGAGTCAGGGCCGCTGTGGGGGGAAGCCAGGCCCTCGGGATGGTTTGATGAGCTGGGGGCGGAGCCCTTGGGGATTCACGGCACCCTCGCCACAGGGCCCCGGAGACAGCGGCTGATTTATCTGTGCATCGACATCTGCTTCCCAAGCAACATCTGTGTGTCAGTCTGCTTTTATTACCTCCCAGACTGAGCCCCGACCTGGCCCAGCCCGGTCCCTGTCCCCAATCCAGCGGGCTGGCCAGGTCACCCGCACCAGGGAGGATAGCTGCCGGCAGGGACTAATAAACCCTTCCACCTGGCCACAGTGGTGTTCTCTGTGGACTAAGGCCCTGAAACGCGGCAGGGAGGGGACAGGAAACACACTAGCTTAGGGGTGGGCACCAGCCTCACACCCCTCAGCAGCTTTGGGCCCTTGGCTGACTCCCAGGCAGTGCAGGCTAGCCCAGTCCAGGAGTGTGCAGCCTGGCTTGGGTCGAGCTGTCACATCTGGATAAGCAACTGGGGGCTGAGAGTCCCAGGGCGGCCTGGCCCAGCAGGTCAAGGTGCCACAGCGGGCCATCAGGTCCAGCTGGTGTAGGCCGGCAGTAGGGCCTGTTCTGACCTGGGTGCTGCATGGGACCCTCCAGCTGCCACCACCTGCACCAGGCAGTCCTGAGGGGTCACAGGCTAGCCCAGCACACTGTCGTTGAACGCCAGGCAGACGACAGCCTTCTGGTGGCCGCCATACTCTCTCTTGATCTCTCCAGTCTCCACACACCAGAGCCGGGCCAGGTTGTCCGAGGAAGCTGGAGGGGGAGATTGGGCAGGGCTCAGAGCAGAGGTGCAGGCCAGGCAGGTGGCCCTAGCAGAGGGGGAGCCGCAGCCAAGGTGGGCTGGCTCTGGAGGCCAGCGCTGGGAGGCCAGGGATGGGGAGGCCGGGCGGGGCTCACCAGTGACGATGTACTGGGAGTCCCCCGAGAAAGCACAGCCCCACATCCAACCACGGGAGGACTCCCCGGGGTTGCCGCTCTTGATGCTCAGCTCCGTCATCAGGGAGAAGTTGGATGTCCTCCAGATCTTGCACGTCTGATCAGCCGAGCAGGTGGCAAGGAGCCTGGGGTATGGGCGTGGGGGCGTGTCCAGCAGCAGCCACTCCACCCAGCAGCCCCTCCCATCTCCAGCCCTCAGCCCAGGCAGGTCCCCTCTCGGGCCAGCAGGCCCTGCACGCACGTGGAGTCGGGGCTGAAGCGGCACTGCAGGGCGTAGCGCGTGTGGGCGGGGATCTTGGTCTTGGGGATGAGCTGGGTTACCTCGTCAC
This sequence comes from Macaca mulatta, assembly GCF_049350105.2. NCBI lineage: Eukaryota > Metazoa > Chordata > Mammalia > Primates > Cercopithecidae > Macaca > Macaca mulatta. Next base: position 3,441,214 of record NC_133425.1, on the reverse strand, counting down.
CAATGCCCCCCGTCAGATTCCAGACATAGCAGTTTCCCTAGAGGTCAGGAGGACCGTCACGGGGGACCCGAGGCCTCAGGTCTGAGACACAGGGAAGGATGCCCTGGGGGCCAACACTGGGGTTCAACTGTGCATGGGGACCCTGGGTCGGGGCGGACAGGCCCCTCTGGTCCTGCCTGCAGGAGGCACCTGGGTAGCCTGGCCCTAACCAAGGGCCACACATGGCAAGCCAAGAACAGGGGGCCACACCTGGCCAAAGACTCAAATTCCCCTTCCTGGAGGATGCCGATGGCCAATGGAAGTACACGGGAGAGGGCACCAGCTAGAGGGACAACATGACAAAGGCCAGGAGAAAGGAAATCCGGGGGCAAGAGGGACAAGTGACACGCTGGGATTAAATGGAGTTAACGGAAAAAAATGAGGTTGGAGAGAAGAACAGGGGCCACACCACGGCAGCCTAAGGGCAAGGCCAGTAGCCCTGGGTCTCCCCAGGGGAATGATGCCACCTGGCTGGTACTGACGAGGCACCACTAGAAGCATCCAAGAGAGAACGGGTCAGGGGCCGGGGGAGGTCAGGGAGGAGGAAAGGAGGCCTCAGAGAGTGTGTCAGCTGTCATGGGAAATGAGGGTGACTGGGACCAGGAGGCAACAGAGAGAAAAGAGGAAAGTGGACCGACTTGGGAGAGACTCCAGAAAGCGGAGCGACCGGCCTGCAGACAGGGCCAAGGCATTGGGAGCGACATTCACGCTTCTGGCTTTGCTGGCAGGGTGGGTGTTAGTGCCTAGGATGGCGAAGCAGGAGGGGGGCACTAAGGGACATCCAGGAATAAGCCCACCTGCAGAGGCTAAGGGCTGAGTGCCAAGCTGGCCCCACCCAGCACCTGCCTCCAGGACTCACAGCGCTATTGACAGCTGCCATGTAGCTGGCGTCGGGGTCAATGTGGGCAGACGTGATGGAGACCTCGGGCTCGGGGATCAGCTGCTCGTTGTGGTCTGTTTTCAAGTCCCAGATGTGGATAGCCCCGCTCTGGTCACCCACGATGAGCTCTGCCTGGGGTGCAGGGGTGGTGAGGCAGGACCCAAGCCCAGCCCTCCAAAGTCCCAGAGTGCCTGGCCCCATGAGCACCCCTCACCTGGTTGGGGTGCAGGCACACGCAGTTAATGGGTGCGTTCACCTGGAAGATCCGCTGGCACTGCAGGTTCCGGGACCTGTGGACCGGGCCAGGGCACATGCTGTCCATCTGGGCTTGTTGGTGCCCTACCCAGATGGCCTTAGCCTGGCCACTCCTCCCCTCCCTCTGCTAAAGGACCTGCCTCTTGGGAAATACTCGAGACGCAGGGCCCTCCACTCCAGCAGGGAGCCTAAGCCAGTGGCTGGTGGAAGGGGAATAACACGCTAGCTCCGGGCTCAAGGCAGGACTCGCGCTTTGATGCAATTCACTCTCCTCCTGTCCTCACTTCTCTCACTGAGTCGCCCACAGGAAGCTCCCTATTTCAGCCTCTGCTTGGAGAGAACCCAACCTAAAATGGTCTCTCAGAGCAGCCCAGCCCAGCCCCAGGCAGCAGGCCCCTCCCCACCGCACCTGAGGTCCCAGATCCTGGCTGTGCAGTCCTCGCCGCCCGTGTACATCCAGCGGCCGTCTTCGTGGAAGCCCACAGACGCGATGTTCTTGTTGACGCCATCATAGCTGATGATGGGGTTGGGGTTATTGGAGTTGAGATCATACATGCGGATGTGCTGGTAACCTAGGGACACAGGCTGAAATGAAGCTTGGTTGTGCTCAGGTCGACCCACCAGAGGTCAGGGGTTAGAGATCAAGGGTCACAGATACCTGCAGCAGCAATCATACTGCGGTCTGGTGTGATCTCCAAGGCATTCACCTGCTGGGACTGTTAAGGAGGATGATGGGAAGGCAGCCCTGAGGACAGGGGCCCCCAGGCCTTCACCATCTGGCCTTCACCCAGGCTGTGGTCCCCACATGAGGCATCCCTCCAGCGCCGCCCTGCCCGCCCCAGGTGGAGGATACGGAGTCCTGGTGCTGCACAGTCCGGGTGCAGATGCCGCTGTGGGCCTGCCAGAAGCGCACGGTGTGGTCGTAGCCTGCAGTGGCCAGGATGACCGGGTCACTGCCCACCGTGCCTGGGGACGTGTTCATGGTGTGGCCTGCACGGGCCCTAGAGCTGAATAGCAGGGGTCAAAGGTCAGGGCATCTGCAGAGAAGGATGTAAAGTACTGAGAGGACACACTGTGCTAAACAGATTACAGACCCACGGGGCGCTGCCGAATGGCGCTTATCATTCCCAATTTAGAGTTGGGACAACAAGCGGAGGTAGGTTCAGGGACACGCGTCACACGCGTGACACCCGGCTCCGGGCGGCTCCGGGGCTCCAGGGCGCGTGCTCCATCCCCGCCCCACGCACCCGGCGGGGGCGCCGTCCCCCGCGCAGCCGACAGGGGGCAGTCACGCGCGGGCGCCACTCTGCCGCAGGGGCGGGCTGCGCGTGCGCAAGGCGGCAGGTGGGCCGGGGAAAGCCGAGCCCTGCGGCTGCGCATGCGTAGCAGGCCGGCGGCGGGCCGTGATGGGAAGGGGCGCAGTCTGGCTGGACCCCCGAGCTCCCCTGTCCTCCGCCGACCGCCCTTTCTCCGTCCTGCTGGCCGGCTTCCCCTAGCCGTACTCTCCCAGCCACCCAGCAGCCGGTTCCCGGCCCCTGGCTCGCGGCCTCGTACCTTACGGGCGACTCCGCACTCCGCTGTGTCCAGGACGGCAAGGGGAGCCGGAGCGAGTCGATCGAGGTCGAGCGTAGAGTTATCGATAACTCCCTAGGGCGAGACCATGGCGCGGGCGGGGGTGGATGGGACGAGACCAAAGTTCTGGGGCAGGGGGTTCCCGCCGGGAGGAACCCGGAGAGGTTCCTTGCGCTGCCGCGGGCCCGGCGCGAGGTGGAAGGAAGCTGCGGCTTTCTCTCTGGCCTCCTCCCCACTGGCACCTGCCCTTCTGACACGGCTGTCCGTTTCCCAGGCTGTCGGGTCGCGCCGTTCCCGTGCCCTCCCTGACCCACTAATGCGCCACGCTGGGCTAGAATTGGCTGAAAATTACAGGACTTGAGTTCAGACAACGAATAATTTTTTTTTTAGTGTAAGTATATCCCGGACGTTGCATGGGAAATACTTATGCTAAAAAAAATTTTGCTGGGCATCCTGTAGTTGTACTCACTAGATCTGGTACCCCAGCCCCAGCCTGACCCTTGGGACATCCCACTGAGCCCAGGGTCCCCCTCAAAACCACAGGCCCTCATTCCAGCTCTGTGCGCTCCACGCTGGTGCCCTCACCCTTGAGACTGGCTCTCGCATGGTTTTTTCCCACTGCTCTTACAGATGTGACTGCACCCCTTCCTCTGGCCACAGAGGGGGTGCCTCTTGTCCCTTGACCAGGCCATAGTTCCCAGGAGCCTTCCTTCCTATACCTTCACCTCCTCTCCTTCCTGCCCCTTAGCCTTTAAACACTATAAAGCAATCCCAGACTCTTTTCGTTAAAGAGCGGTCCTCACCATTAGACCACGTCCTCACCTCCCACTCATTCTGCAACCCCAGTCATCTGCCTTTTACCCCAGCTCTCTAGGTCTCCAGTGGAAATTCCTCAAGGCCACTGACAATCTCACTTTGCTAAATCCAGTGGATACTTTTCCTTCCTTCCTCCCACCCGTTTTTTTTGTTTTGTTTTGTTTTGTTTTTTTGAGTCGCAATCTCCCTTTCTCACCCAGGCTGGGGTGCAGTGGTGCAATCTTGACTCACTGCAAAACCTCTACCTCCCAGGTTCAAGGGATTCTCTTGCGTCAGCCTCCTGAGTACCTGGGATGATAGGCGTGCGCCACCACACCTGGCTGATTTTTGTATTTTTAGCAGAGATGGGATTTCACCATGTTGGCAAGGCTGGTCTCAAACTCCTGACCTCAAGTGATCCGCCCACCTCAGCCTCCCAAAGTGCTGGGATTACAGGCATGAGCCACTGCACCCAGCCTCCCACTTCTTTTTTTTTTTTTTTTTGAGACAGAATCTTGCTTTGTTGCCAGCCTGGAGTGCAGTGGTGCCATCTCGACTTTCCACAGTCTCCGCCTCCCGGGTTCAAGCGATTCTCCTGCCTCAGCCTCCCAGGTAGCTCGGATTACAGGTGTGTGTCACCACGCCCAGTTAATTTTTGTATTTTTAGTAGAGACAGGGTTTCACCATGTTGGCCAGGATGGTGGATGGTCTTGATCTCCTGACCTCGTGATCTGCACCCCCCCAGCCTCCCAAAGTGCTGGGATTACAGGCGTGAGCCACTGTGCCCGGCCCCCTCCCACTTCTTGACGCATCTGTGCCATGTTTGACAGCACCATGCCTGAAAGGCTGCCTTCTCCTAGCTCCTTTCTCGGAATTTAGTCTCTTTCCCTGCCTCCCTCCAAAGACTGGGGCTCTCCAGAGTTCACTCTGTGCACCCCACGAGATACTGGGGGGCTGGCGACTACTAGCTCTGGAGCTTCCAATGCTGTCCCTGTGCTGGGCCCCTTCCACTCTGTCTCCAGCTGTAATGGCCTCAGCTCCCTATTAGACACTGTCCTTTGAATGCCCCGCAGGGTCCACCACATTCCATGGCGGAGACAACTCATCCCTGAGTAGCTCCCCTTCTGTGGGCAGTGCTCACCTTGTATTGCCGCTGGGCAAGATCCGACACCTCCCCTTCCTCGCCCTGTCCTGTCCTGCCCTGCCCTGCCCTTCCCTTCCTCCCCCCCCCCCCGCCCACCGATTTTACCTGTGACATATCTTCCTGTCCTTTCCCCTGCCCTGGCTCTAGCTCACCAGCCATCCCTCATAACAGCCTCCTTCCTTGCCCTAACCACTCTGGCCCCCTTCCAGACTGTCCTCCACAGTGCAGAATGGCCATTTATTTATTTATTTATTTTTGAGATGGAGTTTCACTCTTGTTGCCCAGGCTGGAGTGCAGTGGCGTGATCTCGTCTCACCGCAACCTCCACCTCCCGGGTTCCTCAGTCTTCCAAGTAGCTGGGATTACAGGCATGCGCCACCACCCCGGCTAATTTTGTATTTTTAGTAGAGACAAGATTTCTTCATGTTGGTCAGGCTGGTCTTGAACTCCCGACCTCAAGTGATCCACCTGCCTCAGCCTCCCAAAGTGCTAGGTTTACAGGTGTGAGCCACCGCGCCCGGCCAGAATGGCCTTTTAAAAACCTCAGTCTGAGGCCGGGCGCGGTGGCTCAAGCCTGTAATCCCAGCACTCTGGGAGGCCGAGACGGGTGGATCACGAGGTCAGGAGATCGAGACTATCCTGGCTAACGTGGTGAAACCCCGTCTCTACTAAAAAAAATACAAAAAACTAGCCGGGCGATGTGGTGGACGCCTGTAGTCCCAGCTACTCGGGAGGCTGAGACAGGAGAATGGCGTGAACCCGGGAGGCGGAGCTTGCAGTGAGCTGAGATCCGGCCACTGCACTCCAGCCTGGGCGGCACAGCGAGACTCCGTCTCAAAAAAAAAAAAAAAAAATTAAAAACCTCAGTCTGGGCTAGGTGCGTTGGCTCACACCTGTAATCCTAGCACTTTGGGAGGCCAAGACAGGCAGATCACGAGGTCAGGAGATCAAGACCATCCTGGCTAACATGGTGAAACCCTGTCTCTACTAAAAATACAAAAAATTAGACAGGCATGGTGGTGGGCACCTGTAGTCCCAGCTACTTGGGAGGCTGAGGCAGGAGAATGGTGTGAACCCAGGAGGCAGAGCTTGCAGTGAGCCGAGATGGTGCCACTGCATTCCAGACCGGGCAACAGAGCCATACTCCATCTCAGAACAAACAAACAAACAAAAACCCCTCAGCACAGTGATTCATGCCTGTAATCCCAGTACTTGAGCGTGAGCCCAGCACAGTGATTCATGCCTGTAATCCCAGTACTTTGGAAGGCTGAGGCAGGAGGATCACTTGAGCCCAGGAGTTCAAGTCCATCCTGGACAATACAGTGAGACCCCATCTCTACAAAAAGTTTAAAAATTAGCCAGGAATGGGCTAGGCGTGGTGGCTCAAGCCTGTAATCCCAGCACTTTGGGAGGCCGAGACAGGTGGATCACGAGGTCAGAGGCAGAGCTTGCAGTGAGCTGAGATCCGGCCACTGCACTCCAGCCTGGGCGACAGAGCGAGACTCCGTCTCAAAAAAAAAAAAAAAAAAATTAGCCAGGAATGGTGGTGCATGCCTGTGGTCCCAGCTACTTGGGAGGCTGAGGTGGAAGGTTCACTCGAGACCAGGAACTGGAGGCTGCAGTGAGCTGTGGTTGCGCCACTGCGCTCCAGCCTGGGTGACAAAGCAAGACCTTTTCTCAAAACACAACAAAACAAAAACCCACAGCAAAACCTAGGAATGACGTGATCACCCCATTAGAAGCCGTCAGGGGTCCCCGTCCCTCTCCAGACTCCTGGGCCTGGCCCTGGCCCACCCTGTGGCTTCCATCTCCTCTCCATGTGATATAGTTAGGCTTTGTGTCCCCGCCCAAATCTCGTCTTGAATTGTAATCCACATAATCCCCGTGTGTCAAGGGACGGACCAGGTGGAGGTAACTGAATCAGGAGGGCGGGCTGCCCCATGCGGTTCTCATGATAGTGAGTGAGTGCTCAAGAGATCTGATGGTTTTTTTTTTTTTTTTTTTTTGAGACGGAGTCTTGCTCTGTAGCCCGGGCTGGAGTGCAGTGGCCGGATCTCAGCTCACTGCAAGCTCCGCCTCCCGGGTTTAGGCCATTCTCCTGCCTCAGCCTCCGGAGTAGCTGGGACTACAGGCGCCCGCCACCTCGCCCGGCTAGTTTTTTTGTATTTTTAGTAGAGACGGGGTTTCACGGTGTTAGCCAGGATGGTCTCGATCTCCTGACCTCGTGATCCGCCCGTCTCGGCCTCCCAAAGTGCTGGGATTACAGGCTTGAGCCACCGCGCCCGGCCAGATCTGATGGTTTTATAAGGGGTTCCTCCTCCTTTGCTCCACTTCTTCCTGCCGCCTTACGGAGAATGGGTGCCTTGCTTCCCCTTCGCCTTCCGCCATGATTGTAAGTTTCCTGAGGCCTCCCCAGCCATGCTAAACTGTGAGTCAAATAAACCTCTTTCCTTTATAAATTATCCAGTCTCAGATGTTCTTTATTGCAGTATGAAAATGGACTAATACTCCATGCATCCTGTACTCTGGCCAGAGGAGACATGTTCTCTTTTTTTTGTTTTGTTTTGTTTTTCAGATGGAGTCTCACACTGCTGACAGGGCTGGACTGCAGTGGTGCAATCTCTGCCTCCTGGGTTCAAGCGATTCTCCTGCCTCAGACTCCTCCTGAGTAGCTGGGATTACAGGCACCCCCCACCATGCCTGGCTAATTTTTTGTATTTTTAGGAGAGACGGGGTTTCACCATATTGGCCAGGCTGGTCTCGAACTCCTGACCTCATGATCTGCCGCCTCAGCCTCCCAAAGTGCTGGGATTACAGGCGTGAGCCACAGCACCCAGCCATGTTCTCCCCTTTGAGCCCTTGCCTGTGTCTGGGATGCTTTTCCCTCTATGCGTTACCTGCCAAATTCCTGATTCTCAGCATCTCTAATAACATTTTCTTTTGGCTGGGCATGGTAACTCACATCTGCAATCCCAGCACTTTGAGGGACCAAGGTGGGATGATCACTTGATCCTAGGAGTTCGAGGCCAACCTGGGCAAGATGGCAAGACGACCTCTTCTCTGCAAAAAACTTTTAAAAATTAGCTAAGTGTAGGCTGGGCGCAGTGGCTCATGCTTGTAATCCCAGCACTTTGCGAGGCCGAGGCGGGCAGATCATGAGGTCAGGAGTTCGAGACCATCCTGGCCAATATGGTGAAACCCCATCTCTACTAAAAATATAAACATTAGCTGAGCGTGGTGGCGCATGCCTGTAGTCCCAGCTACTTGGGAGGCTGAGGCAGGAGAATCGCTTGAACCTGGGAGTCAGAGGTTGCAGTGAGCCGAGATCAAACCACTGTACTCCAGCCTGGCAACGGGGTGAAACTCCATCTAAAAAAAAAAGAAAAGAAAAGAAAACTTTTTGGCCAGCTGTGGTGGCTCATGCCTGTAATCCCACCACTTTGGGAGGCCAAGGCGGTTGGATCACGAGGTCAGGAGTTTGAGACCAGCCTGGCCAAGATGGTGAAACCCAGTATCTACTAAAAGTACAAAATTAGCCGGGCATGGTGCCAGGCACCTGTAATCCCAGCTACTCAGGAGGCTGAGGCAGGAGAATTGCTTGAACCTCAGAGATAGAGTTTGCAGTAAGCCAAGATCGTTCCACTGCACTCTAGCCTGGGCGACAGAGCAAGACTCCATCTCAGAAAGAAAAGAAAAGAAAACTTTTTGTTTGTTTTGTAGAGACAGGGTCTCACTCTGTTGCCTGGGCTGGTCTTGAACTCCTGGGCTGAAGCAATCCGCTCACCTCTGTGCTGAGAGTTGAGTGATTACAGCTCTCACCACCCAAAGTGCTGAGATTACAGGCATGAGTCACCATGCCCAGCCAATACATTCTTTTTCTATGGCTAAGTAATATTCCACTGTATGACTAAAGCACGTTTTATGTATCTGCTCATCCATAGGTGGACATTTGGGGTGTCTCCTCCTTTTTGGCTGTTGTGAATGGTGCTGCTATCAATGGTTGTGTGCTAGTGTCTGAGAACGGGTTTGCATCTCTTGGGTAAATATTTGGAGTGGAATTGCTGGGCTGTAGGAGCATTTTACCTCCCTTATGCGTGGAGTCCTCACAATGACTCCAGTAGGGAGGAATCGCTCTCATTTTGGAGACGAGAAAACTGAGGCTCACAGATGCAGAATTGCATGTGGCAGGCACAGGGCTAGAAGGTGGGGGTGCCCAGGTTTTGTTCAGCTCTAGGCCGGGCCCGTCCTGTTGAGCTCCACCTGCTGCTGCTCATGCCCTTTCTGGTGTGACTACTCCCCAGGCAGCCCCTGCACTCCATAGTCCTCCTCATCTTCCTCTCGAAGTAGACAGGGGCTCACTAACCAGGCTCCATACCAGGCTTGGGGCAGCTTTGGGGAGTAGAGGTGAGCGTTTGGGCTTGGATGGCTGGGAGAGGAAGAGGCTCCGAATCCCAGCAGTGTCTGGAGCAGCATAGACCCTGCAGGAGAGAGCAGGAGACAGGGTGGAGCTGAGGCAGGCTCAGCCAGGCGTGTGGGGTCCCACGTGTCTCATGACCCTGCGCTGTTTGCCTTTTCTGTGGGGCCTCTGGGCGGCACCTAGGGGCTGAGAGCAGGGGCCAGCTCTGGTAATCTGCATGTGTCCCAAGCCTAGGGGAAGCTGACAAACCAGGCATGGCCCCAGCCCAGCCTGAGTAGCTCCTGCATTTCTGTGGGCAGGAAGCAGGGACAGTGGTGTATGGGGGTCGATCCTCCGTGATGGTCCGGGCCCCAGCTCAGTGCTGTTGGAAGTGGCATCACAAGAATGAGAGGAGCCACGGCAGCCAGCCCATGGGAGGGCACATTCCTCATGTCCATACCAGGGCTTTGGGGGCTTGGAGGACCACCAGGGAGCCCCTAAGCAAACACACAGCCAGTGGGCAGAGGAAGGGGCTGTGGGCTGGCCAGCACACGCCATACATCTGGGAAGGAGGCCAGCCCAGGCTGCAGTGAAGCCACCGCCAGCTCCACTCAGGGCTGAACCTTGGCAATTCTGCTGGCTCAGCGGCCCCCTCCCAGGATCATCCTTGGAGGCCTGACTTCCTGGAGGGCTGCCCGAGTCCCACACCTCTGCATCCTCATCCCCCAGCCGGAGCGGCCACCTGCCCTGCTGCCCCCGTCCCCAGGCTGCGGGAACCCCAGGCAGACATACGTCTGTTTTCATGAGGACCTTCCCGTCGGCCCTAGACTGCAGGTGGAGCTTCTGGCCCATTTCACAGATGAGGCAGCTGAGCATTGGGGACTCACCCAAGGTCACGGGTTACAGTATCAGATCTAAGGGTTCCTGGTCCCTCCTGGGCTTTAGCCTCACCTAGCAGAAGGCTCTGGTCCCCTCCTGCCACATTGCACCCCATGTGGTGAGGAATCTCTGAGGTCCCGAGCAGGAATCCACCTGGAGCCTAGGTGTCCCTTCTAGACCACACTCTGAGCATCTAGGACCCTGGAGTTCCCTGCCCAAACAGCCCCAAGCCCACTTCTAGGATCCGCACAGCCCTCTGCCCAGTCTGTCCTCCTGAAGGTGGGTCACGCAGCAGGGTGATCACCCTAGCTCCGAGGAGCGACTAAGGGGGTGCCTGTTTACGTAGTGTGGACAGTGCTGGAGCTGGGCAGTGAATAGGTGGGGTAGCTACAAACAGGGGTCAGTTAATCACCCAAGGAATCCGACAATTTTCTTTTCTTCTTTTTTTTTTTTTTTTGAGACGGAGTCTCGCTCTGTCGCCCAGACTGGAGTGCAGTGGCGCGATCTCAGCTCACTGCAACCTCCGCCTCCCAGGTTCACGCCATTCTCCTGCCTCAGCCTCCCGAGTAGCTGGGACTACAGGTGCCCGCCACCACGCCTGGCTAATTTTTTAAATATATTTAGTAGAGACGGGGTTTCACCGTGTTATCCAGGATGATCTCGATCTCCTGACCTCATGATCCACCCGCCTTGGCCTCCCAAAGTGCTGGGATTACAAGCGTGAGCCACTGCGCCCGGCCGAATCCGAGAATTTTCAGTTCGAACTTGGGCTTTCAGGTCATGATGAAGGTGTATTTGTCAAGGTAGGAGGATAGAACATACTTAACAGGTTACTGGCATGATTTGTAGCGTTTGAATATTTGAACATTTGGCGTGTGGGCCTCTGTGTGTTAGGCACAGGTCAGGGTGGTTTGCCTTAATATGTCCCAAACAGAAAAATAATAGTAATGCCAGTAACCATCTTATTTTTATTTTTAGTTCTTTCTATGTGCTCTTCACACTGCAAGGTACCGTAGATACAAAGATGCACAAAACACACTTGCTGCACAGGCAGAGAGACCCAAGAATACCATAATATCTACAGCAGCCATTTTTTTTTGAGCCCTTACTAAGTCCTGCCGTGAAGCACTTTGTGGATAGTATCACAGTTTATCCTCCCGTAACCTAAGGGGAGGTAGCATGCATATCCTCATTTTACAGAGGGAAACAGACAGGCAGTGGGCTGGGTGTGGTAGCTTATGTCTGTAATCCCAGCACTTTGGGAGGTTGAGGTGAGAGGACTGCTTGAGGCCAGGAGTTCGAGACCAGCCTAGGTAACATACTGAGACCTCATCTCTACTAAAAATCAAAAAAATTAGCCGGGTGCTACTCAGGAGGCTGAGGCAGGAGAATCGCTTGAGCCTGGGATGTTGAGGCTGCAATGAGCTATGATGGCGTCACTGCGCCCCCAGCCTGGATGACAGAGCAAGACTCTGTCTCAAAGAAAAAAAAAGAATGACAAAGTGACCAGCTCATGATCACAAACCACTAAGAGGGGGAATAGGACACATCCAGAGGTGCAGGTGCAAAGCCCAGACTCACAACCTCAAGACTCTGGGACCCCAGGTGAGTCCCTTGGCTTCTCTAAGCCTCAGTTCCTTCATCTGTAAAATGGGGACAGTGAGTCCAACCTCATCTAGGAGGTGACCAGCACAGTACCTGACCCAGAAGGTATGCAACTGGTCGTTGGAAAGGGCAAGAGGAAAGGCCCTAGCATTTGTGGACCCCCCTGGGAGTGCTGGAAGACCGAGGGCTGCTACCTGAACCTAACAGGAGACCCCACGGAGGGAACAGAAAACGGCCAGCTGCCCACAAGGATGCCGGGACCCCGGTGCCTGTCACCTTCCCTGTTCCTGCTCTCTGAACTTCTCCGTCCCCCTGGACCTGCTCAATGATCTGGGGCCACAGGCAGTGGGGTGCCAGGCCACGCCTCATAGAATGGGTGCGACCCTCTCCAAATTCTCCAAACGGCCTTGCCCGCTTGGGTGATGAGGGAAACGGAGCCTGAGCCGGGACTCAGACCCCCACTGATCTGCCTCTAGAATGCTGCAGGCCTGATGGGAGAGGGTCTGAGGCACAGGGTGGCCCCAGCCTTCAGCCAGGAGCTCAGAGGGTGACAAGTCAGGGCCTCCAGCACCCAGGAAGCAGGACCCATCTGCCTGGGCTGCAGGCTGGAGAGTGGGCAGACCTGGGCCGGGGGCACGTTGGTGCCGGAGGGAGGTTCCAGTTCCGTGTGGGTGGAGATGGAGGCGACCCCCAGTCGGTGCCGGGAGTGGGGAGTTGAGCTCCCTCAGTGGGGGCGGTGGGGGCTACCTTGGGGTCGGGCTTCGGACTGAGGCTGGGGGAAGCTGTGGCGCCCGCATTATTTGCGGAGAGGAGCAGGAGGATGCTTGGGGGTTGGGGGTGCGGGTTCCCTGACACCGAATTCATTATTGGGAGATTCCTCTTCACAATCCCTCGACACCTCCCACGGGAACCCGGGGCCAGGAACGCCTGACAGCCTGGCGGGCCGGCTCCAGGGCCACTGGCGCCCGGGTCTCTCGGCGCCCGGTCCCCGCCCGCCCGCTGCCTCGGAACCCTCCCCCGCGGGTCCCGCAGCCTCTGGAAGCCTCTCTGGGCTCAGCCCCGCGCCGCCGCCGCGTCGGGGCTCCGAGTGCACCCCCGGCAGCTGCGTCCCCAGCCCGACTAGCCTCCCCAGGCCGCCCGCATCCGCAAAGGCCTGGCCTGAGCGCGCGGCGCGCACGTGGGGAGGGGGCGTCCCGGGGCGGGCGCGGGGAGGGCGGAGCCACGGGCCCGGGCGCGCGGCCGGCGCGGGCTGACGGAGGTCGGCGGCCCGGGAGCGGACCCCGGCGTCCGGGAGGCGGCGCCAGGTGCCGCGCCCCCGCCCCGCGCCCGCCGCGCGCCCCCGCCCCCGGGCCGCCCCCCGCCCGTGACGCGCTCCCCGCCCCCTCCGCGCCGGGAGCCCGAGCCCAAGCCGGAGCCCGAGGAGGGCGAAGGGGCGGCGGGCGGCGAGGAGGCGGCGCGGGAGGCGGCCGGTGCCGCGGGGCCGCCGCCGCCTCTGAGCCGCGCCGAGCGCACGAGCGCAGCCGCGTCGCTGCGGCCCCGGCCGCGCCATGGGGAAGGAGCAGGAGCTGGTGCAGGCGGTGAAGGCGGAGGACGTAGGGACCGCGCAGAGGCTGCTGCAGAGGCCGCGGCCCGGGAAGGCCAGTGAGTGCCGGGGGCGCGGGGCGCGGGGCGCGGGCGGGAGCCCCGGGGGCCCCTCCCCGGCGCAGAGCCCCCCACCCCTCCCGGCGCCGGGCGGGGAGGGGACGCTGTCGGGTCCCCGGGGGCGGGGCGGGGCCAGCAGCGCCTAGACCCTTGGTCCGTGCCCCCCACCCGCTGTCCCCAGCACTGGAGATGGGGCGGCCCGGAGAGCCGGCCGTCACCCTGAGCCCCCCAGCGGGCACCTGGCGGCACCCGCCTCCCGGGCCGCGGGCGTTCGCATCCCTCCCTCCCTACCTCTGTCCCCCTCCCTTCTCAGGCTGCGGGCTGACAGCTGGAGGTCTCTGCTGGGGCCTTCAAAGGGCGAGGCGGATGCCCCCCCCACCACACGCACCGGGCAGACAGTGAGGGGGCCCCTGCGGGGAGGGGCGACTCGGGAGCTGACAGTCCCTGGCAGACCCCCTCCCCGCCCCACGTTTAATAACACGCTTTGCAGGGAAGGTGGGGGGCAGGATCACGCTGGGGGTGTGGCTGCCCTGACATGGCCGGTGGGGGGCCATTTACTTATGGGAGAGCGGAGGCCCAAGGTCGCCCAGCCCAGGGCAGGCTGGACTCCAGGCAGGGCCGGCCTGGGGGCAAGGGCTTGGGGCCCTGCTCAGCCAAGCTCCAGCCGACCCAGGTCCCCGGCTTCCCTGCTGGGAAAGGAGGCCATGAGGGAGTGGGGGACCACCATTGGCTATCCCCAGCTTGCCCTGTGGGGGCCCCAGGAAAGGGCTGGGAGCTTGGAGCCCTGATCCCAGCACTGATCCTGGCTCAGCGCGTAGCCTCCCTGGGGGCCGCGGGAGATGGATGGATGGGCGTGTGGACCAGCCGCGTGTGCGGCTGCGCACGTATAGCCGTGTCAGTGTGTCAGGGCACCTGTGTAGGCACGGACAGGGCTCTGCAGGTCGGCATGTGGGGTCTGGGCGTCCTCCCTCCTCCCTCCACCCCCACAGGCTGTAAGACAGGGAGTCCTCCTCCCCTTCCTCCAGGGGGATGCCAAGAACTGGGACTGGCTTCTGGGAGGTCGGTGGGGGGAACCTAGAGTCCCAGCAGGACCCCCGCACTCCTGCACTTGACCAGCGGCCCATGACTGGCCAGCTCCTGTCCACTGTGTGCAGTAAGAGAAAGGGGACACCGGTGCCTTTGCAGGCTGGCCCCCGAGCTGATTTCAGGTCCCTGGGCTCAGAAAGGGAGAGCTTGTGGGCAGAGGTAGCTTCAGCTGAGCCTGGAGATCAGGTGTAGGAATTGAGAGGGAAGGCAAGGTAAAGGCTTCCACCTAGTGGTCGCATGACCTTGGACACAGACAGCTCCAACTCGGTGGACCTCAGTCTCCTCGTCTGTAGGATGGGATGTCAGCCTCACAGCCGGGTCCTAAGATCAGTGAGCCTGGGCGCTTGGAGCCCAGGCATTCAGTAAGTGCTCAGTAAATGCCAGCAACGACCGCAGCCTTAGACCAGCCCAGGTCCAGGGGCGGGGGAAGTTGGGGCTTCAGCTCTGGGGAGGTTCCTCCTCCCTTCTATTGTGGCCATTCTGGGGGCTTCCATCCTCACCTGGGTCTCTGCCTGTCTTGCCTGGCCTCTGGGGCAGGAGAGACACCTGCCCTGGCCCCGGCTCCTGCTCTCTGACTCACAGGGGCGGGTGTAATAAATCAGAGGAGAAATCCCTCCATGAATTAGCTCCGTCGTCATGGCAACGCTGGCCTGCTTTGGAGTAAGATGTATTTTGATTCAGTAAAGTACAGCTGAGTTTGGGCCACGAGGTGGGGGGTGTCCAGCAGTGTCCTCCAGGGCCCCCTGAGCCCAGGGCTATCCCCATGAGCTTTACTTCCATGGTCCCCTCTGGGCGCCCGGCCCCTTTCCTCCACCGCCTTCTCCAGAGTCACCCCAGGCTCAGCCAGCCCCCCACTCACCCCGCCCTGAAGGGAGCCTCCCGTGCCCGCATGCACACACTTAGCAGCTGTCCTTGAGCGGAAGAGGAGCCTGTTCTGGGGGAGATGCCGGGGCAGGGGCTGGCCTCCTGCTGGTCGGGAGGGACCCACTCTTCCCTCTGACCCAGGCCCTATCCAGGGAGGCCCCCTGTCCGTGGAGGCAGGTCTGAGAATGCCCTGGAGGACGCCCCTGAGCACCGAGGGCCAGCGCCCCGCCCCCCTCTCACCTTCTAATAGCCCCCTAGGAGCTCCCTTCTAGCCCGGGGTATGAACCAGATCCCAGAGTTGGGGACAGGCTCAGGATAGCAGTGAGAGGGCTGGTCAGGGGTAAGGGCTTTACCGTCATAGAGTCACAGGGCTTAGGGACCTCATGGAGAGGGAGGGGGGCTCCTGGGCTTTCATTCTGGCCATGGTCCCCTCCAGCTATGCTCGCTCCTGCTTCATCCAGAGAACCCATTTCCAGGTGAAACAGCCCCCAGCCCCAGGCCCTTCTCAGTTCTGGGACCTTCCTGGGTAACCACTGTCTCCCACAGGAATTGGGGTTAGCATGTCCTAAGACCTCAAGCTCCCTCCATCCAATTTCAGCCATTTTCCCCCTTGAGGAGACCATGGGTGGGGAGAGGGATGAGATGGCTTTACTAAGACACTCCTTCTCACGTGGGGGTGGTCCCCTTCCTGAGGGAGACATCCTCCCCCACTAGCAGCTGTCACCTTCTGGGCTTTGACCTCCAGCCCCCCGAGATTTCAGCCCCTGCAGGTGTGGCTGGGTGAGAAGGTGGTTTCCACTCTGGCTGCCTTAGCTGGGGGAGGGATGATAGGGCCTGGCTTGGGCAATCCTGGGGACATGCTGAGGGCTGGCTACCCTGGAGCTGGGAAGAGCGGGGCTCAGTGTTCTCGGGGGAGAACCTCCTGAGTGTGGCCCTGGCAGGGATGCACGGGACAGTGACACCTGCGCTCCCTTCAGCTAATGGTAAGGGATGGTGGCAGGCCCTACGACATAATTCCCAGGTCCCCATGCAAAATGTAAACGCAGGGCCCCTTGCTCAAAAATAAGAATTTCAGGCCGGGCACGGTGGCTCTGCCTGTAATCCCAGCACTTTGGGAGGCTGAGGCAGGTGGATCACCTGAGGTCAGGAGTTGGAGACCAGCCTGACCAACATGGAGAAACCCCGTCTCTACTAAAAATACAAAATTAGCTGGGCGTGGTGGTTCATGCCTGTAATCCCAGCTACTCAGGAGGCTAAGACAGGAGAATTGCTTGAACCCAGGAGGTGGAGGTTGTGGTGAGCCGAGATGGCACCATTGCACTCCAGCCTGGGCAACAAGAATGAAACTTTGTTTCCAGACAGGAAAAAAAAAAAAAAAAAAAAAAAAAAAGAATTTCAAGATGGTGACAGGAGAGCATCCGCAGGCATGGGGTCCTTCTGAGCCAAGCACAGGCCACACGCCCATGAAGTCCCCTCGGCGGCCAGGCAGGGTGTGGGGGATGAAGAGATCGGTCCAGTCTGCTGCTGACTGAGCACCTCATCTGCACGGGGCACTGTTTTAGCCACTGGGGATTCTTTCGTGAGCAGAACAGATGAGGGCCCTTGTCCCCTTGGTGCTGGTAGTTGAATGATGGAGATGGGTAGGAGCAAGAGCAGAAGGAGGTGGACGTGGCAGGTGGTGATGAGGGCTGCAGAGCCAAGCACAGCAGCTGCGGGGCGGGCAGGGTCACCACTTCAGATGGGGAGGGCATGCTGAGTGAGCAGCCTGTGTGGGTAAGGACCTGAAAAACGTGAGAGAGGCTGTGGGGTTAACTAGGGAAGAGGAGCCCACACATGCACACAGGACATGTGGAAAGGCCCTGGGCAGGGCAGACTATATGCTAGAGGAACGTCTGGAGGCCTGTGTAGCTACAGCAGTAATGGTGGAAGTAATGAGAACTGAGAGCAAAACAGGAGCCCCACGCACGGACGCTGTCCAATCTCAGCCTCCCCTCCCAGCACGGCCGCTGCCCAGTGTTGGCCTCCCCTCCCAGCACGGCCGCTGCCCAGTGTCGGCCTCCCCTCCCAGCACGGCCGCTGCCCAGTGTCGGCCTCCCCTCCCAGCACGGCCGCTGTCCAGTGTCGGCCTCCCCTCCCAGTGAGACCAGTGCTGCCAGGGGGTCTTCAGGAGAGGAGTGGCTGGATCTGACTCATGTTCTCTCTCCTCTTTTTTTTTTTTTTTTTTGAGACAGGGTCTTGCTCTGTCACCCAGGAGGTTGGAATGCAGTGGTGCGATCCCGGCTCAGTGTAGCTTCAACCTCCTGGGCTCAGTCGATCCTCCCGCCTCAGCCTCCCTAGTAGCAGGGACCACAGGCACACGCCTCCATGCCTGGCTAATTTTTTTTTATTTTTTGTAGAGATGGGGTCTTGCTATGATGGCCAGGCTGGTCTTGAACTCCTGGCCACAAGTGATCCTCCTACCTCAGCCTCCCAAAGTGCTGGGGTTACAGGCATGAGCCATGGCACAGAGCCTGACTCATGTTTTCCCAGGGACTCCCAACTAGGGTGGGTGTGGAGGTTGGACCAAGGGATGTGGGAGGACCTTAGCAACACCAGTGAGGAGGGGATGGCACTAATCCTGCCAGAGATACTGGCCTGGACCAGGTCGGTGACAGTGGCCGCAGGGAGAAGGGCTAGGGTTCCAAGTGTGCTCTGGGGATGTCTGAGAGGCAGAGCTGACAGGCAAGCTATAGGTGTACAGGAAAGGCCCCAGGGCTGGCTCCAAGGTTTTGGCCTGGGTCATGATCAGGAAGGGTGGCATTGCCACTAACCAAAAGGGACACTGGCACCAGCAGTGTCTGAGCAGTGGGGGAGGGGCCAGTGAAGCTGGAGACGCCTTTGCTTGCCAGGAGAAACCCCTGGCTGGAGAAAGGTGGGGGTGGGATTCCTGTACAGCTAATATTAGTAATCGCCACACACCAAGTCCTGACGTGTGCCAGGCCCTGCACGCTTTATGTCTGGAAATGCTCTCACACCTCTGGGAGGCCATTAGCACCCGCGGCTCCAGCTCAGGGAGGGCGCCGGCAGCCAAGGCCACAGGCTGGTGAGTGGCAGAGCAGAGATTCGAATTCACAGCTGTCTGGCTCCCTTGGCCAGTCTTGTGGGTCATCAGGGGACCTGCACCCTGCGTCCAGTGGCTGGGACCAAGGCCGGGACAGCGGGGGCTGCTGTGGGCCACTGTATAAGCCCTGCAGCCAGCCCTGTGCCTCAACTCCCTCAACTCCCCTGCCCTCAGCTCCCGCCCCCACCCCGTCCTGGGCCTGGACAAAGGGGCTTCTGTCCTGCCAGCTCCCCTCTCAGAGTGACTGACCCACAAATGGGTTATGTAACCACGGCCCAGATAGGCGGGGGTTTGGCCCAAGTCTGCTTGGACTAGCGCCCACTGGGAGGGCATCGGTGGGCTTCCCTCCTCTGGCAGCCAGCTGGGGGAGGCCAGGATGCGGGGGGCCCCAGGAGGACACTGGTGCCCTGAAGGCAGGGCATGGGCCCCTCTGGCCTCAGGTGCTCCGAGTCGCTGGGGAGGAGGCGGCCGTTCGCGTGAGGTCGCTCAGAGGTGCCAGCCCACTCGCCCGCCTCCCACTTCTGCTCATCCACACTGGCTGTGGCCCAGGGCTGGCAGTGGGGGTGCTGCACGGTGGAGACGCAGATCCTCCCCCAGAGATACCCCCATTTCCGGGTGTTCCAGCCTCCCTGGCCACCCCCGGCCCCATCTGGATCCTTCTGAGAGACAGATTGGGCCGGCTCTCTCCCTCCCACATTGGCAGGTGCCCAGCCAGTGTCCTAAGGGAGGGGTGTGCATGCACATGTGTGTGCTGGTGTGGGTGCACAGCCTTGCCTCCTATCCCCAGGTGGGGACAAGGACCCCAGGCCGGAGTCCTCAGTACTGTGAACCCCCACATCTCGGCAATGGGACACCAAGTCCTGAGCAGCTGGCACCTGGGGCGGGGTGCGGGGCAGAGCTGAACGCATGAGTGCACGAGTGGACGAGTGAGTGTCTGCAGACTGAGAGCCCAGCAGCTTTGTGCCTGCCGGGGAGATGGCTGGCACCCTCTCCCTGCCCTCAGGCCACCTGGAGGGGCTGGCACAGCCTCCCCTCACCAAGTCTCCTTCCATCCCCAGAGCTCCTAGGCTCCACCAAGAAGATCAATGTCAACTTCCAGGACCCAGATGGGTGAGTTCTGAGCCAGGCGGTTCCCGCCTGGAAGGGAGGATGGCTCCTAGGGAGGGCAGGGTGCCTGGGGCGCCGGGGCCTCTGCTCCATGTGTCCTCTGCCCATGCTAGCTTCTCGGCTCTGCACCACGCGGCCCTGAACGGCAACACGGAATTGATCAGCCTGCTGCTGGAGGCCCAGGCCGCTGTGGACATCAAGGACAACAAAGGCAAGACTGGCCCAGGGGCCTCCAGTGGGGACAGGGGTGGGGGAAGTGAGGGGGGGCTCCCCAGGGCCTGCATGGGTCCTTGGCTGAGGTCTCAGCCCAGGGTCTTAGTCTGATTTCAGGCAGGTCCTCCTGGGATCAGGGTCCTGGAGGCCAAGGATGGGCTTGGAGTCAGGGGTCAGCTCCCAGCAACCCCCAAACCCACAGGGTTAGCCTCGGGAGTCAAGGGTCAGCTCCCAGCATTCCCCCCACCTCCCAGAGTTGGGCTTGGGGTCAGGGGTCGGCTCCTAGCACCCTCCCACCCCCTAAGGTTGGCCTTGGGGTCAGGGGTCAGGTCCCAGCAGCCCCCATCCTCCAGAGTTGGGTTTGGGGTCAAAGGTCAGCTTTCAGCATCCCCCCGCCCCCCAGGCATGCGGCCGCTGCACTATGCGGCCTGGCAGGGCCGGAAGGAGCCCATGAAGCTGGTGCTGAAGGCGGGCTCGGCCGTGAACATCCCATCTGATGAGGGCCACATCCCCCTGCACCTGGCAGCCCAGCACGGTCACTATGATGTGGTGAGGCCCAAGCAGGGGCGGGGGCAGGGGCGGGGCAACCCGGGCAGGGCAGCGCAGCCTGAGGATGTGCGGGCCTGACTGCGCCCTTGGTCCCCAGTCTGAGATGCTGCTACAGCACCAGTCTAACCCGTGCATGGTGGACAACTCGGGGAAGACGCCCCTGGACCTGGCCTGCGAGTTCGGCCGCGTTGGGGTGAGTCTCCCGTGGAGCTCCGTGGGGTGGGGCTGGGGAGCCCCACATCAGGGCCCCCCTACCCTGACCCCTCCTTCAAGGTGGTCCAGCTGCTCCTCAGCAGCAACATGTGTGCGGCGCTGCTGGAGCCCCGCCCGGGAGATGCCACCGACCCCAACGGCACCAGCCCTTTGCACCTCGCAGCCAAGAATGGCCACATCGACATCATCAGGTAGAGCCGGTGGCAGGGAGGGCCTCAGCCTTAGGGTCCCCAGGGTTCAGCAGCAGCCTGGGGCTCAGGGCACCAGCTTCTGGCTTGGGGATGGGGCAAGAGCAGGCAGGGTCCCAGGTCCCTGGTCAGGCCTCTGGCATGGCCTCCAGGGCCCATGTACAGTATGAGCTGGAGCAGCTGGGAAAGGGGCTTCTGTGACTTCTCTGTCCCGGCCCCGTTGCTCCTGGGTGCGCTCGAGGAGGTGCTGAACTTCCCTGAGCCTCACTTCCCATCCAAAAGTGGGGCTCAAAGCAGCGCCTACGCTAGCATCAGATAAGATAACAGCTGGGAAGTCTTAGCACAGGGAGGGCCCTTCAGCAGCGCTCACTGTGGGCTGGGCGCGGCGGCTGACACCTGTGATCCCAGCACTTTGGGAGGCCAAGGAGGGAGGATGGCTTGAGGTTGGGAGTTCACAAAAAAAAAAAAAAAAAAATTAGCCAGATGTGTTGGCACACACCTGTAGACCCAGCTACTGGGAAGCTGAGGCAGGAGAATCACTTGAGCCCATGAGGCTGAGGCTGCAGTGAGAGGTGACTGTGCCATTGCACTCCAGCCTGGGTGACAGAGCAAGACCCTGTCTCAAAAAATGCAGTGCATTGCACTGCAGCCTGGGTGTGGTGATGCACACCTGTAGTCCCGGCTGCTTGAGAGGCTGAGGTGGGAGGATTGCCTGAGCCTGGGAGGTCGAGGCTACAGTGAGCCAGGATGGTGCCACTGCATTCCAGCCTGGGTGACAGAGAGAGACCCCATCTCTACTTTTTTTTTAAAAGTGGCTGAGTGCGGTGGTTCAAAATGCTGCAATCCCAGCATTTTGGGAGGCTGACACAGGAGCCCAGGAGTTTGAGACCAGCCTGGGCAACACAGCAAGACCTGGTTTTTACAAAAAATAAAGGCAAAAACAAACAAACAAAAAAGCTGGAAATGAGCATGCATGTCTGTAATCCCAGCTACTCTGGAGGCTGAGGCAGGAGGATTGCTTGAGGCCAGGAGTTTGAGGCTGCAGTAAGCCATGACTGCACCACTGTACTCTAGCCTGGGTGACAGAGTGAGACCCTGTCTTAGAAAAAGCAGACCGGACTCAGTGGCTCACGCCTGTAATCCCAGCACTTTGGGAGGCCGAGGCGGGTGAATCACCTGAGGTCAGAAGTTTGTGTCCAACTTGGCCAAAATGGTGGAAAACCCATCTCTACTAAAAATACAAAATTAGCTGGGCGTGGTGGCAGGTGCCTGTAATCCCAGCTACTCCAGAGGCTGAGGCAGGAGAATCGCTTGAACCCAGGAGGTGGAGGTTGCAGTGAACCGAGATCGCACCATGGCATTCCAGCCTGGTCAACAAGGGTGAAACTCCATCTCAAAAAAAAAAAAAACAGTACAAGGAAAAGCGCTCAGCACTCAGTGAATGTCAGAGACACGGGGCAGGGCTAGACGGTCCTCAGCCCCCAACCAGACTGCTGGGGTATGGAGGCCTGGCTTGGGGGTGCTGGGGCCGGCCTCCTGCTGGAAGGCCCCGCCTTGTCCACCTTGCCTTCCCACCAGGCTCCTCCTCCAAGCCGGCATCGACATTAACCGCCAGACCAAGTCCGGCACGGCCCTGCATGAGGCTGCGCTCTGCGGGAAGACAGAGGTGGTGCGGCTGCTGCTGGATGTGAGTGTGGGGGCCAGGGGTGCTGGGCCCAGTGGGCTGTAGGGGCTCCTGACAGGGCCTCACCTCTCACATGTGCAGAGCGGGATCAATGCCCACGTGAGGAACACCTACAGCCAGACAGCCCTGGACATCGTGCACCAGTTCACCACGTCCCAGGCCAGCAGGGAGATCAAGCAGCTGTTGCGAGGTGGGCCCAGGCAGGGCAGAGGGGCAGTGGCTAGGGCTGGGGCTGGGCCAGATCAGCCCGCAGGACTTGGGGGGCCCCCTCCTGTATCCCCAGAGGCCTCAGCGGCCCTGCAGGTCCGGGCGACCAAGGATTATTGCAACAATTACGACCTGACCAGCCTCAATGTGAAGGCGGGGGACATCATCACAGTAAGCATGGCCTCAGGGGCTGTCTCGGCAGGGAGGGGGCAGCATCTGGGCGTGTGCACCCCAGAACACCGCCGTCCTGCCGCAACTGGGGGGCACTGGGCAGGAGACTGTGAAATGGGGCATCTCCCTGAGCGCCCCCCACCTTACTGGCCAGGTCCTCGAGCAGCATCCAGATGGCCGGTGGAAGGGCTGTATCCATGACAACCGGACGGGTAATGACCGGGTGGGTTACTTCCCGTCCTCCTTGGGCGAGGCCATCGTCAAGCGAGCAGGCAAGTTCCACCCCACCCTGGGGGGCAGGCAGGAGCTGCGCACCTTGGGCTTGGGGGCTGGAAGCAGCTAGCATGCTAAGCGTGTGGGGGCCCAGCAGGGCTGGTTTTCTGGGTGCCAGCGTGGGGTTGAGTGGGGAGCATCAGGGTGCCCCAGCAGCCGTCTCCTCATCTGTTCCCAACCTGTTCCTTTGTGCATTCCACCAAGCACTGTGTGCCACCACGTCTGGTTCTGAACTGGCCACCAGGACAGATGGGGGCCCAACTCCCAAGGAGCTCGCCCTGGGGCAGGAGGGGGCAGGGGACAGTGAAGTAAACATGAAAGGACATGTACTTACCAGTGACCCAGAGCACAGGGAGGGCCTGCTTGAGATGAGGCAGTCAGAGGAGGCCAGAGAATGCCCTGAGAGGCTGGTGGGTTCCAGGTGGCAGGAGCTGTGCATTAAAAGGGGGCGGGGCCAGGCGTGGTGGCTCAGGCTTGTCATCCCAGCACTTTGGGAGGCCAAGGCGAGAGGACTGTTTGAGCCCGGGAGTTCAAGATCAGCCTGGACAACATAGTGAGATTCCATCTCTACAAAACATAAAATTAGCCAAGCATGGTGGTGTGCGCCTATAGCCCCAGCGACTTGGGAGGCTGAGGTGGGAGGGTTGCTTGAGCCTGGGAAGTGGAGGCTACAGTGAGCCAAGATTGCACCAGCCTGAGGGACAGCGCGAGACTCTGTCTCAAAATAATAATGATAACAACAAAGGCACTCAAGTGTCTGCTCTTGGTGAAGAAAAAAGGGAAAAAACAAAGGCGCTGAGGCAGGCAAGAGCTGGGCACATCTGAGGAACAGGAGGCTGAGGAGAGGGACTAGGCCAGGGACCCAGGCTGTGAAGCCCCACGTGGCGGCTCTGAGGGACCAGGGGCCCGTTTACTCCTGATGGAGGACATGGAGATGCACAAGCAGGGCCAGCGCCCGGTCACGGCCATCTAGCTCCTGAGTGGGAGCCTTGGCTCCAGCTTGTGGGGTTCTTCTTGCCTTCCCCCCACTCCCCAGTACAGAGACGTTCACGCCACCCAGCAGTCTCTGGCCCCCTGCCCCCAGGACCCCAGGGCCACCAGCAGGATGCCTAGGCTTGGCTGCCTCTGCCTCTCTCCTGCTCTAAACGTCTGGCGGGGGAGGGGTCTTCCTCGGGGCTCTCAGCTCCCTGGAGACAACAGCAGGCAGAGAGGACCCCCCTGCTGTGGCTGCCCGGCCTCTGCCCCGCCTCCCCTGTGTCAGCACCCGCCCTCGCTGGCCCAGGTCTCAGGAGGCTGTGCTCGACCTACAGGTTCCCGAGCAGGCACTGAGCCAAGCCTGCCGCAGGGAAGCAGCTCATCGGGACCTTCTGCACCCCCAGAGGAGATCTGGGTGCTGAGGAAGCCTTTTGCAGGTAAGCCGGGTCCCTGAAGGGCAGAGGTGGCAGGACTTCCACAAGGCACCACTGTGGGGCCAGGCAGGGGCCAGCACTGGCCTCATCTTGCTCTCTCACGCTGGCAGGTGGGGACCGAAGCGGCAGCATTAGCGGCGTGGCTGGCAGCCGGGGCAGCGGGGGCCACACCCTACACGCGGGCTCTGAGGGTATCAAGGTAGGTGGGGTGGTGGTCGGGGCTAGGTTGGCCAGGGCTGGGAGCAGGCGACAAGCCGGTGTTTCTGGGTTGCAGCTCCTGGCAACGGTGCTTTCCCAGAAGTCCGTCTCCGAGTCCAGCCCAGGGGACAGCCCCGCCAAGCCTCCAGAAGGCTCTGCAGGTAAGAGCAAGGATGCTGCCGCACAGCCCGACAGAGGAAACCAGCCCAACAGCTCTTGTCCCCCACCCACTCTCGTCCTCAGGTGCGGCCCGGTCCCAGCCTCCAGTGGCCCATACAGGGCAGATCTATGGGGAGCAGCCGCCCAAGAAGCTGGAGCCAGCATCGGAGGGCAAGGTACAGGGCTTGGGGGTGCTCCCAGTGTGGGCTCCGGGGAGAGGCTGTAAGGCCGATGGGCTGACGGGTGCCTACACAGCCTGCCTGGCCTGGCTGCGGTGGGATCGGGGCATTGCCAGGCCAGATCCTCTCCTCTGTCTGTCAGTCTGTGTGTGTTGTGTGTGTCCGCCTGCGTGTATGGGTGTCGTCGTCGTACAGGCTGTGCGTGTGGGCCAACCTGTGCCTCCATGTGTGCATGTGTGTGTGCAGGGTGTGTGTGTGATGGTGTGACTGTGAGCCGGACACGCGTGTCTGTGTACAGGTGGAAGGGGCTGGGTATGAGACGGTGCAGTGCGTGCATGGGCGTGGCGTGTGGTGTGTGAGTGCACCTGCGTGCTGGGGAGGCGTAAGCTGCTGGCTGAGTCCTGCACAGTGGAGTAGGCAAGGTGCCCCTGCCTGTGGGCACAGAGCCTACCTTCTGGTCCAGACTGAGGCCCCTTTCCCGGAGCCCCCTCCCAAGGGGCCACACCACCTGCCTCCCCAGGATGGCGTGGGGCGTCCCTGGTGCAAGAGCAGGGGACAGTCAGGGAGGCATGTGGCGGACAGCAGCAGCCCCCCCGCCCCCCCAGTGGAGATCCCAGAAGGCAGAAGGGTGGAGGATGCTCCAGGAGGCGCCTCAGGGACTGTGGACTGAGGATCATTCACGGGCCAGGCTCACCGGGGCCTGCTGCAGATGGAGCAGCGGACAGCGGACACAGCAGCTGCGCGGCTGGCCGGCCAAGCGGAGAAGGAGGCGCTGTGGTGGCAGGGCACAGCCAGGCAGGCGAGCCTGCAGTGGGTGCCTTGTGTCTTCCAGAGCGCCGAGGCCGTGAGCCAATGGCTCACCGCGTTCCAGCTGCAGCTCTACGCCCCCAACTTCATCAACGCTGGCTACGACCTGCCCACCATCAGCCGCATGACCCCCGAGGTGAGCTTTCCACATGCCTCCAGTGCCAGCTGCGTCCCACAGACGGGCCCAGCCCCCAGCTGACAAGCCTCCCCTCTGCCTAGGACCTCACGGCCATTGGTGTCACCAAGCCGGGCCACCGGAAGAAGATCGCGGCAGAGATCAGCGGCCTAAGCATCCCCGACTGGCTGCCTGAGCACAAACCCGTAAGGCCACCTGCACCCCAGGGGCTGGGCCCAGGACGGGCAGACAGACAGACAGAGAGCCTGCCTCCCTGGCCACAGCCCCCACCCACCCTCAGGGTCTTGAGGGAGAGGAGAGTGAAGGATGTCCTGCTAGCAGGGAGCCTCCCAGTCAGCCCCTGTTCTGTCACTGGGGCAGAGGCAAGGTGATGCTGTCCAGGGGCCATCGGAGTGAGGGAGCCTGAAGCCAGGAGAGTCCCCTCCCCACGTCCATGCTCTCACCAGGACTCCCTGCACATGCAAGCTGCCCCACAGAGACCCCCAGCCACCAGGCCTCCAAGCACTGCCACTCACATGCAGACTGCAGGGGCTATGCTCACACGCACCCAGGCACGTGCCAGCCCCTGCACAGCAGGCGTGCATAGAATACCCTGCAGGTGCCCACCAACTTCGTGCGTGCACACGCGCTCTACCGCACGTGTGGCCCTCACCAATAGCTGACACCCCATTTTCGGCGATACTTGCACATGCCATGGCCAGTGGTCATTAACAAGGAGGTGCGGATGGGTGTGGCGGTCAAGCCTGCAATCCCAGCACTTTGGGAGGCCAAGGAGGGTAGATCATGAGGTCAAGAGATCGCGACCATCCTGGCTAACACGGTGAAACCCTGTCTCTACTAAAAATACCAAAATTTGGCCATGCGTGGTGGCAGGCGCCTGTAGTCCCAGCTACTTGGGAGGCTGAGGCAGGAGAATGGCGTAAACCCGGGAGGTGGAGCTTGCAGTGAGCCAAGATCGTGCCACTGCATTCCAGCCTGGGTGACAGAGCGAGACTCCGTCTCAAAAAACAAAACAAAAAGGGAGGTGCCTGTGCAATGGGATGGTTCTGGGCCTGAAGAAGGTGGGCCCAGGCCTAGCCCAACCCAAGTGGACTCTTTGGGTCTCACACTGAGTTCTGGGCTCCCAGTGGGAGAGGCGATTGGTGGCTCTTGACAGCACTCACCCTGCCTTGCCCCACTCAATTGGTGGCTCTGGGGTCCTCCTGGGGGTCAGGTCCGGGTCCCACAGGCCTTGCCGCCCACCTGGGGGTGGCTGAGTATGCCAAGAGCAGGTGCATGAGTGAATTCCAGCTGGGAGTGTGGACGCCTGGATGCCGCTCGGGGAGTGATCGGGTGTTTCTCGGTGCAGACCGATGTGGGTGTTGGCACGTGTGTGTGTTGTGGCTGTGTGGCATGTGTGTGGCCCTGTGTCTGGTGTGGGTGAGAGGTCAGAGTGTGACACGGGATGGGGTGCTGGTGCCTGTGCTTGGCTGGGAGCGCAGCGTGCAAGTCCTATGCGTGTTCCTGTACCAGGTGTGGCCCCGTGTGTCTGTGTCCACGACTCTGGGGTGTGTTTGTGTCTCCCCATGGTGCTGTACTTGTGGCTGCCTGGCCGGGTGGGAAAGTGCCTTCTTCTGCGCCCCCCGACAAGGGCGTCCTATGGACGCAGTCAGCCGTGTGCGTTCTCATGTGCTCGATGTGTGGCATGCAGTGTCTGCTGCCTGAGCCGAGGCTCTGCCTACATTTCTGGTGCCAACACTTTGGCCTATCCGTTTGTCCTTCTGTCTGTGCCCTGCTGGCCCCGTGCCCCCTCCTCCTCCAGCTCCAGGTAGATGGGCAGGGTGCGGGCAGCCAGCCCAGGTGGCCCCTCTGTGTCTCTGCTCTGTAGGCTAACCTGGCCGTGTGGCTGTCCATGATCGGCCTGGCCCAGTACTACAAGGTGTTGGTGGACAATGGCTATGAGAACATCGATTTCATCACTGATATCACCTGGGAGGACCTGCAGGAGATCGGCATCACCAAGCTGGGTGAGGCCCCAGCCCCAGCCCCAGCTTCCAGCCCCTGCCCTCAGCTCCCAGCCCCAGCCCCCAGCCCAGCCCTGCCCTAGCCCAGCCCCTGCCCTCCACTTCCTGGTCCACCTGACCTGCCCCCTGCGCCCCACTCAGGACACCAGAAGAAGCTGATGCTGGCTGTGAGGAAGCTGGCAGAGCTGCAGAAGGCTGAATATGCCAAGTATGAGGGGGGCCCCCTGCGCCGGAAGGCGCCCCAGTCACTTGAAGTGATGGCCATTGAGTCTCCGCCCCCGCCTGAGCCCACACCGGCCGACTGCCAGTCCCCTAAAATGACCACCTTCCAGGACAGCGAGCTCAGTGATGAGCTGCAGGCTGCCATGACTGGCCCAGCTGAGGTGGGGACCACAGCTGAGAAGCCCTCCAGCCATCTGCCACCCACTCCGAGGGCCACCACACGGCAGGAGTCCAGCCTGAGTGGTCGGGCACGGCACATGAGCAGCTCACAGGAGCTGCTGGGCGACGGGCCCCCTGGGCCCAGCAGCCCCATGTCTCGAAGCCAGGAGTACCTGCTGGATGAAGGCCCGGCTCCCGGCACCCCGCCCAAGGAGGCCAGGCCAGGCCGCCACGGTCACAGCATCAAGAGGGCCAGCGTGCCCCCTGTGCCTGGCAAGCCACGGCAGGTCCTCCCACCAGGCACCAGCCACTTCACGCCCCCGCAGACTCCCACCAAAACCCGACCAGGCTCTCCCCAGGCCCTTGGGGGACCTCATGGTCCAGCCCCAGCTACAGCCAAGGTGAAGCCTACCCCGCAGCTGCTGCCAACAGAGCGCCCCATGTCACCCCGCTCCCTGCCTCAGTCACCCACGCACCGCGGCTTTGCCTATGTGCT
This sequence comes from Macaca mulatta, assembly GCF_049350105.2. NCBI lineage: Eukaryota > Metazoa > Chordata > Mammalia > Primates > Cercopithecidae > Macaca > Macaca mulatta. The sequence continues at coordinate 3,412,585 of NC_133425.1, read as the reverse complement.
GCCCCAGCCTGTGGAGGGCGAGGTGGGGCCAGCTGCCCCGGGGCCTGCGCCCCCACCCGTGCCGACTGCTGTGCCCACACTGTGCCTGCCCCCCGAGGCTGACGCAGAGCCGGGGCGGCCCAAGAAGCGAGCCCACAGCCTGAATCGCTACGCAGCGTCTGACAGCGAGCCGGAGCGGGACGAGCTGCTGGTGCCTACTGCTGCGGGCCCCTATGCCACGGTCCAGCGGCGCGTGGGCCGCAGCCACTCGGTGAGGGCGCCTGCAGGTGCCGACAAGAACGTCAACCGCAGCCAGTCCTTCGCTGTGCGGCCCCGAAAGAAGGGGCCACCGCCGCCCCCGCCCAAGCGCTCCAGCTCGGCCCTGGCCAGTGCCAACCTGGCGGATGAGCCGGTGCCGGACGCTGAGCCTGAAGATGGCCTGCTGGGGGTCCGGGCACAGTGCCGGCGGGCCAGTGACCTGGCCGGCAGTGTGGACACGGGCAGTGCCGGCAGTGTGAAGAGCATTGCGGCCATGCTGGAGCTGTCCTCCATTGGGGGTGGGGGCCGGGCTGCCCGCAGGCCTCCCGAGGGCCACCCCACTCCCCGCCCTGCCAGCCCAGAGCCGGGTCGGGTGGCCACCGTGCTGGCCTCAGTGAAACACAAAGAGGCCATCGGGCCTGGCGGGGAGGTGGTGAACCGGCGCCGCACGCTCAGCGGGCCAGTCACTGGACTTCTGGCCACTGCCCGCCGGGGGCCTGGGGAGTCGGCAGACCCAGGGCTCTTTGTGGAGGATGGCACTGGCCGGCAGCGGCCTCGGGGTCCCTCCAAGGGCGAGGCAGGTGTTGAGGGCCCGCCCTTAGCCAGGGTGGAGGCCAGCGCCACACTCAAGAGGCGCATCCGGGCCAAGCAGAACCAGCAGGAGAACGTCAAGTTCATCCTGACCGAGTCTGACACGGTGAAGCGCCGGCCCAAGGCCAAGGAGCGGGAGGCCGGGCCTGAGCCACCACCACCACTGTCCGTGTACCAGAATGGCACTGGCACCGTGCGCCGCCGACCGGCCTCGGAGCAGGCTGGGCCTCCGGAGCTGCCCCCACCGCCCCCGCCTGCCGAACCCCCGCCCACCGACCTGGCGCACCTACCCCCACTACCCCCGCCCGAGGGCGAAGCCCGGAAGCCGGCCAAGCCGCCTGTCTCTCCCAAGCCAGTCCTGACGCAGCCCATGCCCAAGATCCAGGGCTCGCCCACACCCACCTCCAAGAAGGTGCCGCTGCCAGGCCCTGGCAGCCCAGGTAGGCGCATGGGGCCAGCCGGGTGGGGTGAGGGGGCGGCAGGACTCTGCTCCACCTCTCTACTCGGTGGTCTGCGGGGTTTTCCTTTTCTTGGGTTTGATGGAAGCCCAGGTGGGGTGGGAACGTGTCCCCAGACCCTCTCATGCATCTAGGGCAAGGTGAGCAAGGTCCTTCCTGGTCCGCTGGGGAGGCAGCGGCGCGAGTAGGCCGCGGGAGGCCGGGGCAGGGGGCCCGGCGGCGGGGTTCGTGTCCGCTTGGTGCCAGCGTGGTCCTTCCCGCAGAGGTGAAGCGCGCCCACGGCACACCGCCGCCCGTGTCTCCCAAGCCGCCGCCGCCGCCCACGGCGCCCAAGCCCGCCAAGGTGGCCGCGGGGCTGCCTTCGGGCAGCGCTGGCCCTTCGCCCGCACCCTCGCCCGCGCGCCAGCCGCCCGCCGCCCTCGCCAAGCCGCCCGGTACGCCGCCCTCGCTGGGCACCAGCCCTGTCAAGCCCCCGTCCCCCGGCGCGCCCGCGCTGCACGTGCCCGCCAAGCCCCCGCGCGCCGCCGCCGCTGCCGCCGCCGCGCCCCCCGCCCCAACCGAAGGCGCCTCGCCCGGGGACAGCGCCCGGCAGAAGCTGGAGGAGACAAGCGCATGCTTGGCCGCGGCGCTCCAGGCGGTGGAGGAGAAAATCCGGCAGGAGGACGCGCAGGGCCCGCGGTAGGTGCGGGGTGTGGCCTGGCGGGCGGAGGGCGAGGCTCAGCAGGTGGGCGGGGCTTGGTAGAGATGGGCGTGGCGTGAGCGGGGCTCAGTAGGGACAGGCGCGGCGTCAGCGGGGCTCGGTCGAGGTCATCGTGCGGTAGGCGGAGCCCGACGGAGATGCGGGCTGTGGGCGTGTCCTGACCGAAGTGGGCGTGGCCAGGCCCACCCCGCCCGCTCACGCCCCGCGCCGCGCGCCCCGCAGCGACTCGGCGGCGGAAAAGAGCACGGGCAGCATCCTGGACGACATCGGCAGCATGTTCGACGACCTGGCCGACCAGCTGGACGCCATGCTGGAGTGAGCGCCGCCTCGCCGGGCCCGCCTGCGCCGCCCGGGCCCTCCCCGCACACTGACCTTTACCTCAGGATGGGCGCGTCTGGGCGCGGCGCGAGCGGCCGGGCAGGGCCCCGCACAAGCACAACTCCGGCCCCTGGGGTCGGGCCGGGGCGCCCACCGGGGACCGCCTGGCCGGGGGCTCCAAGGGCTCTGGGCAGACCCCGCGCCCGCGCGTCCTCCCCACCTGCTGCTCCCCGTGCAATACCTGCTGGGCCTCCTGCCTGTGCGGAAGGGGAGGGCGCCCCGGGACCAGGGATGGGGCAGCGCACAGGCCCGGGCCCAGCACAGAACTGCCCATCGGGACGCCTGGTCAGCCGCTCAGGCGCAGCACAAGGGACAGGGGACCAGGGTCAGGGCCCCCCTGCCCCACCGCACCCCCAGAATATAAGCTATCAAGAGTATTAATTTATTGGGAATGAGCTGAGGCGGATTTCCCCAGAGAAACAAAAAGGTATAACTTTAACAAATATATATTTAAAGAAAGAAATATTATTGATTCTATAGAAAACCATTTACCAACTGAAAGGACAAGAGTCTAGCTCCGGACAAAAGCTGTTAAGAGGACCAGGCCGTCTGCCTGCGGTCCTTCCTCCCTCCGGCCAGAGTGGAGGCCCCAGGCCGCTAGCACAGGTGGAAGGCTGGGGCCCCGGGGCGGGTGCTCAGGCGGGGGCTCCTCTGCGCTTCTCTCCTAAGTTCTCTGCGCCCCAAGAACTCGAGGTTGTGCCTTGCTCTTGGCGGCCATGTCCTCCTCCTGGCGTGGCTGTATCGGGGCGCGGGTGGGTGTGGTGAATGTGGGTGTGTCAGTGTGGCGGCCACGTGGAAGCAGGGCACGTAGCAGGCCAGGCCAGGGGCTTGCAGCTCCTCTGAGGGCGTGCCTGGCCTCCTCTGGGGCCTGCGCAGGCAGCCTGTCCACCCCGCCGGAGTTCCCACGGACGCTTCTGCTCATGGTCCAAGGCTGTGTCGTGTGGTCATTCTCACCCTCCCTTTTCCTCTCTCTGTCCCTGCTCCCTCCAAGAAGTACTGACTGGTCTCTATCGTGTTTGCTGATCCACAGTGTTGGGCACAACTTTGACATTTCTTAAAAAAAAAAATTTTAAAAATGCCGAAAACCAGCGATTGTGGTGTGGGGCGGGCGGAGGCGCCTGGCGGAGGTGGCGTCCGTGCGTGCAGGGCCCCTTCCCGCTGTCTCACCCCGTGTTTCCCTGTAAGTGCACGTGCCCAGCTGTCCCCCCAGGCCTCTCCTCAGTGGGCGGCCCAGGCTGGGCTCCAGCAGGCAGGGAGGGGAGGTTTGGGCAAGGCGCTGCCGTTGGCTGTCAATAAACAGCAGGAAACAGAAGTGCCTGGCTCACTTTTTGGGGGCACATGTGTTGGGGGAGATGGGTCTGAAGGCCAGCAGCTCGGGTGTGACAAGTTGCCTCCTAGCAGGGAGGCCCCAGAGTGGGCTGAAGTCCTGGGGTCCACCAGAGAAAACCGCCCCATGCCCCCCCACTCACAGCAGCCAGTGCCTATGCACACCAACCTCAAGGCCACACAGCCCCCTTGTCCCGAGGAGCTGTCCCCACTCACAGCCACAGTCTGTGGAGTGTTTATTTCCACCAGGAAGTAACCAAATCTACACACAGTCTAAAAACAGTAGAAAAGGTGAGTAAAAAGGCCCTCGATCCATCTAGGGTGGGGATGGAGGGTGGGCCGGGGCAAGCGTCGTACCTGGCACCCAGAGAGAGGGGCTGGGCAGCGAGGATAGTGCCGAGTAGAGGGAGGCTCGCCGAGCATTGGGCAGGGAGGGCACTGCCCGGCTGCCAAAGCCTGTGCACCTGTGCCCATAGGGCAGGCAGAAACTCCGAGACCACCCCATGTGGCCAGCCTGGCTCAGACAGGTCCAGGGCTGGTCCAGGGGAAGCCACGGCCTGGCCTGGATCCTGTCAGCAAGTCCAAACCTGCAGAGAAACGGCTGCTTCACCAAGGTGTCCTGCGGCCAGCCACCCTGGCCCAGCCACACCTGTCACATATACCTACCCTCCACCACCTCATGCTGGGGCTGTCAGCTCCTCATTCCCACCCCCGCTCCATCCTGTGCAGCCCCTTTGAATGGCCCGAGCCATGGACACTGACCTTCACAGTGCTATCCACAGCCCCTGAGAAGAGTCGGCCCCGGGACACAGCCAGCGCGGTGACGCTGCCCTGGTGACGCAGCAGGGTCTGCGTGCAGATCATGTTGTCCATACTCCAGACCTGGGGGCACATGGGACGTGAGGGCCCGCTGGAGCTCAGCTGCCCGCCCTCTCAGCCTCCTGCCACCGCTGGGCCCGCACGCACCCTGAGGGACCGGTCGTAGGATGCACTGAAGACTTTGGTCTGGTCTGGTGTCGAGATGACCGCCAGGGCATACACGGTGCCCACATGGCCTGTGAGGGTCCGCACCTGCTCCTTGGACTCAATGTCCCACACCTGGGAGGGGTGGGCACAGGCAGGTCAAAGACACTGAGCAAGGCAGGGGAGATGGGGCCACAGTCTGGCCCTGCACCCAGACGCCCAGGCCTTACGTGGATGAGGTTCTCGTAGGTGCCACAGACAATGTGGTGATTTGTCACAGCAATGGAGTAGACGCTGCCGCCAGACGTCTGCAGGACGTGGATGCAGTCGAGGGTTCGGATGTCCCAGATCTATGAGTAATCGTGGGCCACTTGGTCCCAGGCCAGGTGCTTCACCCCCAGGGCTTCAGCACCACTGGGCAGCCCACCCACCCAGCCAGGGCATGTGCGAAGGTAGGAACAGGGCAGATGGAGCCCTGGGTGCTGGTCTGGGAAGTGCTGGTAGGGGACAAGGCCCTGTGGCCACCAGGTGTCCCCAGGTGCACCTTGATTGTCTGGTAGGAGCCGCTGTACAGGTAGCTCTGGGCAGCCACCAGGGCCCGCACCCAGTGGTTGAGGCCTGTGAGCTCCTTCTTCAACTTCAGCTCAGTGCCCACGATGTCCCAGACCTGCAGGGATGGCTACAATTGTGGGCTGGGCGGGCAAGGGACACCTCAGTGACTCACACACACAGGCACACCCTCCACCCGTACCTTGATGGCCTTCAGGGAGCCGCTGAAGAGCATGTTGTGTGAGGAGACCAGCGTGCACACCGGGTTGTCGTGGGCCCGGATGGTGTTCACCTTCTGCAGGTTCTGGATGTCCCACACCTGATTGGGGAAGGACCGGAAGCCTCAGGGCACCAAGCCCTGTCACCTGAAGTCTGGAGTCCGGAGCCCAGATGGGGAGAAACACCTCCCTGGGGCACCTACATACTGAGGCAGGCCTGGGCTGCCTCCTGCCCACCCGCCTGTAGGCCCCACTCACAATGATGGTGCAGTCTGCAGAGCCACTGTAGAGTTTGCACCTGGGGAAGCAGAGAGTGTGTCACGGTGGGAGAAGCTGTGTCCCTGCTGACACCGCCCTGGCAGGGCCCGAGGTCCATGCCAACCATCAGGAACTAGCAGCGTGGCCCAGGGCCAAGGCCACTGCTGTGTCCCTAAGCTCCAGCCTATTTTCCAGTCTCCACACGGGAACCTTGGAAGGGGTGAGCCAGCCTGATGCCTGCCTGGAAAGCATTTGACAGCGAGCCGGGAGGTAATTACCCGCCCGTTAGCACTGAGTCAATCCCAGGGCCGGCTGCTGGCAGTCAAGCTGCCGCCTCCTGAAAGCGAGCATCTCTCACGCACACGCTTACACGCTTGCTCCCACAAAGCCTCACGACAGGAGACAGGAGGCAGGTAGGCCACCTGGAGGCAAGAAGGTGGCCAAGGTAGTTGCTCCGTGGTCCCTATGCCCTGGGCTCTGACTGCAGGCTGAGGAGAGCTGAGCTCCTGCCTTCACTCCCTAAGGTCCCCCCATCTTCTGGTTGCACGAGGAGCACCGGGGCCAGGACAAGGTTCTGCTGGGAGGCTGGCTATGCTAGTTGTTGGGAACACACAACTTCAGAGATGGTGCAGGCCACACAAGGGCCCACACACTGCTACCCAGGGAGCCAGTGCTGCTCCAGGTGGAGGGCGCCCTAGAGGTGGGGCACACACATAGCTACACAGGCTCGAGCTCATGGCTCACGGCCCACGGAGTAGCAGCACCACATCTCCTGACCTGGGAATCACTGGTCACACACGTGCCTGGACTCACCCCTGGATGCAGAGAGCCAGCACGATGCCATCGTGGCCCTCCAGTGTCTTCTGGCACTTGTAGGTGGTACATGTATCCCACACCTGCAGAGACCAGGGCCACGGTGGGTCCCAGCAAGGTCAGCCCGGTGCCAAGGGGCAGCATGACAGGAATGAGTAAGGGAGCCCTGCCCATGGGAGAAAGCCCCGCCCATGGGAGAAAGCCCTGCCCAGGAGAAGGTCCCACCCATAGGCAGGCTGGCAGTGCCAGGCATGCAGTAGTGCCCAACCCATCCATGCTGCAGAGACTGAGGTAGGACTCCGCCTACCTTGATGGTCTTGTCAGAGGAGCCGCTGAAGAGCAGGTCACCCATGGAGTAGACGCAGAGACACCACACAGGGCCCTGGTGGCCCACAAAGGTCCCTTTGCATTTGAAGATCTGCTGAGGGTCATAGGCTGCAGAGACGGGAGCAGTGAGTGAGGGCCCCGTAGGGGTGCACGGGGAGGGCAGGTGGGAGCCGCGGCAGGCCCATACTCACAGCCTAGGATGCCCATGTTCAGCCGCGCGTTGATGTGGGACAGCTCGTCCTGCAGGGCCAAGGGCAGGGCAGAGGGCAGGTGGGCAGGGCTGCTGTGGGGCCAGTGCAGCCTCTCTGCCCCTGCTGCCCTGGGCCAGGGGTGAGCAGGGGCGACAGGAGTCCCTGCCACACACAGACCCCTGATCTTGACTAGTGGAGCCAAGGCCAAGGGAGGCCTCCCTGCCAGGGCCGCCAGCTTCCCTTGTTCTCACAACCCAGCCCCTGCAGCCCCGCCCACTCACATTTAACATGGATGCGTCCCGCCGGAACTCCATGAGGTCCTCGCTAAGCTTGCTCTGGTTTTCATCCAGGACGTCTGAGGAGCAGGAGGAGAGGGGGTGTCACTGGTGCCCGGAGCAGTGGCCAGGCCCCCACCTGCCCCAGTGCCCACCCTCACCAAACTTGAGCTCCAGGCTCTTCTCTAGCTGGTCAATCTTCTCCGAGAGCTTGCCCAGCATGGAGCGCAGGAAGGCGATCTCCTGGTCCTTCTGGGCCAGCGCCACGTGCATCTCGTGGAAGCGGTCGTCCGTCTGCTGCAGAAACTCCTTCAGGCCCTCGAAGCGGCAAGTCTCCAGGTGGGTCTCATAAGTGTCCTGGTTCCCGATGAACGTGCACCTGCGGGGACAGGACAGCTACTCACCTGCCTGCCTGGTGGGTCCCTGCTGGTGCCTCCCTATCCCCAAGAATCCCCTTCGAGTGCTCCAGCCCTGTGGCCACTGCACCCCAGGTCCAGCTGCCCCTCTTCCCCACCTAGCTACCCCTGGGCAGCTTCACAAGTGAGGTCCCATCACGTCACCCCTGCAGAGCTGTTTAAGGGTTCCTCACTCCCTGAGGATAAAACCCACGCCCCTCAGCAGCCTCCCTGCCCTGAAGAACTGGGCTCCTGCCTCTCCTCCCACCCCCACCTCCCTCTCCAGAGCTCTCAACCCCAGCATTTGTTCAATTCCGCCCATGCCTGGTGGTCTGCGGGAGCATCCATGCCCACCTTCCTGGCTGCCCTCGGCTCCTCCTCTGTGTTTCCAGGGCCTTGGGCCTCTCCTGGGCTCCTGGGCCTCAGAGAGGATTACAGACCCTGGTGTGGTCCCAGCTCCGACCCACCTCCCCGGGACCAGCAAGCAGGCGGTTCTTAGCGGAGCCTGTGGAGGGACTTCGTCCGCCCCCGCCCGCCCCCCACTCACCCGTACTTGGAGTGGGGACATTTGATGTGCTCACACTCCTTGAGGTGGGCCTCCAGGTTCATCTTGAGCAGTGGGGGGCAGCTGGGGTTGTTGGGGCACCGCACAGGCCTGTAGTCACAGCTGCCCTCGTGGTCCCTGTGCCAGGGTGGGATGCGGGGAAGCCTGAGCCAAAGCCCCGAGAGGCAGCCCCCAGGGAGGCAAAGGTGCCCAGGGAGGGGCACTTACTTCCGGGCGCTGAGCTTGATGGTGAAGGGGCACCCTCGGGGGTCCACCTCAAAGATGGGGGGCTTCCCGCCGCCCGCCGCCCGGCAGCCGTGCCGGCAGTGGATGAAGAGCTCCCCGATCTGCTCGGCCACCGCGATGTTGTTCACCACCACGGTCAGTTTGACATTGTCCACAGGACACTTTTCTGGGGGAGGAGGGCGTGCTGACCCCCACGGCCTGCCTGGAACATGCTCCCTCACCGGGGTGGGCATGAGCCTCTTAACGGGGGTCAGATCTCCTGTCCATCTGCCCCTCTTGAGGCATGCAACATGGGAACGGGGGCACAGGTGGGCCACCAAGAAGGAGCAGCAGGTGGTGAGGAAGTGTCACCTGTGATACTCTCAGCTGTGCCCGGAAAAGTGTGGGGTGGGGCCAAGAGGGCAGAGGGCAGAGTGTGGACAGGCAGGCAGGAGCGGGCGCCATGTGGGAGGACGACAGCCTCACCAGTGAGAAAGGCCTCCCCAGAGGGTGCCCACCCTGACCTGGGGAGCCTTGGCCCACACCTGCTGTGGGGTCTCTGAGTCTGGACACACTGGAAGTTGGGGTGTCCCCACTCTGTTCATGGAGGGCCTGAGCCTCAGCCTGAGCATCCCAAGGACTGCTGCAGCCCCATCCCACCCCCAGCAGAGGCCAAACAGGCCCGGTCACTGTGCGGGGGACAAGGGAGAAGCTGCCCGTCTCTGCTCGGCAGCCAGGGGCACGGTCAGTGCCAGGCCTCGGCTGAGGCACGAGCCTACCTGACTTCAAGGCACATCTTCTACAGAACGTGTGCTGTGGAGGCAAAGGGCGGACTTGAGGGCAGCCACAGGGTCCTCTTTTCCCCAAGTCCACGGCCATGGCAGCCACAGGCCTCACTGCACCCCAATCCCAGTGCAGCCAGACCAGGCCTCAACCGAGGCCAGGGACCAGCAGCCCCGGCCCATGAGAAGCCTGCGGTCCTGCGGGGGCCTCCGGCAGCATGGGGGCTGGGAAGGGGGGCGACTCACCCCACACGTGGTGATCACGGGGTCTTTGAAGACACTGCAGCAGAGCTGACAGCACAGCTTCACCGAGGGCTGCTCCGCAAACACCAGTGGCTCCTGGAACCAAGTGTGAAAGGCAAGCAATGGCGGGAGGCCACCCTCAGCCCCACCACCACCCAGGCACCCAGGTGCTCTCGCTCCAGGCCTGGCTGTCCTCTGAGGACAGGGGCACGTCCTAAGAGAGGCCTGCTTAGAGCTGGGGGGCTTGATCGGGGCCCAAGAGGGAGAGCGAGGTCTGTGGCCCCAGAGGCATGGCCCAGCCCAGGAGGATGAGTCCAGCTACCCAGTATTGGCCGCCCTCGCCTGCCTCCTTCCTGGGGTGAGACTGGAAAGGGCCCCGCCGGAGCCCCGTGCTTCCCACTGCCAGTTCCCGGGCAGCCCTGAGAAAGGGGAGTGGGGCACATACCCAGGGGACTCAGCCTGGCCCCTCGAGTCCCCACCACGGACCAAGCACTGCGGTTCCTGTCAGGCTCCAGCTGCCCTCCCCGTGAGCTGGGCTGGCATGGCGGAGGGGACGGTGCCTCCGTGCTACCGCTGCAGTGACAGCCCTGGAAGCCGCTCTGCGCTGAGTCCCCCACACCTACCGGCTCCTCCTCCTCCTCGGGCAGCGAGAATGTGGAGCGCAGGGACATGCTGGACTCTGAGTGCAGGGAGCGGACGGAGATGGCAGAGTCGGAGCGGCGGGGAGTGCTGATGGGGGGCTGCGCGGAGGCAGAGGCGCCTGTCAGGGGGCTCCGCACGGGGTCAGAGCCTTGGGGAGGACAGGAACCAGCCCGGGAGGGTAGCAGCACCCCTGGGGCCACCCCGGTCACTGCGGGCACTCTGCTTGTCCACAGGGGCCGTGGGTGGGTGTGGGGAGCTGATGCAGCCCAGGTCCCTGCCTGCCTGCCTGGGCGGCCTGGGCCGGGGTGCTGGGCTGCCCGCTCACGCCTGCCACCTCTCTTTGTGTAAATGGAGAGACTTCCTGCTATTCAATTCCACATACCCGAGCGGCTTCCTGCTTCCCGTGAGGGAATGTGGGCCGTGAGGGGGCACCTCCACCAGCCAATCCCGGGCAGCCGAGGCCGTGACCGCAGGATGGAAGGGCCAGGAAGGCTGGCAGGGAGCGGCGGCTGGGTTCCAGGTGCCCCCCGGGCCTGGCTGCTTGTCTGGCCTTGCTGCTGGGGTACACCAGGCCCGGCCGGGAGGCTCAGAGGGAAGGTAGGGCCAGGCCCCCACAGAACCTCAGCTGAGCTTCCCGAGGGCAGGAGTGAGGGACACAGGTGCCTGCCTCTGCCTGAGCTACCGACAGGGGAGTCTGGGGGAGGGGCAGACACTGTCCCTTCCTCCCCTCTGGCCTGGAAACCTCCAGAAGTTTCCGAGAGCCACGCTGCCCAAGGTTCCTCTTGCGGCGCTCTGACTGCAGAGGGGCCCAGCTGCAGCGGACGGCCACCTGGGGCCCTGCTGCTGCTCTGCTGAGCCTCTGGCCCCTTTCCCGGCAGCCCTGGGTATGAAACCCACAGAGCACAGGGGCAGAGCCAGTCCCAAGGCCGGCAGAGGGGGCATTGTGTCCCGTGTGCCCACCTCCCTTCAGGTCCCAAGGGCCCATCTGCATGGAAACAGCACGTGGAGAGCAGAAAGGAGTCAGAGGAAGTGAGTCATGAGGCCCCATGGCAGCAGGGAGAGCCCCAGAGGTGAGAGCAGAGCAGTAGCTGGCATGGGACCCACTTTCCCTGGCCTGCCCACTGCTACCCCAGAGTCTCCCACCCTCCTGGGCATGGGGGCTAACGGCGGCCAGGCCTGGGGGGCAGGGGAAAGGGCAGGAGGGGGACTCCCTGTGTGGGCCTCAGGGCAAAGAGAGAAGATGCCCGCCCCTCTTTAAAGCCATAGTGACCCATGGGGATAGCAGGTGATTATGGGAACCGCAAGCATGGTGGATGCGTGGCCTTCGGCTTGTGGAGACTAAAGCAGGCAGAGGCCCAAGGGACAGGGCCCAGACATACCCAACTCACCCTCGGCCTAGCACCCGGCACACCCGGGTGTGTTTGTTCAATTAATTAAAAACGTATTTTCTGGCCGAGCAAGGTGGCTCACGCCTGTAATCCCAGCACTTTGGGAGTCCAAAGTGGGCGGATCACTTGAGGCCAGGAGTTTGAGACCAGCCTGGCCAATGTGGTGAAAACCCATCTCTACTAAAAATACAAAAATTAGCTGGGCATGGTAGCACAGATGTGTAATCCCAGCTACTTGGGAGACTGAGGCAGGAGAATGGCTTGAACCCAGGAGGGAGAGGTTGCAGTTGAGCTGAGATTGCACCACTGCACTCCAGCATGGGTGACAAAACGAGATTTCATCTCAACAAACAAACATACAAACAAACAAACGAAACAAAAAAAATCTTTTCTTCTTATTGTTAGAAATGAAAAAAGAAGGCTGGGTGCGGTGGCTCATGCCTGTAATCCCAGCACTTTGGGAGGCCGAGGGGAGCGGATCACCTGAGGTCGGGAGTTTGAGACCAGCCTGACCAACATGGAGAAACCCTGTCTCTACTAAAAATTCAAAATTAGCCGGCAGTGGTGGCGCACGCCTGTAACCCCAGCTACTCGGGAGGCTGAGGCCAGAGAGTCACTTAAACCTGGGAGGCGGAGGTTGCGGTGAGCTGAGATCACACCACTGCACTCCCGCCTGGACAATAAGAGTGAAAGTCCATCTCACGGCCGGGCGCGGTGGCTCAAGCCTGTAATCCCAGCACTTTGGGAGGCCGAGACGGGCGGATCACGAGGTCAGGAGATCGAGACCATCCTGGTTAACACGGTGAAACCCCATCTCTACTAAAAAATACAAAAAACTAGCCGGGCGAGGTGGCGGGCGCCTGTAGTCCCAGCTACTCGGGAGGCTGAGGCAGGAGAATGGCGTAAACCCGGGAGGCGGAGCTTGCAGTGAGCTGAGATCCGGCCACTGCACTCCAGCCTGGGCAACAGAGCGAGACTCTGTCTAAAAAAAAAAAAGGCCGGGCGCGGTGGCTCAAGCCTGTAATCCCAGCACTTTGGGAGGCCGAGACGGGTGGATCACGAGGTCAGGAGATCGAGACCATCCTGGCTAACACAGTGAAACCCCGTCTCTACTAAAAAATACAAAAAAACTAGCCGGGCGAGGTGGCGGGCGCCTGTAGTCCCAGCTACTCGGGAGGCTGAGGCAGGAGAATGGCCTGAACCCGGGAGGCGGAGCTTGCAGTGAGCTGAGATCCGGCCACTGCACTCCAGCAAGGGGGACAGAGTGAGACTCCGTCTCAAAAAAAAAAAAAAAAAAAAAAAAAGAAAGTCCATCTCAAACAAAATAAAAAGAAAGGAAAAAGGAAAAGGCCTCGGTCCCAAGAGGGCCAGCAGGGCCACCACACCTGGTGTCCAAGGCACTGGAGAGAAGCAGCTGCCAGGGAGGCCCCACATGCCCCCACCCCCTGCTAGGCTGGTCCTTCATGCCCAGGGCAGAGTTGGCCTCTGTCCCCTGGGTAGGCCCAGAGCTCAGCAATGAGTGCCATTGACCAGGATGGCAGGGAATGACCACTGAGACCTTGGCCACAGGGCTCAGGTACCAGCAGCCAGCCCCCGACTGACCTAAACCTTTCTGCCCCCAACACAGCCAGCAACAGGGAATTATCTGGCTCCCCCAGCACTTGGCACAGGTTCCGCAGCCCCCACCCCATTCCCTCTGGTGTCCCCACAGCTTAGGTCCACACACCTTTCCTCTCCCTCCTCTCATCAGGACCCCTCCTCAAACCCTGCCTGGACCCAGCAACCCCACTCATTCCCTACTCAGCAGCAAAGCAACCTTTCAAAACATATATTTTATTGTGTTATCCTGATCGAACCTTCTGTGGCTTCCACCTCCCTTAAGATAGAGCCAAATATGCCTCATTCTGGCCTGCAGGTGCCATGCCATCGGGCCCAGCTGCCCTCACTGGCTGCCCTCTGCCACCTACAGTTCAGCCACAGGAGCCTCCTTTCTCACAGACTTGCCATGCATGCTGAGGCCTCAGGGTATCCACAGGTGCTGTTCCTCTCCTGTGCCTCACCAGCTCACCGTCAGCTCCTCCTGGGACCGGGTCCCCAGGAGGGAGGGTGGGGGGAAGCTGAGGCTCACACGGGCTTCTGCGGGGTGGGGACCTACCATGCTGTCCTCCTCGTCCCGCGGGGAGTAGGCAAGAGTGCTGGAGGAGGAGGGTGTCCTGCAGTGCTGCTTGTAGGTGCTGGTCCCATCAGCTGCAAGGCAAGATGGCTGGTGCGTGAGTGGGGGCTCCCTCAGCAGACGCGAGGGAGGTGGGGCCCGTGCTCACAGCCCTCCCCAGGGCCAGGCAGGCAGAAAGCGTGCAGGGATGGCGCCGGGGAAGTTTGGGTTCCCTCTCAAGGTCAAAACAGTGCCAGGAGCATGGACGCTGGGCTCGGTCTACATCTGGACAGTCCGAGCACTGAGTCCAGCAGCCCCAGCCCCAGCCCTGCCTACCCCAGGCAGGGTCTTCTTTCAAGGCCTCTACAAGCTCCCCAGCACCCCAGCCTGAGCCAGCTGAGGCCCATGGCCAACACGGAGCCGTCACTCTGAAGGCCGCCTGGCAGTAGCTGGGGATGCCGTTTTATTTGCCTCTTGAGGCGCCTCTGCCAGGTGAGTTCCCTGACAGCCTCCACTCACAGAGGTTCCGCTGAGGCCGAGGTGTGGGGCTGGGATGCAGAAGGGCCAGGACCGCATCCTGGTGTCCCTGGCACAGCCAGGACCAGGAAGTGGCCCCAGCCTTGGTGGCCTCCTCTGAGGCAGGAGCTGAAGTGCCCTCCCTCCTCCTGCCCGCACGTTACCCCAGCTTGGCCAGGGCCAGAGCTGCCCTGGGAAGGGCCGGTCAGTCCACGTGGGAGCCAGAGAGAGCCACCTCCCGGACTCAGGACCAGCCAGGCTCGGATGTCACAAACAGTGCTGGGCTCAAAATCGAGGCCTCAAGAGGCTGCCGTGTGACTGGGCCTCGGTTTCCCCATCTGTCATGAGGGGCCAGGTGAGGCACCTGGGGACGCGCTGCCTGGCACTGCCCATCCCTGCTGCTGAGGGGCCAGGCACGGCAGCCGTGCCCTGCCCCATCCTGGGCACCTTCTGCCGTGTGATGGGGTCATGGGGCTTCTAAGGGTAGATGAAAAGGCACCATTTTTTGTGGGGGTGGGATTAGGGATGATATTTATTTATTTTTTCCTCCAAAAGAACCATCCTGGCCGGGCGCGGTGGCTCACGCCTGTAATCCCAGCACTTTGGGAGGCCGAGACGGGCGGATCACGAGGTCAGGAGATCGAGACCATCCTGGCTAGCACGGTGAAACCCCATCTCTACAAAAAATACAAAAAACTAGCTGGGCGAGGTGGCGGGCGCCTGTAGTCCCAGCTACTCTGGAGGCTGAGGCAGGAGAATGGCATAAACCTGGGAGGCGGAGCTTGCAGTGAGCTGAGATCCGGCCACTGCACTCCAGCCTGGGCGACAGAGCGAGACTCCGTCTCAAAAAAAAAGAAAAAAAAAAAAAAAAAAAAGGCCGGGCGCGGTGGCTCAAGCCTGTAATCCCAGCACTTTGGGAGGCCGAGACGGGCGGATCACGAGGTCAGGAGATCGAGACCATCCTGGGTAACACAGTGAAACCCCATCTCTACTAAAAATACAAAAACTTAGCCGGGTGAGGTGGCGGCGCCTGTAGTCCCAGCTACTCGGGAGGCTGAGGCAGGAGAATGGCGGGAACCCGGGAGGCAGAGCTTGTAGTGAGCTGAGATCCGGCCACTGCACTGCAGCCTGGGTGACAGAGCGAGACTCCGTCTCAAAAAAAAAAAAAAAAAAAAAAAAAGAACCATCCAAGAAAAAAAAAAAAAGAGGGCCCCTGGAAAGCCCCTGAGGGAGTCACCGGCAGCAAAGAGGTGCTACTGTGAACAGGTCCTTGGCGGCCCTGTGACCCCATGGCCAGGTTTATCAGAGCAATTAAAAAAACTAATTAGCAGCTGGTGTGCTTCTACAAAGGGCAGAGTGCCAGAAAGGACAGAGAACAAAGTCTCCCCAGAGCCCCCGCCCCGAACGAGGGTCCCTGGCCCTGCACCTCGGGAAGAAGGTGCTGCCACTTCCTCACCGTCTCCCTGAGCACGGTGCTTGCGTTCAACCTGCAGCACTCTGGTTCTTAGGGTTTAGGGCTGAGAAGCAGCAAGGAAGTTTCAGGTTTCCGTCGTGTACCCCGCCCAGTGGTCATGTGCAGGTGAAGATTTATTGGGTTTGGCATGGTGGCTCATGCGTGTAATTCCAGCACTTTGGGAGGCCGAGGCAGGAGGATCACTTGAGCCCAGGAATTTGAGACCATCCTGGGCAACATGGTGCCACCTCATCTCTACCAAACATAAAAAAAAAATTAGCCAGGTGTGGTGGTGCCTGTGGTCCCAACTTCCTGGGAGGCTGAGGTAGGAGGACTTATCCCAGGAGGTGCAGGTTGCAGTGAGCCGAGATCACGCCACTGTACTCCAACCTGGGTGACAGAGTGACACTCATCTCAAAAAAACAAACCAGACTTATGGACCTCTTCCACTCTCTCTCTCTTTTCCTATTAATATTTTACAACCGCAGCACTGGTACTGAAGCCCTAGGCCCAAACTCCAGAGAGGACTTCCGGGCACACAGGACCTTTCAGAGACTGGCCAGAAGCCTGAGACTGGGGACAAGCTAGGGGTCACTGTGACAAGGGACAGGGCTGTGTGGTGGGGCTGGAGATGTCAGGGCAGCCTCCCCAGAGGGGGTGAAGAGGGTAGGGAGAGAGGGCACAGCACAGTCACCAAGGCGCAAGGAGCAGGACACCCGACTCCTGTCCAGCAGGGAGGCCCAAGGCTGAGAGGCTGTGAGGACAGAGGCTGGGATGTGAGGCTGCCCACACCCAGCACTGGCACGCAACACCGGCTCACCAGGAAGTGCCCTTCAGTCCTAAGGAGGGTGGGTGTGGGGGTGCCCCAGTTATTCCCAGCCTGGGCTGGCCTCGGCTTAAGGGCTCACCTTTTGTGATGGTGGTGACGGCCGAAAAGGCGGGTCCGAAGGTCGTTTCCATTCTGGTCTAGAGGGAGGATGGAGGAGACCTGGCCTCATTCCCGGACACAAGGAGGACATGCACATGTAGAGCCCACTCACACGCCTAACACGCGACCGGGCCAGGCCACGCAGCACTCACACGCCTAACACGCGACCGGGCCAGGCCACGCAGCACTCACACGCCTAACACGCGACCGGGCCAGGCCACGCAGCACTCACACGCCTAACACGCGAGCGGGCCAGGCCACGCAGCACTCACACGCCTAACACGCGAGCGGGCCAGGCCACGCAGCACTCACACGCCTAACACGCGACCGGGCCAGGCCACGCAGCACTCACACGCCTAACACGCGACCGGGCCAGGCCACGCAGCACTCACACGCCTAACACACACACACGAGCTCCCCCGAGACCCAAGCTTGGGAGGGGACTGCGCTGGGAGCTCTGCAGGAAGCACCAGGTCCCTGGGGCATGCTGGGGGGTTCTGGGGATGTTGGGCATGCAGAGGGGCAGACCCTTACCCTTGGGGCACGCCCTTACCCCGGTGGTGACGTCTGGGGTGGGAAGGTTGCTGGGCCCTCCAGAGAAGCGGTTGTAGCGGGCACTCTTGCCCGAGCTCATGCTCTAGAGAGGCATCTAGGGTCCTTGGGCAGCATCTCCTGTGGGTGGAGCACAAATGAGGGGCTTGAGAGATGGAGCCCAGGCCCCTTTGAGCCAGCCGGGCCGCTGCAAGTATGCAGACCTGCTCTGGACCACCATGGGGCCGCCGCAGCCGCCTTCCACCAGCAGCACCGGCTCAGGCAGGCCTCTAGGAGGCAAAGGCCCTTCACACGGATCCCAGGCATGCAGAGGCCGGGCGGGCAGGCAGCTCTGCATCCCCGTCCCTCAAGACTTAGCCCTTCTGAGCTCCTGAAGAGCCCACCCAGCTCTTCCCCAAGGTGGAGGGACCCCTGCCCGGCTCTCTCTACTCCTCTGGGTCCTGAGTCACAGCCAGTCACCTCCAGGCTGAATGTCCCTGGGGCCAAGGCTGGGCCTTGGTGGGTAGGCCCAGGGTGTGGCCCATGTGGCGGGATCCAGTCACATAGGGACCAGTCAAGGCACGACGAATGTGTTTCCTGCCGTGGCAGGTACGGTCAGGACCCAGTCAGCAGCAGGCTGCAGAGGGGGAGACAGCAGCGACACCCCAGAGAAAGAACCTGCAGGGGAAGTCACTGGAACCCAACTCTGCACAAACCGCGCTGCACGGAAAAAACTGCAGGAGAGAGACGAGTCCGCCCCTGGAAGCTGCGCAGGTCACACACACTCCCACCCGTGCCACAGGGACTCAGGGGCTGGTGGGGAAGGGGGGCAGGGAGAAGGCACACAGGAATCACCCTCCCAGAAGACAGGGGCCGATGGGCCTGGGGGAGACGTGGCTGCTCCGTGGGTGCTGGGAGTGCTGGTCAGACCCAGGGACAGCTGCAGGGGAAGGTAGACATTAGAGGGAAAAGGAGACCCAGCCAACAGGTAACACCCAGGACAGAGCCCGGGGAAGGGGCTGTCCGTACCGGATGATGCCCACCCTCCCCCTGTGGGGCACCAGGCTCTGTCAGCAGGCACCCGTCCTCCCGAGCAGGCCCCACTTTCAGGACCCCGGCAGCCTGGAAGCCAGGAGCCCGGCAGAGCGCGGCTGAGACAGCCCTGTCTCCTGCTGCCTGTGGATAGAGCCGCCGCCGATCCCGGCTTGAAGCTGAGGTCCCTGTGAGGAGGGAAGTCACACCCCCAGGACTCCCGTCCTGGGCCCACCCACACTGTCTACCTCGAGGCCCATGCACGGCACCCTGTGAGGACACACCACGGCTCGGCTCCCAAGGCAGGAGCCTTCAGAACAAGCTTGCTCTGGAGGCGGCGCAGCAGCAGGGAGCCCACCCCTGCGGCCCTGCTCTCACCCTGGGGAAGCCAGGCTGCAGACCAAGGCCCCAGGGACCTGAAAGGAGCAGGAGAGCCCTAGCCCCAGGCCAAGAAAGTGGCAGAGCTGGTCTCTGCCCCCACCCAGTGGGAGCACGGCTCAGGGGGCATCACTGAGTCCAGCTGGCTCCAGCACCTCCTCCATCAGTCCCTCCTGACTGGGCCCCTCTGGTGATACCCGCCCTGCATGCGCCTTCAAGTTGCCACTCATCTCACCCACCACCGTGGCTGCAGTCTGGCCTGGGGTCCCCCAGCCCGGCCTACAGGTCTGCAGGGAGGGGCTGGCTCTCAAGCCCTTGGTTCCCTGCACTTGGGCTCCCAGACTGTCTACCACCCCTGCTGTCTCCTCTCCCCTTCTCTAGGCTGCCCAGGCGCACCTGTCCCTTCCAATGCCACCTGTAAGGCCACCCACCCTGGAGCCACTCAGCCTTCAGGACTCGGGCCTCAACCCGACATCTTAGCCCCTGCAGTTGGCAGTGCCGCGAGCCACCTAGCCCCACCTGCTCTGTGCATCCCATGGTGTTGGGAGATGGGGCCTGGCCAAAGCCTCCCTCGGCCTCCTCCAGGTCCCACTGCGACTCGAGGGGCTCGGCCCTGTGTGTCCCAGACTGGGCTCTCAGGGGACTCCTCTTGTGGAAGAGGCAGGGGCTCCTGAGTGTGGGCAGTGCCACACACCTGCAGCCAGGCTCAGAGGAGTCAGCCCTGGGACAGAGGTGTGGTTGTGGTGTGTCTAGAATGCTGTTCTGCCCTGGCACATGCCTATCCCATCTCCAGCAGCTCCTGGCAGGAAGGTCGGGGAGAGCTGGCCAGGGCTTGCCTTTTGCCATCGTGCTTGGGGTGAAGATGTCCCAACCGGGGTAAGGCCCCGATAGCCTGAACCGCAGGGCTCCACGATTCAGCTCGGGAGGTTCAGCCCTTTTGGGAGCCCCAGGTTGGCTCCTGCCCCATGCGAGCAGGGAGGGGATCACTGGGCAGCCGCTAGGAGACACTGACTTGCATTTTACAAACCCATCGGCTCCCTGCACTGCAAGCTTCCAGGACCCCAGGGCCAGCTGTGAGCCCTGCCAGTGATGCCTGCCCGGGGCCCAGGTGGCCGGGACCCCAGCAGGCACTCCCCCAGGATGGGTCGGGCTGGCTTCGGTGCCTGTTGCTTAGTCTGGAAGAGCAGGTGTCTGGCTTCCCCCTCACTCTGAAGTGAGGTGAACAGAAAGGCACGCAGGGCAACGTGCAAATCAGCCACAAAGTCCCAGCTGGCCAACAGCAGCCAGGCCATGGGGACAACACCACAGGATCTGTGGGGTGCACAAGACCCCACCAAGAGCCAGCGGAGTGGGACAGAGGGGGGGAGGGGGGTGGAGGGAGGGAGGGGGCAGAGGGAGAGAGGGGGCGAGGGGGGGGCGGAGGGAGGGAGGGGCAGAGGGCGGACGGAAGGGTGGAGGGGGCAGAGGGAGGGAGAGGTGGAGTGGGGGAGGGGGGGAGGGGGCATAGGGAGGGTGTGGAGGGGGGAGGGGCGGAGGGGGTGCAGGGAGGGAGGGGTGGAGGGAGGGGCGGAGGGAGGGGCGGAGGGAGGGGTGGAGAGGGTGGAGGCAGGGAGGGGTGGAGGGTGGAGGGAGAGGGGTGGAAGGGGGAGGGAGGGGGTGGAGGGGGATGCTCTGCACAGGAGGCTGCTTCCCAGTTCACTTGGGTTCAGTGTTCAGCTCCAGCCAGGGACACGGAGGTGGGAGGAACCCCAGGGCTGGAGGCCAGGGAACGTTTGTGTCCCGCCCTAAGGCAGGATCCAACTCCTGCACCTCAGAATTGAGCAAGATGCCCAAGGCCTCCCCTCAGCCCAGTCCCAGGGGCTGGGTTTTGTAATAAGTTTCCTCAGTAGGGAGAGGACCCCTCAGGCCACAGCTGGGACGTGCAATAGCTTGGCACCCCTGTGGCTGGGAGGCTGTCCTGGGGGCATGCCCTGCCCCCCAGAGGGAGGGTGCCTCTTTCCCACCCCACACTCATCAAGGCTGGGGCTGGCCGAGCAGGAAACTGTCAGCCAGACTGAGAACCCCCTCCAGTGCTCTGGTCTCTCCACCCCCCAGTTCCCAGCGCTGGGGAAGTGGGGGGTGCTCTATAGCATTGGAGCCTCTTCCCAAACTGGGAGAAGCTACAGGAGCAGCTAGGGACTGAGACAGGGCTTTCCCCCCCAGCCCCTCTGCCCCTCCTTCCATGTCCCCACCACACCGCCCTTCTGGAGTCCACACCGCCCGCTCCGTCTGCACCACCCAGGCTGGATGCTCCAGGGGGATTCGATCTTTGAAAGAGAAAAGTCCTTGAGGAAGCGCAGCATCCACCCTGGGGAAGGCCAGTGCTGACCTTCAGGGACGAGGTGCATGGGTCGGCACTGTGCAGAGGAGAAGGGTAGGATTGGCCTCCCACTGTCCCCTCCTCCTGGGGCCAACACATGGCAGCCCCTCCCTGACGTCACCTGAAACTGGGATTCAGGCCCAGGGTCTTTGTCCACCCCACATCCACATAGCAGGGATCCCGGGGCCCTGGGGGCAGCCACTGAACAATAAGGAAGCGGAAGTCTCCCTCAGCCCCTCTTTGCCTCCACCCCAGCCCCTCTTCAGCATATCCCTCAGCAGCCCCTCCCCAGCCCCCACAAGCTGGGCTTAGAGGGCTCTGCTGGGGCATCGCCCTGGGGGCATGTGGGATGCGGACACCCACCCCTTTCCCTGCAGACACACTTGGAGGGGGGTCTGGGTCAGGGGTCCCCGCCCACCTGGCAGCAGCCCAGGGGAGCCCTGCTGAGTGGGGGCGATGGGGGCTTCTAGATGCAGCTCCCTGCTGAGGCCAGGCCCAGCCTGAAAGCAGCTCCTCTAGCAGCCCAGGGCAGGTGGGGTATGGGGGTCCCCTGAATATGTGTGGAGTGAGCCGTGGGTGGGTGTGCCTGTGAGGCCTGCAACTGCCCTGGGAGGAGCCTGGGATGGCTCCAGGAGCCTTCGCCCCGCCTGCCACAGGGCTGTGTGTGGCCGGCTGGCTGGACTGCGGCCAGAGCTCCGAGCATGGCCTCTGGCATCACAGAGCCTGCCCAGGGCACCCACAGACTGCCCGCCCCAGCCCAGCCCCTGCCTCAGCCCCCCGGCCCAAGCCCAGGCCGCTAAATTCTATAGAAACAGGCCTGGTTGCCATAGCAAAGCCACACGCACTTCCGCCGCTGTTCCCTGACGTCCCTTAGAACGTTTTTTCCATCCCAAATAGGCAGGGTGTGACGTCGAAGGCCCCTGGGGTGCCCCTGGCCTCTGCCTGCCTTGGTCCTCAGGATCCCCTCAGAACCCCAGCAGGCCCTGGTCCGAGGCCAGCTTGGCCCCCCTTGCCTCCTAGCACCGCGCCCCCCTCGCCTGTCCCTGCCCCCCACACCCACAGCCCCAGCTCTGCAGAGGCCTCTGAACTCCCCAGCTCTGCTCCTACTGCAGCCACTCAGCCTGCAAGCCTGTCTTGCCCTGGCCAAGCCTCTCCACTGTCCACAGCTCCCTCTGCTCCAGGGAGGGGGTCCCCCCAGCTTGGCCAAGGTTTTACCCCAACTTCACAGTAAAGATTCCTTTTGCTGCCCCTCTGGCCCCTTGAGGGCTGGCGACATCTCTCAGTCCTTCTTTCCCCGTATCTCATGGCTGTCTATTGTGTGGGGACTTGGTCCAGACAAGGGGAAGTCCAGAGGGCTTCCTGGAGGATGAGGCTGCTGGGATCCAGAGTGGGGAGAGTATCCTGGGGCACAGGAAGAAACCCCAGCTTCACGGCCCCGGGCTGGGGAGTGCATTCCTGGCTCTCACCCAAGTCAAGTGGGCCTCAGACTCTCAGCAACAGGTCATGAGCTTTGCCCAAGAGCCAAGGGCAGCGGTGCGCGCCCCCCCACCCCAGCCCATGTCTCCCCGTCCTGCTCTATGTTCTCATTTGCTTCCTGTGTGGCTCAGTCTCCCGGGCTCTCTCCTTCCTTCTGCCCTGCAGCAGCAGGGAGCTGACACAAACACTGGCCAGATCTGGGCCCGAAGAGGCAACAGGAACGTGAGGGCAGAGACCGTCTGACCCACTCAGCCACCCAGCACTTTCATGCCAGCGTGCCACCGCACTGCCACCTCCTTTCCCACACCGTCCCATGCCCCTCAGTCCTGGCCCTCTGCGTCGCTACCCCCCACTTCCCACCTGGGTGCTTCTGGGGTTGGGTCACCTCCACCCCGAGTTTCCAGGCAGCTGGCCTCCTCCAGCTGGGTGAGGGCGTCCGGGTCTGCACATGACCAGCCCCAGCCTCCAGTGCTCACTTTCCCCTTTCACCTGCCCCACCTGGCTGCACCCTCCTCCTCCAGGGAGCAAGGCTGGGGGCAACGGGGGATCTGTAGAAGACTAAGGGCTTGGTGGGTCCCTCTCCACAGGTTCCTCCCACATGAGCCACACAGAGGGCCTGGTGAAGTCCTCGGTGCCCACCCACCGAGAAGGCCAGACCGAGACACACGCAGCCAACAGTTCTCGGCCCTCCCCACATGCCCTCCCTGATCCCGCAGGGCGTCGGTCCAGGAGATGCTGTGACACCATGGTCAAAGCAACGGGCACTGGGCTCAGACAGAGCTCGGTTCAAATTCCATTTCTGCCACTTTACAGCTGTGTACCTGCCCTCCCAGCCTCCAGTTTCTCGAAAACTGGAGTAGAGCCGGACCCTCGTCTGGAAGGAGCCAAGAGAAGATGCACCTGTCAAGAGGGAAGGCGCCCCAGACAGTAGCTCCTCTGCTGAGCAGACCATGGAGACTGAGGAAGGCGGAGAGGCCGGCCCAGGCTGTGTCGTGGTGACCAGAGTCCCATTCCTTCTGCTTCGTCCACAGCTACCACATATCCAGAGCCCTGGCAGTGCCTGAGCCAGTCCCATGCCAAGGCAGGGAGCGGCTGCATCCCAGAGCCAGGCTGCCCATGCTTCCTGGCCAGGAGGCCCTTCAACCGCATCTTCCTCCTTTCCCCAAACTGCTCATTCCTTGTCCATCCAGCTGGCCGAGAGTCACACCAACCATGGGGTGCCAGGCCCTATGCGGGAGGGTGGGGACATGTGATGGCTGAACGCGAATCTGACCTGGGAGGAGCTAGGAACCTGGTGGGGGACACAGGCAGACGGAGGGGCAGGAGCCCCACCAATCGCCACTCAATCTGCCAAAGGCACTTTTCGGTGGGTGCCAAAGACCCTGAACTTTTCCATTCACTTCCAGAAATATCGTGACACTTGGCCCCAGTGGGCTACGGTGGAAGTCACTTCACTAGAGACCCTCAGGTTGAGGCATCAGGTTGGGGTGCCGACTCCTGGCCCCTCCCCTCCCTCGACCAGGCTACCCATACCACTGCTCCCCATCAGGACACGGGGCCCGGGGCTTCCACAGAGAACTATGAATGCCCAGAGCAGTGAAGTCAGGATATTCCCAATAGAGAGGCACAGGAAAGGGGTCTAGGAAGGGAGAAGCCCAAAGAGAAGGAATGAGGAAAAGGGAGGCTCCTCACGTGGCGAGGGCTAGGGGGCCTGTGTGTGCCCAGGAAGGGGTCGGAGGGGTGGTGAGAAAGGAGGGCAGACAGGCTGGGCGGCGTGAAATTCCTGAGCAAGCAAGCAGCCCTCCACCCCGAAGAGCAGGGTGGGATCCAGCAGGCCCCTCTCCTGGACTCCAGACTCAGCCCCAGCTGACCACTCTGGCCTGGCTCAAGACAACCATATCTTGACAGCTGGACCCCAGTGGGGATTAGGAGACGATGGCCTAGCCTCCCTCTCTCCTGCTTCCCCAGTGAGCTCCGAAGTCTGTGGTCCACAAACTGCTAGAAAGCTCTTTACCGGACCTAGATCGGACCCGCCTCTCCAGCGCTTCCTCAACCCCAAGTCATTTGAAAGCACAATAACCCCGCCCCCACCCCCGCCATGCACTCTGTGAACCTGGTCCGGCCTCATCGACTTCGCCTCTCCACTTGCCAGGGCTTGCTGGGGTGCGTCAGGCCCCTTCTCACCCCAGGCCTTTGTACATCGGACTCCCTCTTCTTGGAACGCTCCTCCTGCACGTCCCGGGACTGGCTGCTTCTCCATCAGGCCTTTGGCTAACGGTAGCGCCGCCCGCACCCCCGACCAGTACTCACTTTTTCAGCACCCTCTTTCTTTCTTTCACAGCACATACCGCCGCTCCCCACGATTTTGACTATCTCTTGTCCATCCCACCACCATGTCTGTCTAGACCGGGAATAAGGGGGAGTTGTCCCGCAGGAGACATTTGTTATCGCAATTGAGGAAGAGCGGGTGTTTACTGGTATCTAGCGGCCAGGAGCCAGGCAGGCTGCTCCACATCCTACAATGTACAGGGCAGCCCCCCGCAGCAAAGAGCGACCCGGACCGCGTGGTCGATGGTGCGGAGGTTGGGGAACCCTGCAGCAGATGCCGATCACAGGAGAACTGGGACCGTGTTCTCCGCAGTCTCCCGGCGGCCAGAACAGTGCCTGGCACCCGGGCGGCTCGGGGAATGCAGGAAAAAGGAATGAGTAAAGAACGCGCGAGAACACGACGGAGCGAGGGACGGACAACTGACAGGCGGACGGACAGCGACGCGGACTCCGACCCCGACCCGGACCCGGACCCCGACCCCGACCGTCTCAGCCCCGCCCCCCCCCCGCCCGACCCCTCGCCTCGCCTCGCCTCGACCTCGACGCGCCCGATCCCGCCCCACTGCGCGGCCCCGAGGCGCGAGCTCCGGGTCGGGCGCGCCGCGGGGACACTCACCCGCCCGCGGCCGCCCGGGAGCGGCAGCACTGCCAGCCCGCTTCATGATGCCCCCTCGGCCGCCGGCCGGGAAAGGGACGGGACGCGCGAGCCGGAAGCGCTCGGCCGCTGCGCCCGCCGGGACTTGTAGTTCCCCACCTCTCGGGGCCCGGTCGGCTGCCTCATGCGCGGCATTTCCGAAACTACGACTTCCGGCGGCCTCGTCGTCACGGGGCGGGATTGGCGGCTTCAGAATCACTCTATGTTGCAGGTTGATGTCTGATTGGCTTTGCTCATCCGTCACTCACTGTTAGGCTTTACGGACTCTGCATAAGGGAGGAGCTTCGGTTCTGGGTCCGAGAGACCGCTGCCAAAAGAAATGCCACGGTACGATTGATGGAAACAACGCGGTAGGGAGCGGGGCGTACCAGCGTCAGGGGAAGGCGGGCACTTCCGCCAGGATAGCCCAATGACAGAGGTGGGAAAGTTTCTATAAAAGCTTGAGCCTCGCGCGCCTCCTTTCTTTTGCGGTCGAGTGCGAAGCTGGAGGGTTGTGTTAATGCGTACGCCATGTGCTAAGATCCAGGGAAGAACTGGGCCACGAGCGTGGCTTTGAGGGCGGCCTGAAAGCTGCAGGCCGGCCTGGTCCCCGGGCGTCCAGCCTTGGCCTAGGCTCCACTTTGTCCCTTAGTGTTTAAACGTTTCTTCCTGAATCTCAGACCCTCAGCTACCTGCAGGTAAGACTGGGCCGGGTCTGGGTTCCCCTATTCTCCAAGCCTGTGATGAATTGCTTTGACTTCTGACACCTCGTATGAAAACTGCACGTGCAGTCTGATTATTTTGCAAGACTGAGGCTTGGGGGTGCTCACTCTTGACGGAGACGGGCTGAGAATGGAAACAAGTGTTCCCCGAAACGAGGGAGTGGGGACTTATGTCTACGTTTTGGCGCTGTCTGACTTTCAGGTTTCGTCGCCAGCCGGCTGCAAATTTTGAACCTAAGTAAACCTCAATCCGGAGGGCCGAGCGGTAAGGTGGGCGTTGTGGCGATTGAAGTGCTTAGCAATAAAGCAAAGGTAGTGAGTTGATTCGGTTTTCTCTCAAGTGTCTTTATTTTCCTATTCTTCTGGCACCCCGGAGGTCTGGCTTATCCACAGGCAATCTTGGGAAAGTGCACAGACATGAAAACGGAACGGAAACTCGTTACCAGTGACTTTCCATCTCTTGGGATTGCCTTCGCCATTTCTGCCCGTAATTTTTTTTTTTTTTTAGACAGTTTCACTCTTGTTTCCCAGGCTGAAGTGCGATGGCACAACCACCGCCTCAAGCGATTTTCCTGCCTGAGCCGCCTAAGTAACTGGGATGACAGGCGCCTACCACCATGCCTAACTAATTTTGTATTTTTAGTAGAGACGGGGTTTCTCCGTGTTAGGTTGGTCTCAAACCCCTGACCTCAGGTCATCCACCCGCCTCAGCCTTCCAAAGTGCTGGGATTGCAGGTGTGAGCCACCACACCCAGCCAAATACTGTTTTTCATGCCTTTGCCCCAGGGTGAGTCCAAAAAAGCCTTTGAGATCTGTGGAGGGAAGTTGACACCACCTAGGGTTCCCATGTTCCTCTCTAGGGAGGCCTCAGCCATGGGGGAGTGATAACCACACACCTGCTGACGGTTCTGGGCCCTGCTGAGTCTCTCAAGCTCTAGCATCTGCTCTAGAAGTGGATTTTTTTCAATACATGAGACAGACGCTTCAGAAAACACAACTTTATTCACTAGGACTGAAAACAAAGGCTTGCGATCAACAGGCCAAGTTGAGTGCAAGGTGGAGCGTGCTGGGAAATCACAGACCTCAGCTGTGGCCAGGCTGGGCTGGCATTTGTTGTTTTCTGGCGTTTCTGTGATTTCCCACGTTTTATCACAAGGCCACAGGCATCCTCCAAGGTCACTGAGGAAAACCCTGTTGCTGTTTGAGCCAGAGCCTCCTAGAGGGTGGACTGGGAGCAGGTAGGTCCCAGGACACACAGATGCACGATGTGATTAGCAGTGAAGCCCTCTGTCCCAGGCGTGGGCAGGCGACCTCCCTGACCTGCCTGAGCAGTGTGCGGGTGAAGACATGGCTTTTCTAGGGTTAGGCACTGTGCGTGGTGCCAGCCCCAGCCCTCCCTCACCTGGGTGTGCCCAGGAGGGGGCAGCAGAGCACCGTGGCAAAGTCTGTCCACATGCCGCGCCCCCTCCCGTGCAGAAGGCTGCTTTTCCACGGTGGCCAGTGTGCGGGCCACGGGCTGTCAGAAGCCTGCTTGTTGGGACTGCTGCTGGGAGGAGGAAGGAGCAAGGCTTGACCTGGGGCTCCTGGAAACAGACACTGGTATTGGCCACTGGGCAACAAAGTCAGAAGGGCCTGGAGACTGTCCAGTCTTCTGGGGGTTGGGCGGCTTCCTCCAGAGGACTGAGCTCAGCCAGGTTCAAGGGCGGCAGCAGGAGGCCCCGCGACCCTCCCTCTTAACGTAATCGTGCAGCCGGAAGCGTGGCTCGCTGGGAGTCTTCATGGAGCGCTGCTTCAACTCCCTGCGGAGTGGGGGTGACAAGGGGACACGATGACCTGGACTCCAATAAGAGGGTTTAGGCCCTGTGCTGGGGGAGCCCTGGTGACTGGCAGGACTTACTTTGCTATGGCTGTGAAGGCCAAGTCCACGTTGAGGCCCGTCTTGGCGCTGGTTTCCATGAAGGGCAGCCCATACTCCTGTAAACAGCTGCTGCCAGGTGGTGGCCTGGCGGGGACAGCCCAGGCTCGTGGCCTCCAGGGGCAACCCCTCACCACCCCCCTGCCTTGACTCACCTTGGCCAGCTTCTCCCCGTCCTCCCTCTTCACCACACGCTCATGGGCAGAGTCCACCTGGCCCAGGCACAGGGTCTTGGTGACAGCTGGCCCATGGTTGGCCCCTGCCCCCTCACCTGCCCTGCCCTGTGACCCAGGTGAGGACAACCGGGCCTCCCACCTTGTTCCCCAGCAGCATGAGCGCCACGTCGTGCTGGGCATACTCATGGATCTCGGCCAGCCAGGCCTGTGGGAGGCAGCAGACGAGGCTGGGGCTCCCTCCATGGCTTGCCCCATGCCCCAGAACTTTGGTCCTCCAGGTCACACTGTACAGGGCACCTGTCTATTTCATCTTTTTTTTTTTTTTTTTTTTGAGACAGTCTTCCCCTGTTGCCCAGGCTGGAGTGCAATGAAGCAATCTCCATCTCCTGGGTTCAAGCTATTCTCCTCGGGTTCAGAGAACCTTAGGAGGGTTCAGCCTCCCAAGTAGCTGGGATTACAGGTATGCACCACCACACCCAACTAATTTTTTGTATCTTTGGTAGAGAAGGGGTTTCACCATGTTGGCCAGGCCAGTCTCCAACTCCTGACCTCATGATCTGCCCACCTCGGCCTCCCAAGGTGGTGGGATTACAGTGTGAGCCACCATGCCCGGCCCATTTTATTTTTTTGAGACAGTTTTGCTCTGTCGTCCAGGCTCTGTCGTCCAGGCTGGAGTGCCGTGGCACAGTCTTGACTCACTGTAACCTCAGCCTCCTGAGGAGCTGGGATTACAGGTGTGTGTCACCACACCCGGCTAATTTTTGTATTTTTAGTAGAGATGGGGTTTCACCATGTTGGCCAGGCTGGTCTCAAACGCCTGACCTCGGGTAAGCCACCATGCCTGGCCAGGATACCTGTCTTTAGAAGTGATAACCCCCCGTGTATCACTTAGGGAAGCCCACCTTACAGGTCCCTTATGCAAAGGGTCCTGTTGAGGGAGCTGGAATGGCACTCAGGTCTACTTGGGCCACCTCCAGCCCAGAAGGCTGTCATTTCCCTCCCCCTACTCTCAGTGGGGTCCTTTGGAACCCTGATGTCATCTACCAGAAGGAGGTTGGGGTGGGTCAGGCCGTATCAGGGCCCTTTCACCCCACCGGGAAGGCCACTGACCTGGATGTTGTCAAAGGAGGCCTTGTTGGTCACATCGTAGAGCAGCAGCAGAGCTGGGGACAGGGCAGTGAGGACATCCACCATCACCTGCACCCTCAGGTGCTCAGACCCGCCCCTGCCCCCCCAACCAGCCCAGGTAGCTAGGGGCTCACCATGAGCGTCACGGTAGTAGGCATGGGTAACACTGCGGAACCGCTCCTGACCAGCTGTGTCCCACATCTGCAGCGAACAGGCACTGGTCAGGCTGTCCAGCCCCTCCCTGGCATCACCTGTCCCCCAGCTTGCCCTCTGCCAGTCACCTTACCTGCAGCTTCACCTTCACACCATCCACGTCCAGAACTTTGTTCTGAAACAGACAGAACCAGGCAGCTCTGGCAAGGGCCGGGCCCAGCCTCTATCCCCACTAGCCTCACTACCACCCCCTCAGAGTCCCATGGCTCTCCTTCCCGCCCAGCTTCCCGTCCCCTAAGACCTCCCAGCTCCCAGGTCCAGCCCAGCCCCTGCAGGGTTCCCTTAAACCAATTTGGCCTCACCCACACCCGCAAGTGCGGGCCTCTCCCCGCAGCTCTTGTGCTGACTTATTTGAACTCAGGACCCCACCAGGCCTCTTACTGACACTGCCTCGGTTTCCCCATGTGCAAATGGGTGCCAGTCACATGGCTGCTGCAGTAACTAACGAGCTGCAATGCCTCAGCCTCCCCAGTAGCTCTTTTTGCTAATTTGAAAGACTCAGGATGGCTTGAACCCAGAAGTTGGAGGCTGCAGTCCACCATGATCACCGCTGCACTCCAGCGTGGGCGACAGAGTGAGACCCTGTCTCAAAAGAATCAAAAATTACAAGCCTCTTCTTGCTGGGATTATCAGGGCTGGGCCTGGGCCTGTCGGACCCAAGGCAGTAACCACAGATCCCAGAACTGCCTGGCAGCATCCCAGGCTGGGCCCTCCCAGTTAAGGACTAGACGTAGGCAGGGAGTGGTCTGGCCCCAGTCCATCTGCTGGGGTGGGGGCGGGGGGCTTCAGTCGCAGCCTGAGGTCCGGGCCAGCTGGAACGCATGCCACCTCCCTCAGCCTGAGCTCCTGCTGTCAGAGTGCTTCTGGGTCTCCCGGGAACCAGGCAGGGCCATCTGCTGGGCTGGGGAGGACACCGCCTTCCCTAGCACCCTGAACAAGAGTGCGAACCAAATGGCCTCACCTCTTACCTCCCACCCGAGAGCCAAGAGGGAGGTGGGAAGTGGGGACCAGACAGGACTGGCCTGCCCCCCTCGGGCACTTCAGTCCTCTGTCCATCCCAGAGGACCTGAGGGGAACTGGAACCCCCAGACAGGGTAGAGAACAGCTCCCCAGACTGAGGGAGCCCTTCTTCCTGTCCCTGGGACAGCCCTCCCTCCATCCTCCCTCTAACTGGCTGTAATTAAAGGGTGAGAAAAACGCAAACTTAAGATTTGCTGAGAATACGACAGCACCTCAGCACGAGGAATTTGGGCTGGTGGTGGAGGGGGTGGCCTCACCCAAGGGCAGGGTCCTCTCCCCTAGGCAAACCCTGGAAACACCCTCACTCAGGCTCTGCAGGGAGCACGTGATCCTAGGGCCCGGCAAGGCCTCTGTACTGAGGCAGCACTGCTGGCCCCAAGCGGACATGCCCCTTCACTTCCTCTGACCCACCACACTGTGGGCAGCAGCGTCCACCTCCCCCAAGGCACAGGATATGGTCCCTGGGTAATGCCATCCCCTGGCACAGGGCAACTAACTCTGCTTGTCGGGTGCAGCCACCAGCCCAGGTGTTGGGAGGTCGAGGCGGGCAGCTTGGTGGCTAAGGCATTCCACCTGGGGTCCAGGCTGCTTGAGCCTGTCAGTACCACAGGGATCACAGAGAACTTGCTGCTCAGGGGTACCGGCAGGACGTGGGGTGATGTGGGGCCGGGCCGGGGCCTCCACTCACCCGGAAGTCAATGCCTACGGTGGAGATGAACGTCCCCGCCAGGAAAGCGCCGTCCTTGAATCGCACTAGCAGACAGGTCTTCCCCACGCCCGAGTCCCCCACCAGCATGACCTAGGACAAGCAGGAGGGTCAGGGAGAGTCCCGTCTGCCCTGAGCTGACCTGGTCAGAGGGGTTGCAGGCTCAGCGGAGCCAGGGACCCCGATGGGCTGGACACCCAGCCTCTACCTCTGAAAGGCTCAGGCCGCTCTGTCCTTCTGCACAGTGGCCATCTCAGTAGGGAACGAGGGCAGCTACCTCCATCCTGGACCCTCCCTAACGTCCGTACCCCCCAACAGTGGACAGCAGGCTTCCTCTGGGAGGGGAGCAGATGGTGTGGCAGCTAGGGACCTCCTAAGAGACTTGGGGAGGCCTCTGCCGGGGGCTTCTCCACATCCCAGTAGGGACATGACCCCAGCAAGGCTCAAGGGGAATTTGCCCCATTAGGGTCAGATCTCGACCTAAGGAGGGACCTGGGCCAAGTCTGAGGATGGGAGGGGGGGTGCAGGTGAGGGGCAGTCAGGCCTTCTCCCCGAAACCTGTGCTACCAAACCTAAAGATGGTCCTCCCAGCGCCCTGCCAAGTCCACACAGCCTCTGCCTTGGTCTGGGGTCCCAGGGTTCCCCATCCATCTGGCAAACCTCTTCCCCCCAACGGAAAAAAAAAAAAAAAAAAAAAAAAAAAAAAAAAAAAAAAAAAAAAGGCCCACAGCCCCTGGGTAGAGGGAGGGCAGCATATGGGAAATGGTGAGACCCCGGGCGGGGCACTGATGGTCGCGGGACCCCTTGTGCCGCCATGCCGGCTGAGGGTGGGTGACAGGCCCCGCCAGCTGTTGAATTCCCCAGACCTCGGATGGACAGCTGTGTGTGTGCACGATGCACCGTGCAAGCCCCACGGGGTGCCTCCCGCGTCGGCTCCGCGCCCTGGGGCCGCGGGCCCTGCACCCCCTCTCTGACCCCCAACCCTTGGCTCAGACCGGGTGCCACCTGCTGCGCTGGCCTGGGAGGCAGGTGTCTGGCTCACCTTGAAAGCGACGTCGTAGAAGTCGCCACCGCCGCCAAGCGAGGGCCGGCCGGGCTGCAAGGGCCCGTTGGGCGGCGCGTCGGGGCCGGGACGCGCAGTCCCGGAGCGCGCCGGTCGGGGCCCGTTGGCGGAGGGCAGCGTGGAGGCAGCGGGGGTGCTGGCCCCCTTGCTCTTGGAGGTCTTCTTCCTGGACATGGCGGGCGGGCGCTCAGTGTGCTCCCGCTGCAGCCACCGTGCCCCGGGCCGTCCCGTTCCCTGTGCCCGCCGGGCCCGACCCGGACCCGAACCCTTCCCACGGCAGCGGCGGCAGCGGCGGCATCATCCCGGGCGCCTGGCTTGCGCCCCGCCCCCGCCGCTCCACGGGCGCACAGCCACTCAAGCCCGGCCTCCTGCCGCCGCCGCCGCCAATGCCGTGCGCAGGGCGGGGACATGCAAATACACCCCCGCTCGGGGCGGGTCTGGAGGCCCGGGCCCCGCCCCGCCCCCCGACTGCGACCCATGCCCGGGGCTGCCTTGGGGTCTGGAGCCAGCTGTGAGGTGGCAGGCCTGGGCCAGGGGTCACCCCGGGATCCTGAATCCCTTGTGCTGGCTGCACACCACCCCAGCTCGGTGACCCCCAAACTGGACTGCCAGACCTGGGAGGAGGGGGTGTCCTGAGATGTAGGTGCTGGGGCAGAGGGCCCACATGGACGGGCACTGCGGGCTTCTGTTCCCTTAGCTCCAGATGCCTGGTGCTTGGCCCGCTGCCCTTCACTGCTCCATCCCCTCCAGGGCAGGCGGGTCCGGGAAGCTCCAGCCCTCGCTTGGCAAACACGCCTGGCTACTGGGGCAGGCACCCTGGACTCAGGTGACAGCTGGTCACTGGGAGGACACAGGGGGCGTGGCGATCTCCCCCGCAGCTTCTGCCTGCTGCGCACGCGGAAAAGAGGAAGTCGCTGTCGCAGCCAGCCCCTGGTCCCCTGAGGGTCCCCTCCCATGGGACTCTACCCTCAGGGTCTGAAAGGTGGAAGGCAGAGGCCCCTGTCCAGGCTGTGTGGCTGGCCCCTTGCCCTTCCCCTCCAGGTTCAGACCTTCAGGTAGCCAGGGCTGATTCTCCAAACCCTAAGCTGGTCCGGGGCAGACCCATCTCCCCAACCTGGGCTGACTGGAGCTCTGTCCGCCCCTCTCACAGAGAAGATGGGACTGCAGTGGTCAGAGCTGGGGCACAGTGGTGCAGAGGGGTGGTGTCCTTGGCATGCGGGGGCTTCTTGGTGCTTCTCTGGGAGCTGGAGAGATGACCCGGCTGTCCCTGGAAACGTGGCAGCTGTCACCAGGACCTTGGGCCTTTCAGAGGCCTGCTTCCTCCCAGCTGGCAGTGCCCAGAGCCCAAACAATCAACTGCCTCTCGGGTCGGATGCCTGAGAAAACACAGATGGAGGGACAGTGCCCAGCGGAGTGATTCCTCGAGAGGACCTGGCAGAGGCCGTGGAACACCGCTACACCGAGCGCTGTTGTGTGCCAGGCACATGACCTCTTCAAAGTTATCCTGCAAGGTGGGTGCTGCCCCAAGTGTCCATATGGGGAAACTGAGGCTCAGAAAGGCAAGGAGGGCTGTCCAAGGTCAGCAGGCTAGGAAGGGCAGAGCTAGGATTTGCTCCTGGGAACTCCAGCTCCAGAGAACATAAACCATCCCATGGCAGAGATCCCTGTATACTTAATCCCCAGGGACCTGGCAGAGCTGGGGGGCAAATCGGGAAGCCCTCTCAGAACCCGCCAGACCTCCCTTCCTTGTCTCACTCCTCCGGCCCCCCAGCTCTTCCAGACCAACCTCCAGTGTGTGTGCACTGGGCCTGGGCAGAGGTATTTGGCTTCTGCAGCTGCAGCCCTGGGGACTCCAGGTGTCCACCCCCTACAAGGCCTCCTTCAGGATGGCTGGCCCAGGGTCTGAGCTGGGGGCCTCAGCAGCTGCTGTGCACTGGCCCCAGGGTCCTGGGCAGTGGACTTCCAGTCCAGTGGAGTCCCTCCTGCCAGCTGCTGCTCAGGTATCCCCAGGGCACAGGCAGCAGGAGGAGCTGGGTGCAAGTAGGGCATCCTGCAGGGGGAGGAGTGTGGATGGGGCCCCCAGGAAGAGAAGGAGGCAGGCGCGCCGGAGAAAGTGGGAGGCCAGGCGGGGAGGGGAGCCTTGAGTGAGCAGAGGAAACGGGCTTGCGCTGGCAACCTTTAAAATTAGGAGAGTTTACGTAAAAATCCAAGTCTCTGGTTTCTGTTGAAAATGGGGAGCTCTGGGTGCCTGCATCACAGAACCCTCTCTTGGCTTCCAGCAGGCCTTGTAATCTTTGATCATTATGTTTCTTAGTTGCTGTGTTTGCCATCTGTTTCACCCTCTGGAGTGTAAGGTTTCTGGGCACAGGAAGCAGCTTGTCTTGGTCACTGCTGTCCCCAGCAGCCAGCTCTGGGCCTCCATAAGTAGTTGTTAAATTGGTGAAAGAGGCCAGGTGCGGTGGCTCACGCCTGTAATCCCAGCACTTTGGGAGGCTGAGCAGGCAGATCACTTGAGGCCAGGAGTTTGAGACCAGCCTGGCCAACATGATGAAACCCTGTCTCTACTAAAAATACAAAAATTAGCCAGGCATGGTGGCACATGCCTATAATCCCAGCTACTTGGGAGGCTGAGGCAGGAGAATCCCTTGAACCCAGGAGGAGGAGGTTGCAGTGAGCTGAGATTGTGCTGTTGCATTCCAACCTGGGCGACAGAGTGAGACTCTGGAAAAAAAAAAAAAAGACAAGAAAAAGAAAAAGAAATGTGATGTAGAAACACAGGCCTCACTTCAGGAGGATATGCCTTGCTAACAAAGATTTAAGACAATGTGATCAGTAGTGAGAGCAAGGCTTTTGGAGGAGGGAGGGTTTGCACTGGGCTTTGAGGATTGAGCTAGAGTCTGACATAAGAGACAAAGAAAGTCGCCAGGTGGAGGGAGTGAATATGTATAGGCTGAGAGGACTAGCAGGTGGGCACTTTGTGCCGAGGTGGCCGAAGTATGGTCCAGTTCCTTGGAGGAAATGGGAGGTAATCAAGCTGGTAAGGTAGGACGGGGTCAGCTGGGAAGGGAAATCTGAGTGTTATTCCTAGGAGCTTGGAAGTTGTACAGTGGGAATTAGGGAGCTGTGCATGGCTTTTAAGCAGAACAACAGAGGATACTGTGCTACAGGAATACTGGGGACTGGCAGGAGGGGATGGATGGTGGATCCTGTGGGCCTGGGAATGAGTTGATGGGGGTTGTAGTCACCCAGGGGAGGGATCATAGGAACAGAAAGGACCTTCAGGAAAGAAGCTGTAGGCCTGGAGAAAGGGAAGGGAGCGTCAGAGTCCATGCCCAAGGGGCGGAGACCAGTGGGATGCTGAGGTGGATTAAAGATGGATTAAATGGGGCCAGGAGTGGTGGCTCACTCCTGTAATCCCAGCACTTTGGGAGGCCAAGGCAGGCGGATCACAAAGTCAGGAGATCGAGACCATCTTGGCTAACACAGTGAAACCCTGTCTCTACTAAAATACAAAAAAAAAAAAAAAATTAGCCTGGCGTGGTGGCAGGTGCCTGTAGTCCCAGCTACTCGAGAGGCTGAGACAGAAGAATGGTGTGAACCCGAGAGGCGGAGCTTGCAGTGAGCTGAAATTGCACCATTGCACTGGAGCCTGGCTGACGGAAAGAGATTCCATCTAAAAAAAAAAAACTAGAACAGGCGGCCAGTGAGGGCAAGGCAGGGATCAGCAAGCGCAAGGCAGGGGCCAGCGAGGGCAAGGCGGGGACCAGCATGGTGGGAAAGGTCAGCAGGGATGCCTTGGGATGTCCAGTTTCTTGGCATCTTCAGACCTGGAGAATAGAGGAGTCCTGCAGGCCAGGGCAGGTCCCTGAGACAGGGCCCGAGGTTGAGATGGGCCTTGGGAGCTGGGGGTGGAGAGTGAGGTCCGAGTTCCCCTGGGAAGGGTGCTACAGCCTTTGACCCTTCTGGTGCAGAGCTGACTCTGCCAGGGACGGGAAGATCTCCACAGGTTCCTATCCTCGAGGGAAGGGAGCATCCTGGGTCTCCTTGGGGCCTTGCTCTGGGACTTTCGCTCCTGTTACCTTCTGACGGCCCAGCCCCCTGGCACTCTCACACTGTGCCCTCTAACTCCTGCCAGTTCCTTCTGACTGTTCTGGGTGTCTGGAGGGATGTGTGCTGTGAGCCCTCAGCCACAACGACCCTTGAGACCCATGGACCAGGACAGTCTGTCTCTGGCTCCCATTTTCCAGCATGTTCCCTACACTCTGCCCCAGAGTGGGGCCCTCAGGCTGGCCCTTTTGTGCCGGGAGAGGGGGCGCAGGCACGAGTGAGGCCTCCTCAGGCTTCCGGGCTCTGCCAGGAGCCCCACCCTCCAGGGAGCCTGCCCTGGCTCCTCGTGCCCCACTTCTGGCTCCCTGGATATTCACCGGCCCTTCCCCAGCAGCTGCATGGCATCTGTACCAGTCTGTGAGCCTCCTGAGGACAGGGCCCTGTCCTGCCTACTCCTGTTCCCGCCGGACACTGGAGGGAGAGCTCTGTGGCTGAGCAGCAGAGAGCTGGGCTGGACTTCAAGGGGCTCTTAGCAAGCCAGGGAGTGGCAAAGCCCCCATGGCCTGTGCCCCCAGGGCACCTCCCAAGACCATCCTCTGGAGCTCAGCAGTCTGTGCCCTCTGCAGGGTCCGCAGCTTGCTATGTGCCCCTGGGCATGTGGCATTCCCTGTCTGGGCCTGCTCCCCTCTCCATGATATGAGGGGGCAGGAGGAGCCGATCTCTGAGGTCCCTTCCAGCTCAAACACCTTATGTTCTACCAAATTCGCGTGAACGTTGCCATGGAGACGTCGGAGGAACTGCGGCAGCACTGAACGCGACTTCCACCCGAGAGAGGAGCACTGAGTCACCCCAGCACGTGGGTGACGTCACAGGTAAGCTCTCCCTGGTGTCCAGGCATGCAGCAGCCTGGTGTCCTCCTAAGAGGTCACCCCCCCTTCAGCCTGCTCACATGATGGCCCTGAGGCCCTGCCGGGCAGGTCATGAAAAGCACGTGTCTATCCCTGCCCGAATGGGGACCCTTTGTTGCCTGCAGATGTGACCACAGTGACTCAGGTGCTCCCAGACAGGAAGGCGGCAGAGGTGATCTGCCACACAGAAGATGAACTAACGGGGGAGTCGTGCGCCTCTGTGGCTGTCAGAGCGGTATCCTCACTCCTACGGAGCCAGTCGCCTGCTCTCAGCAGTGCTGGCTTCCTGCCCCTGAGCTGAGTGAGGGCGTCCGCTTAGCCATTGGAGGAGTCAGCATCAGGGCTTCCGGCTGCAGGCTCTCCTGGCAGCCTCGGAGTGACACACATGGCCTCATGGCAGGTGCGGGGATCCCTGTCGATGAACAAAACAGACCCCTGCATAACCATAACAATCACTGACTACCCCAGACTGCACCAAGTGCTTTCCTTCCAATGTTTCTATTGTCTTTTTTTTTTTTTTTTGAGACGGAATCTTGCTCTGTCACTCAGGCTGGAGTGCAATGGTGTGATCTCAATCTCGGCTCACTACAACCTCCGCCTCCCGGGTTCAAGCAATTCTCCTGCCTCAGCCTCCTGAGTAGCTGGGATTACAGGTGGCTGCCACCATGCCCGGCTAATTTTTGTATTTTAGTAGAGACAGGGTTTCACCTTGTTGGCCAGGCTGGTCTTGAACTGCTAACCTCAGGTGATCCACTGGCCTCGGCCTCCCAAAGTGCTGGGATTACAGGTACCCACTACCACACCTGGCTAAGTTTTTTTGTTGTTTGTTTTTTTTTTTTTTTTTTTGAGACGGAGTCTGGCTCTCACTCAGGCTGAGTGCAGTGGTGTGATCTTAGCTCACTGCAAGCCTCGCCTCCTGGGTTCAGGCCATTCTCCTGCCTCAGCCTCCCGAGTAGCTGGGACTACAGGTGCCTGCCACCACGCCCGGCTAATTTTGTGTGTGTGTATATTTTAGTAGAGACAGGGTTTCACCGTATTAACCAGGATGGTCTAAATCTCGTGACCTCGTGACTGCCCACCTCAGTCTCCCAAAGTGCTGGGATTATAGGCGTGAGCCACTGTGCCCGGCCACGCCCGGCTAATTTTTGTATTTTAGAGACAGGGTTTCACCATGTTGGCCAGGCTGGTCTTTTTTTTTTTTTTTTTTTTTTTTTGAGACGGAGTCTCGCTCTGTCGCCCAGGCTGGAGTGCAGTGGCCGGATCTCAGCTCACTGCAAGCTCTGCCTCCCAGGTTTATGCCATTCTCCTGCCTCAGCCTCCCGAGTAGCTGGGACTACAGGCGCCCGCCACCTCGCCCGGCTAGTTTTTTGTATTTTTTTTTTTTTTTTTTTTTTTTTTTGAGACGGTGTCTGGCTCTGTCGCCCAGGCTGGAGTGCAGTGGCGCGATCTCGGCTCACTGCAAGCTCCGCCTCCCGGGTTCCCGCCATTCTCCTGCCTCAGCCTCCCGAGTAGCTGGGACTACAGGCGCCCACAACCGCGCCCGGCTAATTTTTTGTATTTTTAGTAGAGACGGGGTTTCACCGTGGTCTCGATCTCCTGACCTTGTGATCCGCCCGCCTC
The DNA here is from genome assembly GCF_049350105.2 of Macaca mulatta. NCBI lineage: Eukaryota > Metazoa > Chordata > Mammalia > Primates > Cercopithecidae > Macaca > Macaca mulatta. The sequence goes on along the minus strand of NC_133425.1, from coordinate 3,373,777 downwards.
GGCCTCCCAAAGTGCTGGGATTACAGGCGTGAGCCACCGCGCCCGGCCGTTTTTTGTATTTTTTAGTAGAGATGGGGTTTCACCGTGCTAGCCAGGATGGTCTCGATCTCCTGACCTCGTGATCCGCCCGTCTCGGCCTCCCAAAGTGCTGGGATTACAGGCGTGAGCCACCGCGCCCGGCCTGCCAGGCTGGTCTTGAACTCCTAACCTTAGGTAATCCACCTGCCTTGGCCTCCCAAAGTGCTGGGATTACAGGCGTGAGCCACCACTCCGGCTTTTTTTTTTTTTTTGAAATGGAGTCTTACTCTGTTACCCAGACTGGAGTGCAGTGGTGCGGTTCTGACTCATTGTAGCCTTGAACTCTTGGGTTCAAGCAAACTTCCCACTTCAGTCTCCCAGCTGTTTTAGTTTTTTGTAGAGATGGGGGGACTCACTATTGTCCAGGCTGGTCTTGAACTCCTGGGCTCAAGTGATCCTCCCGTCTTAGCCTCCCAAGATGTTGGGATTACTGGCGTCAGCCACCCTGCCCAGCCTTGTTTTCTAAGAGTCTAAATTAAATCACAATTACCTGATTCTTCCCCATTTGATAGAACTTGTCCACAAAAAGATCTGGATTAAGTGTCTTTTCCTGACATGGCTTTTGATACGTTTTCAATGTGTTCTTTTGTTGTTGGTCTATTTGGGTTTTTATTTTTCTCTAGAATTGGTTTTTACAGTTTGTAACATATAATCATCCCATATAGATTTCAAAAATGTAGGCAAACAATTGCACATAATTTTCTTTTTTTTTTTGAGGCGGAGTCTCGCTCTGTTGCCCAGGCTGGAGTGCAGTGGTGCGATCTCAGCTCACTGCAAGCTCTGCCTCCCGGGTTCATGCCATTCTCCTGCCTCAGCCTCCCGAGTAGCTAGGATTACAGGTGTCTGCCACCACGCCCGGCTAATTTTTTGTATTTTTAGTAGAGATGGAGTTTCACCGCGTTAGCCAGGATGGTCTCGATCTCCTGACCTCGTGATCCACCCACCTCGGCCTCCCAAAGTGCTGGGATTACAAGCATGAGCCACCGCGCCCGGCCGCACATAATTTTGTTTTTTAATTTTCTTTCTTTTTTTTTTTTTTTTGTTTTTTTTTTTAGACTGAGTCTCGCTCTGTCGCCCAGGCTGCAGTGCAGTGACCGGATCGCAGCTCACTGCAAGCTCCGCCTCCCGGGTTTACGCCATTCTCCTGCCTCAGCCTCCCGAGTAGCTGGGACTACAGGCGCCCGCCACCTCGCCCGGCTAGTTTTTCGTATTTTCAGTAGAGACGGGGTTTCACCGTGTTAGCCAGGATGGTCTTGATCTCCTGACCTCGTGATCCGCCCGTCTCGGCCTCCCAAAGTGCTGGGATTACAGGCTTGAGCCACCGCGCCCGGCCTGTTTTTTAATTTTCAACTTTTTTCATCTCTGTGAATAAAACCTTCATTGTTCATCTGAATGTCCCATATTTTCTTTTTCTCTCCTTTTCTCTTTCAGTCACACTTACCAGAATTTTTTTCTAGAAAAATCTTAGCAACTATATCTATTAAATAGCTCAATTTTATTCATCAATTCTACTCGTTTTTTGTTTGTTTGTTTGTTTGTTTTGTTTGTTTAGTAGAGACGGAGTTTCACCATATTAGCCAGGCTGGTTTCGAATTCCTAACCTTGTGATCCACCGGCCTTGGCCTCCCAAAGTGCTGGGATTACAGGTGTGAGCCACCGCACCCAGCCCTACTCTTTCTTTTAAAATAACTAATTTCCGCTCTTTACTTTCTAATTTCCTTCCATCTTTTTTGGGGGGTTTATTTTACAGTTTTTCTAGAATGCTGAAATAAATAATTTATATATTGGCTTGCTTTTTCATGCTAATAAAAATAAGTGGTGTTATCTGTTTCTCTCCATGTATAATTTTGCATCCCCATAGATTTTCTATGATGTGTGCTCATTACTATTCATTTCCTTTCTTTCTTTTTTTTTTTTTTTTGAGATGGAGTCTCGCTCTGTCCAGGCTGGAGTGCAGTGGCATGATCTCGGCTCACTGCAACCTCCACCTCCAGGGTTCAAGTAATTCTCCTGCCTTGGCCTCCCTAGAAGCTGGGACTACAGGCAGATGCCCCCACGCCCTGCTAATTTTTGTATTTTTAGTAGAGACAGGGCCTCACCACGTTGGCCAGGTGAGTCTTGAACTCCTGACCTCTGGTGATCTGCTTGGCTTGGCCTCCCAAAGTGCTAGGATTACAGGCATGAGCCACTCCACCCAGCCTATTCATTTATATATGCTCTAATTTTTATTTATTTATTTATTTATTTATTTATTTATTTATTTTTTGAGACGGAGTCTCGCTCTGTCGCCCAGCCTGGAGTGCAATGGCCGGATCTCAGCTCACTGCAAGCTCCGCCTCCCGGGTCCACGCCATTCTCCTGCCTCAGCCTCCCGAGTAGCTGGGACTACAGGCGCCCGCCACCACGCCCGGCTAGTTTTTTGTAATTTTTAGTAGAGACGGGGTTTCACCGGGTTAGCCAGGATGGTCTCGATCTCCAGACCTCGTGATCCGCCTGTCTCGGCCTCCCAAAGTGCTGGGATTACAGGCTTGAGCCACCGCGCCCGGCCTATTTATTTATTTTTTGAGACAGGGTCTCACTGTGTTGCCCAGGTTGGAGTGCAGTGGCACGATCTCAGCCCACTGCGACCTCCCCATCCCGGATTCAAGCGATTCTCCTGCCTCAGCCTCCTAAGTAGCTGGGATTACAGGCGTGCACCACCACACCCAGCTAATTTTTGCATTTTTAGTAGAAATGGGGTTTTTCAATGTTGGCCAGGCTGGTCTTGAACTCCTGACCTCAAGTGATCCACCCGTCTCCGCCTTCCGCAGTACTGGGATTACAGGCGTGAGCCACTGTACCCAGGCATTTATTTAGTTTATTTTTTGGGGGGGTGGGTAGACAGGTTCTCTCGTGAATTGCACATTTTTTGAGTATAGAATTGGATAAGTATTGACATATCTGTACACCTGTGAAACCATTGTGGGTGCACGTCAATCAAGAAAAGGTACACATCCATCACTTCCCTTTTTTCGTTTATTTATTTATTTTTTGGGACAACATCTCACCCTGTTTCCCAGGCTGGAGTGCAGTGGTGTGATCATGGCTCACTGCAGCCTCAACCTCCTGGGCTCAAGCAGTCCTCCCACCTCAACCTCCCAAGTAGCTGCGACTACAGGCGCGCGCCACCATGTCTGGCTAATTTTTCTGTTTGTTGTGCAGACGGTGGTCTCACTATGCTGCTCAGGATGGTCTCCCAGTCCTGGGTTCAAATGATCTTCCCACCTGGGACTACCACAGTGCTGGAATTACAGGCATGAGCCACTGCGCCCAGTCCATTATTTCCATCTTTACCTTTCAGTGATCTGGGCTGTCAGGGTGTCCAGCTGTCCTGTGACCCTCTTTGGGTGGTTCTTCAGGCCTCTCTACTCAGGTGGGAATCTCTGAATTAGGGTGTGCTTGTGGGAGCTTCAGTTGTGATCTGGGTTCAAGATTTGGTGCAGTGAGCAAGCGAAAGTACCCAAGAGAGCCTCTAGGGGGCGGTGGTGGTTAAGGCCACGTTCTTTTTTTCTTTTCTTTTTTTTTTTTTTGAGATGTAGTCTAGCTTTGTCGCCAGGCTGGAGTGCAGTGGCACGATCTTGGCTCACTGCAAGCTCTGCCTCCCGGGTTCAAGTTATTCTCCTGCCTCAGCCTCCTGAGTAGCTGGGATTACAGGCACACACCACCACGCCCAGCTAATTTTTGTATTTTTAGTAGAGACGGGGTTTCACCACGTTGGCCAGGATGGTCTTGATCTCCTGACCTTGTGATCTGCCCGTCTCGGCCTCCGAAAGTGCTGGGATTACAGGCATGAGCCAGTGTCCGTCCAAAGGCCACGTTCTTATCTAAGCTTTTCCTCTGACCTTGCCTAACATCTGTAATGCCAACATAGTTAACAAGCCCTGTTTTATGTAGAGTACACCTTATTAACTGTGCTACTCAAAGTCTCTATATCTTTACTGACTTAAAAAAATTGTCTCTTTGGTCGGGCATGGTGGTTCACGCTCGTAATCCCAGCACTTTGGAAGGCCAAGGCAGGTGGATCACTTGAAGCCAGGAGTTAGAGACCAACTTGGCCAGCCTGGCGAACCCCTGTCTCTACTAAAATTACAAAAATTAGCCAGGTATGGTGGCACATGCCTGTAATCTCAGCTACTCATGAGGCTGAGGCACGAGAATCACATGAATCTGGGAGGCAGAGGTTGTGGTGAGCTAACACCACTGCACTCCAACAGCCTGGGCAACAGAGCGAGACTCTGTCTCAAAAGAAAAAAAATTGTCTCTCTCTCTCTCTTTTTTTTTTTTTTTAGACAGGATCTCACACTGTCATGCAGGCTGCAGTGCAGTGGTGCAATCATGGCTTACTGCAGCCTTGACCTTCTGGGCCCAAGTGAGCCTCCCACCTCATCCTCCCAAGTAACTGGGACCACAGACGAGCTCCACTATGCCTGGCTAATTTTTTGTTTGTATTTTTTGTAGAGATGGGGTCTCTCTCTGTTCAGTCTGGCCTCAGTGATTCTCCTTCCTTGGCCTCCCAAAGTTCTGGGATTGCAGGCATGAACCACTGTGCCCAGACAAAAGTTGTCTACTTGATCTGTAAACCTCAAGAGAAGGTGTGATAAACCCTCCTGCAATGTTTTTGTTTTTCAAAATCTTTGTATTTCACAGTTTAGCTTCGTAGGCTGATGTTCTATTTTTTTTTTTTTTTTTTTTTTTTTGAGATATAGTGTTGCTCTTGTTGCCCAGGCTGGAGTGCAATGGTGCAATCTCAGCTCATCGAAACTTCCACCTTCTGGGTTCAAGCGATTCTCCTGCCTCAGCCTCCCGAATAGCTAGGATTACAGGCGCCGCCACCATACCCCGCTAATTTTGTATTTTTAGTAGAGATGGGGTTTCTCCATGTTGGTCAGGCTAGTCTCAAACTCCCGACCTCAGGTGATCCGCCTGCCTCGGCCTCCCAAAGTGCTGGGATGACAGGCGTGAGTCAGCGCGCCTGGCCAATACTCTATTTTTGAGAGCACAACGGTTCAGAATATATTCTACATAGGCTATACCTGTTATTGTGTAGAAAAACAGACTCTTTACCCATTTAACACCTTTTGCCTTAGGTTTATTTTTCTGGTATCAACAGTGGCACATTTACTTTGTGTTTGCAGTTTCCTGTCTTTTTTTTTTTTTTTTGAGACAGAGTCTCACTTTGTTACCCAGGTTGGAGTGAAGTGGCACGATCTCAGCTCACTGCAACCTCCCCCTCCCGGGTTCAAGCAATTCTCCTGCCTCAGATTCCCGAGTAGCTGAGACCACAGGCGTGTGCCACCACGCCCAGCGAATTTTTGTATTTTTAGTAGAGACGGGGTTTCACCATACTGGCCAGGATGGTCTCGATTTCTTGACCTTGTGATCCACCCGTCTCGACTTCCCAAAGTGTTGGAATTACAGGCGTGAGTCACTGTGCCTGGCAATATATATATATATTTTTTTGAGATGGTGTCTCACTCTGTCGCCCAGGCTGGAGTGCAGTGGGGTGACCTCGGGTCACTGCAACCTCTGACTCCCAGGTTCCAGCGATTGTCCTGCCTCAGCCTCCCGAGTAGCTGGGATTATAGACACCCACCAACACACCTGGCTACTTTTTGTATTTTTAGTAGAGACGGGATTTCGCCACGTTGGGCAGGCTGGTCTCCAATTCTTGGCCTCATGTGACCCGCCTGCCTTGGCCTCCCAAAGTGCTGGGATTACAGGTGTGAACCACTGCGCCTGGCCAGGTTTTCTTGTTTCTTTTCTCCTGTTCTAGTTTTCCCCTTTTAGGCTAACAATTATTAACTGTTAATAAAAACCCTTAGGTCTGTATTTTATCAAGAAACATTTCCCTAATGTCTTCCTCCATGAACCAAACAAGATCTCTGGCACATTTTATTTGCTCTGTCTCACCACATGGTTTTTGGTTTTTCGTTCTTTGTATTTTGGGATAGAGTTTCACTCTTGTTACCCAGGCTGGAATGCCATGGCACAATCTCAGCCCACTGTAACCTCCGCCTCCCGGGTTCAAGTGATTCTCCTGCCTCAGCCTCCTATCTGGGATTACAGGTGCGTGTCACCACGCCCAGCTAATTTTTGTATTTTTAATGGAGACAGGATTTCACCATATTGGTCAGGCTGGTCTCCAACTTCTGACCTCGTGATCTGCCCACCTCAGCCTCCCAAAGTGCTGGGATTACAGGTGTGAGCCACCGTGCCTGGCCTAATTTTTGTACTTTTGGTAGAGACGGGGTTTCCCCATATTGGCCAGGCTGGTCTCGAACTCCTGACCTTGTGATCTGCCTGCCTTGGCCTCCCAAAGTGCTGGGATTACAGGCATGAGCCACCATGCGTGGCCCACATGGTTTTTCAAATAGTTTAGAATTTCATTTCCAGATAATTAATTTGCTTCTTTAAACCTATGTCTTTTCTATTTCAGAAATCCTTCCTAAACAATTGCATTTTACTCCACAACCACCTTCAAAGAATCATTGAGACTTGTTTAATGTGTTTTGCTCATTTGGCAGCAGTTTCTTGTGGCTGTATCTTCCCTCCACTGGAGTCTTTGAATCTTACGTCTGTCATCTGACTGCAATTAAAAGCTGGGTTTGGAATACAATCGCAGCCCTACCACCCACCTGCTGTGTGACCTGGTAAATGTCTTTCTTTTTTTTTTTTGAGACGGAGTTTTGCTTTGTTGCCCAGGCTGGAGCGCAGTGGCACGACCTCGGCTCACTGCAACATCTGCCTCCCAGGTTCAAGCAATTCTACTGCCTCAGGCTCCCAAATAGCTGGGATTACAGGCACCTGCCACCATGCCCATCTGATTTTTGTGTAGAGATGGAGGTTTCACCATGTTGGCTAGGCTGGTCTCGAACTTCTGACTTTGTGATCCGCCCACCTCGGCCTCCCAAAGTGCTGGGATTACAGGCATGAGCCACCGCTCCCGGCCAGTTCTTTTTTTCTTTTTTCCTTTTTTTTTTTTCGAGACAGGGTCTCACTCTGTTGTCCAGGCTGGAGTGCAGTGGCACAATCACGGCTTACTATAGCCACTGCCTCCTGGGCTCACATGCTCCTCTGGCCTTGGCCTCCCGAGTACCTGGGACTACAAGCGTGAGCCAGTTTGGCTAATTTTGGCTAATTTTTGTAGAAACGGGGTCTCATCATGGTGGCCAGGCTGGTCTCGAATTCCTGGGCTCAAGGGATCCACCTTCCTTGGCCTCCCAAAGTTCTGAGATTACAGAAGTTAGCCACTGCGCCCTGCTGGCAAATTTCTTAAACTGTCTGTGCCTCAGTGACTTCATTTAATAAAGGGAATAATTGTAGCACCTTTTTCCTAGAGCTGTGAAGATTCAATGGAATAAATAAGGCAATAAATGAATGGATGGGGAATGAAGGATGTGGGTTTCCTCCCTCTTGTCTTTCAATAAGCTCTCACCATCAACCTCCCGTTGCCTGTTGTCTCTCTTCCCCCTCTCTCCCTCTGTCTCTCTCTTAGCCGGGAAACCTGGGGTAGGGAAGCATGGAGTCAGCGGGAGCAACGGGAGGTTGCGGACACTGATTGGGGACGCCCACGGAGACAGTCCGGGAGAAGGATCGGGGTGGGGCCTGTGGCTGCTGCAGGAGGAGGAGGAGCCCGCGGCCCGGCCCACACCGGGGCAGAAGGGCGGAGCCAGGTGGCGCCCCGCCCACCGCTTCCCGCCCACGCACTTTAGCCTGCAGTGGGGCGGAGCGAGAAAATACCTTGTCCACCTCGCGCCTCTGCCGACTCTGCAGTGCGACGGGCGGAGCTTCAGGACGCCCCGCCTCCTGTTCCGCCCCACGTCGTATGCGACCCGGAGACGCGTGGGGCGGAACTTCCGGACGCCCCGCCCTGCTGCCGACCCTGCGGAGCTGAGGGTGAAGCCTTCGGATGCCCGTCCCTCATCGCTGGCCCGGTCGCGCTGAGGCGAAGGGGGCGGAGCCTGCACCCGCCCCGCCAACTTTCGCCCCGCCCGCCTCGCGCCGCGCAGGGAGGAGGAGGAGGAGCCGCAGCCGGGCCCGCACTGCAGCGCCAGCGCCCGAGCGGGCGGCCAAGCTCCTGGAGCGGCCTGTCCCCGAATCCCGAGCGGGCGTCGCTCAGCAGCCGGTCGCTCAGCAGCCCCGTCCCGCTCCGCGCCCGCCATGCCGTCCGCGGGCCCCGCCTGAGCCGCGGCCTCCGCGCGCGGGCGGGCCTGGGGACGGCGGGGCCATGCGCACGCTGCCCTGACGATGCCGCCCGCGGCGCCCGCCCGCCTGGCGCTGGTCCTGGGCCTGGGCCTGGGCCTGTGGCTCGGGGCGCTGGCGGGGGACCCCGGGCGCGGCTGCGGGCCCTGCGCGCCCCCCTGCCTCTGCGGCCCTGCGCCCGGCGCCGCCTGCCGCGTCAACTGCTCGGGCCGCGGGCTGCGGACGCTCGGTCCCGCGCTGCGCATCCCCGCGGACGCCACGGCGTTGTGAGTAGCGGGCCCAGCGGGACCCGGGAGAGGCCGCGGGGCGGGCGGGCGTGGGCGCGTTCCCTGGCCCGGTACTGGAAGCAGGACGCGGGCCAGGACGCTCCCAGGGCGAGGCTCCGGCGCGGGACGGCGGCCCTGCTAAATAAGGAACGCCTGGAGCCGCGGTTGGCACGGCCCCGGGGAGCCGAAAAACCCCGGGTCTGGAGACAGACGTCCCACCCGGGGGCTCTGCAGACGCCAGCGGGGGCGGGGCGCGGAGGCCGCGCTCAGCTGAGAGGACAGACAGTCGCTAATTGGAGGGGAATTGGGATGCGGCCTGGGGCTGCGGGATACCCTGGGAGGTGGGGATGGCTGTCGGGGGCGGTAGGGAAGACTTTCAGGAGGTGTCTGGACAAGGATTTGATGGATGTGCAAGAATTGGCCTGATGCTTAGGAAGGGGCGATGAGGTGGGTCCAGAAGAAGGGGGCGTGAACGTTGTGAGTAAAGACCGTGAGGCTGGAGGCTGGCCACGGGAGGTGGGCTCGCGGGTGGGCTGGAGTCATGAAGGGCCTCAGGCGCTCTGCTGTTGGGTTCCAAGGCTATCCTGAGAACAGGGGCGAGGGAGGATTGCTGTGAGGGATTAAAGCCTTGTCATGTTCGCTTTCTGGACATAAAAGCAACAGGTGGTCTTCATGGAGACGCTGCCCATAGCCAGGTCTGTGCCAGGCTCCTGTTGGGGGTCGTCATGCGGAATCCTGACCCTGACCCTCTGAGGCATAGGGACTGTGGAGATTTGCATTTCACAGATGGGGAAACAGGTTTGGAGAGGTGACACGACCTGTCCCAGGTATCACAGTCGGGACAGGATCTGTCCCAGGCGTTACAGTCAGGGCAGGACCTGTCCCAGGTATCACAGCCGGGATGTGCATAGCAGGGGTATGGAACTGAGGTGCTCAGGATCCAGAGTTGGGTTGAAAAGGGCACAGGGGACTAAGATAAGCAGACAGTTGTCACCAGCGCTGGGGAGAGTCTCGGGACCAGTCTGATGCCTTGTATTTCCCAGGCTCCAGGCTGCTCCCTAGGACGCTGTGTCTCCCTGGATGCGTGCTGGAGTGCTGGATCCCTGGGGAACGTGGCACATCCCCAGACTTGCTGAACATTGGGTGGGTCCTGGCATTTGGTTTTGTAATGTTTCTGGGTCACTCCTGCCTGTGGCCACCCTTCCTTAGGGTAGCCGTGTGTCCTTGGGGCTTTGCTGGTTGGTCTCGAGGGTGGGAGAAGAATGGATTCTCCTGGACCCGTGGAGCTCGTACCTCTCTGGGCCACATTGCTCCTGCGCTCACTGACTGCTGAAGCGTGTCTTGCGGCCGTCTCTGTGGAGATGGCCTCCTCCTGCCTGGCAGCAGCGCCCACAGAATTGCATCAGACCTACCCACCCGTTGTTTCTGATGCTGTAGCCGAGGGCTCCTCTGTCTGCCAGTCTGGTCACTGGGGGCTCTGTCCAGGTCCTGCACCTGGGGTTCCTGCTTCCCAGCACCTGGTGGTGTCCATGTGAGCAGCCCCTCAGGAGCTGTCCAGGAGAGAAGGGCTCTGGTGGCGGCTGACCGGAGAACAAGGCCCGGGCTCTCCAGGCCCTCAGCACAGCAGTGGAGCCCCCACCCTCGCCCCTGCCTTGTGGTGTTCCCTTAAGCTCTGATCCTGGGATTTGGAGGAGGGGGACCCTGGGAGTTGGTGGCCTGTCCCAGCCTGAGCTGGCAAGATTCCAATTGCCAGGCCCCTCAACTGTGCAACAGGGTACAGGGTGACCTCATGTGGGCAGGTGGGTGCTGTTCTGTACACACCTGGAGCTGCCGCTGGGAGAGTTCTGGAAGGTGGGGCGAGGGGACCCATGGGACACTGGGGCCTTGGGAAGGATGTTAAGGCCCTGGCTGGCCCCTGAGGCGACCCTCTGTGCTGTGGAGGCTGCCCAGCCATTTTGCTGTCTATCCTGCAATCTCCTTCTCAGGGAGATGGCTGGGTTTTCCCCAGGGGAGAGGGGCCGAGCTGGGGAGGTCGAGGACACAGATCACAGCTGCTGGCGGGTGTTTAAGGGCCCAGGAGCGTTGCTATCTGGGTGTCCCCAGCAGCCTTCCTAGGGGGCTCATGCAGGTGCCTCTCTACTTGTGGCTCCCCGGCTGCTGAAGCTCAACAGGAACAGCTGTGTCCAGTCCCCGATGGAGGACAGCCGGGGCTTCTGAGGCCACAGCCTTCCTTGGGTTAATGATGATGCTGAGAGGTGGCAGCTTTTGGAAAAGATGGCGCACTGCAAAATGTGCTGCCCCGCGTGGCTGGAAGCTTCGTGGGGAGACGTGGGCAGAGCTGTGACTGACTCATGGACCACCCACCCCAGAGCCTGCCCTGCCCTCCTTACCCCTACCCTTCTCCCTCCTAACCCATGTTTTGAACCAAATTCCTTTTCTTTATCTGCAAGCATTTTGGAGGGCATGGCAATACCGCAGACCCACCTAACACAACAAACAATTCCTTAATGCCACCAAAGGCCTGGTGTGTTCAGATTTTTGGTTTAATAGTTGGAATCAGGAGCCAAATAAGGTCCACACAGTGCAGTTAGTTGATGTCTTCTTTCTTTTTCTTTTTTTTTTTTTTTTTTGAGACATAGCGTTGCTCTGTCTCCAGGCCGGAGTGCATGATCTCAGCTCACTGCAACCGCTGACTCCCTGGTTTAAGTGATTCTCCTGCCTCAGCCTCCCATGTAGCTGGTAGCTGGGATTACAGGCATGCACTACCACGCCTGGCTAATTTTTGTATTTTTAGTAGAGATAGGGTTTTACCATGTTGGCCAGGATGGTCTCAATCTCCTGACCTCGTGATCTGCCCACCTCGGCCTCCCAACATGCTGGGATTACAGGCATGAGACACCATGCCTAGCCAATGTATTTTAAAAATACATACTTTTGGCCGGGCGCGGTGGCTCAAGCCTGTAATCCCAGCACTTTGGGAGGCCGAGACGGGCGGATCACGAGGTCAGGAGATCGAGACCATCCTGGCGAACACGGTGAAACCCCGTCTCTACTAAAAAAATACAAAAAACTAGCCGGGCGAGGTGGCGGGCGCCTGTAGTCCCAGCTACACAGGAGGCTGAGGCAGGAGAATGGCGGGAACCCGGGAGGCGGAGCTTGCAGTGAGCTGAGATCCGGCCACTGCGCTCCAGCCCTGGCGACAGAGCGAGACTCCGTCTCAAAAAAAAAAAAAAAAAAAAAAAAAAAAAAAAAAAAAAAAAAATACATACTTTTTTTTTTTTTTTTTGAGACGGAGTTTCGCTCTTGTTGCCCAGGCTGGAGTGCAATAGCGTGATCTCGGCTCACTGCAACCTCCGCCTCCCGGGTTCAAGCGATTCTCCTGCCTCAGCCTCTCAAGTAGCTGGGATTACAGGCATGTGCCACCACGCCCGGCTAATTTTGTATTTTTGGTAGAGACGGGGTTTCTCCATGTTGGTCAGGCTGGTCTCAAACTTAACCTCAGGGGATCTGCCTGCCTTGGCTTCCCAAAGTGTTGGGATTACAGGTGTGAGCCACAGCACCAGGCAAAAATATATATGTGTCTTTAAGGCTGGTCAAGCAAAGCAGTGGGATTGGAGAAAGAACAAAGAATTCTACCTGGCTGTGATCAATTCATTGTAAACACCACTGTGCTTGGACCAGCCAGCTGATGTCTTTTGTTTTGTTTTGTTTGAGACGGAGTCTGGCTCTGTCATGTAGGCTGGAGGGCAGTGGTGAGATCTCAGCTCACTGCAACCTCCGCCTCCCGGGTTCAAGCGATTCTCCTGCCTCAGCCTCCTGAGTAGCTGGGATTACAAGCGTGCCACCACACCCGGCTAATTTTTAAAAATATTTTTAGTAGAGATGGGGTTTCACCATGTTGGTCAGGCTGGTCCCGAACTCTTGGCCTCAGGTGATCCGCTTGCCATGGCCTCCCGAAGTGCTGAGATTACAGGTGTGAGTAATATCTTTTATTTATTTATTTATTTATTTATTATTATTATTATTATTTTTTTTTTTTTTTGAGATGGAGTCTCGCTCTGTCGCCCAGGCTGGAGTGCAGTGGCGGGATCTCAGCTCACTGCAAGCTCCGCCTCCCGGGTTCACGCCGTTCTCTGGCCTCAGCCTCCCGAGTAGCTGGGACTACAGGCGCCCGCCACCTCGCCCGGCTAGTTTTTTGTATTTCTTAATAGAGACGGGATTTCACCGTGTTAGCCAGGATGGTTTCGATCTCCTGACCTCGTGATCCGCCCGTCTCGGCCTCCCAAAGTGCTGGAATTACAGGCTTGAGCCACCGCGCCCGGCCTTATTTATTATTTTTGAGATGGAATCTTGCTCTGTCGCCCAGGCTGGAGTGCAGCAGCACCATCTTGGCTCATTGCAAGCTCTGCCTCCCAGGTTCATGCCATTCTCCTGCCTCAGCCTCCAAAGTAGCTGGGACTACAGGTGCCCACCACCACGCCTGGCTAATTTTTTGTAGTTTTAGTAGAGACAGGGTTTCACCATGTTAGCCAGGATGGTCTTGATCTCCTGACCTCATGATCCGCCCGCCTCGGCCTCCCAAAGTGCTGGGATTACAAGCGTGAGCCACTGCCTGTCTTTTAAATGTCCGATGATGTCTAGGAGCTTCCCTTCCTCTCTTTCTCCTTATGCAATTTGTTGAAGAAACTTGATTCCTGCAGCCTGGATTTCCCACTGTGTCTTGGGGGTGCCACCTCCGCGGTGTCACCTCCGTGGTACTGTGAGTGTGTCTTTTGTGTTTCTTGTAAATTGGTTATTGGAGCGGATATCCCATTGTCCTAGAGGTTGTCGTGGCTGGCACTGCCCTAGGTGTAGATGTCATTGGCTCAGGGCTGCCTGCTCTAAAGGCCACTTCCTGGTGCTGGGTGCCACTCACCCTGGCTGGGGGTCACCTGGGTCTGCTGCTGTCTCGCGAATGCTGGGGTCCAGGACTGGGCACATACGAGGGACTTGGTAGGTGCTTGGTTCACTGATGTAAAATATTGGAGCACCCAGGGCCTTGCCCTTTCCCACCTGCATCCCTGAAAGACAAGAGAGTGTCGGGGAGTGTAGGGGTGGGAGGCACAGCCCCCGGGGTCCCTGCCTGGGATTGGCGTCGGGGAAGATAGGCATTCTGGAGCGACCCCTAGGCCTGATGCCTTAGAGTGCAGCTGCCACCGGCACGGCTGCCTTGGGGGCTGACAAGGCCAGGGAAGGGCCCCCTGCTCCTATTTCTGGTCCCTGGATCCTGAGAGCGAAGACTAGGGATTGTCACCAAGGCCTCCATGAGCCCTTACCAGAAGGAGTGCTGCCCTTGAGGGCTCTGTTATCACTGGAGCCCGCGTTCAAGCAACACGCAAATGATTCTCCAAGGAATAGAGATAGATGATGGGGAGGGGGCTGGCCTGGAAGGACCCCCAGTGCAGGTGACACTGAAGCCAGGTTTCAAAGCTCTCTCTGGCCCAGAGAGAGTCCCCAGAGGGCAAGGTGACTGGGGGGCAGGGGTAGGGCCTCTGTCGGGAGCGCCTAGGAGAGGCCCGTGTGTTCTAGGAAGAGCCGAGCCCTGGCAGCCGAGCGGAGGTGGTGGGGAGGACTTGCATCCTGCATGTCCCAGCTGGCCTCTCCTGTGGTCCCTGAGCTGGATCCCACGTGGCTCCCGCACTCAGGCATTCAGAACGTGCATGCGTGGGAAACGGTAGTTTCTTTATTAGACACAAATGCAAACTCGCCAAACTTGTGGACAAAAATGTGGAGAAGAAATCACACACTCACTCCTGTATGCGATCGCCGGCAGGGGCCGTGGAGGAGTTGGGGAGGCTTTGGTTGTGTCTGCAGCAGTTGGGAATGTGGGCAGAGGAACCTGGAGCACCCGAGCTCCCGCTGCAGAGGCAACTGTGGAGACAGAGAGCACCTGCAGATCATCCATCCAGTGTCGGCTTTGCATCCAGATCATCCAGGGAACACTGTGACTCAGCAACAGACAGGGACCCCATTTAAACATCGGCAAGGGGCCACTTGCACCTGGAATCCCAGCAGTTTGTGAGGCCAGGGTGGATGAATCGCTTGAGCCCGGGAGTTTGAGACCAGCCTGGGCAACAGGGCGAGACCCTGGTCTCTAAAAAATAAAAGAACATGCCGGGCGTGATAGTGTGCGTCTGTGGTTCCAGCTACTTAGGAGACTGAGATGGAAGGATCACTTGAGCTGAGAAGGTCAAGGCTGCAGTGAGCTGTGATCACACCACTGCACTCCAGGCTGGGTCACAGAGCAAGACCCTGTTTCAAAAAAAAAAAAAAAAAAACACACAGGATCCGAACAGAGATTTCTCCAGAGAAGACGCACAGATGGCTAACCCCGCGTGAGAAGATGGTCAGCCTCATTAGTCATGAGGGAAACACAAATCAAAACCACTGGCTGGCTGGGCGTGGGGGCTCACGCGTGTAATCCAGCACTTCAGGAGGGCAGATTGCTTGAGGCCAGGAGTTTGAGGCCAGCCTGGGCAACATAGGAAGACCAACAAATAGATATTAGTGGTGGCACCTGTAGTCCCAGCTAGTTGGAAGGCTGAGGGAGAATTCCCTGAGACTATGAGGTTGAAACTGCAGTTAGCCGTGATTGTGCCCCTGCACTCCAGCCTGGGTGACAGGAAACACTGTCTTAAAAAAAAAAAAAAAAAAAAAAAAAAAAACCAGACTGGGCGCGATGGCTCACGCCTGTAATCCCAGCACTTTGGGAGTCCAAGGTGGGTGGATCACAAGGTCAGGAGTTCGAGACCAGCCTGACCAACATGGTGAAACCCCTTCTCTACTAAAAATGCAAAAATTTGGCTGGGCGTGGTGGCACATGCCTGTAATTCCAGCTACTGAGGAGGCTGAGGCAGGAGACTCCCTTGAACCTGGAAGGCAGAGCTTGCATTCAGGCAGTATCATACCACTGCCCTGTAGCTTGGTCAACAGAGTGCGACTCCATCTCAAAAAAAAAAAAAAAAAAAAAGCTGGGCATGGTGGCGCATGCCTGTAGTCCCGGCTACTTTGGGGGCTGAGGCAGGAGAATCACTTGAACCCGGGAGGCAGAGGTTGCAGTGAGGCAAGATCACACCATGCACTCCAGCTTGGGAGACAGAGCAAAACTTCATCTCAAAAAGGAAAGGTCCGGGAAAAGCCTGCACCTGCTCCCCCGCGGTGGCCATGCCGGGCCCTACGCTGAGCCCTCTGTTTTCTTGTCTCTCCATTCCTCATCACGGTGCTGCAGGGTTGGAGCCACTCCTGGTCCCATTTTACAGACCAGGAAATTGAGGCTCTGAGAAGCCGTGGTGGAGATGATTTCATCAGCATGCTCTGGGGCAGACCCCTGGAGCCACACAGGGGGTGTGGGGCCCACACCAGTGCCCTGGTTTATAGACAGAAGTGGCCATGGCGCTTCCGATTGGGGCTGGGATGTGCTTGGACTAGCTGAGGGGCTGAGGGGCCCTGCGCCCAGGTCCAGCTGTTTGGGTGCTGCCAGCCCCTCCCACCTGTCCCGCCCAGGCTCATCCCTCCTGTGTCCCTTCCCTCTGGTTTCCTGTTCAGTTTTAGGAAGGAGGCTGGGAACCCAAGTGTAGGGAATTTGGGCCCTGGAGTCAGACCTGGGTTCACATCCCAGCGCCTCCATTTCCGCTGTGACCTTGGTCCAGTGTCTCAGCCTCAGTTTCTTCACCTGTAAAGTGGGCTCCATGATTAGATGCACCCTGTGGAGCAGTGGAGCAGCGACCTGGTTCAGCCACTGGTGGCCCTAACAATCATAACTTGTTAAAGTAGCTCCATCGGTCCCCTCGGGGGTTCTGGGGGCCCGTTCCCCTGTCTTGCATGCACTGTGAGACCTGCTCTGACACAGAGCAGAGTATAACAGCCTGAGGGTGAGGGGCACCCAGAGCCAGGCACTGTGCCCGTGCTCAGACTGGATACTGGGCAATGGGAGCCAGAGCAGCCTGGATGGGTGGACTTCTGTGGACCCCTCAGCATCCAGCCTCGGTGCCTTCAGCGCAGGGCCGCGTGGCTGTGGGGGCTCACAAGACCTGGCCCACTCCTGCTTGTGCCTGCACCTGAGTGTTCGTGCATTGGTGCCTTCTGACGCATTCTAGTGTGTGTGAGACATGCGGAGCTGGGAAGTGTTGGCAGAACTGTGAGCGCCGTCTTCGCTCCTTTTGTTCTTTTGACCTAAACTGGCGTGCAGCACTGCCTGAGTTCTGTTCAGTGCCTGCTCTGAAGTGCGGACCCTGCTGCAGCCTTGCTGTTAGGCAATGGCGGTGTGTGCCATCATTGGTGGGCACCAAGGGCCTTTGGGAGCTTTGGGGAGGTTGTGCCAAGCCTGAGCCCCGACATCCCCCTTCCTGGCTTTCTGTGGGCTCTTCTGAGGCCAGGGTGTCTCTGCGAGGGCCTCCTGCTGGAGCCGCCTCCGTGGATCTCTTCTGCCATCCTGGCCCACGAGCGGGTGATGCGCTGGCCACTGTCTTGTGACAGTGGCCTGGCACTGCTGCCAAATGTGGGTCCCGCATCTGCAAGCCCCTACCTGGGTCCCCTAGGGTATGGGGTGGCTCTGCCACTGCCCTTGCTCCCCGACCTTGGGGTGCCTCTCCCCCAGCTCGGGGGAGACCCTGCCTAGGATCTCTCCAGTGAGGAAGACACTTTGGAGGGAGACACACGTGTTCTTTTTTGGAGCTCTGCAGTGGCCGTTGAGCCCAGCCCACCAAGCGCCCTGGGATGAAAACATCCCGTTGCTGTCTGGGCCTGGCCCGCGCTCTGCTGCCTGCGCTCCAGCTGGCTGAGGCCGGGCACGTCTGCGGGCAGGCACAGCGGCGGGGGCGCCACAGTTCCCCTGCAGAGTGAGTGCAGCTGGAAAATGCAGCTCACGCCCTTTCCCAGAACACCTCGCTCTTCATGGCTTGGCAGCTGTCCTCGCCGAGGGGCCGGGGTGCCCAGGCACCGGTGGCAGGAGAAGGGCTACATCTGGGGCTGAGGTGGGCAGCGTCTTTTTCTCCCTGCAGCTCCCAAGGCCCAGCCCTGGCCCAGCTGGCATTCCTGACCTTAGCAGCTCCATGATCTGAAGACAGGCTGGGTCCTGTGAGGCCACCTCGGAAAGGGCTTTGTCCAGGCAGGGGCGGAAGCCAGCTCTTCCTTCTGGTTGAGGCAGGAATGAGGCCAGTGCTGGGGCAAGCCGTTGCCCAGGGAACGTCACAGCTGTGGGAGTACAGGGGCTCCGGGTCCTGAGCCCATCCACTGTGCATCGTGGCCCTGGCCTCAGGCTGGCTCGTGCCATCATTGGCTGTGCCCACAGCTGAGTGGGTGATGGAATTCCAGCTGCCCGGCCGGATCCGTGCTGCTGCTATCTCCAGGGCACTGCTGCGCCCGCACAGCCGGGCTCATTGGCCAGTTCACTTGCCCCCCCACCCTCTTCCTGCCTTGGCTTCCTCCATTGACACACTGGACCCTGCTGGCTGCCTGGGGAGGTGTTTGGGGGGTGGTGTGGGGGAGGGGGGCCCCTGGAGCCTCAGTGTACTCATCAGGAGCATAGGGCCAGAGCAGCACCTGCCCACGCCGGCTGTGACGGGTCAGAGTGGAGAGGGACGCGAGGGGTCGCAGCGCCTGGCTCCGTGTTGCAAGGAGCTTGCAGGCACTCCCTGCAAGCAGGGGTACCAGGAGCCGGCCCTCATTCTCCCCTTGACCTGGAAGGGTGACCCGGACCCCAGCGGCAGGTGGACGTGTATATGAAGCACCCTCCTTCCCACACCCCACAGGTGGGCTCGCCTCCAAACGGCCCTTTCTGAACTGACTGTGTCTTTCCATCAGTGTAGGCAAGGACATCACAGACTCCCCTTTCCCATCTCCCTCGTTCAGGCTCCGAGGCCGGAGTCTCCATCCGTGTGCCTGCCTGTGGGTCCCGGGAGGACCTGAGGCTGCCCATGTCACCCCCAGCGTCTCATCCCGGGAAGAGTTCAACCATGGGAGGGATCTGTAAGGACAGAATGCCACTGGGTCTGGGGCTCCCCGGCTAGTCTCACACCCCAGGACCAGGACCCAGAGACCCTTATGCAGGGCTCTGTTGTTGGGCCCTGGCAGCCTCGTCCTCTATCCAGAGGCTGCAACCCCCATCTCTCGTGGGGCCGGGGTTGCGGCTGGCCTCCCTGGCCCTCCCCATGGAAGTGGTAGGCGGAGCCAGCAGCCGTCTGCCCAGCCTGGGGCTGCACTGTGTTCCTTCAGATGAGCGCCGTCCCAAACTGCAGCCCGTTAATTTAAACAGGATCATTTCCGGCCCTGGAAACCGCCTCACTCTCCTTAAATAGAAAGGAGCACAGCACAGAGGGAAACAGATGAGGTCATGGCTCGCCTGGCCCAGCGAGGAAGGGGCTGCAGTGGGGGTGGCACTGCCGCCTGTCCCCTGTCCTCTCCAGCGCCCACACTGCGGCCCCTTTCCTCACCCTGGGCCTGCTCTAGGGAGGGATGGGCCTGGGGGTCCCCTTGCTGGGCTGAGGGGAACCGTCTCCTCCAGGAGAGGATGGGGCCTGGCAGGGGGCAGGGGGCCTCCCCGGGTCTGGCGTCCCGTCCTGCCCCTGCCGAGGGAGGAGCGGTTACATAAGCTCCACAGGCCCCTCCGAGCCGGTCCCCCCAGCCCAGTTTCCAGTGAGGCAGCCAGCGCGGGTGGGGGTGCCGGGCCTGGCGCACGCCTGCTGCTGACCACATGCGTCTGGAATGTGCAGATGTTTCTTTGGGGGCTCCGTCTGGCCCCCAGACCCCACTTAGCATCTGGTCTGGGGAGTGGGCACCTGGGGCAGTCAGCTCTGAGTGTGGGGCTCTGAGGCGGGTCCGATTTGTCCGTGGCCATTCCCTCTGCTGTGAATTGGGAGGGCCCTGGGGGCTGCCCCACACCCAGGGAAGTTCTCAGCCCCACTGTTGCGAGCCCCGACCACGGCTCCTCCTGCCCAGGAGCGCCTGCGGGGCGGAAGGCCCAGCCCCAAGACTTCCCGGCCCTGCCAGCCTCAGGCTTCACCCACCCTCGCGCCAACTGTGGGCAGAGCCTAGGGGAAGGCAGGAGAGCCGGCGCCCGGCTGGGAACATGCCTGAGGGGCCCACACTCCAGGGCCAGGGGGCCTGACCTGGGGTTCACACGCCTGGGTGGCGGGCAGACCCGCTGCAGCATGAGACACGTGTCACCTACCTTGGGCTGGCAGGCTGGCCCCGCTGCCCACAGCCCTGGGACGTGGCCCCACCTGCGACAGGGGTGTGGAGGGGCAGCCTCCAGGCCTGGCCACATCCTCTGCTGTTCCTGTTCCTGCTCCAGGATGGTGCTGGGAAGGGGTGAAGCCCCCACTGTGGCCACATACCTGGGACTTCCTTCTCCACCTAATGGTGCCCCAGCAGCCGCTAAGGAGTCTGCTGGGTCCTACGCTAGGATGGTCCTAACTCCTCCTGCCTTCCAGATCAGACACTCAGCGCTGGGGGCCCCTCGTGTCCTGGGGCTGGAGCACTGTCCTGCCCCCCATGGGGGTGCGCTTCTCTCAACAAGCCCGCTCTCAGCTTACCTGGGAGCACATCCTGGCCCTCGGTCACCCATCAGGCCGTCCCTGTGCACCTGGCTCCCACCCTTCCAGCTAACAGCAGGAACTGGGGCGAGGGGTATGTGGGGCAGCAAGGCCTTGGGACTCCAGAGGACCCTGCACTCCACTCTGTGTTCTTGCCTGGGCTTAGGGCCACCCCGTGGTCCTGCTGCCAGATGCCCGGGCCCTGCTGTGTCCTCCATCCTTGCAGGGAACCAGAATGTGGGGGCAGGGCATCAGACAGTGGTGATGATGTCACCTGGCGGGTGCAGAGGAAGCCTGAGGGGCGGGGTGGGGGGCTGGCGCGAGGCCGCCTGTCTAGGCCTTGGCGTTCCCCCAGAACAGCGATGGCAAAAGCAGATGGAGATGTGGAAAAGTACGGGAGCAAGCGGGGTGAGGACTCCACAGGGACCCCTGTGCCCATCCCTGTTCCTGAAGCCCACACCTGAGTCCTGCCCAGGGCAGATGCTTGCACACCATGGGGGGCTGCATCTGGCTCGTGTCTGGGCTGCAGCTTGGTTCTGCTGTCCTGGGCTCTGGGAGCTTGGCTGAGCGGAGTCCCCAAAGCCTTGCTGTGTTTCTGGGCCGTGGGCCGGGGTGAGGGCCGGGAGAAGGAGCCAGCCCAGAGCCTGGCATGCAGGGAGTGTGTGGCCAGCACCCGTGACAGGCGAGGCTGCCTGCTGGCGTGGAAGAAGTGTCCATGGCACCCCAGGCCTGGTCCGCAGTGGGGTGGGCGGGGAGCGGGTGGGCTCTGGGGTCCTCGGCTGACCTGACCCCATGCCTGCCCTGGCTTGTCAGCTCCCAGCAGCAGCCATTCTTGATGGATTTTCCAGAAAATGGGATGTGGCCAAACATTTTCAGGCTTTTTCTTCTTTCCTTCCTCCTGTGGCCTTTGTGGGAGCTGCTCCCCATGCCTAGGGGCAGGTGTGAGAGCCTGTGCCCCCTCCCCAGGGCTGTTTCACAGCTGTGTCCCTTCCAGGGGGCCTGCCTGTGTTCACCGTGGCCTCTGCAGCACCCCTTGCCCCCTAGAGCTGCTGCCTCATTTCTCCCTGAAGCGTTGGTTCTGCTGCCGCTGCAGCCGCTGGCAAGTCCCTCCTCAGGTCTAACTGCCGTTCCTCATGGCACAGTGTCCCCCTCGGGCATGATGCTTGGGCAATGAGTGGGAGTCTGGCTGCCTCACCCTGTCTCGAGAATGGCCTCTTGCTGGTCTTCCAGTCGCTGGCCTGTCCCATCCCACAGTGGGATGCTGTGGACACCCAGCAGTGCGGCTGTGGGCACCCCCGTCCTTACGGGCAGTGAGGAGCACCTCAGCCCATGTCCCCACCTTGGTGTAGAGGAGGGGACGGCAGAGAAGCTGAGTTCAGTTAGGGGGAAAACGGTGGCCCTGCCAGAGGGGCCATTCCCTGTGTGCCTGGCCCCCAGATCCTCTCCCTTCCTGGAGCCCAGGGCACTGGCACAGGCTCTCTGAGTGTCCCAGAGCCTGTGGGGGAAGGGAGCTGCACCCCCAAGCATGCCCCCCATCTGCAGATGGAATGAGAAGCTCCGGGAGCCGGGTGCCCAGCACCTCGTCTATCTGGACACCCAGCCCGGGTCAGGGCCCAGCTCCACCGTCAGTGGCTGGTGCTGCTTCCTGGCATGGAGATGGCCTCGTCTGCTCTGTCCCCCTCAGCTGGGGTGGCCTCTGGTCCCCTTTGTTGGTTCCCCTCTGAAGCCCCTGCCCTGGCCCCGGGTCCCTCCGGGCAGCCTGTGTGTGCGTCTCTCCTGGGCCAGGGTAGGCTGCTATGGGAGTGGAGCTCCGATAAGCAGGGCTGGAGGCTGGCAGGGGCCGGGCGGGCATTCAGGAATGGAGGCCACCCTACCTTAGGCCTGGCTGCCAGGTGGTCATTGCTGGGAAGAGCAGGTCTGGGCGGAGGCACCTGCTGGGTCACGTGTGGGGAGGGTGACACCTGGGGAAGTAGAGGCCCATGGCAGGCGGCTAGGCCTTGGGGGCCTGGGGAGCAAGGGGTTGGCGTGCAGAGCTGGGGAGGGAGCCACAGTCCCTGTGCCAGGTGCACTACTGGGAGTGCGTGGGACCAGGAGGGGCACCCAGGGTGGGCAACATGGTGACCCCGGAGGTGCCTGAGGCCGAGGGAACATGGAGTTCTCGGTTTGCCCTGGCTCTCTGGCTTCTCACCTGCTTGTCACCAGCACCAGGACCTGGTTTGTACTCAGGCAGCTCTGAAAAGAGAGACATGCTGCCGCCCTGTGGTTTCTGTTGCTTTTTCTCCACTGACTACTGACATGGACTGTCTTTCCCACAGCTGTGACCAATTGTGCTTCTTTTCATTGCCTGTTTTTTTTGGGTTTTTTTTTTTTTTTTAGTTTTCCTTTTTTTCCTCCCTCCCTCCTTTTTTCTTTTTCTTTTCTTTTCTTTTTTTTTTTTTTTTGAGATGGAGCTTCACTCTTATTGTTCAGGATGGAGTGTTGGAGTGCAGTGGCACAATCTCAGCTCACTGCAACCTCTGCCTCCTGGGTTCAAGTGATTCTCCTGCCTCAGCCTCCCGAGTAGCTGGGATTACAGGTGCCCACCACCACACCCAGCTAATTCTGTATTTTTAGTAAAGATGGGGTGTCTCCATGTTGGTCAGTCTGGTCTTGAACTCCTGACCTCAGGTGATCCGCCTGCCTTAGCCTCTCAAAGTGCTGGGATTACGGGTGGGAGCCACCGCACCTGGCTCCTTCCCCTTCCCCTTTTCCTTCTCTTCTCTCCTCTCTCTCTGTCCTCTGTTTCTTTCCTTTCTTTTTTTGTTTTCTTTTCTTTTCTTTTTTTTTTTTTTGAGACGGAGTCTCTCTCTTTTGCCCAGGCTGGAGTGCAGTGGTGTGATCTCGGCTCACTGCAACCTCGGCCTCCCGGGTTCACGTGATTCTCCTGCCTCAGCCTCCTGAGTGGCTGGGACTACAGGCGCCAACCACCATGCCCATCTAATTTTTGTATTTTTAGTAGAGACGGGGTTTCACCCTGTTGGTCAGGATGGTCTTGATCTCTTGATCTCGTGATCCACCCACCTCAGCCTCCCAAAGTGTTGGGATTACCGGCAGAAGCCACCGCACCCGGCCCCTTCCCCTTCCCCTTCCCTTTCTCCTTCCCCTTCCCCTTCTCTTCTCTCTCTCTGTCCTCCCTTTCTTTCCTTTCTTTTCTTTTTTTTTTTTTGAGATGGAGTCTCGCTCTGTCGCCCAGGCTGGAGTGCAGTGGTGTGATCTTGGCTCACTGCAAGCTCCGCCTCTGGGGTTCATGTGATTCTCCTGCCTCAGCCTCCCGAGTGGCTGGGACTACAGGCCCCCACCACCACGCGCGGCTAATTTTTGTATTTTTAGTAGAGATGGGGTTTCACCCTGTTGGCCAGGATGGTCTCGATCTC
Organism: Macaca mulatta; assembly: GCF_049350105.2. Lineage (NCBI taxonomy): Eukaryota > Metazoa > Chordata > Mammalia > Primates > Cercopithecidae > Macaca > Macaca mulatta. The sequence goes on along the minus strand of NC_133425.1, from coordinate 3,350,209 downwards.
TCGATCTCGTGATCCACCCACCTCAGCCTCCCAAAGTGCTGGGATTACAGGCGTGAGCCACCGTGCCCGACCTCTTTTTTTTCTTTTTCTTTCAAGACCGGGTCTTGCTCTGTCACCCAGACTGGACTGCAGTGGCACAATCAGAGCTCACTGCAGCCTCGACCTCCCTGGCTCAAGCGATCCTCCCGCCTCAGCGCCCCGAGTAGTTGGAACTACAACTATACACCACCATGCCTGGCTGATTCTCTTTTTTTCGTTGTAGAGATGGGGTCTTGCTATGCTGCCCAGCCTGGTCTCAAACTCCTGGCCTCAAGCAGTCCTCCCTACTCTGCCTCTCAAAGCACTGGGATTACAGGCATAAGTCACCACACCCAAATTCCTTTTCTTCTTTTTAACTGGAATAGTTGACTTTTTCGTTCTTAGCTGTGTTGGGAGAGTATTTTTGGCCTTCAATATGTCATCTAAGTTGCTAGTGCTTTTCTCAACTTGTAGTTTGTTTTCTGATTTTATTTATATTTTGTGTAGAAGTTGTATATTTTAGATGGAGTTAGGTCTGCTGGTCTTTGATGTTTTATTTATTTATTATTTATTTATTTTTGAGGTAGAGTCTCGCCCTTTCACCCAGGCTATGGTACAGTGATGCGATCTCAGCTCACTGCAGCCTTGACCTCTCTGGGCTCAAGCGATTTGTCTCACCTCCGCCTCCCGAGTGTTTGGGACCCCAGGCGCATGCCACCATGCCTGGCTGATACGTATTTTTTGTAGATATGGGGTCTCACTGTGTTGCCCAGGGTAGTTTCTAAATCCTGGGCTCAAGCGATCCTCCCGTCTCAGCTCCCACGGTGCTGGGTTACCGGCGTGCGCCACCGTGCCCGGCCATCTTGGATGTCTCGTTTCTCCTGGGTTTATGCCTCAAGATGGTGCCTGCTCCCTGTGCTCCCTGGTAGCCTGGTAGTGAGCCTGCTTCTCACACATTCATACCTGGTTGTGGTCCCACAGTGGGACCACCCTGCTGGGTTAGGAGCAGGAGATGGGGGCCCTTGGGTCTGTGTAGGGGCTGTGGACAGGGTTGGGAGGCCTTGGCTCTGGGGGGGACTGTGGACAGGAGATGGGAGTCCTTGGCTCTATGGAGGGTCTGTGGACAGGGGACAGGGGGCCTTGGCTCTTGGGGGCGACTGTGGACAAGAAATTGCAGGACCTTGGCCCTGCATGGGATGGGTTGGGGGTCTGTGCCCATCCTGGCCCTGGGTGGACAGGTCTGTGTGGCACTCGGCATAGGGCTGCGATGGGTACAGAGGGCTGAGGCCCCCAGGCCTCTCCTGGCTTGGTTTCCCCAGATGAGCGTTCATTTGGGTCTTCCATCAGAAAGACCCCTCCTGACCTCAGGGAGTGGGGAGCTCAAGGGTGGGAGGCCATAGCTTGGGGTTGCTAAAAGTGTGTGGGGTGGGCCCAGGGATGGCCTGGCCTACTAGGGGCTCTGGCCCTGACCCACTGCCACTCACTCCTCAGAGACGTCTCCCATAACTTGCTCCGGGCGCTGGACGTCGGGCTCCTGGCGAACCTCTCGCAACTGTCAGAGCTGTGAGTGTCCCCCAGCCTCGCCAGCATGCAGGGTTCATCCCAGATGGGCCGGCGGCACCGCCTCTTGCTGCTCGGCTGTGGGGGCTTCCATCAGCTTTGCCGAATCCCCCTTCTCTTCCAGGGATATAAGCAACAACAAGATTTCTACGCTAGAAGAAGGAATATTTGCTAATTTATTTAATTTAAGTGAAATGTAAGTTGTGGTTCTTTGGGTGGGTGTCAGTGGCTGGACCCCAGGCCCCCAGCATCCCTTCTGCCCTCCCAGTTGGTCTGTGTCCCATTCCAGGCTTGAGACCAGATCCTGGGGGCAGTTCACTGCCTGCTTGGAGCCCCCCAGGGCCGGCTTGGTTGGGGCAGGGGAGGCGGTGCTGTCAGCGTGGCTCCAGGGCCTGGTTGCCGGTAAGGGGCTGGTGTAGACCCTTCCCACCAGACCTGGTCCCCAACTCCTGCCCCTGCCTTGCAGAAACCTGAGTGGGAACCCGTTTGAGTGTGACTGTGGCCTGGTGTGGCTGCCGCGATGGGCAGAGGAGCAGCAAGTGCGGGTGGTGCAGCCCGAGGCGGCCACGTGTGCTGGGCCTGGCTCCCTGGCTGGCCAGCCTCTGCTCGGCATCCCCTTGCTGGACAGTGACTGTGGTGAGTGCTAGTGGGTGGGGCCAGCTCTGTTGCTCCCAGCCAGGTGGGACCTGGGCCCTGCAGACACCTGGGAGGGCCTCCGGGCCAAGAGAGCAGCATGGGAGCCTGTGAGTGTGGCGGGTGGATGGGGGGCATGGGGTGGAGCCAGGAGGAGGGGAACCCAGGGTCTAGCGGCTGCCTCTTCTAGGTGAGGAGTATATCGCCTGCCTCCCTGACAACAGCTCAGGCACTGTGGCAGCAGTGGCCTTTTCAGCTGCCCACGAAGGCCTACTTCAGCCAGAGGCCTGCAGTGCTTTCTGCTTCTCCACTGGCCGGGGCCTTGCGGCCCTCTCGGAGCAGGGCTGGTGCCTGTGTGGGGCAGCCCAGCCCTCCAGTGCCTCCTTCGCCTGCCTGTCCTTCTGCTCTGGCCCCCCGCCGCCTCCTGCGCTCGACTGTGGGGGCCCAACCCTCCTCCAGCATGTCTTCCCTGCCTCCCCAGGGGCTGCCCTGGTGGGGCCCCATGGACCCCTGGCCTCTGGCCAGCTAGCAGCCTTCCACATCGCTGCCCCGCTCCCTGTCACTGCCACATGCTGGGACTTCGGAGATGGCTCCCCCGAGGTGGATGCCGCTGGCCCGGCTGCCTCGCACCGCTATGTGCTGCCTGGGCGCTATCATGTGACGGCAGTGGTGGCCCTGGGGGTCAGCTCAGCCCTGCTGGGGACAAACGTGCAGGTGGAAGCGGCACCTGCTGCCCTGGAGCTCGTGTGCCCGTCCTCGGTGCAGAGTGACGAGAGCCTCAAACTCAGCATCCAGAACCGTGGCGGTTCAGGCCTGGAGGCTGCCTATAGCATCGTGGCCCTGGGTGAGGAGCTGGCCCGAGGTGAGTGCCTCCTGCCCACCTCCCCTTCCTCCCCAGGGCCATCTGGGTGGGGCAGAGCCTGGTACCCCCATCTTAGGCCCACACTGACCACTGACACTCTCATTCCCACTGGTCTCCAGTGGTGCACCCGCTTTGCCCCTCGGACACGGAGATCTTCCCTGGCAACGGGCACTGCTACCGCCTGGTGGTGGAGAAGGCAGCCTGGCTGCAGGCACAGGAGCAGTGCCGGGCCTGGGCTGGGGCCGCCCTGGCCATGGTGGACAGTCCCGCCGTGCAGCGCTTCCTGGTCTCCCGGGTTACCAGGTGCCTGTCCCCACCCCTGAGGGGCCAGAGGTTGGGGGATCTCCAAAACACTGGGGCAGAGCCCACGGCTGGGGAGGCTTAGGTGGAGACAGACGGGAGCTGGGCCGGCCCTGGTGAGGAGATGGCGCCGGCCGGCAGGGCCGTTGCGTCAGCTCTGCAGATACAGAGACTGACGTGAGCTGGGGACAGCCTCTGGACCCTCCTGGGGCACGCCACATGGGAGGTGGCCTGCACGGAGATCCCTGCCGGTGCCCACAGGCCCCATGAGTGGGTGCTGCTGTGAGCCTGGGCTGGTGGGCCTTGCTCTCTGGGCTCTGAGCCTCAGTTTCCCCATCTGGAAAGGGGGACAGTGATGGGGCTCTGGACGGGCTACTGTGAGGGTAGGAGGATGGAGGAGTGCCCTGAGCCCCCTGCCATCCCACACTCGCCCACAGGAGCCTGGACGTGTGGATCGGCTTCTCGACTGTGCAGGGGGCGGAGACGGGCCTGGCGCCGCAGGGCGAGGCCTTCAGCCTGGAGAGCTGCCAGAACTGGCTGCCCGGGGAGCCACACCCAGCCACAGCTGAGCACTGCGTCCGGCTCGGGCCTACCGGGTGGTGCAACACCGACCTGTGCTCAGCGCCACACAGCTACGTCTGCGAACTGCGGCCTGGAGGTGTGCAGGGGCCAGGCGGGGGTCCTGAGACACTGGCTATGGTTAGGGGTCTGCCGAGGGCCCACGGTGGAGGTGGAGGAGCTGGTGGGAGCTCTCGGGCTGCTCAGTCCCCAGTCTGTTGGCCCTGGTGTCCTGGGCCCTGGCCCGACGCCTCACTGCGCACTCACCACCCCAGGCCCAGTGCAGGATGCCGAGAACCTCCTCGTGGGAGCACCTAGTGGGGACCTGCAGGGACCCCTGACGCCTCTGACACCGCAGGATGGCCTCTCAGCCCCGCACGAGCCCGTGGAGGTAGTTGGCCCTCTGCGTTCTAGAACCCACTCTCCTGCTTGCCCCTGGAGGCCTTGCCTGCCCTGCCCACTGTGGGCATCGCTAAAAATCTTGGGGGCCTTAATGCTGCTTGGGCCTAGTGAAGATGGTTGGGAAAACCCAGAGTGCAGAGAGGAAAGTGTTGACTCACGTTACCCCCAGGCCTTTTCTCTGAGTGTTTGCGAGTTATTCCTGAAAGGCAGGTCGGGGTCCTGCTGCCCATGGACAGTTTCCATCGGAGTCTTCCTCGTGAGCGACAGGAGCATGGCATGTGGGGGTCTGAAGGCTCACTTCCCTTCCTTCCCCTCTTTCTGGGGAAGTTTGGGTCAGGGGAGTCTGGGCCTCAGGCTGGGGTGGAGTTTGTGGAGCTGAGGCGGCCCCCTACCCTCCAGGTCATGGTATTCCCGGGCCTGAGTCTGAGCCACGAAGCCTTCCTCACCACAGCCGAATTTGGGACCCAGGAGCTCCGGCGGCCTGCCCAGCTGCGACTGCAGGTGTACCGGCTCCTCAGCACGGCAGGTGGGACTCTGGGGTGGTGGGCACCGCAGGGCTCGGGGTGGCCTCTTTGAGCTCTCACGTCTGCTGGTCCCGTGGCCACCAGAGCGGTCCCCTGTCTCTGGTGGACAGAGCTGGGGTTCCAGAGACACCAGCTCGTTCCAGGTGTCCCAGGGATGGATCGGGTCGGGCCTGCCTGGGGGCCGGCCTGGGTCAGTCGGCTGGCCGGAGGCAGGGACACAGCACTGGTCTGGGAGTGCTGCCCAGGCGGGGAGACCTGTTCTCACAGCAAAGCCAGGCTTGCCGGTGCAGGCAGGTGGGCATCTCTGACGGTGGCCGGTGGGCGAATCAGGGCCCCAACAACCCTCCCTTCCTCGCAGGGACCCCAGAGAACGGCAGCGAACCTGAGAGCAGGTCCCCGGACAACAGGACCCAGCTGGTCCCCGAGTGCATGCCAGGGGGACGCTGGTGCCCTGCAGCCAATGTCTGCGTGCCGCTGGACGCCTCCTGCCATCCCCAGGCCAATGGCTGCACGTCAGGGCCGGGGCTGCCCGGGGCCCTCTATGCGCTATGGAGAGAGTTCCTCTTCTCCGTTCCTGCGGGGCCCCCCGCGCAGTATTCGGTGTGTGGCCCTGACCTGAGTCTGTCCCCTGCATCTCCTCAGGCCACCTTCCTGTCTGCTGCCCAAGGTCTGGGTCTGCTCACCCGACACACCCAGCCTGCAGGCTACTCCCATGTCCCTGCCACTTCCAACCTCTGACCTCCAACCTCCGACCTCTGCAGTGCTCTTGCCCCTCTCCCAATGGGAGAAGCTCTCGCCTGGGCTCTTGGCACGTGCTGTGCTTCCTTGTCCCCTCTCCTGGCACAGCTGCTCCTTCCTGCCTGCCAGATCTTGGCCTGTGTCCTCTCCCCGTGTGTTCCCCTGTCCGCAGCTGTCCTGCTTGTCCCTGTCATGAGCTCCGTGGGGAGTTCCCTGAGGCCTGGCTGATGAAGTGGGGAGCCCTGCTTGTCCCCCCTCCTCCCTTGTGCAGGGGTCCACGGGCCATGACCACGAGGACGTGATGCAGCCCTGCCTCCCTTGCCACAGGTCACCCTCCATGGCCAGGATGTCCTCATGCTCCCTGGTGACCTCGTTGGCTTGCAGCACGACGCTGGCCCTGGCGCCCTCCTGCACTGCTCGCCGGCTCCCGGCCACCCTGGCCCCCAGGCCCTGTACCTCTCTGCCAACGCCTCGGCCTGGCTGCCCCACTTGCCAGCCCAGCTGGAGGGCACTCGGGACTGCCCTGCCTGTGCCCTGCGGCTGCTTGCAGCCACGGAACAGCTCACCGTGCTGCTGGGCCTGCGGCCCAACCCTGGGCTGCGGCTGCCTGGGCGCTATGAGGTCCGGGCAGAGGTGGGCAATGGCGTGTCCAGGCATAACCTGTCCTGCAGCTTCAACGTGGTCTCCCCAGTGGCTGGGCTGCGGGTCATCTACCCTGCCCCCCACAATGGCCACCTCTACGTGCCCACCAATGGCTCGGCCTTGGTGCTCCAGGTGGACTCTGGTGCCAACGCCACGGCCACGGCTCGCTGGCCTGGGGGCAATGTCAGCACCCGCTTTGAGGCTGCCTGCCCTGCCCTGGTGGCCACCCTTCTGCCCGGCTGCCCCTGGGAGACCAACGATACCCAGTTCTCAGTGGTAGCACTGCCGTGGCTCAGTGAGGGGGAGCACGTGGTGGAGGTTGTGGCGGAAAACAGTGCCAGCCAGGCCAACCTCAGCCTGCGGGTGACGGCGGAGGAGCCCATCTGTGGCCTCCGTGCCACGCCCAGCCCTGAGGCTCGTGTGCTGCAGGGAGTCCTAGTGGTGAGTACGGCTGAGGCTCTGCCGCCAGCCCCCAGGCAGGTGCCCACAGACAGGGTGCCCACACAGGGCGCGAGGCCTGGCTTCCTAGTGAGAGCGGCAGCCCAGTTACTGGGGACGTCAGCCCTGGGCAGGTCCTGCTGGCTGGCTCCTCAGGCTACCTGGTGGGCTCTAAATTCCTGGAAAGTCACAGCTCGGACAGCGGCTCCGCTAACACATTCCACTGTCTCATTTCATGAAATGAATTTAAAACTCCGCCCCCTGACCTCACGCGAACCCCCGTGAGTCTGTCACACCCTCTGCTGTGTTCTCGCCTGGCTAAAGCGAGTGGCTTTTGAGGTGAAGACTGAACCTCTGATGGGAAACTGCGGGCTGCCTGCGGTGCTACCATGCTGGGCACATGCGGGACAGGGCTGTCTCCGTCCTGTGGGTGCCTGCCGCTGCACCAGGGGCTTTGGGAGGGGCCGTTTCTGATGGCCCTGGCATGACCTGTGCAGCCTGTCCTGGGTTCTGTCAGCCGATGTGGGTCCTGTCCCTGTGAGGCCGGTGTGTCTCCCTTCATTGCTCCGAGCTCTCTGGCTGAGGAGGTGGGGCAGGAGCCCCAGGAGGGTCTGAGAGGACTCAGAGAGAGGGGGACTCTTTGTAGCTGGTACTAGGTCTGCTTTACAGATGGGGAAACTGAGGCACAGAGAGGTTGAGGCATCAGTAGTACAATGTGGCTGGTTGGAGAGCCGGATAGTCAGTGCCCCCGCCCAGGCTTGGCTCCCATGGCATGCAGAGCCCCGGGCACCTCCTCCACTCTGTGCCCTGCGTGGGACTCTCCAGCCCAATGGGAGGTGTGTCCAGGAGGCGACAGGCCAAGGGCAGAGCGGTCCTCCACAGAGTCCAGGCTGACACTAGTCCCCCCGCAGAGGTACAGCCCCGTGGTGGAGGCCGGCTCGGACGTGGTCTTCCGGTGGACCATCAACGACAAGCAGTCCCTGACCTTCCAGAACGTAGTCTTCAATGTCATTTATCAGAGCGCAGCGGTCTTCAAGCTCTCAGTAGGTGGGCGGGGGGGTGGGGAGGGGAGGGGATGGGGCGGGGGTGTGAGGGGAAGGGAGGAGATGGGGAGGGGAGGGGATGCGGGGGGGGGGTGTGGGGAAGGGATAGGCGGGGGCGTGGGGAGGGGAGGGGATGGGGCGGGGGTGTGAGGGGAAGGGAGGAGATGGGGAGGGGAGGGGATGCGGCAGGGGTGTGGGGAAGGGATAGGCGGGGGCGTGGGGAGGGGAGGGGATGGGGGGGCCTGATGGGGTTGGGGCGGGCTTCACCTTCACCTCTGCTTTCTGCTCTGCTTTCTGCTGCCTGAGGACGCTGCCGTGGCTGTGGGTGAGTGGAGGGAGGGACGCCAAGCAGGGCCGGGCCTCTCACCTGCCGCCTGTGCCCACTGACGCCTGTCCCTGCAGCTGACGGCCTCCAACCATGTGAGCAACGTCACTGTGAACTACAATGTCACCGTGGAGCGGATGAACCGGATGCAGGGCCTGTGGGTCTCCACAGTGCCGGCCGTGCTGCCCCCCAATGCCACGCTGGCACTGACGGCAGGCGTGCTGGTGGACTCGGCTGTGGAGGTGGCCTTCCTGTGAGTGACTCGGGGGCCGGTTGGGGGGTGGGCACCAGGCTCCTGTCCCAGCCCCAGTCTCAGCTGAGGGCCCCCACGCCAGGGGGCTGCTTTTCTGAGCCTCGGTTTCCGTCTGTTGGGAGGTGCTGGGTGCACAGGAGCCCTGAGGCTGCACGGGAGCGGGGAGAGGCCTCAGCCCAGCCTGGTGGGCCCTGAACAGAGGCCCAGGGCATGACTGCAGGGTGGAGCCTTGGCTGGGTCCCAAGCACCCCTGCCCTGCCACCGCGCACCTCTGTCCTGGTCCACTCACTGCCTCCCACTGCCCTGGCAGGTGGACCTTTGGGGATGGGGAGCAGGCCCTCCGCCAGTTCCACCCTCCGTACAACGAGTCCTTCCCGGTTCCAGACCCCTCAGTGGCCCAGGTGCTGGTGGAGCACAATGTCACGCACACCTACGCTGCCCCAGGTGAGGGATGAGGGGGTGAGAGGGCTGCTGCCTTTCAGGCCCTGAGCATGGGCACCTCCCAACCCCCCAGTCAAGCTGCCCCCCTTCCTCCCCAGCAGCCCCCCTTCCTCCCCAGCAGCCCTCACTGTGACTCCACCTGGGCTGATGGCTTAGGCTCTTACTGGGGTGAGGAAGGGGCCAGGCATCGGGGGGAGTGGACGGGGAAGCTGGGCCCCCTGAACTGCCCCCTGGGCCTGGCTCTTGTTGCTCTGCTGCCCTGAGAGCAGCTGCACTTGGAGGTGGCACTGTCCTCACCTGGCAGCTCTCAGTGCTGCCGCACCTGTGCTCCATCCCGCACGTGGCCTGGGAGCCTGGGACCCTTAGGGCTGGGCCGCAGGTGTAGCCGTTCACCCTGGGCTCCTCAGGCGGGAGCTTCTGCCAAGCGGGTAGGGAGCGGGTGGGGGTGCCACGGCCGCCCCACTTGGGCCTATCCCCACAGGTGAGTACATCCTGACCGTGCTGACGTCCAATGCCTTCGAGAACCTGACGCAGCAGGTGCCTGTGAGCGTGCGCGCGGCCCTGCCCTCCATGGCTGTGGGTGTGAGCGACAGTGTCCTGGTGGCCGGCCGGCCCATCACCTTCTACCCGCACCCGCTGCCCTCACCTGGAGGTGTTCTTTACACGTGGGACTTCGGAGACAGCTCCCCTGTCCTGACCCAGAGCCAGCCGACTGCCAACCACACCTACGCCTCGAGGGGCACCTACCGCGTGCACCTGGAGGTCAACAACACAGTGAGCAGCGCTCTGGCCCAGGCGGATGTGCGTGTTTTTGAGGAGCTCCGCGGGCTCAGTGTGAACATGAGCCTGGCCGTGGAGCAGGGAGCCCCCGTGGTGGTCAGCGCTGCGGTGCAGACTGGCGATGACATCACGTGGACCTTCGACATGGGGGACGGCACCGTGCTGTCGGGCCCCGAGGACACAGTGGAGCATGTGTACCTGCGGGCGCAGAACTGTACAGTGACCGTGGGTGCGGCCAGCCCTGCCGGCCGCCTGGCCCAGAGCCTGCACGTGCTGGTCTTCGTCCTGGAGGTGCTACGCATCGAGCCCGCTGCCTGCATCCCCACGCAGCCCGACGCGCGGCTCACGGCCTACGTCACTGGGAACCCGGCCCACTACCTCTTTGACTGGACCTTTGGGGACGGCTCCTCCAACACAACCGTGCGGGGGCGCCCTACGGTGACGCACAACTTCACGCGGAGCGGCACGTTCCCCCTGGCGCTCGTGCTGTCGAGCCCCGTGAACAAGGCGCATTACTTCACCAGCATCTGCGTGGAGCCGGAGGTGGGCAACGTCACCCTGCAGCCAGAGAGGCAGTTTGTGCAGCTCGGGGACGAGGTCCGGCTCGTGGCCTGTGTCTGGCCCCCATTCCCCTACCGGTACGCCTGGGACTTTGGCACCGAGGAAGCCGCCCCCGCCCGTGCTGGGGGCCCCGAGGTGACATTCACCTACCGAGACCCAGGCTCCTATCTTGTGACAGTCACCGCGTCCAACAACGTCTCTGCTGCCAATGACTCAGCCCTGGTGGAGGTGCAGGAGCCTGTGGTGGTCACGGACATCAAGGTCAACAGCTCCCTCGTGCTGGAGCTGCAGCAGCCGTACCTGTTCTCTGCTGTCGGCCGTGGGCGCCCCGCCAGCTACCTGTGGGATCTGGGGGATGGTGGGCGGCTGGAGGGTCCGGAGGTCACCCACGCTTACAACAGCATAGGCGACTTCACCGTCAGGGTGGCCGGCTGGAATGATGTGAGCCGCAGCGAGGCCTGGCTCAATGTGACAGTGAAGCGGCGTGTGCGGGGGCTGGTTGTCAACGCCAGCCGCACGGTGGTGCCCCTGAATGGGAGCGTGAGCTTCAGCACCTCGCTGGAGGCCGGCAGTGATGTGCGCTATTCCTGGGTGCTCTGTGACCGCTGCACACCCATCCCTGGGGGCCCTACCATCTCTTACACCTTCCGCTCCGTGGGCACCTTCAGTATCATCGTCACAGCTGAGAACGAGGTGGGCTCTGCCCAGGACAGCATCTTCGTCTACGTCCTGCAGCTTATAGAGGGGCTGCAGGTAGCGGGCTGTGGCAGCTACTTTCCCACCAACCACACGGCACAGCTACAGGCTGTGGTCAGGGATGGCACCAACGTCTCCTACAGCTGGACCGCTTGGTGGGATAGGGGCCCGGCCCTGGCCGGCAGCGGCAAAGGCTTCTCGCTCACCGCACTCGAGGCTGGCACCTACCACGTGCAGCTGCGGGCCACCAACATGCTGGGCAGTGCCTGGGCCGACTGCACTGTGGACTTCGTGGAGCCTGTGGGGTGGCTGATGGTGACCGCCTCCCCGAACCCAGCTGCCGTCAACACGAGCGTCACCCTCAGTGCCAAGCTGGCTGGTGGCAGTGGTGTCCTGTACACTTGGTCCTTAGAGGAGGGGTTGAGCTGGGAGACCCCTGAGCCATTTACCACCCACAGCTTCCCCACGCCCGGCCTGCACTTGGTCACTGTCACGGCAGGGAACCCGCTGGGCTCAGCCAGCGCCACTGTGGAAGTGGGCGTGCAGGTGCCTGTGAGTGGCCTCAGCATCAGGGCCAGTGAGTCGGGAGGCAGCTTCGTGGCGGCTGGGTCCTCTGTGCCCTTCTGGGGGCAGCTGGCCACAGGCACCAATGTGAGCTGGTGTTGGGCTGTACCCGGCGGCAGCAGCAAGCGTGGCCCTCACGTCACCATGGTCTTCCCGGATGCTGGCACTTTCTCTGTCCAGCTCAACGCCTCCAACGCAGTCAGCTGGGTCTCAGCCACACACAACCTCACGGTGGAGGAGCCCATCGTGGGCCTGGTGCTGTGGGCCAGCAGCAAGGTGGTGGCGCCCGGGCAGCTCGTCCATTTTCAGATCCTGCTGGCTGCTGGCTCAGCCGTCACCTTCCGCCTGCAGGTCGGTGGGGCCAGCCCGGCGGTGCTCCCCGGGCCCCGTTTCTCCCACAGCTTCCCCCGTGTCGGAGACCACGTGGTGAGCGTGCAGGGTGAAAACCACGTGAGCTGGGCCCAGGCGCAGGTGCGCATCGTGGTGCTGGAGGCTGTGAGTGGGCTGCAAGTGCCCAACTGCTGCGAGCCTGGCATCGCCACAGGCACCGAGAGGAATTTCACAGCCCGTGTGCAGCGCGGTTCTCGGGTCGCCTACGCCTGGTACTTCTCGCTGCAGAAGGTCCAGGGCGACTCGCTGGTCATCTTGTCGGGCCGTGACGTCACCTACACGCCCGTGGCTGCGGGGCTGTTGGAGATCCAGGTGCGCGCCTTCAATGCTCTGGGCAGCGAGAACCGCACGCTGGTGCTGGAGGTCCAGGACGCCGTCCAGTATGTGGCCCTGCGGAGCGGCCCCTGCTTCACCAACCGCTCGGCGTGGTTTGAGGCTGCCACCAGCCCCAGCTCCCGGCGTGTGGCCTACCACTGGGACTTTGGGGACGGGGCCCCGGGGCAGGACACAGATGAGCCCCGGGCCGAGCACTGCTACCTGAGGCCCGGGGACTACCGCGTGCAGGTGAACGCTTCCAACCTTGTGAGCTTCTTCGTGGCGCAGGCCACGGTGACTGTCCAGGTGCTGGCGTGCCGGGAGCCAGAGGTGGACGTGGTCCTGCCCCTGCAGGTGCTGATGCGGCGCTCACAGCGCAACTACCTGGAGGCCCACGTTGACCTGCGTGACTGCGTCACCTACCAGACCGAGTACCGCTGGGAGGTGTACCGCACTGCCAGCTGCCAGCGGCCGGGGCGCCCAACCCGTGTGGCCTTGCCTGGCGTGGACGTGAGCCGGCCTCAGCTGGTGCTGCCACGGCTGGCGCTGCCTGTGGGGCACTACTGCTTTGTGTTTGTCGTGTCATTTGGGGACACGCCACTGGCACGGAGCATCCAGGCCAACGTGACGGTGGCCCCCGAGCGCCTGGTGCCCATCATTGAGGGTGGCTCGTACCGTGTGTGGTCAGACACACAGGATCTGGTGCTGGATGGGAGCGAGTCCTACGACCCCAACCTGGAGGATGGCGACCAGACACCACTCAGTTTCCACTGGGCCTGTGTGGCTTCGACACAGGTCAGTGCGTTGCAGGGCCGTCCTCCCTGCCCTTCACCCACCCATGCCCACAAGCCCAGAGAACACCCATCACACCACCAGGGCTGGCCCGTCCTCAGTGCCTGGCGGGCCCCATCCCAGCATGGGGAGAGGATCTCCCGAGCTGTCCCTTGGGCTGGGCTCTGCTTTGAGGCTGGGTGGGGCTCTCATGCCGCGCCGCCCCTTGTTCTTGGCCTGCAGAGGGAGGCTGGTGGGTGTGCCCTGAACTTCGGGCCCCGCGGGAGCAGCGTGGTCACCATTCCACGGGAACGGCTGGCAGCCGGTGTGGAGTACACCTTCAGCCTCACCGTGTGGAAGGCCGGCCGCAAGGAGGAGGCCACCAACCAGACAGTAGGTGCCGCCCGCCCCTCGGTCACACGCCTCAGACAGCCCAGCATCCCTGCTCATCCGCTGTTTTCTGTATTTTAGTGCTCGCAGAGGCCGTACGCTCTCCCCTAACTTTGTTTTTGATACAAATTCTATTTAACACAACAGCCTGCTTCTGCTTTGCTTCTTTCCAAACCTATCACAGCTCCATGTACAATCTTCAAGCTACACACGCTCTAGTAATTGGTAAAAGCCACACAGTCCCCCAACACCACCAACCAAAGAGCCCCTTCCCACCCCGGAGGCAGCCACTGTCCCCAGCCCATGTCCCTGTTCCTGGATGCAGTGGGCCGGTTCTCACCCTCATGCTCCTCTCTCTGGACCAGCCGGGAGGCTTGGTGACCCTGAGCCCATGGCAGCCGCTCCTGCTGCTGTCAGGTGGGGCCTGCTGGTGCTCCAGAGCAGATGTCTGTTCCCCAGGCCCTGCTTTCTTCAGCTGGCCTGATTGGGAGCCTGCCCAGAGGGGTCGTCTGAGGGGAGGGCGTGGGAGCAGGTTCCATCCCGACTCAGCCTCCTGACCCAGGCCCCGGCCCAGGGCTGCAGGAATCTGTGAGTCAGGCCTGCGTGGGAACTGTGGTCCTCACGCCCATATGTACGTCCCTTCCCACATGCACCCCTCAGGGGTCCTCAGCATTGCCTGCCTGTTGCCAGGCTCCAGCTGGGTCCAGGACGCCAGAACACACACCCTGATGTCCTCTGTCCTATGTACGCCCTTCCGCCACCCGGGTTGGGAGGTGGAAAACCGGATGAGTATCCTGGGAGGGGCTGAGCTCACAGGCGGTGGCCAGGCCCCTGGGAAACCTGGAGTTTGGGAGCAGCATTTTCCACGGGTCCCCCAGACCTTCCAGCAGGCCGAGTAGACCTGTGTCGGAGGTCACCCCACTCCATCCCCAGGTGCTGATCCGGCGTGGTCGGGTGCCCATTGTGTCCTTGGAGTGCGTGTCCTGCAAGGCACAGGCTGTGTACGAAGTGAGCCGCAGCTCCTACGTGTACCTGGAGGGCCGCTGCCTCAACTGCAGCAGTGGCTCCAAGCGAGGGGTGAGTGTTGCCCAGGGCGTGTGCGGGGTGGGGGTGGGTCCCATGGCCGAGGGGGCGGGACCTGCAGGCAGAAGCGGGGCTGACAGGGCAGAGGGTTCCGCCCCCTCACCACCCCTCCTGCCTGCAGCGCTGGGCAGCACGTACCTTCAGCAACAAGACGCTGGTGCTGGATGAGACCACCACCTCCACGGGCAGCGCAGGCATGCGTCTGGTGCTGCGGCGGGGCGTGCTGCGGGACGGCGAGGGATACACCTTCACGCTCACGGTGCTGGGCCACTCTGGCGAAGAGGAGGGCTGTGCCTCCATCCGCCTGTCCCCCAACCGCCCGCCGTTGGGGGGCTCGTGCCGCCTCTTCCCGCTGGGTAACGTGCACGCCCTCACCACCAAGGTGCACTTCGAATGCACAGGTGAGTGCAGGCCTGCGTGGGGGACGCGGTGGGATCCCCCGACTCTGTGATGCTGCGGAGCCCTCCCGTGATGCTGTGGGGTCCCTCAGGCTGGCATGACGCGGAGGATGCCGGCGCCCCACTGGTGTATGCCCTGCTGCTGCGGCGCTGTCGCCAGGGCCACTGTGAGGAGTTCTGTGTCTACAAGGGCAGCCTCTCCAGCTACGGAGCTGTGCTGCCCCCAGGTTTCAGGCCACACTTCGAGGTGGGCCTGGCCGTGGTGGTGCAGGACCAGCTGGGAGCCGCTGTGGTCGCCCTCAACAGGTGAGCCAGGCCGTGGGAGGGCGCCCCTGAGACTGCCACCTGCTCACTACCCCCCTCCACTCGCAGGTCTCTGGCCATCGCCCTCCCAGAGCCCAGCGGCGGCACAACGGGGCTTACAGTCTGGCTGCATGGGCTCACGGCCAGTGTGCTCCCAGGGCTGCTGCGGCAGGCCGACCCCCAACATGTCATCGAGTACTCCCTGGCCCTGGTCACTGTGCTGAATGAGGTGAGTGCAGCCTGGGAGGGAACCTCGTATCTGCCGCACGCGTGCTGGGGACCAAGACCTGTACCCCTGCCTGGAGCCTTGCGGAGGGCTCACCCCGGGCCCCACAGACAAATCCCAGTGACCCTGAAGCAGTACCCTCTGCTCTCAGCAGCCACCCTCCCCTGTGCCTGCTTTCCACAACGCGCCCCCTGCTCCCAGGACGGCCCCTGTGTTTACCCTGTTTTGTCCATGAAGAAACAGCTCAGTGTCATGGGTCAGTGCCCACATGACACAGCACCCAGCGCATAACTGCACCCCAGGAGTGGTGGGCACATGCTGGCCTCCTGCCCTGCTGACAGCTTGCTGTGCTCCCTGCCTGCCCCAGTATGAGCAGGCCCTGGATGTGGCGGCAGAGCCCGAGCACGAGCGGCAGCGCCGAGCCCAGATACGCAAGAACGTCACGCAGACCCTGGTGTCCCTGCGGGTCCACACTGTGGATGACATCCAGCAGATCGCTGCTGCACTGGCCCAGTCCATGGTAGGACGGCCCCGCGTGCCCACCACACCCCACATGCCTGCCAGGGCACTGGGTTCAGCCCACCAGGGTGGACGGGCAGCTTGGCCGAGGACCTGAGCCTCCCAGCCTGGGCTCCTTCCTGCCGTGACCTTTTTTGGTCTCTGACCTGCCTCAGTAGCCTCAGCCGTTCTGCTGTCCTGCATGAACCCAGGGTGCCTTTCAGGGGACCCAGGGTGTAAAGAGGGGCCCAGTTGTGGGGAGGGGCTGGGAAGATGCTGCTCTATGCCCTCCCCTCCTCCCCTCTCCCCCTTCTCTCTGACTCGTGTGAAGAGGTGCCCTGTGTGGCCGGTGGGCTGCATCACGTGGGCCCCGAGTAGAAGCCCTGGGTCAGGCGGAGCCCCAGAAGATGCTTAGCGGGGAGGCTGTGGGGGTCCAGTCAGGCGGGCTCTCCAGCTGCAGGGCTGGGGGTAGGAGCCAGGTGAGGACACACGTAGAGAGGAGGGTGTGTGCAAGGAGTGGGCCTAGGAGCGGGGCTGGACACTGTCGGCTCCACACAGGGTCCCAGCAGGGAGCTCGTATGCCGCTCATGCCTGAAGCAGACGCTGCACAAGCTGGAGGCCATGATGCGCATCCTGCAGGCAGAGACCACTGCAGGCACCGTGACGCCCACCGCCATCGGAGACAGCATCCTCAACATCACAGGTGCTGCTGCGTGTGCCCCACGCTGTCCCACACCATCTCTCCGCCCCACACCACCCTTTTCTCCGCCCCACACCACCCTTTTCTCCGCCTCCCTCCTCCGCCCAACCACCTCGCCCTCGCCCCATCCCATCTTTGTCCCCCTCCCCTTTCCCTGATTCCTATCCTCATCCCCCTCCCCAATTCCCATTCTCCTCCCCCTCCCCCTTCCCTATCCCATCCCTTTTTTCCATCTCTCTCCCCTTTCTCCATTCCCCCATCCTCCCCCTCCCCTTGTCCATTCCATTCCCCTTATCCCCCTTTCCCTCCCTTTGTCCCTGCTCCTCCCTCTCCCCTTTCTCCTCCCTCTACCCTTTTCCTTCCTTCTTCCTCCCTCTCCCTATCATCTCCCTCACCCTCATCCTCATCCCTGTCCCCTTCCCCCTCCCCATCCCCCGCCCTCTCTCCAGCTTCCCCCTTCCTTCTGCCTGCACCTCCCTCTCTGCCCCGTCAGGTTCCCCCTTTTTCCCAGCCCCCACCCTCTGGCTCGCCCTTTCTCCTAGCCCCCATTTTCCGGCTCCCCTTTCTGCCTGCCCCCACCCTCTGCCTCCCTCTCCCTGCACTGACCTTACACCTGTCTGCAGGCGACCTCATCCACCTGGCCAGCTCGGACGTGTGGGGGCCACAGCCCTCAGAGTTAGGGGCCGAGTCACCATCACGGATGGTGGCGTCCCAGGCCTACAACCTGACCTCCGCCCTCATGCGCATCCTCATGCGCTCCCGCGTCCTCAACGAGGAGCCCCTGACGCTGGCGGGTGAGGAGATTGTGGCCCAGGGCAAGCGCTCAGACCCGCGGAGCCTCCTGTGCTATGGCGGTGCTCCAGGGCCTGGCTGCCACTTCTCCATCCCTGAGGCCTTCAGCGGGGCCCTGGCCAACCTCAGCGACGTGGTGCAGCTCATCTTTCTGGTGGACTCCAATCCCTTTCCCTTCGGCTATATCAGCAACTACACCGTCTCCACCAAAGTGGCCTCAATGGCGTTCCAGACACAGGCCGGGGCCCAGATCCCCATTGAGCGGCTGGCCTCAGAGCGCGCCATCACTGTGAAGGTGCCCAACAACTCAGACTGGGCTGCCAGGGGCCACCGCAGCTCCGCCGACTCCGTTGTGGTCCAGCCCCAGGCCTCCGTCAGTGCTGTGGTCACTCTGGACAGCAGCAACCCTGCGGCCGGGCTGCACCTGCAGCTCAACTATACGCTGCTGGACGGTGCGTGCAGCGGGCGGGGCGCACGCGGCCCCCTGGCCTCGTTCTTGAGGGGAAGGCATTTCTCATAGTGCCTGCCTGGGTGTTTCTGGTGAAATCTGCTCTCTGCTTCGTGGACTGCTGGGGGCCACGGAGAAGCAGGTGCCAGCTCTGGCGCAGAGGCTCCTGTGGCCTTTCAGGCCCATGGCAGCAGGCGGACTCAGGAGGGCTGTCGCGGGTGTCCCCCGGGTGGTTGAGCTTCCTGGTGAGCGTCTGACCTGCATGTGCTGCCCCCAGGCCGCTACCTGTCTGAGGAACCTGAGCCCTACCTGGCAGTCTACCTGCACTCAGAGCCCCGGCCCAATGAGCACAACTGCTCAGCCAGCAGGAGGATCCGCCCAGAGTCACTGGAGGGTGCCGACCACCGGCCCTATACCTTCTTCATTGCCCCGGGGTGAGCTCTGTGGGCTGGCCTGGCAGGGCAGGGCGTCATGGGTCAGCTTTGCCCGGGTTGCTGGCCCTATGGGAACAGCAAGCAGTGAGGGGACTGGACCGGGCATGGACTCTGGGCCCCTGACATCTGACCTGGCGGAACCTGGGCTCAGTTCCACTGCCCCTTCCTCGCCCAGGACTGGAGACCAGGCGGGGAGTTACCATCTGAACCTCACCAGCCACTTCCGCTGGTCGGCGCTGAAGGTGTCCGTGGGCCTGTACACGTCCCTGTGCCAGTACTTCAGCGAGGAGAACATGGTGTGGCGGACAGAGGGGCTGTTGCCCCTGGAGGAGACCTCACCCCACCAGGCCGTCTGCCTCACCCGCCACCTCACCGCCTTCGGTGCCAGCCTCTTTGTGCCCCCAAGCCATGTCCACTTCGTCTTTCCTGTGAGTGGCCCCGTGCTCCTGGGAGCCTTCACAGGGTTGAGGAGGGCCTGGGTGGGCTCAGCTCTATCTCGAGAAGGCGCCGCGTGCACGTGACCTCCTGGGCCTGGCGGCTGTGTCCTCACAGGAGCCGACAGCGGGTGTAAACTACATCGTCATGCTGACATGTGCTGTGTGCCTGGTGACCTACGCGGTCATGGCCGCCATCCTGCACAAGCTGGACCAGCTGGATGCCAGCCGAGGCCGCGCCATCCCCTTCTGTGGGCAGCGGGGCCGTTTCAAGTACGAGATCCTCGTCAAGACAGGCTGGGGCCGGGGCTCAGGTGAGAGAGAGCGCAGCGGGGTGGCAGGGCCTCCCCTGCTCTCACTGGCTGTGCGGGTTGCACCCTCTGGGAGTGAGTCTCGTCGCAGGCGTCAGAACAAGGCAGTTTTTGCAGTGCTGTGTGAAGGGCTCATGTGTTAATCCTGGGAATGACCTCATGGGCACTCACTGTCCCTGAGAACTAGGACAGCTCCCAGCTGGAAGTAGGTGCCAGTCAGTCAGGGTGGGCAGCCTACGTTTTGCATAGCAGCGTGGCCCCACAAGTGACATGAGCTCAGCCTGTGCAGAGGTGAGCATTGCTACCACTGCAGGAGACTGCGTCTACCCACGATCCTGACTGCATAGCTCGTCTCTCAGACAGAGAGCCTCCCCGTGGCTGTTTCTTCAATAACCTTTTTGTTTTTGTTTGTTTTTGTTTTTTTTGGAGATGGAGTCTTGCTCTGTTGTCCAGGCTGGAATGCAGTGGCGTGATCTTGGCTCACTGCAACTTCCAGCTCCTGGGTTTAAGCGATTCCCCTGCCTCAGCCTCCTGAGTAGCTGGGACTACAGGCGCCCGCCACCACACTCAGCTAATTTTTCACCATGTCAGCCAGGCTGGTCTCAAACTCCTGACCTCAGGTGATCCGCCTGCCTCGGCCTGCCAAAGTGCTGGGATGACAGGCATGAGCCACCACACCCAGCTGTGTTCCCATTTTTTATGTCAGTGCTGTGGTTTCATCTTCGTTGGCCAGTTCTTTGTTTTGATTACCTACTTTTTAAAACTGTTAGCCGGGCACGGTGGTTCACGCCTGTAATCCCAGCACTTTGGGAGGCCGAGGCAGGCAGATCACAAGGTCAGGAGATCGAGACCATCCTGGCTAACACAGTGAAAGCCTGTTTCTACTAAAAAATACAAAACATCATCTGGGCGTGGTGGCGGGCGCCTGTAGTCCCAGGTCCTCAGGAGACTGAGGCAGGAGAATGGTGTGAACCCGGGAGGTGGAGCTTGCAGTGAGCTGAGATCACACCGCTGCACTCCAGCCTGGGCGACAGAGCAAGACTCTGTCTCAAAAAAAAAAAAAGAAAAAAAACTGTCACCTGGGTCTGTCACTGGGAGAGAAGGAGGGAACAGGGCTTCATGCTTTGTAGTCTGTGCATGAAGTGAGGGACGGGTATGTGGTGCGGGTCACTGGTTGTGGTGTGACAGGCGTGGACGGGTGTGCAGGGGGGGTCACTGGTTGTGGTGTGGACTGAGATGTGTGCAGCCGTGTTTGCATGTCATAAGTTACAGTTCTCTCCGTGTAATTTAATTATGTCCTTGCGGCCTTGCTGTTTATTGGACAACCTGCAGTAACCACAGCCCCTCATGTGTGGCAGAGCCGTGTAAAGCCGGGACTGCCCATGTGGCATCTTGAGTGCACAGAGGCCAAAGCTGGGACAACTTGCCTGGGATGCCACACGTGTTGGGCAGCAGACTGAGCCTCCCACCCCTCCCTCTTGCTCCCCAGGTACCACGGCCCACGTGGGTATTATGCTGTATGGGGTGGACAGCCGGAGCGGCCACCGGCACCTGGACGGTGACAGAGCCTTCCACCGCAACAGCCTGGACATCTTCCAGATCGCCACCCCGCACAGCCTGGGCAGCGTGTGGAAGATCCGAGTGTGGCACGACAACAAAGGTCTGTGCGGACCCTGCGGAGCTCTGCCTCTCTGCCCCCGCATTGGGGTGCCCTGCGAGCCTGACCTCCCTCCCGCACCTCTGCAGGGCTCAGCCCCGCCTGGTTCCTGCAGCACGTCATCGTCAGGGACCTGCAGACAGCCCGCAGCGCCTTCTTCCTGGTCAATGACTGGCTGTCGGTGGAGACGGAGGCCAACGGGGGCCTGGTGGAGAAGGAGGTGCTGGTGGCGAGTAAGGCCTGGTTCCATGTTCCTGCTGTGTGGGAGGTTGGGCGGGGTGGTCCTGCCTCACGGCCTCCTGCAGCTGGGCCCTCCCTGCCCCCAGGCGACGCAGCCCTGTTGCGCTTCCGGCGCCTGCTGGTGGCTGAGCTGCAGCGCGGCTTCTTTGACAAGCACATCTGGCTCTCCATATGGGACCGGCCACCTCGCAGCCGCTTCACCCGCATCCAGAGGGCCACCTGCTGTGTCGTCCTCATCTGCCTCTTCCTGGGCGCCAACGCCGTGTGGTACGGGGCTGTTGGAGACTCTACCTACAGGTGGGTGCCATAGGGGTCGGGACAGCCTCTTCCTGCCCAGCCCTTCCTGCCCCTCAGCCTCACCTGTGTGGTCTCCTCTCCTCCACACAGTGCGGGGCGTGTGTCCAGGCTGCGCCCGCTGAGTGTCGACACAGTTGCTGTTGGCTTGGTGTCCAGCGTGATTGTCTATCCCATCTACCTGGCCGTCCTCTTTCTCTTCCGGATGTCCCGGAGCAAGGTGGGCTGGGGCTGGGGACCCGGGAGTACTGGGAATGGAGCCTGGGCGTCGGCACCACGCCCAGGGCCACTCTCCAGTACTGCAGCCAGAGGGAAAGGTGCCCACCAAAGGCTGGCTCTCGGGAAGGGTCAACACAGTTGAGCAGCCTTAGCTAGACTGACCAGGGAGAAAGAGAGAAGACTCAGATGCCAGAATCATGAAGAACGAGGGCACTTCACTGCCCAACCCTGCCGACATTAACAGAACCTAAGCACATGGTACGGACAACTGCACAGCAGCACACCAGATAACTCAGAAGAAGCGAGCTCACAGCTGCACACGCTTCTGAAACGCTCTTCAGAAGAAAATCTCAGTACATCTACAGCAAGTGAAGAGGCCGAGTTAGTCCCTTAGAAACCTCCCGCTGGCCGGACGTGGTGGCTCACGCCTGTAATCCCAACACTTCAGGAGGCTGAGGTGGGCGGATCTGAGTCCAGGAGTTTGAGACCAGCCTGGGCAACCTAGCAAGACCCCATCTGTATAAAACATTAAAAAAAAAAAAATTTCCCACAAAGAGAAGCCCAGGCTCAGAGCCTTCAGTATATAATTCTTCTAAACAGTTGAAGAAGAATTAACACCAATCCTTCAGACTCTTTCCGAGAAATACATCAGGTGGGAACTCTTCCCATTCATACAGAAATGGTAGGCTGCACCCTTTAGGAATACACACATGGGCCGGGCGCGGTGGCTCAAGCCTGTAATCCCAGCACTTTGGGAGGCCGAGACGGGCGGATCACTAGGTCAGGATATCGAGACCATCCTGGCTAACACGGTGAAACCCCATCTCTACTAAAAAATAAAAAAAACTAGCCGGGCGAGGTGGCGGGCGCCTGTAGTCCCAGCTACTCAGGAGGCTGAGACAGGAGAATGGCCCGAACCCAGGAGGCGGAGCTTGCAGTGAGCTGAGATCCGGCCACTACACTCCAGCCTGGGCGACTGAGCGAGACTCCGTCTCAAAAAAAAAAAAAAAAGGAATACACACATGGGGGTCCTCAACAGGTCACATGCAGACCAACCCCAGCAGCACACAGAGAAGGCACGTGTGCCACAACCAGGAGGGGTTGCTCCTGAGTCCATGGCGGGAACCGGAGGCCACATGTGGCTGCTCATATTTAAGTTAATTAAAATGAAATGATGGCTGGGCATGGTGGCTCACACCTGTAATCCCAGCACTTTGGGAGGCCGAGGCCAGCAGATCACTTGAGGTCAGGAGTTCAAGACCAGCCTGGCCAACACGGTGAAACCCCATCTCTGCTAAAAATACAAAAAATTAGCTGGGTATCGTGGCAGGCGCCTATAATCGCAGCTACTCAGGAGGCTGAGGCAGGACAATCGCCTGAATGTGGGAGGTGAAGGTTGCAGTGAGCTGAGATTGTGCCACTGCGCTGCAGCCTGGGTGACAGAGCGAGACTCCGTCTAAAAATAATAAATGAAATTTAAAACTCTGTTCCTTAGCTGCACCAGTCGCCTGTCAAGTGCTCAGTGGCACACGTTGCAAGGGGCTGCCATCACGGACAGTGCAGATGTCACATATATCCACCATTCGAGAACATTCTGTCAGATGGCACTGGGCTCTGCCCTGTCTGCTGAGGAGGTGGCTTCTCGTCCCTGTCCTGAGCAGGTCTGAGCTGCTGCCAGCTGACCACTGCCCTTGTCCTGCAGGTGGCTGGGGGCCTGAGCCCCACGCCTGCCAGGCAGCAGGTACTGGACATCGACAGCTGCCTGGACTCATCCGTGCTGGACAGCTCCTTCCTCACGTTCTCGGGGCTCCACGCTGAGGTGAGGGCTCCACTGGGGGTCCCAGGCTGGGCTGGGGGTCCTGCCACCTTGGGGCAGCTTGGACTTAAGACATTGTGCACCTCTTAGCAGGCCTTTGCGGGACAGATGAAGAGTGACTTATTTCTGGATGATTCTAAGAGGTGGGTTCCCTAGAGCAACCTTGAGCCCTGGTGCAGGTCACTGTGTCTGGAGTGCCGGGGGTGTGCGGGCTGCATGTCCTTGCTGGGTGCCTGTGGCTCCATGTGGTCACACCGCCTGGGAGCGGGTTTGCTCAGAAGCCCAGCATGTGCATGCGTGACTGGACGGGGGTGCGGTGCGTGGGTGACACATCCCCTGGCACCTTGCTGACCCACGCCACTTGCAGCCTGGTGTGCTGGCCCTCCAGCGAGGGAACGCTCAGTTGGCCGGACCTGCTCAGCGACCCGTCCATTGTGGGCAGCAACCCGCGGCAGCTGGCACGGGGCCAGGCGGGCCATGGGCTGGGCCCAGAGGAGGACAGCTTCTCCCTGGCCAGCCCCTACTCGCCTGCGAAATCCTCAGCATCAGGTGAGCTGGGGTGAGAGGAGGGGGCTCTGAAGCTCATCTGCGCAGCTGGGCCCACGCAGTGCCTCCTATGTCTCTAGATGAAGACCTGATCCAGCAGGTCCTTGCCAAAGGGGTCAGCAGCCCGGCCCCCACCCAAGACACCCACATGGAAACGGACCTGCTCACCAGCCTGTGAGTGCCCGGCCCTCGGGGGAGGGGTGATGTCGGAGGAGGGGCCGGGACTCAGGCCAGGCAGCCGTGGTCCCTGGGGTGGGTGGGGTGGGCTGGGGGCTGTGGTTGCACCACTTCACTTCTCTGAGCCTTCCGTTTCTTGTCTGTGGAAGGAGTCTCATAGGATCCTCCAGGGCGTGAGAACCTTCCCTCTAGGGAGGGAGCAGGTGCATGGGGCTTTGGAGGAGCAGAAAGGCTCCTGTGTGAGGCTGGCCGGAGCCACATTTTTATTTTGGTCTCAGAGCAGTGAGAAATTATGGGTGGGTTTTTAAATACCCCATTTTTTTCTTTTTGAGACCATTTTTGATTATTTGTATTTTAAAGAATTTCTTGGCTGGGCGCAGTGGCTCATGCCTGTAATCCCAGCACTTTGAGAGGCCGAGGTGGGCGGATCACCTGAGGTCAGCAGTTCGAGACCAGCCTGGCCAAGATGGCGAAACCCCGTCTTTACTAAAAATACAAAAAATTAGCCAGGCATGGTGGCGGGTGCCTGTAGTCCCAGCTACTCAGGAGACTGAAGCAGGATAATCGATTGAACCTGGGAGGTAGAGGTTGTAGTGAGCTGAGATTGCGCCACTGTACTTGAGCGTGGGCGACAGAGTGTGACTCTGTCTTTAAAAAAAAAAAAAAAGACTGTGCGCGGTGGCTCATGTTTGTAATCCCAACACTTTGTGAGACTGAGGCAGGCAGAGCATCTGGGCTTGGGAGTTCAAGACCAGCCTGACCAACATGGAGAAACCCCATCTTTACTAAAAGTACAGAATTAGCCGGGCATAGTGGCTCACGCCTGTAATCCCAGCACTTTGGGAGGCCAAGGTGGGCAGATCACCTGAGGTCAGGAGTTCGAGACCAGCCTGGCCAACATGGCAAAACCCCATCTCTGCTAAAAATACAAAATATTAGCCAAGCGTGGTGGCGGGCGCCTGTAATCAGGAGAATCGATTGAACCCGGGAAGCTGAGGCTGCAGTGAGCCAAGATTGCGCCATTGCACTCCAGCCTGGGCCACAAAAGAGCGAAGCTCCATCTCAAAAAAAAATTTTTTTTCTCAATTTCTTGGTTGTTTTCCAACCTATCAACAAAGGGTCATATGGAGACCTTGTATGTAGTCATGCGCACCCAGCCTTTGGCAGAGTGCACCACACATGCCTGTGACCCCGGGCTCTGCCGTGCCCTCCTGTGCTCAGGTGCACTGAGGCGCACATGGCCCTGCCATCACGCTGCAGCTGCCTGCAGGATTCAGTGCGGTGGCACACAGTGCAGGTGCGGAGTCCCGGCGCCACAGGCCACACCACAGGGCCTGCATGAGCAGGGGCTGAGGTGTCTGGGTTTGGGTAACTGCACCCTGAGACATTTGCACAGCGACAGAATTACCTAATGACACATTTCTCAGAACATATCCCTGGCACTAAGTGGTGCGTGGCTTTTCCATCCACGTCTATTTTGATTTCTGTGTTATTCCTTTGAGTGCTTCTCATTGTCAAGCAACTAGGAACTAAAGAGGTATGAACTGCCCCTGGACTCAGACAAAAAGGAAAACTTCCTGATTTACAAAAGGCAGATAACCATGACACGAGGGCATCTTTATGAATAAATTGCCAGTCGGTTTTAAAAATACAGAGTATGGGGAAATCCAGGGGTAGTCACTACCAGCTGACCAGCCCAAGGTATCTCCAGCCCAAAGCTCTTTGTGAAATCCAGATTCATTGCTTCTGCGAGAATTTCTGGTGGCAGCTCAGACTCCACAGCCACACAGCACGTGGCCCTTGCCCTCCCAGCTTTTTCAACTCTTGGCTGTCCCTTGCTCAGACAATGCTTCGGGCTGACCAGGTCAGAGGCTTGGGTTCATCCTGGACCCCTCTGCATCCTTCCTCACTCCAGCCTCCAGCGCATCCCGTGTCTCCTTTCCCAATGCAGAGCATGGCCTTCCCTGTGCCTGGGCCTGCACCCTCTGTCCTGGCGGCACCTCTGCTCTGGCATTCCTGGCCACCCCATGCCTCCCTATCAGCCATTCTCCATCTCTGGCAGCAAGAGCCTGCTCCCCGAGTCAGACCGAGTCATTTGTGTTGCTATAAAGGAATAGTTGAAACTGGGTCATTTTTTATTTTTTGAGACAGAGTCTCACTCTGTCGCCCAAACTGGAGTGCAGTGGCACGATCTCGGCTCACTGCAAACTCTGCCTCCCAGGTTCAAGCAGTTCTCTGCCTCAGCCTCCCAAGTAGCTAGGATTACAGGCGCCCGTCACCACAGCCGGCTAATTTTTGTGTGTGTTTTTAGTAGAGATGGGGTTTCACCATCTTGGCCATGTTGGTCTTGAACTCCTGACCTCATGATCCACCCACCTCGGCCTCCCACAATGCTGGGATTGCAGGTGTGAGCCACTGCGCCTGGCTAAGTTGAGGCTGGGCCATTTTTAAATTTTTTGTAGAGACGGTCTCACTGTCTCCAACTCCTGAGCTCGTGATCCTCCTTCCTCAGCCGCCTGAAGTGCTGGGATTACAGGCCTGAGCCACCGCGCCCAGCCAAGAGTGCCTTTTATCCTCTGAGAGACAGCAAAACAGCAAGCAGTCAGTGCAGTGCGGCCCCCGGGTCAGGCGGTTCTTTCAGTGATAGGCTGACCAGGGCGCAGGTGCGGGAGAGCGCCCAGGGAGCCTAGGACTCAGTGTGTCGCAGTTGGTTTCGTTCTCCCCCTCGCGCATCTTTGCTGCCTCCATACCTCTTCTCTAGCAGCTCTGGGACTGGGCATGTCAGCATGGTGCCCTGATGCAGTGGCACAACCTCGGTGGTCATTGGCTCCTGGAAACACAAGCAGATCTCTGGCCCCAGGGACCCCTGCACACTTGGGATTTGAAAGGCATTTATATGTTTCCTTGTCCAAAAATTAATTTTAGGCCATAAAACTGCATGGGAGAGCCGGGCGCGGTGGCTCATGCCTGTAATCCCAGCACTTTGGGAGGCCGAGGCGGGCGGATCACAAGGTCAGGAGATCGAGACCACGGTGAAACCCTGTCTCTACTAAAAATACAAAAAATTAGCCGGGCGCGGTTGTGGGCGCCTGTAGTCCCAGCTACTCGGGAGGCTGAGGCAGGAGAATGGCGTGAGCCCGGGAGGCGGAGCTTGCAGTGAGCCGAGATCGCGCCACTGCACTCCAGCCTGGGCAACAGAGCGAGACTCCGTCTCAAAAAAAAAAAAAAAAAAAAAACTGCATGGGAGAGACACACTGGCCTCTAGATTGTGGAGATGCTCATTGGATAGTCGAGATCCAGTCATAGTTCGCAGGGTTTGGGGGGCCCGTTGCGCCCTGAGAGGCCGTGTGCGGCTGTAGGGGCGGCTGGTCAGGCTGTGGGCGATGGGTTTATCAGCAGAAAGTGAGTGGGAGAGGGACACAGGCGGACACCTGGCTTTGGCGCCTGGAGTGGCTCCTGGTTCCCTGGCTCCTAGCACCACTCCCACTCTCATTTGGGGTAGGGTCTTCCGTCTCTTTGTGGGGGGACCCCATGACCCGAGAGGCTCAAGAAACTGCCTGCCCAGATTAGCATGGGCTTGGCTGCCACTGCCTGCTGGAGGCTGGAACGAATTCACGGCCCACCATGTCCCCCAGGTCCAGCACTCCTGGGGAGAAGACAGAGACGCTGGAGCTGCAGAGGCTGGGCGAGCTGGGGCCGCCCAGCCCGGGCCTGACCTGGGAACGGCCCCAGGCAGCGAGGCTCTCCAGGACAGGTGCGCTTGCGTAGGCCTGGGATGCCCCCAGCCCCTCCCTGTTAGCTGCCTGTCACAGGTCTGTCTCTGCTTTCCCAGGACTGGTGGAGGGTCCGCGGAAGCGCCTGCTGCCGGCCTGGTGCACCTCCCTGGCCCACGGGCTCAGCCTGCTCCTGGTGGCTGTGGCTGTGGCTGTCTCAGGGTGGGTGGGTGTCGGCTTCCCCCCGGGTGTGAGTGTTGCGTGGCTCTTGTCCAGCACCACCAGCTTCCTGGCTTCATTCCTCGGCTGGGAGCCGCTGAAGGTGAGGGGGCTGTCAGGGGTAGGCTGCAGGCCTTCAACACGGGGGACCCCTCTGAAGCCACCCCCTCCCCAGGTCTTGCTGGAAGCACTGTACTTCTCACTGGTGGCCAAGCGGCTGCACCCTGATGAAGATGACACCCTGGTGGAGAGCCCGGCTGTGACGCCCGTGTGCGCACGTGTGCCACGTGTACGCCCCCCCCACGGCTTTGCACTCTTCCTGGCCAAGGAGGAAGCCCGAAAGGTCAAGAGGCTACACGGCATGCTGCGGGTGAGCCCGGGTGCGGCCTGTGCCACCTCCACCTCCTTTCTCCCACCTCCCACCCATGTATGCGGGACACTGTCGTCCCCCTTTCCTCACCCAGAAGGCCCTTGGGGGTTCAAGGCTCTGCAGCCTCTGCCAGGACTCCCTCCTACCCTATGCCCTCCACTTGCTGCTGCAGTCCCTGCCAGGGCCCAGCTCCAATGCCCACTCCTGTCTCGCCCTGAAGGCCCCTAAGCACCGCTGCAGTGGCCTGTGTGTCTGCCCCCAGGTGGGGTCCTGGGCAGGGTATGTGCTGCGTTACTTAGCCAGGTAAAGTCTTGGGGCGCCCCCTGCCAGCTCACCTTTCTGCAGCTGCACCTGCCGTAGCTGTGGGGGCCCCAGCTGTGGCCAAAGCCCTGCTGTCACTGGGCTGGGGCCAGGCTGACCACAGGGCCCTCTGTCCACCAGAGCCTCCTGGTGTACATGCTTTTTCTGCTGGTGACGCTGCTGGCCAGCTATGGGGATGCCTCGTGCCATGGGCACGCCTACCGTCTGCAGAGCGCCATCAAGCAGGAACTCCACAGCCGGACCTTCCTGGCCATCACGCGGTACGGGCACCTGGTGTACTGGTCTGTCTTCTGGGCTTTGGTTTTGCCCTTAGTCCAGCTAGATCCAAGGGGACATGTGGAAATATGTAGATACCTTTTTGGTTGCCAGAACTGGAGGTTGGTGCTGCTGGCATCAGTGGGCAGAGGCAAGGGAAACAGCTCCGTGCCCTGCAGTGCACAGGATGGGACCATGACAGAGAACTCTCTGCCCCAGCACGTCCCCAGGATAAGGCTGAGGAGCCCAGGTCTAGCCGTGGCCAGCAGGGAAGTGGGAGCCATGTTCCCTGGGTCTGTAGTGGCCACTCACTCCAGGCGGGCATAGGGCAGTGGGGGCTGGAGCACGTGACTGTGTCTGGTGCTGTGGCAGGTCTGAGGAGCTCTGGCCATGGATGGCGCACGTGCTGCTGCCCTATGTCCACGGGAACCAGTCCAGCCCAGAGCTGGGGCCTCCACGGCTGCGGCAGGTGCGGCTGCAGGAAGGTGAGCTGGCAGGGGGTGCCCCAAGACTTAAATCCTTCCTCTTGTCCAGAGAGCGGCCTTCAGCGGAACTCTGGCATCAGCTCTGCTCCCTAGCTGTGTGACCTTTGCTCTCTTGACACCGCAGTTTCCTTCTCTGTATAGTAGAGATGGTAACATTGTCTAATTCATGGCTGCTGGGAGGGTTCTCTGGGGTGGTGCGGAACCAGAGCTCAGGCGAGCTGGCCAGCAGGAAGCACGCCTATTGGGTTTTGCTGACGCCCTGGTCCCGGCCCGGGACTCTGTGTTTCAGCACTCTGCCCAGACCCTCCCGGCCCCAGGGTCCACACTTGTTCAGCTGCGGGAGGCTTCAGCACGAGCGACTACGACGTTGGCTGGGAGAGTCCTCACAATGGCTCGGGGACATGGGCTTACTCTGCACCGGATCTGCTGGGGTGAGCAGAGCGAGGGCCCCAGGCGTCTGTGCCGAGGACAAGGGAGTAGTTCTCCAGGAGTGCTCCGGCCTCTTGACCAGCCTGGCTCAGGGGTGCCGGAAGGGCTGGGGTGTGGCACCAACGCCACCCCTCTCCGGCAGGGCATGGTCCTGGGGCTCCTGTGCAGTGTATGACAGCGGCGGCTACGTGCAGGAGCTGGGCCTGAGCCTGGAGGAGAGCCGCGACCGGCTGCGATTCCTGCAGCTGCACAACTGGCTGGACAACAGGTGGGAGCTCCCTCCCCTGCCCTCTCCAGGGTGGCTGCAGTCACCAGCCAAGAGCCCACCCTTACCCCTCAGGCCCCCGCTGGCCTAGGAGGCTTCCACAGCCCCTCAGCCACGCCTGTACTGCGTGGTCCCCAAAGCTTCCGCCCTGCCACCTTCTCCTAGTGACCCGCACCCTCTGCGCAGGAGCCGCGCTGTGTTCGTGGAGCTCACGCGCTACAGCCCGGCCGTGGGGCTGCACGCCGCCGTCACGCTGCGCCTCGAGTTTCCGGCGGCCGGCCGCGCCCTGGCCGCTCTCAGCGTCCGCCCCTTCGCGCTGCGCCGCCTCAGCGCGGGCCTCTCACTGCCTCTGCTCACCTCGGTACGCCCGCCCCCGGTCAGACCCCGGTCCTCCCACCGGCAGCGTCCCACCCCTCGCAGGGCCACGCCCTCGGCAGCGCCCCACCCCTCGCAGGGCCACGCCCTCGGCAGCGCCCCACCCCTCGCAGGACCCCGCCCCGGCAGCGTCCCACCCCTCGCAGGACCCCACCCCGGCAGCGTCCCACCCCTCGCAGGGCCACGCCCCCGGCAGCGTCCCACCCCTCGCAGGACCCCAGCCCGGCAGCGTCCCACCCCTCGCAGGACCACGCCCCCGGCAGCGTCCCACCCCTCGCAGGACCCCACCCCGGCAGCGTCCCACCCCTCGCAGGGCCACGCCCCCGGCAGCATCCCACCCCTCGCAGGGCCACGCCCCCGGCAGCGTCCCACCCCTCGCAGGACCCCAGCCCGGCAGCGTCCCACTCCTCGCAGGACCACGCCCCCGGCAGCGTCCCACCCCTCGCAGGACCACGCCCCCGGCAGCGTCCCACCCCTCGCAGGACCCCGCCCCCGGCAGCGTCCCACCCCTCGCAGGACCCCGCCCACCCTCCTGACCCCGCCCCTCACAGGTGTGCCTGTTGCTGTTCGCGCTGCACTTCGCCGTGGCCGAGGCCCGTACTTGGCACAGGGAAGGGTGCTGGCATGTGTTGCGACCCAGGGCCTGGGCACGGTGGCTACTGGTGGTGCTGACGGCGGCCACGGCGCTGGTACGCCTCGCCCAGCTGGGCGCCGCCGACCGCCAGTGGACCCGCTTCGTGCGCGGCCGCCCACGCCGCTTCACCAGCTTCGACCAGGTGGCGCAGCTGAGCTCCGCAGCCCGTGGCCTGGCGGCCTCGCTGCTTTTCCTGCTCTTGGTCAAGGTAAGGGCGGGGCCGGTGGGCGCGGGGCTGGGCGCAGACCCCAGGTCTGCAAGCTGATGTCCCCTTGTCCGCAGGCCGCTCAGCAGCTACGCTTCGTGCGCCAGTGGTCCGTCTTTGGAAAGACGTTATTCCGGGCTCTGCCTGAGCTCCTGGGGGCCACCTTGGGCCTGGTGGTGCTCGGGGTAGCCTACGCCCAGCTGGCCGTTCTGGTAGGTGACTGCGCGGCCGGGGAGAGCCCCTTAGCTCAGCTCAGCTGCACGCCCTCACTGATGCCGCCTTCCCCGCAGCTCGTGTCCTCCTGCGTGGACTCCCTCTGGAGTGTGGCCCAGGCCTTGCTGGTGCTGTGCTCTGGGACCGGGCTCTCTACCCTGTGTCCTGCCGAGTCCTGGCACCTGTCACCACTGCTGTGTGTGGGGCTCTGGGCACTGCGGCTGTGGGGCGCCCTACGGCTGGGGGCTGTCATCCTCCGGTGGCGCTACCATGCCCTGCGTGGAGAGCTGTATCGGCCGGCCTGGGAGCCCCAGGACTACGAGATGGTGGAGCTGTTCCTGCGCAGGCTGCGCCTCTGGATGGGCCTCAGCAAGGTCAAGGAGGTGGGTACGGCCCAGTGGGGGGGAGAGGGACACGCCCTGGGCTCTGCCCAGGGTGCAGCCGGACTGACTGAGCCCCTGTGCCGCCCCCAGTTCCGCCACAAAGTCCGCTTTGAAGGGATGGAACCGCTGCCCTCTCGCTCCTCCAGGGGCTCCAAGGTATCCCCGGATGTGCCCCCACCCAGCGCTGGCTCTGATGCGTCGCACCCCTCCACCTCCTCCAGCCAGCTGGATGGGCTGAGTGTGAGCCTGGGCCGGCTGGGGACGAGGAGTGAGCCCGAGCCCTCCCGCCTCCAAGCCGTGTTTGAGGCCCTGCTCACCCAGTTTGACCGACTCAACCAGGCCACAGAGGACGTCTACCAGCTGGAGCAGCAGCTGCACAGCCTGCAAGGCCGCAGGAGCAGCCGGGCCCCCGCCGGACCTTCCCGTGGCCCATCCCCGGGCCTGCGGCCAGCACTGCCCAGCCGCCTGGTCCGGGCCAGTCGAGGTGTGGACCTGGCCACTGGCCCCAGCAGGACACCTCTGTGGGTCAAGAACAAGGTCCACCCCAGCAGCACTTAGGCCCGTTCCCTGGTGGGGATGGGCTGTGGAGTCAGAGTGGACACCGCTCAGTATTACCTTCTGCCACCCTCAAGGCCTCGGGCCAGGCAGAATGGCTGCACGCAGGTTCCCCAGAGAGCAGGCAGGGGTGTCTGTCTGCCTGTGGGCTTCAGCACTTTAAAGAGGCTGTGTGTCCAACCAGGACCCAGGGTCCCCTCCCCAGCTCCCTGGGGGAGGACACAGCAGTATTGGATGTTTTCTAGCCTCTGAGATGCTAATTTATTTGCCCGAGTCCTCAGGTACAGCGGGCTGTGCCCGGCCCCACCCCCTGGGCAGATGTCCCCCATCGCTAAGGCTGCTGGCTTCAGGGAGGGTTAGCCTGCGCCGCCGCCACCCTGCCCCTAAGTTATTACCTCTCGTTCCTACCGTACTCCCCGCATCGTCTCACTGTGTCTCGTGTCAGTAATTTATATGGTGTTAAAATGTATATATTTTTGTACGTCACTATTTTCACTAGGGCTGAGGGGCCTGGCAGCTGAAACTGGGCCCTGTGCCCAGAGCTGGCCTCCCCAACACCTTGGTAGGTGTGGCGGGGCTACAGCAGCCCAGCTGCTGCTTGGATGCGACCATGGCCCTGGGCCAGTGCTGGGGGCACAGCTGTCCCCCAGGCACTCTCATCACCCCAGAGGCTTTGTCATCCTTCTTGCCCTAGGCCAGGTAGCGAGAGAGCAGCGCCCAGGCCTGCTGGCATCGGGTCTGGGCGAGAAGCAGGACGAGGCCTGTCAGAGGACCCCAGGGTGGGTAGAGAAAAAGACTCCCCCGGTGGCTGGCTCCCAGGGTGGAGGAAGGTGAGCGTGTGTGCGCGCGTGTGCTGTGTGGCCCGGGCAGCCCCAGGGCCCTCGGAGTTGGCTGCGCCTGCTTTTGTGTACCAGTTCTGCGGGCACGGCTGCTGCTAGAGCCTCAACCTCCCCCCACCCAACCCCCGCACCAAGCAGACAAAGTCAATAAAAGCGCTGTCTGACTGCAGCCTGTGCCTCTGTCTGTGCATCAGCGCCAGGACTTTATTTCACTGACACAAAATAGCGTCCAGGGCGGGCGCAGCAGGGAGGGCCCCAGCCTCACACGAACTCGGTGAAGTCCTCCACAGAGGAGATGAGGCGCTTCCGCTGGCCCATCTCGTAGCCAGGCGTGGGCTCGGCTGGAGTCTGTGCAGGCCCTTTGGTATGGGATGGGGGGTGCACCAGAGGCAGGCTGGGGTTGGAGTAGGCGGCTTCCTCGCAGATCTGAAGGCAGAGGCAGCTTGGGCAGCAAGTCCAGGAGGCGTGGCACCCGCTCTGCCCAGCCGCCCGCCCCACAGCCTGGGCAGCCCCATCTTCCCTACCCGCTGGCGGAGTCTCTTGATGTGGCGGAGCCGGGCAATCCACTTGGAGGGGTAGATGTCGGTGGGGTTGGAGCGGCTGTGGTGCACCTGTGAGGCCATCTAGGGACGTAGGCAGGGGTGAGCTCACTCTCAGGTGGCACTTGGGCCTGTCCCACCAGCTCACGCCTGGACCTGCCCCCACTCACGTTTGCATGCAGGGCCATCTGACGGGCCACAAAAGGCAGGTTGCGGTCAGACACGATCTTGGCCACGCTGGTGTCCACAAGGCCCTCCATGTCTGGGGAGACTTGGTGGTCATGCCAGGCCCAGGGCCCTTGGCGCCACCCTGCCCAGTCCCACCCCAACCCTACCTTTCCTGCACTGCAGGGACACCGGCCCCACCCTGGCCCCACCTTTCCTGCACTGCAGGGACACCAGGTTGCACTCATAATCCAGCGGGGTGATGATCACGTGGACAAAGTTGAACTGGCCCTGCCCGGACAAGAGAAGGGGTCATCCCCGCACACACCGTGTGCTGAGGGCTGCTCTCAGCCACTGCCTGGCTGCACTGCTAGACGCTTGTCGGCTCCATGGGCAGCATCTGCCCCTGAACTTTCCCCTCCGGCAGCGGGGCTGTGTTTGGCCTCCCACAGGCCAAGCCCCCTCCACACCTGGGCCCAGCACCCACATTTGCTGCAGCCACAGCGGGGCACCTCTACTTGCTAGGGCCCCCAAGGTGTCTGCATACGTCCAAATCCGTCTGCCCAGCCATGAAGTGTGCCGTGTACCCCATCTCAGCACCACCACACCCTCCTCAGCTTCTGGGATGTCCCCCATTGATCGTCTTGGCGTCTGGCTGGGCCTGCCTTCGCTATGCTCCTGCTCCTCCTGGACTCTGACTAGCAGCCCCAGGGTTTTGGTTCAGTGGCTGCCTCAGGGTCCTGGGGCCCTTGGAGTGAGGCCTCCAGCCCACCTGCCCTGCCTGGGCCATGCCAGCTCTCCCTGCCACGCTGGGGCTCACTGGACAGAGCACCCAGGACATGCTCTGTGACACTGGCCGACCGAGCCCACCTCCAGAAGAGGCTGATGCTGGTTGCTGCCTAGTGGTGCGTGGCGGTAACCAAGCGAGTGGCCTGACAGCTGCCACTGGGGAGACTGGGGGCCCAAGGGCCGCGCCGGGTAGACAGGAAGCACCAACTATACTGTGCCCACCCAGCACACCCAGTCTGCACTTGCCAGTTACTCCTGACAAAACCCCAGCAGCAGGGGCCACAGGCTCCCTGGCACAGATGATGCAACTCAGGCTCAGGGCTTGAAGCTCATGCCCATGGGGCCCTGAGCACTGCGGCCTCTCCTCATACTCCTCGTGACCAAAGCTCAGGGAAGACCCCCCACCAACCCAGGACACAGTAGCGCGCACCTGCCTGGGACCCAGCCCCACTGACAGCCCCTCACTCACCTTGATGGTGCCGAGCTTGAAGTCCTCGCCAGAGTCATTGTAGACAATGGACACGAAATCGTTGCCCAGGTGGCGCTTCTTGTCGCAACGATGCTTGTCCACATCCTTGGTGGGCATCAGGGTGGCGATGTGGAAGACGGCTGCAGGTGAGCAGAGCCAGATGGGTTTGTGGGGCCAGTGCTGAGGCCCTTTGTGCCTTGCACCGGGGCACCTCCTGATTCCTCCAGGGGTTCTGGGGGCCTGCGGGGGCCATGTCCTCTGGTGCCTAGCCAGTGGCCCTCGGCCCTTCCCCAGGGGCAGGGCTTTGGGAAGCAAAGCCACCAGCCCCATCACTGCCTCCATGCCCATGCTGCTGAGCTCGGACCCTGAAGCGTGGGGAGCTGGAGCGGGTGGGGATGCCGGGGCCATGCCCCGAGGCGTGGGGCAACAGGACCAGATGGGAGCTGTGCCCCGAGGCGTGGGGCAGCAGGAGTGGGTGGGGGTCAGGCCACACCTTGCATGATGTCGTCGTGCCAGCAGTAGGTGAACTGGCCGTCCTCACCACACACGTCCAGGCCGCCCAGGTACACCTTGTCTGGCTGGCAGTCCTTGAGCTCGATGAGCCGGCCCAGGCCCGTCAGGAACTCCGTGTACCTGTAGGAGCCATGCTCATTGGACAGGATGGCGAGCTCACTGTTGCTCTGTGGGGAGAGAGGAGAGGCAAGGTGGCATCACTCCCGGGCCGGGCCCCGCCCCGCAGAGGGTGGGGGTGCCCAGTGGGCTCTGCCGGGAGCCCCACTCTGATCCCTGAGGCAGACGGGACCATTCATTCCAGCAGCCACCCAGGCCAGACACCAGGTGTCATTCTTGACCCCCCCCTCTTCCCTCAGCCCTGTGTATGCCTGGCCAGCAAAATCAGGGAGCTCCACCCTCAAAGCACAGCCGGGGCCCTGGCTCCTCAGCAGCCTGCCCCCAGGGGCCTACCGTGCTCCCACAGAGACCGTCACCACCCACCTCCACGAGCCACACAGCAGGAGGGACTCATTGAGACTCGGCTGAGTCAGAAGCAGCCCAGGCCCTGCCCTTTCCCTTGGGATGAAGGTGCAGCCTCTAGGGCACTGACGCTGCCTACCCTGTCGGCTACTGTGCTGGCCCAGCACAGATGCTCCGGCTGGGCAGGGTGCCCCCGGCCTCTGCACCTGCTGCTGCTGTGCGGGATGCCCCTACCCCTTATGCAGGCTCCCCCTGCCCTCTCCCTCACCACTCAGCTGTCAGCTCACTGACCAATAGCACCCTCCCCAGCCCCGCGACCGGTGCCACCCGCCCAGTCCTTCCGACTCCTTGGCATGCCAGGTGCTCACACGCTGACCTGTCACTCGCGTCTGGGTCCTCAGCACTCAGAGCAGCATGTGGCATGGAGCTCAATGAGCACTTCATGCTCTAGGGTACCCAGCAGTGTTGAGCTCCGCGGAGCGTAGGGGGCCCAGACTCCCACCCCCTGCAGGCTGAGGCCCAGCTGGCCCTGTCCAGGCACCTAGGTTCGCCCTGCAGCCTCACCTGGCCTTCTCCCACATACAGGACGGCGATCTTGTGGGTGTCGTATGATGGGATCTGGTCGAGGAGCTGCACCGACCGCTCAAAGGACTGTGACTATGGCACACAGAGCCCTGTCTGAGCCCCAGATGCCTGTCCATGGGAAGCCACCCCACCCAGGCTGGCCACAGCAGGCTGCCACAGGGAGCCGAGGCTAGAGCCCCCTGTAAGCTTCAGCTCTGAGCAGCAGAGCTGGGCCCCCCACCATTCCCCAGAGCCACAAAGCTCCAGCAGACTGCAGGAGAGGGAGGCCACGCCTACCTCATTGGGCAGCAGGATTGGCTTGTTTGACTCGTCGCCAAAGAAAGGCGAATGGTAGAGCTGCAGGAACACGAAACTGCACAGGGAGGAGACAGTGGGCACCCAGGTGAAGGCCTGGCCAGGGCAGCCACAGCCCAGGGAGGAACACAGAACCTGGCCATCTCCCACTCCACCGCCTTGCCAGGGGCTCCAGCCAGCCCTAGGGCACAGGCGAGGACCCTCCCCAGCCTGCTCGGCCTGGGGCAACTGAGGCACCAGGTTCCTGCAGGATGGTATCAGGAGCCCCGCCCGGAAGCAAGAGGCCCACCTGGGGTTGATGCCTGGCACTTTCTCTGCATTGGAAGCTGTGGCTCTGCTCTTAAAGGCATCCCTTTCTACCCTCCTGCCCCTGCGTGATGGGGCCGAGTCGGAGATGGTGTAACCGCGGGGCCGGAGGCCACTGGGTGAGCGGGGGGAGCTGGAAGGCAAGGGACCCTCGGGCTGGCCCCGACTGTCTTCGCCCGAGGCTGGCCAGGCAGCACTTTCCCCGTCCAGGATCCCTGACTGTGAACGGGCCTTAACCTCAGGGCTCAGCCGGCCCACGTCAGCCTTGTCCCCAGGGTCCCCGAGGATGTCCTGCAGGGTCTGCAGCTCAGGAGAGGAGCTAGACTTGCTCAGGGGCTGTGAGGGCTGGAAGGAGAGGTCCACAGAGGGCCGGCCACCCTCCGAGGAGACGGCTCGTTCAATGGGGATTCCCCCGGCAACCAGCTCCTCTGCGTGGAATGACTTCTCCTCCTGGCTGGAGGTTGAGGACGACTAGAAAGGACCATCCCAAAGAGAATCCCATCAGGAGGCACCCTCGAGCCTACCTGGGGTTGCCCTGGAGGTGGTGAGAGGCCCTATCTGTCCTCTGTCCCAGAGCCACAGAGCAGCCCAAGCACCAGGCTACGGTCCCCACCCGTGAAGCAGCAGCACCACCACCAGCTGTGCCCCACACTGTGCGAGCCGAGGTATCAGCATCCCGAGACCACAGGCTGCCCAGCAGCCAGGGGCCGGCCCAGGTGGACGGCTGGGAAGTGCAGACCGTCTGTGCACAAAGGATGTGGAAGATCATCTCGCCCAAGTTCACAGAGCCAGTTCCCCGGGTGCAGGCCCACCCACGCCGAGCCCTGCCTCCCACAAGGAGACCCCCCAGCTCAGGAGGGTCTAGGCTCTGAGTCACACTCACCCTGCTGTAGGCGTCTGTGCGCCTGTCCACGCCTAGCGCCGCCTCAAAGTCCTCCAATCCTGGGGGCTCCACTGGCACAGGAACCTCGCCAGGACTTCCCTCCTCCATGACCACGGCGGAGTCTGGGAGGACACAGACGGGGCTGCTGGATGTGGGGCTAGGCCAGGCCCTGGCGCTCACAGAAGGCTCTGAGAACCAGCCTTCTGACCAGAGGGACAGCAGCCCTGCGAGCCTCCCCAGGGCTCTGCTTACTGCTGCCATCCACCGAGCGGGCAGGGAAGACACTGGGAGGGCCTGGGTGTAACCCTGACACAGACATCTCCTGCATGAGCTCCTGGGGGATGGGCAGGCAACCGGCTCTGCCCACCGTAGTCCACCAGCAGCCACCCCTGTGCCTCCAGGTAGGCAGGGGCAAGACACTCTCCGCCCAAGACGGGCCTCGGCTCTAGAAGAGGGGGCACCTGAAACCAGCCCTCCATAACCGAGGAAGGAGGCAGAGACTCCGTGGCGTGGGGAAGTCCCTATTTGCAAACAGACTTGGGAGCCCGCTCCCAAGAGCAGAGGCTCACCCTCCACCTCCAAGCCAGACCAACAGCTGGGGAGAGAGGGTGTGAGGTCCCAAAGCAGTATTTCCTGTGCCAGCGTCAGGGCAGAGGGAAAGGGAGTAGAAGCAGCAACAGAGGGACCAACACAGCCCCCAGGAGCCCACACAGCCCTGCACACACACAGTCACACGCCCCAGGGCCCGTCCCACGCAGCCCTTCCGAACTTGCTCCTGTCCGCACGTGGAGACCTGGCAGGGGAGCACCATGCAGGTCACAGCACTCCCTGCCAGGGCCTGGGGGTAACAGGCAGAGGTCAGTCTGCAGGGCCCTTGGTCAACCTGGGACGCGAGGCACACGCAGCCCCATCTGTGGGTTCCAGAGGCCAGGGGAGCCACCAGAGGCCAGGGGAGCCACCAGAGGCCGGGGAGCCACCAGACCAGGGCAAGGCCAGCTCGGCAGGGGCCTGGGGCGGGCTTCCCCCTAAAGAGCCGGCCCCCGTCAGAGTCTGCAGCTCAGTTGATGTCACCATGGAGACTTAGGCCACCCCCCCCCTCGGGCCTGAAGCTGGGCGTGCTTGCACAGCGCAGAGACGGGGCTCAGCCACAAAGGGATCGAGTCAAGGGGATCCCGCTGGCTAAGCCAAGGCGTTCTGCACAGACGTCCTCATGCGAGTCGGGACCTGCTCCCCAGGGCAAAGGAGGCCAGACGGACCATGGGGGCGGGCGGATGAGGCGATGAGCACAGCATCTATGAGGCAGAGTGGCGCTCTGCAGCGAACCGCTTCCCTTCGAGAGGCGCGCCAATACCTGCCCAGGAAACGCTCCTGTGCAGCTGTCCTTGGCAGCTGGACTGGTACAGGGAGGAGAAAGAGGCCACTGCAAGGGAAGGCCGTGCGCGGCCACGTCAGCAGGAGGAGGGCTACACACAGGTCGAGCAGAGAGCACAGGCCCCGTGCCTGCAGAGGAGAGAGGGCAGGGCCAGCGGCCGGCAGGGGCGCGCACGGGGCCCAGAGCTGGAAGCTGCTCGGGCGGACCTGAGGAGGGCTGGGCCTCCTCTTCCCGTGAGTAGACATCCTAGGCTGCTAAGTGCCATCTGCAGCCACAGAGAAGGGCCAGAGGGTCTGGCGAGAAGCACGGTGCCGAGTGGGGTGGGGGCCGAGAGTGTGCAGGCGGGCGTAGGTGTCCAAACCCAGGCCCAGGCAGGGAGGGAGGCTGCCGCGGAGCCTCCTGGAGCTTGCAGTGCTGGACTCCCCATGGAGGGTGCTGGGCAAAGGCTCCACAGGGCCCCTACTGCTTTTGACACTGCCAGCTCCAGTTTCCTGAGAGGGCAGGCACCTCCCATAGGCCAGCCTTCTCCCAGACACCAGAGGATGACTGTGCTGAGGCAGGCCAGGGGCCACCCCCAGCCGTGTAGGTGCCCTCAGCGGAGAGCAGCCATGTTGCCGTCACCAGGAGCACCAGGCCAGTGGGAGCAGAGCCCATGCTAAGGCCCGCCATGCCACCCACCTGTGTTGGAGCGAGGCAGAGGAGGGGGTTTGGCCGTGCTGGCTGCTGGCACCGACAGCGACTTGTACAGGGCTGTGTCCCGGTGCTCCTTGAAGCGCTCAGCTGCCATGAGGGCGTTGGACAGCTCCTGCAGGGGCATGTTGTTGATATCCGAGGAGAAAGGGCTGAGCGGGTTCTCCAGGCTCATCAGCCAGCTGGTGTTCCCTGCAGAGGCGGCAGCACCTTTGGCCTGAGGCCAGCGCCGCCCCATGCCCATCCCTGGCTCCCGGGAGGCCTCCTGGCTGGGCCCTGGTTTTGCCCTGATGCTCCCTCCCACGATCCTCAGGACCACAATGTCAGAGCCAGCGCTGGCGGCCACCACCCTGCCGCCCCCATCAGCTCCGGTCCCGAGGCCAGGCTCGGCCAAGCCTGGGGAGGCACCTGTGAGCGGCAGCCTCCAGCCCACAGCCTCACAGTCCGGACCCAAGGCCTCCAGGAGGGCCGGAACCCCACTCCTCGCACCCCTCAGCCACACCCAGGCGGCCCTGGGCTCTGGGCCTACTGCACAGGCCTCCCTCTGCCTCTGGGAAGAGGCTGAGCTGTGCCCCCCATGTTGGTGTGCTTTAATCCCAACCCCGGGAACTCGGAACAGGACTGTCTCTGGAGACTGGGTTTCAGAGGAAAGGTAATTAAGGCTAACAAGGCACCAGAGTGGACCAAGCCACGGCTGGTCTCCTCCTAAGATTAACACGCAGACACCCAGGAAAGAGCCTGTGAGGACACAGGGGAAAAGCCGCTGCAGGCCAAGGACTGAGGCCTCCGAGAAGCAGCTCCTGCCAAGCAGCACCTGGATCTCAGACTTCCAGCCTCCAGGCGCGGAGGGCGACTCTCTGCCGTGGAAGCCACTTGGTTCACTACAGGCCCCTGCCCCACCTCGGCCACCTGGATCGCCCCTCGCAGCTCACCTCTGGAGACTTAAAAGTACCCCCAAATGGCCAGGACGGTGGCTCACGCCTGTAATCCCAGCACTGTGGGAGGCCGAGGCAGGCTGATCACGAGGTCAGGGGATCGAGACCATCCTGGCTAACACAGTGAAACCCCGTCTCTACTAGAAATACAAAAAAATTGGCCAGGCGAGGTGGCGGCGCCTGTAGTCCCAGCTACTCAGGAGGCTGAGGCAGGAGAATGGCGGGAACCCGGGAGGCGGAGCTTGCAGTGAGCCGAGATCGCGCCACCGCACTCCAGCCTGGACGACAGAGCGACACTCTGTTCGGGGGGGAGAAAAAGTTACCCCCAAATACCCCAAGACGGCCAAGTCTGCAATCACCCGTGTGTCCACAGCTCTGTGGGTGACTGGCAGAGGGACGGGGCCCAGGCCAGCCCCGCCCAGTACCTGTGGGCCTCCGGACCAGGATCTCCGCCCAGCCCTGGGTCAGCAGGGGCACGTAGGCGGCCAGGTTCGTCTTCTCCTGCACAGGAAGCCGGGCGCCGGCCGAGGCCTTCTCAGGCTTCGCGGCTGGTGCAGTCTGTGGTCCTGGAGAAGCGGCACTGCCCGGGAACTGGGAGGCCGGCACATCCAGGGCGCCAACTCGAAGACCATGGCCCCCTGAAGAGGAGGGCGGAGGACTGGTGAGCACCACCTACCTGATGCAAAACCACCAGCCTAAAGCTGAATGCTCCCCCGGGCCTGGCAGGCTGGTGCCACAGGGAGCCAGAGAGGGTGGCAGCTCTGCCCTCGAAGCACAGCCCACCACAGCACTGGCCTCAGTGGACCCCGGGCCACAGGGAGGGACCCAGAACCTGCCCTGCAGTCAGACCATGGCTCCCTGGAGCAGAGGCGGCTCCAGGACTGAGCCGGGCTAAAGACCCACAGGAAACACCGGCTCCCAGAACAGGCCCCTCTGCAGTGAGCGGGCCGCACTCCGCCACTCCACGGCTGTGGGCTAAGCTGTGGAGGCCTCACCCCGAGTCAGGACGTGGGCCAGCCCTGAAGCCAGCCACCCCGGCCTCTGGGCTCAGGGGCCTTCCTGAACACTGGGACCAGCAGCAGCCACTGAGGGAGCCCTGGTGCCTGTGTGGGAGTGGCTGGGGCCAAGGCTCACCTGACATAGAACGGACCCGGTCCCGGGCCCCACGGGACACCTGCTGCCCAGCCTGGGACTCCAGCTTGGCTGGCGCCTCCTTCGTCTGTCTCACATTCATGCCGGGGCTGGAGCTAAGAAGAGAATCCCATGCACAGGGTGGACTCAGTCCCCAGGTTGGCACGAGGGTGCCTCGTGGGCATGGGCTTGGGACAGCCAGTGTCGAGGCTGGCAGGCATGGAGAGAAGGAAGGTGCAGTCACCTCGACTCCGGGCCGGACTGCAGCTCCCCCGAGTCCAGGCCTAGTAACGACCGGGTCCCGGTTCCCACACTCGTCGTCACAGTGACAAGCTTGTTCCCAACCAGCCAGGTTTTGGTCCTGCCACCCGCCAGGAGGAACTCGCCCACAGGAGACCTAGAAGACAGGGAGCGTGAAACCCAGCTCGCCCGTGGAGCTCCCGCATGCCTCGGCTCCCGAAGGCCCGCCCAGCCCTGGAGTGCTGCCTGCACCTCTTCGGGACAGCTGTGAAGTTGGAGAAGACGTATCGGGCCATCATGTCCAGACAGGTTTCCGTGAGCTCCAGATGGAGGCTTTTCAGGCTATCGTCAGCCTGGGCCATGGAGTTCTCGTCTGCAGACCCCAGGCTGGCACTGGTGAGGGATGTCTGTATCCTGCTGGAGGGAGAGGCCGCAACCGGGGTCAGGGTGCCAGGCAGGGCGGGCCGAGCCGCCTATCACCAAGGGATCAAAGCTCAATGCATGCACGGCCGAGGAACTCGCTCGGAAAGAACCCAACAGGGTGTGGGCGGCCCAGCGAGCCTCGGCTTGAGCATCACGTGGACCACATCACCCCAGAGAACGGGGAGACGCCGCGGGGGGAAGACCAGGCCCATTGGTCAGAGCAGACTCAGGAGGCTAGAGAGACAGACACCCCCTCACCAAAGCCCACGGGAGCACTAGGTGACGGCCTCATGGCGAAACAGTGTAGTCATGCAGAGAGGCGGAGGCCACGCAGATAGGCCCACGTTGCATTCTGCCCGCAGGCTGCCTCCGGCGAGCACACAGAGGTCTGGGATCCCCGCGTGGCCTTTCACCCTCACTCCCAGGCAGGCAAGCAGCTGCCGGGGCCCCACAGCCAGTGACCAGTCACACGTAAGTGACAGGCAAGTGGCTGCCGGGGCTCCACAGCCAGTGACCAGTCACACTAAGCGACAGGCAAGCGGCTGCCGGGGCTCCACAGCCAGTGACCAGTCACACGTAAGTGACAGGCAAGCGGCTGCCGGGGCTCCACAGCCAGTGACCAGTCACACTAACTGACGGGGAAGAGGCTTCCGGGGGGTTCATTCTGATACACATTTCATAGCCCCTAGGCAATATTTTGCTCATGATACAGAAGGTGCTAGAAAACGGCTTTAAGCTTCACCGAGCACCCCTACCACCCCAACCCCTGGCCAAGTCCCGCACAGCAGAGGCCGGCCTGAGGCAAGGAGGTGGATGGACTCAGGGCTGTGGGACCCCTTGGGCTGCAACGGGCTTCCAGGAGGAGATAGATATCCCCTCTGCCAGTGCCAGCAGCGGTGACCCCCAGGCAGGAGACAGCCGAGAGCCCGAGAGCCCATATTTGCACGCAGACACCGCAGGGAGAACTGACTGAAGCCGTGGCCTGGGGCCCAGGCCCATGCCCTGGAGGATCCTGGCCCCCACCCAGACCCTCCCAGGCTGGCCCCACCCCAGCACCCTCCCCAAATGCCCCTTATTCCCTTTCAGCTACAACAAAAAATAAACCCTGTTGAGAAGAGAGCCCAAGGAAAAACGTCTGTTCTAGAGAATACGAAAAGGTCAAAACCAGGAGTGGTGTCTCCCCCAACCAGCACTGCGGCC
This sequence comes from Macaca mulatta, assembly GCF_049350105.2. Taxonomy (NCBI): domain Eukaryota; kingdom Metazoa; phylum Chordata; class Mammalia; order Primates; family Cercopithecidae; genus Macaca; species Macaca mulatta. Next base: position 3,306,175 of record NC_133425.1, on the reverse strand, counting down.
CTTGGGGACAGCCTGTGGAGGCCGCTGCCCCGCACGCCTGGCTGTCTCCGAGCGGCACCCTGAAGGGGCCTAGGAATGCGTGCAGCCAGCCCGTGCTCATACGGGGCCTGGGGACAGAATGCAACCCTTCCACCCCTCGTCACCAGCTCCCCCTGGGCTGGCCAGGGAGGACACGGGCAGACGACGAGGTCATGCAAGCAGCCCCATGCACTGCCACCCAGGTGCTCACGGGGCCAAGCTCCAGGGTCCGTGCCCCCCACCCAACACAGTCCCGCTACCTGCGGACCACATGTTCAGACACACTGATGCTGCGGCACCGGAAGGCCTCGGCTGCAGAGCTCTCCTTGAATTCTTTCACGGGTGGAGAGTTATTCAAGCCTTGTTTGGGGGGTCTGGCTATCCTCAGACTATCGGGTGAGGAAGGAGCCCCAACGCCCCAGAGAGCCCAGCTCCCGGGAGGGGAGAACAAGCCAGTGGAGGGGTGAGGAGGAAAGGTCCCAGGCCACAGGGTCAGGATGGAGAGATCCCGCGGGTGAGATGAGCAAAAGAGCCATGCCAAAGGGCAGTTAGCGGGGAAGAGACAGAAAACAAAAATGCATGATAATACATCTGGTAAACATGACTGAGGAAAAGTAAGGCTTCACGCATGACACCAAAACAAACATCAGTGCAAATTAAACGTGTGTGGGCCACCCCCACGGCAGATTCCAGGCTGTGCTGGCCAGGCGATCCCACCACCCGGGGAAGGCAGACACCGCCCAGCTCTGACCGAGGAGGCACGGAGGCCTCAGTGGCCAGGCCCTGAAGGTCACTAGGAAAAGAAACCAAGACCCCAGAAAGGAGTCTCTGGCTGAAATGGCCGAGCTTGACCCCGAGCCCCCAGGGGCTCCAGAGAACAGCTTCCGAGCTGAGGTCACGCTGGAAAATGCCGTATTCCCATCTAGGGAAAGCCAAAATAGCTTGGGCAGGAAGGTGGGGGACGGGAGGAGAAAGCCGTTCAAATGAAATGCAAACAAGAACACAGAGGCCAGCTCAGCTCTTTGCGATCTGGCAAGGCGGCAGTGATGGTGAAGCAGAGTCCCTGGCTGGCGGCAGGCTGGGGGCTGCAGAGGAGGGGGGAGCCCCAGACAAGGCCGGGCTCCTTCAAGGGGCTCAGGCGCCTACAGCTTGCACCCTATTCCCCAACTCCACAAGTAGGTGCGTGTGGCACGAGCGGCCAGGACCCAGGCCATGGTGCTACCGTGCTGCAGGCCACCATGGCCAACCTGGTGAGGGGCTGAGGGGTGTTAGCGGCCCTTGCAGGTCTTGCCCTGCCTCACATACTCCAGGGCACCTTGGCCCCCAGCCGCAGGACCCATTTCGACTCACTGACCTGGAGGCACCGTCAGCCAGGCCACAGCCCCACGTCCTTCCCCGCCCACACCGATGCCAGGCACACCCCTGCAGGCCGTACCTCTTGGGCCTCTCGTTGAGACTAGTACTCCGGGCCCTGAAGCTGTCCTTCTCGGGGGTGTCATCAAAAGACAAGAGGACATTGGACCGCAGGCCCTGGCAGAATGAGCAGGCCCGGACAGTGAGGGGTGGCAATGGGGGGTGGAGGCCCAGCCCTCAACAGGCCTGCTGGGTGCCCCCTGGCCGGGGACAAGCTGCTCGCTGAGGGCAAGGCAGCAGCACCAGCTCCCACCCCTCCATGCCCACCATGCATCAAAACCCTTCAGGCTGCCCAGCAGAGCCCCCAGCGCCACAGGCACAGCCCCAAACACCCTCCCACTGCCCTCTGCCTGCCCGTCATCACTCTGCCCTAGCCATGGACAGCCAAGGGCAAAGCAAGCCCTGGCCTGTCAAGGGACACAGCCTTCGCCGGCCCTGGGCCTACCTTAGTGATGAAAGGGACAAAATCCTTCCGGAAGGGCAGGCGGCACCTGATAAACCACATGGCTATGACGTGATGGGCCAGACACACGATGTACTGATTAAACCTGAGACGAGAAGGGGGCTGGCACTCCATCCTGGCACCAGGGAAACGTCCCCAGGGCATGAAGTGCAAAAAGCAGAGGCGCTCAGGCCTTGGGCACCAAGGCTGCCAGGGCTTTCTGCTGCAAGGCCTGGCCAGGGCTGGAGGCACGGGACCTGGGGCGGCCACTCACTTGGAGGGGTTGGTGTACGGCAGTGAGATGGCGAACACACTGGCATACTGCTCCGCGGCGAAGTTCCTGTAGAGCTGCGGCAGCCTGGCCAGAGCTGCAGTAACAAAGACAGTGGTCAGGGGAGCCGGGGTCCCGTGCAGGGCCTCTAAAGGCAACAGGCTGCTCTGCCCACGACAGCAACGGGGTGCTGCAGAGGAGGGAAGGCCACAGTCACACGGACGGGGCTTTCCCGACCCTGGCCTCAGCTGTCCGTCCCATGGCCAGCCAACCACGGCTCCCAGGCCAATTCCAGCTGTGGCCTGCCATTTGTGTGACCTGTGAGGAAAGCCTTCCACACTTTTTTTTTGAGACGGAATCTTGCTCTGTCGCCCAGGCTGGAGTGCTGGGGCGTGATCTCCGCTCACTGCAAGCTCCGCCTCCCGGGTTCGTGAGATTCTCCTGCCTCAGCCTCCCGAGTAGCTGGAACTAAAGGCACCCGCCACCATGCCCAGCTAATTTTTGTATTTTTAGTACAGACGGGCTTTTGCCAGGTTGGCCAGGCTGGTCTCGATTTCCTGACCTCAGGTGATCCACCCACCTCAGCCTCCCAAAGTGCTAGGATTACAGGCATGAGCCATCACGCCCGGCCAGGCTTCTATGCTTCTAAAGGATTATAAACAAAACAGAAAGACTGACAGGACCCGTATGTGGCCCACAAAGTACACACAATCTCCTCTCCAGCCTCTACACGAAGTGCTGGCCCAGCAGTGCCCTTCTGCCATCTAAACATTGAGGGCCCGCCCAGATGCACAAGCGGAAGGGGCAGGCACCTGAGCTCCTGAAGTCAGTCTGGGGGAAGCGAACAAAGCCCCCATGAAGCAATGTGTGCTCTGATGGACAGAGAGGAGGCCCAGAACCAGGGCAGGGCCAAGGCTCAGGGGGAAGAGGCTTCTTCAAGGAGGGGCGTTCACATGGACACTACGGGGGTGAGAGGAGCCGCCCCTCAAGGCCAGGAGGGAGAGCACTCACAGCAGCCAGGCAGAGACACCCAGGCCCTGAGGCAACAGCAGGTGAGACACTCAGGTTCCCCAAGGAGTCCTGAGAGGGCATCAGAGAAGCCCACACAAGGTATTCCACACAGGGCACAGCCCGAACCTCAGGGGTGCATGTGCAGGCAGGGCGGGGACTCACTGGACAGGAACTCCAGCAGCGGGACGGCCATGCTGGCTGTGGCCGAGATGTGTGTGAGCTTCACCACCAGGACGGGCAGCGCCTTGATCATGATGTCAGGCATCTCCACGCTGCAGATGGACAAGGCTACGACGCACTGGCTGGCACAGCGGTGGATGAGGCCCTGCTCCAGGCAGTAGACCATCTCGCGCTGCAGGAGACAGGGCGTCTCAAGCCCCACCCGCCCGCAGCAGAGGCAACCTCGCCTCCCTCTCACCAACCTCGAGCGCTCCACCGGGAGAAGGGCCAAGGCTTAGGAAGTCCCTGAATGCCTATGGGGCAGAGCCACCGGCGCTGAGCTACTCGAGCAGACTCTGCACAGCAGACTGCTCCGGTCAGTTGCATTCCGACACCATCCCACAGGCCAACAGAACCCAGACACACTGGGATCTCATCGCCCGCTCCTGGGGTCCTAACAGGCTGGCTCTGTTGCAAGGGGCTGCGCTGCCTGAAGTGGCGAGACCGCCAGATCCCACACCAACCCTGGGCAGTGTCTTCCATGAGGACAGCAGAAGATGAGCGGCACTCAGGCAGAGCCTGGGGCCAGACGGCCTGCCAGGCAGTGTCCCGGGAACAGCTTCCGTTTCCCAAAGCCGGCCTCAGCCCTCGGATACACTATGGGCCAGTAAGGCCTCAGAACCTGCAGCCCAGCAAGGCTGGCTATGCTTTGGGGCAAGACCTGTGAGGACCTGGGGAGCCTCTCAGAGGGGCTGAAGTGGCCCAGTATGGTGGGGCTGAGCCTGAGGGGTGGGAACTCGACATCACCTCCCCACAGGGCCTCCGTCAGGAGCTGAGGCCTGGGGCACAGACGGGCCGAGTCTCAGCTCCTGGCGGGCATGGCCCTGAGTGGGAGCCAGAATCTCTAGGATACCAGCTCCTCATCCCGGAGGGCCACATCAAAGAGAGGTGTGGAGGAATGCGACTGGGACGGGGGACCTGAGGCAGATCGCGGGTGAAGGCACGGTGCCTCTGTGAGTTTCCAGCACCTGATGGTGGGTGTGGAGAGAGGCAGAAGCCAAGGCCTCTGGCCTGCCCGCCCTGCGCCTCAGAACCAGCCCCGCTCCACCCAACGGCATGGCCACCTGCCCCATGGGACAGCAGGGACAGGCCAGGCAGCACTCCGCAGGGAGCGGAGACACTGCCGGGGTGGACGGGGACACCGGAGGGCTCCCAGGCCTGAGAGAGCTAGAAGCACCGGGGGAATCGGATGCCCCCACGCTGGGCACCTGGCAGCCACCCGGGGAAGCAGAGCCAGCTCACTCACCCCTGGCCTGGCAGAAACCCATTTATGAAAACAATGTGGGGCCTACCTGGGCCAAGTCCTGGAATCCCAGGCCCCACCAAGCTGGCCTGTCCTGCTGTGACCTCCTACCTGTTTGGTTTTGTCCAGGTAGTTATGGTAAGAGATTAATGCCGTCAGCACTGGAACCACAGCCAGGTGCAGGTCAGTTCTGGAGAAGCCTTCTGGGGCGCCTCGGAGCCGCTCCAGTGTCTTTGGGCCTGAAAGCTGATGATCAAATCCAGGCATGAAACCCCTCCCCAGCAGCCAGGTCATGGGGTAGCCAGAGGGGCCGGGGAGGCCCTGGGAACGCAGGCCCAGGAAAGGGGGCCAAGGGGTTGGGGAGCCTTCCTGCCTCCCTCCTAGGAAGGGTCTCCCTTTCAGAGTGGCGGGAGTGTCTGCCAAGGAACACACCAGGAATGCGATGTGAACAGCATGGGAGCCCCGCTCAGGAAAAGGATGAGAGGCATCCACACTCAGTGACATGCCCTTGGCTAGGGACCTCTGACGTCGGTCCCAAAAGCTGCGAGTGGGGGCAGGGGTCCCTCCACCCTGCCAAAGGCACAATCTGCTTGAGAGTGCAGCTGCGTCTGAGGGAAATGGAGCCCCAGCCTGGAGGGTCTCACTTGCTCTGCCCAGAGGCTCGCAGTCTTTTCGGGAAGAATCCCACCGCGTCCCCCACCCCAACCCCAGGCCGGCCACGCTACCATGGAGCAGAGAGCAGAGCACAGCTGGTCCACACTGCAAGGGGAGGTAAAGATGAGTACTTTGTAGCGCAGGGACTCAGGCAGCCTGCCCAGAACCAGCTTCAGCACCTTCCAGTCAGACTCCTGCAAGGAGAGGCGGCGTCAGGACAGGGCCTTCTGGACCCTGGAGACAGAGGTGGAAGCCTAGCATCTGAGGCTCTGCTTGTGGCTGGACAGCAGCAAGGGCCCGGGAGCCCCGTTCTCAGCCAGGGGGAGCCTGCCCAGCACAGGCCTGTGTCCCTGCAGCTGCTCAGCGAAGGGGGAAGGCTCAGCTCTGAGGGACGGTTGCCCTCCACGGGCCAGGCAGGGAGGGAGGCCTAGCAGGCAGGTAGCAGCTCCCCGTCCTCCTGGCCCAACGTGGGACGGATAGTCCTTGCCTGGCCCCACTCACCCCACTCACCTGCTTCAAGCACTGCAGCAGGACGCGGAAGAGCAGGGAGTAGGGCAGGGAGCCCAGCCGCACAGCCGGGCCTGCAGGCGCCGGGCCAGGTGGCCCTGTGGGAGGAGAAAGGGGGCCGCTGGCCTTCTTCTCAGAGCCTCTCTCCGGCTCCCTGCAGAAGCAAGAGAAGCAGCTGAGGCCAAGTCCCCACAGAAGGAACAGAGCGGACTCGGTTCCTCCCAACCCTGGGACGTCCCTCAGACATGCGCCCAGCTGCCACCACGGCCCCAGCGCCTGACGCCCTGAGCCTCATGGGCTGTGGGGGAGGTCCCGCGTACATGTAGTCGCAGACGCAGTAGGGGCTGAACCGCACGACCCCATCCTTGTTGGGCAGGCCGAGGCGGTGCAGTGAGTCGGCCCGCAGCAGCAACAGGAAGTCAAAGGCCTGTCAGGGAGAGGACAGGGAAATCCAGAGCCAGGCTCATGCAGGCCCAGGAGAGGCGGCGCCCCACCTGCTCGGACCCACGTCCCGTACCACACGGCACTCAGAAAAGGCCACCTGCTGATGTGCACACACCCACATCCCAACACAGACACAGGCTCTGTCCTGGTGACACTGGAGGCCCAGCACCCACAGCCTCTTCCCTCCCTGCTTGCCTCAGAGCTCACAGAGCCTGATGTCCCCACCACCACAGCTGGGCCCGCCTGGGATGGAGGGGATGGGCGCCTTGCTCCTCTGGCAGCACCACACGCCCTCAACTGCCAGAAAGCGGAGCTCAGCTTCCAGCCCTGCCACTTCTTCCACTCACAGGCTGAACAGGACTCTGAGGTCACAGGGGTGGCCCCAGAGAGCACCTGCTGTAGGAGGGAGGGCTCCCATCCCAGTCACCTCTGCTCAGCCTGGTGCCAACATCCATAGGACAAACTCAGCGCAGTTCCTCCAGCCCTGCTCTGCCCAGCCCTGCCCTCCCAGCCCTGCCCCGTGCTGCCCACCTGCCCAGCCCTCTGCTGCACGTCCTTCACAAATTCTGCAGCATCAGGAGCGTCAGGGCCATGCACTGCCCCGGAAGTCGCCGTGCTTCCTTTTCTCTGCCCCAACCTATGCCACCGTGCGGCTTAGAGTGACAAGCCACAGATGCGTGGACTGCAGGCAGAGGGAAGGACACCAGGGCTGGGGAGGCTGCGGCCACAGTGGGTGCAGAGGAGGGACGGTCAGCTGAGGCCCCATCCTGGGGCTGTCTGTGCAGCTTCCATGAACTGCAACTGCTGAAATGGGGACACCTGGCTGGGCCCCCAGGAACTGGCTGCCCACCGCAGGCCACCGTACCTGCAGCCGGATGCTGCTGGCGATTGGCAGGGTGTAGCTGTGCTTGTAGTGGAGCTGAATGTGGCTGACCAGCATCTCATAAACGCGCGTGGCATGGCTCGCAGGCAGGGTGTACAGCTTAGTCTGCAGAGAGAGGACGCAGCTCACCACGGCGCAGGGGCTGAAAACGCAGCCTAAGACAGCACCTTGTCCGGGGGCGGGGCCAGGACGGCCTGTCTAGAGCGCGCACTTGAAAACACCTGACCCCCGGCCGGGCGCGGTGGCTCACGCCTGTAATCCCAGCACTTTGGGAGGCCGAGGCGGGCGGATCACAAGGTCAGGAGATCGAGACCACGGTGAAACCCCGTCTCTACTAAAAATACAAAAAATTAGCCGGGCGCAGTTGTGGGCGCCTGTAGTCCCAGCTACTCCGGAGGCTGAGGCAGGAGAATGGCGGGAACCCGGGAGGCGGAGCTTGCAGTGAGCCGAGATCGCGCCACTGCACTCCAGCCTGGGCAACAGAGCGAGACTCCGTCTCAAAAAAAAAAAAAAAAAAAGAAAACACATGACCCCCAAACCCAGGACCACCAGGGCTCGCTCTCCACAGCCGCAAAAAGTAAAACCCAACCTCGTGCCCATCTCATCAGGGCAACCATCAAAAGCTGAGGAAGAGTCCATCCATGGAGAAGCTCCAGCTGCACGTCAGAGGGGGCAGAATAGGGCGGGGAGTGTGCGCTGCAGGGGCGATCCCAGGTGTAGGCAGCCCCTCCCGAAAGGCCAAGGGAACCTCCCTGACAGGTGAGGCAAGGTGTGAGAGCACCTGGTGCCTCCAGCAACCTTGGGACCAGGGCCAGCAGGAGCCAGGGGAAATCCAGCCTACTCGGGAGGTGAGTGGTAGCATTTACAAAACTTACTCTGTTATTCTTTTAAAGAAATGATTAACACCTTTAAATGATTAAAGAATCATTTAAAGAAATGACTGAGGCCGGGCGCGGTGGCTCAAGCCTGTAATCCCAGCACTTTGGGAGGCCGAGGCGGGCGGATCACAAGGTCAGGAGATCGATACCACAGTGAAACCCTGTCTCTACTAAAAATACAAAAAATTAGCCGGGCGCGGTGGCGGGCGCCTGTAGTCCCAGCTACTCAGGAGGCTGAGGCAGGAGAATGGCGGGAACCCGGGAGGCGGAGCTTGCAGTGAGCCAAGATCGCACCACTGCACTCCAGCCTGGGCAACAGCGTGACTCCGTCTCAAAAAAAAAAAAAAAAAAAAAGAAATGACTGAGGCCAGGTGTGATGGCTCACGCCTGTAATCCCAGCACCTTGGGAGGCTGAGGTGGGCGGACCACGAGGTCAGGAGTTCAAGACCAGCCTGACCAACATGGAGAAACCCCACCTCTACTAAAAATACAAAATTAGGCCAGACGCAGTGGCTCACGCCTGGAATCCCAGCACTTTGGGAGGCTGAAGTGGGCGGATCACGAGGTCAGGAGATCGAGACCATCCTGGCTAACACGCTGAAACCCCGTCACTACTAAAAACAAAAAAATTAGCCAGGTGCAGTGGCCGGTGCCTGTAATCCTAGCTACTTGGGAGGCTGAGGCAGGAGAATGGCATGAACACGAGAGGCGGAGCTTGCAGTAAGCCAAGATCGCGTCACTGCACTCCAGCCTAGACAACAGAGCAAGACTGTCTCAAAAAAAAAAAAAAAAAAAAAATTAGCCAGGCATGGTGGTGCATGCCTGTAATCCTAGCTACTTGGGAGGCTGAGGCAGGAGAACTGCTTGAACCCGGGAGACAGAGGTTGTAGTGAACCAAGATCGTGCCACTGCACTCCAGCCTGGGCGACAGAGTGAGGCTCCATCTTAAAAAAAAAAAAAAAAAAGGCCGGGCGCAGTGGCTCACGCCTGTAATCCCAGCACTTTGGGAGGCCGAGGCGGGCGGATCACAAGGTCAGGAGATCGAGACCACGGTGAAACCCCGTCTCTACTAAAAATACAAAAAATTAGCCGGGCGCGGTGGCGGGCGCCTGTAGTCCCAGCTACTCCGGAGGCTGAGGCAGGAGAATGGCGTAAACCCAGGAGGCGGAGCTTGCAGTGAGCCGAGATCGCGTCACTGCACTCCAGCCTGGGCGACAGAGCGAAACTCCGTCTCAAAAAACAAAAACAAAACAAACAAACAAAAAAAAAAGATGATTAAATGATTAACAGTTTCTCCTTATCTCAAAATATTACAACATAAAAGCAATATCTCTGCCTTGGAGAAAAAAGAGGTGGAGGTGGGGGTTCACACAGTGCCTGGCACCCCCTACTCCAGGAAGGCCACACGGGACCAACAGCAGGTGCTGCCCTGCTGGGCCCACTGGGCAGGCAGGAAAAGGGGAATCAAACTTGTCACCGTGTCCATTCTGCAAACTCTGACCCTTGAACAGCATGAGGCTGGCCTCAGTGATCACTTATATGCCAATTTTCTTCCACCTCTCCCATCCAAGAGAGCAAGACCATGCATCTCCTCCCCTTCCTCCTCAGCCCCTCCACATGAGGATGACAAGAATGAAGACCATGGTGATAAGCCACTTCCACGTAAGGAACAGGAAATGTATTTTGCTTATGATTTTTTTCTTTTTCTGAGACGCAGTCTTGCTCTGTCGCCCAGGCTGGAGTGCAGTGGTGTGACCTCAGCTCACTGCAACCTCCACCTCCCGGGTTCAAGCGATTCCCCCGCCTCAGCCTCCCAAGTAGCTGGGATTACAGGTGTGCGCCACCACGTCCAGCTAATTTTTGTATTTTTAGTAGAGACAGGGTTTCACCATGTTGGTCAGGCTGGTCTCGAACTCCTGACCTCGTGATCTGCCTGCCTTGGCCTCCCAAAGTGCTGGGATTACAGGTGTGAGCCACAACGCCCAGCATCTTAATAGCATTTGCTTTTCTCTAGCTTACTTCACTGTAAAAACACAGAATATAACACATAAAACATACAAACTGCAAGTTAATCAACTGTTATTGGCAAGGCTTCTAGTCAACAGGGGGCTGTTGGTAAAGTTTCTGGGGAGTCAAAAGTTAGATGGGGATTTTCACCTGCACAGGGGCCAGCACCCCCAGCTCCATACTGTTCAACAGTCATCTGTGTTACTTTTCAATAACAAAAGAAATGAAAACAGGCCAGGCACGATGGCTCACGCCTATAATCCCAACACTTTGGGAGTCTGGATTAGGTGGATTACTTGAGGTCAGGAGTTCGAGACCAGCCTGGCCAACATGGTGAAACCCCGTCTCCACTAAAAATACAAAAATTAGCCGGGTGTGGTAGCAGGTACCTGTAGTCCCAGCTACTTGGGAGGCCGAGGCAGGAGAATCGCTTAAATCCGGGAAGCAGAGGTTGCAGTGAGGTGAGATCGTGCCACTGCACTCCAGTGACGTAGTGGGGAAACTGTCTCAAAAAAATAAATGAAAACAGCCAAAACCAGGACTTTGCCTCAACTAGGAAATATCTCAGTTCTACGGCCCAGACCCTCAGGCCTCCAGGGCTGGAGTTCCAAGTAAGGGCAACAGAACCTTTTTCCTTCCCTCTGCAGAAACAGGGAGGTTCTCAGTTCTTCCAGGCCATAGGCCCCCACGGCCCAGCACACCCCTTCCCAACCAGTCAGTAAAGAGCATGGTGCTCGTGTGGATGAGACACCAAGGAGGTGATGCCTGTTTTTGTTTTGTTTTGTTCTGAGATGTTGCTTCATTCTTCTTGTCCAGGCTGGAGTGCAATGGCATGATCTGGGCTCACCGCAACCTCTGCCACATGGGTTCAAGTGATTCTCCTGCCTCAGCTTCCCGAGTAGCTGGGATTACAGGCATGTGTCACCATGCCTGGCTAATTTTGTACTTTTAGTAGAGATGGGGTTTCTCCATGCTGGTCAGGCTGGTTTTGAACTCCCAAACTCAGGTGATCCACCCACCTCAGCCTCCCAAAGTGCTGGGATTACGGGCATGAGCCACCGCACCCGGCAGATGCCTGGTTTTTTTTTTGTTTGTTTGTTTGTTTTTGAGATGGAGTCTCGCTCTGTCGCCCAGGCTGGAATGCAGTGGCCGGATCTCAGCTCACTGCAAGCTCCGCCTCCCAGGTTCATGCCATTCTCCTGCCTCAGCCTCCGGAGTAGCTGGGACTACAGGCGCCCGCCACCTCGCCCAGCTAATTTTTTGTATTTTTAGTACAGACGGGGTTTCACCGTGTTAGCCAGGATGGTCTCAATCTCCTGACCTCGTGATCCGCCCGTCTCGGCCTCCCAAAGTGCTGGGATTACAGGTGTGAGCTACCGCGCCTGGCCAGATGCCTGGTTTTTAATCAAACACCACGGCCAGGCGTGGCGGCTCACGCCTGAAATCCCAGCACTTTGGGAGGCTATGGTGGGAGAATTGCTTGAGGCCAGGAGGCTGATGCCAGCCTGGGCAACACAGCAAGACCCCATCTCTACCAAAAATGAAAACATCAGCCAGGTGTGTGACGTGTGCCTATGGTCGCAGCTACTTGGGAGGCTGAGGTAGGATGATCACTTCAGCACGGGAGTTCGAAGCTGCAGTGAGCTATGATCACAGCACTGCACCCCAGCCTGGGTGACAGAGTGAGATCTTGTCTCAAAATATGAATAATAAAAAATTAATCACCACTTTAAACTTCTGTGGCAAGAAATAAAAGACCATGACAAATAAACATGATAGGAAATGGTTCTACCATCCAACATCTTATGGATGAGCTTTTGAGCAAACTGATTCACACGTTGTATTTTACACGATACTGACACTGAAAATTACCCCTAAGTGATGCTGTGAGGCTTTGAAAACTAGAGGCAGGCTGGGCGCAGGGGCTCACGCCTGTAATTCCAGCACTATGGGAGGCCGAGGCAGGCGGATCACCTGAGGTCAGGAGTTTGAGACTAGCCTGGCCAACATGGTGAAACCCAGTCTCTACTAATAATACAAACAATTGGCTGAGTGTGTTGGCGGGCACCGGTAGTCCCAGATACTCGGGAGGCTGAGGCAGGAGAACTGCCTGAATCCAGCAGGAGAAGGATGCAGTGAGCCAAGATCACGCCACTGTACTCCAGCCTGGGCGACAGAGTAAGACTGCATTGAAAAAAAAAAAAGATAAATCAGAACCCTTACATGCTGCTCGAGTGGATGGAAAATGGCACAGCACCAGTGGAAAACAGCCCGGTATCACCTAGAAACATCACATGCAGACTAAACCTAGGGCCCAACAATCCGCTCCCAGGTGCTGACCCAGGCGAAGTGAAAATGCAGGCGGAGCCCTCACAGGAGACGGTTCACAGCAGCACCAACACCGCAGCTGCCAGGTGGACACAAGCCAAATGTCCACCAATGGAGAAGCAAATAGACAAAATGTGCTCCCTCCAGATGATGGACTACTACTCAGCCATGAAAAGGAAGGAAGCACCGACAGCTGCCACAACCTAGATGGGCCTGGACGCATGGCGCTGGGTGGAACAATCCAGCCACAAGACAGGAAATTGTTCTACCATCCAACATCTTGTGGATGAATTATGTGTGACTCCACTTCCATGAAATGTTCAGAGTAGGCAAATCCACAGAGACAGGAAACAGCTTGGTGGTACCTGGGGGTAAGGGAGCAACGGGGGATGGGAGCGTGTACTACCGACATGCTCAGGAGGTGCTCAAGCTGACTGTGGGGATGGCTGCAGAGTTCTGTGAATTTACTGAAAACCACTGAATTGTTCACTGTGAACGGGTACATTGCATGATATGTGAATCAAATCTCAACAAAACACCTGCAAATACTAAACAGACTGCAGGGCGGGAATGGAGGGCCACCCTTACTTGCCAGGTGCTGTGCTGGGTGCCCAGGATGGCACATGGTCCCGGCCCTGACTCAGGAGCACAGAGACAGGCTCTGCTCAGTGCGGAGAACAGGGCCTCTCGCATCCCTGCTGTGACCAGGAGAGGCAAGCAACAGAATCTCTTTCCATCCCTCCACAAGAGCAGGAAGCTTCCGCTGCCTGCCAGGACCACTGCACCCTCAGCAAACCCAGGCAGGGCACGGCTCCCGCTGGGGAAGACTCCAACACAACGCAGATGTAGCTGGTGCACAGCAGCTAGCCATGTGCACCCAGGGCGCAGAGGCCTCCTGCAGAACACCCACCTGAAGGATGACCAGAAGCCCCAGGACAGCTGTCTTCACATCCTCCAAGGACGCCGAGTACGCGGCCACATCCCTTTCTTCCAACTCCGGGGGTGGGGAGAGGGAGCGGGCCATCACCTTTAAAGAGAAGGCCAGGACTCACATGCAGGCTCACAGATCTCTGCGGCAACAGCCGTCAGAACACTTTTTTTTTTTTTTTTGAGACGGAGTCTCGCTCTGTTGCCCAGGCTGGAGTGTACTGGCCGGATCTCAGCTCACTGCAAGCTCCGCCTCCCGGGTTCACGCCATTCTCCCGCCTGAGCCTCCCGAGTAGCTGGGACTACAGGCGCCCGCCACTTCGCCCGGCTAGTTTTTTGTATTTTTTAGTAGAGACGGGGTTTCACTGTGTTAGCCAGGATGGTCTCGATCTCCTGACCTCGTGATCCGCCCGTCTCGGCCTCCCAAAGTGCTGGGATTACAGGCTTGAGCCAGCGCGCCCGGCCGGAACACTTTCTACCACGAACACCTTCTCTTTTTTTTTTTTTTGAGACGGAGCCTTGCTCTGTCGCCCAGGTTGAAGTATAGTGGCAGAATCTGGGCTCACTGCAACCTCCACCTCCCAGGTTCAAGCGATTCTCCTGCCTCAGCCTCCCGAGCAGCTGGGATTACAGGCACCCGCCACCACGCATGGCTAATTTTTGTATTTTTAGTAGAGACGGGATTTCACTACGTTCGCCAAGCTGGTCTTGATCTCCTGACCTCAAGCCATCCACCGGCCTCGGCCTCCCAAAGTGCTGGGATTACAGGCGTGAGCCACTGTGCTCACCCTTCATCTTTATTCCTCAAAAGCAAAGATACCCTTTATATCCTGTGCAAAAACCAAAACTGAAAATCAAAGAGCAAGCTATTGGCTGGGCAGGAAGGACAGCAGGCCAAAGCCCCGGCCCCAGGTCTGGGCTCCAGCACAGGTCCAGGAGGCCCAGACCAGCTGCCCCCGAGTGCGACAGGGCACCCAGGTCCAGGACTTTCAGTCGGGACACAAACCCAGCAGTGGCAGGCCTTGCAAAGGCCTCGGGACACCCATCCTGCAGGGAGGGGAGCCTCACCTACGGAGACAGCCGTCCGGTCATTCGAAGAAGGGGACAGAGGAACCAGAGGCCATTTCTGCCCATGGAGCTCTGGCACCCTAGCTCCCATCCCTGGGTGCAACGGCTCTCACCTTCTCGATGATGTCCAGCAGACTGTTGAAGTGGTGTGTGTGGCAGCCCTCTGCCAGGTCCACCAGCAACTGGGTGGCCAGCTTTCGGACCTGATGGTCTTTATCCTCGGGGATGTGGGAGAGCTGAGAGATGACCACTGAGTTAATCAGCTCCTCCTGCACAGGCACAAGGGAGGCCAGTGAGCACCAGCCCAGCAAGAGCCACATCTCGTGACACTTCCAATTCCTCAGGAACCAACCCGGAAGCAGCGGACATGTCCCTCAGGCCTTCAGGACAGCTGGGCAGGGAGCACAAGCCCCCGCTGAGCGTGACTCAGAGACCCCAGGGCCTTTTCCCAGGGATCCTGTCCAGTTCCTCGTTCAGAAGGCTGGTGAGCACCGCAGGGCGACCCGGCACAGGCACGGGGCCCACGACTCACAAGGAGCAGCCGAGGTGAGGCCCTGCCCTTCACCGTCACAGCTGAGAACCACTCCCACGTGGTGCTGTGCGTGTGTGTGTGAGGGTGAGTGCGTGTGGTGTATGCATGCGTGGGCGTGGGCGTGTGTGCCTGTGCGTGCATGTGTGAGTGTGCGTGTGTGTGTGCGTGCTGCGCTGGGGACAGTGTGAGTTTTCACAGAAGCAGGTAAAAAGTTCCACAGTAACAGAGAGCAGGACAAGACCAGCCCTAATGAGAGAAGTCAGAGGACCCAGAGGAACTTCCGGGAGGCGGCCCTTAGCTCCATCAGATGGGAAGCGGGATTGCAATGCCCAGAAAAGGGCAATTCAAGGAGAGTGGAGGCTGGGGAGAGGAGCAGAGCGGGCAGCTCTCAGGAGGGCAGGACTGCGAAGCTGCAGGGAGGAGTGCGGTGGGAAGGGACAGTCTCGGAGCTAAGCTGCGCCTCCTGGGAAAGGGGTATGGCTGGCAGGCACACAGTCTCTCAAGGTAGGTGGGCCTGGGGCCACAGAGCTCCCAGAGGAGGCAGTGGAGAGGGAGAGCCCGCAGAGGAGAGACCAGGCAGGGCTGGCGATCAGGCCAGGTGCACAGGGTGAACGTCATGACAGAAACAGAAGACAACGTCCCCACGCGAGACTGATCTAAACAAACTTGAACAGAATTCTTAGGAGGCTCCTGTGTTCGGTGACAACCCGGCCGGAGCTCCCTGAGGGCAGGGACTGTGCCTTCCTTGCTACTTGGCCACGTGTCAAGGCCTGGCAGAGGCGCCCAGGGCGAGCAAGCCAGCGAATGAACAGGGGTAAACAGACCACGCTGGGGGCCGCAGAGGGCCCGGTAGGACCGAAGTCCCAGGCAGAGCCCGGCTCTGTGGGAGCATGTACACAACGGAGACCGCCCACCCCATGGAGAAAAAGCCTTGAGCCCCCAGCGCGGCCGCCCTGGACACGCACCTCGTAGAACTGCCTGTTGATGAGCAGCACAAAGGACAGCACATCCAGCACCTTGATGCGCACGGCGCCTCGGGACTCGCTCCTGTGGGACAGCAGCCTGCTGGGGCGGGTGGGGGATGCCCGGCCACAGCCCCGCACCAGCCTGTCCGCCTGGCACAGGCCAGCCCAATTCTGGGTCCTCCCGCATCCAGGCACACAGGGCACAAAGCTCTGCCTCCCAGGATGCGTCTCTCCAGACCACCCCCCATAGGAGGCAGCCCAGTGGCGTCACGAGAGGACCTTGTCCTGCTGGCCTGGAAGGCAAGCTAGCACCTGCTCACCCAGAGCCGGGGCTCTCCAGAGGCAGAGACGGGGACCCTGCTCGTCGGGCATCCTGAGACCCGGCCCGGGTGGGCCCCAGACAGAGACAGGGCCAGGCTCCAGGTGCCAGGCAAGGCTGCAGAGGACTCCCTACCTGAAGAATCTCTCCATCAGCGCCTGCAGGTTCTGAATCCAGCCGTCCTTGGCCGGGTGAATGGACTGCGCTCTGTAGGAGATCAGGTTCAGGAGGGAGGACTCCTGTCAAAAGAAGAGCTGGTGTTGCCCCTCTGCCCCTCCGCCGCTCGCCTTCTCCACACCAGGCTGCTGACTGAGAGGCCGGGTTGCTGTCAGAGCCCAGCTGCCTCACAGCCTGCAGCCCACAGACACAAAGGCACTCCTGGCAGTGGGGAAGACGTGCGTCCAAACCCATGGAAAAGCCTGGGTCCTAAGCTGAGTGTTCCTGGCAAAATGACTGCAGCCACTTGGGAGCCACAGGACTCCACAGAGCCGGATGGAAGCTTCCTCCACACAGGTGGGAGGAAACTGACGGGTGGGCTGACACCGAGCTTGTTAGCAAACACACGCTCCGCCCGCCAGCGCCCAGCAGCCTCCCCTGCCCGAGTGCAGACACCAGGAAAGCAGGCGCCCACCTGGCTTCCGAGGCTCAGAAAGCTGCACTTCACCCAGCACCCGGCCCCTCCTCACCATCCAAAGCCCAAAGGCCCCACCCAGGAAGGGGTCTCACAGGCCTCTGGTCTGCACATCTCTCCACCAGTTCAAAGTATCTCTCCTGAGACCCGTGGAACTCATTCTGGTCACACAGCTCCTCCACCGTGGTCAGCAGGTCATGGACGATGGTCCTGAGCTCCGGGCTGTCCAAGGTCTGCAGCATCAGGAACCATGACACAGGCTGACTTCCACTCCCCGCATGCACTCGGCACCAGAGGCCTCACTACGCACCCGCCGCAGGGGGACGCCCTCAGCCCTCTCAGGCCGCTCTGGGCTACATGGGTTGAGACACCCCCCAGATCGTCTCCAGAGGCCACAGTAGCTGGGATGGCAGCTGCTATTCCTGCCCGTACCCCACCCCCAGGGAATCCTGGCTGTGCCCACGCAGCTGGGCCAAGAAGGGAGCTCGGGCAGGAGGGCCAAGAGCAGCCACAACTACAAGCCCTTCTTGCCTCTCCCCGGTCCAGCCTCTTCTAGAAGCCCCAGGCTATGGCCTCTGCCATTGCCACTCAGTGCTGCAGCACCCCCTGGCCAGGGGTCAGGGACAATGCTCTGGCCCAGCGACAGGCCCTGAGAGGACTTCACTCCCTGCTAAGTCCCAGCCTCCCTTCCGCTGCCTGGCTTTCTGTACATCGCCCACCCCAGGCTCTGGGAAAAGGCACAGTTCTGAGGCTGCTGGATACCAGCCTCGCCTCCCCAGGACCCCTGTGCTGATGAGCCTGTGTGGCTGTGGAGTCCTCCTTAAAGCTGCGGTTAGCAGACTCGACTAATGCGCTCCTCCAAAGTCACGTCAAAGCCACACTGGCATCCCTCTGGGAACTGTGCCGGGGCCCACTCAGGCCATGAAGACGGCCTGCAGGTCACTCTGCGGACTGTGGGCAACAGTGGCCCAGCCCCGGCTCACCTACTGCATATTCCTGTCTGGGGCCAAAATGGTGCAGCACGTCTGGAAAAATCAGATCTGTCTCCAGTGGAAGGTGGATGAGCACCACTGTGAATCACCAGAGAACACGGTTCCGGCAGTCTCTGTGGGACCACCAGAGATGGGGCCCAAGGTACCATCTTCCAAGTGGGCCAAGCCTGACTGTCTGGGGTCCCAGTGCTCCCTGGAGCTCCTGCCCCCACCCCACCTGGAGCTGCTGAAGGAGCCGTTCGATGATGTTCAGCAGAATGTCCCACGTCACCACCTGGAGCTCCTTCCTATACTTCTTGATGAGCCTGGTGATGGACAGGACGATCTCATAGGACACCACCTCGTTCGGACATGCCATGGCCTGGAACATGAGCCCGGCCAGCACACAGGGTCACCGCTGCTTGCTCACTGTGGGACGCCCTCCCAGTCACCCTTGGAACCGGGAGTAGCACACCTGAGGCCACAGTGCCCACCACACATGCATCGGGGCCACAGAACAGCATGTGGGGCGCCCAGGAGGAGTTTCTACACGCTCCAGCACGGTCAGGACCCAGACGGGGCCCCACCCCATGCCTGCCTGCAAAGTCCCTGACTCGGATGGACCAGCAACTGAATCCTGGGCACCCGGTGGGCCAGCCCAGCAGCACCTGAAAGCTGCCCTGAGTTCTGTTGCAAGCCGAGCACAAAGACAACGTCTCCCGGCCCCCTCTACGGGAGGGGTGGAGCAGGGAGAGCAGAGGTGGAGCACAGAGAGCAGAGGATCAGGAGAGCCCTGTGACCCGCACCGCAGCCCATCACTATAAAACCGGCACAGTGCGCTCGCCCCACCTTCCAGGGAGCTGTGAGCACCGACCGAGGACGGACACGAAAAGCACTCTGTCATCACAGGGCACGGAGACTGAAGCTATACCACCGGCATCTGTGCCAGGCGCCGCTGCAGAGACAGGGCAAGATCAGCACTCGACAAAACAGCGCCGCCAACAGCAAGAGAACGGCCACCCCAGAGGCAGCACTCGCCCCTCCACTGACAACTCCAGAAGGTGCAACTCGCAAGATGTAAGGTTTGCTTGAGAATAAAGCCTTTGGGCCGGGTGCAGTGGCGCACGTCTATAATCTCAGCACTTTGGGAGGCCAAGGTGGGTGGATCACCTGAGCTCAGGAGTTCAAGACCAGCCTGACCAACATGGTGAAACCCCATCTCTACCAAAAATACAAAAACATTAGCCTTGGCCAGGCACAGTGGCTCACACCTGTAATCCCAGCACTTTGGGAGGCCGAGACTGGCCGATCACCTGAGGTCGGGAGTTCGAGACCAACACAGAGAAACCCCGTCTCTACTAAAAATACAAAATGAGCTGTGCATAGTGGCGCATGCCTGTAATCCCAGCTACTCAGGAGGCGGAGGTTGCACTGAGCCAAGATCGCACCATTACACTCCAGCCTGGGCAACAAGAGCTAAACTCTGTCTCAAAAAAAAAAAAAAACCATTAGCCAGGCATTGTGGCAGGCACCTATAATCCCACCTCCTCAGGAGGCTGAGGCAGAATTGCTTGAACTGGGGAGGCAGAGGTTGCAGCGAGCCGAGATCGCGCCATTGTACTCCAGCCTGGGCAACAAGAGTGAAACTCTGTCTCAAAAAAAAAAAGAGACAGAATTAAAGTTTTTGCCCAGGCATGGGGGCTTACACCTGTAATCCCAGCACTTTGGGAGTCTGAGGTGGGCGGATCACTTGAAGTCAGGAATTCGACACCAGCCTGGCCAACATGGCGAAACCCAGTCTCTACTAAAAAACACAAAATTAGCCAGGCGTGGTGGCAGGCACCTGTAATCCCAGCTACTCAAGGAGGCTGAGACAACAGAATCACTTGAACCGGGAGGTGGAGATTGCAGTCAGCCAAGCAAAACGAGCAGAGCTCCTTCTCAAAAAAAAACAAAAAAGACTAAAGCCTTCACAGGGCCCCAAACCTCACCCCCAGCTGCAAAGCAACTGCCTGGAAAGGCCTACTGCAGCCCCTGCAGCAGGACCCGGTGGGGTGGGTGGGCAGGCCTGAGGGGAGCTCTCCCGTTCCCGCCAGCTCACTGCACACGGAAACCGCCTTACCTGGTAAAATGATGGCAGCACCGATGTCGGCGAGTTCCTGAGAGAATAGAGCCGGTGGGCTCCCCAGAGAGCCATGCCCACAAAAAACACGGCTCCTCTCAGCAGGGGCGCGTCCTCCATATAGGCTCTGCAAGTGTTCCCCAGAGAGACAGAATGTGAGCAGGGCTCTGGCCAGGGTCCGCCGTGGACGTGAGGCTGCCAAGGCTCCTGCAGCAGCCCCAGAGGTCCCTCTGCTTGGGGGACCGGAGCACCGCTGGGGAAGGGCAGGGAACAGAGGCCAGCAGTAACGCTCTCGTTCACTCTCACGCACAGGCGGCCCCCATCACTGCTGACCACGCTGTGAGCTACAGGTCATGCCAGGGACAGGAACGCGGCGAGAGGGATGGCCCACAGCCTCACAGTCTGGGGGAGACAGGCACCAGCCACACAGTCTCCCAGGTAAACGCAAAATCTCTTCCTCCAATCACAGCCAAGAAGAAAAGCCACAGCAAAAACTACTCAGGGAGGTAGGGGAGTTAGTGACCATGCTAAGACCTCAGAAAACAGACGAACTCGGCAAAGGTGGAAGAACCTGCTAGTAAGAGGAATCAGGGCATGCACAAGCCCTTGGTGGATGAGAGATGGCAAGACGGAGGAAAGGAGAGATGCAGGCGCTGGGGCAGGGCTGGGAGAGATACAAGGGCTAAGGCAAGGCTGGGCCCCAGGGCTGGTTCCATGGGAGGAGCTTGCACCCTGAGGGCACTGGGAGTCATCTGGCTTCCAGCAAAGGGTGACACAGACACATCTGTGTCAGAAAAAGGCCACTCGGGTGCTGCGTGGAGTGGGCTTCAGGAGGCGCGGATGGATACAGGAGAGCAGGAGGAAGGGGATCTGGCAGCACAGGTGGGAGGCCAGGGTATGGGCAGAGCTGAGTCATCTCTCGGGGCTAAAGCAGCAGAAGTGGCCACAGTCTGGCTGTGGGGGTGAGGGCAAGGGTAGCGTCAAGGCCAAGACCTCGAGCCTCGCCTTGTAACAGGCTAAGCTGTGGGGGAGCGCGCTGGAGGATGTCCGAGCGCGGGGTAGGCACTGAGCTGGGTGTGGATATTCTGTGGAAATGACAGAGGAAGGAGAGGACCGGGGCTCCCTCCTAGAAGTCATGGGCTTCGCTCTAGTGGCAGCCTTTGGAACAGCTGCCCGAAAGGACAAGGCCTCTCTAAGCCAGTGTGTGCCCAGCAAGGACACCAGGGCTGCCCTGAGGGCCGTGCTGGCCTCCGCCACCCTGCGCCCCGCCCACCACACTCACCTGTCCTCCATGAGGTGGCACATGTTGTAGATGGCACTGTGGCCCAGGTGGGTGCCAAGCAGGTTCCGCATCAGCTGCAAGACACGATGCATGTCGGGGGCTGGCAGGCACAAGCCCTGCCCGCAGCCCCAGTCCCTCTCCTGGCCCCACTTGGCTGCTGCCCTATAGCCACCCAAGGTCCAGCCAGCTCACCACCATCTCCCAAATACAGAGGCAGCAGGGTTCTCAAAATGCCACCAAAACCCTGACCTCAGCTCAACTGCCTGGGAAAATGACACTGGCTGTCCCTCAACAGGCCATTGTCTGGCCACCCCAAGAATCAGACAGCCATTCATGGAAGAAAAGATGGCCCTTGTCCCGTCCATGTGCCCTCAGGAACCTTCCAGAGCAGTTTCAGAGACCCCACCTTCCAGCAAGGCTCGCAGAGCTCCTTGACATTGATGGTGCGGCACAGGGTGACGATGAACAGCGGGAGGCTCTCAGCCGGCAGGCAGTTGTAGCAGACCACGGCGTCCAGCACCTGCAGGGAGACCTGGTGGAGAGGGAGATGGCTCACGCCGGTCCTACCCCAGCTCCTCCCCACAGGAGAGGACACCCAGGCCTCCCTCCCACCTCCTCCACCCTGTACTGCCACCTCTCCCCACTGCCATAGCAGCCTCTCTCCAAGCCACCAGCCGAGCAGGCATGCTGGAAGCACCTGACATCCCTGTCACTTGGGTCATCGATGCTGTCATCCACCCTGAGCTACAACTCCACACGGAGGCGCCCGGCTCTCCTGACCTATATGGAGGACTCCTGAGACTCAGAGAGATCCAGCAGCTTGCCCAGGGCCACACAGCCAGCAGCCGGCACACAGGGCTC
Organism: Macaca mulatta; assembly: GCF_049350105.2. Taxonomy (NCBI): domain Eukaryota; kingdom Metazoa; phylum Chordata; class Mammalia; order Primates; family Cercopithecidae; genus Macaca; species Macaca mulatta. The sequence goes on along the minus strand of NC_133425.1, from coordinate 3,284,179 downwards.
AATCCCCAAGCCCCAGCCTCCCAGAAACCAGGGTGAAATGGGCCAGCCCTGGGGAGGGGAGGCACTGACCTCTATGTCCACAGAGGATGCGGTCCGGACGCAGAGCAGGCAGATCATCCTGCAGGGAGCAGCAAGCTCAGTCCCGGCAGCGTGGCCTGGAGGTCCGAGCTGCCACGGGCTGTGGTTTAGTCACTCTATGATGCCAATAACACACGCCGCTCATCCTCCCTGGGGGTCCCACCCACCCAAGCACTCAGGTGCCTGCTGTGTGCCAGCCACTGTTCTCGGTGCTGGGTGTTCAGCGTGAGACAGAGGCCCGGCCCTCACAGATCTCATGCAACGTTCTGAACGAACAACAAAAAGATAACCAAGACATCAGGTGATAGCTAAAAAGAAGACAGCTACATACTTTTCCTTTTTTTTTTTATTTTTTTTATTTTTTTGAGACGGAGTGTCTTGCTCTGTCGCCCAGGCTGGGGTGCAGTGGCCGGATCTCAGCTCACTGCAAGCTCCGCCTCCCAGGTTTACGCCATTCTCCTGCCTCAGCCTCCCGAGTAGCTGGTACTACAGGCGCCCGCCAACCCGCCCGGCTAGTTTTTTTTTTTTGCATTTTTTAGTAGAGACAGGGTTTCACTGCGTTAGCCAGGATGGTCTCGATCTCCTGACCTTGTGATCCACCCGTCTCGGCTTCCCAAAGTGCTGGGATTACAGGCTTGAGCCACCGCGCCCAGCCTACTTTTTCTTTTTTTTTTTTTGAGACGGAGTTTCACCCAGGCTGGAGTGCAATGGCACGATCTCCGCTCACTGTGACCTCTGCCTTCCGGTTTCAAATGATTCTCCTGCCTCAGCCTTCCGAGTAGCTGGGATTACACACTCCCACCACCATGCCCGGCTAATTTTTGTATTTTTAGTAAAGACGGGGTTTCACCATGTTGGCCAGGCTGGTCTCGAACTCCTGACCTCATGATCTGCCTGCCTCGGCCTCCCAAAGTGCTGATATTACAGGCATGAGCCACTGTGCCCAGCCCAACCTCTCTTTTTTTGGTGGTTTCAACAACTTTATTCACTGCGGAGCTGAACTCAGGACCATTATCAGAACAGGATCTCAATTATTTTCTTACTGAACCATCCTTGCGATGTACTCATCGAGGTAACAGCTGTTGAATTTGACCAAGTTCACCAGCACCAGAAGGAATTCCGAGGACAAGCCGACATCCATCCACTGCAGGACAAAGTCCGCTGCGGGAGAAACGGTGGCGGTTTGCGAGGACGCCGAATCTACATCTCCCACTCACCTCCACCTCCCCACGCAGGAGAGTGTGTCCAAACCCGTCACTGCCAGAAATCACATCATCAGTCCCCCAGCAGCAACAGGCAGACCACGCACTGGGCCCGAAGAGGCTCAGGGGAGTCCAGGCAGGCCGGCTACACACGGACACTAGGATCTACCACCCCGGGGCTGCACAGAGGGTCTGCACCGAAGCGGCAGCAGGAGCGTGTGCCGTACACTAAGGGCCTGACCCAAGGCTGGTAGACGCCGACATCACCAGATTCCCGGGCGTTCCCCACCACCACGAGAGCGCTGCTCGGAGGAGATGTGCGCACACTTGGCAGCCAGCCACGTCACCTCAGACAGTAAACCTGATGGTGGGCACCTGGCCGGCTTAACACGTGCCTCGGGGCCACTTGGGCCACGCAGATGAGCCCGGGTGCACGGAGCTGCATGGGCACACCCGCTACAGGCCATCCCTGAGAACTGCAGCCCCTCCCCAGCCCCAGGTCCTTCCCATCCCAGAAACCTCACACCCAATGTGGCACCCACCCAGCTCTTCCTCCAAGTAGGTGATGTGTCTCCCATTGTCTGTGAGGGCCTTGAAAACGTCCAGCCTCTCGCGGAGGTCTTCGTTGGAAGGGTAATCCTTGATGACCTTAAAGAAGAGGGCCCTGAGGACCCCCAAACGCTCGCCCTAAAGACAAAAGCCACAGATCAGCAGAGCCGGCCAGTGTCTCCCACACAGCTGCCAAGAAGTCCCTGAAGTGCAAGGGCACCTGGACTCCAGCCCTGGTCCCCTCTCCTTCCCACAGGAGCGCCCTGCAAGGGACAGACCTGCAGCATCAGTGGTGCTCAGTGCAGGGGGCTGGATGCACTGGCGGATGGGAAGCAACTGCTGTGTGTCGGGACCTGGCACAGCAGGTGGCACAGAGCAGGACACGACACAGCTCCTGCCCGACCCCTGCACTCGGTCCAGGGCAGACAGCCTTGTGCTCACAGACTGAGGACAAAGCCTAAGTGGGGGAAGCCCCGGAGAGCCTGTGAGAGTGGACGGCCCTTCTGAGCAGCTGGGACATCAAGGAGTGGAACTGGCCAACCAGGGGAGGCAGGAACACCAAGAGGCCTGGGTGATCAGGGTCAGCCAAGACCAGCACAGCTGGAATGCAGTGAGCAGCGGAGCAGCCCCGAAAGGGTGCAAGGGCAAAACAACATGCAGCCCCGCACCAGCTGCCAGGTACGGTCTCCGCACTCTGCGAGAACTGCCTCATGTGATCCCCAGAACATCCCATAAGAGGAAGGTGCAACGACCATCTGCTTACAGGCGAGGAGGCAGTGTGCCCACCGTCATACAGACCTCATGACAACAGGAGACCCCACAGGCCGTCCAGCTCCAGAGCCCGTCGGCCCCTAGACCCTGTGCCCAGGAACTCACTGAGGCAGGAGTCCAAACACAGCCCAGCAGGGACAGGACAGTCAGTGGGTGGCCTGACGTCACCCATCCCAGCGTCACCCCGGGCCTTACCTGCCCCTGAATGATGGCCTTCAGCAGAGCCAGCACCGCGTGCCGGGCCTCCAGCGGCCGTTCTGGCTGCAACAGATCCGCAACCGCCTTCCAGAGTGCTTCCACTGCGTGCTGTCACCAGCAGAGGGGACAGCGGTGAGGATATGCTCTCCAAGAACCCTGGCCCCAGCAACTGGAACAGTGCCGTGAGCAAAGGACAGGGTGGAACAACGGGGGCTTGTGACTTAGAGCCCCACCTCTAAAGCTCGTATCTCCTGTGTCTCCTGCAGCCTGAGATGACCACAGGCTTGGTGTGAGGAATGGCTCAGAGCTGCCTCAAACCCCAGCAGGTCCCTTTAACCCCCACCAGGTGACAGACTGGGGCTGAGAGGAGAGCAGCACGCCAGGGCAGCGATCCTGGCCTCACCTGGACCAGCAGTGAGTCCCACTAGAGCTGCCGGAACGCTGACAGGAAGTCATGGGACAGTCTCAGAACCACAGGCACACACTGAGCCCTAGGCCTGCAGCTGACCCAGAATCCCTGCTTGTGGCTTTCCTCTAGTGAACACGCCAGCATGGGGTCCTCGACCCCACGCCCCTGCCCAGCCTCTGCTGCCTGCCTGACCTGCTGAGAAAGAGTGCTATGTGGCCTGCTGAAATCTGCCTCCTCTAACTGCCACCCAGCCTGTGGGGTGCTCATCCCTGCTCCCTAAAGCTGCCAGAATCAGTCTCACTCGGCAGGGGTTTGGGCTGGCTCTCACCAACTTCCCTTCTCCACATTAACCACCAGCCACGGCTTTCAGACCACGGGCTCACTCCTGGCCTTACTCCTCTAAGGAGGGCAACGAAAATGGCCATGTTCTGGGCAAGTGCAGTGGCTCACGCCTGTAATCTCAGCACTTCGGGTGGCAGAGGGGAGAGGGTCGCATCAGCCAGGAGTTTCAGACCAGCCTGCGCGACACAGTGAGACCCTGTTACGACAAAAAAATATAAAACTTTGCCAGGCGTGGTGCTGCACGCCTGTAGTCCCAGCTACCTGAGCGGCTAAAGTAGGAGGATCGCGTGAGCCTGGCAGGTTGAGGCTGCAGTGAGCCATGATTGTGCCACTGCACCCCAGCCTGGGTGACACAGTGAGACCTTGTCTCTAACCAAATAACAAAATGGCCATGTTCTTTTAGACATCATCTGACCAACATCCCAATCAATTCGAGACAACTGGCACTCTCACCTCCTTTGTCTATTGACAATACTCCTGCAGTTGCAACCTCAGCTGCAAAGATGCGCGGACACAGGCCCCGGGACCATCCCAGCCTCGGAAGCCTATTCATCTACTCACAGGCTGCCCCGGGCCCACACAAACAACTCTCAGAACAGGACGCAGGACGCTTATTCCTTTTTTGTTGTTTTTTGAGATGAAGTCTTGCTCTGTTGCCCAGCCTGCAGTGCAATGGCACAATCTCAGCTCACCGCAACCTCTGCCTCCTGAGTTTAAGCGATTCTCCTCCCTCGGCCTCCCGAGTAGCTCGGATTACAGGTGCCCGATACCACGCCCAGTTAATTTTTGTATCTTTACTAGAAACGGGGTTTTGCCATATTGGCCAGGCTGGTCTCGAACTCCTGACCTCAGGTGATCCATCCACCTTGGCCTCCCAAAGTGCTGGGATTACAGGCGTGAGCTACTGCGCCTGGCCAAGGACACCTATTCTTTACACTTATCCTTGCTAACGTGCGGCCAGCATGTTTCAGATGAGCTGCTGCAGAGGTGGCAATCGCTCTCCTCTTAGCAGATCTCAGCATGAGAGGTCCAGGTCTTCTCACTACTTTCCCACACACAAATGCTTGGCAAGGCAAGGGCAGAGCCCTCAGGTGCTCCACCAGCAACCTGCACTCCCAAAATGACCACTTCCTGTCCCGTCCCCAGGTCATCAGGAAAGTACAGCAATGTTTGCCCAAAATAAAAACTTCTATGTCCATGACGTCGACCAATACCACTGACCAGTCACCGTCCCAAAGTGGCACCAAGCCCAGCGTGCCTAGGATTGTTCTCTGTGGAACGAACCCTTTCTTGATTTTTCTTGGCCTGAACTTATAATAGGAGAGGGCGAGTGAGCATGTATTTCTATCAGCCACTACAAACTCTTCCAGGCATCGCCACGCCTGGCTTATTTTTTAGTATAGACGGGGTTTCACCAGGTTGGCCAGGCTGGTCTCAAACTCCTGACCTCGTGATCCACCCGCCTCGGCCTCCGAAAGTGCTGGGATTAGAGGTGTGAGCCCCCGCACCCTCTTTCTGGTGTTGCTAGAAAAGCCCAATCCCTTTGCTCCCCACTTCCACACTTGATTGGTCCCTCAAGGTTGTATTCAGGGCATTCCCGGTAGCTTCCCCATCACTATGACGAAAGCTAAATTTCCCTACAACAGTGCAAGTCAGCCGGGTGCAGTGGCTCACGCCTGTAATCCCAGCACTCTGGGAGGCCAAGGCAGATGGTTCATGAGGTCAGGAGTTCGAGACCAGCCTGGCCAACATGGTAAAACCCCGTCTCTACTAAAAATACAAAATTTAGCTGGGCGTGGTGGCGCATGCCTGTAATCCCAGCTACTTGGGAGGCTGAGGCAGGAGAATCGCTTGAACCCGGGAGGCGGAGGTTGCAGTGAGCCGAGATTGTACCAGCCTGGGCGAAAGAGCAAGACTCCATCTCAAAAAAATAAAAGTGCAAACCAGATCATCAGCAGTTAGCTGTCAACCATACTCCTAAAAAAAGCAAACTCAGGCTCTGAACAGTCTATGTGCCTCTCTCTAGCAGTTCAACTGGACAAACCTACCTCTTCAAATTTCTTGGTTTTTGCGACTTCACAAATCTGCCCTATCATCCGGATGCGATTGCTGAGGCCGCATTCCACACTCAGCTCCTGGAGAGAAATGAAAGAAGAAACAGGGGCCAGCGGTCAGGCCACGGTTTCCTAAACTGCAAGTCACAAACCACCTAAAGGCTCCCACTGCATTTTCCAGACTAGAGATTAAAACAGATCTTTCTGAAATCAAGATTCACCTGACCGGGCGCGTTGCCTCACGCCTGTAGTCCCTGAAGTTTGAGAGGCCGAGGCTGGTGGATCACCTGAGGTCAGGAGTTTGAGACCAGCCTGGCCAACACGATGAAATCCTGTCTCTAGTAAAAATACAAAAAATTGGCCGGGCACGGTGGCTCAAGCCTGTAATCCCAGCACTTTGGGAGGCCGAGGCGGGCGGATCACGAGGTCAGGAGATCGAGACCATCCTGGCTAACGTGGTGAAACCCCGTCTCTACTAAAAAATACAAAAAACTAGCCGGGCGAGGTGGCAGGCGCCTGTAGTCCCAGCTACTCGGGAGGCTGAGGCAGGAGAATGGCATAAACCCGGGAGGCGGAGCTTGCAGTGAGCTGAGATCTGGCCACTGCACTCCACCCTGGGCGACAGAGCGAGACTCCGCAACTACTCAGGAGGTTGAGGCAGGAGAATCCCTTGAACCCGGGAGGCGGAGGTTGCAGTGAGCTGAGATCGCACCACTGCACTCCAGCCTGGGTGACAAGAGCGAAACTCGGTCTCAAAAAAAAAAATAAAATTTACCAACGGGATTTACTGCTCCATCCCGAGGAGCTGAGAATGTGCAAATTTTTTTTCAAAACTGCAAATATTGTATTGAGATAAAACATAACATGAAATACAATTTTAAACTGTAAAAATTTTTTTTCAGACGGAGTTTCGCTCTTCTTCCCCAGGTTGGAGTACGGTGGCGCAATCACAGCTCACTGCAACCTCCAACTCCCAGGTTCAAGCAATTCTCCTGTCTCAGCCTCCTGAGTAGCTGGAATTACAGGTGCCCGCCACTACGTCAGGCTAAATTTTGGTATTTTTAGTAGAGATGGGGTTTCACCATGTTGGCCAGGCTGGTCTCAAACTCCTGACCTCAGTTGATCCACCCGCCTCAGCCTCCCAAAGTGCTGGGATGACAGGCATGAGCCACTGCGCCCGGCCCAGATGGACTATATTTTATTCATCAGTTGATGAAAGTTTTAGTTGTTTCTAAGTAGAAAACTTTAAAGCGCAAAAATTCAGCATTTACTCATGGGCAAAACACAACGCCTGACATACGTGACAAAGACACAAGCACACATAAAACATAAGGACCTAGCCCGGGTGCAATGGCCTGTAATCCCAACACTTTGGGAGGCCGAGGCGGGCAGATCACCTGAGGTCGGGAGTTTGAGACCAGCCTGGCCAAGATGGTGAAACTCCGTCTCTACTAAAAATACAAAAATTAGATGGGTGTGATGGCATGTGTCTGTAGTCCCAGCTACTGGGGAGGCTGAGGCAGGAGAATCACTTGAAACTGGGAGGCGGAGTAGCAGCGAGCAGAGATTGTGCCATTACACTCCAGCCGGGGCAACAGAGCAAGAATTCATCTCAAAAAAAAAAAAAAAAAAAAAAAAAAAAACACAAACAGCCAAGCCTGGTGGCAGGTGCCTGTAGTCCCAACTACTCAGGAGGCTGCCTTAGGAGAATCGCTTGAACCCTGGAGGCGGAGGTTGCAGCGAACAGAGATCATGCCACTGCACTCCAGCCTGGGCAACAGAGTGAGACTCAGTCTCAAAAAAATAAAATACAGAACTCACTTCTGCCAGGAACTCACATGTTATCATTTAACACCTGGCCATATCCTTACCGGTGGAGATGATGACTCTCAGGCCTCATCGATAAAATGGGCTTTCTTTCCTCAATATCTGAATCATCACTCAAGTGTGCCTGAACCAGGTCACCAAGATCCTAACCTTCCAAGTCTCCTGAGGAAGCGCATGTCAGCCCCCAAGTACTGGCGACAGCTTTCCTGTGCAGACAGTCGCCAGCAACCCATCTCAGGACCTGGTGCAGGTGCACCACAGAACCTGGTGCAAGACAAAACCCAACCTTCCCTACACTTCCCTGTAGCCCAGCAAAGACACAGGCAGCTCACTCACTCGCAGGATTTCGGCGGTGATGATAAATTCCGTCTGTTTGCCCTCTGCAGACCTGGGATTTGGCCTCGGTGTTCCCAGTCCAAACAGAATCCTAAACTTCTCCTTCAAGCCTGAATCTTTGCTTGTTGGTTTGGCCATGGTGGGCCAGGACGCACCAGAACACCCCTCTGTGCAAACGAAACAGGCACGGGGACATCTGAGCAACAGCTCTGCCCACCTTCCCCACTGCGGACCTCCAGCCGTCAGGACCCTGGGCCTCTGGTGGGCATAACCTTTCCTCCCACAATCCCTGGGATAACTCAACTACAGCCCAGCTGAACAGGTCGCAAACAGGCACCTAGGAAAGCCAGGGAGACACCAGGCCTGGTCTAGGGAGCTCTCTGCTCAGACGCTGCCGCCCGCCCCGCCCGACTCAGTGCACGGGTTAGGATGGCCGCCGCGAAGTCCTGGGAGCCCGGATGTTTGCCGTCTCTCCTCTCCCCATGTGTAGCAGCAGCTGTCACGGAGCCGAGTGCAGCAGAGACCCGCTCGCACCCGCCATGACTTAAAACTAAGGGATGCTCGGAGCTCCGGAGTCGGGTTGCAGCGGGCGCGGGTGAGGGCCCGGGACCCGGACACTGCGGGGTCCGCCTCTCTAAGCCGCTGCCCCGCTGCCCCGTGGGGACTGGGGCACACTGCGGCCCAGGCCACTCACCCCTCGCCGCGCCACCGCGCGCCGGGCCGCCCCGACGCGGAGAAAGGCGAACCCCCCTGGCCCCGGACGCTGCCGGAAGCGCGACCCGCACTTCCGGCAGCGGTGCCGCGCGGAGGGCCGCCACGGAGCTTGCTGGGAGTTGTAGTTCTAGGCAGCCCTCTAGCGGAAAGGCCGGCGATCCTTGCGTCACGTGACGGGGGCCGCGTGGGCCGCCGGGATGTGTAGTCCGCAGGAGTCCGGCATGAACTCCTTGAGCGCCAGGATGCTGACGCGGAACCGGAGCCTGGGACCCAGGGCTGGACCGCGGGGGTGTGGGGAGGAGCCCGCGCCTCCCCGGAGGGGAGAAGCTGCAGCAGGTAGCGCCGCGCCCTGACCGGAGCATGGGAGGAAGCGGGATAGGGGCTGCAGGCTGGAGTCCCGGGCCGCCTCCTCCTGCAGCTGCGCGGGCAGGGGCTGCAAGGGCTGCGAACGGTTCCCACGTGCGGCCCTGCGTTCCCACCTTGCCCCCTTTCCCCAAAGGTTGCGGTCCGCAGTGGCTGGGTTTCGGACGCTCTGCTCCGCTGCCCACTTTCGCCCCGAGCAAGAAAACGCTTCCCGGCCGGGCGCGGTGGCTCACGCCTGTAATCCCAGCACTTTGGGAGGCCGAGGCAGGCGGATCACGAGGTCAGGAAATCGAGACCATCCTGGCTAACATGGTGAAACCCCGTCTCTACAAAAAAAAAAAACTAGAAAAAATTAGGCGGACGTGGTGGCGGGCGCCTGTAGTCCCAGCTACACGGGAGGCTGAGGCAGGAGGATGGCGTGAACCCGGGAGGTGGAGGTTGCAGTGAGCCGAGATTGCGCCACTGCACTCCAGCCTGGGCGACAGAGCCAGACTCCGTCTCAAAAAAAATAAAATAAAAAAAAGGAAAAGAAAACGCTTCCCTTCCCACCAGCCTGCCCGGGACTCTCCACTCCAGGCTCTGTGGGTCCCATCCCCGCCCTCCTGCAATGAACTTGCTTCCGTCAGAGAGGCTGGGTGCCAAGAACACACCCAGCCAGAAGCCTGCTCCCTCAGCTCGAGGGTGCCTCTTAGGGAAAACAGGAAAGGGCATGGCAGCCATATTTATCCTGTAGCCGTTGAGGACCTGCTGAGGACCAAGCACTGCAGTGAGCAGTGAGGGACACGACAGGGCCCCTGCGCTAGTTCCGCTGGGACTTCCACAGAATTGGCCAGAGGGGGATCCCGATAGACACCCAGGGACCCCAGAGATAGTCCAGACGATGGCAGGAGGAACTGGTGCAGCTGGGAGCAGTTAGGCGGTGATGCCAGCCAGGGTGGCAGGAGCTTTGATGCCAGGATAGAATTCGGAGTTTATTATGACAGCAAACGGAAGTCAATTAAGAGGTTTCGTTTGTTTGTTTTGAGACAGAGCCTCACTTTGTCACCCAGGCTGGAGTGCAGTGGCGTGATCTCAGCTCACCGCAACCTCCGCCTCCCAGGCTCAAGCAGTTCTCTTGCCTCAGCCTCCCAAGTAGCTGAGACTATAGGCCTCCGCCACCGCAGCCGGCTAACTTTTGTATTTTTAGTAGAGATGGGGTTTCGCCATATTAGCCAGGCTGGTCTCGAACTCCTGACCTCAAGTGATCCACCCACTTCGGCCTCCCAAAGTGCTGGGATTACAAGCTTGGACCACCACGCCCGGCCGGCCAGAAATTTTTAAAGGGAGTGACACAACCCAATGTGGGTGTTAACAGATTGTCTCTGGCACAGTATAGAGGATGTATTGGGGGCACTATGGTATTGGCTGTTGCTAGAGTCCTCATGAGCTAATGTGGACCTTGTCAGGGTCGCTGGCATAAGGAGGGCCCACATATCCCAGACTGCAGAGGGCAGAGCGCCCCGAGTGTGTTAGATGATGGACAGTTGTGGCATGAACGAGGGAGGGGTAAGCTAGCAGGCGGGATGGCACCCCTACCCTCCCTTCACCTGTGGCCCCACCAGAGGGACTGGCTGGTGCTTTTTGCAGAAGCAAGGAAAAGCCACAGCCCCGTGAAGCGTCGGCGGAAAGCACAGAGACTGTGTGTGGCCTATGAGGGCTCGGACAGTGAGAAAGGTGAGAAGGCTGAGCCCCTCAAAGTGCCAGTCTGGGAGCCCCAGGACTGGCAGCAACAGCTGGTCAACATCCGTGCCATGAGAAGCGAAAAGGACGCACCTGTGGACCATCTGGGGGTCGAGCACTGCTATGACTCCAGTGCCCCCCCAAAGGTAGGCAGGGGCCCCATCTGCCCAGGTGACCCCCGCTCTTAGCAAGATACTTGTTTTCTCTCTACCCGGTGGCTCTTGGCTGGCACCTTCCCCTGCAGACAGCACCTTGGGAGGATGTACACCCGGTGCCCCAGAGCACTGGGCAGTGTCGCCTGCATCACTGTAGCCACTCAGCAGGTCAGGACGCCGGTGGCTTAGGGCCTCGTGCTAGAACTTCTGCCCAGTGCAGGCGTGACCTGGGCTTTGCGTGATATCGGGGAGGAAGAGTTCCTTTTGCTTCACGGTCCCAGGGCCTGGAACCTTAGACCAAGCTGAGTTCTAATCCCTGTTCTACTATCAGGTGACTTGGATACAGGCCTCTCTGAGCCTCAGTTTGCTTGTCTGTAAAATGGGTAGTATGGACCAGGCATAGTGATTCATGCCTGGAATCCCAGCACTTCAGGAGGCCGAGGCAGGTGGATCACCTGAGGTCAGGAGTTCGAGACCAGCCTGGCCAATGTGGCAAAACCCCGTCTCTACTAAAAATACAAAAATTAGCCGGGTATGGTGGCAGGCGCCTATAATCCCAGCTACTTGGGAGGCTGAGGCAGGAGAATCGCTTGAACCCAGGGCTTGGAAGTTGCAGTGAGCCAAGATCACACCACTTCACTCCTGCTTGGGTGAAAGAGTAAGACTCCATCTCAAAAAAAAAAAAATTGTTTTTAATGGGTAGTGTGATCATTCACAAAGCAATCAATAGTAGTGGCCAATGGCTGTTCAGTAGTGATGGGCCAGATATGATTGTTTTGGGGTTTTTCTTGAGACCAAGTTTTGCTCTTGTTGCCCAGGCTGGAGTGCAGTGGCGAAATCTCAGCTCACCGCAAACTCCGCCTCCTGGGTTCAAGCGATTCTCCTGCCTCAGACTCCCGAGTAACTGGGATTACAAGTGCCCGCTACCACACCCAGCTAATTTTTGTATTTTTAGTAGAGACAGGGTTTCACCATGTTGGTCAGGCTGGTCTTAAACTCCTGACCTCAGGTGATCCGCCTGCCTTGGCCTCCCGAAGTGCTGGGATGACGGGCGCAAGCTACCGCGCCCGGCCACATACGGTTCTAAGCGCTGAGACAATTCATTTAAGCTTCACATTGCTCCAGTGAGTCGAGTACTATTTTTGTCGTGGTGTTGTAGGTGACCAAACACACCCAAACCAGACCTCCCTACCCCATAGGGGGAGGCCGATGCCCCATATGTGGCCCAGGGTAACAAACGAGGGTACGTAGAGGGCGTGAGGGGAGCCTGGCCCAGGGAATCACCCAGGACCCGCCACCACCCTGGTCCCTGTCACGGCACAAGCAGGTGCGCAGGTACCAGGTGCTGCTGTCACTGATGCTCTCCAGCCAGACCAAAGACCAGGTGACGGCGGGCGCCATGCAGCGACTGCGGGCGCAGGGCCTGACGGTGGACAGCATCCTGCAGACAGATGATGCCACGCTGGGCAAGCTCATCTACCCCGTCGGTTTCTGGAGGGTGAGCCCTGCCTGTGGTAACTGGGGCCGGGTGGCCTGAGAGAGACCTCGGAAGGCTGAGAGGGGTGGCAGCAGTGCAGGAGGTGAGGGTCAACCATCTCAGGCTCGGGGGTCCCCCTGGAGCCCCATCCCAGGCCATGGGGTCCTGGGGCCTGACGCCCGGTCCCAGCAGCTCCTTGGCCTTCCTGTTCGCATCCTCCCTTCCTTCCTCTGCCTCCCTACCTCACCGCCTGCCCGCCCTTCCTCACCGCCAAGACTGCCTGCCCACCCGCCTTTCCCTTTGTTTACTGCTAGCCTCCCCTGGGGTGTCACCCCTCCTGTCCAGAGCCCCTCACCCTCCAGGACCCCTGGGGAGGCCTGCTCCCCAACCCCGCCGAGCACTGGATGGTGGTGGGCGGATCTGTTGAAAGCAGCTTAGTGGGTGGGGCCGCTTCCCCTTGGCACCCGTGTGGGCTGCAGTTTCTCAGATGGGTTTTAAATAGCCCTCTCCACTCAGGCACAGGATGGGAACCACCCGGCAGGCCTAGCAGCTGGTGGGGAAGCCCCAGCTCCAGCCCTCCTTCCTGAAGGCGCAGGTGCAGCTAAGCCCCACTTCTGGGAGCGGCTGGCCTGCTTGGACTGGCCGGGGTGCTGGCAGGGAATGACGGGCCGGGGAACCCAAGACAGACCCTACACACGTGTCATTGGCCCACACGGGTGGGAGGAGGGGGTCAGGCCTGCCTTGGGCCTCCCTGCTGCCTCCACTTGTTCCTGCCTCCTGGAGGGCGGGGGCTGAGCTCGCACATGTCCTCAGCAGGTGCGGTTAGCTCTGGCCCCCTGTGGGTCTCCCGGGGGCTGCGTCCTCCCCCGCCGGGCTATGCCCCTGCCTCCAAGGCTGAACCCAGCCCTGTCTTTCAGAGCAAGGTGAAATACATCAAGCAGACCAGCACCATCCTGCAGCAGCGCTATGGCGGGGACATCCCAGCCTCCGTGGCCGAGCTGGTGGCGCTGCCGGGCGTTGGGCCCAAGATGGCACACCTGGCTATGGCTGTGGCCTGGGGCACTGTGTCAGGCATTGGTGAGTGGTGCACACCCCCAGGAGGACAGGACTGGCTCCGGCCCACTGGCTGCTCTGGGATTCTCCACATCCTTTTGACCTGTGACTCCACCCAGCCCATAGGGTCAGAAAGGTGCTCCCAGGGCTGAGCCAGGCCAGCCCCACTCAGAGACAGGCGCTGGGGCAGGAGCTCGCGTGGGCTGGGCGCCTGCTCTGTGCGGGACTCTGAGAGAGGCCCCGGAGCTAGACTCCATCTGTGCTGTATTCAGGAGAGATGTGGAGCAGGGAATTCCCCACTCGTGGGGTGGAAACACTGATGGTTGTGCAGGGCACTGCTGGGGCCTGGCCTGGGCCCAGGACCCCTGGGAAGGCCCCCAAGGTCATCCTTCAGTTGAGAGCTGCAGGGCAAGGTGGGGTGAGCCAGGCCGAGAGGAGGAAGTGTGTTCCCAGCAGAAGGAACAGCATCTGCAAAACCATGATTCGATAGACAGGGCCAGGAGCAGTAAGTTCTGGAATGAGATGAGGGCAGAGCGGGGAGGTGAGGGCTGAGGAGGGAGGGGGAAGAGTGTCCCCTCAGCAGGCGGGGTGGGGAGGGAGGTGCTGGGGGGAGAAAGGGGGAGGGTGGGGAGGGAGGTGCTGAGGGGATGGGGGGAGGGTGGGGAGGGAGGCGCTGCGGGGAGGGCCCCCCTTAAATCCTTTTCCCAGGTCCTGGTGTCTCTTCCTGGCACCAGAGGCTTCTTGGCAGTTGGGTAAAGACAGACCCTTGGGTTTGGGGTGGGGTTGCCTCATCCTCGGCTTTGCCCAGAGGATTTGGGGCTCCTAAGGCCACACGCAGCCGGGCCCAGCCAGTCCAGAAACCAGGGCTTGGCCCTGCCCTCTGTGCCCCCATCCCAGGCCCCTGTGGGACTCTTGCAGGGCCTATGCTGGGGGGGCCTTCCAGCACTTTCTGGTGGGCAAGAGGGCCATCAGGGGCTGAGGGCCTCGGTTCTGAGCAGGGGGCCACCCGGTGAGGCTGAAGGGCTGCGGCAGCCCCAGAGAGCCAGAGCCAGAGCCAGGCCAGGTGCGCCGGGGCAGGGCCTCCTCCCCACCGAGACTCCCAGCGCCACCACCTGCCAGCCTCTCAACGGACACTTGAGCTTATCTGGGCGGCTGTCCTCAGCTGCCCGTGTCCCTGGGGTGCTGCATCGTGGTTGGGCAGGGCTGTGGGGGAAGGTCCCTGCCCGCAGCCAGGCAGGGAACGGGCTTTGGGAGTAGCAGGCACGAGAGACAGGCATGCAGGAATGCCTCCCTCTCCAGGTGTCTGTGGGCCTGACCACCTGCAAGGAGACCCCAGGGCTGCCTCCTGGGGGTTCCCAGAAAGAGAAACACTGTCAATTAAAATGTCAGAGCTGGCTGGGTACGAGGGCTGAAGCCTGTAATCCCAGCACTTTGGAAGGCTGAGGTGGGTGGATCACCAGAGGTCAAGAGTTTGAGATCAGCCTGGCCAACATGGTGAAACCTCGTCTGTACCAAAAATACAAAAATTAGCCGGGCGTGGCCAGGCGCGGTGGCTCACGCCTGTAATCCCAGCACTTTGGAAGGCTGAGGCGGGCAGATCATGAGGTCAGGAGATTGAGACCATGGTGAAACCCCGTCTTTACTAAAAATACAATAAATTAGCCGGGCTCGGTGGCGGGCACCTGTAGTCCCAGCTACTTGGGAGGCTGAGGCAGGAGAATGGCGTGAACCCAGGAGGCGGAGCTTGCAGTGAACCAAGATGACGCCACTGCACTCCAGCCTGGGCGACAGAGCGAGACTCGGTCTCAAAAAAGAAAAAAAAGATCAGCCGGGCTTGGTGGCAAGAGCCTGTAATTCCAGCTCCTCGGGAGGCTGAGGCAGGAGAACTGCTTGAAACCCAGAGACAAAAGTCGCAGTGAGCCAAGATCGCGCCACTGTCTTTATCCAGCCTGGGCGACAGAGCAAGACTCCCTCTGAAAAAAAAAAAAGCCACAGCCATAGATTGCTGGCTGCAGTCCCAGCTCTGCACCTCCCGGCTGAGTGACTCTGGCCCAGGCACCTGGCTTCTCTAAGCTCTGGCCACAAAGTGGGTGAAGCAGTCCTCCTCATTCACTGTCCAGGTGGGCAGGAGGCCCATACATTGTGACGTGTCCTGACACAGCTTTGGGTATTCTAAGAAGCATGGCCACTTCCGTGTTACAGAGGAGGAAACTGAGGCTCAGAGCCCCAAGGATGTGGCCTCTCAGGTCTTGCGGTCTCCCTACACCCTCAGACACCTTTTTCCAGGCGGCAGCAAAGGAGCTGGTGCAGGACTTGGCTTTCTCTTTGGCAAACACTGAAGGAGCAGGCAGGGCTGGGGCTGGGGCCGCAGCTGGCAGGGGCCACCGGGCGGGAGAAGGGAGCCCGATGAGCAGGCACCTGGGGTGACCAGCTGAGGGGAGCAGGAGCCAGATCCCAGGTGGACAGCAGCTGCGGCCGGCCGGGCCAGGGTCCCGCTGTGTTCCTGATCGCTGCAGGGGCAGGTGCTGGGTCTGCAGGCAGTGACCTCATGCCGGCCTGCTGGGCAGAGCTGTTGCCACCCAGCCTGGTGCCCAGAGCCAGTGCTTATGCCAGGAGGGGCCTCAGGCCACAGGAGATAGACAGGGAAGCCTGGATGAGCCCTCCTGGGCCGGGAGGCTGAGGGCTGAGAGGTGCTTCGGAGTCGGGATCCTGCCAGGCCTCACAAGGTCCTCCGGCATCTGTAGGACCTTGTGAGGACTTACTGAACTGGCCAGTCTCTCCGGTAGGGTCTGGCCCCCAGCAAGTGTTTGTCCAAGTGAGCTGTCGCTGTTATTGTGGGAAATAGAGCTCGAAGCAGAGCCGAGTCATCCACCCCCAAGCCCTGCACGGAGCAGAGACCCCACCACCCACACACCCATCTGGCACCAGGGTTGGTGGGAATGGGTCAGCCCAGAGCACAGCCCTCCCTCCCCGGCCAGGCTGGCTCAGGTGATGGGAGGGAGGCCTGCACCCCAACAGAGGGCTCAGCCCCTGCCCCAGCACCTCAGGGGCAGCCAAGATGGTCAGATGTAGGCTTGCAGCCAGGGCTCTGTGGTTCCAGTCTCCAACTGGAGGGCCACGGGGGTGGTGGCAGACTCGCCTCTGGGCAGGGAGTGCACGGGCTGGGCGGGTGGAGTGTGCCCATTCACCCCACTTGCCTCTCCGCAGCAGTGGACACGCACGTGCACAGAATCGCCAACCGGCTGAGGTGGACCAAGAAGGCAACCAAGTCCCCAGAGGAGACCCGCGCCGCCCTGGAGGAGTGGCTGCCCAGGTATGAGTATGTGGGGGGCTTCCTGGCAGAGAAAAGCTCACCCTGCCCTCCCTCCGTCTGCACTGACCCAGCCCCCACCCCCACAGGGAGCTGTGGCACGAGATCAATGGACTCCTGGTGGGCTTCGGCCAGCAGACCTGTCTGCCTGTGCGCCCTCGCTGCCAGGCCTGCCTCAACCAAGCCCTGTGCCCGGCTGCCCAGGGTCTCTGATGGCCGAGCAGCTCCCGCCTCGGTGCTGCTGTCGCCACAGTCTGTGAAGTGGCTTTACGCTTCAGGAAGCCACGCCTGTCGAATAAAGCTTTGGACTGTTTGCAGATGGGATCTGGCTGATGTCTGTCCCTGAGGGGGCAGGGCGCCTGGGAATCACACACAAGTGTGTGTGCGTGCACACCCATGCTCGCGTGTCTGGAGCAGGGCTGCCTGGGAGGCCGGCTGGGGACGTGACAGTCTTTGCTCAGTACTCAGGGAGGAGAAGGGGGTGTGCGTGAACCTGGGAGGGAGGAAGTGGGGAGAGCCAGCTGCAGCCGGCTGCTGGAAGTCCACTGGGGAAGCAGCCCGAGGCAGCTGGCTGAGGACCCTGGCCCCTCATGCTAGCCATCGCCGGCTCCCAGCTTCCCAGCCTGGACGCCACCAGCTCCTGAACTTCAGTGACCTTAAAGCGCAGCCTCTGCCCAGTCCCATCCCCCGTTACAGAGCTACCCGCCCTTGAAAGGGACATTGGGGACCCAGGCAGGGTGCCATAGGCTACAAGGCTTGACCTGTGATTGCTAGAGGTCGCAAGTTGAATTGGGCAAAGGGTGGTCCGTGGGAGTGTTGTGTGAAGCCAGATGGCTTCACAGGGAAGATGAAGGTGGGAGGCTGAGTCTGCCGAATAGAGAGATGGTCCTGTGCCCAGGATGTGCCACACAGCAGGGGGTCCCATGGGGTCCGGTGGGGGAGAGGGAGCAGGGCTGGGAGCAGATGGATGCAGGGCAGGGGCTCAGGAACGAGACCCAGTTTCCAGCTGCTGAGACTCGGGCAGGGGGCTCCCTGGAACAGCCTCATCCCTCCACTCCCCTCACCCCGTGGGGAGGAGGCTCAGAAAACACAGGCGTGTGGGTCCCAGGCAGGGCCTGTTTATTCTGAGAGCGCGCATGCGCTATGGCTTAACGAGGCAACAGCGGTGCCGGTCGATCAGTGGTCGGCTCAGGGGTGCGGGGCCCAGGAGGGAAGAGCAAAGTCAACAGGGTGTCCACGGGGGAGCCTGCCAGGCAGGGCTGAACCAGAGGCCAGGAGTCCTTCCTGGGTGCTGCTCTCACACACCTATGTTCCCCAGGCCTGGGAGCTGCCGTGCGGAATGAGGGGCCTGTCCAGAGGCCACCCTCCTCGGGGACATGGGGCCTCCATCCTCGGGCCCCTCGGAGAACCTAGGCCCTGCACTTCAGACCCCCATCAGGGCACAGGCGCACAGGGTAGCTGGGTGGGGAGCAGGGCCTGGCCTAGGGACCCCCCACACCAGGGCGGGTTGGGGAGGGGCAGCTCCTACGGCCACATCAGGCCTCCCTGGCCTTACCTGAGGTCCCCACAAACAGGCTGGGGGCCCCAGCTCGGCCACTGGGAAGTCCCAGGGACTCCCACTCGGGACGGCTGCTGCTGAGGGGAGGGGGCGGGGAGGAAATGGTTTGCAGAGAAAGGTTTGTTTTATTGCAATTATTTAGAGCGCGTCCCAAGGGGGAGGGGAAGTCGGGGGGGGGTAGGGGGGCTCTGGTATTAAGTGGAAACATGTGTGGAGCTGGAGATCTTTTTGGAAAAAAGCAAAAACACAAATTCCTTTCAGTCAGCAGGCCCCGGCAGAGCAGCAAAGGCCCTCACCCCGTGCTGCCGCCGCTCTGTCTCTCTCTCGCTCGCTCGCTCGCTCTCTCTCTCTCTCGCTCTCTCTCTCTCTCTCTCGCTCGCTTGCTCTCTCTGTGTCTCTGTCTCTGCCTCTCTCTCACATCTCTGGGTCTCTCTCCCCACATCTTGCTGCCACAGGCCCCCAGTACCTGGCAGGCAAGGGCAGGACGGGGGCTCATGGGGGCTGGGGCTGATTTCTGGGCAGTGGCAGGACCACCCTCCAGTCCACTGAGGCTTGGGGATCTCGGGGCAGGCTGAGGCCCAAGGTCCGTGCAGGAGGGGTCCCAGGGCCCCGAGACAGGCAGGAAGGGGCTCAGAAGTTGCTGAAGATTTCGCGCTTCCTGTTCCAGTCCATCTGCGGCGCGCGCTTGTTGACTCGCGTGGCTCGAGCCTTCTCCTTGGCCTCGGCCGCCGTGGGGCTCAGGTGGAGGCCGCTCTCCTGGAAGGGGTCTCGCTTCCAGGCACTGCCATCCTGGGGTGAGCACGGTGGGTGGGGTGTCTGGAGTGAGCCCTAGGCCCACACCCCAGACGGGGGCCCCTCCCAGGGAACAACCAACACAGGTTGCCGGCTGGGGCTGGGGCTGGGGTAGGGGCTCATGAGGGCTTCCTGAGCAGAGACCCCACTGCCAGGGCTGACATCTCCACAGACGCCCACCCCAAGGCCTCTGGCAGCCCCATGTGTGAGCTCAGGAGTGGAGGAGGACATCCATACCTCAGTGTCCTTGTCAGAACCAGGAAGGTCACTTCGGGACGAGCACGCAGAGCCACCATTGAGCTGGGAAACCAAGGGCAGGTTGTGGCTTCACAGACAGACACAACACCCGCACAAGCACACATGTGCACAGATGCACACGCCCCACCAGTGTGTGCTCCTCCACTCGGCAGGGGGCCCCGGGCATCTGGTGGACTCTAGATGCGGTGAGGCAGGCACCGGGCGCCCGGCAGTGACAGGCAGGTGGCCTGGCCGGCTCATGGTGCAGAGGGGGTTTGGGTGCAGGAATGGCCGGCGTGAGCAACGCCTGGGGTGAGGCTACCACCAGCTCCCTGAGGAGGCAGAGACTGGAAGGCAACTCCCTACCAGGTGGTGCTCAGGAGGGGACAGAAGGCAGCAGCCCCAACCCCAGGCACCCCATGTGGCTTGTGTGTGGCACTGATCCAGGACGAAAACCACAGGGGCATTAAAGGGAGGTGATGGCCAGAATCGGGTGTCTCTACCACACCTCGAGGAAAGGGATCTCCAGGGAGAAGGGGGCCCGTCGGGCCTGGGTACCCCCAGAAGCACTTTGTGTCTCGTGGGCACCCCACCCTCTCACCTGGACAGGGCTGGTTCCGTTGGTCACGGGTGATGGCAGAGGACCTGTGGGGACAGCGTGTCAGTGGCTACTCGGCCACCACACCGCACCCACCCTGTGCCCCGGGCCGTGGCCCACCTTCCACATGCTCCTCGGTGGGTGTGACCCGAAGCCGCTTGAAGTGCTCATCTGTCTCGGGGTCCACCACCAGCAGCCGGGCCTCATCCTCCCGTGCCTTGATGCTGGCCACCACCTCAGCGTGGCGCAGCCCCTCCACATTCTGCCCGTTCACCTGCCGCCACCAGCACGCATCAGCCCCGCCGTGGGCCCAGACAGCCCCCAGTGCCGCGTGGCCAGGTGTGGCATCAAATATTCATCACAGCCACCGCCCGCCGAGGCAGCAGGAGGCGCACCAGCTCAGGTTCCCAGTGTCTCCCTCCTCCCTGCAAGGACCCAGGGCCCCAGTGTGGACAGGCATGGGGCCCCCAGCACCCTACAGCCCTGGTGGGCCGGTACCTCAATAAGCCGGTCCTGGGCGCGGAGGCCAGAGCGGGCAGCAGGTGAGCCCAGGTCCACCGAGCGGATGTACTGGCCGGGCCGGGACTTGTCACTATGCAGGTTGAACCCATAGCCCTGAGGTCCCTTTCGCAGGTGGCAGAGCCGAGGGCGCAGCTCCCTCAGGGGCCCACTGACATCCTGCAGGCCCAAGGGACAGGGTCAGTCCCTGGCTCCAGCCTCCCACCCCCAGAGGCCACTCCCTGGTGGTGCCGCTGCTGCCCAGACTCGGTACCATGCCACCCACGGGCAGGCCCAGGTCTCAGTGGCAAACACTCCGGGCACCCAGGCTGCCTGTGACAGAGCTTTCGTTGTGGGAACTTGGGCAAAGCCAGTTTTCAAACCCAGAAGCCTCCCCGATGGGCCCAGCCGCCTTCCTGGGTCGCTGGGATAATTCCCTGGGCTGGAGGCCAGCGCGGCACACGGGCGGGGTGGGAGAGAGCACCAGGTGGGAAGAACTGTCACTGTCGGCCTCCTGGGGCAGTTGTCCCTGAGGGCCCTGCCCGTGCGTCCCCCTGCCCCGGGCTCTCCTCCAGAGCGTGGGGCAGGCGCTCCTAGGCCAGCAGTTTTGTTTTCTCTCCAGAGGCCTCCGTGAGGCTGGCTGCGGTGGCGGCTCTGTTTGCTTTCACATTCCGGGAAAACGAGCCGCACCACCCCCGCGGGCCCAGCACGCAGAGGCTGGGGCAGGAGATTAGAGTGGACAGGGCACAGAGGGCCTCCTGGGGCCCGGAAGGACCCCCCCGCTACCATCCCAGGCCCTGCCCCATGTTACCTCTGGCATCCTGCAGTGGGGGTCTGGGCCAGGGGACCATGCAGGCAGGGCCAGGCCCAGTGACCAGCCCCCAGCCAGGGGCCAGGCCAGGGTGCCGCGGCGGTGGCCAGTGGCTGCCTGTGCTCAGTTAAACATGGCGGGGGCCGGAGCAGGCGGGGGGCAGGCTCAGGTTTCCAGGGAGTGCCAGGCTTGAGGGCGTGCGCAGGGGAGAGCGTGCAGGCGGGGTGGGGGGCTGCCAGGGCCCCTCCCTCACCTCCTACCTCCCTGTGTGTCCCTGAGGGACCACAGGCCAGGCCAGGGCTGGGGCGGCATGGCAAGAGGGGCACTCAGACCTCAGGAGGGCAGGTCTCCAGGCCTTAGACACCCCCAACCCCTCCAGCCACCCACCTTCGAGCTCACTCCAAACCCCAATGGACCAGAAACAGCCATGTCAGTGGCGGGGGCCGCCCTGCCAAGGGAGCAAGGGGGTCCTTCTCCACAGGGCTAGTGCCCTGTCCCCTGGGCTCGGGACCTGCCCTTGGTCTGGAATACCCTTCTCCTGTCCAGCCCGCCAGATGCCTCGTCAGGAGCCTCCTGCCCACCCTCTGAACCCTCTCTGCATGGCCACAACCCAGGCCCTATCACACCAGAAACTCCAGGGACAAGGCTGTGGCTCCTTGGCCCTGCAGGGGCTCAGCTGGGTCACATGGAATGAATTGGAGGGTGCAAGATCCCCAAAATCTCCAGGGCCCCACCACATAGACCCACCCCTCCCCCAGACACACCTGGTGGCACAGGCATGGGGCTTTGAGGCTGACCCTGACACCTGCCCACCGAGCTGCCCCTCAGGGATGCAGTCAGAGCACAGTGCTGAGGCTGGCCTGGGAGGGAGGGAAGATGTGGGGACAGGGGCCCATTCAGGAGGGGAGGTGGAGCACAGCCCCCAGGCTGGCCTGGGACTGAGGGAAGGCATGGGGACAGGAGCCTAGTTCAGGGGGGGAGGTGGGAGCATGACATGGGCCCAGGTGGTAAAGACACGTCACACGGTCACAGACACAAGACGTCCAAACACACCTGCAAACATGCATAGCCGCCCACACATGCGGCCAGCCCCACAGTGCTGGCCCGGCAGCCCTTCCCACGCCTGCACAGCGGCCTACAGGGCAGGGTTTCTCAGGGCACCAGACAGGAAGCAGGATCTGGTGGGTGTCTGGGGCCCTGAGGCCAGGCCAAGGCCCCCTCAGTGTTCTCAGGGTCACTCTGGCCACCCCTCTGCCTCTGTCCAGAAACAGCCGTCTTTCACTCTACACGGCGAGAAGTTCTGCCTATCATCAAACCCCTCATTGTCAGCAGGGTCTCGGAGGCGCCAGGCACAGCACTAAACCCTCAGGTGGAGGGGCCGCAATGGAGGGGCCAGGGTGGGCTGCTGGCAGCACATGGGGCGGAGCATGGGGGCCCAGAGAGCTGAGGAGCTCGGGCGGGGTTCATAGCTCACATTCCTCCTCCCTGCCCTGGCTCAGCACACACTTCCTGCCGCCTTCTGCCAGGCCCTCTGGCTCCCACGGGCTCTAGGCTCCCTCCCCGCCAGTGGCCAGCACAGAGCTGGACCATCCCTGGTCCCCCAGCCATGCCTGTGTCCGGACAAAGAGGCTAGCATGGGGGTACACTGGGCGCCCCCCCAGATGGTGACGCACCAGCCCTGGCAGAGAAAGGCCTTCATTGTTGCTCAGGGACCAGCCTGCTTACATCAAGTTCCCGGAGTCCCTTCCTCCCACCCCGGGAGGCTGAGCGGCTGCTGGTTCCTCCTAGCCCTCCCTTCCTCCCACCCCACCTGACCTGTACCAGCCCCTGGGGTGGGCTCCGTGGAGGGGCTCCTGGAGCCCGGGCAGGTGGCGTGGCACTCCCGGAGCGCGCCATGGCAGCGGTACAGCGGCAGTGAGTGGCAGGCGTCCGGCCGGGGTGGCCTGAACTCTCTGGCTGACCCAGGCTGCCACCCCACTTATCTACCTCCCTCTGCGGCCCCGGCTCCCCGGGGATGGGTGGAGACGCAGGGGCTGAGTCACTCTGGGGAGCAGGGTGATGACTGAGCCCACTCCCCTTAGAAGGCTCCAGCCCGGCGCCCCCCACCCAACTAGGTTTCCGTCCCAAGAAAGGAAGGAAGGAAGCTGCTGGAAGGCCCTGCCCGCCCCAGGACCCAGGGCTGGGGGGACAGGGAGGAGTCCCAGCCCCAGAACACAGGACTGTCATGCTGAGGTTCCAGAGGAACAAGAGCCATAGGAGCCCGGAAGCCCCCACAGGCACCGCGCCCTAACCACACAGCCGCCTCCCGCAGATCTGTCACCCCTCACCTGCTCTTAGCCCCCAAGGCCCTCCAGACGGAGGTGGAGACTGGGCTAGGGGCAGGGGGCAGAGGGCTCAGGGTCTGAGCCTCTAGGGCCTGGCACCGCTGGCCACCCGTCTCTGTTTGGGGGCCGTCCCCTGTCATCACTACTAGGATCAGCTGCACCGCAGCTGCGGCCACCCCCAGCCTGCTGTGGCCCAGGGCTGAGTCATCACTAACTAGGCGTTCATGACCCCCAAAAGGAGTGGCTGACCACATCAGTGTCCTCCCCTGCCCACCTCCCCTATCCCCAGCCAGGACAGAGGACACTGAGAACCACCCTTAGCTCCCAGGGGGCACCCAGAGTTGGGCCCTCTCCATCCTGCACCAAAGCCAAGCTACATACCCTCCCAGGGCTCTGCCTCTCTGCCACCACCGCCCCCATTGGAGCCATCCCCGCAAGGTAAGCTTTGCCCTCCTGGGCTCCCTGAGCATCTCAGGCACACCCTGAACCCAGGCTGAGCAGGGCAGGATCTGAACCTGCTCTGCGGAGGTCCAGTGAGCCCCAATTCTTCCTGTCCACGCTGGGAGCTCAGGTGAACAAACCTCAGGGCTCGAGCCAGGCGCGGTGGCTCACGCTTGTCACCCCAGCACTTTGGGAGGCTGAGGCAGGCAGATCACTTGAGCCCAAGAGTTCCAGACCAGCCTGGCCAACACGGTGAAACCCCGTCTCTACTAAAAACACAAAAATTAGCCAGGTATGGTGGTATACGCCTGTAATCCCAGCTACTCGGGAGGCTGAGGCAGGAGAATGGTGTGGACCCAGGAGGTGGAGCTTACAGTGAGCTGAGATCCGGCCACTGCACCCCAGTCTGGGCTACAGAGCGAGACTCTGTCTCAAAAAAAAAAAAAAAGAAAGAAAAGAAAAAGAAACCTCAGGTCTCGATGCCAGAAGACAGAAGGGGAGACCCTGCTCCTTGGGTGTCCCCTGACCTCCTGGAGCCCCTGTCCCCAGCCAGACTCATGCACAAAGGGACCTGCCACTCAGGCCACCCTTTGTTCCTCTAAAAATATACCCAGAGGAAGCTCCTCCTAGGGCTTCCTGCAGCCCCCAGAGCCTGAAATAGCAGACGGGGGAAGGTCCCACCCAAGGCAAGGTGCCTCGGCCACCGCACCCTCCAGATAAAGTCCGAGGGCCAGATTTTTCCACAGGAAGGTGAACCATGCATTTGTGTCCAAATCAATGGACAAACGCCTGAGGTAGAGGCGGAGCTTCCTCCTGGGGGAGGCAGGGTGCCTGGGAAAGAGGGAGGCCCCAACCCTCAACTTGGAGATAGGGGCCTGGGACCAGCCTGCTCCCCTGCAAGGCCAGCCCCCCAACCAGCCCTGGGCTGGGCACCTTGGCCCTGAGCACGACCATGGCCTGCCCTCAAGCCCCAGGAACAAAACAGGTCCCACAGGTCCCATGGCCAGGCCTGTGCCCCCTCCCCACAGGGAATGCCGTCTCCCTGCCAAGACATGCCCCCGCCGGGCTCAGCTCCCAGGCGCAGCCAGCTCCAGGAGTGATACTTGGGAAAGGGAGAAAGTGAATGTATAGATCCCCTGCACCCTCAGAAACTCGAGATCCCACACCCCTGCCTCAGGCACGGTTCTCACAGTGGGGTCTGGCCAACCCCTGGACTCAAATCCCCTGAAGGGATTTATTTATTTTTTTTTTTTTTTTTTTTTTGAGACGGAGTCTCGCTCTGTCGCCCAGGCTGGAGTGCAGTGGCCTGATCTCAGCTCACTGCAAGCTCCGCCTCCCGGGTTCACGCCATTCTCCTGCCTCAGCCTCCCGAGTAGCTGGGACCACAGGCGCCCGCCAGCTCGCCCGGCTAGTTTTTTGTATTTTTTTAGTAGAGACGGGGTTTCACTGTGTTAGCCAGGATGGTCTCGATCTCCTGACCTTGTGATCCACCCGTCTCGGCCTCCCAAAGTGCTGGGATTACAGGCTTGAGCCACCGCGCCCGGCAAAGGGATTTATTTCTTTTCTTTTCTTTTCTTTTCTTTTGAGACAGTCTCGCTCTGTCCCCTAGGCTGGAGTGCAGTGGCAGGATCTTGGCTCACTGAAACTGCTGCCTGCCGAGTTCAAGCAATTCTCCTGCCTCAGCCTCCCGAGTAGCTGGGACTACAGGCGCCCGCCACCAAGCCCAGCTGATTTTTGTAGTTTAAGTAGAGACGGGTTTCACCACATTAGTCAAGCTGGTCTCAAAACTCCTGACCTCAGGTGATCCGCCTGCCTCGACCTCCCAAAGTGCTGGGATTACAGGTGTGAGTCACCGTGCCCGGCCAGGGATGTCTTTGAAAATGAAAAACAAGGTAGGAGAGCATGGAGACAATGCCATCAGGGCCTCCAGGAAGACAGGACACACAGTTTCAGGCTGTTCCTCCTAGCCCTCAAGGCCTGCCAGGTGGCCCCTCCCAGCGGCCACCTAGCAGGAGGTGGAGCAGGCGGCCCCTGTACTTTTCTGGGTCTCCTGGCTGGGAGCAGGGGCAGGGGAAGGAAGAAGTGCTACCCAGCAGGAGCCCAGAAGGAACAGCAGACAGGGTCCCAGGGCCCTCCCTTATATTTAGGGGAGGAGTGGGCTCACCTTGGAGCCACCTGGACCCCCCAACTCCACTCCCATGCTCCCAGCCCCACCCATGCCAGGCCTGGCAGAGTGGCCTCCTAGGCTTCCCCAACCTGCAGAGGCGGCCAGCCCTCTCCCAGGCCTTCCCAGCACACAGGCTCCTTGGAGAGAGACAAGGACAGAGCCACGGATGACACCCAACACAGGCACGGAGCTGGGCACATGCAGACCTAGAATGTCTATTCCCAGGGCTCCTCAGCCATGAGGCTGGGGGCTGGGGAGGCGGCAGCTTGTCACAGTAACCCCTCGATAGGGCAAGGGGCTCTGGAGCGTCCTGGAGAACAGGAACAGGCTAGGCTGCCCTGACCCTACCCAGTTTAAAACACAGGCTGAGGGTAGAAAGAGTGGCCCCCAGTAGCCAACAGGATGGTCCCTGGGGCAGAAAAGGGGCCCCAAAAGGCAGAAGAGACCAAGACTTCTGGAGGTGATCAGAGGCAAAGATGGTCGTCGAAAGCCGAGAGAGCCTCTGGGAGAGGCGAGGGTGGTCCCTGCGGGCCAAGCCCGCCATACCTTCTTGCCAGCGTC
The DNA here is from genome assembly GCF_049350105.2 of Macaca mulatta. Taxonomy (NCBI): domain Eukaryota; kingdom Metazoa; phylum Chordata; class Mammalia; order Primates; family Cercopithecidae; genus Macaca; species Macaca mulatta. The sequence continues at coordinate 3,257,635 of NC_133425.1, read as the reverse complement.
GGAGCTGCGGCCACCCATGTGTGCCCAGTCTGGCTTTGGCTCCCAGGGGTCGTGGGCGGGCGGGAGCCCTCGCTGGGCCATCTCCTCAGTGCAGGTCAGCTGCCGCCGGCGGAGCTCCTCATCTGTCTCCTGGTCCACCACCAGCAACCGGGTCTGCCCCTCCACAGCCTTGATCCTCTGCACCACCTGGGGCGAATGGGTGACAGGAGCGGGTCAGTGGCCCGCATTCCGGGCAGCACATGGGCAATGGCACCACTCTGGGCTGGCCCGGGCATGCAGGCGGGCAGCTGGTCTGCATGGGCGGGTGGCCGCACCGAGAGGCCTGCCGGCCCCGCCCCCCACCCCCAGACTCCAGAGGCTCCCTCCCTCGGCACCCGGGCTCTGGACACTGAGGTCCAGGCTGTGAGGGCTTCAGGGTCCTCCCAGAGCCTTGCCCTTAGCCCAGGGTCTTCTCCAGGCAGGGCTGGGAAGGGGCTGCAGGGTAGGGCAGCTGGGTAAGTCCCGTCTGGAAGTAACAAAGACGGCGCACAGTGGAGCTTCAGCTTTTCAGTCTGCCTGTTAGTGTGTGCACGTGCATCCATCTGTTTCAAAGTCTGTGTCTGCGTCCAGGTTTGAAGGAGAGGGGTGTCTCCCTGGGCCCCAGTTTGGGTGTGTCTGTGCCCATTCCTGTCATTCTCTGCCATGGGAGTCTAAACCCCTGACCCCAGGCCTTATGTCCACCTCCAGGCCATGACCATGGGCCCATTCCCACTGGACCTGTGAGGAGGGGAATGGCTGGACTCCTGGCTCGGGTACGCACACACAGCCAGGGAAGCAACATTCAGGTACAGCCGGCAAGGGGGAGGGGCAGTGAACAGCTATGGCATGGTGGCTGTCGGCGTGTGGGTACAGGTGCCTGTGAAGTGTCTGGACCATGCAGGGGGCCGGCGTGCACCCGCAGAGAGAAAGCAGTGTCCATTGGGAAGCGGGCGGGAAGACGGGCAGCCCTACTCCCACCTGCGGCCTGGGGGAGGGTGGACAGGGCTCCCCACCAGCCACCGGGCTCAGCAGGGGTGGTGAATAGATAGGAGGGACTGAGCCAGGCCCATCTGTCCCCTGGCCCTCCTCTCTCCCCATGACCCAGAGTGAGACAAGAGGAACCGAGTACCCAGCTGCTTCTTGACTATGTGTCCCAAACAAGTCACCCTAAATCTCTGGCATCAGTTTCCTCAACTGTCAAATGGGGCAGTAACTGCACCTCTTGCCCTCCTGGGGCAGTGGGGAGAGTCCACCATGGTCTGTGTGTCCAGTCCTCAGAGACCAGCACCCCAGGGCCTTGGATAAGCAGGTGTTCCCTGGGCAAGGGCGGCAACGACTATCAAACAGCAGCCAGGCCCCAGCCCTGCCAGCCCTACCCTCAATCCCTCAGGTCCAGGCCACTGGCCTGATCCCCACCTTCTTTTTTTTTTTTTTTTTTTTTTGAGGCGGAGTCTCGCTCTGTCGCCCAGGTTGGAGTGCAGTGGCGCGATCTCGGCTCACTGCAAGCTCCGCCTCCCAGGTTCCCGCCATTCTCCTGCCTCAGCCTCCCGAGTAGCTGGGACTACAGGTGCCGCCACCACGCCCGGCTAATTTTTTTGTATTTTTAGTGGAGACGGGGTTTCATTGTGTTAGCCAGGATGGTCTCGATCTCCTGACCTCGTGATCCGCCCGTCTCGGCCTCCCAAAGTGCTGGGATTACAGGCTTGAGCCACCGCGCCCGGCCCTGATCCCCACCTTCTTCAGCAAACAACCTTACACAGCAGACACTGGGTGGAAAGCATGGGGCTGGCCGACGGAGGGACAGACAAGGCACCAGGTGAACAGGAGACCAACTACAGGCCCAGCTGAACCAACTGCTAATCTTGGGGTTCCAGGACCAGCCATGCAGACAGGTTATGGATTCGCCAGTGGTGTGAGGGACAGGGGACCTGGAGGACAAGGGGTGTGTGGACACTGGACCCCCACCAGGGTGTGGTGGAAGTCCCTGGCCTGTGGGAGACAGACATACCTCAGGGGTCAGAACCCACAGAGAAAAGGCTCTGTTCTCCTTAGCCAGGAGGCAGGAGGCTTTATAGCAAGTAACCCCAGCCGGGCTAAGCAGCCTCTGAGGAGGGGTAGTGCCTTTGGAGCTAAGGAATGTGGTTGCCACCAATGGCCAACTCAACCCGGTCCCAGGCATACCGGCTGGGACACACTAGAGTACAGACACAGACTTACCAGCCTGCAGACACACAGTGATGAGTACACTAACCAGGTGTGCACACACACAGAGCTCAGCTCTCACATGCCCAGGAGTCCAGACCTGTACACACACACACACACACACGCAGACCTGTATACTCACACACACTCCAGCACACACACAACTGCAGACACACTGATGCCCTTACTGCAACCCCTCCTGGGTACACACAGGCAGGCGCGTGCACACTTGGCTGACCCCAGAGGGACCTGCACACACACGCCCAGCTGTGTTCACACGCACACGTGTACACACACCTACGCAAAAGCACCCAGGTCTCCACCTTTCTGGAGGGGCCCCAGGCTGCCCAACACCCTCCTTCATAGCACACTGAGGCCAAAACGCGACCAAAGAGCGAGGCCAACGGCCAGGAGCCGCAGTGCGGGCCCCTCCCTGCCAGGATGCCCCCCCACCCCTGTGCAGGGCTGAGCTTCCTGCGCGGGGACTCGGAAGGCGCCGGGCTGCTGCCTCCCGGCAATGTCCGCGTCCTCTCCGCGGAAGCCCCCTCAGGCCCCCGTGCGACCCCCGCCCGCCCCAGAGGGACGCGCTCAGGGAGGGGGCGGCGGGCCGGGGGTGAGCGCGGGCCCCCACCTGGTGGTGCGTCTCGCCCTCCACGTTGACGCCGTTGACCTCGACCAGGCGGTCCCCAGCGCGCAGCGCCGCGGCCTCGGCGGGGGAACCGGGTTCCACGCGCCGGATGAACTGCCCGCGGCGGCCCTTCTCGCCGTGCAGGTGGAAGCCGTAGCCCTGCTCTCCGCGCACCAGGCGGCACAGGCGCGGCCGCAGCGGCTCCGGAGCGGCCATGGCGCCCGCTGCCCACCAGCCGCCCGCGGGCAGGGGCGCGGGGCAGTTCGGGGGCGGCGGCGGCGCTGGGCACCCGGCGGTGGCTTCGGCGGCTCCCGTTCGGCTCCCGTCGCCTCGGGCTCCGGCTCGGGCTCCAGCTCGGGCTGCGGCACCGCCCCCGCGCCCGCCCCTTCCCCGCCCCCGCCCCCGCCCCTTCCCCGCCCCCGCCCCCGCCGCCCGGCCGCCCCCACCTCCGGTCCCAGCCATCCCGGCCTCCGTGGCCGGTCATCCCGACTGGGGGTGGGGGAAGGCGGCAGGACTAGGGGACCCCCCCAGCCACCAGGACCCCTCTGTCTCGCTCCTGCTCTGGGCAGCCGCCTTGGTGCCAGCGCCTTTGCCTTCTATCCCAGGAACATTTATTGGATACCTACTGTATGTGCAGCATCCAGGCAGGTCTTGAGGTGGGCGACGGGTTGGACAAAGGGTCTCCAGGACAAGGGACCCCCCCAAAGGGGCCAAAGGGTAACAACAAGGGCCACAGCCCTCCCCACCCTCCCGGGGAAGCCCTCCCAGACCCCCGTGCCTATCTCCTCTCCGCTATGCCTGATCTGGATCCCTCCTGCAGCCAGAACTGCCCTGGCCCAGGGGTCTCAGGAGGGCCCAGGAGGCAAAAAGAGGTTTAAACGTGACACGCAGCTGTCCCTCCCTGCATCCTGGGGGCCAGTGGCTTGAGACTCCCTGGCCTACCCTCCGTGTTTGGGCTATCTGCACCGCGTCCATTCCCGCCATTCTTTCCCTTGGCCGGGCCGGCACCCCTACTTGTGTCCCAGCCCACCCCAGGCCTGGACTGTGACTCTGCAGGGTAACGAAAGGATGAGTCTCGACATGGGCCTCCACTGACTTCTTTGGACTCTAAGCTCTGGGTGGTGGCCAGTGTGCACAGGCGTTGCTCCACAGTGTCCGCAGGCAGGCAGCAGGCCTCCTCTCCCCTGCCCACAGCCGTCTACGTCCCTGAGCCTCTACGTGAAGCACGAGTGTCCCTCCTTCCCCAACAGGACAGTCGCCACCACAGTGAAATCGTTTATGCTTGAGCGCATTTTACTTGGAACAACCCTAGGGGCTTGGCCACTTCACAGACCTGCAAACAGGCCTGGAGAGGGACCCACAAAGCTTCCTCAGCTCCCTTTGGGCCCAGGGATGTGAGATTCGGAGTCCATGCTCTTCACCACCCAGCTCTTCCTCTGTCTCCAATATAGGAAGACAGCTGAGTCCAGGCACAGCCCCAGTCTGCCCTCCTCCCCAGCCCAGCCAGGCCCCCCGCACATACCTGGTTCCCAGGGGTCAGGCACAGCCAGCCCAGGCAATTCCCCATGTGAGCAGTAGAAGCAGGCTTGGCGCAGTCCTCCTCTCCCTATCCTCTCTCTGGGGCCTTGGCCTGGGCTCCCCTGCCCCCACCCAAGCACAGGGCCCGCCTCTGGGCAGTCTCCTGGGCCATGGCCCCCTGGGTGCCCATATCCCGGCAGCTGCCCCTAAAAGCCACTTAGGCTGAGGCGCCATGGCTGCTTGCCACCCCCACCCCTGCAATTGCTGGCTGAGGCTGCCTCAGGCTCCCGCCTGGCCAGCCACCTCCATCTGTCTGTCTGCATGTCCAGAGGCTGCCTGTCTGACCTATGGCTGGCCTTCCTGGACACAGCCTGGTGCTGCCACCCGTGGAGTCTGTGAAGATGGGTGCAGGCAGTGTGACCCACCACCACGCACCCCACACACCACACCTGTTTGGGCTCAGGGGGTCATCCCACACCAACCAGGGCCACCCACAACCTGGCAGGCTGTAGCTTCGTGGCCACACTAGAGTCGAGGGAGGTGGCTGGATGGGAGGCACCAGCAGCCCCAGGTCCCCTGGGTAAGGGGGCTTGCAGAGCTTACCCCCCGGGTAGGGCAGATCCCTGATCAGCCTTGGGCATACACCAGCCTTCCCTGGCCCAGGACTCAGCCAATTCCTCCTCCCAGTGACTGAAGATGGGATGGGGGGCCAAGAGCAGTGTCTCACGCCTGTAATCCCAACACTTTGGGTCAGGAGTTCCAAAATCCCAACACCTGAGGTCAGGAGTTCGAGACCAGCCTGGCCAACATGGCAAAACCCCGTCTCTACTAAAAATACAAAAAAAAAAAAAAAAAAATAGCCAGGCATGGTGGCAGACACCTGTAATCCCAGCTACTGGGGAGGTTGAGGCAGGAGAATCACTTGAACCCAGGAGGCGGAGGTTACAGTGAGCTGAGATTACATCATTACACTCCAGCCTGGGTGACAGAGCATGACACTATCTCAAAAAAAAAAATAATAATAATAATAATTTAAAAATAAATAAATAAAAGATGGGATAGAGAACAGCATGGCGGAGGGAAGGGCCATCAGGGACATGAGGTCACAACTGGGGCCAGGAACCAAGGAAGTATCACAGTACACTCTACCGCTACAGAGTAACAAAGGAGTTCCCAAAGCCAAGAAGGGCTGAGCAGGGTAACAGAGTAGCAAAGGGTCAGGCAACAAAGGAAGTGGGCCTGGCAAAGCGGGGAGCAGGAGGAATGAGACAGCCAGAGAGGAACTGGAGGTCACACTTTCAGAGGAGGTTCAGAGTCAGAGGGGACAGTGAGTCCAGGGACCTGGAGGAACAGGCAAGGAATGGTGACCCAGCAGCTCTCAGGGCTAAACCCTCCCACGCCTCTTCTCCAGCCAGCCTCCGGAAGCTCTCAGCCCTGGTCCAAGGCTGACCTTGGCCCCCACGGGTGCTGCGCTGGAGGCAGAGGAAGGCGAAGGGAAGCGCCTGGGCAAAGGTGTTCAGGGGCCGCCAAGTGCTTGGTGTCTCAAAGGAAGGGCTAGGGAAGTGGGCGGGAGGCAGTAGAGTGGGCATCAAGAGGAGGGTGGACTTTATTTTGCTGCTTCTGCGGAGTGCAGATGGGGTGATGTGGGTTCCCAGGGCAGCAGCAGGGGGGAAGAAAGTCAAGTCAGGGGCAATCAGAGGCTTGGGGGATTCCCCACTCTCCACCCAACCCCCTTTCCCCACGCCTGCCAGCATGCTACCCAGGTGTGAGTCCTATCCAGCAGAGGGAGCGGTCTCAGCTGTTCCCCTGGGCTGTCGGTGGGGGGTTCACCGGGGTGGGGGCGCCCCTGCACTCCTGTTTCTGCAGGACCTTTCCTCCAGGCCTTGAACCCGCATCCCTCCAGCAAGGTCCCAGCGATCTCAGGGAGCCCGAGCCTGGGCCTGGACAGAGGCTCTGGGATGTGGCCGTGGCCTGGAGCCCTGTCTGGGGGTGGGACCACTATTCCGACGCCCGGTAATGGTTCAGAGCTGCTCAGGTAGGCGCTGCTTTCTGATGGACATTAATGGTCCTGCAAGCATAACCAGACCGCGCCTAGGGCCTCTTCCCTCAGGCTGCACCGTGCCTCTCTTCAGATTCCGAAACTGGAGCAGGCGGGGCCAGCGCGACAGAAGGAGGTGACCAACAGAGACCCAGAGAGGAGGAGAGGGAAGGTGGGGACTGCGACGACCCAAGAGGGAGGGAGGGGCAGGAAACCGCTGCCGCCGACGGGGCGGCCCCGCCCACCCGCTGTGGCCCCGCCCACTGCGGCCCGCCCATTGCTGGAGGCGCGGGGCGGAGGCTACCGCCCAGAACGGTAGCCGCGCAGCGCCACCTGGTCGGAACTGGTCGCATTGCATCGTCCGAGGAGTTGCCCCAGCATCCTGCCCATCTGGCTTCCACTCGATCCAGTCCTGTGGGGTGGGGACTGGGGTGAGGCTGGCGCCCTAGGGCTGGTTGCGCTGCAGGGGAATAAGGGTGTGGAGCTGGGGAGGCAGAGAAGCCCCTTATCGGCTCTGCCTCCCCATCTTGGACCAGGCAAGCACCAGGGAACATGACTGAAACCTCCCCCCGTCCCCGCAAAAACAGGGCTTTGAGCACCTTGGCGTTTGCAAGGGAAGGCCAGAGCTGAAGCAGCTCCAGGAAGAACATTTAACACAGCCTGGGGCCCTGGAGTCCTCCTTCGGGGAGGGAGGTCCCGGGCTGTCCTAGAATCTGCAGTCTGGAGCAGACGGTGGGGAAGCGGAGGAGGCAGTGGGAGGGGCGGTGAGAGCAGACACGGCACGGGTATCATCCCATAGGCAGTGGGGAGCCCTTGAGGCGTGGTGTGGGGGTGACAAGGTCAGGACATCCATGTTCTTAGAGGTCAGGTTCAGTGAGGAACAGGGCCAGGACTGGGAAGGAATGAGTTGTCCTGTGAGGTGTGTGACCACCTCTTCACCCAGCACAGAGCCGGAGGGAGGCCTAGATGGAACCAAGGGCTCCATGTAAGAATTGGCTGGTGAGGCTCACGCCTGTAATTCCAGCACTTTGGGGGGCCGAGGCGGGAGGATCACCTGAGATCGGGAGTTCGAGACCAGCTTGACCAACATGAAGAAATGCTGTCTCTACTGAAAATACAAAATTAGGCGGGCGTGGAGGTGCATGACTGTAATCCCAGCTACAGGCTGAGGCAGGAGAATGGCTTGAACCCAGGAGGCAGAGATTGTCGCGAGCCAAGATCGCGCCATTGCGCTCCAGCCTGGGCAGCAAGAGGGAAACTCTGTCTCAAACAAAAACAAAAACAAAAAACAAAAAACAAAACAATTGGCTGGTGGGCCAGGTGCCGTGGCTCACGCCTGTAATCTCAGCACTTTAGGAGGACGAGGTGGGCGGATCCCCTGAGGTCAGGAGTTCAAGACCAGCCTGGCCAACATGGCAAAATTCCATCTCTATTTTATTTTATTTTTATTTTATTTTATTTATTTATTTATTTATTTATTTATTTTTTGAGACAGAGTCTCGCTCTGTCGCCCAGGCTGGAGTGCAGTGGCCGGATCTCAGCTCACTGCAAGCTCCGCCTCCCGGGTTCACGCCATTCTCCTGCCTCAGCCTCCCGAGTAGCTGGGACTACAGGCGCCCACCACCGCGCCCGGCTAATTTTTTGTATTTTTTAGTAGAGACGGGGTTTCACCGTGTTAACCAGGATGGTCTCGATCTCCTGACCTCGTGATCCGCCCGTCTCGGCCTCCCAAAGTGCTGGGATTACAGGCTTGAGCCACCGCGCCCGGCCTCTATTTTAAAAAATACAAAAATTAGCTAGGCTTGGTAGTGGGCACCTGCAATCTCAGCTACTGGGGAGGCTGAGGCAGGAGAATCATCTAAGCCGGGGAGGCAGGGAGGCGGTGGTTGCAGTGAGCCGAGATAGTGCCTCTTCAGCATGGGCTGGAGACTCTGTCTCGGAAAAAAAAGAAAAAGAATTGAAGGGGTGGAGATAAAAAGAGCACCCACATTTGGGAGGACACACCTTGGAGATGGAAAGGACCTACCAGCGAGGGGAGGCGGGGCTTCCAGGAGCAGGGGTGGGGGGCTGGTTCCACAGGGGCATCCTAAAGCCAGGCCCAGGACCACCCCTCCCCCAATCCTTGCTGGGTGGCCCCAAGGGGGGACCCTGCCACATGGCTACAGGAGGGTTCCAAGGGTGGGCTGCATCAGTGCATGTGACCTTGGTGGTTTGGGGTCCAGGACAGTCGTTGGAGTCCCAGGGCAGATTAGAGAGGGTTGAAGAAGGAGAGTGAGGGAGGAGGGGCCCAGACCCTTGGGAGAGGAACTGGAGGGGGCCTGGTGGACGGAGGTCCTCGGTATTCAAGATGGCAGGGCAGGCCGGGCGCGGTGGCTCAAGCCTGTAATCCCAGCACTTTGGGAGGCCGAGACGGGCGGATCACGAGGTCGGGAGATCGAGACCATCCTGGCTAACACGGTGAAACCCCGTCTCTACTAAAAAAATACAAAAAACTAGCCGGGCGAGGTGGTGGGCGCCTGTAGTCCCAGCTACTCGGGAGGCTGAGGCAGGAGAATGGCGTGAACCCGGGAGGCGGAGCTTGCAGTGAGCTGAGATCCGGCCACTGCACTCCAGCCTGGGCGACAGAGCGAGACTCCGTCTCAAAAAAAAAAAAAAAAAAAAAAAAAAAAAAAAAAAAAAGATGGCAGGGCACATGTATGTGGGGGGGCTGGAGCCAGTGACCAGAAGGGCATGCAGAGAGGGATAAAAGGTAAAGGAGCAGCCGGGCACGGTGGCTCATGCCCATAATCCCAGCACTTTGGGAGGCCGAGGTGGGCGGATCACCTGAGGTCAGGAGTTCAAGACCAGTCCAGCCAACATGGTGAAACCCCATCTCTACAAAAATACAAAACTTAGCTGGGCATCATGGTGGGTGCCTGTAGTACCAGCTACTCAGGAGGCTGAGGTGGGAGAATCGCTTGAACCTGTGGAGGTGGAGGTTGCAGTAAGTCAAAATCTCGCCATTGCACTCCAGCCTGGGCAACAAAGGGAGACTCCGTCTCAAAAAAATAAAAAAAAAAAGCAAGCAGCAAGGTGGGGCTCAGGTGGAGGGGCCCCTCCTCCATGGGCATGACCCAGAAGAAGGGGACCAGAGGTTCTTAATCCTCTGCGGAAGACTTTGGCTAAGGGAGAAAGGGGGTGCCAGGACATTCAGGTTTGAAATGAATGCTGAGTGCCCGGCGCTTCCCCTGGTCGGCGAGGGAGGGGCCCATGACATTTGCCAGGGCGTGGGCGCGCCTGTCTGCGCCCTGAGCTAGACGGCAAAGTACACAGGCAGACGAAGGGGTCGCACGCGGGGGCGCAGGAGTCAGGCGGATTTTATTGACCGGACGGCAGGCCAGGGCTGTGAGCGGCTCCTGGAAGCTGCGGAGACTCCTCCTGGGTCAGGCGCGGAGGCGCCGCAGGCGGGGGAACGCTGTCAGGACGGTCCGGGGGCCAGGCGGGGCCGGCCAAGGCGGTTTGCTGCGGGGACCACGGCGGGGCGGGAGACGTCTCTCGGAAGTCGCTAGCGAGAACAGAGCAAGGCCGTGGGGAGGAGGCTGTGGCCCTCCACTGCCACCCCCGGGTGCCAGGGTCGAGCCTGCCCAGGGAAAACTTTTCTGGGTGCGGAGCGGGGGATGGAAGGGCCCGAGGGTGCCCCCTGAACACATGGCTCTGTGCTGCGGCTCAGACCTCCTGAGACCCCCTTTGCCTGCGGCGGTCCAGGCCTCCTTCCCTCTCACGTACCTGGCTGGCTCCGCTGAAGTCCAGGGACACCAGTTCCAGCGCAGACTCCGGGGCGCGCGGGCTCCGGGGCGCACGGACAGGGATCCCTGCCTCGGAGCTCCTGCGTCGCGTCTCCCACAGCTCCTGAACCCACGAGGGCAGCAGGAGAGGAGCCTCGCGGGCAGCCGGTCCGGGGGAGAGGGTGTCCCCGGTCAGGGGGCCGGCGGCCGCGCGCAGCGCGCGGCGCCACATGTAGGGTGAGCGGCGCAGCCCCATGAGCAGGCCAGCGGCGCGGCCCACCGTGTGGTAGCGGGGACTCGCCACTTGCTTGTACCACGCGCCGGCGGGCAGCGGCAACAGGAACAGGAGCAGCGGCAATGCCAGCCGCGGCCGGCTCGCGGGAGCCCCCCGCTTCCCCGGGCCCCGCGCCAGGGTGCTCGCGTCGACGGCCGCCCGGGGGGGCGGGCCACGAACCGGCTCAGCTGGGTTTGGGCGCGCAGTGGAGTCGGGACGCCCAGGTACCGGAGCGCAGGAGGCTGGAGGCGATCCGTGGGTCCCCTTGCGAGCCCAGCTATAACCGTTTGTGGCCCCGCCTTGTTCCGCCCCCGCAGTACTGCTGGGCTCCACAGATGGGAGGAGGGACGGGAGGGAGGAGAGGGAACCCTGGCAGCTGGTGGGGACGTGGGTACCTGAGCACCTCACTGAGTGGGCCGCTGGCTGGAACTGTGCTCCTCTGGGGGAACACGTTCCATTCTCTCCCTGCTCAGCCTCCTCCCCCAGGAGTGGAAGTGCCAGGGAGAGGGTACTGGGAACACTGATGAGGGAGTAGGGCTGAGGGATGCCCCTTTAGCCAGACTCCTGCGGGTGGGACAACAACAGAGCGAAGGCCCAGGTACAGGCAGAGCTACAGTGGCTATCGCAGGGGGGCTGTCAGGGGCCTTCAGCACCATTCAAGACCCCTCTGGGTGACTCCACACAAGAGTTGTCCCTTGTCCTTGCCTAGCACGGCTCCCAAAGCTGTCCCCACACTCTGTCCTGTCCACTGCCACCCCCAGCTTCTCCCCACCAACCTGTCTCCCCGCAGAGCTAGACAGAGGCTTAGAAGCCTCACATAGGCCACACCAAGCCATTCCTGGGGTCTGTGGTTCTGCGAGGCCTCCAGGAGAAAGAGTCAGCCCCTCCTTGAACCTCTAGCCCTGGAGGGGCAGGACAAGACCTTGCAGACTTCCAATGTCTCCTCTCTGGTGATGGTCCCCTAAGATCACTTTATCCAGCGAGTCTCAATTTTTTTTTTTTTTTTTTTTTTTGAGACGGAGTCTCGCTCTGTCGCCCAGGCTGGAGTGCAGTGGCCGGATCTCAGCTCACTGCAAGCTCCGCCTCCTGGGTTCACGCCATTCTCCGGCCTCAGCCTCCCAAGTAGCTGGGACTACAGGCGCCCACCACCTCGCCCGGCTAGTTTTTTGTATTTCTTAGTAGAGACGGGGTTTCACCATGTTAGCCAGGATGGTCTCGATCTCCTGACCTCGTGATCCGCCCGTCTCGGCCTCCCAAAGTGCTGGGATTACAGGCTTGAGCCACCGCGCCCGGCCGAGTCTCAATTTTTGTCTAAACCAAAACTTTGCCTGCCTCTGTGCGTCTGTGCCTAGAGCATCATTCCCTCCTTCTCAGCCTGGCTAACACCTACTCATCCTTCAGGACTCCACTTAAATGGACCAGGTCCTTGGCCGGGTGCGGTAGGTCACGCCTGTAATCCCAGCAATTTGGGAAGCCGAGGTGGGCGGATCACCTGAGGTCAGGAATTCAAGACCAGCCTTGCCAACATGGTGAAACCCCATCTCTACGAAAAATACAAAAAATTAGCTGGGTGTGGTGGCAGGCACCTGTAATCCCAGCTACTTGAGAGGCTAAGGCAGGAGAATCGCCTGAACCCAGGAGGTGGAGGTTGCAGTGAGCTGAGATTGCGCCATAGAACTCCAGTCTTGGCAACCAGATGAAACTCCATCTAAAAAAAAAAAAAAAAGGCCGGGCGCGGTGGCTCAAGCCTGTAATCCCAGCACTTTGGGAGGCCGAGACGGACGGATCACGAGGTCAGGAGATCAAGACCATCCTGGCTAACACGGTGAAACCCCGTCTCTACTAAAAAATACAAAAAACTAGCTGGGCGAGGTGGCAGGCGCCTGCAGTCCCAGCTACTCAGGAGGCTGAGGCAGGAGAATGGTGTAAACTCGGGCGGCGGAGCTTGCAGTGAGCTGAGATCCAGCCACTGCACTCCAGCTTGGGCAACAGAGCGAGACTCCGTCTCAAAAAAAAAAAAAAAAAAGGCACAGGGCCAGACAATCCCTCAGAATATACTTCTGTGCCCACATGGGCTTAACAGCCCCCTCTCAGAGGGCAGAGCCTGACACACTCTTTCCTGACCTCCCAGCAAGGGTGAATCCAGCGCTCCCCCAGCAATCATGCCAGTCACGGGGCAGCCCCGGGTCCCAGACATCAGGGATCTCGTTTTGGGTCATGATAAACTATCTCATCTTGACCTCCAGACAATTCCATGAGTGAAACTATTATTGACTCCACTCACTAACTAGCGAACTGAGGCCCAGGAAGAACTGACCTGCCCCAGATCATGTTGGGTAAATGGTGGAGGTTAGATATATCCTAGCCCCTGAGCCCAAGAGCCTCAGCTTGGGGGAACAGGCTACCCCTGTCCAGAGAGGCACAGAAGGGCTGGGGCAGGCTGGGCACGGTGGCTCATGCCTGTAATCCCAGCACTTTAGGAGGCCGAGGCGGGTGGATTGCTTGAGGCCAGGAGTTCAAGACCAGCCGGTCCAACATGGCTGGTCTAATGCAGATAGAGAAACCCCATCTCCATTAAAAATACAAAACTTGGCCGGGCGCGGTGGCTCAAGCCTGTAATCCCAGCACTTTGGGAGGCCGAGACGGGCGGATCACAAGGTCAGGAGATCGAGACCATCCTGGCTACCACGGTGAAACCCCGTCTCTACTAAAAAATACAAAAACTAGCTGGGCGAGGTGGCGGACGCCTGTAGTCCCAGCTACTCGGGAGGCTGAGGCAGGAGAATGGCGTGAACCCGGGAGGCGGAGCTTGCAGTGAGCTGAGATCCGGCCACTGCACTCCAGTCTGGGCGACAAAGCGAGACTCTGTCTCAACAACAACAACAAAAAAAATACAAAACTTGCCGGGCGCGGTGGCTCACGCCTGTAATCCCAGCACTTTGGGAGGCCGAGGTGGGCATGTCACGAAGTCAAGAGTTTCAGACCAGCTTGACCAACATAGTGAAACCCCATCTCTACTAAAAATATAAAAATTATCCGGGTGTGGTGGCACACGCCTGTAGTCCCAGCTACTCAGGAGGCTGAGGCGGGAGAATTGCTTGATCCTGGGAGGCAGAGGTTGCAGTGAGCCAAGACTGAGCCATCGCACTCCAGCCTGGGTGACAAAGTGAGACTCCATCTCAAAAAAACAAAAACAAAAACAAAAAAAACTTAGCGGGGTGTGGTGGCACACGCCTGTAGTCCCAGCTACTCTGGGACTGAGGCTGAGGGAGGAGGATCACTTGAACCTGGGAGGCAGAGGTTGCAGTGAGCCAAGATGGGACCACTATACTCCAGCCTGGGCAACAGAGCAAGACTCCATCTCAAAAAACAAACAAACAAACAAAACAGAAGGTCTGGGGCAGAGCCCGACTCCTGCTCCTGAAGCGTGAGGGTCCCCGGCGGGTGTGGTGAGTCTGAGAAGGTTTGAAAGCAGCAGCCCTCCCCACAAAGGCCACATTGAAGTGGTGAGACGCCAGCCCTGCTTGATAGTCTCAGCTGAGGGGAAGAGGATAAGGGCCTCAGCCCCTCCTGCCTCAGTTTCCTTATCTGTAAACTGGGGGTGAAAACAGTGGCCACTTCATCATCTCGTCGGCGTTGGTAATCCAGTGGTGGGTCTGGGAGCTGAACCGTGCCTGGTACCCAGTAGGCACTCAATGATTGCTGTGGCTAGGATCTATCCTTGCTGCGCCAGAGGCTGACCACCCCCAGCCTGTCAGGAAAACACCGTGACGGGGGCAGAATGGGGGATGCAGATGGAGCTGTCTGTGCCAATTGGAGGACCCCCGGGACCAGAGGCTCTGCAAGAAGCTGTCCCCGCCGCGCTCCCCTGGGGCCCCTTGTCCTTGAGAGCTGCCTGGAGTGTGTGGTGGGCGGGTAGTGCAGCACGACATGGGCCAGAGCCAGGCCCCATCAGGGTCCCTTGGCGCTGCCACCCACTCCTGGCTAAGAGGACGTGGGCGTCTCTGGACCCCTGGGGGGACTCCAGCCAGTCTGGGGAGGGTCCAGGATGCCCCCTGGAGGTGGCCCAGGGAGCTTCTGCAGGGGGAACTGCAGAAATTCATCAATGAAGGTCTGTGCTGGGATGGAAGTCCCTGTGACAGAAAATAGAAGTAGAGGCCGGGCACGGTGGCTCACGCCTGTAATCCCAGCACTTTGAGAGGCTGAGGCGGGCGGATCACCTGAGATCAGGAGTTCGAGACCAGCCTGACCAACATGGAGAAACCCCGTCTCTATTAAAAACACAAAATTAGTCGGGCATGGTGGCACATGCCTGTAATCCCAGCTACTAGGGAGGCTGAGGCAGGAGAATTGCTTGAACCTGGGAGGCAGGGGTTGTGGTGAGCCACTGCACTCCAGCCTGGGCAATAAGAGCGAAACTCCTTCTCAAGAAAAAAAGAAAAGTAAAGAAAAAGAAAACAGAAGTAGAAGTAGAGCTGTAACAGCATGGTAAATCTGAAAACTGCAATGGTGTACAACGAAAAAAACTCCCTGCAGCACAGTAAATTCCATGTGCTGCCATTTTCTGAGCTTAAATCCCAGGAGTGGGCTAGCAGCTGCAGTGCCTCACACCTATAATCGCAGCACTTTGGGAGGCCAAGGCGGGCGGATCACCTGAGGTCAGGAGTTCAAGACCAGCCTGGCCAACATGACGAAACCCCATCTCTACTAAAAATACAAAAATTAGCTGGGCATGGTGGCGGGCGCCTGTAGTCTCAGCTACTCTAGAGGCTGAGATAGTAGAATCGCTTGAACCCAGGAGGCAGAGGCCGCAGTAAGCAGAGATGGCGCCACTGCACCTCAGCCTGGGCAACAGAGGAAGGCTCCTTCTCAAAAACAAAACAAAACAAAACAAAAACCCGGCTGGGCGTGGTGGCTCACGCTTGTAATCCCAGCACTTTGGGAAGCCAAGGCAGGTGGATCCTGAGGTCAGGAGTTTGAGACCAGCCTGGCCAACACAGTGAAACTCCGTTTTACTAAAAATACAAAAATTAGCCAGGCGTGGTGGCAGGCGCCATAGTCCCAGCTACTTAGGAGGCTGAGGCAGGAGAATCACTTGAACCCAGGAGGCAGAAGTTGCAGCGAGCCAAAATTGCACCACTGCACTCCAACCTGGGCGACAGAGCTAGACTCTGTCTCAAAAAACAAAACAAGAACAAAACAAACAAAAACAAGTAGTGGCTCCTCTGCCTTGTTTATTGCTGTGGCCCAAGGGAGTGAGAGTCGCCGGACGCAGGGAAAGGCCACTGGGAACAGAGGCATGGGGAGGTGTCTGTTGGGTGGGGTACCAGAACACATGGCGGGGGGAGCCCAGGGCTGGGTTAGAGGAGCGAAACACAGAACCTTAAGGGTGCCTGTGGGCTTCCTTTCCAGGCGGCAGGAGGAGGGCCTCTGTGTCCCGCCCATCCTGGTGCCCAGGGAGGGGGCCTGGTGACGAAGGCTTCCTTCTCTCTGCCTCCAGAGACCTAAAGCCACAGCTCTTCTTGGGGAGGAGGTGATGAGAGCCGGCCCTGCTTCCTGAGGCTCACCTCTCAGTTCCTTGATACCAGTGTCCCGCCTGGAAATCCATAAGACGCTTAAGGCCCGGACCATGCCTGCCGCAGACACAAAGCCTGGCCCCAAACAGGAAAGCCCTGGTAAGGAGGAGGTTAATGAGCAAATCTGTTTTGTCATCTTTTTTTTTTTTTTTTTCAAGACGGAGTCTTGCTCTGTCCCCCAGGCTGGAGTGTAGTGGCGCGATCTCGGCTCACTGCAAGCTCCGCCTCCCGGGTTTACGCCATTCTCCTGCCTCAGCCTCCCGAGTAGCTGGGACTACAGGTGCCCGCCACCTCGCCCGGCTAGTTTTTTGTGTTTTTAGTAGAGACGGGGTTTCACCGTGTTAGCCAGGATGATCTCGATCTCCTGACCTTGTGATCCGCCTGCCTCGGCCTCCCAAAGTGCTGGGATTACAGGCTTGAGCCACCGCGCCCGGCCTTTGTCATCTTTTAAAATTATTGGCCAGGGCATGGCATGGTGGCTCACGTCTGCAATCCCAACACTTTGGGAGGCCAAGGCGGAGTTAGAGACCGGTCTGGGCAATATGGTGAAACCCCATCTCTACCAGAACAAACGACGACAAGATAGATATATTAGCTGGGTGTGGTGGTGCGCGCCTGAAGTCCGAGATAGAAAGATCCCTTGAGGCCTGGAGTTCGTAAGACTGCAGTGAGTCGTGATAGCACCACTGCACTCCAGCTTGGGCGACAGACCCTGTCTCAAAAAGTAAATACATAGCTCAGGCTCAGTGGCTCATGCCTATAATCCCAACAGTTTGCAAGGCCGAGGTGGGCGGATCACTTAAAGTCAGGAGTTCAAGACCAGCCTGGTCAATATGGTGAAACTCCATCTTTACTAAAAATACAGAAAAATCAGCTGGTTGTTGTGGCGCACGCCTATAATCCCAGCTACTCGGGAGGCTGAGGCACAAGAATTGCTTGAACCTAGAAGGCGGAGGTTTCAGTGAGCTGAGATCGCGCCACTGCATTCCAGTGGCAGAGCGAAACTCCATCTCAGAGAAAAATTTTAAAAAAATACATTAATTGGCCAGGCCCAGTAGCTCACTCCTGTAATCCCAGCACTTTGGGAGGCCGAGGTAGGCAAATCACAAGGTCAGGAGATAGAGACATTCTGGCTAACATGGTGAAACCCATCTGTACTAAAAATACAAAAAATGGGCTGGGTGCAGTGGCTCACACTTATAATCCCAGCACTTTGGGAGGGTAAGGAGGGTGGATCATGAGGTCAGGAGTTTGAGACCAGACTGGCCAACACACTGAAACTCTGTCTCTACTAAAAATACAAAATTAGTGGGGCGTGGTGGCGGGTACCTGTAATCCCAGCTACTTGGGAGACAGGCAGGAGAATCGCTTGAACCCGGGAGGCAGAGATTGCAGTAAGCCAAGATTGTGCCACTGCACTTCAGCCTGGGCGACAGAGCAAGACACCATCTCAAAAAAAAAAAAAAAAGAAAGAAAGAAAATAAAAATTAAAAAAAAAAAAAAAGAAAATAGGCCGGGCGCGGTGGCTCACGCCTGTAATCCCAGCACTTTGGGAGGCCGAGGTGGGTGGATCACGAGGTCAGGAGATCGAGACCATCCTGGCTGGCACGGTGAAACCCACCTCTGCTAAAAATGCAAAAAATAATTAGCCGGGAGTGGCGGCAGGCGCCTGTAGTCCCAGCTACTTGGGAGGCTGAGGCAGGAGAATGGCGTGAACCTGGGAGGTGGAGCTTGCAGTGAGCCGAGATCGTGCCACTGCACTCCAGCCTGGGCAACAGAGTGAGACACCGTCTCAAAAAAAAAAGAAAAAGAAAAAAAAAAGAAAATAATTATAATAATAATTAGGGCTGGGCCCGGTGGCTCATGCCTATAATCCCAGCACTTTGGGAGGCTGAGACAGGCGGATCACAAGGTTAAGAATTCGAGACCAGCCTGGCCAACATGGTGAAACCCCATCTCTACTAAAAATACGAAAATTACCCAGCCATGGTGGTGCGTGCCTGTAATCCCAACTACTTGGGAGGCTGAGGCAGAAGAATCACTTGAACCCGGGAGGCAGAGGTTGCAGTAAGCCAAGATGGTGCCACTACACTCTAGCCTGGGCGACAGAGCAAGACTCTGTCTCAAAACAATAAACAATAAAAAATAAATAAATAAAATAAGGCCGGACACAGTGGCTCACGCCTGTAATCCCAGCACTTTGGGAGGCTGAGGTGGGCGGATCACGAGGTCGGGAGATCGAGACCATACTGGCTAACATGATGAAACCCCGTCTCTACTAAAAATACAAAAAAATTACCTGGGTGTGGTGGTGGACGCCTGTAGTCCCAACTACTCGGGAGGCTGAGGCAGGAGAAAGGCGTGAACCCGGGAGGCGGAGCTTGCAGTGAGCCAAGATTGCGCCATTACACTCCAGCCTGGGCGACAGAGTGAGACTCCCTCTCAAAAACAAAAATAAATAATAAATAAAATAAAATAATTAATGTTATCAAGGCAACATACATTATAAATCAAAAGCTGCTTGCTACAAGGAAGAGAAGAAAGCTATCCCTGCCCACCCTTCACTCACTGGTCCTGCTCTCCAGAGACAGCTGCTTCAAACTCGTTTAGCTGTTTCTTCTAGTATTTATCTCCAGATGTTTGAATCATAAGCGTAACTGCTATTTTTGTTTCATTTTGTTTGTTTTGTTTTTGAGACAGAGTCTCGCTCTGTCACCCAGGCTGGAGTGCAATGGTGCGGTCTCTGCTCACTGAGCAGAGAGAATGAGCCATTCTCCTGGCTCAGCCTCCCAGGTAGCTGGGATTACAGGTGCCTGCCAACACGCTTGGCTAATTTTTGTATTTGTAGTAGAGATAGGGTTTCACCATGTCAGCCAGGCGGGTCCCGAACTCCTGACCTCAGGTGATCTGCCCACCTCAGCCTCCCATGGTGCTGGGATCACAGACAAGAGTCACTGCGCCAGGCCAGAAACAGAAAAACTCTCAGCTGCAGCACTACTGACCTTTGGCATCCTGTGCACTGACAACGTTCAGCAACATCCGTGGCCTTCGCCAATTTATGTACGCAGAATAATAGCCCCCTAAAGATGTTCACCCCCAATCCCTGCAACCTGTGAATATTTATGCCACATAGTAGGAGGGAATTAGGCTGTAGATAAAATGTTTTCTTAAGAGGCAGTGTCTCACTATGTTGCCCAGGCTGATGTGTACTGGCTATTCGCAGGCATGATCCCACTACTAATCGGCACAGGAGTTTTGACCTACTCTCTTTCCAAACTGGCCCAGTTCACCCCTCCTGAGGCAACCTGGTGGTCCCCTGCTCCCAGGAAGTCACCATATTGAGGCCAAACAGTGCAGACACCTGGTTGACATAGGCCGCTATATCCTCAGAACTCCTAGACTCAATCCTCCTGCCTTGGCCTCCCGAGTAGCTGAGACTACATGTGCGCACCACCACACCCGCAAATGTAAAATTAAGGTTGCTAATTCGTTGGCTTTTTTTTTTTTTTGAAACGGAGTCTTGCTCTGTTACCCAGGCTGGAGTGCAGTGGCGCAATCTCGACTTACTGCAACCTTTGCCTTCTAGGTTCAAGCGATTCTCCTGCCTCAGGCTCCCAAGTAGCTGTAATTATAGGCGCCCACCACCATGCCCGGTTAATTTTTGTATGATTAGTAGAGATGGGGTTTCACCATGTTGGCCAGGCTGGTCTCAAACTCCTGACCTCAAGTGATCTGCCTGCCTCAGCCTCCCAAAGTGCTGGGATTATGGGCCTGACCCACAGTGCCCATCTAATTTTTTTATTTGTAGTACAGACGAGGTTTTATCATGTTGGTCAGGCTGGTCTCGAACTCATGACCTCAGGTGATCTTCCCACCTCGGCCTCCCAAAGTGCTGAGATTTCAGGCGTGAGCCACCACGCCAGGCCAGCTGGCTTTAATAGAAGCAGATTAGCAGCCAGGCGCGGTGACTCACACCTGTAATCCCAGCACTTTGGGAGGCCGAGACAGGCAGATCACCTGAGGTCGGAAGTTCACCCTGACCAACATGGAGAAACCCCATCTCTAGGAAAATTACAAAATTAGCCGGGCACGGTGGCACATGCCTGTAATCTCAGCCACTCGGGAGGCTGAGGCAGGAGAATTGCCTGAACCCAGGAGGCGGAGGTTGCAGTGAGCTGAGACTGGGCCATTGCCCTCCAGCCTGGACAACAAGAGCGAAACTCCATCTAAAAAAAAAAAAAAAGGGCGCGGTGGCTCATGCCTGTAATCCCAGCACTTTGGGAGGCTGAGGTGGGCAGATCACAAGATTAGGAGATCAAGACTATCCTGGCTAACACAGTGAAACTCCATCTCTACAAAAACACAAAAAAAATTACCCGGGTGTGGTGGCAGGCGCCTGTAGTCCCAGCTACTCGGGAGGCTGAGGCAGGAGAATAGCATGAACCCAGGAGGCGGAGCAAAACAAAACAAAAAAAATAGAAGCAGATTAGCCTGGTTTATCCAGATAGGCCCACTGTAATTGCAAGGGCTCTTAAGGGTGGGAGAGGGAGGTGAAGTCAGTGAGGGAATTGGGATGAAGACGGAAGTAGACCTGTAGTCCCGGAACTTTGAGAAGCTGAGGCGGATGGATCCCCTGAGCTCAGGAGTTCAAGATTAGCCTGGCCAACATGGTGAAACCCTGTCTCTGCTAAAAATTCCAAAAATTTGGTTGGGCATGGTGGCTCATGCTTGTAATCCTAGCACTTTCAGAGGCTGAGGCAGGCTTATCACCTGACATCAAGAGTTCGAGGCCGGGCGCGGTGGCTCACGCCTGTAATCCCAGCACTTTGGGAGGCCGAGGCGGGCGGATCACAAGGTCAGGAGATCGAGACCATCCTGGCTAACACGGTGAAACCCCGTCTCTACTAAAAAATACAAAAAACTAGCCGGGCGAGGTGGCGGGCGCCTGTAGTCCCAGCTACTCGGGAGGCTGAGGCAGGAGAATGGCGTGAACCCGGGAGGCGGAGTTTGCAGTGAGCTGAGATCCGGCCACTGCACCCCAGCCTGGGCGACAGAGCGAGACTCCGTCTCCAAAAAAAAAAAAAAAAAAAAAGGCCGGGCGCGGTGGCTCAGGCTTGTAATCCCAGCACTTTGGGAGGCCGAGACGGGCGGATCACGAGGTCAGGAGATCGAGACCATCCTGGCTAACACGGTGAAACCCCGTCTCTACTAAAAAATACAAAAAACTAGCCGGGCGAGGTGGCGGGCGCCTGTAGTCCCAGCTACTCCGGAGGCTGAGGCAGGAGAATGGCGTAAACCCGGGAGGCGGAGCTTGCAGTGAGCTGAGATCTGGCCACTGCACTCCAGCCTGGGCGACAGAGCCAGACTCCGTCTCAAAAAAAAAAAAAAAAAAGAGTTCAAGACCAGCCTAGCCAATCTGGTGAAACCCCGTCGCTGCTAAAAATACAAAAATGGGTCAGACACATTGGCTCACGCCTGTAATCCCAGCAGTTAGGGAGGCCGAGGTGGGTGGATCACCCGAGGTCGGGAGTTTGAGACCGGCCTGATCAACATGGAGAAACCCTGTACCAAAATGCAAAATTAGCCAGGTGTGGTAGTGCATGCCTGTAATCCCAGCTACTCCGGAGGTTGAGGCGGGAGAATCGCTTGAACCCAAGAGGCAGAGGTTGCAGTGACCTGAGATTGTCCCACTGCACTTCAGCCTGGGTGACAGAGCAAGACTCTGACTCAAAAACAAATAAAATAAAATACAAAAATTATCCGGGCATGGTAGCTGGCGCCCATAGTCCCAGCTATGCCGGAGGCTGGGGCAGGAGAACCGGGCATGGTGGCAGGCGCCCATAGTCCCAGCTACTCCGGAGGCTGGGGCAGGAGAATCGCTTGAACCTGGGACGTGGAGGCTGCAGTGAGCCCAGATTGCGCCACTGCACTCCAGCCTGGGCGACAGAGACTCCATCTCAAAAAAAAAAAAAAAAAAAAAAGAAGTAAGTAGAGATTAGAGTGTTGGACCACTGGCCTATCCCAGAGTCAAGTCTGGAAGATAGAAAGTGGCCATGAGTCAAGGGGTTCAGGAAGCGTCTAATAGCTGGAAAAGGCAAGGAGGCAGATTCTCCTCTGGAAACTTCAGACAGGAATACAGTGATCCCGACACCTGATTTTAGCTCAGTGCGACCCATGTTAGAATCTGGACTCCAGAACTAAAGATAATACATTTGTGTGTTTTAAGCCAAATTTGTAGCCCTTTTTGTTCTTTTTTTTTTTTTTGAGACGGAGTGTCACTCTGTTGCCCAGGCTGGAGTGCAGTGGCTCAATCTTGGCTCACTGCGAGCTCCACTTCCCGGGTTCACGCCATTCTCCTGCCTCAGCCTCCCGACTAGCTGGGACTACAGGAGCCCGCCACCACTCCTGGCTAATTTATTTCTGTATTTTTAGTAGAGACAGGGTTTCACTGTGTTAGCCAGGATGGTCTCAATCTCCTGACCTCGTGATCCGCCCGCCTTGGCCTCCCAAAGTGCTGGGATTACAGGCATGAGCCACCACGCCTGGTCCGTGGCCTTTTTTTTTTGAGATGGAGTCTCACTCTGTCGCCCAGGCTGGAGTGCAGTGGCGGGATCTCAGCTCACTGCAAGCTCCGCCTTCCGGGTTTCTTTTTTTTTTTTTTTGAGACGGATGGCTCTGTCGCCCAGGCTGGAGTGCTGTGGCCGGATCTCAGCTCACTGCAAGCTGTGCCTCCTGGGTTTACGCCATTCTCCTGCCTCAGCCTCCCGAGTAGCTGGGACTACAGGCGCCCGCCACCTTGCCCGGCTAGTTTTTTGTATTTTTTAGTAGAGACGGGGTTTCACTGTGTTAGCCAGGATGGTCTCGATCTCCTGACCTCGTGATCCGCCCGTCTCGGCCTCCCAAAGTGCTGGGATTACAGGCTTGAGCCACCGCGCCCGGCGGCCTTTTTTTTTTTTTTGAGACAGAGTTTCCCTCTTTGTTGCCCAGGCTGGAGTGCAATGATGCGATCTCAGCTCACTACAACTTCCGTCTCCCGGGTTCAAGTGATTCTCCTGCCTCAGCCTCCCGAGTAGCTGGGATTACAGACATGCACCACCACGCCCAGCTCATTTTGTATTTTTAGTGGAGATGAGGTTTCTCCATGTTGGTCAGGCTGGTTAGGCTGGTCTCGAACTTCCGACCTCAGGTGATCCGCTAGCCTCGGCCTCCAAAGTGCTGGGATTACAGGTGTGAGCCACCGCGCCTGGCCTCCAGTGGCCATTTTTTATGGCAACCTTGGGAAATTAATACACCATTAGATGCCAGGCACGCCCCGCTGTGACAACCAAACATGGCTCCAGACACTTCCAAACACCTCCTGGAGACAAAAAATACCCTCCCCTCCATTGAAGATGGCCGACTTTCATTATAAACTGCTGTTTCTTGATTTAGCCATCTCAGGCAACATCAAATAGCTTCCCACTAAATGAAATGAAGCTTTGGCTCTCTTGAAACCCAATCCCCTTATTTCTCCTCTCTGCGTCCTCCTAATATGACTCCATCGCAAAGTTTGGTGAAACCATTAATCAGTCAGGCGTGGGTGGCTCGTACCTGTAATCTCAGCACTTTGGGAGGCCGAGGTGGGAGGATTACCTGAGGCCAGGAGTTCGAGGCCAGCCTGGGCAACATGGCAAAACCCCAGCTCTACCAAAAAATGTTAAAAATTAGAGAGGCATGGTGGCACACTCCTGTAATTCTAGCTACATGGGAGGCTAAAGAAGGAGGATCCCTTGAGCCCAGGAGTTCAAGGTTGCAGTGAGCCATGATCATAGCACTGGACTTCAGCTTGGATGACAGAGCAAGACCCTGTCTCAAAAAAAAAAAAAAAAAAAAAAAAACAAAAACCTGAAAGATTAATATTTATATAGAATTAGCAAAAACTATGTAAATATTTTCTACTGAACCAAGTAGTGTACTATTTACATTTCCTTTCTCATTGATAGCTGTCTTATTTTCTTTGCTTGTCTTTCTATATACATTTGTTATTTTTCCTAAATACTCCAAGATATGTTGAACTTCTTACATCCTTACAATAACTTTTCCCAGTTTTCTTTTCTTTTTTTTTTTTTTTTTTGAGATCGAGTCTCACTCTGTTGCCCAGGTTGGAGTGCAGGGGCATAATCTCTGCTCACTGCAACCTCTGCCTCCCGGGATCAAGCGTTTCTTGTGCCTCAACCTCCCAAGTGGCTGCAACTACAGGTGCATGTCACGATGCCCGGTTAATTTTTGTGTGTTTTTTTCTGTTTTCTTGTTTTGTTTTGTTTTTGAGACGGAGTTTCGCTCTTGTTGCTCAGGCTGGAGTGCAATGGCGCAATCTCAACTTACCACAAACTCCCCTCCTGGGTTCAAGCAATTCTCCTGCCTCAGCCTCCAGAGTAGCTGGGATTACAGGCATGCGTCACCACACCCGGCCAATTTTTTGTATTTTCAGTAGAGACGGGGTTTCTCCATGTGGGTCAGGCTGGTCTCGAACTCCCGACCTCAGGTGATCCACCCACCCCAGCCTCCCAAAGTGTTGGGATGACAGGCTTGAGCTACTGTGCCCGGCAGCTTTTTTCAAGTGGCAGAATTGGGGTTTCAAGCCCCTTTCTGTCGTTTCTAAAGTCCAAGCTCACTGGGCATGGATCACTTGAGCCCAGAAGGTTGAAGCCTCAGTGAGCTGTGATCGTACCACTCACTGTGTTACAGCTAGAGCAAGACCCTGTCTCAAATAAACAAATAAGTAAAGTTCAGGCTCGTTTATATAACATACTGCCTCTTTTCCAGTAGGGTTTAGATCTGGACCAGCCTTCTGGATGGCAGTGGGAGGGAGGTCCTGAGTGTGCCTGGCCCCCAAGGGTAGGGAGGAGGCCCCGTACTGTAGCATCCATCCAAACACGCCCTGTGAGGGGCCCAGTGTAAAGAGGACACGTTCCGTTCCTGCCTTCCAGAGGCCCCTTCTCGGCAGGACTGGCGAGACTTCCCTGGGCTGCGAGATGGACGTCACCACGTGCTGCCTTTCGAGTTGTCTTTCATGTAGTGATTTGAACGCCACTCCGTGAAGCCCGGCGAGGATTGACATGACACGCGCGGCCCAGAGGAGCACGGGGCTGGCTGCCTGGCCGAGCTGGCGGCGCGGACCTCCAAGCTGTCGGCTCGGGCTAGAGCGGCCGCTATGAGGACCACCGCTCTAGCCGGCACCTCGCTAAGGCGGAAGTCGCCACGCACACTTCCGCCGGGCGGGCCCGTTGCTGGGCGGGGCGGTGACGTTGGCCCGGAAGGGGCGGGCCCGCCGGGAGCCAGGCCGCGCGGCGCCGCGCCGGCCGAGAGAGGTCCGGAGCCCGGACCATGGCTGCTGCGGGGGTCGCCGAGGGGCGGCGCGCGGCCCTGGAGGCGGCTGCGGTGGCGGCTCCTGAGCGGGGCGGCGGGAGCTGCGTGCTATGCTGCGGAGACCTGGAGGCCACGGCGCTAGGCCGCTGCGACCACCCGGTGTGCTACCGCTGCTCCACCAAGATGCGGGTGCTGTGCGAGCAGCGCTACTGCGCCGTGTGCCGCGAGGAGCTGCGCCAGGTGCGGGGCGCCGGGGGCGCGACCGGGGGGTGGCGGGGCTCCCGGCAGCGGGAAGGGGACTTTGCCTTACTGAGGTCCGGCCGTGGGCCCGGCGGCGCCGGCTTCCGAGAGAGGCCTGGTGGGGCCACCCAGGGCGGGGTCCCGGCCGTGCGGAGGACGGCGGGGCGTTGGGGCTGGGAGGCCGGAGGCTGCCGAGCGGGTTGGAGGAGTGGGCAAGCCCTGTGGGGACAGCCTGGGGGCTTACCCCGTGTCCTGGGGGTTCCTGTCGGGCCTCAGGAAGGGGCCTGATGAGATGGAGAACTCGGTGATCTGCTCGTCTTCGGGAGTTGATTTCCCAGGGGCCTCCATTCGGATGGAGGAAACAAGGCAAGGGGGACCCTCCGGAGGCCACCCGTCCTGGAAGCAGGGCGTCAAACTCTGGGCATTCTCAGCCCAGCTGTGTTTCAGGGCCCCCATTGGGTGACCCTGAGCAAACTCCTTCCGAGACTGACGTTTTCCTCTGTGGAGTGGAGGTGACACTAGCCTCGGAAGGACACCTGCCCACCAGAGGGGAAGGCCCCCTCCCGGTTCTTGGCGGGAAGGTAGAAAAGTGTTAGGAAGTTTTCGTCCTCCTCGCCGCCGCCCCCTTTGGCGCTCATCTCCACAGTGAATGGGAGACATTTTTGACTGTACAGACTTGGAAGTCCTGGAGGGGTCAGAGGGTACCATGCAGCGTTCCTCCACCCTCACTGCACTGCCAGCTGCTGACTGTGGGCACCTGGCTGGAGCCCCTTGGTTTGCTGAGCTTAGAGATTTGTTTGCTTCCAGCATTGTGAAATTCCCCCGGTTTGTTCAGAGAAGACTTCATTCAGCTGGTGGCATCTGTCAGGAATCTAACTTTCCTCTTCTCAGAAGTGATGCAGAACAGTATTGAAGGATAGGTTCTTTCTTTTTTTTTTTTTTTTTGAGACGGAGTCTCGCTCTGTCACCCAGTCTGGAGTGCAGTGGCCGGATCTCAGCTCACTGCAAGCTCCTCCTCTTGGGTTCACGCCATTCTCCTGCCTCAGCCTCCCGAGTAGCTGGGACTACAGGCACCCGCCACTTCGCCCGGCTAGTTTTTTGTATTTTTTTTTTTTAGTAGAGACGGGGTTTCACCGTATTAGCCAGGATGGTCTCGATCTCCTGACCTCATGATCCGCCCGTCTCGGCCTCCCAAAGTGCTGGGATTACAGGCTTGAGCCACCGCGCCCGGCCGAAGGATAGGTTCTTTCTTTTTTTCCTTTTCTTTGTTTTTTATAAGTAGACCTTTACATCAAAGGAGCTGAAGAGACGCTGAAATTCTCTGAGCAATTTGTGAGCATCTATCCTGTGCCGTTTTTGGAAAAAGACATTTGGAGATGCTGTCAGTCTGTCATGTGACAGAAGGAGGCTGACCCAGACCCCGGGGAGATCTGGGGTGCCGGAACAGTCACGGAGAACCTTGGCCCATGGCTTCCTCAGGGCGCTTCCTGGCTTTGCCAGAGCCTGCCTTGCCAGCCAGTCCTTCGTACTATGACCTCACTCTCCAACAGCCAGGCTTCCTGGCACACCTGTAGCTTCCTTCTGGAAAGAAGACGCTAAGGAGTTCTTGGCACGTGAGGTTCCGGTCCAGGCTGCAGGTCTGATGCAAGACATGAGTGAACATCTGCGTGTGCTTACTCCGGCAGCCTCTGCCTGCTCTCATTCCTTGTAGCCCCACACCCTCCAGGAACTCTGTGGCCAGGGGCTGTGGCCGTGAGCTGTCAGCCGGGGTGCGGCTTGGCACTGGGTGCCCCCAGCCAGCTGCTTCTAGGGCCTGCCCCGCCTTACTGGGCTGAAGGAGGGGTCCTGGGAAGTCTGGTGTTTGCTGCTCTCCCCTCCTTTGCATTCGTCCTGTTTCCTTCCCATCTTGAACTTGCTGCCTCACTCTAGCCTCCTTTTCCCCTTACTGAGTTCGGCACCACCTCCTGAGTATATTCTGTGTCCCATGTGTGCTCAGGAATTCCCTCTGCAGCCCTCAACTCCTGAACCCTGGCGTTGTCTTGGCCTCCCTTATGGGACTAAGGCTTTGCAAAAATTGGGAGGAAAGGGTCCAGGATGCTGTATGGAATCGGCTGCCTCCATGTGCTTGTTAGTTCCACACACCTGGACCCAGACCTTCCCTGCAGAGGCTACAGCTGCTGCTCAGGCGAGGAGCCAGATGGGCCCGACCCCTGGCAGGTGCTGGGGTGGAAGCCGAGCCAGGCTCCCCTCGGTGGGAGGCAGGGGCGCTGGTCTCAGCCTTGGCTGACAGAGTCCCTGGGGTGGTGGAGCCCCACGTTCTGGGCCTCTTTTCTGGCCGTGTCTTTCTCAAGGGCTGATTCCTGCTGTTTGCGTCTTGCTCGCCAGCTTGCTCTGGTCCCTGGTGTTACTGCGGGAGTCCTGATGAGGCTGTGGGCCCCCCAGGGCAGCCCACCCTCACCTCACAGGCAGGCAATGGGAGGGGGCACAGACGGCCAGCCCACAGTTACCCAAGGTCCCAGGTCAGGAGGGTGGCCTGCTGGCTCGGGTCATGCTTTCCTATTCCTATCGTTCCCCCCATCCCGTCCTCCGTGACCCTGGCCCTGTCTGTAAGATGCTCCCTGCTGGTGTCCCCATCCGGGCTCCGTGGAGGTCTAGGCTCTCTAGATGGCGCTGGGAGCCATCCACAGGGTCCCCCTCCGCACGTGTGGGCAGGCCCTCACCGCTGCCCTTTTGTGTGCCCATGGCATGCTGGGGAGTGTGGAGCTGCAAGGCCCCAGGCAGACACCTGTCCCTGTAGGGGGTCCTGGGGGCCTCCTGTTCCTAGGCAGGTCCCCCCTCTACCTCTCACTCTCCTTGGGGCCTGGCCTGGCCGTCTCCAGGGCTCACGTAGAGCGCCCTTTCCCCGATCATTTGCTGCATAGCCCATCCCCAAGCCTCTCCCCGTGGGTTCTGTACTTCTGTCTTCAGACACGTGACCCTCTCCTGTCGGGGTGACCTAGATGTCTTGTCTCCCTCTGTAGCCCCAGCCATCTCTCCCCGGCCCCCCACATCCCACCGCAGCCCCCCACATCCCACCACAGCCATCTCCCAACGGCCCCCAAGTCCCACCCCAGGCATCTCCCCCAGGCCCCCAAGTCCCCTATCCACAGCCATCTTCCCCTGGCCTCCGTGTCCCCTACATCCCCTACTCCCAGCCTGGCCGTGCTGGAGTACCACCAGGCTAGTTGGCTCCTCGGTTAACCGTGCCTGACTCCAGCCTGTCCACTATGCTGTGGGGCGCAGCCTCATCCAGCCCCCTCCTCACCCTCAGGGAGGGTGATGCTGGCCATGCCAGGCTGCGCTGCTGTCCCATTGCCCGCTCCTGAGGTCTGGGCGGCCAGGCCTGGTCTCCCTGCCTGTCTGAGGATGGGCAGCCTCAGGCCCCCACCAGCAGGTGGTATTTCCCTGCTCCGGCCCTGTGGCCCCAAACCTGCATGCCCTCCTGCTCTAGTAAACGCGGCCTTGGGCCCACCTTGCTCGCAGACATTGTTCTTTCCCAAGCCTCTTCCTCTTCATGAGCCCACCCAGTGCATCCTTTCTCTTGTCTCGTTGCTCCGCTCAGGTGCCCCGCCTGGGTTACCCCTGCCAGCTGGCTGTTCAGGAGGGACGAATACCCTGGGTCTTGCTGCCTCTGGTGCTCGGAGCACCTGCCCCAGCTGCTGGGCAGATGGACACCCGTCTAGACCCCACATGGGGCATGTGGCCCTCCTGTTCCAGCCCACCCTGGATCCTTCATCTGGGTGCTGTCAGTGCACCCGGGACCCATCCGGCCCTGCCTCTACCCAGCTCCCTGCAGCTCCTCCGCCCCGAGCTGCTCCCTGGCCTCAGAAAGGCTGCCTTGACCGAGTCCGCCCGCCCCACCAGTGCCATCCCACATAGGTTCCTCACGACTTAGGATGTACTAGCATCGCATGGAGCGTGGGTGCCTCCAGGCGGCAAGGATAGAGGAGTCTATGTGCTCCTCAGCGGGGCCTGGCCCTGTGCCCGCACTTGGTGGCACTCGGGACGCCCGAGTGGAGGCCGGCTGCATGTTAGGGTGCCTCGGATGCCCCTGTGCCTGCAGCCTGAGGAGTCACCACCCAGGTTGATGAGAGCGCGCGGCTGAAAGGAGGGGTGCCAAAGTGGGGAGGTGGGGCTGGGGACGCCCCTGGCATGGGTTTCCTCGGAGGAAGGAAGTCGTTTCTCGGAGTCTGATGGGCTTGAATGCTTTTTGGCAGCCTCACGGGCTTCCCTCACAGGCTGCTCACCTGGCCGCCTCACAGGCAGACACTGGCTTCCTCGCCCGCCTGCCGCTGCAGCTTCGGGAGCTGTGGTGGGGGCGTGGTCCTGTGTGGTTCCGGGAATCCCGGTCCTCAGCTGCCTGAGGAGGCTCGCGCTCTTGGTCCCAGCAGCACTCTGAGTGGCTCCACAGAGTGTGCCCGTGAGGGTCAGGCTGGAAGGCAGGGCTGGGTGCCAGCTGCCCTGAGGGCAACTGCTGTGGAAAGAGGTCACACAAGGCCCAGGGCCTTTCCCTGTGTTTGGGGTGTGCAGAGGGGCTGCTCAGGAGGAGGAGAGCCAGGGGACAGGTCAGGGTGGTGTGGCCCGCAGTGACTGGCAGCCTTTGTAATGGGGCTCTGGGTGGGGCCGCGTCTCCCATCTGAAGTCATCGTGGGAGGCAGCTGTGATGAAGTGCCCATCTGAGTCCAGCAGGTGACGGGGATGCAGAGGGGGCCAAGTTCATCCTGCCCAGCCTTGCCTGACGTGACGAGGGGAGGAAAGGTGTGGGCTGCTGCTCGTGCAGCCTGCGCTGCCCACCCCTCCCTCGTGGAGCCAGCTCCTGTCAGTGGGGCACAGTGCAGCGGCCTGTCCTGGCGGAAGTGCAGGCTGAGCTCTCCTGGTGATCCTGACCCTCCTGGGGAGCCAGGTTTAATCACCTGCTCTGGGGGACACAGACCACCCCAGGACCGCCCGAGTACGTGTGGGACTGGCTCTCCTGCCAAGCCTCAGGTTTCCCAACTTCACGGCCGTTCCGGTCTGACATCCTCTTTGGCTAAGGCTAAACATAACATGACCTTGGCGTGACTCTTGCCAAGGTGAGGACGTCCTCCTGCTGTGGATGTGCCCATGAGGCCTTGAGCTGCTCTGAGGGCTTGAGCCGAGGCAAGTGACCAGTGGCAGGCTTGGGACGGCGATGGAGCCAGAAGGGGGCTTGACCAACTCAAGGGGTGGGTGGCACCAATCTCCGCAGGCGTGGGGGCAGCAAGGGTCCTAGCCAGTAGAGCGTGGAGAGCAGGGGTGCTGACCTGAGCGGGGATGCCAGGGTCGTCTGTGGAGGCACAGGGCAGAGGGCAGGTCCTTTGGCAGCCAGCTTTACAGGTGCCAGAGACCCCTGGGAAGGGGGCCACGCAGAGGCTCTGCAGCGCCTGCTGACTCTGCTTGGAGCTGAGGTGGCTGGCTTGAGCCTTGGGCCGTGGCGGCACCATGGAAACGTGGGGGTGGGGACGCCGGACAGGGCCTTGTCACCTGATGTATGCCCGGCTGGCCGCCATTGGTATTCCCTTAGTAGCTGCTTGGAACATGTTTCTTCTCTGTCCCTGAAAGCGCAGCAGCGAGAGCGACAGCTGCTCAGTTCCCAGCAGGGTGGAGTTGCTGGGTGAGGGCCCTGGCCGGTGGGGCGTCGCCGCTTTGGGACTGGCCTGGCCGCCCCCTGGTGGAGAGGCCGGGTGTTGCGTCTCTGTCCTCTGTCCCCGGCCCTAGGCAAGCGGGTTGGGGTAAGGAGGGGAGGCCTAGGTCAGGGTGCCAGGGGCCGCTGCCTACCGGGGCCTCCTAGGAGAACCATTTATGCCTCACTCCTACTCAGCGGGGCCGTGAGGGCTCCCTTGCCTCTGAGGCTCGGTTGTATTCCAGGTGGGGGTCCCATCCCAGTTCTGTTCACTATCCCTCTGGTTTTTGGCTCTAGGTGGTCTTTGGGAAGAAGCTTCCTGCCTTTGCCACCATCCCCATCCACCAGCTGCAGCATGAGAAGAAATACGATATCTACTTTGCAGATGGAAAGGTGTACGCATTGTACAGGTAAGCAGAGCGCCTTCCTGGGTCCTGGCTTCCCTGTGACTGTGGCCCTTCACGTCCCACTCTCCTCACAACCGGAGGCACTTCGGGGGCCACATGGTGCACCAATGCTGGGGCCAGGTGCCTGGCTTCCCATCCTGTGACTGGGGATGCTTACCAGGCCCTCCTGGGGGTAGAGCTGGTGGGTGCGCTGGGGAAAGGCATGCCCAGCTGGTGCAGCACCTGCCTCAGGGGCTTCTTGAGGGGCACGCGAGCTTGTGTGAGCCAGGCCTGTGGCCTGAAAATTCAGTAAAGGGCACAGCTGTCCCAGGGCTGGTCTCTCAGGGGAGGGGCAGCTCCTGGGCTCAGGGCTAGAGCCAGGCTTCTGACCCAGGCCGTGTGCAGGCTTCACCCAACCCGTGGCCTTGCATCTGGCCTGGGTCACGGGCCTGGGGCCTGGTGAGTGGCCCCACTCCCGGCGGTGACACTGAATGTTCTGGGGCCGTGGGCGGCTCTCGGTGTCTTCCTAGGCAGCTGCTGCAGCACGAGTGCCCGCGGTGCCCCGAGCTGCCGCCTTTCAGCCTCTTCGGGGACCTGGAGCAGCACATGCGGAGGCAGCATGAGCTCTTCTGCTGCCGGCTGTGCCTCCAGCACCTCCAGGTGTGCCCCCAGAGACCCCGGAGAGAGCCTAGGCGGTGGGTGGTGCTGGGGATGCGGTCACACGGCTGGGAGGGGCTTGTCCACTTGCTGCTTCTGGCCCTGGATGGTCCCCGAGGGTCAGGCTGTACGTGGCAGGGAGGCTTCCGGTGGCTGGCGGGGCCCTCTCCTGCCCCTTGCTGCTCCGCCGCTGGCCTGTGGGAAGAGGCAGGAGGCCTGGGGTCCCCCAGCCTGTGCCCAGCCCCCTGTGCCTTGCAGATCTTCACATACGAACGCAAGTGGTACTCGCGCAAGGACCTGGCCCGGCATCGCATGCAGGGGGACCCCGATGACACGTCGCACCGCGGGCACCCGCTCTGCAAGTTCTGCGACGAGCGCTACCTGGACAATGACGAGCTGCTTAAGCACCTGCGCCGCGACCACTACTTCTGCCACTTCTGCGACTCGGACGGGGCCCAGGACTACTACAGGTGGGCCGGGCGGCAGACAGACAGATGACCCTCCCTCCCCCAGGGCGTGGGGCTAGCCGGGCTGCAGCCCTCCTACCGACACCCCATCTTCTGCCAGCGACTATGCCTACCTGCGCGAGCACTTCCGGGAGAAGCACTTCCTGTGTGAGGAGGGCCGCTGCAGCACAGAGCAGTTCACCCACGCCTTCCGCACCGAGATCGACCTCAAGGCCCACAGGACGGCCTGCCACAGCCGCAGCCGAGCCGAGGCGCGCCAGAACCGCCAGATCGACCTACAGTTCAGCTACGCGCCACGACACTCGCGCCGGAACGAGGGTGAGCAGGCGCCTGGCCTGGACGCCCCCCGGGCGGGGCCCCATGACCGTGCCCTGCTCTGGAGCCTCAGACGAGCTGTGGGTGCAGGAGGTGGCCTCTGGCCGAGCTGCAGTGCCTGAGCACCCCTCGTGTGCCAGGAGCACTTGCTGCCTCAGGGTCTCGGATCTGCTGCCCTGGGCGCCCGGGGCCCTTCCCTGGACCAGGAGGCTTTTACTGAACATCTGCTGTGTGCAGATCCCACCTGGGGCTTGGGGACCCTCCTCTCCCTTCCCACTGCTCCTGTGGCTTGGCACCCAGGTCGTAGAGGCCCGTGGCTGGCGTGGATCCTGCAAGGCTCCTGTGCCATCCTGGGCTCATGTGCACTGTGGGTAGGAAGGCTTATTGCTGTCCAGGCCTGAGCATTGGCCGGGTGTGGCCTTGACAGCAGGCCTGTCCCTCCTATTGTCGTCCTGGGGTCCTGGGAAGTGACAGGCTGTCTGCTGGCCGCAGGGGTCGTCGGTGGCGAAGACTACGAGGAGGTGGACAGGTACAGCCGCCAGGGCCGAGTGGCCCGGGCCGGCACTCGCGGAGCCCAGCAGAGCCGCCGAGGAAGCTGGAGGTACAAAAGGTGGGGGGCCTTCCGTGCTGCTGACATTCTCCTGTGATGACCGTGGCCAGTGGCCAAGCTGGGAGTAGGGGTGGGGTCAGGCATTGTGGCCAGAGTTTCTGGGGTTCTGAGTGGCAGCAGGGTCTGTTCAGTGTCTTTGGTGAGCAGAAGTTTCTTCCTCTTCCAGTTCTAGCCACAGCCACAGATCCCGGGGTTGGGGTGGGTGAAAGGGGCCTGTATCAATTGGGCGGCCACCGCAGCTGTACGAGGAAACACTGGCCTGGCGGCCCTGCAGGGCAGAAACATCAGACCCCAGATAACTGCCCTACACACTGGGCCCAGGACTCTGCCTGCCTGAGGCATTGGTCTCGGGCTGTGCTCAGCCTGAAGGCGGGCCTCCTTGTCCCAGGGAGGAAGAGGACCGAGAAGTAGCAGCTGCTGTCCGGGCTTCCGTGGCTGCACAGCAGCAGGAGGAGGCACGCAGAAGTGAGGACCGGGAGGAAGGAGGCCGGCCCAAGAAGGAGGAGGCAGCGGTGCGGGGTCCTGAGGAGCCCCGTGGCCCCCGGCGCCCACCCCGGACTCAGGGTGAAGGCCCAGGTGAGTTAGCCCTACCTGGTGGCAGCTCTGCCCAGGCCAGGAGGCCAGTGGCCAGCTTTGTTTTTGTTTTTGTTTTGTTGTGTTTTGTTTTGAGACAAGAGTCTCACTCTGTCCCCTAGGCTGGAGTGCGGTGGCATGATCCCGGCTCACTGCAACCTCTGCCTCCCGGGTTCAAGCGATTCTCCTGCCTCAGCCTCCTGAGTAGCTGGGACTACAGGCCCGTGCCCCCACACCTGGCTAATTTTTCTATTTTTAGTAGAGATGGGGTTTCATCGTGTTGGCCAGGCTGGTCTCAAATTTCTGACCTGGGCTCAGCCTCCCAAAGTGCTGGGATTACAGGCGTGAGCCACCGCGCCCAGCCTAGTGGCCAGCTCTTGACCGGCATGGTGCCTGGGACGCTGCGGGCCTTCACATGGGAGGTGAAGAGCACCCTTCACTCTGTCCCCACACCCTGACCTGACCTGGGGGCCTTGTGTTCCTCACAGGCCCTAAGGAAACCTCGACAAATGGTCCTGTAAGCCAAGAGGCCTTCCCGGTGACGGGCCCAGCCACCCCATGGTGTGTGAGGGTGAGGGTGTGGGTGCCCAGGGGTGAATGGTGCAGGGTGGGCGGGTGCGGGCGGCCACAGGTGGGTGCCGGGAGGGCAGGTGTGGAGCCACGGGGCCTGATGGCTGTTGACCAGTTCTGCTTCCCTGCGCCCAGCACCCTCCCACCACCCAGCCCTAAGCTCAAGGACGAAGACTTCCCCAGCCTCTCTGCCTCCACTTCCTCCTGCTGCTCCACTGCAGCAATCCCGGGCCCTGTGGGGTTGGCGCTGCCGTACGCCATCCCTGCCAGGGGCAGGAGTGCCTTCCAGGAGGAGGATTTCCCTGCCCTGGTGTCCTCGGTGCCCAAGCCTGGCACCACCCCCACCAGCCTCGTCTCTGCCTGGAACAGCAGCAGCAGCGGCAAGAAGGTAGCACAGCCCCCACCCTCAGCGCAGGCTACCGGAAGCGGCCAGCCCACCAGAAAGGCTGGGAAGGGGAGCAGGGGCGGCAGGAAGGGCGGCCCGCCCCTCACACAGGAGGAGGAGGGTGGCAGTCCGGCCGCTCAGGAGCTTCTAAGCACACGCCCCACGGGCTCCATCTCCTCCCCACTGGGGCCAGTCTCCATCCAGCCCTCTAAAGTTGGCAAGAAGAAGAAAGTGGGCTCAGAGAAGCCTGGCACCACACTGCCACAGCCCCTGCCCGCTAGCTGTCCCCCTGGGCCTATGCAGGCCCCGGAAGCTCCGGCCAGCAGAGCCGAGGGACCAGTTGCTGTCGTCGTTAATGGACACACAGAGGGCCCGGCCCCAGCTCGGAGTGCCCCCAAGGAACCCCCAGGGCTCCCAAGGCCCCTGGGGTCCTTCCCCTGCCCCACGCCACAGGAGGACTTCCCAGCGCTTGGCGGCCCCTGTCCACCCCGGATGCCACCGCCCCCAGGTACGTGTGCAGGCTCAGGCCTGCTCCCTGGGTGTTGGGAGGGGCCGGGGTCAGGCTGGAGCCACAGGCACAGTCTACAGCTGAGTGGTGGGGACCCCTGTGCGCTGCTGTTGGCCACCCACATGACCTCCAGCCTCCCCTTAACTGCCCTGTGTCCCTTGTCTCTCTTGAGACCGGCCCTCATGGTGCCTCCCGGGGCTGAGGGTGCATGAGCTTATGTAGGCTGGACCTGCCACACCGGAAGCATGAGTGTGGGTGCTGGCCCTGCGCCTGCTCTGCGGGGAAGGGGTGGCTGTGGACAGAAGCTGGCCCTGGAGGCCAGGCAGCCCGCGGTCAGCGAGGGTCCCCTCTGGGTCTTGTCCTGCCACCCCTCAGGCTTCAGCGCTGTGGTGCTCCTGAAGGGCACACCTCCCCCACCCCCGCCGGGCCTGGTGCCCCCCGTCAGCAAGCCGCCCCCAGGC
The DNA here is from genome assembly GCF_049350105.2 of Macaca mulatta. Taxonomy (NCBI): domain Eukaryota; kingdom Metazoa; phylum Chordata; class Mammalia; order Primates; family Cercopithecidae; genus Macaca; species Macaca mulatta. The sequence continues at coordinate 3,221,417 of NC_133425.1, read as the reverse complement.
TTCTCTGGCCTTCTGCCTAGCCCCCACCCGGCCTGCGTTCCCAGCCCCACCGCCACCACCACCACCACAAAACCGTAAGTGTGGGTGGGCTGCCTGGCGTCCACCGGGGGCTGGAGGAAGGGTACCTTTCCCTTGGGCCATTCTAAAGGCTGAAGCCTCCACCTTCTCTTAACCTTCTGACTCCTAGACCCAGGCCGCCGCCGGCTCTGCAGGCCTACCTAGTCCCCGAGAACTTCCGGGAGAGGAACCTGCAGCTCATCCAGTCCATCAGGGACTTCCTGCAGAGCGACGAGGCCCGCTTCAGCGAGTTCAAGAGCCACTCAGGGGAGTTCAGACAGGTCAGGCGGGCCCGGGGCGGGGTGGCCAACCCGTCTTCATCCAGGGCCCAGGCCGGAGGGAATGACTGAGTCTGACTCTCCGGCGGCAGGGCCTGATCTCCGCAGCCCAGTATTACAAGAGTTGCCGGGACCTGCTGGGGGAGAATTTCCAGAAGGTCTTTAACGAGCTGCTGGTCCTACTGCCCGACACAGCCAAGCAGCAGGAGCTCCTGTCTGCACACACGGACTTCTGCAACCGCGAGAAGCCTCTCGGCACCAAGTCCAAGAAGAACAAGAAGAGCGCGTGGCAGGTCACCACCCAGCAGGCGGGCCTGGACTGCCGTGTGTGCCCCACCTGCCAGCAGGTGCTCGCACACGGCGACGCCAGCAGCCACCAGGCGCTGCATGCTGCCCGGGACGACGACTTCCCCTCCCTGCAAGCCATCGCCAGGATCATCACGTAGCTCCCGCCAGCATGGCCAGAGCCATCGCACCATGAGCGCCCTTCCTCCTTCCTTCCTCTCCGGGCTGCCGGGCAGCCAGGTAAGGCCCAGTGAGGCCACCTGGCCTCTTGGTTGGCCAGGCCCACCAGGAAGTCACCAGGATGGTCCACCCGCCCTGCTGGCACACTCAGGTGGGAGTCCACCCCTGCCCCAGTGGTGGGCCAGTCTCGGTTTGCATTCTTGTGCTTTTGGGAGGCGCCAGGGGAGGGAAGGGCTGGGATGCTGGGACCTGTTGTTGCTGGCAAAGCCAGAGGTCACAGTGGCCTGATCTGGGCCCTCCCAAAGCTGAGGGCTGCCGCCCCTGCGGCCTCAGAGCTGAAAGCTGCGGCTCCACAGGTGCCAGAGTCAGATGTCACAGGTGTGTGTTGTGTAAACAGTTGGCTGTTTCGTGCTTCAAGAATATTCAGGATTAAAAGCAGACAAGAAATTGTGCTACTTGAAGTTGAATCTTTTTATGAGACAAGCTAAAGCTGAATCTGGGATCTTAAATTGCCTCTGACCTTTTATAAGACAGTTTATCTTCAAATAAATTTATTTTGCAATACCACACATAGCTGGTGTTCTGAGCTTGTCTGTCTTCTGAGTACACCCTGAACCCAAATTTAAAAACAGAGTGGAGGGGACATCTGAAATACTGCAGCAAAATAATATGAGCATTATTATCTGGATCTAGGGTTTTTGGAGGGAGACCAGACATATACGGTAACCACTTCTTTCTGCTTCCAGCACATATAAGTAGGAAAAAAGCTCTAAACACAGCCACATTCAAGTAAGCCTAAGAATATATTCTTAGATCAGAGAAAGTGGGGATATTTCTCTAAGCAGAAAGGGGCTACCATGTGATGAAGGGCCAGTGAGTGGCCTCCAGAGGGGCTGGGTGGGAGCCATGTGGCAGCATTGGCATTGCCCCCTGTGAAGCTGAGGACTTGGACGGAGCTCCAGTGTGTCTTCTGAGTGATGGCCATGCTGGAGCCGGCGAGAACATGAGAGGCTGGTGGAGGCCACCTGCATTCCCCCTGCACCAGAGGTGCCTCACAACTGATGCCCACTTTGCAGGGGATCACAGGTTCCTAAGCAAGACCAGTCCCACAGGAAAATAGAGCAGTCTGGGAAATGGGCCGTTTCCTTAAGGTTATTGGAAAGAACTTCTCTTTCTGGGTCTGGCTCTCAGGCTGGAGTGCAGTGGTGTGATCTCAGCTCACTGCAGTCTTGACCTCCTGAGACTCAGGTGATCCTCCCACCTCAGCCTCCTGAGGAGCTGGAACTACAGGTGTGCACCACCATGCCCAGCTAATATTTTTTGTAGAGAAGGGGTCTTGCTATGTGGCCAAGGCTGGCCTTGACCTCCTGGGCTCAAGCAATCCTCCTGCCTCGGCCTCCCAAAGTGCTAGGTTACAGGAATGAGCCACTGTGTTTGGCAAAAAATGACTTTTTTTTTTTTTTTTTTTTTGAGATGGAGTTTCACCCTTGTTGCCCAGGCTGGAGTGGAATGGCGCGATCTTGGCTCACCACAACCTCCGCCTCCTAGGTTCAAGGGATTCTCCTGTTTTAGCCTCCCGAGTAGCTGGGATTACAGGCATGCACCACCATGCCTGGCTAATTTTTTGTACTTTTAGTAGAATTTTTTGTACTTTTAGTAGAGACGGGGTTTCTCCATGTTGGTCAGACTGGTCTTGACCTCCTGACCTCAGGTGATCTGCCTGCCTCAGCCTCCCAGAGTGTTGGGATTACAGGCATGAGCCACCGCCCCTGGCTAAAAAATGACTTCTTAAAGAAGGAGCAAGAACTAGAGGAATATGAGGCAACATCTAAGTGGCAGTTGCTGTGACAAGCACTGCTGCAAGCTCCACACGCCTTACCACAGTAATCGTCACCCTCCCACACCATAGGAACCACAGTGACCCTTTTACAGGAGAACCTGAGGCATAGACAGGTTGAGAGACTTACCCAGGATGACTGAGCTAGAAAGTGGCAAAGCCAGCATCTTGGTTCCAGAGATGGTTCTTAGCTGTGCTTCACTCAACCAGGAGGTTATGGAAAATAACCAATTAGAAATCCTAGGAATGAGGTTGGGTGTAGTCGCTCATGCCCGTAATCCTAGCACTGTGGGAGGCTGAGGCAGGTGGATAACCTGAGGTCAAGAGTTCGAGACCAGCCTGGCCAACATGGTGAAACCCCATCTCTACTAAAAACACAAAAAACTAGCCGGGTGTGGTCATGCATGCCTATAGTCCCAGCTACTTGGGAGGCTGAGACATAAGAATCACTTGAGCCTGGGAGGTGGAGGTTGCAGTGAGCTGAGATCTCACCACGGTACTCCAGTCTGGGTGACAGTGAGATTCCGTCTCAAAAATCCTAGGAATGAAAAGGAATTGAGATAAAAACCCCAATAGGGCCGGGCGCGGTGGCTCAAGCCTGTAATCCCAGCACTTTGGGAGGCCGAGGCGGGTGGATCACGAGGTCAGGAGATCGAGACCATCCTGGCTAACATGGTGAAACCCCGTCTCTACTAAAAAATACAAAAAAAAATTAGCCAGGCGTGGTGGCGGCGCCTGTAGTCCCAGCTACTCGGAGGCTGAGGCAGGAGAATGGCGTGAACCTGGGAGGCGGAGCTTGCAGTGAGCCGAGATCGCGCCACTGCACTCCAGCCTGGGTGACACAGCGCGAGACTCCGTCTCAAAAAAAAAAAAAAAAAAAAAACCCCAATAGATGGGTTCAAAAGTAACCACCACCAAGCTGGGGGATGTAACTGCAAAAGGTACCGCTGAGAAGCAGGGAAGGGTGTGACCACTTGAAGGCCATGGAACGGGACCCAGTGCTGGAGGCTCCACAGCAAATCTTACAGGAGACCCAGGAGTAGAAGGTGACGAGAAGAGGACACGTGAGAAATTGTGGCTGCTCCCCCCAAACATCAAGAGAGAAAACAAACCATCAAGGACCAAGCAGAATCAACGATAACAAATTCTTACCTAGACAAGGATTTACAGTAACGAACCCTACAAATGACTGCCAACGAGATAACTTACCAACAATGCAAATGGTACCGTTAGCATCACTCTCATCAGCGTCTTAGAATGCCAGGACGTAAGAGTGAAGTCATCAGGGTGGGATGCAGTGGCTTATGCCTGAAATCCCAGCATTTTAGGAGACCAAGGTGAGAGGATCACTTGAGCTCAGGAGTTCAAGACCAGCCTAAGCAATATAAGGAGACTCCATCTCTACAAAAAACTTTAAAATTAGCTGGGCATGGTGGCGCATGCCTGTGGTCCCAGCTTCTCAGGAGGCTGAGTGGGGAAGATCACATGAGCCTGGGAAGTGGATGTTGCAGTCAGCCAGAGGTTGAAGTGAGCCAAGATTTCGCCACTGCACTCTAGCCTAGGCATCTTTTTATTTTATTTTATTTTATTTATTTATTTTTTTGAGACGGAGTCTCGCTCTGTCACCCAGGCTGGAGTGCAGTGGCCGGATCTCGGCTCACTGCAAGCTCCGCCTCCCGGGTTCATGCCATTATCCTGCCTCAGCCTCTCGAGTAGCTGGGACTATAGGCGCCCGCCACCTCGCCCGGCTAGTTTTTTTGTATTTTTTAGTAGAGACGGGGTTTCACCGTGTTAGCCAGGATGGTCTCGATCTCCTGACCTCGTGATCCACCCGTCTCGGCCTCCCAAAGTGCTGGGATTACAGGCGTGAGCCACCGTGCCCGGCCTTTATTTTCTCAAAAAACAAAACAAACAGGTTCACTCTGGGCCAGGTGTGGTGGCTCATGCCTGTAATCCCAGCACTTTGGGAGGCTGAGGTGGGTGGATCACCTGAGGTCAGGAGTTTGAGACCAGCCTGACCATGATGGAGAAAACCCATCTCTACTAAAAATACAAAATTACCCGGGCATGGTGGTGCATGCCTGTAATCCCAGCTACTCCGGAGGCTGAGGCAAGAGAATCATTTGAACCCGGGAGGCAGAGGTTGTGGTGAGCCAAGATCACGCCATTGCACCCCAGCCTGGGCAATAAGAGCGAAACTCCATCTAAAACAAACAAACAAACAAAAACACAACAGGCCAGGTGCGGTGGCTCATGCCTATAATCCCAGCACTTTGAAAGACACCAAGGCGGGTGGATCACTTGAGGTCAGGAGTTTGAGACCAGCCTGACCACCATGGCAAAACCCTGCCTCTACTAAAAATACAAAAATTAGCCAGGCATGGTGGTGGGTGCCTGTAGTCCCAGCTACTCTGGAGGCTGAGGCAGGAGAACTGCTTGAACCTGGGAGGCAGAGGTTGCAGTGAGCTGAGATGGCACCACTGCACTGTCCAGCTTGGGTGACAGAGCGAGACTCCATCTCAAAAACAAAAACAACAAAAAACAAACAAGGGGTCTCCCCAGCATTTCAGAGAACCAGACTAGTGTGATATGTGGTGGTGGGGATCTATGGACCTGGAGCCTCCAGAGTCTGGGGGTCAGCCTGGCCTCTACCTCCCTGTCCCCTCCTGTGGGGGGCCCTGGTGCCTCTCAGATCCCAATCCCTGGCACCAGGAAGGGAAGGGTTAGAAATGATTCCAGGAGCTTCCAGGTCACAGTCAGCTCAGTTACAGTCTTTATTGTAACGAAGTTGCAGTCGGAACATGGGACACTGAAAATACACAATCTCTGGTCTTTCAAGAGAGGGAGAGTGTGATATATACAAAAATTGTAAACATGTTCACTTAAATATCCACACAGAATTGGTCTAGGCTACAATGTAACAAGGTTGTCACTCAACTGCAACTCCAGAGGGAGGTGTCTGTCTATCTGACGAAATGTGGCAACCACCTTTGGTGTTGACTTAATGTGAAAAGCCAGCTTTGAGCAATGCATGAGTAGTCAGCTACGCAGAGGGACTCCAACCTGGGACTGGGCCAGGAAGCAGGGTGCAGGTGGAGAGGCAGGGACTGGTCCAGGAAGCCAAGGTAAAGGGAACTGCACAGGGGCCATCTCGTGGGACACGGTGGCCAGCTGGAGCCTCTGGGCCTGTCTCCTGCTGAGGGGCTTGTCTTGCCTGGCACCCAAGCATCCTTCTCCTCCCCTGGCAAGGTCTTACTGAAGGGCTGGGACAGGGCTGGTGTCTTGGCCCACAGCTACCTTGTGCCTTCCTGGCCAGAACCACCCACACCTGGGCAGGGGCCGGGGCCACAGACAGAGGAGCAGCTTGTGGGGTACTAGGAGGTGAAACCTGAAGACTGGACCACGATCACAACACTGACAGGGCCAGGCTGTTCTAGGAGCCTGTGAGAGAAAGTGGAGAGTGGCTCCAGACGGAACGCACCACCATGACAGAAACGGGACAGTCACTACCCACAGGAATATGGGATGAGAACAGTGGCCAGGATCCCCAGTCTCGGGGCGGGGGTGGTGTCTTTCCCCTGCCCCCTCTTTGTCCTGGGCAGCTCCTGCAGCTGATCGGAGCGGGCAGCTGAACCCCCGACCCCAGAGTGAGCAGGTGAGCTGCAGGGTGGCTGGCCCAAGAGGGAATGCCTTCCCCAAGCCAGTCCATTCTGGGCTAGGGCCACACATCCTGGGCAGTGCTATCCCTTTCTCAGGACCTTAGTCCTGGGGCCAGGTGCTGAGGGACTGGGGAAACTTGGCAGGGGGCAGCCCGGGCACGCGAGGGTCCACCCCCTCTTGGCCCCGGATGGCCCAAGGCGGCCACCCACTCTGTCCCTGGCGCTGAGCTGGAAGAACCCAAGGGAGGTCCCGGAGATCCTGGGGCCTGCGTTGGTGGGGTGGCCTTGGAGCCCTGGTCTGTGCCTGCCAGCCGCTAGTAGGCAGGCACTTGGTACCCTTTGGGGCTGGTGTCCAGGGTCTCGGTGAAGGGCGGGCTCTGGTAGGTCTCGGTGCCCTCTACGCCGCTGCCCACCGGATAGCCGGGGTAGGCCTGGCTCGCCCCAGCGCTCAGTTGTTCGGTGGCGAAGAGTGACATGTCGGTGCCCAGGCGGAACCGCTGCAGGGCCTTCACGGTGAGCGCCACCTGCGCGCGGGCGGGGCCAGCGGGGTCAGCCGGGATCAGCCGAGCGCCGGCCCTTTCGCCCCGCCCTCCCGGGCCCCGCACTCACCCAGCTGAGGATGGAGAAGAAGCTGAAGGCGATGGCGGCCCGCGCCGCGTCCCCCGCCTGCGTCGTGGCCGGCCCTGGCGCCGTGCGCTGCCACTGATTGGTGAGGAAGCAGAAGCCCACGAACCACAGGAAGGACCAGAGTCCTGCGGGCAGTGCGGCGGGTTAGGGCGACGTTCCACGCGGGGGCCCACGGCGGCCTCGCCCGGAAGAGGAAGGGTCAGTGGGCCCGAGGCTTGGGGCACCTCACCTGGGCTCGCCGCGTGGCGCGAGGCCCCGCCTCCCTCTACGCTGACCACGCCCACCCGGGAGCTCCAGCAGCGTTCCTCGCCCAGGCTCCGCCCAGACCCCGGCCCCGCCCACCTAGAAAGTCCCGCGGCGCTGCCCGTCCAGGCTCCGCCCCGCCCCGCCCACCCGAGAGGCCTGTTGACACTCCCTGCCTCAGTCCCCGCCCCTCGTCACGGCCCCGCCCACCTAGGAACTCCAGCGGTGTTCCCCGCCCGGGCCCCGCCCCCCCTTCCCGCCCCCTCCCCGCCCACCCGGGAGGTGCGTCGACGCTCACCGCCTCAGGCCCCGCCCATCCCTCGGCTCCTCGTCCCGGCCCCGCCCACCTGAGAAGCCCAGGTCCAGCAACACAGCGCGCCGGCGGTCGCGGACGCTGCTGATCTGCTGGAAGCGCACATCGAGCAACAGGAAGGCGGCGCAGGCGAGGAAGGCTCCGAGGCCCAGCGCGACGCCGAAGCGGCAGGCGCCCGCATTCCCGTTGAACACGCAGCGCAGCTCGGGGCCGCTGTCGGTGTTCACGTAGCCCTCGTTGACGATGGGCCCGAAGACGGCGATGGAGAACACCTGCGTGCGGCGCGGCGCTCAGGGCCCTGCAGCGACCCGACCTCTGCGAGCCCACTGCGAGCGCCCACGCCCCCGGGCCTGTCCCTGCGTTCCCAGGCCCGTATCTGGGTGGGGGCCAGTGTCATCTCTTCCTTCCCCAAACCCTCGCGTATTTAGTAATTATTGACAACACGGGCCGTTTAGTGAGCATCTACTATGCCCAGGCATTGTGTTAAACAGCCACTTTACATGCGTTCCCTCACCAAATCCTGGGAAAGTCCCCGTGGGATCGCCATTGTTCTTATCCTCTTTATAAAAGGGGACACTGGGGCTCCAGCAGGTGAAGTGACTTGTCGGGATCACATGGCTGACAAAAGCTGGGGCTGATGCAAGCCAGGCACTCTGCACCGCGTGGGCCCGTGGCGTCCCCTCAGGGCCCACTCAAGAGTGTGGGAACAGGAACCTTCACCTGGGCCCGCGATTCCCAGGCTGCAGCCGGCAGGGCGAAGGGGAGGTGAGAGTGGAGCGGGCAGAGCAGGGCGGGAGGGAAGGTATGGGGGCAGCGGGGCTGTTGCGCCCTGCGCGATTGGGAACTGTCTGGCCTGTTTCTAGCATGCAAATAGGGTGACGGGCACAGCTCATGGAGTGCTGGGACAGAGACGTCCACCCAGCTTCCTGCACGCGGTGAGTACCGGAGGGATGACGGCCCCCACGTGACTGATTATTAATATCACCTGTAAGTGTTTGGGCTGAAAAGATGACACCGTTGACCTCTAGGGTTCCGTCAGATCTCAATGCCTCCTGCCCACCAGTTCCGGGAGACAGGCATGAGGGGGACAGCGGTCATTTTAACCAGGGCTGCATGGGGCAGCCCTGTGTTTCCAAGAAAAGATCTCCAGCCTCAACCTCATCCCTTCGCTCCTTTCCCGCTCCAGCTCCGAGAGACCAAGCCGAGGGGGAAGCCGGGACATGCACTTATCCCCCAAGAGTGGGCCACAAGTCGGTACATGCGCTCGGACCAAAACGCAGCGTCCTGCCTCCCGGTCTGGTCAGAGCCACTCCGCAGGGGAGGCCAAAGTCCCCTGCCCCACCATGGGCACCGCCCTCCTCCAAGACAGGCGCCAAGGTGCGGCTGGCCCAGAGGTTGCCACCTGGACAAAACCCAGAGCTAGGCACCCAACTGCCACTTCCCTTGCCGGAGGGAAGGAGCAGCAGGGCCCTCCCAGGGACGCCCCAGTGGGCAAGGCTGCCCCCAAACCTGCCTCCCACACCACCTCCAGGAAGCTCTCCCAGCCCAGAGCCTCTCCTCCCTCAACTCACAGCTGGATCTGGGGGCCAGGGGCCAGGCTCCCTGCCAAGGAGCCCCGAGGGTGTGTGTGCGGGGGAAGGGGAGGCGCTGCCCGGTCTCTCTCGATTCCCGTAGCCCCCTCCCTCTGCCCCTAGGCGAATCCCGTCCCCACCCGGTGCCTGCTTCCAGGTCACGAGAACAGGAAAAACGGAGTAAGGGCTGCGGAAAGGGACTGGAATTAGACCCGGGGAGGAGGTAGGGGTAGGGGCGACCGGCGGTGACCTCTCAAGGTCTCTCCGGCGCCGCCGGCCCCTCCCCCGCCCGCAGGTGGGCGCGCCCTGCCCGGTGACGTCACCCCAACCTGAGGCCGGCGGGGGAGGGGCCGGCGAGGATGAGAGTGAGTGGGTTGCGGGGCGAGAAGCAGGGGGCAGGGAGAAGGTGGCAGGGGGTGGGTAGGGGCCTGAAGGTCGTGAGGCAGGGGCGGGAGCGGGAGCCCGGGCAGGGACCACTCACCCAGGACGCCACCCGGAGCAGGGTCTGGGGCCGCCGTGCAAAGCTCACGGGGTCCAGGGCAGCCCCCGCGCGGCCCGCGCCGAAGGAGGCGCCCTCCATGGCCGGCCCGGGCGGGACGCCGTTCCCCGGCGCCTTCTGTCCGCCTGTCCGTCCGGCCGGCCCCGCCCGAGGCCGCTGCCGCTGCCGCTGATGCTGATGCTGATGCTGATGCTACCGACGCTGCAGCCGCCGCCGCCTCCCGGGAGCGCGCGCCGGCCGCGGCGAGGACGCGCGGGATGGGGCGGGGCCGAGCCCGCGCCCCCTACTGGGTCCACGCGCGCGGGGCCGGGTCCCTCCTCTCCCTCCGCCGCGCCCGCTTCCCATCCCCCACCCTCACCTGCCTGCCCCGGTCCCGAGATCGAGGCCATCCTCAGGAACCCGCCAGCCAGGTCCCCATGGGGCTGGGTGGGGCGCGGGCGCTGGGCGCAGACTTTGCTGTAGCCAGGAGGACACACAGGAGGAGTCCGCTCCTCTTCGAAGGGCCCTTGGGTGAGAGAGTAAAGGGGTAGGAGACCCACGGGCTGCAGCATCTTCCCGCAACCCACGGGAGAGGGGACTGGCTCCCTGGCCCTGGTCTTAGGAAGACCAGATGGATAACTGGGGTCTTTCCCATGGGCCCCCACTGTGCTCTAGCTGCTCGTTCAGCAGGTTTTAGCCTCTGGCGGGAAGGGTCTGGTGGGAAGATAGGCGTTGGCCCCAGGAGCACCTGTTGAGGGAGGAGGCAGAGGCACCGTGGCGAGTGCCATTGGGAGTGTTGGTTTCCGTGTGTCTGCTCCTTGCCCACGGCCAGGGGCTGGCACTTCCAATGCCCTCCCTACTCCTGGGTCTCCCCAGCGCACTTGAAGCCCCTAGTCTGGACTCCAGGGGGGAGAGGCATCAGAGACCAGCAGTCGGGTGGGGGTGGTGCCTGGCTGCCCTGCTTCCCGCTGGGTCCCCTCCACAGACCCCAGCCCTGGGTGCAACAAGGTCCCTCTCCTCACGTTCCTACCAGGCTGGAAGTTCAGATGACTCCTAGGTTTCTGTCTAGAGCACTGAGGTATCTGCACTGACTGAGCATTTACAGCGCCAAGTGCTTTACCTGTATAGTGGCAGAGACTGTTGTCACCGTTCCTCAGATAATAAGCAACCCAGGTCCCTGCTACACCAACCCGGGGCACAGATGGTGCTGCCCGGCCCAGCCCCCCGGAACTCATTGATTCTGGTCTGGAGCTCTTTCTTCAGTCTTGCTGGGCACACGTGGGCAGAGCAGGTGTTGCCAGAGGCGCTACTCATTGTGTTCCAAGTCCATCACACTGTGCGTTCGACCCCAACCCCTTTCACCCGTCCCCCAGACTGCCCCTCTGTGTCATCCATTCCCCTCCTTTACTTCATCGCTGACATCAGCACCCAGACATGCTGCACTTTCTCCTAAAAAGCCAAACAGTGTTGACCCCGCCTCCCCTCCAGCTGCCTCACGTTACTGCTTCCTTTAGCAGCAAACTCGAGTTTTCCATCCTCTGCCTGCAACACCCTCCTCTCCCTCCCTCTGAGACCTGGCAGAATCGGCTCCCACCGGCACCTAAACTCAAGGTTGCCACTGACCTGTGGGCGGCAAGCCACCCAGGTGCCCAGGCAAGAGACCGAGGGCGTGAGCTGTTTCAGTATAATCAAATACATAACATAAGACATTTACTAGATCTAGATCATAGATATGATTTATATATATCATTAATCATTAGTTTGCAGCAATTACTCTTTATTCTAATATTATAATAATCCTCGCTCTACAATCATACCCTAGGAAAAGCCAGGCCATAGAGATAGGAGCTGAAGGGACATGGTGGGAAGTGACCAGAAGACGAGTGTGAGCCTTCTGTTATGCCCAGGCAGGGCCACCAGAGGGCTCCTTGGTCTAGTGGTAACGCCAGCGTCTGGGAAGACACCCGTTACCAAATGGACCTAACCGACCATGGTCTAGCGGTAGCGTCAGTATCAAGGAAAAGCACCCACTACTTAGCAGACTGGGAAAGGGAGTCTCCCCTTCCCTGGGGGAGTTTAGAGAAGCCTCTAATCCTCCACCTGTTGTGAAGGACCTGACTGATGTCAGGCCTGCCCGCAGTTATCTGGAGGCCTAACCGTCTCCCTGTGATGCTGTGCTTCAGTGGTCACGCTCCTGGTCCGCTTTTATGTTCCATCCTGTACACCTGGCTCTGCCTTTTAGATAACAGTAGTAAATTAGTGAAAGTACCAAAAGTCTCGGATATGTGGAAATAATAGCATAAGCTGTCTCTCTCTCTCCCTCCGCTTGCCTCGGCTGCCAGGCAGGGAAGGGCCCCCTGTCCAGTGGACACATGACACACGTGACCTTACCTATCAGTGGAGATGGCTCACACTCCTTGCCCTGCCCCTTTGTCCTTTTTTTTTTTTTTTTTTTTTTTTTTTTTGAGACGGAGTCTCGCTCTGTCACCCAGGCTGGAGTGCAGTGGCCCGATCTCAGCTCACTGCAAGCTCCGCCTCCCGGGTTTGCGCCATTCTCCTGCCTCAGCCTCCTGAGTAGCTGGGACTACAGGCGCCCACCACCTCGCCCGGCTATTTTTTTGTATTTTTTAGTAGAGACGGGGTTTCACTGTGTTCGCCAGGATGGTCTCGATCTCCTGACCTCGTGATCCGCCCGTCTCGGCCTCCCAAAGTGCTGGGATTACAGGCTTGAGCCACCGCGCCCGGCTGCCCCTTTGTCTTGTATCCAATAAATATCAGCGCAGCCTGGCATTTGGGGCCACTGCCAGTCTCCGCGTCTTAGTGGTAGTGGTCCCCCGGGCCCAGCTGTCTTTTATCTCTGTCTTGTGTCTTTATTTCTATAATCGCTCATCTCGGCACATGGGGAGGAAAACCCACCGACCCTGTGGGGCTGGACCCTATGCTGACCTCCATGCCAATCCCAAGGGCAAGTCTGATGCTGCTGTCAGCTCAATTCTGGTTTTTTAAGAGTCGCACTCTGTCACCCAGGCTGGAGTGCAGTGGTGCAATCTTGGCTCACTGCAACCTTTGCCTCATGGGCTTTCAAGCGATTCTCCTGCCTCAGCCACTGGAGTAGCTGGGATTACAGGTGCACCACCACGCCCAGCTAATTTTTTTTTTTTTGTATTTTTAGTAGAGACGAGGTTTCGTCATGTTGACCAGGCTGGTCTCGAACTCCTGACCACAAGCGATTTGCCCGCCTCGGTTTCCCAAAGTGCTGGGATTACAGGCATGAGCCACTGTGCCCCACTTGGAGGTCCTCCTCCCTCCTGGTATTCCTCTTACCTCATAGGTCCCTCATCTGTGACCTGTGAGCCTTAGGAGCCCAGGGCACCATCCTGCTGGGGTCCCTCCTCCCTCTGGGCTGGCTCCTTTGGTCTGCGTGTCAACAGCTCTGGAACACCAGGCTCAATCCAGAGCTGGTGTTTTTCTTGCACTAGAGTTCCACTGGCCTGGATGCCCCAAAAAAACAGACTCTGGCCTGGTGCAGTGGCTCACGCTTGTAATCCCAGCATCTTGGGAGGCTGAGGCGGGCGGATCATGAGGTCAGGAGTTCAAAACCAGCCTGGCCAACACAGTGAAACCCCGTCTCTAAAAACACAAAAATTAGTAGGGCATGGTGGCGGGCGCTTGTAATCCCAGCTGCTCGGAAGGCTGAGGCAGGAGAAATTGCTTGAACCCAGGAGATGGAGGTTGCATTGAGCCGAGATTGCTCCACCGCACTCCAGCCTGGGCGACAGAGCTAGACTCTGTCTCAACACAAAGAAAAAAAAAAAAAAAAGATTCTAAGGCAAAGTGAAGTTTTATTCAGGAGTGAAACTTTAAGGAAGACAGGGAAAAAGGCAAGGCGGGGAGGGGGCGGGGGGCAGGAGGGACAGCAGATACAGGTGGTATGTTCCTGAGCTGAACACAGCCTTACCAGAGAACCAGCTGGTTCCTGAGACACTCACGGGCCTTGGGAAAGGCCAGAGAGAAGCGCTGTGTCTGGGCGAGGAAGGGTCACCTTCTCTCCTGGCTGCCCCCCATCTCCCCTCTCTCATTTGTGCCACCTGGCCCCTCTGGGCAGCCTCTACAGAAGCCAGCAGCTCCAAAGGGCCAATCTGGTGGGGACATGTCAGCTTCCTCCACACAGGCCTGAGGAGGCCATGCCAAGGTGGGCCTGCGCCCAGGGAAAAGCTGAGACTCCTGGAGGATAGAGGTCCCTGGAGTTTTATGGCCACAGGACACTGTTGCTGGGCCGCTCTGGCTGGGGAGGCTCAAAAGCTGGGTCCCAGTCACCCCTCAACTTGCTGCACTCACAGCCTTCTCCATCTGCGACACACACGGCAGCTCCCAGCAGTCTCCTCCGACTCCATCCTCACCCCATGAGTTCTCTGGCTCTCCCCTTAATGTACCCACATCTGCCCCTGCCGTGGGGTGGGTATTCCTCTCAGTGGTCACTTGGTGACTGCCCCGGCTTCCTCACCAGTCTTCCTGTTCCACCCTTCCCTGCCTCATCCCAGCTCAGCAGCCAGAGGACCCTTCAAAGCCACATCACTCCATGCCATCCCCTGGCTCCAAACCCACCAGGAACTTCCTGTCAGGGGAGCTGGGAGTAGAAGCCATGGCTCTGCCGGGGCCTTGGAGACCTTGTGCCGTCTGGCCACCCTGTACTCCTGGGGCCCCTGCATCAGCTACTCTGGCCTCCCCGCCCCAACCAATCAGCGTCCTTGCTGTTCCCAGCTCATTCTCATGTAGGGATCTCTCTCCTCCTGAGGAACGAGGACCCCAGCAGGAAATGCAGCTGGGCACACAGGGATGGAACAAGCCCTGCCCACTGCTATAAGACCCAGCAGAAAACACACTGAAGCCAGGTCCTCAGTCACTTCAACGTTTCATTTGGGCTTCAAACTCTGAGGAAGCGGGCCCCACGAATCCCCTGTGGACAGGCATGGCACAACGCTGGCAGGCATGTGCCAGGCAGGGAGAGGGCAGGATGGCTGGTGGACCCTCAGAAAGACCCTGCCTGAGCTTTCCCTGTAGGGACTGAGCGGAGTAGAGAACTGAGCCCCCTAAAGTGAGCAGCACAGAGCCACGGGGGGCAGGGGCATGCCTGGCTGCATAGTGGGAAGGCAAAGGCCTGGCCTCCAGGAACAGGCACAGGGACGCCCAGCCAGGCCTGCTGTCTTCCTGTGTGAGAAGCGAGGCACCAGGGTATGCGGTGGGCAGGAAGTCACATCCTGAATGCCAAGGGGCAGCCCAGGCTGTTCCTGCCTCCCTCACCTGCAGTTCAGCTGCAGCTCCTTGGGGCCTCCACTGAGGAGGAGGCCAGTGGGTGCCTGCTGTGTGCACCTCCACTTCTGCTCCAAACCTAACAGGGGCAGGGCAGGTCCCCACGGGCAGTGTCCTGGGGACCACCCAACTGAGACACAACAGGCTCTGGCTCTGATGCACTTTAATGAGTGCCCTGCCCCTGTCCAACCAGGCCACTCCATAGGCGCCTGGCTCGCTGTCCCATGGGCTCTGGCTGACCACCCTCTAGTCACAGGAGCCATCCTTCCAGCCGTCGCGCCAGCGCTCATCCACTTTTGAGCAGTCGAAGTCAGGCTTGCCCAGCTTGCGGTTCACTTCATTGTGCAGGTGGCACAGCCACTGCGTGAAGCCTGCCCGAGTGCGGGTGTCTGGCTGGTTCCTGCACAGCCTGCATAGGGAGAGCATGTAAAGAATGGGAGGACGCAGCGGCTCCACTGCCCCTGCCAGTTCCCTGTCTGCTCCCAAGGAAAGACAACTGGGGCACTGCTGTGAGCTACACCTGGGAGTGCCCTTATGCTCCAAGGGACAGGAATTCCCAGAACAGGGCTGACCCTGCAGCTCCCGGGTGTGATGAACTCCCAGGGTTGCTCAAACACCCACCTGGAGAGCTTGGCAAACTCCAACGAGGCCTCAAGGCAAGACATCACAGCACAGACCTGGCAAATTTATAAGCTTCTAACACCCAGGAAGCGGCATCCAGCGTCTCTGGCCTCAGGCAGAGTGTGGCCTGGGTGGGGCTGGGCACAGCCTTGTAACTGAAAACTGGACTTGTTTCTTAGCACCTGAGGGAGGCCCTGGTGCCTCAGTTCAGCAAGAGACTTAATTCTAACTGCCCAGGCTTACAGCAACAATGGCAACTCTGCCCTAGACATCTGGTCTAGAAACACCCGCAAGGGCCAGTGCTGGCTCTTGGATGCCTCAGTGAGGAAGAGGTGGCTCTTGGGGGCAAAAGCAGTGGATTTCCAAGATTTTAAAACCAGCAGTCCTGCTCTAGAAGTCAGGCAAAGTGGAGTCCTCCCTAACTTGCGGGGAGCCGTCTTCAGTGCCAGACAAGGCAGGGAAGCCCTTCCTGGAGTCCTGTGGCTGTGGCAGGAGCAGTACTCAGCAGCAGATCCCAACAGTTTGGCTTTTGAGACAAGACGAGGAGGCTCAGATGGCCCCAGGCCTCACCTGTTGGAGGTCCCTGCTCCTCAGCAAACTTCTGCCACCTCTGCATCCGTTTCTCTATGTTCCCCGCTATTACGTCAGCCAGGAGCCCCAGCCCAGGCTGCAGTGCAAAGCTCTGCTGCGTGCAAACACATCTTACCTTTCCCTTAGGTCTTCAGCACACTCCTCACAGGGGTAAAACTTAGAAAATAAATGTATGAAGTGGGCCATGTCTTGCTGCTGTTCTGGGGTGGGCAGGTCGGGGTAGTAGGCGGCCAGGGTGTGGAGAACAGCCCAGCTGTGGCGGCCCAGTTCCTCGCGATCCGGCGGGCAGTCCTCCCTAAACTTGGTGTCCCGCTGCGGAAGCAGGCCAACCAAGAGTGAGTTCATTCTCCGAACAGAAGCGCCCAAAGCTCCCCCTTCTACGGCCCAGCCGGTGGCCCACTGGACTCCGGCCAAAGCCCTGCAGACGATCCAACCCACGCGCGGATGAAGGCTGTAAGGCCGGGCTTACCCGGGGGCAAGGTTCAGGGACAGGCAACCCCGGGGAGCTCTGCCGGGGCACCTGGGCGGGGGCAGGGGCAGCGGCTGCGCGGGGCTGGGAGAAGTCGGGCAGGGATCTGCACCTTCTGCTGCGTCCGCATCCACGTCTTGAAGTCCACGCAGGCCCGGCACGGCCGCCTCCGGGAGGCGTCCACGGCGACAGGAGACTCGGAGGTCGGCGCCTGGGCTGGCGTCGGGGCCGAGGTGGCCGCGTCTCTCCGCCCCGCGCCGCGGCCCCGCGCGTCGGTCGCCAGGTCGTCCATCACCTCGGAGCGCGCGCCTCCCGGCAGGAAGAAGAGATTCCGGCCGTGGAAGCTGCCCCGCTCGCCGGGCGCCGCCATGTTGCCCGCGCAAGGCCTGCCGGGCCAGCTCGGCCTCCAGATGAGCCTCCAGGTCAGCTTCCAGGCCAGCGCGCAGCTACAGTAGCCGGAGGCGCGCGCCGTGCTCGCGGGGGCCGGGCCCGAGCTGGGGCTTGGGGCGGAGTTGGGGGCGGGGGCCGGCGCGCGGGCCCGTGTGGAGGCGGAGCCAGAGGCCGCGGGGCGGACCGGGGCGGGGCCGGGCCCGGGGCCAGGGGCAGGGACGGAGCTGGAGGGCCGGAGCCTGCTGGCACCCCGGGGCCTCGATCCGCGGCGCACGCCGTGGTTGCGCCGTCCGTGGCGGCGCTCTCGCTTCCTCCAGTAGAAGAGCAGTGTGTGGCGGAAGGTGCGCAGCGGAAGGTGCGCCGCGGGCGCGCTGTGGACCTGGGCTGACACTCAGGCAAAGTCCGTGTTGCGGCCCGCGACGCCCCCATCGCTCCGCTCTGAGTGTCCTGCGTTCCTGCGGCCAGGCTCTGTGCCCTCCGCTGAGGGGCGCGTCCCACCGGCTGGCTGCCCAGCGCCTTCTCAACGCGGGGCGGGCGTGACCGCACAGATTGCGGCGCGCGCTAGGGTTCTGGGCTGGTGTCACCGCCCTGGCGCCATGGCAACGGGCGCCTGGCAACGCAGGGCGGGGCGCGGCCGCAGAGGGCTGGCGCGTGCCTTGGGCTCCCCGGCGCCCCCCGCCAGCTGCCGCGGACCCTAGAACCTGGGGTGAGGGGTCGGGCTCCCAGTTGGAGCGGCCTCTGCGATTCCTCTGCCTCCTTGCGTTCATTTATCCATTCCGCTATTATTTGTGCAGTGACTGCTCTGTTCCAAGCGCTGTTCCAGGTGCTGGGCGGAGCAGGGAACACAGCTCTGTTCCCTGACCTCCTCTGTTCATAATTCAGTGGTCAAGATAGGAAAAAAAAACAAGGACTCACACTCATAAATGTTCACGTACAAACTGGTGGGTCCATGCAAGGGTGTGGTAAATCTGGAAGGCCTCCTTGAGACCTCCTCCTATCTGAAGGATGAGGAATCAGCTGAGGAGCGCCTTCGAGACCAAGCCCAAGGTGGCAGGGTCTTGGCATTTTGCAGGAACAAAAAGGCCAGTGGGACGCTAGGGAGGGTTGTAAGGTAGGAGGGGAGATCCAGGCATGGGCAGGGACCCACCAAGACTTAGTCAGCAGCTGCGGGGATTGGGAGTTTATTATGAGGGTAGGGGGAAGATGCTAGACAGTTTTGGGCAAGGCTACTCAATCTGATCCCATTTCAGTTTGCTGCAGATTCCTCTGGCTATCATATGGGGAGTGGATTTCTTTTCTTTTTTCTTTTTTTTTTTTTTGAGACAGGGTCTTGTTCCATTACCCAGAGTGGAGTGCAGTGGCATGATCTTGTTCATTATAGCTGCGACTGCTTAGTCTCAAGTGATCTCCCACCTCAGCCTCCCAAGTAGCTGGGACTACAGGCACACGCCACCATACCCAGTTAATATTTGTATTTTGCGGGGGCATAGATAGAGGTCTCAACATGTTGCCCAGACTGGTCTCGAACTCCTGAGCTCAAGCAGTCCCCCTGCCTCGGCCTCCCAAAGTGCTTGGATTACAGGTGTGTCTGTCCTTGGAGTGGATTTTGTAGGGGCAAGTGAGGAGCATACGGATGGAGGGTGGGGTGGCTGTACTATTCAGGTAAGAAAAAAGGGTAGGGGAGGAAAAACTGGAAACCATGCAGGGCTGATGGAGTGTGGGGCAGGGCTGTCAGCTGGGGTGGGGAGGCAGCCTCAGAATCCCTCTAGGCTTCTGCTTTTGAATAAATCCTCCCCAGCTTCTCTCCTGTCTTCCAGGGGAGCAAGGTCTCCCCTGGGTTCACACGCTGGACCCCACCAGGTCAGCTACGCCTTCAGCTGAGATCAGGGAGAAGGTGACAGCTGGCTGGGGGCACCCTGCAAATCAGCCCTATGTGAGCAGGTGTTCATTGCCCATGCCAGGACCAGGGACAGCTTGAGGGCCTCAGCCAGTGCTGATGGGACAGACACACAAAGGCCCTTTGTTGCAGCCAGGGCAGCTTCCTGGAGGGATGCCCCAGAGGCTGACCACTCCCTGAAGGGGCTGGAGTAGGGGCATCCCAACACAGAATTGGTGACCCCAGCACCAGGAAGAACCACTGTGTGCCAGGGTTGAATGTGGCTTCCGAAGCCTGAACTATAAGGAAGCAGCCAGAGAGGTGGGGCACCTGAGCGAGCCTCTGCCCAGGCCATGTTTGCAGTAAGTCATGGCAAATCATGAATTGAGAGGTGGTTCTCAAAACAGCCCTAGTGACCACTTCCCTGACCTCCACCCCCACCCAACAAGTGCCAGTGACTGCACAGATGGGCCCTCTTTCTCCTACCCCAAGTCTCCTCACTGCAGGGGAACCCCTGGGTTCAGCATGTGAGGTCTGCCCCTCCCCCAGCATGTACACAAAAGCTCACAATAATTACGCATTTAACACACATTTCCTTGCCTATTAGTTGGGGACATTAAGAGACCTTTCCTCCAGCATTAGGATTAAGTCAGACAACACACTTAAAGCTTTCAGCACTGAGGCCTTGGTTCTGCACAGAAATCCCCAGGCTAGTTCAAAGACAGAGTTGTTGGGCGCACCCTAGCAGGGCAATTACCTCACAGAGCAGGGGAATCCAGAGAGGTGGGCAGGACAGGCAGCACTTTGATTAGCCCTGCCTTCTCCCTCCTCCAGTGGCCAGAGGCAGGCAGGAGGGCCCCAGGCAGCAGTTCCGCCTACCCTCCGCCCCTTCTTCAGTCTTGCACGCCTCCAGGGCTGGAAAGCTCATTCTTCTTCCTCCTAGCAGCTCTGCCTGGAAGTCCCCCAATCCCTGTGCTCCTGCCCCCAGATAGTGGACTTGGGAGACAGCAAGAAAGCTGCAAAGGACTAGGCTGGGGCGGCTCCACAAGGACCCCACAGGCTTGAGGCGTCGCCAGATTCTATCCCAGAGTCTTCTGGGTCCCCCAGAGCCCTCTCAAGCACAGGGAGGCAGAAGGGTCCTCACCCATTACAGGAGTCTGCAGCCTGGAGGCCACAGCCATGGCAGGCCCCCGATACCCAGTTTCAGTGCAAGGAGCAGCCCTGGTGCAGATCAAGAGGCTCCAAGTAAGACCTGGCTGGGTCCCTAGTGGCCCCAAGGCATAGGAAGGGGGTGCCGGGACCAACACCTCCAAGGCACTCCCAACTTTTTGTCCCCCAGACCTTTGCCTTCTGTGTGCGCTGGTCAGACGGCAGTGACACCTTCGTGCGCAGGAGTTGGGACGAATTCAGGCGGCTCAAGGTGAGTGACCCTGGGCCACCCTGATGCCACGGTGGCAGCTTCCCCACCCGGCTGCCTCCCACTGGACTGCCTCCCATCAGTGACTCCCACTGAAGGCCCTTCGTCCCCGTTGAAGCTCCCAGCCCCTGCCATCTGGGTGAGGGACCCCGCCCTCCCAAGGGTGCACAGTGGGCTCTGGAAGACCGATGCCCCCGTTCCTGCCCTTAGAAGACCCTCAAGGAGACCTTCCCGGTGGAGGCGGGCCTGCTGCGGAGATCTGACCGCGTTCTCCCAAAGCTTCTCGGTCAGGCCAGCCTGGGTATGGGGGCGGGGAAGGCGGTGGTTTGCCTGGGGCGCCAGGGACCAGTGAAGCCCAAAGCGGGGTATCACAGCACGTTTTTGTGGCGCCTTAAGATGCACCACTGTTGGCACACGGGGGGCGCACGAGCCGCGGCCTGGCGCGCCTGCAGCTGCTGGAAACCTATTCTCGGAGGCTGCTGGCGACTGCAGAGCGTGTGGCATGGAGCCCGGCGATCACTGGCTTCTTCGCACCGCAACCCGTGGACCTGGAGCCCGCGCTGCCACCCGGCAGGTGCCTGACTCGTCCCAAACTCCCAGCCTGCAGCGGCGTTTGGAGCTGGGAGAGGTGTAGGGTGGGGGGAACAGCCAGCGAATAGGGGCAGACACTGGGAGGCTGACGGTCTTGCCGGGTGGCGCCTCCGGTTTCACCTTCCCCATCCGCCTACCTCTCACTCGTGCGGGCTGCCCTTCCCAGCCGAGTGATCCTGCCCGCCCCAGAGGAGCCGCCTGTCTCGCGCACTGCGGGCCGCCTCTCCATCCACAGTCTGGAGACTCAGAGCCTGCGCTGCCTGCAGCCCTTCTGTACCCAGGATACGCGGAATCGGCCTTTTCAGGCGCGGGCCCAGGAGAGCCTGGACGTGCTGCTGCGGCACCCCTCAGGTAGGGCCCGCCAATAACCCAGGGATTTGTCCCTCTGCCCCTGGACCCGAGGGAGGCTCGAGATCTGAGTCCCTGCCCACTTTTTGCGCACAGGCTGGTGGCTGGTGGAGAACGAGGACCAGCAGATGGCCTGGTTTCCAGCGCCCTACCTGGAGGAGGCGGCCCCGGGCCGGGGCCGGGAGAGAGGCCGGTCCCTAGGCAGCAGCGGTATGCGCCTAACCCCACCCCTCATGCCACCATTACGGCTTGACCGTGTGGCAAGACTGGGTCAGAAGCATCGCGGGCAGGGCGGCCCAGGAATCCGTGCTTGGTCTCCGCACCTAGAGGAAGCCCGGAACCGGTTTTAGAGCGGCCCCGCGGTCAGCAGACTCAAGCAAGGAGAATTTGAAGGGTGCGGGTGGGCCTTGGCCTATGCTGCCCCGCGGTGACTCCAAGCACCCACTCCCAGGTCCCCAGTTCTGTGCTTCCCGCGCCTACGAGAGCAACCGCGCAGATGAGCTGTCCGTGCCCGCGGGGGCGCGCGTGCGCGTGTTGGAAAAGTCAGACCGCGGCTGGTGGCTGTGCAGGTACGCGAGCGGGCGTGGGCGGGGGAGGCTAGCCGAGGCCGGCGGGGCCCTAACCACACCCCGCCCCTCGCAGGTATGGCGACCGGGAGGGCCTCCTCCCCGCGGTGCTGTTGCGACCGGAAGGGCTGGGCGCACTCCTGAGCGGGACGGGATTCCGTGGAGGAGACGACCCGGCCGGTGAGGCCCGGGGCTCCCGGGAAGCCTCCCAGGCCACCGCCCCTCCCCCCACCGTGCCCACCCGACCTTCGGCGGGCGCCATCCAGAGCCGCTGCTGCACCGTCACACGCAGGGCCCTGGAGCGGCGCCCAGGGCGCCAGGGCCCGTCTCGAGGGTGCGTGGACCCTGTGCCTGTGCCGCACCCTACTACGGAGCGGTGAGCGCCAGAATCCCGATGCGGGGATGGACCGCGCCATCCCAGGGCTGAGGAGGAGCGGGGAGGGCGGATCTCCCTGGCCAGCAGGACGGGAGGCGGGTATTTGCTGTTCCTCTGAGTAAAGCTTGTTCTGAATGACCCCCACCGTCTAAGCGTGCGGAGCCGCGGGCTGGATCTCTGCCATGCCAGGGTGCGGGATGGGCTTGGTAAGGCGGAGACCATCAGCTCCAGTGCCCTTCTGGCTGGCTAGGTAGGGTGTTGGCCAGGGTAGGGGCTGGACTGGAGTCCAGAGAGATAGGGCCGGCTAGGAAAGCGGCATTTATGGGTTTTCCAGGGGTTCAGGATGGACTGGAGAGAGACCGGACCGGCTAGGGGAGCGCTTCTTTATGGGTTTCCCAGGGTGTGGGGGTGGCCGCCAGCACAGGCAGCTTCATGTTGTGCCACAGGAAGTCCAAGAAAGCGGCGGCCTGGAGTGTCCTGCTGAGCCGCTGAAAGTGCCGCTCTGGGGTTGGACAAGAAGGAGGTCAGGGGGGTGGTCCACACGCCCCCCAGGATCCCCCAACCCCAGGCTGTGCCCACGTACCAGTGTAGGGCAGCAGGGCCTCAAGCGCTGCCCGCACGCCTTCGTAGGCCAGCAGCTCCTCGGGGGCCTCGCGCCGCAGGAGCACACCCAGCACGGCCTGGGCTTCGTGGCAGTGCCGCGAGTTGGTGTTCCACGTGACACAGAAGCGCAGCAGGGCCTCTGTGGGCAACAGGACCCTCATCCTCTTGCCCAGTCAATCTGCCATGACTGGCCCTTGCCCGCCGGGCCACCCACCCTGACCGGCCCCCAACCTTTCTGGTCTCGCCGCAGTCGGAGCATGGTGGCTTCCAGCTTCTCGCAGGCCTCAGGGTCTCTCCGGATGGCTGTGGGAGGAGGGAAGGCTGAGCTGGGGAAAGCAGAGCCCAGTGGTCCGTAGACCCAGCCTCTTGCCCCTGGGTGAGCACTGACCCTGGATGACAGTCAGCACGGTGTGGGGCCGATCCAGGGAGATGGCCAGGCCCAGTGCTCGCAGGTACCGCTTCTCATGCAGCAGGTTGTCCAGCTCTTGCTGCCTGCGGGGAGGGGAAGAGAGGCCACTGAGGGCCGCTGGCAGAGCCATCGGAGTCAGCAGGCAGCAAGCCTGGTGCTCAGCCTCAGTTTCCCTACAGCACAGAGCAGTGTTGATGCCGGGAGGGGCGCCACTGCCCTGGTCTTACCTGACCACCTGCTCCTCTTGCCTGGCCTGCTCCTCTGCCTGCTCCGCCTCGGTCACATCCTGGGGTCAGACTGGGGTCAGATGGGGCCTCCACTCCACCCCGACTCTTCCCTGCCCTTGGGGCCCACAACCTTCCAGAGGATGACTCGGGAGTCGCTGGCCCCAGTGAGGGCGCGGTCATCCAGCCGGCTGCAGTGCAGCCCCCAGACCTTGTCCTCGTGGGCATCCAGCGTCCGCACACACTCGTTGTTCTTGATGGTCCAGAGCTTCACGAGGCCATCCGAGCCGCTGGGTTTGGGGTGGGGAGAGGCTCAGCGTCAGGCAGGTCACCCCGCCATCCCCCACCCCATCGCTGCCCTGCCCCAGACCACTCACCTGGACAGCAGCTGTGTGCCACGGCTCACAAAGGCCACCTTCAGCACAGAAGCATCGTGCCCCTCGAATGTCTGCAAAGAGGAGGGGGTAGGGCATGAGATGTCACCAGGGCGAGAGGTGGGGAGGGCCTGGATCGCCGCTTACCTTAAGACAGCTGAAGTCCTGGAGCGCCCAGAGCTTGATGGTGCCATCAGCTGAGGCTGTGGCCAGCACCTGGTCCATGGGAGAGAACTGGACGCACCAGAGGCCACGCCGGTGACCTGAGAAGACACCCAGCAGCTGGCACTGCGGCAGGGCCCAGAGCTTGGCCGTGCGGTCCTGTGAGCCTGTGGCCAGCAGCTTGTCGTTGGGGGCAATAGCCACGCTGTTGATGTCCTGGCAATGGGAGAAGGTGGTGGCTCAGCACACCCCCGCCCCCCGCCAGCAAGGGCTTGGCCACACCCCCACCCCCGTGGCTATGGAGTCACCTTATCATGGCAGCGCTGAGTGGTCTGGGCCTGCAGGAGGATGGGGCCGTTGTCTGGGGCTGTGTTCTTGGACAGCAGGGCTTTGGGAAGAGGCCACAGCTTCACAGTGCAGTCCTGGCTGCCTGTCACCAGGAAGGACTCCTTCAGCCTGTGGCCCAACAGGAGAGGAGGAGACACAGCTGAGCCCCGGCCAGTCCTGATGGCCAGCTCCCCACAGGGCCAGCCTGGGAGCCCACGGTCCAGACCACGGGGACCGTCCCAGCATGCGGGTTGGCCTGGGTCACCCTCAGGCACCTGTAGGATCACGCCCTGTGTACACTGTACACCTGCAGCACCTGGTGACTCAGCCCCAGCCACAGGACCCCAGGCCTACATGCAGGGGTCACCTCTCCACCTGGGCCTCATGCAGAATCGTTCTCTCTGCCTAGTTCCCTTCCCCCTTTAACCACTTCGCCGGGGCTACTTCTGAGGACTGCCCTCGAGGCACGCAGGGATATCCTGTCCTGTTCTGTTCCACATCTCTGGGCTGGAGCCTCAGAGCAAGCCAAAGCTGCCGCTGCCTCCCCAGCTCCCTGAGTGGCAGCCCCTGCTGGCAGGCCTGGGCCTCCACCTCCTTGACACCCCTGGGCCCAGCCCCGACTCACTACCTAGAGCAGCAGACGGTGCCCACGCTGTGTGTGTGACCGGAACCCTGAGCCACGCAGATCACCTGGCCAGCCTTGTTCATTCTCCAGATACGGACGCTCTGATCCTGGGGACAGGGAGTTGACGAGAGAGGCTGGTCCATGGGCCTACTGCGTGGCCTCCCCGCCTGGTGCCTCTGCCCCTACCTCTCAGGGTGCCTCACCTTGGCACAGCTGGCAAAGAGCCATCCCTTCCGGAACACATCCAGGGCCAGGACGATATCTGAGATGTTGTGGGGAGGTATAGGTCACACAGCAAGATGTGGGAAGGGAAGCAAGCAAGGGACCCAGGCAGGTCCCAGGGTGTCAGGTGGGCTGGCCCCACTCACCCGTGTGGCCATGGAGGATTTGGCAGGCTGACGTCTGCAGCTCAAACACTTTCAGGCAGGGGCTATTGGAGGCCACGATGACGTGGGAGTCCTCGGGGCCAAGAAACCGGACATCCAAGACCTCCTCACTGTAGCCAGCGAACTGCAGGGCGGCAGGGGGCAGGAGATAAGAGGAGGGCTGGTGCCCGCAGCCTCCAGACAGAGCAAGGGCAGGTGTGCACCTGTTTCTGCAGCCGCAGGGAACGAGCCTCATAGAGCAACAGGTTGTGGTCGGCGGTGGCGCTGAGGAGCAGGCCAGCAGTGCGGGCCAGGGTGCAGTGAGTCAGCTCCCGCCCGGGGCCCGGTGGCCGGGCCTGCGTGTACACACACTGCCCGGAAGCTGCCTCCCACACGCGCAGAATGCCTGTGTGGGTGGGGACAGGGCTGCTGAGACTCAGGTCCACAGGCCTTCCCCAGCCCCATACCGCTGCCCGTATCCCGGCCCAACACACCTTGGTCGCCGGCTGTCAGAAAGTACAGGCCTGAGGACTTCACACCCAGCTGGGACACTGGCTCCTCTGGCAATAGCACAGCGGCCTCCACGCTCTGGAGACGAACTGGGTCACAGGCTGCTGTCATGCCCCCTCCCCACCCAACTCAACCAGCCCTGGCCTCCAGGCATCCCCACCTCAAACACAGGCACGGTCTTTGTGGCCTGGCAGCTCTGAAGGTCCCAGATGACACAGATCTTGTCACGGCCGGAGCTGGGGCAGCAACAGCAACCTCAGGTCAAGTCTTAGCCTCGGCCCCCACTTTCCAAGCCTCCCCCTCGTACCAGGGCCCACTGCTGACCTGAGCATGGTGTGGCCGTCGGCGCCGAAGGTCAGTGAGGTGACAGCGCTGTAGTGGGCAGTCAGCACAGCCAGGCACGACCGGTCCTGCAGTGACCACACGCGGATGGCGGCATCCGCGGCTGAGGAGAAGAGCAGCAGGCGTGTAGGGTCCGGGTGGAAGGCCACTAGGCTGCGGGCGGATGGGACAGGATAGGTGAGCTGTGCAGTCTGGGCAGTGCCTCTGCCCTCCCCCTCCACCCCCCAACTCACTGCACAACACCGGGCGAGCCTCGGAAGTGGTGTGTCCCATAGTGCCGCACGATGTCCCAGATGCGCACGGCCCCGTCACAGCCACCTGCAGGGAAGCAAGGTGAGGGAGTGGAATGCCCAAAGCCCCTGCATCTGTGCCCGATACCCACCTGTGCTGCAGGGCCCTACCTGTGGCTAGCAGCGTGGAGGTGGGGTCGAAGGCCATGGTGGCCACGGGGGCTGTGTGTATCGCCTTCCACAGGCGGGTAATGCTGCCCTCTCGCCAGGCCCACTGAGCCAGCAGCAATGCCCGGCTGGCTGTCACCAGCACCTGGGGGAGGATACAGGTCAGCAGAGGGGCAGCAACACCCTGCTCACAGCTTCCTGGACTCAGTCTGGGAGGAGGCGCTGGGGCAGGTCCCCTCCAGGCCCCGCCCTGCGTACCTCATCATCAGGGCTGAGGTCAAAGGCAGTGATGTTCTCCTGGTCCTCCTAGGGGAAAGATTGGTGTGCAGAGCACGGTGTGAGTGGGCTGCCCCCTCCACTTACCCCTCACCCACCCAGGCTACCCTCACCTGCTCCAGACTCCGCAGCACGACCCCCGAGGCCACCTCCAGAATGTTGACTCTGGTACCACAGATGCAGAAGAGGTGCTGGCCTGTCTGGTCCAGCTGGGGACAGAGGGGTCTCAGCCAGGCAACATTCGTCACCCCCCACGGTCTCTGGCTGCCCGCCCCCCTGCCCTTCCCCAGGCTGGTACCTGTGCTTTTCCGCCCTTGTAGAAAGGTTCAATTTTACGCTCCACAGCATAGCTGGAAGGAGAGCAGGGGGCGAGTGAGCACCACCCACCCCTTCAGTCCCCAGGGCCCAGCCCTGTGTTGGGTGCTCCTCTTGAGGTGACCCCAATGTCCCCTGCCCTTGAGTTTCTGGGCAACAGCAGAGACGGCATGGGGTGGAACCAGCAGTACTACAGGGGGCTGTTGCTACCCCCGTCACTGAGAAGTGGAGACCTGGGCTGGTGATACTTGAGGCAGCAGGGGGTGGGCCTGTGTCAGGCAGAGTCAGCCCAACAGCCCAGGATTCTCAGGGATTCCCCAGTGAGAGCCAGGGGGGTCCTTGGGGACACCCCTGCCGGCGGTGGGTGGCCAGGCCTGGGTAGCCAGCCCAGAGCACATCCTCCCAGTGTCTTCATCCCTAAGGTCTGGCATACTTCTTCCCCTCGCTGGCTTCTCCCTTCATCCCCAGGCTTGCCCAGAGCCCAGGTCTCATGAGCAGCTGTCATTTCTGTGACCTCACTCCTGCCCCTCCTCCTTCCCTCTCCATTGCCTCCACCTGGTCCAGGCCATCGCAGCCTCTGGTCAGCCACTCTGGCCTCTTCACTGGGCCCCCTACCTACCTCTTCTTTTCTTTCTTTCTTTTTTTTTTTTGAGACGGAGTCTCCATCTGTCACCCAGGCTGGAGTACAGTGGCGCGATCTCAGCTCACTGCAAGCTCCACCTCCCGGGTTCACACCATTCTGCCTCAGCCTCCCGAGTAACTGGGACTATAGGCAGCTGCCACCGCGCCCGGCTAGTTTTTTGTTTTTAGTAGAGATGGGGGTTTCACCATGGTCTCCATCTCCTGACCTCGTGATCCACCCACTTTGGCCTCCCAAATTGCTGGCATTACAAGTGTGAGCCAAATTGCTGGGATTATAGGCGTGAGCCACTGCTCCCGGCCTCCCCTACCTACCTCTTAACCCTGCTGCCAGGTACCTTTCAGAACATAACTGAAGATGTCACTGCCCTGCATCAACCCCTCCCTTCTGCCCACACACCTCCCAGACCTTGCCCAGAAGAGCTTCTGCCATCCTTGCCTCTACTTTCCTTCCCTCTCATGGCCCACAGTGCACCCCATTGCTCCTGTCCCAGCCTCTGGGACGGGTTTCCTATCTTCCCCCCGTTCCTTGCAGCCTGGGCTTCTCTTCCCAGATGTCAAGGTCTGACTCACTGCACTTCTGGAAGCCTGACTGCCAAAACGAAAGCAGCCCCTGAGCCCCCGCACCCAGTTGACCCTCCCATGGCGGTGCTGCCAGCCTGGGACCTTCCTTTACCAGTGCTTGGCACAACCAAAGCCCCATAGCTGCCAGTGGAAACGCTAATCCCGAGGCTGCGCTGCCAGGGCAGGGGCACCAGTACTGCTATTCGACAAAGGCTTGGGGAGTGACGGGGCACAGAACTCAGGGCCTCCTGGGCTTCTGCAGACCCGCCCCTCTCCCGCTGTCTACCTGCTCCCTGGAGAAGAGAGATCGCGGGTAAAACGTCCCCAGGCCGACTGCTCAGAGGTGGTTCTTCGCCTCCCGCCGCCTCCCAGGACCAGCCCCGACCTAGGCTCAGCCCTCTCCTCCCCTCATCGGGACTTCTGGTCCCCACTCCACCCACAGCCGGCTTCTCGATGAGCCCACGCTGCTGCTCCCGGCGGCCAGGCTCCGATCGCCGTCCTCCCCGAGAGCAGTCGGGGCCGGCTCTCCCGCCTGGTATCACCGCAGCCTCCGCGACCCCGCGAGCCGGCGCACACATGGCCTGTCGCCTCCACGGACCAGAATGCGTGCCCGCTCCACGCGCACCTCCGCTAGGCCGGCTGCGAACCGAGCTCCCTCCCCGCGCGGCCCCAGCGCTCCCGGCTCACTTGGCCTTGAAGCGGCCCACTCCGGCCGCGGTCTCTGCCATGTTGCCGCCGCCGCCGCTCCAGCTGAAACCGGCTAGGGCCCCGGCAGCCGCCGCCGCGTGACAGAGGTTGGCACCGAACTCCTCACAGAACTCCACACTCCCGGCGCGCCGCGATGGCGTCACCGCGCGCGACCACTGTGACGTCCTCACCGGCGCGGCGCGCTTGGCGCCATCTTTGCTTCGGGCAGTGGCTGCTGCATCGGGAACCGGAAGGGGGCGGAGACGTTTCCGGCCTGGAGGGAGGGCCATGAGCCCTGAGGGTGCTTCGCGGTCCGGTGAGGGTAGACCGGCGCGGGTGGCGTCGCTGGTGGCCTGGCTCTTTGATAACAGTATAAAAAGGCATTCGTGGCCGGGCGCGGTGGCTCACGCCCGTAATCTCAGCACTTTGGGAGGCCGAGATGGGTGGATCACGAGGTCAGGAGATCGAGACTATCCTGGCTAACACGCTGAAACCCCGTCACTACTAAAAACAAAAAAATTAGCCAGGCGTGGTGGCGGGCACCTGTAGTCCCAGCTATTCGGGAGGCTGAGGCAGGAGAATGGCGTGAACCCGGGAGGCAGAGGTTGCAGTGAGCCGAGATCGCGCCACTACACTCCAGCCTGGGCGACAGACCGAGACTCTGTCTCAAAAAAAAAGAAAAAGAAAAGATGAAAGAGAGCAGGCAAATGCCTGGAGAGGGCGGTAGGGATACACCGGTGACAGCTGTGAGGGCCGCAGGCACAGAGGCAGGCAGGCCTGGGCTCCGCTTTTATTGACCTATTTACAAGGTACGTTGGCCCTGGGCTCCCCCACCACCTCAGCCCCAGCGTTGCCTTCTGGGGCGACCTTGGCCTCCTCCTGTGAGGTGCCCTCCAGCAGAGCGGTGTCTTCCTCCAAGAAGTTGCTGAGCTCCGCCAGCTCTCGGCGAACGACGCTGGTGGCTCGGTGCAGCCAGCGCACGCGCCGCAGAAGGCACAGCAGCAGGGTCCGACTGCGCTCCTGGCGCGCGCTCCAGGCATTGTGCAGCTCCCGGTAGCAGTTGTGGCGAGCGCGCTTGGCCGGGTCCAGCGTGGCCCCGCAGCCCAGGGGGCAGCGCTGCTGGGATCCTTGCTGGCAGTGCTGCCGGTGCTCTGCCAGGGCCCCACGCGGCACGCGCGAGGTGCAGCCCTCGTTGGGGCAGGCCATTAGCTCGAAGGGGCATGAGTCCTGGTGCCCCTTGCGATGGGCCAGGGGGCACGTCACTATGCAGCCAGCGTTGGCATTCTTGCACTGAGGGTGAAGAAGAACACGTGTGAAGAAATCAGGCGGGACAGCCCCAGAACCCCCCACCCCTGGCTTTCCATTCACCAGTAACCAGGGAACCGGGAGCCTCCCACACTTTTCTGACTTGGGTGAGTGGGTGGAGAGAACATTGGGGCAAATGCTTGGAAGTGGGAAGAAGCTAGAAGTTCCAGGGGAGGGGGTGAGGCCTGAGTCTTGGGGAACTGGAAGGTACACAGTTGGGTTGGTCTGGTGAGTGGTATGGATGCCAGGCTGTCCTTTTTAACCTCAGTTTACCCATCTGTGAAACTAGGGGGCTGGAGAGTAGTGGCCAGCACACCAGGCACTAGATCCTCTGAAAATCCTCTGTAAGTCCTCTATAATCTCCATTTTACAGCTGAGACCCCGGGGCTCGGAAAAGTTAGGTGACTTGCTTAAAGTCACACAGCAACTAAGCAGTAAAGCCACGATTCAAACTCAGCCACGTCTGGTCCTCCCAAGGCTGCACTTGTCTCTCTGAGGATAGGATTCTCCTGCCCCCTCTCCTGGCCCTGCCCCACCCCTACAAGGGTGAGAAGGGTCGAGGGTCGGGGGAGTGGGTACTCTGAGCTACCTTGACTTCCAGGCGGCCAATGGTTTTCCGGAGTTTATTCACGCGGACTATCTTTTTCCTTTTCACCTCTTTCCTACAGCACGGACAGGTCTTTTGTCTGGAAGGAGGCATGAGTAGGGGTGAGTGTTGGGAGTAGGAAGGGAGCCCTGGTCAAGCTCTCACTCGGTGACCCAGGTGGTCCCTTCATCAGCTGGAGGAGGCATCAGGGCATATTACAGGGCGCTCTCATCTCTGAGGCTGGGGCCGGGGTCTGCAGATGCCACTGAGTGAGGGTATACACATTTTAGTTTAGGGAGATTTCGTGGCTGAGTCTTTTGGCTGACTTTCCCCTCTGTTCTGGGCCACAGCAATGGCCCCCAGTCTCACTCCTCCCCTCCCAGCCCCTTGGGTACCCGGTGGCACCTGGCTAGCCACTGGAAGATGCACTTTTTGCAGAAGATGTGGCTGCATGGCAACCTTGCTGGCCTCTTGAGAACCCCATGGCAGACGGAGCACACAAAGTTGCTGTCAGGAGGGCTGGCGAAGAGGTTGAGATCATACCCGCCACTCTGCAAAGGCCAGGTGTCAGGACCTGGCTGGGACAGTGATCCAGTCCCTGGTCCACATACCCAGCAACAGCCTAGCAAGCTTTGGGCGGGGAGGTGAGCCACAGAACTTCAAGTAGAGGGGCTGGCTCAGCACCCACTTTGAGGGGGCAGCTGTAGGGGTTAGGGCCCCCTACCCCAGGACTACTAATCCCTGGTTGGAGACGGGGGCCTTAGCCTAGAATCAGACCTAGCCAGAGCCTTCCAGGTTTCATTGTACCATATGGGGGCCTGCGACCCACTGCCCACCCTTTCCAAGTGCAGTGGGGTCGATCCCTGAACAACTGGGCAAGTTTCTGGAGTTGGGCACACATCTAAGGGCTGGAAGTAAGAGGACCCCAGGCTCACCATGATCTGTGTCTAGACAGCAGCTCCACAGGCCCCCAGAGCTCAGGAGCCTGCATTTCACAGTGGGTGTGGGCTGACATCACAATAGCATTGTCCAGCTCAAGCCAATCACAACCCTGGTTCAGGGCCCAGAGACCCTGTACAGCCCAGCCCTTGTTCCCTTCTGTAGAGGATCACAGGTAGCTGGGCACAGTGCTCACACCTGTAATCCCAGCAGTTTGGGAGGCTAAGGCAGGAGGATCACTTGAGCCCAGGAAACCAGCCTGGGCAACTCAGTGAGACCCCACCTCTTTTAAGTCACAGGGCTGGGTGCAGTGGCTCATGCCTGTAAGCCTAACACTTTGGGAGGCCGAGGCAGGCAGATCACTTGAGGTCAGGAGTTCGAACCAGCCTGGTCACCATGGTGAAAACCCATCGCTACTAAAAATACAAACAAATTAGCCGAGCGTGGTGGCAGGTGCTTGTAGTCCGAGCTGCTTGGGAGGCTGAGGCATTACTGCTTGAAACCGGGAGGCAGAAGCTGTAGTGAGCTGAGATGAACCAAGCTTCATGGAGCTCTTTCCCCGAGGCCAGGGCTTCAGTGGGATCACAGGGATTGCCGCCCTCTTCTCTCCAGAGGGCTGCAGCTCCTAGGGCTCCTAGAGTATAGGGGCTTCAGGCATTGACCCACTAGGGGTCTTCACTTAGGGTCCGACACTCAGGGGTAGCTCCAAGGCAGTGAGAACTAAACTCCCAGGGAAACTGCTGCCCAGAGCAGGGGCCCAGCCTCCCAAACCAAGTGTCTGATCCGCTCCAGCCTAGCACCACTGGGGCGCTGAGTTCATCTAGGCCTAGCTGGTCAAATCCCTTAGAATCTCACCTGGTCTCACAAGGAAGTCACTGGAAGCCTCTGAACTTCCCATCCTTGCGAGCGCTCTGCTGGCCCCACCTGGCGCCCTTTAGGCCTTTACCTGAGGCGCGCATGGCCACAAGACTGTTCCCAATCTGGCTCCGCCACTTAAGAAGCGTCGGACCTTACATGTCACCTGCCAACCTCCCACATCCTATCCTTGTCTCCAACGCGGCGTTGGGATGGCCAGGAAAGACGAGGAGGCATCTCGCTAGGGTTCTCCCCGCCACTGCGTGAACAGATGCACTTGCCAGGCTGATAGGCGGGTCGGGACCCCAAGAACACCCGCACGCAGTGAGTTAGGCAAACAGCTTTATTTGAAAGACAGGAGACAGCCGAGTCCCCCCGACCCCGCGGTCCTGGCGACGTCGGTCTCAGGCGTGGGAGGACCAGTGTCCTGCGGAGAGAAAACAGGGTTAGGGGTCGGCAGCCGGGGTCAGGAGTCAGGGGCCAGACCACGCGAGCGGCCACACCTGGGGGGAGGACGCGGCGCCTGTCGGGGCCTGGGTTTCACCGCCGCACATGGAGCAGCGCGCGGTGAGCTGAGGCCCCCGGAGGCTCTGGGCGTCGAATCTCACCCGCGGCCACGGCCAAAGCCGGGGGTGATTTTCAACCAACGCCGGTCTCCAAGACCACCAGTGGGATACCGGTGGTCAACGCAGGAGGACCTACCTAAGTGAAGAAGGCAGTGCAAAGCATGCGCGGGCGTTTATAGCTGCTTTCCGGGTGACGCAGATTCCCAGGCCGCGGCTGGGGCCGGACGCGCAGGAGCACGCCGAGACGGTGAGGGCGGGGCACCGCGGAGCCAATCACAGGTTGTCTTATGGGAGCTCGGCGCGCTCCCGCCCGGGGCGGGGCCGCGGAGGTCTCGCGGCGCTTGGTGTGATATAAAAGCTGCTTCCCAGTAGGCCTCGCTCTTCTTTTCCGAGAGAACACGTGAGTGTTCGTGTTTGCTGCTGCGGGTTTGGGCGTGGGCGGCGGGAATCCGCGGACATCGAGTCGGGTCTAGGCTCCCGAGTCCGCGCTCCTGGGCGGGAGGCCCCGTCGGGGTCTTGCAGGGGGCTGCTAGATGCCTAGACCGCACTGACTGCTTGATTCTTGTCGTTTTCTCCAGCAAATGGCGGATGACGCCGGTGCAGCGGGGGGGCCCGGAGGCCCTGGTGGCCCTGGGATGGGGAACCGCGGTGGCTTCCGCGGAGGTTTCGGCAGTGGCATCCGGGGCCGGGGTCGCGGCCGTGGACGGGGCCGGGGCCGAGGCCGCGGAGCTCGCGGAGGCAAGGCCGAGGATAAGGAGGTAGGTTTCAGCTACGCGCGGGATCGGGCCCGTAGGCGGCGGTGGAGAGCGGCCCTGGTCACTCGCGCCTTTTCTCCCTCTAGTGGATGCCCGTCACCAAGCTGGGCCGCTTGGTCAAGGACATGAAGATCAAGTCCCTGGAGGAGATCTACCTTTTCTCTTTGCCCATTAAGGTATGCGTCGGTCGTTGGGGCGTGAACAAGTGCGACCCCGAAGTCGTTTGGGCTGGGGTTGGATGGTTGGCGTCTGCCATTGACCCGCCTTGAAGGGCCCAGCGTCTCGTTTTGAGAGGTTGAGGCTGTGTTGCGGGCTGGATGAGGAGGGGATTCCACTTAAGAGAGGTTGGATGGATATACCTGAGCGAAGCGAGAGCCACAAAACGCATTTCAGCGCATCTTCCCACGTTCGCAGCGAATTCATTTCCAAAGAGCTGAGACAGAAGCAGCGCTCAGTTCATGCCATCCGAGAGGACGATGAAGTTCAGGTTGTGGGAGGACACCGTAAGGGTTAGCAAACTCATAGTCCGCGTGTACGGGACAGCTGTCATCCGCGTCCAGCGGGTGCAGAGGGGAAAGGCCAATGGCGCGTTTGTCATGTGAGCGTTCGCCCTAGCAAGGTACGGTGTTCATGGCTAGGCCAAAGCTGGACAAAGCAAAAGGAAACCTGAGTGGAAAGCCACATCTCACCAAACGAGGAAAAGGACAAATAGGAAGAAACGATTGAGATGCTGAAACATGCTAATCTTACAAACTTCCATTAAAACTGCTGAAACGTAAACGAAGGGGACAGATGGGGGATGCCACGTGAGGGGGTTCATGACTTTTTTTTTTTTTTGGCGGGGCAGAGTCTCGGCCTGTCACCCAGGCTGGTGCGATCTCGGCTCACTGCAACCTCTGCCTCCCAGGTTCAAGCGATTCTCCTGCGTCAGCCTCCCGCATAGCTGGGTTTACAGGCGCCGGCCACCACACCCGCCTAATTTTTTGTATGTTTAATAGAGATGGGGTTTCACCATGTGGGCCAGGCTGGTCTTGAAATCCTGACCTTGTGGTCCGCCCACCTCAGCTTCCCAAAGTGCTGGGATTACAGGTGTGAGCCACCGCCCCGCCGATGACTTTGGTTCTTTAGTAGCATAATGGTACTAAGTTTTTCTTTAATGCACTCCCCACAATTATCTTGTTTGTTGCAGGAATCTGAGATCATTGACTTTTTCTTGGGGGCTTCTCTCAAAGACGAGGTTTTGAAGATTATGCCGGTGCAGAAGCAGACCCGTGCTGGCCAGCGCACCAGGTTTAAGGTACCTGGCTGTCCTGGAGTGGGCTGGGCTGGGCTGGGCTTGTCAGGACTCTCTCGGCTCTGCGTAGTTGCACTTGGCTTCACCCGTGTGACTTTCGTAATGGGGAGAGAGAGAAAAGATCTCCTCAGGACCTCGGATGGGCCTTACTGTGGCCTCTCTTTCCTTGAGGGGCGCAACAGGCCCTGGGCGGTGGGCGGTGATTGGGTGTAGGGCCACCAGTCGCCTCACACACATCTCTTCACAGGCGTTTGTTGCTATCGGGGACTACAATGGCCACGTCGGCCTGGGTGTTAAGTGCTCCAAGGAGGTGGCCACTGCCATCCGTGGGGCCATCATCCTGGCCAAACTCTCCATTGTCCCGGTGCGCAGAGGCTACTGGGGGAACAAGATCGGCAAGCCCCACACTGTCCCTTGCAAGGTAGGCTGGTGGCAGGTTATGGGCCTGCTATGGGGCGGGCTCCCTTGGGCCCTTGCCTCCTGACTTCTTCCCTCACCAGGTGACAGGCCGCTGCGGCTCTGTGCTCGTGCGCCTCATCCCTGCACCCAGGGGCACTGGCATCGTCTCAGCGCCTGTGCCCAAGAAGCTGCTCATGATGGCTGGTATTGATGACTGCTACACCTCAGCCCGGGGCTGCACTGCCACCCTGGGCAACTTCGGTAGGTGGTCCACGCATGGGGCGTAGCCATGGTCTCTCAGCTCCGCTTAACCACACGGGTCCGGCGTGTGCTTGGCGTGTTTTCAGGGAGGCAGAGAAAGGCTCTCCTAATGCACGACAGACCTGCCCAGCATGGCCTCTCTGTTCCTAGGAGTGCGACAGACAGTTTTTGGGTTGGGGGACTTGCCTCAAGCACACCACTGACCCTCCTGGGGTTCTTTTGTTGTGCAGCCAAGGCCACCTTCGATGCCATCTCTAAGACCTACAGCTACCTGACCCCTGACCTCTGGAAGGAGACTGTGTTTACCAAGTCTCCCTATCAGGAATTCACCGACCACCTTGTCAAGACCCACACCAGAGTCTCCGTGCAGCGGACCCAGGCTCCAGCTGTGGCTACAACATAGGGTTTTTATACAAGAAAAATAAAGTGAATTCAGCCTGTTACTATGTCCTGTGTCCTGCATGGTTAGTGATGGTTTGAATCTGCGGATGTGGGGCCAATAGATCACACCAGAAACACAGGCAGGTTGCAGGACTTTATTTCAGCAACAGTCATACAGAGCCACACAGCAGGCGCACCCACAGATGCCTCAGGAGGTGGCAGCGGCGGCCTCTCTTGCAGCTTTTCTCTCTTCCAGCATCCTCTCCTTTTGTTTGGCCAGGCACTTCCTGGCAGAATAGTGGGCCCCCAGGTCCTGATCTGAGAAAGCAATAGAAACAAGCTGGGAACCCAGGCCTCTGCTGCATGCAAAGGGGGCAAAGTCAAGTGGGCAGAAGTGAGGGGAGGGAGGAATCGCAATGGTTCTGGCCCCCAGGCCTCAGAAGGATGGGAGGGGGAGGTCACGCACAGCGGTCCTGGTAGGCCTTGGCCACCTGGGTGAACTGCTCCACTTCCTTGCTGCAGTTCTGCTTGTAGTTGTGTCCTTCCCTCTGCTGACAGGCCTTGAGTCGAGCCTGTATAATGTTGACAATTTCTCGGTCGACTTGGCTGGGGGAGAAAGGGAGCAAGAGAGGCTAATCACCAGGAATCCTTTCCCTGTACCCCTCGAGAACAATTGAAATCAAGAGCCCTGGGGTCTGGCTCCTCCCATGTCAGCCCTAAGATCTGGGCATGCCACCCTGTGGAATCCCAGGGACCGGTGGCCTAGCTGCACATGCTGCAGATCTCCACACTCCCAGCGTGGCTCACGTACTAGTCCCTCCTCCACTGCATTTCGGCTTCAAACAAGCACAAGATATCATTCTCCTTGCACTCAGTGATGTCCGGCACACGGCGGTACTGCCGGTGGTAGTAGTAATACCTGTTCTTCGCATGCTGCCGCTCTATAAATTCTGCAAAGACAAAACCACAGACTCACAACTCATTGGTTTGGACAAGCTTTTAGCTTTCTAGTTCTCATAGGCCCCTTGGAGGGGAGGGAGGAGAACTTCCTGAGTGTTCCAGCGTTTAGAAAACAGGCAATTCGGCCGGGCGCGGTGGCTCACGCCTGTAATCCCAGCACTTGGGGAGGCCGAGGCGGGCGGATCATAAGGTCAAGAGATCGAGACCATCCTAGCTAACACGGTGAAACCCCATCTCTACTAAAAAAAGCAAAAAAATTAGCCGGGCATGGTGGCGGGTGCCTGTAGTCCCAGCTACTCAGAAGGCTGAGGCAGGAGAATGGCGTGAACCCTGGAGGTGGAACTAGCAGTGAGCCGAGATCGTGCCACCGTGCTCCAGCCTGGGTGACAGAGCGAGACTCCATCTCAAAAAAAAAAAAAAAAAAAAACCCGGCAGTTCGTCTCTCTATGAGGTGTGGCCGGCCAGGCAGGCCTGTGAAGGCCTAGGCTACAGCTGATGGAGAGCTCCAGCGTACCAGGCATCATCCTCAGAGTTCCACATGCATTACCTTACTCTGTCCCCCACACACGCCTACAGGCAGCGGCTTCTCACAGACGGCACTGTGACGAAGCTCTGCCGGTGCACCTCCCCCAGCTGCACAGGGACCCCTGTGGAGTCCTGCGGGAGGACTGGGTGCGCAGAGGTTCCAACAGGGAGCCTCCAGCAAGCAGAACTTACCACCTTACGGCCTCAGCTTCCTCACTGGGAAATGAACAAGCTAAAAAGAGAGCTCGAACATCCAGACACATAGGACAGACATGTTCTAGGACTGCTACAAAAGAGAGGGAGCTGGGTCAGCTGTTGCACGGTTTCCAGATCCTTGGGGGTTTGATTTGCAGACTTCATCCTTTTACAAGAGAACCACCAGAGCATGCTATGCACCCCAAGTGTTCAAAAAGAACTGAACCAGGCTGGGCGCGGTGGCTTAGGCCCGTAATCCCAGCACTTTGGGGGTCCAAGGTGGGAGGATCACCTGAGGTCAGGAGTTCGAGACTAGCCTGGCTGACATGGTGAAACCCTGTGTCTACTAAAAATATAAAAATTAGCTGGGCTTGGTGGTGGTGCACCTGTAATCTCAGCTATTGAGGAGGCTGAGGCAGGAGAATCGCTTGAACCCGGGATGGGGCAGAGGTTGCAGTGAGCCGAGATCGCACCACTGCATTCCAGCTTGGGCAACAGAGCGAGACTGTCTCAGGGAAAGAAAAAAAAAAAAAACACTGAACTGGGCATTCTCCCGGTTCGTTCCAGAGATGGTGAATGTGGGCATCTCGGCCATCACCCTGACACTTGGTCATCTGGCAGGTCTAACAACCCCCAGGATTCAGATGCTTCCCTGTGCAGACCACCCCTAACATTTGAGAGAGGCCTGAGGCCAGCGGTGCGGTGGAGGGGTTCCCGGGGCGGCGGGGGCAGAGAGCAGTGCGGGGTCCTGGAGCAGTGGGTGCTGGGTGCGGCAGGGAGGGAAGAGTCCTGGGAAGGAGCGGGGCGTCCCGGGGTGCAGGGGAGAGTAAGGGATCCTAGGAGGTGAGGTTCGGGGTGCAGTGGGAGGCCAAAGTAGGCGACGGAGCTCGGGGGTCTCCGGGGGTGGGGGGTTGTCCCCGGGGTGCATTGGGGGGCGGTCTCAGGGAGACGGGACCCCGGGGGCATTGGAGGATCCAGGCAGGGTGTGGGATCCAGGGGTCCCCAGAGGCCGGCGAGGGAGCCCCGGGCTGGGGCCTCGTACCTCTCACGAGGGTCACGGGTCGGTCCACGATGAGGTCGAACGCCTTCGTCATGTAGACGACGGGATTGGGCAGCCAAGTCTGCGACGACAGCACCGGCGTGCGGCGCGGGGGTTCAGGGTACACATCCTTGTCCCAGCTGTCCGGCATGGCGGCGGGAGGCGCGAACCCCGCTCCCTGACGCGTTGCCCTTGCCTCTACCTCCGTCCGGGTCCCGCGGCCTAGGTCGCCAGCTACAGAGGACGCCGAGGGCGGCTGCGTCTGTGCGCTGGCGGCCGCGAGGCACTATGGGACTTGTAGTTCCCCGACTCCGCCAGGCGCGGCCGGGACCCGCCTCGCCGCAGGGCGCCCCCGTGTGGGGCCTCCGTTCTCGGTCTCTGCCGAGCGCCTGCGCGGTGCTGGTCACTGGTCTGGGAGCCTGGGAAGTAGCCGCGAACCGGACAGATCCCTGCTTACGGTGAAAGAAACAGACAATAGCCAACAGACATAAGGAATAGGAGGGAGTCATTCGGTTCCCACTGCCCGCCAGGCACTGTGCTGAGTGCAGCAGGGAAGAAGATAAACAGCCCGGCTGTGATGGAGAACACAGGCCGTTAGAGCATACACGACAAAGTCAACAAATAACACGCAATTCCAAACTCCCTACTCTTCTAGGAAGCTTTCCTGGATTGCCTAGCCCGTACAGAATTCCCTGGGCCCCGCTCTCTACCAGGACCCCTGGTGAGACGGGGTTTCACCATGTTTCTGGTCTCAAATTGCTGACCTTAGATGATCTGCCCACCTCAGCCTCCCAAAGTTCTGGGATTACAGACATAAGCCACCGCTCCCAGCCAAACTCTTGGAAAGAAATACAAACCATGAGACCCAAACAATCTTGACATTTTAGTAGTCTAGAATCTTAGTATCTATTGATGTAAGAGTCACAGATGTTAGAGACATCGTAGGCCTGAAAAACTCTAAAATTCCACTGCTATAGAACTTTACAACCGGCTGGGCGGGGTGGCTCACGCCTGTAAACCCAGCACTTTGGGAGGCCGAGGCGGGTGGATCACCTGAGGTCAGGAGTTTGAGACCAGCCTGGCCAATATGGTGAAGCCCCATCTCTACTAAAAATACAAAAATCAGCCGGGCATGGTGGCACGTGCCTGTAATCCCAGCTACCAGGGGGGCTGAGACAGGAGGATCGCTTGAACCCAGGAGGCAGAGGTTGCAGTGAGCCGAGATTGTGCCACCGAACTCCAGCCTGGGCAACAGAGGGAGACTCTGTCTCAAAAAAAAAAAAAAAAAAAAAAAGAACTTTACAACCATAGCATCTTTGAATTGAAAGAGATTTCGAGGGGCACAGTGGCTCACATCTGTAATCCCAGAACTCTGGGAGGCCAAGACAGGCAAATTGCTTGAGCTCAGGAGTTTGAGACCAGCCTGGGCAACATAATGAGATCCCTGTCTCCATAAACAATACAAAAATTAGTGAGGCATGGTGGTAAGTGCCTGTGGTCCCAGCTACTTGGGGGGGATGAGGCAGGAGGATTGCTTGAGCCCAGGAGGTTGAGGCTGCAGTGAGCTATTACTGTGCCACTACACTTCAGCCTGGGCACCAGAGGAAACCCTGTCTCAAAAAAAGAAAGAAAGAAAGAGAGAAAGAAAGAGAGAAAGAAAGAAAGAGAGAGAGAGAGAGAGAAAGAAAGAAAGAAAGAAAGAAAGAAAGAAAGAAAGAAAGAAAGAAAGAAAAGAAAGAAAGAAAGAAAGAAAGAAAGAAAGAAAGAAAGAAAGAAAGAAAGAAAGAAAGAGGCCGGGCGCGGTGGCTCAAGCCTGTAATCCCAGCACTTTGGGAGGCCGAGGCGGGCGGATCACAAGGTCAGGAGATCGAGACCACAGTGAAACCCCGTCTCTACTAAAAATACAAAAAATTAGCCGGGCGCGGTGGCGGGCGCCTGTAGTCCCAGCTACTCAGGAGGCTGAGGCAGGAGAATGGCGGGAACCCGGGAGGCGGAGCTTGCAGTGAGCCGAGATCGCGCCACTGCACTCCAGCCTGGGCAACAGCGTGAGACTCCGTCTCAAAAAAAAAAAAAAGAAAGAAAGAAAGAAAGAAAAGAGATTTCAACCCCCTTTTCATTCAAAACTTAAGTTCAAAATTTAAATTTGGCCAGGTGCTGTGGTTTATGCCTATAATCTCAGCACTTTGAGAGGCTGAGGCAGGAGAACCACTTGAGGTCAGGAGTTTCAGACTAGCCTAGGCAACATGGTGAGACGCCCGCCTCCACAGCAAAATACATTTTAAAATTAGGTCCTGCTGAGGCAGGAGGACCAGTTAAGCCCAGAAGGTTGAGGCTGCAAGTGAGCTATGATCACACCGCTGCACTCCAGCCTGAGCAATGGAGTGAGACGTTGTCTCTTCAAAATAAATAAATAAGGCCGGGCACGGTGGCTCATGCTTGTGATCCCAGCACTTTGGGAGGCCGAGGTGGGCATATCACAAGGTCAGGAGATCGATACTATCCTGGCTAATACAGTGAAACCTCGTCTCTACTAAAAATACAAAAAATTAGCCGGACATGGTGGCAGGCAGCTGTAGTCCCAGCTACTCGGGAGGCTGAGGTGGGAGAATGGCGTGAACCGGGGAGGCGGAGCTTGCAGTGAGTCGAGATCATGCCACTGCACTCCAGCCTGGGTGATACAGCAAGACCCCGTCTCAAAAAATAATAATAATAACAATAAATAAATAAATATAAATTCATAGGCCGGGCGCGGTGGCTCAAGCCTGTAATCCTAGCACTTTGGGAGGCCGAGACGGGCGGATCACAAGGTCAGGAGATCGAGACCATCCTGGCTAACACGGTGAAACCCCGTCTCTACTAAAAAATGCAAAAAAACTAGCCGGGCGGGTTGGCGGGCGCCTGTAGTCCCAGCTACTCGGGACGCTGAGGCAGGAGAATGGCGTAAACCCGGGAGGCGGAGCTTGCAGTGAGCTGAGATCCGGCCACTGCACCCCAGCCTGGGCGACAGAGCAAGACTCCGTCTCAAAAAAAAAAAAAAAAAAGGCCGGGCGCGGTGGCTCAAGCCTGTAATCCCAGCACTTTGGGAGGCCGAGGCGGGCGGATCACAAGGTCAGGAGATCGAGACCACAGTGAAACCCCGTCTCTACTAAAAATACAAAAAAAATTAGCCGGGCGCGGTGGCGGGCGCCTGTAGTCCTAGCTACTCAGGAGGCTGAGGCAGGAGAATGGCGTGAACCCAGGAGGCGGAGCTTGCAGTGAGCCGAGATCGCGCCACTGCACTCCAGCCTGGGCAACAGGGTGAGACTCCGTCTCAAAAAAAAAAAAAAAAAAAAAAAAAAAAAAAAATTCATAAAAGTATTTCAATGTTTGTGAATTACAGGAGCCAGATCTTGATTTTTTTTTTTTTTTTTTGTTGAGACAGAGTCTCGCTTTGTCACCCAGGCTGGAGTGCAGTGGCCGGATCTCAGCTCACTGCAAGCTCCGCCTCCCGGGTTTGCGCCATTCTCCTGCCTCAGCCTCCCGAGTAGCTGGGACTACAGGTGCCCGCCACTTCGCCCGGCTAGTTTTTTGTATTTTTTTTTTTTTTTAGTAGAGACGGGGTTTCACCGTATTAGCCAGGATGGTCTTGATCTAACCTCGTGATCTGCCCGTCTCGGCCTCCCAAAGTGCTGGGATTACAGGCTTGAGCCACCGCGCCCGGCCTTTTTTTTTTTTTTTTTGAGATGGAGTCTTACTGTATTGCCCAGGCTGGAGTGCAATGGTGCGATCTTGGCTCACTGCAACCTGCAAACTCTGCCTCCCAGGTTCAGGTGATTCTCCTGCCTCTGCCTCCAGAGTAGCTGGAATTATGGGCCCACACCACCATGCCCAGCTAATTTTTATATTTTTAGTAGAGACGGGGTTTCACTGTGTTGGCCAGACTGGCATTTTTTTTTTTTTTAAGACAGTGTCTCGCTCAGTCACCCGGGCTGGAGTGCAATGGTACAGTCGAGGTTCACTGCAGCCTGACCTCCTGGGCTCAAATGATCCTCCTGCCTCAGCCTCCTAAGGTGCTGGGATCACAGGCATGAGCCACTGCCCTAAGCCAGGGATCTCAATCTGGAAGCACAGCTCTGGTGATCCTCAGGGTGCAGTCAGCCCTCTCCCTCGTCTCCCCCGTCCCCAACCTTGCTTCCCGCCATTTATCCAGCTGTCTCCCAGCCCTCAGGATGGGAATCCCCTCTGCCTCCAAGTCTGCAAACTGCACCAGACCCCTCCTCTTGGCCACTGCCTGGGAGAAGGCCCCCACCAGACTACATTGGCCCCCACCTTGCCTGTCCCCAGTCCTGTCCTGGGAGGGTCAAAACCCAGACCCAGGGCCATCGAGGAAAGGAGTGCCAGCCCCGGCTCCAGGTGCCCCACCCAGGCTGCCCATCTGATGCCCCCAACACTGCCCCACCCGTGCCTGCTCCTGGCACCGGAGACCCTGCTGACTGTGCCAGAGGCTAATCTGGGAGCTGGCAGCTGTGAGTCCTGGCCCTGCCACTCGACCTCTGGCGGCTAGCGGGGAGGCCCCTTCCTGACCTTCAGGGATCGGCCACCATGGTTGGTGGGACCAGGGTGACATGGAGGGTGGGCTGGGGTTGGAGCTGGAACTCTGGGGGGATGGGACAGCTGGGCTTCTGGGCGCTCCCTCAGAGGGAGAGTCTCCCAGCCTGTGAGGGGTTGGGACGCTGGAGGGGGAAACAAGGGGATGAGGGCTGGGCTGCCGGGCCTGGGAGGGCCCTGGAGATGAACAGATGACAGCGGCCACCTGCCCCAGGAGTCCTCGGCCGCAGTATGGGTGCAACCCTCCTGGGCCCCAGGCTGAGCCCACAGAGGCAGGAAGCCTGTGGCCATGGAGACGCCATCCCAAAGACCCTGCCCCTTGGTGAGCCTTCCTCTCTCCCGCAGGCAGACAGGGGAGGTGCTGAGCACCGGCCTCAGTCTGAGGCCTGGAGTCCATTTTTCCAGGTTCGGGTTCTGGGACCATCCAGCTCCACCACCAGGGACACCCCAGGTCTGACCTCCTTCCTTACTGTCCCCCAGTCCCACCGGAAGTTTTCCGCCCCTCGGCATGGACACCTGGGCTTCCTGCCCCACAAGAGGAGCCGCCGGCACCGGGGCAAGGTGAAGACGTGGCCGCGGGATGACCCCAGCCAGCCTGTGCACCTCACGGCCTTCCTGGGCTACAAGGCGGGCATGACCCACACCCTGCGTGAGGTGCACCGGCCGGGGCTCAGTGAGTCACACTTGGGACCCTCGGGGGAGGGGGAGGGCTGAACCTTCCAGATGCTCGGAGCCAGAACTCACGTTCTTGGTCCAGGCGGGTCACAGTCCCAGGGAGCACCAGGCCCTGCCCCTGGGAATTGTGGTGGACACTGAGCTCAGGCAGGGCTTCCGGGAGGGTTCTGTCATGGCCTCAGCTCGCAGACGAGGACATCGAGGCACACAGCAGTGAGGAAACTGGTCCAGGCACCGGGGCAGTAAGCCCAGGAGCTAGGATTCAAAGGCCGGCGCCCCAGGCCCTCGAATCAAACCACCCGCCAGGACATCAGCACTTTTTGGCCATTTCGGGTCTATTTCATGTACCATTATTTTGTATGTACGCCTATGTATATAGTTTGGTTTTTGTTGTTTTAATTGTAGATTTACAAGTAGTTGTAAGAAATAATGTAGGCCAGGCATGGT
Organism: Macaca mulatta; assembly: GCF_049350105.2. Taxonomy (NCBI): domain Eukaryota; kingdom Metazoa; phylum Chordata; class Mammalia; order Primates; family Cercopithecidae; genus Macaca; species Macaca mulatta. Next base: position 3,176,745 of record NC_133425.1, on the reverse strand, counting down.
GGCTCACGCCTGTAATCCCAGCACTGTGGGAGACCGAGGCAGGAGGATTATTTGAGGCCAGGAGTTGCAGACCAACCTGGGCAGCATCATGAAACCCTGTCTCTACAAAAAATACAAAAATTAGCTGGGCATGGTGGCGAGTGCCTGTAGTCCCAGCTACTTGGGAGGCTGAGGTGGGAGGATCACTTGAGCTTGGGAAGTCAAGGCTGCAGGGAGCTATGATTGCACCACTGCACTCCAGCCTGGGCGACAAAGTGAGACCCTGTCTCAAAAAAAAGAAAAAGAAATCCATTGTAATTATTAAAATAACAAATGTTCATTTGGGCTCAGCCCCACCCTCTGGGGGATGCTGTCCTGGCTGGCCCCACACTCTCCTGGCCTGACCCTGTATGGCCGGCTCTCCACTCCCTCCCCCACGGGCTTCAGGAGGTCTCCCTTCATGCCCCATCCCTGCGTCTCACCCAGAAATTTCCAAACGGGAGGAGGTGGAGGCGGTGACAATTGTAGAAACGCCGCCCCTGGTGGTGGTGGGCGTGGTGGGCTATGTGGCCACCCCTCGAGGTCTCCGGAGCTTCAAGACCATCTTTGCAGAACACCTCAGTGATGAGTGCCGGCGCCGATTCTACAAGGACTGGTGAGCACCGCCCTTGGCTGGGCTGTCCAAGGGCTGCTGGGACCACAGAAGTTGGGTGCCTGAGGCTCTAGCTCTTGCTGAAATGATAGGTGTGGGTGAGCAGGAAGAAAAGTCTCAGTGCTGTGTGGGAGGTAGGAGTGTGTGTGTGTTTCTGTGTGTTGCCTTCCTTTCAATAAAAGATGAGTAGGCTGGGCGTGGTGGCTCATGCCTGTAATCCCAGCACTTTGGGAGGCCGAGGCAGGTGGATCACTTGAGGTCAGGAGTTTGAGACCAGCCTGGCCAACATGATAAAACCCCATCTCTACCAATAAATACAAAAATTAGCTGGGTGTGTTGGTGCACACCTGTAGTCCATCTACTCAGGAGGCTGAGGTGGGAGAATCACTTGAACCTGGGAGGTGAAGGTTGCAGTGAGCTGAGATCGTGCCACTGCACTGCAGCCTGGGTGACAGAGCGAAACGCTGTCTCAATCTCAAAAAAAAAAAAAAAAAAAAAAAGAGTACTAGAAGGCTGGGGATGAAATCAGGACAGAGGAAAAAGAGGAAACAAATATTCTAATCCTCAGGGTTAATTAAAAGGCTAATTTGAGTGAGTTGTGGAGGCTCACACCTGTAGTAGTCCCAGCATTTTGGGAGGCTGAGGCAGGTGGCTCATTTGAGGTTAGGAGTTCGAGACCAGCTAGGCCAACATGGTGAAAACCCATCTCTACTAAAAATACACACACAAAAAATTAGCCAGGCATGGTGGCAGGCACCTGTAATCCCAGCTACTTGGGAGGCTGAGGGAAGAGAATCGCTTGAGCCTGGGAGGTGGAGATTGCAGTGAGCTGAGATTGTGCCGCTGCACTGCAGTCTGAGTGACAGAGTGAGACCCTGTCTCAAAAAAAAAAAAAAAAAAGAAAAGAAAAGAAAAAGAAGGAAACAAAAACAAAAGGCTACTTTGATGGAATGTTAGCATTGGCTCTGAGTTTCCTAGCAGCCACGGTGAAAAGTTAAATAGCCAGCTGAGAAGCTCTTATATATAGAAAGAAAGATATTCTCAGGCCTCAAATCTTCCCTGGCAGTAAGTCCTGAAAGAAATCTTGGTTTCTTCACCTATAGAATGGGAATGAAAATAATTTTAATAATGTCCACCTCCCAGAACTCTGGAGAGGGTTAGAAACTATGGCTTCTGGCTGGGCGCAATGGTTCATGCCTATAATCCCAGCACTTTGGGAGGCTGAGGCAGGCAGACTGCTTGAGCTCAGGGCTTCGAGACCAGCCTGGACAACATGGCAAAACCCATCTCTACCAAAAAATACAAAAAATTAGCCAGGCTTGGTGGCACACGCCTGTGGTCTCAGCTACATGGGGAGCTGAGGTGGGAGGATTGCTTGAGCCTGGGAGCTCCAGGCTGCAGTGGGCTTTGTTTGTGCCACTGCACTCCAGCCTGGGAGAAAAAGTGAGACCCTGTCTCCAAAAACAAAAAAGAAAGGATGGCTCCCAAGCCCAAGGTTCCTGGCCACGGCACCCACTGTACCCTTGAGAAGTGGGACCAGCAGTCTGAGCCATGTGGCAGGTGGGGTGGTCTCTAGGTGCCTGTCCTGCGGGGCTGGCCAGCCCCCTTCTCTGAGCTTCTGCACCTCTGCCACTCACTCTCAGGCCCCGGGAGACAGGAGGATACTCGCTTTACAGAGGAGGAAACCGGGGCCGAGAGAGGGAGAGACAGTCTATGTTCAAAGATGGTGGCTGGAACCAGCTCAGAGGCCTCCAGGTGGGGGGCGGTCCCAGCGGTAGGACCCTGCTTGGTGGGCTGGGGGTGAAGTGGGGGCAGGATAGGCCTCAGGAGCTGCCCCGGTTGGAGGCCTCTGAGCACCCTCCTGCGCATGACTCAGGCACAAGAGCAAGAAGAAAGCCTTCACCAAGGCCTGCAAGAGGTGGCGGGACACAGACGGCAAAAAGCAGCTACAGAAAGACTTCGCCGCCATGAAGAAGTACTGCAAGGTCATTCGGGTCATTGTCCACACGCAGGTCAGCCCCTGACCCTCCACTGTCGGCCAGTCCCTAAGCCCATGCCCCCTCACCCCAGCTTCCAGGAGCCGTGGCAAATGTCAGCCTAAAAATACCTGAGCCTTGGTACAGGCCCAGAAGAGCGGCTGACCAGCTTCACTGGCCACGTGTGTCCCCAGGGATCGGTGCCTTCTGGGGTGCCAGGGGCATCAGCCACGCCAGCTAGTCAACTAGGACCCTGGCATGCCCTGAAGGGTCAGGTCCCCAGCCAGGTGTACAGTGTGGAGGGTCGGTCACCTCCCTTCGGTTTCCAGCATAAGTGTGCACAGGAATAGGTGTTTGTACGTGGGTCTGGCTTGCTGCAGGCTGACAGGCAGGCGGCACCCTCCAGCTTATTCTGGAACACTCTTTGGCGTCTTTGTCCTCAGGGAAGGCTTCCCTAGGCCCTAGACCAGTGCCCCCGACCCTGAGCTTCCCGCAGCCCCCCGAACCCACACTGCCCCCAGCTACTCACACACATGCAGGCCATGCTTGGGCCAGTCATTGGCGCATGTTCATCTCCCTGGACAGACTCCAGATGGGCAGAGGCCCTGGGTGGGGCCACAGCTGCCACCAAGAGCCTGGTATGCAGGAGGTACTCTGTAAATACCTGCTCCATACAGACCTACTCCATACACACCTGCCCCGGACATACCTACTCCGTACACACCTGTGGGTCACTATGTGGTCCCCGCTGACCTCTCTGTCTCCACCTCTACATCACACAGCCTGTGCTTCACACAGCACCCGCCAGACACCTTACAAAAAAAGAAAAAAAAAATGAAGCCAGGCACAGGGGATCATGCCTGTAACCCCAGCACTTTGGGAGGCCAAGGCAGGCAGATCACCTGAGGTCAGAAGTTTGAGACCAGCCTGGCCAACACGGCAAAACCCCACCTCTAGTAAAAATACAAACAAATTAGCTGGGCATGGTGGGTGCCTGTAATCCCAGCTACTTGGGAGACTAAGGCAGGAGAATCACTTGAAACTAGGAGGTGGAGGTTGCAGTGAGCTGAGATCGCACCATGGCACTCCAGCCCGGGTGATAGAGTCTCAAAAAAAAAAAAAAAAACAAAAAACCAAAAAACAAAAAAACAAAAATCAGGCCCGGTGGCTCACATCTGTGATCCCAGCACTGTGAGAGGCCAAGGTGGCAGCCCGGGCAACCGAATGAGACCTTGTCTCTAGAAAAAATTTAAACATTAGCTGGGCATAGTGGTGCATGCCTGTAGTTCCAGCTACTTGGAGAGGGGTGCTGAGGCAGGAGGATTGCTTCAGCCCAGGACTTTGAGACCAGCCTTGGCAACATAGGGAGATCCCCATCTCTACAAAAAAAAAAAAAAAAAAAAAAAAAGGCCAGGCATGGTGGCTCAAGCCTATAATTCCAGCACTTTGGGAGGCTGAGGCAGACAGATCACGAGGTCAGGAGATTGAGACCATCCTGGCTAACGTGGTAAAACCCTGTCTCTACTAAAAATATAAAAAATTAGCCAGGCGTGGTGGCGGGCACCTGTAGTCCCAGCTACTCGGGAGGCTGAGGCAGGAGAATGGCGTGAGCTTGCAGTGAGCCGAGATCGCGCCACCGCACTCCAGCCTGGGCAACAGAGCGAGACTCTGTCTCAAAAAAATAGAAAAATAAATAATAAAAACAAACAAAAATAATAAAAACAAAAAAAAAATGGGCATGGTGGTGAGTGCCTGTCGTCCCAGCTACTCAGGAGGCTGAGGTGGGAGGATTGCTTCAGCCCGGGAGGTTGAGGCTACAGTGAGCCTTGATCATGCCTCTGCACTCCAGCCTGAGTGATAGAGCGAGACCCCGTCTCAAAATAAAAATATTAAAAAAAAAAAAAATCAGGCCAGGCTCAGTGGCTCATGCCTGTAACCCTAGCACTTTGAGAGGCCAAGGTGGGTGGATCACTTGAAGTCAGGAGTTTGAAACCAGCCTGGCCAACATGGGGAAACCCCAACTCTACTAAAAATATAAAAAAATTAGCCGGGCATGGTGGCACACACCTGTAATCCCAGTTACTCAAGAGGCTGAGGCAGGAGAATCGCTTGAATCAGGGAGGTGGAGGTTGCAGTGAGCCAAGATTGCCCCCACTGTCCTCCAGCTTGGGCGACAGAGCGAGACTCACACAGAGGAGACTCACAGAGGAGACCCACACTCCTTGCTCCCCACCGTCTGGCCACAGTGGTCTCCTCTCTGTCACACCAACTTTCCAAGACCTCCCCTGCCACCAGGCCTGTGCAAATGCGGGGTCCTGCTGCCCGGCGCCTCTCCAATCTTTGCCCCGTGGCTCCTTCTTGTTAGCAGCGGCACCTCCTCAGAGAAGCCCTCTCTGCCCCGACCACTGTATCTGAAACACCAGCCCCCAGAGCCCATCAGAGCACTCTGTCCTCTCCAAGAGTTACTTGCCTTCCTTCTGTCTCCCGGCGAGATGGTGGCTCCCGAGGTGTCTGCCTCAATCTACACCAGATCCGCAGGGCCTAGCACAACACATGGGTTGCAGCCTGATCCTGGGAACACCCGTGAATGAATGCATGCGTGGAAAACGGCAGGGGTCACTGCTGGCCATGCCGTGTTTCAGGTTGGGGTGTGATCCTGTGGGCCGTGGTGTGACCTCTGGCCATGTCCTGCAGATGAAACTGCTGCCCTTCCGGCAGAAGAAGGCCCACATCATGGAGATCCAGCTGAATGGTGGCACGGTGGCCGAGAAGGTGGCCTGGGCCCAGGCCCGACTGGAGAAGCAGGTGCCCGTGCACAGCGTGTTCAGCCAGAGTGAGGTCATTGATGTCATTGCTGTCACCAAAGGTCGAGGTGTCAAAGGTAGGGCTCAGTGGGGATGGCAGCTTCAGGGCAGGCTTCCTGGAGGCAGTGGGGACCAGCCTGGCCTCTCAGCCACCAGCCCCTCCCACTCACAGGGGTCACAAGCCGCTGGCATACCAAGAAGCTGCCGAGGAAGACCCACAAGGGCCTGCGCAAGGTGGCCTGCATCGGCGCCTGGCACCCCGCCCGCGTGGGCTGCTCCATTGCTCGGGCCGGGCAGAAGGGCTATCACCACCGCACGGAGCTCAACAAGAAGGTGTGTCCTCAGGCAGGGTAGCGGGACACTGTGTGGTCGGACCCCAGCCCTCAGTACTGGCCTCAGTGGGTGGGGTGCATGACCCAGACACTGCCGGGGTCACGAGATGCCCACACCAGCGCTGAGTCTAAGCACGTGGGCCGATGGACCTGGATGGGCTGCTGGCTTCAGAGGCCACTTCCTGCCCCGGCATGTGCCCCCTTCTCCTGGCAGATCTACCGCATCGGCAGGGGGCTGCACATGGAGGATGGGAAGCTGGTGAAGAACAATGCATCCACCAGCTACGACGTGACTGCCAAGTCCATCACACCACTGGTGAGGCTGGGAGGGGGCGACCGCCAGGCCCATCACACCGCTGGTAAGGGCTGGAGTGGGGTCAGGCTGGCCAAGGGAGCTTGGTATACATATAGGGGGCATGCTGCAGCCCCAGTTGGATGCTCCCTGCCCCAGGGGCTCAAGATTTGTGCCCCATAGCTGGACGCTGCCCCCCTAGGCACACTGGACAGAAGACTTTGACAGCTGGGCAGTGATGTGGGACCCTTGCCTCATTTATCCAAAACATTTCGATGTAGTCACAAGCACGAAATCCGCGCTGCATCCCACATCCTCCGAGCCTCCTCTGGAGGCAGCTTCCCCTCTAGCTGCTGTCATGCGGGTGTGGAGTGCGGCAGCTTCTACTGTGGCCTGGCAGTCAGGCCACCTGGGCTCAAGCCACATCTCCAGGACTTAGCAGCTGTGGAGCTTGGAGCAACTGACTCCGCTCCTCTGATCCTCAGTCTCCCCCAACAAAAATCCAGACTGTTAAGTGAGATAATGCATGGAAAAGGACTTAGCTTGTGAGTCAGAAGCTGCCCTCAGTAGGGGCCACGTGATAGTCACCCCTACACCTGGGGGCGGGGCACGGGGCTCCGGCCTGTCACAGCCCCTGTGGGGATTGTCCTAGGACCCCCAGCTGTCAGCTAACTCGGAAGCCCTTTCCGGGCCTGGCCCCTGACCTGTGTCCTCCGCAGGGTGGTTTCCCGCACTACGGGGAAGTGAACAACGACTTCGTCATGCTGAAGGGGTGTATTGCTGGTACGAAGAAGCGGGTCATTACGCTGAGAAAGGTCGGCAGTGCTGGGTGGGCTGGGGAGTGGGTGCCTGAGGGCTGCCAGCCTGTCCTGCCCCGGGGCCTGCCACGAGGGGCATGGAGTGGTGGGAGCAGAAAGGGAGGGCTCTGGTAGGAACTAGGTGAGCAAGACCTTCCTGGTAGGGCTTGGAGGTCACAGCAGGGTGTGGGGGATCCCCGCCCTTGATGTCTACTTTACCACGAATTCCCCAGTCCCTCCTGGTGCACCACAGCCGCCAGGCCGTGGAGAATATTGAGCTCAAGTTCATCGACACCACCTCCAAGTTTGGCCATGGCCGCTTCCAGACAGCCGAAGAGAAGAGGGCCTTCATGGTGAGCTCACCACCCCCATCCTTGTTCTTCTCTGGGGCTCCAGCTCCACATCCAGCCTGCCCGAGTAGGGAGCTGGAGCTGGCAGGGACTTCCCTGAGCTCACCTGCAGGAAAGACTCTTTTTTTTTCTTTTCTTTTTTCTTTTTTTTTTTTTTTGAGACGGAGTCTGGCTCTGTCGCCCGGGCTGGAGTGCAGTGGCGCGATCTCAGCTCACTGCAAGCTCCGCCTCCCGGGTTCACGCCATTCTCCTGGCTCAGCCTCCCGAGTAGCTGGGACTACAGGCGCCCGCCACCTCGCCCAGCTAGTTTTTTGCATTTTTTAGTAGAGACGGGGTTTCACCGTGTTAGCCAGGATGGTCTCGATCTCCTGACCTTGTGATCCGCCCGTCTCGGCCTCCCAAAGTGCTGGGATTACAGGCTTGAGCCACTGCGCCCGGCCTCTTTTTTTTTTTTTTTGAGACAGAGTCTCGCTGTGTCACCCAGGCTGGAGTGCAGTGCCACGATCTCGGCTCACTGCCACCTCCGTCTCCCGGGTTCAAGTGATTCTCCTGACTCAGCCTCCCAAGTTGTTGGGACTACAGGCATGTGCCACCACGCCAGGCTAATTTTCTGTATTTTTAGTAGAGATGGGGTTTCACCATGTTAGCCAGGATGGTCTCTATCTCCTGACCTCATGATCCAACCGCCTCGACCTCCTAAAGTGCTGGGATTACAGGCGTGAGCCACCGCGCCCGGCCTGCAGGAGAGACTCTTAAGGGTCTACCCCTGGGCACTGATTCTTTAGAAGAGAAGGTGGGGGAGGAAGCAGCCTTGGGAGGGCAGCAGCAGCAGGGCTGGCTCTGAGTGATCTAGGGCCTGGCTGGAGGAGGGGGTGTTTCTGGCCAGACTCTTGTGACTAAGGCTCCTCCTGCACCACCCCCTCAACCAGGGCCCCCAAAAGAAGCATCTGGAGAAGGAAAAACCGGAGACCTCGGGAGACTTGTAGGCTGCGTGGGGTGGATGAGCCCTGAAGCGCACGGCACCGTCTGCCCCAATGTCTAATAAAGGCCGGAGGCGACTCTTCCTAAGGTGTCTGGGAGCGCTGAGTAACCGCCCAAGGGGTTCATCTTGCCTGCTGCCTAGACAAAGCCGATTCATTAAGACAGGGGAATTGCAATAGAGAAAGAGTAATTCACGCAGAGCTGGTGTGTGGGAGACCGGAGTTTTATGTTTTATTATTACTCAAATTGATCTCTTTGAGCATTTGGGGAGCAGAGGTTTTTTTTTTTTTTTTGAGACAGAGTCTTGCTCTTGTCGCCCAGGCTGTTGGAGTGCCGGGAGCAGAGTTTTTAAGGATAACTTGGTGGGTTGGGGGAAGCCAGTGAGCCAGGAGTACTGATTGGTCAGGGATGAAATCAGAGGGAGTCGAAGCTGTCTTCTTGCGCTCGGTCAGTTCCTGGGTGGGGTCGCAAGATCACAGGAGCCAGTTTATGGATCTGGGTGGTGCCAGCTGCAAAATATCTCAAGCACTGATCTTAGGAGCAGTTTAGGGAGGGTCAGAATCTTGTAGCCTCCAGATGCATGACTCCTAAACCATAATTTCTAATATTGTGGCTAATGTTAGTCCTATATCTAGTCCCCAGGCAAGAAGGAGGTCTGCTTTGGGAAAAGGCCGTTACTGTCTTTGTTTTAAACTATAAATTATAAACTGGCTGGGCGCGGTGGCTCACGCTTGTAACCCCAGCACTTTAGGAAGCCAAGGCAGGAAGATCACCTGAGGTCAGGAGTTCAAGACCAGCCTGGCCAACATGGAGAAACCCCTTCTCTACTAAAAATATAAAATTACAAAATTAGCTGGGCGTGGTAGCACATGCCTGTAATCCCATCTACTCGGGAGGCTGAGGCAGGAGAATTGCGTGAACCAGGGAGTTGGAGGTTGCAGTGAGCCGAGATCGCGCCATTGCACTCCAGCCTAGAGACAGAGCAAGACTCCATCTCATAAAAGAAAGAAAAACAAGAAAGAAAAAACAAAAAAACCATATACTGAGTTTCTCCCAAAGTTATTTCAGCCTACCACCAGGGATGAACAAGGACAGCTTGAAGGTTAGAAGCAAGATAGAGTCGGCTAAGTTAGATCTCTTTCACGGTCTCAGTCATAATTTTGCAAAGGCGGTTTCAGCTGGGCGCGTAAAGGCTGACCTCCAGCGTCTCCGGGCTTAGCACGAGGGACTGGACTGGGGGAACGCGGCACTACGGGTGGGCGCTGCCGCCCACCTGGCCAGGCCCCACATGCACCCCTAGCCACCAGGGCGCCCGAGACGGCAGGGGCGGGGCCTTGAGGAAGCGGCCCAGGGGTCGTCCCTCGGAGTTTCCATGGGCGGGGCCTGCTGGGGCGATGCGATTGCACCGGCCATAGCGAGGGGCGGGGCCTACAGAAAGCGGGCCAAGAGGGATCCCTGGAAGTTACTGATGGGCGGGGCCTGCTGGGAAGACGGGACTGGACTAGCACCCTCGGGGGCGGGGCTTTGGGGAAGTGGCCCAGGAGTGGTCCCTGGGAGTCACCGACGGGCGGAGCCTGCTGGGAAGATCGGATTGGACCGGCCCTCAGGAGGGGCGGGGCCTCCCGAAGGCGGAAGCCGGGATTCGCACTCCGGGGAGCTATTGGTCCTCGGGAGGGGCGGGGAGGCGGACGCGGGTCCTGGCCGTCGTCGGGTCGGCAGCCTTGGGTCAGTTGGCTGCGGCAAGTGCGCTGCGGTTCCAGCGGCGCCATGTCGTTCTGCAGCTTCTTCGGGGGCGAGGTTTTCCAGAATCACTTTGAGCCCGGTTGGTCCTGCGGCCTCTCGCTGGGAGGGCAGCGCGGCGGGGGGCGCGCATTAGAGGGGGCGCCGCCGTCCTCCGGGGGTGATGTCTCTCCCAAGCCGGGAACGGGGGCGAATGTGGCTGCCGGGGAGAAGCGAACATGGGTCAAGAGGACTGCGGAGGAGCGGGGAGCCTGGGGGCGAGGAGAGTGGGGTACCCGAGGAGAGGGGGCTTGGGGGCTCACCGTCCTGGAGGAGGCAGGCCTTGAGTGTGAACGTGCCGTTTCGGGGGGACTCTAAGGGGTCGGGATACGTGGGGGTGGTACCCCTTCCCTGCCCTCTTCACTCCAAAGTGATGGCGCTGGGGGAATTCGGGTTAGGGTCGGGGCTTCGGAGAGGCCAAGTTCTTGTCCAGGGCCAGCGCCTGTGACCAGGGCGCCCCTTCGCGGGTTATCCCGCAGGTGTTACCGCGGCCCTTCCCATTCCCCGAGTCCGGGATCTCTGGGAGGAGTCCGGCAAGCATAGAATGTCCCCTTCAGATCCTAATGTGCCGGCCCCGGTGCCTCCCCACCTGCCCAGGGACTCCAGACTGGGGAAACAGGAGTGTCACCAGGCCTCTGCCAACAACCAGTTAAGTTTGACCAGGCAGACAGGATGGGGTGGTTTGGGGCATGACCAGCCCTCCACACTCGCCCTGATGAGTCCCCTTCTGGGCTGGGCTCGCCTGGCAGTGGACTAATTCGGTAAAAAACACATCCACAGGCAAGTCTGAGTGCATTGGTCTTCCTTGGGCGGATTTGCTGCGTGTCACCCCTGTAGGGGGCTGGACTGTGACACAGGACCATCCCGGCAAAGCCTCCCCCAACAAGACTCTCTGGCTGTGGACCCCATTTGTCCTCAGACTGCTCTGCCAAGCCAGAAACTCCACTTCCACGGCAGCTGCTGGCTCCTCTTTGCTTTCTTCTCCAGTTCCTGGGAAAGGCTGGGTAGTTTACAGTTCCCAGGGGAGGCTGTCCCCAGGTGATGGGTGAGAGGTGACTCAGCACCCCGGGAGGTTCCTGTTTTCAGTCCTTCAAACAGTTCTGCAAATCAGTTTTGCAACCTTCCCACCCCCTCCACTCTAAAGTGATCCTTTGTGGGTAGGCTGAAATCTGTCATCCCCAGCCCTCTTTCTTCCTGGGCTCCTGTGTGGCCTGGAGGCCTTTTCTCTGGGACTGTTCTCTTTTTGCCTGGAGAGCAGGGCAGTGCCTGGGCGTCCAGCTTAGGGCCTTGTTGGGCAGCAGGGAGGGCCATTTGAGAAGGGAGAGGGACCAGGTGGTGGGGCCACATCAGGGCCCCTGCCGTGTATGACTCTGGGGGAACTAGGGGAGCAAGGGGGAGCTCCGTGTCCTTATGGGACTGCCCAGGCTCCTTCACGCTGCACATGCTGTAGCTGGGTGTCTTTGCATCAGCAAGCAAAGATGGAAATGTTAGGAGATGGCCCATCACGGGGCTATGAGAAGAATCAAGGGGATGATTGTGAAAGGTGAATCCTCTGGTCTCTGGCACATCTACTAAACGTGAGCTTAGCACAGCGCCTCCCATGGCAGGTGCATGGGGAAGGAGCACAGCCCACCCTCGGAACGGGACAGCGCTGTCTTTGCCTGGGTCTGTGGATTTGGGAGCTTGAGCCCCGAAAGGCTGGAGCTGAGGACTACATTTGTCTCTCCTTCCACCACAGGCGTTTATGCGTGCGCCAAGTGTGGCTATGAGCTGTTCTCCAGCCGCTCGAAGTACGCACACTCATCCCCATGGCCGGCATTCACTGAGACCATTCACGCTGACAGCGTGGCCAAGCGTCCGGAGCACAATCGACCTGGAGCCTTGAAGGTGAGGGCCCACGGGGGTGGGGGAGGGATGGGGGCGGCCAGGGAGAGCAGAGAGCCAGTCCCACCTTCCTCCCTCTGCTTGCCCCACAGCTCCAGGGGCTTAGAGCTGTCTGCTCCAGGCCTGTGGCCTCCGCCAGGGAGCTGCCACCCCAGGCTATCGGGAGAGACTGGCCTTCTGGTGCAAATGTGGGAAACAGGACAGGTTTCCTGTACGGGCTCCAGGACAAAGGTCAACCTCTTATGTCGGTGGTCAGCTTGGGAAATGGGCATGTGGGAAGGCCCCCAGTAAGGGCCTTCACTGCGGCTGTTTCATGGCCAAGAAGCTCACGCAGCTGCCTTGTGATCTTTCCAGGTGTCCTGTGGCAAGTGTGGCAACGGGTTGGGCCACGAGTTCCTGAACGATGGCCCCAAGCCGGGGCAGTCCCGATTCTGAATATTCAGCAGCTCGCTGAAGTTTGTCCCTAAAGGTGAGCTTGCTTTACACAGCTGGGGCCAGGCCTGTTGGCCTTCGAGCCCAGGCTGGGGGGCCCAGTGTTTGTGCCCGTCCACTTACCATGACTAGGTATGCGGGGCCACCAAGTCACGCTGCCTGGGAACTGTCCAGGATCCCTCCCAAAGGTGGCTGCAGCGCAGGGGCAAAGGCTGGTATTCCGCTTCCTCGCTTGGTTGATCATGACTGTCCCAAAAAGGGGCTTTGGAGTGAGACCGTGGCAAATGGTTTTCCTCAGAGGCCTGGCCTTTCCCCGAGGCTAGAGTCAGGGGCGGGTCAGGCAGAGCCTGAGGCCCCAGTCTGTGCAGACATCTCCCACTGGCTGGGACTGGGGCCTTGCTTCTCAGCCGCTCAAAGCCTGCCTCCTCTGCAGAGTGGCCGTGGCAGCAGGGCCAGTGAGGACAGCTGCGTGTCATGTGCACCTGGGCCTGGCAGACAATAATAGCTTGATGAATCCTCATTCTTTTTTTCTATTTTTGAGATGTAGTTTTTTTTTTTTTTTTTGAGATGGAGTCTTTGCTCTGTCACCCAGGCTGGAGTGCAGTGGCGCGATCTCGGCTCACTGCAAGCTCCGCCTCCTGGGTTCACGCCATTCTCCTGCCTCAGCCTCCCGAGTAGCTGGGACTACAGGCGCCCACTACCACGCCTGGCTAATTTTTTGTATTTTTAGTAGAGACGGGGTTTCACCGTGTTAGCCAGGTTGGTCTCGATCTCCTGACCTTGTGATCCGCCCATCTCGGCCTCCCAAAGTGCTGGGATTACAGGCGTGAGCCACCGCACCCGGCCTTTTGAGATGTCGTTTTGCTCTGTCGTACAGGCTGGCGAGCAGTGGCGCGATCTCAACTCACTGCAACCTCTGCCTCCTGGTTCAAGCAATTCTCCCGACTCAGCCTCCCAAGTAGCTGGGATTGCAGCCATGCACCACCACGCCCAGCTAATTTTTGTATTTTTTTTTTTTTTTTTTTGAGACGGAGTCTCGCTCTGTCGCCCAGGCTGGAGTGCAGTGGCTGGATCTCAGCTCACTGCAAGCTCCGCCTCCCGGGTTTACACCATTCTCCTGCCTCAGCCTCCCGAGTAGCTGGGATTACAGGCGCCAGCCACCTTGCCCGGCTAGTTTTTTGTATTTTTTAGTAGAGACGGGTTTCACCGGGTTAGCCAGGATGGTCTCGATCTCCTGACCTTGTGATCCACCCATCTCGGCCTCCCAAAGTGCTGGGATTCCAGGCTTGAGCCACCGCGCCCTACCTAATTTTTGTATTTTTAGTAGAGACGGGGTTTCACCATGTTGGCCAGGCTGGTCTTGAACTGACATCAGGTGATCTGCACACCTTGGCCTCCCAAAGTGCTGGGATTAGATTACAGGCATGAGCCACCATGCCCGTCTCACACCTGGTTAATTTTTAATTTTTTTTTTTTTTTGTGACAGAGTCTCGTTCTGTCGCCCTGGCTGGAGTGCAGTGGCCGATCTCAGCTCACTGTAGCCTCCGCCTCCCAGGTTCAAGTGATTCTCCTGCCTCAGCCTCCCGAGTAGCTGGGATTACAGGCTCCCACCACCACGCCTGGCTAATTTTTGTATTTTTAGTAGAGACAGGGTTTCACCATGTTAGCCAGGCTTGTCTGGAACTCCTGACCTGAGGTGATCTGCCTGCCTCAGCCTCCCAAAGTGCTGGGATTATAGGCGTGAGCTACCACACCCGGCCAATTTTTAAAAGTTTTTATAGAGGTGGGGGTCTCACTATGTTGCCCAGGCTGGTGTTGAACTCCTCTGGGCCTTGGCCTCCCAAGGTGCTGGGATTACAGGCTTGAGCCACCGTGCCTGGCCTGAAATGGGGTTGTTAATAGCACACACTCATGGCCACCACCGTGCTGTGGGGTTGAGCAAGCAGCCTGTCAGGGCCTGGCGCGTGGTAAACCTGCGATATTTTCGTCCTTTTGTTGTAATTTGCCCTCCATGTGAGTGGAAGGAGAAGAGATTCTGGGTTCTCCTGTGGATCTCGGAACAAAATGGGGCACACAGACTCCCCTGAGTCGGGCATCTGGTCCTTTCAGCTCCCCTGTGGCCTGCAGGCCAGGGCAGAGTGTGAAAGCGCAGGGAACGGAGTCTGAAGCTCCGCCTTGCAGTGACTTGCTTTCTGTCCCTCCTCGCTTTCCGCCCCTACTGGCTTTCTGCCCCTTCTGGCTTTCCACCCCCGCTCCTTTCTTTCAGGCAAAGAAACTTCTACCTCCCAGGGGCACTAGGCGGGCAGCCCACACCCACCCCAGATTGCCACCTCACCAAGGCCACACGCTGGCCGTTCCACCTTGGAGTTGGAACCCTGGGCATCGAGACAGGAAGCCAGGGCGCAGTGGCTGAAACATCAGGGTGCTCCCAAGGCCCCAGCTCTGAACAAGACCTTCTTGTTTCTTGGAAAAGACCCTCATTTGCTGATGGTTCATGCCTTCTGCTGGGACAGGCCTGGGCTGCACAGCCACACTGTCGGCTGACTGAGCCCCCCGCTCACTCCAGATGCCTCCAGGAGGTGATCCCTGGGTGCAGCTGGTCTCTGAATGACGTTACACCTTCTTTTCCTGGCCCTGTCTGTGGACTCTGCCCCGTGAGCCCCAATTCCAAGACAGAGTGTCGTCCTCACTGAAGCTTAGGCCCACGTCTCCCAGGCTGCTTAGGAGACAGAATGGAAACGGAGGCCGCCCCTGCCAGCCGCCCTGGCCCTGGTCACTGCATGATCTGCTCTGGTCAAACCCTTCCAGGCCAGCCAGCGTGGGGATGGTCTGTGACCTGCTGGGAAGGCGGGCTGATGGGGCAGACCCCTGGCCTCTCGTCCACGAGGGAAGAAACCTAAACCCTGTTTCACAATCTGTGCGGAAGCAGCTTGCTTCACTCGTGCTGAGGAAAGCGGCTGTTGCTCCATGACTAACCAGCACAGGGCTGGGGCCTGCAGTTCACACCCGCAGGGACGCCCTTCCCAAGGTGTGGCGACTGTGCCTCACTGTACATGCTCAGAGGCCTGGCCATACAGGAGGGTGGGTGATGCTGAAGTCAGTCCCCATCTTAAGTAATTACTTTCTGTAATAATGAGGTGGAAATCAATAAACAAATGAAACATTCAGATGTACTGTCTTTTTTCTTTTTTTTGAGACGGGGTGGGGTCTTGCTCTGACATCCGGGCTGGAGTGCGGTGGTACCGACCGCATGGCTCACTGCAGCATTGACCTCGTGGGTTCAAGCAATTCTTCCACCTCAGCCTCCGAAGTAGCTGTGACCACAGGTGGGCACCACCACGCTGGATAATTTTTACATTTTTTGTAGAGATGGGGTCTCACTATGTTGCTGAGGCTGGTCTTGAACTCCTGGACTCAAGTGATGCTCCCACCTTGGCCTCCCAAAATGCTGGGATTACATATGTAAGCCACCTTGCCCCGGCCCAACTATTAACATCATCAGAGATGCCAGGACATAAGTGTCAGGCCTTTATATAGTTAAAAAAGCCAAGCACAATGGCTCACGCCTGTAATCCTAGCACTTTGGGAGGCCGAGGCGGGCGGATCACCTGAGGTCAGGGGTTTATGACCAGCCTGGCCAACATGGGGAAACCCCATTTCTACTAAAAAATGGTGCACGCCTGTAATCCTGGCTACTCGGGAGGCTGAGGTGGGAGAGTCGCTTGAACCCGGAGGCAGAGGTTGCAGTGAGATAAGATCCTGCCACTGCATTCCAGCCTGGGCAACAGAGACTGTGCCTCAAAAAAAAAAAAAAAAAAAAAAACCCATAAAACTTTTTTTTTGCAAATATTAGTATACTGAGTATCCTTTCAGTAAATATTTGGAAAAAAATAAAATAAAATAAAATAAAATATATATATATGGCTGGGGATGCAGCTGTGAACAAGATAGATGAGGCCCTGCCCTCAAGGTCTCACAACATAGCTGAGATCACGCCACTGCACTCCAGCCTGGGCAACAGAGTGAGACTCTGTCTCAAAACAAACAAAAAAAAAGTAGGGGGAACCAGGAGACCCTACAGTAGGGATAATTGGGGAAGGAACGAAAAATTGGGTCAGGTTGCATTTATTGATATGGGTCCACTAAGCAGAGGTTCTGGACTTTATGCTACCACTGCTGGGGTTAGACTGGTTGGTTGGGGAGCTACCACACAGACCAAAAAGTGACCTACACAAAGCGGGGCTGAAATGCCAGGCCTGCCTCTGTGCACGGCAGAGGATGGGACTCACAGGCTTGGGGAGGTTGGAGTGTCGGAGTGGATTTATCATTTGAGACCTACTCACCCACCCTGGGAGAGGAAAGGAGAGGACACACCTCTTACCACCCCCACAAGAAATAAATCTGTGAGGTGAACGTTCCTCCTTCAGGAGTTCTTTTTTTTTTTTTTTTTTGAGATGGAGTCTTGCTCTGTCAGGCTGGAGTGCAGTGGCCGGACCTCAGCTCACTGCAAGCTCCGCCTCCTGGGTTTACGCCATTCTCCCGCCTCAGCCTCCCGAGTAGCTGGGACTACAGGCGCCCGCCACCTCGCCCGGCTATTTTTTTGTATTTTTTAGTAGAGACGGGGTTTCACCGTGTTAGCCGGGATCGTCTCTCGATCTCCTGACCTCGTGATCCGCCCATCTCGGCCTCCCAAAGTGCTGGGATTACAGGCTTGAGCCACCGCGCCCGGCCCTCCTTCAGGAGTTCTGTGACGACTCCTCTCCAGCAGATCTGGAATTATAGTGGCAACTGCAGTCTCTGGGTTGGGAAAGCTAAGTGCAGGGGAATAAGTGGATCCAGGGTGGCAGGGGCCAGGTGACAGGGTTCAAAGGCTCAAAACAAGGTGGGCGTGGCTGCTGCAGTGAACAGCAGAGTTCAACCAGCGATCACAAGGTTGACTTGTGGATTATGGTGTTCCCAGAAGTGAAATAGAAGCCGACTGAACTCTTTCTTTTTTTTTTTTTGAGATGGAGTCTCGGAGTCTCGCTCTGTCACCCAGGCTGGGGTGCAGTGGCCGGATCTCAGCTCACTGCAAGCTCTGCCTCCCAGTTTTACGCCATTCTCCTGCCTCAGCCTCCCGAGTAGCTGGGACTACAGGCGCCCGCCACCTCGCCCGGCTATTTTTTTGTATTTTTTAGTAGAGACGGGGTTTCACCGTGTTAGCCGGGATCGTCTCTTGATCTCCTGACCTCGTGATCCGCCCATCTCGGCCTCCCAAAGTGCTGGGATTACAGGCTTGAGCCACCGTGCCCGGCCTTTCTTTTTGTTTTTTTTGGAGACAGATTCTCACTCTGTCACCCAGGCTGGAGTGCAGGGACGCGATCTCAGCTTACTGCAACCTCTGCCTCTGGGGTTCAAGCGATTTTCCTGCCTCAGCCTCTGGAACAGCTGGGACTACAGGAATGTGCCACCATGCCCAGCTAATTTTTGTATTTTTAGTAGAGATGGGGTTTCACCAAGTTAACCAGGCTGGTCTTGAACTCTTGACCTCAGGTGATCCTCCTGCTTCGGCCTCCCAAAGTGCAGGGATTATGTGAGCCACCACGCCAGGCTGACTGAATCTTATTTAAGATGTGTAAGCAGAAGAGTTCTAGGTCAAGTGAAAAAAAGTCTAACACAAATAAAAATCCCAGAGTCAGGCTGGGCATGGCGGCTCACGCCTGTAATCCCAGCCCTTTGGGAGGCTGAGATGGGCAGATCACAAGGTCAGGAGATTGAGACCATCCTGGCTAACACGGTGAAACCCCGTCTCTACTAAAAATACAAAAAAATTAGCCGGGCATGATGGCGGGCGCCTGTAGTCCCAGCTACTTTTGGGGGCTGAGGCAGGAGAATGGCGTGAACCCGGGAGATGGAGGTTGCAGTGAGCCGAGATTGCGCCACTGCACTCCAGCCTGGGCGACAGAGCGAGACTTCATCTCAAACAAACAAACAAACAACAACAACAACAACAAAACAACCCGTCTCCCAAGAAAAACCCAGAACCATGGCCCTCAATGAATTCCCAGACTGCAGCCAGGTTACAGACCCAAAACCTCCATTCAGACCCACACCACTGAATGGAGGGGCCAGGGTGCCTTGAGGAAGGACCCCCCAAATCTATCCTGTTCGCCTTTTCCCAGTCTTCTCCAAAGGGATCTCTGTGGCTGTGCAGGGGAAAAGGAGATCATGAGAGCTTCTGGGGACTCCTGGATGCGGGCTCTGAACCGATGCTAACTCTGGAGTCAAACGTCACTGGGTCAGGGCAGGGGCTTATGAAGGCCCAGTGACCGAGGGAGCGTTGACTCGGGTCTGATCCCAGTGAGCCTGTCCCGTGGTCATACCCGGTTCCGGGTGTACAATTGGAAGAGGCACCCTCAAATGGAAGGCAGCGTCCCCCCACAGGAGGGGCAGCACCGGTGGTGCAGGGTCACAGTGGAGATCAGGGAGAGGCCAGCCGTGCTGCTAGCCCCTTCAGCCTGCTCACCCCTCACGGTGCTGACTCTGTCACCTGCCGGCCCCTCCCCAGCCCGGTCTAATGGTCCCTGCTCTGACGTAGAGTCAGCGGCCGTTGCAGAGGCCACTGGCTTCCTTGCTGGCCTCGGACTCCCTGCGTGACCCTGATCTTGGGCAGGATATTCGACCTTCCTCTTTTTGTGCCTCCCTTAGTGGCACCCAGCCGGTCTCCCTGTTGGATGAGGGCATAGGAGAGCCACCTGGGGCGGGCAGAGGATGCTACAGATGCATGGGTGCTGTGTGCATTGCCCGGTGGGTCAGAGGCCTGACTCCTGGCACTGCTGGCCAGTGGGCTCTCGGTCTAGAGGTGGGTGTGCATGGGGGCAGGTGTTGGGAGGAGTCTGCGTTGATGAAAGCACCAAGGGCCCCTCGGGGAGGACCCCACCCAGGAAGGGCTTCCTGCTTCTTGCCCCTCCCCACCATGTGCTGTGGCAGCCTCCTGTTCTAGCAAATGTCTCCATCTCTGCCCTGCTGGGGGCCGGAACTGAGCGTAGCTGCCAGAATCTCCCCGGAGCTGCGGAGAGCAGCGGGGGAGGGTCTCTCAACCCCTGATTCCAGCTCCCACCCATGCCCTGACTCTTTTACACCTGGACCCCAGTGTCCACCGGTTAAAGTGGAGCCCGCTCTGGGGCTGCCCTGGCCACCCAACATCTCCGTTGGCTTTCGGGCACTATCCCAGCCCAGCTTGTGGCCTGCCCACCCCCTTGTCCAGCAGGTGAGAGAGCAGGCCCGCTGCAGCGACTGACCCCAATGCAGCAGGTACTCTCCTTAGCCTCATTCTTCTGGGAAGACAAGATTCTAATCAGACAATGCAGTGATTAGTCTGAGGCCACACAGCTGGGAGAAGCCCTATGTCCTCTGCCGCCAGGGACCTGAGCCACTCCAGGCCACATGTGGCCAGCTGCCAGTGGCCTCTTACCAGGCTCCTTGTCTTGCCATGCCAGGTCAGTTGGTGATGGTGAGTCTGGCAGGGGGTGCACAGGGCTCCCAATACTGTTCCAGGCAGCCAGCTCAGGTCCTCTATGCCCACACCTGCCCCTTTCTGTTTCTCCCTGCAGGAGGAGCAGCGGCTCTGGGCAGTGGCTCTGGGAAGTGGCTCTGGAAGTGGGCAGTGGACTTCCCAGGCATGGGGCCAGGCAGGGGCCTGGGCTGTTCTGCCTTCTCCCAGCACTCCCTGCTCTGCATCTGGAGCCAGCGTGTCCCCGAGAGCGGTCTCAGGCCCAAGAGCAGACTGGCCTTCACCTGCAAACTGGGCCCCTGTGTGCAGGGCTGTGTCCCCAGGGCTGTCTACCAGGCTCAGCCTGTAGCTGGGTGACTGGAGGCCTGCTGGTGCCTGCGGATCTCAGACACAGCAGTGCAGGGGTGGTGATCCTGGTGGGGACTGGGGAGTAGTGCCTCCTGCCTGCATCCCAGGGCCCCAGGCTCATCCAAATATCCATGTTAAGAGAGGTGTGGTGGGCCGGAAGCAGTGGTTCACGCCTGTAATCCCAGAACTTTTGGAGACCGAGGCAGGCGGATCACCTGAGGTCATGAATTCAAGACCAGACTGACAAACATGGAGAAACCTCATCTAAAAATACAGAATCACCTGGGCGTGGTGGCACACGCCTGTAATCCCAGCTACTCAGGAAGCTGAGGCAGGAGAATCGCTTGAACCTGGGAGGCTCAGGGAGGTTGCAGTGAGCTGAGATCACGCCATTGCACTCCAGCCTGGGCAACAAGAGCAAAACTTCGTCTCAGAAAAAAAAAAAAAAAGGTGTGGAAGGGAGGTTGGGGTGGGAGGGGGCAACTGGGTTCAGGAGGTGGGGGGGCTGGCAAGCAGACTCCTTGGGTGGGGAGACGGGTGAACCCCAGGACCCCAAGCCCCCTCACATTGAGAGCCCAGGGAGGGATGGCTGGGGGCAGGGTCTGTATGCAGGGTCACTGGAGGAGGGGGTGGTGTCTCCAGCAACGGAGGGTGTGCTGTGGAATCAGTCACCTCACCCTCCCGCTCCCGCTGGGTGACACCCCATCCTCGGGGCTGCCCCGCGTCTTCCTTGAGGAACAGAAGACTCTGAGGGGGCAGCCCCTTCCTCCCCAGGGCATGGCCTTGCCCCTCTAGGGTTGGGTTCAGGGGCAGCGGGCAGGCCTGGGCACGGCTGGGTGGTCACCTCCGACGAGGGACGGGGAAGAAAAAGGAACTCTGTGTCTGACACACCGTGATCCCTCGCCAGGGCCCAGGCCTGGCTCAGAGCAGCCACCAGGAAACCCCTGCGGCCCGTATGAGGGAACTGACCACACTTTAGACTCTTGCTCGCCCACCGCTTTCCGCTTCCCTGAGCGGGGAGCCTGGCCCTGGTGGGGCTGTGGCCCCTGGTGGGGGTGAGGGCCATGGGCAGCTCCCGGGAGCCGCCTACCCGCGGACGGGCCGGCAGGTGGGAGGGGGCGTTCTGAAGGGTGGGCGAAGGCACCGCGGCCCCGTGCAAGTCCCTGCCCTGGAGGCGGCCTCCCGGGCCCGGGCCCGGTCCCGGGACTGACCAGCAGGGGGCGCGCTCGCTACGTGCTGCCGGGCCGGGGAGTTCTGAGTGCGCAGGCGTCGGGACGGGCCGGCGTTGCAGTTCCCCGGGTGGCCGCGGGGGGCGCAGCGGAGGCGGCGGACCGCGCGAAGAAGCCCCCTCGGCCACACCCGTCCTTGGGCCGGTGCCAGGGACCCAGGCCGAGGCCTCTGGTCGTCCGAGGGTGCCAGGGGCAGCTGCAGGGAGTTTGCTGGGCTTCACGAAGTTACCGCTGCATGGAGTGCAGTCGCAGCCACGGGTGCCCCTTCCAGGGTCACCGGAGGACAGAGCCTGGGGCGGGGGTGGGGGCGGGGGTGGGGACGGGGGTGGGGGCGGGGGCGGCGCGGCCGGGGGAACGGCAGGCGTGGTTGGGGGCGCAGGTGGAGGCAGGACGCCCCCAGCCCCTTCTCCAGGGCAGCTGCGTGGGACCCAGGCTGCCCGGACCTGGCCCGCCCTCAGGGCCAGATCCTAGGGTTCCACCTCCTAGGCCTCTTTCCTCCACCCACCTCTCCCCCGCACAACCCAGACAGCTCCTAGCTGCCTTTCCCCCACCAGAGTCCTCTCTGCAAAATAATAACCAGACCAGGTCTCTCCCTCAAAGGTTCCCACAGTCATTGCCTGCTCTGACCTAGGCTGACCCCACCTCTCCAGCTTGATTTCCTACTCCATAAATGAGATCGGTGTTGTGTATCATAATGGGTTTTTGTTTTGTTTTGTTTTTTGAGACGGAGTCTGGCACTGCCGCCCAGGTTGGAGTGCAGTGGCGCGATCTCTGCAACCTCTGCCGCCCGGGTTCACACCATTCTCCTGCCTCCTGAGTAACTGGGACTACAGGCGCCTGCCACCACACCCGGCTAATTTTTTTTTGTATTTTTAGTAGAGACGGGGTTTCACCGTGTTAGCCAGGATGGTCTCGATCTCCTGACCTCGTGATCCGCCTGCCTCGGCCTCCCAAAGTGCTGGGATTACAGGCCTGAGCCACTGCGCCCAGCTAATTTTTTAAACAAATTTTTGTAGAGACGTGCTCTGGGCTTTGTTGCCCAGGCTGGTCTTGAATTCCTGGCCTCCCAGAACGTTGGGATTGCAGGTGTGAGCTCCTCAGCCCAGTCAATTATCTTGTTTTTATTGCCCACATCACCTGACCCCAAACCCTTTCACCTGCACCTCCAGGCAAACCAGACCCCATTCTAGAAACACAGCCCTTGCATTCCTAGAGTTTGTTTTTCCTTCTTTTTTGTCCCCTCCACACGTGTCAATCCTTGTAGCTTTTCTTGGGGGGCTCTGCCCCAGTGGTCCTCTCCTTCCCCCACAGCAGGGGCCCTGGGTGGGCCTCCTCTGTGCATGCATAGACTGGGCCCTTGTTATCCTCTTGCGGGCCTCACCCATCCCAGGTCAAGGAGCTCCTCAAAGCCATCGATCATAGTACCTTCATCTCATTCTTTTTTTTTTTTTTTTGAGATGGAGTCTTGCTCTGTCGCCAGGCTGGAGTGCAGTGGTGCGATCTCGGCTCACTGCAACCTCTGCCTCCTGGCTTCAAGCAATTCTCCTGCCTCAGCCTTCTGAGTAGCTGGGACTACAGGCGCCCACCACTACGCTGGCTAATTTTTGTATTTTTAGTAGAGACACGGTTTCACCATGTTGGCCAGGATGGTCTCAATCTCTTGACCTCATAATCTGCCTGCCTTGGCCTCCCAAAGTGCTGGGATTACAGGTGTGCATCACCACGCCCAGCCTTTTTTTGTTTGTGTTTTGGTTTTTTTTGAGACAGAGTCTTGCTTTTTTGCCCATGGTGGAGTGCAGTGGCATAATCTCGGCTCACTGCAACCTCTGCCTCCCAGGTTCAAGTGATTATTCTGCCTCAGCCTCTCAAGTAGCTGGGATTACAAGCATGCACCACTACATCCAGCTAATTTTTTTTTGTTTGTATTTTTAGTAGATAAGAGTTTTGCCATGTTGACCAGGCGGGTCTTGAACTCCTGACCTTAGGTGATCCACCGGCCTCAGCCTCCCAAAGTGCTGCAATTACAGGTGTGAGCCACCACACCCAGCCCCAGATATATTTTAAATGTCTCCTTTTCTCTATCACCAATACCATCTCCCCAGCCTGAGGCTCAGTCATTCCTCACTTTCAGTACTGTGATAACCTGGTTTAGAACCTAGTTTATGCCGGGCGCGGTGGCTCACGCCTGTAATCCCAGCACTTTGGGAGGCCGAGGCGGGCGGATCACAAGGTCAGGAGATCGAGACCACGGTGAAACCCCATCTCTACTAAAAATACAAAAAATTAGCCGGGCGCTATTTAATAAATAAACTAGAACTTAGTTTATTTGGGCCAGGTGCAGTAGTTGGCTTCCTAAAGTGCTGGGATTACAGGCGTGAGCCACCGTGTCTGGCCCTCATTCTCTTTCTTTTTTCTTTTATCTTTTTTTTTTTTTTGAGATGGAGTCTCACTCTGTTGCCCAGGCTGGAGTGCAGTGGCGCGATCTCGGCTCACTGCAAGCTCCGTCTGCCAGGTTCACGCCATTCTCCTGCCTCAGCCTCCTGAGTAGCTGCGACTACAGGCGTGCACCACCATGGCCGGTTAATTTTTAGACGGGGTTTCACCGTGTTAGGCAGGATGGTCTTGATCTCCTGACCTCATGATCCGCCCGCCTCGGCCTCCCAAAGTGCTGGGATTACAGGCGTGAGCCACCGCGCCCGGCCTCATTCTCTTTCTTAAACGCCAAGCCCTTGGGGTGCTGCGTACAGTAGCAGCAGATGAACAAATGTTCATCCACTCACACCACCTCCTGCCCACTCCCCTGCAGGGTTGCAGAATCTTAGGAGGGGTGCCAGATGTGTACCCCACATCTGCATGGGTGTGTCGGTGGTCTGGGGAATGCAGGGTCCTCAAGCCACCTATCACCCTTTCCAGGCCCTGGGCACTAAGGGTGTGGTTAACGGAGCTTGGGGTAAGAAGCCCTGGGAAGAAGGTTGGTAGGGCTTCAGTGACAGGCCGGGAGGCCGCCGGGGACGGGCTCAGGGTTACCTGTGGATAAGCCTTCTCCACTTCCAACCCCTCACGGCCCCCCACTCCCTGTCTCCTTGTAAAACCTTGGAGGTTATTCACGGTTCAATCCTTGACTTCCTGTCTTATCAAGTTTCATCTCCAACCAGGACATTTACAAGCTACTCTTGGCTTCAAAGAGTCTGGTGGCTGCAACGCAGGAGACGGGGAGGAGAGGGTGGCCAGAGCCAGGCGGGTTGGGTGCCAGGGCCCCTGGGGTCTGCTCCCAGCCATGGACTAGGCCTGCTGGCCCTGGGCTTCCCCTTCCACCTGAACTCCAGGGCCTTTTTGGTCTCGAAGTCTCTCTTGGAGTATGATTCTTTGCTGGGCCCCAGCTCCTGGTGTGTATCCAGGTCTAAGGGGAGGGAGGGCAACTGGATTCAGGCAGGGGACAGCAGTGACCAGCCTGGGAAATGAGGGATGGAGTCCTGGCTCTCAGCCAGAGGGGAGGGGGAGGGGGAAGGATGGGGCGGGGGAGGGGTTGAGTTTGAAGGCTCTGAAGCCTAGGAGGGGCACGGCAGGGTTGGGGTTGGGAAGAGGAATTTAGAACGCTCGCTTGGCCTAGCTGCAGGTTCTGGGTCCTCCGGGGCATTGAGCCAAGTAAGACTCTGGCTGCTACCATGTCTGGTCCACTGCGGGGGTGAGGCGCTGTCCCTGGAAGTAGGGCAAGTGGAGGCGCACTTGCCGGGAATCCTGTCTGCTGGCCAGGGGGGGCTTGCTTTTCAGAAGGGGCTTACAGGCAGCCGGGCGGGGCAGCTCACGCCTGTCATCCCAGCACTTTTCAAGGCCAAGGCAGGCGGATCACGAGGTGAGGAGATGGAGACCATCCTGGCTAACACGGTGAAACCCCGTCTCTACTAAAAATACAAAAAAATTAGCCGGGCGAGGTGGCGGGCGCCTGTAGTCCCAGCTACTCGGGAGGCTGAGGCGGGAGAATGGCGTGAACCCGGGAGGTGGAGCTTGCAGTGAGCAGAGATTGCGCCAGTGGACTCCAGCCTGGGCGACAGAGCGAGACTCCATCTCAAAAAAAAAAAAAAAAAAAAAAAAAGCCGGGCGCGGTGGTTCACGCCTGTAATCCCAGCACTTTGGGAGGCCGAGGCGGGCGGATCACAAGGTCAGGAGATCGAGACCACGGTGAAACCCCGTTTCTACTAAAAATACAAAAAATTAGCCGGGCGAGGTGGCGGGCGCCTGTAGTCCCAGCTACTTGGGAGGCTGAGGCGGGAGAATGGCGTGAACCCGGGAGGTGGAGCTTGCAGTGAGCAGAGATTGCACCAGTGGACTCCAGCCTGGGCGACAGAGCGAGACTCTGTCTCAAAAAAAAACAAAAAAAAAAACAAAAAAAACAAAAAAAAACCGGGGCTTACAGGTTCTGAAGGTGGTGTTGGGTGTTACTTGGGGCTTTCCACACTGTATGAAGGTGACTGGGGCCTGGCTGCAGGCCTCTGAGCCCCGCTCCACCTGTGCCCACGGGCATACTCATAGAAGATGTGCACACTCATGCAGGGTCCACAGACAGGCACACAGAGTCCTATGCCCTGTGCAGCACATGGGACTCCTGGGCCTGTGTCCAGCCCCCTTGCTCCTGATGAACATGCTCCTGGTGCTTCCAGTCCATGGAGACCATCGACAGGGCATGGCTGGACAGACCTGGCCAAAAGGGACTCACTTGGGGCTGATTGAATGCTGCTCTGCCCTTCCCACAGGGCCGGAAGACTTCCGTGCCCAAAGGCCTGGCTTAGGGCTATGAAACCAGAGGAGGTGGGGCTGGGGGAGGGCACGGAGAGCCCTGTTCTGTGGGACCCTCCTCTCGTCCCATTCAGATCCATCCTGGAGAGAGAGAGGCAGAAATGGGACTACCGGCCTGGAAGAAGGATTACTACTTTTTTTTTCTTTTTTGGAGACAGAGTCTAGCTCTGTCACCCAGGCTGGAGTGCAATGGCGCGATCTTGGCTCACTGCAGCTTCTGCCTCCCAGGTTCAAGCAATTCTCCTGCCTCAGCCTCCCAAAGTGCTGGGATTACAGGTGTGAGCCACTGCGCCCAGCCGGATTGCTACATTGTTATACACTGAGCTGGGCCAGGCTGTTAGGCAAGAGGCAGTTTGCAGGGCGGTTATTCATGGGGGTCCAGGAGAGAAGAGGAAGCAGTAGCAAGTCGCCTTCTCTCTGTGCTGATTCCTTCAGGAAGACCCGACAGAGAGGAGTGAGGGTGGCTGGAAGCAGGCTGGGGGCCGCCCCTCTGCAGGAGAGGGTCTGGCTCCTCTGGCAAGCCTGCAGCCCCAGGCAGGCTCCCAGTAGGCATGGGACTGAAGACAGTAGGGAAGTGTGCTTCCCGACGCTGGGAATCTGGTCTGCCTTGGCAAATCCCGGGAAGCCCCACAGCCGTTCTCCGTCACAGCGTCCCTGGGTCACCAGGAACAAGACCCTGGGTTCAGCAAGCCGGGCCTGCTTGCCACCGTGAGGCCAGTGATGCCTTTCCGCTCCAGCCTTGTCTGCAGGGAAGACGGAATTACGAGGTAGGTCCTCAGGTCCCCCAGGGTGGGAGCAGCTTCTGGGCACCCCTTCTTCTGTGGCCACTGCCGCACGTTCTCTGGGTCTTTATCATAAAGAACATTCACCAAGCACTTAGGAACAGGGAGGTGGGGGCGAGTGCCAACTTTAATACAGTAGGGAAGTGAGGATCACGGGATTACAGGGCCTGGATTCCTGCTAAGGTCACCTGCTAGGAGGGGGCAGAGCTGGCTTTTTTTTTTTTTTTTTTTTCCGAGATTTGGGCCTAGGCTGGAGTGCAGTGGTGCAATCATAGTTCACTGCAGCCTTGACCTCCTGGGCTCAAGAGATCCTCCCACCTCAGCCTCTTGAGTAGCTGGGACCACAGGTGTGCACCACCATGCCTGGCCAATTGAAACAGTTTTTTTGTAGAGATGGGATCTCCCTGTGTTGCCCAAGCAGGCATCAAACTCCTGGGCTCAAGTGATCCTCCTACCTCAGCTTCCCAAAGTGCTGGAATTACGAGCGTGAGCCACCATGTCCAGCCACAGAGCTGGCCTTGAACCAGCCTTGAGGCCCCTACGGCCCTTGCTGTTAGCCTTGCCCCATCCTAGCAAGGGGCTCCTGCCCCGCCTCAGTCCCCACCCGGGTGATCTGGGAACAGTGGGCCCTTGGGAAGGGTAGGATGGACGGCTGGCCTCTCTGACGGGCCCTCCCTGGGAAGGGAACCACATCCTTTATGAGCTCGGGCAAATCAGGCATCTGAAGTGGAAAAACCCCACACAAATCAAGGACAGCTGGGCCCGCCCTCTGGCTGCAGCCCCCTCCCCTCGCTCCCCTCCCAGGAATCCTGACAGGAGGCGCAGATTGGGGCAGAGCCGGGGATGAAGGGTGTGGTTCTCAGGGAGGGAGTTCCTGGAGCTCCTCTACGCTGTGTGAAATCTACCCCAGCTGTCCCTGGTGGAGGACGGGGCCGCTAATCACTTTCCAGAGTGGGGCGGAGGTTCACAGGCCCTGCCCTTGCCTGTGAGGGCCCAGGCTGGGGGTGCCCACCCTGGGGAGGGGACAGACAGGGAAAGAGGTGGAGAGGGGTGTCGGGGAGGGACACACACACACACACAGTCGCTCAACAAACATGAGCTGTCACCCTGGTCAGGCGTGGAGCCACGAAAGGGATGAAGACTGACCCCGTCTCTGCTCTTGTACAGGTCATGGGTAGGTGGAGACAGAAATCAAAATCACCCACAAAGAAATAGTTACAGACTGTGAAAGGGGCACAGATGTAGCCAGGACGCTACATCCTGGATCTGAGGCAGGGCAGGGCCTTCCTCCCAGCCCGGCCTTGCTCCCCAGGACTCCCTGCCTCTTCCCCTCTCCATCCCCTCCTACTCTGGCCCTCCTTGTCGCCTCTCCAAGGGACAATATTTACGGGGCCCAGCAGCTGGGGCAGCACAGCCCATCTCCCTTCCCAGATCCTCTCTTCCCAGTCACTACGTCAGGCTGACCATCCGCATGTTCGACAGCTGGAGGGTGGACAGACCATCTGCCTGGCTGTCCGGCTTATACAGGGGTCAAGATGAGCTCGGGCAGTGTGGACCCTCAAAACCCCTGGGACCTTGGGAGGTCCGGCTAGGCAGAAGGAACTTGTTGATGTCTGTTTCTTGGCAGAGGAGGACATTCAGAAAGAGAACAGGAGGCGAGGGACCCTCTCAGGGTGCGGGGACAGCCCCCACCCTTTGTCCCTACAGTCTGGTTGCTCAGGTGTCCTGGGGCAGAGGGAAAGAAGTTACTGTGTGTGTGAGGAGCATGGAGAAGCTCCTGAAATTATCAGATTTAACCTTCATAAGGCACTCAACACAGAGTCACCATATGGTTGAGCAATTCCGCTCCTAGGTCTATTCCCTGGAGACATGAAACATATGTCCATCAAAACTGTATACCTGAATGTTCATGGCAGCATTATTCATAAGAACCCCACAGTGGAAACAACCTAGATATCCATCAACGAATGAGGGAATCAACAAAAGGTGGTCCATCGATACGATGGAGCATTACTCAGCCATGAAGAGGAATGAGGCACTGGCACATGCCACAATGTGGATGAACCTGGAGAACATGCTGAGTGAGAGACGCCAGACACAAAAAGATGAACATTGTATGATTCTCTTTCTTTTTTTTTTTTCTTTTTAGAGATGGGGTCTCACTCTGTCTCCTCGGCTGGAGTGCAATGGTGCAATTTCAGCTCACTGCAACCTCTGCCTCCTGGGTTCAAGGGATTCTTGTGCCTCAGCCTCACGAGTAGCTGGGACTACAGGTGTACATCACCACACCTGGCTAATTTATTATTATTATTATTTGAGATGGAGTTGTGCTCTTATTGCCCAGGCTGGAGTGCAATCGGGTGATCTCGGCTCACCATAACCTCTGCCTCCCGGGTTCAAGCCATTCTCCTTCCTCAGCCTCCCAAGTAGCTGAGACTACAGGCATGCACCACCACACCCGGCTAATTTTTTGTATTTTTAGTAGAGACAGGATTTCTCCATGTTGTTCAGGCTGGTCTCGAACTCCCAACCTCAGGTGATCTGCCCACTTCGGCCTCCCAAAGTGCTGGGATTACAGGCGTGAGCTATGGCATCTGGCCCACACCTGGCTAATTTATGTATTTTTGGTAGAGACAGGGTTTCACCGTGTTGGCCAGGCTGGTCTCGAACTCCTGACCTCAAGTGATCCACCCGTCTTGGCCTCCCAAAGTGCTGGGATTACAGGCATGAGCCACTGTGCCTGGCCATATTTCTTTCTCTTTTTTTTTTTTTAGGGGTGGGATCTCACTCTGTTGCCCAGGCTGGAATGCAGTGGTATGATCACGGCTCACTGCAGCCTCGAACTCCTGGGCTCGAGCGATCTTCCCTCCTCAGCCTCCTGAGTAAGCTAGAGCTACAGGTGCATACCATCACACTTGACTAGTTTGGAAATTTTCTGTAGAGACTGGTACTCCCTATGTTGCCCAAGCTGGTTTTGAATTCCTCGCCTCTAGTGAACCTCTTGCCTCAGCCTTCCAAAGTGCCGGGACTACTGGTGTGCACCACTGTGCCTGGCTAAATTTCAAATATTTTGTACAGATGGGGTTCTCACTTTGTTGCCCAGTCTTGAACTCCTGGCTTCAAGCAATGATTCTCTTTCTGTGAAATGTCCAGAATAGGCAAACCCATAGAGACAGAAAGTAGATTCGTGGTTGCCAGGGGCTGGGGGAAGGGGAGAATAGCGCATCATTGCTAATGGACACAGGATTTCTTTTTGGGGTGATAGAAATGTTCTAAAATTGATTGTGGTGACGATTGCACAACGATGAATATACTGAAAACCATTGATTTGCACGTGGCAAATGGCTGGATTGCATGGGGTGTGAATTACATCACAGTAAAGCTGTTACTCTTCAGAGAGTCTTGAGGGTCATGACTGAGGTCTTCATTTTACGAAGAAGGGTCTGGTGGCACAGAAAGAGAACATTGTATGATTCTCTTTCTTTTTTTTCTTTTTAGAGATGGGGTCTCACTCTGTCTCCCCAGCTGCAGTGCAATGGTACAATTTCAGCTCACTGCAACCTCTGCTTCCCGGGTTCAAGGGATTCTTGTGCCTCAGCCTCCCAAGTAGCTGGGACTACAGGTGTGCGCCCCCACACCTGTCTAATTTAGTGCAGCCGCGTGCCAGATGGAGGGAGGGGTCAGCTTCTAGGAGAACCCTCCCAGCCGACTCCTGGTCCTTGCATCTCTCCCTCCCTGCCCCCAGTCCATTCCACATCCTGCTGGTCAAGTCCTTCTGCTCTCAGCAGGGACTAAGGATGAAGCATCCGGCAGGGGGATGGCAGCAGAAAGGCCAGGAGATGGAAATGACCATACAGGGCTGGGCAGGGGGCTGGAGGAGCCACCAAGAACCCAGCGCTGGAATTTCAAATCCTGAGTGGGGACTGCTGAGATCATGGGGACGGCTGAGACCATGGGGACTCCTGAGACGGTGGGGATGGCTGAGATCGTGGGGACTCCTGAGACCATGGGGATGACTGAGACCGTGAGGACTGCTGAGACCGTGGGGACTGCTGAGACCGTAGGGATGGCTGAGACTGTGGGGGCTGCTGAGACTGTGGGGGCTGCTGAGACTCTGGGGGCGGCTGAGACCGTGGGGACTCCTGAGACTGTGGGGACTCTGAGACTGTGGGAACTCCTGAGACCATGGGGATGACTGAGACCGTGGGGACTCCTGAGACCGTGGGGACAGCTGAGACCGTGGGGACTGCTGAGACTGTGGGGAATGTTGAGACAGTGGGGGCTGCTGAGACCATGGGGACTCCTGAGACTGTGGGGATGGCTGAGACTATGGGGGCTGCTGAGACTGTGGGGACGGCTGAGACCGTGGGGACTGCTGAGACTGTAGGGATTGTTGAGACCGTGGGGACTGCTGAGACCGTGGGGACGACTGAGACCGTGGGGGCTGCTGAGACCGTGGGGACTCCTGAGACCGTGGGGATGGCTGAGACTATGGGGGCTGCTGAGAGTATGGGGGCTGCTGAGACCGTGGGGACTCCTGAGACCGTGGGGACGGCTGAGACCGTGGGGGCTGCTGAGACCGTGGGGACTCCTGAGACCGTGGGGATGGCTGAGACTATGGGGGCTGCTGAGACCGTGGGGACGGCTGAGACTGTGGGGACTCCTGAGACCGTGGGGACTGCTGAGACCGTGAGGACTGCTGAGACCATGGGGATGGCTGAGACCGTGGGGTGGGTGCTGCAGGGTGGGACCCCTGCCCCCACCCCGAGCCAGCCCGTCGGGAACAATGCCATTTCAAGCTAGACCAGAAGAAGAACTTCCTGTGACCCAGCATGAGCCAGCATGCTCTCCTCACAGCGTGCCCGCCCATGGGGCTGCTGGGAGGCTTGCCCAGACGAGCAGGTGCGCCCGCATGTCTGGGGCCCAGGCTTCGGGACTGGTCAGTTGTCTTCACCCCGTCAGCCCCGTGTGGCCGCCTCTGGCCAGGGCTGCTGCTGGGAACGTGTGTGGGTAGTGGAGGCCCTCTACCTCTTGAGGCAGCCCGGCTGCTGGGACTTGTCCAGATGCTGTCAGGGCCGGAACATCTCATTAATGAGCAGAGTCCAGGACAGGGGTTGCAAGCCCTTGGGTGGGAAGAGGCTGGGCCTCTGTGGGGAGCCTGTGCCAGCCTGGTGCCAGCCCTGTGGCCAGGAAGGCTGAGGCAGAGGCGGAGAGAGGACCCGGGTCTCATGCCACCTTTGCCTTGGGATGGGGCAAGTTGCTCGCCCTCTCTGAGCCCAGCTCGCCTCCCCTGCCTTCCCTGCAGGCTGTTGCTGGGCGTTGCAGGTGTGGAGTTCCCGCAGTGTCCAGTGCCTCACAGATCCCAGCGGGGAGGCCCCTGAATCTCATGCCCCTCAGAGGCAGCCCCTGGGGAGGTCCTGAGCTCTTTCTCTTCCCCAGCACAGGGCTCCCTGAGTCCTTCACACCTCTAGTGGGGTCCACTTTGCCACCTTCCGAAATGCATCACTGATGTCTCAGGGTAGTGCCAGGTGGACTAAGGTTGGGCAGATGGGGTGACTTAGTAGACAGAGTATGTCTCAGGCCTGAATTCAGTTCACCACTGGGCCCCTGGGAGGGAGGCCTGTTTTCTCTGAGCCTGTTGCCTCCATTCTAAAACAGTCACCAGAGGTGACTTGACCTCTCAGCCGGGCTGTGACCCTGATGTGTGGCAAGGCTGACTGTCAGCTGGGAGTGCAGGACGCACGCCATTCCCGGCCGCAGACTCCCCCCACACGTTCTGGGACCCCTCTCTGCATACTAGGGTGCTGGCCTGGCCTCCTTCTCCCTTGGCAGGTGGAGTGCCGGAATCGACGCGCTTCCTCGGTCCCCTTGGCCTGGCGATGAGGCTCCGGTTCCTGCCGGCCAAGGCTCGGCCTATGCACCTGCCGCGCACGTCCCAGAGTTGGGGCGGCAGAGGGAATCGGCCTTCAAACAGAGGGTCCCCAGGCCTGCGCGCCGCCCTGTCCCTGCCCTGCGTCCCGAACCGCCACGGCCGCCGCATCCTCCCCGCGCAGGGGTGAAGACGCCGGAGTCAAGCGAGCCGGGGCCCGGGATTTCGGAGCAGGAGCATCCTGGTTGTCCCAGCAGTTCGAGTCGCGCCCGGGTGGTGGCGGTTGCCGGCGGGTCCCAGCCCAGGCAGTGGCCTCGGAGGGGGAGTGGGGAGGAGGGGAGGGGAAGCGGGAAGGGGGAGGGCGTCCCGACTCCGCCCCCGGCCCCGGCCCCGCCTCCGCCTCGCGCCCGCTCCCAGGCTGCGGGACGGCGGGGCGCAGAGCAGAAGCCAGGCACCCACGGGCTGGGCGGCACGCGGGCCGAGATGCGCGCCCGCCTGCCGCCCCCGCTCCCAGGCTTGGGAGCGGCGCGACCCGATGGCAGGTAGCAGCGGCCTGGGCGGCGGGGCCGGGCAAGGGGCCGCTCTGCGGGCATCCCGCGCGCCGCTGCTGCTCGTGGCCCTCGTGCTCGGCGCCTACTGCCTCCGCGTCCTCCCCGGCCGCTGCCCGCCGGCCGCCCGCACCCTCGCACCGGCCCCCTCGCCCTCCGAGCCGCCCAGCTCGGTCCGCCGCCCGGGAGCACCTGATCTGCCCGTGGCCAGCGGTCCCGGCCGCCGGCGCTTCCCACAGGCGCTCATCGTGGGCGTGAAGAAGGGCGGCACGCGCGCCCTGCTGGAGTTCCTGCGGCTGCACCCCGACGTCCGCGCGCTCGGCTCTGAGCCCCACTTCTTTGACAGGTGCTACGAGCGTGGCCTCGCCTGGTACCGGTGAGCACCCTGGCCTGTCCGCCCTGACCGGCACCTTCCCGGGGAGGGCATCGTGCGCCCCAGGGAGCAGCGGGGCGAGGTTTCCGGGCAGTGGGGTTGGGACCGCCCTGTGGGGGGCCCAGGCCTGAGCTGGGGTCGTGGCTCCGGAAGAAGGAATGATACCTAGTTAGGATTCCTTGAAACTTTGAAAACTTTGGGGAAAGCCCTGGTTCCGTTCGCTCTGCTGAGGGACCCAGCAGGACTGGGGGAGGCGGTGCCATCCCAGCCCGGAGGTCGTTTCCAGCCCGTGGGATTACCTGGCAGCGTTAGAAATGCCTCTCCCGCCCTGTCACTCTGGGCAAGGAGGTGTGACTCTCTGACCGCTGGCCAGGTGCCGTAGAAAGGGGCCTCTAGGTTCCAGGCAGCCACCTAGAAAGCGTCCTTCCTCCCCAAGACCCCCGAGTCTGGGCAGTGGAATCCTTCTTGGTGGTCCTGGGAGTCCGGAGAAAGTCTGGGCTTTGGAAAGGAGGAGACTGCCTTTCCAGGAGTGCCCAGGGTGAGTCCAGCCGCATGCATGGGGCTCTGTGGCTGTCCTGCCTCTACCCATGATGGACATGGGGTGTGGCAGTGGAATGTGGGGAGCACGAAGCCCCAGCTGAAGCAGCCTGCGCTGGTGGCTGCTCATCCCCGAGCTTTGACCGAGCCCCTGCCGAGAGGACCCTGCCCAAGGCCACCTGGGGAGTCAGTTGGGGCGGCAGGACCCAGACACTTCTCCAGGTGCCCCAGTTTCTCCGTTCCTGATCCTCTGATCCTCTTCCTCCCCTCACGCCTACCCCTATTTGTTAACTTTGCCTTTTGTACTAAAACTCTTGGGTTTGGAGGGCAGGCAGGGAGGGGCTCTGTGAGAGGAGAGGGGCTCGCTTCTGAGATCTGAAGGGCTGGTGCCAGCGTGGGGTGCTGGGGAAGTCAGGTGGTGGCTAGGGGACGTGGAGTCCATCCTGGGGCTCACCTGGCTGAATCAGGCATCCTCAGCTCAGGCTCCAGGGAGAGACCTCACTCTCCTGACAGCAGGCAGGGGTCAGAATGCATCCCTAATCCCTGCTGCAGGGAGGAGGGGAGGAGGGGCTGCCAAGCTAGAAGTGGGGGAGGAGCGGAGGGGCGGGAGGGAGAAGGGGAGAAGGGGCTTTGGGTTGAGAATGTGCAGTTAAGTGGAGTAAACAACTTCAGAGCCACCCCTGACCCCATGAGCTTTGACAAGAGACTGGGGTGGGATCTGAGCTGGGCTGTGAGGAGCCCCAGGGGAAGCTAGGGTTGGGTTTAGTCCTAGAGGGTTCTGGAAGAGCCCAGGTTCCTGAGGCCAGTCCAGGCCCACCCTGGGCATGTGTCCAGCCCTGGGGGACCAGTCTGGGGAGGATGAGAGGCAGCCAAGGCCAGGCCCAGCCTGGGGGTCAGCTCTTTAGCCCTGGCGGTGGGGTTCCAGGGACACTGACATGCCCGGGGTTGGAGGGGGGCTTACAGGAGAGTGACTGCTCTGGTAGACTCTTGACTTCCTCGTGTTTTAGAAGGGGAAGGGGTGAGTATGGAGAATTCCAAGGGTCAGGTCCTGTGGCCTCTGGGGTTTTCCCTTGGACCAGCCATGCTGACCCCTCACTGGGCAGTGCAGAGCCAGTAGAGCTGGGCCCGCTGAGCTTCCAGACTACAGGTGTCCTTGTGCTGTCCGAGGAGGCATGGCCATGTGGGGCTGGTGTGCCCCTAGGTGCCTGTGCCTCCATCCTTTCAGCCTGCTACGAGCCTGCAGTGAGCCTCTGCAAGTTCGCACCCTGTCTTAGTTTCCCCAACTGCAAGGCAGCATTATCTGCTCTTCAGACCCTGGGCTGGGCCCCCAGTGCCTGCAAGCTCTGTTCTGGGTGCTGGCTGTGGGGAGGTGAGCAGAGAGGAGTAGCCAGGGCCCCCACTTGAGTCTCTGGGCCACTGCTCCCACTGGGCTGTGACCGACCTAGTTCCAGGCGGTGACCTCGCCTTCCTGTGGCCTCGGCAGGTGGGTCCTGGGTTGACTTTGGCCATAGGCCTTCCTTCCCACCTCTGCACCTCAGTCAGCTCATCCAGGCTCTTGAGGGGCCTCCCATTTGGGGATTGTAGCCCACAAGTGCCCCCGAGCTCAGCACATGCTTAGCTGTTCACCCACTAGTAAAGCACCTGTGTCTGCCAGGTGCGGGGTTCACGCAGACTCCCCAAGGTCTCCGTCTGCGAAGGGTGCCCTGTCTGGGGGCAAATGGGGGCTGTACTTTGACCGTAATGTTTTAGAAAAGCAAGAGGAGGGTCGGGCACAGTGGCTCATGCCTGTAATCCCAGCAATTTGGGAGGCTGAGGCAGGTGGATTACCTGAGGTCAGGAGTTTGAGACCAGCCTGGCTAATGTCGTGAAACCCTATCTCTACTAAAAATACAAAAATTAGCCAGGCATAGTGGTGGGTGCCTGTAATCCCAGCTACTTGGGAGGCTGAGGCAGGAGAATCACTTGAACCCGGGAGGCAGAGGTTGTAGTGAGCTGAGATAGCGCCACTGCACTCCAGCCGGGGCGACACAAGTCACCTGGAGTGCAGCTCTGTCTCAAAAACAAACAAAACAAAAGAAAAGCAAGAAGAGGCAAGGAGCAGGGTGGGTAGGGGAACCCCTTAGTTCCTCGTTTGCAAGAGCAGTGGGTGCACGGAGTGGGGTCTGAGTATGTAGCGGGGAGGGACCTGGGCTCCTGTGGGGGATGTAGTCCCCCTGCACTTTCTGGCTTTGGCATCTGCCAGGCCCTTTTGGGATCTGCCAGTCTCAGACCCGAGGTGTGGGGCAGGAGGAGGGAGGCTGAGACGGAGGAGGGATGGTTGCCCGGGGCTGGATGAAAGCCACA
Organism: Macaca mulatta; assembly: GCF_049350105.2. Lineage (NCBI taxonomy): Eukaryota > Metazoa > Chordata > Mammalia > Primates > Cercopithecidae > Macaca > Macaca mulatta. Next base: position 3,140,172 of record NC_133425.1, on the reverse strand, counting down.
GGGAAATGCACACCAGATGAGGTGGGCTCTGCAGGGAGGGAGGGTCCTCAGAGCAACTTGTCAGATGTTTGTCACACGGGGGTCCAGTCCTGCTCCTCTCCCTCCTCCCCCGTCTGTCCCATCTCATCCACACCCGGGCTAGGACAGGCTTCAGATGCCTGGGGAGGGAAAGGAATTGATCCCAAAGATCTCTGATCTCTGAGCTGGTTTGTGCAAGAGGGGGCCTAGAAAGCCTTTGCCGCCTCTCTTGTGTTCCCACCGCCCTTCCACGGCAGGGGGTCCGGGAACTCCATCCCCCTTCGGGGCTCTCTCTGACTCTTTGGAGAGAAGGCCTGGCAGGGCGAACATTCCTGTTTTGGTGCTGGTCCCTCCAGCAGGCGGGAAGAGGAGGATATTCAGAGTCACTGGTGTGCCTTCTGGGAAAGGAAAGGGGTGGGCTCCTGGTCTCGCTGGGTGCCTGGGGTCAAGAACGTCCCAGACAGGAGGGAAGGGCCTGGAGAAAGGCAGGCAGTGACTTCTGCTGAGGCCTGGGGTCTGTCCCCTCCCAGCACCAGCCTGGTTTCTCTCTGTGGGCATCGTCAGCGAGGTCCCTGGTGGTTGCGGCAGGGGGTGGGGGTGCCTCCCGTTCTCATGACGGGGGTGCCCCTGAGCTGCCAGGCCTCAGACCTTGGTACCGCCACCATCTGAGGCCTCTGTGTTTGTCCCTGGGATGCTGGGTGCGGTTCCCATGCGGGCTGCAGCTGTGAGAGGTGGTGCGGGGAGTGCAGGGGCTCTGGGACCGACACCGCCCTTCCAGGTGGGCTGGAAGGAGGCAGCCCCTGAGGGTGGGAAGAGGGAGGGCTGAGCCCCACGCTCACCCCCAGCACCCCTGCCCCTCCCAGTCTCCCTGTGGCTGCTTCTGAAGTGGCAGTGGGTGGGTGGAGAGAGGCCCAGCTCCCTCTGTCACCAAGATGGAGGAGGACTTGTCCGGTGACGTCTGTAGGCCAGCTCTGCCCAGGGCCTGGTTCTGCGGGCGGGAAGGCTCCCGTGCCGCCCCCCCCCCCCACCGCCGTCTGCCCCATTCCTGGTGAATGTTGTGGGGGAAGCCTGGATTCTCTCCCGCTGCTGTCCTCACACATCCTCCGTCCCACCTCCAGCGCTCTCCACCGAGCACCCCAGTGCGGGGGTTCTGTGCAGCTGCCTCTGGCCCAGCCTGCGTTTCCCTGGGGGTCTGAGCAGGAAAAGGGAACTCAGGACCTGCCTCCCAGGGGCTCGAGTCTGGGGCGGTCGCTCCCGGCAGGTTAGCCTCCTGGTAGGGGCCGGTCCTGGGGCTGTCAGCAGGGGTGGGGGAAGCCCCCTCAGAGGGCAGGAGGCAGGGCTGGGCATGACCAGCAGGGCATCCCCTCGCTAACACAGTTCCTGTTTCTATCGACCTAGTTCCCAGCCCTCCCCAGCTCTCCCTCGGAGCTGTTTGCTCAGCTGAGCTGCCGCGCCCTGCCCTGCCCGACCTCACCCTGCACTACCTGGCGGGCAGGTGCTGCCCGGGGCACTGCTGGGGGTGCCTGGGCCTGCCCGGGCTGGGCACCCAGGATGGGCTCTCTGCCCAGGTGGGACAGTCCTGGGCTGTGGTCGGCCGATTTCCCCGGGACCTTGGGACTGGGTCAGTGCCCTCCTCCCCTGTGACAGAATGAGGAGAATCTCAGAAAGGCCCCTCCCTGGCCTGGCACCCTGGCAACCTGCAAGATCTGGGGGGCTACAGTGGCCCAGAGTCTTGGGAAGGATCTTCAGGCTGGTGCCACCATGTCTCTGGCTTTCCTCACATGTGCTGGGCTCTGCTGGTGACTTTTTGGCCTCCTGAGTCTGGGCCCAGGTTGATGAGAATTCACAGGGCTACAATTAAAGACGGGGAGAGAGGCCAGCTGCAGTGGCTCACGCCTGTAATCCCAGCACTTTGGGAAGCCGAGGTGGGCGGATCACCTGAGATCAGGAGCTCGAGACCAGCCTGGCCAACATGGTGAAACCCCATCTCTACTAAAAATAGAAAAATTAGCTAGGTGTGGTGACAGGCGCCTGTCATCCCAGCTACACTGGGGGCTGAGGCAGGAAAATCGCTTGAACCCAGGAGGCAGAGGTTGCAGTGAGCCAAGATCGCGCCACCACACTCCAGCCTGGGCGACAGAGCAAGACTCCGTTTCAAAAAGTAAAGAAAGATGGAAGAGATGTAATTACATCGGGGAGGGAGGGAGCAGGGAGGGCTGCTTTTTGTTGAGGACACTATGAATAATTGGTGCAGGGCTGATGTAGGGGATGCTGTCAACCACCGAATGAAAGGGTGACCTCGAGTGATCTAGGTGGGCGGGCCTTGGGGTGCTTGGTCTGCGATGAGAAAGGAGTTGGGGGCAGCCTAGTTCCGGGAGAGTGTGCGTCCAGTGGGAGGGAGCAGGCTCTGGAAGCAAGGATGGCAGGGATTGCACAAGGAAGATATGTGGGTGGTGAGGAGCATGTTGTGCCTCCCCGCCAGTGACCATCATCCTCTTATCCTCAGTGCGGCAGCAGGTGGGGCAGGCCGGCGCTGGGCTAGGCACCCTCACAGTCCATGTTCCAGGCTGCCCAGCTGCACACGTTAGGAGGGGTGGGCGTGAGCAGAGAGGAAGGCTTGCCCGCCTTGGAGGCTGGGGCTTCCCGGGCATAAGGGGGCCTTGGTCCCGGGCCCCTGGGGGTCGGTCGAGAGCTGGGTAGGCTCAGACCCCCTCTCCTTGTACCCATCCCGCAGGAGTCTGATGCCCCGAACCCTGGATGGGCAGATCACCATGGAGAAGACCCCCAGCTACTTCGTGACGCGGGAGGCCCCCCGCCGCATCCACGCCATGTCCCCGGACATGAAGCTGATTGTGGTAGTGAGGAACCCCGTGACCCGGGCCATCTCCGACTATGCCCAGACGCTCTCCAAGACCCCAGGCCTGCCCAGCTTCCGCGCCCTGGCCTTCCGCCACGGCCTGGGCCCTGTGGACACGGCCTGGAGCGCCGTCCGCATCGGCCTGTACGCTCAACACCTGGACCACTGGCTGCAGTACTTCCCCCTGTCCCACTTCCTGTTTGTCAGCGGGGAGCGTCTGGTCAGCGACCCGGCTGGAGAGGTCGGCCGTGTGCAGGACTTCCTGGGCCTGAAACGGGTCGTCACAAACAAGCACTTCTACTTCAATGCCACCAAGGGCTTCCCCTGCCTCAAGAAGGCCCAGGGCAGCAGCCGTCCCCGCTGCCTGGGCAAGTCCAAGGGTCGGCCACACCCGCGGGTGCCCCCAGCCGTGGTCCGGCGCCTGCAGGAGTTCTACCGGCCCTTCAACCGCAAGTTCTACCAGATGACCGGCCAGGACTTCGGCTGGGGCTGAGCGGCGCCCTGGGGATGCTCAGCACCTTGATTGACATCTGCTCACCCAGCCAGAGCAGGCTGCGTGCACATGCTGGGCAGAGAGGAATATTTAAGAAATAGAGCTCAGACCCAGATTTTTCCACAAAACCTCAAGGTTGGAGGGTGGAGGCGCTGCCCCCAGGGATGTGATAACCATACCAGTGAACTCCACGGGGCACTGTGTGCCTCATGCCACCGTGTTTTTTTTTTTTTTTGAGACAGAGTCTCACTGTCACCCAAGCTGGAGCGCAGTGGGGCCATCTCTGCTCATTGCAACCTCCGCCTCCCAGATTCAAGCAATTCTCCTGCCTCAGCCTCTCAAGTAGCTGGGATTACAGGCATGTAATCCCAGGCTAATTTTTTTTTGTTTGTTTGTTTTGTTTTTTTTTGAGACGGAGTCTCGCTCTGTCGCCCAGGCTGGAGTACAGTGGCCGGATCTCGGCTCACTGCAAGCTCCGCCTCCCAGGTTCATGCCATTCTCCTGCCTCAGCCTCCCGAGTAGCTGGGACTACAGGCGCCCGCCACCTCGCCCGGCTAATTTTTTTGTATTTTTTAGTAGAGACGGGGTTTCACTGTGCTAGCCAGGATGGTCTTGATCTCCTGACCTCGTGATCCGCCCGTCTCGGCCTCCCAAAGTGCTGGGATTACAGGCGTGAGCCACCGCGCCCAGCCTTGTATTTTTTTTTTTTAGTGGAGACGGAGTTTCACTGGGTTACCCAGGATAGTCTCGATCTCCTGACCTTGTGATCTGCCCGCCTTGGCCTCCCAAAGTGCTGGGATTACAGGCATGAACCACCACACCCAGCCCAAAACTCATTCTTTATACACCCTCGGAGGTGGGCGGTGTGCCTGGTCAGGTCTAGCGTGTGAGCTCAGAGAGGCTTAGGGCCTGCCCAGTGACATGCAGTTCAGCCCTAGTGATGCTGGGGGCGGTGCTCGGGCTCTCTTCTCAGCTCTGGGAGGCCAGGCAGGGTTGTCCTCATGTGCAGGATGAGGAAACTGAGGCCGCAGGCTGCTCTGTGGAGTGGTGGGGCAGGATTAAAGTCAGGTCTGCACCCACCACCTCTGCTCATCCGGAATCCAGGTGTGAAGTGGGCACTTCCTTCTGGAGCCTTGTGGAACTGCCTGAGTGCTGGTGAGGTCAGTGAGTGTTGGGTGTGTGCACAGGGCGATGATTAATAGCCTCCTAGCCTTCCCTGCAGAGGCCCAGCCATTGAGGCCCACCCATTCAGGCCCCACCCACTCTCAGGCCCCACCCATTCAGGCCCCACCCACTCTCAGGCCCCACCCATTCAGGCCTCACCCACTCCCCCAGGCCCCTGCTGCCCCAGTTCGACTGTGTTTGTTCTGTGCCCGCCCCTGGGGACAGGGCTGGAATCAGTGGCCCTCTGCAGTCTAGCTGCCCGCTCATAACTGAGGCCAGGCTCAGGCAGGCTGGGGTGACCTGTCTACCCCCGTGTCCTGGGAGCGGGAGGGTCCTCTCAGGAATGACACTCACCTGCTCCTGGCCACGTGCTGTCTGCCAGGTGCCCACCAGCTGCCCTGACGATGACTTCCGGGTTGCCTGGGTTTAGCCCCAGGCCTGTCGCGGGGACTGGCTACGGTCTCCACAGCCCCGCTGCGTCCCACAGGCCCCGATATGGCCTTTCTACCTCTCAGCTACTTGGAGCCATTCCCTGTCTTGGGGCCCAGGGATGCAGACAGTGAGGAAGGATTTGCAGGAGGGGGCTGCGTCTGGACACCCACCCCTCCTCCTGCTAGTTTCTGGGCCCAGTGGACACTCCACTCTGCAGCTGCCGTGAGGGGCAGGCACTTCCTCCAGGCCCCTCCATCCCAGGCCAGGACAGAGGCAGGGCTGGAGGCTGGTTCCCAGCTCCCTGCCAAGCACCCTCCCAGCGACCACAGTGGCAACGTGGCGGGCAGATGTGGTCCCAGATGTGGACAAGTCACAGGCACAGCCTCCGTCCTACCTTAAAGCTCTGCTGTGGATGGAGGGGAAAGGGCCTGCCCGACTGACAGCAGCCTTGGGAAGAGGGAACAGACCACCTTGGATCCCTGCCGGGAGGGGATCACTGGGCTGGGCTGCTCTGTCCCCACCCCTTGCATGGGTGCCCTCTGTGAAGACTGGGCCGACTGCCTGCCCCAGGCGTGGGGGTGGGAAGGAAGACAGGACAGCTCCTGGCCCCTGGTGACCCAGTTCCCAGCCTGGCGCATGTGGATTTCTTCTTCCTGGACACACCCTTCTTATGCCTGGGCCGTTTCAGGGACTGCCCACCATCGTCCCAGCACCTCTTTTGTTCTACTGTGAGCTCTCCGGATGGCAGCCGGAGGGCTGTCACAGAATAAACCAGATCCTATTGTTTTAAAATGCTCTGGGGTGGGCGCAGTGGCTCAAGCCTGTAATCCCAGCACTTTGGGAGGCCGAGACGGGCGGATCACGAGGACGGGAGATTGAAACCATCCTGGCTAACATGGTGAAACCCCGTCTCTACTAAAAAAAACACAAAAAACTAGCCGGGCGAGGTGGCGGGCGCCTGTAGTCCCAGCTACTCGGGAGGCTGAGGCAGGAGAATGGCGTAAACCCGGGAGGCGGAGCTTGCATTGAGCTGAGATCTGGCCACTGCACTCCAGCCTGGGCGACAGAGGAGACTCCGTCTCAAAAAAAGAAAAAAAAAATGCTCTGATCCCCACCTTTGCCCCTTATTGCTTCTAGGATGAAAATCAAACTCCAGATCACAGCTGTTACAGCCCTCTATGGCTTGCCTCTCAGTCCTACATGCGCTCCTCATTCCAGCACGCCCGCCACACTGGCACCTGCCAGCTTCTTCCACCTGCCGTGGCCTGTCCCACTTCACAGGCTTTGCATGTGCTGTTCCCTCTGTCTGGAATGCCTTTCCCTGCAGAAGGTGCTGACGGAGATGGAGGCAGCCTTTGAGGGGGCAGCTGTGCTCTCACTGAGGCTCTGCTACGTTCCTCCTTCTGTTTGGAGTTCCTTTTGTGAGTCCACCAAATGACCCCACCGTTCCCTTCCCGACACAGAGCTGTGAGGGGTGGGGCACCGGTTTGGCTGGCTTTGGGGCCTGAACCCAGGGCCTGGAGGGGCAGACTCTGGAAGCAGCGAGGGGAGAGGGTGGGCTGGCGTATTCTGCACCCCCTGAGCGGGGCCTCCGCCTAACCGCCAGCACCCAGTGCCGGTGAGGTGCCCAGCTGGGCCTCCGAACACACGGAGGGCAGATGTGGGGGGACCTATGGGCTGCGTGCCGGGAGAGGCTCCCTGGGAGAGTCATCGGCCTTTAATTAAAGTCCCTAAATTGCTTCCCAGCTGCTCCGTGGGTTTTCCATGTTGGAATGTTCCAGATGGGGCGAGAAGCGCTGATTCAATTACCCTCTTCCTGTTCCGCCCAGTGGAGGGGAAGGGGCCTGGGAGCCCATCTCCAGCCCTCCTGCCCCAGCCAGACCAGGATGGCATGGGCCATGGGTTGGGGTCCTCACAGCCCTGGGAGTCCAGGAAGGGGCTCGGAGAAGCCTGGGGAGGAGCTGCTTCCACCTCAAGGGTCCTTACAAAGCCCAGGCCCTCCTGGCCCGCCGGGACGGGTGGGTGGGACCAGGTGACCGTCTCTCTGCCCTGAGCCTTGCACACACGGGCATGGAAGCCCCGAGCAGGCCCTGGCTCCAGCAACCCAGTCGCAAAGGGGAGACAGGGAAGGGTCAGCCCCTGGGCCCACCCACCCTCTCCGTGGGTCTGAAAATATTTATGAAGCCCTGTCGTAGAGGAAGAGAGGAGACTAGAGAGGGCCAGCAGCTTGCCGGCCTCTCGCTGCGCCAGCCCTTCCTGCGAGGCCCAACCCTGGGGAGCTCTGAGATCCCCGTGTGCAGGGAGTCGGTCTGCGGGGGGAACGTGGCTCCCTCCCTCCCCTGGAGCAGGGGTCCTCACTGGGTTGATCGCCTGACCTGGGGGTCCTCAGAGCTCAGTTGGGGCTGCTGACCCCTGTCCTCCGTTGGGGGGCCAGGTCTGGGGCCCCTGGTTCTGGACGGCCCCTCTGCCCGGGGCTGAGCTGGCCGCCCTGTGGTCAGGGCATGGGGCTGGAGGGTCAGGGGAAGGCGGGCTCTGGCTCCCTCCCTCCTAGGCCCTTCAGTGTGGCCGTGCAGGGCAGAGCCAGGGGAGGGAAGGGGAAGCTGGCCCCCAGAGGTGAAGCCTGGATTGTGGGGTGCCATGGAGGGCAGTGCCTGTGAGTCCCCTTTGTTCAGGAGTAGGGGTGCTTTAGGAAAGGCCTGTTTCCCCTGGGCCACGTGGCCAGATCTAGAGGCCCCTCGAAAGCCTGAGATGATCTGGATCCTGGGCTCCAGGAGGGGCCAGGCCACAGGTGAGAGGGGCTTGCGTGACTTAAAATGAATGGAGTCCCCTGGGAGCTCCTGTCCCCACCACTTTCCTGACTCCCCAGACCTGAGCCCCTTCTCCTGTCTGCCAGCCTGTCCTGGGCGCCTTGTTCCCCTAAGGAGCTGTGGGGTTGTGATTTCCATGCGGGTTCCTCTGTAGGGGCTTCGCCACAGCCCAGGACAGGCCGGGGACCCCATGAAGGCCTGGCGTGTTTTCTCCAGAGCGGCCACAGCAGCTGGCTACTACACTAGTCTCCTCTGTCCCTGCAGAAGCTGCGCCGGGAGGGGCTGCAAATATGCTGACCTCAGGAATGTGGGGGTTCCTTTCTGCGGGACGCTTCTTTTCTAGAAGGTTCCTCTCAAACTGGCAAGGGCTGACTTCTGAGGTCTCTGTCATTGGGACCAATGCTTATGCCAGAGGGTGGGGTGGGAGGCAGGGGTGCAGGAACAGCTTCGGGTTCCTGGATGAATCTATTTTATTCTGTTTTATCCATTATAACCCTGGGGGCAGCTCTGCGCAGCCAGGAGCCATCAGTGCCCCTGGGCAGGGCCAGTGCCAGCGCCCCCTGCAGAAAGTCCCCAAAGCACCCCTCCTTCTGAACAAAGGGGACTCAAAGGTGCTGCCCAGTATGGCACCCCACAATCCAGGCTTCACCCCGGGGGGCCAGCTTCCCTTCCCTCCCCTGGCTCTGCCCTGAACGGCCACGCTGAGGGGCCTGGGAGGGAGGAAGCTAGAGTCCACCTCCCCCTGACCCTCCAGCCCCATGCCCTGACCAGAGTGGCCAGCTCAGTCCCGGGCACAGGGGCCATCCAGAACCAGGGGCCCCAGGCCTCTCTCCCCACTCCTGAGGCCCAGACTCCTTTCATGTCCTCAGGGGCTCTCGGGTTCTGAGCTTGCTCTTCCTGTGTCCTGCATGCCTGCCTTATCCCTTGGCCGGCACGTGAACCCCTCCTCCGTCTGTGCTCCCTGGTGCAGCGTGAGGCTCTAGGAGTCGGGGTGGAACCTGAGTGAGGGTCTGGAGAAAGGGGAGGAGGCTCAGGGACAGTGGCAGAGAGAGCCCCACAGTGGATTTCCTTCCGCCAACAGGCACCCGGGGCTAGAGTGTGTGCTTCTGAGAACTCGCAGGCCAAGGTGGGAGGACCACGCGGAGGCCCAGCATTGGGGGAGACGAGCAAACCACCCAGCTGCCAAGAAAGCAAAGCATGAACTGCAGAGGGACACAGCACAGGGCTGAGGGGGAGTTGAGGCTGGGGAGAGCCCCGGCAGGAGAGCCCGGCACAGACATGACGTTTACCTGCACCCTGGAGTGGGACCAGCCATGCCAGGCAGGCAGACTGCCAGTTCCTCGAGGTTGGGGGGGAGACAGACAAATGGGGTGGGGTGATGGAGGATGGCTAAGAAAAATTCTGAGCCGGGCGCGGTGGCTCATGCCTGTAGTCTCAGCACCTTGGGAGGTAGAGGCGGTCGGATCACTTGAGGTCAGGGGTTCAAGACCAGCCTGACCAACATGGCGAAACTCCCTCTCTACTAAAAATACAAAAATTAGCTAGGCATGGTGGCGTGTGCCTTGTAATCCCAGCTACGTGGGAGGCTGAGGCAGAATTGCTTGAACCAGGGAGGCAGAGGTTGCAGTGAGCTGAGATCGTACCACTGCACTCCAGCCTGGGCGACAGACTCCATCTCAGGAAAAAAAAAAAAAAAAAAACAAAGTGGGGACAGAGGAGCTGGCCCAGGTGGCATAAGGGACCCACTTTCCCAGCACACTGGATAGGGCACATCTGAGCCCCACTGGGCTACTAGGGCACTTAGTATTTCTGAAGGCAAGAGTTTTGTTTCCTGACTTAGTATTCTCTCCAGATACTGCCTCAAGATGGTTCTTTCTCAGGACTCTCCATCTGACAGTGAAGATCCTGGACCTGAAATGAGGGCCGGAGATCTAGGTTAAAAACCACCCATCTCAAAACGTGACCTCCGGATTTTAATTTATGGAACCAAGGTGTGTAGTAGGCTATACCATCTAGGTTTTTGTTGTTGTTGTTGTTTGAGAAGGAGTTTCACTCTTGTTGTGCAGGCTGTGAGTGCAGTGGTGTGATCTCGGCTCACTGCAACCTCCGCCTCCCAGATTCAAGTAATTTTCCTGCCTCGGCCTCCCAAGTAGCTGGGATTACAGGTGCCCCCTACCATGCCCAGCTAATTTTTTTTTTTTTGGGACGGAGTCTTGCTGTGTTGCCCAGGCTGGAGTGCAGTGGCGTAATCTCGGCTCACTGCAAGCTCTGCCTCCCAGGTTCATGCCATTCTCCTGATTCAGCCTCCCGAGTAGCTGGGACTACAGGTGCCTGCCAGTATGCCCGGCTAATTTTTTTTTTGTATTTTTTTTTTTTTTTTTTTTTTTTTGAGACGGAGTCTCGCTGTGTCTCCCAGGCTGGAGTGCAGTGGCGTGAACTCGGCTCACTGCAAGCTCCGCCTCCCGGGTTCACGCCATTCTCCCGCCTCAGCCTCCCAAGTAGCTGAGACTACGCCTGGTTAGTTTTCTGTATTTTTAGTAGAGACGGGGTTTCACCATGTTAGCCAGGATAGTCTCGATCTCCTGACCGCGTGATCCACCCGCCTCGGCCTCCCAAAGTGCTGGGATTACAGGCTTGAGCTACCGCGCCCGGCCTTTTTTTTTTTTTTTTTGTATTTTTAGTAGAGACGGGGTTTCACCGTGTTAGCCAGGATGGTCTCGATCTCCTGACCTCGTGATCCACTCGCCTCAGCCTCCCAAAGTGCTGGGATTACAGGCGTGAGCCCCCGTGCCCGGCCAATTTTTGTATTTTTAGTAGAGACAGGGTTTTGCCATGTTGATCATGCTGTTCTCAAACTCGTGACCTCAGGTGATCCGCCCACCTTGGCCTCTCAAAATGTTGGGATTACAGGCGTGAACCACCACGTCTGACCTTTTTTTTTTCTTCTGTAGAGACAGGATCTTGCTCTGCCACCCAGGCTGGAGTGCAGTGGTGCTATTACAGCTCACTGCAGTCTTGAACTCCTGGGTTCAAGCAATCCTCCTGCCTCAGCTTTCTGAGTAGTTGGGGCTACAGGCATGTGCTACCATGCCTGGCTAATGTTTTCTATTTTTTGTTTTTGTAGAAATGCGGTCTTGCTCTGTTGCTCAGGCTGGTCTCAAACTCCTGGGCTCGAGTGATTCTCCTGCCTCAAGCCTCCCAAAGCGCTGGGATTGCAGGTGTGAGCTGCTGCACCTGGCCATCTAAATTTGTGCCAGTGAACTCTGTGATGTTTCCGTGACACAAAGTCACCTCATGACGCATTTTTCAGACCATAGCCTGTCGTTAAGTGAGGCACTGAATTGGAGGAGGGTGTGTGCTGGGCTGGGCTGCCTGGGACAGTGCAGGGAGCTCCAGGGCTGGTCAGGAGCAGACAGGAGCCAGGGGAGCCAAGGTCAGAGCCTTTCCAGGGGTTTCCAGGGGAAAGGCAGGGCAGGGTGGGGAAATGGCTCGGGGCTGGTCAGTCTGAGTAATTCCGGTGGGCTCTGGGACCTTGGCTGTCCCTGGTTGTTTGGTGCTTGGCCCTTGGTGACTGAGGGCAGGGGACGTGAGCCTGTGCTGTGAGAGTTAGATAAGGAGGTGGTTCAGAGGTGGACTCTGGAGGGCAGGAAAGATGGAAACTATGCAGCTGTTAGTTTGGCCCTGTGATTAATGGATGCCAAATGGACAAATGCCACATCTAAGAAAACACAGAACACCAGCCTGGTGTCCAAGTCTGTGCCGAAGCCATTCCCTCCGTAGCCACCGCCCCGGGGACGCGTCTCAGATGTGAACTGTGCTCAGGTTCATTCTGGTCCCAGGGCTGGGCCCATGTTGTGCGGCGGGAGGCGGCTCCTCCCTGAGCAGGGCTGGTCCCGCCGTACTCCACTCTGCTGGTGGTCTCCCACGGTAGGTGCAGGGAGTTCAGGGAAGACCGTGGATGACTTGGGGGCATGGCTTGTGTGAGGCACGCTGGCCTGGGTAAAAGAGGTTTGGTCAAAATTGTGGGTGGGTGAGGATGGACATGCCAGGCAGGGCCCACGGTGGCCCCTGGAGGCTGCCTGTCTGCTGGGGTTCACAGGTGGGGCCCCACCCTCTGGACCAGGGTGCCAAGCCCTGCATCTCCAGCTGGGCTGGGGGTAGGTCCTGGCTGTCAGAGGACTCCGGCATGGCGGCCACCGGGGAGACGGGATGAAGAGCAGACCACCGAGGCCATGGAGACCCTCAGGTGCATGTACCACCTGCAGGCGACACCCTGCTCAGGAGCCCCGGGGCCTGGGATGCTCAGCCCCACCTCTTTTTTTTTATTTTTATTTTTTGAGACAGGGTCTCACTCTGTTGCCCAGGCTGGAGTGCAGTGGTGCGATCTCGGCTCACTGCAGCCTCCGCTTCCTGGGTTCAAGCGATTCTCCTGCCTCAGCCTCCCGAGTAGCTGAGATTACAGGCGCCCCCCACCACACCTGGCTAATTTTTGTATTGGCAGTAGAGATGGGGTTTTTTTTTTTTTTTTTTTTGAGACGGAGTCTCGCTCTGTTGCCCAGGCTGGAGTGCAGTGGCCGGATCTCAGCTCACTGCAAGCTCCGCCTCCCGGGTTTACGCCATTCTCCTGCCTCAGCCTCCGAGTAGCTGGGACTACAGGCGCCCGCCACCTCGCCTGACTAATTTTTTGTATTTTTTTTAGTAGAGACAGGGTTTCACTGTGTTAGCCAGGATGGTCTCGATCTCCTGACCTCGTGATCTGCCCGTCTCGGCCTCCCAAAGTGCTGGGATTACAGGCTTGAGCCACCGCGCCCAGCCGAGATGGGGTTTCACCATGTTGTCCAGGCTGGTCTCGAGCTCCTAACCTCAAGTGATCAGCCCGCCTCAGCCTCCCAAAGTGCTGGGATTACAGGCGTGAGCCGGCCAGCCCCACCTCTTGAGGAATGATGAGACTCTTCTAATGCAGTCGCCAACAACCAGTGCTGCTGAGGCTTCCGGGGACGTACAGAACAAAATCCTCCCCCTCAAAGCCAGGCTCTGGCTGGGAGGCAGAGGAATTCCTTTCATGCTGCCTAATCTCAGCCACATTGAGTGTGCTTTTTGCTGGAGGAGCCGCCAAAAACAGTCAGTCAACCAAAACAGTTAATGCAAAACTATTGCCAGCAGGATTCCATACACAAGAGTTCTGGGCCGGGCGCGGTGGCTCAAGCCTGTAATCCCAGCACTTTGGGAGGCCGAGACGGGTGGATCACGAGGTCAGGAGATCGAGACCATCCTGGCTAACACGGTGAAACCCTGTCTCTACTAAAAATACAAAAAATTAGCCGGGCGAGGTGGCGGGCGCCTGTAGTCCCAGCTACTCGGGAGGCTGAGGCAGGAGAATGGCGGGAACCTGGGAGGCGGAGCTTGCAGTGAGCTGAGATCCGACCACTGCACTCCAGCCCGGGCTACAGAGCAAAACTCCGTCTCAAAAAAAAAAAAAAAAAAAAAAAAAGGGTTCTGATGACGCGGAAGCAAGCTCCACCATTGGGCTGTAGAGAGCAATCGCGGACCTTGTTCTCCTCATCTCTGCTCCCAGCACTCCGTGAGCGGGCCCCGCGTGCGGGGGGATTGCTGGCCGGACCCGACAGCCTCCCATGGTCAGATACTATCATCTTTTCTGTCTCCCACGAGGGAGGACGATGGCCTATCTGATGGAAAGCCGGTCTCCTGCTGAGGATGGATGCGCAGCAGGGGAGGGGACCCCTGCCAAGCACGCCGGGTTTTTGGGGAGAAGCATTTGGAGACTGGCCCTGGTTTCACCGTCTGGACTCTGGTTGGGAAGGGAGGCAGCCCCCTTGTGCAGGGATGATCAGAGGCTCTAGGGCATCCATCACTGGCTGGCCTTGTCGGGGTGCACAGTCGGGGGACGCATGCAGGCCTCGGGAGAGCACGGCAAAGGGTCCAGAATCACTGGCAAGCCTTGGACGAGTCAAAAGAGGCATATTCAGGACTCCCCTGGTCCCGGGGAGGTCACTGTCCAACTCTTGGTGAGCTGAAAAAGAGCTCAGAATGGCCGGGTGTGGCGGTTCACACCTGTAACCCCAGCGCTTCGGGAGGCCGAGGCGGGCGGATCACTTGAGGTCAGGAGCTTGAGAGCAGCCTGGCCAACGTGCTGAAACTAAAAATACAGAAATCAGTTGGGCGCGGTGGCACGCACCAGTAATCCCAGCTACCTAGGAGGCTGAGGCACAAGAATCACCTGAGTCTGGGAGACGGAGGTTGCAGCGAACTGAGATTGCACCACTACACTCCAGCCTGGGCAACAGAGTGAGACTCTGTCTCAAAAAAAAAACAAGAAAAAATGATTACTGAAAGCCCCAGAGAGCTTTTGTGTGTGTGAATTATATCCAAGGCTGGCTACATAAATAATTTTCAGGGCCTAGTGCAAAATGAAAAATCAGAAACAAAGTGTTGTGAAAGGTGCTAAAGTAGAAAGCTTTGCCCTTTCAGCACCATCCCTTTTTCCTTCTCTCCTTCCACTCCCAGCTTGTCATGGTGGTTCTGTTTGCTACTTCATGTCATTCTAAGTAAAGAACAAGAAACATTTAAAATATTAACATACATTTTACAAATTTTACAATTCTTTTTTTTTTTTTTTTTTGACGCCAGTCTTGCTCTGTTGCCCAGGCTGGAGTGCAGTGGCACAAACTCAGCTCAATACAGCATCTGCCTCCTGGGCTCAAGTGATCCTCCCACCTCAGCCTCCTGAGTAGCTGGGACTACAGGTGCACGTAGCCATGCCCAGCTCCTTTTTTTTTTTTTTTGAGATGGACTCTCACTCTGTCGCCCAGGCTGGGGTGCAGTGGCATGATCTCAGCTCACTGCAACTTCCACCTCCCCAGTTCAAGCGATTCTCCCACCTCAGCCTCCCATGTAGCTGGGATTACAGGCACCTGCCATCATGCCTGGCTAATTTTTGTATTTTTGTAGAGAAAGGGTTTCACCATGTTGTTGGCCAGGCTGGTCTTGAACTCCTGATCTCAGGTGATCTGCCCACCACCTCAGCCTCCCAAAGTGCCGGGATTATAGGCATGAGCCACTGCACCCTGGCCTGGCTACTTTTTAATTTTAATTTTAATTTTTATAGATGGGATCTCACTGGGTTGCCCAGGCTGGTCTGGAACCTCTTGGCTTAAGTGATCCTCCTGCATTGCCCTCCCAAAGGGCTGGATTTACAGACGTGAACCACTGTGCCTGGCTGTCGGGTCTGAATTAATGCTGGGCTCCATGCCACAAGGCCACAGGTGACCTTGGCCTGATCTGTGGCTGGTTTGTGGGGTGGACAGGGGCTGGCTGCTGGGTCTGTGTGTGAACACAGGCTGTGACTGCTCCCTGCAAAAGCCCAGGGTATGGGGCTCCATGAGGCTCATCTTCTCCTCCTCAGCCACCCGCATGCTGCGTTTGACTCCCTTTTCTAAAGTGTTCACCTGTGCAAATATTTGTGGTCGGCCCAGCACGCTGCTGCCATGTCCCTTTGGCCGCCTGGGGTTGCCGCCAGGGCTGCATTCTGGAGAAGAGTGTGTCTCTCAAACTCCGAGGTTTAATTCTTTTGCTCTCCCCAGAGACAGGCACCATCTATGTTGACCTACACAGCACGCACACACAGGTTCTATTTGCAAAGCGATTAAGAACAACACAGTGCAATTGTGAACACATCACAACTGTCAGGAACAGTTCAGTCAGTCGTGAGAGTGTGTGCGTTTGCCAGCCGGGAGCTCTCGGTGCACACACGGGTTGCAGCCTCACCCGATGCTTCCAGCCAGCATCGCGGCCAGCTGCTGCCCCACTGAGTGTTCTGTGATGGTTCTTGCTGGCCCCCAGGGATCAGGCCCCCAGAAAAATGGCAAAAGAACCCTCTTGTGGCCGGGCGCGGTGGCTCAAGCCTGTAATCCCAGCACTTTGGGAGGCCGAGACGGGCGGATCACGAGGTCAGGAGATCGAGACCATCCTGGCTAACACGGTGAAACCCCGTCTCTACTAAAATACAAAAAAAAATTAGCCGGGCAAGGTGGCGGGCGCCTGTAGTCCCAGCTACTCGGGAGGCTGAGGCAGGAGAATGGCGTGAACCCGGGAGGCGGGGCCTGCAGTGAGCTGAGATCCGGCCACTGCACTCCAGCCTGGGCGACAGAGCAAGACTCCGTCTCAAAAAAAAAAAAAAAAAAAAAAAAAGAACCCTCTTGTGATTCCCTGAGATCCTCTTTGGACCAAAGGTGCTTTACCTTTTCTTTCCGTATTTTTCTTTTTTTTTTTTTTGAGCCAGGGTCTCACTCTATTGCCTAGGCTGGAGTGCAGTGGTGCAATCTCGGTTTACTTCAGCCTCCGCCTCCCAGGTTCAAGCAATCCTCCCACCTCAGCCTCCTGGGTAGCTGGGACCACAGGCTTGCGTCACCACGCCTGACTAATTTTTACATTTTTGGTAGAGATAGGGTCTCACTATGTTACTCAGGGTAGCCTCAAACTGCTGGGCTCAAGCAATTCATCTGCATCAGGCTCCCAAAGTGCTGGGATTACAGATGTGAGCTACTGTGCCCGACCTCTTTCTTTTTTTTCCTTTTTTGAAATGGAGTCTCAGTCTGTTGCTAGGCTGGAGTGCAGTGGCGCGATCTTGGCTCACTGCAACCTCTGCCTCCCAGGTTCAAACAATTCTCTACCTCAGCCTCCCAAGTAGCTGGGATTACAGGCGCCTGCCACTACGCCTGCAAATTTTTTTTGGATTTTTAGTAGAGAAGGGGTTTCATCATGTTGGCCAGGCTGGTCTTGAATTCTTGGCCTCATGATCCACCTACCTCAGCCTCCCAAACTGCTGGGATTACAGGTGTGAGCCACCACAGCTGGCCTCTTTTTTTTTTTTTTTTTTTTTTTTGAGACGGAGTCTAACTCTGTTGCCCAGGCTGCAGTGCAGTGGTGCAATGTTGGTTCACTGCGACCTCCACCTCCAGGTTCAAGCGATTCTCCTGCCTCAGACTTCCGAGTAGCTGGGGTTATAGGAGCGTGCCACCACGCCAGGCTGAGTTTT
Organism: Macaca mulatta; assembly: GCF_049350105.2. NCBI lineage: Eukaryota > Metazoa > Chordata > Mammalia > Primates > Cercopithecidae > Macaca > Macaca mulatta. Next base: position 3,123,346 of record NC_133425.1, on the reverse strand, counting down.
GTATGTTTAGTGGAGATGGGGTTTCACTATGTTGGCCAAGCTGGTCTTGAACTCCGGGCCTCAAGTGATCCACCCGCCTCGGCCTCGTAAAGTGCTGGGATTACAGGCGTGAGACACCGCGCCCGGCCTTGTCTGGCCTCTTTCTTGGAAGTTACACTGCACCGGAATGTGATTGGCTGGGGAGAGACTGTCTCATCCACCCTTGCCGGGACCCGTGCTGGGAGGGGTTCCGGGTTCTGGAGCTGGTCCCTCCAGTTCTGATCCCAGCCGCCGGCAACTGGCCAGTTTGTGCCCTGGACGAATGGGCAGAAAAATCAATGGTTTTGCTCTGCTGACGAAAGTGCTCCTGACAACTCCCATGCCGGAGACCAATAAAGCCCCACGGACACAATTATTTACTATAAAGATGTAGCTATTGATTGAGCAGTTCTGAGGATGCAGTGCAGCAAGGTAGTGACCTCAGGTGGCTCCAGAAGGTGCTGGAAAAGCCTGGCTGTTTTTCTTTCTCGTTTATAAACATTTTAAAACCTTTTTCTGGCTGGGTGCAGTGGCTCATGCCTATTATCCCAGCACTTTGGGAGGCCAAGGCAGGCGGATCACCTGAGGTCAGAAGTTCAAGACCAGCTGGACCAACATGGTGAAACGCATCTCTACTAAAAATATAAAAATTAACTGGGCGTCGTGGCGGACACCTATAGTCCCAGCTACTCGGGAGGCTGAGGCAGGAGAATGGCATGAACCCAGGAGGCGGAGCTTGCAGTGAGTCGAAATCACACCACTACACTCCAGCCTGGGCGACAGAGCAAGACTCCGTCTCAAAACAAAAACAAAAAATCTTTTTCTTATGAAGTGCAGTTGACCGTGACCAACACAGGTTTGAACTGCCTGGGTCCACTTAGACACGGCATCTTCTTTTTTCTTTTTCTTTTTTGAGACAGAATCTCACTCTGTCACCCAGGCTGGAGTGTAGTGGCTCAATCTCGGCTCACTGCAAACTCCGACTCGGGTTCAAGTGCTTCTCCTGGCTCAGCCTCCTGAGTAGCTGAGATTACAGGCGCCCGCCACCATGCCCGGCTAATTTTTGTATTTTTAGTAGAGATGGGTTTCGCCATGTTGGCCAGGCTGGTCTTGAACTCCTGACCTCAGGTGATCTGCGTGCCTTGGCCTCCCAAAGTTCTGGGATTACAGGTGTGAGTCACCATGCCCAGTCACATTTTTTCTTTTCTTTTTCATCTTCTTTTTTTTTGAGACAAGGTCTCCTTGTTGCCCAGGCTGGAGTGCAGTGGCGCAATCTCAGCTCACTGCAGCCTCGACTTCCCTAGGCTCAGGTGATCCTCCCACCTTAGCCTCCCAAGTAGCTGGGACTATAGGTACCTGCCAGTACACCCAGGTAACTTTTGTATGTTTTGTAGTGACAGGGTCTTGCTACATTGTCCAGGCTGGTTCTGAACTCCTGGCTTCAAGCAATCTTCCTGCCTTGGCCTCCCAAAGTGTTGGGATTATAGGCACGAGTCACTGCTCAGCCTCAAAGAAGACCAATGGTTTTTTTTTGTTTGTTTTTGTTTTGAGATGCAGTCTTGCTCTGTCACCCAGGCTGGAATGCAGTGGCGCAGTCTCAGCTCTCTGTAACCTCTGCCTCCCGGGTTCAAGGGATTTTCCTGTCTCAGCCTCTGGAGTTGCTGAAATTACAGGCATGCACCACCACGCCCAGCTAATTTTTGTTTTTTAGTAGAGATGGGGTTTTGCCTTTTTGGCCAAGCTGGTCTCGAACTCCTGACCTTAGGTGATCCACCCCTCTCAGCCTCCCAAAGTGTTGGAATTACAGGTGTGAGCCACCGTGCCCAGCCAGATCACTGTTTTTGTTTTGATACTTTAGTATCATGTGCACATCCCGTTTCTCCTTGAACTTGAGCCCACGGTCTTAGCATTCACTGGTGAACTAAGTGGCTGAATTCTGGAAATTTTTGGAATGGCCTTGTTTTCCTTGTCTGCAGAACGAAACTCCAGCTGCCGGAGGGCTTCAGGCAGAGTCGTCCTATCGAGCATCACGATTTAAGGGACGCAGGAAAACTGTCACTATGTGGCTACCTCAAGGTGGTACAATTAGGCAAGCGGCTCCAATAAGCCACCTATCCAGACATTCCTGGAGGAGAAGTGACCTTTGGGCTCCTCTCTGTCTTCAGTTCGGGTCACAAATGTGACTTCAGGCTTAGATCGAAAGGCACCCTCGTCTTCAAGCCCACGTCACTGCCATCGGCATGTCACTTTCGTCAAGAGGAATACGTGCAATTAATAAAGGAGACAGGGCTGGCGGGAGCCAATTATAACAAACACGTCAGATGCCAATAGCGCCGCACAAACACGCTTCCCCATTGATTCCTGACCATCATTTTTGGCATCTGTGCCTCTCAGGGCCTGCTTTCTGCCCCTTCAGGGACCGTGGTAAAATGTCAGTTGCTGTGCCTTTCCTGAGCGTGCACGCTTTCACCGGGTCTGCTCTGCGACACACCTGGGTCGTGGGTACCGTGAAACAAGGGGGTGCTTTCTGCCGCTAATTTTGCTTTGTTTGACTCTTCTCTGGTGCACAATGTAAGACTTAAAAGCAGTGGAGGCCGGGTGCAGTGGTTCACGCCTGTAATCCCAGCACTTTGGGAGGCTGAGGCAGGCAGATCACTTGAGGTCAGGAGTTCGAGACCAGCCCAGCCAACACAACAAAATCCTGTTTCTACTAAAAATACAAAAATTAGCCGGGTGCAGTAGTGCATGTCTGTAGTCTCAGCTACTTGGGAGGCTCAGGCAGGAGAATGGCTTGAACCTGGGAGGCGGAGGTTGCCATGAGCCTAGACCACGCCACTGCGCTCCAGCCTGGGTGACAGAGCGAGACTCCATCTCAAAAAAAAAAAAAAAGCAGTGTAGGCCAGTCGTGGTGGGTCACGCCTGTAATCCCAACATTTTGAGAGACCGAGGTGGGCAGATCACCTGAGGTCAGGAGTTCCAGACCAGCCTGGCCAACATGGCGAAACCCCATCTCTACTAAAAATACAAAAAATAGCCAGGCGTGGTGACGCGTACCTGTAGTCCCAGCTACTACTTGAGGGGCTGAGGTGGAAGAATTGTTTGAACTCAGGAGGCAGAGGTTGCAGTGTGCTGAGATTGTGCCACTACACTCCAGCCTGGGTGACAAAGTGAGACTCCATCTCAAAAAAAAAAAAAAAAAAAAAAAAGCATTGTAGGCTGGACATAGTGGCTCACACCTGTAATCCCAGCACATTGGAAGGCCAAGGCAGGAGGGTTGCTTGAGGCCAGGACTTCAAGACCAGCCTAGGCAACACAGTGAGACCCCCATCTCTACAAAAAATAAATTAGCCAGGCATGGTGTGTGCCGGGCATGGAGTGTGCCTACACTCCCAGCTACTCGGGAGGCTGAGGCAGGAGGATCACTTAAAACCCTGTCTCAAATAATAATAATAATAATAATAAATAAAGATTAAAAAAAAAGAAGTGGGCTGGGCACGGCGGCTCATGCCTGTAATCCCAGCACGTTGGGTGGATTACGAGGTCAGAAGATCGACCCTTACGGTCTTGGCTCATTGCAACCTCTGCCTCCCAGGTTCAAATTATTCTCTTGCCTCAGCCTCCTGAGTAGCTGGGATTACAGGCGCCCGCCACCACGCCTGGCTAAGTTTTGTATTTTTAGTAGAGACGGGGTTTCGCCGTGTTGGCCAGGCTGGTCTCAAACTCCTGGCCTCAGGTGATCTATCTGCCCACCTCGGCCTCCCAAAGCTCTGGGATTACAGATGCGAGCCATCGTGCCCAGCTATTCTGCCTTTTTCTACAAGCCAGCACAGCCCGCACTGTATCTGCACATCACGTCTGTGAGGTTTTTTTGTCTTTGCAAACAAGTCCCAGGAATGCTACTTGTTGCTTGATGATGGTGCAACCTAGATTTTCTCTGCTTTACCCTCTGATCAGTAAGACCACATCTTTCTTTTTTGTTTTTGAGCGGAGGGGATGGAATCTTGCTCTGTCACCCAGGCTGGAGTGCAGTGGCACAATCTCGGCTCACCGCAACCTACATCTCCTGGGTTCAAGTGATTTTCCTGCCTCAGCCTCCCAAGTAGCTGGGACTACAGGCACGTGCCACCATGCCCAGCTAATTTTTTTTTTTTTTTTTTTTTTTGAGATGGATTGGGAGGCTGAGGAGGGTGGATCACGAGGTCAGGAGATTGAGACCCCGTCTCTACTAAAAATACAAAAAATTAGCTGGGCGTGGTGGCGGGCGCCTGTAGTCCCAGCTACTGTGGAGGCTGAGGCAGAATGGCATGAACCTGGGAGGCAGAGGTTGCAGTGAGCCAAGATCATGCCACTGCACTCCAGCCTGGGAGACAGAGTAAGACTCCGTCTCAAAAAAAAAAAAAAGAGAATAAAAGAAAATCAGTTTGCAATTGATCATTTGGAATTTGAAATCATGGGCTCAAGCGATTCTCTCACTTCAGCCTCCCGAGTAGCTGGGACTACAAGTGCACACCACCACGCCTGGCTAAAGTTTAACTGTTTTTAAGAGATGAGGGCTTGCCATATTGCCCAGGTTGGTCTCAAACTCCTGGGCTCAAGAGATCCTCTTGTCTTGGCTTCCCAAGGTGCTAGGATTACAGGTGTGAGCCACCATACCCAGCCTGATTCTTATTTTCTTGTTTTTCAGACCGAGTCTTGCTCTGTCACCTAGGCTTGAGTGCAATGGCGTGATCTTGGTTCACTGCAATCTCTGCCTCCTGAGTTCAAGCGATTCTCCTGCCTCAGCCTCTTGAGTAACTAGGATTACAGGTGTGCTCCACCATGCCTGGCTAATTTTTGTATTTTAGTAGAGACAGGGTTTCACCATGTTGGCCAGGCTGGTCTTAAACTCCTGACCTCAGGTGATCCACCCGCCTCGGCCTACTAAATTGCTTGGATTACAGGTGTGAACCACCACACCTGGCCTCCCGATTCTTTTTTTAAGGGATGATTAGTAAAAATAAATGTCAGCAACTGGGGAGCAGTGCTAAACCAAGCCCTGTTTTTGCTCTACGTCCTAACCCCAAACCAAACGTAACTAAGCCAGTGGGGACCTCCACCACCTGGATACTCCCATCCCTTCCAACTGTGAGCTCCTCAAAGATTAGGGCCATGCCGGCTCCGAAAAGCACGCGACGCATGAATGAATTTGTGAGTGGGTGCAGACAACCTGTCCACACAGGTGTCGGCTTTCCTACCAGTGAAGCAAACTCCAACAAAAGATTTTTTTTTTAAGGCAAGGAAAAAAGAAAAAAGAGAAAAAAGCCTCCCATAGGTTGCTTACCTCATGTGTCCCCAGAAGAGAATGGATTGCATTGAAATCCAGGAGCCTTTTCTCTGAAACCCAAGGTCTGTGAGCAGCGGAAGGCGGATGGTCAGAAAATCTGATAAAAGAGTCTAATATTCAAAACCTCCGGGTTCAATGGGCACAGCCTTGAATGGAGACGTGAGCCAGATGCTCTCAGGATGCACTGACATTGTTTCGTTATCGAGATGAGACACTAATGTTTTCGAAGAGTGATGGTGGAAGACAGCTGAAGATTTCCTGTCATTTGAGTATTTATAATCCCTCCCAGTCTCCGTCATTGCTCCTAAAAGCGTCCGCATCAGGATGATGATTAAACGCAAATACTTCATCAGGCGTCCCCCAGATCCCGGGGTGCAGATGGGCAGCCTGCAGGTACCTTCTGCCCTGCACAGAGGGAGCAACCTAGGCTGGACCAAAGGAGGACACGCCCAGCGTTCTCTCGGGGATCCCCTGATAAGGAGGAACAAGATCCATCCATAACTGAATTGAGCTTTTCCTCAGGAATTCAGCTCCATCCACCTGTAACAAAAAACCCAAATTAGGGCCGGGTGCAGTGGCTCACGCCTGTAATCCCAGCACTTTGGGAGGCCGAGGTGGGCGGATCACTTGAGGTCAGGAGATCGAGACCAGCCTGGCCAACATAGTGAAGCCCCCGTCTCTACTAAAAATACAAAACTTAGCCGGGTGTGATGGCGCATGCCTGTAGACTCAGCTACTCAGGTGGCTGAGGCAGGAGGATTGCTTGAGTTTAGGAGGTTGAGAGGCTGCAGTGAGCCAAGATCGCGCCACTGCACTCCAGCCTGGGTGACAAAGTGAGACTGTATTTAAAAAAAAAAAAAAAAAAGGAAAGAAAAACAAGCTATTTAGAGGAAATAATATGTTATTTATAAAAATCTGAAACCAGGCTGGGCGCGGTGGCTCATGCCTGTAATCCCAGCACTTTGGACGGTCGAGTTTGGAGGATCTCTTGAGCTCAAGGGTTCAAGATCAACCTGGGCAACATCACAAAATCCTTTCTCTGCAAAAAATACAAAAATTAGCCAGGTGTGGTGGTGTGTGCCTGTAGTCCCCACTACTTGAGATTCTGAGATGGGAAGATCGCTAGAGCCCAGGAGGCAGAGATTGCAGTGAGCCGAGATCACACCCGTGCACTCCACTCCAGCCTGGGTAACGGAGCGAGACCTTGTCTCAAAAAAAAAAAAAAAAAAAAAAAAAAGAAGAAGAAACACAAAGTCTGAAACCATATTGCAACCTGTGCATCTTATGCAAATTGTACAGAAGTTGTATGCTACTGATTACACTGAGTAGCTTTATGCACTCACTGTAGGGTTACCCTTGGGAATTTCTGATTGGAAACCCATCGAGGCAGCTCTGATTTCGCTGATAACTCCATCACTCTTCTCCGCCTTCTCAACCATCGCTTGGCAGTTGGCCCATCCGTACCTGGCTGCACGGTGGCTTGACTTTGACTCGATAAACAGGAACTTTTTCACAACGAAGCCACCTCACATCAAATCTATGTGTTCTACAGCGATTTCAATGCTAGTCAGGGAAGAAAAGTTTAACACAGACTTTACAAGAGATTGCCAGAAACAACATTTAGGTGTTTCCCTTACCACGAATTCATGTTGGAAGGTTCTGGATGCCTAGGAAAATATAATTCGACATAACTTAATCATAACTTAATTTTTTTTTTTTTTTGAGACAGAGTCTTGCTCTGTTGCCCAGGCTGGAGTTCTATGGTACATTCTCGGCTCACTGCAGCCTCTGCCTCCCAGGTTCAAGCAATTCTCTGCCTCAGCCTCCTGAGTAGCTGGGACTATAGGCGAGCCACCACACTCAGTTAATTTTTGTATTTTTAATACAGACAGGGTTTCACCATGTTGGTCAGGCTGGTCTCGAACTCCTGACCTCGTGATCTACCCGCCTTGGCCTCTCAAAGTGCTGGGATTACGCCTGGCTGACATAACTTAAATTTAAGAATGTAATACAGGCCAGGTGCGAGACCATGTTAGCCAGGATGGTCTTGATCTCCTGACCTCGTGATCTCCTGACCTCGTCATCTGCCGACCTCGGCCTCCCAAAGTGCTGGGATTACAGGTATAAGCCACCGCGCCTGGCCTTTTTTTTTTTTTTTTTTTTTTTTGAGACAGTTTCATTCTTGTTGCCCAGGCTGGAGTGCAATGGCGCGATCTCGGCTCACCGCAACCTCCGCCTCCTGGTTTCAAGCGATTCTCCTGCCTCAGCTCTCAAATGGCTGGGATTACAGGCATGCGCCACTGTGCCCGGCTAATTTTGTACTTTTAGTAGAAATGGGGTTTCTCCATGTTGGTCAGGCTGGTCTCAAACTCCCGACCTCAGGTGATCCACCCGCCTCAGCCTCCCAAAGTGCTAGGATTATAGGTGTGAGCCACCTGGCCCGGCCCTTTTAATTTTTAGTTAATTAATTATTTTTGTTTTAGAGACTGGGTCTCGCTCTGTCACTCAGGCTGGAATAGTGATGCAGTCATGGGTCATTGCAGCTTGGAACTCCTGTGCTCAAGCGATCTTCCCACCTCAGCCTCCTGAGTAGCTGGGACTACAGGGGCCCCACCATAGCTGGCTCAGGAAAGGGTGTTCTGAGGAGGAGACATTTAAGCTGAAACCTCACGAGTGAGAAGGAGCCAGGCGTGTGAAGAGGGTTCCAGCAACATAGAACACGCTGCGCAAAGGCCACGGGCTGGGAAAGAGCTTGAATTGTTCCCAGCACTGGAAGAAATCCAGAATGCTGGGTTTGCTGAGCGTTGGTGAGGAAATGACAGAGGCAGCGCGTCCCAGGCCTTGCTGGGGGAGGTCCTGAGCTCGGGTTGTTGGATAAAATGTAGGACTCCCAGTTAATTTTTTTTTTTTTTTTTTGAGACAGAGTCTCACTCTGTCACCCAGGCTGGAGTAGAGTGGCGAGATCTCAGCTCACTGCAACCTCTGCATCCCAGGTTCAAGCAATTCTCCTGTCTCAGCCTCCCAAGCAGCTGAGATTACAGGCGCCCACCACCATGCCTGGCTAATTTTTTGTATTTTTAGTAGAGACGGGGTTTTGTCATGTTGATCAGGCTGTCTTGAACCCCTGACCTCAGATGATCTTCCTGCCTCAGCCTGCCGAAGTGCTGGGATTACAGGTGTGAGCCACCACACCCCGCCAACTCAAAGTTTTTTTTTTTTTTTTTTTTTTTTTTTGAGACGGAGTCTCGCTCTGCCGCCCAGGCTGGAGTGCAGTGGCCAGATCTCGGCTCACTGCAAGCTCCACATCCCGGGTTCACGCCATTCTCCTGCCTCAGCCTCCCGAGTATCTGGGACTACAGGCGCCCGCCACCTCGCCCGGCTAGTTTTTTGTATTTTTTAGTAGAGACGGGGTTTCACCGTGTCAGCCAGGATGGTCTCGATCTCCTGACCTCATGATCCGCCCGTCTCGGCCTCCCAAAATGCTGGGATTACAGGCTTGAGCCACCGCGCCCGGCCAACTCAAAGTTTTAAAAACATTAAATGGTACTTTACATGTAGAGAGAAGTCAAATAAAATGTAATTTCCCCCCCATGATGTTCTTTTAGAAGTTTTTTTTTTTTTTTTTTTGAGACAGGGTCTCACTCTGTCGCCCAGGCTGGAATGCAGTGGCACCATCTTGGCTCACTGCCCTCCAGCCAGCCTGGGCACCAAGAGCAAGACTCCATCTCAAAACAAAACAAAACAAAACATGAAAAACAAAAAATAGCACCCTGCATAGGACAGTTTCATCCTATAGCACCACCATCTTCGTGGTCTGAAAAACGTTAAATTACAAGCCGGGCGGGGTGGCTCATGCCTGTAATCCCAGCACTTTGAAAGTCCAAGGCGGGTGGATCACCTGAGGTCAGGAGTTTGAGACCACCCTGAACAACATGGTGAAACCCTGTCTCTACTAAAAATACAAAAATTAGCTGGGCTTGGTGGCGGGTGCCTGTAATCCCAGCTACTCGGGAGACTGAGGCAGGAGAATCGCCTGAATTGGAATTACAGGCATGCGCCACCACACCCGGTTAATTTTTGTATTTTTAGTGGAAACAGGATCTCACCATGTTGACCAGGCTGGTCTCAAACTCCTGCTATACGATCCCACACCAGCATTCCTCAAAACCGTCCAGGTCACCAGAAACACTGTCATAGCCCAGAGGAGCCGAGGGAGACGTGGTGACCAAAGGCGATGTGGGGGCCTGGAGCAGAAAAATTGGGGAAGATTAAGGACACCTGAATAAACTACCGACTTTGGTTACTACTTATGTAGCAATATGGGTTTATTCTTTGTAAAAAATGCACCATACTAATATATTTTTTATTTTATTTATTTATTTATTTATTTTTGAGATGGAGTCTCGCTCTGTCGCCCAGGCTACAGTGGAGTGGCTCGATCTCGGCTCACTGCAACCTCTGCCTCCCAGGTTCAAGTGATTCTCCTGCCTCAGCCTCCTGAGCAGCTGGGATTACAGGCACGCGCCACCGTACCCAGCTAATTTTTGTATTTTTACTAGAGATAGGTTTTAACCTTGTTGGTCAGGCTGGTCGAACTCCTGACCTCAGGTGGGTCCCCCGCCTCGACCTCCCAAAGTGCTGGGATGACAGACGTGAGCCACCGTGCCTGGCCCACACTAGTATGTTAATAATAGGGGAAACTGGGCCTAGGGCATATAGAAACTCCGCGAACTAGTTTCTCAGTTTTTCTGTAAATCTAAAACTCTTCTAAAAAATAACACCTATTTTAAAAATTCTATTAGATAGACAATTCTCATATCGACTTTCTGTAAGACTGACAAAGATTCTTCTATACTCAATTTTTACTGTTTTTTTGAGACAGAATTTTGCTCTTGTTACCCAGACTGGAGTGCAATGGCACGATCTCGGCTCACTGCAATCTCCACCTCCTGGGTTCAAGCGATCCTCTTGCCTCAGCCTCCCGAGTAGCTGGGATTACAGGCGTGAGCACCACACACCACCACTCCAGGCTAATTTTGTATTTTTAGTAGAGATGGGGTTTCTCCATGTTGGCCAGTCTGGTCTCAAACTCCTGACCTCAGATGATGCGCCCGGCGCAGCCTCCCAAAGTGCTGGGATTACAGGCTTGAGCCACTGTGCCCAGCCCTTTTTTTTTTTTTTCTTTTTTTAGAGATAAGGTCTTGCTCTGTCACCCAGGCTGGAGTGCAGCAGCACAAACACAGCTCACTGCAGCCTCAACTTCCCTGGGCTCAGGTGATTGTCCCACCTCAGGCTCCCAAGTAGCTGGTACTGTAGGTGAGCCACCATGCCTGGCTATTTTTTGTAGAGATGGGATTTCACCATGTTGCCCAGGCTGGTCTCATACTTCTGACCTCAAGCAGTCCACCCGCTTCCACCTCCCAAAGTGCTGGGATTACAGGCATGAATCACTATGTCTGGCCCATTTTGACATTTTCAAAAAATGTATTGAATATCACATACATGGAAAGAAGTGCCCAAGCCATCAGTGTACAACTCAATGAATTTTCACAAAGGGGACCATTTATCATTGCTCAGACCAAGGAACAGAAGGTAACCAGCACCCCAGAACCCCCCTCACTCCCCTTCCTCCCCTTCCTCTGCCTACCCCCTCCTCAGCAAGGGCAACCACGACTGAACTTGTAAAGCCATGTATTTGTTCTGCTTATTTTTAAACCTTATATAAATGAGTCTTAGATGATCTCACGCTGCATTTTAATAGACACCACCGTTCTCATCTCTAAGGCTGTCAGCACTTCTCAAATCTTACAAGTTGTGAGAAAACGTATCATTCTTTTACACTCAACTGTGTCAAGCATCCTAAAGTTCCCAAACCCAGGAAAGCCAGGGACCGTCTGCAATTTGCTGTTCCCAAACCCACAAAAGCCAGAGACTGTCTGTGATACGCTGTGGCTTCACCTGTTTGCATCCAGGTTGCTCACGCCCACCTGTTCACCCTTGTAAGAACCCCTTACATTAGGAAGATGGAAAACAGGCCGGGTGCAGTGGCTCAGGCCTGTAATCCTAGCACTTTGAAAGGCTCAGGCCAGGATCACTTGAGGCCAGGAGTTCAAGACAAGCATGGCCAACATGGCGAAATTCCGTCTCTACTAAAAAAACAAAAATTAGCCTGGCGTGGTAGCACGTGCCTGGAATCCCAGCTACTCGGGAGGCTGAGGCAGGAAAATCGCTTGAACCCAGGAGGCGGAGGTCGCAGTGAGCAGAGATCGTGCCACTGCACTCCAGCCTGGGCAACAAGAGCGAAACTCTGTCTCTAAATAAATAAATAAATAATAAAAGTTTATCTTATTTTATTATTTAATCATAGCTTATTTTAAAATGATAGTACTTGTATTGATTTGCCCACAGAGTCACTCTGGGTTGAAACAGAAAGCGGTCAGAAGCAGTTGGTTCTCTCCGTTGGGATTAGAGCTAAGAATAAAAGAAGTCCATGCAGTCACTTCTACAGTACGACAAAACGACAAAACGTTCCCTCTTGATCAGTCATTTTATGACCCAAGGGCAGAGCTCTTGCAAAATTGTATTGTAGCTTGACAAACCCTCCATGTCAACTCCACATTACAAGATCTTTCATTTCTTCAATTAAACAACTGGAAATGGATACCATCCATGCTCTCCGATTTATGATGTCAATAAAGCCCATTACGATCACGCCCTGCTGTTGAAAAATGGGATTCCAGGGACCTGACAGGCTATTTTTAGGTCACCGTCTTACACAATACCACCCGCCCCCACCCCACCGCCCCCCATCAAGTTGTTGTTGTTTCAAAGGCTTTCAGCCACTGACTAATAGAAAAAGAGACTTTGCATACAACGTTTCATTCATGTTTTGCCAGGCTCCCAAATAAGCAAGATACATTTGTTATAGTGGTCTCATACTTTTAAGTCCGTGGAAAAACCTGAAAGTATTTTTTTCTTGAAATTTTTTTTGAAAAAAAGATGATCTTCTTTGTACAATAACTATAGAGAAAAGATGTTAAAAGGTCACAACAGCGATTCCATGTAAATTCAGGTTTTTGTTTTTGTTTTTTTTTTTTTTTGAGACAGTATCTCACTCTGTTGCCCAGGCTGGAGTGCAGTGGCGCAATTTCAGCTAACTGTAGCCTCGACCTCCTGGGCTCAAGCGATCCTCCTACCTCAGCCTCCTGAGTAGCTGGGACTACAGATAAGCTCCACCACACCAGGCTAATTTTTGCATTTTTTTTGGAGAGACGGGGTCTCACTCTCTAGCCCAGGTGGAACTCAAGTTCCTGGGCTCAACTGATCCTCCCTTCTCAGCCTTCCAAAGTGGTGGGATTACAGGCGTGAGCCGCGGCATTCAGCCCAAATTCACTTGTTTTTCTTTTTTCTTGAGACGGAGTTTCGCTCTTGTTGCCCAGACTGGAGTGCAGTGGCGTGACCCTGGCTCACTGCAACCTCCACCTCCCAGTTTCAAGCCTGATCAACATGGCGAAACCCTGTCTCTACTAAAAATACAAAAAATTAGCTGGGTGTGGTGGCCCACTCCTGTAACCCAGCTACTCAGGAGGATGAGGTTGCAGTGAGCTGAGATCACGCCATTGCACTCCAGCCTGGCGACAAAGCGAGACTCTGTCTCAAAAAAAAAAAACAAACAGAAAACAAAAAAACAATTAAGATGCCTCCTGAAAAAAAGAAGAAGAAAAAGGTGGAGAAAAATCAATGTGATTTTTTTTTTTTTTTTTTTTTTTTTTTTTTGAGACAGGGTGTTGCTGTGTGGCCTAGGCTGGAGTGCAGTGGTGTGATCACGACTCACTGCAACCTTGAACTGCTGGGCTCTAGGGATCCTCCCACTGCAGCCTCCCACAGTGCTGGGATTACAGGCACACACACCACACCCAGCTGATTTTTTTTGATTCTGTGGAAATGGTGTTTTGCCACGTTGCCAAGGCTGGTCTTGAACTCCTGGGATCAAGCGATCTTCTCGCCTCGGCCTCCCACAGTGCTGGGATTACAGCACTGGCATGCCTGGCGAAAATGTGATGTTAAAAGTGTTAGAAACCAATATGAGGTAAAGAATTTCCCACTTTGTGAGCCGTGGGTGTCCCCTGAGTGGAACTAGGACATCTATACAACGCTGCTGTGGCCATGAGCCCTCTGGGACCATTTGCACGTGAGCCCCAAGAAGGAAGGTGGTGGGAGAAATGGACACACCAAGGAAGCTTGTCTGTTAATAGTGACTGTTCTCTGTTGCTTTTGTTTTTTTCCCTACTTAATTCAGGGAAAATATGCAGGTGATCTGCTCACCTTGGCTTCCCAAAGTGCTGGGATTACAGGCTTGAGCCACTGCGCCTGGCCAAATTATTATTACTGTTATTTTTTCAGACAAGGTCTCGCTCTGTCACCCAGCTTGGAGTTCAGTGGCACGATCACAGCTCACTGCAGCCTCAACCTCCCCAGCTCAAGTGATCTTCCCACCTCAGCCTCCAGGGTAGCTGGGAGTACAGGCATGCACCACCACGCCTGGCTAATTTTTTTTTTTTTTTCTTCGTAGAGATGGGGTCTCACTGGGTTGCCCAGGCTGGTCTCAAACTCCTGGGCTCAAGCCTCGGCCTCCCAAACTACTGGGATTATAGACATGCGCCACCACACCCAGCTGATTATACAGCAAATTAAATTAAGGCCTAAAACTAGCAGCAAGCGCTATGGTACCAATCTGCCGGTCTCCCTGTTACACCGTGCAGCAACCTAGACATGCCCTATTAAGTGAATTTAACTTTTTTTCACAGCTTTTCTCTTCCCTTTTTTTCACAGCTTTGTTACATATCAGAGGCAGATATTACTTACAAGTGTTGAATGATTCACTCAGTAAACACCAGCTCTGCAGGAGGTGCTACCTTAGCCATGGGAGCTTCAGTCTGGGAGGACAGTGGGACGTATAAGCAAATAAATACATCACGTTTCCCACGGGGCACGTACTTTGTGTTCATCTTCGTCCCACTGGATCTGTCTAAACTTTTTATTTGACAGATAAGGAAAATGAAATTCAGATGCTTGAGTGACACAGCCAATTAGTGGCAAGGCTGAGATTTTTGACCAGTCTGACTTTTAGTTTCTACAACGCATGTTAACTCCTCCTAAACCCCATTTATTTTCTCATTTCAGACAACCGCGCAGTAAAACTGCTAAGATAAAAGCGCTCTGATTAATGCACACTGAAATTAAGCAGGTTGAGAAATATCTATTGTCCTTTTCTCAGAGTGATAATTTTAAAAATTGAAATCGGTCTTTTGTACTCGCGGTTTTCTCTTGCTTCCTTAAACATCTGCGAAATATGAGAACAATATAAATAGGTTTTCAAGCTCTGAGCAAACCCTTAACCATGTAAATAAGCCTCATAAAGAACAAACCCTGGCCGCGCGTGGTGGCTCACGCCTATAACCACAGCACTGTGGGAGGCAGAGGTGGAAGGATTGCTTGAGCCCAGGAGTTTGAGACCAGCCTGGGGAACCTAGGGAGATCCTGTCTCTCCAAAAAATACAAAAAATTAGCTGGGTGTGGTGGGGGCACGCCTGCAGTCCCAGCTACTCGGGAGGCTGACGTGGGATGATCACTTGAGCCTGGGAGGTTCAGGTTGCAGTGAGCCGTGATTACATCACTGGACTCCAGCCTGGGTGACAGAGCAAGACCCTGTCTCAATAAATAAATAAATAAATAAATAAATAAATAAATAAAATATAAAATAAAATAAAATAAAGAAAGAAGAGTAGAGTTGGTTCATTGCAACAGATACTGTCTGGCCCACAAAGCCCTTTACATATAGCATCTTACAGAAGAATTTGTGTCCTGCGATAGACGGCATTGGAGGCTTCCACCTAGATTGGAGGTTTCCGCCTAGGAAAAGCTGTGTGCAGCCCGGAGAAGCGTCATGTGATGAGATTCACCCCTCTGAGGCCGTGAGATGGGCTGGGGCAGGGGAGATGAGAGCCCCTGCAGCGTGCTGTTCCGTCCCCCAACAACGCTGCCAGAGCCCCGGGAAGGTGGCGGCAACAGATATGGAGAGACAAGGGCAGGTGGGCTGGGTGCAGTGGCTCACACCTGTAATCCCAGCACTTTGGGAGGCCAAGGTGGGCGGATCACGAGGTCAGGAGATGGAGACCATCCTGGCTAACACGGTGAAACCCCGTTTCTACTAAAAATACAAAAAATTAGCCGAGCGGGGTGGCGGGTGCCTGTAGTCCCAGCTAGTCGGGAGGCTGAGGCAGGAGAATGGCATGAACCTGGGGGACGGAGGTTGCAGTGAGCCGAGATCCTGCCACTGCACTCCA
Source organism: Macaca mulatta (assembly GCF_049350105.2). NCBI lineage: Eukaryota > Metazoa > Chordata > Mammalia > Primates > Cercopithecidae > Macaca > Macaca mulatta. The sequence goes on along the minus strand of NC_133425.1, from coordinate 3,107,659 downwards.
GCCTCGGCAACAGAGCGAGACTCCGTCTCCAAAAAGAAAAACAGAACCTGGCGCCTGGTGGTAAAGTGGCGAAGAGAGGATTCAAGGCTGCCTTTGAGGCTCTGAGCTTCAGTTACCAGGTGTTTACCATAGAACTAGAAGATGCTGAGCTGGCTTGGGATGAACTTAGGAACTGAACTTTAGATACTTGGCAATGCTGCAGACGGCTGGCAAGGCAGAGCGGGAACAGCTCGGTCAGAGATGTTGTTAATGGCCATGCAGGTGGTAAAGGGATGCTGCAATGATTTAAAAATTTATATTTGTTTATGGCTGAACGCAGTGGCTCACGCCTCTAATCCCAGAACTTTGGGAGGCCGAGGCGGGCGGATCATCTGAGATCAGGAGTTTGAGAGCAGTCTGGCCAACGTAGTGATACCTTGTCTCTGCTAAAAATATAAAAATTAGCTGGGCGTGGTGCACACACCTGTAATCCCAGCTACTTGCAAGGCCAAGACAGGAGAATCGCTGGAACCTGGGAGGTGGAGGTTGCAGTGAGCCAGGATTGTGCCACTGCACTCCAGCCTTTGCGACAGAGTGAGACTCTATCTCAAAAAACAAAACAAAGCAAAATATATATATATATGTGTGTGTGTGCGTGTGTGTGTGTGTGTGTGTGTGTTTAATATAAATGGTGCTGAAATGTGGCCATGACAGCCCTCCCAAGACATGGGACCTTCCTTCTGTTGTCACCTCAGTACATTTCCCGTGGGATAGGCTTCCAAAGGTCAAAGCCTGTGTCTTGTGTGCTCATGCCCTCTTCTGCTCCCTCTAGTACAGGGTGCCGGGCATGCAGCACGCAGGAACCACTCCTGGTCCCTGGGCACAGACTACGGACGCTAAGTTATTTCAAGCTCGGAGCGTTACTCACTTCAGCTCAGCACCTCTCACCTTGTCCTGAGGCTTTCAGTTCCAGTTTCAATTCACCATTCAACATTTTTTTTTTTTTTTTTTTTTTTTTTTTTTTTTGGGACGGAGTCTTAAAGAGCTTAGGAGCTGAGCTTTATATACTTGGCAAGGCTGCAAACGGCTGGAGTGCAGTGGCGCGATCTCGACTCACTGCAACCTCCACCTCCCGGGTTCAAGCAATTCTCTTGCTTCAGCCTCTCGAGTAACTGGGATTACGGGCGCCCGCCACCATGTCGGGCTCATTTTTGTGTTTTCAGTAGAGACAGGGTTTCGCCGTGTTGCCCAGGTTGGTGTCAAACTCCTGACCTCAGGTGATCCGCCCACCTCGGCCTCCCAAAGTGCTAGGATTATAGGGGTGAGCCACCATGCCCACCTACAATCTATTTAAAAGATGATTAGGCCAGGCACAGTGGCTCATGCCTATAATCCCAGTGCTTTCGGAGGCTGAGGCAGGAAGATTGCTTGAGTCCAGGAGTTCAAGACCAGCCTGGGCAATATAGCCAGACCCCATGTCTACAAAAAATACAAAACTTAACCAGCGTGGTGGTGTGCATCTATGGTCCCACGGGAGGCTGAGGTGGGAGGATCACCTGAGCCCAGGGAGGTCAAGGCTGCAGTGAGGTGTGATTGCGGCACCGCACTCCAGCCTGGATGACAGAGTGAGACCCTGTTTTGGGAAAAAACACAAAAATGATTAGTCCTTTGGTGGAGGGAGGAGTGGGGGTGAGACTAATTATGCCAGTAATTGATCTAATAGTATTTCACCTCCTGGGAGGAAGATTGTAGTCATGGGATCAATGTTGGAAAAGTTGTAGTTTTGTTAAATAAATAAAAGCTTATCTTGTAATTCACTAAAATAACTGTCAATTGTTTCCTATTGATTAGAACGTGTAAAGTTTGTGACTATACATTTTGTCTGTCACTCCTTTGTGACAGCTCCTAGATGTTTTGACAGCTGGCCTGCTCTGGGGAGCTGACCATGTAACCAACTACCATTTCTTTAGCCAGACGTGAGCTTTTTCAGTCTGACCCTTGTTCACTCACCCTTGACTTCCGCATCAAGCGGCAAGGGCAAGCTAGCATTTCTAGTCCTTATTTCTGTTCGTGTACATCCAAAATATACTGAGAAGTCAATTCTATTGTTAAGAGGAAACTAATTTCACAGAACTGCTATAGAAAATGCGCAACAAGGGAGTCCTAATTTCACGAATGTGAAACAATTCTATTCTATTAGGCTTATGTTTTGAAGCGTCATGGCTTATGAGAAGCCTGTTGTGTCCTGACGAGGCTGACACTGTTTGCTTAACCTTATGTAGCTTTCTGTAAAAATTAATTTACTAAAACGTGACAAAATTTTAAAAAATTTAAAATATTATTGCTTCACTGAGGCTCAAATGAAAAATGCATGAAAACAATTTTTATATTTTTTTCCTCTCCTTTAAGATGGACTTAAAATGCTAGTTTATTTTATTTTGTTAATTTTTAGTTTTTTGAGTGTCTCTCTGTCTCCCAGGCTGGAGTGCAGTGGCCCGATCTCCGCTCTCTGCAACCTCTGCCTCCAGGACTCAAGCAATTCTCCTGCCTCAGCCTCCCGAGTAGTTGGGACTACAGGCGCACGCCACCACGCCTGGCTAATTTTTTGTATTTTAGTAGAGATGGGGTTTCACCGTGTTGCCCAGGCAGGTTGCCGACTCCTGAGCTCAGGCAATCCACCCACCTTGGTCTCCCAAAGTGTTGGGATTACAGGCATGAGCCACTGTCCCTGGCCACTAGTTTATTCTTTTGGAAAGATAAAGATATCTTCTTCTTCTTGTTTTTTTTGAGACGGAGTCTCACTCTGTCACCCAGGCTGGAGTGCAGTGGCGCGATCTTGGCTCACTGCAACCTCGGTCCCCTGGGTTCACGCCATTCTCCTGCCTCAGCCTCCTGAGTAGCTGGGACTACAGGCGCCCGCCATCTCGCCCGGCTAATTTTTTGTTTTCGTATTTTCAGTAGAGACGGGGTTTCACCGTGTTAGCCAGGATGGTCTTGATATCTTGACCTCGTGATCCGCCCACCTCGGCCTCCCAAAGTACTGGGATTACAGGCATGAGCCACCACGCCCGGCCTTATTTTTTTTTTTTGGAGACAGGGTCTCGCTCTGTCACCCAGGCTGGAGTGCAGTGGTGCGATCTTGGCTCACTGCAAGCTCTGCCTCCCGGGTTCACGCCATTCTCCTGCCTCAGCCTCCCGAGTAGCTGGGATTACAGGCTCCTACCACTACGCCCAGCTAATTTTTGTATTTTTAGTAGAGATGGGGTTTCACCACATTGGGCCAGTCTGGTCTCGAATGCCTGACCTCAGATAATCTGCCCTCCTCGGCCTCCCAAAGTGCTGGGATTACAGGCACGAGTCACTGCGACCCGCCAAAACTATGTTCTTTTAAAGGCAGAGACTGGAAAGGAATAGGGACGATTTAAAAACCCAACTCTTCCCATTATATTTGAAATGGTGAAAAGCAGGTACCTTATTTTGCTTCCCAGTATTATTTAGGAAATTTTTTAAAAATGAGGAAAAGAAAAATTGTATTTTAATAATAACATAAAACTTGGTTCTGCAGTTGCATTTTTCTTTTATGTTTGTGTTATATGTACCAAAGTTGTTCTTCTCTTTTTAAACAATGCTACATGTGGACAGTAGTAGGTGACAAATTTAATAGACTTAGTTTTTGGATCTTACTTGCCCTGGGTTGGTACTCTTAAAAATTAGTATAAGTCATTAGACTAAAAATATTTTTTCCTTTTATTTTCTAGTCAGTCTCTGCTTATCCAGACTAAAAAGAGTTTCAGATATTTAGATTTCTAAATAGAAGTAATTAAAAACATGAAGAGCTGAGAAAATTTTCGTCAGATTCACCTAAGTCCAATCCTTAGCATATCTAATTATATACACACTTTTCATACATAGATATACACATCTATGGGTATTTTCTTGATGTAATACATGCCAAATCTATCATTCGATGTAGATATATCTTATTAATTTATTTACTCTTACTCTTGCCCAGGCTGGAGTGCAGCAGCACCATCATAGCTCACCGCAGCCTCGCTCCTGGGCTCAAGCGATTCTCCCCCGTCAGCTTCCCAGTAGCTGGGACTACAGGCATGGACCATCATGCCTGGCTAATTTTTTTTTTTTTTTTTGAAACAGAGTCTCACTCTGTTGCCCAGGCTGGAGTGCAGTAGTACAATCTCGGCTCACTGCAACCTCCCTCTCGTGGGTTCACGCGACCTCTCCTGGGTTCAAGCGATTTTCACACCTCAGCCTCCTGAGTAGCTGGGACTACTCGGGTGGGCGGGCGGCGCCACAGGACAACGAGGCACTCACCACCACGCCTGGCTAATTTCTTTTGTATTTTTAGTAAAGATGGGGTTTCACCAAGTTGGCCAGGCTGGTCTTGAACTCCTGAGCTCAAGTGATCCGCCCACCTCGGCCTCCCCAAGTGCTGGCATTACAGGTGTGAGCCACCGCGCCCGCCCTTGATAATATTATAGATAGATAGATATGTCTATTTTTTTCCGGCGCACCGTCTTTGGAATCGAGCGACCACAGAGCCACACGCGGCTCTGAACCTGCTGCTGTCCTGCCCCTTTGACTCCCGCGTTGGAAGAAACGGCAGCTGGGCTCCCCTCCCCCGAGGGCAGAGTCGGAGCGCAGCGGGGGCGGAGTCAGTGCGCGGTGGGGGCGGAGTCGGAGCGCGGCGGGGGCGGAGTCGGTGCGCCGTGGGGGCGGAGTAGGAGCGCGGCGCGGGCGGAGTCGGTGCGCGGTGGGGGCGGAGTCGGAGCGCGGCGGGGGCGGAGTCGGTGCGCGGCGGGGGCGGAGTCGGAGCGCGACGGGGGCGGAGTCGGAGCGCGGCGCGGGCGGAGTCGGAGCGCGGCGCGGGCGGAGTCGCTGAGGACGGGGCGGGGCCTCGTGCTAACGGTCGCGCGCCCGTCGCACCTGCACGAGGCTGTGGCCCGAGCATCCTGTGGAGAAGCCGCGAAGCGCCGGCGACCCGGGGGTCGGGCGGGCCTGGTCCGCGAAGCTGCGGCTGCCTCTGTGCAGGCCCGGGGAGCAGCCGGCCGGGCGAGCGTCGGGTGAGCAGCGGCGTGGACCGCGTGGTGGCGACGCCGGCCCGGCCTCCAGCTGTGAGGCGGCGTCGGAGGAAGGGAGCCCGCGCGGGTCAGGGCCCGGCTTTGGGCCGGCGGACGCCCCGAGGGAGCGGCGGGCGCGCGCGTGAGGGGAGGGGGCGGGCGGAGCCGCGCCGCGTGTGGGGTACGTGCCTGCGCCCCACGCGGAGTCCGGTCCCCGCCGCATCCTCGGCTCACCGCGGGGTTGGCGGGGGCGGGTTGTCCTGTGGCGCCGCCCGCCCTCCCAGCGCCTCCCGCGGCCTCCGCAGCTTTGCCTTTCCCGGGGCTTATCGAGGCCGGTGCCGGAGGACACGCGGGAAAGCCCCTCGCGGAGCTGAGAGCCTCTGACTTGTGGGTCCGACTTTGAGTTTTCCAAGCCGCGACCTGTAAGTTGAAAAGTGCAGCGGTGGCTCACGCCTGTTATCCCAGCACTTTGGGAGGCCGAGGCGGGTGGATCACCTGAGGTCGGGGGTTCGAGACCAGCCTGACCAACATGGAGAAACCCCGTCTCTACTAAAAATACAAAACTAGTCGAGCGTGGTGGTGGGTGCCTGTCGTCCCAGCTACTCGGGAGGCTGAGGCAGGAGAATCGCTGGAACCCGGGAGGCGGAGGTTGCGATGAGCCGAGATCGCACCACTGCACTCCAGCCCAGGCGACAGTGACACTCCATCACAGACACACACACACGCACACAAAACCGGGCGCGGTGGCTCACCCCTGTAATCCTTTGGGATTACTTCAGCTTTGGGAGGCCGACGTGACCAGCCTGGCCAACATGGTGAAACCCCATCTCTACAAAAAATACAAAAATTAGCCGGGCGTGGTGGCGCGCTCCTGTAATCCTAGCTACTTGGGAGACTGAGACAGGAGAATTGCTTCAACTCAGGAGGCAGAGGTTGCAGTGAGCCAAGATCACGCCATTGCACTTCAGCCCGGGCGACAGAAAAAAAAAAAAGTGCAGATGTCTGCTGGGTACTGTGGCTTATGCCGGTCATCCCAGTGCTTTGGGAGGCCGAGGTGGGAGGATCACCTGAGGTGAGGATTTGGAGACCAGCCTGGCTAACATGGTGAAACCCTGTCTCTACTTAAAAAAAAAAAAAAATTAGCCAAGCTTGCTGGTGGTGCGCCTGTAATCCCAGCTACTTGGGAGGCTGAGGCAGGAGAATCGCTTGAACCAGGGTTGCGGAGGTTGCAGTGGGCCAAGGTTGCGCCATTGCACTCCAGCCTGGGAAGCAGAACAGACCCTGTCTCAAAAAAAAAGAAAAAAGAAAAAAGAAAAAAATCGTAGGAACCTCATCACTGAGCTCCCTGGAAGCTTCATTTGTCTACAATAGCAAGATAGAAATCACACTTGTTCCCATAACTTCAGTGCATGTTATATATGTAAAATTAGCTGTTAACTAAATTTCTAGTTCTCCAAAAGGCTAATTGTAGCAATATTATCCTCAGTTGACAAATTAGATCGCTTTTAAAAGGGCTCATGTATTCATTTAGTGAGCACATACCTGGCAGCTGCTGCATGTGAGGCCCTGAACTGCATGGTTACTGTGGGGTGCAGTGAGGACCTGGCTCTGTCCTGACGAGCTACTGTGTCATGAGGGAGAAAGACAACACAGCAGGCAACTGGCAGTGTCCAGAGGGGAGTTCAGAGGCACGGCTGCGTGAGGCAGGGTGGTAGGAAAGGCCTCTCCTGGAGACCTGAGGAGAGCCTGGTTTGGAAAGATGGGGATGCTGGAGAAAGAGGTGCTACATCTGCGAAGGCCCGAGGCCCATGCTGAGGAAATGCCCGCAGCCAGGGGACCAGAGAGCCAGGGGACCGGAGAGCCAGGGGACCAGAGAGCCAGGGGACCGGAGAGCCAGGGGACCAGAGAGGCCAGGTCAGCTGGGCATGGCATGCTACCGCAAGGAGTCTGGATTTAAGTCAGGGTGCCATGGGAAGGGTTATTTTTTTGTTTGTTTTTGAGACAGATTCTTGCCCAGTTGCCTAGGCTGGAGTGCAGTGGTGCAGTCTTTGCTCACTGCAACCTCCGCATCCCTGGTTCAAGGATTCTCCTGCCTCAGCCTCCTGAGTAGCAGGGATTATAGGCATGCGCCACCATGTCTGGCTAATTTTTTGTATTTTTAGTATAGACAGAGTTTCACCATGTTGGCCAGGCTGGTCTCAAATTCCTGACCTCGTGATCTGCCCACCTCAGGTGAAACCCCATCTCTACAAAGAATACAAAACTTAGCTGGATGTGGTGGCAGGCTTCTGTAATCCCAGCTACTGGGGAGGCTGAACCAGGAGACTTGCTAGAACCCTGGAGGTGGAGGTTGCAGTGAGCCGAGATCGCACCACTGCACTCCGGTCTGGGCAACAGAGCAAGACTCCGTCAAAAAAAAAAAAAATTGTAGAATAAAAGAGACAGTAGTTGTTGATGAATGAAGTCATCTCTGAATTCTCAGATTGAGCTCTTTCGTTCATATTAATCTTGTATCTGTTAAAGTGGCCAGGTAGAGAAGCAAGTCATATTTTTTTGTGGGCAGACACTAAAGTCTACTACCATATACCTCTAACGGTAGCAGACAAGGGAATTCAGAGAGATAATAGGATACCATGTTCCACCAAGAGATACTAAGGGATAAAAATGTGGAGAAATCGCTTGATGTGTAGGTAGTTGTGTTTGTACAGAAAGTTCAGCCACTGACTCAAATGTCTGACTCATCCTCTCGACTCATTTGTCTGGCACTTTGGGCTGTAAATAAATATTAGTTGAATGGCTGGATGAGTGAATGAATTTGTTACAGTTTGGCAAGTGTTTTAGATAGTGACATTGCATTGTAAGCCACATCAGACCAGGCCAAAGAATGAATTAAAAACTTGACACAGCTTAATTTCCAAATGTTTCTTCTGGCACTGAAAGGCCTTGAATACAAAAACTGGTACATTGGATAGTATTGACAAGCAGTGCTATCATTGGTTGTGAGCCTGTGAACATTCAGGCATCTTGTATACACTGTTTCTATTTTTCATTGCAAAGTTGATGTTATCCACAGTTTAAGGATGAGGGAATTAATGTTTAGTAATGTTAAAACACACGACTACAAACTAGTGGTGCTGCAATTCAAAATCACATTTGACTAACTCCACAGGCTGCCTGAAACTCAGGTGTCATGAGACACATCCTTGAACTGGACAGCCTGTGGGTGTGGGCATTCCTAGAGTTAAAGAGGCCCTGGATTATTAAGTGAAGTCAAGTCAATCTGTTTGGTGTAGCTTAGAATTTTTCTACAGTAGAACCTTTTATAGTGATGATATTGAGGGACAAACCACCATTTCGTTCATCTGATATTTATTGTTTTCAGTTATGAAATACATACATAAAAATATGTAAGATGCCACCTCTCTCCTCATGGAGTTTTTTTTTTTTTTTTTTTTTTTTTTTTTTTTTTTTTTTTGAGACGGAGTCTCACGCTGTTGCCCAGGCTGGAGTGCAGTGGTGCGATCTCGGCTCACTGCAAGCTCCGCCTCCCGGGTTCCCGCCATTCTCCTGCCTCAGCCTCCTGAGTAGCTGGGACTACAGGCGCCCACCACCGCGCCCGGCTAATTTTTTGTATTTTTAGTAGAGACGGGGTTTCACTGTGGTCTCGATCTCCTAACCTTGTGATCCGCCCGCCTCGGCCTCCCAAAGTGCTGGGATTACAGGCTTGAGCCACCGCGCCCGGCCTCCTCATGGAGTTTACCATGTAGAGGTGTGTTTAAAATTACTGCCTTTCCCGGGCTGGGTGCAGTGGCTCATTCCTGTATTCCCAGCACTTTGGGAGGCTGAGGTGGGTGGATCATGAGGTCAGGAGATCAAGACCATCCTGGCTAACACAGTGAAACTCCATCTCTACATAAAATGCAGAAAAATTAGCCGGGTGTGGTGGCATGTGCCTGTAGTCCCAGCTACTTGGGAGGCTGAGGCAGGAGAATCGCTTGAACCTGGTAGGCAGAGGTTGCAGTAAGCCGAGATCGCGCCACTGCACTCCAGCCTGGGCGACAGAGCGAGACTCCATCTCAAAAAAAAAAAAAAAAATGGCCGGGCGCGGTGGCTCAAGCCTGTAATCCCAGCACTTTGGGAGGCCGAGATGGGCGGATCGCAAGGTCAGGAGATCGAGACCATCCTGGCTAACCTGGTGAAACCCCGTCTCTACTAAAAAAAAAATACAAAACACTAGCCGGGCGAGGTGGCGGGCGCCTGTAGTCCCAGCTACTTGGGAGGCTGAGGCAGGAGAATGGCGTGAACCCGGGAGGCGGACCTTGCAGTGAGCTGAGATCCGGCCACTGCACTCCAGCCTGGGCGACAGAGCAAGACTCCGTCTCAAAAAAAAAAAAAAAAATTACTACCTTTCCCTTCAGACAGTATAATCAAATACTCAATTTGAGGTGTTTACAGTAGTTTTTTGCTGTATTTTTTGAGGTAGCTTGATGCTAATAGGTATTTAAATCCTTAAATGTCCCATTGAGGCCAGGTGCGGTGGCTCATGCCTGTAATCCCAGCCCTTTGGGAGGCTGAGGCAGGCGGATCACGAGGTCAGGAGATTGAGACCACCCTGGCTAACATGGTGAAACCCCATCTCTACTAAAAATACAAAAACAGAATCAGCTGGGTGTGGTGACGGGCGCCTGTAATCCCAGCTACTTGGGAGGCTGAGGTGGGAGAATGGCGTGAACCTAGGAGGTGGAGCTTACAGTGAGCCAAGATTGCACCACTTCACTCCAGCCTGGGCAACAGTGAGACTCCATCTCAAAAAAAAAAAAAAAGTCCCACTGAATCATCTTGCATGTAAAACTCTAAATTTGGCTGGGCTTGGTGGCTCATGCCTGTAATCCCAGCACTTTGGGGCGGGTGGATCACTTGAAATCAGGAGTTCGAGACCAGCCTGGCCAGCGTGGTGAAACCCTGTCTCTACAGGGTTTTGTCTTGTAAAAATACAAAAATTGGCCGAGCGTGGTGGCTGGCACTTGTAATCCCAGCTATTCGGGAGGCCGAGGCAGGAGAATCCCTTGAGCCCGGGAGGTGGACATTTCAGTGAACTGAGATTGTGCCACTGCACTCCAGACTGGGACACAGAGTGAGACTGATGTCTCAAGAAAAAAAAAAAAAAAAAGAAAATAAATAAATAAAAATTAAAAAATAAAACTAAATTTACATGGTGCTCAAAAACTACTAAATTTTACACGGTTTTAGAAATGAAAGTTAAGAATTGAAACCTATAATAGCTATATCATTCAAAATTATAAAAGGACATTCTGAACATGTTTTCTATAGGTTGAATCAATATTAATGTACATTTTACCATTACAATAAAATTTTATAAAGAAGGAGTAAAATATCCAGTGCTTTCCTACGTAATATTTTATTTTATTTTATTTATTTATTTTTTGAGACGGAGTCTCGCTCTGTCACCCAGGCTGGAGTGCAGTGGCGCAGTCTTGGCTCACTGCAAGCTCCACCTCCTGGGTTCACGCCATTCTCCTGCCTCAGCCTTCTGAGTAGCTGGGACTACAGGCGCCCACCACCACGCCCGGCTAATTTTTTATATTTTTAGTAGAGACAGGGTTTCACCATGTTAGCCAGGATGGTCTCGATCTCCTGACCTCATGATCCGCCCTCCTCGGCCTCCCAAAGTGCTGGGATTATAGGCATGAGCCACCGCGCCTGGCCAATAATATTTTATGTTATTTTGTTTTATTTATTTTTGAGACAGAGCATTGCTCTGTTGCCCAGGCTGGAGTGCAGTAGTGTGATCTTGGCTCAGTGCAACTTCCACCTCCCAGCTTCAAGCACTTCTTCCTGTCTCAGCCTCCTGAGTAGCTGGGATTACTGGCTCCCGCTCCACATGAGGTTTTGCCATGTTGGCCAGGCTGGTCTTGAACTCCTGACTTTGGGCGATCTGCCCACTTCAGCCTCCCAAAGTGCTGGGATTACAGGTGTGAGCCACCACGTCCGGCCCTAAATAATATTTTAAACTCTTGGAATTTTTCATGATTTATTTCATTTATTCAGTTTATATATCTAAATTATATTTTCTAAAATGCAGATTAAAAAAATGGCAAACTCCTTTGCAACGAGGACCTTCACTACCCTTTCAGATCTGCAGCCAAATATGGCTAATCTGGTAGGTTTCAATGATGTGGTGATTTGCTCACTAACAAAATCTTATGTGATAAAATTGCATCAACATTATTCATTCATTCAACACATGCTTTTATAATGGACAAGTATATAGATACTGATTGCATTGGTATAATTGTTAGATATTAAGTATACCAAAATTTCTTTGTATTTATGCCACCTAGATGAAAATTAATCTTTATTTGTATGTAGAGTAGAAGATATGATTGTAGATATGACTAGTAATTGTTCAAAATTATTAATAGATGTATTATTTTAATTAAATATTTAATAAAGTGAAAAATTTAATTCATGCTCAAATTTAGCGTTGTAAAATTAAACCAGGCCGGGCACGGTGGCTCACACCTGTAATCCTAGCACTTTGGGAGGCTGAGACAGCTGGATCACCTGAAGTTGGGAGTTCGAGACCAGCCTGACCAACATGGAGAAACTCCCGTCTTTACTAAAAATACAAAATTAGCTGGGCATGGTGGCTCATGCCTGTAATCTCAGCTACTCAGGAGGCTGAGGCAGGAGAATCGCTTGAAGCCAGAAGGCGGAGGTTTCAGTGAGCCGAGATCACGGCATTGCACTCCAGCCTGGGCAACAAGAGCGAACCTCTGTCTCAAAAAAAAAAAAAAACAACAAAAAACAAAACAAAACAAAACAAAAAAAACCCATTTGGTTCAGCAGTAGCAGTTTTCTAACCAAATTATCGAAGTTATGGTCTAAGTATTTGACATTATGCTGCTTTTATGATACAAGGTTTATAACAGGTGTGTTTTCTGAAATTATTATGTGAAAATTGACTTTTTGAGCAGTAGTTATAGGGGAATTCAATGATTTTGAACACACCTCAACTGTTACTTATTTTAAAAAAAAACTGGGTGGAATCATCTTATAAGTTAAAGAACTTATTGTAAAGCAACTACCACACACCGTTACCTTCCCTGCCCCTGAGCAGTCACTATATTTTGCTTTTGCAAACTGGATTTCTTACAATGGAATACATTTACATATAACTTTAATAATTTAAAATTTATAAATATTAAAAAAAACAATTGTTATAGTTTTTCTTGAAAGGTAAACTATTTGCTAATAATGGTCTCTTCAGATAGAAAGTTTTACTCAACATTTCCATCAGCTGGATTTTCCAACAAAATTCAGTGAGATCTGCATGTATAAGGAATTGAAGAAATAATACCAATGTGTCTAAATAAGCAATAAGGCTAGCTGATAGCTCAGCTAGAATGTAGGAGTCTTAAAAGCCTGATTGTAATGTAAATGTCACAGATTATTGTAAGGTTAAAATCAGTTGCTGCAATTAGCAAAATAAGTTTAGTTTTTTCCTTTCAGAAAAGGTATTCATTTTTATTTTTTATTTATTTGTTTTTATTTTTATTTATTTATTTATTTTGAGATGGAGTCCTGTTCTGTTGCCCGGGCTGAAGTGAAATAGTAGGATCTCAGCTCACTGCAGTCTCTGCCTCCCGGATTCAAGCGATTCTTCTGCCTCAGCTCGCGAGTAGCTGGGATTACAGGCACCCATCACCATACCCAGCTAATTTTTTGTATTTTTAGTAGAGATGGAGTTTCACCATGTTGATCAGACTGGTCTTGAACTCATGACCTCAGGTGACCCACCCGCCTCGGCCTCCCAAAGTGCTGGGATTACAGGTGTGAGCCACCACACCCGGCCCATTTTTATTTCTTAAAACGCATTTAAAATTTTTCTTCAGTAGTCACTGAAGAGAACATTAAACATTTTAAGGAGATGTTAATATCTCTGAGGTTTAAGATCTAGGACTTTAGGATTTAGATTTATTAGTGGCAAAATATAAGTTTTGTTACAGTCTGATTTATATTACTGTCCAGCATGTTTGGATTAGGAAGCTAAGCTATTTTATGTGGATTGTTAGAAAACCCTATATAAAGGAAAGCTTTGAAGACCGTGGCAAACTAAATTGCATTATACATGAGCTTTGGATAAATTCAATAAGGATTGATAGCATAGGGCAGTTATTGTGCTCCATCTAGTGATTGAAAATAAAATAGAAACATGCTAAGAATTAAATGATTATAATAGTAAACTTTTGGATTACTTTGTACTATTCCTTGTGGAATTGAACATTTATGAACTTCTTTTAGATGTTTGCATGGAATAAATACATTTAAATGTTCCAAGTCAGAAATGTTTGTTAGAGCCAGTAAAGTATAACAAACCCATGAAATTAAATTTACCATGTACATCTGTGTTTAATATTGGTCTTCTGTAACCTTTTTGTTTTTCAGAAAGTAATTGGTGTAGTTATTGGGAAAACAGATGTCAAAGGCTTTCCAGACAGAAAAAGCTGAGTTCTATTTAACTCTTTGCTTCATTTTTCATCAACTTTGGCTTATGACTACAACAAAGTATATTTAAGTGATTAATTTTTCTATGCCTGTTTAACTCCTTAAGAGCAATGGTCATGCTCTCTATTGGATGGTCAAGTACCTGATTCAAGGCTCTCTCTTTCCCTCCCTCCCACATTTTCTCTCTCTCTCTCTCTCTATATATATATGTATATATACATATGTGCATATATATGTATATTTGAGCACATGTGTTCTCTCTCTGCTTTTTTTTTTTTTTGAGACAGAGTCTCACTGTGTCTCCCAGACTGGAGTGCAGTGGCGTGATCTCGGCTCACTGCAAGCTCCACCTCTCGGGTTCACGCCATTCTTCTGCCTCAGCCTCCCGAGTAGCTGGGACTACGGGCACCCGCCACCACGCCCGCCTAATTTTTTGTGTTTTTAGTAGAGACAGGGTTTCACCGTGTTAGCTAGGATGGTCTCGATCTCCTGACCTCGTGATCCACCCGCCTCTGTCTCCCAAAGTGCCGGGATTACAGGCGTGAGCCACCACGCCTGGCCGCTTTTTTTTTTTTCGAGATGGAGTCTCGCTCTATCACTCAGGCTGGAGTGCAATGGCACGATCTCAGCTCACTGCAACCTCTGCCTCCCGGGGTCAATCGATTCTCATGCCTCAACCTCCCAAATAGCTGGAATTACAGGCACATGCCATCATGCCCGGCTAATTTTTGTATTTTTAGTAGAGATGGGATTTCACCATGTTGGCCAGGCTGGTCTTGAACTCCTGACTTCAAGTGATCTCCCTGCCTCGTCCTCCCAAAGTGCTGGAATTACAGGTGTGAGCCACCGCGGCCAGCGCCTGGCTGATTGAAAAAAAATTTTTTTGTAGAGACAGGGTCTTGCTCTCTTGCCCAGGCTGGTCTCAAACTCCTGGGCTCAAGTGATCATCCCACCTCAGCCTCCTAGAGTGCTGGGGTTACAGGCATGATGCTTTTATCTTTAAGGTAAATACAAAGCTGTCATCTGGTACCCTTATCATTTGTGCATGCACTTTGTTTCGTCTTAACTAATTAGATCAGAATTACTAAATAAATAGTTTGAGAAAGTCTATATATCTTTTTACCAAACTTCATAAGGCGCCATTGCACTCCAGCCTGGGCAACAGGAGTGAAACTCCGTCTCAAAAACAAACAAACAAACAAACAAACAAAAAACATGGTTATTCACCTATCAGACTGTGAGGGAAGGAGAAAAGCTTCTGTGTTGTTTGGCTTCTTTTTATGATGACATCTGTGATATTCCTTTTTTGGAGGAAGTATGCTTACTGACTTAAAACATTGTACATACAACATTATATTTTCATAAAACATTCCAGCAGTACCAAAGGTCATAGAGTTGAAAAGTAAAATTCCCCTTTTCAGCTCCTCACTTTCCCCATCCTAGTCCTTTCCCTAGAGGTAGACACTGTGACAGTTCAGAATATGTCCATAATTTGCGTGCATGTTGGGCTATATTACTTTTTTTAAAAAATTGAGATACGGTCTCGGTGTTACTCAGGCTGGAGTGCAGCAATGTGAACACAGCTCACTGCAGCCTCGACTCTGAGCTCAAGTGGTCCTCCTGCCTCAGCCTCCCATGTAGCCCAGACCACAGGTGCATGCTACCATGCCTGAATAATTTTTGGATTTTTTTGTAGAGACAGAGGGTCTCACTTTGTTGCCCTGACTGATCTTGAACTCCTTGGCTGAAGCAGTCTTACCCACTTGGCCTCCCAAGGTGCTGGGATTACAGGCAGGAGCAACTGCACCCAGCCAGGTTGTAATTTTTAATTAGCAAAACCAATATGAAATTTCTATTTTGGAAAAAAAGTATTTGCTGACCCCTAGTGGTCCTCATTAAGTAGCACATAATTTGTTTTGAAATAACTTATTTTAATTATTTTTCCTTTTATTAACATTCATTTTAATGCTGAATTTACTCCCGTGCCATAAGTTTTTGTTTCTTCAGTTTCTTCTGGGATATCTTTTTCTTCTGGGCAACCTCCTCTTCTGGTTTAGGAACAATCTGTTCCTTTTCAGTAAGGATCATCTCAATGTGGAAGGGAGAGCACATGTATGGGTTAATTCGACCATGAGCTCTGTAGGTCCGGCGGTGCATCTCAGGTGCGTTGTTCACTTGGATATGCTCAATGACCAGAGAATCTAAATCTAAATCCTTAAGTTCAGCATTAAGCTCTGCGTTTTTAAGCATGTGCAGTAAAAATTCAGCACTCTTTTTGGGCCACCGACCTTCTGTCCAGTCCCACTGCTTGGCCTGCGCACACCTGCCAACTCCACCATTGTGACGTTGGAATGGTATGCACTGTTTCTGTAAAGTGACATCTTTCAGATACTTGGTGGCTTTTCGTATATGCATACCCTTGATGGCCTGAGCGGTTTCACGAGTGTTCTTAAAGTGAACAGGAAGATTGGAACCTCTTGATTTGCATGATTTCATGGGGTTCTCCAGGTCAAGTGAATAGCGAACCCTTTTCACAGATTACCTCAGGCTGCTTAGGGAAAGAGGTTTTATTATTTTTAAAATTTATTTATTTTTTTTTAGAGACAGGGTCTCACTCTGTTCTTCCCCACCTCTGCTAAAAAACCTCATCTTGCCAGGTGCAGTGGCTCACGCCAGCATTTTGGGAGGCTGAGGCAGGCGGATCACGAGGTCAGGAGTTCGAGACCAGCATGGCCAACATGGTGAAACCCCATCTCTACTAAAAGTACAAAATTAGTCAGGCACGGTGGCAGGCGCCTGTAATCCCAGCTACTTGGGAAGGTGAGGCAGGAGAATTGCTTGAACCTAGGAGGCGGATGTTGCAGTGAGCTGAGATCATGCCATTGCACTCCAGCCTGAGTGACAAGAGCGAAACTCCGTCTCAAAAACAAACAAACAAAAAACAAAATCTGTTTTTACTAAAAAAAAAAATACAAAAATTAGCCTGGCATGGTAGTGTGCGCCTGTAGTCCCAGCTGCTCGGGAGGCTGAGGCAGGAGAATAGCTTGAACTGGGAGGTGGGGGTTGCAGTGAGCTGAGAGATCGCGTCACTAAACTCCAGCCTGGGTGTACATTTCATGAACACCCTGAATTCATTCTTCTCAGACTGGAGTGCAGTGGTGCATTCAAAGCTCACTGCACACTTAAACTGGGCTCAAGCAGCCCTTCCTCCTCAGCCTCCCAAGCAGCTGAGACTAACGATGAGTGCCACCACTCGTTTTAACATTTTCTGTAGAGATGGAGTCCCTCTGTGTTGCCCAGGCTGGTTTTGAACTCCAGGCCTCAAGTGATTCTCCCACCTTGCCTCCCAAAGCCCCGGGATCACAGGGGTAAGCTGCTGTGCCTGGCCAATTTTTATTTTTATTTGATTACTAGTTATTTATTTATTTTTGAGACAGAGTTTCTCTCTTCACCCAGGCTGGATCTCGGCTCACTGCAACCTCCGTCTCCTGGGTTCAAGCAATTCTCCTGCCTCAGCCTCCCGAGTAGCTGGGATTACAGGCACCCACCACCACACCCGGCTAAGTTTTGTGTTTTTAGTAGAGACAGGGTTTCACCATGTTGGCCAGGCTGGTCTTGAACTAACCTCAGGTGATCCACCCACCTCGGTCTCCCAAAGTGCTGGGATTATAGGTGTGAACCATGGCGCCCAGCCTATTTTTATTTTTATTTTAGGGATGGGGTCTTGCTCTGTTGCCCAGTCTGGAGAGCAGTGGTGCAGTCACAGTTCACTGAAGCCTTGAACTTTTGGGCTTAAGCAGTCCCTCTGCTTCATCCTCCCAAGTAGCTGGGACTGAAATAACTATTTAGATCTGAATTATGACTTAGGTTCAAACAACAGTAAGAGAGAAAAGGAGAACCTAAGGTAATACCTGGATGGCTCAAGTTTACATGTCTTTCCCTCCAAATACACAGATCACCAGGGAAGGGAGCAAGGGGGCAACCTGTTACCACTTCAGTTTGAAATTCCTGGAAGCATAATGTTATAGAATATACATCTGAAAACATTTTGTTCCATGTGTTTGAGTGTTTTTATTATCATAATCAATAGTCATTTGATTAAAGAAATAATCATTTGTTTGTAATTGAAATGAAACTTTTCATGTGACACCAAAGGCAGAGAAGCGATTGAAACTCTTCATTTGAAAAATAAAAGCATTGGTTTTCCCTTAGATATTGGATCAGAAAGGTACACTTTCAGCTTCACCATTCGGGATTCACCAGCACATTTTGTAAATGCAGCTTCCTGGGGCAATGAAGATTACATCAAGTCTCTTTCTGACAGCTTTAGGGTTGGTGACTGTGGTAAGTTGGCATTGATTCTTAAATTTTTTCCATTGTATTATTCCTGTGGTATGTTTATGGTAACTACAGTGAAGGAGTTGAAATGAGACACAGTTCATAATTCTCAAGAACTTTACCAGAAAAAGTCAAGTGTTAATAGTATAATGTAGTGGGGCGTGGTGGCTCATGCCTATAATCCCAATACTTTGGGAGGCCGAGGCAGGTGGATTGCATGAGTCCAGGAGTTCAAGACTAGCCTGAGCAGTATGGCAAAACCCCATTTTTACAAAAAATACAAAAAATTAGCTGGGCGTGGTGGCGTGGGCCTGTAGTACCAGCTACTAAGGAGGCTGAAGTGAGAGGATGGCTTGAGCCTGGGAGGTGGAGGTTGCAGTGAGCCAACATCATGCCTCTGCACTCCAGCCTGGGTCACAGAGTAAGACCCTGTCTCAAAAAAAAAAAAAAAAAAAAAACAAGACTGCAGTGCAAAGCATTCAGAATGTTACTTAAAGCATACAAACATGATCGTTATATTTTTACCAGATAACCTTACTGTCTTTGGTTTATTACATATTTCAATTTGCATCAACCCATATTATTGTTATTATTGGTTATCTTTCTATAGACATATAAAATGGCCACTGAATATACTTTGATAAAAGTTGACATTTGACCACTGAATAGATTTGATAAAAACTGATATTTGAATTGTTAATGGGATTTTAAGGAACTTTACTTTTAGTTGAAATACCAAATCTTTTACATCTTCTACTCACCCTAGTATCTCTTTGACAGAACAGCCTCGTATAGTAGAAAGAACAGGAGACTTTGAAAGCACAGAGGTCTAGATTCAAATCCCAGTTCCAACATTTACTTACATTATGGCTTTGAGAAAATTTCTTAATCTTGTTGGGTCTCAACTATGAACTAATACCTCTTTAGGTTTTTGTAAATATTAAATGAGATAGTGTACCTAGTATAAAGTGTGGAACTTAGTCACTCAACAGATAACTTTTATGAGCCCTAGCCTCATAAAAGCAACAAGGAAGCATGTATACTAGCTCTCCTTCACGATAGAAAAAGAGAAAAGAGTAATGCAGGTAATGAAAACACTCTTCTTTAATACTGTGGTCTCAAGCAGCCCACTCCCCATATCAGTTATTTAGAACCTAATTATATATTGCTTTGTATTATTAACTTTCAGGACAGTGTATGGTATCTCTGTAGTTGAATAATAGGGTCAGTGAACGCATGGACTATGAAGGCAGAAAGCCTCACAAACTTCAGAGGGCCCAGTATAGTTATAGACGTCCCTTGAATAAATGCTGAAATATTAGTTACATATGGAGATAAATATTTCGATTTTGACATCTCAGTATCAAAATATGTTATATGTTGATGGTGGAGAAGAGGAATGAGGTGAGGAATTTTTAAAGCCTAGAGTCAGTGATGATTATACATTAAACAGGATGTTATTTAGGATTAGTGTGTTTATCTTGTTACTGTTTTGTAATATCATCGTACTTTGCCCTCTGTTTTAGTGATAATTGAAAATCCCCTGATCCAAAGAAAGGAAATAGAAAGAGAAGAAAAATTCAGCCCTGCAACTCCTAGGTAAGCATCTGTCTAGCACAGAGATCAACCTCTGGCACAGAGATTGTGCCAGAATGATCATTACTAATAATGTTCTGTCAGGTTAGCAGAGATCTTACTAAAAGTGTTCTGTTTCTATTTCAGTAAAAATGAGGAGTTTAATTTTCTCTTACAAAATTCATCTTTGATTATGACATAATTTACTTTGATACAGAGTCACATGAAAAATGGCTTTGGTTTAGTACTTTGATTCTCATTTTTAGATTTACTAAAATTTGACTTTGTCATGTTAAAACTGAGAAGAAAAGATAAACTTTGGAAATTACATCTATCTTTTTTCATATCAAGATATCCTTCTACTCACAGGCTTACCATCTTAGGGCAGATTCCTTCGAAGCGGAGCTTGAGAGGAGGACTCTTGTGGGAGTGGTTGGTTGAGGGTGAGCTCTCAGGGGAAGGCTAGGCAGGGAAGAAGGTGAACAGAGAAGTGGGTTCACCTGGAGCCTCAGCAGGAGCCCAGGAGGGAGCTCTGGAGTGGCAGTGGCCCCTTAGAGTAGTGTCCTGGCTGTAGTCCATCCACTCCCCAAACCCCCAGGGTGGGGCAGGGCATCAGCTCAAAGGCGGGTCTGGCAGTTCTGGAGAGAAGGGTGTGGCTGCGCCCCTGTACCAGCCTGTAAAGGGCTCTCGGTGGGCATGGCAGTCTATGGCATTGACACTCACATCAATTGTGACCCCTTTCCACCTTCTTTTCTGACCTCATCTTATGCCAGACTCTCAAACTTCGTTTCTCTGTAGCCACAGTAAATTTCTTTACATTTCATGAACACTGTGAACTCATTCTGCACTAAGAACTTTTGTATTTCCTTTTTTTTTAAATTTTTACTGAGACAGAGTCTCACTCTGTTGCCCAGGCTGGAGTAGAGTGGCGCAATCTCGTCTCACTATAACCTCCACCTCCTGGGTTCAAACGATTCTCCCACCTCAGCCTCCCAAGTAGCTGTGATTACAGGCACATGCCACCACGCCCAGCTAATTTTTGTATTTTTAGTAGAGGCAGGGTTTCACCATGTTGGCCAGGCTGATGTCAAACTCCTGACCTCAAGTGATCCACCTGCCTCGGCCTCCCAAATTGCTGGGATTACAGGCGTGAGCCACTGCGCCAGGCCAAACATTTGTATTTTCTATTCTCTCTCTGCATAGAACATTCTCCCATCTGTTTGATTATTTGCTTCTTTGGGTTATTGACTCACAGCTTAAATGTCATCTTCTTCAACCTTCCCCATCTACTCTGTTTGTGGTAGCGCTAATGGTCAATTACTGGGATTTTGCCCTGGTTTTTGTCACCATAACCCAAGTCACCGTCTGAGATTTTTTTTGTTTTGTTTTGTTTTGTTTTTTGTTTTTTTTTTTTGAGACAGAGTCTCGCTCTGTCGCCCAGGCTGGAGTGCAGTGGCGCAATCTAGGCTCACTGCAAGCTCCGCCTCCTGGGTTCACGCCATTCTCCTGCCTCAGCCTCCTGAGTAGCTGGGACTACAGGCGCCCACCACCGCGCCCGGCTAATTTTTTGTATTTTTAGTAGAAACGGGGTTTCACCGTGGTCTCGATCTCCTGACCTTGTGATCCGCCTGCCTCGGCCTCCCAAAGTGCTGGGATTACAGGCGTGAGCCACCGCGCCCGGCGAGATTGTTTAATTCATTGTTCTTGGGTCTCCCCCTCACATATATGAACCTCATGAGATCAAAGGTCTTGTCTGCCTTCTTCACCACCTGTGTCCCTTGTGCCTAGCATGGGGTCTGGCATATAACAGATTCTCAGTATTCATGGAAGCGATGGATGGATGGTTAGATGGAGAGAACATTCTTGGTAGAGGGAAGAAACAGGAAACCTCCTGTCTTTTCCAGAACAGTTAATATTAGATTGAGCCATATTAAACTGCTGATGTTTTACTGTTTTTCATCTAGGAATATCAGTTTCATAACGTTAATAGTCTGATACTGCTGGAACGCAGGGCATGGGCAGGAGGAGAAGCTTAAGGTAGAAGCAGAGGTATTTCACAGACAGCTTTGCTTTCATACCAAATTATTGCCTTTGTGACTGGTAGCCACAAGACAGTCTTTGAGCTGGGAAATAACATTTTCATATTTGTGATTTAGGAAGATCACTTTGCTTGTGGAGGATGGACTGTAGGGGAATGAAGCTTAGTTAGGAGAGCAAGGCAGTGGCGTGGGAGAGAAGTGATGAGGTAGGTAAGTGAGGCCGAGCAGTGGGGAGGAGGAGGGGCTGGGTTAGGGGGCTGCTGGGGCACAGAGTCCAAGGGCCGTCAGGGACTGGGTGCAGGAGGGACAGCTCCTCATTTCGGGCTCGCTGTGCCAGTGTTCTGCGTCTGCCCCATGCAGAGCTCAGCAGGGGTAGGAAAAACACAGTCCCTGACCTGAGGCACTAAGGCAGAACAGCCAAGTCCATGAGAGAGAGAAACAACCAGTCCTTAGGTTTTCATAACCCCTGAAAGTTTCAGAGTGCTTTTATGCTCCTATTTTTTTGGAGGAGGAAATAAGCGCAGAGTCTTGGGCAAGATCGGACAAATGGTATGCTTA
Organism: Macaca mulatta; assembly: GCF_049350105.2. NCBI lineage: Eukaryota > Metazoa > Chordata > Mammalia > Primates > Cercopithecidae > Macaca > Macaca mulatta. The sequence continues at coordinate 3,085,563 of NC_133425.1, read as the reverse complement.
GAACTCCAACATGAATCGATTCTCAAAACATTTCCTTAATGAAAGTGCACTGTAAACAAAAAATGTTTTGCCGTATTATTCAGTGTTTCTAAGAGTAAGAAGTATGTATTAGTATTGTCTAAATTTCAACCAAATATGTAGTTTAAATGTGAACCTGGAAATATTTTTCTATCAAAAAATCACTTTCATATAACTTTCTTGTGTTTTTGCAATTTAGCAACTGTAAACTATTGCTCAGTGAGAATCACTCAACAGTAAAAGTTTGTTCCAGTTACGAAGTGGACACAAAGTTACTTTCTTTGATACATTTACCTGTTAAAGAGTCTCATGATTATTATTCATTGGGTGACATTGTTGCAAATGGACACAGTCTTAATGGGAGGATTATTAACGTGCTGGCAGCTGTGAAGTCGGTAAGTTAAAACCCCAACAAAGCCAAGTGCAATTTGTCAGGGGTGTTGCGGTCACTTGATTTGTGTTTGGGATGGAGTGGTCATGATCAGCTGGGGTAACTTGTCTTCTGTATCTTGGTAGTATGTTGAATTAAGAAAACAGTAACACCTCTCATTAAAGGGAAAGTAGCATTTTATCTGTGGATGAGTAGTAAAATAAAATTGTATTTCAATGCAAAATGCAGTGTTCCACTCTGCTCATAAATGATCTGCTAACTATAGGACAGCCTTTTATACTTTGCTTAAACAAAGATGAAAATGAAAAGGGTAAGCTTATTGACTCGAAAATCTCCACGATCTTCCTTGAAGGGGCATAGTTGAGTAAGTTAAGGGATTGGTTCTGTGCCTTTGTGCTCAGAGCTGCCCAGAAACCGGGGAGGGAGTGGGAATACACGTTGCCCTGCCATAGGGGCTCCGTGGTCTAATAGGTGGAGTGGGACTGTGCTGGTGAAGTGCAGGGGAGGATGGCACTCCGTGGGGCACCACAGGGGTGTTCCCTTCTGGTGCATCAGCATCTGTCTGAATTATTGTAGCAAGTTCTGAGCTCTGTAGTTGGACAGACCAGAGCCATAAGGCAGAGATTGACATACAGGCCTCAATGGTAAAGTTTCACAAAATAAAGTACATGAAAATTAGTCGAGGCACAGTGGCTCACACCTGTGATCCTAGCACTTTGGGAGACCAAGGCAGATGGATCACTTGAGCCCAGGAGTTCAAGACCAGCCTGGGCAACCTCCGTCTCTAAAAAAATACAGAAATTAGGTGGGTGTGATGGCATGTACCTGTATTCTCAGCTGCTTGGGAGGCTGAAGGGGGAAGATCACCTGAGCCTGGGAGGTTGAGGTTGCAGTGAGCCAAAATCATGCCACTGCACTCCAGCCTGGGCAATCGAGGGAGACCCTGTCTCAAAAAAAAAAAAAAAAAAGTCTGGCACAGTGGCTCATGCCTGTAATCCTAGCACTTTGGGAGACTGAGGCGGGTGGATCACAAGGTCAGGAGTTCGAGACCAGCCTGGCCAATATGGTGAAACACCATCGCCACTAAAAATACAAAAATTAAGTCCCAGCTACTCTGGAGGCTGAGGCAGGAGAATGGCATGAACCTGGGAGGCGGAGCTTGCAGTGAGCCAAGATCATGCCACTGCACTCCAGCCTGGGCAGCACAGAGAGACTCCATCTCAAAAAAAAAAAAAATTAGCTGGGTGTGGTGGCAGGTGCCTGCAATCCCAGCTACTTGGGAGGCTGAGTCAGGAGAATCACTTGAACCTGGAAGGTGGAGGTTGCAGTGAGCCGAGATTGTGCCACTGCCCTCCAGCCTGGGTGACAGAGTGAGACTCCGTCTCAAAAAAAAAAAAAAAGAAATTAGCTGGGCATGGTGGCAGGTACCTGTAGTCCAGCTACTTGGGAGGCTGAGGCAGGAGAATTACTTGAACCCAGGAGGCAGAGGTTGCAATGAGCTGAGATGGCACCACTGCACTCCAGCCTGGATTACAGAGCGAGATTCTGGGTCGATAAATAAAAAGGGGCAAGAATAATCTTTTAATATACAGAGGGATGATAGTCAAGAGACAAAAACAACAACAACCACAAAAACCACTCACGCTTATGATAGTTCATGTAAGTAAACGTGAATTGCTTGTCATATTAAATGGTGACTGACTGAGAGAATGTGACCCTCTCAGTTGGCAGGGCCTCGGCTGTGGAGGCCATGCCTGCCGCCTGGGGAGCATCTGTATACTTTAGGGAGAAGGAATAAGCCTGTTATATGATTATCTTGAAAAACAGGAGAGGTCACTTTGTAGGCAGTTTATGTTCAGTCCTATTCAGTTGTTCAAATGAGGGCTCAATTGTTTGCGATTTCCCCAAGTTCTAGACAGTGCTATTACATTTATAATGAAGTAGGAATTGTCTACAACCCTGAGTGAATACAGTAGGGTAAGCAGGAAACTGGCAGCTTTCCCACACCCTCAGTGAGTCTGGCACCTTTCATGTGTCACGTCACTTCGTCTCATGCCTTTTGTCTCCACTTTGGCTTTCAGCCCTCTTACATTTCCTTTTCTTCACACTTTTTTTTTTTTTTTTTTTTTTTTTTGGCGGGGGGAAGGAGTCTCGCTCTGTCACCCAGGCTGGAGTGCAGTGGCATGATCTTGGCTCATTGCAACCTCTGCCTCCCGGGTTCAAGCAATTCTTCTGCCTCAGCCTCTCGAGTGGCCAGGACTAAAGGCATGCACCACAACGCCTGGCTAATTTTTGTATTTTTAGTAGGGACAGGGTTTCACCATAGTGGTCAGGCTAGTCTCAAACTCCTGACCTTGTGATCCACCCACCTCGGCCCCCCAAAGTGCTGGGATTACAGGCATGAGCCACCGTACCTGGCCACTCTTCACACTTTCATTTAACCTGTTGTTTCTTCCTCTCATCTCCACTGTTGTTTCACTTTAAAACTCCTTTTTATACAGTGTTCTTCATCTCCCCAACCCCAGATGTTAGGCTGACCTCTCAGCCTCTGGCTGTCCTTTCTAGGTCCCTTTCTCTGGGCACCACAGATGCAGTGGTGGCAGTGGTGGGGGGTGGCCAGTGACTGTCCATGCTGGACCTGCTGCTGTGCAGCTCTCAGAGGCGCCTGCCGTTCCCACATGAGAAGCTACCAGGTGGAGAGAAGGGTCCTAGGTTCAACTCTTTTTTTTTTTTTTTTACTTGCTTTAATGGGCGAGAACATCTCCACTTCTTTGATCATCTCACCCCACAATGGACAGAATTGGAACGTGTCAAAGTTTCCTGTGTATCCCGCATGTGGCTCTTACCACGGTAGTTCTGGGGAGAAGGCAGAGGACGTATCCTTTGTTTGTTTGTTTCCTGTGGACACTTTTTATACCACAGATATGCTATATTTGATGTTTGCTAAGAAGATGGAGATGCTGACCCCGGAAAGGCTGAGTCCATTCAGTCACATGAACTCATGCTGGGTTCCACACTGAGCCATGGGGACACACACGTGCTGGAAACACACTCCCTGCCCTCGAGGAGTCCACGTAGATGCCCCAGGGGGCCTGTCATGGAGCCTTGTTGTGACATGTTATAAAGACTTTCAGGGCTGGGCGCGGTGGCTCAAGCCTGTAATCCCAGCACTTTGGGAGGCTGAGATGGGCGGATCACGAGGTCAGGAGATCAAGACCATCCTGGCTAACACGGTGAAACCCCGTCTCTACTAAAAACACAAAAAATGAGTCGGGTGTGGTGGCGGGCGCCTGTAGTCCCAGCTACTCGGGAGGCTGAGGCAGGAGAATGGCGTGAACCCGGGAGGCGGAGCTTGCAGTGAGCTGAGATCCGGCCACCGCACTCCAGCCTGGGCGACAGAGCGAGACTCCGTCTCAAAAAAAAAAAAAAAAAAAAAGACTTTCAGTCTGTACTTCAAGCACCTGTCCCCTTGTGTCTCTTCAAAGTGTTGTGTGACTTACAACTTTAGCTACGTACATGTAGTTTAGAGATAGAAGATGCTTTAAAATAATCAACTATATATTACTGGTTTTTGCTATTTTAATATTTCTAATTTGGTGTTTAAAAGATGAACATTTGAGTATTTTAATCAATAAATACTTAAAGGGGCCGGGCGCGGTGGCTCAAGCCTGTAATCCCAGCACTTTGGGAGGCCGAGATGGGCGAATCACGAGGTCAGGAGATCGAGACCATCCTGGCTAACACGGTGAAACCCCGTCTCTACTAAAAAAATACAAAAAAAAAAACTAGCTGGGCGAGGTGGCGGGTGCCTGTAGTGCCAGCTACTCGAGAGGCTGAGGCAGGAGAATGGCGTAAACCCGGGAGGCGGAGCTTGCAGTGAGCTGAGATCCGGCCACTGCACTCCAGCCTGGGCGACAGAGTGAGACTCCGTCTCAAAAAAAAAAAAAAAAAAAAAAAAAAAAAAAAAATACTTAAATACTTCTACGTACAGGTGAAGAGTAATGATTTCTTTCCATTTCTAAGGTTGGAGAGCCAAAATACTTTACAACTTCAGACCGGAGAAAAGGCCAGAGGTGTGAAGTTAGACTCTATGATGAAACAGAGTCTTCTTTTGCAATGACATGGTAACCACCAACGTCTGTTCCAAATTGTGAAATCCCTGTTGTTATCACCAGGATATTTTCATTTTATCAAAAATATGATGGACTTCATATCGAGAGGATAATGATAGGAGATGAATGATATTTTAAAAAATAAACCTCACTCTTGAATGTTGAGTTGTTATAGACACCCCCTTAAAATGAGGTCTTTAGATGGCATGAAACTTGCTTAGGAGGACTCCACTGTGACCAGTTTTATTGTTGAATTCTGTTTTATAACAAATGGTGGTTTACTAGGTCCCATGGAACAAGCCAGACTTTCCCTCTGTGCTTCCTGGAAAGTATCCTGGAGCAGGGCAGGGCACAGGGCACTGCCAGGTACAACAAGGCATTGTCTAGACCTCTGATGCCTGGGTACCAAAGGAAATGATTTGAAAAATGCTTTCAACCCATCTGAACCTTGATATCCACTGGGGGACACTTCAGGGTCTGAAAGTGTGACTTTAAAGTTTTTAGGCTTTAGTTCTAACTAGCCTGGAGTGATTGTTAGAAAAATAAAGAATTGGCAGAGCAGAGTATTACTAGAGCAGAGTGTGTGTTGAAGGAATGTTCGCTCATGGAGATATTAAATTCTCCCTGGGAGGAAGCTGGTATCCTTAAGACCAGGAGGTCTTTGACCACTTTGGGGATGGCTGACCCCAGCCACTGAAGCTTTCTTTTATTGTTGTAAATAATGTGTCACTATCAGTTTTTTCTAGTGTATTCAATTTGTATTACTTCTTTTTAAACAATGCAGTTGGGATAATGAATCCATTCTACTTGCACAGAGCTGGATGCCACGAGAAACAGGTATCATCATTAAATGATTATGTCCAATATTTGTAATTTTATATCCCCCCATGTAATAATTGTAAATGGCTTTTTTCCCAAACAGTAATATTTGTCTCAGATGTAAGAATAAGTTTTGACAAATTTCGGAACTGCATGACAGCAACTGTAATCTCAAAAACCATTATTACAACTAATCCAGGTAAAAAAACTTTGTGAAATTTTTTATCCCTTTGGAAATGACTGAACACATTTCAATATTTGTACAGTATATTTAAGAATGAAAATTCAGCCTGGATTTAATTCAAATTAGAAGTAAAAATTACTTTATATAACTTTTAAAAAAACTTACAATGAACTTTGATATCTTTACTAAAGAAATGTGAGGCTGGATGTGGTGGCTCATGCCTGTAATCCCAGCTCTTTGGGAGGTTGAGAAGGGTGGATCACCTGAGGTCAGGAGTTCGAGACCATTCTGGTCAACATGGTGAAACCCAGTCTCTACTAAAAATATAAAAATTAGCTGAGCTTGGTGGTGGACACCTGTAATCCCAGCTATTCAGGAGGCTGAGGCAGGAGAATAGCTTGAACCCAGGAAGCGGAAGTTGCAGTGAGCTGAAATCGTGCCATTGTATTCTAGCCTGGGCCACAAGAGCAAGACTCTGTCTTAAAAAAAAAAAACAACAGGCCGGGCGCAGTGGCTCAAGCCTGTAATCCCAGCACTTTGGGAGGCCGAGACGGGCGGATCACGAGGTCAGGAGATCGAGACCATCCTGGCTAACACGGTGAAACCCCGTCTCTACTAAAAAATACAAAAAAATTAGCCGGGCGAGGTGGTGGGCGCCTGTAGTCCCAGCTACTCGGGAGGCTGAGGCAGGAGAATGGCGTAAACCCGGGAGGCAGAGCTTGCAGTGAGCTGAGATCCGGCCACTGCACTCCAGCCTGGGCGACAGAGCGAGACTCCGTCTCAAAAAAAAAAAAAAAAAAAAACAACAACAGAAAAGGCTGGCGCGGTGGCTCATGACTGTAATCCTGGCACTTTGGGAGGCCAAGGTGGGCCGATCACGAGGTCAAGAGATTGAGACCATCCTGGCCAACATGGTGAAATCCTGTCTCTACTAAAAATATAAAAATTAGGTGGGCGTGGTGGCACGTGCCTGTAGTCCCAGCTACTCGGGAAGCTGAGGCGGGAGAATCACTTCAACCTGGGAGGCGGAGATTACAGTGAGCTGAGATGGTGCCACGGCACTCCAGCCTGGCGACAGAGCGAGACTCTGTCTCAAAAAATAAAAGTGAAAAACCAGATTAAATTTTAAAGTATAATTCATTGTGATGATCTTTGAGAGATCAGTTTTGTTGCTCAGATGCTAAATTATTGATTAATAGGTAAATTCAGTTTTGCTACATTCAAATAACTTTTACTGCTAGGACATTGATAACACACATGCACACATGTGCACACACACACAGTACTCTCTGTATAGTATCATTAGCTCATAACTGCACATTAAATGCCCAGATGATCCCCTGGAGTTATTGTTAAAGGAGTTACAGTTTACTACAGCATGAAATCAAGGGAGCCAGACTGGGGAGATGAGGCGTTAGTGCCTGTGAGCATTCCCAGGGTGCTTTATAGTGCAGACGTAACCATCAACCCAGAACTGCCAAAGAAATGGAGTAATGAATCTTTCGCCATCTCAGGAAGCTGTGAGTAGAGTACGTAGTGTATCATTTAAAACATAAGCTCCCTCTGCTGGTCTGTGACAAAGCATCAGCAGTGACAGAATTATAAAGCAATGTGTGCTTTTGACCAAACCATTATCAGCATTTTTAAAAGATAGAATTACTATGAGGAATGGTGTCAAATAATGAGACTCTGGTTTTTATATGAGTACTCTGAACCTTGCACATCCAACACATGGAGGTTGTCTCCTTGAAGGCAGCACCATGGGAGATGATGTACATGTCCCAAATTGCTCTTCACTGAACTCATTTACTGAGCACGTGCTGTGTGCTGGGTGCTGTTCTGGGGTGCAATGACAAAATGGACAAATATTTCTACCCTCATGGAGTTTACACTCCAGCAGGGAGAGACAGAGAATAAATAATGAAGATAATATGTCCATGAATTATGAAATATTTAAGGAGAACAGGTGGAACACAGTCAGGAGGACCTAGAGAGCCACAGCATGTGTGATTTTCCACAAGGCACGCTGCATGGGAGAGTGACGTTTGAGCAAAGACTTGATGTGGAAGCTAAAGGGTTAACGAAGGGAAACACCGAGGGGCTGGTGTGGCTGGAGCCCAGGAGTTCAAGGCCAGCAGGAGCTGTTCTGAGAAGAGATGGGGCACCCATGAAGAAGGCCTCGGAGGCTGTTAGAGTATGCTGGCTTCTACTCTGGATGGAGTAGCAGGTTGGGGTTTGGAGCAGAGAAGTGACAGCATCTGACTCAGCTCTGAGAGGTTTGCTCTGACTGCTTTGTTGGAAATTGATGGTGACACACGATAGTCTATTATTAACACTTAGGACAATAGTGGGACACTCTTCAATTTTTTCTTTCCTGGAGGGAGGTACTATGTATGGTTTATTTATTTTTATTTTATTTATTTATTTATTTATTTTTTGAGACGGAGTCTCACTCTGTCGCCCAGGCTGGAGTGCAGTGGCGCGATCTCGGCTGACTGCAAGCTCCGCCTCCTGGGTTCACGCCATTCTCCTGCCTCAGCCTCCTGAGTAGCCGGGACTACAGGTGCCCACCACCACGCCTGGCTAATTTTTTGTATTTTTAGTAGAGATGGGGTTTCACCATGTTAGCTAGGATGGTCTCAATCTCCTGACCTTGTGATCCACCCGCCTCAGCCTCCCAAAGTGCTGGGATTACAGGCGTGAGCCTCTGTACCCTGGATTTGCTATTAGAAATAACTTATTAATAAAAATAGTTTATTATATATATTAAAAAATATATATATATATTTTAAATGAAATGGAGTCTCGCTCTGTCCCCCCGGCTGGAGGGCGGTGGCACAGTCTTGGCTCACTGTAGCCTCCACCTGGGTTCAAGCGATTCTCCTTTTCCAGCCTCCCGGGTTGCCCAGGTGCCTGCTACCATGCCCGGCTAATTTTTTATGTTTTTAGTAGAGACAGGGTTTCACCATGTTGGCCAGGCTGGCCTTGAACTCCTGGACTCCAGTGATCCACCTGCCTTGGCCTCCCAAAGTGCTGGGATTACAGGCACGAGCCACCACGTCCGACCTATTACTCTTACATTTAGTAATACCAGTGATAGTAAAATCTTCATCCTCTAAGGGTAAATTTGAGCTGGAAAAGTTTCTAAAAGACAGATTTGTCTGATGGAAAAGATGATCAACCTTGACTGTACCATGATATAAAAAACTCAAGATCTAATTGATGAGACAGGTATTTTAGGATGTTGTGCATTTGGCTCTGATTACAGATTCAAAGAAAAAAAAGTCACAGTATTTTGAGCAGTAACCAACATCATTAGAAAAAATGCCTTCTTAAGGAGATACATTTTTAAAATTTATTTATTGGTTAACTTTTTAATTGACAAAAAATTGAATACACTTATTTTATTTATTTATTTATTTTTTATTTATTTTTATTTATTTATTTATTTATTTTGAGACGGAGTCTCGCACTGTCGCCCAGGCTGGAGTGCAGTGGACAGATCTCAGCTCACTGCAAGCTCCGCCTCCCGGGTTCCCACCATTCTCCTGCCTCAGCCTCCCGAGTAGCTGGGACCACAGGCGCCGCCACCTCGCCCGGCTAATTTTTCGTGTGTGTTTTTTTTTTTAGTAGAGACGGAGACGGGGTTTAGCCGTGTTAGCCAGGATGGTCTCGATCTCCTGACCTTGTGATCCGCCCGTCTCAGCCTCCCAAAGTGCTGGGATTACAGGCTTGAGCCACCGCGCCCGGCCGAATACACTTATTTTATACAATATGTTGTTTTGAAATATGTATACATTGCAGAATGGCTAAATCAAGCTAATTAACATATGCACTAATTCACATACTTTTTTTTTGTGGTGAGAACACTTAAAATCTGTTCTTTTAGTACTTTTCAAGAATGTAATATGGGCCGGGCGCGGTGGCTCAAGCCTGTAATCCCAGCACTTTGGGAGGCCGAGACGGGCGGATCACGAGGTAAGGAGATCGAGACCATCCTGGCTAACACGGTGAAACCCCGTCTCTATTAAAAAATACAAAAAACTAGCCGGGCGAAGTGGCGGGCGCCTGTAGTCCCAGCTACTTGGGAGGCTGAGGCAGGAGAATGGCGTGAACCCGGGAGGCGGAGCTTGCAGTGAGCTGAGATCCGGCCACTGCACTCCAGCCTGGGCGACAGAGCATGACTCCGTCTCAAAAAAAAAAAAAAAAAAAAAGAATGTAATATGTTATTAACCATAGCTACCATGTTGTGCAGCAGATCTAGATTTCTTGGATTTATTCTGTCAAGGAAACAAATTTAAAGGAGAATACTCGCAAGGATGCATGAATTTGTGTGCTTGTTTATATAAGCTTTACTTTTTTTAAAATTTTACTTTAAGTTCTGGGATCCATGTGCAGAACATGCAGGTTTGTTACATAGGTCTACATGTGCCATGGTGGTTTGCTGCACCCATCAACCTGTCATCTAGGTTTTCGTTTTTTTTGTTTGAGATGGAATCTCACTCTGTCACCGGGCTGGAGTGGAAAGGTGTGATCTTGGCTCACTGCAACCTCTGCCTCCTGGGTTCAGGTGCTTCCCCTGCCTGAGCCTCCTGAGTGGCTGGAACTACATGCGTGTGCCACCATGCCTGGCTCATTTTTTGTATTTTAGTAGAGATGGAGTTTCACTATGTTGCCCAGGATGGTCTTGATCTCCTGACCTTGTGATCTGCCCGCCTCGGCCTCCCAAAGTGCTGGGATTATAGGCATGAACCACCACACCCAGCCCGTCATCTAGGTTTTAAGCCCTGCATGCATTTGCTATTTGTGCTGATGCTGTCCCTCCCCTCACCCCCCATTCCCCAACAGGCCCCAGTGTGTGTTGTTCCCCTCCCTGTGTCCTTGTTATCTCATTGTTCAGCTCCCACTTATGAGTGAGAACATGTGGTGTTTGGTTTTCTGTTCCTGTGTTAGTTTGCTGAGAATGATAGTTTTCAGCTTTATCCATGTCTCTGCAAAGGATATGATCTCATTCCTTTTTATGGTTGCATTGTATTCCATGGTGTATATGTACCACATTTTCTTTATCCAGTCTACCATTGATGGGCGTTGGAGCTGGTTCCATGTCTTTGCTATTGTAAATAGTTATATCAGTTTTACTTTTAATTTCCTGGGCTACACCTGCCTTATAGAAATTAAGAAGCCCTAAATGGCTTGTGTTCATCCTCACTAGGATGTCAAGATTCCCTTGTTTCTTTCTCTGCCCTGAGGGTGCTTATCAGATAGGGAGGGCACAATTCCTGCCTGTCTCTGACAGTCAGGATAACCTTATTGTCAGTGAGAACCTGCAGTGCTGGTACCCACCCATCCCTGCCAGCCCCCATCACAGGAAGCTCGTTGGCTGGGTTTCTGTGGTCTCGCTCCAGCAGATGCTCCCATCTGAAGCACAGCAATTCATGGTGCACATCTCTCCAAGTTAATAGAGTTCTACATTCATTCATTCGCCCATGACCTTATCAATATTCTTCAATGCCTTTTACTTGCCAAGAATTGAGATAATATAAATTTCTGGAACAAGGAAGGAGATGAGTGGCTGGTCAGATGGATGTGAGGACAGTCATCCCGTGGGACACCGCGTGCCAGCTAGGATTTGACAACCTAGTTCTGAGAAGGAACAGGTAGAAGACTTGTATTCTGGGAGCAAGGAGGAAGAAACGCCCACATCTTCCCAGGGGAGTTAGGAAAGTACAGACATTGTCAGGACAATTTGTAGAATATTCAGAGGGTCCTGGGGTAATTAACAATCACGTGCCAGAGGCTGGGCCTGGGGTCTAAGGGCATCATGGGGGAGCTCTTTCCAAACACGTTCCTGCCTTCTGGCACAGCACCCCCGAGCCTTGCACACTCATGTCCCAACGTGGGGAGCAAGGCTTTTTATAGCGCCTGTTTTATATATTTCAATTGCCTTTTGAAAATCTTTTTTTTTTGGCCGGGCGCAGTGGCTTACACCTGTAATCCCAGCACTTTGGGAGGCCGAGGCGGGCGGATCACGAGGTCAGGGATCGAGACCATCCTGGCTAACCCGGTGAAACCCCGTCTCTACTAAAAAAAAAAAAATACAAAAAATTAGCCGGGCGCGGTTGTGGGCGCCTGTAGTCCCAGCTACTCGGGAGGCTGAGGCAGGAGAATGGCGGGAACCCGGGAGGCGGAGCTTGCAGTGAGCCGAGATCGCGCCACTGCACTGCAGCCAGGGGGACAGAGCGAGACTCCGTCTCAAAAAAAAAAAAAAAAGAAAAAAGAAAACCTTTTTTTTCTGAGTAAAGAAATACATATAAAATTCAGAAAAAATATATAAAAACATAAACAGGGAAAACAAAGATCACCTACAATCCCACTGTCTAGAGAGAATCATTTTTTCATATATATTCTTCCAGATAATTTTGCATTTATATATGTAGTTTTTCTTTGTTTGTTTTTGTTTTTGTTTTTTAGACGGAGTCTTGCTCTGTTTCCCAGGCTGGAGTGCAGTGGCGCTATCTCTGCTCACTGCAAGCTCCATCTCCTGGGTTCGTGCCATTCTCCTGCCTCAGCCTCCCAACTAGCTGGGACTACAGGTGCCCGCCACCACGCCTGGCTAATGTTTTTGTATTTTTAGTAGAGACAGGGTTTCACCGTGTTAGCCAGGATGGTCTCCATCTCCTGACCTCATGATCCGCCTGCCTTGGCCTCCCAAAGTGCTGGGATTACAGGTGTGAGCCACTGCGCCAGGCCCCTTACATATGTAGATTTTTTAATTAAAAGGGTATTGAACCACACAAGTTATAACGTAAGCTGCTCTTTTCACTAACATCTGTTTTAGATGTAATGTGGTGTATATCTCTCCATGTTAACAGAATTCTATATCAGATTATTAATGGCCACATAATATTCTATTTGATTGTATTCTTACATGTCTTCACTTTTTACTATTAAAATGATTTTGGATGATTTAAATGTGATTTAAAAGTTAATCCATTTACTTTTCACTTACTATGCATTTTCAATTTAAGAGACGCCAGAAGCTAACATTCTACTGAATTTTATACGAGAAAATAAAGAAACAAATGTTCTGGATGACGAAATTGAAAGTTATTTCAAAGAATCCATAAATTGTAAGTGACCCTTTAAATATATTTGGATTTTTTTTAAAGGCTGAAATTGGGCCTGTAAAGATTTGACATGGTAAAAGACCAGATTCCTATTCTGTAACTACTATATTTCAACTTTTCTTTCTTTTCTTTTTTTTTTTTTTTGAGACGAAGTCTCACTCTGTCACCCAGGCTGGAGTACAGTGGCGTGATCTCGGCTCACTGCAACCTCCGCCTCCCGGGATCAAGCAATTCTTCTGCCTCAGCCTCCGCAGTAGCTGGGACTACAGGCTTTTATGCCACCACACCCTGCTAATTTTTTTTTTTTTTTTGAGACGGAGTCTCGCTCTGCCGCCCAGGCTGGAGTGCAGTGGCTGGATCTCAGCTCACTGCAAGCTCCGCCTCCTGGGTTTACGCCATTCTCCTGGCTCAGCCTCCCAAGTAGCTGGGACTACAGGCGCCCGCCACCACGCCCGGCTAGTTTTTTGTATTTTTTTTTTTTAGTAGAGATGGGGTTTCACTGGGTTAGCCAGGATGGTCTCGATCCCTGACCTTGTGATCCGCCCGTCTCGGCCTCCCAAAGTGCTGGGATTACAGGCTTGAGCCACCGCGCCCGGCCGCTAATTTTTTTTTTTTTGAGACGAACTCTCACTCTGTTGCCTAGCCTGGAGTGCAGTGGTGCGATCTTGGCTCATTGCAAGCTCTGCCTCCCAGGTTCACGCCGTTCTCCTGCCTCAGCCTCCCGAGTAACTGGGACTACAGGGGCCCACCACCATGCCCGGCTAATTTCTTTGTATTTTTTAGTAGAGACGGACTTTCACCATGTTAGCCAGGATGGTCTTGATCTCCTGACGTTGTGATCTGCCTGCCTCAGCCTCCCAGAGTGCTGGTATTACAGGCATGAGCCACCGTGCCCGACCTTTTTTGTATTTTTAGTCACCATATTGGTCAGGATGGTCTCGATCGCTTGACCTTGTGATCTACCTACCTTGGCCTCCCAAAGTGTTGGGATTACAGGCGTGAGCCACCGTGCCCGGCCTAATTTTTGTATTTTTTGTAGAGATGCGGTTTTACAGTGTTGCTCAGGCTGGTCTCAGACTGCTGGGCTCAAGTGATCCACTGGTCTCTGCCTCCCAAAGTGCTGGATTACAGGCATGAGCCACCATGCCCTCCTGAGCATCTTATATATTATATACCTTTTGCCTATCTGATGGGAGCTTATGACCCTCTCCCCAGAGCAGTGCTTGTACCCATGTGTGGAATTTGCATAAACTGTCATGTTCCTGGACCCCAAATCCATGAAGCCTAGGTTGAGGCTCTTCTTTTAAAAGGATTCTGCTGGCCGGGTGCAGTGGCTCATTCCTGTAATCCCAACACTTTGGGAGGCCGAGGTGGGCAGATAGATCACTTGAGGTTAGGAGTTCAAGACCAGCCCAGTCAACATGGTGAAACGCCATCTCTACTAAAAATACAAAAATTAGCCTGGTGTGGTGGTATGTGCCTGTAGTCCCAGCTACCAGGGAGGCTGAGGCAGGAGGATCGCTTTGACCAGGGAGGCGGATGTTGTAATGAGTCGAGATCACGCCACTGCACTCCAGACTGGGCAACAGAGTGAGACTCTCTCCAAAAAAAAAAAAAAAAGAGAGAAAAAAGGGTTCTGCTTATTGCTATTGCTGGCTTATGCCAGACATGCATGCCGGAGGGACCAGGAGGAACAGAGGGAAGTTTTAGATCACTCCCTGAAGGCGTGTTCTGTAACATAGTCCTTAGTTACCGTAGATGATGCTTAATTCACCTGAAGAGAGTAACAATGGAATTTAGCATGAAATAATGTATTCTGCAAGCCACATCACGTTGTGTGGAAGAGGAACTTTGTTATTGCTTTTTGCAGAGGATATTTAATGTGTTTCGTATCAGTAGAGGTCACTGATAGAAAAAGGTACTACTGGATCAAGATCAAAATTTATCATCTTTTTGCCTACAAGAAGGGACAAGCCATAGGTGAGACTCCGTCTCTACAAAAATTTTTTTAAAAAATAGCTGGGCATGGTGGCATGTGCCTGTGATCTCAGCTACTCAGGAGGCAGAGATAGGAGGATTGCTTGAGCCCTGGAGATAGAGACTGCAGTGAGCTGTGTTCATGCCACTGCACTGCAGCCTGTGTGACAGAGCAAGACCGTGTCTCAAAAATAAATAAATAAATAAATAAAATAAAGCCATGATTGTTACTTTGGAAACATTTTTTTAAAATGTTGGGTCATTTGTAGATAATGCCATTTCAGGAAACTTGAGAGAGCACAGAGGCGTTCAGCGAGCTGTGAGGTAAACTTGATAAACTGTATTTCAGTCCCTGTCCTGCCATGCAACCCTAAAACGGGGACAGGAATGACAGTGTCTACAACCATTTTTAGGCTACTCAAGGGCAGCCTGATTTATTTGGGAATTTTTTTTTTTCTGATCAGGAGGTTATATTAAAGTAATCACAAAGTAGTTCCTTCTTTCTCTCTCTCTCTCTTTCTCTCGTTCGTTCTTTCTTTTGTCTTTCTTTATTTCTTTCTCCCCTCCTCCCCCTCCCCTCTTCTCTTCTCTTCTCTTTTCTTTTTTCGGGGTCTCAAACTCCTGACCTCAAGGAATCCTCCTGCCTCAGCCTCCTGAAGGATTACAGGTGTGAGCCACCTTGCTTGGCCCAAAAATAGGCTTTGTTTGTTTGTTTTTTGAGGAGTCTTGCTCTGTCACCCAGGCTGGAGTGCAGTGGTGTGAGCTCACTGCAACCTCTGCCTCCTGGGTTCAAGCAATTCTCCTGTCTTAGCCCCCCAAGTAGATGGGATTACAGGTGCACACCACCACACCTGGCTAATTTTTATATTTTTAGTAGACACGGGGTTTCACAATGTTGGGCAGGCTGGTCTTGAACTCCTGACCTCAGGTGATCTGCCCTCCTCAGCCTCCCACAGTGGTGGGATTACAGGCGTGAGCCACAGTGTCTGGCCCCAAAATAGCTTTTTTTCTTTTTTTGAGATGGAGTCTTGCTATGTCACCCAGGCTGGAGTGCAGTGGTGCAATCTCGGCTCACTGCAGCCTCTGCCTCCTGGGTTCCAGTGATTCTCCTGCCTCAGCCTCCTGGGTAGCTGGGATTACAGGTACACAACACCACGCCCTGCTAATTTTTGTATTTTTAGTAGAGATGGGGTTTCACCATGTTGGCCAGCTGGTCTCGAACTCCTGACTTCAGGTGATCCGCCTGACTAGTCCTCCCGAGGTGCTGGGATTACAGGCATGAACCACCAGCCCTGGCCTAAAAATAGTTTTTAAGCGTCCCTTTTATTTTACTGTGGGAACTTTGATAGTTAAATTTACTCAGATTTATAAAAGCAAAAACTAATTTTTTGTGTTCTTGGTAGAAACTGGGTTTCACCATGTTGTTCAGGCTGGTCTCAAACTCCTGAGCTCAAGCGATTTGCCCGCGTTGGCCTCCCAAAGTGCTGGGATAACAGGCGTGAGCCACCGTGCTTGGCCTTTTTTATCTTTTAAAATGCTCATTACTCCCATGAAAACCTTATAGGTAAAAATTGATTAAATATTTCAGCGTAAAACTATAATCATGTTTTCTTTAGAGCTTTTATATTTTTATTAAAAATTAAAATGCTCAAAATTTTAAAAGTAGGCCCGGCACAGTGGCTCACACCTGTAATCCCAGCACTTTGGGAGGCTGAGGTGGGTGGATCATTTGAGCCCAGGGGTTCATAAGACCAGCCTGGCCAACGTGGCAAAACCCCATCTGTACTAAAAACACAAAAATTAGCCGAGCATCACAGGATGTGCCTGTAATCCCAGCTACTCGGCAGGCTGAGGCAGGAGAATCTCTTGAACCTGGGAGGTGGAGGTTGCAGTGAGCTGAGATCCAGCCTGGGTGACAGAGTGAAGCTACACTCCAGCCTGGATGTCAGAGCGAGACTGTATCTCAAAAAATAAAAGAAACACAATACAGAATACTTGGCTGGGCGTGGTGGCTCACGCCTGTAATCCCAGCACTTTGGGAGACCGAGGTGGAGGGATCACTTGAGGTCAGGAATTTGAGACCAGCTTGGCCAACCTGGTGAAACCCTGTCTCTACTAAAAATACAGAAAATGAACCAGGCGTGGTGGGGGGCACCTATAATTCCAGCTACTCGGGAGGCTGAGGCAGGAGAATCGCTTGAACTCAGGAGGCGGAGGTTGCAGTGAGCTGAGATCACACCACTGCACTCCAGCCTGGGTGACACAGCGAGACTCCGTCTTAAAAAAAAAAGACACATAATACAGAATGCAAGCAACAGCCCCAAATAAACAGTTACTTGGTTAACATCTTTTAGTGTATCTTTTCGTGCATATATACTAATAGAAGGATAAAGACATAAAAATATAGATAAATAGATATACATTACCATCTTTTTATTGAAGAAAATTAAATTTCATGTACTAGACAGCAACAAAAGAAAAGAAACCAATGAAGTGCTGAAGGAACCAGATAACATCTGATAAAAGTTTTCTAACCCGAATAATATTTGTTCATGGAAGATTCTTCTAAGATAAAGAAAAATAAAAATGAATTATTGGTTATTTTTAGTTTTGTAAAGTTTATTTTTGTTGTTGCTTTACATCCTCACTAATGTTTGTGTTATTAGTCTTTTAAATGTTAGGTGTTTAGTGGAATTCTCTTGTTTTTTTCTTTTTTTTTTGGTTGTTCGTTTGTTTTTGAGACGGAGTCTGGCTCTGTCACCCAGGCTGGACTGCAATGCCGCCATCTTGGCTGAGTGCAACCTCTGCCCCCGGGTTCAAGCGATTCTTCTTCCTCAGCCTCCCAAGTAGCTGGGATTACAGGCACACACTGATATGCCCAGCTAATTTTTTATTTTTAGTAGGGACAGAGTTTTGCTATGTTGGCCAGGCTGGTCTCGAACTCCTGACCTCAAGCGATCCACTAGTCTCAACTTCCCAAAGTGTTGGAATTACAGGTGTGAACCACCGCATCCAGCCTACTCTTGTTTAATTTGTATTTTCCTGATGATTATTGAGACCAGTACGTGTATTGGCCATTTTGATAACTTCTTTTGTGCTGTACTTTTATTTATTAATTATTTTATTTTATTTTATTTTATTTTATTTTTTGAGATGGAGTGTTGCTCTGTCGCCCAGGCTGGAGTGCAGTGGCACGATCTCGGCTTATTGCAAGCTCCGTCTCCCAGGTTCACACCATTCTTCTGCCTCAGCCTCCTGAGTAGCTGGAACTACAGGCACCCGCCACCACGCCCGGCTAATTCTTTGTATTTTTTAGTAAAGATGGGATTTCACCATGTTAGCCAGTATGGTCTTGATCTCCTGACCTCATGATCCGCCCACCTCGGCCTCCCAAAGTGCTGGGATTACAGGTGGAGAGCCACTGCACCCGGCTGTGATGTACTTTTAAAAGTCACTTCCGCATTTAAAAAATTGAGTCACTGTCGCCAGGCACGGTGGCTCACACTTGTAATCCCAGCATGCCTGTAATCCCAGACAGTGCCACTGAACTCCAACCTGGGCAATGAACGAGACTCTGTCTCAAAAAAAAAAAAAAAAGAAAAAATTGAATCACTGTCTTTTTTTTTTTTGGGAAGGAGTTTGTCTCTCATTGCCCAGGCTGGAGTGCAATGGCGCAATCTCGGCTCACCACAACCTCCGCCTCCCGGATTCAAGAGATTCGCCTGCCTCAGCCTCCTGAGTGGCTGGGATTACAGGCATGCACCACCATGCCCAGCTTTTTTTATTTTTAGTAGAGACAGGGTTTCTCCATGTTGGTCAGACTGCTTTTGAACTCCCAACCTCAGGTGATCCGCCCGCCTTGGTCTCCCAAAGTGCTGCGATTACAGGCGTGAGCCACTGTGCCCAGCCAAGTCACTTTCCTTTTCTAACTGATATTTAAGAATTCTTTAGACAATTCTGGATGAGTCCTTTATCTCATTGTAGACTGCTAGCATTTCCCACTCTGTGGCTTGCCTTTTTGCTTTTTTAATGGTGTCTTTTGATAAACAGAAATTCTTCATTTTAATGAAGACCAGTTTCATTTCCTTTTTTTCTTATGTTTTGCTTTTATGTCCATTTATAGAATCAGTGTTTATATACCCAACATAGTAATTTTTCTGTTACTTAAGCTACTGCATGTTCTCATTTGTCATAGCTTTCCATTCAGATGTAATCCTTTATTTTATAAGAATATATACAGACCGTAATACTTCTTTCTATTTTTAGTAAGTACAATAGTTGATGTCTATACAGTTGAACAATTAAAGGGAAAAGCTTTGAAGAATGAAGGAAAAGCTGATCCTTCCTATGGCATACTTTATGCCTACATTTCCACACTCAACATTGATGATGAAACTACAAAAGTAGTTCGAAACAGATGGTAAGGATCCATGTCTCTTTTAGCAAATTCATTTTTGTAAGAAATAATTATTGTTAATAAATTTTAAGCTCTCTAAAAGTTAAAGCTGTTTGTTGACATAATGGGGGTTATGTATTTGAGATAAATGTATAGAAAACTATACTGAAAAGTTTCCGTAGGAAACTAGATTAAAATATTATAATTGCCTTTTAAAATATAATCTATATTTCTATAATTCTAACATATAAAGATATAATGTGAGAAACTTTTGACAAACTTGTCTAATGATTTGGCAGAAAACTATTTTGGTTGCTAGGCCCTACAGCAGTGTACTGACAGCATTAAAAAAAAATTATTTTCAAGCCAGGTGCAGTAGCATGCACCTGTAGTCTCAGCTACTCAGGAGGCTGAGGTGGGAGGATCGGTTGAGCCCAGGAGTTTGAAGAGTTTGAGTCCAGCCTGGGAAACATCCAACCTCTTGTAGATCAAAGTTAATATTTACTTGCATAGAAAGTAAACTCCAGGCCGGGCATGGTGGCTCACGCCTGTAATCCCAGCACTATGGGAGGCCGAGGCAGGTGGACTACCTGAGGTCGGGAGTTCAAGACCAGCCTGGCCAATATGGTGAAACACCATCTTTACTAAAAACACACAAAAAATTAGCTGGGCATGGTGATGGACACCTATAATCCCAGCTACTTCGGAGGCTGAGGCATGAGAATTGCTCGAACCCAGGAGGTGGAGGTCATGGTGAGCCGAGATTGCACCATTGCACTCCAGCCTGGGTGACAAGAGCGAAACTCTGTCTCAAAAAAAAAAAAAAAAAAAAAAGAAAGTAAACTCCAGTAGATTTAATACTCTTAGCTAAAAGATGCTTGGCAAGAAACGTGTAATATTATTAGGAAAGTCTATGGATTTTTATGAGAATTTTCATTGAGATAATCCTAGATTTGCATGGAAGTATAAGAAATAATAAGAGGGCCGGGCGTGGTGGCTCACATTTATAATCCCAGCACTTTGGGAGGCCGAAGAGGGCTGATCACGAGGTCAGGAGATTGAGCCCATCCTGGCTAACACAGTGAAACCTGGTCTGTAAAAAATACCAAAAAATTAGCCAGGCGTGGTGGCGGGCACCTGTAGCCTCAGCTACTTGAGAGGCTGAGGCAGGAGAATGGTATGAACCCGGGAGGCGGAGCTTGCAGCGAGCCGAGATTGCGCCACTGCACTCCAGCCTGGGAGACAGAGCGAGATTCCGCTTCACAAAAAAAAAAAAAAAAAAAAGAAATAATAGGAGAGATCCCTTGTGGCTTCTGCCCCATTTCCCCCAGCGATACCATTTGCAAGTAATAGTACCATGTCACAGCCAGGATATTGACACCATTCAATCCACTGGTCTTACTCAAATTCCTCCAGGTTCACATGCAGTCGTGTGTGTGTGTTCTAATTAGTTTTATCACACTTGTAGGTTTGTGTATCTGTTGCCACAGTCAAGATACTGACCTCTGGATTTTTAAAACATTTTATGATGTATTAAAATTGAAAAAACTAATGTGGATGCTGTGTAAGACCTTGTGTTTGTTTTTTGAAAAACAGTTTTCAAAAATTGAAAAACTAATTTTTTCCCTGTATATTTATTATTGATATCTGAGGAAAAGCATCTACAATTTGCTGAACCAAGTGATCTGTGGCTAGACAAAAATCCACTGTCTTTAGTTCATTTCCCCTATTTGAGAAATTTGAATTAGGTTCCCTGTTCAAGATTGCTAAAGTAAGGCTTGCTTCAGAAATTTGGAATAGCATAAACCACTGGAAGAGAGGAGAGTGTATCACCAACAGTGTTAATAGCGTCTGGTGCCACCTGGCCAGCCTTGCAAGGCTTTCTGTATTTGTAGAGAAGGCCCCGTGCAGGACCATCCAGTGAGCAGCTATTGAACGTGTGCTTTCCAGGCACAAGACACAGTTCCTGCCCTCAGAACTCCCAGCGGGGGAGGTGAGAACAAGGAGCTGATGCGACAGCATGAGTCAGTCCTGAGGCTTGCGTTCTGCTGCTGTTCCAAGAGGGAAAGGGTGCCGGCTGGGATGCAAGAATGGAGGGCACCAGCAGGGAAATGAGACTGGGAGGGACCTGGAGGGCTTGGCAGGAACTCGGCAGAGGGAGGGAAGAAGGGAGGGCAGGTGGAGGACTGGTGTACGCAGTTTCAGATGAATTCTGAGAATGGCTGCATAGAAAGTGTGTTTTACTGTTTTTTACGACTGTCTGGTACACTGCATAGCACTGAACACTCAGTAAGTTTTGCATACAGTGACGTAGAGTTTTTAGTGATAATTCTTTTTCTGCTAGAGATGAAATTTGTCACTTAGGGCATCATATTTTATCATTGTCTTTGTTTCTTTTCAGTTCCACCTGTGGTTATATAGTAAATGAAGCATCTAACATGTGCACAATTTGCAACAAAAACTCCTTGGACTTTAAATCTGTCTTTCTCAGTTTCGATATGCTGATTGATCTGACTGATCACACAGGCACCCTTCATTCCTGTAGTCTCACAGGAAGTGTTGCTGAGGAGACTTTGGGCTGCACGGTAAATAGCAAAAAGGAAGAAATGCTTAGAATATTTCCAAAGTGAATGCTTTTCCCCCAAAAATAGAGGTGGTTTTGTCAAACATTTGATAGAAATTAATTCACTAAGAAACAGTCTGGGAAAAAATCATCTTGCTTTAAACACACATTGCTTTCATGAACAAATGTTACATATATTAAAATCCTAGCTAATATTTACTATTATGAGTAATGACTGAGGCCATTAGCCTAAATGGATAAATAAACATGATGTTTTAGGGCTGGGTGCAGTGGCTCAGGCCTGTAATCTTAGTCCTTTGGGAGGCCGAGGAGGGCAGATCACTTGAGGTCAGGAGTTTGAGACCAGCCTGGCCAATATGGTGAAACCCCATTTCTACTAAAAGTACAAAAATTAGCTGAGTGTGGTGACGTGCACTTGTAATCCTAGCTATTCAGGAGGCTGGGGCACGAGAATCACTTGAACCCAGGATGTGGAAGTTGCAGTGAGCCAAGATCACGCCACTGCACTCCAGCCTGAGTTACAGAGTAAGACTTGTCTCAAAAAAAAAAAAAAAAAAAAAAAACAACCGAGGAAACATGATGTTTGATATAGTCAAGTAACAAGGGGTAAAACAAGTTAGAGATGTTGATCAGTCATAAGGTGGTTTTTCTAGGAGGATTTGGCTGTGTTTCACCTACTCAGTTACATGAAATCAGCTACACATTTTCTCCCTGGTTTGCAGCTGCAGAACAGCAGCAGATAACACTTAGGGATTAGCATGTGCATTTGGCAATAGGCACTTGCTTTTTATTGTTAAAACCAGCTCATGAAATTTACCATTAGACTTTAGTTCCAAATTCTGCTTCCACTTTATTGAAGGGATTTTTCCTTACTGAGCTACCTGATTGCCTTTAGAGATTCTGCTTATCTAGCCTTTCCTGCCTTATCTTCTCTATCAAAACAATTGAGTTGGCTGGGCATAGTGGGTCACACCTGTAATCCTAGCACTTTGGGAGGCTGAGGCAGCAGGATCACTTGAGGTCAGGGGTTCAAGATCACCCTGGGCAACATAGTGAGACCCTGGGCAACATAGTGTCTGTACAAAAAATAAAACATAAAACAATTAGCCAGAGAATAATAGTGCATACCTGTAATTTCAGAAACTTGGGAAGCTGAGGTGGGAGGATTGCTTGACCCCGGGAGTTTGAGGCTTCAGTGAGCTGTGATCGCACTGCTGCACTCCAGCTTGGGCGACAGAGTGAGACCCTGTCTCTAAAAACAAAAACAAACGGTTGAGCTATAATTACTGCAAATTAAAATTTCATTCCTAATGAGAAAGTTTGTTTCTCACTGTTGTCAAAACGAATTTTCTTCGTAAACTTCAGATATATTTGTCTCATCTTTTTTTTTAACCAGGTAAATGAGTTTCTTGCAATGACAGATGAACAGAAAACAGCATTAAAGTGGCAATTTCTCTTGGAAAGAAGCAAAATTTATTTAAAAGTTAGTGCATTTTATAGTGCTATATTATTCTATATATTTATTATTCTATATATTCAAACCATAAGAAAAACCTAGATAAATTTGGGAAATTTATTATTTCTAATGCCCAGTTCCCAGATGTGCATAAGGACTCAGCTACCCTAAAAACAAAAGAAATAACCAGGGTTTTTTTCATATTGTATAAAGGAGTTACCAAAGACATCAAAGAAAATAGACCAACAAAGAAAATATCCTTTAAGGTTAAATCCAAAAGAGGGGAAAACGCTTTAAAATCAGAGCTGCCGGGTGCAAAAGTGCACACCTGTCATCCCAGCTACTTGGTAGACTGAGGTGGGAGGATCGCCTGAACCCAGGAGTTTGAGGCCAGCCTGGGCAACATAGTGAGACCCCTCTCTTGGCCCCTAAACCCCAAAAGGTCAGACTAGGTTGTCCCCACCCCCACCCCGCCATGGTGTTCTCTTCGCGTAACGAGCAGTGTGAAACAGCACAGTTAAGTGCGTGGTTATTGGGGAGACAGATTTGGTCTGAATCCTAATCCCGCCACACCTCAGCCTGTGAGACCCTACGGAGGTTAATTAAGTTTGCTAACCTGCAAAATTCCGTGATCCTCCAACTCTGAAGGGCCACAGCTGCCTCCTGAGGCACTTCAGTGTTGGAGGATCCTCGAGTCTTAGTGTTCAAGGTGTCAGAGGGGGAAAAGTGCAGCCAGACAAACTCCCCTGCTGCAGATGAGAAAAGTGGGACCAAGAAGTCTTGCCACGGCCAGGCGCGGTGGCTCACGCCTGTAATCCCAGCACTTTGGGAGGCCGAGGTGGGTGGATCACGAGGTCAGGAGATCGAGACCATGCTGGCTAACACGGTGAAACCCTGTCTCTACTGAAAATACAAAAAAATTAGCCGGGCTTGGTGGCGGGCATCTGTAGTCTCAGCTTCTAGGGAGGCTGAGGCAGGAGAATGGTGTTAACCCTGGAGGTGGTGGAGCTTGCAGTGAGTGGAGATCGCGCCACTGCACTCCAGCCTGGGCGACAGAGCGAGACTCTGTCTCAAAAAAAAAAAAAAAAAAAAAAAAAAAGTCTTGCCACTTGCCGTGGGTCACAGGTAAGACTGGACCCAGCCAGCCTCGTTGCTTCACTTCATGGTTCTCAACTTTTTTCTCTTGTGTTGTCCTGCAAGTCAATGTGCTTCCGTTTGTGTGGGTTATATCTACTGATACTTGCTCTACTGGAGCTTAATACTGAAAAAAATTTAAAACATTCTAGAGCACACATTCCATTTGTGTCAGACTAACGGTATCATGAAGCCTCTAGAAAACATCGTGTGCTGATGGGAGAATTAGTATTATTATGAAATTAGTTTTCATCTCATGGACGTCCTGCAGGAGCATTTGTGAATGCCGCATCTCCTCCATCTCAGCCTCATAAGCAGGTTTTCCCATTTTCCATGGCCACCAGCACATCCAAATAGTTTGCAGACATGGAGTCTGCAGTGGCCTCACCAATATTTCTAGGACCTTGGCTTAAGGCCTCTTCACTACCAGGCCAAAGGAAAGAAAAGTTGCAGTAAGATGCTGCATCTCTTCAATGGTTAGCATGGGCCCCTAAGTACTATCTCTTTGCAAGTCAGGGCACACTCAAGTCCTTGACCGACCCTGTATGCTTTGCCTCCAGACAGGAGGCACCACTTGCTAATGAGTCGGATCAACTTAAGTTCATGGGAACTTAAGAGTTTTCTAAATTTGATTCAAATACAACAATGAATGACCCTCAAGTGGATACTGCACTTTCCCAGAGAATGTGTGTAACAGATGTTCCAGGTGGCTTTAACAAATATTCACAATTATGGACAAGCTGCTTGGTGCGTTAGGTAACACAGTATTTTACAAATAAAAAGATGTAAAATCCAAAACCAAAATCCAAAAACCATGATGCATACAAAAATAAAATAACACATGTTGAAAACTCATTAATTAATGAGGGAACCAGTAAGATATAGGGAAAAGGATTCAAAGGGAATTGGTTCATGACTAGCCTGTCCAAGATGGTGAAACCCTGTCTCTACTAAAACTATAAAAATTAGCCGGGCGTGGTGGCAGGTGCCTGTAATTCCAGCTAGTCAGGAGGCTGAGGCAGGAGAACCACTTGAACCTGGGAGGCGGAGGTTGCAGTGAGCTGAGATCTCACCACTGCACTCCAGCCTGGGTGACAGAGTAAAACTCTGTCTCAAAAATTAAAAAAAAAAAAAAGTAATTGGAAGAATAGATACATAGGCAGGCAATGCAAAATGCTGGATGGGTTTGCTTGTAGATGAACCACTGGGCTCCTCTACAGGGCAGAAGCAGTGCATCTTCACTCAGACTTCATGGGGATTCCATGAGCAGGGTCATTCGAATCACTGTCAGCTTTCTACAACCTAGTTCTAAAACAGCTCAGTCCGTGCAGTGGGAGGTGTAGCTCCTGTAGAATCAGATAGCTCTGAACGTGTTCTAGCCAATGCCAGACTACTATGACATTCCATCGAAAGGATACCCACTTATTGTTATTGCCCATTTAAAGCCTTCTACAGTTTTCCTGACGTTGGTACTTTTTTTTTCTCTCAGTCTTGAAATTAAAGTGGTTTATATGTCCTTCCACTCTATATTAAATAAAATGTTGGTTAAAGTGCTGTATAAATTGTAAAAAACAAGACTATTAAAATAAGACTATTATTAAATTATGTCATCATATTCCTGTAGTTTCACAGATTGAGTCCCTGCTACAGCTTAAAGTCTATCATTGGTAGTTTGAACACACAGTAAGCCCTTTTTCCTACGTTATACTTTTTTTTTGTTTGTTTTGAGACAGAGTCTCTCTCTGCTTGCTCTGTCACCCAGGCTGGAGCGCATGGTGCGATCACAGCTTACTGCAGTCTCAACTTTACCAGGCTCAAGTGATCCTCCCACCTCAGCCACCGAGTAGCTGGGACCACAGGTGTGCACCACCATGCCTGGCTAATTTTTATATTTTTAGTAGAGACAGGGTTTCACTTTGTTGGCCA
Organism: Macaca mulatta; assembly: GCF_049350105.2. NCBI lineage: Eukaryota > Metazoa > Chordata > Mammalia > Primates > Cercopithecidae > Macaca > Macaca mulatta. The sequence continues at coordinate 3,059,439 of NC_133425.1, read as the reverse complement.
GGCTGGTCTTGAACTTTTGGCCTCAAGTGATCTACCTGCCTTGGCCTCCCAAAGTGCTGGGATTACAGGTATGAGCCACCTCACCCAGCCCTGCATTAGACATTTTTTTGGGGGGCAGGGGGACAGAGTTTCGCTCTAGTTACCCAAGCTGGAGTGCAATGGTGCAATCTCTGCTCACTGCAACCTCTGCCTCCTGGGTTCAAGCGATTCTCCTGCCTTAGCCTCCTGAGTAGCTGGGATAACAGGTGTGCGCTACCATGCCCGGCTAATTTTTTGTATTTTTAGTAGAAATGGGAGTTTCACCATGTTAGCCAGTCTGGTCTCGAACTCCTGACCTCAGGTGATCCGCCTGCCTCGGTCTCCCAAAGTGCTGGGATTACAGGTGTGAGCCACTGCGCCCGGCCACACTAGACTCTTTTTTTGTTTTTTTTTTTTGTTTTTTTTTTTTTGAGACGGAGTCTCGCTCTGTCCCCCTGGCTGGAGTGCAGTGGCGCGATCTCGGCTCACTGCAAGCTCCGCCTCCTGGGTTCCTGCCACTCTCCTGCCTCAGCCTCCCAAGTAGCTGGGACTACAGGCACCCGCCACCGCGCCCGGCTAATTTTTTGTATTTTTAGTAGAGACGGGGTTTCACCGTGGTCTCGATCTCCTGACCTTGTGATCTGCCCGCCTCAGCCTCCCAAAGTGCTGGGATTACAGGCGTGAGTCACCGCGCCCGGCCCACACTAGACTTTTAATCCCAACTTTCCTACCTGAGAGAAATAGCATGAAAAGTGACATAAATTTTTATAAAATCTGTCAGAAGCTGGGCCTATAAATTAACTGTACTCTGAGACTGGAACCCTTTCCATCATCTTACAGCTTTAACGGAAGTTTATATTAATATCTGTAAACAAAACTTTCATTGCGGTTCACTATTTGTGATCATTGATTTTTCAACTTGATATACAAGGCGATTTAAAAAACTAACCTTCTGTCTCTTTTTCTGTTTCTCCTTGCAGTTTGTTGTATCACACAGAGCAAGGAGTGGATTGAAAATTAGTGTGCTCTCGTGCAAGCTTGCGGATCCCACTGAGGCAAGCAGAAACTTATCTGGACAAACACGTGTTTAAAATGGCCTAGCATTTTAAACTCTGGAAAAGTGTATGAGCTTTAACTCCGTTTCAAATGGAATCTTAATTTGAAAATTATGGGGAAAACTGCATTTTGTTTACATGTGATGAATATGTTTCTAGAAATTGTTATGGTGGAGCTGGTCTGGGGTGAGTCTGAAGGCCTCTCTCATCTGACCTCCCTTCTCAGAAGGCCTCCTACTGTCTTTGCCTTGTCTCCTCCCAAGTTGGAAAATGTTTACATGAATTAATAAAGGGATTTAATCTTCTACAGATTTGAATGATTTATTTTCTTAAACCAATTTATTCTTTGTCTTGGTTCCCTGGAAAAAGAGTAGGACCTCAAGCCTCGGGCACGGTGGCTCACGCCTGTAATCCCAGCACTTTGGGACACCGAGGTGGTCAGGAGATAGAGACCATCCTGGCTAACATAGTGAAACCTCATCTCTACTAAAAATACAAAAAATTAGCTGGGTGTGGTGGCATGTGCCTGTAGTCCCAGCTACTCGGGAGGCTGAGGCAGGAGAATCTCTTGAACCTGGGATGTGGAGGTTGTAGTGAGCTGAGATCGAGCCACTGCACTCCAGCCTGGGCGACAGAGCGAGACTCCATCTAAAAAAAAAAGTCAGACCTCTAAAGACTACCTTCTGAGAGCTGGGTGGTGACTCGTCATCCGACAGGATGAGGGCGAGGGGCTCTCTGCACCGGGTGGGAATAGCCGAAGTCATGGGCAATCCTGTGCGACTGCTTTGAGCACCTGGAGCTTTTCTAGCCCCTGGTCTTCTCTGGTGACACACTAGAGTGCCCAGTGCTTGTGGAGACTTGCTGGCTCAGGACTGACATGACTGAGTCTGAATCAACAGGGAGGAGACCAACTTCAAAAGTTTCATGAGCGTGCCTGGGTCTCAGAACTCTGAGGGGGACCTACTCAGGACATGAGGACGACAGCTGCCATTTTATCTGTTTGCTTTGCAGCAGCCACAAAGAAAACTGCTCAACTTCACACCATTGAGAGTCACTTGCTTCAGGGCACAGACTGCAGCCTGTGAAGACCCACCGCTAAGGTCATTGTTGACCAACATCCTGGGAGGTTTGACCTGGTACTTTAGAAGGCTACACGTCCTCCACGACAGGATTGGAAAAAAGGAAAAAGTGAGTATATGAAACTGTTTCCTAAGGCTGGTGTTGGGAGATAAACTATCTTGCTAGTCATGTTTTATCTGGCTGTTACCAGGTGCGGCCACAGAGGAGGGATGCAGGTTCACCCCTACGTGTCCAAATTGTGGTGATAAGGTAACGAACGACTTGACCTAGTTGTGCAGAACAGGCCTTACATCCTTCCATCCTCCCTTGGGAGAAATGGCGGCGGGGGGGGGGTTGTGAAGCAAGGTGAATGAGGAGGGTGGATAGGGAAGGAAGGAGAGGAGAGAAGTGAGGGTGCCATGGCTGGTGCTGGCTTGGCTCCCACTGTTGGTTCAGCAAGAGTGGGTATGGTGCCCCCTCCACTGAGCCCCGTGTCCAGGAGCTCAGGAGATGCCACCTTACTTGGTTAATTTTAAAACATTTTGTAGAGACAGGGATCTTGCCATTTTGCCCAGGCTGGTCTTGAATTCCTGGGCTCAAGTGATCCACCTGCCTCAGCCTCCCAAAGTGCTGGGATTACAGGTGTGAGCCACCATGCCCAGCCGACACTTACATTTTTAAGAAAAAGAGGAAAATAATTATATGAAGGTTTTAGCATATTTGAAAGGTAATATAAAACTATCTTGAAAACAAAGATACTATACCAACATTTACACCAAAGGTGCACCCAACAATAGTCTTGTTAAAAAAAAAAAAAAAAAAACTGAGGCTGGGTGCGGTGGTTCATGCCTGTAATTGCAGCACTTTGGGAGGCCGAGGCGGGCAGATCACGAGGTCAGGAAGATCAAGACCATCCTGGCTAACACAGTGAAACCCCGTCTCTACTAAAAATACAAAAAATTAGCCGGGCACGGTGGCGGGCGCCTGTAGTCCCAGCTACTCAGGAGGCTGAGGCAGGAGAATGGCGTGAACCCAGGAGGTGGAGCTTGCAGTGAGCTGAGATTGTGCCACTGCACTCCAGCCTGGGCGACAGAGTGAGACTCTGTCTCAAAAAAAAAAAAAAAAGTAAATGGAGGATGCTCCCTGCATCGTTGTTTCTAATTAGCAGAGCATCTGAAATGTGTGCAACCTGTTGGGGATGTCCCACCCAGAGTCTCTTCACTTGCTGAGGTCCCTCAGCTTCTATGAGGATCAGAAAATTACCTGAGGAAGCTATGGAAGGGGTGGGGAGAGCAGATACTGGTGCCAACAGACTCCTTGCTTCAGAACTTCCCCTTGGGTTCACCAGCTTTCTGAAGCTGGTATCCAGCGCAGACCACTTTCTTCCTTGGAGTTTACTCCCTGTCCTTTCTGCTTCATTACACTTCTGAGAGCACTCCTTCAGCAAATCATGGGAGCAAGAATCTCCATCTTAGGCTGTGCTTCTGGGGTACGTGATCTAAGATACAGTCATTAAAAAGGGGTACCTGGGCTGGGCGCGGTGGCTCAAGCCTGTAATCCCAGCACTTTGGGAGGCCGAGACGGGCGGATCATGAGGTCAGGAGATCGAGACCATCCTGGCTAACACGGTGAAACCCCGTCTCTACTAAAAAATACAAAAAACTAGCCGGGCGAAGTGGCGGGTGCCTGTAGTCCCAGCTACTCGGGAGGCTGAGGCAGGAGAATGGCGTGAACCCGGGAGGCGGAGCTTGCAGTGAGCTGAGATCCGGCCACTGCACTCCAGCCTGGGCGACAGAGCCAGACTCCGTCTCAAAAAAAAAAAAAAAAAAAAAGGGGTACCTGTACTTACATTCACTGGCCTGGAAATATGTTCATAATATATTAAGCGGATGTGTAATACTAATTTTTTATAAAAGTCCAATGAACATGTTTTAAAAACACAACAGAAGAACAGATGTCAAGCCATATATTCTGTACAGACTAATATATTATGAAGTGTGATAATGGTCTCACATTTCCATGTAGGAGAATATCCTGATTCTTAGGAGATGTATGCTGAAAGGGCAGAGTGTTTCTGCAGTCACCATCCCAATGCATTTTCAAAATAAGGGGGTGTGTGTGTGTGCGCGTGCGCATATATATACACACATATATAGAGAGGTGCGTGTATGTATATATACACACATATGGGGGGGTGGGAGGAAAGGCGAGACACAGGACCAGAGGACAAACAGTGAGTGCTGGTAATTGTTGAATCTATTAAAGGGCATATGGAGTTCATTGTATTAGTTTTTCAACTTTTTCATAGGTTTAAATGTACTCAAAATGTGGAAAAACGTTATCTTCTGAATGCTAGGATTACTATGATTTTAGCATTATCAGGAATTGTCAGACTTGGTGTCTTTGTTTTTGATTCTTGCATCTAAGGACTTCGTGTGCCTACACTTGCAATGCTGATGTCGATGTTTGTGACAAAGCTTGTTGTACCACTGTGGTGAACACTGACCCTGGGGGTACCGTACTCAGTGCTGGCTTGTGCCACCTTACTAGGGTTGCATGTGAGCAATGCTTCTACTTTATGCCTTTGACTTTAATAGTCTGTCAACTTGGTATATGTATCTCAGCTGAACCTTGTACCTGTTAGCTAGACAAATAATACACTTTCAGCATAAGCACACCCTTTGATCCAGCTCTTCCACTTATGGGAACCTAGCCAACAGCACATGTGCTGATACTAGCAAATCATTAGAGACAATCTCAAGGTCCAAAAATGGAGGCTTGACTTCAGAATCTTACGCAATCCATGAAAATTGTACTGCAGGAATGTGTCAGCTAACAAGGAAAAAGATGGTCACAATATACAGTGAAATAAGCAAGTTAAAAAATTTTATGGTATAGCTGGGCGCGGTGTCTCATGCCTGTAATCCCAGCACTTTGGGAGGCTAAGATGGGTGGATCACTTGAGGTCAGGAGTTCGAGACCAGCCTGATCAACATGGTGAAACGCTGTCTCTACTAAAAATACAAAATTAGCTGGGTGTGGGGGCACATGCCTGTAATCCCAGCTACTCGAGAGGCTGAGGCAGGAGAATCACTTGAACCCGGGAGGCAGAGGTTGCAGTGAGCCAAGATCACGCCACTGCACTCCAGCCTGGGCAACGAGTTAAACGCCATCTCAAAAAAAAAAAAAAAAAAAAAGAAGAAAAAAAGCGAAAAAAGAAGAAAATTGTATGGTATGAGCAAACTCTATTTAAAACATTACAATTATATCCACAGATTTGGAAGAACTTGGACTAAATGCTTAACTTCGGCTGTCCCTGGGTAGATGAAATTTTTGGTGTTTTGTTCTAATTGCTAATCTCTATTTTCTGACTCTTCTCTAATTACATGCATTGCCAAGCAATGAAAAAAATAATACTAAAAGTAGTTAAGATAGCATATTTAATAAAGAAATCAAATTATGGCAATTCCTCATACTAAATTATACTATAAGCATGGGTTGTAGCATACCTAAATGTCTGATTCTTCTTATGTACCTACTTACAGGATGCAGCCCACATTGTGGTCGAAACTTCAGGTTCTGGTCTTGGGAGAGTGGGTTACATCTTGGCTCTGCCACTAAGCTGAGTGACTTTAGCCAGCCTTCCTAGCCTCTAGATCTGTCTTCATTTGAGTAATGGGTATGGTAGTGATAATACTAACCTTATGGCTTGGTTGAGGGTTACATAACACATGGAAATACAGAATAAACTGCTTGACATGCTGCGTAACAGTATTGTGTTCAATAAATGGTGACCATTATTACTAAATTAGATGTCCTAGGCTTTCTTCAAGGGGCCAGCAGATGATGTGTACACTAACAGGAACCCCTGCCGAAGCCCAGAGGACTCCTCCAGGCATTGATAGCTATGCTGTGCATCTTGCCTAGACTTTTTTTTCGCAGAAAGGTGCAGGCAAGAGCAAAAGCAGCAGTCCCAGGCTATTCAACTTCCACAAAGCCTCCTTATCTCCGGTTGGGAAGTACAGTTGCTGATTAACTCTGTTAATAGAGCACAGTGCTCAGAAGGCTAAAGGTCAAAGACTAAGGTCTAAAGCCCCACAAGGAGGAAATATCCCTCCTCGTCACTACTGGGGAGAAATAAATTAGTAAAGCTACATACAAGGGAGCACCTTTATTTGGAAAGCAATAATTTCAAAATCATCCCTCGAACTCAGAATCGATGGGTCTGGGTAGATACCCTAAGAAAACAGGTGAAATCTTCATTAATTGTTTGCTTATTAAGAAAAATTTTAAATTAACTGATTACATGCAGGAGTGTTTTTCACATTTCCTGGTAAGAATCACTTGGAACGCTCTGTAAACACAGCTTCACTGGAGATTAATCCTATCAAATGGATTCAGCCAGTCTGGGATGGGCCAGTAATTTGGAAATTATTGTTTTTACAAATGCTTCCTGATGATGACCGAGTCCAAGAAAATTTAGTAAACAATGGAAAGTTATCTGGAACATAATTTTCAGTTTTCTCTGCAGCTTTTAAGTCTTGAACTACTAGAGATAACCCACTGAAAAGTCTTCTCCAATCCAGGTTTACAAAAGGAAACTCAACATTTGGTTTGATAAAATGTTTTCTGAAGAAATACTTTACTTTGGCTGTTTTCATTTCTGGCCTATCCATTCTACTTCACGTTTTCTTGAAGAGTCCATCTTATATGAGTTGAGGCATAGCAATCTAATCGTTTTTAAAATAAATGGTTTCTTTTTATTTTTTTTTGAGACGGAGTCTCGCTCTGTTGTCCAGGCTGGAGTGCAGTGGTGTGATCTCGGCTCACTGCAAGCTCCGCCTCCTGGGTTCACGCCATTCTCCTGCCTCAGCCTCCCGAGTAGCTGGGACTACAGGCGCCCGCCACCACACCCAGCTAATTTTTTGTATTTTTAGTAGAGACGGGGTTTCACCGTGTCAGCCAGGATGGTCTTGATCTCCTGACCTCGAGATCCGCCCGCCTCCGCCTCCCAAAGTGCTGGGATTACAGGCGTGAGCCACCACGCCCAGCCAATAAATGGTTTCTTATTAAAGGATTGTGACATTTAATAGCCGTTGCTTGCTCTTGTCTTTTTCCCTTCTCTCCCGAAACTTGTAAAGAAATAACTCAATATTCTGGCTTTTCCACCTTAAATCTCATACTGACCAGCCCGTGTATGCCAGCCTCGATCTCATCGTTTTCTTTAACCGGTCCAACTCCCTTTGGCGTCCCAGTCAAGATAATATCTCCTTCTTCCAAGGTTATGATCTTAGAAACATAGCTGATGATGTAGGGGATGGAAAAAATCATGGAGGCTGTCTCACCCTCCTGTCTGAGTTCGCCGTTGACCTTGAGCCAGAGCTTCAGCTTGTGAGGGTCAGGGATCTTCTCCTTGGGCACAAACGCGCTGACCGGGCAGGACGCCGTGAAGCTCTTGGCCAGAGTCCAGGGCAGCCCCTTCTTCTTGCACTCGTCCTGCACGTCCCGGGCGGTCATATCTAGGCACAGGGCATAACCGCCCACGTAGTCCATGGCCGCGGCCTCGGGGACCGCGCGGCAGCGTTTGCCCATCACCACGCCCAGCTCCAGCTCGTGGTGCAGGTTGCGAGTGTACGCGGGCATGAGGATGGGCGAGCCCTCGGGCGCGTAGGCCGTGGACGGCTTCAGGAACAGCACGGGCTCGCTCAACACCGCGCTGCGCATCTCCCTGACGTGGTCCGCGTAGTTCCTCCCCACGCAGACGATGTTCTTTCCCCACTCCCAGAAGCGGGACAGTGGCCGGGAGGCTGCCATGATTCCCATCAAGTGCCCCTGTAGTCACGTGCGCTGGGCCGGTCAGCTGATGCCTACGGCACCCCAGAGCGGACCAACTGCCTCGGAACGCTGTCCCCGCAGCGACGGCTCGTTCCACCTCGCGATCTGCCGGGTGCCCGGGCGGCGTGGCGCTCGGCCACCAGGGAGCCGCTTCGCGGTGCCAAAAAAGAGGCGGAGGCTCGCGGCACAACTCTCCTGGCGCATCTCTCGGGCCGCCGCCCCCGCTCCCAGGCCTGTCTACCGGCCCGTGGCAGTCGGGGCTCGTGGAGGAAACTAGTTGAGCGCGAGCGCGTTGATTGGCTGGCGGACGGTGCGAGGCGGATACTGATTGGCTGAGGGCAGCCCGAGGGGGGCGCTGATTGGCTGAGACGCGTCGACGCCGGTGTTTTGCAGCCCGGAGCCGCCCGGCCGTCCAGCCCGGCTCCGGTCATGGTGCTGGGCCGCGGGCTGCTCGGCCGTCGCAGTCTCGCCGCGTTGGGAGCCGCCTGCGCCCGCCGAGGCCTGGGTGGGTGCGACGGGGCGGTGCGGGTCAGGGGACGCGGGCCTGGCGGGGCGGGCAGCGGGCGGCGCCGGGCCGTCGGTTGGCGGCCGCTGACGCGGTTTCTGTTGCGCAGGTGCCTGAGGCCGCGCTGCCCGGCTCGAGTGGAGGCGGCGCAGGCGCTGAGGCGGGCGCGGAGCGGGCGCGGGGCCGCGGGTGCGGAAAGCGCTAGGTAAGCAGGGCCAGGCCTGCGTCCGCCGCGGCCTCCACGCTCGGGCTGGGCCGGCCGTGCCTCTGACGCCTCCAGGGCATCGCGTCCTGCCCGGGCCGGCGCCGAGGAGAGCCTGGGGCGCGGCTCTGAGGCGCAGCGGGCAGGGCCCCGGGACGCCTGGCCCACCCCGCACCTGCTGCCCGGCTGCAACGACCGCGCTCTCGCGGCGCCGCCTGCGGTGGTGGAGCTGCCCGCCCGGCGCCGGAGCCTCCCTGTCTGGGGACCCGGCGTGTCATTCGCCCGAGGTGGTCGCGAGGCCGGCCAGGCCAGCGCCCCGGGCGGGTGCGCAGCGCAGGGCACTGGGCGGGCGGAGGCGCAGGCAGGGAGGCATCCCTGGCGGTTTCCAGATCTCCCCAAAAGCTGTCAAGGCTCTGCAGGGGGTAAAATGTCCCCATTGGTAAGGAACGGACATGGATTTAGAGGTCCTCAGAATTACAGTTTTAGGGACATTAGGGACATTCATAAGGGCCCAGGCAGAGAGTTCCAGCGGGACTGTGTGCATCGGCAGGGCGTGCCTGCCTCATTCTAAGGGATCCCCCAGCCCCCGTATTTAGTGCCGCCCAGTTCAAGGGAAGCAAGATGCTGTGAAACTTCCTGATTTAAGAAAGAAGTGCAGTGACGCACGCCTGTCATCCCAGCAGTTTGGGAAGCCAAGGCGGGAGGATCCCTTGAGTCCAGGAGTTCCAGACCAGCCTGTCAACATGTTGAGACCTCATCTCTATAAAAACTAAACAAAATCAGCCGGGCGTGGTGACACACAACCGTAGTCTCAGTCACTTTGGTGGCTGAGGTGGGAGGATCGCTTGAGTCCAGGAGGTCGAGGCTGCAGTGACCCGTGATCGCACCACTGCACTGTAGCCTAGGCGACAGAGTGAGACCATATCTCAAAAAAAAAAAAAAAAAAAAAAATTTTTTTCTGTGGGCCAAACCAAACATTTCTGGACTTGGCCCAGGCCCCAAGCTGCAGGTCCTTGGCCTGTTTGTACAAAGTATTACAGTTACAAAACAGCGAGCCGGGAACATTTTCCAGGCAGTGTTGGCCTGAGTGATAGGGAAAGGGAATAAGGTTTCTGCTGGTGCTGGCACCAGCTGCGTCTTTCCTCAGAAATAAAGGCACCTCCATGGGTTGTCAGCTTCTTTAGGAGGCTGTGATGGTCCCCATGGGAGGCTGAGCACCAGTTGTGAGGCAGTGCAGTGGCCAATCTTGGCTCACTGCAACCTCTGCCTCCCACGCTCAAGCAAGTCTCCTGCCTCAGCCTCCTGAGTAGCTGGGACTACAGGCACTCGCCAACACACCCGGCTAATTTTTGTATTTGAGTAGAGATGGGGTTTCACCATATTGGCCAGGCTGGTCTCTAACTCCTGACCTCAAGTGATTCACCTGCCTCAGCCTCCCAAAGTGCTAGGATGACAGGCATGGCCACTGCACATGGGTAATATTTTTGTTTGTAATGTTCTGCTAGTATCAATGGAGCTTCTTTCCAGGAGGATGCCTTGGCACTCAGGGAATCCTGTCGCAGCCCTTCTGTACCCCACCTGCCGCCCCCAGCACCCACACTGCTTGGTGTGCTCTTTGGGCTGGGGTGGTACTGAGGCTAAGGGGAAGGGGAATATCGCAGGAAGCTGCTCATATAGAAATCTCAGTATATTGTACCTGAGGAGCATGATCTGGAAAATGCCCAGCTGATTGTCAGACGGGTGATAGGATATCCTTGAACAGTGAAACTATAGTTTGGGCAGTTTCTCTGGCTGTGGAAATAAGGTCGGATTCCCCATTTAGATGGGCCCTGGAGATGTGTGTGTCTGTCAGTTGGAGGGTGCTGCCCATTTCTGGATCCCTTTTGGGAGAAGCCCCTGCCCTGGCACCTATCCCAGGATTGCACTGTCCCCTGCCACCTTCTGTGGTTTCTGCCCCCTGTAGAGCGGAACTGAAGGTATTGTCGAGGCCCCCATGTATTTTTAGATTTAGTAGGAGTTTCATTGCTGAAAATACTTTTGCGTTGGTCGACTGGGTGGTAGACGCTTTTGTCCCTTGGCCACCCACTCCTCCCACCTCCTGGGCCCCTGTGGCAGAGTCCTTTGGGTCAGTTGGATGGTGGTTTTGTATCTTCCACAGTTGAATCTGGCGCAGTTGTGGCCGGCTTTCCATCTCAAAGGAACTGCTGATTCTTGTGCACATCTCACATTCGTGCCATTCAAGAGCAAGTATTGGTTTTTTCTGAGACAGAGTCTCACTCTGTCGCCCAGGCTGGATTACAGTGGGGCAAGCTTGGCTCACTGCAACTTCCACCTCCCAGGTTCAAGCGATTCTCCTGCCTCAGCCTGCTGTCAAGTATTGGTTCTTTCTGGCTAGAGGCTGAGAAGGGCTGTAACTGCATGGAATGCAGGCTCGCTTAATCAGTGGTGGCAACACAGCTTGCTGGAGGGCAGATGGCCAGGCTGGGGCACCCCCAGTCTGCGTTCCCTTCTTCATGTTCTGTCCGAGTCCGGGGTGTGAATACCCCAGAACTAGCAGCAGTTTGCCTCACAGTCACAAGCTGGCCATCCTGTCCTTTTAGAGTTCTCAAAAAAGAAAATAGAGATCATAAGTCTGAAACAGTTGATTTCCATGAATGTGAGCATGAGTCAGTTCCTATGTTTTCCTTAGGGATATATGAAGATACTCGTTTTGGTTCTTTTTTTTTGTTTGTTTTTCTTTTTCTTTCTTTTTTTTTTTTTTTTTTTTTTTTTTTTTATTAACAGGTTCTTGTCTTGTCACCCAGGCTGGAGTGCAGTGGCACAGTCATAGGTCACTGCAGCTTCAAACTGCCGGGCTTAAAGCCTCTGGAGTAGCTGAGACTACAGGCACGCACCACCAGGCCTGGCTAATTTTTAAATTTGTAGAGACAAGGTCTTGCTATGTTGCCCAGGCTGGTTTCAAACTCCTGCCCTCAAGCAGTCCTCCCACCTCAGTCTCTTAAAGCGCTGGGATTCCCGGCAAGAACCACTGTATCGGCCAGGCACGGTGGCTCACGCCTGTAATCCCAACACTTTGGGAGGCCGAGGCAGGCGGATCACAAGGTCAGGAGATCGAGACCATCCTGGCTAACACGGTGAATCCCCCTCTGTGCTAAAAATACAAAAAATTATCCAGGCGTGGTGGCGGCGCCTGTAGTCCCAGCTACTCAGGAGGCTGAGGCAGGAGAATGGCGTGAACCCGGGAGGCACAGCTTGCAGTGAGCCGAGACCGCGCCACCGCACTCCAGCCTGGGCAACAGAGTGAGACTCCGTCTCAAAAAAAAAAAAAAAAAAAAGAACCACCGTACCTGGCCAGGATATTCCCTTTCAAAGGAACCTAGAAAGGCTGGGAAGCACTGCATTTTGTGCGTCCTGTCGTGGAGGGCCTGGCGTGGACACCCGCTGAATTGTGCTCTGTGTCTGCAGGTCCAGCCCTGCTGGGAGTTCTCCACCACACAGATTTGCGGAAGAATCTGACCGTGGACGAGGGCACCATGAAGGTGGAGGTGCTCCCTGCCCTGACCGACAACTACATGTACCTGGTCATCGATGATGAGACCAAGGAGGCTGCCATCGTGGACCCGGTGCAGCCCCAGAAGGTGCGCATGGCTGTGCCCAGCTCTCTCTGCCCTCATCATCCAGCTCGGAGTTCTCACCCCCGATGGGTTTCCTAACCGCAGTGTCCTTGCAATTTTGCCTAAGCTAAATGGAAATTAGTCGCCAGCCACTCTGTTACAGGGCCCCACAAAGCGTGGAGGCAAGAGGCAGTGACAGAAAACGCTGTGCCGTAAAATTCCGGGCACTTGGCTCTTCTTGGAGGCTTTTTGCCCCTGCATGCTACCTCTGGGGGTGGTGCCCTCAGAGCTAGAGGGGCTTGGGGCAGTCGTAGGTAGTTGCAAGAGTCAGGCTGAGCAGGAAGGAGAAGGTGCTTTTCACTGGCTCTGCTGGAGCAGGGCAAGCTGGCAGGGTCAGGACAGGCCATGTCAGCGGCCCCTCCTGGCATGTCCTGGGTTCCGCTGGGCACCCTACTGTGTAGGCCGGCGAGCCAGGCCTGGGAGTGTGATGGGCCTTTGTCCTGCCTGGGGTCACTGCAGGTCGTGGACGCGGCGAGAAAGCACGGGGTGAAACTGACCACAGTGCTCACCACCCACCACCACTGGTAAGTGCTGGCGCCACGGGGGCCTGCGTCTCACCTAGGGGTGCGGGACCCGGCTGACTTCTCGCCCTGGTGGGTTTGGGGACATCGAGACCTGTCTCCCCGCATGTCTCTGTCTGCTGTGTGAGGATAGGCCCCCAGCAGACTTCTGAGGAAGACCCGGGGCTCACCGTCGCCCCCAAGGGGCGAGTCTGGTGCTGCAGTGACTCTGAGGCCCCGAGGCCTGCAGGGTGAGGGGAGAAGGCTGCAGCCTTACCCTCAGGCCCCACCCCCCTGCTCTCTCCTGGGCCACGCGGGCTTGTGCCCTGGCACGTTGGCCTCAATGTTGGGGAGGAAATGACTTTACAGGTGAGTTTTATTTAAAAAAACAAAAAACAAAAAAACAAGCAGCCGGCCGGGCACAGTGGCTTATGCCTATAATCCCAGCATTTTGGTAGGCTGAGGTGGGTGGGTCACGAGGTCAGGACCAGCCTGGCCAACATGGTGAAACCCAGTCTCTACTGAAAATACAAAAATTACCTGGGCGTGGTGGCAGGAGCCTGTAATCTCAGCTATTCGGGAGGCTGAAGCAGGAGAATCACTTGAATCCCGGAGGTGGAGGTTGCATGAGACGAGACTGGGGCATTGCACTCCAGCCTGGGTGACAGAGCGAGACTCCATCTCAAAAAAACAAAAGACAAGCAGCCGTATCTGGAGAGGTTGGGTTTTTTAAAATCCTTGAAAATAGATGAATAAAGCGCTGTGTCTGGGTTCTAGGGCTGGCATTGCCTGCTCAAGGCCCTTGTTCGGCTTTTGGAAATTTCTGAGGCTCTTCAAAGCTAGAAAAAAATGTTTATTTGGCTATTTCTTCTTTTTGCCAAGCAAGCACCTGAGGGCAGCCGGCACCTTTCTCCTGAGCCGGGACCCATCTGGCACTGCTTTAGGGCCTCTGAACTGTGGCTTCCCCAGCCTCTGTGTCGGGGTGAAATGAAGCCTTTTGTCCTCTTCTTGGTGGTGGGAGCGCTTGGCCAGGGTTTGATGGAAGCGTCACGGTTCACACACAGTCAGACTCAGGCCTGGAGAGTCTCAGGCTCTGTGAGTCGGGCCTCACAAGCCTCTGCGGGGTCATCAGAGGTGTCCATGCAGGGACCTGGGCTCGAGGGGCGGTGCTGGCAGCCTCCCTGGCCCTTGTCCTGTGTGGCTGAGCTGCTGTCTCTCAGCACATTCACCTGCCTGTCATGTGAGGCCCCTGCTGCCACCATGCCTCCTCCAGGGAACCCTGGTGGTGGCCTCCGTGTGGCTGCCTGACGCATCACAGCTTGTTGCAGCTCCCTGCCTCTCCTGGCCTCGCTGCAGACGTTTCTTTCTAACACTGTGGTGCTTTTTAGTTCCCGGCCCCTCAGACGTTCATGCCGGCATGGGAAGTCCTAAACCAGGCCCTAGCTTCAGCGGGGTGGGGTTTGCTCACTGGTGGTGGGTGGTGATGGGCAGACCGAGGCCTGTGTGCTGTGCCCTCCTGAAGGGTGGGAGGGGCAGAGGGCTGCAGCCACCACTCCACCCTGTTATCTTGGGGCCCAGTGGTGCCAAGGCGGGTGGTTTCTGGTGTGGTCGCTGGAGTTTTCATGGGAGGCACGTGAAGGAGTCTGTGATGTCATGTGAGGCCCGGGAAGGGCTCCTGCGACCGCCCCTGTCTGAAATGCAGGTCAGGCAGGTTCCCCTGGGCAAACCCGGGCGCGCAGGAGGCACCTCCACCTGCTGCGCATCAGAAGGCCTGGAGCTGGCCCAGGCTGGCCTCCTCTACAGACAGACTGCCTCGGGCCAGCTGCTCATCCCAGACGCACCCCAGGTGATTCCCATGCTGAACAGTTTGATCTTCTGCCAGAGTTTCGGGTCACAAACTGGGCAGCACATCAGGATCAGCTGGGGGCTTTCAAAACTAAAAAACCCCACCCCCAGGCGCTCCCCAGACCCACTGCAGCAGGACGTGGGGGTGGAACCAGGTGGTGCTTTGTAAAGACGTCCAGGTGATAACCCCAGGCCCCCACGCCCGGAACCCAGGCCACAGGATCATGCAGGTGTCTGTGATTTGCTTCCTCGGCTTCCTTTGTGTGTGCAAAATAAGGGTCCCGTTTGACCAGGGTTTAAAAGCAGCAGGCAGCCCCCTCAGCTCAGCAGGCAGCCCAGGTCTCCCGTTTGACTTCCAGGGACCATGCTGGCGGGAATGAGAAACTGGTCAAGCTGCAGTCGGGACTGAAGGTGTACGGGGGTGACGACCGTATCGGGGCCCTGACGCACAAAATCACCCACCTGTCCACACTGCAGGTAAGGAGTGAGCCCTGGAGGTGCCCCAGCGTGGCCCTGCCAGGAGCAGTGGGGGCCTCCCTGCGTCCTCTCTGCTCCCTAACCCGGTGACCCGGGAGTGCTCCCAGTGGTCCTCTGCGGTAGCATGGACGGTCTTCTCTGTCTAGGCACAAGGACAGGAGTGTGCGAAACACGGCCGTGTGCGGGGCTGTGAAGCAGGGCTCCGAGACCCTGGGGCGTGGGCCACGTGGGCGGGGTCCCGGTTCGAGAGCGCAGCGCACGGGCGGGAGGCCGCTGCGAGGGGGTCTTCAGCCTTTTTGAAGGTGTGAACATTTTTGAAGTAAAGAATTGGGGCAGATGGGGACAGAGGAAAACAAAAGTTCATGTGTGGGAAGGAAAGCTGTCTTTCCTAGCCAGATGCCCTGCATGGATTCGGCGCAGTTTTGAAGGAGAAAACAAGCCCCTTGGTGTTTTACATGCAAGCGCTCTTGTTCTAGGGTGGCCCCGCACTTGGGGCGCGCCCGTGGAGTGAGTCCCCCAGTCCCGTGGCGGGGAGCGCCCGCCTAACCTTCACAGGCATTTCCCTCGGAGCTGAGCAGGCCCCGTAGGGCCCAGGCTGCGCGCCGTGACCCCGGGCGACGCTCTCCGGGGTGTTTGGGAGCACATGCGGTCGCTTGCTTTGTTTAAGGTGGGGTCTCTCAACGTCAAGTGCCTGGCGACACCATGCCACACTTCAGGACACGTCTGTTACTTCGTGAGCAGGCCCGGTGGCTCGGAGCCCCCTGCTGTGTTCACAGGTGCGTGTTGGGGTGTGGGGGGCGGCGGTTCTTTGTGAAGACCCTGTGTCTCCTGCCAGACAGGCTCACGGGGGCAGCTTCATGGCCTTCGGCACCGCTGTGAGGACCCGGGGTGGGTGCTGGGAGCCTTGTGGTGGGACTGGCTGTTTCCTCCGACGGGTTTGGATCGTGGTCTGGAAGGAAGTTACGCCTGCTGCAAGGGCTGTGCTGGGGGAGACTGCTGGACAGCTGGGGTCCTGGCGGATCCCACAGGAAAGGAGTCAGTTTCTTCTGGCAAGGCGAGAGGTGGCTCAGCCCTGGGGCCGTGTTCTCGATGCCGTAGTGTGGACTCGGGGACCTGTGCCAGTCTAGGGGCCCTGCCTGCCTGCCTCCCAGGGTTGTTGCAGACCCGTGGAGGCACCTCTGGAGGTCATATGGCCAGGGGACGGCCCCACTGTAGGCTGGGCCCTTCATGGCTGCGACCTTCAAGGCGGTGTGGAGGCTGCTGGGGGTGGGGGCTGCCTCCCATGCTTGTTACTGTCGTCTGGTCCCGACTGGCCTCACAGTGCGGGGTTTCACCCGGTGACTCGATGTGGGCCTTGCATGACCGGGAGGCATCCTGGTGGCCCAGAGCCACACTCGGGCCGTATCCCCCGCCGTGGGTGAGAGGTGGTTCCGGTCAGCTCAGCCAGGGTGGTGAGACCTTGGTCACGGGGTGGCGCTGGCTGCTGGGGCCAAGGGAAGACGGGAGCCGGGCATGGGCCTGAGAGAGGCTGCTGGGTGTTCGGGGAGAGGGCTGGGTTTGGGAGGGTCTCAGAGCCACAGTTGGTGGGACTGGGGGCTGGGAGGGAGGAGTGACTGGGTTTTGGGTCTGCACGGCCAGTCGCGTGGTTGGCACTGTCAGCTGAGACTTGGAAGGAGGTGTGGGAGCCAGAATGCAGGGTGCTGAGTCTGGGCAGCCGTGGCTGGAGGGCAGCCAGGGTTTGGGGCCTGGGCCTTACTGGTGAGTGTCACCCTGCTTCTGGCCCCCTCCTGAGTCCCAGCCACCAGCCTCGAGTGGTCCCCACCTTATGGCTGTCCTTGTTTCCAGGTGATACCTTGTTTGTGGCTGGCTGCGGGAAGTTCTATGAAGGGACTGCGGATGAGATGTGTAAAGCTCTGCTGGAGGTCTTGGGCCGGCTGCCCCCAGACACAGTAGGCAGCGCCTCCCTGTGGGCCGGGGTTTGGAGGGCCTCACCCAGGGCGGGCCTGCTCTCCCTTCTGGCACCCACTCACTGGACACCCCCCCGGGAGGGTCCAGGTCCCGTCCCTGAGGACTTCCACGGATGGTAACAGCCTTGTGAGCTCAACTGTCACCTGTTTCCTCAGAGAGTCTATTGTGGCCACGAGTACACCATCAACAACCTCAAGTTTGCGCGCCACGTGGAGCCCGGCAATGCCGCCATCCAGGAGAAGCTGGCCTGGGCCAAGGTGAGTGGGGCCGTCACTGTGCAGTGCTTTCCTGTGGGCTGCTCAGGGCTACTGTGCACGGCGGGGTCGCCAGAGTGGGTAGACAGCCACCCCTCCGAGCCCAGAGAGCAGGCCTGGGACTCAGGCCAGTGTGGCCCAGCTCGCCCTGCATGGCCAACCCAGGGTTCTGTTGAGATCCCTCTGCCTCAGACGCTGCATGTCTAACACGTGCCTGGCCTGTTCCCATATTCTGAGCAGTGGGGTCAGGCTGGCACCACGTGGCTCTGCTGGCTCTCCAGGCTACAGAACGTGGCTCTGTGTCCAAAGGACTCTTATCTCCGTGACGGCCCCGCGTGAGCCTCCACGGCGTAGCCCAGGCCGCTGGGCCAGGACTGCAGGAGCCGGCGGGGCTCTCCAGGGGTGTTTCCCCGATTCACTGGAAACGCTGTCGGAAGCACACACACAGGGCGTCTCAGGCGTGGCTTCCCTCTGCTGAGTGGAGAGTCGCTGCCTTCAACAGGTTTATTGTTTTAAATAAATCACTTGTTTTTGTTGAGCATCTTTTTCAATGTAGAGTTTTATGTTATTTTATAATTATTCATAAAAATTGAAACTCTAAATCAGAGGAATCATAAATATTCATCTTTTTTTTTTTTTTTTTTTTTTTGTGACGGAGTCTCCTTCTGTTGCCCAGGCTGGAGTACAGTGGCGTAATCTCGGCTCACTGCAACCTCCACCTCCTGGGTTCAAGAAATTCTCCCTGCTGGCCGGGCGTGGTGGCTCACGCCTGTAATCCCAGCACCTTGGGAGGCCAAGGTGGGTGGATCACAAGGTCAGGAGATCGAGACCATCCTGGCCAACATGGTGAAACCGCGTCTCTACTAAAAATGCAAAAAATTAGCTGGACGTGGTGGCGTGTGCCTGTGGTCCCAGCTACTTGGGAGGCTGAGGCAGGAGAATCGCTTGAACCCAGGAGGCAGAGGTGGCAGTGAGCAGAGATCATGCCACTGCACTCCAGACTGGCGACAGAGCGAGACACTGTCTCAAAAAAAAAAAGTCTCCCTGCCTCAGCCTCTCGAGTAGCTGAGATTACGGGGCCGCCAGCATGCCCAGCCAACTTTGCTATTTTTAGTAGAGATGGGGTTTTGCCATGTTGGCCAGGCTGGTGTTGAACTCCTGACTTCAGGTGATCCGCCTGCCTCGGCCTCCCAAAGCGTTGGGATTACAGGCGTGAGCCACTGCGCCTGGCCCGTGTGTCTCTTTGGAGTGGGCAGGTTGCAGTTTGAGGAATGTTGATGTGTTTGCACCTGTGCAATCCCCTCCGCAGTCCAGATGTGGAACTTTACCCCAAAGGCTCCTGTGGCGTCCCCGCCAGCTGTTGCTCTGTTCTGACCTCGGGTCACTTTCTAGAGGTTCCCATGAACAGAAGCACATTGTTCTGTCGTCTCTGTGGCATTCTCGGCCCCGCTGATGTTGGTGAGGGTCAGACATGCTCTTTGCCTCTGAGTAGCCCATCGTGTGGAAATGCTATCATTGTTTTATCCATTCGTCTGTTTCCAGTTTTTTGCTATTTGAATAAAGCTGCTATGAACATTTGTGTACAAGTCTTTTTGTGGATATGTTTTTATTGCTCTTGGGTACCTACCTAAGAGTGGAATTGCTGTGTTGTGTGGTTAAATGTATGAACCGTTTTCCCCAATGGTTGTACCGCTCTGCAGTCCACCACCAGCGTGTGAGTTCCAGGGCTCCACACTGTGCCAGCACTGCATTGGGTCGCTGGTCTCTGTAATTTTTGCCATTCTAACTTGCATGTGGTGGTGTCTCACTCCCTTTAAGTTGTATATTTCCCCATGATGAACGGGGTTGACCATCTTTTCATGTGTGTGTTGGCCTTTGGATGCCTTCTTGTTATGTTCAATCTTTTGTCTATTTTAAATATTGGATTCGGCCTGTTGGGTTGCTCTTGTAAGAGTTCCTTATATCATCTGGAAGATACGTATTTAAAAGATGTTTTTCTCTCCCAGCTCATGGCTTGCCTTTTCATTTTCTTAACATTGTCTTTTGGAAAATAGTTTATAGTTTTGGTGAAGTTCAAGTTACTCATTTCTTTCTTTTCTTTCTTGAGACGGAGTTTCACTTTTGTTGCCTAGGCTGGAGTGCAGTGGTGGGATCTCAGCTCACCACAACATCTACCTCCCGGGTTCAAGTGATTCTCCTGGCTCAGCCTTCTGAGTAGCTGGGATTACAGGCGTGCACCACCACGCCCAGCTAATTTTGTATTTTAATAGAGACAGGGTTTCTCCATGTTGATCAGGCTGTACTCCAACGCCCAACCTCAGGTGATCCGCCCGCCTTGGGCTCCCGAAATGCTTGGGATTACAGGCGTGAGCCACCGCACCAGCCACTCTTTTTTTCTTTTATGTTTCTTGTGCCCTAAGAAATCTTTGCGTATCCCTAGCTCACAAAGACTTTCTCCTGTGTTTCTTCCTAGAAGTTTTAAAGTCTTAGCTTTTATATTTACAATTTACAATGTTTCCTTTCAAGATGGTGTTTGTGTGTCGTGCGAGGTGAGGGTAGAGGTTCACCCTCTCGCAGTGTGATCCCGACATGTTTAGCGCCGTCTGTCGAAGGACTGTCCTTTCCTCCCTGGATTGCCTTGGCACCTTTCTAAAGAGAATGGACCCTCTATGCCCGAGTCTGCCTCTGGTCTCTGCTCTGGTTCGTTGGTTTGTATGACTTGCCATGGTGTCCGAGCACAGCATCTTGATGACTCTAGCTCTATGCTGTCTTGACATCAGTAGTGTAAATTCTCCAATGTTCTTTTTCAAAATGGTTTTAGTTGTTTTAAGCCTTTTGCATTTCCGTTTTTAGAATCATCTTGTGAGCTTCTACCAAGCTAGCTAGCTTGGCTTTTGATTGGGACTGTTGTGATAACTGATTTGGAGAGAATTGAGATCTTAACATTGTTTCTGTGAGCTTTCCATTTATTAAGGTCTTTAGCTTTTCTCAGCAGTGTTTTGGAATTTGCGTGTTCAAGGTCTTGCATGTGTTATTCAGTGATCGCTAAGCACTTCCAGTCGTGATGATTTGTTGATACTAGTTGGAAACACAGCGGATGCATATTTTAACTTCCTTGGTGTCTTAGTCTGTGTGGTGTTGCTATAAAGGAATACCTGAGGCTGGGTGACTTACGAAAGGAGGTTTAGGTGGCTCATGGCTGTGCAAGCTATAAGCAGCATGGCCTGGGCATCTGCACCTGGCGAGGCCTCAGGCTGCTGCTGCTCATGGCAGAAGGGGAAAGGAGCTGGTGGTGCCAAGCGTGTGGCCAGAGGAAGGAGAGAGTGGGGGGCACAAGGTTCTCTTAAACCACCAGTTCCTGTGGGAACCAACAGCAACAACTCACACTTGGAGCAGGGCAGCCACTCACAGGGGACCCCCATCCAAACACCTCCGTTAGTTGGGGATCAGATTTCAGCATGCATTTGGAGGGACGGACATCCCAGCCCCAGGAGAAGGGAGTGGCCAGGCTGGACGGGAGGTGTGTTTGACTTTTAAAGAAACTGCCAAACTCCCCTTCCCTGGTGCTTGTGGTGTTTGCTATCCTGCCAGGACGGCGTGGTCCTCCCAGCACGCAGGCAGTGGAGCCAGTGTTTTGGAAGGAGGTGCTGGAGCCCAGTCCCTGGTGAGACACAGCCTCCTGCCGAGCTGCTCCCATTCTGCAGCCTCTGGTTTTCTTAGCGGTGTCTTTTGAGCAAACATTTTTAATTTTAATGAAGTCTAATAGATTCTTTTATGGGTCATTCTTTTTTGTCTTCCATCTAAGAAATCTTTGCTTCTCCCAAGGTCAAAAAATTTGCTCCTGTATTTTCTTTTTGGAATTAGTATAGTTTTAAAATTTAGATCAGTATGAATTCCCACCCACCAAATGTCTGCTGGATCTGGAATGATATTCTTGCTTTCATTCCTGATTTTGACAATTTGTACCCTTTTTTTTGTTTTTTGACAGCGTTTTGCTCTTATTGCCCAGGCTGCAGTGCAGGGGCGTGATCTCAGCTCACTGCAACCTCTGCCTCCCAAGTAGCTGGAATTATAGGCATGTGCCACCATGCCTGGGTAATTTTTGTATTTTTAGTAGAGACGGGGTTTCACCATGTTGGCCAGGATGGTCTCAAACTCCTGACCACGTGATCTGCCTGCCTCAGCATCCCAAAGTGCTGGGATTATAGGCATGAGCCGCTGTGCCTAGCCTGTGTTTTTTTTTTTTTAATTGGTTGGGGAGAGACAGTGTTTTGCTCTGCGGCCCAGGCTGGAGTACAGCGGCACAATCGCGGCTCACTGCAACCTCTGCCTCCCGGGTTCAGGTGATTCTCCTGCCTCAGCCTCCTGTAGCTGGGATTACAGGCCTGTGCCATCATGCCTGGTTAATTTTTGCATTTTTGGTGGAGAGGGGGTTTCACCATGTTGCTTAGGCTGGTCTTGAACTGCTGGGCTCAAGTGATCCTCCTGCCTTGGCCTCCCAAAGTGCTGGGATTACAGGCACGAACCACTGCGCCCGGCCTCATTCTTTTTAATAGGTGTAAAATATACTACTGCGTGGATGTCACCCGTAAATCATTTTACCAATCCCAATAGGAGGGACGTTGAGAGTTTTCAACTCCTTCTGGACCCTGGAGTCCGAACCCACGAGGTGGAGCTCTTATGAGCTGTGCTGCAGGGACTCACCTTATTTTTTATTTATTTATTTTTTGAGGCAGAGTGTCTCTCTGTCACCCAGGCTGGAGTGCAGTGGCACAATCTCGGCTCACTACTGCAGCCTCTGCCTCCCGGGTTCAAGCGATTCTCCTGCCTCAGCCTCCTGAGTAGCTGGGATCACAAGCATGCGCCACCATGTCCAGCTAGGTTTTGTATTTTTAGTAGAGACCGGGTTTCACCATGTTGGCCAGGCTAGTCTCAAACTCCTGACCTCAGGTGATCCACCTGCCTTGACCTCCCAAAGTGCTGGGATTACAGGTCTGAGCCACTGCACCCGGCCTGTCTTATTTGGGAGACGGCGTCTTGCTCTGCTGCTCAGGCTGGAGTATAGTGGTGTGGTCTCGGCTCACTGCAGCCTCCACCTCCTGGGTTCAAGCGATTCTCCTGCCTCAGCCTCTTGAGTAGCTGGGATTACAGGCAGGCACCACCATACCCAACTGATTTTTTGTATTTTAGTAGAGATGGGGTTTCACCATGTTGCCCAGGCTGGTCTCGAACTCCTGACCTCAGGTGATCCACCTGCCTCGGCCTCCCAAAGCGTTAGGATTACAGGTGTGAGCCACCGCGCTCATCTCACTGACCTTATTTTTGTCTTTAAATGCTTCATACTTTGTAGGAAAAATAGCGACAACATTAAAACTCGTTTTAATAGGTAACCCAAAAGCTTATGACAATTTGTACTTCCTCTGTTTTTTTTTTTTTTTTGGAGACGGAGTCTCGCTCTGTCGCCCAGGCTGGGGTGCAGTGGCTGGATCTCAGCTCACTGCAAGCTCCGCCTCCCGGGTTCACGCCATTCTCCTGCCTCAGCCTCCTGAGTAGCTGGGACTACAGGCGCCCGCCACCTCGCCCGGCTAGTTTTTTGTATTTTTTAGTAGAGACGGGGTTTCACTGTGTTAGCCAGGATGGTCTCGATCTCCTGACCTCGTGATCCGCCCGTCTCGGCCTCCCAAAGTGCTGGGATTACAGGCTTGAGCCACCGCGCCCGGCCCTGTACTTCCTCTGTTTTAAAGATACCCTTAGAAGTGTTAACTTTTCTTCCCTCATAGGAGGTAGAGGAAGATTTTTTGGGATTGAGAATGTTGGTGGGAACACAAGGAATATTATAAAACATTCTCAGATTGTTTTCACCAGAAGGGAAGAACGGATTAGTGAGAAACCATCTCGGCATCTGTCAGACCCCCGCTCGGTGCGCCTCCACCCGCTGAAGGGTCACTCATTGACACCACTGCCCACAGCAGCTGGGGACCCTCGGGGGTGAGGCTGCGGTGGTCTTGAGCCTGTGCGTGGGCGCCGGCAGCTTCTGTCAGAGCTCTGCCCTGAGGCCCTCCTCGTGCGGCTGTGGTAGAAGGGCCAGAGCTGTGTGGAGACCGCTGTTGCTGCCCTGTGTTTTCCTGCTGTTGGCCCCGTGGTTGGGTTTGCATTCTCTTCCCCCGGCCTCCACCCATCTGCCTGGTCAGTGTTGTCAGAAGGGAGAGCATCTCCATCGCGAGTGGAGGTGACCAGCTGCCTGCCTGCGGGGACTCAGGTGACCTCCCCTGCTGCGGGTTCCCGTGTTCCTCCTCCCTGTGCTCGCTGTGAGGGTGCAGCTGTGGTGGTTTCTTTTCTGTGTCTCCTGCATTGTTACCTCCGTAACGTGAAATGTAAACCCCGTGAATGAAAAGGAAGCTCTGTCCCTGTGCTCTCCAGGACGGCGCGGGAAGATGGATGTGCGGCTCATCCCGGACATTGGCTTCTCTTCCCTCTTCCACACGCACAGACCCTCTGGCCTCTGCTCACCTTCCTTCTCAGCCTTTGTCAGTCCAGCGGTGTCCTAAGGTTACCAGGTGTTCTGAGCATCTTTTTTGAGACTTGATGTCACCGTCACCCAGGCTGGAGGGCAGTAGCACAGTCTTGGCTCACTGTAGCCTCGACCTGTGCTCAAGGGATCCTCCCACCTCAGCCCCCCAAGAAGCTGGGACCACAGGTGCCCGCCACCATGCCTGGCTAGTTTTTTGTATTTTTAGTAGACACGGGGTCTCGCCATGTTGTCCAGGCTGGTCTCAAACTCCAGGGCTCAAGTGATCCATCTGCCTTAGCCTCCCAAAGTGCTGGGATCACAGGCGTGAGCCCCCATGACCGGTCTGCCATCGTTTAAAGTTCCTGTGATTAAAGTGGCGTGTTTCTCTTGCAGGAGAAGTACAGCATCGGGGAGCCCACAGTGCCATCCACCCTGGCAGAGGAGTTCACCTACAACCCCTTCATGAGAGTGAGGTGAGGGCCCAGGGCAGGTGGTGGGCGCAGGCCCCTCCCCTCTGGCAGTCCCACTCCTACACACACAGTGGGGTGCATCTGAGACTCCAGATGGCTGAGGCTGCCCTGGGGAGCTGTAGCAGGTGCAGCCGCAGAGCCCCACCACTCTTCTTGAGCGGGGTCCAGCCTTTCCTGGCGCCTTGGCCAGGGCGTGAGTCCTTCTGGACCCTGGAGTTCAGAACCTGTCGGGGGGAGTGGCTGCTGCCTCGCCACCCTCTGTGTCTTCCCAGGGCTGGGCTACAGCCAGCACGAGTCACCTTCCTCTGCAGTGGCCCTGGCTGCTGAGGTGGGCGGTGGGCATGGCTCTGCACAGCCTGCAGCCCGGTGCCGGCCTCCGCAGGGAGAAGACGGTGCAGCAGCACGCGCGTGAGACGGACCCAGTGACCACCATGAGGGCCGTGCGCAAGGAGAAGGACGAGTTCAAGATGCCCCGGGACTGAGGCTGCCCTGCACCTTCAGAGCATTTGGTCAATATGCCCCAGGACTGAGGCCACCCTGCACCTTCAGAGCATTTGAGGATGAGGCTCTTTTAGGTAACTGGCTTTCCTGCTGGTCGCGCAAGAAATTCAGTCTTGATTTAACCTTAATTTCACAGCCCTTGGCTTGTGTTATTGGATGTTCTAATGCATATTTATAAGAGAAGTTTAAAAAGTATTTATTCCCATAACTCACACTTGCAGACTGTTTTCTTCTGGCCTTTAGGCTTCCCCTCATCCCCTCGGGCCTTCTTCCTCTTCTTCCTCCTCCCCCGTGAGCCACTGCAGTCCCCCCACCCATGCTTCAGGTCAGGACCCCGGGGGCGGGGTGCTCTCTCCCTGGGTTTCCTGGCTCTGGAGGAGAGAGGATACCTGGGGTGCCCTGGGTTCTTCCTCCTTCCCTTTGCCACCAGCACCCCACCCCAGAGGAATCGACACCTTTCTGGCTCCCAGCTCACCGTCACAATCCGCGGTGACATGGGATGAGTGGGCTCGGGCCCTTCGAGAGCAGAACCCCATCCCACCGGGGCCATGGGCTCTCCAGCATTGCTGCTGTCCTGGGCTGGGGAAGGCGGCTCGGTGTTTGTGCCTGAAGCAGGCGGGGGCTCCTCACCAAGTTTCCTGCCCATGCTCGGGGGCTCTGGCTCAGCTGGAGTGGCCGCTGTGGCCGTGCCTGTGCTGTCTCCTGTCCCAAGCTCCCAGCATGGGGGTGGCTGGGGCTGCAGGAAAGCGTGCCCCAGCTGCCCAGAGCCTCCGCCTCTTGGCAACGTGCCACTGGCACCACGCTCATTCCCATGCCCCATCCCACCCTTGTCCCTTCAAAGGCTGCCCTCACAGGTCTTCCTGGGGAATCCCGAGGGTTGTGATGGCACACTGCCCCGTGTCACCCCGGGACTCCTGTCTGTGGGCGTGAGCCGGTGCCTTTGCTGTGGCTGGGTGCCGACGCGACTGTCAGACCCACGGCTGCGGTCGGCACCTCTGCAGCCCGTGCCTGTCTGATCTGCTCAGGTCCCCCTGGCAGGGAGAGGTGGCCAGATCCCGCGACCTCCAGGCAGTGCCCTGCTCAGCAGCACCCCCAGCCCCGTCTCTGCTTGGAAAGCACAAACCGCCCTCTGGGGAAGCAGCCACCTGGGGAGTGCTCGGCCTGTGACCCCAGGAGCGCTGGGTGGGTGGCCACATGTCCTGCCCAGGCTCTGCGTGTGCCTCGCGGCAGAGGGTCTACGAGGGAAGGGCAGGAAGAGGCAACCCTTAGGGCTAATCTGAAACTTAAAAAATGTATGAGGGCCGGGCGCGGTAGCTCATGCCTGTAATCCCAGCACTTTGGGAGGCCGAGGTGGGTGGATCACCTGAGGTCAGGAGAGCGAGACCATCCTGGTCAACATGGTGAAACCCCATCTCTACTAAAAATACAAAAAAAAAAACTTAGCCGGGCATGGTGGCGGGCGCCTGTAGTCTCAGCTACTTGGGAGGCTGAGGCAGGAGAACGGCGTGAACCTGGGAGGCGGACCTTGCAGTGAGCTGAGATTGTGCCACTGCACTCCAGCCTGGGCGACAGAGCAAGACTCTGTCTCAAAATAAATAAATAAATAAATAAGTTACCTGGGCAGGGTGGTGTGTAGCTGTAGTCCTAGCTACTCAGGAGGCTGAGGCAGTAGGATCGCTTGAGCCTGGGAGTCCAAGGCTGCAGTGAGCCTTGCTTGTGCCACTGCATTCTGGCTTGGAGGACAGGGAGACCCTATCTCAAAGAAATTAATTAATCGCACAGTTGAGTGGCATTTAGTCCATTCACAATGCTGCGCCCACCTCTCGCGTGTTCTGAAACATCTGACTGATTCACTGACTGACCGATTGCCCTGTCAGTGCAGCTGTGAAGGGAGTGGGGCCCACACCCCCTCTGCCACCTGGTCCTGTAGATGGGCTCTTCTGAGTGGAGAGGCAGAGCGGCCCTGGGGACCTAGGAGCAAGCCTGGCCCGAGGCTTGTGGATTGAAGAGGAAGGCTGGCACTGTACTTCCAGACCACACGCATTGCCCATCCCCCCGGAGGGGTCACTGATCTGTTCTCAGACTCACAGACCCCTCTGGGATGCCGCTCAAGCCAGGTGTGTGTGAGGAGACAGGACACAGATTCCTTCTCCTGCTTGCTTCTCCCACTAACCCTACCCCAGTTCAAAGAGTTCGTTCTGTTTGTCAGCAAATATTCTTAGGCGAGAACCTTAAATGCTTCCATTCTATAACACTGTGCTCATTTGTAAACCAATAAGTAATTTTAACAGCCCTCTGTGGATGCAACAAATGCCTGACATCTGATCTTTTATTTTCCTGAGACAGGAGCTCTGTTGCCCAGGCTGGAGTGCCATGGCATAGTCTCAGCTCACTGCAGCCTCTGCCTCCTGGGCTCAAGTGATTCTCTTGCCTCAGCCTCCTGAGTAGCTAGGATTACAGGTGCCACCACCATGCACAGCTAAATTTTTGCATTTTTAGTAGAGATGGGGTTTTGCCATGTTGGCCAGGCTGGTCTTGAACTCCTGACCTCAGGTGATCCACCCGCCTCTGCCTCCCAAAGTGCTGGGATTACAGGTGTGAGCCACGGTGCCTGGCCCTGATGTCTGATGTGAATGGTAGGAGTGGTGGGGCAGGCAGTAGTTGTGGGAGTTGACAGTGCTCAGAGGGAAATTTATAGCTTTAACCACCTATGTAATAAAAGGGGGTCTCAAATAAAAAACGTTTGGCCGGGCGTGGTGGCTCATGCCTGTAATCCCAGCATTTTGGGATGCTGAGGCGGATGGATCATGATGTCAGGAGATGCGAGACCATCCTGGCTAACATGGTGAAACCCCGTCTCTATTAAAAATAGAAAAAATTGGCCGGGCGCGGTGGCTCAAGCCTGTAATCCCAGCACTTTGGGAGGCCGAGACGGGCGGATCACGAGGTCAGGAGATCGAGACCATCCTGGCTAACACGGTGAAACCCCGTCTCTACTAAAAAATACAAAAAACTAGCCGGGCGAGGTGGCGGGCGCCTGTAGTCCCAGCTACTCGGGAGGCTGAGGCAGGAGAATGGCGTAAACCCGGGAGGCAGAGCTTGCAGTGAGCCGAGATCCGGCCACTGCACTCCAGCCTGGGCGACACAGTGCGAGACTCCGTCTCAAAAAAAAAAAAAAAAAAAAAGAAAAAATTAGCTGGGCATGGCGGCACGTGCCTGTTGTCCCAGCTACTCAGGAGGCTGAGGTGGGAGAATGGTGTGAACCTGGGAGGTGGAGCTTGCAGTAAGCCGATATCACACCACTGCACTCCAGCCTGGGTGACAGAGCAAGACTCTGTCTTTATTTTTATTTATTTATTTTTTTGAGACGGAGTCTCGCTCTGTCGCCCAGGCTGGAGTGCAGTGGCCTGATCTCAGCTCACTGCAAGCTCCGCCTCCCGGGTTCACGCCATTCTCCTGCCTCAGCCTCCCGAGTAGCCGGGACTACAGGCGCCCGCCACCTCGCCCGGCTAGTTTTTTGTAGTTTTAGTAGAGACAGGGTTTCACTGTGTTAGCCAGGATGGTCTCGATCTCCTGACCTCGTGATCCACCCGTCTCGGCCTCCCAAAGTGCTGGGATTACAGGCTTGAGCCACCACGCCCGGCGCGACTCTGTCTTTAAAAAAAAAAAAGTTGGCTTTGGCCGGGCTCAGTGGCTCATGCCTGTAATCCCAGCACTTTGGGAAGCCGAGGTGGGTGGATCACGTGAGGTCAGGAGTTTGAGACCAGCCTAGCCAACATGGAGAAACCCCATCTCTCCTAAAAATACAATTAGCTGGGCGTGGTGGCAGGCGCCTGTAATCCCAGCTACTGGGGAGGCTGAGGCAGGAGAATTGCTTGAACATGGGAGGCAGAGGTTGCAATGAGCCAAGATCATGCCATTGCACTCCAACCTGAGTGACAGTGAGACTTGGTCTCAAAAAAGAAAAAAAGTAGGATTCTACTTTCAGCTAGAAAGAAGAACAAATGAAACCTAAAGAAAGATTAGAGAGGAAATGAGTAAACTAGAAAACAGAAAAAGCAAAAGTTCCTTGAAAAGATCAACAAAATTGGCAAACTCTTAGCTAGACTGACTGCCAGAAGCATGAAACAGGGGACACCGTCACCAATCTTACAGAAATGAGCAGGCCTTGTAATACTGGGAAAACCAACCAACTAGGTGAAGCTGACAAACTCCCAGAGGGACACAAATCACTTAAATTGACTCAGAAACAGAAGATCTGAATAGACCTAAAACAAGAAATTATAGTACTGAGAAGTCCTAAGTGTTCCTATAGGAAGCCTGTGCCCACAGGGCTGCCGCTGTGAACTGTCAGTAACACAGCCATTCACAATCTTCAGAATGTGGAGGACGAGACACGCCCCCTGAGTCTAGGGGCTAAAGGCGACGAAAGGCGTCATGATCCCCACCCCCACCCCACAGAACAATGTCCGTCATGAACACAGACGTAAAGATCCTTAACAAAATATTAGCAACCCAAACTCAGCAACCTCACACACCATGACCACGTGGTTTGTCACAGCAAAGTGAGGTTCTGTAACATCTACAAAGCACTTAAGGTCGTAAGCTTCATTAATAGAAAAACATATACCTGTAATCCCAGAACTTTGGGAGGCTGAGGTGGGCAGATTGCTTGAGCCCAGTTCAAGACTAGCCTGGGCAATATAGCGAAACCCTGTCTCTACCAAAATAAACCAAAAAGAAACCAAAAAGTAGCCAGGCATGGGAGCGCATGCTTACGGTCTCAGCTACTCCCAAGGCTGAAACCAGAGGATCATTTGAGCCCAGGAGGCGCAAGTTCAGTGAGCTGAGATCGAGCCACTGCACTCTAGCCTGGGAGACGGAGCCAGAGCCTGTTTCCAAAAAAAAAAAAAAAAAAAAAAAAAAAAAAAAAAAAAAAAGCACCCATGAGATCCATCTCAATCAATGCAGAAAAGCACAGTACAAAAGTCCCACTCCTGTTCCTGATAAAGAATCTCACAACCCGGGAAGAGAAGGGGACATCCCCAGCTAGAAAAGGCTGTCTGCATTAGGTTCCAGTCGCTGCTGGGATAGGTCACCACCACCACCTCAGTGATTTAAAACAACACAAGTTTAGGCCAGATGTGGTGGCTCACACCTGTCATCCCAACACTGTGGGAGGCTGAGGAGGGTGAATCACTTGAGGTCAGGAGTTCAAGACCAGCCTGGCCAACATGGCGAAACCCCGTGTCTACTAAAAATACAAAAATTAGCTGGGTGTGGTGGCGCATGCCTGTAATCCCAGCTACTTGGGAGGCTGAGACCAGAGAATTGCCTGAACCCAGGAGGTGGAGGTTGCAGTGACCTGAGATCGCGCCACTGTACTCCAGCCTGGGTGACAGAGCAATACTCCATCTCAAAAAAAAAAAAAACACCCGAGAACCAAAACATGAGTGTATCTTGCGGTTTGGAGGTCGGTAGTCTGACACGGGTCTCACGGGACTAAGAGGAAAGTGTGGGCAGGGCTGCGTTCCCCGCAGAGGCTCTGGGAGAGGTTCTATATCCCCATCCTTTCAAGAGGCACTCTTGGCTCGTGGCCCTTCCTGCCACCTTCAAAGCCAGCAACAGCAGGCCGAGTCCTCCATGCCTCAAGGCAACTCCTCCTCTGCTTTTAAGGACCATACGATTCCCTAGGTTCACCTGGAAAACCCAAGCTACTCCATTTTGGGGGAACTGACCTGAAATTGGCACCTCCTCTGGGTGGTGTGGCTTCACATCATCCCAGGGCCCAGGGCTTAGAATGTGGCCATCTTCGCAGTGAGCACTATTCTGCCTCCCAAGCTGGTGGCGTAGTTCATGGTGGGTGACAATGGTTCCCTCTAAAGGCAGAACGAGGCGTTTAATAAGATGCTAAAAACAAAAAACAAAACAAAAACCACACATTGGAAAAAGTAAGTGTCTATTCATAGCACAAGGGTTCTCTACATAGCAAGGCCTACGGGACACACACAACCGCAACAGGGAAGTTCAGCTGGGCCTCGGGATCCAGAGTTAACAGATCCATCACCTTTCTATAGACTATGAACAATCCACACAAAACTCAGATTCCAGTCACCAGCATCGAAACTAGAGCACACACTTAGGAACCACCTTGGTGAAGGAAACGGAAGATTTATACAGTGAAAATACAAGATGCTTGCTGAGAAAAATGGAAAGACAATGCACATTCACTGGGTAGGAGACTCCTGTCACGATTTCTGTCTCCCCAAATGGGCCCACAGATCCCATGCAGTTCCTATTAAGATCCTAGCAGGGGCCGAGCGCGGTAGCTCACACATGTAATCCCAGTACTTTGGGAGGCCAAGGTGGGTGGATCACCTGAGGTCAGGAGTTCGAGACCAGCCTGGCCAACACGGTGAAACCCCGTCTCTACTAAAAATACAAAAATTAGCCGGGCATGGTGGCCCACGCCTGTATTCCCAGCTACTCGGGAGGCTGAAGCAGGAGAATTGCTTGAACTCAGGAGGTGGAGGTTGCAGTGAGCTGAGATCGTGCCACTGTACTCCAGCCTGGGTGACAAGAGCAAAACTCTGTCTCAAAAATCAAGTGTGACAGTAGTGTAAGGAAGGGTATGAAGAACAACAGATCAGAGTTTAGAATAAATCCTTGTATTCATGGCCGTCTGATTTTTCTTTTTTTCTTTTTTTTTTTTTTTTGAGACGGAGTCTCGCTCTGTCGCCCAGGCTGGAGTGCAGTGGCCGGATCTCAGCTCACTGCAAGCTCCGCCTCCCAGGTTCACAGCATTCTCCTGCCTCAGCCTCCTGAGTAGCTGGGACTATAGGCGCCCGCCACCTCGCCCGGCTAGTGTTTTGTATTGTTAGTAGAGACGGGGTTTCACCGTGTTAGCCAGGATGGTCTCGATCTCCTGACCTCGTGATCTGCCCGTCTCGGCCTCCCAAAGTGCTGGGATTACAGGCTTGAGCCACCGCGCCCGGCCGGCCGTCTGATTTTTCAACAAAAATGCCAAGACATTTCAACTGGGAAAAGGAGAGTCTAACAGATAGTGTTGGGACAATTAGATATCTGTGGAAGAAGTGACTTGAGACCCTTCCTCATATCCTCATAAAGTAACTCAGAAGAGATCACAGTCCTAAATATAATAGCTGAAGCCACCAAACTTTCAGAAGCAGCTGTAGGAGAACATCTCTGTCATCTTGGGTTAGGCAAAGAGTTGTTAGAGAAAAATAAATCAGTTGGAACTTGTCACAATGAAAAACTTTTGAGCTTTAAAAAGACAACTGCCGGGCGCGGTGGCTCAAGCCTGTAATCCCAGCACTTTGGGAGGCCGAGACGGGCGGATCACGAGGTTAGGAGATCGAGACCATCCTGGCTAACACGGTGAAACCCCGTCTCTACCAAAAAATACAAAAAACTAGCCGGGCGAGGTGGCGGGCGCCTGTAGTTCCAGCTACTCGGGAGGCCGAGGCAGGAGAATGGCGTGAACCCGGGAGGCGGAGCTTGCAGTGAGCTGAGATCCGGCCACTGTACTCCAGCCTGGGTGACAGAGTGAGATTCCGTCTCAAAAAAAAAAAAAAAAGACAACTTTTTTTTTTCATTCTTTTTGAAATGAGGCTTTGCCCTGTTACCCAGGCTGGAGTGCAGTGGCGTGATCATGGCTCACTGCAGCCTCAAGCAATTCTCCAGCCCCAGCCTCAGCTTCCCGAGTAGCTGGGACCACAGGCGCATACCACCATGTGTGGCTAATTTTTGTATTTTTTGTAGAGGTGGGGTCTTGCTGTGTTGCCTAGGCCAGTCTTGAAATCTTGGGCTTAAGCAGCCCTCCAGCCTCAGCCTCCCAAAGTGCTGGGATTACAGATGTGAGCCACCACACTGGGCCAAAAGACAGCTTTAAAAAAAAAAAAAAATAGAGAAGCCACAGGCTGGGAAAAATATTTGCCAGTTTTGTTTTTTTTTCCTTGTTGATCCACCACTGAGAGTTGTAAGTAATACACAAAGTCTTACACAACTCAAGAACATAACCCAATTAAAAATGGGTATCCAGCAGCTTTGTACATGTTAAAAAAATAAAAACAAAAAGCGTAACTTAGACTATGTCACCAAAGACTGACATTAGAATGGCCAATAAACACATGAAGAGGTTTGACATCACTAGTTAACAGAAAAACATGAGTGGGAATAGCTTACAGGAACATACCAAATGCTGGTGAGGATGTGGAACAACTGAAACTCGCCTACTTTGTAAAACAGTACACGTGGCTGGGCGTCGGCGCTCACACCTGTAATCCCAGCACTTTGGGAGGCCAAGGTGGGCAGATCATCTGAGGTCAGGAGTTTGAGAGCAGCCAGGCCAACATGGTGAAACCCCGTCTCTTCGAAAAATAAAACAATTAGCCGGGCGTGGTGGTAGGCGCATGTAATCTCAGCTATTCAGGAGGCTGAGGCAGGAGAATTGCTTGAACCCAGGAGGTGGAAGTTGCAGTGAGTCAAGATTGTGCTACTGCACTCCAGCCTGGGTGATAAGAGTGAGATTCTGTCTTTAAAAAAAAAAAAAAGTATGCCCACACCAGAAAAGTTTTTAAAAAGAGATACAACGCTATGAACCAGCAACTCCACTCCTAAGACTGTACCCAAGAAAAATGAAACCTGTGTCCAAAGACTTGCACACAAATAGATTTCCATTTTTCACAGTGTCCCCAAATGGAAACAGCCCAAGCCTCCAGCAACTAAGGAGGAGCCGTGAACAAATGAGGCCACAGAGGGGAGCATCGTTCAGCTGTAAAGCATGAAGCATTGCTCCATGTCACGGCATGGACGAGCCTCCAAAACCCTGCATCCAGGGAAGAAACCAGATGCAGAGGCCGGGCGCGGTGGCTCAAGCCTGTAATCCCAGCACTTTGGGAGGCCGAGACGGGCGGATCACGAGGTCAGGAGATCGAGACCATCCTGGCTAACACGGTGAAACCCCGTCTCTACTAAAAATACAAAAAACTAGCCGGGCGAGGTGGCGGGCGCCTGTAGTCCCAGCTACTCCGGAGGCTGAGGCAGGAGAATGGCGTAAACCCGGGAGGCGGAGCTTGCAGTGAGCTGAGATCTGGCCACTGCACTCCAACCCGGGCTACAGAGCAAGACTCCGTCTCAAAAAAAAAAAAAAAAAAAAAAAAAAAAAAAAGAAACCAGATGCAGAGCACGCGGCTCATGTGGGAAAGGCGGAGGGCAGCGCTGGCCACACAGCATGCATTTCCTGTCACCGACTGCACACTTACAGTGAGGGAATTTTGTGCTCTGTAAATTATAAATCAACAAAACTGTTTTAGAAACAGAATCGTAGGGTAAAGAGAACACATTACTTCATACTTAGTTATCCCAACCTGTCTAGAAAACAATTCCAGCCCTGACAAACAGCAAATGAAATTGAGGAGGAAAAATGATAATGCATAATAGTATCAAAAGCAACAATCATATAGGAAAAGAACCTAAAAAAATACATGCAAGAGCACATCGTAGAAAATCTAGAAAAACGTGAGAGACACGAGTCCTCGGTAAAGGAGGAAATACTGCATGTCCCCAGGTTGGAAGACTCAGTGCAGGAAGACATCACAGACCGCGGCGCCACGCACAATTTGGTTTTGTTTTAGAGACTCAACAGCTGTTTCCAAGGTTTATATGGAAACACAAGAGGACTGGGAAGAGCCAAGATGCTCTTGAAGAATGAGGCCCTATCTACCAGATAT
The DNA here is from genome assembly GCF_049350105.2 of Macaca mulatta. Taxonomy (NCBI): domain Eukaryota; kingdom Metazoa; phylum Chordata; class Mammalia; order Primates; family Cercopithecidae; genus Macaca; species Macaca mulatta. The sequence goes on along the minus strand of NC_133425.1, from coordinate 3,024,813 downwards.
GAGAATTTCCTGAAAATGACAGGGAGACCCCATCTCTATAAAAAAATAAAAATTAGCTGAGGATGGTGGCACACACCACGCCTGTAAGTCCCAGCTACTTGGGAGGCTGATGTGGGAGGATCACCTGAGCCTGGGAGGTTGAGGCTGCAGTGAGCCAAGATGGCACCACTGCACTCCAGCCTGGGAAACAGAGCAAGACCATGTCCCCAAAAAGAAAGAAAGAAGAACTCCAGCTTACCAAAAAGTCACCACTGTGCAGAGAGCATGGCAGTGGACAGACAGAGGGACCAAGAATCCAGAAAGGGGCCCAGGCTTAGATGGGCTTGGTTTATGATTGGCAGTGACAGTCCTTCCACTAAACGGCACAGAGGCTGATGGTAACCCCCACATGGGAACAGTGAACCCTGAGCCTGGCCTCTCCCTCTTAGGAAGCTGATTAGAAGGGAAAACAGGGCCGGGCGCGGTGGCTCACGCCTGTAATCCCAGCACTTTGGGAGGCCGAGACGGGCGGATCACGAGGTCAGGAGATCGAGACCATCCTGGCTAACACGGTGAAACCCCGTCTCTACTAAAAAGAAGTACAAAAAACTAGCCGGGCGAGGTGGCGGGCGCCTGTAGTCCCAGCTACTCGGGAGGCTGAGGTGGGAGAATGGCGTAAACCCGGGAGGCGGAACTTGCAGTGAGCTGAGATCCGGCCACTGCACTCCAGCCTGGGCGACAGAGCCAGACTCCATCTCAAAAAAAAAAAAAAAAAAAAGAAGGGAAAACAGGACAGTGTCTGCACAAAATAGTACTTGAAACCATAAAAATAAGATAGAGGACATTAAGAATTTTGCCATTTTCCCATCTGTGTTAGTCCATTCTCACATTGCTATGAAGGACTGCCTGAGAGCGGGCAATTTATAAAGAAAAGAGGTTTAACTGACTCGCAGTTCTGCAAGGTGGGCGAGGCCTCAGGAAACTTACAATCATGGTGGGAAAAAAGGCAAACAAGTTCTTCTTCTCATGGCAGCAGGAGAGAGAAATGAGTGCCCAGTGAAGGGGGAAGCCGCTTATAAAACCATCAGCTCTCATGAGAACTCACTCTCGAGAGAACAGGACGGAGGGAACCAAGCCCGTGATTCACCTGTCTCCACCGGGTCCCTCTCACACGTGTGGGGATTATGGGAACTACAATTCAAGATGAGATTTGGGTGGGGACACAGCCAAACCATATCATCCCACCCCGGCCCCTCCTAAACCTCATATCCTCACAATTCAAAACACAATCATGCCCTTCCAGCCGTCCCCCAAAGTCTTAACTCATTCCAGCATTAATCCAAAAGTCCAAGTCCAAAGTCTCATCTGAGACAAGGCAAGTCCCTTCTGCCTATAAGCCTGTAAAATCAAAGGTGCAGGCATTAGGTAAATACATCCATTCCAAATGGGAGAAGTTGGCCAAAACAAAGGGGCTACAGGCCCCATGCAAGTCCAAAATCCAACAGGGCAGTCAAATCTTTTTTTTTTTTTTTGAGACGGAGTCTCGCTCTGTCACCCAGGCTGGAGTGCAATGGCCGGATCTCAGATCACTGCAAGCTCCGCCTCCCGGGTTTACGCCATTCTCCTGCCTCAGCCTCCCGAGTAGCTGGGACTACAGGCGCCCGCCACCTCGCCCGGCTAGTTTTTGTATTTTTTTTTTTAGTAGAGACGGGGTTTTACCGTGTTAGCCAGGATGGTCTTGATCTCCTGACCTCGTGATCCACCCATCTCAGCCTCCCAAAGTTCTGGGATTACAGGCTTGAGCCACCGCGCCCGGCCCAGGGCAGTCAAATCTTAAAGCTACAAAATGATCTCCTTTGACTCCATGTCTCACATCCAGATCTCACTGATGCAAGAGGTGGGTTCCCAAGGCCTCGGGCAGCTCCACCCCTGTGACTTTGCAGGGTACAGCCCCCCTCCCAGCTGCTGTCACAGGCTCATGTCAAGTGTCTGTGGCTTTTCCAGGTGCACGGTGCAAGCTGTTGTCAGTGGATCTACCATTCTGGGGTCTGGAGGATGGTGGCCCTTTTCTCACAGCTCCACTAGGCAGTGCCCCAGCAGGGACTCTGCGGGGGATCCAACCCCACATTTCCCTTCCGTATTGCCCTAGCGGAGGTTCTCTGTGAAGACTCTGCCCTGCAGCACACTTCTGCCTGGACATCCCAGTGTTCCGATACAGCCTGTGAAATCTAGGCAGACGTTCCCAAACCTGATTTTTTTCTTATGGTGTCTCGCTCTGTCACCCAGGCTGGAGTGCAGTGGCATGATCTTGGCTCACTGCAACTTCCGCCTCCCAGGTTCAAGTGATCCACCTCAGCTTCCCAAGTAGCTGGGACTACAGGTGCGCATCACCACGCTTGACTAATTTTTGTATTTTCAGTAGGGACAGGGTTTCGCCATGTTGGCCAGGCTGGTTTCAAACTCCTGACCTCAGGTGAACTACCTGCCTCAGCCTCCCAAAGTGCTGCTGGGATTACAGGTGTGAGCCACTGCACCCAGCTCCCAAACCTCAATTCTTGACTTCTGGGCATCTGCAGGCCCAACACCACCTGAAAACTGCCAAGGCTTGGGGCTTGCACCCTCTGAAGCAACAGTCTGAGCTGCACCTTGGCTCCCTTTCGCCGTGGCTGGGAGGCAGGGCACCCAAGACTGCACAAAGCAGCAAGGCCCTGGGCCTCGTCCACTAAACCATTTTTATCCTCCTAGGCCTCGGGACCTGTGATGGGAGGGGCTGCCCTGAAGACCTCTGACATGCCCTGGAGACATTTTCCCCACTGTCTTTGTGATTAACATTTGGCTCCTTGTTATGCAAATTTCTGCAGCCAGCTTAAATTTCTCCTCAGAAAATGGACTTTTTTATGGCATCACCATGCTGCAAATTTTTCAGCCTTTTATGGTTGGCTTCCCTTTTAAACTAAAGTTCCAATTCCAAACCGTATCTTTGTGAATACACAAAACTGAATGCTTTTAACACAGCACCCAGGTCACCTTTCGAACACGTTGCTGCTTAGAAATTTCTTTCACTGGTTGGGTGCAGTGGCTCACACCTGTAATCCCAGCATTTTGGGAGGCCAAGGCGGGCAGATCACAAAGTCAGAGATCAAGACCCTCCTGGCCAACATGGTGAAACCCCGTCTCTACTAAAAATACAAAAATTAGTTGGGTGTGACGGCACACTTCTGTAGTTCCAGCTGCTCAGGGAGCTGAGACAGGAGAATTGCTTGAACATGAGGCAGCGGTTGCAGTGAGCCGAGATCACGCCGCTGCACTCCAGCCTCGGTGACAAAGCGAGACTCCATCTCAAAAACAAAAAAAAGGAATTTCTTTCACCAGATGCCCTAAATCATCTCTCTCAAGTTCAAAGTTCCACACATCTCTAGGGCAGAGGCAACATGCTACCAGTCTCTGCTAAAGCACAGCAAGAGTCACCTTTATTCCAGTTTCCAACAAGTTCCTCCTCTCAGAGACCACCTCAGCCTGGACTTTGTTGGCCATATCACTATCAGCATTTTGGTCAAAGGCATTCAAGTCTGGGAAGTGCCAAACTTTCCCACATCTTCCTGTCCTCTTCTGAGCCCTCCAAATGGTTCCAACCTCTGCCTGTTACCCAGTTCCAAAGTCACTTCCACATTTTTGGGTATCTTTACAGCAGTGTCCCGCTGTAAGAATAATTATTACAGTAATAATTTACTATATTAGTCTTTTCTCACACTGCTGATAAACATACCTGAGACTGGGTAATTTATAAAGGAAAGAGGTTTAATGGACTCACAGTTCCACATGGCTGGGGAGGCCTCACAATCATGTCGGAAGGCACAGGGTCTTACATGGCAGCAGGCAAGAGAGCATCTGCAGGGGAACTCCCATTTATAAAACCATCAGGTCTCATGAGACTTACTCACTACCCACAACAGTATAGGGAAAACGTCCCCCATGATTCAGTTACTTCCACCAGGCCCTGCCCTTGACACGTGGGAATTATTATAATTCAAGGTGAGATTTGGGTGGGAACACAGTCAAATCGTATCACCATCTTTGTTGTTGGTATTTGAGGAATCAAGCTCAACGTTTAAAGGACATCATCTTTTTTTTTTTTTTTTTTTTGAGACAGAGTCTCACTCTATTGCCCAGGCTGGAGTACAATGGTATGATCTCAGCTCACTGCAACCTCCACCTCCCGGGTTTAAGTGATTCTCCTGCCTCAGCCTCCTGAGTAGCTGGAATTACAGGCGTGTGCTACCATGCCTGGCTAATTTTTGTATTTTTAGTAGAGACGGGGTTTCACCATGTTGGTCAGGCTGGTTTTGAACTCCTTACCTTGTGATCCACCTGCCTTGACCTCTCAAAGTGCTGGGATTACAGGCGTGAGCCACCGTACCTGGCCAGAACATCGTCTTAAATAAAATTAGGAACTCTCACCAGGCCAGTGGCTCACGCCTGTAATCCCAGCACTTTGGGAGGCCAAGGCGGGCAAATCATCTGAGGTCGGGAGTTTGAGACCAGCCTGACCAACATAGAGAAACCCCATCTCTACTAAAAATACAAAATTAGGGGCTGGGCATGGTGGTCCACGCCTGTAATCCCAGCACTTTGGGAGGCTGAGGTGGGTGAATCACGAGGTCAGGAGTTGGAGACCACCTTGGCCAACATGGTGAAACCCTGTGTCTACTAAAAATACAACAAATTAGCTGGGCTTAGTGGCGGGTACCTGTAATCCCAGCTACTTGGGAGGCTGAGGCAGAAGACTCGCTTGAACCTGGGAGGCATAGGTTGCAGTGAGCTGAGATCATGCCACTGGTCTCCAGCCCTGGCGACAGAGTGAGACTCTGTCTCAAAAAATAAATAAAATAAAATAAAAATTAGCCAGGCGTGGTGGCTCATGCCTGCAATCTCAGTACTCGGGAGGCTGAGGCAGAAGAATTGCCTGAACCCAGGAGGCAGAGGTTGCAGTGAGCCGAGATGGCGCCATTGCACTCCAGCCTGGGCAACAAGAACGAAACTCCATCTCAAAAACAAACAAACAAAAAACTCAGAATCCTAGTGAGAGGATGGAAAGGCCACACAGTGTGACAGAGACCACCGGCCACACCCCTGACAGGTGTGCGTGCAGAAAGCTTTTGGTCTTCTTTGTGTCTTACAAATCAGAAATCAGCCAGCTAACTAGAAAATTGACAAGATACGGCAACCAGCAGTGGCCGAGGCCGGATGACCCTGCGGCCGTGTGCTAGAGAAGATGCTGGGTCTCCACGGTGGCGGCCACCATCCGCTTGCCAACGGCCTGACTGTGGACAGGTGTGCGCCCTCAGGATGCGGAGCCATAGGACTCGCTGGCACTGCTGGAAACAGTGAGGGACAGGGACAGATGCATTCCAAGATCTGACCTAGACATGGCGTCACCTCCCTCCGGTCCTGTCCTACAGAAAGCCAGGCTCTGCGCAGCCTGAAGACGGGAGCCTGGGAGGCCACCGGCCTTGAGCCAGAACAGGCCACAGGGGCAGTGGGGCCATCGGGGGTGGTGGCAGTGATGGGGGCCTCTGGAACTCAGTGGGCTGAATGTGTGTGTAGGCCTCGGTGTTACCACAGGAATCAAGAGGCCTGGAGCCCCCTTACCAGCTGCCGCAACCCGGGTGAGGCTCCGCCTGCCCACGACGCTCGGCCTCTCCCAAAGGAGGAGAACAGGGACAGACTCTCCCTTCCCACCTGGAGTGTGCAGGGCTCCCAGGTGTGGTGCGTGGCCTGACGCAGGCCAGGGGCCCCCACACGGGGACGTCTCCTGAGAAGAGGCCGCCCAGGTCCAGTGGCCCCAGGCCCCTGCTGAGTCCGCGTTTTCTGCTGAGTAAACGGATCGTGGGTTTTTCTGGGTGTGGACTTTCTCCCCGTGGATCTATAATTTCTCAGAAGAGGAGCCGAGACGCCACCTGGAAAATGATCAATTCTTGATAAAGAGAAGACGATGACAGTGGGCCGGCGGCTTCCCACAGCTCTGCACGGGGGCCGCCAGGTGAGGCCGGAGCCGCGGACGGGGTAGGGCCTGGAGAGCTGCGGTCTCCTCCAGCCCCGGCTCTGCCTCCACCTGCGCCCCTCCCGGCCGCTTCCCTGAACGCTTTCCCACTGCCGAGGGACTGGTGGGCAGGCCCCGCTGACAGCCAGAGGAGGGGCCAGCAGGGACCTGGAGAGGAGGGGCTGCAGCGGCTCAGGCCCTGGTGGAGACGGCGACTGACTGGGAAGTGGTCTGAGCAGGTGGAGGGGAGCGAGGGGCCGCTGGAGGCAGGTGGAGACGGAGCCCAGGGGTGGCCTCGGACATGGCTGGGCACACATTCCTGTGGGCTCTCTGCACACAAGCGGTGACTGTGGGGCGGCCAGGCCCTCACCAGAGCCTTGGGGCACAGCAAGGGGCAGGTGAGGCTTGTCTGGGGCATCAGACCTGGCTCCCATGGCCAGGCCACCCCCACGCTTTCCCCGAGGATGGTGCAGGGCAAAAGCAAACAGGCGCCTGCAGCCCTGCCAGGCATTCCTAGAAGAGGCTGGGGGCGGGGCAGTGGCCAGACACCAGCGCCCGTAAGGTCACGGGAGAGGTGGGGCGAGCTTGGGCCCTGGACAGCACCATGGGCCTGAAGAACAAATGGCAGCTCCCACCCAGGCTTTAGGGAACCCCCGGGAGGGCGGGTGGACGGCTGGGTGGGGCACGGGGAAGGGGAGGCAGCCCCTGAGCCCCACATGGCTGGCTGCTCAGGCCAGGGGTGGGGTCAAGACCCCAGGAGCTGCCCGAGGGGCACCCTGCCCGCAACAGGAGCTGATAAAGTCCTGGACTCCCCAAACCTGCCTCAAGCCCCAGCCTCTCCCAGGTTGCTGCAAGGGGTCCCCACCCCAACCTCGCTGCCCAGCCCTCCCCCGTCAGCCCTGCACGGGGCCCGGGCACTGGCCATCCGCCCCCAGGGCCACATCACAGTCCACCTCAGACCCCGACAGAAGCTCCCTCACCCCCTGCACTGTCTGCACCCCAGGGCTCCGGGCCGATACCGGCTGCCCGGCACGAGGGGGTTAACAGAGCCAGGGCCAGCTGGGTTGGGTCAGCCAGGTGACAGGCGCGGGCTGCCCCGCAGTGGGGAAATCCAGAGGGCAGGGGTGGCCGGCGCAGCAGACGTACCCTCCCTTGCTGCCTGCCTGCGGCCTGCCCTGCACGCAGGATGGCCCTGAGGAAAGGTGAGGCCCCCAAGCGCCCCGCCACCTGCTCTGGGGGTGGCCAGTCTGTGACCCTGAGCCCACTGGGGAGAGGCTAGGGGTGACCCCCAGGAAGTCCCCCCACCAGGGACTGGGGAGCCCATAGTCAGAAATGCATCTGCTGGGGTTGGCAGGGAGATGCAGCTGTGCCTGGCACCAGAGGGTCTGTGTCCTGTCCTTCACCCTAAGGGCACCGGCGGCAGTGCAGGGGAGGAGAACCAGGCACAGGCCGGAGCCTTCAGCCCCCAAAACAGCGGGCACAGCAACGGGAGGTGCCCCTCACAGCCTGCGTCGTGGGCCCAGCCCAGGCAGGAGATGTTGGCTCACACCCCACTGTCTCTATGGGGTGACCCCTTGCGGCTTCAGCCACCCCCAAGCTTGAGCTGAGCTCAGAGCTGGCTCAAGCCACCCCCAACCCATCACGGCAGAAGGGCGGTCGGGGGACCCCACCTCGCTGTCCCTACCACCGTCCCAGTGATTCCACACCCTCTGAGGATGCGGGGGCTGTACAGGGGAGGTTTTGGTCATCACTGCTTGGGAGGCTGCTGGCCGGGTGTGTGAGACCTGTGGCCCCTTGTCCTGAAAGGCAATGTGAGCCTCGGTGACCAACGGTGCGGGGTTCCTACCTGTCCCCCAACAGCGGTGCCCCGGTCCCCCCAACAGCGGTGCCCCGGTCCCCCCCACAGCACTCAAGACCTGGATGCAGGCAGGTGAGACCCCGCTGAGGGGACCTAACTGGGGCAGGAGGTGCCCAGCTCCCTGTCCAGCCTCTGAGGGCAGTGAGCGAGTGCCCACCCAGACCTACTCCAGAATGTTCGGAAAATGGCCGGACCTTGGCCAATGGCTCAGTTCCCTTCCCTTCCTCTAGGCCAACGTGGCAGCCTGGCCTGGCTCAAGTGCCTGCCTTGGGGGTGCGGCTGCCACATGCCAGACAGCCCGAGACCCAGCCTGGCCGAGCCCACGTGGCCTGCGCAGAGCTAGAGAGCCAAGCCCTCAGCGTCTGTGCAGCGGGGCGGGGCGGGGCGGGGTGGCCACTCCTCCGTCCCATGGGGTGGGGAGCGCAGCGTCAGCTTTTGGGCCGGAGAACCTGTGGGGCTCACCAGCTTCTTCGCATCTCAGCGGATGACCTCGAGCCTCAGTTCACACCTGAGCACTGCTTCCGGCTGTGCTGGTATCAGGCTCACTCGGGCAGAGCCCTCCTCGGGCCGCCTCCCCAAGCCTCTCCCCCCACAGGAGGCCTGGCCTTGGCGCTGCTGCTGCTGTCCTGGGTGGCACTCGGCCCCCGCAGCCTGGAGGGCGCAGAGCCCGGAACGCCGGGGGAAGCCGAGGGCCCAGCATGCCCGGCCACCTGTGCCTGCAGCTACGATGAGGAGGCGAATGAGCTCAGCGTCTTCTGCAGCTCCAGGAACCTCACGCGCCTGCCTGACGGGATCCCGGGCGGCACCCAAGCCCTGTGGTTGGACAGCAACAACCTCTCGTCCATCCCCCCGGCGGCTTTCCGGAACCTCTCCAGCCTGGCCTTCCTCAACTTGCAGGGCGGCCAGCTGGGCAGCCTGGAGCCGCAGGCACTGCTGGGCCTGGAGAACCTGTGCCACCTGCACTTGGAGCGGAACCAGCTGCGCAGCCTGGCGGTCGGCACCTTTGCGCACACACCCGCGCTGGCCTCGCTGGGCCTCAGCAACAACCGCCTGAGCAGGCTGGAGGACGGGCTCTTTGAGGGCCTCGGCAACCTCTGGGACCTCAACCTTGGCTGGAATAGCCTGGCCGTGCTCCCCGATGCGGCGTTCCGTGGTCTGGGCGGCCTGCGTGAGCTGGTGCTGGCGGGCAACAGGCTTGCCTACCTGCAGCCCGCACTCTTCAGCGGCCTGGCCGAGCTCCGGGAGCTGGACCTGAGCAGGAACGCGCTGCGGGCCATCAAGGCCAACGTGTTCGCGCAGCTGCCCCGGCTCCAGAAGCTCTACCTGGACCGCAACCTCATCGCTGCCGTGGCCCCGGGCGCCTTCCTGGGCCTGAAGGCACTGCGATGGCTGGACCTGTCCCACAACCGCGTGGCTGGCCTCCTGGAGGACACGTTCCCCGGCCTGCTGGGCCTGCGCGTGCTGCGGCTGTCCCACAACGCCATCGCCAGCCTGCGGCCCCGCACCTTCGAGGACCTGCACTTTCTGGAGGAGCTGCAGCTGGGCCACAACCGCATCCGGCAGCTGGCCGAGCGCAGCTTTGAGGGCCTGGGGCAACTCGAGGTGCTCACGCTGGACCACAACCAGCTCCAGGAGGTCAAGGTGGGCGCCTTCCTCGGCCTCACCAACGTGGCGGTCATGAACCTCTCTGGGAACTGTCTCCGGAACCTTCCGGAGCAGGTGTTCCGGGGCCTGGGCAAGCTGCACAGCCTGCACCTGGAGGGCAGCTGCCTGGGCCGCATCCGCCCACACACCTTCGCCGGCCTCTCAGGGCTCCGCCGCCTCTTCCTCAAGGACAACGGCCTCGTGGGCATTGAGGAGCAGAGCCTGTGGGGGCTGGCGGAGCTGCTGGAGCTCGACCTGACCTCCAACCAGCTCACGCACCTGCCCCACCAGCTCTTCCAGGGCCTGGGCAAGCTGGAGTACCTGCTGCTCTCCCACAACCGCCTGGCGGAGCTGCCGGCGGATGCCCTGGGCCCCCTGCAGCGGGCCTTCTGGCTGGACGTCTCGCACAACCGCCTGGAGGCGTTGCCCGGCAGCCTCTTGGCACCGCTGGGGCGGCTGCGTTACCTCAACCTCAGGAACAACTCACTGCGGACCTTCACGCCGCAGCCCCCTGGCCTGGAGCGCCTGTGGCTGGAGGGCAACCCCTGGGACTGCAGCTGCCCCCTCAAGGCGCTATGGGACTTTGCCCTGCAGAACCCCAGTGCCGTGCCCCGCTTCGTCCAGGCCATCTGTGAGGGGGACGACTACCAACCCCCCGTGTACACCTACAACAACATCACCTGCACCAGCCCGCCCGAGGTCGCGGGGCTCGACCTGCGGGACCTCGGCGAGGCCCACTTCGCTCCCTGCTGACCAGGGCCCCGGACTCGGGCCCCCGCCTGGCTCACCCTGTGCTGGGGACAGGTCCTCAGTGTCCTCAGGGGCCTGGCAGGCATGCGGCCCCACGCCGTGCACTTGCTGAAAGACACAAGGGCCTGACTGGGGTGGAAGGCAGGGCGGCCCCCAGCTGTCATCAATTAAAGGCAAAGGCAATTGAATCTTAACAGGCACGGTGCGTGACTGCGAGCGTGAAGCCAGGGAAGGGGGCTGGGTGCACGGCGCACAGCTGTGGTCTCAGAGCTTTGGGAGGCCGAGGCGGGTGGATCGCTTGAGCACAGGAATTCAAGAGACCGGCCTGGGCAACACAAGAGAGACCCCATCTCTACAAATAAAAAATAAAAAAAATTAGCCGAGCATGGCAGCCCATGCCTGTGATCCTAGGGAGGTTGAGGCAGGAGGATCGCTGCAGCCCGGGAGGTAGAGGCTGCCGTGAACTGAGATTGCGCCACCGCATTCCAGCCTGGGCGGCAGAGCGAGACCGTCTGAAAAGAAACCACCTGGCTCGGGGGCGGGGGGACGGCGTTGCCTAGGGCGCGCCTTGGTCTCCTCGCCTCTGTCCTGCCCGGCTCAGCCACGCCCAGGGCCCCCGTCCGGATCCTGCCCTGCCACCGCCCTGGCCAACTGCCCCCCACCTGTGTGTCTTCCTGGTTCCTGCAGCTGCCCCTCGGGCTCCCTGCAGGACATCCCCCAGGAATGATGACACCAACTCAAATCCCCGGGAGCTCTGCATATCACCCCTCCTCTTCGAGGCATCGCCCTGAGGACCAGGCAGTGTCCCGAGGGGCGTGTTCCAGGCAGCCAGGGTGAGGCTGAGGTGGGGTGAGGAGTGAGCCCCAGGCAGGCCGTCAGTCTAGCGTGGGAAGCTGCACCCCCTGCAGATGCCCCCGGCGTCGGTCTTCTCTGCCCCCTCAGGGCACTGGCATTGTTGGCCCAGGTGCGCCTGGCACCCTCCCACCCGCCCAGGGACTGCCCAGGTTGGTTCCCAACCCCCACCTCCAGGGTCCTCCTCTGCTGAAGGCCGAGCTCTTCCTTTGGGAAGAACAACGCGTTCTGCTTTCTGGAACGGCTCTCCTTCCGGGTCTCACTGGGAAGAGGTACAGGAGGCCCCTGGGATCGGAGCTCCCTTCTCAACCCGACTTCTGGTCTCAGTCCCAGGAGGGGTCCCGCAGTGTCCCAGGGAGGCCATTCTTCCATAGCAAAGCGCCCGGCTCTCAGGTTTATCACAACATCTCCCCAGATCCCCACATTTGATGCGAACGCATCAGCACCTGGACCCAGGGGCTTGTTGACACCGAAGCTGACGAACCTGCTGGCCCAGGCCAGGCACTTACAGAGGCAGGTGCTATCTGACCCCGAAGGACAGAAGACTCTAGAAACGTCAAACTCGTCATCACAGCAGCGGACACGTTTAATGGTAGGCTCCTCTACAGTTACAAGACAGGCCTGAGGTCAGTTCGCCCCCTTAGGGAGCGCTCCCCCAGCTTCACGCAGATGACAGTGACCCCAGGGTGCTGGCGGCCCGGGGTCACCTGAGGACTGCGGAAGTCCTGTGCTCTGCCAATCATGTGGACACGCGGCTGCCAGGGGCACAGGTGGGAAACGTGGAAGGGAGGAGAGCCCAAGCCGCCCCCGTCTCACAGCTGCAGGGCACCCAGGCCACAGCACCAGGGCCCGAGCTGTCCTCTCAGCCACAGGCCAACCAGGCAGAGCTGCTGGTGCCTGATACATCCCTGGGGCAGCGCTGGTCAGCGAGCTGCTCTCCCGTTGGCGCCGCCTGGGCCTGCCCCTGCAGGGCCCGGGAACCGAGCCCGCTCTGTTTCTCCGAGAGGCTGGAGCAGAGCCCTCGGTGGCTCTGGAAGGCAGCTTCGAGGCGGCCTCAGTCAGGGGAGGCATGTGGGCGTCGCGTCCAGAATCCTCCGTGCTATGGAGGTGAGTGCGGCGAAGGTGGGGCTCCCGGGGAACTCCCGGATGAAGTCGTGGCCCTCCTCCAGGCTCCTCGTGAGCTCGGGGTCCAGGGGCACAGACCCTGCAGGGCACAGTGGAGGCGGTGGCGCTGTGTCTGCACCTCCCGCTCCCAGCATGGGCTCAGCTGGCCAAAAGCGGATGCACCCGAACCACCCGTGCCCGTAGAGGGCCTTGAGGAGGGCGCGGGTGGATAAGCCACAGGTCGCAGTGGTGCGGCGTGAGAGGGAAACAGCTCCCATCCCCTCCTCTCCCTCGGGCCCCGGGGGCACGGAGGTCAAACCCACCCAGGGCAGAGACGGAATGGGAGGCTGGGACCCCAGCACCAGCTTGGAACACTTACCTAAGAAGGGCACCCCGGCGAGCCGGGCCAGCTCCTCCCCGCCGCCCCTGGAGAAGACGCTGGTGCACTCCTAGGAGATGGCAGTGAGCCCAGCGCCACCCAAGGCCCCGCCTCGGCCTGCCTGCCACCCCCACCGGTCAGGCGCTGCCTCGGTCCCCCTGCAACCCCCGGGACTCACTGTGCAGTGTGGGCAGGTGAAGCCGCTCATGTTCTCCACGACCCCCATCACCCGCACGCCCGTCTTCCTGCAGAAGGTCAGCTCGCGCCTCACGTCCCCCACGGACACCGCCTGAGGGGCGGGAGCCAAGGCTGCGGTCTGCTGGGCTCGGCCAGGCGCACAGGCAGGGAGACCCGCCCAGCCCGCTGGGAAGTAGCCCACAGGGACTTGGGAAGGTGCCGCAGCGGTACCTGGGGTGTGGTAACCATGAGGGCCCCCAGGGGTTGGTAGGGGCGCAGGGCTTCTATGGTAGCCATGTGCTCATCGGAGGTTCCCGGGGGCGTGTCCACCACCAGGTAGTCCAGCTCCCCCCAGGCCACGTCGGACACAAACTGCTTTATCAGCGCTGCAAAGACGGGACAGACGGGCGGTCAGGGCAGGGCAGGTCTGCACACATGGCCCTGTGCCACTAAGAACCAGCCAGGTCAGGCCGAGGAGCTGCAGTCCATCACGTGTCACTTGCCACCAGCCTCCATCACAGGCTCTCGGGAGGCCCTGGAGCGACGCAGGAGCCGGCCAGGCCCTGACCAGGAGTGCAAAGATGGGGCCAGGGCCGTCTACAGCGTCCCTTTCTCCAGCATCCAGCCCCTGCCCACAAAGCCCCCCTCCGACTCCCCACGGCCCCAAATGAGAACACGGGGCCAGGACCCTCCAGGGGAGCACCCAGATTCTCCGTGGTGAACGCCCCCTGGTGCACCCAGATTCTGTGCCTCACTCCCACCAGCCTCTCCCTGCCTTTGGGGGCGTCTAATGCCACCTGCTCCAGAGGCACCAGAACCCCCTCAGCTCTGCCCGACGACCTGCCCCACGGGGGCCCCAGGTCCCCGCATGCCGTGGCCAGGGTCTCAGCAGACCCCGCTCCCTCTGACCGGGAATGGGGGTCAGCTGTGTGGCAGCACAGACCCAACTCGAGACACCCCCAGCCAGAGCCCTCGGCCTGGTCGCGGGTGTCCTGTGCAGGTCCCAGGCACAGGCCTGGCTGCTGGAGGGGGGCATTTCCACGGGAGAGGCCGGCACCGACGCTAACACCTTCGATCAGGACAGCGGACAGGCCGCCCGGCCGTTACCATTCTTCTTGGGGCCTCTCCACACCACGGCCTCGTCCGGCTTCTCCAGCAGGAAGCCCACGGACATGAGCGAGATGCTCTGCTCCCGGTCCAGGAAGACGGGTGCCCAGCCGCGGTCACACTGGTGCACGGCCCTGCCCTGCGCCCCAAACATGCGCGGGATGCTGGGGCCACACAGGTCCACGTCCAGGATCCCCACCTGCAAGGAGGGGCATAGCCTAGGCCAGGGGCACCGCCAGGCCTCTGCCGGGATGCAGGTGGCTGCCTGGGGCTCCGCCCAGTGAGGGGCAGGGCGCTCACCTTCTTGCCTGCATGGCGCAGGGCCAGGGCCAGTTCCGTGGAGATGGTGCTTTTCCCAACGCCCCCTTTTCCTGAGAGGACCAGGATGATGTGCCTGATGCCGGCCAGGTTTCCAGGCTCTGGTGAGAGACACGACAGAGAAGGTCAGGGCTCCTGGTGCCCACTGTGCCCACACACGGGGTCACCCACCACCTCCTGCACCCACATTCTGAGCGGGGCAGTGGTGAATCGCCAGATCCAGAGGCGGCCCCTGCCCGGCTTCGCCCTGATGGAAAGACCTCCAGGCAGGTCCCCTGCAGCCCCAGACCCGGGGGGTCCCTCTAAGACTACGGCACTCCCTGCACCCGCCTGAGGCTGTGCTGCTGACAGCGGAAACTGCCCAACTCTCCTCTCGGTGCGTGCGCTCCTTCATGCGCAGGCGTGTGCAAGCTCGCACACGTGAGTGTCACGATCATGAGACTGCCAGCCCCCTGCTAATTCTAACGGAAACCAAATGGACTCCACCCTTTCCCCAGTCCATGCACCCCGGGCTCGGCAGAGGCAGCAGAGGCTGCCCTGGGCCTCCAGTTCTCAGGAGGGATGCTGGCAGCTGAGGGCCCAGGGTGGCAACAACCACGCGTTGCACACCGGCGTCCCTGGCTCTCGGCTCCTGCAGTGTGCAGTAGGTGAGGGCAGCTGGCTGCTCCCCGCACAGCCCCAGCTCCTCTTCCTTCCAGGGTCCCGTCCTGTCCCTGCCACGCGGTGGCAGACACCTTGGCAAAACTCCTGCCCTCTCCCCCCAGCGCCCCCGCTGAGGTCACGCCCCTGGTCTCCAGCACGCTGCTCCATTGCTGACAGGTCCCTGGAGGGCGCACGTGAGGGCTCCACACACGACGCGGAGAAACCACCCCGAACTGATCCGCCTCTCAAGGGCAGGTTCAAAGGCCCCCCAAGCCCAAAGCCTCCCGGGAGAACCTGGCACGCAGGCAGGTCCTCGGACCTACAGAGGCTGCCTGAGGTCTCCCCCCGGGGACACAGAAAAGCCAGCCCCAGCCCCACACTCCTGCAAACACAAAGCCCCGAGAGCACAGCCTCGCGGTCACCCCTGAGACAGTAAAAGGGATTCTGACTTAAATCCCTGCAACACCAAGGGGTGCTGGAAGTGACCTGCGCAGAGAGGGGTGGGCACTTATGTCAGGTCTGGGTCCTGACCGCCACACTGCCATCGGTGCTGGCGCCAGCGGCAGGGTTAACCCCCAGGGGCTTTCCTTGTTGGCAGAGATGGGAACTGTGCTTGTCTGGTGGGTTGGGCTGAGCACCATGGTAAACGCAGGGACTAGTGTTAGGGAACCAGGACAACAACCCTGAAGGTTCCCCCAAGAACGTTTCACTTCTCAGCAAACTGAGGCAGCTCCTAAGCCCGTTCTCAGCAAAGCACAGTTAGCATAAGCCTGCCGGGAGGCGCGGCTGTGCTGGAAGCACAGGACGGAGGCTGAGCGCCATCTCCTTGCCCAATCTAGGGCTTCTGAATTTTTATGTGCATATTTTCCCCATTTAAAGAAAGCTTGGGGCCGGGCGCGGTGGCTCACGTCTGTAATCCCAGCACTTTGGGATGCATCACTTTCGTGATGCAGGGGGATCACGAGGTCAGGAGATTGAGACCATCCTGGCCAACATGGCGAAACCCTGTCTCTACTAAAAATACAAAAAAATTAGACAGGCAGGGTGGTGCGTACCTATTATCCCAGCTATTTGGGAGGTTGAGGCAGAATTGCTTGAACCTGGGAGGTCGAGGTTGCAGTGAGCCGTCATCGAGATTGTGCCACTGCACTCCAGCCTGGGTAACAGAGAGAGTCTCCGTCTCCCCACAACAAAAAAAATAAAAGCTTGGACTAGGTGCAGTGGCTCACGCCTGTAATCCCAGCACTCTGAGAGGCCAAAGTGGAAGGATCACTTCAGCCCAGGAGTTCCAGACCACTCTCAACAACGCATTAAGACCCCATGTCTACACATTAAAAAATGAGCCAGGCAGGGTGGTGCATCCTGTGGTCCCAGGTACTCAGGAGGCTGAGGTGGGAGGGTCGCTTGAGCCCAGGAGGTCAAGGCTGCAGTGAGTTATGATCGCGCCACTGCACCCCAGCCTTAGCGATAGTAAGACCCTGTCTCAAAAAAGAAAAAAAAAAAAAGCTTCCACCAATCTCAGTAATATCCTTACTTTGTAATAAATCCGTCCTGATAATAAGGACAGGCTTTTCCAGGCTTCTCCTCTGATACAAGACTCCAGCACTGGATTTCTAATGTGTCAGAGTTGTGCTACAAGACCGTTCTTTTGGGTACCGGACTCGAGGTCTCTTGGAAGAGAAATGCGGCTCCCACTACTCAGGAGGGCCCGCGGCGCTGACCTGGCGAACGCATCGTCCGCACGGGTGTGAATTCCGTCCCGCGCAACTTTCACTTTTCTGAACTTAGAGCGCCACTTCCACAAATAACTAAAAGCAGGGGACGCCGGCGTCCGTCTTACTTTCATGACTATGCGCATGTGACCTATTTAAAGACACGGTCTCGCTCCTGCCCGGGCTGCGGTGCAGCTGCTACCGCAGCCGCGACCTCGCGACCTCCAGCGTACCGGGGCCCACAGGCGCCACTGCGCCCGCCTACAACGCGGTGCTCCACAAAGTTTCCTTTAAAACCTCCCCCAGCTCCACGACTCAGGTCCTCCGAGGTCACGGACCTTCCGCATCGAATCTGCGGCACGCGGAAAACGACCGTGTTTAGAAAACGCCCGCGCCGCGGCCTCTGGCCCGGCCCAGCCATGCCGGCCGGTGATGGTCGCACCGGAGGCTCGCGACGCAGCGAGGTCGCCCTGGGATAGGGCGCGGCGGGGCCCCAGGCAAGGCCCCGTCCCGGCTCCGCTCCCTGGCCCGCCACTCACCGGCCGCCGCCTCCATCCCGCCGCCGCCAGGAGCTCGCGTCTGCCCTGCGCTTCCGCCCGCCGGCCGTCAGCCTCCCAGATGGAGCGAAGGGCCTTCCAGCCAATGGGCAGTGCGTGCCCACCCCTGGCTCCTCTTGATAGGCCTAGTCCTGCTATCTCAGCCAATCAGCTCGCAGGAGGAGCTCCCTCGCCGGTGCCGCAGATTCCGGCGCAGATGACGACGCGGGCACGGACCTGCTTTCGTGTCAACGCGGCCTGCGCGACCGCCTCCCCCCCGGGTCCAATGGGCGCGCGGGCTTTGTCGCCCGTCGCTTGGGGACTGGCCAATAGGAACGTTGGATCACGATTGACAGTTCCCGAAACCTCTCGGCAATAGCTTTGTCTCCCGACTCCCGCCCCCCCGCTCGAAGCTCCGAGACAGGTGTGCCCGCCCCTCGCCGCCGGAGCCAATGGGTGCAGGGGGCGGGGATTGTTTACGTCTCGCGCCCGGGAGGAAAGTGGGTCAGGGCCGGGCCAGCGGAGCGCGCTGCGGGGGCTGCAGGTGAGCGGCGGGTCTCCTGGCCGCGGTCCCGGGCTCGGGGCGGGCGCGCTGACCTTGCGGGCGCGGCGGTAGCAGCGCGGCCAGGGCACCGCTTTTGTTCCTCTCCTGAGGGCCGCGCCCGAGAAAGGCTTCCCAGGCGCCGCCGACTCCGGAACCCGCGCGCCCGCGGGAGGGGACAGCCAGGCCGGGCGGCTCCGGCTGCACCCGCGCTCGCCTGGGGTTGGACAGGTTTCGGCGGTCCGGGCGCCGCGATCCTCCCCGGCCTCCCTGAAACCCCGCCCGGGGCCCAGCGGGCGTTGCCAGCCGCGAGCCCGGCGCAGGGGTCGGCCCTGGAAGGCGAGGCGGAACCCACGGGGAGCGGGGCGGGGACCCCGGAGCTGGCGAGGGAGGGGCCAGGTAGGTGGCCTGGGAAGCGCAGACCTGGCCCTCGCAGCCTTTTGCATTTTATGCCGGAACAGCGGCCAGCGCTGAGCAGGTTTTAAGATTTGTTTCACGAGGAGCCCTGGCGGTAGCGAGCTGAGCCGTGTGGCCCGGGAGATGGTGGCGGGAGGAGGATGCAGGCGGGTGCGGCGGTCGGGCCGGGCATGAGGGGAAGGTGTCAGGGAGGGGTGACCACCGTGCTTCTGGCATGAGGAACTGAGAGGCCGGAGATGCCATTTGTCAAACTGGACGACGGAGGAGGAGCGAGTGGAGGTTTGAAGTGCCTGCGGGACAGGCGGGCGGGGCGGCCAGGTTCGTGAGGTGGAGCAGGAGACTGGGCTGGGATTCGCATTCCGGAGGCATGGGTGTCTGGGTGGCGTTTCACAGGATGTATCTAGGTTTTATTGAGCTGCTCAGATCCTGGAGTGAGGTACGGGCTCCTGAAGCGTTCTGGAGCCCTGGCTGGGCACCGGCGCGGCCCCTGCAGTCCCCACTTTGAGTGGGTCCGTGGCCCAGCCTGGAAGCTCAGGGCTGGGAGCGCTGTGAGTCTTCCTTTGCCCACAGCCTGTGTTTTCTTCTAGATTCTTTCCACCATGGCCAGACGCCCCCGGAGCAGCAGGGCCTGGCACTTCGTCCTGAGTGCAGCCCGCCGAGACGCAGATGCCCGGGCTGTGGCTCTAGCAGGCTCCACTAACTGGGGCTACGACTCTGATGGGCAGGTAGGTCCCAGGGGGCCAGGCGGACATGGCTGGGCTAAGGTGTGGAGATGCCCTAGGCAGGCAGACAGGCATTACCTGAACAGGGAATCAATCGGAGGGGAAGATGCTTCTGAGGCCAGAGGACCAGGCCAACGCTGGGCCTGTCTGCTGGGTACACCACATTCTGTGAGACTCTTTAATTTGGCAAAGGACACACAAAGCCTCGGGTGACAGGACCTCAGAACACACTGCATTCTTCACTGTGCTTTCTCCTCTGAAATCCATGGTCTATGGCAAGGTTGGCAATTGTTTTTGGTTCATTCAACAGAAATCCTCCACTCTGGGGCTGGGCACTGTGGCTCACACCCATAAATCCTAGCACTTTGGGAGGCTGAAGCTGGAGAATCACTTGAGCCCAGGAATTTGAGACCTGCCTGGGCAACATGGTGAAACTGTCTGTACAAAAAATTTAAAAATTTGCCAGGCGTGGTGGCACGTGCCAAAATCCCAAACTACTCAGGAAGCTGAGGTGGGAGGATTGCTTGAGCCAGGGAGGTCAAGGCCGTAGTGAGCTGTGATCACACCACTGCATTCCAGCCTGGGTGACACAGCTAGACCCTGACTCGAAAACAAAACAAAACAAAAAAATTCTTTGGTTTACCCAGTCCATTTCTGGAGGTGGCCGTCGTTAACTTGCTACGTGTCCTATCGGACGCTTCTGCCAGTGCAAACACATGCTCTTTGTTCACATACATGTGTGTTAAACCAAAACAAAATCCTGGTACTTGAAGATAAAAATTTCTGCACCTGCTTAGGGAGGCCCAGGAACCTGAAGGTGTTCAGAACAGCCCAGATGATCTGATGTGCCTGTGGGCTTTGCAGGCAGATCTACCTGCACCCATGGCCCCTGACCCCCGCTTTAGCAGACCCTGAGGGCAGCTGCCTGGCCTGATGGGGTGCAGTGAGGCTGGGAGGGGTGGGGGTTCCTGTCGGGGGTGATTTCCCAGTTGGTTTCCTGGTATCTCCCTTGGACCACAGTAGGAGCGTGGCTGTGCCTTCCTGCCCCACTTCCAGCTGCCACAGGTCATGTGCCCTGGAGCAGTCTGTCCTGGCCTCGCAGGGTCATGGCTGTGGGATGCGGGCGTGTCCACAGGCCAGTGTCTGACACACGCATGCTGCTTGTCCTCTGTCACCATGGGCCATGTCCTTCCGGGGCTGCTGCTTGTGTGACCTGCTGCTGCTCTCTGCTGTCACAGCTCCCCTGCGCAGTTGTTCAGACTCAGCCAGGCGTCCTGGGAGGGGCTGGGCTCCCCTCCGAGTGAGGACTCCCTGAGCCCGGTGGGCCCACTAGGCCTTGGGGGCAAATTGGGAAGCAGGTCTTCCCCACTGGGTGGGGGCTGTCCTGGGGTCTCCTAGAGCTCCCTGCTCCAGCCAGGGAGAGGCGCTGACCTGCCTTCCCGCCCGCCTCCAGCTCCTGCAGGCCACATGGCCTGAGCCTCACAGGCTCGTGGCTGTGGCATGCAGGCGTGCCTACGGGCCGGGCAGTGTCCGACACACAGGGGCTGCTTGTCCTGTCACCAAATGGGCCTGCAATCCGTTGTGGGCAGGAGGTAGGCAGTGGCATTCCGTCTGTCTCCTTCTCCAGGGAGCCCAGCCCTGAACCTGCCGCACAAGTGCTCAGTTCTGTGCCCTGGCTTCTGACTCAGTGGGTCTACCCTGGCTTTGGGGACCCCCACTTCTAGGCAGTGCGGTAGAGTCCTCTGGGCCTGCCTTGTCTGTTGGGTGGGGCCGTCCCCTCCAGAGACGACAGTGTCCTGCCCTGAAGGTGGCTTTGGATAGGTCCACGTTCACCTGGAAGCTGGTGGCGCCCATGTCATGGTCACCTGTGGTTTCTCCTGGACCAGCCCCCAACCTGTACCCTCACTGTCCCAAGGCTTCTGCCACAGGGCCCCCCTGGTCACTTAGCACTCTCCCTGCTGACCCTCTGGTCCATTCAGGCCCTGGGTTGCACCCACAAAGCCTGTGACAGGGAGGAGGCTGGGAGGGGCCCCGCCTCCCACAAGGAGCTCACATTTCAGTGGGAGGAGGCCAAGAATCAGGACCAAGGAGAACTTCAGTGAAGCAAAAGAAGAAAAACAGAACAGGGATGAAGGGGCTGGAGAAGCCTCAGGTGACCGCTGAAGCTGGCACCAGGAGGGGTGGGGCCTGTAGTGGGCACTGGGCAATGGGACCCTGTGGTGAGGCAGGGTCTGCTCAGGTAACAGGAAGGTCATTGGGCCACAGTGTGGTGGGGCTGCCCTGAGGCCAGGTGGTTGCAGCTGGGCCTGGTGCGGGGGTGGTGGCCTTGCCTGGGGCCCCTGCAGGGCTGGCGGAGCAGGGAAGGTGTCCACACCGTCTCAGCTCTGGGCAGGTAGGGCAGGCCAGGGCTCATCCACCATCTAGAAACCACTGGGAGGCCAGGCGGCCTTGGCTGTCGCTCAGTGGCTGGGCCTCCAGGGCCTCCTGGTCGTGCAGAATGGGGCAGAGCTGGAGCCTGTTGGGAAGGAGCCTGGGCCGTGCACTCGGGGTCCTGTGAAGTCCCTGGAGGCCTGGACCCCCATCCTTCCCTGGGTGGCTCAGGGAAGG
Organism: Macaca mulatta; assembly: GCF_049350105.2. Taxonomy (NCBI): domain Eukaryota; kingdom Metazoa; phylum Chordata; class Mammalia; order Primates; family Cercopithecidae; genus Macaca; species Macaca mulatta. The sequence goes on along the minus strand of NC_133425.1, from coordinate 3,003,428 downwards.
GGAGGAAGAGACTCAGGCTGGGCTGGCAGAGGGCAGGGGTGAGAGGACAGGAGCGGGCGACAGGCAGGAACAGCCGGCCCTTCTCTCCCAGCACAGCGACTCGGACTCCGACCCCGAGTACTCTGCGCTGCCGCCATCCATCCCCAGTGCGGTGCCTGTGACCGGCGAGTCCTTCTGTGACTGTGCCGGGCAGAGCGAGGCCTCCTTCTGTAGCAACCTGCACTCGGCCCACCGGGGCAAGGACTGTCGATGCGGAGAGGAAGACGAGTGTGAGATGGGGTCCGGCCCCTGCTGGGATTGCACTGCGGGCGGGCCTAGGGGTGGGCAGGGCAGAGCCCCATGGAGCTCTCAGGGCTGCCCCAGCTTGGGCCTCTCTTACAGATTTCGACTGGGTCTGGGATGACTTGAATAAGTCGTCAGCCACCTTGCTGAGCTGTGACAACCGCAAGGTCAGCTTCCACATGGAGTACAGCTGTGGCACAGCGGCCATCCGGGGCACCAAGGAGCTGGGGGAGGGCCAGCACTTCTGGGAGATCAAGATGACCTCGCCCGTCTACGGCACCGACATGGTAAGTTGCTCCGCTCCGGGGTGCTTCTGGGGGGCCTGGCCCCAGTGGCCCAGAGTGGCCTCTGCCCGTCCCCTGTTCCTAGATGGTAGGCATCGGGACATCGGATGTGGACCTGGACAAATACCGCCACACGTTCTGCAGCCTGCTGGGCAGGGATGAGGACAGCTGGGGCCTCTCCTACACGGGTGCGTGAGGCCCAGGGTGGGGCGGGGCCGAGCCTGGAGCTCCTGGGCTCACTCCAACCCTGGCTGCCCCCAGGCCTCCTCCACCACAAGGGAGACAAGACCAGCTTCTCGTCGCGGTTCGGCCAGGGCTCCATCATCGGTGTGCACCTGGACACCTGGCACGGCACGCTCACCTTCTTCAAGAACAGGAAGTGCATAGGTGAGGCCGCCACAGGACTTGAGCTCCTCTCAGCTGTCACCCTGAGGGAGGTGGCCACCCCACCCCAGCCCAGCGGACACTGAGGTTTCCTGAAAGGGTTCCTCCCAGAAGCCTGAGGCCCCAGGGTCCCAGGGGCTGGGACAGCGAGGCCAGGCTGGAGTGGCAGGGCCAGCACGTGCACCCTCTGCCTTGCCTCAGCTGTGTCAGCTGCCCACCTAGGTAACTGTAGCATGTGGTCTGAGGGGCTGTGCTCGGTAGCTGTCCCCTTCCCTGCCCGGGGTTCAGGCTAGGCTCCTCCCTTCCAGGCGTGGCAGCCACCAAGCTGCAGAACAAGAGGTTCTACCCGATGGTGTGCTCCACGGCAGCCCGAAGCAGCATGAAGGTTACCCGTTCCTGCGCCAGCGCCACGTCCCTCCAGTACCTCTGCTGCCACCGCCTGCGCCAGCTGCGGCCAGACTCGGGGGACACGCTGGAGGGCCTGCCCCTGCCGCCAGGCCTCAAGCAGGTGCTACACAACAAGCTGGGCTGGGTCCTGAGCATGAGTTGCAGCCGACGCAAGGCCCCAGTGTCTGATCCCCAGGCAGCGACCTCGGCCCACCCCAGCAGTCGAGAGCCCCGGCCCTGCCAGAGGAAGCGCTGCCGCCGGACCTAACTTCCCAGTGGAAACTGTCTTCTTGGGCTGGGACGGCCGTTTCCTGTCCCTTCCTTCCAGCTACACTCCAGGGCGGAGTTGGATGAGGCCCGTCCGGAGGGAGCTATCTCTTGCCTCCTGAGGCTGGGACAGTCCTTTCTGTGGAGGCTCTAGGGACCCTCTGCTGCTGTGCTGGGTGGGGAAGCGGCTGCCCCGAGCCCCAGGTCTTGTGGGAGGCTGTGAGGAGGGCCTGGCTGGAGCCCGCCGTTGCTCTTCCCACAGGGACTTGGATTTTCCTAACTTGCTCTGCATGCTGTCGGCGGCTGCCCCGCCGTCGTAGACTTAAGTGACTGCAATAAATGTAGAGTTGATGTCTAACACCCACGTGGCGTGAGCTGAAACACATCCATGCAGAGACCAGGCTTGCGAGCATCCTGGGCCTTCTCCCAGGTTTCACTGCCCCCAACATCCTCAGGAGTCTCCTACTGCTGCTGGCTGAGGGTGCCACACCCCAAGCCTCCAGGTGGCAGTGGGGCCCTGGTGCTGCCTTCTGGCCCCTGCCAATGTGTGTGTGTGTGTGGGGGGGGGGCACACAGCCCTGCTGCTGAGCTCCCCTGTGGCCCGTGTGTCCAGGACTCAGCACAGGAACCACCAGCCATCTGCCAGCCAGAAGCCCCTCTTCTCATCCCAGCTACCTAAAACTTCCCCGGCAACCACCCACCCTCCCCGAGGTCAGACCTGCTCAGCCAGAGGCTGAGAACCCAACCCACGTATGGCTGGGGTCCTCCCCCACTGCGCCAGGGTATCTGGTCTGTCCCCAAGGCTGCATGCTGTCCTGGTGGTCCCATGTGTGGTCAGGAGCCCAGGTCCAGCAGGAGGTCGGGGTTGGCCGTGGTCAGGAAGAGGCAGATGCGGCGGGAGAGGTCAGGCCCCACCCTGCGGGGACGCCCGCCTTCACTGGGCAGCACGGGGAGGTCAGCCAGGAGGCCCATGCGCTCCTGCTCCGTGCTGCAGGCCTCGAGCGCCTAGGGGCAGGCGGAGGTATGAGAGGGTGCCTGGGGACTGGGCCTCTGCACCTGGAGGGGTTCGAGGAGGGAGGGGCCCACCTGCTGCAGAAGGCGAGGGGAGGGGAAGGCTGTGACCACCGCATCGGCCACGGCTGGGCTGACTCGACTAAACTGCCTGATCTGCCTCCGCCAGGCCCCCCGCAGCCCTGTGCCGTCTCTTGCCACCGGCTCGCCGGCTGCCCAGCGCCCTGCTGTGCAGAAGGAAAAGGCCTGGGATTCCCGGTACTGCCTGGGGACAGGGAAGGACAGGGAGAAGCCTTTTAGAACCTCAGCTGAACAGCTCCCCACAGGCCGGGGAGGCACTGCCACCACCTTGAGGTGATCCTGCCCCCTGCCCCCTTCAGTCCAGGTGTCACGCACTTGAGGGGACACTGGGCGAGAGCCTTGGTGATGGCGCACACGTGCTGACTCAGCTCCTGCCACGAGGCCACCAGTAGCACGTCCAGGTTTGCCCAGAGCTGCAGGAGCACCAGGGCCTGGGGAGGAGGCAAGCTGGTGGGCACGAGCCAGAGGAAGGCTCCCTGGGACACAGCTGATAGCTGCGCCATGTGCCACGCTGGGAACCAAACCCAGCCAGCAGCCCAATCACCGGGACCCAGGCCACCTGACTCACCCAGCTCAGACAGGCCCTCACCTCTTCCACCTGCGGCCAGCCGATGGCCACCTCGGCACCGGCCACCTTCGGGCTTTCCGGCTGCTGTGTCCCCGGGGCAACGTGCTGGCGAGACCTGAACAGAGGTGACCATTCCTCCCTGTTCCCCATGGGGCCTGCCCTGCCCGAGCGTGGCCTCTGCCAGAGCCCACCAGGGGAAGTGGGATCAGCTATGCCACAGCAACCCCAGAAGTGTGCCCACCTCCCCTGAACCCCCATCCCAGCCACTCCTGCTGTGGGCATGAGTGAGCGGTACCACAGGTAGGCATCCAGCCCGATGACAGCCAGATGGGACCGCGCGGTGGTCTCAGGGGAGATCCAGGGCACCCAGCGAGTTGGGCCAGAGATCTGAAGATGAGAACGTGTGGCACAGTTGTTCACAGGAGGCTGCGGCTCAGGGCCATGGGCCACCAGGCCACAGCTGGTTTGCAAAACAGCAACCCTGAGAAAGAGCCAGGGGTGCCCAGACGAGCCTGTTCTGTTACCCTTCTGAGAAAACCAGCTCTATGCCTCCCACGATGCCAAGGCGGCTAAGGAGACCCCTGGAGTGGCTGCCTGGGCACATCTCAGTTCCACTGAGCCCCTCATCCCGGTCCACCTCTGTATTCCAGCCTAGCTTTAACCTAACACAAAGCAGGGGCTTGAGAGACTCATCCTTGGACACGGACCTGGCAGGGGTCTGGCCTAACCCCACGCTGCCTGGTGCAACAGCACCTGAGCACTGCTCCTTGCAGGCAGGGGCCGGGCTGTCTGCTGTCAGAGGACGAACACAGCCCGCCTGCAGCCTACTGCCCAGACCCCGGCCTCCTGGCACTTCTCAGGACCCTCTAGGAGCAGCTGTAGCCTCCACAGGAGGAGCTTTCTCCATCTCACCCTAGAAACCTCTACGGTTTCGGATCAGAGAGGAATCCTGGCCTGCCCCATGCCCCCTCCAGCCCCGTCTACAAGGGCAGGGACCGGCAGCGCAGGCGCCTCCCGGCTGGGAACCCACCCGTCCTAACTGGAGACGGACTACTGCCACCACCCGAGCACCTGGGTCAGTGTGGCGACGCCCTGCAGAAACTCCTCGGGGTCCAGCAGCAGCAGGAATTCCTGTTCATCTGCAGCCCACACTTCAGGAGGCAGCTGTGGGGACATGGAGACGCGCTGCTGCCTGTCTCAACCCCGGGTGCCCCAGGGGCCCTGCCTGGGCAGTCTAGCAGCAACGCGGTCCGTGGCCCCAGCCAAGCCCAGGACCTGACAGGACTGCTCTACAGAAGCCCAGGTCAGGTCTCTGGGGCCGGCAGGAATCCTGACCACAGCCTGACTCCGGCCGGAACCTTATCCAGCCAGCTCGGCTCTTTACCAGCAGAACGGCTTGGGCACCCCCACTTTCCGTTCTCCATCCGTGGTTTACCATCCGCGAGACGCGCACCGCCCAGGGACAGCTCCAGGACTGAAATCATGGAAGCAAAACAGCCAACTCGGGGCTGGCCCTCGGGAACCCGCGAGCACTCACGCTGCGGGGGCAGGGGTCGGGACTCGCTCGGGTCCACCGCAGGCTGCGGGCCGGGCGCTGGGGCTCGATGCGGCACTCGCAGCCCAGGGCCTCCAGGGCCTCCATCAGGACGTCGGCACCAGCGTCTTCCAGGATGGCTGGGACCAGGGGAGAGGAGCGCGGTCACTGCTTCCCTCCACCCTCGCGAGCGCCCTACCTGGGCGGGGGCGTGGACCCGGCAGCCTGCATTCGGCACAAACCCCCGACTGGGAAGCGCGCCCGGCCCCAGGACCCTCGGCGCGCGCGCCCCGCCCCGTCGGACGGAGGGCGCCGCCTGGCGGAGAAAGGCCTTTCCTACCCCGAGCGTCGCCCGTGCCCTCCGCCGCACCTGGGTCCACGCACACCGCCAGGCGCTTCAGGACCTGCTCCGGCCGTAGCAGCCGCAACTCCTCGGCAGCCGCCCTGCGCTCCCCTGCTGGGTCCCGGGCTCTCGGGGCGGCCTCCGAGCCGGAGGGGCCCTCAGCGTCGGAGTCTGAGATCTCCCAGGTTGGAGGTCGCCGCTGACCGCTCCCGCCCCGTCCCCGGCCCCGGCCCTGGCGAGAGACCCCCGCCCTCCCGGGTCCAACCCGCGCCATGGCCGGACCGACTTCTTTCTCGCTTCCGGCCGCGCCCGAACACTTTAGCCTGGGACACCGGCCTCTTCCGGCGGCTTCCGGCCGCAGCGCTGAGGACGCGGGTCCGCCATGGCGCGGAAGAAGGTGCGTCCGCGGCTGATTGCGGAGCTGGCCCGCCGCGTGCGCGCTCTGCGGGAGAAACTAAACAGGCCGCGCGACTCGCAGCTGTACGCTGTGGACTACGAGACCCTGACGCGGCCGTTCTCTGGACGCCGGCTGCCGGTCCGGGCCTGGGCCGACGTGCGCCGCGAGAGCCGCCTCTTCCAGCTGCTCGGCCGCCTCCCGCTCTTCGGCATGGGCCGCCTGGTCACGCGCAAGTCCTGGCTGTGGCAGCACGATGAGCCGTGCTACTGGCGCCTCACGCGGGTGCAGCCCGACTACACGGCGCAGGTGCGTGCACCCCGTCTGCACCCCGCCCCTGCAGCCGCCTGGTCTCCCCGCCTCCCCTCCTCCCTGCAGGTTTGCGTGTCTGAGGCTCCCACCTCCTGATCTCGGGGGCCGAGAGCCTTGCGAGCTGACCTCGCTTCCCTCTGGTTTTGCAGAACTTGGACCACGGGAGGGCCTGGGGCATCCTGACCTTCAAAGGTAAGGCTCGGGAGAGCTGGTGGAGAGCGGGTGCCCGGCAGTTCGATGCCGACCACCGACGGCACAGCAAATGTGTGTGCAGCACACCTCTTTTCCTTCATCAGGGAAGACGGAGAGCGAGGCGCGGGAGATGGAACACGTCATGTACCATGACTGGCGGCTGGTGCCCAAGCACGAGGAGGAGGCCTTCACCGCGTTCACGCCGGCGCCGGAGGACAGCCTGGCCTCCGTGCCGTACCCGCCGCTCCTCCGGGCCATGATTCTCGCAGAACGACAGAAAAATGGAGACACTAGCACCGAGGAGCCCATGCTGAATGTGCAGAGGACACGCATGGAACCCTGGGACTACCCTGCAAAACAGGAGGACAAAGGAAGGGCCAAGGGCACCCCCGTCTAGAATGCCAGAACCAGAGGGTGGTCTGAGGGGCTGTGAGGCAGCAGGGATCTTGTAGATGAAAGAAACCGTCTTCGAGTTACACCCGAGTCTGCCCCTCGGAGCTGGGAGGTCACCTTCCGCGACGTTTTCTGAGGATCTGCATTTTAGTGGGGAGGGCTGGGGCAAATCGCCACCTATGTTTTTCCTCTGGCCCTGCTGCCCCCACACCAACTCCGCAGGCTCACGCTGGGGAAAGCGGGAAGCGCTAACTCCCCTTCCCCCATTAGTGCTCTCTTTGCCTGGATCCCGGCAGAAGCTATGAAAGGGAATAAAGAGGAAAGAAGTACCCCGGGTTGCGGTGTCTGCGCGCTGTCTTTAGGACCGGGGAGAGGAGGGCTGATGTGGTCTTGGCCCTGGCCGGGGGGCGGGGGCTCGGGCGGTGCGGAGCAGGGCGCCGCGTGGGTTGAACCACCTGGGCGGGTTGTGGGGGATACAGTTAGTGTCCGAGCCACTGGAGGAGACTTGGCCTCCGCAGCTGCCCTCTGGCCCCCCACGGCTGCTGGGTTCCGGGGTGCAAGTGAAGCAGCCTCCCTGAGTGCGTCCGCGGAGGCCGCCGCGCCGGGACCAGGCCTCTTTAAGCGCAGGCCCCGCCCCGGGCGCCACCGCCCCGCCCCGCGGAGCCCGCGCCCGCACCGCCATCATGATCTGCCTGGTGCTGACTATCTTCGCCAACCTCTTCCCCGCCGGTGAGCGGAGCGGAGCGGCGCGGGCGGGGGGTGGGCGGCCGGTGCTGGGCCGGTCTGACGCCACGTCCCCGCCTGCCCCGCAGCTTGCACCGGCGCACACGAGCGCACCTTCCTGGCCGTGAAGCCGGACGGCGTGCAGCGGCGGCTGGTGGGCGAGATCGTGCGGCGCTTCGAGAGGAAGGGCTTCAAGTTGGTGGCGCTGAAGCTGGTGCAGGTGGGGGCGCGGGGCGCGGTGGGCGAGCGGGGGCGCGGTGTGGGGGGAAGGGGGGCGGGGACCTGGGGACCTGGGGACGCCTGGGTGCCGGGTGCGGGCGCAGGCGGCCTGACCCTTCCGCAGGCCTCCGAGGAGCTGCTGCGCGAGCACTACGCCGAGCTGCGTGAACGCCCGTTCTACGGCCGCGTGGTCAAGTACATGGCCTCCGGGCCGGTGGTGGCCATGGTGAGTGCCCGGGAAGCGGGCGGACGGCCCCGGGACCCCACCCCTGCGTGATACCGCCCCCGTCCCCCGCACAGGTATGGCAGGGGCTGGACGTGGTGCGCACCTCGCGGGCGCTCATCGGGGCCACGAACCCGGCCGACGCCCCGCCCGGCACCATCCGCGGGGATTTCTGCATCGAGGTTGGCAAGTAAGGCTCGCCCCGGGGACGGGCCCAGCCCCGTCCGGCCTCCCCCAATTCGGCCCTCGTGGGACCCGTGCCGGAGCTCTCTTTCCCGCGCTCACGCGCGCCTCTTCCGTTCAGGAACTTGATTCACGGCAGCGACTCGGTGGAGAGTGCCCGCCGCGAGATCGCGCTCTGGTTCCGCACAGACGAGCTCCTGTGCTGGGAGGACAGCGCCGGGCACTGGCTGTATGAGTAGCCCGGCAGGTGCGCCTCGCAGAGGCTCTGACACCCCAGCCTCCTCCAGGGCCCAGGTGGCCGGGCTTCTGGCCCCACCCCGCAGCACTTGGAACATCCACCTGTCAGGACGTTGCATCGAGGGTGGCGCGGGCCTCTCCAATCCCTGGCGTACAGGGCTTTCTGCCCGAGGAGCTGCTCCAGGAGCCTGCGCGGCTCGCCTGGAAACGTGCCAGAACACTGTCCTGGTGCCCAGCCCAACATGGTCCAACGTTTCTTTTTATAATAAAGTGAAGTCCTCGTTTTCGTGTCGGTTTGGGTCCAGAAACAGACGTTTATTACATACAGAGCAGATATGTGGGTTTGCTTGCAGGGCTAAAGCCTGAGGAGAATCGTCACCCCTCCCCCAGCCGCACCACTGCTCAGCCCGGAGTCACTTCGAGATCCTGGGGGAACAGACGAGGGAGCAGACATACATCACAGTGGAGGTGGCAGGGATGGTGGGGAGAAGCCAGCAGCGCAGTGGCTGCAGCCCACGGTGGCCAGCGGGGCTTGTGGGGCAGCTCCCCAAGATCTGTGCTTCTCTGGTTGGGGGTGGGTGCGGGGGCTGGGCTGCCCTCATCAGGGCCTCCCAGACAGGAGTGCAGTGGGCCTGGAAGGTAGGAGTAGGCCAGCGAGGCCCGGCTGGACAGGGAGAGCAGTCCAGGGTGGCCTCTGCCCGCTACGGGCTTGGAGTCGGCTGGGGGCGGCTCCATCCTCAGCCCCATGGGCCTCTGCTTGGTGGCCTCTTGCTCCCGGGGAGCAGGCCACAGCGGGCAACCCTAGGCACTTAGTAGCGTGTCTGGGAGCTGGGCTCCGTGGAGCCCCGTGCAGGAGGCAGGCCCCAGGAGCACATTATCCCCCATCAACCTGAGGCTGAGCCTGCGTCCTAGGACTGAACCCGGAGAGGCCAGGGGCCTCCCCTTCTTCCTGAGGCCTGGGCCTGCCCTGGCAGCCTGAGAAATCCCACCCTGGGGGCTTCTGGGAGGGACAGGACTCCAAGGCCCACTCCTCCAAGGTGAGTCTTCTGCCCAGGCAGAGCCTGGGGGGACACGGCGAGAGCCTGCCCGCGTGGGCAGGATGGGGTAGCAGTCTCTCTTCTCAAGCAGCTGCCCGAGGGAGCTGGGCCTCGTGCTTTCATGCCAGCTCCCTGGGCAGGGGACAGCCGGAGGGGGGGACAGACAGAGGATAGAGGCTTGAGGACGGGGAGGCCCCAGAGAAGGCCGGCTGGGGTGCAGGCACCTGGGCAGCCCGAGGCCCACCTCCCTGGGCAAAGGCTAGTGCCTGGCCCAGCTCCCCTAGGCAGAGTGAGGGCCCGGGAGGCAGGGTGGCCCCATGAGCAGCATGCAGAGGTGGGCCCAGGGCAGGCAGCCTCGGCGGTGGGGAGCCCCTGCCTCCTCCAGGGGTGCTGGGGAGTAGGAGGCCCAGGGTGGATCCAGGGCCACCTTGGGTCCTGCCTGCGCTGGGCCCAAGGTGCCCTGGACTTGAGGACTCTGGGCTGGAAGCTGGCCAGGAGCCGCCCGGGAAACTGTCCCGAGAGCATCTTCCCCTCGGGTGGAAGCACCCCTCCCTTCTCCTCCCAGCTGACTGGCATCCCCGCACTCCCTGCCCGCCGGAGGGGTGATGGGCATCCCCGCACTCCCTGCCCGCTGGAGGGGACCAGACTCAGGTGAAAGCTGCAGGTTGAGAGGTTAGAAGAGGGGTGGCGGCGCCTGGCTGGCTACCCCGCAGGGCAGGCGGGGGTCAGGTGGTCGGGGGTCCTATGTACAGGTCGGGCCAGGCAGGGCAGTGGCCTCACTCGGGGGTGTAGGACACCTGCCACACGATGATGTGACTGCGCTCCGCCTTGGACAGCACGGGCTTCACCTGGCTTATGTCCCCTGTGCCCTCCTCCGTCTCGTCGTCCTCTCCGTCTCCTGCAGGCAAGGCAGCAGAGTGAGGGCCAGGCTCCCCCCGCGCCCAACCTCAGTCCCGTCCCTGGGCCCCGCTCACCAATGCGGAAGTCGATGTAGCCCTCCCCGCCGCTCAGCACCAGCACGTTCCGCAGCTTCTGACCCTCGGCCTCCGAGGCAGGGGCAGCTGGCCCAGGGCCCTCAGCTGGGCTGTCCAGCACACTCCCGTTCAAGGTGGCCAGCACATTCCCTGGGATGGCAGAAGCGATTCAGGACAGTGGCCTCCTGGGGGAGGCGGCAACCACTGGCGTGCAGGGGATGTGGATGGCAGGAGGGGCCCAGCCTCACCTGGCACCGAGACAAAGAACTTCACAGCATCGCGGTGCCCGTGGAAGCAGAGCTGGGCCTGGGCCATGGAACAGTAAGGGATGAAGCTGCTGGCCGCCCTGTCACTGCTGTCATCGCCGTACACGTGGATGATGCCCCCAGGACGGGCGCCCTCCCCAGAGGTGGGGGATGTCTTATTGGCTGCAGGGAGAGAACCCAGAGGCGCTGAGCCCGCATACAGATGGAGGGTGGGAGAGGCTCCGTGGGGGGACAGGAGGTGGCTGGGCTTACCTCGGAGCCCCAGGAGCTGGCCTCGGTGCAGGACCACAGCTGGGGACACAGGAGGAGCATGGGAGAAGAGGAGAGTGGTCAGCGAAGGGGCAGCGAGGCACCCTCCCATGTGGCCCTGCAGAGCCACCCCCGGGAACCCATGGACACCTCTGGCAGCACCACTGCCCCTGCAGGGGTGCATGCCACTCACTCTCTGTCAGGGGGATGGAGATGACCACTCCGTTGCCGGTGCCCACCCAGAGCCGGCTGCCCGCGACAAGCAGGGCTGTGATGCGCACGAAGGAGAAACCCAGTTTGCCGGTGCCTGTGGGGGGAGAGTGGTCAGGGCGGCTGGCCTTGAGCCCCCCGCCACCCCACCTGGCATGGCCCCTCACCCAGCATCTTGCTGACGTAGGGCTCAATGTCCACGTCCTGTAGGTGCTGGTGCGTGTGTGCGTGGTAGAGCCGCAGGGTGGAGTCCAGGCGGATGGACACCCATACGCCATCGCCGATCCACGCCAGCTGCCGCACCTGGCTCTCCCGCCGCGGGTGGGCGTCAAATGACTTCTGTGGAGTCATGGTTGCCCATCAACAGGGCTGGGGAGAGGAGAGGAAGTGGGGAGCCCCAAACCTGCCACAGCCCCAGGGCCACCTATAGCCCCCTCAGATCTTCTTTGCGCCTGCTTTGTGCCTGTTGGAGCCTGACTCATAGGCAGTATAGGGAGGGTGAGACCCACATGGGGCTTTGTGGACTTCCGTATGGAAGGTGCCGGGAGGGTGAGACCCACATGGGGCTTTGTGGACTTCCGTATGGAAGGTGCCGGGAGGGTGAGACCCACATGGGGCTTTGTGGACTTCCGTATGGAAGGTGCGGGAGAGCTGCTGGCTGGCAGGAGCCTCTTCCCCTCCCTGGGGGCCCTGGCCAGCACTCGCCTCAATCTGCATGGTCTTGGGCTGGATGACGTGCACCTTGTTCTTGTAGCCACACCACACGCGGTCGTACACAACAGCCATGCAGCGGATGGAGTGGTGCGGGTGGCCCAGGTCCATCAGGTGATAGTTGCTCAGATCCCACTGGCCATCTGGAGGGAGCCCCGAACACCTGCTCAGGCCTGGCTGGGCCCCACCTCTGCTCGGGATATCAGGGGTTGAGATACCCACTGCCAGGCTAAGGAGAGGCCTGGAACCCCGGGAGTCCCTTGGCTAAACACTGCCAGGGCCATCAGCTGCCACCCACACACCCCGTGCTGCCAGGCCCCACCTTCACCACGGTGGAAGATGGCCAGGGTCCCGTCCGCCAGAGCCACCAGCACACGGCCTTTGACATGCCTGAAACAGGAATGCGGTGAGCCTGGTTTGGGCCAGGCTGTGCAGGCCCCCTCCGCCCTGTTCCCCCGTGACGCCCGGCCCTCAGCCTGGGTCACCCACACCAGGCTCAGCACGGAGTCCTTCAGCTTGATGGAGTGCAGGCACTTCTTCCAGTTGGCCACAGCCGAGTGCACGTAGAGCCTGTAGAAAGAAGTGGCAATGGGCGAGGGACTCACCCGGGACCCTCCCTCCACCTTGCCCTGGGCCCTTCCTACCAGCCGTTCTGGGCTCCCAGCCACATGGTGGGGGCAGCACTGCTGCCTGCTCCTGCGGGGTCCCCGCTGGGCTCCGGCTCTGGTTGCGTGCTGCTGCTGCCAGGCTCTGGCCCGTTCTCACTGCAGGAAGGACGGTGGCTCCAGGGGGGCCACGGGGCATGCACCTGCCCCAAGACCCCTAGGCCCTTCCCACCTCTGCAAGCCTCCCCTCCGCTCCTGCTCACCTGCCAGGCTGGGGGCCGGAGGATGGGGTGGGGGCCGGGTCAGTGAAGACGTGCTCTGTGAGAGGCCCGGGCCGCAATGTGGCCGTCTCTGGCTCGCTGGGCCCAGGGTCTGGCACCTCCGTAGCCTCTGTGGCCTCCTCTGTGGACTGGGACGGGTTGACCTTCCCGTTGGCGATGGTGGCCACCTCCCCTGTGTTAGGAGAGGTGAGCTTGGGCTGGGCAGAAAGGTGGGAATGAGGGGATGGGGGAAACTCGCCCAGGACTCACCCTGCCCCTTGTCTAGCACCGGGGTGTCCCCTCGGGAGGAGCAGTTGCTCCGTGGCACATTGCAGCGGGTGGCACAGCCCACCAGGGTGATACCGGCCAGCACGCCGTCCACGCCCGGGTCCTCTGGGTTCACGTCGCTGTCCAGGAACATCTCCCCGGGGGGGTAGTCGCTGTCGCTGGCCGCTGGGGAGAGGGACGGCCCATCAGCCTGTGCTGGGGAACCCACTACTGCAAGGGTGTGCCCAGCACTCATACAGGGGCAGAGGGAGTGGGAGCTGGCCTCCCACTCTCCCAGCAGACCCAGCTTCCACACATGGCTCCACCCACAGCCCACCCAGGACCCTCTGCCTGCAGGCCTGGGACTCCAGCAAGCCTGCTCTGTTGGGCGGGCCCCTGGGCCAGGGGAGCTGAGAAGTAAGACCCTGGTCCTGGGAGCAAACAACTTGTGATCCTGTGGCAGACCCTCAAGAACCCAGACGGCCCTGTGGTTTCACACCAGAGACCTGGCAGAGCCCTCAGCACCCCTTCGTCCTCCCAGTGTTGGGGCTGGCCCAGAACATCACCAAGGTTACTGCTCACAGGGGTGACATGAAGCTCCTCACCCACACCCCCTTAGCCCCTGGTGAGGCCGTGAGATTTCGGCCCAACTGGAGGTTTCACATTCAGCATGAGGAAATGTTTTCCTGTGGTCCTCGAGTGATGCTTCAAGCTGCGGGCCGTGCCTACCCCTCGCCCTCTAACCAGGTGAGCGTGGGGTCCCGAGTAGGTAGGAAGAAGAGGCCGAGGCCATTGCGAGCTTCCTCCCAGAAACAGGGCCCAGGGCCTCACTTGACTGGGTGTCGCCCCTCCCACTGTCCACTGCCATGTTCCCGTGTCCAGAGGACACCCCGAGAAGGTGGGTGCTGTGTGGCTGGGCTTTTACTTAGCTTGTTAGTAAAAGGGAGTGGCGCCCAAGTGGAAACGCCCACTCCAGCCGCTCACCAGGGATGCTGGAGATACACAGTACGTGCGCGTTGCAGACGGTGAACTGGTCCACCACGGTGCCCGGCTGGTTGGCGTCGATGATCACCACCTTACTGGTGGTCAGGGTGCTGGTCAGGATCCACACCCGGCTGGAGGTGGCGTCCATTTCAGGGAGCTCCTTGGCCTGTTTCAGGGCACGGGATCAAGGTCAGAGCCCGAGCTTGAGGCTACCCGGCAGGAGCACAGGGCCATGGGACTCCCAGAATCTGTCAGGATCCAGCCTTAACTGTAGCTTGAGAGGACATGGCTGTCCTTTCCCGGGGCCAGAGCAATGCGGACTCAGGACTGCACTCTAAAGCGCTTGCATACATGGTTTCGTCTCCACAGAGGAAGCCGCTGAGCTCCAAGAGGCCCAAGCGGGCCATAAAACTAAGCCTCCGACCACTTGGAAGCAAGCTCTGCCACTCCAGGCCACTTGGGGGGTCGGGGAGAGGGAAAGGGAGAGGAGGGGAGGGGGAGGAGAGGAGGGGAGGGGGAGGGGAAGAGGGCCCACCCCAGCCCCATTCCCAGCCAGGGGACGGACACTGCTGGATGGCACTCGGAGAGGGGAGGGGAGGGCCGCCCCAGCTGCAGCCCCATTCACAGCCACGTGGGCCAAGATTCCTACTGAAAACCCAGAAGGCGGCTCAGTCCTGGGGAGGGAAGACACTGCTTCCCGCAGTCCAGGAGCCCCTGTGCCGCCCTGCTTCCGGGTGCTGTCCTGTGTCTCACTCCCAGCATGCTCTGCAGCTGAGCTGTCCTGAGACTCAGCCAGGGAGGGTGCCCGGTGGCCTCCGCCATACTCACCTTCTTCTTCTCGGGAGACCCGTGGGCGCTCTTGGGCTCACCGTCTCCTTCGCGGTCGCAGGTCAGGGGGTCGCGGCCTGGCGCTGGCTTGACTCCATTCCCACCGTCGTCCTCATTGGGCTTCCATCCGCTCAGGTTGACGCCCGCAGCACACCACAGCTGCAAGGGCAGGGCCGGGGTCGGGTGTCACCGGCGCTCCCCAGCCTCCCGCCTGCCCAGCCGGCCTGAACGGGGTCCTCGCCCGCTCACCTTCATGGTGGGGTCCTTCTCCACCAGAGGGCGGCAGTACACGGGCACCGGCACGTTCTTCATCCGCGTGTCCTCCTGGCCCCCGTTGGGACTCAGCTGCAGGGAGCAGGGAGGCGCTATGGGCACCAGCCATGGCTCCTACCCATCCCTCCAGAAACCTTAGGCCGAGCTGCCAGCTTCTTGCGGCAGAGCCACCTCAAGACTGGAGGCAGGTGGGGGCGTGGGAGCCGCAGGGCTCCTCCTCCGACCCTCCAGACCCCTGCCCAGGGGGCTTACTAGGACCTGCCAGGCCCCGCCCCTCCCCGCCCGTCGTCCCCTCCCCGCCCGTCGTCCCCTCCCACACCCGGCACTGCCCCGCCCTCCCCCCCGCCCCTTACTCACGCTCCGCCCCTTACTCACGCCCCGCCCCCGCGGGGCCCCGCCCTGTCCCCGAAGCGCCCCGCCCGCACCTGCTTGTACTTGGCGGGCAGGCTCCAGCCGCAGGCCTGAAGTCGGCCGTCGTCGTTACGCACGTGCTCACGCACCTGGCGGTACTGCTCGCGCTTCTGCTCTCGACGGGCGGAGGACGTGCAGTCGCTGAGTGGAAGAATGATGGGTGATGTCTCTGTCCAGGGTGAGCGGCAGCCGAGCAGCAGGCACCCACAGTGCCCCAGGCTTGCCCTGGGGGAGGTCACGGCAGGGAGGCCCATCCTCGCCTTTTCCCGGCCACCGAGTGCCTAGCTAGGGAGGGTGGCCTTCCCAGCACCGGGTATGCCCCTGGGCTTGCAGGCCACAGCTGGCACCTGCTCAACCCAGAGGCTGCTCTTTGGCCATAGTCACGGAGGGCTCCACAGACCAGGACCTGGAGTGCCGCCAGGGCACAGGCGCGGCCACTGCACATACGTCTGAAGTGGCTCCTTGCTGCAGAGGCCACCGTGGAGCCCAGCGCAGCCCCCTGACTGTTGGTGTGCACAGCCTCTGCCAAGGGACATCCTGAACCAAACACTTCGGAGCCAAAGCAGCCCAGCTCCCCGCTGCAGGGAGGGGCAGGCAGTGTGCAGGGAGAGGTCACGACCCCTGGCATGTGGCCAGCAAGGTGGAGGCTGCCCTCAAAGTCCCGCTTCAGGTCCTGGAGGGGAGGGGCCTCAGGACAGGGCCTCCCCAACCCCACTGCAGGCCACTAGTGGGGACCATGGGACACTCACTCATCAGGGAAGAATTCCAGGGGCCGGCTGCCCGCCGAGATCGGGCACATGGCATGGCTGCGGCGCTGGCTGAAGCCGGCCGTGGTAGGCGACTTGTAGTGGATATTCACCGAGGGGTAGGGGCGCTTGGCCGGAGGGGGGCTGGAGGAGGAGCTGAAGAGGCGGCTGAAGCTGCCGGAGGCACAGGGAGGTGAGGGGTGGGCAGAGGACCAGGGAACTTCCCTGCCCCTTCCCCTGCAGCTGCTGCCCACACCCCCTGGGGCCCCCAGCTTACAACTGCCAGATGGTGGACTTCTTCTTCTCCTGGACGGATGGGTGCTCTCGGGATGCTCTGCGGGGGAGGGCATAGGGAGCAGCCTGCTAGCACCCTCACGCCTCCCTTGCCTGGTACTCTCTGGGCTCCCACCAGGAAGCACCCAGCACCCTTCAGTCCCCCCAGAAGACAGGGAGGTGCAGAGGAGGGAGCCGCAGTTCTGCCATCAGGGATGACCCCACAGCCCTTCCTGGGGTGGCCGCAACTCCCACCTGATCATCTCGGTCCACCGCACAGCCTCCTGCAGCTCCATCAGCCGCTCCTTGTACTGGTTCCGCTCCATGAGCACACGGGCCATCTCTACCCGCGTGAAGCGGCGGCGCTGGGCCATGGGGATTTTGTCCTGTGGAGGGGAGAGGCACAGAGGCTCAATCAGCCAGCCTTGGAGGCCGGGTCACACCTGCTTCCTCCTGGGGTGCCTCCACCGGGGCAGGGTCGTGGCCTCCAGGTATAGGTGGATCTCAGTACCAATTTCTTTTTTTTTTTTTTTTTTTTTTTTTGAGACGGACTCTTGCTCTGTCACCCAGGCTGGAGTGCAGTGGCCGGATCTCAGCTCACTGCAGCCTCTGCCTCCCGGGTTCACGCCATTCTCCTGCCTCAGCCTCCCGAGTAGCTGGGACTACAGGCGCCCGCCACCTCGCCCGGCTAGTTTTTTTGTATTTTTTAGTAGAGACGGGGTTTCACCGTGTTAGCCAGGATGGTCTCGATCTCCTGACCTTGTGATCCGCCCGCCTCGGCCTCCCAAAGTGCTGGGATTACAGGCTTGAGCCACCGCGCCTGGCCTCAGTACCAATTTCCTGCAGATCCTCAGGCAAGAAGCCTGAGGGGTGTCAGCAAGGGGGGAGGGGAACCTGGAGTCAGCCTGACCCTGCCAGGGCTGCCAGGACACGCGTGAGAGGCACGATGTGGGTGACTTTCCCTGCATGTCCGTGGAGGCCCCAAATGCCTCAGGTGAGGTGCAGGTGGGACTGCTCCAGTGTGAAATGAGTAGATGGGACGCTCTAGGAAGGGTCCAGCCGGCTGAACACTTTGGGTTCTGACAGACCCACGTGGGGTCTGTGGTCTGCTCCCCTACCCAGGGCTGCTCAGCAGAGCTGCCAGGGAGTGAGGAAGTGCGAGTCCCCACAGGGCCCCTGGCACTCAGCACTCTGTGCTTGCAGGTGCACATCCAGCCTCAGGCCGTGACAAGGGGCAGAGGCCCAGGACCGGTGGCACCCTCGGCTCATGCAGGACAGGCTGTGGGGGGGGACATGACTCGCCTTCCACTTGTGTTTCTCCTAGACCGTGGGGAGTGCGGGGTGCACGGGATGGCCTGAGACATACAACCTCACTTTATCGTCACCACGGCCCCCAGGTGACTGAGCTAGTGCAGGTGAGGCCGGCATCTGCCCTGGGGCCGGGCCTGCTCTCCTTAAGGAAGGAGGCCAGGGGCCCACTGACAGGCAGTGCTCCCTCTGGCCTCTCCCCTGGAGGGGGTGGTGGTTCTAAAGGGGAGGGCTGGCAATGCCCAGGCAGCAGAGAGCCTGCCCGAGGGCCTCCTGGGCTCCTCAGGGGTGGGGTAGGTCCTGAAAAGGGGACATCAGGTGACTGACTTGGAGCACTGGCCAGGCTGCAGAGCCAGGGAGACCCGCTTGTGACTATACAAAAGGCATGCACTAGGACTTGGTGCTGACAGGTGACCGGCATCCTGCCAGGGCCGTGGTCCTGCCCAAGGGCCTGGTTCTGATTCTATGTGGTCTCGGGAGTGGGGCAGCAGATGATGCCGTTGGGGTCAGGTGTTACCCAGGAGGGGTGGGAGAGCTGTCAGCCCAGAAGAGCAGGCGAGTCCCCAGGACCCCACCTGGGCCCCCTGCCTGTGCCCCCAGCCCTGCATGTGAATAGTGGGCTATACTGATTCTGTACAGAGACAGAAGGGCCGGTGAGTCCCCGGGAGCTGTCCCCCATGCCCATGCCCTGAGTGTGAATAGTAGGATATACCGTGTGTGAATAGTGAAATGTACTGCCTGTGAATGCTGAACGGTGACCGCCCCGCCTGTGATTGGTGAATGGTGACCGCCCCGCCTGTGAATGGTGGATGGTGGCCGCCCCGCCTGTGAATGGTGGATGGTGGCCACCCCGCCTGTGAATGGTGGATGGTGGCCGCCCCGCCTGTGATTGGTGAATGGTGACCGCCCTGCCTGTGATTGGTGAATGGTGACCGCCCCGCCTGTGATTGGTGAATGGTGACCGCCCCACCTGTGATTGGTGGATGGTGGCCGCCCCACCTGTGATTGGTGGATGGTGACCGCCCTGCCTGTGATTGGTGAATGGTGACCGCCCTGCCTGTGATTGGTGAATGGTGACCGCCCTGCCTGTGATTGGTGAATGGTGACCGCCCTGCCTGTGATTGGTGGATGGTGGCCGCCCCGCCTGTGATTGGTGAATGGTGACCGCCCTGCCTGTGAATGGTGGATGGTGGCCGCCCCGCCTGTGAAGAGTGAAGAGTGGATGTACCGATTCTGTACAGAGATAGCTGCTTACATCCTCCGCCTCTTCTTTGGGTTCACGGCGGGCAATGATGGCCTCGGACTTCACTCTGCGGGAAAGGGAAGGAGGTAGGGAGGATGAGGGCCTCCCAGGGGCCTCCGGAACACACAGCGGGCAGTGCCTGCCCCGAACTTGTGTCCTTGTCTCTGTGCAAGGCTGGGGGCTCTCCCCACAGGGACCCCCGCAGCAGCTATCTGATTCAGGGCCCTGAACGCTTCTGCTGGTTCCCTGGGGGCAGGTGGCCACTGCTGCACGAGTACCCTGAAGCCCAGCCTTCCGTACTGGCTGCCTGGGAATGCAGAGGAGGGTGAAGCACAGGGGCCCTGGCTTGGCAAACCCAGAGCAGATCTGGGTCCCTTCTTGGGCAGAGGCATGGTCTCGGGGCCCCCACATGTCCTCTGCCCATCAGAGAAGGGCTGGAGCCCCAACATACAGCTCTCCAGGGACCGTGGCCAAACCTTGGCTGATCAAAGGGCTGGAGGAGTGGGATGGTGGGAGCTGCAGCCGAGCCCCACATGACGCCGTGCTGGGAAGGCACACACGAGACAGGCCCAGTGTGCGCTGTAGGAGGCTCAGGAGGAGACCACGGCCCCACTCGGCTAGTTGGGGTGGAGTGGCTGTGAGCTGGAGCTGGGGGTAGGCAGGCTGTGCACAAAGCCACTCGGGCTGGAGAGCAGGCACTGGAGGAGGCAGGCACTCTGGAACCCTGAGGCCGGGGTCCCTCTGTGACTGGCTTTCCATGCCCCACCCTCACCTTTTCAGTTCCTCTTCCAGCTCCTTGATGCGGTTTTCCAGCTTGACTTTGGCCTGCTTGGCAGCCTCTAGCTCGCCCCTCAGCACCTCCTGCTCCCCGGACAGCTGGTCGACCTTGGCAATCAGGTCATTCTTCACCACGTTCAAGGCATTTCTTGGAAAAAGCAGAAAGATGGGAGCGCTGCGAGCGTGGCATACGGGTACGTGAAGGGGCCTTCCCGGGGCGCCTGCACTTCTGCCCTGGAGAAGGCACAGCCTGGTTAAGAAGGTGGCTGAATGGGAGACCGTACCCCTATCTGACTAAACTCCACAGTCACCCTCGTTAGAGGCTCCTGGAGATAAGCTTCCTAAAGAAACCAGGCGGAGCCCTGCTCCAAGTTCCTCCCGCCCCAGATGAGGACAGCTGCTGGCGATGGAGTCAGGTCCTCCCCAAGGCGCCCTCTGGCCCAGCTCACTCTCCAGCCCTGGTGAGGAGGGCTGCCTCAGCCCCACCACACAGGAGAAGGGCACTCTTACTTGGTTTCCAGAAGCTGTGAGTTTTCCAGCAGCAGATTCCCCACTTCTTTGCCCATTCCTGAAACAGAAGGTGTGGAGGTTTCACCTGGGCCCTTCAAGACAGGACCCTGATGCCGCCGCACCTGCCTCAGGGCAACGCTTCTGAAGAGGGTAGCTGGCTGGGGGTGACGCCCGATCTGCAGGGAGCAAGGGCCATGAAGTGGGGGGCTCACGCCGGGCCCAGTCTGCGCACAGAGCAGGCTCCCAGGCCTTGGGGTGGTTCTTGTGTCCGACCAATGTCACAGGCCGGCTGGCCGGATGCAGGCCCCTGAATGGCCACTGTGCCGCCACCTCAGAGCCCTCAGCAGGTCCGTCACCAGACAGGCCCTCTCAGAGCCACCACCCTCAGGCGAGTGATGTTGGAGCTGCGGTGAGGGGACAGGTGGGCGAGGAGAGGCCTGGCCCTCACGGCAGGGCCAGCAGAGCTAGGATGCAGCGATGGGGCGCGGCTGTGAGGACAGGGCTCCCTGGCTCCCTGGCAGGACTGATGGCTCCTCTGCCACCAGGCCCCAAGTGGACTTGGACTGAGCTCCCTGCAAGCATGCCCCAGAAACCCCAAAAGGATGGAAAGAAACTCCAAGGTCCTGCCCTCCCACACACTCCCCCACTGTCTCCGTAGTCAAGAGACAGCATCACACGCCTCTGCACCTGGACTCAGGGGTCCTGCCTGCTGTCTCTCTTATGACCTCCCTTGCCTCAAACATGGGCCTTCCTCCCCATAGGCAGGGTCTGCCCTGCACTTTTGGGGGTTCAGAGAGGCTGGGGCTGCCCTCCTCGGGCCTTCAAGTCTGTCCCTTGGGGGAAGTTGCCACCTCCCACAGCCCAGAGGCAGCCTGGACACAGCGAGCTTCACCCAGGGCTGCCCCCTTGACCCCGGCGGCCCCAACACCGTCCCCATCATGCAGAACAAAGCAAACAGCTCATGAAGCAGGAGACCATGTGGGGGTGGAGGAGCGACGCGCGCTGGAGCGGGGCCTCAGCCTTACCAAAGAAATCATCGCGCACTAGGGAGCCGTCCCCGTCCCACAGGAGATGGGCAACCAGGGCGGGAGGAGAGGGAGAAAGGGAGAGAAGAGAAGCGCGTTAAGCCCGTGTGGACAGCAGGCTGGGAGGAATTCAGAGCTGGGTCTGCTGGGTTAGGGTGGGTGCAGGAGGGAGTTAGAGGGCAGGAGATGGGATGGAGCCAGCTACTCCTTCTGGAAAGTTTATCCTTGGGGTTCCATGAAGACTACCAGGCCAACGTCACCTGTGGGCAGGCAGCTAACAGCTCACCCCAAATGCCGGGCTGGGTGGGGCTGAGGACGGAAGGCACCCCGTGGGAACAGGCTGTGCCTGGAGGCTGGGGGGCTGTACCTGGACAGCCTCTGAGTGGTCCACCCCGCTCTGGGTGGGGCCTCGGAGCCTCCTGCTGTGCGGCCAGAGAGCAGGACTCAACCTGTCCACCGAGGTGGGGAGGGGCCGCGGGCTGGGCTTGGCGGGGGCCTCAAGGACCCCTGACTTCTGGGGTGTGCCTGACAGTAGGGGGGGCCCCAGAGCTGGCCTTGGCCATGTCCCATCACTGCTGTGCGTGTCTCAGGGCTCTGCAGGGCCTTCAGAAATGGCCCGCGGGGGACTCCTCAGGCAGGGGGGGTTGGATATCCAGGTCATTGTCAAGTGGCTGGTGGAGCAAACTGAACAAGCTTCCGAGCGGCGGTGGCTGCGAGCAGAAGCACAGGCGCTGCGGCGACGTGGGGGGCAGTCCACACAGCCACGGTGACGGGATAGCTCGGGGCGTACCCCGTCCACCCACTCCCACACGGAGGGGAGACAGGAGAGAGAGATACTCACCTGAGAACTCCCCTGGCGTGTCCAGCGAGGCACAAAGAGGCAGGGGGAGGAAGGGACAAAGGTCAATTAGTGACTGGAACACAACAAAATAAAGAAATGCTTATTACAGAAAACCCTGCAACGCTTTGGCCACTCCCATGTTGCAGGGCAGGAGAGAACAGGAGCAGCCTCCAGCAGGTCTGGGTGCCCTGTGCCCCCGGGCAGAAGCCTGCAGGGAACGGGGCCCAGGCGCCGTGGTCCAGTCCAGGGCTGTGTTGCTGACCCCTGACCCTAAAGCCTGCTCCCCTCTGCTCCCATCACCCATCAGGAGGGCAGGCCCCCTGCAGCCCCCATGATGCAGGCCTGTGAAGAGGAGTGTGTGTGTGGCAGGGTGTGGCAGGTGCCCAGCCTCCAAAAGCCCCCCATCGTGGGCGAGGGAGAGAGTGGTGCGGGAGACACTGCAGATGCAGGCCTGGAGCTGGACTCCTGGGCTCCTGGGTCAGCCTGGGTAGGGCAGGACCTGGGTGAAGGATGACTGAAGACAGCGGGAGCAAGGGCCGCACGGTGGAGGGCGGAGAGAACACGCCAGAAAGCAGAGGAGGGGTGGGGAGCATGAGGCGGGCGAGGCATCCTCACTGGGTCCCGGCCCCCGCCCTGCACGGGAGGCTGGCGAGGGAAACGCTCTGCGGGAGACACCAGCAGAGGCGAGGACGCGGTTCCGCTCTACGCGGGAGACACCAGCAGAGGCGAGGACGCGGTTCCGCTCTACTTGGTTGTTTCACACAGAAAGGAGAACGGCGTGGAAAAGTCACTTGATCTGGATGACAAAAGGGTTGTTTGCTACAGGAATTCCAATAATAAGGCAATTTCCAGTCAAAGAGCAGATGTCCTTCTCTCTCATCTCGGCTTCTCAGGGCAACCGCTGCTAACGGCCAATATTCTCCTCTCAGGTTTCCTTCTAGATAAGCAACAGGTTTCAAAGAACAAAATCGGGACCACATTATCCATCTCTCCGGGAGACTTCCTGCGTTCCGCTCAGCAATGTCATGGGACACTCCTGTGCTGAGGTTCCTGGTTGCCTTTATTTTTTGAGACGGGGTCTCACTTTGTTGCTCAGGCTGGAGTGCAGTGGCACTATCATAGCTCACTGCAATGTCGACCTCCCAGGCTCAAGAGATCCTCCCACCTCAGCCTCCTGAGTAGCTGGGTCTACAGGAGCATGCCACCACGCCCGGCTAATCTTTGTGTGTGTGTGTGTTTTTTTTTTTTGTTGTTGTTGTTGTTTTTTTAGTAGAAATGAAATCTCACTATGTTGCCCATGCTGGTCTTCAAGTCCTGAGCTCAAGCAGTCTGCCCACCTTGGCCTCTCAAAGTGCTGAGATTATGGGTGTGAGCCACCGTGCCTGACCCTGGTTCCTTTTTTTCTTTTTTTTTTTTTAGATGGGGTCTTGCTCTGTCACCCACGTTGGAGTGAAGTGGCGCGATTGCGGCTCACTGCAACCTCCACCTCCCAGGCTGAAGCAGTCCTCCCCGTGAGCCTCCCAAGTAGCTGGGGCCACAGGTGCGCACCACCACACCCAGCTAAGTATTTGGTAGAGATGGGGTTTCACCATGTGGCCCAGGCTGGTCTTGAACTCCTGAGCTCAAATGATCCACCTGCCTCGGCAGGCATGCACCACCGCCCCTGGCCTGGTTGCTTTTAATGCCCTGTCATGTTTCTCTATGGGAATATCTCATCATCTGTCACTGCACCTGCTCCCCCGAGACTTGGTGTCCCTGTGTGTGGGCTTGAGGTACTTTTCAGCCCTGTGACTGCCCGACTGCTCCCTCGAAGGCTGCACCTCCAGCTGCTGCTGCACCGCCACTGCCACCCGCCAGTGCTCGGTGGGGCTGCACCCATCACCTCTGGCTGGCATGTAGGGCAGCACCTGTTGCACCCTAGACAGCCTCGATTGTCTTATTTTCAATCCTTTAGGGAAAAAGTTTTCTTGATTTTCTCTTTATTTCTTTATTATTTCTGAAATTGAGCATCTTTTCAGATGTTTATTGGTATAGCTTGTAAATTTCCTTTTTCTTTCTTTCTTTTTTTTTTTTTTTTTTGAGAAAGAGTCTCACTCTTTTTTTTTTTTTTTTTTTTTTTTTGAGGCGGAGTTTCGCTCTGTCTCCCAGGCTGGAGTGCAGTGGCCGGATCTCAGCTCACTGCAAGCTCCGCCTCCCGGGTTTACGCCATTCTCCTGCCTCAGCCTCCCGAGTAGCTGGGACTACAGGCGCCCGCCACCTCGCCCGGCTAGTTTTTTTTGTATTTTTTAGTAGAGACGGGGTTTCACCATGTTAGCCAGGATGGTCTCGATCTCCTGACCTCGTGATCCGCCCGTCTCGGCCTCCCAAAGTGCTGGGATTACAGGCTTGAGCCACCGCGCCCGGCCGAGTCTCACTCTTTCACCAGGCTGGAGTGCAATGGCGTGATCTCGGCTCACTGCAACCTCCACCTCCCGGGTTCAAGCGATTCTCCTGCCTTACTCTTCTGAGTAGCTGGGACTACAGGCATGCACCATCATGCCTGGGGAATTTTTGTATTTTTAGTAGAGACGGGGTTTCACCATGTAGGCCAAGATGGTCTCGATCTCTTGACCTCGTGATCCGCCTGCCTCGGCTTCCCAAAGTGCTGGGATGACAGGCGTGGGCCACCATGCCTGGCCAAATTTCCTGTTTTATCTTCTGACAATTCCTATTGTACTTGGCTTCTTTTCTTTTTTTAATCGTCAAGGACTTGCTCTGTTGCCCAGGCTGGAGTGCAGTGGTGCGACCGCGACTCCCTGCAGCATTGGTCTCCAGGGCTCAAGCGTTCCTCCCACCTCAGCCTCCTGAGTGGTTGGCATGATTCTCAGGTGATACACTAAACTCAACTTGAGCTAAAATTCACTCCAGCTATGTCTGTGGCTGCTACATGTGTGCACCACAATGCCTGGCTAATTTTTGTATGTTTTTGTAGAGAGGGGGTCTCCCTATGTTGCCCAGGCTGGTCTTGAATTCCTGAGCTCAAGTGATCCTCCTGCCTTAGCTTCCCAAAGTGCTGGGATTACAGGTGTGCGTCACCGTGCAGGCCTTTATTTTAATTTTAATGATGTCTCCATCATTAGCCACAGTTGTCATTATTTTCCTTTATGGCTTTGGTCACATAGAGGGGCTCAGATTATGAAAATATTCTCCAATATCCTTTTCCAGTTATTTTTTCTTTTCTTCTTTTTTTTTTTTTAAGACAGAGTCTTGCTCTGTCACCCAGGCTGGAGTGCAGTGGTGCGATCTCGGCTCACTGCAACCTCCGCCACCTGGGTTCATGCAATTCTCCTGCCTCAGCCGCCCCAGTAGCTGAGATTACAGGCACTTGCCACCATGCTCAGCTAATTTTTTTTTTTTTTAATTTCTAGTAGAAACAGGGTTTCACCACGTTGGCCAAGATAGTTTCGATCTCTTGACCGCCTCAGCCTCCCAAAGTGCTGGGATTACGGGCGTGAGCCACTGCGCCTGGCCCCTTTTTCAGTTCTACTATCCTTTCTTGACATTCTTATTTTTCTGAGACAGGCTCTTGCTCTGTCCCCCATGTTGGTGTACAGTGGCACAATCATGGCTCACTATATCCTTGAACTCCCAGGCTCAAGTGATCCTCCCACCTCAGACTCCCAAGTAGCTGGGACCACGGGTGCCAGCACGCCTGGCTCCATTCTGTTGTCCTCGTAATTGTGTGCTTAGATCTTTAATCCACCTGGAAATCACTGCTGTTTACGGGGAGGTTAGGCTTAGACTTCATTTTACACAAGCAGCAACTAAGGCAGTATGTTTACGGACTCATCCGCCCGTTTTCCACGGTTTGAGACGCCACACTTGTACACAGATGGATTCCCCATGGCTCCAGGTCTGTCTTAGCTCTTGGTCCTGAGCTCATGAGCTCGTGTCGCAGGTTTGTTGCTGCCTGCCTCAACTGCCGCAGTTTTACGTGGAATCCTGCAAGCTTGTTCTCTCCCCATATTTTCTGGGATATTCCCACATGTTTCCTCTACTGGACCAACTTCAGATCCATTCACAGAGTTCCAGAAAAATCTCCAACAAGCATGGGGGTATTTTTACTGGTAATGAATGGATTTCCGTGGGAGTGGTGGGCTGCCTGTGACGTCAGCAGACAGCTCGCAGGGCGTGTCTTCGGGTCTGGGCACGCGGCGCCACCCTCTGCGCGTGCGGCTGCTTTTATGTCCTTCAGTGGCGCTTCCGGATCTTACACAGGCTTGTCTTTTCTCAACGTTATTTGTGAGCGTTTTCTTCTTCTTTTTCTGAGACGGAGTCTCGCTCTGGGGTGCAGGGGCGCGATCTCGGCTCACTGCAACCTCCACCTCCCGGGTTCAAGCCATTCTCCTGCCTCAGCCTCCCGAGGAGCTGGGACTACAGAGCCCGCCACCACGCCCGGGTAATTTTTGTATTTTTAGTAGAGACGGTTTCACCATGTTGGCCAGGGTGGTCTTGAACTCCTGACCTTGTGATCCGCCCGCCTTGGCCTCCCACAATGCTGAGATGACAGGCGTGAGCCACTGCGCCCGGCCTATTTGTGGACAGTTTCTATGTCTGGCTACTACGTCGGTGGAATCTCTCCTCAGGGCTGCCTCGTCCGTGCAGAGCAGAGTGGAGAGAAAGATCAGCTGTGCGGATTCCAGATTCCAGTTCAGCAATGCAGGGCACGTAGTATAACTTCTCTGATTGTTAGTCATTTGTAAAACAGAAAAATAAGTTCCTCAGTGCATATTTGCTGTAAAATTCCCACCAGGTAGTGGGGTAATAGCTGGTACAGCTCCCAGCACCAGCCATATGCTCAGTGAGTATTAATTCCCTTACTCCCTATTACGCCATTTTTTTTTTTTTTAGACAGAGTTTCATACTTGTTGCCCAGGCTGCAGTGCAGTGGTGCGATCTTGGCTCACTGCAACCTCTGCCTCCTAGATTCAGGCAATTCTCCTGCCTCAGCCTCCCGAGTAGCTGGGATTACAGGTGCCTGCCACGGTGCCTGGCTATTTTTTTTGTATTTTTAGTAGAGATGGGGTTTCACCATCTTGGCCAGGCTGGTCTCGAACTCCCACCCACCTTGACCTCGTGACCCACCCACCTCGGCCTCCCAGAGTGCTGGGATTACAGGTGTGAGCCACTGCGCCCAGCTGGTCCTATTATGCCAATTCTAAGACACACATTTTTTCCTATGTTAACATTTCTGAAATGTCAGTGGGTCTTAAACAATCACTGTCACATTATAGTTTAATTTGCAGCAGTTTTTTTCTTTCTTGAAGATTCCTAAAATAATGGTATGTGGGGCTGGGCGTGGTGGCTCACACCTGTAATCCCAGCACTTTGGGAGGTTGAGGCGGGTGGATCACAAGGTCAGGAGATCGAGACCATCGTGGCCAACACGGTGAAACCCCGTCTCTACTAAAAAATACAAAAAATTAGCCGGGTGAGGTGGCAGGCGCCTGTGGTCCCAGCTACTCAGGAGGCTGAGGCAGGAGAATGGCGTGAACCCGGGAGGTGGAGCTTGCAGTGAGCTGAGATCCGGCCACTGCACTCCAGCCTGGGCGGCAGAGCGAGACTCCGTCTCAAAAAAAAAAAAAAAAATTAATAATAATAATAATATTATAATAATGGTATGTGGGCTGGGTGCAGTGGCTCACACCTGTAATCCCAGCATGATTTAGGAGGCCAAAGTGGGAGGATCACTTGAGCCTAGGAGTGTGAGACCAGCCCTGGCAACATAGCAACAGCCCACCTGTATAGGAAAAAAAAAAAAAAAGTCTTAAAATGGTTGTTGTCTCAGATTCGATGGAATACAACAGATGCCCAACCTGGGCTCTTTTCATTTCTCCATCACCAAAGGAAGTCAGAGTAAAAACGCTGAGGGAGGCGCAGGGCCGCCACGTAGGCACTGGACGGAAGGACATCGCCTCCACCTGCTGACTTTGGGCAGAAGCAGCTTCCGTCACGTGCAAAGTGGATGTGTTTCTGAAATGACGCTCTTTCCCAGATCCGTGCAGGTCCCAGGCTCTCCCCTGCTTGGCAGCCTCACGAGGGCGTACTCCTTTCCCTGCTGTCTTCAGGAGTTCGTGCCCGTTCTGCAGCTGAGCTGGACATGGGGCAAGGCCCCGGGCAAGTTGATTAGGGCAGAGGGCACAGGTCCCCGCTCGTTCACCCATCCTGGTTGCCAGAGAGCAGGCTCCTCTGTTTCAAAAATGTTCCATCAACAGATTGCAGCAGCAGGAGGTCCCCACTCCTCAGGACTGCCTGACCTTTTCTTCTCCTGTCTCACTCTGTCGCCCAGGCTGGAGTGCGGTGGTGTGCTCACAGCTCACTGCAGCCTCCACCTCCCAGGCTGAAGTAACCTTCCCACTTCAGCTTCCCAAGTGGCTGGCACATACAGGTGCACACCACCATGCCTGCCTAATTTTTTATAAAATGTTTTGTAGAGACGGGGTCTCGCTATATTGACCAGGCTGGTCTTGAACTCCTAGGCACAAGTGATCCTCCTGCCTTGGCCTCCCAAAGCTATGGGATTACGGGTGTGAGTGACTGCCCCCGGCCTCCCTGCCTTTCTTATACACATTATGTTTAAGGCTCTGGAAAGGCACCAAAAGGTCTGTTACTCCCAAGAGCAGGCTCTCATGCCAGCCTGAGCTCGGCGGTGCCCAGACGACCAGCACCCTGAAGAGTAGGGTGGCAGAGCCCAGCGTGCACAGAGAGCCTGGAACGCACAGTGACTTGTGGCCTCATTGTGGAACGCACAGTGACTCACGGCCTCCATCGTGGTACGAGAAAAGGACTGCGCCAGGGTCTCATGGGAAAGCAGGCTCCTGGCCAGTGCCCTCTAGGTGGGCGCTGCAGGGGGTGGCTGTGCAGCAGGGCGAGGCAGCACAAAGGCCACGGGCTGAGCACAGGGTACCACAGCAAAGACGGTGGGCTCATGTGCAGGCCACAGAGTCCCTGGCTGGTGAGGAAGCTGCCAATCCTGGTCATCTCTTGGAGCCGGGCGGGGGTCAGAATGTGGCTGGAGCACGATTCACAGCCCCCCAAGGTGGAAAGCACCAAGCAGGGGCCCATCAGGGCAAACAGATGAGCACAGTGTGGTCCGTCCATGTGATGGGCGCTACTCAGCAGTGAAAAGCCAGGAAGCACTGACACACTGCAGCTGGGATGGACCTTGAAGACGTGACGCAAGGTTAAAGAAGCCAGGCAGAAAAGGCCTGTTTCTGTGAAATGTCTGGAACAGGCGAATCTACAGAGACAGGACGTGGATTTGTGTTTGCCTGTGGCTGGGGAGGCGGGGAGACAAAGTGACTGCTAATAGTCACAGGGTTTCCTTTTGGGGGTGAAAATGATGTGACTTTAAACACCGAGTGTGCTAAGACCCGTCGGACTGTACAACGTAAGGGAATTAATTACATAGTGCGGAATCTCATCTCATTGGAGCT
The DNA here is from genome assembly GCF_049350105.2 of Macaca mulatta. Lineage (NCBI taxonomy): Eukaryota > Metazoa > Chordata > Mammalia > Primates > Cercopithecidae > Macaca > Macaca mulatta. Next base: position 2,974,138 of record NC_133425.1, on the reverse strand, counting down.
ACCGAATAGCACAGACCTGGCTCGGAGTTAGGGCTGCTGTTCTGGGTCGGGCCTGTCTGGGTTGGCCCTGCGTTCAAGTCCGAGCTCTCACCGCCATCTCACCCTCCCTGACCTCAGTGTTTTTTTGAGACAGAGTCCCTCTCTCTGTCACCCAGGCTGGAGTGCAATGGCACGATCTCGGCTCACTGCAATCTCTGCTTCCTGGGTTCAAACGATTCTTCTGCCTCAGCCTCCCAAGTAGCTGGGATTACAGGAGCCCGCCACCAAGCCCAGCTAATTTTTTTTTTTGTATTTTTAGTAGAGACAGGTTTTACCATGTTGGCCAGGCTGGTCTCAAACTCCTGACCTCAAATGATCCACCTGCCTTGGCCTCCCAAAGTGCTGGGATTACATGTGTGAGCCACCACGCCCGGCCTCAGTTTCTTCATCTACAAATGGGGACACTAGCAGAGGGACAGCTTGACGCTGCAGTAAGGACCGACGGTGGCCGTGCCTGTCAGTGCTGCCACCCATGGAAATAAGAATACTGCCCACAATGAGAAGGGCAGCTGCAACCTGACACTGTGTGTTCCACGTACATGTGTGTCATACGTCTGAGGGCCATGGTGCCTGGTAGGGTGTCACCAAGACATTACAACAATCGGCCGGGCGCAGTGGCTCACACCTGTAATCCCAGCACTTTGGGAGGCTGAGGCGGGCAATCACGAGGTCAGGAGATTGAAACCAGCCTGACCAAGAAGGTGAAACCCTGTCTCTACTAAAAATACAAAAATTACCTGGGCATGGTGGCGGGCGCCTGTAATCCCAGCTACTCAGGAGGCTGAGGCAGGAGAATCGCTTAAACCCAGGAGGTAGAGGTTGCAGTGAGCCGAGATCACGTCACTGCACTCCAGCCTTGGCCACAGAATGAGACTCCGTCTCAAAAAAAAAAAAAAAAAAAAAAAATCATAGCGTGGTGGGGGCATTCCCTCTGGTTTTTACTCTCTTCTTGGCATTTTCTGATATTATTTAAATGTTACTATAACCATATATCATTTTCTCAAAAAATAAAAAAACAGCTAAAAAATATACATTATTGGCCGGGCATGGTGGCTCATGCCTGTAATCCCAGCACTTTGGGTGCCCGAGGCAGGTGGATCACCTGAGGTCAAGAGTTCCAGACCAGCCTGGTAAATATCGTGAAACCCCGTCTGTACCAAAAACACAAAAATTATCTGGGCATGGTGGCGGGCGTCTCTAATTCCAGATACTTGGGAGGCTGAGGCAGGAGAACGGCGTGAACCCAGGAGGTGGAGGTTGCAGTGAGCTGAGATCGTGCCACTGCATTCCAGCCTGGGCGACAGAGCGAGACTCTGTCTCAAAAAATAAAAATAATAAAAATAAAAAAATAAATAAATACACATTATCTGAATGACGTAGAGTGGAAGGATATCAAAATATTAAAAGAGATTACCCCTATTTAGCAGAATTTTTCTGAAGATTAATCTCCTTTGGATTTTTTATATATATTTTTGCAACACATGAGAAAAGTTCCATAGAAAATTCACAGCACCAAGCGCGCCCCTCGCCTTCTTCCTGATCTCCGGGGAGCATTCTACCTTTCACCATCGAGTCCAGTGTGCCCAACACTACTGAACTGAACATTTCCACTCGGTTAAGATGGTAAACATGACGTTAGTTACACGTGGCCTCTACTGGGGCACTTTCTGACTCAAGTCAGGCTGAGATAGGCCTCCCTGTCAGGCTGAGGCCCTGCTGGTGCTCAGCACCCCACATGACTCTGCTCCCTGGGGGTCCCCCTGCCCCAGATAAGACAAACAGCTCAGGAGTACACCGGGAGGCAGCCTAGGATCCAGGAGCTTCTCACCCCGCGGGCTGGGGGAAGCAAGGCCATGGGGAAAGGCTCGGACCCTGACGCGTGCAAGGGGACAGACTGGGCTGTGCTGCTGCCCACCCGCCATGCGTGAAGGCCTGGGGCTCAGAGCCACATGGCCAGTGCTCAGCTGCCAGCAGACGCTGCGAGCACAGGAGACTCCATGTGCTGGCAGGAAGCAGGTCCTGATGTTTGCAGCCACCACAGACCTAGGCACAGAGGGTCCGGTGTAGATCTGTGGTGCCGAGGCAAAGCCAGGGCCGTCTGCAGAGGAGTGGGCAGGTGGGCACCCTCCCAACCTCCTCCAAAGTCGATGGTCCTAGAGCGTGTGGTGAGGCTAACGGGCACGGAGCAGGCAAGCGGGCACCCTCCCAACCTCCTGGAAAGTCGACAGCCCTGAGGGTGTGTGCGTAAGACGGGGCGAGGCTAACAGACATGGGTTTGTTTCTGGGATGGCGGAACATTCTAAACTAAGATAGTGTGGGTGGCCGCACCACCTGTGAGTATGCTATAAACCACCGAACCGTGCACTTGAAGGGGGTGAATTTGATGATACAGTCAACGCTTGATGCCCACGAGTTCCGCATCTGTGGGTTCAGCCAGCCTCATGGAAAATGCACAGGCCTGCAGTGGCCGTGTCTGTACGGATGTGTACACTTCTTTCCTGTCATTATTTCCTAAACAACACAGCATAACAGCAACTACTTACATAGCATCTACAACACAACCTAGAGCTGACTTAGAGTACACGGGAGAGCACAAATACTGCACCACGTCACAGCAGGGACTCGAGAAGCCTCAGATTTTGGTATCCTTGGGGCAGTCCAGAAACCAATCCCCTGTGGAGATGGAGGGACAATCACCTATGACATATAACTCAATAAAGCTGGAAAAAAAGGTTCCTAGCTCACAGCTGACAGAGGACTTTCCTTTCATTACCCACAAAACCAACAGCAGAGAGCCCCATCGCTGTGCAGGCGCCGGGGGAGGCTTGCACTTACCTAGGAGGTCAGCCCCTTCGTCCACATCCCCGATGACCTCTGACCCTGCTGTCGACAGCTCGTGGTACAGGGAGTCAGTGTTGATGCCAAAAGCTTTGTTCACGATGCCCTGGGTTGGGCTGTTGGCATGTACAGGTTGGGACAGAGAGCAGAGTCAGTGGGTAGCCCGGAGTGGCTGTGTCTGCAGACTCTTCCAACACCTCCCACCGTGGCCACTGAATGCCCACACTGCCGTGCAGGCCAGGTGTGGACAGGAGGTGGTAGGCCACAGCCTTGATGGTTCTCCCAATGGTGGCAGAGGGAGCCTTCACCAAAGACACCGATAAATACTGAGCCCCCAGGACCCCAGAGCCTGGGCTAAGCCAGTACCTGCTTCCTGTGCGGTCCAGGCGGGTCTCTGGACACATGTCCAGCTCTGGAGTGGAGTCAATAATGTCCTGAACATCAGACCACTCGTCACTGCTGCCCATGCCTAGGGGAGAGCACAGGGGCACCTGGGGTCAGGAGAGGGGCTGCCCATGCCTAGGGCAGAGCACAGGGGCACCTGGGGTCAGGAGAGGGTCTGGCAGCCTCTGCCCTGCTCATGGCTCCCCTCGGAACCTGAGTCTGGTGGGCTGGAGCTGGACCACCCGCCAGGTGGGGATGATCAGCAAACGGCTCTTCCCGGGCTGGCTGGGCAGAGGTCGAACCCCAGCACAGTGGGCATCTGAGGCGGGGACTGGAGGGGGGTGGGTTGCAGCAGCCTCTCTGCATGGCATTATCAGCAGTAAGCCCAGTCCCCAGAGATCCCACGTCCAAGCAAGTCAGTGGCTGGACCTCCTCTCAGCCCTCATTCCCCTCTTCTCTTTCCATTACTGGGCTGTGTGCCGTGGGGTGACGCAGGTTACTGGTTAGCAGGGCAGTGTGCTGTAGGGTGACGCAGGCTACCACCTTAGTTGTGTCTCCCCAAATCCATATGTTGATAGATACCCCCTAGCATGACTGTATTTAGAGGCCGGGCCTTTCAAGAGGTGATTATGGTAAAATGAGGTCACGTGGTGGCTCTAATCCAATGGGGTTGTGTCCTTATAGGAATTGCAGATGAGGACACAGACACACCCAGGGCATGACCGCTGAGGACACAGGGAGAAGGCGGTGTCTACAAGCCAAGGAGTGGCCGCAGGAGGAGCCCCCACTGCAAGCACCTTGGTCTTGGAGCCTCCGGGCGGTGGCGACACGTCTCTGCTGCCTGCACTGGCCGCCTCGCGCGTTTGTTTCACATCTACCCAAACCAAGCCCTGCCTCCTGCCCGAGGGAGCCCAGAGCCCTGCAGGTGGGCGCCCACCTATGCTGACGTTGCGCATCTCCTGGGTGACCTGGACTTCCATGTTGCGGCTGTCGCGCTTCTCCCGGGCACGCTTGCTGCTCTTGGAGCCCACGCCATAGTCCCCCAGGGGCTGCAGGCTCTCGTTGAGGGGTGTGACGGCGGCCGAGGGCACAGAGGATGTGGGCGTGTTGGACTTGGTGCCTGTGGTGCTGGGTGTGGCGGCCGCTGAGGACTGGCCTGACTCGGACATTTCATCCTGAGGACACTAGGGCCAAACACAGGGAGGAGGGAGAGCGAGTCAGCGTCGGCCCCTGGCCTGCGGCTCTGGCGTGGCTGCCTGAGGTCCCGAGCACCAATGCCTTGCACTTTGCTTTGCTCAACACCCTGCGGGCCAGAGCTCCTCTGCCACCCGCCAGGCTAACCCTTCTGGGCCTCACCACTCCTGAGTGGCTCTGCTCATCCGGCCGCTGCCTCTGGCTCCTCAGAAGCAGTGCCACCCTCCTGAAATGGCTCGGAACGGGGCTTTCCACTGGCGCCCTCCCCAGGACAATTGTTTGTAATAGGCCAGTGCCTTGCCGGGGATACAGCGGCAGCCCCCTGTAGCTTGTGGCTGCTCAGAAACAAGTCTAGCCCTGGCAGTGCAGAGGGCTCTGACGGGACCCAGGAAGGGTTGGTCAGGCCGCCACCGCTGCCCGGTCACCATCGCTGTGCTGAAGAGCTCGAGGCTGGGCCCACCTGCGCCTGCCCCATGTTCCTCCCCGGGCTCAGGTCAGGGCCAGGGAATGACCATAAGGTGCTGACCCTGCGGCTTGACTGGACCAGAGCTCAGCCCTGAACACCAGTGCAAGTGCAAAGCAACCGCAATCCCCTTCTCACAGAACGGGACGCCACCAAGATATTCTGGGGGGTGGGGGCAGCCCAGATTATGAGAAAGTGCAACCAGCTGTCTACTTCGGGAAGCTCGTTAGGGAGCAGCACATTCTATGTGATGAATACGGAATGCGAATAAACCTTCTTTCCGATGGTCTTTCCTAACAAAGATACTGAACCAGCCCAAGAAAAAGAGCCCCCAACGTTCTCCTCTTAGCTGACCTGATCACCCCCCGTGCAGAGCTTGCCCGTGGCCCCTGGCCCTCCTTAAGGTACACGAAGAGGCAAGGCCTCAGAGGCACCCTGGTGGCTACTGTGTGTGTCCCGGGCAGCTGCTGGGGGGGAAGGTCCCGTGGTTTCTCAGAGGGCGCACCAGGGGGGACTCTAATGCTGAGGATCTCACCCAGGGAGGGGCTGACGAGGGGGTGTCCAGCCCTCTCCACAGCCAACTTGTACCGGCCTTTAAGTGACCAGGGCAGACGGGACTTCCAGAAGTCATGGCCAGTTCTGACCTCTGCCTCTGCCCGGCCTCTCTGGTCACTGCCAGGCTCAGGGCACGGAGCCTCTCTGTACCAGACACAGCCACTCGCTCAGAGGACAGATTTCTGCTTCACCTACCAGGCTCCTAAGTTTTTCTAGAAGGAATCTCAAAATGACACACCTTCCTCTATAGTAGCCATTCTCAATCGGGCTAACGGCCCCGAGGGGACGCTTGCAGTCCAGAGACATTTTTGTGGTCACACGTGAAGGGGGTGCTCCTGGCATTCGTAGGTGGAAGCCAGGGATGACGCTCCACACCCACTGTGTCCCAGCGGCCCAGGGCCATACGCGTCCAGCTCCAAAAGGTGAGCAGTGCCGAGGGAGAGCCTCACGCGGACACGGCCCGGCTCCCGGAGCGGCCTTGTGGAAAGGTCCGAGATGCGCTGTGGCTCTGCCGCTAGGCCCGGTGTGAGAAGAAAACCCTTGCTCTCCACGTCACCCCCCATGCTGGAGGAAGTGAGTGCCGCTCACACAAGAGTCTGCGCTGACGTTCTCAAAGAACCTGTCTACCCAATGCGTCACAGGCACCTGGTGTCCTACTGGACTCTGCCACCACCCGGCAGAGAGAACATAGGGAACCCCATGTGGCCAGGCAGGGCGCAGCTGTGCACATCAGACAAACGCTTCTGGGCCGCCTTCCTCCACGGCCGGGTCCCCGGCCTGTTCCTGGCCCTCATGGTGGCTGTGGGGAATTCTGCAGTCTGACTGCGCCTCCCCTAGGTGCCCCTAGCTCTCTGTCACCCTATGGGGCCACCACTTAACCATGGGACACTCCCCCTGGCCACAACTTACCTAAAGGCAAACCTCTCAACCTCCTAAACATCAACGTGTAGCAGTGACCTCCAAATGCATTGAAAGAACCCAAACTCTTAGCGGTCATTCCTCACCATGAGTAGCCACAACTGTTTGGTTAAAACACTGAAAATACAGTACATAAAAACAAAAACAAAACAAAACAAAAAACAACAAAAAAATTAAGAAATTAGAAAACCTCAAAACCTAGAGCATAAAATAAAAAGAACTTAAATGTAATAATTTAAAATAAAGAAAAATCAAATAAAACACACCTATGAACGAAAACATAAAACACTACAATTTATGAAGAGAGAGACGATCTCAGACAATGCAGGAGTTGAAAGGAAAGACAACATGAGAAGAAGAGCGGGCCCAGAGCGGGCCTGAGGAGACAGCCCGGAGGCCAGAGAGCGTCAAGCAAGGGCTCCCCCCGGCTGAGGCTGCCGTGTCTTCAGAAGCCTATGGGCAGGTCCCAGCTCCGGCCCGGGGAGAGTGGGCCAGAGAGTGAGAGGAGGTGGGCCCAGGTGGCAGGGCTGGGCCCAGAAGGCCCGGGGAGCCTGCAGCCCCGCCACCCTCTCTCCAGCCTTGAGCACGGGGAGGACAGGGGAGTGTGCTGGGGGACTGAGTGTGCTGGGGGACGAGCGTCCCAGATGCCATGGGGGAGCTCGCTCCCAGAGCGGCACAACAGCAGGTGGGCTGACGGAGCAGGAGCCTGCAGCAGCCCCCACAGGCACGATGGACACTCAGGGGTGGAATGACAGTCGGCAAAGCGTGCTGCAGGAAGCTTCTGGAGAAGTCCCAGACCCCACATCCACCAGCCTAACCCAGCCCACAGGTCCAGGGGCTCTGTCTCTGTGGACATCCTCCGACAGCCCCTGTGGGAAATCCACCAGACCCGGGCACCCCCTCTTCCCCGGAAGGTGGCCGTCTTTACCTGGCACTGAGGCCAGTGAGCTCACAGGCCAAAACCGGCGGTAAGCGACCGGGGGCCCTGAACGAGTGGCCTGGCTCTGGGCCCCTGCGCTCTGAGGTGCACTCACTGGCTGGCTGTGAGTACCTGCTGGGGCGGGGCTCTGCCTTCTCAAACCCAGGACCCAGGAAGTGTTACCAGCGACAGGCAGGGAGGGGCCCAGAGAGAAGGAGCTTTCTCTTCACCTTTCTGCCAGTGGAGGGCAAACCCCGCACTCTAGACACTGGCGCTCCTCCGAGAGCAGAGGCGCGGCTCTCAGGGGCTGGCCGTGTCTGGCTGGAGCCCGGGTGAGGGTGAGGCTTTACGTGGGCGTGTGGTTTGAGAGAGGATCACTAAGCTCAATCCTGACAGGCCCTGGACACCCCTGGCTACAGAGTAGTCAATCCAAGGGCAGGGAGGTCTAGCCTGGACTAGCAGGTGCCGACGCGAGGCCGTGTGGAGCAGCCACAGCCGCACAGGGCCTGCTGGGCAGCCTGAGCCCCTGACACCCTGGCTGGGTTTCTCCATCCTGCCACACATGCGGGGAGAGGACAAGTGGCCCAGAGAGAGCGGCAAAGGGCTGCCTGCAGACGGGGCTCCCGCCCCAGTGAACGGCGAGCACCAGCAACAGGGAGGAGCCTCTCCACGGCACGGCTACAAAACCTGGTAGCTGGAGCTGGACTGCAGCTGGCCGAGGTCACTCAGGTGCCAGTGGTCCCCCGCAGGCACGAGCTTGCCCCCCATCTGTGCACGTACCGTGCCGTCCGCCAGGGGGAACACGTTCAGGGAGGTGGGGCGCTCCTTCCTGCTGAAATGGGGGGCGAGAGGAGAGGAAGCGATGGTTAGAGGGTGGCCGTGAGGAGAACCCAAGCCCTCCCAGGGCAAGCGGGCCTTGAGTGACAGGGCCGCTCCACACCAGCCCGCAGCCCAGCTCGAGCATCTACTCAGTTACGATCCTACGTGGGGTTTCCCCTCCCGTGATGCTGCAGTTTCTCATTTTTATTAAGTTCAATTTTAAACGGACACAAGCCGGGTGTGCTGAGAAGCCCCACAGCAGGGCCGGCCGCGGGACTTGGCGTCACAGTCAGCGCCGTGTGGCCACCGTGAGCAATGCCTTTGCGGACCGTGGTCTCCTGCGCGCCCAGCCCTGCCTCCCTGTGGTGTTACCGCCGGCCCTGCCTCTGCCCCCGGCACCAGCAGAGGGATCCAGCCTTCCTGCCCCTGTGCCTTGCTCCTTGGCCCTCCTGCCATCCTCATTGCTCCTGTTCGTGAGGCTGCCTCACTGCAAAATATCTGAACACGACACGTGCAGAGTAAGGACTGACCCTGACACATCTGCCGGAGCCAGAGCCGGAGCCGGAGCCGGAGCCTGAGGCGTCTTCTCCCTCCCCACGCATCCTCTCTGCTGTCAGGGAGCCCCGAGCCTGAAGACGGACCCTGGGACTGCCTGGCCTTGGACAGCCTGGCAAGACGGTAGGAGCGTCGGGGAGCTGGAGGTGTCAGGACAGTGCTCGGTGCCCCCTGCTGTGGGCTCAGTCCCTAAGGATGACCTCCTGTGGGCCGTAAGCAAGAGCAGGGATGGAGCCCAAGGTCTCCCTTCACGTCCTCCTCCACGGGAGGCTTCCAGTCAACAGCCCAGAGGTCCCAGAGGCCAGGCCGACTCCCCACCACCTCAGGTCTTGGGGGGCAGGCCACGCAGTCCGACGCTGGAGCCCACACTGCTCAGGGCTATTCAGGACAAGAATTTAGAGTCTGCTGGCACCACAGCCTCTGCTGCGTACATCTCAGTCCTGAGACTGTGGGAGGGAAGGGAGCTTCCTCAGGGGTCCAAGGAACCCGCTCTGGCCATGCTTGGAGAATGCAGATGGCAACGGGGGAGCACAGCGGGCGCTGCTGACTGGGAGCTCCGAAGAATGACCCTGGGAAGGGGTCTCTCCTTGTGGGGTGCACACAGCTCTGGGGACTGGCCGTCTGGTCTGTCATGTTCAGGATAACACCGTATCCTGTAGCACAAGGGTCCCAGGGCCAGCTGGGACCGGGCTGTGCCATCTTGGCTGCTGGTCCATGGCACTCAAGCTGCTCTGGCAATAGCCATGAGGTTGCCTGGCCACCGTGAAGGCAGCCAGCCACCAGGCCCTGGGAGCATGAACCCAGTGGGAGGCTGGGCCTCAACCGCCCTGTCTGCGCCAGGGGCCTCCTGGCCCCACTTCCACCGGGCTCCCAACGCTGGTGCGGGCAGCGCCTCTCCTGAGGCCCAGTCCTGACACCATCAGACACGTTTCAGTCCCTAGACCGAAACCGATGTGGTCCCAGCTGTCACCAGATGCTACAGGGGACAGCGGGGACAGAGGGACCTCTGGCCTCCCAGGAGGCCAAAGGAATGCATGTACGGCTCTCCCACCCACACAGCTCCACGACGGGCTGCAGCTCAGCCAGGCCACCGCCTCCGATGGAAATCACCCGGGATCAGGAGCTGCCTTCGCTCTTTCCTTTGCTCTTCCCCACTGGCCCCCAGGCCCTGGCCTCAGGCTCGTGAGCGTTTGCCGACTAACCCCGTACCCCTGATTGGCCCTCATGGCTCCCTCAGGGGATGCAGATGCTCCCTGGTTCAGAGACCACCGCCCCAGGGGTCACGCCACCCTCGGGGATCACGCTGCCCTTGGGATCATGGGTGTGCTGCCGACTCTGACACAGGCTGGTGAGTGAGGGAGCTGGGCGACGAGTCCAGGTCCGAATGATGCAGAGGGGGGCCTTCCTTGGCCCGTTGGCCCCCCGAGTCAGCACCAGCCCCACCTGACCCACACCCCTCCTTAGCAGGAATCGGCGCTGTGCCTTCGTCTATGACCAAGGCGGTACTTGTGGAGCGAGGGCAGAGCATAGACGGGCGCTGCCCGACTGCGTGGCTGTGCAGGGGACCCAGCGGTTGTCACCTTCTCAGTGTCAGTCTCATGAACACGGCCAGGCGGCCCTTCTGACCTCTCACATCTGCCACAAGAAACACCTCACAGCAGACCAAGTAGCCATCTTGGGCTGATAAACGACGCCCTAATGTGCCCGCTGTTTGGCCCCCAGCACCACAGTAGACACACCTCATGGGTTTTACCTTTTCCTCCACGACTGGCGAGGACTGCAGGGCAGCGACAGACACGGCAGCACACGGCAGCGACAGCACAGAGGGCGAGACAAGGAGACAGGCGTTAGAGGGCGTGGCAGCAGCGTGCGCACACGCTACATGGATGGTCAGCACGTGGTGATGGCACAGAGGGCGAGACAAGGAGACAGGTATTAGAGGGTGTGGCAGCAGTGTGCACACACGCTCACATGGACTGTCGCACGCTTGCATGGACGGTCACACAGATGGTCAGCATGTGATGATAAGGAGACAGGCGTTAGAGGGCGTGGGCAGCAGCGTGTGCACACGCTTGCATGGATGGTCACACAGACGCTCAAACGGATGGTCACATGCTCACACGAATGCTCACACGGATGGTCACACGGATGGTCACACGGATGGTCACATGCTCACACAGCCACACGCTCACACAGATGGTCACACGCTCACACGGATGGTCACACGGATGGTCACACGGACGCTCACATGGATGCTCACACGGTAACACGCTCACACAGACGGTCACACGCTCACACGGACGGTCACACACACAGACGCTCACACGGATGGTCACGCTCACATGGACAGTCACACGGATGGTCGTACAGACACACAGACGGTTACACACTTACATAGATGTTCACATGCTCACACAGTCACATGGACGCTCACTTGGACGTTCACATGGATGCTCACATGGATGGTCACATGCTCACACGGACGGTCACACAGACACACACTCACACGGACGGTCACACGGACAGTCACACGGATGCTCACACTCACACAGATGGTCAGGCTCACATGGACGGTCACATGGATGGTCACACGGATGCTCACATGCTCACATGGATGCTCACACGGATGGTCAAACGCTCACACAGATGGTCACGTGGACGATCACACATATGGTGAGACGCTCACATGGATGCTCACACGGATGGTCACGTGCTCACATAGACGGTCATACAGACGGTCACATGGACACTCACATGGATGGTCACATGCTCACACGGACACTCACATGGATGGTCACATGAGTGGTCACATGCTCACACAGTCACATGCTTGGATACTCACATGCTCACATGGATGGTCACATGAGTGGTCACATGCTCACACAGTCACATGCTTGGATACTCACATGCTCACATGGATGGTCACAGGGACGCTCACATGGATGGTCATACACTCACATGGATGCTCACATGGACGGTCACATGGTCACATGGATAGTCACACACTCACATGGATGGTCACACGCTTACACAGACAGTCACACGCTCACATGGATGGTCATACAGATGCTCACACGGACGGTCACATGGTCATACGCTTACATGGTCACACAGACGGTCATATGGATGGTCACACACTCACTTGGACGCTCACACAGATGGTCACACGCTTGGATGGTCACACAGACGGTCACATGGACGCTCACACAGACAGTCACATGCTCACAAGGATGCTCACATGGATGCTCACATGGACACTCACACGGACGGTCACACAGATGCTCACATGGACGGTCACACACTCACATGGACGCTCACACGGACGGTCACAGAGACGGTCACACGCTCACACAGACGCTCACATGGACACTCCCACGCTCACATGGATGCTTCCACGGATACTCCCATGGACGCTCACATGGACACTCACATGGATGCTCCCACGGATGCTCACATGCTCACATGGACGCTCACACGGATGCTCACATGCTCACATGGATGCTCACACGGATGGTCAAACGCTCACACAGATGGTCACGTGGACGATCACACATATGGTGAGACGCTCACATGGATGCTCACACGGATGGTCACGTGCTCACATAGACGGTCATACAGACGGTCACATGGACACTCACATGGATGGTCACATGCTCACACGGACACTCACATGGATGGTCACATGAGTGGTCACATGCTCACACAGTCACATGCTTGGATACTCACATGCTCACATGGATGGTCACATGAGTGGTCACATGCTCACACAGTCACATGCTTGGATACTCACATGCTCACATGGATGGTCACAGGGACGCTCACATGGATGGTCATACACTCACATGGATGCTCACATGGACGGTCACATGGTCACATGGATAGTCACACACTCACATGGATGGTCACACGCTTACACAGACAGTCACACGCTCACATGGATGGTCATACAGATGCTCACACGGACGGTCACATGGTCATACGCTTACATGGTCACACAGACGGTCATATGGATGGTCACACACTCACTTGGACGCTCACACAGATGGTCACACGCTTGGATGGTCACACAGACGGTCACATGGACGCTCACACAGACAGTCACATGCTCACAAGGATGCTCACATGGATGCTCACATGGACACTCACACGGACGGTCACACAGATGCTCACATGGACGGTCACACACTCACATGGACGCTCACACGGACGGTCACAGAGACGGTCACACGCTCACACAGACGCTCACATGGACACTCCCACGCTCACATGGATGCTTCCACGGATACTCCCATGGACGCTCACATGGACACTCACATGGATGCTCCCACGGATGCTCACATGCTCACATGGACGCTCACACGGATGCTCACATGGACAGTCACATGCTCACACGGACGCTCACATGGACGCTCACGCAGACGCTCACACAGATGCTCACACACTCACATGGATGCTCACACAGACGCTCACACAGTCACATGCCCACACAGACGCTCATATGGACGGTCACATGGATGCTCAACACGGACGGTCACATGCTCACACAGACAGTCACACGGATGCTCACATGCTCACACGGATGCTCACACGGACGGTCAAACGCTTATACGGATGCTCACATGGTCACATGGACGCTCACACACTCAAATAGATGCTCCCACGGATGCTGCCACAGATGCTCACACACTCACACAGACACATGGATGCTCACACGGACAGTCACATGCTCACACGGACACTCACATAGACGCTCACACGCTCACATGGATGCTCACACGGATGCTCACACGGAGGGTCACATGGATGCTCACATGGATGCTCATATGGATGGTCACATGGACACTCAACACGGATGGTCACATGCTCACATGGATGCCCACATGCTCACATGGACGCTCACATGGACGCTCAACACAGACGGTCACACGCTGACACGGACGCTCACACGGACACTCACACGCTCACATGGACGCTCACACGGATGCTCACACGGATGCTCACAAAGACGCTCACACGCTCACAGAGATGCTCACACGGATGCTCACACGGACACTCACATGTTCACATGGATGCTCACACGGATGCTCACACGGACACTCACACGCTCACATGGATGCTCACACGGACGCTCACACAGACGCTCACACGCTCAGATGCTCACACGGACGCTCACACGGACGCTCACACGGACTGCCAGCATGTGGTGATGCAAGGCATGCAGGGCCGCCATGCCCCGATGAGACAGAAGCCACACACAGGCACCCACGAGGGACAGACACGTGACACACGAGCCCGCTTGGCTTTGACAAGAGGCCCTGGGACGGGGCTGTGTGGCAGTTCAGCCAGTGCCACGTGTCCCCAGTGCAGTGCGCTGTGCGAATGTCTCGAGACAGCGCCCGGCATATGTGTACACGTGGCATGCGGTGACGGCACACACGTGGCTACAGAGACACACACACTCCTGTCCACAAGCCCTCTGCAGCAGTGGTCCGAGAACACTGCCTGGTGTTTGCACTTAACACCGAGTGTATTCCAGACACACATTCAGGAAGCCACGCCAGGCGTGAAGGAAAATGTCCGTCTGGGTCAGGAGGGATGGCGCTCAGCACTGAGGATGGACGGCGCCCTCATGGCGAGCCAAGGGGTTTTGGCTGAGCAGATGGGACTGACTCAAATATGTGTCCCCCAAGGGACCAAAGGTTGTGGCAGGTCAGAGTCCACACCAAAGGAGAGAGAGCAGGTGTCTAACAGGGACGGGCTCCTTCCAGCTCAACTGCCCAGCAACAGCACAGATCCCCAAGGCCTGTCCCAGCGCCCCTGACCCCACAAAGGCAAGCACTCGGGATAGGGGAGGGGCTGTGCCTTCCTCCTTCGGCTGACTCATGCCTTCAGAGGTGGGAGGATGCAGCTGTCGTCCACATCTGCAGGCAGGTGGCAGACAGCACGTGAGCCCCACCCTCTCCTTCCCGGCCAGTCTCAGCGTGGGGAGGCAGGGGACACACGAGCCCAGAGGTGGCTCTTGATGCTACCACTGCAACAGCAGGCGTGACCGATTCCGTGCGCTGGTAACGCAGCTCAGCACCACTGCTGGCCAGGGAGGGAGGCAGGGCAGCCCAGCCACAGCCCTGCTCCTCCTGTTGCCCCCCACGGAGCACACTCCTCTCAGGGCCACAGCACGCTCAGAGAGACCGGGCCGCCAGCCCCAGCCCCTTCTTCCCGCGGGGCCAACATCTTCTCACACGCTGTGGAGATCTGGCAAGGAGGTCCAGGGGCCAGAGCGATGCAGCCGCTCAGACCCCACTGCAGGTGCCTTCTGGCTGGATCCCGTCATGGCAACCAAAGCTTTGGCGTGAATCTGGATGAGAGACCCCTCCCTCTCCTGCAGAGGTGCGGGGCTCCTGTTTCACAAATGGAGGCCTCCGGGGTCCATGGCTGGGGAAGGCCCCTACCACACAGCCACTGCTGCTGGCGTTGCCCCCACGGCTGGTGCCAAAAGTCCCGTGTGCCCAGAGGAAGTGAATGGCTGGGGCCAGGTCAGGCAGAAGGACTTGGTTGTGGCAGCACTGACAGGAGAGCGCCCCAGATCCATCCCGTACAAAATGATCGAGGGGCTTCTTCCAGAGGGCACGGTCTGGTTCCCCGAAGGGAGCGCAGCAGCCCTGACATAGCCTTCAGGAGCCGTGGTGGAGCTGCACAGGGGACCCCAGCAGTGGGGCCCTGACAAGGACGAGGTGCACCACTGTGGGGCTTCCCCCTGAACTGTCAGCAGCAGGAGGAGCTGAGGGACGGGTGCAGTGCCCAGCCCAGATGCAGCTCAGGGCCCTGGGTCCCGCGGAGACACCTCGACAGCAGGTTCCCGGGCCACCTTCTGCCTCACACGAGAGAAACATGCAGGACAAAGTACTCCTTGCCCCGCAGCCGTGCGCCTCTTCCCGCTGGGCTGGTCTGGCCCCGCAGCCGTGCGCCTCTCCCAGCTGGGCTGGTCTGGCCCCGCAGCCGTGCGCCTCTCCCAGCTGGGCTGGTCTGGCCCCGCAGCCGTGCGCCTCTTCCAGCTGGGCCTGGTCTGGCCCATGATGACGGCAGGGTCAGGCGGCTCTGGAGCTGAGGCAGCCTCTGCTCTTGGCTGAGCTCACGTGGCCGTGGGGCTCTCAGGACCTCTCGGGTGGTCTGTGGGCCTGGGGCGGGGACCACTGCGACTCGGAACCTGGGCTCTCGGCCGGCGTCCTGAGTTCACACGTCACACCTCTGGGATCTGGGATGAACTGGGCACACTGTTGCTGGGCTCCTCTTGCCCGTGCGCCCTCCGGCACGGCCTCTGAGGTGCTCTTCTCTGAGGCTGCGCTGGCAGGGAGGCAGCTGAAGGTTCTGGAATGCTGCAGCTCCTGGGGATGACCAAACTGCCCGCCTCTGCCCCCAGCTCCCCACAAAAACAACACGAAGATCCTGGGTCCAGGTTAGATTTTAATTCCAGTTAGCTGGGAATCCTCTTCCAACCGCCGAGACCCAGAGGTGAGGATGTCCCAGCGTGCGTGCCATGAGGCGGGAGCTGTGAATGAGAATCTCCCACTCTGGGATCTGGTGGAAACACCTGCAAGGCTTTCACAGCTTGCCAAACTGGCAGCCGCACGCCCCGGCGTGGTTCTCACAGTGCTCCGGGTGGGCAGATGGCCGGCGCCGCCCATTCTCAGGGCGAGTGCTTATCACGGGACAACTGCAGGTCCCTCCTCCAGCTGAGGGCAGCGAGATTGCCTGAGGACCCGCTGCTGCAGGCTTCACGGCACCCCCCTGGCCAGCTGGGCCTTCGCACACACCATGCATTTGCTCTCACGTCCAGAGACTCGGACGCAGAGTCTTACAGCTTCTCCTGCATCATCCAGAACGTGACCCATGAAGCCCAGAGCTGGATGTCCTGACCCTTCTCGTTTGCAGGTGTAACCCCCGAACAGGCAGGCATGAAGCAGCTTTCACAGCTGGCCAGGCCTTGATGGGGTGTGAGGGAGGCTTTTGCCATCGCAGCCCTGGCTGTGGGAGGCTCGGGTGCCGAAACAGACGTCCCCGCCTCCAGCTGCCCTAGCTCTGTGGCACGCGGGCTTCAGACTTCATGCCCCTGCTCCCCGCTGCTAGACTCAGAACGACAGCGACACCCCCCCCAGCCCAGGTCGCGTCTCTGGTCTCCCGTGGCCAGTCCCCTGGAGCTGGCAATACCCTGGCAAGATCTTTGATGCTCTGCTCCCTGGGGCCTGCAGCCCGGCTTTCTCCTGACTCAAAGGGCACAGAAAATGGAGAGGAACCCATTCTGGGCAGGCTCCCCCCGCTCTCTGAGGAAAAGCAGCACCGAGCCCTGGAAACCCACTGATATCCCCACCCTGTGGAAGGAATGAGACTCAGTACAGGGCTGGCCAAGGCTCCCGGCTCATCCATACAGTCAGTTATTTGAGGCAGGATGTTCTAGAAAGTCCCGCAAACATAACCATTGCCCCAAGGGGAAATATGTACACATGCAGGTACGCGTGTAAAATTGTGACCTCAAGTCCTCAAAGCAATGCATCCCGGTCAGTTCTATTTCCTTTATTTTACAAAAGCGAAAATGAGGTTGGAAATATAGGGTGACTGACCACCCCACTAACTGGTGTCACAGCTGGGCTTGGAGCCCCCTGGAACTGGCTCCAGCACTGGCCTCATGCATGACACGTGACACTGTCTGGCCCTCCTGCCTCCTCCCCAGGCATCCGGACAGGAGCTGAACAGGAGGCAGAACATCGCTTTGTCCCACCTCTGTGGGGAGCCAGCGCAGGGACTCCCATTTCTCCACCGTGTGCCTGTCTGCAAAGGACTGTGAAGTGCCTGAGCACTGATTTCCTTTCTTTCTTTTTTGAGATCGGGTCTCTCTAGCACCCAGGCTGGAGCGCGGTGGTGCGATCTTGGCTTGCTGCTACCTCCGCCCACCGGGTTCAGGTGATTCTCCTGGGTCAGCCTCCAGAGTAGCTGGGACTACAGACGTGCACCACCACACCCAGCTAATTTTTGTATTTTTAGTAGGAACGGAGTTTCACCATGTTGGCCAGGCTGGTCTCGAACTCCTGACCTCAAGTGATCTGCCCGCCTCAACCTTCCAAAGTGTTGGGATTACAGCTGTGAACCACTGCGCCCACCCTGAATTTTTTTTTTGTTTGAGACAGAGTCTCGCTCTGTTGCCCAGGCTGGAGTGCAGTGGTGCGATCTTGGCTCATTGCAACCTCTGCCTCCCAGGTTCAAGTGGTTCTCCCGCCTCAGTCTCCAGAGTAGCTGGGACTACAGGCACCCGCCACCACTCCTGGCTAGTTTTTTGTATTTTTAGTAGCGACGGGGTTTCACTGTGTTAGCCAGGATGGTCTCGATCTCCTGATCTCGTGATCTGCCCGCCTCGGCCTCCCAAAGTGCTGGAATGACAGGTGTGAGCCACTGCGCCCGGTCTAATTTTTGTATTTTTAATAGAGACAGGGTTTCACCACATCAGTCAGGCTAGTCTCGAGCTCCTGACCTCAAGTGATCCACCCATCTCGGCCTCCCAAAGTGCTGGAATTACAGGCGTGAGCCACCATGCCAGCCTCTTTTTTTGTTGTTTATTCTTTGACTTCACATGAGCAGATGATTTTCTTATTTTATTTTGTAGAGACAGGGGCTCACTCTGCTGCCCAGGCAGGAGTGTAGAGGCGCGACTGTAGATCACTGTAGCCTCCAGCCATCCTCCTCTCTCAGCCTCCTAAGTAGCTGCGACTACAGGCAGTTATTTGAGGCAGTATGTCCTAGAAGTGCCACTCCATGCTTAGTTAATTTTTAAACATTTTTTGTTTTTATGTAAAGACAAGATCTTGCTGGTTGCCCAAGCTGAGCTCGAACTCCTGGGCTCAAGTAATCCTCCCGCCTTGGCCTCCCAAAGTTCTAGGATGACAGGCATAAGTCACTGTGCCTGGCTGAGGTCACAGATACATTTTAGTGAGTAGATAAATTTGCAAACACAGAATCTGTGGATAGTAAGGGTTAAATGTGTGCAAGCTTCCCGGGACCTCCCTGACTGAACTGTGGACCAACCCAGAAGGGACACAGGGGCTCCACACATGCCCGTCGCCCAGGGCAGCCCCCCCACATCCCTGCTCAGTCACGCTCCAACCAGCTCCCTCCTCCTGGGTCTCCAGAGCGCTCCCTGTCGTCCTGAGCCCAGAGTGTGGGCCATAACAAGCACCATGACCCCGGCCCGTGCCTGCCCTGCGTACCTCCACCCCCCGTGCCCCGCATACCTCCGCCCCGGCAGGCTGCTCTCGGTCTGGCTGTTTCCTCCGACCTGCTGCATCTTGGACCTCTCGATGTGCTCCACGTAGGTCTGTATCATCTGCGAGGAGGGAAACGTCTACATTAGCTCTGCCGTGGGGGGGCTCTCTCCCTCCCCTCTCTAACCTGTGAGGCTTTTCCGGCTGCCCTGTGGGGGCAGAAATCAAGACAGCGTCCTGGAGGGGAATCTAACCAGCCTGAGGCTGACAGCCTTCAAGCCTGGCAGCAAATGCCAGAAAAGGGACCCGCTAGGGAAGAAAACCACGGTCCACAAGAGTCGCAGGCGTCAGGCCGTGGTCCTCTCTCGAACCCTCACCTCTGCCCCTGCCTTTGGGCACCCACCTCTGTGTGCCGCTGGTGTAGGGCATTATACTCCTTCTTCATCTCCGACTCCCGCTCCTCCAACCGGGAAACTGGAAAACACAATCACTGTCTGAGCCGCACAAGCCGCTTCTCGATGGCCCTGAACTCTGGGTTGTAACCGTGGAGCGAGAGGGTTCCAGGACAAGGCTGGGGCCTGGGGCAACCAGCAGCAGCCCCGTAAGTACAAGGCTGTCTGGGGGGCTGCTGTGTGCGCTGTGCCATGGGAGAACACTCGGCTCTGTTGGGAGTTAAATATGGGGGTGGGGAAACCCACAGGCGCTCTCTGTGCTAAAGTCAGCCAGGAGCCTGAGATGCAGGCAAAACCCAGGCACGCCAGGCACGGGAACAGGTGCACAAGAAGCTTGTGGGAGGAGGCGGGATTCGAAGTGAGTAACCTCCAAGACAAGTCAAAGGGACGCGCCTGGCAGAACAAGCAGTGGGGTCCCGCACACACGCCAAGGGCTGGGGAGACCAATCATGACCGTGAGCCTTCTGGGCTGACAGTCATGTCTCCCTTAAACGGGAGGCCCCCCGTGACACCAACATGGTCCCCTCTAGCCCCAGATGTGCTCTGCCCTAGAGACGCAGAAGCATCACGAAAGGCCGATGGGCATCCGCACCCAGGGGACCCCACTCCATGTCCCGCTGATAGAGCAAGTGTGCCCCCGGCCTGATGGCCGCCTCCACGGCTGTGTTCAAACCTCAGCTCTGTCCGCAGCACACCAATGGGGAGGGCTGGCGTGGCGAGGTGAGAGACAGACCCGGGGAGCACATGGTAAGGTCCTCCACCAGCTTGTGCCCTGTCCTCGGCGTGCTGCCCTCCTCTCCTCCCCGGCTTTCTGGTGTCTGTTTGGAAATGACTTCACAGATTATGTGGTTCAACATCTCACTTTGGCCATCCTGCTCTGTGGCCTGGGGGGTACCTGGCCCGGCATATCCTTGGAGGCCGCGGCTGCCTACGCTGGGCTCTTGCATCTCTACCAGTCACCCAGGGAGGCTGCGCTGCCAGCATGGGGATCCCATCCCAAGGAGCAGCACAGGCGTCAGCGCCAAGTGGTCAGTCTGGTCTCCCAAAGGAGCCGGAGATGCTTACAGACATCACACCTGACACGCGTGACTTAGACACAGCACCCAACAGCATAACTCACAGATGCCACACCTGACAGACGTCGTACAGACAGCGCACACAACACAGGACTTACAGACACGACACCCGACACATGTGACTAACAGATGCTGCACGCAGCAAATGTGACTAACACACAGTAAATAACACACAGCTCACAGATGCTGCACAAAGCACACGATACTCACAGACGCCACACACAGCACATGACTCACACAGACGCTGCACATAGCACACAACGCCGCACACAGCGCACGACTCACAGACCCGTACACAGCACATGACACACAGATGCCGCACACAGCACACGACACACAGACGCTCCACAAAGCACACAACCCAGATGCCAAACACAGCACCGAACACTCACAGACGCCACACACAGCACACGAGTTATAGACAGTGCACGCTACACACATGTAACTGGCTGCTGGAGGAGGGAGCCAATCAGCCATCCCAGGTTTGTGCTGACCCCGGCAACGGCTGTGGCCACGGGAGGGGCTGCCTGTCTGGGTGGGATCAGAGCCCCGCAGCCTCTCTGTGAGCTCCCGTTGGGGCAGAGCACAGCCACCACCTGGAGGGAGCCCGGGGCCAGCTCTCTGCCCTCATCTGGCCCCCACTGGTGCCGGCCCAGTGAACAGCCTCAGCCTGTAATTTGATTTCCTTTTTCTTGAGACAGGGTCTCTCTCTGTCACACAGGCTAGGGTGCAGTGGCATGATCAAGGCTTATGGCAGCCTCTGCCTCCTGGGTTTGAGCAATCCTCTACCTCAGCCTCCCAAGAAGCTGGGCCCACAAGTGTGTGAGCCACCATGACCAGCTAATTTTTGTATTTTTTGTAGAGATGGGGTTTCACCAGGTTGCCCAGGCTGGTCTTGAACTCTTGAGCTCAAGGGATCCTCCCACCTCGGCCTCCCAAAGTGTAGAAGTTACAGGTGTGAACCACTGTTCCCAGCCCTGCCTATAATTTGAGCTTATATTTTTCTCCTTCTAAGAAGAGAGCTAAGAATGTTCCACACACGAAATGCACTAAAAGCTGAGGGGCCAGGAGAGACTCTGTAATTATGGAAAGGCATCACCTAGGCATGCTCAGCGTGGCCCTTAGGTTTGCTCTGCACTGTGAATGCCAGCGTGTTCACCTGTGTGTGGAAGCTGCCACCGCGGTCACCCTCTGGCCCCAGACTCGTCAGCAGGTCACTGTCAGCACAGCAGCCTTTAGGCCTTGGCTGCGGATAGCAGTAGGTCTAACATATCGAAACAGTTTCTTTCCCCAATTTGATCTTAACTTTTCAGAGATGAAGGAACCTGCTGTTGAGGTAGCTAGGGAAACCGCAGCCAGATCAGCTGCAATTATTAAAACATCTGGTGCCAGGCATGGTGGCTCACTCCTGTAATCCCAGCACTTTGGGAGGTCGAGGCAGGCGGATCACGAGGTCAGATCGAGACCATCCTGGCTAACACAGTGAAACCCCGCCTCTCCTAAAAATACAAAAAAATTAGCCGGGCATGGTGGCAGGTGTCTGTAATCCCAGCTAAAGGGAGGTTGAGGCAGGAGAATCACTTGAACCCGGGAGGCAGAGGTTGCAGTGAGCTGAGATCGCACCATTGCACTCCAGCCTGGGTGAAAAGAGTGAAACTCTGTCTCCAAACAAAACAAAACATCTAATTACAGAAAAGGAAAATTACACAGGAAATCATCCCTTCTTCTTTTTTAAATTTTTCTTTTTTGAGACGGAGTCTCACTCCATCACCCAGGCTGGAGCGCAATGGCACGATCTTGGCTCACTGCAACCTCCACCTCCTGGGTTCAAGCGATCCTCCTGCCTCAGCCCCATTAGTAGCTGGGACTACAAGTGTGCGCCACCATGCCCGGCTAATTTTTGTATTTTTAGTAGAGACGGGGTTTCGCCATGTTGGCCAGGCTGGTCTCGAAATCCTGAGCTCAGGTGATCCACCCGCCTCAGCCTCCCAAAGTGTTGGGATCACAGGCGTGAGCCACCGCGCCCGGCCCTTTTTTTTTTTTTTTTTGAGACGGAGTCTCGCTCTGTCACCCAGGCTGGAGTGCAGTGGCCGGATCTCAGCTCACTGCAAGCTCCGCCTCCCGGGTTCACGCCATTCTCCTGCCTCAGCCTCCCGAGTAGCTGGGACTACAGGCGCCCGCCACCTCGCCCGGCTAAGTTTTTGTATTTTTAGTAGAGACGGGGTTTCACCGTGTTACCCAGGATGGTCTCGATCTCCTGACCTTGTGATCCGCCCGTCTCGGCCTCCCAAAGTGCTGGGATTACAGGCTTGAGCCACCGCGCCCGGCCTTTTTTTTTTTTTTTAAGAGATGGAGTCTTTCTGTGCCCACACTGCAGCCTCAACGTCAGCCCAGCTGAGACCACAGGCGCATGCCATCACGCCTGGCCTATAGCATTGACAGTAGAGTTGAAGCAAAGACTTTTAAAGATAAGTAAACCAATTGTTCTTATAATAATAATAATAAACCCCTCTTGCCACTTCGCCTTGCAGGGGACAGACGCCCTGATCAGCTGTGCCCCCACCTAGGTGCTGTCACTCCAGTGGGGCTACACCATCGGGCCCACCCTCCTGCCTGAGAAGGAGCCGTCACTCCTCAGCAGTGCGAAGAGGTGGGGACCCAGGGCTGCAGGAGCTCTGTTCAAAAGGTGCAGGAAGGACCTTCAGGACCTCAGACTTGTGATCTGGGGGTCAGAATCCACTCTGAAGCAAAAGTGCTCTGGGGCCACAGGGACCTTATTTACTTATGTCCACACTCAATTTGGGGCCCATTACAGAAACAGGCAGCAGTGCAAAGAGGTGGAATACATAGCTGAGGCTCGCACTGGGCTTCCTCTCGTCCCCTTGTGTGGAAGGCGCCCCACGTCCTCCCCAGCCAGAGCCGTCCCAGGGCAGCGCCCATCAGGTGCACCCACAGGCTCCCGCCAGCCACTTACTCTGATCGGCATAGTTCTTGGCCTTCAGCTCCAGCTGGCGCGTCTGGAACTCGTAGTGCTCCACCTGGATTTGCAGCTCTTTCTTCTCTTGCTCCAGAGCATCTTCAAACTCAATGAATTTCTGTGCATGGAAGGGAGGGAAAGAGCAGGCATCATCAGTGAGTGTGGAGCAGCCGCCTTTCACTTGAAGGACCGCAGGCTTTGAGGGCCCAGGGGCCAAAGATGTCCCCAAGGCCACAAGCTGGCCAGTGGCCAGGCTGGAATGGGGGCTTCCCGCCACATGGCTGTGGCCACCACCCTCTTCAGGCACAGTGAGGAGCCATGGGAGCAGGGCGGGAGAGCCCTCCAGGACTGCATGATCGCACCCTCCTCTCCTTCCGGCGGTGCTCACAACCCCAGGACATGCCAGCACTCTCCTGTCCAGGGAGGATTTGCTGTGAAGGGAGCCTGTTGTTTCCAATCACGGCCGTCTTCACGGCTGCACGAGACCCGGGCAGCAATGCAGGACCCTGCACTCAGAAGGCTCCATGCTTGGCTTGGCTGCTGCCATCTTGAAATGTTTGCTCATTTTTGAACACAGAGCCCTGTGTTTCCATTTATGCACTGGGATCCATGAGCATGCAGCCAGTCCTGTTTGCAATGGAGCCGTCTGAGTCCTCTCAACTCCACGCCTCAGAACAAGGCTGAGCCTACTTTTCTGCATCTCAGTTGCAACTCAGATCAGGACACCATCGTTACTGGGATAACCAGCAACACAGTCTTGCTCCTAGTCCTTAAATAAAAAGGCAGGGAGAATGGTCTAGGTTTGGAATCTTAACCTTATGTGGTAAGTTTCAGGACAAAATTATTATCAAACCAAGTGAAAACAAAACACTTTGCAAAATAAAAGCAGCTCATGAAAGGTCTGAGGAGCAGAGGGGCCAGTAAGGCCCCAGGTGTGGCCAGGCCTCTGGCCAGGCATCGATGCCCTGAGTGTAATTCCTACAGGAGCCCAGAGAGGGAGCTGTTAACACCTTGTTTTTACAGAGTAGAAAACTGGGGAGTATTATCAAGAAATTGCACTGGAAGAAGCACAAATACCAGCTGGGCCTTCTTTTCGTTCTTTCTTTTTTTTTTTTTCCAGACAGAGTCTTGCTCTGTCGCCCGGGCTGCAGTCCAGTGGCGCGATCTCGGCTGACTGCAAGCTCCGCCTCCCAGGTTCTCGCCATTCTCCTGCCTCAGCCTCCCGAGTAGCTGGGACTACAGGCGCCCGCCACCATGCCCGGCTAGTTTTTTGTATTTTTAGTAGAGACGGGGTTTCACTGTGTTAGCCAGGATGGTCTCGATCTCCTGACCTCGTGATCTGCCCGCCTCGGGCTCCCGAAGTGCTGGGATTACAGGCGTGAGCCCGTTTTTTTTTTTTTTTTTTTTAGACAGAGTCTTGCTCTGTCTCTGAGGCTGGACTGCAGTGGTGTGATCACAACTCGCTGCAGCCTTGAGTACCTGGGCTCAAATGATCCTCCTGCCTCCACCTCCTGAGTAGCTGGGACCACGGGCATGTGTCACCAGGCCTGGCTAATTTTTAAAATTTTTTTGTAGAGGCCAGGCACAGTGGCTCACGCTGTGAACCACCAGTCTGAGTGAGTGTTCGAGACCAGCGTGACCAATATGGTGAAATCCTGTTTCTACTAAAAAATACACCACAACCTGCAGTTCCCGGGTTCAAGCGATTCTCCTGCCTCATTCCAGAACTTTGGGAGGCCGAGGTGGGCGGATCATATGAGGTTAGGAGTTTGAGACCAGCCTGACCAACATGGTGAAACCCTGTTTCTACTAAAAAAATACAAAAATTAGCCAGGTGTGGTGGCACACGCCTGTAATCTCAGCTACTTGGGAGGCTGAGGCAGGAGAATCACTTGAACCTGGGAGGTGGAGATTGCAGTGAGCCCAGATCACCCCGCTGTACTACAGCCTGGGAGACAGATCAAGACTCCATTTCAAAAAAAAAAATAATAATAATAATAATTGGCTGGGCGCGGTGGCTCAAGCCTGTAATCCCAGCACTTTGGGAGGCCGAGGTGGGCGGATCACGAGGCCAGAAGATCAACTCCATCCTGGCTAACAAGGTGAAACCCCATCTCCACTAAAAATACAAAAAATTAGCCGGGTGTGGTGGCGGGTGCCTGTAGTCCCAGCTACTGGAGAGGCTGAGGCAGGAGAATGGCGTGAACCTGGGAGGCGGAGCTTGCAGTGAGCCGAGATCACGCCACTGCACTTCAGCCTGGGCGACAGAGCAAGACTCTGTCTCAAAAAAAAAAAAAAAAAAAAAAAAAATTTTAGTCTTGCTATGGTTCCCAGGTTGGTCTCAAACTCCTGGGCTCAAGCGATCCTCCCACCTCAGCCTCCCAAAGTGCTGGGATTACACGCCTGAGCGACTGCACCCAGCGTTAGCTGGGTTCTGAAGACAAACGGTTTCTCAGAAGGTGGGAATACAAACCGGGCAGTGGATTTCATCTTTCGGGATCTGGAAGATTCACGGGTAGTGGCCACAGCTGTGTTCCCTATAATAACTCTACCCACTCTCCCACCCGTATACTAGGCCCCTCGACGCTTCCTCCTATAGCAGCAGCTTCTAAAAAGGTCTTTGTGTTGAAACCACTGGGGCTCTGCCCAAGAGGTGACTCATCCTGTGCAGTTACTGAGAGGGCAGAAAACCACAGAGGCGGCGGGAGGGGCAGGCAGGGAGCAGGAGGCAGCAGGAAGGGCCTGTGTTACGGGCATCACATGCAACTTAAAGAAAATGAAGAAAAACGAACACTCCACAGCTGAGAAAACGCATGACTTTTCTGTGCAGCGGCACAAAAAATAAAAATAAGCGGTTTTGAATTAACTGTGGCTACAACTAGGATATGAAGAACACACACATGCTATTAATCGACTGATAAGAATTTCTTTTTTCGGCCGGGCGCGGTGGCTCAAGCCTGTAATCCCAGCACTTTGGGAGGCCGAGACGGGCGGATCACGAGGTCAGGGGATCGAGACTATCCTGGCTAACACGGTGAAACCCCGTCTCTACTAAAAAATACAAAAAACTAGCCGGGCGCGGTGGCGGGCGCCTGTAGTCCCAACTACTCGGGAGGCTGAGGCAGGAGAATGGCGTGAACCCGGGAGGCGGAGCTTGCAGTGAGCTGAGATCCGGCCACTGCACTCCAGCCTGGGCGGCAGAGCGAGACTCCGTTTTTCTTTTTTCTTTTTTGAGACGGAGTCTCGCTCTGTCACCCAGGCTGGAGTGCAGTGGCACGATCTCTGCTCACTACAAGCTCCGCCTCCTGGGTTCACGCCATTCTCCTGCCTCAGCCTCCCCAGTAGCTGGGACTACAGGCGCCCACCACTACACCGAGCTAATTTTTTGCGTTTTTTAGTAGAGACGGGGTTTCACAGTGTTAGCTAGAATGGTCTCGATCTCCTGACCTCGCAATCCCCCTGCCTCCGCCTCCCAGAGTGCTGGGATCACAGGCGTGAGCCACCACGCCCAGCCTGATGATAATTTTTAACAAAAAGTTGTCTGGGCACGGTGGCTCACACCTGTAATCCCAGCACTCTGGGAGGCTGAGGCGGGCGGATCACGAGTTCAGGAGATGGAGACTATCCTGGCTAACATGGTGAAACCCCGTCTCCACTAAAAATAAAAAAAATTAGCTGGGCGTGGTGGCGGGCGTCTGTAATCCCAGCTACTCAGGAGGGCGAGGCAGGGGAATCGCTTGAACCTGGGAGGCGGAGATTGTAGTGAGCTGAGATCCCACCACTGCACTCCAGCCTGGGCAACAGAGTGAGACTCTGTCTCCAAAAAACAAAACAAAACAAAACGAAAAAACAAAAAGTTTCTGTAGGCCGGGAGTGGTGGCTCATGCCTGTAATCCCAGAACTTTGGGAGGCTGACGTGAGTGGACTGATTGACTCCAGGAGTTAGACGCAACATGGTGAAATCCCATCTCTACAAAAAAATAAAAAAATTAGCTGGACACGATGGCGTTTGCCTGTAGTTCCAGTGAGCTGGGAGGCTGTGGTGGGAGGATCACCTGAGCCCAGGAGGTCAGGGCTGCAGTGAGCCCTGAGGCTGGTACCACTGCACTCCCGGATGACAGTGAGATCCTCGCTCTCCTTCAAAAAAAAAACAAGGTTTTGTAGAGATAGGGTCTCACTATATTGCCCAGGCTGGTCTCAGACTCCTGAGCTCAAGCAAACCTCCCACCTCGGCCTCCCAAAGTGCTGGGATTACAGGTGTGAGCCACCACGCCTGGCCTTGTTTTTTTTTTTTTCTTTTTTTTTTGAGACAAAGTTTTGCTCTTGTTGCCCAGGCTGGAATGCAATGGCACGACCTCAGCTCACTGCAACCTCCCCCGCCGAGTGCAAGCGATTCTCCTGCCTCAGCCTCCCAGGTAGTTGGGATGACAGGCGCCCACCACTATGCCCGGCTAATTCTTTGTATTTTTAGTGGAGACGGGGTTTTACCACGTTAGCCAGGCTGGCCTTGAACCCCTGACGTCAGGTGATCCACCCGCCTTGGCCTCCCAAAATGCTGGGATTACAGGCATGAGCTCCCACGCCCAGCCTGGATATTTTTTAAAGTAGGTAATTTTATTTCCTGTTATATAAAAAATGAAAAGAATTATACAAACAATGTATGTTTTTGTAGGAAAATCGGTGTTAGGTAAAAACAGAAAAATTTTTAAATTACAAGGCTCTGTCTATAGGGTCAGTTAAAAATTGTGTGACGTTCTTCTGGATTTGTACGTGTGTGCGTAGAGCAGATGTGCGATCATCTTGTACACAGTGTTTGTAACCTGATTTATTCACTGATTTATATTGAAATGCCTTTTAACACCAACACGCACATTCTACCACTTCCATTTTTGGCAGGTGTGTGTTCTGCTGGGAGTGTGTGGGTAGAGCACAGTTTGCTCAATCCATTATCTCTTTATGGACTTTCAGGTTGCTTTAAAATGTTTGCTATTATAAAAAGGCTAGCCGGGCGCGGTGGCTCACGCCTGTAATCCTAGCACTTTGGGAGGCCAAGGCAGGTGGATCACCTGAGGTCAGGAGTTCAAGACCAGCCTGGCTAACACGGTGAAACCCCCGTCTCTACTAAAAATATAAAAAATTAGCTGGGCGTGGCAATGTGCGCTTGTAATCCCAGCTACTCAGGAGGCTGAGGTAGGAGAATTGCTTGAACCTAGGTTGCAGTGAGCCAAGATCGCGCCATTGCACTCCAGCCTGGGCAACAAGAGCGAGATTCTGTCTCAAAAGAAAAACAAACAAACAAAGCTGTGTGTGCATATGTCTTTGTACATCCGCCTGCTGGCCTCCTGCTCTCCGAGGATGTGGTCATGCACTGCTAAGTGACTCTTCAGCGGTTGTCCCAACTCACATTCCCCCTAAAAGGGGGACAGAGCCATTTTGTAGCACTCTCAACATTTCTTTTATACTTTTTTTTTTTTTAAATGAGGCTTTTTTCCCCTTTACTGTTATTTTTCAATTTTTTTGGGACAGGGTCTTGCTCTGTCACCCAGGCTGGAGTGCAGTGGCACAGTCAAGGCTCACTGTAGCCTTGACCTCGTGGGCTCAAGGAATCCTCCCATCTCAGTCTCCCGGGCAGCTGGGAACACAGGCACGTGCCACCACCACATTGGGCTAACTTTTGTGTTTCTGTTGTAGAGACAGGGTCTCCCTATGTTACCCAGGCCGATCTCAAACTCCTGGATTCCAGCGATCCCCTCTCAGCCTCCTAGACTGTTGGGATTACAGGCATGAGCCACTGTGCCTGGCTATATTTCAGTCTGTTTCTGAGCCAGCACCACAGGTTTTTAAACTGGTGTTGTGGTGTTACGGTACCTTCTAGTATCTAATATCTGCTCTCCCTCTTACATCTTCCTTTTCAACATTTTCTTGGTTATTCCTAATTTCTCCTTCTAGATTAATTTGAGAATCATTCTGAATCACCTACACACATATTTATTTTTTGGTTATGCAACTCACCTGTCAGAAAGCGCCAGGTCTCTGCCCCTTAGCAAGGGGCCATTTTTTTTTCTTTTTAAAGATGGGGTCTCAGGCTGGGCACAGTGGCTCACATCTGTAATCCCAGCACTTTGGGTGGCTGAGGCAGGAGTGCCACTTGAGGCTAAGAGTTCGAGCCCAGTCTGGGCAATATAATAAGACCTTACCTTTGCAAAAAATAATTGGCTGGCCGGGCGCGGTGGCTCAAGCCTGTAATCCCAGCACTTTGGGAGGCCGAGGCGGGTGGATCACGAGGTCAGGAGATCGAGACTATCCTGGCTAACATGGTGAAACCCCGTCTCTACTAAAAATACAAAAAACTAGCCGGGCGTGGTGGCGGGCGCCTATAGTCTCAGCTACTTGGGAGGCTGAGGCGGGAGAATGGCGTGAACCCGGGAGGCGGAGCTTGCAGTGAGCCGAGATCACGCCACTGCACTCCAGCCTGGGAGACACAGCGAGACTCCGTCTCAAAAAAAAAAAAAAAAAAAAAAAAAAAAAAATTAATTGGCTGGGCATACTGTTGCATGCCCATAGTGCCAGCTACTTGGGAGGTTGAGGCAGGAAGACTGCTTGAGATGGGGTCTTGCTCTATGGAGATGGGTCTTGCTCTGTTACCCAGACTGGAGTACAGCAGCATGACCAAGGCTCACTGCAGCCTTGACCTACTGGGCTCAAGCAATCCTTCTGCCACAGCCTCCCGAAGCACAGCGACTACAGGTGAGGAGGCCCAGCCCCTAAGGTTGAGTTCTCGATTTCAGTGAGAAGATGCTCAGGGCTAGACTTGGGGTGACAGAAAACTCATCTTTTGGGGCTGGACGCTGGAAAATTCTTATTTATTTATTTTATTTTTTTACGTCTTTTCATTTTTATTACTTAAAAAAGTTTCTTTTTTTAATTTAGCTTTCTGACTCTGTGCTTGTGCCTTCAACACTTTCACAATGATTTTCTGCTCCTCGACAAGGAAAGCACGCTTGATCCTGTCACGAACACATTTAGCACACATGGAACCACCATAGGCCCTGCTGACATGTTTCTTTGTTTTGGACAATCTCATAAGAACTTTAGGTCTTACAGCACGAACCCCTCGAAGTCTGCCTGGGCACACACCACATGCAGATTTTGGTGCTTTCCCAACCTTCTTAGTATAAAGGTAAACAATTCTATTACCAGGGGTTCGGGACAGCCTAGTTTTGTTAGAGGCTGTATTGTAGGAAAGCCTACGTCGGTATGTCAAACGCTGGACCACTCTGAGTGCCTGCAGACAATGTCCCCGGAAGAATGAAAATTCTTATTTATATTTTTTGGAGACGGCTCTGTTGCCCAGGCTGGTGCGCAGTAGTGAGATCTTGGCTCACTGCAACCTCCATCTCCCAGGTTCAAGCGATTCTCCTGCCTTAACCTCTGAGTAGCTGGGATTACAGGCGCCCACCACCACGCCCCGCTAACTTTTGTATTTTTTTTTTTTTTTGAGGCGGAGTCTCGCTCTGTCGTCCAGGCCGGAGTACAGTGGCGTGATCTTGGCTCACTGCAAGCTCCGCCTCCCGGGTTCATGCCATTCTCTTGCCTCAGCCTCCCGAGTAGCTGGGACTACAGGCGCCCGCCACCTCGCCTGGCTAATTTTTTGTAGTTTTAGTAGAGACGGAGTTTCACCGAGTTAGCCAGCATGGTCTCGATCTCCTGACCTTGTGATCCGTCCACCTCGGCCTCCCAAAGTGCTGGGATTACAGGCGTGAGCCACTGCACCTGGCCAACTTTTGTATTTTTAGTAGAGACAGGGTTTCACCACGTTGGCCAGGCTGCTCTTGAACTCCTGACCTCAAGGAATCTGCCTGCCTTGGCTACCCAAAGCACTGGTATTACAGGTGTGAGCCACTGCACCCGGCCCAGAGAATATTTTTATTTAAAGATCATTGGCCAGGCGCGGTGGCTCACGCTTGTAATCCCAGCATTAGTCTAGCCCTGAGCATCTTTGGGAGGCTGAGGCGGGTGGATCACCTGAGGTCGGGAGTTCGAGACAAGCCTGACCAACATGGAGAAACCCTGTCTCTACTAAAAATACAAAAATTAGCCGGGCATGGTGGCACACACTTGTAGTCTCAGCTACTAATGGGGCTGAGGCAGGAGGAGCGCTTGAACTCAGGAGGCAGAGGTTGCAGTGAGCCAAGATTGCGCCATTGCACTCCAGCCTGGCCAATAAGAGCGAAACTCCATCTAAAAAAAAAAAAAAAAAAATCATAGGCCGGGCGCGGTGACTCACGCCTGTAATCCCAGCACTTTAGGAGGCTGAGGTGGGGGGATCACCTGAGATCAGGAGTTCAAGACCAACCTGGCCAACGTGGTGAAACCCCGTCTCTACTAAAAATACAAAATTAGCCGGGCGTGGTGGTGCATGCCTGTAATTCCAGCTATTCGGGAGGCTGAGGCAGGAGAATCTCTTGAACCCGGGAGGTGGAGGTTTCAGTGAGCCGAGGCCATGACATTGCACTCCAGCCTGGGCAACAAGAGTGAAACTCTGTCCAAAAAAAAAAAAAAAAAAAAACCATTTACTTCTGATTTAAGAGAACCAAAAATTTTCAGATGGGCGCGGTGGCCCACACCTGTAGTCCCAGCACTTTGGGAGGCTGAGATGGGAGGATCATGCGGTCAGGAGATCGAGACCACCCTAACAAGGTGAAACCCCATCTCTACTAAAGATACAAAAAAGATTAGCCAGGCGTGGTGGTGGCAGGCGCCTGTAGTCCCAGCTACTCAGGAGGCTGAGGCAGGAGAATGGCGTGAACCTGGGAGGCGGAGCTTGCAGTCAGCCGAGATAGCGCCACTGCACTCCAGCCTGGGTGACAGAACGAGACTCCGTCTCAGGAAAAAAAAAAAAAAAAAAAAAAAAAAAAATATATATATAGAGAGAGAACTAAGAATTTTCAGTGGTGGGGACTTGGGGAAGAGAGATGAATTTAACTCTATAAAGCACGATCACAAAATATGAATGGAGCTGAGAAAAATAACGTTTTAACTATCAGCGTTTTTGTTGAATGGGCCTGCATAGTACTAGGTTATAAAAAATAAAAGAACTACCCAGAATACAGCACAGTAGTATCTTGGTCCGAGACCTGCTGAAGGTGTGACGGTAGCAAAGTGAAAGGTTTCTGTGCACGTGCTCGTGATCCGTGCCGCAGGGCAGCGTGTCTTTGACACAACTACCTCTCCAGGCGAGTCTAGTGAAACGCCGTGTGGCAGCCGGACGTGTGAGGCTACCCGTGGGTCACCTTTGAGCATCCCACGGAGCAATGACTCGAGATTACAAAATGAAGGAGAACACGGGTGTCGTTCCTCAGCTGAGACACGAAACAACTGTCACGTCTAGGTACCAATGTGCCACAGGATTCCCTTTTTAGACATGTTTTTAAGATGTACTTCCCCATCCCTCCCACGATCGAAGGCTCTGCTTGAAAATTAAATTCAACTTATGTTTTCAGAATTTGCTTTTCGGTGAATTTCTTCTCTTCTCTTCGCTCTCTCTTTCTCTCTTTTTTTCTTTCCTCCGTCACCCAGGCTGGAGTGCAGGGGCGCGATCTTGGCTCACTGCAACCTCTGCCTCCTGGGTTCAAGTGATTCTCCTGCCTCAGCCTCCCAGCCTCCCGAGTAGCTAGGATTATAGGCACCCACCACCACACCTGACTAATTTTTATTTTATTTTTTTTTGAGACAGTCTTGCTCTGTTGCCCAGGCTGGAGTGCAGTAACACAATCTCAGCTCACTGCAACCTCTGCCTCCCAGGTTCAAGCGATTCTCCTGCTTCAGCCTCCCAAGTACCTAGGATCACAGGCGCCCACCACCACACCTGGCTAATTTTTTTGTATTTTTAGTAGAGATGGGGCTCCACTGTGTTAGCCAGGATAGTCTCGATCTCCTTGATCTCGTGATCTGCCTGCCTCAGCCTCCCAAAGTGCTGGGATTACAGGTGTGGGCCACTGCGCCCAGTCACACCTGGCTAATTTTTGTATTTTTAGTAGAGACGGGGTTTTGCCATGTTGGCCAGGCTGGTCTCAAACTCCTAACCTCAGGTCATTCATCCACCTCAGCCTCCCAAAGTGCTGGGATTATAGGCATGAGCCACCGTGCCTACCATTTTCGGTGAATGTCAAGATACATATTGAAATAAACGGGCACAGTGGCTCACTCCTGTAATCCAAGCCCTTTGGGAGGCCAAGGTGGGTGGATCACGAGGTCAGGAGTTCGAGACGAGCCTGACCAACATGGTGAAACCCCGTCTCTACTAAAAATACCAAAATTAGCCGGGCATAGTGGTGCACACCTGCAATCCCAGCTAAGGAGGTGAGGCAGGAGAATAGTTTGAACCTGGGAGGCGGAGGTTGCAGTGAGCGGAGATCGCGCCATTGCATGACAGAGGGAGACTGTCTCAAAAAAAAAAAAAAAAAAAAAAAGAAATGACCTGAGAGCATAGGGTCTTCCAAAATCTAGTAATCCAAGTCAGGTATTTTAGTATTCCATAGAATGAGATCATCCTTCCTTTTATATGTAAACAAAGTTACACAGTGACTGACTTTTCATGTCAAATATAAAATCAAGACGACAATATTCTGGACTCAGAATGTCAAAGCAATGGCCAGGTAAGTTCTTTCACAGGGCGATCAACAGGCTTTTGGTAACTTTCACAACTCATGGACACTTTCCTGGTGAGTAAAGTAACACATTAAATCCAACAGCTGGTGCAGTGGCTCATGCCTGTAATCCCAGCACTTTGGGAGGCTGAGGTGGGCAGATCACCTGAAGTCAGCAGTTCAAGACCAGCCTGGCGAACATGGTGAAACCCCATCTCTGTCAAAAATATAAAAAATTAGCCGGGTGTGGTGGCGGGCGCCTGTAATCCCAAGTATTCGGGAGGCTGAGGCAGGAGAATTGCTTGAACCCGGAGGGCGGAGGTTGCAGTGAGCCAAGATCGTGCCACTACAATCCAGCCTGAGCAACAGATCGAGACCACGTCTCAATAAATAAATAAATAAATAAATAAAAACAAAAAATCCAATCCTCCCCTCTCATATGTCCGTTAGGCCAGGCTCACCAGCGAGAAACAATTCAGCTCTGGCTGGTTGGTTAGAAACAAATGTCGACATGAATCAAAGATCTCGTTCTTCTGGAATACCGATCAATTTGTTTCCTTCCCTGGGAATGAGGGGGCGGTATGAATTTCCAAGGAAAAAGGCTCATTTTTGGTCTTTTATCTTAAGCAGGCAAACAGCTGGGCGCTGGGCAAATCCCTGGCAGATGCCCTTCACAGCTAGTTCCCAGGTACGGGCAGGGACCTTGCATGGCTGTGGTTACCCAGGGCTGGCAGGGGGCAGTCGGAGCTCCTTCCATTTCCCACAACTGCCTGGCCACCTAGATCTAAAACGCAGAGAGAGGACGTGCAGGGGGTGGCCCTGGAGTTACAAAGCTGCCCCCGAAGCCTGCTGGACGGCACACGGGCGGAGGGAAGGACATTTCTCCATTCAGGTGTTACATGTGGGGCGGAGAGATCCGGCCACCAGCTCGGGAATCCAAAAATCAGGTTGAAAAGCAAGGCTTCCTCACGTTTCTGTGAAAGGGACTGCTGGGTTCAGCGTCCACATGAAACAAATCCCAACTAGTTGAATACACACTGATTTTTAAGAATGGGTAAAACAGATGGGGAAATGTATATATATATTTCCCCATCTGTCTTACTAGTACATATACATTTGTATTGGGATATATATACACACACATATATAGATATATATATATAAATTTATATGGTTGGTACCAGCAGAAGAAAAATGAAGATAAAACTAAAACCCCAAGTTAAATGTCCCATCCTATGAAATATCTCCCTGGGAAAAATTATTCTCAAGTAAACTTTTATTCTCTGGGCGCATTCTTAGGAGTTTACACTGGCTTCTGAAACTTCCTAACCAGCCCCAGCCTCTGACTCCCTCTGGTTGCACTGAACGGGGGGCCTGCTAACCGTGCCTCAGTTCGCTCTTCTCAGTAGACAAAGGGTCCTTGCTCTCAAAACATGAATGCTCTAACCTCAGGCAGGGACGTAGAGACACACCTGTGCAAGGGCCCACTGGGACTGTGCATTTATCTGGGAATTCATTTCCTGGGGAGAAGGAAAGGTGATGGGAAGGCTGGCTGGGGAAAGGTTAGGAAACAGGAGCCCAAAACTCCCCAGAGGCCTGGGGAGGAAAGGGCACCCAGAAACTTTAACGAAAGGCAAGTTTTGAATCTGGTTGTTGATAACAAGAATCGAAATGCCTTAGGCCCTGTGTGGGAAACCCACCGCACAGAGGAGCCATCTTGAGGAAAGGCCCTGTCGCATTTCACGTGGCATGCCCCGGATCTCTTGCCCTAACAGTGGCTCAAAAAAAAATGCAACAGGGTAATGATGTTTTGGGCTCTAAGGGTCTCCGCAAAGACTCATCCCCCTCATAAGCAGATTCTAGCCTCTGGGTTTCACCGCCAGCCTATCCCGAGCAGTGCTTGGCCCAACACCCTGCCCCGGGGTGAGCGGGCTTACAAACCGCTCACGCGTGAAGGTTAGGTAAAAGCAAGCCGCCCAGCTCCCCTGCAGGCAGGCGGATGGACAAACAGCACTGCTGGGACCCTGCTTGGCCATGGAGAAAGGACACACGGCCTGGGTGAGTCCCCGAATCACTGTACTGAGTGGAAGAGGTCATAGGAAACCACGTATGCACTGCAGGAGACCATTATGCAAAGCTCTAGAAAATGCAAATCAACCTACAGTGACAGAAGGCAGATCAGTGATTACCTGGGGACAGGTGGGGCAAGGAGGGGTCAGAGGGGGGTTACACAGGGCACAGGGAACTCTGGGGTCTGGGCATCTACACTGCTTGGACTGCAGGGATGGCTTCAGGTGTTCATACATATTTCTTTTTTTTTTTTTTTTTGAGACAGAGTCTTGCTCTGTGCCCCAGGCTGGAGTGCAGTGGCGCGATCTCGGCTCACTGCAAGCTCCGCCCCCCCGGGTTCACGCCATTCTCCTGCCTCAGCCTCCCGAGTAGCTGGGACTACAGGCGCCCGCCACGTCGCCTGGCTAATTTTCTTGTATTTTTAGTAGAGACGGGGTTTCACCGTGTTAGCCAGGATGGTCTCGATCTCCTGACCTCGTGATCCGCCCGTCTCGGCCTCCCAAAGTGCTGGGATTACAGGCTTGAGCCACCGCACCCGGCCCATACATATTTCAAAACTCATCAAATTGTACTCCTTAAGTATGTACAGTTCAGGGTATATCAATGATACTGCAATAAAATTCTCACCCACAGAAAGAAAAGAAAAAGCAGCCCAAGGCGAAAAAGTCGATCCTGTGCCCTGAGCACAGGCAGTTCTGAGGTAAGACCAATTTCCCACCAGGCTCTTCTTGGCCTTTCGAGAACTTCACCCGCTCTCTGCTGTTTCCTGTTGCTGGCATCCACTTTCCCATCTCACAATATTTTCTCCTGTCTGGTCTCCTGTATCTGAAACCCACTGCTACGGGATCCCCCCACTTTCTGGAAAATGTTCATTAAACAGGAAACAAACCCACCCTTTAAGCATCTACCTTTCTTGCATGAAGCTGAGTAACTCACCGTCTGCCCTTACGGTGGGCCGGGTGGGGGATCACCTGGGGGAGACAGCCTCACTCTGTCCACCCAGTGTCCTGGCCCACCTTGTCACTCAGATCCCCTCATGTTATTGGCGTCTGAGACGTCCAGTCTGCCTCAGGAGAGCGATCAGCTAATGCCCCTGCCTGGAATCCAGCCTAGCACTCAGAGACCAGCTATGCTTTGTGAGGGTTCTCTGGGCTGGCGAAGTGGCGGGGGTGGGAGTGGCCAGGAGACCCTGGGATGGTGGTGACTGGAAGCAGAAAGCAGCAAAGGAGATGAAAAGTGGGGGCATTAAAGAACTCCTGAGGCCAAAAGAACAGCAGGACCTAGTGGCGGATGGACACTCAGGGTGACAAGGGGAGCTTGGGACCCCAACTTTCTTTCTTTTTTTGAGATGGAGTCTCCCTCTATTGCCCAGGCTGGAGTGCAGTGGCATTTCGATATCGGCTCACTGCAACCTCCGCCTCCTGTGTTCAAGCGATTCTCCTGCCTTAGCCTTCCAAGTAGCTGGGATTACAGGCGTGCACCACCACACCCAGCTAATTTTTGTATTTTTAGTAGAAACGGGGTTTCACCATACTGGCCAGGCTGGTCTCAAACTCCTTACCTCATGATCCACCCGCCTCAGCCTTTCAAAGTGTTGGGATTACAGGCGTGAGCCACTGCGCCTGGCTTTGGGAGCCCAACTTTCAACAGAGCAAAGGAAAACAAGTCCAGAGAGCCGGCACTCCATGCAGCTCCTGGCGATCTTCTGCAGTGATTTTCATGCACTAACAGCTCATCCTCCCGCCCGGATAATAAATGGGAACCTGGGGAAAGGGAACCATCCAAAAATCTTGTACTCCTCACCTGATGCCCATCTGGCACAGATTAAGGATCTAGCAGGCTCTGCAGACCATGGGTCTTCCTGCTGAGGCCTGAGGACGTGCCCCGTGTCTGGTCCCCAGGGCCCATCAGCCAGACCGAGGCACAGCTGCAAAGTGACTGACGCAATGGTCAAGGTCACAAAGGGCAGAGAATGAGGGGCCACCGCAGAACATAGGACACAGGAACACAGGGACCCCTGAGCCCCTCACACAGCCAGAGAAAGCAGTGTGGGAAGATGCCCGCACTTGGGACGCTGGGTGAGGAGTGTTAATTCTGCAACCTTTCTGGACATTATTTCAAAACAGTTTTTAAAAACTTAAAAATGAAACAGATATTTCATTTAGAAATCTTAATTTTGGAAGAACTGACTTCTCTCAGCTCTCAGCCCTGTCTGACTGCTGCCAGTGTGGTCCAGGAGCTCCCGCAGCAGAGGGGCAGAGGGGCAGGCTGCGCCCAGCAGCCTCCAGGCCACTTTGGCCTCTGTCCCGTGTTCCCTCTGGCTAGCAGGTACCTCCTTCTCCATGGTTCCTACAAATATTTGCTCCACTTTTAGGGAGACTGCTGTACTCCTGGTGAATGGTGCCACTACACCAGACCAGCTTTCAGAGGCACCTAGGAAAGGCAGCTCTGGCGGCCCCATCTTGATAGCTTCATTTAAAAAACATATTTATTTTTATTTTTATTTTTTTTGAGACGGAGTCTCGCTCTGTTGCCCAGGCTGGAGTGCAGTGGCGCGATCTCAGCTCACTGCAAGCTCCGCCTCCCGGGTTCACGCCATTCTCCTGCCTCAGCCTCCCGAGTAGCTGGGACTACAGGCGCCCCCCACCTCGCCCGGCTAGTTTTTTGTATTTTTTAGTAGAGACGGGGTTTCACCGTGTTAGCCAGGATGGTCTCGATCTCCTGACCTCGTGATCCACCCATCTCGGCCTCCCAAAGTGCTGGGATTACAGGCTTGAGCCACGGCGCCCGGCCTAAAAAACATTTAAAAAAAAAACTGTTCTTAATATCATAACACGGCAGGAGAAGAAATCACACACTCTGGCCAAGCAGTGGTGAATTTACTATCTGTCATATGAAAAACAAAAATAAAAATTCCTGATGCATCTTAATTCATTTATGGAAACAACTTCCTGCAGATCATCTGGGGCAGAGGAAAAAAAAAAAAAAGAGGAAAAAATGGCAGACTGATCATCTCTGTAGAGCAGGATGATGGTATTTGTTTTCTCCAGCTGAATCCTACCCAAATACTCTAGGAAATGAATGACATTTATTTATTTATTTATTTATTTATTTAGAGACCGACTCTCACTCTTGTCGCCCAGGCTGGAGTGCAGTGGTGTGATCTCGGTTCACAGGAACATCCTCCTCCCAGGTTCAAGTGATTCTCCTGCCTCAGCCTCCCGAGTAGCTGGGACTGCAGGCGCCGCCATCACATCCGGTTAATTTTTTTTTCTTTTGTTTTTTTAGTAGGGACGGGGTTTTGCCAGGTTGGCCAGGCTAGTCGCGAACTCCTGACCTGAGATGAGGAGGTCAGGAGTTCAATGTCAAATGTTGGGAAGCTGAGGTGGGAGGATTGCTTGAGTCCAGGAGTTTGAGACCAGCCTGGGCAACATGGTGAGACCTCATCTCTTGCCTGCCTCAGCCTCCCAAAGTGCTGGGATTACAGATGTGAGCCACTGTGCCCGGCTGGTAAGTTTTATTTAACTAGGAAAAAGTAAGTTTTGGATAAAACTGTCTTTCCTTGCATCCTTTCCTTACATAGCATCAAATGCTGAATGATCAGCAAACATCATGATCTGGTCTTGTTGAGAGAACACCCGCTCCAGCTGCCTGCCATGAGCCTGGGGGCTGTTACCAGCAGCAGTTTCTTTAGGGTTAAGAAGATTTTAAGGCAAATAATGACTCCTAATACTCACATGTCATCGCTCACCCCTTATTTCTCCTCTTGTGAGCTAAGCGGTTGATCACTATGGGCTAAGGGCTCTTTGCTGCCCGGGTAAGCACGGCAAACGTGGTGGCTCTGCACAGCCTCCTCTGGAGCTGCACCGGACGGCGCATGTGGAGGCAGCATCTGCTCCTCGCCAGCCCCCACCCCGTTCGGCTGCCGTTTCCCACCTTCTTTTCCACTGAGAAAGAACTTGAGGGATTTAAAAAACTTTGTAACAGAAACTGCACAACCAGAAACTGTACTGTCTGCCGTCCACGGCGGCCCTGAGAACCCATCAAGGGCTCTGCCCTGACTCTGCTACATCTGCCTGCCCACAGTTCTCCAGGCAACCAACAGCCAGTGATGGTGCTTGGATCTTGAGATGAAACTGACTTGCGAAGTCCGCGGCCACTGCAGCCCAGCGAGGGGAAGAGGATGGACCCAGGGTGTGTGGCTCCTGAGGGCCGGGCTGACACTCAGGCTGGGGTCTGCAGACTCCACGGCTTGGGTCACTCTCTCGGGAGACCCCACCCTCTCTAGCTCCCGTCACTCCCATACACCCAGCTGCCTGGTCTCAGAGCACACTGGGAATCACTGTGGTTATTACCGGCAAGAAGATGGGAACAGGGATGTCTGCTCTGCTCAGGCTTTTTCAAAACCCTGCAGATTCTGTCTGCTCAGAGGCTGCAGTGGCTCAGGTTACCCAGCTCTGACTAAGCCTTCTTGAGCTGAGTGGCTGGGGACGGAGCTTCTGCTGACAGCTCACCCAGGAGCTCCTCTGCAACAAGACATGCCTGCAGCGAGTGACGTCCCGCTGCCCTCTTATCAGACACACGTCTATGTGATCACAAGTCCCTGCCTAGAAAAGACGCTGACCCACGGGGCGCAATGGTCTACAAAGCTGGAAATGAAGGTCTGCTTGATTCAGTAGAGGAGGAGGCATGCCAAATGTTGACAGCATCGAGCCCTTTTCCTTAGTTGTAAGGCCCTCAGGTCTTTCCAAGGGCGCACTATTAGCGTTTAATCACAGCCTCCATGCTGGCCAAGCATTGGTTGGCTTCGGGGCTCCGCTCCGAAGCTCTCTCTGCAGCTTCTCTAAAGAGCTGGGGCAATGGTGGGTCTCAGACTAAAGGCGATAGCTTTGCAAACCGCAAGCACACCCGCCAGCTCAGTCCAGCGGGAGCCCTGGGGGAGGGCAGATGCACTCACGGCAGCTTACATGTGAACCGCACAGAGCTGGGCAGCGCCTATCCCATGCAGAGCTCATTTTTAAGCGGCAAGGTTATAATTTCTAGCCTTAACGTTGTCCATCTTGATTTTCTCCTGTCAGTTCCTTCTCGTCCACTATACTGACCACATAGGTACAAGGTGAAAGAAAAGAAACCCACCTGAAATCTAGGTCAGGCCACTGAGTGTGGGAGAGAAGTGGAGGGCAGTGCCCAGCAGAGCGGGGCAACCACAGTTCCACAGCTGAGCGAGGGGAGCCCTGGCACTCCAGGCTTCTGGGGAGCAGCCCTCCGGTGCCTGCAGCTGCCTGACATGGAAGCAAGCACCCAGGCCAGCGTCGGGTTCACTCTGCATCCTGGCTGGGCACTTCTGGGGTGGGTGACCTTGGTTCAGACCCTCTACTTCTCGGGACAAGTTTCCTTCCCAGTAAAATGCCTACAGTCACCCTGAGCTCCAAAATCCATGAACCCTTGCATTCCCTTAGGTTGAGAACTTTAACTCAGTTTTGCTGGAACCGCGGCATTCCAATCAACACACAACCGCCTCCCGACAGACATGACCCAAACGCAATAGAAACCGCAGTAAAGGAGGAATGACATAACATACTGTTATTATTTTTATAAACACGCTTTAAACCAAACTAGGCCATAAATCACCTTGGTTTCAGAAAAAGCCAAAATACTGACACCATCTTTTATTTTCCTATTAAAGTCAAGAATGTGTTAATCCAAATTAATTGAAAAGGAATTGAAGCTCATTTCCTAAGACACGTCTATTCATAAGTCAAACAGCATTACCTAACTCCTAGAATGAGGCAATTTCTGGGCTTAGAGATCGGCCTAGTGCAATTCACTCCTTTGATGGAAAATCAAATCCCAGGCAGTCGACAGGCCAAGGTCACAGAGGCAAAGTAGGGATGGGAACCAGCCTCCCTGAACCTGTTTCCCACAAAGGGCGAGGCTCTGGGCCCACACGCAGGCAGGCCGAGCTCAGTATCTGATGGTGAATGAATGTAGCGAAGTGGAGCTCCCCACAGGGCACGGCTCTTGTAACTGCTTCACAAATAAGCGATTTCCAGGTTATGGAGACATCCTAGTACAGAATTAAACGCTTCAAACTCAGACTTTTAACTCCTCAGAAGCCAGAGTGGTTTCTCAGCCCTGGCTACATCAGCTAATAATCTCGCCAAGCAAGGCACCAAGGGGCAAAGAGATCACCTCCAGAAACTCGAGTGTTCCTTCTGCTGACAGAGGAGCAGCCCGCCTGCGGCCTTGTTCTGTGTTTACATCAAGCACCCAATTCACCCATGTCACAGACCTTCAAAATACGGACTTAGGGACAAGGCAAGGTCTCCAACATCAACAGACGGCTG
This sequence comes from Macaca mulatta, assembly GCF_049350105.2. Taxonomy (NCBI): domain Eukaryota; kingdom Metazoa; phylum Chordata; class Mammalia; order Primates; family Cercopithecidae; genus Macaca; species Macaca mulatta. The sequence continues at coordinate 2,931,636 of NC_133425.1, read as the reverse complement.
CAGCACCCTAAGAACACCAAAGATTCCTTTTCTAGGTGGGTTTAGAATGGCAGCCAACAGAGGTAGCACTTGGGGTCGGGAAACGGTTTTGACTGAATACACGCACGAAAGCAAAGGGAATTGGCATGCAGAGGTGGGTGGGGAGGGGAGAGTGAGGCCTGGCTTTGAAGCTGAGCTCCCCGGGGACGATGCCAGGCACATCGGGTTTGGGGCTGAGCGTTCAGGGCTGGGGGCCCGGAGGAGGGGGCCAGGGCCCAGGCCTGGGCGGAAAAGGGGGTCCCCGGGGATCGGGGTGGGGTCCCGGGGCAGGCGGGGGGTGCTCTAGGGAGGTGTCTCACGGCGGGCACAGGGGGTGGGGAAGTCCCGGGGAGGGGGATGGGGGTCCAGGCGGGTCTCGGGGCGGGGTCTGGGGGTCCGGGGCGCCGGGGCGAGGTCTGAGGTCGGGACAGGTGTGGGTCCCGGACCCGGGGCTGGCTGGGGGTCCGGGACGGGGATGCGGGCGGGTCCCGCGGCCCACGCACCTCCTCCGCCTGCCTGCGCAGCGCCTTCTCGCGCTCGTACTGGGTGAGCAGCTGCTCGTTGTCCTCGCGCAGCAGCTCCAGCTCCACCTCGTGCTCCTGGTTCTCGCTGAGCACCGAGTCTAGGTTCTCCAGCACGTTCACCACCAGCGGCATGAGCTCCTTGACCACCTCCTCGTCGTAGCAGTGGATGAGGCGCTCGAACTCGCGGTAGATGGAGCCCGCCAGGCCCGACACCCGCTCCGACATCACAGAGCCGGAGCAGTAGTCGTCCTGGTACACCACCACGCCGCCGCCCTCGTCCATCTGGATCTCCATCATCGCGGCCACCGCCGCCGCCAGCGCGGCTCGCTATCTGGCCGGCGCGCCCGGCCCTCCCCGGCTGCCTCAGGTCCCGCAGGCCGCGGCCCGTCGCCTCCCGCAGCTGCTGTCGCCTCAGGGCTCAGCCGCCGCCGCTGCCGAGGAAGCGCCCGTCACTCATTCGCCGGAAGTCCCGCCCTCCAGCCAGAGGGGGCGGTGCCCGCGCGCCCAGCCGCAGCCGCGACGCCAGGGGGCGCAGGGGCCGTGACGTCAGAGGAAGCCGGGCTTCGGGCCGGAAGCGCGGCTGAGTTGGGCAGAGGGAGATATTTTCCAGGATGGTGGGATCCGCGGGGCGGCGGTGGTCGCCATCCCCAGCGCGCGGTAGCTTAAGCATGTCCCCGCCACCCTGCGCTTTCGGTGACCTCGGTCGCATCTCCGGGCTCTGCACACACCGGCGACTTTAGGTGAAGGCTCAGCGCCTGCGCCTCCACCCCGGCCGCCCTGATGAGCCTGCGTTCCCTACAGCACTGCGCCCCGCTCAGTCCGCGCCCAGCGCCTCCCTTCCTAGTGCCTTCCCCACTCAGTCCGCGCCCAGCGCCTCCCCTCTCCTAGTACCTTCCGCAGTCAGCTGGCTCCTCCCGGGATTCTGTGAATGCACCCTCAACGCCCATCTCATCCTGAAACCCAGCAGCGTGGCCTCCTTCCTTTCGCCCACTTGTCCCTAACGCACTGTGTGACTGCTTCAGATTTTCGTGTTTTTTTTTTTGAGATGGGAGTTTCGCTCTGTCCCCCAGGCTGGAGTGCAGTGGCGCGATCCCGGCTCACTGCAACCTCCGCCTTCCGGGTTCAAGTGATTCTCCTGCCTCAGCCTCCGGAGTAGCTGGGATTACAGACCAGCTAATTTTGTACTTTTAGTATTTTGGTATTTTAGAGACGGGGTTTCGCCATGTTGGCCAGGCTGGTCTCAAGTGATCCGCCCGCCTCGACCTCCCAGAGTGTTGGGATGACAGGCGAGAGCCACCGCGCCCCGCCAGATTTTCGGTTTCTTTTCAGCTATGTGCCATCTGTTTAACCCATCCATTGGGTTATTAATTTCAGCGATTTTTTTTTTTTGAGACGGTGTTTCGCTCTTGTCGCCCAGGCTGGAGTGCAATGGCACGATCTCGGCTCACTGTAACCTTCGCCTCCTGGGTCCAAGCGATTCTCGTGCCTCAGCCTCCTGAGTAGCTGGGACTACCGACGCGCCATTAACGCCTGGCTTTTTTTTTTTTTTGTATTTTTAGTAGAGACAGGGTTTCACCATGTTGGCCAGACTGGTCTCGAACTGCTGACCTCAAGTGATCCACCCGTCTCCCTTGGCCTCCCAGAGTGCTGGGATTACAGGCGTGAGCCACTGCACCCAGCCAATTATTCTATTTTTGTCCTATTTGATTTCTTATATTCTAGCAGTTTTGATAGGCTCTTATACTTTCAACCACGTATTTATCTTTAAGCTTTGTGTGTATGCCTCATAACTACAGTATCTGCAGCCTTTGCAGGTCTGATTCTGCGTGTCATCCTGGTTGACTCTTGGCTCAGGCTCCCCTTTCCCCCGTTCTGAGCTACTGTCCCCTGGACTTTGGTCTCTGGAACTGCTTGAGGCCTGAACTGAAAATGTGTTGCTCCGTAAGATTTGCACTTTATTTTGCTGGGCAGGGGGACACCATGAACCCAAGACTTTGAAACTGGGAGCCACAGATGTATTGTGAATTCTGATGAAACCACATCAGTGACTGTTTAATGCTAATAGGAATGGCCACTTACCGTTTTTCACCCACTGAAATACTCATCAGTTCAGATCCTCTCATCCTAACCTGATTGCACCTGAACAGTAACTCCCGTAGCTGACACCCTACTGATTTTTTTTGGTTCAGTTTTTAGAGGCAGGGTCTCACTCTGTTGCTCAGGCTGGAGGCATTGGCATGATCAGGGCTTACTTGAACTCTTAGGCTCAAGTGATCCTACCTCAGCCTCCTAAGTAGTTGGGTCTACAGGTGTGCACCACCACTGCTGGGCCAATTTTTAAAAACATTTTTGTAGAGGAGGTCTCACTATGTTACCCTGGCTGGTCTTGAACCCCTGGCCTCAAGCGGTCCTCCCCTTGGCCTCCCAAAGTGCTTAGATAGGTGTCAGCCACCATGCCAGGCCCTATTGTGTTTTCACATTTTCTCCTTGCAACGTAATTTGCCGTATAGACGTTCAACCATCCCACTAAGAGGTTTCAGTCTCAGATTCCAATTTCCTGGCATCCCAAGTGACTTAATTTTGCCAAATCTCCATTTCTTTTTTTTTTTTTTTTTCCTGAGATGGAGTCTCACTTTGTTGCCCAGGCTAGAGTGCAGTGGCGCCATCTCAGCTCACTGCTACCTCCACCTCCCAGGTTCAAGCCATTCTCCTGCCTCAGCCTCCCGAGTAGCTGGGACTACAGGTGCGTGCCACCACACCCAGCTAATTTTTCTAATTTTTAGTAGAGACGGGGTTTTACCATACTGGTCAGGCCGGTCTCAAACTCAACCTCAGGTGATCCACCCGCCTCAGCCTCCTAGTGTCGGGATTACAGGCGTGAGCCACCGCACCTGGCCCCAAATCTCCATTTCTAAGCCTGCAAAACAGCCTAAAATATCCAGCTTATTAGGAATGTCAGCTAATCCATGAAAGGCACATGGCACCATCTCCAGCAAATAACGTGCAATAAAGGCTATGGAGAGTTGTGAGGTTCTATAAAGTGAAAATGACGAGGCTGGGCAAACAGATGTAATCTATAATCCTTCCTGGTGAGTAAGTTAGAGCAAGCTTGCATTCTGGGGGATGTTTAAAGCTTCTGCTTTATACCTTTGAGAAATCTGAGCCCTTTGAATTCCTGAGGTAGCACACCAGGAGCACTGCTACCACAGGGAGAGGCCAACAGACTTGGCCATCAACTCAATTGATTAATTATCACTACTATGATTGGGCAGATTTGTTACTTGAAGTTGGTTACAACAATGAAATTATAACAAGATGATATGCTGGGTAATTCTCGACGCTTATGGAATCACACAGCTGGCCTGCTCCTGAAAGGCGGTGCTGAATCAGAACCTCTTACAGCTGGGCACAGTGGCTCACACCTGTAATCCCAGCACTTTGGGAGGCCGAGGAGGTGAAACCCAGACTCTACCAAAAATAAAAATAAAAAATAATAATAATCAGCCAGGCGTGGTGCTGCATGCCCGCAGTCCCAGCTACTTGGGAGGCTGAGGTGAGAGGATCACTTGAGCCTGGGAGGTTGAGACTGCAGTGAGCAGAGATTGTGCCACTGCACTCCAGCCTGGCTGACAGAATGGCTCTGTTTAAAAAAAAAAGAAAGAACTTCTAGTAATAGAGGAGTTGACTTCCTTTCAGATTTGGAAATACTATTTGGGATGCAACTTTTTCTCATTAAAAGACCTTAAAATGTAAGATAGGCTTGTAAAATGTAAGATGTAAGTTTCTAAAATTCAGCTTTAATTTCTAAGTATCTGCCCTAATGCCTGCTAAGAAGTCACACAGTTCCCTGTGATGTTCCTCTCATCTTCGTGAGTTGAGTTTTAGAGAGCATCTTTAGATAGCACTTTGTAGCCACACATAAAACCGGAATATTTCAATGATGATCTTCAAGATGGTAAGGATTATGAGTGCAGAAGAAATTAAGCAGCCAGCACGGGACGAGGCATCTACACGCTCACAGGGTGTGACCCACCAGGCACACCACAAAGATCATACGGCAAAGTTATCTGCCATCAAAAGAGCCTGTGTATTCCTGGACAAGGCACAGGGCTTGCGGTGGCAACCCTTCGAGGTCTGTTCTTCACACCCTCACCCTGTACCAGGTGGCGCCACCCTGCATCCTTCTAGACTTCGCCAGTGCCAGGCCTCTGGAGACAGAGGAGTTGAGACTCTCAGAGGTTTCCATGCTTGCTGATGGCTTTGGCAGCCGCTAGAAATAGGAAACTTAGTGTGTCATTGCCTAGCCGGGTTCTTGGAATTCGCTCTACACCCTGTAGATGAACAAGTGGAAATGGTGTTTCAGTTAATGCATGTTGGTTTTCTTTCTCAAGCGTTGACTTTAATCTCATCTGGCCCCGATCTAGCAGGCAGAATGGTGTGGAGCCTTCTAGAGAGGGACTCTCAGGCTCACAGTCTGAGACATTTACCCTGAATCCACATAATGCCTGTAAGGATATTAAGTATGTCTGAGGACATATGAAAACAGCTAATACATCAGAAGGAAAGAAACTCAATTTTTTTTTTCTTTTTTTGACACAGGGTCTTGCTCTGTGGTCCAGGCTGAAGTATAGTGGCATGATCATCACTCACTACAGCCTCAACCTCCTGGTCTCAAGTGATCCTCCTGTCTCCGCCTCCAGAGTAGCTGGGACTACAGGCATGTACCACCACACCCGGCTAATTTTAAAAGTTTTTTTTGTAGAGACAGGGTCCCAGTATGTTGTCTAGGCTGGTCTCAAACTCCTGAGCTCAAGTAATCCTCCCACCCTGGCCTCCCAAAGACTAGAGGCCCGAGCCACCATGCCCACCTGTTTTCTTGACAGGACTTGAACATGACAAGCTCTCTGCTTCTCCTCACCTATGCATTGCAGGCCAGGCCAGAGGCAGGTTCAAAACCTTAAAGATATGTTAGGACAAGTGGTATACAAGGGGGAAAAAACCCTTCACTTAAGTTACAGAAACAGAAAACAAAACTGGCTTATTCCCCCAATTATTGTACTCAAAGCTTTGAGAAGATTAATTTTGGCATCCTCTGGCTAAATGCAAAACAACAAAACAAACAGGCAAACCCTTTCAGCAAGAAGAGCTGTGGGGGAAGGGACTGTAAGGGACACACACAACTGACAGCAAAGGCTCTGAGCACATGATTGCTAAGTTTAATTCAACTGTTACACCCCATTCTGCCTTGTAAAAATAACAAAACGCTCCTATCAAAATGACATTGTGATGTGAGTACAGGCTTTTTGTTTTGGTATAGCTCTAGAAAAATGTTGGCACCGAATGCACTTAAGAAAAGTGTTAAGGCTTAATACAAATACAGAGACAAGTCATTTCTCAATGCAGCTTAGAGGGTGAGAACAGGATGCTAGGTTTTTAAACCTTCCAAATACAGGCAGTCCCCAACATACAGACATACAGAACACCTTCCAAATGCAAATGACAGCCACAGAGCAGGACTTGCATGTGCAGGAACTCCTCTTCTCCCAGTGACCAGACTAAGCACTCTGAATCCCGCCCCACAGCCTCGCACAGGGAAAGAAGGCGGGACAGATGCGAGAAAAGTAACGTCAGGGGCTCCGTCACAGCTGCCCAGAGGCTTCTGCTAAAGTTCATATTTTCCTCATTCCCATCTCTGGTTTCTCCCATCACCCAGAAGTCCCTGCCAGGGGCAGAAGTAAAGAGTTTTTCCTCTCACCTAGTGGACAGCAGGGGCTGGGAGAATCACAGATCCCAGTACGGTCATGTCCTATTTCTTCCTGGCAATCTGATTTGGAATTCGTGAATCATTTTCTCAATTAAAAAAAAAAGTTACAAATGGTAGTTCATTTCCAGCATTAAACTGTTTCCTTTTAAGTTGCATCAATGACTTTGAAGCTAAACCACATGAGGTGTATGCAGAGTCACACAGAGTGTTTCTTGGCTCCAAAGTCTACAGGCAATCAAAAGGGGGAGCTGTCTTTGGTTGACAAAGCCTTGTGCAGACCCCTCAGCGGGCCAGGTGTAGGAAGGGGAGCTTGGCAGGCAGCGTCTGCAGGCACTTAAGCACTGAGGCAGCGTGAGCCTCACTGGACACGGCTGCTGCCTTTCTAAAGTTTAATAATGATGATGTTTCTAGCACCAAGCATTAGCTTTGTAGGCACTCAGAGCAAAGCTGCCACCACCCAGACATTCTCCTCTGTTAACAGATGCCCACCCAAGGAGAGCATGAGAACTGAGCTTGCAGCCCTTTAGGGAGATGGGGAGGGGCTTCTGCCTGAAGATGAAAGCAACACCACCTTTGCCATCCCATTAGCTGAGTGAGCAAAGCTCAGGGAATTGGACAGGTGTGACTTTGCTACTGAACTCTTTCATCTCCTGGCCTAAGGTCTGTAGTCTCTTCCGGAAGCTTGTTTGTGAGTTAGATCCAGAGGTTCTATAAAGCTTTGTAGAGGGTGGCCTACACAGCTCTTCTTCCTCTTTGGTGTACCTGAACAACTGACTTTTTTCTGGAAAGGTGTCAGAAACAGACCAGAGTCAACAATCATTTATGTAAAGCTGGTATTTAAAAATAGCTTTTTAGATATTATTAAAGAATTCAAACCTAAGAACCCAAGGTTCCCAAGCATCTCTTCTTTCCACCAACCAATTAAGGAATACAGACAGACACAGGAAGAACTTAAATAAGCCACTTACTCATATGTATCTGAATAGATTTGGAAAGTCCCGCAGAGGTCAGTAGGCCTCATTTATGGGAAGAACTGTGGCTTGTGAAGGGAACTGTCTACCTCATTGGAGAACAACAGAGGCCTAGACTTAAGGCTGATAAGAGGGAAAAAGGAAGAACTCACAAGCAAAACTGGCATGTAAAGGACCAAGACCAGCCCTCTGACATGAGATCAGATCAGGCCGAGGTTTCAGATGGCAGGAACTGGGCACTTCAGAGGGTCAGGGCACCAAAAAGATCTTCCATAAAGCAGAAGACAGATAACAACTATTTGGTTTTTTGAAAGCTGCCGAGGAAAAGCAATCAAGATGTTTCAAGAAAAGACTGCAGAACAAATACGCTGGGGGTAAAATGAAGTGGGGACGCTGGATTTAGCAGCCGTGATCTCCAGAATGGAAGCCGTTCTGCTAAGAGGGCAATATACTGTTAGTGTTTCTGCTTACGCCTCCTCCATTGAACAGCAGCGGCAGACAGGTTGTTTTGGTTTCTTTCAGTCATTCCTAGACATCCAGTCAGCTGGCAGACTGTTGATCCAAGGACCATGCCCTGCCCCACCTCCCCACCCTCACCCCCCCTTCCAGTTCCTCTCAAACCTGGCCTACACACGAGCGATGGTTAGGGGTGCCCCATTTCATCCCCACAAAGGCACCTCCCAGCCGTCTGGAAGGCACGGGTCTCCAGGCAGCTCTCAAGACGGCCGTGGAGACGCTGAGCAGCCAGGCTCACACATGACTAACCCTCTTCCCACCCCGCTCATTTGGGCAAAAGGAAATGAAAACATTGCTACCCTATCTCTTGAGTTTCTGGTCTGGCTCCGGATGGAGCAGTGGCTTCTTTTAGTAGAAGGAGATGCTGGATTTGCCTCCCGGTGGGTTTAGGACCTTGTTGTGAGAGCGAGGCCGCGGTCCCAGCCGGGGCTCATGGCTGTCGACTGTGGGCGTGGGCTCCTGCTCCTTGGCGAGGCCTGCTTCTTTGGCGCTGCCTTTCTCACCTGGCTGTGCTCCAGCTGGGATGCTTGTTGCTGCTGTGGGACACAAAGTTAGCACACCATCGCGTTAGAGGCAACCCGTGACCCTGACAGGCAGGCTGTGGAAATAAACAGTGTGTCATAGAGCAACTTGCAAGAAATTCACGCTGTAACTGGGAAAGGGAAGACAATACAGACAGGCTTTTCATCTGGTACCAAAACAACTCACTGCAATTAGCAGATGCAGTTTTGAAATGGGCATAAAGTTGGGGCTTGCTACTATAAATACTCCTAGATTTCTTCCTAAGTGAATTGTTTCTTCATACTGCTTGTTAGACACCATTTCTTCCATCTCAAGCTCCCTGAGAGTGACCATGAGGAGGAGAGCAAATGTGTCCTAGCCGAGGGCTTAGCGAGGCAAAGGCAGGCCCTGTGGCTGTTACCCTGGACTTTTCCAAGGTGAATGAAATCCCACAAATCTTGGTCATTAGTTAAGGGAAATGGAGACCCACAGGCAGAAACCGATGCCCACAGTCAGGCTGAAGAGCCGCAGGGAGAGTTGAAGTCTGCCGCTCAGCCTGAGCAGTGGCTCGCTCCCCGGGGTGACCCACCATGGAGACACCCGCCTCCCCATCCCCCACCCCTCCCCGGGCCCCTCTCTTCTCGATTAGTTCTGCCAGCTCTGCGCTTGGCCTTGAGTTCACTGTAAGTTTGGGATGCCTGCCCTTCACTACACAGATCCGTTTCTGGGAGACCACCCCATGGCCCTGGGCCTAGGCTGATGAGCAAGACCGCAAAGTCCCAAGGTTTCATCCCAGCCTTCTTCAAATGCTGACTCCTCCTGCAGTGGACACACCCGAGCTTATGTTAATCAAGTAGCCTGGAAGGTACAGAGAAAGACCCTCATTCTCAGGGGACACAGCAGCAGCTCTTCCAGAAAGAATGAGGCCACTCAAGAGAAGGGAAAGAAAACACAAGCTCACCTGTCAGGTCCGACTGTGGTTCTTCTCCTTCACATAAGAAGACATGATCCTGCAACAGGCAAACCACCGAGTCAGGACTCACTCAGAAAATTTTACCCTCATTCAAATGGACAATGAAAACCAGGGCATATAATGTTTTAATTTACAAAAATGTTTGTGCATCTGACCTCAGTCCCCCCAAACCCTCTACAGATTATTCTGAAACAAATGTGGTATTTCATGTATCCATACATATTTCAAGATGTAGCTCTTAAAACATCCTCTAAAAAATAACAATAACACCCTCAGAACTCCAAATATTAATGATTCCTTAAATATCAAAGTCAATTTTTTTTTTTTTTTGGAGACAAGAGTCTTGTTCAGTCACTCAGGTGGGAGTGCGGTGCTGTGATCTCGGCTCACTGCCGCCTCTACCTCCTGGGCTGAAGCGATCCTCACACCTCAGCCTCCCAAGTAGTGGGGACTACAGGCGTGAGCCACCACACCCGGCTATTTTTTGTATTTTTTGTAGAGACATGGTTTTTGCCACGTTGCCCAGCTCGCCTCAAACTCCTGGGCTCAAGTAATCCGCCTGCCTCAGCCTCCCAAAGTGCTGGGAGTATAGGCGTGAGCCACTGTGCCCAGCCTCAAAGTCAAATGTTTAAATACTTGGCATAATATTTTCAAGGTTCATCCATGCTGTGGCATGTGTCAATGCTCCATTCCTTTAATATTCCACTGTATGGACAGACCACATGTCGTTTACCCATTCACCTGTGGACGGACAACTGAGTCATCCCCGCCCTTGGGCTACTGTGAATAATCCTGTTGCAAGGATCTAGTGTTTGACTCCTTGTTTTCAAGTCTTTTGAGTACATACTTAAGAGCAGAATTGTTCGGTTATGTGGTAATCCTGTTCAACTCTGAGGAACTGGCAGTATCCACAGCCACTGCACGCTTTTCCATTCCCACCAGCACTGCATGAGGGTTCCAGTTTCTCCGCATCCTCACCAACTCTTATTTTCCATTTTTACATCACACGATCCGAGCAGGCATGCACTGGCATCTCATGGGTTTCTGATGTGCATGTCCCCAATTACTAATGACACTGTGCATATTTTCAGGTGTTTTTTTGGCTGCCTGTATCTCTTCTTTGGAGAAATGTACATTCAAGTCTACTGCCATTTCTGAATCGGGTTTGTTATTTTGTTGTTGAGTTGTAGGCATTCTTTATATATTCTGGATAGTAACCCCTTATCAAATATGATTTGCAAATATTTTCTCCCATTTTGTGGGTTGCCTTTTCACTTTTTTTTTTTTTGAGACAGAGTCTCACTCTGTCTCCCAGGCTGGAGTGCAGTGGCGTGATCTTGGCTCACTGCGCCCTCTGCCTTCTGGGTTCAAGCAGTTCTCCTGCCTCAGCCTCTCGAGTAGCTGGGACTACAGGCACCCGCCACCACGCCCAGGTCCTTTTTATTAGTAGAGATGGGTTTCACCATGTTAGCCAGGATGGTCTTGATCTCCTGACCTCGTGATCCACCTGCCTCAGCCTCCCAAAGTGGTGGGATTACAGGCGTGAGCCACTGCGCTTGGCCGAATTGCTGACTTTTAGGACATTTCTGATCCGGCCAAAGTTCAGCTCGTAGTAAAGCCCCCAAAGATACTTCCCAAAGAGATGCTCTCTTGAAAATAACTCAGACAGCATGGCTGGGCACAGTGGCTCACGTGTGTAATCCCAGCACTTTGGGAGGTTGAGGCAGGTGGATCACTTGAGGCCAGGAGTTCAAGACCAGCCTGGCCAACATGGTGAAACCCCATCTCTTCTAAAAATACAACAATTAGCTGGACATGTTGTTGCACGCCTGTAATACTGGCTACTCGGGAGGCTGAGGCAGAATTGCTTGAACCTGGGAGATAGTGGCTGCAGTGAGTTGAGATCTTGCCACCGCACTCCAGCCTGGGCGACAGTATGAGACTCTGTCTCAAAGAAAACAAACAAACAAAAAAACCCAACCAAACCTCAGCAGAGTCTAACGGGTCCTATGAGATTTTACAATGGAAAAAGATGTCGCTGCAGAGACGCCAGCCCCAGAGAGATGTAGGGCAATCTAAACCAGGCTGGCCGCAGGCGACACTCTCATCCAGTCATGTCCTCTCCTTTCTGTTTACATTTCCATTTCAATTCTTCAATGGGCCATCTTCCAGCATATAAACCGATAAACGTGCAGCAGTTTTCTAAGCTTAAGTAACTCCAGAAATGGTTACGAATTTTATTTTAAGAATTTTCTGCTTTAGGGAACTAGACCCTATCTTTTAACCACAAAAAAGGTAGAAAAGTGAATAAACATATTAAAAAATATGGCTAATTATGTTAGTAATAAATCCTGGCCTTTCTTACTGACGAATGGTGGCTGCAGTAAACCCTAGAAATGTTATGCCACCACTCAAACTAATGTCCAAGCTAAGGCAGTGCAGGCTCTGGTCCCAGGGAAGCTGAGACTGGCCTTAGGCAAGCCCTCCACCATAGCCCAGGGAGGCTGCAGATCTAATCAATCCCTGCTAAGGCCATGCCCGAGGTCACATTGCTCAGGCGTTCCTCTCCTTTCCAGGTCACTTATCTTATTCTACTGATGCCATTACTGGGTCAGAGGCGTCAGCTACGCTTTAGTCAAGTGCTGACAATCTGCACAGGTAACCAGTTGAGGACCTCAACCGTGTGGGGAAAAGCCCATCAAAAAAGAACTGTCGCTTTTCCTTTCCAAGATGAAACAGGAAGAGTGGAAGACGGACAGGGCCCGGCTCCTCTGCTGCACGTTCTGTTCCCTCTCTTCTCCACGCCCCACAGCGCTGCAGTGAGGAGCCGCCGCAGCCCGTGGGCAGTGGGCATCCGCCACCGGCACAGGAGCAGCTTCCCCCACGGCTTCAGTCAGCACAAGGCTGGACTGTTTCCTGGGTGACGCAGGGGAACTTCCAAACTCGATGACTAATGCTTTTGCATCCAGGACAATCCACGTCACCCACCATGATTCTCCCTAAAAACATGTCACATCTGCCTTGGAGCCTTTTTGGAAAGAGTACCTGGCATACCTGCTGCTGCTCTGTCATGTCGGAATGCAGTCCATACCTTGGGTTTGTTTGGGTGTGCCACGCGTGAAGTGGCAGTAACCGGAGACCCAAAAATGTCACTGGTCTTCCCTCCAGGTGGGTTCAGGTGCTGTCGAGTCTGCACGGGGGTTGATTCGTCAAAGATACCACTTCCTTTACCCCCTGCAGAAACAATCACAGAACACTGAGCAGCCAGACGTCCATCGGAGCCCACCCCACACCTGCAGGGCTTTACAGACCTCCTCTCATAGTAACCCCTAGTGCCAGCCCTGAGCTTCAGGCCGACAGGGCAGGATGCTCAGACCGAAACCCCTGAAGACCTATGTCAAAACCATGGCTGTATCAGGGGCCTGCCTGCAGCCCTCATGTCTAGAACTGAGCTGATCTAGGCTGGCCCTAGAGGTGAGATGGCATCAAACTGCAGATTTTCCCTCTAGAATTTCCTTAACTTTGAACATTTCATGCTTTCCTGTTGGTGCTCCTCACAAAACCCATGAAGAGTTCTTCAGTAGATTAAAAATAAACAGCTAAATGTTTAAGTCACACAGATAGAGTTTTGAATTTAATAACATGCCCTATTCAAGGGAAATCTGCCACCCTGAAAATATTTATTAGTCATTCTTCTGACCTCATTCTGGCCGGTACTTCCAGAGACTAGATATGTCTGCAAATTACAGACACGTAACATCTTTGTTGCCAACTGTAAGTGACTTGATAAGCCATAATGAAAGTGTGCATCTAAGATGTGACTTCCTAGTAGCAGGTGACTAAGGGATAGATGTTCAGCCTAAATACCTGTGCCCAACGTTCTACAGAAAGATGGCTACCCTGTGGGACCAACAGACCACCTCTTCACTCAGCAAACACCAAGCACCCGCTTTTGACAAAGTGCTAAACGGAGGTTGGTGTCATTAAAATCATGCCCCTGGTGTACCAAGAACTTACAATCTAAAAGGAAAGATGATGCATTCTGCTGACTTGCTGTGTGATCCTGTGAAAGTTACTTGGCCTTTGTGTGTCCCCCAGTCCTCATCTGTGGAATGGGGTAATAAAAGGACTCCCTCACAGGACTGGAAGAAAGCTCAGTGAGTTACTGTAGCCATATGTCAAATGCTTGCAACAGTGCCTGGCATGGAAATAAACATGTTAACCCTATTTTCTTTCTTTTTTTTTTTTGAGACGGAGTCTCGCTCTGTCGCCCAGGCTGGAGTGCAGTGGCGCGATCTCAGCTCACTGCAACCTCCGCCTCCTGGGTTCACACCATTCTCCTGCCTCAGTCTCCTGAGTAGCTGGGACTACAGGCGCCCGCCACTGTGCCCGGCTAATTTTTTTTGTATTTTTAGTAGAGATGGGGTTTCACTGTGTTTGCCAGGATGGTCTCGATCTCCTGACCTCGTGATCCGCCCACCTTGGCCTCCCAAAGTGCTGGGATTACAGGCGTGAGCCACCACGCCCGGCCGTTAACCTTATTTTCTATGCACTCATAAAGAGGTATCTATACGCCCTGTCCAGTGAAAACACAAGGGTGCAAACCATCCATACAGCATGCAATGTTTTCATGTAAAAGCAGGGGGTGTTCTTATTTGCTTTTATATGAAGAAAAGCGGTTACCTACAGGGGATACCGACACGTGTGAAGACACAGGACTGCGGGAATGCAGGGGCTCAACACTGCTTAACACAGTCTCCTTTTTTTGTTTACAGAGTTTTGATCTTTTGCATTTTCTTTTTTTTTTTAATGAGATGGAGTCTCGCTCTGTCGCCCAGGCTGGAGTGCAGTGGCGCGATCTGGGCTCACTGCAAGCTCCGCCTCCTGGGTTCACGCCATTCTCCTGCCTCAGCCTCCCGAGTAGCTGGGACTACAGGCGCCCGCCACCTCGCCTGGCTAGTTTTTTGTATTTTTTTAGTAGAGACGGGGTTTCACCGTGTTAGCCAGGATGGTCTCGATCTCCTGACCTCGTGATCCGCCCGTCTCGGCCTCCCAAAGTGCTGGGATTACAGGCTAGAGCCACCGCGCCTGGCCGATCTTTTGCATTTTCTGTTCTCGAAAAATTAAATTTTGTAAATTGATTTATTTAACTTAAAGAGAGTTTATTCATGTGTAATGACTGAGGACAGCCCACCTGGAAACACCGAGTCCAAAGGAATGGAGTCGGTGTTCTGAAGTAGGGACATTAGAGTTTCATTTATATAGGCAGGGATAGAGGAGCTTTTAGCAGGACTACAACTTTTTTCACACACAGTGTATAGTTAGAGCAATCTGGTTACAGGAAAAAAATACATTTTTAACGGTTACTTCCTAGTGTTAACAATCCACACTGCTCCACAGAAGCAACCAGATGAAGAGCCCATGCCTGCTTGTGTGGAGATGAGGCTCGGCTGGGGGTCTGTGCACCTGCTCATCTTCAGACCCTCCTGAGGGCCCCACTGCGGGGGTGGGGCCTAAAGCAGGGTGGCTTTCTGGGACACCAGTTCTAGGAGCACAGAGCGCATTGACAAGGAGGACTGTAACACAGTACAGCAAGTGGGGGCTCGGGCGGGAGTGTGTCTGCCTTTTGCAGGTGATAACAGAACATCCGGCGATATGTGAGACTCGCCCTGCAGAAAAATGTGTACATTTTTCATATGACTTCATGGTGTTTATAAACCTTCTGAACCTCAGCCATGGACCTCCCAGGGACCCACAGTCCCCAAGCTTGAAACCCCTGGCCAGGGAAAGCAGCACAGCACGGTGGGGAGAGTGTCCTGTGGCCAGACTGCCTGGGTCAGAGTCTCTGCTCAGCTGCTCATTAACTGTGAGACCTTGGACAAGTTATGTCAACCTTCTTTCATTTCCATCTTCTTAACTGTAAAAAGGTAACAAACAGTCCAAGTGCGTCGGCTCACACCTGTAATCTTAGCACAGTGGGAGGCCAAGGTGGGAGGACTGCTTGAGTCCAGGAGTTCAAGACTAGCCTGGGAAAAAAGTAAGACCTTGTCTCTACAAAAACATTTTAAAATTAGCCTGTGGTCCTGCTACTCAGAAGGTTGAGGTGGGAGGATTGCCTGAGCTCAGAAGTTGGAGACGGTGAGCTGTGATTCTGCCACTGCACTGAAGCCTGGGTGACACATTGAGATCCTGTCTCAAAAAACCAACAAAACAAAATAAAGTAATAAATAATAATACCTACCTAGGGTCACCGGTGAGGCTTAAACAAGTAAATTCAGGTGAAGTGGTTAGAACAGTCCTGGCCTGCTGAGTAAGCCCTTGGCAATGCTGCGGGGCTGTGTCAACAAGCGCGTCAGGACCACGGGGCGGGGCGGAGAAAACTATGTGTGCAACCCCCAGCCCCCACTGCATCGTTCCTGGCTGTGCTACAACAGCTTACTTTTTTTTTTTTAAACGTGACTCCAGCTTTTTAAAATAGAAGATAGTTTTTGGCCAAAGACACCACTCATTTAAAAAAAATAAACTGTGAAAGATAACACAGAAAAGTCTGTAAGACATTAACTATCACAAATAACTACAGGGTAGACACCAGGTAACCACTGCCCAGGTCACTGAGAACAGTGCCCGTTCCCAGAAACTCCTGCGTTCCTTCCCTCTCACCCAAGGTTACCACACGCCTCAATTTTGTGGAAACCACATTTTTACCACGTATACGTGCAACCCTAAACAATGAACCTTTGCTTCTGACCTTCTTAACTAGGAGGTCGTACTGCATATGTCTGTTACCATTTTACTTGAAAAATAAATTCAGCTTTGAAGCAAGAAAACATGCCTAAATTCACTAATAATTGAATATAACCTCGAGAGATGTTTTCTCCTCCTGCTAGATTTTCGATTTCCAAGGGCTCTGTGTTATGTTGTTTTTAAAAATATCATTTATTTATTTGGGAGATTGGGCCTCGCTATGTTGCCCAAGCCAGTTTCAAACTCCTGGGCTCAGGCAATCCTCCCACCTCAGCCTCCCAAAATGCTGGGATTATAGGCATGAGCCACCGCACCTGGCCTACAAGATTTGTTTTAAAAAGCAAAACTAAAAGATAAATACTATTGGTGCAAATAAGCACATACACAAGATAGGTAAACACCGGGCAATGCCTTGAAAAACTGGTTGGAAATATCTATCCATATTTTAAACTCATATACCATCTGATCCACCAATTCCATTTTGAAAAATTTATCCCAGTGGATACATTCAGGAGGTCAGTTTAAGGCATGGAATCTGGAGTCAGAAAAACCCCGATTCAAAGGCCAGCTCTGCTACTGACTTGACTAGCTTGGGATTTATGCATGCCAGTGACCTTTTCCGAGCCTCAGTATCCTCCTCTGTGAAAGGAGCAAAACCACCTACTCCTAGTTACGGCAAAGACCAAATGAAAAATACACATGCAAAGCACTTAGCACAGCCCCTGGTAAATATTAACAATTCATAGATGTCAGTCATCAATGCTAGAAGAGAAAAAACAATTCACGGAACATCTTTTTTTTTTTTTTTTTGAGACGGAGTCTTGCTCTGTCGCCCAGGCTGGAGTGCAGTGGCCGAATCTCAGCTCACTACAAGCTCCGCCTCCCGGGTTCCCGCCATTCTCCGGCCTCAGCCTCCCGAGTAGCTGGGACTACAGGTGCCCGCCACCTCGCCCGGCTAGTTTTTTGTATTTTTTAGTAGAGACGGGGTTTCACTGGGTTAGCCAGGATGGTCTCGATCTCCTGACCTCGTGATCCGCCCGTCTCGGCCTCCCAAAGTGCTGGGATTACAGGCTTGAGCCACCGCGCCCGGCCTTACGGAACATCTAAACCAGGCGACCAACACAGAACACAGAGACTACTGAAGATTCACTGAAACACTAAATGGGAATTGGTAAATGTCCGATGGCTATGATGTGGTCTGTTACACACACACTCAGCCTCTGCATACTTTTCTCAATCAGGCCGTGCAACTAGAAGGTTGTGGGGCTAGGTCTGTGTGACTAAGTGTAGAAAGAGGGCAGGACTCCAGATCTCGTTGGGTGGTGACCAGTTTCCCTTTCAGGCTTCCCTTGATAATACATCATAAACTGTCTTCGAAGAACACTGGAGGGATAGAAAAACTCGCAACAACCGTGAGAAGGACCGTGAGAAGCAGGAACCTGGCATGGGGAGCCATGATAGCTGACACCACACACTGTGACCGGGAGTGGAGGCTGGCTCACCAGCTGCAAGGGGCTGGGCTCCCCCCAGGCATGAGACTATGTGGAACGGGCAAAGTAGTACCACCTGCCTTCCACAGAGCGCTCTAGGGACAGCTCCAGACATGACTCTGCTGAGTAGCGGCCAAGTGAGCAGACTCATACACCTAGAAACGCCTCAGTTAGGATTCTGTCTTGCATGCGATGTATTATTCTGCTATCCTTTCTAAAAAGGACATGCAGGAGTCCCTGGGCGTAAATTCATAAACCGGAAACAATGAGAATATTAGTCACTTAATAAAAAACACTCACTTCTCTAACTACATCCAAAAAAGCAACCAAACAGACCAAAAACAAAACAAAACAAAACAAAACAAAACAAGGCAAGCAGCAAACCTAGCTTCGGCTGGGCACAAGGGTGCATTGTCTGTAATCTCAGCAATTTGAGAGACCGAGGTGAGCAGATGGCTTGAGCCCAGGAGTTCCAGACCAGCCTAGGCAACATGGTTAAACCCTGTCTCCACAAAAAAAACAAAAAAAATTAGCTAAGCATGGTGGCATACGCCTGTAGTCCCAGCCACTCAGGAGGCTGAGGAAAAAGGGTCACCTGAGCCTGGGAAGTCAAGGCTGCATGCAGTGAGTCATGATGGTGCCACTGCACTCCAGCCGGGGCGACAGAGTGAGACCCTGTCTCAAAACAGAAAAAAAAAAAAGAAAAAACTAGCTTCTGGATCTACTGCTTTTTTTCCTCTATATTTGGTCAGGAAATATTGGTACCCCAAAACTGGGTGAGGTCGGGAGTGGATCTGGCTCTGATTCAGGACCTGCCTGACACAATGACACCTGAGCATGGCCTCTCAAACCTTCTAAGAATGGAAGAGACTGTGCTTTCCCCTCCTGTACAGACAGGGGAAAGCCATTCAGGTAACCTCCACTGTGCGATTATTCAACTGGACAGTCTACCAGCCAAGAGAAACCTTTTTCTTTCTCTTTTTTTGAGACGGAGTCTAGCGTGATTTTGGCTCACTGCCACCTCCGCCTCCCGGGTTCAAGTGATTCTCCTGCCTCAGCCTTCTCAGTAGCTGCGATTATAGGCGTGCACCGCCACACCCAGCTAATTTTTGTACTTTTAGTAGAAATGGAGTTTCGCCATGTCAGCCAGGCTGGTCTCAAACTCCTGACCTCATGATCCACCCACCTCAGCCTCCCAAAGTGCTGGGATTACAGGCATGAGCCACTGCGCCCAGCTGATAAACCTTTTTTTTTTGTTTTTTTTGAGATGGAGTCTTGCTCTGTCACCTAGGCTGGAGTGCAGTGGTGCGATCTCGGCTCACTGCAACCTCCGCCACCTGGGTTCACACCATTCTCCTGCCTCAGCCTCCTGAGCAGCTGGGACTACAGGTGCCCGCCACCACGCCCGGCTAATTTTTTTTTAGTAGAGGTGGGGTTTCACTGTGTTCGCCAGGATGGTCTTGATCTCCTGACCTCGTGATCCGCCCGCCTCAGCCTCCCAAAGTGCCAAGAAACCTTTTTCAAAGAGTCCCTCCCACTGTAACCATCAGGAGGTGGGGTAAACACTGAAGAACTATGTAGATGTGTGCTGGATCAATTCTTTCTTGTTAAGAGTTTCAATCCCACTGATGATCCGATTAAAAACACTTTCCCTCCCTAGGAAAAATGTTTAAATGCACAATAATTTGCACGTAATTTCAGGAATCTCAGAGGGGTCGAAGGAACAACTGGGAGCGGCTCCCTGGCAGGAACCAGAAGCCCTTGTCCACCTTTGTGTCCTCAGTGCCTGCATTCAACCAAAGTCTCCAGAACAGATGGAGAATTCAAGACTACTCAAGCCACCTTCAAGAGAGAAAGTACAAATTAGAACGTTTTCATTTTGGAAGAACTCTGATGACAAGTAATTACCTGAACCAGAAAATATGGGAAAGGCTCAGTATAAAGAAACAGAAAATATTTTCAAAACAGAATCGTAGAGGCCAAAGGATTAAGGATTTCCAAAGGCCCATACCTGGAGGATTTGTCCTCTTGGGTATGTTCTGAGGTTCTTCTGTTGGTCCAAAAATATTAGATGCCATCCTATTAGGCCTGCTGGAAGGAGTAGCTTCTTCTGGACTTCCAAAAAGATTGCTCGATTCTCCTCCTGGGGGCTTCATGGCCCTACAAGCACAGAGTACATGCCAATTACTGATGGCAGCCCTGAAAGCTTGTCACTGTGCAAGGATTTTGGCACAGCTACACAGGGTAAAAGTATTTTTTTTCTTTTTGAGACAAGGTCTTATTCTGTCACCCAGGCTGGAGTGCAGTGACGTGATTTTGGCTCACTGCAACCTCTGCCTCCTGGGCTCAAGTGATCCTCCCACCTCAGCCTCCTGAGTAGCTGGGATTACAGGCACCCGCCACCACAGCTGGCTAATTTTTTGTATTTTTGGTAGAGATGGGGTTTCGCCATATTGCCAAAGTTGGTCTCGAACTCCTAACCTCAAGTGATCCGCCCACCCTGGCCTCCCAAAGTGCTGCGATTACAGGTATGAGCCACCACACCCAGCAAAAGTATTTTCTTAACATCTACTAAGAAATCACACACCACCATTAGTTAATACTGGTATGACTAGTTTACAGACACCAGACTTTTCTTACTGCTCTTTAGGTTCCCTTAAAAGTATTCTTTTTTTTTTTTTTTTTTGAGATGGAGTCTCGCTCCGTCGCCCAGGCTGGAGTGCAGTGGCACAATCTTGGCTCACTGCAACCTCTGTCTAGTGGGTTCAAGTGATTTTCCTGCCTTTGCCTCCCGAGTAGCTCAGATTATAGGTGTCTACCACCACACCTGACTAGCTTTTTTGTTTGTTTTTGTTTTGTTTGAGACGGAGTTTCGTTCTTGTTGCCCAGGATGGAGTGCAATGGCGCGATCCTGGCTCACCACAACCACCGCCTCCTGGGTTCAAGCAATTCTCCTGCCTCAGCCTTCTGAGTAGCTAGGATTACAGGCATGCGCCACCACACCTGGGTAATTTTGTATTTTTAGTAGAGACAGGGTTTCGCCGTGTTGGTCAGGCTGGTCTCAAACTCCCGACCTTCGGTGATCCACCTGTGTCAGTCTCTCAAAGTGTTGGGATTACAGGTGTGAGCCACTGCACCTGGCTCTTGAATCACTTTTTATTGCAAAACTTAAACTTAAAAACTAATAAGCAATTGCCACAAAGCTCTATTCCCAGAGCACCCTCTACATTCGCAAACAAGTAAAATGCTGAATTCAGAACAACTGGAAAAACTTTTTAAATGCATTTGAGAAAGGCTTACTGAAAGTGAGATTTAAACCAGTGAGTGGCTCATGCTCTTTCACTGTTCCTAAGCGACGGGACTGTCTGTGATCCCAGACGTTTAGAAACGAAGTCAGACCTCTGTATCCACAGGTTCTGCTTCCATGGATTCAACCAACCTCAGATCAAAATGTCAGAAATAAAAGGATGGTTGCATCTATACTGAACATCTACAGACTATTTTTCTGTCATTATTCCCTAGGTAATATGGTATAATAACTATTTGCATAGTATTAGGTGTTGCGAGAAGTCAGGGACCCCGAACGGTATTATATGTAACCTTGTAACCTAGAGATGATTTAAAAGCATATGGGAGAATGTGCATAGGTTATATGCAAACACTACACCACTTTATATCAAGGACTTACACATCCTTGGATTCTGGTATCCTGGGGGTTCTGGAACCAACTCCCGCAAGATACCAAGGATGACTGTACTTGAAATTACAGGGCTCAACATCACACAAAAACTATGATATGAGGTTAGATCTCACTGGAAAGCTTTGCAAACACTGACCACTCAAGGTTTAGTTAACAAAAATAACACTTTCTCCTCAAAAGAGCTAGACAGAGCGCTGAGGGCCTCTTGTGATTGGATGTGAATGGAATTCTCAGATCTCCTGCTATAAAGCAGGAAGGCAAAGAGTGCTTCAGTCTCCGCCTGCAGAGACCCATGGGCTGGCTACTCTACCCTAGAAGCCAAGCGTGTGCTGGCAGACCTCTGAAGTGGTGCCCAGGGCCCCTGTCCACTCAGGAGGTTGGGGGAGGTGGATGCCAAACTTCCTGTCAGCAGTCGCCATTTCCTGGAGGATTTGAGGAGGGAGAAAAAAAAGACAGGTACGCTTGAGAAAAATTATTTTTTAAAATACAAAAATTAGTCAGGTATGGTGGAACGCGCCTGTAGTCCCAGCTACTCGGGAGGCTGAGGCAGGCTTGAGCCCAGGAGGTCAAAGCTGCAGTGAACCATGATTGCATCACTGTACACCAGCCTGGGCGAAAGAGTGAGACTTTGTTTCAACAAAAGGAAAAAAAATAAAGGGTGGTTGCAGGGGGCGGGCGACTTAACAAGATTTAAGGTGAGGTGCTCTGATAGTGGCCATAAGGCCATCTGACTTCCATATCCATTTTTGAATCACATAGCCCTGGTAATTCTGCATGCTTTGTTTTTGAGACAAAGTCTCGCTCTTGTTGCCCACGCCAGAGTGCAACAGCACAATCTCGGCTCACTGCAACCTCCACCTCCTGGGTTCCAGCAATTCTCCTGCCTCAGGCTCCCGAGTAGCTGGGACTACAGAAGCCCGCCACCATGCCTGGCTAATTTTTCTATTTTTAGTAGAGACGGGGTTTCACCATGTTGGCCAGGTTGGTCTTGAACTTCTGACCTCAGGTGATCCGCCCACCTCAGCCTCCCAAAGTGCTGGGATTACAGGCATGAGCCACTGTGTCTGGCCTATTTTATTTTTTTGAGATGGAGTCTTCCTCTGTTACCAGGCTGGAATACGGTGACGCGATCTCAGCTCACTGCAACCTCCACCTCCCAGGTTCAAGCAATTCTCCTGCCTCAGCCTTCGAAGTAGATGGGATTACAGGTGCGCATCACCGTGCCTGGCTATTGTTTTGCATTTTTAGTACACATGGGGTTTCACCATGTTGGCCAGGCTGGTCTCAAACTCCTGACCTAAAGTGATCTGCCTGCCTCGGCCTCCCAAAGTGCTGGGATTACAGGCCTGAGCCACTGTGCCCAGCCAATTCTGCATGATTTTTCTTGACTAGTGTAGCAGGCCTAAACATGCGTGGGTCTCTACAGCTCTCTCTTTGGGAATAAGGGATGAAGGTCTGTAATCTTTAGAATTGAACAGAATTTATCATCAAGTCTCATGTGAGCTGAGCATGAGCTATAATTCCTTTTACTGACTTATTTGAAACATGGCTCTTCTCTCAAGCCCTCAAGGTGCCACAAACTGTCAGATCCAATTCCAGGCAGACGCGCCTTGACTGTAAGCTCTCTAGGACTCTTTCCTGACCCCACACTCCCTACATTCACAGTCTCCTGTCTCCTCTGCCTTTCACCCTTGCTTCAGTTCAACCTGCACATTTCTTGAGCACCACCATTGGCGATCCTTCCCCAGACGCTGCAGATGGAGTAAAGAGCAAGTCCGCACTCCGGTGGAGCTTCACGTTTCAACAGGAGAGCTGGAGCTATGCGCAGGTGGCTCCAGGCTCCGTGCGAGTGATGTGACAGACACTGGGTGCCATCAGGGCTCCAAAATTCGGAAGAGGTGAAACCCAAATTGGGTCTGTGGCCTCCATGTGGAAAGGGTACCAATGGGCGCAGGAGGTGAGTGGTAGTTACTTGAAATGACTAGTGTTACTTTGGGGTGAAAGGAAATACAATATTTAACATTGTTCTATGTGCTTTTCTGAATTTTATTTGAAAACAAGCAAAGAAAAAAAAGTGGTACCAAAGAATGGTTTAGCAGAAATTATGGCACATACAGACCCAGCCCCAGGGAAGGGGCAGTGGCCATTTCGATCACAAAGGCAACAGGTCCTACTGCAGGTTTCACACAGACTGCAGGGCTGGGCTGCCTCAAAGGGGTCTCGGATGAATGGAACTGAGTGTTCAATAGACCTTTCAATCAAAACATCCCAACAACAATGGTGCAGTGTGGCGTTCTCTAGGCTACAGGCACACTTACCACCATGACACTAGTGGGGGGGGGGGGAATGCTAGAACTCACACATTTGGGGACAAATTCACAATGTGGGTGGGGGGTGCTTCCCAATTGTTTTTTGCCTCTTATGGTACCCCTTCAATATAGTTCAGTGAAGATATTCAAAACACACAACAGAAACTCAAGCGCACAGGAGAAGAAAAACTTCACACAGCTGGAGTGGACTGCAGCACTGGAGAGGGAGGGAAAACCTGTGTGGCCCTCCTTGGGGGGGTCTCCATGCTCCTGACCCTCTCTAACAGTTCGTCCCCAAGCTTCAGAAAGGATTAGGGGACTGGTCAGTCTTAAAGAGAAGCAGTGAGAAATAAACTCAGATTAAATTCCTTACAAATATAAATGTTACAGCTTAAAGGAAGATCTCAGGTTAATCATGGCTAAAGCATAATGCTGTTACAAAATCCCTTTAACACAAGATAATCCCTCAGTAAGAAAACAAGAGATGTAAGGTCTCAAGAGAGGAAAACCTGGCTGGGTAATCTTACAGCCACCACTTGATTCCCTTCACAGCAAAACAAAGTGTGACGCTTACAAGGCACCCACCCTGCAACTCAACCCCGTTCAGATGAATGGCAAACATGCAACTTCTGGTGGACCCCAAGCAGAAGCTTCCAGTGATATCTCATCATTCCATTTCAGACCTGCTTTCCTTTCTCACCATCCTAAAAGGAAGATCTTTCTCCCTTTCCCAACATCCTGTCCAGAAACGAATCCCCCAAACTAGTGTGAATATGACTTTAGCATGGCACCTCTGCAGCTAACTTCTGGAGTGTGAAAGTCAACATAAAAACATCAGTGTCACTCAGGGTGATAATAAACACCATTATTTACTGGGCAGCCAGTGCCAGGCGGCACAAACAAAAAGAAACGTACTAAATGCAAACAACTGGGACAGGGCTGGGGATGCAGTTCCTCACACCACTGGTGTGGGCGGTGCAAAACCCTGGCCATCAGGAACCAGAAACCAGAAACCAGATGCGCTCTGAGCACTACAGTGTAAACTTCTGGTCCCACATTGGTGCAGACCTAGGTGTGAGAAATAATCACTGTTACATGGATTAAGGGCTGTTTTTTTTTTCAGACAGAGTCTCACTCTGTCATCCAGGCTGGAGTCCAGTGGCGTGATCTCGGCTCACTGTAAGCTCCGCCCCCCGGGTTCACACCATTCTCCTGCCTCAGCCTCCCGAGTAGCTGGGACTACAGGTGCCCACCACCACAACCGGCTAATTTTGTTGTATTTTTAATAGAGACGGGGTTTCACTGTGTTAGCCAGGATGGTCTCAATCTCCTGATCCACCCACCTTTGCCTCCTAAAGTGCTGGGATTACAGGCGTGAGCCACCGTGCCCAGCCAGGGCTAATTATTTGGTTACGAGTATTACTGAATACTGACCTAACTCCCTCAAATCTAAAGGGTTTTTTTTTTTTTTTGAGATGGAGTCTTGCTCTGTCGCCAAGGCTGGAGTGCAGAGATCATTCTCGGCTCACTGCCACCTCTGTCTCTGGGTTCAAGTGATTCTCCTGCTTCAGCCTCTCCAAGCAGCTGGGACTACAGGCACACGCCACCATGTCCGGCTCATCTTTGTATTTTTAGTAGAGACGGGGTTTCACCATGTTGGCTAGGCTGGTCTCAAACTCTCAACCTAAGGTGATCGCCCACCTCGGCCTCCCAAAGTGCTGGGATTACAGGCGTGATTCACCGCACCCAGCCAATCTAAAGGGTTTTTAATTTTAGCAAGTTGGAGCAATTCTTTTATTTAGTATTTATTCGATATAGTATTTGTCTTCACTTGATCTTAGCCAAAAGACCGAGAAGCAACATAGTATTTGTCTTAACCGTCACGGCACCCACATTCTCTTCTACTTCTCTGGCGAGGCTGTGCCACAGAGGGGCTCATCACACAGAAAACCTCAGGCATCGGAAGACCCAAACTTCACAATGCAAGCTCACTGCTCAAGTGGACGAAAGACCCTGTAAGCTCTGCCACTCTAATTTATGTGAGTCCCAGTACCCAAGGAGTGCACAAGAAAAGTGTACTGAGCGTTCCTGGCTATTAAACATGAGTCAGAAAATCTTTGTCCCAACCCACTTCTTCCTACAGCGAAGCCCAGGAGCGCCATCCACCTTCCCAGGTTGAAGATTAAAGGAGATAGAACTGACTGCCCCAGACACCCTGGCACTTTCCAAAGGAAGCGGACTCACATGAACTAGTGGAAGCGCGGCCATGGGCATGGCACAGGCCACATACACACCAGGGACACGGGCAGGGCCACACACACACCAGGGACACGGGCAGGGAACACGGCCACACACACACCAGGGACACGGGCAAGGCACAGGCCACACACACACCAGGGACACGGGCAGGTAACACGGCCACACACACACCAGGGACACGGGCAGGGAACACGGCCACACACACACCAGGGACACGGGCAGGGCACAGGCCACATACACACCAGGGACACGGGCAGGGCCACACACACACCAGGGACACGGGCAGGGAACACGGCCACACACACACCAGGGACACGGGCAAGGCACAGGCCACACACACACCAGGGACACGGGCAGGTAACACGGCCACACACACACCAGGGACACGGGCAGGGAACACGGCCACACACACACCAGGGACACGGGCAGGGAACACGGCCACACACACACCAGGGACACGGGCAGGGAACACGGCCACACACACACCAGGGACACGGGCAGGGAACACAGCCACACACCAGGGACACGGGCAGGGAACACGGCCACACACACACCAGGGACACGGGCAGGTAACACGGCCACACACACACCAGGGACACGGGCAGGGAACACGGCCACACACACACGAGGGACACGGGCAGGGAACACGGCCACACACACACCAGGGACACGGGCAGGGAACACGGCCACACACACACGAGGGACACGGGCACGGCACAGGCCACACGCACACGAAGGGGGGCACCGCCAGACACACCCCACAAACACACCGCCGCACACCCCTTGGGGACACCTCCCCCCAAGGAACATGGACACGCACCCCACAGACTGGGCCGCACCCACGGGCACACCCCACCCCCGGGGAACCCCCCACGGAACGCACCCCACGGAACGCGGACGCCCAGGCGCGAGGGAGCGCAGCCCGCCCTCCACACAGCTTTGTTCCCAGAGCCCGGGCGCCCCTCCCCGCCCTCGGCCTCGGTCGCGGGCAGCTCTCCACAGCCCGGGCCTCGGCGAGCGGCCCCTCGAGCTTCGGGCCTCAGTCGGGCGGCGGCGGCGCAGAGAGGCGGGCGGCGGCCCCGGGGGCCTCTGTGAGGTCGCGTCGCCCCCCAACCCCACCCCAACCCCACGCAACTCGTCGAGGCCCAGGGCTCGCCCGCTCCCGCCACGTGGTCGCGCTTCCCGCCTGCCTCCCGTGTGCCCCGCGCCGCACCTGGAGCCGGCGCGGCCGCCCTCGCTCTCCGGGCCCCGGAACATGTCGACCGCCGCCACCCTCAGCTCTCCGCGCGCCGTTCCCGCCCGCCCAGCACAGGTACCCAAAGCCGCCCGCCAGCGCCCATTGGGCGCCAAGACGCCAATCATCCCTCCGCAGCCTATCGGGGCGCCGCCCCGTCCCTCACGCCCACCCCCCGACGACTTAGGCTTTGAACGGCCGGCGCCGCGCCCGCAGCCGATTGGGGAAGGAGACGCCGCTCGCGGAGTTGGGAGCTCGCATTGGGCGGCGGGCTGGGCGGGCCCTGGGGCGGCCGCGCCCTCGGGAGGAAGCCCGGCCTGGGGGAGCCCGCGCGCGGATCGCGGGGCCTCACCTGGGCCGCACCTGCCCACCAGGGACTGCCCGCACAGGCACGTGGCCCTGAAGAACAGGCACAAACGACAGGCCTTAGATCAACATTAGTATGTATTTATGCACAATAAAAACATTTACAAGTTGAACTGGAAATTTAAACAGAAGTTTAACAGCTCTTATTATATTAAATAACCAAAACACCTTTTATTCCCAAAATTGGTAAAGAATAAATAATATAATTTACAATATGGTACAAAAAATAACCAGGAAAGGCAGGCATTCTGCTTTATACATACACTGTATATGCATATTTATAATCTATAAAACAAATTCACATCTGAAACGAGCGGAGGCCTCGCTATGGCTTAACCGAGAAGGGAGAGAAGCGGGGCGGGGCGCGGGAGGCAGGGCCAGGGGCTTGGCTCCCCACACCTCACCCACCCCAAGGACACGCAGCCACAGTGATGTCAGGGGAGCGCTGACACCCGCGAAGGGTGTGCTGTGGGTTTCTTTCCTTGGTTGTAAATCACTCTTTCCTTGCTTTCTTTTTTTTCCTTGAGACCGAGTTTCGCTCTTGTTGCCCAGGCTGGAGTGCAGTGGCGCGATCTCGATTCACGGCAACCTCCACCTCCGGGGTTCAAGCGATTCTCCTGCCTCAGCCTCCCTAAGTAGGTGGGATTACAGGCGTGCACCACCACGCCCAGCTAATTTTGTATTTTTAATAGAGACGGGGTTTCTCCATGTTGGTCAGGATGGTCTCATACTCCCGACCTCAGGTGATCCGCCCGCCTCGGCCTCCCAAAGTGCTGGGATTACAGGCGTGAGCCACTGTGTCAGGCCTCTTTCCTTGTTTTCTTAACACAAAGTGTCGAATTTCCTGACAAATGCATCGGCTAGAGCTCAAGGTTTAAAGAGAAAACAAAACTGTCTTCCTCCTCCCTCGTTCCTGGTGTCTTATACCCCACAACTTTCTTTGCAGAAGAAACGTTGAATTCAATGCTGTGATCTAATTAAAGATGCTATTAAACTAAAGAGGTTATCCACCAGAAACGAGGCCATGGCCTCTCATGCCCAGAACCTGGAGGTGCGGCAAAGCAAGAAGGCCAACCACAGAAACGCCGCCAAGACCCCCACCGGAGCTGGCACCCTACAGCTACAAGATACAGAAGGACAGAACAGCCAGGAAGCCACGAACTAGGCATCCCGAGGCACGCAGTGCCCGCTCACCGTACACATCCACAACACCCTCAAGGCCAGAGGACTAACTGCCCTGGACCACAGATGCTCTGTCCCAATCTCCAGAAAAGGCGAATCAGCAAAGATCCCAGACAACGAAAGAGGGATTCGGGAAAGCTTTTTCTAAGAAACTGATCTCATCTTAATTACAGCATGCTCAAATGCACAAAGGAAGCCACTGGCTCACACTGAGACGATCACCGCTTCTGTTGGAAAGGCAGAAGATGCAGGAAGTCTCTGTTTGGATCTTTTGAAAATTCTAGCCTTTAACAGTTGCCTATGTTTGTACATAAATATTCATTTACGCCAGGAGAAAATGCATCCATTGTTTTCCTGCAACAAATGACACCATTTTCCCTTAATGTGGCAAGGAAATGCGTATCACCTGTCTAGTTAATAGAGAGGCAGAATCCTCTAGAACTGTCAGCTTTATTACAGGAGACGAGTCAGCCCGTCCTCCCCCTTAACCCATCTCCCCACTGGACGGTAACGGCTGCAGTCGGCTGCTCCCACGAGTCCACGCTGGAGCACCAAGTGGTAGGTGCTGTCTAAAGAGCCTACAAAAGCAGATCCTGACCTCCAAAACTTCACCCCACTTAGCTGTCAGGGGGTAAAAGGTGCCCTGACAAGCAGTTCACAAACCCTCCTGTCACTGGCAAAAGCACACGGAGCTCAGTGCTGTTAGGACTTGGCATCCCTGGTCCAGCCTGTGGGAGTATGAGAAAGCTAGCAGTGGTCTGAACTCGGCCTGGTATCCTAACCCTCTAGAGACGCAGCAAAGCCAGATACACAGAGGAGATCTCCTTGTCTTCTCTGGCTCAATGAGATGCTAATTTCGGAAGCTGGTATATTTAGCACAAAACACAAGCGCTGTGGTTCAAACACTGCTGTCTCTCTCCCAATCAAGGGGCACCACGTTTCTTTTTTCACCCCCAAGAGGTTTGGGACTGTTTGCTTAAGATCTCATGCCAAGGTCTGAAGGAGGGAAGCCAGCTCAGGCAAGAGCTCTAAGAAAAACTCGTGAGACAAAAGAAGGAAGCTCTTGCCTGGAAGTCCACTGTCCTCTCGACGTCCTCCCATTGGTGCAGCGCAGGGCCTGCCTGTGGTCTACAGTGGCTGTGGGGGGCTGGTGAGACTGCAGGACAGAGGGCATCCACCTGCTTGTCCACACCAAAGGCCTTTCCCTCCTCTTTTCACCTTCTCCACTGTGGATGAGGAGAGAAGCAGTGGAGGGGCTAGGGCTGGCCTTGAGGGCCGCTGCGTGCTACGTGTCGGGGAAGAGGAATGGTAGGGAGGAGGGAGAGTAGGTCCAAGTAGGTTAGGAAAACACAATCAATCCTGGATGCCGCGGGGGACGAAATGAGGCAGGAGGGGAAATATGGCGGCACAGGTATGGCCTGCCCAACACCTCTGTAGCAGCTCCAGGCCACACTGGATGTAGCTGGACGGTGACTCATGTGCTTGGAACTTCTGAGGCTGAGAAGGCAAAGGGGCCCTTGTTAGCTCTGTCCTGGGGAAAGACTGGATGTTGGGCCGTCTGCAGTAGGAATGCTGGCCACCCGAGAGGGCGCAAGGAGGGAGACCACCACTAAGGCATCCATTTGGAGAGGTCTGACCACATCCAGATGTCTGGGCCCTCGCCTGGGTGTCCCAAATGGGAAGGAGACATAGAAGTCTCAAGGCAAAGGGATGCAAGGGACGGAACACGGATGTCTGGCATGCCCACACCAATGCCCGTGAGAGACACTCTCCCTGCAAAGGCAGATTTGTCTCAAGTGCCAAACAGTCACACATCGAATTTAAGGGCTTATCGAGAAACTCTTCGCTGTGATCATATTGGCGCTTAAGGGTCAACCCAGGAGGGGAAATGACACCTCAGATCACCTGGGAGCTTGCAAAGGGACACAGGAAGGAAACCAACTACAGAGGGGACTTCGTTCTTCCTCTTCCATGTCTCCTAATCCTTAAAACACAAGAAAAACGTTTTCAACCAGCTTAGCAGGGTCCCATGTAAAGTCCACACAACCTGCATAGTACAGGACTCTTCCTGCCCCCACTCCCTGGTAAGAGTCCGAACAAAACCTCTAGGGAGGGGAGGCACCAGCCGAGGTCCCCAGGACTCCGCAGCAGCCCTGCCATCGGCATCTGCGCGCTCGCTGCCTTGGGGTGTGACACCACCGGCACGAGCCCAGGCCACATCCAACTGTCCTGCCTGTTAACAGTCCACAGAGGGCACAGCTGATGAATGGCACAGGTTTGGCAGAAAGCAAGCAGCAGGGGCTGGGGTCTCCCTGCAGAGAGGGAGATCACAGCTCCTAGTGCACAGCAACTACACCAAGGCACACATACTCCCTTGTCTCAGAAGGAAATGCCACCGGAATGTCCAACACAACAATCGAGGCAGAGCACGAGCTGAAATGGGATCACTATGCAGACCCTAACATGGGCGTGGTGAAGAACGGCTCTAGTACCACAGTGATTTCTAACGCTGGCCCTTCCCAAGAATTCGTCCTAGTCTCCTTGGATGCCGCTGCCTGCTGCTTGTAGGGAAGCAGCTCTGTGGCCACGTTCCTGCCTGTTGCACAGTCTGGGCTGCAGAGACGCCTCTGTTCAGACCATCTTCTGGGGCTGCTGGGCTTGATCTATTTTTCTCTAGCTCGAAGAGGGCTTTATCCGCCACTGGGACGTGTGGTCACTGGGACAGGTCACTGACAGCTGGGCCGCCTCCACCACCATCAAACAGAGCTTCTCGGCGGCCAGGCTCAGCGATGGACAACTCTTGGGCCAAGTCGTTGAACCGAGAAATGTAATCAATGCTGTTTTCGTTCATCATGCATACCAGCTGGGAATCCACAACCTGCAGGAAGAGGAGACAGGAAGAGCAAGTCACTGCGACTGGCTGGTCCTTCAGTGGAGGGCGGGTCCCTACACAGGACGAGAAGCTCCTGTCAACTCCCGCCATAGGAACCCAGCCATGGATGGCAGCCCAGGGCTCTGTGCAGAATTTCAGAATCACCTGTTGCCTGCCCGCACAATCTTTAGATAAGTGCTTGCAGAGAACCTGTGGTGTGCCTGGCACATCTGATGGCTGGGATGAGGGTGCTGGTCCCCCCGGCCCGCTGTGAGACCTAAGGGGAAAGACACCCAACAGGTAGACAGACAGTGCACAGCAGACACAGGGACTGGGGGCGGCCTGCGGAGACAGGTAGACAGACAGTGCGCAGCAGACACAGGGACTGGGGGCCGCCTGCGGACACAGACGCAGAGTGAGGGCAGGGAGTGTGCCAGGGGAAGGGCGCCAGAAAGGGTGCTCCAGGGACTGGGACCTGAGCTGGAGGTGGGGTAAAACCCCAGAGACATGAGGACAGGTAGGGGGGCACATTCCCGTCAGAGACCTGAGGACAGGTGGGGGCACGTTCCGTCAAGAGACATAAGAACGGGTGGGGGCATGTTCCCGTCAGAGACATGAGGACAGGTGGAGGGCACGATCCCATCACAGACACGAGGACAGGTGGAGGGCACGTTCCCATCACAGACACGAGGACAGGTGGAGGGCACGTTCCCATCACAGGCATGCGGACAGGTGGGGGCACGATCCCGTCCGAGTCCCAAGCACATGGGGTAAGGACACGTTCCCATCGGTCCTGAGGACATGTGGGGAGTATGCTCCCGTCAGAGACATGAGGACACGTGGGGAGAACGTTCCTTTTTAAAGAAGCAACAGGCATGTTCCCTGAGACAGGAAAAGGCTTTGAAAAGTACAACCAAGGTGGTGGCCATGACCCAGTGTGTGAGGCAGCATGGAGCTGAGGAGATGGACGGGAGGGCCTCGGCACCAGGATCTTGTCCCATGAGCAAATACGTGGAATGTGCCGTTTTCACTGCTTATCGTCTGCGTCCTGCTCTAGAGTAGATGCCTCATGAGGAGAGAGGCCATTGTTTGCACACAGTAGACCCTGCGAAAATATTCCTTAATGAACTGCATGACACTGTGAATGCAAGAAGTCTGGAAAATTCTGAGTAGAGCTATGGCGTTAAAGAAATTTTATGCTTTCATTATGGGAAATGTCAGACAAATTAACATTTGTTTTCAAAAGCAGAGCAAAGAGTCATTCTCCTTCCCCTGTGTGTCCATCATCAGCTCCCACCCCTTTCATCCCAGGGACTCCCAGCTCTACCCCCACCCCTCCCCTTCACACTAGCCCTTTCATCCACAAATGCCTCAGACCATCCTTCCAGAGGACGACGATCTGCTGACAAACACACTCACGTTCTGAGCGGAGGGCTCTAGGGAAAATTCCATGCTAAACGCTGACTTGCTCTTTCTGCAGGTGAATACGTGTTTGCATTACTCGCAATGGGCAGCGCTTCACAAACACCAACTGCACCCTTTCTCTGCTACTCACTCCCACGTGCCATCTGTTGCCCAGGATTTCATTAAAGGTGCAAATTCTGACTGGGCTGAGGCTAACACTCTACATTGCTGACTCCAAGGGGCTCCTGTCACTGGGCTGTGGCCCGTCCTTTCACCAGCAAGGTCCTGGCATGCTGCCTCAGGGCTCGTACACAAGGCCCATCTCCACAGAGCCCAGCACTTAGGAACATGCGCACAAACACAGGAAGAGACAGAGACCGGCTTCCCGGGAAACATCCAACTCCAAGGCGTGCTCTGAATCATGATTCTGGGGCCAAACAGGTTTGAGAAATGCCACCCACTGTGAGATGGAGATCTACTCTATTAATTGTGTCAATGTGTATTATTTGGTTAAAATTTTCAGTCATATCGTATCACGGCTTGGCTTGGAATTCTCCAAAGCCTGCCCATGAGTTAATCATCTCAAGAGTCACAATTCTCATTTGGATACTGGGTAGCGGAGGTGTCCGTGAGAAACAGGTGTTTTGAGCTTTTTTGGATCCAGGGTTTCCCTCAAATATCTGCCTACAAAATCCTCAAGGAACACCTACCAATGTCCCAACATTGTGGGGACTACATTTGGGGAATGCTGCTCCAGGACTTTCACATGGGCTAAGCTCATGTAGGTGACCTCCTGGACCTGGAGTTCCCTCTCTGTCCATAGAGCCCTCACACAGTTGCTCACACACCTGCCACTCTGCACCTTACAACACAGTGAAACGGGCCTGTCTTCACCCTGCAAGCCTGACCTGCCCACGAATGCCACGCAAACCATGTGGTGGAGGTCTTGGGGGCTACAACCAGATGGCCTGGCCAACAGCAAGAGGGACGCTGCACCTGGCCAAAAGAGGAGAGTCACAAACCACGTTTCGCCTTTGCATCAATAACCTGCCCCAGTGACTCCTATCACTACCCTGGGCGTGGGAGAAGCATGAGGACAGCAGAGCCCGTCTCAGCTCCCCTGCACCGCAGCTCAATGTGACAGGGAGACACTGCTCAAAGGTCCTGCTGTTAGGATGGGAGGACCGACAACACAACTGCTGCAACCACCCCTTACTCCTCCACAATGGTACCCGCACCTCAGCACCTCACAGCCGGTGAAGGACAGGTGACATCCCCACTTGGCTCTGGCTGCCTTCAGAGACCCTGCTCTACACGCCAGACCAGGGCTCCCAGTTCAGAGACCTGCAGAGCTCAGCTGTGACTAAGTCTGTCATTCTGCATGTGGGGACGAGAGCCAGCCTAGCATCCCCAGATCTCTCCATTCTCAGTAGTCAGGGACCCGAGTGTGTACGTGCTGTTTCCTGATCTTCCACTCTTGGCAAACAGCTCTTACTAACCCACAGGTGTGCAGGAAGAGTGCTGGCAACCCCTGGCACGAGGGGTGGTGGTCAGGTGCAGCTGTGAGGTCAACGCACTCACCTCTGCGACATCAGCCAGGGACCTGGACACAAATGAGTCCCGCGAGTTTCCGTCCAACAAGCTGGGGCCAAGCAAGGAGGTGCCACTGTTGGTCCCAATGGGAGTTGGCAACATCTTGCGGCTCTTTTCTGGGGAGATGAAGCTTGCTGCAGAGAAAAGGCCAGAGGAAAACACCCTCAACCCTCTTTGGTCTGGACCAGACCAGCAGAAGGGTCCTGAGGCTGGGGGCAGCCAGGCCAAGCCCCGGCCCCAACCCCAGCCCCGGCCCTGGCCCCGGCCCCAATCCACAGACTTGTGCAAAGAGCTTCCGAGAGATTCAACATGCCGTGATGAGCTCTTCTCGTTTAACACGCCTTCATGCATACAGATGTACACCTTTTCCATGACTCCCACGGTCTCCCATTCTCACTGCCATCCCCACCCCCATCACGGTGTCCCACCCTCGCTGCCAACCCCCAACCCCATCATGGTCTCCCACTCTCACTGCCATCCCCCACTCCCATACTTTCTTCTGTGTGACTAGTCTCATGCAGGTTGTTTCCAACTTTAATTTTTTTTTTTTTGAGACGGAGTCTCGCTCAGTCGCCCACGCTGGAGTGCAGTGGCACAACCTCGGCTCACTGCAAGCTCCGCTTCCTGGGTTCACGCCATTCTCCCGCCTCAGCCTCCTGAGTAGCTGAGACTACAGGAGCCCGCCTCCACACCCAGCTAATTTTTTGTATTTTTAGTAGAGACGGGCTTTCACCATTCACAGGATGGTCTCAATCTCCTGAGCTTGCGATCTGCCCGCTTCTGCCTCCCAAAGGGCTGGCATTACAGGCATGAGCCACCATGCCCGGCCTTTTAATTTTTTTTTGAGGCAGGGTCTCGCTCTTGCCCAGGCTGCAGTGCAGTGGTGATCATGGCTCACCGCAGCCTCAAATTCAGAGGCTCAAGCAATCCTCCCACCTCAGCCTCCCAAGTTGCTGGGACTATAGGCATGTACCACCACACCTGGCTCATTTTAAAATTTTCTGTAGAGACAAGGTCTCTCTATGCTACCAAGGCTGGTCTCAAACTCCTGGCCTCAAGCAATCCTCCTACTTTGGCCTCCCGAAGTACTGGGATTACAGACATGAGCCACTATGCCTGGCCTGTTTCCAGTTTCTCATGATTCACATGTAACTGTCGAAACATCTGCACTGCTACATGCGACAAAAGGAAACGCTTGCAGGGTGCTGGGTCCCTCCCAGCACCTCCCAGACCCAAAGTGCCCAACGGTTCAGGGCTGTCAGGCATGGTGCCCATCATGCCGGATGTGCCCAGCCACAAGCCCTGGCCCCGTACAACTGTGGGCGCGAAGACCCCAGACATCTTAACCGGAGCTCTCTCTGGGCAGGCTACAGCAGCAGGTGTGTCTTTGCCTATGACACCCCCTTCCGGCCACACCTGCTACCCAGTGGGCAGACGGACAGGGTGGTAGGACGACGAACACGTCCTCTGAACTCTCCGATCTGTATTCAAGAATGCGCCAGGTGGCAGCTGGACCATCCACTTCTGAATACCTTACTGACAACAGAAAGAGAAGAGCCAAGAGAGTGCCAAGATACCATTTCCTTTTCTGCCCTCGAGAGAACCCTAGTGGGGAGCGGCCAGGCTACCTGAACAGACTGGGAAGGCACATAGAACCCAGCATCTGGGCTCACGAGAACGTTCTAGGTCTCCATTGGGTTGTGGGTTACCAGGCTGTACATGCTTGCCACAGCTTGGTGAACTGTACACTAAAAATGTGTACACTCACATGTAAATTACACCCAAAAATATTAACTCAGAAAAACACAAACACTTGAGAAGTGAACAAGCCAACAGTCCTCGTGGGAGTTTGAGTAGAATGAGAATCCAGCGTCCCGCCGACCCCAGCCCCTGCTGCTCTGGGAAAGGAGACAGAGGTCCTGCCCATACACTCACCAAACAGGCTGCTGAGCGAGGAGTCGGTGGAATCACTGGGGTACCACTGGGGGTCGTGGGTGGGAGAGGCGATCCAGTGTGGTTGGGGGCTGCTGGACGGGGAGGGAAGGCTCTTGGAACTGTCACTGCCGTTCAGTTTCGCTGGAGAAAGGGGGACCCCTTCACCTGCCAACCAAGACCCCAGATCAGAAACGCCTTGCTGTGGGCGGTGAACGGTACCTCGCTCCTCCAGTCCACCACGGAGAAGGCAGCAGGGCCACAGGGCTCTGCCCTGCTGAACCAGATAGATGGCATGGCTCTGCAGGTAAGGAGCACAGCACCTGCAGAACAGCTCTGCAGGGCGGAAGGGCGCAGCACAGAGTGAAGGTGATAGCAGTGGCCACTACTGATTCCACGTGAGTCACCTCATGGCACCCATAGCAGCCCTGCGAGCTGTACCTTATTCTCAACTTACTGCTTAGGAAAGGGAGGTTCAACAAGTTGGTGATCTGCCCAAGGCTACATGCTAACACACTGTGAACTCACAACTCTCTGAACCCACAGCCTGCGTCACACCAGTGAGCAACAAACCTCTGCTCCCAGCAGCTTTGTCCCAGACAGCAGGTGAGACCACAGCCCACAGGCCAGTCCAACTGCTTCATAAGCTGTGCAAGACCCGCAGGCTGCCTGCTCAGGTTCAAGATCAACTAGGAAAATACTGTGTGATCCCCAGGCTGAAGAGTGCCTGGGGGCCATCCCACTGTCTCGCCTGAAGGTCAGGAGCAAGCCTACCAGGCCATCAGCTGCCTCAGGTCCCACAGCTACCTTATCCACCTGCAACGTCCCTGCCAGAGCCAGACAGCACCTTGTAGGTGGCAGGTTTTCAATTCGTAAAAATCACAAACTGGAATATCCCAGGAAGTGTGGCAGACACGGGGCAGGAGATCAACACCTGATGACAGGAAGGGCTGGGAGGCCGGCCTGCCCTTACCGTACTGACCGGAGCTGATGGCGATCTCAATGATGGAGTCGCTAATGTGTGTGGCAGGCTCGCCCTGTGACAGCGCATCCTCAGGCGGGCCGGGCAGGGAGATGTCGAGCAGAGCAGAGACATCTGGTGGAGACAGCCGGGTGCTGGAGCTCTCTGACGAGGACAGCGGCGTGGAGAGGCCATTCTGGAGAGGGGCCTTAGGCAGCTCAGATAAGGACAGAACAGGCGAGCCCTGCTGGGAGACAGGTATTTTTCAGACACAACCAGGTCTACCAGAACCCATGACAAGGGAGGAAACACCAGCTTAGTCTCCTAGCTTGTGGGCAAATCAATAGGGTGATGAGCGCTGCAATCACCTCATCCCTCCAACTCAGGAACACACTCGGGGAATTTATTTCTCCCAAAAACACTCAGTATGGCAGAGTCAGAAGGTCAGGTTGCAGTGACCTGGACCTGCTTTGACTGCTGCCAGAAAGAGAGTGGGGGCTGGGGGAGTTACTAGCTGACGGCCTCCTCCTCCCAGAAAGCTGAGTTCTTCCAGAGCTGGGTCTGAAACAGCCTGCCTCGGAGAGGGGAGCAGGGAAGTCTGAGGTGGCGGACAGTCGTATTCATTTATCCACCCTGGGCAGTTGGCCCGGCAGGCAGAAGAACGGCAAAGCCACTGCACAATCTAGGAGAGAAGCCAGGCCACTGCAACACTGCAGGTGGCAGCTCACGGCACTGCAGGGAGTCCTGGGGCGGCTGCTTTGCCCAGCAGCCCAAGAGCACACTCTACCTGGAAACCGTCTGCCACTGGTTCCTGCTCAGGCCTCGAAGGGATGCTGGCGAACGGGTCGGAGCCCTGCAGGAACAGCACGCCCATGAGCAGCTGCAGGGTGCACCAGATGCCACCCATGCCCTCGCCCGCGACCGGGTTCCAGAAAAAGAGGTGTTCCATCCCCCTGGCCTCCTAACGGCAGAGGGACAGTAAACGGACAGGAGTCTGAGATCGAAAACGCTGAATGGCGACTTTCAAGTGTGGGTCCTGTACTTGCAATTTTTTGTTGCTTCCAAGAGTCAAGTAAAGTCCTATGAGGAAGTCAACTTTGTAGCAGGCAGGGCTGGGCTCCTGGAGTCTTAACAGCATCAGCCCACCTCACCCTCCTCGGGGCCGCTCTGAAGTGGCCATGGGAGGCCAGAGAAACCAGGTGCTTAGAGCCTCATAAAGGAGCAATGGCCAAGGCCATGCAGGCTGCTATCTTCCCAGATGAAAGAGATGCTCAGTGGGTCCGAGCACAGTGTTGTGGGCTCGCTGCTGCCAGCTTGGTCACAGTCACTCTCAGATAGAGCTGTGTTTCCACACCGTCTCAGCTCTGGGTTCTCCAGTGCCACATGGCAAGCCTGTCCCCAACTTTCCTTCAGTGGCTCTCGACGCCCCTCCTGCTTTGTACTACACAGAGCTTGCTCACGCCATGGCACCCCTGGTCCGGAGACTCTCCTCCAAAGGCAGAGCTGGAGTCCAGGGTGATCTCAGCCCCATGGCTTTGGTGTCCACACCAGAAGTTGGTGGTAATGCTGAAAAGCCCTTCTAAACATACTCACCCCCACAGCGGGGAGGGCGTCTCCATCCTGGTGAGTTCCAGTGGAGTCCTGCCCCGAGATGGCGCCCGTCACCTCGTCTGAAGACAGTGGAGAGATGCCAGACAAGCCCTCGGTGTCCAAGGCAGGGAGGGGGTTCCCAGAGAGGATGCCGGCACTCGTAGCTGCTAAGTCGATAGCACCTGGCAACAAAAAGGACGCTGCACTTCTCTGCTCTACTGACAACCCATGAGATGTCCCAAGAGGGCTCAGGGAACAGCTTCTCCCTCACACCTCATGTCAATGCAAGAGCCAAGGGCTTAGATGTTCTCGGTGAAGGGTAATGAGACATTATGATTTGGAGAAGAAGACATTCAAAAAACCTGGTCACAAAAACATCCCTCAGAGGCTCACTCAGTGGCTGTGGCCATGCAGGTACAGACTTACTGGCCAGGTGACTCGTGGCCTGGGGTGGAAGGACCTTGGGCACGATCGGCCGAGACAGAGCTGCTTTGGTCAGAGAAGACTGGATGGGCCGGAACGAACCTCTCCCTGCGAGGGCGAGGGCAAAAGCAGACATGTCGAGCCCACCCACCGTGCCCTCACAGCAGGATGGGGCCGCAGGGGGCTTCCTTTACCGCCACTGTTGGGGGTGTGGGAGCCGAGCCAAGCTGGAAGCCACGGAACATTCCAAATGTTAATGTGAGGAGTCAGAGGTCACACAGGCCCCCAGCATGACACAAGCTCTGGCACCCACCACTGTGCCTCCCAGGAGCGACTGGAAGGCTGCGGTCACCACTGTCATCCTGTGGAAATGGCTCTTTAAGGGTGACAAGCCCCTGAGCTGAGGTACAGGCCCCGGGGCAGTCAGAGCATCAGATTCTGGACTAAGATGCTGCCACTGCAATTTGGTTTTATCTTGCCAGGCTTTCCACAGTTGAAAACCGACAAGTAGGCAGGAGAAAAAGCAATCGACAGCTGTAAGTGTCTTGCGATAAGTCAGTGAGAGATGTGGAAGTCAACACTGGTAGAAAAGGGAAGTCACAGTATGTGCTTCACTAGAGGTTTCTCCCTGTGTAAGATCTACTGCAAGGAACCAAGGCCCCCACTAAATGTACAGACTGGTGGAAGCATAATCCATACACCCCAAGAACACATCCACTATATAAAACGGCTGACAAGACGTTACGTATACAGAGCAGACAAGAGACGCAACTCGAACCAAGCCTAGCACCTCACACAAGGCCATCTGAGGCCACAGACGAAGGGCACCCTTTGGACTAGCCGCCTCGCCTGCCACCGCAGCCTGCGGCCCAGCACATAGGGCACACTAGGTATTTGTCGGTAGAATGAACAAAGGAATGCCTGAAAATAAGCCATGGAAATAAGCACCCATTGTTTCCAAAGCCAGGGCCCTCATGTGAGGAGGAGGGACAAGCTACCCCAGAAAAGCTCAGGGTCCTTACCAGTTACGGAAGAGTTAGACAGGATGGAGAAGGAACAAACGTTGTGGGACTGGTTTTCCGATGGTCTAGGGAGCAGTGTTCTCTGTGGGAAAATGGTAAACAATCAAGGTGATCAAACTCCCATGCCAAAAAATCACTCCCAGTTACAAAGGAATGTCCCAAATAAGAGGGTGCCCAGCATAGCCAGGTGGGGCTCTTCTTCCAGAGCCGATGACACAGGGTATCTGGGACCGTCCCAGACAGTTAGGACCTGTGCACCCCAAGCCTCAGTTAGGTTCTCTCTGAAACAAACCCAGGTAATCAAACCTTTCCCAGGGAAAACTGGAGGAATGTCACAGTGATCCACTTTTTTTTTTTTTTTTTTTTTGAGACGGAGTCTTGCTCTGTCGCCCAGGCTGGAGTGCAGTGGCGCAATCTCGGCTCACTGCAAGCTCCGCCTCCCGGGTTCACGCCATTCTCCTGCCTCAGCCTCCCGAGTAGCTGGGACTACAGGCACCCGCCACTGCGCCCGGCTAATTTTTTTTTTCTATTTTTAGTAGAGACGGGGTTTCACCATGGTCTCGATCTCCTGACCTTGTGATCCGCCCGCCTCGGCCTCCCAAAGTGCTGGGATTACAGGCGTGAGCCACCGCGCCCGGCCCCACTTTTTTTTTTGAGATGGAGTCTTGCTCTGTCACCCAGGCTAGAGGGCAGTGGTGCAATCTTGGCTCACTGAAATCTCTGCCTCCCAGGTTCAAGTGATTCTCCTGCCTCAGCCTCCCAAGTAGCTGGGATTACAGGCACTCACCACCACGCCCAGCTAATTTGTGTATTTGTAGTAGAGACGGGGTTTCACCATGTTGGCCAGGCTGGTCCTGAACTCCTGACCTCAGGTGGTCCACCTGCCTCAGCCTCCCAAAGTGCTGGGATTACACGTGTGAGCCACTGCACCCGGCCTGATCCACTTTTAATCCAGAACTTTCTTCTGGATTTGACTGGAATGCAACTAGTCATATAAACCTGTTTTTTTTGTTTGTTTGTTTGTTTGTTTTTGTTTTTTTTTTTGAGACGGAGTCTCGCTCTGTTGCCCAGGTTGGAATGCAGTGGCCGGATCTCAGCTCACTGCAAGCTCCGCCTCCCGGGTTTACGCCATTCTCCTGCCTCAGCCTCCCGAGTAGCTGGGATTACAGGCGCCCGCCACCTCGCCCGGCTAGTTTTTTGTATTTTTTAGTAGAGACGGGGTTTCACCGTGTTAGCCAGGATGGTCTCGATCTCTTGACCTCGTGATCCGCCCGTCTCGGCCTCCCAAAGTGCTGGGATTACAGGCTTGAGCCACCGTGCCCGGCCCATAAACCTGTTTATAACCACTGGACATGGACTTTTATGAGTGACACCCCCAATTCTGGGCTTCCTCACACATGGGGTAAGGAAAATAAAGTCACTGCTTGTAACACACAGGCACCAAAGGGCATGAAGTGCTCCTTCACAGGGCTTTTGTGTGTGAATAATTAGGCCGAATGTGCTACAGCAGGTTTGAGTGACAAGGACTACCATCTGAGAAACCGTGTTCATCACTGAAACTGCTAGTGATCAAGATAGAACACGAACAGAAAAGCGTCTCTCGACCTACAAGTGTCTGAGGCGCTTTGGCCTCTGGGGGTGCCGCTGCAGTTCCCTGACCCTCTGAAATGCCCCAGGACACTGGCATCGGAGAGACTAGAGAGGAGGTGCTACTAGAGACAGCGGTACGCTGCAGCCTAGTAGCGTGAACTTTCACTCCAAAGGCTACACTTTTCATAGCAGAGATTGATACACTTTTTCCGTAAAGGGCCAGGTAGGAAATATTTTAGGTTTTGGGGCCATACTTAACCATATCCGTGTGGAAAACAGTAGATAGTACAGAAATGAATAATCATGGCTGCGTGCCAGTAAAACTTTATTTACAAAAATATGATGTGGCAAAGAACACATATTGTATGATCCCATTTATAGGAAATGCCCAGAACAGACAAATCCATAGAGACAGAAAGTGGATCTGTGGTTGCCAAGGGCTGGCGGGAGAAGCAACGTGAGTTCACAGGTGCCGGGCTTCCGTTCTGGGTGGTGACGTTCTGGGATTAGACCATGGTGATGGTCGTACACCTTGTGACCACTAAGTCACAAGGTTTAAATGGGCAAACATTACAATATGTGAATTCTCCATCTATAAAGCTGCTTTAAACTAAACAAACAACAGTCAGGCTGGAAGTAGCCCCTGGGCCATAGTTTCCAGCCCTGGTCTTAGTCTGAACAAAGAACACCCAAGATTTAGCAGGCATCTTTCTTCCCAAGACCGTCCATGCAATCTCTCATTTGTAAATACACTAATCTCAAGGGAGAAAGAGATTTCTAAGAGTCTAACAAAAGGAAACCTGTGGATTAATCCAAAACAACACACATCCATAAATTTCTAAGGCCATCATTATCTCAGACTTCCCACCTCACTTTCTGTATTTTTATGCTTCAGAATGCCAAGCTCTTCTTCTGAGGTGCCTGAGTCCCTGGCTGTCCCCCAAGCTTGCATACGGCATCCTCAGGGACTTCGGGGAGCTCATGAGAGGCCTGGGCTCCGGCGGACCCACATGCCCTGGCAACTGCTCCACCGACTAAATGTTTATAAACAGGTGCTGAGAGTCCATGAATACATCCCAATCTGCACATTCTTTGGACCTGAATCCCTATAACTGTCTTTTCTGCAAGTGGATTTCTCTGTTGTTGAAAGATTACCTTTACTTCTGGGTACCATTAAGTTCACTGTTATTACTTGCATTTTTACTCTACTCACAAGAGGGAAGGAAGGGGCAGGGATTTCCCCATTTTACACCATGAAAACGCGAGAAAAGGAAGAAGCCCTGTGTCCCGGTTGGCCCAGCCACGAGGCCACATGTTCAGACTTGACAAGACCCTGACCTGGACCACCAGTGGCTTCCGCAGGTGCCGGTTCCGCAGCTTCCGGGGCTTTGGCAGGAAGAAATCCGACTGCATCTGTAAGGGAGCAGCGTCCGGCACCTGAAGGTGCGCTCTCCACACCACGGGG
The DNA here is from genome assembly GCF_049350105.2 of Macaca mulatta. NCBI lineage: Eukaryota > Metazoa > Chordata > Mammalia > Primates > Cercopithecidae > Macaca > Macaca mulatta. The sequence continues at coordinate 2,888,233 of NC_133425.1, read as the reverse complement.
ACGCTCGCACATGGGCGGCCCGCCCCACACACTCACACTGATAGAGCTCAGATGCTGGCGGAAAGTCAGCTCCGCTTCTTTACTGGGAGAGAAGAGCTTCCCATGTCGGCTGTTGGGTGGCAAGGTTGTCGGGACAGCAAAAAGGCCACCATCTGAGTCACTGCTTCCCGTGCCGGAGGGACCAGGCACCAAGAGGGGTCTTGGAGGGTTTCTCAAACCTGGCAGTGGAGAGGAGAGAATCAATGTGACAGCATTCACCTAGCAACAGGTCCAGGGTCGCAGAATTCTGTTGGTAAGAAAGTCAGAAAGGCATTCTCTCGGCAACCCGTTCGGTTGTCTCGAAAGGAGAGACCTCTATCTCAGTCCCATATAAAGACTGATTTTCTATCCTTCTCACTGAAATTCTTGTTTCCATTTTGAGCAGACCACTGGTCTCCTGGATAGGACAAAAGCACTTCACCATTTCGCTCAGTGCTCAGGAGTAAAGGCAGATAAGACACCAAAGATGTTCGAGGGCTAGAAGAGCCTTCAGGGTCTCTAGTCAGTCAACTTGCTCGGTGAAGGGCCAGATAACCAATGTGCACTCTGTAGATCATATTGTCTCTGGGGCAACTCAGCCGTGCACTGTAGCACAATAGCAACTACAGACAACCTGTGAACAAATGAGTGTGGCTGTGTGCCAATACAACTTTATTTATAAACAGCAAGCAGTGGGCTGGATCTGGGCTGCAGGCCTATAGCTGGCTGCTCCCTGGTCTAAATCTCGAGTGTTTAGAAAACAGACCCAGAGGTAAAAGAACAGGAAATATGAGCGAGTTAGTCTTGTGGGACCCTGCTACATGTCTTAATCATTGTCAGGGCTGCTGTAAACCACCCTGAGAATTCACGGTAGGCCAGCCTGGCCAACATAGCAAAACCCTGTCTCTCCTAAAAACAGAAATTAGCCAAGCGTGGTGGCACATGCCTGTAATCCCAACTACTCGGGTGGCTGAGGCAGGAGCATCACATGAACTCAGAACATGGAACCTGCAGTGAGCTGAGATCATACCACTGCACTCCAGCCTGGGCGATGGAGCAAGACTCCATCTCAAAAAAATAAAATTCAAGGGACTGGCCCCCCCTCACAGGACCCCTCACCTGGCCCCCTCTGTCACCCAGGCTGGAGTACAGTGGCACAATCACGGCTCAGTGCGGCCTTGAACTCCTGGGTTCAAGTGATCCTCCCACCTCAGCCTCCCAAATAGCTGGGACCACAGGTATGAGCCACAACGTTCAACTACTTTTTTTATTTTCATATTTTGTAGAGATGAGGTCTTGCTATGTTGCCCAGCCTAGCTTCAAGTGATCCTATTGCCTTGGTCTCCCAAGGTGCTGGGATTATAGGCATGAGTCACTGTTCTGGGCCTTATTTTACCTTTAAAACTCACCTTTTTTTTTTTTTTTTTTGAGACGGAGTCTCGCTCTGTAGCCTGAGCTGGAGTGCACTGGCTCTATTTTGGTTTATTGCAACCCCCACCTTCCGGGTTCAAGTGATTCTCCTGCCTCAGCCTCCTGAGTAGCTAATTTTTTGTATTTTCACTAGAGACGGGGTTTCACCATGTTGGCCAGGCTGGTCTGGAACTCCTGACTTCAGGTGATCCACCTGCCTCGGCCTCCCAAAGTGCTGGGATTACAGGTGTGAGCCACTATGCCCAGTCTAAAACTCACCATTTTCAAACTTAAAAATTTACCACCCTAACCATGATAATCTGCTTTATTATAAAAATACTATGGGTTGAAAGCGAGTGAAACTGATGCCTCAGGAAACTGGTCGTGCTTGTCTTGGAGTTTTATGTACCAGGAACACAATTTATGATCCCTGAATTTAAATTATTTCCTATATGCAGCTGGCAGAGGGGCACACTGGGGACTGGCAGACTGTTCCATCGTTCTTTCCGGGACTTGTGTTCACCTGTTGGCACCTCCCCTAACTGAAGGATTCTCTATTCTGAGGTTTTACATGTAAAGAAAAACAGAAAAATAACAACCTTCTCAGGGACTTTGAACCAACTCAGCACATTAGTGAGGCTTTTGCTGGCACCATAAAGCAGACCCCAAAGTGACCAGCCTGGCAAAGGCCGGCTTCTTGCCAGCTTCTACACCCCGGGACCCCACAAGTCCTTCGTGACAAGCCCTGGCGTCGCCCTCCCCATGAGGAGGCAGTGATTCTGTATCTTCACAGAAGATACAGTCAGCTGGACTGTGGCAAGCTGGACAGTGGGGTCAGGCCTAGACACACCTGTGCCCTCAGCTTCGGCACGGCCCCTGAAGCCTGAGAGGATGCCATCAGGGCAGCCCAGGCACAGGGAATGTGGCTGCCACAGCCTCACCTGAGGAGCAGGGTGCCGAGCTGGGCGGGAAGGCCTTGCTGCTGCGGAGGGAAGCCTGGTTCCGAGGGCAGCGGGGGCTGCGAGAGCTGACGGTCACCACCTTCCCCGGGGGCGTCACTGACTGCTCCTCCTGGATGGGCCTCACCGAGGCTGTGGAGACGGCGTTTGCTTCCAGAGCCTGGGGCAGAAATGGGCCAAACAACACCCAAACTCAGCACACAAGAAGCGGCTACTGCGTGCCCTGGAGTAGGAGGCGAGATCGCCATGGAGCTCAGAGAGCACAGTGTCATGGCGGCAAAGGCCAGGGCCAGAGACGCCCAGCCTCGGTGTCCCCAGGGTCGCTCGGCAGCTTGCCAGTGTTAAAAGTCACTGGTCAGGTAAGTAATGAAAACCACTGCCTTCCTCACAAGTACCTTTCCCCGTGCTACGGCGGAGGTGGGAGGGAGGGGACCAGCCCGAAGTGCCAGCATCGGCTGCGCGAACAGGTGCCGGAGGGCAAGTGTTAAGTGTCAAGAACTCAAAGCTATATTAAAAAGTCAGCACGAGACTGCAGCAGCCTCTCTGCTTGTGAGTCAGAGGAAGGAAATACAGGTCAACTTTCTAGAATCAGACACAAGCACAGCTAAAGAGCACTCTGCAGGGATGAAGCCCAACTTTAGGGGGTGTGCAGGCCCACGAAGCCCAACCCCAGGGGATCTGCAGGCCCGTGCCACAGCCCGCAGAGCCTGCTGCCAAGTCCTGGGGTCCCCGCCTGGCTCACCACAGAAATGCCACCACCGCTGAGAAGACTCGGCCAGTACCCCAGCCTCTCGGCTCTCCTCCTCCTCCTCACTCTCCTGAACACCCCACACATTCCACCTGGGGCAACCTCCCTGTGGACTAAAAGCCCTCCACCCCATGCTCTCAGCACAGCCCTGCCCGTCTGCTCACCCAGAGCCTTCAGCCCCTAGTCCCCATACCCCGGCCTCTCCCCAGGACCCCTCCCACCGCATGACCCTTCCTATGCTGCTCCTTCCACCTGCGACAGCAGCTCAGCAGCCTCCAGCATCTCATCTCTGGGGCTTGGGCCTTTTGGGGCGCTTGTCACAGCTCCACCAGGCAAGAGACAGCCCAGGGCCAGGTGCTGCACCTGGCGTTCTGTCCAGTCTGCCAGGCCCACCCAGAGTCAGCCTCCCTAACTAGCTCCCGGGGGATGGGAATGCCTTTCTACGTGGGACTCCTACCTGCTCTGTGTCCCAGAACTGCTGCCTGAACTCTCAGGAGCCTACCCCGGCCCCTTCCCTGGGGCACCCAAACACAGGCGCTACGTCTCTCCTCAGCCCCTCCCATGAGCCCACCAAAAGCCAAACCTGAAAAGCCTTCTAAAGGCACTGTCTTTCTGGTCACCGCTAACCCACCCTGGTGTCCCCCCACCACACTACCCCCGAGCCACTTTCACCTCAGGCTTGGCCTCACAGGCGCCTGAGGTTCGGGCTCAGTCACCACCTCCCCTGCAAGAACTTTCTTTCCCCCAGCCCCCATGATGCTCCCCAGGCACATGTGCACATTCCTGCCACCTGTTGATGAACCAACTCTCCGGGGCAAGCCCTGCACGGGCTGGCGGGGACGGGAGTGGAAAACCAGCAGGAGGCATGGGGAATGCAGGCAGAAGTGAGCATCACTTAGAAGCTGTAAGGCGGCCTGTGTGGAGCAGCAGGTGTGTGGGGGCTCATGAGGGCCCGAGTCCCAAGTCCCCCCAGCATAGGGACATGTGAGCCTCACACACATTCTGACCATGAAACAGCACTAAGGGGTCCACAGTGACCTGCAGCTCCTGCCCCAGCCCATCCTTTGAGCCCCTCACTCATGTCCGGCAGCTTGCCAGCCCCTAAACAGGCTGTTTCAGCACGGGCCTGCCGTGGACCTTGCCCTCTAGGACCCGGAGATCCTACTGGACTTGGGGGTATGGGGTATGATTACTCCTGGGTGCGCTGTCGGCTCCACCAACTGGCCTCCCTGTGGTAAGGGACCCTTCCTCAGGCTCAGGGACCACCCACACACTGCAGGGACCGTCCTGTCCGGTCCCCAGCTCCACTGTTCTGCTGCGGCACCACATCCCTGCTCTTCTGTGACAGCCTCTGACTTTGCCACATCTGCACAGCAGCTGGGATGGTCGTTCCAGAGCAAGAACGACACCCGTCATTCCCTCAGTGGAAACCTGTTAACAGTGATTAGATAAGCCAGAAGGCTAGCTCGGCTCCAGGCCTCACTCTGTCACCCTCAGTCCTGTGCAAGTTGTCCCATCAGCTGCATGCTTGGGCTTGGCAGACTCCCAGGAACACAAGGAGGCTCACGAGGTACTGCCTGCCCGTTGGCCGTCTTCTCCCACGCCCCACACAGAAAAGAGCACCCAGGCCACTCATCACTGCACTTCTGGAGCCGTGCACGTAAGTGGGGACACTCATCAAGAGCCTGAGGATCCCTCCGCGAGGGAGAGGAACGTGGTCTGTGGAGAGCCTCTGTCTCCCAGATCATCTGGGTCCCGGCCTCTCCCTGTTCCTTGACGTCCTGCGGGCTCCTGGCCCCCTGCCACAGGACCCTGTCTCTCTCATCTGGACTCCACCCATGCTGGCCCTAGCTACCCAGCAGGGAGCACTCCAAGGCTGGGCCTGGCTTCCCTTGGGCCGCCAGAGGGACTGGGCTCCAACCCACTCACCAGCTTGGGGTTGACCTCGGTGGAAATGAGCTTCAGGAGGCAGCTGAGGAGGCGCTGCTTGTGGAGGGTGGTGGGCGGGGAGCCGGGGCGGGGGTCCTGGCGGCCGGGCCCCAGCCAGTCGTACTCTAGCTGCAGCTTGCTGGGCTTGCCCATCATGAGGTAGACTTCGGCCAGCGTGAGGCTTTCGGAGGTCTGCAGGTTCCAGCCCTCCTCACGGAGCTGCTGGGCCAGCCGGCTGGCGGGGACCTCCTTTGGGGGCCTGGCGGCAGGCTGTCCCTGAGGCGGCGGAGGCTCCACGGGGCTCCCCTTCTCCTGGAGCTCCTCTGCGGGTGCATCTGCCAAGTCTTTAGTGCAAACATCCAGCAGGAGCCCGGGGCCGGGCCTTGGGGACGGGCCAGTGGGAGCAAGGTCAGCAGCCTCCTTGCTGACAGGAGCCAGCACCTCAGGGGAGGTCACCCCGCCTGGAGGGGGCTGCTCGCTCCCAGGCCGTGTGTCCGCACAACGGCACTGCTCGGGGACAATGAGGTCCTGACAGGACTTCAGGTAGCGGGGCAAGGGGTCTAGGAGCGAGAGCTCGTCCTCCAGGTCTGGGAGCTGGCCACAGGCACACGGCAAGGCCCCTGGCTCCCGGGTGGGACTGTCCCTGCCTTCTGCAGGGGTCTTCTCAAGACATGGCCCGGTGTCCTGGTGCCTGGGAGGAGGCCTGTCGGGAGCGTCCGGGCTGCTCAAGCTTAGGGCGGCCCCCTCCCCGGGGGCGCTTTCCGGGGAACTCTCTCCAGAGCTCTGTGAGGCATCAGCCACAGGAGGGGGCCGCCCCACACCCTTGCCCTCAGCTCCACCCCGCGGGCATTTCACCTGGCCCCGGGCGGTGCCTTGCCCACTCTGGATGCCCAGGATCTGGGCTGGGGGCAGCACGTGGGCGTCCTTGGCACTCTGCTTGCACCGGCCACCCTCCTGCCAGTGCACTGTGCAGAAGGCCTTGGAGTGCACCACGCGGGCCACGCCCGGCAGCGGCGTCAGTGTGCAGTTCTCGCCTGGGAACAAGTGCAGTGTCACCTTCTCCTGCGTCAGTGCAGAGCATGAGTCCTGCAGCTGCCGCTCCTCGAGTGTCTTCCGCTGAGTGCCTGTCAAGGAAGGCCTACGCTGGCTGGCACTGAGGTCCGGATGCTTACCAGGCACATGGCTGCAGACACGAGCCATGCTCCCCACTGGCATCCCCCAGGGTATAAATCATGCCCCCGACCCGGGGCTTTCCTCACACCACTACCCAACAGTGCTGACCTGGGCACTTAGTACCTTCAGGAAATTCACACCTGACATGCACCACGCCTACGTGGGGAGTGGGCAGGGCCGGGAGCCAGCCATGGACATGAAGAAGGCTGGGCTGACCCTTGGTTGTTTTGCTCAACCTGCTGGCAGGAATGCTCCGGCCACACCCTGTGGGCCAGACACAGGCCACTGCCATCGTGGAGGGCTGGCTGTGACTGAGTTCTAGCACTGCAAGGCCACAGAGGGGGCTCCACACCCACGGAATAAGGAGCTCCAGGTTATGGTTCCAGAGGTACACCATGTCACAGCACAGCTGTTCTGCCCACGGGGACCATGACGATGACAGGCACAGGGAGGCGAGGTCCGTCTCCGGCAGCAGAGGCAGTGCAGCCTGGAGGGTTTGCTGTAGCTGGAAAAGGATACAACTCGCACCTCATGGAGCGCCCACTTCTGCTTCAAGAACTCGATGAGGCTGGAGACCTTTCGATGCAGCTCCACGATCATCCTACAGAGACGAGAGACAGGAGGAAGTGAGGCTCGTAGAACAGGAAGGGAACCATCTGAAGAGCCCCGAGGCTGCTTACAGCAAGAGGGCGCCAAGAGACAAAGGACCTCCGGAGGGGCACCTGGGAGCGGGCGTCTGCAGCGCCCTTGGCTCCTGTGGCTAAAAACCAGCCTTTCCAGCTGTGATGGCCAAAGATTCACACGGAACTAAAGGAAACATCTTTGCCAGCAAAAGGTCTCTGCCAGGATGTGGGCGCTGGCGCACAGCCTCTGCCTAGTCTACGAGCTCCTTCTGGCTTCCAGGGCGGGCAGGCATGGACAGCGTTAATACATTCTGAGGGGAAAGTATTCGAGCGGAAGGAACGAAGTACTGGCATGCTATGATGGGTGAACCTCGAACGCATCACACCCAGTCAAAGAGGCCAGGCCCAGAGGCCTCTGTGTGTGGTTCCATTTCTATGAAATGTCCAGAGTAGGCAAGTCCACTGAGACACAAAGCGGACTGGGAGGTGCCAGCGGCCGTGGGAAGGTGAGCATCGAAGAGTGAGTGCTAAGGTGCACGGGGGCCTCTTCTAGCGTACGAAAATGTTCTGGAGCTGGACAGAGGTGGTGGCCACAGAACACTGTGATTGTGTTAAATCTCACTGAACTGTACACTTAAAAATGGCTAAATTTGCCGGGCATGGTGGCTCACACCTGTAACCCCAACACTTTGGGAGGCTGAGGTGGGTGGATCACCTGAGGTCAGCAGTTCAAGACCAGCCTGGCCAACATGGTGAAACCCGTCTCTACTACAAAAATTAGCCAGGTGTGGTGGCGGGCGCCTGTAATCCCCGCTACTCGGAAGGCTGATGCAGGACAATCACTTGAACCTGGGAGACAGAGGTTGCAGTGAGCTGAGATTGTGCCATTTGCACTCCAGCCTGGACCACAGAGCAAGACTCCATCTCAGGAAAAAAAAAAAAAAAAGAAGCCCAGGCTGGAGTGCAATGGTGCGATCTCGGCTCACCGCAACCTCTGCCTCCCACGTTCAAGTGGTTCTCCTGCCTCAGCCTCCCGAGTAGCTGGGATTACAGGTGCCCACCACCACGCCCGTCTAATTTTTTTTGTATTTTTAGTAGAGACGGGATTTTACCATCTTGGCCAGGCTGGTCTCAAACTCCTGACCCCGTGATCCACCCGCCTCGGCCTCCCAAAGTGCTGGGATTACAGGTGTGAGCCTCCGCAACCCGGCACCTCAATTTTTTAAAATGTACAAATGGAAAAGGGTCCATTTCCACGGTGGCACCTTGTGCATACGCAAGCCACGAGTCTCCAAGAAGCGGATGGGAGAGGAACAGTATAGGCCTTATTGGGGGACGAGAGGAAGGCTCTGCAGTTCCTCTTCTCACCGCGACATCCCCTCCACCATCCCTGCCCAGGTACAGGAGTGCAGCCCAGTGCTCCCTGGACTCCAGTCACCTCCAGACTGCCGTGTCCTTGTGTGATGACAGAGCATGGGGGTGGACCTGCTTCCCCTGGAAGTTCCTTGAGGGAAACACACACACTGCTTCCAGTCCTGCTCAAGCAGTTGGGACCCCTCTGCAGGACAAAGGCCATGGTACCTGAGGCGCGGGTTCTGGGCAAGGCTCTGTACGCGGGCCCAGGCGTGGTTGTTCCGTGGCTGTAGCTCTATAGGGACTTTCAGGGGCAGGCGCACCGGCTTCTGGTCCTCTTCATCACTCAAGCCTGCAATGCAGAGGAACCATGAAAGTTTAGTGTAGGCCAACCTTAAGGTAGAAAACCAAGCGCTTGGCCAGAAAAACCAGTGAAATCAGCTGTGAGCAGATGACCTTGCAAACAGAGGCAAGGACAGTAGAGAAACCCCGGTGAAGAAACTCCAATGTGGCTGCTCAGGGGTTTGCAAAGGCCACAGACTGGTCCAGAGAGGTCATAGGAGACTCGATCCTGACAACCACCGACCACTCTGCTGACTGCTGCCATGGCTCTGAGCTCAACTTGACAGAGTTGACGTTGGGAGCACTTCAAGTTCAAGAGTGGTCCATGTGCAGCCCTGGGATTAAGCAGGGTCAGACACAAAGCAGCTGTGGCAGCGACGCTGTAGCTCAGCCTGCCCGCCACTGAATGGGACGCCACGGGTACCGCCTCTGGTCCTGGGAGTGCCCATCCACCTACCATCCGGATCGCAGAGCTTCTTCAGGGCCCGGCACATGGGCGCTTTGATCCGCAGGTTCCGCCCTTTGTAGCGTACAGTGGTGGCCCTGGGAAAAGAGTTTTGAAGGAACGCTGAGGCCTGTGAGTCAACAGAAGGACGGAAGGGCCAGCACACAGAGAGGCGCTGAGCCAGGCCAGGTGGGGCCTGGCCAAACGTCCACCCCAGCCTCTCAAGCCCACGTAGGACAGTGGGAGGACATGGTGACAAACAAATGGTGACTCTGCACATCCTGCTACTCTCTTGACCACATTTCAAACTCCAAGGGACAACTGCTGTGTACAGAAAACGTGCTGTGCCCTCCTGCCTTGGTGACTGGCCTGGCACAAGCTGATGTCCCATTCCTGTAAAAGCCACTGTCCTGGGGTCCCCTCAGACAGCCACCCTTCTCTCCACTGCCCCAGCTCTGTGCAGTCCTCCCACTTTGGGCCCTCAGAGCAGAAGCTCTCAGTCCTCCTCCCCATGACCTCTCAGTCTACCTTTCCGTGACCTCTCAGTCCACCTCCCCGTGACCTCTGTGTGACCTCTCAGTCCACCTCCCCGTGACTTCTGTGTTACCTCTCAGTCCACCTCCCCGTGACCTGTGTGACCTCAATCCACCTCCCCGTGACCTCTATGTAACCTCAATCCACCTCTACATGAACTCTGTGGGACCTCAGTCCACCTCCCCGTGACCTCTGTGACCTCTCAATCCACCTCTCCGTGAACTGTGACCTCAATCTATCTCTAGGTGATCTCTGTGTGACCTCTCAGTCCACCTCCCCATGACCTGTGTGTGAACTCAGTCCACCTCTCTGTGACCTCTATGACCTCTCAGTCCACCTCCCCATGACCTCTGTGGGACCTCAGTCCACCTCTCCACTAACTGTGTGACCTCAATCCACCTCTAGATGACCTCTGTGGGACCTCAGTCCACCTCTCCACTAACTGTGTGACCTCAATTCACCTCTAGATGACCTCTGTGTGACCTCAGTCCACCTCCCCGTGACCTCTGAGTCCACCTTTCTGTGACCTCTGTGTGACCTCAATCCACCTCTAGATGACCTGTGTGACCTCAGTCCACATCTCTGTAACTTCAGTCCACCTTTTCATGACCTCTATGTGACCTCAATCCACCTTTCCATGACCTGTGACCTCTAAGTCCTCCTGTCTGTGACCTCTCAGTCCACTTCTCCGTGACCTCTGTGTGACCTCAGTCCACCTCTCCATGACCTGTGTGTGACCTCAGTCCACTTCTCTGTGACCTGTGTGTGACCTCAGTCCACCTCTCCGTGACCTGTGTGTGAGCTCAGTCTACCTCTGTGACTTCTCAGTCCACCTCTATGTGACCTCCCTGTGGGGAGTTTCTGATCTGAGAGATAAACCAACTTGAATTCCAAGGAATGGACCCCAGTCAAGAAATGGCTCTGGTCAGCGGCCCACTGGCTGGTGAACGACAATGGGCTTGTGTTTTACAAAATGCTCAGGGCATGTGTATCTTGTTTTTATGGCTTTCTGCCTTAACCAATTTTAGCAATTCACCAACTCCCAGTTGCACATGTCAGGTAGGAGAGTTGCTGCTTCTGTATTTGCTATTGCTATTCAATTTCTAAGAAACAGTCTATGAAAAAAGCTACAGAACACATACAGCGTGATTCTAAAGATGTGTAAAAAATTACATTTTCATCTCTGTGTGTATCTATATTTGTACCTGTACAGTTACTTACGTAAATTCACTAAGAAAAAAATTCAGAAAGATATACATGAAATGACTGTAAGTGGTTAGCTTTGATGAGATGAGCAGGATGGAGTGGTGAGGAGGGTCTTATATTTTATCTATGTATTGTTGGAAAATTGCTTAAGACTTGTATTTATGTACTACTTGTATAGTTTTAAAAAATCTTATTCCAATACACTGCTGACCAAAATTATCAAAACACGAACGAGCGTCTGAAGCGAGTGCTGCGTGGGAGGGACTCTCCAGATGATCCCTGCAGTTTGGCTGGAAGAGCAGCCTCTGCTGAGCACGGGCATCTGATGGGGAGAGCCAGTTCCGGCAACCTCAGACAGGAAAAAGGGTGACACCACAATCTCCATATCCCGGTCAACAAAGCTGCAATCCCCTTCCTTTTAAAAGGGTCCTAGCTCTAATTTCAGCATTATGCAGTCTCAATACCCCACACATTTTACCATCACCCCAAAAACCTAAGGCTTTAATCAAATGTTTAGGGCCAAACAAGCCGGGCACGGTGGCTCACACCTGTAATCCCAGCACTTTGGGAGGCCAAGGTGGGCAGATCAGCTGAGGTCAGGAGTTTGAGACCAGCCTGACCAATATGACAAAACCCTGTCTCTACTAAAAATACAAAAATTAGCCAGGCGTGGTGGCATGCAGCTGTAATCCCAGCTACTCGGGAGGCTGAGACTGGAGAATCACTTGAACCCAGGAGGTGGAGGTTGCAGTGAGCTGAGATTGCGCCATCGCGCTCCAGCCTGGGCAACAAGAGTGAAACTCCATCTCAAAAATAAATAAATAAATAAAATAATAGTGGCTCACACTACTATTGTAGGCTTAGCTCTTTGGGAGGCCGAGGTGGGTGGATCAAGATGTCAGGATATCGAGACCATTCTGGCTAACACGGTGAAACCCCATCTCTACTAAAAATATAAAAAATTAGCTGGGCGTGGTGGCGGGCGCCTGCAGTGCCAGCTACTCGGAAGGCTGAGGCAGGAGAACGATGTGAACCAGGGAGGCGGAGCTTGCAGTGAGCCGAGATGGCGCCACTGCACTCCAGCCTGGGCAACAGAGGGAGACTCTGTCTCAAAAAATAAATAAATAAATAATAAGACCAAATAAACAGTGAGGTCCCAATGGGCAGAAGTGCGGGGGCAGCAGCTGGGTTTCAGTAGCTATGGAAAGCTCAACAATCCCTCGTGCATGACAGCTACTCTTCCATCTATCCATTAACCGTGCCTCCACCCACCCACTCATGTGTCCATCCATCCATCCACTCACGTGTCCGTCTGTTCACCCACGCGCCCACCCAGCTACTGACTGAGTGCCTTCTGTGCTGGGAATCAAACACAGGATGCCAAAGAACAGAGTTGAGCTTGGGAAAGCCTGACCAAAGAGGCAAGAAGACGGCAGAAAAAAAGCTTCATGCCCTCAACCGCTTTCTGACTGTACAGATTTTCTGTCTTGAGGGATAATTTAGAGAGGATGAGTCCCCAGAGAACAACATGTTCTACTGAGACAAAATTCTTAAACCATCTTAACCCAGGTGAAATACACAAATAAGTGCCACAGCAGTTTTATGAACATTAATGGTGTCAGAGCAGGGCTGCAGCAGAAGGAACCAGGGGGAACATTGGTCAAAAGCAGTCAGTAAGCATGGAGTCAATTCTTTTTTTTATTTTTTATTTTTTTACTTTTGAGACGCAGTCTCGCTGTGTCGCCCAGCCTGGAGTGCAGTGGTGCAGTCTCGGCTCACTGCAACCTCAGCCTGCTGGGCTCAAGTGATCCTCCTGCCACAGCCTCCCAAGTAGCTGGGACTACAGGCGCCCACCACCACCCCTGGCTAAATTTTTGTATTTTTAGTAGAGAAAATGTTTCTCCATGTTGGCCAGTCTGAAACTCCTGACCTCAAGTGATTTGCCAGCCGCGGCCTCCCAAAGTGCTGGGATTACAGGCGTGAGCCACTGCACCCAGCTCGAGTCAATTCTAAAACAATCTCCTCCAATGAAGTGCTCTGGAAACAAATGGACGTTCCCACTCACCGTTTTTTACTCCATCTGCCCCAAAACACAACAGTAGTAGGCAAGATTTAAACAGCTGGTGGAGCTGTGTCATGTGGCACCTGTGTTTTCAATAATCACATTTTCCGTTAAACTGCTATTTTGTGACTTCCTTTTTTCTTTTTCCTTCAATAAAACTAAGTGCACCCTTCTGCATTCATACGGAACCACTCTGAGATTACAATCCTCCGTCTTCTTTTCTCAAATGGAAGTTCTACGACCAACCTGAGGCTGCGGCACTGAACAAGATGAAGAGCCATGTTAAAGTGCGAAAGCCAGGAGGACCCTTAGGCCTGGTCACAGTCCCGGGACATGGTCCACACCTCCCAACCCTCGCACCAGCCTGGAAGCTATAGGACAGGCCAGGACTTTCCAGACAGGCCGGCACAGGGGTTGAAGAGGTGCTGCCTATAGAATAACCACAAGCTGACCTCTAAGTGAGCCCTCAAACAGCCCTCATACACCCCTGCATGAGTAGCTTTTTTTTTTTTTTTTAAGGCAGACTCTCACTCTGTCGCCCAGGCTGGAGTGCAGTGATGCGATCTTGGCTCACTACAACCTCTGCCTCCCAATCCAGGGCCTTAGGCGATTCTCATGCCTCAGCCTCCCGAGTAGGTGGGACTACAGGCATACACCACCACGACTGGCTAATTTTTGTATTTTTAACACAGATGGGATTTCACCATGTTGGTCAGGCTGGTCTCGAACTCCTGTCCTCAAGTGATCCACCCGCCTCGGCCTCCGAAAGTGCTGGGATTACAGACATGAGCCACCAGGCCTAGGTGAGTAGCATTTCAGAATAGAAACATCATTGCAGAATAGAATAGCATTTCTGAATCGAAAAGAGTAATTCCTCTGTGTACACGGGAACCTGGCTTTCCTTTCTGACAGATTTATTTTCTTCTCTGCAAAGCCACTTGATAAATCTAATAAGCACATGCTAAACTTACGCCTCTGGGTCTGTGAACAACGTAGTAAGCTTTTGTTTTAGGTTAGGCCTTTACTCAATTCATTTAGTCTTTAGTTTAATTTTAGAATTCTAAAATCAAAACAAGATTCACAGTTAATTGAAACAGGTCTGCATGAGAGGTAGGGGCAGCAGCAAGTCAAATACCCCAGTCGCCCTGGGGCTGAAATCCAGGGGTGGCCTCCCACAGGCACCTCACTCATTTTCCTGATCTCTCACCTTGACAGGTTTCCTGTTTGTTCATAAATACGAGTGTCTGCTGGTGAAAGAATGGTCACAAAAGTTGACAGAGGCCGGGCGCGGTGGCTCACGCCTGTAATCCCAGCACTTTGGGAGGCCGAGGCGGGCGGATCACAAGGTCAGGAGATCGAGACCACGGTGAAACCCCGTCTCTACTAAAAATACAAAAAATTAGCCGGGCGCGGTTGTGGGTGCCTGTAGTCCCAGCTACTCGGGAGGCTGAGGCAGGAGAATGGCGTGAACCCGGGAGGCGGAGCTTGCAGTGAGCCGAGATCGCGCCACTGCACTCCAGCCTGGGCTGGGCGACAGAGCGAGACTCCGTCTCAAAAAAAAAAAAAAAAAAAAAAAGTTGACAGAAGAGAAGGTCCAGAATGGACCCACATGGCACAGCCAACTGATGTTTGACAAGGGTGCAAAGGCCACTCAGTGGAGAAGAGACAGTCCTTTCAGATGATGCAGGTTGACACCCACAGGCAAAAAGCAAAGCTCCACCTACACTTCACATGGTACACAAAAGTTAATTCAAAGCAGATCATGGATTTAAATGTAAAACTAGAAAATTTCTAGAAGAAAACACAGGGGGACATCTCTGTGACCCTGGGTTAGGCGAAGAGTTCTTAGATGCCATATTAAAAGCATAAACCCAGAAGAAAAGAGTGACAGACCTGACTTCATCAAAGCGAAGGACTTTCACTCTGTGCAAGACAGTAAGTCAACGAAAAGACAGGCCACAGTCTGGGAGGAAGTATTTGCAGATGGAGGATCCAACAGAAAACTTGTGTCTACAATGCACAAAGAATTCTCTAAACTCAAGAAGAAGAAAAGAGGCAGCACAAGATACGAACGGGCACCTCACCAAAGACCCACAGATAGCAAATAAGCAGGAGAAAGACGCTCGGCGTCATGAGTCATCAGGGAAACACATCAAATCCACAGCACGATGCCACTCCACACCTACTAGAGTGCCTTTAGCAAGACAAACACTCCAAACATGCTGAGTGTTGGGGAGTGTGGGAAGCAAATGCAACTCTCCTGGAAGAGTCTGGCAGCTCCATGTAAAGCCAAACGCACACTCCCACCTCCTCCCCCGGGACCGAAAACCACGTTCAGCTCCATGTAAAGCCGAACACACACTCCCACCCTTCCCCCCAGGACCGAAAACCACGCTCAGCTCCATGTAAAGCCGAACACACACTCCCACCTCCTCCCCCCGGGACCGAAAACCACGCTCACACAAAAACCTGGAGGCACAGCCTGCTCACTTCTTCACCAACACTAACAAACTGCCAACAGCCCTGGGCACCTCCACTCGGAAGGGATAACAGAGTGCGACATGTCGACACCGTGGAACACGACCCAGCAGGTCAAAGCACAAGCTGCCGCAGATCCACAAGTCACCACGCAAGAGCCTCGAGGGCACACTGCTGAGTGGGGACGCCCATCTCAGAAGGCTGCACACCACGATTCCCTTTAGATGGCTTTCCGGAAAAGGCAAAATTACAGGGAATGGAGAGTGGCGCAGAGGGTGCCCGGGGCAAGGTGTGGGGGAGGGACAGAAGGGGACTTGGGGGTTGCTGGCAGTGTTCCGTATCTTGACAGCGGTGGCAGCTACGCAGATCTACGAATTTGTGAAAACTTCTAGGACTGTAACTGAAGACGCCAATCTACAAAGACTAAGCCTAGGATGATTCCAATGTGACAACGACACTCTGGGAAAGGTGCAGCTAGAGACAGTGAGAGACCAGTGGCTGCTGGGGTGCAGCTAGAGAGAGAGACCAGAGACTGCTGGGGTGCAGCTAGAGAGAGAGACCAGAGACTGCTGGGGGCACTAGGAAGCAACAGGCAGAGCACAGGATGTTCAGGGCAGCAAACTGCCCCCGTGTGATGCCGGAAGGGTGGGCACATGTCATTACCCATCTGTCCAAACCCACAGAAGGTACAACGCTGAGTGGGCCTGTAAGTAAACTATGGACTCTGGGTGATGAAGAAGGGTCAAGGAAGGCTCATGAATTGTGACAAAAGGACCACACAAATGCAAATAGTTAATAACACCTGTAATTCCAGCACTTTGGGAGGTCAAGGCGGGAGGATAACCTGAGGTTGAGAGTTCAAGACCAGCCTGGCCAACATGGTGAAACCCTGTCTCCACTAAAAATACAAAACATTAGCCGGGCGTGGTGGTGGGTGCCTGTAATCCCAGCTACTGGGGAAGCTAAGGCACAAGAATTGCTTGAACCTGGGAGGCAGATGGATGCAGTGAGCCAAGATCGCGCCAGTGCACTCCAGCCTGGGTGACAGAGCAAGACTCCGTTTCAAACAAAATAAAACAAAACAAAATAAACCAACACAGTGTTAATAACAGGGGAAATCATGTGTGAGGCAGGGGAGGGGCGCAGCTCTGTACACAATTTTTCTGTAAACTTAAAACTGCTCAAAAACTAAAATGTCTTAAAACAAACTTCCAGAACTGTATGACAAAAACCAAAAAGAAAAAAAGTTAAAATACTAAAGCAACAAATGGATCAGGTGCAGAGGATCATGCCTGTAATATCAGTGCTTTGGGAGGCCAAGACGGGAGGGTCACTTGAGCCCAGGAGTTTGAGACCAGCCTGGGCTCTTTTGGTTTTAGAATTGTAAAGTTAAATTAAATTAATAGAGGCAAAATCCCACCTCTATTTAAAAAAAAGGAAAGAAAGAAAAATAACGTACACACCACACCACACCACCTCCAACAGCATCCCCATCTCTTCTCCACAGGGAACGAGAGGCACAGTTTTACCCAGAACAAGGGGCTCTCCTGCTGCAAACTCTACACTACCTTCCTGAGACAGTGGGAGCTACTGGAACCCCTCCTGTGCTCAGAGCCAGGCCTGGCCCAGACCTCCAGCCTCAGCTCTGCACGCTTCCTCTCCCCTCCCCTCCTGAGGCTTCCATGACCCAGTTCCTCCTTCCCACCTTCCTTTCCCTGGGCCAGGTGATTCCCCAACTCTGTGTGTGGCCCCTGCTCGCTTTTTTCTTTAAGACCTTGGCCACCACCTTGGAAAAGCCTTCCCTAGATGCCCCAGGTAGGTTCCCTTCCTGCCAGTTGCCATGTCTGCACCCACCTGCCACGTCAATTTCACGGTAACTTTCATCCCCAGTTACTGTACATGCCTACACCACACACTAAGGTGACCTGCTCAATGGACCTGCATCAGCTGCCACACCATAGCTGTCACCACTGCATAACCAGCACCCATTCTTGTGCCAGGCACACACAGGTACCCAGACATTTCTAGAACCAATGATCACACTACTCAGCAGCCCTTCTGCCTCAGATCTCTCTATGGGTGCAGACAGAAATGTTTCCTTGCTGGTACCATGCTGTTCCAAACTTTTCTCCGTGTCTCACACCTCTCTGGAGGATGACAACACGATGGGTGAGGCTGTGGCCCAGAGAGCCCGGTGAGCGTGGCCAGGTCCCTTAGTGCAGGCTTCCACTCTCGCCGGGGCCTCCCGCAGCACTCTGTCCAGGAGCCAGCACTGCCTTCACCTGCCATTTGCCAAAATCCTTGGCTACACGGGCAAATTCTCCATCAGCGCCCATACCTGAGCCCACCCTTTCTTTTGCTACCTGCCCAGTCTTTTCCAGACAAAATGGTAGCCAGGTGGGCTCCCTTGACACTGGCTTCTGTAAGAAAAAGGGCAGTCAATCTTGCCATCGTGCTGACAGGCCCACCGCCCAGGCCCACACTCAAAGTCATCTCAGGGCCCCTCCACTGCGGGAGCACAGCAGAGGATGACAGCCGACACTCAGCCATGCCGCCTTCTGGCCAGCATGCCCAACACGTGGCCTGGAGGAGCTGGGGACCCACGCCAGGCTCCCTCTTCATTTGGTTCTCAGAGTGGCAGATGGCATGACTGTAAATGGCACCAAGCGTGCTGCGTAAGCTCATGCCACATTTCAATGCCGCTGTCCACGCACCTGCTGCCCGGGAGGATGAGGCTAGAGGGGCGCTGCTGCACATGCTACTGAGGACAGACATAGCCCAGGCCCATGCCTGCTCCTTGCCCTCCCTCAGCAGAACCACCTGAGGGTTTTTTTTTCTTTTTTTTCCCCCCTCCAGATGGAGTCCTCCTCTGTTGCCCAGGCTGGAGTGCAGTGGTGCAATCTTGGCTCACTGCAACCTCCGCCTCTTGGGTTCAACCAATTCTCCTGCCTCAGCCTCTCAAGTAGCTGGGATTACAGGTGTCTGCCACCATGACTAGCTAATTTTTGTATTTTTAGCAGAGATGGAGTTTCACCATGTTGGTCATGCTGGTTTCAAACTACTGACCTTGTGATCCACCCACCTTGGCCTCCCAAAGTGCTGGGATTTCAGGAAGGAGCCACCGCACTCGGCCAACCTGAGGGTTCTTTATACCAAAAGGCACTTCCCCTCTGCACACTTTAGCGAGCACCTCTAGTCCTATAAGCCACAACCCCGTCATCACTCAGGAAACGACACAGCCCATAATCAAAGCCCCCCAGTTGTCCCTAGAATGCCCTTTGTAAGTATTTCCTTCTCTTTTCCTTCCTTGGTTTTTGTTAAAGGCCCAAGACCTCAACAAAGCTACTACCTGCATTTGTTTGTCAAGTGTCTCCGGGCCCTGGGAACTGCCTGTGCCTGTGTCATCAGAAGGAGTCTATTTCTTAAATAAGTTCTCCTGCAGATGGCGTTGCAGATGCCCACCATGCCCCCGCTGAGCAGCACATCTGTGCTATGGCAAAAGGAATGCTCATCGGACAGGCCACCCCATGCACTGTCCTCAAGCATAAAACAAAGAGCCCAGAACTCTGGCTTCATTCCATGAATCATGGAGGAAATGAAATAAAAGGTGAAGTAAGATTTGCCCCAAGTCCAGATCCTGGGGCAGTGTTTTCCCTCACGGGACAGCCCCTTGCCTACTGGTTAGGTGACATCAGAAACTATCTAAGCCCTGGATCTTGGGCCTTCTGAAGACAGTTCCTCCAATGTGCCCAGTGCTGCTCAGGCTAAGCCAGATACTGCCTGACGGAGGTAGAGCAGGAGCGAGAGTGGGAAGGAAGCAGGGCTCTGACGCTGGGAGGGGTGCCTGGGCAAGGTGGTGAGCACCCTCCCCATGGCCGGTGGCCCCTGGCTGTACCCTAGACCCACTCTGGGAAGTCTGCTCAGTGTTGGGGCAAGCTGCACTTTCTGGTGACTGTGGTCACCCAGTTACAGTCGTTGGCTGCAGGCTGGTAGCAGCTCACACAGAGCCTGGGAATCATGCCCAACACCTGCTGTGCTGGGACTGGACGGAAGGCCTGTGCTGGCCCAGCAGGCACTGCTCCCACTGGGCCAAGGAGGGCTCCCAGGTCATCAGACACAAGCCTAGGGGAGAAGGGCCAAGGGGAAAAGCAACCAGAGGCCCAAGGCTAAAGTGCTATGGATGGAAGAGAGATGGGTAAGGGCTTCAGGAGTGGGTGCAAGGGCAGGGCACACCCACAAAGATCGGGGCCGGTTGTGCAGACCCAATATCTGGGGTTCAGTGAACTGGGCGCAGCCAGTCAGGCTGCCGGGACAGCTCTGGTGTGGTCAGTGGGCGGGACAGATCTAAGACGGGATGGCCACCCATGAGGACCCACACCAGGTGAGAAATGCACATGCACAGAACCCCACCAGGCTGTGCATTGGGAACCCCCAGGCTGTGGAACGGGAACCCCCCCAGGCTGAGGAGTGGTGACCTCCAGGCTGTGGAGTGGGGACCCCCGCAAGCTGTAGGGCAGGGAACCCCCAGGCTGTGGAGTAGGGTAGCAGGTCCCTGCCCCGGAGTGCAGCCCAACAGCAGCAACTGGGCAGATGTCGACCGGACCATCAGGGGCCCGGGTGTTTGTGTGGCCAGGAGAGCACGTGCCCTCTCGGGAGTCAGGTGTGTGAGGGAAGGAGAGCAGCCAGTCGGAGACAGAAGCATCCGGGGCACGAGAAGGCAAGGAAGCTGTCAGAAGTGGCCTAGAACACGACAAAAATGCAATGGAAAGAAGAGGCCCTAGAAGCTGGGGTCCAGCCCCACAGCACGCACAAAGGTGGAGGAAAAGGAGCACAAAAAGTGGGGCCCTGAGGGCTGCGTCGAGACCACAGCGGCCAGCCAGAGACCCTCAGGAAGGAGGGGGCCAGAGAGGGCACTTCCTTCCCTCCCTGGGGCAGGTACAGGCTGCGGGCGCAGTCATCGCTCCCTGGACCCAGCGCCTTTTGTTGGGACTGAACACGTAACTGACAGGTTATGAGGTTTTAACTCGGAAGGTCCTCACTGAGAACATTTCAGCTTCTGCATTTTAGAGGATAAACACAAAACACCCAGAGAAGTGATGTTTCACACGGAAACTGGGACTTACCCAACCTGAATGAGTTCATTCAGCTTTGTCGCATTCTTGTCATCCATACCTTTAAATGGAAAAAATAAATAAATGAGACCATGATGTAGTTAGGAGCAAAGCCACTGAAGATTCCCATACAATTCTGCTCAATACAGACTCGAATCCCATTACCAAATATAAAGTTCCTCCGGAATAAAAGCCCTACGGTAGCTGCAGCCCCTCCCTCAAAGTCACACATTGGAGTCAGCTGCCCTGGTCGCCCCCTGCTCACCTGAAAGACTAGCACACCCCGGCCTGGCCCCCTCCTCAGGCAAGCCCACTATCCAGCCTCTGCCCCACTAATATGTCCTCCCAAAAGCTCCCTCCTAGGTCCCCCAGCGCCGGCCTTCCACTCATCCCTATGTGCCTGGCTCGATAGCTGCTTCCTGCAGGCACCACACCTGCCCGCACACACTTCCTGCTGGGCTCGTACTGACAGTGTCTGGTGATGACCCTCCGGCCCACAGCGTGGAACTCCCAGGGCACCCAGAGTCCGCAGAATGAAGACTCTGACACCCTCTGAGTTTCCCAGAGCAGACGCCCGATTTCCTGTGACCTGCCTGGGACCCTTCACTATCTTCAAGATGTGCAAGAAAGCAACTACAGTACGTTAACGGGAGAAACTAGGTGGTGGGTACTTGGGTGTTCATTGTAAAATTCTTTGAATTCTTCTGCATGTTTTCGGGAAAAAACTCCACAAACGGCCAGGCTGAAAACCAAAACCATAGACAAAACTGTCAAAGCAGCCAGAGACAGACAATGCACCTGGCACGGAGGAATGAGGACACAGATGACCACTGACCCCTCTCATCAGAGCAGCACAGGCTAAGAGGCAGCAGACAACGGCGTCAACATGATGAAAGAACGAACCCGTTAGATCAGAATTCTCTATCCGGCAAATACATCTTTTAAGAATGAAGATGAAATACAGAGTTTTCAGATAAATAATAACTAAGAATTCACAGCCGGCACAACCACACGGAAAAAAATAAAGGATGTTTTTCAGAAAGAAAGGAAACAAAGCCAGATGGAAACGGAACTTCAGGAAGGAATGAAAAGCACCGGAAAGGGCTCTCGTCGCCAGGCGAGGCACCAAGAAAGGAACCGGTCATGGAAACTGGCCAAGCAAGGCATGCCACGGGGTCACTGTGCCCCTCCTCGCCTGCTCCCGGATGAAGGGTTGGAAGCCTGGGAGCAGAGAGCCCCTCACTCAGCAATCGAGTCATTTATTTTCATCAAACTTGAGCATCCTTATGAGGCAGGAGAATAGGGTCTAGAGGCAGGGAACCTAAGGCCAATTCACGCTGACTTCCTAGAACTAAATCAAAAGGAAAACCCCAACTTTCACACCTAAGTAACAAAAGGACCAGACGCTACTCCCTTTGCAATTCCCTCCCCTTCTTTCTGCATGGCACATGGGTAATTGAAAGTATCTCTGATTGGTCGCAGAAAGCAGCAAGCAACCAGACATTTACAGAGGAGTGTAACTTTATACCTTCACTGCAGCCTGATTGGTTGCTTTCAGCTGGGGGAAAAAGTCTTCCGAAGACTGGGGCCAAGTCTTCCTTTGCAAAGAAGTGTAACTTTGTAACCAGTTTAGTCTCTGATTGGTTGTTTTCCACAATCAGATGCTTGCATAGGGTGTAACCTTTGTAACTTCACTTAAGCCTCTGATTGCAAGCCACTACTTCATTTACATAGCGTGTACAGGGAGCAAGCCAATGGGAAACCTCTAGAGGGTATTTAAAACCCAGAAACTTATCTAAAAAGGCTCTTGAGCCCCTACATCAGGGCCCACTCCCACCCTGTGGTGTGTACTTCGGTTTTCAATAAATCTCTGCTTTTGTTGCTTCATTCTTTCCTTGCTTTGTTTGTGCATTTTGTCCAATTCTTTGTTCAAAATGCCAAGAACCTGGACACCCTCCACCTCTCAGAAGCTCTAGGTCAGAAACCAGGACCAAGTAGTGGTGCAAAAGGACCAGGCAACAAGGAGTGGATATGACCAAGACGGGGTTTTCCTTTCTCTGGGGAAGATGAGAGCTGGGAGAGCTGTGGTGTAAACTCCTTGGGGCCTGGGATGCTTCCTTCCCGAGGCTGAGAGAGGGCAGATGAGACGCAGCAGGAACAGGCATGAGGAGCTGGGACACAAGGCCCACGGACATGGGTGCAGGCTGGGACAGGCAGGCTGGAGGAGGGAAGAGAAGGAGTGGCTGGATCCACAGGGGACAGACCCAGTGGGGAAGTGCAGGAGGGCAGGGCCTCCCACACACAAATGCCACACTAGATTGCAGCAGCCACCCCGCAGGACACAGCAAGGGGTGGAGGGACAGCAAGGGGTCAGAGTGTGGCGCGGGCCGGGCACAGACAGGGCGACTACTCCATATCTGTCCTCTCAGCCCCACCACTCACCTTGAGCTGTGATATGCTAGCTGGCGTGGTGGCGCAGTATCCCATTGAACCTGTGAAGCAGCCCCGTGGGTGTGCACCCCTGCAGTGCCCATGGGACAGCCCAGGCATACTCTCTTCTGTGAAGTCAGGCGGAAGAAGCAGGGCTGAGGGACACTGGGCACAAGCACCTGGTAAGGCTACATGTCCCTACCTAGAGGTCATGTCAAAAAAGTCTAAAGGGAACCTGGTCCTGAGGAGACGACTGGAACAAATCCAAGCACGGCCCTGAGTGAGGAAGGCCTGGGCGCGTCGCAGTATCTCAGAAGCCCTGGCAGTGCGGCCGCTCTACGTCAAAGACACCGAGGGAGACTCCACAGTCACATCCAGGGCAACGGCCCTCGACAGAAGCCCTGACTGGTGTTTTGGGATGTTTTAGAAAATCTGAATATGGGCAGAAAATTAGGTAAGATGACTGCTCCTGTTTGGTAAATGCTAAAAGTCTAGGTGTGACCATGGCATCAAGGCTACACGGGAGAAATGTGCTCTGAGGTGAGCCGGTGAAGGTACTCTGGGCTGTGGCGTGACACAGTCGAGTGGAATGCAGTGTGTGTGGACACGTGTGCACGCGAGCACGTGTGATGTGCATGGTCCAGGAAGACAGCAAATGTAGCCAATGTCAGCAACAGGTCCTTCTAAGCCAAAGAGCATGGCCGCCATCATATTCTTCACCTCTTCTATTAACATTTTTTCAAGATAAAAGTTAGAGGGAAAATAGAAGCAACTCTGGGCACTAGAGCCCGAAGGTGACAAGGACAGGACGAGCCGTGGGCAACCCCACAGGCAGCGTACTCACAGCCCCCGATCTTCTTGCGCAGCTCGCCATAGCAGATCAGGCCATACAGTTCCTGGGACGACTTCTTCAGGCCTCGAGAGAACACTGAGAGAGAAAAGAGAAAGTGGCTTTAGAGAAGGGAACAGGAGGCGCTGCCTGACTCGGGCGTGGGAGCCACGCCGGGCTCACGTGGTTTCTTGGATCTGCTCCCTGTACCCTGGTCACGTAAGCTGTCAACCACAGGGGACACTGGGCAGAGTGTATAGAACACGGTGCTGTGTTTGCAATTTTCTTTTTTTTTTTTTTGAGACGGAGTCTCACTCTGTCGCCCAGGCTGGAGTGCAGTGGCTGGATCTCAGCTCACTGCAAGCTCCGCCTCCCGGGTTCACGCCATTCTCCTGCCTCAGCCTCCCGAGTAGCTGGGACTACAGGCGCCCGCCACCTCGCCCAGCTAATTTTTTGTATTTTTTAGTAGAGACGGGGTTTCACCGTGTTAGCCAGGATGGTCTCGATCTCCTGACCTCGTGATCCACCCATCTCGGCCTCCCAAAGTGCTGGGATTACAGGCTTGAGCCACCGCGCCCGGCCTGCAATTTTTAAAATAAAAAGTTAAACCAAACTGGGGGGTTAGAAATTTACCCCTAATAGGCAGAGGAAAGGTCCCCTGGAGGAGAAAACACAACACCCAGAACAGCTGGTTCTCGTGGAGGCAGCGGATGTGGCCAACACTAAACCTGTCATCCATCTCTGTACACAGGTGAGGCCAGCGGCTCTGCAACCTGGATGCTGCCTTCCTGCCTCACCTGTGCCCTCCCGTGACAGTGGATCTACACAGCCCGGGCCCAGGCGGGAGGAGGAGCCAAGGACAGGTGCTCACCCCTGCCTGACGTCTATTCTCCTTCCTCAGTAAGAGGCTCTGTTTTTTTTTTTGTTTTTTGTTTTTTTCTTTTCTTTTTTTGGAGACAGGGTCTCACTCTCTCGCCCAGACTGGAGTGCAGTGGCACGATCTTGGCTCACTACAACCTCTGCCTCCCAGGCTCAAGAGATCTCCTGCCTCAGCCTCCCAAGTAGCTGAGATTACAAGTGCACACCACTATGGCCTAGCTAATTTTTGTATTTTTAGTAGAGACAAGGTTTCACTATGTGGGCCAGGCTAGTCTTGAACTCCTGACCTCAAATGATTCACCTGCCTGAACCTCCCAAAGTGCTGGGATTACAGGCATGAGCCACCACGCCCGGGCAAGACCGCTGTTTTATTTGGGAGGCAAACAGGCTGGGACAGGACAGCTGGCTGTGGCTACACCACTGGAAGTAGTGGAGACTTCCAGAAGCCTGCTTGAGGAGCCTGATTTGGGCAGGAGGTTTCCCTTTTCCCACCCCTGTTTCCTCAAGAGTCACTGCCTGGAGCTGTCACCAAGGACAGCCAAGCACAAGAACAGGAGGCACCTGGGTCCTGCCTGCCCTGGGCGCCAGCCTCTAGGTGTCTCTGCCACAAGACAGCCAATTCTTGAGGCATTTGGGCCACTGATATTTTGCATTTTGTTACTGTATTACACCAGACCTAATCCTGCTAGGGAAACCAGGTGACAACACAGTCCAGGCCCCTTGGGGTCACTTCACAGAGCAGGGGTGAAGGCCATTGTCCCCTCTACTCTCACAATTATCCTCTCTAGTTCTCTCCTCAGAGACCTGTTCTCAAGGCTCTAAGACTGGTAAACAGAGAAACAGGCTTTCAAGATACGAGGAGGATTCTAGACCATGGTACACTGCTAAGTACAGGCCAGCTGCTCTCAAAGGCTCTTCTGAGAGAAAGACCTAAGGGCTCATCAGACTTTTTTCTTTCTTTTTTTTTTTCTTTTTTGAGACAGAGTCTCGCTCTGTCGCCCAGCCCAGGCTGGAGTGCAGTGGCGCGATCTCAGCTGACTGCAAGCTCCGCCTCCCGGGTTCACGCCATTCTCCTGCCTCAGCCTCCCGAGTAGCTGGGACTACAGGCGCCCACAACCGCGCCCGGCTAATTTTTTTGTATTTTTAGTAGAGACGGGGTTTCACCGTGTTAGCCAGGATGGTCTCGATCTCCTGACCTTGTGATCTGCCCGCCTCGGCCTCCCAAAGTGCTGGGATTACAGGCGTGAGCCACCGCGCCCAGCCTTCTTTCTTTTTTTGAGATGGAGTTTCGTTCTTGTTGCCCAAGCTGGAGCGCGGTGACGCAATCTCCGCCCACTGCAACCTCCGCCTCCCGGGTTCAAGGGATTCTCCTTCTCCTGCCTCAGCCTCCCAAGTAGCTGGGATTACAGGCATGCATCACCACACCCCGCTAATGTTTGTATTTTTACTAGAGACAGGGTTTCACCATGTCAGTCAGGCTGGCGTCAAACTCCTGATCTCAGGTGATCCGTCCGCCACGGCCTCCCAAAATGTTGGGATCACAGGTGTGAGCCACCACGCCGGCCTCATCAGACTTTCTTAAAGGAGCCCATGACTCAGGAAGCTTTAAGATCCACTATTCAGTAGACAAGCAAAATGTGGCCATCACCCAGTGGAAAATTATCCAGCCATAAAAAGGACTGGCACACACACAAACGAACCGGGAAATCCAACGCTGAGTGAAAGGAGCCAGGCACAGAAGGACATGTAGCATGTGATCCCATTTCTATGAAACGTCTGGAGTAGAAAGAGCCATAGAGACAGGAGGTAAACTGAGGGCTCCCAGCACCAGGGTACAGGGTTTCCTTCTGGGCAGTGGACATATTCTGCAACTAGAGAGTGGCAATGGCTGCATAACCTTTTAAGTGCATTAAGAACCACTAAGTTGTACACTTTAAAAGGGTGAATAATATCCCCATTTCTAAAATATGTTTTTAAAAGTCCACCATTTGAGGCCGGGTGCGGTGGCTCAAGCCTGTAATCCCAGCACTTTGGGAGGCCGAGACGGGCGGATCACGAGGTCAGGAGATCGAGACCATCCTGGCTAAAACAGTGAAACCCCGTCTCTACTAAAAAAAAAATACAAAAAACTAGCCGGTTGAGGTGGCAGGCGCCTGTAGTCCCAGCTACTCGGGAGGCTGAGGCAGGAGAATGGCGTGAACCCGGGAGGCGGAGCTTGCAGTCAGCTGAGATCCGGCCACTGCACTCCAGCCTGGGCAACAGAGCAAGACTCTGTCTCAAAAAAAAAAAAAGTCCACCATTTGAAATGACAAAAAGAAAAAAACCCGCAACCCAGAGAGAAGAAAGCAGCACCAGGAGCAAGACAGCGCAGACGAGGGGCCCCTGGGGAGGTGAGACCTGGGACAAAGCAGGGCTTCTGGCAGTGTCCCTGATGCCCCGCCTGGCCCCACGGCCTCCGACGTGGCACCTCATGTTTTGTTGCACACTCAGGGACAGGAACCAAGCTCACCTCATCCAAATTTTGAGTTCATGAAACAAAATCTCCTCCGAGCAATGGACAGCAGCAGGGAGCCGCAGATGTGCATGGAAACCACAGGAGATTAATACAATGAACACACACGCAAGGCCATGGCTCCCAAGCTGGGGGTGGAGTCAGTCCCTTTCACGCTCCTCACTTGCCACCACTCTGCGTCTTACTCCACCCGACGAGTCAGACAAACCCATGATAAAGTGCGCGCGGTGCGCTCTTCCAAACCCCAAAGCACAGGCCGGGTGCGGCAGCTCACACCTGTAATCCTAGCACTCTGGGAGGCAGAGGCCGGTGGACTGCCTGAGCTCAGGAGTTCAAGACCAGCTTGGCAACATAGTGAAACCTCATCTCTACTAAAAAATATAAAATTAGCCGGGTGTAGTGGTGGTGCGCACCTGTAATCCCAGCCACTCGGGAGGCTGAGGCATGAGAATCACTTGAACCTGCGAGATGGAGGTTGCAGTGAATTGAGATTGTGCCATTGCACTCTAGCCTGGGCAACAGAGCAAGACCCTGGCTCAAAAAAACAAAATAAAACAAAACTCCAAAGCACGCTAAAAATACATGTAACATGAAAAAGTTGGCACTCTGTTTGATGTGCATGCCACTCTGCTTGATGTGACAGTCCATGGGGCCAGTCACTTCACAGTGTCCTGGTGGCCTCCAGCTGGGCAAGTCAGCATCGGGTGCCCCAATGCCGCTGCACGCTGGCACAGAGGCAGGCGGCCCTGCTGAAGAGAAAATCAGGGCCATCAGAGAACTCGGGAGAACAGTGAGCTCAACAAGAAGGTGGCACATCACGTGGGGTCAAGCCAAAGATGCACGAAAAGGAGACACCAAGGCTGCAGGAGCCTGCTGTGTCAGATCAGGAAGAAGGGGAGACAGGGAGAGAGGGAAGCACAGAGGCCCACACGGAGAAGGGGAAAGGACCTGTGTCGTTGGGTGTGACCCCCAGAGAGATGTGAGGGAGCATTTACTCTTCACCCTAGACGGAGAGAAGGGCCAAAGAGGAATGAGGCCTCCTCACACCAGGAAGTTTAGGATTAGGAGGTTGTTTAACAGAGAAACAACCTTAGGATTAGGAGGTTGCTTAACAGTGACAAAATTAGAAAAGAAATGTTTGCTTTGACTGCCTTCTGAAATTGACTTGGGAGAAAGCTTGGGTTGGCAAGTAGAATGTGCATTTGAACCTCAGAAGAGGAGATGAGTCTACGCCGGGAGCCTGAGGGTCCCAAGACGCTCCCCATCCTACCTGCCGGTGGTTCAAGCAAAGCACGCTGGACTGAAGCTCCTGGAATCCCATCCCTCTCTCTATACCTCGTCTACTAAATAGCTGTCCAGTCCCCTCCGCTGCTGGCCACCTTCCCCGTGGAGAGCTTTCCAAGACCAGCCACAATGGATGGCAGATCCACTCTCATAGACTGACTTTCTTTTTTTTTTTTTGCAACGGAGTCTTGCTCTGTCGCCAGGCTGGAGTGCAGTGGTGCAATTCTCCTGCCTCAGTCTCCCGAGTAGCTGGGAGTACAGGCGCGCACCACCACGCCCGGCTAATTTTTGTATTTTTAGTAGAGATGGGGTTTCACCATGTTGGCCAGGACGGTCTTGATCTCTTGACCTTGTGATCCGCCTGCCTCTGCCTCCCAAAGTGCTGGGATTACAGGCGTGAGCCACCGCGCCCGGCCTGTTTTTCAAAAGGGCACTAATGAACAGTGCAAAGGACAGACGACACAGGAAGAGGCTGACAGTGAAGTCAGTGCTGCGTGCCACTCTGGAAGGCACGAGGCCACTCACCACAACCTGACATTAGTCACAACAGTCTTGGATGACAGGATCCAACCAGTGCTGAGATTTCAAATCAACAAATGAGCTGAACATGAGAAGACCAGCATAGGCATCAAATATAGGACAAAACGGAATTGATGTGCCATAAATAGGTGAAGTCAGCAGAAAATCTTACGTTAATGGTCACACGGATACAAAAGCAAACAAACAAAACCACATCGGCAGCAGACCCGAATCAAGGGGTGCCCCTAACGTGCAGAGACCAACAGCCATTTCCATGAATCTCCAGATATTTCGCAACAACCTCCCAGTGAAGGTTCTTCAGTGGAGAAGTTGTGTGGTGGGCAGGGGGTGTCTGCGGCCCTCAGGGCTCTGCCCAATCACACAGGGGAGCTGGGTCCTGGCTCTTCCCAAAGCTCTGGGCAACGCTGATGCACCATGGTCAAGATGCCATAACCCACCCAGAGGACACCACAGGAATGGCCAAGGCAAGTACTTTAGGTCACCACGAGGCATAAGCAAGGGCACAAGGAGGGGCAGCATGGCCACAGTCCAGGTACCCTGGGTCAGAACGTGAGATATCTGAAAGAAGGGTCAGAAGGCAGAGGGGTGTCCTGGGGGTGCATCTGGAAGGACCATGCTGTGCGTGAAGCTGCAGGAATGAAGAGCAGGGCCCAGCACAGGTACGCTGCTGGAGAGGTGGTTCTGATAGGCAGAGGCAGGAGGCGGCTAAGCCTTCCGGGGACAGAGATGGTGATGGACAGAGCGTCATCCGGAGAAGCCACCAGCAGCCAAAGGGTGCTCTGAGCCAGAAGCCAGAATTGTACCTGGGGATGACTTGGTCCTGTGACTAAAGAAGGGCCTGCACAGATCTGGGTCCCAGTATAGAGGGCGAGAGGCCTAGGGAGGCTGGCCATCCCCCAGGCAGACCAGCACCAGGCACGGTGCCTGCGGCCCAAGCCCCTCGCCGGACCATGGTGCTATCATTTGCAGTGGAGACCACAGGATTCAAGTGAGCCAGGGACCGAGAACTCTTTACACACACTCAGAGCCAGTGGAAACCCACAAAACGTAGCTCAGAAAAGCAGTGGTAAGAACCCTGGAGCACGGGATGCCACTTGCTGACAACTTGGTTTGACTTAGACGGCACATGATCAGTCAAAGCTCTGCAAGGCAAGGAGCCCCAGGCCAAGTGGCTGGTGAGAAAATGCCAGAAAGCAGGTCCGGCCGGCTTGCTGGAAGCTGCGCTCTGAGCAGAAGCTGGCCCTGCCTGTGGGCACCCCCAAGCCTGGCCCGTGGCGCACTCACCGTGGTCAAAGTCGATGTACTTGGTGATCTTGTGCCAGGTGCGGTAGTAGAAGTGGCGGACCTGCTCCTTGTTCTTCACCATGCTCGCTGGCTTGCCTTTCTTCTTGTACTTCAGCGCAATGTTGTTCTGAATCGCTTCAAAGTCTTTCCCATGCTGGAAAATAAATTCCATGATAAATGTAGAGGGGTTAAAACAATGTAGCTTTCTGTGCGAGATGGACCCTTTCCAAGGTTCCAGGAAACGAGAAAGGAGGCAGGCTGTGGACGAACAAGCTGCCCTTCCCAGCTCTTATCTGTGTATGAACTTCAACTTCAATTCCCTAGAACCTTAGGTTTTAATCAGGATAAAGGAGCAATGGGACCAGGAACAGAAGGATCAGAGCACAGGGATACCAAAGAGGCAAGCACCCTAGACAGGAGAAACATAAAGCTCATCACTTGGACAAATGGCTTAATGGCTAGAGTTCTTCAGAGACCATGAAATGAGACACCTCCATGAAGAAAAGCTCTGGAAGAGAAGCAATGTAGTCGTTACGGCATCTTAAAGAACATATCGGAAACATCCTCACTGCTTTAATCCGACAAAAAATATTCCATATTCAAACAAGGACAGCAAACGTGAACATTTAGTAAGTGAACCGCACAGAATATACTGATTATACCTGGAGGCCAACCCTTCTTTAAATACTTCTGTGCAAAAGCTGCGTGTGACTTAGACTTTCAGAAAAGAACTTGTGTTCTACAGAAGAGCCTCACCTCAGTGCTGCTTCAGGCACTGCCATAGAGAACCGAAGAACCGAGCATCTGATCATCTCATCAAAGCCAAGCTCCTAAGCACTGGCAGGGCTCAGCAGCAACCAGCACCCTCAGCGCCCAGGCCTTGGTTTCTAAATACCACTTTGCAAAGGGAAGCTGGGCTCCCAGGAGAAACAGCCGACTGCACAGCAGTGAGCAGCCACTGAGTCTGCAATGCCTGACGGCACCAGCACATAAGAATACACTGGTAGGCGATGGGGACGTGAGAAGAGGACATGGGAGCCAGCACGAGGCTCCCAGTGGCCAAATGGGGTACCAACGAAGTGAGAAAGCCAACAATGGCATGACGGATTATGACCCCCAGAAGAAAGCCAGCATCTGCCAGTCTACATGGTGCAGGTAACAGAGTAACTACACATGTGGGGGAGAAGACAGGGCTCCTCTTGGCACAGGACTCCCAGTCAGTAAACGTAGAAAGAATAAAGGAAACAGAAGGTCCTCACTGTGAGCAAACACCACAGTAACAACTGCTTCGGGGAAAAGGCAGCGATGGCTGCTGAAATCAGTGGGAGCAAAGAATGATGAGAAACACGGTATTTACACAGCCTCAAAGCCAAGCCACGACCCAGCCATGGTGAGACCTGGCGGAGGCCACCTGAGGGCAGCGACCAAGGCAAACACCACTGGGGCGGAGACAGAACACAATGGGCCGCCAACTGGATGCGCCAAGAGGGACACAGTATCACTGTTGTGGAATTCTTGATAGAAATGTGTAACACAGAATCACGAGGAAACGGCAGATCAACCCAAACTGACACAAGGGACATTCTACAAACCAACACGCTGTGAGTCTCCACAAGTGTTGAGGTCATCAAAGACAAAAAAAAACCATGCAAACAAAAAACAAAAACCCAGGAGCTGTCCCAGGTCACAGGAGACAGAGGAGTTTGGGCAGCCGGGTATGGTGCAGCATTCTGGCCAGGCTGGACCTGAGTGGGACCCTAGTTACTCTGAATCCCGCCTGCAAAGGAGCAGGGAGGGCCGTGTCTGTGCTCATACCCTCACCGCGGCGGCCCTAACGCTGTGGAGGCAGGGTGGAAGGGAACTGCTTTGTGCTGTTTTTGCAACTTTTTAAAAGTCTGAAATGTTTCAAAATGAAAAGTTAAGGGAGCCAGGTAGTGGCTTGTGCCTGTAATCCCAGCACTTTGGGAGGCTGAGGCGAGAGAATTGCTTGAGCCCAGCAGTTTGAGACCAGTTTGGGCAACATAGTGAAACCCCATCTCCACAAGAAACTTAAAAATTAAGCCAGGCATGGTGGCACATGCCTGTAGTCCTAGCTACTTGGGAGGCCGAGGCGGGAGGATCATCACTTGAGCCCAGGAGGTCAAGGTTGTAGTGAGCTATGGCACCCCTGCACTCCAGCCTAGGTGACAAAGCAAGACTGACTCTCAAAAAAAGATGTTTTTTTAAATTAAAAACAAAAAACATGCTGATTAAGGGGTAGTAACTAGGGAGTGGGATCCTCAGGGAAATGGGAACCTGGGGACTGGCGGGGGCTGGCCCCCAACCCTGTCCATCTCAGAAGACTCTTGGCAACTGGGGGAGCGTGAGATGAGTTGGAGGGGCCGGAGGGGGGAGGCGGCACTGTGCTTGACATATTGACACATTTTAGGATCTGTAACTCCCAGCAACAAAGGCTGGAGGTGAAGACAGAAGCTGCTGTGGGCTGGAGGGTGGGCCTGGAAGGCTGGCACCTCAGTCTGGGTGCAAAAATGAAATGAAAAATTAAAAACTTTAGAAAAAGTAAAACTTGTTCATTGTTTTCAAAAGGAATGGCAGGTAAAGCATGAAGAGGCGAAGCAGCATGAAGGGCTTTCCTGCAGGGTCCAGGCAGGCCCAGCCCTCCCCACACTCCCTGGGCCTTGGCGAGAACCATGACGAAGAACTTGATGGCTTCTGCATGTCACTGCGGGGTCGTCTACTCAGAGGTTCCCTGAGAACCCGGGTTCCAGGCCTCCTGCTCGCCTGTTCTTAACCTCTGCGGCCTCCTAAAGTCCCAGGGCATCTGTGTTGCGCCTGCCGTGTGTCTCCGAGGCAGCAAGCCCCACCGGACTTCTTCTTATTCTCAGTGTGACAAGACTGCTCTGTCCTGAGTCAGGAACCAGATGCACAGACGCTAACAGCAGTGAGAACAACAGACAGGCAGGGCTGAAAGTCCGAGGAAGCCGTCTGGGGTGAAGAGGCATCTGCAGCGTCCACAGAGCTGTGGAGATGCTAACAGGCTGAGGATGCCCCCGGCTGCCTGTGCACAGACGGGGAAGGCGTAGGTGGGGACAGAGAAGGGGAGCACCACGAAGCACAGAGGCCAGAGCAGAGGCCGCAGTCATCGTGCAGACGGTGAGAAGGAAGCACAGGACGCTGGCTGTGTGGCTGTCAGGTAGGAAATCAAGAACTGTATGGCAAAAACAAGCACGGACAATGGACGGATATAAGCAGGAACAGGAACATGAAATGAAGTCCGGGCTGGGTCTGTGCAGACCTGCCACAGAAATGGAAGGGTATTCAGAGGAAGGAGGCCAGTGCCCTGCCACAGGTGAATGCCCTCCCTGCCACAGGGAGAAGTCTGGACGGGCTGTAACTGGACAGGCGCCAATCTGAGCATGCCCAGCACTGCCCAAAGTAGGGTGGGCAGGGGCACCACTCTCGCCTGAGGAGCAGCTGAAGCAGGAGAGAATTCAGTCCATGATCAGCAGTGACCAACTGAGGCCCAGTGACGGCCGTGGGGTCCCTGCATCCAGTCAGGCACCAGCCAGCCTAGCTGCACCCCTCCCAGGGAGGCATCAAAAAGGCAGCAGTGGCCATGACAGCATGGCAGGAGCCGCACTTCTCAGAGCAGAGGCCTATGCCCAGCCACCGTCACCCCACAGCTCCAGGGTTCAGTCACACCTGCCACTGGCCAGTCAGCCATACATCAAGACCCCACCAGAGGCCCACATTGTTTTGATGAGACTCACAATGCAGAAATAAAACGTGTTAGGCCACATGCAGTGGCTCATGCCTGTAATCCCAGCACTTTAGGAGGCTGAGGTGGGCGGATCACCTGAGGTCAGGAGTTCAAGACCAGCCTGACCAACATGGTGAAACTTGGTCTCTACTAAAAATACGAAAATTAGCTGGGCGTGGTGGCAGGTGCCTATGATCCCAGCTACTCGGGAGGCTGAAGCAAGAGAATCGCTTTAACCCGGGAGGCAGAGGTTGCAGCGAGCCGAGATCACGCCACTGCACTCCAGCCTGAGCAACAAAAACAAAACTCCGTCTCAAAAAAAACAAAAAACAAAAAACAAACACGGTCCTCTCTCTTGCCCTCGCTCTTTCTCACATACATACTCAGATACAGAGAACCCACAGCAGAAAGCATTACATGATCAGAACAGCCAATTATTAATTATTATTACTAATTCAGGACTTCAGAACTCCTCAAAAAGCATCCACCCGATAGAAAAACTCTAATGAGCACCTTAACCCAATGGGAAGGAAACGAACTAAACTGCTTGAATAAAGGTAAAGGGGGGTCATTAACAAGGAACTCTTCCTCTGCTACTTTTTTTTTTTTTTTGAGACGGAATCTCTCTGTCGCCCAGGCTGGAGTGCAGTGGCCGGATCTCAGCTCACTGCAAGCTCCGCCTCCCGGGTTTACGCAATTCTCCTGCCTCAGCCTCCCGAGTAGCTGAGACTACAGGCGCCCGCCACCTCGCCCGGCTAGTTTTTCGTATTTTTTAGTAGAGATGGGGTTTCACTGTGTTAGCCAGGATGGTCTCGATCTCCTGACCTCATGATCCGCCCGTCTCGGCCTCCCAAAGTGCTGGGATTACAGGCTTGAGCCACCACGCCCGGCCTCCTCTGCTACTTTTAATGGACAACCACATCTCCTGCTCCCGGGCACCCAGACCTTCTTACAGAGGCTACAGTCTTGCCAAGGAGGAAAGGCCACGCCACAGGAGTAATTGTTTCAGGCAAGAATCAGCAATGGTTGCTGATTCTGAAAATATTCCAGGAATCGCAGGTCCTCCAAGACCAACAAACAGCTTAAAGGCACGATTTGGGGCTAGAATCTATATACAAAAACAGCCTCCTTGCTGTGCTCTAGAATCTACACAAAAACAGCCTCCTTGCTGTGCTCTAGAATCTACACAAAAACAGCCTCCTTGCGGTGCTCTAGAATCTACACAAAAACAGCCTCCTTGCGGTGCTCTAGATCCTCAAAGGGAAGAAAAGGAACACACGAATGTGTTTAAATGACTTCATACCTACTGAAACGGGACTCATGCACACTACTCTTCGGACAATCAGAGTCAAGCCACACTGTCACGGCAGTCGGGTCCACCTGGCGTGGGCAGAACCTAACCTGAAGCCCAGGGCGGGAGCGACCCTGGCCACGGCATGCACCGTAGTCAAGTCTCACGCCCACGTTTATGGGTGTCTCCTTTTCTAATGCCTCTCTAAACACCTCATTCCAGAGCCTCCATTTCTTTCTTGAGCATTCTGCTCCCCAGGCTTGACAAGACTTCTCCATCACACCAATTAATTAGCTACTAAAAGAATAAGGCTCCTGGGAGGCCAAAGTGGGCAGACTGCCTAAGCTCAGGAGTTCGAGACCAGCCTGGGCAACAAGGTGAAACCCCATCTCTACTAAAATACAAAAAATTAGCGGGCATGGTGGCCTGTGCCTGTAGTCCCAGTTACTCAGGAGGCTGAGGCAGGAGAATTGGTTGAACCCAGGAGGTAGAAGTTGCAGTGAGCCAAGATCATATTGCTGCACTCCAGCCTGGGCAACGGAGTGAGACTCCGTCTCCCCAAAAAAAGGACAAGGCTCACTGATCATGAACCTACTTCTAATATTGTATGCCAAAGAAGCAGTCTGAAGTATGAAACGTGCACACAGATGTTTACCACAGAGTAAACATCACTTGCAACAACAGAATCTGGAAGGATCTCAGTCGTCCTTAACCACACAGGAATGGCCAAGCAGAGCAGTGGCTGGCCAGGGCCTCGAGGGCCACCCTGTCCGGTGTAGCTCTTCAACTCTGCACTGCGGTGGCAGCAGCCGCAGACAGTACATCCACCCTGGCCATGGCTGTGCCCCAACACGATGTTTTTACAAAAGCAAACAGTGAGCACACAGGCAAGGAGAACATTTATAGGCGTTAAAAAAAAATACAGAGCAAAAGAACTATGAAACACCATGAATAATGCAAGCAATGGTAATTAAAAAGTATGCTCACAATAATTACAAGGATTTAGAAAACAATAATGCAGGTGAAACTGGCCAGCAGGGAGCACGGGCATTCACTGGGCAGTGGGGTCAGAGAGTGACTTCTCTCTATTTTTAGGACTTTCCATTGTGTCTCAAGTCAGCGGCAACATCTCGTGAGGTTTCTCAGCTATGCTGGCCCCCGCGGCAAACACTCCCTTGTGCCTCCCCTCAGAGGCCATCCCTCCTAAACCAGCCCACTCAGCACAAAGGGAAGGCCCTGAGACAAGAGGGCCTTCAGTCAAGAACATCTCTGAGACAAGCGGTGAGAATATCCAAAAGGAAATGAAGGAAACACACAAAAACACCTCCTCACAGACACCTCACCAGTAATAGCTTCTAAAATCTCAGTGAGGAGATAAAATGGCCAAGGTCAGTGGGCAGGGCCTGGAGCCCACACCAGCCTCGGCCACTGCAGGGGTCCCCCAGGAACCTGCGTTCTAGAATCTAACAGCAGAGAGGAAGCACGGGGAGCAGAGGGCAGGGCTCTGAGAGGGATGCCCAGGCTGCCTGGCCGTGCCTCTACAGCCTACTCACCTCGTACAGCCCCTCGAAGAAGGTGTTCTTGTCCTCTGTGCTCCACGACTCCCACTGCCGCCGGACCTTTTTGCCTTCTTCCTTCTCGCCACCAGAAGACCCTAAGTTCCTGGAGGAGGAGCGCGAGCCCCCTGCAGGGGCCGCAGGGGCAACCCCAGACACATTTCCAGACGATGATCCACCACCTTCAGCTCCTTGGAGAGAAAGCACCGTACAGTGATCTGTTCCCGAAAGCTGGCGGGCCGGGCAGGACAGAGGGCCAGAGGGAGGGAAGGGCCCACTGCCCTGAAGTCCCACTCCACACTCCTCAACTGAGGACACTGGCAGACAGCACCCAGGACCCACGGCGCCAGCGAGGCTGCTCAGGACTGCCAGGATCTTTACCTGGCCAAATGACCCTCAAATGCTTTTACAGTTAGAAAAGGAGCACGATTCTATGTGAAACCGTGTACCAGCACAACACTGCCGCTTAAGACACCCTGTCCACAGTGCAGACAGAGATCTCTTCCATCTGCAAAATGAAGCCTCACGTCACATTTCGTGCATGTTTCTTTTGCAAATGAGGTTTTTGGCTGAAATATTCTTACTATCTTTTCAAAAAAGTAGGTTGAGATTCAAGCTCAAGAAAACATTTAAACGTGTACAACACCACCTTCTTTTAGATTAAATCAGTGCTTCGGAATATGAACCATTTAATGCCTAAGAATCTTTAGTCTTAAAACTCCTTATCCTCAATCAATGCCCACCAACAAAATGTACTGTTCTCAGAATGACCTGGTAACCTTGCAAATCGTACTACAACATCAGTCCCCAATCT
The DNA here is from genome assembly GCF_049350105.2 of Macaca mulatta. Classification (NCBI taxonomy): domain Eukaryota; kingdom Metazoa; phylum Chordata; class Mammalia; order Primates; family Cercopithecidae; genus Macaca; species Macaca mulatta. The sequence continues at coordinate 2,850,663 of NC_133425.1, read as the reverse complement.
CATGCCGAGTCCTCTGAGACCAGGCAAGGAGGGAAAAGCCCAAGACGACCCCAAGGAGGTTTCAATCCCCAGCTGTGAACTGAGAACCCCGGCCAGGCTCCGCCGAGACCGCGGGCAGAGATGTGGCAGGAGTCAAAGACCGCAGATGAAAACTTTTCATGGCCTGACACACTCCTCCCACCCATCTCAGTTCCTCCTTCCACTGGGAGCGGGAACTGTCAGGGTATCCCTGTGATAACCAGGGTTCTCTTTATATGGAACTGCAGGACCACAAAAAGTTGGGAAACCTTCAAACTCTGAAACAAAAACGTTTAAAAATCAAAAGCCAGCTGGGCGCGGTGGCTCACTCCTGTAATCCCAGCACTTTGGGAGGTTAAGGTGGGTGGATCACTCCAGGTCAAAAGTTCGAGACCAGCATCCCCAGCATGATGAAACCCCATTTCCACTAAAAATATAAAAATTAGGCAGGCGTGGCCAGGTGCAGTAGCTCACGCCTGTCATCCCAGCACTGTGGGAGGCTGAGGTGGGTGGATTACGAGGTCAAGAGATCGAGACCACAGCAACACTGTGTCTTCAAAAAAAAAAAAAAAAAAATTAGCCAAGTGTGGTGGGCGCCTGTAGTCCTAGCTACTTGGGAGGCTGAGGCAGGAGAATTGCTTGAACCCGGGTAGTGGAGGTTGCAGCAGACCAAGACCACACCACTGTGCTCCAGCCTGGATGGCAGAGCGAGACCCTGTCTCCAAAAAAAAAGAGGGAAAAGCCAAGCAAACGTAGATTATTGTAAAAATGCTTTCCTAATGAGATAACCACAGGCTCTTCCGTCCAGATCCGCTTCCGGGTCGACCCGGAAGGGGGCTGTGCCTGGGCAGCCACATGCAGGCTGGAGGCTCAGTGCCTCACCCGGTGGTGGTCTGTCTTCAAATTTGGAGGCGGAGGTTGCAGAGAGCAGAGATCGCACCACTGCACACCAGCCTGGGCGACAGAGTAAACTCAGGATAAAAACAACAAAAAAAGAGCTTAAAAGAGGAAAAAACCTCAGCCTCTCAGTCGCACCAGCCCCATTTCTGGTAGTCAACGTCCGCATGCGGCCATCATTGCAGAGAGAGCTACCAGACGGTGCTGCACCTGAATGTCCAGTATTCACAGCCCACTGGCGTGGAATAAACAACGCGTTCCAAGTGTGTCCCGCCCAGCCAGCTTTCCGGCTGCTCCATTTCCATCCTGCACAGACAACAGAAACAAAACTCAGGTATGCAAACGCTCTGCGCTACAAACTAGGTTAATCAAACGCCTGACATGTTATCTGGCCCTGCTCATTTCTCACCAAACTTGGACTTAATCAACCTGGTGCTTCCCCAGAACCTGGGGCTTTCGCAGATGATGGACAGGTTCAGATGCCATTGGAAACATGACTCTTCAGTACAGGAGCGTGGATTCCTCACGTGGAGTCACTTCTGCAAGGACTGCCTGTCCACCTCTGCACCACCCACAACAAAGGCTTGCAGAGCCATTTTCAGGTTCCTAAGAAACACTCGCCAAACTATCTTTTTCCAAGACCACAATTTGCTAACCGGCTCTGCCATTACATATCAGGTTTATTTTTGCTAGCCCATGTTGACATTAGGTATATTTGAAAAAGTAACAGACATAAATTTCCTAAAATTCCATAATCCAGATGTCTTGCTAAATCTTACTGGATCACAGCACTGGTGATCCAAGACAAGGAGTGTGAAACAGTAAACGCTAACAGAATGGAGTGTCTGAGCTGGACGGGTTCTCAGAGGTAGACAGGAGGCAAAGGCACACAGAAGTGAAAAGAAGGCACAACAGTAAAGGCAGCTCTGACGAGGCTGGTAAAACAGCACCCATTCCTCAGAGGAGCAGGCCACCTCCCAGCAGCCCGAGGCAGGTGCGAGGTGCTCACCCTTTCCTTCTGATGTTTTAAAAATGACACATTCTCAGTAGAGAAAAGTAAAGCAAGATGTACATCCAGAAAAGAAGGCAGGCCTGAGGTTGGGAGTTCAAGACAAGGCTGGACAACATGGTGAAACCCTGTCTCTACTAAAAACACAAAAATTAACTGGGCGTGGTGGTGGGCGCCTATAATCCCAGCTACTTTGGGAGGCCGAGGCCGGCGGATCACTTGAGGTCAGGAATTTGAGATCAGCCTGGCCAATATGGTGAAACCCCGTCTCTACTAAATATACAAAATTAGCCCCGTGTGGTGGCGTGCACCTGTAGTCCCAGCTACTCCGGAGGCTGAGACAGAAGAATCACTTGAAATCGGGAGGCAGAGGTTGCAATGAGCCGAGATCGAGCCACTGTACTCCAGCCTGGGTGGCAGAGATTGTCTCAAAAAAAACAAAGCAGATTGCCAGGCGTGGTGGCACACACCTGTAGTCCCAGCTACTTGGATGGCTGAGGCAGGAAGACTGCTTAAGTCCATGAGTTCAAGACCAGCCTGGGCCACACAGGGAGACCTTGTCTCTACAAAACAAAACAGACAAAAAACTCCCAAAAAACACGACAAGAAAGCAAATCGCCCCAAGTACATTATTCTAGACTTGGAATGCTTTTTTGGTTGTTGTTGGACAAGGAGTCTTGCTCTGTCACCCAGGCTGGAGTGCAGTGGTTCAATCTTCGCTTACTGCAACCTCTGCCTCCCAGGCAGTCAATTCTGGCACCTTACCCTCTCAAGTAGCCAAGATTATGGGCACACACCACCACACCTGGCTAATTTTTTGTATTTTAGTAGAGATGGGGTTTCACCGTGTTGCTCAGGCTGATCACGAACTCCTGAGCTCAGACAATCCACCGGCCCTGGCCTCCCAAAGTGCTAGGGTTACAGGCATGGGCCACTGCGCCCGGCCTAAACTTGGAATGCTTTTTAAAAAAGAATCACAGACTTCAAAGCAGAAATGGACGGTGGCCTCTGGTTTACCCCTAAAATTTCAGATGCAGAAGCGGCTTCACTGCTTGACCTCGGCTCACTCAGTGACTACAGCTCAAGCGAAATGAAAATAGAAAGTGAGACCAGAGACACCTGGTGGAATACAACAATGGCAACTTGGGCAAGGCCACCCTCAGCTCAGAGAAATTCAGATGAAAACAAAAGGTGATGACTGAAGGAGAAGACAGAGAAGCAACAAGAAAAATGAGAGGAGAAAGGCAAGAGATGGAAAGAGAAAACGACGTAAACAAAACTAGGTGGGCTTCTCTGGGTGCAGGACACCCAGCGAAAAGCAGAAGGCCAAAGCCAGGTCCATCTGTGACTGTTGTTGAGACCACAGAGGCTGAGCATGGTCTGCACAACGAGGAGAACCATCGAGAAGCCTGCAGGAAGTGGGGTGCAAAAGCAGGATCCCCAACAGTGTGCTCTTTGACAGCAAGAGCCGTGTGGGACTCTCCCACGCCCAGGCCTGGTCCCAGGCCTCACACATGGCAAGTGCTCAGTGATAGCGCAGGGTCCCATGGAGCCCAGATAAAGGGCCTCCCCATGCTCCCTCTGCCCCTGGGCAGCCCCAGACAGCACATCCCAGGCTGCTGGGACCCAGGTTCTCCCAAACGGAACCCGCCTTCCTGTTTAGTCCACGTCAGTACCACAGTTCTCCAGAGGCCACACTGCTACCTAATTTCCCCTTCCCATCTGCACTGCGTACTTCTCAAGCCAGCTCTGTGCTGCCCAAGTAGACAATTTCAACAGCCTCTTCTCGGGGCTCCCAAACCCCAGCACCTGCCGAAGCCTGCTGTGCAGAGTGTGCAGTGAGGGCACAGCCATGTGGCCCCAGTGCACTCTCCCAGCTGCTGACCCCTCTACCTAGCTCCAGACAGGCCCTACCACCTGCTCTTTGCAACACGTCCTCTTCCCCATCACATGTCCTAGGTTGGCCTGGAATGTCACCACCTGTACCCCTTCATATCACCTTAAGAACAATTATCCATATCTTTCAACTGGGGAAGCTGAAGCACGGGCTGAGTAGGTCACCCACAAAGCCACACAGCTGCTCAGTGCCCAGCAGGCCTGGAAGTAACAGAACCTGCATTTAAATGGCGCCTTTAAAATGCATTCAAATGCCCTGTTTCTTCCTGTCCTCGCAATGTCCTGTCCTCACAATGTGTAGCTATCTCCATCTTACAAATGGGGAAACTTTCACAAGTTATTAATAGCAATATGTCATTTAAAAAAAAAAGAAACGGGGAAACTGAGGCTTTAAAAGCCCCAAAGTCAGTAGTCAGCAAGAACCCAGCAACCTTCTCACTCGAAATCCAGGCGTTTCCCATGTCGTGCCATCAGAACAGCTCTGAAAGCCAAGCAGCACACACTGTCCTGTCACAGAGCTGGAGGATCAGGGTCGTGGTGCGGGGGATACCGACCTCAAAGTCCCTCCCTCAGTCTGGAAAAGGCGAGAATTAAATGACTTACCCAAAGGCACGCGGCTAATAGACAGCCAGAGCTGGGCCTTTGGAAGATGTCTGTCTCTAGACGTCAGAGGTCAGACGCAAAAGCCCAGTGACACCCTGTCGTCGTCTCTAACATCAATTCACTGTCCTGGAGCACTCTTTCTGTGGTTTGGTGAACTTCCTTCCGAGGGTTAGGAACAGTAAAATCAAGAGTGACGGAAGACCCACTAACTGCGAGGAAGTCAGTGACTGGTCTGGAGGTGAGGGGACTGCAGTGAACACACACGTCTCCCCCATGCTTCACTCATTCTCAGCTAGAAAGGCACTGGCGACACCCGCTCGTGGAAGGGCATCTCCAGACTGGACCACGCCCCAACCCCAGCACAGGGACACGTCCTCACGGCCTACGTCTGCAGCATAAGAGCGCAGGGACCCTTCCCAGGAGGCCACGGATGGCGCAGAAACTGCAGAGGTCCGACGCATCCACCTGCAAGTCTCCTGAGGCATTCTGTGCCTCTCCTAACACAGGGCATTGCATCAGATGCTGGTGCTGGCAGCTCCGGTCTTGGAGCCGGAGTTGTGGCTGAAGGCTTTGTGGACACCATCTCCACCAAGGTCACATGGCAGGATCCTTCAAGCAAGCCAAGTTGCAGGCAAGGTGTCATCTCAGATGAGTCCTGAGCCTCCCTTACCCACCCTATCGTCATGCATGCACAGTGCTGTCACTCCATCCTATACGACAGGCAGTCAGTGAGCAAACGGGGACCCCTCCTGACCTCACATCATGCCATCAATCTAAAGATCTGGTCCACACTCCAGGCGTGCCTGCAAGAGCCCTGGTCAGGGTCGCCCGACTCTGAGATGTTCTCTTTCAGGTTCTGAAGCTGACCTGAAACCTGATGGTCTCCACAACACCCCCTGGGAGTCACTCACACCGTCCCCCTCTCTGCTGGGACTCCCACCCTCAATGCCTGCAAAGCTCAGCGTCCTCCTGCAAGCTCCGACCAGCACCGTCTCCTTGAAGATTCTCCCCTTCCACAAATATTTGAGAGAAACACAACTATAACTCCACTGTTTCTATAAAAGCGTATGCCCTCTTCATCAAACACCAGAAGATTTCTAATTGTATCCTGTAAGTATTTCACGATATCCCAACGAAACCGCAAACTCCTGGAACGTCTCATCTTTTCCGCGTCTCTAACGCGGTTCTTTAGTGTTAAAAATGCTGCTGTGCCAGGCGCGGTGGCTCACGCCTGAAATCCCAGCACTCCGGGAGGCCAAGGCGGGAGGATTGCCTGAGCTCAGGAGTTCGAGACCAGCCTGGGCAACATAGTGAAAGCCCGTCTCTACTAAAATACAAAAAATTAGCCCGGCGTAGCAGCGAGCGCCTGCAGTCCCAGCTCCTCAGGAGACTGAGACAGGAGAATTGCTTGAACCTGGGAGGCGGAGATTGCAGTAAGTCGAGCTCGCACAACTGTACTCAAGCCCAGGCGACAGAATGAGACTCCGTCTCAAAAACAAAACAAAAACAAAAAACAAAACCCCGCTGCTGTTACCAATGTGACAAAGAGCTTCTACACACCACTTTATACAACAATGTTAATTTTCACATTTCTGATTTAGATATCTGGAAGCATCTCCCTGTTATCTCGATATCCTTATACCACCCAAAATAAGACACAAAAATGAAAATCGAAAAGTCTACTTCATTAGACAACTTCACAACTACAGACACCACAGAAACTAGTTTTAATATCAAAAGTATATAGGTATTTGAAAGGCAGCTCAGCCTTCAAACCATGTTTAAATGTTGCCTTACCTACTTTATCTTTTTTAGTTTTGTTTTGGTTTTGAAAGAGGGTCTTGCTGTGTCACCCAGGCTGGAGTGCAATGTCCACAGCTCCCTGCAGCCTCCAACTAGCAGCCTCAGGTGATCCCCCCGCCTCACACTCCGGAGCAGCTGGGACTACAAGTACAATCTTTTATAAGACGTCTCTTTGAAATATCTAGAAACTACAATCAGTACACAGATTATACAAAATATAAATTAGTGCAAATTGTGCACAGTTGTTTACCGATTCCTACACACAAATGACTGTCACTTCAGACTACACTACCCTATTTTGGAGATGGTGCATTTCCCCATCCATGATGGAACTGCAGTTCTTCGGAGTGAGTGAGGGGGGCTAAAATAAGCAGAGGCTCTCTGTCCCCACCCCCAGTGTTCTCTCATCCCATCTGCCCCAGCAGAGCACCAGCATTCCTGGACTTCTACTCGCCCCACAGGTAGGCCCCTTACCCCCCCAGCCTGTGCAGCCTCCTCCTGCAGTCCTGTAATCTTGAAGCTGCATGCATTTTTCATGGCAGAAACACCAGGTGCCTGTTAAACACCTTATGGCTTAAGGCAGGTGTTTATTTTTATTTTTATTTATTATTTATTTTGAGACGGAGGCTCGCCCCTGTTGCCCAGGCTGGAGTGCAACAGCACAATCTCGGCTGACTGCAACCTCCGCCTCCTGGGTTCAAGCAATTCGGAGGCAGGTGTTTATTTTATCCCAAAGATGGACCAGTTTGCCCAGGGCCAGCCGGACCACGAACTGGCCAAACAGGGAACGGTATTAGGACCCTGTCATGTGACCGACGTCTTTCAGATGATTTCTGCGGCTCTGAGCCAAAATCTCCCGTGCGTCCCAGGGTCACGTGGGTGGTGTAGCAGAGCTGCAGGAATGTCTGTTTTGGGATTTCTGGCCTGCAGTTTACCTTCTGCTTAGGTTGAGCACTTGACTTAAACAATCTACTTCAGGTTCTGCACTCATCTAAAAGCAAAATTACAGAGATGCAAGATGCCTGGCACACAGGCACTAAATCACAGCTACCAACCCTTTATCAATGCAAAAAAATTTAAATTTGAAATTGTACTAGAGGCCGGGCGCGGTGGCTCAAGCCTGTAATCCCAGCACTTTGGGAGGCCGAGACGGGCGGATCACGAGGTCAGGAGATCGAGACCATCCTGGCTAACACGGTGAAACCCCGTCTCTACTAAAAAATACAAAAAAGTAGCCGGGCGAGGTGGCGGCGCCTGTAGTCCCAGCTACTCGGGAGGCTGAGGCAGGAGAATGGCGTGAACCCGGGAGGCGGAGCTTGCAGTGAGCTGAGATCCGGCCACTGCACCCCAGCCTGGGCGGCAGAGCAAGACTCCGTCTCAAAAAAAAAAAAAAAAAAAAAAAGAAATTGTACTAGAAAAAAAAGCCTTTTGCATTGGAGCCAATAAACAGTCTCTTCTTACAGAGAAAGAAAACACACTCGCATGCACGGAAGTCAAGCAAGGAGAGACTTTCCTTTACTCCACAAGTCCTTTCTTCCAGATTCACTGTGAGAGTCTCCGGCCCACTGAGACTGAAACTGGCAAGGGCAGTAAGTAATCAACCAAAGGAACTGCCAGTGATTGAGTTACGTATTCCTTAGGCATAATCGAAGTTACATCATTTCCAAGTGAAAAATTGAAAAATGAAGTATTGATCGTTTCCTCACTGACAGATGCTCACCACTCCAGATGCAGATTTCTCCAGAATGTAAGAGGATTCTCCCCTGAGCATTGCTCTGAAGGTGAGCTAAAGAGTGTTGCGTGGCAACTGCCACCACCCGGCCTTCTTTTCTGACGGGTAATGGAAGTGACGACTGAGCAGAGGTCTCTCCAAAGACTGGTGTCAGAGGCTGTCCTGGGCAGTGAAGTGCCTCCCAAGGCACCGAGGAACCTGAAAGCAGAGAGCAGCGGACAGGCAGCCTTCCTTCCTGGGAAGCTCCGAGGCAGACAGTGGCCAAGAAGTTCTGAGATGCAAAGGAGACCCACTTCCTACTCCTCTCCCAAAAGCCACCATTACAGCTTAGTTTATTATTTGCTTAAAGATATATTTGCGGCCGGGCGCGGTGGCTCAAGCCTGTAATCTCAGCACTTTGGGAGGCCAAGACCGGCGGATCACAAAGTCAGGAGATCAAGACCATCCTGGCTAACACAGTGAAACCCCGTCTCTACTAAAAAATACAAAAAACTAGTCGGGCGAGGTGGCGGGCCCCTGTAGTCCAAGCTACTGGGGAGGCTGAGGCAGGAGGAGAATGGTGTAAACCCAGGAGGCGGAACTTGCAGTGAGCTGAGATCCGGCCACTGCACTCCAGCCTGGGCAACAGAGCGAGACTCTGCCCCCCCCCCCAAAAAAAAAAAGATATATTTGCTTGTGGCCAGGTGCAGTGGCTCATGCCCGTAATCCCAGCACTTTGGGAGGCCCAGGCGGGCGGATCACGAGGTCAGGAGCTCGAGACCATCCTGGCTATCACAGTGAAACCCCGTCTCAACTAAAAGTACAAAAAAAAAAAAAAAAAAAAATTGGCCAGGCATGGTGGTGGGCACCTGTAGTCCCGGCTACTTGGGAGGGTGAGGCAGGAGAATGTTATGAACCTAGGAGGCGGAGCTTGCAGTGAGCTGAGATCACGTCTCTGTACTCCAGCCTGGGCCACAGAGCGAGACTCCATCTCAAAAAAAAAAAAAGAGATTATTTGCTTGCTAAAGTGGGATAATGGATATGTCAGGAGGAGAACAAATTCTAATAAATTTGCATTTTATTAATATTAAAACATAATGAAAAGTCCCACGCTTCTCCAAGCCACACAACGGGACAAGAAGCAGAGAAAGAAGTGCCAGCGACCTGAGCGTGAGCCAAGCTCAGGAAACGTTCTGCACTTCAGCAAGCCGCTCTCAACTATACAAACAAAAGCAAGCCTCCCCTCATCCCAACTGCCAAAACTCTACCTGATCACTAACTCTCAGCAGCACTTCACTTATTCATACTAGTAGCCACGGACACGTCTGAGAGTGCTTTCACACCGACGCGCCATTTCATTTTAGCAGCTGCACTTCAAGGGGCTGAAGCAGCTGCTCTCGTTCCTTGTCTCACAGGTGAGCACACCCGACAGAGAAGCATCTCCAAGAGGGTGAAGGGGCAGAGCAAGGTTGAAGACCGGGGCATGGGGGACGAATGCTGGCTGGACTCGAGGTCCAGGGCTTCTGAACCATGAACAACAAACCTTTGAAGGAACCATGGAGCTTACGTGAGCTTAGACATACCTGTAACTAGCAATAAAAAACTAGTAACAAGCAAAGCCACTCATGTTTGCCAAATTGATCAGCAACTTTCACACCAAAATAAATTTATATGAGGCAAGTTTTAAATTCTGAAACGTGCTAAGTTACCTTATATTTACATCTCTAAATAAGTATACTTATGTCAGAATTCTTTACCAATGTGTAAGGCCATGATTCCGGAGGCCAGCCTTCTTTGGTTGAGAATGAGGCAGGAGAAGTGGGCTCAATGAAACACACTTGGCACACATCTCCAAAGCAGGTTCTCCATTAGTTCCTAATATATTTCCTTTCCAAAACTACCAGGACCACTCAGAATTTAAATGAACATTTCCCAAGGAAGGAAGTGAAAGATTTTTTTTTCACGTGAAACTCACTGGAAGTTGATGTTATATTTGCTATTTATACAAAGTGCTGCACATGTGGTCGGAAACAAAAGGAATCAAAGAGCCATTCACCTGTGTAAGGAAAAGCACAAGGCTGAAATAGAAACAAAAGCAGACAACAATGAAGTACTGGCACATGGAGAAGAAAACTAACATGTCGTTTTCTTACTATCTTGGTAGAGACCCCAGCTAAGTAGCAACATTCGCCATCACCTCAGAATACAAGGGCGAACACTACAAACTGTTGCTTGTTCACGTGCATCGTTTTCACCACTCTTTCCTTTCTTTGGCACAGAAGTAAACTCCAGTTGCAACTCAAAGGGCCCCATCTCTATGCCCTTCCTACTTTCAAGCCAGGAGCTCTTGAAGAAGAGGACAGTGAGTCCAAGTCAGACCCCAATGATCCTTTCTCCGCTTCTTACCCATCTTCCCCCAATGAGTTTCAAAAGCCTGCTCCTTTGGTGCATTGCCACCGCCTGATGTCTGGGAAAGAGACACAGCAGGTACTTTTTTCTCTTCCCCTTTCCCAAATATTGTCCGCTGTTTGAAACAGACAACCATAGAAAACCATCAGTGATCCTCTGGGAAGGAAACAGCTTTAAGGGATATCTTCACTCCCCCCAAGAAAGGATATTCACTGCCTCTTCAAAGAGTTTAAATATAGAAAGTCGCAGCCTCTTCGAAGGAGAGAGGGGACACATGCCCGATAAGTGCCACCCAAAGTGAGGGCCTCAGTGCAGGCCGCGGGATGGGTGAGCTAGGGTGGAGCCCGGCTGGGGCGATGGGTTCCTCTCCCCCGCGGCACACCCCGGAGAGGGGCTGGGGTCTCCCAAGGTGACGGGTCGCCCTACCTTTTCCGCGGGGCCCCGAGCCACCGGCGTTGCCGCTCCCCAGGGCGCTCGGAGGGTCCTTCCTGGGCCTCTTGCTCTGCGGCCGCACGCTGGACCGGAGGAAGTGGTGCTGGTCCTGGGGGCTGCCTTGCGGCGGGGAAGACGCCTGCGGCGCGCCGGGGGGCGCGGGGGCGCCGTCGGCGCCGGCCCGGGGGGTCTTCTCGTCCCTCTTTGTGCCGCTGCTCTCCTCGGCCGCGTCTGCGCCGCCGGCCCCTTCTCCTTCCAGGGACTCCTCATCGGCCGCCCGCTTGCCCAGCTTCTTGAGCCCGTCCTCCCCGCTGCCGCCGTCGCCCAACTTCACTGTCATCCTGCGGCCGGGAGAGGGGAGGCGGCCGGTGAGGCGGGCGCAGGCCGGGAAGTTTAGCGGCCCCGACGCGCTCTCAACATGGCCGCCGTTGTTTGTTCCAAATCCCCTCTCGGCGGCTGGGCCCGGCCCGCCCGAGCCCGCCCGAGCCCGCCGCGGCCCCTGCCGCCCCCACGCCGCCGCCCCCGGCTCTGCCCACCGGCCCGGGACCCTGCCGGGCCTCCCCGGACGCCCCCTGGCCAAGGCCCGCGTCCAGACGCCCAGGCCGGCGGCGGGAGGGCGCGACAGCTCGGCGGACCCTGCCCGGCCCCGGCCCCGGCCCTTGGGGCTATGGGACCACCGGAGCGGGCGCGAGTCCGGGCACGGCTGCGGGTCCGGGCCGCCGCGCCGCCCGCAGTCACCTACCCGGCGGGGCCGCGGCTCATGGCCTGGCCCTAAGCCCCGGCCTCGCTCCCTGCGCCGCCTCGGCCGGCCGGACCGCAGCCCCAGCCCTAGCCCCTCGTCCCACCCCCTCCCCGCCCCCCGAAAGGCGCGGGGCTCCCGGGCCCCGCGCACCTGCCCCGCGCGCTGGTCCCCAGGGTTGGCCCTAGAGGAGAGCGGAGGAGGCCGGATCCACCCTGGGACGGGAGAAGCGCGGGCTCGCCTGCCCGCACGGGGAACTCCATGGTGGCCCAATGCCGCCGGCCCGCCTGCTTATTTTAAAACACACGTAAAGAATAATCAGCTCCGGGTCTCTGGGAATCTTCTTCCCAGGGTGGGAGATGGGAGCTGCTGCGAGGATGTACCAGTCAAAAATGCTTTTGCAACAAAGGAGCCTGTTGCATGGAACAGGTTGGAACCACCCGGGAAAGTGACAGCCCAGTTATGTCCGGGTCCAAGGGCAAGAAGCGGTAGAAGACATGGGTGTGAAAACTCTTGGCAGCAATTAATAAAATTATTACGTTAACTTTGCTACCCACTGCCCTGTAAAATGTCAACAACAAAATGCAGTGACTAAAAATGCTGCAGCCCAGAAAGCGGAGCCATTCAAAAATAAACTCAGGGAATCAGGTACACACCAACCGCTTCAGCCCAGAAACAGTCCGGGACGGGCACGTGTGAGGAAGCAAAAAGGCTGAAGATTCCTCAGCAGATACTGACCCTGCGTTCAACACAGCTGATGAGAACGGGGGCATTTCCACTTCCAAGGAACACACGATCGAGGCACCAACACTAACCACGAAATACAGGGACGCGGGCGAGGACCTCTCTTTCCCAGAGATGGGGAAATGGCTTCAAAGTCGCACTGATGCCCCCACCCTGAGGTGCAGATCACGCAAGGATCCGTGGCCGTTTTCTCCTGTGGGAATTGGTCTAGCGAATCCCTTGAGTTCACGCTAGTTTGTAAAAACTCTGCCAAAGAACAAAACCACCCACGACAAACACCCCAACTGAAGGCACTTGGTGGCAGAGAACTTCCCACTCTTCCTCCTCAGCCCACCCCTTTCTACTCAAGAAGCCCAAACCCCCAAAGACCTCTTCTCGGGCTCCAGAGAACCCCGCTGCCCAGGGGCCTGTCCGCCCGCAGGCCACGCGCGACCCAGGCAAAACCAACTCGGCCCCCGGAGTGAACTCGCCCGCTCGCCGGGCTCCACTCCCAAGACGCCGACCGAGCACGGGCACGCGCTCTTCGCCGCCGAAAGGACCGACGCCGTCCCGATTTTACCCTAAGGGCCAACGAGCACGGGGATGGCCTCCTTTTCGCGAGAACCTCCAACCAGACTGGACCGTTCTCGGAGGCGCAGTCTCCTCGAGCCCCGTCCCGCTCCGCACCGGCGCGCGTCTCGCGATGGGGACGCAGAAGCCTCCTCGCCCCGAGGCCGGTTCTGGCTGTACCGCGCGCTGTGGGAGCGACGCCTCCCCCGCGCTCTCCCGCGCCGCCCCACAGGACCCCCTGGCCCGGCCTCGCCATGACAGCCCCAGCGCCCAGCTTTGGTCACCTTTTTCATCAACGCCGGGCGGCAGCCTGGCTTCCCGGGGCCTCCCCGGGTGCCCGCAGAACCAGCCGGGCCGGGCAGCCGCGGCCCCCGAGCACCGGCTGCAGTGAGGCGGCGACGCCTGGCTGGTCGTCCGCCTTGGGAGCGACTGGCCGAGCGGCGCTAGCCCCGGCACGTCCCTTCCGCGGGCCGGCGCGCAGTTGAGGGGGCTGCGGGCGCCGATACTGCCGCAGCTCAGCCTAGTAAAGCCGGCCCGCCGCGCTCAGCAGCAGTTCCGGCTACGGCGGCCGGTGGGGGCCGCACGGACGGCGCGCGGGGGCGGGGCCGGGGCGCGCGGGCGCGCGGGGCGAGGCGACGAGCGCGGGGGCGAGCACGCCCAAGGTTTCTTAGGGCGCGTCTCCGCAAAACGGCGCCCCCATTGGCTAGGTCTGGGCGGGCGCGCTCGCCCGGTGGGCGTAGGGGGCGAGCCCACGGCGCGAGTACTGTTGTGACGCCAGTCTCGCGACCTTGCGGACTGTGCGTCTCTTCGGATTGGTGGACAAGCAGCCAATAGGCCAGGGCCCGTGCCGTGATTGGCCGCAGCCGTGTTGACGGATACATGAGAAGAAAACGCCGTGGTAACTCGGAGTGTGGAATCGGGCGCGAACCTGAGTTCTGAGGAGAAGTGTGGAAGCGCGTCCGAGGCAGTTTCGCGCACCCTTTCCTGAGTGGGGTGTGTGCTTCTGCGCTACGTTAGCGTGGCCGAGCGGTGCTGGGCACTTGGTCATTTTCTTCATAGCAACAAAGCAGAGGGGTGTTTTTCAAATTCTAGTGTTTTTTTTTCTTTTTCTTTTTTTGAGACGGAGTCTCGCTCTGTCGCCCAGGCTGGAGTGCAGTGGCGCGATCTCGGCTCACTGCAAGCTCCGCCTCCCGGGGCTCAGGCGATCCTTCTCCCTCAGCCTCCTGTAGCTGAGACTACAGGCGCCACCGCACCAGGCTAATTTTTGTAGTTTTTTAGAGACGGAATCTCGCCATGTTGCCCAGGCTGGTCTCGAACTCCTGGGCTCCAACGATCCGCCCGCCCCGGCCTCCCAAGCGCTGGAAGCCCAGGCGCGAGCCCCGCGCCCGGCCGCCAGCTGCTTTCTGGGGGGCGCTCCCTGCCTTGCTCCGTTCTGTGGAGTCCGGGGCCCGGCAATGGACACAGGCCCTCAGTCACCCAACAGCTCAGGACACTGCCGAGCGCATCGACTTTCCCAGAAACGCCTGACCCACGCCCTCCACTCCCAGACTAGAAAAGCGGAGCCCAGCGAAGGCCTGGGCTGAGACCGCCCGGCGCTGGAAAGGCCCCGCCTCGGGATGCACGGGAGGGGAACACGCCCAGGAGGGGAGGATGCCGCGGTCGATTGGGGCTGTGACAGCGCGCCCTCAATACGAAGGGGACCCGGACGCCGGCCCTGCGCCGCCGTCTCTCCTAAAAAAAGCTCGTCCGGCTTCTCTCTTGCAGAACGGAATAACCCGGCCCCCGGCGCTCAGACCTCGGAGCCGCACGTGCGTGCCCGATCGCCTTCGGCTCTTTCCGGCCGCTCGGGGCGCTTCGGGCGTCCTCGGGGCCGCCTCGCTCACCTTCGGCTATTTCCGCGTTCCTGGCGCGCCGTTGTCCCGGCAACGCGCGGCGGCTCAGCGGCCTGGCGGAGGTGAGTGGCCTTAAGGGCTAGGGCGGCCGACCCAGGTCCTTAGGAGCCAGGCAGGGGTTTGGGGCCGAGGATCTGACCGGTGGCGGGCGTCGGGACCCTCCTGTCTCCTCCCACGATCCCGTCGCCGCCGAGTCCCCGCGGCCCCTCGCGAGTCCCTTCGAGGGTCCCATCGAGGCTGGGGCGGGCTTGGCGCGGGGTCCAGGTCGCCCGTAGGATGATGGCTGTCGCCCCCGCACGGCCTCGAATCGCGGCTGATTCCGGTCGCTGGGAGAGTCCCTTTGGAATGGGCGGGGTGGGGAGGTGGGCGGCGCCATCACACACCCCAGATGAAGCGGGACTAACGAGAGGAGCAAAAAAAAAAACATTCTATGCTTGGTCACACGCCGGGTCGGCTCTGAGGGTCGCGTTGCATCAAACCGCCAGCGCATGGCTTCTCGATACCGTCCGCTGGTATGCAACGAGGACCCTGCGCAGACCGGAGGCTCTGCATTGTGGCCTGGAGAGCGAGGCTTTGTAGGGTGGTCCCGGGTGCCTGCCCCTGAGAGTCCACCGTGGAGCCCCGTCCAGGGGTTCCCTATTCGGCGTCACAGAGGAGGAAGGCTACTCAAAGCCCTGTGACCCCGTGCCGCTTAGCTGAATGGGCTTAACAGATTCTTTCCAAAAGCTAGTTTAATGGAGGCACTTGTAGAGGCTCTGGAGACGCTGGACGCCTAAAAGTGAGAGGAGTACATCAGTTAGAATAAATACAGTTTTTCTCTGGTTCCCCAAAGTTGATACATCTCCCAGTTGTATGTTCCGGAGACTGGGACTTTGTTTCAAGGAAAGGAAGGGTACTCGTTTCCGAGCTAACGCTATTGCAGATTGTCATCAAGTACGTAACTATTTTATTGGTAGCCATCTCTCCTCCTTGTGTCAACTTTTATAAATTATACTGATAATACTCATTTTGGGAACTTGTTAAAATGCAGGTGAAAGGAACTATGAAGAATTATATTAATGCATTGTGTAAAAATGGAACTCATTCAGTCAGGCCTGCAACCCGTTTGTTATATTAATAACACAACAGGAAGAATCTCTCTCCTTGCTAATACGCAGCTTCATCCGCGCAGGGCCTGTTCTGTGCAAGGCACTGTTCTAAGAAGCTGGGAATACTGGGTGCCTCCGGCTCTCTGGGAAAGATAATATGGGGGGCAGTGTGTGAGCAACGAAACTCACATTTACAGTAAAGTCTAAGTGCAGCCACGGAGAAGCCCAGCGTTGTGTGGGGACACTGGGCAAGAAGCACAGGACAAAGGCAAAGCCATCAAGCCCTGAGAACTCCCTTACCCAAAGCCGGGCGGGAACCTTGAAAAACCCCAGGCAGGAAAGAAAGTAATTAGGACCATTTGCCTTCATAGTTAGTACAAAGTGTTGTACTAACGTATCACTCATTTTTCAGAGAAATATTTTCACAGAGTAAACTTGTTAGATACTAATTTCCCATACCCCAGGATTTGTAACCTTGGCTGGCTGCAACATGTTAAAACTCTTTTTTTTTTTTTTCCAAAACAGAGTTTCGCTCTGTTGCCCAGGCTGGAGTGCAGTGGTGAGATCTTGGCTCACTGCAACCTCTGCCTCCTGGATTCAAGCGATTCTTGTGCCTCAGCCTCCTGAGTAGGTGGGATTATAGGCAGGCACCACCACACCCAGCTAATTTTTGTATTTTTTAGTAGAGACGAGGTTTCACCATGTTGTCCAGGATGGTCTCGATCTTCTGACCTCGTGATCCACCCACCTCAGCCTCCCAAAGTGCTGGCATTACAGGTGTGAGTCACCGCGCCCGGCCAAAACTCATTTTAAGAGGCAGTTCCAGCTACTTGGGAGACTGAGGCAGGAGGATCACTTGAGCCCAGGAGTTCAAGGCTACAGTGAGCCATGATCACACCACTGCTCTCCAGCCTGGGAGCCCTGTCTCTAAACAAAATACATATTTTTTAATTTAAAGGTTTCTTTCGCTGTTTTAAATTGCCCAGGTTTTGATCTGTATGTGTGTTTGTTTGTTGTTTGGGTTTCTTTTTTTTTTTTTTAATTTATTTTTTGAGACAGAGTCTTGTTCTGTTGCCAGGCTGGAGTGCAGTGGGGTGATCTCAGCTCACTGCAATCTCTGCCTCCCAGGTTCTAGCGATTCTTCTGTCTCAGACTCCAGAGTAGCTGGGATTACAGGCGTGCACCACCACAACTGGCTAATTTTTTGTATTTTTAGTAGACGGCGGCGGGGGCGGTGGTGCACGTTCTCCATTTTGCTCAGGCTGGTCTTGAACTCCTGAGCTCACACAATCTGCCTGCCTCGGCCTCCCAAATTGCTAGGATTACAGGCATGAGCCACCGCACCCATCCTGAATAATTTTAAATGGTGGCAAACATGTCTACAAATATGCTCTTCTCTGCCAGTTAACTTCTCCAAATTGACTGAGGTGTAAAAAAGTGAGAGTAACCAGACTGTCACTTCATGTATCACCCTAACCTTCCTGAAAAGGGACAATATGTATATCTTTTCCAGATCTGAGAGGAAGAATGAGAGCGATTAGTTCACTAAGTTCACGTAACTGATCAAGCTCAACTTCTCACAGCTGCTGCAGCTGTGCGTTCTTGACTCTCTAATGGAGGAAGCCTTCTGTCTTCTACCACCTGTGAGTCAGAGGTAGCGGACAGTCTGATTTTATGCTTTACTGGAAATTAAGTACTGGTTTTTTTCTGTACCAGTACTCTCTTCTGGAGCAGTTTGCTTTTATTTTGTTTGAAAATGTTGTTTAAAAGGCAGCGGTGACTCACAGCTATAATCCCAGCACTTTAAGAGGCCAAGGCAGGAGGATTACCTGAGCTCAGGAGTTCAAGACCAACCTGGGCAACATAGTAAAACTCTGTGTCTACACAAATTATTTAAAAACTAGCTGGCCATGGTAGTGCATGTCTGTAGTCCCAGCTACTTGAGAGACTGAGGTGGGAGGATCACTTGAGCCCAGGAGTTTGAGGCTGCAGTGAGCCGTGATCTCACCACTGCACTCCAGCCTGGGTAACAGAGCGAGACTTGGTCTAAAAGGAAAAAAGAGGCAACTACAGAAATAGAACTTGTCCTTATTGTGACTGGAATGAAAGTTACTGAGGATTGCATGTGTAGTCTAGGCTGCAGGGCTTTTCTTTCTTTCCTTCTTTGATGGCCATGAGTTGTATTCGTCTCTGTCACACAGCCTGGGTGATTCCGAGTCTAACTACTTCTCGTCTGCATTTCTCCCTGTTGGAGATCTCCTCGCATCAGGTTGTCTGCTCAGTCCACAAGGCATTTTCAAGTTGCCGATGGTCTTCCAATGGTAGCTTTGGGATGCTTCCCTTTTGTCATTCCATGTATAGTCATTTTGTTTGTTTTATTTAAAACTGATTGGACTTGGTCATTTTTTTTCCCTGCAGGTTTCAGCGCTGAGCAGGCCTGAGTTCTGTCATGGCCCTCTATTTTGACCACCAGATAGAAGCCCCAGATGCAGCGGGGTCACCCTCACACATCAGCTGGCACCCTGTCCATCCATTCCTGGCAGTTGCTTACATCAGCACAACCTCAACAGGCAGCGTGGATATTTACCTGGAGCAAGTGAGTGCTCAGAA
Organism: Macaca mulatta; assembly: GCF_049350105.2. Lineage (NCBI taxonomy): Eukaryota > Metazoa > Chordata > Mammalia > Primates > Cercopithecidae > Macaca > Macaca mulatta. The sequence goes on along the minus strand of NC_133425.1, from coordinate 2,832,263 downwards.
GCAAGGAGCCTAACTGTGGTAGCTTCGGGCCCACATTGTTTGTGTTGCTGTTGTTCTCATGTGTGTGCATCTGTGAGTGTGTGCACACGTGTGTGTGCATATGGGTATGTGTGTGCATGTGTGTGTATATGTGTGCATCCCTATGTGCGTGTATGTGTGTTGGTGTGTGTATGTGCATATCTATGTGTGCATCTGTGTATGTGTGTGCATATGGGTGTGTGTGTGCATCTGTATGCGTGTATGTCGGGGGGTGTATGCGTGTGTATGTGTGCCTGTGTGTGTGTGTTCAAACGAAATCTACTCTAGGTTATTCATGAAGAAAACAACATCCATCAGGCCGGGCACAGTAGCTCACGCCTGTAATCCCAGCACTTTGTGAAACCAAGGTGGGTGGATCACTTGAGGTTGGGAGTTCGAGACCAGCCTGACCAACGTGGAGAAACCCCATCTCTACTAAAAATACAAAATTAGCCCGGCGTGGTGGCGCGTGCCTGTAATCCCAGCTACTCGGGAGGCTGAGGCAGGAGAATCGCTTGAACCCAGGAGGCGGAGGTTACAGTGAGCGGAGATCGCACCGTTGCACTCCAGCCTGGGCAACAAAAGCGAAACTCTGTCCCCAAAAATAAAAGAAAGAAAAAGAAAACAACATCCATCATCAGTTTTCACAGATGTCAAAGCCCAGTATTATGAAAGCTCTAGTACGTGGGCAGTTCTTTCACCCTAGCTATTTTGGTGGCTTGGGGACATGTTTAGGAATCCTTAAGGCTCATCAGCATTAAGCCACTATCAGTTCATGGTCACCACCAGAAATGGCCCACAGTGCTGTTTGTGGATGCTGAGGCATCCTCCTCTGTCAGCACCCTCCTTCATGCTCCACAGTGGCCATTTGGAACTCCAATCGTTTCCACAAACTGGGTGGCTTTAAACAACAGAAAGGTGCTCTGGCAGCTCTCCAAAGGCCAGAACTCCAAAATCAGGAGTCCGCTGGCTCTGAAGGCTGAGGGGAGAGTCTGCCCTAAGCTGCTGTCCTGCTCCTGCGGTTCCCAGCAACCCTAGCACTCCCTGGCGGGCAGATGCACTGCTCCAGCCCTGCCTCTGGTGTCATCCGGCCTTCCCTTCTGTGTGTCTGCATCTCTTCTCCTCTTCCTTTGTTTTTTTTTGTTTTTTTTTTTTTTTTTGAGACGGAGTCTCGCGCTGTCACCCAGGCTGGAGTGCAGTGGCCGGATCTCGGCTCACTGCAAGCTCCGCCTCCCGGGTTCACGCCATTCTCCTGCCTCCGCCTCCCGAGTAGCTGGGACTACAGGCGTCCGCCACCTCGACCGGCTAGTTTTTTGTATTTTTTTTAGTAGAGACGGGGTTTCACCGTGTTAACCAGGATGGTCTCGATCTCCTGACCTCGTGATCCGCCCGTCTCGGCCTCGCAAAGTGCTGGGATTACAGGCTTGAGCCACCGCGCCCGGCCTCTTCTCCTCTTCCTAAAAGGACACCTGGCATATGTAACTAGGGCCTGCTCTAATGACCTCACCTGAGCTTACCCATATCTGCAAAGACCATGTTTCCAAAGGAGGCCACGTCACAAGGACCAGGACTTCCACATATTTTTGTGGGGACACAGTTCACCCCCAACAGAAACTTTCCCCAAACTCCTCAGACTTCCATAACCACCCTCTCAGTGCCCATTGCACCTCCTACTCCACAAAGAAAATGAAGTGCCGGGGGCGGTGGCTCATGCCTGTAATCCCAGCACTTTGGGAGGCTGAGGTGGGCGGATCACGCGGTCAGGAGATCGAGACCATCCTGGCTAACACGGTGAAACCCCGTCTCTACTGAAAATACAAAGAATTAGCTGGGCATGGTGGTGGGCACCTGTAGTCCCAACTACTCAGGAGGCTGAGGCAGGAGAATGGCGTGAACCCGGGAGGCGGAGCTTGCAGTGAGCCGAGGTGGAGCCACTGCACTCCAGCCTGGGAGACAGCGAGACTCCGTCTCAAAAAAAGAAAATGAGGTTTCCTCCTCCACTCACTCTTCTGCAGGCTCCCTGTTGCCACCACAACTCCACCCAAGCAATGACAGTCATCAGTTGCTTCTTGGTGTCACCGCCTGAGTGTTTCAGGGTCCTTGTCTGTACCACATTCCCGTGAAGTCCTCTAGGAAACATGCCTGAGAGCGCAGGGGTGGGGTGTTCCCTGCCCGACCTCCATGGCTTTGCCAGCTCTTCCTCCATTTCCAGCCTGTGAACACCATGGCCTTCCTCTCTGTTGGTCAAGGCTTCTCTCTGTTTCTTCCTCCTGTGGTGTGAGCATCCTCAGTGGCTTGCAGACACACATCTCCTGCCTCGGAGTTCCCTCTGAGCAGTAAGCTTAGAGACCCAGCTGCCTTCCTGACATCTCTAGGATGTTTCAAGGAGATCTCAGACTACACAAGACTGAACTGAAATTGTCCCCCACCCCTCCCCTGCCTCATATCTCTTGCTCACTGAAATGGGTACCTCCTATCTCAATGAAAGGCACCTCCTTTATCCTGGTTTCTAGAACAGGGACCTGGGTGTGACTGTTGACATCTCCCACTCCTCTACCTTGTAACCCGTCACTAGATCCTCCCAGTTTCTCCCCCGGAACCTCTAGCGAGTCTGCCGCTTCTTGCCCTTCCAATCACCCTTCCCTCCTCCAGGCTCCCATCCCCCTCTCTTGGACACCAGTACAACTTCCTACTGCTGCAGCTGTGCCCTCACAGGCCTCCTCTACTGTACTCCACATGGCAGCCAGGCCTGGCCTGTCCTGGCATCACAGATGGAATCACTCCCTGCTTCCGCCTCACCTGCCCCGCACTGCTCTTTGGGTGAACATGGAGTCCCTGATGTGGCCCTCAGCACTCTGCCATCTGTCACATCAGGCTCACCTTCCTTGATGCCGACACAGCCTTCCACGGCCTTCCTCGGCCTTCCAGCCCTGCACGTGCTGTGCCCCCTGCATAGAAGGCACTCCTTCGTCCATTTGCGTAATTAATGCATTAATCCTTCAGGTGAAAGTGGCTAAGCGGCCTCTTCCTCAGGAACTGCCCCCCACACACACATGCCCTTGTGGCCCGGTGCAGCGCTGGTCTGCAGCTTCCTTGTTGCTGGCAGGCTCCTCCGTACACCGGCAGCTATGTGAAGGCTGTGGCACCTTTAGGGCTTAGTCCAGCCCCAGCACCAACCCCAGTTTTGCCCATGTTTTTGGGTAGATTCTCCCTTGCAGGAGCCTATAACATGTATTGTAAATGGGATTTTTTTTTTAAATAAATATTATTAAATTCCAAAGTTATAGCAATTTTAGATAAAATTGTTTAATTTAGAAGGTCTGAAGCATACTATTGTAAAACTAGTTAGCAGCATATTTCTGTGCTTCCAGTTGGCACAAGGAAAACTTCAGGATTTCAAAATAACGATCTATCGGACAATGAAGAGATCACAGAAGATGGCTCCTGAGCCCAGTGGAACAACTGGGGGCAAACCAAGTTAATCTCTGAAAACACTCATATCTTCCCCAAAGCTGCTGCTTTAGACAATTTTAGAAAACATGCACATGGCCGGGCGCGGTGGCTTATGCCTGTAATCCCAGCACTTTGGGAGGCCAAGGTGGGCAGATCACGAGGTCAGGAGTTTGAGACCAGCCTGGCCAATATGAGGAAACCCTGTGTCTGCTAAATATACAAAAAGTAGCCACCATGCCTGGCTAATTTTTGTATTTTTAGTGGAGACAGAGTTTCACCGAATTGGCCCGGCTGGTCTCGAACTCCTGACTTTGTGATCTACTCGCCTCAGCCTCCCAAAGTGCTGTAATTACAGGAGTGAGCCGCCATGCCCAGCCTAGACAGAAGTTCTTAAAAGTAGCTGTCGCTTTCTGAACTGCGGGATTTTGCCTCTTGTCCAATGCAGGGGGAGTGTGTGCCAGATACACACGTCGAGAGGCCATTCCGAGTTGCTTCCCTGTGCTGGCACCCGACACGGCTGGTGCTGGCTATGGGCTGGGAGACTGGAGAAGTGACAGTGTTTAACAAGCAGGACAAGGAGCAGCACACGATGCCCCCGACACACACAGCCGACATCACCGTGCTCAGCTGGAGCCCCAGTGGAAACTGCCTGCTGTCTGGGGACAGGGTGAGTCGATGCTCGTGAGACGCTGTTTTCAGATCTTGGCCTTTTCTGACCACGCTCAAGAGTATGAAAGATAAAAATATGTGAAACGTGTTGTTGCCAAATTCAGTTGATCTTGTCAGATGCAATTGTAGATTTTGTTTTGTATTGGAAGAAAGGCTTGAAAATTTGCCGCTCTGTGGCAAAGGTGTGTCTGCACCTTTGTAAGTGAACTTTGCTAGGAAACACATTCGTAAAGATGAGATAAGCGCCCAGATTCTGTCACTTTTCCCAAAGCCTGTTTGTCTAGCTCAGGGCTTCTTAACCAGGGTTGATTCTGTCCCCCAGGGGACATGGGGCAGTGTCCAGTCACATTTTCTGTTGTCGCAATTTGGGGGGAGAATTCTGCTGGACCCCAGTGGGTGGTGGACGCTGCCCACCATCGCACAGCATGCAGGACAGACCCACAGCAGAGTGACACAGTGCAGAGCCAACTGAATCACAAATGTATGGCAGAAATGTTATAATGTGTTTACTTAATTAACCACAGGTAACACATTCACATGTTTCAAGATTCAAAAAGGGTAACAGGCATCCAGAGTGAAGACTGAGCCATGTCCTGTCTCCTCAGTCCCCTGGCTGCTGCCTTCCAGCACACACGGCTTCTTACCACCTCTCCTGCTTCTTCAGGCACACACAAATGCATTCTTTCTCTCACTTGAGATTTTGGAGTTTCTACATTATGGGAGGAATTGAAAGAACAGTGCAAGGACACTCATCCACCCTCTGTGTCTATTCGCCAGCCATTCCCACTGCCAGGTCTGCTTTCCCTCTTGCTACATGGGTATTTTTCCTGAGTATTTGTGAGTTTATCACAGATATGATGCTTCAGTCCTGCATATTTAGACATCACTCTCCTAAGGCCTAGGGCATTCCCTACACAGCCACAGTAGAGTTCTCACACTCTAGGAAATGAAACAGTGACAGTGCTGACATCCAAGATGCAGTTTATATTCACATTTCTCCAGCTGTCCGAGGAATGTCCTTTAGAGCAGGATCCAGTAAAGGCTCATACATTGTATTTCACTGTTATTTCTCTCTAGTCTCTTTTGTGTGTGTGTGTGACGGAGTCTTGCTGTGTCGCCCAGGCTAGAATGCAGTGGCACATACTCAGCTCACTGCAACTTCTACCTCCTGGGTTCAAACGATTATCCCGCCTCAGCCTTCTCAGTAGCTAGGATTACAGGCGTGCACCACCACACCCAGCTAATTTTTGGTATGTTTAGTAAAGATGGGGTTTCACCATGTGGGTCAGGCTGGTCTCAAGCTCCTGACGTCAAGAGATCTGCCTGCCTCGGCCTCCCAAAGTGCTGGGATTACAGGCGTGAGCTACAACATCTGGCTAGTTTTTTTAAATCAAGAACAATTCCCTGGGCAGTCGATTGGTTAGTCTGCCTGCATTCCTTCCTTTTCTCCTCCCTTTCTTTTTTTTATTTTCTTTTATTTTTTATTTATTTATTTATTTATTTTGTATTGTATTTTTTAGTAAAGATGGGGTTTCACCGTGTTAGCCAGGATGGTCTCGATCTCCTGACCTCGTGATCCGCCCGTCTTGGCCTCCCAAAGTGCTGGGATTACAGGCTTGAGCCACCGCGCCCGGCCCTTTTTTTTATTTTCATTTTTTGGTCTTTAGTGAAATTGACATTTTGAGGATGTAGACTGGTTGTTTTATAGACTGTCACTCAAGTTGGCTGTGTTTGTCTCCTCATAATACTTTCATTTCAAACATTTTTGGTAGAAATATCGCATAGAGGACATTGTCTTCTGATTTCCTCATTCTTTTTCACATAAGTGGTGGCGTCCTGTGCACACTGTCATGTTTCTTGCTTTTTTCATTTTACGGCGTATCCTGGTGATTCTTTCATATGGGTAAATAGTGAACTTCCTTGTTTTCTTTAAGCCGGTTCTTCATTAGATGAATGTTATAATTTATTGAACCAGCCCCTATTGATTAACATTTCGGTGGTTTTCAGTCTTTGCTAATTAGACAGTGGAGCAGTGAGTAACCTGGTGCTTTTGCCATTTTGCCCATGTATACATTTAGAAAGCACCAAAAAGGGGGTGGACAATGGTGCAGTGAGTAACCTGATGCTTTTGCCATTTCGCACATGTGTACATTTAGAAAAGCACCGAGAAGAGGGTAGACAATGGAGCAGTGAGTAACCTGGTGCTTTTGCCATTTCGCACATGTGTACATTTAGAAAAACACTGAGAAGGGGGTGCAGATGGGTCCAGGGCATGCCCTGTGGCTTAGCAGATGCCCAAACCACTGTCCTCGGGGCCTGGACCAGCTCATAGTGCACACCAGCCTCTCCCTAGAGAGTTGCGTCTGAGTAGCAGAACTGCTTAGAAAAGTCGTATCTCGGAGTGTTTTCATCCAGAACAGTTCCCTGGGGGGTCTAAGTGTTTCTTAGAATTCTCATTTATGTTTCTCTTGCTATCAAGGATGAATATCATTTATAGGAGCCATTTGTGTTTCTATTTCTGGTCATATTATTTGCCGATTTTTCTTTTACTTTCTTTTTTTTTTTTTTTGAGATGGAGTCTCGCTCTGTCGCCCAGAGCTGGAATGCAGTGGCCAGATCTCAGCTCACTGCAAGCTCCGCCTCCTGGGTTTACGCCATTCTCCTGCCTCAGCCTCCTGAGTAGCTGGGACTACAGGCGCCCGCCACCTCGCCCGGCTAGTTTTTTGTATTTTTAGTAGAGACAGGGTTTCACTGTGTTAGCCAGGATGGTCTCTGTCTCCTGACCTCGTGATCCGCCTGCCTCGGCCTCCCAAAGTGCTGGGATTACAGGCTTGAGCCACCGCGCCCGGCCATATTTGCCAATTTTTCTATCAGGTTGTTCCCTTTTTCTGGATGACTCTTCCATTTTTCTGTTCAATTCCCACGTAATGACATTGGCCTGTCCCCAGATTTCTACTTCCTTGGTGATCTTTCCTACTTCCTACAGTGGAATCGTCTGCCAACCCCACATTAGTATAAAATAACTCAGGATCATTGACTTTTGTAATTCTCAGCTTGACTGTATTAAACAACTAAGCCAGGCATGGTAATATGCACCTGTAGTCCCAGCTACCTGGGAGGCCGAGCTAAGAGGATCACTTGAGCCCAGGAGTTTGAGTCTAGCCTGAGCAACATAGCAAGACCCCCATCTCTTGTAAAAAAAAAAAAAAAAAAAAAAAAAAAGAGAGAGATAGAAACAGCTAGCAAAATAGATCATCTGGGCATAAAATGAAACCCAGGTATCAGTTGATCAAGTCTTGTGAGTCAGAATATTTAAGAGCAGAAATGCCTAATCCTTCTAAGAAAATCTAAGATTGTGCTGGAATTAATTTAATAATGAGTTCAAGCAGGAAGAGAAGTAATAACGAGGGAACAATACTCGGAACTCCACACCGCAGGGACATCTCTTCCCCAGATGTGATACAAGGGGCTTCCCCTTCGCTCTTCCACCAGAAACTCTGTTGTGGTTACCAGTGGAATCAGCCCAGACCAGCTGAAGTTAGAAGTGCACTTAACCTGAGGCCACTGGGGTATCCCACAGTCTCCCAGGAGAACACGGCCAGGTTAGGACGGCCTGCTCCTGCTCCCTGTCCCAAGTCCAGACTCAGGGAGGGGCCCCAAAGTCCAGCTCGGGCCAAGTGCCCACAGTGCACCAATCAGCAGTAACCAGGGAGGCGGGCGATCCCTAGAAAGGGATATCCCACTAAGCGTCCTCAGAAGTCCCATCAGTAGAGAAGAGGAGAGCATGTTAAAGGGGCCAGGCCACTCATGCTTTCTCGGGAGCTCCTGCGAAGCCAAGTCTGAGGGTCAAGTAAACCCTCACCTGATTCACACCCTGATGTGGGGCCAGCCAGCCTTTAGCAAAGCGTCTTCCCAGTGACGTGCCGCTGCAGAACCAGCACTTTAACTCATGCTTTGATACCATGATGCGCCCCCAAGACGCTCATCCATGCACGTCACTTTCCCGTTAGTCCCTTAGTCTACTTAACTCTGGCTCTTCACAAGGAGAAGCTGGTTTCTCACCTTTGGGGTAGCTTTTCTTTAGGGTCTGACTGTATAAAATTATACTGTGTGAAATAATGTAGAATTCACAGATGGTGGAGAGACGCCCCTCAAGAGTGGTGAGAGGTGCAAAAAATGAAGGCGGAGAAGACCCAAGGCTGGACCCCGGGGCAGCTCAATGCTAGAGTCAGGGGTGAGGAGCAGAGGGTGCAGCGAGGAGGTGGAGGTGCCTCAGGCTCAGTTCTACATCTTGTACTTCATGCTCATATTCCAGGATCGTTGGGCAGAAACCTAAGGATCAGGAATATTTGATTCATTGTGTCCTGTGACTTCCCTTCCCCTGAGTTGGTGGAAGTTGAGCTCTTGATAGTGGACACCCGTCCCTCTCTCAGACAGAAGGTTTACTTTCATCAACCTGAGCAAAGATCTCTGCTTTTGGGTGCAGGCGCTCTAAACATTTGCATCCAACAACCTCTTCCCCCAGAGCAGCAGCCTAGAAACATGGACATTCCAGGTGGCAGCCTAGAAACATGGACATCATCCTGTCTGATGAGGTTCAGAATGCTGGTTAAGTGGTCAGCTAGAAGCTTGTGTGTGCTAATAAAGATCTCTAAAGTCACTTGTGCAAAAAAACAAAACAAAAAACTAGCAGATGACACGTGAAGGGCACAGGAATGAATGCCCCTGAAGATGTGGTATACATAAAATGCTTTGCAGACATGGGAGCCACTGCAGTCCTCAGCTCCAGGGAGGAGGCTGGGAGGGAGATGGGGGATCATTCATTTTCATTTCTATCGTTAAGTGGGGCTTTTTCTCAATATGCAAGCATTATTTTAAAAATATTTTTAAAAAATTTAGTAAACACAAAAACACCAATAGTGGGTTTTTTGTTTGTTTGTTTTTTTAAGCACTGTCACCCAGGCTGGAGTGCAATGGTGGGATCTCAGCTCACTGCAAACTCTGCCTCTTGGGTTCAAGCGATTCTTGTGCCTCAGCCTCCCAAGTAGCTGGGATTACAGGCGTGTGCCATCACGCCCGGCTAATATTTGAATTTTTAGTAGTGACAGGATTTCGCCATGTTGGCCAGGCTGGCCTCAGACTCCTGACCTCAAGTGATCTGCTCGCCTCGGTGTCCCAAAGTTCTGGGATTACAGGCATGAGCCATTGTGCCTGGCCTACCAATCGTGTTTTTATTCTTGTCTTCATCAAGCTGTTAGTCAAGAATCATATAATATACACTGTTTCTATGACGTGTACTTATATGCCACATGCTATTTTAGATCTTGCAAAACCTTTCTTAGAGGTTTCTTGTGTAGGTTTCCTTTTTTTTTCCTGAGACGGAGTCTCACTCTGTCGCCCAGGCTGGAGTGCAGTGGTGCAATATCAGCTCACTGCAACCTCCTCCTCCTGGGTTCAAGTGATTCTCCTGCCTCAGCCTCCCGAGTAGCTGGGACTACAGGCACACACCAACATGCCCGGCTAATTTTGTGTTTTTAGTAGGGATGAGGTTTCACCATGCTGGCCAGGCTGGTCTTGAAATCCTGACCTCATGATCTGCTGGCCTTGGCCTCCCAAAGTATTGGGATGACAGGCGTGAGCCACCGAGCCCAGTCTGTAAGTTTCCTTTAAATCTGACATTATGTGAAAATCCTCTTCCTGTGTACAATAAAAACCATGTTATCCAGCATTTGGGGAGATTGGAGTCAGTGCTGCCTGAAAGGGTGGTGGGAAGAAGAGCGTATTGTGGGCTAAAGTGTCCCCCAGTTTTGGGCCAGGAAGCGTCCCCTGGGGAGTCCTTGGCATCAGAGCAGAAGAGCCATGTACATGGACTCAGATTGAGATGGTGCCCTTGGGCACCACCTAACTGCATCCCCCAGTCCTAGGAGGCCCCGCCAGCTGTCCCCATGGAGTCATCTTCCCCTTCCCGGATCTTCACTCGCACTTGTCTGTGCCGCGCATTTGCGACTGTAATGATTTTAAATTGAGTGTGCAGTGTACACAGCACAAGGACTTCGCTTCTGACCACATTCTCCAGTAAACAACCACGGCTCCTTGGAGAAATGGCTGATTCCAGGGCTGGAACAGAAAAATGAGCCTAGGCCAGGTGCTGTGGCTCACACCTGTAATCCTAGCACTTTGGAAGGCAGAGGTGGGAAAATTGCTTGAGCCCTGGAGTTTGGTACCAGCCTGGGCAACATAGTAAGACCCCATCTGTTCAGAAAATACAAAAATTAGCTGGCTGTGGTGGTGAGCATCTCTATTCCCAGCTACTTGGGAGGCTGAGGTGGGAGGCGCTCACTGGAGCCCTGGAAGGCGGGGGGCTTCAGGATGGAGTGACTGCACCACTCCATTTCAGCCAGGGTGACAGAGTGAGACCCTGTCTCAAAAAAGAAAAAAAAAATTGAAAAATGAGCCTAGGTAATCTTAGGGCACCAGAAAGGAAGTGCTCACCAAACTCACGTGATGGGGGCACATCAAAGTGACGCGGAGGCCAACTAGAGAGCTTAAAGCTGGCACGTTGTGAGCAGCAGAATATACGAGGCAGCCTTGGATGGTAACCCAGCGTGGAAAGTAAATACCCATGTGTCCACCCTGATGCAACACAGGATTGAACGAATGAGTTAATGGTGGGGAAGAGGCAAATCTCTCGTGCTGAAGAAGCCCAGGTGGTTTCCATGGATGCTACACCCCGAGGGTGGAGTGTAACTCCCAGCCCTCAAGTGTGCATTGCAGAGAGTGACTTCTTTCTGAACAGTACAGGATGGAGCCGGAGCCAGGGAGGAGCTGCTTCACAGTTGAGAGACCCCACAAGTACAGCCTCCACCAGGTGGTCAAGGTCAATGCCGGCAGTGACAAGTCATGGGGATGCAGCATGCAGAGAAGGCGCCTCAGCTTTGTGCTCCTCCTCCCCAAACCCTCCACCCCAGTCAACTATGAGGAAAACTATCAACAATCCCAGTGGAGGGGCATCCCATGATATACCAGGCCAGCAGGTCTCAAACTGTCCAGTGCCTTAAGACAAAGAGCCTGAGACGCTGTCATAGCCCAGAGGAGCCCGAGGAGACACGGCAGCCAGATGTCACATGGTGTCCCAGCCTGGCCAACATGGTGATACCCTGTCTCTACAAAAAAATACAAAAATTAGCCAGGTGTGGTGGCGGGCACCTTTAGTCCCAGCTACTCAGGAGGCTGAGGCAGGAGAATTGCTTGAACCCAGGAGGCAGAGGTTGCAATGAGCTAAGACCGCACCACTGCACTCCAGCCTGGGTGACAAAGTGAGACTCAGTCTCAAAAAAAAAAAAAAAAAAGTTTATTTTAAAAACTTGAATATATAGCAGTTGCTATCTCTAGGCATGAAGATGTGGAGATATTCTATAGGAGTTTCCAGTTCTTTGTTTAAAGACTTGAATAGTTTGAAATTTTTATGGTATATACACAGTAGTTTTGTAATTTTTTTAAAAAGAAATATGCATCCTGTTGCACAGTTTAACATTTGCCTCCCACCAGTCATTCTGTCAGGACACCTGTCCTACCACGTGGTGTTGGGTCTTTCCAGCTTGGTGTCTTGCTCTTGTGGAGGTTGGACCAAAGGGGCCGAGTGCAAGGGACGCCCCTGCTGAAACACGAGTATGGGAAACCCCTCACGCACTGCATCTTCCGGCTCCCCCCTCCTGGCGAGTAAGTGTGGGGCTTGCACCGTGACCCGTGCGTGTGTATACATCGGGGGAAGCGGGAAGCGGGCTGCTCCTGACCCAGGAGGGACCCCAGCCCTGAGTCGCTGTAGGAGGGGCGGAAGAATCTTGACTTCGTGTCATGTTTGCTTTCAGGGACCTGGTTCAGTTGGCGAAGGCAGCTGTGAGCGGTGATGAGAAAGCCCTGGACATGTTTAACTGGAAGAAGAGCAGCTCTGGAAGTTTGCTGAAGATGGGGTCTCAGGAGGGGCTGTCATTCTTTGTCAGTCTGATGGATGGTGAGGAAGTTTGGTTGTGACTCTCCGGGGTCCTAGTGTTTTAGGGGTATCTGATAGGGATTTTAAACTCACAGACGGTGTTTCTGCATAGAACAGTCATGGTCATAGCTGCAGGCTGCACAGAAGGATGATGTGTGCTGGGCGGAGTCACAGCCGGTCTCTCAGCCATCCATCCAGTGTTGAAATGTTGCCCTCACTTTGTTCTTATCGATAAGTTGAGCTTTGCTTGTGTTTGAAGGGTTTTCATGAGGAGGCTTTTAATCAGCAGTTACAGGCTGACTGCATGGCACCAGGGACAGTTTTGGAAAGATTCTTTGGTGGCACCCCTGGTGTTCAGTCTATGTAATTATCAAGCGCCTATTGTATGCCAGGTACTTGGCTAGGGTGTAGGAATGAGGTGTGAGCAGGACAGGGGTTTCACTCCAGCCTACAGCACTTGGCCAGCCTTCATGGGGAGGTCAGCGCTGGGCACCGTGTGTCTGGTGTTCAGCCTGCTCTTCCTCACTGTACGAGGGGGACAGGCTGCCTAGCCAAGGCTGGAATAAATGCAATATGAAGTTAAAAGAAAAAGTGCATCTCTTACAGCCATGTGACGCTGGCCCAGGTGTGTCTGTTGCTGGCGTGGCTGAGGAGATGAGAGCCACACAGAGGTTGCCGGGTCTCAGGAGAAAGGAGGCTTTTGCTGTCGGTTTCAGCAAGCAGCCAGATCTTGACAGGAAGAAGAGAGCAGATGAGAACAGATGGGGCTGTGTGGTTTTTATAATTTTTAAATAAGGGAAATCTTTCATTTTAGAAGGTGAAGGGGTAGAGCTAATGGAGGGGGGACATTGAGAAGATCCCAGTGGGGACATCCGAGTGGGCACAGCACCATGAGATGGCAAGGAGAGGGCATGCCAGGATAGGCCCCCCCAGGAAGGCTAATGAGAAGGGGGTGTAGGGATGAGGCCCACAAGGAAGAAGCGCTGGTCACCTGGAGGAGGGGGTGTGTGCCAGGGAGGAGCCCGGCTCTGGCAGCACGTGGGCTGCGAATTGCTGCCCGTTGTCCAGGAGCTGAAGGCTTTGGGGGTGAGTTCTTCGCTGTGCCTCATGTCCTTTTGTGGAAAATGGGGATAATACTGGTGTCTACCCAGTTATCACCTGGGTAGATAAAGATGCTTAGAACTGAGCCTGCCACATACTATGCACTTATTAAATACTAGTTGGTGTCCCAATTCACCTCTAGATAAACTTGAACTCTTCAGTTGGATGAGAACTTGTGCTGGGTGTGGTGGTGCGTGCCTGTGGCCTCAGTCACTTGGGAGGCCTCGTTGGGAGGATCACTTGAGTCCAGGAGGTTGAGGCTGCAGTGGGCTATGATCATGTCACTTTACTCCAGCCTGGCTCACACAGTGAGAACCTGTCTCTTGAGAAAAGAATTAATAATAAAAATAAGAACTCGTTGTCCGTGGGGAAAAGATGAGAAGGGAGGGACAGGTGAGAAGGCGCCCAGAGGAGTCTCCTGCAGAGCAGCCAAAGTGAGCCCGAGTCCCCAGGCTCACACAGGGCCTTCAGACAGAGTGTCTGGCCAGCGCTGGAGCAGGCTCAGGCAGGGCAGGAGGAGGGGATTCCAGGCTGGGTACAGTCGAGTCTGTAGCTTAGACCAGGAGCAGCTTGTGGAGGTTGACAGAGGGTGGTCCAGAGAGAGCCTGGCAGGAGGCAGATGGCACAGCAGTGACACCCGGGGCAGAAGGGTCAAGGAGCGGAGGCCACAGAGAGAGCTTGTCATTTAGGGCCTCAGCGTGTGGAGGGTATGAGATGGACACAGAGCTCCGAGGCTGCCAGATCGGCAGGGTCAGCAGTGTGGACATGAAACCCACCAAGCCAGGGGCAGAGAAGGGATCAGTAGAGACAGCTTGAGGCCAAGCTGAACCCATGAAGTGGAGGTTGCAACCTGCAAGGTCAGGTCACATGCTTCATTTTTAAGTTCTTTTTTTTTTTTTTTTTTTTTTTGAGATAGAGTCTCACTCTGTCACCCAGCCTGGAGTGCCGTGGCGTGACCTCGGCTCACTGCAACCTCCACCTCCAGGATTCAAGTGATACCCGTGCCTAGGTCTCCCGTGTAGCTGGGATTACAGGCACACGCCACTACGTCTGCCTAGCTAGTTTTTGTATTTTTAGTACAGACAGGATTTCACTACGTTGGCCAGGCTGGTCTTGAAATCCTGACCTCAGGTGATCTACCAGCCTCGGCCTCCCAAAGTGCTGGGATTACAGGCATGAGCCACTGTGCCTGGCCCATTTTTAAGTTCTTATACTGAAGATGCTTTGTTTTGAAAATGTCCTTAAGTTGATAGAAATGGCTGCCGGTGAGGGTCATGGAAGCGGATAAACCAGGGCCTCCTCGTGTAGTGACCCCATGTTTGCCCCCAGGGACAGTGCACTATGTGGATGAGAAGGGCAAGACCACTCAGGTGGTGTCCGCAGACAGTGCGATTCAGATGCTGTTCTACATGGAGAAGAGGGAGGCACTGGTGGTAGTCACGGAGAACCTCCGACTGTCCCTGTACACAATGCCTCCTGAGGGCGAAGCAGAAGAAGTGATGAAGGTGAGTGGGAGTGGGCTTGGGGGCTCACGCTGGGGAGCTTGGGCCAGTTTCTCTCAGGCCTCGTTGACGGTCCTTTCTCTTTTGGATAGCAAGACTGAATAAAAGCCTATCATCTGTGTTAGGGCGGCTAACGTAGCTAGCGATGTCATTATTTATCATACCACATTCAGTTGATAGGTGAAGGAAACAAAAGAGATGGAGATTTTCCTGCTTCTCTAGGTGGATGTGGGGCCTGATGGGAGACAGCCTGGGCCCACCCGCAAGCTGCACCCCTCATGACCTGGGGCGCAAGTAAGAGAGTCACACAGCCTCTCGTTCCACCTGCAGAACTCAGCAGGCAGGCGACCATATCCCCATCTTCCCGCTGATTTATTCCACAGGAATCCTTGCTCCTTGGAGGCCGCTGAACTTTCCCTAAAGATGCTCTTGCAGATGACAGAGCTGACTTTTCCTCAGTCAGCATTCATTCGGTCCTTTACACACCCTGTAAGGGCAGATGAGGACACAGGCACTGGTCACGGGGACCTTGTCACAGGGGCCAGCTTGGGCCACCGTAACAACCTACCACAGACTGCGTGACGTGACAACAGACATTTGTCACAGTTCCGGAGGCTGTGATGTCCCATGCCAAGCAGCCTGCAGAGGCCTCTTCCCAGTGTCCTCACAGGGCTGGCAGGGAGAGTGAACACCAGCTCTGGTGTCTCCTTCCACGGCCACAGCCCTGTCAGGCCAGGGCTCACCCACCTCATGGTCTCATTAACCTTAGGTACCTCCTGAAGGCAAATACAGTTGCACTGGGGGTTGGGCTCCCACATACGAGCTTGAGGCATGCAGTTCAGTCCATAGGCCTGGCTTTAAATACCCTGCTCAGCTCCTCACTGGCTGGTGGGCCCTGGCCAGGTTTGTTCTCTGCACAACAGGGATGATAGGCCTGCCCAGAGTGTGTGGTTGGATGAACAGGGAGCACCAGCTCAACCTCATGATCATTCCAGAGCGTGTCCACCGATGGCCACCTGCCCACGCTATGCACTCAGTAGCCGTTATTTAATGTGTGAGAGTAGTGGTTTGCTTCAGTCCATACATCTCAAAACCCAAAGCCACCTTGCAGAGTCTCCATCGTTTGTCCCCACATTTGCCCCGCTTGGTGAGTCTCCATGGAGTCACTGTGGACCAGAGACTTCAGGATCCTGAAGCCGGGACAGGCCGTCTCGGCAAGCACAGTGCCTTTCCTTACACAGGTCAAGCTGAGTGGGAAAACCGGCCGCCGCGCAGACATCGCTTTGATTGAAGGCAGCCTTCTCGTGATGGCCGTCGGGGAGACTGCCCTCAGGTGAGAGTCTGCCTTTCCAGTGGCCCTTTTTGAGAGTTCTCTGAGGAACAGGCTCTTCTAAGTCGGCTTTGTGTTGGAATGTAGCATATATACTGTAAAATGCACATATGGGGCCGGGCGTGATGGCTCACGCCTGTAATCCCAGCACTTTGGGAGGCCGAGGTGGGCAGATCACAAGGTCAGGAGCTCAAGACCGTCCTGGCTAACACGGTGAAACCCCGTCTCTACTAAAAAATACGAAAAATTAGCCAGGCATGGTGGCGGGTGCCTGTAGTTCCAGCTACTCGGGAGGCTGAGGCAGGAGAATGGTGTAAACCCGGGAAGCGGAGCTTGCAGTGAGCCGAGATCGCACCACTGCACTCCAGCCCGGGAGACAGAATGAGACTCCGTCTCAAAAAAAAAAAAAGAAAAAATTGCACATATGATGCTGACTGCTCACACACTGGACATACCCATTCACCAGCTCCCAGACTGAGGAGCTAAGCATTGAGGGACCGCAGGAGTCCCTGCCCACTCCACTGCGCTCCCTTGGGGCTCCCCTTGCCTCCAGGTGACCCTGCCCTGGTGTCTGCCCGTGGAATCTCTTTGCCTGGTTTTTCGGAGTGTGGCATAACTAGAATCGGTCGTTCTGGTCTCTCTGCTGCCTGCTGTGTTAGCTCCGTGTGCTCTCCGGGGCCGTCTCGTGCTCTGCGTGGGGTTGCAGTTCCTGTGTCTCGTGGTGACCTCCTGCCATGTACAAACCATCTTCTATCGGCAACTGCTTTCTTTGATTATAAACAGGACATAAAATGTCCTAAGTGTAATAATAGTGTTCGTTTTCCTATCAGGAGTCTGATGAACTCTGTCTTTTTCCTGACTTTTAATTTTGCTCCACAGGTTCAAAAACCCTTCAGAGGGAAACACCACTAACACAGGCCCTCCATGGGGCTTACTCTCTTCTGTTGTAGATTCTGGGATATAGAACGAGGAGAGAATTATATACTGAGTCCAGACGAGAAGTTTGGCTTTGAGAAAGGAGAGAATATAAACTGTGTTTGTTACTGTCAAGTCAAAGGTGAGGCTTCCTGGCTTGGCACGAGAGAAACAGAACCAACCACAAGCATTGTGCTTGGGCTGCAAAATAATTCTAGTGAAATGTGGAGGCTACTTAAACAATTGTAACTCGATAACTCACAGCCATCAAATAGTCGGGCAAGCAAGCAACAGCAGAGCTTTGTGGTCCCACACGAAGGCCAAGGGGTTTGATCAGAAGCGTGACAACCTGCATCCCAGCACTTTGGGTAGCTGAGGAGGGAGGATCACTTGAGCCCAGGAATTCGAGACCAGCCTGAGCTACATAGTGAGACCCCTGTCTCCACAAACAATACAAAAATTAGCCAGCTGTGGTGGTGTACAGTGGTGGTCCCATCTACTCAGGAGGCTGAGGTGGGAGGATTGCTTGAACCTGGGAGGTTGAGGCTGCAGAGAGCTAAGATAGTGCCAGTGCACTCCAGTCTGGGTGACAGAGCGTGACCCCGTCTAAAAAGCATGGTACACCAATTCCATGCTCACTTATCTCTGTTCTCTCCTGAAATGTCACAGGAAAGATAGTGCAGGAAGTGTGTGTGCAAGTGTGTGTGTGCATGCACATGTGTGTATGTGTGCATATGCACATCCAGAGCACAGGAGACTAGGAGGTGAGCCAGAGCTGTGTCTCTAGTGCCTGCTGAGTGCTGAGCACAGGGCAGACCCAAGCCAGACCGACTGGCCTCTAGGAAAGCTGGAAGGGCAGCGTTCCCCACCACCCCCGCACCAGCACTGTGAGGTCAGGGTGGCAAGGACCTAAACAGAAGGACGCAGCCAGGGATGAGGTGAAGAGGCACTGGGCTGGGCAAGGACTGATGCTTTGAAGAAGGGGGTCAGAGAACAGAGCTTGTTGCTGTTTTAGTTCCCTTTTTTAACTCTGTTCACATGCAGTTTGTTTCTACCTGTAGGTCTTCTGGCCGCTGGTACCGACAGAGGGCGAGTAGCCATGTGGAGAAAAGTACCAGGCTTCCTGGGCAGCCCCGGGGCAGAGGGCAAGGACAGGTGGGCCCTTCAGACCCCTACCGAGCTCCAAGGAAACATCACGCAAATCCAGGTACAGCCTACAAGGGTGTTTGGTGCACTCATTTTCTGCTGCATGAAAGTGGAGGCCGTGGCCAGGCGCGGTGGCTCACACCTGTAATCCCAGCACTTTGGGAGGCCGAGGTGGGTGGATGATGAGGTCAGGAGATCGAGACCACCCTGGCTAACACGGTGAAACCCTGTCTCCACTAAAAAATACAAAACATTGGCCGGGCGCGGTGGCTCAAGCCTGTAATCCCAGCACTTTGGGAGGCCGAGACGGGCGGATCACGAGGTCAGGAGATCGAGACCAGCCTGGCTAACACGGTGAAACCCCGTCTCTACCAAAAAAAATACAAAAAACTAGCCGGGCGAGGTGGCGGGCGCCTGTAGTCCCAGCTACTCGGGAGGCTGAGGCAGGAGAATGGCGTAGACCCAGGAGGCGGAGCTTGCAGTGAGCTGAGATCCAGCCACTGCACTCCAGCCTGGGCGACAGAGCGAGACTCCGACTCAAAAAAAAAAAAAAAAAAAAAACAAAACATTATCCGGGCGTGGTAGCCCCTCCAGATTGTAGCCTGTGTCAATACTTTGCTCCTTTTCATGGCTGAATTACATTCTCTGCTGTGGACAGACCACGTTTTCTTTCTCCATTCATCAGTTGATGGATATTTGAATAATGCTGTTATGAACACTTGTGTACAAGTTTTTGTGTGAGGATGTTTTAGTTTCTCTTCAGCATTTGGTTCTTTCTTATGATTTCTCTCTGTTCCCATTCTCTACCTGATGAGACACTGTCATTATACCTTCCTTCACTTCACTAGGCATGGTTTCCTTCAGTTCCTTCAGCGGGTTTCTGGTGGCTACTTTGAAGTCTTTGCTAAGTCCAACATCTGGGCCCTTTCATAGCAGTTTCTGATGTCTGGGTTTTTTCCTATATGGAATTTATACTTTCCTATTTTGCATGGCTCTTTATTTTTTTTAGATATATTTAGAAGTTTAATATAAAATTATGAAACCAACATTTCGCATCAGCAGAGGAAAGCTAGATAATTTAATCCATTGTATAAACTTCCTGTTTGTTTATAAAAAATATAAACATCCCTATGTCACACTCAGAAGAGTGAGTCACACTCAGAAGAACTCTAGAAGACGCTTTTCCCATCAGAACAGACATACAAGTGCTGCCTGTCCAATCACAACTCTTGAGCATCAGTATCTTTTATTTATTTATTTATTTATTTATTTATTTATTTATTTTTGAGACGGAGTCTCGCTGTGTTGCCCAGGCTGGACTGCAGTCGCGCAGTCTCGGCTCACTGCAAGCTCTGCCTCCCAGGTTCACGCCATTCTTCCACCTCAGCCTCCTAAGTAGCTGAGACTACAGGTGCCCGCCACCACCCTCGGCTAACTTTTTGTATTTTTAGTAGAGACGGGGTTTTACCATGTTAGCCAGGATGATCTCGATCTCCTGACCTCGTGATCCGCCTGCCTTGGCCTCCCAAAGTGCTGGGATTACAGGCTTGAGCCACCATTCCCGGCCCGAGCATCAGTATCTTAAAGTCTTTCTACACAGCACACACTTTACCTTTATAAAACATTTTTTGAGATCATTTTTTAAGTCCAGAACAATGGTGCTTAGAAATGGTTTCTGAGTTCTCATGTGTATAAGCGTTCTCCTGACTGCATCTTTCTCCTGCTCTTTTCGCACATCTGGTTCTTTCTCTTGCAACCTGGAAATGAAGTGGGGTTCCAGGAAGAACCTGCTGGCAGTGAACAACGTCATCTCCGTGGCCATCCTCAGCGAGCAGGCCATGTCGTCACACTTCCACCAGCAAGTGGCCGCCGTGCAGGTCTCCCCGAGCCTGCTGAATGTGTGCTTCCTGTCCACGGGGGTAGCGCACAGCCTGCGCACCGATATGCACATCAGTGGGGTGTTTGCCACTAAGGTGACTGCCGAGGGGACCCGCGGGTCGGAGGAGGGGTCTTCAACACAGAGAAAAGAACTGCCCCATTGCCAGGTAGTTCAGGGCAGCAAGGGTCCCAGATGGTAGGTTAGGCCACTCTCAGTTCCATCCTAGATTCTCTTATTTCCTGGATATCTATGTACATTATATTCATGAAGAAAATCATAATGAAAATATAGGCTGGGCGTGGTGGCTCATGCCTGTAATCCCAGCACTTTGGGAGGCTGAGGTAGGCAGATCACTTGAGGTCAGGAGTTCGAGACCAGCCTGGCCAATATGCTGAAACTCCTCCGTCTCTAATAAAACTACAAAAATTAGCTGGGCGTGGTGGTGGGCACCTGTGGTCCCAGCTACTCAGGAGGCTGAGGCAGGAGCATTGCTTGAAGCTAGGAGGTGGAACTTGCTGTGAGCCGAGATCGTGCCACTGCACTCCAGCCTGGGCGACAGAGTGAGACCCTGTCTCAAAAAAAGGAAAATAATAATACAAATATATACACCTGCCATCTACCCTTATAAATTAAAAAAAAAAAATAGGCCAGGCGCGGTGGCTCAAGCCTGTAATCCCAGCACTTTGGGAGGCCAAGGCAGGTGGATCACGAGGTTAGGAGATCGAGACCATCCTGGCTAACATGGTGAAACCCCGTCTCTACTAAAAATACAAAAAAAAAACTAGCCGGGCGAGGTGGCGGGCGCCTGTAGTCCCAGCTACTCGGGAGGCTGAGGCAGGAGAATGGCGTGAACCCGGGAGGCGGAGCTTGCAGTGAGCTGAGATCCGGCCACTGCACTCCAGCCTGGGCGACACAGCGAGACTCCGTCTCAAAATAAATAAATAAATAAATTAATTAATTAATTAATTAAATTTTTAAAAAAATTAAGTTAAAAAATAAATTTGGCCGGGCGCGGTGGCTCAAGCCTGTAATCCCGGCACTTTGGGAGGCCGAGACGGGCGGATCACGAGGTCAGGAGATCGAGACCATCCTGGCTAACACGGTGAAACCCTGTTTCTACTAAAAAAAAAAAATACAGGCCGGGCGCGGTGGCTCACGCCTGTAATCCCAGCACTTTGGGAGGCCGAGGCGGGCGGATCACAAGGTCAGGAGATCGAGACCATCCTGGCTAACACTGTGAAACCCCGTCTCTACTAAAAATGCAAAAAATTAGCCGGGCGAGGCGGCGGGCGCCTGTAGTCCCAGCTACTCGGGAGGCTGAGGCAGGAGAATGGCGTGAACCTGGGAGGCGGAGCTTGCAGTGAGCCGAGATCGCGCCACTGCACTCCAGCCTGGGCGACTAAGCGAGACTCTGTCTCAAAAAAAAAAAAAAAAAAAAAAAAAAAATACAAAAAAACTAGCTGGGCGAGGTGGCGGGCACCTGTAGTCCCACCTACTCGGGAGGCTGAGGCAGGAGAATGGCGTGAACCCGGGAGGCGGAGCTTGCAGTGAGCTGAGATCCGGCCACTGCACTCCAGCCTGGGCAACAGAACGAGACTCTGTCTCAAAAAATAAATAAATAAATAAATAAATAAATTTAAAAAGTAAATAAAGGAAAGAGAGGGATGCTTTCTTTGCCATTCCCCATACCTTAAGTAAAAAAAAAAAAAAAGAAAATAATCATAATAAAACCCAGGGATATTTTATATAACGCAGAAAACAGCCTTAACCCATGTTCACAGAGGACCCAGTGATCTCATAGTCTTAGGGTGATGGAGCAGCAGCGTTCGGAAATGTTTAGAGGAGGAGAAGGAGGCTTTGGAAGTGCACCGTGGGGTGTGCAGTCTGCACCTCACTTTTCCTGCCCTTTGCCTTGAATGTCCACCATTCTTTTCAGGATGCTGTCGCGGTCTGGAACGGAAGGCAGGTGGCGATCTTCGAACTTTCTGGAGCTGTGATGCGGAGTGCAGGTGGGTTCTTTTCACCCCAACAGAGGCACTCCCACTACCTGGCTTTATTTTCTCCCTGCCTACTGAGAGGGCCACTGTGGTGCAGTTGAGGACTGGCATAGGGGCTGGGGAGACCTTCGTGCCTGTGCCCGCATTTCCAGAGCCAGGGCTGCAGCTCTGGCCCCGTGTTGTCCGTGCATCCTGGGGCCTGCTGTGCGGGCGTAAACAGCCACAATGCTTTTGTGGGTTCCTTCCAGGGAGGGGGTGGCTGCCTCCCATCTTCTGAAGTGTTTCCAGACCATGCACAGCCGTGAGACCTGTGGTGTCTTGACCCAAGGCCAGCCTCTGCCTGAAACTTCAAGGTGGCTCTTCAGAGATGCTCCATTAATCTCAAACACCCTTCCAGGTCCCCAAGGTCTCTCCAGGTCTCTGCAGTTAGTTTGGCCGTCATTGCCCAGGCTGGAGTGCCGTGGCGTGATCTCATCTTACTGCAACCTCTGCCTCCCAGACTCACGCAATTCTCCTGCCTCAGCCTCCCCAGTAGCCGGGATTACAGGCGTGCGCCACCACACCAGGCTAATTTTTATATTTCAGTAGAGACAGGGTTCCACCATGTTGGCCAGGCTGGTCTTGAACTCCTGACCTCAGGTGATTTGCCCACCTCAGCCTTCCAAAGTACTGGGATTACAGGCGTGAGCCACTGTGTCCAGCCTTGGCCATTGTTTTCTTCCTGCTCTCTTAAGCATGTCTATGGGAGTTTCCTGGGATGGCTGTAGCAAAGGACCACAAACTTGGTGGCTTCAGAAAACGGAGATGTGAGAAATGTATTCTCCCGTGGTTCTGGAGGCCAGAGGTCCCAAATCAGTTTCACTGGGCAGAAGTGACCGCGTCAGCAGAGCCACGCTTCCTCTGCAGTCCCAGGCAGCAGAGCCACGCTTCCTCTGCAGTCCCAGGGGAGAACCTGTTTTAGCTTCGGTGGCTGCCAGCAGTCTTCGGCTTGTGGTCACAAACCTCCCGTCTCTGTCTGTGTGGTCACATTGCCTCTGGTCTGAAATCTGCCTCCCGCCCTCTTACAGGGACACTGGTGACTCTATTTAGGGCCCACCTGGATAACCCAGTATAATCTCCCCATCCCAAGACCTTTCCATCTTCTGCCATATAAAGTAATATTCACAGGTGCCAGGGAGCAGGACCTGACGTCTTCAGGGAACGTTTCCCAGCCCACTGCAGTGGCCCAGCCATCAGGATGTGCTCCTCAGCTCCTCGCCTTCCACAGTTATCACCTTCACCAACCCTGCCCCTCAGCCGCCTGCCCACACAGGAGGCCTCGTGTCATGCCATTCCCAGGGTGGTTGCCCCCTCGTTTGTTTGAACATCCCCGCCTCTCCAGGCACGTCCTTCACTAGTTTCCGCCTCTCCCTTAGATCTTTTCTCCGTAACACTTTGTTGCCTAAAGTTCTCTCATAACATTTTTCACACTCTATCCCGAATTGTACTGACACTTCACATCTCCTCTCCTCTGTAGACTCCCTAGGAGCAAGGGTGAGCTTCTTATTTCCCCCAGTAGGACCAACACAGCAGGTGCTGGGATATTTTCTGTTTTGTGTATATTATCATCTCCCTAACTAGATTTTTTTTGAGACAAGAGTCTTGCCCTGTCACCCAGGCTGGAGTGCAGTGGTGTGATGGTGGCTCACTGCAGCCTCTGCCTTCTGGACTCAAGCAATTCTCATGCCTCAGCCTCCCAAGTAGGTGGGATTGCAGGCATGCACCACAACACCTGGCCAATTTTTGTATTTTTAGTAGAGATAGCATTTCATGAGGTTGGCCAGGCTGGTCTCAAAGTCCCGACCTCAAGTGATCCACCTGCTTCAGCCTCCCAAAGTGCTGGGATTATAGGTGTGAGCCACAGCGCCCGGCCTCTAGATTCTTATCTATTATGTTGGTGCAAAAGTAATTGTGGTTAATGGCAAAAACCACTTTTGCAGCAACCCTAATAGTTAGGTCCAGGAACCAGGGCTTGTGGCCACCAAAGTTCCACCTAAAATGAGCAAACACTTGCTTAAATGGGTGTGTTGTCGTAGATGCTGTGCTGCTGGGAGTGCGAGCTGCCAGATGGGAGGGATGCAGGGCAGGGAGCCCAGAGCCCGGCATGGAGTCTCCACGTCAGCCCAGGGCCTGCACATGCTGCCACTGCTAGCTGTGGCCGCGGCCGTGGCCGTGGACAGTTCCCTGTGCCCCAGAGCCTCATTTTCTTCATCTGTGAGGTGCAGATAGCACACCCCTATGAAGCTGTGGTGAGACCGAGATTAATTGGGGATCATGTGTGGGAATGCTTCTGAAACTCCGGGCAAGTCTGGCGGATGAGCGGCCTCCTTCCTGATGTTCGTCTTTCATTTTAGGGACCTTCTTATGTGAGACGCCCGTGTTAGCAATGCATGAAGAAAGCGTTTATACGGTGGAGTCAAACCGAGTTCAAGTGCGAACCTGGCAGGTAAGTTGCTGCTCCACGGCAAGAAAACCAGAGCAGAGTTTGAAATCCTTCCTCTCAATTGAGCCGAAGCCTGTTTATTGATTTCACCTAGTTTATTAGTCCGTTCTCACACTGTGTAAAGAACTACCTGAGATGGGTAATTTATACAGAACAGAGGCTTTGTTGACTCCCATTCCTACAGGCTCTACAGGAAGCAGGCCCAGGGGCTCGGGAAACTTACAGTCGTGGTGGGAGGCCAAGGGGAAGCAGTGCCTCCTGCACAACCGGAGCAGGAGGACGAGAGGGCGAAGCGGGAGGGGCCACACACTGAACAGCCAGATCTCGTCAGATCTCTATCACAAAACAGCACTAGGGATAGTGAGAAACCACCCCCCTGATCCAGGTCACCTCCCCCCAGGCCCCACCTCCAACACAGGAGATAAAATTCATTGTGAGATTTGCATGGGGACACGGAGCCAAACCATATCACCTTGCTAGATTGGATTTCCCGTGTCAGGTGCTTGATGGTGAAAATGAATCCTGGGACAGCTGTTCAATGTATGGCTGTCACTTCAGGAATCGGGAGACAGGGCAAGGGCCTTTTGCCTGTGAAAAGGATGACTTTGAAGGACTTCGAGTACATGGGGCTATGAAAAGAAAATAAATCCTTGCAGGGCTTAATGTACACCCCAGCAGCTGGCTGGGTGGCTCCAGTTCAGTTAAGGACATAATGTCCTTAACCAGGCTGTCCCCTGCATGTGTCTTGTGGGAGGGCCAGGGCGACCTCTAAGAGGTTCCCTTTTTTTTTTTTTTTTTTTGAGATGGAGCCTCACTCTGACTCCCAGGCTGGAGTGCAGTGACTTGATCTTGGCTCACTGTAACCTCCGCCTCTCAGGTACAAGCGATTCTCCTGCCTCAGACTCCTGAGTAGCTGGAACTACAGGTGTGCGCCACCACACCCGGCTAATTTTGTATTTTTAGTAGAAATGGGGTTTCACCATGTTGGCCAGGCTGATCTCGAACTCCTGACCTTGTGATCCACCCGCCTCAGCCTCCCAAAGTGCTGGGATTACAGGCGTGAGCCACCGCACCTGGCCAAGAGGTTCCCTTCTGAGTAGAGTCAGGCACCCACTGCCCTGTCTGCATCCCACACACACTGGCTAGAACCTGGGAGCAGACACGGTGTGTTGATTTCCTGTGGCTGCCTGAACAAATTACCACAAACCGAGGGGCTTCTGGCACAGACATTTATTCTGTCACAGTTCTGGAAGCCAGAAGTCTGCCATCCAGGTGCTGTCCAGTCTGATGCCTTCCGGAGGCTCTGAGGGAGAACCTGCCCTGCCTCTTCCAGCATGAGGTGGCGCTGGCGGGCTTCGCTGTTCCTTGGCTTGTGCACTTGACCTTGAACCACAAGGTCTGAACTGCAGGGGCCACTTAGATGCAGATTTCTTCTGACTCTGCCACCCCGAGACACCAAGATCAACAACTCCTCTGCCTGTTCAGTGTGAAGATGATGAGGATGAAGAGCTCGATAATGACCCACTTCCACTCATAAATAGTAAACATATTTTCCCTTCCTTACTATTTTCTTAATAACATTTTCCTTTCTCTAGGTGACTTTATTGTGAGAAACAGTATATAATACATAGAACATATACATATGTGTCAATCAACTGCTTACATTGTTGCGAAGTCTTGTCAACAGCAGGCTGTTAGTCCTTATGTTTTGGGGAAGTAAAAGTTATATAAAGGCCGAGTGCAGTGACTCACATCTGTAATCTGAGCACTTTGGGGAGGCCAAGGTGGGAGGACCACTTGAACCCAGGGGTTTGAGACCAGCCTGGGCCACATATTGAAACCCATCTCTTAAAGAACAACAAAAAAAATTGGCCAGGTGTGGTGGTGCACGCCTGTAGTGCCAGCTACTCAGGAGACTGAGGCAGGAGGGTGGCTTGAGCCTGGGCAGTCCAGGCTTCGGTGAGCTATGATTGCACCACTGTACTCCAGCCTGGGCAATGGAGCAAGACCTTGTCTCAAAAAAAAAAAAAGTGTCATGAGGATTTTCGACGGCAAGGTGGTTGGCCCCTCACAGCCCTGCATTGTTGAAGGATCCTCTGTGAATGCCTTGCTCCAGCCTCTGCGCTGTCCTCATGTGGCTGCCTTCCCCGCGTCTGTGTCTTCTCTTCTGTGTCTTATGTTTTATCTTATGTACTTATCACTGGATTTAGCTCTCATCCTGAACCAGAATGATCTCATCTCAAGATCCTTAACTGCAAATACCCATTTTCCAAATAAGTTCATATTCACACATTCCAAATAGACATATCTTTTTTTTTTTTTTTTTTGAGACAAAATCTTGCTCTATCACCCAGGCTGGAGTGCAGTGGCGTGATCTCGGCTCACTGCAACCTCCGCCTCCAGGGTTCAAGCGATTCTTTTGCCTCAGCCTCCCAAGTAGCTGGTATTACAGGCACCCAGCTAACGCCCAGCTAATTTTTGTATTTCTTTTTAGTAGAGACGGGGTTTCACCATATTGGCCAGGCTGGTCTTGAACTCCTGACCTCATGATCTGCCCGTCTTTGCCTCACAAAGTGCTGGGATTACAGGCGTGAGCCACCGCACCCGGCCATATCTTTTTTTTTTTTTTTTAAGGGACAGGATCTCACTGTGCTGCCCAGGCCGGACTCGAACTCCTGGCTCAAGTGATCCTCCTGACTCAGCCCTGCAAGCATCTGGGGCTACAGGTCTGAGTGGACATATCTTTGGGAAGGGCACCATTCAGCCCACTGTGCACAGCAAGGTTCTGTGGCCAGGTTGAGAGCTTTTGTCACGAGCCTGATTTTAGCTACCTTTGTGATTTTTATCCATCTCCAGGTTCCTTCTTGGGACCCAGCGTCTAATTGCCTGGGGCGGCCACATTCCTGTCCTTGTACTTCACGTGGTGCTCGTGTGCTCCCATCATGGATTGTTGATTCTCATTGGCATCCAGACGGGAGACAAGTCAGCAATAAGTGCCAAGGAGAAGATGGAAGCGGGTGGGCCCCTCTGTGGGGGACTTCTGTCTGAATCAGGTGGAGGGAAGATGTGGGGAGAAGCCACATGGCTGCGGTGCCAGCTGGGAGAGAAGTACGGACAGAGGGAGATGCCGACACCACATGTTTTCCTGCAGCCTATTGGGTCCGAGGGGAGGCAGTAAAGCTGGAAGGGAGTAGTCGAGAGCCTTCTGGGCATCCCAAGCCCAGAGCAAGCACACCTTTGTCACTGCCATCCCTGCCCACCCCTCCATCTTTTTACCTATGCCCCTCTGACTCCTCCCGTTGCATGTGCGCATCTGTTGTGGATGTAAAGGGAGGTAGAGCAAGGCCTTTTTTTTTTAAAGTTGGAGTTTTGCTCTTTTTGCCCAGGCTGGAGTGCAATGGCACGATCTCAGCTCACTGCAACCTCTGCCTCTGGGACTCATGCAATTCTCCTGCCTCAACCTCCCTAGTAGCTGGGATTACAGGTGCCCACCACCATGCCCAGCTAGTTTTTTGTATTTTTGATAGAGATGGGGTTTCACCATGTTGATCAGCCTAGTCTTGAACTCCTGACCTCAGGTGATCCACCCCCCTCAGCCTCCCAAAGTGCTGGGATTACAGGCCTGAGCCACCACGCCTGGCAAGGCTGTGTTCTTAAGGACAGATGAGGGGCAGCTGCAAAGACGACCCTTGAGCAATGCAGGCGTGGGGGTGGCAACCACCAGAGCAGCTGAAAATCCACATGTAACTGTTGACTCCCCCAGAACTTCAGTACTCGCAGCCTGCCATTGACTGGAAGCCTTACCAATAACATGAACAGTCGACTAACACCTATTTCATATGTTCTATGTATTACATACTGTATTCTACAGTAAAGTAAGCTGGAGGAAAGAAAATGTTACTAAGAAATCATGAGGAAGAGAAATACATTCACAGTACTATTCTGTGTTTATCGATACCCTAAGTCTATAGGATGAATCATCTTTCTGAAATGGTGGCATCCACAGGTGGCGTCCACATCTGCAGACCTGAATCTATTGTCCGTATCAAGCAATTCTACATTCTCTTGTAATGTCACGGCTTTCCCTTGCTTCTTGGGAGCACTTCCAGCATCACTAGTGGCATTTCACATGGGTCTCCCTGGGGTTAATCGGTGTTTACAGTATTGCATGAAACACATGAAAAATCCTCTAGAACTGTGAGAGGTCACTTTTTACTGTGATGTGCATTTTACTGGAGAGAGGAGCTGCCCACTCAGAGGTGATTAGCACTGCACAACATTTTAAGGGGATCCTCGCAACACTTGAGTGAAATTCAGCACAGTGGGAAGAGGAGGCAGCTGTGAAATGACTAGAGTAGCACAATGTGGGCCACAGTTCCCTGCGTGTGGTTGTGATTGCTGTGGTTGCATACCGCATCTTTCTGTTGGTTTACACTTCGCACAGCTGCACAGGGTGCCACCTCTGGAAGTGTGTGCAGATTTGTGTATGCTTCATGGACGTGACTGATAAAAGACGAGTATCTACCTATATTTTATGCATTCATGACATATCTGTTAATTTTTTTTCTTTCTAGGCTACATGGTTTGTCTGAGTTTTCTCAAATTGTTACAAATCTCCAAAAAAATGTTAAATATCTTTTTGTTATTGTTTGAGATGGAGTCTCACTCTGTTGCCCAGGCTGGAGTCCAGTGGCGCGATCTCGGCTCACTGCAAGCTCCGCCTCCCGGCTTCACGCCATTCTCCAGCCTCAGCCTCCTGAGTAGCTGGGACTATAGGTGCCCGCCACCACACCTGCTAATTTTTTGTATTTTTTTAGTAGAGATGGGGTTTCACCGTGTTAGCCAGGATGGTCTCGATCTCCTGACCCCATGATCCACCCGCCTTGGCCTCCCAAAGTGCTGGGATTACAGGCGTGAGCCACAGTGCCCGGCCCTTTTTTTAAAATTATTTATTTTAAGACAGAGTCTCGATGTGTTACCTGGACTGGAGTGCAGTGGCATGATCTCGGCTCACTGCAACCTCTACCGCTTAGGTTCAAGCAGTTCTCCTGTCTCAGCCTCCCGAGTAGCTGAGATTACAGTCATGCGCCACCACACCTCGCTAATTTTTGTATTTTTAGTCGAGATGAGGTTTCACCATATTGGTCAGACTGGTCTCAAACTCCTGACCTCAGGTGATCCACCCACCTCGGCCTCCCAAAGTGCTGGGATTACAGGCGTGAGCCACCACGCCTGGCCTTTAAATATCTTTATTGAAGAAAAAAAAAAAGTGCATGTAAGTGGACCCTTGAAAATCAGACCTGTGTTATTCAAGACCTGTGTTTGCCAAGAAAAGACCTCCAGACGTGGGGCTGTGCGGGCACCAGTGGCCTGCGGGGAAAGGGCCAATGGCATGATGGGAAAGGGTGAATGGCCTGCTGGGAGAAAGCCAGTGAGAGGGCCAGTGGCATGATGGGAAAAGGGTGAATGGCCTGCTGGGAGAGGCCACTGGCATGATGGGAAAGGGTGAATGGCCTGCTGGGAGAACACCAGTGGCATGATGGGAAATAACAGTGGGCCCACTGAGAAGTCCTATAACAGTGGGCCCACTGAGAGTTGGGAAAATGCCTAACAACAGCTGCCATGGAGTTGGGTCCTTTTATTTCTCTGTTAATTTTTTCTTTTCTTTCCTTTTCGTTTCTTTTCTTTTCAGAAATAGGGTCTCACTTTGTTGCCCAGGCTGCATTGCAGTGACAATCATAGCTCACTGCAATCTTGACCTCCTGGGCTCAAGCGATCCTCCCACCTCAGCCTCCTGAGCATGGGACCACAGGTGTGCGCCACCATGCCTGGCTAATTTTTTATTTTCGTTTTTATTTATTCTTTTATAGGTAAGATCTCATCCTGTTGCCCAGGCTAGAGTGCAGTGGTGCCATCATAGCTCGCTTGCAGCCTCACACCCCTGGGCTCAATTCATCTTCCTGCCTCAACCTCCCAAGTAGCTGGGACCACAGGTGCCAATCACCATGCCTGGCTAATTTTGTTGTTGTTATTATTATGTTTTTGTAGACATGGGGTCTCACTATGTTGCCCAGGCTGTCCTTGAACTGAGCTCAAGTGACCCTCCTGCGTCAGCCTCCTGAAGTGTTGGGATTACAGGTGTGAACCATCATGGATGGCCATTAATTATTAAGTTACAAAAGGAATACGTGTCAGTTGTAACTAGTAAGGTGGTGCTGGCGTGAGTAAGGGTGGGTTAGTGATCCCTCACGACCCTTGTTGGACACCCAGCATGTCCTTCCAGGACACTATCCCTCCTCAGGACGTAGATGCATGGCTGCTGTTAGTGTTTGTGTCAGGGATGCAGTGACTGCAGACACTTAGGAACTTCCAGTCCTTAAAAGGACAGCTTCCGGCCGGGCGCGGTGGCTCAAGCCTGTAATCCCAGCACTTTGGGAGGCCAAGACGGGCGGATCACGAGGTCAGGAGATCGAGACCATCCTGGCTAACACGGTGAAACCCCGTCTCCACTAAAAAATACAAAAATACTAGCCGGGCGAGGTGGCAGGCGCCTGTAGTCCCAGCTACTCGGGAGGCTAAGGCAGGAGAATGGCGTAAACCCGGGAGGCGGAGCTTGCAGTGAGCTGAGATCCGGCCACTGCACTCCAGCCTGGGCGACAGAGCAAGACTCTGTCTCAAAAAAAAAAAAAGAACAGCTTCCTAGGCCAGAACTTCAGGGCCCCAGCCCTGTGTGTGTTTCAGGGAGTCACGTCTGCCCCACAGAGGACCCGAGGGGCCTCCCATGCAAAGGCCAAGTGCCATGGAAGGGGGTGGTATGTGGGACCAGTGGTGGTGGGAGGTGGGAAGGGAGGCAGGAGGGCTGGTCACCTGGACCCTCACCCTGAAGGCAGGTGGGGTTGAAGCCAGGAGTGATAGGGTACATTTTGTTGACTAAAAAGAAAGAGGCTGAAGCACAAAATGTGATTTAAACAGTCTACTTGGCCGGGCACGGTGGCTCATGACGGTAATCCCAGCACTTTGTGATTTAAACAGTCTACTTGGCCGGGCATGGTGGCTCATGACGGTAATCCCAGCACTTTGGGAGGCCCAGGTGGGAGGATTGCTTGAGCCCAGGAGTTCCAGACCAGCCTGGGCAACATAGTGAGACCTCGTCTCTACAAAAAAATACAAAAATATTAGCCAGGCATGGTGGCAAACCTATGGTCCCAGCTACTTCAGAGGCTTAGGTGGGATGATTACCTGAGCCTGGGGAGGTTGAGGTTGTAGTGAGCTGTGATTGTACAACTACACTCCAGCCTGGGCAACAGAGTGAGACCCTGTCTCAAAAATAAGTAAGTAAGTAAGTAAGTAGTCTACCTGAGCCAGGATAAGGGCAGTTGCCCAGAAAACTCAGCCCCAAGGAACACTGGGTCTGGGCTCCATGTGACCTTTGTTCTAGGCAGGTTTTTAAAGGCCAAGAAGGCCGGGCGCAGTGGCTCACGCCTGTAATCCCAGCACTTTGGGAGGCCGAGGCGGGAGGATCACGAGGTCAGAATATCGAGACCACCCTGGCTAACACGGTGAAACCCCGTCTCTACTAAAAATACAAAAAATTAGCCGGGTGTGCTGGCGGGCGCCTGTAGTCCCAGCTACTCGGGAGGCTGTGGCAGGAGAATGGCGTGAACCCAGGAGGCGGAGCTTGCAGTGAGCCGAGATTGCGCCTCTGCACTCCAGTCTGGGTGACAGAGCGAGACTCCGTCCCCCCTCCCAAAAAAAAAAAAAAAACAAAACAAAAACAAAAACAAAATAAAGGCCAAGAAGAGGGAGTGGGCACAGGCTGATGTCAGGCTGTTGATTGGGAATCCTCTTTGGTTGATGGAAATACCGTTGATTGGCAGCAGTGGGCTGAGCACTGGTGCGGTTATTGTCTGCGGCAGCTTGTTAGGTTAGTTCTCAGCTACCTGTGGCGGCAGCAGGCAGTTTCCAGAGATGAACACAGCTCATGGGGAGAGCAGGGCATGGCTGCTGCCTCATTTGAGGTCTCTGGGGGCCTGATCCCTGAAAAGGACTTACCTTCCTCTGATAAGTTCTTTCGTTTCCCCAATTTTGACTTACTTTCTTGACTTTGCGTCATTTTCTCACTAGAAAGTAACTTCTGTGCCAGCGTAGTGGGGAACCGAGGTTAAGGGTGGAGAAGAGTGAGGCTGTGGGAGACACTGCAGGAGAGCAGCTCGGCCTGGCCCCAGGCAGTGGCCACCGACAGAGCCGGAGTGGAGCGGCACCATGGGTGTTATGAGGGGGGGTGACCAGTTGCATGGTGGGTGACTACAGAGAGTGGAGAACTGAGGATGTTCTGACTTTTCTAACCTGGGAGATTGGGTTTGTTGTGGCACCTTTAAGACAGGAACTCCAGAGGCAGAGCTGGAATAGGGGGCAGGGCAGGATGCCAGTTCCAGGTGCCTTGGAGAGCCCTTAGGGTATCCAAGAGACAGTTGGAAATACAAGCTCTGGAGGTCAGAAGCTGGGTCAGTGCCCTGAAGCCAGCCAGTACTTTGGGAGTTGGGAACTTATTGACATAGAGATGTTAGCTGAAGAATGTAAAAGAGGTGAGCTCAGATCTGAACCCAGGGCCCAGCAGGTAAGGGGCGGGCAGGAAGTGAGCTCACCAAGGAGCCTCCAGTACCCTCTGTCATCGTTAATAGTGTCAGCCCTGGCCCCATCAGCTAGTCCACTCCCCCTGCTGTCTTTTTTTTTTTTTTTGAGATGGAGTTTCGTTCTTGTGGCCCAGGCTGGTTTGCAATGGCGTGATCTCTGCTCACAGCAACCTCCGCCTCCCAGGTTCTAGTGATTCTCCTGCCTCAGCCTCCCAAGTAGCTGAGATTACAGGCATGCGCTACCACGCCCGGCTAATTTTGTATTTTTAGTAGAGATAGAGTTTCTCCATGTTGGTCAGGCTGGTCTCAAACTCCTGACCTCAGGTGATCCACCCACCTCGGCCTCCCAAAGTGCTGGGATTACAGGCGTGAGCCAGCCTCCCTGCTCTCTTTTTTATCCTGTGTTCAAGCAGCCACTTGCTCATTCAATAAGCATTTATTAGGCTCCCACTGGATACATCAAAATGAAGTGAGCCTCCTCAGCGTGGAATATTCCCTCCCTGACTCCAGCCATCCATCCCTCACCCTCAGTTTCCTAAACACGCTGTGCAGGCTCCTTTACTGGCTTTTGGAGTCTTTGTTGAGAGTTCCGTGCCCACTAAGTTCTCCTGCAGCTCTGCCCACCTTCCAGCCTGCCTTGCCACTCAGACTCTGTGCAGCTCCCATGCACTAGATCTGTGCCTTCCCTGCTGCCTGTCTTGGCCCCAGGATGCATTCAGCCATTCGCATCTGACTCGCGTGGAGCACCCCGGGGCAGGGTGTAGGCATTCACTGGGCATTGGTTGAATTGAGCTAAGAGCTTCGCTTTAAAACTCAGAGAACTAAGGTTTAGTCCCTAAAAGACGTACCACAAAGCATGAGGTCTGCTCCAGCATGACTGTGGGGTGACTGTGGGGCATATGCTTTCTTTTTTTTTTTTTTTTTTTGAGATGGAGTCTGGCTCTGTCACCCAGGCTGGAGTGCAGTGGCACAGTCTCCACTCACTGCAAGCTCCGCCTCCCAGGTTCATGCCATTCTTCTGCCTCAGCCTCCCAAGTAGCTGGGACTACAGGCGCCCGCCACCACGCCCGGCTAATTTTTTGTATTTTTAGTAGAGATGGGGTTTCACTGTGTTAGCCCCGATGGTCTTCATCTCCTGACCTCATGATGCTGGGATTACAGGTTTGAGCCACCCAGTCTGTGGGGCGTGTTTGTAACGTGCCGACTGTGGGGCGTGTTTCTAACGTGCCGACTGTGGGGCGTGTTTGTAACGTGCCGACTCTGGGGCGTGTTTCTAACGTGCCGACTGTGGGGCGTGTTTCTAACGTGCCGACTGTGGGGCGTGCTTTCAAATGTGCTGGAAAGGCCAAGGTGATTCTTTGAAAATATAAATGATACGAAATCACTTCCCAGCTCAAAACCCTGCAGTCTTCCAGTTTCACTTAGAACGAAATCTCACTCTTCCCCTCGGCCTCCTGGAACGCCCCTGTGGCCTCTGCCCACCTGGTTGACTTCTTAAACATTTCACTGAAATATTCACTGAGTGTGTACTCAGAAAGAGTGGGTGCGTCGTGCCTAAGTGTACAGCGCAGGGGCTTTTCCCAGGCGGGACGTTCCCAGGATGTAGCTAGCATCCTTCCTCTCACCCACCTCCTCACCCCAGGGTAACCACTCACATGACACAACATAAGAAGTATTCCTGGGGCTTTCACATGACGCCTCCACAGACAGGGCCCTGCAGAACTCCCCAGTGGA
The DNA here is from genome assembly GCF_049350105.2 of Macaca mulatta. NCBI lineage: Eukaryota > Metazoa > Chordata > Mammalia > Primates > Cercopithecidae > Macaca > Macaca mulatta. The sequence continues at coordinate 2,797,414 of NC_133425.1, read as the reverse complement.
TGGTATTCGCCCTCTCTCCATGCCTGGCACTTTCCTAAGATCCCATTCTTTACCTACATGGCACTCACTCAGCTGAGATTACATGTATATTTGTTTGTCAGCCGCTCTGCTGTCTGTGTTCCCCTCTAGACTGTAGGCACCAGAGCTCTCCCGAGGACAGGGCCCGTCCTTCCCCTGCAGCACTACCATCTAGCAGAGTGCTGCGCACACTCGGAGCCATCAGTAAACACTGAGTGAGTGCGTGAGTGGAGTGTACAAGGTTATCTGTGCACAATGTTCAGTAACAAACATGAAATATATCCATTTCTTGTTCCTTTCTTTTCCTCAGGGGACAGTCAAACAACTCCTCCTTTTCTCGGAGACTGAGGGGAACCCATGCTTCTTGGACGTCTGTGGGAATTTCCTGGTTGTAGGGACAGACTTGGCTCACTTTAAAAGCTTTGATCTTTCCCGAAGGTAAATTTTTTTTTCAAATAGAAGTGGGAACATGTTTTTAATCAGTCAGGAGACAGTGTGATAGGTAGAAAGTGAGTTAGGAGCCAAAAGACTCCGTAGGTGCCCATTTCAACACCGACATGCCACTCGTGCTCTGGAATGCCTCATGTTGGGGCTCACTTCCTAGCCTTTGCCTGGTGGTGGAGCCGTGTGGGGGAGGGGAGGCTTGAATAGTTGAAGCACGGGGAGTGGTGGGGGTGGGGAAGCTTCTATATGATGAGTGCATGACATTGTACATCTGTTGGAAATCATAGCACTTTATGGTGCAAAGTGTGAACCTTAATGTATGCAAATGTTTAAAAAATCATTCAGGCTGGGCAGGGTGGCTCACACCTGTATTCCCAGCACTTTGGGAGGCCAAGGCGAGAAGATTGCTTGAGCCCAGGAATTTGAGACCAACCTGGGCAACATAGTGAAACTCTGTCTCTACAAAAACTTTTAAAAATTAGGTGGGCATGGGGGCACGTACCTGTAGTCCCACCTACTTGGGAGACTGAGGTGGGAGGATTGCTTGAGCCGTGGAGATTGAGGCTGCGGTGAGCCCTGGTTGTGCCACTGCACTCCAGCCTGGGCCACAGAGAGACCCTGTCTCAAAAAAAAAATCACTTAAAATGTTAGAGGACCCCAGGATGGAACACAGAAGGTAACAAAACAGTCTGACTGTGTTAACAAATGTATGAAACAGCTTCACTAAAGGGTATGGGGGAAAAGTGCTGACCTGAGTGACTCTGGGAGTGAGGAAGGCCCTGGCCAGCACTTAGGCCAAAGGAACTGCACAGGAGCTCAGCTCTCTAGTTGAGAATCCTGCTCCCCACAGGGGTTGGGATGAGCAATGCTGATCCTGTAATGCATGTGCACTGGAATTGGACAGTTGAACAAATGGAGGGTAGATGGCAGGAGCCTGGCATCGCACAGCGGGAGTGGGAGTTACAGATTAGCAAGGGGAGGGACCAGAATAAGCCCTGGGAGAGTAGCTCAGAGGTAGAGGTGTCAGCATGAACAAATGCCTGGCTTCATGTAGGTAGGGATGACTCCATACACAGAATCGCAGGTCTGTGTCGATGCACCCGTTGGTACACACATATTTCCTCGCTCTGTCAGCTGAGAGGGCCTAGAAGCAACAACCGTGTCCCAGAAGCCACACCTGGTGCCCAGACCTTGGTTTCTACCACCATCCTCCAATAAAGGAGCTATGGAACCTTGGAGAGATGCTGACTCTAGGACCAGGGCAGGAAATGTACGAAGGAGCTGGCAGCATCTGTGCTGCCCGAAAGTGAGGAAGTGCTAAAAACAAAGCAAACCAAAAAGCTTCATAAAGATGGCAGGGTAGGGGGTCACAGAGACACAGAACCCACCAAAAGAGGTCCTAATAGCCAAAGCTGGAATAATTGGAGCAACAAAATAAATAAAGCAGGCCAGATGCAGTGGCTCATGCCTGCAGTCCCAGCATTTCATTTATTTATTTATTTATTTTTTCTGGGTGGCCCATTTCATCCTGCAAGTCCCAGCACATTGGGTGGCTGAGAGAGGTGGGTTGCTTAGACCCAGGAGTTCAAGACCAGCCTGGGCAGCATGGTGAAACCCAATTTCTAAAAAAAAAAAAAAAAATTAACCAGGCATGGTGGCTTACATCTGTAGTACCAGTTACTTGGGTGGCTGAGGCAGGAGGATCACTTGAGCCCAGGAGGTCAAGGCTGCAGTGAGCCAAGATCACACCACTGCACTACAGCCTGGGCAACAGAGTGAGACCCTGTCTCAGAGAGAGAGAGAGAGAGAGAGAGAAGGAAGGGGAGGGAAGCAGAGGGGAGGGAAAAAGGAAGAAAGGAGAGAAGGAAGGAAAGGAAAGGAAGGGAGGGGGGAGGGAAGGGGCAGGGAGGAAAGAGGAAGGGACGGGGGAGGGAAGGGGAGGGGAGGAGGGAGGAAGGAAGGAAGGAAGGAGGGAGGAAGGAAGGAAGGAAGAAAAAAAGCATTGAATTATATCCCAAAGTAAAAAAATAAATATGTGTGAGCCCAAATGATATGAGTAAGTCAATAAACAGGGGAGAAGAGACAGATCTCCCATAGAAAAGAATTCCACATGATTTCTGTGGCCCCTCCACCCTCATGAGTGGGACAAGCCAGGACTCCCCACTCCTCAAGGGTGGCCGGTGCTTCGTGAGTCCCATGCAGAGAGCACAGTATAGGAACGGGCTGTCTCCACAGTGGAGAGGACACGGGACAGGATGGGAAGGACTCCACAGTGGAGAAACTGACAGACTCCCCTGCCAGGTGACCAGGTCAACATCAACAGTGGTAGACAGCATCTACCCCTGACATGACCTGATGCAAAGGGCACTTCACCTCTGTGTCATCCTCCCAAACACCCAGAGCCGCAGTCTAGTGAGAGGAGCACCAGGCAGATCTCAGTGGAGGGTGGCCTGCAGTGACCCTGACCAGCACTCCTCAGACACAAGGGAATCTGAGAAACTTACAACTGAGAGACACCTATGTGGCCACGGCCACTGAGTGTCACATGGAATCTGGGATGGGATCCTGGGACAGGAAGGAGACATTAGGGAAGAACTGAGGACATGTAAATAAAATTTTTTAAAATAACAATGAACTACCACTATATACTTTGTATTGATTATATCAGCAACAAACTAGAAACAACTAAATGTCACTGGCAGGGGACGAGTTAACTAGCTCAGTGTGTCCCTATGATGGGAAACTGTGCAGCTGTCACAGAGGGTAATGAAGCAGTCCCCATGTGCTATGAAAAATCGCCAAAACAGAGCATAAGGCACAAACTCCAGGTATAGAACAGCTTAGAGCAGCGTTTTGTTTTTTTGTTTTTGTTTTTTGTTTTTGAGATGGAGTCTCACTCTGTCGCCCAGGCTGGAGTACAGTGGCATGATCTCGGTTCACTGCAACCTCCGCCTCCTGGGTTCAATCCTCAAATAATCCGCCTCCCTCAGCCTCCCAAAGTGCTGAGGTTATAGGCATGAGCCACCACGCCCAGCCTAGAACAGCATTTTTAATAAGCTACTTGAACAAGAGGAAGGGGATGAAGCACTCATATTCATATTTGTTCGTAAGAGTACCTGAGGTGGAAGAACTCACCCTGTGTTTTGCTTTTGCTCCACCTCATGGTGCACACGTACCACCCAGGGTGAGAAGCAGCCGAGGAGCTGTGCGGCAGTCAGCCCGTGAACTGAGGTTTCAGGGCGGGCGGAGAATGGGAAACTGGGCCTCTGGCTGGCACTGAGGTCCCTCTTCCTCCCTGCAGAGAGGCCAAAGCACACTGCAGCTGCAGGAGCCTGGCGGAGCTGGTCCCCGGGGCGGGGGGCATCGCTTCTCTGCGGTGCAGCAGCAGCGGGAGCACCATCAGTATCCTCCCGAGCAAGGTGAGGCTGCCCCTGGTCCACTCGCCCACTCCGTCTCCTCACCGCTATCCTCCCAGGCCGGGCCTCCTGCCTGCTCGTGCCTCTCTCCTCCTGTGTGGATCTTCCTGTCCCATGTTCTGTTCAGCCCCACCCTCCTTCCCTCCTCTCCCCGGGTCTCTCCCTCCCACCTTCTCCAGGGACCTCCCCAGCATGGTCCTCACCCAGCCTCTGTCCCTCCCCCACCTGCCACCTTCTGTCCGCTGCCTTTCTCCAAGTCTTCCTTCGTCGGAACAGTCGTTTCCTCATCGGAGAGTTGCTTGCTTCCTCTTCATCCCTGCCTTCATCCCACTCAGTTCTCTTTGTCATGAGAGGAAGGACAGGACTGTTAGAGAGTTCTCAGGCGTACTGCTCAGAGAGGCATGGTGATGTTGGTGTGTGAGGGGGCTGGTGGCAGCCACGTGGAAGGGTCTGGCAGAGGTGGCAGGGCATGGCAAGCTGTTTGGAGCTAGTTGGTTCCTTCCCTGGTTCCTTCCCTTCTGCTGGTGCCAGTTCCCTTGTTCATTCGCTCGTTCAAGAGCCGTAACTGGTCTCCTGCTGTGGGCCAGACGCTTTGCTAGGCACCATGGACACAGAGGTGCTCAGGTATGCACAAGGACCCCACCCACCACCTGTGGTTGAGCAGGGCAGGAGGCATGTGTGCTTGGAGGGTATGGAACTGCACAGCATTGCGCTGCTATGGAGCTCGGGCCAGGCCTGCTGAGGGGGTGATGGCCCAGCCAAGGTTGAGGCAAGAGTGAGCAGGTGAGGACAGGTGGGGACAGCAGAGGGCAGACGACAGAGGCCTGCGTTGGCGAAGCCTGTCCTCATCGAGGGTCTGCACTCGTGGTGAAGGACAGGGCCGAGGCTGATGCAGGTGGGAGCTGACTTTGACCTCAGGGCAGAAGGATGAGGATAACATAAATATCATATTTCTAGAGGGTTGTTTCTAGAAGATGGATCAAGGGGTTGGTGGGTGCAGATGCCTATTTGGTCCCTGTGGCAGCCACTGGAGGGCTCGAGCAGCCACAGTGGGGCTTGGCGATGGACTGGCCGAGGGGTAGGGCAGGACAGGACTGCAGAGGTGTTTCTAACCCTTGCAGCCAGGTAGGAAAGGAAACGTTTGCAGCAAAGGTGGATGAGCAGAAGGGCAGGTGCCTGGGAGGCAGCTAGTGGGCAGTCCCACACCTGGTCAGAAGGGAGGGCCAGGGCTGCAGGTGGAGCACAGGGACAGGCGAGAGGATGTCCCCAAGGAGGAAAAACGGTGGTCACTGTGGCCCTGAGAACCCAGATGGGGCCTGGGAAGCCAGGTGAGCAGGTGCCGCCAGGGAGGTGGGGCCCCCGGGAGAAGGAGGCAGCCAGGAACCTCAAAAAGGTTGAGGGTGCGTTCTGAGGGGGTTAACACTGATGGGAAGACCTGAAAGAGAGGGCCAGCACAGGGTCCCGGAGGTGCCATAGGGGAGAGCACGGGGCTGGGATGAGGCAGGGGCTGGAGCAAGGGGCCTACTCGACCATGGCAGAAGGAAACAGTGGAAAAGTTCAGCTGTAATCAAGGAGTTTCAGCCGGGAACGGTTATCGCGCACCTGCAATCCCAGCTGCTAGGGAGGCTGAGATGGGAGGATCACTTGAGCCCAGGAGTTCGAGACCAGTCTGGGCAACATAGCAAGACCTCATCCCTACAAAAATATTTTAAAATTAGCTGGGCACAGTGGCACATGCCTGTAGTCCCAGCTACTTGGAAGGCTGAGGAGAAGGATCTCTTGAGCCCAGGAATTCGAGGCTGCAGTGAACCATGATCTCACCACTGCACTCCAACCTGGGCAACAGAGCGAGACCCTGTCTCAAAAAACACCGAAACCAGCAAATTGCGAATGCTGAAAGCATGCTAGTGCTTGGAAGCTGAGCGGCCTGTGGACTTGGTGACACTGGGTGTGTTTCTCTTGACATGTGCTGCGTCAGTCCCTGGCATAGTCCGCAAGCCCGCCGGTCCGGGCAGGCGCCGTGAGCTTTCTGGTTTTCTCTTCTAGGCTGACAACAGCCCCGATTCCAAAATCTGCTTCTATGATGTTGAAATGGACACAGTGACCATCTTTGACTTCAAGACTGGACAAATTGATCGGAGAGAGACACTGTCCTTTAACGAACAAGAGACTGATAAGTAAGATTGTGGTTCAGGAGGATTTTGTTGGAAAAAATGATGTTCAGTTACTTCTCAGCTTCTGGGCGGGTTGTCGTTAAGGTACGCGCCAGACTTCACAAGGCCCCAGCAGGCACCAGTGGGAAAAAGAAAGAGGAAAACAGAAGCACACTCGGGCAGTGGGTAGATTTGAGTCCTTAGTCTCTGTCCTCCAGGTGGAAGGTTCTGGAGTTAGCTGAGTGGAAACTGCAACTCTGGAAGGGCTCTGGCCGGGCGTCTGTAGAAGTGGCCCATGAGTCACTGCGGGGAGAGAATGGGGTGGCCTCAGACCCATCTACGTCTCTGATGTTGGGGGGCATCCGCACCTCTGATGTTGGGGGCATTTGCCTGTTTAAAGAACGTACTTCTAGGGAGAATAATTGTCTGTGTTCACTATATCTGGAGTTCCTTCTGTGACTGAGTGCGCGTTTGGAGAACTTTGAGTGCTGATGATAGTTCACTTACAGTTAGTTCATGGTTGATTCTGCACAAAGTGAGGCGCGAAAGAAAAGTGGGCTGCGGAGCTGAGCCCGCCGACCTGTGTGAGCCAGGCCCGCAGGGCAGGAAAGCAGGACGGGCGCCCTGGGGCCTGCGTACGCTCACAGAGGAGCAGAGCAGTTACACAGCTGAGCTCGGAGCTGGTTTTCTCTCTTTTTTTTCCCCTCCTCCATTACTTGACCACCCTCAGACACACCCCTTCTGTCCAGCCCCCCTGGATTCCCCCTGCCTCTCTCTCCCACACACCTTCCTCCTCAAATACAGTTCTGGAACCTTCTTTCACCTGGTGGCCTCATTTCATCCCTCTGCTGGTGACCGCCTGTGGAACTCTGCATCTTCACAGCTCACCGAGTGCAGGCCCCATTCTCCCGCCTCAGACGATGATGCTTGACTCGGCCAAGTTCCAGCTCTCCCCCTGCTGCCACTGTTCTTGGGCTGCTCCTTGAACCTTTCCTCTAGTCCCCACTGCCCGTCACCCAGGTCTGCAGCTTTTCTCATACCAAAATGTCTTTTCATTCATGCTTTTCCCTCTCGACTCTGCACCTGCCATGCGTGGCTTCCCGTGGGAGCTGTGGGAGCTTCTGAGGGCATTCAAATCTTGCCCCCTTCCTTCTGTCCGTTCCTGTCCTGTGCCAGCCTGGTCTCGCCTCACGGGAACCAGCTTATGTCCCCGGGCTCTGCGGGCCTCAGAGCTGCCTCATCTGGATCATGGCACTCACTCCTCTGCCCGGCTTTCTGTTCTGCTCTGCACTGGTGCCAGATGTGGCTGTGAGGGTACCTCCATTGTTGGGTGCAGCAGCTTCCTGCGGGATCTGCATGTTTTGCAGCACCGGGTCCTGTCCTTATTTAGCCACCGTGGGTCGTGCTGCCTGGCAGGGTCCCACTCCACAGCCTGGGCTCGTCACACCCTGGGGGCGGCGAATGAGGCTCATAGGCCTCCTCTCCTTGGGCACCTGCTCTCTCGAGACCTTATGTGTCCTCTGCCGGCACATCATTGTGTTTCCCCACAGCATTTTATTGAGTTCTGGATGCATCCAACATGGAACTTTAGAGATGGGAGGGACCTGGGTACAAGGGGCAGCACAGCACAGGGACCGGTGGGGACCGGGAACCCGGCATGACCATGGAGCCAAAGCCTCGACCCCGCCCACCAGGGATGCCATCCCACCTTGAGGTTGGCCTGCTGGTCCTGGAAAAGGAAAAGGGTCCCTTTTGCTTTGGGGATTCTTCTGGGCCCCCCATAAGGCCTCCAGAATCAAAGCATCATCTTTCTGTGGTCCTTTCAAACCGGGCTTTGCTTGGACCCTTAGCCCAGCTGTTAAAATCTAAGAACACGTTCCAGTAGGGCGCATGGCAGTGAGGCCCCAAAGGTCCTCCCAGAGCTGAGCGTGTGGACTCCATGGTCTGGGACAGCACCTGGAGGCCTTGGGAATGTGTGTGGGAGGGAGACTGGTAGCAGGAGTGCCCTCCTCGGGGTTCAGACGGGTCTTCCTTTGTCTTTTAGGAGCCACCTCTTTGCAGATGAGAGACTGAAAAATTACATCCCAGTGAACCACTTCTGGGACCAGAGCGAGCCCCGGCTGTTCGTGTGTGAAGCCGTGCAGGAGACGCTGGGCTCCCAGCCTCAGTCTGCAGATGGGCAGCCCCGTGATGGGCGCGCTGGCCCTGCGGTACGCCCTGCCTGTTGTATTGGAGTTGAGACACGCTCAGTGGCCGTTTGCCAGACTGAAAACCTTCATGGGTCGGGCATGGTGGCTCACGCCTGTGATCCCAGCGCTGTGGGAGGCCAAGGCAGGAGGGATCGCTTGAGCCCAGGAGTTCGAGACCAGCCTGGGCAACATATTAAGACCCTCGTCTCTAAAAAAGAATACTAAGAATTAATTTAAAACGTCTTCCTAGCATGGGGTCTGGGAAAGGGGTCCTGAAAATTCGTTCATGTGGAGTAGAGCATTTGCCTCATGGCTCCCACTGACGGCAGCATCACTGTAACCCCAACACCACCCTCTGTGGAGTTGCCATTGCTAGGTCTGTTTTGAGCTATGCAGAGAAGCCACGGTGTGTGGTGTCTCCTCTTTGAGGTTTATGCCTGTGGGCCAGCTCCACACTTACTGTCTGACTCTAACCTGAATGGCATTTTTTTGGTTCTCTTGTTGTCTTGACTGCTACATGTGATTCTCTAGGAAAGAAATCTTTGTTTGTTTGTTTGTTTTGTTTGTTTTTTGAGTCTCTCTCTGTTGCCCAGATTGGCGTGCAGTGATGGGATTTCAGCTCACTGCAACCTCTGCCTCCCAGGCAGAGTGAGCCGGGATCGCACCACTGCACTCCACCTGGGTGACAGAGCGAGACTCCATCTCAAAAGGAGAAAAAAAAAAGAGTTATCTGCAGTCAGTGTTGCTACCCTGAGTTCAGAAGCAAATCCATCCTTGGTTCTGAGGCACTGAGTGGGAGGACATGTCCAGGTGGCATCTCTACCACCAGAGTGGGGAGAGGAAGACATTGCCAGAGGCGCCACTTCAAGACAGAGGCTGTGGGGTGACCTGGGCAGTCAGGAGAATGGGTGGGCTGGCACCTGGGGAAGATGAAGGTGTGGCAGGGCGGTCTCCTGGCAGTTTGATCCTAGGACTCTTTGTCTGCTCTGTGATGATGCGCCCTTGGCTAAACTCACACCAGGTAGCAAGGAAGGGCTTTGCCTTCCCTTCACCTCTTCTGGTTTCCTGTCCAAAGCAGCTGCAGGTACAGGCACATGTCCTGATGTTGCTTGTTCTGCTTCTGTGCAGCAGCCCACAGAGCATGTGGTTTCTGTGTTGCATGTTCCCTGTTCCTCGAAAGCAGGCTCTTTGTTGGTGGTGCCGCTGTTGATTTTTTATTTATTTATTTATTTTGAGATGGAGTCTCACTCTGTCACCCAGGCTGGAGTGCAGTGGCGCAATCTCGACTCGCACAACCTCTGCCTCCCAAGTTCAAGCTATCCTCCTGCCTCAGCCTCCCGAGTAGCTGGGACTACAAGCGCCTGCCACCATGCCCAGCTGATTTTTGTGTTTTTAGTAGAGACAGGATTTCACCATGTTGACCAGGATGGTCTCAAACTCCTGACCTCAAGTGATCCACCCACCTCAGCCTCCCAAAGTGCTGGGATTACAGGTGTGAGCCACCGCACCCGGCCTATCACTGTTGATGTTTATAGCAGCCAAAGGGGGAGAACTTTTAAACCATGAAAGCTCTTTTGAGTTGCAGTCACCAGTTCAGGGTGGGAATGATGAGCCTTTGCTGCAAGAAAAACAGTCACTCGGGAGAGTCCAGTGGTCGCAAACTGGATGAGGTGCGTCCTTCTAGTAGACGTGTTGGTTTTTCCCAGGTGGAACAGATAAAAGATAGTATCATCCGAGCAGAGAACCCGACTCCACCGTGACGTAGTATATGTAGCAAAATGGCACTTGTACCCCAGAAATTTATGTAAGTTAAGAAAAAAACAACAGAACAGTACTTTTCTTTCTCTACTAGGCAGATGTTTTGATCCTGTCCTTCTTCATTTCCGAAGAGCATGGCTTCCTGCTTCATGAGAGCTTCCCCCGGCCTGCCGCCTCCCACAGTCTCCTGGGGATGGAAGTGCCTTACTACTACTTCACAAGGAAGGTACGAAGCCACAACATCTGCGCAGGTATCTTCTGATCTCTCCCCTTGCCTGGCTGGGCTCTTGCAAGCGTCCCAGGGAGCTGAAATGTGACTTAGCCCTCGCGGCTCTTCCAGGCTTCCCTTTCCGTAGACAAGGTCAGCCATCCAGTCTAACTTGTCACCTGCAATTCCAGCAAACACTGTGGTCTGTTGGGAAAATTGAAAGTGGTTTTGCTCTCAGGATAGAGAGAAGTCATGCTGATGAGTGGTATCTCCAGGTGAAGGAGCTCTCGCTCAGGACTCAGGACTCTGCACCCTTCCCCCTTGACTTTTCCCTGAATGCTCAACACCTTTTAGCTTTTCTGTCTTTCTAAAATTCTAGCTGCTTTCTTAAAATCACGCATTTCTACATTGACTGTAGGGATCTTAGGAACTACAAAGAATGAAGTAAAGACTCAAACAGTACAAATCTCCATAATCCCAGCCTGGAGGTGGCCACTGTGGGCAGGCTGGTGGCTCCTTTCAGTAGGGTTCTGGCTTCTGGACGCCCATCCGTGTGTGACTCATGCATGGACATGTTTTTAAATTATTGCAAGAATGGGATCGTCATCAGTACACACACCCCAATAGGTTCTTTTGAACAAGTTACTTACTTCTCTGCGACTTGGTCCCCATGTCTCCAAGGTCCCTTTTGGACCTGAAACGTTCTCTGCTTCTGAAAGGGCACGCTGATCAAAGGATTTGCAGCTTCTCTGCAGAAGAGCAGCCTGTGTGTGCCCCAGGAGCATTCTGAGGCCCAGTGACTGGAGCGCCTGAGCCTGACTCTCAGGGAGCTGCTCCCCTCGCCTCACTGACCTGTTGTTCTCAGCCTCTGGGAGCATCCCGAGTCACGTGTGGGGATTTTTCAGAGTGGAGCCTGGCTGACCTAAGGCTCAGACTCATGTCCCAGCTGGCACCAGCCTATGAGCCCCCTGAGGGGTTCTGCAGGTGGGAGGCTGGGGGCCACCAGCTCCCACCTTTCAGGACCTAGCATGCCACCAGCTTCTGCTGCTGCTTTTATTTCCATGAAACGTGGAAGCTTCTCTCCTGTTAGATACACTCCTTCAGCAAACATGTACATTTTCTTCCCTACCACTTCCTGTTTACTGTCACATCAGAGGAAGGACTAAACTGTGTAGACTCTGACCTGGATTGCTTTTGGATTTTCACATACAGTGGCTTATCAACGTTAAGAATGAACTCTGTACTTTTCTAATTTTCTTCAGTAAGCCTGTGTTACTTTTATAACCCAAGGTGGGTCGAGGGAGCATTTAAACTGGGACAGAGGGAGCATAGACCCCAGAGGGACATTCCGGGAAGGGGAAGGACAGGCAGCCCTGCATGGCCACAGAAGCCAACACAGATGCTACTGCACCAGCAGCCACCACGGTGGACCACAGGCGCACCAGCTCCACGCACACCCCCGAGCTGGTGTTCACTTTCATAGGACCTGGCATAAAGGACATGGTGGTGGTGGGGTGGGGCACTGCCTAACTTGTGACAATGACATGAGCAGGTGTGTGCTGGCCTCTGGTCCTCGGGCTCTGCTGGAACCTTGTGTGCAGTGATGGATTAACAGCATTCACACAAATGCTTACGTGGTTGCAGTTGGCAGCCGTGTTCCCGGTCACCACGTAGAGCCAGGCTGCACAGCCAGCAGAGACTGGCATGGTGCTTGTTTGTGCGTCACACTGCTCCCTGCGGTGGAGGCAGTCTAGCTTCAATGAAGACTGGGAAAGCATCGTGTGATCTGCCAAATCGAGGGCTCCCTGCTCTGTCAATGCGTGTTTCCTTAATTCCTGTATTTTAATAGACAAGTGTCACCAGCTTGGCATTCCTCCGAATTCCATGCTGGCTTTACGTTTCTTATGTGCTTTAATTTCTCTTTGATTTCAGAACTCAAAGCGTTAACAATGTTTTACATTATTTCTGTTGAGTTTTTCCCCGTTAATTTTGCATGGTGGCATTTCTGTCTTGTGCGCACTCACGCATCTGTTCTTTTCTCTCTCGTTTCTCACTTTCCCGCATGCGTCCGCTCCTCATAGTTGTTGTTCCAGAGAGCAGGCGTGTATGACGCAGTCGTAAGTACAGACACCCAGGTCATGTGTCGCTTGCTTCCCCAGGTTGTTTTCCTGACGTCCTTTTCTTCCCTTGTTTTCCGTACAATTGTCTGTGCACTGATGCCTTCTGCTTAGCTTGCATGTTCGCTTTACCGAGGTCTGTCGTAAGCCTGAGACACTCAGCGTCAGCTGTCTTTATTTGAGCCGGACACCCCTCACCTAGCAAAGCTCATCAGGAGCCCGCCAGCTGTGGTCATGGCTGGGACGTGGGACACAGCTCTTTCCTCTGCTGTGTGGGACACAGGAAGAACTTAGTTTACCAACATTTGTAATAGAGGGAGTTTCCGTAACTCAGCCTTTCGAGTCTCACTTTCCAGTGAGGACTAGCCATGAGGTCTTTTGTCTGTTAACACTGCTGTTGTTCACATTTTCAAATGGCTCAGCCTAGTTTCTCCAAGGTATGAGGGTGGATCTGGGTCCAGCAGCCCTTAGGACCCTGCCCCTGCACGGTGTGACTGGTCAGCTGTGACTTGGGATTGACAGTCCCTCCCTCACAGAGCTGTGAGCAGGACATAGTGAATGACGAGAATTCACATTCACACAGTGAACCAGGTACCCATTCGGTCCACACCAAGCTGCCGTTGTTATCAGGGGTGAGGGCGCTTCCTTGCAGTTTGTTAAACCACAGCAGGCAGGAATTCCCTGTTGTTTTTGCGCGTGTACGTTTTCTGACCGTTTCCACTCAATGCAGAAGCAGTCCAAACCCTTCGGCACTCAGCACCCTGCAGATGGCCCCAGTCACGTCCATCCTCAGGCCCTCCACTCCAGCGCCTCTCTGTGGGGCCTCAGGGCCTTTGCTTATGCTCTGCACTGTGCCAAGAAGGGGCTCCCATCACAACTGGGTCTGACAAATCCCCCAGATTTCTTTGAGACCCAGGCCAAGTGCCACCTCGCCTGTGAGGCCTACTCACGGGGACTGCAGGTCAGCTTCTGTGGGAGCAGTGAGCTGATGGGAGCAGAGCTGGGGAGGCAGGTGGCTGGAGTCACCCTTCAGGAAGTCACACAATAGCAGCAGATGCAAGACCAGGGAAGCCTGACCCAAGAAGGGTATGAGGTGATCCGTTTCACGCAGGGGAGTGCGTGTGCTCTCAGAGAAACGGGACCCAGATGAGGGGCAGGGCTAGAGCCCAGAGAGAGCGTGCAGAGCCCCTGCCTCACGGAGGAAGGGACCCATGATTAAAGACGAGGCAAGCAGTTGGAGGGGCTTGTGGAGGGTCAGTGGTCCCTCGGGAGCGCTGATTTCCAGGAACTGGGTATGAGAACATGCTCAGGCGAGGATGGGGCTCCAGCAAGCCATAGCAGTGTGCTCCCACACTGGGCCCAGAGCCGTGTCCCTCCCTGGGCCATGCAGGGCCTCACTGCCCAGGACACTGGGCCCACAGCCACGTCCCCCTCTGTGCCATGCAGGGCCTCACTGCCCAGGCTGAGGGCTCTCTTGAAAAACACCCATAGAGGGTACACAGCCAGTCCAGGTTATTGTTTTGGAAAATTCTACCTGAAATCATGCTTCTGTTACTTAATTTTAAGAGAGTTTAAAAAACAAATTCATGCACGGGCAGCCTTTGCTTACCCATTATCTGAAGCCAGAGCCAAAAGCTCTGACCATTGCCGGTGACCCTAAAGGTTTTCAGTGCATCTGGCAGGGACTTGACCTGTTGCTAAATATCTGTGTCTGTCTGCGGAGAGATTTCTCCCCCATAACGGAGCTAAATCTAGAGGACGAGATCTGGGCGAGGGCTTCAGCTCTACATATGAGTTAACAAACACCTGGGTCCTTTGTCATTTAGCCAGAAGAAGCAGACAGAGAAGAGGAGGTGGAGCCTGGGTGCCACCACATCCCTCAGATGGTGTCCAGGAGACCCCTGCGAGACTTCGTGGGGCTGGAGGACTGCGACAAGGCCACCCGGGACGCCATGCTCCACTTCAGCTTCTTCATCACCATCGGAGACATGGACGAAGCCTTCAAATCCATCAAGCTCATCAAAAGGTGAGGATCCCGCCCACTGGGATGTCGGGAGATGGCGCGTGCTCACGGCTCTTTCCTTTCTCCACGTCTTCCTTCTTGGTTCGCCTGTTGAAATAGTTAACTTCTCATGAGTGCGCCGTGGTGTATTTCATCGTCTTCCCACTCGATGAAATGCTGTCCAGCTTGCGGGTGCCACGTGGGAAGCTCTCAGCCTCTGTGGCGCTGGGAGCCTCTCGGGCTATTTAGTTGCTTCCTAGTGGAAAGTTCTGCCGTTCCTAAACATCCGTAATACCCATCCCTCTGGGAATAATTGCTCCTAAACAGAAGTTTGGACAAGTAAACGCTAAAAACAGCCAGGTGGAAACACAATTACAATTGCTCTAAAAGAGGTTGTCAATCAAGAGCTGTCTGCAAGCACCTTCTTCTTCATTCTGCAGAGAATCTAGAAATCCTTTCCTCTTCACGAGAGCATTTCACAGATCTTAATGTCCAAAGGGTAGAAAATCAAAGAAGGAAACTAAACAGGTAAAAGAAGGGTGTGGCTTTAGGTTGCCTGGAGCAAGCCCTCCGTCGATGTGCCGTGATGATGCCTGTCACACAGGTGTCTGAGAGGGTGCAGGACCCCGGCCCACTGTCCTAAAGCAGCATGGCCCATCCTTCATTCCCCATGCCAGACCTTCCACACTAGCCGTGCAGATGAGCTCTTTCCAGTTTGCACATGCACCAGACAGGCTGAGCAGCACCGCCCGGCCCTCCTTGATTGCTTTGAGTTAATATAAAGGTAGTCGCAGACCATAATTGACCTCGTGGCCAGTTTAAACCTTCCATGTGGCCAGGCGCAGTGGCTCACCCCTGTAATCCCCGCACTTTGGGAGGCTGAGGCAGGCAGATCACCTGAGGTCGGGAGTTCGAGACCAGCCTGACCAACATGGAGAAACCCCATCTCTACTAAAAATACAAAATTAGCCGGGCAGTTGTGATGCGTTCCTGAAGTCCCAGCTACTCAGAAGGCTGAGGCAGGAGAATTGCTTGAACCCAGGAGGTGGAGGTTGCCGTGAGCCAAGATCAGGCCACTGTACTCCAGCCCGGGTGACAGAGTGAGACTCCGTCCAGAAGAAAACAAAACAGAACAAAAAACCAATTAATTTCAGCATATGATTGGAAATAAAAATTCCTTGTCAGAAAAAAAGTTGAGCAGGGAAGATAAAAGCCTACTATCCATGCTAGTGTGTACCGTGGACGTGAAGCTCGGATTTCCACGCTGCGTGCTGAGTGTGTCGCGGACGGTCAGTCCGTAAATGCTTTCCAGTCTTTATCAGTTGAAGACCAATTCCTGGAGCAGTGTGGGCCTCAAAATCCAAACGGATCCCCTCAGCTCGCTGGAAGGCCAGAAGCAGCCAAACTAAACATTTATATTAGCAGCGGGTGGCCTGGCAGCCCGGCCCCGACTGTACACATCGCAGCAGTTTCTCCTTCCGGCCGATGCCAGCAGGGAGCTCTGCCTTCAGGCGGCCATGGGGCCAAGCAGTGCCGCACCCAGGCAGAGGAGGCAGCAGGCCAGGCACCAGGCCTGTGGTTGCAGTGTGGCCGGGCAGCCTTGGGCTCTGGGTTCTGGGGGGTGGGGGCCAGTTTGGACCCCTCAGAGGCAGATGTTAGGTGTTTTTTGCCCACCTCAAGGACTTACGGCTTGTTCCTCTCTTAACAGATTTAGGACACGGGGTTGTTTGGACCCAGTGCAGCATCATGCAGGCATTTTGTAGCCCACCAAGCATTTCACTAAAGATAGGCTGAAGGTTTCTTGTTTTTGTTTTTGTTTTTTGAGACAGAGTCTCGCTGTGTTGCCCAGGCTGGAGTGTAGTGACGTGATCTCGGCTCACTGCAAGCTCCACCTCCCGGGTTCAAGCGATTTTCCTGCCTCAGCCTCCCGAGTGGCTGGGACTACAGGCGCCCACCACCAATTAGCCTGGCTAATTTTTTTTTCATATTTTCAGTAGAGACAGGGTTTCACTATGTTGACCAGGCTGATCTCGAACTCCTGACCTCATGATCCACCTGCCTCAGTCTCCCAAAGTGCTGGATTACAGGTGTGAGCCATCACACCCAGCCTGGCTGAGGGTTTTTAAGCAAATAGACTCCTTCGCTTTTATCCTACCAGTTGTTGATCAGAGAGTCTGTAAGGACTTGGGCTTCTGAGACTTGGTTGAACAGAAGTGTGGATCAGGGTGTGTATGCCTACGGGGTCTCTGAAAAGGTCGTTTTGACCCTTAGTGTGAGCCCCCAAAAAATCACAGAAAAGTGGATCAAATGTTTTTCAGCCATGTCGCAGTATAGATGGATAGAACACAAGTTATAGACAGAGTTCAGAGACTTGCATTTATTTAACTTAGGAAAGGAATCGAGCAAAACAGGCACGAACACGATTCTGTCTGAAACCATCACTAGCCGGCTGTAGATTATGACTCACTCAAGGAATATTGTGAATATTTTAAGAAAATTTTCCTTGTTGGTCTGCTTTACAAAGTATAAGACATGACTGGGCTGCCCCTCTCAGCAGATGCAGAATAAATTAATCCCAAAGCAAAGCGGAGCGCAGGGCAGCCTCACGCCACCTAACCTGTGTCTCAGCTTCCAGCCTCCACCCTGAAGCACGTGTGGCCATGGAGCCGCGTTGCGCTAACCAGGAAAGCTGGAGGCAAATGAGGTTGGCCCACAGCACGTATAGACATATGACCGACATAACAGTAAACACGCACGCGTCTCACACGCATGGCACAGAGGTCACCCAGACTCATCCCGTGCCTCTGCACAAGCAGGGGAAGTGACTTGGTGGTGGAGTCCCTTGGTTTCCAGGCTTTCCATGATAGCAGGTGCACATCGATGGAGTCCTGAGACGGGCGACTCAGCATGGTGACTCCACGTAGTCATTGTCCAGCCCACGGCGAAAGCGCGCCGTCAGGGAGCGGCTGATGACAATCACTCGGGGCGCCATGCAGTCCTCCCTCTTGTGGAGAATGTTCCAGATGAGCATGGCTGCCGCCAGCGTGGCCAGAAGGCAGGCACCAATGTTCAGGTAGCAGGACCAGGACAGGTTGGTGTATGGGCCAATTCTGTAGAAAGTCACCAGCCCGATAACCAGGACAAAACCTGCAGATGAGAGAGAAGGGTTGAGAGGCCTTATCTGAGAGGAAGGCAGATTCCACTCCTTCCCCAGCCCTCTGTCCTAGAGCGGGTTCCAGCCTGCTTTACACTTCCCCAGTCCTCTGTCCTAAAGCAGGTTCTTACTTTATGGGGCAGCCGCCCCGGTGTTGAGCCACCTTGTTTTTTTTTTTTTTTTTTGAGACGAAGTCTCGCTCTGTCGCCCAGGCTGGAGTGTAGTGGCCGGATCTCAGCTCACTGCAAGCTCCGCCTCCCGGGTTCACACCATTCTGCTGCCTTAGCCTCCCGAGTAGCTGGGACTACAGGCGCCCGCCACCACGCCCGGCTAATCTTTTTGTATTTTTAGTAGAGACGGGGTTTCTCTGTGTTAGCCAGGATGGTCTTGATCTCCTGACCTTGTGATCCACCCGCCTCGGCCTCCCAAAGTGCTGGGATTACACACGTGAGCCACCGCGCCCGGCCTGAGCCACCTTGTATTAGCCCTTCTGTGGCTCTTAGGACTTTAGGCTCTAGCGGCTGTGGAGGGGTGGTGTGTGTCTGCTTAATTCTGTCCTGGCATGCTGCTCCTGTGACCTTTCCTTCAGGTCAGCACTGATGCTTGCAACACAAACTTTGGGGGCCTTTCCTAGCCCCCCAAACTCAGCAGTAATTTTGTGTTAAATCCATCTCTGACTTTTGTAAATGCTTAATTCGTTCAAAGTGAAAGTAAAAAGATATTTTCTAAGTCTTATCTGGAAACAGGTCAGTTTGGTGCTCATCGCGCCCAGAGCTGTGCTCCTGACAGTTTCTTGCTCTTGGCCTTTGCTTTGGGAACTGCAGATGGCCTGGCATCTGCGGCTCGGGCAGGGCAGAGATGGGGCCAGTGCCTTGTCTAGGGCTCCTTGACTATATCTGGTGTCTTCCCTCAACGTCAGTGCTTCTCGTTCTAGACCCTCCCTCCTGCCTGGCGGATTTTCCTTCCATGCTTTCCCCTCTTTCCAGAGCCTGAAACCAGAGAAGGAGAGGTGGGCCATGAGCAACCCTCGGTTGGCTCAGCTTGTTCCCGTCTAGTTAGTTGCTGATACCACAGTCACTTATATTTTTATCTTTAAGGAGCTCCACAGACTTTTTTAGTTCTTACAACAGGAAAATCAGGGTTTCATGCCTGGAATCTGCCAACTAGGATAACAGGATACTGTGGCTGCACCGATGGAGCTGGGTGTCCTAATCCAGCTGGAAACATAGGCTCTGGGATGGAGAGCCATCCATGTGGCCCTGCCCCTCCTCATCGCCTACAGCCATGGGGACATGGCCACAGATTGTCCTGGAGGCCATGGGGCCTCCAGCCAGCCTTTAGCCCCAGTCCCACTTCTGCCTACCCAGCACCCCTCCCTCTCTGTTACAGTGACCTGAGTGGGTCTGTTTCTTGTACCCAAAGTGCCAGAGACTCTCTGTAACTCACACTGGTCCAGATTAAACTCTCCAGCCCCTCTTGCCCACGGGGCACTCGTCCATGTTTCTCCCCAGGCTCTGGCCGTGCCGAGCCCCACTGCTGTCCCTCCGCCTGGTCTGCTTGTTGACACCTGTGCGTCTGTTCACGCCGGTCTCTCCACTCCCAACCGCCTCCCCTGCATTCCTCGGGAAACCAAATCATGTCCTGCCCTGTGTGGCCCCAGCATCGAGAGAGGACGGGAGAGAAACAGACACAGGGACAGAGACACAGAGAGACAGAGACGGAGACACAGAGAGACAGAGACCAAGAGAGACACAGAGAGACAGACACAGAGACAGATGGAGACAGAGACAGACAGAGACAGAGGCGTAGGGAAGGAGAGACAGAGCGAGAGATGGGTAACCAGCCTTGTTTTTCCTAAACACACAAGCATTATCTTCTCATCATCACTGTACCCTCCGGACAGTATGAATTAAGCATTTATCTATCTCCATTTTGTCCTGAACAATGACAGTGACTGGTTTCTGTGTTCATTCTTTATAATACTTCATGGAGCTTTTTATACATAGGTAGCTCCTGGATACTTCTGTTTTATTAAAAATAACATTCTAGGCAAGGCACAGTGGCTCATGCCTGTAATCCCAGCACTTTGGGAGGCTGAGACGGGTGGATCACAAGGTCAGGAGTTCAAGACCGGCCTGGCCAAGATGGTGAAACCCCATCTCTACTAAAATACAAAAAAAAAAAAATTAGCGAGGCATGGTGGCACATGCCTGTAGTCCCGGCTACTCAGGAGACTGAGGCAGAGAATTGCTTGAACCCAGGAGGCAGACGTTGCAGTGAGCTGAGATCAAGCCACTGCACTCCAGCCTGGGAGGTGACAGAGCAAGACTCCCTTTCAAAAAAAAAAAAAAAGCATCCTATTTGTAATGAAAACTAACAAAGGAAACTTCTGGCATTTCTACCAGTGTGGAATGTGCCCTCTGCTCACGATCGTGTGGTATCAATGCTTGTGTTACTGGGGTGAAGGAATGAGCCTGTGTTGTGTGTGATGAAAATGAGAGCACTTTGAACAGTGTCCTCTCGTGTTCACAGTGTCTGGTACTTTCTGCCGGTGGGGGATGGGTTGTGCTTGCGTCAGGGCTCAGAGGAGGTGGCCCTGGAGGCAGGGCACGCACAGTGGAGAGCTCAGGACACCTGGGACAGAGGCGAGCGGGAAGGGTGGGGCGCTCTTGGCAGGGGCAGTGGGAGCCTTGGGGAGAGTCCCGGCCCAGCAGGAGGCGATGCTGGAGGACGGGAGGTTATGCCGGCAGCAGCTGGCCTTCATGAGGCTCCAGCCCACTGTGGCCAGAGCCTGTTTCTCCCCCTTACCAGGCTTCCTTTCTACTTGCGGGTGTTACAGAAACATGTTTAAAATCTATGTGGCCTCCAGTTCTACACATCATTCATCCAAATGGAACAGTGGAAAGGGATTGGGCCCCCCATGGCTTCCAGGGTCAACCTCCCTCACCGTCTGTGGTTGTCGTGGGGGTCAGTTTCCATACAGAGGGGACCTGGAGGTACCATCATTGAGGAAGTGTGAGGGATGAGAACTCAATCCGGAGGGCTGACCCTAAGGCTTTTGGAATGGATAAGCTGCACTCACTTCCTGGACTGAGCAAAATGAGAAAGGGAGAAGCACCGACTGGTGCGGCTGCAAGCGGAGGGGCTGCCCTCGCCCAGGACTGCGCTGGCGCTGGCAGCTCTGGAAGCCGCGCTGCCCTGGGACCCGCAGCCCTACTCCCAGGAGGGCGAGTGGACGAAGCTCAGCACGGCAAGGCCCTGGGTCAGCCGCCCTCAGAGCGTGGGCAGACGTGCTCTGGACGGCCCAGCATTAGACAGTGGTCCAGTGGGGAGGAGGGGCGTGCAGGGGGATGGCGTGGGCCACACAATACCAGGGGGAGGCCCGGGGACGTCACCAGGGACACACCCGGGAGGCTTCTGAGTGCACAGCTCGGCTTCACAGCGGCTTTCTAGGAAAACCTTGGGAAGAAAGCTCTAAGGAAACATGGGGCAACCAGCCTGGGGAGGATGCCCCGCAGAGTTGATCTTGCCAGGTCTGCCGGACCAGGCGCGTGTGGTATGGCCTCCTTTGTACAGGTAGCTCCCAACAAAGCACAGAAGATTGAAGTGCCGCGGATCTTAGGCTCTTCCATGAACAAGCACGTCCCGAAGTTGGGTTCGACAGTGAGGGATGTGCTGGGTGTTTCAAGGTGTCTGCGGCTGTGCTGGGTGACCTTGCTGGGGACATTGATGCAGGCGGCCCTCCCTCCAGTGCTGCACCCTGATCTTTATCAAACTCACATCCCATCTCCCCAGCACTCAGCACCCTTGTGGTTCTCATTGCCTTAGGATCTCCCCTGATACCTGCGGCTGCCCCTCTGCCACCTGTGGTCACACTGGCCCTTTCCACCCCTCTGAGTCACCAGGTCCACCTACTCTGGGCTTCTCCTTGCGCCACTGTCCCCAGATTGACTGACCCCAGGGAGGAGGGGCCCCTCTTGCTTCTGATCCTTCGGGCCTCGGCTTAGAGTTGCACCTGCTCCCCCCCCCCGCCAGCTGTGGTCATTGTGTCTTTACTCATGGGTGGCTCTGGCCGCTGTCCCCCGCCATAGGGCAGGCTCCCCGGGGCCAGAACTTGCCCCATCATTGACCACAGCTTCCCAGGAGTCACTCCACAATTACTTGTTGAGTGAATCATTTGAGGAAATCAAAGTGGACATGAAACAGAATAGAATGCAGTGTGGACCTGCGGGAAAGGCGAGGAGGGACAGCAGCCTTGGCATTTTAGTGACCAACACCCCTCAGAGGGACAGGACCCTCTGGCCAGATCACATGGATGCCGCTACACTGGTGCCTTTGAATGCTCACGGAGGGGCACCATGATTCCCAAGGACCCGCTGGCATCGGCTACGTGGCCCTGTACTTAGCAGGCCTGTTCAGCCGCCACCGGCATGCCGGGGACCACACTAGGGTTAGCATCAGCCACAGAGACGGCTAGGGCACTCTTGACTTGTCCTTGGGGGACTGGCATTCCTTTTAGAGAGATGGGGAAGTCATTAATCTCGTTGTCCCCAGAGGGTGGCATTTGGCAGGGCCTCGCCCTACCTGGAGGGTCAAGCTTGTGGGGAAGGTTCTCCAGACTCTCAGTTAAAAGTGGAAAAACCAAACCATGGAGGAAACCACAGAGCGGGCGGCAGGACCGAGTGCGGCCTCCTGCCCCAAGGCAGTAATCAAGGTGGCAGATCAGGTGTAAACAACAAGCCTAACAGGCAGGGACCATCACAAAGCAGGAGGGAGCAGGGCAGGCCCCACCCCAGAGTCATGAGTCTAGAAAGCTGTTTCTTGAAACTCTAGCAACAAGTGACCGGGCACCGTGCCTCACGCCTGTAATCCTACCACTTAGGGAGGCCGAGGCGGTGGATCACCTGAGGTCAGGAGTTCCAGACCAGCCTGGCCAACATGGTGAAACCGCATCTCTACTAAAGGTACAAAAATTAGCCAGGCGTGGTAGCGGGTGCCTGTAATCCCAGCTACTCAAGAGGCTGAGGCAGGAGAATCGCTAGAACCCGGGAGGTGGAGCTTGCGGTGAGCTGAGACTGCCACTGCATTCCAGCCTAGGCAACAGGAGCGAAACTCCGTCTAAAAATAAAAATAAAAATAAAAAAATAAAGAAAGAAAAGCACCCAAGGTGCGTCTGGAGCCGTGTTCTGGGAGTCGAGTTCTGGGAGTCGCACGTCGCTCGCTGGTGGGAGCCACATTCTGGGAGTCCAGTCTGGGAGCTGCGTTCTGGGAGCCACATTCTAGGAGCTGCGCTTTGCTCGCTGGTGGCACAGCTCCAGGGCTGGAGCTTACTTGGCATATTTATCACCACAGAAGCAGAAGGGAAAATTCTAGGTCTGTACCTTGTGTGAAAAAAAGGCTAAAATTTTGCATTTACTTGACTTCTATGTGAAGACCAGTGTCGGCTTTTGTTTGTCTTTGGTTCCGTTTAGAGCACATCTAGATAGAGAGGGGTTTGTAAGGTTGAACCGTGCTCTCGGAAACCAGTGAGACCTGGAGGCGCCACCAGGCCCCAGACCTCATGAACCTGAGCAGCCCTAGGCATGCTGTGAAAAGGGGACATTGCCCTCGTCCTAGCACCAGAGCAGGCAGGGGCACCACTGCTGGAGAGCGCCGGTGGCTCCTGCGGAGGACGGTGGTCCTGATCCTACCCTGACGGAGAAAAGTTTATGTCATGAACAGATGCTTGGCGTGAGGGAACCTTCCATGTGTTCCACGTGTCAGCAGTAAAAAGCTAACAAATACACGGAAATGCAGAGGCGCCTGTAGCCACACACCTCACTGCACTGCTCTAACCTTGGCCTCCAGACGCTGGTAAGAAGGTGACTGAGTCAGCTGCATCATCACACGGTGCTGTGGATGCTGTTCCGAAGTCAAGTTAGCCTTTTACTGCTGTCCTTTCCACTTCCCTACGTGGGGGGATAGGAAGGGGTGGAAGGAGACAGGGCTGGGGCTGGCCCTAAACCTTTGAGTTTTCCTTTCTCACACCGTCTTTACATTAAGATTCCCTCTGTCCTCATTGTCCTGTTTCCTGAAGAATTTTCCCCCAAAACTTTTCAATGATGTTCATCAGTTTGTCTAGAAACAAATGTAAGGGAAGAGTTTTAGCAAACACGAGATTCTGCCCATGGAATCAATTCCATTTCATGAAGTTGTGTTGCCAAAGCAAACAGCCTCTTCCTGTGAGCCGCCCGAACGGTGTGAATTACAGCTCCACGGCCTGGCCAGCCTCTCCCCTCTCCCTTCCTTCCTGCGGCTTCTTGGGGCTTCAGCTTCTGTCACAGGCCTTCCTTTTGGAATGGCTGTCACACAGGCACGCAGGTGGCAGAGTGGAAAGACCCCGGGGCTGACCCCGATGCTCTTCGGACAGCTGCAGAGCTGGCAAACTGGGTGCCCTTGGCTCTAAAGAGAATCTGCGGAGCAGACGGCTGCCTGGCCACCTCAAGGCCCTGGTGGGGGCTGGAGTTTCCCACTTGTGAGCAACAAGATGACGGTGACCCAAACGGTCCTCTCTAGAGGGAGAGGCCCTGGGAGGGAAGAACGAGAGGCTCCAAAGCTCTCAACAGCCACAGTTGGAAGAGAAAGAAGAGATGAAGGGGACACAAACTGATGCCTGGGGAGTGGGCACCAAAGACAAGCAAGTGAGCTATGCAGACCAGGCTGACTGCAGCGGCCCACGCCTTCACCCTAGCACTTTGAGAGGCTAAAGCAGGAGGATCACTTGAGCCCAGGCGTGTGAGAGCAGCCTGGGCAACATGGCAAGACCCCATCTATGCTTTAAGAAATAAATAGATGATTTGCCGGGCGCAATGACTCATGCCTGTAATCCCAGCGCTGTGGGAGGCTGAGGTGGGTGGATCACCTGAGGTCAGGAGTTCGAGAACAGCCTGGCCAACATGGTGAAACCCCGTCTCTACCAAAAATACAAAATTAGCTGGGCATGGTGGCTCATGCCTGTAGTCCCAGCTAATCGGGAGGCTGAGGCAGGAGAATCACTTGAACCTGGGAAGTGGAACTTAATATTGAACCCAGATTGCACCACTGAACTCCAGGCTGGGCATTGGAGTGAAACCTGTCTCAAATAAATAAATAATCCTGACCAAACAAAGAACCAGGTTATTGTAAATAACAAGAAAGTGTATATTTCCACGAGAAGATTCCCAAGTCTAGGAAAACAGCAGACTTTCTCACCAGCGAGCAGGATTCCAGGTCAGCGACTGACTATCAACCCTGCTGACCGTTTAAGGACTGATAAAGTCAATGTCTCCAGGAAAACCTGAATGCCATTGTGAAGGCAGTTCAGAATAAAACAGCAACAGCTGACTTCTACACGGCAGCTTCTCAGCATGTCATGGGGCATCGGGATGGACCAGTGCCATCCAGGGTGCCCTTTCTAGTGTCCTTCTGGTGCCCCGATGTCATTCGGGGAATTTGGGATTATATGCCACCATTTTCCAAAAAGGATCAGAAGTCATTTATACAAATGACAAGGTAATGCGGAGTCCGGGGGAAGAGGGATTGTTTCGAGGAAGAAGCAGGCGAGAACCCATCTCTCTGGCAACAAAACACGGAGAAACCCAGCTAAGCCCAGCATTCTTATAGCAGAGATGCCACAGGTTCCCACACGGACGCAGGCAGTGTCATGTGAGCACCGACTGGGGGACGGTGGGGACTTCACTGGCTTGACCCCAATGTGTGGCCATGACCTCCTCATGCTGGCCCTGGTAAGACAGCAGCTGCTCTGGGCTCCAGCGATGGCTGAGGAGTTGCCCTTTGAAGATTCAACCCAAGTCCAGAGCTCTGCAGGGCTGCTAGATCGAACCACCGCAAAGAGTTCTCTTCAGGCTCAGGACAGGACAGGACAGGGCCCAGGCCCTGTGTGAAAGCCAGAGCTGCAGGCGGGAGGGCCCTGCTCCATGAATCGATCCTGGCGGCGTTCTTGCCAAGAGGACAGTTTACCCCCCGGAGGGGGACAGGCCTAGGTGGGGGTCACAGGTGCTGCACCAGGGAGCATGTGGGCTGCGCTTCAGGCCTGAAGCTTCTCAGCATGCGTGTTACCCAGCAGGGCTTCAGAGAGACGCTGGAATAACAGCTGCGAGCATTGCTGACGACGGCACATCTGTGGGCTGGAGTGGTCACTCTCCGCTGCACAGATCACACCAGGGGAAGGGGGGCTCCTCCAGGGACTCACGACTGACCGGGGCAGAGCCAGGAGCAGAATCCAGGCCACCTGCTCTGGGCTCCCGCAGAACCAGCCAGCGCCCCAGCCGGGAAACATCTGAGGCCTCGGGGCATCCTCAGGTACCTGATTGTGCCAGGGAGCCTCCCGGCCTAGGCTGCCTGCAGAAGTCGCCCTCGGCCTCGTGCTGCTCAGGCATCAGGTGCCAGGGTCACGCCGTGGCCGCAGCCATCAGAGGCCGTAATGACCTTTTACCTTCCATTGGCCACTCGCCCTGACCCCCTTCAATACTCCTTTCCCTCCCTGCCCGTGCCTATCTGCACAAATCAACAAGACCACAGACCGTGAAAGAACAGAGGTGCAGTGCAGAGAGAAGAGGCCACGAGGAGGAGCGGGGAGAATCGAGGGGTCTGTGGAGTGAGCAGAACACAACCTCTGAATAGAATGCCAAGGGTGGTGGCCACCAAGCCAGGACAGTGGCTTCCCTCAGCTGCTCTCTCTGGGTGTCAGAGCAGGGAAGAGGCAGCCTTGAGGGGCGAGGAGGGTGGTCCCTTTGCAGACCCAGGCGTCATGCTGAGCATGGCACTGGGCCCAGAAACATTTATGGAGTGAGAGCAAAAGCACAGGCCCTGTCACCTCTCTCTCGAGCTGACGAGCAGCCCTCCTTTCAGTGTGTTGCACTCTGGCTTTCGAGGGTGTTCCAGCCTCCCCATTATTCCATGTACTTTTCCTCCTTTCATGAGCATCTTCTCTCCTCACTGCCCGCCCCACCTCTGCCAAGCCCTGAGATCGAGGTTCACTTGCATAACAGGTAATAGCATGCGTTTCCTTGTCCTGTGACAGGACATCCTGGCGCCCTTCAGTCTCTCCCTGACTGTTTAAAACAGACGCGAGCACAGGAAAAAAACCGACTCTAAAATTAGCAGCATGATAGAAGAAAGGCACATAGCTACTCTCTCTCCTGTTTGTCAATGAAACAAGTCTAAACAGGGCCAAAATGCATTTCCTTTTTGGGCAAAACAGACCCGTCAGGGGTGATGGTTGGACACTGAGGGAGAGGCGGCCTGTGGGGACGAGAGAAGCCGCCAGAACACCAAGGGCCCTCTCGGTGCTGCTGGCCCTCGCCCTGGGGCCCGCTATTCTGGCGGTTGTTGGACAGAACCTGGTCCAACCTTGTCAGAAGTTGTGCTGGAGCACAGTCCCTCCCCCGCCACCACCCCTCCTGACCAGGACAGGCCTGCGAAAGCCTCCAGCCCGTCCCCCGGGAGTGCTGCACGGCAGCTCAGTGTGGTCCGTCAGGCTGCTTGCCCCCATGTGTGAGTTTTTAAAATAAATTTGGAAACACTATCTTGTCCTGAAATAAGATTTTGTAGGAAGTAAGCTGTCATTTTCGACATGCCAAATCCACAGTAGTCCTAATAATTCTAAACAAGAGTTTCAAGGAGATTTATTAAGAAATGCAGTGATCTGGGCCGGGCGCAGTGGCTCATGCCTGTAATCCCAGCACTTTGGGAGGCCGAGGTGGACGGATCACGAGGTCAGGAGATCGAGACCATCCTGGCTAACATGGTGAAACCCCGTCTCTACTAAAAATACAAAAAATTAGCCAGGTGTGGTGGCAAGTGCCTGTAGTCCCAGCTACTCGGGAGGCTGAGGCAGGAGAATGGTGTGAACCAAGGAGGCAGAGGTTGCAGTGAGCCGAGATCGTGCCACTGCACTCCAGCCTGGGCAACAGAGCGAGACTCCATCTCAAAAAAAGAAGAAAAAGAAAAAGAAATGCAGTGATCTGGCTGGGCGCAGTGGCACACGTCTGTAATTCCAGCACTTTGGGAGGCTGAGGCAGGTGGATCACCTGAGGTCAGGAGTTCAAGACCAGCCAGACCAACAATGGTGAAACCCCATCTCTACTAAAAACACAAAAATTAGCGGGGCATGGTGGCGCATGCCTGTAATCCCAGCTACATGGGAGGCTGAGGCAGGAAAATCGCTTGAACCCAGGAGGCAGAGGTTGCAGTGAGCAGAGATTGCGCCACTGCACTCCAGCCTGGGCAACAGAGCAAGACTCCATCTCAAAAAAAAAAAAAAGAAATGTAGTGATCCATTGGGTTATCCTACTCGAAGGAGTTATTTTCAGAATCAAAAACTATTGCTTTTGCTTTCTGTATACCACTAAAATATCTTTATTCTGACCCAGCATTTCCAATTACATTTTCAAAATCTTCCATTTCCTTCTTTAAGCCACGGGGTTGCCAGTCTCTGCATGCGGTAGAGATTGGCCATTTCAGTGAGACAGGAAAACCACTTCTCTGTTTTATGGCCCTCGGGTCAGCAGAGGGCCCCATGGGAGCTTTCCTAGCCTGGGCACCTCGTTGAGAGTCTCGTGTTTTCCCTGCAGTCATGCAGGAGGGGAGGAGGCAGAGTCAGTCCTCTGTCCCACGTCCCTGTCTCGTTCGTTCTTACAATCAGCTGGGTGGGGGCAGAAATTACCCTTTTCGAAATTGGGCACGCGGAGGCTCATGTTAGCTCAGTAATCTGCCCGACCCCACGTCGATGGTGATGGAAACAAGATGCAGCTTCAGTTCCGGGCTCCACGCCCTGTGCTCTTCCACTGAAGCCTGGAGGCACCCTCCCTTCCCACCCTGTCCGCCAGGGGAAGTGACTTGTCCAGGGCCACACCATGCTATCACACCATGCTATTAATAGCGCCCAGAGAGTCGGCCTGACTCGTCCGGGGCACTTTCCAGCGCAGGAATACCTGCCCCCACAGTCTGTCAGCCTCATTCTGGACATTGTATTTCTTAAGAAAGATAAGGGCCCAGGATCGTTATTCCTAGAATGATTCACTCTGGACTTCCTGCCACTTCCTCTGTGGGAGCTGCAGGGCAGCCTGCAGAATGCTGCACTGGCCCGAGGAGGAGGAGGAGGAGGTGCGGGCAGCTTCGTGCTGGCCACACTCAGCCACGGGCTGACACGCTTGCTTTCTTTGTGTCCCTGTCTCTGCGGTCACCAGGCTGACCTGTCCCAGTGAGCAGCAGGAGACCTGAGCCTGCCCCAGGTGCCCGCGGTCCTCACACCTCTCAATCAGCCACAGAAGACCAGCAGAGCCCCTCGGGTCGCTGGGGGTCATGGCTGGACACTGCTGTGGCCCCACCACTTGTCTAGAACGCCGCAGGACCGTTCCATAGGTCATTTACGACGACCTCATCACTGTCACCCTCTATGACGCCAGATCTTCTCAAGCTCTGTCCCAGGGTGTTGGGTCTAGAGCGTTGAGAGGAGGCTCTGAGCAGCGATGGCCCCCTTGCCTGCAAGGCCGGGCCTCCTCCCCCACTCGCATGGCAGCTTGGGGAAGCCAGGGTCCTCCTGATGGTCCTGCCATCTGCATCTGTGTCTGAGCCAGGCACATGGCGTGTGCTTGTGCAGGCCCCTCACCGTAGGCTCAGGCCATGTGGAACGTGCTAGCGTGTTCTCCTCACTCTGTCTTGTCCTGCTCATGGAAATAGCCTGCGCTGACCCCAGGCGGGTCCTAGGAAGCTGCGTTTATAACAGAGCACAGGCCTTGGCCTCCCTAGGCCTGATCTGCTCTAGGCCTCTTAGCTGGGAAGGGGCACAGGGCAGGGCCAGGCGTGGGCCCTTCTGCCTCTGCCCAGGGGCTGCTCCCCGCCAGCTGCCTCAGCATTGAGGAAGGGGCAGGACCCAGGCCACCCCATGTGGGCTGCACAAGGGCCAGTCAGCAGTCAGACCCCACAGACTCAGGAAAGCAAAGTGCCTCGGCCTTTAAAGTGGAAAAGGGCATGACAGACACGCCAGGCCGCGCCAGGTGGTGGCGGCCTCCCTGCTCCTTGGCCTGGGTGTGCTTCTGTCATTCATCATTCTTGCCCACAGCAGCCCGTGGAGAGGGAGGATGCCCCATGGGGCTTCTCAGTGGTCTGTGGCCACACATTGAGAGGTACGGCCTGCAGCTTCCCCCCAGGCCACCGAAGGCCCCAGAACCCTCCTGTGACACCAGAAGGCCACAGGGGGCAAGGACGTGGTGGCCCCGCCCGCCCAGGTACTTACTTGCTAGTTGGAACGCGGCGGCCATGGCCTCCTCCCAGCACGGGGCGTCGGGTGACAGCAGGGGCAGACCCACCAGCCCCAGGATGAAAGTGAGCTGGCCTGCAGTGAGCGCGGCCGTGGCCACCAGGTTGCAGGCACGCATCATGTCGAACTGCACTGTAGGCCAAGAACAGAGAGACAGTGGTGAGCGCAGGTGGGCTCCAGAGGCCACGCCGGCCGTCACACCACTTTCATGGTCTGTGTTTGCCTTGGAAAGGACAGTCGGCACGGGCCGTGCCTCCTCTGGGCAGAGCCTTCTGGAAGCATCACGCCCTCCCCCTCACCTGCCTGCAAGCCCTGGGTCCCATGTCTTCCTGATCAGAAGGGTGCATCGCAGCCGCCAGGCCTGGCTGCAGTGGTCCTATCACTGCAGGGACGGGCGCTACGCTGCTGTTTCTGTCTTCCTGAGACAGCTGCTCC
This sequence comes from Macaca mulatta, assembly GCF_049350105.2. NCBI lineage: Eukaryota > Metazoa > Chordata > Mammalia > Primates > Cercopithecidae > Macaca > Macaca mulatta. The sequence goes on along the minus strand of NC_133425.1, from coordinate 2,767,219 downwards.
TCTCTGCTTGACTTGACCCTTGAAGACGATAGCATAGGGGTGGAGGTGGGAAGGGGAAGCCCCACCAGCAACACCGGCTTCCCTGTCTGCCTCACAGGCCCCTCACTAAACTCACAGCATCCAACACAAGGGTGCTGCCTGACCAGAGCCTCCGTGGGGGGCCAGCTCCTCAGGACTGCTGTCCTGCGTGGTCAGCTTCCCGACCCCCAAGCGGCCCATGGTTGTGTTTTCTCCTCCCAGCAGCTGGGGGACTTGGGCCCGAGGAGAAGCCCCTCTTCTGGGCCCCTCATAACCAGCAAGGAGCTGAGCAGGGGTCGCACATGGGTCTGAACCAGTGCCCCCCACCTGACCCTCTCACCCCCTGGGGCCCGGGCACCCCCACCCCATACACTTCCTGCCACAAATCCTTCACTCAGAGGCTAAAGTCAGGACCTGCTTCCCCACTCACAGTAGGTCTGCGCCTAGCCTTCTCTGTCCCCCACCTATACCCTGGTTGCAGGAGCCAGGCAGGCAGGGCATATGGACGCGTGGTCAGGGGAAGACGGAGCCTTCTGTGGGTGAACCTTGGAGGTGCATTTGTTGCCCTCGGGGACCAGGGCTTGTCACATTTCTGTAGCAGAGAAATGTTCTCCCACAAATGAAACCTTACACAGAGGCCCAAATGAGGTGATGGTGAAGCAGTGTGTTCCCAGGCCCCCGCGTGCTGCAGAGCAAATAGTGTGTGTGCTGATGGACACTCAGCCCAGAGTCAGGGGCTGCACGTGAAACAACAGCCCCACGGAGTCCCCAGCCTGTCATCGCCGTGCCTTGTTTTCGATTGAACAATATTTGGGAAATTCAATTCCCAAAGCTAAGTCGTTGCAAACAGTTGCACCTTTTTAAACAGCTTGCCTTGAAATTTCAGGGCATCTTCAGGTAACTGATGCAGGAGTCTAAGAGGGAAGCAGCCTCGCCAGTCAGGAGCAGGTCCCCGTGCCCGCATCCATCACAGACACGAAAATCGCTCAGGAGCGGGTCCCCGTGCCCGCATCCATCACAGACACGAGAATCGCTCAGGAGCGGGTCCCCGTGCCCGCATCCATCACAGGCACCCGAATCGCTCAGGAGCGGGTCCCCGTGCCCGCATCCATCACAGGCACCCGAATCGCTCAGGAGCGGGTCCCCGTGCCCGCATCCATCACAGGCACCCGAATCGCTCAGGAGCGGGTCCCCGTGCCTGCATCCATCACAGACACCAGAATCGAGGGAGCAGCAGAATCTCCCAAGAGTCCTGAAGGTGCCGGCCTCTAGGGTGACTGCTGTGTGTCCTGGGCGGAGGCTGAGAGGGGGATGGGGAGATCCTCAAGCTGCCTCCTCAGAGCGTGCCTGTGGGAAGCCAGCCCGGCAGGGGAGGCTGTCGAGGTTCACGCATGCACGGGGCAGGCACGCTGGCATCAAGGCTTGGGGTGGGGGAAGGGGTACGGGCTGCTTTACTTCGCGAGTGTTTACGTGGTTAGAAGTATCCGTTGGAACCACTGTAGGGGGTATTAGCAGTTCCACGTGGTTCAACCTCAACATTTATTGAAATGCAGTCTGGATTCACAGAACAACCTCAAAGCTCCAGAGCCGAGGCATCTGCTTCCCAGCTGGCCCTGGCTCCCGGGCGCTGCCCAGCACTCACATCCCACCCTGGCTCCCGGGCGCTGCACAGCACTCACATCCCACCCTGGCTTCTGGCTGAGCTGCTGTCTGGGATGGTCTGTCTAGGCTTTCGGCATCCTGGTGTCCCTGGAGGCGCACTGCTCCTCGCCACGGAGGGCCCCCATCCTACCCACTGTATTTCAGGCTGCTTCCCTCCGCAGCACCCCCTCCTGTCACTCGGGGCGGAGGGAGCTCTCCTTCCTGGGTGCCAGGCTTTTCCAGCGTGCCTGCTACAGCCTGGGTGGCACCCCCAGCCCTGAGGCCTCCAGGGCGTGAGGGCACTGCACAGGAAGTGGAGGCATGAAGGACCCTGGGGCACGGGGGCCCCCAGGCTGCTAAGGAGTCTGAGCAGCTGGTACGTGGCACCATGAGCCTTCCGCCAGCAAGGGGGAGAGCCAAACGCGCTGCCAGCCCGTGGACAGGCAGGCACCACTGACAGGGCAGTGGGAAGCAGCAGCGGCTTCTCACTCATTTTTCTCGCAGCAAAACAGACGCCCCAGTGAGCGTCGCTGCCACGTAACTGAGAGCTCACGTTCTTTCATCTTCAAAGTAACTGCAGAGTTAGAAACCATAGCACTCCCGCAAGGTTCTCTCAAAAGAAGAAACAGACGCGGGGGCTGAGAGCCAGCCTGGTGGCCAAGGGTCCCCCATAGGGAGAGCGGGAAAGCCTGGCAGCAGGTGAGGATCTGGCTCAGCGTGGGCACAGGCAGCTGTGGGGCCAGAGTGCTTGGAGGAAGGGGCAGAGCCCAGAGCACTGGAAATGCCAGAGGACGGCAGAGATGTGCTTGACCTCAACCTGGCACCGTGTGGCTTGCTGAGGCCTGAGGCATGGGGTGGCATTGGCACTGTGTGGCTTGCTGGGGCCCAAGGCATGGGGCGACGTTGGCACCGTGTGGCTTGGTGAGGCCTGAGGTGTGGGGCAATGTTGGCACTGTGCGACTTGGTGAGGCCCAAGGCGAGGGGCGGCATGGCACTGTGCAGCTTGGTGAGGCCTGAGGTGTGGGGTGCCTTTGCCCTGGGTTTCTTACCTGCCCCAGGGCCTCTGCAGGTGGGACCAGCAGGAGCCAGGGTTTAGGCAGACACTGCCCCGGCAGACTGGCAGGACTTTCCTGACTGCTCCCGCGGGCTCCACAGCCAGCCCCGACCAGTGACCATGTGCAGCCTGCAGGGACCGGAATGAGGCCTGCATTTTGAGGGCGTCCTGTCGACGCGTTAGGGATGTGTGTGAGCTCTGGAGGCCCCTTCCAGCGGGATCTGTGGCACGGTGCTGTGCCATCTTTGCTCTTAACTGTCTTGGCAATGATTTCCGTCCAGAAGCCTCTGCTTCTCTAAACATTGCAAAATGAGGGAGGCACTAAAACATCAAGCAGGTTATGTTTGAGAGAGGAGCAGCTCAGATTCCTGGCCCAGGGCTCTGAGCTCTGCCATGGAGGGGAGGAAAGACCGGAATGAAGGGGGAGGAGGGGTACAGGGCTGCCCCGGGAGGAGCATAGCCCGGAATGGCATGACCGAGGTGGGCCTGAGCACCAGGCACAGCTGCACGCGTAGTTGTGAGGCTGAGTGACCGAGGCTCCTGGGAGCTGGGCATGTGCAGACACACCCCTGACCTGTCCTCCCGCCCTCAGCCCCTGGCCTCCCAGCCTTCCTTCCTGGCAGCTCCAGGCATACAGCCCTGTGCCACACACCATGGCAGGGGCTCTGTGCAGCAGCCACGCTCCACAAGCCACTGTGCAGCCTCTGAGTCCCCAGGGTGTGTGGCTCACCACAGTGGTACCCACAGACCCACCGCCCTGCCAGGAAGGAGGCACTCCTGACCGAGCCTTCCTGTCTGAGCCACGCTCCCGCCTGCCCCAAGAAAGCTGTTTAGACCTGCCGTTCACAGCTCGGGCGTGTTACAGGTTCCTGTGGTGCTGCCTGTGTGTGTGGCCCCACGTGGTGGCCTCTGACTTTTAAAGATGTTGGTGAGAACGTGGTTCATCTGGGTCCTGGCCGAGCAGGGTTGAAGCCTGGGAGCTCTGTCCTCCAGCTGTACTCAGGCAGGGTCTCACGTGCCCATTTGATGTGTGGTGGGGCGTGCGTGGTGACGGAGACACGTGGAGCCACCGGAGAGAGGGGTGGGGCTCCCCTTTAGCGCTAGGCTCCAGCTCACCTGCATCAAGATTCAATTATACTGTCATCTGTTCCCGAGCCACCTTGTTGCAGATGCCTGACAGAACGCTCGAAACACAGAGCGAAGAAGTAAATGTCCAAAACGAGACGAAGTGAGGAGCAGAAATTGAGACCCGCGCTGGATATGGCCTGTGAGGTGGACCTCAGGCCTCCCTGGTCCCCCAAGCTCTCACAGGGAAAGACAGCCCCTGATCCGCAATGAAAGTCCCACTAACCACAGGCCACCGAACACCCCAGGCAGGGGCACAGGAGGGCCTGAACCTGGATGAAGTCGAGACCGGGCCCCTCTGCCCTGGGCCCAGCCCTGTTTGCCCTGACCAGAGTTCAGGATGTCCGGGGCGCATCTCCCATCCCTCAGGCAGGTCCCTGCTGATGTTTGCAAGTGACAAGCGCTGGATGATTTTGACTCTGTGTGTTCCATGGGGCAGGGCCTCGGGGCACAGAGCCATCCGGAGACATCCACGCGGACCTCAGCGACATCCAGAAACCCTGAGGATGGCCTGGCCTGCGTGAGGAGACACGCGGTGTGACGTTGCCTTCCCTGGCTTGTGTGAGGAGACACGCGGTGTGACGTTGCCTTCCCTGGCGTGTGTGAGGCGACACGCGGTGTGACGTTGCCTTCCCTGGCTTGCCCCACCCCAACCCTAGACTGGTTCTCGGGATGGAATTGTGAGCAAAGCAGCACCCAGCCTCACAGCACAGAGGGTCGCAGCCCATCATGCGTGCTGGGTGATTTTACAAGGAACACAGGCCGAGGCATGAAGGAGGATGCTAGGAGCTGGCCGGACTCAGTGGGGTGGCCAGGCTGGAGCTGCTGCCCCTCGCCAGGGCTTACTTCCAGGCCCACCTAGGTTATGGGCAGGATTTTGCAGGCTTGACGTGCGGCGGTGGCAGGTAGCGGCCCCTCACCAGGTTGGGGACACGGGTGCACGTGAGTGGGGGCAGCAAATGTTGCTGGGCTGTGTGGACAGAGGGGCCGCCCCGTGGGAGAACAGCACGTGGGCTTGGAGAGGCGGGCACCAGTGCAGATGGACGTTGGTGAAGGAGAAGGCGAGAGAGGCAGGAGGAAGACACCAGCACGGCCAAGGGAGACGCTGGGTGCGTCCCTGTCTTGGGGCCTTGGGGGATGTGGTGGCTGCACTCCAGCCTGGGTGACAGAGCAAGACTCCGTCTCAAAATAAATTTAAAAATGAAAGAAAAGTTACCCATCGAGCCTGTTCCTTTTCCTGAACTGAGTCTCGTTCACACGGAGCTTCCGTGACGCTTCCCTCATGTGGACAAAGCTTCGCTGCTCAGGTTCGCTGAGGCTCAGCCACCTGCAGATGCCGTACGAGTTGCAGGAGGATGTTGTAAATATTGTCCAAGGGGCTGACCAGGGCTCAGGGAGGAGCAGTAGATGCAGGCAGGTGCGCGGGAGGCTGTCCAGGGGGCTCTGTGAGGGGCTCGTGTGTCCTGCTGGCCTGAGGTGACCAGGCCTAAGCAAGTGGACAGCCGGGGACCTGGGACAGATGCAAACGACGCCCCAGAGGCTACACGCGGCCCTGTGACTGGAGGAATGCAAGAGGTAGCAACAGGGAGGGGCGCCAAGGCTCCCAACTGCCCTGAGACTGGGCTGCCTGGGCCACATGTGGGTGTTGGTGGCAGCAGTTAGGAGGCCTGGAGGTGCGGAGCTGCAGCCAAGGGCCGGCAGGGAACTCCCTCCCCCGGTGGGGGGTGCTCTGTGGGCTGGATGCCAGTGATGGCCCCAAAGCACACGAACACCCGGCCCCACCTCCAGGGCCTGCGAAACCGCTGCCCCCGCGAGAGGCTCGGCACAGTCACGGGGCTGCAGCTCCTTCAGCAGAGCAGGCAGAGTCTGGAAGAAGGGCGCCTGGCCTGAGTCACGCAGAGACCCAAGTCTCGGGCTTTCCATAAGACACTGGGTTCTGAGGGCCGGTAGAAGCTTTGAAGTTATTCATAGGCTTTGATCTTTTTAAAAGACGGCTGTTGGTCCCTGCTGGTGAAGGACGTGAGAGGAGGTGCCCAGTCCAGGCTGTGCAGCGCAGCTGAGGGCCTTCGAGTGGACAGAAGGGCGTTGAATTCCCTCGTGGGACCTCATCCTAGCCACATGGCTTCTGCAAAGCCTCGGTTTCTTTGCCTGCGAAATGGGGATGATGTTCCCCGCTGAGGGTTCTGAGTGCGGCAGGTTGAGGATGGAGCTGTGTGGTTGAGGCACGTGTGGTATGTGTTACCCCAGGACTCCGAGACTCCCTCCAGAGCCTAGAGCAGAGGCGCTGCCTCAGAGACCAGCATTGTCTTCAGCGCAGAAGGTGCGTCCAACCCTGAGCCTGGGACGCTCTGCAGCAGAGACTGGGGTGTCTGCGAGTCAAAACCTTGCCGGCAGTTTTAGAGAGTTGGCCTTTGGGAGACTTGCGTCCCCAGGCCGTGACTGCTGAGATGACCGTTCCTGTAAGCGCCTTCCTATGTATGCAGCCCCACACCTGCCACTCAAACCCCACAGTGTGGTGGCATCTTTCTGAGCCCCTTCCTCTCCCCTGCAACCACTCAGCATCCCTGTCCCCTTCCGAGCGTCCCGGCCTCCCTGTCCGTCTCCTTTCCAGCGTCCCATCTGAAACCCATCCCTGGGGATCTCCTGCCGCTCTCCGCCTCCAAGACCCCAACAACTGTGAGAACAAAGCCAGAACTCACCCGTGCATTTTTAAACTTCTGTTTATTTTACTCATTTCTTGTTCATTTTACTCATGAGTAAAGAAACGGTTTTTTTTTAATTTTTCGAGACAGGGTCTCTCACTATGTTGGCTAGGTTGGTCTTGAACTCTTGGCCTCAAGCAATCCTCTTGCCTCGGCCTCCCAAAGTGCTAGGATTACAGACGTGAGCCACCGCGCCCAGCCATAATAATTGTTTTCAACCAAGGAAAAAATGCCTTTCCTTGATTTGATTAATATACCCGTCTCTTAACTATGCGTAACTGCAGAAAGGCCACCCAAATGCCTGAGATGAATTCCTGTGTAAAAGAGCTGGAGGCAGACTCTGCACTGAGCAGGAGGGGTGTGTAGGGCTGCCTCTGGCCAGGGAGAGGGGGCTGTGGGGCCTGGTTCCCTGGGAGACCCAGTGCCCGCTCCTGCCTGTCCAGAGGCCACGCTTGGGGCAGAGCAGGGGCCAGGCCTCCCCACCCACTCACCAGGTCCATGCCTGGTGTCTCCCGTGTGCCCTCGAGCCTCGGCCACGCTGAAGGCATCAGGAAAACAAGTGGACTTACGTTTGACGGTGCCTCGGGACTCCTGGAAGCCGGCCGCCTCAGAGCCCCAGCCCAGCGCCTCACAGTCACGTGCGTCCACCTGGCTGGCCCTGGCCCCAGGGCTCAGCCCTCCCCGGGCCCTGTCCACCAGCCAGCAGGACCTCCACAGCCCCACGCTGCGCCTGCGCCCGTCCTCCAGCGTCTGGCACACCCAGTTGGAGGTGAAGGCCGCCACGTTGTTGAGGATGAGTGAGACTAGGGCCACCAGCACGGCCGCAGCCACAAGTCTCTGCACAGTCATCGCTGTCGCCAGTGCCGCTACTTATCCGGAGAAAGCCAAGTCCCAGTCCACAGCCGCACGTCCAGGGTCCAGGGAGAGCCGACGCTGCTAGGGGTGGCTAGAGGACATCACCGCTCATCCTCGGGGTGGCGCGGGCGGAGGCCCATGGGCCGATCCAGGTGAGCCGCCTCTCGGCCCGGCCTTATCCTCCTTCCTGCACCTGGAGCAGGGCCAGGCCTGTGCTGAAGCCGCTCGCCTCGGGGCCCATTCCAGGGAGGAGAGGGTGGGCAGCAGCAAGAACCCAGGGCCGGGAGTGCGCCGTCTTCCTGGGAAGCGGAGGCCGGCCTGCGCCGTGCGTGCCTCTTCTCCCCTGTAGCAGTGGAAAACAGAGTCACTCGGGAGGCCGGCAGCAGTGGGAGTTGAGCCCGGGCCACGCTTCTTAGCACCGGCCCGCTGTGAGCACCAGGCTCCAGGCAGGGTGACCAGCGTGGAGCGGGTTCACAGCTCCTCTCTACCGCGTGGGCCCCTGTGCAGATGCCTCTAGGGCAGTTGGCTGGTCCTGGAAAGCGAGTGGCTGCCGCAGGGACGCCCGTGTGCGCGGAGCTCGCCTTCCCTGGCTCTCAGCAGAGAGGAAATGGTTGTTTTTGAGGCTGTTTTTGGTGAGCCGGAGGGCGTAGCCAACCGCAACAAATAGCGGCCCTGCCGCGGCAGCCAGACACCAACAGGATGTGCTTCCTGATGGGAAAGGCCGGGAGACTTCTAAGGCCCTGCTCCAGGCCCACCCCCTGCTGCCCCTCCCCACCTTCCTGTCCCAGAGGACAGGCCAGGGATGCCGGGCGCGGGCCAGACCCCTTGTCTCGCCTGTTGCTTTTGAGCCTGGTGGCCCCCAGGGCCTGGAGGCCGGTGGGTACTGGGGGACTGTTGCCTACCCTGGGGACTTCACACCCCCCAGCCATCCAGTTGCCCCTGGGACCATAGATACCCCCAGGACCATAGGTACCTCTCCCCCGCCCCCGTGTTCCCAGCACCATAGGTACCACAGCCGTCCCCCACTCCCACACCCGTGTTCCAGGACCATAGGTACCACAGGCCTCCCCCCGCCCCCATGTTCCAGGCCTGCCCCCATCACGGAATGCTGCCCTCAAAAGGGGGGCAGATATCACAGGATTGCTGGGAAGGGGAGAGACCCGTGTGCCTGGAGGGAGCAAGTTCACCCAGACCTGCGGGGCCAGGGACTGTACTTGGAGGACCTCGGGGCCAGGTCATTCTTAGGTGGCAAGAAGGGTAGGATTCTGGATATGCCAGGTGGGGCTCTCAGTGGGGCCTGGGATGGGGCGAATGTCACGTGGGGCCTGGGCCACCTCTGCTATTGATGGGAACGGTCACCCCCCACAGCTGGGGACGGGACTAGGCAGGTCACCTTGTAAGCGGTCAGGCTCTCACGCAGAGCTTATGCTGCCAGAGAGCTCGGAAGCGTCTTCATCTATTCTGCTCAGAATTATTCTGCCCTGCTGGGCAGACACTGCGAGAGGGTCTCATACTCTGTCCCGTCTCCGGAGACCCCAAACCCGGCGTGGGATTCCCACCCCACCCAGGCTCCAAAGCTTCGTGAACGCAGGTGTCCCGCATCCATGCAAACCGTTCACAGGCACACGCCCAAGACAGTGCTGGGACAGAGAGTCCTGTTCCCAGCCCATGGTAACAGCAGAACTTGGACCGTTTCCTGTCCGTGCACTGCCCGTGCGTGGGGCCCTGGCTCAGGGCAGTTCCGAGAGCTGCCATTTCCTGGGAGCAGTCTCGGTTCACAGGTTGGCGTGTGGCTCTGTACATCCACAGGAGAAGCAGCGTTCCCCACACACGCCCCGGGTCTGTTCCAGAAAGGCGGCAGCTCTGCCCTCTCCAGCCCGTGGTGCGTGCTGGGTCCTGACACACGTTTCTCCACTCACTGCCGCAGGGACGTTGCCTGTGGTGGGATTTTCCCCGGGGGTTCGCTGCAGATGCGTCCGTCGGCTTTCTGCTTTCCCTTCTTCCTTGGCTTGTGCCCAGGGAAAAGTTGCTGTTTCTGTTTCTGTTCTTGGCCCCCGGAACCTGATGGGGCATGCGGGGCACGTTGGTGCTGGCAGCCTCCACTCTCCTGGGTGGCTCAGAAGGCCCTAGGGGGATGTCCCCAACCCTTCCTGCCTGTACCCTGCTCCTGGGAGGTGGACGGGGGGTGCCGTGTCTCAAACACTCAGTGTTCCCAAGCACACAGTGCAGAACGGTGCCTTGAAAGGAAAGTTTCCCAAAAGTTTCCATGGGGGAAGAATTTATTTCCTCCTTCATTAACTAAACCGTTTATCTTTCGGGAGTCTTCAAATGGCTAACTTCCAACGAAAAGCCAGTGCTGGGTTTCAGAGCCCAGAGGACACATTTGATTGTCTCGGCGGCCCCCTCTGGTCCTTTCCTCAGGTTGAGTGGGGAGGAGGCCATGGCCACGCTCCCACACGGCGGCAGCACCCCCAGAGGTCCTGGTTTGCAGAGGCCGGCACCGGCCCCCACCCTCCTGGCACTTCTGGGGTGCTCCAGGTCCCTGTGCCCTCGGCCGTCACGCTGCTTCTAACCCCTGGCGCTATGGGAGGCTGGGCGCAGGGGGGCGGAAGGCCTGGGAGTAGCATTTAAGAGCGACCCTCCTGGGAGGATCTGTGGCTCTCGGGGGCGACTCCCACTAAGGGGACTCGCAGCTGGGCCGTGGGCTTCCCCCCAGCCCGTCATGCCCTCCTGCTCTCCCTGTTGCTTGGGGTCTTGGTCGTGGTGGAGTCCCACTGCCTCCTCCCGCATGTGTGTCTGCGGCTCCCAAACCCAACAGAGCGGGAGCCCTAGCACAGAACAAGGACACGGAGGGAGGGGGCGGCCTCAGCAGGCGCGATCGTCAAGCCGCTGTTCCGCCAGCCGCCCTCATCCTGACACAGGGTGGTCTCAGCAGAGCTTCTGCAGGGCCCTTTGAAGGCTGCGTCCCTGCTGCCCATCTGCTTCTGGTTCCAGCGCCTTGCGGGGCTGATGAAGTGCAGATGTGGGTGACTCCACAGACTGGCCGGGACAACAGGAAATTCTCAAGACTTGGATGGGAACTAAGAGGGTGTTTACTTCTTGGAATTTATGTCAGATGCACAAACCCCAGAACCCCACACCGGAGTCGAGGTTGTCCCGAGAGCCCTGGCCGGCCGTTGTAGAGAGGAGGCAGGAATCACACGGGGCTGGTGCCTTGCTGGGGGCCAGAGCAGGAGGCTGGCTGTGGAAGGAGCTTGCAGAGAGTGCCTGGGTCTGGACGTTTCTGGCGGGTCTGCGACCGCCCTTCCCATGGGTTTTCCCAGCAGCCTCGGCCTGGCAGGCAGGGGACTGTGGGAGGGTGTGTCCAGCTTCCACTGGCAGCCGCACGTCCAGCACATGCTTCTCCAAGCCCCACGTGGTGCAGACTTAATGCCTGGGACAGGGCACATGGAAGTGCAGGCATCTGGTGGTGTGTTGGCTGGGTCCTCGGTCACACATGGGTCCTGGGAGCCAGAGCAAAGCCAAGGCTGACCTGCGGGTTCTCTCCCGCTCCCACAGGCGGCCTCCACATGGGGGAGACGGGGTGCTTAGAGCACAGGGGAGCCCGGCTGAGCCCCGAGTCGGCTGCCAGTTTCCTCTGCTTGTTTGTGATTTTCCACCGCAATTGGATGGGGACAGAAGGAACCAGTTGTTTTCAGGACAAGGGAGAGGAAAGGAGCCACGCCTGGCAGGTAGAGGCAGGTCCCAGCCCTGTCCAGCCCCACACCTGGGCCTGGGGACAGGGTGTGCACAAACAGAAGATTTTTTAAAGATTCCAGTTGTGGGCCGGGCATGGTGGCTCATGCCTGAATCTACTTTGGTAGACCGAGGTGAGCAGATCACAAGGTCAAGAGATCGAGACCATCCTGGCCATCACGATGAAACCCGTCTCTACTAAAAATACAAAAATTAGCTGGGTGTGGTGGTGCGTGCCTGTTGTCCCAACTACTCAGGAGGCTGAGGCAGGAGAATTGCTCGGGAGACAGAGGTTGCAGTGAGCTGAGATCGTGCCACCGCACTCCAGCCTGGTGACAGAGTGAGACCCTGTCTCAAAGAAAAAAAAGGATTCCAGTCGTGAAATCTTTTGGGACAGGAGAATAAAAAAGACTGCATGTCTCACAACGTGCTGTTTATGAAGCAGCCATCACGCCTCACGCACTGAGGCCCCAGTGCCACCACCAGCCAGATGTTAGAGAAATGAGGAGTCTGGGAGGAGCCACACCTTCCCTCCGGTCTGTAGAACTGACTGAAGCTGTGCGGTGAGAACACAATGTTTCTTTTCAGATTCGGATGTGACCCCTGCACTCCACGTGCATCATTAGCTGATGGGCGAGGCCCAGCAGCGTTTGGGGGAGCCCTGGACCCCCAGTCTTGAAGCATGTCTCAGCATGGGGAAGCTGTGTCTGAGCCGTTTATAAACCAGTTTTATACCCATGGGTCCTTCCCCGTGGACTTACCCAGGACCTCAGGATGGAGGAGGAAGACAAGCCTTGGTCTTCTGCTGTTTCAGTGTGAAGATGTGACTTCTTGCCTGGAGCTCTGGAGGACCGAGGGCAGCACAGTCTGGGGGTAGGTGGGCTGGGTGCTCAGGCCTCTCCCTGTGCTGCTGTTGGTGGCAGGAGTTCTGAGGCCAAAAGACTGAGGAGCGCGAATCGGAGATCAGGACGCTGCTGCCTGGGGCACCTCCCTGAGGTCCCATGCGCCCGGCGTCACCTTCACCACAGCGCCGACCGAGTGGGTGCACCCAGGCGCTGCGAGGAGCCCCACGCGAGGCCATCAGAGGACACGCATGTTTTACACCCATGAGTCTAAATGGCAGTGGCAGGGAGGCAGGCTCACTTCCCGGCCCCCCGGACGCTTGGCACCCCCATGAGGACCTGGCCCGTGGGTTTGGACACACCATCTCCTGGCTCCAGGCATGACTGTGCCACGCGGCAGGGGCCCTGGGCTGAGCTGGCACGTGTTGCCACATAAACCTACGAGCAGGGGCTGCCTGGGCCGGTTGCTGCTAAGACACACGCACCTCCCCACCCTGCGTCCCTGGGTGATGGGACACATCCATGAAATTCACCCAAGTACATGTAAAACCAGGCACAAGTACCCGCTGGCTTTCAGGAGCGGGCACCTGGGCATGCAGCGTTACAGCCACAGGCACCACCACAGGGCCTGTCCCAGGAACCCGCCTCCAGCCCCCAGACTCAGACGCAAGTGCGCTGAGCCTGCCCGGGGCTGCCATCTCGGAGCCATTTGCCCTGTGATTCCGTGAGAGCCGGGGAACCCGAGATGTGGGTAGCCCACACCTCCTGGAGACAGGGGCACCATGGTGGGACTGGGCTCCCTGGATGTCTTCCTGGGCCCCTCCTCCTCATGGGGGCAGGGCCATTAGGAAAATGCCTGACTGCACGCACCCCAGCCCCTCTTACTCACCAGGACAGTGGGCTCGGGGCTCTGTGGGCATCTGGTCCCTCCAGTCCTAAGAGTGGCCTGTGGCTGTGCCAGCAGGGAGGCTGCAGGGCTGCTGCCCTGCCGAGACTGTGGGCTGGGCTGAGGCTTATCTGCAGGGAGCAGCCTGGAATGCGAGGGTGGGCCTGGGTGGGGATGCTCCGAGGCCACTTGCGGTGTGTGCTGCCTGTGCTTGTGGGAGTATGTGCGTGTGTGCGCATGTGTGTGTTCCTGCGTGTGTGTGCACATGCACGTGCATCCGTGTGTGCATGTGCATCTGTGTGTGCGTGTGCATGCATGTGTGTGCATGTGTGCATCCATGTGCATGTGTGTGCGTGTGTACGTGGCTTTGGGGGGCTTGCAGGGGAGGTGCATGTGGGAGAGGAGAGAGATTCAGGAAGTGACCAGTGCGTCCTCTGCCTGTCCCTGCTCGGTGACCACACTGAGCTGTGGCTTGGAACAGGACCTTTGTCCGAGGCCCTGAGCCCACGTCGGGGCTGAGACCGCAGGCCAGCCCGGCCCCAAGGGCCCTTGCGGAGGGGTCTCCCTGAATGGCCTTGGACCCACCTCCCACCCAGCCCCACCAGGTGGCCTGGCTGAGTGCCCCCCTCACATGTGAACACACAGTTGTCATGCAGCGTCGTATCCCCCCAGGGTGGCCATCATCAGCCTTTGCCTTCCCCGGAGCCGACACAAACCAAGGCCTCAGTCATTTCTGGTCCTGCCTGGATCAGTGCCAGCAGGGGAAGAATGCAGGAAGCCTCACGAAGAGGCGGGGGGCCGGGCGCGGTGGCTCATGCCTGTCATCCCAGCACTGTGGGAGGCCAAGGCAGGTGGATCACTTGAGCTCAGAAGTTCAAGACCAGCCTGGGCAACATGGCGAAACCCCGTCTCTACAAAAAATACGAAAAATTAGCCGGGCGTGGTAGCCCACACCTGTGGTCCCAGCTATTTGGGAGCCTGAGGTGGGAGGATTGCTTGAACCCAGGAGGTCGAGGCTGGAGTGAGCTGTGATTGTACCACTGCACTGCAGCCTGGGCAACAGAGGGAGACCCTGTCTTAAACAACAAAAAAACCCAAAGAGGCAGGGTGACTTCCACCATCCCTGCACCTGTGCCCTGACACAGCTGCCTGCTCGGCACCCTGGTCCTTCACACACACAAAACTCACTGCCCGAGAGTGGGGCACAGGGCTGGGGTGGAAGGTGCTGTCCCGTGTGTCCCACTGATCAGCCCGTCTGCAGGCCTGCCCCCGGGGCCCTCTGCTCGGCAGACCTCCAGGGCTCTCCAGAACCCTGCATGGGCTGGGTCACCTCTCCTGGGGAGACAGGCCTGGCTCCAGGTTCCAGGGCTGAGTCAGGGTCTGGGCCCAGCACCCCATCCCTCAGGCTCCACCCTGTGGCTGCCAGACTGTCAGGTGAGGGCCCCTGCTGTGCAAGGCTGGTTTACCAGGAGTCCTGCAGTCCCGGGCCCAGGTGAGAGCGGGAGGCTGTCTGAGAACAGGTCCTGTGTGTGCAAGCAACACAGGAAGGCCACATTTCCTGATCAGACAGCCGCTTAGAGCAGAGGAAAAGGAGGAGGAGCTTGGTGACCTGCATAAGGGGTCCTTCTGTCTCTTAGTGGGACCCAGTCCCTGCCTCTTGGGGTTGGAGAGGCCGTGGGACTCGTGACAGGCACCTTTCTGCATGGCCTGCAGTCTTGCCCAGGGACGGAGCTGATGGGTAAGGCCCCTCCTCATGCCCCTTTGGTGGCTGTGCCTGATGACTGCTTGCCCCAAGAGAAGGGGCCGTAGGGCCAGGCGGCCCTGAGGTGCTGGGCAGGAGCCTCACAGACCGCCATCTGCCCGCAGTGAGGCCGTCTGGGAGAACATGGCGCGCATGTGCGTGAAGACCCAGCGGCTGGATGTGGCCAAGGTGTGCCTGGGGAACATGGGCCACGCCCGCGGGGCCCGAGCGCTGCGCGAGGCAGAGCGGGAGCCGGAGCTGGAGGCCCGCGTGGCCGTGCTGGCCACACAGCTGGGCATGCTGGTGAGGGGCGCCCCATGGGGTGGGTGGGAAGGCACCACACCTACCACAGCCACAGCCCCCTGGGGAAGGAGGAGGCACGCCCACCGGCCTGAGCCTGCCATGTTGAGGGCAGAGCCAAGAGGCATGGCCCAGGAGAGCTGGGCAGACGGCGGCGGTGGAGGTGAGGCGGGTGGAGGTGAGGCGGGTGGAGGTGAGGCGGGTGGAGGTGAGGCGGGTGGAGGTGAGGCGGTGGAGGTGAGGCGGGTGGAGGTGAGGCGGTGGAGGGGAGGCGGGTGGAGGGGAGGCGGGTGCAGGTGAGGCGGTGGAGGGGAGGCGGGTGGAGGTGAGGCGGTGGAGGGGAGGCGGGTGGAGGGGAGGCGGGTGGAGGTGAGGCGGTGGAGGGGAGGCGGGTGGAGGTGAGGCGGTGGAGGTGAGGCGGGTGCCGGCTCTCCAGGGTGTGTGCCTGTCAGGCGTGCGGGTCTGGAACAGAGCATCCAAGAGACCCCCAGGTCAGCAGGGCTGAGCACGGGACTTCTGTGGGGGGCTCTGGGAGGTGGGGCCACCCCTTGGTGGTGCATCTCACTCTCCAGCCGTGGGACAGGGATGCCCTGTGGGGGTGTGGCATTTGCTCTGCCCGTGTCAGCCCCGTGTCAGTGTGTTTGGCAATGTGGGAAGGCGCGGCGACCGGTGGCCTGGCGTGGAACAGTGTGTTTGAAGCATGGGTTTGCGGAGGCTGCACGACACCTGCCCATCCTCATTCCTCAGGAGGACGCCGAACAGCTGTACAGGAAGTGCAAGCGCTACGACCTCCTGAACAGGTTCTACCAGGCTGCAGGGCAGTGGCAGAAGGCCCTCAAGGTAGCCGAGCGCCACGACCGCGTGCACCTGCGCAGCACCTACCACCACTATGCCGGGCACCTGGAGGCCAGTGCCGACTGCAGCCGGGCCCTCAGTTAGTGAGTGCAGCCCTCGCGGCCTCTTCCCAGTCTCTCTGCATGGTCCTGGCTCCTGAGGCCTCTGTGTGTGCTATGGTGAGGTGGCCAGGGAGGTTCTCAGAGGAGGCATCTGTCTCAGGGAGGTGGCGCCTTCTCGGCAGGAAGCTTCTGGATGTGGGGTTGCCCCCTCTGTTTTGGGCCACCCGGGTTTCAAGGCAGGAGAAGGACGTGTGTCCTTCGGTTGCCGAGCACAGATGGGCTTAGTATCTCCTGAGGACAGACAAACCCACGTCACCCTCTCCAGAGGAGGAGCTGCTCTTAGACCTGTTCCTGGGATGCGGATGGGCGACCCGCCCCCCGGGCCCCCACAGCGCAGGAAGCCCCCACTGCCCCTGGCCATGTGTGCTCAGGCTCCTCAGAGCTGCAGGCTGGGAGCCCACACCCCAAGGGCCGCCGCTCTGATGCATTTCACCGACGCTGCCTCTCAGCCCATCTGGTTCCCATGGGGCTGGGATGGGAGGGAACCAGGACCTCTGTCTCCTCTCACAGCTACGAGAAGTCAGACACTCATCGCTTCGAGGTGCCCAGGATGCTGTCGGAGGACCTGCCATCCCTGGAGCTCTATGTGAATAAGATGAAGGATAAGTGAGTGTTCCTACCAGGGCTGGCGGGACCGCACTCCATCCTGGAAGTCTGCGGGGATCCCAGGGCTTGCTCAGGCAGCCCCCCTTCCCGTGCTTCCTGCATGAGTGGGCAGCATCCCCCGGCTCCTCAGAGGTATGCCAGGGCCCTGAGCCGGGCCCTCCCTTTGGACAGAGCCCAGGCTCCTCACTCTTGGCCCAGCCTGTTTGCAGGTCCGGTGACATGCACTCTAAGAGTGGCACAGGGGCAGGGTGGGGGCCGTTCCGGGTTGGAGCGGGACTCGGATGGAGAACCCACAGCCTTGGGGCTGCCCACAGGACCCTGTGGCGGTGGTGGGCGCAGTACCTGGAGAGCCAGGGCGAGATGGACGCCGCGCTGCACTACTACGAGCTGGCCCAGGACCACTTCTCCCTGGTCCGCATCCACTGCTTCCAGGGCAATGTCCAGAAGGTGAGGGCCCTACCGGGGAGCCAGCCAGGCGGACGTGAGGCAGACACAAGGCCACCGAGTCTCATCTTTGTGTTCTTTGTGTTTCTAGGCTGCGCAAATCGCCAACGAGACAGGAAACCTGGCGGCCTCCTACCACCTCGCACGCCAGTACGAGAGCCAGGAGGAGGTGGGGCAGGCGGTGCACTTCTACACCCGGGCGCAGGCCTTCAAGAATGCCATCCGCCTGTGCAAGGTACCACGGGGCTGGAGTGGGCAGCCAGCGCCTCTCAAGGTCCTCTGAAGACAGCTTCAAGTGGAAAAGTGGACTGAGAGAATCGTGTCAGCAACACGTGGTCTGGCCGGTGTCTGCCACTCACTCCTCACCCTGCCACCCCACCCGCCTACCCCTGGCCGCTCCCATCTGACATTGGTTGCAAAGCATTGTCCCCAGATGCTTCCCAGGCTCCAGGGCTCCTGAGCCGGTTGTGAGGCTGGCTCACGGCCTGTGGACTTGCAGATAGCAGACCCTTCCTAGAAAGCTGTTGGGCATTCTGCACCCACACAAATGTCCCAGCCCGGGCTCTCGCTTCCAGAAGCATCTCTCCTGTCGGGTATTTCTTGCAGTGCTCTGTGAAATAGAACCCAGAGCATCAGAAAATCCTTATAGACAAACCTAGTAAGTCATTAACTCCTTAAAACCCACAACCGCAGAGATCGCTGAGCAGTGTATCAAAGTAAAGGGGTGGGTTCACACCCGGCCACATTCCAGAATCTCAGCGGGCCTGGGGAAGCCAGTGGGAGCCGCTTCAGGGCCCTGCCTCCCTCCCTGCAGGAGAACAGCCTGGACGACCAGCTCATGAACTTGGCCCTGCTGAGCTCCCCCGAGGACATGATCGAGGCGGCCCGATACTATGAGGAGAAGGGCATGCAAATGGACAGGGCGGTCATGCTGTACCACAAGGTGAGGGCCGGCCACTGGTGGGGGCTTGGGGAGGGCAGCAGGCCAGAGGGCCTTTGCTTGTGCGAGGCCTCCGAGGTGTCGGTCCCCCAGGCCTTGGGCAGCTGCTCAGAGCCCCCACATCCGCAGGCTGGCCACTTCTCCAAGGCCCTGGAGCTGGCCTTTACCACCCAGCAGTTTGCGGCCCTGCAGCTCATAGCAGAGGACCTGGATGAGACATCAGACCCTGCGCTCCTGGCCCGCTGCTCCGACTTCTTCATCGAGCACCGTCAGTATGAGAGGGCAGTGGAGCTGCTGCTGGCCGCCAGGAAGGTAAGGGGCCAGCGGGGCCTGGGCTCGGCTCCACGCAGGCTCCGTAGCTCAGGTCCCCTGTCCCCAGGGGCTGTGGGAATGGCTGCTTGCTCGGTTATGAGTTCTCGAGGAAGGCTATGGTGCCCTGGATTTCACGTACAGCACACCCAGTAGGTCCATGAGTGTAGACTTGCCATCCTTCATGCTGGCATCAGATCATACACAGGGAATTGCACTCACCTATGGTGGGAGGGGGTGGTAAAAATACACATAACACAAAATTTACCATCTTAGCCTTTTTTTTTTTTTTTTTTTTGAAACAGTGTCTCACTCTTGCCCAGGCTGGATTGTGGTGGTGCCATCTTGGCTCACTGCGGCCTCAACCTCCCGGGCTCAAGCAACCTTCGCTCCTCCTGCGTAGCTGGGACACAGGCGTGGGCCACCATCCCCAGCTAAGTTTTTAACAGTTTTCGCATAGAGTCAGGGTCTTGCTATGTTGCCCAGACTGGTCTTGAACTCCTAGGCTCAAGCAATCCTCCTGCCTCAGCCTCCCAAAGCACTGGGACTGTAGACGTGAGCCCTGTGACTGGCCAGGAACAGTTTATTCAAATGGAAATATGGGTGGTTCCGAAATATAAAATGCTTCGCTTTATTCATGATAGGAATACAGATCAAAATTCACAGAGATGCCATTTTTTACTGGGCTATGAAGGGTGAAAAGGTGAGAAAACCGACTGGATTATCATGGGAAGCAGATATACCCAGGCCCTGTGGAGCACGGCAGGCAGAACCTGTCACAAGACAAGGTCTCCCTGTCCCAGCCTCCCCTTCCCTCGAGAGTTCATCCTGACAGACACGTTGATGCACATGCGAGTGGCGTGTGCACAGGGCGTGCTCGGCAGGCGGCTTACGCAGCAGGGACACTGGCCCTCGTGTCTGTCACCAGGCCGGTTGAGTCCCCAGGGCTTCCTCAGCACTGTGGACGTCTACGCAGCAGAGAGCATGTGGCAGCCCCCAACGTACTGAGATGGAAACGCCTCCAAGACAGAATTCTTTATCTTTTTTCTGAGACGGAGTCTCACTCTGTCACCAGGCTGGAGTGCGGTGGCGCAATCTCAGCTCACTGCAAGCTCCGCTTCCTGGGTTCAAGTGATTCTCCTGCCTCAGCTTCCCAAGTAGCAGGGACTACAGGTACGTGCCACCATGCCCAGCTAATCTTTGTATTTTAGTAAAGATGAGGTTCCACCATGTTGGCCAGGATAGTCTCAATCCCCTGACCTCGTGATCTGCCTGTCTCGGCCTCCTGAAGTGCTGGGATTACAGGCGTGAGCCACCCCACCCGGCCATATTGTTTTTCTTAATATAAATGTGTTATTACTTCATATATATTTGTGGGTTATTACTGTTTTTTTTCTTGTGGAAATGGGAGTCTCACTATGTTGCCCAGGCTGGCCTCAAACTCTTGGGCCCAAGTGATCCTCTCTCACCTTGGCCTCCTAAAGTGCTGGAATTACAGGCGTGAGCCAACATGCCTGGCCTAAGACATATTCTCAAGAATATAAAAAAATTTTTTTTTTCTTGGAGACGTCGTCTCGCTCTGTCACCCAGGCTGGAGTGCAGTGGTACCATCTCGGCTCACTGCAAGTTCCACCTCCCGGGTTCACACCATTCTCCTGCCTCAGCCTCCCGAGTAGCTGGGACTACAGGTGCCCACCACCACGCCTGGCTAATGTTTTGTATTTTTAGTAGAGACGGGGTTTCACCGTGTTAGCCAGGATGGTCTCGATCTCCTGACCTTGTGATCCGCCCGCTTAGGCCTCCCAAAGTGCTGGGATTACAGGCGTGAGCCACTGTGCCTGGCCAAAATTTTTCTTTTTTTTTTTTTTTTTTGAGACGGAGTCTTGCTCTGTCACCCAGGCTGGAGTGCAGTGGCCGGATCTCAGCTCACTGCAAGCTCCGCCTCCCGGGTTTACGCCATTCTCCTGCCTCAGCCTCCCGAGTAGCTGGGACTACAGGCACCCGCCACCGCGCCCGGCTAGTTTTTTGTATTTTTAGTAGAGACAGGGTTTCACCGTGTTAGCCAGGATGGTCTCGATCTCCTGACTTCGTGATTCGCCCGCCTCGGCCTCCCAAAGTGCTGGGATTACAGGCTTGAGCCACCGCGCCCGGCCAAAATTTTTCTTAAAATGAGAGCTGGGCGTGGCGGCTTACTCCTGTAATCCCAGCATTTTGGGAGACCGAGGCGGGCAGATCACCTGAGATCAGCAGTTCGAGACCAGCCTGACCAACATGGAGAAACCCCATCTCTAGTAAAAAAAAAATTACAAAATTAGCTGGGCGTGGTGGCACATGCCTGTAATCCCAGCTACTCAGGAGGCTGAGGCAGGAGAATGGCTTGAACTCAGGAGGTGGAGGTTGTGGGCCGAGATTGTGCCATTGCACTCCAGCCTGGGCAACAAGAGCAAAACCCTGTCTCAAAACAAACAAAAAAATTCTTAAAATGTTGAGAAAATCAGGCTGGTGTAGTGGCTCGTGCCTGCAATTCCAGCACTTTGGGAGGCTAAGGCAGGCAGATTGCTTGAGTCCAGGAGTTCAAGACCAGCTTGGGCAACACGGCAAAACCCGGTCTCTACTGAAAATACAAAACCTGAGGCGGGAAGATCACCTCACCCTGGGAGGTGGAGGCTGTAGTGAGCTGTGATTGCACCACCGCACTCCAACCTGGGTGACAGAGTGAGACCCTGTCTCAAAATTTTAATTTTAAAATTTAATTTAAAAAATTTAGACTTATAGAAGAAAATTACCAGTTTTCTTTTCTCCCAAACATAATATTCTTTTGAGTATATATCACTTGAGACTGTTGTTTCCTTCGTTCCACTCTGGAATGTTACCAGCGTGAGAAAGTCGCGCCAATGACTAGGTTGGTGAGGCGCGGGGGGGGACATCCTTGTCCCCTCCATACCCACCCCAGCTAGACAGAGGCCGCCACTGAGCCGAGGGGCCTGGCTTCCTCTGAAGCGGTGGCAGATGAGGGGCGCACTTCGGGTCGTGGCCCCCTCGGCAGCCCCGTGGCATGTCTGCACCTCTGCAGTATCGCGAAGCCCTGCAGCTATGCCTGGAGCAAAACATGAGCATCACCGAGGAGATGGCGGAAAAGATGACCGTGGCCAAGGACTCCTCGGACCTGCCTGAGGAGTCTCGGCGGGAGCTGCTGGAGCAGATAGCAAACTGCTGCATGCGCCAAGGCAGCTACCACCTGGCCACCAAGAAGTACACGCAGGCCGGCAACAAGCTGAAGGTGAGCGCCGGCCCCTCTCCCGGCCCCAGCCCGCGGCTGCTTCCCAGGCAGTTAGGCTGGGGCCCCCTGCGTGCATCTCCATTTGCCTTTGTGACTCCCCCAAGCCAGGGCTGAGACTTTCTGGCCGGGAGGAGCATGACCACTGGATCTCTCTACCGGGAAGCCCTGAGCCCCTCTTCCTGTGAGAGCCCCTGCTCAGGGTCCCTTGTGCATGTCCTGGCCCAGCCCCTGCTCGCCTGAGCCTGGCCGTCTCTCTAGGCCATGAGGGCGCTGCTCAAATCCGGAGACACAGAGAAAATCACGTTCTTCGCGAGCGTGTCCAGGCAGAAGGAAATCTACATCATGGCTGCCAACTACCTGCAGTCCCTCGACTGGCGGAAGGAGCCGGAGATCATGAGGAACATCATCAGCTTCTACACCAAGGGGCGGGCCCTGGACCTCCTGGCCGGCTTTTACGACGCTTGTGCCCAGGTGCAGGCCCTCCCTCGGATGCCAGCGGGGCCCCAGGGAGGGCTGCGGAGCCCAGCAGGTTTTGACGGGTCTCATCCGTACAGGTGGAGATCGATGAATACCAGAACTATGACAAAGCCCACGGGGCACTGACCGAGGCCTATAAGTGCCTGGCCAAGGCCAAGGCCAAGAGCCCCCTGGACCAGGAAACCAGGCTGGCACAGCTACAGAGCAGGATGGCACTGGTGAAGAGGTTCATTCAGGCCCGCAGGTGCGCCCCGGGGCCAGCAGGGCCAGGCCGGGGCAGATGTGACTACAGGGTCAGGGCTGACCACAGGAAACCGCAGCCAGCAGAGGGGCGGGACAGCAGATGGGAGCTCGCTCGGGACAGCGCTGCTGCTGAAGATGCACCCCACCTCCTCCTGGGGCCCTCAGGGCCGGGCACAGCCTTGGGAAGGCATTCTGGAAACCCCAGAGATGCTGAGAGAGAAGCCTGGTGGGGGAGCGGGAGGCGGCGGCGGATCTGGTACAGGAGGGGTGTGTCTGGGGAGCCATGGACCTGCTTAGGGTGTGCAGGGGCCGGGCAGGGGAGTCCTGAGTGAGGGCCGCTGTGTGACCTGGGGTGGTGGGGACCAGGGTGGCCAGCGGGCTCGTGCCGCTCCACAGGTCAACTGCCACCAGCTCCAAGCTTGTGGAGAGGAGACCCAGGCAGCAAATCGTCTCGGTTTTCAGGAGAGGCCGAGATTCTAAGTTTATCTGAATACCTCCCCGTCTTTATGTATGGGCAGTAACTCGGCTTTTCAGACAGCTGCTGTGTGGACAGCACGGTGGGCATTGGCCCGAGCGCTTCAGGGCCCAACCTCCGTCTCAGCTGGCAAGGGCGCTTCCTTATCTGAGAAGCTTTTCCAAAACGAGAGTTCCAGAAGTACTTTGAACAATGTTGGACCCTTGGAAGGGCACGGTCCGCTTGCGCACATTGATTCTGGGGTGTCAGCGTCTCACAGGTGTCTGCTGAGCTGAGGCCACAGGAGGCAGGAGAGGAGGAGAATCGATAGCAGCTGGTCATCAGGGATAGCACAGGACGTGGGTGGAGGGGAGACGACGTGTGAGGGCCGGGGCGGGCAGCCTTCTACGTGCCAGGGGTCAGAGGGCAGGCCAGGCACCTGTCTGGAATGGCCGAGTCGGTGGGTGGCCAGATGGGCCCTGGACCCTCCTGACATTAGAGCCTGAGCTCCGCACGGCTCCAGTCACCTGCTCTGGACCACACTGTGTTCCAGCAGGCTCACCTCCCTGGTGTCGCCCCAGCTCCCAGGCCACACACCCTGCCCTGCCACAGACCCTCACGCCAGGCCACATGCGCAACCTGTGTGCGGGCCAGCCTCTCTGCTTGGAGGGTTCTTCCCAGCGGCCTCGAGCAAGGGCTGCTGTGCGCCTCTCCACGCACCCTGTCCTCACGCACCACGTCCCCTCTGGGTCACACTTTGTCCGGAGGTTTCTAGCCCCCTCTGGACTATTCCATGGAGCAGGAATAGGGTCGCAAGTCTTTGGTCTTCATGTCCAAGCCTAGGACCCAGCATTCAAGTGACCTGTGAGAGTGTTAAATGGGTGAGTTCATTTATGAATGAACAAATTAAGGAATTAATGAATTAACTTCATAGAAAGTTCCCTCCTGCCATTCCGGAGAGCTCCTCTTACAGGCCAAGAGTCTCCCCCGACCTCAGATAGCAGTAGGTGTTCAGGGCTTCAGGGTCCAGGCCTCATCTCTGCTCTTGGCAGGACATACACGGAGGACCCCAAGGAGTCCATCAAGCAGTGTGAGCTGCTCCTAGAGGAACCAGACCTGGACAGCACCATCCGCATCGGGGACGTCTACGGCTTCCTGGTGGAGCACTACGTGCGGATGGAGGAGTACCAGACGGTGAGGCCTGGGCGCTGCTCACTAGCGGCATCCCGCTACGCAAGGCTCCTGAAACGAAGGCTTAAGAGCTCAAATTGGCCGAGCGCGGTGGCTCAAGCCTATAATCCCAGCACTTTGGGAGGCCAAGGCGGGCGGATCATGAGGTCAGGAGAGCGAGACCATCCTGGCTAACACGGTGAAACCCCGTCTCTACTAAAAAATACAAAAAACTAGCCGGGCGAGGTGACAGGCGCCTGTAGTTCCAGCTACTCGGGAGGCTGAGGCAGAAGCATGGTGTGAACCCGGGAGGCGGAGCTTGCAGTGAGCTGAGATCTGGCCACTGCACTCCAGCCTGGGCGACAGAGCGAGACTCCGTCTCAAAAAAAAAAAAAAAAAAAAATTAGCCAGGCATGGTGGCACATACCTGGGGTCCCAGCTGCTTGGGAGGCTGAGGTGGGAGGATCACTTGAGCCCAGGAGGTTGAGGCTGCAGTGAGATCTGATGGTGCTGCTGCACTCCAGCCTGGGGGACCTGGGTGACAGAGCGAGACCCTGTCTCAACAGAGAAACAAAATTGTCAGTAACAAAAAGTAACAGTCTCACCTGTTGCTGGCTGTTACTAGTGGTGCCATGTGTAAGCTACAGACTTACTTTGTGAAGAAATGTCTGCATGTACCCAAGTCTGAATAACCACAATTTCTTTTTCAGGCATTTTTACAAAAAAAGAAAACGGTGTTCCATTTTTTAGTCGCTTTATTATTTTTTAATTTTAGAGACAACACATCGTCACTTTAAAGTGGCAGGCTAATAACTTATTTAGCTGCCGTGTTCGATGCTGTTCCTCATCTCCACCAGCATTTGATCATTCTTTCTAATTTTAGCCTTCCTAGAGCGTGAGTAGTACCTCGCTGTGGTTTAAATTTACATTTTCTGGATGAATAGTGATGTGGAGCACCTTCTCATGTGTGCATTATCCATTTACACATCTGTGAAGCACTCAAGTCTTTTCTCATCATTTTACTGGGTTTTCTTATTATTATATTCTTTATATATTCTACATACATTTCCTCGATCAGGTGTGATTTACAAATATTTTCTCCCAGTCTGTGAGGAAGTTTCCTTATTTTTATTTATTTATTTATTCCTTTATGCAACGGAGTCTTGCTGTGTTGCCCAGGCTGGAGTGCAGTGGAGTGATCTCGGCTCACTGCAACCTCCACCTCCTGGGTTCAAGCGATTCTCCTGCCTCAGCCTCCCGAGTAGCTGCGACTACAGGTGTGCGCCAGCATGCCTATAGAGATGGGGTTTCACCATGTTGGCCAGGCTGGTGTTGACCTCCTGACCTCAAGTGATCCACCCGCCTCACCTCCCAAAGTGCTGGGATTGCAGGCATGAGCCACCGCGCCTGGCCGCAGTTCCCTTCTGTTCCTTTTTCCCTCTGCTTCTGAAATTCCAGTAACTTGTAATACAGTACCATCCCCTCATCCCCTCGCTCAATTGATGCTCTTCTTTTCTCCCCCCAGGAATTTTTCTGTTTTTCATTTTAGGGATTTGCCATTCCTATTGCTTCAAGTTTACCAGCTTTCCTTCTGCAGTGTCTCCCTCTGATGCTAATCCCATCCATCTTTTTCATGTCAGTTTTCTACCTGTCAACTTTTTCTACCAGTTTTTATTATTGTTCCTTTGAACCTTCTTTCCTGCCTTCTTTTTAGTTGAATATTTTTTACAATTTCATTTTAGCTATCAGCTTCTTACCTCTACTTTTCACTTCTTTCCCCATATCTTTCATTTCTGTATTATGCTTACACTTAGCTCTACCTTCTTGAGCATATGAAGCATATTTATAATAGGGGTTTTAACGTCCTTGTCTCCTAACTCAGTCTGTCAATTCTGGATCTGTTTCTGTTGATTGATTCTTATTATTATGGTTCATTATTTTCTGCTTCTTTGGATGTTTGATAGTTTATTATTGGATTCCAGACATTGTGAGTGTTTTAGGTTGTTGGGTGATGGAGTCTCTCTCTCAGTGTGTGTGTTCTTTTAAATATTTTTGAGTTTTGTTCTGGGACAAGGTTAAGTTACTTGGGAATAATGTGATCATTTTGCAGCTTGCTTTTTAGCTTTGTTAGTAGGGTCTAGAACAGCCTTGAGTCTAGTGCTAATTTTGTTCCACTATCCAGGCAGTACCCTTGTGAGGGCTCTGCTCTTCTCACTGACTCCTGTATCGGGAGGTCTTTCCACTCTGGCCGGTGGGAGTGCAAACAATTCCCGGCCATGTGTGACCACTCTCTCTCCAGCCACGTGTGACCACTCACTGTCCGGCCACGTGTGATCACTCACTCCCCGGCCATGTGTGATCACTCTCTCTCTCTCCGGCCATGTGTGTTCACTCTCTCTCCGGCCATGTGTGACCTCTCTCTCTCCAGCCACGTGTGACCACTCACTGTCCGGCCATGTGTGATCACTCACTCCCCGGCCATGTGTGACCTCTTTCTCTCCAGCCACGTGTGACCACTCACTGTCCGGCCACGTGTGACCACTCACTGTCCGGCCATGTGTGATCACTCTCTCTCTCTCCAGCCACGTGTGACCACTCACTGTCCGGCCATGTGTGATCACTCACTCCCCGGCCATGTGTGATCACTCTCTCTCTCTCTGGCCATGTGTGTTCACTCTCTCTCCGGCCATGTGTGTTCACTCTCTCTCTCTCTGGCCATGTGTGTTCACTCTCTCTCCGGCCATGTGTGTTCACTCTCTCTCCGGCCATGTGTGATCTCTCTCTCCGGCCATGTGTGTTCACTCTCTCTCTGGCCATGTGTGTTCACTCTCTCTCCGGCCATGTGTGTTCACTCTCTCTCCGGCCATGTGTGATCACTCTCTCTCCAGCCATGTGTGATCACTCTCTCTTTCTCTGGCCATGTGTGATCACTCTCTCTCCGGCCATGTGTGATCACTCTCTCTCCGGCCATGTGTGATCACTCTCTCTTTCTCTGGCCATGTGTGTTCACTCTCTCTCCGGCCATGTGTGATCACTCTCTCCGGCCATGTGTGATCACTCTCTCTCCGGCCATGTGTGATCACTCTCTCTCCGGCCATGTGTGATCACTCTCTCTTTCTCTGGCCATGTGTGTTCACTCTCTCTCCGGCCATGTGTGATCTCTCTCTCCGGCCACGTGTGACCTCTCTCTCTCCGGCCATGTGTGATGTCTCTCTCCCTGGCCATGTGTGATCTCTCTCTCTCCGGCCATGTGTGATCACTCTTTCTCTGGCCATGTGTGTTCACTCTCTCTCCGGCCACGTGTGACCTCTCTCTCTCCGGCCATGTGTGATCACTCTCTCTCCGGCCATGTGTGATCTCTCTCTCTCTGGCCATGTGTGATCTCTCTCTCCGGCCATGTGTGATCACTCACTCCCCGGCCATGTGTGATCTCTCTCTCTCCGGCCATGTGTGATCACTCACTCCCCGGCCATGTGTGATCTCTCTCTCCCCGGCCATGTGTGATCACTCACTCCCCGGCCATGTGTGATCTCTCTCTCCCCGGCCATGTGTGATCACTCACTCCCCGGCCATGTGTGATCTCTCTCTCCCCGGCCATGTGTGATCTCTCTCTCCGGCCATGTGTGATCACTCACTCCCTGGCCATGTGTGATCTCTCTCTCCCCGGCCATATGTGATCACTCTCTCCAGTCATGTGTGATCTCTCTCTCCCCGGCCATATGTGATCTCTCTCTCTCCGGCCATGTGTGATCACTGACTCCCCGGCCATGTGTGATCACTCACTCCCCGGCCATGTGTGATCTCTCTCTCCCCGGCCATGTGTGATCTCTCTCTCCCCGGCCATGTGTGATCACTCACTCCCCGGCCATGTGTGATCTCTCTCTCCCCGGCCATGTGTGATCTCTCTCTCCAGTCATGTGTGATCTCTCTCTCCCCGGCCATATGTGATCTCTCTCTCCAGTCATGTGTGATCTCTCTCTCCCCGGCCATATGTGATCTCTCTCTCCCCGGCCATATGTGATCTCTCTCTCTCCGGCCATGTGTGATCTCTCTCTCTCCGGCCATATGTGATCTCTCTCTCTCCGGCCATGTGTGATCACTCACTCCCCGGCCATGTGTGATCTCTCTCTCCAGTCATGTGTGATCACTCTCTCCCCAGCCATGTGTGATCTCTCTCTCCCCGGCCATATGTGATCTCTCTCTCTCCGGCCATGTGTGATCACTCACTCCCCGGCCATGTGTGATCACTCACTCCCCGGCCATGTGTGATCTCTCTCTCCCCAGCCATATGTGATCTCTCTCTCCCCGGCCATGTGTGATCACTCACTCCCCGGCCATGTGTGATCTCTCTCTCCCCGGCCATATGTGATCACTCTCTCCAGTCATGTGTGATCTCTCTCTCCCCGGCCATATGTGATCTCTCTCTCTCCGGCCATGTGTGATCACTCACTCCCCGGCCATGTGTGATCACTCACTCCCCGGCCATGTGTGATCTCTCTCTCCCCGGCCATATGTGATCACTCTCTCCAGTCATGTGTGATCTCTCTCTCCCCGGCCATATGGGATCACTCTCTCCAGTCATGTGTGATCTCTCTCTCCCTGGCCATATGTGATCACTCTCTCCAGTCATGTGTGATCTCTCTCTCCCTGGCCATATGTGATCACTCTCTCCCCGGCCATGTGTGATCTCTCTCTCTCCGGCCATATGTGATCACTCTCTTTCCGGCCATGTGTGATCACTCACTCCCTGGCCATGTGTGACCACTCTCTCTCTGGCCATATGTGATCTCTCTCTCTGGCCATGTGTGATCACCCACTCCCTGGCCATGTGTGACCACTCTCTCTCCGGCTATGTGTGATCACTCACTCCCCGGCCATGTGTGATCTCTCTCTCTGGCCATGTGTGATCTCTCTCTCTCCGGCCATGTGTGATCACTCACTCCCCGGCCATGTGTGATCTCTCTCTCTCCGGCCATATGTGATCACTCTCTCCAGTCATGTGTGATCTCTCTCTCCCCGGCCATATGTGATCTCTCTCTCTGGCCATGTGTGATCACCCACTCCCTGGCCATGTGTGACCACTCTCTCTCCGGCTATGTGTGATCACTCACTCCCCGGCCATGTGTGATCTCTCTCTCTGGCCATGTGTGATCTCTCTCTCTCCGGCCATGTGTGATCACTCACTCCCCGGCCATGTGTGATCTCTCTCTCTCCGGCCATATGTGATCACTCTCTCCAGTCATGTGTGATCTCTCTCTCCCCGGCCATATGTGATCACTCTCTCCAGTCATGTGTGATCTCTCTCTCCCCGGCCATGTGTGATCTCTCTCTCTCTCCGGCCATATGTGACCACTCTCTCTCTGGCCATGTGTGATCACTCACTCCCTGGCCATGTGTGATCACTCTCTCTCCAGCCATGTGTGACCACTCTCTCTCCGGCTATGTGTGATCACTCACTCCCCGGCCATGTGTGATCACTCTCTCCGGCCATGTGTGATCTCTCTCTCCGGCCATGTGTGATCACTCTCTCCCCGGCCATGTGTGATCTCTCTCTCCGGCTATGTGTGATCACTCACTCCCTGGCCATGTGTGATCTCTCTCTCCGGCCATGTGTGATCTCTCTCTCCGGCCATGTGTGATCACTCTCTCCCCGGCCATGTGTGATCTCTCTCTCCAGCCATGTGTGATCTCTCTCTCTCCAGCCATGCGTGATCACTCACTCCCCGGCCATGCGTGATCACTCACTCCCCGGCCATGTGTGACCACTCTCTCTCCGGCTATGTGTGATCACTCACTCCCTGGCCATGTGTGATCACTCACTCCCCGGCCATGTGTGATCACTCTCTCTCCAGCCATGTGTGACCACTCTCTCTCCGGCCATGTGTGATCTCTCTCTCCGGCCATGTGTGATCACTCTCTCCCCGGCCATGTGTGATCTCTCTCTCCAGCCATGTGTGATCTCTCTCTCCGGCCATGTGTGATCTCTCTCTCCGGCCATGCGTGATCACTCACTCCCCGGCCATGTGTGACCACTCTCTCTCCGGCCATGTGTGATCACTCTCTCCCCGGCCATGTGTGATCACTCTCTCCCCGGCCATGTGTGATCTCTCTCTCCGGCCATGTGTGATCTCTCTCCCCGGCCATGTGTGATCTCTCTCTCCAGCCATGTGTGATCTCTCTCTCTCCAGCCATGTGTGATCACTCACTCCCTGGCCATGCGTGATCACTCACTCCCCGGCCATGTGTGACTGCTCTCTGGGGATTGTTCCACCTAATTATTTCCTACAGTCTTTGCCTGGCCTCAGTTGCTTTCGTCACATGTGTGCACTATTCAGCACTCAGATAAGACTCGGATAGAACCCTCTGCAGGACTCCAAAGTGCTCTCTCTCTCTGCTCTCTCCTGTCCAGTACTGTATCCCACCAGTTCTGGCCACCTGGGCATCCTCAAACTATGAACTTTCTTCTCCTCAGCATAGGGAGACTGCTGGCTCTGTTACCCTCTTCTGCACTGTGGCCTGAAAACTCTCTTGAGGCAGTAAGCCGGGAAACTGAATTTATATTTGTGAAATGTCCCGTTTATCTCGGGTAATGCTGTTTTGAGGTATAGCAGATCTAACACTGGTATAGCTAGTCCTGCATCTTACGCCGTGTTGTGCAGGTTTTTTTTTTTCCTTTTCACCTTCTGCCCATCTGTATCATTGTATTTAAAGTATTTTGCTGATAGACAGCACAGAGTTGAGTTTTTCTAGATTTCTGATAATCTCTGCCTTTTAATTGGAATGTTTTGTCCATTTACAGTTAATATAATTAATATGGCTTGATTTTAGGCTACCATTTTTGTTTGGTTTGTCCTACCAGTTTTATTATTGTTCCTTTGAACCTTCTTTCCTGCCTTCTTTTAAGTCAGTTGAATACTTTTTTCAATTTCATTAAAAAGCTATCAGCTTTTTATCTCTACTCCTCTCTTTGCATTATATTTCTAGCGTTTGCCCTAGGGATTACCATAAACATACTTATCACATTAGAGTTAGCAGGTAGGTCCATTTACCCACCCACGTCCCTACCTATATGTGTCAAATGTATAACATTGAAATGTATTATAAACACAATATAGTGTTATAATTTTTGCTTTCAACAGTCGTATGTTTTAACGAAATTAAAAGGAGGCTGGGCGCAGTGGCTCACGCCTGTAATCCCAGCACTTTGGGAGGCCGAGGCGGGTGGATCACGAGGTCAAGAGATCAAGACCATCCTGTCTAACACGGTGAAACCCCATCTCTGCCAAAAAAATACAAAAAAATTAGCTGGGCATGGTGGTGGGCGCCTGTAGTCCCAGCTGCTGGGGAGGCTGAGGCAGGAGAATGGCATGAACTCAGGAGGCAGAGCTTGCAGTGAGCTGGGATCACGCCACTGCACTCCAGTCTGGGTGACAGAGCGAGACTCCATCTCAAAGAAAAAAAAAAGAAAGAAATTAAAAGGAAATAAACAGTCTTTTACATTTACTTACATATTTACCATTTCTGGTGTTCATTTTCTTTTTTTTTTTTTTTTTTTTTGAGGTGGTTTTACTCTTTGTTGCCCAGGCTGCAGTGCAGTGGCACAATCTCGACTCACCACAACCTCCACCTCCTGGGTTCAAATGATTCTCCTGCCTCAGGCTCCTGAGTAGCTGGGATTACAATCATGCACCACCATGCCTGGCTAATTTTGTATTTTTAGGGGAGACGGGGTTTCTCCATGTTGGTCAGGCTGGTCTCGAACTCCAGACCTCAGGTGATCCGCCCGCCTCGGCCTCCCAAAGCACCATTTCTGGTGTTCTTACTTCTTCCCAGTGATTCAGCTTTGCCTGCGGTATCATTCCTCTTCAGCCTGAGCTCCCGTTAGCATTTCTTCAAGTTCAGGTCTCCTGATGAGTTGTCTTACTTTTCATCAACCTGAAATGTATTTATTTTGCCTGTATTGTTTAAGGTTGTTCTCATCAGATAAAGAATTCCGAGGCCGGGCGCAGTGGCTCACGCCTGCAATCTCAGCACTTTGGGAGGCCAAGGTGGGAGGATTTCTTGAGGCCAGGAGTTCAAGTCCAGCCTGGGCAACAAGTGAGACCCCCATCTCTGAAAAAAACAGCAAGGCACAGTGGCACACACCTGCAGTCTTAGCTGCTTGGGAGGCCGAGGTGGGAGGACTGCTGAGCCCAGAGGGTTGAGTCTGCAGTGAGCTGCGAAAGAACCACTGCACTCCAG
This sequence comes from Macaca mulatta, assembly GCF_049350105.2. Classification (NCBI taxonomy): domain Eukaryota; kingdom Metazoa; phylum Chordata; class Mammalia; order Primates; family Cercopithecidae; genus Macaca; species Macaca mulatta. The sequence goes on along the minus strand of NC_133425.1, from coordinate 2,735,200 downwards.
CCTGGGCAACAGAGCAAGGTCCTGACTCAAAAAAATCCTGATTTGACAGATTTTTTTCCTTTCAGCACTTGAATGTTTTCCCTATGTCTGGGCCTCCATTGTTTTGGAAGAGTCAGCTGTGGGCTGTCTCTGGGGCCCTTACGTGTCACATATCTCTCCATCTCCCACCACACTGGCTGCTGTCATGATTTTCTTTTTGAATTTGTATTTCAGCAGTGTGATAATGATGTTGCTAGGTGTTTTCATTTTATTTATCCTGGGCTTTTTGGATTTATATTTGTGTTTCACCAAATTTGGGAAATTTGCTCTTTTTTCCTTCTGGGACTCCAGTTAAATGTTAGGTCTTCCATATCTAGTAGACACACATTTGCGATTACTGCTCATTATTTTCTGTTTTCTGTCCTTTGAACTAATTTGTATTTACAGACTTTCTTTAGCTATCTTCAATCTGCTGTTAACCTCTCCAGCAATTTTTTTAGTGCTTGTATTTTTCAGCCCTAGAATTTACACTTAGTTCTTTTTTTTATTTATTGGCTAAAATTGCCTATGTGTTAATTTGTTTAAAATATATTTTCCTTTATATCCTTGAACAGAGTTGTAACTGCTGCTCTAAAATCTTAGCTACCAGTTCCAATATCTGGGTCATGTAGGATTGATCTCCATTACTTGCCTTTTGAGTATGCATCTAATTTTCCTGTTTCTTATGTCTAGTCATTTTTTTGTATCATGGACATTTTGGATAATCCATTGTAGAGACTCTGGATTCTGTTACATTCCTCCAAAGAATTTTGCTTTTTTTGGTTCGTTTTATTAGGCAATCACCTTTGCTCAGCTCTGAGTAGAAACTCTTTCCCCTGTGGTGGATAGCAGCTGAAATCCTTGCTGGTAGCTTGAGTTGGCCATCTTAAAGTCTGCGCCTCCCCTGCCTCACATGTAGTGTGGGAGCAACTAGTGATGAGGGCAGGGTATGCCCAGGATTTGGACTCCCCTCTATGACCTGCTGTATCCCCACATTTCCACCTTCACATTCCAGCTGCTGTGGTCAACAAAAATCTTGATTCTGGTTCTTTAAGCCTGGAAAAGGGTAGGCTTCTATGTGGCTCTCTGATCTCCACACTGGCCCTGACTTCTACCCTGAGGCAGAAAGTTGTGAGAAGCGGCTGGGTGCGGTGGCTCACGCCTGTAATCCCAGCACTTTGGGAGGCCGAGGCAGGCAGATCATGAGGTCAGGAGATGGAGACCATCCTGGTTAACACGGTGAAACCCCGTCTCTACTAAAAATACAAAAAATTAGCCGGGCGTGGTGGCAGGCACTTGTAGTCCCAGCTACTCGAGAGGCTGAGGCAGGAGAATGGCGGGAACCTGGGAGGCGGAGCTTACAGTGAGCTGTGATCACGCCACCGCACTCCAGCCTGGGAGACAGTGAGACTCTGTCTCAAAAAAAAAAACAAACGAAACAAAGTTATGAGAAGCAGGAAGCCCGCCCAGTGCCACCCGCTCCCAGCATCAGCCTGCTCCCAGCTGCCCCCAGTGCCTTTCCACGTGTCTGTCGTTGTTAGAGGGGGGGCTGCTCTCATAGGAGACGTGCTCCTGTTGTCAGAAGCCTCTCTTCTTACTCTTTTTCTTTTTTTTTGAGACAGAGTCTGGTTTTTGTTGCCCAGGCTGGAGTATAGTGGTGCGATCTCAGCTCACTGCAAGCTCTGCCTCCCGGGCTCAAGCAATTCTCCTGCCTCAGCCTCCCAAGTAGCTGGGACTACAGGTGAGTGCCACCACACCCAGCTAATTTTTGTATTTTTTTTTTTTTTTTTTTTTTTGGTAGAGACGGTGTTTCACTGTGTTAGCCAAGACGGTCTCGATCTCCTGACCTTGTGATCCATCCGCCTCGGCCTCCCAAAGTGTTGGGATTATAGGCGTGAGCCACTGTGCCCGGCCTCTTTTTCAACCATAATTCTATTGTAGCCAACATACAGAATTCCACACTCCTGCATGTGTCAGACCCTGCAGCTTTGCCAATGCCTGCAGGGCCTCCGCACCCACCAGTTGTGTTGCCCTAGCAGATAGTTCCCGGGGCTCACAAACTGAGTATCGAGAAACGAGCTTGAGAAACGTGCTGGTGACCGTGTGGGCCTCACTGGACTGCAGTCTCCAGAATTCACAGGAAAGCTCCCCGGCAGTGGCTTTTCCTCAGGGCTGAAGGGTCAGCCCCGTGAAACACAGACTCCCTGATCCGGCTGCTCACGCCCCTCTGCGCCCTTCCACTTCCATCCACTGGCCCCTTTTGCTGCTGGAAAAACAACTCAGTCTAATCCTAACAAGGTTTCTCTGTTGTTGTTGTTTGGTTTGGTTCTGAGACGGGGTCTTGCTGTGTCACCCAGGCTGGAGTGCAGTGGCACAGTCACGGCTCCCTGCAGCCTCAGCCTCCCAGGTTCGAAGGATCCTCCTGAGTGGCTGGTGTGCACCACCGCGCCCTGCTCCAGCAGGGTTTCTATTTCTAGGAGAACTATAGTTTTACATATAAAAGCAAAATTGGACTATAGAGATGCCCAGACTGCTATATCCTCAAAATTAACAGAAAATCCACATTTTAAATATTTCACCAACTTCTTTATCGTCTCTATGGTTGCTTGAAGCCTATGGGATTTAGTAACTCGAAATGCAAAAGAAAAAAGAAAGAAACCAAGAAGGCCAGCTAAACTGAGAAAGGCCAGGCACACGCTCCCTCACGGCTGCTGTAGCACCGCCCGGGGCCACATGCACCACCTCACCCGGCCACGGCTCCCACATCCGCTCAGCTTTCCCGCCGTCATCTGAGCATAGCCCGCACACACTCGACGCTGGAGACCAGCAACACTCCTGTCACCCTTGTCCTGCCCCCCACCACCCCTCACCCAGCTACGCCACCCGTCCTGCCCCCCACCGCCCCTCACCCACCTATGCCACCCGTCCCACCCACTGCCCCTCACCCACCTACGCCACCCGTCCTGCCCCCCACCGCCCCTCACCCACCTATGCCACCCGTCCCACCCACTGCCCCTCACCCACCTACGCCACCCGTCCTGCCCCGCCACTGCCCCTCACCCACCTACGCCACCCGTCACCTGCCCTCTGCACCCTCTGCCTGCCTTCTGGAAACCACTTCGTTGCCCTCTCCAAAGCTAGCTCTGCACACAGAGCAGTCACACACGCTAGGCCCTGGTTGCATCAGGAGGACACTGGCCCTTTCTGACCACAGGGTCCCTCTCCGACCCTGGCCAGCTCCTTCCTCTCCCTCTCTCCCTGTGCCGACCCTTCTCTGAATTCTGCCACTGCAGGACCTCAGCCTGACCTGGACTCCCCGCTACAGCATTAGCCAAGCTTGTTCTCCCGTGTCCTTATGTCCTGTGTCCCCAGCACAGTGCCCGGCACATGGCAGAGTGGTTTGTCAACATCTGAGGCAGCATCTTTTCAGTTGTAGATGTTTGCCCTCACCCTCTGATTCGAGACTGCGTGGAAGGCTTGCACTCCACCAGCGCCCACCCCAGCTGAGGCCTTCCTTAAATACAGGTCCACTGCGGGTGATGGGAGGGGCCATTCAACAAGCTTATTCTATCTTCATAGCTGAGGCTTCATCTCAAAAAAATAATAATACCCAAGACAAACCACTAGATATTGCTGCCTGCCCTCCAGTCTGACATGCATGTCCACTCCCAAGACTTGAGTGCAAAGCACAGGGCCTCTGCCGCCCCGGGAGGCTCTGCCCGCGCACACAGTGGGGGCAGGCCTCTGTGCACAGCTGCTGGGGACTTTCCAGGGCCCTGGCTCTGCATTTCCAGCTGAAAGGCCAACCGAAGCTTCCTGTTAACCATCCACACATGGCACATGTGCGGTCCGCGGGCACCGCATCCCCCCATCACCACTGGGAAGCCTCAGTGCACCATGTCCTCTAGCAGGGAGGCACCCCACCCGCCTCCAGGGGCAGCAGCATGTGCCTGGCCTGCGGGCAGAGAGTCGTGCCCGGTTGTTGAGGAAAGCTGAGTAACATCTGCTCCTCTGCCCCAGGCCTACAGATTCCTGGAGGAGATGCGGCGGCGGCTTCCCTTGGCCAACATGTCCTACTACGTGAGCCCGCGGGCTGTGGACGCCGTGCACCAGGGGCTGGGTCTCCCGCTGCCACGCACGGTGCCCGAGCGGGTCCGCCACAACAGCATGGAGGACCCCAGGGAGCCGGACGAGGAGGTGGTGGAAGAGGCAGACGACGACCCCTGACGGGCCTGGGCCCCAGGACCAGCGTGCTGCTGCAGGAAGGCACCTTCTGGAATCTTCCAGTGAGCTGCAGCAAAGCCAGCTTTTCACTGGGAAAAAACACGTCTGTGATGGAAGACGCAACAGAGCTGGGCGGGAGCGCAGTGGCCCAGGGCGGCAGAGGCTGTGCCCCATCTGCACCTTGCCGCCTCCGGGTGCCGGCAGCTCCGTAGATTTGTGGATTCGTTCCTTTAAAGGGAGTCGGGTTCACCCTTCCATCATATTCTCCCAACTACACACTGTAAAGCCTGAGAAACTTGTAGAACCTCGGTTAGGAAGCTACAGCTGGAGGGCTGGGGCACCTGCCCCCACACATCACATCCCCCCACACTCCTGCAAGACCCACGGCTCCTGAGCAACAGCTGGGACACCCGGGCCCTGGTGGCTGCACCCCCCGCTAGGCTCTGCCCACCGGCCACCAACACTCCTGCAATTCCAATAAAGTAGTTTATTTTCTGGGAGCCCGTGTCCTGTCCACCCGCCCCACAAGCCCATCCAGGAGCCACACGCCCTGACTGGGCCGCGAGCACGATTCTCCTGGTGACACGGCGCTCAGCCCGAGGAACCTGGGACAAGAGCTGCTCTGTCCTGCTTGGTGGCGCTCACAGGAGTGCCTTGCGAGCTCTGAGCAGCAGGCACACCGTCCTCCCCTCCTGCCGGCCTGGTTCTGCCCTCACTGGAGGAGTCACCCCCACCAGCAACGCCCACGGCCCTGGCCACAGCCCCACGTCCAGGCTGCCATGTCCCGGCGGGCAGTGCCCAGGCCCAGTGTATTTTTAGCAGACTTGCTGCACTATAAATAGCGGCAGGCCGGGCCTTCCTGCATCTGCACTCTCCGAACCGGATGCTGCCGCCGACCTGACCTCGCTACAAAGCCTTGCTCCGCTGCTCCAGACCGCTGCCGGGCCACCTTCCTTGCTGCCGGCGGGGGTGGCCCTGGGGAGGCCTCCAGGGACTAGGGAGATGCGGCTGGGAGGAGCCTGTTCTTGAGTCTCTGCAGAAGCAACAGGGCCCTCAGTGCCAGCGTCCTGCAGTCTTCGTCCGGGTCTTTCTCAGCCACGTCTGCCAGAGTGACAAGCAAAGCTGAGGCAGCATGGAGGGCGTATTCTCCCTCCTCCTGTCTTCAGTCTGCCTGAACCGCCCCGCCAGGCCTGACTCCACGGAAGAAAGGGGGCTTGGGTCTGCAGTGAGCCCGGACCCTCCCCAAGGCCACGTCCTGTGTGCCACAGGCTCTGTGCAGGCAGCACTGTACATGGAGGGCTGCCCTGAGCTGCGGGACAGGCAGCCATGGGAAGGGGGCCTGGGGTGGGGCACACAGCCCGGGAACACCCGAACACTGCAGGGCCTGCTCCGTGCTGGACAGCAGACATGGGCTGCGGTCAGAGGTAGAAGACCCTAGGAGGCCGGGCGCGGTGGCTCAAGCCTGTAATCCCAGCACTTTGGGAGGCCGAGATGGGCGGATCACGAGGTCAGGAGATCGAGACCATCCTGGCTAACATGGTGAAACCCCGTCTCTACTAAAAATACAAAAAACTAGCCGGGCGAGGTGGTGGCGCCTGTAGTCCCAGCTACTCGGGAGGCTGAGGCAGGAGAATGGCGTAAACCCGGGAGGCGGAGCTTGCAGTGAGCTGAGATCCGGCCACTGCACTCCAGCCTGGGCGACAAAGCGAGACTCCGTCTCAAAAAAAAAAAAAAAAAAAAAAAAAAAAAAAAAAACCCCTAGGAATCCAGGTGGTGGGCGTCGGGAGGTGCCCCCTGCCTGTGGGGAGGCCTCTGGGGTGTCTGGGACTGCACACTGCTCCGCCCCGGTCAGAGCCAGAGTTCTCGGCTGCCCGCAGGGCTGGGCCCCTCACCAAGGTCTCCTGCAGCCTGGAGCCTGGTGAGCCTTGAGGGCTCCGCTGGCCACAACTACTCCCCAGACTGGCTAGAATCGCAGGGTGAGGAAGCACCTGTAGACCCCTGGGAGAGGTGCCTGTGAAAGGAGAATACCCGGCCGGGCGCGGTGGCTCAAGCCTGTAATCCCAGCACTTTGGGAGGCCGAGACGGGCGGATCACGAGGTCAGGAGATCGAGACCATCCTGGCTAACACGGTGAAACCCCGTCTCTACTAAAAAATACAAAAAACTAGCCGGGCGCGGTGGCGGGCGCCTGTAGTCCCAACTACTCGGGAGGCTGAGCCAGGAGAATGGCGTGAACCCGGGAGGCGGAGCTTGCAGTGAGCTGAGATCCGGCCACTGCACTCCAGCCTGGGCGGCAGAGCGAGACTCCGTCTCAAAAAAAAAAAAAAAAAAAAAAAAAAAAAAAAAGAAAGGAGAATACCCTGCCGGGACCCCACCAGCCGAGTGGAACCGGATCGGCCGAGGGACAGAGCCCCCCTGCTCCTCCTGGTGCTTCAGGTCCCCAAAGCCCCCAGACGATGACGTGGCAGGCACCAAGTCTCTGGGGAAGGAGGCAGGCCGGGGACTGCAGGGAATGTGCTCGCCCACCCAGCCCTGTCAGTGGCTCCAGTGGCCAAGGGGGAACCTCTCCTCCTCCAGGCAGGGCGAGTGGGCGAGAGCACGCTGAGGAGGGGCTGTGCAGCAGCTCCAAGACACCGGTGTCTGGGGCACCGCACCCCCCTTAAAAAAAGCAAAGCCCTGCACAGGCTCCCTCACTTTGGGCCCAAGACCCTCCAGCTGCTCCGTGGGAAGACATTCACAGCCACCCTGAGCACAGGGCCTGGGAGGGGACAGGGCAGAGCTGGGCCCGCCCTTCCCGTGTCCATCGGTCCCATGCTCTGCTCCTCAGGCCATCCCCGGGGACTCATCAGCTCCATTCCTGTGGGAAACACCCGTTCACACCCAGCAGACTGGCACTGCGCCCAGGTGCAGAGAGGGGAGACGGCCGGGGCAGAAGAGGCACACAGCCCAGCCCCACGGGAAAGGTGACCTCACCACAAGCATCCCCCAGCGTCCCCCAGCACAGAGGCCTGAGCGCAAGTCCCTGGGAAGGACCCGCATCACCCAGGAGCCTCCTGACAAACACGTGGAAACCGAGGCTGGTTCAGGGGCTGGGCCGCGAACCCACCCTAAGCACCCCACAAACCAGTCACTGGACCACAAGGGCAAGCAAACAACAAAAGGTGCTGGGACTGTACCAGCCAGAGGAGCCCAGGGAGGCGGGCGGGTGGGGGCTCAGAGGGGCCCAGGGAGATGGGTGGGCGGGGGCTCAGAGGGGCCCAGGGAGGCGGGCGGGCGGGGGGTCAGAGGGGCCCAGGGAGGCGGGCGGGTGGGGGTCAGAGGGGCCCAGGGAGGCGGGCGGGTGGGGGTCAGAGGGGCCCAGGGAGGCGGGCGGGTGGGGGTCAGAGGGGCCCAGGGAGGCGGGCGGGTGGGGGCTCAGAGGGGCCCAGGGAGGCGGGCGGGTGGGGGCTCAGAGGGGCCCAGGGAGGCGGGCGGGTGGGGCTCAGAGGGGCCCAGGGAGGCGGGCGGGTGGGGGTCAGAGGGGCCCAGGGAGGCGGGCGGGTGGGGGCTCAGAGGGGCCCAGGGAGGCGGGCGGGTGGGGGCTCAGAGGGGCCCAGGGAGGCGGGCGGGTGGGGGCTCAGAGGGGCCCAGGGAGGCGGGCGGGTGGGGCTCAGAGGGGCCCAGGGAGGCGAGCGGGTGGGGGTCAGAGGGGCCCAGGGAGGCGGGCGGGTGGAGGCTCAGAGGGGCCCAGGGAGATGGGTGGGCGGGGGCTCAGAGGGGCCCAGGGAGGCGGGTGTGTGGGGGCTCAGAGGGGCCCCAGCAGGGTCCAGGATCAGGCCAGTGCGGGGGTGGCTGCCGCTCCGGCCTGCACACTCTGCCTGTGTGGGTCCCAAGGGGTCACGGCGGCCTGTCCTTAGGCCCAGCTCAAGTACCGAAAGGCCAAAGGTCACAACGTTCACGATTGACTTTTACAGGGTCCAAGCGCAGTGGCTCATGCCTGTAATCCCAGTACTTTGGGAGGCCGAGGTGAGAGGACTGCTTGAGCTCAGGAGTTTCAGATGAGCCCAGGCAACACAGCAAGACCCCATCTCTACAAAAATTATGTTAAAAGCTAGCAGGCTGTGGTGCTGTGCACCTGTGGTCCCAGCTACTCAGGAGGCTGAGGTGGGAGGATCACTTGAGTCCAGGAGCTCAAGGCTGCAGTGAGCCAAGATCGTGCCAGTGCACTCCAACCTGAACAGCAGAGCAAGACCCGTCTCAGAAAACTACATAAACGTTTTAAAAATAAAAAGAACACATATGGGGGGAGCCAAGTGGCAAAACGTTCCCCAGGTGAGCCTGAGGGAGGGGCTCTGGGCTTGCAGGGCTGTCCTGGTGGCTTTCTCAGAACGAAGCCCATTTGTGGAGGGAGGTGTCTTCCCTCGTCTCCCCTGCAGGATTCCACAGCGGACACAACAGGAACCAGGCACTGGATTCCCCACACTGGGGCCACCACGTGCCTCTGGATGTCCACGAGAGGGACGTGCCCCCCAGATGAGAGGCCCGGCTCCCAGCCAGCTGGCCCAGGCCCAGCCTGCAGGAGCTGCGCCACACACACACACACACACAGCCTGGGCCGACACTTACCCGCCAGCCAGGACTGGGCTTCCAGCAGCTCGTCCAGCAGGTCCTCCAGCAGGCGTGCGGTAGGCACGCTGAGCAGGACGGAGGAGACGGCCGACAGCAGCCCCTGGCGCACATAGCTGCCAGCAGAAAGGTGGAGGCTGAAACCAGCAGGGACCACGTCCCAGGCCACGGAGACCTCCCACTCCCCCAGTGCGGTGGACCACCCACGATGCGGCCCTGCCTGGCACATTTCCTATTTGGGAAGTACCAGGCCAGGCTGCCTGTCAGTCACCTCGAGGCTCCATGGGGCCCCCACAATGAGACCCTTGTGTCTACGTGCACCCCTGGCGTGGCCCAGCCCCACAGGCCACTCACGCGTCGACGTGGAAGCGAAGGGCCCACACGAATTCCAGCAGGGCCTTGCCCATGGCCACAGCCACCTGGACACCAGCAGAGAGACAGTCAGCGGGGTCCCCATGCCGTCCCCACATCCCAGCACCCACGGGCAGCTTCCGCTGCTGGGCAGCAGCAGGGACAGGGCCTGCCTGACAGCCGAGGGGATGCTCCCCCTGTCTGGGGGCCCACACAGGCAGCTCCTCCCTCAGACACCCATCACCGGGCGCAGGTGAGGCTGAGGAGCGCTCCTCATCCACGGGCAGCGCAGGCCAGCGCCCAGCAACCTCCCCCGGCTCACCGTGGTGTTAACAGCCAGGTACATCAGGGCCCCTAAGGTGTGCGTCAGCCTTCCGAGAACCAGCTGGTCATCTCCCAAGAGGTCGAAGGTCACCACAGGCCTAGAGCACAGGATGGAGCCCAAGGTGCAGGGGCGCCTCAGGGCCAGGTCCCCAACATCCTGGGCCACCGCGGGAGACCGAGGGAGCCCCACAGAGCCCCTCCTCCTGCACCCACCACCTTGCCTGCACTGAGACCGTAGGACCGTTCCCGGGTGCCCACTCCCCCTGCAGGGCTGTCTGGCACAAGCCCACCTGGGCCAGGAGTTCCCAACGCCGAGACCCCCCACCCCTGCTGCATCATGACGCAGGCCCCACACTTCTCTGCCATCCCGAGAGCCTCACGCCCTGAACCTGGGGCCAGAGCAGCACCGGCTGAGGCAGGAGGCGGCGAGGAGGACCCAGTGGCTGGTGGCGTCAGGCACGTGCGGGCAGCACTGCCGGCCATGCCGCAAGCGCAGCATCAGAGCAGACACCTGGCACCTCACAGCAAAGCTCAACCACAGAGGAACTTTGCAGAACGTTCCCTGCCACTTAACACAGGCTTACAAAAAGCCACAGCAAAGCCGCAACCCTGCTCACACCCAAGCCCACTCAGACCCCAGCCTGGAAACCTCTTGGCCACAGGGGTACATCCAGGGTCCCTATCCCCCACGTCCACAGGCCCACAGAACACCCACTCACCTGTCAAAGTGCTGAAGGAGGGGGAAGAAGAAGTGGCCAGCCACGGAGCTGAATCTGCTGGGGCCACCTGCTGGGCCCTGCCTCGGGCCACCCTGCCAGACACACATGGCACTCACGGAGGCACAGGCCTGGGCAGCGGGCACTGCACCCCTACCCCGAGAGGATCCCACAAAGCAGCGTGGACCCCAGCCTCGCCTTGCCTCCCTGGGCCACTCCTCCGGCCCCGCCCAGCTCCCAGGCCCTGCGGGGTTGGTGGCGGGACTCGGGCTCCACGGCCAATGCCTGGGCAGCAGACCAAGTCTTCCCGACCTTGCAGGCAGGACGTCCAGGGCTGGAGGAGCGTCATGGCGGGGCCGCCCTGGGCACTGCAGGAGGCCTCCCTGGTCTCCAACCCACCGCCAGCGACAGCCAAAAACATCTCCAGACGCTCTGAGGACAGAGCACCACCAGGGCACCTGTCTCGTAGCACGTCCCCAAGCCCAGTCTGGGTCCACTACAGCCAGGTCCAGTTCCTCGGCGCGAACCATGGACCTGCCTTTCAGGAATCCCAGCACAGGCACCATCCCCTGCGAATGCGGCCGCCCCTCGCCGTAGACAGCGCCTGGAGGTGTCTGCCACCCCTCCCGCCCACCCGCGGTCCCCATGCCCGTGAGCTGACCAGGCGCCCACTAACCTTGGAGATCCGCCGGGTCTTGCTTCTGATCCGCTCCTCCACCACCACCCGCCAGTCGGATGTCACGGCACTGCCAGGCTGAGAGGCGGCTGCCGCTGGTAGGCACTGGGTGTTGGGACTCGGGGAGCCAGGCTGGGGAGCCCTCCCGAGGCACCCAGGCCTAGACAGCTCCTGGGCAGCCAGAGTCAGCACCTGGAGGGAGACAGGCCCAAGGCAGTCGCCACTGCTCCAGGGAAGACCATTTCCCAAGAGTCAAGTCATCAGCCAAAGCCTCAGACACGGGCCCAGGGGCCCTCGCCACCCGGGGGAAGGTGCGTTCTGGGAACAAGGAGAAAATCACTTCCCCATATCTCACAGCAACCGCGTCTTGGGAGGCGGGAAAGTGGGGAAGGTGGGCTCTGTGCTCCAGGAAATGAGAACGTGCCCAGGGCCCAGCGCAGCCTCATCCTAAAGCCACGCAGTCCCGCCACACCACAAACGCATGCCGTTCTCCCAGGAACCCGGCCCCACAGCAAAGCCAACGCCGCGGTGGCACGTGCCACGGGCGGGTGGACCTCAGAACACGGCGGAGGAGGCGGCACTTACGTCCAGGATGTCCATGCGCTGCCGGAGGCTGTAGTTGAGGGCATAGAACTGCGAGGTCAGATAGTCAGCCACCTGAAGGCACAGGAGAGAGGCTGCTGTGGTCCGGGACCTGAGGTCTGCCCAGGGCGACCTCCAGGCACCTCACAGCCAGCTCCAGTGTGGGACCGAGCCTCAGGCACTGCAGGTCCCAGCGCTTCCCGCTGCGCCTGCACTGGCCGGGGCCACGGGTGCGGGGACTCACCCGGGCTGGGTCTGTGACCGTGACAGCCACCAGGGCTCTCTGGCGCAGCCCTGCAAATCCCACCACACAGGTCTTCTCCTCCAGATGCAGAAGCACCTTGGCCAGCTCCACGCTCACCTGCACACGGGGGTTGGGGTGGAAAAGCTGCCGGACCCAGCCACCCGCCCTGAGGCCTCACCGAGACTCACGGGGCCTGAGCCACCCACCCCGGCAGAGGGCCCAGGCCGTGGCCCTTCTGGGAGAGGCAGCAGCCCTGAGTCACACAGGGGAGCCAGATGTCACCCTCAGTGGCCAGGACACAGACGGCATTGAGGGAGCTACCATCTTGGGCCTCCCCACCCATTCCCACCCCCCACTCACCTCCCGAGTGGCTGTGGGGCTCCTGTAGACCAGGCCCTCAAGGGCCCGCAGGGCCGCCTCCCAGCGCTCTACGTCCTCAGATGTGGTCAGGGCTGCACAGAACCCAGATAGGCCTCGGTCAGCCTCAGCCCTGACCCTGATCCTGAGCCCGTGAGAGCCAGCAGCACGGTTGCCACCCTGGGCCCAGGGCTTCCTGGTGACCCCTTGAGGCAGAACCAGGCTGTGAGCGAGACCCATGCCCAGCCCAGCAAGGCCCTCCAGGGGCCCGTGCCCACCTTCCACGCAGTCCCGGACGTAGGCAGGAGCCTTGCTGCTCTTCAGCTCTCTGTCCCCCGACATGTCATAGGGCACAAACTCATCATCGCTGGGGGAGGGCAGAGCAGACACAAACAGCCCACAGCCTGTGAGAGGAAGTGCTCAACGGCAGAGCCAACCCCTCACTCCACCCCAAGATGTGGACCTCACACCTCAGCCCCTGCACCTGCAGCAGAGCTGGGAGCTGAGAGCCCTCCCATGAGGACAAAAGAGAACAAGGACGGAGCAGGCAGGGAGCCCCCACTGGGCGCAGGTTGGAGCAGGCAGGGAGCCCCCCACGGGGCCACAGGTTGGAGTGTGAGGGGTTCGCCTCCTGGCCTCCTGCACGCTACCCACTGGGGTGGCAGAGCTGCTACCTGTCCAGCTCCGAGTCAAAGCCTGCCAGCTGTGCTTCGGGGCCGCCACCATCCACGATCTCTGTGGGGGTCTCTGCAGGGGGCTCTGCCGTGGCTGGAGCGAGGGAGATGCTTTAAGGAAACAAGGAACAAATCATTTAGATTCCGCTCAAGCCTCTGGTCTCAGGACTCACAGGACCAAAACAAAGGCTTTCACCCGCTCCCACCCGGCAGTGGAATCCTCAGCAATAGCGGTGGGGTCCCGGGGGTGCAGAGACCCTCACCCCGCCTCCGAGGCGCCGTTACCCGCAGGCTGTGGGGAGGCCAAGGCCAGCAGCTCCAGGCTCAGTTCATCCTCTTCGTACTACAGCATGGGAGCAGGCTCAGCGGCATCTGCCAGGCTGCAGCGCCCCTCCCCGAGACAGGGCCCCCCCTCCCAGACAAGGCCCCTCCCCCAGACAGGGCCCCTCCCCGAGACAGGGCCCCTCCCCCGAGACAGGGCCCCTCCCTGAGCGGGAGCCACTCCCCACTGCGGCCTCCCTCGCAGCCCGGTCTCACTCAGTGGCTGGGCCCTGGACAACCACGTGTCTTTTTAAAAGCGACTTTCTAAAAGGTTCCACCTCAGGCCAACGGTAGCACTGGGTGTGCTCAAAGGTGAGGGCCGTGGTCCCTCCCGAAGGAGCGGGGCCTCCCGCCAGGCCAATGCCCCAGAGAGATCCCAGGGTCTCAGCAGATGAGAGGACAGGCGGTCACCACCACAGCCTGAAGGCAGACAGGGCTCCTCCACGGCCAGGCAGCCGCCCACACCAGACGGCAGGCAGTAGAGAGGCGCTGACACCCGCGCCCACCGACCACACCCGCGCCCACCGACCCACAGCGACCTGGCTGCCCTGCAGCCTGGGCCAGACGAACCGCAGCGGGTGGCTCCCTAACCCAGCCTCCCCCAGATCCACATCTGAAGAGAGTCTGTGAACCTGTGCAGCCCCCCCGGGGGCCCTGTGCTCACCCGACCCTGTGTGGCCCCAGGAGCTCAGGGCTGAGAGCCTGCCGCAGCTTCCAGCCTCAGCCATGCGAGAGGCCAACACAGACACTCCCCAGGTCTGGACCCCGGGCAGAGGCAGTGACCCTGGGGCTGGAGAGGCAGCTGCTCAGAGACCCGGGCCAGCCACACAGGGACATGGAGGGGACGGCCCGCTCACCTGGAATTTTAGGGGAGGCCCCTCGGGGTGGATCCTGGCGCTAATGACCTCGGCCACAACCATGCCCAGGCAGCGCACGGGGGGCAGGCTGCTGTCCAGGCGGCACTTCACGCCTGCCATCATGCTGGCCAGCAGTTCTGCAAGCACCGGACAGGCCCCCTGAGCATCTCGGGGTGCCCAGGGCCGGGGGGAACCCGAACCACCCGCTCACCATCCCGGCTGTCACGCAGCTCCGGCTCCCTGAGGTGTGCCAGGCAGATGAGGACAGCCTTGCTGACATGGCGCTGCTGCGGCAGGGGGGTGTGGCGGATGGCACTGCTGCTGCCCCACGTCTCCAACAGCTCCTTCAGCACCTGGCAGGTGGCATGGCCCAGGACTGGGTGGGGCTGGGGGCCAGGCTGTTCCCGCCAGGCCCACAGCCACTGAGGGAGCTATGGCGCCAGCCCAGCCAGCCTCACCCCGCCTGCCCCCAAGGTGGGCCCCGCACAGCTCTTCTCCCAGGGCCTCGAGGGGACGGAGAGCCAAGAGGCTCGTACCTGCAGCAGGAGTGGGCGCCGCTGGCTGTCCATGGCCAGATAGCCCAGCAGGCTCTGCAGCATGGGCGTCTGCAACAGAAGTACATGCCTGTCCACCAGGCCGAGGCCGCCGCCTGGCCAGCCCGGGGGTCCCAAGGCCAAGAGCCGTGCCAGGACCAGGACCGGACTGAGGGCAGCAGACAGACAAGAAGCACAGGGGCGGCCGCTGCCTCCTGGAATGCGGGACCCTCCCCTCCCGCAGAAGCTGCCCCCTGGGCTCAAGTGACCCACCCGCCTCTATTCCTTCGAACTGAACATGATAAAACGGTCCCATATAAAAACGTGGGATGCAGCCGCTGCTGTGCTGGGGTGGGGACTCGCCATCGTAAGTTCTCGTGTGAGCAAAGGAGGAGGGTGAAGCAAGAAGTGACCGGGAATCAGGGGCCCTGGCTCACCCACTCCGGGCTCAGGCCATGGGGACGGGAGTCACACGTCCGGGAAGTGCACGACCTCCTCTGTGACCTGACCTATCCCCCACCCACCCCACCCCACCCCACCCCACCCCTCGAGCCCCTGGCACAGAACGCAGCTGGGGCGGGTGGCTTCTCGGGAGTCTAGAGGATTAAGAGACATGAGAAGCCTCACTCAGCGCCTGTCACAGCAGGGTCTGTCATCGGGGCAAGGAGGCACTCACGGCCTCGCCAACTCCTGCCGGCCACCGCCAAATCACGGGCAGGGTCTCCCAGGCAGCAGACCCCTGCTCCGACCCCATGTTTTGCAGCGATTCTTGCTGTGCTGGGGCAGCCGGCAGCCCGCACCCTCCGTGGCGTCCTCACCGTGAGCCGGGACTGTAAGAACAGAAGCTTCCGGGTCATCACAAACTGGGCTTTCTTGTTCTTCACCACCAGGTTCCCCAGCAGTCGCGACAGGACCTCAGGCCTGCAAGACAGAGTCAGGGGACCAGAGATGCAAGCCGGCCTGGAGGCAGGAAGGAGTGAGAGAGCATGAATTCTGATGCCCACAGACTCTGGCCTGATTCTGGGCCTGCCAATTTCTAGCCGAGAGCCTCTGGTTCCATCCTCCGACTGCCTGAGCTGGGCCTTCATCCTCCCTTCTCCAGGGCATAAATGCGACAACCCAGACAGCACCTGCGCCCCAGCCCGGGCAGAGGCGGGTCCGCGCCCCACGGCCTCCTCCCTGGCTGACCCAGCCCAAGGTCAGTGCCTCATGTGGGGCCGGGGCAGAAGCTTTTCTGTAAAGGGCCAGAGCCTACGTGTGCCGGCTTTAGGGGCCACACAGCCGTGTCACAGCCACTCCACGCTGCCACTGTAGCCAAAAGCAGCCAAATACGTAAATGGATGAACGTGAGTGGTGCCAAAAATACGTTATTTACAAAAACACGCAGCGGGCCAAATTTTGTGCAAGTCGCCTGCAGACCCCCGGTCTGGACTGCGAGAGTCCTCCTGCAGACCCCCGGTCTGGACTGCGAGAGTCCTCCTGCAGACCCCCGGTCTGGACTGCGAGAGTCCTCCTGCAGACCCCCGGTCTGGACTGCGAGAGTCCTCCTGCAGACCCCCGGTCTGGACTGCGAGAGTCCTCCCAGTGAGAGGGTGTGAGTCTCCAGAAAGAGCCCAAGTCTCTCCAGCCAGTGCGGAAACAGGTATGGCTGGATTTCTCCCTCACTCATCACTGACAATTCCACACAAACACATAACAGTTAAAAAAACATTTGGGAGGCCAAGGCAGGAGGATCACTTAAGGCCAGGAGTTTGAGACCAGCCTGGGCAACAAAGTGAGCCCTGTCGCTACAAAAAATTTAAAAATTAGCTGGGTATGAGCGCGCGCACCTATGGTCCTGCTACTCAGGAAGCTGAGGTGGGAAGATCGCTGGAGCCCAGGAGGTCAAGGCTGCAGTGAGCTATGATCACACCACGGCAGCCTGGGAGACAGAGCAAGACCTTGTCTCTAAAAACAATCACCCCCAACAACAACAACAACAAAACTGTAAAATAAAATGTGATTACACAATTATATAGTTCACAGGGAAAAGAATAACAAATGCCTTAAACATGCATGCCCTCACCCAGAATCAAGAATGCAAAGTCAGCCGGGTGCAGGGGCTCACGCCTGTAATCCCAACACTTTGGGAAGCCAAGGTGGGTGGATTGCTTGAGGCCAGGAGTTCAAGACCAGCCTGGCCAAGATGGCGAAACCCCGTCTGTACTAAAAATACAAAAATTGGCCGGGCGTGGTGGCGGGTACCTGTAGTCAGTCCTAACTACTCAGGAGGCTGAGGCAGGAGAATTACTTGAACCCAGGAGGTGGAGGTTGCAGTGAGCTGAGATCGTGCCACTGCACTCCAGCCTGGGTGACAGAGCCAGACTCCACCTCAAAAAAAAAAAAAGGCCAGGCGCAGTGGCTCATGCTTGTAATCCCAGCATTTTGGGAGGCCGACGCAGGTGGATCACCAAGTCAGATCGAGACCATCATGGCTAACATGGTGAAACCCCGTCTCTACTAAAAACACAAAAAAATTAGCCAGGTACGGTGGCGGGCGCCTGTAGTCCCAGCTACTCAGGAGGCTGAGGCAGGAGAATGGCGTGAACCCGGGAGGCGGAGCTTGCAGTGAGCCAATATCGCGCCACTACACTCCAGCCTGGGCGTGACAGCGAGACTCTGTCTCAAAAAAAAAAAAAGAAGAGGAAACACTTTGGGCAGAGACAGGTGCGTCCTTGCACGTGTTGGGGGTAGGGGAGACGTGTGGAGCAGGCGAGGTGGCAGGGTTTGTGGGGGTAAATGGCTGGCAGTCCTGCTTCCAGAAATGCAACCTTGATTCTCCTGCACAAAGACGTGGGGAAGTGAGTCACCACCCGTCACCATGTCAGAGCCTGGAGGTGGCGCACGTGTGTGCAACGGGGGACCACAGGCGCAGGACGGGGTGGGCGCCCCGAAGTCCGGCGCCTTTAGGCCTGTAGCTAAACAGCTAGGCTGTTCACAGCATCAACCCTATTTCATAAGAGACAGGCACTCTCTGATGCAGAGGCCACCATCCGCACATGCAGGAACTGAGAGGGCACCACCCACACCCCGTGGCTCCGACATGGGGGTGCCAGCCACAGCACGGCGCCCAGAAGCAGCGTGAAGGAAAGGCAGCCTCTGGCGGTCCAGACCCCCAGAAGCCAGCGCAGCGGGAGGAAAGCCCAGCTGCTTACCCCGGCGCGGCCTCCACCAGCCCGGTCAGCACCGCCTCCATGGCCCGGTCCGGAACTTGCTCCACCAAGCGCCAGCAGACGCGCTGGTGCAGGTAGCTGCCCTGGGTGAGCGCTGCCAGCCGGGGCACCAGCACGCCCAGCATCTCCTCTGAGGGGACAGACGGAGGACCTGAGCCTGGGGAGCTGCACCTGCCTCGTGTCCGGGGGCTGTGTGGGTCCAGCAAGGACAGCCCCACAGCTCCCCAGTCAGCACAGCCGAGCCCCAGACCCCAGGGGCCCAGGACAGGACCGGGCAAGGGGACCCCGCAGAGGGCCGGGGTAGGAGGGATTCTCGGCCTTCTGTAGACGGCGGACGGGGTGCGCGGGCCGGGGCAGGGCGGGCAGGAAGGGCGGCTCTACTCACGCTGCCTCCCGTGGACGCAGGCTTTCCCCAGGACCTGAGCCACGAAGGACACGGAGGAATCCAGGCCACCTGGGACAGAAAGGGAGGCCGGATGAGGAGGACGGCGGGAAGGGCACAAAAGAACATCTAGGTGTGGGGGGAGCTGCTCTCGGTCAGGCGGACTCCGACGGACAGCGAAACTCACAACAACGGCCGGCACACATCAGCCCCCCAGCAAATCTCAACAGGAGCGTGCTACACGTGACAAGCAAATCACAACCCTTTCAAACCTTCACCCGCCTTAGCCCGCTTCACCGTCACGACGGTTCTAGGAGGTCGGGACGGGCATGACACTGCCGAGGAAGGAGAGGAGGCACCAACCGGGCCCAGCCAAGTTGGGTCAGCCACGCAGGGTAGGCCTGGGCCCTGAGCCCTGAGCCCTGAGCCGGGCATGAGACCCTGGAGCAGCAGTACCACCACCGCGGCCGCCGCAGGGAAGGAGCGCACGCCAGGGAACGTGGGGAACCAGGAGGGCCGGGCCGTACCAGCCTCACGGGAGAGCTGGGGTGCGGGGGGACGGCAGCCACGGAGCTGCGTGGGGACCAGGACGGCCTCAGACAACCCCAAACGTATGTCCTGGATGTTCCCAAAGCCTCCTGAACACATCGGCCCCGCAGAGCAGCAGCTGCGAGCCTGGGCTACGTTTGGAAAGGACAGGAGGGCTTGGGAGGCTGCTGCGGGAACCCCCAGGGTGAGACGAGGGGGCTTGGGCCACACAGGCCCCATGCGGGGACTGGAGGGGCCCAGCTCCCTCCTGGGCTCTGAAGGGGCGCTGAGCTGCTCCAGGACCCCAGGGTGCCCCTTTCAGAACAAGGTGGGGGCTGCATGTAGAGTGGTGGAGGCCAGACCCAGGTGCTCGACCGGCATCTGAACTGTCACCTGGAGCTTGGGAAAAGCGAGAGAAGGGCTGGGCGCGGTGGCTCAAGCCTGTAATCCCAGCACTTTGGGAGGCCGAGACGGGCGGATCACAAGGTCAGCAGATCAAGACCAGCCTGGCTAACACAGTGAAACCCCGTCTCTACTAAAAAGTACAAAAAAAGTAGCTGGGCGAGGTGGCGGGCGCTTGTAGTCCCAGCTACTCGGGAGGCTGAGGCAGGAGAATGGCGTGAACCCGGGAGGCGGAGCTTGCAGTGAGCTGAGATCCGGCCACTGCACTCCAGCCCGGGCAACAGAGCGAGACTCCGTCTCAAAAAAAAAAAAAAAAAAAAGCAAAAGAGGTAAGGGGTCACCCTGCAGGGACAGGCAGACGCTCTGGGTTCTATGCAGGCCCCTGGCCCAGCCTCCTTCTCGCTAGTGAAATGCATGCTCGAGGCGGCCACCTTCTGACGCCCCAGGGAAAACAGAGCAAGTATGGGCGCTCACGGGGCCCTGCAGCCCAGCGGCGGGTGAAGCCGTTCCCACAGCACCCGCTCTCCAGGGCACCGCCAGCATCTGCCTCCAGACCTGAGAGCCTCGAGATCCCCCACCTTGCCACCGCAGCACAGTTGGGCCCCGGAAACCAGCAGTGACTGCAGGGACAAGAGAAGCCCACGTGGAGGGCAGCGGACTTCAGCCCACAGCGGATGAGCCCTTCCAGTCAGTACTGTGTGGGACAGGGATGTCCCCACCGGCCTGACGACACCACCCAAAGACTCCCAAGTCTCCAGAGGCCGTGAGACACCAGAGGGTGGCAGGGGACGACGGCCCAAAAAGACGGGTGGCGAGGGGGTCCCGAGGCAGGGCTTCACCTTGGAGAGAGTCCGCGACCGCCTGCAGCACCCGGACGACCTCCTCGCCGAGCAGGCGGAAGTAGTTCTGGGGGAAGAACTCGGCCAAGTTCTCCCGCTGCAGGCGGTTGCCCAGGTGATCAGGCAGGGCCACCACCTTGCCCAGCAGCGTCTCCTGGAGCAGGGGGAAGCCGGGCTGCGTCTGCTGCCGACACTGCACCTCCATCAGCACTGCCAGTCGGCCCTCGCGCAGGAACCTGGCCAGCAGCCGCGCCATCTTCATCAGCCGGAAGCTGGGGCTGAAGACATGGGCATGTTGGGCAGAGCCCCCAAACCCCATCCTGGGGGCCCCCTTCCTGCCACAAGGAACCAGCAGCCCCGATTACACAGGTAGCCCCAACAACATAACCAGCGCGAAGTCCAAAACCACAAGCCGAACGGGAAAATCTGTTAATCCATTCCTAAATATCTGCAATTACTGTGTGAGAGCTCTCAGGGTCCTGAGCAGCTTCCCCAACCTGGAGTCTCACTGGACACCCCTCCCCTGCTGCTGACGCGGATAACTCGGGGCTTGCTTTGATCACAGCAACCTCTGAAAACCCAGCTCCTCGAGGTGCAGCGTCCTGGCAAGGACTGCAGTGTGATCTGAGGCTGAGCCTGGGAGCCACCTAGGGCTGGGAGTCCACATAGGACACGTGTCAGTGATGACAGCTGTGCTTCCCCTGGAACGCCCCCAGCTGGCAGGCTGCCTCTGCCACCTGGGATGTGAACAGTCCCGCCCCATCCCTCTCTGACACAGCCGGACGAGGAGCAAGCGAAGGACTTTGTGAGACACGGCAGGTACCTCCTGTCACCAAGGAGACAGACCCAGACCGCTCCTTCTGTCCAGAGGTTCAGCCGTGCGCAGGCTCTCTCTCTAGCCCCTCACAGGAACCAGGGAGGCTCTTGATCCAGTCCTTTAAACCACTCTCATCACTTCTGAGGCTACCGGCAACCCGGGAATGGGCCCAGTTCACTCACCCGGCAGTGCCCTCGATGGTCTCCATCAGCACCAGGAAGGCTTGGTCCGCCGGGCCCTCCAGGAAGAAGCTGGCCCACAGCTCCTCCAGGCGGCCGTCCGGCAGCAGCTCCAGCCAGGCCGGGCTCAGCCTGCTGGCAAGACATCTGAGGACAGGCGAGAAGTGGGCCGAGGCAAACTCCTCCTTCTCCCTCGGGAGCGCTGGAGGCTCCATCTCACTGAGATACCGCTTCAGGGACTCCAGGGTGCTGAAGATGTGGCCGCCATCCTCCGAAGATGAGAGGGTCTGAATGGCTTCCCGGACGACCAGTCGGACCCCTGAGGGTGCTGGCTCCATCCTGCAGGACAGTCCTGGGCGTCACGGGAAGGCAACCTGTGGCATGGACACAGGGCTCAGGCTGGGGCAGGGAAATAATCCACACACGCTCAGGAAGCCCCTCTCTGAGCGCCCCAGGACCCCACACCCCTCACCCCTGGTCCCACCCAACCCTGCCCCGCCTCCTTCCCCTCCAGTGCCTGACGGTTTCCACCCAGAGTTCGCTCCTCCGCTGGGACCCCCCCCCCGCTACCGCCCACTGCAGGGCTTCTCAATCCGGGCCACTGTGCCCAGGGGACATTCGGTTGTCACAAGCGGGAGTGCCACTGGCGCGACAGGGAGGTGGAGGCCAGGGATGCTGGTGAGTGTTCCCCGGGCACAGGGCGGCCGCACGCGTCCTCGCACCCAAGGCGGGAAACCCGGCCCATGGGAGCTGCCGGCCCTTCTGGCTGCCTGAGCGGTGACGGGTGGCTCCCGTCGCCGTTCCTCCGCCCCTTGGAAACCAACAGCTTACGGGGAACACGGGTTCGGGGCTAGAGGACCCGCACGCGGACCCCGCCCCCGACCCGGGCCCGGACCCTGACCGGACTCCTCCCCGACCTGGAACCGACCCAACCAGACCCGGAGCCCAACCCGACCCAACCCGACCCCCGACCCCCGATCCCCGACCCCCGACCTCCAACCCGACCTGGACCCGGCTCCCGGGTGACTGCAGCGCGCTCAGGCCCCGCGCGCCACCGATTCGCTGCCGCCGATTCCCCACGGCCGCCGCGGCCCCGGACGAAACGCGATCGCGGCCCAGTAGGTTGGCCCAGAGCACGAGCTCCTGGGTCCGGGCGAAGCTGCCGCGGGTTTTTTTGAGCCTCTAGGGCGGGTCCCTGCGGGCCTCGCAGCACGAATCTGCGGAGGACGCCGAGCGGGAGGGCGCATCTGCGCCTGCGCTGCGCCGGGACGGGGCGGAGCCTGGATGGGGCGGGGCCGGTGGGACGGGCGGGGCCTGACGCGTGGGTGGGGCTTTGCGTTGGGCGGGGCCTGAGGGCGGGGCCGCGCCTCCCCACGTG
This sequence comes from Macaca mulatta, assembly GCF_049350105.2. Lineage (NCBI taxonomy): Eukaryota > Metazoa > Chordata > Mammalia > Primates > Cercopithecidae > Macaca > Macaca mulatta. The sequence continues at coordinate 2,712,982 of NC_133425.1, read as the reverse complement.
GCTGCGTGCTGGGTTCGCTGCGCCAGGGTGGTCGGTCCTCGCCTCAGTTTCTCCCATCCCTGTCCTCCCTACCCTGGAGTGATGTCAGCCGTCCCTTCCCTCCGCCCCGGGTCCCACATTGTCTCAGAACGCCGAGCGTTCGCTCTACGGCAGATGTTTACCAACAGGCCTGGCTCCTCTTCTCCGAGTGTAAGGCCCTGCTTCCAAGGGTCAGAGGCCAGTAAGAGAAACACGGAGCACAAGGAAGTAAAAGAACGATTGAGATCACGTCAGATACGAACAAATGCGGCTCCGTAAATGAGGCCAGTTCGTGGAATTAAAACTGCGACCAGTAGGTAAGCGCTGGACGCATGTGGCTCTGTAAATTAACCGAAGTTAAGTAAGTCCAGTTCCTTTTTTTTTTTTTTTTTTTTTTTTGCGACAGAGTCTGGCTGTGTCGCCCAGGCTGGAGTGCAGTGGCGCAGTCTTGGCTCACTGCAAGCTCCGCCTCCGGGGTTCACGCCATTCTCCTGCCTCAGCCTCCCGAGTAGCTGGGGCTACAGGCACCCGCTACCGCGCCCAGCTAATATTTTGTATTTTTTAGTAGAAACGGGGTTTCACTCTGTTAGCCAGGATGGTCTCGATCTCCTGACCTCTTGATCCACCGGTCTCGGCCTCCCAAAGTGCTGGGATTACAGGCGTGAGCCACCTCGCCCGGCCATAAGTCCAGTTCCTTACTGGCCCTAGCCCCATCTCAAGGGCTCCGTACTACCTGTGGCTGTGGCCGCCAGCCTGGCCAGCCGGACACTGAACGTTTACAACATGCAGTGCCTTCTGTAAACTGCACCAGAGTGTTGGGGAGCTTCATCTTTGTGGAGGGGGGCAATCCAGGAAGACAGGCTAAGGAGGCACCATTTCAGCAGCGATGGATGTGGGAAAAGCTGGGAAACAGTTATCCGTTTGTTCAACAAATATTGATTAAATGCCTGCTTGGTGCACCAAGCCCTCTGAGCAACAAATGATGCAAAGTTCCTGCTCACCTATCAGGGGAACAAATAAGGTACATACGAAATATGCTAGGTGACAGGCCTGGAGGCAGAAAAACTGGCAGAGGCCAGGCCCAGTGGCTCACGCCAGTAATGCCAACACTGGGAAGCTGAGGTGGGAGAATCATTTGGACCCAGAAGTTCAAGACTGGGCAAAATAGTGAGACCCTGTCTCTACAATAAATTTAAAAATTAGCCAGGCACAGGGTCATGTGGCTGTGGTCTCAGCTACTAGGGAGGCTGAGGTGGGAGGATAGCTTGAGCCCGGGAGGTTGAGGCTGCAGTGAGCCATGTTCACTGCCACTGCACTACAGCCTGGACAACAGAGCAAGACCCTGTTTCAAAAAAAAAAAGGAAAGAAAATAAAAAATCGGCAGGGTAAGAAAATAAGAGCCAGTGGCAGGGCGCAGTGGCTCACACCTCTAATCCCAGGACTTAGGGAGACTGAGATGGGTGGATCACGAGGTCAGGAGATCAAGACCATCCTGGCTAACATGGTGAAATCTCATTTCTACTAAAAATACAAAAAAAAATTAGCTGGGTGTAGTGGTGGGCGCTTGTAGTCCCAGCTACTCAGGAGGCTGAGGCAGGAGAATGGCGCAAACCCAGGAGGCGGAGCTTGCAGTGAGCTGAGATCGTGCCACTGCACTCCAGCCTGGGCGACAGAGCAAGACTCCGTCTCCAAAGAAAAAAAAATTAGCTGAGCATGGTGGCATGCACCTGTGATCCCAGCTACTTGGGACACTGAGGCAGGAAAATCGCTTGAACCCAGGAGGCAGAGGTTGCAGTGAGCAGAGATCGTGCCATTGAACTCCAGCCTGGGTGACAGAGAGCGACTCCTCCAAAAAAAAAAAAAGAAAAAGAAAAGAAGAGCCAGAGAGCAGTCGGTGCTGTCTTAAATACGGTGAGAGCTCTGAACAGAAGACCTTACAGCAGAGCCCCGAATGTGGTGACAGCCAGGGAAGGAGTCTCACTGGCAGGAAAACGGCAGGTGCGAATGCCTGAGGCCACAACTGTGGCCCGGGAGGTGGAGCTGAGGGAGGCAGATGGAGGGGTGAGGCCTGGAGGGAGAGAGGCCGTGGGCCAGGCCACAGAAGGCCCTGGCAGGGACTGAAGATTTTGCTTGTGTGGCAGGCAACTCCTAGAGGCATTGAAGGCACGGGTCCATGCTGGTACACGGATGCTGGGAGCAGGTGGCTGTCGTGGGGATGGGCTTGGGGCGGAGTGGGAGCGTGGAGAAGCAGCTGAGACTCAGGGCATGTGTCTGCAGGCAGAGCCGATGGATGGGATGTGGGGCGGGCAGCATCCCACCATCCCGGAAACTACTCCTCCATCCGCTGCTGGGTTCCAGCCCTCACCAGTGCCCATGGCGGCTTCGTCTTTTCCTGAAGCTCCGCATCCAACAGTGGGTGCATGGAAGACAAATTTCTCAAGCCTTTGTGTATCTGAAAATGTCTTTATTCTTTGCTCTGTCATCCAGCCTGGAGTGTAGTGGTGCGATTTCAGCTCACTGCAACCTCCATTTCTCGGGCTCAGGCGATCATCCCACCTAAGCCTCCCAAGTAGCTGGGACTACAGGTGCACACCACCACGCCTGGCTAATTTTTGTAATTTTAGTAGAGACGGGGTTTTGCCATGTTGCCCAGCCTGGTCTCGAACCCCTGGACTCAAGTGATCTGCCCACTTTGGCCTCCCAAAGTGCTGGGATTACAGGTGAGAGCCATCGCACCCGGCCTCGACCCACGACTTTAAATGGAAATCAAGTTGGCTCAGTGGCTCATGCCAGTAAACCCAGCACTTTGGCTAGGCTGGGGTGGGAGGATCGCTTGAGCCCAGGAGTGTTTGAGAACAGCCTGGTAACATAGCAAGACGCCGTCTCTACTGCAATAAAATAAATACATAAATAAATGGAACTTATTTTCAGTTGGAAGCTGCAAGATCCGCCGCTCTGCATGTGGCACCAGCGTGGCCGTCATGGTGGCCGCCAGTCCCCCGGGGCCTAAGGTCCCAACCCCGTCCACATGCCCACGATTTTCTCTCCATGCTTTTTGCATCTTCTCCGTGTCCATGGTGTTCTGACACTTGACAAGGGGAGCCTGAGGACCACCAATGGTTCCCTGGCCTGGCACCCGCTGGGCTCATGCCACCTTGGGAATGATGGGTGCCCTCACTGGGACAACTTCGTGGATGATCTTATTCCCATGAGCTGGGTGGCTTGAAACAAGGAAATGAATCCTATCACAGTTCTGGGGGCTGGAAGTCTGAAGTCAAGGTGCACACTCCCTCGAAGGCTCTGGAGGGGCCGGTGTCCCACTTCACCTCTCCCAGCTTCTGGGGGCTCCTCGTGGCAGCGTCACCCCAGTCTCTGCCCCGTCTTCACAGGCCATGTCCTCTGTGCCTCCTCCTCTGTCTCTTATAAAGACTCCTGTCATCGGCCTTAGGGCCACCTGGATAGTCTCATCTCAGAATCCTTCGTGACATCTGCAGAAACCCTTTTCCACACGTAAGGTCTGCCTGGGTCTCATCCAAGCCAGTATGCAACCTGTAACCAAAAAGACCAGCCTGGCCCACGTGGGGCACCCCTGTCTCCGCCACAAAAATTGGCCGGGCGCGGTGGCTCACGCCTGTAATCCCAGCACTTCGGGAGGCCACAGCGGGTGGATCACCTGAGGTCAGGAGTTTGAGACCAGCCTGGCCCACGTGGCGAAACCCCATCTCTACTAAAAATACAAAAATTACCCGGGTGTGGCGGCACACACCTGTAATCCCAGCTACTTGGGAGGCTGAGGCAGGAGAATCCCTTGAACCCAGGAGGCAGAGGTTGTGGTGAACCGGGGTCGTGCCCTGCACTCCAGCCTGGGTGACAGAGCGAGACTGCGTCTCAAAAAAATTAATTAACTGGCCAGGTGCCGTGGCTCACGCCTGTAATCCCAACACTTTGGGAGGCTGAGGCAGGCAGATCATGAGGTCAGAAGTTTGAGACCAACCTGACCAACATGGTGAAACCATGTCTCTGCTAAAAATACAAAAACTAGCTGGGCGTGGTGGAGCGTGCCTGTAATTCTAGCTACTCGGGAGGCAGGAGGCTGAGGCAGGAGAATAGCTTGAGCCCGGGAGGCGGAGGTTGCAGTGAGTTGAGATTGCACCATTGCACTCTAGCCTGGGTGACAGAACGAGACTCCATCTCAAATAATTATAATAATAATAATTAATTAAGGTGGCAGCCAGTCATATTTCCATTGCTTTACTGAGAGAGGTGGGGCCTCCCAGGATGCAGCCGTGCACAGCCTGGGTGACGGGTGCCCGTGCAGACCTGGCTGTGTTGACTCCCCGGCCCCCGTCGGGTTCCCTGTCTTGCTTCGACTTCGTGGGAGCACAAGTCCATGTGCTGCTGTTAAAGCCATCGCCTGCTGCCCGCGGGCTTGCACCCAGCTGAATTGATTCTTCAAAGAAACTGTTTGCATCTGTTTTAAGCCTGTCTCCTTGGGAACCTGCAATTCTCAGAGCCCACTGGCTTGAAGGCAAATGCCTTTCATGGAGGCGGCAGGAAGAAGCTGACATCCAGCCAGGGCCAAAGAAGGAAAACCACTCAGCGGGAGAGCTGGGGGACAAGACACGAGACAGACCCACAGCGCCACCTCCACCCTCTCCTGCGGCCGGGAGGGAGACTGCTGGGGCCTCGCCGTCTCTCCGGATGGGTTGCTTGTGGAGGAAGACCTTGTCTGTCTTTCTTGTTTTTGTGACTATATATCTACATGAGGCTTCATCGCAAGAAGCCGCCCCAGCGGGGCCCAGGAAACCGTTTTTCGAGAGGCTCCGTAGACTGGAGGAGCAGGCAAGTATTCCCCTGACGTGGCGCAGTCGGGTTTTTAAATTGGCAGCAGCTGGAAGACGGATGTTACAGAAACAGAGCGGTAAACATCAGGGCTTGGCGGACGCGGACGTGGCGTGTGACGCTCTTTCCATCCGTGAACATTATTTCACCTGCAGTTGGACACCAGGGAAAAGCTGAGCTGGGTTCACACCAGACACAAGCCTCATAACGTGTGGGGGTCAGGAGCTGGGCTCCGCTCACACCGGACGCAAAAGCCTCTTATCACGTGGGGGTCAGGTGGGGCCAGAGGCTAGAAGGGGGTCTGGAAGCGAGTCGGGGTAACTGGGGGCCATGGGAGCCAGGCAGTGTCATAGGGAGTGGAAAGTGGGAGGTCACAGGTCCACCTTGAGGCAGAGGGTGTGGACGGCCTCCCAGACTCCCACGCGGGGTCCTCGGACAGTTCCGGAGTGCTTGGTGCCTGGCGGGCCTGCGCCGGGTGCTTCCTGTTTGGGCCTCGTAAAGCACTCATGAGGCCACCCTGCCGTCCGCCGCTCACAGGCAGGAGCTGGGGTCACGGGGGGAAGTGACTTGCCGGTTGTTATGGGGCGAGGGGCGGGGATCAGAGCCCCGGCTATGGGCCTGGAGTCCACGCCCCACGTGGTGCAGCTGCATGGCCTGGGGTCGGTCCCTGGCACCCACGACATCTCACGGCATCACAGTGGGGATCAGATCAGTGGGCAGATAGCCAGTGCTGACTGTGGGCCGGGCATGCAGCTGCTGCTCCCAGCGTGAGAGGGCAAAGCCTTTCCCATCCCTCCCAGCCGGCCCGGACCATCATCACCGTGTCCTCCTTACAGTTCCGGAGATTCCAGGCAGTGACCTTGACGCATCTGCAGAGCGTCGCCAGCAACTACAACGTGTCCTACAACGTCGATGTCCGGTTCCGCAGCCTGGCGGAAGAGAGCCAGGCCGTGGCTCAGGCGGTCAACCAGTCACAGGCCGTGGTGCAGGGGGAGCTGGTGCAGCTCAAGGCCTGGGTGAGGAAGCTGCAGCGCCGAAGCCGGAAGATAGACATGCGGCTGCGGGCCTTGGACCTCGCCCTGGGCGAGAGGAGCCAGCAGCAGGCCCGGGAGAGGAAGGCGCACGAGGCTCAGGGGGACGCCCTGCAGGACTCACTGGCACGCCTGGAGGGCCTCGTCCACAGTCAGGGCGCCAGGCTGGCTGCTCTGGAGGGGTGGCTGCCCGTGGCCCACCCTGGCATCACAGCCTTGGGGCCGGCCCTGGTCCCAGCCCCAACCCAGCCTGGTCTGCTGGGCCCGAGCTCCCTGAAGCTTCAGAGGGACAGGCAGGAGCTCCAAGCTGCATGCGAGCACAGGGGCCCCCGGCAGGACTCCTCGGCCCCTCTCCAGGGGACTCGGGAGCCCCCAGGCTCAGGCAGCCATCGGGTACTCAATGGGACTGCCACGGCCCCAAAAGATCCTCCACGGCAGGCATGGTCCCCCCGGGGGCCAGGAGAGAGTAAGTACCACAGGCTCCCAGTTGATGGCCAGGCTTCCCTCCAGCTCCTCTTTAGACCAGGCCCCCCCGGAAAATCTCCCCTTCTCAAAAGAGATTCAGTTACGGGCCAGGAGATGGGGAGAGGGTCTTGGATCATCCGGGTGGGCCCACTGTCATCACAGGGGCTTTCTAAGGGGAGGCAGGAGGAACACAGAGGAGGGCATGAGGGCGGAAGCAGAGATGGCGGGATGCACAGACGAGCGGGCCCCACGCCAAGGGGTGCAGGCGCCTCTGGAAGCTGGAAAGGGCAGGAGATGGTTTCTCATTGAGCCTCCAGAGGAACCAGCCCTGCCCACACCTGATTTGAGCCCTGGGAGACCGTGTTGGCCTTGTGACCTTCAGAAACGTGAAACTCTAAACTTGTGCTATTGTGAGTCATGAAATTTCAGCCGGGCGCGGTGGCTCAAGCCTGTAATCCCAGCACTTTGGGAGGCCGAGACGGGCGGATCACGAGGTCAGGAGATCGAGACCATCCTGGCTAACACGGTGAAACCCCGACTCTACTAAAAAATACAAAAAACTAGCCGGGCGAGGTGGCGGGCGCCTGTAGTCCCAGCTACTCGGGAGGCTGAGGCAGGAGAATGGCATGAACCCAGGAGACGGAGCTTGCAGTGAGCTGAGATCCGGCCACTGCACTCCAGCCTGGGCGACAGAGCGAGACTCCGTCTCAAAAAATAAAAAAAAAAAAAAGAAATTTGCAGAGACTCCCTGGCAGAGAGGGGTGCTGGCTGAGCTGGGTGGGCCGACAGCTAGGGCTCCCATACTCCCATACTTCCGAGTATGGCCCTCATGCTCAGTCTTCCCACCCGTGGAACTGGGGTGATCCCATCAAGAGGGTGAAGGAGACGCTGCGGGGGAGCCATCGGCAGGACCAGTGCAGAGTCAGTGCTCCGTGGAGGGTGGCAGCCGGGAGCGGGAGGCCTGGCGCCCACAGCACACGTGCTTCTGGATGCGTCTGCACGGCCTCCTGCATGGAGCTGACCCCTCCCTCCTCCGTTTCTAGTTTGCGGCGTGGGCCCCACCCTCGTTTTTCCAAACGCCTCCACCAAGAACGTGGTCTTCCTCAGCCCCGGCTTCGTCACTGCCCTGCGAGCCATGTCCTTCTGCAGCTGGGTCCGCACGGCGTCGGGCCACCTGGGCACCCTCCTGTCCTACGCCACCGAGGACAATGACAACAAGCTGGTGCTGCACGGCCGAGACTCCCTGCTGCCCGGATCCATCCACTTCGTGATCGGGGACCCGGCCTTCAGGGAATTGCCCCTGCAGCCGCTGCTGGACGGCCAGTGGCATCACATCTGTGTCATCTGGACGTCCACTCAGGGCAGGTACTGGCTCCATGTGGATCGCAGGCTGGTGGCCACCGGCTCCCGCTTCAGGGAGGGCTACGAGATCCCCCCCGGAGGGTCCCTGGTGCTGGGCCAGGAGCAAGACAGCGTGGGGGGCGGGTTCGACAGCTCCGAGGCCTTCGTGGGGAGCATGTCTGGCTTGGCTATCTGGGATCGGGTGCTGGTTCCCGGGGAAGTTGCAAACCTTGCCATTGGGAAAGAGTTCCCAGCAGGTGCCATCCTGACGCTGGCCAATGCTGCACTGGCAGGCGGATTTGTGCAGAGGGCCAACTGCCCCTGTCTGGAGCACTGTCCCTGAGGCCAAGCCGCACAGGGGCCGAGGCCAGCGAGAGGAGCGTGGTCCCATCCACGTTCCGCCATCGCCCCCTCCCCCAGCACATTCTACAAAGGCCACCCCACCCGCCCTGGCTGTGCACACCTGCGCCCTCACATAGGGGTGCCCGTTCCATCCTGGGGGGTGGGGTGGTGGACAGGGAGCGAGCAGGGACAGAGCAAGCCTGGGGTCAAGGTGACCCACAAGCCCGTGTTTCTTCCATCACCATGGAGTTCTTACTTCCTGCACTTTCTTCCTTTCTTTTCTTTTCTTTTTTTTTTGAGATGGAGTCTCACTCTGTCTCCCAGGCAGGAGTGCAATGGCATGATCTTGGCTCACTGCAACCTCTGCCTCCTGGATTCAAGCAATTCTTGTGCCTCAGCCTCCTGAGTAGCTGGGATTACAGGCGCCCGCCACCACACCCGGCCCCTTCCTTCCTCCCTCCCTCCCTCCCTCCCTTCTTCCTTTCCTTTCCTGTTCTCTCCCACCCTCCCTCCCTTTCTTCCTTCTTCCTTCCTTCCTTCTTCCTCTCTCTCTCTCTCTCTCTCTCCTCTCTTTCTCTCTTTCTGACAGGGTCTTACACTGTCACCCAGGCTGGAGTGCAGTAGCAGCAATCATCGCTCACTGCAGCCTCCACCTCCCGAGCTCAGCTGATCCTCACACATCAGCCTCCTGAGTAGCTGGGACTATAGGCACACACTACCGTGCGTGGCTGAAAATTTTTTATTTCTTTTTTCTTTTTTAGATGGAGTCTTGCTCTGTCGCTCATGCTGGAGTGTAGTGGTACAATCTCAGCTCACTGCAACCTCCATCTTTTGGGATAAAGCGATTCTTCTGCCTTACCCTCCCAAGTAGCTGGGACTATAGGTGTGCACCACCATGCCTAGCTCTAATTTTTGTGTTTTTAGTACAGACGGGGTTTCACTCTCTTGGCGAGGCTGGTCTCGAACTCCTGACCTCAAGTGATCCACCTGCCTTGGCCTCCCAAAGTGCAGGCGTGAGCAACTGTGCCCGGCCCAGGCAATGCTTTTAAAACAACTTTATTGACTTGGCGCAGTGGCTTATGCTTGCAATCCTAACACTTTGGGAGGCAGAGGTGAGTGGATCGCTTGAGTCCAGGAGTTTGAGACCAGTCTAGCTAATACGGCAAAACCCCGTCCCTACTAAAAAAAAAATACAAAAAAATTAGCCAGGTGTGGTGGTGTGCGCCTGTAGTCCCAGCTTCTCGGGAGGCTGAAGTGGGAGAATCACTTGGGCCTGGGAGGTTGAGTCTGCAGCGAGCCGAGATCGCGCCAATGCACTCCAGCCAGGGTAATCAGAGTGAGACCCTGTCTCAAAAAACAAAACAAAACAAAACCTTATTGAGGTAAAGTTTACCTATCATAAAATTCACCCGTTTCGGCCAGGCGCAGTGGCTCACACCTGTAATCCCAGCACTTTGGGAGGCCGAGGCGGGCGGATCACGAGGTCAGGAGATCGAGACCATCCTGGCTAACATGGTGAAACTCCATCTGTACTGAAAATATAAAACATTAGCCGGGCGTGGTGGCGGGCGCCTGTAGTCCCAGCTATTCAGGAGGCTGAGGCAGGAGAATGGCGTGAACCTGGGAGGTGGAGCTTGCAGTGAGCTGAGATCTGGCCACTGCACTCCAGCCTGGGCGACAGAGCGAGACTCCGTCTCAAAAAAAAAAAAAAAATTCACCCGTGTCAAGCGCATAGTTCAAAGATTTGTAGTGAATTGACCGAGTTGTGCAGCCATCGTCACAACCCAGTTTTAGGACCTTTCTGTTCCCTTCCTAAAAAAGTATAGCAGTCACTCCTGGCCCCTGCCCTGCGCCCTCCCCAGCCTCTGGCAGCCACCCGTCTGCTTTCTGTCGCTGTGGATTTGCCTGTTCCGGACACTGCATACAAATAAACCAAACAGCAATTGTCCGTTTGTGTCTGGCTTCTTTCAATTAGCACAAGGTTTTCGAGCTTCGTCCACGCTGCGGTGTGTCTCAGCGTTTCATCTGTGCGGTTGCGTTGTTTGGACGGACCACACTTCATCTCTCCGTTCATCTGCTGGTGGACCTCTGGGCTGTTTTCAGTCGGGGTTACTGCGGAGAAAGTTGGTCTGAGCACTCTCAGACGCGTCTTTGTGTGGACGTTTTTCCCACTTCGGTGGATACCTAGGAGTAGAATTACTGGGCGTATGGTAAGTTCATGTCTAGGCTTCATTTTTTTTTTTTTTTTTTTTTGAGACGGAGTCTCGCTCTGTCACCCAGGCTGGAGCGCGGTGGCCGGATCTCAGCTCACTGCAAGCTCCGCCTCCCCGGTTTACGCCATTCTCCTGCCTCAGCCTCCCGAGTAGCTGGGACTACAGGCGCCCGCCACCTCGCCCGGCTAGTTTGTTTTTGTATTTTTTAGTAGAGACGGGGTTTCACCGTGTTAGCCAGGATGGTCTCTATCTCCCGACCTCGTGATCCGCCCGTCTCGGCCTCCCAAAGTGCTGGGATTACAGGCTTGAGCCACCGCGCCCGGCCTTTTTTTTTTTTTTTTTTTTAAGACAGAGTTTCACTCTTGTCGCCCAGGCTGGGGTTAATGGTGTGATCTAGGCTTACTACAACCTCTGCTTCCCATCTTCAAGCGATTCTCCTGCCTCAGCCTCCCAAGTAGCTGGGATTACAGGCGAGTGCGTCGCCACACCCTGCTAATTTTTGTATTTTTAGTAGAGACGGGGTTTCACCATGTTCACCAGGCTGGTCTTGAACTCCTGACCTCAGGTGATCTGCCTGCCTCGGCCTCCCAAAGTGCTGGAATGACAGGTGTGAGCCCCCATGCCCGGCCCATGTCTAGGCTTTCAGAGAAACTGCCCAACTGTTTTCCAAAGTTGCTACATCATTTTTCATTCCCACCAGCAATCTATGAAGGCTCTCGTTTTTCCACATCCTTGTCCACACTTGGTTTTGTCTTTTTTTTTTGAGACAAGAGTCTCACTCTGTCACCCAGGCTGGAGTGCAGTGGCGCAATCTCGGCTCACTGCAATCTCCGCCTCCCGGGTCCAAGCAATTCTCCTGCCTCAGCCTCCCGAATAGCTGGGATCACAGGTGCCACCACCACCATGCCCGGCTAATTTTTTTGTATTTTTAGTAGAGGCCAGGTTTCACCATGTTGGCCAGGCTGGTCTTGAACTCCTGACCTCAGGTGGTCTGCCCACTTCAGCCTCCCAGAGTGCTGGGATTACAGGCATGAGCCACCGCACCCATCCTCTCCTCTTGATATATATTTTTTTGAATTCCAAATCATGGCAGGGTGAAAAACAAAACTTGCATTGACCATTAGAACAGATTTGTATTTAGGTTTCAGTCTGATGTAAACTGACTTCGTGACGTTGGAGATTCCCAGAAAAGGCCCAAACACAAGATCTCCAAGAATCAGAAAGTCAGCTGGTGCAGACAGGAGAAAGCGGGGCGTGGTGTGGGGTGGGGGCAGGGGAGGGGCCCAAAACCGCGGACCAAGCGAACAGGCCTGGTTCTCAGGATTCGCCAATCCCTCCCGTTCTCCCTCTTCCTATCTGAAAAGTGAGGAGACTGATGAGAGATCCCACATCCTTCAACAGCAGACCCAGAAGAGGCCCGAGCCCTCCACCCCGTGCACAGGGGGTTTCAGCTCTGCAGACGCCTGGGCCCTGCCCAGCTGGTCCCATGGGGAAGGTGCCCTAAGTGCGTCCCTGGAGTCCCCTAGCAACGTGTCTGCAGAGCAGCCTGTGGACCCCAGCAATTCTGGGCTTTCAGGTCATGATCAGCCCAGCCCGCCTCCCCCAGCGCCACCTGTGCGTGAGTCAAGGTCAGAGGTGGAAAGCCCCGCGGACACTGGCCTGACGGCTCCCTGAGTCACTCGCCGAGTTCTGCTTCTGCACGACGGTGTCTGACTCCACGGACGGCAGCTCCCTCCGAAACCTCTTTCCTTCCCCAGCCTCCTCAGACGCTTTCGGGAACGCCCTTGCTCCACCCCGCTGTGCCTTTGAGGACGGAGCCATAGGATGTCGTTTTGAGTCACAGGTATTTCTTGTGACAGTGATGTCCTTAGCACAGTTGTCTTGCTCAGGGTCCTAAGAAAGTGAACTGGGGCAGGGCTTTGAGACAAAGGCTCTAGTGGCCCCCAGATGGGTGCAGAGGTGGGGCGGGAAGGAAGCTTCCAGGCCCTGGAGTTCCAGCCCCTCCCCAGCTTGCAGGTGCTTCCAGAGCCCTGGGGGACCAAGATGTCACCTGGGCCACAGTGGTATTCAGTTGCGTGGCCACAGAATCTAAGCCTCAGGGACTCGGCAGAGGTGGGCATTCAGGATGCTCCACGCGGAAGGCTCAGCTCACTCCAGGTGGGAGAACAGCAGAGCGAGGGCTTGGACTTGGGGGCTATGGGGGCAGCTTGGGGACGGGGGGGATTTGGGGCCTGTCTAGGGTTTGGAGCAGGACTGTCTGGGCATCCATCTCACGTGGCTCAACAACCCTGCTGCGAGCAGAACAAAGCCACCTGCTCATTTTTTTTTCCTTTCTCATTGTATTTTTTGCTTTCTCAGCAGAATCACACCCGTGCATTTTGAAGTGTGAATGACACCCACCTCCACGGCCACCGAATCCTACCTTTCACCAAGTCTGTTGTGTTTCTGGGTGAGGAGGACAAACCACACAAAATACAGACAAAAAACCCACAGGGGCCCTCATGTTGGTGGGGAAGTCAGTTCCTGACAAGGAGCCCCTCCCCCCAGCCCATTCCTCTTCGGAAACAGCCACTTGTCCCAGAAAAGGACACACTCAGGTCCCCGGGCTGAGAAGGATGGCCTTTGGGTCCTGGCTCCCCCTCCCCAGCATGACCCCGGCTTCCCAAACTCTGTTCTTGTGGGTTCTGCATACAGCCCCACCATGCCCCACTCCCACACTCTGCTCAACTCTCTGCCCACCTGGGTATCTTCATCCAAACCCGCCTCAACCCACAAGACCCAAGTCCACCCATTCAATTCAATCAACAATGTCCTGCACTCCCACTGTGCCAGGCGGCACGGTGCCTGACCTCTGAGGAGCCTGGGGAGGGGACCTGTCCCACCTCTGAACCCCCCGGGAACTTGCTGTCAGCCCTTGACTCAAAGCATTTGAGAGCAAGAGTTTTGAAATCAAACCAACCCAGGTTGAATTCCTGCTGCTTGTGGGAAACCTTGGAAAAGTCAGCTTCATTCTCATCTTTAACGCTCTCCGGTATGACTTGGGGGTGCAGCGCTTTTGTCCCTCAAAAGGGCAAAACCAGCCAGGCATGGTGGCTCATGCCTATACTCCCAGCACTGTGGGAGGCTGAGGCAGGTGGATCACTTGAGGTCAAGAGTTCAAAACCAGCCTGGCCAACATGGTAAAACCCTGTCTCTACTGAAAATACAAAAAATTAGCCAGGTGTGGTGACGCACACCTGTAATCCCAGCTACTCGGGAGGCTGAGGCAGTAGAATTGCTTGAACCCAGGAGGCGGAGTTGCAGTGAGCTGAGATCGCGCCACTGCACTCCAGCCCTGGGCGACAAAGCAAGACTCCGTCTCAACAACAAAACGAAACAAAAAAAGCACAAAGCCAGGGCACACCCATGAGAAAAACATCTGTTTTCTTTTTTTTTTTTTTTTTGAGACGGAGTCTCGCTCTGTCGCCCAGGCTGGAGTGCAGTGGCTGGATCTCAGCTCACTGCAAGCTCCGCCTCCCGGGTTTACGCCATTCTCCTGCCTCAGCCTCCTGAGTAGCTGGGACTACAGGCACCCGCCACCTCGCCTGGCTAGTTTTTTGTGTTTTTTAGTAGAGACGGGGTTTCACCGTGTTAGCCAGGATGGTCTCGATCTCCTGACCTCGTGATCCGCCCGTCTCGGCCTCCCAAAGTGCTGGGATTACAGGCTTGAGCCACAAAAACACCTTTTTTCAAAGAATGTTGTTCAGGGTATTTCAGAAAAAGTGTTGTAGTGTAATCACTGGGGAATTCAAAACCCTGTTAGATTTCCTTCCTCTTATTTCGGGTTCTAGTTTTGGTTTTATTTTGGTATCAGGGAGGGAGCGTTCCATTATCTTCTCAGCTTTAGAGGCTCTAGGGAACTTTTATGTTTGTATTTTTTTTAAGAGACGGAGTCTCGCTCTGTCGCCCAGGCTGGAGTGCGGTGGCGTGATCTTGGCTCACTGCAAGCTCTGCCTCAGCCTCCTGAGTAGCTGGGACTACAGGCGCCCGACACCACGCCCAGCTAATTTTTATATTTTTAGTAGAGATGGGGTTTCACCGTGTTAGCCAGGATGGTCTTGATCTCCCGACCTCATGATCCGCCCACCTCGGCCTCCCAAAGTGCTGGGATTACAGGCGTGAGCCACTGCGCCTGGCCTCTAAGGAACTTTTTTTTTTTTTTTTTTTTTGAGACGGAGTCTCGCTCTGTCGCCCAGCCCAGGCTGGAGTGCAGTGGCGCGATCTCGGCTCACTGCAAGCTCCGCCTCCCGGGTTCACGCCATTCTCCTGCCTCAGCCTCCCGAGTAGCTGGGACCACAGCCGCCCACAACCGCGCCCGGCTAATTTTTTTTTTGTATTTTTAGTAGAGACGGGGTTTCACCGTGGTCTCGATCTCCTGACCTTGTGATCCGCCCGCCTCGGCCTCCCAAAGTGCTGGGATTACAGGCTTGAGCCACCGCGCCCGGCCAGGAACTGTTAAACTCTTTCAATTTGGAAAAATTTCAAGCCTAAAAAAAGTTGCAGATGAATACATTGCACATCACATATATTTATTCTAGACTCTTCAAGTGTTAGCTTTATTATTTTTAAACTTTTATTTTAGGTTCAGGGATACATGTGCAGGTTTTTTATATCAGTAAACTCACGTCATGGGGGTTTGTTGTACACATAATTTCCTCACTGGAGTACTAAGCTTGGTACCTGATAATTGTTTTGTTTTGTTTTTGAGATGGAGTCTCACTCTGTTGCCCAGGCTGGAGTGCAGTGGCACCATCTCCACTCACTGCAACCTCCACCTCCTGGGCTCAAGAGATTCTCGTGCCTCAGTCTCCCAAGTAGCTGGGATTACAGGCGCCCGCCACCATGCCCGGCTAATTTTTGTATTTTTAGTAGAGACAGGGTTTCACCATGTTGGCCAGGCTGGTCTTGAACTCCTGACCTCAGGTGATCCGCCCGCCTTGGCCTCCCAAAGTGCTGGGATTACAGGTGTGAGCCACCACACCCGGCCCAATATTTTGTTATTTTTCTGCTCCTCTCCCTCCTCTCGCCCTCTACCCTCCAATAAGCCTCAGTGTTTTTCCTCTTTGTGTCCATGTGTTCTCATCGTTTAGCTCCAATTTATGTGAGAACATGTGGTGTTTGCTTTTCTGTTCCTGGGTCAGTTTACTAAGGATAATGGCCTCCAGCTCTATCCATGTTCCTGCAAAGGACATGATCTTACTCTTTTTTACGGCTGCATAGTATTCCATGGTATATATGTATCACATTTTCTTTATCCAGTCCACCAGTGATGGGCACTTAGGTTGATTCCATGTCTTTGCATGGTGAATAGTGCTGCAACTAACATATGCGTCCGTGTGTTTTTGGTTTTGCTTTTTTTCTGAGAGAGAGTCTCACTTTGTCACCCAGGCTGGAGTGAGGTAGTGCAATCTCAACTCACTGCAACCTCCACCTCCTGGATTCAAGCGATTCTCCTGCCTTAGCCTCCCAAGTAGCTCAGATTATAGGGGCCTGTCACCACACCTGGCTAATTTTTGTATTTTTAGTAGAGATGGGGTTTCACTAATGTTGGTCAGGCTGGTCTTGAACTCCTGATCTCAAGTGATCTACCTGCCTCAGCCTGCCAAAGTGTTGGGACAGGCGTGAGCCACTGTGCCCAGCCCGCGTGTGTTTTAATGATAGAATAATTTATAGTCCTTTGGGCATATACCCAGTAAGGAGATTGCTGAGTCAAATGTTAGTTTAGTTATCAATATTCAAAGTCTGAACCTTTTTTTTTTTTTTTTTTTGACTCTAGCTCTGTCTCCCAGGCTGGAGTGCAGTGGTGCGATCTCGGCTCACTGCAAGCTCCGCCTCCCAGGTTCAGCCATTCTCCTGCCTCAGCCTCCCGGGTAACTGGGACTACAGGCACCCACCACCACGCCCAGCTAATTTTTTGTATTTTTAGTAGAGATAGGGTTTCACCGTGTTAGCCAGGATGGTCTCGATCTCCTGACCTCGTGATCCACCCGCCTCGGCCTCCCAAGTGCTGGGATTACAGGTGTGAGCCACCGTGCCCGGCCCAAAGTCTGAATTTTCAACAGGTTGTTGGGCTGGGGGCTCACTTCCATCAGCTCATTCACGTTTAGCACCGGCCTCATCCCCAGTAGCTTTTCCAGGACAGTGACCTTCACCACAAAGCTTGAGTTTTCTCAATGCAAGCCTGGGCTTCTCCAGCATTTTTACTTTTCCAAGGCAGGCATCCTGGAGCGGATACCTGGATAGACTGGGGAACCTTCTGTGTGTCTCTCCCAGTGCTGTCTGGCATCAATTCATGGGCCACTTCTTTAGAGTAATTGGTCTACACCTCTTGGGCCATGATTTCCACCATCTTTTCTGGATTTGACGGACCTGCTGGGGTTGCCTGTGAGAGGTTGTCCCAATCTGCTTGCTGCACTGTTTTAGTAAAACCAACACAGAACACATGAGGCAAATGACCATCTGTAGTTCTGACAATCATATGAGCTTCAGTCATGGTCTTTTTTTTTTTTTTCCATGAAAGCTGGTCAGGCTGTTTTTGCACTGAACATCCTCAGTAATTAGCGTGAATTTTCCAAATGCAACGTCATCATTCTGCAGATCGGCAGGACTCACCTCAAACACATGGCCCTTGAGGTCATCAGGTGCAGTTTTGGTTCCTAGCATCCCTGTACCTGTTTTCCATACTCCTTATGCCAAACACAGCTGGCACTTTCGCCTCATGCCAACCTCTTTCTTCTTGGCTCCCTTCCTGCCACTTCTCTAAGGCGCTTGTTCTTGCCCGGTGCATGGTGGTGCAGAGAGCCAAAGGCCAGGTGTTAACATTGCCATTTTCCCTCCCTCTCTGAAGACTGCTACTCATTATGATTACTGCCAGATTTTGAACTGTCCGAGAGTATGTTGCAGACATCACATCACAACACAAGCTCCCAGGCATCTCAGTATGTATCTCCTAAGATCGAGGAGCTTCCTGACGTAACCGCAATATAATCATCACGCATGGGAGACTTACGATTGCTCCAATACTGTTAGCTCACACAGTGTATGTCCAATCTTTGCCCATTGTCTCCATCCTGCCAGACCCACATGGGGCCTTTAGGTTGTCTCCTCAGCCTGTCTCTTTCACAACACTGACACAGTGGAAGAAGACTGCCGAGATGTTCAGGAGGCTGCCCCTCAACTCGGGATTATCTGGTGTTTCCCCTTTATGAGTGGACTCAGCGTGAGCATGTTTTGCAGGAAGGCTGTGGCAGGGACGTCGTGTCCTTCCTGGTGCATCACCTCATCCCATCACCAGTGATGCTGAACTGGATTGTGGTTCAGGTGGCGCCTGCTAGGTTTCCTTTTTCCCTTCACCATTAAGAAATGCTGACCCTGGGCCGGGCACGGTGGCTCACTCTTGTAATCTCAGCACTTTGGGAGGCCAAGGTGGGTGGATCACCTGAGGTCAGGAGTTCAAGACATGCCTGGACAACGTGGCAAAATCCCGTCTCTATTAAAAATACAAAAATTTAGCCAGGCGTGGTGGTGGGTGCCTGTAATCTCAGCTACTCAGGAGGCTGAGGCAGAAGAATCATTTGAACCCAGCGGTGGACACTGCAGTGATCCAAGACAGCACCATTGCACTGCAGCCTGGGTGACAAGAGTCAAACTCTGTCTCATTTAAAAAAAAAAAAAAAAAGAAATGCCAACCTTGGCCAGGCATGGTGGCTCATACATATAGTCCTAGCTACTCAGGAGGCTGAGGCAGGAGGATCCCTTGAACCCAAGAGGTCAAGGCTACAGTGAGCTATGATCTTGTCATTGTACTTCAGCCTGGGTGACAAAGTGAGACCGTGTCTCAAAAACTAAAAACAATATCAACTTTTAAAAGGAAGAGGATGAGGCACAAAATATGATTTAAAGAGTTTAACTACTCTAGAGGCTAAGGTGAAAGGATCATTTGAGGTCAGAAGTTTGAGAACAGCCTGGGCAACACACTGGAAGCTCCACAACAAAAATTAGCCGGGTGCGGTGGCGCAGGCCTGTGGTCCCTGTCACTCCGGACGCTGAGGCAGGAGGATGGCTTGAGTCCAGGAGGTCAAGGCTGCATTGAGCTGTGACCGTACCACCACACTAGCCTGGGCGACAGAGCGAGGCCCTGTCTGAAAATAAATAAATAAATGATCCAAAAGGTGGGGACACGGTATGGGCTGATGCAAACTTGTCAAGAATTGTCTTCGGTTTATGGAAATACCATTGATCAGTGATGGGCTGGGTACTGGGGCGGGTACAGGGTCCGGGCGGCGTTATTTGGCTAATTCCCAGCTATCTGCGCAGTAGCCGGCAGTTTCCAGAGGCGACCCTCCGGTACCGTCTCCGGGGTCTGATCGTGAGAGACCACTCGCCTTCTGTTTTCTCATTAGGCGGGAGGACCCTCTGGGGCTGCCTGGAGGAAGCCTCCGCTCTAATCCTCGCCCGAGTCCCTACGGCAAGGGCGGATGCAGACCGGGGGACTTCTAATTTCATCCTTCACATCTTTAGCGGCCACCTACGGCAAGGAAGGGCCTGCCCTCGCCCCTGCCTCCCTCCTCCCCTCCCCACCGCGGCTCCGTCACGATCGGCGCGGGAGACCGGGGCTGGGGCAGCCCCTCCAGCCGGCTCCTGCCTTCAGCCCCCGGGCGCCTCCCTCGCCCCGATTCCCGGGCCCTGGGTCCCGGGGGCGGCCATTCGCTTCCCAAGCACTCGGCGCTCAGCCCAACGGGGCCGACTTTGCAGTCGCGTGGGCAGAACGCCGTCCTCGGGATCAAGGCAATTCTCTCGCGCGGGCGGCGCCACGACTAGCCGGGAGCGCGGCTCCCAGGAGCCCCCGCGCGCCCGGGCCTCGGCGGCTGCCGTCGCAGGTCACGTGGTCGCCGTCGCGCGTCACGTGGCTGCCTTCGCCTGTCACGTGGCCGCCGGCGCGGGTCACGAGAACAAACACGGGGGCGGCCGGCGCTTCCCGGCCGGTGTCGGTCCTCGGCGGGCCATGGCCAACGTCTCTAAGAAGGTGTCGTGGTCCGGCCGGGACCGGGACGACGAGGAGGCGGCGCCGCTGCTGCGGAGGACGGCGCGGCCCGGCGGGGGGACGCCGCTGCTGAACGGGGCTGGGCCCGGGGCCGCGCGCCAGGTGAGGCCGGGCAGGGCGCAGGCGGGGAAACTGAGCCCCGGTGCGCCCCCCAGCCCGCGCCCTCGTGAGCCTTCTGGCGGCGCCGCGTGTTGCGGTCCTGGAGGCGGCAGAGACGCGGTGGACTCGGGAACGCGCCCCGGGGCTTCTCGGCGGGGCCGGGCTGGCGGGGGCGCCTGGGGTCTGGAGTGTTCCGAGGCAGCGCCGGGCGCGGTGGCCGGGAGGGCCGGGGGAGCAGGCGGAGCTCGCCGGAGCCAGCGGAACGTGGGGCGCTGAGGGGCGCCGGGGCAGCCGTGGCGCACGTTCGTTTCCTCCGGCGTCCCCCAGAGTGGCCCTGAGGGGGTGCAAGTGGCGGGTTATTTTTTTAAATTGTCATCCTACACGAGCAACTAATTTTATTTGCTTGCGTTTTGACCCCGCCGGGAGATGGGAACCGTTAAGATTGCAGCCGGTTCTCTTTCAAGTGAGAATGACTGAGCGCCTGTATCTGCCATCTTTCTGTGTGGGGATCGGTCCCAACTTTCAGGTGATCTTGGGAGCGAGGAGCATCTGTACTCAGTCTCCCTTAGCACCGAGTTGAATTTGGAATGTGCAGGCACACACAACAAGCAGCAAGGCAGAGGTTGGCATGTGTTCCGCATGTCACCCTGCAGCTTGCGTCTGAGCAGGGTTAAGGTCTGGAGTACCGTTACGGTTACTTTTGTTTCCCTGTCTCTGTATTATCTTAATTTTTTTTTTTTTTTTTTTTTTTTTTTTTGAGACGGAGTTTCGCTCTCGTTGCCCAGGCTGGAGTGCAATGGAGCGATCTCGGTTCACCGCAACCCCTACCTCCCGGGTTTAAGTGGCTCTCCTGCCTCAGCCTCCCGAATAGCTAGAATTACAGGCGTGCGCCACCACGCCCTGCTACTTTTATATTTTCAGTGGAGACAGGGTTTCTCCATGTTGGTCAGGCTGGCCTCGAACCGCCGACCTCAGGTGATCCCCCAACCTTGGCCTCCCAAAGTGCTGATGTTGCCGGCGTGAGCCAGTGCGCCTGGCCGTATTGTGTTACTTTTGAGTTAACCGTTTTGTTGATCAGTCTTAATCTACTTTGCAGTTATTTACATTTTCTCTTGTCTAGTCCTTTAAACATTTGTCTTGTGCTTAAAGATTAGGAAGGACGGCCGGGCCGGGTGGCCCACGCCTGTAATCCCAGCACTTTGGGAGGCTGAGGCAGGCGGATCACGAGGTCAGGAGATCGAGACCATCCTGGCTAACACGGTGCAACCCCGTCTCTACTAAAAAATACAAAAAACTAGCCGGGTGAGGCGGCGGGCGCCTGTAGTCCCAGCTACTCGGGAGGCTGAGGCAGGAGAATGGCCTGAACCCGGGAGGCGGAGCTTGCAGTGAGCTGAGATCCGGCCACTGCGCTCCAGCCTGGGGGACAGAGCAAGACTCCGTCTCAAAAAAAAAAAAGAAAATTAGCCGGGCATGGTGGCGGGCACCTGTAATCCCAGCTACTCCGGAGACTGAGGCAGGAGAATGGCGTGAACCCGGGAGGCGGAGCTTGCAGTGAGCTGAGATCCGGCCACTGCGCTCCAGCCTGGGGGACAGAGCAAGACTCCGTCTCAAAAAAAAAAAGAAAATTAGCCGGGCATGGTGGCGGGCACCTGTAATCCCAGCTACTCCGGAGACTGAGGCAGGAGAATGGCGTGAACCCGGGAGGCGGAGCTTGCAGTGAGCTGAGATCCGGCCACTGCGCTCCAGCCTGGGGGACAGAGCAAGACTCCGTCTCAAAAAAAAAAAGAAAATTAGCCGGGCATGGTGGCGGGCACCTGTAATCCCAGCTACTCCGGAGACTGAGGCAGGAGAATGGCGTGAACCCGCGGGCGGAGCTTACAGTGAGCCGAGAACGCAGAAGACAGAGCTTGCAGTGAGCCAAGGTCTTGCCGCTGTTCTCCAGCCTGGGTGACAGAGCGAGACTCCGTCCCCCCCCAAAAAAAAAAAAAAGATTAGGAAGGACACGAAAATCAGGTTGTTTCCATAGAACCTATATTTAGGTTTTCCCAATTCCTTAGAAATGCACCAGACAAAGAAGGTCGAAGTCTGCCTTTTGCTGATAAGCAGCGGCTCAGCTCCCTTTGAAGTGGGCTCTCCTGCTCTCTGTGCTATAGTTTGGATGAAAAGTGATCTGAAGGGGTTAATTGAAGTGGTGGGGCCCTGGGTGGTTAGTTATTCGTGTGTATGCCTCTGTGTGTGTGTTTCTGTTTTAAAAGAAGCTAAGGCTGGGAGTGATGGCTCATGCCTGTTATCCTAGCACTTTGGGCGGCCAAGGTAGGGGAGGATCACTTGAGCCCAGAAGTTCAAGACCAGCCTGGGCAAAATAGTGAAACCCTGTCTCTTAAAAAAAACAAAATTAGGCAGGGATGGTGATATGCATCTGTAGTCCCAGCTACTCACTCAGGAGGCTGAGGCGGAAGAGTCATGTGAGCCCAGGAGGTCGAAGATGCAGTGAGCTGCTATTTTTTTGAGACAGGTTCTCACTCTTTTGCACAGGCTGGAGTTTGATAACCTATCTCTAAAAATTTAAAAAAAAATTTTTTTTTAATTAAATCTGAAGTTCACAAGGTAGAAGGAATAAACCAACTTTAAGGGCTGACAGGTAAAGAGTGGGAGCCTTGATGGAGGTTGAATTTGAGTTTCTTTTGGGACTGAATGTGCTTGGGGTTTCCTGTTTGTCTTTGCAAATAGAAGAGTTGATTTTTTTTGGGAAATAATCTGTTGATCTCTTAACCTTAGAAAGTTTTCCTGGCTGGGCGCGGTGGCTCACACCTGTAATCCCAGCGCTTTGGGAGGCCGAGGCGGGCGGATCGCCTGAGGTCAGGAGTTCTAGACGAGCCTGGACAACATGGTGAAACCCCATCTCTACTAAAAATACAAAAATTAGCTGAGTGTGGTGGCAAGCGCCTGTAATCCTAGCTATTTGGGAGGCTGAGACAGGAGAATTGCTTGAACCCGGGAGGCAGAGGTTGCAGTGAGCCAAGATTGCGCCATTGCACTCCAGCCAGGGCAACAAGAGCGAAACTCCGTCCCAAAAAAAAAAAAAAAAAAGAAGTATTCCCTTAAAAGTCCTTGTAAGCTTATTTATTTCTTTGCATTTAATAACCGTGGATCCCCTGCTTATGAGCAGTTAAAAAGAATAGTCTATTGTGTACTTGCTCTGTGGCTGCCTAGGACACAGGCGCATGAAGCTGCTTCCTTCCTGCCGGAGACAGGCCCAGTGCCCTGTGCGAATGGTCTGCAGGGCCCCTGGGGCAGGAACAGTCACAAGGCTCGGACTTGAAGAGCACAAGATCCTCAGGCAGACGGACGGGTGGGGAAGGACAGAGGGAGTGTGTGTGTGGGATGCGCCGTGGAGCGTGGAGGTCAGCCCTGCTGCGCACATGAGCAGGCTTTGAATTTGGCTCATCTCTCGGGGAGCCCGTGGAAAGCTAGGACCCCATGCCTGAAGGATCCCCAGCCTTTCCCTGCAGGGAGACAGACTGGAGAGGTGGAGTCTAGAGGCTGAGGTGCCACCTCTTAGGCCAGGCGTCCTCGGAGGCCTTCGTGCACTTAGCACCGGACTCGTCGAGGGTCTCCCGCAAGGCCTGTAGCCTCCCTCTGCCTGGTTTTTCCGTCAGCGAAAACGTTAACGCACAGCGCTGAGCACAGCGCCTGTCGCAAACCACGCTCTGAAGAAACGTGAGTTGTGCCCGGTCGTGTTAAAACCAGCAACACGAGGGATTCGTGTTGGATGTGACTTTCCTGCCCAACTTCTTGAGCAGCTACTGGGTTTCTTGGTGCTGTTTTTGTAGGGGCGGGTCTGCTCTGACTGGTGGGCACAGTTCATAGGCTCAGGCACACCCCAGTGTGGCCGCAGATGGGGTTCTGTAAGCTGCCCTTGGGTTCAAGGCCTCCAGGGCTGTTCTGAGCTAAAATATCAACCCAGGCCATCGCCTGCTGACAGGACTGTTCCAGTGAACGTGAGAACTGGCCCTAGCTGCCTCCAGGCTCTTTGGGGTTTGTTGCAGGATTTTCAGGTTGGTTGGTGGCGTCATTGCCACCTCAGTGTGGGCACAGCTGGCCAAACACTATGAGGTGGCTGCCCTGGGCAGGGCAGACTGCGGAGTGGCTTGTTGGAGGCTGGGCACCAGCTGGAAGCCCAGGCCCTTCAGAGCTGCCTGTGGGTTGCTGTTCCTGTTCTCAGGCCTGTCTTGCTTCGTGTGGCGTAGTGGTGAATAGACCGAGCCAGTCACTGCTCATCTGGTGGTGGTGGGACAGGGCGAGGGTGAGGTCAGCAAGCCCTGGCGGTGTGTGGGCAGCAGGAAGCAGAACTCCTTGAGAACTGAGAGAGGGAAAGCAGCTGGAGCCAGGAACACTTGGGTGTTGGGGACGGTGAGGAGAGGTGGGTATTTGTAGGACATTACTGGGAACTCATGTTGGGACGCTCCACCTAAGACCCTGGCAGGGCAGGGGTCTGGGTTGGTGTGGGAGTGTGTCCTGCCTGGGAACCCGGAGCCAAATACCACAGCCTGAGAGCGAGCTGTGGGCGCAGTGAGGCCGTCGGGGAGGGTCTGGGGTAGTCCCCAGTGGCCCCTTGAGTTCTGTTCTACTTGAGGAAGCGCCCCTTGGTTCTTTTCCGGCCTCCAGGAAGTCCTCTGCCTGCCTGGGAGGGTTCCCCTGCTGTCCCCTGCCCCTCCCTGTCCGCCAGCATTGCTGTTTCTGTGTCTGTCTTGCTTTAGGTCTCTGCCTCAATGCCATGGGGACAGCACGTGTACAGCAAAGGCCTCTCCTTGGTCTCTGTGGCCTTTGTGTGTCACCTCGTTTCCTTTGACTGTGACCCCCACCCCCGCGGGGCAGCTGCTGGATCCTCTGTGCCTAGCGTCTAGCCTGGTCCTGGCAGAGGCCTGCTGAATGTTAGAACGCAGCACAGGCCAAGCAGAGCAGCAAATGGTCTTTAATATTGCTTTAATGTTTTTTTTTTAATTGTGGTAAAAAAAGAAAAAAAGCACATGCCATAAATTTACCATTTTAAGCCAGGCATGGTGGTGCACGCCTCTCACACCAGCTACTTGAGAGGCCAGGGCGGAAAGAGCACTTGAGCCCAGAAGTTTGAGACCGCCTGGACAACATAGCAAGACCTTGTCTCTAAACAGTATTTTTTAAATGACCGTTTAATCGTCTGTGAGCGCAGTCGGTAGGGCTGAGCATGCTCGTAGTGTTACGCAACCACCCCTTGCTGAACTGAAACCGCACCCATTCCGCGCTCTCCCTTCCTCCTGCCGCCCAGCCCCCACGGTGCTGTGTGCCTCCGCGGACCTCGCAGCTCCAGGGACCTCATGCTAGTGGACCCCTGCAGGAGCTGCCCTTTTCTGACTGGCTTGTTTCACGGAGCATAATGTCCCCCGGCCTGTCGTGCTGCAGCGCAAGTCGGTGTGTCATTCCCCTTTATGGCTGAATTATTCCAGCAGGGAGAGGCTGCATTTCCTTGATCCACTCATCCATCGGCGGACACCGGGTGCTTCCGCCTTTTGGTCATTGTGAACGGTGCCGCTGTGAACATGGTGTACAGATGGGACTTTCAGACACTGCGTTTTTATGTTTGTTTTTGGTTTTCGGTTTGTTTTTGTTTTTTGACGGAGTCTCCCTTTGTCGCCCAGGCTGGAGTGCAGTGGTGTGATCTCAGCTCACTGCGACCTCTGCCTCTTGGGTTCAAGTGGTCCTCCTGCCTCAGCCTCCCAAGTAGCTGGGATTACAGGTGCCTGCCACCATGCATGGCTAATTTTTGTATTTTTAGGAGAGATAGGGTTTCACCATGTTGGCCAGGCTGGTCTTGAACTCCTGACCTCAAGTGATCCAGCTACCTTGGCCTCCCACAGTGCTGGGATTATAGGCATGAGCCACCTCACCTGATCCTGAGTTTTTGTATTCTGAATGTTAATCGCTTATCAGATATTAATTCCTTATCAGTTTGCAAATATTTTCTAATTTCATAGGTTACCTTTTGCTCTGTTGTTTTCTTTGATGTGTAGAAGTTTTAAAGTTTGGCCGGACACGGTGGCTCCCGCCTGTAATCCCAGCACTTTGGGAGGCTGAGGCGGGTGGATCACAAGGTCAGGAGATGGAGACCATCCTGGCTAACACAATGAAACCCCGTCTCCACTAAAAAATAAAAAAAAAAATTAGCCAGGCGTAGTGGCGGGTGCCTGTACTCCCAGATTCTTGGGAGGCTGAGGCAGGAGAATGGCGTGAACCTGGGAGGTGGAGCTTGCAGTGAGCTGAGATCGCACCATTGCACTCCAGCCCGGGCAACAGAGTAAGACTCCGTCTCAAAAACAAAAAACCAAAAACCAGGAGTTTAAAAGTTTGATGTTGTTCCCCTTGTCTATACATTATTTTGACTTTTATTTTATGTATTTATTTATTTGAGACAGAGTCTCACTCTTTGATCACAGGCATCAGCCACTGCGCCCGGCCGTTTTTTGACGTTTAAATTACTCTGGATTCACAGGAAGCTGCGAAGGTAGCACAGGGGGCTTGTGTACCCTTCACCGAGTTTCCCCCAACGTTTCCCTCTTTGTAACAGCATGGCACCAAAACCGAGAGAGTGTCATTGGTACAAGGCATGTAGATCCGCATAAGCGCCAGGAAGGGGGTGCAGGCCATTCTCAGACCCCTCTTTCTAGTCCTACCCACCCCAACCCTGGCAACCTGGCCTCCCCGCCGGCCCGAGTCCCGCCTCTCGGGAGTGTTGGCTCACGTGTTCCTGAGCCTGGCTGTTTTCAGTTAGTGTCCGGCTCTTGGGACTGTGCAGATTGCTGTGTGTGGCGGGAGTTTGAGGAACAGCATCTAGTGTTTAATTTATAAGAGCTTGCATTTAAAAAGAAAGTAAGTGCACAAAATGCATCACTAAATGTGAGGTAAGCGTCATGTTTTTCCATTACAAAAGCTACCTTCTCAAAGCCCTGGCAGAGTTAAGGAAAGAGATGCTGGGAAGGGAAGGCGCCAGGGCCCCATTCTTTCACTCTGGGCAGGGGCGGCTGATGCCCTGCTGGGGGGATCCCCTCACCCTTCACCCCTCTCGAATCTGCCAGGGCGGCAGCAGTGGGAGTGGCCTGCTGGTCACGTACTGCAGCTTGGCCTGACCGCATTCACAGCCAGCTCTGCCTGCTGCTGTGGGACGGTGCTGTTGCAGTGTAGACGGTGGCTCACCTGAAGGCCTTCCAGGCCTGGTGCCCAGGATGCGTGACTATGGCTGTTTCGTTTTGTTTGGGTTTTTTTAAATTTAATTTAATTTTATTTTATTTTTATTTTTTTAGTTTATTTTTTTTCAGACGGAGTTTCACTCTTGTTGTCCAGGCTAGAGTGCAATGGTGTGATCTCGGCTCACTGCAACCTCTGCCTCCCGGGTTCAAGCGATTCTCCTGCCTCAGCCTCCCTAGTAGCTGGGATTACAGGCATGCACCACCACACCTGGTTAATTTTGTATTTTTAGTAGAGACAGGGTTTCTCCATATTGGTCAGGCTGGTCTTGAACTCCTGATCTCAGGTGATCCGCCTGTCTTGGCCTCCCAGAGTACTGGGACTACAGGTGTGAGCCACCACGCCTGGCCTTTTTTTTTTTAATTTTAGAGATAGGGTCTTGCTGTGTCGCCCAGGCTGGAGCGCACTGTAGCCTCGACTTCCCAGGCTCAAACAATTCTCTTGCCTCAGCCTCCTGAGTGGTTTGGACCACAGGTGCACACCACCATACTTTGCTAATTTTGTTTTGTGTAAAGTCAGGGCCTCACTGTGTTGTTCAGGTCGGCTTTAAACTCCTGGGCTCGCCGGGCGTGGTGGCTCACGCCTGTAATCCCAGCACTTTGGGAGGCCGAGACGGGCATATCACGAGGTCAGGAGATCGAGACCATCCTGGCTAACACGGTGAAACCCCGTCTCTACTAAAAATACAAAAAACTAGCCGGGCGTGGTGGCGGGCGCCTGTAGTCCCAGCTACTCGGAGGCTGAGGCAGGAGAATGGCGGGAACCCGGGAGGCGGAGCTTGCAGTGAGCCGAGATCGCGCCACCGCACTCCAGCCTGGGCGACAGAGCAAGAGTCCGTCTCAAAAAAAAAAAAAAAAACTCCTGGGCTCAAGCCATCCTCCTGCCTCTGCCTCCCGAAGTGCTGGTATCACAGGCATGAACCCCCACGTCTGGCCAGAATGATCCATTATTTCCAACAAGGAAGAGCCTGAGAAGCCCAGCAGGCCGTGAGTGGCGTTCGGAGAGACGTCTTGAGTGATGGGGAGAGTGGCCCTGCGGGCAGGCTGTGTCCCATGGGGTACCCAATTGGACGTGGGGTCCCCTCCTGATGGTGAAATGGGTCTTTTGGCTTTCATGGTCTCTGGGGCACCAGGGCACCTGTCCACCTGGAGCTGGGGCTCAGAGGCCCAGTGCCAGCCACAGGGCTGTGTTCTGGGTGTGAGACCTGGAGTCTGGGGGCTTTGGTGTGAGTGTGAGCGGGAGGGAGGGGGCAGCCAGCCAGGCCACCGTTTCCATCGTGCCTGGACCGTGGCGCCTTCCTCCTCCCGCCCTGTCAGCCTGTGTGGCAGGAGACTTAAGCTGAGTTTCACCTATGACTGGGGGCTCAGGGAGAGCCACTGGTGTGTGGCGAGGCTGGGGGCAGAGGAAGGGCGGGTGCCCTGGGACTCAGGCCTCTGTCCAGCAGGACCAGTGCACTCCAGCCCCTCCCACACTCTCCCCTGGGCGTGGAGGTGCCATGGCAGACACCTGTGGGTCTATCTGTCCCTCTGGTCTCTGCTCCTGGCTTCTGATGGTGATGGCTTGGGGGTGCTCTTTGCCTGGGGAGAGGAGGATGCCCTGACTGGTGTCTGCCAAGGGCCAGTGGCACGTGCCCAGGTCCCCCCCACCCAGGGCCACTCACTGGGTCATCAACACGGCGGGGGGGTGCACACCAAGGGCGACGGGGGCTGCGAACAGGACGATGGTTGAGGAAGGGGTCCCTGGAGGGCAGTGGGCTGGAAGGTCAGGTTCAGGTTCTTTCTTTTTTTTTTTTTTTTTTTTTTTTTGAGATAGTCTTGCTGTTACCTAGGCTGGAGTGCAGTGGCGCGATCTCGGCTCACTACAGACTCCACCTCCCGGCTTTAAGCAATTCTCCAGCCTCAGCCTCCCAAGTAGCCTGGCTAATTTTTGTATTTTTAGTAGAGATGGGGTTTCCCCATGTTGGCCAGGCTGGTCTCAAACTCCTGGCATCAAGTGATCTGCCCGCCTCGGCCTCCCAAAGTGCTGGGATTACAGGCGTGAGGCGCCGCACCCCACTGGGAAGGTCCGGTTCTGAAGGCAGTTTTGGGGATGGCGGTTTGGGGAGCCCGTCTTTTCAGGGGTGAGCACTCCAGAGAAAGCAGTACCCCCACCCCTGGCTTGCAGTGACCTCAGATCCCAGACCTTCCTTCTCTGCGTCCGTGTCCCTACCTGTGTGTGGTAATCGTGATCCCTGTGGGCAGGTGGAGGTTGGAGGAGAATCGGGCCCCAGTGCAGGCCGTTCCTATGCGTCTCCCTGTCCCCACCTCGGCCCAGTGGGCTCTTGACGTCATCACGTGCAATTCTATCACCAAGAAGCACTTACAGGTCCTGCTGAAACCTGGGGTGGGAGGTTGAGCCCAGGGAAGGTGGAGGGAGAGATGGGGGATGAGGAGGGGACGGCGTTGGGGACCAGGAGGGCTGCTCCCAGGGAAGGCGGGCGGCAGCCTCGGTGGTCTTCCCGCGGCCGGTGCCAGCCATTGGACTGCTCTGCCGACACGTTCCTGACAGGCACAGGGGCTCTCTGATGCAGATAGCGGGTGCCCTGGGCATGGGCCCCTCCACCTGGGAGGCGGCCCTTCTTCCCTTCACACCCCCAGATGTGGGTAAAGATTCAGGAGATAGGGGAAATCGGAGTCGTCTCCCAAGGATCTTTTTGAGGAAAGGAGGCTGAGGTCTTGGCTCCCCCTAGCCTGGCCTCAGCGCCTTGGCTCTAGCGAGGTGCCGGAGACGGGCGGGAGCTCTGTAGGTCACATGTGCACCATGCCACCCACGGCCCGCTGCCCTGCCCCTGCCCTGAGCTGGGGCGGCCACAAAACCTTAGGTGGCCGAGAGCCCGCCCACTCTACCTGACAGCTGGGTGTCCTGTGGGGAGGGCAGCGTGAACACTGGGGAGCCGTTTGTGTCTCAGGACTCAGAGAGGCCACAGTGGAGGTGACTCTGTGGAGGTGGCAGGAGGCTGAGCAGGGCCTCGGGAGCAGGGCTGGGCGGGATGACCTGGGCGCTGTGGCGGGCACTGCGTCGGTGGCGGCGTGTTCTCCAGCCCTTCTTTCCTGGTGGGTGGCAGGTGCCTCGCCTTCAGTCTAAAGCAGGGAGCTCACTCCCTGGGCTCAGGGGCTGGGCTTCTCGTTGACAGGCCGAGGGGCAGCCGGAGCAGTCCTGCTTCCAGCGCCCAGGTAGGCCCACCCCAGCCCTGCTGCCCCCACCCAGCAGGCAGGCCTGGCCTGGCCCGTTCCTGAGCTCCCGGGCAGGGTCAGGTGAGGCGGGGCTGCGGCGGTGGGAGTGAGAATCCACGGTGCAGAGCGTGTGACGCCTGAGCGTCCTCATGATTTCTCTTCTGCTTTTAGTCACCACGTGCTGCGCTTTTCCGAATCGGACAGATGAGCAACGTGGAGCTGGATGATGAGCTTTTGGACCCGGTGAGTTGGGGGTGTTCCCTGTCCTCCCACGGAGCTGCATCTTAGCAGAGGGTGACCAGGATGGGCAGGGGCTGAGTGGCAGGGAGATAGTGGGACCCAGAGCCGTGGCTCAGGGAAGACTTCCCCGGGGGGATGCAGCCCCCGAGGCCGAGTGAGCAGAGGCAGCTGGACCAGCAGCCAGGCGGAAGTGCTCTGAGACGGAGGAGTGCAGGGCGCCAGGGACCTGGACAGGGGTGAACAGGCTGTGTGGGGCCAGGAAGCCAGTCAGGACGGCAGTGGCAGCATGGGCAGCGAGGGGGCTGGACCTGGCTTTGGGACAGGGCAAAGACAGGGATCTTGGGGGAGCAGTGAGGAGCGCCAGGAGAGTGAGAGGGGCTGGATGCTCTCTGACTTCAGAGGGCAGGGGTTTAGATGTTCCTGTGCCAGTGGCTGCCCCGGGAGTCCTGAGCTCAGCAGCATCCTTCCCCTCGGGGGCATCTCCCGCCGGCCTTGGTTTGTGCCTCAGCCACCAGTGAGGCTGGGAGTCCTCCAGTGCCGGGAGCCATTCGCTCATCCGCTCATCATCTCTGGGGAGATGTCTATGCGGATCCTGTGCACGTGCGTTTAGATCAGCCAGCGGGACTTCTGTTGAGATGATCCTGATGTTGGCGACACACTGGGCACCCTCCTCCTGCCCATCAGGCCCCATCCAGCTCTGCCCTGGGCCACGTCAGAGGCTGAGGCGTCTCAGTCCACCTGTTCGGGTGTTCTTTAGCCTTGTGTCCCTTTGAGCTCTGCTGCTGCAGTCGCCCCGGAGGCTGGCGCCGTGCTCAGACACTGTCCTGCACTGCCAGCAGCCCCTCTCCTGGGGCTGCCCTTCTGATGTGTTTGTGCTGCCTTTGGAGTCACAAGGCCTTGGGAAGATGTGTTTTGTGGCCGTGGATGCCTTCAGCACTGCCTTTTTGGACTTCAAAGCCTTTGCTCTGGTGTCAGCTTTGGGAGGAGCAGGAGTTAGGAGACAAGGGAAAAATTGAGCATGTGAGATTCAGCAATCGGTCACTTTTGGCCTCAGGCGCTGGAGTGGGTGCCCAGCCGGCCACACGTGTGTTGGTTATGCCCCTTTTTAAACTGAATCTGTTGTGTTTATACATGAGCTGCAGGGGTTGTTTATATATCGATGTAAATCTCTCATCCGGTACATGATTTATAGAAGTTTTCTCCCATTCAGCGGGTTTTCTGTTCACTTTCTCAATGGTGTCTTCTGATGCTTAAATTTTTTTAATTAAGAAAGTTATGGCCGAGCGAGGTGATTCATGCCTGTAATCCTAGTACTTTGGGAAGCAGACGGATTGCTTGAGCTCAGGAGTTCAAGACCAGCCTGACCAACATGGTGAATCCCTGTCTCTACAAAATATATAAAAGTTAGCTGAGCCTGGTGATAGGCACCAGTAGTCCCAGCTACTTGGGAGGTGGAGGTTGCAGTGAGCTGAGATGGTGCCATTGCACTTCAGCCTGGGTGACAGAGTGAGACCCTGCCTCAAAAAAAAAATTTTTTTTTTCTGGTCAGGTGTGGTGGTTCACACCTGTAATCCCAACACTTTGGGAAACCAAGGCTGGAGGATGGCTAGAGCCGAGGAATTCGAGATCAGCCTAGGCAACATAGTGAGACCCTGTCTCTACAAAAAAAAAAGAAAAAAGAAAAAAAAACAAAAATTAGCCAGGTGTGGTGGTATGTGCCTGTGGTCCCACCTACTCAGGATGCTGAGGCAGGTAGATTGATTGAACCCAGGAGGTTGAGGCTGCAGTGAGCCATGATCACACCGTTGTACTTCAGCCTGCGTGACAGGACCCTGTCTTAAAAAAAAAAAAAGTAATAATTATTGTTTTTTTTGAGATGAGGTCTCACTGTGTTGCCCAGGCTGGATTTGATCTCTCAGGCTCAAGCAATCGTCCCGCCTCAGCCTCCTGAGATGCTGGGACCGCATGCGCTTCATACCCAGCATGGGTTGGATTGCTGAAGTTCAGTTAATCTGTTTTTTCTTGTGTTGCTTGTACTTTTGGTGTCGTATCTAAGAAACCACTGCCTAACCCAAGAGTATGACGACTGACCCGTGTTTTCCTAAGAATTTTACAGTTTTAGGTGTTTCATCCCTTTTGAGTTAATTTTTGGATGTGGTGTGAGGTAAGGGTCCAACGTCATACCCTCCCTCTCTCTCTCTCTCTCTCTTATTTTTGAGACAGGGTCTCACTGTCACCCAGGCTGGAGTGCAGTCGTGCAATCTCGGCTCACTGCAAGCTCCCCCTCCCGGGTTCAAGGGATTCTCCTGCCTCAGCCTCCCAAGTAGCTGGGATTACAGGCACCTGCCACCACACACAGCTAGTTTTTGTATTTTTAGTAGAGACAGGTTGTTGTCCAGGCTGGTCTCGAACTCCTGATCGCAGGTGATCTGCCTGCTTCGGCCTCTCAAAGCGCTGGGATTACAGGCGTCAGCCCCCGTGCCCCACCTGCAGTTCTCTCGCTGTGTCCTCATCCTTGGCGTTGGGATGCTGACAGCCTTGTGTGTGAGCTGAGAGGGGCCTCTCTCCTTGTGGCCTTGTCAACCGTGCTTCTCTCTTTGCCTTTTTCTGCCACAGGATATGGATCCTCCGCATCCCTTCCCCAAGGAGATCCCACACAACGAGAAGCTCCTGTCCCTCAAGTATGAGGTGGGCGTCCTCCTGTTCTCCCTGACCCTGAGACCTGGCCTCTGTCCCCTCCAAACCCATTCCCGGTCTCCTGTGCCCGCACCCGGGGCGTCGGGTCGGTGCTGAGTGCTGCCCCTGCTGTCCCGGCCTGCAGAGCTTGGACTATGACAACAGTGAGAACCAGCTGTTCCTGGAGGAGGAGCGGCGGATCAACCACACGGTGAGCTGGACGCCTCTCCCTGCGGGGTCCCAAGGTGCAGGCGCTGGTGCTGACTGGGCCTGGGTCTGCGACACGCCTCCTCCATCGTCCTCTGACCCCGCCTCCAAGGCCGGTGGGTTCCTTTGGTTTCTGGAGACAACGGGAGGGTCACGGTCACCGTAACCGAGAAGGCTGCTCCTACCGCCGCCAGATGCAGTGCCCAGCATAGCAACCACTGGCTGTGAAGTTGCTGGGAAGTCGCCCACTTCCCTGAGTCACCCTCAGGCCCCGGGTGTGCTTCGGATGTTGGCCAGAAACTGCCCTTTGTGGGACTCAGTGCACCGTGCATGCTGGGACCTTCATAATCCCAGGGCCTGCAGGTGGTCTGGGCAGTCCTGCTGCTTCCAGAGCGAGCTGCGCCGGGGCCCTGCTTGACTCTTGCCCTGACCGCACCCCTGCAGGCCTTCCGGACGGTGGAGATCAAGCGCTGGGTCATCTGCGCCCTCATCGGCATCCTCACGGGCCTCGTGGCCTGCTTCATCGACATCGTGGTGGAGAACCTGGCCGGCCTCAAGTACAGGGTCATCAAGGGCAGTATCCTTCCCAGCATGGCGGGTGCAGGTTGGGGGCGGGGGCGTGGCCTGGGTTCAGTCCCGGGCGGAAGTCCTGAGCCCGGCGTGTTCCAGTGCAGGTGGAGGTGGCCTGGCCAGGCTGGCTGCATCCATGTCATGCTTGGGCTGTGAGATGTCTCTGGGATGTCCAGGGAGCGTCATGGCTCCACCAAGCAGAGTGGCGTCTGCCAGGCCGGGCCATGGGGCAGGGCCGGGGTCCAGGGTGGGTGGTCCTGACGGGGAAATAGCCAGCCCTCCTTGATGAACCCCAGATATCGACAAGTTCACAGAGAAGGGCGGGCTGTCCTTCTCCCTGTTGCTGTGGGCGACGCTGAACGCCGCCTTCGTGCTGGTGGGCTCTGTGATCGTGGCTTTCATAGAGGTAGGTGCCCCAGCCATGTCGGACCCCACGAAGGATTGGGGGGCTTGGCAAATGGGCAGGAACCCCTGCAGCTCACCCACCCCCACCATCACGTTGGCTGAGAACCTGGGCACTTTCTGGAATCACGCGGTCCAGACTCACAGCCTCAGGAGGAGCAGACACACCAGGGCCTCTTCACCCCCAGAGCCCCGGGTGCTGCTCCTAACCCAGCAGCACAGGCCTGGGCACCGTCACCCCACTCCGCCCCTCCTAGAGCCTCCTCACTCCGCCCTCCTTCCATCTCCACCTCCGCCCCCACCACGTCCTTGATCTGTGCCTGGGCTGGGAAGAGTGAGAGCAGCTACCCACGCGACATGAGGCCCCTTCCCTCAGGCCCTGATGTGTGTGCTGAGCTCCCCGGCTCCTGGGGCTCCTGGGCCTGTGGGGCTGGGTCTATCTCAGCCTGGCCGTGACCTGCTCAGCCGTGCTTCCCGTTTTTCAGCCGGTGGCTGCTGGCAGTGGAATCCCCCAGATCAAGTGCTTCCTCAACGGGGTGAAGATCCCCCACGTGGTGCGGCTCAAGGTGAGGGTGCAGTGGCCCTGGGTGCGGGGGGGGCCCTGGCTGGGCAGGGAGGCACCAGCTCTTTGCTGGTTCAGGAGCAGCTCTCTTGTCTGCCCAGCTTCCAGAACTGGCCTCGGCCACCTTGCGTGCTGGTGGGCTGGCTGGGTGTAAAGGGGTCACCTTTTTTTTTTTGAAAGTGGTAACAGCTGGTATGTGCGCATATTAAATTACGTTAAAAACGAGTAAGCTGTGCCGAGATGCTCGTCTGGTGCATGTATCGCCACAGCTGTGCAGTGCGTCTGTGACTATGGGCTGCATGGCGGCGACTGACCGTGGACGCTGTTGTAGTACTGTGCGTGTAGCGTTGTTTCCTGCTGTCGGTTTGCCTCATGCTCGTTTACACTTGGTGTCATCAGAGCGTCTGGTTCTGGAGGTGCTGGAGCCCTGACCCGGTTCCGCCCAGTTCCGCTGTGGTTGCTTCTGTCGGTGCCGCCAGCGTTCCTTAGCCTGAGACTTGCTGGAGCCCCGTTCCATCTGGGGAGGGTGGGCAGCGTGGCAGCCACCCCCTGGGGGTGCTTCCGGGGCCTGGTCCCCATGGCCAAGGAGTGGGGCCAGTGTGTCCCCTCTGGTGAAAGCTCCCAGGCGACCTTGGGATGCCCTTGCCCCGTGGTGGGAGGCCAGGTTTACTGGAGCAGCTGGGAATGGCGACCGGCCTGTCACCCACGCCAGGCTGGCCTGAACCTTCTGGGATGTTGCTCCGTACCTTTTGTTGGCTGAGGGTTGCGTTTGCTTTCCTCAGCGTCTTTAACGTAGAGCCCTCCCCGACACCCCACGCGCTCAGCGCCTCACGTTTGGGGTCTGCGCCCTCGTGGCTTCTGGCCTGGGGCGGGGAGGCTGATGAGAAACACCTTACACACCACCTCGGGTGGAGAGGACGAGGCCCCTGGGGCGGGGAGCGGCTGGGAGGGCCATCGTGGAGCCGCAGGTGACCACTCTTCCTGTGCCGGGCGTATGAGGGGCCTCGGGGCCTCGCTAGGCAGGGCTCGCGGGAACACCTCCCCTGTGCTGGCCACGCTGGCCGAGGCAGGACACGCCTGTAGGACGGGGCGGGCGACCCAGCTTTGCCTCAGGAAGGAAGGAAAGGAAAGAGCCCTTCCCTGATGAATGCCGAGGCCGCAGAGGGCGGGACCCCCAGTGAGTGTGGGGGCCGCTTGGCTGCTGTTTAGCGTCCACTGTGGCCATGGGGAGACCCAGCCCTGGGCGTGCCAGCCCCTTCCTGGATGTCCCATGTCCCAGCCACCCTGCCTGATCGGGGCTGTTTTATGGCTCAGGTCCAAAGGCGGCGCCTGCCCTTTCATCAGAGGCCGTGCGTCTCCCTGTGTTTCAGACGTTGGTGATCAAAGTGTCCGGTGTGATCCTGTCGGTGGTCGGGGGCCTGGCCGTGGGAAAGGTAACAGAGTGCCCGTGGCCCCGCCAGCTGGAGCCTGAGGCCACCGGGCCCGCGAGGGCCGCCACACCCAGCTGTGTCTCTGAGCACGGGTCCTTCTGGTCTCCAGGAAGGGCCGATGATCCACTCGGGTTCAGTGATCGCCGCCGGCATCTCTCAGGGGAGGTCAACGTCACTGAAACGGGATTTCAAGGTGAGTGCTACTCTCTCCACCTTGTGTGGGTGGGCTCCAGATGCCATGGGCACAGGCACGGGCGCCACTCCGGGAGATGGTCTTCCCTCAGCACCCCCTGCCGGGAGCCCCAGCCCCCTCTGAGGACAGCCTGGCGGGTGGCTCCCAGAGCCAGCGGGCACAGTCCCTGCCCGGCGAGTCCTCCGCACGGCCCACTGCTTCCCTCCTTGGGTCCCCTGCCACACGCGCATTTGTGTTTCCCGTGGGAGGGGTCTGTGGCTCCAAGCGGCTGAGTTCTCAGAGGAGCACAGAACCTGAAACCAAGTGTGTCCACCTGATGTTTATTTGTTAGGACACACTTTGGAACACTTTTCCTCCAAGAAGTCCCCAGCACGTTGGTGGGGATTGAGCTGCATTTGGATGTGAATGTATTTTTCTTTCTTTCTTTTTTTTTTTTTCTTTCGAGATGGAGTCTTTCTGAGAATCTGAGGATTCTCCTGCCTCAGTCTCCCGAGTAGCTGGGATTACAGGCGCCCGCCAGCACACCTGGCTAAGTTTTTCGTTGTTTTAGGAGAGATGGGGTTTCACCATGTTGGCCAGACTGGTCTCAAACTCCCTGGCCACAGGTGACCCGCCCGCCTCAGCCTCCCAAAGTGCTGGGATTGCAGGCGTGAGCCAGCACGCCCGGCCGTGTGTGAATTTAGTGGTAGGCAGCGTTCCCACAGTACAGACATCGACAGCAAGGCTGGGTTTCCGTCCGTGCGGTTTTCGGTAGAGGGTGGAGGTTTTCAGAACCTTGTGTGTGCTGGAAAGTTGAGCTCCTGGCTGGGTCTTTCTGTGTTTCCCTGGACTGCCGGTGGCTGTGCCGACCCTGCTTTGTCTTGCCGTGGTCCGCAGCGCGGCGCTCTTCAGGAATCAGAGCTGGTGACTCGGTCGTCCTGAAAGCCCCTTCCCCTGCGCAGCCCCTGTCCTGGTGGCCGCTCTGCCTTTCTGAGAGCTGAGCCCTCGAGGAAGCTGCCCCAGCCCCGGGTCCGTCTCTGTTGCAGATCTTCGAGTATTTCCGCAGAGACACAGAGAAGCGGGACTTCGTCTCCGCAGGGGCTGCGGCCGGAGTGTCAGCGGCGTTTGGAGCCCCCGTGGGTGAGGAAGGCTGTGCCTGGTCTGGAGCTTTGCCCTCACCCTGTGTGTTGGAAGAAACGGTCTCCTGTCTGTAGGCCCAGTACCCGCTGAGGGTGGGCAGAGGCTTGGAGTCACAGCCGGGGCATTTGGAAGCGGCCAGCGGCAGCTGGCAGTGTGCTCGGGCCCAGCCCTCGGACCTCCCTTGGGGTTCCTCTCTGTGTGGCTGGGGCCTACCCCAGTAGCTTCTTTCTGACATGGTCTGAGTTTCCTGGAGCCTGGGGGCGGGAGTTGGTGGTGGGCATGGTGCCCTGTGTCCAGCTGGCACCCGATCCGGCCGCCTGCCTTCCAGGTGGGGTCCTGTTCAGCCTGGAGGAGGGTGCATCCTTCTGGAACCAATTCCTGACCTGGAGGATCGTAAGTGCCTGCTGATGGCTGCCTCCCCGTCAGGGCGCATGCTGCACTCTCAGTCCCCACCATGGGGTCCGCCCTGGGGCCACCCATCAAGCTGCGGCTGGACCTGGACCCCCTGTAGGTCTGTCAGGCCCTGGCCCTGCCCAAAGCGGCGGTCATGCCTTTGCTGCCCAGTTCGCCCTTGGTCCTGGGCACCATTGCCAGCCCCAGTTGGCTCCCGGGTGGGGAATCAAACAGCCAGGAACCCAGTCCTGCCCCACCTTCCCCTCTTGCTCTCCAGTGGCAAGTTCAGAGAGGGCTGAGCCCCTCCTTCCCCGGCACAGTGCGCCCGCCCCTAGCTCCAGCCCCTTCCCTTCTGCCTTGGGCGGGGTCTGCAGACTCCTGGCCCCCGGCTGACAGGAGGGGCCATGGTCCCTGCTGGTCCGTGGGCCCTGGGCTGGGAGCACGGCTCTGAGGGCGCTGGTTTCCTGCTCTCTATCGCAGTTCTTTGCTTCCATGATCTCCACGTTCACTCTGAATTTTGTTCTGAGCATTTACCATGGGAACATGTGGGACCTGTCCAGCCCGGGCCTCATCAACTTCGGAAGGTTTGACTCAGAGGTACCTGTCCCATCGGCCACCTCGCCCACCTCGCATCTTGGGCCAGGACCCTGTTTGCTTAAGGCCCAGGTTGAGGATTTGGTCCTTTAGAAAACTGGCTCACAGCTGTGGAGCCAAGCTCTTGCGCGAGCTCC
Organism: Macaca mulatta; assembly: GCF_049350105.2. Taxonomy (NCBI): domain Eukaryota; kingdom Metazoa; phylum Chordata; class Mammalia; order Primates; family Cercopithecidae; genus Macaca; species Macaca mulatta. The sequence continues at coordinate 2,674,533 of NC_133425.1, read as the reverse complement.
AGGACCCTGAGGGGCTGCAGGAAGACACCCCAAGCTGCCCTCAGGTCAGGGCGCCATGTGACCAGCAGGGCACCTGGGATGTCTCACAGTTGCTGCATGAATGGGGCCTCCCATGGCTTGGGGGCACGTGCAGCAGCCGCTGTGGGGGCAGGTGGGCTCAGGCAGCCTGGGGCCTGGGCTGGAGAGCCTCCCCGTGCCATCGACAGGACGGCTCTGTGCGCAGGAAACTGGGGGATCACCGGCTGTGTTCCCAGTGCCTGGGGCCCTCCCCGCCCCGGGTGCTGAGGGTGGCAGGGTCTCTGAGAGTTTCCCTGGCCGCCACACCAGGCAGGGGCCAGACCTGCTCAAAACACCCAGCGTGTTTCCCTCCTGTGGACTTCCGCGGCCTGCGTGGAAGGGCGGGAAGGCGCTGTGTGGCTACAGCTCTCTTACGACGGTGGTCCTGAGTTTCAGCAGAAAGGAGCTGTGGGCCTTTTCCCTCACATCCTCTGCCTTCTCCCTCTCTCTGCACAGAAAATGGCCTACACGATCCACGAGATCCCGGTCTTCATCGCCATGGGTGTGGTGGGTAAGAGCTGCCCCCAGCTCTGCGGGGACGGCCTGTGGGCCTGGCTCGGCTGGACTAGAGGCCGTGGTTCCCTGGAGCCTGCCCTCATCCCAGGGCCACCTGGGGGCCTGCTTCTTTAGATTTTTCCATGGGCAGCACGCTTGGGGGTGGGGAGCCAAAAGCTTTGCTTCTGTGGCTTCCTGTTGTTTATCTCTCTGTTGGCACAAACCACAGGGCTGCAGGGATGGATGGGTTTTCCTCTAAGAGGTAGAATTGGTCCCACCAGCGTTTATTGCTCTGCACGACACCTTTTCCCTGAAGAAAGGCGGAGCCTTTGAGAAACAGCGCCCCCAGCCCTCAGGGTGTGACGATGGGGAGGAAGCATCTTACCTGGACCCCTAGCCCCCTGCCCTCCTCTTCCCTTGGCAAACCCTCGAGCTTCTGCTGCCATCTGGGAGCTGGAGGGCAGAGGCCTGCCCCTTTCCTCTCGTTTCGCTGACTGGCCTTTCCCCTGTCTGCAGGCGGTGTGCTCGGAGCTGTGTTCAACGCCTTGAACTACTGGCTGACCATGTTTCGAATCAGGTGAGAAACTGCGTTGCATATCGTGTTGGCAGGCGTGGCCACACAGGCCCTTTGAAAGCAGACATGGTGGCGTGGGGTTGACAGTCCGAGGCCACAGCTGAAAGAAAGGCTGTGTGTGCAGCCTCCTGCCTGATGGTTTCCCAGTGGAGCTGCTCAGGAGAGATGTGTCCTGGGGCCTGGAGGGGACGGACTAGCCCGAGGCTGGAGCGTGAGGGCTCCGGGAGGACAGCCCCTGGGTAGGAAGTGAGGCCCTTCGTGGGATCGGGCCTGGGCAAGGCACGCCCAACCTTCGCCCGGCTCTGCCTGGTAGCAACCGCAGCTGTCCTGCTCCCGGCCTCTTCCTTCTTGGTCTGTGCCAATTTCAATGCTATCGGGTGCAGCCGGGGCACGGGGAGCGCCACTTCTCACGTGTTGGGAGGCGTTGCTGCTGAGGAGTCTACCCCAGGGAAGAGGACGAGCCCAGGACATTCGGGCGTCTGATTGACGATTAAACACCGGCCTGGCCCAGCGTGGTGCCTCACGCCTATAATCTCAGCAGCACTTTGGGAGGCCGAGGCAGGCGGATCACCTGAGGTCGGGAGTTCCAGACCAGCCTGACCAAGATGGAGAAACCCTGTCTCTACTAAAAATACATAAACAAAATTAGCCGGGTGTGGTGCCAGGTGCCTGTAATCCCAGCTGCTCGGGAGGCTGAGGCAGGAGAATCGCTTGAACCCGGGAGGTGGAGGTTGTGGTGAGCCAAAATCGCGCCATTGCACTCCAGCCTGGGCAACAAAAGCAAAACTCCGTCTCCAAAAAAAAAAAAAAAAAAACCCCGGCCCCCCCAGTGTCCTCCGTCAGGGACTTGGGTTGCCATGGGAGCTGCTGAGGGGCCGCATTGCTGTCCTGCCTGCCATGCAGCCTGACTCTTGGTTCCAGGTACATCCACCGGCCCTGCCTGCAGGTGGTCGAGGCCATGCTGGTGGCCGCCGTCACGGCCACGGTCGCCTTTGTGCTGATCTACTCGTCGAGGGACTGCCAGCCCCTGCAGGGGGGCTCCATGTCCTACCCGCTGCAGGTGGGAAGCTGGGCCCAGGTGGGGTCCAGCAGGCAGGGCAGCCACAGGGCGGCCTCCAGGAGCCTTGCTTAGGCCACGGGAGGAGAGCTGCCCACCCCACCGAGTTCCAGAAGTGCACAGGCTGGCAGGTCTCAGGGTTAGTCCTGTCCACCCAGATCTGAGGAGGCCAGGTGTCTGCCGAGGTGCCAGGGAAACAGGCGGTGGTGTGGGGGCCAAAGGCTCCCCCCAGTCCTCTTCCCAGAATGGCAGCCTCATGGGGCGAGTCTCAGAAGCCTGGGGACACCGTAGATGTGAACCCAGGAGAAATGCAAACCTCCGTCCACAGCCGGGCCTGTGCTTGGTGTTCACGGTTCACCACAGTCCATGTGTCCATCTGCACTGTGAGACAGTTGCCTGTGCCTGGTGCCCACGGCTCACCACAGTCTGTGTGTCTGTCTGCACTGTGACACGGTTGCCCTGGAAAGCACCGTGCTCAGGGGAACCACACATGAGGTCACGTGACGTAGCCCTGTTAACAGGAAACATCCACAACGGGGAGAGCCTAGAGGCCCAGCAGAGCAGTGGGTGCCGTGCCGGGAGTGGGTGCAGGGCGGGGTGAGCTGACGGGACAGGTGCAAACCGTTAGAGGCGTGGGAGGCTGGGGGCTGTGGGGTTGACCAGCCTTGCTACACTCTGCTCCAGCCCCGTGGACAACACCCCAGTGTTGCTGGAGCCTGGGAGGCTCTGGGCCTGGGCCTGTGTCACCGGGGCACCTGACAGCCTCTTCTAGGAGCTTGTGAGCACCTGGGCCCACCTTCCCCGGCTCCAGGGACGGACAGCCCCCCAGCCCCCCAGCCCAGGGTCCTGCTGACCCACCCCCAGGGCTGTACATGGCTCTGGAGCCCCTGCTGGGCCTGGGCCGTGTGTCCTTCCCCTCCGTGACCGTGGCCCACCCGATGTGTCCTCCTTCCCTCTGTGACCGTGGCCCACCCGATGTGTCCTCCTTCCCTCCGTGACCGTGGCCCACCCGATGTGTCCTCCTTCCCTCCGTGACCGTGGCCCGCCCGATGTGTCCTCCTTCCCTCCGTGACCGTGGCCCGCCCGATGTGTCCTCCTTCCCTCTTGTGACCGTGGCCCACCCGATGTGTCCTCCTTCCCTCTTGTGACCGTGGCCCGCCCGATGTGTCCTCCTTCCCTCTGTGACCGTGGCCCGCCCGATGTGTCCTCCTTCCCTCTGTGACCGTGGCCCGCCCGATGGCGGGGCTGTGTGGTCTTGCCCCGATGTTGGCCGGGCACAGAGTACACGGCCTCTCACGGCGCCGCCAGGTCTGTGCCTGCGACCCAGCGGCCCGTCTCCCTCCCAACACGCGCTCTCTCCTGACCCCGCAGCTCTTCTGTGCAGATGGCGAGTACAACTCCATGGCCGCGGCCTTCTTCAACACCCCGGAGAAGAGCGTGGTGAGCCTCTTCCACGACCCGCCAGGTGTGTGTGGGCAGTGCCACCGGGCAGGCCCCGGGATCCGGGCGTGGGCGATGCCTTCTGGTTGAGTGTCCCCTGTGGGCCGAGGTCGCAGCCCCGGGCTGGGGGGTCATTTCTAGCATGGATGATAGCAGGGACTTGCTCCTGTAATCCCAGCACTTGAGGAGACCAAGGCAGGAGAATCGCTTGAGCCTAGGAGGTTAAGACCAGCCTGGGCAACTTAGCAAGACTCTCTCTTTGCCAAAAAAGCAAAACTACCCGGCCACGGTCGTGTGCCCACAGTCCCAGGTACTCGGGAGGCTGGGCCAGGCGGATTGCTTGAGGCTGCAATGAGCTGTGATTACATCACTGCATACCAGCCTGGGTGACAGAATGAGACCCTCTCAAAAAAAACAGAAGAAAGCCCAGCCTGGTGACTGCCACACCAAGGCCGCGGCCTGGCCTCGCCCGACCACTAGGGTTTCATGGAAGCGTAGCCCGTGACCTTGGAGTGCCAGCCTTTCACCTCTGCGATGGTGTCCCCTGGCAGCCTCGCCCAACCCATGCACAGTGCAATGCCACCTGCTGCAGGAAGGGACCCCAGGCTGTAGGGGGCACCCTCTTCCCAGAGCCAGGCTGCAAGCTGCACCATAGTGCCCACCATGGAGTCTAGACCCGGCTCTACTGTGCGGCCGGTGCCTGGGCCGCCCGCCTGGACACGGCTCCTGCTGCTGGTATCAGGGCCCCGCAGAGCCTCTTGCCCTGTGGTCTCACGGATCCTTGCAGACTCTCTGCTTCCCAGGGAGGTTGAGAACAGGGAGCCTTCTGGGGACCGCTGGGCTCCTGGAAGGTGACTGTGAGGCCCAAGACTGGGCAGCGGGGCAGGGCGGTCCTGCGGAGGGCGCGAGTCATGTGGAGGTCTCATTAGCCCCTCTTCTCTTCTAGGCTCCTACAACCCCTTGACCCTCGGCCTGTTCACACTGGTCTACTTCTTCCTGGCCTGCTGGACCTATGGGCTCACCGTGTCTGCTGGGGTCTTCATCCCATCCCTGCTCATCGGGGCTGCCTGGGGCCGGCTCTTTGGGATCTCCCTGTCCTACCTCACGGGGGCGGCGGTGAGTGGGGCTGGAGGGGGAGGCTGTGGGGCCCTGCAGCAGAGCCAGGTCTTGTGGCCGTGCGGACCGGAGCAGGGGTCCCAGGGCAGGACAAAAGCATCGTGCCTCGCGTTGTTCACGGGCCGTGAGCGTTGTCCTGCTGTGGTGACAGCACGTGTACTGTGGCAGCACAGCCTGTGTGGAGTCTGGACCAGGCAAAGGTTGGGGGTGGAGGCCTATGTCCTCGTTCTTGAGAATGTGATAAAAAGCATGGGTGATTCTGGGCTGCCACAGAGCTGTTTTTAGGCTCCATGGGGTGGACGCCCGCCCAGGGCTGCTCTCTGGGAGGCCGGGCGCCAGGGCCGTATCCGCGGCCCGCCAGACCTTGGCCTCTGCGGGCTTTCTTTCTGTGCTTGTCTCCGCTGGGGCTGGGTTCCCTTGTATGTCTTCTGTTTCTCATGTCAGTCGCTTAAATAACACTGAACACCTGTAAGAGGCCCTGGCAGGAAGCGCCCTCCGGCTGCCCAGGCCTGCGTGCTTTGCCCGTCTCCGGCTGCCCAGGCCTGCGTGCTTTGCCCGTCGCCGGCTGCCCAGGCCTGCGTGCTTTGCCCGTCGCCGGCTGCCCAGGCCTGCGTGCTTTGCCCGTCTCCGGCTGCCCAGGCCTGCGTGCTTTGCCATCTCCCTGCACAGAAGGGTCTGTTTTAGTTTGTTTTGCTTTTTAAAATTGAGACACGATTCACATACCATAAAACTCAATCATTTTAAAGAGGACAATTCAGCGGCGTTTCTCACATTCGTGAGGCAGTGCAGCCATCGCTGCCGCTTCTAGAGTGTTCCGTCATCCCAGACTGGAAACCCTGTGCCCACTGACACGCATGCCCCGCCTTCCCTGGCCCCCAGCCCTGGCAGCCACCAGGGTCCTCCAGTCTCTGGCTTTGCTGCCCCCGACGTTGCCTCTACGGGGAGTCGCCGTCTGCAGCCTCCATGCCTGGATTCCTTGGCCGAGCCTCGTGTTCGCGGGGCTCTCCGTGTCCTGTGTGCTGGAGTTTCCTCCTCATGCTGGGCGGCGCTCCCTAGTTGGCCTGGGCTGCTGCATGGTGACCGTGCCCTCTGCACCCTCCATGCCTGCCACTCCTCTGTTCCTCTGGTGCCGAGCGCCTGGCTCAGGCCGAGGGCGCAGCCTCCGCAGCAGGGTGTGCTGTGCTGGGCCGTTCTGCGTGTGTGCGCACGGCCACAGGGTTCTTTCTTGGGCATGGGGCTGCTGGGCCTGGGCAGGGCCTCCTCCGTGTGTGTGTCTTGGTCGGTTTGGGCTGGGGTCTAGGCAGGGCCTCCTCCGTCTGTGTATCTTGGTGGGTTTGGACCTGCCACCGCACTGACACCTTCTCCATGTCACCTCCCGCAGATCTGGGCGGATCCGGGCAAATACGCCCTGATGGGAGCTGCGGCCCAGCTGGGTAGGTCCCAGCTCTTGCCCAGTGGGTGGGGGGCTCCACAGGGTCTGGAGGGGCCGTGGCTGTCGTTGCGGGGTAGGGTCTGGGGGCAGGTGGATGGTATGGGTGCTGCACAGAGAAGGTGGTGGCCACGTGACCCTGAGCCAGGCGGGTGGACGTGCTGGGTTCCTGATGGCCCCACAGGCGGGATCGTGCGGATGACCCTGAGCCTGACGGTCATCATGATGGAGGCCACCAGCAACGTGACCTACGGCTTCCCCATCATGCTGGTGCTCATGACCGCCAAGATCGTGGGCGACGTCTTCATCGAGGTGCGCCGGGGCCTCAAAGCCTCACCCTGAGCGCGCGGGTGCTGCCGTTGGGGAGGGGCCCTTGTGAGCCCAGCCTCCAAACAGCCAGTCCCCAGGGGGTGGGCTCGGGTTTCCAGGGCGGCCTCTGGGTTCCTAGGGGTAGTCTCGGGGCTCCAGGGGTGGGTGTGGGCTCCTCAAGGCCTGTGTCGCGCCCCGCCCGCAGGGCCTGTACGACATGCACATTCAGTTGCAGAGTGTGCCCTTCTTGCACTGGGAGGCCCCGGTCACCTCGCACTCGCTCACTGCCAGGTACAGCGCCCACGACAGCTGTGGGTGGGGAGGGTGTCCAGTGGCCTCTTGTCGCACAGGGGCGGGGTGCATGGCTCGCGGGCTCCAGGCAGCCCCGCCTTTCCTGTCCAGTGGCTTCACACCTCACCAGCCCGCGGGGATGACGTGGGAGTTGGTGGCGCATGACGGGCTGTGTGGCGGGGCTGCTCTGGCAGGGAGGTGATGAGCACGCCAGTGACCTGCCTGAGGCGGCGTGAGAAGGTCGGCATCATTGTGGACGTGCTGAGCGACACGGCGTCCAATCACAATGGCTTCCCCGTGGTGGAGCATGCCGATGACACCCAGGTACCGGGCACCCCGTAAACCGGGTCCCACCGATGAGACTCAGGTACCGGGCACCCCGTAGACCGGGTCCCGCCACGTGACCGCTGTTGAGTCCAGGGGTGGGAAGCACACGGCGAGGTTCGCAGGACAGGGAAGCTGCATGTTTGGGTGCACTGTTGATTCTAGGAGTGCTGAGAGCTGAGAGTGCGGCCGTGGGGGGCCGTGTGGACGCTGAGGCTGGGCGGGGCTGCGGCCTGGCAGGGTCCTGTGGTCCGAACCGAGGCTGGACTGAGAGCCGTGGCTTTGTCAGGAGGCCCTGACAGGATGCGCAGCTTGGCCGCTGCTGTGTGTCCCTTAGATGTGGACACTGAGGTTTGGGGTTGGTTTTTATTGGGACCCAGTGGGGCTGCATCTGCCCTGCAGCAAAGCCACCGTCCCTGGGCCCTTGGCTTTCTGCTGTTCGCGGTCAGGCCCCACTGCCCTGGCACTGATCCTTGGGTCCCGTGGCATTTTACACGTGGAATGCCATGGCGAGGCTGGTGTGAGCAGGTAGCCGCTGACACGGGGCCCACGCCCAGATGGGACATCTGGCTGGAACAGGGTCAGAGAGGGGCCCGACGCAGCATTGCAGCACAGCCCCCCACCCTCGGGCCCGTCACCCTGACCGCAGGCCTCTCTCGCAGCCTGCCCGGCTCCAGGGCCTGATCCTGCGCTCCCAGCTCATCGTCCTACTAAAGCACAAGGTGCGTGCCAGGCTGTGGGCCGCCGGGTGGGTGGGGGCCCCAGGGGGTGCTGGCTGGGCGCCTGATGCAGGGCCCTGCCGCCTGCAGGTGTTTGTGGAGCGGTCCAACATGGGCCTGGTGCAGCGGCGCCTGAGGCTGAAGGACTTCCGCGACGCCTACCCGCGCTTCCCGCCCATTCAGTCCATCCACGTGTCCCAGGACGAGCGGGAGTGCACCATGGACCTCTCCGAGTTCATGAACCCCTCCCCCTACACGGTGCCCCAGGCATGTGCAGGGCATAGGTGCAGGGGGCTGGGGCCGAACAGCGGGGGTTGGGGTCCAGAGCCTCGTGGAGGGGCGGTCAGGGAGGCGGGCAGGTGGCCAGGAGTCGGTGACTTTGTCTCCTGTGGAGGGGCCTGGCAGGCTTTTAGGCTTCAGGCCGCAGAACCGAAGTCAAGGGGCTGAGCAGGCTGGCCAGATAGGCGTGGGGGCTCAGGACGTGCCCGGACGCCGTGGTAGGGGGCCCAGGGAGCCAGCTCGGGTGAAGTCCCGCCTGCCCCCGCCGTGTGGGCGGCACTGACGGCTGTGCGCCTGCTGCAGGAGGCGTCGCTTCCCCGGGTGTTCAAGCTGTTCCGGGCCCTGGGCCTGCGGCACCTGGTGGTGGTGGACAACCGCAATCAGGTGAGCGGGGGCGGTAGGGGCGCGGGCGTGCCGTGCAGGGCTCCCCTCTTTCTCCTGCCCACGCTTACTCTCAGTTCCCGGCAGGGGACACTGAGGCACAGGACCCAGCACCGAGTCAGCCCATGCCCCATGGCCATATCCCTCCCCAGCCCTGCGCTCAGCTCGGGGGCTGTGCTGAAGGCCCCAAGCCCCCAGCCTGTGCTGCCCCAGCCACACACAAGGCAGGGAGCTCCACAGGCAGGCGGGAGCTGACCCGTGGCCACTGTGGCCTGGCCTTGTCCTGCAGGTTGTCGGGTTGGTGACCAGGAAGGACCTCGCCAGGTACCGCCTGGGGAAGGGAGGCTTGGAGGAGCTCTCGCTGGCCCAGACGTGAGACCCAGCCCTGCCCATGGTGGGCACCAGTGCTGGCACCCTGGCCCCTCCGTACTTCCTCCCGGAGTCACTGGTCTCTCGGGCCAAACCATGCTCCCCAGCAATGGCAATGGCGAGCATCCTGCAGTTGGGTGGGCAGGCGGTGGGCACAGAACTGACCCTCTCACGGAACTGACCCTGTGTGGGCAGTGGTCTCCTCCCTTGGCACCTCCTTGCGCACGCCCAGTCTCCGCTCTCCTCGTCTAGGTTTCTTTATCTCCAGGGATCAGCTGTGGGTGTGTGACCGCCCTACTGGGCTGTCAGCCTCTTGGTAGCTAGCGGCAGGGCCGGCACCTGTGTGCCTGTGCCTGTGTGCGTGAGACAGAGCCCTCGACCCTGCTGCTGCCCCAAGGGCTGCCTGCCCTGGAAGGGCCCCTGTGCCTCCACACCTGTGGAGTCTTCGAGACTTGGGAGCTGGCCTGGCCCCTCAGCCACAGGCTTGGCCTCGTTTTCAACCGTGAGCAGACAGCCTGTGGTCCCTGGGCCTGAGCCGTGGACTGGTAGCACCAGGGTTTGGAGGCTGGGACCGCCCCGGAGAACAATCTCGCGCTGGCGCCGCAGAGGAGCCCGGTGCCCTCCCCAGCCTGCATCCGGCTTGGGTACGCGGGCCCAGAGGACTGGGGTGACGGGCCCCGTGCTGTGGTGTCGAGAGCTGAGAAAAACCACCAAGGCCCTGAGCCCCACGCCCAGCCCTGCTTTGGGCCCTGAGCCTCAGAGCAGTGGAGTTGCTGCCCTGTGGACACGGGCTGGGAAGGCAGGCTTCCCCTAGCACGTGCGGCCCTGGCCTTGGGGGTGGCCTCCCTGCCCCGCCCCTGCCGGCCACCATGTGCAAGTGCAGCAGGGGCCTCAGAGGACACCTGGCCCAGCACGGGGCTAGAAGGGCCGGTGGACACCGGAGCCGAGAAGCCCTCCACCTGCTCACCTGAGGGCCCCTCAGAGGCTCCTCCAGCCAACCTGACTGGGCCCCCTCTCTCAGGGTGTTAGAGGCAACTTCAGTGTCCCTGTTAGAGCAACATGGGTCCCTCCATGGGGGGCTGGGGGCGGCTCCCTGCTGTGTATTTCCTCCCCAGGGAGTGGGGCCTCCCCAGGAGCTGACACCACACCCCCTGTTTAGCCCTCACGGGGCCCCAAGGCATCTGAGCGTGTCGGGTCTGAATGCGCGGAATAAAGAAATCCTCTCAGCCCACCTTTGCCAGTGTCTTCCCTCCCACCCCGCCCGGACCACATCCAACAGCCTGGGACTTGCAGGGCCCTGGGGTTAGTGCGCCATGTGCAGTGATAGAGGCGGGAAGGACAGCAGCTGCGGCCACCTGGGGCACCAGCCACATCCTCTTCCTCACCCCCGCCCCTCACCTCCCTCCTGGGGGCCTCTGGGTCCTGGCAGGTGGGTCTGGGGGACAAGGCAGAGGCACTCCGGGTGGAGGGGGTGGGGCTGGGGTGCCTGCACTGCACTGACGCCAGAAGAAAATTCCTGGACCTCAGAGTTTCGGAGTCTGGGCGCCGGAAACCTGGGTGGGGTTTTCCCTCACAGTGGTTCTGTACTGAGGACCTGGAGGTGATTGTATTTTGGATGTATCTGGTTGAATAGACCAGTCAGAGTCAGGATTCACGCGGCCTCTTTTTGCTTTTTAATGGGGCTGCTGAGCAAGGCTGGAGTTACCATGGAGCCCGCCTGTGCCCCACTCCCATGGCGCTGCCCAGGCCTCGGACTCTGCTCGGGCACGGGCCTGGCCGTATCTGGGGTGTCCTGAGGCTCTCGACCTCCCTGCTCCTGGCGTCCCTCCCTCCTGCCCCCTCCTCCAGCAGCTGAAGGAAGTCCCCTTTGCCAGAGGACACATGTCTGCGCCCCCTTGGGAGTGGGGCCCCTCAGATACGTCCAGAAGCAGGCAGCTGCGGGCCTGCGGGAGTGGGAGAGCTGAGGGCTAGGGTTCCACTGGCAGCTGGGTTGTGAAGCCATGAGGTGCTGGGGAGAGAAGGAAGGTTCCGGAACAGCCCCGCTGCCCCACACCTGCCTCTCTGTGTCCACAGAGGAGTCTCGCTCTGTCACCCAGGCTGGACTACAGTGGCGCGATCTCGGCTCACTGTAACCTCTGCCTCTTGGAGTCAAGAGATTCTCCTGCCTCAGCCTCCCGAGTACTTGGGACTACAAGTGCCTGCCGCCACGCCCAGCTGATTGTTTTTGTATTTTTAGTAGAGATGGGGTTTCACCATGTTGACCAGGCTGGTCTCGATCTCCTAACCTCAAGTGATCCACCTTGGCCTCCCAAAGTGCTGGGATCACAGGCGTGAGCTACCGCACCTGGCCTAACTTTGCTAATTTTTAACATTTTTGTAGAGATGAGGTCTCACTACTTTGCTCAGGCTGGTAGCTAAGAATCCTGTAAGCACTGAGGTAGTTGTGCTGGCAGAGGCACTGTGGGTAGAAATGACTCTGTTTCCAGAACAGCTGTTAGTAGTAGTTAGAATGGATTGCTGCCATCCTGGCTAACACGGTGAAACCCCGTCTCTACTAAATACACAAAAAACTAGCCGGGCGAGGTGGCGGCGCCTGTAGTCCCAGCTACTCGGGAGCCTGAGGCAGGAGAATGGCGTGAACCCGGGAGGTGGAGCTTGTAGTGAGCTGAGATTGTGGCACTGCACTCCAGCCTGGGCGACAGAGTGAGACTCCATCTCACAAAAACAAACAAACAAACAAAAAAATGAATTGCCGCCTACTCCAGGAAGGAAGAGATCTGATAGAATCAATCTTCCACCACTGGCTGGCTGGTCCCCTCCAGAGGTAGAGTAATACCGAGAATTCAGCATCAGTATCTTCTGTTGGCAGTTTGGCCATTCATCAGTGGCAACAGCCATATCAGCCTTTGGTTAGAAGGAACCCATAATATTGGGCCCATGCTGTCACAGCCTCTCCATTAACAGACCCATTGTTTTAAGCACTGAGATGGCCAAGGAGAGAGTCTGGCTGACATCCATAGGAGAAGTTAACCTGTTCACCTGGATTCTGAGTGCCTCTGGTTGACATTATTATGAGACACAAAGGTCTACACATTTTATGCCTATTTCATCAAAAAAAAATTTTTTTTTTTTTTAATGGAGTCTTGCTCTGTCATCCAGGCTGGAGTGCAATGGTATGATCTTGGCTCCACCTCCTGGGAATTAATTTAATCTTTTTTTTTTTTTAATTTTAACTTTTTTTAGAGACGGGGTTTTGCTGTGCTGCCGAAGCTGGTCTTGAACTCCTGGCCTCAAGTGATTTTCCTGCCTTGGCCTCTCCAAATGCTGGGATAACAGGCATGAGCCACCACACTCAACCTGTGCCTACTGCTTTTAATCTATCCACTTACTCCATTTCCTTCTTACCCAGACCTCTCGTCCTTATCTAATCTTTTCTTTCAGGGTCCTGACTGTTTTTGTTTTTTTTTTTTTTTTTGAAACGGAGCCTTGCTCTGTTGCCCAACCTGGAGTGCAGTGGCGCGATCTTGGCTCACCACAACCTCCACCTCCTGGGTTCAAATGATTCTCCTGCCTCAGCCTCCCAAGTAGCTGGGACTACAGGCACCTGCCACCATACCTGGCTAATTTTTGTATTTTTACTAGAGACAGGGTTTCACTATGTTGGCCAGGCTGATCTCTATCTCCTGACTTTGTGATCCGCCCGCTTCGGACTCCCAAAGTGCTGGGATTACAGGTGTGAACCACTGCACCTGGCCAATTTTTTTTATTTGTTTTTGTTTTGAGACAGAGTCTCACTGTGTCACCCAGGCTGGAGTGCAGTGGGGCAATCTCAGCTCACTGCAACCTCTGCCTCCCGGGTTCAAGCGATCCTACTGCCTCAGGCCTCCTGAGTAGCTGGGACTACAGGCGTGAGCCACCACGCCCGGCTAGTTTTGTATTTTTTTAGGAGAGATGGGTTTCACCAAGTTGGCCAGGCTGGTTTTGCCCTCCTGAGCTCAAGTGATCCCCCGCACCCGGCCCCAGGGCCCTGATTAACCAGACAAAGCACTCAACACTGGAAGTGAAATCTCAGCCCTTTTATTCCTCCATCCAGAGTGAATGAACAAATAAACACACTATTCTCAACTCCACTCACTGGGGGAATTTCCCTTTAGTGCTGTCTTTTAGGGGCTCCCCTGAGGAGAGCTGTGGTACAGCACCGTCTGTTTTAGTGCCAGTGTATCATCTGACCCTCTGGGAACCACGCCTAAGTTTCCTGCACCCATTATAGGCACCCAGCCTTGGTCTTTACTTTCTACAGAGCAGTAGCCACATACTAATTGCTAGAAGCTGTGTTGAAATGTTTCTTGTGTTCAAGCTTTAAAAGAGCCATCCCCAGCAGGCTATTAGGACCAGCTCCAGGTATGTTCTTGCCAAAAGATTGAATCTGAGTCATGAGCAAGTGCCAGTATGTCAGTAATTGTCATCTATTCAGCCTTAGGTTCCACTCCCCTGCTCCAACAACCTGAGGGTGCGCTCCTATGGTTTCTGTTTGGACATATTATTCCTAATTCTGTAATTCTTTTGGTGTGTAACCTATTTTCTCTTTGAGCAGCAAAGGTACTTCCCTCCCTGGGCTATGCTGAGACCTCGCTCGGTTTATCCATGTGAGCCTGGAGGCAGTGAAGGATGGCAGAGGTAGATGTTAAGGATGAGAGTCATTTGTGAGGCATCTGCCTCAGGTTAGGTCTTCTTACAAGGGGTCCAAGCCAGCTGAAGTGTCTCTCTTCCAGCTAAAGAACAGACTGTTTCTGATAGCCTGGGGAATTAGGAGAATCCAGGATGCAAAATTCTCATGTTTATCCACCCAAATATCTTTATCCTAGGTATTAGTGTCCCACTTTCCATCAGGGCCTGACTTTGACTTCAGAGTTTTGTTGAGGTTTTGAAGCAATGCTGCCCTTACTCTTAAAACCTAGGCCTGATTTTTAGTGCAGTCTACCCTGTTGTTACAAGTATCGAGGATCTTCTGAAATGCTGTCATAGAGGCTCTGTTGCTGTGACAGCTTAGCTTGCCAGCTGGTTTACCATAGCTTATCCTTTTTTGTTTTTTTGGAACATTCCAGTGCTTCCAATGTTAATACACAAATGGAAGGGGTCCACCGAGCACTGGTGGAAGGAGGTCGACTGAGGCCCTTCCTCCTAAGGGTCTGCTTTTCTTTTCTTTTTTTTTTTTTTTTTTTTTTTGAGACAGAGTCTTACTCTGTTGCCCAAGCTGGAGTGCAGTGGTACAATCTTGGCTCACTGCAACCTCCGCCTTCCAGGTTCAAGTGATTCTCCTGCCTCAGCCTTGCAAGTAGCTAGAATTACAGGCATGCGTCGCCACACCTGGCTGATTTTTGTATTTTTAGTACAGACAGGGTTTCATCATGTTGGCCAGGCTGGTCTCAAACACCTGACCTCAAGCAATCCACGTGCCTTGGTCTCCCAAAGTGCTGGGATAATAGGCATGAGCCACCCCACCTGGTCCTAAGGGTATGCTTTCTTTTCTTTTTTTTCCACTGTGTTGTCCAAGCTGGAGTGCAACGGCACGATCTCAGCTCACTGCAACCTCCACCTCCCAGGTTCAAGTGATTCTCCTGCCTCAGCCTCCCAAGTAGCTGGAATTATAGGAGTATGCCACAATGCCCCGCTAATTTTTGCAATTTTAGTAGAGACAAGGTTGTGCCATGTTGCCCAGGCTGATCTTGAACTCCTGACCTCAGATGATCTGCCTGCCTTGGCCTCCCAAAGTGCTGGGATTACAGGCGTGAGCCACCATGCCCTGCCAAGATGATTGTTTGTATCAAGTATTTGAACTGCCCACTAAGACAGGAATCAACGTTTTTCGGAGGAAGATAACACAATCCGGACTCCTACAACGTATTATTCGCAATGTCCAGTATTACATTTATTTATTTATTTATTTGAGATGGAGTTTCACTCTTGTTGCGCAGGCTGGAGTGCAATGGTGTGATCTCGGCTCACTGCAACCTCTGCCTCCCAGGTTCAAGGGATTCTCCTACCTCAGCCTCCCAAGTAGCTGGGATGACAGGCATGCACCAGCACGCCTGGCTAATTTTGTGTTTTTAGTAGAGACAGGGTTTCTCCATGTTGATCAGGCTGGTCTCGAACTCCCAACCTCAGGTGATCTGCACACCTCGGCCTCCCAAAGTGCTGGGATTATAGGCGTGAGCCATTGCGTCCTGCCCAGTATTACATTTCAATTTCCTAGACATACAAAGAATGAGGAAAATAAAATCCATAGTCAAGGTTGGGGGAAAAGTAGTCTATACAAATTAAACCCAAGATGGCCTAGATGTTAAACTTATCAGAAAAAGAGTTTAGGCCAGGAGCAGTAGCTCACGCCTGTAATCCCAGTGCTTTGGGAGGCCAACGTGGGCGGATCACCTGAGGACAGGAATTAGGAGAATTAGGAGTTCGAGACCAGCCTGGCCAACACTGTGAAACCCTGTCTCTACTAAAAATACAAAAATTAGCCAGGTGTGATGGCACACACCTGTAGTCCCAGCTACTCAGGAGGCTGAGGCAGGAGAATGGCTTGAACCCGGGAGGCAGAGGTTGCAGTGAGCCAAGACGGTGCCATTGCACTCCAGCCTGGGTGACAGAGCAAGACACTCTCACACACACACACTCACACACACACACATAAAGCCAGGCGCAGTGCCTCACACCTGTAATTCCAGCAATTTGGGAGGCCCAGGCGGGCGGATCATGAGGTCAGGAGTTCAACACCAGCCTGACCAACATGGTGAAACCTTGTCTCTACAAAAGATACAAAAAAAAAATTAGCTGGGCATGGTGGTGTGTGCCTGTGTTCCCAGCTACTCGGGAGGCTGAGGCAGGAGAATCACTTGAACCTGCGAGGCAGAGGTTGCAGTGAGCCGAGATCGTACCATTGCACTCCAGCCTGGGCAACAGGGCGAGACTCCGTCTCGGAAAAAAAAAAATAATAATAGAAAAAGAGTTTAAAGGAGCTAGCATAAATAAGTGCAAAAATTAAAGGAAAATATATTTAGGGAAAGAAAGAAAAGTAGAATCTTAATGAGTTAACAGAAATAGAAACCATAAAAAATAACCAAATGGAAGTTCTAGAACTGAAAATTACAATAGCTGAAATAAAAAAATTCACTGGATGGGATTTACAGCAGATTATATATGGCTTAATAGGCCAATAGAAAGTTTTCATTCTGAAGAACAGAATGTTGAGAAATTATAGAAAAATGAACAGACACCCCTTAAATTTATATGAATTTAAAAACAAGAAAAATGGCCTCAGGGACTTTTAGAGCAATATCAAATGACCTAATATATATGTAACTGGAGTCCCAGAAAGAAAAGAGGGTGCAATTGGATCAGAAAAAAACTATTTGAAGAAATAAATGTAGCCGGGCGTGGTGGCTTATGCTTGTAACTCCAACACTTTGGGAGGCTGAGGCAGGTGGATCACCTGAGGTCAGGAGTTTGAGACCAGCCTGGACAAAATGGTGAAACCCCATCTCTACTAAAAATACAAAAATTAGCCAGGTGTGGTGGCAGTTGTCTGTAATCCCAGCTATTCAGGAGACTGAGGCAGGAGAATCGCTTGAACCCAGGAGGCAGAAGTTGCAGTGAACCGAGATCATGCCATTGCACCACTCCAGCCAGGGCAACAGAGCAAGACTCCATCTCCAAAAAAAAAAGGCCAAAAGTTCTCCATATTTGATAAGAACAGATGACGTTACAAGGACACAGGAGCCAGCTTGCAGAGCCTCTGACAGGCCAAATCTGAGGAAATCAAGGCAACAAAATATATTCTGATAAAAGAATAGATGTAAGAAGTTCAACAAATTTCATAAATGGTAAAAAATATTAAAAGGCAAAAATAAAGACAGTCATACCTAGCCACATGATAGTCCAACAGTTGGAAACCAAAGATAAAGAAAATAAATCTTGAAAGCTGGCTGGGTGCAGTGGCTCACGCCTATAATCCCAGCACTTTGGGAGGCCAAGTCGGGCGGACCACCTGAGGTCAGGAGTTCGAGACCAGCCTGACCAACATGGTGAAATTCCGTTGCTACTAAAAATACAAAAAATTAGCCAGGCATGGTGGCGTGTGCCTGTAGTTCCAGCTACTTGGCAGTCTGACGCATGAGAATTGCTTGAACCTGGAGGCAGAAGTCGCAGTGAGCCGAGAGATCGTGCTACTGCACTCCAGCCTGGGTGACAGTGAAACTCTGTCTCCCCCTATAAATAAATACATAAACACGTTTAGCTTTGAATCTTTGTTTTTTGGATTTTTTTTTTTTTTAGACAGAGTCTCGCTTGGTAGAAACAAGGTTTCATTTTGTTGCCCATGCTGGTCTTGAACTCCTGGCCTGCAGTGATCCTCCCACCTCAGCTTCCCAAAGTGCTGAGATTAAAGGCGTGAGCCACTGTCCCAGCCCTCCGTGATGTGAATATACTACTTTTGTCTTTTCCATTGACCTCGTGATAGGTATGTGGGTTGCTGCCTACTTCTCCCTGCAACACCACCACCAAATGTGATGAAGAACGTACTCTGAAATGTCAACCGAGAACTGGGAACACAGCTGACACATCGGGATATTTGCCCCCTCCAAATCTCAGGTTGCAATGTAATCCCCACTGTTGGAGGCTGGACTCGGGGGGAGGCATTTTGCTTCCTGGGGACTGATGCCTCCTGAACGACTTTATGCCGTTCTGTCATGATTGACGTCTCGCCGTATGAGTTCACAGGAGATCTGCTTGTTTAAAAAAGCCTGTGGCGGCCGGGCGCGGTGGCTCAAGCCTGTAATCCCAGCACTTTGGGAGGCCGAGACGGGCGGATCACGAGGTCAGGAGTTCGAGACCATCCTGGCTAACACGGTGAAACCCCGTCTCTACTAAAAAATACAAAAAACTAGCCGGGCGAGGTGGTGGGCGCCTGTAGTCCCGGCTACTCGGGAGGCTGAGGCAGGAGAATGGCGTAAAAACCCGGGAGGCGGAGCTTGCAGTGAGCTGAGATCCGGCCACTGCACTCCACTCTGGGCGACATAGCGAGACTCCGTCTCAAAAAAAAAAAAAAAAAAAAAAAAGCGTGTGGCTTCCTCCCCTCTCCTGTTCCCTGTCTCACCATGGGATACGCCAGCCCCCCCTTCGCCTTCCATCACGATTGTAAGCTTCCTAAGGCCTCACCAGGAGCAGATGCTGGCGCTATGCTTCTTGTTCAGCCTGCAGAACTATGAACTCTGGTCTTGCTAAGTTGCCCAGGCTGGGTTTGAATTCTCCACCTCAAACAATCCTCCTTCCTTGGCCTCCCAAAGCACCAAGATTATAGTCGTGAGCCACTGTGGCTGGCCACCTTCAATATCTCTTTACGTCCTATCCAGGAATTCAAGCTTCCTCTTCTATGAATTGCCTATTAATATTTTCCCACTTTTTTCAGTCTTATTTGTATTGGCTTATAGGAATTCCACGTGTATACCTAATAATGATGCTCTGTGGCGTTTAGATGTGGTAAATACCTTTACAGAGTCTGCTATTTGTCTATTAACTTCATCTAGAGTATTTGTTGTTAGACAATCGTGTTCAATCTAGGAAACTGTAGAGTCCAGATTCAACCCAAAGAGCCAGAGGGGTAGAGGGGGTGGCTCTTACTCCCCATATCGCGGGGGTGCCTCACCCCCCCTGCAAGGTGGATCGTAAGAGCCAGTGGGGGAGAGGGGGTGGCTCTTACTCCCCACCTCGCTGGGGGTGCCTCACCCCACTGCGTTCTGTGTCCGTTATTACCATTCTCTTTTTTTCTGGTATCAGTGACAATTTCACAGGGTGTGTGTACACAGCCTGCGATATGAAAACTAATAGCATCCTCTGCACCTTCTCATATTAGGGAGCATATCACACCATGGGTGTACACTTTTTGCGAGATTTGCGAGATTTGGGGTAATGTCATCCTTGGTTTCCCTGAATATTCGGGAAAATATCACAGGGCGAGTGTCCACCCGCTACTCTGTTGGGAGGCACATCCTACGTTAGCTACTGGAAATTAGGAGCTATATCACGGATGGGGTGTAGAGCCACCGTCATATCTCAAGTACTATCATGCTCTCCCCGACGAGTTGTGAGGAGCAAAATATCATGGGGGGCTGTACACCTTCTGCCGTATTGGGAGTAATATCATCATCTCTTCCTTTAGATGACAGCAACAATATCACAGAGTGGGTGTACACCCCGTGTATTTTGGAAGCAATGTCATTAGTGAATGACATTCTTCTCGATTTTACGATTCATATCACACGCAGGGTGTACACCCCTTGCTATATTGGGAGTAATATCACCTCTCCCCATGTGGTTATTAAGGACGAAATCACAGGGTGGTGTACACTTCCTCCGTTATTGGGAGTAATATCATCCACTCACCCCCTGGATATCAGGAACCACATCACAGAAGAGTTGTGCACCCCCTTCGACATCGTCAGCAATATCATCCTCCTCTTCACACCTGGATATTAGGAACAATACCACGGGGGGTTGGGGGTGTGCACCCACTGTGAGATCCAGAGTAATATCAGCCTCTTTCCCGCTGGATATTCGGAACTATATCACAGCTGTGTGCACCTCCTGCGATATTGGGAGTAACATCAGCCTCTACCCCGCTGCCTATTAGGAACAATATATGGGGGGCGGGGGGGTTACACCCCCTGTGATATCGAGCGTAATATTATTCTCTTTTCTCTGTACCTTAGGAACTATATCACAGGGGTCTGTACACCTTCTGCGATATTGGGATCAATGTTACCCTCTCCCCCTGCCGAATATCAAAAAGAGTATCACAGCAGGGTGTACACCCCCTGCGATATGGCCAGTAATGTCATCGTCTCTACCTTTGGATACTAGGAACAACATCACAGAGGGTGTGTACACCCACTGCGATATTGGGCATAATGTTATCCTCTCTTCCCCTGGATATGAGGAACAATATCGCTGGTGGGGGGAGGTGGAGTGCCTTCAGAACAGTATCACTGGGTGGGTGTCCACCCGCTGTGATATCGGGTGTAGTATCATCCTCCCTTCCCTAGATACTCAGAACAATATCACAGGAGGACTGTACAGCCCCTGCAATATTGGGAGTAATATCATCCTCTCCCCCTCTCCACATAAGGAACAATAACCCAGGGTGGGTGTACATCCCCTGCAATATTGGGCGTAATGTCATCATCTCCCAACGTGGATGTTGGGAATAATGTCACAGGGGGGTGTACACCTTCTTCAATATCGGGAGTAGTATCATCCTCTCCCCTCGGGATTGTAGACAAAATATCGAAGGGGTTTTACAACTCGTGCGATATGAGCAGTAATATCATCCTCTCCCCACCTAGGTATTACGAACTATATGACAGGCGGCTGTACACTTCTCGCGATATTGGGGGTAATTATCATCCTCTCCCATCATGGAGCAGGAGGCACACACCCACCCTGGGATATTGTTCCTAATATCCGTGGAGGGGAGAGGCTGATATTACTCCCAATACGCCAGTGGGTGTACATCCACCCGGTGATACTGATCTTAATATTCAAAGGCCGAGAGGTTGATATTACTTGAAATATCTCAGAAAGTGTACACCCCTGTGTAATACTGTTGCTGATATCCAGAAGGGGAGAAGATGATATTACTCCCCATATCGCAGGAGGTGAACACCCACTCTGTGAGAGCTTTCCTAATATGCAGGGGGAGAGAGGATAATAATATTCCCAATATTGCACAAGGTGAACACCACCCACCCCCGTGATATTGTCCTTAATATTCCAAGCCAGAGAAGATGATATTACTCCCAATATCACAGAAAGTGTACACCCCCCAGCGATAGAGTTCCCATGATCCAGGAGGAAAGAGGATGATACTACTTTCAAGATCGCAGGGGGTGTACACGCCCCCGGTGATACTGTTCCTAATTTCCACGTGGGAAAGGATGATAGTACTCCCAATATCTCAGGGGTCATAAACACTCCTTTGATATTGTTCCTAACATCCAGGGCGGGGAGAGGGTGATATTCCTCCCTATATTGCAGAGGGTGTACACCCATCTTTGATATTGTTCGCAATCACTAGAGGGGGAGATGATATTATTCACAAAATCGTAAACACGCTGTGTGTCCACCGTGGATCCCAATATCCAGGGAGAAATATTACTCCCCTTATCGCGGGGGGTGACCACCCTGCATGTCATGTAGTTTTTTATTTATTTATTTTTTTTTTTGAGACGGAGTCTTGCTCTGTCGCCCAGGCTGGGGTGCAGTGGCCGGATCTCAGCTCACTGCAAGCTCCACCTCCCGGGTTTATGCCATTCTCCTGCCTCAGCCTCCTGAGTAGCTGGGACTACAGGCACCCGCCACCTCGCCCGGCTAGTTTTTTGTATTTTTAGTAGAGACGGGGTTTCACCGTGTTAGCCAGGATGGTCTCGATCTCCTGACCTCGTGATCCACCCGTCTCGGCCTCCCAAAGTGCTGGGATTACAGGCTTGAGCCACCGCGCCCGGCCTCATGTAGTTTTTTAAATCCAGGGAGGAGAGGATGCTATCGCTACCAATATCGAAGAAGTGTACACGCCCCCTGTGATGTGGTTCCTAATACCCACGTTGGGAGAGGATGATATTACTCTCAATATCACAGGGGCTGTACACACCGCCTGTGATATTTTTCCTATAATCCAGAATAAGAGAGAATGATATTACTCCCAACAGTGCAGGGATGTACCCCCCCACCATGTGATATTGTTCTCAAGAGCTAAAGGAAGAGAAGATAATATTATTATTTGTAGTGCAGGGGGTGTACACCCACCTGTGATATTGTTCCTAACATCCAGGGAGGGAGAGCATGATATTACCCCCAGTCTCGCCGTGGGTGTACACCCACTTTGTGATACTGCTCCTAATATCCAGGGGGTAGAGTATGACATTACTCCCAATTTAACAGTGGGTGTACATCCACTCGGGGATATTGCTCCTAATATTCAGGGAAGGCGAAAGTGATATTACTCCCAATATCGCAGAGAGTGAACAACCCTTCTGTGATATTGTTCCTAACATCCGGTGGGGGAGAGGAGGATGATATGTTCAATATCGCAGGCTGTGTACACCCACCCTGTGACATTGTTCCTAAAATCCAGGAAGGGAGAGGACAGTATGACTTTCTATATAGTAGGAGGTGTACACCCACGCTGGGATTTTGTTCCTAATATCAAGGAGGGGAGAGTGGGCTGGGCGCGGTGGCTCACGCCTGTAATCCCAGCACTTTGGGAGGCCGAGGCGGGCGGATCACAAGGTCAGGAGATCGAGACCACGGTGAAACCCCGTCTCTACTAAAAATACAAAAAATTAGCCGGGCGCGGTTGTGGGCGCCTGTAGTCCCAGCTACTCGGGAGGCTGAGGCAGGAGAATGGCGTGAACCCGGGAGGTGGAGCTTGCAGTGAGCCGAGATCGCGCCACTGCACTCCAGCCCTGGCGACAGAGCCAGACTCCGTCTCAAAAAAAAAAAAAAAAAGGAGGGGAGAGTGTAATATTACTCCCAATATGGCAGGGGGTGTACATCCCCTGAGCTATTGTTCTTGCCATTCAAAACAGGAGAGGATGACATTGCTCCAGCTATCGAAGAAGGTGTAAATCCCCGTGTGATATTGTTTCTAATATCCAGAAAGGGAGAAGAGGATATTAATCCCCATATCGCAGGAGGTGTACACTCACTCTGATATTTTTCCAAATATGCAGGGGGGAAAGAGGATAATAATATTCCCAATACTGCAAGGGTTGTACACCCCCGTGTGAGATGGTCCTTAATAATATTACAAGGCGGAGGGGAGGATATTACTACATATATGGCAGAAAGTGTACACCTCCCAGGGATATTGTTGCCATGATCCTGGAGGGAAGAGGATGATATTACTTTAAATATCACAGAAGGTGTACAGGCCCCCAGTGACACTGTTTCTAACTTCAGCGTGGGAGAGGAAGACATGATACCCAGTATCGCAGGGAGTAGAAACACTCCTGTGACACTGTTCTTAATATTCAGGGAGGAAGAGGATGATATTACTGCCAATACACACCCGTCTGTGAAATAGTTCATAATTTCCAGAGGGAGAGATGTTATTACTCACAACATCGTAAACAGGCTGTGAGTCCACCGTAGATCGTAATAGCCAGGCGGGAAGAGGCGGTGGCTCTTACTCCTCATATCGTGGGGTGTGCCTCACCCCCCTGCGATGTGGATCGTAAGAGCCAGGGGGTGATATATTTATCTCCCCTCACTAGAGCTCTGGAGGGCAAGAATCCGAGTGCCACAATACAGGGTGCAGGGCAGGCCTAAAATATTTATGGGAAGGATGGGAGCCAGACTATGCTGGACTGCTTTAAATATCAGTGAAAGGACTTTCCAGTCTAACCAAAAGACAACAGAGTATTAAGTTTTCTTGCACAGAGCAATGGCTTGCAGAATACAGTGTGCCATAAAAATGCACCTGGTCATTGTCTGAAGTTGGATGGGAATGTGGCGAAACCAGTTAGGAAGTTGCTGGGGTGACCCTGACCATGGAGAGCAAGAACTACATTGAAAAGGCATTGCAGGCCGGGCGCGGTGGCTCAAGCCTGTAATCCCAGCACTTTGGGAGGCCGAGACGGGTGGATCACGAGGTCAGGAGATCGAGACCATCCTGGCTAACACAGTGAAACCCCGTCTCTACTAAAAAATACAAAAAAACTAGCCGGGCGAGGTGGCGGGCGCCTGTAGTCCCAGCTACTCGGGAGGCTGAGGCAGGAGAATGGCCTGAACCCGGGAGGCGGAGCTTGCAGTGAGCCGAGATCCGGCCACTGCACTCCAGCAAGAGGGACAGAGTGAGACTCCGTCTCAAAAAAAAAAAAAAAAAAAAAAGGCATTGCAAAGAAAACAGGCTGGGTTCCGTGGCTCTCGCCTGTAATCCCAGCACTTTGGGAGGCCAAAGCTGGCGGATCACGAGGTCAAGAGATTGAGACCATCCTAGCCAACATGGTGAAATCCCGTCTGTACTAAAAATACAAAAATCAGCTGGGCGTGGTGTCGTTCGTCTGTAGTCTCAGCTACTCAGGAGGCTGAGGCAGGAGAATCGCTTGAACCTGGGAGGCGGAGGTTGTGGTGAGTCGAGATCGCGCCATTGCACTCCAGCCTGGGCGACAGAGTGAGACTCCGTCTCAAAAAAAAAAAAAAAAAAAAGAAAGTACAAACAAAAGCTGAGATTTGCTGAGTTCCTGCTACGTGCTAGCCAATGCCAACAACAAAGTGGATCAACAAGGTGGCCTGGAATCATCCTCACTTCTGTTAAGTGGCTGGGGGTAGGAGTGGGGGAGTGTCACACATCCGCAAACGGTAACGCTGAACTTCCAAAGTAGGTCCATCGGGCTCTCAGGACCCGCGGCTGTCCCGGGCCTCAGTTGCCTCAATTAGTCTGAGGCTAACTTCCTGCTTGCACCGCAGGGTGAGGATACTTTCCTGTGCGGAGACCTCAGCTCCTCAATGTACAGAGAAGGGCCTTGCAGGGCCTAAGCAGTGGGGCTCAGGGACCCTTGATCAAGCTGCCAAACCTTGTCAGGGGCTTGGAAGGTCACCTAAGGGCGGAAGCGAGCGCGCTGTGGCCCCCCGGGACAGTGGGCAGGCGGCAGGGGGTCGCCGGCAGAGGCCAGAGCACCGCTGAGGCCGGAGCCGAAGCGGCTGAGTCATGGTGGGTCCAGCAACACCACTCATTTGGAGAAGCCCCGGGACGCCGGCGGCTCCAGCGTTACTGAGCTGTGACTTGGCGCCCGCACCTTCACTGCAGTCGGGAACCACTGGCAGTGATGGCGGTGACCGGAAGAGCTGAGTCAGCGCAGGCGGCGCGAACGACGCCGGGGGGCGGGGCCGACGCGCCCGCGGGGGCGGGGCCGACGCGCCCGCGGGGGCGGGGCCGACGCGCCCGCGGGGGCGGGGCCGACGCGCCCGCGGGGGCGGGGCCGACGCGCCCGCGGGGGCGGGGCCGACGCGCCCGCGGGGGCGGGGCCGACGCGCCCGCGGGGGCGGGGCCGACGCGCCCGCGGGGGCGGGGCCGACGCGCCCGCGGGGGCGGGGCCGACGCGCCCGCGGGGGCGGGGCCGACGCGCCCGCGGGGGCGGGGCCGACGCGCCCGGGCTCCAGGGCTCCGCGAACCGTCATGAACGCGACGTTGAAATCCCCGCCAAGTCGGCGGGGGCCGCATCGGGCTGGGTCTCCCGGATCCCGCCAGGGGATTGGAGTCTTGTAGCAGGACGAGCGGCAGACAGATCTCCTCAGACAGCGAGTTATAGAAGGAAGGGGTTTATTCGGCCGGGGCGTAGGGAAGACTTCAGTCTCAAGAGCCGGGCTCCCGGAGTGGGCAATTCCTGTCCCTTTTAAGGGCTCACACCTCTAAGGGGGTGCGTGTGAGAGGGTCGGGATTGAGCAAGCAGGGGGTACGTGACTGGGGGCTGCATGCACCGGTAATTAGATCGGAACGAAACAAGGTAGGGATTTTCACAGTGCATTTCTATACAATGTCTGTAATCTGTAGATAACAGAACCAATTAGGTCAGGGGTCGATCTTTAACTACCAGGCCCAGGGCGCGGCGCCGGGCTGTCTGCCTGTGGATTTCATTTCTGCCTTTTAGTTTTTTACCTCTTCTTTCTTTGGAGGCAGAAATTGGGCATAAGACAATATGAGGGGTGGTCTCCTCCCTTAGTATGAAGCTGAAATTTGAAATCTTGAAGTGGCCCCAAGCCACAAATACTACAAACAGGTTTCAGTGGGAATTAGGACCTTGTGAAAGGAGACAGCAGTGCCCCAGAGACTGGGTAGATTTTGAAGATCAAAGCCACTTGCCTAGGAACAAAAATGATTTGCCTGACTCAGTTCCAAAATGCAGTAAATAATAATTAAAGCGAAACACACATGCACTTTCTTTTTTTAATGCAAGAGCAAAACTTTTAAAATTCCAAAAAGAAAATACATCTTGGTTTCTGAGATTAATTTCGTCAAAAGAACATATCTTAGGACCCCAAAATCACTAAGCTAAAGGGAAAAGTCAAGCTGGGAACTGCTGTGGGAAAACCTGTCTCCCAATCTATTCAAAGTCACCCCTCTGCTCACTAAAATAAATGCGTATCTGATTGCCTCCTTTGGACAGGCTAATCAGAAACTCAAGAGGCTGGGTGTGGTGGCTCACGCCTGTAATCCCAGTACTTGGGGAAGCAGAGGCGGGCAGATCACTTGAGGTTAGGAGTTCCAAACCAGCCTGGCCAACATGACGAAACCCCGTCTCTACTAAAAACACAAAAATTAGCCAGGCATGGTGGCGGGCGCATGTAATCCCAGCTACTCGGGAGGCTGAGGCAGGAGAATTGCTTGAACGCGGGAGGCGGAGGTTGCAGTGAGCCGAGATGAGCCGGTGCGCTCCAGCCTGAGCAACAGAGCCAGACTCCGGGGCGCGGTGGCTCAAGCCTGTAATCCCAGCACTTAGGGAGGCCGAGGCGGGCGGATCACAAGGTCAGGAGATCGAGACCATCTTGGCTAACACGGTGAAACCCCGTCTCTACTAAAAAGAAATACAATAAACTAGCCGGGCGAGGTGGCGGGCGCCTGTAGTCCCAGCTACTCGGGGAGGCTGAGGCAGGAGAATGGCGTGAACCCGGGGGGCGGAGCTTGCAGTGAGCCGAGATCGCGCCACTGCACTCCAGCCTGGGGCACAGAGCAAGACTCCGTCTCAAAAAAAAAAAAAATAAAAAATAATAATAATAATAATAATAATAAATAATAATAAAGAAAATCCAGGCCGGGCGTGGTGGCTCATGCCTGTAATCCTAACACTTTGGGAGGCCGAGGCGGGTGGATCACCTGACGTCAGGAGTTCAAGACCAGCCTGGCAAATATGGAGAAACCCTGTCTCTACTAAAAATATAAAAATTAGCCGGGCGTGGTGGTGGGCACCTGTAATTCCAGCTGCTTGGGAGGCTGAGGCAGGAGAATCGCTTGAACCAGGGGCAGAGGTTGCAGTGAGCTGAAATCGGGCCACTTCACTCCAGCCTGGGTGAAAGAGGGAAACTCCGTATGAAGGAAGGGAAGGGAAAAGAAGGAAGGGCATGCTGGGCGTGGTGGCTCACGCCTGTAATCCCAGCACTTCAGAAGCCGACGCAGGTGGATCACGAGGTCAGGAGATCGAGACCATCCTGGCTAACACGGTGAAACCCTGTCTCTACTAAAAATACAAAACATTAGCCAGGTGTGGTGGTGGGCACCTGTAGACCCAGCTACTGGGGAGGCTGAGGCAGGAGAATGGCGTGAACCCGGGAGGCGGAGCTTACAGTGAGCCAAGATCACGCCACTGCACTCCAGCCTGGGCGACAGGGCGAGACTCTGCCTCAAAAAAATAAATAAATAAAAATGAAAAGAGAGAGAGAGAGGGAGGGAGGAAGGAAAGAAAGCAAGCTCAAAAGAATGCAACTGTTTGTCTCCTATCTACCCATGACCTGGGAAGTCCCCATTTCCAGACCAAACCCATGTTGATCTTTTTTTTTTTTTTTTTTTTTTTTGAGACGGAGTCTCGCTCTGCCGCCCAGGCTGGAGTGCAGTGGCCGGATCTCAGCTCACTGCAAGCTCCGCCTCCCGGGTTTACGCCATTCTCCTGCCTCAGCCTCCCGAGTAGCTGGGACTACAGGCGCCTGCCACCTCGCCCGGCTAGTTTTTTTTGTATTTTTTAGTAGAGACGGGGTTTCACCCTGTTAGCCAGGATGGTCTCGATCTCCCGACCTCGTGATCCGCCCGTCTCGGCCTCCCAAAGTGCTGGGATTACAGGCTTGAGCCACCGCGCCCGGCCGCAATGTTGATCTTATATATGTTGATTGATGTCTCATGTCTCCCTAAAATGTAGAAAACCAAACTGTGCTCTGACCACCTTGGGCACATGTCCTCAGGATGTCCTCAGGATGTCCTCAGGGCACGCATCCTCAACCTTGGCAAAATAAACTTTTTAAATTAACTGAGACCTCCCTCAGATTTTCGGGATTCACAAGTTTTAACAGGATGAGAGTTTTGCAGAGGGAACTTTACATAGGTCCTTGAAACTTGCTCAGAGGTACCAGGACTCAGTAGTTCATCTATCTCTCTAGTTTCTCCCTACTTCCACACTACTGAGGCCAGAACTCATTTTTGTATAATAGTGCTTAATTAGGCTGGACACAGTGGCTCACGCCTGTAATCCCAGTTGCTGGGGAGGCTGAGGCAGGAGAATTGCTTGAACCCCCCTCAGGAGGTGGAGGTTGCAGTGAGCCGAGATCGCGCCATTACACTCCAGCCTGGGCAACGAGAGCGAAACTCCATCTCAAAAATAATAATAATGCTTAATTGATTTTGTTCAGGTTTCTTTTTTAGACGAAAAACAACTCTATTATAGAATTTTCTTGGGGGGGAACACAATTGCAGTCGCCAAACCAGAAACCAAAATTACTTTTGCTTCTTTTCCTACATTTTGTTCACATGAAGAGGTTTTGGTTTTTGTTTTGTTTTGTTTTGTTTTGAGATAGTGTCTCACACTGTCGCCCAGGCTGAAGTGCAGTGGCTCGCTGTGGGCTCACTGCAAGCTCTGCCTCCTGGGTTCAAGTGATTCTCTCACCTCAGCCTCCTGAATAGCTGGGATTACAGGTGCCTGCCACCACGCCCAAATAATTTTTGTATTTTTAGTAGAGACGGGACTTTGCCATGTTGGCCAGGCTGGTCTCGAACTCTTGACCTCAAGTGATCAGCCCGCCTCAACCTCCCAAAGTGCTGGGATTACAGGCGTGAGCCACTGTGCCTGGCCTCAAAGTGTGAGTCTTTCTCAATCATATCAGTGATTAAATGGAGAAAACAAAACAAAACAATGGATAATGGTGGAAATGAATGTAATGCCACAGATTTTTTTTTCTTTTTTATTTTTTGTTTTGAGATGGAGTCTAGATGTTGCCCAGGCTGGAGTGAAGTGGCACGATCTTGGCTCACTACAACCTCCGCCTCCCAGGTTCAAGCAATTCCCCTGCCTCGGCCTCCCAAGTAGCTGAGATTACAGGCATATGCCACCACGCCCAGCTAATTTTTGTATTTTTAGTAGAGGTGGGGTTTCACTGTGTTGGTCAGGCTGGTCTCGAACTCCTGACCTTATGATCCACCCGCCTCGGCCTCCCAAAATGCTGGGATTACAAACGTAAGCCACCACGCCTGGCCTATCACAAATTTTTTTGTCTTGGGCAACAGAACTGAGGATGAGAGGGAGAAGAAAACAGTCAAGAAGCTATTCCTTTTCTTTTTTTTCTTTTTTTGAGATGGAGTCTCGCTCTGTCGCCCAGGCTGGAGTGCAGTGGCCGGATCTCAGCTCACTGCAAGCTCCGCCTCCCGGGTTCACGCCATTCTCCTGCCTCAGCCTCCCGAGTAGCTGGGACTACAGGCGCCCACCACCTCGCCCGGCTAGTTTTTTGTATTTTTTTAGTAGAGACGGGGTTTCACCGTGTTAGCCAGGATGGTCTCGATCTCCCGACCTCGTGATCCGCCCGTCTCGGCCTCCCAAAGTGCTGGGATTACAGGCTTGAGCCACCGTGCCCGGCCTATTCCTTTTCATCTGAAAGTTCTTATGCACTTCTTTGTAACCACGTGCATATGTTTCTTTTGTGTTGTGTTGTTTTGTTTTGGATGTGTGGTCTGAGTGCTTGCTTTTGAGTCAGGGGGCTTGACAGTTCTTCAAACTGAAAACTAAGAGTGGCAGATCTGGTTCTGGTATAACACACGCTAGAATTTTGCTATTTCATTGTTTTCTCTCAGGCATCGTTTTCGATGGCTGCTGTTCATTCATCCATTCAGCTCATACTTGTTCAGGGGCTTTTATGTGCCAGGCACTATGCTAAGGTCCTGAAGATGTCCTTCAAACAGCCAGCCAAAATTTGGAACATGTTTTGTGCCAGCTACATAGAGTGTGTTTTTGTTAAAGACTTCTATTACTGTGGGCCTTTGTTCTTGTTGCTCGTCAATCTTGGGATGATCTAATAGCATGTAGCTTTCTTTGCAACAGAGCTGGACCCAGAACATTCCATTCTGGACTCCAGGGTCCTGCACATGTGAAATAGAGATAGGACTGACTTTGAGCACTGTGATAAGTAATTCTCTTCCGTTCATAGCACTTTCCTGGAGCTATGCCCTTAAAAAATGTCACACCAGGCCGGGCGCGGTGGCTCAAGCCTGTAATCCCAGCACTTTGGGAGGCCGAGACAGGCGGATCACGAGGTCAGGAGATTGAGACCATCCTGGCTGACATGGTGAAACCCCGTCTCTACTAAAAAATACAAAAAACTAGCCGGGCGAGGTGGCGGGCGCCTGTAGTCCCAGCTACTCGGGAGGCTGAGGCAGGAGAATGGCGTGAACCCGGGAGGCGGAGCTTGCAGTGAGCCGAGATCTGGCCACTGCACTCCAGCCTGGGTGACAGAGCGAGACTCCGTCTCAAAAAAAAAAAAAAAAAAAAAAGAAAGAAAATGTCACACCAAAGGGTCCCGTGGACACTTTGCTGCAGAAATTATTTGATTTAAATCAATTCAATTTAAAATCGTGTATTGAGTGCCTACTACTTATAAGCATGGGGTAGGAATGGGAGATGAGCCAAAGATGAAAATAACCCAGACCCTGCAGCTCATCCTTTTTTGAGAGTCTTACATCTTCCTAAAGACTGAT
Source organism: Macaca mulatta (assembly GCF_049350105.2). Classification (NCBI taxonomy): domain Eukaryota; kingdom Metazoa; phylum Chordata; class Mammalia; order Primates; family Cercopithecidae; genus Macaca; species Macaca mulatta. The sequence continues at coordinate 2,643,918 of NC_133425.1, read as the reverse complement.
CCAGATACATCTCTTTTTAAAATATTTTATAGTTCTCATTGGCTTTCAGATTTTTTTCATTAAAAAAAAAAAAAACCCACTGCATTTTAACTGAGTACCAGACACTGTGCTAGGGGTTGGTTATACCATTTCAGAAAATTACATTATTGATGGCAATGGTGTTGGTAGTATTTGAGTCACCTGCACAACATGCATGTATCAATCAGAATCTGCAGCTGTAACAGTCATGATTTTGCTATGTATAGTTGCTAGCAACTGACTACTGCTTTATTTATTTATTTATTTATTTATTTTTTGAGACAGAGTCTCGCTCTGTACCCCAGGCTGGAGTGCAGTGGCACAATCTCGGCTTACTGCAACCTCTGCCTCCTGGGCTCAAGCCATCCTCCCATGTCAGCTTCCTGTGTTGCTGGGACTACAGGTGCATGCCACCACACCTGGAGAATTTTTGTATTTTTTTGCAGAGATGGTGTTTCGCCATGTTACCCACGCTGGTCTTGAACTCCTGAGCTCGAGTGATCTGCTTGCCTTGACCTTCCAAAGTGCTGGGATTGCAGACGTGAGCCACTGTGCAATTATGTATTGAAATATGTTATTATAAATAACCTTTTTATGTCTTCTTTGTATTACAGTTAGCGCACAATATTGATTTTCTTAAATATATGTGTGTAGGCCGGGCGCGGTGGCTCACGCCTGTAATCCCAGCACTTTGGGAGGCCGAGGCGGGAGGATCACGAGGTCAGGAGATCGAGACCATCCTAGCAAACACGGTGAAACCCTGTCTCTACTAAAAATACAAAAAAATTAGCCGGGCGTGGTGGCGGGCGCCTGTAGTCCCAGCTTCTAGGGAGGCTGAGGCAGGAGAATGGTGTGAACCCGGGAGGCAGCAGAGCTTGCAGTGAGTGGAGATCGCACCACTGCACTCCAGCCTGGGCGACAGAGCGAGACTCCGTCTCAAAAAAAAAAAAAAATGTATATATATGTGTGTGTGTGTCTGTGTGTGTGTGTGTAGTTAGTTTGACTGTATTATCTATGGATCTCATTTAATAATAGTACAGAGGAGATTACAAAAAGAACTACTAGCCTACTCAAATACATCTGAATGACTGATCTGGCAATTTTTGCCATCAGTGTGAAACCCCAGGCTTATTCTTATTTGGTACAGCTCAGATCAGACCAAGTTGCTTTACTTCGTATTCCCAGTATTGGAGCAAGCATCTTCCATTCCCACAGCCCCATCTCAGGTCATCTTGTTCTATAACTATAGGACTCTGTCACCTTTGACACATCTAATTGACCTAAGGGAGTCTATTCATTTTCTGTCCAATTGCCCAAGACAGTTGTTGCAGACAGGCCCGGTGGGTCACACTTGTAATCCCAGCACTTTGGGAGGCCAAGGCAGGCGGATCAACTAAGGTCAGAAGTTCAAGACCAGCCTGGCCAAAACCTGATGAAACCCTGTCTCTACTAAAAATACAAAAATTTAGCCGGGCATGGTGGTGGGTGCCTGTAATCCCAGCCACTCAGGAGGCTAAAGTAGGCAGGAGAATCACTTGAACCTGGGAAGCGGACGCTGCAGTGAGCCAAGATAGTGCCATTGCACTCTAGCCTGGGCAACAGAGCGAGACTCCATCTCTAAATAAATAAATAAATGGAAAAAAAAAAAGAAGTCCAAAGAGACCAAGATGGAAGTTATAGCTTTAAATTTAAGCTTTCTGTTTCCCAAGTGAGTATAGCAAATCCTACTTTTACCATTTATTCCCAGACTCGTGTATTCTAACCATTTTGAATACATATCAGCATTAGTTCAGCACATAAATATATCATGGAGGACAGTACCAGAAACCCACAGGGGATGATCTCCAACCTGATGGCTATGGTGAACCTTTAATAGGCCACTCCAATTCTGTTAGCAATAGCTTTAGATGATGGGGAATGTGAAAAGACCAGTGGATTTTATGGCCATGCTCTCTGTTGTACTTTCGTTGCCATAAAAAGAGTCCCTGTTCTGAGCAACATTGTGTGGGATACTACGATGACTTTTTTTTTTTTTTAAAGACAAACTCTCTCTGTCACCTAGGCTAGAGTGCAGTGGTAAAAACAGGGCTCACTGCAGCCTCAACCTCCTGGGCTCAAGCAATCCTCCTGAGTAGCTAGGACCACCTGCTCAGGCCACCACACTCAGCTAATTTTATTTTATTTATTTATTTATTTATTTTGAAACGAAGTTTCACACTTGTCGCCCAGGCTGTAGAGCAGTGGTACGATCTCGGCTCACTGCAATCTCTGCCTCCTGGGCTCAAGAGATTCTCCAGCCTCAGCCTCTGGAGTAGCTGGGATTACAGGCACTCGCCACCATGCCCAGCTAATTTTTATATTTTTAGTAGAGGCGAAATTTTGCCATGTTGGCCAGGCTAATTTCAAACTTCTGACCTCAGGTGATCCGCCCACCTTGGCCTCCCAAAGTCCTGGGATTACAGGCATGAGCCACCATGTCCGGCCAACTCAGCTAATTTTTTTTTTTTTTTGAGACAGGGTCTCACTCTGTCACCCAGGCTGGAGTGCAGTGGGGCAATCTCAGCTCACTGCAACCTCTGCCTCCGGGTTCAAGCGATCCTACTGCCTCAGGCCTCCTGAGTAGCTGGGACTACAGGCGTGAGCCACCACGCCCGGCTAGTTTTGCATTTTTTTTAGTAGAGACGGGTTTCACCAAGTTGGCCAGGCTGGTTCTGCCCTCCTGACCTGAAGTGATCCCCCGCACCCGGCCCCAGGGCCCTGATTAACCAGACAAAGCACTCAACACTGGAAGTGAAATCTCAGCCCATTTATCCCTCCATCCAGAGTGAATGAATAAATAAATACACTATTCTTTTTTTTTTTTTTTTTTTTGAGACGGAGTCTCGCTCTGTCGCCCAGGCTGGAGTGCAGTGGCCGGATCTCAGCTCACTGCAAGCTCCGCCTCCTGGGTTCACGCCATTCTCCTGCCTCAGCCTCCCAAGTAGCTGGGACTACAGGCGCCCGCCACCTCGCTCGGCTAGTTTTTTGTACTTTTTAGTAGAGACGGGGTTTCACCGTGTTAGCCAGGATGGTCTCGATCTCCTGACCTCGTGATCCACCCGTCTCGGCCTCCCAAAGGGCTGGGATTACAGGCTTGAGCCACCGCGCCCGGCCATAAATACACTATTCTCAACTCCACTCACTGGCAGAATTTTCCTTTAGTGCTGTCTTTTAGGGGCTCCCCCGAGGAGAGCTGTGGTACAGCACCGTCCTTTTTGGTGCCAATGTATTATCTGACCCTCTGGGAACCACGGTCCCCGGGAAGGCAGCCAGACGACGGCAGCAGCTCATCCCTCAAGGCCCAGAGCTTTCACGGGACTTCCTCTGGCCCCTGACCCCTCCAGCCTGTGCCCAGCTCTGGGCAACCTCAGAGGCCCCAGGCCCAGGCCACAGCCGCGGGCAGAGTGGCCGGTGCAGCCCAGCAGCCATGTCAGGTGAGCCGGAGCTGAGGGCGGAGTGGAGGAGCCGGCCCGGGGAGGGGCCTGCCACAGGTGTGAGGGTGGGGACCGCTCTGCTTCTGACCCCGGGCTCCCACAAGCTGGCCAGGTGGGGTGCTGCGTGTTTCTGCCGCCCAGTGCTGTGTGTCTTCAGGCAGGGCCCTGGACTTGTCTGAGCCAAGCCCCTCTGGATCCTGTGTGACTCAGGGAGACGTGTTGAGCTCTGGGTGGTGGGCAAGGGTCCTGCAGGGGTTTGGGGCCCCGTTCCCGTAAGCTCCAGTGGGAGCTGGACCCCAAGGGGCGAACTCCCAAGACGCCTCCTTGCAGAGCCGGCCGACATTGGCCCCTCAGGGGCGTCGGGCCCTTCCCAGCTGAGCGCCATCACCCTGGAAGACCTGGGGCTCCTCCTGGCAGGAGACCTGACCAGCCCCGAGACCTTGAGCCTGGAGGAGCTCTCGGAGAGGTGTGAGTCCAGCCACCCGCCATCCACGGCCTCTGTCCCTGAGCAGGACACCGCCAAACGCTGGAACCAGCTGGAGCAGTGGTGAGCCCTGCGGGGGACGCTGGGGCGGGAGGACCACACCGCCGCCGCCTCAGCCTCTGTCTCCACGGCGGTCACCGCCAGACTCGCCCACTCTCGCCCTGGCCAGGGCGGTGGAGCTGCAGGCCGAGGTGGCGTGCCTGCGGGAGCACAAGCAGCGCTGTGAGCGCACCACACGGAGCCTGCTGCGGGAGCTGCTCCAGGTGCGGGCCCGCGTGCAGCTACAGGGCTCAGAGCTGAGGCAGCTGCAGCAGGAGGTGCGGCCGGCAGCCCAGGCCCCTGAGAAGGAGGCGCCGGAGGTGAGCGGCTCCCTCACCCGCAGGTCCAGCTGCCCCTTTCCTGGGTGTTGGGGGCAGCTGCTTCTGGGCCTGGAGCCCAGCTCACCCCTGCTGTCCAGGCCCAGAGCTCCCAGGGGCCAGTGGTGCCAGAGCTGGGTGGACTCCAGGGGCAGGTGCCAGACCCGGGCCTAGGTCCAGCCCACAGCCTCCTCTTCCTCCTCGCAGTTCTCTGGTCTCCAGAACCAGATGCAGGCCCTGGACAAAAGGTACCTCCCACACACGCAGGGGACAGGCCCGGGGCGGGGGGGCGGCGGGGGGAAAGCAGTGGCAGGTGCGTTGGGGGATCCACATCTCCCGCGGGTGTCGCTGGAGTAAGGGATACACATCCAGGTCCAGCTAGAAAGGGCCGGGTTTGTACGTGCCTGGGCGGCCCTCAGAGGCCCAGGAAAGCCGTGGGAGGTGGCCGCAGGGGCCCCTTGGCCAGACCCACAGCCCCCAGAGGCTGCTCAGCCCCTGGGCCTCTCGGGAGTGGCTTGTTGTGTCCCAGGCTGGTGGAGGTCCGGGAAGCCTTGACTCAGCTCAGGAGGAGGCAGGCGCAGCAGGAGGCAGAGAGAAGGGGCGCCGAGCAGGAGGCCGGCCTCAGGTGGGCGCCCACCGCCCGCGGCTGCTCTGGAGCTTGCCTGGGGTCGTTTGAGAGTCCCTGGCCGAGCCAAGACACGGGTCTCCCTGCTGTGTGTCCTTGTGACCCAGCGGGGCACCCACCCTCAGTGCCGAGTGTGCTGGGAGCCTGGGCCCGCTGCGGACCCTCCGTGAGGAAGAGACTCACAGCAGCCCTTCCCCACCACCAGTGCTGTGTTTCTCGTTCCTCTGTTTTCCTGGGGGCAGGGGGTGGGGGTCGTACACCTCCTGCCTGGCCAGCCTGTGGGTCAGCCTCACCCTGCTGGGTCCTCCGGCCAGCTGGGCTGGTGTGACTGCAGCCGGTTTCTCTAGGCTGGCCAAGCTGACCGACTTGCTGCAGCAGGAGGAGCAGGGCCGGGAGGTGGCCTGCGGCGCCCTGCAGAAGAACCAGGAGGACAGCAGCCGGAGGGTGGACCTGGAGGTGGCCAGGATGCAGGTACCACCAGGCCCAGCCTTCGGTGGGGGCCGCCCAGAGGGCCGAGGAGGACACCCCAACCATCACGGCCGTGTCCATTGAAATCAGCTACAGCTGTAGACGATTTAAAACTCAGTTCCTCAGCCATACGTGCCCCATTTCAAAAGCTCAGGCCAGTCGGGCGCAGTGGCTCACGCCTGTAATCCCAGCACTTTGGGAGGCCAAGACAGGCAGATCACAAGGTCAAGAGTTCAAGGACCAGCCTGGCCAACGTGGCAAAACACCATCTCTACTAAAAATACAAAAAATTAGCCGGGCGTGCTGGCGGGCGCCTGTAGTCCCAGCTACTCGGGAAGGCTGAGGCAGGAGGATCGCTTGAACCCAGGAGGAGGAGGTTGCAGTAAGCTGAGATCACACCACTGCATTCCAGCCTGGTGACAGAGCGAGACTCCATTTCAAAAAACAAAACAAAACAAAAAAACAAAAGCTCAGGCCATGTGCAGTGGCACACGCCTGTAATCCCAGCACTTTGGCAGGCCGAGGCAGGAGGGTCACTTGTGCCTGGGAAGTCAAGACCAGCCTGGGCAACACAGCAAGACCCCATCTCAAAAAATAAAAAGCTGAGTCGCCACGTGGGGCCGGCAGCTGCGCATCTGGCTGTCCTTCATCCCAGGAAGCTGCTTGTGTCCTGCCGCCTCCACCCCTCCCCACACAGCCGGCGCCCGCCTGGATCAACAGATCGCCCGCAGCCCTGAAGCCCCTTCCACGGCCACTTTCAGGCTCCACCTTTCCCTGCACGCAAAGCAGAGTTCGCGTTCCTTGACACGAGTTCCTAGAACCCGGGGTCCCAACCATGGGGCCGGAGCGGCTCCTCCTCCCGCTGTGGCCTCAGCAGGGGCCTCCGCTACAGGTGGGGAGGGGACCGGGCAGCCGCACATTTCAGCAACTCAGGTCTGAGCTCCACAAATAGAGACCGGGGACTGCAGCCAGCTCCCGTGCGCATCAGGCAGTACGCTGGGTGCGGGGCCAGGACTGCCGGGACGCCCCAGCAGTCGCCCACATAGCTCTGCTACCTGGAGCTGGCAGCCTCCCTCTCACTGCCCTTTGGGAAGTTATTGAGTGGGTGTGTGGGGCAGGCAGAGGTGCTGGGCTGAGGATTCCCAAGGTGCCAGGTGTGGGGGAGCTGCCGCTCACGAGGGCGTCTGCCTTTCCCTGAGCCTGGGTGTCTGAGTGTTCTCTAGGGCCAGAGGCAGAGGGCCAGAGTCAGGCCGACCCTCGTTTCTGGTTTTGAGACGGGGTATTGCCTGGTTGCTCAGGCTGGAGTGCAGTGCTACGATCACAGCTCACTGCAGCCTCAGCCCCCCAGGTTCAAGTGACCCTCCTGCCTCAGCCTTCCAAGTTGCTAGGACTGCGGGTGCATGCCACCATACCCAGCTAATTTTTTTTTTTTTCTTTTGAGACAGAGTCTCGCTCTCTCGCCTAGGCTGGAGCGCAGTGGCGCGATCTCGGCTCACTGCAAGCTCCGCCTCCCAGGATCACGCCATTCTCCTGCCTCAGCCTCCCAAGTAGCTGGGACTACAGGTGCCTGACACCACACCTGGTTAATTTTTTGTATTTTTAGTAGAGATGGGTTTTCACCGTGTTAGCCAGGATGGTCTCGAGCTCCTGACTTTGTGATCTGCCCGCCTCGGCCTCCCAAAGTGCTGGGATTACAGGCGTGAACCACGGCGCCTGGCCCGCCTGGCTAATTTTTTGATGTTTTGTAGAGACCAGGTCTCACTGTGTTGCCCAGGATGGTCTCAAACTCCTAGGCTCAAGTGATCCTCCTGCCTCAGCCTCCCAAAAAGTTTTCTTTTCTTTTCTTTTTCGAGACGGAGTCTCGCTCTGCCGCCCAGGCTGGAGTGCAGTGGCGCTGTCTCAGCTTACTGTAAGCTCCACCTCCTGGGTTCATGCCATTCTCCTGCCTCAGCCTCCCGAGTAGCTGGGACTACAGGTGCCCACCACCATGCCCGGCTAATTTTTTTATATTTTTAGTAGAGACAGGGTTTCCCCATGTTAGCCAGGATGGTCTCGATCTCCTGACCTCATGATCTGCTTGCCTCAGCCTCCCAAAGTGTTGGGATTTCAGACGTGAGCCACCGCGCCTGGCCTTTTTTTTAATTTATTTTTTTCCCGGACAGTCTCGCTCTGTCGCCCAGGTTGGAGTACAGTGGCCTGATCTCAGCTCACTGCAACCTCCATCTCCCAGGTTCAAGTGATTCTCCTGCCTCAGCCTCCAGAGTAGCTGGGATTACAGACAGCTATCCATGTCTGGTTAATTTTTGTAGTTTTAGTAGATACAGGGTTTCACCATGTTGGCCAGGCTGGTGTTGAACTCCTGACCTCAGGTGATCCACCCACGTAGGCCTCCCAAAGTGCTGGGATTACAGGTGTGAGTCATTGTGCCAGCCACTGCTTGTTTTTGTAAATAAAGTTTTATTGGCACACAGGAACATTTTTTACATGTTGTCAGTGTCTCCTGTGGGGGCTGTAACCGCCGTGCTGAGAGGGTTACAACAGAGATCCCACGAGGGTGGAACTTGTACCATCTGGCTTTTTACAGAAAAATATCTACTCTAAGGTGGCTTCCGGGGGGCAGGAGGCCAGCAGGGGCTCGACCAGAGAGGAAGCTTCCCGGGAGGCGCCTCTCCGTGGCTGACGAAGGCCTGTGCCGCCTGCCTGCCCTTTGGGTGTATGAGACGCAGGGACTGGGTCGGCTGCACCTCCCCTCTCCCCTCACCTTCAGACCCTCAGTGCAGCAGGAAAGCAGCTGTTGGGGTGGAGACAAGGCCCCGAGGCTCTGCCCAGCTTGCCTGGCTCCCTGTGCATGGGGACACCCGTGTGACATCCCTGCTTCCCTGTCGGGGCCTGGTGGTGGCTGGGGGGCCTTCCCTGGGCGGCATCGGTGGTGGGTGCCAAGTGTGTGTGGTCCCCACGTGAGCGTGGCCTTCCAGTGCTTCACGAACCCAAGCCTGGTCGGTCGTCTGGGTACAGAGCGGTGCTGCCCGCCCTGGCTTTCTCCTGGCTGAGGGTGTGGTGGGCCTGGCTCTGCTGGGCTCGGGGACAGCAGGGGACCCCAACTCTGATGGAGACCACAGGCAGGAGGGGGACGGGCTGCGTGTCCAGCAGAGGCTGCACACGGGACAATGTGCCTCCGCCCCAGGCCCAGGTGACCAAGCTCGGCGAAGAGGTGAGCCTACGCTTCCTGAAGAGGGAGGCCAAGCTGTGTGGCTTCCTGCAGAAGAGCTTCCTGGCCCTGGAGAAGGTGGGAGCCTGCCCGCGGCCGGCCTGCCCCGCCCCACTTTCCAGACGCAGACCTGCGGCTGACCGTGGGGTCTCGCCACAGAGAATGAAGGCCTCGGAGAGCTCGCGGCTGAGGCTGGAGGGCAGCCTGCGGGGCGAGCTGGAGAGCCGGTGGGAGAAGCTTCGGGGGCTGATGGAGGAGCGCCTGCGGGCCCTGCAGGGGCAGCATGAGGTGGGGCCGGCCGGGCGGCGGACAGGTGGGGCCGGGGCTGGGGTGTGGGTCTCAGGGCGGCCTCCACCCCTTGGCAGGAGAGCCACCTCCTGGAGCAGTGCCAGGGCCTGGATGCAGCCGTGGCCCAGCTGACCAAGTTCGTGCAGCAGAACCAGGCATCGCTGAACCGCGTCCTGCTGGCTGAGGCGAAGGCCTGGTGGGTGTCCTGGGGCCTCAGGTGCTGTCAGGTGGGGAGACCCCCAAGTCCCACTCAGGAGGGGGCCGCGGTGGCCGACTCAGCAGGGAATGACCTTGCCTCCCCCCAGCAGAGTGCTTGACCCCGAGGGCTGCAGCCGGACAGTGCGGCTCCTCCTCCCTCCCGTGCTCCCGTGGGGCCTCCCATCCCTCACCTAGCCTGCTCTCCCTGGGGCATTCGGCTGTGGCCATGGGGAGTGAACCCCTGTCGTGGTGGCACTGTGACCGCACCCCATCTTCCGATCCCAGGGTCTCCTGGGAGGTTCCGGAGCCTGCAGCCAAGCTTCCCTCCCTAGCCCAGGGCTGAGGGGTGGGCAGGCTCTGCTGAGGGCATCTATGTGTCCCCCAACCCCTAGGGATGCCAAGGGGCGCCTGGAGGAGAGCCGGGCCGGGGAGCTGGCTGCCTATGTGCAGGAGAACCTGGAGGCCGCACAGCTGGCCCGCGAGCTGGCCCGGCAGGAGATGCATGGCGAGCTGGTGCTGGTGAGGGGGTAGCGCAACACGTCCCCAACGGGGTCCCCCATGCACACAGGATGGGCGCTCACCCAGGCCTCCCCACACCCACCTGTCCCCCTTCAGCTCCGAGAGAAAAACCGGGCTCTGGAGGCATCGGTGGCGCAGCTGGCCGGGCAGTTAAAGGAGCTGAGTGGCCGCCTCCCGGCTCTGAGCAGCCGGCTGGATCTGCAGGAGCAGATGCTGGGCCTCAGGCTGTCTGAGGTGCGCCAGGCAGCAGAGGGCAGGCAGGGCTATGGGGAGTCCCCACCCCACCGGCTCTCAGCCCACCACTGTCCCCAGGGGAGAGGCTGGACAGGCCAGTCCCAAGCCTCCCATCACCCAGCGACTGTCCCTCGGGCCCGGGAGACCCCGAGTCCCAGAGATTCCCGTGTGGGGCGGGACGGCCGCTGAGCAGCCTCGGCCCACGGCCCAGCCATGCGGGCAGCCACAGAGGGGCAGACAGGCGGCCTCCGCCCCTCCTGCTCTTGTTCACTTTGTAACAGCTCTGTTGAAACGGACTCACTCCCCACACGGTTCACCCGCGAACGCGTACGGTTCCGTGAGTTCCGTGTGTCCATTCACAGTTTCAGAGCATTCCTCCGCCAGAAAGAACCCCAGCACTGTCCGTCCGCCGTCATTCCCATCCCCACTTCCCCTGGCGACTGCCGGGTCCCTGCCTGTCTCGGGGGTGCCTGTTCTGGACGTTTCCAGGAAACGTCACCATGTACCGCGCGGCCGCTGCGGCGGTAACACCCGCGGGCATCCCGTTTCCCGCTCCTCGGGGCCTCGTGCACAGAGCTTCGCCCTCCCACCACCGCGTAATGTGCATCGCGTGGACACCGCTCCCGGGTTCCCGCTCATCCCCTGACGCATGCGTGCTGCGTCAGACACCCTGCGTCCCGGGGCTGGATCCCACTGGGGCCTGCCCTGCCTCCCTCGGGCACCTGTGTGGTTGGAACAGCCCCCACGGGCCCTCGGCTGCCCAGGCCCTGCCTGGCATGTGTGTCTCCAGAGCGTGCTTGGCCAGGCCACCCCGGCTGCCTGCAGGCCTGTGCACAAATGTCTCAGAGTCAGAAGTGGGGGTGAGGGCCGCCTGCCCCCAGAGCTCCCCATGTCTGTCCATCCATCCGTCTGTCCTCCCTCTCTGGGCTCTGTCCCTCACTGGGCATCTGTATCCCAGGCAAAGACCGAATGGGAAGGTGCAGAGAGGAAGTCTCTGGAGGACCTGGCCAGGTGGCAGAAGGAGGTCGTCGCGCACCTGCGGGGGGTGCGGGAGAAGGTGGATGGCCTCCCCCAGCAGGTGGGTGAAGGCACAGCCAGACTCGGTGTACTTTGGCGCGGGACCCTCCCCCACCGCGCCCGTCCTCTCGCCTCCTCCCTCTCGCTGTGTGGGCGCCGAGGCCAAGGCTGGTCCTAGACTGTGCCCGCTCCCGGCTCTGTGCTCAGATAGAGGGCGTCTCGGACAAGTGCCTGCTCCACAAGAGTGATTCGGACCTCAGGATTTCCGCCGAAGGCAAGGCCAGGTATAGCCTCCGGGGCCCTGGGAGAGGGGCAGGGGCTCTGCTGACCATCACTGGGCGGGGCCAGTCCCCACGCTGCTCTCCACAAGCTCCCTGGTGTCATGACAGATCCGTTCCCCCTGAGCCTGGGCCTGGCCCAGCACTGAGCTCACCCTGCCACCCTGGGGCAGCCTCTGAGAACTCTCCCTCTACCACCTTCCCTCCTGGAGGGGTGACAGAGCTGAGCCCCCTCGAGCCTCCTTAACCCTGTGGTGGCTGTGGGAGTAGCCTGTGTCCCCGGTCCTGGCCCTACCCCCGAGCACACCCCACAGCCAGCCCCAGCCTCTGGTGCCCGCAGGGAGTTCGAGGTTGGGGCCCTGCGGCAGGAGCTGGCCACGCTGCTGTCGTCCGTGCAGCTGCTGAAGGAAGACAGCCCTGGGCGGAAGATCGCGGAGATGCAGGGCAAGCTGGCCACGGTAGTCCTGGGTCTGCCCGCACCCAGCTGGGAGAGAGGGGGAGCCGTTGGGTTCAGACGGGGCAGCCGTGCAGAGAGGCAGGACCCCCGGCCTAGGGGGCGTTTTCCAGCCGGCAGGAGACGCTCAGAAAACCACCTGTGAGAGGCCAGGCGCGGTCGGTGGCTTATACCCATAACCCCAGCGCTTCGGGAGGCCAAGGCGGGCGGATCACCTGAGGTCGGGAGTTTGAGACCAGCCTGACCAACACAGAGAAACCCCGTCTCTACTAAAAACACAAAAACTAGCCGGGCGTGGTGGCGGCGCCTGTAGTCCCAGCTACTTGGGAGACTGAGGCAGGAGAATCGCTCGAACCCAGAAGGTGGAGGTTGCGGTGAGCCGAGATCGCACCATTGCACTCCAGCCTGGGTGACGAGAGCGAAACTCTCTCAAAAACAAAAAACAAACCCAGTTGCCTTGGGCCACCCCAGCTTGTCTCAGCCTCTGGAAGTTCTAAGCGGAGGCACTTTGCCTGGAGCCCCCACACTGGGGCGTCCGTGTGCAGCCACGAGGGCTGAAGCAACCCTGAGCCCTGGCCAGGCCCCCGCAGGGCCACTCTCAGGCTGCCCCTTCCTCAGCGGAGCTTGTCCCAGGCCCTGTGGGGGTGGGGGGTGAGGACCAGCATCTCAGCGGGTGGCCCCTGCCCAAGCTGTAAGCGGATATGGGGGCACCCGTGGGGACAGCAGGATGCCAGCAGACTGGCCCTGTCTGTGGCTTAATTGGGGCCGTGTTTAGTTTCAGAACCAAATAATGAAGCTGGAAAACTGCGTCCAGGCCAGCAAGACCATCCAGAACCTCAGGTTCAACACTGAGGCCCGGCTGGTGAGAAGAGGCCCTGCCCGGCCGGCACCGCCCAGCTCCCACCCACTCCCCCGGCCCTGCCACCTCCCCGCTTGCCCTGCTGCAGGCACCAGTGTCCATCTGTCCAAGTGTCTGGCGATGGGCATGGTTTCCCTGAAGATAAATGACTTCCAGGCTCCCGGTGGGAGATAAACCCCGTTTGCCATCCCCTGCCCAGAGGTCTGGCTCCTGGGTGACACGGGCATCCCCGTCCCACAGCGCACACAGGAGATGGCCGCCCTGCGGGAGAGCGTGCTGCGGCTGCGCAGTCAGGAGAGCCCGCAGACGCCGCTGGGCAGCCGGAAGCTGCTCCCATCCCTGGCAAGGCTGCAAGTCTTCATCAAGGACACGGCGCCAAACGAGGTGGTACCCGTGAACTGCTGGGGCGTGTACCAGGCGGTGAGGTGGGCAGCAGGGATCCCGGCGCGGCCTCCTGGGCCTTTGGGTCCAAAGAGTCGGGGTTTGGGGCTGGGGGCCCGCGGGCAGCAGGTGGGCTGTGGGGGGTGGGGCAGGGGTGCAGGGGCCACGTGCCACATCTCCGGACAGGTGGCTGCGGTGGAAGGCGTCCCTCATAAAGCTCAGGGCCCCGCGGAGGCCAGGAGGGGTCCCAGAGAAGCCCCACAGCCAGGAGCAGGTGCAACAGCTCACACCCTCGCTCTTTATCCAGAAATAAACGAACCAGCCTTGTACTCATTAGAGCTGAGGTTCCCCGATGCGTGCCAGTGAACAGCCTCCCCAGGGCCTGGGGGGTGAGAGGGGTGGCGAGGCCCTGGGCAGTGGGGGTGCCCAAGGCTGGAGGGAGCCAGTCTCTTGAGCCCCACAACTCTCCCTGTCCTGCCCAAGCCCAGCCTGGCTTCAGGCTGTTGCTTTTCCTAGCACTTCAGCAGCCCCTCTCCTTCCCTGCCAGGCCCCCTAGGGCTGCCAGAGCCCCCCGGGGTGGAAGGGGCTGGGCTGGGGCCTGCCCAGAAGCACCTAGGCCTGCCCCCGCCAGGAGCCCCAGTGAGCTGCCCTGCCCGGGTCGTGAGGAGGACCCGGGGACGCTTCCTGGCCTGGGGCTCTCTGGCTCTGCCTCAGAGCCACTCCAGCCCAGCACCCTGCAGTGGGAGAACCTTCCAGCATCTGTGGAGGAGACAGCCCTTGTCTGCTGTCTCGGTCGGGCAGTGGGCCCCTCTTCCTGCCTCTCCAAGGAGGGACGGAGGAGGCTCTTCCCAGGAGGATGGGAGGAGAGTCCAGTGCCTCAGGGGCGGCCCCGCTGCCGCCAGCTGACTCCGACCCCAGTGCCTCGCTAGGCCTCGGCTGGCTGTGCCCCTTCCAGGGCTGGGGTTCCCCTGCCGGGCAGCTCAGGACAGGCCTCGGCTGACCAGCTGGCCAGCAGGTCGCTGAAGTCGGGCGTGCCAGGGTGCAGCAGGCCCAGGGGGCTAGGGGTCGGCTCCTTCCAGAAGGACGGGGGCAGCTTCCTCTGGGCCATGGGGGTGATGTGGCCGTACTTCCGCTCCAGCCTCAGGCTCCAGCTGGCCGCCGCCCTGGACCCCCAGTACTGCTGCAGCCCGTAGTCGAAGAGCTCGGCCAGGGGTCCCAGGGGCTGCGTCCTGTCCCCGCTGAGGCCCGGCCTGCGCACCTGCCCTTGGGAGACCCCGGGCTCCGGGGTGTGCTCGTCTTCCAGGGACCCGCCTCGGGCCAGACGCACCAGGTCCGCGTGGTAGAGCTCCCGGGCAGTGCTGCCGGCTGGGCGGCTGTCGGCGTACACGTCGCAGGCATCTGGGTCCTGCGCCTTGTCCTTGCGGCCAAAGTACCGCTGGATGTCGTCGCTGATGAGCTCTGAGAAGCGTAGCAGCTGCAGCGGCATCTCGGGGCTGCTGGGACCCTGAGGGGCTGCCTCCTCCGCGGCCTCTGCCCGGCCTGAGTTCGGGAGGATCTGGCTGCAGCCCTCCAGCCCCTCGCCCTCCTCCTCCCCCTCCTCCCCCTCCTCCCCCTCCTCCCCCTCCTCCCCCTCCTCCCCCTCCTCCCCCTCCCCCTCCTCCTCCTCCTCCTCTTCCTCCTCCGAAGTCTCCGGGGGCTCTGGATCTGAGGGCAGGAAGGGGTGGTGGCGCAGCAGGGGCAGCTGGAAGTCGCACAGGGTCCGGATCACACCGGCGGCCATCTCCGCACGTCCCACGCTTCTGGGGCCTCCGGGGCAGCAGGTTCCGGCTAGGGAGGGAGGCAGAGGAGCAGGTTCCCTGTCAGGCCTGGCCATGCCCCCGCCACCCTGGATTGCTGCACTCGGATCCCACCCATCTGTGGCCTCCCCCAGAGACGTTCCTCAGCTCCTGGGCTCCCCGTTGTGCTTGCCGAGGGCACGGATTGCCACCAGAGTGAGGCGTGGAGAGAGACGGGGTGGGCGCTGTGGCCGCATGGCCGTGGCATGAGGGGAATGGCTGGCCAGGGGCTGAGACCTGCTGGACGGCTGGCCCAGGATGGTCAGTGGGTGGGAGCAGTGGGGTCCTGTCATGGGGGGCAGTTGGGGACACAGGGACATTGTAGGGACACTAGAATTGTGGTCACTTGGGAGGGGAGGATGCTGGGTGGGAGAGGGCAGTCCCTGGGGACGGGGCTTGGAGAAGACAGGTAGGTGGGCAGGCACCCCCGCAGGCCAGGGCAGGGGGCTGGGGCTGCTGAGCCAGAGCTGGGCCCCAGGTCAGGCTGCTTTGAATCAGAACCATGGCTCTTGATCAAAGTGGAGGCGTCAGCCGTGACTGAGCCCAGAGCCGCAGCCCCTGCGGGGTTCTTCCGGGCCGTCACAGTCCCAAGGGAGCGGGAGGCAGCACCCCGGTGGCCCTAACTGGGGTGCCTCTGTGATGGTGAAGGCGGCTGGGGTGGGAGGTCCCTGGAGGGGTGGGAGGTCCCTGGAGGGGTGGGCTCCAGGGGCCACTGCACTTGGCCAGGATGACTCAAGGGAGGTATCTGGATCAGGGGCCTGGCAGGAGGGTGTCTGGGCGGGGACTGTGGGGTGCAGCTCTCTTCTGGGCTAGCCGCCAGGTAGAGCCCACCACACAGACAAGGGCTACTCAACCCCTCCTCATGGGTGTCCCTGGGGCCAGGTAGCCTGAACCCATCTTGTCCAGAGCCTGCGGCCAGAGGGCGGAGGGAGGGAGTCGGCTGCAGGGAGGGGGAGGCTGCGGGAGCGGGAAGGGCTGCGGGGAGCATCCACCGCACTGAGACAGGCGTTCCTCGGGGTCAGGATGTCTCCCGCTGGCTGTCCAGAAGGCGAGCTGCGAGGCCCCCCGACCTGGCCGGCCCAGCTGTGGTTCTGATCTCACTCAAGTGCTGGGGTCCCCATCACAGGAGACGTCCAGTGTCCTGAGTGCTGGACTTTGGGGCTGACTGCTCACGGACAGCCCAGACGCAGGTGCCCTCCCATGGCCGTCTGCCCGGATGCCGGCCCAGCCCTGGGCCAGCAGGACTCTCCCGGGGTGGGTGGTCCCCGCAGAGCCCTGGGCAGAAGGACTCACAGACTCCCCAAGTCCCCAGTGCTGTGGTGGTCCCCAGCAGCGCCCACCTCCCCCAGGCCCTGGCTCCTACCTGGCCGGGGCCACAGCTCTCGATCCACAGGCACACCCTCCACCTGGACACGAGCATTTATAGCTGCGCTCTGCAGCCGCCAGGAGCTGGCAAATATTTGGCAACAGCATTGTCATCGCAGACTGGGCAAATAGAGCCCGTTTGCTTTAGCGCCCGGCAACCAGGGCCCCGAGGGGGGAGCACACCCCCGGCCTCACCTGCACGCAGCCTGCCCGGGGACCGTGGAGTGTTTGTGCGGGCGCAGCTGGCTCGCCCCCGGGCCCCGGGACCCTTATCTCTGCTGCTGACTGGGGCCCGGACCCAGCCTTGTCAAATAGGCGGAAAATTAAATTTCATGCTATTTTGAGTTCTGGAGTAGGCCTCTCTAGAGGGCATCCTGCCTTCGCAGCCCGCGGGGTGAACAGTGCTCCCGGCCACAGGAGGACCCTGGGGAAGGGGGAGGGAAAGGGAGCGAGGTCCCAGGGACCCCCCAGCCAGGGCCCGACACCTGCCCAGCTCCCCTGGCCATCGGGACCTCCTGGACAACCGTGACCATCTCCACTGGCCCAGTGGTTACCGGGACGCCTCTGCGCCGCCGCCGTCCACCTGCCCAGAGCTCAGAGGGGTTTGCAATTGATCGTTAATGGAGGAACCCCCTGCTTCCCCAGGCTTTTTCCCGGGGGCCTTCCTTCCTCAGTTGCAGCCACCCCTGGGGTGGGAATGGGGGGCTGGGAACCCTCCCCTCACCTACTGCTCCCAGGAAAGCCTCCCCCAGAAGTGTTCCCAAGGGCTTCTGCTGTTCCCACCGACTCCCTGGCTCCTCCTGGGTGGCCCCAGCTGGTCCGCTGTGCCGCCATGTTAGCTTCCTGCGACTGCTGTGGCCATGACCACAACCCCGGCGGCCTGGAGCACAGGGCGGGAGGCCGGAGGTCGGGTCCAGGGTCCCCAGGAGTGGCTCCTTGCCTCGTGGTTGTGTCTCCCCAGGCTCTACCTCTGCCCTCCTACGGGGACCCCGTTCCTGGATTTAGGGCCCACGCCCACCCTTTGTGCCCTCAGCTTCACCAGTTACACCTGCAGGGCCCCCATTTCCAAATGAGGTCCCACTGGGAGACTCAGGGTGGATAGCATTGTGGGGACGTGGCTCAGGCCGCACAGGCACCGCCCACATGTGACTGTCCCTGACCTTGGCGTTTGCCAGGTGTGCCCCTGCTTGGCACCATGCTCCCCGGAGCAGCCCCCAGTGGCCCAAGTTGGGAGGACTCCACAGTGTCCTTCCCAGGGACTCCGGCTCTGAGGATGGGACAGCAGCCCCAGCCTGGCCTTGGCCCCAACACTCCCTGTCCCGAGCCCCCAGCTCCTTGGCCTTCAACTTCCAGGGGCCAGGACGGTTCTGGACGCCACCCCCCACCCTAGTCCTCACCCCTACGCTCCAGGCATCCCCCAATCAGGTGGTAGACCAGCCCCTCTCACCTAGTGGCATCCAATACACAGGGATTTGGACACGGGCCCAGCCCTTTGCTGTACCTGGGGACCTCTGACTGACCTGCCCAGATTTCTCGGGCACCTAGAAGGCAGGAGATCCCAGAGGGCCTCAGGCAGCCAGTGCAACCAGTCAGTGTCCGGGGGCTGCAGTCAGGACCCCTGGCTTCGAGGGAAGGGACAGGAAACGAAAAGTTCAAGCTTAAGAGTGAGATCCTGCAGAGGGCAGGCCAGCGGCCTCTACATGGTTCTCATGGTGAGAGGTGGGGTCACCTGCAGGTCCCAGGAGAGGCTGCTGGGAGTGGGGACAGGGACGGCATCGGCACAGCTGCCAGTTACGGCTTCTCCTTACTGCTCCTTCACAGGCAGAAACCGAGCCCACGCCCTGGTGAGCTCACAGCCCAGGTGACCCCACAGCCCAGTGAGCCCGTCCCCAGGTGAGGTGCATCTGGCCATACTCAGCCCTGAGCGTCCAAACCATGTAGGGGCCTCTGTCCCTGGCTTCATGGGGGCTGCCCTGAGACTCCAAGGTCTGAGGATGCTTTGCCAGCCTCACCAGCTCCCCTCTGATCCAGCCGTCACTGAGGACCTGCGGCTGCCCGGGGTTCAGGGCCCTAGACTCCCATCTCTGACCAGATACAGCTCCTGTCCCTACCGATCTGGGGAGCTTCCAGCCTGGGGCCCTGGGTGCGTCCGCCTTGGTCTGCTCAGAACCCCAGGGCCGGACCTGCAGAGGGTGGGGGTTCTGCCGCTCCTGGCAGTGACTGCAGCGCCCTCTGCCGCATGCCGTGGCATGGCCGGGGTCTGCGGAGGGAAGGGTGGGAGCCAGTCCAGCCTGGGGTCTGGCACTGCAGCCTCCACCTCGCTGGTCTTAGCAGGGATGGCGTCAGCAGGGACCCCGAGGGAACTTTAGTGCAGGACGCAGAAGGGCCCCTGTGTTCTGCCCTGAAGGGCGCGGGCGGTGGGAAATGGCGAGCCCAGGCTTCGGGCGCAGGTGGTCCCCAGCTCGCTGGGTTACCAGCCTTGCTGTCCAGTACACAGGGTGGGGAAATGAGACCCAGCCCCTCATGAAGGAGGTGGGTGTGGGGGCTCGACGGGCAAGCCTCGGGAAGCAGACGGGGTTCCCGCAGAGCGGACAGCCTGGAAACACTGGCCCTGTGATGGCCCCAAGACGTCCGCGCCCGAACCCCCAGCACCGACACAGCTGAGGGACCGCGGGTGTGGCTAAGCGAACGACCTTGAGACGGGAGATCACCTGGCGGATCCTTGTCGGAGGGAGGCAGGAGGCTGAGAGGATGGAAGAGGCCACGCTGCTGGCTTTGGAGCTGGAGGCAGCTGCCAGGAGCCGGGATGCGGGAGCCTCTGGATGCTGGCGGGGCGGGGGCCGTGGCTGCCTGAACCTTGGCGCTTCCCCCGCTCCTGGGGAGAAAGCCTCAGCGGGGTGACCTGCTGCTGCTCCTGCCCCGAGGCCCTGGGTTTTCCCGCTGTCCTCTGACTTGGGCGCTGGGGGCCTGCCTGTGACCCTGCCCAGAGCCGTCTGGATGCTCGTCTCTGCCTGACAAGAAACCACAGAGAAAACCCCAGTCTGGGATGGAAAATGCTAGAGTGGGCACAAACCGGAGCAGACAGGCATTTGGGAGGAAGCGCTGGGGCAGAGCACTGTGGGGCTGGCACGGACACCCCGGGAGCTGGCCGGAGGCTCAGGGGTGACAGTGCCACTGCACCGGTCCAAGCGGGCAGCGAAGGGCAATGCAGGGGTGGCCGGAGGGGCGAAGGTGGGATATGGGGACTCCCTGGGGGAGGGGTGGATGAATTAGCAGCTAGCTAATTAGTCCCCTACCCCTGAGTGCTGAGACTCAGGAGGCCCGCAGGTGCCGGTGACTGCGGTTTCTGGTGAGGCTGGGTGGGGCGGCAGCCTCTGGGGCATCTGGGACAGTGGAGAAATACACGTCCCACACCACCGCCTGCCTGTTTCCTGCCTGGGGTAGGACGGGCAGCCAGGGCCAGGCCGAGGAGCACAGGAGGGCTGGGCCCAAGCAACGTCCAGCATCTGCGGCCAGTGTGCCTCTCGGTGGGGGCAGCATCGGGCCCGACGGAGCTCCCAGCCCACAGCTCCCTCCCCTTGCTGTGGGGCCTCAGGCCCGGGAGGAAGGCGCTGCCCTTCTGAGTGCAGCATGCCTGCTGTGCCCACGCACCCCATCTTGATCTTCCTGGAGAAAATCAATAGCTCCAATATGCCAGCTCTCAAGAGGCTCTCACCCGCCATTAGGCACACGAGGGCCGCAGCCTCCGCCGACCATTAGCGGGACATTAGGCCTCCTGTGAAATGTCTCTGTGTGCTTTGAGATAAACGAAGGCTGAGGTGTTGGTTTACGTCCCTGGGGGAGGGGGAGGATGAGAGCCGCTTCCCGGGCAGGGCCAGCGCCAGCTCCACGTGGACGCGCCAAGGAGAGCAGGGCCCCGGGGACACAGGCGCCTCAGCACATCCGGCTGTGGCTTTTCCCACCCGGGGTCAAGCAAACACACAGCATTCAGGGGGAGCCACCAGCCAAAGGCCACTGGGGACAGATGGGCAGCATGGGAGCCGGCGGTGCGCTCACGCCTGGAGTCCCAGCTCCTCCACAGTGGGAGGACCCACTGAGCCCAGGAGTTTGAGCCCAGCCTAAGCAACATAGTAAGACTCTGTCTATACCGAAAAATACAAAAATCTGGCTGTGCGCAGTGGCTCACGCCTGTAATCCCAGCACTTTGGGAGGCCGAGGAGGGTGGATCACCTGAGGTCAGGAGATCGAGACCATCTCTACTAAAAACATAAAAATCAGCTGGGCAGGGTGGCGGGCGCCTGTAGTCCCAGCTACTCAGGAGGCTGAGGCAGAGAATCGCTTGAACATGGGAGGCAGAGGTTGCAAGGAGCTGAGATAGTGCCATTGCACTCCAGCCTGGGTGGCAGAGCCAGACTCCATTTCAGGAAAAAAAAAAAAAAAAAAGATGCAGGAGGGCTCTGGAGTGGCTGCTGTCAGGAGTGGGGGCCCCTCTGGCTGGACACCTGTGTTTGTGTCTACAACCCTACAACCAACCGCCACACACTGGGTTTCCTCAGGGTTCCAGAGGACGCAGGTCCAAAGCCAAGACGTCAGCATCGCCTCGCTCCTGCCGGGGGCTCCGGGGAGAATCCGTTCCGTGCCTGTCTCCCTCCCCTGTGGTGGCCAACGCTCCTGAGCATGTCTGGGCTGTTGGCGCCTCACTCCAACTGCTACCGCTGTCATTGCCTTGGCCTCCCCGCGGGCGTCTCTGTCTGTCCTCTCCCCTCCTCAATGTGTGTCTTGTAATTTTTGTAGAGATGGGGTCTGTGTTGCCCAGGTTGGTCTCAAATCCTGGGCTTAAGCAACCCTCCTGCCTCCTCCTCCCAAAGTCCGAGGATTAAAGGTGTGAGCCTCCACGCCCGGCCTCTTCTCACCTTCTTGTAAGCGCTCTGGTCATTGGATTTAGGGCCCACCCTGGTCCACAAGTGCCTCGTCTTAACTAATGACGTCGGCAAAGACCCTGTTTCCAGACAAGGTCAAGTTCTTGCGTTCTGAGGGGACGTGAATTTGGGGTACTGTTGAACCAGGGTGGCGTCTTCCAGTCCTCGCAGTGGGCTCAGTGGGGCGGGGGACGCCCGTTTCACACTCTTCCCATTAACGTGGTGGCCTGGCCCCTCAGAGGCTGGCCCGCCCCCGAGTGAAGCCTCAGCCCCTGCCTGTGCCTCCCAGCCCTGCCCCCGACTCCACTGTCCTCAGGCAGCTCGTGCTCAACTGCCCAAAACCATGCCAACCAGGCAGCTGCACCAGCCTAACCCAAAGGCTCCATGCCTAACCGCAGGGCCCTTCGATTTCCACCTCCTCCAGGAAGCCCCCCGGGCTGCACACCACGATGAGGCTGACCAGTCCTCCCCAATCACATCTTGAGCCCCCTCCTCCCACAACAGTGGGTGCTCCCAGGTCCCTACAAGGGGACTGGTTTGGCAATGATTCCAGGTGGGGTTCTAGGGTAGAACAGGTGGGGCAGGGCCCGGGGAGGAGGACCTGGGCAAACAGGTGCCTCTGTTGACACAGCAGCCCCAAACACGGACTGGGGCCGGGCCGCCCAGGTGTTGCTGAGCTCAGGACACCTCCAGCCCCCCTTCCTGGCCTTGATGCCAAGAGCTCCTGGGGGAACAGAACTGGTCCCAGATCTGGTGCTTTTTCTGCCGGGAAGCAGGCGCAGAAGTCGGTGCTGCGAGGCGAGCAGATTCCGGCTCAGGGGAAGGGGCTTGTCCAGGACCACCCGGCCACACACAGCGCAGCAGATGGGCCGAGGTCCCTGCCGCCACCCAGGTGACAGGAGGGGTGACCTGCACTGGCAGTCAGGAGCAGGCCTTCTAGCTCTAGCCCCTTCCTGAGAGGAAGAAGCACCCCACCTCCTTCCCGTTCACTGAAGGTGCGTCCAGGCTTCCAACTAATCTCGCAGTCGGAATGGGTGTGAGTTCCTCTCTGAAACTCTGGGCATAAGAAATGACACGTTTCTGTTACACAGACATATTGCAAAAATTAAAAAAAAAAAAAAAGATGGACTGGGTGCGGTGGCTCGCGCCTGTCATCCCAGCACTTTGGGAGGCTGAGGCAGGCAGATCACTTGAGGTGAGGAGTTCGAGACCAGCCTGGCCAACATGGCGAAACTCCATCTCTATTAAAAACTCAAAAATTAGCCGGGTGTGATGGCACCAGTAATCCCAGCTACTCGGGAGGCTGAGGTGGGAGAATCACTTGAGCCCAGGTGGCAGAGGTTGCAGTGAGCTGAGATCACACTATTGAACTCCAGCCTGGGTGACAACAGCGAGACTCCATCTCAAAAAAAATAAATAAATAAATTTTAAAAAGATGAAAACACACACACACACACACACACAGAAATGACATGTTTTATTTTCTTTTTCCCGAGACAGCATCTTGCTCTGCTGCCCAGGCTGGAGTGTAGTGGCACAATCTTGGCTCACTGACACCTCCACCTCCCATGTTCAAGCACTTCTCCCACCTCAGCCTCCCGAGTAGCTGGGATTACAGGTGCGTGCCACCACGCCTGGCGAATTTTTGTTTTTAGTAGAGATGGGGTTTCACCATGTTGGCCAGGCTGGTCTCGAACTCCTGACCTCAGGTGATCTGCCCACCTCGGCCTCCCAAAGTGCTGGGATTACCAGCGTGAGCCACCATGCCCGGCCTTATTTTCCAAATTAAAAAAAAAAAAAAATTACCCAGGTATGACGGCACCCACCTGTAGTCCCAGCTACTTAAGAGGCTGAGGTGGGAGGATGGCGGGAGCCCAAGAAGTCAAGGCTGCAGTGAGCTATGATGGTGCCTCTGCACTCCAGCGTGGTCTTTTGAACAAGACCTTGTCCCAAACAAAAAACAAAAAACAAACTTGCTTCAGGCCTCAACTTCCCAGAGTTGAGAGAAATCCAAGCTCAGTCTCACTGCACAGGGCCTCCTGCCTCCCCTACAGGCCCACCAGGAGACGGGGCTGCCAGGCGCTGGATCTGAGCCTGGGGTCTTCGGGGGTCCCGCTGCTTTGGGGCGCTCCTTGTCAAGCCTTCATGGTGAGGGGTTAGTGTAGCTGCCAGAAGGTTTCGTCCCACATGCTGCACAGACAAACTCTATTCCCTGAGACCACAGCATTGCAGTAAAGAAAGACTTTAATTGACTTGAGGCGGGCCCCACCACTCAGGAGACGAGTCATTACACACATCAGTCTCCCCAAAGGCGCCAAGGTTCGGGCTTTTCAAAGACACTGGTGGGGCTGCTGTGTCTATGGAGTAGCCATTCTTTCTTTCTTTTTTTTTTTGAGACGGAGTTTCACTCTTGTTGCCCAGGCTGAAGTGCAGTGGTGCCATCTCGGCTCACTGCAACCCGTGCCTCCCAGGTTCAAGCAATTCTCCTGCCTCCGCCTCCCGAGTAGCTGGGATTACAGGCACCTGCCACCACGCCCTGGAGTAGCCATTCTTTTACTCCTTTACTTTCCTGATAAACTTGCTTTCACTTTTCTCTACGGACTCGCCACGAATACTTTGTTGCATGAGATCCAAGAACCCGCTCTTGGGGTCTGGATCAGGACCCCTTTCCTGTAACGTATTTCTGTGGAACTGCAGAAGGGACTATAGCGTGGAAGACCCTTCCCAAAGGCTAACTTTGGGAAAGTGCTGGGGTCCTGTAACATCCTTCTGGTGAACCCTGAAGGGACAATACTCAGGGGACCCCAGACCCATAGGAAATAGAAAAGGAAACTGACTCTGCAGCCCTGATTGGACGACTCTGGGTAAGTGGCAGATCCCCGGTAAAGAATGGGATTGGGGTAGAGGCCCAACTTAGGGGAGTTAGGTAACTCCTAAAACAGAGAGGGGCATGGTGGCTCATGCCTGTGATCCTAGCACTCAGAGGCTGAGGTGGGTGGGTCACTTGAGGCCAGGAGTTCGAGACCAGCCTGGGCAATATGGAGAAACCCTGTCTTTACTAAAAGTACAAAAAAATTAGCGGGGTGCGGTGACTCACCTCCCAGCACGTTGGGAGGCCAAGGTGGGCAGATCACCTGAGGTCAGGAGTTTGAGACCAGCCTGGCCACCATGGAGAAAATCCGTCTCTACTAAAAATACAAAAAAATTAGCCAGCTGTGGTGGTGCCTGCCTGTAATCCCAGCTACTTGGGAGGCTGAGGCCAAAGAATTGCTTGAACCTGGGAGGCAGAAGTTGCATTGAGCGGAGATTGCATCATTGCACTCCAGCGCGGGCGACAAGAGTGAAACTCCTCCTCAATCAATCAATCAAGGCTGGGCGCGGTGGCTCACGCCTATAATCCCAGCACTTTGAGAAGCCAAGGCAGGTGGATCACCTGAGGTCAGGAGTTCGAGACTAGCCTGGCTAACATCGTGAAACCCCGTTTCTACCAAACATACAAAAATTAGCCAGGTGTGGTGGTGGGCGCCTGTGGTCCCAAGCCAGTCAAGTGGCTGAGGTGGGAGAATCGCTTGGGCCCGGGAGGCGAAGGTGTAAGTGCTGAATCGGTTCACCTTGCCCGCTGCCTAGACAGAGCCCATTTATCAAGACATGGGGGAGTGCAATACAGGAGTAATTCACGCAGAGCTGGCTGTGCGGGACACGGGAGTTTTATTATTACTCTAATCAGTCTCCCCAGGCATTCGGGGATAGGAGTTTTTAAAGCTAATTGGTGGGTACAGGCTTGGCAAGTGGGGAGTGCTGGTTGGTCAGGTTGGAGATGGACTCATGTTCAGACTCCTCTGTTCCTGGGTGGCATGGCAGAACTGGTTGGGCCAGATTACCGGTCTGGGTGGTACCAGCTGATCCATCCAGTACAGGGTCTGCAAAATATCTCAGGCACTGATCTTTGATCTTAGGTTTTTTTCTTTTTTTGAGACAGAGTCTTGCTGTGTCGCCCAGGCTGGAGTGCAATGGCACGATCTTGGCTCACTGCAACCTCTACCTCCAGGATTCAAGCGATTCTTCTCCCTCAGCTTCCCAAGTAGCTGGAACTACAGGCTCCTGCCACCATCCCAGGCTAATTTTTGTATTTTTAGTATAGACAGGGTTTCACCACATTGGCCAGGCTGATCTTGATCTCCTGACCTCGTGATCCACCCGACTTGGCCTCCCAAAGTGCTGGGATTACAGGCGTGAGCCCCCACACCCGGCCTGATCTTAGATCTTACAATAGTGATGTTATCCCCAGAAGCAATTTGGGGAGGTTCAGACTCTTTTTTTTTTTTGAGGCGGGGTCTTGCTCTGTCACCCAGGCTGGAGTACAGTGGCGCCATTTCGGCTCACTGCAACCTGTGCCTCCCATGTTCAAGCGATTCTCCTGCCTCAGCCTCCCAAGTAGCTGGGAGTACCAGCGTGTGCCACCATGCCCGGCTAAGTTTTTGTATTTTTAGTAGAGACAGGGTTTCACCGTATTAGCCATGATGGTGTCGATCTCTTGACCTCATGGTCTGCCTGCCTAGGCCACCCAAAGTACTGGGATTACAGGCATGAGCCACCGCGCCCGGCCGGTTCAGACTCTTGGAGCCAGAGGCAGCATGACCACTAAACCATAATTTCTAATTTTTTTTTTTTTTGAGATGGAGTCGTGCTCTGTGGCCCAGGCTGGAGTGCAGTGTCACAGTCTCGGCTCATTGCAATCTCTGCCTCCCGGGTTCAGGCAATTTTTCTGCCTCAGCCTCCCAAGTAGCTGGCATTACAGGTGTTCAACACCACGCCTGGCTAATTTTTGTACTTTTAATAGAGACAGGGTTTCACCCTGTGGGCCAGGTTGGTCTTCATCTCCTGACCTCGTGATCCGCCCGACTCGGCCTCCCAAAGTGCTGGGATTACAGGCGTGAGCCAGCGCGCCCGGACAATTTCTAATTTTGTAGCTGATGTATTAGTCCTGCAAAGGCGGACACTGGTCCTCAGGCAAGAAGGGGGTCTTTTCTGGAAAGGGCTGTTAACTTTGTTTCAGAGTCAAACCAAGAACTGAAATCCTTCCCCAAGTTAGCTCTGTCCACGCCCAGGAATGAACCAGGACAGCTTAAGGGTGGGAAGCACGACGCAGCACCTTAGTTAGGTCTGATCTCTTTCACTGTCACAACTTCTCAGTGATAATTTTTGCAAAGGCGGTTTCAGAGGCCGCAGTGATGTGAGATCGCGCCACTGCCGTCCAGTCTGGGTGACAGAGCGAGTCCCTGTCTCATGCAAAGAACCAAACGGGAAAAAAAAACAAAAACAAAAATAGGGCTGCGCCACGGCCTCGGGGAATGCCGGCAGAGAGGTGCGGGCGCCCAGCCCAGGACGGGCAGGGCAGGGCTGAGGGCGCGGATCCCCACCCATGCCCCGAGCACCTTCATGACGGTTCAGAGCTGCTCCGAGGCAAACTCAGACAACTCTCTGAGGACGACGTCCGCCCCCGTGGCGCCCCGCCTCTCTTCGGGGCCAGGGACCCGGGACTCGGTCCTATTCGAAAGGGACAGAGAACTACATTTCCCGGCATGCCGTCGCGTTCTCCGTCGGCGCTGGGGCTTGCGACGGAAAAAGCTCGCCGCAGTTAAACGTCATTTCCGTTGCGCTACTGGAACCACGTTCTGTAGTCGTGAGCGGAGGCCTGGTATGGCGTCCGGTTTCCGATTTCCTCTTTCGGGCGACGGAACTGACGCCATCACGGCGCGCCCCGGCGTCGAACGCGGAGTCAAGTCTGTAATGAACCGTGTCCTGTGTGCCCCGGCGGCCGGGTGAGCTCCTCAAGGTCTGGGAGGGTCGAGGGCAGGCACCGGCGGGCGGGCGGAGCGCTTACTGCTCTCTCTTTTCCAGGGCCGTCCGGGCGCTGAGGCTCATGAGCTGGGCTTCTGGAAGCCTTCATCCGGTGCCCCGTTCCCGGGATGTGGCCCAGCCTGCCGCCGTGGAAGAGGACGACCCTGACCGCCCCATTAAGTTTTCCTCCAGCAAAGCTAACCCTAGCCGCTGGTCTGTGGGCCATTCCACGGGAAAGGAACATCATCGGCCCTGGTGGAAGGTGCTGCCCCTCAGCTTCTTCCTCATGGCGCTGGTCATCTGGTGCTACCTGAGGGAGGAGAGCGAGGCGGATCAGTGGCTGGGACGGGTGTTGGGAGAGGAGCCAGAGCCCCGTGATCGTTCTGAGGAGCCTGAAACTCCAGCTGCCCACGGAGCGAGAAGTTAACGGGGTGGCCGCCGGGGCTGGCAGGAAGGGAGCTGACAGCCGCCCTTCGGATTTGATGTCACTGTTTGCCCGTGACTGTCCTGGCTATGCGTGCGTCCTCCGCACTGAAGGACTTGGATGGTGGGTGGAGCACTTGGTTATGCTGATCTGCGTGAAGGCGGAGTAGAATCTGAGCAAATCGGAACCTGCTCCTTGCCTGGCGCTTGATGTCCAAGGATTCCATCCGCAAGACCTTTTTTCAGATCCTTAGGAAAGGTTTCAGTTGCACTGTGTGCTGTTGGATTTGCCCAGTCTTTGTATAACATAATCATATTTCCAAAGCAATTCTGGTGACACTTGTAATCCGGTGTTAGTGTGCAGGTAATTTGCTTTCTGAGATAGATTGGCAGAAGTGTGAAACTTTATTACATACTGTGTGGCCTGTGCAAAGAACACTTCTCCATATTAGTTCTGCACAATAACAAATTGAAAATAAATTTTAATTTTATAATATGGGGTTAGATGATTCCTTTTCGCATCTAGTTTTTAAAAAGGGGGTATTTTAGCAGTTATTGTTTTTTATTTTAGTCTTACCAGAGCACATAAGTTAGTTGCACCAGCAGCTATTTTTAAAAGTTTCGTTTTCCTTTTTTTTTTTTTTTTCCCCTGAGAGTGGGAACTGAGGAGAGAAATCTACAGATATATCACCAAATAGTACCAGAAATGAGGAACTTTGGCAGTTTTCTGCAAAACTTTTTAAGCAAAGCAACAATTTTCTGAGTAGAATACAGCTAATGAGTAATTTCTTTTCACAAATGATGGGCTCTATTTTGGGTTACCTAAGTGATATTTGTTGTTTTTGTTTTTTGTTGTTTTTCATTTTCGAGACAGGGTCTTACTCTGTCGCCCAGACTGGAGTGCAGTGGCACAGTTTTGGCTCACTGCACCCTCTGTCTCCTGGGTTCAAGCGATTCTTCTGCCTCAGCCTCCCGAGTAGCTGGAACTATGGGCTTGTGCCACCACACCCAGATCATTTTTATATTTTCAGTAGAGACGGGGTTTTGGCATGTGCCAGGCTGGTCTCAAACTCCTGACCTCAAGTGATCTCTCCTCCTTGGTCTCCCAAAGTGCTGGGATTACAGGTAGGAGCCACCGCGCCCGGCCCCAGATTTTTTTGTCTCTTTTTTTGAGGTGGAGTCTTGCTCTGTCACCTAGGCTGGAGTGCAGTAGTAGGATCTTGGCTCACTGCAACCTCCGCCTCCTGGGTTCAAGCGATTCTCCTGCCTCAGCCTCCAGGGTAGCTTCAATCACAGGCATGCGCCACCACACCCGTCTAATTTTTGTATGTTTAGTAGAGATGGGGTTTCTCCATGTTGGCCAGGCTGGTCTTGGAGTCCCAACCTCAAGTGATCTGCCCGCCTTGGCCTCCCAAAGTTCTGGGATTACAGGTGTGAGCCACTGTGCCCAGTCAATTGTTTTCATACATATATACATATACATTTTTGACAATGTGACTGTCCCACATGCAGCAGATCCCAAGTGCCTCCAGGGCAGTGATCTGGGAGGGCTTTTCCAGTTGCTGACCTCACACCTGTGCCATGGACAGACCCAGGGCCAGCTGGGGATGGTGGGCGGATCTTCCCTACTCCTGGAGTTTTCAAAGGATGGTAACAGAGCAGGTTGATAGGTGAACAGTTAATTCAGTACAGTTAGTATTTATTATTATTAGTTTTTGAGATGGAGTCTTACTCTGTTACCTAGGCTGGAGTGCAGTGGTACAATCTTGGCTCACTGCAACCTCTGCCTCCCGGGTTTAAGCACTTCTGCCCCAGCCTCCTGAGTAGCTGGGATTACAGGCACACCACCACTCCTGGCTAATTTTTGTATTTTTAGTAGAGACAGGGTGTTGCCATGTTGGCCAGGCTGGTCTTGAACTCCTGACCTTGGGCGATCTGCCCACCTTGGCCTCCCAAAGTGCTGGGGTTACAGGCAGGAGCCACTGCGCCCAGTTGTATTTAACTATTTTTGTAGTGTGTTTGTCTTGTTTTCCCGACTGGGCTGTAGGTTTTACTTTCCCCAGGGTACATGGCACACTGACCTCCCCAGATAAGCATTTGAGAGGGAGACCATTGTAAGCATGCTAGAACAGACGTAACTGCGCGATACTTGAGATGACATAGCTGGGCAGAAGGTGGAAATTGTTTTTTTTTTTTTCGAGGTGGAGTCTCTGTCGCCCAGGCTTGAGTGTGGTGGTGTGATCTCGGCTCACAGCAACCTCTGCCTTCCGGGTTCAAGCAATTCTCCTGCCTCAGCCTCCTGAGTAGCTGGGATTACAGGCACGCACCACTGCACCCGGCTAATTGTTTTGTATTTTCAGTAGAGACGGGTTTCACTATGTTGGCTAGTCTGGTCTCAAACTCCTGATTACTAACGGGGTTGAGCCACTGCGCCCGGCCAGAAATTGTTTTAAAACGAAAATTCTTTCAAGGAATATGTTAGCCCAAATGGTCACATCTAAACCGATGAACTGTCTCAGAAGGTCCTGCCAGTGCTGTGCATTTTGTCCCCAAGAAAAGTGAAATACTTATAAATTCACAGTGAAAAACCTGGGGTTGGCTGGGTGCGGTGGCTCATGCCTGTAATCCCAGCACTTTGGGAGGCCGAGGCGGGCGGATCACGAGGTCAGGAGGTCAAGACCATCCTGGCTAACACGGTGAAACCCCGTCTCTACTAAAAAAACACAAAAAATTAGCCGGGTGCGGTGGCGGGCGCCTGTAGTCCCAGCTACTGGGGAGGCTGAGGCAGGGGAATGGTGTGATCCCAGGAGGCAGAGCTTACAGTAAGCTGAGATCGTTCCACTGCACTCCAGCCTGGGCGATAGAACAAGACTCTGTCTCAAAAAAAAAAAAAAAAAAAAAAAAAGGAAAACCTGGGGTTATTAAATCTGGTACCACCCTGGGTTTTAGAGAACATTTCTTCCAAAGCATGAAAAAAAAAAATGATACTTTCAATAAGCCTTACATCAGTTTCCTTTGATTTCTTCAAGGAAGATGCCCCTGGGGTGTGGAGGAACAGCAGGCGTCTTCACTCATACGTTTATAGCAAAGATCCCCAAATTCCTAAACCCTAAGCCTCAAATCCTTTTCCTAGCTTTAGCAGGCTCCATAGACACCTCTGCTGGGCAGCTCACAGGCTCCTTAAACTCCAAAATGGAATTAATCTCCCCCAATCCTGTCGCTTCTCCCTCGTTCTGTATTCCTGCAAGCCAGAGACCTGGGCATCATCCTAGACTCCCTTTCCATTCCTAGCACCCTGGGAGTCTTCAAGATCTGTTTATTCCTCTCTGAAGAATTCCCAGGCCCTGTCCTTCCTGCTTGACTTCATTTTCCTGCTTGACTCAACTTGAAAATACCATTTTCTTCATTATCATTTTAGTTTTAAGATTTAAATATAATGTTTGTAGAAATAATTCATTTAGAAAACGTGAACCTGGCTGGGCGCTGTGGCTCATGCCTGTAATCCCAGCACTTTGAAAGGCTGAGGCAGGTGGATCACCTGAGGTTGGGATTTGGAGACCAGCCTAACCAACGTGGAGAAACCCCATCTCTACTAAAAATAAAAAAATTAGCTGGGCGCGGTGGTGAATGCCTGTAATCACAGCTACTCCGGAGGCTAAGGCAGGAGAATTCCTTGAACCTGGGAGGCGGAGGTTGCAACAGTGAGCTGAGATCGAGCCACTGCACTCCACCCTGGGTAACAACAGTGAAACTCCGTCCCCCCCCACCTCTCCCCCGCCAAAAGAAAAGAAAATGTGAACCTATAAAGAAATTTATCCTACCAGCAAATGATAGTTTTTGTTGTTTTACAGTAATAATATATTTTTTAAAAACCTGACATACTTGGAACAAATCTGTAGGAAGTGATTTGTTTTTAACCTAAATGGGCACATTTTTCTTTTTCTTTTTTTTTTTTTTTTTTTGAGACGGAGTCTCACTCTGTTGCCCAGGCTGGAGTGCAGTGGCGCGATCTCGGCTCACTGCAAGCTCCGCCTCCCGGGTTCACGCCATTCTCCTGCCTCAGCCTCCCGAGTAGCTGGGACTACAGGTGCCCGCCACCTCGCCCGGCTAGTTTTTTGTATTTTTAGTAGAGACGGGGTTTCACCGTGTTAGCCAGGATGGTCTTGACCTTCTGACCTCGTGATCCGCCCGCCTTGGCCTCCCAAAGTGCTGGTATTACAGGCGTGAGCCACCGCGCCCAGCCTCCTACCACTAACAATTCTTAGGAAACGCTGTTTCTATCAAATCACGTATAGCACTTAGAGTTTTCCATTTTCTCGGCTACTGGGCTGTTGGGGGAGGGGGGCCTCAAGTGTTTGCAAAATAACTGTGATAATTACCTTTGTAGATGAATCTTTGAATGTAAGTTTTTGAGGTCAGGGTTCGAAATGGAAGAAATTCCTTTTTACAAAGGCCAGGACCCCTTGGCTCTTCCGCCCCGTGCCTGGCTCCCCCTGACATTAGCCTCTTGGTTAGTGTGTGGAAGACCAGCTCTATTGAGATACAACTCTTGTGATTAATTCATGTAAAATACACGGTTATGTCGGGTCATGTCACAGCAGGGGCGACCATCGCGGGTCCCACGCGCGGCCCCGGGCAGGGCCCCCTCCCACCCGCGTCCCAGGCCGGGGACCGCAGGGCACGGCAGGGTAGGGCGGGGCGCGGGGTTGGGGCGGGGGCGGGGTCTGTGGCCGGGGGCGGGGCTGGGGCTGGGGCGGGGCTGGGGTCTGCGGGCCGGGGGCGGGGCAGCGGGGGGCGTGGCCGCGGGGGGCGCGCGAGGAGATCCGGGGGCGGGGGCGCCGGCGCGGCGCATGCGCGCTGCATTGTTTTGACTGAAAATGCCGTCGGTTTCGAAAGCGGCGGCGGCGGCGCTGAGCGGGTCCCCCCCGCAGACTGAGAAGCCGACCCACTACAGGTCAGCGCCCGTCCGGCCTGCGGCCCCCCGCCCGCGCCCGGTACAGCTCGGAGCCTCCCGCCGGGGCTTGCGCCGCCTCCGCCTCCCCTTCGCCGTCCCGGCGCCCCCTGGCCTCCGCGCCGCGCCTGGTCTGGGGGGGCCACGACCCTCTGCGCTCGGCGGCCTCCGCCTGAGGTCGGAGCGCGGCGCCAGGGTCTGGGACGGCACCCGGTTCCGGGGTCCACGCGCCTCTGGGAGGGAGGAACGCCCCGGGGTTGGGGGCTGCGCCTGGGCTCGGGGACCGGGACCCTCTGCTCCGGCTGCTGACCCTGAGGTCACAGCGGGTCGCCCAGGGTCCGGGGTGGCGCTTGGGCTTGGGGACCAGGGTCAGCGCCTGGGCTTCGAGGTCGGGTGAGGGTCGTATCTGGAGTCGGGATGGGGGTGGGCGCAGCGCCCGGGACCCGCCAGGAATCTGAGTGCAGGTCGACCCTGGGGTTGGAGCGCCTGAGGCCGGTGGGTCCCGCCGCCCACGAGTCCCCGGAGGTGCTGCCGGAAGCGAGCTGCGGCGCTGTCTGTGTTTGTAGGTACCTGAAGGAGTTCAGGACGGAGCAGTGCCCCCTGTTTTCACAGCACAAGTGCGCGCAGCACCGGCCGTTCACCTGCTTCCACTGGCACTTCCTCAACCAGCGGCGCCGCAGGCCCCTCCGCAGGCGCGACGGCACCTTCAACTACAGCCCCGACGTGTACTGCTCCAAGTACAACGAAGCCACCGGCGTGTGTCCCGACGGCGACGAGTAAGCGGTCGCGAGGGGGCGCCGCTGCCCGGGGGGAGGTGGGGGCCTCCGCCCAGGGACTCGGCCTGGACCCTCAGCGGACGCCGTGGTGTCCATTCCTGGCCTCTGTCGAGGGCGTCGTAATTATATGCTGAAGTTTTCTAGTGACCGACCAGGGATGCTGGGGAGGCGTTTCCTAGTCTCAGGCCAGTTCCGGAGAGATTATATGGGTTTTAGGGGTAACGCTTGTGTGACTCAAACCAATTTTGCTTCACTTGCCACTTTTTTTTGTTTATTTGTTTTTTGTTTTTTGAGACAGAGTTTCGCTCTTGTTGCCCAGGCTGGAGTGCATGGCATGATCTCGGTTCACTGCAGCCTTCACCTCCCGGGTTCAAGTGATTCTCCTGTCTCAGCCTCCTGAGTAGCTGGGATTACAGGCATGTGCCACCACGCCCAGCTAATAGAGTAAAATAATTTTACTCTATGTTTAGTAGAGACAGGGTTTCTCCATGTTGGTTAGGCGGGTTTTGAACTCCCAACCTCAGGTGATCTACTCGCGCCAGCCTCCCAAAGTGCTGGGATGACAGGTATGAGCCACCGTGCCTGGCCCCACTTTTTTTTTTTTTTTTTTTTTTGAGACAGGGTCTTGCTCTGTCACTGGGGCTGGAGTGCAATGATGGGACATGGCTCACTGCAGCCACCAACTCCTAGGCTCAAGTGATCTTCCCTTCTCAGCCTCCCAAGTAGCTGGGACTGCAGGCTCATGCCATACCAGCTAATTTTGCATAGTTTTTGTAGGGATGGGGTCTTACTACATTGCCCAGGCTGGTCTTGAACTTCTGGGCTCAAGTGATCCTCCTGCCTCAGCCTCCCAAAGTGCTGGGATTCCAGGTGTGAGCCACTGTGCCTAGCTGTTTCCCACTCTTGATTTGACACAGTTCCTGCATCAGAACCAACCACTGGCCAAGTGCATTGTTCTGTGTTTCTGTAGAGATGGGGTTTTTTTTTTTTTTTTTTTTTTGAGACGGAGTCTTGCTCTGTCGCCCAGGCTGGAGTGCAGTGGCGCAATCTCGGCTCACTGCAAGCTCCGCCTCCCGGGTTCACGCCATTCTCCTGCCTCAGCCTCCCGAGTAGCTGGGACTACAGGCGTCCGCCACTGCGCCCGGCTAATTTTTTTCTATTTTTAGTAGAGACGGGGTTTCACCATGGTCTCGATCTCCTGACCTTGTGATCCGCCCGCCTCGGCCTCCCAAAGTGCTGGGATTACAGGCGTGAGCCACCGTGCCCGGCAGAGATGGGGTTCTTGCTGTAGCCTGGTCTGGTCTCAGTCTCCTGGGCACAGTGATCCTCCCTCCTTGGCCTCCCAAAGTCCTGGGATTCCAGGCATGATCCACGGCGCCTGGCCAGGTTTTGGAGCATTTTGTAGCGGTCGCTTGCTTTCCACGCAGACAGCTTGTTAGAATATTCACGCTGTAGAGTATATCTGGGATGTTTCCTTTCTTGATGTTTACATATTTATTTTAATTTTAGAAAAGATAGTAAAGTTTTTATGTGCAGACTCATTTATGTAGCATTGAGATTGAGTCTTGCTCTGTCATCCCGGTTGGAGTGCAGTGGCATGATCTTTGCTCACTGCAACCTCTACCTTCCAGGTTCAAGTGACCTGCCTCAGCCTCCTGAATAGCTGGGATTACAGGCACCCACCACCACACCTGGCTAATTTTTTGTATTTTTAATAGAGACGGGGTTTTGCCATGCTGGCCAGGCTGGTCTCAAACTCCTGACCTCAGGTGATTCACCCTCCTTGGCATGTTAAAGTGCTGGGATTACAGGTGTGAGCCACCATGCCTGGCCCCTGTGTAGCACTTTTAAAGTTAAGAAATCAACGTTTTGTTTTGGTTTTTTTCTTTTTTTACAAGTTTCCTAATAGTGTTATGAACAGATGTCTTTATTTTGAAGTATGTAAAATGGGAAAACAGGGAAAATACAAGTCAGATTGTATATTCACAGACCGGTGGGAGGTGGTGTCAGGTTCTACTTGCTTCCTGTGGGCTGCTGGCAGAGGGTGGAGGGCGGACGGTGGTCCATTCCTACCGAGGAGTGAATGGCGGCAGTTGCAGTCTTGAAGTCTCCATCCTCTGATCTTTTGGAAGGAGCTGATTCTCCAGGGACCTTCCCGTTGGAGGCTGCTTTCAGTGCGGAGACCCGTGTGAAGTCTGTTTTTCTGTATTTTTTCAACAGTGCTTAGCCCAGGGGATAAATTTTTCTAATTTTTTTTTAGGGATGCTAGAAACTTTAAATACTGAAATGTTTTTAATTGCACATTGAATAGTGTTTGTTTTGTTTTTGTTTTGAGACGAAGTTTCTGTCACGCAGGCTGGAGTGCAGTGGCGCCATCTCGGCTCACTGCAACCTTCACCTCCCGGGTTCAAGCGATTTTCCTGCCTCAGCCTCCCAAGTAGCTGGGATGACAGGTGTGTGCCACCACGCCCAGCTGATTTTTGTATTTTTAGTAGAGACTGGGTTTCTCCATGTTGGTCAGGCTGGTCTTGAACTTCTGACCTCATGATTTGCCCACCTCGGTCTCCCAAAGTGCTAGGATTACAGGCGTGAGCCACTGCGCCCAGCTGTTTGTTTTTTGAAACAGGGTCTTGCTCTGTCCCCTGGGCTGGCGTGCAGGGGCACGAACATGGCTCACTGCAGCTTGAACCTCCAGGGCTCAAACGATCTTCCTGCCTCAGCCTCCTGAGCAGCTGGGGCCACAGGAGTGCTCTGTCACTCCTGGCTAATTTAGTATTACTGCTTTTTTGAGACCAAGTCTCACTCTGGTTGCCTGGGCTGGAGTGCAGTGGTACGATCTCAGCTCACTGCAGCCTCTACCTCCTGGGGTCAGGTGATTCTCCCTCTTCAGCCTCTGGAGTAGCTGGGACTACAGACTCTCTACACCACGCCTGGCTAATTTTTTTGTATTTTTAGTAGAGATGGGGTTTTGTTACGTTGTCCAGGCTGGTCTCAGTCTCAAACTCCTGGACTCAAGTGATCCTCCCACCGCAGCCTCCCAGAGTGCTAGGATAACAGGTGTGAGCCACCACACACCTTGGCTCACTTTTTTTTTTTTTTTGTAGAGATGGAGTCTCACTGTGTTGCCCGGCCTCAGGCGATCCTCCCACCTTGACCTCCCCAAAGTGCAGGGATTGTAGGTGCAAACCACCACACCTGGCTCTAGTGTTGTTAAGGCAGGTTGGTGCCTAAACTTGAAGTAATGTAGCCAGCCCGTTTTGGTGAGGATGATGATGTACTTCTAGGCGGTTCTGAAAGTGCATAATTGAATTGCTTTTTGAGCCACTGTTTACTGCAAATGGGGCTTTCAAAGGCAGGTATTTGTCTAGTTAATGTCTGGGCTCAGCCCCTAATTTCCCTTGGTCAAGCCACTTATCTGCCCAGATCTGGGATCCTGAGTTTCGAGTGGGGCCAGTGCTGCCTAACTCTGGTGCGGGGGTTCCAGAAGTGTGAATACGAGCACCCAGCCTGTCTGACCCCGCTCCAATGTTGAATACGGGGCACTGATTGGCAGCGCTCTGTCACCCAGGCTGGAGTGCAATGGTGCAATCTCAGCTCACTGTAACTTCCACCTCCCGGGTTCAAGCGATTATACTGCCTCAGCCTCCCGAGTAGCTGGAATTACAGGCGTGCACCACCACGCCCGGCTAATTTTGTGTTTTTAGTAGAGATGGGGTTTCTCCATGTTGGTCAGGCTGGTCTCGAATTCCCGACCTCAGGTGATCTGCCCGCCTCAGCCTGCAAAAGTGCTGGGATTACAGGTGTGCAGCCCTGCACCCGGTGAGAAAGCATCTTTCCATAACTGTTTCTTTTTTTGGAGATGGAATCTCACTCTCACTCTGTCTCCCAGACTGGAGTGCAGTGGCGCAATCT
Source organism: Macaca mulatta (assembly GCF_049350105.2). NCBI lineage: Eukaryota > Metazoa > Chordata > Mammalia > Primates > Cercopithecidae > Macaca > Macaca mulatta. The sequence continues at coordinate 2,607,036 of NC_133425.1, read as the reverse complement.
CGGCTCACTGTATCCTTTGCCTCCTGGGTTCAAGCAATTATTCTGCCTCAGCCTACCAAGTAGCTGGGATTATAGGCGTGTGCCAGCACGCCTGGCTAATTTTTGTATTTTTAGTAGAGATGGGTTTCGCCGTGTTGGCCAGGCTGGTCTTGAACTCCTGACCTCAGGTGATCTGCTAGCCTCGGCCTCCAAAAGTGCTGGGATTACATGCATGAGCCACCATGAGCCACTGCGCCCGGCCTCATAACTGTTTTGGTTCCGGAGTCTGGAAGTCCTGGTGTGGACTCAGCCCCACTGCTAGGCACAGGGTGGTGTCCAGTTCTTACAGGGACCGACAGTGCTGTGGTAAGCGCCTGCCTCGAGGTGGTCGCTTCAAGCCGTGCTCAAGTAGCAGTTCCATAACACGATTATTCATTACACAAATATTAGCCTGCTGTCTGAATGGCTTACAGTTTATAATTGAGGGTGGTAAGTGGGGCTAAGATGCCTGTTTGGTGTTTTGTTTTGGATGCATCCTGGGTATATCCACATATAATAAGGAAATTTCCTTATTTTATTTAATATTTTGTTTGTAGCATGTGAATGACTTGCTTTGGCCGGCCCTTTCGGAGGTGTTTGACAGGCTGCCTCCCCTGGGAATCTCCTCCGTAATTACCCTTCGTTCCCTGGGAGTGGAACTTCCTTACCACTGCACACAGGGGATAGCCAGTTTGTCCCACTGAAGTGCCTGCTCTGGTTCTCATTGAGGGTTGCCTCAGAATTTGTAAATAGATGAACGTTCAGAATAAGGACAGGACTTTCCTTTTCTTTCTTTCTTTTTTTTTTTTTTTTGAGATGGAGTCTCAAAAAAAAACAGTCCAGCCTCTTGCTCAGGCTGGAGTGCAGTGGTGCGATCTCGGCTCGCTGCAAGCTCTGCCTCCCAGGTTCACACCATTCTCCTGCCTCAGCCTCCCGAGTAGCAGGCGCCTGCCATCAGCCAGGGCCTTCCTTTTCTTTAGTTCATTGGTTTTTGAAATTTCTATTTTGGCTGGGCGCGGTGGCTCACGCCTGTAATTCCAGCACTTTGGGAGGCCGAGGCGGGTGGATCATGAGGTCAGGAGATCGAGACCATCCTGGCTAACATGGTGAAACCCCGTCTCCACTAAAAATACAAAAAATAAGCTGGGCGTGGTGGCGGGCGCCTGTAGTCCCAGCTACTCGGGAGGCTGAGGCAGGAGAATGGCGTGAAGCTGGGAGGCGGAGCTTGCAGTGAGCCGAGATCGTGCCACCGCACTCCAGCCTGGGCGACAGAGCGAGACTCCGTCTCAAAAAAAAAAAAAAAAAAAATTCTATTTTGGGTGTTGATACTACCAACCTGTTATTTTACACATAAATGTGTATCAGAGAGCAGAGACCCTTAGCACATGTCAGGCCTGGCTCTTGGTTCTGGCTGGAGGCGCTGGGGCTGAGCTGTAGGGCAGAGCAGGACTGGGACCCCAGGAGGGCCCCCCGCTGCTGGCGCCTCCTTTCCTGGGCAGGCTGGCACCTCGCTCCACCCCTGCCTGCTCAGTGGCTGCCTCAGTGTCAGCCCCTCCTGGGGTCAGCCTCACTGGCACCAGCTCCTGCGGGCGCCTCTGCCGTCACCGCCCCCTCCGTGGAGGGTGACCTCCTCCAGCCCCTGCTGTCATCCCTTCTCTCCTCCTTCCATGGTCCCCCAGGTCACTTCTCAGCGTCCTCCCCAATTCTCTGTGGGCACCCCCTCCGGTGCCTGCCCCCGTGGGTGCCCCCACTGTGCGACCTTTCCTAGGTGGGTGGCCGCCGCTGGTTGCACCCCAAGTCGTGCCGGTCCTGTGAGCATCGTGGGGATCCCGGGCCCCGACCCGCCTGGCTCGGGAAAGGCCCTTTGTTCTGCGGGACACGCCCCTCCCTTGCGTGCCCGCGATTGGCTGCCCCAGGTCACGTGTAGGGCCCCGCCCCCGTGGGAACTGTCCTGACATGGGGGCGTGGCAGCCCCCGTGGGGGCGGGGCCTTGAGACTGCGGGGCTGTAGCTGAGGGGCGGGGCGCTTGCTTTTCTCTTTAAACAGATTGTGGTAAAGAAATGGAAAAGACGCCCCGCGGGACCCCGGGCCGCTCCAGGGTCCCTCTTTTTTGTTTGTTTTTCTTTTTTTTTTTCTTTTTTTTTTTTTTTTTGAGACGGAGTCTCGCTCTGTCGCCCAGGCTGGAGTGCAGTGGCCGGATCTCAGCTCACTGCAAGCTCCGCCTCCCGGGTTCACGCCATTCTCCTGCCTCAGCCTCCCGAGGAGCTGGGACTACAGGCGCCCGCCACCTCGCCCGGCTAGTTTTTTTGTATTTCTTAATAGAGACGTGGTTTCACCGTGTTAGCGAGGATGGTCTTGATCTCCTGACCTCGTGATCCGCCTGTCTCGGCCTCCCAAAGTGCTGGGATTACAGGCTTGAGCCACCGCGCCCGGCCTTGTTTGTTTTTCTTTTGAGCCAGGGTCTGGCTCTGTCTCCCCAGCTGGAGTGCAGTGGCTCGGATCTCAGCTCACGGCAACCTCTGCCTCCCGGGCTCAGCTGATCCTCCCACCTCAGCCTCCGAAGTACCGGGAACCACAAGTGCGCCACCACCCCCAGCTAAATTTTTTTTTTTTCTTGTAATTTAATAGAGATGGGGTTTTGCTGTGTTGCACAGGCTGGTCTCCAACTCCTGGACTCAAGTGATCCACCTGCCTCGGCCTCCCAGAGTCCTGGGATTACAGGCGTGAGGCGCCATGCCCAGCCTCTAGGCCCATTTTCTTTTTTTTTAATTTTTTTATTTTTTTTATTTTTTGAGACGGAGTCTCGCTCTGTCGCCCAGGCCGGAGTGCAGTGGCCGGATCTCAGCTCACTGCAAGCTCCGCCTCCCGGGTTCACGCCATTCTCCTGCCTCAGCCTCCCGAGTAGCTGGGACTACAGGCGCCCGCCACCTCGCCCGGCTAGTTTTTTGTACTTTTCAGTAGAGACGGGGTTTCACCGTGTTAGCCAGGATGGTCTCGATCTCCTGACCTCGTGATTCGCCCGTCTCGGCCTCCCAAAGTGCTGGGATTACAGGCTTGAGCCACCGCGCCCGGCCAGGCCCATTTTCATTGGGGAAAAAAAATCCACGTGGCCTGCAGCTGTGTAGCCACAGAACCAGTGGCTATCTGCCAGCCCACCCCTGCCCAGAAGAGCGCCCCTGCACTGTGGCCTGCAGCCACCCTGGGTCTCTTGTTCTCAGGAAGAAACGGGCTCACCCCATTCCTGTGGCGCAGCTTTTCCAGGTTGACGCATAGGTTTGTCGTCTTTTTTTTTTTTTTTTTTTTTTTTTGACAGGGCCTCACTCTGTCGCCCAGGCTGGATCTTGGCTCACTGCAACCTCAACCTCTTGAGCTCAAGTGATCCTCCCACCTCAGACTCCAGAGTAGCTGGGACCGTAGGCGCACACCACCACGCCCAGCGGAATTTTTGTATTTTTTATAGGGATGGGGTCTTACTAGTTTCAAACTTCTGGGCTCAAGTAACCCACCCACCTCTCCTCCCAAAGTGCTGGAATTACAGGAATGAGCCACTGCACCTGGCCTCTGTCTTCTTTCCAGAGCTCTCTTTGGTGGTGTCACCTGGCAGACCTGATACTTCCCGCTTGCCCTGTGGGACCTCCCCAGTCCCCTCCCCAGGGACCTCCCAACTCCTGTCTGGATGGGTCCAGGGTGTGCCTAGCTGGGTCTCCACTGTGCATTCTGTGAGGAACTGGTGGGAGGAGAAACTTTTCCAAGTATCCATTTCTTTTTTTTTTTGTTTTTTGATATGGAATCTCGCTCTGTTGTCCAGGCTGGAGTTCAGTGGTGCAATCCCGGCTCACTGCAAGCTCCGCTTCCCAGGTTCACGCCATTCTCCTGCCTCTGCCTCTGGAGTAGCTGGGACTACAGGCGCCCGCCACCATGCCCAGCAAATTCTTTGTATTTTCAGTAGATGGAGTTTCTCCGTGTTAGCCAGGATGGTCTCGGTCTCCTGACTTCATGATCTGCCCGCCTTGGCCTCCCAAAGTGCTGGGATTACAGGCATGCGCCAACGTGCCCAGCTAACTTTTTTTTTTTTGTATTTTTAGTAGAGATGGGGTTTCCCCATGTTGGCCAGGCTGATCTTTAAGTCCTGACCTCAGGTGGTCCACCCGCCTCAGCCTTCCAAAGTGCTGGGATGACAGGCGTGAGCCCCTGCGCCTGGCCAGGAGTCTGATCTGTTAAAAGATCCAATTGGAATATTTAATTTTAAAATGTTGAATGCCTTAGGACCTAAGGCATAGGTAAAAGATTTACTCACTTCAGGGTGTGTAGGCTGTTGCTGTTTAAACTGATCTCATGATGAGCTTGGGCTTTGGGAGCGAGAAGAAAGCCCGGGGCTGGCCTGGGGCATGAGAGCAATTTTTAAAACTCAGAGGCATCCGGGCACGGTGGCTCATATCTGCAGTCCCAATACTTTAGGAGGCCTAGGCAGGCGGATCGCTTGATCCCAGGAGTTTGGGACCGGCATGGGAAACAGAGCAAGATTCTGTCTCTACAAAAAATTAGGCCGGGCCTGGTGATTCACACCTGTAACCCTAGCACTTTGGGATGCTGAGGCAGACGGATCACCTGAGGTCGGGAGTTCAAGACCAGCCTGGTCGACGTGGTGAAACACCATCTCTACTAAATATACAAAAATTAGCTGGGCATGGTGGCAGGTGCCTGTAATCCCAGCTACTCGGGAGGCTGAGGCAGGAGAATCGCTTAAACCCAGGAGGCGGAGATTGCAGTGAGCCAAGATTGCGCCACTGCACTCTGGCCTGGGTGACAGTGAGACTCTTGTCTAAAAAAAAAAAAAAAAAAAAACCGGCGGGGCGTGGTGGCTCACGCCTGTAATCGCAGCACTTTGGTAGGCCGAGGCGGGCGGATCACGAGGTCAGGAGATCAAGACCATCCTGGCTAACATGGTGAAACCCCGTCTCTACTAAAAATACAAAAAGATTAGCTGGGTATGCTGGTGGGCGCCTGTAGTCCCAGCTACTTGATAGACTGAGGCAGGAGAATGGCGTGAACCTGGGAGGCGGAGCTTGCAGTGAGCCAAGATCATGCCACTGCACTCCACAGCCTGGGTGACAGAGCCAGACCCCGTCTAAAACAAAACAAAACAAAACAAAACAAAAACCAATATAGCCAGGCATGGGGGTGCGCCTGTTCCTCCCATCCCCCGAGCTGTTTCTGTGCTGTGCTTTGGGGCCCCCTCAGCTGGAAGGGAGTCATGTACACTGCCTGTCCCCTAAGCCCGGTGGTTCTCGCACGTTCCCTGGGAACCAGCCAGCAGTGCAGATCCATGGGCCTCGTCCATGCCAGCTGGGGGGACTGCGTGGGCTACAGGCCTCCCAGGTGATTTTGATGCACGTGGCTCGCAGTCTGGAGAATGTGTTAAGGGGGTCTGGTGCACCCTCCTTGGATTCAGGTAAGAGCTGCCTGAGGGAAGGGCAGCTTCTCACACTCCGGGATCTGGCTGCCTCCTATCCGCTGGTCTCGGTGGGTCCAGGGCATTGGAGCGTGAGGCAGAGCGGTTCCCGTGCACTGGGTGTAATCTGGTGGCTCTGCTCACTGATTGTCTCGGATGAATTTGAGAACCATGTGTGTCACCCGACCCCTGGGGGCTCCTGCGTCCCCTCCTTGGGCATCCGTGAGCTTTCTCTTAGGTATTCTCTCTCATTCCTAGGTGTCCATAGAGTAAGGCATTTTTCTAAAACTTCTTCCAGTTTTTCTTTCTTTTTTTTTTTTCTTTTGGCAGACTTTTGCTCTTGTCGCCCAGGTTGGAGTACGCCCAGGTGGCGCGATCTCAGCTGACTGCGACCCCCGCCTCCCGGGTTCAAGTGCTTCTCTGCCTCAGCCTCTCTAGTAGCTGGGATTACAGGCACCTGCTGTCATGCCCGGCTAATTTTGTATTTTTAGTAGAGATGGTTTCACCATCCTGGCAAGGCTGGTCTTGAACTCCTGACCTCGTGATCCACCCACCTCGTCCTCCCAAAGTGCTGGGATTACAGGCGTGAACCACTGTACCCAGCTGCCTGCCTTCCTTCCTTCCTTCCTTCCTTCCTTCCTTCCTTCCTTCCTTCCTTCCTTCCTTCCTTCCTTCCTTCCTTCCTTCCTTCCTTCCTTCCTTCCTTCCTTCCTTCCTTCCTTCCTTCCTTCCTTCCTTCCTTCCTTCCTTCCTTCCTTCCTTCCTTCCTTCCTTCCTTCCTTCCTTCCTTCCTTCCTTCCTTCCTTCCTTCCTTCCTTCCTTCCTTCCTTCCTTCCTTCCTTCCTTCCTTCCTTCCTTCCTTCCTTCCTTCCTTCCTTCCTTCCTTCCTTCCTTCCTTCCTTCCTTCCTTCCTTCCTTCCTTCCTTCCTTCCTTCCTTCCTTCCTTCCTTCCTTCCTTCCTTCCCACCTCTCTCTCCCTCCCTTCCTTCCTCTCCTTTTTTTTTTTTTTTTTTGTGAGACAGGGTCTTGCTCTGTTGCCCATGCTGAAGTGCGGTGGCACAATCACGACTCACTGCAGCCTCGGCCTTTTGGGCTTAAGCGATCCTCCCTCCTCAGCCTCCCAAGTCGCTGAGACCACAGGTGTCCACCGCCACGCTGGGCTAATGTTTAAATTTTTTGTAGAGATAGGGACTCACTATGTTGCCCAGGCTAGTCTTGAACCCCTAGCCTCAAGCAATTCTCCTATCTCTGTCTCCTAAAGTGCTGAGGTTACAGATGTCAGCCAGTGTGCCAGCCCTTCCAAGGCTGAAAAATACCCCATTGTGTGGACGGAGGCCCACGTTTGCCCCGTTGTGTGGACAGAAGCCCACACTTTCCTTACTGGCTCCATTGGCGCCCACTTCAGTGGTTTCCCCCCTTGGCTCTTGCGATTGACGCTGCTGTGAACATGGGTGTGCAGGTGTCTCCTGAAGACCTTGCCTTTGGGATTTTTGGATGTGTACTTAGCAGGATCGCTGGGTACCAGGGTAGCGTTCTAATTTGACTTCTGCTTGGCTGGCTCCTGGGGACCCTGAGAGCCAGCCGGGCACCCCTTCTTCTGCCTCTGTCCCCCTGAGCTTTCAGTGTCTGGCACATCACAGGTGCCCGTGGAGCCTGGGTTGGGCTCTCTGAACTCTGTGTCTCTATTTCCTGGCCTTAGAGGATGGGGCTGGACCTGGTGTTGCTGAATCGCTGTTGGTCCCCAGCCATCCCTGGCCGGAGCTGCTCGTGTCCAGGCTGCAGCCCTGTGCACAGCGAGGTGGGCGGGGCCCTCACGGAGCTCCCCAGCCGGAGCTGGAGGTGAAGGTTTGAGTCCTTACATTGGGGACCTGCAGTGATGGCCCCTGTCATCCTCTGCCTTGGCCCTCAGGCCACTCAGGGTGATTCTGTGACCAGTCGGGGCTCGGCACCATTGACTTCTCAGGGTCTTCTGTGTGTCCCCTTGCCTCCTTCTGGAGTGACCTACCTGGAGGTGCCCAGGAATGCCGGAGCGGTTTGTGTCGTCTCTGTATCTCTGTTGCTGCTGCCTGCCTGTGACTTGGGCCTTGGCAGCTGCTTCCCCTCCCTGCTGCACCCCGTCCTGCTCCAGGAGCCGCCTGTGACTCCCCAGGAGCGTGGCTCTGGGCCTGCAGGTGGCCCATGGGATGGTGACGCTGCCTCACCTGTGCTGCCCACCACGCCATCTGCCTCCTCTTCTGCCCATGCCCCTTGTCTCCCCCAGCCGCGTCCAGGGCCCTGTGCTTATTCCCTCCCCTACGTCCCTCCTGGGGTCCCTGAAAGCAGCAGGACACTGGGCAGGTGGGGCCCCCACTTTGTGCCAATGACTGGTCAGGAAGGTGAGGCAGCCTGTGTGCAGGGCGTGAACTCTCATTCCTACACAGGTTTAAAAGTTTATTTGGAACATTAGGAAGGATGAGCTTTGTGGAAATTCAGCGTTGTGTTTCCTGCTGTGTTTGGCTCACTGGGGGTTTGCGGTGGTCTGTGTTTGATTAGTTGGGGGTTTGCGGTGGTCTGTGTACCTTTGGGGACAGGTGCTGTGTTCAGGGTGTCTGTCCTGATCAGAACAGGAATCTGGGAGAAGGGAAGGGAATTCACTGTTTGCCACGTGCTGATGGGGTGTGGACCCAGGGAGCTTAGTAGGGCTGCCTCTGGGTCCATGAGAACCAGGCATTATGTGCCCCTCTGTTCCCCAGGTGTCCCTACCTGCACCGGACAACAGGGGACACGGAACGCAAATACCACCTGCGTTACTACAAGACGGGAACCTGCATCCACGAGACGGATGCGCGTGGCCACTGCGTGAAGAACGGGCTGCACTGTGCCTTCGCGCACGGCCCCCTGGACCTGCGGCCGCCCGTGTGTGACGTCAGGTGAGTGAGCATCCACGGTGGGCACTCAGCCAGCGGCTTGCCTGCCTGCTGCTGCAGGCTCTGCTGGCCCAAATCTCTCTCTTCCAGAAGTTGTTTCTGAGTCTGGATGTTAGTCCTTTTTTTTTTTTTTTTTTGAGACGGAGTCTTGCTGTGTTGCCCAGGCTGGAATGCAGTGGCGCAATCTCAGCTCACTGCAAGCTCCGCCTCCTAGGTTCACACCATTCTCCTGCCTCTGCTTCCCGAGTAGCTGGGACTACAGGCGCCCGCCACCACACCCAGCTAATTTTTTTTTTTTTGTATGTTTAGTAGAGACCAGATTTCACCATGTTGGTCAGGATGGTCTCGATCTCTTGACCTCGTGATCTGCCTGCCTTGGCCTCCCAAAGTGCTGGGATTACAGGTGTGAGCCACCTCGCCCAGACCTTTTTTTTTTTTTTTTTTTTTTTTTTTGAGGTACAGTCTCTCTCTGTCACTCAGGCTGGAGTTCAGTGGCACGATCTCAGCTCACTGTAACCTCTGCCTCCCAGGTTCAAGTGATTCTCCTGTCTCAGCCTCTTGAGTAGCTGGGATTACAGGTGCCGGCCCAGCTAAGTTTTGTATTTTTAGTAGAGATGGCGTTTCACCCTGTTGGCCAGGCTGGTCTCGAACTCCTGACCTCAAGTGATCCTCCCACCTCAGCCTCCCAGAGTGCTGGGATTACAGGTGTGAGCTACCAGACCCAGCCTTTGGATGTTACTTCTTTCTTTTTTTCTTTTCCTTTTTTGTTTTGTGGAACGGAATCTCGCTCTGTCACCCAGGCTGGAGTGCAGTGGTGCGATCTCGGCTCACTGCAAGCTCTGCCTACCAGGTTCACACCATTTTCCTGCCTCAGCCTCCCGAGTAGCTGGGACTACAGGCGCCCGCCAGCACACCGGGGTTTTTGTTTTGTATTTTTGGTCGAGACGGGATTTCACCGTGTTAGCCAGGATGGTCTGGATCTCCTGACCTCGTGATCCGCCCGCCTCGCCCTCCCAAAGTGCTGGGATTACAGGCGTGAGCCACCGCGCCCGGCCTGGATGTTATTTCTAATGAGACAATCCCTCACCTCTTCTCACTGGGTGTTTCTTCTCTGGGTCCGGCAGGCAGCTCAGTGGGGTTGAGGTTGTGAGGCACTACTTTCCGGGAGAACGAACTCCGCACACAGTCTGGGGCTGCAGGAAAGCAAATCCTGCCCAAAGAAGACTCCGCTCTTACGTGGGTCGGGCCGAGTGTAGTGGCTCATACATGTAATCCCAGTGCTGTGGGAGGCCAAGGTGGGAGGATTGCTTGAGCCCGGGGGGTGGAGGCTGCAGTGAGCCGTGGTTACGTCACTGCACTCCAGCCTGGGGGCAGAGCCAGACCCTGTGTCAGATAAAACAAAGCAAACAAAGTGAAGTGGTTGGGATTTGGATGAGGACTGTGGGCCAGGACAGGGGAGCATCTACACACTAGACGCCGTCCTGAACGTTCGGCTGCAGCCTCTCTGTGCAGTGGTGGGAGGGGGGCCTGCCCTCCAGTGACCTCGTCTCAGCTTTGGAGGCTCCAGACTCAGAGCCGTGACCACTGTGTCCTTGGCTTGCAGGGAGCTGCAGGCTCAGGAAGCCTTGCAGAACGGCCAGCTGGGCAGCGGGGAAGGGGTCCCAGATCTGCAGCCTGGGGTCTTGGCCAGCCAGGCCATGATTGAGAAGATCCTGAGCGAGGACCCCCGGTGGCAAGGTAACTCCACGGCCGCAGCTGAGGGCGGTGGGAGGGGCGGGCACAGCGCAAGAACAGCTTGGGCCACTCGGTTCTCCATGCTTTTCAGTTTATGTGCAGGGTGATCAGACGGGGAAACTGAGGCTCATGGAGTTCAATACCAACCCCTCCCCCACAGTGGGTGGGTGCTGAGTAGGATTTGGGCCCAGGTGCCTTCCCCACACCTGCTCTGAATCTCTGCAGCAACTGGCATCTCAGTGGGGTCAGCTATTGACCAAGTGGCCAAGGGGGTAGTAGCACAACTCCCCCGGAATTTGTGGGGCGTCGTGTCCCAGAGCCGGGGCACCCACCAGGCACCCACCAGGATGCCCAGCAGAACCCTCAGCCCTGCGCCTCTCTGGGGTGGTGCTCTAGACAGCAGCTTTCAAATCCCTGGGCTTGGCTGGAAATGCATGGACCAGAGGGCTGTCCCTCAGGGCTGGGGGACGTGCATTCCTGGCTGGCACATAGACGAGGTTATATGCAGGGGAGAGTTTGATTTGAAAAAAAATGTAGTAAGGCCGGGGGCACTGGCTCATGCCTGTAATCTCATCACTTTGGGAGGCTGAGGTGGGTGGATCACTTGAGGTCAGGAGTTCGAGGCCAGCCTGGCCAACATGGTGAAACCCCATCTCTACTAAAAATATAAAAAATTGGCCGGTTGTGGTGGTGGGCGCCTGTAGTCCCAGCTACTTGGGAGGTTGAGGCTGGAGAATCTCTTGAACCCGAGAGGTAAAGGTTGCAGTGAGCCAAGATCACACCACTGCATTCTAGCGTGGGCGACAGAGGCTCTGTCTCAAAAAAAAAAAAAAGTGGTAAAATGCACATAACATAAAATGCACCATTTTTAAGTGTACAGTTCAGTGGCATTTAGCACGTTTGCAGTGTTGTGCAGCCGCCACCTCTCTCTAGTTCCAGAACATTCCATCCCTGCGAAAGGAACCCCCTGCTTGTGAGCACTTCCTCCCCGACCCCTCACTGGTCCTGCACCACTGGCCTGCATCCGAGCTCTGTGAATGTGCCTATTCTGGACGCTTCGTATGGCAGCAATTTTTTTTTTTTTTTTTTGAGACGGAGTCTCTCTGCTGCCCAGGCTAGAGTGCAGTGGCCAGATCTCAGCTCACTGCAAGCTCTGCCTCCCAGGTTCATGCCATTCTCCTGCCTCAGCCTCCTGAGTAGCTGGGATTACAGGCGCGCACCACCACCACACCCGGCTAATTTTTTATTTTTAGTAGAGACAGGGTTTCACCGTGTTGGCCAGGCTGCTCTTGAACTCCTGACCTTGTGATCCACCCACCTCGGCCTCCCAAGGTGCTGGGATTACAGGCGTGAGCCACCACATCCGGCCCAGTGAATGACTTCTAAAACTAGGCTTTATTTTTTAGAGCAGTTTTCGGTTCACAGCAAAACTGAGTAGAAAAATAGATTTCCCAGACGCCCCCTGCTCCCTCAGCCTCTCCTGCCATGAACCTCCTGCACTGCGAGGTACGCTTGTTACCAGCAGTGAACCCACATTGAGGTGTGCTTGTCACCCAGAGGCTGTGGTGTGCATGAGGCTCAACGTGCAGCATTTCAGGGTGTGCGTTTCTCTGTTTTTTAGCATATTCACAAAGCTGTGCAACCATCTCCTTTGTCTAGTTGGAGAACGTTTTTATCCCCCATCAAGGAAGCCGCATACCCACAGCAGGACTCCCTCCCAACCCCGGTGGTCTCGGCTCCACTCCGCCTCTGTGGGTTCCCTAGTTCTGGGCGTTTGTTTTCACATAAACAGAATCACACCACATGGCCTGTGGGCCCGGCTTCCCTCACGGAGCGTGAGTCTTTGAGGTCCGCGTGTGCCGTGGCACGTGTCTGCGCTGCCCGAGTGCTCCTGCAGCTCCTTCCGTTGGGGGACAGCCGGGTCCTCCCACCTTCGGTCTCCTGTGCCCAGCCTCCAGTCACGCAGCTCAGGCACCGTGTGGCCCATTTTTCAGACGCCAACTTCGTGCTGGGTAGCTACAAGACAGAGCAGTGCCCGAAGCCACCGCGCCTGTGTCGCCAGGGCTACGCATGCCCGCACTACCACAACAGCCGGGACAGGCGGCGCAACCCCCGGCGCTTCCAGTACAGGTGAGCCTGCGGGACCGAGCTCAGAGGACCCCGGCTGGTGGGCGTCCTTCCTGGCCCGTGGCCCGCACTGCCCACCCCGGGTTCTCATGGGAGGGCTGCCCTTGTGGCACCATCATCCCCGGGAGGGGAGGGTGTCTCCAAGCACAGTGGCTGTGGGAGGCGTCATGGAGGCCCACGCGTCTGTCCCGGGGACGGGCCTCCCTACCCATGCTCAGTGGCTCCCATGCAGTCCCCTACCGGGGCCCCTCTGCGAGGCAAGGGGTCGGAGCACTGCAGGAGGGATCCCCGTGTGCCCCACCTGTGCCTCTGGTCGCAGCCATGCTCTCCGGGCTGTGGGCCGCGTGCTGTCTCCTCGCCTGAGCCCCAGGCACTCTGACGTTGTTGTCACCTGGGATCGACCTCGTCTTCACAGCTGGCAGCTGGGACACCGGGTCCTTAGGCTGAGTCCCACGGCCAACAACCCAAGGGTCGCCCTGCCCAGGGTGCACAAAGGACCTTCCTCCACTGCCTGAGCCCCAACTGTCCCTGTGTCTGGCCCGTGGGTTTGGCGCCTTGCAGCCTGCTTGCCTCTGAAGCCCCTTTCTCCTCCTTGCCCCAGCCCGGCCTCCTGGTTGTGCTTGGCCTGCCTGCCGTCTGCAGTTTGCACCTGAGACGGGGGTGGGGGGTACAGACCCCACAGGGTGTCTAGATGACTGGACCATGGCCTTGGCCTCCCTGAGGCCCTGTCTGTGTCCAGCTCTTCCTTTGAGCAGAGAGCCACCCTCTCCTCTTCTGAATGACCTGGTGCTGCCTCATGTGCCCTGGAGGGCGCCTGTGCCCCCATGGGAAGGACCCCCCTCCTTGTTTTGCCACATTCCGTCTCCCTCTGAGCAGCGTCCAGGTTGAGGGACCTGAACGACTGTAGAACAAACCACAAATTAGTCTCTAGGTTTTTGTCATCACCCGTCATGGAAAGAAAAGAAAAATTCTTTTCTTCAACAGGCACTTATGTTTTCCATAAATCCAAGCCAGTTACAATAAAGCTGCTAGAAATTCTACGAAGAGTAGAGGATTTTGTTTCTTTATGAGACACAGTCTCTGTTGCCCAGGCTGGAGTGCGGTGGTGCATTTCAGCTCACTGCAGTAGGAACATAGGTAATTTGAAATTGGTGAGGATTTTTAAATCGTGGGATCAGAACTCTCACTTGCATTTTATAGAAGGTTGATGAGACAGCCCGGTGCTGTCCGGGTGCCCAGCCTCACTGCCCCCAGGAAGTTCGGCTGCATCTCCCCTGCGTTCTCCACGTCCGTGAGGGTGGCTCTGACTCAGACTCAAGTTAAATTCCATGAAGAACAGCCCCGGGGCTCCTGACCCCATCCTGGCACTGGCCGGGCCTGCGTGTCCGTGAGCGCAGAGCTGGGTTGCCGGTCACTCTAGGGCCCTAGGCCTGAGGCCCTTCTGGTGGGAGGCAGACACCTCTGGGCACACGGGGGCAGCCATGTCCTCCGTGTCCCCCTGACCCCTCCTCATCCCCAGGTCCATGCCCTGCCCCAGCGTGAAGCACGGGGATGAGTGGGGGGAGCCAAGTCCTCCGTTCCCCTGACACCTCCTCATCCCCAGGTCCACGCCCTGCCCCAGCGTGAAGCACGGGGATGAGTGGGGGGAGCCCGCACGCTGTGACGGCGGTGACGGCTGCCAGTATTGCCACTCCCGCACGGAGCAGCAGTTCCATCCCGAGGTACGTCCCTCCGGCCCCCCAGGTGCAGGGATTGCTGGAAGGCCCTGGAGAAGCCGAGGGTTTCACAGCGTGGCTCATCACACAGAAAGAACAGTGATGAACCTTGGCCGAGGGCTGGCGCGGGGCGGGAAGCCTGGGGGCGCGTGGGGGCTGTTCCTGCTTTCTGTCTTGCTTGCTGGCCTTCAGGCTGCGTCAGCCGGCGAGTCTCTCCGCTTGGCCTGCAACAGAAAAGAATCGTGGGAAAATGTCGATTAAATAAATGTCAATTAAAAACATACATATTCAGGGCTGGGCGCAGTAGCTCACACCTGTAATCCCAGCACTTTGGGAGGCTGAGGCAGGCAGATCACTAGGTCAGGAGATCGAGACCATCCTGGCGAAACCCCGTCTCTACTAAAAATACAAAAAAATTAGCCAGGCGAGGTGGCGGGCGCCTATAGTCCCACCTACTCAGGAGGCTGAGGCAGGAGAATGGCGTGAGCTTGGGAGGCGGAGCTTGCAGTGAGCCGAGATCACGCCACTGCACTCCAGCCTGGGGGACAGAACCAGACTCTGTCTCAAAAAAAAAAAAAATTAGCCAGACATTGTGGCACGTGATTGTAATCCCGGATACTTGGGAGGCTGAGGCAGGAGAATCACTTGAACTCGGGAGACGGATGTTGCATTGAGTTGAGATCACGCCACTGCACTCCAGCCTGGGCAACAGCGCGAGACTCTCTCAAAAAACAAACAAAATGAACAAGTGAACGAGCCCCCACAGGTGCCTCGTGGTGGGAGAGCCGTGGGGTGGGGCCAGGCTGGAGGGCAGGAGAGAGGCTTCCTGCTGGGACCCAGGCAGGTGTGGGCACTGGGGGCCAGGTGTGCCAGTGGCTGTGTCCTTCCCGGAGAGCTGCGGAGCAGGAGGGGCTGGGCCAGGCCCTCTGAAGGCGGACTGGGGGCTTCCAGGCCGGTCTGTCCTTTGCTGGGTCTTAAGCGTTGTTGACCCATGAGAGGGGCTGTCGCCCTAGGTGAAGGGTCAGTGGGTCTGGTCAGGGAACAGAGACACGTGCTGCTTTTAATAGGCGCTTATTAGGCACCTGCTGCATACCAGACTCTGAATTTGGTGCATCTTTCAGAGAAGATCAGCAGGGAAATGACTTTGCCCGTGACTGGAGGGCAGATGCTGCGGGAATGGCCCACAGGTGTGCCTGTTCCCTGTGGGTCGGCTGTGCAGAGAGGAGGGATGTGGGGACCAAGGGCACACGGTGGAGGAGGGCAGGGCCCACACCCCTCTTCTCAGGGTTGTCTTGTTATGACTTGGAGCTTCATCCTCTACCTTGGGATGATGCCAGCTGTGATCTTTCCACAGGATCCCATATCCAATCAAGTGTCTTCATTTCATTTTTTCCCCCAGATCTACAAATCTACGAAATGCAACGACATGCGCCAAACCGGGTACTGCCCTCGCGGCCCCTTCTGCGCCTTTGCACACATTGAGAGTGAGTGACCGTCCCTGTGGCAGCTTCACCTGAGCAGGTTCTGCGGCTCTGCAGGCCCTCACTGGAGTTACTGATGACCCGGAGCTGGTCACGAGGGCCTGGAAGACGGGCGGGAGCTCAGCACTGTGGTTGGGGGTGGGGGGTCCCTGACATGCCCATGGAGGCTCCCTGGGGTGTTTGTGCCACATGAGGCTGGGTTCCCTCCACGCTGGCGTGGGCCAGGCCAGGTGGAACCTGCAGGGACCCTGTCTCCAGGCACGATGGGGCCCCGAGCGTGGAGGCTGAGTCCTGGTGTGGGCCGGCTGGCGCCTCCACCTGCCTCCTGGGCATCCAAGCTGGGTCCTTCTACCCCCGCTGCCTGGGCCTTGCCCTGAGACTGCCATCTTGCCGGGCGCCCACCCAGGAGCAGCACCACCCTTGTGGAGAGAGGGGTCTGCCCACCCCAGCTCCCTCGGGGACACAGCAGAGACCCTCGAGCAAGGGTGGCTCGGGCTGAGCCCTTGCTTTCCAGAGCCGTCCGCGGTCCAGAGGATGAGGGCTTAGCTTTGGCGATCGCGTGGTCCCTAATAAGTTCCCAGCAGCAGAAACAAGCCCCGGTGGGAACCCGCGGCCGCCTCCTCGCAGCTGGGGTTTGGGCTCCGGGTTTTCTGCCTGTGGTCGCAAGCTCCAATTTCCCTTTGTTTTTGGTTTTAGTAGGGAGGGCAGCTCTTGTTCACATTTTAAACATTGCTTTTCGTGGTAAAAACATGAAACACTGGTCTAAGGCCTGAGCGTCCCCTGTCATTGCCCGGCCGTCCTCTGCTGCACCCCTGAGGGATGATTGTGACAAGGCCACGCACGCTCGGCCCTGACGTGTGGTGCAGAGACTGCGTGTTCCTGTCACCCACCGGTGGCCCTCAGAGCCTGCTGCTCCCCTGTCCTTGCAGAGAGCCTGGGGATGGTGAATGACTGGGGCTGCCGTGACCTCCACCTCACGAGTCCTGCCTCCACGGGCAGCGGCCAGCCGGGAAACGTAAGTGAACGGTGTTCCCGGGACAATACCAAGTGTCCTTTGGTTTAATTGAACTGTTAGGGATGTGGATGCATGTGAGTTTTCAGCAGTGTGGTCGCAGGCAGTCTGTGGAGTTTGTGGCTCTTCTAGAAGAGTCTAGAAAATCCTTGCCACTAGGCCAGGGGCGGTGGCTCATGCCTGTCATCCTAGCACTTCGGGAGGCTGAGGCGGGCGGATCACCTGAGGTGAGGAGTTCGAGACCAGCCTGGCCAACATGGTGAAACCCTGTCTATCCTAAAAATACAAAAATTAACTGGGTGTGGTGGTGGACGCCTGTAATCCCAGCTACTCAGGAGGCTGAGGCAGGAGAATTGCTTGAACCCAGGAGACGGAGGTTGTGGTGAGCTGAGATCCCGCCAGTTCACTCCAGTCTGGTGACAGAGCGAGACTCTTTCAAAAAAAAAAGGGGGGAAGGGGGGTTGGGCTCCTAGGAAGGTAAGGCTCTGGGGGAGACTGGCGGAAGATTAGAGTAACTTCAGTGAGGGTGGTTACGCAGCCTCTCCTCCTGGTGTGGAGAGGGGAGAGGGCACCTTCACAGGGAGTTCACGCCCGGCTTCGAGGCAGGAAGGGAGCGGAGAGCGGTTCCTGCGTCTGCTGTTTCTCAGCTGCTTTCAATTCGAAATAATCTTTTTCCCAGAGAGTGGCATGTTGTGGGGTGGGACGCTCTGACCCCTCGTGTGTGTCTTAGAGCTTCACGTGAGCCTCTGCCTTAGGCCCATGGCTCGGTTTGGGGTTTGACACTGTGGTTGGTTTGGGGAGTCTAGAGCTGGCACCTGCCTTCACACAGACCAACCCAAGGTCAGAGAGCCACGTTTAAATGTAAGAAATGGAACTCAGGGCCGGGCGCGGTGGTTCATGCCTGTAATTCCAGCACGTTGGGAGGCCAAGGCGAGTGGATCACCTGAGGTCAGGAGTTCGAGACCAGCCTGGCCAACATGGTGAAACCACCATCTCTACTAAAAATACAAAAATTAGCCGGGCGTGGTGGTGCGCGCCTGCGGTCCCAGCTACTCCAGAGGCTGAGGCGGGAGAATCGCTTGAACCCAGTAGGAGGAGGTTACAGTGAGCTGAGATTGCGCCACTGCACTCCAGCCTGGACGACAGAGGGAGACTGTCTCAGAAAAATAAAAGAAAAGAAATGGAACTTAGGAGAACCGACAGGGAGCCAGCAGATTCAGACGTCTCTTCTGTTTCATGAAACCTTCAAGATTTGGCATCCTTGGCCAATTGCAGTGGCTCACGCCTGTAAACCAACTACTTTAGGAGGCTGAGGTGGGACAATCGCTTGAGGTCAGGAGTTCAAGACCAGCCTGGGCAACAAAATGAGACCCTGTCTCTACAGAAAGCTTTGAAAAATTAACTGGGTCCACTGGCAAATGCCTGTGCCCCCAGCTTCTTGGCAGGCTGAGACAGGAGGATTGCTTTAGCCAGGGAGGTCACACCACCGTGCTCCAGCCTGGGAGACAGTGAAATCCTGTCTCAAAAAAGAAAAAAAATAGCATTTGTCTAAATTCTGAGCAGAGCTTACATCTGCGCGCATGTGTGTGTGTGTATACATATCTTTAGGAACCAGAAGTACTGCTGGGTAGGTGTGTATATATATACATATGCGTGTGTGTGGTGTTCTTTTTTTTTTTTTTGGAGACGGAGTCTCACTTTATCACCCAGGCTGGAGTGCAGTGGTACAACCTTGGCTCACTGCAGCCTCTACCTCCCGGGTTCAAGCAATTCCCTTTTTTTTTATTTTTTAATTTTATTTTTTGAGACGGAGTTTCACTCTTGTTGCCCAGGCTGGAGTGCAATGGTGCCATCTCGGCTCACTGTAACCTCCACCTCCTGGGTTCAAGTGATTCTTTTGCCTCCGCTTCTCGAGTAGCTGAAACTACAGGCATGTGCTACTGTGCCTGGCTATTTTTGGTATTTTTAGTAGAGACAGGTTTTCGTTGGCCAGGCTGGTCTCAAACTCCTGACCTCAGGTGATCCACCCGCCTCAGCCTCCCAAAGTGCTGCCACTGTGCCCAGCCTGAATATGTATATTTTTAATTCACATTTCCTCCCCGCTTTTTCCTCACATGACTCTTTTTTATGTTGCAGGCCAAGCGGAGAGACTCGCCGGCCGAGGGCGGCCTGAAGGGCAGCGAGCAGGACAGCAAGCAGGTACAGGCCCCAAGGCTCCCCGCGGCCCTCATGCCTGCCGGTGCGACATTGCCTTAGGGCTGGGCTGGTGCATCCTTGGTCCCTCCCACTCTGGGCTCACAAAGCCGTCTGGTTAACATCTGCTTGTGACAGAATTAGCTCTCCCCTGGTGCCCCCGTGTTTGTCTGTTTGGAACATTCGTGTTATACCTTGGAAACAACAAAGCCAAAACCTCCTGCCGTTTTCTGCTCAGGGAAATAAGAGGGGCCCTTTGGAGCCCATCTGTGTTACTTTCCTTGGGCTACAAGGGAAGGATGCAGATGGGGCCATTTAAACAGCAGAACTTGCCTGGTGCGTTGGCTCACACCTATAATCCAAGCACTTTGAGAGGCCAAGGAGGGCGGATCACGAGGTCAGGAGTTCGGGACCAGCCTGGCCAACATAGTGAAACCCCATCTCTACTAAAAATGCAAAATATTAGCCAGGCGTGGTGGCACGTGCCTGTAGTCCCGGCTACTCAGGAAACTGAGGCAGGAGAATCGCTTGAAGCCGGGAGGTGGATGTTGTAGTGAACCAAGATCATGCCACTGCGCTCCAGCCTGGGTGACACAGAACAAGAGTCCATCTCTAAGTAAATGAATGAATGAGGGAGTTTTGGTTGGGCATAGTAGCTCACACCTGTGGTTCCAGCACTTTGGGAGGCTGAGGCAGGAGAATTGCTTGAGCCCAGGAGTTGGAGGTTGCAGTGAGCCGAGCACTCCAGCCTGGGCGAGAGTGAGGCCCTATCTCAAACCAAACCAAAACCAAAACCACACCCCAAGCAGCAGCACGCGATTCTCTCTCAGTTCTGGGGGCTGAGGCTCCTGAGTCCCCCTAGGTGCAGACGCCGCCTCCTCCGTATCCTCTGGGTCACTCCTCTGTGTGTGGCATCCCGGGGTCTCTTCCTGGCGAGAGCGGCTGCGTAGGGCCCTGCCCCAGCACCTCATGTCATTGTTTTTTAGTTTCTTGAATTTTTTGAGACAGGGTCTGGCTCTGTCACCCAGGTGGGGTGCGGCGGCCCAGTCCAGCTCACTGCAGCCCGGGACTCCCAGGCTTGAAGCAGTCCTCCCACCTCAGCCTCCTGAGTCGCTGGGACCCCAGGCCCACACCGCCAGGCTTGGCCAATTTTTGTATTTTTTAAGAAATGGGGTCTCACTGTGTTGTACAGGATGGTCTTGAACTCCTGGGCTCAAGCAGTCCTCCTGTTCTGGCCTCCCAAAGTGTTGGGATCACAGGTGTGAGCCTCCACGCCCGGCCTAAGAACTCGTCTCACCTTAATTACTCCTCACAGGCCTATCTCCAAATTTAGTCACGCCGGGGGTCACGGCTTCCATGTAGGAATTTGGGGGGGACACGCTTGGTCCATAACAGACACTGTGCTGACTGAAACGAGCCAGGTACTGAAAGGCAGATCCTGTGTGATTCCACTCGCAGGAGGCCGCGAGTGGAGCCACATTCACAGACAGCAGGTAGCACGGTGGGTGCGCGGCCGGGCTGGGGAGGGAGCTGGTGTTCCTGGGGTCAGAGCTTCCGGATGGGAGATGAGGCACTCTGGGGATGGATGCGGTGATGGCTGCACAGCGGCGTGGATGGAATTCATGCCACGGACTACACCGACCCGTGACCACTGTAGTAAATGTTATATTTCACCGTAATACAGAGAAGAAAAACAGGCAGGCAGTGCCGGTGTTAGCGGAGGTGCGGCGTCCCCACGGCGTCCTCACGGGGCAGGCGGTGCCGGTGTTAGCGCAGGTGCGGCATCCCTATGGGGCTCTCGTCTGACGCCTCTCACCATGCCCAGCCCTCCTGTGGATGGGCCCCCATACCAGGCCCGTCGTGTGTGGCTGTTGTACCTTGGCAAACAAGGACTGACCTGGATGTTGATGATTTCAGGTGATCATTTGGGCTGAAGTCACAGTGTGCACATCACCCCGGCCAGCTCCCGGGCAGGGTCAGCATGGGGTCTGGGAGTCACTCAGCGCTGAGGCTTCCTCTCCCATCCCTCTTGGTTTATGGCCTCCAGTAGGCTGGGGAAGGCTCCCCGGGTGGAGTCTCTCCTGCAGACACTCCGGAAGGAGGCGGCCTTGGCTTCTCAGGCTGCTGCACTCACCCTGGGCCGGGCAGTGCTTTGGGAGCCTGAGGCCGCCTCCTAGCTGAGGGTCAGCCTGTGCCCAGCGCTCAGACCGGCGCTGCTTTGGGGGCAAATGTGGCGCCTGCACTGTGGTGCCCCCCGGCTTTCTGCGTTCTTGGGCTCTATGCAGACACAGGTGCGGGGCACAGGCTCCCTGTCTGACCCAGGGCAGGGCAGGCCTGCTCTGCAAACCCCAGCATTGTCCATGGCTTCTTGGTGGGCCCGGGCCCTTCCAGGCAATAGTCCCTAGGCTCTCCCTTATTTGGGAGGTGGCCTCTGGGCCTGGGTGATGCTCTGGAGTTGGGTTCAGGCAAGGACTGAGACGCCTACAGGGGTCATGGAGCTGGGAGGACATCCACAGGGGTGACTGTGACGCGGGCGGTGGCCTCTTGGCTACTGGTGGGTCAGGACATGGTGGACCTCAGCCTGGCGGAGCAGGGGCAGCTTGTGTGTAGGGACCGTGCCCCAGAGCAGGGACCCAGGCAGACCCTGAGACACAGGGTGGGCTGCCAAGAGATGGGACAAGGAGGGGGTGGGGGAGGGCTTCTGCGGGCCGTGCAGCTGTGCAGCGCCCACATCCCCGGAGGGCAGTGCATTGCCGTCCCTGAGCTTTTGGTTCTGAGTCACAGCTGCTGGATGCGGTGAGCTCGGCAGACTGCCCCACGTCACTCACCCCTTGCTGGTGCCCGCCTCCTCGGTCCCGCAGCCCGGGTGGCCCTGTCCTTTGCTGGTAGAGAAGGTCGGTCCCCTCCCTGATCCAAGCTGTCGGGGAACAAGGAGCTCCCAGGTGTCTGTGTCGCTCCTGGATGTCGGGTCACCGGAACGTCTGTTGGGAGGTCCTTCTCAGCCTTCCTGGGGCCACATCGAGGCTCTGGAGCAGAGATAGGAAGCGCCAGGGGTAGAGGGCGGGTTGCCACTGAGATGGCACCAGGTCTCGAATCACCCACCGTGTTTCTGGGCTGCTTGCTAGAGAACGTGAGGCTTCCAGCAACCCTGTCACCAGGCTCACCATGGGTGATTGATGGGGGGTGTCGGCAGCGCCATGCATGGCTGGGAGGGTCCCTGGCGTTGCATGACTGGGTGGGTCTGTGGTGTTGGGTGCAGGAGTTACCGCCGTCCCTGATGCTGACGGGGTGGACTGTGGTTCCTTTTTTCACGGCTTGAGGGAAAGTGGTCTCCGGGCCAGGGAGGGGAAGTGGATTATGGACGAGGGGGCAGGCCCCATCTTGCACCTGCGAGGGGAGCTCTGGCGGCTGTCTCCAGAGTTTGCAGCTGGAGGAGACTGTTTTCAGAGTCAGTCACGGGGGCTCTGTGCACCTCCTGTGCCGTGGGCTGAGGGGCAAATCCGTTATCCAGAAGGAAGCCAGTGCAGGCAGCAGGACCGCAAGGCCACAGAAGCCTGGAGCCAGGTGCGTTCTTGAGGACTAGTCAGTGCCTAATTTCTCACCCTTAGGAAATGCATGTTAAAATTTCTTCGTTATGGACAGTTTTACTTAAGCAGGTGAACTAGTAGAATCATACCCCCCAAGGTTAACTTTTCCTGCATTACTTTTCAGCAAAACCCAAATATCATATCATTTCAACTGTAATATTTCAGTATGCAATTCATTTTTTTTTTTAGAAATAGAGTCTCTCTGTTGCCCGGGCTGCAGTGCAGTGGTGCGATCTTGGCTCACCGCAACCTCTGCCTCCTGGGTTCAAGCGATTCTCCTGCCTCAGCCTCCCGAGTAGCTGGGACCATAGGTGCCTGCCACAATGCCTGGCTAATTTTTTGTATTTTTAGTAGAGACGGGGTTTCTCCATATTGAGCAGCCTGGTCTCGAACTCCTGATCTCAGGTGATCCGCCCACCTTGGCCTCCCAAAGTGCTGGGATTACAGGTGTGAGCCACCACGCCCGGCCCTGGCTAATTTTTTTTGTGTTTTTAGTAGAGACAGCGTTTCACCACGTTGGCCAGGCTGGTCTCGAACTCCTGACCTCCAGTAATCCGCCCACCTCGGCCCACCTCGGCCTCCCAAAGTGCAGGGATTACAAACATGAGCCACCGTGCCTGGCCAGAAACTCATTCTAATCCAGCTTTTGATGCTCGATTTTGCAGTGACCTCGTAGGTGGCTCTGGGTCATTTGTATCGGGTGTTTTCTCGTGTGCAGCGCCCTGCCCGTTACTGGGTTTTATTCAGCACTGCTCTGTGTGCTTGCTCTTTTTCTTTTGATCTATTATCCACCAAATACAGACAATGTGAGTTGCCCGTGTTTTACTTTCCCTGGTGATGAGGTCACAGGACCACGCTATGGATGTTTTAGAAGTGGTGCTGGGTCTCTTTTTAAGTCCCTGGGAGGACATTTCTCTGGGGGCCCCCACAGGTGCTCAGGAGCCAGTCCTGAGTGAGAGCTGGGGTGGGGGCACCCAGGAGGTGTGCCCCTTGGGCTGGCAGGCCCCTGGCCTCTGACACATCTTTCTGCACCTGCCGGATTGATTTTTACTGGCAGATGTCTACTCCTGAAACATTTTCTGCAGAAAAGCTCACGAGACACTTCCCAGAGGTGTCTGTGCCTTTCCCAAGTGCACCATAGCCCGCTGCCGTGCCCGTCCTGGTGTTTCTCCTCAGTGTGGTCAGAGTCCCTCCGGGTCTGGGAAACTCTCCCCGGGCCTCGCCAGGGCGTGGAAGTCGGCCACTGTCCCGTGGTGCTTTCTGCAGGGTGCTGACGTGGCGCTGCCTCCTCCACGCAGGGGGCACGTGCTGACGGTGTTTGTGTCTTTGAACAGAACCACCTGGCCGTGTTTGCAGCCGTCCACCCGCCGGCCCCCAGCGTGAGCTCCAGCGTGGCGTCCAGCCTGGCGTCCAGCGCCGGCTCCGGCAGCTCCTCCCCCACTGCACTGCCCGCGCCCCCCACCCGCGCCCTCCCGCTCAGCCCCGCTGGCAGCACCGTGGAGGCCGTCCTCGGTAAGTCCGGCACCATCCTCCTTTCTCCCTGACCTCCTTCTGTTCTCATGCTGTAGCTTTTCAGGAACAGCGTTTCTATTTCAGGACATGTTACAGAATCGTCATTTTTGTAAAGAAGCCAGACATGTGTTTTCGGTCTTTTGTCACTTTGGTTGTGTTGCACGTGGGGTTGTGAAAACAAGCCCTGGCTCAGAGAGGCTCCTGGTCTGGGTGCCACGGGCACTGGGGACGAGGAGCCTCCCTGGAGCCAGGCAGAGTGGGCGCCGCCCGGCCCAGGGACAGAGAACAGGGAGGTTGCTGACAGATGATGGGAGGCGTGGGAGTTGGCTGCCTGTGCGCCCAGTGCTGTGGGAGGCCGAGGCAGGAGGATCACTTGAGCCCAGAAGTTCAAGACCAGCCTGGGCAACATAGTGAGACTCCGTCTCTACTAAAAATAATTTGTCAGGCATGGTGGTGCACACCTGTAGTTCCAGCTATTTGGGAGGCTGAGGTGGGAGGATCACTTGAGCCCAGGAGGTGGAGGCTGTGGTGAGCTGTGATTGCACCACTGCACTCCAGCCTGGGTGAGAGAGTGAGACCAAGTCAAAAAAAAAATTGAAAGTAGGGGTTGTGGACCAGTGAGGGCACTGAAAGTGGGGGATAGTGATGGGGTGGGGAGCCCGGCGAAGGCTTAGAGTCGGGGGCAAAGCTGTGAGCACCTGGGCTGGCAGTTTTGGGAGGCCTTTAGCTGGAGGGAGTCACTGGGCACTGAGACACGTGATAGAGCTGGGCTGTGGGGACCCGTCGGGGCCTGGCTGGAAGCCCAGAACCTGGGGGGCAGATTGTTCCAGAAGCCCAGAGGGGGTAGAGTTCGGGGTGGGACAGTGCCAGGGGCTGGGCTGTGTGTGTCCTTGGTCCCTTTCAGCCCCTGGGGACAGGTTGGAGTGGTGGGGGACGCCTGCCGCACCTGTGCAGGGCTTTGCTTGCAGAGACGCTTGGTGAATGATGGGACGTGCTGAAGCCCCACATTCCATGGCCACCAGCGCCCAAGGGACCCAAACCTGCCTCTCCTGACAGTGACAGTGAGGGACATGGGGAAGGCCGCCACCTGTGCTGCTCTCCAAGTTCTGTCCGTGGGCTGGGGTGGAGTGGGATGGGGTTGGGGGTACAGTGAGGATGGGCCCTGCTCAGCTCAGCCCGGGCCTGGAGCCCACCCCTTCCTCTTCTACATCCTCTGCTGTCCAGGGTGTGGTGGGGGAGCTGGGCATGGGATCAGGAGGACAGGGCTGCTGGGGCCACATGGTGGGGGCCCTTGCTCCAGTGTCTGCATGGGCACACTCTGGGGACTCGGAGTGGGAGCCCGGCACCATCAGGGCCCGCGTCGATGCGGGAGGCGGCCCGGCGGCCAGACCCGCGATGACTCCTGCCCAAGAGCCGCAGCTGCCGGTCGTTGGTGGTTGCCCCATACGGAACTGCTCGGGCCTAGCTGCAAGCCTCCAGCAGCTCCATCCGTGCAGGCCTGGACGCCGCCGGCCAAGGAGGCCGAGGAGAGAGACTCTTCCCAGCGGCCACTTAGGCCACAGACTGCACCTCGGCAGGACGCTACAGCAGTCTCATCCTGAGTGGTGTCTGCAAGGAAAGCCAGGTGCAGCTCCTGAGGCCCCAGGATGGTCCTCAGTCCCCCAAGCACCCAGGGCCCCGCTCTCAGCACCTCTGCAAGCCAGGTGCATCTTCTGGGCATGGCTCTCAGCCTGTGTTGCTGTGGGGCCGTCCCATCCCTACATCCCCTTGGGGTTGAGCCCAGGCCTTTACATTTTTGTTTTGTGTGTGGGGGGGTTTTTTGTTTTTGTTTTTGATTTTTTTTTTTTTTTTTTTTGAGACAGAGTTTCCCTCCTGTTGCCCAGGCTGGAGTGCAGTGGCACGATCTTGGCTCACTGCAACTTCTGCCTCCTGGGTTCACGCCGTTCTCCTGTCTGAGCCTCCGGAGTAGCTGGGATTACAGGTGCCTGCCACCATGCCCGGCTAACTTCTTTTTTTTTTTTTTTGTATTTTTAGTAGAGATGGGGTTTTACCATATTGGCCAGCCTGGTCTTAAATTCCTGACCTCATGATCTGCCCACCTGGGCCTCCAAAAATGCTGGGATTACAGGCTTGAGCCACTGCCCAGCATGTGTGTGTGTTTTTTTGAGACAGAGTCTCGCTCTGTCACCCAGATTGGAGGGCAGTGGCGTGATCTTGGCTCACCGCAACCTCTACCTCCTGGATTCAAGTGATTCTCCTGCCTCAGCCTCCTGAGTGGCTGAGACTGTAGGCGGGTGCCACCATGCCCGGCTGATTTTTGTGTTTTTAGTAGAGATGAGGTTTCACCATGTTGGCCAGGCTGGTCTCGAACTCCCGACCTCTAGTGATCCTCCCACCTCGGCCTCCCAAAGTGCTGGGATTACAGGCATGAGCCACCACACCCGGCCTGAAGTTTTTAAAAGGTCTCTTTCCCAAACACTGGGACCTTTTGTGGCCGCATGCGTCTCTCCCTCGCAGCCCTGGTGTTCCTATGTGGGCTCTGTCGTGCACCTCCAGAATCCAGGACCAGTCCCTCCCTCAGGAGGCCATGGGGAGAGTGGGCATCCTGGATGGACCCAGCGCCCGTGCGGGGGGGCTCGGTCGGGCCGGGGCAGGGGCACAGGCTCAGGCCATGTTTGTGTGTGTTTCGTCCTCACTGGCTGGGAGCGCTGGGCCGCCCCGCCCAGGGAAGGGCTTCTCGTTTCTGCCTTGCTGTGGAGGGCTCACCTGGTTTCAGGACAGGACTCAGACTTCCGCCCTCCGGTCTGTTTTGGAAGTCATCTTCTCCCGGAGCCTCTGTGGACGAGGAAGCATGTGGTGTGAGATGACTCCTGTTAGGGCTTCACCGTAGAGGGCAGGTTTTTAAAATCGTGAATACTCCATGGGCGGGAGCGCTGTGTTCATTTTTCTCTCATGCAGAAACAAGCCCACGTGTGTGTTCAGCTGGAAACTAGGGCATACATGCTGTTCCTCTGGAACCAGAGCGGTCTCAGGAGTTGAATGGGCTGGGGTGCCCACCCCCATCCCATTCCATTCCAGCCCAGGGACAGCACTTGGAGATCCCACAGGTGACGGCCTTCCCTGAGTTTGTTTTTGTTCGTTTTGGGGTTTTATTTTTTGAGACAGGGTCTTGCCCTGTCATCCAGGCAAGAGTGCAGTGGTGCAGTCAGCTCGCTGCAGCCTCAAATTCCCGGGCTCAAGAGACCCTCCTGCATCAGCCTCCCAAGTGTAGCTGAGACCACAGGCAGGCGCTATGGGCCTAGCTAGAACGTGCTTGTTTTAATTTGAGATCGCTATCATAAATGGGTTGTGTGATCCAAGGCCCTGGATCGTGCTGAATCACACCCTCAAATTCACACATCCCCATCAGAAACTCAGGTCAGGGATGAAGTCCACACAGTGGCTAAAGCTCCAGGAGGGTCTGGCCTCTGAGCAGGTGCTTTTGTTTTTCTTGCTCTGTCATGCAGGCTGGAGTGCAATGGCACAATCTCGCCTCACTGGAACCTCTGCCTTCCAGGTTCGAGCAGTTCTTCCTCCACAGCCTCCAGAGTAGCTGGGACTACAGGTGTGTGCCACCATGCCCGGTTAATTTTTGTATTTTTAGTAGAGATGGGGTTTTGCATGTTGGCTAGGCTGGTCTTGAATTCCTGACCTCAGTGATCCGCCCACCTCAGCCTCCCAAGATGCTGGGATTATAGGCGTGAGCCACTGTGCCCACCCAGGATTGATTGATTGATTGATTGATTGATTGATTTTTTTTTTTTTTTTTTTGAGACAGAGTCTTTCTCTGTTGTCCAGGCTGGAGTATAGTGGTGCAATCTCGTCTTACTGCAACCTCTGCCTCCCGGGTTCAAGCAATTCTCCTGCCTCAGCCTCCTGAGTAGCTGGGATTACAGGCACCCGCCACCACGCCTGGCAAATTTTTGTATTTTTAGTAGAGACGGGGCTTCACCATGTTGGTCAAGCTGGTCTCGAACTCTTGACCTCATGATCCGCCCGCCTCAGCCTCCCAAAGTGCTGGGATTACAGGCATGAGCCACCACTCCCGGCCACTTATTTTTTTAAACAAATAAGTATACATTCTGTTTTTTAAATGAAGTTTCTCTTCCCCAACCTAAAAGTAATGCTAGAATTTGAGCATAGCAGAAAAATATTTAGGAAAATTAAATCCTAAACAAGAGAGACCATCTTGGACTCTGCTTACTCTGGTGGAAAACAGAGCCAGGTGCCTGTGTGATTGACAGAGGCGTGGCTGCATCTGCGTAGCTGACCTAACTCAGATGGACTGGAGTTAGCACATTTGGAGTAATTTTTCCAAACATTTTTTCATATCTGAGGTATGTTTTCGACCTCTTTTAGTATGTCACTCGCGATCTTGAAGCACGTTCTTTCATTGACTTAAATATTTCCTGAGCCGTGAGCTGTGGTTCACGCCTATAATCCCAGCACTTTGGGAGGCCAGGGCGGGTGGATCACCTGAGGTCAGAAGTTCGAGACTAGCCTGACCAACATGGTAAAACCCTGTCTCTACTAAAAATACAAAAATTAGCTGGGTGTG
Source organism: Macaca mulatta (assembly GCF_049350105.2). Classification (NCBI taxonomy): domain Eukaryota; kingdom Metazoa; phylum Chordata; class Mammalia; order Primates; family Cercopithecidae; genus Macaca; species Macaca mulatta. The sequence continues at coordinate 2,578,702 of NC_133425.1, read as the reverse complement.
GTGGGTTGCGCCTGTAATCCCAGCTTCTCATGAGAATTGCTTGGACCACAAAGGCAGAGGTTGCAGTGAACTGAGATCATGCCACTGCATGCCAGCCTGGGCGACAGAGTGAGATTTGTTCTCAAAAAAAAAAAAAAAAAAAAAAATCCTGGCCGGGTGTGGTGGCTCAAGCCTGTAATCCCAGCACTTTGGGAGGCCGAGACGGGCAGATCACGAGGTCAGGAGATCGAGACCATCCTGGCTAACATGGTGAAACCCCGTCTCTACTAAAAAATACAAAAAACTAGCCGGGCGAGGTGGCGGGCGCCTGTAGTCCCAGCTATCGGGAGGCTGAGGTAGGAGAATGGTGTAAACCCGGGAGGCGGAGCTTGCAGTGAGCTGAGATCCAGCCGCTGCACTCCAGCCTGGGCGACAGAGCAAGACTCCGTCTCAAAAAAAAAAAAAAAAAAAAAAAAATTCCGAACCAGCTATTCAGAGGTGAAGCGATGGATTTTTTTTTTTTCCCCCCAGGATCGACATTGCCTTAGTTACAGGCAATGTATTGTTGTTGCTGCTGCGACTGAAATTGTGAGCTTTGCCACCCAGTGCCAGCCTCACTTTTTTCCTCTGTCCATGCCTGAGGCATCACTGTGAAGTTACATCCCTGCACTAGCCGCAGGCACCAGGGGCAGTGTCCTGCCCGCTGACCCCGGAGCACTCCTGTGCCCCAGGCTCAGGGACTCCCGGAGCGAGCGGGACTGTATGGCCCCAGGTGTAAGCCCGCCTGCCTGCGTGTGCATTTTATTAGCTGTTGTGGAGGGTTTGGGGCGAAGCAGGCGTGTAGACTGGGTCATTTTTTCCTTGTTAATAGTACAGTTTCCTTCAGGTTGTAGATATACCGTGACTGAAGCACGGAACAGAGAAAATGAGCGGATTCTGTATTTAAGAGATTTAGTGAAAGCGTTTCAGGCCCATCTGATAGGTTCCATTTGCCTTCATCTTCCACTTCGTAGGAATAGGTTTCAGATTAAGAGTGACCTGCGAGCTCCGTACCCCGCGTTTAGATGGGGCTGGGCGGGCACGCGGACTTGGGAGGGAGGAGGGTCCTGCAGGGCAGGCAGCGGCCCCAGGTCACGCTGCCCCGCCCCGCCCCGCCCCGCCCCGCCCCGCCCCGCCAGCGCCCGTGTTGGCTCCGGTGTTTCACCTGAGTCCGCCCGGAGCCGCTGCAGATGCAGGTGGGCAGGGCAGGAGGAGCCGGGCAGGGGGGCGGCTCCGGGGCTTTCGGCCTGAAGACCTCTAGCCCCCGCTGCCCGCGCCCACCTGCCCGCCCAGCTCGTGGCCAGGAGCCGCGGAGACCGGGTGCGCCCGGGGGGAGGGGAAGGTTGGGGGAGGGCGTGGCCAGTGCGGCGGGGGCGGGGCCGAGTCACATTGCGGGGCGGGGCCCGCGCGGCGGGGGCGGGGCGCGGGCCGGGTTTGAATCCCCGGCGGCGGCCGCGGACCGTGAGTCAGCATCGGCGGCGGCCCCAGCGCGTGGCAGCCCCGCGCCGTCAAGGTGCGTGGCTCGTTACTCGGCGCTCAGGAGCGGGCCCTCCGCTAGGTGCGCCCCCCAGGTGCGTCCCCCGCGTCCCGGAGCCGGGTGTGACAGCCGCGGGGTGGGCCCGGGCTTCTCAGAGACCCGGAGCGAGGCGAGGGCGCTGCCTTCTCGGACTTGCCTTTGCCGGGCGCTCGCCGGTTCCCAGCGTGGGCTCGGACCCTCTGCGTCCCCTAGAGAGGCGGGGTCGGTGCCCCGAGGGAGGGCAGGGGAGTGGGGCGGAGCGGGGCAGGGGAACGGGGCAGGGGAGGGCCGACCCCTGCGTCCTGGCCGGGCCCAGCCTGCACTCAGCCCGCGTGGTTCGGGGATTTCCCTGGCGTCGGGGGCTCCCCCGCCCTGGGCTGAGTTCCCAGCAGTCTGTAGCTTGTCCTCGCGTGTCCCTGACCCCGGGGGACCGCGGCGGCTTGAATGTGCTGTGTCACGGCAGAGCCGGGCTGTGGGGCCGTGACTCAGCGGGCCGGTGATTTCCCAACGCCCGGGGCTGAGGCAGCCTGGCCTGACCCAGCTGTACTCGCTTAGATAACCAGCCTCGCCTGGATTGTGCCTCTGCGTGAGGGTTAGCTCTTTCTTTGAGAATGTTTCAGAAGATCTGGATCTGACCTTGGAACAGTGAGGTGAGGTGGGGAAGAAGCTGCGGGCGAGAAAGTGGGCCAGGTGGGTGCAGCAGCTCTCTCCCCCCTAGCTTTCTGGGAGTGGGCTCCTAGACAGCACTCTAGGGGTGGTGGAGCCCCCGGGACCCTCCCCAGTGCCCTCTTTGGATCAGGGGCACTTGGCTGTGAAGCAGGGCTGGAGTCTCTTGGGGGCACCCACATGTTCCCCGAACGTCCCCTCTCCAGGTAGCTTCCCAGGCTTCAGCGCAGGTGACTTGGCTGAGGTAGGTGGCGGCTGACGTCCTCTGAGCTGAATGCGAGCTGTAGAAGTTTGTCAGGTGAGCGTTGAAGGCAGCTTAGCCCCTCCACATGCTGTGCGCTCTGCACCTGGTGGGAGAAGCCTCTGTCCTGACTTAGGCACAGAGCATGGTGCGATCCCCCCACTCCAAGGGGAGAAAAGGCGCCTCCGTTCCTGTCCCCCCAACTCCTTTGCGTCTTTGCTTTTCATGAGGAGTTTCTGGATCTCTGCCAGGTGTGAGGGGCGGTGAGCTCTGAAGGGGCTGCCACATCCTGATCCCGGGACTTGGGTGCAGAGGGCAGGTCCAGGTTCCTGAGCCTGGCTGACCTGACCCTGCGCAGACGGCTTGGCCCTCCCCGTCATCAAGCCCCAGTGTGGAAGCACACGGGGGCCGTGGGCAGGCCTGCGGGTTGGGGATCGGTGCCTGTCCTCAGTGGGTGAGTCTGCCAAGGTCCCTGGCATGGTTGAGGCTGACACCTGCAAGGATGGAGGGGGGGCATTCCACGCAGGGCTTGGAGGCCGAGCAGCTTTCTGGGGACTGGTGGGGCTGATCTTAGTGAATGGAAGGCACGGCCAGGCTGAGCCTCAGTGGCACAGCAGGTTGGGAGCCTGGCAAAGGACCCATTGGGAAGCGGTGACCGGCACGCGCAAGGGCACAAGCTCCCTCCCTCCTTTCTTGCAGGCCAGGGCTCGGGACACGATGAGGCTTTTTCATAGTAGGAAGGTCACTCTTGCGATGCATGAAGGGACTGGCCTCAGTGGGTGTGGGCTGAGCGAGCAGCCCCTGAGGAAGGGGTCCTGCGGTGCCAGCTTCCAGGAGGGCCCTGCACACACGGTGTCTGGGAAGGCCCTGCAGTGGGGCCATGGGAACGAGCGAGGGATCCTTTGCCAGGGAGGAGGGGCTCTGGCCCCTGCTGGGGGACGTCCAGGACATCTGGGCTGGGGGCTGCAGAGCCACTGTGTTGGGCGGGTCCAGGCCACAGGAGAGGCTGCCAGACCCAGGGAGGAGAGTGGGCCTGGGGGTTGGCCTGGGAGGGAGGCTGGTGCCTGTGACCAGAGGCAGTTCAGGGCACAGGTGCAGGGCTGGAGGGAAAGGCCCCGGGCAGCGGTGGGCAGAGTGAGTGCTGAGGAGGCCCCAGAAAACAGCTGCAGGGGGAGTGGAGGCAGAGGCGGGGGTCTCCTCCCTGGGGAGGACTCAGGGAGGGAGGGCTGTGCACAGCAGGGGCAGATCTGTTGGTACAGAGTCCTGAGGGGCCTGGGGAGGACGGACAGGACCAACGGGGCATCTGCAGGTGAGCCCCCATGTCCTGGGTTGAATTGTGTCCCCTGAAAGTTGCATTTGAGGCCGGGCACGGTGGCTCACGCCTGTAATCCCAGCACTTTGGGAGACGAGGCGGGCGGATCACCTGAGGTGGGGAGTTCGTGACCAGCCTGACCAATATAGAGAAAACCTGTCTGTACTAAAAATACAAAGTTAGCTGGGGGTGGTGGAGGGCAGCTGTAGTCCCAGCTGCTCAGGAGGCTGAGGCAGGAGAATAGCTTGAGCCTGGGAGGCGGAGGTTGCAGTGAGATGAGATCACACCACTGCACTCCAGCCTGGGCAACACAGCAAGACTCTGACTCAGAAAAAAAAAAAAAAAAAAAAAGATGCACCTGAACCCCAGGCCCCGCACCGGGCTACGTGGCGTTGCGTGGAAGCACAACAGGTCCTCTTATCCCAGCGTTCGCTGTCCACTGCCTCAGTTGCTGGTGTGAGGTCTGGGTTCAGGATGGCACCGTACAGGAGGGCATTTGGTTGCTCAGTTAACTTTTATTACTGTGCAGTGCTGAAATCTGTCTATGTAACTAGTAAATCTTGTTAATCTCTTACTGGGCTTGACATGCAAATGAGGACGTTCATATAGGAAAAAGCCTGGTATGTAGGGGTTCCATGCCATCTGCAGCCTCAGGCTTCCATGGGGGGTCTTGGAATGTATCTCCGCTGCTACAGATCGGGGGTGCTACTGCAGGGTCCTCATAACCAGGTTAAAATGAGGCCGGTAGGGTGGGCCAGTGACCAGTGTCCTTATAAGAACAAACTTGGACAGACACTCAGAAGAGATGGCCCCCAGTGCAGAGGCAGACACCGGAGTCATGTGGCTGCCTGCCATGAAGGAGGGTGGACACCTGGAGGAGGAGGAGGAGCGCCCCAGGTCCTAGAGGGAGGGAGGAGGAGCGTGCCCCAGCCCTAGAGAGAGGGAGGAGGGAGGAGGAGGAGCACCCCAGGTCCTAGAGGGAGGGAGGAGGAGCGTGCCCCAGCCCTGGAGGGAGGGAGGAGGAGCGTGCCCCAGCCCTGAGAGAGGGAGGAGGAGTGTACCCCAGCCCTGGAAGGAGAGAGGAGGGAGGAGGAGCAGCGCCCCAGCCCTGGAGAGAGGAGGGAGGAGGAGCACACCCCAGCCCTGGAGGGAGGAGGGAGGAGGAGCACACCCCAGCCCTGGAGGGAGGAGGCCCTGCCCACTGCAGATCTGACTTTCAGCCTTGGAGCCACCTGTCCGAGGCCACTCAGTGCATGGTCCCCTGCTGCTGCCTCCAGCGTCTCAGCTCTGTGCTTCGCAGCACGACTTCAGTCAGGCTTTGAGGTCGTGCCCTTTTCGGCCATAGTCTGAGCAGCACGTCAGGTGGATGACAGGGACCGGGAGGGCTGGCCCACTCTGCAGGCCAGGGTGGATGTCCGCTCGAGGATGTCACTGTCCTGTGAGTGGAAGGAGAGGAGCGAACGGCTCTGGGGGCCGTCACTGTCCTGTGAGGGGAAGGAGAGGAGCGAATGGCTCTGGGGGCCGTCACTGTCCTGTGAGTGGAAGGAGAGGAGCGAACGGCTCTGGGGGCCGTCACTGTCCTGTGAGGGGAAGGAGAGGAGCGAATGGCTCTGGGGGCCGTCACTGTCCTGTGGGTGGAAGGAGAGGAGCGAATGGCTCTGGGGGCCGCTGGCCCAGGGTCTGCCTTTGGTTCTGCCAATGAGCGTCCTTGAGGGCCGAGGCCTTGGTGACTGCTGTTGTGGGTTCCTGGTCCTCAGGGGGTCTTGGCCTGGCCACCTCCACCCCCCAACTGTTCCTTTAGTTTCTGGATAAGACCTTCGAAAGTCCCTAAAAGCTTCATTTGAACAGTGTCTCTGTGGGAGTGGAGATGCTGCTGCAGGTACCATGTGCTGTCCCGGATGCCTCAGGGCGTCAGGTTCTCTGCCCTGGGCCCTGCTGCCTCTGTGACCGGGAAGGACCGTGTTGCCCGGTGGCACCACAGCCCGGCCTCCGTGCCCCGGAAATTCCCTCATGGCTGGCGTGTGGATGAGGGTTGAGTCTGGGTCGTGATGTGCGGTGGAGTGGGGTGGGGATGGCCTCTGCCTTGCGGCCTCTGGAGTCCGCTGTCCACCCCTGAGCCAGGCTCCTCTCCCACCTGCTGCTGTGGGTGGTGGAGCACGGTCTCCACACAGTGTGGCTGCTGAGCGAGGCCAGATTCGGGGTGAAGTTCAGAGGGCCGGACCTGCCAGGCCGTGCTGCATCCACACCAGCCTGTGCCCGTGCGCGATGGGCTGTGCCCGGCCAGGAGGCACGAGGATGTTCTGGCTGCTCCTGTGGGGTTCAGAGGGTGTGGCCGCCGAGCACCAGGCCTCAGGCGAGGGGCCACCTGCCACCCTGTGGTTGCTCCCATGGTCCCCGTGGCACTGACTGGTGCCAGCCGGTTCCACGGGGGAGAAGCGGAGGCCTGGGCGGAGGGGTGAGGCTGGGCCCCACACCTGCGGTCCCCACAAATCTTGCGTGTGGCTAGTGCCGCGTTCTTCAGAAGTCGCCTCCCTGCCTTTCCTGTTGATGCTGAAGGTGTCTGGAAAGGCCCCAGCCCTCTTCCCCAGCCGGGGGGGTTGTCCCTCTGCGACCCGTTGGCTGCCCAGTCCGTTTCTCCAGCTGTTTCCTGGGACGCCCCGTGTGGTGAACCTGCTGTCACCCTGACGGGGCCACCAGGTCGCAGCAGTCATCGCCGCCTGGACCAGCCAGCTCCACGCTGGGTGGGGTGGGGTGGGGTGGGGTGCGGGGAGTGCGGCCGCAAGAGCCCTGTGAGGGCGGGGCTTGACGTCGGTACCTGGGGGGCAGTGACCACCTCTCCGCTTCCGCTGGGCCACTGGTGTGAACCGAGCACCAGGCAGGGCTGGCCAGGCTGGAGGTTCCCGGCGCGCCAACCCCCAGTCGGGTCTGACAGGTGTCCCCGGGGTGCGGTTGCCCGGGGCTGTGGAGGGACCATCTGTCCCAGGTGAGGACAGGAAGAAGGGGGTCTGAGACCCTTCAGGGACAGGCAGGGGTGGCTTCGCGCGTCTCAGAGCAGGACTTAGCAGCACACTGTCCGGTACCAGGCGTCAGTGCGGGTTCAAGAACCCCCAGGTGGACCTGGAGTCCACTGTCCACTCCTGAGCCAGGCTCCTCTCCCACCTGCTGCTGTGGGAGGCGGCACCAGCCCACAGGGTGTGTCCCGGAGCTCCTGCAGCCGCCGCGGTCCCCTGGCCTGCCCCCTGTGGCACGTGGGCTCTCAGATCCCAGATCTTCTGGTCACCCCCCATCCCCAACCCGATCTCTGTGCAGGAGTTCGAGACACGCTGTGTCCTCGGGCTGGGGACCAGAGCTCAGCCTCCTCAGGACGGCTTCCTAATACTAGGAAGGGGCACTGGGGCCACTGCGTGCCGTTCGGGGTTGGGGGTGGGGACAGCCTCGGAAGGCAGGGCTGGCTGGGTGAGGCCGCTCCGAGGAGGGTCCTTCCCACTCAGTCTTGAGCCTGGGGGATTGAGGTCTTGGTGCTTGGCATGAAATTGCAGATGATCACCTGCTCCTTGAAATCACCCTCCCGGAAAGCTTTTCAGACAGTCGAGTGTGCACACATGGTGAGATGCTAACACACGCTTAGGTATTTAAACTCCGAGGGGCAGCAGTGGCACGCGGAGGCGAGGACCCAGCTGCTGGGCTGTGGCGGGGTGTCCCACCTGTGTGTGCTCGTTCTGCCAGAGAACAGCCAAGCCCCCCACTGCCTGCTGGGGGCTGCGAGGGTGGGCTGGTGGTGTCCTTCCGAGGCTCCCCCAGCAACTCCCACGCCTTCTGCCCTTGGTCTCACTCTACGCCCAGGCCGGACAGTCGTCGTCCTCAGCTGGGCTTCCTGAGCTCTGCAGCACTGAGTGGGCTGTGGATGATGGGGGGCTCTGTTGACAGGTTCCGCGTTAGACCCACATCTTAGCAATGTGAATATTGCTTCCCTGGAGAAGGATCTGGAAGAGCAAGACGGCCACGACCTGGGACCAGCAGGTGAGGGCGAGGAGCACCTGGGGCCCTGTTCCTCCAGCCGCTGAACAGCTAAGCGCTGTGGCAGGAGGATCGCTTGAGCCCGGGAAGGTCAAGGCTGCAGTGAGCGGGGGTTGGACCATTTAGGTCCCGCCTGGGCCACAGTGCAATAGCCCGTATCTGGTTTTGGGGGCGGGAGGGCCCCCTTCTGGCGGTACCTCCTCCTCTCCCTCACTGCCCCTCCCCTTCCCCCCCTGCACACGGACTCCTCAGCCTCTCTCTCCCGCCTCCCACTTCTTCAGTTGACCTTTGTCCCCTCAAAGTGGCCCTGCAGACAGGCGGGGCTCTCCCTGAGGAAGCTCCTGATGGTCTCCAAAGGACAAATGTATTCACATTGTAGTCAAAAGATCAACATCCATACAAAAGTCTTATCCTATACAAAACCCTTTCCTTCAGCCTAAAAGTGTATCTTTTCTTTCTGACTTTAAAAGAAAGTAGACTATTTTAGAGGGCCTGGACAAGTGCTGGGAGAACTGTGCTAGTGGCTAAATTGGCTGGCAGAGCCTGGTGGGTGTCTGGCCTCTTGGGGGGGCCCACGCTACACCCCCCTGTCCCCACCTCTGGTTGAAATCCCTTTGAGCCCATGGCTTGCCCAACTGTATGAGACGTGGCCACCCGGGGCTCTGTGGCTCCACACCCATAGAAGGTGGCTGCTGGCCTGGCCCCCGTATCCCCACCCCCCATATCCCCACCACCACCGCCTGCAGGGTCCGTCTTCCGTGGCTGCCGCCCGCCGGTGGGCAGATGTTTGGGCAGAGGCCTAGCGGTACTTCCTTCGCTCACTGGTCTGCCCCTGCCAGGTGCCAGGTCGCTGGCCGGCTCTGCGCCTGTTACCATACCCGGCTCCCTGCCCCGAGCACCATCGCTGCACTCGCCGTCCTCCGCGTCCACCTCGCCACTCAGTTCGCTGTCCCAGCCCCTCCCGGGGCCGGTGGGTTCCTCGGCCATGACGCCTCCCCAGCAGCCGCCACCCCTGCGTTCAGAGCCGGGTGCACTGGGCTCTTCAGCCTCATCCTTCAGCTCCTTAGGTGAGTGCCGGCTCCCTCCACGCAAGTGTTCCCATGAAGCCTCCGTGGGGCTGCCTCCCAGAGGCCACCCTGACTGAGGGGCCCCACACGGAACCTTGTGCCCCATCCATGGTGGCAAACCACACGGCCTGCTGCCCACAGGCTCCCCCCGCCGCAGACTGAGTCTCGCTCTGTCACCCAGGCTGGAGTGCAGTGGCACGATCTCAGCTCACTGCAACCTCCGCCTCCCAGGTTCCAGCGATTCTCCTGCCTCAGCCTCCCGAGTAGCTGGGATTAGAGGCGTGCGCCACCACACCCGGCTAATTTTTGTGTTTTTAGTAAAGACGGGTTTCACCATGTTGGCCAGGCTGGTCTCAAACTCCTGACCTCGTGATCTGCCCACCTCGGCCTCCTGAAGTGCTGGGATGACAGGCTTGAGCCACCGTGCACGGCTGTTTGTTACGTTGTAAACGAACTAACACTTGGCCGGGCTTGATGACTCGAGAGCAGCCTGATCAACATGGAGAAACCCTGTCTCTACTAAAAATACAAAATTAGCTGGGCGTGGTGAGTTGCGCCTGTAATCCCAGCTACTCAGGAGGCTGAGGCAGGAGAATCGCTTGAACCTGAGAGGCGGAGGTTGCGGTGAGCCAAGACTGTGTCGTTACACTCCAGCCTGGGCAATAAGAGTGAAACTCTGTCTCAAAAAAAAAAAAGACCGGGCGCGGTGGCTCATGCCTGTAATCCCAGCAGTTTGGGAGGCCGAGGAGGACAGATCAGGAGGTCAGGAGATCGAGACCATCCTGGTTAACACGGTGAAACCTCGTCTCTACTAAAAATAAATTATCCGGGTGTGGTTGCGGGCACTTGTAGTCCCAGCTACTCGGGAGGCTGAGGCAGGAGAATCGCTTGAACCCGGGAGTCGGAGGTTGCAGTGAGCCGAGATCACGCCACTGCACTCCAGCCTGGTGTTAGAGCGAGACTCCGTCTCAAGAAAGAAAAACCAAAACACTTTGGGCCAGCACAGTGGCTTAGGCCTGTAATCCCAGCACTTTGGGAGGCCGAGGTGGGTGGATCACTTGAGGCAAGGGGTTCAAGAGAAGCCTAGGCACCATAGAGAGATTCCTGACTCTCCAAAAATTACAAAATTTTAAAAGTGTTTATTTTTTTAAGACAAACTCTCACTCTGTCGCCCAAGCTCCAGCAATCTTCGCTCACTGCAGCCTCCGCCTTCCAGGTTAAAATGATTCTCTTGCCTCAGCCTCCCGAGTAGCTGGGATCACAGGCTCCTGCTACCACACCCGTCTCATTTTTGTGTTTTTAGTAGAGATGGGGTTTCACCATGTTGGCCAGGCTGGTCTCAAAGTCCTGACCTCGGGTGATCTGCCCGCCTCGGCCTTCCAAAGTGCTGGGATGACAGGCCTGTTTTTGTTAAAGTAACATTTAGAGTATCTCATAGTCTCTAAGCTGCATACACATTGGCAGATGTCACTGTGTGGACACAGCTCTTTGGGGTCTGTGAGAGTCCGTGTGAGGCGTTCCTGGGGGTGGAGTCTGAGAACCACTGCCCCTTCCACCTCGTGATGTGGTCCCAGGAACGAATTTAATTCCTCTGTTCAGACTCCTCAGGTGGCCGGGAAGGCATAGATCTGGTGGGGAGACCGGCCGGGGCAGGTGTCACTGTCAGTGCCTCTGCCAGCCCCACTCGGTCCCCAGCGCCTCTTCCCAAGGCTGGTGGGGTCCAGGAGTGGGGCAAGGGGCTGGCAGGACAAAGGGCAAGACCCCTGCCATCAGGGTGGGTGAGCCCCAGAGGGTGCCCATGTGGAGGCGGGGCCGGGGCATAGCACCCACCAGTCACCAGGCCGTGAGCACAGCTGGGCTGGGCCGTCATCGGCCCTTTCACACTCAGGTTTGAACGGTGTCCCCGGGAGCATCTGGGACTTTGTTTCCGGCAGCTTCTCCCCCAGCCCCACCCCTATCCTGAGCGCCGGCCCCCCATCCTCTTCGGGTTCAAGTCCAAATGGGACTGAGCTGGCCCGGGTCAGACGGCAGCTGGACGAGGCCAAGAGGAAGATCCGGCAGTGGGAGGAGTCCTGGCAGCAGGTGAAACAGGTGAGCGTGTGGGGGGCCAGACAGGTGAGGGGGAGGGAGGGCCGCAGGGGACTCAGGTGAGGGGGAGGGAGGGCCGCCGGGGACTCAGGTGAGTGTGGGGGGGGTGAGGGAGGGCCGCAGGGGACTCAGGTGAGTGTGGGGGGGGGTGAGGGAGGGCCGCAGGGGACTCAGGTGAGGGGGCCACAGGTGATGGGGGATGGGAGGGAGGATCGCAGGTGACACGGGCAATGGGGTCTGCAGGTGGCATAGGTGAGGTGGGAGGGACTGAGATGGGCTCTGGCTGCCTCCTGCACGGCCCCTGGGTTTCAGGTCTGCGATGCCTGGCAGCGAGAGGCGCAGGAGGCCAAGGAACGTGCCCGCGTGGCCGATAGTGACCGGCAGCTGGCGCTGCAGAAGAAGGAGGAGGTGGAGGCGCAGGTGAAGCAGCTGCAGGAGGAGCTGGAGGGCCTGGGCGTAGCCTCCACACTGCCGGGGCTGCGGGGCTGCGCGGACATCGGCACCATTCCCCTGCCTAAGCTGCACTCGCTGCAGAGTCAGCTGCGCCTAGACCTGGAGGCGGTGGATGGCGTGAGTCCTGCTCGGGGCGGGGTGAGGGCTAGCCTGTCTGCAGGGCTGCTGTCCCTGTCTGGGGAGGGCCCTGGCTGGTGCGGCGTCCCTTCCCCCCCTGCCCCTCGGGTCTGCTCCGGGCCTGGGGAGGAGGGGACGGTGCCCCGCCCCAGCACAGACCCCCTGAGACCTCCTTGCCTGTCTCCCTGGGAGCCGCCTCTCCTGTCAGGCTGGCCCTTGCCCTTTCACCCCTCCCTCTTACCAGCGAATGCCAGGCTGCACCCTCCACAGGGAAGGCGGCCCCATCCCTCCCTGTTCACAGCGGCAACCCTCACACATGCTCCCTCCACTTCAGCATGTCTCTCCTCACCTGGCCTGTGAAGGGTGGACTCTCGGCCTAACTGCTCTGGGCCAGTGTGTCCTGCGTAGCTCACATCCTGGGCACCCAGCAGCCAGGGCCCTCAGGGGCCCGTCCTGTCCGGCCACTGCCGTGTCTGTGGTGGCCCCGGGGGCCGTCCTCTGCCCAGGGCTCGAGACAGAGCATTCCCGCCACCCCGCAGCTGCCTTCTCCCTGAGGTGGCCCTGGCAGGGGGCATCTCCCTGACCCTGTCTCTGTAGCTGGTGGCCGGGTGGCCCGAGATGCCGAGTCCTGCCCAGAAGGCCCTGCGGCTCCCCAGCTGGTCCAGCCTGGGCAGGGGCCTCCTGACCCGTTACCGTTCTGGCCCTGCAGGTGATCTTCCAGCTCCGCGCCAAGCAGTGCGTGGCCTGCCGGGAGCGGGCCCACGGTGCCGTCCTGCGGCCCTGCCAGCACCGCGTCCTCTGTGAGCCGTGTGCGGCCGCCGCACCCGAGTGCCCCTACTGCAAGGGCCAGCCCCTGCGGTGGTGACCTCAGCGGGGACAGCCACCTCCTGCTGGGCACCCTGGCTCCAGTGCTTGTAACCACAGACACATCGTCACTCACCTCTGGTGCCACCGATGTGAGGACCGAGGCTGGGAGCCCCGCCCGCGCTCAGCCGTTATCATGAGGCTGGGAGCCCCCGCCTGGGCTTGGCCGGACAGCTTTCCTGTCACACGTTGTCACCTATCTAGTCCTACCGACGGTTTCAAGGTATTTTCCTCAAAAACCTTAAAGGCAAACCCACAGAACCCGCCTGCCTGTCCTCGAGGGGCCTGGTGCCTCAGGGGTCCGCGTGGCGCTGTGATCACAGCAGTTTGTGGTCCTGACACTCCTGTGACTGGACCACTGGGGGCTGGGGTCTTTCAAAGCACTTTGTAAACCGAGGAATTTAGAGGTCATAAATTGCTCTAAGCTGCTTTTTATGTTGTTTTTTAAATATGCGATAATATGAAGCTTTATATGTGTACTGTGAACTTAAATATTTCATATCAGTTTATTGTCAATTCATAGTATGCTGAATATATTAGATTTCATATTCTGAAACTAGTACTTATGAAATGAGCGTTTATCTAGTAGTAAGACCTAGGATTTTTACATTTTCCCATTAAGTGCATAGTATTTATAAGCAGAGTGATTATGGATTTAGATGTTTTTAACTCGATGGAAGGAGCTTGTTTTCCCGAGCCTGTGCGCACAAGGCACTAGGGTTGATATTCCAGCCTCGTGACGTGGGAGCAGGAGAGCTCCGTCCTGCATTTCTGGGATCCGTGGCCACTTTTCCTATGTGCCTGTGCCTTGCTAAACAAGTGAAGGAACATCATTGGTTTTGTTTTCTCCCTTGAATCTCTGAAAGACAGTTTGGTACTAACGAAAAATGCAGCAGAAGGGATCAGACATCAGAGGTTTTAGAATTACCTTTTTAAGGAGCTGTCTTCTGGCCGGGCGCGGTGACTCACGCCTGTGATCCCAGCACTTCGGGAGGCTGAGGCGGGTGGATCACCTAAGGTCAGGAGTTTGAGACCATCCTGGCTAACACGGTGAAACCCTGTCTCTACTAAAAATACAAAAATTAGCCGGGCGTGGTGGCGGGCGCCTGTAGTCCCAGCTACTCGGGGGGCTGAGGTAGGAGAATCGCTTGAACCCGGGAGGCAGAGGTTGCAGTGAGCCAGGATCATGCCACTGCACTCCAGCCTGGGTGACAGAGTGAGACTCTGGCTCAAAAAAAAAAAAAAAAAAGCTGTCTTCTGATTACTCAGATCTGTCCTAGGCAATGGTGCTTTGTAGCTCCTTGGAGACATCGCTGGGCGTCCTGGTGGGGGTCAGGCAGTGAACTGGGAGAGTGGCTGGCTCCCCAGCCCCTGTGGCCACCCCCGTCCTGCTTGTGTGGGAGACGCTCGAGCCGTGGTGTGCGCCAGGGTGCCGGGTGTAGGAGAGTCACCTGACCCGTACTGCCAGTTAGTATCGGAGCTCATCCATGTGGCCAGCGAGGTCACACCAGGACCCAGTCACAGCCTCTTAGTGGCCTGGAGCACACGGGGGAAGTGGCCCCCCGAGGTCCCGGCTCTGCTGCGTCCCCTGGCCTGTCTGCCCCGGAGCGACAGAGTGGCTTCCGGCCGCAGCAGAAACGCGACTGAGAACGCGTTCCCGCAATGACCTAACCCTTCTGCTCAGGGCTGGGACTGTCCCTAGGAGTTGAGGAGCAGGAACAGGCGTCTGTGATTTACGGCGACCTGGCTTTCTGTGGGCCATGTGGGTTGTGAGGGCACAAGAGCAGGCAGCAGCATCGACGTGTTCCTCCCTGCCCGTGGCTTTGCCAAAGACTTTTAATAGCATTTTTTAAAAGTGCAAAACGTCTAGGTAAAACATTTTTATCAGTGACCAAATTAGAATGTATTTAATATAGTAGGAGGTTTAAGAACTTTTTTAACGTAAGACAAACTGATAGCAACATTCTATCATTTTAAAGGAAGTGGATCCGTGACATTCTGCAGCTAGTCCACTACTCCAGGTAACTATCGACTTGGTTTTAGTGAATCTATTTTGTTTTTAATTATAGTGATGATTTATTAGCTCAGTATCTAGAAATTACGTATATTTTGTGCTACTGTCATCAATGTGTAAAATCCTCTGTTTTTATTATTTATGCACTTGGTTCCCATTTCGGGCCTCTGGTCTTTTCTGGGATATGGTGTCTGCCCAGACGTCTCCCGGTTGTCGGGAGCAGCTGAGCGCTAGTCTGCCGGCTGCTCTGCTCTTTCTGGGAACAACGTGGCGGCTGCCCCTCAGGGCATCTCCATGGATCAGCTTCTGGGGTGGTAGAGCTGGGAGCCCCAGGGGTTGGGGGATGGCGGAGACACCTCCTCCCCCATATTTGTACTGGCTCTGAGGACAGGTGAGCAGTGGGAAGAACAAAGAATGGCTGGCAGTGCTGCCAGGATTGGAAATGGAGGCAAGACCCTGGGGCTGCCCGCCCTGGGGCCTTCCTCACCCGTCTCGGTGGCCGAGGCACACAGCAGTGGCTGGAAGGTGCCCCGTGGAGGCGGGCCCAGTGGCTCCCACCTGTGGCCATGGCCGGCACTGGGCATAGGAGCCGGGTGGTGGCCGGGTCTGTGTGTGCTTGTTGCCTGTCGTCTGTAACTCTAGTGTTCAACATTAGCCGTGAAACAGTGACGTGTGTAACTGTGGTCAGCAGACCTTGTTCCGTGTGGACGCGTCATGTGGATTCATTTCTGGAAGCCTCGATCTGTATGTTTATTTAGATGAGAGTGTTGTTTGAGTGGAATTTTAACCCGGAAGGTAGGATTTATAATCATTTACTTGTAGTGAACTGTTTAAAATTAACACTTGTTAAATTTTTTTACATTATAGCATTTATGCAATGGTTTACAGAATTCATGGAATTATTTTTATCAGTATGGGAATTAATTAAAACCTTGAATCTTTGTTTCGTCTGCTTCTCTGAGCACAAGCCTGGCCCGCTGGTCCCTGGGGGTCCTACCAGCCAATCTCCAGGGCTCTCGGCCGTGTCCACCTCTGCCTTCCCACCATAGGGTCACAAACTCCCACGCAGTCCCGGGTCGCCCCGCAGCTGCTCTGGAGGCTTGGCTCTGGGTGTCTTGTGGCCCAAGTGCTCCAAGCTGGAAGTTTCTGCCAAAACACCAGGTGGCCGGTCCTCACCTGGACCCACAGGTGGTGGGTGCGATGGTGGCCTGGCCCCCTCCCCACAGGTGACTTACCTGTGGGCCTCACATAGGGGATGCCGTGCTGGGTGAGCAAACCTTTGAGCCTTTTGATCTCCTTTGACAGTTCTTTATGAGCCTACAACACGAAGTTCAAGGGAAAGGCCGGGGTGGGGGCGGGGCTGGGCGGGAGGCTGCTGTGTGCTGCCACCTCCCCGCAGTACGGCACCTTTCTGCAGTTTTCCAGGGTCTCCAGCCCCAAGCTGTCAGGACCTCCCTCCAGCTGGGTGGGTTCGTTTTCTTCTGGGGCCTTGAAGTAGCCCGCGTCCTCAAACAGTGTCCGCAGCAACTTCTCATGGCCCTGAAGATGGAGGATGCAGGGGCAGCACCCAGCTCCCAGCCGGGCCCGCCAGGGGCAACCCCGAGCATATGCTTACCTGGGCGGTGATCAGCTCGTCGGCCAGGTCCTGCTCCACCTGGTCCCACCGCCGCTGCAGGGCCTCTGGCAGGGTCGGGTACACTGAGGGCCCAAGAGAAGCCAGACTCAGTTGTGCCCCATGTCCCAACCCTGGCCCCCACCACTGCAGGGCTATGTGCATGGCTGACCACACCGGCCCCCACTGCGTCCCGCACCCCTACCTAGCAAGGCGTGGGGGTGGCAGACAAGGGGGGTCTCGAACGTCAGTGCATAGACACAGGTGCTCGGCTCGGACACGTGGGCCAGCCGGTTGCTTTTTCCACACGCCAGCTCCACCTGGGGAGGGCACGCCGGTGGGTGTGTTGCAGAGGCTGGGGCCCCTTGTCCCGGGCTCCCGTCTGAGGCCCCACCTTGCTCTGCCGGCTCCGGGAACGGCAGGCGTCACCATCCCTCATCCACATGCCCGTGAAGGTGTTGTTGGCGATCTCCCACTCGTGCCAGATGCTGCGGGGACACGGGCACGGCCCGTGAGGCTGGGCGGGGGAGCCGCGCTGCTGCTTTGGGATCCCTGGCCCGGCCCCGCTCACCCGAGGACCCCACTGTAGGCGTTCCAGCGGAAGGTCTGCTCGTGCTGGGTCACGTTGTGGAATGGGCAGAACTCGTACTTGTACCTGGGGACACAGGTGGCATGAGGGGGATCCCCAGGCTGTGCCCCAGCCCACCCTTGCACCCCCCCGCACTCACGTGGACTCCACCAGGCTGAAGCACTTGCCCGAGAGTCGGAAGAGATGCGCCGGCCCTGGAAGAGACTCACACTGATCCCCAGGCTCCGTGCAGAGAACCTGTTTGCAAAGACTGGCAGAGTCTGTTTTCAAAGGACCAGTTTTTAACAAAAAGCACAAGATGTTCAAAGAAACAGGAAAACAGGCCCCATTCAATGGAAGAAACTGACAAAACCGAGAATTCTAACAGCCCTTTAAAAATGAGAGTTCAGGCTTGGTATCGTGGCTCACACCTGTCATCTCAGCACTTTGGGAGGCCAGGGCAGGAAGATCGCTTGAGGCCAGGAGTACGAGACCAGTACGGGCAACAATGCGAGACCCCCATGTCTACACTAAAAACACACACAAAAAACTAGCTGGGTGTGGTGGTGTGTACCTGTAGTCCCACCTACTCGGGAGGCTGAGGCAGGAGAATTGCTTGAAACCGGGAAGCGGAGGTTGCAGTGAGCTGAGATGGTACCACTGCACTCCAGAGCCTGCATGACAGAGCAAGACCCTGTCTCCAAAAAACAAAAAAAAAAGACATTCCCAGATAAAAGCTTCAGGAGTTGGCTACCTGCAGGCCCATGTGCCCCGCGGGGAAGTGAGTAGACAGACAGCAGCTCAGCTGGAAGGAGACGAAGGGCCCTAGTACGGCGGTAAATTAAATGCCAGGTACCTTTCTAGCTGTGGTCTGTGTATCTACAGAACTTAAACCAGTGGTCCCCAATATTTTTGGCAGCAGGGACTGGTTTCATGGAAGGCAGTTTTTCTATCAGCCAGGGGCGGGGATGGGTGGTTTTGGGATGAAACTGTTCCACCTCACCTCATCAGGCATCAGGTTTTTTTTTTTCTTTTTGAGACACAGTCTCATTCTGTAACCCAAGCTAAAGTGCAATGGCACGATCTCGGCTCATTGCAACCTCTGCCTCCCGGGTTCAAGTGATTCCCCTGCCTCAGCCTCCCGAGTAGCTGGGATTCCAGGCACGCACCACCACACCCGGCTAATTTCTGTATTTTCAGCAAAGATGGGGTTTCACTATGTTGGCCAGGCTGGTCTGAACTCTGGACCTCCAGATCCGTCCACCTTGGCCTCCCAAGTGCTGGGATTACAGGCGTGAGCCACTGCGCCCCGCCTGAAAGACTAACTTTTAAAGACATAAACAGGCCGGGTGCGGTGGCTCAAGCCTGTAATCCCAGCACTTTGGGAGGCCGAGACGGGTGGATCACAAGGTCAGGAGATCGAGACCATCCTGGCTAACCCGGTGAAACCCCGTCTCTACTAAAAAATACAAAAAACTAGCCGGGCGAGGTGGCGGGCGCCTGTAGTCCCAGCTACTCGGGAGGCTGAGGCAGGAGAATGGCGTGAACCCGGGAGGCGGAGCTTGCAGTGAGCTGAGATCCGGCCACTGCACTCCAGCCTGGGTGACAGAGCGAGACCCCGTCTCAAAAAAAAAAAAAAAAAGACATAAACAGGTTGAGGCCGGGCGCGGTGGCTCAAGCCTGTAATCCCAGCACTTTGGGAGGCCGAGACGGGCGGATCATGAGGTCAGGAGATCGTGACCATCCTGGCTGACACGGTGAAACCCCGTCTCTACTAAAAAATACAAAAAACTAGCCGGGCGAGGTGGCGGGCGCCTGTAGTCCCAGATACTCGGGAGGCTGAGGCAGGAGAATGGCGTGAACCCGGGATGTGGAGCTTGCAGTGAGCCGAGATCTGGCCACTGCACTCCAGCCTGGGCGGCAGAGCGAGACTCCGTCTCAAAAAAAAAAAAAAAAAAAAAAAGACATAAACAGGTTGAAAGTGAAGGTATGGAAAAGTATTCATGTAAATAGCCAAAAGAGAGCTGGAGTGGCTGAAACTACAAGAGACAAATATGTTATATATTGACACAAGGGTCCACGTGCCAAGACACCACAATTATCCATGTACAAACGTTGCCACCCACTACATAAGGCTGACAGGAGACATCCATACCCTTTATTTATTTATTTATTTTGAGATGGAGTCTAGTCTTGTCACCAGGCTGGAGTGCAATGGGACGATCTCAGCTCTCTGCAACCTCCACCTCTGGGTTCAACCAGTTTTCCCGCCTCAACCTCCCCAGTAGCTAGCATTACAGATGCCCACCACCACAGCTGGCTAATTTTTGTATTTTTGTACAGACAGGGTTTCTCCATGTTGGCCAGGCTGGTCTTGAACTCCTGACCTCAGGTGATCCACCTGCCTCAGCCTCCTAAAGTGCTGGGATTACAGGCGTGAGCCCCCACGCCCGCCCTGATGGATTTAATATTTTTAAGATGACTACCACGCATAGTGATGTGCAGATTCAATGCAACGCCATCCAAATCCCAATGACATTTTTTGCAGAAATAGAAAAACACATCCTAAAGTTCATAGGGAGTCTCAGAGGACCCCGAAATCATCGAACGGTCTTGAAAAAGAACAGAGTTGAAAGACTCACACTTACTGATTCCAAAAATTACTTCAAAGCGGTCATCATCAAAACTGTGTGATACTAGCATAAAGACCAGCGTAGAGGCAGGGCACAGTGGCTCACGCCTGTAATCCCAGCGCTCTGGGAGGCCAAGGCAGGCGGATCACGAGGTCAGGAGACTGAGACTATCCTGGCCAACATGGTGAAACCTGGTCTCTCATAAAATACAAAAAATTAGCCGAGCGTGATGGCAAACGCCTGTAGTCCCAGCTACTCAGGAGGCTGACCTAGGAGAACTGCTTGACCCTGGGAGGTGGAGAGGTTGCCATGAGCTGAGATTGTGCTACTGCACTCCAGCCTGGGCTACAGACTTAGACTCTGTATGGAAAAAACAAAACAAAACAAAAAACCATCAAGGGAGTGAAAAGACCCACGGAATGGGAGAAAACAAACACTGGCAAATCATAGACGTAAGGGATTCATATCCAGCATATATAAAGAACCACAGCCCTACAATAAACCCAGTTTAAAAATGGGCAAAGGGGCCCGTCATCCCAGCACTCTGGGAGGCCAAGGCGGGTGGATCACCTGAGGTCAGGAGTTTGAGACCAGCCTGGTCAACATGGAGAAACCCTGTCTCTACTAAATAAAAATTAGCCAGGTGTGGTGGTGCACGCCTGTAATCCCAGCTACTTGAGAGGCTTGAGGCAGGAGAACTGCTTGAGCCTGGGAGGCGGAGGTTTCAGTGAGCCAAGGTTGCACCACTGCACTCCAGCCTGGGCGACAGAGCGAGACTCCATCTCAAAAAAAAAAAAAAAAAAAAAGGACATACAAACAGACCATAAGCAACTGAAAAGATCCCACAGCATTAACTAGGGAAGTGCAAATTAAGACAGCCCTGAGGTGCCACCTCACGCGCATTAGGACGGCTGTTAGCAAAAAACAAAGTGTTGGTGAAAATGTGGAGAAACCGGACCCTCTGTGCAGTGCTGGCTGGAGCGGGAAATGATGCAGCCACCGTGCAAACAGTTTGGTGGCTCCTCAAAAAGCTCAGCATGGAATTCTAACAAGATCCAGCAAAGCTACTCTCGGAAATTGGAAGCAGAGACTCGGTATTTACGCCCAAGTTCACAGCAGCCTATTCCCAGCCAGGGGCTGGAAGCCACGCCCGTGTCCAGACGACGGGTAAACACGTGGTCTCTCCTCGCGTGGGACAGTCCTCGGCCGTAAAAACGAAGGAGGCTCTGAGAGCCTCCAGCCTGGGGGACCCCGGGGACACTGTGCCAAGAGGAGTCAGTCAGACACAGAAGGTCGTGTGCAGTTACGGGTCATCTGTGTGCCATCTCTGCAACAGCCAAGTTCGGAGACGGCAGAATGGTGGGTGCTAGGGCCGGGGGAGCCAGCAGAATGGTGGGTGCCAGGGCCGGGGGAGCCAGGGTTTGAAGGGGACAGAGCAAGTTGTGGAGACGATGGTGCTGACGGTTGCAGGGCAGTGTAACCAGCCCCTAGGGGAAGAGGGAGGGTGTGCAGCGTCCCGACCCTCCAGCCAGGCCGGCCACAGGCAGTGCTAGAGCGAGGGCGTGTACAAATCAAGGCCAGTGGCAACTTGTCAGTAAAAGACGCCACAGCAGCCACCCCGTTCTTCAGGCACGCTGGGGAGTCGGGACCTGGCTGGGTATGCACCTGTCCCGGCGCCCACCGAGACTGTCAGCCACGAGGCCATCCTCTGGGCTGTGGGCAAGGCTGGGGCGTGGGCTGTGGAGGCGGGGAGGACACCTGGCCCCTGGCTCCTGTCAGGCCTGCGCTGCAGCAGCAAGTGCACTGGTTAGAGGATGCCTCAGTTAGACTGATGTTTTAAACTCTGCAGTTTTACTGTATTAATAAAGTCAAGGCCGGGCACGGTGGCTCACACCTGTAATCCCAGCACTTTGGGAGGCCGAGGCGGGCAGATCACGAGGTCAGGAGATCGAGACCATCCTGGCTAACACGGTGAAACCCCGTCTCTACTAAAAATACAAAAAAATTAGCCAGGCGTGGTGGCACGTGCCTGTAGTCCCAGCTACTCGGGAGGCTGAGGCAGGAGAATGGTGTGAACCCGGGAGGCAGAGGTTGCAGTGAGCAGAGATCATGCCACTGCACTCCAGCCTGGGCGACAGAGCAAGACTCCGTCTCAAAAATAATAATAAAGCCAAAATACACACGAGGTGCTGGGTGACCGTTCCCTGGGAACCTGGCCAACCCAGGAGCCTGATGCTACCCTCAGCCTGGCCCCCGCCCCCCGAGGGCAGAGGCTAATGCCACTGAGACCTCTAGGGTGCTGGCCCGGCCTGGCCTTCTGTTCCCTGACGTTCCAGTCACCCCTGCGGCTGTCCCCTCCCAAGACAGATGGAGACCAAGATGGCCCGGCTGCCCTGCTCAGGGGCTGTGGATATAGGAAGATCCTGGTCCTTCCTCGTCAGATACCATCTGGGTGGCCCCTACTCCCAAGCTCACCCACTGTCCTCCCAGCCTGACCGCCGGGGGCTCCACCTCAGCCCTGTCATGCCTGCTGTCCCACAGCCTGGGGTGCTGGGGCTCGGCCCCTCCAGTCTGGCCCCAGGGCTCTGCCCAACAGGCACACAGGGAAGCCTTTGGAGCCATCCGAGACCCTGACGTGTCCCTCGCCCATCTGCCACTCATAGACTCCCACTGGGAGGGTGGCTGGTCAAGCTCCTGTGTCCTGGGAACTCACGTTCCCAGGCTCACCCCCGGCAGACATGACTTGGAGACATCCCAGGAGGGGCGTGGGCGCCAGGCTCAGCTCTGCACCTGCAGGGCCATCCGTCCAAACAGGGCTGTGTGAGGGTGGCGGGCCCCGGCCTGGCTCTGCAGCTGGGAGGAAGCCTCTGCCCGGAAGCTGTCCACAGCTTCAGGGGGCTCCCACGGGCTGGGGTGCAGCCTCCTGCAGGGGATGGTACCACAAGCCCCCAACTGGCAGTGCCCAGTACCCCGGGTCCTCTGCTGCTGGCCCACACCAGAACCCCAGCCACGGCCCCTCCCCTCCGCCCGGCCCTCAGGTCTCAGCAGCCTGCTCTCCTGAGAGGGGTGGGGTCCGGCCCCTCCGCTCCTTCAGCCAGACACAGCCAGACCTGAGCCAGAGTCTCCACCCCCAAATACCACCACCCCCAAATGCCATCACCCCTGCCGGCAGGCTCCTCCTCTGCTCCTCATTCACCCGCACGTCACCTGCAGGCTCCATGCTCACAGTCTGCATGGCCAGGACACTCGACAGTTCCTTTGGCTCCTGCGGGCCCAGGTGGCCTTACCACCAGGCCCTGCGCCCGAGGCCACAGCTCCTCAAGGCCCCATCAGCTTGGCTGAGCCTAGACTCCCTCATTTCCGTCTGCCCCTGGTCAAGCTTCGGCGGGAAGCAGTCCTCCAGGGCTGCATCTCTTGGTGACAGTCCCTTCTCGAGGGGGTCCTCCCTCCCACTGTGCTCCCTGGCCTAGCCCCACACCTAGTCCCAGTGCCCTCCTAACTTCCACAACCCCCATACCCCACCAAGAACTTCCCCGGGGACCTCACCCTCACCCTTGGACCTCACGCACCCCCACTAATGAGTCCTGTGCCCACCATGACCCCTCTCCAAGCACCAGAACTGCCTCATAGACCCAGCCTGGCCCCAACCAAAAGCAAGCTCCCAGCCTGACCCCTGCAGTCCACTTTCCATGGCTTCTCTAGCCAGGATCCTGGGGCCACTCTGCTCCTCCCCAACCTCTCCCCAGATCCAGGCCCCTGCCAGGGCCCCAGAGTCCTGCCCAGCTGGCTGCTCCTTCCCACTGCCACTGAGGCAGAGCTCCCTCCTGGACAGTGTGCTGGGCTGTGGCAGGACCACCACCCTGACCATGCCCCATCCCCTGTCCATGCCACAGCAGGATACTGTCTCTAAATCACAGACCTACCAACCTCTGCTGCTCCTGCTGTCAGGGGACGAGACTCCTGACTCATCCGGTGGAGGCCCAGGCCATGGAGGTGCCCACTGCCCAGCCCAGCCCCGCCCCACCAGCCTCGGCCCTGGCAAACCCACCCCTTCCTTCTCTTTGGCAGAGGCTCTTCTGCCGGGACCTTCTGAGCCCTAGGCTGCACTCACCACGCCCGAGTTTCTCAGCCCGATTA
Organism: Macaca mulatta; assembly: GCF_049350105.2. Lineage (NCBI taxonomy): Eukaryota > Metazoa > Chordata > Mammalia > Primates > Cercopithecidae > Macaca > Macaca mulatta. The sequence continues at coordinate 2,555,379 of NC_133425.1, read as the reverse complement.
TCTTTCTGCTCTGCTCCTTCCACAGACCACACTCTCCTACCCACTGCGCACAATCTGTTTCACACGCTGATGCTGAAGGAGTGCCACATCAAAGACAAAAAACACTTAGAATATCCGTGCCCGATCCCACGGACGCGGGAGACTATCCGCGCCCAACCCCACAGATGCAGGAAAAAATGGTCTGGAGAAAAACACTATCAACAAAAAGACTGGGAAACAGGAAAACAAACATGCCACTTGGATCCAAAGGTGGGACGAGAACTGCTCCAGATTAAAACACTAAAGAGACATGATTAACCAAATGCACCTGTGAACCCTGATGGGCCCAGGTGTGGGGATGGGGGTGGGGAACACTAAAAAAGGCAGTCTTTTTAAATTTTTTAAGTTTTTTGTTATTTTTTTGAGACGAAGTCTTGCCCTGTCACCCAGGCTGGAGTGCAGTGGCGTAATCTCAGCTCACTGCAACCTCCACCTCCTGGGTTCAAGCGATTCTCCAGCCTCGGCCTCCCAAGTAGCTGGGATTACAGGTGGACACCGCTACGCCCGGCTAATTTTTGTTTCTGTGTTTTTTTAGTAGAGACAGGGTTTCACCATGTTGGCCAGGCTGGTCTTGAACTCCTGGGCTCAAGCGATCCTCACACCTCAGCGTCCCTCCTGAGCAGCAAGCACATACCACCACAACCAGCATATTCTGTTTTCTTTCCAGGACTCTCACCTCTGAAAAGATGTGGTCCCCTTAGCCAAGGCTGCCTTTCTCCTACTGGAAAGGGTTCGGTCGGGAACTGCTCTTACACAGCGGCCTGCCTCCTCCCCAGCTTCTTGGGACAGGTGTTGGCCCGACTCCAGCACTTCAGGCCCTGGGAAGCCACATCCCATGGCTCTGAGCCTCAGGGAAATGAGCCTAACCCCACGTGCGCCATCATGCCCAGCCACACAACAAAAACCTTAAAAAGATCTGTTTGGGCCGGGCGCGGTGGCTCAAGCCTGTAATCCCAGCACTTTGGGAGGCCGAGACGGGCGGATCACGAGGTCAGGAGATCGAGACCATCCTGGCTGACACGGTGAAACCCCGTCTCTACTTTAAAAAATACAAAAAACTAGCCGGGCGAGGTGGCGGCGCCTGTAGTCCCAGCTACTCGGGAGGCTGAGGCAGGAGAATGGTGTAAACCCAGGAGGCGGAGCTTGCAGTGAGCTGAGATCCGGCCACTGCACTCCAGCCTGGGCGGCAGAGCGAGACTCCGTCTCAAAAAAAAAAAAAAAAAAAAAAAAAAAAGATCTGTTTGGAGTCAAAGTCCACAAAACCTACCAACAAGCTGCGGTTCCACCTGATCCCCTTTCTCGCTCGTCTGTGGCTACCCAGCTGGATCCCCTCTGGCACGGGCTTTCCTGCGCAAGGCCTTTGGCCACTCCCTTTCCTGAATCCCTTTCCCCAAACAGGCACAGCTTTACTCCCTTTTCTCCTTTAGCTTTTGGCTGAAATGTCACTTCTTAGACTTTTCCTCAGCACCCTATTTAAAGCAGTCCCCAGCCAAGGCAGGAGGATTGCTTGAGGCTGGGAGTTTGGGGCCAGCCTGGGCAACGTAGTGAGACTTCCATCTCTACAAAAACACGTAAAATTTGCCAGGCATGGTGGCATGCACCTGTGGTCCCAGCTACTCAGGAAGCTGAGGGTGGGTGGTTGCTTCAGCCCAGGAGTTCAAGGATGCAGTGAGCTATGAATGCACTACTGCACTCCAGCCCGAGTGAGAGAGCAAGACCCCGTCTCTAAAAATAAAAAAAAAAGCGATCCCCCAAACAATACTCTAACACACATACTCCCTCCTCTGCTTCACATATCTACATGGCATTTTTCATCATTGACCATTCTATGTATTTTACCTAATTCTTTGTTCAGTGCCTGTTCGTCCATCACTCCCCATGAGACTGTCAGCTCCCTGAGGACAAGCATTGGTGTATCTGTGTTCGTTTCTGCAACCCCAGCACAGACCCTAACACATAAAAGTATTCGATAATAAAATTATTGAGGCTGGGCACGGTGGCTCACGCCTGTAATCCCAGCACTTTCCGAGGCCAAGATGGGCGGATCACTTGAGGTCAGGAGTTTGAGACCAACCTGGTCAATACGGTGAAATAAACCCTGTCTCTACTAAAAATACAAAAATTTGCTGGGCGTGATGGTGATGCATGCCTGTAATCCCAGCGACTCGGGAGGCTGAAGCATGAGGATTGCTTGAACGCAGGAGGTGGAGGTTGCAGTGAGCAGAGATGGTGCCACTGCACTCCAGCCTGGGCAGACAGAGTGAGACTCTGTCTCAAAAAAAAAATCCTTGGATTTTTGTCTCTTATATTTAATACTCATTCAGTGTTTAAAAGGCATATATACTCATGACCCAACAATTTCACTTCTGGAATTCTGCCTTGGGAAACCACTCACCTGAGGGCAAACCAAGGCACCTACACAGCATGTTCTCCACAGCACTATTTCTAATGGCCAAAAAAAAAAATGTAAAGAACCTAAATACAATCGGGAAATGCAGCGCCATCCCATCGCGTACTGAGCACCAAGAGAAAGAATGAAGACCTATATCACCACCGTGAAGCGTCCCAAGACATACAGCGAGTGACAACGACAAATCAGCCAAATACTCGCGCAGCATGATTTTTTTTAAAAAAGCGACAAAGATTACAAAAACTACACGTTTTCCGGCTGCATGGATACGCACGTAAAAGCACAGAAACGCCTCTGCCAAGTTACCAGACTATTAACGGCAATTACCTCTCGGAAAGAAAAGGAAGGACTAAGTCTGGAGATAACTTTTAATTCGGTACAAGAACGTTCTGGTATATTCTCTCGCACGTCCACACTTATTTTAGAAGGCTGACAAACCAATGCTTTAGACTCCGGGCCGTAACTCTCAGGGTCTCTCACCCATCCTCCATTGTTGCTGCCCCCCGCGGTCACCCCCGAGCCCGCCAGCAGCGCTCCTCACTCACCAGACACGGGTGAAGGATCCCTCTTGGCCTGAAGGCGACTGGCCTGGGGCAAGAACGGGTTGTTCACCCTACGGGAAGCGGCAGGGTCAGCGGGGAACTGGCCCGGGCCGTCCCCCTGCCCGAGCCGCCAGCCGCGAGGCTGCTCACCCGAACGTGTTGGGCTCCTCCACCACCTTCATCTTCGCGGCACCTGCCGGCGCGGGGCCTACGGGGAGCGAGACCGTGAGCGGGGAGGCCGGGATGCAGAGCGCGCGCCGCGGGGCCTGGGGACGCGGGCGGCCGGGCCACTCACCGCGGGCCGAGAGCCCGAGGAACAACAGCACCCGCACCAGCCCCGCCGCCATCGCGCCGCAGCGCCGCGCGGTCACGTGGAATGACGGTCACGTGACCGCGGGAACCGGAAGTGGCGCCCCGCGCATGGGCTGGCAGCCGCACCGCCCGTCCAGAGGCTGAGGGGCGTACCCGTGGGGTGGGGAGTACTCGGCACCTCGGATTCGCGCCATGGGCCGCAGGAGGGCAGCGCGCGGGCCGGGGGCGGAAGGCGGCCGCCCTCGGCACCTCCGGACCCGCTCCCTGGAGGCCTTCGCCGAGGAGATCGGCGCCGCACTGCAAGGTGAGCGAGGCGTGATGGGGAGAGCGGGTCGGGGTTCGAGGGCCTGCCCGGGGATCCTACGCTGAGGCCGAGTGCCCTTCTCTCTCTCTCGTGCAGCTTCCGTGGAGCCAGGGACGGCTGAGGGCGAGGGCGGCCCGGGCCCAGCGGCGCTGCCCTGCACGCTGGCCATGTGGGAGTTGGGCCACTGCGACCCCCGGCGCTGCACCGGCCGCAAGCTGGCCCGCCTGGGGCTGGTGCGATGCCTGCGCCTGGGCCACAGGTTCGGCGGTCTGGTGCTCAGCCCCGTGGGCAAGCAGTACGTGTCCCCCGCAGACAGGTAGGCGCGGGAGGCCTGCCCTAGCTCGTCATTTCCAGCGCGTGGTTCCTTTCAGGGATCGTTTAGTGGGACTTGTATGTCACACCCACAGCCACACCCACGTGGCCAGGGAACGTCTGTCTAGTTTGCCTGCTTTGCATAGCGCAGAGCTTAGGATAAAGGAGGTTTTGGGATAATAAACGTTTGTTCAGTGAATAAACGCATGCCCTAGGTACCCCAAACAGCTGCCTCAAAACCTTGCTCATGGAGTCTGTTTGAGGATATTTGGGGATGGCGGAATGATGTCCCTGAATCCCTAGCGAAGAAATTCTCCAGGAACATGCTTCACTTTGGGTAGTACTGGCTCCTGAACTTACCCCATGCTGTCCCTGGCAGACAGCTGGTGGCGCAGTCTGGGGTCGCCGTCATCGACTGCTCCTGGGCCAGGCTGGACGAGACGCCATTTGGGAAGATGCGAGGTAGCCACTTGCGCCTGCTGCCCTACCTGGTGGCTGCCAACCCCGTAAATTATGGCCGGCCGTGCAGACTTTCCTGCGTGGAAGCTTTTGCTGCCACCTTCTGCATCGTAGGTGAGTCCAGGGGCTCCACAGCAGCGTGACCGGGCAACCTGGTGTTCCTGCTGTGCTCCCAGCATCGTGTTTCCTGTGGACACAGCCCTGGAGGAGCGTAAGGGACAGACAGGGAAGCAGTTCAGACCGACCAGGGTTTCAGCCGCGACTGTCACTTCTGGTTTTCGGCCTGTGGAGTTGCAGTGGAGGCGGAATGGGATCGCTGCGGTACAGAGGCCAGCGTATGGGGTGCCGTTCATTACGGCAGCACTGCCCCGAGAATCCTGCTTATCCTCCATGTCCTCCTTACTGAATTGCTGATCTAAAGAAGCCCAGATGAGGCATGGGGCACTCTTGGTGGGAATGTTTGCGTTTCGCAACAAGGAGGGGGACTCGGTCGGTTGCAGAGGTGTGGACTGTAGCAGGGGAGGTGCAGGCTGGGGCTGGGGGCAGCTCGGGCTCTCAGGACTGTGAGCTAATGTTTGGTGAGGACCCTGCAGTTACGTGGGAGAGCCATCCGGCAGCAGGTGATCAGGACGCACTCGAGGGGACCATTTACTTCTTTGGGTTTCTTGTTGGTCACACCATCAGGCTTTCCGGACCTCGCTGTCATTTTGCTTCGGAAGTTTAAATGGGGCAAGGGCTTCTTGGACCTGAACCGCCAGCTCCTGGACAAGTACGCGGCCTGCGGCGGCTCGGAGGAGGTGCTGCAGGCGGAACAGGAGTTCTTAGCCAGCGCCAAGGAGAGCCCCCAGGAGGAGGAGATTGGTGAGCCCTGGCGGGGCTGGGAGCCAAGGCCCTCCAAAGCCTGGGTGGTGGGAGGCCTGGTCCTGCTCTGAGCTCACTTACAGACCACTTTCCTCTCTCGGCTCAGATCCCTTCGATGTGGATTCAGGGAGAGAGTCTGGAAACCCCAACAGGCCTGTGGCCAGCACCCGGTAGGTCCTTGGGCTTCTTAATTTCATGATCACTCAGACCCAGGGCTCTCCTCTACCTCTGGCCTGAGCCCCTCCTGCTGCCTGGGGGTGGTGTCGTAAACACCCCGATGGTCTGACTAGAAAACCTGAAGTGGACATCCCACTGGAGAGGTTGGGTTTGGAGAGTACATGGAGAGGAATCTGTCCCGGGCTTGCGGCTTTTTGTGGATGAGGTTGCCTCCAGCTAGCCAGGGAGGATGTCATTTGGGAACGTGCTCCCCCTCCCCTCCCAGGCTGCCCTCGGACACTGATGACAGTGATGCGTCTGAGGACCCGGGGCCTGGTGCCGAGCACGGAGGAACCAGCAGCAGCTGCTCTGACGAGGAGCAGACTCAGGGACAGGGGGCTGAAGCCAGGGCCCCGGCCGAGGTTTGGAAAGGAATCAAGAAGCGGCAGAGAGACTGAGGGTTGCAGACACGTATATATTTGAGGCTGGGTAACAAGAAGATCTAGAGACACGAGGGACGTAGATGGGCCTGGCAGTCTCGGCTCCTCGTGGCTGCTGGCAGGACTGAGCTGTCCGGGTTCTCTCCGCATTTCCAGCACAGCTGTGCTCTGCATCCTGCCTCAGCGCGCTCGCAATGAAGCTGCAGGCCAGGAAGCCGCGTGTGAGTCTCTGTTTTTCACCCTGGGCCTGGGGAAGGGTTGGGGCGAACTCTTGGCTCTGCCTGGCGGGGCTGTGGAGCAGGTCTCGGGTGGCCACAGATATGTGCGTGAAGGACACCCTGCCAGTTGGCATGGAGCCCTTCACACTGACCACCGGTCTTGGGTGACGTCCCTGCCCTGCGAGCCCCGTGGGGACTGAAGATCTGTGCGGTTCTTGACTCACCTGCCCTCTGCATCCCTCTGTGAGTGGAGGCTCTGGACGCTCCACCCAATGGTGCCAGTGGCACCCTGTGCCCTCCCCAGCTGTGACTACCAAAAAATGCCTCTGCACACTGCCCGTCGTGCAGGGAGCACAGCCACTCACTGAGTCCCTGGAGACCAGCTGCCCACCGCCCACCCAGGGCCAGGGAGCCCAAGGAAGCGGGCAGGGAAGCGCACCTGGTGGCCAAGCCCACTGCGGCCTGCACTGTGTCCCAGGCAGCTTCTGGCCAGGTCCTGCCAAGTTGGCCACCCAGATGTGGGGTTGGGTGCAGGGGTTCACAGCACACACCAGACGGACACGGCCAGGGCGATGGGAGCCACGGGGCCAGCCACGACACACACATCACAGCACAGGAGGGGCGCCGTGGGCCCTGGCTGCACAAAGCTGGCCACAGTGAGCTGGAAGATGCTTCAGGGAACTCGGGGTGGGGGCCAGGGCCGGGGTTGGCAGCTGACGGACTCAGGGGTCCGCCTCCATGCACTTCTCCAGCTCCTTGAGTTTCTTCACGAACTCCTGCGCCTCCTTGCTGGTGCGGCCTTCCAGCATCCTCAGCGCAGACCTCACTGCAAGCGGGCGTGGGCAGATGTGTGGGAGCCAGCGACAGGCCGCTGCCCCTCCCCCCACCCGGATGCTCACTCACCCTGGGCTCTGGGCCGGCACAGGTGCAGGGTGACAGGCTGCCCAGCCCTTGCACCCCCGCCCACCTGGGGCCGGGCGACACCACTGACGCCCCCTAGGCCGAGGGCCGCCTCCCCAGCGAAGTCGTTGGTGGACAGCCAGTCGTGGTCCATGACGGTGAACAGCACACAGGCCCCGCGGCGGCGGCACGCCTCGGCAGGCACGGAGCTGCGGACGGAGGCCAGTCAGGGGAGTCTCACTCCCGCAGCCTGGAGCCCGGGGCTGGGGCTTGGGACACTCACAAGTAGAAGAGCTCGTCGTATACAGGGTGCAACGTCCGGGTCTTCACCTGGGTCCTCTGGCTGCGGACCAGTGGGAAGAGATGCGGTGGGCCCAGCTCCACGATCACAAAGGGGTCGCTTAGGCCTGCAGGAGCACGGTCATGAGCCCCCTGTCCCCATCCTACCATCACCCGACCCGTCCCCGCTGCAGCTCACCGTTGGCGTCCAGGGGGAGCAGGTCGGCGGCGTGCAGCACCTCCACAGCCAGCCGCTGCTCAGCCGCCTCGTAATGGCAACGGACGCTCAGGCGTCCAAACCGGTTCTGCTCCAGGGTCCTCTGCAGAAAGGCGGGTGAGCGCAGCTGGGCTCGGGGAGCCTTAGAGGCAGCACCCTGTCCCGGGCGCCTCCCTACCTGTTTGAGCTTGTCCAGGTAGAACTGCTCAATGCATTCACGGGTGGAACATTTGTGCAGCCGCAGCTCCTCCTTCAGCCTCTGCAGGGGAAGCGCGTCAGGAGGGGCCCCTGGGTGCTGGTAGTCAGCGCTGGCACTTGGGAGACCTGACTGCCCGTGGGGCCACCTCATGCTCAAGGACACAGCCTGTGCGGGGCTGCAGTTTGAACTCGGTCCCCTCATCCACGCCCCCGCCACACAGAGGGTCCCGCCTCACCTTATAGCTTCCATCCCTCAGGCTCTCCAGGGGCAAACCCTGACCGTCTGCGTGGAAAAAAGTGACCAGGGCCTGGGGCAGGGAAAGAAGGTGGAGGTGTCAGGGAGCCTGGCTTGTGCTGGGGACAGGTGGAGACCCCCAGCACAAAGGAGCCCAGGCAGCACTGGGGGCTCAGCAGTCCAGGGCAGAGCCCTTTCTCACACCCTGGGGGGCGTCGGAAGCTCCCAGGAAAGCTGGGGAAAGGCCATCACCAGAGGTCACACCTCGGCATTAACGGGAGGTGGCGCCGTGGACAGCCCTGGAGTGGCTGCTGAGCCAGTGGGGATAAAGGGAGGGGTCAGAGCAGCCCTGAGGCGGGGGCCGGCGGGAAACGTTCCTTCTCGGGGCTCTACCTCCAGCGTGAAGTGGAAGCGACTGTAGAAATCAGCAGAGACATCACGGTTTGCACCCAGCGCCTGCAGAATGGCCTGGAGGAGCAGCTCCCACAGGGCCTCCAGCACCCTGCAGGGCGGCATCAGTGACCACGGGCCAGCCGCACCTGCCCCGCTGGCCCCACCCGCAGAATGGCCTGGAGGAGCAGCTCCCACAGGGTCTCCAGCACCCTGCAGGGCGGCATCAGTGACCACGGGCCAGTCCATCCCACCCCACCCGCCCGCACCTGCTTAGATTCCCCTTCACCAGCGAGGAGTTCAGCAGGGCCAGCTTCTCATCCAGGTACTTCATGAGCGGGGCCACGGCCTGCAGGCAGGGGTGTTCAGGCCGGGCTGACCCCCGCACCTCTGCCCTGCTCCCAGCACACACAGTCCCGTCCACGGCCCCTCGCCCCAGCACTCACCTCATCGTTCTGGATGGAGTCGGGTGAGAGGCTAATGTGCTGTACATACTTCCGGATGTCGCCCACCATCTGAGGGCAGGAGCAGCGCTCAGCATGGGCAGGGGGCACCAGGGACTGTCCCCACGCTCCGGTCTCCAGGCCCCACCCACCTTGGAGGTCAGGTGCGCTGTCACCGTGTGAGCCTCCCGCTGCAGGTCATCGTCCAGGGCCTGTGTGCAGCTGAGCAGGGGGCGGGGGAGCACCCCCTCGAGTCCCGGGGCCCCCTCGGGCCATGCCAGCCCCTTCAGGGCCTGCCCAGCAGCCTTGCGCACGAGCTCCACATTGTTGAGGACCACGCAGAGCTGGGGGAGGTGTGGTCAGGCGGCGATGGGTCAGGGCCTGGTGATGGCTCCCCACCTCCTGCCGACTCCCCTCCCCAGCTGGCCACTCACCGCCTCGCTCACTGCTTCACCGGCCGCCCCTGGCTGAGTGTCCACCTTCTTCCGAAGCAGCTCCGTGTAGAAGAGAGTGGCCTCACACATGTCCTGAGGAGGGGGCAGTGGTGGGGAACCATGGAACCCTCCCCTGCCCCATCACCTCCCCCACCTGTTCCCCTCACCCCCAGGGCCCACCCACACACCTGGCCAAGCTGGGTGCCCAGCCCCTGAGCCTGGGCAGGGTCAGGCCACGCCAGGCGCACCCACAGCTCCTGGATGTGACTGAGGCAGAGACCAGCAGTGGCTGCGGAGCTGCTGTGCCTGGAGGAAGGGTCCACAGGTTCCAGCTGGGGAGACAGGGGAGGCTGGGGTTGCTGGGGAGGCTGGGGAGGCGGGTGAGCCTAGGGTTGTCGGGGAGGATGGGGAGGTGGGGGAGGCTAGGGTTGTGGGGGAGGCTGGGGGCCTGGACCAGCCCCAGTGTCCTCGGGCCAGGGCAGCTCTCACTGTATCCACGTCCACTGCTCCCTGAAGCCTCCACTTGGCCTGGTCCCGCAGCACTTGGAGCCAGAGCTTCACAGCAGGCAGGAATGGGGTGTGGATGCCAGCCAAGGCCAGAGAACGGCTGTCCCTGTAGTGGGAGGCCGGTCAGGGCTTGGCCCTGACTCAGATGCCTTAACTAGCACGTTCCAGACTAATAGCCCCAGGAGAGCCCCCCTCACAGGTCCGGGGGCCCTCATCCAAAAGTCTGTCTGCAAGAGATAGGGACGGGGCACCCACCGGCCAGGGATGCTATCCCAGAAGTGCTGGAGGTCAGCCAGGGTCAGGTAGAGCTCAAAGAGCCCCGAGGCCACCTCCAGCGTCATCTTGGGGCTCAGCTCCTCTGTCAGCACCCACGCCTCCTCAGCCACCTGTCCAGGACAGGAGAATCAGGCCACCTGCAGCAACCTAGTCAAGGGCCTCTGCCCACTTCCCCATGCCTGGCAGGTACCCGAGGTCAGGGACCCTGCTCACCAGACGCTCCAGCTGCCGGAAGGTCAGGGTGAAGACGTCCACATTGAGGATGCTGCAGAGGAAGGGACATACCTCATCCACCTGCGCCCTCCCTGCAGGCTCTGTTGGCCCCAACCCCAGCCCCAGAACAGCCCTGAGAGGCCAGGCCCACCTGTGGAAGAGGCTGGCATAGACACTGTAGCAGGACTGAAGGTCATCATAGATGGCGTCGGCCAGCACAACCAGCCCAGGCAGGCGCTGTGGTCCTGGCTGTAAGGAAGCCTAGCTCGTACCCACCTCTCGGCTGCCCGCACCCCTCACGGCCAGGGTCCCCCACAACCGCACCTGCTCTCGGGGACTCCTGGCATTCAGGATCCTGTCATACCACTCACGGTTGCCTCTCTGCAACAGACGCCACCAAGACAGCATGGGGGTTTACAGGGAAGAGGGAGAGGTGGGCAAGAGACCGTGGTGCAGAGGTGCAGGGGACGGGAAGGCAGGGCAGGGGAGGGGAGGGCCTAGCGGCCGGCCCCCAATGGGCTTTGGAACACACCTTCAGGGCCGCAGCAACGTCCATATTCAGCTCCGTCTCGAAGGGGCAGATCTCAAAGGAGGGCTGGAAGAACTGCAGCTTGCCCAGACACCTGGGTGGGGGCAGCACGCTGAGTGGGGCCTGCCCTGCCAGCCGCCCCCACCCACGCCGACACGCGGGGCTGCACCCACTTCAGCAGCAGCTCCAGGCGGTAGACAGCGGTGCTGTTGGTGGCGGGGAAGTAGTCGCGGAGCTGGCGCAGCAGCTGCAGCCCGAACTCAGAGAAGGCGGAAAAGCTATCAGCGAGGCCCTCCTCCTGTGGGGACAGGGCCCTTCAGTGCCAGCAGCCCCGACCGCTCACTGATGAGGAGAAACACCCTCCCTTTCTCGGCCCGCAACCCGCTTTCCCCCGCATGGTCAGCTCAGCTCTGCTCTGAGAAGCACCCTCCACGGGCACAGCCGGCCTGTCCCAGCCTCTGTTTCCACCCACGCAGCACACGCAGGGCCTGTGCCCCTGCAGTTCCCACGTCCATCCTGCAAAGGCCGCTCCCTCCTGTCGCTCAGATGGGCGCCACCTTGGCGGCCTTCCCCAACTCTGTCCTAAGTCCTGGCTGCTCCCCGAGGTGACTTCCACGAGCCTCCCGTCTCCTTTCCGCAGAGCGCTGGCTCTAGTCCATGTCATACAGTTTGTTTGTCTTTGACCCCCACGCAGGCAGGACTCTGCCCCTCGCCGACCGGCACTCAGCAGCCCCAGTCCCAAGCACTCCCTTCGCCATGGCTGGCAAGAAGGCCCCGGCTGCACCCACCTGCTCCTGGGGCAGTGAGGGCGCCTCCTCCCAGTGTGCCTGCATGTCGTCCAGCAGCCCCAGCAGATAGCTGTAGTCCAGCGTGCAGGTTTGATGGTGGCGGCTGCTGACCTGCCAGTGCCTGCGGGGCCCAGCCCATGGTCAAGGGATATGGACCCCGCCCCTGCCACGCCCACTCAGCACCACCTACAGCACTACCCCTTTCTCGGCCCCACCCAATCAGCACTGCCGTGCCTACTCATAGCACCGCCCCTTTCCCTGCCCTCCAATTAGCGCTGCTGCACCTACTCATAGCACCGCCCCTCGCTGCCCCACCTACTCATAGCAGCTACTTTCCCTGCCCACCCAATCAGCGCTGCCCCACCTACTCATAGCACCGCCTCTTTCCCTGCCCACCCAATCAGCGCTGCCCCACCTACTCATAGCACCGCCTCTTTCCCTGCCCACCCAGTCAGCGCTGCCTCACCTACTCATAGCACCGCCCCTCTCGCTGCCCCACCTACTCATATCACCGCCCCTTTCCCTGACCCACCATCCCAACCACCAAATCCACTCACCCGCATGGTCCCCAATGCCCCACCCACCCACGCCCCGCCCACATTCCCCACCCACTCGTAGCTCCACCCACTCACAGCACGGCCAGCTGCAAGGGTGACAGGTTGCTCTGGGCTCCGTGCAGGCAGAGGATGGTGACGGCTGGTGTGCTGAGCTCTCCTCGCCAGCTGCTGGAGTTGGGCTGGGGGAGGAGGTCTGGCGTGGGTGGAGGCGGGACAGCCCCACATCCCCTCCTCAGGCCCCCTGCCGGGCTGTCCCAATCCCAGGAGCACCCACTACCTCCTCTGCTGGGTGCTCGAACCGCAGCAGATGGCTGAGCAGCAGCAGGTGGGACAGGAAGCCGGATCGCCCGCGCTGGCTCATGGCGGTGTCTCTCTGCAACGCAGAGCCCCCCGGGTCACCAGCTCTGCCCCAGCCCCGCGGGCGGGGGTGGAAGACCAAGACGCCCACTTTCCCCACCTGCGTAGTGATCAGCTTAAGAACCAGGTGGCAGTCTCCTTCCACACGCGAGGCACTGGAGCGTGGCTCCAGCTTGAACCAGCGGTCGACGCCAGCCACAGGCACCTCCTGGGGGTAGCATGGGGGTCAGGCCCACCAGACTCCTCCCCCTCTCCTTCCACACTGACTCTGTGAGACCCTGGAGAGACCACATGGCCTGGGCTGCACTTCTCCGGGGAACGAGGGTGTCAGGCAACGGTGAGCACTCAGCGGAGGCCCAAGAGCAGGAGCTCCTCCAGGCAATGCCCTGCCCCTTGAAGACTGGGACACCCCCCAGGCCCTTCCTTAAGCGTCACCAGCCCCACCCCACACCTACTCACCCGGACAGGTATGTTGAGGCACCCCAGGAAGTCATCAGTGTGGTCCTCGGTGGGTCCTGCTGTCCCATTTGCACGGGCTGACTTGACGATCTGTTTGAAGTACCTGGCCAGTGCGGTGGTGGGCATCACGCTGAGGCTCCTGGGGAGCCACCGCCCGCTGGGCCCCATGACCAAGCTGAGGGCACAGGTGAGGGGTAGAAAGGTCCCCACAGTCATACCTGCCCATGCCCTTCAGGCCGATGACTTCATTCAGCTTCCTACATGCTTCTACCAGGGACACGTCATCGTCATGATCCCTGGTGGGGAGAGGAGAGGACCTGGCTTGTCTGGAGCCCCCAGCCCAGCCCTGAGTTCGTCCTGCTCCCTCCCAAAAGGTGCCCATTCCCCCCGCCCTGCACGGTGCAGGGGCCTGTACCAGATGTCCAGATGCAGCTGGTCCGTGCTCACGTCCTCAATCTCACTACATGGAGAACAGAGAGATGCCCATGAGGGTCCCTGGCGAGGCTCTGCCCAGGCCGGGGTCAGGGAGTTCAGAAGCAGCAGGGAGCAGGCCACAAGCTCCAGCTCTCCAGACAGGCTGTTCAGGTCCAAATCCCGATCCCGCCACGTGTCGCCAGCCGTGTGGCCCCGGTGGCACAACGCCCATCTCTGGGTCTCAGTTTCCTCCTCTGGAAAGTGGCCACAGGGCCCCACAGAGACCGGGAGCCGCTGCGAGCCACCCCCCTCCAGGCACAGCCCAACTCTGGACCCCAGGCAGAGCCCCCCTCCCACACCTAGATGGGCGAGGGCCTCACAAGAGGAAGTGCTCCTTCCAGACGGGGTTCAGCGTGCTGCTCTTCACCTCGGTGACCTGGATGCACTTGGCGGGCAGGGGACCACCGCGCTTGCTGCCCTTGCGGAAGCCAAAGCGCTGCTCTTTCTGCGCACGGGGCTCCCGCGTGGTGTCCGAGGCAGGCAGGATGCCCAGCATGCAGTATGGGTCACTGAAGCCTGGGAACGGTAGGCGCCTCAGCCCCAGCCCCACACCCTCTGCCCTCCACGGTTGCCAGGCCTGGGTGCAGCCGAGGTCCGCTGGGTCCCCACGCACCATTGGGGTCCTTGGCCAGAAGGTTCTTGGCACGCATGACAGAGACTTTCAAGGCATACGTGGGGGCCTGTGGACAGAGGGGTGTGGGAGGCTGGTGAAGCTGAGCTGCCCCCCAGACACCCTGCTTAGCATGGAGGTGACAGGGCCTTGCCCTGTGCCCCCACCACACAGGCACATGCTGGTCAGGGTCTGCCCAGGCAGCGGCGGCCTCACCTTGGCCTTCCTCACTCGCTCGATGGCCTCGGTGTGCTCCTCAGTGCTGGTGCCAAACACCTGTGGAGGGCGGGTGGGTTGGCAGGACCTAGGCAACCCCTGAAGCGAGGCTGCCACCATGCTGGTACCTCGGGCTCAGCCCCAGTCACAGACACCCGACCTCAGTCCTCACGGGTGCAGGGTTGGGGGAAGCCTGGGAGGGAGCGGCGGAGGCCATGTGCCAAGGGGCCCGGGCATGCCCGGAGATGGTCGGCGTGATGAGGGGCACACGAGTGCATGTGCAGGAGCGGGGGCCACAAGGGGACGGGGGAGTTCAGAGCACACTCAGGTGGAAGCCAGGTGCGTCCTTGGGGGTGCATCTGTCAGCCTGTGCGCGTGTGTGTCTGTGTGCACCCTCAGCCATCTCTGCCTGTTGTGCATGGATCGGGGAGATCCTGCTGTTTGGGTGATCATGGTGTCAGTGGGTCGGGAAGGGGTTGAGGTGGGGAAGCTGACGGGGTCCTGGTGGGCTGACCTGCTGGAGGTAGCTGAGCAGGGCCTCCTCGTCGTCCACCTGGTCAGGGCCCATGGTCCCCGCTCGGTAAAGCACTGTGTACAGGGCCTCCTCATAGAGCATGTCCACCTGCAGGTGGGGGAAGGGCAGCCACAGTGCCACGTCCCAGGCCCCCAGCCCTCAGCAGCCCCTCCTGCCTGCCGAGCCCAGGCCCCACCTCTGCCGCCCTGCACTGGGAGCCCCTCCGCTCCTCACTCACCCACCCACCCTGGCTGTCCACCATCACCAGACCCTGTGCACACAGTATCTGCCTATAAACGGCTGAGAGAGCGGCCACTGCAGACAACTGCCCCTGATTCCGGCCCCCACCTTTACCTCCTCCGGGGCCAGGGCTCTCAGGCCACGGCTGGGATCCACAGGCTCTGGGGGTGCCGGTGAGCCACTGCGCAGGGGGACCTGTGTGTGGGGCCCAGGGTGAGGGCCTTGATCACAGGGAGAGCCCTAGGCCTGCGGCTGGGAGGACAAGTGGTGCCCCAGGAGGTGGGAGCGAGGGCAGGGGGGAGGGGGAAGGAGAGAGAGGAGGGGGAAGCCCCATGCTGGGCTGCAGTACCGGGACCTGCGGGCGGCACCCTCACCTCGGGGCACGGCAGGCCCTGTCTGCCTTCCCCCTTCTTCAGCATGAGGCGCATGTGGGCAAAGAACTCCACGCCGTCCCCAGGTTTCCTGGAGGAAGGGCTGGGTCAGCTCGAGGCTCTCAGCACACTGGCCCCTGCCTGGGACCCTCAACTCCAGGGGCAGACAGGGCCATGTGACCTCCACAGTGTGGCACGGCTGAGTGCAGGCCCTCCTTTGCACCTAGGTGGGCTGGGGCCAGGGTGGCCGTGTGTGAAGTCTGGTGGGGAGTGACCCTGTGAGCGTGTGGGGCTGGGCCCCTGGGCACCCACCAGGCCCCCGTGGCAGGCTCCTGTGGGTCGGCGCTGGCACTCCCTGGTTCCTGCTCAGTCCTGCGGCGGAAGGACGGGCACACCTGCACCTGCCTGAGCACGCTGCTCTTAATGTCCAGCAAGGTCGACATGGTGGGTGACCTACAGCAGAGAGCACGGCCCGCAGCCTCAGGTCACCCACTCCATCCTCCGTGCACCACAGAGGCCACGGCAGGCAGGGGGTGGGCGGGAAGAGGTGGGGCAGAGGCCTGGGGGCTCACCCACAGCCTGGATGGCACTGGGCTCCTGTCCACACACCTGCTGGGTGACCAGCTAAGTCCCTGCACGCCCTACAGGGCGGCTTCAGGTAGGAGGTAGCGGATGCCATCAAAGGCGGGGCTGGTGCCCACCCGGAGCCGGGGGTCCAGCCAGGGGCTCCTGGGGTCTCACTGGAGAGGGAGGTGGTTGCTGCACTCGCCCCCCAACACCTCTCCCCATGACAGCACAGGGGGAGGCACCTGTCTCCTGGGGCTGCACTAAGAGGACCAAGATCTGGGTCATAGCGCTCAGCTCCCCCAGCCCCCTGTGCCCACTCTGGGGCCAGGACAGATGCCAGGTACCCAGCTCTCCTATGCAGGAGGTAAAAACTCGCCAGAACCCTGCCATCCCGGACCACAGAGGAGCCTGGGTACGAAAGGCCAGAACCCTGCCATCCCGGACCACAGAGGAGCCTGGGTACGAAAGGCCAGAACCCTGCCATCCCGGACCACAGAGGAGCCTGGGTACGAAAGGCCAGAACCCTGACATCCCGGACCACAGAGGAGCCTGGGTACGAAAGGCCTGTTGGTCTTCATCACCCTGACAGAGGAGGGGCCGGTGGCCTGGGCTGCAGCACTCATGCCCAGGTGGGGCAGGCAGTGCTCACATGGCCAGGAGGCCCTGGAGGGGACGGCCTGGGGGTCCTCACTCACCAACCACAGCGGAGGTCAGTGCCCCCTCCTCACCCCAGGAACTGGTCAGCGAACCTGAGGTGGACAGTGGAAGGTGGGGGGCAGTGCCTCCACAAAGCAGGGCCTGCTCCCCACAGTTGGTACAAACGAGAACGTGAAGCGAGCCGGGCCCCGCTGGAAAATGCCGGGCGTGGGGGCTACAGCTCCCTCCCAGTCCATCCGGAGTCACTTCCCCTCATGTTGCTATGGCAACTGAGCCACCCTGTCCGCCTCCTGCTTGTAGCAGCAGCAGCCTAGATGTCACCACTGGGACACAGCTGCCCTCTGCCGAGGCCTGGAGCCCAGGCCCAGGCAGACCCCTGCCCGGAAGGCCCCACCCACTTTTTGTTTTGTTTTGTTGAGATGGAGTCTCAGTCTGTCGCCCAGGCTGGAGAGCAGTGGCACGATCTCAGCTCACCGCAACGTCCACTTCCAGGTTCAAGTGATTCTCCCCTGCCTCAGCCTCCCGAGTAGCTGGGATTACAGACGCCCCCCACCACGCCTGGCTAATTTTTTTGTACTTTCAGTAGAGACGGGGTGTCACCATGTTGGCCAGGCTGGTCTTGAACTCCTGACCTCAGGTGATCCACCTGCCTCGTCCTCTCAAAGTGCTGGGATTACAGGCATGAGCCACCGCCGCCGAGCCCACCCGTGTCAGGGAGGAAGGCCGGGTGGTACCGACCTGCACACCCCTTCAACAGGGGCAGGATGATGGCTAAGACACCACAGCCTCCTGAGACCCTCTTCCTCCACACTGGTACAGATGCAGACCCTCCACCTCTGCACTGCGTCTGCCTACATGGCCCCCCAGCAGCCCCAGGGAGGTCCCCTCCCCCCTCCATGAAAACTGTCCCAGAGTCAGGCCACCTCTGCCCCACCACAAGAGACGTAGCCACTCTTGGGCTCCTGTCCCAGCCTTGCCGGTCTCTGATTTCTAGGACACCGTGCTCCCCCAGACCCCCGGGGTCCTAGCCTTGCTATCTGGGTCCCCTTCCCTTGCCAGTGCTCTCTCATCCACCTGCGGAGGGTGCCTCCGGGCTGGGCACACTGGCCGTTGCAGGGGGCATGGTCATTCTCATGGAACAGGAGAGGAAACGAAGACTCAGCAGGTTCTATTGCTCACCCAGGCTCCCACAGACAGTTGGCGGTGAGGGCCAGGCTAGCCCACCCCTCCCCTGCATGCCCAGGCCAGTTCCCCTTGGCTGCACTAGACTCATAAGCTCAGTGGGCAGCACAGGGGCCCGGGCACACCGTGCCAGTGGTGGGTTCCAAATGGACCTTGTGGCGCCAGCTCCCGGGCCCCTGCTGTGTCTGTGGGGGTTCAGGGTCACCAGCCCCAATCTACACCCACACTAGCTCAGACACCATTCCTGGACATCTCAACCGGATTCCAGGGTCCCTGCAAGCTCCCGAGCCCTGGGTGCAGGCTCTCATGGGACCAGACCCTAGAGCTGAGGACAGGAAGGAGGGTTTGCGGCTCCCACCCTGTGAGAGGTAATGCTTGGGGGGGGCCTCACTCCTTCAAACCTATCAGTGCCTTCCCCTGTGAGCCTCCCCCCAAAAGACAGGGGGCTCAGTGGGCTGGGTACAATGCTTCAGGAAGCTGTCACCCCCACAGCCAGTCGTGAAATCCCCAGGGACCCGGGAGTCGCAGACCCTGCTTCCCCTCCCTTGCTGGGTGGAAAAGGCTGCTCCCCTTGCAGCCCCCCGAAGCCAGCAGAGCAGCCGCTGCTGGAGCTGTTGCCAGGGCAACCGCCGGCCGCATGTGCGTGTGACGGGGCGATGGGGGCTCGCAGTCCTGGAGACAAACGTGACGCAGGAGCTAAGTGGCCCGAGCTGCGGGGTTGGGGAGGGGGTGTCTTGGTGAGAACAAGATGTTCCAGGCAGAAAGAGGGGGCTCAGTGCCCTCCCTGCATTTTTCTCTCCACACTCACCTCCTCATCCCCAGAGCGGCCCGAGAGGGATGCCCTTTGCTCCCTGCATCTCAGATGGGTAAACAGAGGGCGCAGGGCGGAGAGCCTATCCAAGGTCCCAGAGCCAGCAGGTGGGCCGGGGACGGCCATCCAGGTCTCTCTGGTGTCCCCAGTGCTAAGCTCCTGAGACAACCAGCTAGGCCGGCCACCCTGACCCCAACCGCAGCTCCTGCCCCTCCCGCTGCCCGTTGCTAGGATGGGTGCAATAGTGGCGTCTTGGCACAGGTGTACAGAAGACTTGGTTCATCCTGGGTGCGCAGAAACCCCTTTGGTTGCCCTGGAAACCCCAGGCTGCCTGGGCAGCTCATAGCCTGGCTGCACCCAACTGCATGGGCCCTGGGAGCCACCTGCTACAGAGGCCAGAGCTGCTGTGAATGGTGGACATACGCATCTGCCTGTGTCTGTGACCAGTGCAGGAAGCACTGACTGCCTGGGTGGCTCTCAGCACTTATGGGACAGGAGTGAGCCAGGTGCAGGGGACCCCCCGTCTTTCCCGTGGGTCCAGATGTGGTGTAACTCCTTCCCAGGCTCTCACCCTGGGACAGTAGCATGAGGCAGGATGAGCCCAGACTCTGCTCATGCCTGATGCCAGGGCCAGGACCACACTCCCATGTGTCCAGTGAGCAGAGGGAGGACTGCCAAGGAGTTCCTGCCTTGTGGCACGGGGACGGAGCCACACCTGCCCGTCCCACCTTGCTCCCTGGCTGTCCCCCAGGCCCTGGCTGAATGGGGAATGACATTTTGCAAGGAGGATGGCACGTCTCATTTCACAGCCCAGGGCAGGGGCGACTTGCCCAGAGCCCAGATGTGAAACTGGGACTCTGAGCCATCTCCTGCCAGGCCGTTTGGGGGCTGGGGGTGGGGGAACAGTGAGGTAGCTGAGTCTGGGGGCAGCAGAGCAGAGGTTGGGTCAACCTTCCTCCCCAGTGCAGGATGTCTGGGAACAAACGCCTTCAACGTGCTGGGGCCGCCCTTCTTACCACATTTGGGGCAGGGGGTGGCTGTTGGTGCCCTGGGTGTGTGCCTGTCAGGGGAGGTGGCGGGACGTCTGCCCCACAGGCTGGCTCTCCAAGCCGCCCTCTTGGTCTTCTCTCCAGCTTCCCCGCTCTTCCTCCCTCAACGCCCCCGACTCCCCTTCACCAGGCCCTGGGGGTTTCCCGTGGGAATCTCTCCCTGGTCTGACTGACTCCTCCAGACGGCCCCTGCGCGGCTGATGGCAGTGCCCAGGTGCAGGTTACCTGGCGGGCCCGCTACAAACGCTGCTCCCCGGGGTCTCATTCCAGTCGAATCCCGGGAATCTGCATTCTAACAAGTGCTGCCGGTGGCCTTGGGCTCCCTGAAGTCTGAGACGGGCTGCCAAGGTCCAGCTGCTGGCGCCCAGCAGGAGCGCAGGAGACCGGAGTCCGCGGCGCCGCCTTCCTCCCCTCTCCTGTGTCTGCGCAGCGCTCTCTCCTCCCTCTGCTCACCGACCCCCCCCCTGCCCCGCCTCGCGGCACCCCATTTCCCAGGGCTCCGGGCGCCCGCGGGAGCCGCACCCTCAGTTCTAAGGGGGTCTCTCCCCTTGGAGGGGGCGGGCGGTCCGGGGGGAGTCTGGGGGCGGGCCTAGTGTGTCATTTTAAACTTCTCCCCCGGAGACCCCCGCTCAGGCCAAGAGCCCACAGCCCTTCGCGGAGTGGGGCTGAAGGAGGGGCGACTTTACATTCGCAGGGATTTGGGGGGGCCTGAAGGGCCCTACGAGGACCTGCGGGAGGACGGAAGAGACGAGGGCGCTGGGGGGGGCGCAGCCCGCCCGGGAGGGGTGCTGGGAGGCCCCGGGCCCGTCTGCTCCCCTGGGGAGGCGGGCGCGGGGGTCGAAGCCTCGCTTGGCGGCCCAAGTGCGGGGGAGGCCGTCGCCAGAGCCCCGATACCACCCCCGTCCGCTCCGCAGTGCGGACCCCACCGCCGCACCTGCTCCTGCGCGCTCGGAGAAATGCCCCCGAGACCCCGCCCCTCCGAGCATGCGCGGCCTCAGTTTCCCCATGGCCGAGGGGGCGTCGAGACCTTCCCACCGCCCCCCGCCTCGGAGGCCACCCCCGTGACTCCTGGGGGACCCGGGCCAAGGGGGCGGCGGCCGTCGGTCCGTCCGGGTGGGGGCTCGGGGCCGAGCCCCGACGGCGGCCCAACAGCACCGGCTGCAGCCCGCGGCACTCACCGTGGGCCGGCGCGGGGAGAGGGGCTCCTGGGGCGCCGCGCTCGGGCACCAGCTCGGGAACGCCGAGGCTCAGCGACCGTTCCCAGCCGCGCGCGCCGACGACTGAGCAACTGCGGGGCGGACGCCGCTGCGGGGGCGGGGCCTTACTGGGGGCGGGGCCTGACCGCGCTCGCCCCGCCCACGACCCCGGGCTCGCCCCGCCCCCCGCGCTCAGTGCGCCTTGGGGGACCGGGCCGGGGTCCCTGTGCCTTGAGCCGCGCCGGAGCCCCCTCCCCCGGGGTGCGGGGCTGTCAGTCAACTCACAGGTGTCTGCGGGACGGGGAGCGGGCTTGGGTGCCTCGGGACCCCGCCTGGCCGCGCGCGCCCTCCCTGTGGCACGTGGGGTCCGGGAGGGGTTGGTCGGCAGGGTCTCCTCCGCGGACCCCAGGGAACCCAGAGTCACCAAGACCGGCAGCGCCGCAGACCTTTCTGGAAGGGCCTCGCTCAGGGACCCCTCGAGGGTCCCGCCCCTCTCTTCTCGGAGCAGGGGTGCGTCCTGCAGGAATCCACTCGGGACGCCCCACGCCCACGCGGACGGCCTGTGGGGCGATCGTCCCTGAGGCTCTGGTGAGGGCCCAGTTGGCGCTCGTCGGGTCACAGCCGGCCGGAGCCCCTGGGGTCTGAACTGGATCCGGCCAGCCCCTCCCGGGCGGCTCCCCACTCTCCCTCCGCCGCGCTGACCTGGAACCCAGCGGGTCCGCGGTCTCCTGCAGGGTTTGTTAAGGCATTGATGGGTCCCGTCCCCAACCCGCTGGTTCCCAAAGTCTGGGCGGGGGCGCAATCTGCATTTTTTCCCTTCTTTTGAGACAGGGTCTCAAAAAAGCTCTCAAAGCTCTCGACCAGGATGGAGCGCAGGGGCGCCATCTCGGCTCACTGCAGCCTCGAACTCTCCAGCTCAAGCGATCCTCCCGCTTCAGCCTCCCCAGTAGCTGGGACCTCCCGCAGGCTATTTTTTTGGGGGGGGTTATTTTGTGGAGATGGGGGTCTCCCTATGTTGCCCAGGCTGCTCTCCATCTCCCGGGCTCAAGGGGTCCCCCTTCCCGGCCTCCTAAGTCGCTGAGATCACAGGCGCGGACCCCCGCGCCAGCCAGTGCCTGTACTTCCCAGCTGCAGGCTGCTGCCGCAGGTCTGGGGACCACACTTGGAGAAGTCTGTGCTAAGCACGGCCCTGGGGGGTCCTGAGGCTTTCGGACTTGCCAAGAGCACAGCGCCCTGGCCCCACCTGCGCTTGGCCGAATACAGCTGGACACTCATAGTCCTTTGGGGATGGGGGGTGCAGGGTGTCAGACTTTGGAGTTTTCACCCGAAAGGGCACCAGGGCAGCCCAAGGCAAGATGGGCTTCCAGAACACAGCTCCTCAAAGGGAGGGGGCCCGTCTGCCAACAAGTGTTTTGACTTCTGGATCCCAACTCACTCCCATCCATGCCCGCCCCGCGCCTGTCTGTGCAGGATGGGGGGCAGGACCATTGGGTGGGCTCTCCTTCCAGATGCTCGGCCCCAGGCTCTGCCCAATCCTGACCCAGCACAGCCAGGCTGGTGGGGGAGGGCAGGGAGCTTGCAGGAAATGCAGGGACTGCCTGGGCCGGGGACGCCGCGGGGGAAGCAGGGGAGGGGGCCTGCGCCCTGAGCCCCCTTCTGCAGCAGCGTCCCTCCTGAGGGGCTGGCGGGTCTGGAGCCAGCGTCTGGGAGCGATGCCCCCTGCCTCTGCAGTCTTGCACCAGGTTCTGCCCACCTGTTGGAACAAATACGGGCCGGTTGCCATGGTGATCACACTGGCTTTGAGTGAAGGGACAGGCTCTGCAGCCACAGTAAACAGGAAGTTGGGAGGGGCAGCTGCTGCTCAGCCCCCACCAGGGCAGCAGCCCTGAAACCAACACTGCAGTCTGTCGGGGCGGAAGCACGCTTGGAGACCTCTCCCCACTCTTTTCTAGGTAGGGAGACTGAAGTCCGGAGATGGGAAAGGGCTTTTCCAGGGCCACAAAGCAACAAGCTGAGTCCCAAACCAGCCCTGGGCCTCCATTTCCCCAGGATAGGATGGTCGCTAGGACCGTCGCCTCCACAAACGTTCAGTGCAGAGTCACAGAATGAACGAGCCGAGTGAAGACCCACTCGGTGACCGACGCTTTCATTCTCCAACTTGTTCTGAGACTGAAGACAGGCTGATCTGGATCAAAGTCCCAGCACCCTGCTCACCCCTGCCCGAAGGCGACCCTCCACGGCCAGGGCCTCAGTTTCCCTCTTCTGTAAAATGGGGACAACAGCAGCGCCCACCTTGGGTGCAGCTGGGGACCTCGGTGAGCCAATCTCAACTCACAGCAGGTCAGCTTCAGTCCCAGCTGGTGGGTTGGGAACTGCGGCCACCCAGCCAGAACTCCGACCCCTCTAGTGACCCAATTTACCTTTCCATAGCTCGGGGCTGGAAGCCCATTCTTGTGTGAGTCCCCTCCCACTAAGAGACAGGACCACCCACCCTCCCCACACCTGAGCCCCAGACCTCACTCCGAAGGGGCTACCCTGGCGTCTGCCCTCGGACCCGAGTGCAGACAGCTGCTGTGCTCCGGGGACAGTGAGGGGATGGTGCAGGTGCAGGAACACCTCCTGGCGATGTGTCAGGACACAAGACCCCCTGCCCAGATGGGATCAGAGCTTGAGGAGGCTGCTGGGGCACCAGGGCTGCTTGTGTAAAGCTGACAAGAGCCATTTTTCAAGCCTGGCTCTTTTCACATTCTCAGTACTTTGTGCTGGAAAGGGGCTGGCAGCCAGGGAGAGTAGCTTTTCCTCCTTAGGGCGGGGGAAAACACCAGGCTCTGGATACGCAGGCACCAAAGCCGCTGAATCACACAGGTGAGGCCATGGCAGAGTCAGACACCCGCTCCTGTTCCACCCTCAGGAGCACCGTGCAGGGCCCTGTGCTACCACCCTCTGGTGGCAGCCCTAGAAATTGCAGGCACAGCCTCCCAGAAGCCACCCCCAACTTCCTTCTGAGGAACCAAGCAAGGAAAGGCAGGGCCGTTGGAGAGCTCGTGGGGTCAGAGCCCGGGGACTCTGGCCAGAGACCCTGCCTGTCCCGGAGCTGGAGGACCCTGAAGACACTGCTAGAACGTGTTCCTTGCCCACACTGGCCCTGGGGTAGAAGTGCCCCATCAAGAGAGAGGTTCTGGGTGGGAGGGCCTTGGCCCAGGTCTGGCCTCATGCCTGAGATGCTGGTCTCCAGAGCCCACACCAGCAGCTCCTCCGGAAGTCCTGCTGCCAGGCGTGCACAGGTGGATCTGGCTGGAGGTGACCGCCCGGGAGTCCTGCTGCCAGGCGTGCACAGGTGGAGCCGGCTGGAGGTGACCGCCTGGGAGTCCTGCTGCCAGGCGTGCACAGGTGGAGCCGGCTGGAGGTGACCGCCTGGGAGTCCTGCTGCCAGGCGTGCACAGGTGGAGCCGGCTGGAGGTGACCGCCCGGTGCCACGTTGGAGTTTTCTCAGGCCTCCATGCTGCTGCAGCATCTGTGAGGTGTCCAGGGCGGGATGGTGACAAAGAAGTGGGCCCAAGACACCATGCCTGGCCAGTGTGGGCAAGGAACACGTTCTGGCAGTGTCTTCAGGGTCCTCCAGCTCCGGGACAGGCAGGGTCCCTGGCCAGAGTCCCCGGACTCTGACCCCACGAGCTCTCCAAGGGCCCTGCCTTTCCTTGCTTGGTTCCTCAGGGGGAAGTTGGGGGCAGCTCCTAGGAGGCCGTGCCTGCAAGCTCCCAAATAAAGGCCACTCATGTGCCAGAGCCCAGCAGGCAGGACAGCCTCTGCTGCAGTGAGGCTTGGATGGCAGGGAGGATGGCACCCTGTACCTTGGCCAGGCTTCCCACCAGCCTAAGGGTGGGGGTGTCAGAGGCCCTTTCCCAGCGAGGTGGGCTTCCGTGCTCACTGTGGTTAGGGGCCCAGCAGGGAGAGGCAAGGCCCTCAGTGCGCATCATTCTACACAGAGCTGGGGGTGGGAGGCGACTCCTCCCAGCTCCGGGGGCTTCAGAGTCCCTCCTTTTCTTCCTTTTTTTTTTTTTTTTTTGAGACAGAGTCTTGCCCTGTTGCCCAGGCTGGAGTGCAGTGGTGTGATTTCACCTGTAACCTCTGCCTCCTGGGTTCAAGCGATTCTCCTGCCTCAGTCTCCCAAGTAGCTGGAGTTACAGACGCCCGCCACCATGCCTGGCTAATTTTTGTATTTTTTTTTTTAACTGGTAATCAATTTATTAAAATAGTTGACTTAAGCATCTGCAGTGGTGACTTCCACTTCAACTCCACTTCAATACTGATGGAAGTCATCTGCGGAACAATCTCGGAAGAACTGTGCAAGTCAATGAGTCACTTGTGGGTTCTCATCTGGAGTTTTTCTTGTAGTGATTCCCAAAGTCTTGGTCGTCGGATTCAAACTGGTCCTTCACGCTGAGATTCTTTTCCTTTGCGCCTCTGATCAAGTCAGCACACACCTTTTCCAGGGATTTACCCTGCGGCCCGTTAGAGCGATTTGAATCTGTTGAATTTTAGTGAATTGCCATCTCCGGCTCCATGGGAGTTCTTGCGGTATCCTTAAAAGCCATAGCTGCTACGCGGCTTCCTGACCAACTTGTTCCTCGTCGAGAGCGAACAGCGGTGAGTCAGGAGCAGGAGCGTGCGGATCGGCGACCCACAGCACCCACCCTGCGTCTTCCTCAAAGACCTAATTTTTGTATTTTTACTAGAGACAGGGTTTCGCTATATTGGTCAGGCTGGTCTTGAACTCCTGACCTTGTGATCCATCCGCCTAGGCCTCCCAAAGTGCTAGGATTACAGGCGTGAGCCACCATGCCCGGCCTAATTTTTGCATTTTTAATGGAGATGGGCATTTGCCGTGTTGGCCAGGCTGGTCTTGAACTCCTGACCTCAGGTGATCTCCCACCTTAGCCTTCCAAAGTGCTGAGATTACAGGCGTGAGCCACCGTGCCCAGCCTCAGAGTCCATCCTTAAAGGCACAGCCCAGGCTTGGGAGGCTGAGGCAGAATTGCTTGAACCTGGGAGGCGGAGATTGCAGTGAACCGAGATCGCGCCACTGCACTCCAGCCTGGGTGACAGAGTGAGACTCCATCTCTAAATAAGTAAATAAATAAATAAGGCACAGTCCGCATCTAGGAGTAGGAACTTGCCTTATTCAGTGAAGGGCGTCCTGGAGGAAGGGCAGAGGCCCAGGGAAGGAAGAGCCCAGGCCAATGTGGCCGGTGGTTTTCTTGAGCCCATTCCTATTTTGTCCTAAGAGCTGGATAAGCTCCTGGCAGGTGCAGGAGCCTTTGGACCAGGCTGGGCCGGAGACAGGCAGGGTGGATGGGACCAGTTGTCCCAGCCCCTTCCCACCCAATGGGCCGAAGCCAGGAGCCCCCACCCCAACTGGGCCCAACGGCTTCCTCAGACCAGGGGGTGCCTGGGGGTTTCAGGCTACCTCTCCTGAGCAGGTGCTTCAGGACGCCCCCAGACCCAGAATCAGGGTCAGCTGGGGATGGATCCCAAACCCAGCACTCCCAGGCCCCTCCCTGCTGGAGCTGGCTCAAACCAGTTCCAGCCAGTCTGAGTCAGTGCAAGGCCCTCCAACCTGGCAACTTGTTGTCATGGTAACCACAAGGGAGGCTTCCCATCAGTGGCACCCGGGAGTGATGGCGGGGCCGGGCCTCAGGTCCAGGAAGGTGACGGGACCTGGGGACCAGCAGCCTGGCCAGGAGCCTGTGTCCCCGGGGGCAGTGGCCAGCATGGTGGCCAAATCTCCTAGCCTCCTCCAGCCCAGCCACACCCAAGTCCCAAGGGACCTGAGAGGTGGAGGGCACGTGCGGCCAGCCCGACCACCAAAGTCAAGGGAGGGCTCCCCGAGCGCCAGCTCAGGCCTGGCTAGCCCATCCCACAGGGGCTGGGGTTCCTGCACCGGACTCCTACCTGGTGGCTCTAGCCAGCCCTGGATGGGCCCTGTGAGGAGAGCTCTGGGCACCTGGGGTCCCTGCTCCCCAAGGAAGTCCCCTGCCAGGGGCAGCAAGAGCAGCCTCGAGCCCCAGGGAGGAGTCCCCTAGAGCAGGCCAGGGAGATACAGGTGAAGAGACCCTGAGCCTGGGGGTCACCTTGGCTAGAGGGGTATCACCCGGAGGGGTTAACACAGGGCCGGAGGCAGGACCGGAAGGAAACCCTGGGGTGTAGGGCTGGACCTCCGGATGGGGGGGAGTGGCCCTGTGGCCCCAGTGGGCTCCCACCCCCACAGCCAGGGGCGCCGGGGACAGGGCAGAAAAGGACACACCCAGCAGACTGCAGTCTGTGCAAATGCTTTAATTGGTGGATTCTTAGATACAGTGGTAAACCCATCGCCCACAATTCTTTATTAATTCCGAGGCACCTCATGCCGGGAACCCGCTCTCCCTTCCGCTAAACAAAGGTGACCGCGTTTCAGAGCTCTCCTGTTACAAGGTTCACGTCCTTCGTTAGGCCGAGGACTGTGGTACCACAAAAGGAACATTTCATTAGCTGAAGTCACTACGATTGGCTAGAAACATCCGTTACTTTAGAATACGTTAACTACAAAATATACTGAATTTCCATATATATTAACCATATACATGTGTAACTATTACTAAATGTAGTTCAGTCGTTACAAAATAAGACATTCTGGGAGCGGGCTACAAATATTCAAACCAGCTGAATTCCCCAGGTAAGGCCCCCTGCATTATAAACAAACCACACGCGTCAGACCGAGAGCTCAGTGACTGCAGGGCACGTAACCAGGAAAGCGAACAAGGCACTGGCACTGCAGAGCTGCCGGTGGGGGCGGGGGGCACTGCCGGCTCGGGGGGGCCTTCGGAAGTCACCTCTAACTTCGATTCCCAGCCCACAGCAGCCGCCCTCCCTGCATTCTTGGCTCCTTTGGGGAGCACCTGCCCCGCCCCCTTGGAACCCTGCACTTGGGCCACCGGGACCCAGCTCCAGCTGCCGGGGCGCACCAGGGCAGCAGGGCCAGCTCCAGCCCCAGGGCTTGAAACGAGACTGAGGAGGGCCCAGCTCACTAGGATGCGGAGACTGGGTGGTGGGTCGGAGGCTGGAGGGCTGGAAGCGTCGGGCTGTGTCCCCCAGGGCTTCCCATCTCTGTCCACTGCACCTTCCTGCTGGGAGGTGACTGGCACCCAACTTCCCAGCCAGGCCACTTCTTACAGCGGTTCAGCCACAGCTCAGGCAGCCCCAAGAGGCCTGGCCGGCCCAGCCTTTGCAGAGGGCTCAGCATCAGGGCGGCTTCTGAGTGGCACAGCCTCCCCCGGAGAGGCCATGCTCAGGTAACCTCAGGACGAAGAATTCCAGACACAGGCCGCCCAGGGCCCTCCACCTGGCGCTCCCCGGAGGGGCCATGGCTGTGGGCTCTCCTGGAGAAAGCACCCCGTGTTTGCCAGGGGTGGTAGCAAGGCTGCCTCCGGAGGACGTGAGACACAGACACCCGAGGTGGCACCCTGTGCACGGCACGGCTCCATCCCTGTGACCCGGCCACTGAGGGGCACCCCCGCCAGCAGGCTGCCCGGATAGGAGTCCTCACACAGCCTCCAGCCCTGGTCTGGACCTGGCCCTGTGGCCCTCTAGACAGCTGGCACCGGTGCACACTTGCCAGGGTCTCAACGCCAATCCCGACCTATGCAGATCTTAGCTGCCCAGCGCTCTATAGCCCGAAGATCCCGGGAGCACAGAAACCTCAGCAGCACTTTGTACACAGCCCTGTTGACAAAGATCCAGGGCAAGACGGAGCCACACGGCCTGGGCACATCCGAAGCAGATGGGAGAGCCTGGTCCTGGCCCGCGGTGGGGCTGCAGTCAGGTGGGGAGGGCGGGACACTCGGAGGCCGCCTCCTCACACTTTCAATAATAATGCAACCAAAACCTTTATATAAACAGTTTATTTACTCTAAACAGCAACACAGACAAAACGCCATATAAACACAAAGGAAGTGGCGCAGAACCGAGATGCTGACCTGGGGTCTGAGGCTCAAAAGCAGCACAGCCCAGGTTCTAGAGAGGAGCGGCAGAGGGAGGGTGCGTTTCCATACAGCCAGCCGGGGCCAAGTGCAGCTCTGCACGGTGAGAAGCATGCCTGCATCCCGGAGCGAGGACTCGCTGCTGCGGGACTTACCCAAGTATAAAAGTTTATAATTTTACAGCAGTTGAAATACTGACATCAATATTAAAATAAAAGCGAGTTTTACATAACAATCAAAAATACAAAAGACCGAAGGAAGAGACCCTGTATGGAAACGGGCAATTCAGCGAATTGAGACCGCGCACCCGCGGCGGCAATGGAAGATGGCGCCCGCCCAACCCCCCCAGGTGACTCGCCATTGTACGGAGCAACTTTAGATTCGCAAAAATGTTGTAAACAAGTTCTTGCCAAACCAATCCCTTCCTTTTGACGATGCCACAAGGTCGCTGCTTATGAGGGCGCAAACTTCTTGGCTTGTGCTCGGACCCTTTTCTCGTACTCCACTCTGTTTTGGCTGAGGAGGTCAAAAGAAAAGACACGTGTTAGAGGGCTGAGCAGCCTGGCCCACACGCCGGCCCCGGAGCCAGCTCGGCAGACCAGGCTGCAGGACGGGACCTCCTGGGTAAGGGCAGTGTGGAGTTCGTGACAGTAACAGAAGCAGGAAGGCCTGCGTGGTGGGGAGCCCAGGCTGGCTCTGACCTGGCTGAGACTGTCCTGTGGTCTGAGGGGGGCAGAAGGGCAGGGAGGAGAGGAACCCATGCTGAGTGGAAGTGGTGTCAGAGGAGGACAGAGGGGCCCCGCAGGGCTGCGAGGAGGGCTCAGGCCCCAGGGGACCCACACCAGGGGGCCTGCAACATCGTCACCTGTGCCAAAAGTCTGGTCCTAACTAGCAATCAGCAGCTTCTCTTTTCTGTAAGTCTAGGGCCAGCGCTAATAAACTGAAAACACTGATTGCTTGCCACTGTTCTTCGCCAACTCCCCAAAACAGACAGAAACTTCTGGAGGGTTTTTCCATGGGGCACTCAGCCCCAGGGGCAAAGATGTGGGAAGGCATGCCTGGTTCGGAAGGGGGTGGTGCCCCAGCTCGGCAGTGCAGGCGTTATCAGGGCGCACGTCCGGAGCTGGGCAGAGTGAGGTTCCGCCTGCAAACAGCTGCCCAGGCTGCACCTAGGAGCTGATGGGACACAGGGCAGCGTGACCGTGAGGATGGGGGAACACTGTGACATTCATGGAGGTGGTTCCTGAAGTAGCAGTCCTGGCAGTCTCGCCAGGATTGGACCTGGTCTGAGACACTGAGCCAAGCCAGGCCTGGTGCAGAGCGAAGGCCAACAGCCCAGGACGGCAGCAGTGCAGGCGCCACCCCCACCCAGGCCAAGGGCCTGGACTGCACCCCAGACCCCAGCGCCCTCCTTGGACCACCAGCTGGCCCCAGGGCAGAGCAGCTCAGCTGGGTGGGCGTGAAAGGAACCAGAGGCAGTGGCCACATGTCCCGGCTCTGCCTTTACCAAGCAGGGGCCCCCAGAAGAGGCACCTGCCAGGGCAAGAACACAGCCCAAGGCCTCCACGAAACCCAGGAAAAAGGATTGAAACCTGCAAACATGCTTCACAAAGGGCGCTTTTCAAGTGGATGTTTGCAGGAGAAAGAACGTTTGTTTACGTGAACACAAGTGTACAGTGCAGCCCAGCAGGCACCAAGCCCAGGAGACACAGTGGAGAGTCACACAGGGCGGGGTACTGCGACCCTGCCTGGCCCATGCGGCAAGTGGGAGCCACAGCCCAGCTCCGGAGATGGCCGGCAAATGGGGTGCAGGCCAGACAGAGCTCACGCCCACACCATGCTCGGGATGGCAGACCAACTAAGGGCTAAGCAGGAAAACATTCCTTTTTTTTTTTTGAGACGGAGTCTCGCTCTGTCGCCCAGGCTGGAGTGCAGCGGCATGATCTCGGCTCACTGCAAGTTCAGCCTCCTGGGTTCATGTCATTCTCCTGCCTCAGCCTCCCAAGTAGCTGGGAATACAGGTACTGGGACCACCATACCCAGCTAATTTTTTGTATTTTCACTAGAGACGGGGTTTCACCATGTTAACCAGGATGATCTCGATCTCCTGACCTCGTGATCTGCCCGACTCAGTCTCCCAAAGTGCTGGGATTACAGGCGTGAGCCACCGTGCCCGGCCTGCTTTCTTTTTTTTGAGATGGGGTCTTGCTTTGTCACCCAGGCTGGAGTGCAGTGCTGCAATCTCAGCTCACTGCATCATCAACCTCCTGGGCTCAAGCGATCCTCCCACCT
The DNA here is from genome assembly GCF_049350105.2 of Macaca mulatta. Classification (NCBI taxonomy): domain Eukaryota; kingdom Metazoa; phylum Chordata; class Mammalia; order Primates; family Cercopithecidae; genus Macaca; species Macaca mulatta. The sequence goes on along the minus strand of NC_133425.1, from coordinate 2,524,350 downwards.
CAGCCTCCCAAATAGCTGGGACTACAGGCGTGCACCACCATGCCTGGCTTAACTTTTTTTTTTTTTTTTTTTTTTGAGAGGTAGTCTTGCCTTGCTGCCCAGGCTCGTCTCCAACTCCCAGGCTCAGGCAGCCCTCCCGCAGTGGCCTTGCAAAGCATTGGGATTACAGGCGTGAGCCACTACACCTGGCAATTTTTTTTTTTTCAGACGGAGTCTCACTCTGTCACCCAGGCTGGAGTACAGTGGCCAGATCTCAGCTCACTGCAAGCTCTGCCTCCCGGGTTTTATGCCATTCTCCTGCCTCAGCCTCCCGAGTAGCTGGGACTACAGGTGCCCGCCACCTTGCCCGGCTAGTTTTTTTTATTTTTAGTAGAGACGGGGTTTCACCGTGTTAGCCAGGATGGTCTCGATCTCCTGACCTCGTGATCCACCCATCTCGGCCTCCCAAAGTGCTGGGATTACAGGCTTGAGCCACCGCGCCCGGCGCACATTTTTAATTTTTTGTAGAGATGGGGTCTTGCTGTGTTGCCCAATCTGGTCGTGAACTCCTGGGTTCAAACAATCAGCCCACCTTGGCCTCCCAAAGTGCCGGGATTACAGGCGTGAGCCACCACACATGGCCTGGAAAACATTTTCCAGGCGATGTGGCTCACGCCTGTAATCCCGGCACTTTGGGAGGCAAGGAGGGTGGATCACCTGAGGTCAGGAGTTCAAGATCAGCCTGGACATGGTGAAACCGTGTCTTTACTAAAAATACAAAAATTAGCCAAGTGTGGTGGTGCACACCTGTGATCCCAGCTACTTGGAGGCTGAGGCAGGAGAATCACTTGAACCCAGGAGGCGGAGGTTGCAGTGAGCCGAGATCACACCACTGCACTCCAGCCTGGGTGACAGAGTGAGACTCTGTTTCAAAAAAAAAAAAGAAAATATTTTCTACCTCAAGGGCCACATGACACTCGTGAGCACTGTGGCTTCCTGCCCAGTGGAATGCGTTTCACGGAACTCCTAGGGCACAGCAGGCCAACACACAAACCCAGGCCACGCCACATCCCATGAGCCAGTTCCAGCAATGGCTCGGCCGACTGAGCGTCTGTGAGGTGTGCAGGGGAGCCAGGCTGAGGCTGGGGTGGCTGCTGTGACACTTGCTCCCTGCCTGGGGCCTCTGTGCCACCCTCAGCCAGCAGGGAGGGCACCTTGCAGACACCTGGGCTGGGCCTGCATCCAGGGAGAAACACATCTCTCCAAAGCCAGGTGCTTTCTGTTTTTTGAGATGGCATCCTGCTCTGCTGCCAGGCTGGAGTGCCGTGGCTCCATCTCCGCTCACTGCAACCTCCGCCTCCTGGGTTCAAGCCATTCTCCTGCCTCAGTCTCCCGAGTAGCTGGGATTACAGGCACCCAGCACTATGCCCAATTAACTTTTTGTATTTTTAGTAGGGATGGGGTTTCACTATGTTGGTCAGGCTGGTCTCAAACTCCTGACCTCGTGATTCGCCCACCTTGGCCTCCCAAAGCGCTGGGATTACAGGCATGAGCTACTGCGCCCGGCCCAAACCAGGTGCTTTTCCTCACAACCGGTGCGGGCTGGGCTTAGGGCAACGGTGACCCCTCAGCCTCCCACTCCCGACCAGGAGATGCCCCCTGGAGGGAGCGTGCCTCCGATGCCCATGGTGGCAGGCACGTGTGGGGTGGCTGCAGGGTAAGTCTCCTGGGTCCCCGGCCACTGGGGCCCCCGAGACCCCCTCAGAGGTGTGGGCACCCACGCTGAGATGGGGCTGGGTTTCGCAACGCTGCAGGTGCAGCAGTGGGGGTCAGAGCCCCCAACCCACCTTCTTATGGACCTGCCCAGAGCAGCTGCAGAGGCGGCCCCCAGGGCTGGGGACAGGACAGGCAGGCGTGTGGCGTCTGCTCAGGGCAGGGTCCTCCCTGCTGTCCCCAGCACTGTTTGGCTGTCTGCATCCTCACTCACACCAGGCCCTCCTCAGTGCAGACAGTGACCCCAGGACCACGGGAACCCTTGTAGCCACAACAGCACCTCACAGGGACCGGGTGGGAGCCCAGAGCCTATGTGACAGCATCACATCACTGAGCCGTGCTGGGCCCCCACAGGAGGAGCCAAGTATGCGGGGCTGGGGATAAGCAGCAGGGGCAGTGCAAGAGGCTGGGGTCCACAGGAGGCTGAGCAGGTGGACAAGCCCCTCAGCATGGCCTCCTCCGGCACCCATGGCCAGGTCCTTCCCCTCCTAGTAGGGGCCCAAGACAGCCCCCGTCACCTGGCCTGCTCCCTCCCCCAGACAGGGCTACGGCACCGTCCACGCCCACGGCACACCCTGTGCGTCGGTGCCTGCTGCCCACAGGGTTTATGCCCCGACCTTCCCCTGGAGGTGCGGACCCTGGCTGTCTCTAGGGTGAGCCTGTGTGCTCCGCTCCCCTCCTGCCAGGCGGCCTTGGCTGGGATGGAGAGGAGCTGCCAGCAGCGGGGCGAGGGCTGCTACTAACCAGTAAATTGTGTAGGCCTCTGCTTGAGCTGGATCTTGGATATTTGGTTCATTTAGAAGTTCCTGTATTCCTAATAGGATCTGTGCCAGAAACAAAAACACAAGACAGGGGTGTGAGCAGTCTGAAAGGGGGACACGGTGACACTCGGCCTCAGCCACTGAGAATGACTGCAGACCCGCGTGTCCAGAGGGGAGACGGAGGCAGCCCTGCCCATACGGGTGGCGGAGGCCCCGTACCTGTTTGATTGTGATGGCTGGCCTCCAGTCCTTGTCCTCCTCTAAGATGGACAGGCACACTGTCCCCGAGGGGTACACATTCGGGTGAAATAATGGTGGTTCGAATTTACCTGGAGAACGAGGAAGAAAGGAAGCGCTTTTTGCAGGCAGGCACTGTCCCCGAGTCATGTCCTTCCCCCCCCCCCCCCTCCCAACACTGGGCCACTGGGTTGGGAGCCAGGTTATGTGGCCAAGAACTTTCCAAAAAGTAACATTGTGGCCACGAGGAGGCAAGAGGAAGACACGTCCACCTTTGCATGCAGGGGACAGAGCCTTGGGGACACGGCCGCAGGCCAGAGACGAAGCCGTGTCTCTCCCAGGACAGAACTCCCGGCACAGCCAGGCCGTCTGGGAACACAGGCCCCCGGGTGGCCACTTAACCTGTGGCCCCCACGTCCTTCCCAGCTGGGCCAGACTCAGGGGAGATAGGAGGAGCTGCGGGAGATGTCCAGGGACATAGCCAAGGCCCTTCCAGAGTCGGCAGTTCCTACGCAGACCCTCTGCTTCCAGGACACATGGGCTTTTAGGACCCTGTGTTATTTCTTTACAAAAAAGCAAAGAAGTTTGCCACCATTAGCCCCATCGGGGCCATCACCGTTGATATTCTAGGCTATTTCCCGTCTTTTCCCGGGCATTCTCCCTCAATGCTATGGAGGACACACAGTGCGGCAAGTCCAGCGCAGCCTGAGGAATTCTCTCAAAGCCGATGCGCCTCGAACACCTACAGCTTCCCGAACACTCGCTCCTACCGACCACTGCATCTGCCCCGTAATCCCAACTCCAACACCCAGGGGCAGCTTCCTGGACTTCAGGTACCACGGAGCGCACAGGGCACACGCCCTGGAGAATGCAGTGAGGACACCACCACAGACCGCCCCACGCTGCGACCATCCCACACGGCGGACCATCCCACACTGCAGGAGCCCATAGGCGACACCAGCAGCTGCGTGGCCATCCTGAGTACGAACACTGGCGTGAGTGCATTGCTGTGCAATGTGGGGTCACGGCATCGGTCCTCAAGCCGTGCTGCTTCCAGGCTGCTCACGCGGGCTGCCGCTGGTGGATTCCAGCCACTGGGTGAGGTGCACAGCGGCCTCCACTGCGTCTCCTGGTGACCACGGAGCACCCCTTTCAGCCCGGACTGCTTCCTGGCGACTGCTTCGGAGCTCTTCAAGTGGCACGTACAGGCCTCTTCTCCTGCTCGGGGCTTGAGTTTTTGCTTTTAAAATTTTTCGAGATGGAGTTTCACTCTGTTGCGTGGGTTGGAGTGACGTGATACAATCTCGGCTCACTGCAGCCTTCGCCTCCCAGGTTCAAGTCATTCTCCCGCCTCACCTTAGCCTCCAGGGTAGCTGAGATTACAGGCACCCGCCATCAAACTTGGCTAATTTTTCTATTTTATTAGAGACGGGGTTTCTCCATGTTGGTCAGGCTGGTCTCAAACTCCTGACCTTAAGCGATCCACTGGCCTCGGACTCCCAAAGTGCTGGGATTACAGGTGTAAGCCATCGTGCCCAGCCCTACTTTTCACTCTTCTAAGAGAATCTTTTGGCAAACACAAGTGCCTAATTTCAATTTAATCTGATTTCTCAATCTCGTTTCTTCTACCAATCACAACTTACCCACAAAAAGGCAGAGATGCTGGACGCCAGCACCGCCAGGCCCTCCCAAGGTGGGGGCTGCCTCCTCCTTCCTCATGGCCTCCAGCTTGGAGGTGGCCATGCTTCGCAGAAGGAACAGAAAGGGGGTGCCCTCCTGTCTGGACTGCCTGCCAGGTGTCATGAGGCCTCTTCGCTCTTCCCCATCTGTCATCCTAGGACGTCTGGGCTGCGGCAAGTGGGGGTGACACCGACACCCATCTGTGCCTCTGGTGGACACACGCGTGTGTTTCTGTGAATCTTGATTGACTCGAGTGAACAGCCAGGCATTACATGAGCTCGGCTTCCACCAGCGCGGCAGGCAGCGTCCAGGGGAAACGTTCAGAACATCTGCCCGCTCCAGCGGTGGTTCAGGCTCCCGCTGCCCTGTCCTGCGGCTGTGTGCTCCCCTGTGCGGTACGACAGGTCCCACTGCGGAGGCTTCCACTCTTTGGCAAAGCCAGGCATCCCTGCCGCGTTTGCTGGCCAGGTAGAGGCCTCATGGCTGTCTGCCTTCTTACGGATTCCCAGGAGCTCTTGGTAGATTCAGGGCGAGGGCTGAGATACGTACATACACTACGGTGTGCCCACCTGCCTGGCGCCACCTGCAGTCTTTGGGATAGAGAGAGATTCTTAATTTCCATTTAGTCAACCCGTCGGTCTCCCCCCGGCCAGCACTTCAGCGCATCCCTGGTGAAGAGATCCCTGCCTGCCCAGAGCTCGCGAGACGCCCTCCTGGGTCTTCCTCTCCACGCCGTTCCGCTCGGGCACCACAGTCCTTCCGGAAGCTGTTTCTCTACGGTGGGAGGCAGGGCTCGTCTCTCCTGCTGGGACATCCCTTAGGACTGGTCCTGTCACAGCCCAAGCCACCACCAGCGTGGCCTCGACTCCTCACTCTGTCCACAGGCCGGCCTGCCTGCCTGTCCTCAGCAATCCCGCAGTCTCATCACCGCGTCCCGTGGCAGATCTGGCGGGGGTGGTGGGGTGGGGGGGTGTGCTGTGCACCACAGCCTCAGCCTGGGTCTCGCCACCACTACCGAGAAGCCAAGGCCTCTGCATTTCTGCATTTCCAGAGTCCGCGGGGCAGTTTCCACCAAGATGTGCTTGACTCGGCTGGGATCACACGGAATCCACAGATGGGCCTGGAGAGAAGGGCCGCCTGTGCAGCACCGTGTCTTCCCCTCCACACGCAAAGCAGAGCTCAGTTACTGCTCAGGCCAGCCTCGGCTTCCCTTGGAATATTCTACAGTTTTCAGTAGAGAAGTCCTCAACCAATCTTTTATTGTATTCCAACGTATTTCAAGCTGCTATAAATGGCAGAGTTTTAAATCCTTGGTCATTGAAATGATATAAGAGCAGGTTTGTGTATATCTCAATCTCTATTTTATTTTTATAGTTATTTAGTTTTGTTTCCTTCACCATGTCCTGTGCTATTTTTCTTTTTTTGAGACAGGGTCTCGCTCTGCTGCCCAGGCTGGAGTGCAGTGGTGCGAACTAGGCTCACCACAACTTAGCCTCCTGGGTTCAAGCACTTCTCCTGCCTCAGCCTCCCAACTAGCTGGGATTACATGCGCCCACCACCACACCTGCTAATTTTTGTATTTTTTTTTTAGTAGAGACGGGGTTTCTCCACGTTGACCAGGCTGGTCTTCATCTCAGGTGATCCTCCCACCTCGGCCTCCCAAAGTGCTGGGATTCCAGGCGTGAGCCACCGCACCCAGCCTTGCTTGCACCTCAGCTTTAGTGAGCTGTTGTCCTGGCCTTCCTCGCCACCTCTTCCATTGTGACTTCTTTTTCTCATCTTGCTGCATTTGCTTGGAATTCCAATAAATGGTTGAACGGAATAAATGAAAGCAGCTACTCTGTCCCATTCTTTATTTTTCTTAATTAAAATAAATCATCTTAATATCCACTCAAGGTTAAAAAAAAAAAAAAATCAAACAGCAAAGGACAATCCAAAATGAAGCAAGTCTCAGCCGGGTGGTGCTGTCAGCAGCCCTCGAGCTCCTCCGGTCGGTGCCACTGTGGAAAACACTTGTGTGTCTTGAGCGAGTCGCAGGGGAAGCTTTTACACACAGCTCTCGCTGCGCCGTGGCCAGGCACTCTCTAGATGCTGGGTGCGTGTTAACGTGTGGAATTCACCACAGACAGGGCCCGCCGATTTCCAGCTACGGGAGGGCAGGGACGCGGCGGTCCTCTCCCTCCTCTCCTGAGTTTTGCCGAACTGACTGAGATCATTAACTTAGCTGTAGGCTCGATTTTGAACCCAGCCTCAGCCCTTTCTTCCCATGCCTTCTCTGCTGTTCACCTACTCGAGGCCTGCCCAGGCTGCAGACACAGCCACGGTTGGGAGAGAACGTGAGAGACCACAGGAAGAGCACTAAGAAGGTGGAGCAAGATAAATCCTCAGAGGGTGAGACTCTGAGTGATGGTCCTTCTGCACATCCATCCCGGCCAGGGCCGGGGTCTTGTGGGCACCAAATCCTGTCTTCATCGCCAACAACCACTGAGGGTCCAGGCACTCCTAGCCCAGGAGCTCCAGCCTGGATCTCACAGCCCTTCCCTCCACAGGACTCTGGAGCTTCACAGCCAATTAGCTGGGACGAGAGACTAAGTCTATTACGTGCACTGCCCACCCCCGGAGCTGGAAACAGACTCGAATCTGCAGCCTGAGCCGGGGATCAGGGATCAAAGCCGACCTCCAGGTCTGTGATCTTCCTCCCAGCTCCACGTGGATCGCCTGGCCCGGGCGCCACGGCCACAGCCTGGGGCCTCTTTGGAGAGGACTCCAATCCCCACAGGAACAGGCTGACTTCCAGGACACTCAACAGTGAGCTACTTACATTTTGGTGGTGAAGACGGATAATCATCTTTGAAAAGCATCCGTAGTTTAAACAAGCCTCCTTCCCACGGAGTCTGTGGGGAAATAAACTGTGGTGAGATGGGCGGCTTGCCCGCCTCAGGCCAGCCCAGGAGGAAGGGGCTCGCTTCTAGGACACAACTCCCACGACTGCCAGGACACCGGGGCCAGAGGCCCGACAGTGGCGGCTCCCAAACCAGCCTAAAGCCTGAACTGGCCCCACCAAGGGGACTGTCAGGACCTCTGCTGTGCCCAGAGAGTAAGTCGGAAAGGTCCTCCTAGAAAGGAGACGAGACGAGGTTCGGGGGCTGGGCCGGGGCGGCGGGTGCCACACACTGGGGCGGCAGCACCAATAGCACAGCCTTCGCCCCAAGGGTTCTGCAAGCCCCGCCCCAGATCCTGCCTGGATGAGGCGCCTTTGCCACCCCACAATCCGACACCACTCCCGTCTTCCTCGGGGCCGCACACCTGCGTCGCCGTGACGTGAAGAGCAAGGGACGTTCTCAGCAGAGCCTCAGACAAGCGACAAACCCAAGTGACACCATGTCTCAGGCAAAGCTGAGACCTGCTGGGACTGCTCAGCTCAGGGGGACCGAAGCTGCTTTGAGTTTCAGAGTGAAACCCAGAGGGTGGCATGGGCCGGAGGGAACAAGGCCTCGGGCAGGACCAGCACCTCAGGGCTCTCTCCTTCCTTCAGGGTTCACCAGCATGAACCTTATGTGCACACCAGCCTGGAGTCCCCGGCCAAGTGCTTCACGGGAGCCGGGCAAAGACGACAGGCACACAGGCCGCCCTGCTCCCCACAGACACACAGGGGGCCCCAAGCAGGCATCCTAGGCTGCTGTCGCCAGTCCCTGTGCCCCAGGAGGTTCTCCAGGAGGCGGCTTTACGCCAGGGTGGCTCTCCAGCAAACCCAGCTACCGTGACCTGAGCCACACCTGGAAGGACACAGCAGAATCCCGGGTTCCAGCCTGCAAAGGCTGCCCGCCCTCAGGCCTGCTCCCAACACACACCAGAGCCCCTCCCCTCTGCCACAGCTCAGCCCTGTGCCCAGCCTGCTTCCTTCTCAACCAGAAATGCCCTCGGTGGGGACACAGCTGTCACCCCAACCTTGCCAGCACCACCTTCTGAGCTCAAGTCCGCACGGGGCGGGGGCCAGGCCACAGCTGGGGATCTGACCTGTTGTCCGCAGCCCGTGACAAGGGCGGCCGTCACAGACGGCAGGGGCTGAGCAGTTTCCCCGTGGCGTTGCCACACGCATCTGTTGAGCCCCGACAGGCAGGAGGCTAGCAGCGCGCGCCTCTTACCCCTTTCTTTCCTGGAATGGCGCACTCCCAGTTCATGAGGTTCATCGTGCCATCGGGATTTTTTGTTGGGACAGCCACGAAACCCTGAGAGAAAACAACCACAAAAGCACATCAGTGCGGTGGCATCTCGTTTGACCAAAACCACCGAGAACCGGCCCGCGAGCCCCACCAGCGCGACCCAGGCACGCGGCCAGCTCCCTCCCAGTGGTGGGGGGCACGGTTTCAGCCCAGGGGGGCCGTCCGCGGCACTGCACACGGAAACGAAGCCCTCCTTACAAACGGGTGGTCTTTCCTCCATGCTTTCCTCTCCTGGGCGAGTCTGCTGAGGGCGATCCCCGACATGTTCAGAGTCCCTGGAACACAGGAGGCAGAGCACGGGGTCAGGACAGGCTAGCGGGCTCCTGCGGCCCCGCCACGTGCACACGGCCCGCAGTGGGCAGTCTTGCTCCTAACAGGCGCCAGCCCAGCCCAGCAGAGACTCTCCTCCTGGAAGCCGTCGTCCGACCCCGGGGTCTACCAGGGGAGGCCTCATGAGTGGATCCCAGATCACCGGGGGTGGGGGGACAGGTAGGACCCCTTCCCCATGGGCCCCCCGAGCCCTGGTCTGCGACACGTGCCGCGGCCTCTGCTCCACGGTGGAGACGGATGTTCAGAGGCTGGGCTGCTGTGGCTGGGCGGTAGCTGCCACCCTGTGGTGGCTGGCGTGGCAGGGTCCTCACTGAACCGTCAGGTGGGGACTAGGCAGGGCTGGGTCCCAGCCTTACTATCTGGGTCCCCGCCTTACTATCAGGCGCTCAGAACTGAGACTCAAGCCGGGCCAGGGGGACACCTAATATTGTTTTTTTTTTTTTTTTTGAGATGGAGTCTCACTCTGTCCCTCAGGCTGGAGTGCAGTGGCACTATCTCGGCTCATTGCAACCTCCGTTTCTTGAGTTCAAGCAATTCTCCTGCCTCAGCCTCCCGGGTAGCTGGGACTACAGGCCCCCGCCACCATGCCCGGCTAATTTTTGTATTTTTAATAGAGATGGGGTTTCACCGTGTTGAAGACAGAGTGGAACAAGTACCACAGGGCAGAGGCTCAGCCTCGCTGAAAGAGGAGCCCCCCACAGGGCCACCGTTCCCGGACCCTGCAGCCGCTAGCATGTCCCTGTGGCTTCAGGGGACAGACGGGTCCTGTGGGGCAGGGCAGGAGCATGGGGTACGGGACCAGGTCCCTGGTCAGAGGCAGCGGCACACACGCCAGATTCCAGCTCCACACTTCTCCACGGGACCTCAGGGGCTTGGCACCTTTGCCTTCTGGTTCCCAGCGGGAGCCTGTCGGCCCGCACTGTCCCCGGGGACACCAGGCAAACAGGGCCAGCAGCCTCGACACCAGCCTCACCTGTCACCCTACTGGTGGTCACCTTTACCATGAAAAACAGCACTCAGGGCACAAAACCTGCCAGAGAATTCAAGCCCAAGTGTGTGCTGGTTTTCAAAGTCCACGGGAACACTGAAGCTGCCTCCAAGTCTGGCATCTCAGCGCCAAGCAAGGGCCACCTCGACAAAGCTGGGGGTTGCGCCAGGCCTTCCAAACCGTGGGGGGCCGTCCCTACAAGGGCCCTGGTGACCTGGATGGCGCCCGCACCTGTGCAGGCCCACGAACCTCACACACCTCACAGCTGCAGGAAGGGGCCAGGTCAGCAGCTCCACCTGGGCCAGAGCCGCCGCAGCCTCACCTGGCACTTGTTAGGGAGGCAAGGCCCAGTCCCCAGCAGACTCATTGAGGAAGGAGCTCCGAGAGGCCCACATTCGGGTTTTGGGCGGCACGATGGCTTCCCGAGGCAGCAAAGCAGAAATCAGGGGTGGGGCTGGGATCAAGGAAGCCCAGGCGGGTCCAGTGTCGCCAGGGAACCAGGGTGCTGGAAGCCAGGCGGGGCTGCTAGAGCCGCCTGCCCTGCAGGTGGATTTGGCTCCTTTTTAACCAAACACGGATCCTCAGGGCAGCCTGAGAAAAATCAGGCAAAGGAACCCGGGTCCTCCAGTCAGTAGGTGCTGGCATCACAGCGAGAGGGTGACAGGGGCCATCCGGGCACTGGCCTCCAGCTACACGATTAAGTCCAAGACAGGTAGCCCCAGACTGGGCCCCACCGGGATGTCCCTCCCCATGCCCTCCTCACAGGGATGCGGAGGAGCCCGCAGGCCGCCTGCCCTCTGGACCACTTGCCCATCCCCATGCCCTTCTCTAAGTGGGGGTGGGGGGAAGCCAGGGGCCAGAAAGGGAGAAAGTGGGGGACACAGCTGGGCTCAGCTGTGGGCAGGCAGGGTTCGAGCCCAGAGTGGAGTGGAGCTCCCGCCAACCACGGTTTCAAGGCTCTCTCTGCACGTGTCTCCACCCTCCACTTCCACATGGAGCAGCTCAGTTGTGGCTTGAGGACTCACAGCTCTCGCTTCCCCAGCCCCAGGGTGGGCTTCATGAGTAGCCACAGCCTGTGCCTGGTGCGGTGCAAAGCAGCCTGGTGAACGGCCGTTTTGAGGAGCCACGACCTCCCAGGTGCCCGGGGTCTGAGCGGGGCCAGGAATCAAGCAGGTCTCTGAAGCCCCAGGCCAGTGCTCCAGACACTGAAGGACCAAGGCCAACACGATCCTCACAGCCAGGCAAGGCCAGGCCCCAGAGAGGCCAGCCCCAGAGAGGCCAGCCAGGCCTGGAACCCTGCCACAGGTAGCCCTCCTACTGAAGACCGGACAGAGCCACCTAGAGGCCCCCGTCCCAGCACCTAGCTATTGCTGTCTCAGATGTGAGAAGTCGTGAGGGTGCTCCTGTGAGACCTCCCGCCAAGGTCTGGCTGATGCTGCTGTATCCCCTGCCCCAAAGCACTCAGCACCACAGGGTGGTCTCACAGGAAACTGCACCACAGGGCAAGGAGCCACAGGTGCACACCCACCCTGTCCTAGGCAGAAGCCAGGCCCCTCCCCCTGCTCCCCCTCCTACTGGCCTCCTGGAGAAAGTGGCCAATGTGTTACAATGTAATCACAACACAGACGAAGCATTCAAAATCCCGCTGAAAATCGAATTTGCCCTTCCAAATTAACAGATAAGCACTAAGTGAATGGCTAGCAGTTACTAGACCCTTCAGAGCAGGGAACTTATATGAGGCAAAGACAAAAACAACCCTCATCTATCAGAGCCAAGCAAGGCCCAGACACTGCAGCAACCAGGACAGGGCCAAGCACTCCAGGAGTGGCCTGAAGGTCTGCCTTCTGTCCTGCTGGGCACCCGCGACCGGCTGAGCTTTAGCTTCTCGGATCACCACCTTGCTCTGCTGGTTGACAGCACCGACTTCCGAGCAACTTCCTGGCTGAGGGTGAGCAAAGCACTCACCTCTCACAACTCCACCGCACTCATCTCCACAACGGGTGGTCGCCACGACGGCTGGCACAAGAAGCCTGTAAAGGTCCTCCTGCACCCAAACGCAAACTCTCCCAGGCTTGGGGAGGTATTCCCTTCTGCAAGACCCAGGCACCTGCAGTCAGGAGACGCTCACCTGGCCGCACCTGATCTGCCCCAGGCGCCCAGAATGTTTCTGAAGCAAGATCCCGAACCCTGACACATCACACAAGCGCACACCTTCAACCACCCAGTGGTCTAGGAAAGGGACCTCTGAAGGAGCAATCAGGACAAACTCAGGTCCCGTCCTCTCTTTCGCTGCACAGCTTCTCTACCCAAACGCAATGTTTCTTGTTCTTCAAAAAACATTCGGCGTAGGTCCTATAAAAGGAAACAAACCGAACTCCCCAAACACAGGCACTTTGCAAACAGAGAAACAAAGCGTAACTTCCAATTATAAAAACGAAACCACTTCATTCTGCGATTCAAGCGTGACTACAGGCCACGATCACAAGCCCAGCTAATCACTCCCTTACCTTCCTCCCACGCACGTTAACTACCAGAGCCAACCACTATTCAACCGGTAAAAACCCATCCCCAAAACAATAAAACTCCCTCCAGCGAGGCGCTCACGTTCAGGGCCCCAGCAAGCGCCAGGGCAGCATCTTCAGAGGCGCAGGAAAACTTAGACTTGTTTTGGTTTCAAGGCACCGAAAACAAGCCCGCTCGCCGGCCCCCACCCCCGCGAGCCAGCGGTGTTGCAATCCAAGAGTCTCCCCCGCGACCCATCCCCTCCGTCCGCGGGGCGACAGTGACCCCGGAAGCCGCTCCCCGCGCAGGAGGAAGGCGCGGCCTCGCGGGGCCCCGGCTGCAGGTGGCTGCCCCGGCCCCGCGCCAGGAGCACCTCGGGGGCGAAGTGGGGGAGCCCCGGCCCCCAAGGCCTGCGGCGGCCGGGGCGCTCGGGCCGCAGCCCCGCGGCGCCAGCAGCGCGGACCGAACCGGCGCCGAGCGTGGGGCCTCTCGGGCTCCCCGGGAAGCTCGGCCGCGGCGCGGGGCCCGGCTCGGCGGGGCGGGGCGCGGGGCAGCCGGGGGCCCGGGCCCGACAGGAGTAGAGGCCTCGGCCCGACCCCCGCCCCGCGGCCCCGGCCCGGCCCCCGCCCGCGCTCACCTCGGGCGGCCGCGGCCCCGGCGAGCGTCGCGGACAGGTGGAAGACCGAGCGGGGCGGCGGCGGCGGCGCTTCCCTTTGTCTCGGGACTTCCCTCCGGAGCCCGCTCCGCGCGCAGCCCGAGCAGCTCCGAGGACCCTGGCGCGGGCGGGGCGCGCGGGGCGGGGCCTGGTGCAGGGCTGCCCTCTGCACGCCTGCCTCGCGCGCTGCCACCGCCGCCCGGCTCCGAGCACCGCCCGCGCCGCCGCGCGCCCCCCGCTGCCCGTGCCCCGCCGCCGCGCGCCCGCGCCCCGGGTCCGCCCCAGGAGCCCGGCCGGGGGGTGACTTTTCAGTCAGGCGGCGCCCTGGACACCTACGCCCTTAAAGGAGCCGCGTCCCCGATGTGAGGGAGCGTCTGTAAACTCCCCTTCGGGGTGCCCGCGTCCACCCGAGGACACGCCGGCGAGCAGCGGGGGATAAAGGAGGCCGAGATCTCCAAAAGCTCCCCGGATGCCCGGCGGTCACCTCTCCAGGCACAGGTCTCCGAGGTTTCCTTGGGGTCAGAGCCTGCGGCCGGGGGGCAAAGACCACTGAGGCCTAAGGATCCCCAGAAGCGTCGCAGGACGGTGACGCTCCCGCGAGTTCAGCGCCCTGTGAAACCTCTTGCAATTGGCCATTTCTGGGCGGTGGGCGGAGAGACCTTCTCATCTGCCCAATGAGCCGACCCCGTACAAAAGGCCGAATGCGAGCATGACCGACGGGAGGAGAAGTGTGGATGCTCCCTAATCCGGGGGCGGGCCCTGGGCGGGGGCGGGGCGTGGGGAGACTACGCGCGGCGGGGGCGGGGCGAGCCCTTGGGGGAGGGGCGCTTCCGGGCAACAGCCCCCCACCCCCCGCCCACGCAACTCCCGAGACGGGTCGAGAGGCCCCCAGCCCCGCGGGCGCGCGGGATACTCCGTTCGCCAACGCGCGGTCGTGCTGGCCCCGGGGCTCTCCCGGTCCCCTCGCCCCCCATTTCGCCGACGGCGGGGCCGCCGCCAAGGTCACGGTGTCCGGGTGCTTCGGGACCGCGGGGACTGACCACATTCATTCATTCCCTCCCTCATTCATTCATTCCCTCCCCCACTCACTCATTCCCTCTCTCCCTCATTCCCTGCCTGACTCATTCATTCAATCCCTCCATCACTCAATCATTCCTTCCCTCCCTCACTCATTCCCACCCTCATTCATTCCCGCCCTCATTCCCTTTCGCACTCATTCCCTCCCTTACTGCTTCATTCATTCCTTCTCTCCCTCACTCATTCCCTCCTTCATTCCCACCCTCCCTCATTCCCTCCATCACTCATTCATTCCCACCCTCCCTCATTCCCTCCATCACTCATTCATTCCTTCCCTCCCTCACTCATTTCCTCCCTCATTCATTTGTTCCTTCTCTCCCTTACTCATTCCCTCCCTCACTCATTCATTCCTCCCTCCCTCATTCCCTCCCTCACTCATTCATTCCTCCCTCCCTCGTTCCCTCCCTCACTCATTCATTCCCTCCCTCACTCATTCATTCCCTCCTTCACTCATTCCCTCCCTCACTCATTCATTCCCTCCCTCACTCATTCCCTCCCTCACTCATTTCCTCCCTCGTTCATTCGTTCCTTCTCTCCCTTACTCATTCCCTCCCTCACTCATTCATTCCCTCCCTCCCTCATTCCCTCCCTCACTCATTCATTCCCTCCCTCACTCATTCATTCCCTCCCTCACTCATTCCCTCCCTCCCTCACTCATTCCCTCCCTCCTTCACTCATTCCCTCCCTCCCTCATTCCCTCCCTCCCTCCCTCATTCCCTCCCTCCCTCATTCCCTCCCTCACTCATTCATTCCCTTCCTCACTCATTCCCTCCCTCACTCATTTCCTCCCTCCTTCACTCATTCCCTCCCTCACTCACTCATTCCCTCCCTCCTTCACTCATTCCCTCCCTCACTCATTTCCTCCCTCACTCATTCCTTCCCTCATTCATTCATTCCTTCCCTCCCTCACTCATTACCTCCCTCCCTCATTCATTCCCTCCCTCACTCATTCCCTCCCTCACTCATTTCCTCCCTCCTTCACTCATTCACTCTCTCCCTCACTCATTCCCTCCCTCCCTCATTCCTCCCTCCCTCACTCATTCCGTCACTCATTCCCTCCCTCACTCGTTCCTTCCCTCATTCATTCATTCCTTCCCTCCCTCACTCATTCCCTCCCTCACTTATTCATTCCTTCCCTCGCTCATTCATTCCCTCCCTCCCTCATTCCCTCCCTCCCTCATTCATTCCCTCGCTCACTCATTTATTCATTCCTTCCCTCCCTCACTCATTCCCGCCCTCACTCATTCCTTCCCTCACTCACTCATTCTTTCCCTCACTCATTCATTCCTTCCCTCCATCACTCATTTCCTCCCTCATTCATTCATTCTTTCCTTCTCTCACTCATTCCCTCCCTCCCTCATTTCCGCCCTCCCTCACTCATTCCCTCCCTCACTCATTCATTCCCTCCCTCACTCATTCCCTCCCTCCCTCATTCATTTCCTCCCTCACTTATTCATTCCGTCTCTCACTCATTCATTAATTCCCTCCCTCACTCATTCCCTCCCTCACTCATTCACTCCCTCCCTCCCTCACTTATTCCCCCCACCGCCTCCCACAGGGTCCCCAGCAGGCACTCCCCCGGCAGGGACCCGCAGCAGGAGGGGCAGCCACGCACCCTGGGTCCGCCTGCCCAGGAGGCATAGCCGCAGGGGTGGGGGTCCAGGGCAGCAGGGGCGGCCTCCCCCAGACTCCAGGCCCTGGGACCTGCACACAGCCCTGTCCCACCAAGACCAGCACGGGCCTGGCCTGGCTGCGCATCCCAGGCTCAGAGCCACCGTGGCCTGTCTGGACACCTGTTCTCCCGGCCCCCAGCCTTGAGGTCCTGGGAATCTGCTTTTTTTTTTTTTTTTTTTTTTTTTTTTGTGAGATGGAGTCTCACTGTGTCGCCCAGGCTGGAGTGCAGTGGCACCATCTTGGCTCACTGCAACCTCCACCTCCCGGGTTCAAGCGATCCTCCTTCCTCAGCCTCCCGAGTAGATGGGATTACAGGCGTGCAGCAGCACACCTGGCTCATTTTTGTATTATTATTAGAGATGGGGTTTCACCATGTTGGCCAGGTTGGTCTCAAAACTCCTGACCTGAAGAAGTGATCCTCCCGCCTCAGCCTCCCAAAGTGCTGGGATCATAGGCATGAACCACCGCGCCTTGTTGAAATCTGCATTCTTTTTTTTTTTTTTTTTTTTTTGAGACGGAGTCTTGCTCTGTCGCCCAGGCTGGAGTGCGGTGGCCAGATCTCGGCTCACTGCAAGCTCCGCCTCCCGGGTTCACGCCATTCTCCTGCCTCAGCCTCCTGAGTAGCTGGGACTACAGGCACCTGCCACCTCGCCCGGCTAGTTTTTTTCTATTTTTTTTTTTTTTAGTAGAGACGGGGTTTCACTGTGTTAGCCAGGATGGTCTCGATCTCCTGACCTCCTGATCCGCCCGCCTCGGTCTCCCAAAGTGCTGGGATTACAGGCTTGAGCCACGGCGCCCGGCCGAAATCTGCATTCTTAACCAGCACCCTGGGCAAGCCTGGCAGAGGGATATGGCCCTTTGGCTTCCTGGCATGGGCTAAGTTTCCAACGCCATCTTTCTGGCGAAGATGCCGGCACAGGGCTGTGTGGGGAGCTGTCAGCCAGTAAAGACCATGGTCGAAGGAAAGCAAGGAGAGCCATGGGCCTGGGCGGATCCTGCTCCAGCCTCAGGCACAGAGAGGGCAGGGCTGGCGAGGTGGGGGGTTTGTCATGAGTGGGGCTTGAGGAGACTGACTGGATGTGGTGTGTGGCTGGGGAGGGCCTGGGCCTGAACCTGTGGGCCATGGGAGCCATAGAAGGTTATGGAACAGGAGAAGCAAGATAAGGCCCTGGTTCCCTGTGTGTGGTGGTGAGGGATTGAGGAGACATGGCTCAGGTGCTCAGAGAATTCTCGTCCTGGTGGGAAGTAGTGCCGGGAGGGGCTGGGGTTTGGGGAGGCTGTGGCAGGTGGGGGCGAGGGGCATGGAGCAGGCGGGGGTGAGGGGCATGGAGCAGGCGGGGGAGGGGGACATGGAGCAGGCGGGGGCGAGGGGCATGGAGCAGGCGGGGGCGGGGGGCATGGAGCAGGCGGGGGCGGGGGGCATGGAGCAGGCGGGGGCGGGGGGCATGGAGCAGGCGGGGGTGGGGGGCATGGAGCAGGCGGGGGCGGGGGACATGGAGGGGGGGTGAGGGGCATGGAGCAGGAGGGGAGGGAAGAGGCTCCCTCAGTTGTGCATCCTCAGCCCAGAAGTGTTCTTTGAGCAGCCTGCACTTGGCACACGTGTTTTCAAAGAGAGGGGACCTGTTGAGTCCAGCTTCCTGGGTACAAAAGAGAAACCGAGGCTTGGAGAGCGTGGGGGGTTTGAATCAGTAACTATACGATCCTGGGCAAAGCTTGTGGCTGACTCTGCCAGGCACGCGCCCACCTTTGCCGCGGTCCCCTTGGGAGGGGAGCAGGAAGTGTGATGAGGACCTCCGGTGACCTGGGTGCCCCCTCTGGGGCCTGCTGGGGCCAGGCTCTGCACGCAGGGGTTTGAGAGCAGAGGCCACTCCCCCAGAGGAAGAGGGGCCTCTGCAGTAGAGTGAAGGTGGACCCTTACCCCGGAGCAAGCACAAAAACCAGCTCAGAAGTCAGCCTCGGACCAGGCGCGGTGGCTCACGCCTGTAATCTCAGGTCTTTGGGAGGCTAAGGCGGGCGGATCGCTTGAGCTCAGGAGTTTGAGACAAGCCTGGCCAACATGGGGAAACCCCATCTCTACTAAAAATACAAAAATTAGCCGGGTGTGGTGGTGCACACCTGTAATTCCAGCTACTTGGGAGGCTGAAGGAGGAGAATCTCCTGAACACGGGAGGCAGAGGTTGCAATGAGCCGAGATGGCGCCACGGCACTCCAGCCTGGGCGACAGAGTGAGACTCCCTTTAAAAAAAAAATAAAAATAAAAATAAAAATCACACATCTGAGAAGGAGTTAATATCCAGGATAATAGGCTAGGTGGGGTGGCTTACGCCTGTAATGCCAGCACTTTGGGAGGCTGAGGCGGGCGGATCACTTGAGGTCAGGAGTTCCAGACCAGCCTGGACAACATGGTGAAACCCTGTCTTTACTAAAAAATACAAAAGTTAGCTGGGTATGGTGGTGTACACCACCCCAGCTCCTGGGGAGGCCGAGGCACGAGAATTGCTTGAACCCGGGAGGCGGAGGTTGCAGTGAGCTGAGATTGTGCCACTGCACTCCAACCTGGGCGACAGAATGAGCTCCGTCTCAAAAAAAAATAAAAATAAAAATAAAAATCTGGGATATAGAAAACCCCTACATCAATAAAAAAATGGCTCTGGAGGGCTGCGTGTGGAGGCTCACGCCTACAATCCCAGCACTTTGGGAGGCCAAGGTGGGCGGATCACCTGAGGTCAGGAGTTCAAGACTAGCCTGGCCAACATGGTAGAAACCTGTCTCTATTAAAAATACAAAAGTTAGCTGAGCATGGTGACGGGCATCTGTAATCCCAGCTACTCGGGAGGCTGAGGCAGGAGAATCACTTGAATCCGGGAGGTGGAGGTTGCGGTGAGCTGAGATCATGCCATTGCACTCCAGCCTGAGCGACAGAGCGAGACAGTGTCTCGAAAAAACAAAACCGCAGTGGCTCACACTTGTAATCCCAGCACTTTGGGAGGCCGAGGCAGGCGGATCACGAGGTCAGGAGATCGAGATCATCCTGGCTAACACGGTGAAACTAGAAATACAAAAAATTAGCCAGGCGTGGTGGCGGGCGTCTGTGGTCCCAGCTACTCAGGAGGCTGAGGCAGAACGGTGTGAACCTGGGAGTTGGAGCGTGCAGTGAGCTGAGATTGCACCACTGCACTCCAGCCTGGGAGACAGAGCGAGACTCGTCTCAAGAAAAAAAAAAAAAAAGGCAAAGGAAAAAAATCACTCTGGTTCCTGCACCTCCAGCCAGCCCGGATGTACCCCACTTCCTCCTCCAATTGAGGACATGTCCTTGACTCTCTGGGGGTCTCCCCTGCAGCTCAACCAGCCAGGATGAGGGTTTCAAAAGATACTGCTCAGAGGCTGTGACCCGATCCTACCGTGTTCTGCAGGGCTCCTCCCGAGCTCCCTGAGGGAACCCCCTAACCACAGAGGCCTGGGCCCTCAGCCTCTGACTGGCCCCAGAGAGTCTAGGGGTGTCTTGGTGTCTTCTCGTCTCAAATTCCCCAGGCTGGGAGGCTGGGTGGGGAGAAGGCGCAAAGCCCGCTCCCTCCCTCCTGACTGTGCTGCTTGCTGGGTGGTGGTCACCAGGCTCACAGGGCCTCATCCGCCAGAAGAGTGGTGCGGGGGGAGCAAAGTCTGGGCCGTTTCCGTTTCCCTGTGCCGCGACCTACAGCTTTGATTTTCTGCGCTCCCAAAGAGGTGGGCCTCAGTGAATGCCTGTCACTGCTAATCCCCAAATTGATCACCTCTGTCAGCGAAGAGAGAGGCCGGGACCAGATTGGGGTGAGAGATGGGTCTGCAGTCCTGCTCCTGGCCGGCACAGTTGGAATGACTGGCGTGAGCGCTGCAGAGAATAAAGAGCGCGCCCGGTGCAGTGGCAGCAGCCCCGGGAAACCCGGGCAGGGAGAGTCCAGCCAGGAGCCAAGGGCTTTTTGGCCCCCAACCCTCTGAAACAGACGGAAAAGCCCACAGACTGGGGTGCCTGGGGCGTGACCTTCCCTCCACCTGGCCCTGCGTGCAGCATTCTTGTCCTGGTGCATGTGGGCGGGTCAGGTACCCTCCTCTCTCTCCCGCACTGCAGCCTGTTCTGCCTCTGATAGATGCTGCTGAGATCAAGAGCCCTTGGACGGGGCAGGAGTGGCCTGCCCCTGCTGTGTTCCCTCCACGTCATCCCTCTGCCCCAGCCTCACCCCTGCACACCTGTGCTGCTTCCTGCCTCCATGCCTTTCCCCGAGCAGTGCCCCACCCGCATGCCCCGCCCTCCCACCCCAGCCGCCCCGGTGGCTCTTTCCGGCATCCTCTAAATCGCAGCCCTTGGCTGGACACAGTGGCTCACGCCTGTAATCCCAGCCCTTTGGGAAGCCAAGGTGGGTGGATCACTCGAGGTCAGGAGTTCGAGACCAGCCTGACCAACATGATGAAAACCCATCTCTACTAAAAATACAAAACTTAGCGGGGTGTGGTGGCGGGCATCTGTAATCCCAGCTACTCAGGAGGCTGAGGCAGGAGAATCACTTGAACCCGCTGGGTGGAGGTTGCAGTGAGCTGAGATCATACCACTGCACTCCAGCCCGCGAGACGTAGAGAGATTCCGTCTCAAAAATAAATAAGTAATAGATTTAGAGACAGGGTCTCCCTGTGTTGCCCCGGCTGGTCTCAAATTCCTGGGCCCAAGGGACCCTCCTGCCTCAGCCTCCCAAAGTGCTGGGATTAGAGGTGTGAGCCACTATGCATGGCTAATTTAATATAATTTGATTTAATTTTAAGAGAGTCTCACTCTGCCTCCCAGGCTAGAGTACAGTGGTGCAATCCTGGCTCACTGGAGCCTTGACCTCCCCAGTCTCGAGCGATCCTCCCACCTCAGCCTCCTGAGTAGCTGGGACTATAGGCGTGAACCATCACACCCCACTAATCTACACCCCACTAATTTTTGTACCTTTTGTAGAGACTGGGTTTTACCACTTTGCCCAGGCTGGTCTCAAACTCCTGGGCTCAAGCAATCGTCCCACTTTGGCTTCCCAAAGTGCCAGGATTGCAGCATGAGCCACTGTGCCTGGCCCACTCTATAATTCAACATTTTTATTATTGTTTTAGTTTTTTTTTGTTGAGACAGAGTCTTGTTCTGTCTCCCAGGCTGGAGTGCAGTGGCGCGATCTCGGCTCACTGCAAGCTCTGCCTCCCGGGTTCCTGCCATTCTCCTGCCTCAGCCTCCCGAGTAGCTGGGACTACAGGCGCCCGCCACCACGCCCGGCTAATTGTTTGTATTTTTAGTAGAGATGGGGTTTCACCGTGTTAGCCAGGATGGTCTTGATCTCCTGACCTCTTGATCCACCGTCCTCAGCCTCCCAAAGTGCTGGGATTATAGGTGTGAGCCACCGTGCCCAGCCTAATTTTTGTATTTTTGTAAAGACGGGGTTTCACCATGTTGGCAAGGCTGGTCTCGAACTCCTAACCTCAGGTGATCCACCTGCCTCGGCCTCCCAAAGTGCTGGGATTACAGACATGAGCCACCACACCAGGCCCAACTTCATGTTTACTCTCTGTTCTTTTCAAGACAACAGAGGCTCCCTGAATGTGTTTATGCTGGGCCAGCACCGTGCTGGGGTAAAGGAGGATCTGTTCCTGCCACCACCTCCGTTCCGAGCTGACAGGCCGCTGGGGAGATGGTCAGCAAGGTGGGGGTTGCTGCAGAGCCAGAGCTACACTATTGTGAGGACGGTGGAAAAGGCCCCGGCACGCTCACAGATCCGGGCAGGCTTCCCGGAGGAGGTGGCGTTGAGGTGGGCATGAAGTTTCTGGGACGCAGCGGTGAAGGGTGCGGTCAGAGAGAGTGGGCCAGGAGATGCTTCGGAATGGCCAGGCTGAGGGCTCAGGGGGTGGAGCTGCCTGAATCGAGCCCAGCAAGGAATTCAGACTCTCGCCTGCGGGCAGAGGGGCACCAGAGTAGGGTCTTCATAACACGAGTGATTCGCATTCTGCTTGGGTCAGAGCTGTGGAGCAGCTGGGAGGGGCGGGACCCCTGGGGGAGCCTGTCAGCCGCGCTCCTGCAGAAATGTGGGGTGTGGGGGCTCGGTGGTGTGGACAGGGCCACGCAGAGAGGTGGACGGAGGGGTACCTGGGACTCAGACTTGCAGGGAGCGGGAGGGCAGGGGGAGTCCAGGGTGACCTCCTGGCTTAGTGTTTGGGTGGCTGGGGGATGCCAGGTCTGCAGGTCTGGGTGGCCGGGGGTCGGGCGGGGAGCTCAGGTTGGGTCCTGTTGGGCACCAGGAGCCTGGGACCCGGTGCAGTGTAGACCTGGCTGTCCAGGCTGTGCAGGTGCGTGAAGCCCCATGGGGGAGGCAGCCAGGGAGGGGGCGGGCAGAGGCAAGAAGGCTGTGCCGGGACCCAAGCGACGGCAGCAGGGGTCAGCAGAGGGGCCTGCGGCAGGGTGGACACTGGAGCAGGAGACCAGGGGAGGTTTGTCAACAGGGCTGAACAGATGGCCAGCCAGGCAGAGAGAGCTGCGGGGAGGTCTGGCGGGACCCAGCGCATCATGTCCACCCAGGCGGGACCCCAGCGCATTGTGTCCACCCAGGCGGAGCACCGGGTCAGTCGGCCTCCCGGGCTGCCTGCCGCCCCCTGGTGGCCCTGCCGGGAAACGCTGGTGCCTCAGGGGACACGGCCATGGCCCTGGAGTGGGGGTGTCAGTGTAGGGCTGCCCCCGGGAAAGGCTCAGCGCCGAGCCTGTGGGGACCCCTCCAGGGACGTCGGATGCCTGAGCCCAGACCCTGCCTGCCGAGTGGGCTGTGCTTGTGTTGGGGCACAAAGGACACACTTTGGCCAGGACAGTGGGGCAGTGACTGGTGTCCGAGATGTTTGAGGCAGGGCAGACAGACCCGCAGTCACTCCTCTACAGAGTCACACACCAGGGCGTCTGGGCTCTCAGCCCTCACCGCACCCAGCAGGAGGGGCGTGGGGAGGCGGGGCAGCAGGTTGGACCAGCTCTCCTGACATGGGGCTGCAGCCAGGCGGGGTTGGGCTCCTGGGATTCCCATGTGCGTGGACGGTCGGTTGGATGCCGCAGCCACCATCTGAAGCCAGCTTGGGAAACTTCAGTTTCTTAGCAAGGTAGCCTGACACTTTGTTTTTTTTTTGTTTTTTTTTTTTTTTCTTTTTTTGAGACGGAGTCTCGCTATGTCGCCCAGGGTGGAGTGCAGTGGCCGGATCTCAGCTCACTGCAAGCTCCGCCTCCCGGGTTTTTACGCCATTCTCCTGCCTCAGCCTCCCGAGTAGCCGGGACTACAGGCGCCCACCACCTCGCCCGGCTAGTTTTTTGTATTTTTTAGTAGAGACGGGGTTTCACCGTGTTAGCCAGGATGGTCTGGAACTCCTGACCTCGTGATCTGCCCGTCTCGGCCTCCCAAAGTGCTGGGATTACAGGCTTGAGCCACCGCACCCGGCCGGTTTTTTTTTTTTTTTTTTTTTTTTTGAGACTGAGTTTCGCTCTTGTTACCCAGGCTGGAGTGCAATGGCGCGATCTCGGCTCACTGCAGTCTCTGCCTCCTGGGTTCAAGTGATTCTCCTGCCTCAGCCTCCCATGTAGCTGGGATTACAGGCGTGCAGCACCATGCCTGACTCGTTTTTTGTAGTTTTAGTAGAGATGGGGTTTTGCCATGTTGGCCAGAGCTGGTCTCCATCTCCTGACATCAGGTGATCTGCCCACCTCAGCCTCCCAAAGTGTTGGGATTACAGACGTGAGCCACCGTGCCCGACACTCCCCGCCCCGCCCCGGGCACTGTTAATTTTTTTTTTTTTTAAACAAACTTCAGCTTCTACGATGGGCTTTCAGGGCTACAGAAATCGCTCACATTTACACCCACTTACATACGTGTGTGTGCTGGAGCAGATGTACACAGATGCACTCACTTGGTGCAGGCATTTCGGGGTGTATTAGCTACACAGCATTTCTCAACCTTTTGGAGGCTCAGGTAATGTGGCTCTGAAACGTGTTTCCTGGGTCGTGCCCTCTTGTGGATCCAGGAGAGCAGGGACATTTGCCTGTGCGTTCACTGCTGTATTCTTGGTGTCTGGAGCAGTGCCTGACCTGTGGTGTGTGCTTAGTGAGTTATCCGTGGAATGAATGAATGAATGAATGAATGAACCAGCCAGAACCATGGGGGCCATTGACTGGAAATGTCTGGATTCAGTTGGCTGAATCAAACAGACTTAGAGCTTGAGAGGGAAAAATGATTTCACTTAGTAAATAAAAGTCCTCTCTGCAGGACTAGACATGAAAGGAAAAAAAAAAGTTCTACCTTTGCCCCCGCGGTTCTCAGGTTTCACCTACGGCGGTGAAATACACTGCAGGTCACACGCGTAGGTTTGGCCGCTGGCCGTCCAGTAGTCCTCCCACCTGGGGGTACAGGGGTGCGGGGGGGGCACCCAGTGAAGGAGGCAGGCAGCGGGGGCAGCCTGCTGTGCTGGGGGAGAGGAGGAGGGAGCCCTGGAGGACAGACAGAAGGACCATCGAAGGAGAAACCCTGCTGGCCTTGGGACCTGGAGGAAAAACCAGGGCCCGTGCTCCTGGTGCCGGGATCCGGCAATTGGACGGAACCTCTCGGATTCCCCGGTGCTGTGAAATCCACTTGGGGCCATCACACCCTTCGTTGCCGTGTTCCCTGGCAGGACTCGAATGCAGGGTGAGCTGGGCACCTTTCCCAGGGTTTGCTCTAGGTCCTGGTCTCCCGTCAGTTCCCCCGGAGCAGAGCCTGTGGCAAGGATTCTTGTTTGGGGGTGTCTTCCTGTCCCGCAGCACTGAGCTTACCCGGTCTGTGGCCTCCTCCCACCCCATCTCCAGATACACTCCTGTTCAGATGGTACCTGGTCTTCTTCTGTGTGAGAAATCTCTCTGGGCAGTCTGCCCAGGAGAGGACACAAGTACCCCTAATGTCACTAAGTGTGGCTAGATTATCTTCCAAGGGGTTGGTGCACTCTTGTCCCCTCCTCAGTGGTGGCTCCCCAAAGATATGTCCATGTCTGAGTTCCCGGAACCTTTGTGTCTCAGGTAGCACATGATGTGATTCAGTTAAGGGTGCTGAGAGGAGATTATCCAGGTGGGCCCTGAATGGGATCTTATATGTCTTTCCAATAAGAGGGGCTCGCTGGGTACGGGGGCTCACGCCTGTCAGCTCAGCACTAGGAGGCCAAGACAGGCAGATCGTGTGAGGTCTGGAGTTTGGGACTAGCCTGGGTCACATGGTGAAACCCTGTCTCTACTAAAACTACAAAAATCAGCCGAGCGTGGTGACCTGGAATCCCAGCTACTTGGGAGGCTGAGGCTCAAGAATTGCTAGAACCTGGGAGGCGGAGATCACGCCATTGCACTCCAGCCTGGGTGACACAGCGAAACTCCATCTGAAAAAAAAAAAAAAAAAAGAGGGTTCCACAGAGGGGACGCAAGCAGGAGGGGACAGCACGGCCCTGGAGGCAGCAGGGAGTGGCACAGCCATCATGCCAAGAAGACAGGACAGGACATAAACACATAAATAACTTCCATTGTTTTAAGCCACCATGTTTGTGGTAATGTGTTACAGCAGTGGCAGGAAATTAATACATCCACACAAGGGTTCCCCTTTCTCAGGCTAGACACGACAGCTCACACCTAGAATTCCAGCACTTTGAGAGGCTCAGGTGGGAGGATCATTTGCACCCCGGAGTTCGAGACCAGCTTGGGAAACAGTGAGATCCCATCTCTACAAAAAACTAAAAAGAGGCCAGGTGCGGTGGCGCACACCTATAATCCCAGCACTTTGGGAAGCCGAGGCAGGCGGATCACACGGTCAGGAGATCGAGACCATCCTAGCTAACATGGTGAAACCCCATCTGTACTAAAAATACAAAAAATTAGCCGGGCACGGTGGCAGGAGTCTATAGTCCCAGCTACTCTGGAGGCTGAGGCAGGAGAATGGCGTGAACCCAGAAGGCGGAGCTTGCAGTGAGCCGAGATCGCACCGCTGCACTCCAGCCTGGGGGACAGAGCAAGATTCCATCTCAAAAAAAAAAAAAAAAACACACACAAACAAAACAAAAACTATTTTGAAATGGCCCTGCAAAGTCATCTTTTGTGGGGGGATATATGCATCTGTAAAGAAAAGGCTGGGCGCAGTGGCTCACGCCTGTAATCCCAACACTTTGGGAGGCCGAGGTGGGTGGATCACGAGGTCAGGAGACCGAGACCATCCTGGTTAACACGGTGAAACCCCGTCTCTACTAAAAATACAAAAAAATT
Organism: Macaca mulatta; assembly: GCF_049350105.2. Lineage (NCBI taxonomy): Eukaryota > Metazoa > Chordata > Mammalia > Primates > Cercopithecidae > Macaca > Macaca mulatta. Next base: position 2,498,180 of record NC_133425.1, on the reverse strand, counting down.
AGCTGGGCGTGGTGGCGGGCAGCTGTAGTCCCAGCTACTTGGGAGGCTGAGGCAGGAGAATGGCGTGAACCCGGGAGGTGGAGCTTGCAGCGAGCTGAGATCCGGCCACTGCACTCCAGCCTGGGCGACAGAGCGAGACTCCGTCTCAAAAAAAAAAAAAAAAAAAAAAAGAATTTTAGGCTGGGTGCGGTGGCTCACGCCTGTAATCCCAACACTTTGGGAGGCCGAGGCAGGCGGATCATGAGGTCAAGAGATTGAGACCATCCTCATCCTGGCCAACATGGTGAAACCCCATCTCTACTAAAAATACAAATACTAGCTGGGCGTGGTAGCGGGCACCTGTAACCCCAGCTACTCAGGAGATTGAGGTAGGAGAATCGCTTGAACCCAGGAGGCGGAGGTTGCAGTGAGCCGAGACCATGCCACTGCACTGCAGCCTGGGCAACAAGAGCAAGACTCTGTCTTAAAAAAAAAAAAAAACCTTCTCTGCTACAGCCCTTCAGCCCTTGGGATTGGCACACTGACCTGCCAGGCATCGGACCATGGTTACCCGTGGGTCACCCACGATTTCTGTCTGACCTGGCTACAAATAGGCCATTCCCAGGACCCCGTTCTTGGGTCCAACGATTTGCTAGAGTGGCTCATGGAACTCACGGAAATGCTTTATTTACTATTACAGATTTATTACAAATGACATGTAAGCCAAAAAGTATTCGAGATAGGTCTCAATCGATTTAGAAGCTTATTTTGCCAAGGTTAAGGATTTGGCCGTGACACAGCCTCAGGATGTCTTGAGAACCTGTGAAGGTGGCTGGGCTGCAGCTGGGTTTTTTTTTTTTTTTTTTTTTTTTTTCTGGAGAGAGTCTTGTCCTGTCGCCACCTGGGGTGCAGCGAGGCCATCTCAGCTCACTGTGTTAAATACAGTGAACTCCGAGTTTCTCTTCAAAGCATCAGCATGTGAGTTAGTTCAGCTTTCTTATTCTTTGATTCTCCGTTTTAAAGTTTAACTTCCGGGTTCTCTTTGCCCCTTTGCCTCTAGTTTCAGTAAACAACTTTCCCACCAGTTCTAATCAGTAGCTCACATCTCTTCCCCGGTCACCTGCTTTGACCCGAGTCACCCCTGGTCACCTGCTCCGCCCTGACTCATCCTGAGTCACCTGTTCTGTAACCATCCTTCCCGCCAGACTACTCACTCTGCCACTCCGACTCGTACCCCTGCTCTCTTTAAAGTAGCCAGCTGGAATTAGCTTAGACTGTGCGGTCCAACCCCAGCCGATAGGGGAACGACACAGCAGTAGGGGCTACCTGTGTCAGGGATAAGAACCCCTTTACCTCCCTTGTTCAAGTGTGCCGTCGCCATTGCTCCATCCATGAGACGCACCCTTCTAGAGATGTAAATTGTCTTGAGGCCGGGCACGGTGGCTCAAGCCTGTATTCCCAACATTTTGGGAGGCCGAGGCAGGCGGATCGCTAGGTCAGGAGTTCAAGACCAGCCTCAGCAACATGGTGAAACCCTGTCTACAGTAAAAATACAAAAGTTAGGCGTGATGGCGGGCACCTGTAATCTACTTGGCTACTTGGCTCACTGCACCATCTGCCTCCCAGGTCCAAGCAAGTCTCTTGCCTCAGCCTCCCAAGTAGCTGGGATTACAGACGTGTGCCACCACGCATGGCTAATTTTTGTATTTTTAGTAGAGACAGGGTTTCGCCATGTTGGCCAGGCTGGTCTTGAACTCCTGACCTCAAGTGATCCACCCTCCTCAGCCTCTCAAAGTGCTGGGATTACAGACGTGAGCCACTGTGCCCAGCTTTTTTTTTTGTATTTTTAATAGAGATGGTGTTTCCCCCTGTTGGCCAGGCTGGTCTCAAACTCCTGACCTCAAGTGATCTGCTCACCTCGGCCTCTCAAAGTGCTGGGATACAGGTGTGAGCCACTCCTCTGGTCTCCAGCTTGGTTTTATATATTTTAGGGATACCAAAGTTATAGGCAGACATCAGTCAATACATGTAAGGTGCACGTTGGTTCAGTCTGCAAAGGTGGGATGTCTGAGGGGAGCTTCCCGGTCATAGGTGGATTCAAAGATTTCCTGGCTGGTAGTTGATTGAAAGAGTTAAATTTTGCCTAAAGAGTTGAAGTCTGCAGGAAAAAATGGGGCTAAAGTCACAGAATCGTGAAACCAAGGTTCTTGTTATGTAGATGAAGCCTCCAGGTAACAGGCTTCAGAGAGAATAGATGGCAAATGTCTCTTACCAGACCTTAAAAGGTGCTAGACGCTCCTGAAAATACTTAGTAAGGGTTGGGCGCAGTGGCTCACATCTGTAATCCTAATACTTTGGAAGGCTGAGGCAGGCAGATCACCTGAGGTCGGGAGTTTGAGACCAGCCTGACCAACATGGAGAAACCCCGTCTCTACTAAAAATACAAAATTAGCTGGGTGTGTTGGCAGGCGCCTGTAGTCCCAGCTACTCGGGAGGCTGAGGCAGGAGAATTGCTTGAACCTGGGAGGCAGAGGTTGCGGTGAGCCAAGATCGCGCCACTGCACTCCAGCCTGGGCAACAAGAGCGAAACTCCATCTCAAAAAAAAAAAAAAAAAAAAAAAAAAAAAAAAAGCCTAGTAAGGGAAGACAATTCTCTACAAAACGTAAATTTCGCCCACAAGAGGCAGCTTTGCAGGGCCATTTAAAAATATATCGAAGAAATACATTTTGGGGCTGGGCGTGGTGGCTCACACCTGTAATCTCAGCACTTTGGGAGGCCAAGATGGGCAGATTACTTAAGATCAGGAGTTTGAGACCAGCCTGGGCAACATGGCAAGACCCTATCTCTACTAAAAATACAAAAATTAGCCGGGCGTGATGGTGGGCACCTGTAATCCCAGCTACTTAGGAGGCTGAGGCATGAGAATCGCTTGAACCCGGGAGGCGGAGGTTGCAGTGAGCCAAGATCATGCCACTGCAATCCAGCCTGGGCAACAGAGTGAGATTCCCTCTAAAAAAAAAAAAAAAGATCTCTGTTTTAATGTTAAGGCTGGTCAGCAGTGCCTGAATCCCAAAGGGAGGAGGGTGTAATGAGGCGTTTCCAATCCCCTTTCCCAGCGTGGCCTGAACTAGTGTTTTGAGCCGCTTCAGAATCCCCTTGGAGGAGAGGAGTGGTCCGTTTTGCTGGTTGAGGGCTTATAATTTTATTTTTGCTTTGCAGATGTCTTAGAGGATAAAAATGAGCGGGCAGATGAAGAGATACTCAGGGCGAGGTTCAGAAAGCTGCACCGAGCCCACCTCATGGATGTGAGAAAGAAAAGTGGCTCAGAGCAGCCTGGGAAACGTGAGGTCTGTGACCTGGGTCAGGCCCAGAGAGGCCTGAGCAGGAGGCGTGTGAAGTCCCCGCACCGTGCCAGGCGGGAAACTGTTTCAGGGTATTTGCGTTTCTTTCCCTGTAGTTTCAGGCTAGGTGATAAATTACCTACAATGTTGCCACAAGACGCACAATGTAACCGTCACTCATTATCTTCATGTTCCTGGAATTTTTTTTTTTTTTTTTAGTCTACTAAAAAATACAAAAAACTAGCCGGCCGAGGTGGCGGACGCCTGTAGTCCCAGCTACTCGGGAGGCGGAGGCAGGAGAATGGCGTGAACCCGGGAGGCGGAGCTTGCAGTGAGCTGAGATCCAGCCACTGCACTCCAGCCTGGGTGACAGTGCGAGACTCCGTCTCAAAAAAAAAAAAAAAAAAAAAAGAGAGTGTAGCCCTGCCTGCCAGGCTGGAGTGTAGCGGTGCAGTCATGGCTCAGGGCAGCGCCAACCTCCTGGGCTCAAGCTGTCAGAGGCACGTGAACCAGAGCAACTCCATCTTGAATGGGGCTGGGTAACATGAGACTGGGACCTATGGGGCCACGTTCCCAGACAGTTATGGTATTCTGAGTCACAGGGTGAGACAGGCGGTCAGCACAAGATACAGGTCATAAAGACCTTGCTGATAAAACAGGTTGCAGCAAAGGAGCCGCCCAAATCCCACCAAAACCAAGATGGCGACGAGAGTGACCTCTGGTTGTCCTCACTGCCACACTCCCACCAGCGCCATGGCAATGTCAGGAAGTCACCATACACGGTCTAAAAAGGGGAGGTATGAATCATCCACCCCTCATTTCGCAGATCATCAAGAAATAACCACAAAAACAGAGAACCAGTGGTCCTCGGGGCTGCTTTGTCTATGCAGTAGCCATTCTTTTTTTTTTTTTTGGAGATGGAGTCTTGCACTGTCACCCAGGCTGGAGTGCAGTGGAATGATCTCGGCTCACTGCCACCTCTGCCTCCTGGGTTCTTGGCATCCTCCTGCCTCAGCCTAGCTGAGTATCTGGGTTTACAGGCGCCCGCCACCACGCCCGGCTAATTTTTTGTATTTTTAGTAGAGCCAGGGTTTCAGTGTGTTAGCCGGGCTGGTCTCGAACTCCTGACCTCATGACCTGCCTGCCTCAGCCTCCCAAAGTGCCGGGATTACAGGCACGAGCCACCGCGCCCGGCCAGAGTAGCCATTCTTTACTCCTTTACTTCCTAATAAACTTGTTTTCACTTTACTCTATGGACTCGCCCTGAATTCTTTCTTGTGAGAGATCCAAGAACCCGCTCTTGGGGTCTGGATCGGGACCCCTTTCCCGTAACACAGCCATTCTCTCGCCTCAGCCTCCCAAGTAGCTAAGACCACGGGTGCGTGCCACCGAGCCTAATTTTTAATTTATATTTTTAAGAGATAGGGTCTCCAGCCTGACCAACATGGTGAAACCCTGTCTCTACTAAAAATACAAACAATGAGCCTGGCGTGGTGGTGGGCGCCTGTAGTCCCAGCTACTCGGGAGACTGAGGCAGGAGATTTGATTGAACCTGGGAGACGGAGGTTGCAGTGAGCCGAGATCGCGCCATTGCACTGCAGCCTGGGCGACAGTGAGACTCTGTCTCAAAAAAAAAAAAAAAAAAAAAAAAAAAGATGGGGTCTCAATGTGCAGCCCAGGCTGATCTCAAACTCCTGACCTCAAGTGATCCTCTCGCTTCAGCCTTCTGAAGTGCTGGGATTACAGGCATGAGCCACCACACCGGGCCCACTGTGCAGGCAGTGAGTCACACCTGTAATCCCAGCACTTTGGGAGGGCCGAGGTGGGAGAATCTTGAGCTGAGGAGTTTGAGACCATCCTGGGTGACACAGTGAAACCCTGTCTTTGCTAAAAATAAGAAAATTAGCTGGGTGTGGTTGGGCACAGTGGCCCACGCCTGTAATCCCAGCACTTTGGGAGGCTGAGGCAGGTGGATCACGAGGTCAGGAGATCGAGACCATCCTGGCTAACACAGTGAAACCCCATCTCTACTAAAAATACAAAAAATTAGCCGGGCGCGGTGGTGGGCGCCTGTAGTCCCAGCTACTCGGGAGGCTGAGGCAGGAGAATGGCGTAAACCCGGGAGGCGGAGCTTGCAGTGAGCGGAGATTGCACCACCACTGCACTCCAGCCTGGGCAACAGAGCGAGACTCCACCTCAAAAAAAAAAAAAAAAGAAAAGAAAAGAAAAGAAAAGAAAAGAAAATTAGCTGGGCGTGGTAGCGCACACCTGTAGTCCCAGCTACTCTGGAGGCTGAGGACAGGATGGCTTGAGCCTGAGAGGTAGAGATTGAATGAGCTGAGATCATGTCCCTGGGTGACAGAGCAATAGCCTGGGAAAAGGAAAGGAGAGGAGAAAGGAAAGTCAGGCCGGGCACGGTGGCTCACGCCTGTAATCCCCGCACTTTGGGAGGCCGAGGTGGGCGGATCACTTGAGGTCGGGAGTTCGAGACCAGCCTGGCCAACAGGGTGAAACCCCCGTTCCTACTAAAAATACAAAATTAGACAGGTGTGGTGGTGTGTGCCTGTAGTCCCAGCTACTCCAGGGGCTGAGGCAGGAGAATCACTTGAACCCAGGAGGCAGAGGCTGCGGTGAGCTGAGATCATGCCACTGCACTCTGGCCTGGGCGACAGAGCAAGACTCCATCTCAAAAAAAAAAAAAAAAAAATAGAAAAGGAGAGGGAACAGAGGCTTGTAGTTCTGCAGGCTGCACGGGCATGGTGTCAGTATCTGCTTGGCTTCTGGGGAGGCCTCGGGAACCACCCATGGTGGTGGAAGGCCAATGGGGAGCCAGGGTATCCCACGGTGAGGGAGGAAGCAAGAGAGAAGGACTGCGAGGGACCGAGAGCCAGACCAAGGGGCTGAGCGGCGCCCACCCAGGTTTCCAGAGGAAGGAGATTTTGGGTGGGAAACAAACTTCTCCGAGTGTGGCTGTTCGTCACAGGAACGTGTCCTGCTGGTCACTTACGATTGCTGGGCCTGTGACAGCGGCAACCGGTCAGGCATGGGCAGGGCAGGAGAGGGCTCCCCTCCCACACACCAGGATGTCGGGAGACCTTCGGGTGATGGTCAGGCGGTTGTTAGCTGCCTCGCTAACATAATACTTGTTGCAGCTGGCACCAGGGAACGACAGTCTCCCAGCAGAGAGCAAACACCTGAAACGTGATCAGCCGCTTCCCAGTACGATCTCCGGAGCTGGGCGAGCGGGCCGGAGCAGGCCCACTAAGAAGCAAAATGGCGGAGTTTAACTGGTCTGTGGCCTTCAAGGTATCTGCAGCTGGTCTTGAAGAGCATCTCAAGTGAGCACAAGCACAGCTCCAGCCAACGCACCACACACGCTCCCGTCCCGAGCGCTAGCAGACCACGGCACATGCGGACAGCCCACCCATGGGAGGAATCACAGAGAAGGGATGCGAGACCCCGGGAGCACGCCTGTCATCCCAGCACTGTGGGAGGCCAAGGCAGGCGGATCACAAGGTCAGGAGTTCAAGACCAGCCTGGCCAACATGGTGAAACCCCGTCTCTACTAAAAATATAAAAAATAGCTGGGCGTGGTGATGCATGTCTGTAATCCCAGCTAATTATGAGGCTGAGGCAGGAGAATCGTTTGAACCCATCAGGTGGAGCTTGCAGTGAGTCGAGATGGCACCACTGCGCTCCAGCCTGGGTGACAGAGCGAGACTCCGTCTCAAAAAAACAACCCCTAGTCAAAGGTCGAACTGCACACTAGCCTTTTGAGTTGCCTGCTTGGGCCTTTTCCAAGTGTACTTGCCTTCATTTTGTTCCTGCTCTAAAGCTGCTCACTTTTCTTTCTTAATTATTATTATTATTTTGAGACAGGTTCTCACTCTGTCACCCAAGCTGGAGTGCAGTGGTGTGATCTCGGCTCACTGCAACCTGCGCCTCCCAGGTTCAAGCAATTCTCCTGCCTCAGCCTCCCACGTAGCTGGGATTACAGGCATGTGCCACCACGCCCGGCTAATTTTTGTATTTTTAGTAGAGACAGGATTTCACTACCTTGGCCAGGCTGGTCTCGAACTCCTGGCCTTAAGTGGTCTTCCCACCTTGGCCTCTCATGGTGCTGGGATTACAGGCGTGAACCACCGCACCCAGCCTCTAAAGCGTTTTAATAAACTGTCACTCCTGCTCTAAAACTTGCCTCAGTCTCTCCTGACGTCTGCCCCTCAGTCGAATTTTTATTCTGAGGAGGCAAGACCTGAGGTTGCAGCAGATCCGCGTGCATTTGCTGTCGCTCCCAGACCTAGAGGATGCCACCGTGGCCGTGGGACACAGAGAGCTGGAGCAGGCTGCTGGCTGTGCGGGCAGGGAGGAGAGAGCGCGGGGAGAGGGCTGCGGGCGGCGCTGCAGCCTCTCTCTGCGTTTCTATGGCTGGTCTCTAACTGAGCTCAAACTCCCCATCCTAACGCAGCCCTGCAGGCCGGGGGAGGGCGCCGGAGACCTGACCCTGAGGAGGGAGACCAGGCCCCGAGGAGGGAGACCTGACCTGGAGGAGGGAGACCAGGCCCGGGGGAGGGAGACCTGGCCCGGGGGAGGGAGATCTGACCTGGAGGAGGGAGACCAGGCCCGGGGGAGGGAGACCAGGCCCGGGGGAGGGAGACCTGACCCGGAGGAGGGAGACACGGCCCCGGGGAGGGAGACCTGGCCCGGGGGAGGGAGACCTGACCCGGAGGAGGGAGACACGGCCCCCGGGGAGGGAGACCAGGCTCCTGCTCTGTCCAGGGTCCGGCACTGGGTTCTCTCTCTGTATCTCAGGCTGCGTCGTCCCCACTGCGTCTTCCTCTGGGGGCTGCGGCTCCTCGGGTCGGCTATGATGCAACGTGGGTGGGGGGCGGGGGCTGGGGGTCAGGTTGGGTAATGCCTGCGGCTCCCTCTGCCTCCTGCATCTCTGTCTGCAGCTCCGTGTCCAGCAGGGCCAAGAAGGGTGTTGGGTGAGGCTGAGAGCGGCCAGGTGGGGTCTCCACAGGGGAACCAGCGCTGGGACAGTCACCTCCAGCAGCATCCTGATGTTCTGGGGACACTGGTGCTGGGGGTTCGGCGGGGAAGGGCTCCTGGGTCCTCATGACCCTCTCCCATGGGTGAGCTTCGGGGTCTTGGAAACAGACTAAAGGGATGTCAAGTCCTCATTCCTCGGAGCTGCTGACAAGGCCAGACTGGGTCAGGTTTTCTTGCTCCCACCCCAGCACCTCCGGGCAGTGGAAGGTCCAGAGAGAGGTCGGGGACCGGGCGGCTCGGTGCGCCCTGGGCTTGTCCCCTTCTCTCCCTGGCTGGTGACTTGCACTCTCCTGGAGCTGGTTCTCGCAGCCCGAGGCCGTCGTGAGATAGGAGGCACTAAGGGTTATTTTGGGGAGGCGGATATTTTGGGCCAAAGAGGAGAACGGGCTCCAGGCACCAGGAAGTGAATCCTTCACTCCCAAGGACGGTGGGTGTCCCCGGTGAGGGTGAGGAGGGGACCTGGCCAGAGAACAGGAACGGGCTATGCTTTAACACACGCATCCCTCCCTTCCTCCCTCCCTAGCTGGGGTGTCGCTGCTGCTTCTCTTTGAGGCGTTGACCATTTCTCAGACCCCCCCCCTGCCACCGGGGCTGCCTCCCACCCCTGCAGCTCCGATGGCCACGGTTCACACACTGCAGTTCTGTGCCCTGGACCCAGTCCCACCCAGTGGGACTCAGCGCCTGGCCCCACCTGCTCTCAGCATTCTGAATGTGCCCAGGAGGGGCTTCCCTGCCCACCCACTTCCTCTGTAGGAGAGATAAATGGGCTCCCAGAGACGCCAGGGAAGAGGCAGAGAGACCGGGGGCACGGGTATGCCGCCCACTCCGAACCCCCCTCTCCATTCCCAGACCCCAGCTGGGGCTCAGATCTCCTCACCCCAAGCCTGGCTTTCTCCCCACAGATGCTGTGGCTGCTGCTCCTGACCCTCCCCTGCCTGGGGGGCTCCGTGCCCGGGAATCCAGGCGAGTCCACCCCACCCAGTGCCCCCTCTGCCCGGGACCCCACCCCCCGCCCTGGGCTCAGAGCGCCAGCCCTGCCGGGGGCGTGGGGACCGTCTGATTGCCGGTCTTTCCTGGTGCCCCTGAGCCCTGGGAAGACCCTCGTCCGGCCCCCTCACGCCCCTCCCTTGCCTCCCCAGAGCCCGGCGCGGGGCGTGAGCTGGTGGGCATCGTCGGGGGCTGCGACGTCTCGGCCAGGAGGTTCCCCTGGCAGGTCAGCTTGAGGTTCTACAGCATGGAGAAGGGCCTGTGGGAGCACATCTGCGGGGGCTCCCTCATCCACCCAGAGTGGGTGCTGACCGCCGCCCACTGCCTCGAGCCGTGAGTGGAGCCTGCCGTCCCCTCGGCGGGTGGGAGTGGGGGTGGGGACGGGCAGGTGTCCTGTGTGCCGGGGGCCCCTCCCGGGATTCAGGGAAAGCCCCGGTCCTGAGCATCCAGCCTTGCTCTGAGAGGTGCCCGTTCCTCTCTCCAGGGAGGAGCTGGAGGCCTGTGCGTTCAGGGTGCAGGTCGGGCAGCTAAGGCTCTATGAGGACGACCAGCCGACGAAGGTGGTTGAGATCGTCCGTCATCCCCGGTACAACAAGAGCCTGTGTGCCCGGGGTGGTGCGGACATCGCCCTGCTGAAGCTGGAAGCCCCAGTGCCGCTGTCTGAGCTCGTCCACCCGGTCTCGCTCCCGCCCGCCTCCCTGGACGTGCCCTCGGGGAAGACCTGCTGGGTGACCGGCTGGGGTGACATTGGACATGGAGGTCAGGAACAGAGCCCCTTGGGTGGGATGTGGGGAGATGGCCTGGAATGTCGGTGCGGGCCTGGGCTCCAGATGCACCCGGATGGCTTCCTGCTGTTGCTGAGACGGGTGACCACAGGCCAGGTGGTTCAGAGCAGCAGGAATTGTTTATCTCACGGCTCTGGAGGTGAAACGTCCAAACTCCAGGCGTGGGCAGGGCTGCTTCCTTTCAGAGGGCCCGAGGGAGAGTCCGTTCCATGCCTTCTCGGCTTCTGGGACCTCTGCCCATCCCCATGCCCCTGGGCTTGCAGCCGTGTTTCTCCAGGCTCCCCTCTCCCTTCTCCTGTATGGACACTGGGTGCTGTATTTAGGATGTCTCTAATTTAACATGACCTCGTCTTTTTTTTTTTTTTTTGAGACGGAGTCTCGCTCTGTCGCCCGGGCTGGAGTGCAGTGGCCGGATCTCAGCTCACTGCAAGCTCCGCCTCCGGGGTTTACGCCATTCTCCTGCCTCAGCCTCCCGAGTAGCTGGGACTACAGGCGCCCGCCATCTCGCCCGGCTAGTTTTTTTTTTTTTTGTATTTTTTAGTAGAGACGGGGTTTCACTGTGTTCGCCAGGATGGTCTCGATCTCCTGACCTCGTGATCCACCCATCTCGGCCTCCCAAAGTGCTGGGATTACAGGCTTGAGCCACCGTGCCCAGCCATGACCTCGTCTTAATTCTGTCTGCAAAGGTCTTTTTCCAAATAAGGTCACAGTGGCAAGTTCTGGGGTTGTGACATGCGGGTGCTCCTGTCCACCTCCCAACAGGCATTTTGTGAGTTTACTCCATCCTCAGTGTCACACTCAGTTGCCTGCTCTTCCTTTGCAGCAAATAAACCGTGAGCCACGGGAGGCGGGGGACTCGCCCTGGGCCCCACAGCGCGTCAGCCGCTGGAGCCTCATTCCCACCACAACGCGGTCCAGGCGGAGTCCCGGTCCCATACTTTTCCCAAACAGTTTCTTTTTTAAAAATTTTTTATTTAAAAACTTGTTTTTGAGGCAGGGTTATGCTGTGTCGCCCAGGCTGGAGTGCAATGGTGCAGTCATAGCTCACTACAGCCTCAAACTCCCAGGCTCAAGTGATCCTCCCACCTCAGTCTCCCAGGTAGCTGGAACCACAGGCGTGAGCTACCACACCCGGCTGACTTTGTTTCTTTTCGTAGGGACGGGGTTTCATCGTCACCTTAGCCTCCCAAAGTGCTAGGGTTATAGGCGTGGGCCAAAGCGCCCGGCCCCTCGTCATTTCTAAGAGTGAGGCCTGTGGTTCCGGGCTCCTGGGCCCGGGACTGCAGCCTTGGGGCTCACCCCCGGCCAGGGAAGGCCCAGCTGTGAGTGAATAGTATGCCTCAGCTCTGGACAAAATGAGAAGCCGCAGCCTTGCCTCCACCAGGCCCCTGAGCCTCACCACACCTCTCCTTGCAGAACCACTGCCCTGGCCCCTCAGCTTGCGGGAGGTGAGGGTGAAGGTCAGGAGCAACGTCCTCTGTAACCAGATCTATTGCCGCCGCTTTCCTTCCAACCACACTGAGCCGTCTGAGCAGCTCATCAAGGACGACATGCTGTGTGCCGGGGACGGGAACCACGGCTCCTGCCTGGTGAGACCCCAGACCGACCTGTCCGTCCCCTCCTGGGGGGGACACGTGGGGAGGCACATGGGGAGCCCTTGCTGAGTGCCGTGTCTCCCCACAGGGCGACACCGGGGGCCCCCTGGTGTGCAGGTGGAACTGCACCTGGGTCCAGGTGGGGGTGGTGAGCTGGGGCACCTTCTGCGGTCACAGCGACGTCCCCGGCGTGTACGCCCGCGTGACGAGCTACATGTCCTGGATCCACCAGCACGTCCGTCCCTTCCCTGGGGCTGCAGGGGCGTTCACGTGACGGAGGAGACCCCGCCTTCCTTGTGGACACCTTCCGCCCCTCCCCAGTTCCAGCCTCACTATCCTGGCACCCAGTGGTCCTCTGCCTGGGACCCACATTTCTGCTGCCCTTTCCTGCCTCTCATCCACGTCCCGTCCTTCTCGAGGGAGAGGCCTGGGCGCCTCTGCAGGCTGATGTCTCCAGGAAGGCGGGTGTGCGTGGGGAGCAGAGGCCCGGCTCTCCTGCCTCCTGCCCAGCCTGGCCCTTGACTCTGATTAAACTGTGCGTAAAGCAGCCTCTGTGTGTCCGAGTGCATTTGTCCACAGGGCTGGGGAGGCTTCCCTTGGGGTCTCTAAGCTCCGGCCCTTCCTCGGGGCAGCATGGAGCTGGGTGTGGGCAGTGGGGGTTCCAGGGTGCTGTGGGGGCTCATCCTGGCTGGCACTTCCCTGCTCCTTCCCTCGCCTCTCCCTCCTCATTGGCAATAGTCTGCCCTGGGCCAGGCCTTAGGTTCCAGCTGGATAAGGTGGTGGTTTCCACAGCGGGAGGGAGGGAGCTGTGTCCACAGACCGCATGGGCGCGGTGTCACCGGCAGTGGGGACGGCTGTAGGGTGCACTGGAACAGCCTGGGAGTGGGGTCCCGGGCGTCCCTGGACCAGCTGAGGGGCTTAACCAGTGGGAGCTGCTTGGGCTGGACGGTGACGCTGAGGCTGGCTCCCCCGGGGGGCAGTGAAATGACAGGGTCACAGGGATGTGCCGAGGTTCTAGCGTCAAGCGCCTCACCTTTGTTCCTGCCTGCAGGAGGGTCAGGGCCACCCGCGGGGTGGGGCTGGGTTCTGCCTCCATCTCCTTGGAACTTGGCTCAGGGCTCCCACCCCTACAATCTGCAGTCCAGGCTGTGGGCTGCGGTGTTTGCTCTGGGAGCCCTTCCAAGCTCAGGTCCTGGGATTCAGAGGCCACGGTGGTGCTCTCTCGCCCCAGGGGGCCTGACGTACACGTTCCTTGGGGGAGGGCCCATACCTGCACCTCCACAGGGTCAGAGTCAGAAAGGACAGATGCCCCCTTGCAGGGAGTGGGAGTCCAGGCCCACCAGAGACAGGCCCCTTCCCTTCAGAGTGGGTCAGCACGGGTCAGGGCTGCTGGCCGGGCTGGACCAGGTGTCCACCTGTGGCCCACAGCCCCACCTGAGTGGCACCCTGCTCATTTCCCGCCCACTCTCAGCCAGCGTGTGCAGGGGCCTCAGGCTGAAACTATCTGACTGTGGGGTCTGCCGGGTGCTGAGTTCTCCTGGGAAGGGCGATTCTTCCGAGGGGACCCTGAATCCCTCTGCCCTTTCCTGGGGTTGGGGCCCAGCTGTGCTGTCTGTAGATTGCCCACGGCACTGACCAAAGGCCTCCTCTGGTGCCTCTTGCTGGAAAACCAGGGTCTGGGGTGGCTCTGGTCATGGGAAGCGGTGAGCCAGCCTGCTGGGGTGTGGGGGAGAGGACTGGGGGCTGCACCCTCTCTCTGCGTTTCTGGGACTGGTCTCTGACCTCAAACTCCCCATCCTAATGCAGCCCTGCAGGCCCGGGGAGGGCCGGAGACCTGACCCAGAGGAGGGAGACCTGACCTGGAGGAGGGAGATCTGACCCAGAGGAGGGAGACCAGGCTCCTGCTCTGTCCGGAGTTGGGCACGGGATTCTCTCCCCGTATCTCAGGCTGTGTCGGCCCCACCGCGTCTTCCTCTGGGGGCTGTGTCGGCTCCTCGGGTGGGCTGTGATGCAACGTGGGCGGGGTGAGGGGGCTGCGGCTTGGGTTGGGTAAGGCCCACGGTTCCCACTATCTCCTTCATCTCTGTCTGCTGCTCTGTGTCCAGCAGGGCCGAGAAGCGCACTGGGTGGGTCCCTGGCTGCTGAAGGGGGTTCTCCACCACGAGACTCAGCACAGAGTCTGGGGGTCAAGGCCTCTGGAGATTTTGGTGCCGGGAGCCGTGAATATCTCCTCACTCACCATCTCGCGGACGAGCAAAGCAGTCACACTGTCCCGTGTTCTCCACATCATAGAAAATCGCCCTGCACGTTAGCGAGCGTTTCCATCTCGGTGTTTTTAGGGGTTTCTCACACCGCGCAGGGCACTGTGAACAAAGCCTCCGCAGAGTGAGACACGTCAGAACACCCACCGAGTCTGAAGTCCACTGCAGCTGCGCTGACGTGCCCTGGTCTGCACCCACGTGAGTGTTTCACTTCCACCCCTAGAGAGGACAAGACTCTCCCAGAGGCCAGGTTTCTCCACCTTTCATCAGGCAACACTTGACACCTTCTGGTTCTTGGAGAGAAGACAAACGTCCCCTCCCCGCCAGGTGTCACTCCCTTTCATCCTAAGAACAACTGTGACCCCCAAGACGGGGAGGGAGACAGAGAAATGGGACCCGCATGTTCTGGGATTAGAGAATACAAGTCTTTAAAATAATCTTGGCAGGGCGCAGTGGCTCATGCCTGTCATCTCCGCACTTTGGGAGGCCGAGGTGAGCAGATCACCTGAAGTCAGGAGTTGAAGACCAGCCTGGCCAACATGGCGAAACCCCGTCTCTACTAAAAATACAAAAACTAGCCGGGTGTGGTGGCTGACTCCTGTAATCCCAGCTGCTCGGGAGGCTGAGGCAGGAGAATCACTTGAATTCGGGAGGCGGAGGCTGCAGTGAGCCAGATCACGCCACTGCACTCCAGCCTGGGCGACAGAGTGAGACTGTCTAAAAAAAATCTGCCAGGTGTTTTAAAGACTGAACTCAACAGACATTTGTTGATTGACTGAAAGATGGTACTAGCACCAGCTCCAGCAAGGGGAGAAGCGCCATGCCCCCCATAGGCTTTATTTCAGGAGAGCCGTCAAGCTTCACACAAGGCAACGGAGGCTCCCAGGGAGGAAACCGTGTACTCAGCATCACGGTGCCAAGTTGCTGATTTAGAATGAGGTCATTCTCCTGCCTCAGCCTCCTGATTAGCTGGGACTACAGGCGCCGCCACCACGCCCGGCTAATTTTTTGTATTTTTAGTAGAGACGGGGTTTCACCGTGTTATCCAGGATGGTCTCCATCTCCTGACCTCGTGATCCGCCTGCGTCGGCCTCCCAAAGTGCTGGGATTACAGGCGTGAGCCACCGCGCCCGGCCATTCAAATCTTTTAAATCTTTTTTATTTATTTATTTATTTATTTATTTATTTTATTTTATTTTATTTTATTTTATTTTTTTGAGACGGAGTCTCGCTCTGTCGCCCAGGCTGGAGTGCTGTGGCCGGATCTCAGCTCACTGCAAGCTCCACCTCCCGGGTTCACGCCATTCTCCTGCCTCAGCCTCCCGAGTAGCTGGGACTACAGGCCCCCGCCACCTCGCCCGGCTAGTTTTTTGTATTTTTTAGTAGAGTCGGGGTTTCACCGTGTTAGCCAGGATGGTCTCGATCTCCTGACCTCGTGATCCGCCCGTCTCGGCCTCCCAAAGTGCTGGGATTACAGGCGTGAGCCACCGCGCCCAGCCCTAAATCTTTTTTAAAAGCATTTCTGTTTTCTCATTCTGGAGTTTTGAGAATTCTTTACACCTCCTGGATACAAACATTGTATCTTTAATAAATATTTTCTCCCTGTCTGTAACTTTGTTTTAATTTTCTTAAGAGTATTTTTTGATAAGGGTTTTTCATTTTGATAAAATCTAGCTAAGAAAACTATTTTTTAAAATGGGCCAGGCACGCTGGCTCAACCTGTCATCTCAGCACTTGGGAGGCTGAGGCAGGAGGATCCCTCGAGGCCAGGAGGTCAGCACCAGCCTGGGCAACATAGTGAGACCCCGTCTGTATTTTAAAAATGAATTATGCCATCTTTCAGCTAGTAGTCTACTATAATATCTTTTCACATTGTTTTACTATCTCTCTTTTTCTCTCTTCTGTAAACAGTATATGTCTGGATTTGTTTTTTATATCCATCATGAATATTTGTTTTTTTTTTTTTTTAAGATGGAGTCCCACTCTGTCACCCAGGTTAGAGTGCAGTGGGGAGATCTCTGCTCACTGCAAACTCCACCTCCCAGGTTCAAGCGATTTTCCTGCCTCAACCTCCCGAGTAGCTGGGACTACAGGCACCTGCCACCACGCCCGGCTAATTTTTTTATTTTTAGTAGAGACTGGGTTTCTCCATGTTGGTTAGGCTGGTCTCAAACGCCTGACCTCAGGTGATCCTCCGGCCTCAGCCTTCCAAAGTGCTGGGATGACAGACGTGAGCCACTGTACCCGGCCATGCTTGTATTTTTAAATTTCCTCTTTTTTTAAAGTTTTTTTTTTTTTTTTGCTAATATTTGTATAATATTTTAACTGGTAAGTTCACTCTTTCATATTTATTAGAATCATTGATTTACTCAGACTGGTTCCTATTATCTTATTATTTTATAAATTCAGTTATTTTTGTCTCCTTTTTTTCCCCTTCTCACCTTCCTGAAACAGACAGCTATGTGTGCCCTCAATCAGATAGAAAGTTTATCAGCCTCTCACATCCCCTGGCCTTTCTTCGTCCCCTGAATCCAGCATGTTGATACCATCTGGACTGTTAATTCTGGGTTACTGTGGATACATTTTCTCTTTTTCTTCAGTGTTATCAGTTTTTAAAAGATAACATTAAACTTTATCACGCTGTTTGATTTCCTTTGCTGAATGTACCTCTTGCAACATTTTCTCTAATTGTCTTTCCTTTTATTTAAGAGTTTTGTATAGACTGTTTTAAACGATATGAAAAGTTCGAGATGCACTGTGCCTGAAAATGCATTTATATTGCCCTCAGCCTTGGGTGGCAGTTTTCTTGGATAGCATGTTCTGGGTTCTAAGTTATTTATTTATTATTATTATTTTTTGAGATGGAGGCTTGCTCTGTTGCCAGGCTGGAGTGCAGTGGTGCGATCTCAGCTCACTGTTAAGATCAGAAAGATACCCTGTTTCTTTTACCCAGGTAAAAGAAACCCGGTCTCTACTAAAAGTACAAAAATTAGCCAGGCATGATGGCAGCCGCCTGTAATCCCAGCTACTCAGGAGGCTGAGGCAGGGGAATCACTGGAACCCAGGAAGCAGACTGCAGTGAACTGAGATCGTGCCACTGCACTCCAGCCTCGGTGACAGAGCGAGACTTTGTCTCAAAAAAAAAAAAAAAAAAAAAAAAGAAAGAAAGAAAGAAAAGAAAAGAAAAGAAAGCAGACAGACTTGTTCACAGAAGCAGCCAGAGTCAAGGACCTGGACACTGACCACCCTCCTCGGTCGCTGTGGATGGGCTATTTAAACATCCACAAGGAGCCACTTTGCGCTTCTCAGCTTGAAGAGAACTAAAAAGCATGGTGCTGGGGGAGACCCGGGGAGATCGGCACTCTCAGAGCCGAGGGCAGGATGGAAATGGCTCCAGCCTCCCCACAGGGCAAGCTGGCTGCAATCCAGGATGGGCCGAGCCATTTCCACCCTGTGTGAGCCGAGGAAAAACAGGCCCCAGAAGACTCTTTAAACGGTAGTGCTGTTTGCCAGGCGCGGTGCCTCACGCCTGTAATCCCAGCACTTTGGGAGGCTGAGGTGGGTGGATCACCTGAAATCAGGAATTCGAGACCAGCCTGGCCAACATGGTGAAACCCCGTCTCTACTAAAAATACAAAAATTAGCCAGGTTTGGTGGCACATGCTTGTAATCCCAGCTACTCAGGAGACTGAGGCAAGAGAATTGCTTGAACCTGGGAGGCAGAGGCTGCAGTGAGCCAAGATCATGCCATTGCACTCCAGCCTGGGCAACAGAGTGAGACTCTATCTCAAAAAAAAATAAATAAAGGTAGTCCTGTTTATGTTTGTGGTGGCAAGAACCTGGAGATAAAAACTACAAACTCTTCAATTGAAATGAATGAATCCCTTGTGTAACCATATCGACATCCACACTGCAAGGGGTAAAATGCGTGGACCAGCCACGCTGGTATCAATGTAGATGACGGCAGACACGCCGTCGCCGGGGAGAAACGGAACGCTGTGGTGACGGAATGGCCGTCTGGGTCCCCTTGGAGGCACAGAAGTAGCCCTCCCTCCCTGCACGTGGGTGGACCATGCGGGGATGGCGACCCTTCCCCCGAGGGCTGTGGTCAGCCCTTTAGTGTCTGAGGCCCAGAAAGAGGAGCAGCTGCCTGGGTGGGCAGGGGTTGGGTAAGAATGGGTGTGGGGTGTTCCTGGGGCTGTCCATCTGACTCTGAACGAAGCCGCTTGCGGGAGCCTGCCTGCTGTGGGCTATCGTCAGGGGGAAACGTGTGGCAGGGCACAGACGCTCCCCAGGCCTGAGGCGTTTATGCCTCTCTCTGGACAGAAGCCTGTGACTCTGTGAGCAGCCTTAAGGGATGGAAGATGGAAGCAGGCCGGGCACGGTAACCCCAGCACTGTGGAACGCCGAGGCAGGCGGATCACCTGAGGTCAGGGGTTTGAGACCAGACTGGCCAATATGGTGAAACCCCGTCTCTACTGAAAATACAAAATTAGCTGGGTGTGGTGGGTGCCTATGATCCCAGCTACTCGGGAGGCTGAGGCAGGAGAATCGCTTGAGCCTGGGAGGCAGACGTTGCAGTGAACCAAGATTGCGCCATTGCACTCCAGCCTGGGCAATAAAATGAGACCCTGTCTCAGAAAAAGAAAAAAGAGATGGAAGCGGGGATCGGGGCCACTGGTCGGCGTGTGGGAGGAAACTGGGAGACCCCCATACAGGTGGCATCTGCCTTCACCTTGATTGTTCTCTAAGTGACCCCAGCTCCATGCCCAAACCTAGGTCTGCAGACCAGTGGCAGGCACTGAAGGCCTGGCAGAGGGGAGGAGAACGGGTCCTGCTCTGTGTCGGAGACACTCCCGTGCAGGCTCCCACCCTCGGTTGGCCTGGGGGCATCTGCACCCTGCAGGGTGGGGCTTGGGCTGGGGCCCTGCAGTGAGAGATAGGGATGGGGCAGCACCTGCCGTTACTATCCTCTGACCTCTTCCTGAAACTCTGTGGGCGGAAGGGAGTGCTGGCCACGGCTGAGGCAGCAAGAGTGAGGTTCCAGGAGGAACCCACCCTGGGCCGAGGGTCCAGGCACGAGGGCGTCACATCATCCTGAGGACCCTGGTGCTGGGGGCCCGAGAGGTCCTGAAAGCTCCTTCCCCTGGTGAGCAAGGAGAGCTACGGCGCCTCGCATGAAATAAAAATGAAGTATACAAATTAAGGCGTGGTGACAGGCGCCTGTCATCCCAGCCACTTGGGAGGCCGAGGCAGGAGCATCGCTTCAACCCAGTGAGCCGAGATCGCGCCACTGCACTCCAGCCTGGGTGACAGAGCGAGACTCTGTTTCAAAAATAAAACAACAAATGTAGGAATGGGGGTCACACTCCAGGCCATAACAAGGACCCCCTCCTCGCCGAACCCACAGGCCCTGTCCTCTTCCTAAGGGGATGGAAGACTCCTGCTCCCTCCCTTCCTCCCTCCCAGGTCGGGCTGTCTTCTCTCAAACACACACGCCTCTTCCAACACTTAGCAAAACGTTCTCAAACCCTCAGACCCCCTGGAAGCCGGGCCCAAGCCATCTTCAAGCAGCACTGCGTGGGCTGCTGGGATCACAGTGGCTTGTTAGGAAGGGAAGATGCAGAGAAACGTCCACTGTTGTCTGCTGATTCTTTCACAGCAACGAAACCACAGTCCACCAGTGACCTGTTGGCCGCACAGGGATCCAGAGCCATGTCCCGGCCTCAGAGGCTCTTGACTAGAGTCACATGGGATGCAGGGTGGCTGGGAAAGGCATGGAGTTGGGGCACAGATGCTTGTCCTCACTTGGGGCCAGCGCCCCGTTCCCTCCAGGTTTATGGAGTCCCACCTTGGGTGCCTCGGCAGGGGAGGGGCCTCTCCAGCCCCAGGCAGTGCCCTTCCCACCTCCCCCCACGTGGGTGCCGTCTGTGACCCAGATCTGCCAACGGGGAGGATCCAGCTGTACCGGGAGCCAGAGGGTCTGAGAAGCAGGGACAGGTGCTTCACTGGTTGGGCTGGAGGGTCTGTGGTATCTGAGTCATTGCTGCAGTGGGGGCAGCTGTGATGTGGACCCCACCCCGGGTCCTGCACAGGTGACCACACCAAATGACAGCTTGGTCCTCCTCTTCCCTCACCCTGGAGATTCACTGGAGGGGACGGTCATGTCCCTGGGACCCCCGTAGTGCCCTGACCCTTCCTTCTCTCCACCTGCTTGGAGGACTCTGCTGTGTCCATTGGAGCACAGTGGACCTGAGATCCCGGGCGACGTTCCTGGGCCTCCCGCCCCAAGCAGGGCGTTAACAGTGGACGGTGTGGTCCATTCCGGCTGTTCTGGGTAACAGTATGTTCCTGGAAAGGCCGGGTCCGCACCAGTCCCGTGGTCTCTGACAACCCTCTCCTTTGGCCTGGGTTCTGGGCCTCCTGGAGCCTATTTCTGGTTAGTAACTGTGTGTCCTTTGGGGCCGTGCTAGAGCCTTTTTCTGGTGGTTTGGGGTGTCCAGACCCTTGGGGCACTTGGTACCCAGAGAAGCAGGACTCCTGAGGGCGGGGCCAGGGCTCAGGGCCCCGGCTGCAGGCCCTCCAGTGGCTCTCAGAGACGCTTCCCTCTGTCACAGGCTCCAGTGCCGCCCTGAACAGGCCTTTTCTTCTCTCACCGTCAGCCTCTCCAAACTCTCCTTCACTGACAGGACAGGCCGGTGGAGGGCGGCACACGGCCCGTGTCCGTCTGCACCTCCCGCCCTGCCCCTGCCCCGTGGAGGAACGTGAGGTCTGTGCTTCCTCTGGTCATCAGGCCCCACAGCCGCAGTCAAGGGGTCAGATTTTTTTTTTTTTTTGAGATGGAGTCTCGCTCTGTCGCCCAGGCTGGCGTGCAGTGGTGCGATCTCGACTCACTGCAAGCTCCGCCTCCTGGGTTCCCGCCATTCTCCTGCTTCAGCCTCCTGAGTAGCTGGGACTATGGTTCCCGCCACCACACCCGGCTAATTTTTTGTATTTTTAGTAGAGATGGGGTTTCACCGTGTTAGCCAGGATGGTCTCGATCTCCTGACTTCGTGATCCGCCTGCCTCGGCCTCCCAAAGTGCTGGGATTACAGGCGTGAGACACCAAGCCCGGCCGGGGGAGGAGATCTCTTTGGGCACATCTTGAACCCACGAAGTAGGACTCCCAGCCTCCACCCACTTCCTGTGATGGAAGGATAAAGGGGGCCCTGAGCGAGACAGCCCCGGGAGGGGTGCGTGTGGAGGCCAGTGTGGGAGGGAGCTGCTCCTGTCAGAGCCGAATCCCTGAGCTCAACCTCCGTCCCCAGAAGCTGGTGTTTGGGGTCCCCCTCCCCACTGCAGGCCTCTTCACAGATGCTGTGGCTGCTGCTCCTGACCCTCCCCTGCCTGGGGGGCTCCGTGCCCAGGAACCCAGGCGAGTCCAACCCACCCAGTGCCCCCTCTGCCCGGGACCCCCTCCCTGCCCTGGGCTCAGAGCGCCAGCCCTGCCGGGGACGTGGGGACCATCTGATTGCCGGTCTTTCCTGGTGCCCCTGAGCCCTGGGAAGACCCTCGTCCGGCCCCCTCACGCCCCTCCCTTGCCTCCCCAGAGCCCGGCGCGGGGCGTGAGCTGGTGGGCATCGTCGGGGGCTGCGACGTCTCGGCCAGGAGGTTCCCCTGGCAGGTCAGCTTGAGGTTCTACAGCATGGAGAAGGGCCTGTGGGAGCACATCTGCGGGGGCTCCCTCATCCACCCAGAGTGGGTGCTGACCGCCGCCCACTGCCTCCAGCCGTGAGTGGAGCCTGCCGTCCCCTCGGCGGGTGGGAGTGGGGGTGGGGACGGGCAGGTGTCCTGTGTGCCGGGGGCCCCTCCCGGGATTCAGGGAAAGCCCCGGTCCTGAGCATCCAGCCTTGCTCTGAGAGGTGCCCGTTCCTCTCTCCAGGGAGGAGCTGGAGGCCTGTGCGTTCAGGGCGCAGGTCGGGCAGCTGAGGCTCTATGAGGACGACCAGCCGACGAAGGTGGTTGAGATCGTCCGTCATCCCCGGTACAACAAGAGCCTGTGTGCCCGGGGTGGTGCGGACATCGCCCTGCTGAAGCTGGAGGCCCCAGTGCCGCTGTCTGAGCTCGTCCACCCGGTCTCACTCCCGCCCGCCTCCCTGGACGTGCCCTCGGGGAAGACCTGCTGGGTGACCGGCTGGGGTGACATTACACACAACCGTGGGTGTCAGCGAGGCTCTCTGGGGAGGACGAGGGGCTGGGTCTTGCGGAAAATCCCTCGCTCTGTGGCTTCTGGGACCCCCTTTGCAAGCTCCCTTGCAAACCTGACCCCCTTTGCAAGCCCAGGTTTTGGACGTTTCTGGGACGGACATCAGGAACGGGGACTTGCTCTGGGCAGGCAGTTTTGGCCGCCGCTCCAGACCCGGTGTTTCCCAGCTCCACTCTGCCAATGGCAGCCGAGGCCAGGCTCCTCCGCTGTGGACGGAGGGTTGGTCCGGGGTCCTGAGTCCTGCGGCTTTGCCCCTGCTTCCAAGAGGAGCCCTGTGTCCTGGTGCTGGGCTGGAGTCCAGACCCTCAGATGTCATGTGGTCAGATCCTGACTATAGTGGACTTGGGGAAACTGAGTCACTGGGTCAGGATTCATGGGTGGGGGCTCCCCTGTGCTCTCTGCTGAAGGTCGGGGAGGCCCCGCATTGGGTGGAGTGAGGTCTTTGTTTTAAGGAAGAAGCAGGGCCCCCCACGTCCAGGTTCAGCTCCATGTTCTCCCCACAGAGCCGCTGCCGCCGCCCTACCACCTGCAGGAGGTGGACGTCCCCATCGTGGGGAACAGCGAATGTGAGGAGCAGTACCAGAACGAGTCCTCAGGCAGCAACGACAGGGTCATCCAAGACGACATGCTCTGTGCCGGGAGTGAGGGCCGGGACTCCTGCCAGGTGGGACCCCAGCCCCGCCCTGCCTCCTCCTGCCCCTGCCCACCAGCCCCGTCGCTGTGGGTGCATGCAAGGGCTTTGCTGAGCATCTCTCTCCCCACAGCGTGACTCTGGAGGCCCCTTGGTGTGCAGGTGGAACTGCACCTGGGTCCAGGTGGGGGTAGTGAGCTGGGGCAAATCCTGTGGCCTTCGTGACTACCCCGGCGTGTACGCCCGCGTGACGAGCTACGTGTCCTGGATCCGCCAGTACGTCCCTCCGTTCCCCAGACCCTAGCTGGGGTGCAGTGGGGTCTGCATGATCCAGGAGGCCCCGTCTTCCTTGTGGACACCCCTGCTGCTCCCCAGTCCCAGCCTCACCCTCCCGCGGGTCTCTGCCCCGAGACCCTTCTGCTGCTCTCAGCCTCTCAAGGCTCTGTGTTTTCCTGCCGGCAGGGGGCTCAGGGAGCAGGGGAGGGGCCCTCAGAGATGAGTCGGGAGTGGGAACAGAATCCCAGAAATCCTAGATGACTTCTTGTGACTTGACTCCATTAAACAGTGTGGAAACCGCTCTGGGTCTGCGGTGTGTGTCTGGACTGTGGGAGCAGCTGGGGGTCACCGAGTGGGGTGGCCAGGCTTGGCTGCAGAGCCCGGGTCCTGGCACTCTCAGGCCAGGCAGGAGAAGAGGGATGGGCCCCAGGGCTGGGAGGGGACGGCTTCCTTTCTGCTGCACCCCCTCCCCCAGCGCACACAGGTCTGTCAGGGCCATTGACATTGGAGCCTCAGTCCCAGGCTGACGGACTTCTCCTTCCCTCCGCTTTCCAGAGCCACCTCCTCCTAGAACCCCCGCGCCCTGACCCACCACCAGGGTCCTCCTGGTCCCACAACATGTGGCCCTGAGAGCAGCTGGCACGGTGCGGGGTCCTGGTGCCCATGGGGCCCGGTTCTTTCTCCCGATGCTCTAGGCCCCTCCATCCCCAGACAGTGTTTCCGGCCGACTCTAGACTTTCTCCTCCTTTTCTGGCACAAAATCCTCTTTTTTGGATTTCAAATGTCCTAAGTCAAGATTCTCTGGTTTGTGTTCTGCAAATGTGACCCCACAGTCCCAACCCCAGACATGCTTCCTACAGGGGTTCTGTGGGCCCACGGGTTCCCATGACAACCACAGCTTCCCTGGGAAGCAGGAGGCCCCTGGGCACCTCTGGATTTTCTGGCTGTGACACGTCCTGCTGGTCATCCTGGACACCTGGCCTGGGGCACAGGAAGGTGCCTCTGAATGCCCAGAGCCTGAGATTCTTGGGGGGTGCTGGTAGAAGTAGAGGGTCCTGGGGTGGTGGACAGCACAGTGGGGAGAGGTGGACAGCTCAGGGCCCCCATCTGTAACCTGCCCAGTTTCTACCTGACTCCAGGCCCCACACTAGCCCAGCGTCCCTCGGGAACCTCTGGGACAAATGACTTTAGTGGGGCCGGGCGCGGTGGCTCACGCCTGTAATCCCAGCACTTTGGGAGGCCGAGGCGGGCGGATCACAAGGTCAGGAGATCGAGACCACGGTGAAACCCCGTCTCTACTAAAAATACAAAAAATTAGCCGGGCGCGGTTGTGGGCGCCTGTAGTCCCAGCTACTCGGGAGGCTGAGGCAGGAGAATGGCGTGAACCCGGGAGGCGGAGCTTGCAGTGAGCCGAGATCGCGCCACTGCACTCCAGCCTGGGCTGGGCGACAGAGCGAGACTCCGTCTCAAAAAAAAAAAAAAAAAAAAAAAAAAAAATGACTTTAGTGGAAAGAGCCTGCTGTCTGTCCTGAATCGGCCGTGGGGTCCTGTCCCCGTCTTGGGCTGCATCGGCCTCATGCTGTGTGGGGTTGGTTGCGTCTCCTTGGCTCTGTGGTGATGCAGCATGGCGGCCGGTGCACTTGATGACGCTCTGATTAATCTCTGCTTGAACCAAGAGCTCAGAAGCGGGTGCTGGGGCTGCTGAGCCGGCAGAGCAAGGGTGTCCAGAAAGGCAGGCGAGGGGCCACGTCAGGGCCGGAGAGCCACTCCCTCCCCACTTACTGTCTGTGTGTGGCCTGCTGGAGGTCAGCCCCACAGAGCTGGCCTTCCCTGCGGGCATCCTGGGCTGCCCTTCTGTGCAGGCCCCAGAATCTCAGGCAGAGCTCAGCTTGGGGGGACCTGCCCCGATACTTCAGTCCCTCCCATCAGTGCCCAGTGTCACTTTGGGAGCCACGTGGCAATTCAAAATATGAAGGCTTGAGAGCTGATCTCCCTCCCGCGTCGTGGATAAATCCTGGAGACAGCTGGTGCTTCTGTCCAGAGTCAGCTCCCAGGGGCTCTCAGGCCATTTCCTCCCCAGCCCCACACCCCATCCCTGCCAGATGCAGCGGCAAGAGGTGGGTCGTGGAGGGGTGCACAGACACCCCCCGGACCCCGGGCATGGGAGAAAGGGAGCCCCTTCCTCACTCCTGGAGGCCCCTCAGCTCAGACCCCTGCTCTCGTCTGAAGATTTGTGGTCCTGCAGATCCACATGTTGAAGCCCTAACCCCTGGGGCGATGGGATCGGGAGGGGGTGCTTTGGAAGGTAAACAGGGCATTCATGCCCTTAGAGAAGGAACCCCAGAGAGCTCACTCTTCCCTCCCAGCCTGGAGCACCCAAAGAGAAGGCACCGTTTATGAACCAGGAGGTGGGTCCTCCCCAGACCTCGGACCTCCATCCTCCGGGGTCACTGGGAATGAATTCCCGCTGTGCGTAAACCGCCCGGCTGTGGCGTGTTGCAGCCGCCGGCAGAGTCCCTCCGGGCACGGGTGACCCAGGCCTCCTCACAGGCCAGGCGAGGGGTCTCCAGGAGGTCTTTGCTGACACGAAGGCCTGCGGCTGAGCCTGCGGCTGAGCCGGCTTCCCGAGGCAGGGGAGGGCACCAAGCAGGGGAAGAGCCCAAAATTCTGCCGTCCACTCTGAGAGGGGAGCCGGGCACCGCGGCCACAGGTCGAGAGAACAGGGAGATCCGTAGCGGTGGATGGAAGGTTCTTGGGGCCCGGGGGAGGGGTGACAGGGATGGGAAGCGACAGCCACCAAAAGGGTGTGGGCTTTTCAGGGCGATAAAAAAGTCGTACAATTGGGAATGGCGACAGCCACATGCCTCCGAATGCGTGAAAATCGATGAAGTTCCACCCTCTAAATGGGTGAATTGTAGGTTTTTGTGAACTCAATCTCAATAACTCTGTTAAAAAAAAAAAAAAGAAAACCCAGATAAATATGAAAAACTAAAAAGAGGTCAGGCACAGTGGCTCACACCTGTCATCCCAGCACATGAGGGTGGATCACCTGAAGTCGGGAGTTCGAGACCAGCCTGGCCAACATGGAAAAACCCCGTTTCTACTAAAAATACAAAATTAGCCGGGCGTGGTGGCGCACGCCTGTAATCTCAGCTACTCAGGAGGCTGAGGCAGGAGAATGGCTTGAACCTGGGAGGCAGAGGTTGCAGTGAGCCGAGATCGCCACCACTGCACTCCAGCCTGGGCAACAAGAGCGAAACTCGGTCTCAAAAAAATAAAATAAGAAGTCTTCATTTCCCCAATTCTTTCACAACGGCAAAGCCGCAACACGAGCCCCTGAGGGGCCTCCTCGTCATACGGGCCCACACAGGGCCCCAGCCTTCCAGGCACCCCGCCCTGCACGTCGGGCATCACCAGGGCCCTGTCCTCCTGAGGCAGGGTCTGCGGCAGGACCACCCTGGGCGTGTGCGGTTATTGGAGTGTGGGGAGTCCCTCTGCGGGGTCTTGGCAGGGGTGGAGTTTCTCTCTTCAGGCAGTCACTGGTTTGGGTGGGGCCCAGCAGCAGCGGCACAGGGCTCACAGGTGGTGGCCAGGACACGGCGCCCACCGGCGTCCTCCACCCTGGTCCCTCGCCTCCCAGGTTCCGTGCTGATTGGAGGCCTCTCCCAGGAACAGGGAACTCCTTCGGGTGATGGTGACAGTCTCTCTTTTTTTTTTTTTTTTGAGACGGAGTTTTGCTCTGTCACCAGACTGGAGCGCAGTGGTGTGATCTCAGCTCACCGCAACCTCCGTCCTCCAGGTTCAAGCGATTCTCCTGCCTCAGCCTCCCAAGCAGCTGGGATGACAGGCACGCACCACCACGCCTGGATAAATTTTGTATTTTTAGTAGAGACGATGTTTCACTATATTGGCCAGACTGTTCTCAAACTCCTGACCTCGGCTGATCCCCCGGCCTCAGCCTCTCAAAGTGCTGGGATCACAGGCGTGAGCCACTGTACCCAGCGGACAATCCCTTCTTGTTTCCTCTCTGGCTGGGGGAGGCCGAGGGGGAGCGCCCCCACCTCAGAGATCTCACCAGTCCTGGCGCTTCGGCTCTGGGGGAAGCCGGGGAGCCTTCTCCTCCAGGACCCACGGACGCCCGGTGCCTCGGAAAGAGGCAGGAAGAGGGTGGGAGGCCCCGTCCCCTCCCAGTCCTGTCTGCCCCTTGGCTGCCTCCGCCTCCCACTCAGCCCGCCCTGGAGCTCTCCCAGGTGGGTGGGACCTGGGGGCTCTGCGCCAGGCCCACTGGAGGAGGCAGCGGCCCATGCCCGGACCCCACCTCCCAGGGAGGCTGTGGACCGTGAACCCCCGGGCTGGAGCACAGGCCAGGCCCTGGCTGTGCTGGGGCGGCTCCTGCGGGGAAAGGCCTTTCCTGAGCATTGGTGGCCTGGCCCAGCCCGGGCATCTCCCACAGCACTGAGCACTCCTTGAAACTCCCCATTCAGTGCCAAAGCCACCACCTCCACCGGGGGCCTTCCCCGGGGCCTGGTGCAGATCCCGGCTGAGATGTTGATGGGCTGACTTGGGAGGAGGGAAGCCCCGCCCACAGGCGGCACAGGCCCCGCCCACTTTCTATGCTGAGACGATAAAGGGGGCTCGGAGGCGCCCAGAGGCAGAGGCCAGAGACACCACGATGGTGAGGGCCAGGTTCCTCTCGAGTCCTCCCAGACCTGGGATCCAGCTTTGCTCACCCAACCCTGCCCTCCCCCTAACCCTGCAGATGCTGTGGCTGCTGTTCCTGACCCTGCCTCGCTTGGGGGGCTCCGTGCCCATGTTCCCGGGTGAGTCCTTATCCAATGCTCCCACTGTCCTGGGACTCGCCCTGACCCCAGGCCTGCCCTGGCTCCGGTGGGGCGGGTGCTGAGCACCCCCTGGAAGCCACTGGCTCATCCTGGGCTCTGGGGAACTGTGTGTGGGAGGCCATGCTGGCCCCGGGCAGGGCGCCTGGGCCTCTCACAGCCCCTCTCGCCGTGTCCCCAGATCTCAGCCCAGGGACTGAGTGGGCGCACGCCGTAGGGGGCCACAGTGCTCCTCCCGGGAAGTGGCCGTGGCAGGTCAGCCTCAGGACCTTCGACAAGGAGCAAAACCAGTGGGGGCACAGCTGCGGGGGCTCCCTCATCCACCCCCAGTGGGTGCTGACCGCGGCCCACTGCGTGGCACTGTGAGTGGCTCACCCGAAGGCCTGTGGTGGGAGATGCGGGCGGGCGGGCGGAAGCCGAGGGGCCCCGCAGTGTGGCGGGGTGGTGTCCTGGGGCAGGAGGCGGCTCAGGTTCCCGGTGGTATTGAGCCTGTGGAACAGGAGGTCCCAGCTTTGAGCCCCTGGACGTTATTTCTGCTGCACTGGGGGCCGAGGCCCCCTGCCCTGAGAGGCAGCTGGTCTCTCCCAGGGCCGCATGGGAGCCACAGACATACAGGGTCCAAACTGGACAAGTGACGCTCTATCGCCACGACCAGCTGACGAAGGTGGCCCAGATCATCCTGCACCCCAAGTTCAACATGAGCCTGTCGGCCTGGGGGGGCGCAGACATCGCCCTGCTGAAGCTGGAGACCGCCGTGACGCTGTCCGATCTCGTCCACCCGGTCTCCCTGGCCCCCGACTCGCTAATGCTCCTCCCGGGGATGAAGTGCTGGGTGACCGGCTGGGGGACCCTCGGTAAGATCAGGGGAGGGGGGCGGGGAAGGACTGGGCAGCACTCAGGCAGGGTGCATGGGGACGGCAGGTGTGTGCCCAGGCCACAGGTGGGCTCCAGGCCTCCCCACCAGGAGGCATCTTTAGCTCTTGTTTAAACCTTGGAGACAGACAGCTGCAGGAGCTGGACACCATTTCTCGGTTTGCAATTGTCTTTTTTTTTTTTTTTGAGACCGAGTCTTGCTCTATCCCCAAGGCTGGAGTGCAGTAGCGCAATCTTGGCTCACTGCAACCTCTGCCTCCTGGGTTCAAGTGATTCTCCTGCCTCAGCCTCCCAAGTAGCTGGGACCACAGGTGCGCACCACCACGCCCGGCTAATTTTTAGTATTTTTAGTAGAGACGGGGTTTTGCCATGTTGGCCAGGCTGGTCTTGAACTCCTGACCTCAGGTAATCCACCTGCCTCGGCCTCCCAAAGAGCTGGGATGATAGACATGAGCCACTGTGCCTGGCCTCGGTTTGCAGTTGTCAAAGCGAGTGATGCATCTGGATGGCAGGACTCCCAGGGGCTGGCCAAGGATTCGTACCCAGGGCCGTGGCCTTCAGCCCATGGCTCTCTGGCCTCGCTGCCCAGGCACGGTCTGTGTCTGTACTTTTCCGATGGAAGATCCTAGGGGGAGAGTGGGCTCCTGTTTCACCTCCTGGCCCTGTCTCTCGGGCTGTTCATCTCTAGATTCCGTGCCTGTTCTGAGAACTCCCTTTGTCCATACGCCCGGCATTGAGGTGGGGAAACAGGCTGGGGAGGGGGAACGGCGTGCCCAGGGTCACAGAGCTACGCTGTCCTTCTCAGAGAGGCTCCCCTCAGCCTTGGCTCCCGGGCCTGCTGTTGCCGACCTGGCCTGTGTCATTGGCTGCTCGTGGTTCCGACCCTGGTAACCGCAGGGGAATCGTGTGCTGGACTTGGCCCCTCGGTCCTCCCTGAACAGCCGGCGTTCTGAGTGTTTTCCTCTGGGACTTACGCATGATGATGACAACTTCACGATGTGGTTTCTCTTCCCCCAAAACCCTCTTTATGGCGGTTGTCAAAGACAGGCCACTGCACCTCGCTGCTCCCCAGAATCACAAGACCCCGCCACAGCCAGTTCCGGCTTATTCTCTCAAAGCCATCTGGCAGCCAGGTGCACTGGTTCACACTCACAATCCCAGCGCTTTGGGAGGTCCAGACAGGAGGATGACTCGAGCTCAGGAGTTCCAGACCAGCCTGAGCAACACAGAAAGACCCTGTCTCTAAGAAAAAAAAAAAAAAATTAGCAGGGCGTGGTGGGAGCGCCTGTATTCCTAGTGACTGGGGAGGCTGAGGTGGGAGGATCGCTTGAGCCCAGGTGGTCAAGGCTGCAGAGAGCTGTGATCACGCCACTCCACTCCAGCCTGGGCAAGAGCGAGACCCCACCTCAAAAAAAAAAAAAAAAAAGGTGCCGGGCGCGGCGGCTCAAGCCTGTAATCCCAGCACTTTGGGAGGCCGAGACGGGCGGATCACGAGGTCAGGAGATCGAGACCATCCTGGCTAACACGGTGAAACCCCATCTCCACAAAAAAAAAAAAAATACAAAAAACTAGCCGGACGAGGTGGCGGGCGCCTGTAGTCCCAGCTACTCGGGAGGCTGAGGCAGGAGAATGGCGTAAACCCGGGAGGCGGAGCTTGCAGTGAGCTGAGATCCGGCCACTGCACTCCAGCCTGGGTGACAGAGCCAGACTCCGTCTCAAAAAAAAAAAAAAAAAAAAGGTCTGGGTTTGAGGCTCCCTTCCAGGCGGCCTTCCGGGCTGCAGGCGCCTCACTGGCTGTCTCCAGGTCCAGAATGTTGCAACTTTTCTTCCTGACTGGTAATAAAGTAGCGAGATCTTCCACAAGCCAGAAGGCGCAGCTCTCAGGGTGACTCACGGCTTCAGTGTGGCTGTTGCTTATTTTCTAGATGGCTTTTTCTCCTATTTGTTGGAGCTCTGGTCTTTAATTTTGGGAAAGTCATGTTCTATAGCACCGAAGCCCTGCGCTTTCCTCCCAGCTTCCATTGGAGCTTCAGTGTGTTGTTTCTGCTGAGTGGGAACATGAGCCCAAAAGGGGCTGCTAGGCCCAGGCTCCCTGGCAGATG
Organism: Macaca mulatta; assembly: GCF_049350105.2. NCBI lineage: Eukaryota > Metazoa > Chordata > Mammalia > Primates > Cercopithecidae > Macaca > Macaca mulatta. Next base: position 2,467,214 of record NC_133425.1, on the reverse strand, counting down.
GAGGGAGGGCACGAGCCCCCCCCCCCCAGGACCAGCCATGCTCACCCAGTCCCTCCCCACAGCACCGCTGCCCCCAGCCCCCCACCTGCAGGAGGCTGAGGTCCCCATCGTGAGGACCCGAGCTTGCGAGAGGATGTATCACAAAAGCTCCGTTGCCCACGGCCAGGGCACCGTCATCAAGGCTGACATGCTGTGTGCAGGGAGAAAGGGGCAGGGCTCCTGCCAGGTGAGACCCCGGCCCCGCCCTCTGCCCTCGGTGTCGGCCGTGGGACCTGCCTTGCCGTGGGGCCGTCCCCTGACTGTGTCCTCTCCATACAGGGCGACGCTGGGGCCCCACTGGTCTGTTACTGGCTGGACACTTGGCTCCAGGTTGGCGTGCTGAGCTGGGGCGTGGCCTCCAGGCACGGGAACTACCCTGGTGTCTACACCCGGGTGATGACCTATTCCTCCTGGGTCCGCCAGCACGTCCCGCTGGAGCGTTGAGAAGGCTTTGAGAGCTGGGGAGCCGACCTGTCCCCCTGCCATCCCCGCCGGGCCTCCCCTCAGCTTCCCTTCCCACCTCCAGGCCCTGTTCCTGTCCACCCCGCCTGGCCCCCGAAATACCCCGTCCTTCCCTGACCTGGGGGTGAGGACACAGCGGCAGGGGAAGCTCAGAAGCTGGTGTCCCGTGGATGTGGGGGAGGGGAGGACGCACCCAGGGACCTGCCTCCTGCCTGGGTCTGCCATGCTATTAAACTGTGTGAACAGCAGCCTCCGAGTCTCCGATTCTCTCATGCGTCCTGGGCCGTGGTGGGACTTCCTGGTACACATCCCAAGGGTCTGGAGGGCTCGTGGCCAGCCTGGAGTGACCACACCATCAGGCCAGGCTGGGGGCCCACGGGGAGGGTGTGTGGTTCCTGCCCATTCTGGGAGGGCTGTGCTTCCCAGAGGCGGTGCCTGAGCTCCCTGAGCGGCTCAGCCTTCCCCGCAGGTTCCCACAACCCAGGGATGAGCTACCTGTTCTCTCCTCAACACCCACCCCTGGCTGGGACAGCTGTTTGCTCCTTCCCCTCATTCCCCCAAAACTGTGACATCAAACCCAGCCTCGCTGCACCCCAGTTCCGACACGGAGCCGCACTGCGGGGCCAGCAGCCTGAGCCTGCTGCCTCGGCCGGGTCTCCTCCTTGGACCTCCCGGAGTCTCGGGGTCAGCTGAGGACACAGCCTCCCTGATCTGTGGGGTCTCTGCGGAGCTGGCTGCCCTGGAATTTGGGGTACCCCAGCTCTGCCCCTGAGCAGCTGCTCCCTCATCCCTCCTCTCCAGGCAGAGGAGCCGCTGTGGGTGTGGGTCCCCATGGTTGCCCTTAAGACTCCAAACAGGACACAGTGGCCCTGTCACAGCCACAGCCACAGCCTGGGCATCACGAGGCCATGTGGTCCCAGGGCCCCTGCTGGTGAGCTATGGCCACTCCCACTTACCTGGGACCAACACTGCCCATCCCCAACTCTGGGGGAGACGGGAGCACCCCCACCGCGTGGGCTTCCAGGAGCCATAGGGAGGCCCTGCCTCCGCCCTGCTGAGCCCCTCCTGCTCCCCGGGCCCCTCCGAAACAGGGGATCCACCCCCCTCCCAGGGTCTCCTCCATGATAGGGGCCTGAAGACAGCTTCCTTGGGGGTCTCTCTGCACCCCCTTCTAGCCCCACCAGGATTTCGGATTCTTCCCAGAGCCCAGGCTTCCTGGGATCCCGGGGGGTCTGCATGGGCCACAGGGCCCTTGACCCTGGGTGGACCTGAACGTCCCCAGACTGCGCATCAGATCGGGTTTCTGTTATCAGGGGTCTGCGGGGAAACGGCTGAGAAAGTTCAGTGAAGAAACGCCGGGGGAAACACCGTGGCGCCTTCTCTCCAGCTCTGGGTGTTTGGCTGCCTCGTCAGCTCCCCCGCCGGCCCCCAGGCTGGGGCAGGACAGCCTCGCCCTGAGATGGATGGGGCAGGGGGTGCCCAGAGTGGCTGCCTCCGCCCCCGGGCCTCAGCAGGAGGGTCTCCCTGGGTGCCTGATGCTCTCAGGCTCGCCACCCTGCCGTGGCTGTGACCATCAGATGGGATCGTCTGTCCATCCGCCTGACAGGCAAGGGGCTGAGAGACCTCTGACCTCCTCACCTCTGGCCGAGGAACTTCTGGCTTTTAGTGCAAACTGCCCACCCCAACTACACGCATCTCCAACTTGGGAAGCCCGAGGTGTGCTGCAGGGGTGGGGGGCACACAGAGATTGGGGAGGGGCTTAAGGCTTAAGACTGGAGAAAGGGATTTAGGAAGAAGTCGGGGAGCAGGTGGGGGCCCAGGCCAGAGAGGGAGGGAGGGAAGAGTAGGGACCGTGGGGCCTCAAGGAGCATGGGGGTCAGGCTCCCTACACTCTGGGCAGGATGTGAGCCCCCGAGGCCCCTTCATTAGCTCTGACTGGGGTCCCAGCACCCGCTGGAGGAGGGAGGGGCCTGGAGCTGCCAGGCCTTTCTCACAGTGCCTGTGACCTGTTGGTGGGGGTTCCCAGAGGAGGACCAGCTTTCACCGAGGCTGGGAACAGATGGCCCGGGCTGCAGGATGTGGGGCACCCCGAGTCCTCCAACACTGGACAGCCGCATCCCACTCTCCTCCCGGGTCCTCTCTCCCTCTTCCCTATCTCTCTCCTCTCCGTCCCTTCCCTCCCTGCCTTTCCGGCAGCCTCTGTGGTTGCCGGTCCTGGCTCTGTCCTCGAAGTCCCGTGCTCCCTGGGAGAACCACGGCTCTGACGCCGCCACACCTCCGAAGCTCTTGCCCGAGACCCAGGGTGCAGCCGTGGCACGTCCAGGGCAGCATTTCTGCCCCTGGGCCCCTCCGGTCAGCACTGCATGGGTCTCTCTCCTGTCTCTGGAGCATAGTGCTCCGCTGGTCCCAGCGCCTTGGGAGAGCCGAGTGGGAGGATTGCTTGAGCCCAGGAAGTGGAGGCTGCAGTGGGCTGTGTTCATGCCACTACACTCCAGCCTGGGCGACAGAGCCAGACCCTGACTCAATTGTGTCCCGAAGGCCTCTCTGAGGACAGAGGACCTCTCCCCAACCACACCCACCATTGAGGTGTCTCCACATGCAGACCCCAGGGTGAGTCGGCTGGAGGACATCTGGCCAGAATGGGCTTGGCCAGTTGCGGTGGGCACCGTCACAGTGGGCACCTTCCTTGGACAGTCTGCTGGGCCTGTGGCCCCTGTCCTGGGAGTGAGCCGCACCTCCACTCGGGGCCACCTCTCGCCTTCACGGGGTGCTGCAGCACATGAACTGCTGGCAACTGTCCTGGGGACCCCATGGTGGGAGGCAGAGCCTTGCCGCTGCCTCGGGCTCCTTCCTGAGCTCCAGACCTGAGTTTTTTCCAAGGGCCTGGCCCTCCAAACCAGCCCTGTGATGCTGTGGCGTCCTCTTGGAGGAACAGGCAGACCAGAGGGCCCCAGCACCGCCCCAGCCGCACTCTGCCCTCACCCTCTCCTCTCACCCCTGTCCTGCCAGCCTGGGCTGTGGGTAGGGTGGAGACTTGGAGTGTGGGTGGGAGACAGAGAGGAGGAGGGGGTGAAGAGACGCCTCCTGGACCTGAGGCCACCACAGGGCCCCACCCTCCTGCTGCCCTCCTCCTGTGGCTGAGGATAAAGAGGCTCCCAGGGGCTGGGGAAGAGAGCTGCTGAGTCCCGGCATGGTAAGGGCACTGTCCCCTCCCCGATGCCTGCAGGCGGTTCCCGGCCCCCAGGCCACACCCCACGCCCTCTCCCCTGATCCCGGGTCTGAGCCCCCAGCCCACACCCCACGCCCTCTCCCCGCAGATGCTGCTGCTGCTGTTCCTGGCCGTCTCCTCCCTGGGGAGCTGCAGCGCGGGGAGCCCAGGTGAGTCCCGACCCCACACAGCCCTCCCTTCCCAGGGGCTCTGCCACCCCTGACCCCAGGATCCAGGGCACACATGCACAGACCGGCTTCTCCCGAGGGCAGGTGCGGGGTGAGGTTCTGGTGGCACAGGCCGAGTTCCCTGACCTCCTCTCGGTGCTCCCAGTGCCCGTTCCCGAGAATGACCTGGTGGGCATCGTGGGGGGCCACAACGCCCCCCAGGGGAAGTGGCCGTGGCAGGTCAGCCTGAGGATCTACAGCTACCACTGGGCCTCCTGGGTGCACATCTGCGGGGGCTCCCTCATCCACCCCCAGTGGGTGCTGACCGCCGCCCACTGCATTTTCCGGTGAGTCCTGGGCCGGGGACCCCAGCGAGGGGAGGTGGGAGTGGGGCCGCTGCAGACCAGGCCCCCTGAGCAGCCCGGGTCCATCCTCCCCCAGGAAGGACACCGACCCGTCCACCTACCGGATCCACGCCGGGGATGTGTATCTGTACGGGGGCCGGGGTCTGCTGAATGTCAGCCGGATCATCGTCCACCCCAACTACTCTGTCTTCTTCCTGGGGGCAGACATCGCCCTGCTGAAGCTGGCCACCAGTGTGAGGAAAACAAACACTCTCGCGCCGGTGGCTCTGCCGTCACAGTCTCTGGAGTTCACTGACAGTGACAACTGCTGGACCACAGGCTGGGGCAAGGTCGGCTTGTTCGGTGAGAACCAGAGGGACGCGGGACGGGCACACGTGGGGGTCCTGGGAGGCTCATGAAAGATTAGCGCTTGGTTTGCACATTCTGGGGTCTCTCTAGCTAGGGTTGGGGGGGCAGGGTTCAGGTGAGCTACCCTAGGGATACAAGCTCATAAAACAGAGGGAGGAAATAAAATGAGCCTTTGGGGTGGGTGGGAGGAGGCAGCGACCGTGCTGTGCGTGTCTAGAACACGTATTTTATGCATATTCTCGTTGCAAGACATTTTCTTCATTTTGTGGAAAAGAAAATGGGTTCAAAGAGGGCACGAATTTACCCATCTGCCCATTCCTCCACTGAAGGTTTCAGAGACCCTGAGGCTTTCTTCATTTCCTGCTTCGGGCCTCTGTTCTTTGAAAGGCAATACCTGGTGCTGTTCCAAAGCGCATAGGTCCCGTCTCCCTTTTCTAGAGTGCGTGCGTGGATCCCGCCTCCCTTTTCTAGAGTGTGCGCATGGGTCCTGCCTCCGTTCGCTAGAATATGTGTGTAGGGTCCCATCTCCCTCTTCTCCCAATTTAAGAGGTATTGGTGGATGGGGGTGGTAGGGTGGTGGGGGGTGGGAGTGGGCGCGGTGACTCAAGTCTGTAATCTCAGCACTTTGGGAGGCCAAGGTACAAGGATCACTTGAGCCTAGGAGTTCAAGACCAGCCTGGATAACACAGGGAGACCCCATCTCTACAAAGAATTAAGAGAAATATGGATTGGCCGGGCACAGTGGCTCACGCCTGTAATCCCAGCACTTTGGGAGGCCGAGGCAGGTGGATCACCTGAGGTCAGGAGTTTGACACTAGCCTGGCCAACATGGTGAAACCCTGACTCTACTAAAAACACAAAAAGTAGCCAGGCATGGTTGTGGGCACCTGTAATCCCAGCTACTCAGGAGGCTGAGGCAGGAGAATCGCTTGAGCCTGGGAGGCAAAGACTGCCGTGAGCTGAGATTGTGCCCCTGCACTCCAGCCTGGGTGACGGGGCGAGACTCCATCTTAAAAAAAAAAAAAATTAGCGGGGCATGGTGCTGCATGCCTGTGGTCCCAGCTACTTGGAAGGCTGAGGTTGGAGGATCGCTTGAGTGTTGCTGGAGCCTGGGAGGCGGAGGCTGCAAGGAACTATGATTATGCCGCTGTACTCCACTCTGGCATTTCCATTCTGCGTTCTTGCAGCTTTAGAGGTTCTCCTCTTTGACTCCACCTTAGGCCGTGCAGGCTGAGCATCCCAGGTCCTGAGCTGAGGCTTGGGGTGGGGAGGGGTCCTGCCATGGTGCTGGCCGGGGGCCCCTCCTGAGCCGCTCCTGACACCCATGGTTGGTTTCTGCAGATATGCTGCCGCCTCCTTACCGCCTGCAGCAGGTGAAGGTCCCCACACTGAGCAACGCAGACTGTGAGCAGCAGATCCACGATGCTTTTCCCGGTGCTGGAGACAGAAAGTTCATCCAGGACGACATGATCTGTGCCGGCCGCACGGGCCGCCGCACCTGGAAGGTGACACCTGGCGCCTCTCTCCTGCCATCTCTTTTCCTGTCTGCGGTTCTGAGGCTGGACTGGGATGAGCAGGGTCCTGGGTCTCTGCTCAAGCTGGGCCTTCCTTCTCCACAGGGTGACTCAGGTGGCCCCCTGGTCTGCAAGAAGAAAGGTACCTGGCTCCAGGCGGGAGTGGTGAGCTGGGGATTTTACAGTCATCAGCCCAGCATTGGCGTCTACACACGAGTCCAGACCTATGTGCCCTGGATCCTGCAGCAAATGCGCCTCTAAGCCCCGGGCCCCTCTCAGCTCCCTAAAATCCAGCTCATTCCTCGTCTCGGCCCCTCCGCTCCCTGCTTCTTCCAGCACCCACCTTCTCTGCTCCTCCATCCCACATAGTCCTCACTTCCCTCCGCCTTTTCAGACCTGCACCTTCCTCCCTCACACTGGGAGGAGGAGGCATGGAAGGTGCTTTGAATGGGGGTGAGGTTAGGGATGGAAGTCCTGGAGCCAGTTTGCAGTGTCGTCGCATTAAACTGTTAGCAAAGCAAACCAGAAGTGGCCAGTGTGTTCCCGAGTGTGGGTGCGGCTAGCGGGGCGGGGACTGGGGCTTCCTGATGCGGGTGCATCTGCTCTGGACCGTCGGGCTGTAGAAATGGCTGCTCCAGACCAGGCATTCACTGGTGGTGGGGGGAAATGATGGATGGGTGGCAAGAGCGGGGAAATATTCTCAGTGATGACTCCTCTCTTGGGGCCCAGCTCCCAGCCCAGCCCTCCACTAAAAGTACAGGTCAGCCTCATCACCAAATTTCATCCATCTACCATCTATCTACCCACTGAATCCATCCACTCATCCAACCATGAATTCATCCATTCATCCATCCACCCACCCACCCACCCACTAATCCATCCATCCATCCATCCATCCATCCATCCACCCGCCCACCCACCTACCTATTGATCTATCCATCCACCCATCCACCCACCATCCACTAATCCATCCATCCATCCATCCATCCATCCATCCACCCGCCCACCCACCTACCTATTGATCTATCCATCCACCCATCCACCCACCATCCACTAATCCATCCATCCATCCATCCATCCATCCATCCATCCATCCATCCATTCATCCATCCACCCACCCACCCACCTACCTATTGATCTATCCATCCACCCATCCACCCACCATCCACTAATCCATCCATCCATCCATCCATCCATCCATCCATCCACCCGCCCACCCACCTACCTACCTATTGATATATCCATCCACCCACCATCCACTAATCCATCCATCCATCCATCCATCCATCCATCCATCCATCCATCCATTCATCCATCCATCCATCCATTCATCCATCCACCCGCCCACCCACCTACCTATTGATCTATCCATCCACCCATCCACCCACCATCCATCCATCCATCCATCCATCCATCCATCCACCCACCCACCCACCCACTAATCCATCCATCCATCCATCCATCCATCCATCCATCCATTCATCCACCCACCCGCCCACCCACCTACCTATTGATCTATCCATCCACCCATCCACCCACCATCCACTAATCCATCCATCCATCCATCCATCCATCCATCCATCCATCCATCCATCCATTCATCCATCCACCCACCCACCCACCCACCCACTAATCCATCCATCCATCCATCCATCCATCCATCCATCCATCCATCCATTCATCCACCCACCCACCCACCCACCTAATGATCTATCCATCCACCCACCATCCACTAATCCATCCATCCATCCATCCATCCATCCATCCATCCATTCATCCATCCACCCACCCACCCACCTACCTAATGATCTATCCATCCACCCACCATCCACTAATCCATCCATCCATCCATCCATCCATCCATCCATCCATCCACCCACCCACCCACCTATCTATTGATCTATCCATCCACCCATCCACCCACCCATCCATTAGTCCATCCATTTGTCCATCCATCCATCCACTCATCCATCCACGTATCTATTGATCTATCCATCCACCCATCCACCCACCCACCCACTAATCTATCCACTTGTCCATCTGTCCATCTGTCTGTCCACCCACCCATCTAATGCACCCCTCTGTCCCCCCTCCCTTTTTCTAGGTCCATGCCATTATTGCAGGGGTTTGGGGTGCCTGGTCTGGGGCAGACTCCCTTCCCTCAGATAAGCAGCAGATAAAGCAAAGTCCACCCCTACAACCTCCCCCTGTCCCCACCCAGGGTTGCTCATCCCAGACCCTGCTGTAGCCCCAGGGCTGCCTTGCTGCTTCCTGGGATGCCCTGCTGATCTCTTGGGCTTTTTGTTTTGGAGGAGGGGGTGCTTCTTTAAGTTCCTTCTCAGTCCCCTCCCATTCAAGCTCTTCTGAACCCTTGGGCAACTCCTCCACTCCTGAGAGAAATAACTGGCACCTGCAGCCCTGCCCAGTGCCCACCTGCAGCCCTGCCCAGCCCTGCCCAGTGCCCACCTGCAGCCTTGCCCAGTGCCCACCTGCAGCCCTGCCCAGTGCCCACCTGCAGCCCTGCCCAGTGCCCTGCCCAGTGCCCACCTGCAGCCCTGCCCAGCCCTGCCCAGTGCCCACCTGCAGCCCTGCCCAGCCCTGCCCAGTGCCCACGGCATCTCCAGGGTGCTGCATGGGAGGCTTCTGGGGAAACCCAAGCAAGGGTGACATCCGTAGTTGCCGGGCCACTGTTTGCTCAGGGGCATTGCAGCATTTAGCACTGAGACTTCCCATATGGCCGCCCTGTGCCCACCTCGCAGAAGCTCTGGGACCAGCACCGGGTCAGGGAGGCTGCTGGGCTGTAACAGGGCACCAGGCATCCTCAACCTGAGATGGGGAAATCTTCATTCTCCTTTCTCTTGTACCCCCCACCCCCAAGGTGAGGGCCAGGTGAGGCTGAGGAGGCCCCTGAGCACCCGAAGGGGCAGCCGCACTCTCCTGCTGGAGAAAGGGGCTGCACAGAGAAGCCGGCCCGGGAGCAGGTCTGGGTCTGGTCCCTTCTGGCTTCACACTGTGAATAAAGCAGCAGGAATCTTGTCTCTCCTGGCAGGTTTCTCCCACCGCACCCGGAGAGAACCACACGGGGCAAGGGCTGGATGCCTGGGCTCCCCGACAGAGAGGAGGGGCCTCTGTATTCAGACAGTGGGGTGCGGGGGGCAGATCAGGGACGGAACAGAACTATGGTGAGGGCCCCGGTGCCTAAGGCAGGATGCAGCCTGGACAACGGCACAGAACCCACTACCCACAAGTCCTTTTGCAACATTGCAGTGGGAGCCAGAGCCAGGTGGGTGCTGTGGCAGCTGGCAGTGCGCCAACCGTCCAGAGGCCCAAAGACCTGGGCCAGGGCCAGGAGTGAGTCTGCAGGCCCTTCACCCACATCACCTGACACACAATGGCTGTCCCCAGCACCCTCACTCACGTCACTGCTACACGATGGCCGTCCCCAGCACCCTCACTCACATCACCTGCTACACGATGGCCGTCTCCGGCACCCTCACCCATGTCACCTGCTACACGATGGCCGTCTCCGGCACCCTCACTCACATCACCTGCTACACGATGGCCGTCCCCGGCACCCTCACCCATGTCACCTGCTACACGATGGCCGTCCCTGGCACCCTCACTCACATCACCTGCTACACGATGGCCGTCCCCGGCACCCTCACCCATGTCACCTGCTACACGATGGCTGTTCCCGGGCCCTGCCACAGGGACAAAGGGGCCAACCTGATGAGACGGGAATCTCACTGTTGTCCCCCCTGCTCATAGAGGATGCAGGCCCACGGAGGTGTCCTGTGCCTGTCCGTGGGTCATCTCAGTGCTGTGACCCACCCTCTGCTGGGTCTGACAGCCTCTGGACAGCCTCTGGGCAGAGCCACGCCCCACAGGGACAGGCCGAGGGTGCCTGCCACTGCATTCTTCCCACTGCTGTGCCGGGAAGGCCTGGGATCCGTCCACTCCTCATGTCCACCACGTGTGCCCCGAGCCTCATTTCACGACGCTCTGGGCCACACTGCCATGTCCAGCTAATATTTAAATTTTTGGTAGAGACCAGGTCTCACTATGTTGCTCAGGCTGGTCTCATACTTCTTGGCTCAAGCAATCCTCGCACACTCGGCCTCCCAGCGTATTGGAATTACAGGTGTGAGCCACTGCCCCTGGCCAATTCTCTCAACTATTTTATTTTTAAATTTTTGTGGGTACATAGTTGTGTATATATCTATCTTGCATGGTTTTATGTGAGACTTATACTAAATCTTCAAGGAACAGATAATCCCCATTTCAAACAAACTCTTCCAGAGACTAGAAAAAAGAGGCCAATGTCCTGACTGATCAGATTTGATGAGTGTCGCCTGCAGGACAAGCCTAGACTAATAGAACACAGGAAAACTTCAGGCCGAATTCACTTACGAACACTGATTCAAACATCCCCCCAATTCATTAACAAGCTGACTCAGAAAATGTACTCAGAATTACAGGAAAACCTAATCAGGTCTAAATCAGGTTGGTTTAACGCTTGGGAAATCTAACCATCTAATTTGTCAGTTAACGGAGCAGAGATAAACCACCTTTGATAATCTAATTGATAAGCATCTGATTCTTTTGGTTGATAAATTCAACCACCAACTGCAATAAAACTCTTTTTTTTTTTTTTTTTGTTTTTTTTTTTTTTGAGACGGAGTCTCGCTCTGTCGCCCAGGCTGGAGTGCAGTGGCTGGATCTCAGCTCACTGCAAGCTCCGCCTCCCGGGTTCACGCCATTCTCCGGCCTCAGCCTCCCGAGTAGCTGGGACTACAGGCGCCCGCCACCGCGCCCGGCTACTTTTTTGTATTTTTTAGTAGAGACGGGGTTTCACCGTGTTAGCCAGGATGGTCTCGATCTCTTGACCTCGTGATCCGCCCGTCTCGGCCTCCCAAAGTGCTGGGATTACAGGCTTGAGCCACCGCGCCCGGCCTGCAATAAAACTCTTAGCAAATTTAGGGGGATCTCATCCAAGCCCACAGCAAACGTCCTACTTAACAGTGGAACTCGGGAAGCCCCTCCTGTGAGTGAGGGACGGGTAGGGACCACCACCCCTCCTTCTGCCCAGCTCAGTGCAGGCAGCCCCAGGCAGCACATATGTGAAGAGAAACAGGCTGGGCGCAGCGCCTCACGCCTGTCATCCCAGCTACTCGGGAGGCCAAGGCAGGCAGATCACCTGAGGTCAGGGGTTCGAGATCAGCCTGGCCAACATGGTAAAACCCTGCCTCTACTAAAAATATGAAAATTAGACAGGCGTGGTGGCACATGCCTGTAATCCCAGCTACTTGGGAGGCTGAGGCAGGAGAATTGCTTGAACCTGGTGTAGTGGAGGTTACAGTGAGCCAAGATCGTGCCACTGCATTCCAGCCTGGGCGTGAAGAGTGAGACTCTGTCTCAAACAAACAAAAACAGAAAAACAAAATGAAACAAAAACCAAAGAGAAAGGAACAAGCAGTGTCAGGACTGGAAAGGAAGGGAAAGGGCTGCAGTGTCTGCCCACAATGCGGTGATCTTCATAGACCATCCAAGGTCACCTGCAGACAGTATCAGGGGCACAAGCGCAGTGAGGCAGCAGACTCACGTCAGTGCAAGACCAACAGCTGGCAATACACAGGGCTTCCCGGCCGGGCGCGGTGGTCACGCCTGTAATCCCAGCACTTTTGGAGGCCGAGGCAGGAGCACGGATGGAGCCAAAGCATTCAAGACCAGCCTGGGCAACATAGTGAGTCTATCTCTATAAAAACATTTGTTTTAAGCCATGCAGAGCCTGGGCAACACAGCAAGACCCCATCTCTACAAAAAATACAAAAATTAGCCAGGCGTGATGGTGTGCACCTGTAGTCTCAGTTACTCAGGAGGCTGAGGCAGGAGGATCATTTGAGCCTAGGAATTTCAGGCTATAGTGAACCAAGATCTTGCCATTGCACTCCAGCCTGGGCAACAGAGCAAAGCCCTGTGTCAAAAAAAAAAAAAAAAAAAAGTTTTTATAATTGTATTGGCTCCAACGTCTGTTGAAGAAAATTGTTTTTGTTCATTTAAAGCCCTAAGCAAAACTTGTCATCAGAAACGAAATTTACCCACTAACTTCTGAAGATTCACCTACTGACCACCCTCATGGACCTCCTACACGGGAGCTCCCTGACAGGAGTGTCCTCTAGACACAAATCGTCTTGCTGGCCGGGAAGACACCAAAACCCTTGGTTTAGTTTTCCCTCCACACCAGCTGTGGCGGTGAAAGAAAGACAGAGATTTTGTTGGATTTAAGTTGAAAGCACAATATGAAGTCTCCTGATTTCAGAAGAGAAAGGGCCACCGTATCCAAGACCATGTGAGGAAAAAATAACAAGGAAGAGAGCCCCGCCCACCAGAAACGGCGACGAAACTGTCATCGGCCCAGGGACGGAAAACGACTCCCAGGCTGGTCCCCACATTCCACCTGCTCCAACCCCAGAGCCAGCTCCTCCCTGGGCTCCACTGTGGTTCCCGGGGGCTCGATTCCAGCCCATCCCAATATCCAGTGATGTTTATTATTATTATTATTTTGAGACGGAGTCTCGCTCTGTCACCCAGGCTGGAGTGCAGTGTTGTGGTCATAGCTCCCTGCTCAACTTCCTGGGATCAAGTGATCCTCCTGCCTCAGCCTCCCCAGTAACTGGGACTACAGGTGCATACCCCCACACCCTGCCAATTTTATTGATTTTTTTTGTAGAGATGGAGTGTCACTTTGCTACCCAGGCTGGTCTTGAACTCCTGGGCTCAAGCGATTCTCCTGCCTCAGCCTTCCAAAGTGCTGGGATTACAGGCGTGAGCCACTGCACCCAGATGCCAACAGTAAGTGTTACTGACATCTTTCTACTCGGTCTTTTCTTTTTTCTTTCTTTTTTTTTGAGACGGAGTCTTGCTCTGCTGCCCAGGCTGGAGTGTAATGGACGATCTTAGCTCACTGCAACCTCCACTTTCCAGGTTCAAGCGATTCTCTTGCCTCAACCTCCCAAGTAGCTGGGATTACAGGTGCCCGCCACCATGCTCAGGTAATTTTTGTATTTTTAGTAGAGACGGGGTTTCGCCGTGTTGGGGCAGACTGGTCTCAAACTCCTGACCTCAAGTTATCTGCCTGCCTCAGCTTCCCAAAGTGCTGAGATGACAGGCATGAGCCACGGTGAGCAGCCTGCACCCCATCTCTCATCACCTGTATCAGTGCCCTGGGGCTGCTACACAAAGTGCTGCACACTGAGGGGCAGAATCTTATTCTCTCTCAATCCTGGAGTGTCAGCAGGGCTGCTTGCTCCAGAGGCTTGGAGGGAGGGGCCGCTCCGTGCCTGTCTCCTCGTGTCCGGTGTTGCTGGCTGTCCTTGGCTTGTGGCCACATCACTCCCATCCCTGCCTGTCTTCCCTGGCCTTCCTCCACCGCTCTAGGTCTCAACCCCCTTCTCCTTTCTCTTATAAGGATGCCTGTCGTTGGATTTAGGGCCCACCCTAATTCCAGGATGATCTCATCTTGACGTCCTTAATTACATAATTAATTCTGTCTGCAAAAACCAATTTCCCTATAAAGTCACGTTCACAGGTCCCGGGCCTCAGGTGAATGTGTGTTTTCAGCAAATGCAGTTCACCTCGCCACGGCACCTGGCTCCCGACCCCCGAGGTATTTTCCTCCTTCACCTGCACGTCCTGTAGGAGCTGCTCTGTGCAGACACAGCACTGGGCAACTTCTAGAACCTTCTCCACACAACAATGCCCAATTTTCGTCGACCTAACACGATTCCAAGTATAAAGCACCGAATAAAAGATGAAAGGAAAGTGTCACCTGCATCTAGTGAGAATGCGACGTTCTGGCCTCCGCACAGGGCGAGCTTGGCTCACCCAGCCTAGACTCAGCGGGGCCCCGAGGGCTCCTGGGCCTCTCCCAGGCGAGCTTGGCTCACCCAGCCTGGACTCAGCGGGGCCCCGAGGGCTCCTGGGCCTCTCCCGCCTATCCCCCACAGCCCAGGATCCCTGTCTGCAGGCTCCAGGCCTCCCTGGAGGCCCTGGCCATGCTTGCCCCGCAGCCCTCAGACTGGCTGCGCTTTGCGGATCTTGGCTGGTTCAGGGCTGGTGCTGTCCCCGCCTTACCTGGGCCTCCTGGACCCTGCCTCCCGGTAGCTGGGTGGGGGCCCAGGAGGGTCCTGCACTGTGATGCAGCTGCGACATTATCCTGGTGTCCTGGGAGGGAGAGGAATCACCAAGAAAGCTCCCGGGCTAAGCAGCCATCCTCTCTTCTCCTTGGCCCTCTAGGTCTAAACACGGAACCCAGGTGATCCAGACCCGAGCTTCCCTCCCATCAGCCTCTCCTGGCCTCACCTGGCCAGGCCTCCCAGGCCTCCCATCCTCAGCTGCTCTCCTGTCTCCTTGCATCTTCAGGTGGAGCTGCCCGTTCCACGGGCCTGGGTAGCACGTTGAAGTGGGCGTGGGTCAAGCGCTCTGGGAGTGAGGGGTGCAACTGCTACCAAAACAGAGCCAGAGGTCCTGGCCCACGACCGGTGAATGCAGCCAGGAGGGAGGGGCACAGGCGGCTGAGAGCCCATCCCAGGCAGCCTGGGGCTTCTCTCCTCCCCACGCGGGGAGGTCCACGGCTGGGCATGCAGGCGGAAGTCTGGCTGCAGAGGGTTTCACAGCTGCAGGCCCAGCCTCGGGACCCACTCCCTCAGCCTCCGGGGAATCCTGAGGCATCACCAGGAAGCTGCTGGTAGCACGGAGAGAGCTGGATTTTCTCCAGCTGGAGGACACGCAGACACACACACACGCTCATTCATACTCACATGCATGGACACACTCATACACGTATGCACACACTCATACATGCAGACACACATACACGCTCATTCATTCTCACATGCACGCACACACTCATACACGCAGGCACACACTCATACATGCATGCACACACTCATACACACAGGCGCACACACGGGCACACATGCACACATGCTGGCAACCACACAGTCATACACACTCACATGCACACATACATGCATGCACACATGTATGCGCACACACCCACATACACACAGACACACATGCACACGCTGATACAATGCACACATACACGCATTCACACACGCTTACACTCACACGCATGCACACACCCACACTTACACACATGCTCACATGACTCGTACATGCATGCACACACATGCACACATACACGCAGGCACACACACGCACACACTTATACACATGCACACACACTCATATACGCAAGCACACATACATGCAGGCACACACACTCAAACTCACATGCATGCATACTTACACACTTACATGAACATATGCATGCACACACATGCATACACACGCACACACATGCACTCACATGCACCACACACATACATGCAGGCACACACACTAACACATGTGCATGCACTCACATTTTCACACACACATGCACACACGCACACATACTCACACACACACATGCACACACATATACCTGCATGCACACATACATGCATGCACACACACGCAAGACACACTCATACACGCATACACAAATACACAATGCACTCACACATGCACACACTCATGCACACATGCTTACACACATGCACACACGTATACACTTACACATGCACGCACATGCACACACACTCATACATCATGCACACACATGCTTACACATGCTCACACACATGCATACAAACACATACACACATGCACACTCACAAGCTCACACATGCACACGCATACACATGCACACACGTACATGAACATACTCAGGCATGCACATACCCCATGCCCACACACGTATGCACACACACATGCACAGGCATGCACACACACCTACACCCACACGTGCACACACACAGGCACACACCCCACCCATTGACAGTGCTCCCTTGTGTTCCCATACCCCCACGATCACCTCCGTTACAATCTCATGGCAAAGCAAGACTCCTGGAGGAGAGGCTGTAGGGTTGGGCCTCGGCCTCTACTGCCCCTGTCGGCCCCAGAACGTGTCTGCCACCTGGGCTGAAACAGGCATTTGCTGCCAGGGCCCCGAGGCACAGCAGTGGGAGGCTGGGGCCTAGGGGGCTGGGTCCTGGCCTGAGAATGCAGCTTCCCACCCTCTGAGAATCCCAGTAGGTGATGGCCCCTCTCCCAGAGCAGGGTGTGCCCCTCCTGCAATCTGAGGTTTGTATCTGA
The DNA here is from genome assembly GCF_049350105.2 of Macaca mulatta. Lineage (NCBI taxonomy): Eukaryota > Metazoa > Chordata > Mammalia > Primates > Cercopithecidae > Macaca > Macaca mulatta. Next base: position 2,450,908 of record NC_133425.1, on the reverse strand, counting down.
TTAAAATAGGTTCCTGGAGCCCACCCAGAAGCTCTGCCTGTGTGGACTCTGCAAACTCCCTCCAAGGCTGGAGCCTGAGCCTGGGGCAGCCACCATGGAGCAGGCGGGTCCCCTGGCCCTAGGTCCAAGCGTCTCTGACGGGCCCTCTGGCTGATGCTTTTGCACCCGTGGAGGTGGGTACAAGTGCCCGTCCTGTCCCGGGTGGCCGGAGAGGCTGAGGGAGAGCTAGTTACCAGGCAGTTTCTCCTCTGAGGCCCAGGTGCTTCCTTGGCCTCTGGAGCACTGGCCACGAGAATGGGCAGCATGGCGACAACCCGGGCACTGTGGGCATTTGGGGCCAGGGATCCTCTGCAGTGGGGTCATCCTGTGCACCGGAGACATTTAGCCCCCCAACCCCGGCCTCTTCCCACTAAATGTGGGTGGTATCCCCATACCCCTGACAACCATAAATGTGCCCGGTGGGAGCCACTGGTGTAGACAGGGAACTCGGGTGCGGGGCCCTTGTTGGCCCAGCAGAGGGGATGCGAGGGGCTGGGGGTGGCCCCTGTCCTCACGGTCAGCCTGGTCACAGCCTGGGCTTGGAGCTACTGCTCCCACCCCCGAGGGGAGGAAGGTGTGACCGAGCCCCACCCACTCCCTTTGCAAGGAAGATAAAGCAGCTCCTGGCGGGTCCAGGAGGGCAGCTGTGGCCACAGACCACGGTGAGGACACTGACCACCGGCAGCCATCTGTGGCCTCCAGACCCAGGTCCTGCCCAGCTGTTCCCACCCAGCCCTCTCCTCCCTGCACAGATGCTGTGGCTGCTGTTCCTGGTCCTCCCCTGCCTGGGGGGCTCCATGCCCGAGACCCCAGGTGAGTCCCGGCCCCACCCCACACTGGACCTCAGGGACTGGGCTAGGACAGAGAGCTGACCCCCTCGTCGAGCAGGGCCTGGAAGCTCCTGGCATTGCAGGAGGGTGGCTCCCTGACCTCCTTCGGTTGTTCCCAGAGCCCGTCCCTGAGAATGACCTGGTGGGCATCGTGGGGGGCCACAACGCCCCCCAGGGGAAGTGGCCGTGGCAGGTCAGCCTGAGGATCTACAGCTACCACTGGGCCTCCTGGGTGCACATCTGCGGGGGCTCCCTCATCCACCCCCAGTGGGTGCTGACCGCCGCCCACTGCATTTTCCGGTGAGTCCTGGGCCGAGGACCCCAGCGAGGGGAGGTGGGAGTGGGGCCACCGCAGACCAGGCCCCCTGAGCAGCCCAGGTCCATCCTCCCCCAGGAAGGACACCGACCCGTCCACCTACCGGATCCACGCCGGGGACGTGTATCTGTACGGGGGCCGGGGTCTGCTGAACATCAGCCGGATCATCGTCCACCCCAACTACGTCGCTGCCCACCTCGGATTCGACCTGGCCTTGCTGCAGCTGGCCACCCGCGTGGGCGCAGCAAGCAACGTTCAGCCGGTCACCCTGCCGCCCAAGGCCCTGAACTTCACCCCGGAGGACGAGTGCTGGCTGACCGGCTGGGGCAGGACGTCCTACTACGGTAAGAAGGGCTGGGGGGCGAGGGTCCTGGAGGGGCATGGTGAAGTTCCCCAGTTTTCCCCTCCATGCCCATTCCTGGAGGCAGGTCCCTCGGGGGCTGGTTCAGAAGCTCGGAAATAAATGGGACAGGGAAGGAAAGCAGCGTCCTGTAGCTCCCAGCTGTCCCCCCGGCGCGACCTCTCAGCCCCCCGTGGCCGCCCTGATGCTCTGATATTCATTTTACATTAAAGGCGGTAAAGGGCGTTTCACAGCTCTCCGGGTCTGCCAGCGGCGGGGGCGGAATCGGTTCAAGTCCCCGGGTCCGCAGCCTGCTGCCCTCACACTCTGCTGTGTGCGGGTTTTTGGGGTGGGGGTGGGAGGAAGAATCTGGTTATGTTTTTTGATGGGGGAAGTCACGCTTCTTCCTGTGTTCTGGGACCTTTGGGCTGCAGGCCCCCGGGTGCCCCCCCGTCTGTGTCCTGGGGCTATGACAAGACGCACACCCTGGGTGCTTCACAGCATGGAGATGGGTTCTCCCAAGGTCCAGGTGTGGGCAGGGCCCTGCTCCCGCTCTGGCTCTAGGGGAGGGCCCCTCCTGGCCTCTCCCAGCCTCTGGTGGCCCTGGTGTCCCGGGGCTCATGACCGCATGGCTCCCATCTCCGCCTGGGTCTTCATGTCACCTTCTCCTCTGGGCTGGGGCCGCCCCTGTTCCGCTTCTCATTAGGGCACCTGTCTTGGAATTAGGGCCGTTCCTAACCCAGCATGGCCTCATCCCACCTTAATCAATCTGCCAAGAATCTATTTCTAAATAAGACCCCATCCTGAAGCTTTGGAGGGACGTGAATGCCAGGACACCACCCAGCCTGGGTCTGTCTGCGGAATCTGAGCCCGTCTATCACAGCATGGGCTGAGGTCACACTCCCACCCAGGACAGATGGGGAAACTGAGGCTCAGGCTGGCTCCAGGTCGGAGTGACAAGAGCAGGACCAGAGCCCCAGGCCCGGGCATCACAGGCGGTTCGGGACCCCTCCCCATGGCCGCCTTGGCCGTGGCGGGTGTGAACGAATCCACCGCGTCGGGGACACAGCCCCCTGCTGCTTCCTGACTCCCCTCCTCCACCCCCAGCGCCACTACAGCCACCCTACCGCCTGCAGCAGGTGCACATCCCACTGGAAGACCATGAGGCCTGTGAGGAGGGCTACAAGGAGTATCTGCACACCAGTGCCAACGGGAGGGTCATCCCGGAAGACATGCTGTGTGCCGGCAGCCTGGGCCGCGGCCCCTGCATGGTAAGATGTCTGGGTTCTGCCTTGCCCCGGGGGCGCCTCCTGGTCTGGGCCTCTCGAGGCTGGACAAGGAGTCCCGTTGTGCCAAGGCCCCTGGCGAGACGTGTGACTGTCCCCTCTCCCTGCAGGGGGACTCCGGAGGGCCCCTGGTCTGCAGGAAGGGAGGCTCCTGGGTCCAGGTGGGCGTGGTCAGCTGGGGGATCGGCTGCTCCACGATCCAGCTGCCAGCTGTCTTCACAAGCGTCCAGAGCCATGTCGCCTGGATCCGCCGGGAAATCAGGAAGTGTGGGTGAGCCCCGGGTGGGCCCGAGGATCCACGGAGGAGGCGGAGGCGGCAGCTTTGTCCCGACTTTCCCTGGTGGGGCTTTCTGATCCCCTCCACCCACACCTCCCGCCCACTTCCCCGTGCTTCAGCCCCGCTCCCATCCCCCTCTTCCTCCCCTCTCCTTCCCCGCCAGTTCCGAGAGGAGGGCAGAGGCGCCCATGGAGCTGGGGTGCCACGCGGCTGTGATCATCTCATTAAACAACTGAGCCAACAGGCTGGCAGTCAGAGTGGTCTTTGGGGCTGCAGAGGGGGTGGTCCAGCTCTCCCGTTTGGAATCCCTGAGTGCTGGGGGAACGGAGCAGGCCTGGCTTGGGCAGGTGGAGTTCGGGTGGGTGAGAGGCTCAGAGCCTCTCCTCCAAGCTTGGGGCCATCACTCCCTATCGTGGTTTTTTGTTGCTGTTTTACGGAGTCTCGTTCTGTCGCCCACGCTGGAGTGCAGTGCCTCCTGAGTATCTGGGATTACAGGCGCCCAACACCACACCTGGCTCATTTTTGTATTTTTAGTAGAGACGGGGTTTCACCATGTTGGCCAGGCTGGTCTCCAACACCTGACCTCAGGTGCTTCACCCACCTCAGCCTCCCAAAGTGCTGGGATTACAGCCCACTGCACCTCACCCCTATTGCGTTTTACATGCCGTGTACCCCACAAGCAAGGGTATTGGCAGGTTCACACACAATTCAGAGTCATTTTCAAGATCTCATTCATTCATGCCATTCATTTATTCATTCGTTCTACCGATGTCACTAGGTGGCATGTCCTGGACTATAGGGGAATAACCTTGTCCTACCCCAATCTCAGGACCTGGAGGTGATGGGTGTGTGACAGGGATTTGAAATGCAGCAGGAGGTCGTGTCATAGACAGAAGAGTCCACAGGAGAACAAGAGGCTGCTCCCCTGGGTGTCAGTGAGGTTTAGCCAGGAAGGGAAGCCTGAGTGGTCCCCGGAGGTGTCAGGTGTGGCTTGGTTGCAAGGCTGAGCCTGCAGGCTGGACAGAGGGCGGTGCCAGTCGGAAAAACCGATTGCACCTGCGGGAGAAGCCCGGAAACCCTTGCATCTCACTGCATCGTTAGAGCAGTGATAGCAAACTTGCGCTGTGCACATAAAGGGAACAATAAAGTTATTTTCACTGTGAGGAAAGACATTTAATCATTTCAGACTCTGCTATTGGGCGGGGTTCATCCTTCTAAATCACCAGCCCCCAGCTCTGTCCCCGGGGAATTTGGGTGGGATGGGGCTGAGCAAGGCTGGCCTGCACACACTTGGAGAAGTCCTCCCCCAGCTCTGGACCCACACCTCTCCCCTCAACTCACCCCAAGAGAAGCACGACTGGGAAGGGCTGGGGTGGCGTGTCTCGTCCAGATAATTGGAATAGACGGTGAAGTATGTGAATAAGTCATAATGAGTGACTAGTTAGAGGAGAGAGGGAGGGATGGGAAGATCGGAGAATGGATGGATGGGTGGGTGGATCGAGGGATAGAAGAACAGATGGATGGAGGCCGGGTGCGGTGGCTCATGCCTGGAATCTCAGCACTTTGGGAGGCCAAGGTGGGCAGATCACTTGAGGTCAGGAGTTCGAGATCAGTCTGGCCAACATGGTGAAACCTCGACTCTACTAAAATTACAAAAATTTGCCGGGCATGGTGGCACACACCTGTGGTCCCAGCTATTTGGGAGGCTGAGGGATGAGAATCACTTGAACCCAGGAGGCGGAGGTTGCAGTGAGCCAAGATCACACCACTGCACTCGAGCCTGGGACACAGAGTGAGAGTCTGTCTCAAAAAAAAAAAAAAAAAAAAAAAGTGGACGGATGAGTGGGTGAGTGAATGAATGTGTGGATGAGTGAGTGGGTGGATTGGTGAGTGAGTGGATGGATAGGTGGGTAGATGGGTGGATGGGTGATTGTGTGTGTGGTTGAGAGGATGGGTGAACAGATGGGTGAGTTGGTGTATGGATGGATGAGTGGACGGCTGGATGGGTGAGTGGATGGATGGGTGCAAGTTTGAGTGAATGGATAGATGGGTGGATGGGTGAGTGGGTGTGTGGTTGGGAGGGCAGGTGAACGGATGGGCAAGTTGGTGGATGGATGGATGAATGGATGGCTGGATGGGTAAGTGGGCAGATGGGTGCATGGTTGAGTGGATAGATGGGTGGGTAGATGGGTGGAAGGGTGAGTGGGTGTGTGGTTGAAAGGATGAGTGAATGGATGGATGAGTTGGTGGATGGATGAGTGGATAGGAGGATGGGTGAATGGATGGGTGAGTTGGTGGATAGATGGATGAGTGTATGGCTGGATGGGTGAGTGGATGAATGGGTACATGGTTGAGTGGATAGATGGGTGGATGGGTGAGTGGGTGTGTGGTTAGGAAGGTGGGTGAATGGATGGGTAAGTTGGCGGATAGATGGTAAGTGGACGGCTGGATGGGTGAGTGGATGGATGGATGGGCGGATGGGTAAGTGGGTGGATCTCAATGGCTCAGTGATCTCAGTTTGGGTATCATTTTGGACTCAGATACACCTGACTGAGCATTATGCATTGTGCGTAATTAACTGGGACAAGCATACATCTTCTGTACATGCAAGAACATTCATATTATTACTATTATTATTTCGAGACAGAGTCTCGCTTTGTTGCCCAGGCTGGAGTGCAGTGGTGCGATCTGGGCTTACTGCAACCTCTGTCTCCTGGGTTCAAGCAATTCTTCTGCCTCTGTCTCCCGAGTAGCTGGGATGACAGGTGTGTGCCACCACACTTGGCTAATTTTTTTTTTTTTATGCTTTGGTAGAGATGGGATTTTGCTCTGTTGGCCAGGCTGGTCTCGAACTCCTGGCCTCGTGATCTACCCACCTTGACCTCCCAAAGTGCTGGGATTACAGGCGTGAGCCACCGTGCCCGGCCCCTCCCATTATGGTTTATAACAGCAAATTATTGGAGACTGCCTAAATGTCCATGGAGAACGAGTGAAATAAGTTTCCCTAAATCCATACAGCCGGGTACGACATGCCATTAAGCACGACGTTTCTCCTGCAGGTCGTCAGCAGGGAGGGAAGTGTTCACAGCACCGTCACTGCACAGCTGTCTCTCGTGAACACACGTGTGTACGCCGGGGAAGTGACGGCGGGCGGCGAGAGCGGGGACTGCAGGGTATAGAATTATGCAGAACTTCTACTTCAAAAACGTATTTTGGCCGAGGTCTTTTACCTTAAAAACTATTTCACATTGGAAGAAGATAATGTTTTCTGGTTTTTCAAGTCATATCGATGTGGGTTTTAAGCTCATCACAAACTCCATTAAAACGCCTTTGGGAAATGGTCTCCCAACCCAGGAAGTGCAGCTCAGTGGCCTCGTCACAAAGGAGTGCCCAGTGTGAGCAGCGGGCACCCGGCATGCAGGGTGCCAGGGGAAGACCAGCAGACGCCCGGGACGAGGAGCAGACTCCACCCTGTGCCCAGGAAGCGTCTTCCCAGGACCCCGGGAAGCAGGTGTGCAGGGCGTTGCAGGTCTGTGAGAGCTGACTCCACACCAGGGAAGCCAGACTGATGGACACCAGGGTTCCATTTGTACACAAAGGCTGAGTGACCTTGGGACATGGAAGAATCGTGGTCATGAGCCCTTCATCTCCCAGGTCCCAGTGACCTCGGGCTCTGCACACTCTGTTCTGAGGCCCCTGGGCCCCTGAGCTGGGACCCTCTGCCTGGTCTTTTCTCCAGCCCAACACTTTTGCAACACTGGCCTGAAGCAGCCACATCCTTTGCCTAATGATGTCCCTGGACTCGGGCACCCTGGCCGCAGGCCTGAACTTGACCCTATCATTGGCCAGGGCCTCTGACCCCAGTCTTAACGGTTGCACGGCCCCCAGTCCTTCCTCTGATCCTATCACCAAACGCTCTCATGGTGGTCTAGTCCTGACCCTATCAGGAGAAACAGGTATCCTGTTCCCAGGTGCCATTGCCCAACAGCCGCAGCCAGGACCGTCTGTGAGGGATGGGCCCACACCTCCGTGGTCAGCACAGAAAGCAGGACACAGGGTGTTTCAAGAGCTGGCCCTCGTCCTGCCCTGTGTCCCTTGCTGTGCCGTGGTGGCCTTCCCAGGAGTGAGCCCCAGGCCGAGGTGGGGGTGTGAGGATGTCAGCCTTGCCGTCTCCATTCTCCGTCTCCCCCGAGGGCCGCTGCCCACTGGCCCTGGAGGAAGAGCCTGGGACGTCTTGCCCTCCCTCCAGGTCTCTCCTGGGCTCTTTCTCCAGGTGCCTCCTGGCTCTTTCCAGGCCTGGGAAGCAAAGTGTTCTCTGATTGGCCGTGGGGCTCAGCCCTGCCTGGGCTGTCCCAAAGCCTCCCAGGTTCAGACTCCCAGTCCTAAATCCCAGCAGCTCCTGGCCACTCCACCCACCCACACTCCGCCACGCCCAGCGTGGGCTGCCCCAGAGCCAAGCACCCTGGCAATCCCATGCCCCGCTCCGGGCCCTCTGGCTCCCTCTGTCCACTCCAGTGCCGTCTGCCCAGGACCCCTGGACGGGCAGGGCTGAGGACAGACAGGACAGCCTGGCCTGGGACCCCCGAAGCAGAGCTCAGGGCCTGCCCCCCCACTCCCTGGCTGGAGGCGGCTCCAGGCCTGGGTGTGCTGTCTCCCCGGCCACCTTCCTTGTGGTTCCCAAGGCACAGCCAGCCCCGAGGACTCAGTCACTGTCACCACTGGCATCACCAGCCACCCAGAGGCCACTGAGAGCTGGGAGCTCAGCGGGCAAGGGCCTGAGCTGGGGTTGGAAGTGCTTTCCTGAGTCACCAAGGAGAGGCTTGTTCCTGGTGGATGAGGAAGGGGACGGAGGGTGGGGCTGGCGGCGAGCTGGGGGCTCCAGCCAGGAGGAGGAGACTCTGCTACCACTGGCTGAGCTGCTCGGCCTACCCAGAGTTGGGGCGAATTCCATTATGGAGCCCTGCGTGGAGTCTGGGGAGGGGCCCCTCCAGCCCCCGGCAGTGGTGTCCACAATGCACCTGCCAGGACGTTCCAATGGGCCAGGGGCACAGTGTCTCTGTGAGGAAGAGAACTGTCTGCCCGGCCACCAGCGGAGGACAGCTGGGCCCAGGGTTGGGCCGCTGTGTGGACCTGGGATGACAGAGCCTGGGGTTGGCCATGGGGTCCCGGGTGCTGGATTCCATGGCCAGCACTTGGCTCCACTGGGCCCCGTTTCCACCCGTGCAGTGATGATTTGGCCTCAGGTCATGGGCCCAGGCCTTGGTGAAGCCCCACTGCTTTCGGTCTCTGTGAACTGATCTGCCTGTGGGCAGTGGTTCTAGAAGCTGGGAGCCCACTGTGCAGCCCCAGGGCAGGGACTCTGCCCACGTTGTCAACATTGTCACCACCTGCCCTGGGCATCGAGCAATCTTGGCCACCTGACTCTGAGCATCGTCAGGGGCGGCTCAAGGTGGGGACGCTATTTGACCTGCCTCGCCCGCAGTGCGGGAACCTGTTGGTGCTTCTGCAGTCGCAGCTGAGACACCCTTCTCTCCCCTAACCCTGCTGGCTCTACTCTGGCTGGCGATGCCGGTGGGAACAGCGACCCAGTGGCTGAACGAGAGGCCACTCCCCCGCCGCCCCTCCTCTGAGGAGAGGACTGACCAGGCAGCTGCCCACTTCCTGCGGTTGAGGATAAAGGGGCTCCGAGGGGCTGGGGGAGAGAGCTGCCGAGTGCCCGCACGGTAAGGGCATCATCCCCTCCCTGATGCCTGCGGGTGGCTCCTGGCCCCCACCCCCGATCCCGGGTCTGAGCCCCCAGCCCACACCCCACGCCCTCTCCCCGCAGATGCTGCTGCTGCTGTTCCTGGCCGTCTCCTCCCTGGGGAGCTGTAGCGCGGGGAGCCCAGGTGAGTCCCGACCCCACACAGCCCTCCCTTCCCAGGGGCTCTGCCACCCCTGACCCCAGGATCCAGGGCACACGTGCACAGACCGGCTTCTGCCCGAGGGCAGGTGCGGGGTGAGGCTCGGGTGGCAGAGGCCGGGTTCCCTGACCTCCTCCCGGTGCTCCCAGTGCCCGTTCCCGAGAATGACCTGGTGGGCATCGTGGGGGGCCACAACGCCCCCCAGGGGAAGTGGCCGTGGCAGGTCAGCCTGAGGATCTATAGCTACCACTGGGCCTCCTGGGTGCACATCTGCGGGGGCTCCCTCATCCACCCCCAGTGGGTGCTGACTGCCGCCCACTGCATTTACCGGTGAGTCCCGGGCGGGGGACCCCAGCGAGGGGAGGTGGGAGTGGGGCCGCCGCAGACCAGGCCCCCTGAGCAGCCCGGGTCCGTCCTCCCCCAGGAAGGACACCGACCCGTCCACCTACCGGATCCACGCCGGGGACGTGTATCTGTACGGGGGCCGGGGTCTGCTGAACGTCAGCCGGATCATCGTCCACCCCAAATACGTCACCGCGGGGCTGGGTGCGGACGTGGCCCTGCTTCAGCTGGCGAAGCCCGTAATCTGTGCCGCTGACATCAGGACGGTCAAGCTCTCCCCGGTCTTGCTGGAGCTCACCCCGAGGGACAAGTGCTGGGTGACCGGCTGGGGCGCGATCGAGATGTTCGGTGCGTGTTGTGTGGGGGCTGGGGAAGGACTCAGCTGTGGGCCCAAAACGCCTCATTCCAGGGCTCGGGGGGGCGGGGCGGGGGGGGTGAGTTCTAGAAAGGGAAGAAACGGAGCTGCTCACGACTGTGCTAGCACCTCCGGCTGCTCTACCTACAGCTCTGTGCTGCCCGGGCCCGGAGACTCGGGGGTCCCGTGACTGCCGATGGCCAGACCAAGCCCCAGACTCAATATTCAGAGGGGAAAATTCTTCCCACTTTTTTCTACTTAAGAAAGGCTTTTACTCTTTTTTTTGGGGGGGGCATGGTGGCTCACACCTGTAATCCCAGCACTTTGGGAGGCAGAGGCAAGGGGATTGCTTGAGCCCAGGAGTTTGAGGCCAGCCTGGCCAGTATAGCAAGATCCCATCTCTAAAAAGGAAAAAAAAAAAAAGGAAGAAACCCACCACAAACGAAAACAACTCAAAACCAAAAGGCATTTTTTGGAGGGGGAAAAAAAAAACCCAGAAAAACTCATCCCTCCGCTTTTCTCTGGTCCGTCCAACTGTGAGCCCTGGGAGTTTGGAGGGAGACAGGAGCCCTCACACCTCCTGGGGTCCCACACACCATGCTCAGGCCGGGAGCCTGAGACCCAGGGACGAGGGGCCTTTCGCAGCAGGGGAGCCACTTTCGCTCCCACCCAGGGGAGGCACTGGGGCTGCTGGGTAGATGGCAGGGGCGTCTCCGCTGTGCCAGCCCGGGTCACCTCTCCCCCTAGAGTCGCTGCCGCCGCCCTACCGCCTGCAGCAGGTGAGCGTGCAGGTGCTGGAGAACGCCGTCTGTGACCAGCAGTACCGCAAAGCCTCGGGGCTCACTGGCGACCGGCAGCTCATCCTGGATGATATGCTGTGTGCCGGCAGCGAGGGCCGTGACTCCTGCTACGTGAGTGCCCCGGGCCCGCCCTGCCTACCCGCCCTGCTCCCACCGCAGAGCTCAGCGGTGACGCCTTTCCTTCCCTTCGTCAGGGCGACTCCGGCGGCCCTCTGGTCTGCAGGGTGCAAGGGTCCTGGCGCCTGGTGGGGGTGGTCAGCTGGGGCTACGGCTGCGCCCTGCGGGACTTTCCCGGCGTCTACGCCCGCGTCCAGACCTACGTGCCCTGGATCCTGAAGCAAGTCGGGGAATTGCCCTGAGCAGGCCGGGCTGGGCTCCCATCTGGGTCAGCTGAGGAGGGACCAGGACCTTCCTTCTCCCGGCGATCTCCGCTTCGGCCTCCGCTGCAGGCCACCAGCTTGAGCCCGACTTCTCTGGCTCCTCAGCACCCAGGACCTCCCTGATGCTGGGGTGGGGAAGGTGCCGGGGAAGGGAGGGCAGGGCCTCACTGCGTCTCTGTCTGATTAAAGAGCTGAGAAAGGGCGGAGTGTGCGGCGTCTCTGTGGGGTGGATTTGCGTTCCGAGCTGCAGCAGGCACGGTTTGCTCAGCCACCTCCTGTTGGAGGCCTCCACATTTCGGCTATGGTAGTAGAGACGCTGAGAACATTCATGGTCCAGGCTCCGCGTGGACGTGCGTCTCCCGTCCTCTGGGGGGGATACTCATGGGTGCTGCTTCAATGCCAGCTTCCAGATGAGGAAACCGAGGCAAGAAACTCACCGGAGGTGGAGGCGCGGTGGGTGGGGGCTTGGGGGACCCAGGCCCGCACACTGCACGCCCCTCCTGTGCCGGGGCCTCCGTGTCCCTGGGCCCTGGCCTCCCAGGGCAGTGGTTAGGTTTAGGGTCCTGCCCCGACTCCCTCCTGTACCAGGCGTCGGGTCCCAGAGCTCAGACACTGCCATGCAGGGCAAGACGGGAGTGGACGGCAGCAAGAGGCCGAGCCTCCACATGGTGTGGCTTCCTGGGCCGCTTCCTCTAAGGGCCATGCCAGTGTGGGCAGGGAGAGCAGTGCTCTGAGGGGCAGGTGACGCCCAGAGCGGCCCCGTCCCTCCTCCCGCCCTGTTCATTCTGCACCTGGACCGGGCAGACTCAGCGCCCAGACCCCAGGCTGCAGGTCAATGTGTGGTTCCGGCATCAGCTCCCCTGGGTCCCCCAAACCTGGGGCTTCCTGCTCTGCCCCTGTGTTTCCAGGACCTCTGCAGGGCAGAGAAGAGGTGGAAGGCCAAAAGGGAGGGTATGGTGCGGGGGGGGGCTCCCAGCTCCTCCGCGGAAGTTTCTGCAGGTGAGTGGCTGGGGGACCGGCCTTCACCCTCCCACCTGCCCTCGCCTGCCCTGCCTGTCACTCCCGGGGGTGAGGGTGGGGTGGATCCCCACAGGGCAAGGGCTTCAGGGCAAACCCAGGCTCTGAGCCTCCGTGCAGAAACCACATCCGGGTTTACACTTTCTCCCACGTCCCTGGTCTTTCCGGAGTGGGGCAGAGCAGAGCAGGTAGGGGCACCCCGGCCGGGGGAGTCACCGCGCTCCAAGGCAGTGGGGAAAGGCTCCGGGGTGTGAACGGGTAGGGCACTGCCCTTTCTTTCCCGGGGACGTGGCTGCCTCCTACGCTCCTCACACTTCCCTTCCTGGGAGAAAGCGGGGAGCCCCAGGCCAGGTTGCCGGTTGCTCTAAACCCAGGGTGAGACCTGCCGGACACAGCCCAGGGCCTCAGGGGACGTGGCCACTGCCCGCGTCCCAGGGCACCCTCAGCTGGGGTCCGGGGTCCAGGGTCCAGCTGTACCCACCAATTCCCAGGGGGCTCCTGGGCCTCCCACACTGCCCTGGCTCCCTGGGCTTTCTTTTTTTTTTTTTTTTTTGGAGACGGAGCCTCGCTCTGTTGCGAGGGCTGGAGTGCAGTGGCCGGATCTCAGCTCACTGCAAGCTCCGCCTCCCGGGTTTGCGCCATTCTCCTGCCTCAGCCTCCCGAGTAGCTAGGACTACAGGCACCCGCCACCTCGCCCGGCTAGTTTTTTATATATTTTTTTTTAGTAGAGACGGGATTTCACCGTGTTAGCCAGATGGTCTCGATCTCCTGACCTCGTGATCCGCCCGTCTCGGCCTCCCAAAGTGCTGGGATTACAGGCTTGAGCCACAGCGCCCGGCCCCGCTCCCTGGGCTTTCTAAGACAGGTGGGGGACAGTGATCAGTGCCATTCCCAAGTCCTCCGAGCCACGTCCCTGCCCAGCCGGACCCCGCTGGACCCTGCTCTGCCCTCGCAGCATTCAGAGTCCCTCCCTTGCAGCCCCCGATCTGTGCGACTCACAGGACACCAAGACCCAGACGGGAAGCCGAGGATTTACACCCTCAGTGCGGCCGCGGCAGGCTTCCGTGTTTGAGGGAGAAATCGCCTCCCTCTGCCGCGAGGACACCGAAATTAATTGCTTCTCCTCCAAACCGGGAGCCATGACTCACCGACCAGGGCTGCTGAGGAGGCCCCGCTCCACAGTGCCTTGGGGACCAGGACCCTGCAGCTCCCGTAGCTGCCCCAGGCCACGCCTGGACCCCTCCTCCCACGTGACACCCACGGCCAGAAACACAGTGACGGCCACACCTGCTTTTCATCATGCACTTTAATGAGAGTCAGCACTCAGGAGGATTGGTGCTCACCACAGAGTCAGCACTCAGGAGGATTGGCGCTCACCACCTGCTACCTGGGCGGGGGAGGGCTGGAGGGGCAGGGGGGGCTGGGGGTGGGCTCAGGGTAGGGGAGGAGGCTCAGGATGGGGGAGGGGCTTAGGATGGGGGAGGAGGCTCAGGATTGGGGGACTCAAGAAAGGGGAGGGGCTCAGGGTAGGGGAGGGGGCTCAGGATGGAGGAGGGGCTCAGGATGGAGGAGGGGCTCAGGGTGGGTGAGGGGGCTCAGGATGGGGGAAGGTGTGGGGGGCAGTTGCCACCTGCGTCGGAAGCAGTGGTGGTTTGGACAGGAGGGGCTGGCCCTCCGCTGACCCGGGTGACACAGGCCTGGCTCAGGGCTTCTCGGGGACGTAGCGGTGGATCCAATCCAAGTAGTAGGTGACGCGGGTGTAGATGCCGGGCCGGTTGGGCAGGGCACAGCCCTCGCCCCAGCTGACCACGCCCGCCTGCAGCCAGGTGCCATTCACCTTGCAGACCAGGGGCCCTCCGGAGTCGCCCTGCGAAGGGCAGGGGTCAGGGCTCGCCGGCCAGGCTCCGGGGATCGGGGTGGGGGACGCGAGGACCCACCTGGCAGGAGTCGTGCTTTTCGCTCCCCGCACACAGCATGTCGTCGCGGACGATTCGAAAGCTGTCCCCCGTGTGGAGGCCGGTGTGATACTCCGCATCGCAAAGCTGGTTTTCCACTATGGGGACTTCCACCTCCTTCAGCGGGTACGGCGGCGGCAGGCGCACTGTGGGCAGAGCGGCAGGTGGAGCCGGGCCTGGGGCCGGATGGCTGCTGCAGCGTGGACTTGGCGGCCGAGTCATGGGCCGGGGAGACAGTGCCACGTGGCCAGCACCGTTCTGTGCCTGCGGCCCCGGGGAAGGGCGGCGAGTGCGGGCCGGGCCCCTCCCCTGAGGCTGGTCCTGGGTCCCAGCCTCATTCAAGCCCCATCTGGGGAAGGGAGGGGAGGTCCCTGGAGGTTGCCAGGCTGGGCTCCATGGCAAAGGAGTGCAGGGCCTGGCCCCTGTCTCCCCCTGGGCTCAGCTGACTTTGGTCTGGGCTGGGCCCACGGTCCACGGTCAGACCCACGGTGGAGGGGAACACAGGGCCCTGGGCTCAGCTTCGCCTGTGTGTGGGGTGGAAGAGCAGGACTGTGGCTCTGGCCCCCTCTGAGTGACCCCGAGGTCACAGCCCAGGGCCACTGCTCAGGCCCCAAAGCTTTGCTCTGAATTGTGGATAAAATGGGGACAAGACCTACTAGAAGTGAAAATGTGCCTCATGGAGGGTCAGAGTGAGCTTCGTCCAGGCCCCACAGCACCTGCCACCACCTCGAGTCCCAGGCCCCTGAGCTGACCGTGGCACAGGGAGGGAGGGCAGGAGGGTCTCATCCCAGCACCCGTCTCTCTCCTTCCAGCAAGACCCCCCTTGTGATTTCCCTCCCCACATAGCAAGTCCGCGACGTACGAACTTTCGATGCACCCTTTCAGGCTAGGGGAAACCGAGGCACGGAGGTGCCAAGGGACTTGCCCAAGCCCTGCGGTTGGGGGGCGCCCAGGCCTGCTGGCCTCACCATCTCTGCTCAGGGCACCAGCTGCCTCTCGCCACCGCCTGCTGCATTCATCCTGGCCTCCAGAATCCCCTCCCTGAGCTGCCCCGAGGGACCCATCACCCCAGGGGCTGGCCCGTGACTGTGACCTGGTGCCCACCTGGCCCAGCCTCCCGCTGTCCCCGGACCCACCATCATTGTCCACGTCGCCCCAGCCGGTGACCCAGCACGGCGTCCCCGGGGGGAAGGTCTCCAAGGCAGGGGGCAGGGTGACCGTGTGGACATGGCTGGAGACGTTCACGGGCTCCTCTAGCTCCAGCAGGGCAATGTCCGCCCCGATCTGGACAGCGTAGAACTGCGGGTGCACGATGATCCTGCTGACCGGCAGCAGCTGGTCCTGGTAGTAGAGGTGCTGCTCTCGCAGCTGCACCCTGAGGTCGGCCAGATCCTTGACGTCCCTGGCCAGCGGAGGCTCCCATTCAGGGCCCTGGGCAGCCTCCAGGAGCACCCGGGAGCCAGGGCACACATCCGGCCCTCGCCCACCCCACCAGGCCCCGGGAGACTCACGGTCCCACGCAGTGTGCCGCGGTCAGCACCCACTGGGGGTGGATGAGGGAGCCCCCACAGAAGTGCATCCAGTACTGGTCGTGGAGTCTCAGGCTCACCTGCCAGGGCCACTTGCTCCTGGAGGCCTCCTGCCCCCCGACGATGCCCACTCGCTGGAGGGCCTGGCCTGGGGCTGGGGCAGGAGCCAGTTCAGGACCAGGAAGCAGCCCCCGCCTGGGCCCAGCCCTTCCCTGTGTGGGGGCCAGCCCGGCCTCCCCAGAACCCACCCAGGCCCTGGCCTGTGGAATGTGGTGAGGGGCAGGGTGGACCCCGGCTGGGACTCACCAGGGGCCGCGTGGGCCGGGCTCACCAGGACGGGCAGCGCCAGCAGCAGCAGGTTCAGCATCTGGGGAGCAAGGAGGGGCATCGTGGGCCTGGCCGGGGCTCACGGGGCAGGGCTGGGGGCTGCAGATTATGGGGTGAAGAATGGAGCTGGCATGGGGGGGGCCTGGGTCTTGGTGCTCTGAGTCTGAGGCTGGGCCACTCTGCTCCAGGCGACGCTGATGTCGGGGTCTCTGAGAGTGGGGACTTACCCTGGCCGCTCGCTGTTCCTTCTACCCAGCAGGCTTTCCCCTCCCCATTTATCCTTCCAGATCAGGACGGCGTGGAGGAGGGGCGCTGCGCCCTCCCATCCAGATACGGAGGAAGTGGGTGACTCAGACCCAGGGCCCCCATGTAACACGTGCCCCCGCCACCCTGACGCCCTCTGTGTGTGGGGCTGCCAGGCAGGCCCCGCCGAGGGCTGAGCACTGGAGGCTCGCAGCTCCGCCTGTCAGCTGGTGGATCCCAGCACCGGAACGCACCACCTTCCCGCTGGTGGGATCAGCTGCCCTGTCCCGGTGCCAGGAGGCCTTCAGGCACAGCTGCACCCAGGCGGCCTGGCTGCCCCATGCTACGAGACCAGTTGCCCCAAAACCTGTTTCCCCAAGAGGGACACGGGATGGGAACTCATGACCATGGGCCACCCTCCAAGAGACGGGAATGAGCCCATGAGGTGGGAACATGACAGGTGTCATCTCTCCTACGGACTCCGAATCCACGGGGGTGGGGCCAGCCCTCCTCGACTCACTTGGTGGGGGGCTCACAAGAGACCCCCTTGTCAGATGAGGAAACAGCCTTGAGAGGGGACAGCACCGAGTGTCCTCAGCCAGCAAGGGGCCCTGCTCCCTGTAAGAATTAAAGAAAGAGGAGCGAAACACGAAGGGCGGCCTCACAGTCAACAGGGACAGGTTTGTTTTAAGCAGACCGGAGAGGGGCGGCTGGCTGAGTTAGGTCAGAGCCACACGCTCTCAGACACTAAGAGTTTTTAAGGATTGAGGGCAGGAGAGCTTATCAGAGACTTGGAGTGCTTATGTGACTCTTCATTGCGCTTCTCTGGGAGGGATAGTTGTGTGTCTGTTCCCATACAACTTCCTGCAGCTGCAGGCATATGGCATACCCCGTCTGCTTTCAGCTTCCCTTGTCTTAGTGCACCTGAAGGGAAAGGAAGGTGTTATTAAGGCCCAGTGTATGAGGGCGAAGTTTGGCAGTTACCCAAGAGACTTTCTCCCCACCTGCCCTGTGCTCCGCCTGCCTTGTCTGCTTTTTGGCTGCTTATAGTTAGAAGAGAAGTGATGTCCTTGAAATGCAGGAGGCTGGAAAGGGAGCTGGAACTGAAAGCGGCGGTGTTTGTCCGAGATGAGGGTGCTCCTGTTCCATCACTCCCACTCCCCGTATGAGACTCAAGTCCTCCTGTGAGTCCTCAATGTCCACATCTGGGCTGTCTGTGCAGGTCCCCTGGTCTGCGGGTGCCTCATTATCGTGGAATCTGAGTTTCATCCGCAGAGGGAGGAGCAGACGAGAGTGCGGGTGTGACCTCAGGAGACCCAGCCCAGCTCCCCACGGACTCACCCCAGCCCCAGCCCAGCTCCCCACGGACTCACCCCAGCCCCAGCCCAGCTCCCCACGGACTCACCCCAGCCCCAGCCCAGCTCCCCACGGACTCACCCCAGCCCCAGCCCAGCTCCCCACGGACTCACCCCAGCCCCAGCCCAGCTCCCCACGGACTCACCCCAGCCCCAGCCCAGCTCCCCACGGACTCACCCCAGCCCCAGGCCCCAGCTCTCCACGGTCTCACCCCTGGTCCCAGCTCCCCACGGTCTCACCCCGGGTCCCAGCTCCCCACGGTCTCACCCCGGGTCCCAGCTCCCCATGGTATCACCCCCGGTCCCAGCTCCCCACGGTCTCACCCTAGCCCCAGCTCCCCATGGTCTCACCCCCGGTCCCAGCTCCCCACGGTCTCACCCTAGCCCCAGCTCCCCATGGTCTCACCCCCGGTCCCAGCTCCCCACGGTCTCACCCCCGGTCCCAGCTCCCCACGGTCTCACCCCGGGTCCCAGCTCCCCATGGTCTCACCCTAGCCCCAGCTCCCCATGGTCTCACCCCCGGTCCCAGCTCCCCACGGTCTCACTCCCAGGTCCCAGCTCCCCATGGTCTCACCCCCGGCCCCAGTTCCCCACGGTCTCACCCCCGGTCCCAGCTCCCTGTGCTCTCCGTCCATCCAGCACTGACACTGTCCCTGCAGGTCTGTCCACCCCACCTCCCAACTCCCCTGGGCCTGCTGGTCACTGAGGCCTCCAGCCCACCTCCTCCCCTTCTGAGCCCCAGGACCCCCTACCTGTCCCCCGACTGCCAACACAGGGCCACTCCAGCGCTCACCCTGCCCCCACCCTGCCTGGGACCAGCCTGGTTTGGGGCTGACGCTGCACACCGAGGCCATATCCACCTGAACTCCTTCCAGGCAGCATCCCCAGGGCACAGGCAGGGGTGGCCCAGACCACTCCTGCTCACGACCCTGCTCCTCATCCATTCTCTGGACAAACTCCCCAGAGGCCTCCACCTGCCCCGTCCTGGTTCCATGAACGAGGCCCACAAGACGGGACCCTCAGGAGCCCAGGAAGTGAGGGGATGGGGTGATGGGGGACACCAGGGACGAGGGTGGGGCAGGGACACGGGAGACACCAGGGTTGACAGTGAAGAAGAGACTCAGGGGACACTGGGGCTGAGGGAACCTGGAACACACGGGACGCCAGGGCTGAGGGAACCCAGGGACACACGGGACGCCAGGGCTGGGGGAACCCGGGACACACGGGACGCCAGGGCTGGGGGAACCCGGGGACACATGGGACGCCAGGGCTGGGGGAACCCGGGGACACACGGGACTGTGGCTGGGGGAACCCGGGACACACGGGACGTCAGGGCTGGGGGAACCCGGGGACACACGGGACGCCAGGGCTGGGGTGTGCAGAGGGCTCTGGCACCCCCGCGTCAGGGGCTCTGGTTCCTCCTCCTAGGAACTCCAACAGGGTCAGGCCTGGGAGGCGGACCAATCATCAGCGTGGGGATGCGAGTGCTTTGATTGGCTAACACTGGGCCCATCAGGGCGAGTCCTGGGCACCCTGCCCCGACCCTGGCCCCTCACCTGGGGTGCTGCAGGGCTGGGTTCCGGGGGAGGTGGATGGACCTGAGGGGCCCGCCCCGGAGCCTCTCAGGAAGCTCCGCATCCTACCTCTGCCGTCCAGCAGCAAAAAGTTGAACTCTAGTCATGCCCAACCAGCAACATATAAAAACGATGACAACCCATAATTCAGGAAAACAGTGGAAAGGATGCCCTGTGCTCAAGAAGGTTCCATCCAGTTCAGAATGAAAACGCAAAATAAACCCGGCAATCATTTGGTGACTCCAGTTTACTGGGGTTTCTGAGACGCGGGAGCCGGCATCGCAGGGAGGTGGTGTCCTGGGGGCTTGGAGGGGATGCTGTGGCCGGGGTGTCCGTCGAGGGCCCTAAGACGGTGCCCTTCGACCTCGCGGAGATTCTGCCTCGGAATGTGGAGTGAGCGAGCGAGGGCCAGCGGGGCTTCCCGGCCTCTGTGGAGGTTCCTAGCTGGGGCCCTGGGATCCAGGGGGAAGGACCCTGTGCCAGACCCCCGTGCTGTCCAGCCCTGGTCAGCGGGCAGAGAGCTGTGTTCTGGGTCCTGTTCTGCCAGCGTGTGGTGGAGCCCAAGCACTGGGGTCACTTCTTCATGGCACTGCAGGTCCCTGTCCTAGAGCAGGACCCCAAATGAGAAGGATCAGGGGACCTCTGAGATGCCCAGAGGAGGTGCCCTGGTGATGTCCAGAGAGCCTCTGCCAGGCAGAGCCAGCCCCTGGTGGGGCACCGGGTGGAGAATGGGGCTGGCCACCCCCGGTGGGTGCACTGCCCTGAAGGAAAGGCCGGACCAGAGGGTGGGCCTCTGGGACATCCTGCACATACAGGTTTCTGGTCGCCATCTCCTGGTGGGTGGTCAGGCAACTCTCCCCCCATGCCTCAGTTTCCCCACATCAAAGAGGAGATCCCTGACCTCGAGGGTCTCAGGCGGACCCTCCAGCCCGGCCTGTGATTTGGATCTGGGGAGGGGGGCAGGAAAGTCCCGGGCACTGCCCAGGGCCCCTTATCAGCTGGGTCATCAGGCTGGGGCGGCCAAGACGGTTAGGAAGGGCCAGTCCAGGCTGGGCCAGGAGACGGTCCCCATCTGATCTGCCGAGCGAGCACGGGACCTGCTCCCGGATGTGGGGACGGGGACGTCTCAAAGGGTGGCTGTCACGGGAGCCTGAGCAGTCTCCACAGGGCTGCTGGGCCTGGAAGTATTTCTGTGTCTTTTCTTTCTTTAAAACACACTTCTTATTTCAGAACAGGTTTAGATTTATGGAAAAGTTTCGAAGATAGTATAAAAGTGCTTATCCGCGTGGCCCGGGCCCACTTCCCATTCTTCCTCAGGAAAAGGCTCGTTGGCCGTAATGAATGAGCCAGCACGATTCGTTACGGTGACTAAAGCCCGGAGCTTACTTGGATTTCCTTACTCCCCTAACCCCCCGTTCCCGTCCCAGGACCTCGCCCCGGATCCTCCTGTCTCCTCCGGCTCCTGTTGGCTGTGACAATTCTCTGGCTTCCCTTGCTTTCGATGACCTTGACCGTTGTGAGGAGGGTGGGTCGGCGATTTTGCCGAGTGCCAGTCAGTGGGGATTTGTCTGACGTTTTTCTCATGCTCAGCCTGAGGTCGTGGGTTTTGGGAGGAAGAGCACAGAGGCGAAGTACCTTCCTGCCCCTGTCGTGGGGCCGCGTGGAGTCGCGTGGGGTCGGGAGTCATCAACCTGATTCACCGCCGGCTCAGGCACAGCTGGTTCCTCACCGTGCGGCGCCTCCCTGTCGGCCTCGGTGCTGCAGTGTTTGGAAGGAAGTGCCCTGAGCAGCCAGGTCGGGGTTGGGGGTTCCGCTGAGCTCCACCTCCGTGAGAGGGGAGGGCTGTGACTTTATTTTGAACTCTGCGTGGAAATTTGTCTCTTCCCCCCACTTAACTAATTTATTGATTTATTTTTGAGGCAGATTCTCGCTCTGTTGCCCAGGCTGGAGTGCAGTGGTGTGATCCCAGCTCACTGCAAGCTCCGCCTCCTGGGTTCACGCCATTTTCCTGCCTCAGACGCCCGACTAGCTGGGACTACAGGTGCCCGCCACCTCGCCCGGCTAATTTTTTGTATTTTTAGTAGAGATGGGGTTTCACCGTGTTAGGCAGGATGGTCTCGATCTCCTGACCTCGTGATCCACCCACGTTGGCCTCCCAAAGTGCTGGGATTACAGGCATGAGCCACTGCGCCTGGCCTCTTCCGCCCACTGTTTACTTCTTCCACTATTTCTTTAATCAGCATTGACTCATGGATATTTATTTTTTATTTATCTATCTTATTTTATTTCTTTTTTGAGACAGAGTCTCACACTGTTGCCCAGGCTGGAGTGCAGTGGCGCAATCTCAGCTCACTGCAACCTCCACCTTCTGGATTCAAGCAATTCTCCTGCCTCAGCCTCCCAGGTAGCTGGGAATAGAGGCATGAGCCAACATGCCCAGCTAATTTTTGTATTTTTTGTAGAGATGGGGTTTCACCACGTTGGCCAGGCTGGTCTTGAACTCCTGACCTCAGGTGATCCACCCGCCTCAGCCTCCCAAAGTGCTGGGATTACAGGCATGAGCCACTGTGCCCAGCCATAATTCAGTAATATTTTATTTTTATTTTTCTTAGAGACAGGGTCTCGCTCTGTCGCCCAGGCTGGCGTGCAGTGGTGCGATCTCGGCTCACTGCAGCTTCAACCTCTTGGGTGAGAGGATTGCTTGATTCCAGGAGGTCAAGGCTGCAGTGAGCTCTTGACTCACAGCCAAGGCTGGAGTGAGTAAGACTCAGTCAAAAAAAAGGAAAGAAAGAAAGAGAGAGAGAAAGGAAAGAAAAAGAAAGAAAGAAAGAAAGAAAGAAAGAAAGAAAGAAAGAGAGAGAAAGAAAGAAAGAAAAGAGAAAAAAAAGAAGGAAGGAAAGAAGGAAGGAGAGAAAGAGAGAAAGAGAAAGGAAGGAAGGAAAGAAGGAAGGAGGGAGTGAGGGAGGGAGGGAAAGAAGGAAGAAAAGAAGGAAAGAGAGAGAGAGAAAGAGGAAGGAAGGAGGGAGGGAGGGAGAGAGGGAGGGAAGGAAGGAAGGGAGGGAGGGAGGGAAGGAGGGAGGGAAGGAAGGAAGGGAGGGAGGGAGGGAGGGAGGGAAGGAGGGAGGGAAGGAGGGAAGGAGGGAAGAAGGGAGGGAGGGAGGGAGGGAAGGAGGGAGGGAGGGAGGGAAGGAGGGAAGAAGGGAGGGAGGGAGGGAGGGAAGGAGGGAAGGAAGGAAGGAAGGAGGGAGGGAGGGAAGGAGGGAGGGAAGGAGGGAGGGAAGGAAGGAAGGGAGGGAGGGAGGGAAGGAAGGAGGGAGGGAGGGAGAGAGGGAGGGAAGGAAGGAAGGAGGGAGGGAGGGAAGGAGGGAGGGAAGGAAGGAAGGAGGGAGGGAGGGAAGGAGGGAGGGAAGGAAGGAAAGGAGGGAGGGAGGGAAGGAGGGAGGGAAGGAAGGAAGGAGGGAGGGAGGGAAGGAGGGAGGGAAGGAAGGAAGGGAGGGAGGGAGGGAGAGAGGGAGGGAAGGAAGGAAGGAGGGAGGGAGGGAAGGAGGGAGGGAAGGAAGGAAAGGAGGGAGGGAGGGAAGGAGGGAGGGAAGGAAGGAAGGAGGGAGGGAGGGAAGGAGGGAGGGAAGGAAGGAAGGGAGGGAGGGAGGGAGAGAGGGAGGGAAGGAAGGAAGGGAGGGAGGGAGGGAAGGAGGGAGGGAAGGAAGGAAGGGAGGGAGGGAGGGAAGGAGGGAGGGAAGGAAGTAAAGGAAGGAAGGAAGAGGCATTTTCCCGTAGCTCCGCCGTACAGCCAGCAAGCCCCGAGGTAGCTGTGGGCATCCTACTGACATGTAATTCTCAATTGCCAAATCCAAGTCCGTCAAGTCTCCCAATAATGTCCTTGGATCGAAAGGGTCCCGCCTGGGATTAGGAGGCACGCTGGGCTCTGGAACGGGTCCTCGGTCTTTCCTCGGCTCCTCTGGCCCTGAGACCCTTGAAGATTTCCGGCCATCTTTTTGTGGCGCGTTCCTCAAGCCGGGCTGATATTTTTTCACGGTCAGATTGAGGGGATACCCGCTTGGCAGGAACATCATGGACCCCGCTCTGAGGTCTGCCTCCTGTTGAGGGCATGCACGGTCGATTTCTCCAGTTGCTGGGACGTCCCCTCTCATCTCCTGAGCGAGGGGCATCTGCCCGGCTTCTCCCCGGGAAGCCGCTCCTTCCCTTAGTGATGACTACGTGTTTCGTGGGGAGACTTCTTGAGACCCTGTAACCAGCTGAGTTCTCATCAGACTCTCTATGTATTCATTTGCTTATTTATAACTGTGTGGATTCATGGTCTCTTGTTTTATTCAATTATTTAAATTTCTTTTTCCCATTTTATAATATGCAAACTCACCCTGATGCGGACACTGGGAGCTCCTGCGAGCTGGCCTCTGTGTCGTCTGACACGTCTCTGACTCTGAACTTTTCCTCCCACAAGATTCTCATGGGCTCCTCTCGTATCCGCCTCTGCGCCAGGCATTCCTCCAGGAAGCCCAGCTCCTGTCAGTGGCAAATGGTATTTAGAGACCACGATCTAGGTGAAGGGGTTGCCCATTGCTCTTGGGTGCCACTGCTCGCAGCCCTTCTCAGGGGACAGAGCCAGGTAACACATGTATGTGTGCACACGTACACTCACACACATGCACATGCATGCACACACTTAATCCATGCACACTCACACACACACTCTCTCGCATATGCAACGCATGCACACACTTGATCCATGCACATTTACACATGAATTCATACACATGCACACGTGCGCACACATACATGCACACACATGCACATACTAGATCCATGCACACTCACACATGCACTCACATGCATGCACATGTGTGCACACACACATATACATGCACATATACACACACGAATGCTCACACGCACACATGGACTCATACATTCACACACACATGTATACACACATGTGCGTGCACACACATATGCCCACACATGCATGTACTTGGTCGACGCACATATGCACTCACACACACACATGTGTGCACACTCACATGCACATATGCACACACATAAATGTTCACATGCACAGACGAACACACATGCACACATTCACACTCACACATGCACACACATACACACGTATGCACACCCTCACATATGCACACTCACACACTGACACACACACACACTCCCACGTACACATCTACACGGCCATCTCTATAATGAAAACCATGAGCTCTCACAGTGCCTCAGCTGTGGTTCCACCCCACAGGGCTCACTCTGCATTTCTCCTCTCCCATCGGACTGCCTTCAGCAGTGGGGAGCTGGTTCCACCCCCAATTCATTGATCTCATCAATCCCCCGTGTGCCCCCCACTCTGGGCCAGTGTGGCTGTGGCGCCCCAGGTCCACCCTGGGACTCGCCCCACGAGAGGCTTTAGGACCGAATCTATCGGAGGGAAAGGGAAGGGGTGGGGTGGAGAAGTGAGCAGAGCTTGACTGTTTAGAAAGCTTCTGGCCGTTTCCGTGGGTGTGTGGTGGGCACTCCCTGAGGCTTTCACGAAAGCCACCTGATGAGCCAGGCTGGGCACGGAGCGTGGGGGTGCTGGAGCCCGGAAACCGGACCCCCCACCTGCTAGTCCTTGCCTTCTCTGCCCTCAGGGTGACTCGGGAGGGCCTCCGGTCTGCCAGGTGCATGGTTCCTGAGGGCAGGTTGGTGTCATGAGCTGGGTCAAGAGCTACAGCTTCCCGGACTGGCCAGAGGTCTACATCCTCCTCTCTGCCTGTGTGAGCCGGCCCCAGCATCGGGGGCTCAGGCGCCTCCCCAGGCTCCCCTTCCGGGGGGCTTCTTCCTCCTCCTCCAACTCGTCCTCCTCTTGGCTGTCTCCTGCGTCTGGTGGCTAAGGGATCTCTGGGCCAGCCTCAGTGGCTCTTCCTCCCCCAACCTCTGACCCTTGGCCCCTGACCTGCATGAGCCCCTGCAGCTCCCTCCTCCCAGGGGAGTGGAGGACAATGGCGACAGGCTAGGCCTGGAGGGAGACCCCGCTCCAGGCCTGCACAGCCTGGGCTCGCACCCCAGTGCAGTCTCTTCTCCCCGTGGGGAAACTGAGGCAGAGAGGGTGCAGTTACCTGCTAGGGTCACACGCAGGGCCTATTCCAGGGCTGGAAGTTCCCCTCCCCTCCCCGCACCTGCCCTGCCCTCTCCCCGCACCTGCCCTGCCCCCTGCCCGCCCGCGCCCCGCCCTCCCACAAACGCCCCGCCCCGGCTTCCTCCCAGCGCCTGCCTCGGCCGCGCCCGGGCTCCGCTTTGCACGGTCAGGGGCCCCCTCTGGTGGAGACTCGGGGAAGTGCAGCGCTCCGGAGGGAGACGTCGGATCGCTGCATAGAAAATCCAGGTTTCACACACCCTGGACTAAGGGACTTAGCGGGGCTGCGAGATACAAAACCAATACACAAAAGTATTATTTTATTTCTAAATGCCAGCCATGAATATTGGAAGATCAACGCGAACATCAATACCCTTTACTACACAATAAAAAAGTCAAACACCAGGAATACATTTAATAGAAGGCACGCAAGATCTCTGCACCAAAAAGGACAAATCCAGCTGGAAGGAAATTTCAAAGCCCTTCGTAGGTGGAGCGACAGGAACACGGGCCATTTTCATCACCCTAGAGTGTTTCCTCACCTCTCGGTCACCTGCCTGAAGGGGCGGGGAGCAGACACCCTAGGGTGATACATCTTGCTTTGGGCCATGGTTACACAGGTGTGGGATCATCACAATTTATTGAACTGGACATTTCAGGTCTGTGCATTCTGTTTATTTAATTTTCTCTCAATAAAAAATATATCTATACATTCAGTTCCCACTCAACCATACAAACGGATTGGAAGTCATCAAGTCCATCCTCACAACCACATCGGAAACGCTGGGCAAAATGAAATGCAGCTGAACAGCCATCTGAGAACTGGGCTCACAGGGCAAAGCACTGCTCCCAAACTGGACAGACCGGTGGCTACTCGGGAGGCTGAGGTGGGAGGATCACTTGAGCCTGGGAGGTTGAAGCTTCAGCGAGCTAGGATCGCATCGCTGCACTCCAGCCTGGGCAACAGAGCAAGACCCCGTCTCAAAAAAAAAAAAAATTAAAAACCTCTGCTCTAAAGCAACATTGTTAAGAGAATGAAAAGACAAGCCACAGACTGGGAGAATATCTTTGCAAAACTCGTATCTCATAAAGGATGATTATCCAGAATATACCAAGAACTCTCAAAGTCAACATTAAAGAGAACAAGAAACCCGGCCGGGCGCGTAGTCACGCCTGTCATCCCAGCGCAAGCAACCCGGCCGGGCGCGGTGGCTCACGCCGGTCATCCCAGCACTGTTGGAGGCTGAGGCGGGCGGATCAGATCACGAGGTCAAGGTCAGGAGATAGAGACCAGCCTGGCCAACATGGTGAAACCCTGTCTCTACCAAAAACATAAAAATTAGCTGGGCGTGGTGGCGCATGCCTGTAATCCCAGCTGCTCGGGAGGCTGAGGCAGGAGGATCACTTGAACCAGGGAGTTGGAGGTTGTAGTGAGCCAAGATCGTGCCACTGCACTCCAGCCTGGTGACAGAGCAAGACTCCGTCTCTAAATAAATAAATAAATAAATAAATAAATAAATAAATAAAAGCAATGAGCTATCAAGCCTTGAAAAGACATAGAGGGGCCTTAACTGTGAAAAAAGTGAAAAAAGCCAGTCGGAAAAAGTTAACAGTGTATCATCTATGGTGGATAAATCAAAACTTCAGAGACAATGAAAATATCCATAGTTTCCAGGGGTTTCGGAGGGGGAGAAGCAATGGAGCACGAGATTTTGAGGGCAGTGGATGTATTCTGTATAATACAGTAATGGTGGACACATGACTTGTGCAATTGCCACGTACGACCCTCAGAACACAATGTACAATACACAGAGTAAACCCTCATGTAAAATGTGGGCGTTAGTAATAATGTATCAATATTGTTCATCAGCTGTAACAATGCACCACACTAATGCAAAATGTTCATCACAGGAAACTCTGTGTGTGGGGGGGGCGGGTGTGGGGGTTATACTATCTGTACTATCTGCCTAGTTGTCTGTTAACTTAAAACTGCTCTAAAAAATAAAGTGGGCCGGGCGCGGTGGCTCAAGCCTGTAATCCCAGCACTTTGGGAGGCCGAGACGGGCGGATCATGAGGTCAGGAGATCGAGACCATCCTGGCTAATATGGTGAAACCCCGTCTCTACTAAAAATACAAAAAAAAAAACTAGCCGGGCGAGGTGGTGGGCGCCTGTAGTCCCAGCTACTCGGGAGGCTGCGGCAGGAGAATGGCGTAAACCCGGGAGGCGGAGCTTGCAGTGAGCTGAGATCCGGCCACTGCACTCCAGCCTGGGCGACAAAGCGAGACTCCGTCTCAAAAAAAATAAAAATAAAAATAAAAATAAAAAATAAAAAATAAAAATAAATAAAAAATAAAGTGTATGGGCTGGGCACGGTGGCTCACGCCTGTAACCCCAGCACTTTGGGACGCCAAGGTGGGTGGATCACGAGGTCAGGAGATTGAGACCATCCTGGCTAACACGGTGAAACTCCATCTCTACTAAAAATACAAAAAATTAGCCGGGCGAGGTGGCGGGCGCCTATAGTCCCAGCTACTTGGGAGGCTGAGCCAGGAGACTGGCATGAACTTGGAAGGCAGAGCTTGCAGTGAGCCAAGATGGCGCCACTGCACTCCAGGCTGGGCGACAGAGCGAGACTCTGTCTCAAAAATAATAATAATAATAATAATAATAATAAAATAATAAAGTATATGAATTCCAAACACCATACAACTTCATGTGCAATTTCACCTTGGGACAACCTGCTTTTGGTCTCCCCTGAATCCTTCTGTTACTGTAGCACACATCACACCTGTGTGTATTCCATAAACCACACAATACCTGCACTTGCTTTACTGTTGTTGCTTCAAACTGTCAATTCTCTTTTCAACATTTTTTGAGAGAGAAAACTGTCTTACACAGTCACAGCTGTTTCCATTTCTAGAGCTTGCCTTCCCTTAGTTTAGGTTTAGATTTTCATCTCTTATCTTCTTTCCGCAGAATTTCCTTTCACATTTCTTTTTTTCCTTTCTTTTTTTTTTTTTTTTTTTTTTTTGAGGCAGAGTCTCGCTCTGTCCCCCAGGCAGGAGTGAAGTGGCGCGATCTCTGCTCACTGCAAGCTCTGCCTCCCAGGTTCACGCCTTTCTCCTGCCTCAGCCTCCCGAGTAGCTGGGACTACAGGTGCCCGCCACCATGCCCGGCTAGTTTTTTGTATTTTCAGTAGAGATGGGGTTTGACCGTGTTAGCCTGGATGGTCTTGATCTCCTGACCTTGTGATCCGCCCACCTCAGCCTCCCAAAGTGCTAGGATTACAGGTGTCAGCCACCATGCCTGGCCATGACTGATTTTTTTATTGGAGGGTCAACCTTTTTCATGCCTACTTTTTTTTTTTTTTTTCTTTTTTAAGACAGAGCCTCGCTTTGTTGCCAGACTGGAGTGCAGTGGCAAGATCTCGGCTCACTGCAACCTCTGACTCCCTGGTTCAAGCGATTCTCCTGCCTCAGTCTCCCGAGTAGCTGGGATTACAGGCACGTGCCACCACGCCCGGCTAATTTTTATGTTTGTAGTAGAGACGGGGTTTCACCGTGTTAGCCAGGATGGTCTCGATCTCCTGACCTCATGATCTGCCCACCTCGGCCTCCCAAAGTGCTGGGATTACAGGCGTGAGCCACCGCGCCTGGGCGCCTGCTTGTTTTTGAGTAGCCCCGTCTCGTGAATACTCTCTGGAGTGTTTTGTTGCGTGCTGGATTGTGTTATATTCCTTGACATCATTTTGGGATGTGTTCTCACAGGCAGTTAAGTTACTTGAAATCATTTGGATCCGTCTGCAGTTTGCTTTTCAGCTTTGTGAGGGTGGGTCCAGAGAAGCCTTCGGTTTTGGGAAAATTTTCTCCCCTAGTACCCTTCGATACCTTTCTGAGGACTCTCCAATGCCTGCCTCTGACAAGGTTTCTACACTCGGCCGGTGGGGACACATGGTATTCCCAGCTCTGCGGGCACTCCCGGACTCCTCTGCCCACCTTCTCTGGTGGTTCTTGTTTCTGACGTGACTTCTGCGTGTCTCTGCGTCTCCGGCACTGGGCCAAGGACTCCGGGGGACCCCCCTGCAGATGCCTCCGAGCATCTGTACCGTTCTCTCCTCTCCAGTTTTCTGTCTCATGAGTCCTTGCTGCCTGGGCCTCTCCACATGCCAGTGTCCGTCTCCCCAGCCCACAAGCTCCTGGGGCTGAGTTTCCCGTTGCTGCACTGAGTCCTGACATGTCACTGTCGTCTAACCCAGCTCACCACCCTTCTCTCGGGGACATTGCCTCGTGTGGCCTCTTTCCCAATGTCTGTCAATGGCCTGGGAGCCAGCCCTGCAGCACCCCAGGTGAGGGGCCGGGATCGGGGCAGGGTGCCCAGGACTCGCCCTGATGGGCCCAGGGTTAGCCAAAGCACTCGCATCCCCACGCTGCTGATTGGTCCGCCTCCCAGGCCTGACCCTATCGGGGTGTTCCTAGGAGGAAGGACCAGAGCCCCTGACGCAGGGGTGCCAGAGCCCTCTGCACACCCCAGCCCTGGTGTCCCGTGTGTCCCTGAGTTCCCCCAGCCACAGTCCCGTGTGTCCCTGGGTTCCCCCAGCCCTAGGGTCCCGAGTCTCTTCTTCACTGTCAACCCTGGTGTCTCCCGTGTCCCTGCCCCACCCTCGTCCCTGGTGTCCCCCATCACCCCATCCCCTCACTTCCTGGGCTCCTGAGGGTCCCATCTTGTGGGCCTCGTTCATGGAACCAGGACGGGGCAGGTGGAGGCCTCTGGGGAGTTTGTCCAGAGAATGGATGAGGAGCAGGGTCGTGAGCAGGAGCGGTCTGGGCCACCCCTGCCTGTGCCCTGGGGATGCTGCCTGGAAGGAGTTCAGGTGGATATGGCCTCGGTGTGCAGCGTCAGCCCCAAACCAGGCTGGTCCCAGGCAGGGTGGGGGCAGGGTGAGCGCTGGAGTGGCCCTGTGTTGGCAGTCGGGGGACAGGTAGGGGGTCCTGGGGCTCAGAAGGGGAGGAGGTGGGCTGGAGGCCTCAGTGACCAGCAGGCCCAGGGGAGTTGGGAGGTGGGGTGGACAGACCTGCAGGGACAGTGTCAGTGCTGGATGGACGGAGAGCACAGGTAGCTGGGACCGGGGGTGAGACCATGGGGAGCTGGGTCTGGGCTGGAGGTGAGTACACAGAGAGCTGCGGCTGGGGCTGGAGTGAGTTCGTGGGGAGCTGGGCTGGGGCTGGGGTGAGTCCGTGGGGAGCTGGGCTGGGGCTGGGGTGAGTCCGTGGGGAGCCAGGCTGGGCCTCCTGGGGTGAGTCTGTGGGGAGCTGGGCTGGGACTGGGGGTGAGACCATGGGGAGCTTGGCTGGGGCTTAGGGTGAGTCCGTGGGGAGCCAGGCTGGGTCTCCTGGGGTGAGTCCGTGGGGAGCTGGGCTGGGACTGGGGGTGAGACCATGGGGAGCTTGGCTGAGGCTTAGGGTGAGTCCGTGGGGAGCCAGGCTGGGTCTCCTGGGGTGAGTCCGTGAAGAGCTGGGCTGGGTCTCCTCGGGTCGCACCCCACTCCCGTCTGTTCCTCCCTCTGCAGATGAAGCTCAGATCCCATGACAATAAGGCACCTGCAGACCAGGGAACCTGCACGGACAGCCCCAGAGGTGGACATTGAGGACTCACAGGAGGACTTGGGTCTCATACCAAGGGTGGACAGCAGGGCCCCTTCCTGGCTGAGGACACTCGGTGCTGTCCCCTCTCAAGGCTGTTTCCTCATCTGACAAGGAGATCTCTTGTGAGCCCCCCACCAAGTGAGTCGAGGAGGGCTGGCCCCACCCCCGTGGATTCGGAGTCCGTAGGAGAGATGACACCTGTCATGTTCCCACCTCATGGGCACCTTCCCGTCGCTTGGAGGGTGGCCCATGGTCATGAGTTCCCCATCCCGTGTCCCTCTTGGGGAAACAGGTTTCAGGGCAACTGGTCTCGTAGCATGGGGCAGCCAGGCCGCCTGGGTGCAGCTGTGCCTGAAGGCCTCCTGGCACCGGGACAGGGCAGCTGATCCCACCAGCGGGAAGGTGGTGCGTTCCGGTGCTGGGATCCACCAGCTGACAGGCGGAGCTGCGAGCCTCCAGTGCTCAGCCCTCGGCGCGGCCTGCCTGGCAGCCCCACACACAGAGGGCGTCAGGGTGGCGGGGGCACGTGTTACATGGGGGCCCTGGGTCTGAGTCACCCACTTCCTCCGTATCTGGATGGGAGGGCGCAGCGCCCCTCCTCCACGCCGTCCTGATCTGGAAGGATAAATGGGGAGGGGAAAGCCTGCTGGGTAGAAGGAACAGTGAGCGGCCAGGGTAAGTCCCCACTCTCAGACACCCTGACATCAGCGTCGCCTGGAGCAGAGTGGCCCAGCCTCAGACTCAGAGCACCAAGACCCAGGCCCCCCGTCCCAGCTCCATTCTTCACCCCATAATCTGCAGCCCCCAGCCCTGCCCTGTGAGCCCCGGCCAGGCCCACAATGCCCCTCCTTGCTCCCCAGATGCTGAACCTGCTGCTGCTGGCGCTGCCCGTCCTGGTGAGCCCGGCCCACGCGGCCCCTGGTGAGTCCCAGCCGGGGTCCACCCTGCCCCTCACCACATTCCACAGGCCAGGGCCTGGGTGGGTTCTGGGGAGGCCGGGCTGGCCCCCACACAGGGAAGGGCTGGGCCCAGGCGTGGGGCTGCTTCCTGGTCCTGAACTGGCTCCTGCCCCAGCCCCAGGCCAGGCCCTGCAGCGAGCGGGCATCGTCGGGGGAAAGGAGGCCCCCAGGAGCAAGTGGCCCTGGCAGGTGAGCCTGAGACTCCACGACCAGTACTGGATGCACTTCTGTGGGGGCTCCCTCATCCACCCCCAGTGGGTGCTGACCGCGGCACACTGCGTGGGACCGTGAGTCTCCCGGGGCCTGGTGGGGTGGGCGAGGGCCGGATGTGTGCCCTGGCTCCCGGGTGCTCCTGGAGGCTGCCCAGGGCCCTGAATGGGAGCCTCCGCTGGCCAGGGACGTCAAGGATCTGGCCGACCTCAGGGTGCAGCTGCGAGAGCAGCACCTCTACTACCAGGACCAGCTGCTGCCGGTCAGCAGGATCATCGTGCACCCGCAGTTCTACACTGTCCAGACCGGGGCGGACATTGCCCTGCTGGAGCTAGAGGAGCCCGTGAACATCTCCAGCCACGTCCACACGGTCACCCTGCCCCCTGCCTCAGAGACTTTCCCGCCGGGGACACCGTGCTGGGTCACCGGCTGGGGTGACGTGAACAATGATGGTGGGGCTGGGGACAGTGGGAAGTGGGTGCTGGGTCTTAGCCACGGCCCAGCCCCTGGGCTCCCTCTGGCTCCGGGTGGCGGTTGCCGGGCCCCCTCCTGAGTCTGCACCCTCTTCCCCACCCGCAGTGCCCCTCCCACCGCCATTTCCCCTGAAGCAGGTGAAGGTCCCCATAATGGAAAACCACATTTGTGATGCGAAATACCACTCTGGCCTCTACACGGGAGATGACGTTCGCATCATCCGCGATGACATGCTGTGTGCCGGGAACAGCCGGAGGGACACCTGCCAGGTGGGCTCTGCGTGCTCCCCGCCCCGCACCACAGCCCCCACGCCCGGGCCTGGCCGGCGAGCACTGACCCCTGCCCTTCGCAGGGCGACTCCGGAGGGCCCCTGGTCTGCAAGGTGAATGGCACCTGGCTTCAGGCTGGCGTGGTCAGCTGGGACGAGGGCTGTGCCCAGCCCTACCGGCCCGGAATCTACACTCGCATCACCTACTACTTGGACTGGATCCACCGCTACGTCCCCGAGAAGCCCTGAGCCAGGCCTGTGTCACCCGGGTCAGCGGAGGGCCAGCCCCTCCTGTCCAAAACACCACTGCTTCCGACCCAGGTGGCGACTGCCCCCCACACCTTCCCTGCCCCGTCCCGAGTGCCCCTTCCTGTCCTGAGCCCCCTGCTCTGTCCCGAGTCCCTTCCCCTGTCCTGAGGACCCTTCCCCATCCTGAGCCCCCTCCCCTGTCCTGAGCCTGACCCCTGCACCGGGCCCTCCGGCCCTCCCCTGCCCAGCTAGCTGGTGGTGGGTGCTAATCCTTCTGAGCGCTGGACCTCATTAAAGTGCATGAAAATCACTGGTGTGGGTTGCTGTTTCTGGTTGTGGATGTCACTGGGGGAGGAGGCGTCCAGGTGTGCTGGGGACAGCTGCCGGAGCTGCAGGTTCCCGGCCCCCAAGGCACAGCCATTCACTGTGGGATGGGGTCTCCTGGGCAGCCCTGGTCCCTGGGGATGGCTTCTCCCCACACAATGCACCCAGCATTCAGGTCACACAGAGCCACTCCGGCAATTTAAAGATGATTGTAAAGGACAGCTAGGTCCCCACGACGGTCAAGAGAGAGCATGGTCACTGGGAGCCCTGGGGCTGCCCATCACAAGCCCCTACCCCGCGCTTCTCACGAGGTCTTCTCCCTGCCCCTCCGTCCAACGCTTTCGCTTTGCCCAGTTGTTTGCTCTGAGACAGGATCTCACTCAGCCTGCACTTCTGTCATCCAGGCTGAAGTGCAGTGGTGTGATCAGGGCTCACTGCAGCCTTGAACTCCTGGGCTCAAGCGATCCTCCCATCTTGGCCTCCTGTGCAGCTGCGATTACAGACGCCCGCCACCATGCCCAGCTAATTTTTGTTATTTTCAGGAGAGATGGGGTTTCACCATGTTGGCCAGGCTGGTCTCGAACTCCGGATCTCAAAGTGATCCGCCTGCCTCGGCCTCCCAAAGTGCCGGGATGACAGGCGTGAGCCACCGCACCCGACCTGAGTTTCACATTTTCAAATTCATTTTGAGGTCTTTCTCTACATCAGTACGTGAGCCCTTGGCGTCTGGCGAGTGTTGCATTTTATCCCAGGCTCTTGTTTGCGTTTTATATTTGAACATGATTATACTCATAAATGAAATATGGGGCTAGGCTATTCTGGTTGAAAAATCTCAGGCCGGGCGCGGTGGCTCACGCCTGTAATCCCAGCACTTTGGGAGGCCGAGGCGGGCGGATCACAAGGTCAGGAGATCGAGACCACGGTGAAACCCCGTCTCTACTAAAAATACAAAAAATTAGCCGGGCGCGGTTGTGGGCGCCTGTAGTCCCAGCTACTCGGGAGGCTGAGGCAGGAGAATGGCGTGAACCCGGGAGGCGGAGCTTGCAGTGAGCTGAGATCCGGCCACTGCACTCCAGCCTGGGCGACAGAGCGAGACTCCGTCTCAAAAAAAAAAAAAAAAAAAAAAAAAAGAAAAATCTCTAAGAAAACATTCATTCTTTCCTTCCAACTGTCAGATGCAGAGATGTGCATTCAGTCGGCCGGATCTCTGCAAATGACCTCTGTCCTCGAAAGGGGTGTACTCGACTCCCAGTGCCCTGTTCAGTCCCACGTGACCTCTGTCTCTGCAGCCCCTGGAGGGTGGGGACAGAGGGGCACCAGGAGCCCATCCCTCGGCTCCTGTCCTGCAGGCCCAGCGTCTTGTTTATGAAGATGGATCTGGAACTCCAGCCCTCCTTCCTCCCTCTGGCCCATCCCACCTTCTAGGGATCACAGGGACAGCACGGGGTGACTCCCAGTGAGCACTGAGCCCCTAGAAGCACTTCCGCACGCCCAGCGACGGTTTTGCGGGGTGGGAGTCGGAGGCATGAGACCCTGAAGGGAAGCAACACGGACCCGGGGTTTCCGGTGTAAGGGAAGGTGGACAGCAGGGGCCGGCCACTAGGTGGAGGGGGCGGGGCAGGCTCCAGTCCCAGAGCTTCCCAAATTAGATCCAAGATTCCTGGGAAGCTCACCGAAGCTCAGCCCAGTGACACTGGCGGAAGTGAGCGTCAGCTTCAACAGGAAGGGTCTCTCAGGACGCGGCAGGCAGGCCATTGGCCACGGCTGCAGCCACCTGCGTTTTGACTGGGACGGGGTGACCTGCTCCAAGATCACCCATGTGGCTGCTGGCAGGAGGCCCTGGTTCCCTGTCCCCGGGGGTGTGAGGGGGAGGGCCAGTGGGGGGTCCAGGGTTCCTACTGAGGGGACAGCGCCCAGGTGGCCAGGTTACTGTAGACAGAAGCAACCCCAGGTCTCCCAGGGTCCTGGGTTACAGGAGACCCCACCATGCTGGAGGCCACTGCCAGGGCCAGGCCCCCTCCCTGTTCCTCAGTTGGCTCTCCTGTCTGACGGGGGGGGGGGAAAGGCACCACATCACAGGAATGTGGGGCTCACAGGATGGTGTGTGGAGCTTCCTTCTCCCCAGCAGGCCTGGAATCTGGGTGGTGTGGCACACACTGCTGGGAGCGGCGTGCTGGGGCACAGGCAGAGACACGGGGTCCCCAGTGCTGCAGGTGAATTGAATTGGGACAGGTGAGGGCCCCGAAGTCTCCGCCTGTGGGGACCTGGGGACAGCCCTCGAGGTCAGGACTAGAGGACCTGGTTCCATGAAGACCCTGGCCCCTCAGGCTCCTCCCCACTGGATGACATCACCCTGGGTAGGGGTGCCCTGGGCCACGGACTGGTGGCTCAGACTCTGCTCCCTTGTGTGGGATGGGACTGTCCTGCCTCCCCCAAGGCAACCCCTCCAGGTGTGCCCCTGCCATCAGGTGTGCGGCCGCCGTGAGGGAGGAGGGTGCCCGGTCGTGGGTGCGCTGCTGGCCCCGCACGCGAAGGGAGAGGCTGGTGTTGTCCTTCTTCGTCACCAGGAAAAACACTGAGCCTACAGTTCAGAGCCTTGGCTGCCCCCCGCGCTGGCGTGCAGGAGGCCAAGTCTGTGCCCAGGAGGCCACACCCTGGTGGGTGGTCAGGCAATTTCACCCCCGTGCCTCAGTTCCCCACATCAAAGAGGGGATCCCTGACCTCGAGGGTCTCAGGCGGACCCTCCAGCCCGGCCTGTGATTTGGATCTGGGGAAGGGGGCAGGAAAGTCCCGGGCACTGCCCAGGGCCCCTTATCAGCTGGGTCATCAGGCTGGGGCGGCCAGGACGGTTAGGAAGGGCCAGTCCAGGCTGGGCAGCGAAATGGCGCCCATCTGATCTGCCGAGCGAGCACGGGACCTGCTGCCCGATGTGGGGACAGGGACTTTTCAGAGGGTGGCTGTCACGAGGGCCTGAGCTGTCTCCATGGGGCTGCTGGGCCTTGATTGGGACCCTCCTGAGGAACCCCGAGGCCTGGGCTCCCAGAGGATGAAGCAGAGGCGGCCAGTGTGCCCTGAGGGAACCAGGGAAGGCTTCTTGGAGGGGGCGGCACTGATAGGGACACTTACCTCTCCCTCAGCCCTGGCCCCGGAGCAGACATAGGGTGAGAAGTGGTGCTTGCTTTCTGTCCTTCACCACTGTGCCCTTGGGCCTTGCCGGCCACTTGGTGCCAGGGCTGTGGCATCCACATGGGATAAATGGAGGTGACGACCCTTCTTAGGAGATGTGCAGAAGGAACAGGTGGGGCCGTCTGTGGAGCTCCCGCCTCCTCCATCCTCCCGCCCTGCCTGACAGCAGGCGTGTGGCCACCCCTATCCCCCACGCCCAGCAGGTCCAAGGGTCAGGCGGGCCCTCCTTCTTCTCCCTACAGTGGGCAGACACCATGGCCCTCGGGGCCCGTGGCCTCCTGCTGTTCCTGGCTGTGCCCGGTGGGTGACCTGGCCTGGGTATGAGGATGGGGGGGCATCTGCTTCCAGCCTGGATCCCTGGTGGGGGTGAAGCTGGCGGCTGGCCTGAGGGAGGGAGGAACACGCTGAGCCCCCACCCTGTGGGGCCCCGTGTCTCCTCTGAGGAGACTGCACCCCTGGCTGGAGGCCCGGCTGTCCGTGCCTGGGGACAGAGGCAGGAGGGAGGTGCGGGTGGGAGTTGGGGGTGCCGGGAGTCCCAGGACCCAGAATACTGGTGATTTCTCCCCCGAGCAGGACCTGGAGGGTGGGGAGGAGGCCCAGGCCTGAGGCCAAACTCCCGACCTCCAGCTGCTGTTTATGGCCCGTGGCTGGTTCCACCCAGCCCCGGGCCAGTGAGACAGCGGCTAACCCAGCCTCACCAGGCCGGGCCCCTCTGCTCAGGGCCAGGGCCCACCCCAGTGTCACCCTGAGGCCCGGCAGGTGTCGGGCAGGGGCCTCTGGAGCCTGCACACCCCTCCCCTCGGCAGCCCCCTCCATCCTGGGCCCTCCGTCTCTTTCCCACAGGTGTGTCCCTCAGGGCTTTGCAGCCAGGTACGTCTCCAACAGGTGTGCGGTGAGGGGGTGGGTGCAGGCAAGGCCTGGCAGGGGGGCCTCGGAGACAACCCTCTCCTTCTCTGGGGGTCCCACTGGGGAGGCCATGGTTTGTCAGGTGGTTTCCGCTCACATCTCTCGGTTGAGGGAGGCTGGCCGGGGTCTGCTGCCGGGGCCGTCTCCCCCACCACTGCGGTCAGTTTGTACCTTGGGAGATGCTTTGAGGCCATGAAAGCCACCTGGCCCTCCTTGAACTTCCTCCCCGCAGGGTCCCCACTGTGGCCCAGGAGCCAGCTGGGGGCTTTGCTGAGCAGGAGAGCCCACGCCCCACCCCCAGACCCACTCCCTGTCTATAAATCTCTACGTCTGTCTACAGCCCAGCTTCCCTTCCATGCAGTCGAGTGCCCACACTCCATTGCCAGCAAAATTATCCAGCTCAGGCGGCCCCAAGTGCGGCCGGTGGGCCTCAAGCCGACTTCCTCCTAATTTCTTTCTAATTTTCTGAGGTGAAGTTCACAGGAGATAAAGTTACATTATCAAGCGTCCAGTTCAGAGACCCTGAGCACCTCGGACAGTGCCGTGTACCCACCCCCCCTCCCGTTCTATCCAGCTCCGAACATCTCCACCTCCCCTGAAGGAAAACTGCCCACCAGGCAGCCACTCCCGGCCTTCTCGGGGGCTCCACCGTTCTCTGAGCCCCTTTCTAGCTGCCCGGGGAGCCCTGGTTAGTTTGTGGAGCACGGCACTTACAAACTGCAGCCTGCGCACCGGGCGCGCTCACGGCTGCTGGCTGTCATTTCCGCTGCACCCGCGAGGCTTGCAGGGAAAGGCCGGCAGACGGGGGAGCTGAAGAGCGAAGTCCCCGAGAAGGCAGGTGTGGTCAGGGAAGGCTCCCTGGAGGAAGCACAGTGGGTTTCTTGGGATCCCCACCAGCCACCCCTTCCTCCTTCGACTTAGGGTGTGGCCAGCCGCAGCATTCGGGTGTAGGAGGCCGGATCGTGGGGGGCCACGCTGCCCAGGCCGGCGCATGGCCATGGCAGGCCAGCCTCCGCCTG
The DNA here is from genome assembly GCF_049350105.2 of Macaca mulatta. NCBI lineage: Eukaryota > Metazoa > Chordata > Mammalia > Primates > Cercopithecidae > Macaca > Macaca mulatta. The sequence continues at coordinate 2,412,668 of NC_133425.1, read as the reverse complement.
CGGAGGGTGCACGTGTGTGGCGGGTCCCTGCTCAGCCCCCAGTGGGTGCTCACAGCTGCCCACTGCTTCTCCGGGTGAGTCTGGCTGGGCAGGGGCACTCTGAACGTCCAGGCCTGAGTGCGGCCTACGCCAGCGCACAGGCCTCCACCGGGTCTTCACTCACTGAGGCTTGGGAACTCTGAGCCTGTTTCCTTCCAGTGGAAAGGGAGGAGCTGGCTGCCCACTCTCTGTGAGGTTCTGCCGGTCTCTGCTCACCTCTAGGGACCGACGGCTCCCTCCCGCGCCCCCGCCGCTATCTCTTCATGTGAAACTGAGCTTGCAATCTGCCTCCTGACCAGCCCCTGCTGGTCTCGGGTGTGCTGCTGGCTTTTCCGGGCGCTGGCAGGAACCCCAAGGTGCTGCCGTGGTCCTTGGACCCTGGAGGGCGAGGCCACTGCCCAGGCTGTGTGTGTCCCGAGCCCAGGAGGGAAGAGCTGGGCTTCAGATGCCCGCAGGGGTGGGGTCTGGGCAGGGCCGATGCTCACCTCCGGCCTCTGCAGCCGGCCCCTCTCAGGGCACTGATGCCCGCAACACCCACCCACCTTCCCTCCCAGGTCCCTGAACTCTTCCGATTACCAGGTGCACCTGGGGGAGCTGGAGATCACTCTGTCTCCCCACTTCTCCACCGTGAGGCAGATCATCCTGCACTCCAGCCCCTCGGGACCGCCGGGGTCCAGCGGGGACATTGCCCTGGTGCAACTCAGTGTCCCCGTGACCCTCTCCAGCCGGATCCTGCCCGTCTGCCTCCCGGAGGCCTCAGATGACTTCCGCCCTGGGAGCCGGTGCTGGGTGACTGGCTGGGGCTACAAGCGGGAGGGAGGTGAGGAGCCTGTGTGGGGATGCTGGGATGGAGGGAGGCAAGGGCAGCTGGAAGAGAGCTGGCCTGAGGGACACTGATGCCACCACCTGCTCCTGGTGGCCTGCACACCCGGCCAAGGCCGCCCCCGTCGGCTGTCCCTTTTCAAAGCCTATCGTGTGGGTCCAGAGCAGCGACCAAACATCAGATCACAACCCACGTGCCATGACGAGGGTCACAGTGGCATTGGACTTGTGTCTGGCAAGGTCTCCCATCCCCCCAGGGCAGGGCCTGATGCTCCAACCTTCCCTGAAGCCTGTCTCCCCCACCCCAGAGCCTCTGCCACCCCCCTACAGCCTTCAGGAGGTAGAAGTCTCGGTGGTGGACACAGAGACCTGCCGCCGGGACTACCCTGGCCCTGGGGGCAGCATTCTTCGGCCCGACATGTTGTGCGCCCAGGGCCCCGGGGATGCCTGCCAGGTGAGCCTGCCAGGCCGTGACAGAGGACGGGGGTGGGTGCAGCCCAGGGAGGGGCTCCCCACCTTCTCGGCTCCCCATGCTCGCCTTCTCTGTCCTCAGGATGACTCCGGGGGGCCCCTGGTCTGCCAGGTGAACGGTGCCTGGGTGCAGGCTGGCATTGTGAGCTGGGGTGAGGGCTGCGGCCGCCCCAACAGGCCAGGGGTCTACACCCGTGTCCCCGCCTATGTGAGCTGGATCCGCCGCCACACCACAGCGTCAGGGGGCCCAGGGTCTGGGTACCCCAGGCTCCCCCTCCTGGCTGGTTTCTTCCTCCCCGGACTCTTCCTTCTGCTAGTCTCCTGTGTCTTGCTGGCCAAGTGCCTGCTGCGCCCGTCTGGGGATGGCGCTCCCTTCCCCGCCTGACTGATGGCAGGAATCCAAGCGCATTTCTTAAATAAGTTACTGTTTATTCCGCTCTGCCCCCTCCCTCTCCCTTGAGAAGCTGAGTCTTCCGCATCAGATTATTGCAACATTTAACCTGAATTTAAAAGCACACAAAACAAAGGTGTCAACGGGAATCTCGCGGCCAAAGCCCCCAGATGGAGGGGAGGCCCGATTTGCGTCGGTGCCGGGCGCGTTACTCCACGGAGTCGGCTCCTTAGTGATGTGACGTCACCATCTCCCAGAGTCACAGGACGCTTGTGGGAAGGCCCGAGCGGAACGGAAAGGGTGGTGGCTGGAAGGGGAGGGTGGTGAGGGCGTGACAGGCGGACAAGAACTCAGACTGTGAGTGAAGGTGGCCTTGGGCCGTGGTGGCCGCACCTGCTGCCGGCAAGGGCCCAGGCCCCCAGTGAGTGTCCTGTAACAATGCGCAGCCTGAGAGGACGCAGCCTGGTACCTTCCCCTCTCTGGCGGATGCCTGGTCTTCGTCCCACAAACACAGCTTCTCTCACGACGGGACGCTGACCCAGCTGCCCGCACAGCCTCAGCTGGCAGCAAAACTCCAAGAAGCCCGAACCAGAACGGACGGGGGCTCGCGGGGCCCAGCAGCCACTCCTGCTTCACTGGGCAGAGAACCAGGGCCTGGGCTGTCATCCTCCCCGGGCCTCTCTGCTCACGACGGGACCCAAGTCAGGGTCCACGCACGGCTCCGCCTGGGCCACCACCCCAGCGGGGCCCCCAGACCCCAGTGCCAAAGCGCTGTGCGGCACCAAGCCCCGAGCTACACGGGGTCATCTGTACCATCCCCTGGGGCAGGCGTGGCTGAGGGGGACCCTGGTTTCTCCAGAGGACACTGGGGGACTGTGAGGTACGGCCCCCGCCTCTTCTCTGGGGGGTCACTGACGGGCATGGGAGGCTCTGTTTCTGGGGGTTCCAGGAGCACTATGGCCCCTGAAGAGAAAGCTCTGGGTTCTGGGGTCACGCTGTGGCTACCGTCCAAGAAAGGGTCTCCACTGGGGCCCCCGAGGTCCAGCGGCTCGAAGGCAAAGCTGGGGACGGTCAGGTGCTCGGCCCGGCAGGAGGCCTGGCCCCAGCGCTCCCCCTTGGCTGCAGGGTCCCCTCCGGTGCCTGAGCCCTCCGTGGGCTCCAGGGAGTCCCTGTGAGGGGTGGCCTCACAGGACGGGGTTCTGCGCCTCAGGGTGGTGCTGCCGCCTTCCGCTGCAGGGGGCCGCGCGGAGCCCTCATCCTCCGCCGGGGGCTCCACCGAGATACAGGGGGGGCTCATCTTCTTCTTTCTGCGCGCACCCAGAGCGGGCTCGGCCTCGGGGCCCCAGGCCTTGGCCTCCCCAGGCTCCCCGCTGCCCAGCTCCGCCGAGGGCCGCCACTGCTCGTCCGCCCGGCCCGGCTTGTCCAGGAAGCCCTGAGCGTCCACGCTGTAGAGCCTGCGCAGGTCCCGCTCGCCGCCGGCCACGGGAGAGGCTTCGGGGCCCTGGGGCTCGGCCGCGGGCTGCCAGGGGCGGGCGGAGCTGGTGATGTGGCTGACCTCCTCGTCAGCTGGGTCCGAGGCCTCGGCCTCCTCTCCGCCCGGGGCTGCCGTCCGGCTGGAGACGCAGCGCTGTCCGAAGGTGTGCTTCCGGGTGCGGGTGCTGGCGGGCCGTGGGGAGCGTGGGGGAGACTGCAGGGAGCCCCCCTGGGACACCGGCCTCACCAGGGTTTTCTCGCCAGTCTCCACAGGGTCCAGGGTGTCCCTAGGGCCGTCAATCTGCCCTTCCAAGGAATCAGCGCACACAGCCTCCTGTAGGATGTGGAGGCAAAGGAAGGAGCACGAACCTGGGAGAGCCCTATCGGTGGCCGGGGCCCGGGGACCCCTCACCATCCAGGTCCTAGAGAGGCCAACGTGGGCAGGTCCCCTGGGTGGCTCCTGACCCTCGAGATGGGGCTGGAAGCCACTGGTGTGGACATCCCAGTCTCACTCCTGACCTGTGAGGCTCCTGGGGAAAGCCTGTACCCGCTACTCTGCAGGCACAGATGCCACGGCCCCCAGGGGCACAGAGCTGAGGCTACCTCCCCACCCCGGGACACCAGCAGCCCAGCTGGGCACCCCCAGGATGGGGCTCTCCTAACTGCTCCCATGCGGAACGGGGGTCTTGCACTGGGCAGCAAGAGGCAGGGAGAGGCAGGAAGAGGAGCTGAGGCTGCAAGTGGGTGAGGCTGGGACATCTGAGCACAAGCCAGGACCGGAGAAGCCGCTGTCTGCCCACCATGGGACACACGCCCACATGGGGCCTGGAAAATTGCCGTCTGCCTGTCATGGGGTGGGCCTGAGAAACTGCTGTTTGCCCACCCTGGGGCCTGAGGCTGTGGTTCCAAGAAGATTCGGGTCCCCGTAGCCAGGAGCTCTATAGCCACAGACAGGCTCACAGGCCTGAAGACCCACCTGGGCCCAATGCTCCGAGATCCACCAAGCAGCAGGCAGAAAACTTTAGAGCCCCAAGGACCCAGTGCCACCCTCCCTGGGCCTTGTCCTCATCTGCTGGTCCTTCAGATGAGAGAGGGCATCCCTGTAAGCCCCCCACCCCCGCCAGCCTCCACTGCAGGCAACAGCTTCTCCTACCTGTCTGCAGAGCAGCCGGCTGAAGCTGGGGGAGCGGGCTGTGCCCCGAGGGGACAGGGCGTGGAGGGTCTCGCTGCTCCTGGCTGGGGATGACACAGCCAATGGGATCTGGAGGGAGGCACAGGACTCCGCGGGCGGCGAGTGTGCAGAGGCCACGGAGCCTAGGGCAGGGGAGAATCTAAGCTGGCAGCTCTGCCCCTGCCTTCCCGCCCAGCTTCCACCCACCCCGTCCTCCCCCAACCTGCCCCCACCCTCCTTCCCGCCCGGCTTCCACCCACCCCGTCCTCCCCAAACCTGCCCCCACCCTCCTTCCCGCCCGGCTTCCACCCACCCCGTCCTCCCCCAACCTGCCCCCACCCTCCTTCCCGCCCGGCTTCCACCCACCCCGTCCTCCCCCAACCTGCCACCATCCTCCTTCCTGGCCAGCCCCGGCCCAATCCGTCCTCCCTCTCACCTGCCCACCCAGTCGTCCCCTCATCTGCCCACACCCGGCCTCCCCGGCCTGGCCTCCATCCTCCCTCCTGCCTGCCCCCATCCTCCTTCCCACCCACCCTCCCTCCTGCCCCACCCTGGCCTGCCCCATCCTCCTCCCTGTCCGGCCATCCTCCCTCTCACTGCCCTGTCCTGCTTCCCACTCAGCCCACGTCTTCCTGCTGGCCCCACCGGCTGCCGTACCCAGGGGGGTGCTGGCCCCATAGGTCTCCATCTCCACCTCCTGCAGCGGGCGGGGGTGGGGCGCCGCCGCAGGCACCACAGGCCGGAACATATAGCTGTCGTTGGGCAGTGAGAGCATCCTGGACACGGACACCTTGCGTGCGACAAGGAGGTTTGGGGTGTCCCTGGCGCCCGGACTCTCCTGGGGCGAGGGAGGCCTGTCTGCATCCACCCGGCGTGCACCCCCGGGGCCCTGCGCCAGCTCCAGCTCGATCTCGGCGTCCAACTCTGCATCCTCGCGTGCCTCCTTGTTGCTCTCCTCCAGGTGCTTCATGAGCACGGCCACCACCACGTTCACCAGCACGAACTGGGCCACCAGCACGAAGGTCACGAAGTAGACGGGCGACAGCGCCGGCAGGTAGCTCAGGCAGTGCTTGTCCTCGCGGGTGCACTCGCGCAGCGTGTCCTGCGGCGGGGGACAGCTGCAGGCTGGGGTCCACACCCACCTGTGGGCACCACCCTGGGAGTGCCATGCCCTTCCCCCTGCCCGGCAAGGACGGACCCGGCCCAGTCCTGGGAAAACCTGAAACACCACTGGGGTTGCCAGGTACCAGGGTCACGGCCATGGCGGGTACCTTCATGATCCCGTTCCAGTTGTCCCCCGTGGACACGCGGAACAGTGTGAGGAAGGCCATGCCGAAGTTGCTGAAGGTGGCGTGCCTACTCAGGCCCTCGCAGGGGTTGTCTTCACTGCACTCTGAAGGGAGGGACCCCCCGCCCGGTCAGCCGCGCCTGCTCTGGGTGGAGGCGGGACACACACCCAGCCTCCACATGCTCCCTGGGGAGCCCAGAGGCGGGGTCAGCCCAGAGGATGTGGATGACGAGGCCCCGGTGGTTCGACCTGCCCAGCAGAGGCTGACCCTGGGTGTGAGGCCGGAGGCCCTGGGCTGAGGCCTCTGCTGCCGCACCTTGGCTGGGACTCATCAGGCCTGGCGGCTGCGACCCCAAACCGTGGAAGAAACATCATTGTCTGTGTCTGGGACTGTGCGTGGTGGGGGGCAAGTGGGGGCCGGCTGGCCAGAATCAAGCTTGCCCGGTGGACAGATGCTGGACTGTGACAATGTCACACCTGTCAGAACGGGGCTCGGGGAAGGGACCTGGCAGGGACTGGGCTGTCTGAAGTGGGACCCGGTAGGGGCAGGGCTGGGCCATCTAAGGAGGGTCCCTGCCTGCCCCGCCCAGCCTGGGCTGAGGCTGAGGCCTGGGTGGGGGCCTCAGGAGGCTACAGCCACCAGGCGAGGGGACACAGCCAGCATTTGTCTCCGGGGACCACGTGGCATTAGGGATGGCGGCGTGTTTCTAGATGTTTGTGCGTGCACGTCTCCACGTCTACTCGCTTCCCCTCGTGTGTGGCAGGCATCCCTGTGTCTGCGTTCCTGTGTGCACGTCTGCATACGTGTCACAAGCCTGGGTGCAGGCCTCTGCGTCAACATAGGAGCCTCGGCCTCGTGCAGAAAAGGCTCAGACGCAGGCCCGAGTGAGGACGCCCAGCGGGTGTGTGGCCCCCGTCAGGCCCCGCACTGTTCGCAGGCATGTGACTGCGTTGTGAGTAGACGGGCACGGGGGTGCCTATCAGGACCCCGTGTGTGCCAGGAGGAGGGCGCAGGGGCCACTCACCCAGCCTCCCGAACAGCTCCACTCCCAGCGCAGCATAGATAAAAAACAGGAGCATGAAAAGAAGGCCCAGGTTGCCCACCTACATGAGAGAGAAGCAGAGCCGGGTCAGGCAGGCGGGCAGGGAGGCCTCAGCCCACGCTGCAGGGCACTCGGCACCTCAGCCACCAGGCCCCACCGGCCCACCCTCTTCCAGGCCAAGTGGAAGCAAGTTCCCAGAGCTGGGCGGGGACCCCCGTTCCTCAGCCCCACGCCCCTTTCGGGGCTCCATGGTCTCACCAGGTAGACAGACACAACCTACCCCTCCATGCTCGCCCACACTGGCTTCTCTCTTTGCGCCCTCCCCCTGAGCATCAGCCTCTGGCCCAGAGCCCACTCCACACTCTCTGCCCAGCAGGTTCCCCCAGGGCTCTGGCCCACCCTGTTCAGGGGCTACCTCAGAGATTCCATGGCGGGGCCCAGGCCGGCACGCGGCTGACTGAGGGGTCCTGGCAGGTGGCCTGGGCCTCACCCCTCCCCTGCCACAGCTCTCCTGTGGACCACCCCACCAGCCCCAGCATCTGCACACACTGCTCCGCCGGGCGGCGCACCCTCCAAGGCTGGCCAGGCCTGCCCTACTCCACGTCCCTCCTCTGCACAGCTGAGCACCTGGTGAAGCGGCACCGGGCCCTCGGGAGTGTTACTCGGATGAAGCTAGGCACACCGCTGAGGACAGGGTGAGTGGGGACGGCTGAGGTGGGAGGCAGAAGACAGGCAGGGGGCAACTGACAGATGGCACAGAGACGGGAAATGACTGGGAAGAGGAGGTGCCAGGTGCATGGGCAGCCATGGGGGTGGCGGGTGGCTGGGAACGTGGCTGGGCTGGTGGATAGATGGACACGAGGGTTGGACAGGTGTACTAGAGACTATGGACAGGACACTGCATTGGGTCTCTTGGCTGTGGAGGCCAGAAAGGATCTGGGCAGGGGCCAGGGGCACAGGAAGCAGGGAGGCTGGGCCCATGTGGGCTCTGAGGGGGAGCCAGGCCTGCGGCTGACGCCTGCATCCTGGGTGTGGTCCTGGGCGCACACACACGCGCCCTGGCCACCTGCTGCACTCTGCCTGGATCCCTCCGGCTCTCCACAGCCCCTGCCTCTGGAAGTGCACTGGGCAGGTGGCCCCAGTTATGGGTCTTGCCCAGAGGACGGAGGCCAGAGGGCAGCGGCTGGATCCACCTCTCCCAGCCCAGCCAAGCCACCCACTGCACACAGCAGGGATACGGCTTCAGCCGTCGCACAACCGAGGGACCAGAGAGACAAATGAGGGAGAGTGGGGGCGGCGAGGCCCTCCCTGCAACCTCCTCTTTCGGGCGCGTGTGGGGCCTGCGCTGAGGATGGTGAGGGCTCCACCTACCTGGGGCAGGGCTTGCACGACGGTGTCCAGCAGGGCGCGCATGCCCGTGGCCATCTTCAGCAGCTTCAGCACTAGGGCCGGGAGCTGAGCGTCAGCAGGGCTGGGCTGGGGACCCTGGTCGCGCCTACCCTCACTCCCACCTAAGGCCGAGCCCCCACCCTCCACCCGCAGAGGGCACCTGGCGGGCGCGCGGGCACCTACCCCGGGCGATGCGGAGCACACGCATGATGCGGATGATGGTGGGGTTGATGGGCAGCGCGGCGCTCATCTCTATCTCCTCCAGCGTGATGCCCATGAGTGACAGCAGCACGATGGCCAGGTCCAGCTGGTTCCACCTGCGAGGCCGCAGGCTCAGCGCACACGCCCGGGGTCCCCGCCTCGGCTCAGCAGCATCACTTCTGCCCCCCCGTGGAAAAGCCTGCGGCCGCACCTGCCCCAGCCTCTAGAGCCCCGAGGGGCCCCCAGAACCCGAGACGGCCCTGCCCCACACACCTGTCCTTGAAGAACCGACGGAACCCAAACGCCACCAGCTTCAGCGCAGCCTCGAAGACAAACACGATGGTGAACACGTAGTTGCAGTACTTGAGGGCCTCGTCCAGCGACTGGGGGTGGAGGGTCGGGCTGGCTGAGGTGGGGCTGGGGCCACCCCTCTTCCCCTGGCTCCCACTCTGCACGCCTGTGAGTGACCCCGGGGGCCGGCCCTGGAGGCTCCCAGGTCAGCTCAGCAGCTCCTTCCTGGGCACCGGGAGCCTCTTCGGCCCTCCTCCAGCCCAGCACACAGGCAGTGCTTCGAAGCATCTGACCAGGTGAATGAGTGAAAGCTACTCTCCCAGCATCCACAGGCCCAGCTGAACGCCACGGTCTCCGGGTCCGGGAAGCCACCCTGAGCTGCCCGCCTACTTCACACGCTGCAGCCATCTGTGCGCCCCAGCGGCAGTGTCCTGGCCTCCCAACTGTCCCCTACCGACCTGAGCACCTCGGCGGCATGGGGACATGGGCTCACAGGGCCCAACTCTGAGCACCTACGGTATGCAGCCTGGGCTGGGCTGGGACGCACTGCCTGGATGGATCCTGGAGCCCCCCACCCTCTGAGGATGAACCTCTGGGGAGGGAAGACCCTGCCCCTCCCAGCCCATGCTCCTGGTTTCTGGCCACGGCCATCCTCAGCTCCACACAAAATGTGTTCCACAGAGCTGAGTCCGCTCAGCCTCAAAGGCTTACTGCTACCGAGACTACCTCCTTCCTCTGGAAGGCTGGGAGGACCATGTCCTTCCACTGAGGAAAGGATAGGATACAGGGGGACCCGAGTAAAGAGAAACTCCATCTCAGGCCCTCCTGTCTCCTGCCAGCCTCCTCACGATGGGACATGCACGGCCTGCCAGCCCCTCCTCACGGGTGGGACGCGCACGGCCAGGCTGGGGAGGGGCCTCCAGGGCAGGGGGAGGGGAGTTTCAATCAATGTTAAAAGAAAGACTTGTTTTCACACAAAATCTCCACATCCCCCATGCAAACCCCAGTGAGGGCTCAGCGGAGCGCCAGTCCTGGGTTGTACGTGCTGTTAGCTGCCCCACTGGGGGTGCCCCAGCCCCAGGGCCCTCTTTTCGCCCTGGTGTGGGGGAAGGAAGGGCCCCCTCGCCACCCTGGTCTGCGGGAAGGAAGGGCCCTCTCGCACCCACCTTTGGTTGGTTATAGTGCTCCATGGACATGGTGATGACATTGACGCAGATAATGAAGGTGATGAAGAGATCGAGATAGTGGCTGGTGCACAGCGAGTGAATGGAGCGGCGGGTGGGCGAGTAATCAGCATAGTAGGGCCGGCGCTGGGCCTCTGCAGGGAGGGCGGCCGTGAGCGCCAGGCGGGAGGGCTGCCCCAGGCTCCTGCAGACCCCATTCTCTTCCCAGGTGGCCAAGTGTAGGGGAGAAGTGGGGGCCCAGGCTCAGATGTGAAGATGGGGCTGGCCCTGCCTCATGGCAGGGCTCACGTCAGACTGGAGGAGAAGGACTCACTCAGGGAAGGGACCCTGTTCTAGGTGAGATGCAGCTCACTGGGAAGCTGGCCAGGCCAGGAGGCCCGGGCTGGAGCAGGCCGCTGACTAACCTCCTCCTCAGCAACGCGGCCGCATCCTGGGCAGGCCCCAAGAGTGGGTCCGAAGCTGAGACGGCTTCCCCACATCCCACCTGGCTGCCTGGCACACCCCGCCCTCCTGGAGCTCCCAGATTGGCACACCACATGGCTGGGCCCCTCTCTTAGACCCGGGCCCACAAGGCCTCACTGGAGCAGAGACGAGAGCGTGACCTGCCCTCTGGCCACCAGCCCAAGTCCCTCCCCTCCCCATCATCCAAGAGGCCATGGGCTGTGGTCTAGGGTCTGCCAGACTCCAGACCATCTGAAGTCGGTGCCCACCATCTGCGTGTGTCTCCCAGGCAGGTGTGCACTGAACGCTCGGCCTCCAGGGCCCCTCCACGCACAAGGAGGAGCTCCCGCAGGTGAAGGCGTGAGCTGCCACCACACCCCAGCACCTGCCTCGGCCACAGAACCACACACGGGTGGGGACCACTGGCCCAGGGCCTGGAAGAGCAGGATACACCCCCCGCCCGACCCCCATGCTCTGCGGGCCAGCATGCAGTCACGGAAGCACTCGGTGCAGCCTAGGCAGCCAGAGGGGGCCAGCGGACAGTCGGGCTGGACCAGCAAGGACACAGGGCAGCCACAGGCCTGCAGGGGTGTGGGTGGCCCCTTGTTGCTCTGGGTGTCCTGGTGCACGGCAGAGATGCAGGCAGACTGTGAGTCGGGCACAGCCACACACATGCATGTACACAGCAGCCCAGGCACCAGTGGGCGAGCGCAGCCCGTCCCTGCGCCACACACCCAGCACCTCCAGCTGCCTGTGCCCGCCCTGCGGAGGACCCCAGCAGGCCTGGGATGCCCGCCCTTTCCCGAGCAGCGGCCGCAGGAGCGGGGCCTGAGGCATGCAGGGCAGGGCCGGTACCTGGGCTGGGGAAAGTGCCTGGAAAGACAAGGAGATGGTCTGAGGGCTAAGGGCATGGGGGCACTCGGGCCTGGAGCCCTCCCTGCTCTCCCTCAGGCCCCGTGTTTCGGGGGCTGTGCTGGCTCCTTGTGGAGTAAGGACTCGGTGGGGAACCTGCCCCTTGGGCACTGGGGATGGGGTTGGGGGCGCCTCCTCTCCTGCTGTGGCGGGCTCCCCCAGCGGCCCTCTCCGGCCAGCCCCTCCAAGGCCCGGCCCCCATGCAGGCCCAGGCAAGGCGGGTGGCGTGCAGAGCCATTCGGGGAGGCTGGGGCTGGAGCAGGCAGGGCTGGAGGGCCCGGTGGGCACACAGGTACCGACCCGCCACCGCCACCGGGAGCGCCTTACTCCTGCGCCTCCTCTCCAGGCGCCGTAGCCGCTTCTCCTCACGCCGCCGCGCCTCCTCCGCCTCCTGGTGCTGCCGGCACTTGTGGAAGTTCTCGACCACGACACCCACGAACATGTTGAGCACGAAGAAGCTGACGATGAGCAGGAAGGAGATGAAGTACAGCAGCATCCAGGGGTTGTGGTTCTGCACGGGCTGCGGCACAGAGCTGGTGGGTCCCCGCCCAGATGCCCTGCCCAGGACGGCCCCACGAGTCTCCAGAAGCCAAGACAGCCACTCGGGGGAGACCCTGAGGTGACCCGGCCACCCGCCTGTGCACACCTGCTGGTCCACACCGACGGCGTCCAGCCCGTCGTACATGATGTTCACCCAGCCGTCTTTGGACGACAGCACGAACAGCGACATCAGGGCCTGAGGGCCAGAGCCAGGGTCACTGAGGAGGGCTGGAGCTGGGGTCGCTGGCCCTCTCGCTCCAGGGGGTCCTGGAGACCCCCCCCCGCCTCCTGCCGCCGCCTGCCCACCTGGCCCAGGTTGTCGAAGTTGTACTTGCGCCTCACCCAGCGGTAGTGGGCGGCCCGGCACTGCGCCTTGGTGGAGATGTTCCTGGTGTCGCCGCCCTCGCAGTAGTAGAACTTCCCTTTGAAGAGCTGATGGGTGCGGCGGTCACCGCGGAGGGCCCGGCCTGTGCCCCACCCCACAGAGGGCCTCCTGGGGTGCGAGTGAGGCCTGAGCTGTCCCTCCCCGTCCCACAACAGTGCTGCTGGGAGCCACACTGGGAAGACAGACCCTGGGGCACGTGGAGGCCACACACCTGCACACCCAAGATGCCAAAAATGATGAAGAAGGCGCAGCAGATGAGGACGATGTTCCCGATGGGCCTGAGTGACGAGATCAGCGTCTCCACCACCAGCTTGAGGCCCGGGGCCCGGCTGATGACCCTGGAAGAGAGTGAAGGATACACTGCGGTCATCCATGGCAGCAGCTGCCAGGCGCTGGCACAGCTTGGCAAAGGCCCCAAGGTGGGGCTGACTGGGCAGCCTGCGAACAGCCCAGGACTGCGAGAGCAGTGATGGATAGTGGCGTCGGGGGACTGTGCTTCCGGGTTGCCCCAGGAGCCCAGGGGTGCCCCCGGTCCCCACCTCAGAGGCCGCAAGGTCCGCAGCAGACGCAGCACGCGCAGAACGCCCAGGATCTTGGCGCCACCAGCCGAGGCCATGGCCACGACAATGTCGACCAGGGACACCAGCACCAGCAGCCCGTCCAGCAGGTTCCAGCTGCTCTGAAGGTAGGCATGCTCGCCCGAAAGCAGCCCCAGGGCCACCACCTGGGGAGGGCCAATGGCACTGATCTCAGGCTCAGGCCTGGGGGATCTGGGAAGTTGGCACGCAACTGGTGGGGATGAGGGCAGAATGGGGGCCTGGGAACGAGGGGCAGTCCCCGGGCCCTGCGGTACCTTCACCATCATCTCCACCACGAAGATGGCCGTGAAGATGTAATTGGAGACGCTGAGGAAGGCCCGCTCCTGCCGGGAGAGGACGGTGGGGGCTGTGTCCACTCCGTCCCTCCCTGGGGGTCGCGGTGGCCTGGGACGATGGGGTTGGCCGACTCACGGTGCTGCCGGGGTCAATGTCAGGCCTCTCCAGGGCGATGGTGACGCAGTTGAGGAAGATGAAGACGAGGACCACGTGATCAAACATCTTGTGCGTGATGATCTTCTGGCAGGAGACGCGGAACCTGGGTGGGCAGGAGCGGGTGAGAGGCGGGCACAGACAGCGGAGTGGATGGGGGTCGCAGGACAGCCCTGGCCAGGTCTCCACTTCAGCCCGGGTCCCTGTGGTCTGAGAAGGGGGGCCCACCCAGAAATATCCTCCAAGTGCCAGCCCCGCCCAGTGGGGACCTGGGGGCGGGGGTCCCGTGGGCTGGCACGAGCCATGTAGCCTCCTGACCCGGCCTCCTCACCGGTTCTGTGGGGAGAAGAGGTAGAGGGCCCAGACCTCCCGGCTCCGGCACCACTGGGGCTTGTAGGGCTCCAGAACTTTGTGCAGGCGGAAGCAGCAGCTCTGGGGGATGAGAAGTCGGGTTCTCAGAGCCCTGTGCCTGCCTGCCTGGCCCCCCACCAGGGCCCTCTGCACTCAGCTCGGCCACTCCTCCCAGCCCTCCTCCCAGCACCTTCTCAGCCTTGTCCATCCTCATTCCTCACCCACTGGCCTCTGGGCTCTGGCTTTCTGGCCTCTGGGGCCCGTAGCACAGAACCGCCTCCTTCCCTACCCTGGGGATGGCAGAGTGACCCATGCTGGGAGTCCACGGGGCCAGGTAAGTGGGTGCTCTTGGGCCCCTGGCTCTGGCTCTGGCTCTGAGGAGTGGTCCTTGACCCACAGGAGCCTGAGAGTCTAGTGGATGCCTGGCCCTGCCTCGGCAACAGCTCTCAGCCAGTGGCTGACCCACGGTGCAGGGCGCAGCCCCCGTATGCAGGCTGTACATGGATCATCTAGGACACGGCCCCCAGACAACAGGGACTCTGGGATCGGCTGTGGCTGAATCCCTGAATGCTGCTGGATTCCTCCCTGGCCCAGCCTGCTTCTCTCCCCTTCTGAACCTCCCCAGTTAACACCATGCTCTGAATCCCACCTCAAATCCCACTTCAGGGAACCTGCCCCAGACAGAGGGAGGCGAGACGGCTGTGGGCCCAGGGCCACGCACTCACATCCTCCAAGTCATCGTCAAGCTCGGCCGCATCCTCCCGGTGGCTGTCGACGCGTAGGAAGAACTCGCTGGGCAGGGCCACCATCTGCCCGTTGCAGTCGCGACACTTGGTGGGTGGGTGGGGGGCCGGCCGGAGGGGCCGTGGGTCCAGGGACTCGGCCCGCCGCAGTGGGGTGGCACGGGGCCCCGGCGTGGCCCTGCCGTCCTCGGCTTCGTCGTCAGTACTGCCCTTGCCCTCACCGGACAGCAAGGACTCACGTTCCCCGCACTGGCTGCGGCGCTTGAGGCTGGGGGCACGGCCCAGGCTGCTCCAGCTGGAACGCCGGCTGCTCCAGGCACCATTGGGGCCCCAGGGGGCGCAGGGAGAACTTCGGAGGTTGGCCTGGGGGGTGGCGGGAGTCAGTGGCCTGACGGCATCACTATTAACACCAACTGTTGGCATTTATGGAGCACCTACTGTGTGCAAACCATACGTGGATCATTTCACACATAGACAGCCCTGCCAGGGAAGCACGGTGGAGGCTGCGATTTTAGGGGCCCACCGAGCCAACCATAGGCACAGCTCGTGAGGGTCAAGGTGCCCGCCTTGCAGGGGTGAGGCCCTGGGCTCTGCTGGGTCAGGGGCCAGAACCAGTGCAGGACCAGACAAAGCGCGGGTGGCCCCAGCATCCCCAGGAGCTGGGCCTGTGGCTCAGCCTCACATCTGTCCCGCTTCCTCCCCTGCTAGGGCGTCTGCCTCACTCCCGTGCTCCGTGACTGTTGCAGGTGGTACTGCCTGGAGTTCGTTTCAAAACTGCTCCCCTCCAGTTCCCCGGACCCAGAGAGATGCCCTGGCTGTAAAGGGAATCGGGCTGCTTCTCGTGGCAGCGGAACCCCCGCCTGGCCTGCTGTCTGTTTCCCGGGCACGCTTCTGCCCCCAGCTGCCTTGGGTCTTCCCGTGCTGTGCGCTGTGCACTCTGCTAGACCGTTGGCTGCACAGAGGTTCCACGCCTGCCCCTTCACACCGGCCTCGCGGAACAGCAGCCCTGGCTTCCGTTTACAGAAACCAGAGCACTCTTTCCCAGTCTCTGCACAGGGTTGGGACTTTATGGGCATGTGGGGAGGGACCCTCACTCGTGTTTGGGGAAGGCCATAAGGAGCCAGGTGGGGAAAACCTGAAGGGGCCTAAGAGCTGGGGCAGGAGATGGTCCCTACCGGAGGCTTCTGGTCTCCCAGGGGCGGGTCTCCGGAGCTGCTGCTGCCACGCCGAGAGTCTGGGAGGCTGGGGGCTGCGTCCAGGTATGGTGAGCTCTTGGGAGTAGGCATGGGTGTGGCCGCTGTGCACATGATGAGGGGAGGGGACAGGCTGCCTCGTCCCTCCAGGTGCCCGTTGGGGGTCACGGCCAGGGAACACATCTTCAGCTCTGCGCAACAGAGGGAGGAACAGGCCCCTAAAGCTGCCAGGCTCCCAGGATCAGGAATCCTCCCACCTAGGACTCGCCCTTGGGGGCCCTGCCCAGCCAGCCCGGCGTACTCCACCCACCAGAACCCGGACCACCCACCGACCACACGCACCTGTGGTCTGGAGCTCTCTGAGCTTGTGGAAATCCTCCTCGAAGTGGACCGATGTCTTGTCCTCGTCCGTGTCGGATCTGTTGGCATCACCCTGTACCCCGCAAAGCACAAGGCAGGGATGAGGGCCCTGTGAGTGGTGACCCCTCATGCCAGATGGAAGGCTGGGCTGGCCTGGGAGGTGGGGTGTAGACAGGAGGACCCAGAGGATGATCTCACTGCCAAGGTCGGGGCAGGTAGGTGAGGAATCTGCCTCTCCAGACCAATCCCTGCCCACCCCGCTGGGCTCCTGGCCTCCCCGCTCCTTCTGGAAGGCCCCCTCCTCGTGGAAGCCAGTTTCCCTTCTCTATCCCTCACCTCCTGGCAGGCCCCCCACGGGGACCCCTCCCCTCGACCTAAAGCCCTTTTTGCTTCTCATCGCCCTCCTCCTGGCAGCAACCCCTTCTCCTGGAAGCCCCTCTCCCTGCCTCCTCACCTCCGCCTGAAAGCCCTCCACAAGGATGGCCACCAGCAGGTTGAAGAGCACGTAGTTGCCGAAGGTCATGAGGGCCACGAAGTAGAGGGCGGCCCAGGAGGAGGTGGAGGCCATGCCGTTGTACAGCACCACGTTCCAGTCCTCCTGGGTCAGGATCTGGGGGACAGCAGGGAGACCGGGATGGTCAGCCCAGCCCCAAAATGCCAGCAAGTCCTTGGGATGGAGGCAGCTCTGGGCACGCAGCACGGCACATCCACCTCTCTGGGGACCAGACTCGGCAGCCAGCACTGCTGCGGGCACCCCTGGGCACTACCTGGAACACGGTGACGATGGCCCACAGCAGGGAGTCAAAGTTCTTTCTGTCGGGCACGGTGTCTCCGGTGTCTGTCTTCAGGCTGAACTTGCAACCGAAAAGGTGCATGCCCAGGATGCTGGGGGCGGGGACAGGGGCGTGTTGAGGGTGGAAGCAGGGGTGTGCTGAGGGGAAGAAGGTGGGGGAGGGGAGAAGAGTGGAAGGAAGGAGGGGCAGGGCTGGCTCTGGCCATCTGGGCTCTCCTGGCCCCCCACCCTCCCTGGGCGCCCAAGCTCTCTGGCTTACAAGGGACTTCCTACCCCCACAACTCAGTAATGTCCATTCTACAGGCAAGAGGACCAAGACCAGAGGTGGAACAAACATGGGGAGACCACTCTGGCTTCGGGCGGCAACCGGGACCTGGGACACCTGCCTCATTCAGCCCCTCTGGACCGTGAGAACCCCGCCTGCCTGGCTTCTTACCCTCCAGCTGACCCTGACCCTGAGCTCCAGGCTAGAGTGGCACCCAGCGGGCGCTCAGAACAACCCAGTTGGAGCCTGGTGCCCATCCCCACCCCCAGCACTCTACCCTTATTTCAGTAAGTCCCCAGTTTGTCTACCTGGCAACCCATCTCTGAACCCTGCCATCTCACTCCCTCCATGTCTAGTGCGTGGCACACAGTAGGTGCCCCATCAGTGCTTCTCGAATGAAGGCAGCGGAGGTCGAGTGTCTGCAGATGCCCTGGGGCTGGTGGTGGGAGGGCTCCTTCTGTTTGGGGGCGCCCCGGGCCTGTGCTCCTGGCTGCCCTGGGGTGAGACGCTGGGCGGGCTGGGGGGCCCACCTGAAGATGAAAATGAAGAGCATGAGCAGCGTGCAGAAGGTGGCCACGTTGTCCATGGTCTTCACCAGTACCACAAGCTGGCGCCGCAGCGCTGGCAGGAAGCGCACCAGCTTCAGCACACGCAGCAGCCGGAAGGTGCGCAGCACAGACAGACCGCCGTCCGCCTGCCCCACGATCTCCCAGACGCTGCGGATGGGTGGGGGCGACGGTCAGCGGGGCCATGGTCCCCGACCCCAGCCCTCCTCCCGCTGGAAGCAGGATTAACAGCCAGGGAGCCACAGTGGCCCCTGTGCTGCATCCCACAGACGGGAGCAGGTCTGGCTGCATCGAGGGGCATGAGCAGCTGCGGATGCACCTCAAAAGCCTCTTGACCTGCTGACAGCCCCAGCGGCTGTCTGGCCCCCCGCACCGCCGGGAAAGCAGAAGCCTGGCTCTGGTCAGGTCGAGGAAGCCCCTTCGCCAAGGACGCTCTCCTGTCCCGGGACTTCCACAGCCAACCTGGCTTGTCCGTTCCGCTCACCCACTCCCTGCCCCGGGGTGTGAGACCCCTCACCCCTCTCTACTCTCAAGGGATGAGCTTCCTTCTAGGGGAAGACGGGCGGCGTTTCCCCTCAAATTTTCCCAATCCTTTCTGGTTTAATTTTGTTGCAGCAAATGCTCCCCCAGCAGCAAACATGATTCAGCCTTTTAAGCTGGTCTTTCTCGCTGGGTCTGGCCCCAAACAGTTCAGCCCTGAGGCCAATGCACACCTGCATTGTTCCTGCAGGGAACAGCTCTTCTAGTTTCCAGAAACATCCTTCTGAGATGCAGCTGACCTAACAGGTGTGCACCTAGTAGTGCCTGCAGGGAAGCATAGGGTCTGGGGAGGGGACTCTGCCCAGGACAGTCCCATGGGGCACTGGGGCCACCAAGCACCTGCTTCCCACAGCTTGTCATAAAGAGCTGTGTCGCTGCCAGCACTTCCTCCTGTGCTCAGGGTTTTGCTCTGCAGGTGGATTCTTTGCCAGACAGTGGAGCTTCCCGGGCCCCTCTGGCCTGGGGAGCGGGTGGAGACCCACCTGATGACCACGATGATGCCGTCGAAGATGTTGTACGGGTTCCGGATGTAACCCAGAGGGCCACAGGCCAGCAGTTTCAACAACATCTCCAAGGCGAACATGCTGGTGAACACAATGTTGCTGATCTCCAGGGCGTGAGTCAGTTCCTCGGGCTGCAGGCAGAGGTGGGGACAATCAGGTGACCCCATCCATGGCTCCCAACCCTCCTCAGCACTTATCTAGGAGCAGGTTTGGCTGCATCAAGACCCAAGGGATCAGGAGGGCTGCAGCAGCATCTCAGCAGCCTAATCAATTGCCATCTAGAGAGGAGGCCAGGACCCCAAGGAGGCTCCCTCCAGCAGAGGCTCAGCATACCTAGTCTCCTTTCCTCACCACCCCCGGCTTTCTGGGGCCCTGCCTGACTGTCCTACCATCAGGTCAGGCACTGGGACTGCTGGAAGCCTCTTGAGACTCCCCAGGCCCTGCAAGCATGACAGGGAGCCAGCCCCGTGACCAGGCCAGCCCGCACCTGCTCATGGTACTCCACGCCCATGCTCAGCGTGTTGACGAGAATGGCCATCATGATGCCACGGCTGAAGTACTTGCTGTCCACGATGCGGCGCAGCTTGCCGCTGAAGGTAGCCCAGAGGTGGCCCAGTCTGCCTGGCTCGCCCGGGGCTGCCATCTGCTGTGCCCGCCGCCGGGGGCTGCCTGGGCCTGGTGTGTCCGTCGCAGGGGGTGGTTGCATGGGATCCCGGCGGTCACCGTGCTGGATGTCCTGCGTGAATTCGTAGATGCCACGGCCATCTGAGTCTCCACTCTCTGAGCCACTGAGCTCCCCCTCCGGGTCCTCCAGGGCACGGGTGCAGTATGGGCAGCTCTTCAGCTCACAGGTCAGCGTGCCTGCTGGGGGGCTGGGCAGGGGGCAGGGCACGCTGAGGCCTGACAGATGGCCAGGGGCCTGGCCCAGTCCTGTGGGAGAGGGCACAGACAGAGGCAGGCCCACTCAGTGGTGCTGCCACAGGGGCCCGGGAACCCACACACACAGGAGCGGTAGGGTGAACGTGTCCCCCACAAAAAGATCCATCCAGAGTCCAACCTCCAGAACCTGCAAATGGACTTCACAGAAAGTAGGATCTCTGCAGGTGTCGAGTCAAAATGAAGAATGAGGAATGAGGCTATCCTGGAGTAGGGAAGGCCCTGAGCCACAACTGTTCCAATAAGAAGAAAACAAACAGGCCGGGCGCGGTGGCTCAAGCCTGTAATCCCAGCACTTTGGGAGGCCGAGACGGGCGGATCACGAGGTCAGGAGATCGAGACCATCCTGGCTAACACGGTGAAACCCCGTCTCTGCTAAAAAATACAAAAAAGTAGCCGGGCGCGGTGGTGGGCGCCTGTAGTCCCAGCTACTCGGGAGGCTGAGGCAGGAGAATGGCGTGAACCCGGGAGGCGGAGCTTGCAGTGAGCTGAGATCCGGCCACTGCACTCCAGCCCGGGCAACAGAGCGAGACTCCGTCTCAAAAAAAAAAAAGAAAAAAAAAGAAAACAAACAGCCACGTGAAGACAGACAGACACCGCAGGGACGTGTCGACAAGCCGGGGACCGGCAAAACCAGAACACAGGAGAGGTGAGGAAAGGTCTCCCCCAGAGCCTCCAGAGAAAGAACCCTGCAACGCCCGGATTTTGGACCACCAGCCTCCACTGCTGAGAGTGAGTTTCCACTGTTCCAAGCCCACTAGTTCGTGGTGACAGCAGCCTCAGACATCAGAAAAGCCATACATTCGGGCACATACTGGGCACATTCACAGACACACCTGGGCACACAGGCCCAACCCCCACAGCCGCATTCCTGCTCACCTACTGGGGCAGGGACACACTTAGGTGCAGAGACGTTTGCCTGCCTTAGGCTGTGCCATCTGCAGACATGTAACACCAGCCACTTCCCAGCAGCCACAGCACACAGCGAAGTTAGCTACGGGATTCTATTGGACTCCGCGCAAGCAAACCACGATCACTCCAACACGAAACTGACATAAAAATGACCAGCCAGCCGTCCTGTGATGTTTTCACGCTGTCTTTGGAACCCGTGTGCCTCTTACGATGCACAGTGGCTGGACTCCCACAGTTCAAGGGCTAGAAGCACGTGCCCCTGACACTGTTGCCCGCATGCCCTGGGTACCGGTGCATGAGGGCACACAGCATCCTGGTACCCTCAGTTGCACCCATCCCGGCCACGGGGGACACACCCCTGCCTGCGTCTCTACATCTGTGTCCGGAACCAGGAGGGACCCCCAAGCCTGTGTGGAACCTACCATCTGGGGGTCCTGGAGTCTCCCATTCACCTGGTCAACGGAGGCCCAGGCCCCGGGTAGGAGAACCCTGCACCAGCCTCTCTTCCTGACTGGCTGACTGTGACGGTACCTCCCCCACACTCCCCCGCTCGGTGTCCCCACCTAGAAGGGGGGCCAGCCTCAATGGCCACAAAGGGCGCTGCAAGTCCTCCAGGGAAGTGTCCAGTCTGTGGACACAAGCACGTGGTCCCTCTTGGAGCCGGGCAGGGGCAACGGATGCTGGCCCAGGAGGCTCTGACAGGCCTTGTCAGGTTCAGAATCCCACCTCCGTGGCCACCACGCCTGCTGTGAGATGTGGGCCACGGGGGGCTTGCTTTGGCACTGACGGGGGCAGGACCTCCCTCTTTTCCCCTCTTATGGGTTCCAGAGGCGTGGCTGGTCTGTTCCACAAATCAAAGCTGGGCTCATGAGAGTGCTTAGACTGGGGGCAGGCATGACACACTGGAGACCCTGCCCGCCCTGCCTAGGTCCCACCACCTCCTCCATGGGGTGGGGCTGGGTCCTCACCATGCTCCCCGACCACATGCTGGATCTTCTCGTAGGGATCAGGGCTATTCAAGCTCAAGGGGCTGTGCCCCCCAGTGCCTGGAGGCCCACTGGCCCACTTCCCCTTGGGTCCGGGGCTGGTGCTGCCTCTGCCGCTGCCCATCCCTGAGGACAGGATGGTGGGGTAGTTCATGGTGCCCAGCCCCGTGGCCAGTTTGAGGCTGGCGGCAGCGGTGGCGGCGGCACGTGCCACCTGGGCCCTCTCCTGCGGCCCCTCTACGTGGCAGTCGGCATGATAGATGCTGTGCACAGACTCTGCGTCGGGTGCTCTGCTGCCTGGGGAGGGTGGTGAGGGGGGCGCGCCGGCCCGCACCACCCTGGTGTCGCAGGCGCCTGGCTCAGGGCCGGGCCTGCGGGGGCTGCTGTGGCTGAAATGGTAGTGGTGGTGGTGGTGGTGGTGATGGTGGTAGACCAGGTGGTGCACCGAGGCTGTGTGCCTGCCCGCCCGGCGCTGGCGGTGCCCGGGACCCTGGCCTTGCACAGCGCTAGGGTCCACCTTCTTGCGCCAGCGGCTCTGCCAGCGGGCATAGAGGCGCAAGCCGCGCCGCTTGACCTTGCGGAATATGTGGCCCACATACTTCAGCAGCTCTTCGTAGCAGCTGCCAGGCTCGGAGAAGCTGGCCAGTGTGCTGTCGTTGGATAGGTGGCGCGCCCGCTGCTCCCGCATCAGCTGGCTCTCTCGCTGCTTTGTCTCTGAGAACTGCGTGGCAATCACCACCAGGCACAGGTTGATCATGAAGAAGGAGCCCACCTGTGACGGGGGCGGGCAGGTGGGTGGCGGTGAGTGAGTGAGTCTCTGATTCGCCACTGAGCCCTACTGCGCGCCGCCTATTCGAGTGGGGGCCACGCCATAAGCACAGTGGGTGGGGTGCCCTGCTATGGGCAGGTTACTGCGGTGTTCACTGCTGAGCCCCTACGTCTGCGGCAGGCGGCACAGTAGCTGTTCTATGCCTGTTTAGATGAAACACCTGGAACCCTCTTTCCTGTCTCTCCATGTGGCTCAGCCCCTCCTTTGCCTGCAGGTCTGCCCTTGAGATGACCCTCTCAACGGTGGCCACTCTCCCCTCCCCAGCACCCCAGGTGTTTCCTCCTTAGCACCGGCCAGTGTGCAGCAAATCTCTGCTCGCTCTCCTCGCTTGCTCTCTGAGAACAAGCTGGGGATGTCTGTCTGCTTCTGTTACCTGCTGGGTCCTTGCAGGGTGGCTCTACGTACACCCAGCACCCCACAGATGTCTGCGGCCTGATTAGCCCAACTCTGCTGGGACCCCATGGGGCCTGTGAGAGGACCAGGTGAGGAGCACACCTGGGGCCACACGCGCTGTGGAAAGCTGCGCTGGGAGGCTGTGTACTCTCCAGAGGTGTTCCTGGCTTTTCAGCCCTGAGCCAGCACCCACAGGCCTGGGCCCTGTCTAGGTGGTGGCATGGCCTCTTGAGGTCCCCAACCGCATCTCCCCACCCCCGCAAGCTCTGCCTCCCTCCCTTCAACTGGAGGCCAGACAGAAGCCCCTGTGACCACCCAGGTACCCCACCCCACCTCCAGCCAGCTAACACCAGGGCCCATCGTGGCGACCGCTGCCGCCCACACTCACGATGATGAGCAAGATGAAATAGATGAAATTGTAGAACGAGTGGGCGTCCATGACGTAGTACATGATGTCCACCCAGCCTTCCAGCGTGATCACCTGGGGGGGCGGTGGCTGGACTTGGGCCCGCACGACCCCTCCTCCTCCCCGCCCGTGCCCCCTGGGGTCTCGGCTGGGGGGCGAGTCCTGCACCCGCTCCCCTGCCGTGCCCCAGGGTCCCCGTCCCACCTTCTTGCCGCCCACCTGGAAGATGGCGATCCAGGCGTAGCCAATGTTGTCGAAGTTGATGGCACCGTTGTGGGGGTTGGAGTCGCCCGAGCGGCACACGTTGTAGTACTGGTTCCAGTTGATGCAGGCGTTGCGCGTGGCGCCCACCCCCTCGGCCTGGGGCTGCACGTAGGCCTCCCAGCCCAGCGTGCAGGGCACGCGCAACTCGCGGCGGCTGGGGATGTGCGAGCACTTCTGCATGCCGTTGTCTCGGCGCGAGGAGCAGATGAACGGGTTCTCCTCGCCCTCCTCCGTCTGGTAGTACGGCCGCAGGAAGGTCAGGTTGTTGTTTCTGGGGACGGGCACGACCAGGGCCAAGAGGTACAATCAGGGTCAGGGACGGTCAGGGTCGGGGGCACGATCAGGGTCAGGACCAGTAGACCAATCGTGGTTAGGGAGGCACACTTAGGGTCAGGGGGTGTGATAGGACCTGGGGTCACGACCAGGATCAGGGGACACAGCCAGAACCAGAGTCAAGGACACAGCGGTGCTGCAGAAACCACACCCTCCTCAGCCCCAATCCACAGAGAGAGAAAGACACAAAGGAACAGGGATAGACAGAGAAATCGACAAAGAACAGCAGAGAAACAGGGAGGAGGACCCAGGAGCCAGAAACCCAGGCTCAGACCTCAGCTCCTCCTGGAAGGGTATGAGGGGGGAGGGGCAAGGGACTAGGAGAGGAAACCCTGGGGTGAGGGAGGGGAGGCAGCCCTGGGGTGAGGGCCGAGGAAATCCTGGGCTGAGGGATGAGGGGAGGGGACCCCAAAGCAGGAGTGGAGAAATCCCAGGACAGGCGCTGAGGGGACCCTGGGGCATGGGCTGAGGGGCTCCTGGGGTGAGGGGAGGTGACTGCAGGACAACGGCTGAGAGAACCCTGAGGTGAGGAGAGGCGATCCCAGAGTAAGGGATGAGAGGACCCCGGGGTGAGGGCTGAGGGGAGACCCCGGGGAGAGAGCTGAGGGAAGACCCCAAGGTGAGGGCTGAGGGGAGACCCCGGGGTGAGGGCTGAGGGGAGACCCCGGGGAGAGGGCTGAGGGGACCCCGGGGAGAGGGCTGAGGGGAGACCCCGGGGTGAGGGCTGAGGGGAGACCCCGGGGAGAGGGCTGAGGGGACCCCGGGGAGAGGGCTGAGGGGACCCCAGGGAGAGGGCTGAGGGGACCCCGGGGTGAGGGCTGAGGGGACCCCGGGGTGAGGGCTGAGGAGACCCCGGGGAGAGGGCTGAGGGGAGACCCCAGGGTGAGGGCTGAGGGGACCCCGGGGAGAGGGCTGAGGAGACCCCGGGGAGAGGGCTGAGGAGACCCCGGGGAGAGGGCTGAGGGGAGACCCCAGGGTGAGGGCTGAGGGGACCCCGGGGAGAGGGCTGAGGGGAGACCCTGGGGTGAGGGCTGAGAGGACCCCGGGGTGAGGGCTGAGGGGAGACCCCGGGGTGAGGGCTGAGGGGACCCCGGGGTGAGGGCTGAGGGGAGACCCCGGGGTGAGGGCTGAGGGGACCCCGGGGTGAGGGGTGAGGGGACCCCGGGGTGAGGGCAGAAGGGACCCCGGGGTGAGGGCTGAGGGGACCCCGGGGTGAGGGCTGAGGGGACCCCGGGGTGAGGGCAGAGAGGACCCCGGGGTGAGGGCTGAGGGGACCCCGGGGTGAGGGCTGAGGGGACCCCGGGGTGAGGGCAGAAGGGACCCCGGGGTGAGGGCTGAGGGGACCCCGGGGTGAGGGCTGAGGGGACCCCGGGGTGAGGGCAGAGAGGACCCCGGGGTGAGGGCTGAGGGGACCACGGGGTGAGGGGTGAGGGAACTTGGGGGTGAGGAGAGGGGACGGAGTGTGGGGACTAACGTGTCCTGCGGGCTGAGAAAAAGCGGCACTGGGGGCGGGGCCTATGCTGCGGTTCCGCGGGGCAAGCGACTGCATGTGGGCGGAGCCATGTGAGGCAGGAACTTGACTGCATGGTGGGCGGAGCTATGTGGGGCAGTGCCATGTGGGGCGGTGACAGACCGCATGTGGGCGGAGCCAAGATGGGGGTGGGGCGGTGCAGGTGACTGCATGGTGGGCGGAGACTATATCGTGGGCAGAACCATGGGGGGGGCGGGAGGCACGGACGACTGCATGGTGGGCGGAATCATGATGGGGGTAGGGGGGCATGGGGGAGGGTGCAGGAGGGACAGGTGACTACATGGCGAGCGGAGTCATGACGAAGGTGGGGGTGGAGAGCAGGTGACTGCATGATGGGCAGAGCCACGTGGGGCGGTAACTGTGTTGGGTGGAGCCACATGGTGTGTTATATGCATGGTGGGCGGGGCCTCACAGGGGTCACAGGGGTGGGGTCTGGGTACCTGACAAAGGCACTGTCCAGGAAGCAGCGGTTCCGCAGGAGGCCAGCCCAGAGCTGGACGCCAACGATGCCGAAAATGAAGAAGACGAAGAAGCAGAGCAGAAGAACGTTCCCGAGCATGGGCAGCGTGTCCAGCAGCAGAGTGACCAGGATTCGCATGCCTGTGGGCAGCAGGTCCAGGATTGGCACTCCTAAGCCTTGCAGGAGCGTCCTTGGGGCTACAGCCCCTCCTGGGTCCGCTGAGCCCCGTCCACTGTTCACAGCAGGTGTCCACGCCCACCGCACACTGACTCAGGCCACCCCCTGGTGACTTTCCTGCACCCCTAGGGTGATCGGGGCTCCCCTCCTACCACCGCCAGCCTCCAGGGACACTGACACCCATCCACAGGTGTGCCAGGTCTCCACCTCCAACCATACCAGGATGGCAGGTCTGCTGCTTTTGGAGGGCTGCGGTGTGGAGGGGTGGGAGCGGAGGCAGGGGACTGCCCGCGGCAGGTCTGACCGTGCGGTATCTCAGGGGCTCAGGATGATCAGGTGGAGCTTAGTGGTGCTCAAGGCTTGTCCAGCTGCACCCTAAAGTTGCCATCGAGGCAGCAGCGGCCTCGGGAGCCCCAGAACCTCAGGTGGTTGGCTGCCTCCGGGGGTCTCTGCAGCAGGTCTGGGATCCTGAAACCTTTCTGATGCCCAGTGAGAATCCTGCCAGAGCAGAGCCCCACCTCAGAGAGGCTGCTGGAGGCGGTGGGGAGGACAGACAGTGGCTTTTCAAGAGGTACCACTGAAGCCATCGGTCCTGGGTGCTATGAGCTATGTGAACTCCAGATTAATCCAGCAAGGGGGTCAGCCAAGCCCCATGCGCCCCTTGCTCCATCCTGGGCCTGCTCCCCCAAGACGTTCTTTTCCCCAAATTTAAGCAAAGGCCAGGCTGAGGCTGCAGGCAGAGCCCTGGGCCAGGAGCCTGGGGACGCTAAGGTCTCACCCAGCACCCAGGGGTATCAATGGCAAAATGGGCCCCTCAGGTCATGGGGTGAGTCAGAGCCAGGAGGAGCACTGAAGTGTCAAAAGAGCCGACAGGAGCAGACAATCGGTGAGCGCTGCCCTGGCCAGACCGCACTGCCTCAAAGATCACAGATGATCCAAGGGTCAGACTGGACCCCAGGCCAACAGAATGGGATGCAGCCCTGAACGTGCCCTTATTATCAGGAACGTTATTATGCAGTCTGGAAGAGTTCCCTAATTCCCTCGAGACAGGAGCAGGTCCCCAGGAGGCCAGGCTGCTGGCGACAAGTAGGGCCACTCTGGGAATTTAACCTGAAAAATAAACATCCGTGGAATTCCAGGGGGCTGTGTATGCTGGGTTACTTCATGCTCCAACAGGTGGGGCCAGGCCGGTGTGCAGACTGAGCATACAGTGGGTGCCGGGCAAAGGGCCAAGAGCCACACGTGCGTCCACTCACCGCAGGCTCAGCCACCCTTGGGGTCATGGCTACCCCTGTACGCCACTATTCCAGGAGAAACTGAGGTTCAGGCTCTGTTAATCAGTGTCACACAGTATTCAAGCCCTATCTGAGCCGCACAGTTGAGCCAAGGCAGGCAGGGGGAAGGCAGGCTCGGGGACAAGTGGCACCTGCCTTTTGCGAAGCTAGAGGCTCCAGGGGAAGGAGTGCCTAGCCCTGGGGATCTGTGACTTTGGGGGGTTGCTGCAGGTCAAGCCCTGAGTGCCAAGGCCACCAGGACCCTGGTTAGGTAGCCAGAAAGGTTGTGTTATACCAGCATGTGCACACATGGGGCCACTCCTACACACAGCGTGCACTCGGGGCCTCTTACGGCCTCGTGGGAGCTGAACCCACCCCCAGGAGCCAGAGCAACTGAATGTAGCTGAGGGCTTTAAAGAACGATCCCACCCCATCCCCTGACGCAGGTGGGTGGCCCTTGGCCCGGGTTTGACCGGATCTTTCCCAAACAAGCAGGCATGGGACTTCCCGGGAAGCTTTTCCTCTGCCTCCCCTCATCCCCAGTGCACAGCAGACACACAGGAGCTCCTCTCCACCAGGCCCCCTCCTCACGCCTGCTGGCCAAGTCCTGAAGGGTTTCCAGCCTTCCTTCTAGAAAATCAGCTGCTCAGCAGGGGACATGGAGGCCCAGCCCTGGCCAGCCAGCTTCCCCTCTTCCCTTGGGTGGGGCTCCTGGCAGGAGGGTGGGGGCCAGAAGCAGTGGCGGGTAGGGAGGGTGAGCTGTCCTCAGGACAGGTGTCAGGCTCTCCCCTCGCCTGTGTGGGAGTGAAGGGGGTGCTGCACAGAGCCCCCAGCTGAGCTGAGCTGCACTCACAAGGGTGTCTCCACCAGCCATGAGCCACACTAGGATGCGCCAGACAGCAAATCCACCAGGGATTTGCTTGGCCCCCAGCCTTGCCCCAGATGCCATGCAGAGGAGAAACCCGAGGTTGTCACTCGGCCATGTGGAAGCCAGGGATCCTGTGAATGCTGATTGCCCACCACACCCCAGCTTGATTATCCCCAGACCTGCAGGGCCCACGGATAGTGGCAGGGGCCCCCCCAGTGCTGGGGTCCGGGCTGGGGCCTGAGTGCCTGGGAACCTTCACCTCCCAGTCCTGTGCTCCTGTGAGCCCTTCTGAGGGCTCTGCAGGGCTGGCGGACACGCAAGCCTGTTGGTCTCAAGCCCAGGTGGGGCTGGTCACTTACTCGGCACACGATTGATGGCACGGAGGGGCCGCAGCACCCGCACGGTCCTGATAGCCGAGAGGCTCACGTTGTGTCCATCCAACGAGTACTCCATCATGCTGGGGGTGGGGCCGAGAGGGAGCAGCTCAGCGAGGGGCCCAGGCGGCCAGGGGTGGGGTTGGGTGCAGAGCAAGGCGGGCAGGCACAGAGTCGGCCAGCCCGGCACCCGGAGGGCCTTGAATCGGCCAGGATAGGCCCCAAGGTAGCAGGAGCACGACTCTTGGTCACACCAGGCGGCCACTTCCCTCACCTGTGCCCAGGAAGGAGGATCTCCGGAGTCCCAGACAGGGTCCCTGGTTCTACCTGGATCCCTCCAGAACACACCTCCCATCTTTCTTTACAGGTGGGACCCAGGGATCCCTGTGGGGTGAGGCGGGGCCCCTTCGCCAGCGCTGTGGCCTCTCCGAGGCGGGGCCTACCCCGCCACGACGATGAAGAAATCCAGCCTGTTCCACGTGTCACCCAGGTAACACTTCTGCCCGAACAGCCCCAAGGCCACCATCTTGATGACCATCTCCACCGCGAAAAAAGCGAAAATGAAGGCGTCAAAGGCCTGCGGGAGGAGAAATCAGGAGAACCCATGGAACGGCTTGGCTCAGCTCAGCCCACTCCCCTCAAGCCTGAGCCCCGCCCCAGCCTGAGCCCCGCCCCCACCCGACGCCCCGCCCCGAACCTCACCCCCACGCCCCGCCCCGCCTTCAACCTCACTCCACCCCCAACCCCTGCCACACCCCCGCCCCACCCGACGCCCCGTCCCACCTTGAACCTCACCTCGCCCTAGCCCCGCCCCACCCCAAACCACGCCCCCTCCCCACCCCCGAGCCACGCCCCTCACCTCCAGGATGTTGCAGCGCTCGGACCCGCACTCGACGTCCTCACAGGGCCGGAACATGCCCAGGGTCACGCAGTTGAGCATGATCACCAGCATGCTCACGTGCTCGAACCACGTGTCGCCGCGGGTTAAGGAGCACGCCGGCGCAGCCCGGGACCCGCCCCCACGGGGCCCTCCAAGTGTCCACCCGGTCGCCTGGTGCCCCGCCATGGGTGTGCACGCGTGGGGGCGTCCAGGATGGGGACCTGCAGGGCCCACGGACAGTCCTGAAAGCAGCCACCAGGTGGCGCCGGGAGCCTGCGCCTGGCCGGGCTCTGCGCCGTGGGGGTCGCTGTCCCAGGCCCGGCCCCCAGGCCCCCGGCGTTGGCTCATTAAGAAAGCGGGGTGCAGGAGCCCTCGGGGGGCTGGCTGCGTCAGGAGTGAGGCCCCACTGAGGACCACTCAGACTCCCAGAGCCTAGCTGCCCACGTGGGGCCCAGGCTGCCTAGGGCTCCCTCGCTGGGGGGCTGCAGGCAGGGCGCCCTGCGCAACTGGGAGGGCCCCAGGGGATGTCCGGGTACAACCATGTGACCCACCGGGACAGGACTCCCCGTCCCACCCTCCAGGCCTGGGCGGCGGCACACTTGGGGCAGGCTTTCCTGGCCCTCTGTCCCAGGGCTGCAGGGCCCCACTCTGACCAGGGAACCAGAGGAAGGAGGGAGGGGCAATCCGGTGATGACTGTGGACCTGGAGCGACCTTGCTTAAGGTAGACAGAAGTCGGCATTTGGAAAACGCCAACTTGTCAGCAAACAGCCTCGGGAAGTCCCCCAGCTCTGCCAGCCCCTGCGGTCCCCAACACGTGGGAACTGAGGAGGGGATGGAGCTGGGCATCCACTCACAGCTAGTTCGGGGGCAGCCTGGTGGCCGTCCCCACCCTTGGCTCTGGACTTGGGCCTGTGCTTGACTCTCAGTGGCCGCCCTTCCTGGCACCCACCTCGCGCAGACCACAGGCCTCAGCGCCCAGGGCTCCCCCTCACCCCTGGCAGGATGATGGTAGCAGCAGCCGCGCCCCCTGCCCAACACGGGCCATGCTCACTACAGCGGAGGTCCCGGGTGCTGCGTGCAGCACTGAGGTCAGGGTCTGAGTGTCTGAAACTCTCAGGGATGATAGCAAGGGCAGCTGCCACAGTAGGAGGGGAAGAGGCTCGGTGATGAGGACCTTCCCTGCCTTTGCCTGTCAGTCCAGCCTGGAGCCCCCCCTCAGGGACCCCAGCAGCCCATCCCGGAACCCTCCCTCCCACAAAGCCAGGGCCCCAGCCTCCTGGCAGGTCAGCATTTGATGCCAGTGCCACGGCTACCAGGCCACCAATGTAATTACGCATTCCCGCCAAGAGGGCAGTAATTACACTTAATGGGTTCAGCAGTAACAGACCCTCAGCTGTAACACGACTACAAGAAGCTGAAATCAGCCTCCCGCCAAGGCAGCTGGCATGCTGGCACGGCCACGCCGTTGTCCCGTAGGTGGGCGAGGCCACAGCACGCACTGCCGCCTACCGGTGACGCACCCAGTGCAAGCCCAGCGGCCAGTGTGTGAGCGCGCTCACAGCAAGCCTCGGAACACGGTCCTTGCTGGACGAGGTGGGGGTGGAGTTTGCGTGACTTGCTCAAGGTGGTGGGGGCAGGAGCGGAGGCCCCGCTGTGGAAGCCGTGCCAGGCCCCTTGGCCTCTCCCGGCCTCCTGACCTAATGCCAGTGCAAGGGAACGACGGTGGATGGCGGCTCTGCCCCCCGCCTCGGGCACCTTTGTCCCCTAACTGCTGCAAATAGCACCTTTCTGCGGGCCTGGCTGGGGACTGTCTTTGTGCATCTCTATGAGGGCCGTCATTTCCCGGGGGGAGGGATTTTCTTAGATCAACGGAACAGGCTGGCGGGGAGGAGCTCAAAGGCACCCAGCCAGGACAGGACACAGCAGAGGCAGGTGTGGGGAATGCTGCTCCCTGACCTGAGCCCCCACCGCACTCCACCCCAGCCTGGCTGAGCCACGGGTCTTGTAGGTGGCACTGCCTCTCCCTGGGCACAGGGCATCCCAGGCCTCAGTTTACCCGTCTACCCAATGGGGGTGGTGAGACTGTCCCATGGGTGCCTGAGGCCGCCTGTCTCCTCCCTCCACACTCTCCTTCAAGTTGGGCCCCCAACCAGCGCACACACATTCCACTATGAAAGCAGGCAGTTTCCAGCCACCCCTGGCAGTTCCTGCCACCCCAGCCAGCTCAGGACTTAGAGCTAAAGGTACGGCATGGCCTCCCCAGCACTGAGGGGAATGCTGACTTCTGGACCCGGCCCAGACCCTGAGGCGGAGAGGCCAATGGGGACAGAAGGGAAGGGGCCAGCACCTCTGACCAGCCATCTCTAGGCCTGTCCGGCCAGCAGAGTAGAGTGGATGGTGTCGGAGCCCAGGGCCAGTCAGTGCCAGTCACCACGAGAGCTGCCCCCATGGCACAGAGGGGCTGGCAGGGGTGGGTGAAACCCAGTGCTTAGTCACTCCCCAAAGACGGCTGGCTACAGGTCTCCTACCTGGACACCTTTGCCCCTTCTACCATGCCACTGAGACCCACCCCAAGCCTCTGTGACTGGCTGTGAAGGAAGCCAGAAGGGGGCCTGGGTGCCCCTACCCGACCTCTCAGACCATCTGGTTTAGTGGGGGATGGGACTGTCTTTTCCAGGCAGGGGTGTGGCTCCAGTGAGCCCCTCCCATCCAGGCGCATGTCCCCCCAAAATCACACACATAGCTGAAGGCCTTAGAGGGACAAGGCTGGGCCTGCAGGCACCCCAACTGCAGATGGCCTCCTGAGCTATGCCTGGCGACAATGGCAACCCCAAATCTCCTGGACCCACGGTGCTACACAGGTGCTGGCTTGCAGAGACCCCGAGCGTGCCTGAGGCCACACAGCCAGGCCGGCCTCCCGGCTCGCAGAGACCCCGAGCGCGCCTGAGGCCACACAACCAGGCCGGCCTCTCGGCTCGCAGCTTTTGGGTCTGCAGGGCCCCTACCCAGCGTAGATCCTCTGCCTCCCCTTCCCCCAGCACCCACCCTGAAATTAGCCCCACAATCCCAGAGAGCTCCTCCAACGGCAAGGATCCCACCCCTGTACCTGTGGTGCAACTCTGGGGGGAATGATGGTGTAGCAGGATCCGGGGGGGCCCCAAGGAGGCCTCTCACAACAGAGGAGGTGACAGGCAGGCATGTTGGGCACCTCCCAACCAGGGCACACCCCAGCCACCAGCCCTCCCTGCCCTGGAGAGGGACTGCCAGATGTACCAGGTCCCAGTGCCCCCTGGAGCTTTGCCTAGAGAGGGGAGCAGCCAGTCCATGTCCCACGTCCCTTATAGGCCAGCAGGGGCTCGGGCAGCTCCGGGCGGAGCAGGCTGGCCCTCATGTGTCACGCCGTCCCGGCCACACTTCTGTGGCCAGCTGAGGACACGCAGTATCTGCCGGCTGCCTCGCACGGAGCCCGGTGACTTCCAGGGCCTTAATTACACAGATGGATTTTCTGGGTTTTAATTAAAAATTCTTTTAGGTTTCAAATCAACTTCTACAAATTAGAATCAATGTCCACTGCGGGTTGGAGGAAGGCGGGCCAGCGCGGCCGGGAGCAGCCCTGGGACGGGGCCTGGTGGCTGCAGGGCGACGGAACGGTCAGGGAACCCAGCCAGGGAAGGGCCGGGCAGCCAAGGGCAGCGGCGCAGTGAGACGGTCTCAGCTACGGGGTCTCCCTCAGGCAGGGAGCAGACCCTGAGGCCCGGCCAGCGGCAACGCACCCACCAACCCTTGCTCCTTCATCTCCTCGGGCTAAGCCCCAGGACCTCAGTGACTCTCCTCTTTCCTGACAGACCAAGGCTGGGGGGGAACACAGGGGCCTTCTCCAGCCCCTGGAGTCTGGCCTGGGTGACATGTTCCCCAGGCGGCCCCCGCTGGGCTGGGCTCACTTGCCCCACAATGCAGGCCAGAGGCTCATAAAGGAGAAATCCCCCCAGAGAGGCTTGAACAGGGGAACAGGGCTGAAGACCCCCTCGGCGGTGGGGTCCTGAGGAATGACCCCTCAAGCACAGAACGCATCCTGTCCCTCAGTCCCACACTCTAAATTAATCAGTGCTCCCCGGCTGGGCGCGGTGGTTTACACCCGTAATTCCAGCACTTTGGGAGGCTGAGGCAGGAGGATCACTTGAACTCAGGAGTCCGAGACCAGCCTGGACAATGTAGTGAGACCTCACCGCTACAAAAATATTTAACAAAAAAATTAGCTGAGTGTGATGTCAGCTACTCGGGAGGCTGAGGTGGAAGGATTGCCTGACCCCAGGAAGTGGAAGCTGCAGTGAGCCACGATCACGCCACTGCACTCCAGGCTGGGTGACGGAGCAAGACCCCATGCCAAAAAAAAAAAAAAAAAAAGGATACTCTTCAGGGCACCTGCCAGGTCCAGCAGACCCTGGCCACCTCCCCTTCCTCAGGCCTCCAGGCCTGTGCACTTCTGAGGGGCTGGGCAGGTGTGAAGGCCCCTTCCTACTCCTGCAGCCCTGCCTGGGGCCAGGCCTCCCCAGCTGGCACCCACAAAGAAAACCAGTCCTGCCCAGGACGCTTCAGGGACACCAGCTCCTCCGTCTCTGGGAGACGAACTGCTTTTTCTCACCCCCGCAGGCTTCCTGTTGCAGACCGCTGCTTCCCTCAGGACCCTGGAGCAAAGATGGCCCCCCAGCCTCCTTTCTGTGGTGCTAAGTGCTCCCCTTCCCGCACGGGCACCACCTGTGGCCACGGCGGCCCACACCAAGGTCCACAGGAGCCCCTCCGCTCTCAGGACCTGGGGGGCCCTCCGAGGAGCCCAGCTCCAGCACACCCCCAATGCCAGCTTCTGGCGGGTCAGGAGGCATGGACGCAGGGCGGGCAGGTCCACAGGACCCACTCCGCTCTCAGGACCTGGGGGGCCCTCCGAGGAGCCCAGCTCCAGCACACCCCCAATGCCAGCCTCTGGTGGGTCAGGAGGCATGGACGCAGGGCGGGCAGTGCTGCGGCGGCTGCTGTCCGTGGTGCTGAAGCGGCCGCCTCGCCTGGGCCTGTCCTGGGTGTACCCGAGCTGGGACGGCTGCGGTTAGGTGTGGGGGCCAGGAAGTGGCCTCCTGGCCAGAAACACACAGCTTCACTGGAGCTGCTCCACTGATCCCCGCTTTCTCCTCCGCGGGGAGTCGAGGAGGAAAAAGACTCCCAAACTGTTCTTCCCAGCTTGAAAGTGCACAGCTCTGAAGGTGCCGTTTTCTCCTGGCCCCTGGGCGTGGGCGTGGGCAGCCCCAGAAGTACTGCCTGTTATGTGGGGGACAGCAAGGCCTGCATTCCCCGCTGCTGGGTGAGGGGGAGTGTCTGGGAGTGGGGGGAACCCTGGCAGCTGCTATCTCTGTGCCGAAGATGCTGGAGACCTGGGATTCTTGGGGGCCAGGAGCCAGTCTCAGGGCCACTCAGCAAAGATCGGGGCTGCCAGACCCCCAAACATTGCCAGCTGAGCCCTGAGGTGCCGTGGGACCCCTCTCCCCAGAGCCAGCAGTCTCCAAGGTCCCAGGTCGGGACAGGGGGTCCTCAGAAGCCCACGTGCTGTGGGACCAGCATGGCTCAAAGGGTGGTCCTGGACCACCCCAACCCGAAACATCAGCTAACATCAGCTCCCAGGCTCGCCCAGACCTGCTGGCTCAGGTATCCTGGGGTCAGGGCCTCCCTGCCCCTGCCCCGTGACTAATCCTCAAGCCAGGGCCGTGGGGCAAGAACCTGACCCCAATTCTACCTCCACCTGCACCTCCCCCTTTCTAAGCCTCAGTGTCCCCATCTGTACAAACGGGCTATTTCATCTTTCTGGCACTGACAGGTTTTATGCAGACCCTCCTGCAAAACAAGATCCTCCTGCAAAACAAGACCCTCCATCTACCCTCCGGACACGGCTGGGCCCTGCTCCTGCTGGCTCTGGAGGACACGTTTTCACCACACCAAGGCCTCCACGTTAGCCGGAGCAAGGTCAGGACAGACGTTTCTACAGTGGGATGGAGGCGGGGCTGTGTGTCCCTCCTCAAGAGATGGTTAAGGCATCAAAGACATGGGCCAGCCTCAGCTCCTCAGACCACGGGGGAGTGCCAGCCCAGCGAAGGGATGTCTCCAGGTGCAGCTGCCGCCTGGTCCCTCCTCTATGGTCAGAGTGGCCCCCAAGCAAGGCTGTGGCTTCCAGGGATCCCAGTGGGGCTCCGTGCTGGGCTGCATCCTGACATCAGTGCGGGGGCCGCAGGGCTCTGCAGCTGGGAGGATCGGGAGGCTGAGCCGCTCCCTCCCCGCATGCTGTCCCCAGAGCAATCTGCTCAGCCAGCTGAGCCCCATTAGGCCAAATCCGCAACAGCTGGGCACCAGCGGCCCGCGCCAGGGGCAGGGGTGTGGGCGGGGAAGGCACCCAGAGCAAGAAGGGGAAGCCCACGGTGAGGTGGGCCACAGCCCCCCACTCAGGACCCCACGCCCCGCAGGGCACAGACTGCAGCTGGGCTCACAGGCAGCCAGGACTCTCAGCCACATGCTCCCCTCTCTGCACCCATCCCTGGCTGGGCAAACCCTCCCTGCCCTGGGCAGAAGATGCCAAGGCTGAGGCCGCTCCCTCCCTGCCCGCTCTGCCCATGGCCCCACGCAGCGCTGGCTGCCTCCTCCCCTCCCGGCCCTCATTCTCATGAGCGCTCGACCTTACTTTTCCCATTTGTTTAAGGAGAAGCCCTTTGTCTACTCATGGGGGAAGCCCATTCCCGCAAGAGCCATCAGCCTGCAGTGTGGAGGGGACGGTCGCGTGCTCTGAGGGACTCCGTCCCCTTTGCTGCAGGGGAAGCAACAGCTTCGATTCCACATCAAGAGACCCAGGAGGGGCTGGGCCAGCCGCAGACCCTGGGAGTCAATGAGTGGCACAGGAGATCCCCAGGAACCGGCTGCCTGGTCAGAACGAAACGACGCATTTTCCACCTTCAGAGAGCCTCGACCCTCCGGCCCTGTGTCTGTGTCCACCCCCGCTCAGAACCGCGGCAGCTCCAAAGGACCCTCGAGGCCACGGGGGTGGAACCGACCGCCCTGAAGTCTGCCGGCCACAGTGGTGGTCATGGCCCTGAGAGCCAGGGCGCACTGCTTGTATCGACAAGAGCTGGAAGAGCAGAATGTCTCCACTGACACGGCATGTTCACCCGGCCAGGAAGCGTTACGTGGCCACCCGAAAGGTGGCAGTGGTGCCGTGGGCATCAGGACCGAGCCAGGTCCAAGGTACACAGGGCAGGAGGAGTGAGTCACGGAGGGCACGTGACCCCATTCACGACAGAAGCCGCAGTGCACGCCACCTCGAGGAGCGTGTGTGTGCACACGTGTGTGCAGAGACACAGAGAAGTTCTCAGGGAATCGCTGGAGGATGAGAACACCATGGGGAGGGACAAGACGAGGGCAGACTCCACAGTGACCCTTTGACATTCACCCCCACGCCACGGCATCGTCTGGCTTTCTGCACGGCGAATCAAGGCCCCGCGTGTGCAATTACAGAAACGAAATGTCCGGGAGTCCCGGCCTGTGCAGTCACAGCAGGGTGGGCCCGGCCTTCCGGGATCCCTGGGCCCAGCTTCTGAACAGCCCTGCTGGGACACCCCGAGGGAGCCGTGCATTTTTATTCAAAACACCGTGAAGGAGACCCCATTGAGCAGCCCCGGGAGGACCAGTGTGGTACACCCTGGCCCCCCACACACCCCACCTCCAGCCCCTACGCACGCCGACCGGCTACTCACCTGCCGTGGACCCCTGTGCCCTACTAGCCTTTTTGTTTTTTTTGAGATGGAGTCTGTGTTTGTTCCCCAGGCTGGAGTGCAGTGGCACAATCTTGGCTCACTGCAAGCTCCACCTCCCGGGTTCACACCATTCTCCTGCCTCAGCCTCCCGAGTGGCTGGGACTACAGGTACCCGCCACCACGCCCAGATAACTTTTTATATTTTTAGTAGAGACAGAGTTTCGCTGTGTGAGCCAGGATGGTCACAATCTCCTGACCTCGTGATCCGCCCGCCTCGGCCTCCCAAAGTGCTGGGATTACAGGCGTGAGCCACCGTGCCCGGCCCCACTAGGCTTTCTGAGCATCTCCGGGGTTCCCCAGAAGGGCAGACTTAGGGGAGGCGTCTGCAGATGGCTGGGTCCACGTGGGAGTCTGGCTGCTGCTGGCAGGACCCACAGACAGCATCCAGGAGTCCAGCTCCCACCCAGGGCGTGTCTAATCCTGCTCCAGATAACCGGTGGGTGAGGCCATGAAGGCCAATCCTGCCTACTCCAGGGACAAGGGAAACAGGCACTCACGACAGACGGGCCCACGCATGTCCGCGGCAGCAATGACCCTGACAGCCTGCGATGGAAACAGCCCAGTGTCCAACAGACCCATGAATGGACGGAACGCAGTCTGGCCACAGGGCGGAATATTACCCAACCATGAAAAAGAAGGAAGCTTGACACGCCACGACGCGGGTGAACCCGGGGACGTGATGCCAGGAGGAGCTGGGCACAGAAGGACCACATGTCACATGGAAAGTCCCGCACAGGCAAACCCAGAGACAAAGCAAGGTAGAGACCGCCAGGGCTGGGCAGCGAGGGCTGACGGGGACGCGGTTTCCCTCTGGGGCGAGGGAAGCATTCCGGAACTAGGCAGAGGTGATGGTTCAACAATGCGAAGGTCGCTGACCGTGCGCTTTAAAATGTTAATTCCTTAAAATCAGCTGATCGTCAAATAAATAAGTAAATAAAACGCCAACCCCGTGAAATAAAACGGCCAACCCCGTGGTACACGAACCTCACTTCAGACATCACCACAGCCTGCGTTTCCAGCTTTCCCTCTAAATGGCAGCTTCGCTGGAGCCCTGTGCTTGTCTGCAGCCGCCACTCAGAGCGCCCTTTGGACCGGGAATTGAGACCCGGCACCTGGGAAGACAGGGTGTGGTAGGGGGCATCTCCTCCTCCTGCCCCGTGGCTTCCACTATCGCTGGGCAGAAGGCCCCCACATGCCCTGGGCCCACCCGGCCACATGACGACTCCTGGTGCCCCCCAGCGCCTTGAGACCTGCCTTCCACCAGGGGGTCCGGATGCCCACGAGAGGGCAAGGGCGCTTGGAGACTCATGCGGCATCTGTGCCTCCTCCCAGGCTCACAGAGGATGAGGCTGAGGGCCGGGAGACGAGCAGCCCCTGGCAGCAGGTGAGGAGCCCTCCCCATGCATGTCCCTCGAAGGCAGGACAGCCGCTGTGCGCAGGTGCCCAGGCCAAGCCGCCTGGAGTTCTCTGGGGCTGGGGGCCCCATTCACCGGAGCCTCGGTCCCACACTTGCCGGCCTCCACAGTTCAGCCTCTGCTTCAGGCAGTAAGGCCCAAAGCTGTCAAGGACTCAGTGGGCCGGAGCCTTGGCCAGGGTCTGCTCCCTGATCTCAGGGCTCTCGGAGGGGCCCTGTGCATGCGGCAGGCTGGACCTGACCGTTCCTGAAGCGCCGGAAGCCTCCGTGGGCAGAAGTGACACCCTGGAGTCTGGCCTACATCCTGTGGAGTGGGCTGGTGTCCCATCTCCCCTACCAGCTCCACCTAGGCCTGAGGGGCCAGGCACAGCCCAGCTGGCCTTGACTCTTCTGGTCCCTGGCGTCCGATAAAGACTGGAGCAGCCGCGGCCGCCCAGACACCCCTTCCCCAGGCGGCACGGACACGGCTCCAGAGTACCGGAGGTTAATTAACCTATCCAGGAGGGAATTAATTAATTCAGTCTCCCTCTGCAGTGAGGACATTCTGGAGCCAGATGTTGGCAGACTCTGGAGTCTCCCAGCAGGGGGGATGGGACAGACCCCACTGGGGGAGCAACACACCAGGTCACGTGCACACCCGTGTACACACAAGTGCTCTCACACGCTCCCCCCAGGACCGCCCCCCAGCCTCACAGGGGAGACGACAGAAAATACATGAAACCTGCAGGACGGGACGGGGCCCAGGGAGCTCCAGAGCCTGCCCTGAGCGCAGTGCCTCCGCCGGACCCGTGACCCCAACGCCACGACAGGCGAGTGTCCTGTTCTCCAGCGGGGCCTGTTAGGGGGAGGGGATTGGGTGGGAAGAGGGAGGGCAAGGCAGCCACGCGATCCAGGATCAGGGATGCCAGGGATGCGCTGATTGAAGGAGGTTTCTCTTCCTTCCCTGGAGGCCGTTGCCATGGAGACAAGGGAGGAGGAAACCCGGTCAGGGCTGGGGGGAGGGGCCAGGCGGGATCCCCAGTTCCACGCTGAGGGCGGCCCCCACGCCCGTCTCCTTCCTCGGGAGAAGCCACTGCAGGGTTTTAACTCGGGTGGGGTCCTGAAGACCCGTCTGTGCTGGGGAAAAGTGGGGGGACGCACTGCCATCAGACCCAACAGAACCTGTCAGGGGTCCTGGGGAGGCCGGCTCCCGAGAGCAGCCCCAAGATTCCCACAGCCCCACGGGGCTGGAGGGTACCGGGTTCCCGGGCTCCAGGCCTGACAGAGAACTTCCCGGAAACAGCCACCCGGGGCCCCACCGTGTCCCACCCCAATCCCTGCTGCTGGGGGAGTCACAGTGGGTGTCATGGAGGGTGGGGGGTGGGGGTGGTGGGTGTCACAGTAGGTGGGGGCGGGGGTGGTGCTTGGGGCCCAGGCCTCCTTCACAGGCACCGGTACCAGCCCTGGAGACTGAACTGTCCAGAGATGGGACAGCTGCCCTCCTGAGAACCTGCAGTGCCCATGGACCCCGTGGCCGACTCCCGCCCTGGGAGCTCTCAGGCTGGGGCCAGGACTCAGGACTCAGCTCCACGGAGATCACCTGCACCCCATCCCTGGCAGGGAACGGAGGATCTGGGCAACATCAAGAGGGGAG
The DNA here is from genome assembly GCF_049350105.2 of Macaca mulatta. Lineage (NCBI taxonomy): Eukaryota > Metazoa > Chordata > Mammalia > Primates > Cercopithecidae > Macaca > Macaca mulatta. The sequence continues at coordinate 2,372,773 of NC_133425.1, read as the reverse complement.
CTGAGGTGGGGGTCCCTGCCACACTGACCAACCATCTCATCAGGGGGCTGCGAGTTCTCCTGGCCTCTGTCCTGGTCCTCACCCCCAGCCTCTTCCAGCCGCCCCCAGTCTGCTCCGAGTCTCAAAGTGCAGCCTACCCTGAGCTTCCACCCCAGCCAGGCCCCCGATGTGGGAGCCCCTCTCCCCCGTGGCCTGGCCAGGGGAACGAGGCCGGAGCCAGCCGCCTGGACTTGCGTGACTCACACGGGCGGTGGGGGTGGGGAGCCCGGGCAGCAGCCAAACATGGAGTGTTTGTCTCCAGCCGGCGCCGCGGGTCACAGGAGGGCACGGGGGCTGGGCTGCCCGTGGGAGCGCACCACCCCCAGCACAGGGGTGCGGGGAGCCCACACCCACCACAGGCTACCACCTGGGGGATTGAAGTCACAGCTCCATGAGTGGACGGCTCACTCCCGGCTGCCGGAACATTCCGTCTCAACGGAGCTCCTCCCTACACAGTGGCCTCGGGAGACTCGGGCCCCACAGGGAGCGGCCCTGGCCTCCGCCTCTATGTCCACGGGGCTGCACCCAGGCGGGGTGAGGCCCGCCTCCCCCACCCCACAGAACCTCCCACCCGCCACCCACCGGAGGAGCCGAAATGATCCCATCGCCTGAGCTGTCTTAGGCACGGATCCCGCCCCTGCCACAGCCCAGGGAACCACCAGGCTCACCTGGGCGGCCACTTCTCACCCTGGGGAGCATCGCGCCCATCGGTGTGGGGGACAGGGAGGGCGGGAAGCACACAGCAGCCAGGGACAGGCGGCAGAGTGGGCCTGTGCGCATGCGTGTGCGAGGAGGGCATGCGTGCGAGAGGGGCGTGAGAGGGGCGTGTGCGGGGGCGTGCGTGTGCAAGGGGTGCATGCAGTGTGACGGCAACGTGGGGACCTGAGGCACGTGTCCGGGTGTGGGTGTGCGATGTGTGTGTAGCTGCCTGTGTGCATGGGCCGGGCTCACCCCACACGAGTGGAGAACACACACACAGCCCTCTTCAGGCTTGAGACAAGGGCGGGTCCCCCACCTCCAGGGACAAAAGGAGAGATTGGTTCGCGGCACATGCGGACAGCTCCCTCTAACTTCGTGCGATTTAAAAAGTCATGCTAATTAGGAAGAGACCTAATGTATCTGCTTATCTCTAACAAAGAGCTTGATTTGGGAACTTTTCAAGGCACAATTGAGTGGAAAAGTGCCTGATCCCAGCCCTCATCTGGGTGCCTGTGGGAAGCCCGGCTGTGCAGGCCGAGAAACCGGAGGCCCTGCCAGCCACGTGGTGGCAGCGTGTAGCAATGCCGGCAAGCACCTTGGGTGCACGACCATCCAGGATGTTCTGCCTGAAAGTGGAGCAGACCCCAAGACTCTCAAGGCCGACACAGGCATCCAAGTGCTGGCTCAGCTCCCACCACTGCCGAGGGCTCAGCAGCTGCCCCAGGTCAGGGCCACCTGGTCAGGCAGGCTTTGTCCTGGGAGCAGGAGGTGGAGGGGCCGGCCGTGCCGGGTGAGAGCTCCTCCCCTCTGGCCTCGCCCCTGCCCATCCTGGTCCCCATATGAGGGTGCTACATGCCCCCAAGCTTGGAAAGAAAAAGCGTGGGCAGCAAAAACCCAGCCAGGAGGGGACCCTGGGGAAGACGACCGCGGGACCCTGGGGAAGACGACCGCCCGCCCCTGGGACGGGCCCGTGGGGCCTGCTCCGGGCTGGAATTCTCCAGGCCAGAAATAACTGCCTGAGTGCCACTGCACAGCTGCCGCGGCCCAAATTAGAGACCCCCCCCAGGGGACGAGGCCCTCCCTCCATGGGAACGTGGCCTGGAGCTCCAGCCTTGAGTCTGGCCCGGAAGCTGGCGGAAGCAGTCCCGCCAACGCTCTGTCCTGCGGGAAGACAGGGTGAGTCCCTGCCAAAGCGGCCCGGCGGGTCTGTCCTCCGCACACTGGCGGCCAGGTCGGGTGCTGGCCCAGGGAGTCCAGGGCAGGGGTGGCCGTGGACCAGGGCTGACCTCACTCTGGTCCTCTTCCCCTAAGGGGCCTCCCTGTGGGAGCCACAGGCTCCCATTCGGCGGCATCCCGGCCCCCGCTGCGCACCCTGAGCTCTCTCCCCAGTCTGCATCTCATCTCTGCCTGCCCCACCCGCCCTACCCAGGCCCCACCCGCCCTACCCAGGCCCCTCCCGCCCTACCCAGGCCCCTCCCGCCCTACCCAGGCCCCTCCCTACTCCACGCAGTGACCGAGGGGACCCCTGCGCCAGGAAAGCCAAGGCCAGCCAGGCCACTCCCCAGCGCTACGGAGAGCAGACCCTCCCTGGTCCCCCCACACCCTAGCTGTGACTGCGGGCCCTGCTCAGGACCCAGAGACTGTGACTGTGCCTCAGAGGGGGTATGGGGACGCTGGGGATGCCAGGACACAGGCCCACCCTCTACGCCCCAGGGCACCTCCAGTCTCACCACTGGGGATCTCCCTTAAGACCTCAGGCCTCCCCAGACCTGGGGTTCAGACACCTGGGGAACCCCCTCCTCACCCAGCCTGCCCCTGCTCTGCCCCCCAGTTATGGGACCCTCCTCCCCAGCCCACGGCGGCCCGAGTCCCTCTTGCCTCTACATGCTCTGTGAGTGACGCTGTGGTCTCAATCTGTGCGAAAACCCAGTTCAGGCCTGCAACATCCAGTGTTTTGCAACACAGACACACACCACACGCCTGTGTACACACAGGAACCGGCTCGCCCGGTATGCAGGGACGGGGACCCACGCCTGTGCACACGCAGGAGCCGGCTCGCCCGGTATGCAGGGACGGGGACCCACGCCTGTGCACACGCAGGAGCCGGCTCGCCCGGTATGCAGGGACGGGGACCCACGCCTGTGCACACGCAGGAGCCGGCTCGCCCCGTATGCAGGGATGTGGACACACCCGGGGCACACACACGAGCCGGTTCCCCCGGTATACAGGGACGGGGACCCATGCCTGTGCACACGCAGGAGCCGGCTCGCCCGGTATGCAGGTACGGGGACCCACCCAGGGCACCCAATGGGCTGGCCGTCCATCCACATGACGCCCCTCAGCCCTGTCCCTGCAGAGCCCAGTCTCCTCAGTATCACCTGGCAACCAGATACATATTAAAAAAAGAAAAATGGGCTGGGCACAGCGGCTCATGTCTGTTATTCCAGCACTTTGGGAGGCCGAGGCAGGTGGATCACGAGGTCAGGAGTTCAAGACCAGACTGGCCAAGATGGTGAAACCCCATCTCTACTAAAAATACAAAAAAATTAGCTGGGCGTGGTGGTAGGTGCCTGTAATCCCATCTATTCAGGATGCTGAAGCAGGAGAATTGATTGAACCCAGGAGGCGGAGGTTGCAGCGAGCCAAGATCACACCAGCAACAACAACAAAACAACACACACGCACAAATGCATACACAAATAATTAAATGAGGAGAACGGAGCAGCTACTCAGCAGCAGCTCGGTCTGCTCTCCCACCTCCCTCCCCTTACAGGGGGAGTCCCCAGGCCCCGATGCCAGGTCAGCCAAGGCTTCCGTCCACCGCTGCCTGGTGACTGAGGTCAGGGACCCCCAGCTCACCCTGCCCAGAAGCCCCTGAGGCCAAACCCCACCGACAGGGCCACTACACACCTCTTCCACCCATGCCGGGAGGCACGTTAGATAAAAACACAGCTCTCGCTCCTGAGCAGGCGGTGGCCAGGCCCAGCCAGGGGTGACGCTGCTGTGGTTTCGCTTCCCAGGCAGGCGTGAGGAACAGCGTGAGGGGAGGGCGGAGCCCCACACCACCACAGCCTGTTGTCCACGGGCCACCCATTCACCACTCAACAGGGTCTCTGAGACTTGTCAGGGGTCACAGAGCCTCAGTTTATTCCCCGGGGAAAATGGAGGGGCTTGGAGGGCCATGGGGGCTGCCCTGCTGGGGAGATGCACCATCTGGTCCTCCCTCTGCCCTGACAGCCACACCTGCCTGCCACGGGCACTCTGCCATGTCTCTTCACCCTAACCCCGATTTCTGGAGCTCGGTGGAGACAGGGCAGGGGCATCCGGGCCCAACCTGTGCAGGAGCTCCTGGCCGGGGGTGAGCCAGGTCCGGCCAGGGGGCAGGGAGGGACCCGAGGGACAGTGTGGCCCCTCTGGGGCTGGACACCGGTCTGCTGGATGGCGGTGGCTGAAGCAACAGACGCTCACTTTCCCACAGCCTGAAGGCTGGAGTCTGAGACCATGATGTAGGCAGGGCCAGCTCCTCCTGTGGCTGTCCTCGGCCTGTAGACGCTGCTGTCACCCGTCTGCATCTGTGTCCCCCTGTGGCCTCACCTAATCCTAACCCCTTCCAAACGGCCCTTATCTCCAAATAGTCACATTTTAAGGCACTCGGGGGGTGGGTTAGGACTCTGAGATATGAATACGGGGGCACCAGAACGAGCCTGCAGTTGAGGCGACCGGGGAGGCCATGGGGGAGGGTCCAGAAAGAGGGGGCGTGGGAGGGACTATGGGGGGGATCCAAGGATCCAGGGTAGGAGAGCCTGGTGGGGGGGTCCCAGGCAGAGCAGGGAAGGACCATGAGGGGCCCCATGGAGAGGGGGCGGGAGAATCCATGGGGGGGGGTTTCTGGGGTGGGGGAGGGACCACGGGGTCCCCAGGGAGAGGGGGCGGGAGAGACCACAGTGGGGCCCAGGGAGAAAGGGCAGAGCCCGCAGCCTGGGCACCTGCTGGGGACGAAGAGTTTGTGTCCCCCGAGTTCAGACGCTGAGACCGCGGGGCCTTTGGGAGGTGACTGGGATGAGGTGAGGTCAGGAGCGGGGGAGCCCTCAGAAAATGGGGTTAATGCCCTTATAACAAGGACCTCGAGAGACCCCTCCTCCTCCCACCACGTGAGGACACAGGCAGAAGCAGGCGTCGTCACCCACAAGCGGCCGCCGTGGAGCCCGATCCTCCCAGCCCTGCCCCGGGACGTCCACCACGTCCTCAGAATTTCTGTCACAGCCCAAGCAGACTAAGACGCCCCTCCCAAGCCTGCCTTGGGGGGTCCCTTTCCTTCCACCCAACACCCCCTTTCCCGCTTGGAGCTTGTTCCACTCTCTGGCCTGAGTCCGAATTCGGCCCTCAAATCTATGACACACATGTGACCACGAGCCGCTAGGTGTGCCAGCCTGGGGGACTCCGGGGTGACGGAAGGGTGAGTCTCGGTCGGACGCTGTCCCCGCACCGTACCATGAGGAGGGCCCTCGGCCCTGAACTTTGGGCTGGGTCTCCAAGGGTGCCGGCGGCCACAGTGTGTAAATAGCAGGGCCGGGGCTCAGGCCCGGGCAGCAGGGGACCCGGCCCTGGAGGGGATCGGCAGCGGAGGTGGGGGGTGGCCTGGGGGTCGGCAGTGCCTGGTGGAGTCAAACTCCATCCAGCCTGTGTCACTCAGAATTCCAAGTGCCGGAGAGTCGGAGACGGCCTTCGTACACGTCAGTGGAATGACCAACAGGGTTGCCCAGGACAGACGCCTGGAGTGGCAGCCTCTGAAGTCACAGTGGCCTTTGGGGTCCAGTGTAGGGTTCACAGAAAGGTGTGGAGGGCCTGAGAAAAGCTCCTGTGGGGAGGGAGTGAGGCTGCCCAGGCCTCCCCCAGCGCTTCCTCCCAGCCTGGGGGACTCTGCCTGTCCCCAGGCAGCCCCCACCTGAGCCGAACCCACGCCACCCCGTGGGACATGCTCACAGCAGCTGCAGCGACGAACACTCAGCCTCCAGAAGGCCACACTGGCCTTAGGGCCCCCTCCCCGTCCCCTGGGGTGAAGAGACTGGCGGGAAGGCCCGCGGGGAGGCGGGCGTAACTGTAGGACAGAGGCAGCTCCCCAGCGGGCAGCCCCGCTCCCCTCCCAGCACCACGATTTTCTTGGCAGATAAACGGAGCTTCAGGGTACATCCCCTACTGGGCCACCGAGACTCTGTGTCCAGCCGGTCCCCGGCCCCCCATCAGCCCACTGCTCACTGCTAGAGTGGCTGGTCCCGGGGCCTGTGCAGACTCAAACCCGGCACCCCTTGGCTGGGAGGGGTCACCTGAGACCCAGACTCCCTCTCGGGGTCCCCACAGCAGCCCAGGCCCGTCACCTGTAAGCATGGTGGGAACTACTGGCCCCAGGTCTTCCCAGCCCAACCACAGGCCACTGCCACGTCCACCCTGCAGAAACAGCCGGCAGCGGAGATCCATGCAGAGGCCCTGGGGCCACCGAGAGCAGGAGCGGCCGACCCCACTCTGCGGCAACAGCCCTCCCAGACCCACGCCTGGCTGTCCGCACAGCTGGACCCGAAGGTGGGCAAGGAAGCTCTGCGACATTGCTGCTGTGCCTCGCTCCTGCCCCCCCGTGGGGGTGAGGCGCCCCGTTGGGCACTAATTAGAGCTCCGAGCTCAGAACTGACAGGGCGGCTCCGGCACAAACATCTCTAACCACACAGCATCTCTAACCACACAGCATTTGTGTCTAATGGGTTGGGCTGAAATTCCCTAGGTCTAGAACCCAGCTGAGCCATTATGCAAGCCAATTTGCAAAGAGGTGGAAAGAGCAGAGCCTGCTAGACACGGCGTGTCCCATGACTGGGCGATGGGAGCGGGAGGCACCTCCCTGAATGGGGCTGGGCCACAAGGCCAGGTCCAGACGGAGGAACCGGGGTCAGACTCCAGGCTGTTGTAGAACCTGCACTGGGGGTCCGGGAAGGAGGAATGGCAGCCCAGGGTCTACCCAAGACGGACAGGGGCCACTGGCACACGCCCCTCAATGCACCATCCCAAGCCCAGCCCAATTCACCTGCAGCCTGCAACGCCCACGGCCCGCCCACCTCCCCAGCCTGGGAACACTCCTACGCAGCCCTCAAAACCCACTCCCGGGGAACGCCCACCGTCCGCCCACCTCCCCAGCCTGGGAACACTCCTACACAGCCCTCAAAACCCACTCCCGGTGAATGCCCACGGCCCGCCCACCTCCCCAGCCTGGGAACACTCCTACGCAGCCCTCAAAACCCACTCCCGGGGAACGCCCACCGTCCGCCCACCTCCCCAGCCTGGGAACACTCCTACGCAGCCCTCAAAACCCACTCCCGGTGAATGCCCACGGCCCGCCCACCTCCCCAGCCTGGGAACACTCCTACGCAGCCCTCAAAACCCACTCCCGGTGAATGCCCACGGCCCGCCCACCTCCCCAGCCTGGGAACACTCCTACGCAGCCCTCAAAACCCACTCCCAGGGAACGCCCACCGCCCGCCCACCTCCCCAGCCTGGGAACACTCCTACGCAGCCCTCAAAACCCACTCCCAGGGTCTTCCTCTAGGAAGGACACCTGGGCTACTCCTCCTCCCTAAGGCATTTGCGGAACAACTACTGTGTGTCAGCAACCGCTTCAGGTTCTCGGACATGAGAGTAAACACGTGGGGCCAGCTGTCAGGACTGGGCGCAGCAATGGCGAAGGACAAGCTCGGGGCACGCCGGACACACGGACCTAGACTGAGTGGTGCTCGGGAGCTGGAGGCTACAGGGTGGAGCGGGAAAGGGTGCATCCGGCCCAGGCCAGGGCCCAGCAGGAGCAAGGACACAGCAGGGGGAAGTCCTGAGGGCCCCAGACCATGTCTCCTGTCAACCCCCTCAAAGCCCGGCCCCACAACCAGCCTGCATAATGCAAAACTACCAAAGGGACGTGCGGGAAGGTGAGTGGTCCTCCCGGGGCTCCCCGGAACCCGGCAGAGAACCCCACATGCAGGAAGGCTTCCCTTGGTGGCCACACCTACACACAGAGTAAGGCCTCACACCACATGGAGGCTGTGGACGTTAACCTGCGAGCAGCATTGACCTGCTCGCACAGTGGGGCCTCACGTCGCGTGGGGCTGTGGGCGTCGACCTGCGCGCACAGTGGGGCCTCACGTCGCGTGGGGCTGTGGGCGTCGACCTGCGCGCACAGTGGGGCCTCACGTCGCGTGGGGCTGTGGGCGCCGACCTACGCATAGAATAAGCCTCTTAATCCAGGGAGCTGCCACCTATCTGGCCTCACAGTCCCTGCAGCTCTGAGACCTACCACGGAGCCATGGCCAGACCCGGCTGGTGGGGTGGACGTGGGGGGTGGGGGGTGGGGGTGAAGGTGGGGGTGGGGTAGGGGCCTCCCACTGGCCTCCCGCCTGCCCACCGCCAGCTGGCTGCAGATCTGGGCCCTTGGTAGCCCCGAGGCCAGCGCTGCGCCAACTCGGCCATCCTGGCTCTCACCCGTGTCCGAATCCACCCACCGGCAACTCGATCCATTAAGTCAGATCGGAATTCTTGGAAGCCGGCAGGAAAAGGAAGGCTCTGTGAACTCTCTGAGTCATTTTTTTTTAAACTAACAATGGGCGCCTCTCCTCTCCCAGCTGGGGGCTGGACACACACTGTTCTGCTGTGTTCTGGAAGGTGCCTCTGCCCCTGCTGGGGGAGGGGCCCAGACAGCCCCGAGCGAGCGTGGCAGGGGCTTCCCTTGGAGAGCCACGGCGACCCCACCCCTCCCTCCTCCCCTCCCTACCTCCCCGTGGCCACACCCCAGCTTCCACCCTGCAGAGTCCGGGCTGGGCCAGGTGGGCTGCGCTGCCCGCAGCTGTTGAAAGCCTCATGCCAGCACCCCGAGATGGAGCCCCCCATCCTGGCAGCAATGGGCTAAATTCACGCTTGGCTGCTGTGAAATGGTAGTTACCTCCACGTCCTGGGCTCTGGGGTCTAGCCCCCACCAAGGGTGGGATCCAGGAGGAGCGAGAGAAAGGCACCTGGCCCGTGGCCGTGGGGTGGCCTTGAACCCAGGAGCCCCACAGGAGACTTCAGCCGGGTGCCCTGAGAGGGAGGAGCAAACTGAGGACGCCAAGAGCTCTGCCCTTCCTCGGGGACTCTCTGCTTCAGTGCCCTCATCTGAGAGGCCATGGCTCTGTGGTGGGTCTCAGGGCTGCAGGAACTGAGAGTCCAGCCAGGTGACGGCTCCCCGTATCAGGAGGCCTACTGTACGCACAGGTCAACTTTCACAGGCCTGCATGATGCGAGATCCTACTGGTGCACGCAGGTCAATGCCCACAGCCCCAGGTGACGCGAGGCCCCACTGTGCGCACAGGTCAACGCCCACAGTCTTTCAGAAGGAGAGGGGGAATTCTCGTGGGGTGAACCTGCTGGTTTAGACCAGTGGTTCTCAGTGTGGCGGCTGGGGAGCCCCACCCTCCTTCCCTCGCCCCTCCTACGGGCGTCCCCGGACACTTCCACCAGGCCGGGCAGCAAAGGGTCTTGCAAAACCGCAAAACACAGCCCCACTTCTCACTGAATTTTTAAGGTTTTGAGAAATATAACCCTTTTCGGTGAAAGAACATGTTATGTTAACACACAAAGGACTTATTGTGGTTAAGTAACTTAGTAAATAATTTTTAAAATTTTCTTATGTTAAATACTAACAAGGTAAACAATGAGAGAGAGAAACCAGTGGCAGAGGCTCTGAGCTTCGTCCGTCCACACCGGCGGGACGGGTCCCGAGGCCGGAGGCACAGCTGCTGTTCTGGAGGTTGTGGGGGAGCACACCTCGTCCCACACTCCACAAGCACGTCCTCCCACCCCGGGGCTCTGCCACCTTTGTGCCTGCTGGGCCTCCCAGTGCCACCTGCTCAAACCCCTGCAAAGCTCCGCACCCCGTTCCTCCCTGCCTGGTCACCAGCACCCCGTCATCTGCGGCCCCCTTCCAGCCTCGGCCTCTTGGGCACCTCCACCTTGCACCCGTCAGCCGCTTAAACACACTAGGACCTCCAACTTGCCCCACACCTCGACACCCCGATATCCACAAGGACACTTCGGATCCCCAGGTCCATGGCCACACAGAGGGCCCCCACGCCATGCCCAGGACAGGTCTGCGGTCCTGGGACTCCAGCCCCGCACCACCCCTCCCTCCCAGACAGTACCCACCTGCAGGTCCCTGGTGTCCCTGGGGCTGGCTGCCAAGGACTGACAAAGCTTAGGGCCAGTGACTGCGGGAGTCCCCACGGGGCGGTACCAACCCTGATCACAGCCCCTGCCCCGCCTCGGAGAAGCAAAGCTGTTGAGTCCTCCCAGCCCACAGCCCTGGGCCTGGACCTGGACAGGAGCCCCGGGGGGCACACAGGCAGCAGCAGCCCACTTCGCCCATGGGCGCCCCAGCCCACCCCATGCACCTCCCTGCCCCGCACCCATGCGGGCGGCTCTGCCCCTGTGGCTGCAGGAAGCCAGTTATGGGGAAGCAGCTGCTTTAATAATAAATCGTTTAATTAGGGAAGCCGGGAGCTCCTGCTGGGATCCAGCGGTGTGGAGTGCAGACGACCCGCTGCTCCCACGCCCTGGGGTTCCCTGTTGAGCGGGTGATGTGCGTGACAACACACAGGTACATACGTGTCCTGCTGGGGACCCCACGGCCACCCCAGACGGAGGCGGGCCAGGCTCAGGGCAGGGTCAGGGCAGCCCCGCCGCCACCATCTGAAAGGGAAGGATGCCTGGGGGCAGCCTAGGGACGGGGTAATGGGGGCTCAGACAGAGCCTAGAACATTGGGGACGGCACAGCCTTGCTCCCCGAGCATCCTTTCTACTCAACAGGGAAGGCCGAGGTGCCGCACTGTGGGGGGTGCCCCACCCCCAACTCCCTGCCAAGCTCCAGGGGCGCTGCCCAGGCCCTGGGCCAGCCAGATCGAGGCACACAGCCACTCTCGCCCCGACACCCACCGTGTGCGGCCCACCCCCTGCGGCCCGGGGCCCTGCCCACTCCAGCATCTTCCCGGTGACGTCCTGGCACCTGCAGGCCGGCTGCAGACTTCAGTGAAGGCTGGCACAGACCCCAGGACCTTGAGCCGAGCTGCTCTGACTCCACGGCGCCCGGCAGGGGGGCCCACGTGGGCCCCATGCCGCACCTGGACCCCAGCACCCGTCCTGGCGCCTGCCTGGCCTGGGAAGACGCCCACACCCACGGACACTGCTCCCCGCCTCGGGCTCTGCCCTGACCCTCTCGTCCGTGAGCGAGGAGCCCAGAACGGACACCTCGGACCCAGTGGGCGCCCAGAGACGGAGCCAGCGGGCGCCCAGAGACCGAGCCAGCGGGCGCCCAGAGACGGACCCAGCGGGCGCCCAGAGACGGACCCAGCGGGCGCCCAGAGACCGAGCCAGCGGGCGCCCAGAGACCGAGCCAGCGGGCGCCCAGAGACGGACCCAGCGGGCGCCCAGAGACGGACCCAGCGGGCGCCCAGAGACCGAGCCAGTGGGCGCCCAGAGACGGAGCCAGCGGGCGCCCAGAGACGGACCCAGCGGGCGCCCAGAGACGGAGCCAGCGGGCGCCCAGAGACGGAGCGAGACGGGGGTCGTGTCTGCCCAGCCTGGGAGGGTGGCGACGTTGTGGACGGGGGAAGGCTGCCCAGAGCTCCAGGGACTCCAGCAGCTCCGGAGGGAGGGTGGTGGTCCCCGTGGGCCGAGGGACAGCCCAGGAGGCGGGAGGGATGAGCCGGCCCCCAGGCAGCCTTGGCAAACTGGAAATGAGGGAACCCCACAGCTCCGAGCAACAAAAGCCGCCTGAGGTTCCTCTGGTTTTCTGCGGCAGCCAACGGAGTTTACTGCCTGGAAAATAAAATCCACACCGACCCCCATCTCCACTCAAACTTTGTTTCCAGAAGCTTCACGTCAGCCTCCTCCAGGCTCCAGCCTCCGTGGACTCTGTGGTCAGGGCCTGAAGCCAAAAAGTGGGCTGCGGGTGGGGGCCGGGCACGGTGGTTCACACCTGTAACCCCAGCACTTCGGGAGGCCGAGGCGGGCGGATCACGAGGTCAGGAGATCGAGACCATCCTGGCTAACACGGTGAAACCGCGTCTCTACTAAAAAATACAAAACGTTAGCCGGGCGTGGTGGCGGCGCCTGTAGTCCCAGCTACTCAGGAGGCTGAGGCAGGAGAATGGCGTGAACCTGGGAGGCGGAGCTTGCAGTGAGCCGAGATCCAGCCACTGCACTCCAGCCTGGGCGGCAGAGCGAGACTCCGCCTCAAAAGAAAAAAAAAAGTGGGCCGCAGGGACTCGCTCCAGGACCCCAGTAACTTTCTAAGGAAAGCCTGTCCCCAGGGCCACTGGCCCATCTGGGCCTTGTCCTCTTACCCCCCTGGCTGCTGACAGTCCCAAAGCTCCACGACCCCCACTAGACGCCCAGACCACACGGGAGGGCCCCACAGAGCAGGCTGCCTGAGAGACTCCCCACAAGAAGGCGGTCCGGGCAGCGGGGGTGTGAGCAGACAGCTGGGTAGGGTACAGGCTTTGAGGGCTCCCCAGAGAGCACCCCAGGGGTGCAGGTGGGAATGTGCTAGGGGAGGGAAGGGGCTCAGCAGGGAAAAAGGCCTGACCGTGGAGTGGGACAGGGAGCCAAGGGTGTGCAGGGAAAAGGAGGGAGGGGCTGTGGGTGCAGCAGGTGGGGGGAGAACTAGGGGGATGGTCTGCCCTCTCCTGACACCTGACTGCACCTGTCCCCCTGGGGAGCAGAAGGCCCCCACACCAGGCACCCCGACCCTCCACACGAGAGCCGCTGAGCCAAGGAGACAACGTGGGTGGGCTCCTTGAACCCTGAGCCACGGGACCAGGGCCAGCACCCAAAACAAAAAGACAGGCGGCACGGCCACAGGAAAGAGGGCACAGCAGGGAGCTGCCCCACTACGACCTCGTCTCCTGGCCCCTTCCTGCTGCACACGGGGGCCCCGACACAGCCCAGCACCCCTCACCCCGAAACCCCCGTCCAGATGGAGGGGCACGAGGAGGGCCCCGCAAACCCGGGCAGCATGACAGTCAGGAAGGCGACCAGGCCCCACACGTCACTCGTGCAGGGAAGAGAGACCTATTCCCTGATTGAAGTTGGAAAACCTGAAAATCCCAAGGCTGACGGCCACTGGGCTTGTGGGGGGCTGCAGGCCAGTGTGGGGGGCATGTTTTTCGCTGTTCACGACCCGTCCCCTCCCATCCACCCCCTCCCCTCCCCTCCCCTGCCTCCGTGTCTCTCCGAGTTTATTTTACGGTAAACCAGGCCGACAGCTGCGTCTGCCCAGTGTTGCCCCCGGATTCCTCGGGCCCTGTCCCGCTGGCTCCGCCCCAAGGAGCCCTGCAGCCTGATGGCCACGGCCAAGGTGCGACCTCAGCTCCCGTCCCAGAGAAAGGCCCGAAGGCGTGGGGAGGGGCCTGCCCCTCACAAAGAAGGCTCTGTGCTGGGAGCAGGGCGGGCTGGGTCTGGGTAGCCCTGCAGTGAAGACGCACCCCGACGGGCTGGGGTCAGGGTGCAGAGGTCAGGCCCCCCCTCCGGCACCCCCGCGGGCAGACCCCGCACCCCCAGCGGCTGGGAGCTCGCTGTAAGCCGGGAGGCCGCCCTGGAGAGGCGAGGGGGGGAGGGGGGATCAGCCCACACTCTCTCTTCCCACCAGGACTTGAGCCCTGCACATAAACAGTCTAAATTAGGAATTAAAACATCCTTGATCCTGACCCGTGGGCAGGCCATATTTCAAATGCTCAGAAAAACACCCAGCCGCCCAGCTCCAAGCCTCTGCGCTTCCCAACGTGACTGCAGCGCTGGGTGGCCGCACACGCCCATGTCCAGCCTCACAGGGAGCCAGTCCCGGGCTCTGGATGGGCCCCGCTCACCCTGGGGCCAGGGACCAGGCCCAGGAGGCAGACAGACAAACGCCGCTGGGAACCAGCACTGGCCGGCCTGAAGCCCCCACAGCCACCATGGTGTCAGCTGCCCCCACCGGCCTGTGGGCTGGGGCCTCCCTGATCTCCGAGGGAAGCACCAGGACCCCGGACGCCGGCTGATGGGCGGAGGCGAAAACACGGCCCACACAGCTCTGAAGTGTCTCTCGGCGGGAGAGGCCGGCGCGTGGGGCCGCTGCCCACGGGGAACACGAGACGCGCGCCGTGCCCGCCAAGTGCTGCTGCTGCTGCTGCTTGGGGAAAGTCGCGGGGGCCACGGGCACGCCGGCAAGGACCAAGGCGAACGCCCGTGCCACCTTCTCGGGGCCCACCCCACCAGCCCAGTCCACAACGCCCATGCTGGAGGGCGGGAGGGCAGGTCGGCGGCTCTGGCCAGCCCAGGCAGCATCTGATGCCAGCCCTTCACCAAGTGCTGTCTGGGGCAGGAAGACTCAGCCACCGGCCACGGTGCCGCCCACAGTGAACACAGTGGCAAAGGAAGCCCGTCCATGTCCAGGTTCGGGGCTAAGACCCCCAGCAAGCCTCGCCCCACTCCCACCCCACTGCAAGAAGCCCGGCCGCTGCCAGGCACGCTCTGGGAGGCACACCCCGCGTTCCGTTATCTGGAATGGTCCAGAACCTTCCCTCCCTCCACCTCCTGCTGCCGAGGCTGCGCGCTTATGGAGCACCCGAGCCCACGCGCTCGGAACCCTGGCAGACAAAACCCCCTGGCGTCACCTGAGACTCCACTGTGGCCAGACTCACCCCAGACGGGCAGGGGCGTGCCCAGCCCACCTCCTAGAGGCTCACGGGCCAGGGTATTTCAGAGCGGGTCACCCCCTGCGGCCCCTAAAGTGGGAAGCAGGCTGAGGAGGAGGGAGTGCCCGAGGCAGACAGACTCACTGCTCCTCGGACCTCAGGCTCCAGGGGAGGCCTGGAGGGCAAGGCTGGGGTGGGAGGCGCCACGACCCTCCTAGGACAGGCACCCAGAGTGGGGCATGGTGCCCTGGGACTCTGGAAGGGTCTGGAGAGCAATGAGTGGGGGCCCAGCAGGCTCCTGACGCAGGGCCAACTCAGCCGGCACGATGCATGAGGGGCTTGGGGGCACTGAGGACCACCAGACACACTGGGCCGTCACCCTCCCTACCTTGACCCCACCTGCCACCACTTCCAGGGAGCCCTCCCTGCCTGCAGGGTGCATCTCCCCAGCTCTGGGGTGACCTGGGCACCCGGCAGGGCAGCTGGAGGGCCCCCAGAGTGGCCCACGCAGGAGCCACAATCACAAATCCAGCAGCCTCCCCGCCCGCCCAGGAGCCTCCCCACATCATTGGCCTCATCCTAGAACCACGCCCCAGGGTGGGTGGTCGGACTGCATGGACTCCACCAGCTCCAGACCTTCCTGCTTCGGGGACTGCAGGCCTCAGACGTCCAGGCCCTGGGAGGGAGGAGACGGGGGTAGCTGGATGGCCAGCGTCCAAACAGACGGGACATGGTGGGCTCATCGGGGTGAGCTGGGTAAAGACTGTCACCGGTGGGGTCCCCCATGAACCGCCCCAACTGGAGGGGTCAGGGGCACCAGAGGCCGCCCTGGTCTCCCAACACCATGCCCCAGGGGAATTCTGGTTCACCTCTCCGGGTACAGGGCCCCCCCCCGAAAACATCCCTGGCCCAAGCACAGGGGCTCCTTACAAAATATCCCCCAATTCGAAGGCCTAGGGCAGACAGACGTGCGGACGCCAGGCCTTGGGGACAAGCGGCCGCCTCCAGGCAGCCCCGGGGAACAGGCCTGGCTCCCGAGGCCCCATGCGCTCCACACACCGGGGAGGCAGGTCCTTACTGGGCACCTGCGGCCGTGGGCAGCCCGGGCCCCGTGGACGGACAGCCAGGCCACGCCCCAGCCTTGCAGGTGCACTTTCTAAGCACACGCCAGCGCCGCAGCTCCAGGTGTCCCATTTCCCGTGTCTCGGTGTGTCCTTGGAGGAGGGGTGGGCTCCTTTCAGGGAGCAAGGGAGGGGTCTCGGGGTCTCTAGCCGGGAGGCGGCCTGCATGGGCCAAACCGCTTTATGTAACACAGACCGGGCCGGTCAACCAGGAGCAGCTGGGGATTAGTGACAGGCGTTGCCACGGCAACCCCATTAGTGGCACTGCCGTGGTGAGGAGCGCGGCTCCAGCCTTCCTAGGCTCGGCAAAGGTAACAGGAAACCCCAGAGATTCATTAGCAACAGGTTCCCATGGCAACCGCACCAAGCTCATTAATAATTTTTTTTTTTTTTTATTCCAAGTGTGGGTGTTGAAATTCTCCAGAGGACGGATGGAGGGATGGATGCCGTGCAAACACACACGCCAGATTCTCCCACCCGCGGCCCGGGCGCCACCCCGCCCGCTCTGTGCCGGTATCGCCCCCGCACCCCCGTGCGTCAGGACTCCAAGGTTCCTGACATTCATGGGGCAGCGGGCAAGCCCCGCCCACCGGGACAGGCTGTTGACAGGAAGCCCAAACTCCACAGGCCCCCCACAAAGACCCCGTTTCATCCCTACTGGGCAGGTCAGGGGCTGCCATTTCCCGATGGGTCAGCAAGGAAAGGAAGGGCTGTGCCCACTGCCCACAGCCCTGGACTCGGGCTGGGTGTCACGGCTGCAGAACCACCGCTCAGGGACCCCAAAGCTGGGGGTGAGAGGTGGGTCAACAGGAGGGCAGAGCTTTGGAAAACAGCCTGGCCATTCCTCCGAGGACTCGACACTGTTCCCGCCTGACCCAGCAATTCCGCTCCCAGATTTATGTCCAAGAGTCGTGAAGCCAGGGTTTCCCCAGAACCTGGAGCACGGACGTCCCGGCAGCGCCGTGAAGAGCAGCAAAGAGCGAAATGGCCCAGACATCCACCCGTGAAGAGATAAACACTGCAGCCCGTCTACGTAAGGGCACATCTAACTGCGGAAGGGTCAGGGCTCTGCCGCTGTGGCGAGGATGGACGACCAGCCTGCACGAAGCTCACGAGAAGCCAGCACAGGAGTCACGCTGCACGGGATTCCATATACAGGAAACGTCCAGAACAGGCCAACCTTGGAGATGGAAAAGGCCAGCGGGAGACGCCAAGACAGCTCACTGCAGGGTGTCCTCTCGGGCGACGAAAGCCTTCTGGAGCCCATCGCTGCTGCGGCTGTGCCACCCCGAGGACACAGGAAGAATGACCGAATTGGACCCTTTACCGGCGAGTTAGGTGGTGGATAAATTACTTCTCAGTACCACTGGGAAAAGACCAACAACAGGAACGAGCGGGTGCTGGGCCAGCTGGAGGGCCCTCTAGCCTCGGCCTCCTCCTCGGCAGGCCTGAGAGGAAGGCAGGGGTCGGGATTCGGGGCACCGTTACTCGGCCCTGGAGCCATGGAGCTGAGCAGGGTCTGAGCCACAGGGAGCTCCTGTCTTCCACTCCCCACACAGAGGAATGGAGCAGCCAGTGAAGACCCCACTCTGGACGCAAAGGACTCCCTTGTGGACACTCTGCCTGCCCCCGGGGGCAAGAGGCACCCTCACCCCAACACCCACCGTCCTCTCAGGCCTGCCTGCCCCTTCCCTAGGCCTCACCATTCTCCGAGTCTGAGTGAGAAAACACAAACAAGAAATCTCAGCATCAGCTCTCAGAGTCACCCAGTTCCAACTCACAAACGGGAACGTGTCCCCTACGGCGCCAGCAGCACGAGGAGGACCGAGAAGGGGCCTCAGCCCAGAAAGAGGCACCACAATGACAACACGCACGGGCCGGTATGCCCGCCACTCTTGCCCCACACGGCCGGGCCAGGCCCCAGACGCCACCCAAGCAGGGGCCGCAGGACCCACCCCTCTCTCCAGGGGAACCAGCTCCCAGCCCCCGATCTCCTGGAGAGGAAGGAAACCCCGGGTGGTGGGTGACCCACCCGCACTGCGAGCTGGGGCGGGGGTGGGAGGCAGCCCCTCTACAGCCTCAGGAGGGGTGTCCCCCGTGTGCAGTCACCTGGCAACAGCCTCGGGGGGACAGGCGGGGAAAAGGGAGGGCACCTCAGCTCTGGGCTGGTTTGTGCAGCCTGAACCCCCTTGTCTGGATGCACCGGAGCCCAGGTGGGGGCAGCCCGGGCGCTTCTCTCTCCACCCGGCTGTGAGTGTGCTGGACGGGGGCTCGGCCCACGCGACCGAGCAGCTCCCTGAGACCATCAGCCTCATCCTCCTCATGTGAGTGACCCAGATTTCCACGGAAGGTTAGAAAACAACAGCTCTGTGCCATCACGAGAGTGTGGCCCGGGAGGCCCGGCAGGCCCGGCTTTCAAACACACCAACTGTGGTCCGGGTCTGCTGCCTCTGAGCCTTTGCCCTCAGGCCCGCTGGAGCCATTCCTGTGATGCTACACCTGGCTTCTAGAATGTTCCTCCAATGGGCCTGTGCCTCGTGTGCTCCCTGCTCTTCCCCCCATCTCCCCAGCAACTGCGCCACAGTCGTCTGCCGGTGCCTGCCGCATCCCCACCCACTTCCGGGCCCCAGACACGCCAGCACTTTCTCTGCTCCTCCTGCCCCACCAGCCCCCTCCTTGCCCGGTCAGGTCAGTGCCACTGTTCCCGCCCCCGCACGGGTGTCCTTCACGCCCCAGAACCCCACGGAGCCAAAGCGCCCTGAGATCAGCCCATGCTGGACCAACGGGCCCCGCCTGCTGCACCCAAGGAAAAAAACACATCTGCCAAGCCAGGGACCAGCAAAAGGGGTGACTCGACCCACTCCCCAAAACCCAAACGGGGCCACGGGCTCACCCACACCTCCTCCAGACCCCAGGGCTGTGAACGGCCGCCCTCCACCCCGAACAGCATATCCTGAGCCCGGTCAGTGAGGGCAACGCCACCAGACCCCAGCTCCACCGACAGGACCCCACGAGCCCCTCCGCGGGGCTTGAGGACCGAGGTCTCACAGAAGGGAGATCCAAAGGGTCTCTGACGGGCAGACCTCACTCCCAGGTTTTAACTGTGCCCCGTTCTGTACAGCCATGAGCCTGGTGTAGCCGCGCTCAGCACTGCCAGGGGTCCGAATCGCCCGTGCTCAGCGGACCCGCGCTGCGGGCCACCGCCCACCCGATGGCCACTTAGCAGCCATCTCCGTTATCAGGCTGAAAAAAACAGAGTATGAGGCCTGGTGTGGCGGCTCACACCTGTAATCCCAGCACCCGGGGAAGCTGAGGCATAAGAGTCATCTGAACATGTGAGATCGAGGCTGCAGTGAGGTGTGACTGCACCACCACGCTCAGCCTGGGTGACGGAGTGAGACCTTGTCTCAAAAACGTAAAGAAGAAACAATACGTACAGGACACAGCTCATTGGATCTGAGGCTTCAGGCATCCCTGGGGGCCTTGGACCGCACCCCTGCAGTTGAGGACGCTGCTGTCCGTCTCCAACACTGCAGGGACGCCCCTCACCCTGAAACATTCTCACTCACCTGAAACCCAAATGTAACTGAATGAGCATCCTGGATTTTCAGTCAGGGACTCAGGCCCAGGGCCCTTGCTTGTGTGGCTTCCATGGGAGGCAGATATGCCCCCACGCCTGTGCCGGCCTCCATACCCAGCCAGTGGCCATGCAGCCTCACACCCCAGCGGGCGCCCATTGGCTGCTCCTCGGCTGGGGCACAGGCAGCTGAGCCAGACACGGCCTCTCCCCTCCTCACTAAGCAAGAAGCTGAGCCACTGAGTCGCAGGCAGGAGGGTCCTCAGACCTGGCCCTCGAGGTGGCCGCCACACAGCCCAACTTCTCATTGCAATGACCAAGCTTCTCAGGGAGAGGAGGTGGCGTCCCCGGGCCTCTCACCCCAGCACCTGCAGGAGGTCACCCAAGCATGAGGTCAGCACTGGCACGAGAGCCCGTGGCCCAGTGGGCTTGGGCGAGTGTTGTCCCAGCTACCAGCCAAGGCAGTAACCTGAGCGATCCTCAGAGACAGCGGCCAGCTTCCCCCAGCAGCCCGGGACAAGTTCCCGTCCATTTTAATGAGGCGCTAATGCAGGCTGACTCATCAGACCACAGCCAGGGCTGGTGGCTGCCTGCAAAGGCCGGGGCAGGGACCGTGTGTGCAGCTCTGAGAGATACCCTTGCCCCTCCACACCTTCCCGGCAGGCCGTGGCCACTCTCTGGGCATCTGGACGCGGGTTCCCCTCTGTGGCAGGCGGGGCTGTGTGTGGCTGGGCCTTCAGAAGGGGCTGGGCACAGGCCGGCTGCTCCCTGGACACTCCCAGGCCAGACCAGCACCCCCTTCCGAGAGCACGAGGCGCGTGCGGAGACTCGCAGCTCCACACCATGCCCCACTGCCTGCCTCCCAGGCCCTGCTCCACCTGGACCCCACTCAACATCCCTGATGCTCACCTGGCCCTACCGGGCCGAGGCCACCCCCGCCGCCCTGCAGACGGGCACCAGGGCGCAGTCTCAAGCCTCGAGGTCCATGGCAGAGCTGGTGGAGGTGGCTATGGCCTCTCCAGACACAGGGTCAGCCCCCCAGGGCAGACTGGCCCACACCTACCCCTTTCTGCAGGCTGCCTCACCTGCCCAGAACAGATAGGCTGGGTGACAAGTGAGGAATACACAGCAAACACAAGGTCAGAGGAGCCCAAGGTCCAGGGAGGCAGGAACACCAGCCACTGTGTCCCCACAGCCTTTGTGGCTGGAGCCAAAGACAGCTCCGCGTGGCCACAGGGACAGGCACCCATGGAGTGGCCATGAAAAGAGGTGCTCCAGGGGCCACAGGCCACTGACCACTGCGCACCCACCTGGCCACAGCTGTTTCCAGCCACCTGGGACCATCCCACCCCTGCTCATACCCCCTCGGCCTTCACGCCACAGCCCTGGTGGACAGTCCCCGAGCTCGGACGCGGCCCTCCCGGCATCGGTGGGCCCGGGTCTCATCCATCTTGTTCCCCGCTCACCAGAGCCGAGCGCGGCCCCCCAGACTCCTTCACAGGGTCCCAAGACACTCGGCTCCTCCTAGACGGACTCCCCTACTGCAGGTGTCCGCAGGAGCCGGCCGTGCGGGGCAGCTTCTAACCAGGGCACAGACACACAAGCTTAACACCGGCCCCCGCGCCGACCGAGGCTCCGAATGACCCACTTCACGGCCAAGCACCCTCTCTCCGGGGGCTGCTCCGCATCGCAGGAACCTGACATAGTGGGCGACCAATTGCGATTTATCCTGAAAGGGGCTGACTCCTGTTACTGCGTCAAGCACGTCCTGCTCATGGGCCATTCTTCTCCCTCCGGGGGGGGCCGCAGGAGAGGCAGGGAAGGGGCCAAGCAGGTGCTGGGGGCCTC
Organism: Macaca mulatta; assembly: GCF_049350105.2. Taxonomy (NCBI): domain Eukaryota; kingdom Metazoa; phylum Chordata; class Mammalia; order Primates; family Cercopithecidae; genus Macaca; species Macaca mulatta. The sequence continues at coordinate 2,351,759 of NC_133425.1, read as the reverse complement.
CCTGGACACCAGCACCCCTGCTCGCAGCTGTGAGGGCGGATGGGGGCATCCCGGCTACAGGCAACTGTAACAGAGTGCCACAGGTAGGGGCCTGAGACAGCAACGGCCTCTTGGGGCTCTGGAGGCCGGAGGCCCAGGGCGAGGGGTCATGGGGCCGACAGGATCCCGTGTCCCGCACCACGCTGGAGACTCAGTAGGGATGAGGAGTCCCTGCCACACACCCAGAGGCCATGCGGGCAGCAGGCCCATTTCACAGATGAGAAAACCAACAGCCAGGAGGTGACAGGACCCCAACAGGGTCCGGAGCAGGGGCCTCGGTGCCCACCTCTGCCAGCCCACTGCGGACTTCACAGGACACAGCCTGGCCCACCGCGACGGCTCTGCTGCCTTGTAGAAAGATCTGCCCCGAGCCACCATTAATGCATCCGACCAGGCCTGCCCCACAGGCCCACCCCACAGGCAGGCTGCGGCGAGGGGACCCAGGAGGCCCAGGGGCTGCTCAGAGATGGGGACAGCGCTGGTGTGGGGCCTGGCCAGGGGTCTGTCCCCCATCAGCCACCACACTGGCCACTCACTGACTGGACGGGGCCGACAGCCTCTCTCCCAGGACCGCATCTGGCCCCTTCTCCCACCCGGTCTGGTGGGAGCCTCACTCCATCAGTGACCGAGATGGCAGACCAAGGTGGTGTGACAGGGAAACTGAGGCACACGTGGAGGCACTGCCCAGGCTAGCAGGGGTTGCTAACCCCCCTCCTGTGCCCAAGGAGACCCCAGAATCCCAAGAGGCTCCACCCAACTGAGGCTGAGTCTTTAACATCCAGGGCTACTAAAGACCACCTTGTCCAAAAGGACTCAGGATGTCCCCACCTCAGTCCTAAGGCCAGTGAGGGGCCTAGCGACAGCCACCAGGTGCAGACAGCTGGGTAGGGGACAAGGGACGAGAACACAGGGCAGCCCGGGGGTCAACAGCAGCGCGGGCTCCCTGAGCGGGGCTCCAAGCCCTCCCCCTGGTTCGGACCCCACCTGGAACCTGCCCTCAGGGGCAGGCAGAACCCAGGTGGGACAGATGGGACAGAGAGTGACCAGGAGTCCCCCACCCCGGCTGGGCACACCCCTGCTAAGGCCCAAGGTCTTGGATGTGGTCTGTGCGCACCCCACTTCGCGCACTTTCTCCGCTATCCAAGACCATTCTGTACCCAGATCCCTGGCCTTGCCCCCACCTCTGCCACCGGCTCAGTGACGGCATTCACTAATGCCAACATCCCGTGTCACCTAACGGTCCATCCACAGGGGAACAGCTTTGCTCCCATCAGTCGCCAACGACAGAAGCACCCACAGCACCAGCAGCCCAGGGTCAGACGAGTCCAGCGGGGCCAGCCGAGGCTGAGGTCTCACCCAAGGCCTTTTCTGCAGGAGCCAGGTCCGCAGACATCAAGCAGAGCTGGGGGTGCACCTGCATCAGGTCTACACCCCTTGCAGGTCAGAGGAGCCTCTTCACCCTGAGGCAGCGTGGGGGCCTCCGGGCGCTCTCCCTGCCAGCCCTGCTCGCAACTGGGGCAAAGAGCCCAGGGCTGCACCGAGGCTGGGTGGGGGCCGCACTGGGCTAACGCCCTGGTCCTCGCCGGCCACCCGAGGATGGAGTGCTCTGGCCTCCCGGGTCGATGCTGCACTGGGCCTCCGAAGGCAGGCAGCGGCCACACCCACCCAAGGCTCTCTCTGCCCACAGCTCCGCTCCCAGCAAGCACCCAGGCGGCAGCAAGAGGACAAAGGAAGCCTCACTGAGCACATTCATCAACCCTCGGGCTCATCAAACCCTGGGGCGCTCACGCCCCGCCAACGGCCGCTTCTCCCGTCAGCCTGGGCCCACCTCCGCCCCACAAGGAGTGTGTGTGGAGGCCAGGGACACCAGCGGCCACGTGGCGGCACACCCCCTGCACCACGGCAAGCTGCTACTCGGTCCCCATCTGTCATCCTCGGCGGGCACAGCGCTCTGGGGACGGTGCCCAGACCTGCTGCCAGCTCTCCTGAGCTGGGCAGGGGCTGAGAGCCAGCAGAGCTCCTTCCCCGAGCCCCGCCCCCACCATCTCCGACCGAGGCGGGGCCGCACATCACCACTCAGGGCGCGACCGGCTGATTTCACCCCTTGTTTCTGCCCAGGGTGAGCGGCCGGTCTTTAATCTCCAGCCTGGAAATTCAACCTGGGCCTGCGCGACTTAGACTTGTTCCAAGTTACGCCAACATGAACCACTGAGGAGAGGGAAGACTCCTCTTCTGTGCCAGGGAGGGGAATGCCCACTCGCGGGGGCGGGCAGGGATGGTCCCCGCCCTTCCCACAGCGGGCTCGGCACAGGCGGCTGGACGGACGGCCCGTCCGACATCTGCATAAACAGAGGTAACGCGTTCCTCGTCTGACCTTGACTGTGTGACCGTGGCTTGGACTCAGCCAGCAGAGCTGCTGTGGATCCATCCCCGGAGTGCTTGACAGGCCGGCCCCTCCCCCGCATTCCTCCAGTCCTGACCCTGGAACGGAACGTCTCTTCTGCAGCTCCGGGAGCCCTGCATCGCCCTCGGCTCTCAGCCCTCGGGGGAGGTGAGGGGAGCACACAGAACCACCCCGAGCGCTGCACCGGGCCGGGAGGGCGCCCACCGCCGGCCCCAGTCAGAATGAAGTTCGGGTGCTCGGAGCGTGATGCCCACAAGCCCGAGAGCCTCCTTTAGGGGCTGGCAGCAGCCATGCCCTCTAGGCCTGAGGGTGTGGGACACCAGCGCTCCCAACTCCCAGCCTCCGTCCCTGCGAAGCCCTCACCTGCCCTTCCAGCCTTGTCTCTCGCCTCGACTTCCCGCTAAGCCTGGCCCCAGGCCTGCCCTCCCTAAGGAGCAGTTGCGAAGCCAGCTAGAGGCAGAGCTGAGCCCCGGGCCCCCAGGCCAGCCCACCTGCTGGTCCCCACCATCACTCTGCCTCCTCACAGCCCACAAACTCCCGGGGGCAGGCTCAGGGCCCAGGTCGCCACGCTGGTGTGCCACCGCCACGTGCCCAGATCTCCTCCCCACGGCCCGCCGTGCTCCTTGCCCCCGCTCCCATCTGCTATACAGACACCCCCCACCTCAGGGCCCGCACCGTCCCCCTGCCTGGATACTCTTCCCTCGGCGCGCCCCATCCAGGTCTCAGTTCGAACGCCTCCTCCCACACAGGCTCCTGGGCCCCCCGGTCTGGCCCACCCCACCGTCCGAGGGGCCCCTGCCTGCCTTGCTCACAGGGATCAGGCCAGCCTCGCTCTACCCCAGGATACAGACACCCGTGCACTCTGTGGGGGCCTGACCACGAGACATTTGCCGAGGCGATCAGAGGCTGTCCCCACTCTGCACCACTCCCCGAGTCCCCCCACCAGAGGCTGAAGGCCGCGCTCAGGGACTCCCTCCACCCTGAAGTGCCCCAGGCGGGCAAACAGGGGCCCTGAGGTTAGTCAACGCCAAGGGCGATCCCAGTGATGAAGAGTCCGGGAGCCAGAAGAACAGTGAAAGCCGAGACCCCTGCCCGGTCCCGGGGGTGCGGGCTGAGTGGGAGCCTTAGGGACTGGGGGTGCGGCACGGCAGGAGTGGTTCAGGAACCAGAGCTCCCGGCAAACTTGTTCCCAGGAGCCCCAAGGTCACATCCCCACCAGCCCCAGCTGCAGAAGCAGGTCTGGGAGGCCCACGGTCCCTGCCAGGGCCCAGCCTGCTCTGGGCTCCATCTCCTCCCTCCTCCCCAGTGGGGCCTGAGTCCTGAGTCCAGTGGGGTAGCCCCGACCCGGAGAGTGAGCTCAGCCTGCTGGCGTCACGCCCACTTCCTGGCAGGAACAAGATGACGTCCCAAGGGGCGCGTGGCCCCGATGCTTCCACAAAGGGGAGGGAATGACCCCAACAGGCGCTCGGCAGACCCCTACCCTGCCGCCATCCCCAGGGGCCTCTTCCCACCACCCCGGGAAGGATGAGCTGCCCCCACGGCTCCCCCAGCTCTCGGTGGGTGGGGAGGCCCCTCCCCCGAGCCCTGCAACGCTCCCGTCTCAGCCCCATCTGTGTCTCTGCTTCTTCACAGGATCAACCGTGGGGGTGGGGAGGCAGCCTCTCCCACCTTACACCAGCCCAGGAGGCAGGGACACATCCAGCCGCGTTGTGGGCAGGCCGTAGGGCTCGGTGGGAACCCACACCTACCCCAGGAACACTGCGATGCCAGTCGGTGGCTTCAGAGACTAGCAGACCCATTCCTGCAACTCTCCTTCCTGTCAGAACGCGGGCAAGGGCGCCAGGGCCAAGGGACGGGCAGCCCAGGGTCCCCGGGAGACACTGCGCCCTAGTACGGCCAAGAGAAGCCAGGCCATGGGTCGGGTGCAACCACCGAGTTCACGCCCTGGTCCACCCAGGCAGAAGGGACGTCTGGCCTGTGACGGACCCTCTGCCGAGCCCCGCCCTCCCGAGAGACCCCCAGCTCGGAGCTCAGGCCCAGGGTCATGGGACGGTTCTGGGGCCTCCTGGGCCTGTGACTTCCGACCACTGAGGCAGCCCCTCTGAAACCAGTTCAGATATCCAGACGCTGCTGAGACACAGTGATCAAGAGACTACCACGATGCAAGGTCAGTAGAGGACGACCAGCCCCGTCCTGCCCACGCAGGGCCTGCGGGGCACGTGGAGCCCGGGGAGGCGGGTGCGGGCGGGACCGGCCCTTTCCAGATCGGTGCCCTCTCGCACTCCCAGGGGACGCCCGTGGAGCAGCGTGACAGCCCAAGCGCCGAGTGTTCAGAGATGCCGTGAAGGGCTGTCTCAGGCTCCTGCAGCTCGTCCCCACCCGGGCAGGGCTGTGCCAAGCACGTGGCCCTCAGAGCCAAGATGGGCTCACCCAGCTCTGCCCTTCAGCATCCTGATGACCTTGATATATCCTTCCCCATCTCAGAGCTCCGTGACACGGGGTGTTTGGAGCCTGGGCCCTAGGAGACGCCTCCCAGAGCGTCCTGCCATCCCCAAGCCCCCAAGCACCCCTTGGTCACCTTCTGGTCCCTACACACCCACAGCCCGCCTCCCTCGCACTCGCAGGGACTGAGGCAGGGTCCCCCCTCCTGGCCTCCAAGCATTCCCGGGGGCCCCACCCCGCCCCGCCCGCCCGTGCGCCGGGACGGTGGCAGCTGTGTCGCAGGCGAACGCAGAGTCAGGAACCCTGGGAGCCCGGGCAGCACACAGCCCAGCCGGGCGACAACACACAGATCCCACCCACCTTCCTCTATAAATAAACCTGTGGAGGAGAAACAGCACTCGCCCCAAAAGTTCTAAGACAATTATATTTTTAAGAAACCAATCAATAAAGATAAGGGCCGTCCTCAGAGGCTCCTTTGCCTGGGATGGAGTCACCCTGGAGACAGAGTCGGCTCGCACGTGTTCCCTGGTGCTGGGTGTCCACCTGGGGGTTCCGGAAAGGTTCAGGGATAAATGCGGGCCCTCCCCCAGGTTCCTGTGCTGACTGAACCCCGGCTCAGGCTGGGCCCGGCGGACAGCAGCTGGGACTCTGCCAACCCCCAGGGAGCATGGAGTCGTCTTCCTGAGTGTGGGCTCCCTGAGCAAATCCGATTATCCCTCCCTCTCAAGTTCACCCTCTTCAGGAGGGATGTGGGGCCTTGCGGAGGGGAGGCTGAGGCCCAGGAAGCACCCTCTTGCTACAGGACACGCCCCGGCCACACCAGCCGCCCACCGCCCCTCCACCTCCTGCAAAGCCGCCCCCTCCCAATTCCCAGGAATCCGAAGAGCTCTGGAAAGCCTCAGCCGCGGCCCACACGGGCTTCCCCGGCTCAGCCAATCCCCCACCTGTCCAGGCCTGCCAGCTTATTTTAGGTTCTCTCTGAGGCCAAAACACACACCCTCGCTCCAGGCCAGGCATCTGCTAGAGGTCACACCCACTGCCACGGAGCAGAGGTCTCCACAAGCCCACTCCACCTGACCAATGGGTATTTCCACGGGGCCAAGAACGAACCGAGCCTGGGGTCTCAGCTCCGCTTCCCACGTCTCCTGGAGTGGAGGGCACTGGGGACACCCCACATCACTGGGTTTGGGGCTGGGAGGTGCTGGCGGTGAGGAGGGTGGGGGTCCTACGATGCTGCAGGCAGACCCAGTGCTCCAAGCCAGGGATGCCATTGAAGAACAGGAGGCCGACCGCCCGTCCTCTCCCAGTCCGGGGAGCCCTGGGAACACCAGGGATGGGGCGCACACTACTCTTCCCAGACTGAAACCACTACTCAGCCCCCGAGACCAGGACAGCGCCCAAGTCCTTCTCGGGCTACCAGAGCATCCTCCTGTCAGGTTACGAAGCCCACGAGGACAGCACCTCAGGAGGCCCGGGGACAGGGCCTGGGTCACGTGATGCTGCTGGCCCCCAGCCCTCATCTCCCCCTGGAGGGCTCATCCCACTTGCGTGAGGCCACCCAGTCAACACCTTCCCTGCACACAGCAACGCAAACAACCTCCTTGGAAGCCCTGAGGGACACAGCCAGCCCAGAACACCAGGGCCAGGCTCTAAAACTCTCTCGGCCGAGACGGCACAGGACAGCCAGGCCCGGGCTGTGAAGAGAGTCCAGGCCCTGCTTGGGGACGGGGTAGCCAGGCCTGGGGCTGTGAGGAGAGAGTCCAGGCCCTGCTTGGGAACGGGCAGCCAGGCCCGGGGCTGTGAGCAGAGCCCAGGTCCTGCTTGGTTCTTTCCCCTCTCTGGTCTGCACACATTTGGAAACAAGGAACGCAGGCCTTGGCTCGGCGCCAGCCTCCCGTCCCAACCCATGCAGTGCCTTCTAGCCCCTTCCCCACAGCCTGCCGGCACCGCGGACTGACTCCACACCTGGACACCTTCCACCAGAAAAAAGGGGCATAGCCACCTCCCACTTTGGTTCTAGAGAGGAGACAAACCTACAACTGCCCTTCAAGGCCAGGCCTGAAGCTTGGCTCCCAGGGACACCCACCCACCCACCCGAAGACATCACCCTCGGGCGACGGAGGCCAAGGCCACCAGGGCAGCGGGTGTGGGGCTCCGAGGCAACCCTCTGGCCGGGGCCGGCTGCCCCCGGGACCACGGCGGCCTCCTCTTCCTCTACAAGCAGAGATGAGTCTGACTCACTCCATGTTTAGATTTGGGAAAGGAGAAACACGGGCTTTATGACTTTTCTCGTACTGATTCCTCTTTTATGCTTAATATTTGTACAGTTAAACACACAAAGTAGGGAAGTGTACACAGGCCGCTCCTGCTGCCAGCCTGTCTCCCCACCTCGGACGGGGGATGTCTGCGGGCACGGTGTTAACCCTGCCCTAGGCCGCCCACCACCCATCCCCACGCCCGGAGCAGCAGCCACAGCCTGGCCACCCCAACTGCCAGCTCAGAGGGCCGGTGGGGAGACCCAGCCCTGACACAGGCACCGGGTAAGGCACTTCTCAGGGCGTGCGGAGACCGGCCGATAAGGTCACCTGCTGGAGGCCCCCCGGACCTCCGTGTACATCCCAGAAATACCACTGGCCCTAACCCAACTCTGTTCTGGAACCTTCGCTGTAAGTCTGTGCCGCTCTCGCCAAGAATAAAAGGGGCTGCCCCTTCCTCTCCAGCCAGGGAAGGGGCTGGGGAGAAGGGACTCCCCCTGGGCAGTGCCAGTTGCCTCCCTGCCCCCCACCCTCAAGCTGCGCATGACTTAAATCAGCCCCGCCACCGAGTTCAGCCAGAAAAAGCGAGTTCACAACCAACGTCACCGCCTCCCTCCATGGAAAAGGGCCTGGCAGCGCTCACAGGCCCCACGGGTCTCCCCACGCACTCGGAACCACCAGGCGCCAGCTGAAAACTTTGCACCCCTGACTCCAGCTCCTCTGGCCTCCCCCTCCCCCGCGAGGGGCCTGCCTCGGGCAGGACGTTCAAACAGCCAAGGGGAAATTCCCGTCCTGGCCAACACTCTTGGGGGCGCGAAGAGTTACTCCCTACCCGACTCCTCTCCCCACCAAGCCCGCGGTGGCCTCGCCGCTTCGCTTCCACCTTCTCCGTCCGGAGCCGGCTCTGGGGAAGGGAGTCCGGAGGCGCCCGGGGGCCCCCCACGCCCGCCACTCTCGGAAGGAAGAACGCCGACCTCGCGGCCCTGCCCTGCACCCCCGCGCGCCCGGCCCACGCCAGGTCCCACCAACATGGGCGCGCGGGGGCGCACGCCGAGGGAGTCCCGAGCCCCGGACCCCCGCCCTCCCCACGCCCCCCGCCCCCCGCCGGCCGGGAAGGATATGGGTTGCAGACCAGCCGGAGACACCAGCTGCGCGGCCGCGTGGTCTGCCCGAGGCAGAAGAAGACCGTGGCCGCCAGGGCCGGGTACGGGACGCGCTGCTCCTCGTCGGCGCCCAGCTCCGCGCCGCGCTCGGCCGCCGGGCTCTCGGGGGGCGACACGCCGGGCTCGGAACCCTGCTCCGCCTCGCGTCCCGGCACCCCGGGGCTCTCCGGGGACGCCCCCACAGCCGCCGCAGGACCAGGGGGCGGCGCGCCCAGGGGCACCCGGACCTCATCGGCGGCCCGTGCGCCCTCGGTCATGGTGGCGGCCGGCAGCACCTGCGGAGGACAGGGGGTGACCCGGGGCCGGTGGCGACGCCCCCGCCCTGCCTCGCGCGGCGCGGAGCTGCGGGAACAGCCGCTGCCGCCGGGATGTCTTTGTCTTTTCTTATTAGAGACAAACGCGCCCCCCGCCCCCGCCCGCCCCCTCCCTCCCTCCGGCGGCCCCACCCCCACCCCGAGGGGCTCCCTGGCCGGCTCCGCGCAAGTTGACGAGGGTCCCAGGCGCACGTCCTCGCCGCGTCTCACCTCGCTCCGCTGGCCGACGGCGTCCCCGCGGGCATCGCCCGGGCGGCGCAGTCACCGCGGACCCCGCTCGGCGCCCGGCCCCGGCCCCGAGCGCCTCCGCCCCCGGCCCGCGCCCCCAGCCCGCCCGGCTCCCGGCTCCCGGCTGCGGCTTGACTCCGGCTCCGGCTTGCCCGGCGGAGGCGACGGCGGCGGCCCTGGCGCGGCGTGGAGGCCGCTGAGCGGACGGGTGAGGCCGGGGCTGGGGGCGCGGGGCGCGGGGCGCGGGCCGGGGGCCGGTGAGGCAGCGAGCGAGCCTCGAGCCCGTCCGCGCGCGGCGCAGGAAACTTCGGGCTGAGCGGCGGGGGGCGGGGCGGGGCGGGGAAGGGGCGGGGCAGGCGCGGAGGGGGCGGGGCCGGGCCGGGGGCGGGGCGGGTGGGGGTGCCGAGGAGGATCCGCCCCCGGCCCGAGATGCGCGCGCCCGAGCGACCCCTCCCCGTCGCCGCCCGGCGCCCCACCCCGCCCCTGAGTCGGGGAAGTTGGACCCCGCCCGAGCCCCCTCCACGCCCCCGCACTGGGCTCCGCGTTCCTCGTGCTCCCCCGCCAACGCCGGGCGTGGGGTGCACCAGGGGGCGCTCGCGGGAGGATCCAGCAGGGTGGGAGGGGAGCACCTAAGTCCTTCCCCGCCCCCAACTGCGGGGGCGGCCAAGCTGCGGATGCCGCGCCCCTCCCCCCCGCTGCCGCTCCCCTCCCCCTCCGCGCCGTCGCGCGCGCCGCCGCCGCCCCCACCCCCACTGCGACGCGGGCCCGGGTCGGCGGAGGGGCGGGGACCGGGCGGGCGTGGAAGGGGAGAGGCTGCGTGCCCCTCCCCCGCCGCGTGTGTGTCCCGGGTGTGCCCGCACGCGCGCGTGTGTGATGGGGCGCGGGGGCGGGCGGGGGTGTGCTTTGCGGCTTGGAGTCCGTGGGTGGGATTCTGGGTGCTCCTGCATGCGCATCTCTTCCCGACACGCACGGGCAGTTTCCGCGAACTTGTCCCCGTCTCCAGCCCCCTCCCGTGTGGGAATCTGGGGGACCCTGGGGACGGCGGCCTGGTGCTCCTGCACCCCTCAACCCCGCTGCCTCACCGAGACTCACCGAGGGACCCCCGAGGAGAAGTGCAGGCCCCCTCTCCCTGCCAGCAGCTGCTCCTTCAGCCAGGCCAGCGGAGGGGCCTTCCCCTGGACCCTCAGAGCAAGTGATTTGGTCGTGAAGGGGTGGCCCTTTCAGACATTGGGGATGGCCAGGGCCATGTCCCAGCGAGGGCTCACCACACCTCGAGGTGCCAGCAGGTGGGGGCAGGTGCCCAGGCTCCCGACTCCTCCCAGGGTACCCTCCAGGCTGGAAGGGGGGTCTTGCTTCTGGGACCGCTGCTTTGTGCGCCAGAGGGTTTGAGCTCCCAGGTCTGCACCTCAGCACGCCCACCAATAAGGGGCTTCTGGTAGTGGAAGAAACCTCTTTTCCTTCCAGACAAAGAGGCCCTGCTCCAAGGCCCACCCTGAGACCCCAGATCCGGAGAGGCTGTGGGGCGGCTGTGGCTTCCCACCTGCGGGTGAGCAGCAGAGAAGCAGGACCGCCCCTGGGTGGGCCACACCATGCAGGAAGGAGAACAGGCCCTGCCCAGCTGGGGCCCAGAAGGACACAGCACCTGGGGTGGGCTGAGGAACTGGAAGGCGAGAGTGTGAGGCCCCGGCTGGGGTACAGGTCCTCCTCAGCAGCACCTCCTCCTGTATACGTGAACTTTTCAAGAAAAAGAAAACATTTAGTCTATTTTCATGCAACTACTCAGCGATGGAGGGCCACAGCTGGTGAATTAGGCCTTCAAAGAGCAGTTAAGGTCCCAGCCACAGAGGAGCAGGAGCTAGGAGAGCCCAGTGCTTTGGACACATCCGTGGAGGGAGGCTGGAGCATGTGGGGAGACACAAACGCTGAATTGGAGTCCTCTCCAGAAGGCACTTGGAAGCTCTGATCTTTTTCTCAACACCCTGCTCATTAAAAATTAGGGCGGGCCAGGCGCGGTGGCTCACGCCTGTAATCCCAGCACTTTGGGAGGCCGAGGTGTTTGGATCACTTGAGGTCCAGAGTTCGAGACCAGCCTGGCCAACATGGTGAAATCCTGTCTCTACTAAAATGCAAAAATTAGCCAGGCGTGGTGACATATGCCTGTAGTCCCAGCTACTCTGGAGGCTGAGGAAGGAGAATCACTTGAACCTGGGGGACAGAGATTGCAGTGAGCCAAGATCATGCCACTGCACTCCAGCCTGGGTGACAGAGTAGGACTCTATCTCAAAAAAAATAAATAAATAAGTAAATAAATTAATTGAAGCCAAGGTAAAGCTACAGACTGAAGCTCCAGATTCTAGCTGGGGGCTGTGGTTCATTTGCTGGACAAACGGTAGTTGAGGGTGGACAGTGTGCAGGGGTCCGGTTGGAGAGTGGAGATGCCTTGACTGTGACCAGACAGACCCAGTTCTCGTGCCCTGCAGCTTCCGTCCTATGGAGAGGAGGAAACGGTTTCCAAGCTAAGTGCCAGGGGGTGCCCAGATAGGCGAGGGCAGGGCCTCCGTGAGGACAAGCCAGCAGACAGAAGAGAAGCAGTAGCTCTTTCCAGCAGCAACGGCACCTTGTGCAAAGGCCCTGTGGCAGGCTGGAGGGAGCCCGGGAGCGGGAAGACCCAGAGGGCGACTGGGAAGCATCTTGGAATGGTGAACACAGCAGCTGTTGCCTTCCTAGCCACTTTCTGTCCTCCTGGCCACTCTTTGTCCTCCAGATGTCGGCAGAAGGGAAAAGGACCACGGACTTCTAAAACATTTTTTTTAATTTGAGACATAGTCTCACTCTGTAGCCCAGACTGGAATGCAGTGGTATGATCTCGGCTTACTGCAACCTTCGACTCCTGGTCTCGGTTCAAGCGATTCTCCTGCCTCAGTCTCCCAAGTAGCTGGGATTACAGGCATGTAATTGCCATGTCCAGCTAATTTTCATATTTTTAGTAGAGACAGGGTTTCGCCATGTTGGCTAGGCTGGTCTTGAACTCCTGACCTTGTGATCCGCCCGCCTCAGACTGCAAAAGTGCAGGGATTATAGACGTGAGCCACCGCGCCCGGCCAACAGACGTGATTTTTTAAAGAAAGCGTCTGTAATCTGAGAAAGCGTGCGGTTGCCAGGCATCCCACGGACAATTTGCAGACCGGTTGGAGCCGCTCCAGCACCTGGATGGGCATTTTCCAGCTCAAGGTCTGGGAGGGAGGCCTCCTCCCACCGCCTTCCGCTCACTCCAGCCAATCGGATGGTGTGCCCACCTTGTCCTTGGGGGCTCTGTGTCCCCTGGGCTGCTGCCCACTGACTTGTGCGGTCCACGTCTGGTGGAACAGGTGCCCGCACACCTGGAACGTAGACACTCCCTGCACTGAACGTCCATCAGCCAGAAGATGAGGCAGCTGAGACCGCGTTCATGCAGCCGGAGCGGGGTCCACCTCAACATGATGTGAAGGCCTCCACCAAAAAAGGACGTAAAAGGCAGGCAGTCCGGTAAGATAAGACGGGAAACCGTCCTGAGAGCAATGATGCTGTGACATGCGCCTTTCGCTAAGCGTCAGAGAGAAGCCCAGGACAGTTGGAAACTGGCATTGCGATTGTTTAATTCAACTACAGAATGTTCAGATGTGTTGATTCTAATCCTCCAGGTCTCTGGAAAATTTGGTTCTGCTTTTTGCTGTTTCCTTTTTTCTTTCCATCATGAGGTGGAACCCAAGAAGGTGGGGTGGGCTCCTTGGGGTCTCCCCCAGATCTCAGCATCACCCACGCTGCCCAGGGGAAGGAGGACATCGGCAGTGAGGCCCAGCATGGCACTGATGGGACAGGCACGCCCCGAGTGGTCCTTGGCTCCCTGCAGCAGTGGGGCCCATGGCTGGTCTGCTAGAAACTGGACCAAGGGCTGGTGGACAGAGTCCTGTCCTGGCAAAGCCTGGAGAGCCAGCCGTGGCGGTCCCTGCCTGGTGTCCAATGAGACCCCTTCTCCCAGCCAGCTCTGGATTCTGCTGCTACCTGTGGCCTGTGAGTTGGGGACCCAGGCCACCGCCACCAAGGAGGCTGCCCACGCAGCCAGGAAACCAGGCCCCGGGGAGATGCAGACAAGAGGGGCGTCCCTGCCTAGACTGGCCTCTGCAGGGATCAGCCTCCAGAGCAGGCAACACGGCCTCTCACTGACACAGGCCCGGGCCCTGCCTAGCCGGAATGCTGCTTCCCTGGGAGCAACCTCGGCGGAGCCCCATTGAGTGGCAGACTCTAGGGCAGAACGGAGCCCGATAGGCCGCCCTGAAGCATGGCGGGCTCTCGCCTTCATCCTGCCGTGGAGTCAGAGACACGAGACCCTGCCCAGCATCCAGTAGGTGCTAATAAATGCCCGCTGACTGGGTGGCTGAAGGGACTGCACTAGCATCCCAGGGAATTTTGGGATCCACAACCCTCGAGACCGGGCTGGGCAGGAGACATGACCCCACACTGTGGGACGGGGAGCCTGGTGGCTGCCGGCTGGCGGGCGCCCCAAGCCCTTTCCTGATCTCGGGACAGTTTTGAGTCAGCAGTAATGATTTTAAGAGTTCCTGTATTAAATGGCGAAAGCCTATGACGGTGCTGCGTGCAGAAACATCTGGGTTTTTTTTGTTTTGTTTTTTTTTTTTTTTTTTTTTTGAGACGGAGTCGCGCTCTGTTGTCCAGGCTGGAGTGCAGTGGCGCGATCTCGGCTCACTGCAAGTTCCGCCTCCCGGGTTCACGCCATTCTCCTGCCTCAGCCTCCCGAGTAGCTGGGACTACAGGCGCCCACAACCGCGCCCAGCTAATTTTTTGTATTTTTAGTAGAGACGGGGTTTCACCGTGGTCTCGATCTCCTGACCTTGTGATCCGCCCGCCTCGGCCTCCCAAAGTGCTGGGATTACAGGCGTGAGCCACCGCGCCCGGCCAACATCTGGTTTTATTGCCGCTGGGTGGACAGCGCCGTTTAGACGCCGCCGACCCTTCTCACCGTCGCAGTTGTCTGTGTGGAAGACGGGAGGGGCACGGGCACCACGCCACTGTCCCCAAGACCGGCCCCCAGGCACTGCGAGGAAAAGGCCGTGGCCTGCGAGGTGGCCCTTCCCTGCCCTGGACAGGCTGTGGAGGAGCTGCAGGCGGAGGCTGGGCTGGGGCGTGCTTGAAGGATCACTGGGCTGTGAGGGGCACACACGCCGCCTGGTTACTCGGGGAGGGAGGCTCTGGCCCTTTCTCTGGCTCTGCAGACACACAGCCTGGGTTGAAATTCCAGCTCCACTACTTCCTGGCTGCGTGGCCTTCGACATGCGTCTTACCCTCTCTGAGCCTTAAATTTCCTCCTCTGGAAAATCAATGCTTCATCACATAAAAAGTGGTCATGAGGCCGGGCACGGTGGCTCAAGCCTGTAATCCCAGCACTTTGGGAGGCCGAGGCGGGTGGATCACGAGGTCAGGAGATCGAGACTATCCTGGCTAACATGGTGAAACCCCGTCTCTACTAAAAATACAAAAAACTAGCTGGGCGTGGTGGCGGGCGCCTGTAGTCTCAGCTACTTGGGAGGCTGAGGCGGGAGAATGGCGTGAACCCAGGAGGCGGAGCTTGCAGTGAGCCGAGATCACGCCACTGCACTCCAGCCTGGGAGACACAGCGAGACTCCGTCTCAAAAAAAAAAAAAAAAAAAAAAAGTGGTCATGAACAGGCGGTCCTCCAATGATTACATATGGAATTACCATGCAACCCGGCAATTTCTCTTCCGGGTGTACCCAAGAGGAATGAAAACGTGTGTCCACACAAAACTGTGGATTCGGGCGTCCACAGCAGCATTGTTCACAAAAGCCAAGGGTGTAGACATCCCAAGTATCCCACAGATAAGCAGGTAAACAAAATGTGGCTTCTCCATACAGTGGAATATTATTTAGCCATGAAAAGGAACGACACGGCCAGGCACAGTGGCTCACACCTGTAATCCCAGCACTTTGGGAGGCCGAGGTGGGCAGATCAGGAGGTTGGGAGTTTGAGACCGGCCTGATCAACATGGAGAAACCCTGTCTCTACTAAAATTACAAAAATTAGCCGGCGTGGTGGCACATGCCTGTCATTGCAGCTACTCCGGAGGCTGAGGCAGGAGAATCACTTGAACCCAGGAAGCGGAGCTTGCAGTGAGCCGAGGCCGTGACATTGCACTCCAGCCTGGGTGACAGAGCAAAATTCTGTCTCAAAAAAAAAAAAAAAGGATGACATTCTGACATACGTAGATGAACCTTGAAGACATCGTACCAGGTGAAATAAGGCAGACACAAAATGACACACCTCATAGGATCCTATTGATAGGAGCTTTTCAGCACAGGTAAATCCATAGAACCAAGATGGGTGGCTGCCAAGGGCTGGGGGCGGTGGGGAGGGGAGACTGCTAGCAGGTAGGCGGTTCGTGTGGTTTGGATGTGTGGCCCCTCCAAATCTCACGTTGAGACGTGACTTCCAGGGTTGGAAGTGGGCCTGATGGGAGGTGTTTGCATCAGGGTGGATTCCTCAGGAGTGGCTTGCTGCTGTCCAGTGGTGATGACTGCCTTCTTGCTCTGGTAGTTCACATGGGTGCTGACACCCCTCCTCTCCCTGACACCCTCTCCCTCCATGTGACTCTTGGGTTCTTCCCTTATGCCACGATTGGAAGCTTCCTGAGGCCTGCCTCCCCAGAAGCAGATGCCTGCGCTTTACTTCCTATACAGGCTGTAGGACCGTGAGCCAGATCAACCTCTTTTCTTTAGAAATCACACAGTCCCAAGCATTCCTTTACAGCAACACAAACCAGACTAACACAGAAAAGGATTTATTTTAGGGTGATGACGGTTGACTGTGGGCTGGGCACAGTGGCTCGAACCTGCAATCCAAGCTCTTATGGGGGCTGGGCAGGAAGATCATTTGAGCCCAAGAATTTGAGACCAGCCTGGGCAACATACTGAGACCCAACCCCGTCTCTCCAAAAAGAAAAAAAAAAATGAAATAAAATTAGCCAGGTGGTGGTGCCTGTAGTCTCAGCTACTTGGGAGGCTGAGGTGGGAGGATTGCTTGACAGTGAGGGGGTCGAGGCTGCAGTGAGCAGAGATTGTGCCACCGCACTCCAGCCTGGGCGACAGAGCGAGACCTGCAGAGATGGTTGCACCGCTGGGTGCACTGAAAACTGCAGCACAGTGCCCATAAGTGGGTGAGCCGTCCGTCTGTGAACGCTGTCTCAGGCTGTGCAGTCATGAAGGATAGGAGCCTGCACTGGATGAAGGCTCACAAAGAGGGAGGTGCCCCCGTGGGGGTGGAGCCAGAGGGCGTGGCCTCGTGGGAGGAGACAGAACCCAGGATGGAGCTGGGCTGGGGGAGCAGAGCCTTCAGCTTGCCCCTTGGGGTCCTCAGGATCTCGGAGGCCCTAGCAGTGGGGCTGCCTCTGGCCTGGGTCAAGGCCTTGAGGCTGGGGTGGACACGTCTGGTTCAGTCTCTTGGCCCCAGATGTGTCAGGGAAGCCTCTTCTGAGGGCATGGGGGGCAGGGAGCTGAGTCTGGGGTGTGCGGGGGTGGGCACAGGTCATGTGCTTGGCAGCACCCAACTCTGCCTGAGCCGCTGAGTTCCCCGGATCACTGTGGAGGGGGAAGGATGAGGGTTGACCTGGGAAGGAAAGTGACAGAATGGGGTGAGCCCAGGCTGGGTGCTTCCAACACACTGCACGAGGCCGTGGAAGTGGCAAAGCAGACATTGGTACCCCTTTTCCCTGCCTGGCTCCCTCACCAGCACCCAGCTCTGCACGGCCCTTCTGCTTGCAGGAAGGGCTGAGCTGGTGCAGAGCCACAGGGTCCCTTCCAGGCCTCAGTGGGGTCCTCTCTTAGGGAGTCCTCAGGAGGTCAATGCAGCAGGTCCCCCGGATTCCAGGTCCAGCCACCGGACCACCCTCAACATCCCCACCTCACTCTCCCCCAGGCCAGGCCCAGCCCCGGCAGCTCTGAGGAGATTCACACGAGAGGAGCCCCTGGAATGTGGATCTGCAGGCATTCCTAGGTCCTTCACCCCTCCCACCCTCAGGTGCCAGGTGCCCCAGTTCTCGGCCCAGCAGGCAAAGCTCTTAGAACCACAGATGACCACGTACGGGCCTCGAGAGTGTGTTTTGGGGGGATTTCACCCAGGAGCCACTCAGAGAAGGTGCCAGCCCGCCCAGGGACATCTGAGGAACCAGCTGAGCCAGACCCGGGGTGGGGGCCTGTGCAGAGTGGCCAGGGGTCGGGCACTGGGGGGGCAGCCCCCGCTCCACAGCCTGCGTCACCTGGGAGAACTGGACAGGAGCCGGCTACAAGCCCCAGGCGGCCAGTGGAGAGGCCAACGCCGCCCACGGTGGCTGCAGAGAGAGGCTGGGCCCCAGCTGTGCAGCCAGGCGCTCCGACTCCAGCTCCTTTTGTACTCACCCGGGAGGTTTTTTTTATCTTTACGGTTAACTGAGTTAAGTCATCAACTGCCAATATTTGAACAGCCCCTCCCGAGGGAGGTCCCCTCCTGGCTGTGACAAAGGTCGGCATCCACAGAGGCCGTGTAGCTGCCCCAGGGATGGCCATGGGGGTGCCGGACGCCTGTGCCCCCAGGCTGCCCGAGGAGACCTCACGGGCTTTGGGGGCCGAGGCCCGACAGCTCCGACAGCATTTATATAATTTATTGCAAATCATTTGTGCCTCGTTTAACGCTCTGCTGATTCCACTTAATACCGACTTCCTGGGCTTGCCGGCCGGGCCACGTCGCAGGGAGCCGACCACGTTCGGGGAGGGAGGGCTGCGCCTGACAATAGGGCTCTGCCTTGAGACCAGGTATCCAGCCCACGAGAGCCGTGGCCGTTCCTGCCCGGCTCCCTGCCCAAGCCCGTGCACCCCCACACGGCCGGCACCCCGGATCAGCACCTCCCTTCCCTGGGAGGCGGCATGGGACAGCAGGAAGCTGGCAGGACAAACACCTTCTCTCTGCTCCTACTCCCCACATCCCGGACACACAGGGACAACGAGGCCTCCTGGGCCAGAGCTGGCCATGGCAGCACCTCAGGCGTGAGGGTGATGACCAGTCACTCTGGGAGCCTTGAAAAGAAGGCCTGTTCCTTCCATTCCGGCCCAGAAGTGGGGGCCGTGGTACCGGCCATGGGGCCGAGACTTTGCAGCCCCAGTCTCGGGAGTCTCGGGGTTCCCAGCCCTTAAGGGTCTCTGGGGACCTTGGAGAACAGTGGGGTGCCAGTGGCGGCCTTGGACGGGACTCAGCAGGGTCTCATGGCAGGCTGGGGCAGGACAGGGCACAACAGGCCAGCCGGGACCATTGTCACGGGTCTTTTGTCTCCCATCCCTAGCACCACCTGGAAGCCATTGTGTCCTGGAGGCTGGCGCCGGGTGGGGTGTGTGGACCAAGGGCAGGTGCAAGCTAGTCCAGCCGAGCGGCTTCACTCAGAGTGGGCTCCAGGGCACAGGGGTCTCCTCTGGATACAGGAAGGCCCTCCTGTACCCTGGGCCCGGCTGGGGCGTGGGCCACACTCTGACGGCCTTGGCCCCCATCACCCATGTGGGATGAGGTCCAGGCCATTCTGGGTGGGGGCGTCTGAGCCCAAGCGACCCTGGTGTTTCCTCTCATCTGGGCCCCGGAGGCTGCCTGCAAGCCTCCAAAACCAGCCTTGCTCTACCCCAGGGAAATGGGGGCCTCCTGTCTCCCCGCCTGGCTGTGATGTGTACAAGGCCGGCCTCTTCCCCTGGGCGTGGCTGTGATGTGTGCGAGGCCGGCCTCCCCTCTTCCCGCCTGGCTGCGATGTGTGTGAGGCTGTCCTCTTTCTCTGGATGTGGCACTCCAAGGTGCATCTTGGGAGTGTAGGTCAGCGCCTCCTCTTTGGGGCTGAGGACTAGTCCACCCTGCAGATGCACTGCATGGAGTCTGCCCATTCTAGTGCATTCTTTGAAACAGTGCCATGTGGTGAGACAGAATAAGCCGCACACGTGTAAAGCGTGCAATTCGATGAGCTCTGGTGCACGTGCACAGCCGCAAAGGCCTTGTTCCAGCTAGGATGACGAGCGTGTTCACTGCTCCATGCCGCGTGGCCGCATCAAGCACCCTGATGGTTTTTCCTCATTTCCTCTGGGCTTCAGACAGCAAGGGGAGGACAGAGGCTATTGTTCTTTCCATCATGCACTAGTAAATCAGCTTCTTTTTTTATTTCTTAGTATTTTTTGTTTTTGTTTTTGTTTTTTGTCTTTGAGATGAAATCTCACTCTGTCGCCCAGGCTGGAGTGCAGTGGCACGATCTTGGCTCACTACAACCTCTGCCTTCCAGGTTCAAGCGATTCTCCTGCCTCAGCTGCCCCAGCAGCTGGGATTACAAGCACGCACCACCACGCCCAGATAACTTTTTTCTATTCTTTTTTCTTTTTTTTTTTTTTTTTGTATTTTTAGTAGAGACAAGGTTTCACCATGTTGGTCAGGCTGATCTCAAACTCCTAACATCAGGTGATCTGCCTGCCTCAGCCTCTCAAAGTGCTGGGATTACACGTGTGAGCTGCCGTATCCGGCCCTCAATCAGTTTATTACTTTTTTTTTTTTTTTTTTGAGACGGAGTCTCGCTCTGTCGCCCAGGCTGGAGTGCGGTGGCGCGATCTCGGCTCACTGCAAGCTCCGCCTCCTGGGTTCACGCCATTCTCCTGTCTCAGCCTCTGAGTAGCTGGGACCACAGGCGCCCACTGCCACGCCCGGCTAATTTTTTGTACTTTTAGTAGAGACGGGGTTTCACCGTGATAGCCAGGATGGTCTCGATCTCCTGACCTCATGATCCGCCCACCTCGGCCTCCCAAAGTCCTGGGATTACAGGCGTGAGCCACCGTGCCCGGCTCAATCAGTTTCTAATTGTGGTCAGAGGTGAAGGTAAAATAAAACAGCATCTTTTTACCGATCTAAGTGTTCTAGCAGCAGCAGTGGCAGTGAGGCGGGCGAGCACCTGTCGTGGAGCTGGCAGGACCCCTCGCTCAGCGAGCCGGCCGCCGCCTGGGGTGCACGGACCCCTCGCGTATCTGGTCTTTATCTTTGTGGGCTGCAGAGCCGCCTGCGGGACACACAGGGTGGGCCTTGCTAAATCAGTCACACCCAGACCACCGTGGAGCCACCAGCCTGTGGCCCCTGGAGGGCTGGCGGGTGTTCCGTTCTTGCCTGGAGGGTAGGACTCTTGCCGCGCTGTGCCGGCATTGGAAAGTCTCCTCTTACTCTGAAGTTCCACCATTAGCCTGCCATTCCTTAGGTTAAGTATTAAGTGTGGCCATCCTGGGCTCTTCTTTTCTTTCTCTTTTTTTTTTTTTTTTTTTTTTTTTTTTGTGAGACGGAGTCTCGCTCTGTCGCCCAGGCTGGAGTGCAGTGGCCGGATCTCAGTTCACTGCAAGCTCCGCCTCCTGGGTTCATGCCGTTCTCCTGCCTCAGCCTCCTGAGTAGCTGGGACTACAGGCGCCCGCCACCACGCCCGGATAATGTTTTGTATTTTTTTGGTGGAGACGGGGTTTCACCGTGTTAGCCAGGATGGTCTTAATCTCCTGACCTCGTGATCCACACGCGTCGGCCTCCCAAAGTGCTGGGATTACAGGCGTGAGCCACTGCACCCGGCCTTTTGTTTTCTATTTTTAAAGTCAGGGTCTTGTCTGTCACCCAGGCTGGAGTGCAGCGGTGCGATCACGGTTCACTGTAGCCTCGACCTTCTGGGCTCAAGTGATCCTCCCATCTTAGCCTCTTGAGTAGCTGGGACCACAGGTGCCCGCCACACCCAATAATTTTCTTCATTTTTGTTTGTAGAGACAGGTCTCGCTATGTTGCCCAGGCTTAGGTTCTTCTTTCCAAAGGCCACGTCCTTCCAGGAGGCACCGTGTGCCAAGCTGCAGCAGCCATCGCCTTTGCAGTGTGAATACATTTCTCAGGCCCTCTCCTGCCACCGACAGCAGCGAGCAGGGGTTCAGGGGAAGAGGATGGGATGGGGCAGCAGGTGCTTTCGTGATCACCTGGGAGCGTGGGTGCCGTGGCGCAAGGCTGGGGTTGGAAAGTAAGGCTGCAGATCTCAGCAGCCTGCAGGCTGCCCCCAGCCCCACCCAGCCCCAGGGAGGCACGGCCTTAGCTCAGAGGGATGGGCTGGTGGAACCAGGGGGATCAGGCTTGCAGGGGATGCTTTCAGAGTATGAGGACTCGGGGGCAGCAGGGATGGACAGGCTCTGCGAAGCGTCCGGCAGCAGTGGCCACGGTGAGCACAGAGCCCACTTGAAGAAGCAGGGCTTCCTCTGGGATGAGCCCGCCCACTACCGGGGTCTCAGGAGGGTACGGGGACACCTGCACACCTGGGCCTGTGCTGGGTGCAGCCAGGGACCCAGCCCAGGGCTGAGCCTTGGGCCTGTGCTGAAGGTTCAACCCCTTAGCCCTCCATTTGGGTCCTGAGCCCCGATCCCAGGCCCAGGCTGGACGCTTGGGGAACAGGCGATGCCTGCTGGATAGGCCTTGCGAATGATGGGCGGGGGTGGTCCCCTGGCCAGTCGCGGGGTCAGTGTGGAGGCCCTGGGGACGATGACAGGATGGCCTCTCCAGGAGCTGCCTGCCGCCCTGCCTCCCGCGACCTTCCTCCAGCTCCCGCCCCTCCCCTGGTCAGAGAGCAGCTGTAGGCAACGCAGGTTTCTACCCGGGAGATGCTGAAGCTTTAATTTTCCTGGATTTATAGCCTCTTCTGTGACTTTATTACTGAGATAAGGACAGCAGAAAGGGCCCCTCTCCGTCGGGCTGCTGGGGGGCGTGGAGCGGCTCAGCAAATCAACCGCGGCACCTCTTGTTCCTGGGCAGGCGTACCGGGTGACACCTGCGAGGGTCCCTGAGCATTTGCAGGCTTGGGCCAGTGGGGCGGGGTCTGTTGGCCCCTGATCGGCCCTACAGGCCTCAGGAGGGGCCAAGGCAGTGGAGAGACTGGCCGCCTCTGCCTCCTGGTCCAGCCCCTGCCCATAGGTCCAAGGGTCCTGGCTGTCCTCACCCCCACCGGCCATTGGAGCCTGCCTTATCCCCCTGGGTGGGCTGAGGCTGGATTGTAAAGAGGACTCTGGAGTCACCCAGCCTGGGGATGCCAGAAGGAGGATGCACCTTCCTGGGAGGTCCAGCATCCCACGTGAGCCCAGGATGTGCTGGCCGGGACCTGAGTGCCAGGCTTGGGGAGAAGGTAGAAGCAGCCCCTGCTCTCAGACCCAGTCAGATGTCAGTAACCAGAGACAGGTGCCAGACCAGGTGAGTCTGGGATGGGGAGACCCTGGCCTGAACATCGAGGGATGCCCAAGGTGGGGGGCAGCTGTCGAGGTGGGGGCTGGGGGTCAGCAGTGTTTGGTGAAGGCGGGAGTGGGCATGGGCGGTGTGCGGGTGGGGGGCCTGAGTGCTGCCAGGAGAAGGAGGCGCCGGGCTGTCTGAGGGCAGCTGTCCCTGGGGGTCTCGGCCTTGCACTCTGATGTGCATGGGAGCCTTGAGCAATGGATTTCAGTCCAAGTGGTCAGGCCACGAGGGACAGTAGACAGCCCTGGAGTGGGAGAGTGGCCGGAGGGAAATAGGGTTTCAGAGACATTTGTGAGGTTCAAGTGGTGTAATGCACATGCGGGTGGAGCCTCACCGGCTGAGGACCAAGAACAGGACAGAAAAAGCAGTTCAGGGCATGGCCCCAGATTTCCCAAATATGCTGGAAAGTCAGCACTTACGGATCCAAAAGGCTCAACCACCCCAAACCGGGATCAATACGGAGAAAACCACTCCCAAGCTCAACTCAGTCAAACTTCTAGAAATCTAAAAATAAAGAGAAAATCTTGAAAGCAGAGAGAAGGAAAAGCTGCCTTATGGACACCGAAGGAGGAGGCTTCTCGGCAATCAGTGCTGGGGAAACGCGAGGAACTCAGAATGAGCTGCCACCCCTGCCTCACGCCACACACACGCTCTTCAACTGCCCACCCGAGGGAAACCAGCGAAGCTTCTGTAGGGAATTAGAGGGGAATATCCATGTGATCTTGGTGTCGACAAATATTTCTCAAAGAAAACACAGGCCAGACGCAGTGGCTCACGCCTGTATTCCCAGCACTTTGGGAGGCCAAGGCAGGTGGATCACCTGAGGTCAGGAGTTTGAGACCATCCTGGCTAACATGGTGAAAACCCATCTCTACTAAAAATTCAAAAATTAGCCGGGCCTGGTGGCCGACGCCTGTAATCCCAGCTACTCGTGAGGCTGAGTCATGAGAATTGCTTGAACCTGGGAAGTGGAGGTTGTGGTGAACTGAGATCATGCCACTGCACTCCAGCCTGGGTGATAGAACGAGACTCTCTCAAACAAACAAACAAAAAAAGAGACTCTCTCAAAACAACAACAACAAACAAACAAAAAAACCCACAAAATCATGCCAGGTGCGGTGGCTCAGGCCTGTAATCCCAGCACATTGGGAGGCCAAGGCGAGAGGATTCATTTAATGGCAGGAGTTCAAGATCAGCCTGGCCGACATGGTGAAACCCCATCTCTACTAGAAATACAAAAATTAGCCGGGTGTGGTGGCGGGCGCCTGTAATCCCAGCTACTCGGGAGGCTGAGGCAGGAGAATCGCTTGAACCCGGGAGGTGGAGCTTGCAGTGAGCCGAGATCTGCCACTGCACTCCAGCCTGGGGGACAGAGCGAGACTCCTCTCAAAAAAAAAAAAAAAAAAAAAAAGCAAAATGCAAGCCACAGATTGGGAGTTAATATTCACAGTGCAAATCCATGGCAAAGGGCTTGTACTCAGAATGTATCAAAAACGGCTGAAATTAAAAAAAACAACAAAAACAAAAAAACGTGTTTGAGACTAGGTCTTGCTCTGTTGCCCAGGCTGGAGTGCGGTGGTGCAACCTTTGCTCCCAGCAGCCTCCACCTCCTGGACTCAAGTGATCCTCCCACCCCAGCCTCCTGAGTAGCTGGAACTACAGGTGCCACCGTGCCTGGCTAATTTTTAATTTTTTTTGTAGAGATGGGGCCTATGTATGCGGCTCAGACTGGTCTCTGACTCCTGGGCTCAAGTGATCCTCTTGCCTCTGCCTCCCACAGTGCTGGGTTAACAGGCGTGAGCCACTGCAGCTGGCCTTTTAAAATTAATATTAAAAAGACAACAACACACTTTGAAAATGGTCAGAAAGGCCGGGCGCGGTGGCTCACGCCTGTAATCCCAGCACTTTGGGAGGCCGAGACGGGTGGATCACAAGGTCAGGAGATCGAGACCACGGTGAAACCCCGTCTCTACTAAAAAAATACAAAAAATTAGCCGGGCGCGGTTGTGGGCGCCTGTAGTCCCAACTACTCGGGAGGCTGAGGCAGGAGAATGGCGTGAACCCGGGAGGCGGAGCTTGCAGTGAGCCGAGATCGCGCCACTGCACTCCAGCCTGGGCGACAGAGCGAGACTCCGTCTGAAAAAAAAAAAAAAAAGAAAATGGTCAGAAGACTGAAATAGACATGCACCCAAGATTTTACAGATGGTAAATAAGCACAGGAGGGAAACGGCACGTCAGAGGTCACGAGGGGAGAACGCAGAGAAACCACCGCTCAGCGCCCCTTCCCGCCTGTCGGAGGGGCTCAGAGGTGGGACGGTGGCACCACGCGTTGGTAAGGACGCGGGAAGCGGAGCTCTCCGCACGGCTGCTGGGAGTGTGAAACGGCGCGACCGCTTTGGAAAGCAGTTCGGCAGTTCCTTAAAGTGGCGTTTTGTTTTTTTCGTCTGTTTGTTTGTTTTTTGAGACGGAGTCTTGCTCTGTCGCCCAGGCTGGGGTGCGGTGGCGCGATCTCAGCTTACTGCAAGCTCCACCTCCCGGGTTTACGCCATTCTCCTGCCTCAGCCTCCCGAGTAGCTGGGACTACAGGCGCCGCCACCTCGCCCGGCTAATTTTTGTGTTTTTAGTAGAGACGGGTTTTCACCATGTTGGTCGGATTATTCTCGAACTCCTCACCTCGTGATCCACCTGTCTCAGCCTCCCAAAGTGCTGGGATTCCTTAAAGTGTTAAATATGCACCCACTGGCCAGATGCGGTGGCTCACGCCTGTAATCCCAGCACTTTGGGAGGCCGAGGCGGGCAGATCACAAGGTCAGGAGATCGAGACCATCTTGGCTAACACGGTGAAACCCCGTCTCTGCTCAAAATACAAAAAATTAGCCGGGCGCAGTGGCGGGCGCCTATAGTCCCAGCTACTCGGGAGGCTGAGTCAGGAGAATGGCGTGAACCCGGGAGGCGGACCTTGCAGTGAGCCGAGATCGCGCCACCGCACTCCAGCCTGGGCGATGAGCAAGACTCCATCTCAAAAAAAAAACAAAAACAAAAACAGAAACCCCGTATCTGTTAAAAATACAAAAATAGGCCGGGCGCGGTGGCTCAAGCCTGTAATCCCAGCACTCTGGGAGGCCGAGGCGGGCGGATCACGAGGTCAGGAGATCGAGACCATCCTGGCTAACACGGTGAAACCCCGTCTCTACTAAAAAAAAATACAAAACACTAGCCGGGCGAGGTGGCGGGCGCCTGTAGTCCCAGCTATTCGGGAGGCTGAGGCAGCAGAATGGCGTAAACCCAGGAGGCGGAGCTTGCAGTGAGCTGAGATCCGGCCACTGCACTCCAGCCCGGGCGACAGAGCGAGACTCCGTCTCAAAAAAAAAAAAAAAAAAAAAAACAAACAAAAATAAACCAGGTGTGGTGACGCGTGCCTGTAATCCCAGAGGCTGAGGCAAGTGAATTGCTTGAACCCGGGAGGCGGAGGTTGCCGTAAGCCGAGATCGCGCCATTGCACTCCAGCCTGGGCGACAGAGCAAGACTCTGTCTAAAAAAAAAAAAAAAAAGGTGTACCGGGTGCATGATCCCGTCTCTCTACCGCTAGGTGTTGACCCTGGAGAAATGGAAGCATGTGTTACACGATGTTCCCTACGTCAGTGCTCATGGCAGCTTGACTTACAGTAGCCCTGAGCTGGAAACGGCCCACGTGTTCACCGCCAGGAGAATAGCTAAACCACCACGGACGTTCAGAGCACGAGACATGACTCAGCCGTACCAGGGACGAGTGAGCTGCGGACGCGGAAGCGTGGTGAATGTCAAGGCCATCGTGCTGGGTGGGAGACGCCTGAGGAAAACAGCTCATGCAGCTGATCCTGCTTACACGTCGTCCCGGGGCCTCGGATTCACCCACAGTGATGGAGAGCGGGGTGGGGGGGTGCTTTCTGGGGGTGGGGCAGGAGCGAGGGACGCCAGCTTTTGGTGCAATGGATGTTTTCTCTCTTGGTGGACTGGCGGTTTCACAGGCACGTACATGCATCACACTATTTTATTTTATTTTGAGAAGGAGTTTTGCTTTTATCACCCAGGCTGGAGTGCAATGGCACCATCTTGGCTCATTGCAACCTCCATCTCCCAGGTTCAAGCAATTCTCCTGCCTCAGTCTCCCGAGTAGCTGGGATTACAGGCGCCCACCACCACGCCTGGCTAATATTTTGTATTTCTAGTAGAGACGGGGTTTCACCATGCTGATTAGGCTGGCCTTGAACTCTTGACCTCAGGTGATCCACCTGCCTCGGCCTCCCAAAGTGCTGGGATTATAGGCGTGAGCCACCGTGCCCGGTCCATACATCACGCTTTCAGTGTGCACAGTTTATTGGCTGGTGCGGTAGCTCATGCCTGTAATCCCAGCACTCTGGGAGGCCGAGGTGGGAGGATCACTTGAGCTGGGGAGTTTGAGACCAGCCTGGACAACACAATCAGACCCTGTCTCTATAAAAAATTAAACAATTAGCCAGGCCTGGTGGCTCCTGTAGTCCCAGCTACTCGGGAGGCCGAGGTGGGAGGATCGCATGTGCCTGAGAGGTCAAGGCTACAGTGAGCCATGATCCCTGCCCTCCAGCCTGGGCGACAGAGCCAGAGCCTGCCTCTGAAAACAAACCTAAAAGCAGCAGTGGGTCTCAGCGAGCACCAGGGAGGCCCTCCGGAGCGCCCCGTGTTGGGGACCCCGGGCTGCACACAGCAAGAATCACACCCCGGGTGGTCCCAGCCATCAGGAAGGTGCTGGCTCACGACTCTGGAGGCCGGAAGCCCAAGCTCAAGGTGCTGGCAGGGCCCTGGTCATTCTGAGGACTGCGGGGACGACCCTTCCCACCTCCCCCAGCTTCTGCCGCTGCTAAACCACCCTTGGCCTTCCCCGGCGTTTGGCCATGTGGCTCCAGACTCTTCCTCGGCCGCCCACAGCCTTCCCTGCAGCCGTGTTTCCTCCTTTTCTCTC
The DNA here is from genome assembly GCF_049350105.2 of Macaca mulatta. Classification (NCBI taxonomy): domain Eukaryota; kingdom Metazoa; phylum Chordata; class Mammalia; order Primates; family Cercopithecidae; genus Macaca; species Macaca mulatta. Next base: position 2,324,594 of record NC_133425.1, on the reverse strand, counting down.
GAGACGGAGTCTCACTCTGTCACTCAGGCTGGAGTGCAGTGACATGATCGCGGCTCATTGCAACCTCTGCCTCCCGGGTTTATCGATTCTCCTGCCTCAGCCTCCCAAGTTGCTGGGATTACAGGTGCCCATCACCACGTCTGCCTAATTTTTGTATTTTTAGTAGAGACGGGGTTTCACCTTATTGGTCAGGCTGGTCCCGAACTCCTGACCACAGGTGATCCACCCACCTCAGCCTCCCAAAGTGCTGGGGTTATAGGTGTGAGCCACTGTGCCTGGCCACCAATTTCATTTTTAAGAAAGAATAATAGGCCGGGCGCGGTGGCTCAAGCCTGTAATCCCAGCACTTTGGGAGGCCGAGACGGGTGGATCACGAGGTCAGGAGATCGAGACCATCCTGACTAACACAGTGAAACCCCGTCTCTACTAAAAAATACAAAAAACTAGCCGGGCGAGGTGGCGGGCGCCTGTAGTCCCGGCTACTCAGGAGGCTGAGGCAGGAGAATGGCGTGAACGTGGGAGGCGGAGCTTGCAGTGAGCTGAGATCCGTCCACTGCACTCCAGCCTGGGCAACAGAGCGAGACTCTGTCTCAAAAAAAAAAAAAAAAAAAAAAAAAAGAATAATAAGGGGAGATTTCAAGGCTGACCGCCAAGCCAAAGTCATGAAAACACCAGGGGAAGACAAGGAGAGGAGGAGGCAGAACTAACGCTGGGCAGGCGTCCCCACACCCCCAGCAGAAGGGTCCGGTGCAGGGACGTGGGTGAGCCAGGCCAGCAGGTGTCTGCACAGGTGACTCAGCCACGTGTGGGGCCGACACGTACCAGTTCATAACAGCCAGTGGTTAAATACTTAAGAAATGAGTGAGCTGCTTGTTAAACGCAGCCACAACTAAAAATCAAATCATGTACACTTACAATTAGTGTTGAAGCTGAAAGAAGCTTCCATTTCAGGAATATCATTTGTGCCAGGGTGAGAAATAGTTGAAGAGCGGATCACAGATCAGATTTACGGATAACACACTTATCGGGACAAGAATCGGCAGGTGGGGAGCAGCCTTGCTCTGTGGATTCTCAGGCTGGCTGCAACATAAGAGACGGGCCGAAGCCAGCCGAGGCGCCCGTCAGAATCCATCAGCCATGTGGGATTTACGGCGGAGCCCCATCCCATATTTTATTACTGTTTGTAAATCATGTGCCACACGTGACTTACCTCAGTAAAACTTATAATAAGCTGCTGCACGTCTGCAAATGCATACATTTATGCACCCGTCGGGGGCTCGCTCACGGGCAGGGTGAGAAGGGCAGCTGGCGAAAGGCAGGTGAAGTCGGGGCTTCCCCTCCTGTGAATTTAAACACCCCTGAAGCCCTACCATGGGGGCCTAGACCTCGGAGGGGGTGCACAGTTAGTGCTGTTGTTTTCTGTACTTTTCAGTATATTTAAAAGCCCTTAGAGGTCGGGTGCAGGGGTTCGCACCTGTCACCCCAGCACTGTGGGAGGTGGAGGCGGGAAGATTGCTCGAAGCCAGGAGTTCGAGACCAGCCTGGGCAACAAAGCAAGATTCCATCTCAATAACAATAATAATAATATTAGCCAGGCATGGTGCCTGCACCTGTGGGCCCAGCTCCTTGGGTGGCTGAGGTGGGAGGATTAATTGAACCCAGGAGGTGGAGGCTGCAGTGAGCTGTGATTGGGCCACTGCACTCCAGCCTGGATGACACAGTGAGACCCTGGCTCAAAAAAAAAAAAAAAAAAAGAAAAAAGAAAAGAAAAAAGAAAAAAAGAAAGAAAAGAAAAAGAAAACCAATTTTGGGCCGGGCGCGGTGGCTCAAGCCTGTAATCCCAGCACTTTGGGAGGCCGAGGCAGGCGGATCACAAGGTCAGGAGATCGAGACCACAGTGAAACCCCGTCTCTACTAAAAATACAAAAAATTAGCTGGGCGCGGTGGCGGGCGCCTGTAGTCCTAGCTACTCAGGAGGCTGAGGCAGGAGAATGGCGTGAACCCAGGAGACGGAGCTTGCAGTGAGCCGAGATCGCGCCACTGCACTCCAGCCTGGGCAACAGCGTGAGACTCCATCTCAAAAAAAAAAAAAAAAAAAAAAAGAAAACCAATTTTGAACAGAAATTGGTCTTGGCTCTCAGGGTCCCCGCTCTGTGGCCCCGCCTCACCCCAGGGAAGGTTTCATCCACTTCTGGCCCTGACTAGGAAAACAGGAACCTGCGAATAATTCAGGTGATCCCAGGCCCCGCGGGGGGCAGGACAGACCGTGGTGTGAGCTGCGGAGAACGGTTCTCTCATGTTTCCAGCCAATGGAGTCCTTGGGAGCTGGAGGGGACCTAGGGCTGGGAGCCATGGCTCACTTGCCCTGCCCAGCCATCTGTGTGTGGGGCAGCCGTGCTGGGCAGGGGTCTCACAGGTAAAGGACAGGGGGGCGGAGCTGCGATGGGTCTACACCAGGAGCCCCCGCCTCCAGGCATCCCCCACCCCAATCCCCCAGGCTGCCCTGACGTCGCGTGGGGAGGCAGAGCCAGCTTGGCCCGAACAGCTGTGGTGGAGAATCGATCGACTGTAATTGGGACTTGGAAGAGGTTTAATATTTAACTGGATTAAATATTTAAACAGAAGGAGCTGATGGAGCACGGCGGCCAGGGAGACTACGGGGACGGGCCCTGAAATTGGGAGGAGGGATGCTGGTGTGGGGCACCCAAGCCCTGCCTACCAGGCATACAGCAGGTGCCCCCCGGCCTCCCTTCAGAGGGGAGGGCTTGAGGGGAGGACTTTATTCTCCGTCTCTATGCGCAGGTGGCAGTGGGGCTGGCTCACCCAAAATTCTTGGCTCAGAGTCCACAGATGGACTGGGAGGGTGTGGTCCCTGAATTTGCAGCGGGAGGAGCTGGGGCTTCCTTCTGCGGAGGGTCCAGACCTTAGTCAGCTCATCAGAGACACCATCCCTCACCGTGCTCTCCCAAGGAGAAGATGAGCCACCAGCCCCTTCTCATCCACCCTCCCACACCTGGGAACGGTGCATCTCTGGACCCCGGCAGGAGCCGGAGGGGGGGCTCCTAGAATTTCCAGATGGCAGCCACCGCCCCACCCACCTTCCCCAAAGGTGTTCCTGAGCGGACTCCTAGAGAGACGCAGAGTGGGGTGGGGTGGGGTGGGGCAGGTGCCTGGTCTTCCTGCCCTCCGTGATCTGTGAAGACCCCGCCCAGCAGGGCTTCCACCCATGCACTGAGGGGAGGCAGCTCCCGTCCCGGGCCCAGCATGCCTCATGCTCTCAGCCAAGCCCTCCCAGCGTGGCCTGGCTGGCTCTGCTGTGGCGGGTTCCGTGGGTGTCAGGAAGCCCTTGGGGGCCCTGCAGTCCTGGTGTCCCGCGTCCCTACCCCAACTGCCTGGCAGGAGGCCCTCGTGACCATGGGGCCCCTGTGGTGTTTGCTCTGGGTCTCCCTGGGGAGTGGCTTCCGGCACAGAGCCCCCAGGGCTGGGGTGAGCCGTCTCTGCAGAGTGTCAGCCTGGAGGAAGTAAGAGGTGAGCAGGCCTCGCAATGTCTTGCAGGCCCCAGGAACTGCAGAGACAAACCCACATGCAGGCCAGGCCCGTGGCTGCCTTCCAGGTGGACCCAACGCTTCCTGAAGCCTCCTGTGTCTGGGGACCCTGGGCTGGCCCTCAGGGCGTGACCACGGCTGGAGGAGAAACAGGGCAGGGAGGAAGACACCTCGAGACAGAGGCAGCCTGAGCCTCGTGGACGCTCCGGGAAGCCCACCGCCACGTAGACCAGGCACACCTGGCCGTGGCCTCTCTGGGCCGCTCAGAGCAGATCTGGGTCTGAAGCGTGATGGCCTGCCTGGCTGCGTGACCTGGGCAGGTGTCCTTAGCACCTGAGCCTTGGTCTCCTCACCTGTGACACGGGTTTGGTAATTGTTCCGGTGCAGAGGGTGGCCATGGCTGTGAGACAGAGGAGCTGTGTGCCTGGCTGGGACCTGGGTGCCTGGCGTGTCCACGGCTGCCTCGGTTACCTCCTGCCGGAGGACAGACAGGGAAGCTGGGCAGAGCCCAGGGAGGAGCGAGGCCCAGCGGTTGGGGGTCTTCCCGTTCCCACTGCCAGGGAACACCCAGCAGGTAAGGTGCATTTGGACATCCCGGTTTTGCTTTAGCAGGCCTGCAGGGCTAGTGGAAGCCGCAAGCCTCCCAGGGGACCACCCCTTTGATTTGGTGTCCGGGCAGCATAGCGGCCATCCAGGGCTGCAGGGACAGCAGAGGTAGGAGCCTGTGGCCTGGGAGGCGCAGGATGGGGTCTCCTCTCTGCTGGACTGGACTGGCCCTCACTCCCTTCACCTGGGGGTGGACGCAGGTCTGGGGAGGTGGACGCAGAGGGGACTGGGCAGTGCGAAGCCTCGGACTTTCTTGTGTTTTGTAAGCAAGAGTGGAACGGCCAGCTCCCCCAGCGCCCAGAGGCCAGCCCGAGTCCCTGTCCAGGCCTCCGAGGCCTCCGCCCTGGTCCGTCTCCCAGCAACACCCCTGGCCCAGCCTGCCTGGGCCTGCTCTGAGCCAAGCCTGAGGGGTGGCTGTTGCCCTTGGGTTCAGGAGCTCACCCGGACCCACCAGGCGGGGTTCCCTGGGGGCCTTCCTGGGCAGACGTTGGTCCCACTGGGAGGGCAGAGCCAGTGGTGGACACAGCATCTGTCCCAGCCTTGGGCCAGCAGGAGGGGTCCCAGAATGTCCCAGAAGGCGTTAACCTTGTGTGGCCTGTGCACACAGGGCAGTGGGTGCTGTGGTCCTGCAGGCATGGCTGAGCACATGGGCCCACAGACCCCATGGGGACGCCACGCAGATCCCAGGCAGACCACAGGCAGCCCCGACATGGCATCCCACGTGCCCCCAAGTGCCCCCTCCTAGCCCCCATGCAAACCAAGTGGCCCCCACACGGCCCGATTGTGTGGGAGCCCCAACGCACCCCACCAAATCCCCACCGAGTCCCCTCGGCGTCTCCCGGCCCCAGCCTGGCCTCCGCCCCTCGCTGGCTGAGTCAAAGCCAGTTCCTGGCAGCAGACGCTCCCCCAGGACGGGTTCCTAATGAATTGTTTGATCTCACGCCCCTGTTTGATCAGAGGAGGGAGCTGCTCTGGAATTAAGCAGGTGGCCCCAGACCCAGCGGTTCTGCCCCAAGAGGGGCAGGAGGGGACACGAGGTGGTCCGGTGCTGGGGGTTTGTCCCGGTGGGGAGGGAAGCCTGGCGGGGGCACAGCAGAAGCAGGCAGGCCGTGGGCTGTGCTCGCTGTGGGCTGTGCCTTCTCTTGCAAAGCAGTCCTGAGCTGCCACCTGCGCAGGGTTGGGCGGTGGACCCCCCAGAGCGTGAGCACATCCTGCGGCCGGAGCCTGTGGAGGCGACATTCCTGGGAAAAGGATCTTCGCAGACGCGGCCCTAGTCAAGGACCTCCAAGTGGGATCGTCCGCGTGGGCCTTCGCTCCAACACTGGCATCCTCAGAAGTCAGAGCAGAGGTCAGAGCCCAGGACGCCGGGAGCCCTCGGGAGCTGGAAGAGGCAGGAAGGGACCTTCCCTGTGGCCTCCGGAGGGCATGTGGCCCTGCCCACACCCGACGCTGGACTTCCGGCCTCCAGCACTGGGAGAGAGGACGTTTCTGTGGTTCGACACCCCCCGGGGGCGGCACAGGAGCCACAGGAACCCAACACGTCGCCCGAGCTTCCAGTCCACGGGCTGAGCACGGAGCTGTTCTGACCAGCAGCCATAGCCCTGCTCCTGGGCCCCAGCAAGGGCCAAGGGAGGCCCTGACGCCTGTCCAGGTGCACACAGGGGGGTCCGAGCACTCGGACCCTCACCTGGGACATGTGCCCGCTCTTGTGCGGGACGCCCTCCCTAGGCCTGGAAGGAGGGTGAGGACCCAGCACGCGGAGACACCCGGATTTCTGCACTGGAAGGTGCTGCTCCTGCCCGTGGGGAAGCATGCCAGGGGCTGGCGCATGGGCAGGAGAGACCAGGGACGGGCTCAGGGGGCGTGGGAGGGAGTCTGGGGATCTCTGTGCCACAGCCTGGTCTGGGGGCTGCAGGCCGGGCAGGCTGCCCCCTGGGTGCCTCACCACCAAGAAGGCTCCTCCGCAGCCCCCAGCTCAGGAAGGGCCAGGCCTGGGGAAGACCCGAGGGGCACATTCGTCCAGGCTGCCCAGGCCTCAGAGCTTCCTTGGAGCTGGGCTCTGGGCACATGCCAGGGACCCGGGCCCAGGTTCCCACGAGGCACTGAGCAGGCAGCCCGGACGGAGGTCTCGGTTTTGGGATCGATACTGAAGTCTCTGGAGCCAGGGGCAGCCCCATGCCAGGAAGGGGGTGTTACTGGATGCAGTGGGTGAGGGGCGGGCACGAGGGCAGCTCACCGCCTGACCCCCACCCCCACTGCACCCCACCCACCCCCACCCCCACTGCACCCCCCCACCGGCCTACCCAGGGGAGCCTCGCCAGCTTGGGGGATGATTTAGGTGCAGACAGCAAGACAGGGGCCAGGCACTTTGGGGAGGAGCTGACCTGCACCGGTCCCCCTCTGCCCTCCCCGTCTGCTGTCTTCCCCAGGGCAGGCCCGGTGTGGGGCTGGGGCACACACCCACAGGTGGGCCCGGGAAAGCCTCCTGGGTGTTGGTAGCCTGGGGTGAGGGGCAGCATTATTGGGGTGATGGATAAATTGGGGGTCAAAGTTCATTGCAGTGTGACCTGGGACTGGGGCCACCCATCACTCAGACCTCAGAGGAGAGGGATGAAGGGGCCTGAGTCAGTCCTTGCCCCAGGAACCTTCCGGCCCCTCAGCCATAGCCTTCCCTGGCCCTCACCAGATGGACCCCAGACCATGCCCTTGGTCTTTCTCCCCCAGCCTCCTGGGCAGCCTCTGGGGGTGTCTGAGGACCCCCGCCTGCCCCCAGCTCTCACGAAGTGAAGGCCTCCACATGGGGCTCTCCCTTGGGAGGGTGCACAGGCAAGGAGGGACGGCTGTGGCCACCGCAGGCCCTGAGGCACCTCGGGCTGGCTGGGGGCCTGGAGGACAGGGGCAGGGGTCCCGGAGCACCCTCCATCCATTTGGTTCGTGTAAATGAACTGTGCCTCTGACCCCCAGGAAACACGGTCCAGTGCCGCAGGAAGAGGGCAAAGCTGTCCCCTGAGGCAGAGGCGAGCTCGTGGGGAGCGGGGGGCGGGGCCGGACCTTTCCCAGGGGTGCAGGCAGAGCTGGGCAGGGCGTACAGCCTGGAGGAAGGCAGGGCCAGGATGAGACAGGGACCCCAGGCGCATTGGAGTGAGGCTGCCAGTCCGCAGCATGTAACGTGCACTCACGGGTGCTGGGCCCCGGACTGGCTGCTGGGATCTGCCCTCTCCACACAGCGACTGCAGAGGCCCCGGGGCACGGTGGGAGAGGCAGAACCGAGCAAGGAGACACACGCCAGCTGGGAGCCCTGCACGCCGTCTCCAGTCTGCAGGTTGGCACAGACGCCCCAGCAGCGAGGCATGAGGCCCCCGGTGTTCACCCTGAGGGTGAAGCACGCTACACGCCTTGTGGACCCAGCCAGAGCCTGGGGTGGGGGGCTGCAAACAGTAGCCGTGCACTTAACAGCAGGGGCGGCAGCCTGCGTGGAGGTGGGGCAAGCAGGTGGAGGGGAGACTGAAGTGCGGGAAGGCTGAGTGTCCCCAGGTATATCCGGCCGGTTTCTGGAAGCAGATCCTCCCGGAAGCAGATCCTGAGACCCGGACTCAGTGCAGCCCTCCCAGGAAAACCCGGCAGCGGGGGCAGGCCCAGGCGGAGGGCGGCCAGGCTGGGTGCGAGGACCACAGAGGGGCCCCAGGTGGAGGGCACCTGCCTCCCCGCTGTGTCTGTTCAGGAAGGAGCTGGGATATTTAGACCCCACCCCGGTGGTCACTGGCTAAGGCCCTCAGTGCCCAGAGGGTCACCGTGTGGGGACAGGAGGGTTGGGGAAGGCCCCGGACACTACCCTGCTAACGAGAGACGTGTACCTAGCCCCACCCGGCCTCCGCAGAGCAGGCACACCAAGGTGTCAGGACCATGGGGTTCAGTCCTCACCCCCACCCGGCAAACAGGCTGGAGGTGGACTTGGCGTGGTGAGACCTGGGCAGCCTGATCCCAAAGTAAGACATTTGGTTTCCAGGGCTGATACCTTGAAAGGCAAATATCACCTCTGTTTCCAACACACGTCCATGTGGGCCTGGAGGCGTCTGTGCAGGATCCCCGGGTGGGGTAACTGTCCCATCCTCCCACGTCCACTGTGCCGGTCCCCCAGTGAGCCAGGCCAGGGCATCTCTGCTGCTGCTGCGTGGATGACCCCAGAAGTCAGGGCATGGCCCCCAGTGCCCGTGTTATGGGGGAAGAAACACAGGCTCAGACCCAGAGGTCCTGGAGGACCCCATAAAGGGCTGGTTCTGGGGGTCGGCCTGGGGTCTGCCCGAGGACCCCGGGCTCTCAGGGGGGGCTCTATGGGAGACCGGGGGGGAGGCAGCTGCCTGCTTGGAGGGTGTTTCCAGAGGGTGTCCCCAGTCCCCAGTCCTCACAGGCAGAGCTGGCAAGAAACTGATGCCCAGGCTGTGGCGAGGCTGGGATGTGGGGTCTGGTCACCATGGGTGAGACCAGGACAGGTATGGAGAGGCATGCACCTTGGCAGGGGCCCCCCAGGACCCAGAGCCCAGAGACACTGACGGCTCCCACGGACAGCAGCGGGAATGGGGGTGTCCTGGGGACACAGGGGCCGCCTGGGGCCCCTCTCATCCCATCGTCTAGCTTCCTGCGCTCTCCCAAGTCCTTATCAACACCTCTCTGTTGTCTTGTCCAGTCCCCCACCACCTCAGTGGGGCCATTCCTGGGAATTGCCTGCACCCTGCCCAGCCATTCCTATATTCAGTAGGTGTTCAGAGTGTGCAGTGTGGCCTTTGCTCTCGCCATCCCCTCCCAGTGCAGCCCCGTTCCCCCTCCTCTGGGACCTTCTAGCGCCTCCCCAGGGCCTCCCCCACCTGGCTCAGGACGGCCCCACCCCCGGGGCCTGGCTGCCTCCTTCCCAGCCCTGAACCAGTCCCTGGGGTTTGTCATCAGATTCACACCCCCAGCTCTCCCCTGCAGGGCTCTCTGCCTGCTCTGTCCCCAGGTGTCTCCACCATCCAGACTGGCTGGGGAGGGGCCTGGGGCCCTGGAGGGGAGGGAGGGGGCGGGGTAGAGGAGGGCCCTGAGCCCCTCTGGGAGGGTGAGCAAGTGGGGCTCTCGGGCTGCGGAGTCCTCTGCAGAGATGAAACAGCAAAACTCACTCCGGGTGGGTGAGTCCTGGGTGGGGAGAGGGCTCCTCAGTCCCCAGAGCCCCCTCAGGACGGCAGGTGGTGGGGAGAGGGGCAGTGGCCTCTCAGTTCCAGCTCTGGCCCAGCCGTATGATTGCAGGTGGCTCTCAGCACCTGGACCTCCCTCACCAGGTGACCGTGGAGTCAGTTCCAGCCCCGGAGAGCCAGAGCCCGAGGGCCCCTCACCCTCTGCTGCTTCATCACGGATCTCTCACTGGGAGCCTCCCCCCGCCCAGGTCAGCCCCAGATCACAGATCACACGGGGACGGGCGGCATCACCCCTGGTCTAAAATTCCACTTCTCAAATCAGCCGGTTCTGCTCCTGATGAGGCCAACCCGCCACCTGGCCACGGGCCGGCCCAGTCTGCGCCTCAGTCCTTCATCTGAGGATGGCAAAGAGGCCGGAGCTCCGGAGGTCACTCAGAGGCTGGAGTGGGGCCAGGGTGCTCTTGGTGGGGACTCCCTGGCTCTCTCTTTGTCTTTTGGGGGCAGGCGCCCTGGGGCAACAGGACGCTGTCGATAGGAGAGTCGGCAGACGCCCCACCCGCCCAGGGGGATTCGACCAGGGCTGCCTTCCGCTCCACCATCCGGGCCTGCGGACCGAAGCCCACCCCAGGGGACAGGGAGTCGGCCCGGCCCGTCTCGAGAGGGGGTCTGCACCCAGTCCCCTCACAGCCTGGCCAGATGGAGCCCCAAGCAGGAGGTGCTGAGTGGAGGCAGGGCTGGGCCTGCGTGGGCGCCAGCAGCAGGGTTGCCAGGCAACCACCTTGTGCATCCGGCGTCTCCATCTCCGTAGGGCGGAGGAACCCGGGTTCCAATATTTATGTCTTGCCGCTTGCTAAGTCTCGGCGGGTATTCACGCTGGACGGCCGGGAGAGGGGGGCGCGGCCTGCGGGCCCTGGAGGGTGGGGTGGCCCTGGAGCTCCAGGCTCCCACCCCCAGCCCTGCTCCCAGGAGGGGCTGACAGTTTTCTCGGCGGCTGCTGTGGCTTAGAGCTGAGAGCCCAAGCAGCTTCGACGGTGGAACTCCAGGCTCAGGGGACGGAGGGGGACCTTCCTGCTAGACCCAAAATGACAGCGGGAGCTGCCTGTCCCCTCTGCCTGGGCCACAGTGAGGAGAGGCCGTGCCGGGTGCAGCCCCTCCTGGGTCCCTTCAGGCAAGGCCAGGTCTCCATGGGCCTCTACAGAGCAGGGTTGCAGGGGCAGCAGTGTCTAGCCCCGTCTCCATAGGCCTCAGCTTCCCCAAAAGTGCCGTGGTGACCCTGGGTGGCCCGGCGGTGCTCTGACAGTTCGGGGGTGATCCTGGGTGGCCCGGCGGTGCTCTGACAGTTCCGGGGGACCACAGCCCAGAGGCCCTGCAGGCCAGAGGATGGGGGCCCCATGGGCTCCCAGAGAGGAACATCAGGTGTCAGAGACGGCCCCACCGGGAAGGTCCCCACTGTCCTGGGACGCTGTCCCAGAGCTTCCTGCGGTGAAGGCAGTGGGGGCCTCCAGTCAGGCATGGGAGCCTCGGGATGTCAATCCTGTGGCCAGGGGTCCAGGGCGGTCCACTCCCCAAGGGCTGAGCCCCGCACCTGGCTGGGGAGCTGGAGCGCCCAGCTGGGCCCACTCAGGACCCTGCTGGATGGAGGGCAGGGTCTTCCAGCACCTTCCGTGGTCCATCTTCTCCTGAACCCAGAACTCCTGCCAGTTCAGGCTGGGAGTGGGGCGCTCCCTGCACATCAGTCCTGCAGACCCCCCGGAAGGGACAGGGCCTGGGTGGAGAGGAGGCCTCCATGTGGGTGAGAGCTTCTAGCTGTGGCCCCATCCTTCCGTGGGACCACCTCGAGGGACCCCAGCCCCCCACCCTGCAGGCAACGCTCAGCCTGTCTTCCCAGGCAATGGGGCGGGGTGGGGGGCCCAATCTGCTCTAAACAGCTGTGGCCCGCACCCCGACCTGCCTGCCCTGAGGGGAAGCCCCCGGGTCCCCAGGTGGCCTGGGCTCTGGTTGCCCACCTGGGCCGTTACCTGTGCTTTCGAATCCTTGTGCAAACCAGGGCATTCTGGACCTGGGGAGTCCCCTGCTCAGGTACGAGCTGGGGCTGCCCATGCCCCTGAGTGCAGCTAGCAGGGCGGAGGGGCACGGGCACCAAGACCCCTCTGCCGTGTGCTCCCGTCCAGCCCAACGGGGGCCCAGCCCAGGCCACACCGGCCCTGGCCTCCCGCTTCTCTCCCCTTGGCCTGGGAGCTTCAGGGAGAGGCAGGAAGTGCTGCGGGGCAGAGGGGATTACGGGGGCGGGGGGTGGGCTTGAAGGGGGTCGGTGCACAGTAACCCCTTGGCCCTGGTTTCTAGGTCCAGGGATGGGGACCTCTGCACCCTGCCCCTCCACCTGCCAACGTGGGGACAGCTGTGCCCGGAGCCCCTGTGGCTCCTGTCATCCCATCCACCAGGTGCCCAGGGCTCCTCCTGCCACCGCCCTCACCTCCCGCTGCTAAACCTGAACGTCACAGCTCTGGGCCCTGGGTTCACCCACAGTGCAGAGCCGAGCCCCTCCCCCAGGCCTGCAGTGCCTGCTCCAGCAACTTAAACTTGAACTCAGGCCGGGCGCGGTGGCTCACACCTGTAATCCCAGCACTTTGGGAGGCCGAGACGGGCGGATCACGAGGTCAGGAGATTGAAACCATCCTGACTAACACGGTGAAACCCCGTCTCTACTAAAAATACAAAAATTAGCCGGGCGAGGTGGCGGGCGCCTGTAGTCCCAGCTACTCGGGAGGCTGAGGCAGGAGAATGGCGGTAAACCCGGGAGGTGGAGCTTGCAGTGAGTGGAGATCGAGCCACTGCACTCCAGCCTGGGCGACAGAGCGAGACTCCATCTCAAAAAAAAAACAAAAACAAAACTTGAACTCAGCGCTGGCCCAGGAGCTGATGGGAAGAACTGCCCAGCCTCCCCCAGCCCCACGGTCCAGCCTGACCCACCTTGGATGCTGGGGTCCTGGGGGCAGCGCAGGCAGTCGGGGGAGACTCCCCTGGCCCAGCCGGACAGGGAGGGGTCCCTGGAGGTAAGTGCCCCCAGCTTTGTACAAGGGTCTGTCCTGGGGCAGGGGAGGGGCTTTCCCAGGCGTGCAGCACCCAGGGCCCCGGCACAGCTCACAGGGCAGCCCCACAGGGCACCTCCTGCCCCCGCCCTCCAGCACCGCTGGGTTTCCCACTGGGCCAGGCCTGGGTCAGCCCGTCTCTCCCTCCTGGGGTCCCGGAGGCACAGGGCAGCCAGGAATCCGGGTACCTGGGAACTCCAGAAGCCCAAAGCCGAGGCTCCTGCAGAGGGTCCAGGGGCTTCCGAAGACCACAAATGCCAGTCCCTGCCACTCCCAGGAGAAGGGACCACCCAGTTGCAGCCGCTGGACCTGCAGGCAGACGAGACCCTCAGCCGCACACGGGAGACCAGAGTTGAAGGTGCTCGGGAGGCTGGAGGCGAAGGCCCACAGGCCTCCTGAGTTCTGGGATTTTCCCCTCATCAAACAAACAACGTGTGGATCAGATTCTATATGCAAAATACACCTGGAGGCTGGCCCCAGGTGCCGGGGGCTGCTCAGAACTGGTGGGTGGGGTGACTGCAGAGGGAGGGCCCTGAGCCAGCCCCACAGCCTGGGACCTGGGCTCCCATCCCAGCTGGCTGCCCTGCAACCAGGGACGGGGCTCCCGCAGGCTCAGCCCCCCAGCCCTGTGGGAGCAGGAGCTGAGCCCCCTATCCCCAGGCCCCTCCCAGCCTGCTTGGCCTGGCCCCCTCCACTGATGGGGGAGACCCCAGGACCTCAGCCTCTCCAGGGGCCTTCGGAGGAGGACAGGGCCGTGCTGCTGAGGAGCGTGGAGGGTGCCGGGGAGGCTGGGTCGAGGCTCTGGGTGGGTATGGAGGTAGGACCAGGGCTGATGTGCTTCAGGCCTAGGGGGGAGGGAGACTGATCAGGTGGGACAGGGTGACAGCGGCACTGAGGCCTCAGCAGGAACAGAGCTGGTGCAGGTCATCGAAGGGCTTGGGTGCCAGCTAAGGGGACAGCATATTTTTCTTACGGGCAGTGGGGAGCCATAGATGGTCCTTGAGTGAGGGGATCACGGGTTGATTCCTGAAGGAGGCTGAGAGCTCCCAGGGACTGCGCCTGTCCAGGTATGGAGAGGGTAAGCAGAAGGGTCCAGTCGTGTGTGGGGACAAGTCCTCCCCGATCTCAGACCCCGAACAAGAGGGCTGGGAAGTCCCCCCACACGCTCTCCCTCCATTCCCCGATGTCCACATCAGGGAGGCGATTTTCCGCCAGCCGCCCAGCACCCACCCTGGTGCCTCTCTGGGGGTCCTCCCAGGGAACCCCTTGCAGAAACTCCCCTGGCCTCTGGGGTCCCTGCCCCCCACCCTCCCTCACACCGTACCCCAGAGCCGGGCCCAGGACTTTTGCCACTTGGGGCAGAGAATTTAGGACTTTTCCTTTTGAGCTGAGACACTGGGCCCTGCCCACCCTGGAACTGTGGGGAACGGCTGGCCGGTGGGCAGGTCACAGGACACCCTGTGTCTCTAGACGGGCAGGGAGGAGCACACGGAGGCCCCGGGCTTTGGGACATCTTCGCCTCACGCCTGCACGTGGGGTAAATCGGCATCAGGACCTCCTCCCGTGTCCGTCCAGCCAGAGCAGCCCCACAGATTACCCTGCTTCTCTCTCCTGAAGATAATCAGGGCCCAAACAATGTCTTGTCTGCCTGAGCGTGTTCACGTGTCACCCTCAGGAGTGACTGTTTCAATATTTTGCTGAAGCAGAGGCTGCAGAGTCCCCTCTGGCTCCAGGCTGCCTCTCGAGCGTGCCTCAGGCCTTTGACATCACCAGGAGAGCTGGAGACAGGCCCGGGGACCCGAGAGGGCTCGGTGAGGGGCTGGCTGGTCACCCGGGCCCCGGCGTCCCTGTGCCCCTCACACACTGGGTGCTATCTCGCCAGGGCCTCTGGGCGGGACCCCCGGGGCTGCACGGGAACCTGCCTCAGCCTGAACCTTGGGGTGGCCCTGGATGCCAGACCAGGACATGCATCCTGCCCAGGGCTGTGGCCATGGCCCCTTGGGGACCCAGGCCCAGCCAACCCCTCCCTGGGTCTCTCTGGACTCCAGTAACTGCGTCCTCCCAGAAACGATTTCCCTGGCCTCTGAGTCTCCGGTGCCGTCCGGGGTATCCAGACGGAGCTGGGGATAGGCGGGGGGCCCCAAGGGGCGGCCTGGCAGCAGCCTGGCTGAAGCTGAATGCTCCCTATTGATCCGGGACAATTATGGGATGGTGAGCCCCATTATGTCACTCGCACACCATTAAAGAGTTTAAAAATATCAACTGATCACCGACGCAGCAGGCCAGAGTTCAGGCAGGACACCGGGCGCTTTGTTAAGAACCCGAGGGCACGGAGAAGTCACTGCCCAGGCCGGGGGATGTGTGAATCTGGCCCTCCGAGGGGCACGCTTGGTCCCCGGGGTGGGGAGGGGCAGACAGACCCTCCCCGGCTTGGGCCCGGCAGAGGGGTGGAGGGGTGTCACCCCTCAAACGCACCCTCACCTCCACTCTGCCACTAACTCGACATCCTCCCCGGCCAGGCTCGGGGTTCCGGGGAATGGGGTGCAGCTTCCCAGGCCTCCCCGTTGTGTGTGGGAGGGGGTTTCGGGGGAAGCATTTAGAACAAGATGGAGAATTCCAGCCCACAAGCCGGGAGGCTGAGGTGCAAGTGACGTCAGAACTGAGACTGGGAGCCGGGGAAGCCGGGTTCCCCTGAGAGGACCCCTGGCCTGCAGGACACGTTGAGGGGATGTCAGGCCGAGGGCACCTGTGGGAAATGGGACCACACGGCAGGCCCCCAGTTCGAGAACCCCCCCAGGCAGCCCCGGACACCAGCGGGAGGGGTGCGGCCCTGTGGGAAGCCCCGACCCTTGCTTGGCAGTGGGGGTCCTGCTCGGCCCCCACCTGCAGCTCCACTCCCAAGGCTTGGCAAGCGTTTCTCCGCCGAGATCAGGAGGGCCTCGTCGTCATAGAAACAGGCCACATTCCCAGAGTGCACCGTGGCCATTTGTGTCCCTCTCTGGCCAGGGCCTGCAGTGGGTGGGGACCCCTGCGTCCTCAGGTCTGTTAACTGGGCAAACAGTGTCAGGCCCCTGAGGGCCCCCAGCCCCACCTGTGCGGCTCCCACAGCATGGAAATCGTATCTTGTGGCCCCTGCTGCTCCCAACCTGGTCTCCCACGACCACCTTGCCCCGCGCCAGCCACAGCCCCGGCGGACACGCCACACACGAGCCGCTCCGGGCGCAGCACAGGAAACAGACACAAGCCTGGGAACTGGGGGCCCCGGGGCTGGCGGAGGCCGGAAGGATCCTCCCGGGAGCCTCTGGAGGAAGCTGGACCCTGCCGATGCCCAGGTCGGGCTCCACCGCCAGCCCTGGGAGGACTGTTTGTTGTTTTAGCCACCAGGTTTGCAGCACGCGGTCAGGACAGCCCCGGGAAGCTAATCCATTGCCCTGAGCGATGATTATCAGGGAAATCCTTAGAGCAGACGGCTGGCAGCTTATGGCAAATGTGAAATAAATGCAAATGCTGTTATCTTAAGGCAGCCCACCCCACTTCTGACAAGATGGGCCACAGGCCTGCAGCCCCCACTGCCATCCTACGACTCCTGTCAACCCTCCGGGAAGCGGGTGGTGTCAGAGCCTCTGTCTGGGGTCTGCTGGCCTCAAGTGGCCGGGCCTCTGCAGGCCAGAGTGTGCCGGCAGCTCCTCCAGCCCTGACGTGCCTCATGCCTATGCCAGGGCTGAGCGGTGGCACTTCTGGGACTCTGGCCGTGATCAAGACGTGCCCTGGAGGAGGGCCCCAGGCCTGCCGCAGCGGGGCGGGGGGAGCCGCAGCCGCTCGCCTCGAGCCTTGGAGGACCGTCTGCTTGGTCGGGAGCGAGCTCAGCTGTGCCTTGGAGGGCTGCTCAGTGCTCAAGGTGGAGCTGGGGGCAGCAGGAGGGCGTCGGGGAGCTGGGGCAGCCGTGGAATACATCAGGAGGGGGTCCTGGGTGGGCCTGAGGATGAGGGAGAGATGGGTCCTGGGTGGGCCTGAAGATGCCAGAGAGATGGGAGGAGGGGGACGGGATTCTGAGTGGGGGTTGGGAGGGCGTGGCTGGCCCTTGCGGGTGGGCTCAGAGCCCAGCCATGGCCCCGCTGGGAGAGAATTTCCTGTCACCCGGAGTAAGTGCTATCTGTTAGACCGAGACGCCTGTCCCTTGCCAAGCTGGGGCCCCAGAGCGCCCTTTCCTCTCTTGTGAAGGAAACCAAGATTTATAATAACGCAAAGTGCGTTCATGCCATGGGATGGGCCTGCTCCTGCTGGCCGTGTCGGCCGCGTCATCTTGGGCGCATCATGTGGGCTGTGGATGTGGGGCCATCCCTCACTAACATCCACACGAGCCGAGCCGGGGCCTCGAGGGAGGGGCCTGACTCTGGCCTTGCTGGGCCCGGGGGCCATGGGGAGACCTCACCTTCCCCCAGTGGCTACCGGGGAGGCCACGCCTGCATCTCTCTCCCCCAGGAAAGGGGGCCCCAATTCCCAGAACCTTCCCTGTACCTCTCGAGGGCCCGAGAGGGGCCAGTGTCAGCACCCGGTCAGCAGCACCCAAAGACCCCCTCGAGGGCCCGAGACGGCCGACGTCAGCCAGGCACCTGGTCGGGGCACCCGGAGACCCCTTCGAGGGGCCAGCAGTCTCAGAGAATCAGCTGGAATCACTGTTGCTGGTGTCTGTGGCGGGTGGGGGTCCCCACCTCAACTCCGTCTTCACACCTGCTCAGGGCCCACAGGCCAAGAGGCTGGGAAGCTGCTCACAGGGCTGGTGCTGGAGCCCGTCCGCAGGCCCTGGCCCTGCCCACCGTCCGCCAGCGCCCACTTGCTCTTCTTCCTGGCCTCCCGGGCCCCAGGCCGCGACGGAGCAGAGGCCGCACCTCCAGGACCCGGGCACAGCTCGCCTTCTGCGGAGGCTGCTCCATGCTCAGCAGGCAGGGCTGGCGGAGGTGCCAGGCTGGGCAGAGGGGCCTGGGGACCGTGGGGCCAGGGCTGAGAGTGCCCCTCTCGCTTGCCTCCTCACTGCCCTTTTGGCCTCCAGAGGGCTCAGGACCCATGGCTGGACCTCCCGTGCCTCCCTGGAGGCTCTGCTCCCGGCCCAAGTCTCGGTCCTTTTCCCCACCCAGCCTGGGGGAGGCGGAGGCCCACCAGGACTCGTGCCGGGAGGGGCACCCACGCACGGGAGCTGCGTTCACACCTGAGCCCACTTGAGAGGATCTGGCCCAGCAGCCGGGACGGCTGACCCTTACTTACGGACGGGAGCAAGACCAGGCGGGGATGGGAGTGGAGCCTTCATCTTTCCTCCTCCTCTGCTTAGGCTCCAGGCCCCTCAGTCAGCCACGCCTTCCCAGCCCTCCCCTGGGACCCCAGGAGGTGGGGGCACCCCGCTGACCTAAACTCCTGGCCCCCCATAGGTGGCAGGAGCCCTTCTGACCCCTCTTGGTCCCTTCCCGATGGACCCACGTGGGCCTGTGGAGCCGGGCACATGGCCTGGCCAGCTCTGGGGGTCTGGGCGCAGGTGGAGGAGGCTGTGGGGGGGGCGCAGGCTGTGGGGTGCCTGGAGGGGGGTGCAGCCGGGTCTACAGCCCTGGCCCGAGGCCCTCCTGACCCTGTAGCCCCAGTCCCCGGGGTCTCGGGGACACCCTTGCATGCCTTTGCACCCGGCCCCTCTCCCAGCCTGAAGACCCCTGCTTCCCTGTGCGGCCGCCATGTCCGGCCGTGTCTGGGGCTGCTCCTCCCGGGTCATCTGAGCCGCCCCGGGCTCCCTTCCTCCCTTCCTCTTGGCCTTGGGAACAATCTGACCTGATTCTCAAAAGGAGTCATCAGACTGTGTTCCGCTTGTACATTTATTACCAAGGAATGTACGAACGAGGGAAATATTGTGGCTGACACCCCGGCTCTGTCCTGAGCCTCGTGCAGCTGGGACCCCAGGACGCGTTGTCCTCAGGACGTCTGCGGCTGCCGGGAGCATCTGCAGGGACTGGAGGCTGAGCTTCCTGCGAGACCTCGGCCTCGGTGGTCCGTCTGGCACCGGGTGGCACCGCCTCCCTGTCCTGCGGTAGGGAGTGGGGGTCTGCCCGGGCACCCAGAAGCCGCACTCGAAGGCACGGGGGCTCCCTCCCTGCTTCCCTCTCTGTCCCTCTCCCGTCCAAGCATCTCCCTGGCTCAGGCTCGTGAGGACAAGGCCTCAGGAAGTCCACAGCCTCCACCCGACGCTGTGACAGGGACGTCCCCAGCACTCGGGGAGGGGGCTCCCTCCCAGCCCTGACTCAGAGTCAGGGACACCAGGCACAGGGGGCAGCTATCCTCCCTGAAGGAACCTTCCAGAAGCATCTGTCCAGGGAGGCAGGGATTGGACACTGACCCCATCCGCAGGGTCAGACAGGGCCTCAGGGGAGGGCGGTGGTGCAGGATTGCCGGCTGGGCCTGGGATCTGGTCCCCGCCTCTCCCTCCTGGCAGCTCCTGCAGTCGGAGGCTCCTGCTGGCGGGGCCCTTCCCATTACTCCAGCTTCAATTTCCTCCTCTGTGGGGGCCGATGTTGACCACACGGAGCTGTGGGAGGCTGGGGGGACCCACCTCGGCAGGGGTGAGGGCAGGGCTTCAGCCGTCCTGGGCCTGGGGGTGCAGGGTGAAGGTGATCTGTCACCCAGGCAGGGGAGAGGAGAGGGTGTGGGGGCTCCAAGGCAAGGCCGCCCCTGTGGAAAGAAAGGTGGGGGCGGGGAGGGCCCCTTGGACCATAGGTCATGGGCTGGAGGTCGGGGAGGGCGTCCTGGGGGCTGAGGACCCTGAGTTGGGGAGAGTGGCGGGGAGAGTGAACGGGGGAGGCCGGGGGAGCGGGGGGGGCAGGGGCGGGGAAGGGGCCAGGCACAGTGACCTTGCTCCCTCCGGCACCCTCAGGCCGTTTGCTTGCTGGGTGGAGAGGTGGAGACCACAGCACAGCTCCGAAGGCCCCGCTCCATCAGCTAAGTGGCTCCTGGCCACGTCCCGCTCCCGGGAGGACCTCTGGGGCCTGGGAGCCTGGCAGCCGACTTTCTCTGCATCTATTTTCGGGGCTCTTTGGTCTAAGTGCTGGGTGGAGCCCGGCCCCTCCAGGTCCATTTCCAGGCTGGCACTGGCGGTGAGCACATGAGAGCCTGGCCAGGCTCTCCGCCTGCCGCCCACAGGCCTGGCGTCCCCTCCGATACACTGGGGTTGCCCTCGGGCCTGCTGAGTACGGGGAGTGCGCAGTTCTTGGGAGCGTGGGCCCCTTTCCCACTGTTCCCTCACAGCCTCCAGCAGGAAAGGGGGCTGTCCCCGGGGCGGCCTCCCCACCTGGGCGCTGCCGGGATTCCAGCTGCTCACCCCCGCTGGGGGCCGTCCTGGGCCTGCGGGCAGCTAAGTGACATCTCTGGCTTCTACCCACCAGGCACCAGGAGTGCCTCTTCCCCCATCCCCCGTCGTGACCACTGAGATCCTCTGCAGACACCCCCACATGTCCCTTGTGGGAGCAGAGTCACCCCCAGTTGGCAGTCACTGTTGTAGGGAGAAGGACAAGGTGCGGGGGCCCCCTGCGGCTTGGGAAGCCACAAGAAGGTGCTTGTGGGGACCCCATGTGGGGGTGTGATTGGGGCGTAGGGTCCCCCTGCCGGGTCACACTGCGCATGGGACGACAGTTTTTCCTTTTTATTTTTTTTGAGACAGAGTCTCCCTCTGTCGCCCAGGCTGGAGTGCAGTTGCGCGACCTCAGCTTACTGCAGCCTTGACCTCCTGGGCTCAAACTATTCTCCCGCCTCAGCCTCCCGAGTAGCTGGGACCCGGACGTGCACCACCACGGCAGGCTAAAGTTTTTCATTTTAGAAATTTTCTGTACAGATGGGGTCTCCCTATGTTGCCCAGGCAGGTTTCTAATTCCTGGGCTCAAACCGTCCTCTGGCCTCGGCCTCCCACTCTCTTGCCCAGTCATGTGCCTTGGTACAACCCAGCCCTGTTGGGCGTCAGGCCCCCCAACACCCCAAGAGAAGGACTCCTTATCTCAGGTCCCCCAGGGACCCCGACTCCACCCCAGCCTGTGGGGGAGTGTGGGTCTCCTCCATGGTTCTGCTGAGCAAGCCTCAGGTGGCCCTAGAACAAGAGGCTGGTGGCAGGAGGACAGAAGCCACAGGGGCTCAGTGCTGCCCACAGCCTGCGATGTGGCGTGGGTCTCCCGGCTTGAGGTCCAGGCACAGAGGGCAGGCATCTGTTAGCAGTCACACACCGTGTGCAGGGGGCAGGGCTCGCCCAGGTACTGGCTCCAGGGCAGCTGTGTGTCCTTGACCGGTGGCCTCCCAGGGGCAGGACCAGGGGCGTGGGGCGGGTGGGGGTGTGACAGTCGGGTGGGAGAACACGCACTCTCTCGGTCCTCGGTGCCTGCTTTGCAAACCACCCCCCAGGCCTTATCTCGCGGCAGCAGCTGATGGGCTCTGCCTGCCCAGAGCATCTTCAGAAGCCAGACTGGAGCCTCTTAACCCCAGACGCGCTAGAGCTCGAAGGCGGCCCCTCCCTGGCGCCTTCGCCAACACGGCCCACAGGTGCCCCGGCCACCCACATGCCAGGGAGTGCCAGAGAACAGAGAACAGGGAATGTAGCCACACCCAGAGGCCAGCCAGGAGGGGCTGGGGGAGGAGGCGTCCATCCTCACCCTCCAGCACTCCAGGGCCTGCTGCCCCCTCAGCAGACCCCGGGACTCTGGCCTTGAGGGTGCAGCTGAGGTCCCCTGAGGTCATGCTGCTTGGAGCAGGTGAGACGGAGGCCGACAGAAACCCACCCTGTACCCGGGACCTCCGTGGGGCTCCACAGGGGGCTGGAGTCCCTGCTTCTCCCCAATTGCTCCCTCAGCTCCGCCAGCAAGAGAGACAGGGTGATGGGCACCCCGTCCTGGGATCCTGGAGGCTGTGCCATTGGCTCTGCCTGATGACGGGGTGTGGGGTGGTCAGGACAGTGGTGCTGGGACCTGTCTGTTCCCGTCAGAAACCACATTCCATGCGTGGTGGGTGGCTGGCCTGAGGTCCCGGGTGTGCAGCGGAGGTGGACCAGAGGTGGACACAGACCTACGGGCCGCCAGAGCCCACCCAGGGTCCCTGGGGGCCATCCACAGCTGGTAAAGCCGAGGTGTGGGCGGACCCCAGGAAGCAGCCCCCACCCCTGCCCTCAATGGCTCAGGCGTGGGCAGAACAAATAGGCCCAGCGGGGCTGGGAGGGTGGGGACCCCACGATTCACCGGGATGTGTCGTCCACAGGGAGAGGCGGGCGGAGCTGTGTGTGAAAATGTGAGTAAAGTACATAAATTAGTATCACAAGAATCCGGACGGACAGGGGATACAGGACTGAACTTGGAGGAGGCTCATCAGGGAGGTCGGGGCTCCCCTCTGGGAACAGGATCTCGCCCTCGCCTGGCCCGTGGGACACGCCTCCCCTCGCTAGCCAGCAGCTACTGGGCTCTGACGCTCACTTTGGCCTTCCGCTCCCCAGGGGAAGGGGTGCTGGGGGCCCTGTGTCTGGAGGGCTGGTGAGTGGAGTGAGGCTGGTGAGTGGGGGTGAGGCTGGTGAGTGTGGTAACGGTGGTAGAGTAGGGCTGGGGGTGGTAGAGTAGGGGTGAGGGTGGTGAGTGGAGTGGTGGTGGTAGAGTAGGGGTGAGGGTTGTGAGTGGGCTGAAGGTGGTGAGTAGGGGTGAGGGTGGTGAGTGGGCGTGGTGGTGGTAGAGTAGGGGTGAGGGTGGTGAGTGGGGTGAGGGTGGTGAGTGGGGTGAGGGTGGTGAGCAGGAGTGAGGGTGGTGAGCAGGAGTGGGGGTGGTGAGTGGAGTGGGGGTGGTGAGTGGGGTGAGGGTGGTGAGCAGGAGTGAGGGTGGTGAGTGGAGTGGGGGTGGTGAGTGGCATGGGGGTGGTAGAGTAGGGGTGAGGGTGGTGAGTGGGGTGAGGGTGGTGAGTGGGGTGAGGGTGGTGAGTGGGGTGAGGGTGGTGAATGGGGTGAGGGTGGTGTGTGGAGTGAGGGTGGTGAGTGGGGTGAGGGTGGTGAGTGGGGTGAGGGTGGTGAGTGGGGTGAGGGTGGTGAGCAGGAGTGAGGGTGGTGAGTGGAGTGGGGGTGGTGAGTGGCATGGGGGTGGTAGAGTAGGGGTGAGGGTGGTGAGTGGGGTGAGGGTGGTGAGTGGGGTGGCGGTGGTGAGTAGGGGTGAGGGTGGTGAATGGGGTGAGGGTGGTGAGTGGCATGGGGGTGGTAGAGTAGGGGTGAGGGTGGTAGAGTAGGGGTGAGGGTCATGAGTGGGGTGAGGGTGGTAAGTGGGGTGAGGGTGCTGAGTGGAGTGGGGATGGTAGAGTAGGGGTGAGGGTGGTGAGTGGGGCTGAGGTTACTCCAGCCTTGGGCACTGGATTTTCTCGGGGGTTCAGTGAGGGTCGGCCCCCTGGGCTGCCTCCACCTTGTCCTGGGGCTGGGTCCCCGGAAGATGCGGCCACAGCGCCTGGAGAGTGACCAGCCCTCGGACAGCTGTGACAGCCCCTGCGGGGGTGTCTGGGTCTGAGGCCGTGCTGCAGACCTGCTGGCTGCTGCGGATCAGGGAGAAACGACCTGGCCTCTTGGAGCTTCAGCTTCCTCATCTGTGTGCCAAGGGGAGGGGCACGTCTTGGAGCCTGGGGACCCCCGGCTCGTGGGCCACTCGCCTGGCACCCAGTCACCTGGGAGTCGTCCTTGCTGCGGGCTCCGAGCCTCTGGGATGGAGTGGGGCTGGGAGTGTGTCCATCACCTTCACCACATCAGCCTGTCCCTGGCCCTGCTCTGGCAGACGACAAATCTCTGCTAAATTCTCTTTAATTTTGTTCTCTGGGAAACGGTAGGAGGTTTTGGAGATAAAGCCAAGCTGATACATCGGGGATTTGACGGTTCTCCCAGATACTCCTCAACCAGAAGGGAGATGGTGAGCCCTGGACGCTTCAAGTCGGCCAGGTCGGGCTTCAGAGCCCCCGAAACAGTGCACTGCTCCCCACTTGCCGTGAGGGCTGGTGTCCCCTAGCTGGCCTGGAGAGCATCTGCCGCTGTGGCTGGGACATATGGCCTCCCGGCCACCAGCGGCAGCGTGGACAGGAAGGTGAGATGCTTGCACGGGGTCTGGGACCCAACAGGGCCCCATCAGAAGGCAGGTCCAGGCATAGTACGTGCCTGTGGGGCTGGACGGCATGGGGTGCTGGCTGAGGCTCCACCACCCCCAACCCCCTTCCTGAGGCCCCCCTAGGCCATTCCCCAAGCATGGTGCGTCCCTGCCCTTCTAGGAGGCTCCACCCTGGTGCAACCCACTCATCAACACACACCTCTGGGGCGTCCTCCTCCCGTCCCCCGGGGTCTCCAGGCACAGGCTGGTTCGGTGGAGCCGGATGTCCCGGTCAGCCGGGGGAGACGTCACGAGCATCACACCCTGGGCGGCCCCAGCGTTCTCTGCAGGTTCTAGAGGCTGCAGGTCTAAGATCGAGGTCCGGCCAATTCTGTTTGCGTCTCCTCCCTCCTGACCTCATCTAACCGTCATCACCCCCGAGGCCCCACCTCCAAGTCCCCTCACACTGGGGTTAGGGCTGCAACCAATGCATTTGGGGGATGCAGCTCAGTCCGCAGCCTGGGACCGGCCTCCACCTGGAAGCACAGACCCTCTTTCCCACCCGGGACAGCCTGGTCCGTGGCTCAGGACCTGCTGGCTGACGCCCGGGTCCGTGGACGGCCCGTGGGAGGGAGTTCTCTCCTGACCTGCTCACGGCCGGGGTCAGCAGGGGTTCCCATTCTTCCCATCCAGCCCGGCCTCCCTGACCTGAGCTGCTCCTCCTGTGGCCGGGTGGGCGGTGGGCACCTGGGGCCAGCCGGGGGTGACACTGTCCCAGGATTTCCCCCCAGTCCGGGGCGCCGGGCCCTGTCTCTGATGAAGACCCAGGCGGGGCCTCCGCTGGTGCTGCTCCCTCCCCAGGACGACCAAAGCGTTGCCGACTGCCAGGCCTCTGGCCAGCTTCTGGGGGTCCGTTCCAGGCCGGGCCTCTCTGCTGCTGGGTGCCGGCAGCCTCTGGCTCTCTCGGGCATCAGCTGCAGCGGCGTCCCTCCTCTCCCTGCATCCTCACAAGCAGCTGCTTGAACTCCTCCAGGGCTGCAGGGCTCACCCCTTGCAGGATGCACAGCCTTCAGCCCGTCGCTGTGTAATGAGAGTGCCTGGTGGCCACGCATCCCACCTCCTGGCACAAGCCGTGTCTCCCGTCGGCCACTCCGCTCTCAGGGCCTAGTTCCCCCGGGACTGCACCTGACCCGCGGGGGGGACACCTGGCCTCTTTCCACTGTTTTCCAGTGATAATTTCACTGCGATGTAGCTTGGTGCAAACGCCTTTTTCCGTCTATTTAAAAAGCTTCCCCCTCATTTGCAGTCATTTCCTAGGGCTGTGTTCGAAGGCTGGAGTTGCCCACTCAGGTGTGGGAACGGGTTACGTCTCTGGAGTGCACACTGCGAAGTTTTTTCTAGAAAGCAGAACCGGCCGGGCATGGTGGCTCGTGCCTGTCATCCCAGCACTTTGCGAGGTCAAAGTGGGCGGATCATGAGGTCAGAAGTTCAAGACCAACCTGGCCAAGATGGTGAAACCCCGTCTCTAGTAAAAATACAAAAGAATAGGCAGGTGTGGTGGCAGGTGCCTGTAATCTCAGCTACTCAGGAGACTGAAACAGAGAATTGCTTGAACCTGGGAGGTAGAGCTTGCAGTGAGCCGAGATCACACCATTGCACTCCAGCCTGGGTGACAGAGCGAGACTCTGTCTCAAAACAAAGACACCAGGAAGGTGGCTCTTGCCCTCTTCACATTGCCGGGGGTCCATTTCCATGTTTTGATGTTTTGAAAGTCACGGTCTTTGAGGCTTTTCAGATGGGTTTTAGCAGGATTTAAAAAATAATGGGCCCAGTGTAGTGGCCGGGAGGGCTCCTTGAGCTGTCATTCCAGGTGGAAGCGAGCGAGGGGGTGTGGCTGGGGGGTCGGAAGAAGCCAGATGGTCCGAGTCTCTGCTCTGCCGTCCCCCATGGCGTCCCGGTACCTTGGCTCGTCTAGGCTGCTTTGGGTGTGCTTGGCGATGGCTGGAGGGGCCAGGCTGCACAGAAGTGATGGGCGCCCCCACTCCCCACCGGCCACTCTGAGGAAGGGGCCTCAGGCCACTGAGGTGGGCGAGGCCAGACACAGCAGAAGGGGCTTCTCACCCGGCCCACCCTATTCATGCTGCCTGGCGTGGGTCCTGGGGGACAGGACGCGGTGTGGGTCACAGCCATTCCAGGGTGGCCGCTGCGCCAGCGGTGTGTGGAAGGCCCAGGGCGGCCACACCATTATCCAGGGAGGAGTCTGAGGCCCCAGGCGGGCCAGGGTCACTGCCTCGCCAATCAGGATGGGGTTCAGGAGCCTCCTGGGGGCCACCCAGGTGTCCAAGGTGTCTTCTGTGGCCTCCAGCTCGTCCCCCAGTCCAGCCCCAACCGTCCCTGTCACAGGGATGCCGGTCACACAGCCGTCCCCTGCCTCCTGGGCTGGCGACTGCCCACGTGGCCTTGGCCCTGCCCTCACCACCTCTGGGCCCCGACCAAGTGCTCTAATGGACACCCTGACCCTGGGGTCTGTGAGGCAGAGGGCCCCACTCTCTGGCTGGCGGACCAGAGAGGTGAGTGTTCTGGGCTGCCTGGAGGTGGGGACACCTGTTCCTGGGGCTGTCCTGGCCCCAGCCCTGCACCCGTCCAAGGGGATGTGTGCAGAGGCCCACGAGGTGGGGTGGGGGACTGCGGGGGGCTTCGGCCACTCTCTGTCCTTCCCTCAGGCCGTGCCCCCTGGCTGGTGCTGCCCCACTCCCAGATAGGGAAACAGTCTGGGAGGGGCCGCCTGCCTGGCTACACAGTGGGCCTGGCGGACGGCTCTGATGGGGTGTCTCCACCCCCAAACCGGCCAAGGGCTGCGGGGCTCTGTGGCTGTCTCAGACAGGCACTCAGTCAAGTCCTGTCCGTCAGCCTGCAGGGCCGACTGCGGTCACAGGTGAGTCTGTGTCCCATCAGCCTGGGAGCTCAATGCCGCAGCGCCCCCGCCGCACCCCAGGGCACCGGGAGGCAGAGGCTGAGAGGTCACAGAGCTCAGAATTCGCCTTCTTGGCCCAGGCGGTCCTGCCAGTTCCCCGGGTCTGCAGATTGGGGACAAACACAGGCAGCTCCGCTCGGCTCAGCCCATGGGGAGGTGCCAAGTGAAAGCAGGTTCAAGACAAAATATGGAGCCGGGCGCCCTCCCCCCATGTGGCTCGAGCCTGCAGCCATCTGGGGAAACTGAGTCACAGTGAGGCTCCAGGACGGTCCTCAGGCCACGTCAGTCCTGGAAGGTTTCCTGACCTCCCACCCTTGAAGGGCAGTGACGACGGGCCCAGGCCACCTGCCGCAGGTTCTGGGTCAGTCTGCAGTCCTGGAGCTGCTGTCCCCAAAGCCCACCTTTCACGAGGAGCCTCCCGTGTGCCCCAGAGTGTGCAGTCAGGGCCAGGGGTAAGGGCTCAATCGGCCAGGGAGGGCATGGTGGGGGCACAGTGGGGGCATGGGGCGGGGAGGGCACTGTGGGGGCATGGGGTGGGGGAGGGCATGGCAGGGGCACCGTGGGGGCATGGGGCGGGGGACAGTATGACAGGGGAACAGTGGGGGCATGCGGCGGGGAGGGCACTGTGGGGGCACTGTGGGGGCACTGTGGGGGCATGGGGTGGGGGAGGGCACGGCGGGAGCACAGTGGGGGCATGGGCGGGGAAGGCATGGTGGAGCAACAGTGGGGGCATAGTTGGGGAGGGCATGGTGGGGGCACCGTGGGGGCATGGGTGGGGGAGGGGACAGCAGGGGCACTGTGGGGGCATGGAGCAGGGAGGGCATGGCAAGGGCACCGTGGGGGCATGGGATGGGGGAGGGGATGGCAGGGGGCACCGTGGGGGCATGGGGCGGGGAGGGCATGGCGGGGGCACCGTGGGGGCATGGGGCGGAGAGGGCATGGCGGGGGCACCGTGGGGGCATGGGGTGGAGAGGGCATGGCAGGTGCACCGTGGGGGCATGGGGTGGGGGAGGGGATGGCGGGGGCACCGTGGGGGCATGGGGCGGGGAGGGCATGGCGGGGGCACTATGGGGGCATGGGGTGAAGAGGGCATGGCAGGTGCACTGTGGGGGCATGGGGTGGAGGAGGGGACGGCGGGGGCACAGTGGGGGCATGGGGTGGGGGTGCCAGAGGAAGATGGCCTGGGAGGGACGTGGCCCAGGAAGAGCCTGGGCTCCTGTGGCCAGAGCGATGATGGGAGAGGAGGTGGAGGGGGAGGGGGAGGGGGAGGGGGCAGGGACCCAGGGGTCCGTACAGGGGAGGACAGGCCTGGGGTTGCGGGGGTTCCCAGAACAGGGTGGGCCAGGCCGGCCGAGTGGAGCCCAGGAGCTGCTGGCATCTCATGGCCAACACTGCACTCTGCTGGCCGTAGGGGGCATCGCACCTGGGCTGGGGCTCCCGTGGCCCAGGACGGGGTCACGTAGTGTATGGGGCACTCCTTGCCCATCCAGACTCTGCCAGGCAGCCTGGCCCAGGGGTTGGGGGACCTTGGGGGCAGCCTCCACAGCACAGGACTGTGGGGGACCCTGGCTGGGACATGGAAGGAGGAGGGAGGCGGGGCCCGCCTCTGGGGCACTGGTTCCAGGAACAGAGCGGGCAGGGGTCCCAGCAGGAACGGCCTCAGGCTTGGGTCCTCTGGGACTCTGCGTGGGGCTCAGGCTGCCCCAGAGGGTCCTGCAACCTGAGAGCTGCCCAGGGGACGGCCCCTGACCCTCACCTACGGCTGGCCCTGAGGCAGGACATGGACAACAGCTGGGGCTGCCCAGGTCACAGCAGAGCGCAGGGCTGGGTGGCACAGGTTCCGGCCCAGCCTGGGGGTCTGAGGGGCTAGAGCCCAGCCATGCCCCTGACCTGCAGCCTCCTAGCCTGGCAGCACCTCTGGGCTCTGCTAACAGGGGCCTCCCGGGACTGGGTCGTAGCTGCCTCCTGAAGCAGGCACTCGGGTCCAGCCTGCGGTGGGGAGGGGCCACAGCACAGCCCCCCAACCGCAGGCGAAACCTGCACAAGGAGACTGGAAGGCGGGGCTGGTCGGACAAGTTGGGGGCTGCAGCATGGAGGGGCTCTGCGCGCTCCCAGCCTGAGCAGGGGGGCGGGTCCCCCTCCACAGCCTCCCAGGGGAGGGGGCCCCGCCTGCCTACCCCGCCCCACCCCTGCCTATGCTCGCACCTTACCCACCGGGCGTGCTCTGCGAAACGGCTTCTCCCGGCCCAGCCGGAGGCCATGGACCCCGAGGCCACCCGTGCAGCTGTCTGCTCGGGGATGGGCAAGCGAGCCAGACCCCAGCGCGCACCCAGCTCACCCGCGGGGCGGCCCGAGCAGGACGGGGCGGGGCGGGGTCAGCCCCAGGCAACGGCGAGACCGCATTTCCGCGCGCAGCCGGCAGAGGGCGAGCGCCCACCGCCCACGACAGCGCCGCCAACTCGGGGCCAGGGAGGGGGCCGGGAAGGGGGCGGAGCCTGGGAGGGTCTGTAGGGGCGACAGGGGCTGGGGGAGAGGTCTGGGGGACGGTGAGTGCCAGGGGAGGGGGCCCTGGGGGGAAGGCGGGGCCTAGGAGGGTCTGCAGGGGGAAGCAGGGGCTGGGGGAGGGGGTCTGGGGGATGGCGAGTGCTGGGGGGGGTCTGTGGAGGGAGGTGGGGGGCTGGGTGGAGGGGGCCTGGGGTGCGGTGGAGGCTGGGGGAGGGGGCTGGGGGGAGGCGGGGCGCTGGGGGCGGCTGGAGCGTGGGGACTGGGGGATTTGGATACCACAGGGAGGCAGGGCATGGGGGCACGAGGGTGGGCGGTGGGGGGCCATGGAGGGCAAAGGGCCACGGGGGCCATAGGGTCAAGGAAGGCACAGGGGGTGCGTGGGTCTGTAAGGGGCACAGGGCGAGGGCAAGGGCGGGGCGCGGGGGTGCAAGACCTGGGGGTGCCAAGGGCCAGGAGCCGTTGCAGTGCCTCCGTGTCCCAGGCCCGGCCAAGTTCTGGCAGGAGGACCTGGGTGGACAGTGTCTGGGCCTGCGGCTTCACCTAGAGGTCGTGCGGCACCAGGTGCAGCATCACTTGCTTCAGGTGGGGCACCCTAAACTCCCAGACCCCTGAGGCCGGCCGCCACTCTGCCCCCTCATGACCTGGCCTGGGCCCCCAGCACCTCTCATCCCCTGGCCGCCCACCCCGAGGGACCCCAGAAGCAGAGGCCCCACCTCTCTGGGCTCCCCTTCCAAGGACATGAAACCAGGTGACATTGGGCGTGGCCAGCTGGTGTTCG
The DNA here is from genome assembly GCF_049350105.2 of Macaca mulatta. Taxonomy (NCBI): domain Eukaryota; kingdom Metazoa; phylum Chordata; class Mammalia; order Primates; family Cercopithecidae; genus Macaca; species Macaca mulatta. The sequence continues at coordinate 2,294,830 of NC_133425.1, read as the reverse complement.
ACCCCAACGGAGCAGCGGGGCGTGGGGTGTGGGGGAGGATGGGGCAGGAAGAGGTTTAGGGAGCATGGGCCGTCCGCCGTGGTTGTCCCCAGCCATCCTGGCCCAGTCACAGGGCTCTGACTCTGGGGTCTCAGTGTGGCCTCGGCTACTTGAGTCCCCTGAGTCCTTATTTATTTATTTTTTTTTTTTTGAGACGGAGTCTCGCTGTGTCGCCCAGGCTGGAGTGCAGTGGCACGATCTCGGCTCACTGCAAGCTCCACCTCCCAGGTTCACGCCATTCTCCTGCCTCAACCTCCTGAGTAGCTGGGACTACAGGCGCCCGCCACCTCGCCCGGCTAGTTTTTTGTATTTTTTAGTAGAGACGGGGTTTCACCGGGTTAGCCAGGATGGTCTCCATCTCCTGACCTCGTGATCCGCCCATCTCGGCCTCCCAAAGTGCTGGGATTACAGGCGTGAGCCACCGCGCCCGGCCTTCCCCTGAGTCCTTGAGCAGGGTTGGGGTCGTGAGGGCTGGGGACTCTTGGACCGGAGCTTGGGGCTGTGCTGACTCTCCGGACCCCGCTGGGTGCCCCGGGAGGGCTGGGTGGCCATGCACGACACCCCTTCATCTGCACCTCCTCTGGGCCCCGGACAGGACCGGCCTCTGGACACAGCCCCAGGGGCCAGGTACCTCTGGCTGGGGTTCCAGTGACCGAGCTGGTGCAGGAGAACAGCGCTGGCCTGGCCTGGCCCACACGCTGGGGCGTGGGGACGCTGCCACCCTACTTGCCCCGGGTGTAGGCCCATGGCACTGTGCTGCCTGCAGACGCTTCGGGAAATCACAGACCAGGGGCTCTTTTTGGTGGACTTCCAGTAGAGTCCTTCGTGGGGTCTTGCCAGGACCTCCTGCTGCCGCGGTCTTAGCCTGGGAGTCTTGGGTCCTGTCCCTCCCAGACTGGAAAGTGCCTGCTGCTCCCCTCTGTAGCCCCGCCCGTGCCCCGCACCCCCAGGCTGGGAACAAGGTGGAGGGGCTGCACGCGTCCCTGATGGCGCTGCTGGAGAAGCTTCTAGAAGCGGAGCAGTCGCTGGGCAACCTGGAGCACATGCAGGAGCCTGGAGAAAGACATTGCTGTCAAGACCAGCAGCCTCTACGTCGGCCGCCAGGCGTGCACAGCTACTGCGCCGCTACCCCACCGTCCTGCAGCTGCCTGGAGGCCAGTAAGCGGCTGGCACCGTGCAGGCACCATCCTGCATTTTCTGTCCCGTCTCCCAAATAAAGAGCATGTTAGCTTTCTGCACAGGGCGCGTGCGCCAGTGGAGGGGCACACAGCAAGGGGCTTTCTCTGTGCCCCTTTCTCTGTGCCCCTTCCACTGAGGAATTGAGGAATTCCTCAATTCGTCTGCCCAACTGGCCCCTCCCAGAGGGGCAGACCCTGACCCTGAAAGGTGGGCCCAGAAGCTTCCAGAACCTTCTCTCCAGCACAGGCTGTTCCAGAGAAAATGTCACCTCCCGTCACCGTGGAAGCCATGCCGTTCGTTAGGAGCCGCCGGTCACCACGGCGACAACCGGGGCCCGGCTCTCATTCTTTGGGGCCATTAAAATTCACTCTGGGTGCCGTTGCCACGGGGTCTTGGCAGCCAGGAGCAGAGAAGAGGCCCCGGCGTGGACCCTCACCCGGGGGGCTGCAGGCAGCTCATGTCCTGTGCACACAGCCCCTCAAAGCTGCTCAAGGGCACCAGACGGTCTGGGGCGGTGACCTCGGGGGGGATGAGGAACCGCCTCTCTGCAGTCCCCCTGGCACGGGGGGGCCTGGAGCCAGGCAGAAGCTGGTGAACTCAAAGGCCCCTAAGCCTGGGTAGGGGCTTCACTCCCTGCCGCCTGGGAGACACCACGGCCAGGGAGGGGTAGGGTGTGGTGAGTGGCGGCTGCAGAGCCCCATGCCTGCTGCAGGACGGGTGGCCTGGCACTGCCCCATCCTGCATCCAGGGCTCTGGGTGGAGCTCAGACCCGGTGCCAGCCTCCATGGGTGTAAGGTCCCTGTGCCGTGCCCGCTCCAGCCCCACAGGGAGCTGCTGGCTGCTGTCGCCTCCCACGTGGGGGCTTGTCACGCATTCTCGGCCAGTGGCCATTAAGAGGCTTGGGAGATAATGGTCCCTCCACGCCGGCCCCGCACTCAGGCCTCATTATCGCCCAGGCCCAGGCAGCGCTCAGGCCTGTCAGGTCCTCGTCAGGCTGAGACCCCCCTGTCCCCTCCGGGAGGGGGTGGCTTATGGGGAGCCTAGGGCCGGGGGAAGGGGAAGACTGGAAGGAGTCTCCGAGGCCGGCTGGTGGCACCAGGCTGGGAACACAGAGCCAGGAGCTGTTCTGAGCACGAGGCGGGTTCCAACTTTGTGCCTCACGTGCACTTTACAGCTGGGGAGACAGCCCAGGGGTCCCTGCGCCTGCGCCCACTGTGCTCCCACGCCAGGGCCAGGCTGGTGACTGCAGCCTGATGATGGGCGCGACTCCCGGGCTGGAGAGGGGCCAACACCCCCGCCCCCAATTTCCTGACCTCCCCACTCCCACACGCGCAGGGAGGCTGCAGACTACCGGACTGGGGCACGCAGGGGCCGCCCACTTTGTGTTGAAAAAGGAACCCCAGACTTTCGCAGTCGAACAGTAAAATCCTGAACCCCATGGATGGAGCCCTCTCCGTTTTCTGGGTGCTCCCCAAACGCCTTCCTTTAGAAAGACTGGCCACCCCTCTCGGGGACCGAGTGAGCCCCTGCATCCAGGAGGCCCCAGTCTGCACAGCAGGGAGCTGAAGGCTGGGGGGGGGGTGGAGTCGGGGGTCTTGCTGAGACCCCTCCCCTGGCACCCCCACCTGCACCTCACTGGCACAAGCGCCTGCAGCACGGAGAGGGGGCGGCCCTCCTGGGACACTGCTGGGTGTCTGTGGGGGGCGGGCCCCAGGGCGCCCAGCGGCAGCCGCTCCCCCGTCGCCACGGCAATGCCGCGGTCGTGCCTGGCCAGGGCTATTTCTGTCCAGGAGACATGCTGTCCTGCCCCACTGAGTCACCCTCCTCGCTCCCTGCCCACCCCACTCAGGCCCGGCCTGCAGCTTCTGTGCCACAGTGGTTCGGGCATCGGCCCCGCCAGCCGCCTGCCCAGACGGACTCTCCCCAGGCCGGGTCATCCCAGGCCACCCGAACCTGAAGGACCCCAAGGCACCCTTCCCGGGCCGTTCACCCACCCCTCAACCTCCTTCCACCCCACCCTGTGCTTGGGGAGGCTCCGGGACCTGCCCCCAACAAGGGGGACTGTCAGAAACACCCATCTGTTTTTGGGGGGCAGTTCTGCTGGTGTCGGGGGGCTCCAAGGGGCACAGGGAGGGGACTCAGCTTCTCTGTGTCTGGGCCTCAGGGATGCTCTGGACACTTCTGAGCTCCAGGGGTGTCCATTTCACGGGCGTGGAGGCTAAGCTCAGACCCAGGCTGCGGTGGCATGTTGGCGTCTGCCCATCTTTCTCCACCAGCCCCAGGAGCCCCGCTCTGTCCCACTGGGACGCACCTGCAGAGCTGTGTTCTCGCCACCCGGGTCACAGCTACGCAGAGCCGGCTCGGTGGGCTGCAGGCACTATAGTCACAGGGTCTCAGGTCTTCACACCCCATCTGTGCAGCCACAGCCAACAGGGTGAAGATGGCTGTCCCCAGAGGGGGCTGCTGGGCCTGGTGGGTGCGGCTGCCAAGGGTGAGCTGTCACCGCCCAGGCCCAGCTGGAGGGGGAGCCTGGAACCGGCCACAGTTGGTGCAGCCCCCACCACAGCCCTCCCCAGCCACTGCTGCCCGCAGCCTGGCACACGAACCCCCACAGGTGGGACCCCTTGGTCTCCCCTCGCCTCCTGTCCTCCTTTCCTCCTTGGTCTTTAGCATGGGGGTGCTGAGGGTGAGGCCAGGCTGAGGGGCTGCGGGGAGAGCGGGACCCCAGGCCGCACACGAATCTGCCAAGGGGACCGAGCCAGCTCGGGGCCCCTCCCCGCCTGCAGTCTGCTTTCAAAGGCTGCCACAATTCTCCTGCCACATCCAGCGCCTCCCGCAACAGGGACCGGCTTGTGGAGGAAGGACCCGTGGGGAATGGCCGCGTGTCTGTGTCCAGAGGCCCAGGGTCGGAGCAGGACGCGGCCAGGGTGCTGTGTGGCTTGGCCTGGGGCCTGTAGAGAATGGAGCCCCCGCCCGCTGAGGCCTGGGAGGCCTAGGAGTCATTCCCGCAAGTGGTCCGGCCCAGTCCTTATCCGCCGAGAGGCAGGGCTGGTGCGGGGCCTCCCCAGGGGTGTCATGAGGGACGGAAGAGACCCCATGGAGCCTGGGCAGACTGCGCTCCTGGGCTCCGTCCAGCCTGGCCTGCCCGCCAGCAGCATGAGGGCTGTGTGTCACCGGGGGGCCTGGTGGCCAGGAGGGCCCCGTGCAGCATGGAGGCCTTGGTCTGGGCCCAAACACTGGCCTTGGCCCACAGCCCCCTTGCCAGGCCCGCCCAACCGCAGCTTCCACCTCCCTGCTTCTCCTCAGGGCGCCGCACCCCAGGCGGGCATCAAGCTTGGTTTCCTGATGGAGGAGAGCCGCGTGCCCACGGCACCATCCCGCGACCCAGCTGGCCGAGACGCCGGGCCCCAGCCCCACTCACGGGCATGAGGCTGGCGGGAGGACCCTGGGGCCGCGAAGCAGGCTTCACAGTGGACGTGGGGCCCTGCCAGCCTCCTGTCCGGAGCCCGGCGGAGCTGGCCTCTCAGCCTGTTGGTCTTGGACGGCCCAGAGGAAGCCACAGGCGCCCGGGCGGGCATGAAAGGGCTCTTTGACGGCTGGGTTGCCGGGACAGTAACGCAGATGGCCGACCAGGCAGGGAGCATCCCTGAATCCCTGAGACGGTAACAGGGGGCACGGGGCCTGGGGTGGTCGTGGGGGTCTTCACAGCCGCCCTGGGCAAGCCGGGCTCCCCCTGAATCCCAGCGGAGCGGGATCCAGCTCCGATTGTCTGCCAGGCAGGGCCAGGGGCTGGGACGGCCGTGAACTCTGTGGGGGCTCCTGCAGGCCTCCGTCCGTGGACACACCCACTCCTGCCAGGCTCCCTCCACTGGAGGAGTCCAGGGGGGTCTTGTGGTGTCCAGTGGGGCCAGGGGGTGAGTCAGGGTCTGCTGAGCTTGCAGGGAGGCAGGCAGAGGGGGTCTCAACAGCCAGAGACTTTCCACCCACCTGGAATGACCCACTGCAAGAGGAAGGACCTTGCCCTGTGCTGCAATCCCAGAGGGCTTCCTGAAGGAGGCAGCCTAGATCTTTGTCCAGCAGAGCCCATCTTCAGGGAAGATTGAGGACCCCGACCTGGTGCACCTCCCCTAGCAGAAGATACTCCTGGCCAAGCCTCCAGATGTGGCTGTGAGGGGAGTGGGGTAGGCAAGGCCCACCTGGTAGGGGGCGAAACTGAGACCGGCTTGTTGGGGCAGCTGCTGGTAGAGTCGGGAGGGGGTCCACCTTGCTCATGGGGACCCAGGCTGGCTCTGGCTCCCCCTCAGCACCAAGCTAGGACCATCCTTGCCTAGTCTGGGGGAGGCAGAGGGGTGGCCTCCCAAGGCCCCTGCAGGCCCTGCCCTGAGGGCTCTGGACGAGAGGCTCTCTGGGCCCAGCTGAGACTGTGCCTCCGTGCACTGTGCAGGGCCCCCTGCTCCAGGCCAGCTTTGGGGGGCCTTTCCCTGGAGCAGGCCAGCCGCCATGCCCCAGGGCTCTGCCCAGTCAGAGGGTGGGGCCTTGGGTGGCCACCCGCTCCTGAGTTTAGAGGGCTGTCTCAGAGACTCTGTGTCCCATAACGGCTTCTCCTCCATCTGCTGGGTGTGGGGGCCCCAGGTTTGGGGACCAGGACTCCCCGACTCCAGGTGTGCAGGGGGCCTGGTGCAGCCCAGAGTGCGGCAGCCCCTGAGCCCCGGCCTTGGCCTCACCCACTGGGCCAGGACCGTCCACGTCCAGGCAGAAGCTCCCGCCTCCACCAGCTGTATTCCCAATAGGGGCAGGGTGGGGCTGGGCCGCCGTAGGGTCTGGGGGCTCCAGCTGGGGCACCTCCTTCTAAGTCCCTCCCCTCTTCCCTCTCCCCCAGCCCTGGCCGAGATGGCAGCTCCCACCCTGCTGCTCCTGGCACTGCTGCTGCCCGCGGGGGCCTGGCCTGGGCTGCCGAGGAGGCCCTGTGTGCACTGCTGCCACCCGGCCTGGCCCCCCGGACCCTATGCCCGGGTGAGTGACGGGGACCCGTGGAGGAGCCTGCCTCGTGTGCGGCCCACCATAGACATTGAAATCCTCAAAGGTGAGGCCCGTGGGTGCCACCTGCATGCTCCCCCACCAGGACCCGAGTCCACAGGGAGTGGGAGGGGACGTGGGGCTCGGGAGGAGGGCGGGAGGGGACGCTGAGCCCCAGTCTCTGTCCTGGCAGCACTCCCTGCCCAGGGACCCCTGGGCTCCCCCCTCAAGCAGGAAGAAGCCGCTGGCTTGGGAAGGGGCCCACGATCCAAAGTGGGGTGAGAGGACCCTGGGGAGGGACCAGGGTTCCTGAGATCCCCAAAGTAGCAGCCCCTTGGGAAGGGAGACTGGGCGGCCCGCTTGCTCTGAGACCCCTTGACAAGGCTGCGCTGTCCCGAAGGCTGGACAGCAGGCCGCACTAAGCTTAGACTTGGGTAGGAACTTCCCAGCCTTCTCATTCTTTAACACCCAACCCAGACCGTAGCTGGCCCTGACCACCCATGTCCCCACCCTCCCAGTGGGGACGGCCTTGTCACAGGCCTTGGTCCAGCCACACCTGTGGAGAATGGCTTCACCCCATCTTACAGAAGTGGACACGGAGGCTGGGACAGGGGCCGTCACTTGCAAAGACTGTGTCCTTACAGTGACCCTTGAGCCCCAGCCTGGGTGCCTGGAATCGGGGAGGCCTGCCCAGCCCGGCCCGACCCGCGGCCTCCGCTTGTTCCCCGCAGGTGAGAAGGGCGAGGCCGGCGTCCGAGGTCGTGCCGGCAGGAGCGGGAAGGAGGGGCCGCCGGGCGCCCGGGGCCTGCAGGGCCGGAAAGGCCAGAAGGGGCAGGTGGGGCCGCCGGGAGCCCCGTGCCAGCGCGCCTACGCGGCCTTCTCCGTGGGCCGGCGCGAGGGCCTGCACAGCTCCGACGACTTCCAGGCGGTGCCCTTCGACACGGAGCTGGTGAACCTGGACGGCGCCTTCGACCTGGCCGCGGGTCGTTTCCTCTGCACGGTGCCCGGCGTCTACTTTCTCAGCCTCAACGTGCACACCTGGAACTACAAGGAGACCTACCTGCACATCATGCTGAACCGGCGGCCCGCGGCCGTGCTCTACGCGCAGCCCAGCGAGCGCAGCGTCATGCAGGCCCAGAGCCTGATGCTGCTGCTGGCCGCGGGCGACGCCGTCTGGGTGCGCATGTTCCAGCGCGAGCAGGACAACGCCGTCTACGGCGAGCGCGGAGACCTCTACATCACCTTCAGTGGCCACCTGGTCAAGCCGGCCGCCGAGCTGTAGCCGGGAGAGGGGCCCGCAGCTGAGCCCCGCAGCCTGTGTGCTGGGGGCGTGGGGGGCAGCAGAGCTTCAGCGCCGACTGTGTGCAGGGATTGGTTGAGCGCCCACTGTGTGCAGGGATTGGTTGAGCGCCCACTGTGTGCAGGGATTGGTTGAGCGCCCACTGTGTGCAGGGATTGATTGAGCGCCCACTGTGTGCAGGGATTGGTTGAGCGCACACTGTGTGCAGGGATTGATTGAGCGCCCACTGTGTGCAGGGATTGGTTGAGCGCCCACTGTGTGCAGGGATTGACAATTGAGCACCGACTGTGTGCAGGGATTGGTTGAGTGCCCACTGTGCAGTGATTGAGCGCCGACTGTGTACAGTGATTGGTTGAGCCCCGACTGTGCAGTGATTGAGTGCCGACTGTGTGCAGGGATTGGTTGAGCGCCGACTGTGTGCAGGGATTGGTTGAGCGCCCACTGTGTGCAGGGATTGGTTGCGCACTGACTGTGTGCAGGGATTGGTTGAGCACCGACTGTGTGCAGGGATTGGTTGAGCGCCCACTGTGTGCTGTGATTGGTTGAGCGCCGACTGTGTGCAGGGATTGGTTGAGCGCCGACTGTGTGCAGGGACTGGGCTATGTGGAGTGCTGGGTGTGGTGGGAGCAAGTCTGACCCGCACCTGCCCTCACAGGGGCTGGCACACAGGAAGCCACGTGGATGGAGGCCTGTGGTGCTGAGTGTGGGGTGGGTGGGGCCGGGTGGTGGAGAGAGCCAGGTGCCTCCTTGGGAGTCCGGTTGCTCACCCAGGTACTCGCCCTCACGGCTGAGGGGCCATTCTGCTTATAAAAGCTGTGCCAGGCACCCCTGCTGTGGAGATATTCATTCGACTTTGGGTATTTGCCAAGCACCTGACAGGTGTGGCTGGACCCGGGGGAGGCCAAAAGCGTCGAAGGAAGACGGTAACTTCCAGGCAGTGTTAGGGGCACTCACAGTGGCTGGGCGGGTGGGGCTGGCCTGGCAGAGGCTTGTCCTTGGCAGGAAACACGTGGCTGAGCGCAGGGGGGCCTGTTTTGGGGGCTCACAGATCCCCAGTCTGTCTGAATGGGTGGGGGCTGGAGGAAGATTGGACCCTGATGGGCACCAGAGCTGGGGGGAACCTCAGACCCCCACGGAGTCGCCTCATGCTTAGACAGGGATGAAAGTCGGGTCCACATGGCCTGGCTGCAGTTGTGGGGGCAGAGAGGGCCCTGTTTGGGAGTGTGGGTGGGTCGGTCCCTCCAGGCAAGAGTCTGGCCCAGCTATGGTCACTGGAAGCCTCCGTTACCCTCAGCAGCTGGAACAGCTGTGGCCGCTCCCGGAAGCTCTCCCGGCCACGTGCTCACTTGTCTCTGGAACCACCTCAACCCGGCCTGGGCCTCCCTCCCCCTCTTCCTAGCCCCTCTAGCCCGGCTGTCCACCCACTACCTCCTCCTCCTTGGTGTGCTATCTGTGGCGGCGTGGCCACTGGGCCTTGGCAGCAACAGCGTCAGGAGTCACCGGGCTCAGCCATGCTGCCTGGAACCCTCACAAGGCCGTCCATAAAGCATCCCCAGGTGGGGGCAGGAGAGCCCCCACAGAGGCACCAAGAGTGGGCTCGTGGGGGTCGGAACAGATGCAGGGTCCCAGGTGCCCCCACGGCCCCTTGATCTTTGTCCACCCTGGGACGTCCAGACCCATGGAGTGCCCAGCTCGCCCGTCCCCCTCTTCAGGACCTTCCCTGCCCCCACGCCCTCCCCATAGGGGCCCCCACTAGTCTTGACCAATTTCTGAGCAGCTAGGTCCACAGCCTGCCCCGGGAGGGTCTGTGAGGGGACAGTCCCCCACATCAGGGTGCACCCTGCAGGGTGGGGCCGGCTGAGGAGAGAGGTAGGAGGGCAGGGGCTGCAGCCACTAGGGCAGGGGGACCTTGTCTGTCCATCTGGCGGCACACCCTGGCTGGGAGGAAGCAGCCGGGAACAGTGACCCTCCCTGTCGCTGCGGCACCCCAGCCTGCGACTGCTCAGTCGTCCCCACTACCTGCCACTGGACCAGGCCTGGGGGCAACCAGCAGTGGGGGTCGAGTGGAGGAACCGGGGGAGGAGGGGCGAGGGTGGCAGGAGATGGGGGTGGGGGCCGTCTCCCACCACAGCCGCCGTTTTAGTGTGAAGACTCCGGACCTTCCAGGCCCACCCTCAGGAAATGCCATCCTCTCCTTACAGACAGATGTCTGCCTGTGGGGACCCTGGGAGCCCCAGCTGGCGCCCGCCTCTCCACCTCGCCTCACTCCTGTCCTGGGACAGAGGGTGCCCTGCCGTCGGGAGGGATGCACCGAGGCCCGGCCAGAGTCTGCAGAACCCACGTGTGTGTGTGCTGGGAGCCACTCCCCAGGCAGGCGGGGGACCCAGCGTGGCCCTCAACAGCACAGGACAGGAGGAGGGGCGTCTGCGGGGACTCCCATTTGCTGTGCACACATGGCCCCTCTGCAGCGAGATGGGCTCTGTCTTGGCCGCGCCACCCACACACTGCCCAAGCCTGCTGCCTCCCAAGTCCCCCGGCATCCACCTTTTTCCCTGAGGCTGTCGCTGGGGCCAGGCTGCCCCGCAGCACCCCCAAGTGGCCCCGTACTCAAGTCCCACCTTGTGTGTCTGTGGGGGGGTGGTAGCAGGGCTCCTGGGTGTGGTGACAACCACGGACGGGGGCGCTGGGGCCGGTGGCCGGGGCTGGTGAACCCTGCTAGACAGGGGGGGCACTGGCGCTGCGGCTGGACTGGGAACCTTCCCTCTCCTTCACCCCACACTGAGGTGGGCGGTGCCTTAGGCTGCACTTTGGCCCCGAGCCTTAGTCCCCTCCTGGCTGGAATAGCAGGACACACCCAGGGCGCCTGGCAACCGGCAGGGGTCGGAGCCATCTCCAGGCACTCACGGGGCCTTGGCACAGACGCTTCCGCCTTAGAGATAAAGGTGCCCGAACAGGAAGGGGCAGGCTGAGGGAAGACTGGCAGACCCCAGGCCTCCCACCCCGATCTGGACACCCCCAGCCCTACCCCACTTGCTGAGGGGCCAGGAGAGAAGCCCACAGCCTGGTCTTGGCTGCAGCAGCAGGGCGCCTGGTCAGCACTCCGGGGAGCTGGCGGAGCCTCGTGCTCACTCAGCCCCTTCCCAAGTGAGGACACCCAGTGCCACGCGGGCAGAGCCGGGCTGCAGCCACGTCCCACCCACCTCACACAGAGCCCGTGTCCCTGCCAGCTCTGCCTGTGGCCTCAGGTCCCGTATAGCAGCGGGAGTGCAAAGGCCTCTGTCAGGGACCCCGGAGCAGCTGTGAGGGGCCCTGGGCTTGCAGGTCCAAAGTGGGTACTGCCCGGAGCCGAGCCCTGGGAGTCCGGACCTGGGAGGACTAGAGCCGAGCCCTGGGTGTCCCGGAGGACTGGGGCGGAGCCCTGGGTGTCGACTGCACAACTCCAGGGGGTTCCTGCTTGGGGGGGATCCCCAGGAGGAGCTTGTTGGGGTCAAGTGTGGCAGGTGCTTGAAGAACCAGAGGCAGGGGGTGTAGGCTGCTGGGGGTGGGGGTCCTGGCTGGCCATGCAGAGGTTCTTGGCCCCTGTGAGAGAGCAGGGCTGGCTGGGAGATAGGAGCCAGGGGTCCGAACCACCCCAGGGCCGGGGAGGACATCTACTCTCGCAGGCTGCCTGTTCTGCGCCGGGGAAGCCCTCCAGAATCCCAGACAACCGTTCCCTTCCCTGGCCCTGGCCCAGCTGCCCCGGGGTCTCCAGCCTCTGTGATTCCAGAGAACCTGTGCTGCTGGGGTGGCAGGTGGTCCTGAGGAAGAGAGTCTCGGGAAGACGCTGGCCCCTGCACCAGGGAGCCCAGAAGGTGCCCGTCACCAGATCCAGCCAAGAACCTGACGTGACTACAGCAGGCCCGAGGCCAGGCACCCATTCCGAGGGACAGGCTGGACCTCCCAGCACAGGCGTCGCCATGACCTGTGGGCAGTTGCAGCCGCTGATGTTAAGAAGCCTGAGCAGGGGTCAGGCGGGCAGGGGTGCCAGGTCTCTTGGAAGCTGGTGGGGGTGTCTAATGAACGCCAGTGGCGACCGGGGTTCTGGGAGAGCCGGGGTGGGGAGACGCCTGCGAGAGCCTCAGACAGCAGGACCTGCATCCCGCCAACCTTCCGGGCTTATTTGTTTAAAAAACAATGACTGAGAACTGAAAGTGAGACAAGATAAGTCACCATTCTCTGCCTGTGATAATCGCCTGAGGGACACTGCCAGCGCCTGGTGGGAGCAGAAAGAGGGACGCTTGGTAGAGGCCAGAGACACCGGGCACCCCCATGGTTGGCCCGCGCCAGCTTTGATCATGAGTCAACCGCACAGGAAGGGACTGGGGAGCACGGCTTTCCGCGGCGCCATCCCTGTGACATTCCGGGCGAGCACTGGGGTGGGAGGCAGCTTATCCCATGTGACTTTATCCGTTTAGTGGAATTCCAGTAAAAATCCAATTTTAAATGTTTAGGTGAAATTCATACTACATAGAATTGAGCATTTGAGAGTGAACAGTTGCATGGCACGACACATTCAGCCGTCACCTCTGTCTGGTTCCCAGATGGTTCCGTCCCCCCGAAAGAAATGTACACCCCTCAGCGGTCACTCCCCCCTCCCCCGTCCACCCCCTGGCAGCCACTGTTCCTCTCTGTGTCTGTGAACGGCCCTGTTGTGGGCTTTTCATGGAAATGGAATCACACAATTAATATTCTGTCCTGTGAATGGACCACATTTATTTGTCCATTGTTGGTTGATGGACACCTGGCTATTATGGATTATAGATAATGCTACTATGAACATTTCTGTAAAAATTCCTTTTTTTTTGAGACAAGGTCTTGTTCTGTCACCCAGGGTGATGTGCGGTGACGCAGTCACTCATTGTAGCTTTGAACTCCCAGGCTCAAGCTGTCCTCCCACCCCAGCCTCTCAAGTCGCTGGGACTGCAGGCGCGTGCCACCACACTCGACTAATTTTTAATTTTTTTTTTTTTGTAGGGATGGGGTTTTGCCATGTTGCCCAAGCTGGTCTTAAACTCCTGGGCTCAACTGATCCTCCACCCTCGGCCTCCCAAAGTGCTGGGATTGTAGGCATGAGCCACCATGCTGGCCCAAATTCCATTTTTTAAAATTTTTGTGAAAGCAATGTTGACGAGAACCTGGAAGAATGGATAGAATTCTAAACAATTTAAACTCAGCTCAGTGTTGGGTGGACACTTTCCCTGTTCGAGACCATAACACAGTGGCCACCAAGCAGACGGGACTTCGAGAGTTCCTCACCCCTGAAGAACAAGAGGGCACCTCATATACCAGGAAACAGACCAGGAAGGCAGAGGCAGCCACAAGGAGGGGTATTTTCATTTGAAATTCATGTCGCCTGCAATCCCAGCACTTTGTGAGACTGAGGCAGGCCAATCACCTGAAGTCAGGAGTTCGAGACCAGCCTGACCAACTTGGAGAAACCCTGTCTCTACTATAAAAATACAAAATTAGCCGGGCGTGGTGGCGCATGTCTCTAATCCCAGCTACTTAGGAGGCTGAGACAGGAGAATTGCCTGAACCCAGGAGGCAGAGGTTGCGGTGAGCCAAGATCGCACCATTGCACTCCAGCCTAGGCAACAAGAGCAAAACTCTGTCTCAAAAAAAGAAAAAAAATTCATGTAATGTGATAAAACAAATTTCAGTTGAATGAAAGAATTTTCAGCCATACAATGTTTAGAAACACGTGGGACCAGCTGGCCACGGTGGCTCACGCCTGTCATCCCAGCACTTTGGGAGGCCAAGGCAGGTGGATCACTTGAGATCAGGAGTTCGAGACCAGCCTGGCCAACATACTGAAACCCCATCTCTACTAAAATTACAAAAATTAGCTGGGTGTGGTGGTGGGCGGCTGTAATCCCAGCTACTGGGGATTACAACCTTTGAGGCAGGAGAATTGCCTGAACACAAGAGCGAGACTCTGTCCCCCACCCACGCACACACACAAAACCACCACCAAAAGCCATGTGGGACTGTGGGATGTACTCCCACGTTCACAAGAGAATTACTGTAGCCAGAAGGTAGCTGCTGTGGTCAGAATGTGCCCCCAGAATTCCTGTGCTGAAGCTGATAGTCACTGTGATGGTACTAAGAGGTGGGGTAGGCCAGGCGTGGTGGCTCACGCCCATAGTCCCAGCATTTTCAGAGGCCGAGGCGGGCAGATCACCTGAGGTCAGGAGTTCAAGACCAGCCTGGCTAACATGGCGAAACCCTGTCTCTACCAAAAATACAAAAATTAGCCAGGTGTGGCGGTGGGAGCCTGTAATCCCAGCTACTTGGGAGGCTGAGGCAGAAGAATCACTTGAACCCGGGAGGCAGAGGTTGCAGTGAGCCAAGATTGCGCCATTGCACTCCAGCCTGGGCAACAGAGCAAGATCCTGCCCCCCCCCCCCCACACACACAACCACCACCAACAAAACCCATGGGTGACTGTGAGATGTACACCCATGTTCACAGCAGCATTACTCACTGTAGCCAGAAGGTAGGTGCTGTGGTCAGAGTGTGTCCCCAAAACTCCTGTGCTAAGGCTGATGCTCACTGTGATGGCACTAAGAGGTGGGGTATTCTACGACAGCAGCAGGAGTGGACTCAGACTGTGGACACAGCCCAGGTGTCCATTGATGACAAATGGAAAAACCAAATGTGGTCCATCCATGCAAAGGGACAGGGGTCAGCCTCAAACAGGAAGGAAATTCTGGCACATGCTCTGTGGATGAGCCTCAAAGACAGTGCACTGAGTGAAATAAATCAGTCACAAAAGGACAAATGCTGTCTGATTCCACTTTCATGAGGCACCTAGAGGACTCAAATTCATAGAGACAGAAGGTAGAAGGGGGGGGGTGCCAGGGCTGGGGGGTGGGAACAGGGAGTCGTTTAATGAGGACAGAGTTTCAGTTTGTGATTCTGAAAAGAGTTCTGGAGATAAATGGGGATGATGGTTGCACCACAATGTAACTGTCCTTAATGCCACAGGACCACACACAAAAATGGCTATGGTGGTAAAATTCTGTTATAAGTATTTTACCAAAATATTAAAAGAATACTTGGGGATATTTGGCTAATCTGTGAATGGGAAAAAACCTCCCACTGATAAAAAGCGGAAGAATTTTCCAAAGAGATACATGACACGTTGGACTTCATGAAAGTAAAACTTTCTGCTTTGTGTCAATCCTGAAATTAAAACATGGGACCCTAGGAAGGGCTGTCCCAAGGACAGCAAAGGACACCCTTCCTGCCCTGCAAGGGTCTTGCACAGATGGAGGAGGAAAACTTGAGAGGACATAGAGAATTTGGAAGATACAGGAAGGAATGAAAAATCATCATGGAATCACACCATCGCGAGTGCCAGTGTCTAGATATTCTCGTGTGGCTCACAGGCATCTCCAAGCTGCCTGGTCCATGTCCCTCAGGAAACACATGCGCAGGGCCTGGCAGGGGACCACAGAAGGCAGACCCAGCGTACAGAGAGCTGGGCAAAGCCATAGCGAGGTGGACAGGAACAGCAGCCAGACGTCCCTCTCCTGTGAACCTCTCCCAACTGCACCGGCAGCCATGGAGCCCCGACTCGCTCTAGGGAACCTGCCCCCACCGTGGTTCCTGGAGGCAGAGTTAAGAGGGAGAGGCCAGGTGTCTGAGGGCACAGGCTTGGCCAGCACTGCCTTCCTGAAGCTCCGAGCCCCCATGGAGGGAGGCACCCACAGGCAGGACCTGGGCACCAGAGTGGGGTGAGAGGCAGGAGCACCGACTGGGACAAAGGCAGCTCCTGGACATCCCCTCACTCTCAGGCCACCCTCTGGTGCAGTGAACATCAGAACAGGGACTCAGGTGGATGGGCCAGTGTCTCCTGTTCGACGGCCCCATCTCGCCCTTCCCACTGCTCTACGTGAGTTGCCGACCACTATAAACAGAAGCCAACAGCTTCCAGCTGTGTTTGGCCACTGGGGAGCCCAGCGGGCCCCGGGAGGGAGAACCGGGGAGCCCAGCGGGCCCCGGGAGGGAGAAGAGGGGAGCACAGCGGGCCCAGGGAGGGAGAACAGGGGAGCCCAGTGGGCCCAGGGAGGGAGAACTGGGGAGCACAGCAGGCCCCGGGAGGGAGAACTGGGGAGCCCAGCAGGCCCTGTCTCTGCTTCACAGGTAACCTCTCCTCTCCCAGCCATTTCATCTCCGGGTTCTGATGACCCTGCCCCAAACCTTGCACCTTGAGGCTGATAAAGGCAAGGTATCAGCCGGGGCACTGCACCCCCTCACTTCACAAAGGGCCTTTTTTTTCTTTGAGGCAGGGTCTTGCTGCAGTGCAGTGGCACGATCAGAGCTCACTGAAGCCTCCGCCTCCCAGGCTCAGGCAATCCTCCTGCCTCAGGCAGTACCTGAGATGACAGGCATGCACCTCCACCACTAGCTAATTTTTGTAGATTGTGTAGAGATGGCGTCTTACTATGTTGCCCAGGCTGGCCTCAAACCCTTGAGCTCAAGCTATCTGCCCGCCTCAGCCTCAGCAGTTGCTGGGATTATAGGCGTGAACCACTGCACCTGGCCCCGATGGTGTCCTCGTGAGCCCTCCTCAAGCCACACTATGTGATGACGCCCATTTCCCAGGACAGGGACAGGGCGCTGGGAAGCATGGAGTGAGGAGTGGGAACCACAGAGGGCCCGTGAGCAGCAGAGGAACATGAAAAGATTTGTGTTTGGGATAAAATGGGGCTGGAAGTGGACGTGGGGTTAGGAGTAAGGAGGGAGACGTAGCCAGAGGCAGGGGATGCTGTGGCCAAGACGGGGTGGGGACAGAGGAGAATGAACCCAGGAGGTTGACTCCACCTAATAGCCTGCCAGGGGCCCTGGGCAGCTCCTGCTACCCACGGGAGTGCAGAGCCTGAGGTGGCTGCAGGTCTCCATGGGGCAGTGTGGCCAGTGCCAGCCTCTGCTGCACCCATGGGGTTGGTCATGCTGCTAATACCTGGCCTTGGATGGGCAGAGGGGTCTGTCCTAGGGGCAGCCTTCCCCTAGCCAGCCTCCCCGAGATCCCACGGCTGGTCCCACTCCCCATCCCACCCCACCCACTCTCTCAGGGTCTCATCTGGTGGGAGGAAACGGCTTCCCCAGGGCTCTGGGCCAGTGGCTGCTTCTGGGGGCCCCACATGGCTGACAGTCGCCTCTGCCCCCTTCCCTCCCCAGGAGGCCTTCCAGGTCCCTCCACAGACCCCCATGTCCTGCCCCAGGGCGCCCCTACTGATGGGGGTGGGCTGGGACGAGGGTCTGCCTGCCGCTGTTTCCCTCACTGTGGGGCTAACGACACCGCCCCCTGCCTGAGGGGGCTGCTTTGCCTTCGCCCCGCCTTCCCCACACCCGCTCTGCCAGGCGAACAGATCCCTCCCCCCCTCCTTGTCCTGCCCCGGGCATGTTTCCTGAGCAAGGTCACTGGAGTCGCTGGAGCCCAGAGCCAATAAAACCCAGTGATGTGCACAGGCCGGGAAGCCACCCCGCCCAGGATGTTTGCTCTGCACCATGCCCCCCACCGGGCTCTCGGGTGGCCTGCAAGGGGTCTCGGCTCTGCGGCCCCTGCCACCACAGGCCCCCACTGCCCCAGCAGGTGAGGAGGTACGGGCCCAGGGCCCCTGCTCCTTCCAGACCCTCACCTGACCCCAATGGGCCTTTCATGCTGGTGCCCTGGGGGCATCCAGGCTTTGTCCCCTTCCCCCGGCTCTGTCCAGCCTGGTCCATGGGCTGTCTGGGACCTCCCCAGACATCTCAGCCCTCTCAGCCCACTGAGGCCATCAGACCCCGAGGTCTCGTCCTCCCACATGCTCCAAGCTGGAACCAGCCAGTTGCCACTGCTCCCTTCTCCGGGCCTGGCCAGGGGCTGCCTCTGCCTCGTGAGCACCCCTGGGGCCTCGGCCCTGGGCCAGGCCGCTGTGTGTTCTACTGGACGACTCACAGCCTCCACACACTCCCTGCGTGTGCCTCTTCCCGCCTCTCATCCAGTCTCCTCTCTCAAGCTGGAGTGAGTGCAGCTGCGTCCTTCCCTGGGGCCGCGTGGGGCAGAACTTGGGGGACCTGAATCTGCTCCTCTCTCTGACTTGGCCCCCACAGCTAACCCCCCTGTGCCCCTTTGCCTCTGAGCCTTCCCATAGGCTGTTCCCTCTGCCTGGAGTGCTGTTCCAGCTCTACCTTGATCCCTCGACCCAGCCCCGTGCTGGTGTCCTGCAGATGTGTTTGTCCAGTGGAGACACGTGTTCAGGGCTCAGCCAGCCCAGGCAGTCAGGGTAAGTCCCAGGCCCAGCTGTGGGGCCGCCATCACGAGCCCACTGTTCCCAGAGGGTCAGCGTAGTGGGCTCCTGGGGTCTGGGAAGAGGAGGCTATGCACAGCAGGTTTGGTTTGCGGGAGGGTGTGCACCTGACAGGGACAAGGCTGTGACCGAAGGCACAGACATGAGCTGGGTGTGGCTGGGACAAGACCAGGGAGCTCAGCAGGGCTGTGAGGCTGGGTCCTGGGATGGACAGGAACTGGGGTCCTGGGGGCTTCAGGCTGGAGGAGGCGGGGAGCAGGGTGGCCCGAGGCTTGCCGGCCGGGCCAAATGGGCTGGGGATCAAGAGCATCTTCACTCAGGAGTGAGGGCTGTGGCGCCTCTGTCAGCCCCGCGTAGCTGCCGGCCCTGTGGGGAGAGCGCCTGGCATCAAATCAATTGGAGGAATTGATCTTGGCAGGGATTTCCGAGCCATCTGCTCAGTCCCCAAAGCCTTCTGAGCCGATGAACGTGGCACCCAAATCCCTGGAGAGGCAGGTCGGGGGGAGTGCTGCGGTGTGAATGGGCCTCAGTTTCCCCCAGTGCACCCTGGCTGCACCCCTCTTTGGTGACTCAGGAGGCAGAGCTTTGTGGACCCCCTGCAGAAGGCCACCCTGCCCCGCCCAGAGCTGTCGAGAAGCCGTGAGGGGCAGCTCCAGCCTAAGACCCCAGGCAGCTTCCATCACTTTCACCCTCTTCACTAATTCCGCGCCTCCCGCTTCCTGCTGGGCATTTGGCTGCTCCCAGCCCGGCCTTGTCTGGCTCAGCAGGGCTGGGGCCGGGGGCTGGGCCCTGTGTTGGGCCTCGGGGGACCCCAGGCTCCACTCGCTCTGGTCTGTGCTGGCTGCGTCCGGCTCCAGGGAAAATATTTGCTCGGGAAAGGATCAAACATGTATCCTCGTGTTTATTCAGGGGAGCAGTTGTCAAACACGCGTGTCCTCATCACTCAGATGTTTCCCAGGCCTGGCCTCCACCTGGGCCTTTCTCCAGCCAGGATCTGTGCCCACTCAGCCGCACCCTGCACCCTCCGGGAGGACGAGGTCCCGCTCTGAGCAGACGGCAGGAGCGCGGGTCGGGGCCAGTGCTGGGCAGGGCAGTGGGGTCCCTGGGGCCGAGTGATGCCGCACCCTGGTCCTTTTCCTTCCAGCCTCAGAGTGAGGCCAAGGTGCCCCAGAGACCCCAGCAAGTCTCTCCGGGCCCACATTCTGGGCCTGGGGCGCCAGGAGGAGCTGGCGTTTGGGGTGGGGGAGGTGGGACAATTCTAGGTGGGGGGTAGCGGGATTCCCAGGGCCTGCCATTTGCGTCACCCACGCGTCCGCCATCTCTCAGCAGTGCTGTCTGCTGTGGCCTGGGGAGCAGCTCCCCACTGCGCCTGGATGACTGGCATCTGTTTCTGTCCCCGTTCCCTCTCCCGGGCCGGAGTCCCTGTCCCAAAGCAGAAGAGACAGCTGCAAGTTCCCCGTCCTCACCACCCTCCCTCAAGAGCCCCCCGAGACTCTGAGGTCCTCCTCCAGCAGGAGCCCCTCTCCCTAGTGCCCCCAGACACAACCTGCACTGGACCCCTCCAGACAGAGCCAATCCCAGCACAGCACAACCACCTGCACCCCCCGAAGCCTGGAGGGCCGGAGCCTCCACCCCAGCCTCAGCCCCCGGCTCTCCTCTGCACCGGCTGCCTCCCCACCTCGCCCCTGGCTGGGCCAACTCCCAAGCCCCCCCGCTCCCCTCTCTGAGACAGCAACTGCCACCCGCAGAGTCCTGTGGGGGGTGTTGGGCAGCAGGGTGGGGCCCCCAGGACGGGCGTGACCCTGGCTGACCGGTGGCTGCCCAGCCACACTCCCCTTACATCCGTGTCCCCAGAGTCCACACAGTGCAGGGCAAGCGAGGGGCTGGGGCCGCAGCCAGGGACTCCAGGGGACCTGCGTCAAGCACTTTCGGGTGCCTTTAAATTTAGCAGAGCAGCCCCGGACGTGGACCAGGTGGCTCGGAGCTGACTCGAGGGCACAGTAGCTGGTGGGCCGGGCAGGTCAGTCCCTGCAGTCAGGAAGACCCTCTCGCCTGGCCGGCCTTCTGGAAAAGTCGCTCCCCAGAGGGAAAGCCGGCATGGGCTGGGGCCGGACGGAGGGTGAGGCAGCCCTGAGCACTTTCAAGGCACGGCCAAGCCCCCCACCTCCCGGGAGCCCCGCCATGTGGCAGACGGCTGGAGGGGGTGGGGGTACTGTGGGGCGCCTTCTGCCCTGTGTCCACCCCAGCCTGGCCTCAGCCAGCTCTGTCCTCACACCACCGCTGGGCAGCATCCTGACTGGCAGGTCACGGGTGGGGGTCACTGCAGTGCACCTGGGGGTGACGCGGGGCCGCCCACCCCCCACCGGGGCCCTCACAGCTTGCTGGTCTGCATAAGCCCATTGGCTTTGGCGCCGTGCGTGGGCGACATGGCCTCCTGCTGCTGCCGGCTCCTATCTGGCCGCGGCTCCATGGCGTCAGCGTCCTTGGCGCCGGAGCCCTTGCGGAGGCACAGAACCTTCTGGAAGCTCTGGCGGAAGTTGTCAGAGAGGAAGCCGTAGAGGATGGGGTTGGCGCAGCTGTTGGCGTAGGAGAGGATGACCACGAAGAAGTAGAGGCCGGCGGAGGCGGGCTCCTGGGGCAGCGCCACGGCCAGGTTGACGATGTTGACGGTGAAGAAGGGCAGCCAGCATCCCGCGAACACCAGCACCACCACCAACACCATGCGCGTCACCTTCCGCTCCGAGCGCCGCCTCACGCAGCCCACGCGCACGGCCGCCGCCCTCACCTTCACCACGATGAGCAGGTAGCACAGGCAGATGACCAGCAGCGGCCCGAAGAAGCCCAGCACGGCCGTGTAGATGATGAAGACGGCACCCCACAGCCCCACAGGCTCCGGCCAGCTGGCGTTGCAAGTGCCGCCCTCCTGCACGTCTGCGAACACCAGGAGCGGCAGCGACATGCACAGAGACAGGGCCCAGGCCGCGGCGCTCGCCAGCTTGGCCACACGTGGGCGGCGCCAGCGGGCGGAGCTCAGCGGATGCACCACGGCCAGGTAGCGGTCCACACTCATGACCGTCAGGCAGAAGACACTGGTGAACTGGTTGACGCCGTCCAGCGTCATGACCAGGCGGCACAGGATGGGGCCGAAGGGCCAGAAGGACGCGGCGTTCTGCGTGGCCAGGAAGGGCAGCCCCAGCATGTAGAGGACGTCGGCCACTGCCAGGTTGAGGATGTAGATGTTGGTGACCGTCTTCATCTTGGCGAAGCGCAGCACCACGTAGATGACCAGCGTGTTCCCGCCCAGCCCAGCCGCGCACACCAGCAGGTACAGCACGGGCACCAGCACTGCCCGGGCCCCCGCCGAGGGCGCCGGCCCCACCAGCGTCCTGTTGTCACCACCTCCGGAGGCAGCCCCCGGGGAGGAGGCGTTCCAGCTGGGCGTGGAAGCTGGGAACAGGGGTTCCATGGCGGCAGCCCGGGGGCACGTCGGGCTCTGCAAGAGAAGAAGGGAGGACGCCGGGGTGGTGAGTCCCTGAACCGGCACATGCAGGCATTCCTTCCTCGGGGCCCCAGCCCGGCCCCAGCCCCGCCTGCCGGGAGGCGCGGGATCACCGGGTAAACACGATTAGTCATGTTCAGCTCGGCCAGGAATCACATTAAGTAAATTGTTTGGAAAACAAGCCAGGAGAGGAAGGAGCAGTGGGCAGGTGGCCCCGGGAACCCAGACGGACAGCTGCTGTCGATACGGCGACGGCTGCCCTGTGGCCGCCCCTGCACCCAGATGGCGCCTGGCCTGGCTGCAGCGTCCTGGAGTCTGAGGCCAGCACCTGCGTCTCCCTGAAGCCCCTCGGAGCCTGCCCTGTGGTGCTGCTGCCCTCGTCTCCCAGGTAAGGGGCCGAGGCCCAGCGGGCGGCACCTCCCGGACACACAGGGAGAGGCGGCAGTGGAGAAGGACGGGGCTGGTGAATGGCCCCCTGCCCGCCTGGGATGAATGGCGCCTGGCTAGGTCGACCCAAGAAGTGGCTGGATGGGGTGCTGCCACCACAGGCTTGAGGGGCTTTCACCGCGGTAGACCCTGCCCATCGGCCGCCGGGCCTCTCGCCAGGCCAGCGCAGGGACCGTCACCCCCACAGCAATGACAGACATCTCTAAACCCAGGCGGGGGCACAGCACAGGGCCAGGCAGACACCGCCCCTCCCCACGGGGCGGCTGCAGAGAGGCAAACACACAAACCACACAGAGCAGCCACACGGAGCCCCAGGAGTCGCACAGGGCAAAGGAGGGGGGACTGGGGATGGGGGCTGCGGGGAGAAGCCGCGGTGGGGGGCGTGGGTGGGTTAGAGGCACAGCGTCTGGGGGCTCCAGCTGCCTGACACTGCCCAGTCCCATTGGAGCTTTGAGCCCCCTCCCGGGCCCTGGAAGCCCCCGACGTGGCCCAGAGAGAGAACAGGGGAGACTGGGGCAGGGGAGGGAGGGAGGGAAGGCTTCAGCCGGGGAGAAGGGTGGACTGGGAATGGCGATGTCTGTGGGTTCAAGGCCATGGGCACGTGTGTACCTCGTACATTGTTTTTGTATTTTTCTGCATGTGTGAAATAATCCATAAAAATGATACTCTGGCTGGGTGCGGTGGCTCAGACCTGTCACCCCAGCGCTGTGGGAGGCCGAGGCGGGTGGATCACCTGAGGTCAGGAGTTCGAGACCAGCCTGGGCAACATGGTGAGACCCCATCTCTACAAAAAATACAAAAATTAGCCAAGTGTGGTGGCACACGCCTGTAGTCCCAGTCACTGGGGAGGCTGAGTTGGGAGGATCATTTGAGCCCAGGAGGTCAAGGCTGCAGTGAGCTGTGACTGCATCACTGCAGCCAGTCTGGGGAACAGAACAAAACCCTGTCTCAAAAATAAGATCAATGCCTCCCCTGACAAGTGAGGTGGAGGAAGGCCGGACATTCAGGTTGACCCTGGAGCTGTGTGGCTCTGGGGGTGGCCAGTAGAGAAGCAAAGTGCCCCCCAGGATCCAGACCAGGGACAGGCCCATCCCTGGGGGACCCTGGCCTGAGCAGGGGTGGAGCCGGCCGTGGTGACTCCAGCATGTGCCGTCTGGAACCCCGGGGCCTGCTCAGCTGACCGGCCGTGACCCCCGAGGCACCTCAGAGCACAAGACAACCCCAGCAGCTGCCAAGAAAGTCCACAGTCCTGGTTGGGGGCTGCAGGGCTGGGCCAAGGCCACTGAAATCTGGTAGACAAGGAAAGGAGAGCTGGGGACAGGGGAGCCCAGAACACAAGGCTGACAGCCACAGAGAGAAAACCCTCCGTCCCCAACAAACCTAGAAACCAACGTCCCCAAGCTCACGTGGCATAAACACACTAAGAAATACGACTCAGAAAACCAGCAGGGCCAGCGGACCGTGGATTCATCTCAGGGGAGATAAAAATAAGAAGCTAACAGGTACACTTAGGCTATGTTTAAACCCGTGCAGGATCCACAGAGAAGGCAAGGATAAAA
Source organism: Macaca mulatta (assembly GCF_049350105.2). Lineage (NCBI taxonomy): Eukaryota > Metazoa > Chordata > Mammalia > Primates > Cercopithecidae > Macaca > Macaca mulatta. The sequence continues at coordinate 2,271,454 of NC_133425.1, read as the reverse complement.
TGTTAGGAAATACATTTAGCTTCTGTCTAAGAAGAAGTAAAATGAACAGGCATCTATTTTTAAAAATTACAAATCTTGGATGTAAAAAATACAATCATTTAGGTGGAAAAAAAAAACACTACAAAAGTGGTCAGAACCAACTCCCGTGTGGACACGGCTGAGGAGAGAATTGGTGAATGGGAAGACGGTTGAAAGGTTCGCTGAAGCAGGGTCCCGGCAGAGGGAGAGCCTGGCTGGGCTCCCCCAGACTGGCGACAGGGTCTCATCTCTGAGCGCACCTGTCCCACGTAGCATAAAGGAATGAAAGAGCGTCCCTGACAAGCTGCGGCATCTGGGCAGGAGCAGCCCTGAGAGACGCCAGCCAGACAGACAGGATGGATTCCCACAGGCAGCAGAATCCTTAGCAGGAAGGGAGCACAGGGGCCTCCATGCAGACCCCAGGGGGTGGGAGAAGAGGGGTGGTGGGGAGGGAGAGAGAAAGACAGGGTGTTGGAGGGAGGGAGGGAGAGAGAGAGGAAGGGGGAGGGGGAGGGGGAAGGGAGGGAGAGACAGGGAAGGGGAGGGAGGAGGGGGAAAGGAGAAGGAAAGAGGGAGGGAGAGGGGAGGGGAGGGGGAGGGAGAGGGGAGGGGGAGGGAGAGGGAGGGAGAGGGGAGGGCAAGGGGGAGGGAGGGGGAGGGGGAGGGAGAGGGAGAGGGGAGGGGGAGGGAGAGGGAGGGAGGGGGAGGGGGAAGGAGAGGGAGGGAGGGGGAGGGGGAGGGGAGGGGGAGGGAGGGGGGATGGGAGGGGGGGAGAGGGAGAGGGAGAGGGAGGGGAGAGGGAGAGGGAGAGGGAGAGGGAGACAGGGCACTGCCACCCTAGAACCCCAACCCAGTGGAGCACTGCCCAGCCAGGAGGGAAAAGTCATTTTCCGTTTTGCTGGAGCTGCTGCTGCAGATGCTCCTGGGCTGGGGTTGGGATGGAGCCTCCAGCTGCGTCTGCTCCTGACCCGGATCAAGGCCTCTCCTGGGAGACTCAGACAGGGGCCTCCTGGCAAGCGAGCTCCCATGGGCAGCAGTGGGCCTGTGGCTCTCCGCTCTCCAGGGACCAGCACAGAACACCAACACGCCATGTTTACAGCTTCCTCTGGCTGCCTGTGGAGCATGCATTCCAGAAGGACAGTGGTCTGGAGACAGCCCGCAGGCTGCGTAGGAGTCCAGACGGACGGGACAGCAACCCAGCTGCAGGGGCCTCTGAGCTGCGGCCCTCCCGGGGGAGGCACTTCCGGCCCATTCCTCCATACCAAGGAGGTCAGGTGGAGCCGACAGAGGAGCCGCCGACGCTGGGGCAGGGAGAGGGCGGCTGCCGGGCTCTGGTCCATCTCCTACACAGGCCCTGGGTCCCCAGCACATGTGGTTCCCAAATGCCTGTTTGATTTTTTGTTTTTGAGATGGGGTCTGGCTCTGTTGCCCGAGCTGGAGTGCAGTGGTGCGATCACAGCTCACTGCAGCCTCGACCTCCTGTGCTCAAGCGATCCTCCTGCCTCAGCCTCCCAAGCAGCTAAAATCAAACCCCTGTCTTTGTAGCTTCATAGCTTCAGAGGAGGCACTCAGGGCTCCTCCAAGGCCACTCCCATGACCAGAGCCCAGCGAGGGGCTCCACAGGCTGCCAGGTCCCCCGCTCTGCGGCCCCCAGTGCTCCAACTCCAGAGTTAGACTTCAGAGCAGCAAAGAACAAAAATAGACCATTATTGCTGTACCTGACTCTTGGAACATAATTCTGCAAGAGCCATTATTTGGAAGCAGTAATCTTCTGAATCATAAAATTATGCACTCACCGGGAAACTGTCCTGGTTGCCCTGTCCCTTGTGGGCGGGGGGATTCACTGGTGGGGGGCAGTGTTGGGAGCTTTCTGATCCCCAGCCCTTGGCCGGGAAGGGATCTGCTCACCCAGCATGCAGCCTGACATGGCACTGGGAGAGACTCCAGCCCCCGCCCACCCTCCACATGGGCTGCGTAGTCTGGGGTAAGTCACGGGCTTCTCCGAGCCCAGCTTCTAGGCAGCTCCTGCAAACCGTAGGGTCGCTGAGCAGATGCAACTGAGTGAGCTTCTGTGTGCAGGGTGCTGCGTGTAGTGTCAGGCATACACTGGGCGCTCAATGATTGCTCCCACAAGCTGCCCTAAGCAGCCCAGCATCTCCCCAGCATCCAGTAGGCCGCTGGCTCCTCGGAGAAGGGGGCAGAGTCTTCACAGACGCCTGCGACCAGAGATGGGGCCTCAGCGCCAAGTCCTCCATGACTAGGCGGAAGTCTAGCCTGTGCCAGCCAACCCCTTGCAGGCTAGCCCAGCGCGAGGTTGGGGAGCTGGGTCCTTCACGGGGGGCAGCGACGCAGCTGCAGCTTGGAGGGGCTGCGGAACCTGCCGCTCAGGGAGGCAGTGGCTCGCACGGCTGGGGCCCACGTCCCACCCTGGAGAGGCTGCAGACCTCCCCCCCCCGGGCTCCTCCAATGTGTGCTGGGTGGGAGCAAACGTGGGGGGACACCTTAGCTAAGACTACAGGCTCCAGCCCCTCCAAAGTCCCCCGAGCCAAGCCTGTGCTCCCAGAACGAGCATTCTGACCTGTTTCCTCTGTCGTAAGCGTAGGCTGGTGGCAGGCCCCTTCCCCCTTGGGGTCCAGCTCTGTGAGTGCAGCCAATGGCACCTCCGCCTGTGCCCCACATACACGCCATCTGCCCCTGTGGCAGCCTGTGGCCAGGGGCACATACCCTCCCCAGGATGGGGAAACTGAGGCAGGTGTGGGCCAGCCTGGAGCAGCAGCAGCAGGGATCCTGCGAGTGCTTCTCAGGCCACCCTCCACACCAGGCACCTCCTCGGAGCGCCGCTGGGTCTCGCCCTGGAAATCGACGCTGGGCCCCTGTCCTTGGTGCCTTCGACCAGTTTCTGCCCAGGAGGCTCTGGCAGTCCCCACCCACATCGCCCAGAATCGCTCCCTTCAGAAACAGCGCAGCCTCGATGGAACCATCCCCAGCTTCTGTCAGCATGCACTCCAGTCTCACCCTCGAGAGGGCCCCAGGCAGGCTGGCAGGCCGGGGACAGTGGGTCGGGCACGTGGGCGAGTCTGGGGTGCGGGTAGAGGGCCAAGGGCACACACCCCAGGGGCATGTTCTCTTTTCTGGGGAGGGTGAAGACACCGGGAGGATTCCAGGCACACACGGTGCCTTGGACAGGAGGGGGCTGTGTTCGCAGTGGGCGGAGTGGCACCGCAGCCTCCCTAGTCCTGGGTCTCAGGGAACCCATCCGTGGGTGCCAGGTCACAGGGCTCCTGGGCGCTGGCCTCTGCCTGCTGCCCTCCAGGAGCTCACCGACCCAGCTGGGTGTAGGCACTAGTTGCCTCCCCCGTACGCAAATTGTGGATCCTCCCCTCGCTGGGTGCCATGGGCACCCTGGGACTTTCCTTCCGTGGCCCAGTGGCTCCTTGTGGCTTGAGTGCCACTCCCAGCCTCCACCCCAGGCTCCGAGCCCTCCCCAGCCCTACCCACCCTCCTCCAGCTCTAGGGGCCAGCCCCGCTGTGGCCCCCGTCGTGGCGAGGTGAGGCCGGGAGCGGCACGGTGGGCAGAGTGGGGCCATCTGGGTCCCCTGTGGCTTCTGGGCTGACCCTGGCAGACCGGCCGCCTGCAGATGGTGAGTTGTGGCGGGCGGGGCAGGAGATGGGAGGGATGCAGCTGCTGGGAGTGGATGGAGCGGGAGGGGAGAGACCCCCGGCGGGCGGCAGCAGGAGAGCCCCGCGGTGTGCGGAGGGCGCTCGGGGGACAGTGCACGCAGCAGGCTGGGGGCGCACGGCAGGACCCCGGGCTGGGGCTGCGCACACAGGGTGAGACCCCCAGCGGGGACAACAGCAGAGGGCGGGGGGCGCCCGCGCGGGAACGGGACGGGGGCGGGCGGCACTCACCTGGGCGGCGGCGCCCTCTGGCCAGGGGAGCCCCGATGTCCGCGCGGCGCTGGCTCCGGGCTCTCGGGCACCGGCTGGGAGGGGGCGGGGCGGGGCAGGGGCGGGGGCGGGGGCGGGGGCGGGGCCAGTGTCGGGTGGGGGCGGGGCGGGGCCGCTTCACCTGCCCCACTCCCGGCTCCCACATCTGGCCTCCCAGAACCCTCGCGGACTGGCCCACAGCCCTGCTCCCACTGGCAGTGACCCCATGGTCGTCTGCGCCCCCACCCTATTTTCTTGCTGTCTGCTCTGAGGTAGACCCCAGCTTGGGGTGGGGGTCCTGCCGCCAGCAGGCGGCCAGGGGGTCCCTCCTGGAGAGTCTCAAGAGGGTGGAGGGTCCTTGCTAAGGGGAGAGGGTCAGGGGCTCTGCAGGCGTCTCTGAGGCGTGGGCTGGGATTGCGGAGAGAAGTGGGTGGGTGGAGGCTGGCGGGGCGGCAGGCAGCCCCAGCGAGAGGGGGTCCGTGGTGGTGGGATTTCCAGGACAGTCCATATGGGTTTTAACCATGGCTTATTTGTGGATCCTACACGTATTTAAATACAGTCTAAAGGTACCCGCTAAGTTGTTACTTTTATTTCCACTGAAATGAATCCATGGGTACACCTTAGTCCCTCACCTAAGGTGGGGTTCTCAAGCAGGCGGCGGAGTCACCTGGGTCCTCAAAGAAGATTCCCGGGCCTCGAGCTGGGCCCCCCACTCCCCAGGCAGTCAGGGCCTGGGAATCTGCATTCGTGACAAGCTCCCGGGATGCTGATCCCCCAGTCCGTGGAGCCTCCCGTGAGCGCCGCTGATGGTAACAAGCAGGATTGAGCGCCTCGTTCCGCTGAGCACGGAGGCTGCGGATCACCGGACATTTTCCCTCCAGGAGGTCCCCCAGCCCCCTCCCCTGCCCCGCCCTGACTCAGGGAGCCCCGCCACTGACTGAAGTGAGGGGCCCCCAGGTGACAACAGAACTCTGAAGGCCCCGGGCCCCTCTCTGAGGGAGGTGGGAACAGCCACCTGCCCTCTGTTCAGAGGTGGGTCAGCTCCCACTGGCCAGGCTCATGTTGAAGAGGCACCAGCAGCTCCCACGGAAGGCCGGGTACCGGGACCACGTTCGCACCTTTAAGCTTTTCACTGTTTCTACTTGTTCTACAAGGAGGATGTATTGCCTTTATCATCAAGCAAGAGTGCTTAGAGGACCACGGCACCCAGCCCCAAGGTCCCCTCCCCTCCTGCCCAGCCTGCGGCCATGGCCAGACCCTCAGGGGAGGCTGCAGGCTGGGCCCAGGGCCCCTGCCAGAATCCTCCCCATAAGCCTTTCCATCCTCTCTAGAGGTACCTGGGGTCCATCCCCCAACCCCTGCCAGCAGTAGCTTTCCGAGGCAGATCCTCTGAGAACCTCTTTGTGGCCCCAACTCCTCCCCCATCTCATCTGCTGCCCCTCCCCTCAGCCTCCTCCCGCCATCCTGCCATCCTCGAAGTTCTTGCCTCAGCTCCTGGCTGTGTTCCTCCAGCTCCCACCACCTTGTACCTGAGCCCCCATTCGTCATGTTCTGGGGCTCCCTGAGAAGCCTCTGGGGTCCCACTGTTCTGGAATCGCTGGGCGGCCCAGGGGTGCAGGGTCCCGTGTGAGAGTCAGGGCCCAGCGCCCAGTGGGAGCTCAGCCCTGCGGGTGCTGTATTTACTCACATCCCCAACATCAAGCCGGGACACCCTCCACCCCCAAGCTCCTGGGCCCTCCTGGGGGCCTGATGGCCAGAGAGGGGACCTGTCGGCCCCGTGCTGCCCCTCCTGCCATCAGTCACCCTGAGTTCTGGGCAGGAGTCCCCTGGCCTCAATCCCACCCACCCCAGGAGGATCAAATGAGGTGACGCCCGCCTGGGACGCTGCAGAGGTCCAGCCCAGCACCGTGAGGATTAGTGACCGCTGGGAGCCATGGCAACCGGATGGTGGCTGGATGGACTCCGCAGGGATGGTCCACACACCCCTCTCCAGGGACCCCATCCTAGCTGTGACCTGTCCCACTGCCCATGACACCCCCTTTCCTGAAGCTGAGGCCAGCAGCTCCCGGACACAAGGCCGTGCCCCTCCCACACCAGGCAGAGGCGTGGTCACTGTGCTTAGGCTCCCCTGTAATTATTCAAAAGCGACAGAGGCTGACTCCAGCTCACCTGGAACACCCCAGAGGCCTCTCATCTTTGTCCCCGGACTGGGCCAGGCCCTGGGGATGGTGGCCAGGAGGAGTGTGGGGCGCTCTGTCCTGCAGCCAACAGGGCCCTCCCTCCACTCCTCCAAAGGGCTCCCCTGCCCCCGTGACCCTCTGAGCACCAGGCCTTTGCCCTGGCTGCCCCCCTGCCCGGTGCATCCACCTCCTTTCTGCAGGTAACTCCTCCGGCAGCTCAAGCCACCCTCCCTCCGGGAAGCCCCGGCGGCCCCACACTTGTTCCACTGCCTGCTGCCCCCAACCGCCTATGGATGCTCACAGGAGGCCACGGGGCCTGGCGGGTCTCAACATCATCCCCGGGTCTGATCACAGCAGGATTCCAATAAACACGGGTCCACGTGCACCTCCCGGTCCTGGCTGCTGCAGCACAGCCCACCGGATGGGAGGTCAGAGGTCAGCCCCCACGGGGGCAGCACAGCAGGTCACCAGCCTCCCGACAGGAGAAGAAAGACGCAGGTGCAGATGCTGCAGGCATGTGTCGCCGGGACCGGGCTGTGACGGTGTCCTGGTGTCTGACCTCCTCAGGGAACCACCGCACAGCGTCCCCAAGAGCACAGGGTGCCCCAAAGTCCTGCGGATTCCAGCCTGGGGACCCGGCAGCAGGGGCTTCCCACTAAGGCGTCTGGAGTGAGGTGCAGGCTGCAGCTGCCAAGGGCAGAGCGTGGCCCGGAGTCCAGCGAGAAGCAGGGAGACCCTCGAAGGGTTTCAAGGATGGGGCCTTCTGCAGGGGCCTGAGCCCCGCCCCTGGGGCCCTGGGGGTGGCTGACCCTCCTGGCCGTGGTCTCAGGCCTCAGTGGGCACTCTGTTAAAATGGCGTACTCATTAAAATGCAGCTTCCCAGGCTACCCCAGCCTTCAGGATGGGAGGCGGGGGCAGTGCTGAGGCCCTCACCTTGCACTGGCTTAAGAGACGTCACTGTGCTGGGCGCTGGTCCAGATGCCAGGGACAGAGCAGGTACCAAAGACCTGCCCCCTCCCAGCCCCAGGTAGTGGCCACAGCCAGGCCTGCACTGGGGGGAAGGTGAGGGTGAGGAATTTGAGTGAATATGCCCTGGAAACTTGGCGTCTGGAGCTGGTGAGAGACCCCCACACGAGATCCCCACACTCCTGGGGGATCATGGGGCCCCCCCGGTCCCACCTGGGCTAGGGCAGTGGGTTATACCACCCAAGAGAGGCCTCAGGCCTGCGCCAGCACTCTGATAGGCCCAGCTGGGGGGTGGGTCCTGCTCTCCTGGGCATCATTTGAAAATGGGGAAACTGAGGCTCAGAGAGGGTAAGAGTCTTGACTTAGAGCTGAGTTTCTGGATGCTCGGGCCGGGTCCCACCCAGGACACCCTGCTGTCCGGTCGGGGAGGGCTCTGCAGGTGTGACATCCTGCTGTCCAGTCAGGGGAGGGGCTCTGCAGGTGTGACACCCTGCTGTCCGGTCAGGGGAGGGGCTCTGCAGGTGTGACACCCTGCTGTCCGGTCAGGGGAGGGGCTCTGCAGGTGTGACACCCTGCTGTCCGGTCAGGGGAGGGCTCTGCAGGTGTGACACCCTGCTGTCCGGTCAGGGGAGGGCTCTGCAGGTGTGACACCCTGCTGTCCGGTCAGGGGAGGGGCTCTGCAGGTGTGACAGCCTGCTGTCCGGTCAGGGGAGGGCTCTGCAGGTGTGACACCCTGCTGTCCGGTCAGGGGAGGGCTCTGCAGGTGTGACACCCTACTGTCCGGTCAGGGGAGGGCTCTGCAGGCGTGAGGAGGGAGATCAGGGCAGACGCAGGTTCCTCCCGGTCCCTGCCACAGCCCAGCTGGAGCCCACCTCATCCCAGACAATGAGGCCCTGGAAGTCCCAGCCCAGCCTCAGCATTGGCAGCGTCCTGGTTCATCCTGGGAGGTGCTTCACGTGGTCACCAGGCAGCCCCACTCCTGGCAAAGGCTCCCATAAGGCGAAATTCATCCTCTTCCCGGGGTATGCCAGGCAGCTCTCGGGGCACTGCTGTCTGGGACTGTGGACTCAGCCTGGGCAGGGCAGGGGGAAGCAGCCGAGGCCGTTCACACAGATGGTACAGCCCCATTACCAGGACCCCGCCTGCATGCAGGACACCAGCCCTTCAGCTGGGGCCAAACCCAGCATCCGGTACAGCTGTGGGCGCTGACTCAGGCAGTGGGGTGTGAAGGCAGGACCGTAGTGGGGGAGGAGGAAGGGGGCGAGCTTCCAAAATTAACAGCCACATGACGCGGAGACTATTAACATCCCACCGTACAGACAGTGGCGGCGTCCACAGAGGGGCCAGGCGAGCCCATCGCTGCTGTAGGGCTGGGACTCGGGAATGGACATGCAAAGGGCAGCCCTCATAGCCATATGGACAGCAAAGAGGGTGTCACAGTACAGGTGCCGTGGGACAGGTCACAGCTAGGGTGGGGTCCCTGGAGAGGGGTCTGAGGACTGTCCCTGCGGAGTCCATCCAGCCACCATCCGGTTGCCATGGCTCCCAGCAGCCACTAAGCCTCACGGTGCTGGGCTTGACCTCTGCGGCATCCCAGGCGGGCGTTGCCTCACTGGATCCTTCTGGGTGGGTAGGACCGAGGCGAGGGGACTCCTGCCCAGAACTCAGGGTGGCTGATGGTGGGACGGGCGCTGTAGGCCCGACAGGCCCCCTCTCTGGCCATCAGTCCCGCAGGAGGTCACTGGGGGAGGGGTCACAGCCAGGATCCAGACCCCGTGTGATGCCAAAGGCCGTGGGCGTTCCTGCACAGGAGCAGCTGCTGACTCGTCCAGAGACGGAGGAAGCCAGGAGCCAAACCCCTGTCGGCTCCAGTGGGGACGGCACCAGTCTCATGAGGCCAGAGGAGACCCAGTGCCAGGATCCAGACATGGGGTCCTATCGGAGGCTACACACGGGGGAGAGGGTCCAGCGGCAGCAGTCGGGGCAGGAGAACTACAATCAGTGCAAAAACCACAATCACAACCACTGCAAAACCACAAACATCTCAAAAACCACAACCACTGCAAAACCCACAATCACAACTACCGCAAAAACCACAACCACCACAAAACCACAACCACTGCAAAAACCACAACCACTGCAAGAAGCACGCCTATCCTACAGCGTTTTCACTTAGCACCCTCGCCCACAACCTCCACCCACAGCCTCCATCCTCCCCCAACAACCTCCACCCACAGCCTCCATCCTCCCTCAACAACCTCCACCCACAGCCTCCATTGAACCCAAAACAAAGGGTCTCAATCCTCAGCATTGCCCGGGTTCCACAGGACAGCCAGGGTTCAGATGTTCCTCATAGAGAGGACTTGGGTCTCCGGTTGGCTCCTCCCAGATTCCCTCGCTGGGAACCCCAACCACCTTCAGGTGTGTCTGCCGCAGAGGCACCCCCAGGTGCACCTCAGTTACTGCCGTCAGGAGCGTTCACCAGGTGTGGTGGTCTCTCCTTGCACTGCTGGAAAATACCCGCGACCAGGCGCGGTGGCTGACGCCTGTGATCCCAGCACTGTGGGAAGCCGGGGTAGGGAGGATCATGAAGTCAGGAGTTCAAGACCAGCCTGGCCAACATGGTAAAACCCCATCTCTACTAAAAATATAAAAATTAGCAGGTGTGGTGGCGGATGCCTGTAATCCCAGCTACTTGGGAGGCTGAGGCAGGAGAATCGCTTCAACCCGGGAGGCAGAGGGTGCACTGAGCAGAGATCGCGCCACTGCACTCCAGCCTGGGCGACAGAGCGAGACGCTGTCCACTCCCACCCCCCACGAAAAAAAAAATACCCGAGACTGGGTAATTTATAGAGAAAAGAGTTTAATTGGCTCAGGCTTTGCGGGCTGTACGGAAAACATAGCTGCTTCTGTCTCTGGAGAGGCTCCAGGAAGCTTCCAAATCTGCTGGAAGGCAGAAGCCGGAGCAGGCGTCTCACATGGCAAGAGCAGGAACCAGAGACAGAGCAGTGCCGGACACATTTAAACGGCCACTCACCACCTCGAGGAGAGCACCAGGAGGGATGGGGCCAAGCCATTCACGAGAAATCCCCCCCTGATACCCAGTCACTCCCCACCAGGCCCCAGCACCACACTGCAGACTCCATTTCCACACGAGGTTTGGGTAGGGATGCAGAGCCACACGGAGCGGGTGTGGGGGGTGCTCAGGGACCACACGCCCCACGGTGGACGCTGCATCCAGGGGCCAGGGTGTCTGGGAAGAGGCTGGGAGCCAGCGTGGCTGTGGCCCCTCCATCCAGGCATCACAGACCAGGGCTGGCAGGTTTTGGGGCGTGTCCACCTCCACCACCCTGATTCCCAGGTCCTGTTCCAGGGAAACATGCAGAGGAAATGGCTGGAGAGCGAAGTCCAGACACGGGGGCCATGAGAGCCGGACACCACGCAGCTGCAGACCCCGACCCTGACCCAAATTGCATGTGGCTGAGGACCCCCAAGCCAGACGCCACGCGGCCGCGGACCCCAACCCAGACAGACCCCGACCCACCCGTGCTGCCGCCAGCCCCAGAAGTCAAACCACAGCGTCCCCCCAGCACCGTCCGGGCTCCCGCAGGTACAGCAGCTTCCTGAGGCGGCCCCACCTGCAACTCCGGACCAATCAGAGAAGGCCAAGTGGGCCCCCCAAGCCCAGCCGTGGGACCCCCGATCTAGAGGGCCCTTCCCCGCCCCGGGCCAGCAGCCACGCTCGGGCTCCGCATCAAGTCCGCCAAATGCAGGGGCGAGGGCCGACCCCGCTACAGGAGCCAAGCGCAGGAAACAGCCGGTGCAGCGTGCGCTCGGGCGGCCCATCTCCATCCGGACCCGCCGCTGCGGCCGCAGGTTCACGCCATTCCGCGGACACGTCTCCGGCGCCTCCAGCCCCTCAGAAACCCGGGGTTTCTATGGCAAAGGTCCTGGTGGGAATCGCACCACCTGCCGTTCCTGCCTCCGCGGTGGATTCGCTGCGTTAAACTGCCCCCCGCTCTTCATCCCCCAACCCCCGGCAGCCTCCGACCCTCCCTCCCCCGGCGGCGCAGCGCAGCCTTTTGCAGGCGCCAAGCTGGAATCCGACCGCGCAGCCTTCGCACCGGGGCGCGCTTCAGGCCCCCCACGCCTCTCCCAGGCTTCATCACCCAGTTCTCTCTGGCGCCGGAGGAAACCCCCAGCTGCTTCTCCACTCACCACTGAAGCGCGTCTCGGCTGCCCCCAGCCCCGTGCCCTCCTGAGAACACTGCAGGCCGCAACCCCACGGCCCACCCCCGACCTGCACTCACCGTGCGGGGCCTGTGGAGCCTCCACCCTTTGGAGGAAGGACGTGTCAAAGCTTGGAGGTGCGCGGCCTGTCTCACCTCCGCCCCAGGCCGGGCATGGCGCGCCGCAGGGTCTCAGCTGGGATCAGCCTGGCCCCAAAGGATTTATCGTTGAAAGCGCTGGTCCCAGAACCCAAGGGGAAGACGTGCTGGTTTTCTGACGAGCTGGGCCACCTCCTCTAGGAAGCCCTCCTCCTTGCAGCTCTGTGGCCGTCGTAGGCTTGCAAGAGTCAAAGGGCCCGGCCCATAGCGGCTCTTGGCACTGGGCCGGACAGTGTCCTGCCCCCAAAATTCATGTCCACCCAGAACCTCCGAATGCAACTTTCCTTGGAAATAGGGGCTTTGCAGATGTAATTAAGGATCTTGGGGTGAGGTTACCCTGGATTGAGGCTGGGTCCCAAGTCTGTCACTGGTGTTCCTCCGTGAAGAGCAGAGCAGAGCAGAGCAGAGGCACAGAGCAGGCCCTGTGAAGACAGAGGCAGGGCCTGGAGCGTCGGCCGCAGCAGGGGTGTGGAGCCCCCAGAGCTTGAAGGGGAGGGAAGGATCCTCCCAGGGCCTCCAGAGGGAGAGTGCTGGGCGCTGCCCACACCTTGTTTCTGGACTTGTGGCGTCCGGAACTGGGAGAGAATAAATTTCTGGTGGTGTAAGCCTGCGTTACGGCAGCCCCAGGACGCTAAAATAGTTCAGCCCGTGCAGGCTCCTCCCTCCCTTTCTCTCTGTTGTTGTATTTTTTAGACAGGATCTCTCTCACCTGTCGCTGGAATGCCGTGGCAGGATCATGGCTTGCTGCAGCCTCTAACGCCTGGGCTCACGCGATCCTCCCACCTCAGCCCCCCGAGTAGCTGGGACTACAGGTGCCATCAGACCTGGCTAATTTTAAAAAATATTTTTAGAGATGGAGGTCTCCCTGTGTGGCCCAGGCTGGCCTTGAACTCTTGGGCTCAAGTGATCCTCTCGCCTTGGCCTCCCAAAGTGTCAGGATGGCAGGCTTGAGCCATCGCGCCTGGCAGTTCCATCTCTGATGACTCCTGAAGCCCTTCATCTTGGCTAATCCAGACAGGCTTGCTGGGGGCCCCTCTCCCCTTGGAGACTTTGGGATGCGGCTGGACGTCCACGTGGCCGGGGTCCTCCACAGCCCCCAGCTTCCCAGGGCAGGAGGCAGGCTATGTCCTCGGTGAGCGTCGAGAGCGAGGCTGAGATGTTTGCCCTTCACGTTTCCACATTTAGGGGCGTTTTGTTGTTGACTCATTCAAAGCTCTTTTAAGTTGCTTAATTTGCTGCTCAGAGGGAAATGAAAAAGGAGCCATTTTCCCTGATTTGTTCGCCTCAGTCAACTTTTAAATCAATAAAAAAGTGCATTTTGCTCATCGGATGCAAATAGGTACATCTTTCCTAATACATTGAGATTGAGTGATTCATCAGCCATTTCATTTCATTTGGAAGCTGAAAGCCTAAGGGCATTTGGAGAGAATTCCTCTCACTCAGAAGAGTCGGTAATAAGTCAGCATGAATGCGCAGGTGGGGCGTGGCTCTGCCTTGGCGGAGAAACACGGCGCTGGGTGACGTACGGAAACCGGGACCTGAGGCAAGTGAAGGCTGTGGCCCTGACGGCGGCTCAGCTGTGACCAGTGCCCACCAGGGTCTGTCCTCCCCCAGAGGCCACACCCCCACAGACGCAAACCCGGGGCCCCTGCCAGGCTGGACCCCAGATGCCTCACCAGGGATCCAGGTGGGGGACTTGAATGAGGTGCAAACTCCTCGTCAAAGGACTAGCACCTCCCCATCCGGGCAGCCGCTGCCTCCCCTCGCAGTTCTAGCCGCCGCCGCCTGGTGTGGGGGGGTCACGTTTGGCGCTGTGAGCTTTGGGGGTCCGAAGTCTGCCAGCCCCAAGGACAGCACGATGCCCCCCAGGCGTCCAGGCCAGCAACAGGCAACCCCTGCCCGCCCCGTCCACCTCCCTGGGCTCCTTTCCCCTCAGACGCGGCCAGTGTGTGTGCTTCGGGGGGTGGGGTCTCTGCTCCTGGCCACCCCATTGCACCCCCTTCCCCTACTGACCCCCTCACACGCTCAGCACTTCCCTTCTCTGGCATCAGGCGGGGAGGAACCAGCTAGGCCCCAGGGTCAGCCCTGCCCCCAGCACCTCCCACGGCCACAGCGGTGCTGCAGGATCCAATGCACTGGAGCCCAGGGCCGCTCATGCAATCAAGCGCCAATTTCCCGGGACCCACACGGCAGAGGCTGGCGAGGGCAGGGAAGCCACGCGCAGGCCCTCGAAGCAGATGCTGCCTGCCCCTGACCGTGCCTGAGGCCACTTCCTACAACCCCTGTGACTCTGGCCGTCTCTGACCACAGGAGGCCTGGCCTGGGCGTGGGAACAGCCGGGAGTCTGGGGAGTCAATGCCCCGGGGCACAGCCACCACAGCCCAGCCACTTCCCTATGGTAGGGACAGCTCCAGAGTGCTGCGGCCTGGGGCTCCGGGGGACGGAGTGCATCTGCCCACAGCGGTGACCTGCTTACTACTGCCCACTGGCACCCACCCTTTCACTTCATAGCACCCCCTCGATGACGGGTGTTTCCTGGGGCCACCCCCAAACTCTCTGCCTGAAGATCCTTGCCTCTGAGCCTTCCAGGGGCACCCAACAGAGACCCGGTCACCTCGCTGCCCCACGAGGACTGTCACACCACTGGGTGCTGACCTCCACACTCAGGCCACAGAGGCCACAGACACGTCCCCTTGGTCCCACGGCCAGGCCCTGGGAGGGACGTGGTGGACGCCAACACGATTGCTGCGGCCGTTCCTAGCCTGGGATCAGCTCTGGGCCCGGCCGGCCCCAAGTCACCTCTTAGCCACACACGTGGGGCCACAGCCTCTGAAAGCGTGATCAGTGTTGGTCCCGATTCAATCAGCACCCACGGGGTGACCAGAGGCCCCGAGAGCCCAGCATTGGGTGCCAGGAAGGGTGTGAGGCCTCAAGGAGCCAGGGCTGGAGCTGCAGCCGGGACCACCCCGTCAGCCACAGCAAGGACGGCAGGCAGCGGGTGCAGCTCCCCCACCTAAGCACCATCCCAGACCCGTTTACCCCATGGCAGGGGCCGGTGGGGAAACTGCGGCCCGGAGGTCGGGAGGCCTGTCCGCAGTCACCACCTGTGTGAGTCTGCCGGGGCTGCCATAACAAAGAGCCACGAACTGGGACCTAAAGCCACAGAAACGCAGCTCCTGCAGCCCTGGGGCCGCAAGCCTGAGATCAAGGAGTCCATGGGGCCACACCCTCTGAAGCCTCCAGGGGAGGGCCGTTCCGCCCTGCACTGCCAGCCACCTGTGGTGTTCCTGGGCTCACCGCTGCCTCTCTCCAGTCTCTGCCTCCGACGTCACGCGGCCGACTTCGCCCTGTTGTCAGCGGCCTCCTTATAGGGTGCGGGTCATTGCCTTTGGGACCCACCCCGTCCGACCCCATCTTCCCTCCATCATTCGCAAAGACCCCATTTCCAGTGCTCACGGGCACCCGGGGTCAGGAATTCAACATACGTTTTTGGAGGGGCTCAGTTCAACCCGCTCCACCAGCCTCTGAGTCCTGGGGCAGGGGATTCAGCCTCCGCCGCTGGCCGCGGTGACCACTGGGCTACACGGCTCACCAGCCAGCTCCCCCTGGGGATCAGGCCTCAGTCCCACCCAGCCCTCCGTGAGGACCAGCTGGGGGCCCCAGAGGAGGGAGAGGCAGCTGATGGCTGCGGAGATGGAGTCCCGGGGGAGGGGTGATGCACACCATCAGGTGGGGGTGGGCTCCATGGAGAGGGCACCCGAGACCCCCTCCCAACAGCCAGGCTTCCTCCTCTCAGCAGAGCCAGGCCCAGAGGGGCAGCAGACGGCCAGGCCTGTGCTTGGTCCCAGCAGAATTGTGTGGTCCGAGCCCGAGAAAAGATTCATTTGCACGTCAGCTCTGGGAGCTTCTCTGCCATTTCTGGAGACGTTGAAGAGCCGCCGTCTATAACTTCATGAGGGACGGCGGGGCCAGGGGCAGCTGCTGACCGCTCTCCCAGTGGTATCACCACATTTGCCCAGGGCCTGCCAACCCTCCCGTGCTGGGTCTGAGTGGCCACCGGCAGCACCAGATGGAGGCTCCCCGGCCCTCCCTCCTGAGCCCTGGTAGCGGGAGTGGGTGCTAAAACCTCATCCCGGGCCCCAGAGGACACGGGCCGATTCTTGCACAGAAAGCCACAGGCCTTGTCGCACCCGCTCCCTGTGGACGGGTGTGGATCAGTCATCATCATCTGCCCGCTCCCTGGGAGGGCCACGAGTTTCGCCCGCTCCTGCCTTGCCAAGTCACCGACCGACCGGAGGCGCGAATCGGGCCTGGTCGTTGGCGGTTCGATCTGGGGACCGGCTCTTTGAGGTGTGTCCTGTTCAGCTCTGCCTGAGGCATAGGGTCTTCTAGACCTTGGGTTTGTGGTGCGGGGCTGCTGGATAGATGCAGTAACGGCAGCAAGGAGAACGGGCATTTCTGCTGAGCCTTTTAGGTCTACGACACCTGTTTTCCCACGTGGCCCTCCTGACGCCTGTGAGGGAGGTGAGGCTGCAGGTGAGGAGGCGGGGGCTCCAGGCAGGGGCAACCTCCACCCACCCTCATCCACGCAGCTTATCGGGGCCGGGCCGGGGCTCAGACCCAAAGCTGACGCCTGTGCCTGTACCCCCGGGGCGCTGCCTCTCTCACCAGGGCACGGATGGGGCACTGCTGGCAGCCAGCGGACGGGGCGGGGGATATGGAGTCTGGTTCCAGTAAGGAAGGAGACCACTACTACTCCTGCTGCCCTCCTCCCCCCACCTTGCCTAGTTCACAAGACAGGAGAAAAGAGAGAAAGAAATAAAAGTAAGATAAACAGTCAGACAACCTTGGCACCACCACCCAGCCCTAGGAGTTAAAAAAAGTAATAACATCAACTCCGACCTAAACTACTTGTGTTATCTGTAAATCCCAGACACCGTATTAAAAAAAAAGCCTTGTAAAACTTTTTGTTAGCTGATGCATGTAGCCCCCAGTCACGTTTCCCACGCTTGCTCGGTTTATCACGACCCTTTCACGTGGACCCCTTAAGGTTGTAAGCCTTTAAAAAGGCAAAGGATTTCTTTCTCGGGAAGCTCGGCTCTTAAGATGCGAGTCTGAAGACGCTCCCGGCCGAATAAAAAACCTCTTCCTTCTTTAATCCGGTGTCTGAGGAGTTTTGTCTGTGGCTTATCCTGCTACACCAGGACATAGAGGCCACCCAGGCTCCAGCAAAGGCAAACGTGCACCCTCCGTGGAGATGCATCCCCCTGGGGCTTGGGCTCCATAGAAGAAACGGCCCGCAATGATGAGCTCACACCCCAAGGGACTGGCAGACACGGCAGCATCTTTTAATTTTTAATGTTTCATTTTATTTTTTTTAAAGAGATGAAGTCTTGCTCTGTCACCCAGGCTGGAGTACAGTGGCACAACCATAGCTCACTGCAGCCTCGGACTCCTAGGCCCAAGTTATCCTCCTGCCTCAGCCTCCCAAGTGGCTGGGACTATAGTCAGTGCCACCAAGTCCAATAAACTTTTTTTTGTTTTTTTGTAGAAAGAGTCTCACCAGGTTGCCTAGGCTGGTCTCCAACTCCTGGGCTCAAGCAATCCACCTGCCTTGGTCTCCCAGAGTTCTAAGATTACGGGTGTGAGCCACTGCACCTGGTCAATAGTATCTTAAGAACCAGAAATAATAATAGAACAATTAAAAGAGATAGGCAGGGCGCAGTGGCTCACGCCTGTAATCCTAGCACTTTGGGAGGCTGAGGAGGGCAGATCACTTGAGGTCAGGAGTTCAAGACCAGCCTGGCCAACAAGGTGAAACCCCGTCTCTGCTAAAAATACAAAAAATTAGCGGGACATGGTGGTGGGCGCCTATAATCCCAGCTACTTGGGAAGCTGAGGCAGGAGAGTGGCTTGAACCTGGGAGGCGGAGGTTGCAGTGAGCCAAGATCGTGTCACTGCGCTCCAGCCTGGGCCACAGAGTAAGACTGTCAAAAAAAAAAAAAAAAAAAAAAAAAAGACTATACATGAGTTTAAAAGGACTAAAGAGATAAAAGTAGAAATGAAAAATAATATGATAGCATGAAAAGGACCCAGCAGATTTGAAAAACTACCACGCAGGACCTTTAACACAAGGAATGTGGCTGTTGGTATAAAAACCTAACTGATGGCTTCGATAGCAGATTAGATATGGCCAAAAGAGAATACGGGAGTTGGAAGACAGCCCTGAGGAAGTCACCCAGATGATGCCTCTCTATATAGAAGCGGGTAAGAGACTGAGGCTAATCTGCAGAAAGACCCGTGTTTTCACATTGAAGACACTCTCCAATCCCTGCTCGGAATACTGGAAAAATGAATCGAGACTCAGACCCAACAAAGAGGGTGGGAGACATCAGGAAGCATCCACACATTTAAAAAAGAAAACAAAAAAAAAAACACCCTCTAACCCTAGGCTGGGCACAATGGCTCATGCCTGTAATCCCAGGACTTTCTGGGAGGCCAAGGTGGGAGGATCGCTTGAGGTCAGGAGTTCAAGAGACCAGCCTGGACAACATAGCGAGACCCTGATCTCTACAAAAAAATTTAAAAATTGGTGGGCCATGGTGGCACACACCTGCAGTCCCAGCTACTGGGGAGGCTGAGGTGGGAGGATCACTTGAGCCCAGGAGTTTGAGGTAGCTGTGAGATGTGATGGTACCATTGCACTCCAGCCTGGGGGACAGAGCAAGGCCTTGTCTCAAAAAACAGCAGGCCTGGTGTGGTGGCTCATGTCTGTAATCCAGCACTCTGGGAGGCTGAGGTAGGCACATTGTTTGGGTCAGGAGTTCAAGACCAGCCTGACCAACATGGTGAAACCCCGTCTCTACTGAAAACACAAAAATTAGCCGGGCGAGGTGGCGGCGCCTGTGGTCCCAGCTACTCGGGAGGCTGAGGCAGGAGAATGGTGTAAACCCGGGAGGTGGAGCTTGCAGTGAGCTGAGATCCGGCCATTGCACTCCAGCCTGGGTGACAGAGCGAGACTCCGTCTGAAACACAAAACCCCTCCAGCCCTGTGAAGTGTGCAAAGAGGCTCCTGAGGCTCACAGACGAGGCGCAGGCGTAAAGCCTCCTGCCCCCACTTCTCACTGCTGGAGTGTCCTGGGGACTCTGGTGGGCACTGGTTGGAGCCCGTGGGGGTTTCCTGGGGTAGGACGCAGCTTGGGTGACTGGGTTGAGGCCCCCAGCCGACTCCGAGTGGGGTGTCCCAGGCAGGTTGGGGTGCACAGGAGGGTGGGGGTGGGGGAGCCAGCAGCCCTCTCTCTTGGGGCGTGGCTGTGACCCCCTTCCCTTCACACGAAGCAGTCAGGATGTGACAGCCGGGGACTCGGGGCCTTCACGGGGCAAGTTCAAGCCCAGCGCCGGCCTCCCTGGGACCCTCCACAGCTCCTGTTATGATCATGTCACATGGACATGGGATCTGTGGCCGAAGAGACAAATAGCAGCGTCGGCCAGGGGCAGGTAGAGGCCGGACACCGAGCAGGAAGTGGGGACTGATGGGAGCCGGGACTCCAGGTTGGGGAAGGGAGGGTCTGCTGGCAAAGCTTCCCCAACCAGGCATCTGTCTCTCCATGGCTCTGAGCGCCCCCTGACCGGCCCCCTAGGGGTCCTCACCCTGGGACCCCTGTGTCCCCTGTGAACCGAATCTGCCTGGACCCCACGCCGGGTGATGCCCCCACGTCCTCCTCCCAGCCCCAGGGTGGGGGAACCCTGCTTCGTCCTTGCCTGGACCCCGTCGGGGGAATTAAACAGGGGGACGGGGCGTGGGGCAGAAGGGACAGCAGCAGGGGCTTAGGGCCGCCTGAGAAAGCGGGGGCTCCTGGAGGGGACCAGGCTCTCTGCCACCCGGCAGGGTGCCACCAGGGTCCCCAGGCACAGGCTGCCCACTGCCCAGCGCTGGACGCCCCAGCTCCACCACACCTGGGTCTCTCCCCAGCCAGGCCCTGGCCCTGGGGACCCTCGAGGACAGCCCTGGACACACGAAGGAGGGTTCGCGGCAGCCCCCACCGGACGGTCTCCGCATTTGAACCGTGATGCCGGGACCGTCGGCCTCTGGCGCCATCTGGTGGGCAAAGTGGTCCCTGCGCGAGGTCAGGCATGGTGGGCGGCTCTGAAGCCAGTGGGTCCTGAACTGGGGCTGGGGCAGAGGCAGTGAGAGCTGGGGTCACCCTTACCAGGTCACTTCTCTGTCTGCCCTTGGGGACCTGCCTCAGTTCTGCTCCCCAGGTAGATGGGTTTGGGGCCAGGGCCCCCCCAAGGCAGGCAACCCTCAACTTGGCCACCCTCTGGCCTTGAGTCCCATGGCCGGGCTCTCAGATGGGGCCTGGCCTCCCAACAGCAGCCTACCACCCCTGACCAACCCTCACCCCACAAGGCCATAGCCCCTACAGCAGCCCTGCCCGTCCGTTCCCGGCCTGGAGCTTAGTGTTCCTGCAACAGGCTGGGGCCCATGGAGAGTAGCTTGCACCTGGCACGCTGGGGCGTGGCTGTTAATGCTGGGGGTGCAGCCTCACCAAAGCCGGGGTGTTCCCAGTGGCTCTTCCACCACCACGAGGCGGGCCGCCCCTCGGCCCCTCAGCTCCATCTCCCCCTGTCCCCAGAAGGGCCGAGCCCGAGCACCCCGGGGACCGGCTCTGAACACACTGTGTGGACCCTTCCCTCCCCAGCTGGCCCTCAGAGACCGTTGGCAGGGCCTGATTTTCGGGACCACAGCCACAGGCAACCTCCTGCCCGCTCCTCCCCTTCAGCTCTGCAAACCAGCTCCTGACCAAGGAGACTTCCAGCACTGCCCTCTGATCCAGCCTTCTGAGAGGACCACACCACCGGGCAGCCCCACCCCGGGCCTCGGCTCCCTAAGCCCCAGGACCCCGCATCAGGCCCTGCAGACTCAGGCTGAGCACGGCCGGCACTGGCCACTGGGGGGCACACGTGCAATTCCCAAGGCTCCCCGCAGCACCGGTGTGTGGCGTCCAGTCCTGCCCGGCTCAAGCCCGAGGACAGGGGAGGGGGGTTCCGTGCAGGGCTCCTCCTGCCCTGTGGCGAGGGCTTTCTCACACCCAGATCGAAACCCCTGGTTTCCAGGATAAGACCCAGGGCCCGAACCGGCCCGGCTGACCTTCCTGGCCTGGTCGCAGGGCCCAGGGAAGCTGGACCCTGGGGGTGTGACTGGGACCCTCCCACCTCCCCACAGCCCCACCCACCCTCTGCTGGCTTTGCTGCCAGCGAGTGGCCAGCCCGGCTGCCCCACACCCTCCAGCAGCTGGTGGGCGACCCTCCCAGCAGTGGGACTCGCCTGGCTGGGCCACACCTGCCGTAGCAGCTGGCTCGAAATCCCCAAATCCTGGCAAGCCGCCCCGTGGCCCCGCACCGGCCAGGCCAGTGTGTCCTTGGCCCGGAGGGTCTGCCTGTCCTTTGCTGAACCGGCTGTTGGGGACTGTGGCCAGGTGGGCAGGCGCACAGCACCCCAGCCTGGAGACACTAGGGCTGCCCACATGCCAGGCTGCGCCATCTCGGCCCTTTGTGTGTGTGTGGGCTGGGGGGCACCCCACCTGGGCTCTGCCAGAGCAATTCAGATGAGGGTCTGCAGGCTTTTCAGGGAAAAGATAAATAGAGACATGGGTGCCGGGGTCTGACCCTCACCCCACCTCCTTGGGCAGGGGAGAAAGTGGGCTGTCACCCTTCCGAGGGCAGGTGGCCACTGGACAGGCCCAGGCCCCTGCCCTGGCCCCCCTGCCCCAGCCAGCCTGCCCCCAGCCCCCTCAGTGTCCACCTCCAGCTCGTCCTCACTGGGACCCTCAGGCCAGTGGCAGCCTGGGCAGGCCAGGAGGGTGGGCAGGACCAGGAGGGGCGGGGTCAGCTGCCACAGGGGCCCTCCAGGCCGGCACCCAACCCTGGCCTGGGTTTGCCACTTGACATCTGGCCGCTCAGCTGCTCCCAGGCCTTGGGGGAGGCCGGGTCCCTGGCTGCTGGATGCTGGGAGTCAGAGCCCCAGAAACAGAGAGGCAGTGGTTGCCGCCCATCCAGGGCCTAGGTGGGGGTGCTGGCCCAACTCTGAACCCAAGGCAGGCGGTGAAACCGCAGTCAGTACTTCCCCATGTGAGTGCTTGCTTACCCTCGCCCCCCGGCATTTGCTGAGCACCTACTGTGTGCTGCTGGGCTCTCAGTGCTGAGGCAAAGCCAGCAAGGGGTCTGCAGAAACTGCGCTGTGCCCAGCAGGGCGGCTCCTCCCTGGACCCCCACTCTCTGGTTGCTGGGGCTCCCCAAGCATGCACCCTCCTGGGACCCTGCCCTGCCCAGTCTGCACCTGCTGGGTGTAGGTGGGGCCCCGTGCTCTGCCTGGGGTTGGTGGGAGGGGCTGGGGTGGCCGTGGTCCTCATGCTCTGCCTGGGGTCGATGGGAGGGGCTGGGGTGGCCGTGGTCACTAAGCAGGGATTCCGAGGGGAGGGCCTGGGCGGCATCAGACGGTGACATCCTGGGGTCAGCGTCCTGCACTCAGCAAGACAGCAGTCCCTGCAGATTGCTGAGCTGACAGAGGCAGGGGCTGGCTCGTCCTGTGGCCAAGCCTGGGTGGGAGAGCACTGCAGCCCTGGCCCACCCCAGCCTGGTGCTCACCCCCTGTGAGTCCCCCACTCTGGCATCTGTAGCCGAAGTAACTGATCCCTGGTGGGGGCCGGGCCGGCCTGGGCTCTGGTCTCTCTTGGCTCCCGAGCCTCCGGCCCAGCTGTTGCCGGGGAGGCTGTGTCTGTCCTCGGGGCCAACAGCTGCAGGCCCGGAAACGCCCCCCTCCCACGTCCCCCAGAGCAGGTGTGTCCCCCACAGCCCAGCCCAGCCTGCCAAGGATGGGTCTCAGGGACACAGGGGCCTTCTGCTCTCCTCTGCCCAACTTTTCGGGGCCTGGGCTGGGACTGCTGTTGGGGTCCTCAGGCCTGTGGGTAGCAGACGCCAGGTCCCTGGTGACCAGCTTGTGGCCAGGCGGGCTGAGCACTCATGGCAGTGCTGAACAAGAGCAGCTGTGCCCCTCGGCCACGCTCACCAGACCCACAGTGCACAGCCGGGCACACGCCCTTCTTCCACCTGCCCCACCGTCCAGGCTCGGTGGGGGCCTGCCCGACGCCACTCCCCTCCCTCCAGGCTCTGACACCCGCTGGAGTGTCCTCACTGACCCGAAAGCCTGTGTGACTGTCCCCAGCGTGGCAGAAGAGGGACGCCTGAGCCACGGCAGCCATTGGTGATCCTGTGTAAGCCAGGGACAGCTGCACCCCAGGCCAACTTCTGGTATCCTACCTGCAGTTGGGGTGCCCCTGGCGGGTGTCTAGCCCTGCCCGGCCCAACTCCACGCCACGCTGTGAGGCTGACCAACTTCCCGGCAGTCGGTGGCCACAGCGGAGAGCACCTGAGGCTCCATAGCAGGGACCTACTTTGTGGACCCCTTCCCTCCTCCACCCCAGCTGTGGGTACCACGTCCTCCCTCCTGTGTCCTGCTGCTTACGGGCCTCGACACCCCTCCCCTGCCCTGCCCCCCTGCTGCCTACTGGACCCATCACTGCCTTCAGCCCCCGAATCATCCTCTGACCCCGGAACCCTCCCCAGCCTACTACCAGGGCCCAGTGTACCTGCTCCAGGGACGGAGTCAGCCCCCACCCTGACCAGACCCTGGCGCAGGAGAGCTCAGGTCAGGGACTCCCCAGGGAAGTAGCTGGAGCCCCCGCTGCACGGTGGAGGGGCTGGGCCCCTGGGGGACCTGCCAGGGTGAGTGCCAGTCAGGTTGGGTGTCCAGGGTAGCTGCCCTGCTACCGTTGGTGCCTGTCCTGGGCTGAACAGTGTCCCCCAGATTCACATCTACCTGGAGCCTCGGCGTGTGATCTTACACGGAGATGGTGTCTTTGCAAATTTATTTATTTATTTATTTATTTGCTTATTTATTTATTTTTTGAGATGGAGTCTCGCTCCATTGCCCTGGCTGGAGTGCAGTGGCATGATCTCAGCTCATTGCAACCTCCGCCTCCCAGGTTCAAGCCTCCTGAGTAGCTGGGACTACAGGCGCCCAACACCACACCTGGCTATTTTTTGTATTTTTACTGGAGACAGGGTTTTCCCATGTTTACCAGGCTGGTCTTGAATTTCTGACCTCAGGTGATCTGCCCGCCTCAGCCTCCCAAAGTGCTGGGGTTACAGGTGTGAGCCACCGAGCCCAGCCTTTTTTTGCAAATTTAATCAGCTAAAATGAGGTCATGCAGGATAAGGGTCAAAGGGTTCTCGTGAGAAAAGGAAAAGAGGAGAATGGGTGGGGCCTCCGGGCAGGTGCTGGGCCTGGGGGCGTCAGGGTCCGGGGGGCTAACCGGCCCTATTCATGCTCTTATCCCAGAGCGAGAGAAGCTAATGAGGCGGCGGCCTCTGCACCCCCAACATCAGAATCCCCACTCCCACACCGAGACCCGGGGGGGCTGACCGCCGGTGCAGAGGCATCTCCCCAGGAGAGCGAAGAGGGGGTCGGCACTGCTCCCAGCTGTGGGGAGCGCAGCACTTCCGGGAGGTGGATGCAGGGCTGGAGGGGGAGCGCTGGGGAAGCAGGAAGACCCCTGCTCCTCCTGGGGCAGGGCCACCCATCGGCCGGGTGGTCGAGGCACAGAAGGGGGTGGGTCTGCGCATCTCTCAGGCCAGAGTCACCAGATCACCCGCAGCTGCCTGGACGGCCCTGATGCAAAGGGTTGGGGGAGTGCGGGGCTCGAAGAGTGATGCCCGCCCTGGGCATGTGGAGGAGTGGGGTCCTGTGTGCCATGGCCAGCTGAGAAGGAGAAGGGCTTGCCAGGCAGCCCTCAAAGGTCCTCCGCAGCCAGCCCGAGCTGAGGTTGCTCAGGGGCCTCAGAGCCAGCACCAGGCCAGTCTCAGACGCTGGGATCAGAAGGGGTTGCAGGGCCTGGTCCCCAAGACCTGCGTCTCCCATTGACGGCCTGGCAGCCGGGAAAGAGAAGGGAGAAACCCCCACCCACTTCCCCAGTCTGATCCCCTCCTGTTCCCGGGGACAGAGCCCCGGGCCAGACGTGAATCGGTGGTCCCCACCGAGCCCCCTGCATCCGAGTCTGCGGCTCCTCCCGCCCGCCCCGCACCAGATCCATCAGCCACCCCTGCTCCAGCGACCGACACCTTGCCGACCCCAGGGCTTCGGAGCCCCTGCGAAGTGCTAAGTGGCTTTGAGCAGGTGATTCATCCCAGCCCATTTCTCCCGGGGTCTTCAAGCATCTGATGATTTTATGTGGACGGAGCGTTCTGTAAGCCACCTGCATTTCCCATCTCGGGAACCTTTCACTTCTGAGAGCGACGGGAGAGGTGGATGTTTATTTTATCGCATTTCCCTGCGCAGGAGTTTAATAACTTAGCAGCCGGGCCGAGGCGGCGACGCACGGGCCGTTTGTGTCTCCGGAATTCTCTTCTTTTCCAGGCCCCATGTGTATGCGCCGGCTGGCTGAGGATCGTGTTTTCTCCCTGGAAAGAAGTGGTTTTGCTATTAAGATCAGCATTTCGGCTAGATCGTTCTACCAGCCCTCGCCGCTGGGCTCAGCTGCCTGGGGATGGCGGCTGCCCCGGCCTGGTCGGCCCCGAAACGCCTGTCTGAGGCTCAGCTCAGGTGTCCAGGCCAGTGCTCGGGGCAGGGCACTCCCAGACGAAGCCGGAGCCTACGCCGGCCCCGCAGGCCTCCCACCCTCCTCGGGGGCTGACCCCCGGCTGGCTGCCACAGCCACCTGGTCAGCGAGGCTCACTCTGGCCAGCGCTGGCACCCTAAGTCTCTGAAGAAGAGCCAGCACTTGTTAAGCACTGACTGTCTGCTGCTCGTGGACTCGCCTTATCTCTAAATGGGACGTTTCTGGCCCTCCCCTTGCAGAGGGCGAGGTGCTGAGAGCTGTGTTTATTTATATGAGTCCTGGTGCGTTCCCAGGCCCCAGACAGCATTGGAGGCGCTGCTCGGAGGCACTGTCCTGTTCTCTGCACCAACCGCAGGGGCGTAGGTGTGCCCGTCCCATTCCTTAGGTGAGGAAACTGAGGCCCAGGGAGCTGAGCACCTGTCCGCAGGCCCAGAGATAGCGGGGGTTCAGCCCATGGCAGCCCGGCCGTCACCGAGAATCATGGCCCTGCCCTGCCCTGCACTCCCTGAGAGTCCCGGGCTTCCCTCGGCGCTGGGCAGGCCTGTCACTCTTCAGCGGCAGCTTCAGCAGGGAGCCTCCCCAGGGCTGCTTCCAGGGGCAGGATCTGAGCTCCCGGGGGCCCTCGAGGGGCCACTCCCCCAGCTGCGCTTCCTCCCTGCAGGATGGGGACAGGGGCCCAGCACGGCACCCGGGGGAGGCTGCAGCAACAGCTCAGGGCACAACAGGGCCCCACACACGGGCTGCAGGGTGGCCACTCCCAGAGCTGGTGTGCTGGGCCAGGCAGAGACGAAGGGGTAGCAAGGCCAGCCCTTCAGAGTGGGGGCAGCCACTGGTCATGTCCTCACTGACCCCCGTTCTTGTCACTTGAGGTGGCCGGAGACCTGCAGACAAGCGCCCGAGCCCCCGCCCCACTGACCACAGTCCCTCCCAGCAGCCCCTGGGGCTGGACCTGGCCCAGGTCCACAGGGCAGGTCTCTGGGGGTCTCAAGCCAAGCAGGGCAGGAGGGGCGAGCTGGGCTGTTGCCTTCACACGTCTGAGGGGTCCAGGGTGGGACTGTCCCTGTCTCAGTGTCCCCCACCTGCCAGCCCAGCTCCATGGTGGCCAAGCACCATCCAAGTGGGTCCTGAGACCGGCAGCCAGGGCCGCCCCGCAGCGCTGGCTCTGTGACCTCCAGGGCGGGGGTCCTTAACTTTGTGTAGCCTGGCGGTGACCCCGTAAGTCACACTCAGGACACTGGGCCCTGTGCTGATCCTGGGGGCCTTCAGTGTCTCCCTCTCCTGTGCTGAGCAGCCCCGGATCGGCCTGGCCTTGCCCCTGCCCAGGTCCCCAAGGCTGAGCAGAGGCTCCGTGAGGCAGGCAGAGTGGATGGCGGGGCTTCTGGGACCCAGCACGTTCGGAGGACCCAGCCTGGCAGCGGTGTGGCAGGCGGCGGAGGAGGGCAGGGTGGCCCGGGCATCTCTGGCTCTGTTGACTCTCCCTGGGGCGAGGGTTCATCGGGGAACACAATGGAGCTGCCCCCTTTGTCCCGTAAGACAGAAGCGGCTGCAACCTGCCCTGAAAACTCTGACGGCACCGAGCCCCAGGCCGTGTGGACCGAGGGTAACTGCCCCAGAGGATCCTGGGACTGCTGAGCCCCGGGGGTGGGGGTGGGCTCCTGGCTCCTCAGGGCCCCCGTTCTGACCTGGCCCCGCAGTCCAGGGCGTGTCCACGTGCAGGCCCTGTCCAGTCTTGGCACTGCCTGCGCCCACGGCCTACCTGGGGCACCAGCCCTGTGTCCAGCAGTGCTGCCCCACCCCTCAGCCCCAGATGCAGGTTCCCAGGCAGAGGGGCAGCAGGGCCCTGTGGCCCCCAGCCCGCCTCCCTGGCCCAGCCACGCCCAGCCCACCCCTGTGAGCCACTCAGCCTCATCTGCCGCCCGGCCCCTCCCCTACGTGTGCTTGCAGCTGCGCCGGCCACAGCTCCGAGGAAGTCCTTGGCTTTGCACAGGCCCTGGGGACTTGGAGTGTGCCTGGAACAGCCGGGAGGGAGCGCAGCTGGGGAGGCAGGGCTGGGCTGCTCTTCTACCCCGGATGGGACCCGGCTGGGGGCATGGTTTTTAGCGGGGGCAGGACTGGAGCTGCTCCCCAGGGACCCCCACTAGGAGAACTGCAGCCCTGAGCTCAGGGATCTGCCCTCCACCCACCAAAGGGACCTGGGTCATGGGGCCTGTGTCACCATCCACAGGTGGGGGTCCCGCCCTGCACAGGGCCCCAGGCACCCCCGACTTAGGGGTGAGTGTTCCCACCTTCCCCTTGAAGAAAACGCCCAGCTGGAATCGTCACTGAGCCACGTCTGCTACTCAGGGTTCAGGGTGCAGCGAGAGACAGAGGGAGGAGGGTGGGGTGGGAGAAGTCTGTGGGGTCCCTCCCCCAGCTACCCTGGAGCCATGCTTGGGGCCCGTGAGGCCATGGTCAGCTGGGGCCTCGGGGTCAAGAACCGTGTGCGGGAGAGCTGGACGTGGGGCAAACCCCTGCCCAGACACCCCAGCAGATCCCGCTGATTGAAGGGGTCTTCCAGGAGCCCCTAGCCCTGGCACAGGCTGGACACGCTGCCCTGACGGGGGACGGCCCTGTCTTTGGTCCCCGTGGAGGACCCAGCTGCCTGGGCGGCCCCACAGTGGACAGGGACTCTGCCAGGCCAGAGAGCCCTGAGGCTGGACCTGTGCCACACAAGCCTGGGCGCCCCAGGAACAGGGGCGGGAAGGTCACCTCTGAGCTCTGCCTGAGCGCCTCCCACCCGGGATCCACACAAAACCTCGAGGGCCTCTGAGGTGAACCACGGAAACACCAGCGTCCCCGATTCAACTAAAACCCACGGGTCGGGGCCATGGCTTACGTCCGTCATCCCAGCACTTTGGGAGGCTGATGTGGGAGGATCATTTGAGCCCAGGAATTCAAGATCAGCCTGGGCAACATAGGGAAACCCCGTCTATACCAAAACAAGCCAGGATCAGTAGTGTGCGCCTGTATTCCCAGCTCCTTGGAGGGCTGAGGCAGGAAGATGGCTTGAGCCTGGAAGTCTGAGGCTGCAGTGAGCTATGATCATAACACTGCACTGTAGCCTGGGTGACAGAGAAAGACCCCATCTCAAAAAATCAATAATAATAAAATAAAACGAATTTTAAAAATCAAAGTCATGAATTTGAGGATGGCTTCAGGCACGGCTGGATCCAGGCACTTGGCTCTCCCGCCTGTCCCACTGCTCAGTTTGGCTTCTCTATGCCTTGGCCGTCCCAGGGAGGGGCCTCCCAATGCACTGAGCTCCCTGGGGAAAGAGGCCCCATCTCTCCTGTCCAGCTCTGGGGCAGCTCAGTTCTCCCTGGAGCAGGACAATGCCTGGGACGGCTTGGGCATTTGCAACGAACTTCCTGCCACACCCTGGTCACGTGGAGGCCCGGAGGGGACGGTGGCTCCTGGGCCCCCAGACCAGCCACCGCTCAGCTTCAGGCTGCCTGAGACGCCCTGGGGAGGTGGTCTCTGGCACGGAACTCCTACTCTGGAAAACCCCCGCCCTCAGGCAGGCAGACCACCGTCTCCCAAGGGGCGGCCGGGGCAGGAACCACAGAGGCTGGGGGCAGCCCCAGCGACCCTGTGGCCGAGGATGGGTGGAGCCAGCCTGGCTGGCTCCGTGCTCCTCAGCCAGGGCAGCCGCCTCATACAGCGGGGCTCTGAGCCCGGGGTGGGCCGAGAGGCGCTGCCCGCCACCCGCTGCCCGCCGGCTCACAAGGGCCCATTGTGCGGCTGTAGCTGTGGGCAGCAGGTGGCTGCCCGGTCCCACACGGGGAGGCCCTGCCACCAGCCGCGCAGGCGGAGGAGGGCACCGCGGGCACGGTGGGGGGAGCACGGGGGCCAGGGTGGGGCCCAGGCGCAGTCCAGAGCCAGGGGCTGCAACATGAAGGCGCCTATTCTCCGGTCCCAGCCCCGCCTGCTCTGCCGTGGCTGGGGGCTGCAGCCTGGACAGCTGTGGTGAGGCGGCCCCCGCCCACCGCTGGACCCAAGCCAGGGCCTAGATGCACCCGGATGTGGCATCGCGGTCGCTGAGCAGTGGCTGGGCTGTGCATGGAGGGCTGGTTCAGAGCACAGCAATCCTGGCGGCTTCCCGGAGGTGGAGGAAGCAGGAAGAGCCGGACCAGGGGCCCAAGAGCCAGGCGGGAGTGGGAGAGCCCACGCCGGGGCAGCCTGAAGGCCGGTGCTGGACCCGCCGCCCCGCTGTGCTGGACGACTCCTGGGTAACCTCCACACCACTGGCCACCCACAGCCTCGTGCCGCTGATGGACCTCCCGTGTGCCTCAGTCTCCCCATCTGTGGCCGAGAGCGGGTGGCAGAACCTGTCGGCCGCTGAGAGGATAACAGGGGCCATCCCTTCACGGTCACTCCTCTCAGAGCCCAGTCACAACCGGAACCACGCCCGGCACCTGCCTGCCCCCCCAGCGCCCCTGGGCCACCCAGCCCTCCCTGAGCTGCCCTCCTCAACTAGCTGGGCCCAAGCGGCCCCTCTTCCAGCCCCTGCCCGGGACCCACCCCACCTCACCTCGAGTGGTACAGGGCAGCCGCCCAGGCCCTGGGCAGCCTGCTCTGGCGAAGGTAGGGAACCCAGCTTGGCTCCCACCCAGCCCCCTACCCCGCTTGCCGGCTGGGAACACATGTAGAGGCAGATGCCAAGTCCCCAGGACCCCTCCCTGTAGCAGCGTTAGGTACGGACAGCTGGCTGGACGGCCCCGGCAACCAGACCCTGGACCCCTTTCATTCACGATGGGGCCCAGGGCCAGGACACTCCTCCCACGACCCCAGCAGACCGGGAGCGCCTGGAGGGCAGGCCGTGCCCCTCCCCCCTCCCCTGCCTGGGCTTCGGGGCTTGTGCAGCCGCTCCCCTGGGCAAGAGGCTCCCAGTCAGTGTCGTGTCCCGTGTCTCCTGTCATCAGGAGGCAACAGAAACTCGGCCCAGCCACGGGGTCTGCGTCAGAATGTAGCTTGGCTGGGTCCAGCACTCCCTGGGACCCCAGAGCAGGGTGGATGTGAAATCACCATGGTGGCTGTGGCCCAGCCTTCGGCAGCACGGTGCCTACAGGGGCACAGGGCCAGGGTAGAGCGAGGCCTGTGTCTGCGGAGGGCCAGCCAGCAGCGCTCTGGACCCAGTGCTGGCCGTGGCAGCTCCTCTCTGGCCCTGTGTGAGCTCCCAGCCACTCCCCAGGCTGCAGGGCTGCCACATGTGGGTGAGGCCAGGCCTGGACCTGAAGCCCACAGTGGGCGGGGCCCCTCAGCACAGCTGTGAAGCTGCAGCCCTAGCCACGGGCACGGCCAAGCGGGCAGGGCTGAGCGGGCAGCACAGGCGTCTTCAGGCTGCAGCCCCTGGCTCCGGCCCGTGGCCCTCACCTTCCATTCTGACAGAGCAATCCAGGCGGCTTCCCGGAGGTGGTGAGGAGCCTTGGGAGGCTGACCAGAGCCCAGCGGGCCCCACTTAGCAGATAGGGAAGCTGAGGACCAGCCCTTGCCCGCAGTGTGGACGCCCCGGCCCTTCCAGCCCCCTCTGTCCCTCCCCGCAGAGGCTTCTGTGTCTCCCAGCTGCCCGGCAGGGCAGGGTCTATGCAGAGCACCACAGCCCAGCAGCCTGGAGATGCCCGAAGCCTTGGCTCTGAGAGCGAGCCCCGCCCCTCCAGGCCCCTCCTGGCTCCACCCTCCCCGGGGCCCGAGAGGCTGAAGAGGCCACCTGGGGCTGGCAGCTCCACTAGGGGCCGTGAGCACCGTGCCAGCTGGGGGGCCTCCCGGGGGCTCAGGGAAGCCGGTGTTAGGGAACACTCAGCCCAGCGTGACGTACGGGCACCCCTCTCGGAGCCAGAGGCAGTGCCTGACGCCGCTGGGCGCCGGAAGGGGGCGTGTAATTGACGCTGGAGCCAGGCTCCGGTCCAGGGGAGGCTTCCTCCAGCACCAGCTCAGGGCCACCTCCTCCAGGAAGCCCTCCTGAGGCCTCTCCCACTCCTCCCTGGGCTCCCAGAGGAGCCTTGGAGCAAGGAGGCCAAGAGAGGAAGAGGCCCGGAGCTGTCCTGGCCCCACCTCGCCTCCCCAGGTGGCCCCGTGCCGGTATCCCTGTGCTCGGGACGCTCTCGTTTCTGGGCTGCGTCGGGCAGGATGAGCTCCCACGTGTGAGTGCCGCCAGGAGACCCCGCCGAGCTTCTGCCTGGGCAGTGCCGCGTGACTCCCGGCAAGCCGCAACCCCCTCTCCTCCTTCCCAGGCGCCAGCAGGCCGGCCAGGGGCGTGGGGGCGGGAAGGGGGTGGGGCAGGGGAGTGAGGGGCCCAAGGGTCCCAGCAGGAGGGTGGGGGCCGGGCCGGGGGCTCCCTGCCCGTGGTTGCCTGGCATCTGTCATGATGAGGCCGTGCTGCTAGAACGTGGCACAAATCGATTCTCCCCCAATTTCTTCCAGGGCCAATCTGGAGACGGATCAGACCAGGAATTCCACAGCCGGCAGAGCGGAGCCAGGCTTAATGCCGAGAAAACCGGCGCCCCTGCCGCCGCCGGCCCAGGGCCCCACTCACAGCCAGCACCGCCTCCCGAACGCCCTGATGCCCCGCTGGGGCTCTGAGGGTCCCCGCCTGCCTGGACCACAGCAAAGTGGCTGAAGTGGCCAACCGCCCACTGCGCCCAGGCCTGGGAGAGGTGGGAGCTGGGCCTGGCGGGGACCCTGCTGTCCACTTAGGACAGGGCTCCCCCAGGTCTGTGGACAGCTTCCCAGAGCTCCCTGCCGGCCAGCTTCAGGCCATAGAGGGTACCAAGCCATCGTTCGTCCCTGACCGCCTCCCTGCATGGCCCCTAAGGCTGACCTGAGGGGTCCCTGGCCACCTCCTTCTATGGCCCCTAAGGCTGACCCGAGGGGTCCCTGACCGCCTCCCTGCATGGCCCCAGTTCTCCTGCTGCTGTCAGCTGCCCATGCTCACACGCAGTTTTGAGAACTCAGCATCAGGCACATCCTGTTTTGTGCTGAGCCAGCTCCACACGTCCCCTGAGGCTGTGAACTGCAGACCCTCCAGGTAGCTCAGCCCAGTGTCCTCCAGTTCTGTGAAAGGCTCTGCTGGCCGAGGGGCGAGCAGAGGATTGGACTTTCCATGCAGGCAAGGGCCGGGTGTCCTGGACCCGTGGCGGTAAACGTGGCCTGGGCCAGGGCCTGACCTGCAAGGGCTGACTGGGCAGCTACAGGCTCTGGAGCTGGAGTGGCCCTGGGAAGGGGTGGGATGGGGACGGGCCGGCTCTGCCTGCTTCTCCACAGCCCCCACCTCCCTCCCAGCTCCAGTCCCACTGGCAGTGTCCACACACTGCCCATTCCTGCTGCAGGGCCGTTTTAGTTGCTCTTCCTGGAATTTCTCCACCCCAGATCTTTGCTCATGAACCCCATCTCGTCCATCAGGCCAGACAAAAAGACCACCGCCTCGAAGACGCCCTCCCGGACAGCCACCTGTGCCTACATCGTGTACAAAAATGACCTGGAGTGTGTTTCTGCCGCATTGTCAATCCCTCCCCGCCTTCCAGTGTGTACCTCTCCTAAGCTCCACCCAATGTGGTCCATCCTGGTGCCTGAAACCCTGAAGGCACGCAGTGAGTGTCTGCCTGCAAAGCAGCTAACGAGTGATTATCAGAACCCCCACCCCGGCCAGAACTGAAAGTAGAGAAGCAGCCCTCAGGTTACATGATCCCCCACATCTGGCGCTCAATTCTTTTCAGGGAATTAACCAGCTGTTTTGGGGTCACGCATACCCAGGCTGATTACAGCCATTTTTGTAGGTTGATTTGAGTTGATGGAACAGAACAGAGAGTTCAGTAATGGACCAGGCAGATGGGGCAGTTGGTACACTGGGACTTGGTGGAGGAGGGGATAGACCCCACAGTGACCACACCATGGGGATGACTT
Organism: Macaca mulatta; assembly: GCF_049350105.2. NCBI lineage: Eukaryota > Metazoa > Chordata > Mammalia > Primates > Cercopithecidae > Macaca > Macaca mulatta. Next base: position 2,238,361 of record NC_133425.1, on the reverse strand, counting down.
TCTGTCCATCACATACACATAGAGCGAGATCCCTACCTCACACCAAGCACACATGGAGTTTTGCTCTTGTTCACCAGGCTGGAGTGCAATGGTGCCATCTTGGCTCACTGCAACCTCCACCTCCTGGATTCAAGGGATTCTCCTGCCCCAGCCTACTGAGTAGCTGGGACTAGTCATGCCTGACTAATTTTTGTTGTTGTTGTTGGTAGAAATGGGGTCTCCCTATGTTGCCAGGCAGGCCTCAAAATCCTAGGCCCAAGTAATCCTAGGGTGGTCAGTAAAGCAAGTGTGCCCCAGGCCTGGAACCCAGGGCAGAAGTATCCCAGGCCCTGCCCTTCCCTGCTGGAGCTCCCAGGCTGCCAGGGGGTGGGGAGCAGGGAGAGAGCCCAGAAAAGAAGGCCTTGGAGGATGAGGAGTCAGTGATAATGGGAGAGGGACCCTTGGGGAAAAGTGGGAGCTTGGGAGGTCTCGGAGGAAGGTAGGAGTTGGGGGTCTGGGGAGGAGGATGGGAGCTGGGGGTCTCAGGGAGGAGGTGGGAGCTGGGGGTCTTGGGCAGGAGGCGGGAGCTGGAGGGTCTGGGGAGTTTGTGGAAACTGAGGGTCTGGGAGGAGGTATGAGCTGGGGGTCTGAGAGGAGGTGGGAGCTGGGGGTCTGGGAGGAGGTGGGAGCTGGAGATCTTGGGCAGGAGGTGGGAGCTGGGGGTCTAGGGAGTATGTGGAAAGTGGGGGTCTGGGAGGAGGTGGGAGCAGGGGGTCTGAGAGGAGGTGGGAACTGGGGGTCTAGGAGGAGGTGGGAGCTGGGAGTCTGGGAGGAGGTGTGAGCTGGGGGTTTGTTTGGAAGTGTGAGCTGGGGGTCTGGGGAGGACATGGGAGCTGAGGGTCTGGGCAGAGGAGAGTCCCAGAAGCAGGGCATGACTGGGGACAGGGCAGAGGCTCATGCAGGCACAGGGCTGGGAGCGGGGCCACACTGCCTCCTTGGTGTGGGGTGAGGGGCACCCCAGCTTGGGGACAGGGGTGCTGGCACTCAGGCAGCCCCGACGTTGTCCTCGGTTCACTGCGCCAGGGTAGGGGCTCCTACTGGGGTTCTGTGGTCCTGCAGCCAAAGCCCCGCTTCCCTAATCGTACGCTGGGGCCTCGGCAGGGCCAGGCTGGTGGCAACTCGGGCCTGGCTGAACTCTGAAGGACGTGTCCAGCCCTGGGCCCCAGGAGACCCCGGCACGTCCACTGCCCTCCCTGGAAGCTGTGGAGTGGGGCTGCCTCCACCTCTTGGGGCCCCAAGGCCGGCTCCCAGGCATAGGTCGCCTCTTCCTTCATCAACGTTTTTTTTTTTTTTTTTTTTTTTCGCCCTTGAGACTCAAAGACGGAGGCTTCACCACACTCAGTTAATGAAACCGGCTTTTATGAGACGCACCGGACCAGCTGCGTGGCTTTGGCTGAGCTGCGTAACCTTTCTGAACCTTATCTCCAGGCTGCCATGAGAATTGAGAGTGAGGAAGGCCCGGGGCCCTCACAGGTGAGTGTCTCACCAGGTGGGAGAGCCGCTTCCCGGAGGGTCCAGCCTGCGAGGGTGTGGGCTGCCCAGGGCTCCATGAGGTTTAAGACCCCAAACTCGAAGGCAGCCTGGTTTGAGTGCCGGCTCTGCTGCGCTCTGGTCCTGACATGGGAGAACGTCACTTGGCCCCTGCCTCAGTTGCCCCATCTGGAAAGGGAGGTGACAGCCATAGATGCTTCAGCAGCCCATGCTGGGGAAACCTGGACGTGGCCACCTTGGAGTTTTAGGGGCAGGGAGCAGGATGTCTGGAGAGTTCCACGAAGTTCTAGGACCCAGCAGAGCCCTGAGCGTGGGCAGGGCTGGAAAGACTGGGACAGACCCCGTGCAGTTTCAGGGCCCCTGGATGGACGGAGCCTGGAGCCGGGGCAGTCAGCGTGTGTGTGTGTGTGTCCACCTGTGTGTCTCTGCATGTGTGTGCCTGTGACTGCCTGGGGGCAGGGACTGAGGGCACGCTAGCTGGGGATGGCACCCGTTTCCTGCCAGTGAAGACAGAGTGGCAGGGGGAGGGGTCCTAGAGAAAGTCCCAGCCTCTGGTTCAGAGGGGGAAACTGAGACCTAGGTGGGACCAGGCCTGCCCCAGGGAGGCAGCCGGGGTGGGCTGGTTCCTTCTTTCCACACAGGGCTGGGCTGGAGGCACAGGCTTCCGGAAGCAACAAGGAAGTGGTCTGGGGCACCTGCCTGCCCCTCGTTCAGCAGCAGGGATGGTGCCACCCCCTCAACCCGGCCTGATACACGCAGAGAACAGACATTCCCAAGCAGCCCACGGCTCTGCCTCCCTCTGAATCCGCCCGGTGCCCATTCGAACACTCAAGGCTCTGATAAGTCCCGCGCCAGGACTTATCAGCCAGGACAGGTCCGGCTGGTGCTGCATAACCTGTGTTTCCCTGGGTCATTTGGCTAGAAGCCCTTTATCTGGAAAATCCTGAGGGACCCTCAGAGGACCAGGTTGTCGTTCACACCAAGAAGCAAGCCCTGTGCGGTGGAGCCGAGGGAGCTCAGAGCCGCGCGTGGTGCAGTGTAGCCCCTGGGGGCTCCGGGAATGAGTGCCTGTGTGAACGGGTGAGTGAGTGGAATTCACAAGCGGATCATGAGGCCCGAGTGGCCCTTCCGGCCCCGGACGCCTGACACCGGGTGCCGTGCGAACTGCCTGTGCTGCGGGGCCGGAAGTGGTGCGGTAGATTCTGACTGAGGCTGTTTCAACGCCCGGCACCCCCGACGACGGGGTCCCAGGAGAACCCTGGCGTGGGCTGCAGAGCAACTCCCCCGAGAAGCCGCCTGGAAGCTCTCGGGCAACCAGGACATCGTCACGCAGGGACAATGCTGGGGTCCGAGCGGGGCGGCCTTTGAGGGAACTGCCCTCACCCTTGGTTGAGTAAATGAAAGAACACTATGTGTGACGGGCAACGGGGTCAAGCAGATGTGGGGTGTCCCTGAAAGAGCGGCCGGTGATGTGAGACGTCACGGAAAGATGCCCCCAGGAACCGGGGCCGGAGCAGGAGGCAGGGTGGTGGGAGCATTAGCCCTCCCTGCTGCTACGGGCTGAGTGTGTCTCCCCAGGGGTCCCAGCCCCCGGCAACTGCACGTATTAAGGACAGGCCGTTAAAGACACAATTCTGTTACAACGATGTCTTCCAGGGGACCTAATGAAGCCTCAAAGTGCCCTTCCAGGGAGCGGAGGGTTGGAGACGCGCACGCAGAGGAGAGGCCTGTGGGGACCTGGGAAGGAGCCATCTGCGAACCAGGAAGAGACGGCGGGAGAAGCCCACCCTGGTTCACAGGCTCCAGTGCGGTGAGGGGAGCGATGTCTGCTGTGAGAGCTGCCCTGTCTGTGGTATTTTGTTTTGGGTGCTCCCAAATGCAGCTGCTTTAAACAACTGAAGACCTCACTGTCTCACACGGCTTCTGAGGTCTGAGGATCGAGAGGGGCTTGGCTGGGCGGAGTGGCTTAGGGGGACGTTGCCATCAAGCGGTCAGCCAGGGCCGAGGTCACCTGAAGGCTGGACTGGGGCTGAGGGAGGCCTGCCTGGGGTCCAGCTTGCCCTCTTCTCTCAGTGCTGGGAGTCAGGAGGTCTCAGCCCCGACGTGTGGCCCCCACACGTGGCCCCTCTATGGCGCTGTCTGGGTCCTCCCAACATGGCTGCTGGCTTCCCCTGGAGCAGGAGGCAGGGGCCGAGCCCCCTCACAGCAGTTACCCGCCTCGCGGGACCAGGCCTGACCGGGACCGGGACCCTCCTGGTGCTACCGGCTCAGGATCTGTCCCTGCCTCTGACTTTGGCTTCTTTCTGCCACAGCCGCAACCGGCAATTACCAAAGAGAAACCACAAACAACTGTACATAATCTCCCGAATCCCCAAAGCAGCACAGGAGGGCTGGCGGTCTCCAGGCAGATGCCATCACAGCCACAGGCTTCTCCTGCCCCCCACGAGCAGCCCCGGGCAGCCCCTCCACCCTGCCCCCCACGAGCAGCCCCGGGCAGCCCCTCCACCCTGCCCCCCACGAGCAGCCCCGGGCAGCCCCTCCACCCCACGGCTTTGGGATTCCTGGCTCCCTCCTGGTTTGGGCGACTCCAGGATTCCGGGATCATCCTGGCTGGGAGGCGGTGGGTGTTACCTTGGAGTGGGCGAGGACGGAGTGGGCCCTTCTAATCACCAGCGTGCTGAAGACCCAGCTCCTGGACACGGGGGTGGGGGCAGGGGTTACAGGCTCAGGAGCTGCCGAGCACTGTCCACCGAGCACTGAGATGAGTCACGGCCATGGGGCCACTTCCCCGCATGGCTCTGCCCACCGCTGCCTAGGCTGCTGGACCCACACACGGGGCTACTGGCCCCTGGGGAGTGACAGCCCCGTCCCAGCTAGAGTGTCTCCCGTAAGCTTTGAGGTTCCTGGGTCGGCGAAGGGGCTCCCTGGCAGAACCCCAGGTAGGACACCCTGGGCCAGAGGCCACACTGGCCCCCGGGCTGCCCACGGCACACACAGGGAGAGTCCCCTGAGGAGCAAGGGACAGATCAGGGCGGAGCCAGTGTGGGGAGCACCCTGCTGGGGCGATGGCAAGCAGGGCCCCACGGGCGCGCTGGACCACAGGGACATGGGACAGCGTGGGCCGCTCCTGGGTGCTGTTCAGGTGCAGTTCATTGCCCTGGAAGGGTGCAGTGGGAGAATCACCATCTGGGGGTCTCTGGAGCTGAAGTTGGAGCCTCCACCAAGGCCCCTCAGGGACAGAAACCACAGAAACCCACATCCGGGACAGGGTACAGCGCCAAGCTCCCCCGGGCGGTGGTCCCTCACACCCCTCCCTGGGGAACCCCTCCTTCAGGGGTCCCTCAGCCTGGAGGGGGAGGAAGAAGGGCTTCCTGGGTCCCTCCCCACTCCCAGACCCGCAGAGGAGCAGCCGCACACACGGACAGTGACGGGCAAAACTCGCTTCCCGCTCCGCCCCGTGGGGCCCCACTAAGGGTCAGACCCCGGGCAAGGCCTCAGTGCCAGAAGCTCGTTTGCAGGGGAGGAGGGAGCGGCGAGGAAGCTGGCCGGGCTCCGTGCACCAGCTCCCAGGCCCTTCTGGTGACTCAAGGGCACCTCAGGCTGACAGAGCTCCTGGGGAGTCCCACTGTGCCACCCTGGGGTCTCTTCCCGCCAGGCCTTGGTGCCCTGGTGCAGGGGCAGTGACCGAGGCCCCAGTCCCAGGACCTCAAAGCAATCCCATATGTGGAGCCCCCGCTAGGCAGCCAGGCACACAGGAGGCACCTAATAAATGCAGATGCTCTTGGGGTGGGGGCAGTAAAGAAAGTAAAGGAAGTCCCCACGCCAGCAGCACGGGCAGTAAGAGCCAAGTGCAGACCCGCCATCACTGTGGCCAGCGTGCCCTCCCTGTGTCCACGACTGGCCTTGGGCGGTTAATGATGGTGGCCGTGGGGTCCTCAACCCCTCAGGCTCTTCCCCTCCCCTCCTGCCCACTCACCCAGCTCCTGACAGGGCCGCGTTGTCCACTGAGGCCCACGCAGGGAGGATGGGACATAGGCCACGGCCCTGCTCAGTGGCACCCTGGGCTGGCGGCTGTGGGGGCCTCAGGACAGGGTTCTGGCCAGACCCGTCACCTCCACCTCCTCAGTGGCTTCTGTCCACAGCAGTGGCATAGGCCAGCTGAGAAGGTGGGCTCCACCACTTCCCACCTGCATGGCGCCAAGCCTCAGCTTCCCCCCAGCACCTCCGGGGAGGTTGGGAGGTGAGAGGTGCTATGTGGCCGGTGCTGAAGTGGCCTAAGGCTAACCATGTGTCCCCTCCCTCCCCTGGCCCTCCAGAACCCAGGAGCCCTTCCTAAGCTATGGTTTCAATGCTGCCTCCCTCCCCACAGCCCCCCAGAACCCAGGAGCCCTTCCTAAGCTATGGTTTCAATGCCCCCTCCCTCCCCACAGCCCCCCAGAACCCAGGAGCCCTTCCTAAGCTATGGTTTCAATGCCCCCTCCCTCCCCACAGCCCCCCAGAACCCAGGAGCCCTTCCTAAGACATGGCTTCAATGCCTGGCAGTATCCTCTGGCTCCCCATTCCTCACAGTCCCCAGACTGGCCCCTCCAGACACCCGAAGGTCACTTCTGTGGTCAACAGCCTTGGACCCCCAACCCTGCCAGCCCCATGAGACTTGGAAGAGAGGCCAAGACAGGGTCAGAGGGTGTCGGTCACTGCACCCCAGGAAGTGTCTGCTTGGGACCAGGCAGCCCCAGGACTCTGCCTGTCCATCCCCTCCCCAGAGATTCTGCCCCTCCTCTGCCCAGCCCCACACTGGCTTCCAGGGCTTGGGCAACTGGGCCATGTGGGCCAGCATCTCAGCCAAGCCCACCCGCTCGCCACCCAGGCGGCACTGTGCCCTCAGGCCCCAGCAGAGCCCCAGGCTAGGACGTTGCAGGCACAGGGGAGCTACCCCACCTTGAACCCCCCCACCCTGGCCCAGCCACCTCCACAAACCCCAGTACTCCCATCCAAAAGCCTGTCCTCTGGAGTCTGAATCCACTTGGACCAGCAGTCATGTCTTCCCTCCCTGAGCCTTCCCCATCCAAAGGAGGGCTGAGTAATTAGGTTGCTATAAACTGGAAATGCTTTTCAGCTGCAGTGGCAGGAGCCAGTAGGTCCAGTCTCCCACCCAGGGCTCACAGCTGCAGGCTGGGCTGCCTGCCTGGTGCCGGCAGAGAGGCCAAGGCCCTGGGAGGAGGGTGGACTGTGAGGGCCGGGGCATGACTGAGAATCCCCTCCCCTCCCATTCATTGCTTACCAAAGTCAAACATGTGAAGGGATGGACAGATGGACAAATGGACAGATGGATGGATGGGTGGATGGGTGGATGGATGGATGGATGGGCTGGTGGGTGAATGGATGGATAGATGGATGGATGGATAGATGGATGGATAGATGAATGGACAGGTGGATGGATGAGTGGATGGATGGATGGATGGATGGATGGATGGATGGATGGATGGACTGGTGGGTGGGCAAATGGATGGATGGATAGGTGGATGGACAGGTGGATGGATGAGTGGATGGACAGGTGGATGGGTGAGTGGATGGATGGATGGATGGATGGGTTGGTGGGTGGACGAATGGATGGATGGATAGGTGGATAGACAGGTGGATGGATGAGTGGATGGATGGATGGATGGATGGATTAAAGGATGGATAGGTGGATGGATGGATGGATGGATGGATGGATGGATGGATGGATGGACTGGTGGGTGGACGAATGGATGGATGGATAGGTGGATGGACAGGTGGATGGATGGATGGGTGGACAGATGGATGGGTTCGTGGGTAGACGAATGGATGGATGGATAGGTGGATGGATGAGTGGATGGATGGATGGGTGGGTGGATGAATTAATGGATGGATAGGTGGATGAATGGACAGATGGGTAGATGGATGGACAGGTGGATGGATGAGTGGATGGATGGATGGATGGACTGGTGGATAGATTAATGGATGGATAGGTGGATGAATGGACAGATGGGTAGATGGATGGATAGGTAGATGGATGAGTGGATGGATGGATAGGTGGATGGATTAAAGGATGGATAGGTGGATGAATGGATGGATGGATGAATGGATGGATGGATGGATGGATGGATGAATGGATGGATGGATGGATGGATGGACTGGTGGGTGGACGAATGGATGGATGGATAGGTGGATGGACAGGTGGATGGATGAGTGGATGGATGGATGGATGGACTGGTGGATAGATTAATGGATGGATAGGTGGATGAATGGACAGATGGGTAGATGGATGGACAGGTGGATGGATGAGTGGATGGATGGATAGGTGGATGGATTAATGGATGGATAGGTGGATGAATGGATGGGTGGATGAATGGATGGATGGATGGATGGATGGATGGATGAATGGATGGATGGATGGAAGGACTGGTGGATGGATGGTGGATGGATGGACTGGTGGATGGATGAGTGGATGGATGGGTGGGTTGATCAACAGTTAACAGGGCCTGGGAGATAGTGTCTGGGATGTGGGGTTGTCTTGGGGCAGAACCCCCAGCCTGGGAGCAAGCCGGTCCTTGTCCATCACTGGAGTGGTCACGAGAGGAGTCACCCTGGCCCTGCCCTTGGACCTGGGGGTGGTTCTACAAGGCACATCCCATGTAACCAAGATGCTGGCTCTGGCCTCTTCCTGGCAAGGATTTGGAGGTTGGGGCAGCTGCCTCCATCCCCCAATGCTGAGGACGATGGGCAGCCATCCAGCCCATCTGGAAAATCAGTGTGGACTCTAGTTTCCCTCAGCTAGAAGTCAGCCCTGGGCCCTGCCTGTGTGCCCGGTGGCCCTGGGCTCAAGGGTGGCCCCCAAAAGGCACATCATCCAGGAACTGTGAAGGTAGCGTTGTTTGGGGAAAGGGTCTTTGCCGATGTGAGTACATTAAAGATAACTAGATGAGACCACCCTGGACTGGGTGGGCCCCAAATCCTCATACGGTGACCTTGTAAGAGACAACAGTGGGAAAGATGCAGACGCAGAGAAGGCCATGTGAGGACAGGCAGGGCTGGGGCGATGCGTCCACAATCCCAGAACCGCCAGGATGGACGGCAGCCACCCCAGGGAGCCACTCCCTCAACCTGGGGGTGTAGGCCCCCACCTGGGCATGTTTGCCACCCTAAAGTCCACCACAGCCTGTGCAGTCCCGGCAGCCGACGTGGGGGCCGCTGTGCCCACAGTCCAGGGCAGGTGGTCAGCCCCACACTGCCCACCGAGCACTGCATTGGGTAGCCGAAGCTGGGCACCTGACCTCTCTGAGCCTCAGTTTCCCTGTCTGTATGGTGGAGGTAGTAACTGCTGGAAGCAGAGCCTGGAAGCTGCACCTGAGCCCAGCACCTGGCTGGCACCGAAGACAGCAGCTCCCCTCCCTGCCCTGCTCAGCCCCGGGCAGTCCCCAGAGAGGTGGGCTTTGTGGGAGACCAGGGTCGGGGAGGCTGAGACCCCCTGAAATTGTCTCAGCAGCATCAGGGCTCCAGCCCTGGCTCCCACCTGACAAGGAACAGTGTCCCAGACTCTGCCAGGTGACCAGTCTCACCCTCCGATGGCCGTGATGGATGGAGGCCTCACTCTTCCTCTGAGCCCCCATCAGGGACCCCCAGCTTCTCCTGGTCTACAAACCTTGGGGAGGAGCAGTTACCTGGCGGGTCCCTGCCTCAGAGACCACTGTTATCAATATTGTTATCCTGTCAACGGGACGCCACTGGCTCCCACCCGGCAGTGGGACCACAGCATCTGAGCCCACTGTCCATCTGGCCGAAGGGACCACAGACACCCTCGGTGAGTCCCAGTGGGTGAAGCCCTCACACCCAGGCCCTGGCTGAGTCCTGCCAGTGTGGCCTGCAAGGTGGGCAGCCCCAGGCACCCTCCGGCCAGCTCTCGGGTCCAGGTGGTGGGAGCAGAGCCCACTTCCAGCCCCAGCTCATGCCCTTCCGACAGACCCATGCCGGGCAGCAGGGCCAGGCACAAGCAGCACTGGGCAGTGGCGACACTGGGACCTTGTGATGCGCTGGGCACTCAGGTACCCTCACAACACAGATCCCTGAGGATGCCAGGCACAGAGCTCACGGAGCAAGCCCATGGTGTGGGGACCCCCCTCTCCGGAGCCCCCTGAGCGCCCCAGGCCTGCCAGCCGCCCCACCCTCTGAGGTCATTTTCCAGCCGGCCCACGCCCACTGGAAAGAGAGCCCAGAACCAGGAGGGCGCCCGCCTCGCCAAGCCGGAGGGGAGCCACGGGGGGCGGGGGAGGCAGTGGGAACCCGACCAGGCGGCAATTTAAACAGGAGGCGCGGCGGCCGCCGGGGAGCGGGCTGTCGGGGGGCCTCATGGCAGGGTCCTCAGGCCGGGAGGAGCCAGGGGCCTGGAGCTGGCTGTGTCAAGGACAGGCTTCCTCGGAGGCCTCACTGACACGGCGGGGGTGGGGTCTGCGGCGAGAGAGGCCAGCCAGTGCCGGCAGCAGCCCTGAGCCCTCCTGTGGCCTCAGTCTGGGCCCCTCCCCCACCCCCTTTTTACAGATGCGGGAACTCGTGCACATGGAAGATCCCAGCTGTGGCGTGACCCACATTCAAGCCCAGTGGGCTGTGCCCGGCTGCATCTGTGCACAGGGCCAGCCTTGGGGACCGACCCGGAGCCGAAGTGGCTGGGCCATGCATCTGTCCTGGGGCTGCAGGGACTGCGCCCCACGACAGGACGCCTTGAGATGCCAGAAATGCATTCTTTCTCCGCACTGGGGGCCGGAAACCCCAAATCAAGTGCTGCTCCGAAGCCTCCTGCGGCTCCCAGCTTCGGGCGCTGCCTGTGTCCCAGGCTCATGCTCATCACTCCGGGGTCCTCGGCCGGCGTCTGCCTGTCTCTCTCTCTTCTTCTTTTTTATTATTTTTTGAGACGGAGTCTTGCTCTGTCGCCTGGGCTGGAAGGCAGTGGCGCGATCTTGGCTCACTGCAAACTCCGCTTCCTGGGTTCACGCCATTCTCCTGCCTCAGCCTCCCGAGTAACTGGCACTACAGGTGCCCGCCACCATGCCCGGATAATTTTTTGTATTTTAGTAGAGACGGGATTTTGCCATGTTGGTCAGGCTGGTCTTGATCTCCTGACCTCGTGATCCACCCGCCTCAGCCTCCCAAAGAGCTGGGATTACAGGCGTGAGCCACCGTGCCCAGCCTCTCTCCTTTTCTTCTAGAGACAGGTCCTTGGAGTTGGGGCCACCCTGACCCCGCACGCGTGCCCCTGCCTTGATTACGTCTGTGAAGACCCCGCCTAGGCCGTGTTCTAAGGTTTTGTGTGGATGTGGATGTGGATGTGGCTGTTGGGGGCTCAACGCAGCACTCCGGGAGAGCTGGAGCCCTGAGGCCTGGGGCCGGCCCGCTGTGGGCCACATCGGGAGAGCAGGCAGTGTCTCCTGGGCCTGGGTGCACAGGCTGGGGGGAGGCAGTAGCCCGGGGTCCCAAGGCTGGACTGGAGTCGAGGCACCTGGAGGGCAGTGGGCTGCTAAGCCCAGGGTAGGGGGAGAGTGGGCGGGACGCCCGCAGCCCCGCAGCCTCACTCCCCGCGCAGCCCCGCAGCCTCACTCCCCATGCAGCCCAGCAGCCTCACTCCCCGTGCGGCCTCACTCCCCGTGCAGCCCCGCAGCAGCAGCCCCCAGCCGGTGCTTGAGGATTGAGCGGTGCCCGGGGAAGGGAGCAGGGAGGGGGTGGGGTGGGTCCTGGGGTCCCAGCAGCAACACTCAGCGCCAGAAGGTTGGGGAGGCAGCCGCAGGCCCCAGAGGGGGCGGCCAGGAGAGTCTGGGGACAGTGAACCAGAGTCCGGAGTCGGCCTCCCTGGTGACCGGCAGCCTCGGTGGTGACCAGAAACAGCCAGGTCCACCCTCCCAGTGGTGAGAAGAGGATGGGTGGGGCGGGGGCTCCACTCTGGGGAGGGGGCCGAGGCCTCCAGAGGCCCGTCCGGATGGGCTTGGGCTGGGGCAGGGGCTGCGTCTGGCAGGCTGCAGACGTCCTCCCGGGGCTCCACAGCAATGGGCTGAGGGGAAGCAGCAGTGCATGCTGGAACGTGGCCCTGGGCCCCGCACCCGCACAGAGCATCCCAGGACCCCGGTCCCAGGCTCTGCAGGAAGAGGGGCCATCTGTTTTCTGTCGGGCAGACGGTCGAGGGGCCGCCTCTCCCAGGTGGGAGGCTCTGCAAACCAGGCGCCCACCTCGACGGGAACGTGAGGAAATGGCGGGAGCGGGGCCGGCAGCCCTGAGGTCAGGGCGGGTTCCCCTCCATCCTCCTCGGCTGCCCCCATGGGCACAGTCCACATCCCCGCCCTGCGGTCAGGAAGCTGAGCCTTCTGGCAGGTCCCAGGTGCCCGTGGCTCAGTCCCAGCCCCCACTCCCACCAGCCACACCAGCCTCTCAGCCTCGCCTCAGATGAGCTGGTCCCTGGGCAGGGTCTTGGATACGGCGTCCGGCGGCCTCTCAGGGGCCCCTAGGCCCTCCCGCTCTTGCTCCGTGGTTACTGGGAGAAGAGCTCGGTGGGGCGTCCTGGAGGGGCCAGAGCTTCCATCCAGGCAGGAGAGTGTGGGGGGTGGGGTAGGGGTCCCCAGCCAGGGTTGGGGGGCACGGCTCCAGGGAAACGGTGCAACCGCTGTGGGACCCGCTTGGAGTTCCTCAGACAGCCGCGCAGAATCTTCACACGTGTGGGCGTGTGCCCTGAGGAGCTGAAGGCCGACACAGACACCGCGATCACCGCAGCGCCATTCACAGGAGCCGGGCCGGGGATGGGACTTCATGAGAAGGGAAATACCAGCACAGAGAAGCCAACCTCCCAACAGGACCCAAGCAGCCACAGAAGGGCTTCGTTTCTGGAGGCACCTGCTGCTTCTGTGGGAGGTGGGGCCCGCCGGACCCCCGGGGACCCTTGGCAGCACCGCGCCTGCCTCTGCCACCCAGTGTCCAGTGGCCAGGCCTGCTCTGGCCAGCGGGGCCCCAGACCAACCGGCCCCACCTCCCTCCTCCCCCGAGAGCAGGCCGGGGTCTCTGGCTTTCGGGAAGGGCCTGGCCCAATGTCCTCACCTTGCCCATCCGTAAAAGAATACAATAGCTGACTTTCTTGTGTTTAATAATTATTATAATGATTATATTTAATAGCTAATAGAACGCCAGCCACCGTGAGAAAGAAGTCATTCGCTACGGTGATGTGGTCAACGGTGCCTGGCCTGCGTGTGCTTAGGGACAGAACGACGCCACCCTCCCTGCTCCCACCACCGTCACCGTTGTCACTGTCATTTGGAAACTTCCAGAACTCACAGCCCACAGGGGAAAAAATAGCGCAAGAACAACTGTTCCCTGAGGCAGGCGTTGATATCTGAAATAAATTTGCATCCGTGTTCACTGTAACGCGTTCCCAGAATGGGAACAAAAGGGAGATTTTCTGTGATCTCCCGCCGAGGATTTTGAGCGTGTCTGAGGGTGGGTTTTCCCTGACACAGGCTGCATCCGGCTCACCCCCAGCCCCCCTCCCCTGCGGGTGGCTTTGGGCCGGTGTCTGGGCCTCCCAGAACCTCCGTGGTCAGGTGGGAGATGAGACTGTGCGGCAGGTCCCCGGGCCGGTGGGTCACTCAGGGTGTGCGGGTACAGAGAGCCGTGCCACATGGTTCGGGATTAGTGAGCTCCAGCGGTCGGGATGGAGGGCGGTGTGTGGCCTGAGAGGCTGTTCCAGCCATACCCAGGCAGCATCTCCAGGCGGAGGCGCCTTCCTCTCTTAGGGCTGCTGTGGTGAATGACCACACGCTGGGTGGCCTCTAACCACACAAATCCCTGCTCTCCCAGCTCCAGAGGCTGGAATCAAAGCCACAGCGTCGGCCGGGCTGTGCGTCCTGCGAGGTTCCTTAGGGGTCCTCCTGCCTCTCCTCGTTTCTGGCGGCTGCCACTGTCCTGGGCGGTCCTGGCTGGTAGCTGCCCCGCTCCAGTCTCTGCCTCCATCCGCGCTTGGCCTCCCTGGACCTGTGTCACCTCCTCTCCTCCTAAGGACCCAGTCACTGGATCCACGCCCACTCTCAGCCAATATGACCTTAATGCTACCAATTACGCCTGCGAAGGCCCCGCTTCCGAACACGCTCACGTCCACAGGCACGCTGGGGTGAGGGCCCTGGCACGCAGCAGCACCCATCCGTGCTCACCCGGCAAGCAGAACAGAAGCCGCCCCCACTGCTGCACCTGCGCCGCACCGGCCCCGTTAGCTGCCGCGGTGCAGGGGACCTGGCGTGGGGACCGGCTGTGTCCTTGGTCCGCTGGGCAGGACCCCCTTACCACTGCCTTGCAGACAGACTCCAGCCTGGGAGTGGCGCTGGCAGCCTGCGGGGCGGGGGCCTGTCACCACGGCGACGAGGGAGCGCCCCCACATTGCCTGAGCGCTGTCAGGGCCTGGAGCAGCTCCACAAACAGAACTCCAGCCACGAATCCCAGCTACGTGGGGAACTGCGAATGTTCTGGCGTCCACACCGAAGACGATGAAATAGAAGACGTGAAATTCAAGTTCATGCTAATATTTCACTTCGCCCAGTTTATCCACAGTGTTATCATTGCAGCGTGCCATCAATATAAAAATCATGAATGAGATGCTTACATTTTTTAAACAACAGCCCTGTTGCGATGTGATGCACACAGCACGCCACCCAGCCACGGAAGCACGCAGCTCGAGGGGCCTTTACCGTATTCGCGGGGCTGTGCAAACGTCTTCACGGTTGCTTTCAGAACATTTTTATCACCACAAAGAGAGTCCCCCCACCCACCAGTCACTCCCACCCCTCCCCAGCCCCCACCAACCAGCGGGCTCCGTTCTGTCTCCGGACTTTCCTGCTCTGCATCTGTCGTGTAAATGGAGTTGCCATGTGCGTCCTTTTGTGTCTGGCTCGTGTCACCACACGCCATGTTTCCCGGACTCATCCGTGGGGTGTCTGTACGTCTTTCCCTTTTATGGCTGCGTGATACAGCCAGTCGGCCGCGTCCGTGGGCTCCACTTTTGGGGATTCCACCAACCTCAGATGGAAAATATATCTTTCGGTGGACGGCTGCGTCTGTGCTGAACACGGACAGACTTTTTTATTGTTGCTGTTGCCCAAGCCACAGTGTGGGAACGGCGTCTGCGCGTGTGCCTGGCATCGCGGTCCGCAGATGATGTAAAGTGCCGGTTGCACGCGCAGTCGCACCCTCCACACCAGGGACCTCAGCACCCTCCACACCAGGGACCTCAGCACCCTCCACGCCGGGACCTCAGCACCCTCCACGCCGGGAACTCAGCACCCTCCACGCCGGGACCTCAGCACCCTCCACGCCGGGGACCTCAGCACCCTCCACGCCGGGACCTCAGCACCCTCCACGCCGGGGACCTCAGCACCCTCCATGCCGGGGACCTCAGCACCCTCCACGCCGGGACCTCAGCACCCTCCAAGTCGGGGACCTCAGCACCCACCGCAGCGGGGACCTCAGCACCCTCCACACCGGGGACCTCAGCACCCTCCACGCCGGGACCTCAGCACCCTCCACGCCGGGGACCTCAGCACCCACCGCAGCGGGGACCTCAGCACCCTCCACACCGGGGACCTCAGCACCCACCGCAGCGGGGACCTCAGCACCCTCCACGCCGGGGACCTCAGCACCCTCCACGCCGGGACCTCAGCACCCTCCACGCCGGGACCTCAGCACCCTCCACGCCGGGGACCTCAGCACCCTCCATGCCGGGGACCTCAGCACCCTCCACGCCGGGACCTCAGCACCCTCCAAGTCGGGGACCTCAGCACCCGTGGACCCTGGTGTCCTCCTGGGTCTGGAATGGATACTGAGGGACGATGGATGCCGCCGTATTTTTTTTTTTTTTTTTTTTTTTTTTGCATTTTGACAGTTTGTGGAGACCCTGGCCGGCCGCATTGCCTGGTCTCAGCATTGCGGTGGAGCCGGAGCTGTGTGAACACCCAGGCAGCACGGGGCTCCGGCCCGAGCCTCAGCAGGTGATGGCTGACCCCAGCAGTACCTTGAGGAGATCGTATTGCAGCCAGGAAGAGTCAAAGCCTCTGGCTTCCAAGAGGAAGGAAAGTGTGCTGCCCTGCAGAGACGTTTCCTAACCGGCTACTCATGTATAGTTTTTTTTTTTGTTTTTTTTTTTTTTTTTTTTTTTTTTTTTTTAGACGGAGTCTCGCTCTGTCGCCCAGGCTGGAATGCAGTGGTGCGATCTCAGCTCACTGCAAACTCCGCCTCCCGGGTTTACGCCATTCTCCTGCCTCAGCCTCCCGAGTAGCTGGGACCACAGGCACCGCCACCTCGCCCGGCTAATTTTTGTATTTTCAGTAGAGACAGAGGGCGGTTCACTGTGTTGGCCAGGCTGGTCTCGAACTCCTGACCTCAGGCAATCCGCCCACCTTGGCCTCCCAAAGTTCTGGGATTACAGGTGTTAGCCAGCGCACCTGGCCTTGTGTGTGGTTTTCTAAACAGAACGAGCTGTAAGGTTTCAGGGAAGCATGGAAGGAAACATTCCGGATCTTCTGGGGTGGCATAAACACCGGCCCCGTTAGCTACCGTGGTGCAGGGCCCGGTGTGGGGACCGGCTGCATCCTTGGCCTGCCCCCTGTGCCCTCGCTGTCCCCTACCCGTGTTCCTTCTGTGCTGGGCAGTGGCCATCTCCATGGTGACGACAGGGCAAAGGGGACCTTCTCAGGGGTATCAGGCGTCCAGGGCTGGGAGCTGCTGTCAGCTGAGCCCCACCTGTGACGGGACAATGTCACCTATCGGGTGGCACCCGCTCCTCTCTTGGGGCCCTGCCAGGGAGCAAAGAAGGGGCAGCGGTGGGAATCAGGCCGGAGCCACGTCTCCACCGACAATGGCTGGCAGCCGTGCACTGCCTCCTCTGAGCCCGCAGCCGGACCCCCAGAACACGAAGGCCTTGAGGAATTACCCTCTCCCTGACCCCCAACGATGTCTGTGGCTGCCAGTGGGGGCCAGCCTGGGCAGGAGCCGACTCGGCTGACATCCCCGTAGTCCTTTTAGATTGTAGATGCCGCCTCCTTTCCAGACAGGGAAACTGAGGCACAGAGGAACAGACCATTGTTCAGGGTCACCCCGCCTGAAAGGGCAGGGCTGGGGCTCCCCCACTCCAACTTCACAAGTGTGACGGTTCATCACACCTGGGGTGCCTCGAGGGCCCGAACCCCGAGGGCGCTCCTCCCGCTCCCGTGGCCAGAGTGGACTGGCCGGACAACCAGGCTCGGGAAAGTCAGGTCCTCTTTTCAGCCTCTGCTCATGGTTAGAAGAACCTACGCTTTGGAGCCGGGAGGACTTAGAACCCGAGACTGGGATTAGCTCCAGGGACTTAGAGATTTCTGACCACCCCAGTTGGGTCCCAGACGCACCTTCCTCCGAGGCTGCCTCCCTCAAGGGCCACCCGACCACGGGGACGCCACCCAGAACGGGAGGAGGAGCCAGGACCCGGGGTCTCGGGGAGACTGTGCTCTGGGGATAGACATGGGCAGAGAACATGAGTGGCAGCTCCGGCCTAAACACACATCCAGCCGCCTCCTAAACCTGTCCGGCAGACCTCAGAGCCAAAGCCCACGCCAGCCACACGGGTGCCAGAGGCCCAGACCCCGACTTCTCTGGAGGGGCCGTGAGTGTAACTCCAACCAGCAAAGGCCTTTCTTGCTGGAAACTGCGGCATCTTGCTGTGACCTGAGGGACCCGGGGGGAGTGGGTGTGGTGCTCAAGATCCTTTCTCCCGCCCTGGCCCAGATGTTTTCCCCGCCTTTCACAGACGGGAAACTGAGGCACAGAGGCCTGGCCGCTGCCGCAGGGTCTCCCCAGCCTGGCATCGTGGGGCTGGGACTTGGACCCAGGGTTCTCCCAGTCAGGTCTTCTCTGCCTGCCAATTAATATTCGCAACATCAGTGCCCGGACCCCTCCCTAGGCCGGCACCGCCCCCTGTCCCCTGCCCCCCTCCCTAGGCCGGCACCGCCCCATGTCCGCTGCCACCCCCCCAGCCTGGCACCGCCCCGTGTCCCCTGCCCCCCTCCCTAGGCCAGCACTGCCCCGTGTCCCCTGCCTCCCTCCCTAGGCTGGCACTGCCCCGTGTCCCCTGCCACACCCCCAGCCTGGCACCACCCCAAGTCCCCTGCCCCCCTCCCTAGGCCGGCACCGCCCCGTATCCGCTGCCACCCCCCAGCCTGGCACCGCCCCGTGTCCGCTGCCACCCCCCCAGCCTGGCACCACCCCGTGTCCCCTGCCCCCCTCCCTAGGCCGGCACTGCCCCGTGTCCCCTGCCCCCCTCCCTAGGCCGGCACTGCCCCGTGTCCCCTGCCCCCCTCCCTAGGCTGGCACTGCCCCGTGTCCCCTGCCCTCTGCGAGGCCGAAGTAGCGGCTTCTGCTCTGCCCACTTCACAGACGTAGGTGCTGGGACTCGGAGGAGCAGGAAGGGGTCTGCCGAGGACACCAGCTCGGAGGTGGGTTCCAACCGCACCCCCCTCCTGGCCCCCGTGTCGGGAATGGACTCGGTGGACGGGGACTTCCCCTAGTTGTGATGGGAAGGACCCCACGGGGACCAGGAAACTGAGGCATGGGGGGAGGGCGTGGCCTGCTCTAAGTCACTCCCCACCAAGCCTCAGCTGGTGCCGCTCAGCCTGCAGCCCCCGGCAGCCCCACCACACCTCGCCCTCTCTGCCCGCGCTCGGGCCAGGGCCCAAGACTCTCCAGGCAGCTCGCCCACCAGGCCCAGGAGGCGGCCTGAACCTGAGCCTCTGTGCCTGTGTGAGACTCGGCACCCGTCAGACCCAGACTCCCTCAGGTGGAGGCTCCCCCAGCCGCACTGTCTTCTCCCAGGAAGCAGGAGCCAGTGTGTCCTGGCCTCGGGCACCTGGGTCCTCAGCCCGTCCCAGCTCCGTCTGGCCATCCCGATAGGGAGACGCCACAGCTTCTCAGGGACTCCGGGCGTTGCCCCAGGGATCCCGCCTGTGCGCCTGGGTGGGCCCGGCTGACCCATCACGCTGGAATCGGAAGGAAGCTCCTTGCAGAGGTAGCTCGGCTGCTGGCCAAGCGGATTCCAAGGGTGTTTTCCAAGCAAATCAGGAAGTGGGATCGGCACCTTCATCCAGCCCCCAGGAGGGGCCCCACCTGGCTCCCTCCCCTCTGAGAGAACCGAACGGCCCCCAGCTGCAGGTCCCACAGAGCAGCACTCAGGCCTTCCTCCCCTGGTCAGCCAGCCCTGGCCAGCTCCTCAGAAAAGAAAAACCAGCCAGGCGCGGTGGCTCAAGCCTGTAATCCCAGCACTTTGGGAGGTCGAGGCGGGCGGATCACAAGGTCAGGAGATCGAGACCATCCTGGCTAACACGGTGAAACCCTGTCTCTACTAAAAATACAAAAAAATTAGCCGGGCGCGATGGTGGGCGCCTGTAGTCCCAGCTACTCAGGAGGCTGAGGCAGGAGAATGGCATGAACCCAGGGGATGGAGGTTGCAGTGAGCCGAGATCGCGCCATTGCACTCCAGCTTGGGCGACAGAGCGAGACTCCGTCTCAAAAAAAAAAAAAAAAAGAAAAACCAGCTTACGCTTCACTGGGGTCCCTGACAGCTGGACTCCGAGCCTGCAGCCCTCACAGTCCGGCCACAGGTGCCCAGGGGCTCCGGACAAGCCCGGGACCCACCTCAGCTGGGGAGGGGACAGGAACGGGTGCCATGGGGGCGCAGGAGCAGCTGAGGCTGTGCTCAGGTGTGGGAGGGGCCAGATAGCAGGGGGTGCTTACACTTGAGGTGTCAGACCCCCGGGGTGACGTGTGGAGACCCCCGCTCTGTAGGGAAGACAGGGACCCAGGTTGATGTGTGGAGACCCCCACTCCCTAGGGAAGACAGGGAACTGGGGTGAGCAAACCACTGACGTGTGGAGACCCCCACTCCCTAGGGAAGACAGTGACCCGGGATGAGCAAGCCGCTGATGGGGTCCAGGACCCAGCCAAGGGGTCGAAGCCACTGTGAGTCCAATTCCAGGACTTGGGCCAGGAAGGGCTGGGCCGCTGGCCAGGGTGGGGACGGCTCAAAGGCAGGTGGACCCCAGAGTCCTCCTGTGGCCTGTCGTTGGCTCTCAGCTGCTGCAGAGACTCCCCGACCTCTCTATGTGTCCAAGCACCGCCTCGAGCCCAAGGCAGGCCCCGGCTCCACCCGGACTGCGCCCCTGCGGCCCTGCCATGCCCTCCACGGCAGCCCCACCAGGCAGGCAGGGCCACCTCCGCGGCTGAGCGCATCATTCCAGCCAGGAAAACCCCACGTCCCTCCTTTGCCGGGGAATTTTCAGAAGCAGAAGTTTGCTCAGATACCTCGAAACCCCCGGCGAGGGTCACGGTGGGGTGAGGGCTACAGGGCTTTGCTCCCAAGTTCCCCGTGGGCCTCAGGAACGGATGCCTTGGAAGCAAATTCCGGGAACTCCCAGCTCCCAGGCTCAGAGGTGAGAGGAGCGTCAAGGCGGGTCTCGACAGCACAGCCCAGGTTTTCTTCCCGGGTGTGGGGACACCAGGCCGTGGGGGCAAGGCCGGGGGAGGCGGGGGCAGGCGCAGCCCCTGTCCGCCGTGTGACTTGGGCGAGTCACTTCTCCTCCCTGAGGCCGGGCTCCCGCCTCCACCTGGGTCCGTCTCCCAACTCACGGGCAGCATCCGCAGGGGCGGCCGCCATGCTTCCCTGCACCCCACCTGCCCGCTGGGAGTGGGCCATGGCCTTGCTAATCTATCAGCCCCTGGCGTGGGCTGGGACGGGGCTTCCCCCGCCCCTGCCCCGCTGGGCCGTGTCTGGCTCCAAACAGTCAAGGAATAATGGACGTTCGCATGGAGCCGATAAAAAGCCCCTCCTAGGATGACCCCTCATCAGGCGGAGCCAGGGCCAGAGGTCAAACTCGTTAGCTCAGGAAGCATCTGCTGCCTCCACTCCTGTCCCCAGGACGTCTGCAGGGCCTGGTGCCCGCTGGCTTTGTGGGGTGACCGGAGGTGACAGAAGGGACGTGAGAAGTCTGGTCCCCCCCAAGGCTCTCCCCCTGCCATGGGGGGGGTGAGCCTCCCCGCCCCCTGCCCTTCCTCCCCCTGCCTTCCCCCCACCCTCGTGGTATGAAAGGCCCCCCCATCCGGGGCTGCTGCCCTCAGGCCCCTTAGCCTGCCTGGTTCCCCTCTCCCCCCAGCCCTGTGAGCAACACGCGCTCGCACGCTTCCCTGTGTGCCGGGACGGTGCAGAGCTGCCAGTGGGCTGCAGGTGCCCCCAGAGAGACGTCCCTGTGCCCCACAGCCCCACACATCAACCTGGGTCCCTGTCTTCCCTGGGAATACCCCACAGGTATTCCGGGGCCCGAGGGCAGCCAGAACGGGTCCTGCAGGTGGAGAGGGACTGTGGGGGATGCATTTTTCTGGGAGGGGTCTGCTGGTTCCTGGGACATCGGGAAGCCGGCCACTGCCCCAGAGGCGGCCTGGAGGGACCTTCTGCAGACAGCTGCTCTGCCTCCCCTGACTGTGTTCTCGCCTGCAGATCCCGGAAGGGGCAGCTTACAAGGCATGGAGTCAGCTCCGCCCGTGGTCCTCACGTATCTGGCCAACAGGCGAACCCACAGGGCTGTCACCTCTGCTACCCGATGGCCCGACAGGGAGCTCTCGGCCGTGTCCCGGCCAGACCCAGCGCCTCCAGACGCCAGCAAACAGCCACATGCAGCCCGGCTATCAGCCACACGCGTCTGACGCTCTCAGACCAGCCTGCGGAGCCTGGGGAGAGGCTCCGGGATCCTTGCAGCAGGAAGCTGGCCAGAAAGGCGGCCCAACAGAAAGTCACGGCTGCCAGACACCCGAAGGCACCTCGAAAGAGAAAGTCAACGGGGCAGGGCCCAGGCATGTTGAGGGGCCGCAAAGCCCAGCTGCACAGTGGGGCCCCCGTTCGCGAGGCCTGCAGGGGCCTCTGCCCTCCACCGCCTTCCCTCGGGGCTCCGATGGGTTTGCCATTTCCTAGCACGTGGATGGGAAAGGGCCCGTGGGCTGGGGGTGACCGGATGGTGAGGGGTCAGGACATCGCCTGTGGGGGTGGCCTTCCGGCTCAACTCAGCCGAGACGCCAGCGCAGGGCCAGGGCTGCTGCCGGCCGGACACCCGCGCTGTGAGGCACTCCTCGCCCCGGGGCTTCATCTGCCCTTGCCGGAGCCTTCCCGGCTCGCTGATTTGTGGCAGACTTAATCCCGCACTAATTAGATTTCTGCACTGGTGATGAAAGGGCTCCGTGCGTGCCAGCCCGCTGGCCGGCCCAGCCCACTGCTTGTTTTGCACAGAATTTTAATTGTTTCCAAATTAATCCTCGGAATCGAGTGAGCTCAGCGCAGATAAGCCAGCCGCAGGGAGGGCAGAGTGCCGCGTTCCCATCTTCCCAGCCAGCGCGGCCGCCGCTCCCGTGGGGTGGCACGGGGAGGCCGCCTTCGGACATGACGCGATCGTCCAACAATGTCCCGCGCCTCTTCCCGCTCAGCGGCTCCGAGAGCCCCGCCAGGCGCCCGGCTCTCGGGGAGTTTTCCTTCTGTTTGCTCTTGGCTCAGCTTCCCTCTTAATCCTATTTTCGCCAGTTTCTATCCAATTTAAGACAGCTCCTGTAAGTCAAAATTAATTACCCGGTGTGCTTCCAGCCCTGTGGTCTCGCTGCTCACCGTTCCTGCAGCTTGGGGCTGGGCTCCAAAAGGAGGAGGGGAACACGCCCCCAATGTGAGGGGGGCTGTGGGGCCCCACCCCCGAACCAGACTGAAGGGGAGAGGTCCCCACTCCACATTTCGAAGGACCAGCCTCCTCCATCAGGAAGTCCTCCCTGACTGCCTCAATCTTCCTGAGCTCCCCTGACAGCTAATGTTGGGCACGCTCTTCCCACCACACCTGTGCCTGCCCATGCCCACATCCACACGTGTGTCTACCCAGCTCACCAAGGGCCTGGGCTCCTTGCAAAATGTGTTCAGCCACATAGAAATGAATAAAGGCCAGGCACAGCGGCTCACGCCGGTAATCCCAGCACTTTGGGAAGCCAAGGCAGGGTTGTTTGAGCCCAGAAGTTTGAGACCAACCTGGGCAACATAGCAAGACCCCATCACTACAAGGAATAAAAACATCAGCCGGGTGTGGTGGTGTGCACCTGGAGCCGTGACCACCCGGGTGGCTGGGGCAGGAGGATGGCTGAGCCCAGGGAGGTCGGGGCTACAGGGAGCGGTGATGACACCACCACACTCTAGCTGGGGGAGTGACAAAGGGAGACCCTGTCTTGAAAAAGAAATAGAATAAATAAGGATACCAAAAGCAACAAAAGGCAGCACAAGATATAGAGAGATACTTGAAGTTACAGACTTTTTGTGCCTCACAGGCCACCATCAAGAAAGCAAAAGGACAACCCACCCAGTGGGGGGAATATTTGCCCGTCATTTATCTGATAAGGGTATATTTAAAATCCATAATACATAAAGAGCCCTTGCAACTCAACACTAAAGCCCGGGCGTGGTGGCTCACGCCCGTCATCCCAGCACTTTGGGAGGCCGAGGTGGGTGGATCACCTGAGGTCAGGAGTTCAAGACCAGCCTGACCAACATGGGGAAACCCCGTCTGTACTAAAAGTATAAAACTTAGCCGGGTGTGATGGCAGGTGCCTGTAATCCCAGCTACTCGGGAGGCTGAGGCAGGAGAATCGCCTAAGCCCAGGAGGTAGAGATTACAGTGAGCCGAGATGGTGCCATTGCACCCCAGCCTGGGCAACAAGAGCAAAACTCCGTCTCAAAAAAGAAAAAAGGAAAAAAACAAACAAACAAAAAACAGTAAAAACACAAGTCACCTGATTTAAAATAGCAAAGGATAGAAACAGATATTTCTCCAAGAAGATACACCAGGGGCCAACAAGCTCATGAAAAGATGCAAAGATGCTCCGTGTCACCAGCCACCCGGGAAACCCGGATCGAAGCCACAGAGAGAGGCCACGTCACACCGGTGAGGATGCTTACGGTCAGGAAAACCAGGATGTCGGTGTTGGTGAGGATGCAGAGAAACGAGGCCTCGCGCACCGCTGGTGGGAATGGAGAGTGAGGCAGCCAGTTTGGAAAACGATGTAATAGTTCCTCAAAAGTCGGAACCTAGAATTAACCCATGACCTGGCAATTGCATTCCTGGCTGTCTACCCAATATAAGTGAAAATATATGTCCACACACAAATTTGTATATGGATGTTCATAGCACAATTCACAATGGCCAAAAAAAAAAAAAAAAAGGAAAAGCGTCCCAAACAGTCACAAGCAGTCGAATGGGTGGATGGGGTACAGGTCACCCAAGCAACGGGACACTAGCCTCTCAGAGGAACGAGATTCTGACCCTCGCTACCGGATGGATGAACCTGAAAAACGTGAGCTCCCTGGGCAAAGCCAGACACAAAAAGCCCTACATTGTGTGACCCCATTTACGTGAAATGTCTCGAATAGGCAAACCCGTAGTGACAGAAAGCAGATTGGTGTTTGTCTAGGGCTGGGGGAATCAGGCGTGGGAGGCCCCGGAAATGATGGCTAAAGGTTCTGTGATTTCTTCTGGGAGGTGATAAAATGTTCTAAAATGGATCATGCTTCGTTCGCACCGCATGCCGGCATCAAAACCTCCGATGTGCCCCCTAAATGTAATACCTGCTGTGTATCTGCAAAAATTAAAAAGGAGATAAAATCGATGGTGATAATGGTTACACAATCCCAGTACATTTAGTGGGTGTGCTAAAATCATTGAGCTGTACATTTTAAAATGGTGACTCTCATGTGAATTATGTCTAAGAAACAAAATTATGAAAAAATTAATAAAGAGCAAACAAGGAAAGAAAAAAAATGCCAAAGAAACTACGAAATTCAGAGACTGCCCAGAAACCTAAAGAGAGGCAGCCAGTGCCAGGGCAGTTAACACTCTGCACAGAGCTTCCTGGCAGGCAAAGCAAAGATGGAAACACCCACACTATGGCGGGCTGTGGGGTCCCATTTGTTGACGATTCACTCCACTGAGTGTGTCCAGGTGTTTGTCAGGTGTCAACTCGGCTAATCCCAACAAGGTCCAGGCAGGAGGAGGGCTACGTAGATGGGGAAACTGAGGCAGGCCCAAGGTCACCAGTTGATACATGGCAGAAGCCAGACCAGCGCCTCAGTGATTGGGATTGGAGCCTTTGCTCCCAGCCCTGTGACGTCTCCCCACCCCACCCACCTGCCTGCTTCACGGTCTTATTCCCTTGGAGGTAGATGTCACCCCCCAGGATGTCACCCCCTGCAGGGGCCACCACATGCCCCCTCTTTCCAACCCGGGGCCCTCTGTAGCCTGTTCTTTCTTTCTTTCTTTTTTTTTTTTTTTTTCAGAGAGAGTCTCGCTCTGTTGCCCAGACTGGAGTGCAGTGGTGTGATCTTGACTCACTGCAACTTCTACCTCCTGGGTTCAAGATTCTCCTGCTTCAGCCTCCCGAGTAGCTGAGATTACAAGCACTTACCACCACACTCGGCTAATTTTTGTATATTTAGTAGAGACAGGGTTTCACCAGGTTGGCCAGGCTGGTCTCAGACTCCCAACCTCAGGTGATCCACCCGGCTCGGCCTCCCGAAGTGCTGGGATTACAGGTGTGTGACACCGTGCCCGGCCTGCAGCCTGCTCTTAAGTTCAAGGGGACGCCGCTGTGGGTGACCCTGTCAGACCAGGCCTGCAGAGCTTGGGGAGAGGGCTCAGGGATCATTGCAGCAGGAAGCTGGCCAGAGAGGCCCTTTCCAGCAACTACCACGGCTAAAATCTGAAAAATATTTCAAGCCTCAAGGATTTTATGAACGTGAGGGCCAGGAATGGGTCTGGAGCTTGTTGGTGGCCTGGCTGGGGGGACCCCGGTCCCCCATGAAGGCTGTATAGGGCGGAAGCATGCGGCCTGCGGGTCTGGGCACACGGCTGTCCCTCTGGGGCCAGCTGCTGGAGGAGGCCTGTCCCTGGGTGGACATCAGCAGGAGGAGACGGCTTCGAGTGACCACAGTTCCCAGGGCCAGCCCCGCACGGAGGCCCCTCAGACCCACAGCTCAAAGCGGAAGGGCGCGGGGTCCTCGGCCAAGCCCCCTGCTCCCTCAAGTACAGCCCCGCCCTGTCCACCTCTTGTCGGCTCTTCTGGAACCCTCTGTAGTGGACTCTACACGATCCTCAAACACCAGCATCTCCCAGGGCCTGCATGAATGTGCTCCCACCGGGTCAGCTGGCTTAGACTGGGCGACAAGAGTTCTGTGTGTGTGTGTGTGAGAGAGAGTGTGTGTGTGTGTGAGAGTGTGTGTGTGTGTGAGAGTGTGTGTGAGTGTGTGTGTGTTTGTGTGTCTGGGGATGGGGACTGAGGCCTGGGGACTATCTCGGGGGTGCTGGGGCTCTAGAGATCCACGGGAAACCGTGGGCTGGACGTGCTCTCCTGTCCTGCTGCAGGCCTGAGGGCTACAGTCCTTGGCGAACTTGGCACCAGCTGCTGGCCTGCCTTCTGCTCTAAGCAGACGTGGGGGTGGGTGGCATCTGGCCACGGAGAGTGGGCCGGACCCAACACACACAGCCTCCAACCCGGGGCAGCCTCCCAGGAGGAGCCACCTCCGGCCCTCGCCACGTCACCTCCGGCATCGGGACTGGCCAGGCCACATCCTCTCCGGACCTGGCCATCCTTCGCTGGAACCTCGGAGAAGCTGCCCTCCTCCTCACCAGGCAGCACCTGCCCTGAGGAGCTCTGCGTCCCACTCACCTCCAGCCTGGCTGGGACAGGGAGACGACTCCGGGCCAGGGGAGCTGGCCCTCCCCGCACAGGCCCTGCTCAGGGCTGGGAGGGAGGCATGGCTCTGTTCTCCCTTAGGTGAATAGGGAAGCCGGCCTCGGGCACTGAGTCCTCTGGCAGGGCAGGCCAGCCAGCCAGACGGGCAGGTGGACCCATGGAGGCCACAGCCCACACTGTAGGAGGCCCCCTCGGCCAGCATCAGAGAACAAGTCCACCCCACTCCACAGACCGGAAGACCGAGACTCACAGGGGCCTGGGGCCGCCCCTCAGACGCCCATACCCAGAGCCCTGGCACTACAGACACGGCTCACCCAGTCAGCTCACAGGACTGAGCCCAGGAGGGGCCGAGCGGACCTGGAAACCAGGCCTAAAATCGAGGTGTGAGCAGAGGTGGGCTCCTCTGGAAGCCCCAGGGGAGGGTCCTTCCTGCCTCTTCCAGCTTCTGGGCCCCTGGCCATTCTGCCCTGCGGGTCTGCCCCTGGCCATTCTGCCCTGCGGGTCTGCCCCTGGCCGCTCTGCCCTGCGTCTCTGCCCTGCCGCTCTGCCCTGCGTCTCTGCCCTGCATCTCCTCTGTCTCCCTTCAGGGAGACTCCCCCAGGCGGGGCTGCTCCTGCCTGCTGGACCAAGCCCCGTGCCCACAGCCCTGACCTGCTCACTGCCGGCGCTCCTGGGACCACCCTGGAACCCAGCGTAGGATGCACTTGTCCAGCGTCTGTCTCCCCAAGTGCCTGGAGACCAGCAAAGCCAAAAGCCTGTGGCAAGGTGTACAGACCTGAGACCACCTGCCCCGCCTGCCGTGCGTCTCTCAGGCGTGGGGGTCTCACTTTGCCACAGACACCGAAGCCACAACAGTGCAGGGGAACCTGATCAGCCCTGTCCCGGGACGGGGCCACGGCCATGTGGACACACAGCGGACGGCCCCCGAGTGAGAACAGCCTCAGCCCGGGCCCGTGTGGTTGGAGCCACCGGCATGGCCACACACTGCAGCCCCTCCCGCCCGGCGGGTGCCGCTGGGTTCCATGTCACAGCCACACACGTTTCCACACATTCTTCCGCTTAGGAATGGGCCGTGCCTTGCACTATGGGGTCACTACCGTGTGGCCGCCCGGGCCCTCCACTGCAACGGAGCATGTCCTCCAGGGCCCCTCCGAGCCTGCCGCTGCCTCCGCCCGGCCTCCGACCGGCCGCTTTTGTGGGCTCACAATCACAGACGGTGGCTGTGACGCCCGGCCCCTCCCCCAGCCGTGGGGAGGACTTGCCGAACAGGGGGCCGGAAAGGGGCCCTGTCTCTCCTAGAGACGCCGGGAACGCAGCCTGGCTTCCCTGTGGCTGTGCCTGGGCAGCTGCCGGGTGAGGAAGCAGAAGCAGGTTGGGACCAGACGCCAGGCTCCCCACCTGTGCAGTCGCGTCCCTCTCCCTGCCGCCTTTGCCACAGGGCAGTGCTTCCTGGTGGCCTTTCCCCACAGTGCGCCCCACACCTCCCCTCAGGCCAGGCCCCTCCATCCGCAGTGGACACAGTGGCCTGGGAGCGTTGGGTCCCCCACTCAGCTGAGAGGCACAGGGAGGCCCAGGACCCTGCAGAGGCCCCCGCATAGCCTCTGCACTGCCTGGGGTACCCTGCTCAGCCCCAGAGGCCCATTTGCAAGCATCATCAATGTGCAAGGCTGGCCCGGTCCCCGCCCCGCACGCGGGGTACCCCCTCTTCTCCTAGTCCCGGCCCCCGCCCCGTACGCGGGGTACCCCCTCTTCTTCTAGTCCCGGCCCCCAACCCGTACGCGGGGTACCCCCTCTTCTCCTAGTCCCGGCCCCTGCCCCGCACGCAGGGTACCCCCTCTTCTCCTAGTCCCGGCCCCCGCCCCGCACGCAGGGTACCCCTTCTTCTCCTAGTCCCGGCCCCCAACCCGTACGCAGGGTACCCCCTCTTCTCCTAGTCCCGGACCCGCCCCGCACACAGGGTACCCCCTCTTCTCCTAGTCCTGGCCTGTGCCCCGCACGCAGGGTACCCCCTCTTCTCCTAGTCCCGGCCCCCGCCCCGCACGCAGGATACCCCCTCTTCTCCTAGGTCCCTGTGGGATTTCATTGCTGGCTGGGCTAGAAGGCCTCCCAGGCCCAGCCCCTCCTGGTGTCCTTGGCTCCTCCAGACCTGTCTCCCATCTCCCTCACGTACTGAGTTTCAGGATCCGTGCACCCCATGCCACTTCCTGGGGACTCTGAGTGCCCCATCGCACCGCAGAGCCCCGACACCTGCTCCTCCCCCAGCACTGGCGCCGGGCTCCGCTCTGCTTGCAGGCTGGGCGGTCGCCCGGCCTCCTGGAGACGCTTTGCCTCCCTCCAGAACAACCTGCTGCTCTCGTTTTCCGTCCCAGAGCCCGGCGCGGCCTGGGATTGACAGGCGGGCGCAGATGGGAGCTCTCGGGCTCCTGCCCACTCAAATTCCTGGAGCCTGGGGCAGCTCCTGGGTCAACCAGCCCTGCCTCGCTGGTGTCTCCCTCTGCCAGCCCCACGCTGACACTTCGCCTCCTCTCAGCAACGTGCTTCCTGCTGGCATCCTCTGGGCACCTGCTGTGTGCAGGGCCTGACCCATCCTCCGGGCCTGGAGTCTCCCTGCGTCATTCCCCCACACACTCCCTTCCTTTATTTATACCGATTCTCCTGCCTCAGCCTCCTGAGTAGCTGGGATTACAGGCGCCCGCCACCACGCCTGGCTGATTTTTTTTTTTTTTTTTTTGAGACAGTCTTTCTCTGTCCCCCAGGCTGGAGTGCAGTGGCACGATCTCCGCTCACTGTAAGCTCCGCCTCCTGAGTTCACGCCATTCTCCTGCCTCAGCCTCCCGAGTAGCTGGGACTACAGGCGCCTGCCACCGTGCCCGGCTAATTTTTTGTATTTTTAGTAGAGACGGGGTTTCCCCGTGTTAGCCAGGATGGTCTCGATCTCCTGACCTCGTGATCCGCCCGCCTCGGCCTCCTCAAGTGGATTTTTGTATTTTTAGTAGAGATGAGGTTTCACCATGTTGACCAAGCTGGTCTCGAACTCCTGACTTTAGGTGATCCACCCGCTTGGGCCTCCCAAAGTGCTGGGATTATAGGTGCTCACCACTACACTCGGTTAATTTTTGTATTTTTAGTAGACACAGGGTTTCGCCATCTTGGACAGGCTGGTCTCAAACTCCTGACCTCATGTGATCCGCCTGCCTCGGCCTCCCAGAGTGCTGGGATGACAAGTGTGAACCACTGTACCTGGCCCCTTCCTTTATTTAAATCGCAGCCCAACGCCACCTCTCAAAGCCCAATTCCAGCTTATCATCCGGCCTGCTTCATGGACGCTCAGCCTCTTACCATCCCCGAGACCTCCAGGTCTCCTTGGCAGACACCTACCTGAGGCAGCAGCCCTGACCACTTTTTTCCAGTTCCCTGTGTTCTCCAGCTCCCTGGGTGACCCCCTAAAACCAGATCACTCCCACCAGTGTCTGGGGGTCTCCACCTGTGACAGGTCCCCGGTGTGGGTGAGTCTGGGGGCTCCCCCATCTCTCTGAACCTCAACTTCCTGAACTACAACTGGGCGCTGTAGTGGGTTGAACTGTGTCCCTCAAGACTCACGTCCTCAGAGCCTCAGGACCTGCCTTTATTTGGAAATAGCGTCATGGCAGGGGTAACTGGTTCAAGGCTGGGGTCAGTGGGTCTTAGCCCAAGTGCCCTTATAAGGAGAAGAGAGGAGAGGCTCACGGGGTCCCACGGACACGCAGGCAGAGCAATGCGGCCGCCAGCCAGGGAGCACCAGCAGCAGGTGCTGGCAGAGGCCAGGAGGATCTTCCCCGGGGCTCTCAGAAGAAACCAGCCCCGCCAGACGCTAGACTTTGGCCCTCTGGCCTCCAGAGCTGTGAGGGGCACACTCTGTTGTCCTGAGCCTCCTAGTTTGTGGCACTTTGTATGGCAGCTCCAGACACAACCACAGGTGTCCTCATCAGGGCCACCGCCCTGTGGGTCCTCACTGGAGACTCTCAAAGGCCATCCCCTCCCACAGGCCCCAGGTCCCTGCCCTCTGTGCCCCTGTCTGTGAAGCAAGAGGTTGGAAGATGAGGTCATTTCCAAAACTCGGCCCAGCTTGGCGACTGCCTGGTGGGCACTGACGTCCACCCCCATCCATCACCCTGCTAGGTCCTGGGGCCTCGGCCCTCACGGTCCCCCTTGAAGGGACCTCCTGAGTCCTCCAAGGATGTCCTAGTTTTCCTCTGCCCAACTGGGAAGCCTGGGCCCCGGGACTTGGTGATGAGGAGAGGGGAGTGAGGGGTTGGAGCTCCATCAGGGATAGAGATAGGGTGTACCAGGAAACGGGGCCAGGGGCCGTGGGGTCAGCCAGGGGGGTTCAGACAGCAGGGATCCCTGCTAGAGTTTGGAGGCCCAGGTGGGAGCATCCCAGGAGCCCCCACCCCTCCCGGGCTGTGGGAAGGATGCTGCCTGCTGGGAGTTACAGCACTTGGCACCAAGCTGGCCAGGTTCCCCTCGAGGGCACAGCAGAGCCAGGCAGGAGTGGGAGAAGGACGAAGGGCTGTAATGGGGAGGGATGGGGCACGGTCGGCTCCTGGCTTCTGGGCCAGAGAGTGTGTCGCTGGGCGGGGTCCCAGTTACCTGGAAGGGCTGCTGCAGCTCTAGCCACGTCCGTCCTGCAGGGCATCCACACCCTCTTCCCTGAGCTGGATGCCCCAGAGAGCTATTTCAGGCGCCTGGTGGAGACATGACCTGTCTGGCCAGACCTAGGCACGGCCGCCACCCGTGGCCTCCCCTGTGTGCCCCAGTGACTCACACCCACAGGACCAGAGAGGCACTGGGATCCCCTTAGAGCCAGGAGCTGCCACCTGGAAATGCCCCCTCCAGCCTTCACTTGGCCGCACCCCAGAGCGCTGAATAAATACCTTTGCAGGCTCCCAGAGGCGTGAGGACCCCGGGTGTGTTCCCTGAGGACTGGGAGGCATGACTTGGTGGACTGGCTACCAGGGCCTGTCCTTCCATGATCCCGGGGCCCAGCCCTCTGCCCCCCAGCACCAAAGCCTGTCCCCATCTAGAAGAGGGCATCGGACTCGCTGCCCACCGCCCCTCCCGCCTTGCTCCCCTCCATCCTACTCTGGGAAGGCTCCAAGTCCTCACAACCCACAGCCACGGAGCCTTGGGGAACCCGCTGCCCCGGTCTGGAATGTGGAGCAAGCTCGGGTGACGGTTTCCGTGGACAGGGCCGACGGGGTGGTTGGATCCCCTGCTCAGCTCCAAGCTCGGGTGACGGTTTCCGTGGACAGGGCTGATGGGGGGGGCTGCATCCCCTGCTCAGCTCCAAGCTCGGGTGACGGTTTCCATGGACAGCGCCGACGGGGTGGCCGTGTCCCCTGCTCAGCTGAGGGGAGCTCTGTCTGGGAGGTGGCTGCAGAGGGAGCAGGAATGTGAGGCTGGACTGGCTGACGTGCTGCAGGAACAGGACAAGTCCCAGGACGCATCCAAGGCCCAGTGACCCTTCTGTCCCAAGAGCCCACATCAACCATCCCAGGACAGAGCCCTCCCCTGGCACGGGGGGCTGGGGCTGAGTGGTGGATGCAGGGGGCGTCCAGCTCTCATAACCCAAACCTCACCCTGCGTGCCCAATCCCTGAAGCTCGGCCCCAACCCGCTCTGAAGTCCCATCGGCCTTGCGATGCCCGTGGGCCAACGCCTCACCCCATTCCTGATGGGGAGGGAGGCAGGGGGCCCAGCTCCCGGTGGATGGTGGAGCGTGGCACGGACCCCCAGCACCACCGCCTCCCCTCCCCACACCGTTTCCAAAAAACAGAATCAGCACACAATCAAGAAATAAAATCATCACTGCCCACTTCAGATGGAAATTCCCTTTTACCCCCTAATTTTCTGGTGGCTGGAAAGTAAGTTTTACAAATGTCTTTCTGTAAAGGACTTGGTTTGGGTGAGGGTTTTTTGTTTTTGTTTTTTTTTTGAGATGGAGTCTCACTGTGTCTCCCAGGCTGGAGTACAGTGGCGTGATCTCGGCTCACTGCAAGCTCCGCCTTCCGGGTTCACGTCATTCTCCTGCGTCAGCCTCCTGAGTAGCTGGGACTACAGGCGCCGCCACCACGCCCGGCTAATTTTTTGTAATTTTAGTAGAGATGGGGTTTCACCGTGTTCGCCAGGACGGTCCCTCTGTTCATAGAAAAGTCTAGAGCTGCCTTCTGTGAACAGGCGTCCTGCCCCCGGGCGCTCAGGGCAGGTATTTCTGCATGAAATACGTCCGGCGGCCGGGCGCGGTGGCTCAAGCCTGTAATCCCAGCACTTTGGGAGGCCGAGACGGGCGGATCACGAGGTCAGGAGATCGAGACCATCCTGGCTAACACCGTGAAACCCCGTCTCTACTAAAAATATAAAAAACTAGCTGGGCGAGGTGGCAGGCGCCTGTAGTCCCAGCTACTCGGGAGGCTGAGGCAGGAGAATGGCCTAAACCCGGGAGGCGGAGCTTGCAGTGAGCTGAGATCCGGCCACTGCACTCCAGCCTGGGTGACAGAGCGAGACTCCGTCTCAAAAAAAAAAAAAAAAAAAAAAAAAAAAAAGAAATACGTCCGGCGGCAGGGCGTCACTCTGAAGCAAAAATGCAGGCAGTAAATTCTGAGGAGGGATTTGTTGAACCTGTCACCCTGCGGCAAAGCGTGGCGCTGCCTGTTCTGACGTACTCTCCCGTGTTTTCATAACGCTCGGCTTGGCCGCCGTGGATGCTGGAAGAAAACCTGCCAATCGGGGCCTGTGGGGCGGGTTCACTCCTCTCCGGACAGAAGGAGCGCCGAGTCCTCCTGGGTCTACACCGCACATCCATCCGCCCATTTTCCCATTCGCTCAATTGTTCACAGCCACCTCCCTCGCTAGCCTTGCGGGGGTTGCTGGACAGGACCACAAAAGCTGGCGTCCAGCCCCTTCCCCAGCACGCCTGCCCTGACACGGCGAGGGGCTTGGTCACACGCCCAGCTCTGTTGCTCCAGACCCTGGGGGCACAGCTGAAGGAGGAAGAAGGAATCAGACACTTTGCCACACTCCAAGCCACCCAGCCCCAGCACAGGAGGCCTGCACAGGGAGTGAGCTCTCTGTCTCAGGAGGTAAGCAAGAAGAAGCTGAAGAGTCTTTGGGTTCGGGATGCTGTGGAGAGAGCCAGCCGGGCCAGGGGAACCTGGGGTCTCTCCAGGAACACCCCCATCTCTTCTTCCTCTGTCCCCTCCCCCATATCTACCCCCTCCCCATCTTTTTTTTTTTTTTTTTTTGAGATAGGGTCTCACTCTGTTGCCCAGGGTGGAGTGCAGCGGTGTGATCTCCGCTTACTGCAGCCTCTGCCTCCTGGGCCCCAGTGAACCTCCTACCTCAGCCTCTGATTAGCTGGGACTACAGGTACACACCACCACGCCCAGCTAATTGCTGTATTTTTTGTAGAGATGGGGTCTTGCCATGTTGCTGGGCTGGTCTTGAACTCCTGAAATCAAGCAATTTCCCCTCCTCGGTTTCCCAAAGTGCTGGGATTACAGGCGTGAGCCACGGTGCCCAGCCCCCCTATCTTCTCACTCCCCCATCTTCACCCACTCCCCTGCCTGAGTGTCTCTATGGATCCCTGGCTCCAGGGGTCTCTCTGGGCAGCCTCCTGGGGCACCCCACCCGTCCCCCTCACCACGGGCAAGGCTGGAGCCACCTTTCCTGAATGAATATTGACCCAGGCCCAGGAGTGGGGCTGGGGCCAGGGCCAGGCTTGCCGGTCACTCCTGTGCCCGCCGTGCTCTGGGCTCCGAGACGCGTGGGAAGCGTAGGAAATCGCCTGGGCCTCCTCGCAGGGCGCTCACGCTCACCTTGGGAAAAATAACAGGTTTTGGTTTTGTTTTCTTTTTATTTTTCGTAACCACAAAACACTCATGGATGGTTCTGCGGGGACAGGAAACCTCAGGACTGAGAGTTGTCAGGAAATTGAGCTCCCGGGGCCACACTCGGGGCTGGCGCAAGCCAGGGTGGAACGTTCCAGAAGGGCTGCTCCATCAGTGCCACCCACTGCCCCGTGTGCTTCACTCCCAGGG
Organism: Macaca mulatta; assembly: GCF_049350105.2. Classification (NCBI taxonomy): domain Eukaryota; kingdom Metazoa; phylum Chordata; class Mammalia; order Primates; family Cercopithecidae; genus Macaca; species Macaca mulatta. The sequence goes on along the minus strand of NC_133425.1, from coordinate 2,203,938 downwards.
GGTCCACACAGGCCAGCAGAGGGTCCTCGGGCCAGGTCAGTGGGTGACCTCGGGGGGGAAGAGCCCTCCAGACCCCTGAGGGGCCCTTGGGCTGGTCCCTCTGTGCCTGCCGCGGCCCCTGCCTCCTCCGCTAAGGACATCAGCCTGTGGGGTCGCAGACCCTGTGTCCCTCCTCCTCTAAGGACAGCAGCCTATGGGGTCGCAGCCCCCCGTGTCCCTCTTCCTCCAAGGACAGCAGCCATGAGGGACTGTGGCAGCAGGTGGGGTCCAGCCGTGTGAGTGCAGGGTCTCTGGGTCTCTGGACCCCGCCCGGTTCCCCATTTGAAGCTCAGTCCCTGGACATGGCCACTCTATGGGGATGCCAGGATGCCCCCTGAGGCCATGGCCAAGGCGCTAGAGGCTGGGGACCCCTCCTGTGGCCTGTATAGCTCCCTCTTACCCAGCACCCCCTCCCCATCACTCCATGCCAGCTGCGGGGAAGGCCCCCGGGTCTCTCGACCCAGCCCTGGCTCCAGGATCCCACCCCGGCGGCCCACCCTCCCATGGGACTTTCATTTTTCCAAACTTAGAGCCGCCCCCGGCCAGGGAGGGTTGAGCCTGCGTCCCCTGCTTGGCAGAGGAAACGTCTGCGCTTCAGGCCTGTCCCGTGAGCTGGATGAACACCGGCCCCTCAGCACTGCCCTCCGCCGTGGGAGGCCACTGTGGTCTTGAGGCTTCTGGGGAAAGATCAGGCTTGTCTTTAAGCGACGTAATGCCAGTGGCCTGGATGAGTCACCCCTGAACCTGAGTCATCTCGGCTGCTGGGAATCTTCCAATTCTTTGATTGAGGTGAGATCCACATAGCATAGAATTAGCCGTTCACAGCATGCGGTACCATGGCATCCAGCAGAGCCGCAGTATCTTGTGGCCACCTCCCCCTGTCCCGCATCTCGTTCCAGGGCAATTTCATCCGGAAGGAAACCCCTCGCCCCTTGGCCGTCCCCAAAATCCAGCTCTCGCCTCTGTGGACCTCCCTTTCTGGCATTTCCGCAGGTGGAATTGCAAGTGGCCTCTCAGGCCTGGCTTCTTCCGCTCGGCATGTGTTGAGTCCGTCCCTGCGGTGGCTGAGCTGAGGCCTCCCCTTTTCGTGGCTCACATTCCACGGTAAGGATGAGCCATGTCTGTGGGTCCCTTCATTTGGGGATGGACCTAAGGCTGCAGCAGGTGCACAGGTGTGGGTCCCTTTCTCCGGGATGGACATCGGGCTGTGGCAGGTGCACAGGTGTGGGTCCCTCCCCGTGGGGATGGACCTCAGGCTGCAGCAGGTGCTCAGGTGTGGGTCCCTTCCCCTGGGGATGGATATCCGGCTGCAGCAGGTGCACAGGTGTGGGTCCCTTTCTCTGGGATGGACATCGGGCTGTGGCAGGTGCACAGGTGTGGGTCCCTCCCCCCGGGGATGGACCTCGGGCTGCGGCAGGTGCACAGGTGTGGGGTGCCACGGTCCCACAGTCTTGCTCGGTTTACCTGTGTGAGTCCTCAGGTCACCACCAGGAATTCAGCCTCTCTCCCCTCCCAAGATTAGTGGAGTCTCAGGGAGCCCAGAAGTGGGGCTGGGCCTCCCTCCCGCCACATCTCCAGCTCCGAGGGACCCTGAACTGCGCCCAGGTGACAGGGCCCCCAGAGCAAGGAGCTCTCCACACACGGCTCACCACCAAGAACTCCCGGAGGCGTCAGCTTCCCGCCGGGCCAGGAGGGCAGCAGCGGCGGATCCGATGTACAGTTTGGACAGACCCCTCGGGCAGCAGAAGCCCCTGGGAGACCCAGGGGAGCACTCCATGCCCCCACCCCCAGGGCTCCCTGGAAAGGCACACGGTGCCCTGGGAAGAAAAAACGCTCCTGAAAATCTAAACAAGTGAATTCGGAAGCTCAGGTGTCAGAGCTGGGGCCCCATGACAGGCCAGGGGCAGCCATCGGCCCCTCTGTGGACATCCAGGGTTCCCTGGAGAAACGGTACAGGGCAGTCGGTGAGAACCTGAACTTCACCTCCATGGTGGCGATGGGAGGTGTGGATGAGATGACGTTTCAGGCTGAACGGTGTCCACAGCTGACCCTGGAAATCTGTGACTCTGGCCTGGTTGGGAAGTGGTCTCTGCAGATGTAATTGAACAAAAGATCTTGCAGTGGGGTCATCCTGGGTTATCTGGGTGGGGCCTAAATCCCGCGAGGGGTGTCCTCATAGGAGCAGAGGAGAAGACAGACGTGCAGAGGAGACGGCAGCGTGAAGCCGGGGCAGAGGTTGGAGCGATGTGGCCACAAGCCAAGGGGCACCTGGAGCCACCAGGAGCTGGGACAGGCAGAAAGGATCCTCCTCTGGAACTGTGGGGAACGTGGCCCTGCCCAAGCCTCGATCTCAGACTTTTGGCCTCCAGAGCTGTGAGACGACAGGTTTGTTTTGTAAACCACCCAGCTCTTGGCACTTTACCCGGGCAGCCATGTGGCACTGCCACACACCCGCAGCCAGGCCCTCAGCTCCAGGCATCTGGAACCGCCCACCTCACGGTAAATGCCGAGCTGAGGAGGCATCTCCAGGCCACCTGGGCCCCAGGTCTGGGGGCCCTCAGCGCTCCAGCCAGGTGCTCTTAGCTGCCGTGCCCGGGGGCACTAAGGCAGGGCCCCACCCCGCCGAATTGGAGGGGCAGCACCTCCAGACCTGAAAGGCCAGCGCCTGGGGAGCTGAAGAGGGGAGACCCACCGTCTACAGGTCTGCCTGGGACTCTCCTGGCTTTAGCCCTGAACGTCCCACAGCTTGGGGACCCCTGGGCCGAACCCCGACAGGCTGATCCTCAAGTGGACACTCCCCAACCTCCAGGCTTCACTTCACAGCCCCCATCTCTGCCCCTCACACCCAGCAGCTTTTCCTGGAGGCGCCACTGGGCAGCCTGCGCGTCGGAGCCAAGGACGCCGTGGCCAACAGTGGTTCGGATTTCACAGACTTTAGACAGCTGCAGGTGTCAGGGTCCTGGGGGCCTTTCCCGGCCACCCCCCCGAATGGAGCCATCAGCTCCCTCTCCCCAGTGATGGAGACAGCACTGCTATCCTTCCTTCTAGGCCGGGAGCAGCCCCTGCTGTGTGATGAGCTGGGATGTGTGTCCTCACCTGTGAAACCTGCTCTGCACGGCCTGGTCTTCAGGACAGGAGCAGCCCAGGTGGGCTGAGTGAGGAGCCCACGGCCCACAGCCCCTGCGCAGAGCCAGGGGCACGTGTTCCCTGCACCCCCACTCTGCTTGCCCTCCCACACCCCCAGCCCGGCTTCCTGCCGACTTTCCTGCTGGCATTCCGGGGAAAACGGAATCTCCTGGGGAGAAACTGCGTCTGTGTCCAAATGAGCTTTCCGAGTCCAGGTTCAAACACTTTGGGGAGCTCCAGGAGCGAAAATACGGTTTCGATTTTCCAAAGCAGGTCAAGATCCCCGAGTTTAACCCACATGGCCTGAGAAGCGAGGTTCCCACCCAGACCCGGGTCATCACCCAGCTGAGGCCACGGGGAGCGCACTGCGTACGCGGCATCACAGGGGCCTGGGGTCTTCTGACTGGAGGTCAGGGAACTGGGGTCCCCGTCCCGGGTCCCATGGCCAACAGCACTCCTTCCTCCGGCCCCAGCTGGAGAGCCAGCTGTTCGGGCCACTTTTCAAGGTCACTAAGAAACTTGGGCGGGAGAAGGAATTCATCCCAAACTTGGGAACCTTTCTGGGGTGGGGAGACACTGCACTCAGCGGCCTCCCAACCGGCACTTCCCAGGGACGGGATGCGGCCCTCACAGGGGGCGGCAGGTGCAGCCTCAGCTCTCCAGCTGCCGGCCCTACCTCAGTCTTGTCTGAGGTTAAATCGAGTCCCGGCCCCGTGCATCTTGATCCGGGGGCCCTGAGCCTGCGGGCACCAGGGAGGGCCAGGGAAGCACCAGCAGCTGTCCCAAAGTGTGGGCACCCCCGGGGGGCACGGCCCGTGCCACCCTCCCAGGCCAGGCTCTCAGAAGCCTCAGGGAGCCCACGCTGCCCGGATCTGCCTGGCCCCTGCCGGCTGGGCTGCCCCAGAAGAGCCTCCCTGCTCTTGGGAAGCCCTGAAGGTCCACAGAGCCCTACCCCACATCAGCCTCTGACCGCCGGTTCCAGCAGCTCGAGGGACCTGTCCTGAGCTCAGCCCAGGGCCAGGACATGAGTCTCCAACCCAGACTCCGGCCCAAATTCCAGCCTCCATTCACCCCTCAGTGGCTTGAAGTCGCTCAGCTGGTCACGGGGGCTGGTGAGCAGCTCCGTGTGCCTGGCATGAGGCACCAGGGTCAGCTGTGACTTGACGGAGGAACAGCCTGGGGATGGGGAAACTGGGACCCACACAGTCCTACCCCTCACAGTGGTTACTGACGGTGACCATGGCCCTGAAGGAGACCATCAGAGGGTTCCATCTGGGCCAGTTTAGGAGGGCTTCCAGGAGGAGGCAGCATGTGAGCCGAGAGTGAGAGGCACGGACAAGAGAGGCAGGTTCAGGGCTAAGGACACTCCAGGGCCCAGGAGAGTAGACACCGCTCCCCCTCCTCCCAGGAAGAGAAATGTCCCTTCAGGCAGCTGCTTCCAGGGGCCCCTTCCTCCCCCTGCCAGAGGCAGACACGTGATCCGACTCGGTTCCCATCCGGCCCCATGGGAATGCCCGTGCCGGCTTGCTCCGTGGAACCAGCTGGCTTTTCCTCTTTCCCCCTTCCTCTTTCTGAAATCTGGATGCAGTTTGCTGCGCGGCCCCCCTCAGTCCTGGCCAGGTGGTTCACCCTGGCTCCCATGCCGCCTGTCAGCTTCCTCCCTGCCTGCTTCCCCACCGGCACCAGCTGGCTGGGCCTCTGGGCCTTCCTGCCGTCCTCCTTAGAGAGAAGAACCTCCTTGGGCCTTGGAGAACCCCTACGCTCGGTGCACTCGGCCGTTTGTATAAATGGGCTAGGCAGGGGCCCTCACGCTGCCGCTCACTGGGTTCCTTCTGTCCTGCACCTCCCCAGGAGGCAGTCCCCAAATCTAGTTCACAGCTTCCAGCTGCTCCCACTGTGGGGCACCTGGTGTGTCCCCCCTGCCTGCTCCAGAGCTCCCAGGGCCTCCTGCGGGCACCGAGGGCACCTACGCCCTTCCCTTTCTGTCCATGGGTTCTGCGAGGCTGGCATCACTGCAGGTGAGGACCTGCCAGGGTCATGGCCTTGAACCCTGATCTGGAGTCTGAGCCCTGTCCAGGGGTTCTTGACATGGGCCCAGCACCGCCCTGGCACCCAGCAGCCTTCACGTGTCCCACGGGCCTGTCCAGCCGGCTCTGGGTGCCACCTGCCTGGTTCCAGCCACAGGCTCCTCTCCTGCTGTCTGTCCCGCTGCCCTCTGACACACCATGCAGGGGGCCCAGGGCGCCCATTTCCCAGACACAGTAACGGCGTCTCAGCCAGCTCCTGGCAGGCCTGGCCTGAGCTAGCCGGCAGGGACCACCAGGAGCTGCCCCACCTGGGGTCCCTGCACCCCTCCGACTCCAAGCAGAGCTCCTTCTGCCTCAGCATTTTTGGAGCTTAGGCTGGGGGATTGGGGGTGGGTTTAGCAGACGTGAGCTTCACAGATTTAAAATAAAGGAGGATTTGGGTGGGGACTCTCTGGGGGCTTCCTGCAAACCAGCCCCCGCGCAGGCTGTTTGGTAACCAAGGGCACCGCAGCAGTGAGGCAGGAGCAGTCCAGCGCCCACACGCCGGATCTGCCGCGCCCGCTGCCACCCACAGCCCTCCGGCGAGCTCTCAGATGGGAGGAACAGGTGACAGGGAGCCCTCCCCAGGGGAACCGCGCCCCGAACCTCACAGGCGGGCATGTGGAGCGGGAGGCGGGGGTGGGGTGAGGCCTCCAGACCCCATGGAAGATTGAAATGTCATCTGTCTCATTTTCAAAGGAAGCTCAGCTGGTTCCGTCCCTGCCCTGCAAGAAGATGACTTTTCTGCCAGATGGGAGCGGACGCCCACCTCCGCCACGCCAGCTTCTGTCTTCCTCCCGGTGACGGCACCGCAGCTCCCCTGACACCCCGTACATTCCTGAAGCGGTGAGGCCCGGGACGGCCTGTGACCTGCCTCCTCCCCTGGCGGGGAGCCGGGCGGGTATTTAACGAAAGGAAATGCTCCAGCCGGATGCTTCCTGCTCAGGTTGCCCGGCCTCCCTGCAGCTCCTGCCGCCGGCAACCTCCCGTGCTGGACACCGTGGAGGAGGCGGGCAGGCTCAGCACCCAGGGCCCCTGCGGGCACCGGCAGCTCTCAGAGGTGCCTGGTCCCTGGATGTGCTTGTAGGGCCCGGCCTGGGCAGCCATCTGTGCCTGTGGACCCTCCCCCTCAGGGGCCCAGGGAGAAGCAGGGGCTGCTCTGAGCCACAGACCCTCCTTTTCCCTAAGATACCCAAGGACCCTTCCCCGAAGGGGCTGGTGTGGGGCTGACAGGGCACAGGAGATGCTGCCCAGGCGTGTCCAGAGGGGAGACAGAGCTCTGGGGTCTGCGCTCGAGAGCCCCCTCCCATTCAGAGACACAGCACGCTCCTTTCTCCTCCCTGAGAGGGAGGAAGCCCCGTGCAGGGTGTGGGTGTGGCCCCGGGCGTGCTGCGGCCTTGGCAGGGAGCAGACCCTGGCCCCATCCCCACCACTCCTCTTCCTGGGCTTGGGCCCCGGCTGTGAGGGGCGGACTGTGGGTAAATTACTAAGAAGTGGAGTCAGGGTCCCTCTTCTGTTAGATGGGGTGAAAACTCGCACCAGCCCATGAGCCCTCTGTGCCTTTGTTGAGATCAAGCTGGGAAAGGGCCGAGCACCCAGACGCCCTCCACACATCATCACTGTCACCGTCACGGCCCCCATTCCCTTCCTTTCCCCTCTGCCCCCAGCCCTGACTCTGGGGTGCTCAGGGCCCCATTTCAGAACAGATGAGCACCAAAGCCCTGACAGAGGCTAAGTCTCCTCTTCCTCACAGAATCTTCTTCCCCTGCCAAGACATCTCTGGTGCTTAGAGAGATGAGAAACTCACCGTGCAGGGGAATCGGGTGGCTGCGAGCCGCCTCGCCTCCTCCCTTCCTCTTCACTCCTGCAGGTGCCCCCATGAAGCCTCAGGAAGTACCCATGACTGCCCTCATGGCAGTTCACCTGTTTGGGGGTATTTTATTCACATCTGCAGAGTAGAGAGGAACATTCTAGAATGTGAAGACTTCAGAACCTGGACCCTGGGTTCTGGAGAGAAGCTGGCCTGATTTTTAGCTGGAAGCTGGGGGGATATACCCACCCACAACTCAGTGGGAGGAACCCCAGCTGCTTTGGAGACCTGGCTTTCCAGTGGGTCTACATAGCTCTGAATTGATTTTGCAAGAAACTGACCTGAACTGTTTTTCTCACTACCCTGTCTGGGAAAAAAAAAAAATCACCTTGTAGCTTTATGCAAATGAGCCACCTAGCATGCTCCTTTGCAGGAGGGGCTCAGCATGCCTGCCTGGTTCCTCCTTATTACTGAGCTGGATCTCAGAGTGGGAAAAGACCGTAGTTTATCTACCCACTCTTGAGGGGTGTGTGAAAAGTTCCCTGTTTGAGATCTACAAAGAACCTTCTCTCCTGGTGAACACAAGCATGCATTTCACCTGGATGGACTTCTGGCGGCAGAATTGCTGGGTCGTAGGTCACTGGCATGCCAGCTCTAGGTGGGACCACAAACCATCTTTGGAGTGGTTGTGTAATACAAGCTTCGATCAGGAGGATGAGGCTCTACTTGCCCGTGTCCTTACCAGGACTGGATGTCTTCCCTCTGAACTTTAGCCATCCTGGTGGGTGCTGCATCTTTTAGAGAAATGAGCTTGACACACACTTCTACCACGTCTTGATAACTCAAGGTCGCAGTCATTAGCATTAACCACAGTCCTAATGATGTACTCAAGCTGAGCAGTCAGGTCTCCCATGTCATGCACTCAGGGACCCCCTGCTTAGCAATGACTCCACCTGCACAGAACCCACAATAGCTGCCAGATGACAGATCGGAGCTGCCTGGGGCTCCTGAGGTCTCTTCCATGCTTACCTCCCTGTTGGCTACCCCTTTGCCCTTCCTACCAGTGGGTCTCCTGTAGAAATTGCTCTCACCACTGGAGCAATTTAAAGAGAGCAATGATGACCCTGAGCTTCCTGCTGCTGCCCAGCCTGTTTTCGTTACCACTGAGCCTTCCTTTGGTTCAATGCTCCGTTCAATGCTCTGAAATATCTCAGAGACTTGACTCTGTTCTGTCTGGAGCAAACATTCCCTGTGTCACCTTCATTCATTCATTCACTCATTCACTTATGTGTTAAATCAGCAAATACTCATTGAGTATCTGGTCTGTGTTCAGGATAATTTAGGTAGTGGGTGAAGGCCAAGGACAGTCATGGCCCCAAGCTTGTTGAGCTCGTAAGGCCACCCAGGGACACATGGCTCATGTTGTGAGCCACGGCTCATGTTCCACCCCCACTCCACACCACATCCACAACACAAAGCATGTTCTTCTCCACAGATGGGCATGGGCAGTGGGGAACCTTCCATACCTGCCCACTAGATGATCACCCATCCTGGTTCTCCCAGGACTGAGAGGCTTCCCAGGACATGGGACTTTCAGTGCAAAAACTGGAAACGTCCAGACAAACCAGGATGAGTTCGGCACCCTAGTGCTCACCGAGTCCTGGGACCCACAGCTGTGAGAGGGCTGTATATGGAACCAGTGGTTCCGCCTGCCTCAGGCATGTCTCAGACCTGTTCCAGGTGTCTCCTAAGCACTACCACTCACTCAGGTTCAGAGAGAAAAGAGCAAGATGGAGTCATCCAGGTAGGATCCTTTAGACTGAGTGAAGAAATGAAGGGTGATGATATCTAACTGAGTGAGAGATGAGCTGCTCAAAGACAAGACTCAGTGGAAACTCTATCCTGGTGAACACAAGACTCACCAGAACCCTGCTCAAGACTCAGTGGAAACATCTCAAGGGCCCCACTTCCTCAGAAAGCCTCCACTGACCACAGGGCAAGTTGGGTCCCTGTGCTGGTTCTCATGGTCCACTGTACTTGTCCTGTTTTGCCCTTTCCTGATGTATTGATGGAGCTCAGGGCTGAGTCTATCTCCTTCTCCTTTAAAGCTCAGCACCTACTACATAACAGTCAAGGAAGGAAGGAAGGAGGGAGTGAATGGGTAGGTGGGTGGGTGGATGAACGGATGGATGAATGGGTGGGTGGGAGAGTGGATGGATGTGTGGTTGTGGTGGATAAATAAATGGATGAATGGGTGGGTGGGTGGATAAATGAATGGGTGGATGGGTGAGGGGGTGGTAGTTGGATGGATGGGCAGGTAGGTGGTGGGTTGATGAATGGGTGGATGAGTGGATTGATGGGTGGGTGAGTGGGTAGATGGGTGGGTGCATGGATGGAGGAGTGGGTGAATGGATGGATGGGTGGATGGATGGATGAATAAATGGGTGGGTGGATGGGCAAGTGGGTGGATGGATGGATGGATGGGTGGGTGGGTAGGTGGGGATGAATGGGTGGGTGAGTGGATGGATGGGTGGGTGGATGGATGGGGGGGTGGATGGGTGAGTGGGTGGATGGGTGGGTGCATGGATGGTTGGGTGGGTAAATGGATGGATGAGTGGGTGGATGGGTGGGTGGGTGGATGGGTGGGTGGGTGGATGGGTGGGTGCCTGGATGGATGGATGAGTAAATGGGTGGGTGAGTGGATGGATGGGGCAGTGGATGGGTGAGTGGGTGGATGGACGGGTGCATGGATGGTTGGATGGGTGAGTGGATGGATGGGTGCGTGGATGGGTGAGTAGGTGGGTGGATGGATGGGTGGGTGGGTGAGTGGGTAAATGGGTGGGTGAGTGGGTAGATGGATGCATGGGTGGGTGGGCGAGTGGGTAAATGAGTGAGTGCATGGATGGATGGATGGGTGAGTAAATGGGTGGGTGAGTGGATGGATGGGTGGATGGATGGTTGGGTGGGTGAGTGGATGGGTGGGTGAGTGGATGGATGGGTGAGTGGATGGATGGGTGGGTGGATGGGTGAGTGGGTGGATGGGTGGATGGGTGGATGGATGGGTGAGTAAATGGATGGGTGAGTGGATGGATGGGTGTGTGGATGTGTGAGTGGGTGGATGGGTGGATGGATGGGTGAGTAAATGGGTGGGTGAGTGGATGGATGGATGGATGGGTGAGTGGGTGGATGAGTGGATGGATGGGTGAGTAAATGGATAGGTGAGTGGATGGATGGATGGATGGGTGAGTAATTGGATGGGTGAGTGGATGGATGGATGGATGGATGGATGGGTCAGTAATTGGATGGGTGAGTGGATGGATGGGTGTGTGGATGTGTGAGTGGGTGGATGGGTGGATGGGTGGAGGATGGGAGGTAGGTGGATGCGCGGTTGGGTGGATGGGCAGGTGTATGGAGTATTTGCCACCATTGTCCAGCAGGCAGACTCTTTGCTGATCATATGTAGGTGTGAGTCCTGTCCCTGTGGCTCAGTGACAACTTCAGGTGACGTGTGCTGAGTGGCTGTTTCTAACCAAACCCCGTGCTGAGCACCTGACCCACCAGCACCCTGTGTTCCTGAGCGCTGTTGCTGGGGAGTTGGGCACCATTCTCCGCATTTTGCAGATGGGCTACTGAGGCCAGAGAGGCCAGCAGCTTGTCTACGGCCGTACACACCAGGGCGTTTTCGGGGAGCCGAGTGTCTCACTCCTTTCTCAGTCTCAACCCCTAGACACAGGATGCCACGCCTCAGGATGAATTTTGACCCTTCCTTGACACCCTTTTTCCTCTCAGGGGAAAAGGTACAAGACATGGGTTTCTAGAGCCAGTCCCCCAGGCCCTCTAATCACCTCTGTCCACCCCGTCCTTTTTTTTTTTCCGAGATGGACTCTCACTCTGTCGCCCAGGCTGGAGTGCAGTGGTGCGACCTTGGCTCACTGCAACCTCTGCCTCCCGGGTTCAAGTGATTCTCCTGCCTCAGCCTCCCGAGTAGCTGGGCTTACAGGCGCCCGCCACCACACCCGGCTAATTTTTGTATTTTTAGTAGAGACGGGATTTCACCTTATTGGCTAGGCTGGTCTCGAACTCCTGACCTCGTGATCCACCCGCCTCAGCCTCCCAAAGTGCCAGGATTACAGGTGTGAGCCACCGTGCCCGGTCTGTCCACCCCTTCCTTTAGCAAACAAAATCCCTGGGCGACCACAGTGACCCCAGAAATTGGAAGAGGGCAGAGACCCCCATCTTTGGAGGTGATGCGGAGGGTGTCCAGGCCCACCTTCGTCTCACAGGCGCACGCCCTGTCAGAGGCTGAGTGTCAGAAGCGATAGTGACACTGTCCCGTGGTGTCCAGATGCCCAGCAGTGCCCGCAGGATGCTCAGAACCCAGAAACAGGACCAGCCTCTGCTCTGTGTGGAGCCCACCCATCTCAGCGTCCTCTACCCAGGGACCCCCAGGCCCCTGCCCGCATGCAGAACTGTCCTCTGGGCATAGCAGCCCCCTCCCCATGAGAGTCGCGCAGGCCCAGGACTCGCATCCAGCAGCTCCTGGACATGGCCTTGCTGCCTGGCCAGGGCTCAAGTCCGTGAACAGAGAATAGCGCGTGTGATCTGCTCTCTCATCTGTCTCTCGGGGCTGCCCGTGTCCCTCTCCAGGACCTCAGTGCCAATTGCAGGAAAGGATGTTGGCACGGCCCCCGGTGGACAGGCCAGCCACATTAGGGGCTGCTGCGCGGCGGAGCCCACAGCGTGAATGTCACCTGCTCTTCACACCCAGCCTAGGAAGGGCTGTTGACTGGAGGCCGACATACCCATTGAGACCTCTGACGTCCCTATCACCCTCTAGGGTGGGAGAGGCCCCTCTTCCAACCTGTCTGGGGCCTTTCCCCTCCCTACAGCCCAGCTTAGGAAACAAATGCTCCTTCCAGCAGCAGACAGCTGCAGAGCTGGGACTCCAGGCAGCTTCTGAATCCAGCTCCCGGGCTACAGATCACAGGGCCAGGACGGGAGCCTCCCACACAGAAGCCAGACAGCAGGACCCCGGGCACGTTCCTCCACCAGCCTCTCCCTCCACCCTCCCGGCTGGGCGGCTCTGTTCTCGATGCTTCCTGATCACGGGGAAGTCTGCAGACCCACGAGAAGCTTGAAGCCTCTGAGTGGGAGAACCGGGTCTGCGGGGGGGCTCGGGGGACCCTTCTTCCCGATGACGTCTGAGTCACCATGGTGGCAGCAGCTGACGCTGGCCCAGCCTGGCTCCGGGGAGGGCTTCTCCAGATCCTCTGAGACTCCCCTCCCGTCTCCTCGCCTCTTCTCCCTCTCTTCCCCACACCCCTGCTGCCTGCAGTGTGCAGAGCTCCCCCACCACACCCCACCTCCATGTCTGCTCCCACGCTGGGAAGTCAGGTCCAAAGGACAGAACCACCTGCCCAAGTCCCCTCCACGTCTGAACACGCACTGCCGTGTCTGGACCCAGAAATTCATACTCGGATTTTGTCCGGCATTCCCACCCCCTGCCCTGCTCGGAAAGGCAGGACCACAGGTCTGCCGGCCACAACAGCAGCGCCACAGGGCCCGGCACAGAGGCCTGCTGGTCGTGCATACAAAGCACCCAGCGGCCATTATCATTCCGGAGCCGGCCAGAGCCTCCCGGCTGCATCTCATCGGTCATTCAGCAGCCCGTAATGACTTGTCAGTTCCTTGCCCTGCCATTTTCTGTCTAATTAATTCTTTTATTGTGCACCGGATAAAGAAAGACAAAGGCCTCACCGGCAATAATGATTCATTAAAATGCAGCGCCTTCGCCCATGCTCCTGGCCCAGCACCAACCCGGCTGCCCCGCCCCACTGTGGGCACAGCCGCCCGCGCCCCTTAACCCTTTGTGGAGTCTCCTGGGCTGGGTGCCCGGCCTTTGCCAGGGCCCTGGGGGAGCAGGGATTATGCAGCTGCCAGCTGCCCTGGGGAGAAGCCGGGCCTGGGCCCGTCTGGGCGCTGCCAAGGAAGGGGGTCCTGGGCGTCTATGCTTGTCCGTGGCAGACCTCAGTGGGCCTGGACCTGGGAATCCCGGACGGTCCCCTGGCTGGAGCAAGTCCCTCAGTCCTGGCCCTGGGCCCATGGGGAAGGCGGGGGCCGGGGAGGGTGGGGAGGAGCGTCTGCCACACACAGGACCCAGGGTCCTGGGACAAGTCAGCTTGAGATTTGACCAACAAGAGGGGTAGGACCAGCGTGCTGGCCACAGCCACACCAAGCCCAGCTCAGTTAATCCCTGGGGCAGCTCAGCAGAGCTCTCATCGCCTCGGGGTCACGGGGGAAACTGAGGCACAGGTCAACTGGCAAGCAGCCCATCCTGCCTTCCCGTGGGGTGGCTGTGTGGATGCCCCGGACACAGCAGGAGGCAGCAGGAGGGGCGCCCACTGGGTCTGAGTCCCGGGGCTGTGAGGCTGGGGAGGAGGCCGGCACTTCCTTCGCCAGTTTCACTTTGATTTTCTTGCTGCCAAACCCACCTTATTTTGCCGATAAGCAAAAGGGTCATCACGTGGCCCGAGGTGGTCATAATACCACCAAGAGCACGACAGCCCGTCAGGCACCTGGGGGCACTGCTGGGGGAAGGCCCTGGTCTCACCAACAGCACTACGGCCCGTCAGGCACCTGGGGGCACTGCTGGGGGAAGGCCCTGGTCTCACCAACAGCACGACGGCCCGTCAGGCACCTGGGGGCACTGCTGGGGGAAGGCCCTGGTCTCACCAAGCTCCCCAGAGCTCCAGGGTCATTCCCATCGTGCCGGTGAGGAAGCCCAGGCCCCGGAGGAGGCCATCTGCCCCAGAGCCGGAGAGCAGCAGCAGAAGACACAGGGCGGCCGGGCGCGGTGGCTCAAGCCTGTAATCCCAGCACTTTGGGAGGCCGAGACGGGCGGATCACAAGGTCAGGAGATCGAGACCATCCTGGCTAACATGGTGAAACCCCGTCTCTACTAAAAATACAAAAAACTAGCCGGGCGAGGTGGCGGGCGCCTGTAGTCCCAGCTACTCGGGAGGCTGAGGCAGGAGAATGGCGGGAACCCGGGAGGCGGAGCTTGCAGTGAGCTGAGATCCGGCCACTGCACTCCAGCCTGGGCAACAGAGCGAGACTCCGTCTCAAAAAAAAAAAAAAAAAAACAGAAGACACAGGGCTTGGCCCCACACTGCTCTGCTCCAGGACGGCCCACCCCTCTCCCCGGAGGGCTCCTGCCACCCTGGGAGCTCCACAGCTCCCACAGCCCATCCTGGAGACACAGTCGATGCTTCCTCTAGAACACAGGGGACAGCAGAATGAGAGGGGACGCCGGGGATGTTAGATGACGTCTCTGAACGCCAGATGGGAGGTGGAGGGACAGCCAGCTCCTCCTTCCCTTCCCTCCCCTCCCCTCCCCCAGCTCTTGGAAATATTGGGGTTCCCAGGTGGTAGGCCCGGGTGGGTCCCTGCAGCTCCCAGGCAGCCGAGGGCCAGTGAGTAATCAGGAGGCCATAGCCCCCTTGTCTGCAGTGGCCTCAGGACTGGGCCGGCAGAGCCAGGCTGTGGGGAGCAGGGGTGGGGCCTCTGGTCCCAGGAGAGAGAAGCACGTGTCGTCGCTGGCAGGGCCTGGGCAGCAGGTGATCTGAGCCTCTGGCTTCCGTCACCTGTCTGAAGCCCCTGCATTCCTGCAGGAAAGGTCCAGGCTGAGGCTTGGGTGCAGCCCTGGGTCCTGCAGGAAGGGCCCGGCTGAAGCTTGGGGGCAGCGCTGAGCTGCATTTCTTTTCCTCAGGGGTGCTTCTTTGCCCGAGTCGCTGGGCGGCCACCCATCTCCATCTGGGGTCTACACTGCCCCTGAGGGATTCAAACCAAGTGCTGGCTTCGCTGCCTGAGACTGGGTCCTGACTGGCCCAGCTCTGCTGTGAGCCCGGTGGAATGTGCCCAGCGGCCGTCCACACAGGTGACCAGGGCTTGTCTGGAGTCTGGGGGTCATGACGTCACCACCAGGAAGCACGACCCTCAAGCCTCCAGCCGCAGCACCAGCAGGTCCAGAGCAGCTAGAGATGGGGTCAAGAAAGGTCCTCTGTCCTGGGCTGGGGAGGCAAGACTGGGGTCCAGACAGCAGGCCAGGACCCCAGGTCCACGACACCCAGCATTCCATGGTCCTGACTGTGGCCCAACGGCACAGCATACCGAGCAGGCCCCTGAATCTCACTGCCCAGGAGAGGTGGGCAAGTGGGACCTCAGGCCCCTCCCAGGCAGCTGCTGGGAGGACACAGGCCCTCTTGGGAGGGAACAGCCACGCAGCTGTGACTCACACCCACACCAATAACCTGGTCCTAAGGCCGCTTCTGTCCTAGGAAGACCAGAGGGGCTTTTCCAGTCTTTTAGAATCCAGGGCGGATCACCAACGCCATTTCCCCTTTCGGGGCTGAACAGGGCCTTCTGTTCAGCTGAGATCAGAGGCAAGGCTCTCTGGAGGGTGAGGACATGGAACACGAGGAACTGTCCTGGCTGGCCTGCCCTGGGACGCAGCACTCTTGGGAGGACCGGGCGCAGGGAAGCTCGGGCTTGGGACGGTGCCAGCTTGGAAACAACGTCGTCAGCCTGGCGTTCTTGGAGGACTCGTCTCCAGCAAAAGCCCCACCAGCCAGAGACCAGGGCAGAGCGGCCCGACCCCCGGGGCACCCACTCCGGCCGCCTCTTCCCTGCAGCACGGGGGGAGGGGGACCAGCATCTGGAGACTCCCAGGGCCAGCGTCCAGTGCCGAAGGCGGAAGCCATAAGCCCTGCCAGACGGGGACCCACGGAGAGGAGGGATGGGAGGGGCAGGGACAAAGGGCGGGGCTGTGCAGGGGGAGGAGGTGTCGTGCGCCCCTCAGCTGGGCAGGGTGTGGACGCGCCAGGACAGGGTAGCACTCCCTGACCTTCACGAAACTCAAGATACTGGAAACCCACAGGACACACCTGGGACCCAGGACAAGGACGTGAGGTTTTCCTCCCCCAGGGCACACACCAGTGAGACGCAGGGCCTGGGCCCCCAGGAGTTAACTTGCAGCAGCCCTGCCAAGTTCACACAAAACTGGCAGGGCCTCCCAGCCCCTGGGAACCTGGCAAGCCCCAAAGCGCGTCCCAGGGCAGCCCAGGGGCAGAGCTGGCTTTGCCGGCTAGCCGGACGCTGGGTTCTCCCCAGGTGGTGTGTCAATGTGTGAGCTTTGAGGGACATGTGGGCCTGGACAGCCCTTGGCTGGACACAGGATGGGCTGGGCCGGTTCTGCGGAGGCCATGGGTGTCTGTGAACCTGGCTCTCGGCACCGCTCTCCCAGCCTCCTCCTCGCCTGCGGGGCTTGGCACACCCCACCCCCCAGGCACCGTCATAAATCCGGACAGCCCCTCCCCCGCTGCTCTTGGCAGGTCCTGGAATGGGATCCCCACTGTGGGGTGAGGGGCAGAGCGGCCAGGCGGGCGAGGAAACGGGTTGGGCGGCCCCCTACCCAGGCCACTCTGTTAAAATCGTAGATGCAGCTGCCTCTCGAATCCGGGTTCCTTTGAGCAGTGCATCCTCGAATTTGGGTTCCTGTGACCGAGATGCCTTGAGAAGCCGGGTCTCTGCACTCCGGGGGCAGCCCCCAGCCCTGAGACGCCCCCACACCAGCCTCGGGTGCCCGGGAGGCCTGGCAAAGGGACCGGCTGCCCCTCACTGGCTGTCACTCCCACAGCCATTTTCTCCCTAGAAACTTTCCTCCAACCAGACAGCTCTGCCAGCTCCTGCAGGGGCTGCTTTCATCCGCTCCCAGCCTGGCTCCCTGCCAAGGCCCGAAAGATGCCGTCGGCTTCCCGGCGTTGCACAGCCACCCAGAAACCAGCTCTGGGATTCGCCTGGGAGGAAAAACACAGCCCCGAATCGGGCCCATCTGGACCCGTTTTGCCTACCAAGGAGGCCCTCCAGGAAAGAAGACGAGGAGTTCACTTCCCAGAGGCCGCGACGGGATCCGCGAAGGACACAGGTGTTTCCATTCCGACTGAAGCCTGTTGACGCTTTGTGGCACGACGGGCTGCCCCTGCCGCTCGGGGTCCGGGTGGGCTTGCGGCTGCCCTCCTTGCCGCCCGGCGTGGAGGGCACTGGGGTGAGGCCAGCAGCCGTGTGAACGGGTGGCACGGCCTGATCCTGCCTCTGCTGGACACCTTTGCCCCGGGAGCCCCAGGCTCACACAAAGCGACACACAAAATGCAGCCCACGTCCATAAAAAGCACTTTGTTTAATTTTATCAAATCGATCTGTACAAAAGTTAGCGTTGGTCAGAAAGAAGCGAAGGCAGCAGGCGAGTGAGGGTGCGTCCTCCGAACGCGGTGCCGAGGGAGACACTGCATAAAACAGGTCTGCGGCGGCTCCCTGCCCCCACTCCCAGAGAAATAGAAGCAGAGACATTATTTTTTTTTTTCTACAAAAAGGTAGGAAAAGTAGAAAAAGTAAAAAGAAGCAACTTCTCGGGTGTATTTAAATTTACAAAGTTTAAAGGCACAAGTTTGCGTGAAGTAGGCGCTATCGTATGCTCTGTGCTCGGCACACGGGGAGCAGTGCAGGTAAATCAGATATTATTCGTCTAGAACTAAGGCCCTAACGACGTTTAGTGGAGAAGGTTTAGTTTCACAGCTTGGTACGTGGCATTGGTGCCTGCGAGCCAAGATCACTTCTGAAGCTACCACTTCCCAGGAATTCCTGTGTCCTGTGTCCTAGCACGTGGCATAGTCATGGGCAGGGACCCAGGAATTCCTGTGTCCTATGTGTCCTACCACGTGGCATAGTCATGGGCAGGGACAGAGTCCTGCTTCTTAAACCCCAAACTGATACTGGGTGCTGGGCACCCCAACCTGATCAGAGATGCCACAAGGCAAGTCCCTTCTCCTCCCTCGAGTTTTCAGCTGCCAAGCTGGAGGCATGAGGGGCCCCGTCCTCCCAGGGACCTTGGGACCTCCAGGCCTTCCAGGGCGGCCTCCCAGAAGCTGAGCAATGTGATGCCGGCCAACAGCTGCAACGCCACCTCCTGCCTGCCCTCCAGGGAAGCCTCCCAGCTTCTGTTTTCTCTTAAATTCTACTCTTTGCCCAAATTACCTAATTAATTAAAGATAAAATAATACAGAACATAAATACATCTTTAACAGCTTTCAAAAGAAACACATTTAAGCTTCAAAAATAAAAATTATCAAAAACATAAAAATAAAAGAGAGACGTGTTAATCCCAGCCAGACCTTGCGTGGGCGCACTCTGCCAGCAAGGAGACGCCTCAGATCTGACAGGCGGGTCCCGGAGATGCTGGAGCAGACGCGTCCCAGAGGGTCTGCAGACGGACACCCTGGATCCCGGACAGCCCGTGCAGCCGTCGTCGAGGGAATGAGGCCGTGCATGCAGGGGTTCTCAGCACCGAGGCCAGCCTGGACCTCAGAGCGCCCTGCAAGGCCCCTGCCACCCCCTCCTTTGGTCCTTGGGCTGCGCTGCCGTTTCTCCTCTACCGAGATGCAAACCGAAGGTGCTGTTGCCGCCAGTCCTCACAGAAGAGGCACCAAACGGCAGCCCTTCTTTGTGAAATCATCCCGCCACCTCAAAAAGAGAGAGAGAAGGGAGAGCGAGCTCGTCCGTTGGCGGAGGTGTGGCCATCTGGAGGCTGAGGGCCACGGGAGGCAAGCACATTTCCCTGCAGACTTCAGCAGGCACTTGACGGAGCTCAGCCACCGCGGCCCGCCTGCCCTGGCCACGCGCACTGGGAGGCCGTCCCTGCCAGGCCGGGACAAGGCTGCCCCCCAACGCCGGCGAGTCCCTCCCTGCAGCCGGGCCCTCAGGGCCTGCTCAGGGTGGTGTACACCGGCTGGTCCCAGTGACCGGTGGGGCTGTGGGAGGGCGGCAGGGCCAGGCTGTTGAGCAGGGGCGAGGCATAGGGCCGGCGCGGCGAGTGGAAGCAGGGGTACTGGTAGAGGCCGGGCGCGTAGCCAGGGTAGGCTCCGTAGTAGCTGGAGGCCTGCAGGTCGCCGTAGTCGCCCTGTGCGCCGGTGAAGGGGCCGGCGGGGGCGGCCGGGGCAGCGCTGGCCTGGCCGCTGCAGGAACCGTAGTCGGGCGAGCCTCGGGGCTGGTCGCCGTAGTGGCCGGGACTCGGCTGCTCTGTCTTGATGTGCGGCCGCGGAGGACCCGTCTCGGTGGGCGACGCGGAGGCTGATGGGGCACTCTTGTGGGCCCACACGGGGGACGCCCCGGCGTGGAAGTAGGCGCCCCCGTAGGCCTGGCCGGGCTCGGGTGGGGCGGGGCCGCCCAGGGGCAGGTACTGGTCGAACTCGTGGACGTCGAAGGCGTCCATGGTGCCCATGACCTCGCTGCTGAGCTCCGAGATGTCCACGTTGCTGAAGTCGATGTTCTGGCGCCCGCTGTCCGCCGGCCGGCGTCCCTCCAGCTTCAGCTCCGGCTTGGCGCCCGCCTGCTGCAACTCCGTCTTGGGGGTGGTGGGTGGGGTGGGCGGCCCGTGGGTCTGCCCTGGGGACAGGAGAGCAGGCTTCAGGGATGAATGCCCCTTCTGTGGGGCGGGTGGGGCCGGCCAGGCTGGAAGGGGAGGGACACCCGCGCTAACTGCCAGGGGGGATCAACGGCTTTTTGTTTCTTTACATTTCCCAGAAATTCCAGCAAAGTCAGACCTAGACCTCACTCCTCGGCCGAGAAAATTCCATGAAGCGCTGTGCTATGGGAAGACCTGAGGCCCCTCCCAGAGACCAAGGTGGGGGGAAGAAGCCGACAGGCCCAGCCTGGCCAGAGCTGGCGTTTACAGGGCGCTGGGGGACCACACAGACCCTGTTCCTCCCCGGGCCAGCCAAGCACTCTGAGGCTGGCGGGCGTCAGCCAGCCTGACCGAGGCCCCGGCAGGACTCCACCCTGTCAGTCTGGCCCTGAAGCCGGGGCTGCTGAGCGCCGTGTGGGCAGCGGCTCGGTGTGGGAAGAGGAGCCCACATTCGACTGAGTCCTGCTGCAAAACACCACGTCCCGGGGTCCCTGCCAAGCAAAGCTGTCAGCCCCTCAGCACTCGAGGCGGCTAAGCAGGTCCCTTGCGCACCAAAAACAGAGGTGGCCGGGGCCTTGGGAGGTTTTTCAGGGGACCCGGGGAAGGCCTGGTTCTCTTGAGGGCGCCTGCCCCCCTCCACCATCATGCACCCATCTCAGCCAGAAACCCCATGGTTGCCTCCCCCACCAGGGACCCTCAGATATGCCGGGGGTCTGGAGCCCACCTGTGTGGTCACCGTGGTGGTGCGCGTCTCCAAGCCCCGATTCGGCCTTGTACACGGCACCGCCGCCAGGGTGGGGTCCCAGCTCGGCGCCGGAGTCCGAGTCGCTCTGGCCGGCCTTCGTGCTCTTCCTGCGCCGTGGCTGGTACTTGTAGTCGGGGTGGTCCTTCTTGTGCTGCACGCGAAGCCGCTCTGCCTCCTCCACGAAGGGCCGCTTCTCACTCTCGCTCAGCAAGCTGCAGCACAGGGCAGAGGCAGGGATGGCCAGGGCGCCCACTGTGCCCTCGGCATGGGCACACACCACGGGGGGACCGGCAGCAGAGACCACGGCCGGGAGGCTCTGACCACGGAAACCCGCCTGCCGCAGGCTCCGGGGCCTCCCGTGGCACCAGGGAGCAAGCCCCTCTGGGAGAACCGGCTGGCGGGAGCCCGAGGCGCCTGTTTGGGGAGGTTGGTATGCTTATGACAGCCAAAGAACAAGGCCCACACCTCCCATCCTTCCTCCTTCTACTTCCCCCTATTCCGGGCCGGCTGTTCCCTCCCTCTGGGGCTTTCTAAGGGAGGCGGGGGAGGCGGGCAGGACCCAGCCGGCGGTGGACAAAAGCGAGGCTTCCCGGGAACAGTGCCGGCCTCCAGCGGGCAGCTGGGCTGCTGTCCCTCCATTCCCAGACACCCAGAAGCCCTGGCAGGGCCCAGGCGCCCGTCCTCACTGAGCCTCAGGACACATTCCCTGGGACTCTTTCGAGGCTCACCTCCAACCGCCTGTGCGGCAGGACTTGGGGGAGCAGGGGTCTGCAGTCTACAGCGCCCCATGGCTGCGCCCTAGATACAGACAGAAGGCAGGAGGTGCAGATACGCAAGCTCCAAGCTCCCATCTTCCAAGTGAGGAGCAGGATACAGGAACCAGAGCCCCAAACCAAGAGAACCATTTTAAACTCAACACTCGGTGAGGGCTGCCTGTCCTGAGCAACAAGTTCTTCACACTGCAGTCCTAATTTCTGGAAAACTGACCGGCTCCACCACGCCAAGGCGTGCACAGGCCGCATCCCATCATCTCCACTCCTGCCCTCCTTGCGTCGGACAGAGAGTGGCCAGGAGAGGGAGAAGCTGCAGGGAGGGTACTCGCAGGCAAACCTGATGCCCACCCACACGCCTGCCCCACTCCCTCCCCATGGGTGGTCCAGGAGCCAGAGGAGCTGAGCCCTGTCTAAGGCGGGCGCACCTCCAGAGAGCCGCATGCAGCTTGCACTCGTGCCGGGGGGCCTCCTGGGGCTGGGGCCACTGGCAGCAGCTGGAGGGTACCTCGGGGTGCCAGCCATGGCCCTCCTCAGGGTGTTCCCCGACAGGAGAACTGGCTCCAGAGCGCACCCGCCACGAGGGTGGATGCCCCAGGCGCTGCCCTCCGCGGACCCCGACTCCCATACCTGGCACTGGACCCCGGCTGGCCAGAGGGTGTTTTTCCACGGGGATCCGCCCTGACACCCGCCCCGGGTGCAGAGCCCGGAGCCTGCGTGTGGCCGCCACTTCCAGCCCCCGCTCACAGTCCGAGACCAGGGGCCGCCAGGGTCCCGAACCCCGCCCCCAGGGCGCAGGTACTCACCGCCACAGCTTGCCCAGCGTCTTGCTGAGCTCCGCATTGTGCAGGTGCGGGTACTGGTCGGCCAGCTTGCGGCGCGCCGCCTGCGCCCACACCATGAAAGCGTTCATGGGCCGCTTCACGTGCGGCTTGGCTTTGAGCGCGCCGCCACCGCCGCCGCGCACCGGCATGGGCACCAGGCTCCAGTCGTAGCCCTTGAGCACCTGCGACACGGCGTCGCGGATGCAGGCCGGGAAGCGCTCGTCCGCCGCCTCCGCCGCGTCGCCCCGGGCACCCCCCACCGCGCCCCCCGCGCGGCCCAGGCCCTCGGAGCCGGCGGGAGAAGGTGGTGCGTCCGAGTCCGAGTCCTCCACGTGCGACATGGAGCTGGCGGTGCCGGACGGGCTGCAGGGCGGCTGGGAGCGGGCTTCGCTCATGTCCAGCATCGGGGCCGCGCGCGGAGGGGCGCGCACCGGAGACGCGCACCGGGGCCGGCGCCCGGGGGTGCCCTGCGGCCGCTCCGGGACCCGAGGTCGCCGCGCGGTAGCCCCGACCCTCGCCCCTGCTGCCGCCGATGCCGCCGCCGCCGAGGCTCGGTTCCCGCTCCGGGACCCGCAACAAGTTTCTTTAAGCGGCGGCCCCGCGGCCCCGCCCCGCGCCCGGCTGCCCATTGGCGGAGCGCGCCCCGATCCCCCGGAGGCGGAGCCCGGCCGCCCCCGCCCCCCACCCATAAAGAAAGCTCCGCCGCTCTCGCCGCGCCCCCGCCCGCCCCGCCCGGCGCCGCACCACGTGGGCCCGACGCCCCACGCCTGGAGCTCCCCTCTCCGGAGCCCCGGGAAGGGAAGCAGGGCAGGGAGGCCTGGGGGGGGGGGGTCTCCGGCGCTCCCTCTCCTCTGCGGGCGCCGCGCGGCTCCTAGGAGTCCGCCCCCTGTCCCGAGGCTCAGCTAGGAAGCGGGTCATCGGGCCCCTCCCCCGACACACACCCACACACACACTCACACACACTCACACACACTCAGCCCGTCTCGCACCCGAGGTCTCGCCCGCAGACCGGTGGCGCGGGGTCAGCTGCTGCCTGCGGTCCAGGACAGGGTCGGTTCCGCCGCGCAACGCCCAGGCCCAGCTCGTCCAGAGTCTGCGGGCAGCGCACGTCCAGGTAACGCGCGCCGAGGGGCCGCGGCTCGGAGCTGGGAGACCCCGGGCCGCCCTCCCCATACGGGTGCGAGCGTGGAGAGCGCGGGCGGGGGCGCGGTCCCGGGGGCCGGGCCGTTGGAGGGGCGGGAGTGCTGGGCGGGGCCTGCGCTGAACCCGGCGCTGAGTCTCTGGGGCCGCCGGGCGGATGGCGTGGCCGGACGCGGGGGCCCCGGGCCTTCCGGGCGTGACCCAGGGCTCGGGGGCGGGGAGGCCTCTCCGGCGGGGCGGCCCTGGGTGGTCCGGCAGAGGCGGAGGCCGCTCCGAGCCTCTGAGCCCTGGGCGCCTGCGGAGGCGGGAGAGGGCGGGGTGTGCTGCCCTGGTGGGGGCCGCGGGGTCGCAGAGGGGACATTGCCCTCCGAGGCGAGCGCCCAGCCGCGGCTCCGGGTCCCCGCCCAAGGCCGCCCCCGCTAGTGGCCTCGGCCCGGCCGTCCCCGAGGGTGGCTCGGATCCTTTCGACCAGCGCGCTGGAGATGACGGGGCTGCGCCATTTCGGGTCAGGCAGCCAACGCGGAACACGCGCGTCTCCGAGGTTGCGGCCCGCGAAACTCGGGTGACCGACCGCGCCGGTGCCCCTAAAGCGCCCACGCCCGGGCCGGTGGCCGCCGCAGCCCCTGAGCCACGCGGTCTCCCCGGCCCGGACGGCAGAAGGAGCTGGTCCGTTACCAGAAAAGTCCAGATGCGAAGTCGGGGGTCGTGCTGCCACTTCCTGCCCGCGCACCGCACCCACCTGGGGCCGCCACCGACCGCGCAGGACTCGCCTCCTACCCCGACTCTGGCCTGGCCGAGAGCTGGGCTCCCCGGTCCGCAGACCCCGGGGCCGCTGTTGCTTTGCATTGGGAACAACCCGAGCCAGGCCCGGAGCTGAGGGGGCCAGGCCTTTGGAGGAAGCGTTGACCTCCGGGCTGAAGAGCAAGGGCCGTGCCACCTGCCGGGAGGGGGGTCTCATCTCTGCAGCCCCCCTTGGCCAGGTCAGAGGAAGCAGCTTTGGGGAGGCGGACTGCGCGCTGGGAGGCTCCACGCATCGTAGGTGGGAAGCTGGCTGCCAGCCTGGCCTGCCCACTCTTCTCCGCCCCACCGTCTCGCTTGGCTCTGGCACCTGCCTGGGAAGACCCACACCTCCGTCTGCAGTGCACCTTCCCTCTGGAGGCCCTGCCCTCCGCTCGGGGTCGCGCATCCTTCCGTGGCCCTCAGAGAATCGCCTGGGGCGCTCACGGAACTCATCTGTTAGGCCTGGGATGCAGGCAGGCAGAAGTGGGGTTTAAGTGGAGGCAGTGAGGGTGGGAGGTCCAGCCCAAACTGTGCCACCTTCCACCCCCTGCCCCTGGGAAAGCAGACACCGTCCACTCGGGCTCGCAGTGCTATCCGGGTGAGGACCTCCCTGGAGAGCTCCTCTTTGCCAAAAAAAAGCAAAGTTGCATTAGGTCTGTGAGCAGGCAGGGCGGCCTGTTCCCGGCTCCCCACCCACCACCGAGGCTTCAAGTCCCTGGGACAGAGGTGGGGGACTCCAGCGCCCCTGGAGGAAGGGAGACTGAGGTGGGGGGGCGTCCAGGGCCTGATTCAGGGGCAGGGTGGTCTGTGCAACCGAGCCCCTGCCCTGGGTTCCACCTGCTCCTTTCCCCAGGTTGTAGTGACCACCAGGGGAGGTGCCAGGTGTGCAGGCTGCCACAGGAGGGGTGGGGAGGTGGGGAGTCGCTGCGGTGGGAGGGGGGGACCTAGGCCAGCCAGCTGAGGATGTGTTGCTGCACTCCCGGCAGTATATGCGGGTGAGGGTCCCCATACAGGGTGGCGCCCAGAAGCCTCCCTTCCAGAATCGTCTCTGGTCCACCTTGAAGTCCCCAGGAAAATGCCCTTGTCCTCCGCAGGTGTGAGCCACTAGGCCTGACTGGACGCCAGGACGGGGCTTTCAGAGAGGGAGGTGTCAAGTGGTTTGAGTGTCGCCAGGTATTAAGTAAGCACTTGCTGTGTACCAGGCACTTTCCCACACAGGACAGAGCCGGACCACCCTCACAGCCCCTGTCCCGCAGACGCTGGCCTTGTGGAGGGAGGCGGGCAGCAGGTAGCCCCAAAAGCACCTCTCAGAGGTGGGGACTTCAGGAAGGATGGTCTGGTAAAGCATCTTTGGTGTCATTTAAGCTGAGCCCTGAAGCTTCTGGCCTGCAGGGAGACGCCAGCGTGTTCCCTGGGGAAGCTAGAACAGTGTCTGATGATAAGAGAGGGACCCAGGGGTGGAGGGGCAGCCATCGGAGCCACCTCTGACCCCACCTGATGGGCCCATGTCCTCATCCGGGGGGACCTGCACCCCCTCCTCCCCTGTCTCCCATCCCTGCCCCAGCCCTTCAGCTGGGGCTGGCTCTGCCGTGTCCGCATGGCCCCGCCCACCCTGACCTCACCACCTGCTAGTGGGCCTTGCAGTTTCAAGGGGAGGACCTGACGGGGGAACCTGGACCAGGGCTGTCCCCTGGCCATGAGTGCCGGGCATGGAGAGCTGGTGTAGACGACATTTGTAGCTCCACATACCCTGGCCAGGGTGCCAAGGGCAGCTGCAGAGAAGAATGTGGGTGGGCAGGCTCTACTGCCCACGAGATGGGGCAGGGACGGCCCGGGGGACACTTCCAGACGAGAGATGACCCCACCCCATCCGTGGCTCCTAGGAATGGCGACCTCGGAGGCGCATGTGTTCATGTGTATGTGTGTTTGGTGTATGTGTGAGGTTATACGTGTGTGGTGTGTGTGGGGGATATATGTATGGGTGCGTGTATAGTGTGTATGGTGCATGTATAGTATGTGTGGTGTGTATGGTGTGTGCTGTGTGGTGTGCAGGTGTATGATGTGTGTGGTGTATATGATATGTGTGTGTGGGGTGTGCATATGGTGTGTATATGGTGTATGCTGTGTGTGTGGTGTGCATGTATATGATGTGTATATGATGTGTGTATGGAGTGTGTGGTGTATGTGATGTGCATGTGTGTGATATGTGTGGTGTATGTGTGAAGGGTGTGTGTGTATGGTGTGTGGTATGTGGTGTGTGTGTGGTGTGTGTGTATGATGTGTGTGGTGTGTGTGTGCAGGGTGTGTGTGTATGGTGTGTGGTGTGTGTGCAGGGTGTGTGTGTATGGTATGTGGTATGTGTGTCATGTGTAGGTATGGTGTGTGGTGTGTATGGTGTGTGTGGTGTGTGTGTGTGGTGTGTGTGTATGGTGTGTGTGGTGTGTGTGTATGGTGTGTGTGGTGTGTGTGTGGTGTGTGTGTATGATGTGTGTGGTGTTTATGTGCAGGGTGTGTGTGTATGGTGTGTGGTGTGTGTGCAGGGTGTGTGTGTGTGGTATGTGTGTCATGTGTAGGTATGGTGTGTGGTGTGTATGGTGTGTGTGGTGTGTGTGTGTGGTGTGTGTGGTGTGTGTGTATGGTGTGTGTGGTGTGTGTGTGTGGTGTGTGTGGTGTGTGTGTATGGTGTGTGTGGTGTGTGTGTATGATGTGTGTGGTGTGTATGTGCAGGGTGTGTGTGTATGGTGTGTGGTGTGTGTGTGCAGGGTGTGTGTGTATGGTGTGTGGTGTGTGGTGTGTATGTATGGTGTGTGGTGTGTGTATATGGTGTGTGTGGTGTGTGTGTATGGTGTGTGGTGTGTGTGGTGTGCACATGTATGATTTGTGTATGGGGTGCGTCTGGTGTATGTGATGTGTGTGGTGTATGTGTGCAGGGTGTGTGTTGTGTGTGTGCATGTGTATGATGTATGTGGTGTGTGTATGGTATGTGGTGTGTGTGGTGTGCATGTGTATGATTTGTGTGGTGTATGTGTGCAGGGTACATGTGTGTGGTGTGTGGTGTGTGTGATGTGTATGATGTGTGTGTGTGTGGTGTGTGTGTTGGGCCCAAGGCCTGAGGAGGAAGCAGGGCTGCCGAGGAAAATGCCACCCTGGAGAGGCCCCTATCCCTCCCTGCCTGTCCTCCCTGTCCCCCTCCATCCCTCCCTGCCCATCCTCCCCTGTCCCCCGCCATCCACCTCCCAACCGTCCCTCCTCCTACGGCGGGCGGCCCGTCTTTTGTGCTGCCTGTGAGAAGCACAGGGAGGGCTGGGCGGGCGTGAACCCGCTGGCAGCCAGTGTGTGCACGGCCCTGGCCCGGGCCTCCCAGCCCCTGCATCCCGAGCACCCGTGGGGCAGTTGGCAGCGTCCTGGCACAGCCGGGGAGATTAATTGGTGCTTTTAATGACGGCTGGTCTGGCGAGACCACAGTGACTACAGGCTGGGCCGGCACAGGCTGTGAGCAGAGGCTGGAAAGGCCCCACCCCCGGATGGGTCTC
This sequence comes from Macaca mulatta, assembly GCF_049350105.2. Classification (NCBI taxonomy): domain Eukaryota; kingdom Metazoa; phylum Chordata; class Mammalia; order Primates; family Cercopithecidae; genus Macaca; species Macaca mulatta. The sequence goes on along the minus strand of NC_133425.1, from coordinate 2,176,591 downwards.
CAGCGGAGAGGAGGGGTTCGCAGGGCCCCTCTCAAGACCCTTCGGGAGTCAGCTTCCTGGCCGCGCACACTTGGAGCTCTGGGCTGGGTTGCAGCTCCCTGTGCTTCACTGTCTCGGGTGCTGACAGTTCCAGCTGGGACACGAGTTCCGGTTTGGGTCAAGGCTGGCCTGTTGGCCGGGGTGGCGTCTGCCTGAGAACTGGCCTTGTCTGTGCCTTAAGCTTCCCGGCGCTCACAGGGCAGTGGAAAACCACTCAGTGAGCCTTTCTCGGCACCCTGCAGGAGCAGTGCTTTCTGGGCCCTTTGCGGCCAGAGCTGGCCCCGCTGCAGCTCACTTCTGCCTGCAGCCCAGACATCCTCCTGGTCCTCCTGATGCCCCCGGCCTCCACGGAGGACGAGCGTCTCCAGCCCAGCCCTCCCCATCTCCATCTTCCGCCCCCCCGACACACTGGGAGCCTCCTGATCCGTGAACCCGTGCTGGCGGGGGTAGCTACTGACTGCTGAGGACCCCTGCCCGGGCTGTTCTCACGTGGAAAGGATTCGGGGAGCGAGCGATGCTTAGCTCAAAGCATGGAGACCAGCGCTGCCCTCTCCCCAGTGACAGGTGCACGCTCAGATCACGGATGTGTCGGGAACAGCTGTGACTCCTGCTGCTCAGCGTCTGTCACTCCAGGCTGGGAGCGGGTCCCCAAGCTTCCGGCTGGGCCCATCCGTCTCCCCTCTCAGTGGTGGGTGGGGGGAGCGCCAACAGCACGCATTTGCTCTCCGCACTTCTCATCTGACAGTGGGCAGAGGGCCCTTCTCCAGCCCTAAAACATCCCCAGGCAGCGCCCTGGGGCTCCAAGCAGCCAGGGAGAGGTGAGTACCAAGGACCTCCCCACGGGCGTCATCTCCTGCCGAGGGAGGCCAAGCCTAGGGGCGGTGTCTGTGACGTGGAGTCAACACTTTCACTGGTGGCAGTAAATGCTGTCCCTAACCCTGCAGAATAGATGTGGGTTTCTGTGCCCTGTACAGGAGGGTGCTATCTGACACCAGACACCCAGACTACAGATCGCAGCCCCATTCCTGGTCCTTATGCCACTGAACCCCAGACCCCAGCCTCATTCTAGGCCCTCATCCCCTAGATCCAGGGACCCCAGCCCCATTTCAGCCCTTGGGCCCTTGTAGGATGCTAGGCCCTGGCTCCCCTGGGCCCCAGCCCCCAGTCCATCCCAGGCCCAGGCACCAGGGGGGCTGAGGTCCTCTGAGAAGGGACACGGGGTCTGGGGGGGCTCTCTCAGCCCATCAGCAGGAGAGGACTGACTCCAGAAAAATCAGCCTTTGTGCCCACTTAGGCTGCCAAGACCTGTGTCCGTCCTTCCACACTCAACCTTCAGATTTCATGAGGCTCCTTGCCCGGAATGTCCACGTTTGAAACCTCCCAACACCAAGCCCCATTTCAAATATAACCGGGAGGGAAAATGGTGCTTGAAATAAGCATGCCGCAAAGGAAAACCCGCTTTCTCAAAATGGGCTCTGGCTGCTCAGGTCCTGACCTCCCCGGCCAGGATGGAACGTTCCAGAGACCCATTAATGCCAAAGGCAAATTAAAACACACCCTGTAAAAATGTCTGCTGTCTCCCAAGTATTCATTTTTCTGAATGTGTTTCCTCCGCGGTCTCGGTTCAGATGAGAGCCTTCAGCAAAGCTTTGCTCTAGAGGCTCAAAGAAAGGACAGAGGGCACAGGCCCAGCTCTGCCTTTGCCCTGCCTTTCTTGTGGCCTGGGCTTGGGTGGCACCACCGGGTGACACACAACGCTGGGCTCCGACGCTGTTTGTTACGCAGCATTACTGTGGCCGTTGGTGACCGCTACACTGACTGACAACTGCACTGTGGGTAGAGCTCAGCCCGCAGGGCTCTAGTTTGTGGTCTCTGGGCCAGGCAACTTCCAAGGCTTCTTCCAGTGCAGAATATGATTCCTAGAGGAAAAAAAAAAAAATACATATTCGTTTCCTCACACAGGGTCCTGCAACCAGAGAACATCACCACATTGGGTGCTGTGCTTTCTGCTCTGCCTAGAAACCATGGCTTGCCAGCTTGCAGGGTCACATGGAGCCGCGTCTCCTTCTGGGATGCAGGGGTGGGAGCACTCGTGGCCTGTAGCTGAGGATGCAGGGAGAGGACAGGGTGAGCCAAGCAGAACAGCCGTCTGTGAGTCATGGTCCCAGGACAACCAGCAAATGGTACGACACCTGCTCTCTCAGCCCCCACCCGCACCTGCCAGCCTCACGTGGGGGAGTTTGGCCGCTGGACAGTCACGGCAGGATCTGCCCAAACCGACCACCCTTCCAGAAGGCGGCGACAGACGTTAGCATCGATGGGTCCTGGGCTCCCCTTCCATACACAGACTCCAGGACATGAAAAATTGGGGTAAATGAAGGGTGCACGATTAGCTTCGGGCCCACGCTGGGTTCCTGTGGGTGCCAGAGACAGCTGCAGCCGCATGCCAGGGACAATGGCCCTGATGCGGCAGGAGCTGCCAGGCCGGGGTGCTGGGGGACAGCTGGACGAGGTGCCGACAGGGGCTCATTCCTCCCTGAAGCGGGCCCGCAGCTGCTGGGAGCGTGGCCAGCCATGGGCTTGTGTGTGCCTGGGTCCCAGGGGCCGTGCTGGCGCAGGCTGGGATGGTGGGGACAGGGTCCCACCCAGGGCAGGCTTGTCGGTGGGTCTCTGGGGAGACAGCCCAGTCTTCAGCCTGCGTGCTCTTGGGGAGTCCCTCCCTCCCTCCCTCCCCACTCTCCTCTTCTTCTCAGCCTCTTCTTCCCCAGCACCGGGCAGCCCTGGGGTGGCCGAGCCTCATCTCCACTCCCTCAGGCCTCTTCTGGGTCAGCCTGGCTTTTTTCTTAGTTTTTGCTTGACAGGTCAAACTCAGGACGCCCTCCTCCTCCTCCCGCCTCAGGTTGGTGTGAGGTGCTCAGGGCAGAGCCCGGGTTCCTGTGGCCGCCGGGCGCTGAGCTGCAGGGTGGAAGGACCCCACCTGGCCGATTTCTTGGCCGCTGCAACTTGCTCTGGGTTTGCGGAGAAGCCTCTATTTTTAAGTGAAGCGCCTTCTTAGGGAATAAGACACACTTGTATCTAAATGTTATTTTTAAACTGCTAGATGCTGCTTAATACAGATGAAGAAGTAAGGTGAGTGTAAATAATACGATGTATTCCGACAGGTGACAGCGCCTTCCGGGCGATTCTGAAACACCAGTGCAGGGCTGTCTGTCGTTCTTTTGTTTTCATTTTACTTTTTTTTTTTTTGAGATGGAGTCTCTTGCTGTGTCGCCCAGGCTGGAGTGCAGTGGCGCGATCTCGGCTCACTGCAAGCTCCGCCTCCCGGGTTCACGCCATTCTCCTGCCTCAGCCTCCCGGGCAGCTGGGACTACAGGCACCCGCCACCGCGCCCGGCTAATTTTTTTTTTTTTCTATTTTTAGTAGAGACAGGGTTTCACCATGTTGGCCAGGATGGTTTTGATCTCCTGACCTCAGGTGATCCACCCGCCTCGGCCTCCCAAAGTGCTGGGATTACAGGCGTGAGCCACTGTGCCCGGCCTCATTTTGCTTTTCTAAAATTCGAGGCGAAATTCACATAGCATGAAATAAGCCACTTTCCGGTGAACGACTCAGTGGTGTTTAGCACCTCGCAGTGCTGGGCCGCCATCACCTAGTTCCAGAACATTCTCATCAGCCCAAAAGGAAATGTCCTACCCACGGAACACCCGCTCCCCATTCCCCGTCCCCAGACCTGGACCACAGAGCTCCCTCCTTTCCCGGTGGCTTTGCCCGCCCTGGACATTTCGTGTAAATGGGTTCACACAACATGTGACCTCCGCGTCTGTCCTGGCCCACTAAGCTTGATGTCCTGAGGTTCATCTGTGTTGTAGCATGTGTCAGAACTGGATTCCATTTTTTTATTTTATTTTATTTTATTTTATTTTATATATTTTATGTTATGTTATGTTATGTTATTTTAGAGACAGAGTCTCTCTCTGTGGCCCAGGCAGGAGTGCAGTGCTCAGTCTCGGCTCACTGCAACCTCCACCTTCCGGGTTCAAGCAATTCTCCTGTCACAGCCTCCCAAGTAGCTGGGATTATAGGCGCCCGCCACCATGCCTGGCTAATTTTTTTGTTTTTTTTTTTTTGTTTTTTTTTTTGAGACAGAGTCTCGCTCTGTTGCCCAGGCTGGAGTGCAGTGGCGCGATCTCGGCTCACTGCAAGCTCCGCCTCCCGGGTTCACGCCATTCTCCTGCCTCAGCCTCCTGAGTAGCTGGGACTACAGGTGCCCGCCACCGCGCCCGGCTAATTTTTTGTATTTTTGGTAGAGACGGGGTTTCACCGTGGTCTCGATCTCCTGACCTTGTGATCCGCCCGCCTCGGCCTCCCAAAGTGCTGGGATTACAGGCGTGAGCCACCGCGCCCGGCCTTTTTTTGTATTTTTAGCAGAGGCGGGGTTTCACCATGTTGACCAGGCTGGTCTTGAACTCCTGACCTCAGGTGATCCACTCGTCTTGGCCTCCCAAAGTGCTGGGATGACAGGCTTGAACCACTGCGCCCGGCTCCTGGATTCCTTTTTATGGTTGAATCATAACCCAGTGCACTTTTGATTAAATTCAGGCTGAAATGGGCATGAACAGAGCCGCTGGTCCACCTCTCCTCGGTCCAAGCCCTGCCCCCAGTGACCTGCTCTGGAGCCATTCTAGGCCGTGGATGGGACCCCTGTGGTCAGCGTCCCAAGAGAGCAGACCCCGAGGGAAACTTGAGCTCAGAGAGGACAGGAGCTCCCAGCAGACCCTTCCGCTGACTGCTCCCACCCTGGGCAAACGCAGAGCCGGAGCCCGGAGCGCTGGAAGCTGGAACAAGAGGCCCTTTTCTGCTCTGCACAATGCCCCATTGTGCCCTTTGCGGGGAGAGCAGCTCGGCCCGGCGAGGGGAAGCTGTGCACAAAGGCTCCTTGTGACGGCAGCCCCACCTGAGGACAGCGCAGGGCCACACCTGTCACAGGGCAGTCCTCTCGCCGTCCGTCTCCGAGCAGGCCTGGCATCCAGACAGGGCCCGCTCTGCAGGCGTAGCCCGAGGGTGTGGGGCTCCCTGTTCCCCACAGAGGAGGGGAACAGTGTAAGCTCTGCTGGCCCTTCCTAAACTGGCCCCCAGATCATGAGGAGAGGTATGGGTGGTGGGTTCTGCGGAGGGACCTGGGTGCTGGGCGCCTGCCAGGGCCAACGGCTCCTGCAATCCCCAAGGCTCTGAGCCCTCAGGCACACACTGTGCTCCCGGAGCCTTGGCCAGCATGTGGAGGATGTTTGCGTGTTTGCACCCATGGCAACATCTTTTACAGGGTCCCATTGCACAGCTGGACTCCTAAAGGGGTTTTCATAGAAAAGAAATGGAAACTAAAAATGAATTAAACCCTAAGATGTACAGGTATGCTATGACCCCAGCAACTCAGGGAGGCTGGAGGCTGAGAGGAAGCTCTGGCCACTGCTGCTCAGCCCTGGATTTGGGGACCTGATGTCCACAGTCAGTCCCTGCCCTCACAAGGCTCACACTACAGGTGGTGAAGATATAATTAAACTAGTTACAAAGACGGGTCATTTGACCATCCGAGTGACAATAATTTATATGCCAAAACACCAGGAACACTAGAGAGGCGAAAGACAAGAATACGTAAAAACAAAAACAAAAAGCCAGGACAAATATTTCCAATATACACAAAAGAACGATTTTTCATATGTAAAGAGCTCTGACGAATGAATAAGGAGAAACCTGCACTGCCACGATTTCCTTCCAAGTGCCCCACAGTTTATTCAATAACTCCTAGGTCTCCAATGCCTACTCTGGCCTCACACCCTTTCTTTCCTCTAAGGAATGCCTGTGACCTCAGCCTCTCCCAGCACCCACTTCGGATCAGCCCCCAGAACCCCGCTCCAGTCATTAGAATGTAGAGTTGCTGGCATCCTCCTTCAGGTTCTGTTTGGGGCAATGGGCAGTTAGCCCTTCCCTCTTGAGTCCTGAGTCCCCCTCTTCCCCCACAGCTTGAAGTCCAGTCCCAAGGGCTGGCAGGAGCTGGGCTGTGCAAAGGCGTAAGGCTGGGAGGAAGGGGAGGGAGGGTCCCCCCAGCATTCCAGGCCCAGCCCTGCCTACTCTGTCCCTTTCTGGCTGCGACGATCGCCCAGCACCCTCCGCGGATACTGGGAGTGAGTGTCAGCTGTGAGGCAGGGGCACGCTGTGGCAGTGGGGCTCCCTGTTCCCCACAGAGGAGGGGAACAGTGTAAGCTCTGCTGGCCCTTCCTAAACTGTGCAAGCCCACATTCTGCAGCCCACCTTCCCCAGGACAAGAGTTGGGAGGGAAGGCGCCTGGCTGGGGGAGGGCACCTGGGCCTCTGCAACGCGGACTGACGGAAGGCACGCGTGCATGCCCCAGTGAGTTCGGGTCGGGCGACGCGCACCACCTCCCAGGTACCCGGTCCCACACCCTACCCGCAGCAGCGCCCAGCGAGGACTGCGAGGGAGGCAGGCTCCGGGCACCAGGTCCGGCGCGTGGGCGGGGCCGGCTGGAGGGGGCGGGGCCTCCGGTAGTGTGGGTGGGGCTTTCGGCCGTGGGCAGGGCCGACCTGGGAGAGGCGGGGCCTCCGATAATGGGCGGAGCCCCCGGGAGTGCGCCCTCCCCGCACATGCGCCCTGACGGCCCAACAATGGCGGCGCCCGAGGAGTCGCTGAGGAGGCGGAAGACCGGGTACTCGCACCCGGAGCCTGAGTCGCCGCCCGTGCCGGGGCGTGACCCCGCAGTCTCTCCGGCCCACCTCCACGCGGGCACCTTCTGGCTGACCCGGATCGTGCTCCTGAAGGCCCTAGCCTTCGTGTACTGTGAGTGCCGGGCGGGCCCGGGACATCCGCCAGTGTCACCTCCGCGCCCCACGACCCCCGCCCTCCCTCGAGACTCCTCCGCGCGGTCCCGCGGCCGCGGCGCCCCCACGCAGCCCTCCTTCCTGCCGGGGCCGGGCGGGGCGGGGCGGGGCGGGGCGGGGCGGGCGGGGCAGGACGAGGCTTGCTGTCGCCGCCTCGAGCCTCCGACCTGGGCGCCCGGGCTCCCGGCTCCACCTGCAGCCCCGGAGTTGCTCGGCCGCGCCCGCCAGGACCGGCTCGGGGCAGTGCGAGGCGGGGCCGGCCCGGGCCCTGGCCCAGGAGCTCGCAGGCGAGCGGGACCAGTCGGGCGGCGGGTCGCCAGTCCGCGGGCAGGTCGGGGGTCTGCGTTCCGGCTGCGGGGCGGGGAGGCCTGGAGAGGGAGGCGCCCCTGCTGCCCCCGCACAGCGCTGTGCCGACGGTGGAGGTTCCCGCTCTTGCTGGGCCCCCGCACGCCGCATCCCCACCGCGTGCGGCCCCTGCCAAACTCCGAGGAGCCGGCCCGGGAGCCTCCCCCGCGTCTCCCGAGGGCTGAGGGAGGGTGACGGGCTGGTGGCCGGACTGGAGTTTCTCCTTGAGTGTTCTCGGCTAGCTCAGCCTGCCTTCGGGGGGATTCCCAGCGGAGGCCTGGGGGCAGCTCTGGAGCCTCATCTGCAGGTGAAGCCTGCGCCCCACTCTGGGATGTGGTTGGCGGGGTCTGCTGGCTGAGACCCTTCACCCCACAGCGTGCGCAGCCTGCAGGGCAGAGCTCTGAGAAAAGTCAGTTCGTGCTCAAAACCTCTGGACCCCCTGGCCAGGGGCAGCTGGCGATTCCAACTCCCACCCCCCCTCCCCAGTCCGGACTACGCACAACTGGTTTGGAAGAGAACGGTCCTGTGATCACAGGGACATTAGTGGACACACGGATACGTGTTTCATAAGCCCAACCTGTTAGTAGCAACGAAGCCCAAACTCAGGCTCTCAGATGAGCCTGGAAGTGAGGGGAGCGTGCCAGGCCGAGATGGAGCCAGCGGGGTGCGTGGGCAGCCACCCTTCCAGAGGGCCCCGGAGCCACTGGCTCTGGCGTTGTCCACGCGTGGTTGTAGGCCATGGACATTGGACGTCTCCATTTCCTTCCGTCGTCTACTTCCCTCACGCGTGGAAGGAAACGGTCGGATTGCAGAAGTTCTTGTTTGCACAGCTTTCGTCCCACACACATCACGGGAAGTTTGGTAGCCTGGCTGTGCTGGAGTGATGCTCAGTTTGACGTTTTGTGTGACGTTTGTGTGATACTTTCCACCTCCTGGTGCAAAGTGACGAGATGTGCTCATCACTACAAGGTTTCCTGTGGGATTGCAGTATTGGCTTCAACTCGGTCTCTCTCTCTCTCTTTCTTTAAAGCAATTATTTTTATTTTATTGTATTTTATTTTATTTATTTTTGAGACGGACTCTCACTTCAGCCCAGGCTGGAGTGCATTGGCACCATTTCGGCCCACTGCAACCTCTGTCTCCTGGGTTCAAGTGATTCTCCTGTGTCAGCCTTCCAAGTAGCTGGGATTACAGACGTGCACCACCACGCCTGGCTAATTTTTAAAAATATTTTTAGTAGAGACGGGGTTTCACCATGTTGGCCAGGCTGGTCTCGAACTTCTGACCTCAGGGCCTCCCGAAGTGCTGGGATTACAGGCGTGAGCCACCGTGCCCGGCCTGCAATTATTTTAAAATGTAGTTCTTCCCAGGTTGCTTTTCCCTCCACAGTATTAAACAGTCGTTCTAAACGTTGGTGCTGTCACTTAGCAAACGATGAAGCAGAGATAAAGCGAAGCTGTGAGGCTCTAATAGGCCTTCCACAGGGGAGCCCGAGATACAGCGGGAAGTCCCAGCGGCGTTGCCTCCTGAGCACAGCTTCATAAAACCAGCTCAGACTCTTTCAAACGAGCTGAGGCTCCTTTGATCTCTGCAGGGATTCCCTGTTCAATTCAGAAGGAACCACTTTTAAGCCACTGGGTCAAGCAGATATTTTAAGCCTGGTGCCCAGCATTGAACATTTCTCCTTGACATATGCATGTTCTTCTATCTTGTGAGTATGTTTAGGGTAGAATCAGTGTCTGTCTGCCGTATCAAGGAACCAGTTTCCCATCTTCCAGGATCTTCCAGGGACATGGTTTTCTGAGTGAGCTGGCCCAGGGCAAGCAGGCAGTCATCCTGTATTTATCTCCTTCTAGAAAGTTCTGGATTTTACTGGGACCGTGCGCTCCTTCCTGTTCCTCAGAATCCCAGGGTTTTTCCAAGTTGCCATAGGGGCTCTCCAAATAGTTCACTTGATAACTGAATTTTACAATGTTTGTAGCTATTGAACACTTGTAATTAAACACGTAATCAAATGTATTCTGTGGAAACTCCCCTTGTTAAAAGACATTGAACTGAGGCAGGCTTACCCTTAGGCAGATTGTCTCAGCAGACGTAGTAAAAATGTACAGATCAGGGGAACACAGAAACGCTTACTCTGTCGGCGAAGCTTCGAAGCTAGACACGGAGAGGCCGGCTGCCAGCGACAGGCCTCTGCATTCAGCCTGACTTTGCGTCCGTCCTGGGGCTGGCTCCTTCCCCCCGTGGGCCGGGGTGTTTCCGTGTGCTGCCATCGAGGTGTGTAGGTGCTGGGGGTGTGCTTACTGCACACAGACGTGTGTACCACGGGCATCCTGGGGTGTCTGCCATGCCCTGCTGTGCTGTGGGAGCCGGAGTGTGGTGTTAGCGGAAAGTGGCATTTTCACAGGGCTCAGAGTTGAAGACACACTTGTTATCCTGACGTGTGGACTCCAGTCCCTGGTGCGATTACTGTGTTGAGCAGATGCTGAAGTAGCACCTTGCCCGGTGCCGACCTCCTGGTGACAACGTCACTGCCCCCGGTGGACAGCGAGGAAGCAGGGTAGCCTCCGGCCTGGCTGTGCAACGAGTGTCCATCTGCCCTGGAGTTCAGCCCTGCCCTTCATTCACGTCGCTGTGCAGCCTGCGTACCCTGGACACCCGGTTCACATCTGGGCAGTGGCGTTCTCGGGCCGGGACGGCACCTAGGAGGACCAAGGCCGCCCGAGGTGATCGGGGACATGTGACACTGAGCATCCCCTCAGCCCAGATGCCACTCCCAGGAACGGCCGAAATCCGGATGAGTAAAAGCTCATGTGACAGGAGTTTCCGGCCTAAGCAGCGGGACCTGGGTGCTGTGTTCTTGGTGTGTAGGGGCAGTGCTGGCCGCCCATGGGTGCTGGTGCCTCCTGCACTCAGGCCTGCTGCCGTCTGGATATGCGATGAGGAAACTGAACCCAAGAGCAGGCACCATGCCCAGGGTCACTGGGACAGAGGGCAGAGCAGCCTGGTCAGAAGCCCTCGCTGTTTTATGGCAGGGACCCCCAGGGTCGCACACCAGCGTTGTGGCCCAGCGTTCCCCGCGGAAGATTGAGGCCTGCACTGGTCAACCCTGTAGTGCAAGGGCGTGTGTGGCAAACAGCTGGTTTGGAGCCTTGTCAACCAGGCCGGTTCCTTGATGCTTTGAAATCCCTCTCCCAGGGGGCCTGGGCAGGTCGGTCCATGGGTGGCCACAGGCAGCTGGGGCTAGACTCCTGGAATTTCCGGCAGCCCTGCGTCTGTTACAGCGCCAGTGGGTAGAGCTGGATCCCTGACAAGGCCGGGGAAGGACAGCCTCACAGGTGCTACTGAAGACGCCCTAGGCTAGAGCTGCCCATCCCGGCTGGGTTCTCCTGGACTGAACTCACGTTGGTTTGCTATTGTTGAGAGTCACATAGAATATGTACACAATGCATTTTAACTGCCTCAGAATTCAGGTGTTATCTGGAAACAGTGTAATTACAGTTGGTCAGAATTGGGTTGATAGCTGTTCACTGCAGAGAACTTTCTGGAAGCTTGTGACAGGTGGAAGTAGTGGGGCTCCAAGTTGGTGGGCCACACCTTAGCTATGTGGCCTTAGCCAAGTTGCTCATCAAGACCTGCCTGTCACTGATGAGACGAGACTGACCACTGGGCCATCCTGAGGCTGACATGGGATTCCCCGCCTGTGCACACTTCCCAGAAGGTGGACGGAGGACACGCTGGCGCGGGAGATGGCTCGCAGGCAGCCACAGAGTCTATCTGTATATCTGAACCTTGGAAAGGACCTTTCTTTTGAAGCTCAAACGTTTATGAGACACTGTTACAATTTGGAAGGGATTTGTGGGTGAAATGTGACATGGAGACTGGGTAATGTTGGCATTTGCAGACTGACTTTGTGACTGGCACTTTTCGTGGCTGTCATGGCTTCGGCACAGAGACCCTCCTGAGGGATTTGGTCTGTCAGTTCACGTGTTTGTTGGGTCCGAGTCCTGGACAGGCCCAGGAGGGAACTGCCCTGGCCAGGGCCGGACACTTGGCGCCTGCACAGGGCACGAGTGCTGGCGGCTTTGGGGCACACGCTCCCTGCTGCCTCTGGGGCAGATGTCCACCTGCACTGCTTGCAACAAGAGGCTCGGGCCCCAGCAGACGAGCCGTGGTGCCTGAACTGCTCCCGCTGTGTCCCTGCCACGTGAGGCATCTCTTCCTGACCACGGTCCTGAGACCACCTGACCTCTGCCTTCCTGGGGTTGAACTGTCCTTGTTCTCTCCATGGCTGCCGATGCCCTTCCGGTCTTCAGACTTAGCCCCCATCACTCGTGGACTCCTGACCACACCCAGGACTGACCACCAGAGCCCTGCTCTCTGCTTCCTTTGTGGCTGATGTTGTCCCCTTTCCAGTGTTGTTGTGCCCGTCTACCCTCTGGCTCCTTGCAGTCAGGGAGAGGGCTTTCTTTATACCTCTATCCCCTGTCTTCTAGGGGCATTTCCTGCTCAGTGAAATGTGCCTGACCTGTAGCAGGTGGTCTCTACCAGGGCTTAGTGTCAACACGGGGCACTTTTCCAGCCATCACCCCTTCCTCCCCCTCCGCCCGCCTCCAGCCCTGAGGTGTGGCCCAGCAGGAGAGAGACTGCCGCAGCCCTCCCTTGGTTGCGTTCATACTTCCTGGGCTGCTCGTGTCTCCGTTTGCTGGCGGATTCTCTTTCTGCTGGAGTGTGTCCCCAAGCAGCTTTTCCAGAAAGGAAGAGGACCAACTTGCCGGGATCTGTAATTCTCCGTCAAAGCCACTTTCCCTCCGAGCTGTGCAGCATCGAGGAGGCGTCTTCAAACATGTGACTCTCCTTCTCCCCGGAAGCTTGTGGAGTCTCAGTGCCTCGCCCTCCTGCTCTCCACCTGTGCTCTCTGTTCTGGTTATTTACTGAGGAGTCTCTGAGGCTCTTTTTCTTTCTGTCTTGTAGTGGCCTCGGTGAGCTCTTCAGCCTCAAGGCTCATCCTTGGCTCTGGAAGAGGCTCTTCTGGCCTCACCCCAATCTGCCCACGTGCTTCAAACACCGCACGCCCCAGCTAGGTTCCAAACAGGGCGGGTGGGGCCACTCTTCTGTGTAGCTTCCTAGCATGGGCTGGAACCCGGAAAAGCCTCTCCATGAAGCTGAATGGAGAAGAACATGGGTTCCCCAAGGCCCTAGGAGCCAAGCACCACACAGAACCCACCGCTTGACTATGATCCCGAGTAACGTGGACAGCCTGGGCTGCAGAAGGAACGCCCAACGCTGGCGGGAACGGAGGGGTTTTTCTTGCTCGTCTTTCCAGTTCCACATTGTCACGTTGGAGTCCTCGGGTGAGATTTGTGTTGAAAATCCAACCTCTAGGGGATCTCCGCGCTAGTTTTGTCCTTTAGGCGTGGAGGCATGCGTGCCGCACTGTGGCGTCTATTCTGTGCGCCCGCTCACCGCCCTTTCTTTTCCACATGGGGCAGTTTTATCGCTTCTCCCCTGCAGCTGCTCCAGCGAGGTGGGGCCGCGGTGCCATTAGTAGCGTGTCTCTGAGTCTCGCCGCAGCCCTTGTAGCTTGTCATCCTCCTCAGATGACACCCAAGGCAGAGTTGACATGGCAGGCAGAATCATTTGCACCCATATTTGCTAAACTCTCAGCTGTTCTTCAGAAAATTTGAGGAGAAAATTAAACCAAAAAGAATACTTGAAGCTCAGCTCAATTTGTTTTGTTCTGAGCTTTCAGTGGCTCTGAGAGCTCATGGGAAATGAGTTCTTTTTCTTTTCTCCAGGCCACTTGAATTCTAATGAAATGCACCACTTGGTTTTACAAGGTCTTCTGTAAAAATACTTCTTTGTTTAAAAAGCAAACAGCACTGCCCTACCCCAGAGCTCTGCAACACATACCTTTAAAGACAAAATACTTGAGGTCACTGTGCCAAGGCCCAGAATTTAACCATGGCCAGTACGAACCATCGAGAATGGCATTTCTGCATTTCTGGGATGACTGTTTTAATTTTACAACAATTTATCCAAAAGGAGAAAAGAGAAAGCTGATTTTTTTTTTTTTTTTTTTGAGACAGAGTTTCACTTTTTTGCCTAGGCTGGAATGCAGTGGCGCGATCTCCTCTCACTACAACCTCCTCCTTCCGGTTTTAAGCGATTCTCCTGCCTCAGCCTCCTGAGTAGCTGGGGCTACGGGCTCAGGCTGCCACACGTGGCAATTTCTTTCTGATTCTGAAGCAAAGTATTTGCTGGCCATGCCTGCTGTTGGCTGCTTGGGCGACATGGCTGCAGCTCCCAGGTCAGGCTCAGGGTCCCTGTGAGAGGCAGGTGGTCGCATGGCTGTGTGTTGCCTCCTGTGTGGGGCAGTGACGGGGCCTTCCGAAGCTTGACTGGTTGGTTAGTTTTGCTTTGAGAGCCTGTGATGTTTCAAAATTTTTGCTGCTTCTTTTTATGTAGCTATTTTTATAATGTGAGTAGAGGTTGAAATAGTTTTTTTTCCCCTGAAATCTCAGTTCAGTCTGTCATCCTTTTTCCTAATAAGCAGGAAGTACCCTATGCTTCTTGCCTTAGAATTACTGATTTAGGCTATTGCTTTGGTGAGGCCACATCTTGTTTTCCTCTGTGGCTCTGGAGTTTGCGCTGTGGTGAGGGGCAGAGCACATCCATCCTTCAGCCAGCGCCGATTGGGTCCCTGTGGGAAAGGGCCCTCCTAGCACCGATGAGGGTTGGGCCCTGGAGTGTGCAGTGGCTGAACAGTCCCCACCTGTGTCTCTCCCACCTGCAGACGTGCCAGGATATACGCACATCCCTGAACATGCGCACATACATGTATACATGTGCACACGTGCACAGACACATGCACACACCCCTGTGCACACATGTACACACAGGCATGTCATACCCACATGCACACACACTGACCTGAGCTCCTGTGGAAGCTGCTGGTGCGGTCCCTGCGCACGTGGCCGCCGGGGCTGAGGGTCCCTGCGCACGTGGCCGCCGGGGCTGAGGGTCCCTGCGCACGTGGCCGCCGGGGCTGAGGGTCCCTGCGCACGTGGCCGCCGGGGCTGAGGGTCCCTGCGCATGTGGCAGCCGGGGCTGAGGGTCTCTGCGCATGTGGCCGCTGGGGCTGAGGGCCTGCTGCAAGGTGTCCTCGATGTTGCTAGGAGGTCAGCGCTCGCAACTCAGGTCCCTTCCACCTGGAGGTGGAGGCAGGAGGGGTGTGGGGAGTCTTCTGCTGCAGCCCTGTTTCCCACCCTGTGTCACGCCCCATGTCCACTCTGTGTCCCACCTCGTGTCCACCCTGTGTCCGGCCCGTCTGTGTCCAGTCTGTGTCCCGCCCCGTGTCTGCCCCGTGTTCACCCTGTGTCCATCCCGTGTCCTGCCCCGTGTCCGCCTGTGTCCACTCTCTTCCTCCTCACTTGGAGCTGCCCCCTCCCACCTGCCATCCCCAGCCCCTTTAGAGGTCACCAGCGCTGGCCCTTTTGTCGCCCAGGACCCTGCGGTGCTCTGCCTGTGGCCCTGCTCCCGCTGCCCTGGAGGGAGGCTGCTCACAGCGCTTCATGCTGGGCACTGAGTGATGCAGAGTCTTCAAGAAACCTTTACTTTTAAAACTTTTTTTATTAAAAATAAAACTATTAGCTAAAACTGCAGCTTCTGTGGCTTTTCCACCCATGCCTTTTCCCAGAAAGTGTTGTCCTGGCGTCTCCTCCCTCCCTTCCTGTCTGTGACAGTCTCCCAGCCTTTCCTGTGTTGTCCGATCTTGGCAGTGTCCAGCCGGCCTGTCATGGTGTCTGTAGAGCGTCCCTCACGGTAGGTCCGCCTGGTGTTTTCTCGCGATTAGACTGGGTGTGGGTTTTGGGAAGATGCCCACAGAGGTGTGGGGCCCTTTCCGTCCCACCGTATCAGGGTCCTGACGTCCGCATGGCTTTCTGATCACCTGGCCGAGGTGTGTCCACCAGGAGTCCCCTCTGTCGGGTCCCTGCTTTCCCGCCCTTTCTGTCCTCTGGAAGCCACTCACTGCCCCCGCCTCCCGGAGGGAGTGTCCGCAGACATTATGTGGAATTCCTCTGTGAGGAAGATCTTGTTACTTACTTGTTTGTGGTCACTGATTTTGTCACTATGGACCTACACCCATTTATTTTCCCTCTGGGCTGTTATCCAGTGTTTTCACCGTGAGTCTGTGTCTGGGCTGTGATGCAGTGTTGTCATCGTGAGTCTGCGTCCGGGTTGTAATCCGGTGTTGTCACCGTGAGTCTGCGTCCGGGTTGTAATCCGGTGTTGTCACCGTGAGTCTGCGTCCGGGTTGTAATCCGGTGTTGTCACCGTGAGTCTACGTCCGGGTTGTGATCCGGTGTTGTCACCGTGAGTCTGCGTCCGGGTTGTGATGCGGTGTTGTCACCGTGAGTCTGCGTCCGGGTTGTGATGCGGTGTTGTCACCGTGAGTCTGCGTCCGGGTTGTGATGCGGTGTTGTCACCGTGAGTCTGCGTCCGGGTTGTGATGCGGTGTTGTCACCGTGAGTCTGCGTCCGGGTTGTGATGCGGTGTTGTCACCGTGAGTCTGCGTCCGGGTTGTGATGCGGTGATGTCACCCTGAGTCTGTGTCCGGGTTGTATTCCAGTGCTGTCACCGTGAGTCTGTGTCCGGGTTGTGATGTGGTGGGTTGTGATTCAGTATTATCACTGTGAGTCTGTATCCGGGTTGTGATGCGGTGTTGTCACCATGAGTCTGTGTCCGGGTTGTACTCTGGTGCTGTCACTGTGAGTCTATGTCCAGGTTGTATTCCAGTGCTGTCACTGTGAGTCTGCATCCGGGTTGTGATGCGGTGATGTCACCGTGAGTCTGTGTCCGGGTTGTATTCCAGTGCTGTCACCGTGAGTCTGTGTCTGGGTTGTGATGTGGTGGGTTGTGATCCAGTATTGTCACTGTGAGTCTGTAGCCGGGTTGTGATGCGGTGTTGTCACCATGAGTCTGTGTCCGGGTTGTATTCCGGTGCTGTCACTGTGAGTCTGCGTCCGGGTTGTATTCCAGTGCTGTCACTGTGAGTCTGTGTCCAAGTTGTGATCCAGTATTGTCACCGTGAGTCTGTGTCCGGGTTGTATTCCAGTGCTGTGACTATGAGTTTGCTGCTCACCTTCTCCAGCTTTGAACACTGGTGGCTTTCCTGTCCTTCCCCGCAGGGATGCTTCAGGCCCAGCTTCTGTTTCTCTGCCCCAGCCCTAGAATGAGCTGTTTCTCCAAGGAGCCCTGGTTCTCTTTCGGGGAGCACAGAAACTCTGATCTGGGTACTGGGAGGGCCATTGCTCCCAGGGTCTCATGGCTGCTGGCCCTCTTGCTGGGCAGAGCTAGGCTCTGTATGTCACTGTCTCATTTCACACATGTGGTTGCTTCTCTGTTGTATCCAGCCATCCATCCGTAAGTACACGAAGGTGAACCTGGTCCATGCCAATGACTCTGGCTCTCACCTGGCACACGGTGTATTTCAGCCGTCTGTCCTGACACACGGTGTGTTCCAGTCTTCCCTCCTGGCCCATCTGAATCCTCCCTCTCTGCTCGTGAGAACCTGGCTCCCCCAACTCGTCTAGCGTCTGCTCAGCCCTGGTGCACGTGTGAGGATTGTCCTCCCAGGCCAGGGGGAAAAGCCCTGGAGCGCAGTGTTTGTGTGCGGCTCCTTCTGGCCTTGCGGTCTCCACTCAGAACGTTTTGCGGAGTTGCTTAGGCAGCTCCTGCCCTCTGGCCAGCGTGGTTCTGATTTACATTCGTGGGTGTGGAGCCTGCATTCCGTCTGCATCCGCTGACCTCCTGGTTGGGTCTTCCCCCAGTAGTTTGTCCGCATTAAAGTTCATCTGGTGTCATGCTCAGTGCTGTGGGCTTTGCTCCATCACCGCAGCTCCAGCCCCTAAGTCCCTGTGCATGGGAGTGACCACGTCCCCCGCACCAGCCCCTGACACGTCCGGGTCCGTCTCCCATCCCTCTGATTTTGCCTTTTCCATTCCATATGAATGGAATCATGCAGTACGTAGCCTGTTGGGTCTAGATTCTCTTACTTAGCACAATGCACTTAAGATTCATCCGTGTTGTTGCCTGAACCAACAGCTCCTGCATTCTTACCTCTGATTATTTTTCTGTTGCACAAGTGCACCTCTGGTTATTTATCTACTTCCACCGTGAAAGACGTTGTCCTCGTTTCTAGTTTTTAGTGACTATGAACAGAGCTGCTACGAGCATCTGCACGAGGCTTCTGTGTGAGCACGTTTTCAGGTTGAAGGCCTGAGAGGCGCAGTAGCTGGGTTGTAAGGTAACCCTTCATTACCTGGGTCAGACGCCACCGTCTGCCGTCCACAGCAGTATGCCACAGCATCCCCAGCACAGCGAGGGCACTCCTGCTGTCCCGAACCTTCCACAGCATTAGGCACTGTCCATTTTCTTTCCTTTTCTTTTTTTTTTTTTTGAGATAGAGTCTTACTCTGTCGACGAGGCTGGAGTGCAGTGGCACTGTGTCGGCTCACTCCAACCTCCGCCTCCTGGGTTCAAGCGATTCTCCTGCCTCAGCCTCCCGAGTAGCTGGGATTACAGGCGCCCACCAATACACCCGGCTAGTTTTTATATTTTTAGTAGAGATGGAGTTTCACCATGTTGGCCAGGCTGGTCTTGAACTCCTGACCTCAGGTGATCTGCCCGCCTCCGCCTCCCAAAGTGCTGGGATTACAGACGTGAGCCCCCGCACCCGGCCTGGGCACTGTCCATTTTCAAACACTTTGGCCACAGTGACGCGTGTGTGGTGACAGCACGTTGTGGTTTTCATTGGCATTTCCCCAACGATGAATGATGTTGAGCATCTTTTTACGTGTTATTTGCCAACCGTGCACCTTTCCTGTGTCTGTTCAGATCTTGTGGCCTGGTGTTTTTCTTCACACCTTTAACGTTAAGTTGTTTGTTTTCTAATTATCGAATTTTAAAAGTTCTTTAAATATTCTGGATACAAATCCTTTATCAGATGTGTGATTTGCCAGTATTTTCTTCTAATCTGTGGCTTGTGTTTTCATTCTGTTAAAAGTAGCTTTTGACCGGGCGCGGTGGCTCAAGCCTGTAATCCCAGCACTTTGGGAGGCCGAGATGGGCAGATCATGAGGTCAGGAGATCGAGACCATACTGGCTAACAAGGTGAAACCCCGTCTCTACTTAAAAATATATATATATACAAAAAAGTAGCTTTTGCAGATCAAAAGTTTTTCATTTTGGCCGGGCGCGGTGGCTCACGCCTGTAATCCCAGCACTTTGGGAGGCCGAGATGGGCGGATCACAAGGTCAGGAGATCGAGACCATCCTGGCTAACACGGTGAAACCGCGTCTCTACTAAAAATACAAAAAAAAATCACCGGTAGCGGGTGCCTGTAATCCCAGCTACTCGGGAGGCTGAGGCAGGAGAACGGCATAAACCCGGGGGGTGGAGCTTGCAGTGAGCCGAGATCGCGCCACTGCACTCCAGCTTAGGCGACAGAGCGAGACTCTGTCTCAAAAAAATAAAGAATAAAAATAAATAAAAATAAAAAAGTTTTTCATTTTGATAAAGTTCAATTTACAGTTTTTAATTTCATAGATTATGCTTTTGGTGTTGTATCTAAGAACTTGTTGCCAAACCCAAGTCACATAGATTTTCTTCTATATTTCCGTCTACAAGTCTTATGCTTTTATGTTTTACTTTTAGGCCTATGATCCTTTTTGGTTAATTTTTGTGTAAGGTGCGAAGTGTGTTCAGGTCCATCTTTTTGCATGTGGACATCCATTTGTTCCAACATCATTGTTAAAGGACTAGTCTTTGTTTTTTTATTTACTTTGTAGAGACTGGGTCTCACCTTGTTGCCCAGGCTGCTCTGGAACTCCTGGGCTCAAGCGATCCTCCTGCCTCGGCCTCTCAAAGTGCTGGGATGGCAGGTGTGAGCCACCGCGCCCGGCCCAAGGCCTCAGCCTCCCGAAGTGCTGGGATGGCAGGTGTGAGCCACTGTGCCCGGCCCAAAGCTGCTCTTTGTCTGTGGAGTGACCTTTGAACCTTTGTCAGCATTGTTCACTCTGTGTGTTGGGTTGGGACAGCGGGGCTATGTCTGGGCCCTGTCTTCATTCCCCTGAGTTCTGCGGCTCTTCTTTAATCAGTGCTGTGCTGTCTTCATGTGGTCTTTTTTTTTTTTTTTCTTTTTTTTTTTTGAGACGGAGTCTGGCTCTGTCGCCCAGGCTGGAGTGCAGTGGCCGGATCTCAGCTCACTGCAAGCTCCGCCTCCTGGGTTTACGCCATTCTCCTGCCTCAGCCTCCCGAGTAGCTGGGACTACAGGCGCCCGCCACCTCGCCCGGCTAGTTTTTTTTTGTATTTTTTTAGTAGAGACAGGGTTTCACCATGTTAGCCAGGATGGTCTCGATCTCCTGACCTCGTGATCCGCCCGTCTCGGCCTCCCAAAGTGCTGAGATTACAGGCTTGAGCCACCGCGCCCGGCTTCAGGTGGTCTTGATTAGCTTCTTAGTAAGTCTTGAAACTGGGTAACGTGAGTCCTCCACCTCTGTTCTTTTCCAAATGATTCTGGCTATTTTAGTCCCTTTGCCCTCCCATATACATTCTAGAATCGGCTTGTCAGCCTCGGCAGAAGCACTGACTGGGTGTTTTGGTTCAGATTGTGCTGAATTTATGGATCAAATTGACACCTTAATGATTTTGATTCTTCCAATCCATAAACATGGTCTGTCTCTTCATGTAGTTAGATCTTGTTTCATTTTTTATATCAGTGTTTTGTAGTTTTCCATGTGCAGATTCCATTTATACTTTTTTAGATTTATAAAAGTACGTGTACTAGCTTCCTCCCTGTCTACACAGACAGCGCTCTGAACCAGCACGCACAGTCGCAGACGCGGACCCCAAGCCAGCTCCCGACGCGTAGTGGGAAGCCGCGTGTGCTTCTGGGGTTGCTCTTGTGGTGTTTTTATCATTGTGCAATATCTTCTTTCATCCCCGTGTCATTCCTTGTTCATAAATCGACTTTCTTCCTTTTGAGACAGAGTCTCTGTTGCCCAAGCTGGAGTGCAATGGCGCCATCTCGGCTCGCTGCAGCCTTCTGGGTTCAAGTGATTGTCCTGCCTCAGCCTCCCAAGTAGGTGGGACTACTGGGGTGCACCACCACACCCAACTAGTTTTTGTATTTTTAGTAGAGACAGGGTTTTGCCATGTTGGCCAGGCTGGTCTTAAACTCCTGACTTCAGGTGATCCACCTGCCTTGGCCTCCCAAAGTGCTGGAATTACAGGCATAAGCCACTGTACCCAGCCCTTAAATCTACTTTTTTTTTTTTTTTTTTTTTGAGATGGAGTTTTGCTCTTGTCGCCCAGGCTGGAGTGCAGTGGTGTGATCTTGGCTCACAGCAACCTCCGCCTCTCAGGTTCAAGCCATTCTCCTGCCTCAGGCTCCCGAGTAGCTGGGATTACAGGCATGCAAGACCACGCCCAGCTAATTTTTGTGTTTTTAGTAGAGGCAAGGTTTTGCCACGTTGCCCAGGCTGGTCTCAAACTCCTGACCTCAGGTGATCCGCCTGCCTTGGCCTCCCAAAGTGCTGGGATTAGGGGCACGAGCCACCATGCCCAGCTCTTTTTTTTTTTTTTTTTTTTTTTTTTTGAGACAGAGTCTCGCTCTGTCGCCCAGGCTGGAGTGCAGTGGCGCAATCTCGGCTCACTGCAAGCTCCGCCTCCCGGGTTCACGCCATTCTCCTGCCTCAGCCTCCTGAGTAGCTGGGACTACAGGCGCCCGCCCCTGCGCCCGGCTAATTTTTTTTTTCTATTTTTAGTAGAGACGGGGTTTCACCATGGTCCCGATCTCCTGACCTTGTGATCCGCCCACCTCGGCCTCCCAAAGTGCTGGGATTACAGGCGTGAGCCACCACGCCCGGCCCTGCCCAGCTCTTAAATCTACTTTTTATGATGTTAGTAGAGCCACTTCGGCTTTCTTTTGTTTATTTTTTTATTTTTATTTTTAATTTTTTTCAGCTATAGTGAACTAGATCCAGCTTTCTTTTGATTCACATTGCATGGTGTATCTTTTTTACTTTTAACCTACTTTTTCATTCTTCACCTTTACACATGGGAGTGTGGTTCTCTCCCCTGTCGTCCTCTCTGGGTAAACATTCAGTGTTCTTTTATTTTTTTATTTTATTTTTTTTTTTTTTGAGACGGAGTCTCACGCTGTCACCCAGGCTGGAGTGCAGTGGCCGGATCTCGGCTCACTGCAAGCTCCGCCTCCCGGGTTCACGCCATTCTCCTGCCTCAGCCTCCCGAGTAGCTGGGACTACAGGCGCCCGCCACCTCGCCCGGCTAGTTTTTTGTATTTTTTAGTAGAGACGGGGTTTCACCGTGTTAACCAGGATGGTCTCGATCTCCCGACCTCGTGATCCGCCCGTCTCGGCCTCCCAAAGTGCTGGGATTACAGGCTTGAGCCACCGCGCCCGGCCAAACATTCAGTGTTCTACAAACGCTGACGTCCAGAGGATGTGAGAGAGCCGGTGTGGGGTGGGCACCGTGAGACATGGACTCGGAGACCTGTGGATGTGAGCGTGCCGTTGTGGGGTTTGTGTGGAGGCTAAGCGTGGCTCACCTGTGGGCTGTAAGTGTCAAGCCCTGCAGCGTGTGCTGGGAGTGACGCCATTGTCCAGAGCGGGGTCATCAGGGTGTGTTTCATAATGGGGAATGCAGAGTGCCGTCTGGATGGTCAGCCGACTGTCTGTGTGCAGCCAGGCACGCCTTTTATACACACGTCTAGTTTGCGTCCGTGTGTGCGTGTATGCACACCCTACTTGCACACTGCTTGAGTCCGTGTGTATGCGTGTATATGCACGCTGCTTGCGTCCGTGTGGGTGCATGTATACACACACTGTTTGCACACTGATTGAGTCTGTGTGTATGCGTGTATACATACACTGCTTGTATCCATGTGTGAGCATGTACACACGCTGCTTGCTTCTGTGTGTGTGCGTGTATACACACCCTGCGTCTGATGCAGGTTGGGTTTTCCCATATTTCCCCCAAGATGTTGAGAAAGTACTCAAACTCCTGAGTCTGGGGTTTGGACCCCAAGCCGTTGGCCAGACTCTGCCTCCCCTTCCCTCCCCGCCTCACCCGGCAAGTCTGAGCCACACCCACGGTGTCCACATGTGGTTTGTTCCTAGTCACGCTTGTTTTGTCTTCCTGTCCTTCCAGTCGTGGCATTCCTGGTGGCTTTCCATCAGAACAAGCAGCTGATCGGTGACAGGGGGCTGCTGCCCTGCCGAGTGTTCCTGAAGAATTTCCAGCAGTACTTCCAGGACAAGACGAGCTGGGAAGTCTTCAGCTACATGCCCACCATCCTCTGGCTGACGGACTGGTCAGACACGAACTCCACCCTGGACTCGCTCGCTCTTCTCGGACTGGGCATCTCGTCCTTCGTCCTGATCACGGGCTGTGCCAACATGCTTCTCATGGCTGCCCTGTGGGGCCTCTACATGTCCCTGGTCAATGTGGGCCATGTCTGGTGAGTAGGAGGAACACGGCAGTGGGACCGCAGGGCTTGCTGTCACTTAGCACACATGCCGCAGGTCTCCTGGCACTTGGAAAGACTGGACGAGCATTCATCTTAAATTCATTCAGGAGGGTATCATCATTTTGCTGAGGCTACCTCAGAGCAGCCAGTCCACCAGCCACAGCCGCCACCCATCCTCAGGGTTAAAACCCCACCTCTTTGCAGTAGCACGTCTTTACTTAAAGGACTGCATTGCCATCCTGCTGGAGCCAGAGGCACAGAGAAAGGGAGGCAAAAGCAGCGGGTCCGTGTCTGTGTGGACATATAGGAGGCTGGTTTGGGGTCCGTGTCTGTGTGGACGTGTTGGAGGCTGGTTTGGGGTCCGTGTCTGTGTGGACGTGTCGGAGGCTGGTTTGGGGTCCGTGTCTGTGTGGACGTGTCGGAGGCTGGTTTGGGGTCCGTGTCTGTGTGGACGTGTCGGAGGCTGGTTTGGGGTCCGTGTCTGTGTGGACGTGTCGGAGGCTGGTTTGGGGTCCGTGTCTGTGTGGACGTGTCGGAGGCTGGTTTGGGGTCCGTGTCTGTGTGGACGTGTCAGAGGCTGGTTTGGGGCGGGTGTCTGTGTGGACGTGTCGGAGGCTGGTTTGGGGCGGGTGTCTGTGTGGACGTGTCGGAGGCTGGTTTGGGGTCCGTGTCTGTGTGGACGTGTCAGAGGCTGGTTTGGGGCGGGTGTCTGTGTGGACGTGTCGGAGGCTGGTTTGGGGCGGGTGTCTGTGTGGACGTGTCGGAGGCTGGTTTGGGGTCCGTGTCTGTGTGGACGTGTCAGAGGCTGGTTTGGGGCGGGTGTCTGTGTGGACGTGTCGGAGGCTGGTTTGGGGCGGGTGTCTGTGTGGACGTGTCGGAGGCTGGTTTGGGGCGGGTGTCTGTGTGGACGTGTCGGAGGCTGGTTTGGGGCGGGTGTCTGTGTGGACGTGTCGGAGGCTGGTTTGGGGCGGGTGTCTGTGTGGACGTGTCGGAGGCTGGTTTGGGGTCCGTGTCTGTGTGGACGTGTCGGAGGCTGGTTTGGGGCGGGTGTCTGTGTGGACGTGTCGGAGGCTGGTTTGGGGCGGGTGTCTGTGTGGACGTGTCGGAGGCTGGTTTGGGGTCCGTGTCTGTGTGGACGTGTCAGAGGCTGGTTTGGGGCGGGTGTCTGTGTGGACGTGTCGGAGGCTGGTTTGGGGCGGGTGTCTGTGTGGACGTGTCGGAGGCTGGTTTGGGGCGGGTGTCTGTGTGGACGTGTCGGAGGCTGGTTTGGGGCGGGTGTCTGTGTGGACGTGTCGGAGGCTGGTTTGGGGCGGGTGTCTGTGTGGACGTGTCGGAGGCTGGTTTGGGGTCCGTGTCTGTGTGGACGTGTCGGAGGCTGGTTTGGGGCGGGTGTCTGTGTGGACGTGTCGGAGGCTGGTTTGGGGCGGGTGTCTGTGTGGACGTGTCGGAGGCTGGTTTGGGGTCCGTGTCTGTGTGGACGTGTCAGAGGCTGGTTTGGGGCGGGTGTCTGTGTGGACGTGTCGGAGGCTGGTTTGGGGCGGGTGTCTGTGTGGACGTGTCGGAGGCTGGTTTGGGGCGGGTGTCTGTGTGGACGTGTCGGAGGCTGGTTTGGGGCGGGTGTCTGTGTGGACGTGTCGGAGGCTGGTTTGGGGCGGGTGTCTGTGTGGACGTGTCGGAGGCTGGTTTGGGGCGGGTGTCTGTGTGGACGTGTCGGAGGCTGGTTTGGGGTGGGTGTCTGTGTGGACATGTAGGAAGCAGGGAGTGCGCTGGCTCTTGCGTGCCCAGCTTGGTTCCACTCTCGATGGGACAGCCGGGCTTTGCATGGAGACTGAGGACGGCTCTTGTGTCTTTTGTGGGCGGGAGACAGGAGGCGGCCAGCTCAGGGCTGAGTGGTCGGAACCAGGACCCTGTCCCAGGATGGAAGGCTGCGATGGTGAGTTGGTGCAGGCAGGGCTCAGCCTTGGGCATTGGGGCCTGTGTTTTCCATCCTGGTCAGCACGGCTGAGCTGAGGTTGGAGTGTCTGGGGCCGGCTGTGCTTCCGGGAGCCTGAATGCTCTGCCTCCAGCCCAGCTCCTGTGGCTCTGGTGTTCCCCGGTCGGAGGCTCGGGTCGCTGTGATCTGGGCTTGGCAGCACAGCCCAGGCCCTGCAGGCTCATGCAGGGAGGGCTGCAGCTGGCATCGGGGCACCTGTAGGGAGGGTCCCCACTGTGTGGCTGTGCTGGCGTGGGCACTGCTGCCAGGTCCAGTTGCTGGTGTTTCCTCAGGTCTCAGCTACACTTGAGTGTGTCACCTCATTCAACAAGCAGGTCAGACAGTGTCACCAGGGCAGGGCAGGAGGCCTGGGGACGCCTTGGGCATCCACGACGTGGCTCCGCTTCGGGGCCCCTCCACAGCACACAGGCCTGACTTTGCCGAGGGCCCATGAGCTGTCTGCACAGGCTGAAGTGGTGTGCTGGGGTCAGGCGCTGTCACGGGAGTGCGCAGGGCTGGGGCAGGTGCAATGCATATGGCTGTTTGTGGTTTGCCCCTGAAGCCTCAGGCCCTGTGACGCACGTCCCCTACACATGTCATTGGCCTGAGCCGTCTCTGCGAGGGTGGCCTGGTGGGGGCTGTACTTGTAGGGCGTCTGGACAGTGAAGCGGCTTTTTCCCCTTCACCCCCTCGCTCGTGGTGAGGACGTCACTGTGCAGGCTTCACTGGAGGAGTGGGGTTCCACCCGCCTCTGGGGGGTGCAGGAGTCGCGAGCCCGCCTGCGCAGGAGGCTTCTCTCTGCTCCCTGTTTATCGTTCGCCTGAGCGTGGCTTGTGGCAGCGTGGACTTGCACGTTTTTGGTTTGGTACTTTGGGGGTCTGTCTTCTTGGTCTAGAAATTTAAACATCTAGGGGTTTGGCAACATTTATGACAGAGCGCCACAGCTTAATAACTGTTGCATAAAACTCTAAGTGACTTTAGAGAGGGACTCTGACTCTGCTCAGAGCTGGCCTTCGTGTCACATAAAGCCACTCAGCCTTGCAGGACGCTGGAGCCCTGAGCACAGCGTCTGCTGCAGTGTCTGAAGTCGCTTCAGCTTTTCCAAAACGCTGGCTCTGGCTCTGTCGTCTGCCCTTGGCTTTGGCAGTGGCCCTGCGGGCTGCTTTGCTGCCCTTCAGTACGGCAGCACCGCCATCCCTTCCCCACCGTCTCAACCCCAGAAGGAAGGAAAGATTCTCTCCAGGAACTTGGACCAAAGTGGGGACACCTCAGGGGTCCTCCTTCCTGTGGAGGGAGCTGCCCTTGGAGCTTCCTTCCTGGGCAGGAGGGATGGCGGCTCCATTTCAAAGAGTGCTGAGAGCAGCGCCAGGGCTGGAGGGGACGCTGGGAGGCCGCCAGCGCCCAGGGACACCGCCCTCGGTGCTCCATTTCTCACTGATGATTAACACATGTTTGGACTCCAGGACTTCGATGTAAGGAGGTTCCACAAGTACCTGCAATACCTTTTCCACCACCTGCCCCTGCGTCGCCCCGACTGGGTGAGTGGGGCCCTCCCTGGCTGGGCTGCAGCCAGTGTCTCTGTGTTAGCACATGGGAAGGGATCTGACAAGGCGTAGACGTATTTGATGGTAAAAGTGACATCCTCTTCATTTCACAAGGTTCAGGGACCCCGTAGTGGGAGGGGTGGCGGTTGCCACACAAGGCCAGGCACTGAGAGAGCCCACCCTAGGCGTCTCCTCTGTCAGCCGGGTCATGGTCGTGTCCTGCTTCCAAATGGCGTGGGAAAAGCCAGACCCTGGGTGTCTTTGTCTGCGGTGTCTGACTCCTGCGTAGCGCTCGGTTCCTGCCTGTGAGCTGACCTCTGAAACAACAGTTACCTTCCCGGCTAGACGGGATTAGTCTCCAGAGCCCGGCAGGTGGGTGAGCGTCTCTCATGTGGGAGCCTGTGTGTGTCTGCTGGCAGTCTCAGCACACAGCAGCCTCAGCGTCCCGGGCTCAAGCAATGCTCCCTGCGCAGCTTCCCAAATAGCTGGGACTGCAGGCGCCCAGCACCACACCTGGCTAATATTTTTATTTTTTGTAGAGATGGATGTCTCACTATGTTGCCCAGGCTGGTCTTGAACTCCTGGGCTCAAAGTTTAATACTCCTGACTCAGCCTCCCAAAGTGCTAGGATTACAGGCATGAGCCACCGTGCCCAGCCAAATATTTTCTGGGGTTTTTTTTTGTTTTCTTTTTTTTATGAGACTGAGTCTTGCTCTTGTCGCCCAAGCTTGAGTGCAGTTGTGTGAACTCAGGTCACTGCAGCCTCCATTTCCTGGATTGAAGTGACTCTCCCACCTCAGCCTCCCAAGTAGCTGGACTTATAGGCACCTGCACCACACCTGGCCAATTTTTGTACTTTTAGTAGAGACAGGGCTTCACCATGTTGGTCAGGCTGGTCTCGAACTCCTGACCTCCAGTGATCCACTTGGCTCGGCCTCCCAAAGTGCTGGGATTACAGGCATGAGCCACGGTGCCCAACCCCCTAATTTTTTTTTAACCTAACAAGAGATATGTATTTCTTTGACTCCAAGGAGTACATCCCATAATCATCAGGGCGCACTAAAGGGGCAGGGATGACGCTTGAGACGAGATGGGGCATTCAGGGCGCTGGGGCCGTAGACAGGGCAAGACTTAAGCAGGCAGCAAGGAGGCCAGGGGCGGACGTGGGGAACACAACTGACATCTGGCCTTTGCCCACGTGGGGTGGCTGTGGTCCTGTGGACTGGGATAGTGGGGCACACTGGCAGGGGCAGTTTGAGGGAGAGGATGTCTCACATTGAAACAATACTTTAAAATAAGAGATTTGTCTTCATGGCTTCCATGCCTGTCCATGGCGGAGTGGCAGGTACAGGACCAGCCTCCCCACTATGAAACCGTCAGCAAGTGAAATACCAGGTGGCACAGGTGCCCCGGACTGCTGTCCCTGGAAAGGAGATACATACAGCGTGGCCTTGGTAGCCCCAGCCTTCTGCCTTGAGCACCTTGTACACCGCAGCTAGGGCACCCAGCAGAACACAAGGCGTCTCCGAGCTCAGGAGGCAGGGGTCAGAGTTGAGGGTCGCTTGCGTTTGTGCGGCAAGGCACCAGAGTAAAGGAGCTAACAGAGGCATCACCACAGAAACCTACACGGGTTCCCCTAAGTTTTTGGGTTTGTTCTAAGCTATGAACATGGAGAGTGAGAGTCTTTGAGGGTTGGTGGAAAGCGGCAGGTAGGGAGTGGTGACCTTAGTGGTGAGTCTGAGGGTCCCACAGTGCTGGGAGATAAGCCTCCCCATCAGCCGGTCCGGAGGCGACTTGCGTAAGACCCTAGGCACTCAGCCCATGCCCCCAGAAAGGCCACATCTTAGGAAGAGGGTTCCTCTCGCCCTAGAAAAGCTCTGTTCTAGACTGACCCTAATTGAGCTTTTGGAAAGACCAAGTTTGTCTTCCAGTAGCTCAACTGCTTACCAGACAGACTCATTCATTCACTCTCCAGAGGAAGCAGACAAAATTAACCTCTCAATGATGTTATGATCTTTCATGATAGCTAGAATCAGAAACTACTTCACAGGGAAAGAAACAGGAAAATAGGGTCCCTATACAGGAAACTAAAGAGGTCACGAGAAACTGACTGGGATAGCCGAGAAAAGAGAAAAGAGGGTTTGAGGCCGCCATTATGGGTACACACAAGGGCTCAAGGGAAGTAGTCCTCTTTTTTTCTTTTTTCTTTTTCTTTTCTTTTGAGACAGAGTCTCACTCTGTCCCCCAGGCTGGAGTGCAGCGGTGAGATCTCGGCTCACTGCAACCTCCACCTGCTGGGTTCAAGCGATTTTCCTGCCTCAGCCTCCCAAGCAGCTGGGATTACAGGTGTGCGGCTCCACACCCAGCTAATTTTTGTATTTTTAGTAGAAACGGGATTTCGCCATTGTTGGCCATGCTGGTCTCAAACTCCTGACGTCAGGTGATCCACCCGCCTCGGCCTCCCAAAGTGCTGGGATTACAGGCGTGAGCCACCACACCCAGCCTAGTAGCAGTCTTAATGAACGAACACATGGGAAATTTAGCAGAGTCTCTGAATCTTTGAAGAAGAGCCAATTGGACATTTTAGAACTGAAAAGTACAGTATCTGTACTGAAAAATCTGTTGCATGGGCTTAATAACAGGTTGGAGATGGTAGATGAAAGCCTCAATGAATTTTAACAGAAATCTTTAGAAATTATCCAAGCTAAAGAAAAAACACAAAAAAAGATTGAAATGAGCAGAGCATCAGTGATGTGGGATAACACCAGGTGGTCTAACATACATGTGATTGGAGCCCCACAGAGAGAGGACACAGAGAATGGGGCATAACAAGTATTTAAAGAAATAATAGCTGAACTATGTAGATGTATAAATGCAAGAAGTTCAGCATACGGTAAGCAGTAGAAGTAAGAGAAAACCCTGTCTGGGCATATTGTAGTCAAACTACCGAACACCAAAGACAACCTCTTGATCGCATCCAGAAAAAAAAGACGTTACACTCAGAGAATAAAGATTCCAATACGTCTGGTTTCTTATAACCACTGGAGGTCAGAGGACGGTGGACTGGCATCTTTCCAGTTCTGAAGAAAAACGATTGTCAACCCAGAGTTCTGTCCAGTGACAATATCCTTCAAAAACGAAAGCAAAATAAAGACATTTTCAGATAACTGAAAACTGAGAGAAAGCTTTGCCAGCAGGCACACTGTAAGAAATGTTAAAGGAATATCTTCAGGCTGAAGGAATTATTGCTAGGCAGAAACTCATCTATAGAAAGGAGTAAAATCCACTGGAAATGGTAAAGGTAGGTAAATATGAAAAGTTCTCTATTTCTTTTTTTCTTAATTTATTATAGACACAACTGAGGCAAAAACTGTAATATACACGACATGAGCACAAAGGAGGGAGGGGATCCTTCCTGAATCTGTAACGTCACTGGCTCTCTAAATTCTACATGAAGCGGAAAATATTAACCCCAGGTCTGTTGTGAGCAGGCGAGAATGCCTATTGTTAGCCCTCGGGCAGTCACTCAAAGTAGTGCGAAGATATGGAGCTGAGGAGCCCGTGGAGTGACTGAAATGGAGTATTAGACACATTTGCTTATAGTAAGAAGGCAGGAACAGAGGAGCGGACGAAAAACCAGATGAGACTCTGAAGACAAAAAAATAACTAATCAGCCGTATCAATGATTACATTAAATGTAAGTGACTAAATCTTCCATTTAAAAGACAGAGATTTAGAATCAGGCCAGGCACGGTGGCTCACTCCTATAATCCCAGCACTTTGGGAGGCCAAGGCGGGTGGATCACCTGAGGTCATCAGGAGTTCAAGACCATCCTGGCCAACATGGTGAAACCTCGTCTCTACTAAAAATACAAAAATTACCTGGGCGTAGTGGCTCATGCCTGTAATCCCAGCTACTCGGGAGGCTGAGGCAGGGAGAATCACTTGAACCCAGGAGGCAGAGGTTGTAGTGAGCTCAGATCGTGCCACTGCACTCCAGCCTGGGCAACAGAGTGAGACTCCGTCTCAAAAAAAAAAAAAAAGGCCGGGCGTGGTGGCTCAAGCCTGTAATCCCAGCACTTTGGGAGGCCGAGATGGGCGGATCACGAGGTCAGGAGATCGAGACCATCCTGGCTAACATGGTGAAACCCCGTCTCTACTAAAAAATACAAAAAATTAGCCGGGCGAGGTGGCGGGCGCCTGTAGTCCCAGCTACTCGGGAGGCTGAGGCAGGAGAATGGCGTGAACCCGGGAGGCGGAGCTTGCAGTGAGCTGAGATCCGGCCATTGCACTCCAGCCTGGGCAACAGAGCGAGACTCCGTCTCAAAAAAAAAAAAAAAAAAATCAATTTGAAAAAATCAAGTATCAAGTATATGCAGTTTTCAAGAGATATGCTTTAAATATAAAGGTACAAATTTAGTTGAAAGAGGAAGGATAAAGATAAAGAAGGATAGACTACATAAACGTACTGGAAAGCTGGAGTGGCTGAATTAACTTTAGACAAAGTTAAGTTGAAGACACGGAGTATTACTGGAGGCGTGCAGAGACATTTTGTGGTAATGAAAGAGTTCATTGATCACAAAGACACAAAGGCGTCACATACTGGAGCTCGAAATGTATGAAGCACAAATTGCAGAAGTCAAGGAAGAAGTATACAAATTCACAATTCTGTTTGGAGATTTTAACATCAGTCACTTTCAATAATTGAAATAACAACTACACAAAGAAAATGAGGACACAGAAGATCAGAACGATGCTATCAGCCACTTTGACATAGTCGATGAACCCCTTTACCCCGAAGAACTTCCGAGTGCGTTCCTAAGAAGAGGGTTCTTTCCATTCCCGCAGGGATCCGCTGCAGTAAGTTCAACGTGGTTGCCGTTCTGTGACCGCATCTCCCGCTCGTTTTCCAGTTTGTCATCTGACCTAAGAATAATCTTCACAGCATTTACTTTCCAGAGCAGGGTTAGGTGCTGGGTTTAGTTGTCCGGTCTCTTCTGGGACGTCCATCTTTTATGACACTGATATTTTAAAGTTGTGCATCCCTTTAAATAAACGGTGTTCCTCTTCGGGGTCTGCCCGCTGTTTCCTGTGCTTGTCGTCCCGGGCAGGGTGCTGCTTGTGGGGAGGACCCTCCCACGCCACCTGCCTTGTCCTCCATGACGCTGGTCCCCGGTGGGTGAGCCTGTGCTTCGACGTGGTCATCCGGGAATGGAGATACGTCCACACCACTTCCCATGGCCTGAGAGACGCATGGCGGCCTTCCGCAGCCATGACAGTGACCACGTGGGGAGGCTTCAAATAAGAAACATTTACTCTCCCACAGTTCTCGAGGCCAGAAGTCCGAAATCAGCGTGTCGGCAGTGCCAGTTCCCTCCGAGTCTCTACGGGAGGGTCCTTCCTCGTCTCTTCCAGTCCCTCGGGGCTCCGGGCGTCCCCGGCTTGTGGGCACATCACTCCAGTCCCTGCCGCTTTGCCTCCTCCTCTTTGGTCTGTCTCAGGGTTCCTGGTACCTCTCTGTGATAAGGACGCCTGTGATCAGATAATCCAGGAGGTCCTCACCTCGAGATCCTTAATTACCTCCACAGAGACGCCCTTTCCAAATAAGACGGGGTTCAGGAATTAAGATGTGGACGTGTCTTTCTGGGGACCTCCTTTTAGCCCACTGCCTCGGGCTTCTCTGTAACAAAAATGGGCCCAGATGGCACATCCTGTTTTATTCCGTCTATTCACTTAATTCTTAAACAATTTTCATTACCTAGTCCTTATGACAATATTGGAAATAACTAAACTTTTTTTTACTTCCCATCAAATGGCAAGCATCTTCCCATCTCGCCGACGTTGTCTGACAGCAGCTTTGGGCAGCGTGTCCCGCTCCCGACAGAGGCAGAGGCCGCATGGAGAGCGGTCCGGGTCGCCGCAGAGACAGCAGGGCCAAGGCCTGGCGCTGGCAGCCTCAGCAGTGCACCGGTCAGGGCCTCAGATGCCACGCGCCCATCTGGATTTCCGCTGCTTGGCGGAGCGTGTGGTGGCCACAGGGCGGTCTGTTACATGAGTTTGCTCATTGCGCCAAGCCCACTGGCCGGCACGTCGGTGGTGGCTCCTGGTTTTTTACTGCTGGAAGTGGCGCCTCAGTGGCCGGCTTTGTGGCGCGGGGATATTTTGCAGGGTTGTGACTTACAGAGTGAACTAAGCTCCCAAGGTGGGCGGCTGGGTCAGGGTGTGCGTGGTGCCTGGTGGACGGGGTTCCGCCAGCCCCACCCAGGGCTGCACGCTCACGGCGGGGGCAGCGTGCTGTTGTCCTGTTCCCTACTCAGAACATCCCATTTCCGAAAAACCAGAGCGTTTGTAAGTGAAAATAATGTTATTTAAATACACATTTCTCTGCCAAGGAATTTTTCTTGGTTTTGCTCTTTTTTGTTTCTCTGGGGATTTGTGTTTTGCCTTTGCCGTTCCCTTTGGTGTGAACGTTCTTTGTTTATCCATCTGTAAGAGGCCCTGCTGTCCGGGAATTGGGCCTTTGCCTCCAGCAGAAGGTAAAGGCACGTGGAAGGTGTGAGCCCTCGGCCGCATCCCATTCTGCATGCAACGGACTGTGCTTTCCACACGGGGTTCCTCTGTGGAGTCCAGTCTACCGTCTTTCCCCATTTTCACTGCTGCCTTTGGTGCTGCGTCCAAACAGCCTCCAGCACTTTTTCCTTACACTTTTAAGGGCTATTTACATCCTGTTTTAAATTGCTCACCTGTAGTGAATGGAATATGTACTGTGAGGTTGGTTTTCGCACAGTAATGGGAGCACCGCCCATCCATCTGTTCGTCTATCCGTTCGTCTGTCCATGGGAGCCGCGCACGCACTGGGTGCTCCCTGCTCTGCCTGGCTTCAAAGCCTGGGTCCTCCCAACAGCCCTGGGACCTGGACTTCCTCTTGGCAGCTCCAGTAAGTGGCAACAGGCAACAGATGTTTGTGAAGACACCTCTTGTTATTACCATTTTATTTTCTCTGTTGTATGAACTTAAACGTTGGGGTGGCAGCAGTCATGTCTGCAGTGAGCCAGTTGCCTCACTGGTGCTGATGACCTGGTATGTGTGGTCCAGCCCCGCCCCCGCCCCCGCCGTCCCCGCGAGCCACCGTCCAGCCCCATCCCCGCGAGCCGCTGTCCAGCGCCGTCCCTACCGTTCCCGCGAGCCGCTGTCCGTCCCCGCGAGCCGCTGTCCGTCCCCGCGAGCTGCCGTCCAGCCCCATCCCCGCCGTCCCCACGAGCTGCCATCCATCCCCGCGAGCCGCCGTCCAGCCCCGCCCCCGCCATCCCTGTGAGCCGCCGTCCAGCACCATCCTTGCCGTCCCTGCAAGCCACCGTTCAGTCTAGCACTTCCCTGTGCCAGGCAAGCCATGGCCCTGCACAGTGGGACCCAGCGTTCCGACATTGCCAGTGCTAGCCGGCACCCCGTCCTGGTGACTGGGTGGGAGGCACAGCCGTCTGATGGGTGCTGCACCCCCTCCCCTGTGAGGTGGGTAGACATGGAAGCCCCCCAGCTGTTCTCACCCAAAGGTGCTGTTCTTTTCCTGTGGTATTTTTGTTGGTAACTTCTGTAAATAAATCCACACGTTTGGCCTTCACCACATGACAAAGACTTTAGTCCTGATGATGTGGTCAGCTGCAGACACAAGTCAGGAACCGGGCGTGGTTCAGGAGAGCATGGTTCATGATTAAGTTCCTACTACACACTTTCTAGACAGGCCTCCAGCAAAGTTCTTTGTGCTAGGCCAGAAGGTGGAAGATTTCTTACAAATTTACAACTAGCCTGCCCCAAAATGGGGAGCATAAAATTTAACAAATATTTACATGAGGCCTTTTTACAGATGATAAATAGCTGGAACCAAATGTGCTTTTAAATCAAAGGCTTCCTGTAGAAATGGGAGGCCTGTGAAGTGCAAGGGGGCAGGGCCTGTGCGGGGGCCGTGTGCAGCATCTGCAGGCCATCCGGGGTCTGGCTGCCTCCCTAGCACAGAGACCCCAACGGCCTGTCAGTCGGGTGTGGGGGCTCACGGGGGAGCAGGTTCCTGACCTCACAAGGCGGTC
Organism: Macaca mulatta; assembly: GCF_049350105.2. Taxonomy (NCBI): domain Eukaryota; kingdom Metazoa; phylum Chordata; class Mammalia; order Primates; family Cercopithecidae; genus Macaca; species Macaca mulatta. The sequence continues at coordinate 2,142,165 of NC_133425.1, read as the reverse complement.
AGAGGGAGCGCGTTAACCCCGACCATCCAAAAGCAAAGTCTACGTCCCACCGTCCGAGGAAGGACTTGAGTTTCTTTAAAGAACAAAACAGCAGAACAAACCCCAAGAGAACTGCATGGAGTCGGTGTCTGCTAACGTAAGTCCCAGCTGTTGAGAATATAATAAAAGCTGTGAAAGTAATAAGACGTTTTAGTTTTTCATGTCATTGCCTTAGCTCAAACCTGCTATTTAAAGAATCTTTTATCAGGCAGCCTTGAAATTCAAAATTCAAAGCAGGTGAAGTGACAGAAGAATGCGTTTTGAAACACCCTCAGCCGACGTGAAGGCAGCTGCATCTGGGCTCACCCCTTCTCCACTCAACACTTGTATTTTGGTGGCACTGAGTCACTAAAACTCTTCCAGGCCTTGGTCCCTTCTGATAAAAGCGTGAGGCTGCATCTTTTTAGATCGGGTCTCTTGCCCTGTCGCCCAGGCTGGACTGCAATAGCAGCGCGATCTTGGCTCACTGCAGTCTGGAACTCCTGGGCTTAAGCCATCTTCCAGCCTCGGCCCCAAAGCCACTGGGACTACAGGCGTGCGTCACCACACCTGGCTAATAAAAGAGCAAAGCTTTTATTCTTTATGGATTTTAAAAATCAGCTCCTTTTCCTTTCTCTGTTCAACTAAGGTTATGTATTGGGAACATTTTGGGGATAAATTTATTTCTAGCATTAGCCAGTATGTATAGCGGCTGCTTGGAAGGTTTTGGTCATGGAAATGGGGGCAGGGAGTGCATCCTGCAGCCCATGGGGTGCACTCTGTCCCTCCCAGCCTCCTTCCTCAGCCCACGGGGTGCCCTCTCTCCCTCCCAGCCTCCTTCCACAGCCTCCTTCCACAGCCCACGGGGTGCCCTCTCTCCCTTCCATCCTCCTTCCTCAGCCTCCTTCCTCAGCCCACGGAGTGTCCTCCCTCCCAGCCTCCTTCCTCAGCCCACAGGGTGCCCTCTCTCCCTCCCAGCCTCCTTCCTCAGCCTCCTTCCTCAGCCCACGGAGTGTCCTCTCTCCCTCCCAGCCTCCTTCCTCTGGAGTGAAAAGCAAATCCAGACTTAATCCTCTTTTACCTATAAATACTGTGGATCTCTACCGGGTAAGGGATGGTTTAAAAAGACATCAGAGCCGCTGAGGCAGCCACACACCTGATGTGGTTGAAGAATGAGCCTTCCAGCGCTCTGTCCCCACCCACCTCCCTCACAGCTCAGATGTCGTTTGTCATGGCCTTCGCTGTGCTTTTATTGTAATGTCAAGGGGGCAAATCACAGACATATCCAAAGGTCGGATGGTGTAGGGAGCCCTGGGACGGGCAGTGGGCCCTGCGGGCCGTCCCACACCCTGTAGCCTTTCATTCCTACAGATTTCATTAGGCAACGTTGCTGCTTAATGTCTTCAGCGAGATGTAATTCACATACCGTAAAACTGCATTTAAAGCAAGCTTGTCCACACGCGGCTCAGGATGGCTTTGAATGCGGCCCAAAGCAAATTCATAAACTTTCTTAAAACATTATGAGTTGTTTTGTTTTTAGCTCATCAGCCATCAGTAGTGTTAGTATATTTTATGTGTGACCCAAGACAATTTTTCTTCTTCCACGGTGGCCCACGGAAGCCAAAAGATTAGACAGCCCTGATAGAAAGTGTACAAGTCAATGTACATACTCATGGACTCTGACGCCATCGGCACCAAGTTTAAAACATTCTGGCCGGGGCAGCTCACACCCGTCTTCCCAGCACTTAGGGAGGCGGAGGCAGGAGGATCGCCTGAGTCCAGGAGTTAGACCAGCCAGGGCAACGTGGCAGAACCTCTATAGAAAATACAAAAATTAGTGGGGCATCATGGTGCAGACCTGTGGTCCCAGCAACCCGGGAGGCTGAGGCGGGAGCATTGCTCCAGCCCAGGAGGTTGAGGTTGTAGTGAGCTTATGCACCACTGCACTCCAGCCTGGGTGATGGAATGAGACCGTGTCTCAAAAAAAAAAATTCTGATCAACCCCAGAAGAAACCTGGCGATCTACGGCCTGTGTCTGTGGACTGGCCTGTTGTGTACATTTCATGTCCACGAGCCACATACTGTGCCTTCTGCGTCGGGCTTGGCACTGAGCACCTGAGGCAGGGCTCCTCACACGGGCATCGGTGCGTCCTGCCCGCCTCTTGCAGGACCATAGGTGGCAGAGGGGGTTTCTTCTAGAGTCCAAGGGTAGGTCTTGAGGTGGGGTGGGTTAGAGAGGCCAGAGGCTGAGGCAGGTGTGGGATGTGTTGGAAGCTGTGTGTTCGGTGCATGTCGGGGGACTCCACGTTTGTGATTTGGGGTCCTGTAGACACGCGTGCTACTTGCCCGCAGCTCCGCTGTCTGAGGGTGAGAAGCCGGTCACAGCATCACTGAAGCCCCTTTTGGTTGCGATTCAGGCCTTTCCCAGCCTTTCCCACCAATTCCTTTCATTTAAGATCCATTTTCTAATGATCTGCGCTCGACGTCATGTGATGTCCTTAAATTTTCAGATTCCAAAGGGTGACATTTTTTGTGGCATTTAAGTGATGCTGCAAAAAAATAAGCATTAATTCACTCATCCGCAAAATACGTATTTTTAATTTCTGTGGGTACATAGTAGGTGTATCTGGGAATGTGTTTTGGTTGCCTGTTCTGGGCCTGCCTGTATGCGGGCCGTGGGGAGGGGCTGCTGTTCCCCTAATGCCCGGCGGGCAGGTCCCCCTGGCAGGATTTCCCTGACCCCACACTGTCCTGGGTGCCGGAGTGGGCTTCACTCAGGGGGGAAACTGGGTTTTGGTCGAGACAAGCCAAAGTGTTAATACACGTTTCTTCTTTCGTTTTTCAGGTACTCCTTCGGTAAGTGAGATGCATTTAGAGAAAGCTCTGCGAGAGTTGAGCGTTGTGTGTTTGGTATGTATCTTCACACACTTTTCCTGGCCTCTCCCGTTCCTTAGCCTCTGCCATCAGCCTTCCCAGTATGCACGGATGGCAGTGGTGAGCGCTTGTGATCTGATCCGTGCCTCCTTCCTGGATGTGGGAGCTCCTGGGCTTCCAGGTCCCAGGCACCTACAGACGGATGGCCGCACGTGTGATCGTAGGCATCTCACAGGTGTGGTCTCCCCACCGCTGCCCTGGAGCAGAGGCAGAGCACCCACGGGCCCATCCCCCGTGGACACTCAGGCTGTGTGCACCTCGGCATAGAGAAGGTTCATGTTGCTCACGGCGCTAACACTGGGGGGCACTTTGGCTTGTGCTTCATTTGGTGGAGGGGATCGGAGGTCCTCCCCATCCACACAACGCAGTCAATACTGGAGGACGGGAAGAGGGCAGCTGTCCAGTGGGCAGGACAGGATCAGAGGACAGTGGGTGCACCCTCCATTGGGCCCAGAGACCTCCAGAATGTCATGGGACACATGGTGGCTTGATAAGTGGACCTGATTCCAGGACCTTGGGAAGGATGACCACTCCCACCGCTGCCTTTCTCCCTGACCTCAGGGCGCAGGTGGAAGCGCCGGTCTTTGCTGGTAAAGGCCCTGGCCTGGGCCTCTCACTCAGGCTGTGTCTGCCCTGACCTCTCTGGCTCTCGGCCCCTTCCTAGGAGAGCAGGGGCGGCCTGTCTGGGCGTGGATCTCTGCCTGCCCCTTTCACTGTCTCAGGCCTTAGGGCCTGTGTCCTTGTGGTAGAGGTCACTGTCTTCATGCTTTTATTCCTCACATATTTTCATTCCTTTTGAGCACCAGAGATGCTGGAAATTTGGTTCGAATCAAAGAAAGGAAGAACATCAGAATCTGTTAAAATGTAAATATAAAAGAACCTTATTCCTGATTTTAATCACCTTAAAAGGCAGGTTCCTGTCATTGCAGAGGACCAGGCCACCTCGGTCACTGTCACTCATGGGTTTCCTGGCTGCTGGGTGCTACCTGGCTCAGTGTGCACCGTCAGGGCGTGCGGCTCTGCATGCTTACATCTGTTCGTTGTTTCCGTGTTTTTCTTAAAGCAAGAAGCAATGAATTATTTCAGGAATTCCTTTTCAATTTGCATAACACGACCTGGTCGGAACCAGCTGGTTCTGTGCCCTCCAGTTGCGTGGCTGCATCAAGGGAGCAGAGTGCCCACGAGTGTGGGAGTGAGTAGACGTAAGGAAGCTTGTGCGGCGGCTTGAGTCCCCGGGCTCCCCCAGAGTGTGTCAGGAGGAGCCAGTAGATGTAAGGAAGCGTGTGCGGCGGCCTGAGTCCCCAGGCGCCCCCAGACTGTGTCAGGAGAAGCCAGTAGATGTAAGGAAGCATGTGCGGCGGCCTGAGTCCCCGGACTCCCCCAGACTGTGTCAGGAGGAGCCAGTAGATGTAAGGAAGCGTGTGCGGCAGCCGGAGTCCCGGGCCTCCCCCGGAGTGCGCCAGGAGGAACGAGCAGATGTAAGGAAGCTTGTGCGGCGGCCTGAGTCCCGGGCGCCCCCAGACTGTGTCAGGAGGAGCCAGTAGACGTAAGGAAGCGTGTGCAGCGGCCTGAGTCCCGGGCTCCCCCAGAGTGCGTCAGGAGGAGCGAGCAGATGTAAGGAAGCCTGTGCGGCAGCCGGAGTCCCGGGCCTCCCCCGGAGTGCGTTAGGATGCATTCAATACCAAAATGCCCACAGAGAAAACTATACTCTTCAACACTTAGATAAACAAATCTTTTCTTAGTAAATTTTATTTATTTAAAATTATAGCAGGCCAGGAGCAGTGGCTCATGCCTATAATCTTAGCAGTTTAGGGGCTAAAGCTGGATCACTTGAGCCCAGGAGTTCGAGACCAGCCTGGGCAACGTAGCAAGACCCTGTCACCACAAAAAAACTTTAAAAAATTAAAATAGTAAATTATAACAGTACTATTTTTTCCCAGTTCTTATGAGCAGCGAAACCTTTAGGTCCTAACACCTGTATTTAGCAGGAGAAGTCCCTGCTGTCTGATGCTGTGAATCCTGAGCAGTGATGGCGAGACCCAGTCCTGTGAGGCCAGTGCACATGGCCAGCACCGCTGGGGCCACGCACAGGCGGGGGCAGGCTCAGGGAGCAGCAGCCCATGCGTGTGTGTTCCCCGTGAGCGGGTGGGCCGGGGCAGGCTCAGGGAGCAGTGGCTGAAGGTTGTGTGTTCCCCATGAGCGGGTGGGCCGGGGCAGGCTCAGGGAGCAGCAGCCCGTGCGTGTGTGTTCCCCGTGAGTGGGTGGGCCGGGGCAGGCTCAGGGAGCAGCAGCCCATGCGTGTGTGTTCCCCATGAGCGGGTGGGCCGGGGCAGGCTCAGGGAGCAGCAGCCCATGCGTGTGTGTTCCCTGTGGGGGATGGGCCTGCGAGTGCTGCCCTGTCTCAGCACCGAGGCCACAGGACCCATTGCTGAGGATGAGGAGGCCTGGAGCCCACCCTCCCCGTGCCCTCGCCTGTGAGGCCTCCTGGGGAACACAGCCTCTCAGTAGGGTGTGGGGGAAGCGCCTGGGGAAGTGGACTCCCAGAGGCAGTGCTGGAGCGGCAGAGGCTGTCCAGGGGCCGGGTGACTCTGGAGCCACCTTCCCGTGTCCCCAACCACTTGCTGAAGCAAAAGCAATGGGGTGTGCATGGGGGGTGGGATGTGAGCCTGTGGGGCCGCCGTCAGGGGCTGTGTTCGCGCTCCCAGCCAACGGAAGCCCATCTTCTGTGCCCGCGTCTCCCTGGGCGTTCTCAGGTGCACATCGCATAGTCTACCTGATTCTTTGCGTCTCCCTGGGTGTTTTCAGGTGCGCGTCACACATTCTAACGGATTCTTTAGTGGCAGGTGGTAGTTGTAGGGACTCAGAAGCGAATCGTTGACTCGTTAATGTTAATGTTTTCCGCCTGGGAGCCCTCGTGAGCCTGAGTTTCATGTTGTGTCTGACCCTGCAGCGGCTCAGCACGTCACTTTGGACTGTCGCTCAGAAATTCGAAAGACTCATAGTAGCTTCGGCAGAGCTCTCCCTGCCTTCCGAGCGGCCACGCGTCTTTGAACTCTCTTCCCTGATATTGGAGAACGTAGAGCTGCCAGTTACTGAGGTATGACGCTGGGCGCTGGGCCTCAGAACAGCTAAACCAAAGGCACTGGAGGTCAGGCTTCCTGACCTGAGACCTCTGGGGAGGCTCCTTCCCTGTGGCCTGTTCGGGGCGGCCTGGGAGAAGGCAGTTTGTGCCTGTGCTCCTCACCTCATCCGAGCCACGTGTGCTTCTGTGTCCATCTCATGCCGTCCTTGTCTTCATTTTGCACAGTGGGCTTTAGTGGAGATCAGGTGGCTCTGGGCATGGGGGGGTGGGGGGTGGGGGCAGTTCCTGGGACCCTGCGGCCAGGAAAGCAGCATCCTCCGGCAGTACGCGCCCCCAGGCAGCAGCCAGCTGGCTCCAGGTGGTCCAGGCTCCCAGGGCCCCCACCCAGCCCAGCCACTGGCACATGTTTTTACAATTAATTAAAGCTAAGTGAAATGAAAACCTCTAGTCTTTGGTTGCGTTGGCCGCACCTCACGTCCTCTGCAGATAGCTGTGGCTTCCCTGCTGGGCGGTCCCATGCCTTTTTTTTTTTTTTTTTTTGAAACAGAGTCTCGCTCTGTTGCCCAGGCTGGAGTGCAATGGCGGCAATCTTGGCTCACTGCAATCACCGCCTCCCAGGTTCAATTATCTGCCGCAGCCTCCCGAGTAGCTGGGATTACAGGCACCCGCCACCAGGCCCGGCTAATTTTTGTATTTTTAGTAGAGATGGGGTTTCACAATGTTGGCCAGGATGGTCTCCATCTCCTGATCTCAGGTGATCCGCCCGCCTCGGCCTCCCAAAGTGCTGGGATTACAGGCATGAGCCATTGTGCCTGGCCCCAGACCATTCTCAACCCAGCACAGTCTGCAGAAGCTGCCAGTCAAAGATCCTAACATTTCACCAGCAGCAAATCCTATCTTCTGAGGGCTCACGGCTGGGTGTGGGCTCCCCGGGACATGCTCTCATGATGCTGTGGGCGTGAGCGGGACCAGCCTGAAATACACACAGCCGCTGTTAGTGAAATGGCTGCCGGCTGGGGAGTCCGTACACCCCGCTTCGCTAGTGTCTTCCTTTTTCTCAGGATGACCACACCATCCACAGAACGTTTACGTTTCTTTTCTTTTCAAGTCAGGGTCTTGCTCTGTCGCCCAGGCTGGAGTGCAATGGCACAATCTCAGCTCCTTGACCTCCCAGGCTCAGGCCATCCTCCCGCCTCAGACTCCTGATTAGCTGGGACTACAGGCACACCGCCATGGCCAGCTGATTTTTAAACTTTTTGTCAAGACGGGGTCCCACTGTGCTGCCCAGGCTGGTCTTTGGGTCTCTGTTTGCATCTCTCTCCTGTTGTAAGAGCGCCTCCGGTGAGCTCGCCTGCTGCTGTCCTGGGCTTTGTGTCCCAGGGCCCTGCGCCCCATTCAGACGGACACGACTGCTGGGCAGGAGGAAGCCACATTCGTCGGGGCTGCGCTTTCCAGGACACAGGAAAACCACAATATTTGTTAAACCCCATTCTGCCGTCCGTGTTTCTGCTGGAGTTTAGATAGAGCTGAGCTTTGAGGGCTGCTGAGTTTGGTAACATTCACTTCAAAGAAGGAGCCTGACGGTAATGAATTCTGCAGCCCCAAGCGCGGCTGCTTCCTGCCGCCTGCGGCGAGTGCACCTTTTGATATTCAGTGAGCCTGGATCTGGGAGTCTCTGGAGCCTCCAGCCGCCCTTGTGCATTGGAAAGGATGCAGGAACCCGAGAGGACCCGCAGCAGTGGGTGGCGGGGCTCCGTGGGGCGGCTGCTTTCCCTCCAGGACCAGGCCGCTTTTGCCGGCAATGCACCGTCCCCCAATGTGTGGGCCTGTCCCCCCAGCTTGGCCCCATCCCCCGAGTGTGGGCCCTGTCCTCCAGCGTGGTCCCTGTCCCCCCAGCACTGTTCCCATCCCACATGGGGCACCATGCCTAGCGCCTGGTTCTGTGAGGAGAGCAGGCTCTAGGAAGGGGCTCCCGTCTGCAGAGTTTGGTGAGGTTGAAACAGCAAAGGCCACAGCCGCTGTTCTGGGACTGAGACCAGGGCCGGTCCGCAGTGCTTCTGGAGACACTTTCTGGCCCCTCCCAGGCCTGGGCAGCTGGAAGGGATGGCCGGGCTTTCAGGCATGGGCACGGGATGGGACAGCATTGTGACCCCACTGGCCGCTGGGATGTGACCAGGGGAAGGAGAGACTCATGGTGAGGGGTCCTGGAACCAGGGCGCAGCCTTTTGTGAGGAGGGGGCAGAGGCCACAGGGGCCGCGGCAGGGCAGGGCTTCCTCCGGCTCAGCTCCCGGGCCATTTTGCAGGGTCCTCGTGCCCAGATAGAGTCCCAGAGGAAGACCAACAGGTTCCCAAGGCCTTTGGAGTGTTTTAGGCCCCCAAAATGGTTTTGTAATTTATTTGTGATTTTAGCCTGATGGACTTGGGTGTTTGTAGGTGTCTGCCTCCAGGCGATCCTACCCCATCTTGCACCACTGGGTCCCCTGGGGGTATTAGGTGGGCTCGTGGGGTGTGGGGATGGGCTCGTGGGGCCGTGGGGGTGGGTTCATGGGGCATGGGGTGGGCACATGGGGCATGGGGATGGGCTCGTGGGGGCGTGGGGTGGGCACGTGGGGGCGCGGGGGTGGGTTCAGGGGGCGTGGGGTGGGCACGTGGGGGTGCGGGGGTGGGTTCATGGGGCACGGGGTGGCTCGTGGGGAATGGGGATGGGCTCGTGCAGGGGACCAGGCGGTTGGTGGTGACTGCCTGAGGGGAGGGGCTGGACGCCTTGCCCCGCTGCTGCCTCAGGGTGAAGTGAGGGTGTCAGCTGGGGACGTGCACAGGAGTGAGGGTCCTGGGATCCAGGGAAGGGTTCTGGAAGTCTCCACCTTCCCAGGATATTCCTTTGTAGGAAGTGGGTTCTGTTTCTTACTACAGTCCCATCCAGGTGAGCGCTGGACACGTCAGGGCCTGGGGGAATTTGGGGTCCTTGGAGTAAGAAGCTTCGTTGATGAATGACTGGTTTATCCTCATCTTCTGCAAGGCCAATGCCAGCTGGTCTGGGGCGTTCGTCTCTGCTGGGCCAGGTGTCCGCACAGACACACAGGCGGCCCGGGTCTCATTGGGACTGGACTGCGGTTAAGCTGAAAACACGTGGAGGCCGTGGGGGGACGTCCACGTAGCGGGTGTGAGGAACGACTCTCAGCAGCAGCAGTGCTCCTGTGTGAGCCGTGGAGGCGGGACCAGGGGCTGTCCCAGCGTCGGTGCCTGTGCGGGGCAGCGGCCGGGTCTCATTGCAGGTTGTGCTGGAACTCAGCTGTGTGTCGCTACGTTAGGAGGCTTTCCCAGTGCCCCGGGCCCCTCCTGGGTTTTGCTGCTGTGCTCTTGCCAAGAGGGAAACTTCCCCACCTCTCAGGTCTGCTTTCTGGGCTGTCCCCACGCAGGCCGAGTGTCGCCAGGCGTGTGCGGGGCCCCAGACACCCCAGACACTAGGGTGTTTTCCATTGCAGCAGCACCTCTCGCCAGCCGTTGTGAATTAAATGCTCCGTGTGACCCTTCACCCTTGCCGCTCTTAAATTCATGCTTTAAAAACAGCGTAATGAGGGGTTTACTGGCCCAAGTGGAAGTTTTTATTAAGCCCTATTAGTGCTGGAGCAGAGCCTGCCTGCAGGAAGCGATTGCTGGGTGAGCTCTGAGCCTCCTGGGCTGCGCCAGGCTCCACCAAGCAGCCCCAGTCCCCGCCATGCAGAGCCCTCCTGCCCCTTTAGCTGATGGCCCTTCCCTCCCCTTCCCAGCTCCCAGGGTCAGGAATGCAGTTTCTTTTAATTAAATTATTCCCTAATCAGTGGCAGCCTTGATGGTCTCTGCCGGGAACTGGCCCAGCTGCCAGGCTGCAACCAGTGGGCTGAGCCAGCCCCTCTCTGGGTCCTTTCCTTCGTACTCCTGCATTGATTTAATTGCACGGCCCCTCCCTGGGGGAGAAGCGTCCTGTAGAGTGTGGTTCCAGAGGGTTCCCGCAAACCGCGAGGCAGAGCCCTTCCCCATCACCTGGGGCGGGCGTGACTGTGGTCCTGCGTGTCTCTGGTCTCAATGTCTGGTTGTGTTCTTCATAGGAAGGACAGGGAAGCCCACTTGGGTGACGTTTAGAGCCCCCACGTGACATGAGCTAGCCGTGAACCATTTCCACGGGCCATTTCCAAGATGAGAAAGGGCTCTTGACCGGCTTCTGCTGCGTCCTCACCACGAGTGGCCCTTGGTTGGCATGAGAGAAGGAGAGGCTGCCCTCAGACTGCACTCCATCTCTGGAGGCCTCTGGGCCTGAGTCTCCGCCTGGATGCAGTAGCCCTTCTGGACCCTCCAGTGCTCTCCACTGGGGTCTTGGGGTCTTTCTTGGCTCCAGGAGTGGTGTTCTCGCCTGGTGGCTTCTCTGTCACTACTTGCCAGGCTGTCTGTCTTCTTGGGCTACTGGAACACCACCGTAGGCCCGGGGTGCTGCCTAGGGAGGACTCGGGGAGAGGAGAGGTGGCAAATGGGGACCTGAGGAGCAACTGGCATCCTGGCCGTGACCTGCAGGCTCCCTGGGGTGCTACATGCAGCCAGCACAGTGAAGGAGAAGAGGAAGCCTCTGGGTGGACGCCAGGGCCCCTTAGGGTGTGTGCCGTGGTGCCGGGTTCCACCTTCTTCACACGTGTGCGTGCACATCTGTGGTGGGCACTTGTTTTCAGTGTAGTCTTTTTTCATCTAATTTTCATCCACCCTATGTTAACCTCCTGTTCTGTCTGTCCTTATCTTTATGCCAACTCAGATTTGTACCCAAGCGCAGACATATGCAAACACACGTGCACACATGCACACACAGAGACACACGTATGCAGATCATATGCAAACACGTGCACGCATGTGCACACAGACACGCAGATCATATGCAAACACACCTGAATGCATGCACACACACGCATGCAGACCACATGTAAACGTGAACGCATGCACACTTATGCAGATCGTATGCAAACGTGCACACATGCACACACAGACATGTATGCAGATTATATGCAAACACATGCACATAGGTGCATGCAGATCATATGCAAACACGTGCACACGTGCACACACCCACACATGTATATCATATGCATACACGTGCACACATGCGCACAGACATGTATGCCAATCATGCAAACACGTGCACGTATGCACACAGACCCACATGAGGATCATATACAAAAGTGCACACATGCGCACACACGTATGCAGATCATATGCAAACACGCACACATGCACGCAGACACGTATACATATCATATACAAACACATGCACACACGTGCACACATTTGCAGATCATATGCAAACACATGCACACACGCATATGCAGATGATGTGCAAACAGCACACACATGCACACAGACATGTATGCAGATCATATGCAAACACATGCACACGCACACAAGGCACGTATGTAGATCATATGCAAACACATGCACACAGACACATGTATGCAGATCATGCAAACACATGCACACATGCAGATCATATGCAAACACGTGCACACATGTGCACACAGAGACACATGTAGATCATGTGCAAACATGCACACACGTAGACACATATGCAGATGCACACACAGGATTTAGGGGTAAATGTTCGCTTTACTCAAACAGGGCCATATTAGATACATTTCTTTCATTGCCTTTTTTCCATTTACTAGTATCTGATGGAAATTATTAAGTTGAACCTAGAAGAAAACGATGTATATATGTATATATAAATTATATATATATATATATTTTTTTTTCTGAGACAGGGCCTTGCTCTGTTGTCCAAGCTGGACTGCAGTGTCACAATCACAGCTCGTTGCAGCCTTGACCTCCCCTGACTCAAGTGATCCTCCCACCTCAGCCTCCCAAGTAGCTAGGACCACAGGCGTGAATCACCACATACAATTTTTAAATTTTCATTTTTATAGAGACAGGGTCTTGCTATGTTGTCCAGGCTGGTCTCGAACTCCTAGGCTCAAACCGTCCTCCTGTCTTGACCTCCCAAAGTGCTCCAGGGGATTACAGGCATGAGCCACCACACCCACCGAGAAAACAGATTTTAAAGTCCGTTTTGTCTCATTCACGTGAATGTTAACTTTTTGTTGGTTTTGAATTTCTCCCATCACATTGTTATCCATTGCTATTTCAAAGCCATGGTTCTCTCTTTACTATGCAGGATTCTCAGCTCCTGAGGAGCGGTTTTGTCGCTGTAATTCATACTTCCAGTCCTGAATCCGCTTGGGTGGCTTTAATCTAGAATCTTCCGCATCGCTTTTTAGTTGTTTTTATGTTAGACTGTGTGGAGGCCGGATGTTTGGTGGCATCGCTCTTCGTTCCTGTGGATTAGTGGCAGTGACAGTGAGCTTGGAGCTTCCTGTGTGGCCCTGTGGTGGCTGAAGAGGGCGGTTTCATCACCACCCGTTCTGCAGGGGGCAGCTGAGCCCAGCAGGCGTTCAGGGACTTGCTCCCAGCATCCCACGGATGAGGGTCTGATTCGCGCACTCCTCCCCTCCACCCTCCCGCTGCCAGCCACAGGGCATAGTCTGTGCGGTGGCCTTGCCGCCCCCTAGCAGGCCTGCGTCCGTTCTCCCGCCTGGGGCTTAATACTTGTTTCCTCCTTTTCCCCACTGCCCATTGCCAGAACCGCCGTAGATCATCCCCTTCGTGGGTCTTTTCAAAGAGCTGGTTTTATCTATCAGAATTTTAAAATATACTCGAGCTCATTAATTTTTGCCTTTTGTAGGTTGCTTGCTTTTTCTGGGAGAAAGGGGTTTATCATTTCCACTGCCTGGAGTTGGTTGATTCAGCTGTTTTCCATCTCTTCTTCTCCGCTAATGAAAGCCAACTGGAGGGCGGCCACCCTCTTCTGGCTGTGTCCCTGCCCCACCCCATCACCTGAGGCCCCGTGCTGCCCCGACAGTGGCCGATGATGTGGTTTTATAACCTTCAGCGCTGATGCCTTTAGACCAAGGACCACCTGCAGAAATGCTTCGAAAATGCCACACGCTCAGGGTTTTACAGGTGACCTTTTGTTTCTTAACTTTGATTTTATTACACTGTGGCCAATGTGGCCTGAGGATTGTTCTTTTAATTATTAAAAAAAAAATTCGGCATGTGTATGATTAGTCCAATTGTATTACCTGACTTATAATACTAACAGAAGTACCTGTCTTATCAGTTCTCAGCCAAATGCTGTTCTCCAGACAACCCTTTTATCACTTCCAGCACTTACTCCGGTATTTATCTGTCTTTCTGACTGATGGGTTTATATGGATTATTCTTCGCACATCACAGTTAGACACTGTGTATACGTGTCCTCTTATGAATGACAGGGATTGCCCTCACACACCCTAATGTTCTTCTCATTAGTAAGCTATGTCACAAATACGATTTTTATTAGTTTAATAGTCTTTATTTTGACTCTGTAAATATTGTGACTGCTGAGCCAAGTAGTGAACTATAATAACTTCTTTTCTAATAACGCTTCCTTTTTTTTGGAGTTCATAGTTGCCTCTTCTTTTTTGATTGGCTTGGTTTTTCATCGCTGATCATCTCTCACTAATGTCTTCCAACCGTACCAGTGCAACTGGTCAACCCTTTCCAATACTGTTGTTTTTACAGAATCAAACACATTAGACAATCCATCAGTTTTTTCTCTCCACTTTGTGAAGATTTCCACTCGGGACCTCATTGTTACTGCTTGGAGCAGATGCTTTGTAGGTCTGTGGATCTGGAGATTGTGGGGCAGGTTCTCTGCCAGATGGGGTGCCACTGACGAGTTTGTCCCTCTGCCCATCCCAGGGATCCTAAGATGGTTCCCCGGAGCAGGTGACCTCACTGCACTGAGGGTAAGCCTCAGAGTCCACAGCCCTTCCTCCGCTTCCTTCTAAAGCAGTGTTCTTATGGAGGATTTCTTTTTTTTTAGAGATGGGATCTTGCTATGTTGCTCAGGCTAGTCTCAAACGACTGGGCTGCAGCTGTCCTGCCACCTCAGCCTCCCGAGTAGCAGGGACTGTCCGTGCAAACCACCAGGATCCTTTTTAAACTCTTTGCGTGATCACATTTATAGAAAGACATGTAAAAGCAGCTGCTGAGATGGGTCCTTCTCTCGGCTTGTCCAACCGTGGTGGTCACTGTCTGGTAGGGTGAGCCATTGTCGTCCTCACACGGCCCTGTAGGGCTGCCCTGCCGGGCAAAGGCCTGTGCGTCCGGAGTTGTGCGAGCAGCAGAGAGGCCAGAAGCTCTTTTGGTCCCATCAGACACTGTTGTGGCCACCAGCTGGGGGAGACGCAGACACAGGTGCAGGTTCGGTGCATGGCCCCAGGCAGGGGAGACAGACAAAGATACAGACTCTGGTCCCCACGCCCTCTGCCGCCCGTCCTGCGCCCGCCCTGCTCCCTGACTCAGGCCCCACGCTCTCTGCCGCCCATCCTATGCTTCCCCTGCTCCCTGACTCAGGCCCCATGCCCTCTGCCGCCCGTCCCGCGCTTCCCCTGCTCTCTATGACTTGGGCCCCATGCCCTCTGCCACCTGTCCCGCGCCCCCCCGCTCCCTGACTCAGGCCCCATGCCCTCTGCCGCCCGTCCCGCGCTTCCCCTGCTCTCTATGACTTGGGCCCCATGCCCTCTGCCGCCTGTCCCGCGCCCCCCCGCTCCCTGACTCAGGCCCTGTGCCCTCTGCCGCCTGTCCTGCGCCCCCCCTGCTCCCTGACTCAGGCCCCGTGCCCTCTGCTGCCCGTCCTGCACTCCCCCTGCTCCCTAACTCAGGCCCTGCACCCTCTGCTGCCCGTCCTGCACTCCCCCTGCTCCCTAACTCAGGCCCTGCACCCTCTGCTGCCCGTCCTGCACTCCCCCTGCTCCCTAACTCAGGCCCTGCACCCTCTGCCGCCCGTCCTGTGCTCCCCCTGCTCCCTAACTCAGGCCCTGCACCCTCTGCTGCCCGTCCTGCGCTCCCCCTGCTCCCTAACTCAGGCCCTGCACCCTCTGCCGCCCGTCCTGTGCTCCCTCTGCTCCCTAACTCAGGCCCTGCACCCTCTGCCGCCCGTCCTGTGCTCCCCCTGCTTTGTGATGCTGCCAGACAACCATCTCCTGTTTTTGTCTTTCCAGCCCTGGATCAAGCTCCCTGAGAAGTCTAGTGGGGAAGGGTGTTCAGAGACCAAGATGTGGGTGCTGGGGTGCCTGTTGCTACTGGGGAGCTGCGGCTTCTCGGCCCCTCAGCGGGCAGAGTTAGGAAATATGTGGCTGTTCAGGAAGCCACGCGATGGGGAGGAATGAACTGTGGACAGCTTGGGACCCTCGCAGGCCACAGTGCGCCGTGCCGGTGTCAGCAGCTGCCGCGTCCTCCTCGCCCCTGCTCTGTTTTATCATGAAGCAGATTCCAGGCATCACATTCCCGCATTGGGAAACGTTCCTCATACACCTGAAGACAGGGCCTTTGCAACAACACAACCACCACCACATCACACCTGAAAACCGAGCGACTTTCTTCACGTCCATGTTAGTAATGCCTTTTCTCCGCTGTTTGTCCACACGAGGGCTGGCCGCGTTGGGTGGACGCCCACACGCTGTCTCCCCGCTTCAGGTCCTGCTGGGTCAGTTCTCCCGTGGCCACTCTGCCTGCCTGGCTGCCGGTCACTGTGGGCTGGGGGGGAGAGCTCACGGCTGGATCAGAACCCACTCTGTGGCCCCCTCGCGAGGTGGCTGCCTTCTCCCACCTCGCCGTGGAGGTGAGATTGTGCGGGGACCAGCGCTTCCCTGATCTGCCCGTGAGATAGCCCCTGGGTGGTTGCTGCCAAGGAGCATGGCTGGGCGGGACAGGGTGCCCCGGGCTGCCTGGACGTTTGGCTGGGCCCGCGGGACAGGGTGCCCTGGGCTGCCTGGATGTTTTCTGTCCAGGCCACCCCCCCTCGTCGCCTCTGTCCCATGTCGGCTGTTTGGAATGTGTCGCTCTGGACTTCATCTGGGATAAACAGCTGCTTCTCTCCCCTTACTCCTCAGCTGCGGGGGAACGCTGCTTTCCAGGCCTGCCCGCAGGGTTTTTAATGTTCCACCCAGACCTTGCTGACACCTCTCAGTGGCTGAGCCTGTTTCTGTAGATTCTCTTACTTGTGTTTTGTTTTTAAATTTTCTATGTAGTTAATCTTCTTTACATTTCAAACCTTTTAACCTTTATTGTTTTTCTCCTAAGAACTGTATAGTAAAACCCGCATAGGAACCGCCTGGATGCTGTGGGTTCTGTTTACAGGGTTTGCTGTGTCATTATTTAGTGGGTCTGCTCGCCCGTGACCCCCGTCCCTGCGTTGGTGCTTCAGCGCACGTCAGGGTGGGGCTGGCATCAACGCTTCCCCAGGTGCTTCAGCCTGCACATCGTTAGCTGGAACTCACCGCACATTGCGTCTTTCCCTTGATAAAAAACTTGCATGAGCCCCATCAAGGTATAGAGAGTGGCCGTCGCCCCAGAAATTCCCGTCATCCTCACTCGTCACCACTCCCATTTGTACGAAGATACAACTGTCTTGTTCTAAGGTTGAGTCCCTGTGAGCACTTGTGGAGCGTTTTGTCTCCGCACCCACACACTCCGCCGGGGGTTTGGCTTTGTACCAGTGCCTGGCTCGCAGGTGAACTTTGCACAGGGCCTGTCTGGTCAGCATCTCTGCAGGAAGCGCAGGTCCATGTGCCCACCCAGGAGGTTGTGGACCCAGTGGCCCCTCAAGAAGGGCTGTGGTGACTGTGTTCACCACAGGAGGGCTTTGCGCTGTCTGAAAAGGGGAAGAGACTGCCCCAGTGGAAGCAGATTTGTAGGTGATATTAGGGAAGCTTCCTCCTGTCTTCTACTTACCTGGACTTCTTATCATCCAAGGCATCTGACTCACAGTCTTACCTTGTTGAGTTACCTCCAGAAGAAAATGGTCCTTGTTTCACTGAGTGCCTTCTAAGCGCAGTCTGTGATGGGGCCCGTTCTGTCCTGTCCTGGCCTTGCTGAGCACTGAGACAGAGACCCGGGCAACCTGCTGACTGAGGCCAGCTCCCGCCACACCTGCACTGGGCCACATGTGCCGAGTTGCTTCCTCCTTCAGGCTCTGATGACACTGGAAGCTCCCCGGGGAGAACGCAGCGTCCTTTGCTGCTGGAGACGCCTGCAGATGCCCGTTCTGGGCACGGGGGGGCCCCTTGGGAAGGGTCTGCGCCTGGCTCCCTCTCTCCATCTGTCCCTTGTTTCCGACGGACAGGAAGGCGACGGTCATTCCTAGCATTCCAATGTAACGTGTTACTTTTCTCTGATGACTTTGGGGATTTTATCTTCGGTTGCCAGTTTTTTGACTACGATAGGCCTACTTTTTACCAAATTTGGATAATTTTTGCCCATATTTGGGGGAGGGGTTGCCCCATGTTCTGTCTCTTCTCCTGTGGCTCCGCCAGCGTGGACGTCAGGCCTCTGCCTGCCTTTCACCAGCTCCCGGGCCCTGTACTTCTGTTTGCTGTTTTCTAAGAGTCTCTCGTCTCTAGAGTGAGTCACTGGGGCTGCTGTGTCTTCATGTTCACTGCGTTTTCTTTCTGTTCTCCACGCTGCTGCTGAGCTCATCCAGGGCATTTGTGCTCTGGAGATTTTCGTTCTCGCTCTGGAGTGGGCCTGGCCTTCCTCCGAGGCTGTGCGTCTCTGCTGAGCTCTCCGGCCCGCCTGCCTAGCAGCGCGTTTTCCTCCACTTCCTCACCCTGATGCTTTCCTGCGTCCGTGTGGAACCGGTGCTTGGGGTGCATTGCTTAGAGAGGGGAACGTGGACACGCAGTGCGTGCTGTGGGGGCCGATGGGCCGGGGCCAGTGTGGATGCCTTGTTGTGGGCTGAGCCGGTGGGCCGGGGCCGGTGTGAATGTCCTGTCCAGCAAGGCCGTGGAGGTGGCGTCCAAACAGAGTCTTGACCAAGGCCAGAGGGATGGTGCTGGGGGCAGGAGCCTGACTGCCTGGAGGAAGGGTGTCCCGGGGTGAAGCCGTGCGGTGGGGACCCCAGCATGGGTGCTGGCTGCCTAGAGGAAGGGCGTCCTGGGGCGAAGCTGTGGGGTGGGGACCCCAGCATGGGTGCTGGCTGCCTGGAGGAAGGGCGTCCCGGGGCGAAGCCGTGGGGTGGGGACCCCAGCATGGGTGCTGGCTGCCTCACCCTTGCCCCCAAGTTCTGACTGTGGGTCCCCGTGAGGCTCCTACCAGGGTGGCCCTACCACCTGACGTAGCTGAAACCCAGTCCTCTCTACATGCCAGTGTTTCTAGCAAAACACTTGTGTCTTTCTCCCCAGTACCTCCAGGATGTGGGCCTGAGGACATCGCTGCCTCCTTCAGTTGCTGCTAACTGAGGCCCCCCAAGAGTGACCCACATGAGACTGCGGCCCAGACGCCCTTCCTGCCCTCAGGGGCCCACACTGTCCAGAGCGGGTCTGTGGGTGGGATGCCCACAGCAGCCTCCAGGCCCCTTGTCTGTCGGGCCTGTGCCCTGGTGCTGCGGGCACTGCTGTCCTCATGGGAGCACTGGAGACGTGAGCTTTCCCATGGGGGCTCAGCGGTGATGGAGGTGGAGCGGGGAGCTCTGTGTGTAGGTCCTGACAGAGATGAGGCAGAGGCCACAGGGCTGCCCTGACCCCTGCCCCGGGCATGTCGGGTGATTCCCGCCCACTTCCCAGGTGTGCCAACCCCCATGTTCCTTCTCTGAGTGTGTGAGCTCACACAACCCCCGAACACACCGCCGTCCACGTAGGGTGGGTCCTGCCTGCTGGCCACACTGAGCACAGCTGGAAATGCCGACCGCCGAGTGTCAGGGGAGGGTCTGGAAAAGCCGCGAGTGAAAACAGACCGTCCCCGAGACTGTGTGGTGAGGGGAACACCCGCTTCTCAGTCTGGGGGCCCACGCTGACACTCTGACAGCCCACGTGGGTGTCACAGCAGGGACATGGGCACTGCTGGGCTGTGAAGCTCCAGCCCAGGAGCCCCCATGGGAGGGGCAGGCAGATGCCGTGAGCTCATCCCACGGCTGCTCGGGAGTGAGACCCACATCCCACAGGTGTCTCTGAGCAGGTGCCCACCCCAGGACTGGCTGAGAGTCGGGGTGCACCCCAGGACCCCGGCCCCGCATGAGAGTCGGGGTGCACCGCGGGACAGTGGCCCCACATGAGAGTTGGGGTGCACCCCGGGACAGGGGCCCCACCCCAGGACTGGCTGAGAGTCGGGGTGCACCCCAGGACCCCAGCCCCACATGAGAGTCGGGGTGCACCCCGGGACAATGGCCCCACATGAGAGTTGGTGTGCACCCCGGGACAGGGGCCCCACCCCAGCCCTGGCTGATTGTCGGGGTGCACCCCAGGACACTGGCCCCGCGTGAGAGTCGGGGTGCACCCCAGGACACTGGCCTCACATGGTCACTTAAATTCACATCCAACTGAACCAAAGTTAAATGCAATGTCAAATGTGCTTCTCAGCCACGCGGGCTGCCTTTGAGTGCTTCAAGGCCTGAGGGGCCGGGGCCCTTGAGGCACGCTGGGACCAGGACAGCTCCGTGGGCACAGCGTCCCCGCAGCCCATGATGGCCAGCACTTTTCTGGGGTCTCATGAGTCACTTGGAGGCTCGGCATATTTCAGCCATTTTTCACTCCCAGGACACAAAAAACAAAGAAATGGTCATGTGTGGTGCCTGCCAGCCTGAGGTAGGTGAAATACTTGGAATACATTAATCCTAAACACTCTTTGCCGCGAAGTCTAATTTCCGTGGACGGGAAGCATTTTCGTATTTATCCAAAACCAATAAAGATAGCTAAGGTCGTTAGTGTGAATTTGTTTCCCGAGAGCTGGTGACACCTGCACAGAGCTGAGCCACGGGGACACCTGGGGCTGGGAAGTCTGGTTGTCACGGCAACCGAGTATGAACAAGCCGCGCGGCCGGGTGCAGGGGTCACTGAGGCCACTTCCTGTTTCTCAGCAGCGCCCACGGATAGCCTTAAAATATGTAACAGTCCACTAAACTCCTCGTAACTGAGAGTGTGTAGTTAACATAATTTTATCTAAAGCACGAAAGCCCTCAACCAGCGCTTTCGGAGATGTCTGCTTGCTAGAAAATGCACTCCCGTTTGCCATCTGATCTCTGGTTTAACCCAGCCAGCCGCCCCGCGCCACGGCCCGATGCCACGTCCCCAGCTCTGCACCTATATGTCTTGTGGGCAGCAGAATGGCGGCCCTCCCATGAAACGTCCTCAGGACGTGAGACGTGGCCAGCGGGCAGATGCAGCTGTGACAGCTCAGGCCGGTTCTGGAAGTTCCTGTGCAGAGTTTGGCTCTGGGTGACCGCAGGCCAGGGAGCTGCAGCCCACTCCAGACACAGCCTGGCCAATCCCAGAGGAGGGAAGGAGCCCACGGTCCAGAGGGGGCTGGGGGTGCTGGGTGAGCACAGCAGCACTCCTGTCCCCTGGGTCACCTCTGGGGTAGGGCTAACATCAGGACCCCCCAGCACCCCTGCAGACAACCCCGGTACAGGGGTGGGCATGTCTTCTGGGGGAGGGCAGCCCTGCCTGGTCATCTCCAGTGAGCCGGAGGGATCAGCAGGCCTGGCCAAGCCCCCAGAATGGCCCCTGCCCACAGTGCACAGGTGCGGCATTTCTTCACATGGGCTTGCGGAGCATATGCTTGGCGCGGCCACACCATGGCTGAGTGTTGCCCGTGTGCTTGGGGGAGGTGAGGTGGTGACGATACCATGGCTGTGTGTGGCCCGTGTGCCTGGGGCAGGTGAGGTGGTGACGACGCATCCCCATGGTACCAACATGAGAGTGGGCTTTGGGCCTGGTTCCCCACAGGATTGCGTCTGTGTGCTGGGCTGCGGATGGGCCCACACGTGTGACGTTAGCTCTGCCTTCAGGATGAGTTTGCAGCGTGGCAGCCCCTGGGTGGCGTCTCCATCCCCAGCGCTGAGCACAGTCATGCTCTCGGAGCTGGCTGCAGAGCAACCGCCGTAACAGACCCAGAGCCCAACACTCAGAGGGTCTGCAAGGGGACACCCGGGACGCAGCCAGCTGCCGGGAGAGGGTGTTCCTGACGTACCTTCAGCTGCTGCCGGGGAGCCAACGAGGCATCCCAAGGCCGCAGGCCTCAGTGGCAGAGCCTCCGCTTGTCCCTCTGAAGCCTTTTCAAACATGGTCATGAAAGATGTTTTCCCTGTGGCCGGAGACGTGGAGAAGTGGGGTCTGGGGCTCTGCATGTGGGTAGGTCACAGACAAGGCCACCTGGTGTCCCAGGGCCATGTGGGTGTGGCCTACCAGTGCCCACCCCCGCCACTGGCTCGCAGCCAGAGCCCATCTCCCCAGCCGCCATCATCCAGCCCCAGGGGTGTCTGTAGCCCACAGCCCTTCTGTTCCGTGATAGTGCAAAGTAAGATTTGCAGTGCTATTTCATAACTTTTCATCCTCAAATATAACCTGTGAAAACGAAGGAAACTTTTAAAAGCTCCCAGCTCTCTCTGGGGCCGCCATTAGAAGCCCCTGGGGTGGCAGAGGGCGGCCCGGCGCAGAGCTGAGTGACAGGCAGTCAAGAGGGAAGCGCTTTGCTCCCTCGTCCCAGATTTTAACAGCGAACTTAATGGATTTCCTATTTCTAACGTGGATGGTGGCTGTCATTTTTGAAGGATCCATCTGTGCTATATTTAATGACTCTCTCTTAGTAACTCAAATAGTTTCCACAGAGTTAATGAGGCCTCAACTGGCATTCTCTCCTACAGTGGCCATTGCAGTGACTTGCACCTCCAAAATGTGTTAAATCACGTTTCTTCCCTGGTCAGAGGCAGCTCAGCCCACAACCCACTGGCCCCATATCCCTCCCTGTGCCTGAGGCTGGCTGCCCTCGCCCTGCACACCTTCTGCACCCTCCGAGCCTCTGCCCCTCACCGGTGGCCGAGCAGCACCTGGTTGTCACCTGCCCTGGCCCCCCCACATCCCACGTGCCCCGGCCCCCCACATCCCACGTGCCCCATCCCCACATCTCACCTGCTCTGGCCCCCAGTGATGGTGCTCGTCTCACCTGCCTGAGGCACCGCAGTCATCCCACCCTGCATCTGTCTCGTCCCACATGACTGCTGGCCTACAGGACTTCCATCTGGAAAACCCCAGCTCAGGCTCCACCCCAGCGCTCTGCCTGGCCAGCAATGCACCGTGTCCCTAGGCTGGCCTGGGACTCTCCATCCTCTGATTGAGGTCCCCAAGGCTGGTGGTGCATGAGTGTGCTGCTGGCCGCCCAGCCTAGCCCTGCCCAGAGCATCCTCCAGGCATCTCTCCACGTGTTCCCACGTGCCCTGGGCTGCCAGGCACAGATCGCGCCTCTTGGTGGCAAATCTTCTGGTTCTTCAGTGGCAGAGGGTCCCTCCTCAACCTCTGATTCCCATAAATGGAAAAGGAATGTCAGCATGCACCTCTGCCTGGGTTTTATTTGGGGAGCAGGTGCCTAGGAGCTTAGCTGCAGACTGAGGGATCCCGGCCGTTGTGAGGATGAGGAGGGCTCTCTGCTGCACCCTGTGGTCTCTGCCTGCCCTCTGCCCCCATCCTGCACCTGGCTTCTCTGGTGGTTCAGACCCGTCCATACCCATGCCTCCTCACACCTGTGCACACAGGGCCCCCCCAGCCTGAATGTCCCCGGGAGTCGCCCCTCGGTCGCCCCTTGGCTCTGCAGAGCCAGGTCTAGGGTGAGTTTTTCTTTGGCTGTTTTAAAAACGGTGTTCTTAAAACAAGTAGCACAGGACCCTGCAATCTAGGAGGCGAGCATGGGACGGTGAAAACCGTACAAGCCCTCAGGCCTCAGGGGACACCCTTCCTGGGCCAGCCAAGCAGGCAGCAGCGAGGCCAGGGTCCTCAGAGCCACCGATTTAGGGCTGAGAGCTGTGTGGCCCTCTGCGTCAGTCACTACTTAACATTAATGATTCGCACTTGGAGATTTAGTTCAGAGAAACCACAGTTCCATCTGATTCCAGGGCAGTGAAATTGTGTCACCAATGGTCACGGGAAGGGTGGGAGAGAGTGTGTCTGGTTTTCCACTTGGAGAACTGGAGCGATCACGGGCCTCAGGGCCTATAGCGGTGTGCGTTCTCTTGTACGAGCAAGCGTCCGGTCTGTGTCCTGCAGGGCAGGAAGGTCGGGTGTGGGGAGCCTCCCTGGGTCTTGGCCTGCCCGGCCTCTACCCATTTGGGTCAGGGCTGTCTTCACAGGGTGCCGGAAGGGTTGGTACTGAAGCAACCTGCAGTCCCCCTTAAATGTGGAGACGTTTGCTCCCCTCCCAGGAGGGGTCGGGGCAGCCCAGGGCGCAGTGGTGGGGATGTCCGTGTTCCCGGGGCTCAGCATCTCGTGGGGCCTCGGAAGACAGTACGTGCAGCTGCAGCCGCCAGGCCTCGTGCCCCGTCAGCGATGGTGAGAACTGATTCCAAGTCTAGAGCTCTGGGGAGCCGCTCCGAGAGGCACCGTGTGGCAGTCGCCATTGTCTGCAGATTTTCTTTTCCCAGCATTTTGGGGTGCCCCACACCTCCTGTGGCTCCAGACCTGACGTGCAGAGCCTTCAACCCTAAACCGTCTCCAGCAAGGCAGTTATGAGGCTGCATCCTCGTTTCTGCCTGTTCTGATGCCCTGAGATGCCTATGAATGGCACAGTACGGTTACCTGCAGCGCTGGCTGGGCCTGCAGGCCACAGGCTCCTGCCTTGGGCCCCAGCCTGGCTGTGGATCTGTGTGAATCCTGAGCGGAGGGCAGCTGAGAGGCACCGGTGCCCACCTGTGCCTGGGTGCTGGGGCACTTGCATCTCCTCTGCACCAGCATCGGGGCATCTAGCAGGCAATGAGCAATTAATATGGTGCACCAGGCGAGGTGCCAGGGCAGGAGTGGGGCGTCGCACCCTGTCCAGCGGGCAGGGCTCAGGAGCGTCTCCCTGGGCCCTGCACAGGCAGCTTCTCTGGTGATTGGACCAGTGCTGTCTGTGTCACAGGAAGGAGAGCAGTGGCCGTGGAAGTGAACGTTCCCCACGAGAGCTGCTGCCCAGTTCCCCAGGCAGGGCGTGCCAGGCTCCTCCTGGGGCTGTGCTCAGTCTCCCGGAAGGCCCAACACAGCACGTGGTGGAAACGACGCCGGGGTAGTGGAGTGGAGCAGGGGCCCTCCTGGAGCCATCCCCCTGTTAAAGGGAAGGGAGGTCCCTGGGGAAGAGCAGGGCGTGCAGATGCTGATGCCCGGCGGGCAGTGCGTGCAGCTGCGCAATGGGAAAGGCGCCGAGGGGGCGAGGACTGCCCTCACCAGCAGCGTCTGCTGTGGCCCTGCATGTTGCCACCTCGTTCGGGTGCCTCAGGCTCGCTTCATACAGCGCTGGTGTTTGCTGGGTGAGAGCTGCCTGGAGAGCCCTGGCCCTGGCGCTGGCGCTGGCGCTGAGGCCGCCCTGGCAGCGTGCTGCTTATTGACTTTCCTGGGGACGCGTCGTCCACCACGCTGAGGCGGAGAACAATGGCAGCCCTTGTGCATGCCGCGCAGCTGCTGGAATTCCACAAGACCCAAGCAAAGAAAACAGAAGCAGGTGGGCCCAGGGCAACCCTTTCCTTCCCGGGGCTTTCGCAGGGCCCAGCCAGCTGGGCAGCTCTGGCTTCTGTGGGGAAGATGGGGCCCAGTGAGCCTGGGGCGTAGGCGAGGTGGAGGGGGTCCCGCTGCAAGACCAGCAGGCGTCAGCTTGGCAGCCTGTGCCCTCCACAAGCCGGGGCAGCATAAGGACTGACCGTCTGTCCGTTCAGAGACCAGGGCCGCGCTGCCTCCATGCACACCCATCTGTTTATTCAGTAATTGGCACACATCAGTGTGGACTTGCAGGCGTCTATTTTGTACTTTGGGTTACAATCCAGTGCTGCTGTAGCAGCTTCTTCACAGGCTTTTGACTTTACCATAATATCTCAGATACAGACGAGTTGCACCAATGGTTGGAGGAAGCTCCCCATGAGCCTCCGTCCGCTTCCCCTCCGCACTCTCCCATCCTCTGTGGTGCGTAGACGCTGCCCCCACAAGCCTCCGTCCGCATCCCCCCTGCACTCTCCCCTCCACTCTGTGGTGCGTAGACGCTGCCCCCACAAGCCTCCGTCCGCATCCCTCCGCACTCTCCCCTCCACTCTGGCGCGTAGATGCTGTGGTGGTGTGAGTCGTGTGATCGTTGTCATGCTGGGCAGTGGGTGGCCTCTGTCCCATCCGGCATCCTCAGAGCCCAGGAGGGAGCCTGGCCTGTGGAGTCTCCGGGCCCCTGGGATGTGACCTGCCATGGACAGACGTGAGCTGTGGGCAGTTTCCAGCAGCCACATTCATGGTGGCTTCACCTCTGAGAACAGCACTGGGATGGCGACCCACATCTGCATTCTTTTTTTTTTTTTTTTTTTTTTTTTTTTTTTTTTTTGAGACGGAGTCTCACTCTGTAGCCCAGGCTGGTGTGCAGTGGCCGGATCTCAGCTCACTGCAAGCTCCGCCTCCCGGGTTCATGCCATTCTCCGGCCTCAGCCTCCCAGGTAGCTGGGACTACAGGCGCCCGCCACCTCGCCCGGCTAGTTTTTTTTTTTTTGTATTTCTTAGTAGAGACGGGGTTTCACCGTGTTAGCCAGGATGGTCTCGATCTCCTGACCTCGTGATCCACCCGTCTCGGCCTCCCAAAGTGCTGGGATTACAGGCTTGAGCCACCGTGCCCGGCCTACATCTGCATTCTTATGCCGGGTTTCCAGTGGGAAGGATCTGTTCGGCTCCCACATGTCCCCCACATCCAGCAGCAGAGCTGCTGCCTTATCCTGGGCCCGTGAGGGACTGACCAGTGTTGGTTCCATGTGGACCGACCATGACCTGCCTCTGCATCTTTGCCTGGCTTCCATGCCCGCCTGGGAAGGACAGGGCTAAAGGGAGACACTGCCTCACACAGAGGCCGGGCTGCTGCCCCAGTGCTGCTGCCCCAGTGCTGCTGCCCCAGTGCTGCTTCCGGGCTGGGGAGAAGGTGAAAGCTGTTTTCATGCAAACCTACGGGAGGGCAAAGGCTTCCCCCAGACATCCGCTGGCAGCACGTGTGCTGGGCGCATTCTCAGATGTCAGGTCTGTGCAGCGTCCTGCAGGGTGGCAGGTGGCGGCCCTCAGAGCGGGGGCCTTTCCCTCCAGGGCAAAGGGTGCCGAGGTCACGGGAAGCCCTGACCTGGGCCCCGGGTCCCACACCAGAGCTCCCACTCCTGCAGACCTGAGCTTGCATGTCGGTGCTGAGACTAATACGTGGGGGTTGGTGCCTCTCCGTAGTAAGGTCAGCCCTGTTTTAAGGACCGTTTCCATTAAACTGAGTTTCTGAAATGATTTCTTTGTGAAATGTGTGGCTTCCATTAACTCACCCTTGGTATGTCTCATTGTCGTTTTAGGATGGGAGTCCCAGCTTCTGGAAACAGGGTTCCTGGGGATCTTCCTGTGCCCGCTGTGGACGCTGTCGAGGCTGCCCCAGCACACCCCCACATCCCGGATTGTCCTGTGGGGCTTCCGGTGGCTGATCTTCAGGATCATGCTCGGAGCAGTAAGTGGAGCTCTTCTGTGTGGTGTTTGGGGAGTAACGGTGGCTCTTTAACCTGTGCGGCTTCTAGGAGAGGTGAGCGTGTCTCGCTCCTCCCCCGCCGCCCTCTGTCCTCCCGTCGGCATGGCCTGGCCCACAGCCCGCTCTTCTGCCCCTTCTGGGCCTGTGTTTGAACACTGGGGGCTCCGCTGGCTTTTCCCAGGCGTGTTCATGGTCACCGTTTCTGGGAAAGAACCACACCTCTGAGTCCATTTCAGGAGACTCAGGAGCACTGGGCGCCCTGCTTCCCCCCAGCCCTCCTGTGCTTGCTGGAGTGTCCGAAATATTTCAGAGCTCGTTTTTAAATGAGAGTCTCAGGCCATAGTGGGCCCGTTGGCAGACATATTCGAGGGGGAAGGAGGCATGAGACCCGCCGTCCTGATGCTCAGGGAAAACGCGGCCTCCTTGCGTGTGGTCTCTCCACTGCGTCCTTCCCGGGTGCCTGGCCTGCTGGGCTTTGGCGTCTCTTAGGACAGCCAGACTGTCTGGGTTCGCTGCCGAGCCCCGGTGTGGGGGTGGCGCGTTCCCTGTGGGGCCCCGGCGTGGGGGTGGCGCGTTCCCTGCGGGGGCCCCGGCGTGGGGGTGGCGGGTTCCCTGCAGGGGCCCCGGCGTGGGGGTGGCGGGTTCCCTGCGGGGGCCCCGGCGTGGGGGTGGCGCGTTCCCTGCGGGGCCCCGGCGTGGGGGTGGCGCGTTCCCTGCCGGGCCCCGGCGTGGGGGTGGCGCGTTCCCTGTGGGGCCCCGGCGTGGGGGTGGTGCGTTCCCTGCGAGTTCCCTGCCGGGCCCCGGCGTGGGGGTGGCGGGCTGTGTGTGCTTCCTGCCCAGCCAGGGGCTGCCCATCTGCGTCTGCCCTGCGTTAGGTGAGGACACGTGCCAGCCCTGAGTTCAGCTTCAGTAATGTGACCTCTGAGTTCACAAAGACATGATTTGCACTTTACAATCAGGAGTGACGTGGCCCTTTTGACGTCTGCTGCACTGACCAGAGCTACGCAGCTCTCACTGTCTCTTCCACTTCACATGCTTTGTTAGTAAGATTTTAATTTTGTGCTGGAATGATAAAATCTTCATGTTTTTGTGTTGGAAACCACGTCATACAGATACGCTCTCTGAGCATCTGTTCGCTTAAGTGTTTCGTGGAGGATCCGCTGAAGACGTACAGAAGAGTTGGGCAAAGCCCCAAGGAACTTGTCCCCGCCCCACCCGACAGCACGTGCTCACGCCAGGGCCACGGCCAGAGCGTGCCGCCATCTCGGCCACTCCTTCAGTCCGGAATGTTCCTCTTCTCTCCCTGGCTTTGAGGCGTGACTGCTGTGCCTGGGTTCAGCTGCAGGTCATTCGGGTAGGGGGCCCGAATGCTGGGCAGCCCCTTTCACCCTGTCCCCCGGGGCAGCTTCAGACACTTCGGACACCCAATCTCGACACAGCACCAGCCACGGACTCAGGAAGCCACGACCTCACGTGGCTTGGGGTATCATGTAACGTGGTTCACTATAGCATGAATTGTGGTTCAGTGTAGCGTGTAGTGTGGTTCAGTGTAGTGTGTAGCGTGGCTTTCTATAGTGTGTAGCGTGGTTCTGTGTAGCGTGCTTGGTGTAGCAGGTAGTGTGGTTCAGTGTAGTGTGCAGTGTGGTTCAGTGTAGTGTGTAGTGTGGTTCGGTGTAGTGTGTAGTGTGGTTCAGTGTAGTGTGTAGTGTGGTTCGGTGTAGCGTGTAGCGTGGTTCAATGTAGTGTGTAGCGTGGTTCGGTGTAGCGTGACTCTGTAGTGTGTAGTGTGGTTCAGTGTAGTGTGGTTCGGTGTAGTGTGTAGTGTGGTTCAGTGTAGTGTGGTTCAGTGTAGTGTGTAGCGTGGTTCGGTGTAACATGTAGCATGGTTCAGTGTAGCATGTAGTGTGGTTCAGTGTAGTGTGTAGCGTGGTTCGGTGTAGCATGTAGTGTGGTTCGGTGTAGCGTGTAGTGTGGTTCAGTGTAGTGTGTAGCGTGGTTCGGTGTAGTGTGTAGCGTGGTTTGGTGTAGAGTGACTTGGTGTAGCATGTAGCGTGGTTCAGTGTAGTGTGTAGTGTGGTTCAGTGTAGTGTGTAGTGTGGTTCGGTGTAGCGTGTAGTGTGGTTCAGTGTAGCGTGTAGTGTGGTTCAGTGTAGTGTGTAGCGTGGTTCGGTGTAGAGTGACTTGGTGTAGCGTGTAGTGTGGTTCAGTGTAGTGTGTAGTGTGGTTCAGTGTAGTCTTTAGTGTGGTTCAGTGTAGTGTGTAGCATGGTTCTGTGTAGCGTAGCTTGGTGTAGCGGGTAGTGTGGTTTGGTGGGCTGTGAGGGGCTGTCTGGGCCCATTCCTCACCATGTGTTCCCTGCACCATGATGCCATGTCTGGCCATAGCTCTTCTTTTTGTCTCGTTCAGCTCAGAGCTCCATCCCCCTGCGGCTCCCATCTTCCCCAACGCCCTCCTTTTCTGCCCCCCTCACCCACATACCTTGTGTCTCACCAGCACCAGCCCTTCACCAGTGCTGCAGAAACGTCAGCTGTGCATGGAGTGGACCGGCCGTTTCTTGAGGAAAATGGGGCTCCCTGGTGGTACGCGAGCACCTGATTCCCTTTATTCCTTTTCTGGGAGGGTTACATGGCATCTCATGATGAGCACTTGCCGGGGTTGGAAGGGGTCACTGCAGGCTCAGCTGCACGAGCAGGAGACCCGCAGAGAGGGACCTCAGCACCAGGGCCCCTCTCACCCCCCAGGACAAGGTGTCCGGAGGGTTGTCCCGGGCAGGGAGGCTCCCGCTTTCCTCCCTGCCCTCTGCGGCATGCCAGCTTCAACCCAGGTGTTCTGCCCCAGCCTCACAGGGGTGGTGGGCACCCGTCCATGACGTCACTGCACACCTGTGGATGGTGGGTACCGGGGCATCCCTGACAGGTTGGTTTTCTGGGGCTGTGGGGAGTCTTGGGTGTTTACTCTAGGTCGGGCCGGGTCCTGGCTGAGGGGTGGGTGAGTGGCTGCAGAGCCTTCTGGAAATGGTGTCAGGCCGGGTCCTGGCTGAGGGGTGGGTGAGTGGCTGCGGAGCCTTCTGGAAATGGTGTCAGGCCGGGTCCTGGCTGAGGGGTGGGTGAGTGGCTGCAGAGCCTTCTGGAAATGGTGTCAGGCCGGGTCCTGGCTGAGGGGTGGGTGAGTGGCTGCGGAGCCTTCTGGAAGTGGTGTCGGGCCGGGTCCTGGCTGAGGGGTGGGTGAGTGGCTGTGGAGCCTTCTGGAAGTGGTGTCGGGCCGGGTCCTAGCGGAGGGGTGGGTGAGTGGCTGCGGAGCCTTCTGGAAGTGGTGTCGGGCCGGGTCCTGGCGGAGGGGTGTGTGAGTGGCTGCGGACAGTTGGCCATGGCTTGTTGGAGGAGGGCATAGCTGCAGCCAGCGTCCAGATCCCACAGGAAAGTGGGATGCTGACTCCGGGTTTATTTTTCCATTTAATTAGAAAGACTAGAAATGTTTCCATGGCTCCTTTTCACGGGACATTGAAATGCTTCGTTGTCTCCAGCCAGAGTACAGATACTCTCACAGGCTGTGGGTCCTGATCCGTCCGGGACTTAGTTTTAGGTTCCACCCTCTGCTGACTTGAATATACACAGAAGCGTATGCGGCATTTCAAAGGGCTCTGTGCACGGCAGTGTCAGGCCGAAGCCCTGGGAGAGAAGCAGAGCTCCAGGGAGAGGAGCCAGCCCCACAGAGGAGCCGCCAGGCGCTTGTATGAAAGCTCCTGGTGCCAAGAGTTGAACAGCTCCCACAATGCCTGGTGGATGCAGGGATTCATCGGCTCATCGGAAGCACCTTTTATGGCATTTTGATTGACTGTTAGTGCCAGCTGGAGAAGAAATTATCAGTGCACTAAAAGGTGTAATTACTTGATAGACTCTTACATCGGTGTGATTAATGTTCCTTTGGTGGAAAGCAGAGGGTGAGTTGATAAGAAAGAGCGATAGCAGCAGAGTATCCACCTGTTGATGAGGAACTGCCCTGTGGACAGAGCCAGCTAGGAAGGCAGGCACACCCTTCCCCGGCTTGTGCGCCTGGGTCAGAACCAGCGCCACACCGTCAGCTTGGCAGATTCACTCAGAAACCAGCACCTGTGGTTCTGTGGCCTGGGGGGTTTCAGATGCCCTGACCACTGGGTTCCTCAGAGCCATCTCAGGGGGAGCCCCATGGCCCTCCAGGTGAGGGTGACAAGCAGAAGGGAATGAGAAGCCATAGCTTCTGTGCCCGCCTGAGCTGGACGTCAGCTGCAGGCCTCAGGGCCACCACACAAAAGTCAGTTATATTTCTTTTTTTTTTTTTTTTTTTTTTTTTATTGAGGCAGAGTCTCGCCTTGTCGCCCAGGCTGGAGTGCAGTGGTGCATTCTCAGCTCACTGAAACCTCCACCTCCCAGGTTCAAGTGATTCTCCTGCCTCAGCCTCCCGAGTAGCTGGGACTACAGGTGCCCGCCACCACACCCAGCTAATTTTTTGTATTTTTTTAGTACAGACGGGATTTTACCATGTTGGCCAGGACCTCGTGATCCGCCCACCTTGGCCTCCCAAAGTGCTGGGATGACAGGTGTGAGCCACCGTACCCAGCAAGTCAGTTGTATTTCTATATGCTAGGAGAAAATGTCAAAATGAAAACGTTAAGTATAGCATTTATAATAACATTCAGAACCATAAAATAGGAAATTTTAACAAAAGAAATGCAGCCTGTATGCCTCGAAAGATACCACACATTGCTGAAAGTAAGGAACACTTCAGTAAATGGAGAGGTATACCATGTTCATGAATCAGTCTTCATATTGTTAAACTGTCCGTCGTCGCCAATTTGAGCTATAGATTCCATGACATCCCAGACAATCCCAGAAGGATTGTTTTTTCCAGAAATAGGTAAACTGACTCTTAGATGTATGTGGAAATGCCAAGGACCTAAATAGCCAAAACAATTTTGAAGAAGAATAAAGATGCAGGAGTCACACTACTTGATTCCAAGATTCACTGAAAAATGATAATAATGGAGACAGTGTGACACAGACGTTGTTAGGGTTCCCTCGAGGGACAGAACTAATAGGATGAATATATATATAAAGGGGAGTTAATGAGTATTAACTCACACAATCACAAGACCCCACAATAGGCTGCCTGCAGGCTGAGGAGCAAGGAGAGCCAGGAGAGGCAGTCCCGAGTCTCAGAGTGGAAGAACTTGGAGTCCGATGTTCGAGAGCAGGAGGTGTCCAGGACAGAAGAACGATGCAGGCTGGGCGGGGACACCCGTCTCATCTCTTCACCTTTTCCTGCCTGCTCGATATTCGCTGGCAGCTGATGAGATGGTGCCCACCAGATTAAGCTTGGGTCTGCCTTCCCCAGCCCCCTGACCCAAGTGTTAGTCTCCTTTGGCCACACCCTCACAGACACACCCAGGATCAGTACCTTGCATCCTTCAACCCAATCAAGTTGACCCCCAGTGGTAACCATCACAAGGCGTGAGGACAGATAGCTGCATCTGTAAAACAGAGAACCAAGAAACAGTCCCACACCAAAGTCAGGATCAAATGATTTTTGGACAAGCCACCAAGTCAATTCAACTGAAAGAAAGAAGCCTGTGCAACAATTGGTGCTGGAAGTCCTGGATATCCATCTGGGATAAGTGAACCCCCTCCATCACCACATACAAATGTTAATTTGAGATGGATTGCAAACATAAAAGCTAAAACTATTAACACTGCTTGAAGGTAACATAGAATGTTTTGTAATCTTGTGATAGGCAAAAGTCTCTTAGGACACAGAAAACATTAACCATAAAAGAAGAAAATGGCCGGGCGCAGCGACTCACACCTCTAACCCCAGCATGTCAGGAGGCCAAGGCGGGAGTGTCCCTTGAGCTCAGGAGTTCAAGACCAGACTGGGCAACATAGTGAGACCCTGTCTTTAAAGAAAAAGAAAAAAAATACATACATTGGACTTCCTTAAAATTAAAGTCTTCTGTTCTTCAAAAGACACCATCGAGAAAATGGCAAGGCACAGATCAGGAGAAAATATTCACAATGCTGTTATGCCTGACAAAGAACCTGTATCTGGAATACATAAAGAACTCATAAAGTTCAATAATAAAGATAATTTGATTTTTTAAAGAGGGAAAGGATTTTAGCAGGCACTTCACAAAAGGAGATATGCAAATGGCTATCATAGCACTTGAAAAATCCCTCAGATGCATTGGCTATTAGGGAAATGCAGAGCAAATCTACGCTGAGATACTTCCTCCCCACAAGAACGGCTGAAGTTACAGAGGCTAGCGAGTCAGCACTGGCACTCGTGTTCGTATGCTGAGGCGGCCATGAAAATACCACGGGCCAGGGGCCTTCAGCCACAGGGATTGATTTTCACAGTCGCTGGGGCTGCAAGTCCGAGATTGAGGCTCTTCCAGATGATTTGGTTTTCAGCAACGATGTCCTCGCAGCTTGTGAAAGCGCCTTTCTCCGTGTCCTCACGTGGCCTTGCCTTGCAAGGACACTAACCCTGTCGGATCAGGGCCTCCCCTTATGACCACATTTAACCTTAATCAGCTCCTTAGCAGTCCCATCACGGGGGTTAGGGCTGCAGCCTGTGAACTGAGCGGGACACAGGCATTCAGCCCATCGCAGCAGGGTGAGAGGCGGGGGACGTGCCGCCTTGCCGGGGAGCAGGTATGGGCTCTAGCATGCTAGGAGAGAGTTCACCTGCTCCCAGCCTGCAGCCCAGTGTTTCCACTCATAAACAGTTACCCTAGAGAAACGAAACGCTTGTAACAGCACTGTCCGCAAGAATAAGGACTGGAAACGGCCACAGCCCGTCAGCAGGAGAGCGGATAACACACGGGGCCACATTCCCAACACGGCTGTGGCTCCTCAGCGTGAAGAGGAAGAAACTACGGATGTGGAAAGCGTGCGGTGGTCTCAGAGCTGGCGAGACACCAAGGAGTGTGCCCCGAGCGAGTCCCTTCGTGGGAGGGTCAGAACAGGCAAACGGTGCGTGGGACGCGCTCAGAGAGGTGCCTTTGGGATTCAGGTGGGGGCTGACGGGGTGGAAGTTTGGGAACTTTCGGAGCGATGGGAGTGTTCTGTGTCTCGATGGTCAGCCCGTGGTTCAGAGGAGGAGCTGGCAGGAGCACTGGGGAGGATGAGTAGCGTCACTGCCACACAGCAGAGACAGGCGTCCCTGGGGGCAGCGCAGAGGTCACCACACCGAGCCAGACTGTCCTCGGCCTTCCCTGGGTTCAGCACCAGATGAAAACCATGTGCTTTGAACCCTGGAAAGACAATCAGCCCAGTCAGAGCCAGAGCCTGAGACAGGCGGCCCCCAGGGCGCAGCTGCAGGAAGCTGCATCCTCTCGTGGGCTCGAACAAGGCGGGGGATGATGTGTTCCCTCAATGGCTTCTTGGTGTCCCTTGACATCCAGGAGTGTGAGGTGAGGTGAGGGCTCTGAGCCGGGAAGCTGGCAAGTCAGGGAGAATGCCAGGCCAGACGCATCGGCCTGTGGGGGTGGAGCAGAGCCTGGCACTCACTGTCCTTGCTCCGTCTCACTCCGGCTGCAGCCCTGGCCCAGGCCTGCCCACCCCAGGCATGTGGCAGAGCAAGCCTGGCTCCCAGAGCTCCCCCCAGGCCCTGGAGCGGCAGGTGGCGGGCATCCTCATCCCAACCCATGGCCGTGCCATGC
Source organism: Macaca mulatta (assembly GCF_049350105.2). Classification (NCBI taxonomy): domain Eukaryota; kingdom Metazoa; phylum Chordata; class Mammalia; order Primates; family Cercopithecidae; genus Macaca; species Macaca mulatta. The sequence continues at coordinate 2,107,851 of NC_133425.1, read as the reverse complement.
ACAGGATAGCCGAGCTTGCCACTGCCACAGGGTGTCGGCGGGTTGGGGCAACAAACAGGGCCCAGGTGCTGGTGGCCAGGCTGGCTGTATGTGTGGGTCGACTGTCACCTGACTGCGCTGGAACAAGAACCACCCCCACCCACCCCCGCTGCTCTCCACCCGGTTCTGGGCCGGCCCTGGCTGGGCTTTGTGGATCCTCAGGTTGTGCGGGTCATGGCTTCCTGGGGCCGGGCTGGAGCCATCATGGAGTCACCATGGTTCCTCACGGACACAGGCGGGGCTGGCGGCGCCCCTCCACCCTCCTTGCCTCAAGCTGCAGGGACAGCACCGAGAAGCCACACAGACCCAGATGGCCTCGCCCGACTCGGACTCAGGGCCGTCTCCAGCCTGCATCCCACCGGGCTGCACACACAGACGGCCTCTCCTGGAGCCCTGGAACATTTCCCTCGTGTTTTGTCTGCGTTTTCTGCTTTAAATGAGTTTATTTCAGTCGTGTCAAAGTGAAGGTCTCTTTCCCTCAGGACGTGATCAATGGCGTTGCCGTCAAGTCACAGTGTTTAGGGCAACAGATGGCCTTTAATGACGCTATATAAAGAAATAATTTCCCCCTTCTTTTCCCTTCTTGGTTTTGTGAGGACAGAGCATTTGTGTCTCGGGGCGGGGGTGGGTCTGCATACTCTGTGGCCAGCAGGCAGCAGACACCTGTTGGTGGAGCCCGCAGCTCTGTGTCCCAACATCTCTGTGTCACCTGCATGGGGCAGAGGGTGGGTTTTCCGGGAGGCCCCTGGAGCCAAAGCCTCCCTTGATCACTTCCTGCTGATGACCTGGGCTGTGTTGGGGTGCAGAGCTCTCGGCTGCGAACGTTCTGGGAATTGAGTTGGGGTCCTTGTTGCTGGGAATTCTCAGACCTGGACAATATTAGAGAGGAGACCACTTGATTTTTAGTTTGACCCCTGGAGAATTGAAAAGCTGGAAATGTGTTTTCTGTACCTTCCCGCTCCCAGCCCTCCCCTCACTCCCCACCTGGCTTCTGTGTGGAGGGGGCGTCTGCATGGGCTGTCCTGCTGTGGCTGCAGGGGTGCAGACGCCCACTGCCACTGTCTCCCGCTTCCTGCTGGAGCCCACCTTGGCGTGAGTGTTGCCTGGCAGAGGCATCTCAGGCCCACAGGAGGATAAAGAGAAGCCAGAGAACTCATCATTCCAAAAACTGGCCAAGTTAAAACATAATGTCTGGCCGGGTGCAGTGGCTCATGCCTGTTATCCCAGCACTTTGGGAGGCTGAGACAGGCAGATCACCTGAGGTCAGGAATTTGAGACCAGCCTGGCCTACGTGGTGCAATCTTGTTTGTACTAAAAAACACACACACACATAAAAATTAGCAGGTATGGTGGCGGGCACCTGTAATTCCAGTTATTTGGGAGGCTGAGGCAGGAGAATTGCTTGAACCTGGGAGGCGGAGCTTGCAGTGAGCCAAGATCGCACCATTGCACTCCAGCCTGGGCGACAGAGTGAGACTCCAGCTCAAAAAAATAAAATAAAATATGATGTCCAAACTCACACCTCTGCAGCTCACGGCTCCATGGGGCTCACACCTGTGCAGCTCACGGCTCTGGAGGGCCCACACCTGGCTACAGCACCCACAGGTAGGGCCTTCTAATGCTCCTTATGTGCAAACTGTCTTGTCCTCATTAACACAAGAAGAAAAAGCAACAACTGAAATGTGGAATATGTAAGCCCACAGTGTCCACAATTTTTAGGTCAGAATCGAGCAAAGGCCAGGGAGCTATAGCCAGGCTGTATGATTGCAGGTGCCGCGGAAACTCCAGTAACTGAGATGCCGCCATGAAGAGCTGCCTGGGATATTACAGAAGCCTTAGGCCAGTCAATGTGACCACTTAGATCAGATGGACAAAAGCCTTGAAAAAAGGTGCAGGGGGAGTGCCCTGCACAGTGACTTCTTTTCTCAAGGAAAGCCGGGATTCGGGACCCGCGTCAGAGCTGAGCCCCACGTCTCTCTTTACACCCAGACCTGCTCACCTTTTGTGGGATTCAGGCCCAAGTGTGCGGCATCGTGCAGTGGAGACCCCGACCCTCACGGGCCAGGGCAGGAGGTCTCCCGCGTCCAGGGCCCGTGCCTCCCACGTGTGTGCTGCCGCCCCAGGCCTCATGGGGTCGGAAGGAAGGTGCCAGGGGCTCAACAGGTTTGCACTTTAATGTCTGCTGTTTTCCCACAGGCCCAGGACTGTCTGCAAAGCTCTTGATGCTGAGCGTGCTTCACCCCCAAGCGTCCCAGAGGGTCCGCAGCCCATGGGAAGTGTGGGTCATGGGCAGCACTGAAAGGCCAATGTGGAAAGGCGCTGCCGGCACCCGGGAAGAGCTGACTTTGAAGTCCACAGGCTGCTGCCTGGCATCAGAGCCACTGGTGAAATCACATTAAACGTAACGGAATCAGTATCGGCATGCAGCCCTGTGAGGCCAGGATCAGGCGGATGGAGGGGGCGACAGGCCTGCCCTGGTCCTAGGCAGCCACACTCCAGAACCAGAGCGATTATCCTAATGGCTTTATTGCATCAGTATGGGGGCAGCTCAGAGGAAAGGGGCTGCTTTCAGGCCCATCGCCTTCAGGGCACCACCCGGAAGGGGCCGACCTCTGACTCCAGCACGGAGGCATCGTGGGAATTTTTAGAAAATGATGTCTATGGCATCCTGACCTCTGGCCCCGGCTGCCGCCCCCTGTGAGGCTGAGGCCCAGACCGGAGTCCTCGAAAGCGCTTTGTGCCTCTGACCTCCAGCGTCTGTGGGCAGAGCTGGGGCAGGAGCCGGGGTGCTCCTCGCAGCTGAAGCACATCAGCCTCCAGGGCGAGCGTGTCTCAGATCCCCGCGCAGCCCCCGGGACGATCACACAGGACATGCTCTCCTGTAATCTTCAAAGGATCTCCTGGGTTGTGGGTGCAAAATAAAACTATGCTAAAAAGAGCACTAATAATTCCTCTTCCCAGCCGCACAGTCCAGCTCAGGTGACCTCCCAGTGAGAGAACCAGCCGCCGTGCTCACCACGCACGCGCCTTTCTGGGTTCACGCTGGAAGTCTCTATTGAAGTGCACGTTGTTTGCCAGAAAACAAAAATAAAAACACCGTAAGTCCAGAATCTCTTCTGTCTGATTTCTAGTGAAAACTGTGATCACAGCAAGAGGAATTCACGTGGTACAGTGACTAGAGCAGCAACTTCCGGAAGGCAGACCGATCCCGTCACAGAGACAGGCGACTGAGAGTCCACAGCAGACCTCGTGCTTCGGAGATGCCACGCCACGGCGAGAACTGCCCTCCTCTTAATTCCCCTCCCCTGGCTAAGCTCCTAAGGCGTGGTGATTCTTGGGGTCTTCGTGGTGTCTGGTGACCTGAAAGCTCGTGCCCCAAGTCTTGGCACCTGCATGGCCTGGCTGCCACCCCTTGGCTCTGCCCCCGCCTGGGCTTCTCTGGGCCCCAGCTGCCACCCCTTGGCTCTGCCCCCGCCTGGGCTGCTCCGGGCCCCAGCTGCCACGCCTTGGCTCTGCCCCCACCTGGGTTGCTCTGGGCCCCAGCTGCCACCCCTTGGCTCTGCCCCCACCTGGGTTGCTCTGGGCCCCAGCAGCCAAGGCCTCAAGGGCACCCAGAGCCAGGGGAAGGAGCACTTCCGGTGTTTTGAGACAGACAAGCCTCTGCGAACAGGCCTTAGGTTCTGGAAGCCCAGGCTCTCCCGGCTGGCATTGGTCAGGAAGTCAGTACCCCTGCCCGCAGTGTGGGTCCCCTAGGCTCTGCGGCGGCCCGACTGTCAGCTTGGGACAGCCTTTTCCAGGTGCTTGGGGAGCAAACAGCTGCCCTCAAACTCATGGGAATTCACTTCCAGGCAGCAAGCGAGCCCAAGGAGTTTGTCCAGGCCCGGGTCCTTTGGTCTGCAAGTTGGAGCCCAGTCAGTGTCAATGAGCCAGTCAGCTGCGTGTCTGAGGGCAGAGCTTTGTCCTCAGTGTGAAGCCACGGGGGCCCTGGGTCCCCTTCGTCAGGAGCCACAGAAACCCTGGCCCACCACACTTCGATGCTCAGACCACTGTTCTGAGGCGTGAAGTGGCCCAGAGGCGAGGCCCCTCCTCGAGAGGATGCCCGCCACGCAGAGGATGCCTGCCACGCAGAGGATGCCCGCCACGCAGAGGATGCCCGCCACGCAGAGGATGCCTGCCATGCACACAGCTCCTGGTGCAGCTGTGCAAGGAAGTCTGCATGCTGAAATGAAGCGCTCGGGGGCACAGCCCACCTCCCATGCCAGTTCTCTCTTGCATGAGGGCAAGAAAGTGCGGATACCATCCCAGGAAAACGGGAGAGCCACGGAGCCAGGCGGGACCCCAGGCACCACCCCTGCCGCAACTGGGCCACCCTCAGATATGGAGACGAGAGGGCCTTGATAGACCCCACAGTGCCTGTGCCCACGGAGCCTGCTGGTCACCCTCACCCTGAGACACGGTTTCCACCCACCCCCAGCTCTCAAAGCACTTGGGGAGAAGCAGTGGCTGCTGTAACAAGCCTGAGACCCCTGCAGCTGCTCACAGGGGCACCAGGCTGTGACCGAGCTCCAGGGCGAAGCTCTCCCCTTTGAGTTTTCTCCTGCGGAGGGAGGACCTGTCGCGAGTAATTCCCTGTGTTTACAGGTGGGGGGGAAGGGCCACTGATGTGGGCGAGGGGACCGTAATGCCAGGAGGGTGGAGGAGGCTGTGGCTCGGAGGGAGGCCTGGCGGCGCCGCCTCCTTGAAACACCACGTTAGCCGGTGCTTTCGGGTACTGGGGGCTTGGGTCTGTCCTGAAGCACTGTGCAGGGGGCTATCACTGCAGGGTGGACGGCAGGCCTCTGGGGGCCAAGGGAGAGAAACGGGGTATCCACAGGACATCTCCTTCTGCCGCATAAGACCGTCAGACGCTTCGAGTTTCCAGGTGGCAGATTTGGGGACCTGTGTCCCAGGACACACGGGCACCGGGAGAGGAGCTGCTGCAGCCGCACACTGCAAGGCTGGAACGTCGCCGACGGGCCTGGAAAGTTCCAGCGCTCCGAGCAGAGCGGGAGGGTAGCACGGGCAGTGGGTCCCCCAAGCAGAGCGGGAGGGTGGCACGGGCAGTGGGTCCCCCGAGCAGAGCGGGAGGGTGGCGCGGGCAGTGGGTCCCCCGAGCAGAGCGGGAGGGTAGCACGGGCAGTGGGTCCCCCGAGCAGAGCGGGAGGGTGGCACAGGCAGTGGGTCCCCGGCTCCCTTTGGGTCTGGTGCGTTTATCGGCCTGTCTGTGCCTTTTTTTTTTTTTTTTTTTTTTTTTAAGAATTAATTTTGGGCTGAAAAGCCTCAAAGAAGGCTTTGTTCCTTTGACACTTGCTCTGGAAGAAAAAAAAAATCCGTGGAAAATCTGACATCTGCAATGTAGAGATAAATCAATAGATGGGAGGAATATAATTATCTTCCACTCCTGAAACAATTTTTCAGATTTTTAAGTGTCTCATATCAGCTTAGAATTTGAATGACATTTTAATTATTTTGTTTTTTTCTTCTTTTCCTGGTTTGAATCTCCATAGAGTTCCACTCTCGGATTCTTCAGGGAGCAGAGCTGGTGCTCATGTGGGAGGAGCGGGGGCGGTGGCTGTGCCCCTGCCCGGTGGAGCTGTGCGTTTCATCAGAAGCGGTGGCTGCCCTGGGCATGGGCAGTGCCTTGAGGAGTGGGGCCTGCTCCACCCGGTCAGCTGAACACCCTCGGCTGTTTTCATGCACGTTTGCAGGACAGGAGCCCAAGCGGGAAACAGTCTCTGGTGTTTTTGTGATCTCAGCAAACCCAGCTTCCAAAAGACCTGACTCGGTTTTTAAGGCAGTTCACCCTTCAGGTCTTTAAACAGTAACACTCCTGGGTGTTTGGTGCCCTCCCTGCCGTTGGGGGTGCAGGGCGTGTGAGGGCGGGGGCGTGCAGCGAGACCCTAGAGGCGGTGATGCCGGACCCAGACGTGCCCCCCTCAGACGCAGCCTTCACAGTGTGCGGGGTGGCGGAGCCTGAGAACCCCTCCGAGGCGCGTCTGTGGACGGTGCAGCCTGCGTGTAGGTGGTGTCCCATCTGGCTCACACGCGGAGCAGGTGCCTGTTGCTTGGTGTTCCTGTAAGGCCAGGCTGGGCTCTTGGTCCCACTCCCCTGCCGTTTCTCATTCGTGTCCCTCTCAGCCACGTGCCGTCCTTCAGGGCGCAGCGCAGCCTCTCCTGGCTCTCCCACTCCCCCGCCAGTCCCACGGGCCCCATGTTCCAAACTCGTCGGAATTGGACACGCCCCTCCCCTGCCCAGGTCGTCCTGCACAGATAGCAGCAGAGCCTGCTGCCTTCTCGGTCACATGTAGCCAGAGAACCCGGCGGCTCCCGTGCTGCCTGGCCCTGGCTTGGAGCCCGCAGCCACCCCGAAGGCCCTCCCGTGTGTGGTCGGTTTTGTGTCAGCCTGGCTGGGCTGGGGTCCCTGGTCCATCACCAAATGCTGGCCTCCGTGCTGCTGGGAGGTATTAATGTTTTGCTGACGTGGCTCCAGCCCGTGATGGGCTGACCTGGAGAGGAGGAATCTACTGGGAGCCTGAGGCTGACCCGACCGGGCAGGAGACCGAGGCTGGAGCTGGGGCTCCCTGGAGAGGAGGAAATTCCACCCCAACAGCAGCTCCGGCCTCTGCCCTGGAGGTCCTGATGGCCCCCACAGGCCTCAGGCTGCACCCCCGACCGTCTGGAGGCCGGTCTCCCACAATGGGACCGTGACTGGCACCGTGGTAGAAGGGACCCTGCATTCCAGGGACTCCTGGGCCTCCCGCTGCGGCCTCCTCAGCCCTGCTGTGCCTCGTGCTCCTGCCTGAGGAGTGCACCCTCACCCTCCTCTTCTTCCCTCATGGCCATGCCCACCCTGCCCCGGGGCTCCCCGCCCAGGCCAGCCCTGTCAGCTCTGTCCAGATACGAGCCAGCCTCCGCTGTGAACAGATCGTGTTCCCTGAATTCCGTTTCACATGGAAACCCTGACCCCAGTGTCATGGTACCAGGAGCCAGGCCCGACACCCCAGCACACCCACAGAGGGAGCACTGGCTGATGGGAGGCAGCCGTTACGAAAGTGTCCCCAGAGAGACCCTCACCCTCTCCCCACCATGTGGGCAGCAGCGAGACAGCACCACCTGCAGCCCAATGCAGCTGCCCCGGAGCCCACCATGCTACGCCGACCGTAGCCGTCGGCTCTGAACCTGCGGCATGGATTCCTGTCCTTTATGTGCCGCCGCGTCTGCCACGCCTGGTGGCTGTCCTGCCTCTCTGCACCTTGTCGCACCTGCGCCTGCAGCACACGGCCTCTATGGGGTGGAGCGGGACCCGGCACCTCATGGGCACTCAGTGCTTATGTGCCAGGTGGACAGTCCGGTGGACAGGGGACGGGTGGGCGGACAGTCCGGTGGACAGGGGACGGGTGGGCAGACGGTCCGGTGGACAGAGGACGGGTGGGCGGACGGTCCGGTGGACAGGGGACGGGTGGGCAGACGGTCCGGTGGACAGGGGACGGGTGGGCGGACGGATGGTCCAGTGGAGAGGTGGATGGAGCCCGGGGGATTTGGCCAGGAGTGGTTGTAGCAGCAGAAACCGCCGTCATGGAGGAGGGCTCACTTCCGCGTCTGTGCAGTCTCACCTCGGACGCACCCAGCGTGTGAGAGACGCTAGATGTGAATCTGTCTCAGCGGTGATTTTAGGGTGGGCGGGAGGAGGGGGCAATTGTTTCTGACTTGTGAAGGAATCATCTGAAGCCATGAGTGCCCCAGGGAAAGCGGATGGGTGTGGGAGCCGACCCCTCCCTGGATGCTTCACTGTGGCCCAGCACTGCAGAACTCCCACCCCCACAGCCTCCCTGCACCCCCACAGCCTCCCTGCACCCCCACAGCCTCCCTGTACCCCCACAGCCTCCCTGCACCCCCACAGCCTCCCTGCCCAAGTCCCACCTTCCCCAGTGCTGACGGCTCCCTCTGCAGGCCCCTGGAAGCCTCTCCCGTGCCCCAGGCATCCTCACAGCAGCCAGTTGCAGTGTGTGGGAGACACACGGGGCCTGCGCCTGGGCTCCCTTTGTGCCGCAGGGGGCGTGGCTGAGACCCGTGTGCACTGGGCGCTCCCTCCTGACTTTGGGCTCATCCTGGAGGCTCTGAGAAGCTTCCCTCTGACACTGTCCGTGGGGTCTGTGCAGCGCATGGTGCATTTGTGCTCTTTAAAGACACGCAGCTTCTGTAGCGTGATGAGGCGTGGAGCTCTGAGAATGAGTGTTGGGGAAGGCGCACCAGGCGCTGACTATAAAAAGGAAGCCGCCGTTGCTCACGCCCGCGGTGTGCACTTAACTCCTGTTCATCAAAGCAGCCCTGAATCTGCCCTTCCCAAATTCCCCCTTCCCAAGTGTTTCATACGTAAGGTCCCCTCCCTCACGGCACCTGCAGCCCAGATCCACGGCCTTCGTGGACGGTTCGTCTTCCCGGGAAGCTGTTTCTGTTGGGGCCGCCGCGTCCCCAGCCCCCGTGACTGACTCTCCCTCTGCCGTCTTCCTTGCAGGGCCTGATCAAGATCCGGGGGGACCGGTGCTGGCGGGACCTCACCTGCATGGACTTCCACTATGAGGTGAGCGCGCCGTGCAGGGTAAGGGCAGAGCACCCGGCCTCACGCCGTCCCATTCCCACTCTTGGTGGGCGCAGTCCTGCACACCCTGGTGAGCGGTTGCGTCACAGGGTCACCCCCAGTTGATTCAGGACACCCTCTCCTTCCTTTCTCCGGGTGGGGTGGTCACACGGGGGTTTGCAGGTGCCCCTCACTTGCTGGGGCCGCGGGGACGGGGTCCGTGGCCCTCCATGGTCTCGAGTGCAGCGGGTTTGCTCTGGTTCTTGCACCGGCACCCTCTGCTGCTGTCCTCGGTCTTGCCCAGGCCTCCAGGCCAGCCCTTCCTTCCTGGAGTCCACAGCTCCCCACCGTCCCGGCAGATGCCTCTTGGGGGCTTCCTGGCTGTGTGCCCAGCCCCTGCCATGCGGAGCTGTGGCTCCATCATTACCTGGACACGGGCAGGTGTGTCCCACAGGGCAGGTGTGAACCACAGCATAGTTCCACTGTGCTTGGCCCCCAGGCCCAGGCTGAGTCCCTTCAGACACCCCGGTTCCTGCCAACTGCTCACAAGTTCATGTAGGGGCTGGGAATGACCTGGGGCCTGGAGCTTGGATAGTCATTTGTTCTCAGTCCATGTGGGAGCCTCCTGGTAGCAGCATCCCCACCCTGGGCCTGTGTGGTTGTGGCCACGGCGCACCTAGAGCATCTCAGGCCCGGACACCCCTTCCTGCGTCCGGCCAGTGCTCACACCTGCACTGGAAGCCGTCGTTGTCCGCGTGCCGCCGACAGCCAGTGGCAACTGTCTCATTGCCTTTGCGTTTTCTGCCAGGGTTGCTCTGGCACTCACCGCCTCCACGCGTGGAGCTGGTGCTGTTCTCACGTGGCACCCCTGCTGCGGTTCTGTGTCTTGGTCCACGTGCCAGCCTGGGACGGGCGTTTATGCCTGCATTTACATTTAGTGGCTGTGTCCTGACTTTATTCTTCAGGCTCTTGAGATCTCCCCATACCCCATCAAATGCTCCGCCTTGCTGAGGACCTGTGAGCTCCTCTCGGTCTGAGACCAGGTTCTGCTGACGGTCGGTGAGATACCAGAAAGCAAACGCTCTCAGCTCTGTGGCTGGATAGTCCCAACACAGCCGTGACAGGCAGCAGCGGCAGAGCACACATGCGTGAGAGGCTATCGCCAACAAAGCTTACACACCGCAGCCCACGCCAGCCACCCTGCCCCTGAGAAGGTCCAGCGCCCTCAGCCCAGGTCAGGAAAGCTGAGGGGACCCGTGTGTCCAGACACCCTCAGGACAGGTCAGCAGAGCCGAGGGGCCCTGTAAGGTGCCCTCAGGACAGGTTGGGAAAGTGTGGGGAGGTCCCATGTCTCCAGAAGCCCTCAGGACAGGTCAGGAAAGCTGGGTGGGCCCCTTGTCTCCAGCCCAGAAGCTCCACAGCGCATCTCACGGAGCCCGCTGGCTCAGCACAGGGGGGCACAGCGGTGGTGCACTGGGCTCAGGTCCACGAAGGCTGGGGGCTGGTGAGGACCATCCCATGCAGGTTTCCATTGGCGAGAGACACTGAGGTGCCCACCCGTGTCCCCATAAACACCCTGATTCCTTCTCTACGGAGCGGCTGCATTTTAAAGCTGGTGTCAGGCATCCTGGGCTGTGTCTCTTCAGTGAACGTGGCTGCTCTGGGCCCGGGAGGGTCTCGGGATCCGCAGGACTCTCCCGGTCAGGACCACCAGGGTGTGGTGTTTCTGAGGGGCGGGTCACGCCACAGCTGCGCTCCAGCGAGGACGCAGGTCGCAACTCTTGGGGAGGCTGGCTGGGGGGCCCCACAGCTGCCTGTCAGCACTGCCTTCCCCTGTGTCCACGCGGCCAGCTGGGATGCGGTGGGTCCCTTCCCGCCCCTGTGAGCACCCAGTTCTTCCTGTGCCCCAGAGGCCCAGGACTGCCCCTCGCCGGAGCTCTCTGCTGTGTTGTGTGTGAGGAGTGCTCTGTGTCCGCCGCCAACTCCACCAGTTCAGACATGGCCCGAGACAGTGGACAGAGTGGGCCCAGCCTAGAGCACAGAGGCAGGGGCGGCCCGGGCCTGAGGGATGGCCCTGGATGTCTCGAGGCACCCTCGGTGTCACTGCCACCCGGAGGGTCGGCCGCAGCGGTGTCCGGGCCACAGACAGGGCCTGCAGGCAGGGCCCAAACCCACTCTCCCTGTAGCTTGCAGCGTGGCTTTATCTGGGACCGCCTTGTGATTAGTTAAGATGAAGTCAGCGTGGACTGTGCTGAGCCCCAAATCCAACGACTGTGTCCTTAGAGGAGGCCCAGACACATGGGGGTCCTGTACCCACGTGGCTGAGCTTCTGGAAGGTTGGATTGTGGCTGGGGCCACTCCCCTCTCCAGACACTGAGGCTGCAGTGCAGGGTGTGCAAGGTCAGGGCCCTTTTCATCCACATCCCAGGACAGGCTGAGCCTTGGCTCACGGAGAGCCTCGAGCCTAATGTCCTGATGGTCACATGGGGTCCAGGGCCAAGCCGGGCGGCTTGAGGCTCTGGCGGCAGCTGCTGTCCCAGCGGGTGGGGCCACCCCCTCCCCGCCCAGCTGCAGAGACTGTCCTCGGGGAATCGCGTTTCAAGTCCCACCATCACCTGAAGAGGCATGGGGGAGCCCCACTGAGCTGGGAGAAGGCCCAGGAACCCCTTTTCTTACATCCCCAAGGGGGCCCCTTGGGGCTGTAGGAGCGAGTACCTGGAGTAGCCAGTGTTCAGAGCAGTGCGGCGCCGTGCCTGCAGCGGGTGGACCACCGTGACAGGGCTCTTTGCGGTTCACTGTGTCCCCTGGGGCAGGGATGGCCCACGTACCGGCCTCAGGGGCCTGGACTCCACTCGACAGACGGAGCAGTGCCCATGCCCAGTCTAAGGCCAGGTACAGGGGCAGTGTGTGGGGAGAGCGAGGACATCACGTCTGGGGACAGCTACGTGGGGGCCCTGGGAGAGGGATGCACAGGTGGGCGGCGGCCATGAGGCAGAGGGGCCCTCAGCTGGGACGGGAGCCGCAGCCCCCTCTCACCTCAGACTTGTCTCTCAGACAAGGATGCTCCCTCCCATGTGTGTTGAGGACGAGGCACTGGTGAAGGTTTCAGGAAGTCAGGATGTCATCTGCGCGCCCAGGGCCCTGCATGAATCCTCTCTCCGAGGAGGACCTGATTCCGGAAGGTGGCAGGCCCCTGCCTGCAGCCCCCGAGCCGCGCCGTCTGCCCCACAGCATCAGGGGTGGGGGCCTCAGGCCCTTTTGCTGTCTTTCCGCTTCTTGCTGGTCAGATAAGGAGTCAGGGGGGTGCCCCTTTCTAGGAGAGTTGCCCCTATGCTGTGGGGGATGCTGAGCCCCTTCAGGAGCCTGGAAACCTCCGGAAGTTTCAGCAGCACAGAGCGAAAGGCAGCCATGCACCCCGGGGACTCTCCCTCCGGGCTGGAGCTCCGAGTGTGCGGACTTCTCTCCCCCGAAGGAACTGCTCGGCCGTGGCCGTCCGCAGCCTCACAGCCCAGACTCGCGCTTTTTTCATCTGCTGGTAACGAAAGGCAGTTGCCAGCAAATTCTGTCGGTTAAGCCAGAAGCAGCGGGGGAGGCGTCCCCAAGTTCCAAGAGAAGAGGCCAGTTCCCCGGAGGGTGAAAGGTGACGGGGCAGCTCTGCCTGAAACTCCCAACAAGCCCTGTGGCCTTCCACGCGTGGTGTTCCCAGATCTCCGCAGACTCCACCAGGATGCCCTGCAGCTCACTCAGCTCTGACGCCCTCTACCCAGAGTGAGTGCAGATCCTGCAGGCCAAGGGCTCGGTCCCACGAAACACTGGGGATGCACTGATGGCTGCTTGCTCTCAGCCAGGAGAGGGACCAGAACCATGTCCTCAGCCCTGTCCCCAGGACCCCCAGGATCCCAGGGCCAGCACAGGACAAGGGTTGGTGACCGGGGACGGGCGCCATCTGGAATGCCGCGGGCTGTGGGGAGGGTTGCTGCGGTTCCCACGTCACAGTGGTCTCCTGACGACACGGATGCAATAGCAGGTTGTGAATGCGGGGGTCACGCAGCTGCTTTGAGCAGCAGGGATGGCGCTGGCTGCTGAAATGGAAAGTCCAGGCCTGTCCTCTGCACGTGGGTTTTAGGAAGTCAGCTGTCATCGAGAGGGATGGGGTGAGGACTCCCACGGATGATTTTGATGCAGAGAAGACTCACTGGATCTGGAGTACATGGACCCCAAACGTTGCAAACAAGTCTCCGTTGCTTTTTAGGGGAGTTGAACGTGACTCTGTTGCTAGAGAGCTGCGGGAAGTCTAGCACCATCATTCAGTCCCACGGTGCTCCTTCCACGCCCCGTCCAGAGCTGCTTCCCAGACGTGGCACAGGGCAGCCCCTGCCAGGGCCTGGGCGGGCAGGGACCCACGGCCACTTCCCTTGCTGCCGGCAGGAGTACCCCACTGAGCTCCACCCCCTGCTCCACCCCAAGGCTTGGCCCGAGGTCAGGCCTGTCGGTGAGTTTGGCCCGACGTCGTGGAGAAGGACAAGTCTGTCTGCTGAAGGACGCTCTCAGGGCTACAGACAGGTCCCGAGATGGCACGGAGCCTCCCAGAGTCGGCTCACTACCGGGGACCAGGCCACGTACCACAGACCCTCGGGGAGCTGCCTGGGCAGGGCGCGGGTCCCCTGGATCTGCCTGGGGCCACCTGACACTCCTGGAGCCAGGGTCTCCCAGCCTGCGGCCGGCAGCCTGCGGCTTGGGGGTGCGTCTCTGGCTCCCACACATGCGGGTGGAGTTTTAGACCAGTGGTTAGAGAGATCCGGAAGCACTGCCCCTGCCCGTGGTCACTCTCTGCACCCTGACTCCAGGCCCAGGCCACGGCCATGCCTTCCAGGGTGCCTGCGACAGCCCTGCTCACCCCGAGGTGCTCACGGGGACCAGAGGCCATTCGTGCTAGGAGCGCGCACTGTCTGCGTGCGGCGGGCCGCACAGAGCAGCCCTCACTGGACTGGGCTCCCAGAGTTCTGCGGGGCCTCCGGGTGTGGGTGGGAGTGACAGGGGGGTGCAGAGCTGCTGTGGATGCCCCCGGGGGACAGGGCCCTGCTGCCCAGAGCAGCCTTGCTGAGAGAAGCCTCCGCTCATGCGCCCTCCGCCCAGCTCCGCCACAGGTACCGAGGCCACGTGTGTGCCACACTTCCGGCAGGAGTGCGGGAGTCCGTGCTGACGTGCTCAGCCTGGCCTGGCCAGCTTCCACCAGTGTATTTTGTGGCTGGTGCGTCCCCGTGTCAGGCAGGCGCCCCTTTCCAGCTTGCCCCTCAAGGCTCACACAGAGCACAGCGGCTGGGGCTGCCCCTGGCTGAGTCCCAACAGGGAAGCTCAGCACAGCCTTTTGTCCTCCTGTGTCCCAGGACCCACCCAGCAAGGGTTTGGGCCAGGAGGTCCTGTAATGCCTTTAACTACGACTAGGGACCGTGGGCTGCCAGCCCCCTCAGGCTGTGACTGGATGTGAGTCACCAAGCGCCCTCAGATATGGTGGCCCGCTAATGTGGGAATAATATATACCCAGGTTGGCGTTACCCTTAAAGACTGTAAATGTCATTGTTAGGGGAACCGTGCCTGAATCCCATCCAGCATGCTGGGAGCTGAGGCTTCTCGCCTTGTCTCCTGGCTGTTTTATTGGTTATTGTAAGAAAATGTTTTCTGTGTGTGCTGGGGGCTGGGGAGGAGGGGCAGTGCCGGCCTGTGGAATGTCAGGAGCCCGGGTGGGAGGGGCCTGGGGAATGTCCAGGGCCTCGGGTAGGAGGGGCCTGGGAAGTGTCCGGGGCCTCGGGTGGGAGGGGCCTGGTAAATGTGGGGGGCCTCGGGTGGGAGGGGCCTGGCCTGGCAGGTGGCCCACTGCAGGGTGGTTTTGGCAGGGCCCGGCTGACAGCCCCAGGCCCATGCCCTGGCATCACCCGGCAGAGCAGCACACCAGGCCAGTACAGGCCTGAGGAGACACCGGCCTTCCCTGGGCCTGGATTTCCCGGTTCTCCTGGGGTCCTCTTGCCAGGGACAGCCGCGGTATGGGAGGCAGGGGTGCCACCTCAAGGTCAGCAGTGCTCACGGCTCTTCTACCCACGCAGCCGAGGATGGCAGCGCCTGCATCTGAGCCCTGTTCTTACGCAGCCCTGTGCTGCCCACCCTCCACGCCCCCTTACTGGCTTGTGTGATCCCGAGCAAGTTCTGTCTTTCCAGCTTTAAACTGATCACCCACTACCCTAAGGCGGTTGTGAGAATCAAATGTTGTAACCCGCACTGAAACGGAGGTTCTGTAAAGGCTCCAAAGGGATGGGGATTTTCCAGATCTCTTTCTGTTATTGGTTTCTAATTTAATTGCTTTATTGTCAGAATGTATCGGATCTGCCCTGAGTCTTAACATTTAGTCAGATTTGTTCTGTAGCCCAGAATGTGGTTCGTCTTAGTGAAAGTTCCATTTGAGCTAAAAATGAACAGTGTTCTGCCAGGGTTCATTAGATCGAGTTGGCCAATAGTGTTTTCAGCTCTCCGGTACGTCCTCATTTTCTGCCTGTGTTATCGATTATTGAGATGACGGAGATTGAGATCGCCAACTCTAATTACGGATTTGTCTATGTCTGCTTGCACTTCATGTCTTCTGAAGCCCTGTTATCGGGCGCGTACATATTTGAGAGTCTTCCGACCTGATGAACATTGTGAAATGGCCTCCTAACTCCTCCTCATATTCTTTGCTCTGAGTTGTGCTTTGTCTGGTGTGAAGGTGGTCAGTCCAGCCTTCTCGTCACTCACGTTTATATGCTGTTTTTCCACCCTTTACCTTTCAGCCTGTGTGTGTCTTCGTATTTGAAGCAGATCTCTTAGAGCCAGAGTATGCTTGGGTCTTATTTTTCAATCCAGTCCAACAAGTCCCGCCCTTTATCTGGGTGTTGGGCCATTGGCATCCACTGCAGTCTTTCCTGGGGAAGGTTTCAGCTGTTGTCTTGCGATTTCTTTTCTGTTTCTCCCATGTGTTCTCTATTTTATACCTTCCTCTGGATTAATTGAATATGTTTGTGACTCCTTTTTATTTTCTTTCTTGGCTGTAACTTTTTTGTCTTAATTGTGTGGTGGTTTTAGGGTTTATAGTACATACCTTTAATCCATAACAGCCCACCTTCAAGTTATACTAAGCCTATTTCATAAATGCTGAAAGAATTTTACAACAATATTCTACCAACAGTATTTTCTCCTCCCGGTCTTTTGCTATTATTGCCAAACAGTTCGATTAAACAGTCCAATTATCTTTCAGAGACATTTCATACAATTGGAAGAATAGCCTCATTGTGTATCCGTATACTTACCATTTCCAGAGCTCTTCTTTCCATCTGTGATCATTCTCCCTCCACCTCATGTTACCATTTCTAGACTCCTCACTCCTGCGTGGAGACCCAGGTTTCCATCTGTGATCATTCTCCTTCCACCTCATGTTACCATTTCCAGACTCTTCACTCCTGCGTGGAGACCCAGGTTTCCATCTGTGATCATTCTCCTTCCACCTCATGTTACCATTTCCAGACTCTTCACTCCTGCGTGGAGACCCAGGTTTCCATCTGTGATCATTCTCCTTCCACCTCATGTTAACATTTCCAGACTCTTCACTCCTGCGTGGAGACCCAGGTTTCCATCTGTGATCATTCTCCTTCCACCTAACAGACTTGACATTTCTTCTAGCATAGGTTTGCTGGTGACAAGTTCTTTCAGCTTGTCAACGTCTAACAAAGTCTTTATTTCACCTTCATTTTTGAAAGAGATTGTTGTTGGGTATAGAATTCTAGGTTGACAGGTTTAGTACTTTAAAGATTGTACTCTACTCTCGTCTCATTTGCATTATTTCCTATGACAACTCCTTATCTACATACTCTGTAACATCTTTCTCTATTTGCATGTAAGATTTTTTCTCACAAGTTTTGAGCAATATTCGATTATGATGTGTAGTTTGTAACACTACTCTAAGAGATACGCTTCAAATACGAAGACACACACAGGCCGAAAGGTAAGGGGTGGAAAAACATACCATACAAACACAAGTGACAAGAAGGCTGGACTGGCCACCTTCACAGCATACAAAGCAGAATTCAGAGCAAAGAATGTGATCAGGAGTAAAGAGGCTATTTCACAGTGTTCATCAGGAGGTCAGGAGACTCTCAAACATCTATGCACCTGGTAATAGAGCGTCAAAAGACATGAAGCAAAAATGGATAGAACTGTAAGCAGACGTAGACAAATTCATAAAGTTGGAGATTTCAATAACACATAAAGCAGGTAGATACAAAATAAGGATATAGAAGAGTTGAAAAACACTACCAACCAATATGATCTAATTAACATAGGCAGTTTGTGACAATTTGATTACTTGTCAATCAAACTACAATCAAAGTGATCGATAGTGTCATACTGTCATGCAGTAAAATGTGGCCATTTGGTTAGTTGGTGTCATTTTCCTCATGTTTTTTGTGCTTGGAGTTCGTTGAGTTGCTTGAATCTATAGGTCTATCATTGTCATTACATTCAGAAAATATTTGGCCAGTGTTTCTTCAAATATTGTTTCTGTACCTCTCCAGGATGTGAGGAGGCTTACACAGCTGTGAGTGCTGAGCCGTGTCTGGGGTGGAGGGTGTGTGAGTCAGTACTAAGTATCTGTTACCCAAAGACTCAGAAAAACTTTTACTTTGGTTTCTCTAAAATGGGCTTTTCCCACTAACATCAGAGTTCCACACTCTTTGGCTTCTGGATTCAGGCTGTTTCAGAGATCTGCTATCGCACAACACACCCCAAGCCTCAGTGGCTTAGAGCAGCAGCATCTTTCTCCTGGTCCTGTGATGGACTCCGCCGGGCGGCTCCTCTCTCCCCTGGTCCTGCGATGGACTCCGCCGGGCGGCTCCTCTCTCCCCTGGTCCTGCGATGGGCTCCGCCGGGCGGCTCCTCTCTCCCCTGGTCCTGCGATGGGCTCCGCCGGGCGGCTCCTCTCTCCCCTGGTCCTGCGATGGGCTCCGCCGGGCGGCTCCTCTCTCCCCTGGTCCTGCGATGGGCTCCGCCGGGCGGCTCCTCTCTCCCCTGGTCCTGCGATGGGCTCCGCCGGGCGGCTCCTCTCTCCCCTGGTCCTGCGATGGGCTCCGCCGGGCGGCTCCTCTCTCCCCTGGTCCTGCGATGGGCTCTGCCGGGTGGCTCCTCTCTCCCCTGGTCCTGTGATGGGCTCTGCCGGGCGGCTCTTCTGCTGCACGTGGTATCAGGTGGGGTCATTCACGAGCTGATAGCCAGGCTGAGAGGTCCAGGGAGGCTTCACTTGTTCTGGAACTTAGTGTGTCTCCTCATGGCCTTGCCACATGGCCACCATGGGCTTCCTCACAGCTTGGTGGCCTCAGAGTAGAGGGATCTTTCATGGGGCTGGATCTGCCTCTTCAAGGACTGAGCTTGAGAGTTCAGAACATCACTCACTGCATTCTCTTGGCCAAAGCTGAGCCCCAAGTTCAGCTGGGGAGGCGAACCCCGCTCAGGGGGGGCCAAGGTTAGCTGGGGAGGCAAACCCCACTCAGGGGGGGCCAAGGTCAGCTGGGGAGGCGAACCCCGCTCAGGGGGGGCCAAGGTCAGCTGGGGAGGCGAACCCCTCTCAGGGGGGGCCAAGGTCAGCTGGGGAGGCAAACCCCGCTCGGCGGGGGCAGCAGCCACCACAGCTGGGCCTGAGGCTTTTCTTGTTTTAACACAGCGTTGGGTCACATCAGCCCCGTTTCTGTCACATTTGTCACCGTCTTTGCCACTCACTGTCGTTTTCCTCCATCTGCAATTGCCGTGATGGGAAGGGGGGTTGCATGTCCACAAAGGCATCACACTGTGCGCCTGCCGTGGCCCCTTCCCAGGTGAGGTTCTCAGCCAGTGGCAGTCACCACTTTGGGACGCAACATCCAAGGGCCGCTTCCCACAGGGACCTTCGTGATTGGCTTGTTCCTGGAACACATGGGACCTGCCTTCTTCATCCCAAGACCCTCACCTGATAAGCATAAGCAGCCTCCTCTCCCCTCCCACACGTCAGCAGCCCCAGCGTGCAGGAGGGAAGGAGAGGTTCAAGTCCCCCACCCCAGAAGCCAGACCGAGAGCTGGGACTTCGGGTGTGGGCCTAGCCCTGGAGATGCTTGTTCCCAGCACCTGGCCAAGCCTGCCACCTCCTGCGTGGGTCTCGCCACAACCCCAAACACACAGTGAGCAGCAGCCTACAAGGGAAGTGGCAGCCCAGGCATTCTGGTTCTTCTCTGGCTTTTCACTGTGGGCACTGGGGGGTGGGTCCCAACAGACAACACTCCTTCTCCCCCAAGATCTGCTGCCTTCTAAGTCCCTAAACAGGTGTCATCCCCTTCACACTTTCCTCATGTTTTTCTTATTTAAAATTGTCTTTTAGGAGAAGTTTGCGGACTGTTTCCTAAGGTCTGGGCCAGCAGTCCCGACATGCCCTGACCCACCATTCCCCTGGCCGCGCGCTGAGTGTCCCGGCCGCACGGGAGCTCCTGGCCTTGCCGTGCAGTGTGACACTGCCACACCCACCTCATGGCTCACAGCCGAGTTTCAGGTCATGATGTTTTCTCCCAGCCTCAGTGTAAACAAAAATAACTCTTTGCCTTGTAAGCAAATGAGCAGAGGCCTCAGGACCCTCCCCAGCCCACGGCTCTCGGGTACTGGGGCCCTGTGCCCAGACGCCCCCTCTCGGGTGTGCACGTGGCTGCCTCCTGCACATCCCACACCCCCACCCCGGAGCGAGTGCTGCTCTCGGGTGTGCACGTGGCTGCCTCCTGCACATCCCACACCCCCACTCGGGTGTGCACGTGGCTGCCTCCTGCACATCCCACACCCCCACTCGGGTGTGCACGTGGCTGCCTCCTGCACATCCCACACCCCCACCCCGGAGCGAGTGCTGCTCTCGGGTGTGCACGTGGCCGCCTCCTGCACATCCCACACCCCCGCCCCGGAGCGAGTGCCCAGCACGGCCCCTATGTGCGCTTTCTGCCACCCGAGGGCCCCGACCTCCACGCAGCCTCTCTGGACCCCGGGAGTCCCAGGACCAGGGTGCGGACTCTGAAGCGTCTGGGGGCTGCCTCCGTCTCTGCAGGGCTTGTGATTGTTGTCCCCAGTGGGGCTTCTGTGGCTGTGCCGGACCCCATGGCTCCCGCGGGTTGTGCTAGCAAGGCCTTCAGCCCTGAGCAGCATGCGGGCAGGCCCCTCTGCAAAGCCAGGCAGAGCGTGCAGCATCGTCCATCACGGGTACTTTTCCCACCACCACCCTGGGCTCACCGACTCACATGGCCCTGGCAGTGCCACTCCGGGTCCCATCGTCGGGGGTTTCCAGGAAACAGCGTGTGGGGCCTGGGCCCCGTTTGCCAGTCGGGCGTTCTCACTCCAGACAAGTCTGCACAACCGCTCTGATTTGATTGATGGATCGATTGATACAAGGTCTTGTTCTGTCGCCTAGGCTGAGTGCCGTGGCACAGTCATGGCTCACGGCAGCCTCCACCTCCTGGGTTCTAGCGATCCTTCTGCCTCAGCCTCCCAGGTGGCTGAGGCTACGGGCATGCACCACCATGCCCAGCTAATTTTTTATTTTTATAGAAATGGGGCCTTGATATGTTGTCAGGCTGGCCTCAAACTCCTGGGCTTAAGTGACCTGCCTGCCTTGGCCTCCCAAAGTGCTGGGATCACAGGCCTGGCCTTGATAGTTTTCAGTTATGGTGCAGAGCAAGTTCCTGCCCTTCCTCCTGACAGGGCTGCCGAGTGGGACCCAGGTGTGCGGACTCCTCTGTGGCTTGGCCTGGGAGGCTTCAAGGTCCCCACAGCCAGGTTTTGCGCTTAGAGCCTTGAGCTGGGCTCGGGGCCCAGGCCCCCATTCCTGCTGGTCCCCAACCGGCACATCCCCACCCACATGCCCATCCCCAGGGAGAGGGCATCCTGAGCCTGAGGGGCCACCTGCGGACCCCAGCTCTTGGGGGTGGTGTGGGCAGCGTTCTCCGACCGCCTGTGTTCTCGCGTTCGGCACGGATGGTTCCAGGTGTTGTCTCCTTCAGTTAGGGTGTGTATTCTTCAGTTAGGGTGTGTATTCTTCAGTTAGGGTGTGTATTCTTCAGTTAGGGTGTGTATTCTTCAGTTAGGGTGTGTATTCTTCAGTTAGGGTGTGTATTCTTGGCTTTTAGATGGTAAAGATTTTAAGACAAATATAAACACTTTGCTTTTGCTTTAAAAACTCGCTTCCCCCTCAGTGTCCCTTGGCTCTTAGGCTGGCAGGTGGGCTCCGCGTGTGCAGGGTCAGGTGAGCCGGGGGGATCCTGTGTGCAGTAGGGGTTGGGGTCAGGGTCAGGGGGCCGGGGACCCACATGCCTATCCCTAGCCCCACCCCCTGAGATCGGCCAGGCACCTCAACAGCCCCTCCTGTCCCTGCAGACCCAGCCGGTGCCCAACCCTGTGGCATACTACCTACACCACTCACCCTGGTGGTTCCACCGCTTCGAGACACTCAGCAACCACTTCATCGAGCTCCTGGTGCCCTTCTTCCTCTTCCTCGGCCGGCGGGCCTGCATCATCCACGGGGCGCTGCAGATCCTGTTCCAGGTGAGCCCGCGCCGCCCGCCGGCCCCCATGTCCACAGACGCTGGTCCGTCGCCCTATTTCTGGCTGCCCTGCTGTCTGGGAGGCCCCTGGGGCATTACAGGCCCCCTTTCTTGGGGACAGCCTGTCCTCCCCAGCCATTGTTGGTGTCAGGGCCTCACCAGCTCCTTCTCATCCCCTGCAGGGGCCCCACTGCGGCCCTGTCCCGGGCTGGAGGCTGAGGGTCTCCTTCCCAGGCGTCCTCCGAGGACTGGCTCCTCCCAAGAGCATTTCCTGCAGCTGCGAGAGGCCCAGCCGTGTCCTGGGCTCGGCAGCGGGACGGGGTCAGGCACGCCAAGGCCCTGTGTGGACACCCCCACATTCCTGGGATCCTCTCCTACGATTCTTCCATTCTAGAGGTTTCCTTTCCCGTGTTTGTGTCAGTCCACCAGGAACCAGGGTCTGCGAGAGGCGAGGGTCATTTGTCTCCATGTGGTTGAGGGACTGCCTCCCCTGCCCCCGGAACCCAGGCACCCCTGAACCCCCGTCCTGCCCACGCTCACTGCCATCCCTGCCCCACAAGCCCCCTGCATTGAGGACGCCTCGAAGGGCAGGGCACCCCCATGCCGCCTCCGGCCGGGCTGGGCCAGTCTCGGGCGTTTGCTTTTCCCTATAAACGCTACATTCCGATTGTCAATTCCCAAGGAAAACGTGGTGGGGATTTTAAAGGTGGTTCTGTCTCTCGATTGTTTCGATGGAGGTGTAACAGACATCCAGGGCAATGCACAGGTCCTGGGGTGGCATTCCACGTGCCCTGGAGAACAGATGGACCTGGGTGTCCCATGCCCCTTCTCCCGCCCTGCCCCATGCCCCTTCTCCCGCCCTGCCCCATGCCCCTTCTCCCGCCCTGCCCGCCCTTCCCCTGCCCTGCCCACCCCTGCCAGAGCACCACAGCCTCTAGGGGCAAAGCTCCATCAGCAGGCGCGGGTGCTACGTCACGTTGGTGCACGTGGGGGCACCCACGGTTGTTGGCCGGGCCCCGTTTCATGGTGTGCGTCCTGTGGTCAGTCCGTCTGTCCTGTCTGTGCACTTGTGGTGGTTTCCGGTTTTCATCACAGCCTGCCGTGCACACACGCGATCTCGTCATCCCGTGGACGTGTTTTCAAGGGCTCTGCTGTACCGTGAGCAGACCTGTGATTCACTTTACAGGAAGCTGCACGTGTCCCAGGGTGGCTGTGCCGCTCTTGGCCCCTCCCCGCAGCAAGGACCCTGGCTGTGGTCGCAGGGGCCCTGAGCAGCTCCTGACGCCCTCAGTCTTTTCCACGTTAGCTGCTCGGAGGCAGGTGCCGGTACCCGTGGGGTGATTTCTCTGGCGGGCATCGATGTCACTGTGAATCTAAGTGGGAAGAACAGACTTGCTCACAGATCAAGCCCTGTCCAGGACCGCACGTTTCTCTCTGCAGCTGCTCAGGGCTCCTGGAATAGTTTCAGTTGGTTCCATGTAGCCGTACCCCACACATGTCTGCGGGCTCTTGGAATAGCCATATGCCACGCATGTCTGCAGGCTCCTGGAATAGCTTCAGTCGATTCCATGTGGCCGTACCCCTCGCGTGTCTGCGGACTCCTGGAGTAGTTTCAGTCAATTCTGTGTAGCCGTGCCCCTCGCGTGTCTGCGGACTCCTGGGGTAGCGTCAGTCGATTCTGTGTGGCCGTGCCCCTCGCGCGTCTGCAGGCTCCTGGAGTAGCGTCAGTGGATTCCGTGTGGCCGTGCCCCTCGCGTGTCTGCGGGCCCCTGGAGTAGCGTCAGTGGATTCCGTGTAGCCATGCCCCTTGCGTGTCTGCGGGCCCCTGGAGTAGCGTCAGTCGATTCCGTGTGGCCGTGCCCCTCGCACGTCTGCGGGCTCCTGGGGTAGCGTCAGTGGATTCCGTGTGGACGTGCCCCTCGCGTGTCTGCAGGCTCCTGGGGTAGCGTCAGTCGATTCCATGTGGCCGTGCCCCTCGCACGTCTGCAGGCTCCTGGAGTAGTGTCAGTGGATTCCGTGTGGCCGTGCCCCTCGCGTGTCTGCGGGCCCCTGGAGTAGCGTCAGTGGATTCCGTGTGGCCGTGCCCCTCACGTGTCTGCGGGCTCCTGGGGTAGCGTCAGTCAATTCCATGTGGCCGTGCCCCTCACGGGGCAGCAGCACCCAGGTGACTTCTTTTGTTGATATTGCAAATGGTGCCCTTTTAACTCACACTTCCTCCTCTTGGTTGCTAAGTGTGGGACTCTGGTGACCTCAGCCTTTCTCGGGCGACCTCTGCACTGGTGCTACCCTGTCCGTTCGCGGGTCCCTCACAGACGTGTCCTGTGGGCGATCTGGGGATTCTGCCGGTTCTGCGTCCATCCCTTTCTCCCCTGCTGGGCAGGGTTGAGTGCCGTCTGGGTCTAGGGTCCCACAGCAGGGAGGGCCCCCGCCCTGCACACTGTCTGTCACGATGCCAGCTGTGGGTTGTTTTCGTGGCTGCTTTTATTCACTTCTCCTTTGTGGTTTTTAGCCATGAATGGATGCTGAGTTGTAGAAAGTGTTTCTCCATCAGTCGTGAGATGCTCGTTCTTCCATCCGTAACGTGGCAGGTTACGTTCATGCTGCAGGTGCTGAAGCAAGTTCACATTCCCAGCACAGCTGAGCCTCTTCCTCTGCGGGTGTCTGGAAAGCAAAGGTGGCCATCCTCACACCTGGCAGTGCTCCCGTGTGAGGCCGCCTGTGCCGCCGGGGTCTCTGACTGATCACCCTTGGGGGCCACAGGACAGGTGGGCTTTCGACTCCTTCTTGAGGCAGTTTTTGTGGTGAACGTTTTCCTGGGAATTTGTTCATTTCATCTGTTTTCAAATCTTGGCAAAAAAAAAGTCATCATATTATGTTAGTTTTATAGCCTCTCGAGTAGCCAGGACTACAGGTGCCACCACGCCCAGCCATTTTTAATTTTTTGTAGAGACGGGGGTCTCACTATGTTGCCCAGTCTGGTTTTGAACTCCAGGGCTCGAGTACTCTTCTTGCCTGACCTCCTAAAGTGCCATGGCTGCAGGTGCACGCCCGGCCTCAAGGCCTGTGTCCTCACCGATACAGCTCCTGAGACAGCGGGAGCAAGGTCATGCTCAGGGTCAGCCTGGCCCTCTGTCTCTGTTAAGGGCCATACATCTCAACTGACGTACTTGGACGTATTGCCACATCTTTGTGTTTTTCTCTTTGTTCTTAGTATCTTCCGCATTTTTTCCTGTTATTTTCCCTCCGTTTCCTCAGTGGTTATCAGCCGGGTTAACTTACTGGAGGTCTCAGTTTGGGCAGCATCTTTGCCACCATGACCTCCTGAGGTCCTCAGCCCACCTCTGCCCCCCCCCAAGCCACCTGCGTCCGTTCCTCCGGGGTTTCAGCTCTGTTTTATTAATTAAGAGACTTATTTTAGAACAGTTTTAGGTTTTCAGAAAAACTGTGCAGACTACAGAGGCTCCCTTATCCCCATCTCAGTTTCCCTGCGCTCAGCACCTTGCACTGGCCGGGACATTGTATAATTGATAGGCAGGACTGATAAATTGTTGCCAACTAGAGTCCCCAGCTGACAGGAGAGTCATGTGCAGTGTTGCTCATTCTGTGAGCTCCGACAAACGGACGATGGACGACAACGCGTGTCCCCGTCGCAGCTTCACGCAGTCGCTCGTGGCCCTGGAAGTCGTCTGTGCCCCGCCGGCCCTCCGTCTCCACGGTGCTGCCTCTGCCGGACATTGTGGAGTGGGAAGCATCGTGCGGCCTCCACAGACTGGCTCCCTTCCCTCCGCATCTGCACGGGGGGCTCCCCGCGCCTCCTGGAGCCTCCACTGCCCGTTTCTCTTCGGCACTGAGACCCCCGTGGTCCGCACGCGCCCCGGTTTATTTCTCCACTCAGCCTCGGAAGGGCCACAGACGGAGCCCCGGGCACATGTGCTTCCCACACGGGGCATGAGGAAGGTTGTGCTGAGCACAGGCGTGGGGCCAGGGCTGACTGTGCCAGGCCTGGGTCCCACTGCCACCCAGGGAGGGGTGTCCAGCCTGAATGGAGTGGTCTGTTCCAGGATTCCTAACCTGGGTGGGGCCGCACACGGGCGACTCCTGAGCCGTCTTCAGCCATGTGGTCCTGGGGTCCCAGCCGCTGGAGGAGGGCCGGGCTGAAGACTGCCAGGAATGCCCCCCACTCCCCAGCACCCCCCGTGTGGGCTGCGCTGCCCCAGGCTCCCGCCTGCCCCTGCCAGGCTCAGGTCTGGTTCGGAAGCCAGTCCAAGGGCACCCCTGGACTACGGCCAGGTCGGAGTGTGGGCCTGCTTGGCTCCGTGGTTGCCTGGCAGTGGGGGGTGCTCAGGATCCCACCTCCCTCTTCCACGGCCCGTGTACCATGTAGCGTCCCTCCCTCAGGCTGTGGTGGCCAGTTCCACCACTGCCCCTCTCCAAATAAGCTGATCCTGGCTTGGAGAAGCTCTCATGAAAAGCAAGGTGCTAAGTTACTTAATCAAGAAAGTTGGAGTCACTTGAGGGTTGAGTTACCATGACATGGAATGGGGGAGGTGACCTTTGAACCAGAGGCCTCAAAAACATCCTTGTTTATTCAGAACGCAGGAACCTGGCCGGGGGTCGGATGAGAATTGGACTAACAGGCCCTGGTGCAGGCAGACAGGGACCCTCCCAGGCATGACGGCGGGGCTGCGGGTTCCCTCAGTGCCAGTGCTGGCCCAGTTCTGGAGTCCGCTGCCTGGTGGGGGGAGTGGCAGTGGACAGTAGGGATGCTGGGAGGGGAGGGGACAGAGCTGGGTCTCATTGCACCTGGGCCTCTGAGCACCACCCCCAAAGACCCAGCACAGGCAGCGCCTCCCGTCCAGGCCTCAGAGGTCAGGCCGTGTCATCCTCTCCAGCCCCACACCATGTCCAGGATGAGGTGGAAGCAGCCGGGGTGGTGGCTGTGCTCTGCAGCGTGGCCTGGCGTCCCCCTCAGAGGAGAGGACGGTTGGCCACTTGTCCCGTCCGCAGGCAGTGTGGGGTCTTCAGCTAGGGCTTTTGCCCCCACAGGCGTACAGGGCAGAGGGTGTGTGGGGGATGATGCGGTGTGGGACTGAGAGTGACCCGCGCCCTCTACCATTGTAGTGCCCTGGCCGGGGCCACGCCCTCACCTGTGGCCGCCGAGTGCCCCGAGACCCAGGGCCGCCTCTGAGCGTTGCCTCCCTGGAGCGCGTCCTGGGTCCGTGTGTTCCCGTGTTCCTTCCGTTGGGGAGCTGAGGCATGAGCAGCCTCCCTCCTCCTACGCGCAGTTTACACAGCTGTTCCGGAGAGTTCCACGGGGCCCTGGGGCCACTGCTGCCTGGAGAGGTGCACGTGAGCAGTGACCGCAGAGCCCGGCCACCCAGCCAGCACCCACGGGAGCCATCAGCCTCCACCAGGGCACTGGGGACAGGGAGACACACCTGGGGCCGCCAGGGTGGGAGGGGCAGGGGGTGAGCTCAGGTCTGGAGCCTCTGAGTCGCCTGCTCACAGGGGGCTGTCCGGCCCCACCCCACCCACTCCGCCCAAAGGGCTCCTTGCCCTGTGGTGGCTGCACCTCACGCCCCCTCAAGACAGAGGCCCGGAGGCCCTGTCAGCCCCGTGCGCAGGCCGGCTATCCCGAGGCTGTCCCGGAGGGAGCTGGGCTCACGGGCCCCGAGCTGTGTGTGGTTGTGATGAAACAACACAGATAATGCAAAGTTCACACTGGGTTCATGCCCACCAGAGTGCCCACCTGGGAACACAACACATTTCCTCAGCGGAGGGTCCCCGTGAGCTCCCTGCGAGCAGGCTTGTCGTCCGCGGAGGGTCCCCGTGAGCGCCGGCGTGTCCTCAGCAGAGGGTCCTCACAAGCGCACCTGTTCTCTGTGGCACCTGACAGGCGGGAGGCCCCAGAGGCATCCAGAGACCCCAACCCCGCTCTTCCTTCTTGGGGCCACGCGCCACTGGCCTCGGAACCCCTGCTGCTCCGTCTCTTGGCCCCAGGATTCCATCACCTCAAGCTCCTCTTCCTGTGCCGGCCGTGGGGACCCCTCTGGCCCCGCCCCTGCTCCCAGCCACCGGCTGGGTCATCTGTGGGCTGCACGGCCGTGTGAGGACTCTGCCGGCCGGGGGCGAGCACAGATGGGCTCTGAGCAGATTGATTTCCCTCTGAGGAGATGGCTCAGTGACGCTAGAAGAAAAACAAGGAAGACTAGGTCCCCCAGGAGCACTCAGGCCGTGCACTCTACACGGAACTGCGTTTTCATAACAAAACAGCCGACCAGATGGAGGGCGAGAGATGCAGCAGAGCAGCTGAACGCTGCGCGGCGGGGTCGCCTCCGCACGGAGCAGGGCCCCGAGGCCCCGAGCCCTGAAGCTTTCTTAGAAACGGGATTTCACACCCAGATCTGTGCTCCATGGAGCCCTAGTTCCCTGAGTCTAGAGCTCCCCACTGAGCTCCCATCAGGATGACCACAGGTCGCTTTGGTCCCATCTGCCAGTCAGGCTGGGCCCAGGGAAGGGCCAGAAAGGCTGGAGCTTCTCCCACCAGGAATGGATGGCAGGACATTCCAGTGTCACCTGGGGCGCCCCCTCCAGAGCACCCCAAAGAGTGGGTCCAAAGGCCAGACCTCAGTGCCCAGCCCTGCACCCTCCCTGTCACGGGAGCTCAGGGGCTCCCAGCCGCCCTGCCCCGCCCCCGACCAGCCCTGGTCACACTCAGGACAGAGGGCATGGGGGTCTGGCCCGCCAGGGAAGCTGCTGGCAGAGGTGGCTAACCCCAGGCACGGCAAGGCGGGGCTGGTTTTAGCACAGGGGGTTAGTAACATTGTAGACAGTGGAGAATAAGAAAGTGTTCATTTGGGGCTCAGAACCAGGAAAGGTATTTTTCCAAATTAACCCAGGGAGAGCCGTGAATGCACAGTTCATAAAACGCTGTCATCATCTATAAAACTGATGCAGCTGCCCCTGCGAGACCCTTATTAGACATCGGGGTCCATGCCCTCAGCCCTCCTCCTGAGTTATGGGGACAAAGCCTGGGCTTTAGTGCATCAAATCTGGCCGACAGACCCGTCTGAGGGAGCCACGCCCGGGTCCTGCCCGCCCAGGGTCCACCGGCTCAGCCGCAGACCATTACCCACGTGGGGCAACCGGCCACGCAAGCCGCCGCCGTCTCCCTGACGCCTCCGCGGCAACGGCCAGGGTGAGGTTTGGCACCTGTGACATCACCTGATGGAGCTGCAGGGACAGCGGCTCAATCTCCAGTTTCGTCACCTAACGATCACTGGCCTGCAGGGTGTCCAGAAGCAGCCCTCCGAGTCCCTCCTGCCGCGGCTTTGCCCACTGCTGCTGCTGAACCGTTCCCCGGAGCCCTCCCGGCCGTGCTGCCCGGCCAGCCCTGCATGCAGCCCCTCCCCTCTCCTGCTGTCCCTCTCTGGGGCACAGGGGCCTGGGCCTGTGTCTCGCTTCCTTGCACTTCGTATTTTGAACTGGGAGCGTTACTGGTGGCCCCCCATGCTCCCTGTTGTCCGTGGCACCTGTCGGCTGAGGGGCGTCCCCGGCACCCACTCTCCAAGCACAGCCTTCTCTGTGTGGACACGCCAACCCTCCCTGGGCGTAACCCCGGCAGGCACCCTTTGCAGGTGAGGAGTTCCAGGAGGGCACAGGGTCTGGTCCAGCCCCAGACCTTGCGCATCACTAAAGCAAGGGACAGAACCTGCACAGAAACGTGCAGTCATGGGAGGAACGTTCTGGAAGCATCTGTCAGAAGGCACCTCTGAGGCGTCTGCTGTCCCCTCCATGAAGGCACAGCCGGGTTTCAGTTGTGATGCCAGGGCTGGGGGATGGCAAGGGCAAAGCTGGGTGCAGGGCCCCCCTGCTCCAAGAAGGGAGGATCCAGCCGCCCAGGGGCCCTGCACGAGGCTCAGCTGCAGCGTCTCCACAGGCCATCCTCATCGTCAGTGGGAACCTCAGCTTCCTCAACTGGCTGACCATGGTGCCCAGCCTGGCCTGCTTCGATGACGCCACCCTGGGGTTCTTGTTCCCCTCCGGGCCAGGCAGCCTGAAGGACCGAGTCCTGCAGATGCAGAGGGAAATCCGAGGCGCCCGGCCCAAGCCCAGATTCGGTAGGTGGCTCAGCCGGGGGGCCCTGCCCCAGTGCCCACGGGCATGAGAAAGCTGGGTGGTGCCAGCCCTACAGCCTGCCCCTGTGGGTTGGGGGTGCCAGGGCAGGAGGTGGGTCAGTGTCGTCCACTGTGTAGCACGCCGGGAACAAGGTGCTTGACGTCAGCTGCTGCTCCATCCCCGGGACCCTGGACAGCTGACCCTTAGTGAGCACCAGCTGGAGTCTCCCCGGGACAGGCCAGGGGGCGGCTGGGAGCCCCACCTGGAAGATCTCACTCCCCTGCCAGGCTCTGTGGTGCGGCGTGCAGCCAACGTCTCGCTGGGCATCCTGCTGGCCTGGCTCAGCGTGCCCGTGGTCCTCAACTTGCTGAGCTCCAGACAGGTCATGAACACCCATTTCAACTCTCTTCACATTGTCAACACTTACGGGGCCTTCGGAAGGTATGGGCCTGGGGTCCCCGTCTCCCGGAGCTGGGTACGGAGCTGGGTATGTGAAGAGACTCAGCCCTGAGCAGCCACATTCAGGCGGGGTTGGAGTGTGGGCCCCCATGACCCCAAGTGTCCCCTGCCCCACCCCAGCATGACCCAGGCACAGGCTATGCTGTCCCCATTACCAGGCCTGGACATGCAGGCCTCCTCCGTCCTGGTCGCATGAGGCAAAGGGGTAGGGCCCGAGGTCACCAGGCAGGTGGGCTGTGGCCCTGGAATGCCTACTGGGGGCGTAAGGAAAAGGCGACCAGGCCCTGACTCCCTGGGTGGGAATGCCAGGCAGTGCTGCCTGAACACAGGTGCTCTCCCTGCCCTGGGCCAGCCCCTGGCCTCTTCCCCCTCGTGTCCACCCCGAGCTGCCAAGGGGCATGGGGCACATGCCGGCTGTGGCCAGGTCTTCAGGGGCAGGGAATGTGCTCTCAAATGAGCCCCTGGGGCCAGTCCCCGAGACTCCCCAGCCCCACCCAGCCTCGCAGTAGCCCCTGACCAGGAGGCAGGTGGGGGTGTAGGCCCTCCACCTGGGCCAGGATGGTCAGTCGGGGAACCCCCATGCACCCCACTCAGCCCAGCCAGTGTGTGATGTGGGCCTGGCCTGCCTCGGTCTCCCGGCAGCATCACCAAGGAGCGGACGGAGGTGATCCTGCAGGGCACGGCCAGCCCCAACGCCAGCGCCCCCGACGCCGTGTGGGAGGACTACGAGTTCAAGTGCAAGCCAGGCGACCCCAGCAGACGGCCCTGCCTCATCTCCCCGTACCACTACCGCCTGGACTGGCTTATGTGGTTCGCCGCCTTCCAGGTGGGGGACAATCCCCGGCGGGCACGGACCCGCCTGTACCCCGCCCTCTTCTGCCCTCAGAGGACAGGTTCCTAGAGCACCCACCGAAGGGGCTGGTGGGGAGGGAGGCTGGGGGGATGGGATCCTGCCTGAGCTGAGAACTGAGCCCACACGACATCCAGGCCCAGCCCCAGCGTCCCCCAGGATCCGCCAGGTGGAGTCTCATGCCAGGAATCCCAGCCTGGGTGCCATAGCGAGACCCTGAATACAGAATTAGCAGCAAGTGAGGGCAGCGCCTGTGGTTTCAGCTACGTGGGAGGAGGAAGGATCAATTGAGCCCAATCGCTGCAGCCTCAAATCATGACGCCATTGCACTCGAGCCTGGGAACAGGGCCAGACCCTGTCTCAGAAAACAGGAAGGTTCGGTTCCCGGTCAGGGAACTGTTGGCCGGGCGCGGTGGCTCAAGCCTGTAATCCCAGCACTTTGGGAGGCCGAGACAGACGGATCATGAGGTCAGGAGATCGAGACCATCCTGGCTAACACAGTGAAACCCCATCTCTACTAAAAATACAAAAAAATAAGCCGGGTGAGGTGGCGGCACCTGTAGTCCCAGCTGCTTGGGAGGCTGAGGCAGGAGAATGGCGCGAACCCGGGAGGTGGAGCTCGCAGTGAGCGGAGATCTGGCCACTGCACTCCAGCCTGGGCGACAGAGCGAGACTCCGTCTCAAAAAAAAAAAAAAAAAAAAGCAGGAAGGAAGGAATCCTCAGGGCTGGGGTAGCAGAGGCACTCACGGACAGAGCTGCTGTTTCTGTCCTCCTGGTCCCATCTCAGCCACCAGAAAACTGAGCCTCAGGGAGGCAGGGCCCAGACAGAGGGAGCTGGGGCAGACAGGCTCCGAGGCACCCAGGCAGGGGAGTGAGGCCAGCGGCCAGCCTGGGAATGAGTGGTCAGGGCTACAAGGAGCATGCGAAGCAGGCGGCCCCTTAAGGGGACCCCAGCCAAAGAACTGGGGTGTGACCGCCCAGGGAACCCACCTCCAGGAAAGCCTCAGGACCACATGCTGCTGGACAGACAGAGAGGCTGGCGCGGGAGGGAGTGGAGGGCACGGCTGAGCATCTGGAGGGGCTGTGCCTGGACAGCGCGTGGCGCAGCCATCTCCAGCCCGACCTCTCCTCCCAGACCTACGAGCACAATGACTGGATCCTCCACCTGGCTGGCAAGCTCCTGGCCAGCGACGCTGAGGCCCTGTCCCTGCTGGCACACAACCCCTTCGCAAGCAGGCCCCCGCCCAGGTAAGACGCTCTCCGCTGTTCAGGGGCCTCCCCCAAATCCGGGTGTCTGCTGGGGTCCCACCCAGCTGTACCCACACCCCACCTGTTTACAGGAAGTACCCCTTCCCTCCTGCAGAGGCAGAAGGTGGGGCCTGCTGGGAGCAAAAAGGGCCCCCCCCATCAGCCTTGGCATCAAGGCTGGTCCCACCCCTGCCTCATAGCCCACCTCAAACCAAACCTGCCATGGTGAGAGGAGCCAGGACAGCTACTCTGGACGCCACGGCCAAGGTCCCTGGCCAGGCAGGGCCCCGCGGTTCACACCTTTGTTGAGGCGTCCTCCGGGTGCCTGCTCTGCTCCTGGCCTGGAGAGGCAAGAAGGACAGGCGGGGCCCTCACTCCAGGAGCCCCAGGGCCCATGGTGAACTGAGCAGGGGACTCCTGTGGGCCCTGCAGCCTGGCCCACCCTGGGCAGGGACTTGGTGACATCCCAAGGAGGGAGCCCTGTGGGGTGAGATTCTCGGGAGCCAGAGGTGGCAGCCATCGGGGGAGGTCAGCCTCCTCCCCACACCGGGGCTGGCTTTCCAGACTCCACCAGGGGAGCTGGGGTGCAGGGGAGACGCCAAGGACCCTGAGCACTGTGACCAGAAGACAAGGTTTTGGGGGAGAGCTAGGGCCTCCCAAAGAGGAGCAGGAGGCAGGGATGGGGCCCCACTGGGGTACGGGAGGGGATCTGAGGACAGTGTGGGGTAGGGTCCAGGGTGGGGCAGAGCATGGGGGATTGGAGACGCCCGCGTGGCCAGACCTGGGGTGGCGACTCTCACAAGCGTTTGCATCCCCTGCCCCACATGGTTGGGACTGAGCAGCCCCCTGGAGGTTGTAGGAACAGAGTCTGGACTGCCCACCCCTCCCCTGCACCATCAGCCGCCAATTCTGACGGAAAACATAGCTCTGGATTTTCCCTCCAGGAACACTTGGGAGCCGGGACAGCTGCACCCTCTGGAGTTGCTCACAGCTGTCTGGAGGCCCCAGCAGAGGAGCTGGAGGGTAGGGGTGGGAGGGGGCGCTGAGGTCCAGAGAGGCAGTGGAGCAGCTGGGCCCTGAGTCTGGCAGCCCGGGCAGGGTGCTCCTGGCCAAGCGATGCTTCCAGGGCTGCTTCCCCAGCACTGGTATTACGGGGAGCTGGGGCAGAGGGGCGATGGGGTTCCCTTCTCATGGGGAGTCTCCATCCCAGAGCCTCTGGTGGGGAGGCTGCCCTCCTAGCTGGTGCCCTCAGGCCACCTTCCTGTGAATTAGCGTGAAGCCCCAGGTAACTTGCCTGCCATGTGTCCACCAGCAGCCCTGGGAGCCCGAGACCTTGGAGCCTGGACAGGCAGATGTTCACCTCCTGGCTCACTGGGGACCTGGCCCCAGGACTCGTCCTTCCAGGCTCAGTATGGGTCTTCTCTGTTACTGCCCCCATCTCAGCAGCCTTCAGAGCCCCTCAGCCCCCACCCCAGATCGCGGCCTCCTCGGTGCCTGGGGACCCTGGAGCTGGCCCGGAGGAAGGTTTGCCATCGTCAGGTCGTGAGGGAGGAGCGCACAGTCGGATCGTCTGCTTCTCAGCCAGGAGGTGCTGAAACAAGGAATCATGTCAGAGCAGTTTCAGGTCCATCCATGGGTCCCAAAGTACCTAAAAGGATGGATACTCTGAAAACCAAGTGTGAAACGCAGGAACTATTTTATATGAGCCAGTAATGAGTTAACATTTAGGGAAAACATTCAAAACATCTGAAATATTGAACATTGCCACACAGCACACCTCTCCCCTGTCTCCATGATACACGCGTTTGGCAGCTGGAGCAGGCGGTACCATGACAGGCCATGGCCTAACCGTGGGCCTGCATTTAGTTCGTCATTGACTTTAAAACTGGAAGATGGAGCAGACACTTATCCCTGTTCCTCCCACTAAGGGCGACCAAGATCGCTGGACGTTATATATAAAACAGGAAGACTGAAGGTGAGAGAAGAGAGCCCACCAGCAAGGCCCTCGGGACGGAGCCACAGCCCCAAAATGGCCGTCTTGCCTGGGCTTTCTTTCTGCCTCATTTTCTAGACTTGGAGGTGAGGAAACTGGAAACCCAGTAATGCCAGCAGATACAGACAAAAAAACACCTCAACAAAAATCTGCTCTCTCGCTAAAGGGCCAGAAAAGAGCAGCCTAGCAAGACAGGAAATTTACAGAAAATAATCACCGCTCCAGCCAACACCACAGAAAAAACCACGGCCCCACCCACACCGGCAAGGCATGGAGGAGGGAGCCTGGACTCCTCCTAACGGCTGTAAGGGGTAACCACCCCTCGCTGGGGTGCTATCAGAGGAGGCCAAATAGGAAGCTGAGATTTTCATCTAAGTGGGTAGGAAGGACCCTCCCCCCGCTGCTTCTGTGGTGGTGTCAGTGGAGACCACAGGAGGAGCCTGGCCTCCCCCAACCCCTGGCAGTACGGAGGGGTTCCTCCTCTGTGGAGTGGTATTACATACTGACTAGCAGAAAGTCAGGACCTTCACCACCACCCAGCGGTGACTAGGCCACCCCCGCCACAGTGTCATGGAGGCCTAGTGCGGAGCCAGGACTCCCATCCTACCCGAAGCAACAAGGAAAACCCCAGTCAACAAGTAATGCCCCCAATCAACAAGGAATGCCCCCAATCAACAAGGAATACCCGCAATGTATCCACCGGAGTTCTACCCCAGCCTGGCTGTAGCAAGGCAATACCCCCCTTCTCTACCAGCATGACGTCAGAAGTAGTCATCTAAAGCAGAAGGTTTAAATAAGATCCAAAATCTCCTAATACACAAAATGTTTGGTTTTCAGTGGAAAAATCACTTGTCGTAGCAGGAACCAGGAAGACATTGAACTGGTGAAAAAGGGCAGTCGACAGTTGACAGCACCAACATAAGAGAGGTGACTTCACAGAGGTGTGAATGCAGCCGTCGAAAAGGCATTCAGTAAGCAATTATGAACAGAACTGGTAAAAATACAGCCTCAGCAAAGAAATAGAAGATTTTTTAAAGAACCAAATGAGAAGATTAGAAGTGAAAAAATAACTGATATAAAACACTCAACATCTGAATGGAAAGGACAGAGGAAAGAATCAATAAACTTAAACATAGAAAGTACCCAATGGGAACAAGAGAGAGGACATAGAAGGGAAAAAACAGCAAGAGCCTCAGGGATCTGTGGGACTGAGACTGTAACAAAAGATGCAGAATTCATGTCATCAAAGTCCTAGGAGGAAGAGAGAGAGAGCTTTAGGGCCAAAAATGTACTTGGAGAAATAAGAACTGAAAACTTCCCAATTTTGGCAAAAGGGGCAAACCTACAGAGTCAATAAACTGAGTGAACCCTAAATAGGAAAAACCCAAAGAAATTCAAATCTAAACACATCAAAGTCAAATTTCTAAAAACTAAAGATAATAAGACATTGCCAGCCTGGCCAATATGGTGAAACCTCATCTCTACAAAAATAAAAAATTTGAGTATAGTGGTACACGCCTGTAATCCCAGCTACTCAGGAGGCTGAGGCAGAAGAATTGCTTGAACCTGGGAGGAGGAGGTTGCAGTGAGCAGAGATCACACCACTGCACTCCAGCCTGGGCAACAGAGCAAGACTCTGTCTCAAAAAAAAAGGAAAGGAAAAAACATGGGTAAACACAATAGACCTTCCTTCTCTTGGGTTCCCAATCATGTTGATGGTTAAGTAAAGGCTATAAAACCGTCTGAGGTAGTTCAAAGTTTATGTAGAGGAAGTATTTAAGATAATTATAAATGGATGAGGGCAAATGGACACAGAGGTAAGGTTTCTATACTAAACTTGAAGTGCTAAAATGACATCAGTAGACTATAAGTTATGTGCCAAGAACAGCCAGTAAAAATCAACCTATACTGAGATACATTGGAACACGCTCTTGACAAATCAAAATGGGATTCTGAAAACACGTAACCCATAGGAAAGCAGGTTGGGAAAAAGAAAGAAATCAGAAACAGAACAGATGACAAGAAGTAAAATGGTGAACTTTATATTAAATGTAAATGGTCTAAATAAACCAATTAAAGGATAAAGATTGGCCAGGTGCAGTGGCTCACTCCTGTAATGTCAGCATTTTAGGAGCGGAGGCAGGTGTATCACTTGAAGTCAGGAGTTCAAAATCAGCCTGGCCAATATGGCAAAACCCTCTCTCTACTAAAAATACAAAAATTAGCCAGGCATGGTGGTGCATGCCTGTAATCCCGGCTACTCGGGAGGCTGAGGCTACGGTGAGCCAAGATCATGCCACTGCACTCCAGCCTGGGCAACACAACAAGGCCCTATCTCAAAAAAAAAAAAAATAGTAACTTAAATATATGCATAATGAGCTTATGCCCTGATAAATCCAGCATAAGTTAAAATATAAGTCAAAAAGTGTTTAGTACACCTACCAAACATTAATCGTAGCTTAGCCTAGCCTACTACCTTAAACGTGCTCAGAACACTTACATTAGACTATAGTGGGCAAAATCATCTAACAGGCCTATTTTATAATAAAGTGTGGAATAGTGGAATATCTTATGTAATTTATTGAATACCATATGAAAGTGAAAACAGGATAGTTGTCTGGGCACTCAAAGTGTGGTTTCTACTGAGTGCATATCACTCGCACCATTGTAAAGCTGAAAAACCGTCAGTTGAATTCTCATAAGTTAGGGACCAACTGTATAGGCAGGTTGCAAGTAAAAGGATAGAAAAAAATATCGTGAATAGGGCCAGGCGCGGTGGCTCAAGCCTGTAATCCCAGCACTTTGGGAGGCCGAGACGGGTGGATCACGAGGTCAGGAGATTGAAACCATCCTGGCGAACATGGTGAAACCCCGTCTCTACTAAAAAAATACAAAAAAAAACTAGCCGGCTGAGTTGGTGGGCGCCTGTAATCCCAGTTACTCGGGAGGCTGAGACAGGAGAATGGCGTAAACCCGGGAGGCGGAGCTTGCAGTGAGCTGAGATCCGGCCACTGCACTCCAGCCCAGGGGACAGAGCGAGACTCCGTCTCAAAAAAAACAAACAAAAAAAAAGAAAAAAGAAAAAAATATCGTGAATATTAATGAAAATAAAGGATTCATTGTATTAATGTCAAAGTAGACATCAGTGCAAAAATTATCAGAGACAAAGATGTCCAATGAGAAAAGGCCCAACCCACCAAACAGAGGTAGCAATCCTAAGTGTGTGCACTAAGCACAGATCTGCAAAATACGTGAAGAAGAAAAAGAACTGAAAGGAGAGCCAGACAAATCAACAATTACGGTTGGATGCTTCAACACCCTTCTCTCAACAGTTGATAGAATAAGTAGATGGAAATTCAGCAAGAACATAAAAGAGCACCATCATCAACAAACAGGAC
The DNA here is from genome assembly GCF_049350105.2 of Macaca mulatta. Taxonomy (NCBI): domain Eukaryota; kingdom Metazoa; phylum Chordata; class Mammalia; order Primates; family Cercopithecidae; genus Macaca; species Macaca mulatta. The sequence continues at coordinate 2,070,511 of NC_133425.1, read as the reverse complement.
CTAATGATGTTTATAGAATATGCCACTCATTGAACTGAATAATATGTCACATTTTCTGGGATGTAGTTAAACTAGTGATGAGAAAGAAAGCATCAAATGCATACATTAGAAAAGAGACATGAGAGGTTAGAAAAGAGGGAAGATCTCAAATCAATAATCTTACCTCAGCTGGGTGCCATGGCACGCACCTGTAGTTCCAGCTACTCAGGAGGCTGAGGTGGGAAGACTGTTGGAACCCAGGACGTTGAAGCCAGCCTCTTGCCATGAGGCAACACAGGAAGACCCCATCTCTTAAAATAATAATGATAATAATAATAATAATAGGCCGGGCGCGGTGGCTCAAGCCTGTAATCCCAGCACTTTGGGAGGCCGAGGCGGGTGGATCACGAGGTCAGGAGATCGAGACTATCCTGGCTAACATGGTGAAACCCCGTCTCTACTAAAAATACAAAAAACTAGCCGGGCGTGGTGGCGGGCGCCTGTAGTCTCAGCTACTCGGGAGGCTGAGGCAGGAGAATGGCGTAAACCCGGGAGGCCGAGCTTGCAGTGAACTGAGATCCGGCCACTGCACTCCAGCCTGGGCAACATAGCGAGACTCTGTCTCAAAAAAAAAAAAATAATAATAATAATAATAATCTAAGTGCAAGATTACATGAATAACTAGGAAAAAATTCAAGGAGCAGTAAGAAAACAAAAGCAGAAAATGAAATTGAAAACAATATAGAGGCCGGGCGCGGTGGCTCAAGCCTGTAATCCCAGCACTTTGGGAGGCCGAGGCGGGTGGATCACGAGGTCAGGAGATCGAGACTATCCTGGCTAACATGGTGAAACCCCGTCTCTACTAAAAATACAAAAAACTAGCCGGGCGTGGTGGCGGGCGCCTGTAGTCTCAGCTACTCGGGAGGCTGAGGCGGGAGAATGGCGTGAACCCGGGAGGCGGAGCTTGCAGTGAGCCGAGATCACGCCACTGCACTCCAGCCTGGGAGACACAGCGAGACTCCGTCTCAAAAAAAAAAAAAAAAAAAAAGAAAACAATATAGAAACTTACTGAAACAAAGAGATGGTTCTTTTAAAAGACCAATAAAATCAGCAACCCTCTAGTAAGAATGACAAAAGGAGAAGATATGATTGCCAATTTCAAAGGTGAAAAAAAGAGGCCGGGCACAGGGGCTCATGCCTGTAATCACTGCACTTTGGGAGGCCAAGGTGGGTGGATCACCTGAGCTCAGGAGTTCAAGACCATCCTGGCCAACATGGTGAAACCTTGTCTCTACTAACAATAGAAAAAATTAGCTGGGCGTGGTGGCAGGCACCTGTAGTCCCAGCTGCTTGGGAGGCTGAAACACGAGAATCGCTTGAGCTGAGACCGCACCACTGCACTGTAGCCTGAACAATACCACGAGACTCTATCTCAAAATGAAAAAGAGACACCACTACAGACCCTGCAATCCTGAAAAGGATAATAAGGGAATACGACAAACATCTCTACATACATAAATTTTACAACTTGGATGAAACAGACCAATTTCTCGAAAAACACAAACTACCACAACTCACTTGGTATGAAATAATTTAAATAGTCCTATAACTAGAAATTGAATTTGTAATTTTAAACTCCAAAAAGAAATATCCAGGCTCAGATGGTTTCACTGGAGAATTCTAAGATTAATTTCCCAGAAAATAGAAAAGAAGGAAAAACATCAATTTATGTTTTATTTTTTCCTTTCTTTCTTTCTTTTTTTTTTTTTTTTTTTTGAGACAGAGTCTTGCTCGCCCAGGCTGGGGTGCAGTGGCCGGATCTCAGCTCACTGCAAGCGCCGCCTCCCGGGTTTAGACCATTCTCCTGCCTCAGCCTCCCGAGTAGCTGGGACTACAGGCGCCCACCACCTCGCCCGGCTAGTTTTTTGTATTTTTTAGTAGAGACGGGGTTTCACCGTGTTAGCCAGGATGGTCTCGATCTCCTGACCTCGTGATCCGCCCGTCTCGGCCTCCCAAAGTGCTGGGATTACAGGCTTGAGCCACCGCGCCCGGCCTTTTTTTTTTTTTTTTTATGAGACAGGTTCTCACTCTGTCACCCAGGCTAAAAGTGCAGTGGCACAAACATGGCTCACTGCAGCCTCGACCTCCTGAGCTCAAATTATCCTCCCGCCTCAGCCTCCCAGGTAGCTGGGACCACAGGCCCACACCACCATGCCTCACTAACTTTTTTAGTTTTTGTGCAGACAGGGTCTTGCCATGTTGCCCTGGCTGGTCCCAAACTCCTGGGCTCAAGCAGTCCTCCCACCTCAGCCTCCCAAAGTGCTGGGATCACAAGCGGGAGCCACTGTGCCCAGCCTCAATTTATTTTATGAAGCTAGTGATTCTTTGATACCAAAACCACACAAAGATAATACGAGAAAATAATATTACAAGCCAATATCCCTCAGCGATATGGACACAAAAGTTTTTAACAAAATATTACCAAATAGACTGGGCACAGTGGCTCACGCCTGTAATCCCTACACTTTGGGAGGCTGAGGCGAGCAGATCACCTGAGGTCAGGAGTTCAAGACCAGCCTGGCCAACATGGTGAAACCCCGTCTCTGCTAAAAATACAAAAATTAGTTGGGCGTGGTGGTTCATGCCTGTAATCCCAGCTACTTGGGAGGTGGAGGTTGCAGTGAGTGGAGATCATGCCACTGCACTCCAGCCTGGGCAACAGCGAGACTCTGCCTCCAAAAAAAAAAAAAAATTACTGAATAGAATTTAGCAATATACAACAGTTCTACACTGTGACCAAGTAGGGATTGTTCCAGGGATGAAGGTTGGTTCCCTGTTTGAGAATCAACCAGTGTGATCGACATGTTACCAGCTAACGAAGATAACTCACATGATCACATCCGTCACTGTGGGGAAGCACTTGACAAGTTTAACATCCATTTGTGATTTAAACCTGGGAAAATAGAGGAGAGGAACTTCCTCAGCTGGATGAAGAGCATCTGCACAAGCTCTGCAGCCAGCATTCTAGTCGGGGGGAAGGAATCACCCTTCACCACTCAGATCCGGAACAAGAAAGGATGTCTGCTCTAACCATCGGATCCAGCACGGTGCTGGGAGCACTGGCCACTGCAATACAGCAGGACAAGGAAATAAAAGGCGTGTAGATCACAAAGGAAAAACACGAAACTGTGCCTGTTTAAAGATGACATCGTTGTCCTTGTAGGAAATCCCAAGGCATCCACCAAAAACACGCCTAGAGGCCGGGCGCAGTGGCTCAAGCCTGTAATCCCAACACTTTGGGAGGCCGAGACGGGCGGATCACGAGGTCAGGAGATCGAGACCATCCTGGCTAACACAATGAAACCCCGTCTCTACTAAAAATACAAAAAAATTAGCCGGGCACGGTTGCGGGCGCCTGTAGTCCCAGCTACTCGGGAGGCTGAGGCCGGAGAATGGCGTGAACCCGGGAGGCGGAGCTTGCAGTGAGCCGAGATCACGCCACTGCACTCCAGCCTGGACGACAGAGCGAGACTCCGTCTCAAAAAAAAAAAAAAAAAAAAAACACACCTAGAATTAAGTGAGGTCGGCCGGGCGCGGTGGCTCAAGCCTGTAATCCCAGCACTTTGGGAGGCCGAGACGGGTGGATCACGAGGTCAGGAGATCGAGACCATCCTGGTGAACACGGTGAAACCCCGTCTCTACTAAAAAAAATACAAAAAACTAGCCGGGCGAGATGGCGGGCGCCTGTAGTCCCAGTTACTCGGGAGGCTGAGGCAGGAGAATGGCGTAAACCCGGGAGGCGGAGCTTGCAGTGAGCTGAGATCCGGCCACTGCACTCCAGCCCGGGCGACAGAGCGAGACTCCGCCTCAAAAAAAAAAAAAAAAAGAATTAAGTGAGGCCGGGCGCAGTGGCTCACACCTGTAATCCCAACACTTTGGAAGGCCAAGGCAGGCCAGTCACCTGAGGTCAGGTGTTTGAGACCAGCCTAACATGGAGAAACCCCATCTATACTAAAAAAAAAAATACAAATTAGCTGGGTGTGGTGACACATGCCTGTAATCCCAGCTACTTGGGAGGCTGAGGCAAGAGAATTGCTTGAACCTGGGAGGCAGAGGTTGCAGTGAGCTGAGATCGCGCCACTGCACTCCAGCCCAAGTGACAGAGCGAAACTCCATCTCAAAAAAAGAAGAAAATTAGTAAGTGAGTTCAGCAAAGTCAGAAGACACAAGATCAATATAAATGATTCAATAGTATTCCTGTATACTAGCAATGAACACACAGACACCTAAATTAAATATGCAGAACCACTTAACAACCACTCCAAAAAGTGAAATACTTAGATATAAACCTGACAGAACATGCGCAGAACTTACATGCTGACAACTCGGCAATGCTGCTGAAAGACGTCAGCACACACCTAGAGAGACGGCCACGTTCGTGGGTTGAAAGGCACAACAGAGTGGAGATGACAGTTCCTTCCAGATTGATGGACAGGTTTAATGCAATTCCTATTTAAAAAAAAAAACAAAAAAAAAAAACTCCTAGCAAGATGTGTTAATGGGTAAGGACAAGTCATCCCAAGTTTTCCACGGAAATGTAAAGGAACTCAAATAGCTAAAACCATTTTGAAAGAGAACGAAGTGGAAGGAATCTCTAGGCAGTTTGAAGACACAGAACCACAGTAGTCAACACAGTGTGGTACTGACAGAGGGACAGACGTGCAGATCCATGGAACACACAGAGAACCCACAAACAGACCCACACAAACATGCCTGGCTGAGTTTTTTTACAAAAGCGCCAAAGCAATTGCGTGGACAAAAACAAAACCTTCAACCCAAGTCTAACACTACACAAAAATAACTCAAAACAGATCCTGGACTTCAATGTAAAACATAAGACAATCAACTTTCAGGGCCAGGCATGGTAGCCCACACCTGTAATCCCAGCACTTCGGGAGGCCGAGGTGGGCAGATTGCTTGAGCTCAGGTGTTTGAGACCAGCCTGGGCAACATGGCAAAACCCTGTCTCTACTAAAAATACAAAAAATTAGCAGGGTGTGGTGGTGCATGCCTGTAGTCCCAGCTACTCGGGAGGCTGAGAGGCAGAGGTTGCAGTGGGCTGAGATCGCACCACTGCACTCCAGCCTGGGCAACAGAGCGAGAGCCCATCTCAAAAAAAAATAAAAATAAAAATAAAAAACTTTCAGGAAAAATAGCAGAAAATCTTTGGGATACAGGGTCAGGCAGAGTCATTATACTTGATACTAAAAGGATGATCTGTAAAAGGAAAAATTGATAAACTGTAATTAATTAAAATTAAAAGCATTTGCTCCATAAAAGACCCTGTTAAGAGGACAAAAATAATTTTTAAGCTACAGACAGGCAGAAAATATTTGCAAGCCACGTATCTGACAATAGGCTAAAATCTGGAATATGTAAAGAAGTTTCATAACTTAACAGTAAAATAATCCCATTAGAAAATGAGCATGGACAGGAAGAGACATTTCAGCAAAGGTCCACAGATTGCAGATAAGCCCAGGAGAAATGCCTGTCATTAGGGAAGCAAGAACCACTGTGACACCACTCACACCCATCCCGCGACACGTCGCTCACACCCATCCCGCGACACCGCTCACACCCGTCCCGCGACACGTCGCTCACACCCGTCCCGCGACACCGCTCACACCCGTCCCGCGACACGTCGCTCACACCCGTCCCGCGACACCGCTCACACCCGTCCCGCGACACCGCTCACACCCGTCCCGCGACACGTCGCTCACACCCGTCCCGCGACGCCGCTCACACCCGTCCCGCGACGCCGCTCACACCCGTCCCGCGACGCCGCTCACACCCGTCCCGCGACGCCGCTCACACCCGTCCCGCGACACGTCGCTCACACCCGTCCCGTGACACTGCTCACACCCGTCCCGTGACGTCACTGCACACCCATCAGAATGGCTGGAATAAAAGTAGCAACAACCCCACATGCCGGCAAAGACGCCGAGAAATCTGGTCACTCGGCTGTTGCTGGGAGGGTAAAGTGGCTCCTCAAAAACGAAACCTGAAATTGCCGTGGACTCAGCAGTTGCTTCCACGGATGTTTAAACCGGAGAGTTGAAACCCAGGTTCAGGCAGAAACCCCTGCAGAGGTTTACGGCAGCTGTAATAGACAAAAACTGCAACAAGCTCAGCTGTCCTTCCACAGGAGAGCAACCGCACAAACCAGGGTGTGCTCACGCCACAGACGCTGGTCAGTGACAAGGAGGAAGGAAGCCTCCATCACGCAACCTGGCAGAACCAGAGGGCTGGCACGGATGAGAACCGCCTGCCCCGCGGGTACATGCCACAGCGTTCCACTCCTACCACATTCTTGAACTCATACAAGGAGGCCGCAGGGCGGGGGTGGGTGCGGAAGGACACGGGGGTCCGGGCGTGGACGGGGCCTATGTCTGTAGTCTCAGTGTCAGGCCCTGGCTGGGATCCCTACTATAGCTGTGCCAAGCTGTTGCCAGTAGGGTCTGTTCAAAACGGCTGGGAGCTCCCCTATTTTAAACACTCAAGCTTTCTGTGGGTGGTGCCATGGCCTTCTCGGGTACTTTGCAGGAATGAAATGCAATCTTCAGGCCGCTGGGGGCCTAGGGCCCCTTCCCACCAGCCTGCCAGTGGGCACAGAGGCTTCTGACCCTTTCCAAATCCCTTCCAAACTGCAGTTCCAGCTCTGGACGTCAGAGACCAGGGCCTGGGCCCCCAGGCTTTGACCCTGTCCTGGAAAGGAGCAGAAAGCAAGAGCAGGAATTTGGGAAAGATGGGCGATCCCACTGCAGAGGCCCTCCCGGGACCCCTGCCCTCCCAGCACCCCCGCCCTCCCGGGACCCCCGCCCTCCCAGCCTCGCTAAATGCAGGGTTTGGGAGAGGGTGGGCTGCGTGGGGTCTGCATTGCCCCAGCAAGGCCCAGGAGAGTGTGCGGGGACCATGCTGCCAGCACAGCCCAGCGCCCTCACGGCCGCACCCCAGCCTGTCCCTTCAGCTGCTGCTGAGCTGCTCAGAGGTCCGTCTCGGGGTCCAGTGTGACCTCTGCCTGGCACCACCTGGCTCAGTCCCCATGCTGGCCGCTGCCGTCCATATAGCCGAGAACAACCATGGCGGCCTGAGGCCCAGGGGGTCCAGGAAAGACCCCTGGGGCCCAGGGCAGTGGGCAGTGCCCTCCTGGAGTAGACAGGAGCCAGCAGCTGCCAGCATCGCCCTCAGTCTTGGCTGCCCGGGAGGTTTTCCAAAGGCCCGACCCCACTCCTCTTGGAGCCACTGATCCCTCTCTCCCACCAGACGCCTCCGGGACCCTCCTCCACCCAGAGGGTCTCTGCCTTCCTGGTTTTCCTGGGGCAGTTCAGACCTGGGGGGAGAGGAACCATCGTCCAGCACACCCCAGACCCACGCAGACCCAAAGCAGGGAGGAGCAGGGTGGACCCAGAGGCCTCATCCCGCCAGCCCAAGGTCTCTACCCGGAGCCCCGGCGCACAGCTGTGTGCAGGTCACCAGAAGCCCCGAATCATGACAGCACCCAGAGAGCCGGCACCAGGCCCTGGTGCAGTGTGAAGCCGCCAGCACTTGCCTGGGCTCATTCCAGGGGCCACCAGAGGGTCCTGTTACGGCTGCACCCTCACACTCACCAGGCAGCTGGGGCCCAGCTCTGCCATGGATCCCAGCCAGGCAGCAGCCGCCCTGCAGGCTGAGAAGCTTCCGCTCCTGCTGCACAACTGGGAAGGGGCCTGGAGGCCGGGAGCTGGCGATGGCCACAACGCCGTCTGGCGCCTTCTCCTCCGGGGCAGCCGAGCAACCCTGGACACGAGGGGCTTCGTCTCACCCCCAGGAGAAAATGCCCAGTCCTCCGAGAGTCTAGTGAGGGCTTGCCAGCCGGGAACCAAGACCCAGCGTGGCTTAACCCAGGCCCGGTCACCATGGTCAGGCAGGACCTTATACAGAGCTCAGCGGAGAGACCTGCCCGCTGCCGCGGTCCAGAGGAGATGGGGGAGGGGGCCTTCATCCCACTCGGGCCTGTCCGAGGAGAGCAGGCAGCCAGCATCTCCACATCTCAGGCAGGAAAGGGCCTGAAGCCCTGGGAAGCAGAGGCTGCGCCCTCAGGAAACAGGTCCCAGCCTGGCTCCCTCACAGCCTCGGGCTGCCCTGTGGACCGAAACCCCCAGGCACCTTGCGGCAGGGCTGGCCTGATGGTGGAGATGCCACGCCGTGAGCAGCAGGTTCCTCTCCGTGCCTTCCCAGGTCGGGGGCACGTGGGGCTCAACCTGGGGCCTTGGGAACTTCCTTGGGCCTGCCCAGTGCCACCCTTGAAGCCCCTGGCCTTCCCTGGGCCGGTCGCTCTGCCGTGTGGGCTCTGCTGGGTCACTTCTCCCGGAGCTGCCCACGTCCGCCCTTCCCCCTGGCTGCACTGTCCCTGCTGAGGTGCGGACTGAAACAGTCGCCCTGCCTGGGGTCTGCTGGGGGTCTGCCTGTGCTCGGGGTGGGGGCTCCTCATGCAGCCGCTCTGTCCGTGGAGGACCCCTGTGAGCAGCTGCAGCTGAGCAGCAGGCCGAGGAGCCGGGTCGGGGGCCGGGAGTCCCAGCAGGCCCTAGGCTGACACATGCCCCCTTGCAGGTGGGTCCGCGGAGAGCACTACAGGTACAAGTTCAGCCGTCCTGGGGGCAGGCACGCCGCCGAGGGCAAGTGGTGGGTGCGGAAGAGGATCGGAGCCTACTTTCCTCCTCTCAGCCTGGAGGAGCTGAGGCCCTACTTCAGGGACCGTGGGTGGCCTCTGCCCCAGCCCCTCTAGATGTGCACCAGAAATAAAGGCAAAGACCCAGCCCCTGGCGGCTCAGCAACGTTGGCCCTTCCCTGCGCCCGGCCCGAACTCGGCACCGCCAAGAGAGACGTGGAGAGAAGAGCAGTGGGAGCCAGCGCCCAGCACAGGGGTCCTGGGTGGGGTCTGCTGTCACACACTGTGGCGGCTCCCTGGCCCTGCCCGCCTGGCGCCCCACATCCTGGCCAACCCTTGTCCCAGGCACCAGCCTTCTCGGGGCTCTGATCTCCCGTCCGTCCCTCCCTCCCTCCTCCCAGAGGCCCAGCCTGGGGCTGTGCCGCCCACAGGAGTTGAGATGATGGCCATCCTGACACCTTCCTCCACTATAGCCCTGACCACAGGTCCAGCCAGGGAGCTCTCAGGGTCCCCAGCGCCCCAGCAGCTGGTTTCTGTTCCCCCCTCAATGGTGTGTTCCCAGCCAGGTCCTGACCCTCAGAGCTGAGTCCCCGTCACGTCTGAGGCAGCCGAGCCCTTGCCCCCCCAGGGACCTGGACGTGCCCAGCCTGGATGTGGGGTTGGACGGGCCATTTTCTGTGCTGTCCCTCATCCCCACCCCTGCCACAGCCTACACGCATCCCACACATGCAGGCACACACAAGGGCACACACAGCCCGTGCACACGTGTGTTCTGGGCCCGGTTTCATCCCCCAGTGACTGGTGTCTATGAGGTGCAGACGGACACACCACACGCCCAGCGCCACCCTCCAGGCTGTGACCGCGCTGCCTCCGAGGCCTTGACACGGCCCCTCAACCACAGGACCGCCGGACGCGCACACTTTCATCATCGTCACACAAACCGTCTACTGCACGTTTTCCTATTATTCCTATTCTTATGCCATATCTATTACATATTTTTCTACTGTTCCTATTATATCATTTACCAGCTGACTCAAAAACAAACTGCTTAAATGAAGTTCTTGTGCCTCCCTCCCTTTGGCAGTGGCCGTGCCCCCAGCCCACACTGTGGTGCTGGGGCAGCGGGTGACGGAGCGGGACTCAGGCTTTGGGGGTTGAAAGGTGAACAGGTGGTGCTTTGCCTGGCGACCCTTCCAGTGCCTGCTGGGTGCGGGAATACTTGGAGTTAAATGGGAACGAGCGGGGGTGCTGGCCTTGCTGGAAGGAGGCAAAACTCTGGGGCAACGTCTCCCCCACCCAGCACGCTGTGAGGCTGGGTCCCGGGAGAAGTCAGAAGTGGGTCCCACCGCAGGACAGAGGCCCTCCCCTCTCCCCAAGCCTGGGGGGCAGCCACCCACCCCTTCCCCGTCTCCATCCACGGCGCCTGGAACCGTGATGCCCACGGCTGAGCCACTGTGGGGGGCCCCGGTGGGGACAACACGGTGGTTGAGACAGAGGAGGCCGGCTGCGGTGGGCACAGTGCGGGTCTGTGTAGAGCCCCCCCTCAGCCTGGCCGGGGGGCGGCCAGCCCAGGTGCGAACAGAGGGCCCGTGTTCCAGCTCCCGGGGAAACAGGGCGCCCTGTGTCTGTGGAGGGACAGACGGGGCCTCAGAGGGACGCGCTAGGAGCCAGCCAGTCTACTGGAGCAACCACGCGGAGCTGTCGGCCACAGGGGCCTGGGCGGCCCTTCCTGGGGGGCTGTCCCAGGGGCTCTGCTGTTGGTGGGGCTCAGCCCTGTGGCACAGCTCAGAGGCAGGCATCTGGGGCAGCGGCAGGAGTTGTGGGGACCCGAGGGACCCATCACCCGGGAAAGGCTGGTGCCAAGGGGTGCCCCTGCCCAGCCTCTGCAAGGGGGAGGCCAGAGGAGCCAGCAGCCCTCCGTGCCCCCTGCCCGGAACCCTCCCGTGCGGCCGCCCTCCCCATGGTGGGTCCCGAATCCCACAGCCCCTCCTCCCAGGCTCCTCCACCCCGCCCCAGGCTCCTCTTGTCCCAGGGCAGGTGTGCACCACTGGTCTCCCGGGTACCCCGCGGTGGGGCTGCAGGTCCTGGGCAAAAGGGCAGGGCAGGAGCCCATGGCAGGAGTGACTGGGCAGCCCGTTCACGGGACCCACAGCCCAGAGGCGCCGCAGCACCGTCCTGGGACCACGGGAAGGGCCTGCAAGAGCCCTGGAGCGGGCACCCTCATCCTCCATCGGGGATGGCAGCTGTGACTTCCCAGGGACCTGGCGGCAGGGTCACAGGGCATGTGGGGCCAAGTCACACAGTATGAAGCGGACCAGTGGCCGTTGTTAAGCGAGTCATTTGTGGTGTGGAGTGCGCTCCCGAGGCTGTGCATCCACCACCCACTCCATCCGTCCCGTTTCCATCTTCCAGACAGAGCCCTCAGCCCCAGGGAATCCATCTCACGCCTCTGTGGCTCTCCCTGTTCAGGACGCTTCATATAAACAGAATCGTGGCCCTCAGCCCTCCCATCGGGCTTGTCGGCTTCTTCCCGTGTCTGAACTCTCTCCACAGAGCCTGTGCGAGACGCCCCGCCCCCACCCCCCGCCTGTGTTCTGTGTGACGGAGGGTCCTGCCTGCCGGTGCGGGGCAGTGAGGCCAGCGGCCCCCACACAGGTCAGACGGATGCCTGTGGTCAGGAAGTCCCCTGGGACCCTGGGGGCGGAGGCCTGGCATCTGAAAGGGTGCTCAGCAGTGGGGGCCATGGTGTGATCTGCCCGCCCCCTTTCAGCCAGCCTCGGGGGCTTGTCACTGTGGAGGGCAGGTCTGCTAACCCCCGAGTACCCCACCAAGGTCTGGGGGCCTCGGGGACCCACTCCATGGAGCCCTTGGCTCCGACCTGTGAGTGTCCAGCCCTGCTCAGGGAGACCCCCTCACCTGGCAGGCAGAGGGGCCCTAATGGTGGTGGTCCAGTCTCCGGATCCAGAGTCCCAGAGACGTCCACTCACCCGGGGCCGACAGCTGACCTGAGGTCAGGTTGTGACAGCCTTGGCTGGGATGGAGCCTGCACCCTCTGCAGACCCAGAGCCCATCACACCTGACCCTTCCGAGGCTGGGTTCCCCTCACCCCATCAGTCCTTGGCAGATGGTCCCAAGGTCTCACCGCACTGAGCCCATCTCCCCCAAATGTCTGGGGTCCCTGTGTGGTCAGGGCCGTGGGGCCTTTGCACTAGCAACCACTGCCGGCACCACAAGGCAACCCCCTGGCTCGCCAGAGCTTGCTCTTGCTCTGACACCAAGCGGCCCCTCGTCCTGCGCCAGGCCCTCAATGTGGGTTTGCTGGGTCAACCATGGGCCCGGGGGAAGGGAGAGGCACCCTGGAGTCCCCGGAACAGCCTCCCTGGCTGGCTCAGACTCTCAGCCATTCTCACTGCAGCTTGGAGGTCTCAGGCTGCCCAGGTCCTCATCTGGGCAGGAAGGTTTGGGAGAACGGAGGCTTTGGAGCCTTAGATCAGCAACGCACAAGAATACCACAGACGGTGGCAGCTGGCCCACGGTGGCAGGAAAAAAAGCTCCCTTGTCAAAACAGTGTGGCAGCAGCACAGAGACCTAGAGAAGGGCGGGGCACAGTAACCACCTGAGAAATTGTCCCACGCGTGTGGCCACATACCTTCCAACGACAACAACCCGAGAAATCGCCCCACACGCGGCCAGGTACCTTCCGACGACAACAACCCAAGAAATCGCCCCAGACACGCGGCCAGGTACCTTCCGACGAGAAATCGCCCCACGTGCACGGGCTTCGAGACCATTCAATGGGAAGACGATGGTCTTTTCAGCAAATGGTGCTGGGAAAGCGTTATCTCCACATGCAAAATAATGAATGAAGCTGGCCCCTTACCTAACAGCATACACAAAACTTAACCCAAAAAACAGGATGAAACACCGAAACGTAGGACCTAAAACTGTAAGACTCAGAATAAAACCAGGGAAAATCTTTATGACATTGGATTTGGCAGTGATTTCTTGGCTAGGACACCAACAGCACCGACAACAAAACAGAAAATAAATTGGACTTCATCAAAATTTGACATTTCTGGCCGGGTGCGGTGGCTCACGCCTGTAAATCCCAGCACTTTGGGAGGCCGAGGCGGGTGCATCACCTGAGGTCAGGAGTTCGAGACCAGCCTGGCCAACATGGTGAAACCCCATCTCTACCAAAAATACAAAATTAGCCTGGCGTGGCGGGCACCTGTAATCCCAGCCACTCGGGAGGCTGAGGCAGGAGAATCGCTTGAACCCGGGAGGCAGAGGTTGCAGTGAGTTGAGACCACACCACTGCACTCCAGCCTGGCCGATAGAGTAAGATTCTATCTTTAAAAAAAAAAAAAAAAAAGTGGCTGTCAATGAGGCTCGGCAGAGCTGCCCTGAGCCGTTGTCTGTCTGCGGGAGCCCCGCCCTGCAGGAGCAGCCACAGCTGTAACCCCGCTCGCCCCCTTTTTTTTTTTTTTTTTTTTGAGACGGAGTCTCGCTCTGTCGCCCAGGCTGGAGTGCAGTGGCCGGATCTCGGCTCACTGCAAGCTCCGCCTCCCAGGTTCATGCCATTCTCCTGCCTCAGCCTCCCGGGCAGCTGGGACTACAGGCACCCGCCACCTCGCCCGGCTAATTTTTTTGTATTTTTAGCAGAGATGGGGTTTCACTGTGTTGGTCAGGATGGTCTCGATCTCCTAACCTCCTGATCCACCCACCTCGGCCTCCCAAAGTGCTGGGATTACAGGCATGAGCCACCGCGCCCAGCCCCCAGACCAGACTTTTCTAAACTCAGCCTCTGAACCCACCACAGGCCAGACACGCGGCGCCCTCCCCCAGCCTCATGGCTTCGAGAGGAGCTGGGGGTCCCCGGCGCCTGCCTATCCAGGACACCTTGTTTTAAGGGCAGTGAAAGCCAGGAAAGCCATGGCCAAAGCCAACGAGACCCAGCGAGGCCCACGCCGCCCTTGCTCCTGTCGAGGGGCAGGCGCCCGTTTGTCCTCAGGGAAGGTGGTCTTTGCCGCCGGCTCTGGTCAGGGCTGCATCTGGGCCGCCAGGACGTTCGGTGCCAGCCCTGCAGCTGCGGGGCCTTCTGTGGTGGGCACGCATTTGCATCTCAATGACCCTGATTAATATTTAAGGAGTCAGCTGTCTGAGCCTCACGGAAAAAAAGGGTGAAAAAAATGCCTTGTTCCTTTAAAGGGTGGGCTGCAGGCTCTCCATCAGGTGGCCTCATCTCCCCCACGACGTCCACACTCACAATTCTCCCCCATGCAAAAGATACGTGGCACCATTAGCCAGATCAGGGCCTGTGTCCCCGCCAGGGCCGGCCCTATTGTGAGCCACACAGCTGCGGGCTGCTGCCCCGGCCCGTCTGCCTGCCCTGCCCTCTCACAGCCCTGTCTGGTGGAGGTGGACGGTACAGCCCATAAGTCAGGGGCCGTCCTCAGGGGTGCCTCAGCCAACCCACCCCGGGCCCAGGGGCATCCCCTACTTGGTCACTGTCACCACCCCCAGGGGTCTCCCCATCCACTGTCCACGGTGCCTCTGGGGCAGGCGTGGCCAGGCCGGCTGTTCCTGTTGTCCCCTCACTGGGTGTCAGCCCCCCGGGGAGGGTCTGAGGGTGGGCCTTGACCCCAGGACAGTGGGGACACACTGGGCGGAAGGCTGTCTCCCTAAATTCACGGCCACCCGGAATCTCAGAACGGGACCTCTTTGGAACTAGGGTCTCCACAGATGCGATTAAGAGGAGGGCCTTGAGATCAGGTCATCCTGGATTGAGGGCGGCCCAGACACAATGACGGCTTCGTAAAGCCAGGGACTACAACACACACCGAGGGAACGAGGCCGCGTGAACACGGAGATTGGAGTGACCCACCCGCCCCGGGGGGTCCGGCCACGGGAACTGGAAGGAGCAGGAAGCATCGTGCCCGGAGCCTCCAGAGAACACGGCTCCAAGACACCGAGACTCCCTTCTGCAGAGCTGGGGCGGCGGGGACGCCTCACCGTTGCCTGGAGACACAACACAGCCCTGAGTTTTGCCGCAGGCCCAGGAGGCGGCGGCACCTACAGGCCCAGGAGCCCCACAGACCCGGGTCTGACCAGGAGAAGCACTCAGAGGCCCCCTCCTCAGCCAACCGTCCCACCACCCCCTCAGCCTCCTGCAGCAGCCCCACCCGAGGCCCAGGGTCAGGTCCCCAAGCCCAAGTCAGAACCCACAGCCCAGAGTTCCCCAGCCCAGGGTGAGGTCCTGTGGCCCAGAGTCAAAACCCACAGCCCAGGTGAGAAGCTGTAGTCCAGGGTCAGGCCCCAGAGCTGAAGGTCAGGCTGGGCCTCTGCAAGCCCCGCACCCCGAGAGGAGCCAGTAGGCGTCCCCTTCGCACACTCACGGGGACCCTGGGGAGGCCAAGACGCAGCAGCACTGAGGGACGCACAGGGCCCTCCTGGGAGGAAGGCTCTGCCCGGGCTCGAGGCTGTGGCTGCAGGATCGGGGCACCCGAGGCCACCTATGCCCGTGAGGGCACCAGTCTCCCGAAATGCAGTAGCAGGGGCGGTTCGTTTTGCTTTCACCTGCCTGAGGTGCTGAGTGGACAGGCCCTGGGGGACCTGGGGATGGAGGGAACTGGTCCCTGGTCCCTTCCTGCCATCCCTGGTCCAAGTGAGTCTGGGAGTTTGGGGGCTTAACGGGGGCTGGTCGGCGGGGCCTGGACAGCCCTGTGCAGGGACCTGGGAGAAGACCCCCCGATTGTGACTATTTCCCAGGGAGAAAAATTCCATGTTCCCTGGGAGGGAAGGGGAGGAAGCGGGGCTAGTGGCACCAGGACACACAGGCACCGGTGACGCCCCTCTCAGGCCAGGGGGACACACGGCACCTGCGTGGAAACACGTGCACGCACCAGCTCACGGCACACGTAAGTACACAGCCGCGGGTGCGGCACCTCCTGCGAATGTCACAGTGTGGTAAATTGTGTGAATGGAAAGGTATTTTGGAAATAGGAGTGAGGCACGTGTAGCGGAGCCTCTGCCCGGTGGTTGCTCTTGACCCCGGAGGTGACCACACCCCAGCCATGTCCCTGAACCAGCCGCTGCACGGAGCGGCCTGGCCGAGCCTTTTCCAGTCTCCAGCCCCTGCTGCTGGGTCTGGCTTCTGCGGGAAGAGCCACCAGGTCCAAGACCTCAAATGCCCACCTGAGAAAGGGGCTCACGGCTTTTCTGTCTCGAGGGGAAACGTGAGCTTCCAGCAGCCACAGGACACCTGGGGAGCGGCTCTTTTTCTGGAGCTCGAAGCCTCCTTTGGAGAAAGGTCCGGCCTCCAGGGGGTGAGGACACCTCATCCAGGGCACGTGTGGTGCCTCCCGAGGGCTCCTCACCCTGCGTCACTCTGACTGTCCTCAGGCTGCCCTGCCCGTCGCTACCCTCCACGCCCGGTGTCCACTACCCCCTTAGGGGGACGCTGTCCACGGCAGCCCCCAGCCCCCTATCCAGAGCTGCAGCAGGGCCCATGGGAGCCCCCACGGTGGAAGGCTCGTGTGTTCGTTCCACAAACACCTACGGAGCCCCTGCCTTCCGGGGGCCGTGGAGCCAGGTGCTGAGGACTTGCTTGGCCCCAGGCTCCTGCCTGGCAGGACACGCTCAGGGCCTCTGTTGTCCTGAGGGCTCTGGAGTAGCAGCAAAGCCTGGGGTCCTCCAGGTGGTGGCAGCCAATTGGATCCATCCACACATCCCTGAGTCCTCACCCTTCTCCTGTCCCAGGGCCGGCAGTGGCCACCTCACAGGGGCTTCACACCTCCTCGGGGTGGAGCCTCCCCAGCCCAGCCCAGTGATCTCAGCCAGAGGCAGAGCTGCAGCAAAGGAGGGGTCCACACAGCCCCTAGGGCTCCTCAGCCCGGCCACAGCAGGACGCCATGTCCCTGGGGCTTGAGGCATCTGCCAGTGAGACTCCTCTTCCCTGGGGGCAGGTGGGCAGGGGGAGGGGGGAACGAGAGGCCAAGAAGACCAGGCCCACCTGGGGACACAGGAGAGGCCAGGCTTCCCCTCCACAGGGAGCAGGGGTGCAGGCAGGTGAGGGTTAAACCCACAGCTCGGGGGTGCCTCCCCCCACCCTTCGCTGGGACCCTGGAGGGACAGCTGGCCCACCACCGTCACCTGTCGGGGCTCAGGCAGCACAGCTGTGCGAACGACGCACGCCCAGGCCTCTGATCCAGGCTGCTCAGAACACAGGGCCCACACGTGCACCCAGCCCCCCGCTCTGGGCAACAGCAGAGGCCAGCCTGCAGGGCAGCACAGCTGGGACCGTGTCCCCCGGCATCCCCCTGACCCGAGTGCCCAGTGTCCCCCCAGTGTCCCCCCAACCCGAGTGCCCAGCGTCCCCCCAGTGTCCCCCCGACCCGAGCGCCCAGCGTCCCCCCAGTGTCCCCCCAACCCGAGTGCCCAGCGTCTCCCCAGTGTCCCCCTGACCCGAGCGCCCGGCGCCCCCCGGCGTCCCCCTGACCTGAGTGCCCAGGGTCTCCCAGGCATCCCCCCAACCCGTATCCCCCAGACCCAAGTGCCCAGCATCCCCCAGGGCATTCCCCCCAACCCCTGGTGCCCAGTTCACAGCACAGAGCATGCTGAGTCCATGGCCCCACAGGCGGCACCAAAAACCAGCCGGTCCACGTGCCCTGGCCACGTTCACTCAGCACAGGGCAGCGCGTGACCAGCACCCTCGGCCCTTTCTGGATACCATGATGGGGACCCCACCGCCAAGCAGCAGCCCCGGCCACTCAGCGGCAGTAAAGGAATGAGCCCGGCCACTCGGTGGCAGTGAGGGGACCAGCCCGGCCGCTCGGTGGCAGTAAAGGAATGAGCCCGGCCACTCGGTGGCAGTAAGGAAATGACCTGATGATGACGGTGAACACGCTGAGCTTTGTCCTCAGGCCTATGAGGTGGGAACCAGACACCGAGCACCTTGTGAATAACTTGCCAGCTTCGCTGACCTCCTCGTCCCACGACCCCTGAGCTGAGAATGAGCAAAACCCCCACGGGCTGGAGAGCCACCTTCTCCCACCTCCACAGCGTCTGCAGGTCCACACTGGGGGCAGGGGGGTACCCTTTCTCTGGTCGGGCCGTGCACACCCACACCTGGACAGGGTCAGAGCCACCCACAAACCCTGGCAGCAGAGGGGCCGACCCGGAGGCCTAGAGACCGTAATAAGTAGGAGAATGATGAACCCCGAAAAGAGACGTCCGTGTCCTCACCCCAGAACCTGTGATGTGACGTTATTTGGAAAAGGGTCTCTACAGATGTCAGTAGGTTGAGGGCTTTGAGAAGAGACTGTCCTGGAGTAGGGTGGGCCCTAAATCCAGTGGGAAGGGTCCTTCTAAGAGACAGGCGAGGAGAAAACACGGACAGAGGATGTGGTCAAGTGAAGTCAGAGGCAGAGACGAGCAATGCGGCCACAGGCCGAGGAACACCTGAAGCCACTGGGAGCTGGAAAGGGCAGGGGGACCCTCCCCTGGAGCCTCCAGTGGGAACACGGCTCTGCCCAAGCCTTGAGCTCAGACTTTCGGCCTCCAGGACAGTGGGGATGGGTTTCTGTTGCTTTAAGCTCCCCAGTTTGCTACAGCAGCCCAGTCGCCGTGCCCTCCTGACAGCCGTGTGGCTACTCTGGGACGGCTCCATCTTCCCAGGCCCCGTCTGGCTCCTCCCGTCAGCCTCGGGGCACAGCTGCCCCTCACAGCCTCAGTCAAATCTCATCTTTGGTCTAGGGGCTGTCCAAAACACAAAGTCAAAGGCACAAACAGCTCCCCTCTAGCCATGTAAATTTTATAACTTAGAAGAAATGGACCAATTCCTTGAAAACCACAACCAAAACTCACCCAAAATGTAACTGATACCAAAGAGCCCTTTGGCTATTAAAGAAATTGAATATGTAAAGATACGAAAAGGAAACGTCCGGCTGGGCACAGTAGCTCACGCCTGTAATCCCAGCACTTTGGGAGGCTGAGACGGGCGGATCACGAGGTCAGGAGATGGAGACCATCCTGGCTAACACGGTGAAACCCCGTCTCTACTAAAAATACAAAAACTAGCCGGGCGAGGTGGCGGGCGCCTGTAGTCCCAGCTACTCAGGAGGCTGAGGCAGGAGAATGGCGTAAACCCGGGAGGCGGAGCTTGCAGTGAGCTGAGATCCAGCCACTGCACTCCAGCCTGGGAGACAGAGCAAGACTCCGTCTCAAAAAAAAAAAAAAAAAAGAAAAGAAAGAAAAAAAGAAAACCTTCATATCACGCAGCTGCTGGGAGGTCCCCGTGTTGGCGCGATCCCTCCCCTGGACCCAGCCATGGCTCTGGCTGAGATGACCTGGGTGGTGCCCTCGGCTCAGGCACAGCTTGCGGAGGCTGCTTCTCAGGGAGAGCCGCCAGGGCTGCTGTCCCCAACCCAGCCTCCCCGTGTGGCTGGCCCTGGGCTGTCCGGCTTGATGGCCCCCTCGCTGGGGCAGAACCTTCTCTAGCACGGAGCAGGTGCCTTTGTCCACAGGCTCCCGGGCACGAGCCCCCTGCTCTCCCCGATCCCAGACGCAGACCCCAACCCAAGCCGTTCTTCCAGGAATAAAGGGGCAGCCACTGTGGACTAGAGGGATTTGTGAGCGAGACGGGCTGGACGGGTGACGGCGAGCGGGACACCCTGTCTCCCTACTTCCAGCCTCGTGCCTCGCACCCCCTCCCTCCCTTTGCCCCTCCTGGCCCACTCAGCCTCACCCAGCCCAGCCATTGTCCCAACGCTGCCCTTTCAGAGTAGGGAGTGATGTTCAGCCAGACCCCGGTTCCCCGCGCCCTGAGTCCCCCACAGCTCCTCACAGTCCCTGTTAACAAACGCGCATGCAGGGGGCGGCCGTCCACACACAGAGCCCTCGCTGCCGTGATGGGGCCAGCCCAAGAAGCGGGGGCTGCAGCCGCTGCTGTCATGAGGGTGGCGGGAGATGCCAGCCCGGAGCCAAAGTGTCTGCAGCGGCTCATAAAGGGTGGTTCACGGGGGTGCCGCCCAGCACTGCAGTCCACCCGCTGAGCTCCTTTGTGATGGCCGTAAATTTTCACGAGCGCCGGAAGAGCTGAGGCCTCACCTTGCCAGGGAACAGACTCAGAACAAATGCTGGAGGTGACTTTCCTCCTGTTCTCGGAGCTGCCGTGAAAAGCCTCTGCCACAGGGTGGACGGGAGGGATGGGGCAGCGGATGGGCTGAGGACCCACAGGGTGGTCAGGGCCCGTCTGCCAGCACAGAAGATTGCTGCTGCTCAGACCACCTGGACAGAGACGGCGAGGACAGGGCACCAGCTGGGGGCAGAAGCCACTGTGACAGCCGTCCTGTCCCTTCCACACCAGCACCCCGGCCACACCATCCTGCAGCCAGCCCTCCTGGCTCTGTCAGCTCAGCTCCTTTCAAAGCCCAAACATCCCACAGCTAAACCTGGAGGTGGGCACAGTGACTTACACCTGTTCTCCCAGCACTTTGGGAGGCTGGACCGGAAGGGATCACTTGAGCGCAGTGAGCCACGATCTTACCACTGCACTTCAGCCTGGACAGCAGAGCAAGACGCATCTCCAGGAAAAGAAAGAGGCAGGCAGGGCGCGGTGGCTCACGCCTGTAATCCCAGCACTTTGGGAGGCCGAGGCAGGCAGATCACGAGGTCAGGAGATCGAGACCATCCTGGCTAACACGGTGAAACCCCGTCTCTACTAAAAAATACAAAAAAAGTAGCCGGGCGAGGTGGCGGGCACCTGTAGTCCCAGCGACTCAGGAGGCTGAGGCAGGAGAATGGCGTGAACCTGGGAGGCGGAGCTTGCAGTGAGCTGAGATCCGGCCACTGCACTCCAGCCTGGGTGACAGAGCGAGACTCCGTCTCAAAAATAAAAAAAGAAAAAAGAGGCCAGCCACTGTGGTTCATGCCTTCACCCCACATCCTGACCACCCCACACCCTCCCCTGCCTCACGCCCCTTCCCCACCTTATGCCCCATCCCCCTCATACCCCTCCCCCTCACGCCCCCAACTCGCGACCCCTCCTCCGCCTCACGCCCCCTCCCCCATCTCACATCCCTCCCCGCCTCACACCCCCTCACCCCTCCCTCCCCCTCCCCCACCTCATGCCCCCTCTGGTCCCTTTGTCTCCTTTTTGTTCGAGTCTGGGAGACGCACCTGCCTGGCCGCTTCCTCTTCCTTTCTGGAACATTTGCTCCTGAAGCTGCTGGTGGCACAGGGCAGGGTGGGTGTCTCGCCAGGGAAGGAGCTGGGGCCAGAGAGCCCTGAGCAGGGCCGGGGCAGAGTCCACAGGCGGGGCCCGCCCATTGCTGGTTCATCCATTTGTTTCTGTGTTAATTTTGCTTTTTTTTTTCCCTAAGAACTTAATAAATGCCCCCTGCCCCAGCCCTGCCCTGGCCTTAGAGATGGGTCTCAGAATCCCGGGGCCCGGCTGGCCTTAGAGATGGATCTCAGAATCCCGGGGCCCAGCTGGGAGGAGAGGCCCCGGTCCCTGCTTCTGCTCAGGGCACGCAGCCTGCTTTCAGGGTGGTGTGGCCTCGGGAAAGGGTCTGAGGGGCCGCCCTGCCCTTTTCTGTGAGTGCCACGGTGGCCAACTGCCAGGAAAGTCAACATCTCCCAGAGAGAGAAACCCACAGGGCGGAGGCTGCCAGGGTGGCCCAAGAGGTTCCCGACCGAGGGGCTGAAGGCAGCTCTCATCCAAGGAGAAGCCCTTCCAGGCACCTGCCGGTCAGAGCTGGGCCCTCACACCTGTTCCCAGCGGGCGAGTCCCCGTCCCCGCGTGCCCGGCAGCCTCTGTGACGTTCAGCAAGGCCACTGAGTGCTCCAGGCGCCTGGCTGGGCCAGAAGGCGAAGGACAGAGGGCTCAGCGGGGCGTTGCTGACACGTGATGACGGTGGGCAGAGCCCTCCCTTGAAACCAACCCAGCCATGCCAAGTTCATCCACCGGTGGGACTAAACCCCTCTAAGGAGAGGGGACCCTTCGGGGACACAGGCTGGCGTTCTGGGGAGTGAGGTTCTGTGAGCCCTGCCCCAGGACCACCACACAGCCGGCCCACAGGCCCAGGCAGGGGCTGCAGCCACAGGGCTGTGCAGGGCCGGGAGCGCCTCCTCCTGGGACCCCTGCAGCCCCCGCCCCACGGTCCCAGGCTCAGGGGCCTCCTCCCGGATGTTTCTTCTGGAGCCTGACCCATAGGCTTTTCCTCACCGCCTTTGAGATAAAATCAGAAACAAATCTTTAAAGGCCATCTCCAAAAACCAGAGGCCGGAACGAAGTCAAAACAAAGTTCCCTGTCGGCAGCTTCCTGCTTATCTAAAAACGCCCGCGTCAGCAGCACCTTCCAGCCCAGCAGGGTCCCTGGGCCTCAGTCTCTGGCGGGGGCCGGACCCAAGGCCATGTGAGCCACGCAGAAGGTGCCAGGCCCTGGCATGCGGTGCCACAGGAGGGGGATGGTGACCAGCCCTGTGGCTCAGTGTCAATGTCCACGTGTGTGGAGTCTCCTGCTCAAAGGCAAAATGCCCTTCAGTCCTACGAGGAGGCAGCAAGGTGGCTCAGCAGCGCCCCCCACCACTCAAATATCAAACAGCCGCCTTGTCTGGAATCAGGGTCCTTGCAGATGTCATTGAGATGCGGTCACACCGGATCAGGACGGACCCTAAATCCAAAGTCAGAAGACACGGTGCATGACGACGGAGGCAGAGGCTGGAGCGACGAGGCCACAGCTAAGGCACAGCCGAGCACCAGGGGCTGGAAGAGGCGGGAAGGCTGTCCCGTCCCCCGGGGACCCTCCATGGTGCAGGCCCTGCAGCCCCCCGGTCTCAGGCTCCCACAGCCTCGTTCCACAAGCCGGGCTGGGCTCCAGCGCGTCCAGGGCAGTTTCCCCTCCTCCCTGCGGTCAAGGCTCCAAGCCTGCCTCCTTCCCTCCTTCCCTCCTTCCCTCCTTCTCTGCCCAGAGCCCCACCTACCTCGGAAAGGAGGAGATGGTGTGACACTGGCTCTGCCTACAAGCCCGGCCCGGGTGTTTTGAAACCAGAGGTCCATGAACGTTTTTAATCCGTAGGTGGACGGTACCAAACCCCAGTAAGGACCGTGCGTGGGCACCCGGCATTCGAAGACAGAAGGAGATGCCGGCCAGGAAATGCAGTGAACCAAATGCCCTCCGCCCAAAGCCACAACACCCACAACGCCCACACCACCACCCACAACACCCACAAGTCCCACAAAACCCACACCACCACCCACAACACCCACACCAGCCACAACACCCCACAACACCCACACCAGCCACAACACCCCACAACACTCACAATGCCCACAACACCCACAACGCCCACACCACCACCCACAATGCCCACAAAACCGCCCACACCACCACCCACAACACCACCCACACTGTCCACAACACCCACAAAACCCACACCACCACCAACACCCACACCAGCTGCAACACCCACGATGCCTACAATGCCCACAACACCCACAAAACCCACACCACCCACAACACCCACACCAGCCACAATACCCACAATGCCCACAATGCCCACACCACCACCCACACTGCCCACAACACCCACACCGTCCACAATGCCCACAACACCACCTCCCACAACACTCACAACACCCACACTGCCCACAACACCCACAACACCCACACTGCCCACAACACCCACAATGCCACCCACAACACCCACCCCAACACCCACAATGCCCACACCACCCACACCACCATCCACAACACCCACAACACCAACATCCACAACATCCCCCCACAACACCCACACCACCACCCACTACAACCACAACGCCACCCACTACAACCACAACGCCACTTCTGGGTACACACCCAGGCACCACGAAAACCTCCGTCCAACAAGAGCTGGTGCATGGACAACCATGGCAAACAGCCCAGCTCAGCGTCCACCCACAGATGAGCCACGAAGTACAGGCAGGCCGGCCACGTACGGAGCGCCACTCAGCCATGAGAAGGAAGGAGGCACAAGCACACACCACACCGGGATGAAACCTGAGGCAGGAACCCGACTGACGAAGGCTGGGCACAGAGGGACACAGCGTCTGATGCCATTTCTACAAAACATCCAGAACAGGCCAAGCCAGAGAGACGTGGATGCTCCCAGGCCTGGGGAAGGAGTGGGGAGCCAGTGCTGATGGAGACGGGGTTGCCTTTTGGGGTGATGAGGACATTCGGGACCCGACAGAGGTGAGGGCCGCCCAAGTGTGCACTTTAAAATCAGTTAACACCGGGCCGGGCGCGGTGGCTCAAGCCTGTAATCCCAGCACTTTGGGAGGCCGAGACGGGTGGATCACGAGGTCAGGAGATCAAGACCATCCTGGCTAACACAGTGAAACCCCGTCTCTACTAAAAAATACAAAAAAACTAGCCAGGCGAGGTGGCGGGCGCCTGTAGTCCCAGCTACTGGGGAGGCTGAGGCAGGAGAATGGCCTGAACCCGGGAGGCGGAGCTTGCAGTGAGCTGAGATCCGGCCACTGCACTCCAGCAAGGGGGACAGAGTGAGACTCCGTCTCAAAAAAAAAAAAAAAAAAAAAAAAAAAAAAATCAGTTAACACCAGCCGGGCGCGGTGGCTCATGCCTGTCATCCCAGTGCTGTGGGAGGCCGAGGCAGATGGATCACCTGAGGTCAGGAGTTCGAGACCAACCTGGCCAACGTGGCAAAACCCCATCTCTACTAAAAATACAAAAAACATTAGCCGGGCGAGGTGGCGGCACCTGTAATCCCAGCTACTCAGGAGGCTGAGGCAGGAGAATTGCATGAACCCAGGAGACGGAGCTTGCAGTGAGCTGAGATCGGACCACTGCACTCCAGCCTGGGCGACAGAGCGAGACTCCCTCTCAAAAAAATAAATAAAATAAAATAAAATAAACTTGGCCCCATGGAAACCGTTTTTCTTTCCTAATGGTGGGGGGAGGAAGATTTTTCCATTCCCCGCCCTCCCACGTCACCCCACACAGAAGCCAGAGGCCCAGGGCCCCTCAACTCTCTCTGAGAGCACCTTGGAGAGACTCCAGGGAAGCCTGGCCGCCTCACACAGCAGCAGGAGGCACCTCCGTCCAGCACCAACGCAGACAGCACTGCCCACTCCACAGCCCACCCGCCCACTTCTTCCCGGCCAACAGGACCCAGGCCTACCAGGATGCAGGCTGGGTGTGTGCCCGGTGTGGGGTGGGCATGTGGCCGGGTGTGTGCCCGGCGTGGGGTGGGCATGTGGCCGGGTGTATGCCCAGGTGTGGGGCAGCCTCATCCCAGGGCAGTGCCCGAGTGGGAATGGGCAAAGGAGGTGCCAGGCTGGTAGTGGTGAGGGGACACAGGACACGGGAAGGACGTCTGTCCCGGCCGCCGTGGGTGGGGTGTGGGCCTCGGTGGGCAGTGGTGGTACAGGCAGGGCCACGCCTCTTCACCCCGTCCTCACCCCAGCAGCCCCGGAGCAGCAAATGGACTCAGAGAGCTCCCAGGCAGGGGCCACCAGCTGATGCGGGAGGAGGACGGAACTGTCACCCCTGGCTGGGTGGGAACAGAGGGACAGGACCCCACCCACCATCAGAGGCCTGCTCGTCACAGGGTCCCATGGACCCCACCCGGAGAGCAAAGGACCTTCCCAGAGGGCACGGCGCTGCCACGGTGACAACCCCCAGCCTCCCAGGGCAGGGGCCTTCCCATTGTCGGCCCCCCAGAGGCTCCCGGTGCACTCCCCCCATTCCCCACTCCAGCTCACGGAGCCCCTGAGGGTAGAGTCCTGAGTGCCCCCCAGGCCTCGGTCTTCCCACCCAAAGTGGCTCCTGTGCTCCACATCGAACCTCCGCTCCCGAGGTGCCCCTGCCCACACACCACCCTGCACCAGTGGGGTCAGAGCCTCCAGGAGACGAGGCCTCGGCCCAGCGTCCCTCCCGGCCTCCTGCCTCCAGCCTCAGGCCTGAAACACGAACCCTGGGTCTGTTTCATCACACAAGTCTCAGTGTTTGACTCTAGCTTCATAACGGCCCTGTTGTAGGCAGGTGTCTGCTTTTGAACAAACTGTTGGTTCACATCCCCAAGGCCCTGAGTGCATCAATCTCGGCACATTTAATGCACCTGACTTCCAGCCTCTGGCAGGATTTCAGGATGTGCGAGTGACTCGTCTGACCTGGGTCCAGGCACGGTGGCCCCAGCCATACCCTGGGGGCTGAGAGTTCATTTCCTCCCACTAGGACTGGGCCAGACCCCTGCCTGGCTGCCCGCGCCCCAGGCCTGAGCTGGGCTGTTCCCCGGGCCTGGGATACCCTTCCAGGTCCTGTCCGCTGCAAGGTTCCTGGAGCACATTCTCCCAGGACACAGGGGCAAAGACGGAAACAGCAGGGTCCCCCCAGGATGCACAACTGGGCTCCAGTTGTCACGTGTGTGGCATGAGGGGAGGGGCGTGTTCCTGTGCATGACAGCGTGTGTCCATGTGTGTGCACATGTGTGTGGTGTCTGCACACGTGTGTGGGCACCGTGTGTCCGTGTGCATGTGTGTTGCGTTGTCCGTACATGTGTGTGGGCACTGTGTCCGTGTGTGTATGCGTGTGTGTGCATGTGAGTGTGTTGTGTGCATGCACCACGGGTGTGCATGTTGTGTGTGTGCATTGCGTGCCATTGCGCCCCCGGCATAAGGTGACATGTGCAGCTTCCAGAGCTACCCGTGGGCTCCAGCACAACCCAGGGAGCAGAGGCCAGCCCATTTCCATCCCGTGTCTTGGTTTCCTTGTTTGTGCAACGGGGACCCTCCCAGAACCCCCAGGGTGACTCCGGGGAGCGTAGTGACAACCAGCAGGTCTGTGAAATCCCTGGGCGCAGTGACTGGCACCTCCCGAGTGCAGCCCGAGGGCAGGGGTTTCCCCAGAGCCAGCTTTGCAACCACTGGGAGACCAACCTGCTCAGAAGACCACGGTGTGCCCAAGAATCAGGAGGCGAAACCCGTGAGACAGACGCCAGGAACTGAGCAGAGACGCCTGAGCAAACAGGCACGGTGCCAGGTCTGAGGCCTGGAGGCGACAGGGTCAGGCAGGTGGGGAGAAGTCGGCCTGAGAGCCACATCCTCAGTGTCTGTGAGCAGAGGCAGAGCCAGGGCCAGGTCTCCCAAACCACCTCACACACATGCACAGACACACGTGTACACACACACGTGTGCACACACACGTGTACACACACAGACACGTGTACACAGACACATGTGTACATGCCACACACATACACATGTGTACACGCACAAACACACGTGTATACGCACAGACACACGTGTATACGCACACATGTACACAGACACAGGTGTACACGCACAGACACACGTGTACACACAGACACACGTGTACACAGACACACGTGTACACACAGAGACACACGTGTACACGCACAGACACGCAGAGACACCCGTGCGCACCCTCCCCTCCCCAACGGCACAGCCGCTCCTCAGGGAACCTCCCTCCTCGGCCTGTTGAGTCTTGAAACAGCTTTTACATTTTTTAGTTTAAAACTCACGTATTTCCCCCACCCTCTTATTCTCTTCCCTTTTTTTGTTGTTTTTTGTTTGTTTGTTTTTCTTTGGTGAGACAGAAAAACCCAGGCTGGAGTGCAGTGACTTGATCTCGGCTCACTACAACCTCCGCCTCCCGGGTTCACGCCATTCTCCTGCCTCAGCCTCCCAAGCAGCTGGGACTACAAGGTGCCACCTCTGCGCCAGGCTAATTTTCTGTGTGTGTGTGTGTGTGTGTGTGTGTGTGTGTGTGTGTGTGTGTGTGTCTGTGTATTTTTACTATGGACGGGGCTTCCCCATGTTGGCGAAGGTGGCCTCAAACTCCTGACCTCAGGTGATCCACCCGCCTCGGCCTCCCAGAGTGCTGGGATGACAGGCGTGAGCCACTGCGCCCGGCCTGACATCTGTTTTTAAAATTCACCATCCACAGACACAGTGGCAGCCACGGCACACGCAGCCCACAGAAACCCGGCCAGGTTAAAAAGCAGCAGTTTTGTGGCAAACCCTGAATTCTATTTTGGTGGCCAAGGAGGCACGTTAGCACATCAAGAAGAAAGAGAACTGGGGAGGGAGAAGTAGAGGTGGACGGGGAATCTGATTAATTTTGCTGTGCGAAATATCTTACCAGCTTTAGCTGTAAAATTCTGACCCGGTTTCCTGAAGGGGACAAAGAAACCACAAGTGACTCTCACTCTCATGCCCGCAGCGCTCGGCGCCAAAAGCCGTCCCAGACTTTAAAAAGTGGAATGAAGGCGAAATTACACAGAAAATAAAAGCAGAGGCTCAAAGGAAGCAGCCGTACGTAATTGCTTTTAGCGAACAAACATTTTTGAATCCCGGTTTGCAGGGAACTGAGGGAGAAAAGCACAGGTTTTAGGAAAGAACAGAGGGGTGGGGGCTGGGAGCTAAAAGAGGCATCTAATTTTATCTGGCTCCTTTCCAACAATAAAATCTAATCCATCATTTTCTCCGGATGAAGGCTCTTAATGAAAATTTAGAGAGTGTGACTGAAATTTAGAATTCCCCAGGGATCCTGCAAGGAAGATGTCTAGCAGCCGTGCGAACCTCCCTCCAGCCCGAGCTGCCAAAGGGCACGGCCGCGAGGAAGCAGCGGGTTCTCATCTGGCTCTCGGACCACCGTGCCCCTCGCCACGCGGGGAACCTGTCCCTGAACCGAGGCTGCGTGCTTGAGCTTGGCAGTCCGGCCTCCCCCTGGGCTGGGCGGGCCCGGGGTCTGGCTCTGGGATCCACGGCCGTTTGCTGCTCAGGGCACGAAGCCCCGTGGGAAGGGGGTGGGGGCCACGGGTCCTCCTCTCAGCCTCTCAAAGCAACACATGGGCCCCGACGCCATCGGACATCACCCTCCCGCTCGGAGAAGGATGAGGAGGAAGGAATCCCGCTCTCCTCAGCTTCCCAGCAGCTCTCACGGTGA
Source organism: Macaca mulatta (assembly GCF_049350105.2). NCBI lineage: Eukaryota > Metazoa > Chordata > Mammalia > Primates > Cercopithecidae > Macaca > Macaca mulatta. Next base: position 2,041,849 of record NC_133425.1, on the reverse strand, counting down.
AGAACAAAAGTCAGCCCACATTCTGGGGTGCACAGAACGGGATCTGCGGGGAGGGGGAAACGGTGGCGGCAGCCGGCTGAGCACCCAACGCTTGGTAAAGAGGCAGCGCTTTGTGACGCAGACAGAATCGGCACCAGTGCCCCGTCGTGGCTTCTCACTGTCCAGAGAAGAACCTGGGTGACTCTGCCCGCCGGGGCACCCCGGGGCCATGTGGGATGTTTCTGCCCATCCCGAACCACAGATGCTGCTGGCATCAGGGGAGTGGAGGCTGAGGAAGCTGCAAACATCCTCAGAGCAGGGGCAGCCCCCCACAGGGATGCATCCTGGCCAGGCCAGCAGTGGTGCCGTGGACGGGACGGTGGCGTGCCCACCAGGGCTCTCAGCAGGCCCAGCAGGGGTGGGGGCTCAGCCAGCATCAGAATGACTGGTGTTACGGGCTCACAGCTCCTGACACCTTGCAGGGATGGGAAGCCCCTCCCCCTGCCCCCGTCCCCAGGACCAGGTTGGACACTGGGGTGTGTCCCTGATGCTGTGTCCCTTTCCCGACACAGCACGAGCACGCTGGGCATGGCGTCCACTCTCCCTGAGTTTCGTGGCTTGGGAGGGGCTGGTGTCCCCAGACCACATTTGTCCACAGACTCGGGGGACCCAGGCCTCCCTGCACGCTGCCAGGCCTGGGGAGGGGACAGCTGCAGGTACAGCAGGGGTACACATGGTGGATCCATACCTCCCCACCAAAGGTCCTACATGAGATATTTTGAAACCAATTTAAAACATACACAAGAAAAAACGAAAATATCTTTTTAACATTTTCCTGTATCCAGCCCCCCAAAGCTGCCGGGGGTCACCACCCCACAGGTGCGCACCTGGCCCTCCCCTGCCTCCCAGGACCTCTTCTCTCAGCTACCTGCACAAGGTGGCAACACTTCGTTCTCATGAAAAGCCAGTGTCTGCCCAGGGATCACAGGCAGTCCTCACCTCCCGGGTTTGCTGGCAAGTTCCACGAGCTTGTCACATGTAAGGTGAGGGAGTCAGTGGGGCTGTGGGGTCCTCAGTCCCAGCTCCCACCCCGCCATGTCTGGCCAAGTTAGGGAAAAAACTATTCCTCTATCCTCTTAAATTCAGTGACTGGGGCCTGCAAATTAAACTGACAAAAGACGGATCCATAGGATGAAAAATTTGATTGACAAGCACAAGGCAGCCAACGAGAGAAAGCGGGTGGTTCAGCAGTGTGCAAGCCACCGCCTCCCATCCTCACTAGGTCAGGGAGGGGGCAGCAGGAGAAAAGGCTTCTGAGGGGAAGAACAAACAGGTTTCTTCAGAAAGACAAAAGGGGTTTTAAAAGGACAATAGACAAAGTTTATCTGGGTGCCTCATGTCTGTAATCCCAACACTTCAAGAGGCCGAGGATGGCAGGTCTCCTGAGATCAGGAGTTCCAGACCAGCCTGGCGACCAACACGGCCAGACCCCACCTCTACTAAAAATACAAAAATTAGCCGGGCGTGGTGGTGAGTGCCTGTAATCCCAGCTACTCAGGGTGCCGAGGCAGGAGAATGGCATGAACCCAGGAGGCGGAGGTTGCAGTGAGCTGAGATTGAGCCAGGCACTCCAGCCTGGGGGACAGAGGGAGACTCCGTCTAAAAAAAAAAAAAATTAGCCTGGCGTGGTGGTGGGCACCTGTAATACCAGCTACTCGGGGGGCTGAGGCAGGAGAATCACTTGACCCGGGAGGCAGAGGGTGCAGTGAGCTGAGATCGTGCCTCTGCATTCCAGCCTGGGCAACAGAGCGAGACTCTGTCTCAAAAAAAAAAAAAAAAAGAAAAGAGAGTTTGTGATAATACAGGCATAAGTGGTGTCTCTGTCTTGGTCCCCCAAGCAGAGATTCGGGGCATGTTTTATTCCAACTCTCCCTTCTGGGAACGGAACCACCCTCACCCTGAAGAAGGAATGTGTAGCAGCCTCAGGTCCCAGGAGTTGCTGGTTTTAGTCAGGAGAGAAGCTCTGAGAAGCCGTTTTTCTGCCTCTGTTGATTCTCAGTTGCCTGCAGCTCACAATACTCCTGATGTCAACAGGGCGTGTTTTCGGGCCATGTATCTCGCTCCCTTCGAGGCCCTCAACCACAGCACACCGGCCCCTCGCTCAGTGCTGCCACCCCATCCCGTGGACGCAGGTCTGCTTCTCCTCTAAGACCAGGCCCTAGCAGATCTTCTAGGAGCCCCTCAGTCTCCCAAGTGAGGATATTTCTAACACCCAATGAGGCAGGAACCAGGAGGGGAATGTAGGCTCCACAGTGTGGAGTTAGGTGAGGAGCTGCAATGCGCCCTCACTCTAGGAAGCCACCAACAGAGCCCAGGAAAGGAAGTGCCGGACACCAGAGGGCCTCCCCAGGCCAGGCCAGCAGCCCCCAGTTCAGGCTGTGCTAAATAAATGCAGGCCACAAGGACACACTCAGAGGGAAACCATTTCGCCGATCGTTTCCTGAAGGCCCCATGGTGCCGACGACACACACACGTCAGACAAGCATCCCACCTGCCGTCACTCCACCCCTTCTCCACTTCCCACTCCAGCATCTCCTGGGTTTACTCTTTCGGTGAAACAGAGCTTGTGCTCCGAGCATCTGATAAATTATCGTGAGTAACATCACATCAATGTTCCTTACACCTGGAATAATGAATAAATTCCCTCCCCCAAAATAGGCACAAATGTTCTCAACTCCCTGCAAGTAACATGGGCTTAGAAAGCACACGACCCAGAGCTTCAATATGCAGGAGGCCGCCAGGGAGGACCCAACAGTGAGCCTTTCCAAGACTTAACAGGAATCCTCTAAGTTGAGCTTTGTTGCTTGAGTTTACACTCAGCTTGCTCGTTTTTAAGTAGGACCCACTAGTACATTCCTTTCACGATGCCTGTTTCCTGATTTAAGGGAAATGACTCCAGGGAGGTGAAAAGGAATATTGTTACTTCACAGTCCACATGTATTCCATAACAAAACTCAGGTGGTTCTGCAACATGGGGGTCTGGTATCCTCAGGCTGTGTCCTGACAGCAACCTGGACGTGGTACAGCCAAAATGGTGAGGGCCATCATCACCATCACCATCACTACAATCTTCACCACCATCATCACCATCACTATAGTCTTCACCACCAACATCAGCATCACTACACTCCTCACCATCACTATCACTACAGTCTTCACCATCGTCACCATCGCTATAGTCTTCACCATCATTACATTCTTCACCATCATCACCATCACTAGTCTTTACCACCATCAGCATCACTACACTCTTCACCATCATCACCATCGCTACAGTTCACCATCATCACCATCACGACAGTCTTCACCATCATCACCATCACTATAGTCCTCACCATTGTCACCATCACTACAGTCTTCACCACCATCATCACCATCACTATAGTCCTCACCATCACCACCATCACTACAGTCCTCACCATCGTCACCATCACTACAGTCCTCACCATCGTCACCATCACGACAGTCTTCACCATCGTCACCATCGCTACAGTTCACCATCATCACCATCACTATAGTCTTCACCATCATCACCATCACTATAGTCCTCACCATTGTCACCATCACTACAGTCTTCACCACCATCATCACCATCACTATAGTCCTCACCATCATCACCATCACTACAGTCCTCACCATCGTCACCATCACGACAGTCTTCACCATCATCACCATCACGATAGGCTTCACCATCATCACCATCACTATAGTCCTCACCATTGTCACCATCACTACAGTCTTCACCACCATCATCACCATCACTATAGTCCTCACCATCACCATCGCTATAGTTCACCATCATCATCACCATCACTACAGTCCTCACCATCATCACCATCGCTACAGTCCTCACCATCATCACCATCACGACAGTCCTCACCATCGTCACCATCATGACAGTCCTCACCATCGTCACCATCACGACAGTCTTCATCGTCACCATCGCTACAGTTCACCATCATCACCATCACGATAGTCTTCACCATCATCACCATCACTATAGTCCTCACCATTGTCACCATCACTACAGTCTTCACCACCATCATCACCATCACTATAGTCCTCACCATCATCACCATCACTACAGTCCTCACCATCGTCACCATCACGATAGTCTTCACCATCATCACCATCACGATAGTCTTCACCATCATCACCATCACGATAGTCTTCACCATCATCACCATCACTATAGTCCTCACCATTGTCACCATCACTACAGTCTTCACCACCATCATCACCATCACTATAGTCCTCACCATTGTCACCATCACTACAGTCTTCACCACCATCATCACCATCACTATAGTCCTCACCATCATCACCATCGCTACAGTTCACCATCATCATCACCATCACTACAGTCCTCACCATCATCACCATCGCTACAGTCCTCACCATCATCACCATCACTACAGTCCTCACCATCGTCACCATCACTACAGTCTTTACCATCATCACCATCACTACAGTCCTAACCATCATTACCATCGCTACAGTCTTCACCATCATCACCATCACTATAGTCCTCACCACCATCAGCATCACTACACTGTTCACCATCGTCACCATCGCTACAGTTCACCATCATCATCACCATCATCCTTGGTTGACACATGGCACTGACCACTAGCCCTCTCCATGTATCCATTTATCTAATCCTCACACCTGTTAGGTAGGAACCATTAGCCCCAATTCACAAGTGATGAAACCAGAGCACAGAGAGGTTAAAACCACGTAGGCAGAAGATACCACCACCAGAGTGTGAACCCTGGCAGTCTGGTTCCAAAATTAGTCCTGTCCCTGAGCCCCTGACTCTAGGTGAACCAACATTCAGGCACGGCAGGCTTGTGGGTGCACAGTCAGCAGGGGTGGCCTTGCTTCCTTCCTCCTGCCTCCTTCTGCTTTGGCCCGTGTCCTGCACAGTGAAGGCTCCCCCAGGCCCTGTGGGGGCAGGAGGGGGCAAGTGGGTGTTAAAATGGGAAGGTCGGCCAAGCACGGTGGCTCACGCCTGTAATCCCAGCACTTTGAGAAGCCGAGGCAGGTGGATGATGAGGTCAGGAGATCGAGACCATCCTGGCTAACATGGTGAAACCCCATCTCTACTAAAAAATACAAAAAAAAAAAAGTAGCCGGGCATGGTGGCGGGCACCTGTAGTCCCAGCTGCTCGGGAGGCTGAGGCAGGAGAATGGTGTAAACCCAGGAGGCGGAGCTTGCAGTGAGCCGAGATTGGGCCACTGCACTCCAGCCTGGGCGACAGAGCGAGACTCCATCTCAAAAAAAAAAAAAAAAAAAAAAAAAAAAAAAAAAAAAAAAAAAAGGGAAGATCTCGGGCCGGGGGCAGTAGCTCACACCTGTAATCCTAGCACTTTGGGAGGCCAAGGAGGGCATGAGCTCAGGAGTTTGAGACTAGCCTGGACAACACGGTGAAACCCCATCTCCACTTAAAATATAAAACGAGCCGGGTGTGGGGTGGGCGCCTGTAATCCCAGCTACTCGGGAGGCTGAGGCAGGAGAATCGCTTGAACCCAGAGGCAGAGGTTGCAGTGAGCCGAGATTGCGCCACTGCACTCCAGTTTGGGATAAAAGAGTAAAACGGTCTCAAAAAGACCAAAATAAAACAAAAAACGGGGAGGTCTGGCTCATGTCATTCACCCGCAGCTAGAGCGCCCCGAGGAGCCGACTCAACATTTGCGTTTCTGATGATGAAGCCACAGAAGTTCAGCTCCTGGGGAACACGGCCAGTTCTTTTAATGCTGGAGGAAACCTCGCCAGGGAGGCCGCGGGCGAGGGGCCGCAGACAGGCCGAGGGTCTGCAGGAATCTGCAAGTCGACAGGAGAGAGGGGATGAGAAACGCTGCCGTCATCTCCTGCCTGGGCCGCGCGGGGCCGCCCGGCCGCCGCCATGCAGATGGGGTGTGTAAAACCGCCGGTCAGCCCGCGTCTGCTGGTCGGCAGGGAGCGGAGGCTCGTTAAGAACGTCTGTTAAAAGCCAGGAGCCTCCATCGTCACTCAGTTGAAGATGTGTCAGTGGAGAACGGAACCAAATGTGCTTTTTCTAGGGGAGGAAACAGGCTTTTCACACACCATCTGTCGCCAGGAGCAGGGAGGTGTGGGCCTGGCGGGCGATGGTGGGCAGCAAGGGGACAGCCAACAGTGAAGCCAAAGCATTGCGTCTTGCCAGCGCCTCCTCCTCGCCTCCTGGTCAGATCCTCACCCTCCCCCACCACAGTACACCTGCAGCCACGCCCGCCCCTCCTGGCCTTGGCCGGAGCGTCCTCCAAGGCGCGAGGCAGTAGACAGAGCCCCAGTGCCGGCCACCCTCCCCCTCTCATTCCATCTTGCCAGGTGACTCTGAGTCTCCAGCAGCAGAACCGGGTCCTCCATCCCCGGGCTCCCTGAGCTGTAATGCAGCCGCCTGAGGCTGGGGATGGCCCCGAATAGCCTCAAGGGATCTAAGGAATGGCCCGGAGGAGCCCCCAGTCACCAAGAAGCAGCCTTCAGCAAAGCCGGAGCAGGTTCCAGGCAAAGGAGACCTGAACGTGCATTCCCGTGAGATCGCCTGGAGGGTAAGCCCTGCTATAGGGGACGAGGCCGGCTGCGGGGCAGGGGGTGCCTGATGGAGGCTGAGGCCTGTGCAGAGAGGCCAAGAGGACACCTGGACCCTCGGCTGAGTCCAGCCACCAGAGACCCAGAGCCCCCCATGGAAAGCAGAGCCTCTGCCCCTGCGGACAGCAGGTCATCCCAGGCCGGGGGAGGGGGCTGCCCAGGTGTTCCCACCCCTTCCCCCACCCACAACAAATGGGGCACAGCAGGTGTGGAGGGGGCGGCCTTCTGCACCCCTCCTGGTGCTCAGCTCTGTCCTGGGACCCCCGCACCCCCCAAAAGGCACCAGGCCTCCCCGGCCCTGTTCCTTGTTGGCTTCCAGGCCTGACCCTACGTGACCTCTTCTCTGGGTTCCCCCCACCTCCTCCCAGTGCCAGGGGAGGGACATGGGTGTCTACAGGGAAGGCGACGGGTCCCTTCTAGCCTCAAGAAATGCATGGCAAGCCCTGCTTGAGGGACCTTCTAGGAAATCCTGACCTCCCTCCTCAAAACTGCCCAGACCACCAGAACTAAGGGAAGTCCGAGCAATGGCCACAGCCCAGTGGGAGCTCAGGCAGCTGGACGGGAACCGTCCCGGGATGGGGAAAGGCCCCTTAGTGAAGGCCAAGGACTCCGGTGAACCGTGTCCATTCTGGTTCGTGCCGGTGTGGGGCGTTACCTCCACGGGACCCTGCAGGGAGGGAGGGCACAGACGGGGGCTCGGCACTGTCTCGTTGGTATTTCTGGAAACCCACAGCTGCCCAAAAGAAAACCTGTTATTTGCTTAAAGTACTAAGATTCCTGTCATCCCAGCACTTTGGGAGGCCAAGGCAGGAGGATCATTTGAGACCAGAAGTTTGAGACCACCCTAGGCAACACAGTGAGACCTCGTCTCTATCAAAAAAAATTAAAAACTTTTAAACATTAGCCAGGCATGGTGGTACCCACCTGTGGTCTCAGGAGACTGGGGCAGGAGGATCACTAGAGCCCAGGAGAGGTCAAGGCTGAAGTGAGCTAGGATCGCACCAATGCACTCCAGCCTGGGTGACTAAGGGAGGCCCTGTCTCAAAACAATATATTTTTTGGCTGGGCGCAGTGGCTCACACCTGTAATCCCAGCACTTTGGGAGGCCGAGGCAGACGGATCACTTGAGGTCAGAAGTTCGAGACCAGCCTGGCCAAGATGGAGAAACCCCATCTCTACTAAAAATACAAAAATTAGCCGGGCGTGGTGGCACGCGCCTGTAGTCCCAGCTACTCGGGAGGCTGAGGCAGAAGAATTGCTTGAACCCAGGAGGCAGAGGTTGCAGTGAGCCAAGATCATACCACTGCACTCCAGCCTGGGTGACAGAGCAAGACTCTGTCTCAAAAAAAAACTTTTTAGGGTCGCGGGAGTCACCCATAATTACATCAGCCCGGCATTTCCAGAGACGCCAAAAGGGAAGAGATGGGCCTGGCTGAGCCCCGGCGGCCCACGTGCTACACTCCGAGTTTCTGCACAGCCTGGCTGCGCGCGCAGGCCCCCGTCTCAGCCCCACGTCTCCTCAGCTGCTTCTGGGGTTTCTGTGAATAATTCTCCAACAATTCAGACCTCAGTGACTCTGGACTAAGGAGTCTCGCCTCCCAGAGTGACTGTGCTTATAAATAGGATTTTCTCAAGCTGGTTTCCACTCTGAAAACTGTAATAACATATGTCTGATCCTCGTTTTCAACAAAAAGATTTAAAAGCAGCAAAGCAGGGCCAGGCACAGCGCCTCACACCTGTAATCCCAGCACTTCGGGAGGCCAAGGCAGGTGGATCACTTGAGGTCAGGAGTTTAAGACCAGCCTGGCCAACATGGTGAAAACCCATCTCTAATAAAGATACAAAAAATTAGCCGGGCGTGGTGGCGGGCATCTGTCATCCCAGCTACTTGGGAGGCTGAGGCAGGAGAATCGCTTGAACCCCAGGAGGTGGAGGTTGCAGTGAGCCAAGATCGTACCACTGCACTCCAGTCTGGTGACAGAGCGAGACTCCGTCTCTGAATGAATGAATGCAGCAAAGCAAGGTTGGTAAAGACTCCACAACAGGCATCCGACCCCACAACAAGCATCTGACGGCTGTGTCCAGACCATGCTTCTCAAAGGGGATCCAGAAACCTTCGGGGGTCCCCGAGGTCAAACCTGTTCTCATGACACTTCTGAGAGTGGTTTCCTTCCCATTCTTTTGAGACTGTCTCTCGCTCTGTTGCCCAGGCTGGAGTGCAATGGCACAGTCTTGGCTCAATGCAAACTCCACCTCCCGGACTCAAGCGATTCTCGTGCCTCAGCCTCCAGAGTAGCTGGGATTACAGGCGCCCGCCACCATGCCTAATTTTTTGCATTTTAGTAGAGACGGGGTTTCACCATGTTGCCCAGCCTGGTCTCGAACTCCTGACCTGAGGTGATCCGCCTGCCTCGGCCTCCCAAAGTGCTGGGATTACAGGCGTGAGCCACCGTGCCTGGCCTCCTTCCCATTCTCCTGAAAGCGTGGGGCGGAATGTTCTGGAGGCCACAGGCCTGCAGGCAGATGCAGACATAAGAATCCAGCACAAACAGCCACCCCTCCTTTCTCTTCCCACCACATTTTTTTTTTACGGGGAAACAGTTGTTTTTCATTAAAATGTTATGTTCCCATGCAATGGATTTATTGCTATTTTTACGTGAAAAAGTGAACATTTTTAAAAGCTCTATTTCTAGTAGAGTGAATGTCCTCAGCGGCCGCGCACGTAAACAAAAGCTCAAAAGGTTTCAGGATTGCGAAGGGTCCTGAGACCAGAGTTCAGGAGCCGGGCTGGGCCAGCTTTGGGTGAGGATCCTTCCGGAACCCGGGATCACAGGGACGATCACACGGACCTGTGGCTCCACCCAGTGGTGATGGCGAGGACGGCAGGAGACCCCAGCAGGCAGGAGCACGGCCTGAACCGCCTGGCCCCGGGGATCTGCCCAGGGCAGGCAGGGGTGTCCCGGGCCCTGGGGCACTGGGGACTCAGGGCTGGCCGTCCTCCACGGCGGGACTGTCCTGCGGGTTGCAGGGGCCGGGACAGCCTCCCTGGGCTCCACCAGCCAGATGCCTGCGGCAACACCAGCCAAGACCACAGACGTCTCCACTTGCTGGCCAGCGTCCCCTGGGGACAGAACTGCCCCCCGTGACAGCTGCCCAGTCCACAATACAGACAGGACGGTGCGAGGATGGAATCAGCAGGGAGCAAAACATTCGCACATGATGGCCGAGAGCTCCAGGCACTTACCCCACCTCCACCCTGTCCCATGGGGGCTCCAAGGCGGCCCCTCCCCACCATGGGAGCCGGGGTGGACCCAGGGAGTTCGGGGCACTGGAGGGGGAGGCTGTATCCGCCCGGCATCCTTCCCAGTCCCGCAGCAATGGCAGAGGGGACGTCTGTGTGGTCACCGCCCGTGGCATGGCAGCAGCTGCAAGGTCAGCAGCACTGGAGGGGTTCAGGCCTGGGCGCTCCCTGGGGGTCTTGGCCTCTCCTCGCCTCCTGCCAGCCTCACAGACCCCAGGGGCTCCCACGCGGTCCTTGAGGCCCCCAGCCACGGCTGCACTGAGAAGCACTGCCTGAGCTCTCAGCCCCACTCCTCCCAGCTGCCCTCTGTGGTGCCCAACCCTGCCCACCCACAGCAACCTGGGGGTCCTCTGTGCTCGCCTCACAGACGGGCAGGCAGCACTGGACCCCCAGCTCGAAGAGGCTGGGCCCTGCTGCCGTGGCTTCCCGCTTAGCTGCTCCTCCAGCACGTGGGACCCGTGCTGCCTGCCTGCTGCTCCTCCACACCCACCTGTAGAGGTGCGAGGGAACCTTCCACAGCTCGCCTGAGCGCTGGGCAGGGGCGGAGCCTCTGTCCTCTGCCTGCCTCTGCCAGCTGGTCCCCAGGTTCAGGCTCAGCAGGCCCCCAGGTGCCCGTCACACAGAGGCTGCCCGCTCCCGTGGGGAGGTTGTTTGCAAGCTGCTCAAGCAAAGGCCTCCTTGCCTGCAAACCTGTGGTGACACCGCAGCTCATCAGGGTCCGGAGTCCCAGCCACCGGCGAGGTCACTGTCGGAACTCTTTGACCGAGTGCCTCTGGAAGACGAGCTTTGCCGATTTCCACCTGTGGGTCCAGCCTGTCATTCCCACGCCCACCAGTGCCGAATGTCCAGCCCCAAGACAGACCTGCAGATTCACGTGAAAAACAATCGTGTCGCCAGCACTGCCATTAGGCTTCTAGAACGGTCTCTTTGGAGGGAAGAAAAGTATCCACTGCTTTGAAAAGAGGCCACAGGAGATGGGGAGACCTGAGTGGGAACCTCGCCCTGGCTCTGTCTCCTAACAACAGGGTCCACAGCCCTCTTCACTCGCAGACGCTTCTGCTGGAACGGTCCAGACCCCCAGAAGTCATTTGCCAAACTTCAACTGGAGCACAGAGAATTTACTAGACCAAGGGATTCCACTCTGGGGAAGTTAGCTGAAAGAAATAATCTGAAAGTCTCTCTCTCTCCTCATTCTCTCTCTCTACATACATATATGTATACATATGACGTATATATACACACATATATATGTATATATGTATGAGTATATATACACATACACATAATACACATACATACCTATATACGTATATATATATATACACACACACGTATATAAAGTTATACGTATGAAAAGGTTCACTGTGGTATTTTTTGGTAGACTGGTTTTTAGTAGGATGAAAAATGACATGGTTTTATTCTATATCTTACAAAGCCAAATGTTTACGCACAGAAAAGCAAACAAATCAACCTGGACAAGCCCCTACCTGACCCAGTGAGCGACTGTTTCTCCCTGTGTGGGGGAATCTCCCTAGTTCTGTCAAGGCTTATTCCTTCACTCCAGAGCAGGGACTCATCTGTCATTCAACTCATCGGTGAGGTTTTACTTATACAGCTATGTTATGTTATGTTATGTTATGTTATGTTATGTTATGTTACATTATGTTATTTATTTGATTTTTTGTTTTTGAGACGGAGTCTCGCTTTGCCGCCCAGGCTGAAGTGCAGTGACGTGATCTCGGCTCACTGCAAGCTCCGCCTCCCAGGTTCATGCCATTCTCCTGCCTCAGCCTCCCGAGTAGCTGGGACTACAGGCGCCACCACCACCTCGCCTGGCTAATTTTGTATTTTTAGTAGAGACGGGGTTTGTCAGGCTGGTCTCAAACTCCCAACTTCAGGTGATCTGCCCACCTCGGCCTCCCAGAGTGCTGGGATTACAGGTGTGAGCCACCGCGCCCGGCCACAATTATGTTTTTCATGTGAAGGTGGCTCCTTGTTCTTTTTGCATGTCTGCCTATTCTTGTTTCTCTGTTGCTCTTCCCTCATTTATCTCCTTGGGAACTGTAAACATAGCTCTTTCAAGGCCCCCTTCATGTTATTCTTGGCTGCAAATCCCCAATATGCTACTCTCTGGGCTGACCACATGTGTGCAGCCTGCACGTCCTCCGATGTTGGAATCTATTCGGTTGTTCTTTCCTGCACCTGCCCTGATGGAGTAGGCATCCGTGGTTCCAGGCAGAGGATTTTGAGGATTGTCTCTGACCAACCCCATGATGTGCTCTAGCCTTGAACTGGGTCTTCACAAGAGTGTCTCAAGTCTGAGTTGTTTACACCCCACGCCTGGGAGCAGCAAGACCATGGTCTCTTCTCAGACTAGCAGCCTGGCCGCCTGCTCCTGAGGTGCAGGGTGCCTCCACCCCCAGCCCTGCCCGCTCATTCCAGTTTTCTTGTCCTGCTCTTGTGGGTGCAGAGGCTCTCCGCAGTCCTCCACCTCCCCATCTGGGGAGTGGGACTCAGCCCACACCATTGCAGGCATCTCTAGGGGCAACTGAAGACCATAGTAAGAATTCTCACCACAGAGCTTGAGCCCCCACCAGCCACTGAGTCTCGCCAGTGCCAGCCTCTCTCAGCCTCTCGCATAGGACTAGGCAGGTATCAGACCCCAGCGTTCTGAGGCTATGTCCCACCCTCAATCATGGGAGTACTTGGTACTTTCTATTTTCACCTTTAAGCCTTAGATACGATTTCTAGGCAACAGAAAAAAACCCCATCCAGAACCATATAACCTCCAATTTTTTTTTTTAACTTTTTTAAATTTTTTTTTTTTTTTTGAGACCAGGTTATGAGACTGGCTAATTTTTGCATTTTTGGTAGAGACAGAGTTTTGTCATGTTGCCTGGGCTGGTCTCAAACTCCTGGACTCGAGCAATCCACCCACCTCAGTCTCCCAGAGTGCTAGGATTACAGGCGTGAGCCACGGCGCCCAGCCAAAGCCCTGATTTCAATTAACAGTTTCCATTTAAGTTCACCTATGACTAAGAGCTTTGCATACGCCAGGATTCATGTGTTTTGGTTTGTTGTTTTTTTTGTTTTTTTTTGAGACGGAGTCTCGCTCTGTCGCCCAGGCTGGAGTGCAGTGGCCGGATCTCAGCTCACTGCAAGCTCCGCCTCCCGGGTTTACGCCATTCTCCTGCCTCAGCCTCCCGAGTAGCTGGGACTACAGGCGCCCGCCACCTCGCCCGGCTAAGTTTTTGTATTTTTTAGTAGAGACGGGGTTTCACTGTGTACCCAGGATGGTCTCGATCTCCTGACCTCGTGATCCGCCCGTCTCGGCCTCCCAAAGTGCTGGGATTACAGGCTTGAGCCACCGCGCCCGGCGTGTTTTGGTTTGTTTAGAGAGAAGGCCTCGCTCTGTGGCCCAGGCTGGAATCAGCTCACCGTAGCCTCAAACTCCTGGGCTCAGGTGATCCTCCTGCCTCAGCCTCCTGAGGAGCCCAGACGATAGGTGTGAGCCACCATGCCCAGCTAATTTTTCTTTTTTTGAGAGATGGGGTTTTGCTATGTTGCCCAGGCAGGCCTTGAACTCCTGAGCTCAAGCAATCCTCCCTTCTCAGCCTCCCAAAGTGCTGGGATTATAGGCATGAGCCACCACCGCCAGCCTGGATTATTTTTAATGATGCCCACCTTGCCCCTGGCAGGTACTGCGCAAACACTTTACGCAGTGTCTCAGCCTACCCTCCCGACAGCCCTGGGCAGCATCGTCCTCCCCGTCCTCTGACAAGCAGACCTCAGAGAAGTCGGGCCACTCACCCCTGCCACCCACCTAAGAAGTGGCAGAGCCAGCCAGGAGCCCAAGTCAAACACAGCCACGTGGACAGCCGTCCCTCCACACCGCACCTCCTCCCCGCTGAGGGAGAGGCCAGCCAGTCCCTGCCCACATCAAGTGTCCTGAGAACCAGGTCTGCCTCCCCGCAGGGCAGTCCTCTGGCCACTGGCTCCTCAGTGTGGGAGTCTCCTTTTGGGCGGAGAGCAGCCTGGTGCGGCCCAGAGCGCACTGGACGTCCCAGGGAAGCTCCAAAGAAAAACCCTCCATAGATCCGAGCCTGCTCCAGAGACCAGAGGTTCCGGATCGAAGGGGCACACACAGTTCGGGTTTGTGTTACTTCCCTGGGACATCCTGATGTGGCCTGTTGGGGAGAAGCAGCCAGGGACACCCTATCCTGTTGGCTCCATGTCCCAAGTCACCCAGACCTGTCCTACACCCTCCCCGCTACACCATCTCTACTGAGACCTCTGCAGGATCCATCTGCGACATCATGAAAGGCTCTGCTAACCCTCAAAGCCCAGGTACCATGGGGTCCAGATGTGGGCGACATTTTCCTAGAAAATCACGTAAGGAAGACCTCACTACATCTCCCAGCACTCCTCAGGGAACCGGAGGGGACCCGTTCCTCCCGCACAGCAACCTCTACAGCCTCTCCTCAAATCCCCCAGCCTCTACCACAGCCTCCCTCTCCCCTCCCTTCCTTCTGTTAAATGAAATCTATAGGAAGCCCTTGGTGGCCGGGCACGGTGGCTCACACCTATAATCCCAGCACTTTGGGAGGCCAAGGCAGGAGGATCACTTGAGGTCAGGAATTCGAGACCAACCTGGCCAATATGGCAAAACCTTGTCTCTACCAAAAACACAAAAATTAGCCAGGCGTGGTGGCACGTGCTTGTAATCTCAGACACTTGGGAGGCTCAGGCAGGAAGAATCGCTTGAACCCAGAGACACGGAGTTTGCAGTGAGCCGAGATCATGCCGCTGCACTCCAGCCTGGCCCACAGAGCAAGACTTCATCTAAAAAAAAGTTCGACGTCACCAAACTGAAGCTAAGTTGTTTATCTGAACTTCTGAGAAATCAGGGGAGTAATAACAGCCAAATCCCCAAACAGGCCGGTCCTGGTTGGTACATTAAGGAGTTCTCCGCTTTCACCCTTACAAGAAAAGCAGTTTTGAAGGGAGCGATCCGTGTTTTCTGTCTCTGCTTTCCTCGGCCCTTCCGTCTAGAAAACCAACCTCCTCTCTTCACCCCCCGGAGCACTCCCTGCTCTTTGCAGAGCCCAGCGCTGCCCGAATCGAGCATCACGAATGAAGCCAGAGGATCTTTAAACTAAATTCATCATTTTGTCTTGTGACAATTCTCTGGACCGGCTCATGCCGGGAGGGAAAGACAGCAAATCAGACACTGTCATAGCGGATGAGGAGGGAGATGTCCGACCCGCCGTGGGTCATCTCAAGCACCTACTTGGCTGGATGAAGGGACCCCTAGAGACCTCATAAAGCGCTGCTTCTGGGTGTGTCTGCGAGGGGGTCTCCAGAGAAGCCTGCCTGGGGGTCCAGGTCCTGAAGTGAAGACCCTCCATATGGACGGATACCATCAATCACCTGGGGGCCCAGAGAGAACAAAAAGGGGCCGGACGTGGTGGCTCACGCCTGTAATCCCAGCACTTTGGGAGGCTGGGGCAGGTGGATCACCTGAGGTCAGGAGTTGGAGACTAGCCTGGCCATGGTGACACTCCATCTCTACTAATACAAAAAAATTAGCCAGGCATGGCGGCATGCACCTGTAGTCCCAGCTACTCCAGAGGGTGAGACAGGAGACTTGTCTGAACCTGGGAAGTGGATGCTGCCATGAGCTGAGGTCACCCCACTGCATTGCATTGTCTGTAGCCTATGAGACAGAGCCAGACTCTCACAAAAAAAAAAAAAAAAAAAAAAGAGGGAAAAGGAGTTCTGATCTTGTTCCTGGCACTGGGACTCTCTCCTCCTCCTCCTGCCCTTGGACATCAGAACCCCAGGGCCCCCAGCCTTGGAACTCCAGGACTTAACACCAGCGGTTCCTTGGATTCTCAGCCTTCAGCCCTGGCCTGAGAGTCACACCTTTAGCTCCCCGGGTTCTTCCGTTTCCTGACTTGGACTGAGCCAGGCTGCCAGCATCCCAGGTCTCCAGCTTGCAGACGGCGTCCCTCCCGGGACTTCTCAGCCTCCCTAACCACATGGGCCAATTCCCCTAACAAACCCACTCTCAACCGTCTATCGATCTCTCTCTCTCCAATACAATGGTCTGCCTCTCGAGAATCCCTACTGATGCAACGCGTTTCTGTACACTGGCTTCTGCCTGGGATCTCACAGGTGTGCCGGGGAATAAGCATTCCACAACCCATTTGGGAAACTGTGGAGGACGGTGTGAAAGGAAAGGAGAAGCTCAGGACCCCAATTCAGGCTGCCAAAAGGACAAAACGAAGCTGAAGACCGAGCCGGGCAAGGGACTGCCTCTCCCTGTGTTCCTGGACAGGTAACTACAGACGCCGGATCAGATCGCACTCTCCGTTCCCCTCATCTTGGGGACGCATCATCAGCGATCCCCGCTCCCCGCCCACTCCTTTTCTCTTCCCACCATGGGCTCAGAAACAGGATACCCCACAGCCCACTTTCCCCCTTTTAATACAGAGGCTCAAAACCATCGCTGGAGAAAGACCTCGACCTTGCCGAGACACGCTCCGAAGCCCACCGAGGCCTGTCCCGGGTATTTCTTGGTTTACAACTGAAATGGACCAAAAAGACAGTGGGCATCCTTCTGGATCATCTGATTCTGCAGGGGCCTACGCCTTTCGCCATCTTCGAGACATTTTACGGTCCTGGAGTTGCAGAAAACTTCGAGCAATGCGAGCGACTCTCGACCAGCGTCGCGACCGTCAAGTGCAATCGATCATCGCCAGTGGAGAGTGACCGGATATGAGACCCCTGCCCGACTCCAACATGGCCGCCCAGCCCACGACCGAGGCCTGGGCCGCCGCTGCCAGGAGCCAAGATGGCTGCGTCGCGCGCTGACGTCGCGCGCGCCCGGCCCCTTCCTGCCGGGACCCGGAAATGATCTCCCAAGGCGGAAGTAAACGGCACGCGACGGTCGGTTGAAAAGTTGGCGGGCGCGGGCGAAGGCTGCGAGCGGGGTCGTCCGGGTGGTCTGGGCGACTGCCCCGAGGGCCCGACACGCCCTGCAGCCAGCCCCGACCGTCTTACCTCAGTTTCCTCACCTGTAAGAGGGGTCAGCGGGCGGGTGCCTTTGCCATCGTCCTTCTCTAAATGCAGGGACGGAAGACGGGCGCTGGCGGGACGGCCACAGGAGCCCAGGCCCGGCGCCTGCACGCGGGGCTCGTGCCCGGGAGTTTGACCAGATCGGGAGGCGGCAGGGGGCGGCGGCGAGGGGCCCTGGCGAGGGCACAGGCGGGACAGGGGGCAGCGCTGGCTGAGGCCCGGCGGCCAGAGGGAGCGGGAGGGAAGGTGCAGGGCCTGGGCTGCTGTTTCCTGGGCACATCTAGCTTTCGAGGGTCACACCGCGGGGAAAGGTGACCTTTTGAAAAGGTAATGGGGGCCGCGATCCCTCCAGAGGCTGTAGGGAGGATCCTTCCTGCCTCTTTGAGCTCCTGGGGGCTCTGGGAGCTCCAGGCGTCCTTAAAAGGGTGGTGGCGGCGTGACTCCAAACTTCCCCCCCTCCCCCGAGACGGAGTCTCCCTCTGTCGCCCAGGCTGGAGTGCGGTGGCGCCATCTCAGCTCACTACAACCTCCGCCTCCCGGGTTCAAGCGCATCTCCTGCCTCAGCCTCCCGAGTAACTGGGATTACAGGCGCGGGCCACACCCCTGGCTAATTTTTGTATTTTTAGTAGAGACGGGTTTCCACCGTGTTAGCCAGGTGAGTCTCAAACTCCTGACCTCAGGTGATCCGCCCACTTTGGCGTCCCAAAGTGCTGGGGTTACATATGTGAGCCACCGTGCCCGGCCTCAACTTTTTTTGAGACAGAGTCTTGCTCTGCCGCCCAGGCTGGAGTGCAGTGGCTATCTCAGCTCACTGCAGCTTCCACCTCCCAGGCTCAAGCAATCCTTCCACCTCAGCCTCTCTCCAATAGCTGGGACCGCAGGTGCACACCACCACACCCAGCTAATTTTTTTTTTTTTTTTTTTTTTTTTTTTTTTTGAGACGGAGTCTCGCTCTGTCGCCCAGGCTGGAATGCAGTGGCGCAATCTCGGCTCACTGCAAGCTCCGCCTCCCGGGTTCACGCCATTCCCCTGCCTCAGCCTCCCGAGTAGCTGGGACTACAGGCGCCCGCCCCTGCGCCCGGCTAATTTTTTCTATTTTTAGTAGAGACGGGGTTTCACCATGGTCTCGATCTCCTGACCTTGTGATCCGCCCACCTCGGCCTCCCAAAGTGCTGGGATTACAGGCGTGAGCCACCACGCCCGGCCTAATTTTTGTATTTTTTTGTAGATAGGGTCTCACTGTGTTGCCCAGGCTGGTCTTCAACTCCTGAGCTCAAGGGATCCTCCCGCCTTGGCCTCCGTAAGTGCTGGGATTACAGGTGTAAGCCGCTACTTCCTGCCGCCTACTTTATGTATTTTGCAAATAAAAGGTTTGCAGGTCACATCAAATATCAAGTGATTGATCTGTGGGGACGCAGGCGCCTTCCTCAGAGGCCCCCCTCCCTCCCTTTCTCCCGCCCCAGCCAACCTTGTGCATCTGCACGCACCTGGGCTGCTCAGGGGCTCTCTGCTGCCCACTGAGTGCGAGAAGTCTGTCGGTGCAGGGACCTGGGTGCTGCCACACGGGTGGAGAATCCATGGTGGCCGGTGGGAGGCCTCCAGCACAGACCCTGCACACCTGGAGGCTTCTGCTAGCAAAGCCCTGGGACCTAAGACCAGATTCCCAGGGCTACGGCCCACTTGGGATGACACACAGGGTCCCCAGATGGGTGCGTCTACCCCACTGACCCCCTTTTTGGGGTGCATGTGTCTGTTCTGGGGCTGCTTTGGGCCCCAGCGATTGGGGGTGGACGGTGTCGCCTTGTGAGAAGGAGCCCGTGTGGTAGGAGTGCCCTGTGGGCGCAGGCCAGGCCCTGGAATGGTCTGTGCCTCGCACACTGCTTTGGCAAGTGACTGCGCTGTTCCCGAGCTGTTGAGGAGCTCAGAAATCCAGGCCGGCATCTTTCTGCCCCACGTGGTGGTAGAGATAGCCAGGAAGTGAGTGCCGGCCGCCCAGGGCCCCAGGCCCGTTTCCCGAGATAGGGCTTGGCCACCTGTGGTCTGGTCTCCACATGGCAGGATGCGCATTCGAGGCCTGTGACCCATGGCGTGGGAAGTGGGGCATGCAGGAGCTCCACCCGTGTTGGGGTGACCTGGCTGTCCCCAGCAGCCGCCTCTGCACGGGGCCTTCTGGTCAGTTTGGGCCATCCTAGTGTCTCGCTGGGCTCTGCCAAACCCACCTGCCAATCCGATTTGGAAGACGGTCCCGTCTACATGGTTTCCCCAGGCCTGGAAGCAGCAGCGGCACCACCCCCTGCACTGGGGGTCCCAGGATCCCCGATGGGCTGTGGCGTGACCCATCCAGGCTCTTAGAGGCCAACCTGGACTCACAGGACGTCCTGTGGGTCGTGGTGCAGGAAGGTCCTTGGGCCCTGACGCACTCACAGTGGTGGCCAGGGAGCCCGGAATGTTCGAATGAAGCCGTGGGGACGGACAGAGGCCAAAACACACCATCTTAACTTCTAATTTTCCTTGGGCAAAATCACTGGACCTCTGTCATCCTTTTTTTTTTTTTTTTTTTTTTTTTTTTTTTTTTTTTGAGACAAGGTCTCCCTGTTGTGCGCTGTGGCATGATCATAGCTCACTACAGCCTCCACCTTCCAGGCTCAAGGGATCCTCCAGCCTCAGCCTCCCAAAGTGCTGGGACGACAGGTGTGAGCCACTGCACCCAGTCTAGTCATCCCAAAGCAAGTGTCTGTCGGTGTGGGTGGGGACTCTCCCAAAGCCAGAGGCCCTGTCAGCCTGCTACACGACTCTGGCCACCACCCTGCGGATTACGGGCTCCTAGGAAAGCTGCCCCAGGGACCACGATACCGGAGGTGGCCTGGGGCAGAAGGCGCGACTCTCTCTCCCTCCTCTTCCCCCACAGACCTTGGAAAGGTCTCGCCTCAAGGCCTCCCACCACCTTCAGCTGAGCAAATGTGTGTCTATTTTGGAATATCTGCAACGTCTTTGAGCTGGCGCCCTTGAAAGAGAGTAATTTGGTGTAGCCGGCGGTGGGGCCCTCTGAGCCCAGCAGGCTGTTATTTTGCCCATCGGTTCCCCTTAAACACATTCAAGCTCGGAGTGGGGGCAGCACCCCATCCCCAGGAGCCCAGCTGGCATTGTTTCCGGGGACACACTGACCTCCAGTCCTCAGGCCAGGAGCTAGGGCGTCCGAGGCCGTGGGGATCCACTGCTCAGCCTGCTTCTGTGCTCCCAGGGCCTCCTGCCTCAGGCCAAACTTCTGGTTAGCAAAGAGATACCTGGGTTTTCAGGAGACGGCGTCTCTTAAGCAGGAATCCTCCGGTAATTGCAAATTGTAACCACGCACCGACCTGCAGCTGTTCTGAGTAAACTGAGCTGCGGCAGGCACGCTACCCCGAGGCCGCAGTGCAAGCGTGGCTACGGCCTGGCCCCTAGCAGGCCCCTGACTACACAATGGAGGTCAGGTGTGGATGACAACCATGCACCCGGGATTCCCTTGAAGTTTTCTGTGCTTGTGTTTAAGAGCTTAAATTGTTTTTGAAAATCACTTTAAAACTTTCACAGAGGACATAAGTCATTGCCGTGAGCTTCCTTTGGTTCAGAGGAGCTTCCTTATTTTCCTGGGCCCCACGTTTGCGGTTTTGTTTGCAGGGACTGAGCGAAGTCAGCGTGTCCACACACACATTCACCCATTGCACAGGCTGCCTGGGGCCGGCAGACCACAGGGTCCCGCTAGGACAGCCAGAGCCCTCTGCAGAGCCTAGGGTACAGGCTGGTGGAGGACGGGGCTAGCCCTGGGTCCCCAGCTCAGCACTTTGTTCCTCTGTTCCCTGGGGAGTTGACTGGTGTTGGGGGCTGTCTCCCTCACCCACTCGGAGTTGAGGCCACAGGCAGAGGCCAGTCCCGGGAGACCTTGCGGCCACAGCTTCCCGCTAGGAGGGGGTCAGAGACCCCTGTGCCAATGTGGGACCAAGCCCTAAGGTCAGTGTGAACGCCCCTGGCCTCACGTGCTTCCCCCGCGGTCTCGGCTGGCTGTAGATGGGGTCTCAGGCCCAGCTGCACAGCCCCATGTCTGGCGGGGCAGGAGCCCCTCGGGCCAGGGACAGCCATTTCTAGGCCAGCGGAAAGAGCCCTGCGTGTCTCACCCAGCGGCCCAATTAGTGGCCTAATTTCAGAACGGAGCCCCTGGCCTCCCGGGAGGCTGCAGTCACTCAGGTGGGGAAATGGCTGCCGTTCTTCCCAGCAAGAATCACTGAAGCCAGGTCCAGCTGTGGGGCCGGGGGAGGGAGGTTCTAGACCCCAAGGCTGACTCCAGCTCGAGGGGTCGGGGCCTGGATGTGTTTGGGGGTGTCCAACTTTGGTAGGAAAAATTGGTAGGAAAGTAGAAGTCAGTCTTCGAGACCCCCGTCTTACTGAGGATGGCGTCTCACAGCCCCTCACACGGGAGTGGAGGTTACTGCACCCGCCCAGGTCAGCACAGGACCTGCTTCGGATTCTGGGGGTCCACACGACACGGGGGGGATGACTGGTGCCCCCCACCCCCAGAGACCTGAACCACCACAGAAGTGGGGTGAGAAACAGGACCTACCACACGCCTGGGACATGGGCCTGGAGCAGACCCAAGGCCCTCGGCTCACCCTGGCCCTGCCCCCACTTCCCTCAACCTCCTCCTGCCCTCAACCTTGGGCAGGTAGGCGGGCCAGGTCCACCGTGCAGGTACACACAGCCGCTTCTCCCCTGAGACGCTGAGGACCGGCAGGATGTGCCTGGACCACAAGGCGGTGCTCACTCCAGGACGTGGTGCCACGGCCTGTGTCGGCTGTCCTGGTGGCCCACACCGCACTCCAACCTGTGTCCTGATTTGCTGGGGGCACTGGCAGTGCTGGACATAACTCAGGCACCCTCGGTGACCTTTACTGGGTCCAGTGAATTGCCCAAAAGCCAGAACCTGGAGCCTTGGTGACCCCATTAGAGACCCCCTAGGTCCTTCCAGATGAGCAGATGCAAAGGCCGTTTGGGGTCCTGAGAGCGGCCACAGAAGCCCCAGCTCTCACAACTCAGAGCTCAGGGTGTCCCCACCCTGGCCGTGGCTCCAAGCCACCTGCTGTCCCAGTGAATGCAGGGACATGTCCTGGGGTCCCCCCACCTTGCCTGCACCCTGGGGCAGCACACGCCCTTCCCCCAACAGTCATGCCACCCTCTGGCGCCAGGTGCAGTGGTGCCCCCAGCCATAGGGACAGCCCCCAGCAGCCCAGATACTAAGGTGCATCCGGAGTCACAGCACCCAAGGGCACAGGCAGGGCAGGCACCAGGGCCAGGGGGAACTCGTCTAGCCCCCACCGTGCCAAGAGGAGCAGCCATCTGCCCTGAGGAGGAGGCCTGGTGCCCTGGGCTTTAAGCTGCCCCACCCCACCCCCAAATCCGTAATAAAAATAATCCCTTCCCTAATGTGCCCCAGTTCCGGAGGCGCCTCTGATCCCGCCAACCCACATCAGGGCGGGAGGTGCAGGTGGCCCCGATTCACAGTCACAGCAGCGAGGAGGCCTGCTGAGTGGTTTCAGGGGCCTGGGCGCCCGCGAGGGACAGGCCCACCTCCCCCCAACCACCCCTGCAGGGCTCTGGGCCACCCCAGGCAGGCTGGGCAGTTCCTTGTGACACTGGGGAAGGCAGGACCTGCTCACAGGCCCCTGGCCCTGGCCCAGGCTTCCCCGGGGGTGGCCCAGCCTCTGCAAGGACTGAGTTTGGGGAGCTTGGCCCTGTGCCCCCAGAGGCTGCTGTCGCTGCCTGGGGGCCCCCACCTAGGATGCAACCTGGTGTGTGCGTCACCTGCTGGTACACGGCGCAGCTCCCACAGGAGCCCAAGGGGTGCACCCAAGACACAGAGAAATGTGTCAGAGGAAAAGGGGCCAGTCTCAGCTCTGCAGGCTGACAGATGCGGAACCCCAAAGGGAAGCCCCCTCCCCAGAGCCTCGAGGCCACACAATCCCTGCCAAGTGCTGCAGCTGGATGCACCTCTCCCGAGGCAGCGCGCCCCACAGCACCCACAGTGGGCTGGTGTTGGAGACGCCTCAGGCCGCCACTCTCAGCTCAGATCAGACTGAAGAGCACGGCACCCTCCTGCCCTCCGGAGCTGGCCGCTGGTCTGGGAAGGGGGGATCGGGCGGAGCAGGGAGCTCCACGGAGACCCGGGGCGCCTAGCAGGAAAAGGCTCACATCCCAGGGTGAGCCACATGGCCCACACAGGACGCCTGTCAGGGGCACAGCTGAGGGTCACCTGATCCCTGCAGGCTGCAGAGGCCCCAGAGGGTAAAGGGTCCTAGTCCCATCCCCACTCCTCCGGACTGGCCCAGGGCACTGGAGGGGGAAGGCCCCTGGTATGAAGCTGAGGAATCCACCCCCCCAAGTGGAAGGAGACCTCTCCACCAGGCCCAAGCTGGTCCCTCAGGGAAACTGGACCAGCCCCACTCTGGCCCCTGGCTGCGTGTCCACCCGCTGGGCGAGCCCTGGGCAGCACAGGCTGTCTCTGGGGTCAGCCCAGCCCTGAGGAGGGGGTGGGGGTGGCGCCAGGGCCCAGGTGGTGGGAGGGGCGGGGCGCAGCCAGGGCTCTGCCTGGCGGACTCCCGGCACATCACTTGGCCCTCGCTGTCACTCGCGGTCGCCTGGCTTTTGTCATCATTGTCCCTCCACTGTCACCTTTCAAGGTAGGTCCGACGAACAGGCCCCTGGGGCTAGGGAGGGCCTTGAGGCTCCGCGGCTCTTGGCTGGCCCAGGTCAGTCCCCTGGGCTCACCTAACTCCCGAGGCGAGGGCGGCTGCCCCACGGACAGCGAGACCCAACCCGAGCCGGTGCTGCAGGCAGGGAGGCGGCTCACGCGGTGCGGGGGAGCTGTGTCCATCTGAGCGCCGTGCGCCGCCTGCAGTGCCCACCGAGTCCTGCGGCTGGGGGCGTCCACAGGGTGCGTGGGGCAGGTGGCTGGGCTCGGCGGCAGCTGCGCGAAGGTAGGGCTGGGCGGTGAGGACCAGGCTGTGGGCGGGGCACCAACACCCCAGGCCTGGGAGGACCTGCACGCAGCTGGTCCCGCGCCCACATGGCTGAGTGTAGGGTCTCCGAGGAAAGACCCGAACTGGGGAAGGGGGCAGGTTGGGTGCTGGAACTCGAGGATCTCCAGGAGGGAATCCTCCCTCTGCACGACCCTGATCATTCCCCCAGAAACTCGCCCCCACTTGTTCCCCAAGCTCCCACCCCGGGTCTGCCGGCTGCTGGGAGTCTGCCCACTTCACCAACCGGGATCCCACCAGCCCCAAGCCCTGGGCCCCTCCCTCGCTGGGGAGCAGCTGCGAGACCAAAGGGATAG
Organism: Macaca mulatta; assembly: GCF_049350105.2. NCBI lineage: Eukaryota > Metazoa > Chordata > Mammalia > Primates > Cercopithecidae > Macaca > Macaca mulatta. The sequence goes on along the minus strand of NC_133425.1, from coordinate 2,017,459 downwards.
GGAGACTGTTGGGCCAGGAGCCCCCTTCACAGCCAGAGGCAGCCTCCTCCAAACTCGACGCCAACCCCCAACCCAACCTCCCAAGGTTCAGCCCTGTCTCCCAACCTTGGGGATTGGGGCCAGGGTTGGGACAGAGTAAGGGACTCCCTGGGCCCCTGGAGTGGGCAGGGGGAGAGGCAGGGGGCATCCCACCCCTACTTGCCTCGAACTTGTGGCAGTTCTGAGGTGTCAACCTGTGGCATTCCCAGGCTGGCCACAAGCAGAAAGCATGCCGGTGACGTGTGTGTGGTTGCCAGACACACTGGGGACCCAGGGGCCACCAACAGCCCGTGTCCTACACTCAGGTCGTGTAGCCTGAGCCCCCGAGATCCTCAGCACACACCCCACCTGCCGGAGATGCAAACTGCAGCAAAATGTTCCCGTCCAGGAGTCCTGGCTCTGGACTGCGCTCTGCCCATGCAAAGCAGAGGGGCATGCCGCGGGGCGGGGCAGGGGCCACCTCCTGAGGACCTCACCCCACGCCTCACAACGTGGTCTGAGTCGGCCTGCATGGGCCTCAGTGGGAGGGTGGGAGCTGGGGGCCTGCCGTGCTGAGCACCCATTCTGCTGTCTGCAAGGGACCTTCTTAAGGTGTTGGGGGGGTGTGGGGAAGTAGCTAAGAATGTCTTGCAGTTAATTAGTCCCACTGGGGGAGGCGGGAGCTGGGGCCTCATGGGAACTTGCCCTGTGCCCTAAACCCTAGCAACGCATGTGGACCTGGGAAAGACACGAGTGGAGAAAACAAGGCCCAGGGTACTGGCCCAGGCAGTGATGGGGACTCTCGCCCCTTCATCCTGGGGCGCTCAGCTCAGGCCTGCCGGGAGGGAGCAGTGGGGATGGGGACTACAGGCTGGCAGCCTCGGCCCTGTGGCTTCCTCCTGTGCCCTCCAGCCCCAGGCTGGCTGCTTCGGAAGCCCCCGACGCCATGGAGGAGTGGGACGTGCCGCAGATGAAGAAAGAGGTGGAGAGCCTCAAGTACCAGCTGGCCTTCCAGCGGGAGATGGCATCCAAGACCATCCCTGAGTGAGTGCCCCACCCGCCTGATTTGCCTCTCATTTGTCTGCCCTGTGCTGGCCGCTCATTTTCATAGCCATGACCACCACCGCCGACGGCAGGTGCAGCAGGAGGCCCTTGGGGGCCAGGTGCCACCACTCACCCACGACCCACCCACCCGCAGGCTGCTGAAGTGGATCGAGGATGGGATCCCCAAAGACCCCTTCCTGAACCCCGACCTGATGAAGAACAACCCATGGGTGGAAAAGGGCAAATGCACCATCCTGTGAGCCCCGCACCCGGCCCCACTCACGCCGTCCTGTGAGCCCCTCTCCCGGCCCCACTCACGCCGTCCTGTGAGCCCACGCCCAGCCCCACTCACGCCATCCTGTGAGCCCCGCACCCGGCCCCACTCACGCCGTCCTGTGAGCCCCTCTCCCGGCCCCACTCACGCCGTCCTGTGAGCCCACGCCCAGCCCCACTCACGCCATCCTGTGAGCCCCGCACCCGGCCCCACTCACGCCGTCCTGTGAGCCCACGCCCGGCCCCACTCACGCCGTCCTGTGAGCCCCTCTCCCGGCCCCACTCACGTCGTCCTGTGAGACCACGCCCGGCCCCACTCACTCTATCCTGTGAGCCCCTCCCCCAGTCCCACTCGTACCATCCTGTGAGCCCCTCTCCCAGTCCCACTCACTCCATCCTGTGAGACCACACCCGGCCCCACTCACTCTATCCTGTGAGCCCCTCTCCCGGCCCCACTCACTCCATCCTGTGAGCCCCACTCCCGGCCCCACTCACTCTTATCCTGTGAGCCCCACTCCCGGCCCCACTCACTCCATCCTGTGAGCCCCACTCCCGGCCCCACTCACTCTATCCTGTGAGCCCCACTCCCGGCCCCTCACTCCATCCTGTGAGCCCCACTCCCAGTCCCACTCACTCCATCCTGTGAGCCCCTCTCCCGGCCCCACTCACTCCATCCTGTGAGCCCCACTCCCGGCCCCACTCACTCTATCCTGTGAGCCCCACTCCCGGCCCCACTCACTCCATCCTGTGAGCCCCACTCCCGGCCCCACTCCCGGCCCCACTCACTCCATCCTGTGAGCCTCTCTCCCAGTCCCACTCACTCCATCCTGTGAGACCACGCCCGGCCCCACTCACTCTATCCTGTGAGACCACGCCCGGCCCCACTCACTCTATCCTGTGAGACCACGCTCGGCCCCACTCACTCCATCCTGTGAGCCCCACTCCCGGCCCCACTCACTCCATCCTGTGAGCCCCTCTCCCGGCCCCCCTCACTCCATCCTGTGAGCCCCACTCCCGGCCCCACTCACTCTATCCTGTGAGCCCCACTCCCGGCCCCACTCACTCTATCCTGTGAGCCCCACTCCCGGACCTTCTCACTCTATCCTGTGAGCCCCACTCCCGGCCCCACTCCCACCATCCTGTGAGTCCCACTCCCGGCCCCACTCACGCCATCCTGTGAGACCACGCCTGGCCCCACTCACTCTATCCTGTTAGCCCCACTCCCAGCCCCACTCACTCCATCCTCTGAGCCCCACACGTGGCCCTACTCACTCCATCCTGTGAGACGGCACCCAGCCCCACTCACTCTATCCTGTGAGCCCCTCTCCTGGCCCCACTCGCACCATCCTGTGAGCCCCACTCCACTCGCGCGTGACTGCAGTCTGTAAAGGCGTGACTTTATAAAGACATCAGGTTTCCGTCCCTCTGCATACTCTCGGGGAAGCAATGCGGGGGCGTGTCCGCGGGTCAGAGAGACCTAGAGCAAGTCCCTGATGTACAGGCTGCGCCGCACAGCATTGGAGACACCCTCGTTGAAGCGGAACCAGACCTCGCTCCTGCCCACCGCCGTGCCCATGCGCCGCTCCACTGAGTCCTGCTCCGGGGCCGTGTCCCCTGCGGGGCCACAGGGTTGCTCCTCAGCTGGACCCCAGCACCCCAGGCCCCCCACAACCCCACAACACGCCCCACACACACCTGCACTCCGGGCTGCTGTGCTCCTGACAACCACACGTCCAAAGAAGTCCCTCTCAGGCTGATGGGGAGGAGGAACTAGTCAGCCCTGTAGGACAGACGCCCCGTCCAGCCCCTGCCCAAGACAGGAGGACCAAGAGCCTCTCCAGGGAGGAGGGGCTGGAGCCCCTCTGAGCCACCTTTTCCAAACCTGGCCCAGGCCAGCTGCCCCTCACCCCTCACTGCCATCTGCTCCCCACCAGGTGCCAACCAAGAAGAGCCAATATAGCCACTCTTCTGCCCAGACGGGAAACTGAGGCCCGAGTAGAACCCTGGTCATGCTGAGTGTAGGGAGCTGGTCCTTCAGAGCCCCACCCTCAGCCAGACGACTCCTGTGGCTCAGCCCCAACCGCAAAGACACCCTGGCCCCACCCCTGAAGATACCCTGGCCCTGCCCCTGAAGATACTTGGCCCTGCCTCATGACTGCCCCAGCCCCACCCCCAAAGGCACCCTGGTCCCGCCCCCGTGGCTGCCCATTCCACACCTGTTCCTCCCGGACCGCTCGCCTCATGATGTGCTCCAGCCGCTGCTCGTGGTTGCGTGGGGCAGGTCGGCACACCCCTTTCTCCCCACTGCCCCCCAGCAGACCCTCGAGCCCTGGGGAGCTCCCGTCCACCTGCAGGGAGCAGGACTGTGAGGTCTGGTCATACAGAGCTATAGTGGGGATGGTCCACGCCCAGGCCCCAGCCTGCTCCAGAGCCTGGGTGGGCTCACCTGGGGGCTGTTCTCTGCCTGGGCCAAAGCCTCCGCCCGCCGCATCTTCTCCACCTCGATCTCGCGGGCGATGAGCTGCTTGGCCTGGTAGGTCAGGGGCTTGCGGGCAGGCAGCTCGGGGAAGCGGCAGAGTTCCTCCACGTTCCTGCTCAGCGCCGGGGGCACCAGGGCAGGTCAGTGGGGCCAGGCCCAGGACCAGAGACCCGCCAGGCGCTCCACCCGCAAACCCCAAAAGTCACAACGCCAGAGCGAGAATGTAGGGTGAGTCCTGGTGCCGCCGCACCCCAACCCCACAGCAGCCGGGTTTAACTGCCCCGAGCCTCAGTTTCCCCAACTGCAAGTACACGTGGGATGATGAAACCTGCCGGGGGCTGCCACGACAGCGACTTAGTGTCCTGCACATTGGTGCTGTTGCTGGGGCAGCAGGACCCTGGGGCTACTGCCCCGTGCCTCACACCCGCCACCCCCGTGGCCATCCCACAGCGGGAAACAGCGTCGGAAAGCGCAGTCCCTCTCGGGGCGCCCCAGCTCCAGCTCCATGTGGGGGCACTAAGGTTGGGAGCAGCTCTGCAGCAAAACTCAGGTCCCAAGGCCAATCTCAGGTGACTGGGGGTGACCCCCCTTCACAGTCACATCGTAGTGAGGGACACACTGGGGCCCGACACCCCAGACACCATGACTGGGCTTTCAGACTCCCGGCCCTATGCGGGCCCTGGCACCTGCAGCACCTCCAGGCCCCCGCCCCAGGCACTGGGGGACTCACGGCTCCAGCCTGTAGATATACTGCCCGTCGGGCGTGCGCTCCTGGTGGTAGGTCAGGCTGTAAGCGAGCATCGTGCCCACCAGGCTGGCCAGCTGTTGCTTCTCACGGGTGCTGTACAGCTGTGTGCTCACCTGGGGGCCGGGGGCAGCAGGCGGGGGCTGAGCAGGCTGTACAGCTGTGTGCTCACATGGGACGGGAGGACAGCAGGCGGGGAGTCCCCCACCCTGGGGACGGCACTCACGGGGCGGAGCTTGGGCGCAAGAATGTCCAGGAGCAGGCAGAGGGCGTCCAGGAGCAAGGCCTGGGGCGTGGCCCGGCTGCGCGCGGCTGGTGCGATGCCGGACACCAGCGTCTGGATCAGGTTCCTCATCTGGCTCATCCGGTTCTGAGCCTGGGGCAGGGGGCGAACCAAGGCCTGGTCACCGGGGCCTCCCAGGCCAAGTGGGGGAACGGTGGGTGGGGGAACGGTGGGTGGGGGAACGGTGGGTGCGGGAATGGTGGGTGGGGCCGGGGGCAGCCACACGGGCAGCACGGGGGTGGGCAGCAGTGGCGCAGAGGCGAGCACACCTCCTGCTGGCTGCTGGGGAAGGTGATCCTAGGTGTGTGGCTGGAAGCAAATAGCACGTGGAAGGCCACGGGCAGGAACGGTGGGTAGCGCAGCAGCTGGAAGCTCTGGCTGTGGTGAGCAGCCCCCGCCAGCAGGTCGTCGAAGGCCAGCCAGTCGAGGGCCGCACACACGGCGCCCAGGCTGGAGTCTCGAAGCCGCAGGCGCAGGAAGTTGTCAAACAGGCCCTGCAGGCAGCCAGCAACCCCTGAGCTCCTGCCCCTCACGCCCCTGCCCATCCCAGGAAAAGTGCACCACCACAAACCCTCCACCTCCGGCCCGCGGACCCTCCACCTCCTGCCCGGCATGCCGCCTGCCCCACAAGGGTCCCCACAAGACTGGGCGTCGGGCAGCAGCACACACCAGCAAGCGGCCATGGGGTCTGGGGGTTGGAGGAAGGTCCACCCTGAGCATCCTCACTCCAGCTTGACAGAGACTGAGACAAGGGGGTGAACTGCCCACCAGGAGGCCTCCAGGAACCAAAGAGGTCCAGCCTCACTCAGCCCCTCCTTAGACTGTCTGAGGAAGCTCCGCCCACCAGCGTCTCTACCCCGTTCCTCGGGGGACTCTATCCACGCTGCCCCTCCACGTCGCGAGTTTTGGGATTTGGGGATTGACTCTGGATCCCCAGCTGTTAATCCAAAGCTGCTTAGAGTCAGTCTGCAGCTTAGGCAGGGACTCCCGGGGGCAGGGTGGCAAGAAGCCCTCACCGCCTTGCTCTCCACCCCACGTGCACCCTAAGTCCAGAATCCAGCCCCTCACAGCCCCAGGCCACGCCATCGGGCAGAGGCTCCACCCCAACCCGCTGAGTCCCAAGCAGCCACCAGAGCAACCTCCCCCGTCGGATGGCCGCCCCTCCCGCCCTGCCTGCCAGCCCGTGCCCTGCCACCCCTCCCGCCCTGCCTGCCAGCCCGTGCCCTGCAGCCCCTCCCGCCCTCCTAGCTCCTGCTCCCCACCTCAGAGGCCTCCTGGCACCCCATCTCCCGAACCTGGCTCTCTCAGCACCCACAAAGCACCTCCCCGTCCACACGGGAGGGTCGGCAGGGGCAGGGGCACAGCCCAGGTCCTGAACAAGCAGCCCCCGGGCAGGGATTTTGGGGGAGGACAGGTACCTGGACCACCTTCTCGTGCTCGCCCGCGGAGGCGGCAGCATGCAGGACACGGTAGAATCGCTGCGAGGCGGAGGTCAGGGAGCCCGCATCCCCGTCACCCAGCAGGAGCGTGTCAGCAGGCAGGGTGGGGTCCTGGCCCACACGGCGCCTGCAGATGGGATGCTGAAGCTGGATGGGCCCGTGTAAGAGCAGAGGTAGCCGCACTGTCTCCCAGGGAAACTCAAAGGCCCCATCAGAGCCGCCACCCACTTCGTTCTTCTCAGCAGAAAGACAGCCAAAGACATGCCCGACCTGAACTCCCTGAAAAATTCCCTCGAGCCGAGGAGGAGCCCCACTCTGGGAGGAGCCCTGCCCTGACCCTCTGGGGCTAGCCCCACTCTGGGAGGAGCCCTGCCCTGACCCTCTGGGGCTAGGGAACCCCAGGGAAAGTCACCCCCCAGGGTCCAGGCCAGGAGCAGCACATCTCACAGGCCCAGGCCGGCGTCTCCCATGTCCTGCGGCACGACCAGGCCAGCATCCCCTGGGGTCCCATGCCAGGTCAGGACGGAGACACGCTGGCTGCTCCTGCCTGCAGGAGGCCTCGTGGTATGGAGAGGCAGGAGCTCAGAGACCACAGCCCAGGCCAAACGTGGCAAAAATGTGGGTGCAACTGGGGCAGGGCCTAGGTCAAAGGGCGCCCTGGACAGGGACACCCTGGAGGCCCCACCACATCAGGGGTGTCCTTCCCACAGGGGGCCCTGGAGGTTTCCCTGGCTGACCCACCAAGGCTGCAGTGGCGAGAAAAAGCCAGGAAAAGGCTGAGGAGGGCCCTGGAGGCCGGACCAGGCAGCCACGGGCTCAGGACAATGAGTTCCCACCTCAAGGATCGTGCTGGCCTGCACGCAGGGCCAGCGTCCTGGGGTCTGGGCACCGTGGGCGTCCAGGCCAAGGCTGTGGCCGCCGCCTACCTCTGGGCTCGAGGCAGCTGGAAGACCTCCTGCCACACCGAGAAGAGCCCTCTGCGCTGGTCCTTGAGGCCCACGCGTGTGGCCTGCACGTCTCGCACACTCAGCTCCCGCTGGCCCCGACTGTACAGGAACTGGACACAGGGCGGGGGCATGAGAGGCGGCTGACTCCTGACCCCACCCCACCCCACCTGATGCCTGCCGGCCCCCACCTGCAGGGTGTTGATGCAGGCCCGGATGTCATTGTCAGTTTTCTCACAGAGGGCCGCCAGCACCCCCGGGTCAGTCCTCATGCCCTGCCGCAGGGAGACCTGGGGGAGGAGGGCTGCTGGAGGGCCCGATGGTATGCCCCATCCTGCCGGGGGTTACCAGGGCTCCATGGGGAGGGGCAGGGAAACGGCCAGAACGAGGTCACACCCCCAACCCTGCCCTGAGCCACGCTGCTCCCTGGGCTCCACCGACCTCCTGGAGTCGCTGCACCAGCCTCGAGGGCAGAGTCGGCGGGAAGTGCAGCAGGAGCGCCTGCTGTTTCAGCTGCCGCAGGGACGGTGCGAACCTGAGGAGAGGCAGCAAGGCGGGGACCCCGGAGTCGGCACCTCAGCCCAGGACACAGGGACAGGCCGGGTCCCTCCCTCCAGGCGCCGGGGCCTCTCCTGACTGTGGTGCCCACCCGTGCACTCACTGGTCGTTGCAAATGCAAATAATGGGCCTCATGAGGAGCGCCCCCTCTGCCCGGCGCCGTCGGCCGCCACCCGAAGGCACAGCTGGGCCCTGTGGCTCCGCCTCCTGTGGCCCCTTGCGGTTCAGGATGCTCAGGAGGACGTTGATGGCGGCCTTGGGGGAGGTGCAGAAGACACAGTGAGTCCAGGCCCTGCTGCCCACCTGCCTGCCCGCCCACCCACCCACCCAGGCATCAAGGAGCCCACCACGGGGGCCCCGTCGATCTCATCAATGACCAGGCAGTTGGGCTTCCCACCAGCACCCAGCACCGACTCCATCTGGGTGGCCGCCTCGATGCGCGTGCGGAAGGCCTCCGGACTACGGTCGTCACTGGAACAGGGAGGTCAGAGGTCGTCAGGACGGCGGGCATCCCTGGCCAGGCAGCCTCCCGAGGCCGGGGCTGCTGCACTTGCGTAGAAGCCGCCACATGACACAGCCGTGCCGATCCCGTGAACCCCAAGGAAGGCCACATTTCCCTGGCCCACACGCCCAGGCCCCCACCACCCTCGAGATGGGAACATCCACACCCAGTTTCAGGTCCACGGCCAAAACTCAAACACATCAGGACAGAAGGAGAGCCAAAGACAGGCCTCACGTCACTCACCTGGCGTTCATCTCCACCACAGAGTACCCCGCGTGACGTGCAATCACGTGTGCCAGGGTGGTCTTCCCCAGCCCCGGAGGCCCACACAGCAGTGCCACCTGCAGCCCAGGTAGACGGAGGCGTGGCTTGCACCGCACCTACAGGATGCTCCTGGCCCAGCAACCAGGGACTGCCATGTGTGCCCCACAGGTTGGGTGCTCCCCCCGCCCCACTCCGGCCATCAAATAAGAACAAAATTCAGCACGTTCATGCACCAAGGTGGCAACAGAAAAAAACCCTGCACAGAACAAGGTTCATGCAGACAAAACACAGCTGGTCCCCAAGTGACAGCCCCCAGAAACCACCCACCTTCCACCCAGACCATCTTGGCCAACTATAAAGCCCTTCAGGGACACTGACTTCCCCCAAGTTGTTACCGGAACATACCCAGTTCTAACTCATGTTAATGGCACTTCACGCCAAGACCCACGTGTCATCACACCCACGGCTCCTGGAGAAACTCAACAGGCTGCCAAGGTGCCGGCCGCCAAGTGCAAAGCCTCAGGCTTATTGCTGGCAGCATGGCTGGCAGGGCTCACCTTCTGCCTCGGTCGCTGGCTCGGGTCCAGCCCAGCCTCCAGCATCTCCTCCAGCACCTGTTCGTGGCTCTTCCACTTTCCTGGGGCCGTGGCCTCCTTGCTGACCCGGGCCGGCTCAACACTGGGCCTGGGCTTCCGGGAAGGCCTCTCGTGGCCAAACACCACCAAGTCCCACAACTTCAGCCACTTGAGCAGGCAGCGGTTGGTGAACTACGGGAAGGGAGGCATAGCCTGAGGGCACTGCCTCCAGGCACGGCCAGTCAGCCTGCAACCTTGAGCCCCATGACCCCATGGGACGCTGAGCCGCAGGATGAATGGCCACTCCCATCTTCCTGCTGGTAAGTGACCATGAGGCTCACACCAGGGCCTCTGTCCCCACGGCTCTGGCCACAACCCATCTGGGAGGCACCTGCCCTCCCCAGGGGCACCTCAGTGTCAACTGCTGCAAAGGTAGGTAAAGGAACTGAGACTTGGATCAGGTGACACCCTGGACCCCTGGCCTGCCTCACACATCATAGGGGGCCAGTAGCACACAGCCCTGTGCTCGGTTCCCCGCCTACAACTCAAAGGGATAAACCAGAGCCTCACTCCATCTCCGAAGCTCTGTGGACTAGCTGTGCAAAAATCACTGGGCCCAGGTTCTTCCCTCCTGGGAACAGAGGAAGCCAGTCACACTTGAGCGAGAACGAGATCTCACGTCATCACTGAGCAGCTCCGTGTAGTGCCGGGGTGCAAACTCATCCACCCAGAGGCAGTGAGTGCAGGTGTCTTGGCCGTCAGCTGGCTCCTCCTCAGGGGCCCCCACGGGCTGGGCTGCCTCCTCCTCCCCTGACCTGAGACTGGAGAGAACCATGTCCTGAGCCACAAACCCCTCGCAGGGACCCTGCCTGCCCACACACCACGGAACATGAGCTAAGAGATCATGCAAGAGCCAACGAGAGTCCCCAGGGCGGAAGGGCTGGCAGAGTCACCTGCGCAGGGTGTCTGAGAGCCTCTGGGCCTCCTGAAGCAGCCGCTCCCGCCGCTGTGCAAACAACAGGCTGGGATCAGGAGGGCTCAGGCGGCCCTGCCACCACCCCCCAGCAAACCCGCAGCCCCAACCTCGCCGTCGACCTGCTCCTTCAGGGAGGCGAAGGACACACCCAGCAGATCCAGCTGGCCACCGCCTCGCCACGGGACGTGGAGCAGAGAGCTCTGTGGGGAAGGAAGAACAATTGCCCATGGGCTCCTCCCAGGTCACAGGGTTCACCCCAGCCCCCATCTGTGCTCACGGACCCAGGTGGGACAACCCCAGTAAGCTGGCCAGTGAGCGGTGGGAGACAGGGCAGGGGGGCCAAAAGAAAAAAAGCCATCCCGACGAGACAGCTGCAAAGAAGAAGCTGCAAAGGTGGGCAGCTTGAGGAGAAAGGGAGAAAAAGCAAAAGCAGGAAAGGGAAGCAAGGAGGAGACCCTCTCCACCCCCAGGCCATGCAAACAGAATGGACAGCAGCCTGGGGTGGGAAGACTGTGTCCTCTAAAGCTACGCCCCACGAAGCAGCCTCCCCCGAGGAAGCCCCTGGCAGTGTGCACGGGATTGGCTGTGAGCAAATGGCACAGGTGAGGGCTCCCAGGACCCTTTCCTGAACAGCACCAGCCCACCCACCGTGCAAGAAGGACGGCCACCCACCTGCACCCCTGTGGCGACAGGGTCAGCACGCAGCACCAGATAGGCCCGGATGCCCTCCGTGGATGTCACATGGACGTAGTCCTCCAAGATGGGGGGCCGCCTCAGGACGGGATTGCGGGCAGCTGGTGAGGCCCGTGTGAGACCCACGTCAGCAGCAGCGTCTGAGGCTCTGAGGAGAGACCAGGAATCAGTGACAGAAACTCAAACCTCAGGTCACCCTTGGATGTGGGTGTCCAAAGCCACCCTCAGCCATGGAACCCTCCCCACCCCCCAGGCCTCATCCAGGGCACCGGATGGGCTCCACCTGCGTCCCCCTGGACAGATGGGATGGAACACCCATGTCTGAGGCACACACTCGTGGTCCCACAGCTCAGCAAGGTCCTCAGGGCTCGGCGGCGGGGTGATGTCCATCGGCGGACAGTCGGGAAGAGGCAGCTCCTCCATCTCCTCCGACTTGAAGTTCAGCCTCTTGACCGCCTGCAGCCTAGGCCGTTTGATCCTGGGGGCTGGGGGAGACACATGCAGGGGACCAGAGGCCTCCTCAGCCTCGCGCCCACCCCGGAGGCCCTGGGGCAATGCCGCCGACCTACCGTGGGGAAGAGACCCAGCCGGCTGCAGGTCGGCGTCCACCTGCCTCTTCCCGGCGCGGCCCTGGCTGCTGCCCAGAGATGCGGCTGGGGCGGGGCGGGAGGCCGCGTCCCCTCTGGCGAGGGCCTCCTCGAACGTCCGCGGGGGCCGGCCCGCGGTGGACAGGGGGACCCCGGAGGGCGACGGAGTCGACGCCCCTGCTGGGAGAGGAGATTGTCAGCGGCCGCCCCGAGACAGCAGCTCCCGCCAGCGGCGGCATGAAGGGCCCTTCGGCTCCCGGCACGCCCTCCCCGAGGTCGCCACTGTCCCGGCTTTCGCAGCGGCCTCGCCTCCTCCCGACATCCCTCCTCGACAGCCCGGCGCCGCGCCCCACCTTCCAGCTCGGCCAGCACCTCCAGCTCGGCCGCGAACTGGCTGTGGAAATCGTCCTCCACGCCGTACAGCTCCTGCTCGTAGTCCTCCATGCCGTCCGCGAGCCCGGGTCCCGCTCCAAACCTCCCGCTCCGAACCTCCCGCGCCGCCACCGCCGCCGCGTACCACCCGCCCCGAGCGTGCCGGGCGCCGCCAATCAGCAGCCGGCGTGCTCGGCGGCGCTCGCCATTGGTCGGCGGGGCGGAGGCGGGGCTGCGCGCGAGGTGGGCGGGACGAGTTCCTGCTCCGCAGCCCCCGCGGCCTGTCCGGGGGAGCTCGCCATTGGCCGGCGCAGCCGCCCTTCCGCGGCGGGGGCGGGCCGGGGGCGGGCCGGGGGCGGGGCTGCGCGCGCAGCGGGGCAGGGCGGAAGCGCTGCTAGGCATCCGGAGCGAGGATTCCAGGGTCTCTGGGTCAGGAGCGCGCGGGCGCGGGGCTGGAGCCGGTGTCGGTCACGGCATCGAGGGCCTGGACTGCACGGCCCGGCAGCAGGTCAGTCTGGGCGCGGGAGGGGCTCGGAGCCGGGGTTGGCCTGCCCACCGGGCCTGTGCGGGGCGCCGGTCTGCGCGGGCTGCGGGGAGCGAGGAGGCCCCAGCCCTGCCCCGCGCCCCGGGCAGACCTGGCTGCCGGGCCCCGGGAGTGCTGCTGCCCCTCCCCGCCCCCACCGTCGGGCGGAGGCCGTCATGTGCATCCCTTGGAGGGGAGGGTCTTTGGGGAGGCTCTGTGGGGCAGGCTCGGAACGGGCTGTTTCTCCAGCCTTGGGTCAGGCACGTCCCAGGCTGATTCCCTGATCCCCCAGCTGACGCCCCGGCCTGATCTTGGGGACTGAGTATGCAGGTGCATAGTAGGGCTGCGCACCTGGCTTGTGGCTTCGCACCGGAGCCCGAGTGAGGGGGTGCGGGGACCTCTGTCTGCTGGACTGGGCGCCCCCCACGTGCTCACAGCACACGCACCCACGCGTGGCTCGGCAGGCCGGCCATGGAGCCGGGCAGCGTGGAGAACCTGTCCATCGTGTACCGGAGCCGCGACTTCCTGGTGGTCAACAAGCACTGGGACGTTCGCATTGACAGCAAAGCGTGGCGGGAGACTCTGACGCTACAAAAGCAGCTGCGGCACCGCTTCCCGGAGCTGGCCGACCCGGACACCTGCTACGGGTTCAGGTAGGCGGAGCGGCCACAGCCCCACGGCAGCATCTGTGGAGGAAAGTGGCTCAGACGATGGACTCTGCCCCATCTCAGGTTCTGCCACCAGCTGGATTTCTCCACCAGCGGGGCACTGTGTGTGGCCCTAAACAAGGCAGCCGCCGGCAGCGCATACAGGTGCTTCAAGGAGCGGCGCGTGACCAAGGCTTACCTGGCACTGGTAAGACCTGGTCAGTCCTGGGGTGGGGCGTGGGGACTCAGGACTCCCACCCCACTTGGGCAGGCCCTGGCTCAGAGCCTCCCACCAACCTCTACATGGCTGCCTGGTGTTAGGTGGGCTCCCCAGCAGTGGCGGGCTGCCCCGTGAACTGTGTGACTCCTCCTGTCCTGCAGCTGCGGGGGCACATCCAGGAGAGCCGGGTGACCATCAGCCATGCCATCGGCAGGAACGGCACGGAAGGCCGGGCCCACACCATGTGCATCGAGGGCACGCAGGGTGCGGCTGGCAGGGACCAATTGGGCGGGCATCGTGGGTTAGGGTTGGTGAGCCTGGGCCTCAGGCTGGTCCCGCTGACCTCACACATGCCATCTGCGCCCCAGGTTGTGAGAACCCAAAGCCAAGCCTCACGGAGCTCGTGGTTCTGGAACACGGGCTGTACGCAGGCGATCCTGTCTCCAAAGTGCTGCTGAAGCCACTCACGGGTGTGTCTGGGGTTGGCAGTGTCTAGGGTGGGCGGTGTCCTGGTGGTGACAGAAGGAAAACTGAGACACGGGGCCACGTAGCCCGTGTTGGGCCACCCTGAGCATCAAGGCAGAGTTGGTAACAAGCACTCCTGTGTTCTTAACTCTACGTTCTGCAGCCTCTCAGCTTCTCCCCTGACACAGTGTCCTTGCTGGCTCCTGACTGAGTCCTGGGGGGTCTGACTGGCCTGGATTCTCCAGGACCAAGTGCCACCCCGGCCCTGTCCTCATCAGTGGTGACCTGAATGCAGTCTCCTGTCCTGAACACTGATGTCCTTGCCCATGGCAGAGGACAGGGAGAGTTCCACCCCAAGGGGCTGCTCCAAGGCTGCAGTGGGGTCATGACAGGAGGTGGGGCCTGGTCAGGGAGGCCCGTGTGGAGCAGCCCCGCCCCCCACTTGATCCAGCGGCACCCTTGCCTTGCAGGCCGGACACACCAGCTGCGCGTGCACTGCAGTGCCCTGGGCCACCCCGTGGTGGGCGACCTGACCTACGGAGAGCCCTCGGGCCAGGAGGACCGACCGTTCAGAATGATGCTGCACGCTTTCTACCTGCGCATCCCCACGGACGCCGAGTGTGTAGAGGTCTGCACGCCTGACCCCTTCCTGCCCTCCCTGGACGCCTGCTGGAGCCCCCACACCCTGCTGCAGCCGCTGGACCAGCTTGTGCAGGCCTTAAGGGCCACCCCTGACCCTGACCCCGAGGACAGGGGCCCCAGGCCAGGCAGCCCCTCCACACTCCTGCCTGGGCCTGGCCGGCCCCCTCCACCCCCCACCAAGCCCCCTGAGACTGAGGCACAGCGGGGCCCCTGCCTGCAGTGGCTGTCAGAGTGGACGCTGGAGCCGGACAGCTGAGAGCCGTGGGGCTGGGCGGGGGGTGGCGGCTGCACAGCAGAACTCTAGGGAGACGGACGAGCAAGCGTGTGATCACCAGCTCTGGGGCCTCCAGGTGCCCGGGAACATCAGGCCGGCTGGGCTGCCCTGGCCAGACCTGTGGGGAAGGGCTGAGGTGGGGCCGGCAGGGGGCGCCAGGCAGCCGTGATCACAGGCGACGACATCGTACTGCGGCCGTGGGACTGATGCTGGATCCTGAGGACCTTCCTACCCATGTGGCCCGGGAGAAACCGAGGTCCTTCCCTCCTCCTGGAATAGCTTCTGGATCCCAAGCTTCACCCCAGGGGCGTCAGTTTTACGGACTGAAGAGGCAGGGCCAGGTTTTGGCCTTGCCTTTGCTTCCAGGGTGGGCCACTCCTGGGCCCAGTCAGCTACTGGCCCCAACCTATCCCCTAGAGGGGCTGGGAAGGGCCATTCTGAGCTCACCTGGCCTGGGAGACACATCTGGTCCCTGTGTCCTCTGCCCCTCACTGCTCTGCAGATCCTCTTGCCTTCGGCTGCCTCCGCTCGAAACCCAACAGTTCCTGCTGGGCTCAAGTGTGCAGGCCTGGCCGTGTGTGCCTCGGCCTCACTGTATCTGTGGCTCCCTCTCCGCCCGGATTCTGAGCTCAGTGTGGTGCTTGCTGCACAGACATTGGTCAGGGGCAATGGCCAAGGCCCTGCCACGCACGCCCGTCCCTCATATCCGCTGTGAGCACCAGTCTGCTGCAGTCTCCTGGGCCCCTGCTAACAGTTCTGCCACGTCACCACTTGCCTGGCTCCCACATAGCCGTGCATTGTTCCTCTGCCTCCGGGCCCCCAGCTTGGGAGCTGTGGGCCTGCCAGGTCTCACCTCCTCTGTCCCCCACGCTACAGCCCGGGCTCCTGGTTACAGCAGGGCTCCAGGGACTCCAAATAAATGCTCACTGACTGGCTTCAAGGGTGACCGTGAACGTGTCCAAAGCCGGGCTTCCGAGGGACAGGTCTGGCTACCCAGACCCTTCCTAGCTCTCTTTCCTGCCCCGAGGTCCCAGCAGGACCCGGGACAGACACAGTGCTTCTGGCTCGTATCGGCCTCTCCTGCAGACAGCAAGCACTCTGCAGCTTTGGCCTGGGCAGGCCCCCGACGACCCCCAGCCCCCACAACCAGAACCGCGGGAGCACCCAGCTAGGCCCAGCCAGGGACCTTCGTAGAGCCCAGGCCCTTGGGTCAGCCCAGGCGTGGGGCCAGAGAGCGGCCTGGCTCCCCGCATCTCAGAGCTCTGTGGAACGGGCGTCTCATGGGCCAGCACTTGGTCTTAGGTCTGCCTGGCCCCTGCCTGCCACTGTCCAGCTCCAGGGCCAGCCCTGGAATCCTGGTTAGGACCCCAGCAGTGACAGCAGCAGGGCCTGGACCAGAGGCAGCTGCCGCTGTGCCTTCAGCCAAGACACGGGTTCCAGACCCGGAGTCCCCACTAGGCCCCAGACCGGAGGCAGCTGCCACCGTGCCCTCAGCCGACATACGGGTTCTAGCCCTAGAGTCCCTGAGGCGAGGCCACAGGCCCTGGGCTCACTGCTGCTGCTCCCATGACTCAGTTTCCTCATCTGTAAAGGAAGGGGCTGGTGCAGATCCGAAGAGACCACATAACCCTCAAGTGGCACCAATTGGGCGACCCCAACAGAAAGCAGCAACAAAGCCCTCCCGGCCAGCACACCCGTCGCTCTCCAGGCCCCTCCCTGGCCAGCCCGGGGATGTGTCCACTCTCGACGCCTGGCCCCGGCCTCCCCTCCCCCAGGGCTGGCTTGTCTCCGGGCTTCCTCCTGGTCCTTGTCTGAATCAGCCCAAGTCGGAGCCAGGCACGGCTCTCCTCTCCAGTGGGACTGTCTCCCCACCTTGCCCCACAGGACCCCACCCCTCTGGACTGGGGGCTGCTGACCTCACTGCCCCTAACTGCGACCGGTTGCAGCTGTTGGAGCCGCTGTGTCCAGCTGGGCTGGCCCAGCTGGTGGCCGGCCAAGGGGCCTTCAAGGCCTGACCTGAGCCGGACCCTCCTCAACAAGCCAGGCCTCCTGAGTGCCGTCCCTCGTGGTGCCCATGCCTCAGTGTCAGCCTGGAACTCTCAGAGAGGCACCTGGGTTCCCGTGGGCCTGTACAGGCCTGGGGAGCGGTCACCCACCACTCTCCCCGCTGTCAGCCCCCACAAGACCCAGAGCAGGGATTAAGTCTCACCTTGACCATGGGGCTGGCTCATTGGGCACCCATAGCTCTGGTGCAGGGGGTGGTCATGCCACAGCTGAACCTGAGCTGCAGGATCCCAGGGTCTTGGAGCCCTTGTGGTCCTGCCAACCAGGGGCTGAGCCCCTCCCAAGATGAGAGGTGGGGTAGGTGGGCCAGGTTGGGGCTCAGCCTGGGACACCCAGCACCCCGTACCAGTGAGGGGAGAAGCCTGGCAGGCGGGCTGGGAACTCCCTCCTGCCTGTCCTCCCGCCCTGGCCTGCCTGGTGGAGCCCCACAGTGCTCACACGGGTGTTCCTGCCTGCCCAGCTCTGTGTTGTGGTACCCACAGAACGACCGCAGCTGTCACCATGCCTGGCTACCGCATTGGGTCGTCGTGTGCCTGATGTCCCCACAAGGGGACACAGTGTGTCCGTGTCCATGTTCCTGGGCACACAGACCAGGAGGCCCGAGATGCACCTATACACGCAGGCACCAGCAAACACGACGGACTCAGATGCAGGCGTGCGGCACGACCCCTGGGGCGCAGAGACTGCAGAGCAGAGCCCTGGTGGGCAGGGAGGAGCATGAGCTGGGCCGCTGCCAGCTGTGAGCTCAGCCTTCGCTGTGGGGGAAGGGAGTAGGTGCCTGTTGTGCCCGAGGTCCCCAGGGGCTGACACGGTGCATCACCGGGCACAGCCTGGGCCTCCCCCACAGGACTGCCAAGCGGGCATCACTGTGGGAGTGGGGCGGGGCGGGGCAGTCCCATGCCGCCTGCCAGGCCGGCGTGGAGGTGAGCAGGGACCCCAGCATCCCCCCTGCACCGTCTCTGCACCCGGGCGCTCAGCAGCAGCAGCTGATGCACTTGGCGGGCTGGGATTGCGTCTGGAGCACCTGGTCCGCAACTCCCTGCCCGGAGCAGCCACCCCACAGCCCGGCAGCACCTCCCCCGCCGCACCCAGGGTTCCTGCTCAGGTGAGAAGGGCGGGTGGGAGCCACCACCAGCCCACCGCAGGGCCGGTCCCAAGCCGCTGCATTTGCCTCTGCGTGGGGCAGCCTCCCTGTCTCCCTCTTGGGCCACAGTCAGGAGGCCCAGAGGTGCCCAAAAGCCATCAGGCTGGTTCCAGGAGGAGGCAGTGGCCCGCAGCAGTACCGAGACCCTGACTCCTCTGGCCTTGCAGCTTCCATTTCCAGCGTGGCTGAGGCTACCCCAGCTGCCACTGGGGGCCAGATTTCAGCGACAGAGCCGGACATCTGGGGCTCAAAGAGGGAAAGGGAGCTGCCAGGGCCGCTGGGTGTGGGGACGAAGCTGGGGTGCACGAGGCTGCCTGAGGCACTCGCTGTTGGCTCGAGACGCAGCAACCCGTGGGTCCCCTAGGCCCCTACCTGTGATAAGAAAGGCCCAGAGTTTCGCCAGCTCCTGGTCCTTCTGCTGCACTTTACTGTTTATGGGATCCTTCCCCCTTGAAGGTGGGAGAGCCGCAGCTCTGGCCCCGCCGCCCCGGGTGAGCCCGGACTGCACCCTCCCTCTCCACACCCCAGGGGGTGGGAGGCAGTGTGGGGCCAGCCTGTGTCTCTCACCTGTGTTTGCCTGTGTCACGCTTCTCCAGCTAGTCCTGGACCCACTGCCCGTGGCCCCAGCACCTTCCTGCCCTGGAACGTCTCAGCCAGGATGACCAGCACGCGCCGCCGCACAGACATGGGCCCCAGAGTGGGTGAGACGAGACCTCCATGCAGAAGGGGGACCTCCAGAGTGCCAGGCCCACGTGGCAAAACCATCCCACAGACGTGGGAGTGCCCAGGGCCCTGGCCACCCCATTTTCCTGAGCCAGGGTCTGTCCCAAGCCAAGGAAAGAGGAGGCGGGCCCTGCCCAGCAGCAGCCGGCCAGGGGGAGGGGGGGGCTGCCAGGGCACAGTGAGCCCAGCCCACCCCAGCAGGCATGGGGGTCCTGGGAGGGTGAGGCAGGGCAGGCAAGCTTGGCTAGAAGGGGCCACTCCTGGCCCAGGCAGGTGGATGTGGCTTCTGGGGAAATAGTGGGGGCAGGGGTGAGTGGAGACACCGTTCTCTTGGGCAGCCTGGGCACAGGCAGGGCCAGGCTCTAAGGCCAGGGTGGGGAGGGACCCTGGCCATGCCCAGGGCTGCCCAGTGCCTCACCCTCCCTGAGAGGGGTGGGCCAGGCCCAGCAGCCCAGGAGGCCGTGGCAGATCTGTGTGGGCTGCGGCGACTCCCGCTCTATGTCTGCTGGAGAAGAGGCTTCACCACATGGTCTCCCCAGGGCCAGCAAGATAAGGGGGCTCCCCTGCACCCGAACCCCCTTCCTGGGCTGGGTTTCCAAAGCAGGAACATGGGCTGGGCCCCCAGTTCCTGCGAGGAGGCCTTGCTGTGACCCCCACTGCAAAACTGAGCAGTTGGGGCCCTTGAAGGTGGCTTCTGCCCCCACACCTCCTCTGTCTTGGGGGTCTCAGGGCTCCACTGTGAGGACACAGAGCCACGGGGCATCTGGCTAGAGGGAGAAGGAGTTCACACATACATCTGCCATCTCACACGTGTGCAACACGGGTGCACATGTGCACACGCCGCCAGACTCATGCACACGACCGTCACCTACCGGTGCACACGGTCACCTACCCGTGCACAGTCACCTACACATGCACAGTCACCTACCCTGCACACCGTCACCTACCCATGCACACTGTCACCTACCTGTGCGTACTTGCACATGTCCACAGCCTCATGCCTGTGCTACCCGTGCACACTGTCACCTACACATGCACAGTCACCTATATGTGCACACCATCACCTACCTGTGCGTGCTTGCATGCGTCCACAGCCTCACGCCTGTGCTACCTGTGCACACTGTCACCTATCCATGCACACTGTCACCTACCTGTGCGTACTTGCACATGTCCACAGCCTCATGCCTGTGCTACCCGTGCACACTGTCACCTACCTGTGCACACTGTCACCTACACATGCACAGTCACCTACATGTGCACACCGTCACCTACCAGTGCGTGCTTGCATGTGTCCACAGCCTCACGCCTGTGCTACCTGTGCACACTGTCACCTATCCATGCACACTGTCACCTACCCGTGCACACCATCACCCACGCGTGCACACTGTCACCTGTACGTGCACACCATCACCCACGTGTGCACACTGTCACCTGTACGTGCACACCATCACCCACGCATGCACACTGTCACCTGTGCGTGCTTGCACGCGTCCACAGCCTCACACCTGTGCTACCCGTGTACACTGTCACCTATCCGTGCACACTGTCACCTATCCGTGCACACTGTCACCTACACGTGCGTGCCTACACATGTCCACAGCCTCTCACCTGTGCATACACCACCAGACACGCCCCGCACTCAGGCCCAGGCTGTGCACAGGTGGCCAGTGCTGTGGGGCTCCAGAAGTTCCTCCGTGTCCTCTGGTCTCAAGGAGGCCCCCATGGTGGGGGTCACAGGTCCACCCTGGGATCCGGATGCCCCGGCCCCTGCTCCCACCGAGACCCTCACGGCCCGCCTTATTCCAGGTGCCCTGCAGAGCTCGGGCCTCACCCTCCTCCTGTCCCTCGCCGCCCACTGCTCTGGGCCCCAGGCCAAGGGTCTTTCCCCAGGAGGGCTGGATGCCAGTGGGGCCAACCTGTGGGCCAGGTGAGTGCAGCCCTCTTGCAGTGGGGGTCTGCTTCTCGGTTGGGCTGGGGGAGGGGTCTGACTAGGGGATGGGGAGGGGTCTGGGGGTGGCCGCCGGCAGTCTGCTGCTGAGGCTGTCATCTCCTGCTCCACCCTGGGGGGCCCTGAGATGACTCAGTGTCCAGCTTTGGACCTACACGGCCGGGTGTGGGTCCCTCGGCCACCGCCGAGGCCTCAACCATCAGGCCCAGCCACGTCTGCCCACCCCAGAGAACACTGTGTGGTTTCCCCGCACTGCCTGGAGCCTCATGCGGGGCTCAGCCCTCCTCCCCGTCCTTCAGAGTTGGTGACAGTGACAGGCTGGTCAATTGACTAACCAGGGCGTCTGTGAGGCAGGGCTGGGGTCCTGAGTGGCACAAGGCCCGCTCTGTGTTGGACTGGATTAGAGTCACACCATAAGGAAGGCTGGGGAGACGGCTTACCCAGGGCTGCCCAACGGGTGCCGAAGCCTTGGGTGGGGGTGCCTCTTCCTCAGGTGCCTCAGCAGCCAGCAGGGGTGGTCAGGGAGCAGCCTGAGCTCCTGGCCACCTGGGACCCGGCCTCAGGAGGAAGTGCTGCCTCAGGGTCTGGGTAGGGGCCACACCTGAGGCCCTGCGTGCAGCCGAGAGCCTGGCCCCACAGGGTGCTCTGGAGAGAATGAATGAATGAGTGAGTGAATGAGTGAATGAGTGAGAATGAGGGAATGAGTGAAAATGAGTGAGTGAATGAGTGAGTGAAAATGAGTGAATAAATGAGTGAATGAGAGAGTGAAAATGAGTGAATGAGTGAAAGAGTGAGTGAGAGAGTGAATGAGTGAGTGAAAATGAGTAAGTGAATGAGTGAAAATGAGTGAATGAGTAAAGAGTGAGTGAGTGAATGAGTGAGTGAATGAATGAATGAAAATGAGTGAGTGAAAATGATGAGTGAATGAGTGAATGAATGAGTGAATGAGTGAGTGAATGAATGAATGAGTGAAAATGAGTGAGTGGAAATGAGTGAGTGAATAAGTGAAAATGAGTGAATGAGTGAAAATGAGTGAATGAGTGAAAATGAGTGAATGAGTGAAAATGAGTGAATGAGTGAAAATGAGTGAGTGAATGAGTGAAAATGAGTGAAAGAGTGAAAATGAGTGAATGAGTGAAAATGAGTGAGTGAATGAGTCAGTGAAGCAGGATCTTGCCTGTCGGGGGCACCACCTCCCGCTCTCCCTCCCTCAGTGCTGGGGGGCAGTGGAGTCGGACCTTGGTTCTGCAGGCTGCGTGCAGCCCGTGCCCTTCTGCTGGGCAGCCGCGCTCAACTGCTTCCACCCCTCCCAGGCCCTCCCTGCCACTATCTCCTCCTCTCTGCCCAGTGCCAACTGCTCCCTGCTGCAAGGCTTCTGGTGCCAGCCGGCCGGTCAGCTGCCCCGGGACCAGCTCTCAGCCCTAATCCAGAGGCTGGCCTTGCTGCAGGTCCCCCTCCAGGCCTGGCAGGTGAGCGGGGAAGGAGTGCGGGTGGGTGGGTGGGCCAGGCGCTGAGGGACGGGCCCGGATAGGGAAGGGCACATGGGCTCCGGTGTGAGAGGCGAGGGACGGCTAAGCGAGAGCTGGGGCAGGACCCAGTGTGACCACAGTCGGGACGGGGTGTGCAGCCCCCCAGGACGGGAGGGTCCACCCAGGAGGCGGGGGGACTTTCGGGTGCAGCCAACCTACTTCCAGGACTTTTCAGCCAACTTCCCTGCAGATGCTCCACCCTGTGTCCGCAGTGAGGGCGAGGGTTCACCCTCCCCTCCCCACCCACCGCTGTGGGGAACGATGCCCGACTTGGGGTACATACTCCGGGCCCCCAGAGTGGATTTTACAGCCCGCTGGCCTCTCCGTGCATGGGCTGCAGGATCCTGGCCTGTGAGGGGCCGTCCAGGAAAAGGGAAAGGCAGAAAGACCTCCATTCCTTCCCGGGAAAACCAGACAGTGAAATAGTTTAGAGGATTATCTGAGCAATATGAGTGACCCTGGCCTGAGGAAAGTCTCAAGAGGTGTGAGCGCACCTGAGGCCGGCAGGCTGCAGGTTGGTTTTCTAGGCATCGGGGAGGTAGGAGCGACAGGCGGGGAGGTAGGAGTGACAGGCAAAGAGGCAGAGAACACGGGGTAGGCAGACATCAACCCGTTCTCCCTGAAAAGGCAGGATATCTCGAACTGGGGGCTTCTAAGTCACAGGTGGATTCAGAGACTCTTTCCTTTGTAACCGGTTAAAGGAATAAAGCCCTAGGTAAAGCATGGACTCAGTAAATAGGAATGCTTTCAACTCAGACAAGCAGGCCACAGGAGGGAAGGAGGGAGGGCCAGCAGGCACTGCCTCCCCTCTGCCTGGCACGGCCGTAGGTCTCTTTTATAACTTGGTATCTTATTGCCACGCAGTCTGTTTTTTCTCTCTTATGTATTTATTTTTGAGACAGAGTCTCACTCTGTCACCCAGGCTGCAGTGCAGTGGCACCATCTCAGCTCACTGCAACCTCTGCCTTCCGGATTCAAACAATTCTCCTACCTCAGCCTCCCCAGTAGCTGGGACAGTTGTTGTTTGAGATGGAGTCTCTCTCTGTCACCCAGGCTGGAGTGTAATGGTGTGATCTTAGCTCACTGCAACCTCTGCCTGCTGGGTTCAAGCGATTCTCCTGCCTCAGCCTCCCAAGTAGCTGAGACTACCGGCGCCCGCCACCATGCTCGGCTAATATTTTTCTTTTTCTTTTTTTTTTTTTTTTTGAGACGGAGTCTCGCTCTGTCGCCCAGGCTGGAGTGCAGTGGCGCGATCTCCACTCACTGCAAGCTCCGCCTCCCAGGTTCACGCCATTCTCCTGCCTCAGCCTCCCGAGTAGCTGGGACTACAGGTGCCCGCCACCTCGCCCGGCTAGTTTTTTTGTATTTTTAGTAGAGACGGGGTTTCACCGTGTTCGCCAGGATGGTCTCCATCTCCTGACCTCGTGATCCGCCCGCCTCGGCCTCCCAAAGTGCTGGGATTACAGGCGTGAGCCACCGCGCCCGGCCTATTTTTGTATTTTTACTAGAGACAAGGTTTCACCATATTGGCCAGGCTGGTCTCAAACTGGCCTCAGGTTATCTGCCCGCCTCACCCTCCCAAACTGCTGGGATTACAGTCGTGAGCCATGGCGCCCGGCCTAACTTTTTAATTCTTTTTAGAGACGGGGGTCTCACTATGTTGGCCAGGCTGGTCTCAGACTCCTGAGCTCAAGGGATCAGCCGTCCTCAGCCTCCCAAAGCGCTGGTATTACAGACATATTGCACCACACCTGGCCAGCTTTTTGCCCTTCTTTTGATAATCAAACAGGCTGAACATTCTGTTCCAGCTCACAGGCATTCTGGGTGTTTGTGAGTCAGGGTTTTTCTTCCCCTCCCTCTCAGCCAGGAGGACCTTGCCCTGCAGGAGGCTGGCAGCCCATGCTCCATTCCCTGGGGCTGCTTTCAGGCTGCAGGAGGGTCCCCGAGCCCCCACCCTGAGTGGGCTCCTCCTCAGGGATGAGACCCTGGTGGGGGCTGCACAAAACTCTGGGGCCATCCTTGTCTGCCTCAAATCCCCTCCTCATATGCACAGGATGTCCCAGGTGCTTGGTTGACATAAAATCGGGCAAAGGGCCCTCTGAGGAATGGGCTAAAAACCCTTGAAATGACCTCAAAGGCCAGGCTAGACAAGCCTAGGTGGGGGGTGGCTGAGGCTGGGCAGCGTCCTGCATAGGCTGAGAGGAGTGAGCAGAGCCTCAGGGAGCATGGAGGGGCGGAGGCTGGGCCTGGCAGAGCCCCAGTGCCAGGAGGAGGCTGTCAGGTGGAGCCCAGGGGCACCACCCAGGGTCCACTTGGGAAGCTGCCAAGGGGCTGCACTGGAGGAGACCCCCAATCCCGGCGTTGTGGAGCCTCCTTGGTGGGGATAGGCAATCATCCACACCCGCCCAGCATCCAGACACTTCAGCACTCCACCAGTGAGGAGGTGGCACAGGGGCCTGGCGGCCGGGGAGGCGGCGGAGGGGCCTGGCGGCCGGGGAGGCGGTGGAGGGGCCGGGGGCAGCCGTTTGGAGGCCTGTTCTGCTGTGCAGGGTTCCCCTCCAGGCGGAGGGGTGGGCACGGGTGGCCACGGGGAGGACCCGACATGTGGGAAATGGGGCCCAAGAAGTGGGTGGGGACTGGGTCCTGAGGCCCGTGCAGAGGGGACGGAGACCACGGGCTGCCACAGCGAGTCCAGAGTGGACGAGGGAGTGACCAGCGCCCTCCTGCCCAGCTCAGCTGCTTGGCCAACCTGGCATCACGGTGCGGCCTCCAGGACGACTTCACGCTCCACCCGCCCAACCTGCTGCTCTTCTACAAGTGAGTGTCCCTCCCTGCCCAGCCACAGGAGTCCTGGGGGCCCTCAACACCCCAGGGGCATCTCAGGGCTGCTGGGAGTTCCGACCCCGCCCCCCGTCAGTCTGACAGCCTCACACTCACCTGCAGCCTGAGCCAGGTGCGGGAAGTTGACTGCCGGGCCTTCATCCGCCGCGCTGCTCAGGGGGACGTGGAGCTGCTGAGCCATCTACCCGACCAGAGGGTCGCCCTGCAGCGTGTGGCTGTGGGCTGCCTGGTGGGCGCTGGGCGGGGTGGGCTGGGGCGCGTGGGGAGCGGCTGTGGCCTGCCTGGTGGGCACCTGGGCGGGATGGGCCCGGTGCCTTGGAGGCAGCCTCCTGCTGGGTGCCGACCTGCTGGCCCTGCAGGGGGGGGCCCGCCCACAGCTCAGCGCCTCCAACCTGCCGCTGCTCGGGGCCCTGGTGTGTGACATGGACGCGTCCAGCATCGGTGCTGCGGACCCCCATGTGCTGGAGAACCTGCAGCGCTGCCCCCGGCTGACCACCGCCCAGCGCATTGCCCTCAACTCACTGCTGGCCGGTGGGAAGACCTCGCTTGGGTGGGTGGGGTCACGGGGCCAGGCGAGGAGGCGGGGATGAGATGGGAGGCAGCCTGGGGTTGGCCCTCTTGGTCACTGATGTCCACAGCCCACTAACATCTGACCTCTGGCCTCAACCTCACTGGGTCCTGCAGCCAAGGGGGCAGAGGGTCGGGGTGCTGCCCCACTAGCTGTGGGGGGGGTGTCCCTCCCGTGGGTGCCAGTCAGGGGTCTGGGTGGTCAAGCACCTACTGAGTGCTTCTCCTGCCTGCTGGGTGTCCATGGAGGGGCAGGGGCTCCCAGGGGGGCCTGCCCTGGACCCAACACAGCGCCCCTTTCTGTGTACCAGGCCCCCTGGCTCCTGGACACTGGAGGGGCTGCAGGCCCTGGGTTCCCTGGCCACATACATCAGCCCTCACCTGTGGGCACAGGTGCAGGAGGTAGGAGGGGGCCCCAGGGTGGACACAAGCG
Organism: Macaca mulatta; assembly: GCF_049350105.2. NCBI lineage: Eukaryota > Metazoa > Chordata > Mammalia > Primates > Cercopithecidae > Macaca > Macaca mulatta. The sequence continues at coordinate 1,991,687 of NC_133425.1, read as the reverse complement.
AGCCTTGCCCGGGCCACCAACCTCAGCGCACACCTGCCCTGCCAGGCCGTGGGCCTGGGCTTCTTCAGTAGCATGGTGGCGGCATGCCGGGCAGGGAGGCTCAGCCAGCACGAGGCCAGACGCTTCGTCACCAGCTTCCTGGAGTCTAAGACCAAACTGGTGTCCTCCAGGCCCAGGCTCAGCACAGGTCAGTATGGCCACTGTGGCCTGGGACGCTGCACCTCCCCAGTCCGGCTCCTCCCTCGGGCCTGGCTGACTTCAGAGAAGTCGTTTGGCCAAGTTCTTGGTTAGAACTCTGGGAGGCCGGGCGCGGTGGCTCAAGCCCGTAATCCCAGCACTTTGGGAGGCCGAGGCGGGTGGATCACAAGGTCAGGAGATCGAGACTATCCTGGCTAACACGGTGAAACCCCGTCTCTACTAAAAATACAAAAAGAAAAACTAGCCGGGCGTGGTGGCGGGCGCCTGTAGTCTCAGCTACTTGGGAGGCTGAGGCGGGAGAATGGCGTGAACCCGGGAGGCGGAGCTTGCAGTGAGCCGAGATCACGCCACTGCACTCCAGCCTGGGAGACACAACGAGACTCCGTCTCAAAAAAAAAAAAAAAAAAAAAGAACTCTGGGAAAGCCAAGGTCTGACCAAGGTCAGAAGTGGAGGGGAAGGGGTCAGGGAGGGGGCCTGGGCCAGGCGCGGCGGCTCACACCTGTAATCCCAGCACTTTCAGAGGCCGAGGCAGGCAAATCACTTGAGGTCCAGAGTTCGAGACCAGCCTGGCCAACATGAGGAAACCCCGTCTCTAATAAAAACACAAAAATTAGCCAGGCGTGGTGGTGCATGCCTATAATCCCAGCGACTTGGGAGGCTGAGGAGGGAGAATTGCTTGAACCCGGGAGGTGGAGGTTGCAGTGAGCAGAGATCATGCCACTGCACTCAGCCTGGGCGACAGAGTGAGACTCCACCTAAAAAAAAAAAAAAAAAAAAAATCCGGGCACAGTGGCTCAGGCCTGTAATCCCAGCACCATGGGAGGCCAAGGCAGGAGGATTCACTTAAGGTCAGGAGTTCAAGACCAGCCCAGCCAACACGGCGAAACCCCATCTCTACTGGAAATACAAAAATTAGCCGGCGTGGTGGCGCACACCTGTAATCCCAGCTACACAGGAGGCTGAGGCAGGAAAATCGCTTGAACCCGGGAGGCAGAGGTTGCAGTGAGCCGAGATCAATGCCACTACTCTCCAGCCTTTGATGCCCTGCTGCTAGGCAACAGAGCAAGACTCTGTCTCAAAAAAAAAAAAAAAAAGCGGGGGGGCGCCCTGGAGCCGGCAGTGGTGGTTGGCCCAGGCCCCGGTTACCAGCCCGGGCCGCACACACCCCCAGGGAGATCCTGTGTCCGAGGCAACATCACGGCGGCCACGCTGCGGGACAATCTCTTGCTGGTGCGCTACAACTGTGCACAGCTTGAGTCCTGCCTGGACGGCCACGTCCTCAGAACCAACCTGGAACTCCTGCTGCAGCACCCGCTGCCCGCTGAGTGCCAGCGCGTGGTCAAGGCCAAGCTCGCGCAGGTGCACGGCTGGGTGGGGGGGATGGGGAGGCCCGGTGGGCGCAGCACCTCTGCTGACCCTGCCCGGCCCTGCCCACCTGCTCAGATCTACCCACAAGGCCTCCCGGAGGATCAGTTGCGGCTCATCACCTCGTTGGTCTACCTCTACTCCTGCACCGAGATCGGCCAGTGGAGCATCACCTCCTGGGACACGGTTGTGGCTCTGCTGGCCTCTGATGTAGCCCTGGAGAACCAGACAGAGGTGAGGGCACCTGGGCAGGCGGGCAGGTGGGTGGTCCCAAGCCCCAGCCCACCCCACCGACCCTGGCTCTGCCCCCAGGCTGTGCTGCAGAAGTTTCTGGAGCACAATGGCACAGTCTCCGGCGCCCTGCTGCTGGCCGTCGGGGGCACCCGCCTATGCTGGATGAGTCCTCAGCAGATCCAGACCATCCATCCCCAGGAGCTCCGGTGAGCCAACCCCCCACACTCAGAGGCAGCTCCCGCCTCAGCCCAGGCGGACCACGAGGGGAAACTGAGGGCAAGGAGGGCAGTCCAGCCAGGCCATCGGGTGCATTAATTGTAGGGCTGCCCTGGCTGGACTCTAGCTTTTTTTTTTTTTTCTTGAGACGGAGTCTCGCTCTGTCGCCCAGGCTGGAGTGCAGTGGCGCGATCTCAGCTCACTGCAAGCTCCGCCTCCCGGGTTCACGCCATTCTCCTGCCTCAACCTCCCGAGTAGCTGGGACTACAGGCGCCCGCCACCTCGCCCGGCTAGTTTTTTGTATTTTTTAGTAGAGACGGGGTTTCACCGTGTTAGTCAGGATGGTCTCGATCTCCTGACCTCGTGATCTGCCCGTCTAGGCCTCCCAAAGTGCTGGGATTACAGGCTTGAGCCACCGCGCCCAGCCTGGACTCTAGCTTTGAGCAAAGGACACAAACTGGGTGACTTTATTTATTTTATTTATTTATTTATTTATTTTGAGATGGAGTCTCGCTCTGTCGCCCAGGCTGGAGTGCAGTGGCACAATCTCGGCTCACTGCAAGCTCCGCCTCCCGGGTTCACGCCATTCTCCTGCCTCAGCCTCCTGAGTAGCTGGGACTACAGGTGCCCGCCACCTCACCCGGCTAATTTTTTTTTTTTTTTTTTTTGTATTTTTTAGTAGAGACAGGGCTTCACCATGTTGGCCAGGCTGGTCTCGATCTCCTGACCTCGTGATCCACCCACCCAGGCCTCCCAAAGTGCTGGGATTACAGGCGAGAGCACTGTACCTGGCCCTCAGCTTTCCCTGTCCTTAGAAGGACCCCAGGCATTGAGTTAGGGCCCACCTGATCCAGTCTGACCTGATCCCATCTGCAATGACCCTATTTCCCAACAAGGTCACATTCTGAGGTTCTGAGTGGATGTGAATTTGGGGGAACCCTGTTCACCCCAGGACAGAGGGTGAGAGGAAAGCTGTGGCTCAGGAAGGGAGGGCCATGCCCAGCTGTTGGAAGGGTCGGGGACTGGTGGCCAACTCCTCAGCCTCCCGCCTCCCGCCTCCCCCAGGCTGGCCGGGGCCCTGGACGTCTCTTCCTGCCCCCAGAGCCGGAAGGATGTGCTCTACGCCAAGGCCCGTGAGGCCTTCAGCAGCAGCAGCAGGACCCCAGCTGCCTACTACCACTTCATGCGCCCCTACCTCGGTGAGCCCTGAGCCCTCACCTCTGTCCCCGCAGCGGCTACCCCATTGAAGCCCTGCCCCTTCACCCCCCCGTCCCCCCTGGGTGGCTCCCCCCGCCCCGTGGAGCCCCACCCCCTCGCCCCTGTTCCCCCAGCGGCTCCCCCGGTGGAGCCCCGCCGCCTCACCCCATCCCCCTGGGTGGCTCCCCCCCCACCGCCTGTGGAGCCCCAACCCCTCACCCCCGTCCCAGCTCCCCACCGCCCCCTCACCCCCGTCCCCCCAGGCGGTGCACCGGTGGAGGAGCTGCAGCACCTGGCCCAGGCCAACATCTCCATGGACATCGACACCTTCACCAGCCTGAACCCCCGCGTGCTGCAGGTGGGGCCGGGCTGCCCCGTGAGGGTGGGGGTGCAGGGCTGACCCAGGCGGGGGAGCCCCTAGGTCACAGGTCACAGCCAGCATACCCCCACTTTCCCACTCCAGGCCGTTTCTGGGCCTCTCACTCCTGCCACTGCCCAATCCTGGGTCTGGCCCTCTCCTGTGGGTCTTCCCCTGGCCTGGAAGGTGGCCCCATGGCCCCTCTGCCCCGCCCCTCCCCGCAGAGCCTGGATGTCAGCAACGTGACTGCGCTGCTGGGCCACAACGTGGGAGACCTGCAGAAGGCCCGAAGCCACCCCACCGTCAGGTCCTGGCTGTACAGCCTCAACAGCTCCGCCCTGGGCCAGCTGGGCCTTGACACCAGCCCCGCCGGCCCCGCCAGCCCCACCGGCCCAGCCCACGGCACCAGCGGGCCCCCCAGCACCACCCACCAAGCGCCTCATCTGGTCCACACCTCAGGCCTGCCCGGGAACGCTGCCCAGGCCTCCACCTCAGGTATGGCCCCCACACCCCTCCGGCTTGGCCCCCTCTGCCCAGGGCCCTCTCAGACCTGTTCCCCGCCTCGTGGCCACACCCACAGTCTGTCCACCAGCTTTGTCCATTGCCTCCTGGGATGACACTGGCCAACCCTGGCTTCACCCTTCATTGCCTACTGAGTGAGAGACGCAGCTGTCTCCCCTAAAACCCACTGACCAGCAGAAAGTGGGGGCAGGGGAAGCCTTGAGACCTTTGTTGGGTCCCAGAAGAGCAGCCGCAGACGGGTGTCCTCGCCGGCTGTCCCCACCCTCCCCAGCCAGAGGGAGGGGCTGCCCAGGCCTGTCTGGCTCCAGGGGGTGGATATGGGGGTAGTGTCTGAGGGACTGATGGTGTCCTCCCTGTTCCATCTACAGGCAGCCCGTGGGCCCCCCTGGGGTACCTGCCCCTGGCGGTGGCCCTGCCCTCTAGCCTCCTATGGCTGCTGCACTGGGGGACCTGCACCCTGGCTTCTGTGGACAGTGCTGCCTCGGGGTGGCTGGGTTCACAGGGGTCAGGTGCAGGAAAAACAGGGCTGTTAGATTCAGCTGGACGCCCACTTGGACTGAGGGGCCGGCTCTAGGCCAGGCCAACCTGCCCAAGCCCCACCTCGTAGGCTGCCCCGCCCATCCCCGCCTCCAGGTCCTACGAGCTGGACTGAGGACCAGGCCCTGAGGAGGTGCCTCCCGCACAACCACAGGCCCAGGCGGGACACAGAAGACGCTGCCCCGGCCCTGCAGAGGGCTGGGGCTGGGGCTGGGGTTTGCAACCACTGACTTCGTTGCTGGTCATGAATAAAGTCCAAAGTCGTGGTCCCGCCTGTGTTCGTGCTCAGGGTCTGAACAGGGGGGCCTGGGAATGTCCTAGCCGGGGCCCAGCCTGTGGGGATGGGGGCACGGGACTCCCACCGCTGTCTACTGGGGCCACCCTGAGTGCTGGCCTGGCCCTTAGCACAATGGCAGCAGGGTCAGGAAGGCCTCCAAGGGCCCCCCCCTGGCCTGAGGGCCCAAGACCAGAGGGAGAGGAGCCATGCTGGTGGGGTCACAAAGTCCTTGGAAGTCACAAGGCGTGTCTGCAGGGGGCATGTTCGCGTTTACTGAGCGCAAGTTCTCCTGGGGTGGAACAGGGACCACCCATGCCTGCTCCTGGCCAGGCGGGGATCCCCAGCAGGGCTGGGGCCAGCAAGGGAGTAGGGTCCTCAGGCCAGGGTGGAGGCCAGGAGCAAAGCCAGGACGGTGAGTACAGGTCCAGGTCCTAGGAGGCAGGGCGTCCCCGAGAGGGCCTCTACGGAGAGAGCGGTGACTCAGAGTGCCCAACTCCACGTCCCCAGCCCTGCCCCCAGCCCTGCCCCCAGCCCTGGCTGCCCCGCCCCTCCCACCTCGCACACTGAGGTCTAGGATCAGGTAGCCGTTGGGGATGCCGCCCTGTAGCCCCAGCCCCAGTGTGTCCAGGTCGTCCTGCCGCTGCTTTAGGATCCAGTCCCGCACGGGGCTGTGCTGCTCCTCCACCTTCAGGCCCTCCACGTGGGGTCCCAGAAGTTTCTGCACCTCAGCCACAGTCAACGGCTGCCAGATCCCCCGGGCAGCCATCAAGGAGGGTCCCCTTCCCCCAGCGCCCCCAGAGGGTTGCCAGGCTCTCCTGTGTCCAAACTGCCCCACCCACAGATGCCCGCCGCAGCTTCTTCAGACTTTGAAGGTCTCCGGCCGGCTGACCCCAGTTCAATGGCTGCCCTTCCCTAGGCCCCACCACAGTCCAGGACCCTGCCCTTCCTAAGGCCCCGCACCCCCACCCCCCAGCAGGCCCGCCTTACACGCCTTCCCGCCCACGGTTGTCCCCTCCTCCACTCGCCCCTCCTCCCGCTCGCCCTACCAGCACCGCTTCCCTCCGCAGCTTCATGAACGTGGCCAAGTCCATGCTCACATTCTGCTGACTGAGAGCCTTCACATCCTCCGTGGGGGCCCCACCTGCCCTCAGGGAGAGACGCCCAAGCTGAGGCCGCATCTCACACTCCCAGGCCCTTGACCACGGGCTGCAGAAAGCCCAGTTGTGTGAAAGGATTACAGGGCTTCCCTGTTTCCTTAGGGCTTCCAGGGCCTGGGTTTGCCTGGTCGCCTGACCCCCGGGCGTGGGAGACTCTGGAAGTGGCTGGCGCCCCAAGCTGGGGTCAGAGCCCACAAGCTCTAAGGCCACACACATCCCGGGGGCAGAGGGCCGGTGACCACCCAGTTACCCTGGCAGTAGGCGGCCCAGGAAGGCAAAGGTCTGGCACCCCCTCAGTGGAGTCTGTGGCCCCCCCGTCGTGGTGCCCACCCTGTCCAGGAACTCCCTGGCTCACCCAGGAAGGGCCGGATCTTCACGAAGTATTCGGACCCGCTCATGTTCTGGAAAGCAAGGCGGGCCTTGGGATAGAGGACGTCCAGCTGCCTCGGGCCACACGTGTCCAGGTCCTGGGGCCTGACCGCCCTGGGGACAGGGTGGGTGGACCGTGAGCGCCAGCACACAGACCGACCTTGCTGGGCAGAGCTCTGGGGACTCACCCGATGACGCTGGGGGGCACGGAGCTCAGCCGCTCGGGGCTGAGGGAGCACAGGCACCCGGGGCAGAAGGCAGTCAGCGTGTCTACGGTGTCTTTGTCTAGCTGGCCCCTTCCCACCACAACGCGGTCAATCAGGGTGGCCACCTGTGGGACGGGCCACTAAGGAGCCTTGTGGCGGGCAGAGACGTACCCCTCCACCACCAGCACAACCTCAGGCTGTGCCCCCGACCCCAGGCCCGCCCAACCTCAGGCTTCGCCCCCACCCCGCCCCCAGACCCGCCCAATCTCATGCCGCATCCCCCCTCGCCCCCGAGCCAGACGGTCACCTGAGCACTCATTTCATGCCCCTTGCTGACTTTGAGCAGAGCCTTCAGGGTCTCCAGGGACGTCACGTTCCATTTGCGAATGTCCTCAGGGCTCATCTTGAGGAAGAGGTGGCCCAGGTGCCGGATCACAGACTCGGGGTAGCCTTGTGGGTAGAGCTGCAGGCCGAGAGACCAGGAGGGCCCACGTCACTCCCAGGGGTCTGGGGATGGCTCGGACGCAGCAGGCCGGCGGGAACCTGAGTCATGAACTACCTCATCCAGTTTATGCTTTAGGACGTCCAGCTGCTCGTAGGTGAAGGGGATGGCGTCCACACGGTCCATCTGGGCGGCCAGCAGGGCTGGGTCCACGCAGGCTTCCAGCTCCCGCTTCTTGTAGAAGATGAGGCTCTCGTCTATCTCGTGGACCTCTTTCTCTGGGGGACAGGTTGTCCCTGCAAGGCACAGGGCACAGGGGTCAGGGGCTGGAGTTCGTTTGACCCCTTCTTCCTCCCACATCTGCCGTGAGAAGAGACCTTGGGCAATTTGTGACCCTCCCCGTGCCTCAGTTTACCCACTGGCAAACGGGGATTCTGTGCACTCTCTGTGGTTATAATGGGACGTGCTGCAGAGCCAGGGAGGGGTAGGTGAGACCCTAAACTGCAGATGCCCACCCCCAAGGATGCTGCCCAGCCTGGTGCCAGACTGCGCAGGGCACGGCACTCACTCTCCACGTCCCGCCGGAACCTCGGCCGGAGGACGGTCTGTTCCGGCTGCTGCCAGGATGGGTCCCGAGAGGAGCGTTGCCGCCATGCGGCCAGGATGCCCTGAGGACGAGCAGGGCCCAGGCTGAGCCTCAGGTGGCCGGGCTCCCCACGGGCTGGGGGTCGGGGTCTCACCTGCGGGATGCTGTGGATGACGGGCTGGCCCAGCACAGGCAACAGGCTCTGCAGATCGTCCAGGGTGGAGATAGACCACGTTGACGGGGGGCTGTGCAGACACGGGGCACAGCTCAGGGACCCCCAAATGCAGCCCCAGACAGAGAGGGAGGAGACGGCCAGGCTAGGCCATACCCCCCGACTGGGGGCATTGACAGGGGTTGTGGCGGGGGTGACCCACCCTGGGCCTTGAGGCATGGCCATGGTTGTTCTCACAGGCTGCTCACGCCACACCGCCAGGCAAGCCTTCGAGGTGCCAGACACCTTCTCTTACCCGTAGGGGGGTCCTCCTCTCTGCAGAGCCGCCCTGGCTGCTTCCTGCTGGTCCTGGTCCAGGGGTCCCAAGCAGCGCACCAGCCGGGGTAGCACCACTTCTGCCGACTCGGCCACAAAGCGCCCAGGCAGGTCGCAAGCCAGGCCTCCCAGAGCCCGTACATCAGCCTCGCTCAGCAGAGACCCCCGCACACCCTGCACAGATGCCGGCCTCAGCGCCTCTGGAACTGCCGAGCCCTCTCCACCCCGCACTGGCCCCAGCTCCTACCCAGCAGGTCAGAGCCGCGGGCAGCAGCCTCTGTCTCTCAGGAGCCCCCCGCGGGAGCAGGTCCACGTTGGCCTTCGCGACGCGGGAGAAGAAGTGGGTGCAGGCCTGGGGCCCCGAGAACGCGTCTGGGCTGTGGAGAGAGGGTGCTGGGGACAGGCCACATTGATCACACCGGTCCCCACCCTGAGAGGCAGCTGGGCTGGCCTCCACGTCTCTGCTGTGGCCTGGGGTCCGAGGCAGGGGGAAGCGGGTGGGGGCTGAGGGCTGGGGGCAGAAGCCGGAGGGCGGGGGCCAGGGGATGGGGCCTACTTGAGGAAGAGCAGCAGGTCCAGCGGGAGGGCGTCCAGGTCCTCGGGGGGCTCAGAGAGCCGGTGAGCCAGACAGCGCAGCTGCAGGGGCAGGGCGTCCAGCACAGAGTGTTTCGGGCGGCCACCCACGTGGTGGGCCAGGGTTGCCTGGCTGGTCCACCCACCACAACACACCCCTGCCCTGGCCACGGGAATCTGTGGGAGTGGATCTCCAGCTGCCTGCAGCACTGCCCCAGGGGATGTGGGCTCCTGTGCCTGGCTGCCGCTGGCTCCCTTTCCCCAGGTCTCACCCACTCCCCGCAAGAGATTCCCCCTTGGGGCAGAGCCTGGAGGGCTGCCCACGGGGCAGAGGAGGGGGCCCAGGACACAGGAACATCTCAGACTTGCCCTGGGGAGCTGACCCCTGATGTGGACGGGCACCCTAGTGGTCAGCTTGGGTGGCCAGAGGAACTCTGGGAAGAACTAGCCGGGGAGAGATGGCAGCGGGGGCACAGGGGATGGTGGTGGCAAGGTGGGCACTGCAGAGCTGCCTGTAAATTCCTCAGCCCCAGCCGTGCCCACCTGCCCCAGCCCAACTGAGACTGACCTGCTCTGCGGAGAGCTTGACATTCTTCTGTCCCAAGGCCACAGCCAGCTCCTGGACGAGCTCTGTGCTCAGGCCGGACACCTCCACACACGTGAAGCCAAGGAGTTGGCGTGGGGAGAGGCTGCAGGAGGGGTCGGGCTGGGCACCCAGGATCGCCCCTCCCCCGCAGGGCCCACCCAGTGCTCCCCAAGCCCCGCAGCCCCACCTCTCCCCGAAGGACCCTGGTGTTCCCTGCAGACCCCCCAACCAAGGCCAGGTGACACCCTCAAGGACCAGGAGTCGCCACCACCTGGGGGCTGTCAGTCCCTTCCGCAGCCCTGAGCCCAGTCAGATCTGCAGTGGAGCAGAAGAGGAAGCAGGAGAGGACTCCGGGGGAGAGGACACAGAGGGAGGGGACGTGGGGGGAGGGGACGTGGGGGGAGGGGACGTGGGGGGAGGGGATGCAGGGGTAGGGGTGCCGGGGGAGGGGTGCCAGGGGAGGGGATGTGGGGGACGGGTCCCCTCGAGCCTCATCCTTGAGGGCTGTGAAGACCCTGGACCCACCTGGCAATGTCAGGTGCATTGGTCAGGATTCCATCCAGGGGCGCGGCCTCCTGGGGGCACAGGGCCTGCTGAACATGGCTCAGACCAGCTCCCTGGAGCAGGAGTTCCCGGGTCCCGCTACTCCTGGGCCCAGGTACTCCCCGAGTTCAGCTACTTCCCAGGCCTGGCTGTGTCTCAGACCCATGGGCTTGGCTACTTCTCATCCAGCTACTTCCCAGACCCAGCTGCAGTTTCGGCTGCTACTCCCCAGACCTGGCTGCTCCCAGGCCAGTCACATGCAGGTCCAGGTACCCCTTTGCAAGCAAGGACCTTGGAAACTGGCAGGCACCATGGATACGTGACACAGAGAACATGGCATGGCACCCCCACCCGGGACCTGAAGACCCTCCCCGGTTTCCCCAGAGGGGACCTTACCTGCCTTGTCTCTCCAGCCAGGACCCTCGAGGGCTGCACCCATCCTAAAGGGGCAGAGGGGACGGCTTGGGGGGGCCCAGGCCTCTGGGGTGTGCCCTGACCCAGGGGAGAAAGGAGGCAGAGCCCGACCACCCCCAGAGCCAGCCCTGTGCACGCCCCAAAGTGGCAGAAGCCAGTGGCTCAGGCCTGTGTACCCCATGACATCACAGTCCCCCAGGGGTCTGCACTCCACGGGGAGCCTGGCCTTCCACATCCTCCCCTGGGACCCGGGTGCTTGGCCGGTCAGACACCCATCCCACACACATCCCCAGTGTGTCCTGAGCCCCATCACTCCATGGCTGGGTCTCCAGCTCCAGTCACCTCTGGGGGCAGAGACTGCTGCTGGGACGTGAGCACCACAGGCACTCCAGGGAGAAGGTAGGGACAGGCAAAGCCTTGCTGAGACCCCGGCCCCCAAGGCCCCCGGGCTGTCCCCGCCTCGCCAGCAGCCCCACCTAGTACCCACCGAGGCTGAAGAGCAGGAACAGGAGGCTGCCGAGGGCGGGGGTCCCACAGGACCCCGACAGGGGTCGAGCCATTGGCAAGGCCATGGTCTGTCTCTGTAGAGGGCAGCGACTCAGGATGGATCCCCTGCCCCCCACTCCTACCCCACGCCTCTGTCCCGGGCCAGCCTGGGGCCCCAAGGGCCCCTCCTGGGCTCCCAGGGCAAACTTCTGTGGCACCTGCAGCTTGCATCCGCACCCTGGCCTTGCCCTTCAGCCACCGAGCCCTCTGTCCCCCTGACTGACTCCTCGTGTCCAGGGCAGGGGCTGGGTCTGAGATCCCGGTCCCCAGCCCAGACAGCCCAGGCATCAGTTGGCGCTCACCGCTCTCCCGGAAGGGCAGGGCAGTGTAAACAGAGCTTAGATCAAGCAGCTGGGGCCGCCGCCCGCTCGGGCTGGCCTGAGTCTTCCCACTCTCGCACAGGAGGACGAGCAGGTCTGGATGGGGTTGTATCCAGCGGCCCCCTCGCCTGGATGTGGCTCCCTCCCCTGCCCTCAGCTGCAGGTGCCTGGGCTTTGTGAATACCCCAGGCCCTGCCAGTTAGACAACGCCCTTGGGGCAGGAGGGGCGCTGTGGGCACAAGGCCACCGCCTCTTCCTACCCACCAGCGTCTTGGGGCCACACGGCCTCTCTGAGCCCACTTTCAGGTGCAGCCCAGGTGGGCAGGGCTGGGCCAGTGAGCAGCCTGGGGATCCCCTTGTACTCGCTAGGGTGGGGCCCAGAGGCCTGTGGGCCAGTGTGGGGTGGTGGGGAAGTGGGTGGGGAGACCTTCCCTGAACAAGAATTGTCCTCCTGGGGTAGGGGTGGGGCCCGCAGGAGAGGGAACCAGCTTCTACATTCACCCCTTTCAGGGAGGCCACCATGGCTGGGTAAAATAGAGCTGCCTCCTGAAAACCTTGGCCCAGGCCTGGTGGGTCCACCCACAGCTCAGAAATGGGGGTAACACACTCATGCTCAGCTGCCCCTGTCCGCAGGCAGAGCCTGCCTGGTCAGCCCGGCCACTGGGGAAGGTCTCGGGAGCCACAGAGCCTCCCGGTGACGGACTCTACTCCCCCAGGCCCCAGAGGAAGTGGGGAGGCCCCTGAGGCTCTGAACACCTTGAGAAAGTGGAAGTAAAAAGACCTCCCCAGCCAGAAAGTGGGTGGTGGGTGGTGGGTGGGACCCCCAGCCCTTGGGGTGCGTGAAGGCAGGTGGGAAATGTGGCCATGGGATCACAGGAGACCTGGGCAGTCCCCACCCCAGTTCCATGTGACCCAAGGACCTCAGCACCTGGGGTTCGGGCTCCCCGGGAGCCCGGCCCTTCCTGCTCTGAGGGGCCTCTGCAGGCCACGGCGGGCCCTGGAATCTGCATCCTTTACACCTGCAGGAGGGCTGGGCTGGGGACATGGAGACACCTGCGCTGCCTTAGGACTGCCGCTTCCAAACAAATGGGTCTGTGTGTGCCCTGCAGGGTGAAATCTGCGTCCCGCTAAAGCCTGACCATCACTCAGGTGCTGGAAGCCCAGCCTGGAGCGGCCCCAGTTCTCCAGATGGAAGGTGCAGATTCCATCCACACCACAACAGAAAGAGCGCAAAGGTTGTTACTTACAGATCCCGGGGGAGGCAGGCACTGTGGGTCCTCCGGCAGCTCTCCGGCCGCGCGTCACAGCAGACGGGAGTGGCCAGCCAGGCAGAAAGACGAGTGCGTGGCGCTGGCAGCGCCCACGGGGAACAGGACGGCCCCTTTCAGGTCTCGGACCAATGCCCACACGTGGTCCTCCAAAGGGCGATGTGAAAGGAGGAGCCCAGCCCAGGCCTCCGAGGCCTTCTGGGGAGGCGGCTTTACCCCTAACGCCCAGGCAGCCCCCAGCCCTCCAGGTCCCAAGTGGCCCCTCCCAGGTCTCAGTGGGCCCTGCTCAGGGTAACTCTGACATGTAGGGTGATTGGCCACACCTGAGCCTCTGCCTCCGTTTCCTCAACTGGGAAGTGGGGGTGGAGAGGCTGGCAGCCTCCCGGGCTGTCAAAGGGAACAAATGATGGCTTTGCCCGGGGCGGCAGGGAGTGGCGGAGCCTCACGCTGCAGGAATGTGTGGGTGGAGACCCCGAGCAGGAGCCTTGGATGGGCAGCGGGCCAGGCCCGGCCACCTGGGGGAGGAGGGGTGCCCGGGAAGGCAAAGCTGCCCTCGGTGGGTGTGGGTGGGAGCCCGGGCCCAGGTTTCACGGCTGCCCTCGGTGGGTGTGGGGTGTGGGTGGGAGCCCGGGCCCAGGTTTCGCGGCTGCCCTCGGTGGGTGTGGGGTGTGGGTGGGAGCCCGGGCCCCACTCTCTTGATTCTCGGGTGGTGAAACCCATGATCAGTGCGCCTGCTCCCCCAGTTGCAGGTCAGCAGGCTCTGGATGGCGGCCACACAGCCCACACAGGACTCCCGGGAGCCACAAGCCTGACCCCAGTGCGGTGTGGGCCTCGCAAGGCCGTGAGCCATCTGTCTCAGGGCTGTGGGAGCACGAGCACACGGGTCAGGGAGGCAGGACGGGGGCCAGCTCCGGGCACACGCACACCCCTTCCCACAGGGTCGCCTGGATCGGAGCTGCCCCCGGTGCTCGCTGGCCTGGCGAAGTGGGAGCTGTCTTCCCCACAAGTCTGCGCTGGCTGCCGGCTGCTCCTGACCTGGGGCCACAGAGGACCCCTCCCTGCCCAAAACCCCTCCCAGAATGTCGTGAGCTCTTATTCCCAGCGTGGAATCTGCCTCCGCTATGAACACCTGCAGAGGTTTGCTTGCTGAACGGAGGTGCGGGCAGCGCGGGGGTGCGGGCAGCGCGGGGGTGCGGGCAGCGCGGGGGTGCGGGCAGCGCGGGGGTGCGGGCAGCGCGGGGGTGCGGGCAGCGCGGGGGTGCGGGCAGCGGTCCTCTCGGGTCTTTTTCCACGGAGCGGGTTTTCTGTGTGACTCGCGGTGGAATCTGACCTTCACGCACACAGAATTCAGCAAGGCTACCGGGTGTAAGCGTCAACTTACAAATGTCAAGAGGGGATTAAGAGCCTTTAAAAAACTCCCTTCCGGCCGGGCGCGGTGGCTCACGCCTGTAATCCCAGCACTTTGGGAGGCCGAGACGGGTGGATCACGAGGTCAGGAGATCGAGACCATCCTGGCTAACACGGTGAAACCCCGTCTCTACTAAGAAATACAAAAAACTAGCCGGGCGAGGTGGCGGGCGCCTGTAGTCCCAGCTACTCGGGAGGCTGAGGCAGGAGAATGGCGTGAACCCGGGAGGCGGAGCTTGCAGTGAGCTGAGATCCGGCCACTGCACTCCAGCCTGGGCTACAGAGCGAGACTCCGTCTCAAAAAAAAAAAAAAAAAAAAAAAAACTCCCTTCCACAGAGAACTGAAAAATTCCAGACACACTGTAGCAAACCAGTTACCCAAGGCTCTGGGGAGGGGACAGAAGGCAGCCGGCTTGGGAGGGAACCGACAGGTGAAGGGGGAGGCCAGCTCAGAGTGGCGTTCTCTTTGTGTCCATGCAGCTTTGCCCTGAAGGAGCCGCAGGTCGGCTGCGGTGCTATGAAGTGGCCCAGGCTCCCTCGGACATCCACCACTTTCCTGGCCGAAGGCCAAAGGAAACCAAGGAAGGAGCCCGGAATACCCAGGGCCCAGAGCTCGCGGAGAGGCCTGAGCCAGGGGAGCCAAGGAGGGGCCCACGTGCCCGGCTGAGCCCTGAACTGAAGGAGCCCAGGAGGGTCCAGGAAGAGCTCGGAGGGCCCCATAGACATGGCTGAGCCCTGAACAGGAGCCTCGGAGGGGCCCACGTGCCTGGCTGAGCCCTGAACCAGCAGACTGCAAGCTGCAGACAATGATGAAAATGTGCTGTGGCCACCCTGGGCTTACCCTTCAACCAGCACCGTGGGAGGCCGACGTGGGAGGGTCAGTTGAGGCCAGAAGTTCAAGACCAACCCGGGCAACGTAGTGACACCTCACCTCTATAAAGAATTTTTAAACGAGGCTGTGTGTGGTGGCTCACGCCTGTAATCCCACCACTTTGGGAGGCCGAGATGGGCGCATCACCTGAGGTCGGGAGTTTGAGACCAGCCTGACCAACATGGAGAAACCCCATCTCTACTAAAAATATGAAAATTAACCGGGAATGGTGGCGCATGCCTGTAATCCCAACTACTCGGAAGGCTGAGGCAGGAGAATCACTTGAACCCCGGAGGTGGGGGTTGCGGTGAGTGGAGATCGCGCCACTGCACTCCAGCCTGGGTGACAGAGCGAGACTCCATCTCAAAAAAAAGGCTGGGCGCGGTGGCTCACGCCTGTAATCCCAGCACTTTGGGAGACTGAGGCAGATCATAAGGTCAAGAGATCAAGACCATCCTGGCCAACATGATGAAACCCTATCTCTAGTGGGAAAAAAAAAAAGAAAGAGGAAAAAATGGGAATATCTATGTGATTTTTTTTTTTTTTTTTTTTTTTGAGACGGAGTCTTGCTCTGTCACCCAGGCTGGAGTGCAGTGGCCGGATCTCAGCTCACTGCAAGCTCCGCCTCCCGGGTTTACACCATTCTCCTGCCTCAGCCTCCTGAGTAGCTGGGACTACAGGCGCCCACCACCACCTCGCCTGGCTAGTTTTTTGTATTTTTTAGTAGAGACGGGATTTCACCGTGTTAGCCAGGATGGTCTCGATCTCCTGACCTCGTGATCCGCCCGTCTCGGCCTCCCAAAGTGCTGGGATTACAGGCTTGAGCCACCGCGCCCGGCCGATTTTTTTTTTTTTTTTTTTTGAGATGGAGTCTCTTGCTGTGTCACCCAGGCTGGAGTGCAGTGGCGCGATCTCGGCTCATTGCAACCTCCGCCTATCGGGTTCACGCCATTCTCCTGCCTCAGCCTCCCGAGTAGCTGGGACCACAGGCGCCGCCACTACACCCGGCTAATTTTTTTGTTCTGTATTTTTAGTAGAGACGGGGTTTCACCATGTTAGCCAGGATGGTCTCGATCTCCTGACCTCGTGATCCACATGCCTCGGCCTCCCAAAGTGCTGGGATTACAGGCGTGAGCCACCACACTGGGCCATATCTATGTGATTGAAAGAACATAGATTCCTGCACCTCATATTATACGCAAAATTTACTCAAAGCAAACCATAGACCTGCGTATAAAAGCTTCAACTATAAAACCTTTGGAAGGAAATTCAAGAGAAAGTGTCTGTGGGCCCGGAATAGGCAGAGACCTGTTAGATGGAAGAGAGAAGAGAAGGCGGAAACCAGGACTGAAGCTTCTGCTCTTTGAATGATTCATTAAGAAAATAAAGAGCCAAGCCACAGAATAAGAGAAATACGTGCAGGACGTATACCAAGAATTTACAAGGAACATTTGCGGTTTAACGATAAGACAGACAGTCCCGTAAAACACAGGCCATACGCGCTGCAACGTGGCTGGGCCTGGAAACATCACACGAAGTGAGAGAAACCAGATGCCAGGACGACACGCTGTTCGAGTCCCTTTAGACGAAACGTCCAAAGCGGGTCAATTTAGAGAGACAGAAAGTACACGAGTGGTTTCGTAGGACCCGGGGGAGGGAGACCAGGAAGGGGGACTGACTGCCGAGGTGTATGGCGTTTCTGTCCTTTTTTTTTTTTTGGAGACGGAGTCTCGCTGGTCGCCCAGACTGGAATGCAGTGGCGAGATCTCAGCTCACTGCAAGCTCCGCCTCCCGGGTTCATGCCATTCTCCTGCCTCAGCCTCCCGAGTAGCTGGGACTACAGGCACCCACCACCACGCCCGGCTAATTTTTTGTATTTTTGGTGGAGACGGGGTTTCACCATGTTAGCCAGGATGGTCTCGATCTCCTGACCTTGTGATTGGCCCGCCTCGGCCTCCCAAAGTACCGGGATTACAGGCGTGAGCCACCACGCCCGGCCTCTTTTCTTTTTTGAGATGAGTCTCGCTCTGTTGCCCAGGCTGGAGTGCAGTGGCATGATCTTGGTTCACTGCAACCTCCACCTCCTGGGTTCAAGCGATTCTCCTACCTCAGCCACCCGAATAGCTGGGATTACAGGCGTGCGCCACCACGCCCGGCTCATTTTTGTATTTTTAGTAGAGACAGTGTTTCACCATGTTGGTCAGACTGGTCTTGAACTCCTGACCTCAGATGATCCACCCCGCCTTGGTCTCCCAGTGCTGGGATTACAGGCCAAAGTCACCAAGCTAGGCCTGAATGGTACTTCAAATGGGTAAAGGGGTGAGCTGTATGGTGTGGATTCTCTCTCAGTAAAGCTGCTGTTTTAAAACGGGCAAAAGATTTAGGCCGGGCGCGGTGGCTCAAGCCTGTAATCCCAGCACTTTGGGAGGCCGAGGCGGGCGGATCACAAGGTCAGGAGATCGAGACCACAGTGAAACCCCGTCTCTACTAAAAATACAAAAAATTAGCCGGGCGCGGTGGCGGGCGCCTGTAGTCCCAGCTACTCAGGAGGCTGAGGCAGGAGAATGGCGGGAACCCGGGAGGCGGAGCTTGCAGTGAGCCGAGACCGCGCCACTGCACTCCAGCCTGGGCAACAGCGTGAGACTCCGTCTCAAAAAAAAAAAAAAAAAAAAAAAAAACGGGCAAAAGATTTAAACAGACACTTCACACGCACACAAAAGGATACAAAAGCCAGGTGTGGTGGTGACTTATGCTGGTGGTAACTGAGTCTCAGCACTTTAGGAGGCTGAGGTGGCAGGATCACTTGACCCAGGAGTTTGAGGCTGCTGTAAGCTATGACCACGCCACTGCACGCCAACCTGGATGACATCATGGGACCCCATGTCTGCCAAACATTTAAAAACTAGCCAGGCATGGTGGTGCAGGCCTGTAGTCCCATCTACTTGGGAGGCTGAGGTGGGAGGATAGCTAGAGGCCAGTTTGAGGCTGCAGTGAGCTATGACCACGCCCTGGGTGAAAACCCTGTCTCAAAAAATACACAACACACGATCAATCTGAATGTCAAAAGAGGCTCATCGTTGTCATTACTCATTAAAGGCCAATGAAATCCACAAGGAGATACTGCTCACTACACACCCACTAGACATGACTCATTAAGGAAATGCAAATTCCAACCACGGTGAGAAATCCACAGTGCGACACCGCGCATTGCACACCCACCAAAATGGCTAAATTTAAAAGGACTGACAATGACAAGTGTTGGCAAGGAAGTGGAGCAACCGGAACTCTCAGAGGCTGCTGGTGGGAGTGCAAATCGATACAGGCAGTTTTCTTTGGCACTTTCTTGAGAAGTTAAACTTGTACCTAACCCTGCCACTTAGCTATTCCAATCCTAAGGAATGTCCCGGGAGAAATGAAAACGTGTTCACAGTAAGACTTATGCATGAATATCCATAGCAGCTCCACTCACGATAGCCAAAAATGTTTTCAAAAAAAAAAAAAAAATATATATATATATACACTCTTCTGTCAACAGATGAAAAAATGAAATATGGCATATTAACACTGTGGTGTACTGCCCAATGATAAAAAGGAAAATACTGCCTCATACACACAAAAAAGAATGAATTTCAAAATTATGCTCAATGAAAGAGGCAGACTCAGAGTACACAATGTATGATTCCTCTTATATAAAAATGTCAAAGGCAAGCTCATCTGTTCTGACTAGAAGCAGATCAACGGCTGCCTGGGGCTGGGCAACTTCGTCAGAATGAAGGACTGCTACTCAACGGGAGCAGGAGAGAGGAAAGGACCAGAGACACTCTAGGAAGTCTCTGGAAGGTGAGGAAGATGCTCTGTGTCTTGATTGTGGTGATGGATTCCTGGGTGTGTATAACTCCCAGGACTGTTTGAATTATATGCTTTATTTTCTTCTTCGGAGGCAGGGTCTTGCTCTGTCGCCCAGGCTGGAGTGCAGGGGCACAATCACGGCTCACTGTAGCTTCAACCTCCTGGGCTCAGGTGATCCTCCCACCTCCACCTCCCAAGTAGCTGGGATTACAGGTGCATGCCACTGTACCTGGCTCATTTTTGTAGAGATGGGGTCTCGCTATGTTGCCCAGGCTGGTCTTGAACTCCTAGGCTCAAACGATACACCCATCTTGGCCTCGCGAAGTGTTGGGATTATAGATGAGAGCCAGCACACCCAGCCTTGAATGATATACTTTAAATGGATGCATTTATTGTACGTAAGTTTAACACAATAAAACTGATTAAAAAATTAACAGCAGTCAGGCCCAGTGGCTACGCCTGTAATCCCAGCACTTTGGGAGACGGAGGCAGGTGGATCACCTGAGGTCAGGAGTTTGAGACCAGCCTGACCAACATGGCAAAACCCTGTCTCTACTAAAAATACAAAAATTAGGCTGGGCACAGTGGCTCACGCCTGTAATCCCAGCACTTTGGGAGGCCAAGGCAGGTGGATCACTTGAGGTCAGGAGTTTGAGACTAGTCCAGCCAACATGATAAAATCCCATCTCTACTAACAATACAAAAATTAGCCGGGTGTGGTGGCGGGAGCCTGTAATCCCAGCTACTCGGGACGCTGAGTCAGGAGAATCGCTTGAACCCGGGAGACGGAGGTTGCAGTGAGCCGAGATCGTGCCATTGCACTCCAGCCTGAGTGACAGAGCAAGACTCCGTCTTAAAAAATAAAAATTTTGGCTCAAGCCTGTAATCCCAGCACTTCGGGAGGCCGAGACGGGCGGATCACGAGGTCAGGAGATCGAGACCATCCTGGCTAACACAGTGAAACCCCATCTCTACTGAAAAATACAAAAAACTAGCCAGGCGTGGTGGCGGGCGCCTGTAGTCCCAGCTACTCAGGAGGCTGAGGCGGGAGAATGGCGTGAACCCGGGAGGCGGAGCTTGCAGTGAGCTGAGATCCGGCCACTGCACTCCAGCCTGGGCGACAGAGCGAGACTCCATCTCAAAAAAAATAAAAATAAAAATAAAAAAGTTCGTAGCTTAACAAGCCCTGATGAGGATGTGGAGGGACAGGAACCCCCATGTGCTACTGGTGGGCAGGTCAGAGGGTGTGGCCTCTGTGGAGAACAGCTTGGTGGTTCTGCAAAAAGTTAAACACAGAATGACCACATGACCCAGCAATTCCAGCAAAACAAAAGAATAAAAAACAAAAGAATAAAAAAACAGGAACTTGAACACATCGTCACACACCCATGCTCCCAGCAGCAGTATTCACAATGGCCAAGGCAGAAACAGCCCGTGTCCATCAGCCGATGGATGGACAAACACAACGTGGTCCATCCATCCAATTATTCATGGAAAAAAACAGACTATGGAAACAAAAAATTTTTTTGAGATGGGATCTTGCTCTGTCACCCAGGCTGGAGTGCAGTGGCACCATCTCAGCTCACTGCTACCTCCGCCTTCCAAGCTCAAGCGATTCTCCTGCCTCAGCCTCCCGAGTAGCTGGGACTACAGGCGTCCGCCACCACGCCTGGCTAATTTTTTGTATTTTTAGTAGAGACGGGGTTTCACCGTGTTAGCCAGGATGGTCGCCATCTCCTGACCTCATGATCCGCCCACCTCGGCCTCCCAAAGTGCTGGGATTACAGGTGTGAGCCACCGCGCCCGGCCAAATTTTTTTTTTTTGAGATGGAGTTTCGCTCTTGTTGCCCAGGCTGGAGTGCAGTGGCGCGATCTCGGCTCACCACAACCTCTGCCTCCTGGGTTCAAGCGATTCTCCTGCCTCAGCCTCCCCGGTAGCTGGGATTACAGGCGCCCACCATCACGCCCAGCTAATTTGTGTATTTTTAGTAGAGACGGGGTTTTACCATGTTGGCCAGGCTGGTCTCGAACTCCTGACCTCAGGTGATCTGCCTGCCTCAGCCTCCCAAAGTGTTGGGATGACAGGCGTAAGCCACCGCACCTGGCTAAAGGTGCGATATCTCCAAGTGGGGTGGGGAGTGTGTTCCTGGTGGATTCAGAGGGTCTTTAACTTGTAATTGCTAAAGGAGTCAGGCTCTACAACTCGTAGTCAGCAGAAAGGAATGTGTAAGATCCCGTAAGGACGCTGTGTCAGAGTCTGCCCCTCCACTGGGTCACAGTGACCCGTGGCGGGAGGGCAGGCAGCAGGTGCAACCTAACCTCTGCCCAGCAGGGCCTTAGGTCTCCGTCATAATTTGGTATCTTATTGCCACAGAGTCTCTTCGTCAGTCTCACAATCTGTACTTTAACATGAATGCCGGGTGGTCATTAAGCCTCAACTCCAGAAGGGAGGGGTACAAGGAGGCTGCCCGAATCCCTTCCATCCCGCTTGGGAACTCTGTTTTAAGGTTTTCTTTGGGGTCCCCTTGGCCAAATGGGGGTCCTTTCAGTGGGTGTGGGATTTAGGATTTTATTTTTAGTTACACAATGAAATATCATTCAGCCCTAAAGAGGAGTAACATACTGACACATGCTACAATGTGCATGAACCTTGAAAACACTTTGCTGGCTGGGCGCGGTGGCTCACATCTGTAATCCCAGCACTCCGGGAGGCTGAAGTGGGTGGATCACGAGGTCAGGAGTTCGAGACCAGCCTGGCCAACATGGCGAAACCCTGTCTCTACTAAAAATACAAAAATTAGCCGGAAACCACTGGAACCCAGGAGACGGAGGTTGCAGTGAGCCGAGATCGCGCCACTTCACTCCAGCCTGGGTGACAGAGGGAGACTCCAACTCAAAAAGAAAAAAAAAAAAGTGGAGATGGGGAGGAAACCAAAGAATAAAGGGAACAGAGCAAGATCCCTGAGGCCCCGGAACCAAACTCCACTGCAAAGCGTTGGTAAATCTGACTTCATCCAAAAGAAGGGGATTCCTGTTTAATGAACAAACTGGCAGCTAAGGCAGCTGTCAAACACACAGAAGACATTTCCCAACACCTGGGAGTCCACGGCACAGCGAGCAGCAGGGACGTCCAAAAACAAGAGAACCGGCCAACGCGGGAGAAAAGCAGGGGCTGAAGGAGAAGCCGGGAGCTCAGAGGAGCAACGGGGCGGCTGGTTCACCATGAGGGGTTTGAGGTTTGACCTCTGTACGTCCGCTGAAATTCAAATTGGAAAAAGGAGCTCTGCGTGAACAGAAGGAAGGGCTGTGGTGAGAGGGACGCTGGAACCCACAGACCTGGAGAGACGAGGCTGCCCTGGCTCCCCCCAACCCTGTGAGATCTCACAGCCCGTGGGCGGTTTTCCTTCTGGTCTCTGCGCCTCGTTCCACGCTCTGGGGGCTGCGCTCACAGGTGCCTCGGCTTCCGTGCTCACTTCACCCCCTCCCTACACCCGCCCCACTCCACGCTGCTCCGTGCCAGGGACGCCAGGGATGGTGGCTGCCAGGGCGCCCTCCCCCCACCCACCCCAGGCTATTGTTGGCCTTTTCACACGTTGAATGAATAAAATAACTTTGGTGTTGTTTGTTCTGCATATTAAAAAAGAAAAAAAAAATACCACCTTTTCTCTTTGGTTTTCACATGGCCGAATCGTCAGCGTACCGGCCGTGGCATTTAAGAAGTTGAGTAAATAGAGATGTCTGGCGTTGCCAGCTCAGCTTCTGGTGTGGACACACTGAATGTTAATCCAATAATCCTCGGAGGGTCCCTCAGCAGGACCCATTTGCAGAGAGCAGTAGTTGTGCTCTGAGTTCAGAGGCTGGTTTCTGCTTCAATCGCTCTAAATTCCACCCCCCATGAGGTCAAAACAGAAACGAGGACCGAGCCCCCTGGCCTGGAGCAGACACATCAATGGGTCTCCGCTCCCCCGCCCCCCCGGTCACCTCTTCCAGGAAGCCTTCCCTGGTTGGCCCAGTCTTCCCGACTCTGGGAGGCCAGCTCCTCTCCCTCGGCCACTGTTTCGTCCACCAGCCAGGCCAGAGCAGGATGTCCTGCGCAGTCAGGGCTGTGGAAGGTGGCCTTCTATCCCTGTTTTACAGAGGAGAGAACTGAGGTGCCGAGAGTTCAAATGAGGGGCCAGGTCCCTCATGGGAACCAGGTCTTCAGCAGAGGAGCATGGGCACAGCTCAGGGACCAGGCACTCCGGGGTGGTCCCGACTCAGCTGATGGAGGGGTGAGCAGTTCCGGAAGCTGAGATTCCAGTTCTGCAAAACGGACATCAGCACACGGAGCAGCAGCTGGCCCAGGGGCTGCGATGCCGGCACACAGCCGGGCCCAGACGGGGCGCCAGGAGGGTGATAATGGAGGAAACCCTGCCTTTACCAGGCCTCTAGCCTCATAAAACACAACCAGAGTGACTCCATCTCAAAGTACCTAGCTTGGCACTCACACGGCAAGTATAAGGTTCATGCTTAGGGTCTGAAAACAGCTACATCTCAAGCTGACCACCAACTGTAACTGCAAAATAGTTACGCAAACAGTTGCAAAACTGCAAAATAGTTAGGGCCATACAGGACATTTCCCAGCACGCCTGAGAATGTCCAGATCTCCAGAGAGTGCAGTCCACTTCACTGAGAGAGCATCAGTGAGCAGGCTGAGGCTGAAGGATGAGTGGTCACCAAGAGAACCAGCAGCCCCGACCTTCAGGGATCACATCTGCACATTTTTTTGAGACGGAGTCTCGCTCTGTCGCCCAGGCTGGAGTGCAGTGGCCACATCTCAGCTCACTGCAAGCTCCGCCTCCCACGTTCACGCCATTCTCCTGCCTCAGCCTCCCGAGTAGCTGGGACTACAGGCGCCTGCCACCTTGCCCAGCTAATTTTTTGTATTTTTTAGTAGAGACAGGGTTTCACCGTCTTCGCCAGGATGGTCTCCATCTCCTGACCTCGTGATCCGCCCGTCTCGGCCTCCCAAAGTGCTGGGATTACAGGCTTCAGCCACCGCGCCCAGCCCCTTGTAGTTTCTCATAAGCGGAGACACTAACAAAGGCCAGTGAGTTCTTCTTCCTGCTCTCTAAGCACGTCTGCTCTGTAACAGAATCATTCCTTTGTTTTGTTTTGGGTTTTTTATTTTTTATTTTTGAGACGGAATCTCACTCTGTTGCCCAGGCTGGAGTGCAGTGGCATGATCTCGGCTCACTGCAAACTCCACCTCCCGGGTTCACACCATTCTCCTGCCTCAGCCTCCCGAGTAGCTGGGACTATAGGCACCCGCCACCACGCCCAGCTAAGTTTTTGTATTTTTTTTAGTAGAGCCTCCCAAGTAGCTGGGATTACAGGCACTTGCCACCATGCCCAGCCCAGAGTCATTTCTAATAAACTTGTCTTGCCGGGCACAGTGGCTCACACCTGTAATCCCAGCACTTTGTGAGGTCCGGGGGTGGGGTGGGGGGGAGTGGATCATGAGGTCAAGAGTTCGAGACCAGCCTGGCCAAGATGGTGAAACCCTGTCTCTATTAAAAATGCAAAAATTAGCCAGGCGTGGTCATGGGCACCTGTAGTCCCAGCTACTTGGGAGGCTGAGGCAGGAAAATTGCTTGAACCCAGGAGGCGGAGGTTGTAGTGAGCTGAGATTGCGCCACTGCATTCCAGCCTGGGCAACAGAGCGAGACTCCATCTCAAAATAAATAAATAAATAAATAATAAAATAAAGGCCAGGCGCAGTGGCTCAAGCCTGTAATCCCAGCACTTTGGGAGGCCGAGACAGGCGGATCACGAGGTCAGGAGATGGAGACCATCCTGGCGAACACGGTGAAACCCCGTCTCTACTAAAAAAATACAAAAAACTAGCCGGGCGAGGTGGCGGGCGCCTGTAGTCCCAGCTACTCGGGAGGCTGAGGCAGGAGAATGGCGTGAACCCGGGAGGCGGAGCTTGCAGTGAGCTGAGATCCGGCCACTGCACTCCAGCCTGGGTGACAGAGCGAGACTCCGTCTCAAATAAATAAATAAATAAATAAAATAAAAAATAAACTTGTCTTTCACTGTGCTCTGTGGCTACCCTTGAATTTCTTCCTGCTTAAAATCCAAGGAACCCTCTCTTGGAGTCTGGATTGGATCCTCTTTTTCTGGCAACAG
Organism: Macaca mulatta; assembly: GCF_049350105.2. Lineage (NCBI taxonomy): Eukaryota > Metazoa > Chordata > Mammalia > Primates > Cercopithecidae > Macaca > Macaca mulatta. The sequence goes on along the minus strand of NC_133425.1, from coordinate 1,966,987 downwards.
TCAGCATGTGGGCTCTTGGCTTGGGCAGAGACCTGATTCTCTCCAGCTCTGCCTCCCACAGTCCCGTCTTCTCCTCCAGGGAATGGTCCTGCCTGCATTTCCCCAAGGACACTGCAGTGTGCAGAGGCCCAGTGTCGAAGTGACCCCTCAGCATGCCAGACGTGCCCCTGACCCACCCAGGCAAGGAGAGGAAAAGTGCCTGGTGCCCAGAAGGTGGCCAGGTCTCCAGTGCACCCAGCAGTGGTACCTGGATCTCGTTCATGGGGGCCAGCACAGCCAGGGTTCTGAGGAAGTCAGTCCCCCACTGCCCATCCCAGGGTCAGGGGTGGGGCCAGGTGGATCTCCTGGTGGGCTGTGGTACTGACCTATCCCCAACCCTGGCTGGTCCCTGAGAGGCGAGGTTGTGAGGTGGAAGGATTGTTTGAGCCCAAGAGGTCGAGGCTGCAGTGAGCTGAGGTTGAACCACTGCACTCCAGCCTGGGTGACAGAGCAAGACCCTGTCTCAAAAAGAAAGGAAAAAAAAGATGGGAAAACTTAATAGGGAATACTCATATCTTTGTGTATTGAACCATAGAAATATTTCAACAATGGCCGGGTGCAGTGGCTCATGCCTGTGATCCCAGCACTTTGGGATGCCAAGGCGAGATCACAAGGTCAGGAGTCAGAGACCAGCCTGACCATCATGGCGAAAGCCCGTCTCTACTAAAAATACAAAAGTTAGCCAGGCATGGTGGCGGGCGCCTGTAATCCAAGCTACTCGGGAGGCTGAGGCAGGAGAATCACTTGAACCCGGGAGGCAGCAGAGGTTGCAGTGAGCAAAGATCCTGATATTTCACTCCAGCCTGGGCAATAAGAGCAAAACTCTGTCTCAAAAGGAAAAAAAAGAAGAAGAAAAGAAAAGTTTCAACAATGGCTGGGTGCGGTGGCTTATGCCTGTAATCCCAGCACTTTGGAAGGCCAAGGCAGGTGGATCACGAAGTCAGGAGATCGATACCATCCTGGCCAACATGGTGAAACCTGTACTAAAAATACGAAAATTAGCTGGGCATGGTGGCAAACGCCTGTAGTCCCAGATACTCGGGAGGCTGAGGTAGGAGAATCGCCTGAAACCAGGAGGCAGAGCTTGCAGTGAGCTGAGATTGCTCCACTGCACTCCAGCCTGAGTGACAGAGCAAGACTCCGTCTCAAGAAAAAAAAATTTTTTCAACCAAAGCAGTGCCACATGGAAAACGAATGTGAACATATTCTCTGGGGGTAGCTGTGTCCTAAAAGAAAGAAAAGCAGTTATTCATCTCGATGCAAGATTTCAAAATAAAGCTGAAGATTGTTAAAGCTCGCCAGCTCCTACAGGCCATCTCCATGCAACTGCCCACAGTCAATTCCTGGAATTCCTGTAATAAGCTTTATTTTTTTATTTTTATTTTTTTTTGAATAGAGATGGAATCTCACCATGTTGCCCAGACTGGTCTCAAACTCCTGGGCTCAAGAGATCTGCCTGCCTGGACCTCTGAAAGTGTTGGGATTACAGACATGAGCCACCGTGCCCGGCCAATATGCTTTTTCTTATGTCAAATTTTCTTTTCAGCTTTTTTTCTTTTCTGTTTCCTGTAGTTTTTTTCCACTACTTTATTTTTATTTTTTGAGATGGAGTCCCGCTCTGTTGCCCAAGCTGGAATGCAGTGGCGTGATTTTGGCTCACTGCAACCTCCGCCTCCCAGGTTCAATCGATTCTTGTGCCTCGGCCTCCTGAGTAGATGGGATTACAGGCGTGCACCATCACGCCTGGCTAATTTTTTTGTATTTTAGTAGAGACAGAGTTTCGCCATGTTACCAGGCTGGTCTCAAACTCTTGACTTCAGGTGATCCACCCGCCTCGGCCTCCCAAAGTGCTGGGATTACAGGCGTGAGACACCGCAACCAGCCCTGTCCCGCTATTTTAAATTGTCAGCGTTTTCACAACTCACTGTGCACCTGTGGCAGGAGGCGTGTGTCACACAGGCCTCCTCATTAGCTGCTAATTGCAGCATGTCGGGGCCTCCACCTGTTGACAAGACGTGACTGCCCCCAGGGAAGACGTGTGCGTTGATTATGCTGCTAATGACCCCAAGCTCATCCCAACAGCAATTCCCTTCAACAAATAAAACACCTGCTGGCCAACAGCGAGCTGGAGTCCTGCTTGACAGAGGGCGGGGGTGCGTATGGGGAGGCAGTCCACGTCCGATCGCAGGTGGAAATGGCCATCAGTTGCCCGGGCGCGGTGGCTCAAGCCTGTAATCCCAGCACTTTGGGAGGCCGAGACGGGCGGATCACAAGGTCAGGAGATCGAGACCATCCTGGCTAACACGGTGAAACCCCGTCTCTACTAAAAAATACAAAAAACTAGCCGGGCGAGGTGGCGGGCGCCTGTAGTCCCAGCTACTTGGGAGGCTGAGGCAGGAGAATGGCGTGAACGTGGGAGGCGGAGCTTGCAGTGAGCTGAGATCCGGCCACTGCACTCCAGCCTGGGCGACAGAGCGAGACTCCATCTCAAAAAAAAAAAAAAAAAAGAAAGAAAGAAATGGCCATCAGCACCCCATGCTTTCCTACAAAAACGCACTTTCTCTCCAAATCTTATGAATAACAGGCTGCATGGGGCCACCCACCGGGGAGCCCAGGGCCCGGCAGCCTTTCCCGCGTTCCCTCTGACACCCAGGAGGACTCAGGAGCCCTCAAGCCCCTAAGCCCCAGAGCGGTGGGAAGTTTCTGCAGACTGGAGGGTGTGCCCCCGACGTCCACCCAGCTTCCCATAGTAGCCAGCATCTCCGTATTTATTTTTTACTGTCATTTGAGACGGGGTCTGCTCTGTCGCCCAGGCTGGAGTGCAGTGGTGCAATCACGGCTCACTACAGCCTCAACCTCCCGGGTCCAGGAAATCCTCCTACCTCAGCCTCCTGAGTAGCTGGGACCACAGGCACGCATCACCACACACGACTAATCATTTTGTAGGAACGAGGTCTCAATATGTTGCCCAGGCTGGTGTCAAACTCCCGGGCTCAAGTGATCCTCCCACCTTAGCCTCTTGAAGTGTTGGCATTTCCGGTGTGAGCCGTCACCCCAGGCCTCATCTCCACATTCCTGTTGGGTACTAAGCCACCCCAAGGCCACACGGGCCTACCCTGCACTCTGTTACCTGGCCCTGGCCCTCTGGGAAGCTCGTCCTCGTGTCCTGCGTGTTGGCGGCCACACAGGTGGGGAGTTGGAGGATTCGCCTTCCCCACTTACATGAGTCCATTCCCGCACTGCTGTAAAGACAGTGCCTGAGACTGGGTAATTTATACACAAACAGGTCTGGCCGGGCGAGGTGGCTCCCACCTGTAATCCCAGCACTTTGGGAGGCCGAGGCGGGTGGATCAACTAAGGTCAGAAGTTCAAAACCAGCCCGGCCAACACAGTGAAACCGTGTCTCAACTAAACATACAAAAATTAGCCGGGTGTGGTGGCGGCGGCACCTGTAGTCCCAGCTCCTCAGAGGCTGAGGCAGGAGAATCGCTGGAACCCAGGAGGCGGAGTTTGCAGTGAGCTGAGATCATGCCACTGCACTCCAGCCTGGGCAACAAGAGTGAGACTCTGCCTCAAGAATAAAAAATATAAAAATAAAAGAAAGAGGTTTAACTGACTCCCAGTTCCACAGGGCTGGCGAGGCCCCAGGAAACTTACGATCACGGCAGAAGGCGAAGGACGCAGGCACATCTCACGTGACGGGAGGCGAGAGGGCGGAGGGGGAGCCGCCCCCGTGAGAACTCAGCGTCACGAGAACAGCACGTAGAAACCCTCCTCCATGATCCAATCGCCTCCCTCCCTCGACACGGGGATTACCGTTCGAGATGAGATTTGGGTGGGGACACAGAGCCAAACCGTATCACCCCCAACCCACCCACAACCCACGCACCAGGCAGCTCCTGGGCCCCCAAACCTAAAACCGGGTTCTATGGCGAGAACCAAGAACAGCACTGCTCTTGGAGGGTCGCCCTGCGGGGTGGGGTGGGGTGGGGCGGGAACCACCGTGGGCCCCAGTTGCCGCTCCCTAGCCGTGTGTGTGATGGGGGCATCTGGCCTGGTGTGTCCTTAGGGCCTTGGAAACCACATGGGCTGAGCCTGAGTGCGCATCCTGCAACCCAGCCCGACAGACCCGCAGTGAACCCACCTCTTCTCCTGCCGCCTGGCCAGACAGACCCGCAGTGAACCCACTTCTCTCGTCCCAGTTCCTAGAAGCAGAGGCCTTGATGGAACACAGAAAAGCTCAGTAAACGTTTTGAAATCAGATGTTCAGGAAAAATTAGTTAATTTTGGAGAACTCAGTTCTCTCCCCAGGAACTCCTCACCTGGGATGGGTTTATTCCCCCGTACCGGGCTGTGGCACCTGCTGGCCCACGGGGGCTCCACAGCACCACCTACCGGCCCTCAGCCAACCTGGGCTGCGTCCCCTCCACCAGACTCACAGGCCCCACCTCCACCCTGCCTGCCCCTCGCAGGGCAGCCCAGCCCCCACACAGCCTCCCTAACCCACATACCCGGTTAGGAGGTGAAAAACATCTCTTTGTCCTTCAACTCCTGAGGGTCCCACAAGAACCTGGAAATGAGGGCTGCGGTGGCTGCAGGGCAGCCTCCCAAAAGATATATCCAGGTGGGCCCCAGCGGCTCACTCTGTAATCCCAGCACTGGGGGGCTGAGTGGAAGGATCACTTGAGCCCAGGAGTTTGAGACCAGCCTGGCCAACGTGGTGAAAACTCGTTTTTTTGTTTGTTTTGTTTTGTTTTGAGACGGAGTCTCGCTCTGCCGCCCAGGCTGGAGTGCAGTGGTGCGGTCTCGGCTCACTGCAACCTCCGCCTCCCAGGTTCACGCCATTCTCCTGCCTCAGCTTCCTGAGTAGCTGGGACTACAGGCGCCCGCCACCTCGCCCGGCTAATTTTTTGTATTTTTAGTAGAGATGGGGTTTCACCGTGTTAGCCAGGATGGTCTCAATCTCCTGACCTTGTGATCCACCCGCCTCGGCCTCCCAAAGTGCTAGGATTACAAGCATGAGCCACTGCGCCCGGCCCTACTTTTAGTAAAAATATAAAAATTAGCTGGGCCTGGTAATGGACTCCTGTAATCCCAGCTACTCGGGAGGCTGAGGCAGGAGAATCGCTAGAACCCAGCAGTCAGAGGTTGCGGTGAGCAGAGATCACGCCACTGCACTCCAGCCTGGGCAACAAGAGCAAAACTCTGTCTCAAAAAATAATAATAATAATAAGGGCCGGGCGTGGTGGCTTTCGCCTGTAATCCCTGCACTTTGGGAGGCTGAGGTGGGCGAATCATGAGGTCAGGAGATCAAGACCATCCTGGCCAACATGGTGAAACCCCGTCTATACTAAAAATACAAAAATTAGCCAGGCGCGGTGGCGCGCGCCTGTACTCCCAGCTACTCAGGAGGCTAAGGCAGGAGAATCGCTTGAACCCAGGAGGCAGAGGTTGTAGTGAGCCAAGATTGTGCCACTGCACTCCAGCCTGGGTGACAGAGTGAGACTCTGTCTCAAAAAATGATAATATTCACACCTGTAATCCCAGCACTTTGGGAGGCTGAGGCCGGCAGATCACAAGGTAAGGAGATGGAGACCATCCTGGCTAACATGGTGAAACCCTGTCTCTACTAAAAATACACAAAAATTAGCCAGGTGTGGTGGCAGGTGCCTGTAGTCCCAGCTACTCGGGAAGCTGAGGGAGGAGAATGGTGTGAACCCAGGAGGTGGAGGTCGCAGCGAGCCGAGATGGCGCCACCGCACTCCAGCCTGGGTGACAGAGCGAGGCTCCGTCTCAAACAATAATAATAAATAACAGTAAAAATAACAGCTGGGTGTGGTGGCACACACCTGTAGTCCCAGCTACTTGGGAGACTGAGGCCGGAAGATCCCTTGAGCCTGGGAGCCTGAGGCTGTAGTGAGCTGTGATCACGTCACTGCACTCTGGCCTGGGAAAAGAGCAAGACACTTTATCAAGAAAAAAAATATAGGCCGGGCGCGGTGGCTCAAGCCTGTAATCCCAGCACTTTGGGAGGCCGAGGCGGGTGGATCACGAGGTCAGGAGATCGAGACTATCCTGGCTAACATGGTGAAACCCCGTCTCTACTAAAAATACAAAAAACTAGCCGAGCGAGGTGGCGGGCGCCTGTAGTCTCAGCTACTTGGGAGGCTGAGGCGGGAGAATGGCGTGAACCCGGGAGGCGGAGCTTGCAGTGAGCCGAGATCACGCCACTGCACTCCAGCCTGGGAGACACAGTGAGACTCCGTCTCAAAAAAAAAAAAAGAAAAAAGAAAAAAAAAATATATATATATATACATGCTGGAGCAACGCAGTCACGGGCCAAGGACACCTGGAGCCCCTGGAAGCTGGAGAAAGCAGGAAGGGTCCTCCCTGCAGCCTCCAGAGGGAGCATGGTGAATGACACTGTGACCTCAGATGTGTGGCCTCCAGAGCTAGCAGGGGATGCATCTCTGCTGCTTTCGCCCTGGTGTGTGGTCATTTGTTACAGAAGCCTCAGGAGACAGGCACAGGATGATCCCTTCCCAGGGTGCAATTCTGACACCAGCCCAGGGGAGGGACCACGCGGCTCCACCAGTGCCATGACCCCAGACAGGCAAGAGGATGCTAGCACACGGCCTCCCTCCCAACCACCGGGGGCGGCCGTAGGCAACAGGGGGTCCTGGGGGTGCCCCCAGAGCAGACGCCTCCACCAGGCACCCCTTCCAGCCCAGGGAAAGGGGGTGCCCACACACAGTCACAGCATCACAGCAACCTGGGGTCCAGCCGGCCTCGTCCTACGTCCCCGGCCGGCCCTCGTGTCCTCACTGATCCACGTAAGCCCCGGGTTCCCAGGCCCTGGCTCAGGGACTAGCACATGGGAAGTGCATGGTAAATACTCGCTAATGATGATGATGAAACAATTTGCAAAATCGACAGCAGGGAGCCCAGAGGCACGAGGTTGGCACTAGAGCCCAGGGGCTCCAGGGAAATATCTGTGAGTTAATGAAGAACCCCCAAGGGGCTGAGCCCCCACCGCAGCTCCACCCAGAGCAGCAGGAAGAAGCTCACCTAAAGACCCTTCCCCTAATCTCAACAGCCCTCCTCACTCTCACATTTTCTGTAAACCCACTCCACCGCATTTCAGTGGCATTAAGTTTCTTTCATATTTTTTTCTTTCTTCTTTTAGATGGAGTCTCGCTTGGTCGCCCAGGCTGGAGTACAATGGTGTGATCTCAGCTCACTGCAACCTCCACCTCCTGGGTTCAAGCGATTCTCCTGTCTCAACCTCCCGAGTAGCTAGGACTACAGGCGCGTGCCACTATGCCTGGCTTTTTTTTTTTTTTTTTTTTTTTGAGATAGAGTTTCACTCATTGCCCAGGCTGGAGTACAATGGCATGATCTCGGCTCACTACAACCTCCGCCTCCCAGGTTCAAGCGATTCTCCTGCCTCAGCCTCCTTAGTAGCTGGGATTATAGGTGTGTGCCACCACGCCTGGCTAATTTTTCTTGGTTTTTTTTAGACAATGTCTTACTCTGTTGCTCAGCCTGGAGAGCAATGGTGCGCTCTCATCGCAACCTCTACCTCCCAGGCTCAAGCGATTCTCCTGCCTCACCCTCCTGAGTAGCTGGGATTCCAGGTGCACACCACCATGCTGGGCTAACTTTTGTATTTTTAGCTGAGACAGGGTTTCACCATGTTGGCTGGGCTGGTCTCCAACTCCTGACCTCAAGTGATCCACCCGCCTCGGCCTCCCAAAGTGCTGGGATTACAGGTGTGAGCCGCCGCGCCCAGCCCTCTGTTCTATTTTTATTTTTATTTATTTCTTTATTTTTTTTTTGAGACGGAGTCTCGCTCTGTCACCCAGGCTGGAGTGCAGTGGCCGGATCTCAGCTCACTGCAACCTCCGCCTCCCGGGTTCACGCCATTCTCCTGCCTCAGCCTCCCGAGTAGCTGGGACTACAGGCGCCTGCCACCTCGCCCGGCTAAGTTTTTGTATTTTTAGTAGAGACGGGGTTTCACTGTGTTACCCAGGATGGTCTCGATCTCCTGACCTCGTGATCCACCCGTCTCAGCCTCCCAAAGTGCTGGGATTACAGGCTTGAGCCACCGCGCCCGGCCTTGTTCTATTTTTAATAGAACATATTTCAGGCACCTCATCTCCAAGCTCAGCCAGGTATTGCCTGGAAGCCCACCTGGCCCAGGTGCTGAGGAAACTCCTCCGTGCAGCAGCAGAAGAAAGTCCTGTCTGGCCGAGAGGAGCAGCTGCAGGCGATGGAGGAGGCCACACAGGATGGTGGCCCAAACCCCACGGGCAGGTGCAGGCAGGTGCAGGAGTGCCCAGGCCGCATCCAGCTGTAGACACGTGGTCGGAATCAGGGCCTAGAACCCCGGGGAGGGTGTGGCACAGGCTGGGGCCTAGGATGTTGCCACCGTGAGATCTCCATGGGCTGAGCCTGCCCGGGCCAGAAAGATGCCAGCCTAGATTCAGGAATTTCCTCAAAAGTCCCCATAAAACTGGCCGTTAGACGTGTAACTGGACATATGACAAACAACGGCTTAAAAAGCGAGTCAAGGCCGAGCGCAGTGGCTCACGCCTGTAATCCCAGCACTTTGGGAGGCTGAGGTGGGTGGATCACTAGGTAAGGAGTTCAAGACCAGCCTGGCCAAGATGGTGAACCCCCATCTCTACTAAAAACTACAAAATTAGCCGGACGCAGTGGCAGGTGCCTGTAATCCCAGCTACTGGAGAAGCTGAGGCAGGAGAATCACTTGAATCCAGGCCACAGAGGTTGCAGTGAACGGAGATCGCACCACTGCACTCCAGCCTGGGCAACAGTGAGACTCTATCTCAAAAAAGAAAAGGCCGGGCGCGGTGGCTCAAGCCTGTAATCCCAGCACTTTGGGAGGCCGAGACGGGCGGATCACGAGGTCAGGAGATCGAGACCATCCTGGCTGACACGGTGAAACCCCGTCTCTACTAAAAAATACAAAAAACTAGCCGGGCGAGGTGGCGGGCGCCTGTAGTCCCAGCTACTCGGGAGGCTGAGGCAGGAGAATGGCGTGAACCCGGGAGGTGGAGCTTGCAGTGAGCTGAGATCTGGCCACTGCACTCCAGCCTGGGCGGCAGAGCGAGACTCCGTCTCAAAAAAAAAAAAAAAAAAAAAAGTGAGTCAGGGCCGGGCAGAGAGGTTCACACCTGTAATCCCAGCACTTTGGGAGGCCGAGGAGGAGGTCAGGAGTTTGACATCATCCTGGCTAATATGGTGAAACCTCGTCTCTAATAAAAATACAAAAAATTAGCCGGGCGTGGTGGCGGACGTCTGTAGTCCCAGCTACTCGGGAGGCTGAGGCAGGAGAACCGCTTGAACCCAGGGGGCGGAGGTTGCAGTGAGCCGAGATTGCGCCACTGCACTCCAGCCTGAGCGACAGAGCAAGACTCCGTCTAAAAAAAAAAAAAAAAAAAAGCGAGTCGGTCCGCAGAGTCCTGTTTCAGGGTCTCCCAGGGGTATGGACTTTTCCAGACTGACCTCCAAGATAACAGAAAAGGGTGCTGGAGGCCCTGGGAGCGGCTCCCCAGGAAGGTGAGGCCTGCCCCCATCCCTGCTTTCTTCCCTGCCTGAATTCCCCAACACGAGCTGAGCGCCTTCTGCCTGCCACGCGAGTTCCGGGTTCTTGGGTTACATCCGAGAGCACCTGGTTCGCAGGTACGCAACGGATAACGAAGTGGACGGAGCCAGGATCCCCTCCGCTTTCTTGTGAAGGCGGAGAGACTCCGGGGCCGGAGCTGCGGCGCTGACCCGGCCGCCCCCTGCAACCCAACCCGGGGCCGGGGACGCGCGGGAGGCGGAGGAAAGGGTCGGTCCCGGGTTCCCGCGGGGTGGGCGGGGAGCAGCAGCGCCCGGGTTCGTCAGCAGAGGGCGCCGGCCGCGGGGCGAGGTGCGCGGTGCGCATGCACCTTGGAGGCGCTTTCCGGCAGCGTGGCGGAACCAGCCCGTTCGTTTCACGCCGTTGGGCGACACCTCCGCGCGGCGCCAAGTGCGGCCGTCATGGCGTCGCCCTTCAGTGGAGCGCTGCAGCTGACGGACCTGGATGACTTCATCGGGCCGTCTCAGGTGGGCCGGCCTGGGCGGGCGGGGGAGAGGCTGCGCTCGGTGCCCTCTCGCGCGGAGGGAAATTGTTCTGTGCCCCACTTCTTCCCCTGAGGAATGAGATCCGAATCCCGGGAGCCCGGTGGGGGCCGTCGGGGTCTCTATCGACCCCGGCGCGGGGCCTCTGACACTGCGGCCCGCTTCTTACCAACAGGGAAACTGAGGCCAGGGAGGGCGGCGCCCCCCGGCCCGCTCCTGTGCCCCACAGTGTCCGAGCGGGCTGCGTGGGAGGGTCCAGCGGTCGCTGGCTGGCGCCCACCTGCCCAACCCAGGGGAGGCAGCGGAGGCGGCTCCCACCCGTCCCTAACTCTAACCCGACCCCTGGGTCGCAGCTGGAGCGCGGCGAGGCCCGGATCGGGGCCTCCTCCCCTGCACGGGCGCCCTGTCAGGCCTCAGGACCCCCAAGCCACAGCCTTTGTATCCGCATAAACAGGCGCGGTGGGGACCCCACCTCAGTTGAGGGCGGTGGGGGCGGCCCGCTAGACGCCCCGCAATGGCTCCTCAGTAGAGCTGTCCTTGACGTCGCCCAGGTGGACCGGACAGCTACCCTTGAACCCGGGAGGCTGCAGGCGCCCTTACCTGGGTGCGCCTGCCTGTCCATGTCCAACAGCTCCGCGGGGCCAGGGCTGAGCAGGGCGAGAGGCGGGCTGGGAGGCGGCTTTCCGGGCTGACAGGGTTCTCAAGGAGAAGGGAGAGAAATGAACTTGTTTCCCGGGCACTGGGCAGGAGGTGATCTCCAAACAGATCCAAGCACACGTCCTCTCGATGGGCAGTGTAACCCTCTGGCCTCTGTGGTAGTCACGCCCCCGTTCACCTGAAGGGTAAAGGTCAGCCTTGGTGGTGTCTCCGCGGGTGGGTAGTTTGCAGGCACCATTAGCACTGGCTTTCGTGCACACTGGGACCTTCAGTGCCGCAGGATGTTGGGAACCCGTTCCCTGAGGTGAGAGCAGGGGGACAGGAAGAAGACGGTGGGACCAGCCTCAGTCCCTGAGTGTATGGCTGCGGGCAGAGCCTTCATGCCATGTGGCTGGGCAGCCATTCTTGAGACCTGGCCTCCCAGGGAGCCTCTGCCCACTCCCAGGCCTTGACTTGGGGTCTCTTCCTGATCTAGGAATGCATCAAGCCTGTCAAAGTGGAAAAAAGACCGGGAAGTGGCGTGGCCAAGATTCGCATAGAAGATGACGGGAGCTACTTCCAAGTTAACCAAGTAAGGCACAGGAGGCTGCCCCACCATCTCTCCTGCCTGGCTGGTCCGAAACACTTTTTTATCTGCTTCCTCCCAGCTCGGAGCGGTGACGCTGAAACGCTCCACGTCTTACCAGCCCTTTTCCACTGGTCGAATTCACCTGCCATCTGGGAGGCTGGGGGTCAGGGTGCCTTGGGCAGGTGAATGAGCAGCACCAGGCCAAACAGCAAGCTTGGTCTGCTCAGCGGAAGGGCTCTTTGGCAGAGATGGTAGATCCTGTCTGCCTGTTCCCCCTAGTTCTAACCATGTAAGATTTTCTAGTTCAGACCCCTTATTCTTAAAGGATAGTACTTCCTCTCTAAGTGATAAAATCCTGATGAAACTGTTAAAATTCAGGCCAGGCGTGGTGGCTCACGCTTGTATTCCCAGCACTTTGGGAGGCCAGGGCAGGGGGTGGATCACCTGAGGTCAGGAGAATCGCTTGAACCTGGGACATAGGGACTGCAGTGAACTGAGACTGCTCCACTGCACTCCAGCCTGAGACAGAGACTCCATCTCAAAAAAATAAAGAAACTGTTAAAATTCACCTGACTGTCTGCCATTTGAACTCTAAAAAACGTCTGCCTGATCTCATGAACCACTGCACTGAGACGATTTGCAGCCCAGCACTGGGGGCCTGGCCCACAAACGAAGGGAACCCCTGGAAGGTGCTGGGGTGCTGGTGGGCCCGGCTGTCGGTTTGTGCCTTTAGGCAGAACCAACGTAGGAATACAGGGCGAGCTCAGATTGTGACTTTGCATGACACACAGGCCTAGCAGAGAGCGGGGCTGTGAGGGGTTCCCACCCAGTAGCCTTGCTCCTCTGGCTGCGTTCCGGGCCACTGCAGCACCCCTGACCCTGCTCAAACCATTCCTGCCTTTGCAGGAGGAGTTGGGGGAGCTCAAGCTTCGTGCATTTTGCATCTAAGAAAAGTGGCTAAGGGATGTCCCAGCGTCCCCACTGGAACACCTCGTTCCTGCATCTGTTTGGCCGAGACTGACGATCGTTTCTGCCCTGCCAATGGGGGGCCAGGCTCCCAGCCTTCCTCCCTCTGCTTTCCTCTTCCCATCCCTTTGTCCTTTCCTTCTTTGTCCTCAGCTCTCCTGCCTCCTCCTTTCAGAGCCCACCTTCAGCTTTTTCCTGCCCCACAGCCCCGTGAGTGTGCACCGGGGCCAGCACCTGTCCAGGACCCCATGGGTGGGCGGGGTGGCAGCTGCTTTGCTGAGAAACCAGTGGCAAGCCTTATTCCTGTGATTCTGATGCACTAACCAAGTCGTACCAAAAAGTAGACTTTGATGGCATTATGAAACTCTAGAACGTGTGTGTGCATTTTTGTAATACATGTCTAATTTTTAAAAATTAAGCAGCACAAGCCCAGCCAGCAGCCATGTTGGTTGTTGGTTATGAGCTGGACTCCACTATCCTCTGGCTCCATGTCCTCATGCAGAGGGGGCTCGCGGTGCGCACCGAGTTCTTCTCCCTTGTAGGATGGCGGGACCCGGAGGCTGGAGAAGGCCAAGGTCTCCCTAAACGACTGCCTGGCGTGCAGCGGCTGCATCACCTCTGCAGAGACCGTGCTTATCACCCAGCAGAGCCACGAAGAGCTGAAGAAGGTTCTAGATGCTAACAAAGTAAGTGGTGGGCGGCCAGAGGACTCTGCTTTAACCTGAAATCCACCCCAGCAGCCGAGGCATTTTGCCAAGGGCAGCTTGTGTGGTGCCGCCTGCAGGTGGCACCTGCCTTTCTGAGGCTTGGGATCTCGGTGATTTACCTGTCAGTTGGTGCCAGTGGTGAACGTGTCAGGCCCGGAACTTCAGGTTCTAAATATACATCAAAATGACACCCTTGCCGGGCGCAGTGGCTTGCGCCTGTAATCCCAGCACTTTGGGAGGCTGAGGCGGGTGGATCACCTGAGGTCAGGAGTTCAACACCACCCTGGCCAACATGGCAAAACCCCGTCTCTACTAAAAATACAAGAATTAGCCAGGTACGGTGGTGCACACCTGTAATCCCAGCTACTCGGGAGGCTGAGGCCGGAGAATCACTGACAGAAGTTGCAGTGAGCCAAGATCATGCCATTGCACTCCAGCCTGGGTGACAGAGCGAGACTCCATCAAAAAAAAAATGATATCCTTGGCCAGGCACAGTGGTTCACACCTGTAATCCCACCTACCCAGGAGGCTAAGGCAGGAGAATCCCTTGAACCTGGGAGGCAGAGGTTGCCGTGAGCTCTGATCACAGCACTGCACTCCAGCCTGGGCAATAGAGCAAGACTCTGTGTGGGGGAAAAAAAAAAAAAAGACACTCTTGATAGAGCTGGCATGCCCTCTCCACAGCCGACGGCATCTCACCGGGCAGCTCTGGGCACCAGGAATCAGCATAAGGCCGGCAGAGTAAGCAGCGTCTTCCCCTTGCTTTGCAGATGGCGGCGCCCAGTCAGCAGAGGCTGGTTGTAGTCTCAGTCTCGCCACAGTCTAGAGCATCGCTGGCTGCACGGTTTCAGCTGAATCCTACAGACACTGCCAGGAAATTAACCTCATTCTTTAAAAAAATAGGTAGGCTTTGAACCTGGGGTAACACTGCCACTCCACACCAAGGGGGCGTCTGAGTGAGCCCAGGCTCCTCGTGCCTCTGAGTCACTGACATGCCACCCAGCCCTGAACTTCAGTGCTACAGAAACTTTATTCCCTCTGTGACCTCAGCCTGAAGTTTTGATTTGACATTTGAGAGCAGTGCCTTCTCACAGAAATCGTCTGCATTCTGACTGTGCACTTTCTGTGAGTTGGGGCTGACCAACTCCTTGTACTTTTTAGCTGATGATATTAAGGCACTCTCTCCGGGGCTCCGCTGGGTTCAGCTAAGGCCAGCTTCGGCGGACTTCGGTTGTGTGCCTGGAGCTGGGCTTGGGTGTCTTGAGAGGCCCCAGCTAACCAGGCTCCTATGCCCGGTGGCTCACTGGGAATGAAGGGGCTGGACCTCATGGCTGCTGTGTGCCTTTCATGGGTAACCGCCACGTCCAGTCCCTTCGTTCCCAGTGAGGCAGGACTGTGTGCTTTGTACCCGGCAGACTGCCTGTCATCCAACTGTGTCCCGGGTCCCTCACATTGGAAACCTGTTGACACTGGCAGGTGCCCCGTGGCTCTTGTCTGACCCACACCCACGTCCAGTTGGTGTCTGAGCAGTGCTCTGGCACTGGGAGCCTGACCTGGTGTCTCAGGGGAAACCTGGCCTGGGGCAGCCCGTGGTTCTCCAGGTGGAAGGTGTGGGTTTCGTCCCCACGGGAATAGGAAGCAAGTTCAAAGATTTTTACTTACAGATCACGGGCAGGTGGGGCACAGTGAGTCCGAAGGCCGTCTTCCGACCATGGGTTACACGAGGCAGGAATGACAGGTCAGGCAGAGACAGAGGGACCCACGTGCTGGTGCCTCTGCTGGTGTCCAGGGCACGATCAGGCAGGTTTACCAAGCAGTTCTAATTGCTGGGCTTGGAGCCGGCGGGCCTGTCCCAGGAGTCCTGCCGTGTGTGAGGGGCGGCCACTGTGGCAGGTCTGCACACTCAGGGTCCGAGGGGCCAGTCCAGCAGGCCACGTCCAGCTGTGCCCTAGGGAGGGTCACCGGGAGCAGTGCACGTGGCAGTTCCCTGGACCAGCCTTGCTAAGGAGCTGGGAGGGTGGAGGACTGAGCTGCCGAGCGGCTGCCCTGCCTCTGGGGTGGGAAAGCAAGCCCTGCATTCGCAGGGGATGCCGAGGCAACGCGGCTTAAGGAGGTCCCCACGGTGGGGCCGGGGCTTTGGCACGGGAAGCGGGTGCCACACACGTCCCCCAGCAGCACCACGGTGGTCCACACACAGGCGTGTACTCGCGTGGGCGTCCCGCGCGGGGCTAGCCAGGCACCCACCTTCACCTTCCAGGGGTGCACTTTGTCTTTGACACCGCCTTCTCAAGGCACTTCAGCCTCCTGGAGAGCCAGAGAGAGTTTGTGCGGCGATTCCGAGGACAGGCCGACTGCAGACAGGCCCTGCCCCTGCTGGCCTCCGCCTGCCCAGGTGTGCTCATGGTGCGGGCGGTGTGAGAGTCAAGTTCGAGTTAAGTTAAAATGTGACATGATATGGACACGGATGACAAAGCGGGGGATAGGGGGTGGAGACGCAAGCCGGTTTCGCAGGACGGGTTAGAAATGTTGGCACAAATGGCCTTTTGTGGAGAAGGGGCTGCCCTCCCTTGGGAGCCACCCACAGTCACCTCAGGTCCCTAGGCGGTGTTGCGTGCACGCCGAGCTCCACGTGGTGGTGGGAAGAACAGGAACGAGCACTCTTTAATGTCATCATGATCTCCCATATGAGCGGACCCGCCTCCAGAATGTCGTGCTGCTGCCTGTGGGTGCGGGGGCCGCCGTGCGCCCCCGCCAGCCCCGTGTGCCCCTGTCGCCTCAGGCTGGATCTGCTATGCCGAGAAGACGCACGGCAGCTTCATCCTCCCCTACATCAGCACCGCCCGGTCCCCGCAGCAGGTCATGGGCTCCCTGGTCAAGGACTTCTTCGCCCAGCAGCAGGTAACGGCGTTGGGCCGCCCCAGGCTCAGGCTGGGGAGCGGCCAGACGTGATTATTCTGGCTGTTTGCCGCGAAGCCGCAGGAAACAGTCCTCGCCTTGGTGTGTGGCCTTCCCGAGCACACCTCCACCCTTGTTCCCTCCTAGTTCAGGCCACTCCTCTCCTGCTGGGCAGCACAGGGCCACGTTCCGATCCACAGCTGCTCACTGCTCACACAGAAACAGCCAGGCCTGGGGCTGAGGGAGCAGGAGGCCCTCGGGCAGCCCCGGCCACCAGATCCACAGGGTGCCCAGCACGACCCCCACCTGAGGCCCCGCGGGATTGAAGCCTGACGACACTCAGCCAGTGGGGGGCGGGACTGAAGCCTGACGACACTCAGCCATTGAGGGTGGCCCTGGTGGTGCCTGGGCCCGGAGTGCCCATGTCCCCTACAGCACCTCCCGCCCGAAAACACGGATTTTCACCTGGGGCTGGGGCTGGTTGGTTCCCCTGTGACATCCCTTTCCCCGGCTGGTGTGCAGCGAGAGGGCCTGAGCTGTGGGAAGGCCACTTCTCCTCCTCCTTTGGACTTGGCTGTTAGGGAGTGCAGGCACACTGGGAACGGGTCAGTGTCGTTTTCTGTCGCAGCCAGGGCCTGTCCTATCCAGGGGCACATCCGCAGAGCCAGCAGGAGGCTTCCTGGGAAAGGGAGTGAGGCTCACTGTCCCTCGGGGTCCGGCCTGGCTGCAGGATGGCTGAGTTCCAGGTCACGCCTCGGCCACCGTACTGCTGGGATTGGGGAGACGTGTGTTTGTTTTCCCTCGTAGCGCTTGACTCCTGACAAGATCTACCACGTCACGGTGATGCCCTGCTATGACAAAAAGCTGGAAGCCTCTAGACCCGACTTTTTCAACCAGGAACACCAGACACGGGATGTGGACTGTGTCCTCACAACAGGTGCGGTCATGCCGTGCGGCCCGGAGCCCTCGAGCCTCCTGGTCTGCTTCCTGAGCCCCAAGCACAGGTGGCGACTGCCCAGGATCCTGCTTGCGGGGGCTCTGGCTGGAGCCTGGGGGCTTGCACGCGTGCGCGTACCCTCATCTCTCCTGTTGGAGCCAGGTGGGCCCGTTTGCAGCTGGCCTGTCTCGGGGACCTGCGGCCAAGTGGCTCTCAGTAGTACCTCCTTGCTGGCTCTGAAATGAGTCTTTGGAGGTGGGCAGAGATTCTCAAGTGCAGCCCCTTCAGCTCCCATTAGTCACCCCTTTCCTGAGTCAAGCAGCCCCACAGTCTCCCCAATGTGAGGCAGAAAAGCAAACTGCGGCCGGATGCGGTGGCTCATGCCTGTAATCCCAGCACTTTGGGAGGCAGAGGCAAGTGGATCACGAGGTCAGGAGTTCAAGAGCAGCCTGGCCGAGATGGTGAAACCCCGTATCTACTAAAAATACGAAAATTAGCTGGGAGTAGTGGTAGCGCACGTGTAATCCCAGCTACTCGGGAGGCTGAGGCAGGAGAATCACTTGATTCCCAGAGGACAGAGCTTGCAGTGAGCTGAGATCGCACCATTGCACTCCAGCCTGGGTGACAGAGTGAGACTCCGTCTCAAAAAAAAAAAAAAGAAAGAAAAGCAGACTGCCCAAGAGGCTGGACAGATGGACACTGGGTGAGCAAAGTGTCCATCTCGGCAGGACCAGGTGGCCTCCAGAGGGGCTTCAGGAGTGACCAGGCCCGGCCTCCCTACCACGGGCTGGGGTGGACATTTGGGGCCTTCTGGGGCCAAAGTAGAGACTGCTAGGGACGCAGGCGGCTAGGATGTTCTCTGACTTTGTTGCTGAGATCTCAGCTAAAGAGTGTCTGTGCTGTGGTTTCCTTGCAGGAGAAGTTTTCAGGTTGCTGGAGGAAGAGGACGTCTCCCTCCCCGACCTGGAACCAGCCCCTCTGGACAGCCTGTACGTATGTCTGCCACCAAGAACTGTTATTTTAGCTTCTAACGCCGCCTCTGGGGATAGCATCCCCCTGCTCTGGGCTTGCCTCCCCACAGCCCATCTTGGCGACCTGTATTTACTCTATGAATCTGTACTTTCACCCCATATATTTACTACACCTCCACTCTATAAGCCCTCTATCAACTATTTCCACAGATCCACTGCACAGCTGCCCCAGCATTCACCTTTTAAGTTAAAGACTGAGAGAAATAATCTCTCTCTACAGTGAAATGCCTCAACTAGCCACATCCACTTGACCTCCTATTATTATATCCACGGTCTTTACATTCTTCCTCATCATTCAACTAAAATTATTAAGCACAAATTACCATCTATTTACCCCACCAAAAATAATTAATATACAAAATCACAACAACCCTTGAGAATTAAAATGAACAAAAATCTGTTCACCCCATTCATTGCCCCA
Organism: Macaca mulatta; assembly: GCF_049350105.2. NCBI lineage: Eukaryota > Metazoa > Chordata > Mammalia > Primates > Cercopithecidae > Macaca > Macaca mulatta. The sequence goes on along the minus strand of NC_133425.1, from coordinate 1,948,638 downwards.
CCTCAGAAGTGGCTGAGTGGCTGGGCGCAGCGGCTCATGCCTGTCACCCCGGCACTTTGAGAGGCCGAGGTGGGCAGATCACCTGAGGTCAGGAGTTTGAGACAAGCCCGGCCAACATGGTGAAACCCTGTCTCTACTAAAAATACAAAATTTAGCCAGGGGCGGTGGTGGGCACCTGTAATCCCAGCTAGTTGGGAGGTTGAGGCATGAGAATTTCTTGAACCCAGAAGGGGGAGGTTGCAGTGAGACGAGATCGTGCCACTGCACTCCAGCCTGGGCAACAAAAGTGAAACTCCATCTCAAAAAAAAAAAAAAAAAAAAAGAAGTGGCAGGGCCCCTGTGATGGCCGGGGACACTGGAGCTGTTCCTCTGTGCCTGTGACTTGTCTCCCACTTGGAAACGCAAACGCTCATGTGTGAGGGACACAGGCCCTGCTCCGGCGGTTGGCAGGCAGCAGCCCCAGCGGTACTGAGGCCGCTCCTTCCTTGCCAGGTGCAGCGGTGCCTCTGCAGAGGAGCCCACCAGCCATCGGGGAGGGGGCTCGGGGGGCTACCTGGAGCACGTGTTCCGGCACGCGGCCCGAGAGCTCTTTGGAATCCATGTGGCTGAGGTTACCTACAAACCCCTGAGGTCAGTGGGATGGGCCAGATCTCTGGGCAGAGCGACCACACAGCCCCCAGCCTTCCTTGGGCTGCTGCCTCACCCGGGGTCCTCCCCCAGAGATGGCCTGGGTGGAGGACGGCCTGCAGGGTTTGGAGGGGACCCTGGGCCCAGGCAGGGCCCTCCTGGTGGGCTCAGGGTGTGACTTCACTTAAGCCCTCCAGGCCTCAGTCGGCCCATCGTGGGGGATGGTGACCCTGAGCCCGAGAGGCCAGCGTGGTCAAGGGTGGTGGGTGTCTGGCGCAGGGCATGCAATCACATCCCAGGCGGGAGGGCCAGGGCCTCACAGCCATCCCTGGGGAGGGAGGCCTGTTTTACAGACAGGGAGCCCAAAGCTGGAGGTGAGGTCCCCTCTGGACTCGTGGCAGTGAGCTTTCCGCCCTCTCTCCGTTCCTGTCCGTCCCCCTGCCCAAGAGAGAGGGAGAGAGCCCTGGGAGCTGCCCGGTCATCCCCTGAAGCCCAGCAGGCCTCCCCTCCCAGGCGGGCAGGAGCCTGGTGGGTGTGCCACGTAGACAAACCCCACCTGTGCCCCCCAGGAACAAGGACTTCCAGGAGGTGACCCTGGAGAAGGAGGGCCAGGTGCTGCTGCACTTCGCGATGGCGTACGGCTTCCGCAACATCCAGAACCTGGTGCAGAGGCTCAAACGCGGGCGCTGCCCCTACCACTACGTGGAGGTCATGGCCTGCCCCTCAGGTAGCTCCCGTGAGGGACAGGACACGAGGGCCCCTTCTGGGACCAGAGCTGTGGGCCACCACCTACCAGGCTGGGAGTGGGAGGAAGTGGGGCACAGAGGGGCCCGGTCACCTCCCTGCTCCCAGGTGGTCAGGAGGCTCCGCTGGGGCACAGGCTGTGACCCATGTGTCCCGTCTGCTCTCCCACAGGCTGCCTGAATGGTGGGGGCCAGCTCCAGGCCCCAGACAGGCCCAGCAGGGAGCTCCTCCAGCACGTGGAGAGACTGTACGGCATGGTCCGGGCTGAGATGCCCGAGGATGCGCCTGGGGTTCAAGAGCTGTACACACACTGGCTGCAGGGCACGGACTCGGAGTGTGCAGGCCGCCTGCTGCATACGCAGTACCACGCCGTGGAGAAGGCCAACACTGGCCTGGGCATCCGGTGGTAGGGGCTGCAGGACCAGGACTCCCAGGAGGCCATGCGTGTGCATGACAGCGGAACCACATGCCCCAAGACCCCAGGGCTCCCCCAAAAACTGTGAGTGAGCTGCAGGGTGTGCTGGGACCCAAGCAGGAGCTAGGACTGGCCAGGACCCGCAGCTGCCCCGTCACCTCCAGTTGGGTGCCTCTGGGTTCCCCGCTGGCTCTGCCCAGGTGGGGTGGCCCAGGCAGCAGAAGGTCCCTGAGGTCCCACAGCCTGTTTCGTTGGCCCTGGGCTGAGGGCCACAGGTGCTGCCCTTGCTGTTGCTAGTCGGGCACCCAAGTGCTTGAGGGGCTTCAGCCTGTCTTGGGGTTGCCTGAGGAAGAGCAAGACGGGTTCCCACCCCTGACTTCTGGAGGCTTCCCCTGAAGCTCTGTGCAGAAGGTGGGAGACAGAGCTGGACCTGCAGGGGTGGTCCCATCACAACCCTGTGTGTGGACCCTGGCAAGAGGGGGTGCTGGGCCCCTGGAAAGCAGGGGTTACTGTTACGAGGCTGTGGTCCAAAGCAAGCCAAGTACGAAGCGGCAGCCATCACTAGCTGTGTCATCCCCCAGCCAGGTCCCCGCCATGCCTGTCTCCCAGCGTCTGTCTAATAAAGGCACCCCCCTCAACATGCCTATGAAACGGCTCCTCTCCTGGCACATCTGCCAACACAGAACGGCCTTTCGAAGCTTTATTTGTAGTTCAGAAGCCCCATGCGCCCCGCTTCCCAGAAACTCAGGTCTCAGTGGTCCTGTGTGTCCACCCAGGAAGCACAAGCCTGCCGAGGCGCACACTCCGAGGCTGCGCAAACGGCTGGCCAGGGCCTCAAAGAATGTTCCAGAGGTGGCCCTCGCGCGGGTCCAGCTGGCTGAGGTCACGAGGAGGGACGCAGGCCCCAGCCCTGTGAGGGTCTGGATGGGTCACTCCTGTGGGGCTGCACTCAGGAGCCCCCACTGCAGCGCAAGGAGGGCCCGCGCCTGTGGCTGCCGCGGCTCGCCTGCCTGTTCGAAGCGCGCCCGCTCCTTGTAGAGCGCCTCCAGGACGTCAGCGGGGACCGCCTTGCCCGTGAACTTGCGCACCGGCTCCTCTCTGCAGGAAGGAGTGCAGTGAGACGCAGGGCCCACTGCCCACGCAGGAGGATGGTGCCGAGTGGCGGGGGCGGGCGGGAAGGCACTTAATAAGCAGCCTCCCCCAAGCCAAAGATGCTCACTCAGCCCAACACGCGGTCCCCAGATGCCTTCCTAAGGGTCCACGTGACGGTGGAGGCCCCGGGACGACAGCCATACTCACGCCACCCGCAGGAAGGGGTTGTAGAGGCGCTCCTCGCCCAGAGTCGACGGCACTGTGGGCACGTCATCCTCATCCCTCTTCTGGAGTGACCACAGGCCCTGGTCACCATTGGGCCTTCTCTGAAAGCCCCCCAAAGCCTGTGCCCCCCACCCTCTTGCCGAGGCCGGAAAGGGGCCGTGCCTTAGCCCAGGACAGCTTGGCTCTCACGTGGTCGTTGCACGGCTCTACTTTCTGCGCAAACTCCAGGTTGCTAAGCGTGTGCTCGTGGCCGCAGAACACCTTCTGGAGGAAGAACGCTCGGTGAGCGCGCGGGGAAAGTGCTCGCGCCGCTGGCGTGGCCTCCCCTCGCCGGCTGCCCTCAGGTGGGCATTCACTCTGCACCCCTGGCACAGTGCAAGTGCGGAGCGTGGGGCCTGCGCCCACGGGAGAGGAGGGGAGGGCCCAGGCCCGCTCACCGTCTCGGGGGGCAGGGTGCCCAGCTCGGCCAGGCTCTGGTACATCTGCTGGGCGCTGCCCTCCAGGCACGAGCCGCAGCCGGCCACCGACAGCGCGTCCCCTGGCGGGGGAGGGCGGGTCAGAGCAGATGGGGCGGGGCCGGCGGGAGGCGGGGTGGGCACGCTCTGCGCTGCGGGTACCCGAGAACAAGGCGGGTGGGTCCGGGCAATCGTCCTCCCACAGGAAGTAGCTCATGTGGCCGGAGGTGTGGCCGGGCGTCAGGAGGCAGCGCACGTGGATGGCCCCGAACTGCAGCGGAGGAGCGCGCAGACCTGTGAGGGCGGGCGGAACCGGGGCGCCCTCCCCGCCCCTCCAGGGGGCGCGCGCTCACCCGCAGCTCCTCGCCGTGCGCCAGCCTGCGCGTCAGCGAGAAGATGCGCTCGTCCGCGCCCAGCACCGCCAGCCCGGGACGCAGCCGCGCCAGCTCCGGGTTTCCCCGCGCGTGGTCCCTGCGGGCGGGCGGGCGGGGTCCGGGTTAGGTCGGGGTGGGACAGGGCGGCGGCGTCCTCCCGCCTCCCCCGCCCCGCCGGCGCTCACCAGTGATGGTGGGTGGTCAGCACGGCAGTCAGAGACACCTCCTCCCGGCCCACGATTTCCAGCAGCTGAAAGGGACGGGAGTGACGATAACACAGACGGTCCCAGTGGGCCACCCCCTCCATATCGGGGCGCCAGGTCCTGCCCCAGGCTGGCCATTGCCCGGGGCAGCGCCAGGGAACGGGGACCCAGCGGGCGGTGACTGCGCCCAGCCCGTGCGGAGACCACCAGGCAGCAGCGAAAGGGCGGAGGCCAGAGGCGCCCTAACTTCAGGGAGCCCCGAAATAATCGAGGAACCCCAGCCGCCAATGACGCCCAGAGAGCACTGCACGTGGGGGCTCGCTCCTGCCAGGGGGGTAGGGGAGGCTCTCGAGGGTCACGGCGGGGTCCCTGCTGCCCGCGGCCTGCCCTCACCCTCTTGGGCACGGCCACGTCCACGGCCACCGCCTCGCGCGTGATCTCCTCGATGACCAGGTACATGTAGTTGTCCTCGAGCACGGGGATGACCTTGACCTTCATGGTCACGAAGCTCGGCCACCCGTGCCTGCTCCAAAACAAGCCCCCCAGCCCACGGTGCCCCTTCAGGGCGGGGCCCGCTCTCCACACTCTAGGAAGGTCTGTGCGAAGCGGGCTCGGTCAACACGCTGGGGGCCAAATGAGGAGCCCGGCTCCCTAGGAACTCCCCGGCACTCGCGTGGAATTCCACGCACCGGGCTCCAGTAGGAGCGGAACCCGGCCGGTCCCCAACCCGCCCCGGCTCCGCCCCCAGGCCGAGCCGCAGTCCCCGAAGGCCACGCCTTCCTGCCAGGCCCCGCCCCTCGGCCCCCCGCCCTGCCGCCGCAAGACCCCTGACCCCGGGCAGCCGCGTTCCCCCGCCGCCCGCCTCACCCGCACTGCTGCGCTGACGGCCCGAAGGACAGACAGACGGAGGCGGGGCCTCGGCTGCCGGTCACGGGGTCTGGACGGAGCGCGGCGCCGGGCTCGGGAGCAGCCAACCGCCCCCCTCCGCGGACGCGCCCCGCCCCCGCCGGGCCCGGATCCTGCGCGCGGTGAGACCACAAGGCCCGCCGCCGGGGGTGCGCGTGCCCGGTGGGGCGCCGCGCGCGCGCTCCGACCCCGCCGCGCCCGGCGCTGGCACCTCCTCCAGAAAGCCCTCCGGAACGCCCCGGCTGAGCCAGTCGTTTCCGAGTTCTCTGGCCCCTGATTGGGACCTGCGCGCCCCGCTTCTCAGGCCGGAGGTGCAGAGACATACCTCCCCGTCCGGGGCTCAGCCAGCACTGCTAGGTACACAGAAGGTGTCCAGCGAGTGTAGCTCAGGGCATCCTGCGGGCGGGCTGCTGCTCCATTCTGCGTGCTTGTCCGCAGCGTCAAGGCTGGGTGCTTTCACGCACCTGGTTCCATCTGCACAGGGAATGTGCAGGGGGCGCTGGGCCGCATTCCCCAGATGGGGAAACGGAGGCACGGAGAAGAAGAGCTGTCCTTCCTCCTCCACAACCACAGGTCTGGCCTGCCACTGTGGGCGGGGCCCTGGGAGTCACTTGGAACCAACAGAGGCCTTGGCAACGCACGCAGCAGTGCTTGTGGCAGCAGCCGCCATAGGGAGGCCAAGCGTGGAGGCGGCACCGGGCTCGGAGCTGGCCAGGGTCCCCTTGCCTATGGAGCACGCAGCCACCACAGGCCCCAGGCCTGGACCTCCCCCTCGGCGGGTGGACAACGTGAGTCCTCTGGGACGCACCACTCCTGCCACGGGGCTGGAGTCTGCCCTTTCCCCCAGGGGCCAGGAAGGTGCAGGTGCCTGCACCCTGGGTCTAATCTCAGCCAAGGGAGGAACTTTTGCTGCTCAGCCAGGCAGGGAGAGGGGGTCAGTAACTGCATGGGAGTGGGGCCACCGCTCCAGGGACCCACCTGGGGAATGGGTGGCGGTGCCTCCCCAGGTTGTGCTACGAGCCAAGGACTGGCTGCCAGGAGCTCCTGGGGGCACCACAGCGTGGGGCACCACGGCGTGGGCCACCAGCCTGGAAGCAGAGGTCCCACCAGATCTGGTGCTCAGTGAGGAGCAGCAGCTGCAGGTGGGTGTGGGGCCCCAGGGTGCTATGAGGGAGGGTGCCAGCAGGGCTCCACAGATGCCACCTCTCACCTGGCCACCCACAGATCTCCAAGGAGCTGGTCGACATTCAGATCACAACCCACCGCCTACAGGAGCAGCATGAGGCTGAAATCTTTCAGCTGAAGAGTGAGGTGAGCAGCCGTGTGAGCCAGCCTCAGTGCATGGGGGACAGACGGGTGCAGGCCCAGGACACGTGCCCTGCACGGGTGTGCACACGCACATGGCATCTGTGGGTCTTGGCCTGCCCTGTGAGTGCTGCGTGTCCCTGAGCGTGCACCAGGTGAATGTTCACCTCCCCCAGGTGGCCCGCAGGCAGGTGTACCCGCTCATGCCAGTTGTCCTACAGATCCTTCGACTGGAGAGCCGGGTGCTGGAGCTGGAGCTGCATGGAGATCACACCAGCCAGGGCTGTGCGGTCCCAGTGGAGGCTGACCCCATGCACCGCTGGGCACCAGCCCAAGAGCTAAGACACAAAGCCCAGGTGCCTGGACACTCTGATGACTGCAGACTCCAGGTCACATGAGCACACAGAGGGCCTGGCTGGGAGAGGCCAGAGGGAAGCCTCAGCAGGGGCCTCACTGAGACTGGGGCTCACCCACCCCTTAGCCCTCCCTGCCCTCCGTTCCATTCAGGTGCAGCCTAAGAACGCCACGAACCCCGAGAATGAGCAGCAGAGGCTGGGGAATGGCGTGAGTGTGTAGCCACCTAGCTCAGGGGAGAGGGCAGCACCTGGGACTCCAAACCTAGGGTCTCGTCCAGCCAGCCCTATATACCCCACAGCTGCTGGGAGGCCAGGAGCAACTGCAGAAACAAGTGAAGTGGGCGCTGGAGCGTCAGGAGGCCCGGCAGCAGGCACTGGAGACTCGTGTGTGAGTGGCTGTCTCACCTGGGGCCCCATCCCGGAGCAGAGAGAACCCCTCACCGTGGGCCTGAGCCTCACCTCTGTGTCCTCAGGGAAGCCCTGGGCCGGCAGCTGCAGGGAGCCCGAGAGGAGGCCAGAGCAGCTGGACAGCAACTGGCCACACAGGCTGTGGTGAGGCCCTGCCCTGCCTGCTTGGAGACCTGGAGGGTGGGGCCCCAAAAACTCAGCCGGGGTCCACTCCAAGGGCACAGGATGAGGGCTGCCTCCACCCCAGGTGCTGTGCAGCTGCCGAGGCCAGCTCCGACAGGCAGAGGCCGAGAACGCCCGGCTGCAGCTGCAGCTCAAGACGCTGAAGGATGAGTACGTCCTGCGGCTGCAGCACTGCGCTCGGGAGGCGGCGGTGAGCCCTGCAGGAGCACCCTGAGGCCTGGGGAGCCCAAGCCTGGCCTGGGTGTGTTGGATAGCTTCAGGGAGACCCCGGGGCACCCACACTACTCAGCCTGCTGGGGTGGGGGGATGGTTGGAGAGATGGGGGGTGGGCCCCACGCGGACACAGCCCGCCACCTCCAGGAGCACGCAGACAGTGCAGGCCAGGCGCCAGCCACCACGGCCCTCCGGACATTCCTGGAGGCCACTCTGGAGGACATCCGGGCAGCGCACCGAAGCCGTGAGCAGCAGCTGGCCCGGGCTGCCCGCACCTACCACAAGCGGCTGGTGGATCTGAGCCGCAGGCATGAGGAGCTGTTGGCTGCCTACAGGTGGGCCCCGCTGGGGTGGGAGGCATCAGGCATCTGTGGGTCTTTAAGCCTGTGTCTCAAAGGCTTGGTGTGCAGCAGGAGTGGCCCAAGACAGACACTGGTCTACGCTGACAGGGCACCTGGGAACCCCCAAGCTATTTTTGGCGCAGCCAGCTTGGACCTGGAACCATTGCCCGTGCCCCTGGTCACTGACTTCAGCCATCGGGAGGACCAGGTGAGGCTAGAGACCCCTAGAAGCTCCAGGCCCAGGTGTCCCCCACCCACCCGCTGACCCACACTGGCCTTGGCCCCAGAACTTGCCCCAGGCCTCATCCTGGGCTCAAAAGAGAGCTCAGCCCCAGGCTTCTGAGGGGCCTGCCTTGTTCAGCCAACTGAGCTGTCCCCACCACAAACCTGTACAGCACGGCGGGCCTGAGGCACTGCTCTCATCCCCACAGAAGGGACCCGGTGGAGCCTCCCAGGGGGGAACATCAGAGCCACAGTGAGTGCCCTCATGGGTGTGAGGGAGACTTGTGGGGGATGGGCAGAGAGTGCAACACCTGCACCCTGGGGCTCCCAGTGGCTCCACCAAGCCCCTGCCAGGCAAAGTCTGGTCACGGCAACACACTCAGTGGCACGTCCCCACACTGGGGTCCCTCCGTGGGGCCCGGGGACACTGATAATCACAGGAGAGGGAAGAGGAGCTGCTGCAGGTGGAGCTGGCCTTAAACACAGAGGATCAGAGAGAGCACACCTGAGGGAGGTTTCCGCTGAGACCTGGAGGACACGGGGGGTGGGAGCAGGGTGCCTGGTGACCTGGCCAGCCCTTGCCACTGGGCCTCCATGTTCGCAGCTGTACAATGGGCAGGGCTCCCCAAGGACCATCTCCCAGGGTTTAGGGCACACCCGTGTGGGGGTGGCATCCCTGTTGACGCTGGGGTCACTGTCTGGGCCAGCCTTGTGGTTTAGCCCTCCCTGAGCAGCCAGCAGACCCCTTGGGCCCAGGCTGCCCCCACACACGGATGGCTCCAAGGCCTAGGCTGGGCCACAGGAGCATGGGGGGCCAACGCCTCCCTCACTCACTCCCAGGTGTCCCCTCCCGGCTCTGGGAACCTGACTCAGCACCATCACAGGTCTGAAACCACTCCTCCTTTCCTCTCCCCTCACAGGGGCCTGGACGCTGCGTCCTGGGCCCAGATCCACCAGAAGCTCCGGGACTTCTCCCGCAGCACCCAGGTAGGAGGCAAGGGCTGGCCCAGGCCCCTCCTCACGCCGTGCCCCAGCTCATGGTTTATACCCCCATGGCAGGCAGAGCTGGAACGGGAGCGGGCACAGCTGCTGGTCCGGGCCACGGTGGCTGAAGAGCAACTTTCTGAGCTACAGGAGTACGTGGACCAGCACCTGGGCAGGTGGGCTCTCGAGAGGGAGCACGGTGTGACCCCAGGGCCCTGGTCTGGCCGGAATGGAGGATGACGGCTGCCTCAGGCACTAGAGGCAGACCCATCCACAGATGGGCAGATCACTTAAGCATGGTCCCTCTGAGCAGGTACAAGCAAGAAATCCTGAGGCTGAGGAAGCTGGCAGGTTCAGGGAACCCCTGGAAAGTGGGGGCTGTGCCTCCAGCCAAGCTCCAGCATCCAAGGACCGGCAGCCACTAGCCCGTCTCCCAGGACCAGAGCAGAGCCCATCACAGCCAGCATGGAGCCCTCCCACCCCGTCTCCCACGAAACATGAGTCGGGATACAACCCACAGAGTCTTTATCGTATTTGAACACTCAGCTGGCCTGAGAAACAAGGGCCCCCAGGACGGAGGCAGAACTAGGTCAGGGGGCAGCCTGGATGGGTATCCGTGAGGAGACGGCCTCCCCAGCCTGCCCACCCCCAGGAACATCGTAGGCCCAGACTCGGTCCAGGCCCTCGCCAGCCACGGCCACAGGCTGCCAGGTGGGGAGCGGGAAGCGCCCAGACACCACGCGGGCCCCGGCAGGCAGCTCTGCTCTCAGCTTGTCCTCCAGCAGTGGGAGCTGAGGGAGAGAGCAGCAGAGTTGGGGGGGCGGGGCCCCCAAGCCTTGCACCCACCCGGCGGGCCCAGGCCTCAGAGCAGCAAACACCCTGGGGTGTGGCTGGAACTTCCCAGCAGGGCTGGCAACCCCAGACCTACCACGCTAGGGGCCAGGAACACAGACACGTTGCGGCAGTCCCTCAGGCTCACCTGCCGGAAGAGGAGTTGCCCCAGCGGGGAACAGGCCTGGTGGGCACGGGGTAACGGCAGCTTCCGAGTCCCGGCCCCCAGCCCTGGCAGGTGTCAGCCGCACCCTGGGCTGTCAGCGGGTGGCCAGGGCTCCCCAGGTTACCTTCCAGAGATCCTTGCGGCGATAGCAGACGCTGCCGGCACAGCCGGCCCTCCAGGCGTGCAGCCGCGCCAGCGCCACCAGCCACGGGTTCAGCTCGTAGCCCACGGCTGGGCGGAGGCCGCACCTGTGGGCCGCCAGCACCTGTGGGCACCGAGAGTGTGGGAACCAGGATGGGGACAGGGGCGCCCGCCGGCAGGTAGGGGGTGTGGGGCAGCGAAGACCCAGACACGGGCACTTACGATCCTGCCGTCGCCAGAGCCCAAATCCACCGTTTTTCCGGGGCGGCCTCGCAGCAGCGACAACACGTGCTCCACCTGCCGCGCGCTCGCGCCAACGTAGGGCACCTGGACCGGGAGGCGGCGGGAGTCCACTGGCCGCTCCCGGCCCGAACCACTCGACGTGGGGCGGAGCTCACCCCGGCCCCGCCCAGACCTTGAGACCCTGAGCGGCAGCCGCGCTCCCCTACCCGGCCCCGCCCCCGACCTGGTCCCGCCCCGCACCTGCAGCCGCAGCGGCACGCGCCGGAAGCCGGGCTGGAGCAGCAGCGCCCACACCGCGTAGGCCGCCAAGCCCGAGCCGGCCGCAGCCTGCAGCAGCTCCAGCGCGCCCAGCCGCCGCTCGCGTAGCTCCGTCAGCGCTTCGGCCGGGTCGTCCTGCTCCATGGCTGCGGGACGCGCGGCTCAGGGTCGTCCGCCCAAGGTCGTTCCCGGCTCGGGTCCGCGGCCTTCGCACCCTGGCCCGGAGCTGGCGGTTTGCCCTTCCCCTTCTGCCGGGAGCCGCCGCGCAACACCGGAAGTGGCCGGCAGAGCCGGCGCGGTCGGTCCGGCGCGCGGTGCGCTCCGCCCGGCCCGGCTGCCCTCCCGCGGGTTCCGGCGAGCGGCAGCCTCGCGGGCTCTGCCCCGCCCTGTTCCGCTCCAAGCCTGCCAGGGTCGGCTTCCTTGGTCCGCTCTGCGGACCGCTGTCTGCGGCCTGTGCTGGCTGCTGGCGACCCGCGGAAGGGGACAGGCAGGCCCTGCCCTGGGGGAGCGCACGTCCCGGCGGGAGTCGGGATACACCCGGCGATCTCACGGGCTAGAGGCCCAGGGAAACGTGGCTGCGCGTCTTTGGCGTGGAAGGAAGGGAAGCCTGCCTTGGCCCCAGAAGCAAACGGGGGCTCGCGTGGGGCAGCTGGAGCCCAGGGAGCCGGTGGGAAAACCGCTCCCCGGGATGAGACATCGTCCAGGCGGCAGCACACCCATGACTGCCTCGGGGAGACTGGTGGGGGGCGCTCAACTGACTCGGACACCCAGCGCCAGCCAGACCCCTGGAGGACGTCCTTCCAGTTTCCTCCTGCAGCCTGAGCGATGAACCCCAGTGGGCGGGAAAGGGATGGGGGGCTGGGGTCTGAGGGAGAAGGGCATGGAGGAGGGGCTGACACGGAGGAGAGCTTGAGCAAGCCCAAGAAAACAGATGCTGGCTCTCAGGCGAGTGTGGTGGGAGGAAAGCCGGATGTCACAGGTGGGGGGCCTCTGTCGCCTGCCCAGCTGCAGGGGAGGCAGACAGCCCCGGGAGTTGGGAGATCACCTTCCTTCTCCAGAAAACAACACACAAAAAGACCGAGTTCCTGGAGGTGACCTTGTGAAGCCGGGGGTGGGAGGTGCAAATGGAAGAGCTGAGCTCTGGGTCAGGCAGCTGGGCCACGACCTCCACACCCAGGGTAGGGCTGGACAGCCACGGATGTCGGCGATTGCCTGTGCGCGCCCTGGCCTGGCTCTTCCTTAAGTATCCGTGGCTGGGGTCGGGAGCCCTTGCAGGGAGAGAGGCTGCTTCCAGACAAGGGTATTCCCCAGACCACAGCCCCCAAATGCAGAGTGTCTCACAGGCCTGCCCACATGTTGGCACCAGCCCTACCCACATGTTGGCACCAGCCCTACCCAGCGCAGTGTGTACTGTCCCCTGGGGGCCTGGAACAGCCCTCCCAGGAAAGGAAGGGTGTACACTGAGCTCTAGGGGGAGCTGACAGCCCATTCCTGTCCTGCTGCCTGCATTGTTTCCTGCACCTAGAGCAGTTACCTAGGAAGCACTGGGGAAAAGCTTATTGGATGAATGTACCTAACTGGCTCTAGTGTGCACTCTCCACTCATCTTTTTTTCTTTTTCTTTTTTTTTTTTTTTTTTTTGAGACTGAGTCTCACTCTGTCGCCCAGGTTGGAGTGCAGTGGCGCAATCTTGTCTCACTGCAACTTCTGCCTCCCAGGTTCAAGTGATTCCTCTGCCTCAGCCATCTGAGTAGCTGGGATTACAGGTGCATGCCACCACGCCCGGCCAATTTTTTGTGTTTTATAAGAGACTGGGTTTCACCATGTTGGCCAGGATAGTCTCCATCTCCTGACCTCATGGTCCGCCCGCCTCGGCCTCCCAAAGTGCTGGGATTGCAGGCGTGAGCCCCACACCCGGCCTTCCCACTCCTCTCACGTCCACACCAGGCACTCTGCTTCTTGGTCTTTGGGCAACCCCCAGCCACCTGTGCCTGTGTGAATTGGCACTTGCCTGGAGGTGTCTGTGATCCACAGGCCCCAGGCTCCTGTAGCTCCTGCCCATGTGCTCACCCACACCATCTCCCTATCTCCCATGCCACTTTGGCCACCCTTCCCCAGGGCAGGCATGAAGCCCCTGGCCTAATGCTCCAAGACCCACTGGGGCACCATGGTGCTCCTGTGGCCCTGCGTCTGCCTGTGTCTCATGAGAAGATGGCTGGTTGCAAAGCCAGGGATTTCTCTGGGAGGGTCTGTAGGTGCAGGGCTCAGGCACTTCCTGGGATAGGTGGGTAGAGGCCAGGGTGTGGCCAGGGCCCACCCCGGCTATTTGTGAACAGGTGGACTTGGGTGTGGCCGAAAAGGGGAGGTTGGTAGAAAGCTGGCCAGAGAAGCAGGGCAGGTGCCAAAGGTGAGGGGGTTGCTCGGCCCATGGGAAAGCCTCCCCAAGACAGGAGTGGAGGAGGCGGTGCGGGAGGGCACACGGGCTACCTCCTCCTCTACTCTTTGTGGATGTTTGGGCTGGGGGCAGGTGGATGTAAGGCTGTGGGTCCCAGGAAGTGCTCAGGGTTGGAGATGGAAAAGTGGAGGTTGTTCAGGGGTTATTGGAGGCTGGCTGCCCCAGAGGAGCGGTCCTGTGTCTGAGCCCTCAGCATGCCAGTTGGGACTCTGGGGAGAGGAGAGAAGCAGCAAGGAACCTGAGGAGGGGCAGAAGGTGAGAGGACCCCCCGCAGTGCATGACGCCTGTCCTTGTCAGCCCTGTGGCAGGCAGGCGATCTGTGTGAAGGGGTAACTTGCACGTGCAACTTTCAGACAGCCTGCCCCATGGAAGTCCCAGGACGGCGCTGGAGGTGACCCCCCAGGTGTCCACAGAGAGCATGGCACTTACCAGGCATCTATATCCGCCCACCTGGAGAAAGGACCGTGTTTGTGGGCTCTGCACAGCTGTGTCCCTCACACAGTCTCAGTTTCCCCCTTGAAAGCTGGGGGCTGCGTCTGCCTGGGCAGGGCCTCTGGCCTCCACCCCCACCCCTGGCCCAGGCGAGAACGGAAAGCCATTTCTGGGCCTCAGCCCAGGGGTCCCCTGGCCCTTCAGCTGTGACTGTCTCTTTCCCAGGATCCGAGGGGTTGGGGTGAGAGGAGGCAGCTCGCACAGGGCCAGGGGGCCTGGAACACCCCCACCCAGGGGCTTTTAGCCTCGGGACCTTGGGCTGTGGCTGTCCCAAACCTCACTGGCCCTTTATGTGGCTGAAAGGCTGAGGAGGAAGGCGGAGACAGTGACAATGGGGCCAGTGGCGGGAAACGGTCCTTAGAGAACCCATTGTGCACCCTGCCTGCCGGAAACAGGCAACAAGCAGGACCCTGCAGAGGGGACCCCACACCCTACGGGCTCCTCGCCGCGTCTGGATGCTCAGCACGTCGAAGGGGCCTGCGGACAGAGGGGCCCATTCTTCCCCAAGGGCGGGACGGGGCCAAGGATGACTCTGCGGGCTCACAGCGGCCACGGGGGAAGTCGGCACCCTGCCAGACGGCAGCCCCTTCCCTCACAGGCCTGGCTCAGAGCCGGAGCACTGTGTGCCCGCCTGCCCCCACCATACCCGAGGGACCCTATGCTCCTCTGCCCCTTTCTTCTCCTGCTGAGCCCCAGAAGCACCTGGCATGGGAGGCAAGTGGGAGCCAGCCAGGGTAGCGGGCTAGGGCACAGGCAAGGACGGGGCTGGTGGGTGCAGCAGAGCAGAAGCTTGCATGAGTGCAGGTCCCCATGTGCCCCCACCCAGCGGCAGCCCCTCCCCAGAATGTGGGTGTAGCTCCTCCTCACATTTGCTCTCCCTCTCAGTTGCCAAATGGTCTTGAACAAGATACCATTCCCCTGAGTGTCATTCTCCCGCCAGAGGCAGGAATTGGAGCCGTCCTCACAGCTGCAAGGCAGGCCCAACGCTGGGCTGGACACAGCAGACCAGGTCCATAGCAGCTTGTGTGAACAAAGTTCTTATTGATAGTCCCCATCACCTCCAAAGCAGTGGGGCCCCCCACCCTCCCTCCTACCAGCCCCTCCCAGCATCTGGCCCCTCAGTGCAGCGCCACCTCACAGGGGTGGAGGTGGGCAGTGCGGGCAGCCTCGTAGACACGGCGGAACTCCTGGAATCGTGGGGCACAGCCCAGCCAGGCCTCCCCGAAGCGGCTCCAGCCCATGAAGAGGAAGGTGCCTGGGCCTGGGCGGACGCCACAGCGCAGTGGGGTACGAATGGAGGTCAGCCCCTCCTCCCCGGATCCCCGCCTCCCGAACAGCGGCAGTGTCTGGCGGAGGACACGGGCAGCCATCACGGTGATGACAGACTCCTGCAGGTCCACGTCATGGGCAACCGCATGGATGATCCCGTGAATTACTGCGGGGAGGCATGTGGCTGGGGTGGGCATTCAGGGGAAGGCAGGCTCCAAGCTCCCCCCATGGTGGGGACACTCACCGAAGTCGCTGGTGCATGCGGCCAGGAGCAGCTCAGCATCGCTGCAGGGCCTGCAGGCACCTGGCATGCAGAGGGGGTGGTGAGGACAGACCCTGCCCTCTCCCAGCAGCACCTCAGGCCCCGTCCCTTGTTTGCACAGGCGGCAGGAGGCAGTGGGCAAATGAGCAGAGCCCGCGCTCAGGGCCTGATGGCACCTGGGGGTCCCAGGGAGCCACACAGCAAGTGTGCATGCCCTGGGCGACACCTGTACTCAGGAAACACACCTGCAGGCATCTCCAAGGCAGGAATGGGCACAGACATGGGCCTGGGGGCCGTGCCTAGCAATCAGCTGTCCTGGGCTGCCCTTCTGCACCCCCGTCTGAAGACGCACCCTAGCATCTGGGACCCCTCTACTTTCCCGAATCTGGGGCCTGAAGAGCAGCAGCCCAGCTAGGGTGATAGGAGGTGGGGGCAGAGGAAGGGTGGTCTGGGGTCCCTGGCCCAGGGCCAGGGGGCAGAATAGTGAGAGCCCATCCCTTTCAGGGTCAGGTGCCAAGCTCCAGGAGAGCCAAGAGCTGGGCCTGGTGCCCTGAAGGGAGGCGGGTGGCGTCTCCATGGTGACCGGGCTGCACACTGGACTTTTGTTGGTTGGGCTGGGGGAGGGGAGAGAGGTCACTGCTGGGCCAGGGAGCCCCGGACAGCTTTGGCCCGAGGCTTTGATTCTGCCCCCACCATCCCCTCCCCTAACCCTTCAGGGACCAGAGCCCCAGGGTTGCCCTGCTCGGTCTCCCCTTTCTTCCACTCTGCTCCTGCCAGTTCCTTCCCGAGATGAATCGGGGAGGGAGGGCGGGAAGGCCATCCTTCCCGGGCAGTCCCTGGCTGTGTGGCCTTTGACAAGTCCATTCAACCCTTGGAGCTCACTTTTTCCCTCTACAGTGGGGCCGACAAGGCACATTCCCGCCAAGCCCAGGCAGGGTGACACTTCGGAACTCCCACCCCGTCTCACCCAGACCGCCACTCACCGTCTGCGCCGAGACCGTGGGCCTGCGGGGGCAGCTCGGGGCGCCCGTCCTCGCGCAGCTCAAAGCGGAAGGCGGCCACGCGGCGGCTGATGTCCCGGTGTGGCGTGGCCTGCAGGAAGAGGGCCCGGCGCTCGCGGGGACCCCAGCGCACGCAGCGGCCCCCTGCCGGGCCCGGGCCTTCGGCCAGCAGCAGCTCCAGGGCGCCCCCTGCGCGCTCCGCGAAGACCTGGGCGCCCGCGAAGGGTCGCACCGGCCGCAGACAGGCGATGCTGGGCCGCGCGCTGGGGTCGGGGCCGCCCAGGGTCAGGCGCAGCGCCCCAGCCGGGTACAGCCACTCAACCGCGCCCTCCGCACAGGCCAGGGCCAGCTGCCCCACGCTGCCGGGCTCCTGGGTGAGGCCGCTGGGGACAGGACGGGACGGGGCGCTGAGGCGGGGGTGAGTCCCGGCCCGGCGCAGCCCCCGCAGCCTCCCGGGGCCGCCTCGCGGAGGGGGAAACTGGACAAGCGCTCTGCGCGCTCCGAGGGGCGCCTGGGGGGTCTGGGCCGCAGCGCACCCCGTCCCAAGTGCGGGGACAGCCCCCCGCCCGGGCCGTACCTGCCCCTCCAGCTGCAGCGCTCCTCGGAGTAGCCGGCGCGGGCGGCCGGGGCGAGGAGGCCGCAGCACAGCGCGCAGAGCAGCGCCGGGGCCGGGAACCCCATGGCGCGGCGGGCGGCGTCCGGGTAGTTGGGGCTCCCACTACCGCTGCCCCGGCGGGGCGCGGGTCCGGGCGGCGGCGGGAGCAGCCCGGCGCGCCGGCCGCCCGGCCCCGGCGAAGCCCCCATGCCTGCGGCCGCTCCGCCCGCCGCGCAGCCGGGGCGCCCTGGCCGCCTTGGAGAGGGTCGGGAAGGGGGCGGGGCCTGCGGCGCCCCGGCCAATCGCGGCGCGGCCCGGAACTTTCCGCCAATAGCGAGGGAGAGGCGGAGCGGGGGCGGGGCCGGAGCCCCGGCGCCGCGGGAGGACGGTCCCACGGTCCCAGCACCTCGGGGATTGTGGGGGTCCTCGGCGCGGGAGGGAGGCTCCTTGCCCAGCCCATGCTGTGCGTCGCCCCTTCGCCGCGCCTTCACCCTGGCCTCGCCCCCTGCGCCGTCCAGATCGGTGTCCTGGAGCCCTAGATGGAGCCAGGGTTTTGATGTCCACTGAAACCTCAGGGGCAGGGATGGTGGCCCACCTGGTGGCTCCGCCTTGCCTCCTGATCGGGCGGCCGGGCCTGGTTCTTCCTAACACTGGGACCTGAGCCTGTTGGCCACATCCCTCCCAACCCGGCCCGGTCCTGCTGACCCCTCCCAGAGGCAGGTGGTGCCCCAGAGGAGAGGGGTCATGACTCCAGAGCTGGGGAGGGCCTGGCCTCGGGGCTGCGCTTTGGAGCTGGGCCAGGCCTCGGGTTTTGGTAAGGCTGTCTGCAGGAGGGGGTCTTGCTGTGAAGCGCGCAGCCCACAGGGTTAGGCGCCTTTCCTCAGACCTAGCAGCACCCCATGGTTGCCGGAGGACTGACCCCGGGCCAGACGGGGCTCCTGGAGGGGCGTGAATGGAGCAGCCATGGGCACCCCTGCAGGCGCCTACTGGGCTCGGCCAGCCGCTTTCTCTGGGCGAGGTGCAGGTCAGAAGTTGCCATCATAATCCCCAAAAGGTGAAGGCCACCCAAATGCCTGTCAGCAGCTGAGTGGACAAGCAAGTGCAGTGGGTCTATTTTTTTATTTTTTGTGTTTTTTTTTTTTTTTTGAGATAGAGTTTTGGTCTTTGCCGAGGCTGGAGTGCAATGGCGCAATCTTGGCTCACTGCAAACTCCCCTCCTGGGTTCCAGCGATTCTCCTACCTCAGCCTCCCGAGTAGCTGGGATTACAGGTATGTGCCACCACGTCTGGCTAATTTTGTATTTTTATTAGAGAGGAGGTGTCTCCATGTTGGTCAGGCTGGTCTTGAACTCCCGAACTCAGGTGATCCGCCCGCCTTGGCTTCCCAAAGTATTGGGATTACAGGGGTGAGCCACCGCGCCCCCTGGCGGTGGGTTCATTATTAAGCCATAAAAAGGAATGAAATTCTGGCCCTTTGACACCCGCTACAGCCTGGATGAGCCTGGAGGCTTATATGCTGAGCAAAATAAGCCAGAGACAAAAGGACAAACCCTGTTGGATTCCACTTCTGTGAGTCACCTTACAGTAGCCACGGTCACGAGGACAGAAAGTGGAGCAGGGGCTGGGGAGGGGAATGAGGGGTTGGGGCTGAGTGGGGACAGAACTCTGGAGCCTGATTACACAGCGACGTAAATGTACTCCACAGTACCGAACTACACACTTTAAAATGGGTAAAATGGTAGATGTTATGATGTATATCTTACGATTAAAAACAAAAATTGGCAAGGCACAGCGGCTCACACCTGTAATCTCAGCACTTTGGGAGGCCAAGGCAGGCGGATCACAAGGTCAGGAGATCAAGACCAGCCTGGCCAACATGGTGAAACCCCATCTCTACTAAAAATACAAAAGTTAGCTGAGGGTGGTGGTGCAAGCCTGTAGTCCCAGCTACTCATGAGGCTGAGGTAGGAGAATCGCTTGAACCTGGGAGGTGGAGGTTGCAGTGAGCTGAGATCACGCCACTGCACTCAGCCTGGGTGACAAAGCGAGAATCCGTCTCCAAAAAAATAATTAATTACATAAAAATTAAGGCTGGGTGTGGCAGCTCATGCCTGTAATCTCAGCACTTTGGGAGGCTGAGGCAGGACGATCGCTTGAGGTCAGGAGTTCAAGACCAGCCTGGCCCACATGGTGAAAACTCAACTCCACTAAAAATACAAAAATTAGCTGGGTGCAGCAGCTCATGCCTGTAGTCCCAGCACTTTGGGAGGCTGTGGTGGGAGGATTGCTTAAGCCCAGGAGGGTGAGGCTGCAGTGAGCTGTGATTGCACCACTGCACTCCATCCTGGGCGACAGAGTGAGACCCTGTCTCAATAAAAATTAAAAATAGGCCGGGCACGGTGGCTCACGCCTGTAATCCCAGCACTTTGGGAGGCCAGGCGGGTGGATCACCTGAGGTTGGGAGTTCGAGACCAGCCTGACCAACATGGAGAAACCCCGTCTCTTTTTTTTTTTTTTTTTTTTTTGAGACGGAGTCTCGCTCTGTCGCCTGGGCTGGAGTGCAGTGGCCGGATCTCAGCTCACTGCAAGCTCCGCCTCCTGGGTTTACGCCATTCTCCTGCCTCAGCCTCCCAAGTAGCTGGGACTACAGGCGCCCGCCACCTCGCCCGGCTAGTTTTTTGTATTTTTTAGTAGAGACGGGGTTTCACCGTGTTAGCCAGGATGGTCTCGATCTCCTGACCTCGTGATCCGCCCGTCTCGGCCTCCCAAAGTGCTGGGATTACAGGCTTGAGCCACCGCGCCCGGCCGCGAGAAACCCCGTCTCTACTAAAAATACAAAATTAGCTGGGCGTGGTGGTTCACGCCTATAATCCCAGCTACTAGGGAGCCTGAGGCAGAAGAATTGCTTGAACCTGAGAGGCGGAGGTTGCGGTAAGCTGAGATCGTGCCATTGCAACTCCAGCCTGGGCAACAAGAGTGAAACTCCGCCTCAAAAAAATAAATAAATAAAAATAAAAGGCTGGGCGCAGTGGCTCACGCCTGTAATCCTAGCACTTTGGGAGGCCGAGGCGGGAGGATCACGAGGTCAGAAGATCGAGACCACCCTGGCTAACACGGTGAAACCCCGTCTCTACTAAAAATACAAAAAATTAGCCGGGTGTGCTGGCGAGCGCCAGTAGTCCCAGCTACTTGGGAGGCTGTGGCAGGAGAATGGCGTGAACCCAGGAGGCGGAGCTTGCAGTGAGCCGAGATCGCGCCTCTGCACTCCAGTCTGGGTGACAGAGCGAGACTCCATCCCCCCTCCCAAAACAAAAACAAAAACAAAAACAAAAAAAAATAAAAATAAAAATAGGCCGGGCGTGGTGGCTCACGCCTGTAATCCCAGCACTTTGGGAGGCCGAGGCGGGTGGAGCACAATTGTGGTCAGGAGATGGAGAGCATCCTGGCTAACACAGTGAAACCCCATCTCTATTAAAAATAAAAAAAATTAGCTGGGCATGGTGGCGGGCGCCTGTAGTACCAGCTGCTCAGAAGGCTGAGACAGGAGAATGACATGAAACCCGGGAGGCAGAGCTTGCAGTGAGCCGGGATCGCACCACTGCACTCCAGCTTGGGCTACAGAGCGAAACTCCATCCCAAAATAAATAATAAATAAATAAATGAATAAACTAAAAATAAAAATCTTAAAGGTAAAAGAGTAGACTCTGCCTGGGGCTGGGCACATGAGGTGCTGGCAGAGGTGGGGAGAGGCACACGGATGGGCTGCTGCCTCTACTCAGGGGTCGGGAGAGGCAAGCGGGTCGGCGGCTGCAGCCATCCTGTCCTCCCGGCCGCTGCCGCTTGGCGGTCCCCGGGTCAGCACGGTGGGCTCCAGGCGCCCTCTGGTGGCAGCGTGAGGGTCAGCCCCAGACACCCTCCTGACAGCCTGGGCCCTGGACCTCCCTCCAGGCCTCCCCCAGAGAGGGACCAGTGTCTGTGGTTGGAGGGAGGGGTTCCTGGGGTTACCTGGTCTGGAAGGGCACATGCCTGACCCCGAGTTGATGCCTCAACCCCGGCGTCCCTGCCTCCTCCCCAGCCTCATCTCCAGGGGTCCAGTGCCAATGCAGCCACCCACAGGAGAAGCCCTGGACACACACCCTTCTCCTCACAGCCCCTGGCCCCACCCAGGAAAGCACCTGGCATCAGTGGGTGCTCTGCTGCCTACAGGAGGGGCCTGGAAGGCCGAGTCTGGCCTCAGTTGCTATGGGTACAGGACCCGACATGCCACGGTGCAGGCGTTCAGTAAATACCCACAAAGTGGGGAGTGGCCGGGCGGAGGAGAGCCTGGAAGCCATCCCCAAGCTCAGGTGACATCCCGGCTGTCTGTGCTGTTTGGGGGCCTCCTGAAGTGCCCCAAGCCCCAGACCCTCCAGTGCCCTGAAACCCCAGAAGGGGCCTCTCTCCATTTCCACCCAGGTCAGAACAAGAACGACAGCAGCAAGATGTACTCAAGTCAGACAAAAGGAAGAACTTCCCTCAGGTTCTGCTTCAGGAAGCTTGGGCCTGGCGCGTGAGGCCGCCCCTGGAGCGTGCAGAGGCTGGGACAATCATCTCCCCTGCCTGGGGGTCGGCCTGGCCGTGGCCAAACACAGACACTGTATCACAAGGCCCCTCAGCCCAAAGCGGGGCGGCCAGCCTCACAGCTTGTCCCGAAGCCTGAGACTTAGTTTCTGTTCCTGGCTTGCCCAGAGGGTCCTTGGAGCTGCAGCCTGAGGGGGTGCTGAGGTGGGGGCGGTCGAGACCCTGGTCACTGCCACACGGTTCCCGCCTTTGGCCATTGCGTTCTCCCCACTAGACACAGGTCCTGGTCGGTGGAGGACACCAATGCTGCATTTGCCATGAGCTAGGCCCGAGCAGTGCCTGGCACAGGCAGCCCCATGTCCGGCAGGGAGGCGGCTGTGGACAGGTGGCTGCTCCACAGAGTGACTCGACGGGAAACCACAGTGCCGGGCACAGAACAGGAGCTGTCACAGCCAGGGCAGGAGCTGGACTGGCTGGGGCCCTGGGGGAGCAACACCAAGGGCGAGGGCAGTTGATGGAAGGGGACAGGAAGGGAGCCTCAACCCTGGGGAGCAGAGGGGCAAAGGCCCTGAGGCAGATGGAATTTCGAGTAAACCAGGAACCACAAAGGGTGAGCCCTGGGGGCTCCTTGTTTGCTGGAAGCTCCAACTGCCTCAGAGCCTTTGACCCACTGCAAAGAGGAGGCGGGTAAGGCCGGCCCCACCCAGCCCACCGGCCCTGAGGGAGTTGGGGAGTTTGGATGCACCAGTGAACAGAGTCCCCCAGGAAATGGGGAGGAAGCATAGAGAGAAGGGTCAGATCGCAGGCCAAGACGCCCGCCTGCATCTCCGTTCACTGGGAGCAGAGCGAGGAGAGAGGTGTGGGCTGACCTGAGGCCAGCCTCTCCTGTGTCCCCAGCTGAGCCCTGCATGGGATTGGCCAAATGTGCTGCTCTGCTGGCCCCCCTGCTGCCCCCTCCCTCGGTGTCCCAGGTCTGGGACAGTGAAGATGGCTGCCATGACTGAGGGGCAGTGGGTACCAAGAGCTTGGCAGACCCTGGGCCACCCAGAAACACGCTCTGATAGCGCAACTGTGAGCACTGGCCTGCGTCCCCTCCACCCAGCTGACCTACGAGGCTCAGGGTACTTGGGGGCCCCCCAAGGACATAGTCCTAGCTGCCAACTCACCCAGGCAGCCTGCACAACCCTGGCTCCCCTCCACCAGCCACCAGCCCCACTGCACAGGCAGGATCCGGCCTCGCCCACCCACAGGCCTGCACCTCCGGGCCCACGGCAGCAAGGTTCCTATCTTGGGCATGCTTTCCTCCCTTTGCCAAGAGACCCACCCCCCTCCACACCTTGCAGCTCTTCAAGGAGCCGAAAATGCAGCTGCCGACTGATTTGCTGCGGGGCTAAAAATAACCACCGGGCTCCAGCCAGGGCCCAGGAAAATATCCCATTGCTAGGAGACAACCGTTGCTGGGAGACCGCCATTGCTAGGCGACGCATGTTGCTATGGTGATGGCTGGGCCCTGAGTCATCCTCAGCCTTGATGGGGGCAGGCCAGGCAGGGAGCAGAGCTGGAGGGCATCAGAGAAATCCCACCGTCCATGGCACTCAGGTCACCCCCCTGAGTGAGGTTCTCATGCCTATGGGTGCCCATTCTGACTGTGGAGGGGCCAGGATGGCCAAACACACCTACAGCCCATGGCCTCACATGGATGGTCCCAGGTGCTCTCGGGCTGTGCTCTGGGCAGGGGGCAGGAGCAGCGGGTGGGGGTGGCATGACCATGTGACCCCTGGAGCAATCACTCTGCCTTCCAGTGTGGGGGTCTCACCACAGGTGCAGAGCTGAAGTCAATGTGGGTCCCCTCGCAGTCCTCCAAAGTCTCAGGGCAAAATGTGCCACAGCCTCTGGTCCTCACCCCATGGCTCCAGAGTGCCCTCCCAGCCACCCAGATGGGAGACAGCTCAGTGCTCAGGCATCAAGGCCAGGGGTGGCCCAGGTGAAGCATGCTCCCGGTAGGGGTTCTGCAGGAGAGGAGCTCTGTAGGTGAGAGGGTCCTCAAGGTGAGGGACTCTCTAGGTGAGAGGGTCCTCAAGGTGAGGGGCTCTCTAGGTGAGGGTGCTCCACCTGAGGGTGCTCCAGGAATGGAGTGCTCTGGATGAGGCTTCTCCAGGTGAGGGGTGTTCCAGGTGCGGGGTGCTCCAGGTGCCCTCTGGAGCCCAGGCACATATCAGTCCCCAGGACCAATGGAGGGGTGCGGGCCTGAGCAGGATCCACATCCCCCAGAGGAGACCCTGGTGGGGGATGAGTCTGCTGAGCAGCCCTCTTTGTTCAAGCCACTTCCCTCTGGGGTGTGAGCTGTTCTCCAAAGGTATCCTCTACAATGGTCCTCCCACCACGGGAGGGGATCCAAACTGCTGGTGCCAGTCACCTTTCATGCTGCTGGTGCATCGCTTTCTCTCTCATTCGCCACATTTGCCATGCATCCGTGATGTACTGAGCTGGAGGCTCAGTGCCCAGGGACAGGGTGGTGAGGAAGAAGGCCCCACGCTGGTCCTCAGCGGGCACAGTCAGCCAACAGCCCATCAAATGCACCATCAGACAACAGGCAGACACAGGCTGAGAAAAAAGGTCCTTGGTGCTGGGGAGGTGAGGACACGGGTCTGTGGCCCTGTCCACCTGAGGGAGGGCTCCTAGGGGAGAACACATTAGCCAAGGTCTGAGAGGCAAGTAGTCACCCAGGTGCAGGTGGCAAGGGAGTGCTCCAGGCAAGGTGCCAGGAGAGGAGTGCTCCAGGTGAAGGGTGCTCTAAGGTAAGGGTGCTCCGCATGAGGACATGTTCCAGGAAGGGGTGCTCTAGGGGAGGGGCGCTGCAGGGGTGCTCCAGGTGAAGGGAGGGGTGCTCCCGGTGAGGGATGCTCCAGGTGAAGGGAGGGGTGCTCCAGGTGAGGGGTGCTCCAGGTGAAGGGAGGGGGTGCTCCAGGTGAAGGGAGGGGTGCTCCAGGTGAGGGGTGCCCCAGGTGAGGGGTGCTCCAGGTGAAGGGAGGGGGTGCTCCAGGTGAACGGAGGGGGTGCTCCAGGTGAGGGGAGGGGTGCCCCAGGTGAGGGATGCTCCAGGTGAAGGGAGGGGTGCTCCCAGTGAGGGGTGCTCCAGGTGAAGGATGGGCACCCTCCTGGACCCAGAGGAAGGCCAGTGTGGCTGAAGCTTCATCCTCAAGGGGCCAGGTATAGAGCGAGGCTGTGGGCCAGCCGTGCCAGGCCCTCAGGGCTGTGCAGACCACAGCAAGAATGGACAGGGCCCTGGGAAGAACAGGACCGTGTCTCCACGGCAAAATGACCCCACTGCATCCTGGGGAGAACAGCAGATGGGAGAGGGATGGAGAGACCAATGGGGAAGCAGCTGCCACCAACCATGGTGGAGACAGACAAAGTTGCCTGGCACAGGTGGGGTGACAGGTGGAGGGTAGGTGGGTCACGGCTGGTGACAGAGGTGGAGGGTACGTGGGTCACGGCTGGTGACACAGGTGGAGGGTAGGTGGGTCACGGCTGGTGACAGAGGTGGAGGGTAGGTGGGTCACGGCTGGTGACACAGGTGGAGGGTAGGTGGGTCACGGCTGGTGACACAGGTGGAGGGTAGGTGGGTCACGGCTGGTGACACAGGTGGAGGGTACGTGGGTCACGGCTGGTGACACAGGTGGAGGGTAGGTGGGTCATGGCTGGTGACAGAGGTTGAGGGTACGTGGGTCATGGCTGGTGACAGGTGGAGGGTACGTGGGTCATGGCTGGTGACAGAGGTGGAGGGTAGGTGGGTCACGGCTGGTGACACAGGTGGAGGGTAGGTGGGTCACGGCTGGTGACAGAGGTTGAGGGTACGTGGGTCATGGCTGGTGACAGAGGTTGAGGGTAGGTGGGTTCACAGCTTTGAAGGAGCACGGTCACCCTTTCTGCGATGATCTTTCACGCATTCTCTCCCGCTTAGATTCCGCAAAGGTAGGGCTGGCTTCTTGGGCCTCACCAGGGTTGCATGACCCAAATGCCTGACCCCCACACTCACCCTATGCAGTTGGGGTGTGTCCAGCCCCAGCCCCAGCTGGGACTCAACACAAGCACAGCTTGTTCTCTGCCTGAGACCCTGGCACCTGCTGTGGGGTGAGAGCCCCAAGCATGAGGTGAAACCTTCCTACCAGGAGCGGTCCACGCCTGCTCTCAGCCGGGTGGAAGTTGCTGCCGGAAGGCCAGCCTGCCAGACCCACACACTGGAGACTCCTGGATAGGTTGGACGGACCCTCCCCTGTTGCCCCAACGGTCTTCACGGGGTTCGTCCTGTCTGCCCCACTCTGGGCACCTTCTTTGGTCAGTACCCAGGTACGGGGCAAGACTTACGCAGAAGAGCTGCGCTCACCCCAGGTAGACCCAGTGGCACCCCACAGCACGCACAGAACCAGCCCCACCCTGGGACCCAGCCAGGATGCCGTCAGTCTGACCCTCCTTCCCGCTGCCCCCAGGTCTCACACCAGCCCCTCCGGTCGGGCTTCCCATCAGGACGCTGGGAACAGCAGCTGGTTTCACTCCTGTTCAGATCCTCTCAGGAGCCCCATTCAGCCCTGCAGCTCTTCCCCGATGCAGACCCCCTCTGCTCTCCCCACACCTGCTCCCTCCCCCGACCCTGCTCCCAGGAGACCCCCAGGATGGGGCGCCATTGGCCTCCGTTCTCCTGCCTTGAGTCTGCTGGGGCGTCTGGGTCTCCAGCGGTTCCCACCGAGTCCTCCACCTTACCCAGCACGCCCCACCCCTGCCTGGGCTGCAGCGGCCGCCGCCTCCAGCCTCCAGTTTATTCCCGAGGGAACTTGCCAGGCTGCTCGGATCTTTGCACACCCATTCCCGAGCCATCCCTCCCTCGCACCGTGGGGGTCTCAGCTCCAGTGGGGCACCCTCAGGACGCCCCCGCCCCCGTCAGAAGTCACCACCGCAAGCCCTCGGATGCTTTCACTGTCACTATCTGAAATGATCTGTGCAGTCACTTGTTTTCGCGCTCTGCGGGTGTGCCAGGGTCTCCAATGAGGCGCTTCTGGCCGGGCACGCAGCAGGTGCACTGGGGGGTGTGAGGGCTGTGAAGGGCCCTGGCCGCCGGCTGGGCGGGAGGGTCCAGAGATGGGGGTCTGACCACCCTGTCTCCTCTGGGCCGGGTCTCACCTTCCTCGCCTCCCCAGGTGGTGGCCAAGGGCAGGGACGCGCGGTGCCGCCCCCGTTCCCATAGGACCCCGGACCCCTGGGCCACCCGCCGGCGCCCGGTCTCCCGCCTCCCCTCGCCCTCCCTTCCGCCTCCCGCGCCCTCCCTTCCGCCTCCCGCGCCCTCCCCGCCCGCCCGCCGCGCGCCCGGGTTTGTTATTGTGCGGGTGCCCGCGGCGAGGGGGGCGGGGGCGCGTGCCGGGCCTGCCGCGTGCTTGTGGACGCCGTGCCGGGAGCGCGCCGCGCGCGGGGGCCGGGGCGGGGCGGGGGCGGGGCTCGGCATTATCGGCGCCCCCGCCTGGGCTCGCGAACCCGGATTGGCTCCCCACGCCGGGAGCGCGCCAGGGCGCGGCGTTTGGGGCCGGGCGGGGGCCGCGCGCGGCGCCGGCGGCGGCCGCGGAGGAGCGCGGGGAGGGCGAGGGGAGGAGGAGGCGCCCGCCTGGTTCCCTGCAAAGCGGCCTTATTTATCTGGGCACAGCCTCAGCCTCCCCGGTGGGAGGCTTGGGGCGGCCGATCCTCTCCCACCGGGGAGCTCCTTTCCGTGCGCGGCCGAGGGGGCCCGGCCAGGCCGGGACGCGGGGCGCGGGGCGCAGGGCGCGGCCGGGCCCTGCCGGCCAGTCCAGCACCCCGGCGGCCCCCGCGCGCGCCGACGCCCATGCCGGGCTCCCCATGACGGGAGGTCGCCCGGCAGACAGCGTGGCATGAGCCAGGAGCCCGGGCCGAGGTAAGGTGCGCGTGCGGCCGGGCTGCGGGGCGGGGAGGGGGCCAGGCCGCACCTCCGCGGCGGCCACAATGAGGAGGGGGCGGGGTGGGGGTGGGGGCCGCGCCGCCGCCTCCGGGTAAGGGCTTACGTAACGGCAGCCCCTTCCCCACCTCCCCCGCGGCCGCTGGGCCTCCGTCTCCGCCTGGCCTTCCTGCAGCCCCGCGACCCGGCCCCTGGCCTGGAAGAGGCCCGCTCCCCACCGGCCACTCGGCCGGGGCTGAGGATCGGTGCCGCCTGGGCCACCGAAAGGAGGAATTGTAGGCCCCCGGCCCCCACCCCGCCTGGTGGGCTCAGAGGGCGCCCTCGGACCTAAGTGACAGGCCAGGGGCCGTTAAACTGCAGGGGGGGCGCGTGGCTGTGCCGCCTGCGGGCCGGCCCTCCCCGGGCTGCTTCTGGACCCGAGGCCTGCACTGAGCTGCCGCCCGCGGGAGGAGGCGGGTGGGGGGAGGCTGGCACTTTCCTGGTTCTGGAGGCGGGACCGGGCCTTGGCCAAGGTTGGAGGGCCTCAGAAGGGAAACCTGCTGGGGAGGGGTCCCGTGTCCTCCTGGGGATTAGGTGGGTGGAGAGGTTTCCCCACCCATCACCCCAGAAGGAGAGAGGGCTGCGGTGGCCGCCTCAGGAACCCACGGCCCAGCGGCCACTCCAGGCCCTTCCCAGGCTCCAGGCTCTGCTCGGGCAGCCTGCCCTCCGCAGGAGGAGCAGATGGCGGAGGCCACCTCACCTGCCTCTTCCTTCAGGCCCTTCCCCCACACCCATGCATCCGAGGGCCCAATGGCCAGGGGCAGCTCAGGCCTCCCTGGTGCGCAGCTGGACACAGGGCCCTCTCCCAGCCCACCCCCTCCGGCGTGGTGCTGGACAGCAGCCTTGGAGCAGAAGGTTTGGGTGAGGCCAGGAGACTGAGGGATTTTCCATCTCCCAGGCCAGGGCAGAGGCCTGGAGGAACCTGGCTGGCCTGGCCAGAGATGGACACAGGGCTGGACCTGGAGCCGCCTGGAGGGGAGGGAAATTCAAGGCCCAGCTGCAAACACGGCTGTGTGGGGCGACCCTAGGACTCACTTGTCCCACTCCCTGCCCCCTGCCCCCCCAACTGCCCCTCACCTGGGGCCAGACCCATGAGTTCAGCCCCTTCATCGATGGACTCACCGCCTCCAGCTCACACCCACTTCCAGGGCAGCTGAACCAGTCAGACTCCCACCAATGAGAAGGACAGAGACGGCTTTGTGGGTGGGAGGAACGGGGCCCTTGAACCAGCCAGACGTGGACCCAGGAAGCCCTGTGTTGCCGGGGGGTTAGGGATGTCCCACCCCGGTGGCACTGCTCAGCCACCCAAAGACCCCATCTCCTTGCATGTGGGCACCCACTGCTGTGCCTCCCATGACTGGGTGGCAGTGAAGGGAGCTCGGTGGGTGAGCAGGTGACCCAAGCCTTCCCCACCAGTGGTGCAGGAGGAGCCAACGGCCAAACCAGCTGCAGTGTGTGGGTTCGGGCCTCAGGCACTAGGGGCCCAGGCCTCACCTCTGGGGGTGCTCACGCTCTCCCGAGCAGGGGCTGAGATGAGGCCTGGATCCCAGCACCCATTCCCCAGGGTGTCCAGCCTGCAAGGCTGAGCTGCCCTGGGCTTGACCATGGGTCCTTAGTCTGCTGGGGCAGCAACACGGGTCTCTCTCGAGGCCACGTGCCTGCTGGGCCATGGTGCCCCTCCCCAGAGCCCCTGGTGCACCCCCAGAAGCATCTCAAGCTGGGGGCGGGAGAGGAGCTCTGCCGCTGTGCCACGTGCCAAGTGGCAGGGACACGGGTGTGCCTGCGTCACGGGGCTGCCACGGAATGTGTCAGCCCGCACCCTGTCCCCAATCCCCAGCCACCCCAGCTGTCACCCCAGTCTCTGGGGCTGCCGCTGCAGATGGAGCCCGATGTGCGTTTTTCTGGCCACCAGGGCCCTGCGCAACTCCAAGGCCCTCCGTGGGCAGGCCTCGATGGTCCCTGAGGTTCTGTGAGGGCCGAGTATTTGGTTAGGCTGTGCCCTGGTCTGATGCTCACAGAGATGGGGACACCAGAGGTGGGGGAAGAGACCTTCAAACTGGGGGCGCTGAGGGGTGAGGAGGTTTCCCAGGCATGCATCCAAAAGGATGTCCCAGGGGTGGGCACGCAGTGTGCAGCCTCTACAAGGAACTCAGCGCTGTGGCAGGGACCCTGCAGGATGAGGGCAGTGCTTGGAGAGACCACCAGCCCAGGGCCCAGCAGGAAGGCATCGAGACCCCATGAGGCAGAACAGGGCAGAGCGAGGACCCTGTGAGGTGCACCTGGCCGGGACCCAGGTACAGGGAATCAGCCAGCCCCCGGGCTCTTGGAGCCAATCGTAGCTCTATGTAACTTCTGGAAAATCCCTTTGCAAGCTCTGTTTCCCCAGTCCTGGTTAGGCAGTGTGTGAACGAAGGGCTCTGGTTAGTCGGAGGAGGGGTGCGTGTGGTGCCGGAGAGAGCGGGGCAGGAGAACCCCCTTCCCTCTCTTGGCTTGGGCCAGATGGTGGAGGACAGGCAGCCGCTTCCTCAGCCCTGCAGCTCCTGAGGAGGGAGCCAGCTGAAAAGGAGATGGGCTCCCCTCATCTGAAGGCTCTGTTTATTCCAAGGCCCACCCCAGCCCCGGGGTCCTGGGAGCCCTCTCAGTGACTCAGGTACCAACCTAATCCCAACCCCAGAGGCCACTTTCCCCATGGACACTGGCCCTGGCACAATCCGGATTAATTTTCCTAGCTATGCCTTCCCCACTGACTGGCCTCCTCCTAAATTTGAGCAATCCTCCATCAGCCCTCCGGGGGCCCTGGCAGCTGCACCCCTTTCTGCATGACTGAGCTAGTGGGGCCGAATTCCTCATTCATTCATTCCGCGAACATGCAGAGGCCATGCACATTGGTGCCGTCCGTCCTCAAGAGTCCTCAGGCCAGGAGGAGAGGCACCAGATGGA
Organism: Macaca mulatta; assembly: GCF_049350105.2. Lineage (NCBI taxonomy): Eukaryota > Metazoa > Chordata > Mammalia > Primates > Cercopithecidae > Macaca > Macaca mulatta. Next base: position 1,918,376 of record NC_133425.1, on the reverse strand, counting down.
CGGTGATGATAACCCATGGGATTGTGAGACCCTGGAGGCGCTTTCTCAAGAGCTGGGGGTCCCGGAGCAGGAGGCAGGGGCCACCTCACACCAGGAGCTGAGGGATGGAGGAGAAGAGCTTGCAGGGCTAAGGCAGGGAAACCCTGCCAGGCAAGCAGGGGGAACGGTGTTTGCCCAAGCAGAGGGGCAGGGGAGGGGGAATGGCATGACTGGGCTGTGGCATCAGGGCTGGGAAGGGGCAGGAGCTGAGGTCTCAGGGCTCAGTGACTTGCTTCGCAGAAGAGGCAGCTCTTGTGGGGCCCCAGCATGACCATCTGGGAATTGTCAGCCTGGACGCCTTAGGTGCGGGGTCCTCCCAGGAGCACCCGGGCCCCACTGTGCTCTCTAGGCTCACTCTGGCCACCCGCTTCACACTGCATCCCCTGGGGAGGACATAGAGGCCACGGTCACCTCTCCCCAGCAGCTCCCAGGCCAGGCTCAGGCTGCTGAGGACAAGACAGCTGAGGTAGGGTAACCTCTCCCCTGGGGTGAGCCCAGGAGCCTCGATAGACTTCCACTTCAAGCTGAGCCAGCACCCCAGGACTGAGGCTGAGGATGGTGCAGGCATGGCCGCCTTTTTAGCAGGTCTCTTCCCCGTATTAGCACCTGGGGTGCTTGTCCCTAAAGGGAGAGGTAATCCCTAGCAGCCCACGCAGGTCGTCCGAGCCCCTTTGGGTGGAATGAGGGCTCTCACAGTCACCAGCAGGAAAGGGGGCTCTAGGAGCCATGGGAACCTGCTCCTTGATGACCGTCTGGCTGGGAGGGTGGGGCCAGGGCCAGGCAGAGGGGCCTTGTCTGAGCCCCCAGGGACTTCTCACTTAACCAGCGGAAAGACCCCAGTCTCCACTGGGAGCTCAGCTTTCTCCCACAGCGCCCATGCCTGGGCCAGTGTGTGGCTGTTTGCATTTTTGAGCTACAGGGTGGGAGATTCTCGGGCTGAGTCAGTCTAGCTGGGAGTGTGAGGAGCAGCGGGGGCCGGCAGGAACATGGACACGAGATTGGGGGGCAGCGGGGCCGCCTGTGCAGGGACGCAGCTGCCACCAAGCACATGGGTCGAGGGCTGACCCCAGGCAGAGAAACGTCTTGTGGCTGCGGTGTGGGTGTGGATGAGGACAGCCAGGCCCGGACCCATACCCGGACAGCCGCTCCTCAACCTGTCCCCTCCCTCCTGTGGGCTCTCAAAGTGTGGCTTGATTTCTCCATCTCGACCCTGAGGCCTGGAGGTGGGGACAGGACTGTGGGCGCCAGGAAACGTGAGCTGCCTAGCGGGGCGGGAAAGGAGCCCTGCGAATGCCTCCCCCAGGCCCCCCCAGCCCCGGCGCTCCACGTGCGGGCCCATGACTGGGAGCGTTTTCAACCTAAATCGGCACTGCTCCGGGATTATTCCTACCCTGGCACCGCCCCCGCCGCCTCCTCCAGATCGTTCTCGGCTTCTCCCCCACTGCCCGCCCCCGGGGCCCCTCCCTGCTGAGCGGGGATTGCGGGGCTGCCCCGACCCTGCCGCTGTCCGCTGTGAGGCCGGCCTGGGCCTGGCCCTGAGCGCGCGGCTGGGGCGGCCGCTGTCCATGGTGCTGGCGCGGGTGACGCGCCGACCGGCGGGGTCTGCGGAGGCCCAGGCGTCCCTGGCGGTGAAGTCCGCGCTCCCGGATCTGGGGGCACGGAGCATATTTAGGCTGGTGCTGTCTCCCGCTCTGGAGTCGGGGCGGGCGTGGGCCTGGTGCTGCCCCCTCAGGCACAGGCATCCTGCGATGTCCCCTCTCCCCAGCTCTGGTAGGGAACCAAGGCAGCCCCGCGCCAGGCCTCCCCGGACACCGGGGGCAAATTACTCCTCAGAGCCTCGTGTTCTTTACCCGAAACCTGAGGTAGCAACACCCCCACCCCTAAGGGCGGCCGTGAGGTCGGAACATGTGTGACCCCGGTGGGCCCTTGCAAATGTTGTGATGTCATCAGCCTCTGGGAGGCTGAGCCTTATCATGAACACATGACGGGGGTCACCGGCTGTGGGTACCTCCTCTGTGGAGGGCCTGGCCCCACTTTGGGGAAAGGGAGATGGTACAGAGGGTGGGGCTGGGGCTCCTGCCATCAGGGCAGGAAGGACTTTAAACCCAAAGCTGGGTTCTCAGCCACAAGGGCCACATGTTCTGGTGAGACCCCTGGTCCTGGCCCCGGTCTGCACCCCTCCCCAGATGTGGGCCGGTGGCAAGGCTGGCCCTGTCTGGGGCTTGGAAGCCAGTGCGGGGGCCTGGTGCTGGGAAGAGCAGGGCAGGACCTCCCACTGCCTCCCTCCCTCCCCTCCGCCCTGACCAGATTATGGGGAACGGGCTGCCGGCCTTGGGGTTGCAGTGCCATCCCAGACCCCACCACTCTCTGTGGTGGAGCTGACCAGGCCCTGTAGACCCAGAAGAGACACTCGGTGAAAAAGATGTGAGCTGTCCTCTTCCTGAGAGGATTCCAGGGCCCACCCCAAGCCTTGGAATCTTCTGAGAGACTCTCGGACACCCCCTTGGTGGCTCCAAGAGACCTCCCAGCGAGGCCGTGGCAGGAGGGGGCAGGGTGGGCTGGGAGTGGCTTTGGCCCCTCCTCTGAGATTTTGCGGCAGGGAGGCAGGACCTGCATGAGGCTCCAGGCTTAGTCCTGGGGTCACCTAAGACCCGGAAAGATGCATCTGGCTTTGCCCTGGAGTGTGGCCGCGGGGCTCAGACGTCACTCTCCCAGCCCTTGCTATGAGCCATGCACTGAGCTCATTCACATTGCAATGCCCCAAGGCAGTAGGTACCGTCACCTCCCCAGGCTTGAAGGTGAGGAAATTGAGGCTCAGAGAAGGGAAGTGGCTTGCCAAGACTACAGAGCCAGGGTGGGGCCCATTTCAAGTCCAGGGCGTGTGACTCCAGGGGCTCTAACCTCCTCCCCGGATGTTGGGGTGGGGGCGGCAGGAGATCCGAACTGCGGAGCAGATGGTAGCACCGTGAGGGTCCCACCTCTCCTTCGCTCCGTGGCTGTGCCCAGTGCCCCCTGCCACCCCACTCACAGACTGGAGGCCTGCGGAGGGTGCCCAGGACTGGTCCCACCCCACCCTGTGGGTGGATGTCACTGGCCTGAAGATACCCTCCACATGGCCGTCCGCAGCCAGCTCTGCCCGAACATTGGCTTCACCACTTATCTGGCCATGACCTCAGGCAGGCAGTTTGCCCGGCCTTGGCCTCAGTTTTCTCATCTGTGCAGTGGGTACGGTTATCACAGCATCGTCCCCATTGGGGAGGTTAAAGTGACAGCTTGTGTCCAGGGCTAATCATGCTGGCGCCATGGCAAACCCTGGGAAGATGCCTACCCTTTCTTTGCATTGATTCTTTTTTTTCTTTTTTTGAGACAAAGTCTAACTCTGTTGCCCAGGCTGGAGTGCAGTGGCATGATCTCACCTCACTGCAACCTCCGCCTCCAGGGTTCAAGTGATTCTCCAGCCTCAGACTCCCAAGTAGCTGGACTACAGGAGCCTGCCACCAAGCCTGGCTCATTTTTGTATTTTTAGTAGAGACGGGGTTTCACCATGTTGGCCAGGCTGGTCTCAAACTCCTGACCTTGTAATCCACCCGCCTCGGCCTCCCGAAGTGGATTACAGGCATCAGCCAGTGCACCCAGCTCCTTGGGTAGATTCTGAGCCAGGGAAGCTCCTGTGCACATGGAGGTTGGCTACAGAGCCAACACCAGAGCACCTCCTGAGAGCTGCGCAGTCACCCTGCAGGGGAGGGGCCAGAGTCCATTCCAGACCCTTCCCTTCAGTTCCCCAAGCCTGCCCAGAGGGGTGGGCCCGGTGGGTACTGACAGTGGACAGCACAGCAGAAGAGGTGAAGAGGGCAGTCCTGACCTCACCAGGTCCACCTCCATTTTCTTCTCTGTAAAATGGGCATCATGGTACCTAAGTGCCAAAAAGTGGTGGCGTTTCTTGGCCTCACTGGGCAGACAAAAAGGTGTCTGGTTAGAAGCGGCGGCTCATGACCGTAATCCCAGGATTTTGAGAGGCCGAGGTAGGTGGATCACTTGAGGTCATGAGTTTGAAACCAGCCTGACCAACATGGAGAAACCCTGTCTCTACCAAAAATACAAAATTAGCCAGGGGTGGTGGCAGGCGCCTGTAGTCCCAGCTACTCAGGCGGCTGAGGCAGGAGAATCACTTGAACCTGGGAGGCGGAGGGGTTGCAGCGAGCCAAGATCACCTCTCTGCACTCCAGTCTGCATTCCAGGCAACAAGAGTGAAACTCTGTTTCAAAAAATAAAAAGAAGGTGTCCATGGGTAATGGGCAATGAAGGTTGAGCTCAGTGCGTACTGCAGGTGCCCAGTGAGTGCCGCGAGTGGCCATGGTCAGTTTCCTGTTGCCGCTCACAGGGAGGGAGAGGCAGGCACTCCCATCCTCTCTGTCTGGTGATTCTGGAGCACTGTGGGGACGCCCAGGGAGGGAAGGAGCCCCACTGCACCTGCCCCCAACCCCAGCCTTCCAGACTCAGCAATAGACTCAGTCTCCCTCCTGGCCCTCATCCACAGAGCGTGCCAGGAAGATGTCGAGCCCGGGCATCGACGGCGACCCCAAGCCTCCATGCTTGCCTCGAAATGGTCTGGTGAAGCTGCCAGGCCAGCCCAACGGCCTGGGTGCGGCCAGCATCACCAAGGGCACGCCAGCCACCAAGAACCGTCCCTGCCAGCCACCACCCCCACCCACCCTCCCACCACCCAGCCTGGCTGCTCCACTGCCCCGGGCTGCCCTGGCTGGGGGCCCGTGCCCCCTGGCAGGTGGACCAGCCTCAGCCTTGGCACCTGGGCCCCCAGCGGAGCGGCCGCCGCTGGCCACGGACGAGAAGATCCTCAATGGGCTCTTCTGGTATTTCTCGGCCTGCGAGAAGTGTGTGCTGGCCCAGGTGTGCAAGGCCTGGCGGCGCGTGCTTTACCAGCCCAAGTTCTGGGCAGGCCTCACGCCGGTGCTGCACGCCAAGGAGCTCTACAATGTGCTGCCTGGTGGCGAGAAGGAGTTCGTGAACCTGCAGGGCTTCGCTGCAAGAGGCTTCGAGGGCTTCTGCCTGGTTGGCGTCTCTGACCTGGACATCTGTGAGTTCATTGACAACTATGCGCTCTCCAAGAAGGGTGTCAAAGCCATGAGCCTCAAGCGCTCCACCATCACGGACGCAGGCCTCGAGGTGTGCGCCAGGCTGCAGGGGGACAGGGCTGGGGGCAGGGCCGGGCAGCAGCAACCCTGTGGGGGCCGGAGAGGATGGTGGCTTTGGGGTTGGGGCCATGTGCCCAGGCTGGGGTGAGGGGGACAGGGCTGGGAGGCAGGGCTGGGCAGCAGCAACCCTGTGGTGGCTGGAGAGGATGGTGGCTTTGGGGTGGGGGGGTGTGCGCCCAGGCTGGGGTGAGGGGGACAGGGCTGGGCAGCAGCAACGGGCTGGAGAGGATGGTGGCTTTGGGGTGGGGGAAAGCAGGACTGACTACCGGGGAACCTCATGCAAAGGGAAAATGTGGGTCCCTTGCTCAAAGACAATCAAGATATTCAAGATGGCAGCAGCAGAGCAGTCAATTAAATGCAGGGCCCAGGCCCGGTGGCTCACGCCTGTCATCCCAGCACTATGGGAGGCCAAGGCAGGCCGCTTACTTGAGGTCAGGAGGTCAGGAGTTCGAGCCCAGCCTGGTCAACATGGTGAAACTCTGTTTCTATTTAAAATGCAAAAATTAGCCAGGCCTGGTGGCGGGCACCTGTAGTCCCAGCTACTTGGGAGGACACTGAGGCAGGAGAATTGCTTGAACCCGGGAGGCCGAGGGTGCAGTGAGCTGAGATCATGCCGCTGCACTCCAGCCTGGAACCTGGGCAACAGTGTAAGACTATCTCAAAATGAATGCATAAATAAATAAAATAAACGCAGGGGGGGGAGGATGCTGGGGGAAGCTGAGGGACAGCTGGGAAAGGATCTCCCAGGAACAGAGGTCAGAGGAGCCGCCTGGCAGCTGGGCCTGTAGTTTAATTGTAACATTGGTGCCAACGCCCCTGGCACCTGCTCTGCCAGGCCCTGGGCTCTTGTCCCGATGCCCCACCTCCTCACACACTGCCAAGTGTTTTCAGGGTTCAGCTCCCTGCATGTTTACACCCTACCCAGGACCACTGCTTCCTCCCTGCGAGCTCCACCCTGTCTCCTGCAATCCTCTGGCGCTAGCTGCCGGCAGGAACGCACTGAGCTGGGGGCGGGGAGCCCAGGCCGGGCACCCCGCTGACCCGGCGCCCGCCCGCCTGCAGGTTATGCTTGAACAGATGCAGGGCGTGGTGCGTCTGGAGCTGTCGGGCTGCAACGACTTCACGGAGGCCGGGCTGTGGTCCAGCCTGAGCGCGCGCATCACCTCGCTGAGCGTGAGTGACTGCATCAACGTGGCCGACGACGCCATCGCGGCCATCTCGCAGCTGCTGCCCAACCTGGCGGAGCTGAGCCTGCAGGCCTACCATGTGACGGACACGGCGCTGGCCTACTTCACGGCGCGCCAGGGCCACAGCACGCACACGCTGCGCCTACTCTCCTGCTGGGAGATCACCAACCACGGCGTGGTCAACGTGGTGCACAGCCTGCCCAACCTCACCGCGCTCAGCCTCTCGGGCTGCTCCAAGGTCACCGACGACGGCGTGGAGCTCGTGGCCGAGAACCTGCGCAAGCTGCGCAGCCTTGACCTCTCATGGTGCCCACGCATCACCGACATGGCGCTGGAGTACGTGGCTTGCGACCTGCACCGCCTGGAGGAGCTCGTGCTCGACAGGTGCGCGCCCGGGGCCGCGCCGGGCGGGGCAGCACAGGGCGGGGGGCGGGGCGGAGCGGGGCCGCGGCGGGCCGGGCTGCACGGGGAGAGGCGGGGCAGGGGGAGGGCTTCTGGCGGGGCGGAGGCTGTGGCGCGGCGGGCAGAGCCCTCGGAGGCAGAGCGCCTGGGGACCGGGCAGAACCGTAGCACGGGTTGGCTGGACCCTTGTCCTTCCCGGTGGGTGGGATCGAGGAGGGGCCTGTGGCTGCTCCAGGTGGGGCAGGAAGGGATTCACGCCAGGGGCACTCCCAGGAAGACGAGGGAGGGCCCGGGCCAGGTGATTTGAAGGAGGGGGTCCCCTCTGGTGCAACCACAGGTGTGTACGCATCACGGACACTGGCCTCAGCTATCTGTCCACCATGTCGTCCCTCCGCAGCCTCTACCTGCGATGGTGCTGCCAGGTACCGGCTCTCAAACACCCAGGGATTGGGGAATCGGCGGGGAGGTGGGGGCGCGGGGAGAGCTCCTGGACCCACTCAGATCCTGGGAGAGTCTGGGGCCCCTCCCTATCCAGCAGCCGACCTAAGCGGAACCCAGGGGTCCCCGGCGGCCCCCACCAGCACTTCCCAGCTGCCTCCCGGCTCCGGGATGACTGAGGAACCCCGGGCTTGAACCCGCCTAGCCCTCCATGGACCCCAGGGTGCCCTCCGCCTCGGTGCGAGCGGAAATCATTAAGTCGCTCCTCCACGACCGACAGGTGCAGGACTTCGGGCTGAAGCACCTCCTGGCCCTGGGGAGTTTGCGCCTCCTGTCTCTGGCAGGTGAGACCCCCGTTTCTACTCTAACGCTGAGCAGTGACCACCCACCCCCACCTAGTCCGCCCGCCCAGCCTGCCCGGTCCTTGTGCAAACTCACGCCCGGCGCGGACACACCGTCCCGGGTCCGAGGCGGAGGAGGAGGGACACGCGGGCACTGAGCCGCCCTATGACCCCGCCGTCCCCGCCTTCCCCGCCCAAGCCCTGGGTCTTGCGCACTGAGCCGCCCTCTAACCCCGCCGCAGGCTGCCCGCTGCTCACCACCACCGGGCTGTCGGGCTTGGTGCAGCTGCAGGAGCTGGAGGAGCTGGAACTGACCAACTGCCCCGGGGCCACCCCCGAGCTCTTCAAGTACTTCTCGCAGCACCTGCCCCGCTGCCTCGTTATTGAGTAGCGCGGGGCCCCCGCCCTGGTCGCGGGAACCCGGCCATGACCTGGGCGGGGGCGCGGGGCGCCGCCGAGCCCCCTCTTCCCGCCTTGCGCTCGGGGGAGTCCCCGCGCCCCCGGCCTAGCGCGGGAGGCGGGGCGAACCGAGGGAAAGCCCCGCCCCGGCCTTCGGCCCCTCCGCCCTCCCGACCCCGCCCCGGGCAGGGGGGCGGCGGGTGGGTCCGCCCCACGCACGCACGCACACTCGGGGACTTTGTGCATGCCCCTCGTGCCCGCACTGCACGCCGCCCTCCGCCACGCCACAGCCACAGCCGCCGCCATCACTCGCTCGCCCGCCCGCTTAGGGGGCGGGGCTCGGTCCTTGGGGGGCGCTTTGAGCTCTCCAGACTGTCCTTACCGCCTTCCCCGCCACACCCGCTCTGTCTCCCCACTGTCCCCCCATCCCGGGCAGGGCCCAGGGGAATTGAGGGGGCTGGGTCCCCCAGGACACAGGGGCCCGGAAGAGCCCTATGGGCTTCCTGCATCTTCCACCGCACCATGCCTGGAGCCCTCCGAGGGGTGTCAGGGGAAACAGGCCACCGCCAAAGCCATGGCCCGCCGCCGAGAGCCCAAGCCCCACCCGCACCTCCTCACCTATCCAGTCTGACCCACGCGGCCTCCCTTCCTCCTTGCCGCTGTGTGGGGCAGCCCCCTGTCGGCCCCCTAACCCAGCCTTGGTTCCTGGCCAGGCTGAGACAGAATTGGGCAGGGAGAGGGCAGAAGGGCTGGCGATCACTTGGAGTCATTAACATTATCCCAGCTGACTCCGGTCGGCCTCAACCCAGGGGTGGCACAGGCACCTTGCAAGCCTCTGAGCTGGAGCCACCCTCAGGCCTGGGGAGAGGCCTGGGCCAACCCCACACCTCAGCTCCTGCACCCAGCCGGGCTCAGTTCAGGCCTGGGCACCGAGCTTCACCCTGGGCGATCTCCTCAGGTGGAGTCTGCAGAGTGGACCCAGCCAAGGGTCAGGGTCAGCACTGGGTCAGCGACTCCAATCTTCCAGTGGCCAGCACACCCTAGACACCCCAAGGAGGGAGGGCTCCTTTCTGGCCTCCCCGCCACTTCACCCCTCCCCAGCTTCCCAAACTTCTGCCTGCCCAAATGGACTCTGACCGTGCTCTGTCGGCCCGAGACATTTGGAGGTCCTGGGGGATGCTGGCAAACCTCAGCCGTCGCTGAGGAGGGGGCTGGGGGCCCCTTCCCACCCCAACCTTGAGCCCCAGGAGATACAGTGCCCACACCCAATCTTGGGACACTCCCTATCTGGTTGGAAGAGAGTAACCAGTTTCCAGAGAGCCAGAGAGTGAGAGAGAAAGAGTGAGAGAGAGAGAGAGAAAGAGAGAGAGAGATGCTGTTGAATCAGAAACAGATCAACAGCCCAAAGATTTTCCAGCCCCAGGAAGCTCCAGGGCTGAGTGGTCAGGAGCCAGTTTCTCCAGCCCCTCCTCCCCACAACCCCTAGTGGGGAGGGGCAGCTGTCCATTTGCCCAAAGTATTAATGCAACTGAAGCTGTGATATTTCCAACGACTGTAGGAGGAAAAATTAAGGGGAGAGAGGAAAACAAAACCAACCAACCCCTAAAATCATTTTCTTATTGTACATAACGACCTCATTCTCCTGTATATGCGGAAGATATAACCTTATATTTGGTAAGTGTTTCTTGTGCTATTTTATCACGTGACCTGTTTATAAAAATATATATTAAAAAAATTGTAAAAATCTGTGTCTGAGTTGTTTTTAGGTCACCAGGCCACAGTGTAGGATGGCGTATCTGCCCTGGGCGTCCCAGGTCTCGGGATTCTCCTGTGCCTCTTATCAGATTTATTCTTTCTTGCAACAAAGGGGTAGAGGCTGGATGCCAATGTGGTAGAATGGAAACAACAGTGACTACACGGAAGGCAGAGGACCTCCCATTCCTTAAAGGCAGAGACGACACTAAAGTCACTACACATAATATTCCCTCCAAAGTATCTAGACTCTAGCCCACCCATCCGGAGAAGCAGAAATGAGCCCTATTCTATGCACAGAGTAACAGGCAGGGACAAGGATGTCGCAAAAGATTACACAATGCACCAATAGCAATGTCTGACGCCCAGGGAAGAAAGGTCGAAAGAGGGTAACTGAGGCTGGGCACGGTGGCTCACGCCTGTAATCCTAGCACTTAGGGAGGCCAAAGCGGGGGGGGGGGGGTGGATCACCTGAGATCAGGAGTTCGAGACCAGCCTGGCCAATATGGTGAAACCCTGTCTCTACTAAATATATAAAAAATTAACCAGGCGTGGTGGTGGTTGCCTGTAATCCCAGCTACTACGGAGGCTGAGGCAGAATCACTTGAACCCAAGGGGTGGAGGCTGCTGTGAGCTGAGATTGCGCCACCTCACTCCAACCTGGGTGAAACAGCAAAACTCCGTCTCAAAAAATTTTAAAAAGAGACTGGGCACGGTGGCTCACACCTGTAATTCTAGCACTTTGGGAGGCCAAGGCGGGTGGATCACCTGAGGTCGGGAATTTGAGACCAGCCTGAGCAACATGGAGAAGCCCAGTCTCTACTAAAAATACAAAATTAGCCCAGCATGGTGGCGCATGCCTGTAATCCCAGCTACTCAGGAAGCTGAGGCAGGAGAATCGCTTGAACCCGGGAGGCGGAGGTTGCAGTGAGCCAAGATCGCACCACTGCACTCCAGCCTGGGCAAGAAGAGCAAAACTCCATTTCAAAACGTTTTGAAAAAAGAAAGAGGGCAACTGGTTGAACAAGTGTGTCAGGCACTGAGCATTCGGTGGGGACTGAGCCAGAATGTGATTCCTGCCCTGGTGGAATTCACACTCGTATGTGACCAACAACCAGTAAACAAACGAATGGGTGGTGACAAGTGCCGTGGAGGCCACAGTGATGGAAAGGCCCATTAGGACAGTGGTCAGGGAGGTCCTCTCTGTGGAGGAGGCATCGCATGCGCAACGTCCCCGAGACAGGAAAGGGCTTGGTGGGCTGGGAATGGGGGTGGAAGTTGCTGTGGCTGGAGGTACACAGGGGAAGGCAGAGGCCAGGTGTTGGGGGTTCATTCACAGCAGAGTGGGAGCTGCCAGAGGCCTCAGGCAGAAGACCTGGTACCTGACTTCCGTGCGGGTTTCAGATCAGAGGGGAACGACGGACCCAGGAAAGCTGTTGGGAGGCTGCTCCTGAGGTCGCAGGAGTGAGGAAGGAGGGGAAGCTCGGAACCTGTCGAGGGATGACCAGACGTCATGATGAACCTGGGGATTGGAATAGGAGATGGTATTAACATACTGAAATTGAGACTTAAAAAACACAGACCAGGCGCGGTGGCTCACACCTGCAATCCCAGCAGTTTGGGAGGCTGAAGCCAGAGGATCGCTTGAGTTCAGGAGTTTGAGAGCCGCCTGGCCAACATGGTGAAACCTCGTCTCTACTAAAAATACAAAATTAGCCGGGCGTGGTGCTGGGCGCCTGTAGTGCCAACTACTCGGGAGGCTGAGGCAGGAGAGTCGCTTGAACCTGGGAGGTGGAGCTTGCAGTGAGCCGAGGTCCCGCCACTGTACTCCAGCCTGGGCGACTGAGCGAGACTCCGTTTAAATAAATAAATAAACAACACACAAGCACAGCACCGAAGCGCAATGGCGACGCTCAGGGAGGCCCGCAGACTCCAGTCCTGGGCCTCTCCCGGCCTCAGCCAACGCAGCTTCCAGACCCGGAACTTTCCTGGTGTGGGGCGAGAGTCTGTTCCCACTACCTGAACGGGGAGGGTAAGAACGGACCACTTCCGGCGAGGGGCAGGAAAGACAGCGTCTTCCGGCGCGGCGGTTCCGGATAGCCGTGCGCTTTTAGTAAAAGATTGGGGTTCGCGCGGCGAGAACGGCTGCCCCGGGCCCTGTGGTTCTCGTCCCGCAGCGTCCGCTCCCCCGCGCCACTGCGCCGGGGAACCTCTGCGCCTCTCCCAGGAACCCTATTCTCCGGGTCGCCGGCTTCTCTCCTGCCTCCGGTCCCGCCAGACACCTCGAGCTTCTTGAGTAGCTCGGTCCTTGATGTCCCTCTGGGCCCTTCTCGCGTCTAATGCCTGAGCCCTCGGGCCCCTCTAGCCCTCTGTTCCCTCCCCTCTTTTGTTCCTCCCTAGAGCCCCGCCGCCCTCGGAGGCCCCCAGGGCTGACAGTGCGGACGGCGGGAGTTTCCTCGCTCCCCTGCTGGGATTGACTGACCGAGGGTTTAGTGACTGCCCGGATCTGGCTGATAGGGGGACCGAGAGGTGGCCTGGGCCGGGAATGTCCAGCTAGGGTCTTCCATGGAAGTCAGACATGAAACTGACAGGCCTAAGGGAAGCTAGGGAGCCCTCTCACCGCTCAGCCAGGGTGATGGACTGGACTGACGGACTCCAGTGAATTTGAGCTTGCCTGTCAGGCTGATCGGTTGATAGACAGCCCTGGACTGGCTCACTAAAACTGACCAGCCCGGGCCCAAGCAGTTCTGGGGTCCCAACCTGGGTGAAAGGTCTGAACTGATGACCCACCCAGGCTGACCAGACCAGCCCACCTCACTGACCTCCTAACCCCTGACCTCATCACCTGTGCAGCCATGGAGAAGATGTCCCGTGTGACCACAGCCCTGGGTGGCAGCGTGCTGACGGGTCGCACCATGCATTGCCACCTGGACGCTCCCGCCAATGCCATCAGTGTGTGCCGTGACGCAGCCCAGGTGGTCGTGGCGGGCCGTAGCATTTTCAAGATCTATGCCATCGAGGAGGAACAGTTCGTGGAGAAGCTGAACCTGCGTGTGGGGCGTAAGCCTTCACTTAATCTGAGCTGCGCTGACGTGGTGTGGCACCAGATGGATGAGAACCTGCTGGCCACAGCAGCCACCAATGGTGTGGTGGTCACGTGGAACCTGGGCCGGCCGTCCCGCAACAAGCAGGACCAGCTGTTCACAGAACACAAGCGCACGGTGAACAAAGTGTGCTTCCACCCCACTGAAGCCCACGTGCTGCTCAGTGGCTCCCAGGATGGCTTCATGAAGTGCTTTGACCTCCGCAGAAAGGACTCTGTCAGCACCTTCTCGGGTGAGGCCACAGAGGCGGGTCAGGGCAGGTGGGCATCTCTGCCAGTGCCCAGCCTGTCCATGCAGGTGGAGAAGGGCTCCGTGCATCAGAGGCCCTCAGGATCACTCAGAGGGCTTTCTCAGGGGGAAAGGGAATCAGCACGGGAGGGTTGGGGCAGGTTGGGCTGGACTGCATGTGAGCCAGGGCAGTGAAGTGGGAAGAGGCAAGAGATGAGACCAACAGAAATTGAGGCTAGCTGTGGGGTAAGGGAGGGCAGAGCCCCAGCGGTCTCCCAGCCAGCCCCGGTGATGAGCAGAGAGCCACTGCATGACTCTCTTCCCTCACCTCGGAGCTGCAGAGGCTGCCTCATAGCAGGAGGTCCACCAGGACTTCCAGGTTTCCTGGCCCAGGGAGGCAGAGGAGGTGGGTTTGCTGTCCAGTGCCCCGGGACCCTTTTCCTAACAGGCCCAGCTCCCCGATGGCTGACCTGAACCAGCTCTCCCTTGTTCACCTGGAGGAGACTAGGTATGAAGCACAAGGCGGAGCCCTCAAGGGACTCAGAGAATTTACGGGCCACTTTAGACAGATCCTGGCCAGGCACGGTGGCTCACGCCTGTAATCCCAGCACTTTGGTAGGCTGAGGCGGGCCGATCATGAGGTCAGGAGATTGAGACCACCCTGGCTAACATGGTGAAACCCCATCTCTACTAAAAATACAAAACAAAAAATTAGCCAGGCCTGGTGGCACGCACCTATAATCCTAGCTACTCGGGAGGCTGGGGCAGGAGAATGGCTTGAACCCGGGAGGCGGAGATTGCAGTGAGCCAAGATCATGCCACTGCACTCCAGCCTGGGTGACAGAGGGAGACTCCATCTCAAAAAAAAAAACACATCTTGAGCTGCCTCCCCTGGTGGGCCCTAGAGGAAGGTTGGGTACCGCCCTCGAAGTCTCTTGGTGTGGTGGTGCCCTAGGGTGGACCTGGACCCTGACTCATCCAGTCCTTTGGGGCGGACCAGGCAGTTCCAGCTTCAGGTGAAGGGACTGGGCCGAGGCTGGGGCACCCTCGTCAACACCTCCTTGCGCCTCCCACAGGGCCGTGGGGTGGGTTATGGCTGGGTGGGTTCCTGCTCGGGCCTCCCACAGGGCCGTGGGGTGGGTTATGCCTGGGTGGGTTCCTGCTCGCCCAGTGCTCAGCTGCTGCATCCTGAGAATGCACCACAGCTTTGCTCAGGGACCGATGCAGGAAGCAGAATCTAGGGCAAATGAGGCCTGGGAGTATGTGTTAAAAACCACCTGGTGTCCTGCTCCCGGGCCCAGGCTCTTGTGGCGACTGCGTGTGGCTGCTTTCTTGGGCAGATCTTGGGGATGTCCAGTCTACCCTCTGGGCCTGTGTTCTGGGCCACAGGCAGGTGTGTGACACCATGCCACAGCTGCTCTGAGGGTGCACCTCGTGGGCCAGCCCCGTCACCTCCCCTGCATCGATCCCCTGCCTGCAGGCCAGTCTGAGAGCGTGCGGGATGTGCAGTTCAGTATCCGGGACTACTTCACCTTTGCTTCCACCTTCGAGAATGGCAACGTGCAGCTCTGGGACATCCGGCGTCCCGACCGGTGTGAGAGGATGTTCACAGCCCACAATGGACCCGTCTTCTGCTGCGACTGGCACCCTGAGGATAGGTGTGGCATGGGATGCAGGGGGCAGCAGGTTGACAGTAAGCTCTCACTGCCTCAGACTTGTGAGTCAGTCCGGAGCAGCAGAGCTAGGGGGTCCCCTCTCCACAGGAAAGGCCACTGAGGGTTTGGGTGGGCCTTCCCACAGGGGCTGGTTGGCCACAGGAGGGCGCGACAAGATGGTGAAGGTCTGGGACATGACCACACATCGTGCCAAGGAGATGCACTGTGTGCAGACCATCGCCTCAGTGGCCCGTGTCAAGTGGCGGCCTGAGTGCCGCCACCACCTGGCTACGTGCTCCATGATGGTGGACCACAACATCTACGTCTGGGATGTGCGCCGGCCCTTCGTGCCAGCTGCCATGTTTGAGGAGCACCGAGACGTCACTACGGGAATCGCCTGGCGCCACCCCCACGACCCCTCCTTCCTGCTGTCTGGGTCCAAGGACAGCTCACTGTGCCAGCACCTATTCCGCGATGCCAGCCAGCCTGTCGAGCGTGCCAACCCCGAGGGCCTCTGCTACGGCCTCTTCGGGGACCTGGCCTTCGCCGCCAAGGAAAGCCTAGTGGCTGCCGAGTCGGGGCGCAAGCCCTACACTGGCGACCGGCGCCACCCCATCTTCTTTAAGCGCAAGCTGGACCCTGCCGAGCCCTTCGCAGGCTTGGCCTCCAGCGCCCTCAGTGTCTTTGAGACAGAGCCGGGTGGCGGCAGCATGCGCTGGTTTGTAGACACAGCTGAGCGTTACGCGCTGGCTGGCCGGCCACTGGCAGAGCTCTGTGACCACAATGCAAAGGTGGCTCGAGAGCTTGGCCGCAACCAGGTAGGTAGGTGTTGAGCCTGGGGGCCCCGGGGCCATGACCTCAGGGCAGGGGCTTGTTCATCTGTCAGCTGTGCCCACCCCCCGACCTCAAGCTCCGCAGTGGATTCCAGCCGGTCACACCAACAGCCCTTGCCCCGGATCGCTGAGGGTGTCAGGATCACACAGGGCCAGGGCTCCAGGGTGGGCCAGACCCAGGACTGTCCTCTGTGGGGTGGTCTGGGGAGTCGTGTGACTCAAGCTTTCTGTTCTGCCCTCTTGTTTATGGAGCTCTCCCCGCACCAGCAGTGGTGGAGCTGTGAGCTGCCGCTCCCATGCCCATCTCTGGCTGCCCCACAGGTCCCCACCACCCAGTTCTGTTTCCCTCTGTGCTGCTCTAGGGCAGTGCCTGAGATTTTTGTCTTTCCTATGAGCCTCAGCTTTCCTACTTGGGGTGGGCCTGGACATTGGGTACCTGGGGCAGCTGAATGCTGAGGGCTTGTGATTCTGTCCAGGCAGAGGGGGACCTGCATGGGGTGCTGGGTGTCCAGGACGCCCACAAGTGACCAGTGCCCGCCCCTAGGTGGCGCAAACGTGGACCATGCTGCGGATCATCTACTGCAGCCCTGGCCTGGTGCCCACTGCGAACCTCAACCACAGCGTGGGCAAGGGTGGCTCCTGTGGCCTGCCCCTCATGAACAGGTAGATGCCGGGGGCAGCTCTCCCCAGGGGCTGGGGCTGCTCGAGCCCCCCCCACCCATGGGCCCGCCCTTCCTGCCCCCAGTTTCAATCTGAAGGATATGGCCCCAGGGTTGGGCAGTGAGGCGCGGCTGGACCGCAGCAAAGGAGATGCACGGAGCGATACAGTTCTGCTCGACTCCTCGGCCACACTCATCACCAACGAGGGTAGGCTGGGGTGCTGACGGGAGAGGGGTGGGGGTGTCCCAGAGGACCCTGAACGCCCACCCCATTGTCGGGCAGATAACGAGGAAACCGAGGGCAGCGACGTACCTGCCGACTACCTGCTGGGTGATGTGGAGGGTGAGGAGGACGAGCTGTACCTGCTGGATCCAGAACACGCGCACCGTGAGTGGGGGTCTGGGCAGGGTGGGGTTCAGAGGTGAATGGAGGACAGAGACTCAGAGCTGCTGCTGGTCCCTGCCTCCCAGCCGAGGAGCCTGAGTGTGTGCTGCCGCAGGAGGCCTTTCCACTGCGCCACGAGATCGTGGACACACCTCCCGGGCCCGAGCACCTGCAGGACAAGGCCGACTCCCCGCACGTGAGCGGCAGCGAGGCGGATGTGGCCTCCCTGGCCCCCGTGGACTCCTGTTTCTCGCTCCTGTCTGTCTCACACGCACTTTACGACAGCCGCCTGCCACCTGACTTCTTCAGCGTGCTGGTGCGCGACATGCTGCATTTCTACGCTGAGCAGGGCGACGTGCAGATGGCTGTATCTGTGCTCATTATCCTGGGTGAACGGGTGCGCAAGGACATCGACGAGCAGACCCAGGTGTGTGGTGGGCGGGGCCTCCCCCCTCTGCAGCGCCGCCCCTGGCACCCAGACCCTGACCACCGGGCGCTCCCTCCCCCAGGAGCACTGGTACACTTCCTACATCGACCTACTGCAGCGCTTCCGCCTCTGGAACGTGTCCAACGAGGTGGTCAAGCTGAGCACTAGCCGCGCCGTCAGCTGCCTCAACCAGGCCTCCACCACCCTGCACGTCAACTGCAGCCACTGCAAGCGGCCCATGAGCAGCCGGGGCTGGGTCTGCGACAGGTGGGGCAGTGGGGTTGGGAGCTGGGGCAGGGGCCTGCAGGCAGCGCAGGAGCCCCCGCTCAGGCGCCCTCCCTCCTGCCCGCCCCCAGGTGCCACCGCTGCGCTAGCATGTGTGCCGTCTGCCACCACGTGGTCAAGGGTCTGTTCGTGTGGTGCCAGGGCTGCAGCCACGGCGGCCACCTGCAGCACATCATGAAATGGCTGGAAGGCAGCTCCCACTGTCCCGCGGGCTGCGGCCACCTCTGCGAGTACTCCTGACGGGGCATCTGCTGGGCTTGCCTGGGGCCCGGGGACCTGACTGCCCGGCCGACCGCGTGCAGAACTCCGCGTGGTCTTGTGCCCGAGACGGGCGGAGGCTGAGACCCCAATAAAGGAAGTGGAGCCGCTGTCAGCACTGCGTGTCACCTCATCGCGCGGCGAGTCCGCCGTATGCCCGCGGTGCTGCTGGCGGGCGGGGGCTTTCGGCGCTGTCGCCATGGTAACCGGCGGCGCCAATAGTCGCTCTCTGGCCGCCTTCCCCGCGTTCCCGTAGAGGCCTCTTCCGGGGCGGGCCAAAGGAGCTCACTTCCGGGGTCCGTCCCGGCTGCCGGCCGTTGCCACGACGACGAAGCTGCCGGCCAATGGTTGGCGGACGGGCCCGAGGTTCCCGGCGTGCAACGCGGCTGTCTGAGGGCGCCGGGCTCATGGCGCCGGCGTCGCGGCTGCTCGCGCTCTGGGCGTTGGCGGCTGTGGCTCTACCGGGCTCCGGGGAGGAGGGCGACGGCGGGTGGTGAGCGGCCCGGGAGGGGCCGGGGCGGTGGGGGCACGTGCGGCGGGCGGGGCGCGGGCTGACCCAGCTGTGCCCGCAGGCGCCCGGGCGGGCCGGGGGCCGTGGCGGAGGAGGAGCGCTGCACGGTGGAGCGTCGGGCCGACCTCACCTACGCCGAGTTCGTGCAGCAGTACGTGCTTCCTTGATCGCGGAGGTCGGGCTCTGTTCACACGCCCGTCTGCCCGGACCGCCCAAGGCCGCCTTCCCTGATCTCGCGCGCGCGTGTGGGGCGGGGGCGGCGAGGGTGACGGTCGGACCTGGCCGCGACTCTGCATTTCTTTCCAGGTACGCCTTCGTCAGGCCCGTTATCCTGCAGGGACTCACGGACAACTCGGTGAGCGCGCGCCCGTCCCCGGCCACTCTTGCCCCTGCTGGGTCCGGCCACTAAGCCCCCTCCCCGCCCCCGCAGAGGTTCCGGGCCCTGTGCTCCCGCGAAAGGCTGCTGGCCTCGTTTGGGGACAGAGTGGTCCGCCTGAGTACCGCCAACACCTACTCCTACCAGAAAGGTGAGCGGCCCCGCCCCTGCGCCCGCCCGTGTGCCAGCACCGGGACGGCTGGACCAGCCGGTCCTGACCCGTCCCTCTCCTGCAGTGGACTTGCCGTTCCAGGAGTATGTGGAGCAGCTGCTGCACCCCCAGGACCCCACCTCCCTGGGCAATGGTGAGTCAGCCCTAGGTGGCGGTAGGGGGTGGGGACGCCTGGAGTTTCCAGGTGCCAGGATCCCTGCCCCCACCGTCTCTACTGGCAGACACCCTGTACTTCTTCGGGGACAACAACTTCACCGAGTGGGCCTCTCTCTTTCGGCACTACTCCCCACCCCCATTTGGCCTGCTGGGAACCGCTCCAGCTTACAGCTTTGGAATCGCAGGTGAACGCTGCTCAGGACTGGGGAGGAGTGAGGTTTCTGAGGGTGGGTACAAAATGGCTTGGTCACCAGGTGCTCATAACCCCACAGGAGCTGGCTCGGGGGTGCCCTTCCACTGGCATGGGCCCGGGTACTCGGAGGTGATCTACGGCCGTAAGGTCAGCACAGGGTTGGGGTTGAGCTTTGGGGCTCGGTGACCAAAACAGGCAAGGGTGACGCTGCTGCTCCTGCCCCCAGCGCTGGTTCCTCTACCCACCTGAGAAGACACCAGAGTTCCACCCCAACAAGACCACGCTGGCCTGGCTCCGGGACACATATCCAGCCCTGCCACCGTCTGCACGGCCCCTGGAGTGTACCATCCGGGCTGGTGAGGTCAGTGGCTGGCAGGAGAGGGCCAGGCCAGGCCAGAGGCCCCCAGCTAATCTGTGCTGCACCCCTTTTCTCCACCAGGTGCTGTACTTCCCTGACCGCTGGTGGCATGCCACACTCAACCTTGACACCAGCGTCTTCATCTCCACCTTCCTCGGCTAGCCAAAGCAGCTGGCAGGCATGCCTGCCACACACCAGCACGTCCCATCTCGTGCTCATGGATTTTATTACACAGACAGTGGCGGCAGTGGCTTCAGCCCAGCCCACCCTCACCTGCTTTTCCAGCCCACAAAGGAGGACAATCACGGCCCAGCAAGAGCTATGCTGAGAGGGGGAATAGTCCAGAGCCCAACAGCAGAACTTGAACTTGGAAGGGGCCAGGGTGGCCAGCAACACAAACTATGTACAGGGGTGGAGGGCTTCCGCCCAGGGCTCTCCTGGACCAGGATGCTGGGCAGGGCAAGGCATCTCAGTAGTCCTCCACCCAGCCATTCTCAGAGATGAATGCGTCAATGACTTCCTTCATGGCCAGGTTGGGGATGAGCTGTTCCTGGGTCAGGGGGCTCCGGGTCACGGGGTCAAAATGACCCACGCGCTGCAGTGACAAGAAGGGCAGAGGGCAGTCAGTGGGCCCAGGACCATGCTGCTGGCCCTGCTCCCCCAGCCGCAGCCTCACCTGCAGGTGCTCCTCGATGTCCTTGCGGTCGTAGGTGATGCCACTGGGCGTGATGCACGGCTCCCGCATCAGCTCAAAGCTGATCTTACCACACAGGTAGTCGGGGATGTCACGCTTCTGTGGCACAGGGGCACACGATCAGAGGCTGGGAAGGGGCACTGCTCCAGCACCTGCCACCCACCGCAGCAAGTGACAGACACTCACCTTCCTCTTCTCGTCCACCTGAGAGAAGAGCTCGTCCATGTCTGCCATGTACTTGTCCTGTGAAGAGTTGAGCACTGCACTTGTGCGGGACACCCCACCTCCCTCCTCCATGGGGCACAGACCCAACACAAGGCGGGGATGCTCCCACGCCAGGTGCACACACACAGACCCACATGTGGGAGGGGGGCACCCTCACATGCTTAGCCTCAATGCAGGCCTGCTGGGCCCGGACGTGGCTGTCGTCCTCATCACCCTCGTGGTTCCGCTGGCACTCTTCCAGCTCCCTGGGGGTTGACCAGGAGCCAGTAAGAGATGGACCTGGCCAGATGTCTGACCACACCCCAACCTCAGGGCTAACATTCATGCTTCTTCCCCACGTTTTCTGCTCGCCAGTGAAACCTTCAATAAACGCTCATGTTGGTAGTTGGTGATTCAGAATTATCCCAAGACAGGGCGACCTGGGGTGAGGGTCCCACCTCTCACGCTCCGCGGCAATGAGCCTGGAGAGGTAGGAGTGCAGCTCGCTCTCCTGGTGGATGCGCCGCTCCTCGATGCTATTCCAGCGCTTCTTCTTCGCGATTCGAAGAGCGCTGGGGATGTCGTCCCCGAAGTTCAGCCGCTGCTCCTTGGCCAGGCTGTAAGCTGGGGAACGGGGGCTTCAGGTCACTCTCTGGCCAGTCCACCCGCCTGGCCCCAGGGGCCCCACAACCGGGCAGCTTGTCAGCCAACCTCGCTGCAGATTGGCGATGGCCTCATCATAGCTCTCCATCTCCAGCTGGCACTGCCCCAGGAAGAAGTGCGCCTTCACAGACTGCCCGTCCAGTTCCAGGGCGCGCCGGCAGTCGGCCAGGGCCTGCTCGTGCTGCTGCATCTTCAGGTAGCACAGGGCACGGTTGGTGTAATATACGGCCACCAGCGGGTTCCGGGTCTAGGGACCAAGGCCGGGCCAGCCGCATGAGGGTGTAGGCTCAGCGCGCCCCCTCTGTCCCACGGCCCGTCCCAGCTTCTGCGCTCTGGCTAGAATCAAGAAACTAGGCTTCTCAGTCGTCAAAGCCCCTGGATCCAAGGATCTGCAGACAGTGGAGTACTGGCTGAGCCTATCCGCTTGACTCCACTTGGTTTTGTAAAGTTTTCCAAATCTTTGGAGAGTCCAGGCTTTGGACCTGGGATCCTCAAGGGGCGAGGGCCCCTGCCCTCCCCCCGACCCGGCCGGCCTCCATCCAGCATCCCACCCTCGTTCTCCGACACCCGGCGCTGGGCTCGGGAACCACGGCTGGGCTTTAGGAGCCCAGGACATGCCCCGCAGAGGAACCAGACCCTCGGTGGGGCCAGCCGGGCACGGGCCCGGCCCTCCCCGGCGCCGCCGCCGCCGCCGCCGCCGCCCTTCCCGCGCGAGCGCACTCACGATCGCGCGGCCGTAGCAGGCCGCCGCCTCCGGGTACTTTCGGCCCACGAACAGACGGTTGCCCTGCTCCTTGAGCTCCTGCGCACTCGGGCTCTTCTCGGGGCTTCCGCCGCCAGCGCCCAGCCGCGCGCCGCCCTCCTTCTCCTCCTTGCCCTTCATGGCGCCGCGCGGCACGGCCTGGGCTGCGCTCCCAAGCTCCGCGCCTGGCGGCCCAGCGCCTGCAGCCCGAGCCCCGCAGCCCGAACCCGCGATCCTCTCGGGCCCGGCCCAGCTCCACCGCCGGAACTTCCGGCCGGGGGCGGGACCAGCGGGGACGCACGGGTGGGGGCGAGTGGGGCCGCGCGTGCGCCCAATCAGCCTG
This sequence comes from Macaca mulatta, assembly GCF_049350105.2. Classification (NCBI taxonomy): domain Eukaryota; kingdom Metazoa; phylum Chordata; class Mammalia; order Primates; family Cercopithecidae; genus Macaca; species Macaca mulatta. The sequence continues at coordinate 1,896,359 of NC_133425.1, read as the reverse complement.
GACGGGGACGCTAGGCCCGCGGCGTCGGGGGCTGGGAGGAACACTCCGGTTCCCTCGCTCGGCGCTCTTAAGGGTCGGCGTTCGCGGAGGCCCTGGCCCGCCCTGCTGAGGCCTCTTCGGAACCGGCCTCGGCGGCGACCGCCACACACATTCGACTTTCCCAGTGAGATGCCTTGGTTCGCTGAGGGCGCACTCCCCCAACAGCCTGTCCCGACCACCTGGCGTTCCGCCCCCGCCGCAACGCGCAGAGACCCCTCCCCAAGCAGCGGGCCCCATCCAGAGGCCCTTCCCCCGGCAGCCAGCCCCGCCCCCAGCAGCCCGCCCCATCGGCAGACGCCCCGCCCCCAACAGGCCGCCCCACCCAGAGGCCCCGCCCCCAGCAGCCAGCCCCTACCCAGAAGCCCCGCCCCCGGCAGCCGGCCCCGCCCCTCCGCGTGAACATAGTGGCTTCCCGCGCTGTTGGGTGTAAGGACCCCAGTCGCTGGGCCGCCATTCCGGAGCGCCATCGAGAGGTCCTACGGGCGCGCGCGGACCCCCGAGTGCGGCTGGAAGCCCTGGGCCGTTGGTAGAGTGGAAGGGGATAAAGGGATCGGTGGGCGAGCGCCCCCTGTGGCCGGACCTCCCCTCACCGCCCTTCCCCAGGTATCGGGAGGAGTTGCCAGCGGCCATCAGGGGCAGAGCGGAGAGCATGTGACAGGGAGCTGGAGCGGCTGCTGGCCTGGAAGCTGGCGGCGAGGGGCGGCCCGCCTCGAGGGCGGGGCCTCCGTAGGGCGGGTCTTCACCGGGGCGTGGCATCGGCGGGGCGGGGCCTCCAGAGCGGGTCTTCGTGGGGGCGGGGCCTCCCTGTGGGTCCACCACCCCGGGCACCCTGACCTGGCTTCTCACAGCAGCTGGTGACCACCAATCCCCCTGAGCTGGCTGTGCACTGTTCGACCACCACCTTCTGCCTCCTGCCAGATGTGGGCGCCGCGGTCACCCAGCTGTCTGCCCTCTGCGGTGTGGACCCACCACAGTCACAGCCTCAGGTGAGTTGGGTGGGCACGACTTGGGTACATAAGCGTCCTTGTCTGTGAAGCAGACAGTCTGGGCCCTTGTGTGTCTCTAGGACCAGGAGTCGGAGCCAGAGCTTGTCCTGATGGGGTGTCTGGCTGCTTCTCCTCGCTGCTCACAGCAGTCCTGGTGCCTGGAGCTCGAGATGGAGGCCTTCATGTCAGATGAGGCAGTGGTCACAGTGCCCGGCCTGCCGGCCCCACAGTACACCCTCAGGTACTACCTGCTGTACCTGGGCCAGGTTCAAGAGTGGGCCACAGCTCTGAGCCAAGGTGAACGAACTGTGTGTGGGCAGGCTGGGGTGGCCCGTGCCCCTGGGCCTGAGTCTGTGTGCTCCCCACCTAGTGGAGACAGCACTGTGGACCTGGGCCGTGGGGCAAAGGCTGTGCCCAGACCTGCTGCCCAACCTTGGCCCCAGCCTGGCCACCCACGTGGACACTAGGCCAGCCAAGAAGCATGGGACCCAGGCCGAGTGAACTTGGCTATAGTCCAGGCCTGCTCACCTGCTACACAACCTTAGGCCTCCGGGTCTCACTGGATGGCAGGGAGGCTGAAGAGTAGGTCAGCCACTATGGGAGCTCAATAAACACTTCCCAGACTCATGCGTGATTACACACCCAGTCTGACCGCACACCCGGCCCCCAGCCCTCCTGGGTGCCTCCAACTCCCATAGACACAGCACCCATGGCCCGGAAACACCTCCCACACCTGACCTCAGGTGCAGAGGTGCACAAGGAGGGAAGTCCAGGCCCTAGTGGTGGGGAGGGCCCTCATGGTCTGTTCAGCAGGTGTGGGGGTCCTGACAAGTCTCCAAAGCCCGGGACAGCCCCCTGGTGCTGTGTAAAATATTTATTAATTATCCAAAAAGGCTCAGACCGCAAGTCCTGGGGGCAGGGGGGTGGCTGGGACAGGGTCTCCTCTGAGGCCACCCACACCCGAGGGGCGCAGCAGCCCTGAGATGTCCGTTCACAAAGGGCAGACGTGAAGGCCCCTGGTGGGCGGCCACCATATGCCGAGCCCTGGCCTCTGCAGCCTCAGGTAGCCGGTCAGGGCGGTGGGGGGATGTGGGCGCCCAGCAGGTCGTAGGCAAAGACGTTCCAGAAGACGGCGAAGAGCAGGAAGGTGCCGTAGGCCAGCAGCACCACCCACCAGCCACACTGGTCCCGCAGGCGCTCCTCGTAGCTACGCAGGATGGTCAGGCCCATGCTCACCCCCACCACCGCGCCCGCCAGGTGCGCCATGAAGCTGGGCTGCGGGCCCGAGGCGGGCAGCGGCGGGGAGAAGCGCAGCCACACGGCCCGGCCCACCTCGGAGCTCACTGCAGAGGGACGCGGCAGGTGGGAGGTGCCCTGGCTGCAGGCTGAGAGGCCCCCCAGCCCTCCCCCCAGCCCCCTACTCACTGCACACCAAGGCCAGCACCATCCTCAGCAACTTGTAGGGACATCTCATCCCAGCCCAGTTCTATGGGGGTGTGCAGATGAGAAGTGGTGAGGCTCACCAGGGGCCCCTCCCCACACCCCCCACCGGGCAGGCCCGTTACCATGACGACGTTGGCCAGGTGTGCTGAGCACAGGGCGTAGACCCCGCCGGAGCCTCCCACCACCGGGGCCCGCATGTCGGTGATGGAGACAGTTAGGGAGCCTGTGTGAGCAAGCGGCGGGTGAGGGTGCAGCCGGCCAGGGCAGGGGGTGGGGGTGCGCGCCTGCCTCACCTGCCAGCACGCCTGCCAGGTAGAGCAGGCTGATGCGGAGCAGGCCGTGCACCATCTCCAGGGGCACCCCGATCATCAGCTGCAGGAGAGCGTTGAACCCCAGCTGCTCCAGCCTGGCCACACGAGCAAACAGGCACAAGGGGTGGGGTCAGCCGTCCGGCCCCACCCCCAGCCCTCGCCTCAAGTTGCTGCACCTGCCCTGGGGCTTTAGTCTTTCTGATGTAACAGCAGTGCGATGTAACAGCAGTGCAGGGAGGGGGGCTCACCGGGCAGCCGCGCTACTCACCCAACGTGCATGAACATGTAGGTGAGGAAGCGCCAGGCGCGGGCACGGTGCCCAGGGTGGTACACGAGGGGGCTCTTCATGTACTCGGGGTGGTAGGTCTGCAGCACCCACTTGTTGAGGCGGGCCCCGTAGCACAGGAACACGATGATCTGGGGACACGAGTGTTAGGCTGGTCAAGGCCAGGAGCGCCGGAGGCTCCCAGGGCAGCGGCTGGGGGGCCCACCTGGGCAAGGGTGACTGAGGCCATGAACACGGGGGGTGGGCAGCTGCGGTGACGGTAGAAGTACCAGCGGCGGTCCACCTCGCAGGGCAGGATCTCATAGGCCACGTAACGCACAAACCGCTTGTAGACACCTAGGCCCGGCTCGTCCAGCAGCCCGTCCCGGGGCAGTGCCCGCTGTCCATTAGCAATGGCCCGCTTGAAGCTGCTGGAGCGCTTGCTGCTGATCTGGGGACAGGGACCTGAGAGTGGGCCACGGACCTCCCCATGGCACCCCTCCCTGGGAGGCTCGCCCAGCTTCCCGCATCCACAAACCCCCCTGCAGTGAGGAGTCGCCTTCCCGCCTCCTCTGGCCAGGACACCATGCCCCTGCCGCCTGCCCACCGTGGCACTGACCAGGTCCACCAGCTCCTGGTAGCAGACCTGGCCCTGCTCGTTGCTCTGAGCCAGGGCCACCAGCATGTCCAGCTTGGCCGGGTCCAGGGGCAGTTCATGGCTGTGCACCAGGCCAGCGAAGGTGTCCGCACCGATGAAGCCTGTGTTCTCGGGGTCCAGCTGCTGCAGTGAGGAGCCGCCAGCCAAGGCCTGAGTGCAGGCCCGACCCCTGGACCAAAGGGCTGGGCCAGGCTGGCTGCGAGCATCAGGCTCAGGCTCCCAGCACTTTTGGGACAGGTGCCCCATGCCTGCCTGTTCCCCGGGACCCTGCTTGATCCCAGGAGCTGGCAGGGCACTGGTGCCTGGGTCCCAGTCCTCCAGCTCCTCAGCTGTTACCCCATCTTCCACCCTACCCATCCTGGAAGGGGAGGGCCAAGGTCCAAGACCAGCCAGCTGCCCGCTCTCCCTCCCTCCCTCCCTTCCTTCCTTCCCCGGACTCTCCCTTCTCCAGCCAGGAGCCCTGGTCCAGTCAGCCCTCTCCTGGGGTCCCAGACACAGGGGCCAAGGTCGTGCAGGGATGGGGTGGGTGCCGAGCGGGGCTCTCGGGGAGCTCGGTCCTGCACAAGCTCAGCTCAGCGGCAGGAGGGCCGCATTGGGGGCGGTGCCAGCTCCCCAGACCACCCCGCGACGCACCTGCTCCTGGATGAGCTGCAGCAGGGAGCTCCTATCCATAGAGCCGGGCCGGGGGCCGGGGTCGGCGGCCGCGGCCGGGAGGGGCTGCTCTGCGGACGACTCCGCTCCGCCCCAGCCGGCCCGCTCCGCCCGCTCCGCTCGGCGCCGCGCTTGGGCCGCGTCACCGAGTCGCCCGCCTGCCCGCCCCTGCCGCACACGCCGCCACGCGCGGCCAAGACACGCGCGCACCCTGCACGCGGACGCACACCCTGGACAGGAACCGCCTCCAGCGAGCACCGCGTCTCAGTGCCGACCCCCACCCCCGCTCTGGCGCAGCTCGAGCACACTGGAGGACCTCCGCGGCAGCCGCTGGTAAATGGAGTCACGGGGGTTGAGGGGGCACCTAAAACCCCCATGTAAGTCCGTTCGCCCTCTCACAGCTCTCCTGGGCTCACGCCTGTGAGGATGTCACCTCCTCCAGGAAGCCTTCCCTGACCACTGCTTGCCGCCCCTACAGGCTGACCCAGTGCTCCCTGCGGTTCATGTTCCCACGGCTGCAGCTCCTTTCTTGCGGCAGACACACCCCCTCCTCCTCCCACGCCCCGCCCCACCTAGCACGGCAGCAAGGAAGCCCCTCGCCCTGCATGGCCGCTACAGCCACCTTAGGGTGAGGAAGACCCTGCTTCAGCCACCTTGGCTCCGACGACCAAGCCCAGCCCACTCATCCACACCCTGGGGTGGAGGCCCCGACCGCTCTTGCAACTCCATGAAGGACAGCAAAACCTCCCGCCCTAAGAAGGCGCCAGGGCTGGGCACAAGGGGCATTCCGACACAGAGTGGAACCCCCAGGGGGCAGGGCTGCAGTTGGGATGAGGGGACCTTCTCCTGGGAAGGTGGGCCAACCCCTCCACAATGGAGGTGACAGATAAAACACGTGTGACTGCCGGGCGCGGTGGCTCACACCTGTAATCCCAGCACTTTGGGAGGTCGAGACGGGCAGATCACGAGGTCAGGAGTTGGAGACCAGCCTGGCCAACATGATGAAACCTGGTCTCTAAAATTGGCTGGGTGTGGTGGCACGTGCCTGTAATCCCAGCTACACAGGAGAACTGCTTGAACCAGGACCCGGGAGGCAGAGGTTGCAGTGAGCCGAGATCACGCCATTGCACTCCAGCCTGGGCAACGAGTGAAACTCTTGTCTCCAAAAAAAAAAAAAAAAAGATACATGTGCCTATGGCAGCTCCTCCAAGAGCCACTCAGAGGGCTCCTCCTAGGGTTGCAGTGGTCCCAGAAGGCAGGCCGTGGGGTACAGCGGGCTCAAATAGCATCAGGCGGTAGGTACCTCAGGGGCCAATGCCACAAGCTCCAAGGCAGGGCCCGCATGGGCCACGACTTGGGAGGGAGCCCCACCTGCCACTCCCTAAAGGCAGACACTGGAGGTGGGGACCAGGCCTTCCGACATGTGTCTGGGTGACTTTGGGAAGGCCATGCCCTGGGTCCCGAGAAGCAGGTATCTGGACTCAAATCCCAGCCTGTCCCTCCTTCTGGTCCATCCTGCCTCCCTCCCTTGGGTCAGGGCCCCAGGGTCACCCTGCTCTGTGGCAGGCGGTGACCACATATGGTCACACAAGCCCAGGTTCTTGGCGCAGCTCAGCAAGGCTGACAGGACACTCTGGGGAGTGGGCGGGCAGTGCCGGGGCACACTGGACCCTCAGAAGGGGCTATCAGGAAAACATCTCAGGTACCGGTGCCCCCCAATCCATGCCGGGCACACACCGTCCTCATGCAGTGAGCTCCTACTCCCAGACCGCAAGACCTCCAGGGACACTGGCTCCCAGGCCACAGCGGCCCAGAGTGGACCTTCCAGAGGCCATATGCACATGCCTGAGACCTCAGGACAGTGACCCAGGGACGAAGGAAGGGGTGGCATTTCCAGCCCACATGAAGACAAAGAACACATTCTAGGTTGAATCAAGGCAAGTTGTCTTCAGAGAGACTGGGATCCCAGATGGAAAAGACACAGTGAAGTTTAATCAGGAACCCAACCTCCAGTTCCTGCTGCAATCACAGAAATAGCTCCAAACTTGAGGGGGGAACCCCCCCAATGCCTGCTTTTGGCCCAAAGCTCTGCCTTCCAGCCCTCCTCACACCCACTGGCCACCCAGGATCAGGAAAGGGGGGTAGAGCCCTGAGAATTCCGGGTCTGGGGTCACCGGCTCCCACACCTGTGGTCCCCAGCCCAACACACATGATGCCCAGAGGTGGGCAACCCCTGACAGTGGTGGCCAGCACTCGGGAGCTCCTGCTCAGCCACCTGCCACAGCCCACCCTGGGGGTCTGGCAGGAGCCAGGACAGTGCATGGCAGCCTGAGGCCCTGCTGCAGACCGACTGCCTTCAGAAACAAAAAGTCCGGGCAGAAGGGCATTCCCAGAGTGGCAGCCTGGCCTGCACCCCAGCTGTGCTGCCCCTGCAGAGCCCCAGCAGTGAGCCACACCGTCAGGGGAGGGGACTTAGGTACCAGGGGCCTCACTGGCTCTTCACCAGGACCCTGTAGAGCGAGAAGCTGAGGACTGCGGCCATGGCGGCCCCGAGAACCCCCAGCAGGCCCCGGAGCCAGAAGGAAGAGGGATGCAGCTCTGCGTGGACCAAATGTCTGCAAGAGAAAAGGATCATCTGCAGATGCCTCAGGCACATGTCCCTGGCTTGCTGCTGGGCACCCTCCCATGTCCTGGACTCACAGGGCCTCAGAGCCAGGTTCCCAGACCAGAGGCACAGCCGGCAGAGGCCAGGCCCTGGAGGAGCACGTCTGGACACTGGCTCCCTCTGTCACACAAAGCTCCACCCCGTCCGTCACTCTGGCCCCATTTCCAGGCCTGACACCACAGCTGCCCACTGCCCAGATGACAGACGCTGCCAGTCCCCAGGGCTGTGCTGCCGGGTACCCACGGGAAGGTGGCCATGGTGGCAAGCTGGGTGAAGATGGCAGTGCTGGGCTCGGCTGGGCCAGCACAGGAGAACGGCACAGGAGCTGGTAGCCGGTGCTTGCGGCAAAACTCGGCTGGCGATGGGCCAACCGGCACACCACCTTCGGGTAGGTCAGCCTTGGAGGAGACGAAGAGGCAGGGGGTCTGCCCGTCCATGTAATGGTGCTGTGGGCAGAGAGCAGTATGAGGTACAGTCTGGGGTGGCCGAGGCACCCCTGGGGGGAAAGACCCTGCCCCGTGGCCATGTGGCCCTTGCAGGGCCCCACCTTGTAGACGCTGGCACAATGTGCAAAGGACTTTGGGTCACTGCCATCAAACATCAAGCAGGCAACATCACAGGCGGCGTCCAGCGACGTGGCCAGATCATCTGTGCCCACCTCACACAGCTGGGACAGACAGTGGCCTTAGGGAGGGTCCCTGGGCTCGGTCCCCCTAGGGCCGTGCTGGGCCAGCTCTGCCAAGCAGGCCCGGGTGTCCCTGGGTCCACCCTCAGGCACAGGCCATGCCGCCCCAGCACTCACGATCAAGTACTTCTCCTGTCCGTTGACCTGCACCGTGTCAATGGTGTACCCGGGAGGCTGCTCCCTCGTGTCCTGGTGCTGAGGGAGGTGAGGTCCCGACATTCGCTGGCTCCAGCGCCCCCCAGATTGCCCTGCCCCGCACCTGGAGCCCCTGGGGTGGGGGTGGGGGGTCTAGGGTGCTTACCCCCAGGCCGTGGCCTAGGAAGGCCTGTAGGAAGGCAGATTTGCCCACTCCACGGGCCCCCACCACCTTGCATAGGAGAACGCTCCGCAGCGTCTGTCCCTTCTCCTGGTCCAGCCTCTTCTCACGGGTGACTGTGAGGATGGACACAGGTTAGGACGGCCGCCAGGATGCTGGGCCCAGGTCCAGGGAGGTGGATGCCCACCTGTGATGGCACGAGTCTGCGAGTCCTGATCACAGAGGGTGGGGTAGCCCAGGTAGCCCAGGTGTCCGAGGCAGCTCCGGACGTCCAGGTAGGTCACCAGGCTGGGGGCGGGCGGGAGACACAGTGTTACGGTGGGGAGGGTGGCGCAGCGGGAGGGTGTGGTGTGGGCCACGCTTACGTCCACTGGCAGAGGTATCCATGCAGGGGCAGCCGGCCGGCCTCTGTGCGGACTGTGCGCAGGAGCTCGGGGCCCCAGGGGGCTGCTGGGAACACACTGAAGAGGCTCTGCAGCTCCATGGGCGAGAGGGCGCCGTCGCGGTCCTGCAGGAGGAAGGAAGCGGTGGCATGTGTGCCGGCGAGGGGCGGGGGCGGGGGCGTCGCCATGCTCTCACCTGGTCGTGCTTCTCAAACACCCTCTGCACAAACTGGTAGCCAAGGTGGTTGAGCTCAGTGCTGCAGCCGGGGGGCACGTGGAGCCTGCGGGGAGGCGACAGCCCATCCGGTTCCCAGGAGACTCTGCGCCACCACGCCCAGCACCTCTGTCACCCTGCCGGCCCCGTCTGTGCAGTCGGACCCTCCCTATAGGACCCAGAGGCTCCTGTACGCCCCCAACCCTGCAGCTGCGATGGGGAGGAGGGTGCCTATCTGACTCCAGCACGTGGGAGGCCTGGCTGAGGCCCCCAGGCCACAGCCCAAGCTGCTGACCCCAGCAGGGTGAGCAAGTCACGCATGCGGGATTGGCAAGGGGCCAGCCCCCACCTGACAAAGAGCTCTGTGGATGCTGAGGGGTTCAGAGCACAGCCAGGCAGGGCACTACGCCAGACGGCCTGCTGAGTGAGACCTCCCCTCAGGGAGGGTAGGCCTCGACCCCAGCGCCACTCACGGAGGGAAGAGATAGTCGGCCGTCAGCTCCAGTGTGTCGCTGTAGCCGAAGCTCCGCAGGATGGCCCATGTGGTCTCGTGCCGGCCACGCTGGATGAAGAGCGTGTTCAGGAAGAGGAAACCTGCACCGAGACAGAGCAGGGGGAGCACCAGGCACAGCACCCTCCCCACACTCCCCAGGCACAGGTGGGCACCCGGCCTCACCATCCAGGGTCAGCCGGTCCTCCCACACGCCGCCCGCCACGTTCCTGCACACCACCGTCTTCACGTCCTCCAGGGCCTGCGGGGCCAGGGGGTGCCCGAAGCAGGATTTCTGCCTCCGAGAGAACGTTGCTGGGAGTCAGCCAGTTACCCGGAGACGGCCCGTTCCGGTCACTAACAGCAGCGGAGGTTCGAGGGGGCTGGGCACCGAGGGTGGGGCGGGGGCACACCTGGAAGGCGTTGAGCTCCTCGTCACTGAGCGCCTGGTCCAGGTCCTGATCTGAGAGCCTGAAGATGCGTGTCAGCGCCTGGGCGCACGCGGGCCTCAACTGTGGGGATGTTGGCTCAGCACCCTCAGGCGGCCCGTGCCCACCCACCACGCCACCCAACCCAGCACCCCCCAGGCCCCTGGGGAAGCAGTGTGTGGGGCCCCAGCCAGTGCTCACCTGCTTGGCCTCAGGGTCATAGAGGGGGGCTGTGGGGTGCAGGACAGCCTTCTGGGCGTAGTAGAACAGCTCTGAGATGTTCCTCAGGTTCTTGGCTGAACACTGGGAAAGCGGGAACAGACTCAGGGGCATGCCCCGGGGAACCGACCGAGGACATGAGGCATGAAGGAGGCCCTGCCCCCAGCTCAGCCCCTCAGCCGAGACCCACTGACCTCCACGCAGGTCTCAATCTCAGGAAACTGGCTCATGATGGGGAGCACGGCCTCCATGGAGCTCCCCGACCGCAGGTCTGACTTGTTGCCCACTAGGATGATGGGCACCCTGGGTTGAAGGCCCATGGTCACCAGGGGCAGGGAAGCCGGGGGTCCCAGCCCCTTCCACATCCCCCTCATTACCTGGGCCCCCGCGTGGCCCCCCCATTCACCAGTGGGATCCACTTAGTTCGAATCTGAAAAGCAAAGCCTGGCTGTGAGGTGAGGCTGCCCGTGGGCACATGGCTCCCAGCTGGAGCTCAAGCCTGGCTCGGAGAGAGCAGAAGCGGGAGGTCAAGGCCCACTGACGGCCCAAGTCCCGGCCACAGGAACAAAGCTGGTGGGAGAAGGCAGGCAGCAGGTGCAGCCTCATCTGTACAACCCCAGTGGCTCCCAAGCACCCCCAAGATCACTGGGGCCCGAGCCCAGGGCAGCCTCTGACGCAGGCCCTCTGAGGTTCCCCCTGGGGGTTGGAAACTGGAGAAGAAAGAGGGCTGCTGGCCTAAATGGCTCAGAATGGGGCCGTCCCACACCCTCTGGGGGGAAGTGGGATCACAGGAGAGAGCCTGTGCTCCCCAAAATGCTGTGAGAGATGGCACTGGCCACGGGTTGAGGGTCCACCAGGGGCCACTGTGTCTCTGCCATTGGGGTCTGCACTGAGGGCTCACCTTCTCAATGGTGGCCTCCTCAGAGACGTCGTACACCACGCACACCACGTTTGCCTGAGGGAACAGTGACGAGGCGTGGGTGACAGGGCTGTTGGCTCACCGCTGACGATCCTGGCCACTCCATGCCATCTCAAGGCTCCAGGAGGCCCCAGACGCCCACAGGTAGCATGACTGCAGCTGAGGCCGGGAAAGCCCAGCCTTCCCTAAAACCTGCCTCCAGCCTGGTGTTGGCAGAGCAGGCACTGCCCCGTGTCACACTGGCAGCTGCTGCTGAACCCTCAGAGAACCCTCTTCCCCACCCACTGCCAGTGCAGGGCCACCAGGCCCCAGCAGCGTAGCCGTGGCTGGCAAGACCCTTACAGTAGAGGGCTCAGGACAGACACGGCCACACCTGCAACACTACACCCTGCAAGACAGCCGCTGTTTGGCCCCTGCCTCCCCCCTCCCTGCAGAGTGACAGGACCGCAGTGAGGGGCGCTGGCAGTAGGGTCTGCCAGGTGGCTGGCCTGGGTGGCTGTGGCCTGCGCCCTCGCCTGGGATGTCCCCGGCACACGTGCTCTGGTACTAGGAGCTCCGGGTGCCCGGAGGCCGGGGCGGTGGGCTGGAGTACACAGCAGGGGCAGGTGGCGCACACAGAGCCCACAGAAAGAGCAAACGCTGCTGCCACCTGGGCAGGAGGCAGGGACAGCCCGCGGGGAAGGGCCCTGTTATCCCTGGAGCACCGCTGGACTGAGCGGTGCCGGCTCCCAGCGGGGTGCGCTGTGGGGGCCCCAACAACCCTCAGTGCTGAGGTCACAGAACGATCAGGGCCAAGGACACTCTGAGCACCTCAGTCCAATCCCCCAGCCAGCGAAGCGGATTAGGCCGAGCCCGCGCCCAGCCCCTCCCTCGTCCCGCGCACCACGGGTACCTTGTGGATCTCCTCCCGCAGCTCCTCGTCCGTCTGCTCGGCTTCTAGGGGGAGGAAGAGACCCCACTGCAGACCCAGCAGGCCCGCCGGACCGCTCCGGGCCGGGCCCCCGGGAGGCTACGGCCGCTACCTGAGTAGTCCACGATGTGAGTGGGCACCTTCTCCGGGGTGACGTCCGCGGGGATCGTGATCTCCTCCGCGCGGGGAGGGACCTGCAAGGGACCCGCGCGCTCACCAGGGACCCCCGGCTGGGCCCGCTCCCACCCCCGCGGCGGGCGCGCCCCTCACCTCCTCGGGGAACTCCTCGCCCACCAGGGACAGGATCAGCGACGTCTTCCCCACCTGGGCTGCGCGGGGCAGGGCGGTCAGCGCGGGGACCAAGGTCAAGGCGCCCCCCGACCCCCGAGACCCTCACCTCGCGCCCCGGCCGCCGCAGCTCCGAGACCCCCGGCCCGGCGCCTACCCTCGCCCAGTAACAGGATGCGCACGTCCCGCCTCATGGCTGTCGCCCCGATCCGCTCCCGGCCCCGGAACCCGGCCCCGACCCGGTCCTCAGGCTTTCGCTCTGCCCCCGCGCCCGCCCCGCACTTCCGGTACTCGGCCCCGCGCTGGCCCCATACTTCCGGCCCCGCCAGCACAGCCGCACAAGCGAGCCGGGCGGGCCAGAGCGGCCAGGATGTGCGGCGGCGCCACTACGTGGACGCGCCGGGCACTGCAGGCAGCGCAGGCTCCCGGCGCCAGGCCAACCCTGGCGGGCCGACCGGTCATTGCTTCAGGGCACTACAGGAGCCTTGACAAACAGCCGATTAAGGGACAGGCAGAGGCTGAGCTCAGGCCAGGAGTGACCAGAGACAGCCGGTGCAACAATGCAGCAATAATGCAATAAATGCCCATGTTTATTACAAGATAGCAATATTAAAAATTGCTTAGGCAAAAGGGCAACAGATTAAAGTATTTTCAGATCGCCAAATTCACAACAGCTTTGTCCAGACGATTTACATGAATCCTGGCCTGTCCCAGCATGAGGCCATTGACCACCTGGCTTCTCTGCCAAGCTTGTGTCCAGGTACCAGCCGTGACACGCAGCACCATAGTCCCTGCTGCATCTCAGCGGCCGGAGACCTCCCACACCAGGATCTCGTTGCAGGCGGCCGTGAAGAGCAGCCTGGCAGACGGTGTAAACCTGCACAGGTGCACTGCATTGTTGTGGCCAGCAAAGTCCTGCGCAGTCCCCGTGGCACAGTCTACCAGCCTCAGCATGCACTCTGTGGGCACATGGCGCAGGTGGGCCAGGGTCAGGGCCAGGCAGCACGCAGAAGGCTCCCCCAACCCACCCGGACTGTCCCCACTGGGCGTGATGCTGGTCGGGGGAGCCGGTGCTACAAGGGCTCCTGGCTGTGCCCTCCACGTGCCACTAGGACTAGGGGGCCCATCACTGCCAGGCTGTCGGCCCGCAGCTGGGCCGGGTCTCTCCTTAAAAGTCGCTGCCACCCTGCATTCAGGCCCTGTGCTGGGCGTTGTACCTGGTTCCTCACCGGCCTCATCATCTCCTGACCCCGGGACCCTCTCTAGGGCAGGTGTCTTCACCCTACCCCAGAGACGAGGAGCCCAGGCACAGGTGAGGCACCTGTCATGGAGCAGGGCACCAGTCAGCCTACATGGCCCCCACCTAAGACGGGCCCAAACTACATCCACCAGTACTCACCAGCAAAGCCAAGAGCCAGGAGGCGGGTCCCCGGGGACAGGCTCAGGGACATGGCAAAAAAGGGCAGTGGTATCTTCTCCACCACCTGTGGGCAGCCAGCGTGAGGCTCCAGGCCTGTGGGCTCAGGACTCAGCCAGGTCCCACCCACCACGCTGGATCCCTGGGGCTCCGGTGACAAGCAGCAGGTGCATGTACCTGCTTCTGGGAGAGGTCGTAGATGATCACCTCCTTGTTAAAGCCAGGGCCCACGTACATCAGCAGCGCCCCATCCCAGGGGCAGAAGGCAGCGAGGGAGGGCGGCAGGTGGCCCTGAGTCTGCAAAGGCACAGCATGCTGTGGTGGGGTGGATGGGCGCTAGCCCTACCTACAGTGCCAGGAGCATGCTTTACCTCCGTGGTGGCAGGCATTGGGAAACTCAACCAGTCCACGAGCTCACAGCGGTTCCGCAGCCAGTCGGAGGCCCAGACGCTGACCCGCTGGTCCCCACTGGCAGCCAGCCATAGGTCTGTGCCCTCCACCCCTAAGTCTTCACACTGGGAATGGAGTGGGTGAAGGCCGATATGTGCCTTCTGCCAAGATGGTGCCTGCCCCCCCCAGCACCCCGGCCCCTGCTCCCTGGCTCTTGGGGCTGCTTTACCTCTTTCCGGGTGACACAGATGGTAGAGATCGCGGCGCCCTGGTGGTCACTCAGCACACGGAAGGTCATCCCTGTGCGGGAGTGGCTCACAGCCACGAGCCCATCCTTGTCTCCAGAGAGGACAGTCTGACCTGGGACCACACCGTCACCCCGTGAGCCCCCAGCCCAGAGACTGGACCTGGGCCAGGTGAGGACGGCACCATCCCCCACACAGCCAACTCCTCACCATCGGTGGAGAAGGTAACAGTGGTCAGTGCCACCGGGTGGGGATGCATCTTGAGCTCCATGGCTGTCCGGGAGACGCTGAAGATGCGCAGGGAGCCGTCGCCATAGCCTGCCGCTAGCCGCTGCTGCTCAGGGCGGCCACAGCACCGGGGGCTCCATGCGAGGCAGAGGCAGCTCTGGGGACCCACAGTGGGGAAACTTCAGCACTCACAGGGGTCCTGGGGACACACACTCAGGCCAGAGGGAGGATACAGCGGCCCCACCCACGCCAGGCCCCCTGCGAGCAGGCCCTCACCCCATCCCCAGCCTGGGCACTCCCCACACACCTGGTTCAGCACCTGGAACTGGATCACAAGCTCCATGCTGGCCAAGGCCCACACCCGCACACTCCCGTCCTCACCGCACGTGGCACAGTGGGACTCCCCGGGGCCAAAGACCACCTCGTTCACCTGAGGGAAGCCGTAGCTAAGCTGGGGGTGTTGGCCGCTTGGCAGGGGAAAGGCACACAGGCATTTCCTATTCCAGCCCCCAGGGCCGGGCTGTCCAAACCAGAGCATGTGCCTCTGGCCCCGGCCAACTCCACATGGCGAAAAGGAGCAGTTCCGGCCTCCCGTGTGCGTCCCTGCGCTAGATGTGGGTGAGTCCAAACCAAAGCAAGCCTACTAGCCAGTCAAACTCGGTGGGATACTGAGGAGAAAGCTGTTTTGACGGCACCTCAAACACAGCAGTGTGGCCGTGTGTCCCTAGCAGGCTGCGGAACGAGGTCAAAAGCACAGACGCGCCGGACGCGGTGGCTCAAGCCTGTAATCCCAGCACTTTGGGAGGCCGAGGTGGGCGGATCACAAGGTCAGGAGATCGAGACCATCCTGGCTAACACCGTGAAACCCCGTCTCTACTTAAAAAAAAACAAAAAACTAGCCGGGCGTGGTGTGGGCGCCTGTAGTCCCAGCTACTAGGGAGGCTGAGGCAGGAGAACGGCGTGAACCCGGGGGGCGGAGCTTGCAGTGAGCCGAGATCGCGCCACTGTACTCCAGCCTGGGGCACACAGCAAGACTCCGTCTCAAAAAAAAAAAAAAAAAAGCACAGACGCTGCTGGTTGCAGTGAGTACGCCATGCAGTCGCGTTTCTCCTCCCAAAACCGCTGCGTGCCGATCGGGGGGAAAGGCAGACGTGTTATTATGTGGGTGCCACTGACAGCTGGGACTGCTGTACTGGCAGAAAAGAGACACAGGTGCCACTCACTAGTGAGAGGAAGCGACACAGCCGGCACCAAATGTGGACTTTACGTGCAAGTGAGAACACGATGCACTTCATTAAGAAAATCAGTTCAGCCGGGCGCGGTGGGTCACGCTTGTGATCCTAGCACTTTGGGAAGCCGAGACGGGCGGATCACGAGCTCAGGAGACTGAGACCATCCTGGATGACACGATGAAACCCCGTCTCTACTAAAAAATACAAAAAAAAACTAGCCAGACGAGGTGGCGGGCGCCTGTAGTCGCAGCTACTCAGGAGGCTGAGGCAGGAGAATGGTGTGAACCCAGGAGGCGGAGCTTGCAGTGAGCTGAGATCCGGCCACTGCACTCCAGCCTGGGTGACAAGCAACTCCATCTCAAACAAGCAAACAAAATCAGTTCAGCTGAGCGATGAGGGACTGCAGGGACTCAGACCAGGACGTCTCAGTCTGTCTCCCCAGGAGGGGCCCTGGGCCCTGGGCCCTGCAAGGAAATGGTGAAGTCCGGGCGCAGGCAGAACCATACAGGCGGGGCCCAGAATTCCTTACACTTCCACATCACAGGGAGGCCACCAGCGACCACAGGCTCAGGTCACGGACTCAGGACCTGAATTTCCCGGCCCTGGTGGGTGGACACACGCATGATCTACCCATACAATGGAACAGTATTTGGCCGTAAAGAGTAATGACTGGCTTGGCACACACAGCGGCCGGGATGACCCTGGAAACCACACTCGGGGAGAGAAGCCAGGTGAGCCAGTTCCTACAGAACATCCTGAACGGGAAAATCTAGACACAGAAAGCCACTCAGTGGTTGCCAGGGGCTGGGGAGGCGGGAAACGGAGAGTGACCGAGGAACAGGCACACACAAGGTTTCCTCTGGTTCCACAGCTGCTGAATATGCTGAAACTCACCTACTGAAGTGCACAGAGCTCATGCTTTGACAACCATACCTCAACAAACCTGCTGCCAGAAAGGTAAACAACCCTCACCCGTCTCACACTCAACTTCCTCTGCTGGCTATCGTCATCTTCAAATACTAAAGACAGGTGTCTAAAGAAAGAAGCGAGGGACAACTGGAAGATGGGACTTGGCATCAAGGAACAATCAATCCCCGTGGGGACCAGGTGACCACACGCAGAGCTCTTAGACCCACAGGAGGAAGCCCGTGGCCGCAGCTGCTGGACCAACGCCACACCAGAAACCTGGTCCAGCAGGGAAGGACTAGCACCTGTCCTGCTGCCCCAATTCAGCCCAGGAGGCCACCTCTCCTAAGGCTGCAGCTGGTGGGTGAGGGGGCGACATGGTGGCTGCCCCAACCCCATGAGGCCACGGAGCTTCCAGGCCAGGTGGTCCCAGAGAGGTGAGTGCTGTGTGCTTCTTGGAGACATGGCTCCAGCACAAGGAGGCTGCAGGACAGAGCTGGGCCTTACAGAACTGGACCCAACACCGACCAGAACCTGACCAGATCTGACCCAGAGAGAGCAGAACTTGACCCAGTAGCCGCCCGGCCTCCTGACCTCTTGAGCCCACGAGACTGAGTCAGCAAAGCCAGTCTATGGGAGGTGCGGGGACAGACGATGTGGGGTTTTTAATCTTTTTCTTCCCTTTGAAATGGAGTCTTGCTCTGTCGCCCAGGCTGGAGTGCAGTGGTGCAATCTTGGCTCACTGCAACCTCTGCCCACTGGGTTGAAGTGATTCTCTTGTCTCAGCTTCCAGAGTAACTGGGATTACAGGTATACATCAGGAGGCCCAGCTAATTTTTGTATTTTTAGTAGAGACAGAGTTTCGCCATGTTGGCCAGGCTGGTCTCAAACTCCTGACCTCAGGTGATCTGCCTGCCTCGGCCTCCCAAAGTGCTGGGATTATGGGCGTGAGCCCCCACACCCGGATTAATGTGGTTTCTTTGACAATTAAAAAACAAAACAAAACAAAACCAAAAAACTCAAAGCAATAGCATGGAAAGGACGGTTTGAGAACACTTGCAAGGCCTGCCAGGCGGCTCCCTGGTGCAGACACAACCGGGATGGCACTGAGGGACGTGCACACCCAAAACCTTCCTCCTGTGAACCCCAAGGCGGCCGCTGTGAGCCACTGACCGCAGGACTTGGAATAATCTGGGCTGGCGGAGATGGGGCCAGCAGGCAGGAGGGCGCCAGGTTCGGCTGCCCTGCCTCTGTCCAGGCTGGAAGTCCCTCACCTTGCTCCTGTGGCCACTGATGAGACGTGTGCTAGTGCCCTCGGCCCAGCTGATGAACCAGAGCGTGCCCGCTCTGGTGCCCACGACGCCCATGTCCACGCTGCCATCGAAGCTGGCGCTCACCACAGCCCCGTCCAGCACCAGCTCGCGTTCCATGAACACAGAGCTGGACCTGAAGGTGCAGGGGAGGAGGAGAGAGGAGAGAACAGCGGGTCTCAAGGCTGACAAGAGCCAGCGGGGTCCCCAGCTGAGGCAGGGCCTTCAGCATTACGTCTTGGGGCCTGGCTGTGCCCTCCCGGCGGAGAAGAGAAAGCCCATGGAGCTGGGGCTTCTGGGCCGGTGCCTGTCCTCGATGGCAGCCAGCGAGGCCCAGGCCACACCCAAGCCTGTCCCTCGGAGGAGCTAGCAGACGGCTGGTCTGCAGGGCAGTCTAGCCGGGGGCACTGGCTGCAAGCCCCGGTCAGGGACACCAACACCCACCTGCAGCTGAAACACACGGGGGTGAAGGGCTCACCTGGCACCCGAGCCCTTGCACCTCAGCTCCGACACAGGCCCCACAGCCCACAGGCGAAGCCGCCCTGTGCTGCTACCGCTGACCAATCGAGAGCTCGAACACAGCAACAGCCCTGGGAGCAGGAGGAGCCATAAGGGGCCACGGCTGCCCTCCCAGAGGCCCCGGGTCACAAGGCTGCCCGGACGCCAGGGCTGGAGATGAGGCCTCTGCCCCGGTTCTGAGGATCCCAGGTAGGGGTCCTGAGGGCCACAGGGCTTCTGCAGGGCACTCACCAATGCCACCATCGTCTGCCTCCCAGGACAGGAAGCAGCGGCCAGCACGCGTGTCCCAGACACAGACCTGGCCGGAGCTGGTGCCACAATAAAGCAGGGGGGGTGCCCCGTAGCACAGCGAGGTCAGCTCTCCAGCCCCCACTGTCTCTGGGACCTGCTCTCGATGCACCTGGCAGGGTACGAGTAGCCATGGGTCAGTGGTGTCCCGGGGCCCAGTCAGATTCCACCCCACAAAACGACCCCTGGGCCCAAACACCAAGCGGGTGACCTGGCACCTGAAGGCTGATGTCTGCCCCACGTTGCTGCAGGAGCCAGAAGGTGACAGTGCCCTGGCCCACACAGGCGAGCTCGCCGGCGTCCCAGGGGTTGAAGGCCACGCCATGCACCGGCTCCGGGAGGCGGGTGGAGGACACAAGGTCATAGGTGGCCGTGCCCCACAGGGCGAGGGTGCGGCCGTCGTGGTCCCCTGGGAAGGACACACAGCAGCCGCGTCAGGTGCACAGGTGCAGCCCCCCCGCAGGGTCTAGGGAAGCCTGTGGCCTCTGACCCCCCCACCACTGACCCAATGTGACGAGAAGCCTGTCATCTGGTGAGAAGGCCAGGGCCAGCACGGTGGTGCTATGGTGGGAAATGAGATGCTGGCAGAGGCCACCAGACACGTCCCAGACGCGGATCTGACAATGGTCAGTCGTGCTGCTGCGGCCCGAGGCAGAGGCCAAGACCTGGCAGGCGAGAGAGGCAAGAGGACATGCAGTGAGTGGGGAGGCCGCGGCCGGCTGGCCCCGCCTCAGCTCTGCCAGCTCTGGCTGGAGTGGAGGCTGGGGTGGCCATCGGCTCCGTCTGTGGTGGTGAGAGCCCGCACTGGTCCGGGAGCTGGGTTCTGCCAGGCACAGTGGTCCTGGGTGAGGAGGGCAACGTAGGCGGGCACCTGGGCACTGTGGCTGAGGGCCAGCGTGGAGATCTCCGCAGGGTGGCCGGGCCAGTGCTGCTGGGCGCCAGAGTGCAGGTCTTCCACCACCACCAGGCGGCCGCAAGTGTAGGCAAAGAAGCCTGTGCGGAGAGAGGGCGGGGCCTGGGGGCGGGGCCACGCAGGGGCGGGGCCTGGCCGAGCCGCAGGGCGGGGCCAAGGGGTTAGCATCATCCCGGGCACAGGCGCACCCTCCCCACCGCCCGGCAGCCAAAGTGCTTCCCAGGACCTGGGCTGGAGCGCCAGGAGGCGCTACCGGGAGAACAGAGCCCCACACTGATGGCTGGCGCTCACATGCCGCCAGGGCCTGGCCTTGGGGTCGAGACAGCTGGACTGGGGGTGGGGGTAAGCTCTGGGCCCCCACCTGTGTCCGGCCTCCAGACCATGTTTGCCCGCCCATTCCCGCTGTAGCCAACGACAGCCTTCAGACGCAGCCACTCACTGCTGGCGGGAGGCAGGGAAGTGCCCTGCAAGGAAGGAGACCCGGATGCTGCTGGGGCCCAGCATGGCCACCTGGGCTCCAAAGCCTGCACATGGGAGGCTGCTTTGGGGCATACCCAGGCCAGCTGCAGAGGGCACCCAGGGGCATAGATGGGGAAGCAGGGGTGGGAGGTGTGGGCACTCGGTGTGCCAGGGCCAGGAGGGACACAGGCCCGTGGGGCTCTCAAGGGCAGCTGCTGGATGAGAGGGGAAGGCGGGTCAGCAGGAGGCCACCACAGGGTCCCGTCTGGAGGCTGGCGGAGGGCAGGGGTGGGGGTGCGGGATGAAGGTGCCTCCAGGAGACAGGTGCCCGAAGGCCAGAGCATCACCTTTGGAGACCAAAAATAACCCTGAGGAGGTGCTGGGGAGCCCTGGGGGGGGGCCTCTGTGCATGCTGGGGAAAAAGAGGGCTCCCAGAAACCACTCCCCACCTTGGCAGAGTGGGGGCCACGGCTGGCCCTGGCAGGTGTGAAGGCCTTGTGGGAAGCCGGGCAGGTGGTGCGTGGGGCCCCCGAATTCTTGGTGTCGCTGGTGCCTGGCAGGGAGGAGGCAGAGCCTGTGACATCACACTGCCCTGTAGCTCTTCAGAGACCCCACACACTACACGCAGAGTCTCCCCGCAAGGCCCTGGTCTACCACACAGTGAGAATGCACAGTGGGGCAGAGGCCACGGCCACAGGCACAGGCAGGTGACCTCGCCTCTTCACACGGTGGACTCACCGACCGCCCTCAGGCCCCTGCACCGGCACCATCGTCCCTGCCCTGCCCTCCACTGCTCACAGGGTTGGCTGGGGGAACAGGGAGATAGGGCAAGCCCCCAGGAGCCCACTGCCGCAGCCCAGGCCCTGTCTCCAGCCCTGCCGGCCTCCTTCTCCGTGAGCAGTGACCCCTCGGGGTCACGGCTCTCCTCACAGGGTCCTTCCTCATCCGACGTGGTGAAGGTGCCTGGGCCCAATGAAGAGAGGAAAAGCTGCCCACGTCCCCTCTCCCCACTGTGTCCCACCTGATGAGCAGTGATGGTACCTGCACCCGAGCTGGACGTGCATGAGCACCTGCTGTCACTGGGCCTGTGCCCTCAGACCCGAATCCCCCCACTCCCCCAGGACCCCTGCTGCTCACCATCGCCACCTTCGGGAGGCCTGGCACAAATGCCCAGCCGTGGTGGAGATGCCTGAGATGGCTTGGGGACCTGCTGCCGGGGGAGCTCGCTGGCCCTGGACGCAGCATCCTCTAGCTGTCCTGTGCCCAGGCCTGGGGAATAAGGAGCCCTGTGATGTTTGGGGAGGAAGAGGAAGGGCCGTTGGGCAGACACAGGACCAGCCCCAGAGTCAGCGCAGCGCCTGCCCCCTTGCTGAGCACAGCCACTCACCTGCCTCGCAGGCTGGGGAGGGCCCAGGGAACCTTTGGTCGCTGGAGAAGGAGGAAAGAGGGTTTCAGGAAGGCCCGGGGGGCCTAAGCAGACACAGCTGAGAGTAGACACTTGCCTCTCAGTAGTGGCCAGGATATCCCAGAGAAAGATGGCATCCCCTGCGCTGAGGACCTGCTGCTGGTCAGGAGAGAAGGTCACAGCCTGCACAGGCTCCGAGTGGCCGATGTACACCTAGAGGTAGTGGCGTCACATGCAGGGACCCTGAGGCAGGGCATGGATGCTGCCGTGTGCCCAGCCCCTGGGGGTGGTGAGCCCCACACAGCATGAGACCCCGGAGGCACAGGAGGTCCTTGAAGGCTCACTCTTACCTCTCACCTTCTGCTCTCCCTGCCCCCACCCACACCTGCAGGGGTCTCCCGGGCCACCTGAGGTTTTCCTGATGGCCAAAGCCACCTGCCTCCCCACGCACACACCTGGGGGCCTGGGTTGGCCTGTGTCGTGTAGTCCCACACCTTGACTGCCCGGCCAGCAGCCATCAGCAGGAAGCGGGCATCCTCACTGAGCATCAAGGAGGAGCAGGGCTCAGGGTGGACACCGGGCAGCTGGAACACAGTGCTCTTGGGAAATGCTGTGTCTCAGGAAAGTGGCTGGCAGCCTGGGGCCTCCCTTCGTTGCGGGTATGGCGATGGCCCCCCACCCAGCTGGAGGGGCTGCAGGCACAGAGGCCGGGCCTGGACCGCACAGGGAGGGCCAGGTCGGCGGGCTGCAGCCCTGAGGCTCACCTCCCGGATGATGCGGCCTGACGCAGCATCCAGCACCATGACTCTGTTGGACGAGGTGGACACCAGCAGGTGGCCCAGGGCTGCAGGGCCAAAGCACACAGCCATGGCTGAGTCCAGGCGGCCGCTGGCCAGGTCCAGAGTGCCGATGTCGACTCGCAGCAGCTGGGATAGCAGCAAGTGGCCGACAGTCAGGTCCCCAGGCAGAGCTGGTGCCACCCAGGGCCAGGCCTGGGAGGGAAGCCCCGGGGACACTCACTCGGCACCCAGGCAGCACCTGCCCTGTACAGGAACCTGGCCGCACCTGGACCCCACATGGCTGATGTGTACTGTGACAGGAGGCGGGACAGGGCCTAGGTCCTGCTCGAGTGGCTGTGACCTCCCTCCTGCCCCTGCAGCCAGCCTTTCATGGCCCAGTCTCCCTGGACCCAGGAGGGCTGCAGACTCACCTCGTCCAGGGAGGCCGAGCCCATGACTGTCACTGTGTGCCTGGAGGGTCCCACGAAGGCCAGCAGGCGGCCATCCCTGCTGACTGCCAGAGTGCTGGGGCTCGCAGGGGCATCCGGCCATACCATGTCCGCTGTGGCCACATGGGGCGGGGCAGGGGTCAGCTTGGGGGGAGGGAGCGCCGGGGTACACGTGGCCAGGGCCCAAGGAGGCCACTACCCCTGCCCCCACTTTCGGGAAACACCAGCCCAGGAGCTCAGATGCGTCACAGTGGCAGAGGAACGCCAAGGTGCCAGTGGGTGCCAGGTGCTGCCAGGGGAGCTGGGAATCCCTGTGGGCTAGCAGTGGTCACAAGTGACCACTCAGGTGGCCCAAGTTATGGTGGCCGCAGGACAGGTCAGGTGCCCGTGGCTGGGTCTGACCCCAGCTGCTGACCTGGAGCTTGGGCTGCCTGCCTCCTCCTGGGCACAGACCTGGGCTGACCTCTGGCCTTGGGGGCCGGGGAATGCTAAACCACAATCTTAGCGCCTTGACAAGGTGACTGAGGCAGCCGCGCCGCCCCACAGGACCCAGCCAGTGGACCAGGAAACCGGCACGTGTGTCGAGGTGTTGGCCTGCACCAGACCCAGGCCTCTCCTGCCCGGAGGAGTCCCCTGGAGCGGCTGCGGGGGGCCCAACCTGCCACTCGGAGGACATGCCACTGGGGGTCTGCACAGTTGTACTGGGCCAGGGAGCCCCGGGAGCAGGAGCTGAAGAGCAGGCGGCCGTCAGGGGTGGCGGTCAGGCCGGTGATGGCTCCTTGGTGGCACCTGCAGTACACACAGGGACCCCGCTGGCGCCAGCCCCAAAGCCCAGCTAGGACGTGAAGCCCCAAGAACCACAGGGTCCCTCGACCTCCAGCCAACCAGTCTGGCCACGGAAGTCCCCGTGGGGCAGCAAAGGGTGGGGCTCTGGCCAGCGCTGGCCATCCTGCACATGACCCCCGGCTGGCCACCCCAGCTTCCACCGCGGGGTCTCCGTGGGGCTGGTGGCTGGCTGGACACTTACGTGTGTTCCACCAGGACCTCAGCGGCCTCCAGGCTGAAGGAGCGCACAGCCCCACTGCTAAAGCCGCAGAAGAAGATTGGCCTTGTGGGGTGGAAGGTGACGGTACACGGGGCCTCCTCTGATGATGTAAAGTCGTACAGCTGTGGGACAGGGGCCATGCTGAGGGGAGGGCAGGGATCACAAGGGCCCAGAGGTTCTCCAGGAGGCCCAAACCCACCAGGCCGACACAGCCTGGAAAGACCAGGTCCCTATAGGCCCCCCTCACCGCTGCTGACAAACCCCTGCTTCACGACCTCCTGGCCTTCCCTGCCGCGCTGCCCCTGCCAACCGCACCTGCTGCAGGGTGGCCAGGTCCCAGATGCGGACAGTGCGGTCCTGGGACACGGTAGCCAGCTGTCCCCGCCTCTGCTCCGTGGCGAGGGCCAGCACTGGGGCGGTGTGGGAGCGAGCCAGCATGTGGTACACCCGGGACGGCGTGTCCAGGAAGCCCAGGTGGCCCGAGGAGGTGGCGGACAGCACGCGGAGGCCGTCGGGGCTGACACAGACTGAGCTGACGGGGCCCTCGTGCTCTGTGGGTGGGGCGGGGTCAGGGACCTCCCAGGGCCACCCCAGGGTGAGTGGTATGCCAGAGCCAACCCTGGGCAGCCACTGCTCAGGCTTCAGGTTCCCAAGACCTCAGCAAATGCACTCCCTGCTGCTCAGAGTCCCGGGCTCCACATGGCTGCAAGATGCAGCTCCCTTGAGACCACCACTCCGAGGCTAGGCAGGACCCAGGCTGAGGGGCTTCGCCCACTACCCATGGCCCACCAAGCCCTTCCGTGAGGCTGCCCTGTGGGCCGCCCTGGCATCAGCCGCCCCAGGGCTCAGGACACGTCGCTTGGCCCCGTGGCTCCCCGTGCAACCAGGAGCCAGGGCGGCTGACAGCAGAGCCCCAGGGACTTGGCCTTCCCTGCCCCAGCATCCAGGCGAGGCTCTCCCGAGTTGGAGGAGCGTGCCTACAACCTCACCTGCCTCTAGGAGCACCGAGGAAAAGTCCAGGGGCCAGAGCCGCAAGTAGCCATCCGCAGAACCCACAGCACACATGGCCGGGGAGAGGCTGAGGCTGCTGATGGCAATGCCGGGCCCTGGGGGCGGGGGGGCGTCAGTACCTCAGTGTCCCTGCCACCCTCGCCACATGGCAGGAGCCCTCTCACCTGTGCTGAAGGTCTGCTTCTGCGGGTGGGGGCCGCCCAGAGTCTGTGTGGGGAGCAGGCGGCGGGCATGCCGCACGACCATGCACTGACAGTCGATCTCCAAGATGTGGCCGCTGCGGCTGCACACGAAGCTGCCCAAGAAGGCAAGAGGGGAGGTAAGGCCCTCAGGGTACCAGGCACCAGGGCCCCCACGCTGGGGCAGGCTGTGGGGAAGGGCAGGGGCTCACAGCATGGCAGCCGAGGGCTCCGGGCAGCCGTCCCGGGCCTGCTTGAAGGCGAGGTCGGTGAACTGCAGCACGTGGTGCTCCCCCAGGTCCACGGGGCAGGAACGCAGTGCCCTGCCACGCAGCCGCCAGAGCCGCACGCTGCCCTGCCCACACGACGCCATCCTGCGAGGAATGAGAACTGAGCACCGCAGCAGCCCGCAGTGCCCTGACCTGCCAGGAGACGTGATGCACAACCAAGGCTGGGAACGACGGTCCCCGAGCCAGGGGGAGGTGCTCGGGCCGCAGTCCCCACTCCAGGACCCGGTCCCCACTCTGGGCCTAGACCCTCTCCCAGCATCGTGGATGGGCAGCTGCATCACCTGGTTTCATCAAAAAAGGTGACCCGGAAGGCCTGGACGTCAAAGTCAGTGTGCGCCTTTGCCAGAACAACCACCTCACCGCCGAGGCCCACCTGGCCGGTGCCCCAGGCCACCACCATCTGCAACAAGCCCAGGCTGAGCCCGCACAGCAGGGCCAGTCAGTGCCGCCTTGATTCTGCCAGGCCCAGCTGAGCCCCACCTGGATGTGGCTTTTCTCTCACGCAGAGACCAGCCTCTGAGCGTGCGGCTGCGTAGGGTGGAAGGAAATCAGCCCCTCCATCTTCTCGCCCGGACATGTGGCAGCTTTGGGACGACTACAGAGACCCACGATGCTGAGTGCTGCATCCCATCCACAGAGAAGTAAAAACCCACCCGCAAGCTGGAAGGCAGATAAAAAGCAGCTCGTGGCCGGGCACAGTGGCTCATGCCTGTGATCCCAGCACTTTGGGGGGCTTGAGGTGGGAGGACTGCTTGAACCCTGGAGTTTGAGACCAGCCTGGGCAATGTAATGAAACCCCATCTCTACAAAAAGTTAAAGAAGCAAAACGCGGCCGGGCGCGGTGGCTCAAGCCTGTAATCCCAGCACTTTGGGAGGCCGAGACGGGCGGATCACGAGGTCAGGAGATCGAGACCATCCTGGGTAACACAGTGAAACCCCGTCTCTACTAAAAATACAAAAACTTAGCCGGGCGAGGTGGCAGGCGCCTGTAATCCCAGCTACTCGGGAGGCTGAGGCAGGAGAATGGCGTGAACCCGGGAGGCGGAGCTTGCAGTGAGCTGAGATCCGGCCACTGCACTCCAGCCCGGGTGACAGAGCGAGACTCCGTCTCAAAAAAAAAAAAAAAAAAAAAAAAGAAGCAAAACGCTAGCCAGGTGCAGTGGCCCACGCCTGTGGCCCAGCTGTCTGGGAAGCCGAGGCAGGAAGACGGCCTGAGTCCAGCTGGCAGGGAGGTCAGGGAGGGGTCGAGGCTGCAGTGAGCTGTGACTGCACCACTGCATCCCAGCCTAGGTGACAGAACAAGGCCCTCCCTCAAAAAAAAGTATTCTAAAAAAGTGCCCCCACCAAGACGCCAGGCGCTTTGGCTGTGTGGACGTGCCACTGATGCCCAAGCGTGGGTAGCTGCAGGGGCTCTGCCATGTGAAAATCTCGTAACTGCATCACCAGCAGAGAGAACGAGGCAAGGCGTGTAAATGCTGACTGAAACCGACTCCAATGGCCGATAAACCAAGACACGTGAGAAATGTGAGCTGCTGGTGCTTTCTGTAGAGAGCAGGTGGGCGGCATGAACACCGGAGTGCACAGAGCCGGGACCCAGGATCGCACGAGATGGAGGTTCAGAAAACCAAGACCCTTCAAGCTGCCTGCGTGCATCAGGACGGCCCCCCCGGCCCCCAGTCCCCGGCCAGGGCCCGGTTACCGTCCTCCCGTGGCGGTCCTTGCCAACCCCGCAGAGAAGGGCTCCGCTGTCAGAGAAGCTATGAACAGGGGGAAGATGGTCAGTGTCGCCTGGGCTGACCCCCACCCCCTGCGTGGGGCAGACCTGTGCCCACCTGAGGGAGCAGACGACATGCACTGGGCTCTGGAACACGCACAGGCACCGCCCGGTCTGGAAGTCCCAGAGCCGTATCACACTGGGGGTCCTTGCCTGGGCCGAGGCCAATAGTGAACCGCTGCCATCCAGCGCCAGGGCAGACACCTAGGAGGCAGAAGGGTGAGGGAGGGTGCAGAGGCTGCAGGTGCGAGCTGCCCTGGGCCCGGGCAGCACCCACCTTGTCTGTGTGGCCGAGGAAGAAGCGCTGCTCCCCCGTGTCCACGAGCAAGACGACGATGACCGCATGGCAGGGGTATACAACAGCCGTCCCGTCTGGGGTCCACAGGGCCTGGCACAAGGGGGCACAGAGCTTAGGACTGGTGCTGTGCCAGGCCCCTCCTGGCTGCTGGGAGGTCAGCTTCACCTCCCACTCCAGCCGAGGGAGAGGGGTGGCAGGCCTGGCACACACACCTGGGCACACAGCCACCCAGGAACAAGAGAAAACACCCTGCACACACTACACACACGAGTCACAGGCTGCAGATGTCAAAAGAACAGCTGGAACACGCAAGCAGGCATGCGTACACACACGCACAGACGCCTGTCCTCTAAGCCCCGCCTCCAGTGCAAGAAACTCCGGGGTGGGGATAACAAAAAGCCAAAGGGCCCCCAAACACTCAGAGCAGGCACCCAGCAGGGCCTGACAAGGGCCCAAGGCCACTGGGGCAGAGGGGAAGGCCACCTCCTCTGCCATGGGGCTCCTCTCCTAGAAGGCCCTCGCCACCCATCAGGGACCCACAGGTTGTGCCCACAGCCTGGCCCCACGCTGCTGGTCTGGACCATCAGAGCTCTAAAGACGTGAGAGCTCTGGGTCTTCGGGGGGAGCACTTAGCCCAGCCAGTGAGTAAGAGATGCCCGTGACCCTGAGAGCCCCCTGGTACCAGGAGGTGACAGCAGCTGTGGGCGGGGCAGATGCCTGAGCACGCGGGAAGCAGCAGTCTGCAGGGGGACAGGACCGCTGTGCCGAGGGGGCTCGGGAGCCCACACAGCCACCACAGGACATAGGTCTCTCCTTTCTCCCTGTCCCATATCAGCGCTCAAGGCAGCCAACAGGAGCTGCTCTGGACACAGCCACAGGAGCCTCACCTGTCTGGTGCTGTGGCCCCCAAAGCCGATGACGCCCTTGAGCCTCAGGATAGGGTCCGGGAGGAAGCGCTGAAACAGCCATTCACATCAAGGCCCTGGAAGGCTCAGCCAGGCCCCCAGAATGCACCTGACCAACTCTAGGCCCCGCCAACCCCTAACTGGGTCCTGCCTCTCAAGAAGACTGCCTTGGTCCTGGGTAGCTCCTGCTGGTGTGCTAGGAAGGAAGCTGGGACTCCGGCTGTACTGCCAAACCTTCCAGGGTCCCCCACAGACTACCTGGGGCTGGGGCACTGGGGGTGAGCAGAAGCCCTTCCTCACTCTTTGTGGACAGAGATTCTTCCCCAAAGCTGCCTCCCACCAGCCTCAGGAGGTTGAATCAGAGATCGCCAGAGACACATCCGTCCTGAATGCATCTCGTGGCGGGCTACCAGCTGCCCCGGCCCACACATTGCCGGACCCCGCCTGCTGTGGGATGGGCACTCACCTTGCAGGAGCCGGCATCCTCAAAGGCCACAGGCACCTCAGTCGACTCGTGAGTCAACACGTGGGTGCCGGCAGCAGCCGTGTGGACGTCAGAGGCCTTCACCCGGGCCCAGGGCTCAAGGCTATGGAAACGGGGGCCATCCGCGTTGGAGGCCTCTGAGCGCTCTTGGGACAGGCTGACCTCTGGGAAGGGCCTGGGTGCCAAGGGGGCCTGGCTGGACTGCTGGGGGACAAGTGCCCATCAGTGCTCTGGGCCATCACGCCCCAACCCCAACTCAGAGGACGAAGGGGATACTCACGGCTGTGGGGCTGGGTGTCTGGACCACTGGAGACACACTGAATCGCACAGGTTTGCTGGAGGCCACTGGGCAAGGGAGAGGGTGTGGCCCCGGCCCCAGGAGGACTACAACAGAGAAAAGACCCCCAGTGACCCAGGGGTGAGCTATGCAGAGCCCTGGTGAAGGTGACGCCTGGGGAGAAGCAGCAGCAAGTGGCCCAGCCTCACAGGCTCTGCAGGACCCACAGCCAGCATCCCACTTCCGCCCTAGGCCCTGAAACCCTTCTCTTCCAGCTAGAAAGCTTGGGGCCCCTAGGTACCCCTCACACAGACCTCTCACCCATGTGGTTCTGGGAGCTCGGACAACCTACAGCCTTCCCTGGGTCCCTGCACCAGCTGCAGCCAGCACACCACTGGGTCCTTTCCCAGCCCTCCCCTCTCCTACCAAGCCCCACGCGCCCTACAGGCCTTAACCTGGGTCCCCGCTGACCCCACAGGCCCACCTGCCTCAGGAGGTGAACCGCTCTTCTCCATCGGCTTGGAAGGCACTTTCAAGCTGTCGCTTGGAAACCTTGGCAGGCAGAGGGACAGTCAGCGTCTGGGGGCCCAAGGGCCACCTACCCTCCCACCACCAAGGCTGCCGTGGAAAAAAGCAGAACCACTCACCGGACATGGACGTAGCGGTCATGCCAGCTCTCGCCCTTGGGCACAGGGAAAGCCATTTCCCGAGGCATAGGAGTGACGGGCAGCTTTGCCCACGGGGCCCCAGAGATGGCTACAAGGAGCAGGGTTGTTCCAGGTCAAGGGAGGCTGTTTGGCCACCTGAGCACGGGGCACCTGCCAAGGCACCGCCATACCACCAGCCCAGCCACCACCCCACCCCCCGGCTGCCTCCGGGATGGGGTTCTGGCCAGAGCTCAGAAACAGCACAGCTTGAATACTGTACTTTCCTAAGCACCCTGGACTCGGGCCTCTCCAGGGCTGACAGCATGGGTGAGACGTGGAGTGGGGAGCACAGGTGCGGCCCTCACCAGGCTCAAAGCACAGGTCGCTGGTGTAAAGGTTCCTGACCAGCAGGCTGGCGCACAGCCTGACGCTCTTGAGATGGCCGTAGCGACGGTTCAGGTAAACCAGGAGAATGTCCTGCAGGTCGAGCTGCAGGAAGGTCCAGCGGGCTCCATGGGGGACCAAACCCACCAGATCTGCAGGACAGGCACTCAGGGTCAGCGCCCACCATCCTGACAGCCCGACTCCCAGAACTGTGAGCTTGTGCCCCCGCCAGGTTGTCCCCCAGGCCACAGAGGAGCCTCCCTGGGCCTGCACCAGCTCTCTCCAGCCGCCTGTCCTGGACCATTCACACCCCATCTCAGTGTCACCTCTCTGGGGTGTCCTGGCCTCCAGGACGAAGGGAAACTGGAGCCGCGTGGCCGTAGATTTAAACTCCTTGAAGAGGTTGGAGAAAGACACACGGATGACCTGGTTGTCCTGTGGGGACGGAGCAGGGCCTTGAGGAGACGGGCCGCAGGGGTGCTGGGGCTCCCATGCAGCCCCCAGCCGCGGGCTCTGTACCTCGGTGGACACATCCAAGTGGATGACGAAGTGCTTGTTGGGCAGGGGCCGAAAGAGCACATACAAGTACCGCCCGGTCAGCCCCAGGGACTGGGTGCTGTTCTTAGGCAGCTGGATGTAGTTGGCGGCAGAGACTGAGCCCCGAATGCGATACACGGCGCCCTTCAGGGTCTTGTCCTGGAGAAGCGGGAGCCCGCGTCACCGTCACCGACGGCAACCAGGAGAAGTGCAGCGGGGGCGAGGGGACCCCTCGGGGGCGGGGCCGTTCTCCCGGGGGCAGGGCAGGGGTGTGGGCTCCGGGCGAGCCCCGGCCGCCTACCGTCACCACGGCCACGTCCCCCTGCTTGGCGGAGCGCTTCCACTCGTCCACACGGAAGTGTCTGAAGACGTTGAGGAACGGGTGCTGCCACGCTGCGGGGAGCGGGCGGCGGGCGTCAGGGGGCCCAGCCCCGCGAGCCGGAGCCACTGCGGAGCTGGGCCCGGCCTCGGGGACCAGGCAGGAGCCGGTGGGGCCAGGGCTCTCCGCGCCTTCCCCGGCGACGCCAACGCCAGCGAGGCGGGCGGGACGAGTCCGGGCGCCCGAGGGAAGCCAAGCTCCGGGAGCCCGAGGGTGGGCGCCCGGCAGGCGGTACTCTGCCCGAGCGGGGACTCTGGCCTCGGGGCCTAGGCGGGGGCCCTGAGCGCCCCGGCCGCCGACCCTGGACCCCGGAACCCCGGAACCCGGGACCCGCGCCCGCCGCGCGCTACCTCGGGCCATGGCGCCGCTCGAGCTTCCCGCCTTAGCGTCCGCGCGCCCGGCGCGGGACATGCAGCGCGGCGCCTGGCAACGGCTGCCTGACAACGGTGCTACTTCCGCCGTCATGGCGGCACCCTGGCCACGTGACTTCCCCCTTGTAAGCACCCCGCTGACGTCGGCAGCCTCCAGGGTTGCTCCGGCAGCTGACCCCGCTGCCCTATGCCCCGCGGGCCTCCCAAGGCAGCCCCCTGTTAGCCCGACCGGCTTCGAAGCCCGGGAAGGTTGCGGACCCTCCCCCCTGCCCACCTGTCAGCGCCTCGGCCGGGGCTCCTGCCGCGTGCAAGCAGCAAGGCGAGGTCGCACGGAGGCCTGGCCATGCCACGGACAGCCGGGCCTCACCCTGCCGCTCTCTCGCCGTCCGGAGGCCCCTGGTCCACACCTGGGTACCCTGGGTCCTGACTCAGGTGGGCTGGGTCACCCCAGCTCATCAGGGAAGGTAGTGCCGGCGCCCGCGGAGTGCCTGGTTCCCGTGCTCGTCCTGGCAGGTTCCCCACGCACTCCTTCGCTCAGTGTCCCGCGGCCGGGCCCGCGGATTCAGAATGGGGCCTGGCGTTCTGAGACATAGCCCCAATCCTGGTGGTGGGGGGAGTTGGTCAGGACCTTTTCATGTCTTTAGGCCTTGAGTCTCGGCTCTGGTCCCAGTCAACGCCAACGGGAGAGGAAGGAGGTGCAAAGTGGGGTACACAGACTTCCAAGCAAGGTGAGCTGGCCAACGTTCCTCCCACCTGTCAGAGGGCAGCTGGGTGAGAAGCCAAGGGCCTGAGGGGACAGGGCTACAAGGGGAGTTTGTGCTGGGCCTGGTGTCCCGGGCTGCGGACTGGAACTGGACATGAGGACTCCCTTACACCCTCCCAAGTCAAAGACACTCCAAAAAGGCAGTTTCTCGACTTTATTAGCCTGGAGCTCCTCCCCACCAGCCCCAGGGGCCGGTCGCTGGTCCCTGGGCACAGTGAGCAGGGCTGAGGTCAGATGGGTTCGGCCCCTGGCCATGGCAGCTTGGTTGGGACAGCCGGGCCAAGGGAACAACAGGTGCAAAAGTCCAAATGCTGGCACTTCAGGTGTGGCCGGCACCCAGCCAGGCGCGGTGGGTGCGTGGGGCATCATGCTTCTCTCCTGGCCACAGGTCGGCTGTGCAGCAGCGCCCTCTCCCAGCAGCCACTAGGAACAGCTGGTGATTCTCGCCAGGAACTGTTGTGCCCACCACTCGTCCAGGTCAATGGGCACGAAGTCTGTGGGCAGAGAACGCTGGGCAGTGATGCTGCCTCCCAGGCTGGCCAGCATCTCTCCCCTGGAGCTAACCACAAGCCACTCACCCGGACTCTGAGTGCAGCAGGCGCCGGGAAGAAGTAGTTTCTGCACAAGAGTCCCCTCCCTCATCCCCTGGGGTGGGAACCTGGCAGGGCCTGGGTCAGGATCAGAGGGACTGGGGGGTTTCTCCTGGGGGGACAGGGTTGGGGGGCTCACTCTGCAGCCGGGGATTGGGGGTCCTCTCCACGTACTGCACAGGCCTTGGCCTGCCCTCACCGGCTGGGCCACCATCCAGCTGCTGCTGCACCTGCTGCCAGGCTGTGGGAGGAGGGCAGTCGGGCTGAGCCAGGTCCCAGGCACCCCATCGCCCACCCAGGGCCTGATGGTCACCCTGGACTCCAGCCCCACACAGGGCTGGTCACAGGACACAAGGGCAGAGTGCCAAGGAAAAGCACAGCCCTGCAGCGGCTGGGGGTCAGCTTGAAGTGGGGCCATCCCGGGTCCACGTTACTGCACCCAGCAGCCTGGGCCGCACCCTCTGGCCCCGCTCGCTACCTTCGGACACAAAGCGGACATTCTCCTCGTGGGCCAGTGTGTAGGTCTCCTGGGTCCCCTCGAGGGATGGGGACGTGGAGGGGGCCCGCCGGCCATTCACACGATTGAACACAAGCCTTGGCCCTGGACTGCAGGAAGGGAGGAGACGGACATGGTTGGTGCCCGTCCCAGGCCCGGTGCTGCCTGGCAGAACTCAGGAGCAGCCCCGGGCCAGCCCACTGTCCCCAGACCCGGCCAGCCTAAGTACTTCCTGAACCCCAGAGAGCAGCCACCTGCAGCAGCCAGTGGCCCAGGCCTCTCTCTTGCAGGCCCCAAGTCATCGGCAGCTCAGCTTACACCTGCAGCCCTCTGCCCTGAGGGAAGTGAGTGACTGTAGGGTGGGGGCCTCAGTCTTGGTGTCCCAGACCCCTGGTCAGGCCCCACTCCGTGCCCCTCCAAGGGTCTTGCAGGTGCCCGTGCTGCCACCTGCATCCCATCAGCAGCCCAGATTCTGACCTGAGCCATGACCCGGTCCATGACCATGTCTCTCTGCCCCAAACCCCCACTCTGGGTGCGATTCTAGGCCACATTCTCACCCCACAGAAGCGCCTCCATCTCCATGATGTTTCCCTCCGTGGACGGATGGACCTGGACGGGAACGAGGGGCTTCTGCCCTCTCCCTGGCTGCCCCCAGGTCCCATGGGATGAGCACTGGGTGCTGGGATAGGCAATCCCTGAGTGGGGAGAGTGACTATAACCCTCACTCACTCCCCACCAGCCCGAGACAAGGGGCGATGCCAAATGAGATGGCTCCCGCAGTGCCGCACGCAACATCTAGCAGGTCCCTGGGCCCGTCCAGGCCAGCAGGGCCTAGGGCAGGGATGGGCGGCCCCAGCTGGCCAAGCCCTGAGCACACAAAGCCCGGCACAGGGCTGTGGAGGGAATGGGGCCGCACCTACAGCCGGAGGTGGGAGCCGGGAGTCCTGGGCTGCGCCTGCTCCGCCAGGCACTCGCGGTCCCGGCCGGCCTGCTTGCCTTCCTGGGCTCAGGTGCCCCAGCGCCGCTCTCGGTTCCTCCTCAGCTGAGAGGGGCACTAAAATAAAGAGGAGCGTCTTGAGGGGCGCAGGGTCCCGCCGGCCCCAGGGCTGGCAGGGTCTGGTGGCCGCAGAGGATCTTAAAACGTGCAGTTGGTGGAGATGGGACAGGGGCAGGGGCACCGGCACCTCCCAGGCCTGCCCGCTGCCTGAGTTTCTGCACAAACCAGAGGAAATAAAGTTTGTCCACTTGGAAAGCCCTCTTGCCTGCAACCCACTCCCATCTTGGAAAGCCAAAATCTCCAAGAAAGCTTGGCGGTTGGATTATCAATGTCTAAGAAGAGAAGAACATTGCCAGGGGCTGTGAATCGCAGGGCGGAGGTGGCGGCCCTCGGGCTGAGATGGGCCCCGGGAGGCAGGCACCGCCCCAGGGGCTCTGGTTATGTAAGGCTGCGGCTCTCTGGGGGAAAGGGCACCCACCCAGCGTGCACCTGTGGACCACTGCCAACCTCTCCCACTTCCAGGGACACTGCTCCGGGCAAACTTCAGCCCAGGGAGCTGAAGGCTGTGGAGTGTATCCTTTCATCTCCCCTCCACAGTTCACCCTTTTTTCAGCCCATGAAGCTGGGCTTGGGAGAGAATCCACCTGAGCACACCACATGCTGAGTGGGGGCAACGCTAGGATATCATCGCAAATCCAACAACAGAGTCCACAGCCCTGACCTAGTACAGCCCCCAAGCCAACCCCCCAGCCTGCCCTCACTGGGCCTCAGACCCCCCCGTCTCTCGCAGGCTGCCCCTTCTCGCCCTGTGGGGTTCATCCCATTGTCCCTTCCTGTGGCAGTCCCCATGCCCTCCATCTGCCCTGGGGTCAGGTGACCACATGGCCCCATTTCATCTCCTCAATGACTTATATCACCTTAGTTTATCTTACTGCCTCCCGACCCGTCTCCCACCAGGAGAAAGAACTTTTCAAAGGTGTATCTGGGCAGGGCCTGGTGGCTTATGTCTGTAATCCTAGCACTTTGGGAGGCTGAGGAGGGCGGATCGCCTGAGGTCAGGAGTTCAAGACCAGCCTAGCCAACATGGTGAAACTCCATCTCTACTAAAAATACTAAAAATTAGCGAAGCATGGTAGCGGGCACCTGTAATACCAGCTACCCGGGAGGCTGGGGTTGCACTTGAAACCTGGAGGGGGAGGTTGCAGTGAGCCGAGATCACGCCACTGCACTCCAGCCTGGTGACAGAGCGAGACTCCGTCTCAAAAACAAACAAAGGTGTATCTGGCCTGTCACCGTCATGGGCAGTGCCCAGACCCGTACCTGGCAGGAACCAGAGCCAGCACACGTCGTGGATGACAAGACTTGACCCTCCGGGTGCACCAGAGGAGACGCGCAGGGACCCCGACACCCTCCTCCTGCGCCCAGTCAGTGAGGGATGAGGAGTAGCGAAAAGCAGCAAGGAGAAAAAAAGGCAGGGCAGGGCCAGGCACAGTGGCCCACGCCTATAACCCCAACGCTTCCACAGGCCAAGGCGGGAGGATTGCTCGAGCCCAGGAATTGAATACTAGCCTGGGCAACATAGTGAGACCCATCTGCATAAGATTTAACAATTCACCAGGTGTGGTGCTCGCCTATCGTCCCAGCTACCCAAGAAGTTGAGAGGTGGGAAGATCACTCGTACCTGGGAGGTTGAGGCTGCAGTGAGCCATGACTGCACCACTGCACCCCCCGGCCTGGGTGACAGAACAAGACCTTGTCTCAGAAAGAAAAAAATAAAATGAGGCAGGGAGATGGGTGGCA
This sequence comes from Macaca mulatta, assembly GCF_049350105.2. Lineage (NCBI taxonomy): Eukaryota > Metazoa > Chordata > Mammalia > Primates > Cercopithecidae > Macaca > Macaca mulatta. Next base: position 1,860,722 of record NC_133425.1, on the reverse strand, counting down.
GCGTGGGGTGGGGTGGTTCAGAGGGAAGGGGGTTGGTTGGCCAGGCACGGTGGCTCACACCTATAATCCCAGCACTTTGGGAGGCCGAGATGGGCGCATCACTGGAGGTTGGGAGTTCGAGACCAGCCTGACCAACATGGAGAAACCTTGACTCTACTAAAAATACAAGATTAGCTGGGTGTGGTGGCACGTGCCTGTAATCCCAGCTACTCAGGAGGCTGAGGCAGGAGAATCGCTTGAACCTGGGAGGCGGAGGTTGCGGTGAGTGGAGATCCTGCCATTGCACTCCAGCCTGGACAACAAGAGCGAAACTCCATTTCAAAAAAAAAAAAAAAGACAGAGGGAAGGTGGTTGCCCCAAGAAGGTGCAGGAGCAGGGTGGGGGCTTCATGCAGAGGTCCCACTGCTGCCAGAAGCTCCCAGCACTGGGGCCTGGGGGTGGGGAGGTGGGTGACCCCAGGGAGCAGAGGGCAGCACACACCCTGCCCTGCCCAGGGCTCCTCCAGCCCTGCCGCACATGGGTTGAAGTCCACTCAACTCCCACATGTCTCACTGGCTGACAGAGGACCTCAGATGGGGACTTTAATAGAACAGGCCGGGTGCGGTGGCTCACACCTGTAATCCCAGCACTTTGGGGGGCCGAGGCGGGCAGATCACGAGGTCAGGAGATCGAGACCATCCTGGCCAACATGGTGAAATACAAAAATACAAATTAGCTGGGCATGGTGGCAGGCGCCTGTAGTCCCAACTACTCAGGAGGCTGAGGGAGGAGAATCGCTTGAACCCGGGAGGCAGAGGTTGCAGTGAGCTGAGATCGCACCACGGCACGCCAGCCTGGGCGACAGAGCAAGACTCAGTCTCCAAAAAAAAAAAGAGAGACAACAGCCAGTGGGCCTGGTGTTGCCCACTGGGACCCTTGAGGTTCCAAGGGGAGGCCACAGTGGCTGGACTGAGGCGCCTGTGGTCTTGGGAGGGCACTGGGTTAGGAAAGGCAGAAGCAACCACAGGGGAGGAGGCCCCATTGCCCCTGGGTGTCTGGGGTGAAGGCCGGAGGAGGGCAGAGGCCCTGCCCGACGGAAGCACACGCACGTCTCCCCCACTGAGCTCTGCAAGGGCAGAGCCGGGAGACCTTGAGGAGCAGCGCCCGGAGCTCTCCGCGAACGGTGGCCTGGGCCTGCTGCACGTCAGGGTTCCAGCCGCCGCCCAAGGTCGCTCGAAGCGCCGGCCTCGGCCGATGGAGGCCCCCGCGACCCAAGAGCGGGCCGGCTTTTTCCCCGCTGGGGGCCCGGGCCCGGCCAGGTGAGGCGGAAGCGCGAGGCGCACGCCCGCGGGCGCGTAGTGGGCAGGACCCGCGCACCCCCAGCCGCCTGAGCGCTCGCCGCGCTCGCCCCGCCCGCAGCACGTGGCCGGACCTCACTAACATTTCCCCCAAGGTCACCCTCCGCGCCAGGGCGGCCGGCGGGGGAGGGGAAGCCGGGCCGGGCCGGGGCCGCTCGCGTCTCACCTCGACAGGGGCCAAGGTCCCGGCGGCTGCGCGAAGGGCTGCGCCCGCGGGGGCTGCGAAGTCGGCGGCGCGGGCTGCCGGCATTTCAGGAGCTCGCCGAGCCGGCCCTCCACCTGCTGCTGCGTGGGACCTGCGGGAACCGGAGGGCGGTCAGCTGCCGCCGCGCCCTGCCCCGTCCCCGTCCCCGTTCCCCGGCCCGTGCGCACCTGTGCGGCGCTGCGCGACCAGCTTGCTGGGCCCCTTGGTGATGGTGTACATGGCGCGCCGCTTCCACACCACCGCCGGCCCCCGGCCAGATCCGGCCCCTGCGCCCGGGCTCGCACTTAACGGACGGCGGGCGCTGCGGGGAGGGGGCGGGCCCGTCACACGCCCCCGGCCCTTAAAGGGCCCGCACGGGCTCGGGCCAACCCCGGGACACGCGGCGGAGGCAGCGCTCGGGCCCTTTGGGAAGCTGGCAGGCGGGGGCGGAGCCGGCAGCAACCCCGCCCCAGCCCCCGGCGGCGCGAGGCCAAGGCGGACGAAGCGCCCTGCGGCCCGGGAAAGGCCTTGCTGCCTGGAGGCTAGGTGAGTCCCGGGGCACCGGACTCAGACTGCTGGCGGCAGGTCCCAAGGGCCCTGCGGGGTCAGCCGCGATGTGCGAGCAGGGTCCTGGGAGCCCCAGGGCCCACCTTTGACAGGCGTTGGAGGAAAACCTGTGCTGGGGGTCCCGGTGCTGAGGGGCCCTGTGCTAGAGGATCCCTGTGCTGGGATTCCTGTGCTGGGGGGATTCCTGTGCTGGGGGGATTCCTGTGCTGCGGGTCTCTGTACTGGGGGCTCTGTGCTGGAGGTGTCTGTGCAAGGGGGCTTTGCTGGGGGGTTCTACACTGGGAGGCTCTGTTGGGCATCTGCTGGGGAGCTCTGTGTTGGGGGCTCTGTGCTGGGGGACTCTGCTGGGGCGCTCTGTACTGGGGGACTCTGCTGGGGGCGTCTGTGCTTGGGGGCTCTGTGCTGGGGAGCTCTGTGTTGGGGACTGTGCTGGGGAGCTCTGTGTTGGGGACTGTGCTGGGGGGCTCTGTTTTCGGGGCGTCTGTGCTGGAGGGCTATATGCTGGGGAACTCTGTGTTGGGAGCTCTGTGCTGGGGGAGTCTGTGCTGGGCTGCTTTGCGCAGAGGCTGTAGGCAAGCCTCTTGGGGAGCCTCAGCCAAGATGCCTGCAGAGGCCTGAGCCAGTGTGAAGGGTCACCCTTGGCTTGGGTCTTGGGACTGGATCTAAGAAGAGGAAAAGGGAATCATCCCCCTGGACTTGCGTAGAGACATGATGCCCTGGGAGTCTCCCACCCCAGGAGTCAGAACCCTGGCTGCACTCTGCCCCACGTCCTGGCCCCCACGCTGAGGTGCCTCTTCGGCCCTTGTAGCTCCTGTACCCGCCCCACAGATGCGAGAATGTAGCAGGCCAGGTCTCACTAACACAGGCCTCCCTAACATAACAATTATTTCAATGCGGAGTGGTTAAATATTAAAAGCTAAGCTGTGCAGGAGCAGTGGCTTACACCTGTAATCCCAGCACTTTGGGAGGCCCAGGCAGGTGGATCACCTAAGGTCAGGAGTTCGAGACCAGCCTGGCCAATTTAGTGAAACCCCATCTCTACTAAAAACAAACAAAAAACAATTAGCCGCGCATGGTTGTGGGCACCCATAATCCCAGCTACTCCAGAGGCTGAGGCAGGAGAATCACTTGAACCTGGGAGACAGAGGTTGCAGTGAGCCGAGATCATGCCACTGCACTCCAGCCTGGGCAAAAGAGTGAGACTCCATCTCAAAAAAAAAAAAAAAGAAAAAGAAAAGAAAAATGCCGGGTGTGGTGGCGCGCACCTGTAGTCCCAGCTACTCGGGAGGCTGAGACAGGAGAATCACTTGAACCTGGGAGGCGGAGGTTGCAGTGAGCCAAGATCACATCTGCACTCCAGCCTGGGTGACAGAGCAAGACTCCGTCTCTAAAGAAAAAAAGCCAGCGCCCTTCCTCAAAGGCTGGAATGTAACAAAAGCCCACCAAGAGTTGTGCCCAGTCCTCCTCTGGGCCTTGAAGCATGACAAGATAATGAAGAAATTCTTTTTTCTTTTTTTCTTTTTTTTTGAGACGGAGTCTCGCTCTGTCGCCCAGGCTGGAGTGCACTGGTGCAATCTCGGCTCACTGCAAGCTTCCCCTCCCAGATTCATGCCATTCTCCTGCCTCAGCCTCCTGAGTAGCTGGAACTACAGGCGCCCGCCACCACGCCTGGCTAATTTTTTGTATTTTTAGTAGAGACGGGGTTTCACCTTGTTAGCCAAGATGGTCTCGATCTGCTGACCTCGTGATCCGCCCACCTCGGCCTCCCAAAGTGCTGGGATTACAGGTGTGAGCCACTGCGCGTGGCCAGGAATTCTTAATAGGACCCATTTAGGATTAAACAAGTTTATTGGGGGTCTGAAGAAACTCTCCAGGCCTCCACAGACAAGTTTATTGGGAGCCCGAAGGAACTCTCCAAACCTTCATGATTTCGCAGCAGACAAGATTAAGTCAGTTTACTGAGGTTCCAGAGGAAGGTCTTCAGAACTCAGACCTTAATTATAGATTAAAAGAAGTTAATCACTTGGCCGGGCTCGGTGGCTCACGCCTGCAATCCCAGCACTTTGGGAGGCCAAGGTGGGCGGATCACGAGGTCAGGAGATAGAGACCATATTGGCTAACACAGTGAAACCCCGTCTCTACTAAAAATAGTGAGCCGAGATCACACCGCTGCACTCCAGCCTGGGCGACAGGGCAAGGCTCCGTCTCCAAAAAAAAATTAAAAAGTTCAACACTTGTGTCTTTAGATGAATGCATACTTACACATAGACATGCAGCTTGAAAGGTACATAACCTCTGGAAAACTTTGTAATTTGAGTTGGTGGCGGGAATTTCCAGGCCTTCTGCCTGTAACTGGTTGCAGAAATAAAAACCCTCTTCCTCCCCAGTTTACTAGAGCACGAGAAACAGCAGCCCGACTCTCGGTTTGGTCCAGCAACAAGAGGAGACTCTGCCTGTGCCAGTGTCAGGGCCTGAGGTGTCCAGTGGCCCCCACATTCTCCGAGGAGAGGTCAGGGATGCTGTGGCTGAAATCGGCGCTGTGGCGGGTGGGCGGCGGGGCCCAGAGTCTTTGTCTAAATCTCCAGGCGAGGAACATGCACCACATGGAGGGGTGAGGGGACGCTCTTGGTGGTGGGGGTGTCAGCCCGAGGAGCCCCCACCCCATGCACTGGCCCTGCTTCTCTTCTCTTCTGGGAGCTCCAGGCTTACTGGGAAGCCCTCAAGGCAGCTTCTGACCCAGATGGCCCTTGGCCCTGCACCCGTCCTCAGCATGGCTGAAGAGCTGAAGGAGAGAGGTTTCCATCCCCAGCTGCCTTCTCTGCAGGGCTGGGCCAGGCCTGTGGCCCTGAGGGCAGAGGAGCTGGCGAGCCACATTCAGGGAGGCCAAGCCTGACATGTCCCCTAGGAAGGACTCCTCGCGGACTGCCTCTTTTCTGCCTGCTGCCCCCACCTTCCCCACTCCCCCACTTCCCCTCCCCCCACCAGCACCAGGCAGTGTGTCCTTCAAGGAAGGCCAGTGTGATCCCCCGCCATCTGTGCAGCCTGTGTCCTGCCCAGGCTTCTCCCAGTGGCCTTCAGCACAATCACACACAGGCCAGGGAGGCAGGACAGGGTGCTGGGGCCCCTGTGGCCTGAGGGCATGTGATCCTTCGGAAAACCTGGCAGCAAGGAGCAGCTGGGTTAGAGTGAGGGCAGTGCTGGGGAGGGAAGCTCCATGTGGGGAAGGGCATAACCCGAGCTCACACAGGCTCCCGAGGGTGGCCCCCCACCCTTGGGGCCCACTGCAGGCGGCAAGGACAAGCTGGACTGGCCCAGAGCCCAGCAGCCCTAGCCTTTGCTTCAGCCAGGAGGCCCAAACATCCAGCCCCAACAATAGGCCACATCTGAGGTCAAAGCTTGGGTCCAGCAGCCCTCATAAGGGCTCCCTGGGAGGAGCAGTGGGCAAAAAGGGATGGGGGCAGGAGGCGAGGCCAGGGGTCCTCAGGGCAGCAGGGAGCCGAGGGAGCTGAAGAAGGCAGAATGCCAGATGGTGAGGGCCGGCAGCTGAAGTCCTTGGCACCTGCCCAGGGGTGGGCTGGTCTGCCCCAGAGGGGCCCTCCTGGCCCCACTTGACCTGAGGACAGCTGGCAGGGCTCCCATGCTTACGTGGCATCCATGGGGCCTGGGCAGGGACCCGAGAGGTCAGGTCTGGATGTGCCCCCAGCTCAGCTGCAGGGGCCTGGGGCCAGTTGGAGTTGCACAGGAGCCCTCGCCAGCCCGGCACAGGCTGTGGCTCCTGGTGAGGTCAGCATCCCACCGTCTGGTCCTGCCTACCTTCCCCTGGACAGACACTGTCCTCGTTTGTGAAGCCCTCACAGAGGCCATGTTTCCGGTGGCAGGGGAGGGGGACAGGGCCTGGAGCAGGACAGCTGGATGGAAGGGGCCTCCCCCAGCATGCAGGGTCCTCACAGACCCCAATCATCCTAATAAAAAAGTACTTTTTTCCCTCTTGAAAAAGGTTCTAGTTATGATACTAAGATTTTATGTAAAAAGTGAACAAAGCTGAGGTTTTCGGTCATCCTCTGTCGGTTTTCCACATCTAAAACCCATGCCCTGACCCACCCAGACTTGAAGACAGGTTCCTTCAAGGCTCTAGCTCGGGTTCTGCCGAGGGAGGAGGCAACCACTGCCACCCCAGAAAAGGCTCTGGCTGGAGTCTGCCACTCAGTTTGTTTGGGACTGTTCAGCCTGTTCCCAGATCCAGTGGTGGCCCCCCAAAAATACATCCACCTGGAACATCAGAATGCAACCGTATTTGGAATGAATTTTTGCAAATATAATCAAGGCAAGGATTTTGAGATGAAATCATCTGGGGCCAGGCGTGGTGGCTCACGCCTGTAATCCCAGCACTTTGGGAGGCTGAGGTGGGCGGATCACCTGAGGTCAGGAGTTCGAGACCAGCCTGGCCAACACGGCGAAACCCGGTCTCTACTGAAAATACAAAAATTAGCTGGGCGTGGTGGCGGGCGCCTGTAATCTCAGCTACTTGGGAGGCTGTGGCAGGAGAATTGTTTGAACCTGGGAGGCAGAGGTTGCAGTGAGCCGAAATTGTGCCACTGCACTCCAGCCTGGGCAGCAGAGCGAGACTGTGTCTCAAAAAAAAAAAAAAACATCTGGGATGAGGGTGGGCCCTAAATCCAATCACAGGTGCCCTTGCAAGACAAAGGAGAGGGAGATTTGGGCACAGACACAGAGAGGACAAGGCTGCATAAAGACTGGAAGATTGGAGTGACGTGGTCACGAGCCCAGGATCACCTGGGGCCGCCAGATGCTAGAAGAGGCAGGAAGGACTTTCTTGCAGGGCCTTTGGAGGGAGCTGACACCTGTGTCTTGCGCTTCTGGTCTCCAGAACGATGAGGAAATAAGTCACCAAGCTCTGGGGTAATTTTCTACGGCAACCACCAAAACTCAGATGCCAAGGATAGTGGTGGGGGGTATGGAGACGGAAGGGGGCTGCAGAGGGCTTAGGAAGGACACTCAGGACCCCAGGGTGGGGTCCAGAGAATGGGGCACATGGCACTGGACCCCAGGAGAGGAGCTGGACCCTGCTGTTGGACCTGAATGCCATGGGCCTGGATTCCCAGGATAGCCTCTGAGGGTGTGAGGACAGGTGCGGGTGGGGCTGTGAGCCCTCCAGGCCCTCTGGCAGATGAGGCTGAGGAGCTAAGGCGCAACAGGATTTGCCCCTCCTTAGGCATCCCCGAGCACCTCCTGTAAGCCAGACCCCAAGACGGATGGGTCAGGCAGACTCCTGGAGCAGGAGGTGCAGCAAAGGGGTCCTATCCTTCCCAGGAGGACGTGTTCAGGGACTGGGCGTGAGCATCAAGGCCAAGGCCAGCAGGTGCTGCTGTGTGGGCAGGACCAGGACTCCATGTCCCTCCCAGCGTGGAATCCAGAGCCCGGGGTGCTCGCGGCACTGGTATTTTATCGCGTAGATAAACACACACTGGGAAGGGTGGCCTGTGTCACAGTCCCTTCCACCCAGGGAAAGGTAGGTTCTTCAAGAGGGGCTTTGGGGAGCCAAATTCAGTCTCAGGAGAGGCTGAGCGATAACCCAGCTTCTACAGCTTTGACCTCGGCTACCCAAGGGGGGACACCACCAGGAGTGGCAGGGACTGGGGGATCCTTCCAGGGAGCCATGTTTGGCATCCCGTGGGGATCCCAGACCCCTGCCAGCCACTGACACGCATCCATGACTTCCCAGAGAGTGTGTGCTCACATGTGGCCGCTGCAGCACACGCCTCCACTCAGACATCCAGTCTGGCTGCTGCCCTACCAGGCTCTGAGCTTGGGGGGCGCCGAGGGCAGGTGTGGCCTACCCAGCATGCATCCCCAAGTCATGAGCGTGCAGGCCAGCACCAGCCTGAGGTCAGGCAACACTAAACCTGCCATGCGCTGGCCGTTGTGGGCAGCTCCTGAACACTGCTCCATTCAAGGGGAGAAGCAGGGAGGCCCAGAGAGACTGATCTCGGGCTCCTCTTTCCTGTGTCTAGGGAAGCACAGGTGAAACCTGGGTGAGGAGAGGTGCCTGGACCCCAGGAGAACCCCTGGTCATCACAGGCCCCTCCTCCTGGTGCTCCCCTCGAGGTGGGGGTTGGGGGCAGGGGGCACGTTGAAGGAGGCACAGGGAAAGTCCTCAGCCCACAGAAGGAGAGATGGAGGCGGCCAGTCAGGCGAGGAAAGCATGGGCTTGGGCTGAAGAGCCTGCTGCAGAGTCTGCCCAGTCACCACCACGGCGGACACCAACATCCCCTGGCAGGGCTGTCCCTGACCACTGACTCCCTGAGCGCCCCATGGCCCACGTTCCCAGTCCCAGACTGGCAGACTGTAAGCCACTCTCCTGCCCTGAGCCACGTGACTGGCCCTCCCTGGTTTGCCCTTTCCAACGTCCTCGCCCTAGCCAGAACGATGTCGGATATGGGGTTCCCATTGCTGAAAAATGGCCCAGCAAAGGCGCTAAGACAGTCCTGACTGCAGAGTCAGGCGCTGGGCACTTTCTGGAGCAGGCCCGGCTCTGAGGCTGGGACCCCAACCCTTGGGCGCACACAAATCGCGGCCTGTGACTTGATTTCGGGGGTCACCGACAGACCCTTCACACTATCCGTGAGCCCCGAGCTGGTGCTGTTACCCCAGTGTCACAGAGAAACCCTGGGGCACCATTGGTGCCCCTCCCGCAGGCCCCCCAGTTCCTGCAGGCTGGGACTGCCCGCCCCGCCCTCTGCCGCCCCTGCCACCCCCGCCCCGCTCTGGCCCCGCCCCAACCCGCCCCTCCACACTCATGTCCCACCCCACCCCTCCCTAGCCCTGCCTCCTCTCTCGGACCCGCCCCGGTGTGGCCCCGCCCCTCCGGCAACCCCGCCCAAAACTCTTCCCAACGGGGGCCCCAGCCCTGGCTCGCCCTCTCCCCGTCCCGCCCTCTCCCCAGCCCCGCCCCGACAGGGCCCCACTCCCATCGACTCACGAAGGCTAACGGTTTCCATGGCTCAGGCCCGAATCGAGACTGTCCTCCAGCCCGCGTACCTCACGCCCGCTCCTTCCCCTCGGGCGCTGGGGGGCACCGCGAGACTCCCACTGCCGCAGCCTCGCCAGCTGGGTCTTCCTAGGCAACCACTAGCTCTCCTGCGCGGAGCCTGGCTCCAGGGGCGGCGCATGCGCGGAGGGATTCTCGCGTCACAGTCTCTTGGGCACACGGGCGGCACCAATAGCAGACAGCGCCGCTGGTGTAGTGGTATCATGCAAGATTCCCATTCTTGCGACCCGGGTTCGATTCCCGGGCGGCGCAGCTTGTTTTCTTTTTTTCCCATTTGAACAATGAACTCTAGCTAACGCCAGAGATTTATAAAGGAAAGAAAACCGGAAACCAAGGGAAGGCGTCCAGTCTGGCGCAGCGCTGACACATTTCGGAGAGTGACAGGTACCCTGGACGGCCATAGGCGACAGGGTCCCTGAGCTGAGGTGCCTGTAAACCAGCAAGCCAAACTCGCCGTCGAGTCCCCTGCCCGGGGCCGCCACCCACCGCCGAGCCGCTCCCCACCGTGCCTCTGGCGGCTGCGGGTCCTTTAACGAGAGGCGGGGGTGCTCCTGGGAGTTGTAGTTTATCAGCTCCCGACGCGTCCCGCGGCATCTGGACTACAGCTCCCGACATGCCCCGCGGGAGCCCGGCCACCGCCCCCGACGCGACCAGCGCCGGTTCTGCAGCTGGGAGGAGTTGCGGCCGCGATGCTGGTGGCGGCGGCCGCGGAGCGGAACAAGGAGCCCATCCTGCACGTGCTACGGCAGTACCTGGACCCGACCCAGCGCGGCGTCCGCGTACTCGAGGTGGCCTCGGGCTCCGGCCAGCACGCGGCGCACTTCGCGCGGGCCTTCCCCCTGGCCGAGTGGCAGCCGTCGGACGTGGACCAGCGCTGCCTGGACAGGTGCGGCCCCCGGGGCGGCCACTCCGATCGGTGCGGCCGGCCGGAGCCTCAAGAGCTCCTGCCCCGCAGCCCCGGAGGAAAAAGATGCGGCTCGGGCTCTGAGGGTGCGGGGTGGGAGCTGGGGGTGCCCCCGGGGCAGGCCCCAGATGTGTGGCCCCCGCGGCTGCGGAAGTGGGTGGGCCTCGGGGTCCCCTTTCCCAGCTGTTTTGGCCTTCACTTCGCAACGTGCCCCCCAGCCTCCCCTTAGAAAGTCTGTAGGGGCGTCGGAAAGGCGGTTGCGCAGGACTCGGCCTCCACCCAAGCCTTCCCCTCCTGCAGCATCGCGGCCACCACGCAAGCCCACGGTCTGACCAACGTGAAGGCCCCGCTGCACCTGGACGTGACGTGGGGCTGGGAGCACTGGGGCGGGATCCTGCCGCAGTCGCTGGACCTGTTGCTGTGCATCAACATGACCCACATCAGTCCCCTGTGCTGCACGGAGGTCTGTGGGGGGCCCAGCAAGGGCGTCTGCCCTGGCGTCCCTCACCCTGCATGGGGGCAGCCAGCATGCCAGATTTGCCCCTACCACAGTCGGGGTGAGGGTCTGCGGCCTCAGGCCTTGGGTTCTTTTGGGGGCAGCGCCTCACTGCCGTCCTGTTCCCTACTCCCCAGGGGCTCTTCAGAGCAGCAGGACACCTGCTCAAACCCAGAGCCCTGCTCATCACCTACGGGGTGAGTGGGCCTCTCCAGGGCGGGCCTCCCGCTCAAAGTCCTAGCTGCTCTCTCCTGCCCTACTCAGAGTCCTCCCTCCTTGGCTCCCTGCCCCCCGCCCAGCCACCAGCATGGCCTCCCCTCCACTTCCACTCTGCACCCCTTCCCGGGTCACCTGCCAGCCTCCCTACCCCCTTGCCCACCAGCCTGGCCTTGGCTGACTCCCTCTTGGGGACAGGGAGGGGGTGCCCGTTTCATTCTCCGGACCCCAGCCTGCAAGTCTGTCCCGGGCTCTCTGGGAAACAGCCAACCTTGGTCCAGTGGGCTGTGTCCCCATCCCCGCAGCCCTATGCCATCAACGGGAAGATCTCTCCCCAGAGCAACGTGGACTTTGACCTAATGCTCAGATGCAGGTCAGAGCTAGTGGCAGGGGGTCTGGCTCAGGTGGCAGGTGGCTTGGGTGGCACCCCCCCCAGGCCACGACTGCATCTCCCCCCGCTCTGCAGGAACCCGGAATGGGGCCTTCGGGACACAGCCCTCCTGGAGGACCTGGGACAGGCCAGTGGCCTGCTCCTGGAGAGGATGGTAGGTCGGGGAGCGGGGGCCCAGGCAGCCTCTCTAGGGGTTGAGGGCCGTCCTCCAGTAAAGCATTTCTCCAGGTGGACATGCCAGCCAACAACAAGTGCCTGATCTTCCGGAAAAACTAAGCCCCTCCTTCACCCCGCACACCTGCATCCCTGCCGGAGGCTCTGTGGGGCACAAACCCTGCCTCCCTAGGCTGGGCCTTGTGAATAACAGCCCCACCCAGTCCGCGCTCAGCCAGTGGCTGAAAGGCTCAGCCTGCTCAGAATAAAGCATTTCCTGCTGCCGGCTTGCTGGTGTCCGCCCCACCTCCTCCTAGGAGCACCTTGTGAGGGTGGGTGGGAGACGGGGTCTCCTGTGGGGTCAAGGGCTTGGGACGTCCTGGTCCTTGCTGCTGGAGCTTGGGCAGCGGGAGTGGGGCCAGGACAGCTGCTGAGGCAGGATGGAGCTGGTGGGGGATGCAGGGGTGGACTGGCGCTCCCTGGTGACCTTGTACCAAAGCCCAAGCCCCAGTGGGTGGCAAGGCCCCAGCAGAAACTGGCTGGGAATGGGGCGCCTGGAAGGGTGAGGGTCGTTTGACCAGCAGCAGCAAGCCAGGGGGTCTGGGGCACAGGGAGCGCGTTTATTCAGCAGGACGGGGCGGCGGAGGCCGCCCGTGAGGGCTAGTCCTGGAAGCGGTTGAGCAGCTCGCAGGCCTGCTTCTCCAGCAGCTCCAAGATTTTCTTGACGCGCTTCTCGCTGGCGGCGCGGACGTAGCTGCTGGCGTCCAGCACGGCCACACCATCGCGCACCTCGCCCATGATGACCAGAGGCCCATCGCCCGCCGTCATGTTGGGGCAGGGGCAGGCCCAGTCCATGCCACTCAGCGTCACCTCTAGGTACTTGGTGCCCAAGAACTTGAGGCCCATCTTGTCATCCTTGAGCACATCCTCGAGCGCCACGCGGGCGATGCCGCCGGCAGCCTCGGGCTCCTCCAGCACCTCCGTGAGCCGGCCCACGATGGCGAAGTCGCTGCGGCACAGGCTCAGCGCCAGCTTGCTCCGGAGGCGGCAGGCGCGGCAGGGCGGCGTGCGGGGCACGGGGCAGGCATCCTCGCAGCTCTCACGGCTGTGGAAGTTGTTGCCGTTGCCCTCACAGCCACCGTACACGAAGGGATGGCACTGCTGCAGCAGCGGGCTGTAGGCCCAGCGCGGCTCCCAGCCTTGGCAGGGGCCCTGCACGGCAGGCAGCACGCAGGCGTCGCCCGGGCCACGGGCACAGGCCTGCTGGCATGCCTCGTAGGTCTCGAAGCCCCGGGCCGCCCCGTCACAGCCACGGGCCGGGAAGGTCATGCAGCTGCCCCGCTGTGGGTCAAAGTGCCAGAGGACAAGGTGTGGGGAGGTGGGGCCCGTGCAGGCCTGCACATCCGGTAGGCACTCGGCGGGGGCTGGGATGCTGGGGGCTCTGTCCCTGGCCGGCTCTCGCTGGACCACAGAGAGTGGGAAGTCAGCCCGCAGCAGGCCAGCCGCATTGCGCGCGGTGCAGGTGTACAGGCCGGCGTCTTCCAGCCGCGCGTTGTAGAGCACCAGCTGCCCAATGCTGGTGACCACTACGTTGCCATACATCTGATCAGGGCGCATGATCAGGTTCTCCCGCTGGTGACTCTGCTTCTCCCAGGTCACGGCAGGCGGCGGGCGGCCGCTGACGTCGCAGTGGAGGCTGGCCGTACCCCCGACCTGCACCGCCTGTGGGGAGGGGCTGCTGTACAGGGCCGGAGGCATGGGCGCGGCCCCAGGTGTGGGGCGGGCAGTGGTCTCCGGCGGACCCGGGCTGCTGGGGGGCCAGCTGAGCACGTGTTTGCAGGGCACGATGTGGAGGTGCAGGCCCCGAAGGCAGGCCTCGGCGTCCATGTAGCAGCGGTTGTAATAGGTGAGGCCGTCCGAGGCGCAGGTGAAGCTGGGCTCCTTCTCACAGCGGTCACGGCAGCGGCACACGGGCTGCCCATCCCAGATGTCGCAGTCAGAGCCCTGCTGTGGGCATGCAAAGCCCTCGCAGGAGGCCGCTGTTGTGGGTGCGGCTGGGCTGTCGGGGAAGCGTGCTGCCACGCAGCTCTGCAGTCCACACACGTTGGTGCAGCACTTCTCAGCAGTTGCACAGTCCTGGGGATGGGGGACACTTAGGTGAGAGTCCTGATGCCCCCCTGCCCTGGGGGCTCTGGCCAGGCCCCTGCACAGGGAGTCCCAGGTGGGGTAGCAGGGAGCCCCCTGCTCTGTGGCTGCCACCAGGGCCGCCTCCCCAGGGACTCCTTGTCCTTTCCATCCCCTGTGGGGAGCCACAGAGCCAGAGGTGCCACCTGGCTTCACCTTCCAGAATCCTCACACCCCCAAGCAAGTTCCATTATTCTTGGTACATTGTACAGATGAGGAAACTGAGGCCCAAGGAGGGCGTACAGTGCTCAGGGCCACCCAGCAGGTGGTGCAGGCCAGGACAAAGGCTGAACATTGGCTGCAGCACCCCCATCACCGTCTACACTGGTCCCAGATGAAAGGAGAAGGTGGGAGGAGAGGATGGGAGGAGAGGATGGGAGGAGTGGGTGGGAGGAGAGGGTGGGAGGAGAGGGTGGGAGGAGAGGGTGGAAGAGGGTGGGAGGAGAGGGTGGGAGGAGAGGATGGGAGGAGAGGGTGGGAGAGGGTGGGAGGAGGAGATGGAAGGAGAGGATGGGAGGAGTGGGTGGGAGGACAGGGTGGGAGAAGATGGGAGGAGAGGATGGGAGGAGAGGATGGGAGGAGAGGATGGGAGGAGAGGATGGGAGGAGAGGGTGAAAGAGGGTGGGAGGAGAGAGTGGAAGAGGGTGGGAGGAGTGGGTGGGAGGAGAGGGTGGGAGGAGAGGATGGGAGGAGAGGGTGGGAGAGGGTGGGAGGAGGAGATAGAAGGAGAGGATGGGAACAGTGGGTGGGAGGACAGGGTGGGAGGAGAGAATAGAAGGAGAGGATGGGAGGAATGGGTGGGAGGAGAGGATGGGAGGAGAGGATGGGAGGAGAGGGTGGGAGGAGAGGGTGGGAGAGGGTGGGAGGAGGAGATGGAAGGAGAGGATGGGAGGAGTGGGTGGGAGGAGAGGATGGGAGGTGAGGGTGGGAGGAGAGGATGGGAGGAGAGGGTGGAAGAGGGTGGGAGGAGAGAGTGGAAGAGGGTGGGAGGACAGGGTGGGAGGAGAGGGTGGGAGGAGAGGGTGGGAGGAGAGGATGGGAGGAGAGGGTGGGAGAGGGTGGGAGGAGGAGATGGAAGGAGAGGATGGGAGGAGTGGGTGGGAGGACAGGGTGGGAGGAGAGAATAGAAGGAGAGGATGGGAGGAATGGGTGGGAGGAGAGGATGGGAGGAGAGGGTGGGAAGAGAGGATAGAAGAAGAGGCAGTAACGGGGTGGGGGGGGATCGCCAGTGGATGATGATGTCCAGGGTGGGGGAGAGGCACATGGGGAGCATGAGAGCTGGAGTGGGAGAGCTCTTATTCTTAAATGAGGGCAACGATGGGAGTGTCTCTGGGCCCCTCAAGGGGCCCAGACCTAGACACCAGCAGAAGTCTGGGGAGCCCGGGCAGAACGTGGCGCTTCCAGTAGGGTCTTGCCCAGGCTGGCTGCCCCAAGCCCCAGGACCCCAGCCCAACCACACTCACCTGGTCCCCGCTACACTCACGCTCACAGGTGCTCTGGGCGTCCACCCACAGGTTGGGGCTGAGCTGGTTGGGGCACACGCCTGGGTGGCTCTCTGGCCCTGGCAGCAAGCCGGCCCCCGAGGTCAGCCGGAGGAGGAGCAGAAGCGGCAGGAGTGGCCGTGAGGCAGGCATGGGGGCCGCTGAGCCAGGGGGCTGGGGGGTGTGGCCACCAGCCCCTCTTCGGGCTCCACTGAGCCCAGCTTCCTGCAGGCATCCACCCTCCGGGCCTGTGGTTGGCGCCCCCACCAGAACCCCGAGGCTCCCTTTCACCCCTGAGGCCAAAGCTTGCAGCAGATGCTTGTCCTGACGCCCCTGCTGGGTGGGTTACAGGGTCTCCAAGTTCTCAGAGGCCGTCTGTGTGACGCTGGTTCCTCTCCAGCTTCAGCCTGGCCCCTCTGTCTGAACCGTGCGGGGGCTCCCCGGCCCTGGTCAGCACAGGGCAGAGGGGAGGAGGTTAGGGAGGGGCCAGAGGCCCAGGAGCACAGAGCCACTGGCCATGAGGGTCACCGGGGGCGGAGGAGGGCTGGCTCTGGCTGGAGAGGGGGAGGGGAGGGGACCCTGTAACCCGAACCCCCTCCTCCACCCCTGGGCTGAGATCAGTCTCCTTGACGACCCTCAGGAGGGTGGGGGCAGGGCCAGCAGATCCCAGCTTTTGTCCCTGACGCCCTCTAGACCCCAGGCTCCCATGCCGTGGGGTGGCAGGCACAGGCCCTCCCCGCGGAGTGTGGCTGATCACAGCCTGGGTCCCTCAGGTCAGGTCCAGGCTGGCAACGGTCACGTGTGTCCGGGTTGGGCCGAGGGCTTCACTCTGCTCCTTTGAGGTTCCTTCCCGTTCCACGGCTGTTGTAGGGGCACAGGGGCCTGCAGGACGGCCAGCACAGCCCAGTCTTCTCTGCTCTGCTGCCCCTGGTGGGGTGGGGCCCAACCCGGCAGGACTGCATTCCCAGAGACCCCATCCCTGAAACCAGGCTGCGGGCTTGGGGCTCAGGCCCGTCCCCAAGGCGGGGCAGGTGCAGCAGGAAGAGGCCTGTGGCCGCCCACAAACATAAGAACAGCCCCACACGCTGACGCCGGAGTCTCGGCCCACGCACTGCGCAGCCCTGGACGTGGCTCTGCGTGGATGGCGCCGCGCGAGGGAAGGCCAAGTGCAAGGGCGTCTGCAGCTGGAGAGAGCAAGTGTCCTGGGGCACCAGAGCCTTGCCCTGCCCCAGCCCCCCATCAGCGGGGCATACATCCCCGGGCTGGCTCCTCCTCGTCCGGGAGGGCAGGGGGCTGGCCTGGCTGGTGCAGGACAAAGGTCTGCCTGGAATCTACCCTTCCAAACCCTCTGTGGCTCCAGAAGTCTGGGGCCTCAGGGAGGGTCCCCCTGACCCTGTGTCTGACCTCTGACCCGGGAGGCAGGGTAACAGGAACGTGGTCTGGTCAGAATGAGACCCAGAGATGCCTCCAGGCACCACAGTCCCTGCTCTACAAGGGGACGGGGGTGGGGTAGCTAGGCCTGACCCAGCTGTAGGCGGCTGGGCTGGAGCTGCCATGGAAGGGCTTAAGGCCTGGATGAGCCCACGAAACAGCAGAGGGAGGCACCTGAGCCTGAGGCTGTGGTCCCTGTAACAACTGGACACACCTCCGGGGTGTCCACACAGCCCTGGGCCAGGCATGGCAGGCAACCCAGATTGGTCCAGCGTGCAGGCTGCTCTCTGCTGAGGGGGCTGACTGGAGGGCCTGGCTCTCTGGGGTCCTGCTGCTGTTGGGGACAGTTCACCCAGGCCATCTGCTGCCATGGGCCGTGAGCGAGGGCTCGGTACAGCCCAGCTGGGATTCCGTCCACTGGGAAGCGGAGAATGGCCATGACCAGGCCCAGCCGCTCCAGCCCAGCTGCAGCCCTCACTTTTTCTTGAGGCAAACCCAGCTAACTGCCGCAGCTCGGCCCGGTCAGCGCAGGGGACAGCAGGCAAAACAAAGGCCAGAGGTCAGTTTGCCTGGTACAAAGCAGCACTGGCCCCTGGCATGGGGCACCACCACCGCCAGACCCACCCCACCAGACACAGCAAAACGTGGGGACCACAGCCGAATCCCATTTACTGTACAAAGAACGGTTCGGAAAGAACCAGGAATGGTGGAGCGTCTAACAGCAGTGCGGGTAGTGTTGATGCCGTGAATGTAGGACCATGTAGGTCCTCAAAGTCTGTGTGGTTTGTTCATAATCCCAAACAAGGGCCCTGCTGGCAGCAACAGGACAGGTGGGGCCAGGACAGGGAGGCTGCAGCAGGAGGCCAGTGTCTTTGGGGACTGTGGCAGGGCCGCCTGGCCGGGGTTCCCTTACTCATCTGGCAGCTCATGCAGGCCACAGCCCTCATCTCCCGGGAATGGGCCATGGAGCGAGTCCACTGGTGCCCAGTAGCACCCTCCGTGGGACCACCTTGGGAAGCGTGCGCCGTGGAGTCCACCACGGGGGTCCTGGGTCCCGGAAGGGCTCCTTCTGCGTGCTGGCCATGCCGTGCTGTGTGGCCCGAGGGCAGGAGGTAGAGGTGAGCACCAGTGCTGTGGGTAGGCCCAGGCAACTGCTACCCTGCAGAGGGGCTGCTGGGGCAGGCGTGGGCTGAAGCACTGGGTGGAGGAGCGGCCAATGGCTTCAGGAGAGAGGTGGCCGGCCCTGCGTGCCTGGGGCTCAGCACGAGTGCCAGGCTGGTGGGCCTTCGAGGAGGGGCCTAGGCTCCCGAGGTCCCCAGGTGGACGTGGACGTGGATGAGGTGGTTCCAGGCATGTCCCTAAGAAGGTTCTGACGCCGTGCGACCTCACAGGAGAGCTGCAGCTGTGGGGACCCCAGGGCCAGCGACAGAAGCTGCCGAGAACAGGAGGTTGCACACAGGTGCCCGGGGTCCGGATGCCACCGCCCATCGAATATTCATAAGACTACAGATAGCTCTGCACTCTCCAGAGTGGGAGAGATGATGATCTGAGTTTTGAGTGGTCAATGTCCCCGAAGGGGTCACATCACAGCAGGAAGGTTCTCAGTCCCACGTGGGGAGGGATTTGGGGAACAACAAAAGTATGGGCTCCCAGGCACACCTTTCTCCTCTCTCCTGAGTGCTGCTTGGGCTCTGACCACAGGACCACACCCTCCATCCATTGCCAGCACAGTGACCACTGAGGTCACCCGAGCTTCCAGAGGAAGCACCGGCCCCGTCTGCTCCCCCGGCCTCTGGGCAGCCCTGCCACTCGCAGCGCACAGATTCACAGGACGCTTTGACCATCGCTGCTGCGAATCCCCTCCCGAGGCGTCCCAAGTGCACCCCCACAGCTGGCGTGGCCACGAAGTCACCAGCGCACCATGGGGCCACACCCAGGCTTCCCTGAAGGCCCCTTAAAATGTACAAAAAAGGTGAACTGTTCTCTATATAAATAAGAAAGGCGAGCCAGGCTCCCCGCCGGTCGAGCCCAGGCAGCTGGGGAGGCCCGGCTTGTTTCACACCAAGAAGCACCAGCAGCCCAGCCGCGCCCCCTCCTCCCGCCTGCCGCACGTGCTCCGTGCATGCTGCTCCTCGCACCCGGCTCAGGTGTGAGGAAAGCCCAGTGCTTCTGAGGCAGCTGGTGTGGCCAGTCTCCACGCAGGTGGCACTGGCCCGGCATCCAGCCAGAAGCGTCCAGCTCGAGCCCTCCCAGCATCTGCACAGGCGGCTCTGCCCGTCCCTGCTAGGAGATCTTGCAGTTACTCCGCGAGCAGTTCTGGGGGGGGCTCTGGGGCGGGCGGATGGACTTGGACCTCTTGAGGCTGTTGCCCTTGCTGCCGCCGCCCCCGGCCCCACTGGCCAGGGAGTAGGAGCGGCCGTGCATCATGACCGCGTTCATGCCGTTGGCCATCGAGAAGGACTTGAGGTGGCTCTTGATGGTGACGGGCAGTGGGAGCTTGTCGATGAGGTGCACGGGGGTGCAGGAGACGATGGCCCGGCAGCAGAGGTCCTGCAGGCTGAACACTGCAGGGCAGAGGGGGTGTCAGACCATGGGGCTGTGGGGGAGGCCCGGCCCTGCGCAGGGAGACCTGAGGTGCCCAAGAGAAGCCCGGCAGGGTCTCCACACTCCTAGTGGTGTCCCCTGGACTGGGATCCTGGAGGACCTGGATGCCCAAACTCCTCTGCCCAGCACAGATGTGTCCACTGCCACGCCATCCCCTGCCTTGCTCCCTAAAGCCAGGCACACTGGGCAGTGCTGCTGTGGGGCTTCCCGAGGCCACTCTGCCCAGCTCCTGGCCTGGACGCTGCAGCTCCCAGCGTGAGGGCTGCGTGATCTGGCCCTTCGAGCCGACCTGCTCTGGAGCCTCTGCTGTATCTCTGGTTGGGTTTTGACTCAATCTAGCTTGACTGTCACCAGCTCCAGTCTGCAGAGCTGGGGAGAGGAGCTCCATACGGGTGGGGGCTGGGTTATGCTGACCTGGGGTACAACCAGGCTCTTCACAGCTCCCTGTGCTTGCTTTATGGTTTTTTTTGTTTTGTTTTGTTTTGAGACGGAGTCTTGCCGTGTTGCCCAGGCTCGAGTGCAGTGGCGCGATCTCCGCTCACCGCAACCTCCTCCTCCCGGGTTCAAGCAATTCTCCTGCCTCAGCCTCCTGAGTGTCTGGGATTACAGGCGCCCGCCACTGCGCCCAGTTAATTTTTGTATTTTTAGTAGAGACGGGGCTTCACCGTGTTGGCCAGGCTGGTCTCGAACTCCTGACCTCAGGTGATCCACCTGCCACGGCCTCCCAAAGTGCTGGGATTATAGGCATGAGCCACCGCGCCTGGCCCGTGCTTCCTCTTAAGAAGGACAGTGACACCGTCAGCCACCCTCTCTCTGTCCAGTGGTGAACCCTGCCGGGAGGCACCAGATAATCAACAGTACCTTCCTGAGGGGGCTCCACTGGGACCTCTGATCAAGGACGTGGCCTCCCAGGAAGAGAAAATGAAACAACATGAAGCTGCAGGCATGGCTCCTGTGCCCCCGACAGCAGGATGCCAGCCCCAGAACCAGGGAAGGAGTGAGAACACACTGCCACACCAGCAATGCCGGGGACCCACAGGAATGGCAGAGTGCAGCTGCCACGGCGGCACCCTGAGGGAGGTCACCAGCTCCTCCTGTGCCCCCCGGTGCTGCTGCCTCTCCCCCGAGGCTACTCTTACCAAGTCACTGGCCTGCTGCCGGCTGAGCCCCTACTGCACATGGCCAAGGGACCTGCCTGAACCTTCCTCACTGGCCCCCGGCCCCCCTCAGCCTCCACGTGATCAGGGCAGCCCGGGTTTGGGGACCACAGGGCTGGCGGGCACCCGCCCACGCACCTCGGTTGGGCCTCCAGATCTTCTCCATGCCATGCCGCATGAGCACGATGCGGGACAGCTCCGTGAAGGACTCGATGACATTGAAGTTGCACAGGGGGCTGACCTCAAAGAAGGTCATGCAGTTCTTCTCTGCATACGCGCGGGCCTGCTCCGTCGGGACCTGCCGCTTGAAGGCCAGGTGCAGCCGGTTTCCAACCAAGATCCGGGGCACTCCGGGTGCGTGCTGGGGGCACAGAACTCAGCAGAAGCACAAACGCAGGGCGCCACCCACCCCTCAGCCGCAGCAGGGCCCGCCCTCACTGTCTGGCCTATGACGGGGTGGGGGCCGTGGGAGGTCGAGGTGGGCAGAGCCCAGGGCTCAGGCCCCACAGTGTAGGCCCTTCCAGGTGGCCCCGTAGCTCCTGGTCTTGCCGGGCTCCATGCCTGGCCGTTGCGTGCACAGTGACCAGCACGCCCAGGTGTAGGCCATGGGACAGTGCAGGGTGCAGAGCCAGGGCCACAGGAGGGGTGGCAGGCGGGAATCCAGAGCCTACCTGGGGCCCAGGCACCTCCATCCAGTCTGCCTTCCCCGGGAGGGCTCCCCGGACCCAGGCCTACCTCATCGATCTCCTTGATCCAGCGGTCGATGCCGTCAAAGGACCAGCGGTTGGTGATGTCATACACCAGAAGGATCCCCTGCAACAGAGACTTGGGGGTCACCAGGGGTCACCGACACGCACGGCCAGCCCAGGCCCAGGGACTCTCAGGTGCAGGGGTCTCGGTTCCTGGGCAGGGCCAAGGATACTTAGTACTTGGCGGACGGGCAGATGGGCGCTGCCCTTCATACAGCTGGTGCAGCCCTGCCCCCCACCTCTGCCCTCACCCGGCAAGGACTGCAGCAGGAGGGTGGGTGCCTTCCATGGTGTCATAAATGCTGCCTCCCCTCCCTCCCCTGGAGCCATCAGCCTGTGGAAGCTTCCTGGGCAGGCAGATGAGGGGTCCTGGCAGCCGGGGGACGTGCAGCTGTGGAAGCAAGTGTCCTCTCGGCCAGTCCATCGGTGAACCCTCCTGGGGGCACCCGGGACAGAGCTGAGTGGGGACATTTCTGAGTTTTCCAACCTAAAACTTGCAGAGCAGAATTCCAGTCCCTCCAGGACAGTTTCTGCGAAGCTCCCCCAGCCAGGCAGAGCAGGTTTTGCCACGGGGACTTTCTGCCATATCCCTTGGAGACCAATTACTTGGAGCTCAGCTCTGGGCTGTTTCCACCTGCCCTAAATATCTCGGCAGTGACAGTCATGGTTCCCCAGCAGCACCGGGGAGCACACTGCTCACACTCAGTGCCCCGTTGGGCGAAATGGTAACATCACAGGCCCATTCCCCCACACCCGCCGCTCCCCAACGTCTACTCCCACCCTATAATTCTGCAACCAGATCCAGCCAATGAGCTGGGATCCACCCTACTCCTAGGCTGACAAAACCTTCACTTAACCAAAGAGCCTATCACACAAGGGGCTGAGGTTGCAGGAAGAGGGCACTGTCCATCTGAAAAATAGTGTTTTTGGAGCCTCTTAGAACCATCTTTTGATATCTAGAAGACTCAAGTGTAGCCCCCAGGTCCTGTTTAGAACAAGACCGAAATTACTAAGCTCCTAGGGCGAAGGACTTGCTCAGGATGGAGCGGCAGCTCAGGAAGGACTCCTCTTGCTGAGGGAGACCCTTCGAGGCCAGAGATGGCCAAGTCAGTCTGGTGGATGATAAATGATAAGATTCAGAACAAACAAATGCACACCCAGGGGTTAACCCTGGAGCTTGGGGCACAGGGACAGGGGCTGGCTCATTTGCTGCTGGGGGAGGGGGAGAGACTGGGGAGTGGGCCACCAAAGCATGCAACACAGCCCACCCTCCCGCGTGGCAACCTCCCACGTGGCAACCTCCTGTGTGGCAAGCCCATGACTCGGAAGTAACTGAGGATGTGTGTCACAGCAGCGCTGATAACAACAACAAACCAGACACAAATTAAATGTCCAGCCTCAGAGGACGGCCGAGTAAGCAGCGGTGAAATGTACCGTGCAGACGCTGAAAACAGCAGCAGTGCATGTAGAAGCGTCCATGCTGGCCAAGGAGAGACAGACAGCCCAGGTGAGGTGAGAACACAGGTCCCAGCACTGTGGATGGCATGTTCTTGTTTTTTTTGAGACAGGGTCTCACTCTGTCACCCAGGCTGGGGTTCATGCAGTGGCACGATCATGCCTTACTGCAGCCTGATATTCTGAGCTCAGTCAATCCTCCTGCCTCAGCCTCCCGAGTGGCTGGGACTACAGGTGTGAGCCACCACGCCTGGCTAAGTTTTTAAAAACATTTTTTAGAGATGGGGTTTTGCTATGTTGCCCAGGCTGGTCTTGAACCCCTGGCCTCAAGTGATCCTCCTGCCTCAACTTCCTAAAGTGCTGGGATCACAGGTGTGAGCCACTGTGCCCAGCCCAGCATTTTTTTTTTTTTTTTTTTTTTTTTTGAGACAGAGTCTCACTCTGTCGCCCAGGCTGGAGTGCAATGGCGCAATCTCGGCTCATTGCAAGCTCCACCTCCCAGGTTCACGCCATTCTCCTGCCTCAGCCTCCCAGGTAGCTAGGACTACAAGTGCCCCCCACCATAGGCCGGGCGCGGTGGCTCAAGCCTGTAATCCCAGCACTTTGGGAGGCCGAGACGGGTGGATCACGAGGTCGGGAGATCGAGACCATCCTGGCTAACACGGTGAAACCCCGTCTCTACTAAAAAAATACAAAAAACTAGCCGGGCGAGGTGGTGGGCGCCTGTAGTCCCAGCTACTCGGGAGGCTGAGGCAGGAGAATGGCGTGAACCCGGGAGGCGGAGCTTGCAGTGAGCTGAGATCCGGCCACTGCACTCCAGCCTGGGTGACAGAGCGAGACTCCGTCTCAAAAAAAAAAAAACAAAAAACAAAAAACAAAAAAAACAAGTGCCCCCCACCACACCGGGCTAATTTTTTTTTGTATTTTTTAGAAGTGACGGGGTTTCACTGTGTTAGCCAGGATGGTCTCCATCTCCTGACCTCGTGATCCGCCCACCTTGGCCTCCCAAAGTGCTGGGATTACAGGCATGAGCCACCGCGCCCGGCCCAGCATGAGTTTTAAAAAATAAAAGTATAAACACACAACACATTACACTGAAGAAGTTTATGTGGACACAAATGCTAAAAGGCTGGAAAGTGGGTGACTTTTTATGCTGACCTGTTTTCTGTGGCAAACACCCCTGTTCCCATGACACTGAAAACTCTAGAAAGAGAGCAGAAGGCCCATCTTCTGGCTGATGGGCTGGCTCAGGCTCCAAGTGTGCTGTGAGGCTGGGGGCCCTGGCCACACCTCCCGGCCGCTGCCCTGAGCAGGCCCCCACTTCCTGGGACGCCCACGTCTCAGGAGCAGGGGTTACGGGCAGCGGTGATGACACAGGAGGACCCCGAGGCATGCTCCAGCGCGGGTCACGGTGAGGCCACAGGGACCCAAATGACCACGGAGTGAGAAAGGAAAAGGAGACTCTTGGTGACCAGAAGCCTCCTAACAGACGGCACCCTTAGCACCCTCAGCCGCGTGTCTCAAAGGGGCAGAGCATGGGGCAAACAGACTCTTCCACCACCGTCTATTTTCAAACTAACACATGATCTGATTTTTTTTTTTTTTTTTTTTTTGAGACTGAGTCTCCCTCTGTCATCCAGGCTGGAGTGAAATGGTGTGATTTCGGCTCACTGCAAGCTCCGCCTCCCAGGTTCAAGCGATTCTTCTGCCTCAGCCTCCTGAGTAGCTGGGATTATAGGCGCCCGCCACCACGCCTGGCTAATTTTTGTATTTTTGGTAAAGACGAGGTTTCACTATGTTGGTCAGGCTGGTCTCGAACTCCTGACCTCGTGATCCGCCCACCTTGGCCTCCCAAAGTGCTGGGATTGCAGGCGTGAGCCACCGCGCCCGGCATGATCTGACTTTTTAAAAACGAGCAACTTTGGCTGGGCGCGGCGGCTCACGCCTGCAATCCCAGCACTTTGGGAGGCCAAGGTGGGCGGATCATGAAGTCAAGAAAAGCAGACCATCCTGGCCAACATGGTGAAACCCCGTCTCTACTAAAAATACAGAAATTAGCTGGACGCGGTGGTGCACACCTAGTCCCAGCTACTCAGGAGGCGGAGGCAGGAGAATCGCTTGGACCAGGAGGCGGGGCTTACAGCAAGCTGAGATGGCGCCACTGCACTCCAGCCTGGGTGACAGAGCGAGACCCTGTCTCAAAAACCAAAACAAAACGAAAAAACGAGCGAGGCTCTAGGGGATGAGTCAGTGCGCGCTCTTCCCCTACTCTACGCCCCACCAGGAGCCGCCCCACCAGGAGCCGCCCCGGACAGTCAGTTTCCTCCGCGTGTCCAGGGTGCCGCTCACGCCTCGGGGCGGGGTCGAGGCACTTGCGCTGCTCCCACCAGCACGCGCTGAGCTCAGGCCCCGCCCTCCCGCCCGCTCGTTAACTGCGCTGGCTCCTGGGTAACGTTGGCAACATACATCTGAGTACATTTACACTTTTTTTGTTCAACTCGACCTACACGATAAATTCCCAGAAGTAGAACTGCCGGGCCTAAGAGTGGGTGCCCTTTATGCTATCATTTTTTACTGAGCTGTAATTTACAAAGCAGAAAATACAAAGATTCGAGGTATGAACATTTTGATGAATTTTGACAAACACATGCCCCTTCCATCCATGTGGTTGAAGCTCCCAAGGTACAGCCAGCCAGAGTGGAGCCCTCCTGCCTGCATCCCTGCACCCAGGCTCTGCCCAGGAGCAACTGACATGTAAAGTGGGAGCTACTGCCAAGCCGTGCCCACTCACGCCCACCCGCCCGCCTGTGTGCCAACAAGCCAGCAGCATGCGTGCCTTCCGTACCACTCTCCACATAAACCCCTTCTCAGGGAACAAACCCACACCTCTATCCTGAAGGAGACACGGCACTTGGCCACACCCTTCCTGGTGCTAAGCCCGCCGACCCCACATTCTCAGCCAAACGGGACGGCTCGTCCCGTCAACCACACCGCAGTTACAAGGAGCCTGCCCCACCCTCCACACACCAAGGCACCTGCACCTGGGTGACTCGCTCATCCCACCAGTGGGTGGCACCTGCTTCTGAGAGGAGCTGCCTCAGATCACAGCAACACAACATGCAAACGCAACCACAAAGCCTAGGAAGCCTGGCCTCTGGCGGCACGTGAAGGGCCTCATGCGAAGAGCCACGGGGCTGCTGCTGTGAGACAGGTGACGGCAGCAGGGAGTGGCCAGTGGCCTTTGCTGGTACCATCTGCAAGACCCAGGCTGTGGGGACCTACCAGGCCTCTCCACTCTTTTTTTTTTTTTTGTATTTCTTTTAGTAGAGACGGGGTTTCGCCGTGTTAGCCAGGATGGTCTCGATCTTCTGACCTCGTGATCTGCCCATCTTGGCCTCCCAAAGTGCTGGGATTACAGGCTTGAGCCACCGTGCCCGGCCAGGCCTCTCCACTCTTAACAGAGGGCGGCAGAGTGACAAATCCCAGCTGGGACAGACAGTCCTTGCTAGTCTGTGTCTCATCGGGGCGGCGGGAGAAACCCTGCTGCAAACGCAGGCTCTGCACCTCGGCTGGATGCACCTCACCTCACCGCTGCTCACCAGGCAGGAGAGACACAGGACAGGGCTGGGCTCCCGGGGTGGCCCAAATGCTCAGTCACGGCAGCCAGAGGCCCGCCTTGAGGCTCAGGTGCTTCTCCTAGGGCAAGGAAGCGCCTGGCACCCTCGACCCAGGACCAACATGTGCACCTGCGTCTGTAACCTGCTCCTCTCCTGTGGAAAAGGACAGCTAAGAACTTCCAGAATTAACAAGGCAAAACAAACACATAACCGGTTCCACCAGACGCTTTGGAAAGAACACAGAGATAACAGAGCTTGCTTTCCAGAACCTCAGCCTGGCAAACGCAGAGCTTGTGAACTGCTTTTTGTTTTTAAGTTCTCATGCAGTTGAACAGAAATCATGACTGTGCTGGCCCTCATGTCCCACGGACCTCCCAGTGTGGGAGCTGGAATGCCTGCAGTGGAGCCCCATCAGGGGGAGCTGGGATGCCCGCGGTGGAGCCTGTCGGGGGGGCTGGGATACCCAGGGTGGAGCCTGTCGGGGGGGCTGGGATGCCCGGGGTGGAGCCTGTCGGGGGGGCTGGGATGCCCGGGGTGCAGCCTGTCGGGGGGGGCTGGGACGCCCGGGATGCAGCCTGTCAGGGGGAGCTGGGATGCCCGGGGTGGAGCCTGTCGGGGGGGCTGGGATGCCCGGGGTGCAGCCTGTCAGGGGGGGCTGGGATGCCCGGGGTGGAGCCTGTCGGGGGGGCTGGGATGCCCACGGTGGAGCCTGTCCGGGGGAGGTGGGATGCCCGTCAGGTTCAGCCTCCCTGCTGCCTTTTCCAGCATCTCCCCAACAACCCTTTATTGTCATCCAAGATAACCGCGCCCCATATTTTTTAATACCAAAATAGTATATGTTTATTGTAGAAAAATCACGAAATACTTAAAAGTAAAAGGAAGACAAGAAGGCGTTTTTGTAGATGTAAATCACCCACACACCTCCTCCTTTTTTTTCTGAGATGGAGTCTCACTCTTATCGCCCAGGCTGGAGTGCAGCGGCACAATCTCAGCTCACTGCAACCTCCGCCTCCTGGGTTCAAGCAATTCTCCTGCCTCAGCCTCCTGAGTAGCTGGGATTATAGGCGCGCGCCACCACGCCTGGCTAATTTTTGTATTTTTGGTAGAGACGGGGTTTCACCATGTTGGTCAGGCTGGTCTCGAACTCCTGACCTTGTGATCCGCCTGATCCGCCTGCGTTGGCCTCCTAAAGTGCTGGGATTACAGGCGTGAGGCACTGCGCCCGGCCCCAGCTCCTCTTTTAATAGCAAGCAGGGCCCGTGGAACACACCCTTGAGCCTGCCTGTCTTCCACCTGCCAGCTCCGTGCATCATGACCATGTCACTCCACTTCTCACAGGGATGGACCTGCTGGCCCTTCTGCTCCCACGACGGAGTCGCCAACATCTCTGAGGGAACTCCCGGGACAGGGTGCTACCCATCCCACCCCGGGGTCCTTCCCACCCACCATCAGCAGGTAGAAGACAGCAGAGCTGACATGGACCACACTTCAGTGTAGAAACGGAAGGAAATGAGTTTGCCGGGGAATGAAACTCCAGTGTCCGTCCCCGTCTCACCTGGGGCAGCTTCCTGCCCAGACGGGACCCACCTGAGCCAGAAGCTGCCTGGCGCAGACCTGAACCTTCGCCCCCAAAGGATCCAGACCTCAGACCCAGGCAGCCTCCCTGGGCCCACATGGGGGGCTCCAGGCTAAGGATGTGGCCCTGGAGGGTCTCCCCTGGCTCTTCCAGAAATCTTAGGGGCATCACAGATGGGACAGACCTGCTCGAATCCCTCTCACTGAAGCAGCAACAACAGTGGCCATGACAGGTCTGTTCACATACGCTTTACGTCCTTCGCCTCCTTCCGGCCTCACATTCACCAGCAGATCCAGTCAGCACAAAAGCGTGCTGGGGGGCCCAGAGACAGAAATGAGGGTGGCCGAGCCGGTGCCCCCGCCACACCCGTGCACATGCCTGCACACATATGGCCCTGAGTGCATCCACTGTACCTGTGCACACACACATGGCCCCAAGTACACCCACCACGCCTGTAATCCCAGCTACTGGGGAGGCTGAGGCAGGAGAATCGCTTGAACCCGGGACGGGGAGGCTGCAGTAAGCCGAGATTGTGCCATTGCACTCCAGCCTGGGTGACAGAGTGAGGCTGCGTCTCAAAACAAACAAACAAACAAACAAACAAACAAACAAACGTGAAAATATCCTTACAAAGAGAGAAAGTGCTTGGGGGTTTGACAGGACAACTCACATTCAGAAACAATCAGGAGAAACATCTTTTGGAAAGCAGCAGGAAGAGTGGTGCTGGCCTTACCTGGGCGCCTCTGGAGTAGGACCTGAAGATGGTGCAGAACCGACCCTGGCCCGACGTGTCCCTGAAACACACAGGGAAGGGAGGGGCTGGGACGGGGCCACGCAGCCTCAGTGCCTGCACTGTGGTCCCCGGGAGAGGCTCGCCTCCTGCCCTCCTCTGCGGACCCACCTGGATGTCCTGAGGGCAGCGGGGTGGCCAGGACAGGTGCCAATGGGGCTGTGCTAAGAGACTTTGTCTGCACAGGTCACAGCAGCCTGGCGCCGTGCTGCTGAGTCAAGCAGGCAGCAGAAGGGCCTCTGCCCACCTGGTGAGTGAGCAGGCCTCCACAGGAGCCTGGGAGCTCCAGGAGACTGTCCTGCCAGGCTGGGGAACCCCAACCCTGTGGACACTGACGTCTCATCAACGCTGACGTTCTGGGAAATGCTTTTGTTTTGAGACGGAGTCTCGTTCTGTCACCCAGGCTGGAGTGCAGTGGTGCGATCTCAGCTCACTGCAAGCTCTGCCTCTCGGGTTCAAGTGATTCTCCTGCCTCAGCCTCCTGAGTGGCTGGGACTACACGTGCCTGCCACCACACCTGGCTAATTTTTGTATTTTTGGTGGCCAGGCTGGTCTCCAACTCCTGACCTCAGGTGATCCACCCGCCTCAGCCTCCCAAAGTGCTAGGATTATAGGCATAAGCCAGTACGCCCGGCCAATTTTTATTTTTTAGTTTTTTTGAGACACAGTCTTGTTTTGTCACCCAGGCTGGAGTGCAATAGTGTGATCTCGGCTCACTGCAAGCTCTGCCTTCTGGGTTCATGCCATTCTCCTGCCTTAGCCTCCCCAGTAGCTGGGACTACAGGTGCCTGTCACCACATCCGACTAATTTTTTGTATTTTTAGTGGAGACGGGGTTTCACCGTATTAGCCAGGATGGTCTCGATCTGACCTGGTGATCCGCCCGCCTCGGCCTCCCAAAGTGCTGGGATTACAGGCGTGAGCCTCCGCGCCCAGCCCAATTTTTGTATTTTTGGTAGAGATGGGGTTTCACCATGTTGGCCAGGCTGGTCCCGGACTCCTGACCTCAGGTGATCCACCCTCCTCGGCCCCCACAGTACTGGGATGACAGGCTGGGCCACCACCCGGCTGGGAAATGCTCTTTAAGGTGAAGCCGGCAGAAGCGGGAGGGAAGGGCCACAGCCACCATGGAATCAGGTCTTCCAGGGCAGAAGGGAAGCTGGGATCTCTCGGGACACAGTGCCCCAGACTGTTTGCCTCTCGGAGCAAAACCCATTCTGTGTTCACACAGGGGCTGTGAGGGGCTCCCCCATGTGAAATGTGCACAGGACATTTTCCTGCTCCTCTGAAGGTTCTGTTCTCCCAGCGGCATTCGTGTCCCCAGCCAGGAACTGAAGTGCCACAGCCCCAACTCACCAGAGCTCCAGCTTCACGCGCCGGCCGTCCAGCAGGATGGTGGTGGTCTTGTAGTCGATCCCTGCGAGGAAGCACAAGGCGCTGAGGGGACGCACCACTTGGAGCAAGCGCCCGCCAGACTAGCCTCGGCCACCAGCCACCCAGGGCCGAGCCCTATATGGAGGAAGTGGAGAAGCAGGTCCCCCACACTCAGTCAGTGGGGCAGGGGGCAATCTGGGGGCTCCAGCCCAGCAAACCAGGCCTGCCCGCTTCTGCACACGGGCCACGGGCAGGGCAGGGCAGGAGCGTGGTCAGAACAGGGTCAGGCCATCGGGCCCCACAGCCCAGCAGGCCAGCCTCTTCGTGGGCACGGCTTGCCCGGAACGGGGCCTCCCTCTGTGGGCTGCGCTGGGTGCAAGGCACAGGGCCTCTCCCTCAGAGGGCACTGGGCAAAGGCAGGGTGTGGACTCCAGCGTGCCTGGAGAAAGGGCAGTGCCTTATTTCCACCCTGACCTACTTCGTATGCATTTTGAGGTTGAATTCTCGAAGGTGAATTTATTTCCCAGTCTTGGCTTGCTGCAGCCCAGGAACCGACAAGTTTGGTGTTAGGGAAGGCCAAGCAAGTTTAAACATGCTGCTTCTGGCCGGGTGTGGTGGCTCACGCCTGTAATCCCAGCACTTTGGGAGGCCGAAGCGGGCAGATCATGCGATCAGGAGTTTGAGAGCAGCCTGGCCAACATAGTGAAACTCTGTCTCTACTAAAAATACAAAAAATTAGCTGGGCGCGGTAGCGGGTGCCTTTAATCCCAGCTACTTGGGAGGCTGAAGCATGAGAATCACTTGAAGCTGGGAGGCAGAGCTTGCAGTGAGCCGAGATCACGCCATTGCACTCTCGCCCGGGCAACAGAGCTCAATAAATAAATAAATAAATAAATAAATAAATAAAATGCTGCTTCTCTGGACTGACCTCAGCCAGCCACCAGCCTGCGTGCCACATTTGTTTTGTTTTTGGAGACGGAGTCTCGCTTGGTCACCCAGGCTGGAGTGCAGTGGCCCATCTCTGCTCACTGCAAGCTCCGCCTCCTGGGTTCACACCATTCTCCTGCCTCAGCCTCCCGAGTAGCTGGGACTCCAGGCGCTGCCACCTCGCCCGGCTAGTTTTTTTATATTTTTAGTAGGGACACGGTTTCACCATGTTCCAGGAGGGTCTCGATCTCCTGACCTTGTGATCTGCCTGCCTCGGCTTCCCAAAGTGCTGGGATACAGGCATGAGCCACTGTGCCCAGCGTTTTTTTTGTGTTTTTTGTTTTGTTTTGTTCTGTTTTTTGAGACGGAGTTTCGCTCTGTTGCCCAGGCTGGAGTGCAGTGGCGCGATCTCAGCTCAGTACAAACTCCACCTCCTGGGTTCAAGCGATTCTCCCACCTCAGCCTCCCAAGTAGCTGGGACTATAGGTGCCTCTCACCACGGCCGGCTACTTTTTGTAATTTTAGTAGAGACAGGGTTTCACCATGCTGGCCAGGCTGGTCACAAATTCCTGACTTTAGGTGATCCACCTGCCTCGGCCTCCCAAAGAACTGGGATTACAGGTGTAAGCCACTGCGCCTGGCCCACATCACATCATTACTTTTTATTTCCTTACAGTTTTATGGGAAAAGGTCAGTGACAAATCAAAAGTAACAGTTCTGGACACTTAAGGCAGGCACGACATCTTAAACAGGCTCTGGGCCCTCTGGAAACTTTCCAGAAGCTTCTACCTTTAGGGCTCAGCCCCTTCCCCCACCTTAGAAACATCATTCATGTTTTGTCTTTTTATGACACTTTCTCCAAGGGGCTTGGAAACGGGCACTTTTTAAACATCAGTGACGCCCTCCCACAGAGCGCGCCTGCACAGTGTACCCGTGTGTGCCCGTGTGCCCGTGTGTGTCTGTGTGTGCCCGTGTGTGCCCGTGTGTCTGTGTGTGCCCGTGTGTGCCTGTGTCTGTGTGTGCCTGTGTGTGCCTGTGTGTGCCCGTGTCTGTGTGTGTCTGTGTGTGTCTGTGTGTGCCTGTGTGTGTCTGTGTGTGCCTGTGTGTGCCTGTGTGTGTCTGTGTGTGCCCGTGTGTGCCCGTGTCTGTGTGTGTCTGTGTGTGCCTGTGTGTGCCTGTGTGTGCCTGTGTGTGTCTGTGTGTGCCTGCACAGTGTGCCTGTGTGTGTCTGTGTGTGTCTGTGTGTGCCCGTGTCTGTGTGTGTCTGTGTGTGTCTGTGTGTGCCTGTGTGTGTCTGTGTGTGCCTGTGTGTGCCTGTGTGTGTCTGTGTGTGCCCGTGTGTGCCCGTGTCTGTGTGTGTCTGTGTGTGCCTGTGTGTGCCTGTGTGTGCCTGTGTGTGTCTGTGTGTGCCTGCACAGTGTGCCTGTGTGTGTCTGTGTGTGTCTGTGTGTGCCCGTGTCTGTGTGTGTCTGTGTGTGTCTGTGTGTGTCTATGTGTGTCTGTGTGCCCGTGTCTGTGTCTGTGTGTGCCCGTGTCTGTGTGTGCCCGTGTCTGTGTGTGTCTGTGTGTGCCTGTGTGTGTCTGTGTGTGCCCGTGTGTGTCTGTGTGTGTCTGTGTGTGTGTGTGTGTGCCCGTGTCTGTGTCTGTGTGTGCCTGTGTCTGTGAGTGCCTGTGTGTGCCCGTGTCTGTGCCTGTGTGTGTCTGTGCCTGTGTGTGTCTGTGTGTCTGTGTGTGTCTGTGTGTGTCTGTGTGTCTGTGTGTGTCTGTGTGTCTGTGTGTGTCTGTGTGTGTCTGTGTGTGTCTGTGTCTGTGTGTGTCTGTGTGTGCCTGTGTGTGTCTGTGTGTGTCTGTGTCTGTGTGTGCCTGTGTGTGCCTGTGTGTGTCTGTGTGTGCCTGTGTGTGCCTGTGTGTGCCTGTGTGTGTCTGTGTGTGTCTGTGTGTGCCTGCACAGTGTGCCTGTGTGTGCCTGTGTGTGCCTGTGTGTGTCTGTGTGTGCCTGTGTGTGCCTGTGTGTGTCTGTGTGTGCCTGTGTGTGTCTGTGTGTGTGTGTGCCTGCACAGTGTGCCTGTGTGTGCCTGTGTGTGTCTGTGTGTGTCTGTGTGTGCCTGCACAGTGTGCCTGTGTGTGTCTGTGTGTGTCTGTGTGTGCCTGTGTGTGTCTGTGTGTGCCTGTGTGTCTGTGTCTGTGTGTCTGTGTGTGCCTGTGTGTGCCTGTGTGTGCCTGTGTGTCTGTGTCTGTGTGTCTGTGTGTGTCTGTGTGTGCCTGCACAGTGTGCCTGTGTGTGTCTGTGTGTGCCTGTGTGTGCCTGTGTGTGTCTGTGTGTGCCTGTGTGTGCCTGTGTGTGTCTGTGTGTGTCTGTGTGTGCCTGTGTGTGCCTGTGTGTGTCTGTGTGTGCCTGCACAGTGTGCCTGTGTGTGTCTGTGTCTGTGTGTGCCTGTGTGTGCCTGTGTGTGTCTGTGTGTGTCTGTGTGTGTCTGTGTGTGCCTGTGTGTGTCTGTGTGTGTCTGTGTGTGCCTGCACAGTGTGCCTGTGTGTGTCTGTGTGTGTCTGTGTGTGTCTGTGTGTGTCTGTGTGTGCCTGTGTGTCTGTGTCTGTGTGTCTGTGTGTGCCTGTGTGTGCCTGTGTGTGCCTGTGTGTCTGTGTCTGTGTGTCTGTGTGTGTCTGTGTGTGCCTGCACAGTGTGCCTGTGTGTGTCTGTGTGTGCCTGTGTGTGCCTGTGTGTGTCTGTGTGTGCCTGTGTGTGCCTGTGTGTGTCTGTGTGTGTCTGTGTGTGCCTGTGTGTGTCTGTGTGTGTCTGTGTGTGCCTGCACAGTGTGCCTGTGTGTGTCTGTGCCTGTGTGTGCCTGTGTGTGCCTGTGTGTCTGTGTCTGTGTGTCTGTGTGTGTCTGTGTGTGCCTGCACAGTGTGCCTGTGTGTGTCTGTGTGTCTGTGTGTGCCTGTGTGTGTCTGTGTGTGCCTGTGTGTGTCTGTGTGTGCCTGTGTGTGTCTGTGTGTGTCTGTGTGTGCCTGCACAGTGTGCCTGTGTGTGCCTGTGCCCGTCTGTCTCTCCGTGTGGCGCCTACCCCTGCAAGCCAACCCCGCGGGTCACTTTGCCTACGGCACCCTTCTTCAGGCATCAGCGCTTCCACCCACGCCATCCTTCTGCCTGACCACCCCCTAATGCCCATCAAAGGCTGTTCTCACGCATCGAAGGACACCATCGACAGAGAGAAAAATGCAACCCAGAGATGCAGGGAAATGTCTGCAGATCACGCGTCTCCTAGGGATTGATCAGACTCTGCGAATGACTCCAACTCAACAATAGGAAACCAAACATCCTGATTTTAGGATGGACAGACGGTCTCTCTCAGGTCCTTGTTTCCAGGACAAGAAGGAACAACGGTTGTGCCAAAAGGGCCATAGCTGTGAGCGGCCCATCACTGCAGGAGCCATAACCAATGTGTACCCAGGGACAATGTCATTAAGTAATTCTCCATCGGGACGCGGTGGAGCTAGTTCACCATCGGGATGCGGTGGAGCTAGTTCACCATCGGGACGCGGTGGAGTTACACAGTTCACCATCGGGACGCGGTAGAGTTAATTCACCATCGGGATGCGGTAGAGTTAATTCACCATCGGGATGCGGTAGAGTTAGGCAGTTCACCATCGGGATGCGGTAGAGTTAATTCACCATCGGGATGCGGTAGAGTTAGGCAGTTCACGATCGGGATGCGGTGGAGTTAGTTCACCATCAGGATGCGGTGGAGCTAGTTCACCATCGGGATGCGGTGGAGTTACACATTTCACCATCGGGATGCGGTGGAGTTAGTTCACCATCGGGATGCGGTGGAGTTAGTTCACCATCGGGATGCGGTGGAGTTAGTTCACCATCGGGATGCGGTGGAGTTACACAGTTCACCATCGGGATGCGGTGGAGTTACACAGTTCACCATCGGGATGCGGTGGAGTTACACAGTTCACCATCGGGATGCGGTGGAGTTACACAGTTCACCATCGGGATGCGGTGGAGTTAGTTCACCACCGGGATGCGGTGGAGTTAGGCAGTTCACCATCAGGATGCGGTGGAGTTAGTTCACCATCGGGATGCGGTGGAGTTTGGCAGTTCAACATCAGAATGTGGTAGAGGCCATAGCCCTTGGAGACATTTTGGCAGCATCTGCGCCAACTGTGTGCTTCCTGAGCTGTGTGGAAAGCTGCGTCACTGCCCCAGTGGTGCCCTTCACGGCAAGCCAGTCAGGAATCCCGCTCAAGTCCAGGGCCGTGCATGTCACCCAAGTCTAGACCTGGGTGCTGCCCACAACTTCCACTAAGGCCCACATAAGAAGCTGAGTCCTTAAGGACTAAAGAAAAACTATCCTCAGCCGGGCGTGGTGGCTCACGCCTGTAATCCCAGCACTTTGGGAGGCCAAGATGGGCGGATCACGAGGTCAGGAGATCGAGACCATCCTGGCTAACACGGTGAAACCCCGTCTCTACTAAAAAATACAAAAAACTAGCCGGGCGAGGTGGTGGCGCCTGTAGTCCCAGCTACTCGGGAGGCTGAGGCAGGAGAATGGCGTAGACCCGGGAGGCGGAGCTTGCAGTGAGCTGAGATCCGGCCACTGCACTCCAGCCTGGGCGACAGAGCCAGACTCCGTCTCAAAAAAAAAAAAAAGAAAAACTATCCTCTGAGGAAAAAAATATGGAAATTATACTTTAAAAAAAGGGCAAAGGACTTGAATAGACACTTCTCCAAAGAAGATAAACTGACGGCCAAGAAGCAGTGAAAAGGCAATTCCACATCATCGTCCAGCAGAAAAACACATCCAAGCCACCACCACACCACGTCCCAGCCTCACAGAAAAGGGCAGCTGGCAGCAAGTGCCGGCCGGTGTGGGGAAGCCGGGCCCTTCACCCAGCGAGTGTGCTGCACGCTGCTGCACCGTGCTCCTGATTCTAAAGGCGAGGGCAGCGGCATGTGCTCCTGATTCTAAAGGCGAGGGCAGCGGCATGTGCTCCTGATTCTAAAGGCGAGGGCAGCCGTCCTGTGCGCGCTCACAAGTGAAACAACACTCTTCAGGGAGGAACCGCACTCAGGCCGTCCACACCCTTCCCACACCTCCCTCCTCCCACAGTTCTGTCAAGCAGGACACATGGACGGAGGGGCCTTGGTCCTTTCGGTCCTGGCTGCTGCAGCCCCCACGAGGCTGACCTGAGAGGCCAAGGTTGTACACCACGATTGCCACAAAGGCCATGGCTGCTCCTCCTTGACAGTTACCTCCATGTGTCAATTTGGCCAAGCAGGCAGGCGCCAGCAACACCCGCAGGACGGGTGCTGATGGCCCGGGGACTCCCCTAGGCCACCCCTAGATGGCGCCATGGCCCAGGGCTGCCAGGAGCCGTAGCTGCCACAGAAGGGGCAGAGGTGCCGGGCAAAGCCTGGGGACCATGTCAGCCACCCACAGAGCAGGGGCCTCTAGAGCGCTGTGCTCTTGGATCAGAGGTGGCTCCGGGATGCTCCTCCCACTGGGTGTCGGCTGTGGGCACCCGTGGGACCTCCTGACCTGCTGACCTCCCACCCACCCCGCAGGCTCCACACCTGGCCGCCCACACTGTGCGTCAGAACAGGATTCTCAGCAACACTGGGGAGAAAAAGTTCAAGAAGACTATGAAACAACATCCCCATGGATACCATTTAGACACAAACAGCGGCCTGTTCTCTAGCACAGTCAACTGAGTGTCTTGTTCCCGGCAAGCCACAGCCACTGACCACACGGAGCCCTCCTGGCTCCAGGATGTGGCTCTGGAAAAGGTCTGGACTCTCAGAGGAGGGACAGACAGGTGTCAGGATCCTGGGGAGGGGGTCCTTGGCCTGGAAGGTCTCAATTATCCAGGCAGGGTCCGGGCAGGTGGGTGACGGAGTGGGGCAGGGCGGGGAAGGAGGAGCGCCTGGAGGCACAGAGCAGTGGCCTGGGAGAGGCCTGGAGCCCGTGCTGGGGGACAGCACAGGGGCAGGGGCAGTGGGCTTCGGCTGCAGAGCTCAACACCAACCCATAAGGGATCCCCCAGTATTAGCTGTGACATGTTCTTTTGGTGTGCTGCTCACTTTTACCTCTTGGTGAAATGTCTTTTCAAAAATAAGCTAAGCAAACACCCGGTTCAGTGAAAAGGCAAGAGTGCCAATGAGGGTCAGCTGCTCCCTGCGGGTCCACTGAGGCCTCCTGCGGCACCAGCAACTCCTGCCACCCTCCCTCCTGCTCTCCTCCTCATCCGCTGGGCGCCGCAGGCCTTGCTCACCACCTCAGGTTTACTGTTCCCAACAAACCTCTCACTCGTCTAGCCCCAGCCAGGCGCTGCCTCTTGGCCGACTGAACACAACCCCATAAGACACACAGCACCGTCCTGGTCAGCCACCTGGGAGAGCCGGCTCCCCCAGGACAGGTGCTCTGACCTCAGGGGACACTGAGGAAGGGAGGAACACCTGTCCTGCCACCAGAGCAAAGCCACCGGCGCCTGGGCTGCTGGTTCTGTCTACTGCACGGGGTGCCACGTCCCCACCAGTTACAGGAGTCCAAGTCCCAGCAAGCGGACTCCCAGCCAGGCTGGTGTGAAGTGACATCTGGCCCCAGCCTGGCGCCCAAGCCACCAGGCCGGTGCTGTTCACGTCCCCACCCTCCTGTGGGACCCATTCTGTTTTCTAAAAGCTTTTAAGGCATTTTCTTTGCCCACATTGTTCTGGGTGGTCTTTTTCATACTCTGTGGCCCTTGCAGTCTGGAGACACATCCTGACGTGCCTCAGTTCCCCCACGGAGGCTCCCGCCCTCCATCCTGAGCCGCGCCAGCCAAGGTAACCACTGCAGGGACCGCCCGGTTGTTTTTTAATCTCTTTTGGTTCTGTTTTCTGGGAGATGTCCTCAACTTTCGTTTCTGCCCTTGTATGGCTTTTTAAAAATGTGCTGCTTATTTATAATTTCTAAAAGCTCCTTCGGTGCTCTGAGCAGTTCCCCGCTGGCAGCGTCCGGCCCTTCATTCCCGGATGCGGCATCTCTGACGACACCATTGGTACGATGTTCTTCCCTGAGCTCTTTTCCTGCCTGTCTGGGTCTTTCCTCACATTCTGGGGACCCTCAAGGACAGACCCTAAGTAGCCACCAGGAAGCTGGTGACTCTGGCTTCTAAGTTGGGGCTCCAGGCAACGTCTGGAGGCTGCTTCTTTTGGGCTGACAGTTATGCTGCCATTATCCTGCCACGGGCTCCCATCTGCACACCAGTGGGACTGGGTTCCCAGGTAAGGAGGCTTGCTCAGGCCACCAGCTCCCCGCCACCCTGTCCCCCGCCACCCCATCCCCCACCATACCCACTGGCATCTGGTGTCCACGACTCAATTTTCCCAGAGAATAAACCTCCTGTGCTTCCTGCTGGGAATCACACCAGGCACCGCCTGACCTCCCCATCCCCTCACGTGGCATTGAGAGGGGCTCCCATGGCCCCTCAGTCAGCCATGGCAGCACCCCTGTTCCCAAACAGTCAAACCTATCTGACCTCATTAGTCCACGCTTTTATTTTTTGAAAAGGGGTCTCGTTCTGTCACCCAGGCTGGAGTGCAGTGGTGTGATCAAGGCTCACTGCAGCCTCCAACTCCTGGGCTCACGTGTTCCCCACACCTCAGCCTCCTGAGTAGCTGGGACTACAGGCGTCCACCACCACACCTGGCTAATTTTGTATCTTTTGTAGAGTCAGGGGTTTCACTATGTTGCCCAGGCTGGTCTTGAGCTCCTGGGTTCAAGCAATCTGCCTACCTTGACCTCCCAAAGGGCTGGGATGACAGGTATGACCTGCCACACAATTGTGGTGCAATCTCGGCTCATGGCAACCTCCACCGCCTGGGTTCAAGTGATTCTTATGCCTCTGCCTCCCAAGTAGTGGAGACTACAGGTGCCCGCCACCGCGCCCAGCTAATTTTTTTTGTATTTTTAGTAGAGATGGGGTTTCACCATGCTGGCTAGGCTGGTCTCGAACCCCTGACCTCAAGTGATCCACCTGCCTCAGCCTCCCAAAGTGCCGGGATTACAGGCGTGAGCCACCACGGCCAGCCGAGTTTCATTCTTTTCAGGATGGTAAAGGGAATGCCACAACCATTTGTCTAGAAGGGGCCTGATGGGACTGAGGGCCACGGATTGGCAGCCTGAAGTCAGCATCCTGGGCCTCCCAGGCTTGGCCTCTGCATTGCCGGTCCGGGCGCCCAGCTCTTTGGGATCAGGCAAGGACAGAGGACCAGGTGGGAGCTGAGCAGGCTCAGGGGACAGAGGACCAGGTGGGAGCTGAGCAGGCCCAGGGGACAGAGGGCCAGGTGGGAGCTGAGCTCAGGAGACAGAGGGCCACGTGGGAGCTGAGCAGTCCCAGGGGACAGAGGGCCAGGTGGGAGCTGAGCAGTTCCAGGGGACAGAGGGCCAAGTGGGAGCTGAGCAGGCCCAGGGGACAGAGGGCCAGGTGGGAGCTAAGCAGGCCCAGGGGACAGAGGGCCAGGTGGGAGCTGAGCTCAGGGGACAGAGGGCCAGGTGGGAGCTGAGCAGTCCCAGGGGACAGAGGGCCAAGTGGGAGCTGAGCAGGCCCAGGGGACAGAGGGCCAGGTGGGAGCTCAGCCCAGGGGACAGAGGGCCAGGTGGGAGCTGAGCAGGCCCAGGGGACAGAGGGCCAGGTGGGAGCTGAGCAGGCTCAGGGGACAGAGGGCCAGGTGGGAGCTGAGCAGGCCCAGGGGACAGAGGGCCAGGTGGGAGCTGAGCTCAGGGGACAGAGGGCCAGGTGGGAGCTGAGCAGTCCCAGGGGACAGAGGGCCAAGTGGGAGCTGAGCAGGCTCGGGACAGAGGGCCAGGTGGGAGCTGAGCAGGCCCAGGGGACAGAGGGCCAGGTGGGAGCTGAGCCCAGGGGACAGAGGGCCAGGTGGGAGCTGAGCCCAGGGGACACAGGGCCAGGTGGGAGCTGAGCAGGCTCAGGGGACAGACGACCAGGTGGGAGCTGAGCTCAGGGGACAGAGGGCCAGGTGGGAGCTGAGCTCAGGGGACAGAGGGCCAGGTGGGAGCTGAGCTCAGGGGACAGAGGGCCAGGTGGGAGCTGAGCAGGCCCAGGGGACAGAGGGCCAGGTGGGAGCTGAGCCCAGGGGACAGAGGGCCAGGTGGGAGCTGAGCTCAGGGGACAGAGGGCCAGGTGGGAGCTGAGCAGGCTCAGGGAACAGAGGACCAGGTGGGAGCTGAGCTCAGGGGACAGAGGGCCAGGTGGGAGCTGAGCTCAGGGGACAGAGGGCCAGGTGGGAGCTGAGCTCAGGGGA
The DNA here is from genome assembly GCF_049350105.2 of Macaca mulatta. NCBI lineage: Eukaryota > Metazoa > Chordata > Mammalia > Primates > Cercopithecidae > Macaca > Macaca mulatta. Next base: position 1,820,757 of record NC_133425.1, on the reverse strand, counting down.
CAGAGGGCCAGGTGGGAGCTGAGCTCAGGGGACAGAGGGCCAGGTGGGAGCTGAGCAGGAGCAGTAAGGTTTGGCTGTGTCCCCACCCAAATCTCACCTTGACTAATCCCCACGGGTTGAGGGCGGGGCCAGGTAGAGAGAATTAAATCATGGGAGCGGCTCCCCCCTGCTGTTCTCGTGAGGGTGAGTGAGTTCTCCCCACACCTGATGGTGTTTTAGAAGGGGCTTCCTGGCTGGGCGCGGTGGCTCACGCCTGTAATCCCAGCACTTTGGGAGGCCGAGGCAGGTGGATCACGAGGTCAGGAGATCGAGACTATCCTGGCTAACACGGTGAAACCCTGTCTCTATAAAAATACAAAAAAACTAGCCGGGTGTGGTGGCGGGTGCCTGTAGTCCCAGCTACTTGGGAGGCTGAGGCAGGAGAATGGCGTGAACCCGGGAGGCGGAGCTTGCAGTGAGCCGAGATCACGCCACTGCACTCCAGCCTGGGCAACAGAGCGAGACTCTGTCTCAAAAAAACAAAAAAAACAGAAGGGGCTTCCCGCTTCACTCTGCACTCATTCTCTCTCGTGCTGCCCTGTGAAGAGGTACCTTCCGCCATGACTCTAAGTTTCCTGAGGCTTCTGCAGCCATGCGGAACTGTGAGTCAATTACATCGCTTTTCTTTACAATGACCCAGTCTCGTAGCAGCGTGAGAACCAGCGAATACATGGGCGTGGAGGCCGCCCAGGAAAGTGTGGAGGGAGGTGGGGATGGGCACAGCACATTGCCTGGTGCAGACTCGGGCACCCTTTGGAGGGATCTCACAGCATCCATCTGAAAACGGGCAGTGGAGGGGGAGGAAGGGGACTGAAAACGTCACTGAGGCGTCTGCTTTACCAGGTGCAACTTCATTTTTTTTCTTTTTCTTTTTTGTCTGCTTTACTAGATGCGACTTTGTTTTCATTTTTTTGAGATGGAGTTTCACTCGTGTTGCCCAGGCTGGAGTGCGGTGGTGCAATCTCAGCTCACTGCAACCTTCACCTCCCATGTTCAAGCGATTCTCCTGCCTCAGCCTCCCAAGTAGCTGAGATTACAGGTGCCCACCACCAAGCCCAGCTAATTTTTTTGTATTTTTAGTAGAGATGGAGTTTCACCATGTTGGCCAGGCTGGTCTCAAACTCCTGACCTCAGGTAATCTGCATGCCTCAGCCTCCCAAAGTGCTGGGATGACGGGCGTGAGCCACTGTGCCCAAGCGACTTTGTTTTCAACAGTCACCAACATCTTGGTGGTCTGGGGAGTGGACATGGGACCTGTGTCCCTGCCCATGGAGGCCGATCTGCCCAGGGGCTGTCAGCAGAGTTGCTGTAAGGCAGCCAAGGAAGGCTGGCTGCTGAGCCTGTGCACCACCCTCGGCTCGGGAGTGGAGGTTCCTTGGCTCACGTGGCAGTGGCTCACGTGGCAGTCTGTCTGTCAGGGCCAGCCTGCCACCAGCAGCCACGTTCCTGCAGGGCACAGTGCAGGGGCTGTTTGCTGCTGAGTTGCCAGCATGGGGCTCTGCAGACAGGACTAAGGTGTGCAATCTCGAGGTGGGAGATCATCCGGGATTATCTGGGTGGGGTCAATTAACTACACAAGTCCTTAACCGCCTTTCCCGGCTGAGCTACAGATGAGCTAGAAGGAGCGTCAAAGCATGAGAGGGACTTCACCCGCCAGTGCTGGCTCTGCAAATGGGCAAGGGCCCTCTGTGAAGAATGCAGGCGGCCTGGAGAAGCCGGGAAAGGGTCGGCTTGCACCCAGCAAGGTGCTGCTGCCAGTCCTACCACCAGCAAGAACAGAATTCTGCCAACCTCCCAATGAGCAAGGGAACATCTTCCTCTAGGGCCTGCAGAAGGCAAAGCCCCAGCCAGGGAAACCCGCACTGGACTGAGGACTGGGAGGACTAGTGACAGCAGTCACAGAAAAGGAGTGGAAAGGTGGAAACCACCGAAGGCCATCTATTGCGGCCCTGTATTGATTAGAAGTAAACTGGATCCAAACTAAAAATCCACCCACTGGGGGGTAGTTACTGAGAGAATAGAAACATTCTCCAGTTGTTACAAAGAAACAAGCTTGCAGCAGTCAGCATGGCTAAAAGGAAGGCAGGACTTAGAACAAACAGGACTCTCCCTCGCTCCTGTGGGACAGAAACTGGGTGACCGCTTTGGAAAGCGGCTTGGCCGCATCTACAGAGGTCCTACAGCCCAGCTTCCCCTCCTCAGTACATCCCAACGGAAACGGGCACCTGTGTTCACCACACGCGTCTGAGACGTCTCACAGGAGCACTGCCAGAATCACCCAACATGGAAACCATCCCAAAGCCCATCTAGAGTGGAGCAAACGCACTGCAGCCTCGTGCACACGGGAGGCCACTCAGCGCAAGGAAGGAGGGGAGCAACCGCATTCGACCACATGGCTGAAGCTCACCAGAAGGCGTGGGAAGAAGGCAGCCAGACACGGGGGAGTTCGCCCTGCGTGGCTCCATTTACGTGAAGACTAGACAAGGCAGATGAGTCTACAGTGACACAGACCAGCAGCTGCCAGGCCAGGGGCAGGGTGTGAGAGGCCTGCAGAGGGCAAGGCTGCGAGGGCTGGTGCTTTCTCAGGCTGGCATGCCTGTCCGCACTCACTGAATTGCAGACTTGAAAAGTAAAGGGGATTTTTGTACACAAATTACACCTCAATAAAGTCGATTAATTAAAAGATGGAAAGCTGACATCAAAAGTTGGCAAAGATGTGGAGCACCTGGAATTCTCATGCATTGCTGATGGGACTATGTGAGACCACGGGGCTCCTTTAGAAAACGGTTTTCTTTTTTGAGATCGAGTCTCACTGTGTCGCTCAGGCTGGAGTGTAGTGGGACAATCATGGCTCACTGCAGCCTCCACCTTGGGCTCCTGCGATCCTCCTGCCTCAGCCTCCTGAGGAGCTAAGACTATTACAAGTGTGCGCCACCACGCCAGGCTAATTTATTTTTTTGAGACAGAGTCTCGCTCTGTTGCCCAGGCTGGAGTGCAGCAGCACAGTCTCAGCTCACTCCAACCTCCGCCTCCCGGCTTCAAGTGATTCTCCTGCCTCAGCCTCTCAAGTAACTGGGACCACAAGCACTGCCACCACACCAGGCTAACTTTGTATTTTTAGTAGAGACAGGGTTTCACCACGTTGGCCAGGTTGGTCTTGAACTCCTGACCTCAAGTGATCTGCCTGCCTCGGCCTCCCAAAGTGCTGAGATTACAGTCGAGTCACCACACCCAGCCCCAGGCTAATTTTTTTAATATGTTTATAGCAACAGCTTCTCACTATGTTGCCCAGGCTGGGCAATCTAATAAATTAAAAAGTACACTCATCATATACGACAGCAATTCCACTCTTAAATATCTACCTAAGAAACGCCTTCAAAAGGACTCATGCGTATTCTAGTTATAGTTTAGTGCTAGTGCCACTGAACTGTATCCCTGCAAATGGCTAAAATGACGTGTTTTCTGTATTTTACAGAAAAAAAAATTAAAAAAAAAAAGTTTTAGGCCGGGAGCGGTGGCTCACGCCTGTATTCCCAGCACTCTGGGAGGCCGACGTGGGCAGATCACGAGGTCAGGAAATGGAGACCATCCTGGCTAACATGGTGAAACCCCGTCTCTACTAAACAACAACAACAACAAATTAGCCGGGCGCGGTGGCGGGCGCCTGTAGTCCCAGCTACTTGGGAGGCTGAGGCGGGAGAATGGTGTGAACCCAGGAGGCCGAGCTTGCAGTGAGCCGAGATCGCACCACTGCACTCCAGCTTGGGCGACAGACTGAGAGTCTCAAAAAAAAAAAAAAAAAAAAGAAAAGAAAAAAGAAAAAACAAGAACTCGTTCACATTCACAGCAGCATTATTCATAATACCCCAAACCAGGAAATAACCCAAATGTGTATCAACAAGGTAAATGCATAAACAAACTGGGGTATATTCGTGCAAAGGAATATGACTTGGGAACAAAAAAGAAGAATCTACCTTGTACATCATGAACAAGTTTCAAAACTGCGGAGCAAAGGAAAGCAGGGTCTGCTTCGTGTCCACGATGGCCGGAACAGGAAGCAGCCGCCCATGGTGATGGAAGCCGAGCGCGGGAGGCTGGGGGGCTTTCTGGGAGGAGGGTGCAAGTGCTCCTGATTTTGGTGAGGGTACTGGCTGCATAGGTACCCACATGTGCCAAAACTCATAGAACCGTACATGCAAAGAAGGTACATTTATTACACACACATCATCTCCCAATAAAATTATTTTAAAACAAACCCACAGGGTATTGATCTGCCGTAAATTCGGATTAGTAGGTCTCTCTAGGATGAGGGGACTGGATTACCCTACAAGACAGCCTGAACACACATCAGAACCGGACGTGAAGACGCTGCCTGTCCCGGAAGACCTGGGGCTGGACCCGCGGGCCGGCACTCCGCATTCAAGCTCCCGGCATGCCACACCCTCGGATGTCTTCTGAAACAAGGATGACCCACGTCCACCAACCCCACTGCTGGCAAACCGGCGCCTGCCTGCCGGAGGACAGTAAAGGAAGGAAAAGTTATCTGAACAAATTTCTTTTTTTTTTTTTTTTTTTTTTTGAGACGGAGTGTCGCTCTGTCGCCCAGGCTGGAGTGCAGTGGCTAGATCTCAGCTCACTGCAAGCTCCGTCTCCTGGGTTCACGCCATTCTCCTGCCTCAGCCTCCCAAGTAGCTGGGACTACAGGCGCCCGCGACCTCGGCCAGCTAGTTTTTTGTATTTTTTAATAGAGACGGGGTTTCACCGTGTTAGCCAGGATGGTCTCAATCTCCTGACCTCGTGATCCACCCGCCTCGGCCTCCCAAAGTGCTGGGATTACAGGCGGGAGCCACCGCGCCAGGCCTCCTCGCCCATCTTTTAAGGAGCAGATCCCGTAGCTCTCAGATTATTTTCAATGATTACAAATCCAGCTTAGTGTGGCTTAAACCCCAATTGCATGTCCACTTTAAGACTCATTTCTGGCTGTGCACCGTGGCTCACACCTGGAATCTCGACACTTGGGGAGGCCAAGGTGGGAGAATCACTTGAGCCCAGGAGTTCAAGACCAGCCTAGCCAACACGGCAAGAACGTATCACTACAAAAATAATTTATTGGCCGGGCAGAGTGGCTCATGCTTGTGATCCCAGCACTTTGGGAGGCCGAGGTGGGTGGATCACCTGAGGTCAGGAGTTCGAGACCAGCCTGGCCAACATGGTGAAACCCCATCTCTACTAAAAAAAAACCCAAAAAACTAGCCAGGCGTGGTGGCAGGTGCCTGTAACCCCTGCTACTTGGGGGACTGAGGCAGGAGAATCGCTTGAACCCGGGAGGCGGAGGTTGCAGTGAGCCGAGATCGCACCATCGTACTCCAGCCTGTTCTCCCACCTCAGCCTCCCGAGTAGCTGGATTACAGGCATGCGCCACCACGCCCGGGGTTTCACCATACTGGCCAGGCTGGTCTCAAACTCCTGACCTCAAGTGATCCACCCACCTCGGTCTCCCAAAGTGCTGGGATTACAGGCGTGAGTCACCGTGCCTGGCCCATTTTTTTTTTTAACTTTTTTTGTAGGGATAGGGTCTTGCTATGTCACCTAGTCTGAACTCCTGGCCTCAGGGGATCCTCCTGCCTTGACCTCCCAAGTAGCTGGGATTATAGGCGTGCACCACCACACCCAGTCCTGTGTTGTCATATTTTAATATTTGATAAACTTAAAAGCATTCCCTCTTGTGTAATTTTTGGATTACAATTCTATTTTTCATTAGAATCTCCTGTCTGGGCACCATACGTGTGGCCCTGGTGAACTGAGACTGGGGGAACAGTCCCAATAAGGATCAAATCGCCCCACCTGACGTGGGTGTGGTGGGGACCTGCCCTGCCCGGAGTCCGGCACACAGGGGCGCTCAGCACACACCTGAGCAAACTCACGCTGAGCCGGACCCCAGCGACCCAGCTCTGGAAACTGACATGGGGACACTGATGCTCCGGGGAGAACAGCCGTCTGCCCAGCCCACCTAGGGCCAATGTAACACCTCAAACAGGCTGGACACAAATGGTTTCTCCTGTTCTTTCATTTCAATTCAGAAAAGACGGACACCTTCAGAATGAGCATATACTTAGTGATACAGCCTTGATGGTGTGGATAATACAAAAAAATCATACTTTTTGGTATTACAGTTTTTAAAAAAACCAGCTGCACACACACGGGAGCTACATCTTCTATCTCTATCCCGGACACGAGCAGTAGGCACGGTGAGGAAAACTAAACCAGGAGGGAAGAGCTTCAACGCTAATGACCAGGAGGTGGCTCAGCAGGGAGGATAAGGGTTAGATGCCGAGGCAGACAGAGGGGCAGGTTGCTCCTGGGGGGCCGGAGGGACCCTGCCTCCAGAGGAGCCCAGGAGAGCCTCACGCGGCTGCCACACACCAGGCTCTGTCACAGTGTGACTGCCAACTCTTCACAGCACTGAGACTGGAATCAAAACCTTTCTGTTCCCCCACAGGCAAAAACCTGGGCAGTCACCACTTGCTGATAATGACTTATGGGTTAAACTGTCTATGCGATGCACTCAGGTACCAAAGCTCTTTTTTTTTTTTTGAGATAGAGTCTCACTCTGTCACCCAGGCTAGAGTGCAGTGGTGCAAACGCGGCTCACTGCAACCTCTGCCTCCCCAGGTTCAGGCGATTCTCCTGCTTCAGCCTGCTGAGTAGCTGGCAATACAGGTGCCCGCCACCACACCAAGCTAATTTTTGCATTTTTAGTAGAGAGGGGGTTTCACCATGTTGGTCAGGACGGTCTCGATCTCTTGATCTCGTGATCAGACTGCCTCAGCCTCTTAAAGAGCTGGGATCACAGGCGTGAGCCATCATGCATGGCTGGCACCAAAGCTCTTTTTTTTTTTTTTTTTTGAGACAGAGTCTGGCTCTGTTGCCCAGGCTGGAGTGCAGTGGCCGGATCTCAGCTCACTGCAAGCTCCGCCTCCCGGGTTCACGCCATTCTCCTGCCTCAGCCTCCCGAGTAGCTGGGACTACAGGCGCCCGCCACCTCGCCCGGCTAATTTTTTTTGTATTTTAGTAGAGACGGGGTTTCACCGTGTTAGCCAGGATGGTCTCGATCTCCTGAACTTGTGATTCGCCCGTCTCGGCCTCCCAAAGTGCTGGGATTACAGGCTTGAGCCACCGCGCCCGGCCACCAAAGCTCTTTAAAAAAGTCCAACATAACAATATTCTAAACTCAACAGGTTAGGTGACGTCTGTTCTTATTACTTACGCTTTGCACTTGCTGTTATTACTATTATTATTACTATTTGGCATATGTCAATTTTTCATAAAGTAATTTAAGAAGCTGACGTACTCTCTCTCTCTCCCCACCAGGAGGACCCAGGCTCTTCAGAGAGATGGCCACTTCCAGGGCAGGCACGAACCACATCTGCTGGAAGTACCAGGCTGTGCCAGGACGCAGGGAGCTCCAGGAACTCAGGGCATAGCCCAGGACGCAGGTGCCGCCTGAAGAGGCTCCAACATCAAGGGGGCCATGTGAGTCCCAAACCAGACAGGAAAGGAGTGTGATGCCCCAAGGGAACAGAACCTTGCTGAATCCACGCTGACACTAGGGAACACCAGGGGCGTGCATTTTCACGGATATGTGCACTAGGGAACACCAGGGGCGTGCATTTTCACGGATATGTGCACTAGGGAACACCAGGGGCGTGCATTTTCACGGATATATGACACTAGGGAACACCCAGGGGCGTGCATTTTCATGGATATGTGACACTAGGGAACACCAGGGGCGTGCATTTTCACGGATATGTGCACTAGGGAACACCAGGGGCGTGCATTTTCACGGATATGTGACACTAGCGAACACCAGGGGCGTGCATTTTCACGGATATGTGCACTAGGGAACACCAGGGGCGTGCATTTTCACGGATATGTGACACTAGCGAACACCCAGGGGCATGCATTTTCACGGATATGTGACACTAGGGAACACCCAGGGGCGTGCATTTTCACGGATATTGCACTAGGGAACACCAGGGGCGTGCATTTTCACGGATATGTGACACTAGCGAACACCCAGGGGCATGTGTTTTCATGGATATGCCTATCGACAGAAGCAGCCATGGCAGCAGTGCACACGGAGGAGGCACATGGCCCCGAGGGAAGTCGCCTCCTCCCTGCTGACCAGGTGAAGCGGGTCCTGCTGGCATCGGCTGACCCAGAGACTCCTCTCAGGCAGGAATCAGGTGGGCACAAGCCTCCGCGGGCAACCACTAGGGCTGTGGCCGGCCGACACGGGCAGACATCAGCCTGCCACTGCCTTGGCAGGGCCTGAGGACACAGACACCCCTGGGAGCAAAGCCGGCGGCACAGGCAGAGCAGGGTCCCCGTCCATGGAAGCTTCGGCAGGGGTCGGGGCCCGGGCTCTGGCCACACTCCCCACCCCGCAGCAGTGACTTTCTGGACCGAAACACAGCACCTCGGCAACCCTGATCGGTGTCACTGTGTTTGTGTTCAGAGTCCTGAATTCTGATGTCATCCAGCCTGTTACCGCCCCTCCCAGCGAGGTCTGACACACAGACTCTCCCTGCTGTGCCCAGGTGGTGCTGTGCCCAGGTGGCAGACAACACTGCTGTCCAGGAAGTCAGGTGAAAGCCCACCAGCAGCCGCCGGCCCAGGGCAGGGAAAGCAGCACACAGGCTCCCGCCGGGTCGCCCATGCTGTCGGAGCTGCTGGAGAGCGCTGTGCTTGACCGCCCGGCCTACATCTTTACTCAGGGTTGACATGAGGTTCTTACATCCGGCTGCTGTACAAACTGTAAAGTACCTGCCCATTTCCAGGTCTCGGCTCTTCTCTTCTTCCATCCTCTTTTCTTTATTTTTTATTTTTTGAGACAGGGTCTTGCTCTGTCACTAAGCTAGAGTGCAGTGGTGCAATCTCGGCTCTCTGCAACCTCTGCCTCCCAGGTTCAAGCAATTCTCCTGCCTCAGTCTTCCAAGTAGCTGGGGCTACAGGCATGCGCCAGCAAGCCCAGCTAATTTTTATATTTGTATTTATGTACATATTTTTTGAGGCAGAGTTTCACTCTGTCACCCAGGCTGGAGTCTGTGGCGCAATCTCGGCTCACTGCAAGCTCCGCCTCCCGGGTTCACACCATTCTCCTACCTCAGCCTCCCAAGTAGCTGGAACTACAGGCACCTGCCACCACACCCAGCTAATTTTTTGTATTTTTACAGAAACAGGGTTTCACCATGTTAGCCAGGATGGTCTCAATCTCCTGACCTCGAGATCCACCCACCTCAGCCTCCCAAAGTGCTGGGATTACAGGCGTGAACCACCGCGCCCAGCCAATTTTTGTAGTTTTAGTAGAGATGGGTTTCACCATGTTGGCCAGGATGGTCTCAATCTCTTGACCTCGTGATTCACCTACCTCGGCCTCCCAAAGTGGTGGGATTACAGGCGTGAGCCACCACGCCTGGCCTTTTTTTTTTTTTTTTTTTTTTGTAGAGGTGGGGTCTCACTATGTTGCCCAGGCTGGTCTCAAACTCCTGGGCTCCAGCACCCCGCCTACCTTGGCCTCCCAAGGTAGGGAGATTGCAGGTGTGAGCCACCGCGCCCAGCCCTCTGCTCTTTTCCAAAGATGCTAAGCTGCGCTGGGCACAGTGGCTCATGCCTGTAATTCCACCAACTTTGGGAAGCTGAGGTGGGTGGACTGCTTGAGGTCAGGAGTTCAAGACCAGCCTGGCCAACACAGCAAAACCCCCATCTCTACTAAAAATATAAAAAATTAGCCAGGTGTGGTGGTGCATGTCTGTAATCCCAGCTACTCAGGAAGCTGAGGCAGGAGAATCACTTGAACCCAGGAGGCTCATGCGGTTGCAGTGAGCTGAGATTGCGCCATTGAACTCCACTCTGGGCAATGGAGCAAGACTCCGTCTCAAAAAACACAAATTAAAAAAAAAAAAGATGCTGGATGGCTGTCCCTCTCATGGGATGGGCATGTCTTTCATCAGGGCCAGTTTACGCAGCCAGGCCCCCATCACCCATCCAGGATTCGAATCCTTCCCAGTTTGGTTTGCAGACTCTGTTCACCGTAAAGACGGCGAAGGCTGTTCGGGCGCCGAGAGCCTCTGCTTCCACTCTGCCATCTGGGAATATGGGATCAACTCTTTCCTGCACCCTTTCCACAGCTCCGGGCCCCCCAGCACCAAGCCCTCCGCACACCGTGGTCAGAAGACCCTTCCACATGCCCCTGCCCACTACCCCCCTTGTCACCAGCACTAGGGCCTGGCTGCTCCTGAGCCCCTCCCATCCTGCCTTGCCTGGATCACCTCCCCTGCTACCTCCACGTGCAGCAGCTTGGTGGGCAGAGGCACTCAGGGTATCTGGTCGTTCCCTGGTCTTCTGTCCTACACCCATGGGTCCCTACCCCTCCACAGCACCAATGCCCTCGTCCCTCTAATTTCTGAAGGACAAATGTCCAGAAATCTCTGCTGTACTCAAAATCTTGATCTCAGCAAGAGAGAGCCGCAAACTGCCGGTATCAGAGTGCGCTGTCATCCCCAGGTTGGCTCAGAAGCCTCCTCCCTACGTTAGGCTCAAAGTGCGAGTGCAGTCTGTTGACGTCTGTTTACCATCGCTTTCAAGAGGACCGAAGAGGCCCCTTTTCCACCCAGCTCCTGCCCTGAGGATGCCCACAGACCACGGTCTTGGTAGGCAGGCCTTCTTCCTGCAGCTGCTCCTCTTCCCCACCACCTCCATAACGTCTGGTCCCTGACACCCGCCAGTGCCACAGTCTGCACATCCCTCTCCCGACCGCCCAAGAAGTCAACCCAGCCAGACAAGCAGTCTCCCCGCCTTCTCATATTGGTTCGGCAGCGCTCTCTGCACCAGGATGCTGGACACCGACACCTTTCCCTGCTTTCTCCAAATGCCCGGCAGATGACACCCTGGCTGACATGGCCCCTGGGCCCCAGAACAGCCCTCAGTGGGGTGTCATCTGTACCACACACAGCCCAGGGAAGGACCCAGCTGCGATGCAGCCCCTTCCTACTCTACGCCAGCTCACAGGGGCTCCAGACCAGGGTAGGGGGCAGCTTTTCCGGGACCAGCAACTTCGCACCTTCCCAGCTGCAATCTTCAAATAGAACAAGAGGCGAAAGTACCTGCAAGGACCCAGATCCCTCCCTTGTGTCCTTCCCGCCCACCTCTCAGCTCCCCCACGTGGCTTCCTTCCTGAAACACTTCAATTTAGCTCATCGTGCAAGCCACAACATGTGTGCTCAACCCAAGAGTCATCTGTGTCCACACCACCCTGCGAGAGACCTGGCTGGCACTGCCGTGCACCTGCCGTGCAAGCATTTGCCCTGCTACATGCAAGCACTGAGAGCAAGTGCTAACGACTGGAGGTGGACATTAACTCACTTGTCCAAAAGTTCTGGCATCTGGCCGCTGTACAAACTCAACATTAAATATTCTACCTACTAACTTACCAGTTTCCTGAAAATTTAAGTAAGGCCATGCCAGTCCAACTTATAAAACTGCACAATTAGAGGCCGGGCATGGTGGCTCACGCCTGTAATCCCAGCACTTTGGGAGGCCAAGGCGGATGGATCACGAGATCAGTAGTTTGAGACCAGCCTGACCAACATGGTGAAACCCCGCCTCTACTAAAAATACAAAAATTAGCTGGGCATGGTGGTGGGGGCCTGTAATCCCAACTACTTGGGGAGGCCGAGGCAGGAGAATTGCTTGGACCTGGGAGGCGGAGGTTGCAGTGAGCCGAGATCACGCCATTACGCTCTAGGCTGGGCAAGAAAAGCAAAACTCTGTCTTAAAACAAACCAACAAAATTCAGCACAATTAGCATAATTTAAACCAGACACACAATCAATCTCATAGTCCAGCACCCTCTCAGGAGGAGGTGGGTTTGTCTCCACAGCAGGGAGTTAAACAGAAGGAACCTCACCACACATGGATGAGTCCAGGAGGGGCTCTGGAAACCTCCAGAACCCAGTGGCCTGCTGCCCTCATTCACAGCTGGCTGTGGGAGCTCTCAGGCACAGCTCTGCTTGGTGCGACTGGCTGGGAGGGAGGGAGGAGGGCAGGAGCAGCCCGGCCAGGAGCCCAGGAGCCAGGGAGGGAGGGAAGGAAGGAGTGAGGGAGGCAGGAGCAGCCCGGTCGGGTGTGAGGGAAGGAGGGAGGGAGGGAGGGAGGAGCAGCCCAGTGAAGGGAGAACAGATGGGCTTTGGTGATGGTCTCCAGGAACAGAGCAAAGGTGGGAGGCAGCCCTAGGCCCAGGTACAGAGGGGCCTGCCCAGGTGGGTGGGAAAGAGACAGGGAAGAACAGGCAGTCCTGAGGGAAAGAGGACTGTGGCTTCAGATGTCATGAGAATACTGGACGCTTGACCCCCAACCCTGCCTGGTGGCCACCTTGCTTGCCTCTCCCAAGGCCCCTCGCATAGGCTGTCTTTGCCAGGAATGCTCTCAAAACCCGGATGACAAGTGGCACTCCCACTTGGGGAGCTTGGGAAGGGTCTGAACAGTTCGGTGACACCAGCAGCTCCTGCATCTGAGGGCCACTGGCCTGGGCTGCCCATCACAGGACTCGCTCAGGTGCGCCTCCTCCCGGAAGCCATCCCCCACGCGGCCGAGGCCCACATCCCTCCCATACACTTCCACGTGCTGAACCTCCTCCAGTCGGTCACACCACATCCTAAAGGTCCCTTTCTTATTTCTTCAAAAGTGTATAAAAGAAAAGACTCTCTATTTTGTTCTCCTTTGCACCCTCAGCTCCTGGCCCAGCATCTCGTAAAATGCCCAATAAATGACAGAACAAATGTCTGAAATGAGGGAGAAAAACTCGAGGGCTCAGGACTGGGCCTTCATGAGAAGTCCACAGCCAGAGCTGGGAAAAGACTGAGGGCAGAGCATGAGCAAGGCCAGGAAGAGAGAGGGAGCGAGGACCTGGTCCCAGCCAGTCAACAGAAGGCGGCGTCTCCGGGGCAGCATCCCACGCGAGACAAGGGCAGGTGTGAACCGATGCCCAGCGGGCGGCCAGTCGGAATTCGGGACATGAAGTCACTTGGGAGGGAGTAGGCTGCCCTCAGGCCTGCGGGACTCTGGGGTACGGGACAGCGTGCCCCCGGTGGGAGGCCCGGTACAGGCAGAGCTGGCAAGTCACAGGGTCCTGGCCATCTTGGAAAAAGTTATAATGAGCCGGGCGCAGTGGCTCACGCCTGTAATCCCAGCACTTTGGGAGGCCGAGGTGGGTAGATCACAAGGTCAGGAGTTCGAGACCAGCCTGGCCAACACAGTGAAACCCCGTCTCTACTATAAATACAAAAATTAGCTGGGTGTGGTGGCGGGCACCTGTAATCCCAGCTACTTGGGAGGCTGAGGCAGGAGAATCACTTAAACCCGGGAGGCGGAGGTTGCAATGAGCTGAGATCATGCCAGTGCACTCCAGCCTGGGCAACAGAGTTAGACTCCATCTCAAAAAAAAAAAAAAAAAGAAAGAAAAAAAGAAAAAAGTTATAATGACCCACAAAGTCCTACCTCCTGAACATGTAGGTTCCCAGATGCCGCCCGGGGTCACTCTGGGGCTGGGGCGGTCCTCTGAAGCTCGCGTCTCAGAAGAACTTAGTGTACATGGTGCAGCAGAAACAGGTGTGTGGCAGTTACCCCAGGCCCAGGTGGAGGTGAGGAGGAGGACGGGGGAAGAGCCATGAAGCCCCCCTGCTTCACAGGAGGTCTGCAGGGCAGCTCCTCCAGACCCTGAGCCCACCCTCGACAGCTGCTACCTCCTGAGCCACAATCCCTCGCCTGCACAATGGGGGTGGTGCTGCCTTCTCACAGGTGGCGGTGGGGGCTACATGGGGGCAGCGGGAAGCACCCACCAGTGCTGGCAGGCACTCATCACACGCTGGCAGCATTAGCTGTTACCATGGTGATCACCCCTGTTCCTCCAAGAACACCACCCTGCTGGAAAACCTGGCACCTCACGGAGGAAAAGCAAACCCCAAAATACTGCCCCAGAAAACGAGCAAAAACCTCGAGGCAGGTGGATCACTTGAGGTCAGGAGTTTGAGACCAGCCTGGCTGACACGGTGAAACCCGTCTCTACTAAAAATACAAAAATTAGCCAGGTACGGTGGCGGGCGCCTGTACAGTGAGTCGAGATTGTGCCACTGCACTCCAGCCTGGGGGACAAGTAAGACCCCGTCTCAAAAAAGAAAAAAAAGAAAACGAGCAAAACCCAATCAAGTGCAGGGGAAGAGAAGGGACTCCGGGCTGCAGTAGTGCCCAACACCAACAGCAGGCACAGGGAAGCCACGCACGGCTGTCCAGTCACCTGAAGACACACAGCTAGAACCTCCCGCAAAAGCCTCAGCTAGCCCTGGGGATAAGCAGCCGACAACACACACGTGGTTTTCACTCAGGACAATGAAACACAGAGGAGCCTCTGAAGATAGTTTCCCCTGGAACTGGCCACTTTGGAGCCGTGAACTTCAAGTCAGATGAGAAGAAACGTTTGTAACTGTTTGGAGAAAGCTCAGGGAGTTGAGAAGCTGAAGAAGCTGGGACTCCCGCACAGGGTGCCCTTGCTCCCATGGGCACAGCAGGCAGAGTGCGGCCCCACAGACATGTCAGTGGCCATCAGACCCCAACATCCACAGCAAACCGCGATGTCGGCCTTGCTATGTCCACAACTGCCTCCCTCCGTTTCTCCCCACAACTTGCCAGGCTCAAAGGACTGGAGTGTCACTCAGCAGCTTCCACCAACACTGACTCCCAAAGGAGCAGAGAGAGAAATAAAGTCAAGAGGATTAACCCCTTCTGAAGTCTTCCAGGATCTGGGCACACAAACCCTGACAAACGTGGCTGGAGGCAAACTGGCTCCCAGGAAGGTTTGTAGGGGACAAGGTACAGAGGGAGGAACTGCCTTAATCCAGGACCTTCTATGTCCTTCACAGAGCAGGAGCGGCCCGGCCACAGCAGGATGCTTCCTGGGCTTGGGGGAGGGTGTGCACCCCATGAGGGTGGTTCCTCAGGGCCAAATGGGCCCACCACCCTGGCCCACACCCTGGAGCCTGACTGCAGGGTCGCTCCCAAACTGAAGCTTCCTCCTTCCCACCGTGTGCACCACCCACGCTCCTGGGTCGCTCAGAGGCACTCTATGCCAAGGGCTCTGTTTTGTCCTGAGGAGAGCATGAAGCACTCCCTAAGATCACTGCTGGGTGTCAAAGAAAGGAAAACCTTTCCAGACCTAGAGATCCGGAAACCCAGCGCACACCCGCATTAGGGGACACGGAAGAGCTCACAGGGGCTCCACAGGTGCTGGGCGTGCAGTCACACGCCACTGCCTCAGGTGCCAGCACTAAGAAAAAGGTCACTTTGATGACTCATTTGTTTGTGAAGCTGGAGAGGGCAACGTACGCTCACACACCTGTCTGAGGAACGTGCTAGACAGGCAAGTAAGTGATCCAGTGTGAGCTGAAGGAGCTCTGGGCCATGCTGGAGCAGCAAGCCCTGCACAGAAGGGGCCTCCCTGCCACAGGCATCCACCACCCAGCGGGGAGCCCTGCAGAAACATGGAAGCTGGAAACACAGAAGGCACCTCACAATAAAGGAGAGAAAACAATGAAGGTTAACACGTACGTCCTTCCCACGAGGGCCAGAGACCTAAAGCTCCTGCTATAACTCTTTCAAAGGAGAATAAATTCTCAAGATGCTGAGTCCTGAGAACCAGCTGCTCCTGAGTTTCCGAGACCCCCGCAGCCCGCTCGGGAAATCCTCAGATCCACCAACTTCACCCTGATGAAGAGGGCTGGCCCCTGGGGTTGGCAAGCTGCCACCTGACCACAAAGACCTGCTCCTTGTGCTGTGCACGTCTTAACCTTGAGGCCTTAGACACGGGAAAGCGCATTCCACAGCCCAGAGGCGCTCCCTTTTCTGCTCGAGGCCACAGGACTCCCGCGGGGACCTGGAAGTATGCCCCGGGCCCTGAGAGCGCGTGGTGTCTTTCTGAGAGCGGACTCTCCCTCTGCTTCTGGTCCAAGCCACTGTGAGCCTCCAAAGTCTCTGCAAGCAGGCAGGTCTCCACATCTTACACAATACTGGCCCCACTTTAGCAAGCATGTCAGAGGAAGTGTGGCAATGCCCCGCAGCCCGACAAAGGGACAGGGAGGAACGAGGTCCTGTCTCTCCAGCTCCTCGCTGTGTGGTGCGGTTGGAGTCGAGGAGCGGCCAGTGTGGCTGAGCTGGCCCTCAGAAGCAAGCATTCATGTCCCGGGAAAACACGGACCCTGATGAAGCCCAGCCCTTCCCGTGCTCGTCTGAACATGCACAAACACGCACACCGCCAGCCTCCTGGGAGCGCACAGCACCCCTGGAGCCAGGCTTTAGAAGGCAACGCCACCTGCACCATCAGCTTGGCCGCCCACCACCTGAGTCAGGAGTTCCCAACTCTGAGACAGTCACCGTCAAGTGCAGGCCCGGGAGGCTGTGGCTGGTGTAGGGGCCTAACGTGTGAGCCCCCAATGCCCCTGGTGGGCCTTACACTTCCCCCCACCTAAAAATGGACCCAGAGCTCTTCCTCCCTGGCCCTTTTCAACCCCTCCTCCAGGCTGAGGCCAAGAGCACAAGCTTCCAGAGCCCCTGGTGCTGCTGCCCACTGCTGAAGCCGTGCCAGAAGGAAGCGCGCTCAGCGTCAGTCCAGGTAACCCCACACTCTGCCAACCCCTGAGTGAGAAAGTGGGGGATGCTGTGCCCACACTCTCAGCAGCCAAGGGCAGGCGACTCAGCAAACAGCAGACGCTCAGGGCAGTCAGACAGGACAGACAAGAGCCCAAGAAACAAAGCAAGGGGAGAGGGCAGGGACCAGGAGAGGTAAGTTCGCCAGTGTAGATGGCATTCCCTGAAGCGCAGATGGACTCTGGGGAGGCTGGATGCTGACTGCTCCCAGTTCATCTGGGGCCACCCAGGTCTTCTGGGGAAACATCCCATTCAGTCCAGGCCCCCATGAGGGGTGATGAGGACCACGCCATCTCACTGACCCTGTTAACCACTTTGCTATGTTGAATACCTAAATTAAGAGGCACGCTCAGGCAGGCAAGCCCCAGAGACGCGCTCTATCTTGTGTATTTTAGCCATGCAACTGGAAGTTAAAAACAAACGTTCAGGCCGGGCGCGGTGGCTCACGTCTGTAATCCCGGCACTTTGGGAGGCCGAGGCGGGCAGATCATGAGATCAGGAGATCAAGACCATCCTGGCCAACATGCTGAAACCCCGTCTCTACTAAAATACACACAAAAAATTAGCCGGGCGTGGTGGCGCGCACCTGCAGTCCCAGCTACTCAGGAGGCTGAGGCAGGGGAATCGCTTGAACCCAGGAGGTGGAGATCGCAGTGAGCCGAGATTGTGCCATTGCACTCCAATCTGGCGACAAAGTGAGACTCCATCTCAAAAAAATAAAAATAAAAAATAAAAAATAAAAAAAGAAAAATGCTCAGTAACTCATTACAGAGGTATTTTCTTCCAGCACAAAGTGTTGACTCCCTCAGCTGTAAGTAAATACCTCAGGGGAACAGTCTGCCTATAACGACCTGTCATCTGTGCATGCTCGAGACAGGGTCCCAAGAACAGTCCACCAGCACCTGCCACCAGACCTGGGTCCCTGACACCTTCCCTCAGACTCCAGATAATCCTAGACCCATGACACCTTCCCTTAGACCCATGATGCCTTCCTCCAGATCTATTACACCTTCCCTCGGACCCCAGATGATCCTAGACCCAACACACCTTCCCTTTGGCCCATGACGCCTTCTACTGGGCCCGTGACACCTTTCCCCAGACCCCAGATCCTGGACCCATTACACCTTCTCTCAGACCCCAGATCCTGCACTCATGACACCTTCCCTCAGGCCCAGGACACCTTCCTTCGGACCCCAGATGATCCCAGGCCCATGACACCTTCTCCAGGATCCATGACACCTTCCCCTGAGATCCTGGACCTGTGACACCGTCCCCCAGACCCCGGGTCCATGGCACCGTCCCCGCTGGGCGCGCCCCTCTGGTCCGTCCTCCTGCTCCCCGGCGTCACCTCGGGACTGGAGCCCGGGAACCCCGAAGCCGCCGAGCCACCGGGTCTGGAAGCCAGGCAAAGGCGTTCCTGGGCACGTTCGGCGGCGCTTGGAAGGGTCGGGCCGAGGGCGAGCTCCGCGCCCAGCTCGCCGGGCTCGGGCCCCGGGTAGCAGCGCGCGCCGCGGGCTGGGCCTTACCGTTACTGTAGGCGTACGGGGACTCGGCCGCGCCGTCCTGCAGGCTCTCCAGGATCTCGCCCTTGCCCACGTCGCTGTCGCCCACCAGCAGGAACTTGAGCAGGTAGTCGTAGCTCTTCACCGGGCTGCCCTGCGAGCCCATGGCCGCGCCGCCCGCGCCCCGCGCCGGCCGCCTGCCGAGGCACCGCCGGGTGAGGCCGCGGCGTGACAGAGCCCGCGCCCCGCACCTGCGCCCGTTGCGTCTGCCCCAGGGCGGCCGAGTGGGCGCGCCCGAAGCCCCGCGCCGGCCCCGCCCCGCCCGTCGCCCGGGCGCACCTCAGCCTCGCCGCCGCCCCGCCGCTTCCCGCACCGCCAGCGCCGCCGCGCTGCCTCGCCCCCGGCCGCGCCGCCGCCATTGGCCACCCTTCGCCCGCCCTCCCAAGCCCATTGGCCCATCCTCCCGTCCGTCACGGTTTCCCCGCCCTTACCGCGTCCTACACGGCGCCGCCAGGCCTCCTGTCGCACCGCCTCTTCGACGCCCCGCCCTGCCTTCCCGTCGTCACCATAGGTCGCCCGCCGTTCTCTTTCCCTCAGCCATTGGCCTGTCCTCCCGTCTGTCATGAACGCCCCTCCCTTTCCCACACGGCGTTGCGGAGACAGCGGACGCCGGCCTCATCGCCGTCGCCATTGGCCACTCGCCTCCTGCTTTCCCGGAACCATTGATTCGATTACAAGTTCACCAGGATCATTCCCTTCCCTGCGGCTGCCTCCCAGAGAAATCCCAGAGCCACCGGCCGCCCCGCCCCCGGTCCCCAACGCTGTTGTCCTCGCCCGCCCCCTCGCCGGCCGGCGCCGTTGGGCCGCTTGCACGTCCATCACGGCTCTGCTAACCCCGCCCCTTTCCTGCACGCTCGCCAATCAGGGGCTCGGAAGTCCAGGTTGTAGCAGCCCCTTCAACGCGCCGACAGGCGGCAGGATGCAGGCGCGCTCGGGCCGAGGCGAGGCGGCTGAGTCTGGGAAACGTAAGCCCCTCGCAGGCTGCGCCGCCTGCTACCGCAGAAACCTCGGCGGAGGCGGTGGGGTGGTCCTGGGCGTGTCCTCCCCAAGGCCGTGCGGCCAATCGGCGCTCGGCGGGGCGGAACTTCCTTTACGGGGCGGGGGCGGGACCTCCGTCCGGCGGCGGCGGGGCGGACCCTTGGGTCACCACTGAGTCTGCGAAGGCGCTGAGGTTCTGGGACCCCGCCGCGTCACCGAACTTGAGCCTTCCGCCCGGGGACGCGGCCGCCGCAGCTCGGGACGCGGGGAGCGCGGCCTGCGCGAGCTCAAGACCCGGCCTGACGTGCTCACCGCTGCAGCGGCGCCTCCTGGACGGGGACCCAGGGCCCGGACCGCACTCTTCCCGGGGGCGCCGCCGAGCGCTGGTCCCAGCAGGGCCCGGCAGTCGCAGGTGCGTGGGCGAGCGAAGCTGCCGCGTTCGCGGGCCCCGGCGTGGGGTCAGGGGTTGAGTGGGCACGTGGTTCTTTCTGGGGTGACGAAAAGGTCCTACAGTCGTGGGGATGGTCCTTCCGTTCTCGGTGAAGTTACTAAACGTCAGTGACTCTCGCAACGGGTGAGCTTTGTGATACGTGCTCTGCGCTCAGTAACGCTGTTACAGTAGTAAGTAAAAGCAGTAACTTCAGCGTCGACCCAGCGCAGCCCTCTCCAGACCGGGTGCGGAGCCTGTCTCTTCTGCCCGGCCGGCGAGGAGCAGAGCCCGGCAAGAACCCTCCTCCCGAGGGACCCCGACCCGGGTTGTGCCTCCGGGAGCAGGTGCTGTTCACACAGAGGGACGCCAGGACGGGCGGCCCCACACTTCCAGTGACCTCCCGCCCCCCTAGAGCTGAAGACACGGCCTTGACTAAGCGGCGACCACATGGACACACCAGTTTTTTCTTTTTTTTTTTTTTTTTTTGAGATGGAGTCTCGCTCTGTCGCCCAGGCTGGAGTGCGGTGGCGCGATCTCCGCTCACTGCAAGCTCCGCCTCCCGGGTTCACGCCATTCTCCTGCCTCAGCCTCCCGAGTAGCTGAGACTACAGGCGCCCGCAACCGCGCCCGGCTAGTTTTTTGTATTTTTTAGTAGAGATGGGGTTTCACCTTGTTAGCCAGGATGGTCTCCATCTCCTGACCTCATGATCCGCCCGCCTCGGCCTCCCAAAGTGCTGGGATTACAGGCGTGAGCCACCGCGCCCGGCCAGTTTTTTCGTTTTTGAAACAGGGCCCCCCTCTGTCGTCCAGGCTGCAGTGCAGTGGCGCGATCTCGGCTCACTGCAGCCTCTACCTCCCTGGCACAAGCGATCCTCCAGCCTCAGCCTCCCGAGTAGCTGGGACTATAGGCGCCCCCATGCCCCGCTAACTTCTGTGTTTTTTGTAGAGATGGTGTCTTACCAAGTTCCCCAGGCATTAACTGACCCGGAATCAACCTGGCGGGTCAGGGAGAGCCTCTTCTGCCCAGAGGTCACTGTGCCCGGACTCGAGCCCTGGCTGTGAAGTTCCTGGGCCCCTCACTCCAGGGATGGGAAACACCAAAGGCGTGATGTTTCCTCCTCGGTTTCTGAGGCTGCCTGGAAGCGGGGATAGTGGTGAGCAGCTGTCTCTCCCTTTCCTGAAAACGTAAATCAGAAACCCTTTCTGAGGCCAGGCACGGTGGCTCATGCCTGTAATCCCAGCACTTTGGGAGGCTGAAGTGGGTGGATCACCTGAGGTCAGGAGTTCTAGACCAGCCTGGCCAACATGGTGATAATCCCCTCTCCACTGAAAATACAAAAATTAGCTGGGCATGTTGGTATGTGCCTGTAATCCCAGCTGCTTGGAAGGCTGAGGCAGAATTGCTTAAACTCAGGAAATGGAGGTTGCAGTGAGCCGAGATTGTGCCACCGCATTCCAGCCTGGGCTACAGAGCAAGACTCTGTCTCAGGAAAAAAAAGAAAAAAAAAAGTGGCTCAAAAATAAACAATTAAAAATGTTCTTATGGTCTTCACAAAAATAAACTTTTTAAAAAAGAAAAAAAAGTAAAATGCTCTCCAGACCCAGCTGTGGGCCTCTGCTGCCTGGTTCCCACCTCCTGGGACAAGAAGGGGCCATCCCCTGGCTGATGAGGAAGTCAGGTTTTTCCCACTGGACCTGCCCACCACAGCCTGTGGACACAGCCCTGTTGGTGGGGACCTGTGGTTTGGGTTCAGGAATCTTTCCATAGGGTGAGATCCTCGGAAAGCTGCTGTGCCCTGTGACCTCCCAGCCTCTGAGCAGAAAAGCGTCACAGGGAACCTAGATGGGTCTGGGGCAGCAGGCCCAGTGAAGGGAGGGACAGACAGATGGGTGCTATCCTCTGGCATCCAGGCCTTGTGGACCGAGGGGCTGCGCCTCCCATGCAGCTGCGTGCACTTACGCAGGATATCCTGGGGTCCACCGTGGCCAAGCCAGGCCTGGGCCCCCGGGGCAGGACACCATCCCTGCTGCTGAGGGACCTCAGGCCAGGAGCAGGGCAGCCAGGGACAGTGGAGTGTGGGAAGAGGCCTCCACCCAGAAGTTCTGGGTGAGCCACCACCTGGGCACTCACTTCGGAGGCCTGAGCAGTGTCTGGTGGAGACCCTGACAGCCCCCTCCTGCCACGCCCCACACCCACTGGCAGAGACATGCCAGGCCACTAAGTGGAGCCCCTGTCCAAGTGAGGGGCTTGGGGGACAAAGGGAGCGGTTTGGGGTGTCTGCCCTGCGCCCTGGGTGCCCAGTGGCCGCTGGGATGTCCTCGAAGTCCTGCTAAGGGGGTGGACAATTGCCCAGTGGGGCAGACAAACCTTGGCCCCTGAAGCCCTGTGCCCAGGGAGCACCTGCAAGTTTCAGCTACTCAGGGACTCCTGGTCCTGGCCTGCCGCCATGGGGAGGCCTCACTCACATCCCAAGTGGACAGAGCCAATGACCTTGGTGGACACAGTGTGCAGTGGATGAGGGCAGTGAGGAACAGCATGAACGTGGTCCCGTTTCCATGGACAAGTTACTAATGACAAGGGAACGTGGCTTTGCAGCACAAAACCCCGCAGACAGGACCTCGACCAAGTAGACACATTGGCATCACTGGGATGAACAGGTGGACTCTGTGTGCCACCCTGGGTGGTGTCCTGCTACTGCTGCCATAAGCATGAGTGGCATCTCATCATGAGGGTCATCAGCAGACCCAACCAGGGACACGCCTGAGTAACGGGCTCCATCCCTAAAGCACCAGAGGCTTTGGAGACTGGCCCATGACACATGGGACACACGGGAATGGGGTCGGTGGCTTGGACAGCATCTGTGCAAAAGCTCCGGATTTGAGCACCACACTGGCTGCCTTGTTCTGAGGAAATGCATGCTGAAAATTCTAGAGCCAAAATCGGCAGCTGACTCAAATGGTGCAGAAAAATATAAAGAATGTGCTGGCTGGGCCCGGTGGCTCACACTTGTAATCCCAGCACTTTGGGAGGCCGAGGAGGGCAGGTGGCTTGAGCCCAAGAGATCAAGACCAACCTGGGTAACACGATGAAACCCCGTCTCTACTAAAAACACAAAAACGAGCCAGGCGTGGTGGTGGGTGCCTGTAATCCCAGATACTCAGGAGGCTGAGGTGGGAGAATCACTGGAGCCCAGGGAGGTTGAGGCTGCACTCTAGCCTGGACAGTAGAGTGAGACCCTGACTCAAAAAAAAAAAGACAAAATGTGAAAACGTACACACAGCACAAGGTCGTGGGGGCATATAGGTGAGGGGTGCTGGAAGCACCCTGTGTTACTCTCACAGCATTTCTGTAAGTCTGAATCTGTGAAGTACTGGTGAGACCTTTCTCTATGGGCGGCCCCAGCTCTGAAAGGGAAGGTGTCTGCTTCTCAGGGTGTCCTGAGGGTCCATAAATGGTCCTGGGCAGGCCTTGGAAAACCTCCAGCCCATTGTCCTGTCTGGGTCAGTGAGGCAGGGGTGGCCAGAGCCCTGGTGGAGGGATGAGGGGCGCCCCACAGGTGTAGGCTGTCTCCAGGCAGGGGCTGTACAGCGAGAACAGACGGAGCCTGGAGGTGCAGGCGGCACCTCTCGGTGGCTTCGAGTGGCTGGGGTGATGGTGTTCCCTTGGTCAGCTCTGGTGGCAAACCTGGCTGGCCCTCAGGGTAGGCAGTCAGCCCAGTGCCCAGCAGAGGGGGCGACCGCTGCCAGACATGACCCATGACATGGCCGTCACAGAGCAGTGGCTGAGCGTCAAGACCCTCACCTGGTGGGAGCCCTAGGAGGGGTGGTGGTCCAGTGGGCAGCTTGCGGGGAGTGGGAGGTACAGGTTGGGGGTGTTGGACAGGTTGGGGGTGTTGGTGGACTCAATAGGCAGCTGGAGGGGGAGTGGGGTAAAGGGAGTGTGGGGGGTGAGGTGGGCAGCTATGGGGTATAGGGGACACAGGTGGGAGGGGTGACAGGCCAGGTGGGCAGCTGGTAGGGACAGGGTAAGCAGCTGGAGGGGGAGTGGGGGGGGATACAGATGGGAGGGGTGTTGGGCCAGGTGGGCAGCTGGGGGGAGGCGGGGGACACAGGTAGAGGGTTGGTGGGCTCCGAGTGCCTCTGAGTCCAGCCTCTGGTTGCCTGGAAGTCCAGGTTGGATGGAAGCCTGTACACTTCGGGCCGGGAATGGGCTGTGGGGCCTGCCAGGTGGGCCCCTGCACTGCAGGCAACGGAGACCGTTCTTAGCAGATGTGGCAGCTGCAGGCTCTACTGGGCCAGGACCCATGAGGGCCCCACCCCGCATGGACTCCACAGACCCAGAGCTGGACCTGCTCGCCCCGCCCCGCCCCGCCCCTGGAGGCCTACACCCCTGCGCCATCTATGTCAGGGCAAGGCCATGACCCCAGGGTGGGGGGGCCCGGGTTCACCCGCCTACACCAAGGTCCTCTGGGGCCCAGGACTTGCGAGCTCGTCCCATCAGCCGTCGTCAGGGCCTCGAGCAGGAAACTGGCGTCGACTCCGCAGGGCAGGCCCACGTGAGGCAGCCCAAATCCCTCGGGTAGCGTCCGCATCCCCACCCTGGAGCTTCCCTGGACTCGTGGTGCACGTGGACCCGGGGCGGAGCCTGCGCTCCAAACACGGGGCAAGTTTTATTGCACAGCAGCTGACGGCTTCCCCAGTGCTGGGTCGCCAGGGAGTCCGGAGTGGTCCTGGTGCTGCTGAGACGGGCGCTGCCTCCTCCCGCCCACAGCGCGTCATCCCCTCACCAGCCGGCACCTGCAGCCTCCCCTCCTGAAGGGAACCCCGCACCCAGGCCGTGCTGTCTGGCAGGCACTTTTGGCTTCAGTGCCACAGCCCCTCCCAGGCTGCTCACACCCGTGGCCCACAGACGTGTCTGCACAGCAGGGCTTCCGCCTTCCCTGGGAGGCCCACGATGGGAGACAGGAGATTTGGCCCAAGGGCCTGTTGCTGCAGGGGCACCACTCACGGAGAGGTATGGCTGGGTCAGTGGGCAGGCCCTTGACACTAAGGCTGCTCCCACCCCCACAGCAGCCTGGCAATGCCCACGGCCTGCTGACAGCTCCTTCACAAAGCGACCTCTCCAGGGAACATCAGCAAATAAACCCCGTGTGGTTCAGGGAGTCAGGGCCCGGGCCCTCTGGACCTGGGTACGCAGGGTGGGCATGGGGCAGTGCTCTGCACACCTGGGGCTGCTGTGCTCGCCACCGTGGTGACTGCAGCAGGCGGGAAGCGGGTCTCAAGGCAGGCAGTGCCAGTGATGGAGCGCGGCCAGCTGGGCTGGCCACCCCCACATCTGCTCACCCCCAATGACCTCCAAGCCCAAGGTGTGATAGCAGGGCCTGCTGTGTTCGGGAGCATACAGCAGCGTCCACAAAGCACGGGCCGCGCGCCAGCTGAGCTGGCACCACCCTGGCAGAGGGCTGGCCGTGGCTGTGCAGTGGTTCTGGGCAAGCCGGCGGCCGGCTCCCTCAGTCCTGCTTGTCCCCTCTCTGCCTCCAGGGGTAGATGAGCTCCCCAAAGAACAGCTTGCGGCACAGGGCACCCCAGGAGTCCTTGGGGTGGCAGCCACAGCTGGGGAGACGGTAGGTGTGCATCACGCGGCTGTAGGGCAGTGGGTTTATCTGGAAGGACAAGGGCGGCGGTCAGCGGGGTGGTCTGAGCTCCAACCCCATCTGCAGAGAGAGGGCGGGGGCAGGCAGTGGTGGGGCAGGGCCAGCACCGTCCCAGACATTCCCTCGCCTGTGGGACAGGCCGGTCCCAGTTCCCAGGGAGGCAGGTGAGCCTGCAGCCAGAAGGGAGCACTGTGGGGAGGCAGGAGCTGCATCTCCCCTCGGGGCTGCCCAACTCTGAGGGGCCGTGCTGCAGGGACACACACCCCACTCCAGGACTCACTCAGTCGGTTCTACTCCACCCAGAACTTGAGCCCTGTGGGACCCAGGGCAGCCCCAACCAGCCAAGGGCGCCTCTGACACAGGGCAGAATGGGCCCCATCCACAGGACACCAGTGTCCTCAGGCCCTGCGGGTAAGGGGGGGTATTCCCGGGTGGGCCTTGCCCCTCAGCTCCACTGGACCCTCCCTGTGCCTCATCGCAGGCTAGCATGGTGCCATTTAGACACTACACCCAGCTGACCCCACTGTTCCAGAACAGGGGCAGCAGCATAGGACGTCCTGGCCACAGGGGGCCTCACCTGCATCAGGAGGCGGAGGGGCCTGCCGGCCTCATGCTGCAGGACACGGAACTTCACACCAGCTGCAAGAATAGCAAGGGGCTTACGAGGGAGGACGTGTGGGGGCCAGCTCCACGCATGGGCAGAGGCTGGAGGTACCTTCCTCTCTGAGGGGCACCCAGGTGCTGCTGGCCGTGGCCACCCACGAGGCTCTCCCTGCCCCTTCCCCACCCCAACTCCTGGATCTCGCTGCCAGGGCAGCATCAAAGCCTCCTGCAGCCAGGCGCAGTGGCTCATGCCTGGAATCCCAGCATTTTAGGAGGCCGGGGAGGGGGATCACGAGGTCAGGAGTTCGGGACCAGGCTGGCCAACATGGTGAAACCCCATCTGTACTAAAAATACAAAAATTAGTCAGGTGTGATAGCTTGTGCCTGTAATCCCAGCTACTTGGGAGGTTGAGATGGGAGGATCACGAGGTCAGGAGTTTGAGACCAGCCTGGCCAAAATGATGAAACCCCCATCTCTACTAAAATAGAAAAAATTAGCCGGGCACGGTGGCTCACACCTGTAATCCCAGCACTTTGGGAGGCCGAGGCGGGCGGATCACGAGGTCAGGAGATCGAGATCACAGTGAAACCCCGTCTCTACTAAAAAAAAAAAAAAAAATTAGCCGGGCGCGGTGATGGGCACCTGTAGTCCCAGCTACTCGGGAGGCTGAGCCAGGAGAATGGCGTGAACCCGGGAGGTGGAGCTTGCAGTGAGCCGAGATCGTGCCACTGCACTCCAGCCTGGGCGACAGAACTAGACTCCGTCTCAAAAAAAAAAAAAAAAAATAGAAAAAATTAGCCGGGTGTGGTGGCACACGCCTGTAATCCCAGCTACTTGGGAGGCTGAGGCAGGAGAATCGCTTGAACCCAGGAGGTGGAGGTTGCAGTGAGCCGAGATTACACTATTGCACTCCAGCCTGGGCGACAGAACGAGACTCCATCTCAAAAAAAAAAAAAAAAAACGCCTCCTGCAGAGCTCCACTGAAAGAAGCCAAGTGTCCGGCAAGCAGGGAAGAGCCCAGTGAGGGACAGGCGCAGGCTGTGCTGTTGAGTGGACAGGGTTTTCCGGCAGAGCGGACAGGGTACTTGCTGGATGATGGCCGCCTTGCTGGCTCTTAGTGCCTCTAAGTTTGCTGGGATTGGCCGACTCAGGACCCACCACACCCCTGGCCTGCAGTTCAGGCTCCCAAGCCCAGAAAATCCCAAAGCAGAAGAACAAAGGCCTGTGGCCTGGATCGCCCGGTGTCTGAACCTGCGCCGGCAGATGAGTCTCTCCAGCTCCTGGAGGCAGCTGGTCCTGCAGACCTCTGGGACTGGGAGGCCCTGTCCTCCCTGCCCACTTGCTCATGTCTACCACGGCTTCCAGGCCGGAGGCACAGCGGCCTGTGCTGTCCTTGCTTCTGCAGGGCCCACAGGTGTGGTTCCCCTCCACCCGCCCAGGGACAGCTGTCCAGTACGCAGCACTTACCCGCCAGCCTGTAGGGCCGGCAGAGCCGAAGACCCAGTGAGTACAGCGGCAGGGAGTTGATGAGGTCCACGAGCAGATGGATCAGGCCCTGCACAGCGACCACCAGGAGCCGGAGCTGTGGCAGAGGAGCGCTTAGGACCGGCCTGGCCAGGCGTGCCTGGGGGCAGAGCAGCCCGACCCCATCCTGGGCCATGATGAAGGGGGCCCAGAGGCTGCAGGGCCCTGGGGAGAGCAGGGACCACACCCTGAGCAGGGCACAGAGCCTGCCATTGGGCCTTGCCCTGGAGCAAAGCTGGAGGTGGAGCAGTCGGCCCTCCCACCAGGTCAGAGGTGCCTCCCCACAGCCTTACACGCAGAGGGGATCGAGGCTTGGGGATCAGCCAGGTGCTGGAGGTGGTTCTGCTCACCTCCCACTGTCTGCCCCAGTGCAGGCACCAGGGAAGGCGTCCTGTGTGCCCACCTGCCGTGGGTCCTCCCACCAAGCCCCCAGCTGTGTGTTCCAGGCCAGTGAGGGGTCTTCCCGACCAGGCTAGGTCCCTGCCTGCTCCAGGGCCCAGCACACACTGCCCAGAGGGTCCTGAAAGGCCACCCACGTGGCCTGCAGCAGGAGACAGCCCGCCCCACAGCTGACAGCTCCCAGGCAGTGCTGGCAGGAACCACACAGAGCACTGCAGCCAGGCCCAGTGGCCACAGCCAGTGCCCAGGCCTGGGGGTGCTCAGCTCACCAGGGTGAACACCAGGTAGTACAGGGCCGTGGTTGGCAGGAGGAAGAGCAGGATGGTGAAGAGCAGAGTCCCGATGAACAGCTGTGGGGAGGGGCCAGCACGCCGGACATCAGCAGGACCCCTCGCCCAGGGACGGCCCAGCGCTGCGCCCTCCCCCATCCCGGAGCTGCCGTCGGGACTCTGCGGCTTCCTGAGGGAACTCGGGACAGCCTGCTCAGAAGCAGTCCCAATAGCAGGAGGGCTGTGTCCACCCACCCCATGGACTGGGGGACTCGCAGGGGAGACAGGTGGGGGCCAGACCAACCAAGAGGGTGTGTGGCCACAGTCACCAAGAACACACTCTGGATGGCAGCATCCAGGGGCTGTCAGGCGTGAGCAGCAGATGGGACAGCCAGAGCCAGCCTCTTAAGTCTGGGCACCACTAGGGCCTGTACCTGGGTCACCCCAGTCTCTGACCCAGGGCACCTCTAGGCCCTGTGCCAGCATCACCTTCAGGGCCGTGTGTCTGTCTTTTCTTTGTGGCCCAGGGAAGCTCTGCACCGCTTCAGAGCCCCACGTACAGCCCACACCGCAGACTCGGCACCTATTCCCAGGGCCTGTGCGGGCCTGAGCTGCAGGACGGAGCAGGCTGCCCCCTTGTGGTGCCCAAGTAGCCGCGCTGGCCCGGTGGACGCAGGCGGGGGGCAGTCAACCCTCCAGCCAGGAACCCTGCCTCATACCTGGTCCAGGTCATAGGAACAGGAGTCCACGCGCTGGCGCAGAACGTTCCACTTCTTCCCCCGGAACAGACGCCAGAGCGAGGACAGACCGTGGATCTTCAGGCAGTACAGCCTACAGGACGCAGTGCTGTCAGGCCCGGCCCGCCCCCAGCCCCACTCACCCCGCCCCCGCCCCGGCCCCCCCACTCGCCCGCCCCGCCCTTCTCCAACGCACAGCCGGAGCCTCTGCACCTCCCGGGGGCGGTGGGGAAGGGAAGCCCTTGCCCACCTGGCGCCATAGACGTAGAAGCAGTAGATGTGGAAGGTGAGGAGGGCGATGATATCCGAGAGCAGGGACAGGGCCACCGTGAGGCCCAGGCAGGCCGAGAGGCCCACGTGCCACAGGATGTGCTCGACGAAGGGGGACATGAGGTGGATGTAGCCTGGCAGGGTGGGGTTGGCCCTCAGGAGGTGCTCAGACCCCAGCCCTCGGCCCAGCACAAGCCTCACACACACAGGACGCAGGAAGCAGAGTTGGGGGTGCAGGGGGCGGGGTGTGGCTGGGTCCCTACCCTCTTCAGCAAGCTCCAGGGTCCCTGGGGCCCCCGCCTTCCCTGCACTCACTGATCCACAGGTGGATGTGGTAGAGGAAGAAGCGGCCCAGCACCTGGTCCAGTGCACGGTTCATCTTGAGCCCGGCGGGAGCGCCCATCAGCCACTGCAGCAGGTGCTGGAGCTCCTCGGCCACGTGCTGCAGGGACACGGGCCACGCTGGGGCAGGGGCTGCCAGGCTCAGCACCTGCATCTCCCCAGGCTCTTTCGTGATGGGCCCCCACCCTGGTCAGCCTTCCCTCCGCCAGGGGCCACTGCATCCTAGCGTGGACAGCACACGGGCTCCCCTTCACAGATGGCTCCGGGACTGGGGTCTGAGGAGGCTGGTCCGGAGGCGCTCTCCGCCGGCCTGGGTGACATGGCCGGGCACGCGGCCCCCTGCCTGCACCCACCTCCACCATCTTCCTCCCCTCTCACTACCTGGGCCACGGGACCCACCAGAGCCCTCAGCCCCAAACACGTGGACACGCCGAGGCCTGGCAGACCCTGACTCAGCTCCAGCCTTGCAGGGGTCGCCCACAGCAGACACAGTCCCTGCCAGAGACCCCATCACGGAGGCTCGGGCTGCCCGGGATGGCCACAGGTAAGCGACACAGTGCAAAGTCCATTAGGGTCACAGCAACAAGGCAGGAGGGCAGGTCCCCAGAGGGAGGATGACGTCAAGTTGAGAGCACAGGCACCCCCAAGAGCAAACAGGGAAGGAGGGTCTTGGCCGCCCAGGAAGAAACCCAGCATCCAGAGGCTGTGCTGGCCCCTGGGGGCAGACCCCAAGGGAGCCTAAGCCTCCCCACCAAGGAGACAGTGACACCTCGGCCCCCACTTGGCCACTGCACAGGCCCCTTCCAAGCCTGGGCCAAGGCCTCAGCCGCAGCAGGACTGGCAAGAAGGAGAAAAGGGGGGCTGGGCGCGGTGGCTCACGCCTGTAATCCCAGCACTTTGGGAGGCCGAGGCGGGTGGATCACGAGGTCAGGAGATCGAGACCATCCTGGCTAACACGGTGAAACCCCGTCTCTACTAAAAATACAAAAAATTAGCTGGGCGAGGTGGCTGGCGCCTGTAGTCCCAGCTACTCGGGAGGCTGAGGCAGGAGAATGGCGTGAACCCGGGAGGCGGAGCTTGCAGTGAGCCGAGATCGCACCACTGCACTCCAGCCTGGGTGACAGAGCGAGACTCCGTCTCAAAAAAAAAAAAAAAAAAAAGGAGAAAAGAACGTTCTTTATAAATAAAACTTATTTAATATTTAAAGGATAAGAGCTTGGCAGCAGGAAGAGACTTTCATTTTTAAATTAATTATTTATATTTCTGAGCACTTCTGCAAAAGAGAGGTCTAGGACAAGGAAGGCCAGAGGCGGGTGCGGACGACCACAGGCAAAGTCGCCAAGCCCCTTCCCAAGCCCTGCCCCTCCTTCCTTCTGGGTTGGGCCTCCCTGCACCTCCGCAGCCCATGGCAGACAGACGTGCCTACTGCTGCCCCCAGAGGCCTGGCCTGGCCACAAGCAGGCCCAGTGCACACCTGCAGCCCACACAAGACCCACCCAGCCAGGCCTCAAGGAGGCCTCCACAGAGGCCCAAGGGTGGGCCAAAGAGCCAGGGACCACCCCTGTCAGGAAGACAAGCTCCTAATGGAAGAGACGGGGCTTTGGTGCTGAGGGAGGAAGACAGAGAAGCTGAAGGCCCAGAGGCAGCATGGAAATACATTAGGTCTGCAGAGATGGGGGCTGCACCCAGCTGGAAATGGGCACAGACCATGCAGGGAAGGTGGGAGATGGGAGACAAGCTGTGCCCCTGGCTCTCAGCACAGGAGTTACAGAATCAACACAGGGGCAGGGCAGGAAGTCCCAGCCGGGCTGCACACGGACAGCCCTGGACAGGGAAGGTTTCATGACCTGGCTCTGCAGAGGGCCCCAGAGAAACAGGAGAGCAGCGCTGACCTCAGGTAGGGGCCACAAGGGAGACACCACGACGCTGGGCCCACAGGGAGAGGCGGGCTCCCCAGAACCTCAGCCCAGTGGCTCCTGCACACGGCCCCTTCAGAAGGAAAGGGGGGGGGTGCCTGCAAGGCCTGCCCTGCCCAGGTCCCAGCGCCCCTGGAGTTCCTGCTCCTGGTCCCGGGGAGGGCCATGTCTCCAGAGCATGGAGAAGGTAGAGCTGGCTTTGGGGTGGGGGTGGCTCTGGTCCGGGAAGGCTCTGCTGCCCCAGGAAGGGTCCCCATGCCCACCCAGGACACCAGGCTCCACCCCAGTCCACTCACGTCAGCCACAGGAACGAGGGCGTCGGCCAGATGCCCAATGCGGCTTCTCCCGTGGAGCCAGGACAGTAGCGTGAGGCCCAGGGCCACGTCCAGCAGCACGGAGGCCACTGTGTTGGCCTTCCTGGAAGGGAGGTCCGGCCCAGCCGGCATGAGGGTGGCCAGCACAGCCTGGGGCCGCAGGAGGAGGCCTGCCTGGCTGGAGGGGTCAGCGTGGTGCGGAGGGGGATGGGGAAGAGACCAGAGGGCACACACCCAACCCTGCAGAGGAGACCAGGGCAGGCCCACACCTCATCAGCTGGGCAGAGTTCTCCGCCTTCCGCGTACTGAAGATGAGTGTGAGGTGCTCCAGCCGGTGCCGGAGCTGTTCACACGTGGAGAGCTTGCTCCCGAGGAAGGACAGGGGCCAGAGCCTGAACACTCTGTGTGGGAGCGGAGAGGAGTGACGTGCCCCTGTCCAGATCCTGCTCCCACCGTTCCCACTGTGCAGGGGACCACAAACACCCAGGCCACACTCCTGAGCTCAGCGGGATAGGGGCAGGTGGGAGGGGCCCTCGGTGGCCCACGTGGTGGTGGGCAGTGCTCACAGCACCCACCTCACAGTGCACACGACTAACACAGAGCCTGGCCTCCTCACAGGTGCTGACCCTGGGTCAGTGACCCTGTGGTCACCACATGCTCCCAGAGCTGTTGCCAAGGCAGCACCTGCGAGCCAACAGCAACTCCCACGGGCCCAGGGCCTCGCCCCGCCGATGGGGCCCAGAAGCCTGGGCAGGGGTCTCCTGGGCTGACTGGGCTTCTCACAAGGAAGAGCACTCCAGAGTAGGGACCCCCAGATCTAAGGCAGGGGGCAACTGAGGGTGACCCCCAGCTGCTCCCCACGCGGTGCCTCCGCCAGGCACATGAGGTCTCCTGTGGAAGGGGGCCCTCTGTTCTCAATCACAGCTCAGGGCCACCCCCATGCCCCCCAGGGCCCTTGGGCTTAGACTGACCCCTGGCCAGCAGCACCTGTGAGTGTGGAGAACAGCAGGGCCTGTAGACCACTCCCCCAGGCACACGGGGCCAGCAAGTGGATGACACCCCCACAGCCCATGAGCACTGCAGTGCCCAGAGGCCTGCTGGGGGCACGGGCTGGGCTCAGGCCAGCGGGCCCGTGCGCCCTCAGGAGTGCCCCCCGGTGGCAGCAGTCGCATCTGTGCTCACCATGTGATTTCTCTTTCAGGGACCTGAGCCACTGAGGTTCACCCTCTATACCTACTGGGAGGGCCCCTGGCAATCCCTGAGGCTGCCCGGAGACCTGGCTCTACCCCAGGGGTGAGGGACACCCTCTGAGAGGCGAGGGTTGGGAGGGCAGGATGGGGCCAAAGCCCGGCTGCAGGAAGTGGGGAGGGGGCCTGGGCCCAGGAAGAGCCCATCTGGGCCTCTGTGCCCACTACAGACAGAGGGACAGGCCAGCACTCACGGGGCGCCCCTCTTTGCCACCTCCCTGTCCCGGGACACCTACCGGCAGGCACCAATGGCTGAGACCAGTGACAGCAGGCTGGCCAGCAGCAGACAGACGGGTCCCGAGGCTCGCCTGGCCAGCTCCACGAGGATGCTGGCCTCCACGCCCTCCGACTGCCAGTGGCTCAGCCGCACGGGGCCCTCATCGAAGCGGTCGCTGCGGAAGAGGACCTCACTGCGTGCCACTGTGTCAAAGACCACAGCCAGGCCCCCCGTGCTGGCAGGGGTGGCTCCAGCCTGGCGGTCGGGCAGGACGGTGGGCGGGTGTAGCTGTGACAGCAGCACCTGGCGCTGGTCATAGAAGATGAGCATGACCTGGTCCTCACCAGGGGCACTGGGGGCAGCGGGCGCTTGCCGGTGGGTGACCTCGCAGCTCCAGAACGTGCCGCCTCTCTCCCGGCACAGCTGCAGCCAGGGCTCATGGGGGAAGACGGCACCCAGGCCCTCCAGGAAGCGGCCCAGGCTCTCCTCGGGCTCCTGCCGGCAGTGGCACCAGGTACCCAGCACGGCCACGCCCACCTGGCTGGCCTGCCGCACTTGAGCCAGGAGCTGCTTGACCTGGATGGGGATGAAGGGAAAGTGCAGGACCGCCAGGACCACGGCGCTGCTGTGCTCCGGAACCCACCTTCCCACCAGCAGGCCGCTGTCCACCGAGACGCAGCACGTGGGGAAGAAGGCCTTGAGCACCATGCTGGGAGGCTGGAAGAGAAGATGAGAGGCTCGGCTCAGAGCTGCTGCTGCCCCCCACCGTGGGCTGCGGGATGTGGCACAGACGGGCTGACAGGTGCAGCCACAGGGCCACAGGTCGGGGCACCTCAGCTTCGAGTTCGGTGGTGGAGGCCATAGGGCCCCTTGGCTGCCACCTCACATGGGCCATGCTGCTCCAAGGGGCAGCCGGAGCGCTGTCCCCACCTCCACCCCAGGCCCTCACCCCAACCCGCACGAGGCAGCCACGCACATGCAGCCACCAGGCCTGCCCTACTATTTCCAGACGTGCCGGCCCAGGGCACAGTCTCCTCAGCACCACCTGACGGGGTGTGGGGCCGAACCGAACTCCAGGCTTCTTATTTTTGTTTTTAAGAAACCTGATCAGGCCGGGCGCGGTGGCTCAAGCCTGTAATCCCAGCACTTTGGGAGGCCGAGACGGGCGGATCACGAGGTCAGGAGATCGAGACCATCCTGGCTAACACAATGAAACCCCGTCTCCACTAAAAATACAAAAAAATTAGCCGGGCGTGGTGGCGGCGCCTGTAGTCCCAGCTACTCGGGAGGCTGAGGCAGGAGAATGGCGGGAACCCGGGAGGCGGAGCTTGCAGTGAGCTGAGATCGTGCCACTGCACTCCAGCCTGGGCGACAGAGCGAGACTCCGCCTCAAAAAAAAAAAAAAAAAAAAAAAAAAGGAAACCTGATCAGAGAGATGTTCTTAAAGGTGTAGCACATGGAGAGCTATACAATCTCATTAGCAAGGTCACGCCAATTGAAACCGTGACAAACCATGATTCACATATTAAGCAAGAATAAAGATGAAAATTTAAAATGAAGTGCTGCTGGGTTGCCGAAACTACCCTCGTGCACACGGTGGGCGACCCCCCAGGTCCCTGCCTCTCACAAGCCCCTCCCTGGGGGCAGGAAGGACCTGCCTCATTGCTCAGGGAGCAGGCTCAGCGCACACGGGGCTTCGGCCTCCACTCTGACCCCCGCCCACGGTGGCACCCGGGCAGTGCCTGCCTCTCCCGGACATCCCCACAGCCACCCCAGGGCATATTTCTCTCCAGAATGTATTTCTCCAACCTTGTGGGTGCCTAGAAACGGGGAGAGAGAGGCTCACAGGTACTGGAGAAGTGGAGGAACCGCGTCCTGCACTCTCAGGCTGAGGGACGCCAGCCTTCCAAGGTGGCCTCTGAGTAGGAAGCCACCCAAGCCCCTGCAGTTCCCAGGCCCTGGGCCTCTCCTCCCCCTTTCTCACAGGTCCCTGCCGAGCCACACAGCCAGCTGGGGCTTCCTCCTCCTCCACTGCTGCCCTCCCCGGCAGGGTCCCACAGGGCAGGAGGACCCCCTAGCGGTGGGAGCACTGCTGGCCGGCTGGCTGGGCTGCTCGCCTTCCTCAGACACAGAAAGCCCCATCTCGCCTGCACAAAGAGTGGAGCAGCCACCCTGAGCAGATACCCCCCAGGATGGAGCCCACACTCGAGGGAAGGACATAGCTTGGCCTGAGCCTGGGTCTGGAGGTCCCAGTGCCCACCACACCCTTAGGGACAAGGGAACAGAGCGGGACGCCTGCAGGTTCCAGAGCCCGCCACGCCCTTAGGGAGGAGGGAACACAGTGGGACGCACACCTCGGGGTGGTGTGACCTGGAAGTCCTCCCCCGAAGCTTGGAGGGGCTCTGGAAGAGGCCTCACACAGAAATGCCTGGGGCTTAAGAAGTCCCTGGTGCAGCTGCTCTCCTCCCATGCAGGCAGCCCGCACCGGGGCTGGAGGGTCCCACCACTCAAGGCCATGGGTTCTAACTGGAAAGAGCCCTTCTGGGTCGGGCGTAGAACTCCACAAATGCCCATTTCCTCAGTGGCCAGAGAGGGCAGGCGGCGGGTGGACGCCTGGAGGCCAGCTGAGGTGGGGCACCAAGGACACCGTGACAGGGCCAGAGCAATTCTGCCTGTGAGGGGCCCAGTGCATCTGGCTGTGTGACCACCATAGGCGGACCACCCAGCTCAGCCCAGGGACTCATCACGCCCTGCTGGGGAAGAGCTTTCACAGGGACTAAGGAAAACCGCCCACAGAGATTGTCGGAAAAGAAACACAATTGGTCTAACAGTAAACAGACGTTCTGGGGGGAGCTGGTTCTGCAGTGGGCTCACTTTGGGTAAATTCACCCAGCTGTGTGCTCAGGATCTGTGGGCTTTCTTTGTGTGTATTCCTTGTGCTTCATCTACAAAGTTTACCTAAAAAAAAAAAAAAAAAAAAAAAAAGGCAGCGCCTTGTGTCTACTGAAGGAGATGGGAGGGCAGAAGCTGTTCTTATCTGTCGGGTAGTGAGACAGAAC
Source organism: Macaca mulatta (assembly GCF_049350105.2). Lineage (NCBI taxonomy): Eukaryota > Metazoa > Chordata > Mammalia > Primates > Cercopithecidae > Macaca > Macaca mulatta. The sequence continues at coordinate 1,784,441 of NC_133425.1, read as the reverse complement.
TCAACGTGCCGTGGGGCAAACGCCCGTCACACTCCCACCTCAGCCTCCGGGACGGTCGGCGGCACAAAGAAGCCTGCACTAGAGGCTGCTGCGATCACACAGCCAGAGGAAGATGAAAGAGAAGCGATCGATAGCAGAGGAGGTGCGGGACGGGAGAAAGCGGCAGAAACACCGGCAACGTGAGCATCTTTAAAGACTGAGGGGAAAAATCACACACACACACACACACACGCGCCAGGCTAGCCACAAGAGCTTCCTCTGCTAAGAACGAGCCCGAGCGCTCTTGTGAGGCCATTCCCAGACCAGGCAGATAGGGAGGTCGACCACATAAAGCAGTAAGACTTCCCTCTTGTCCCGTGAATGAGGGCTGGGTGGGACCCCTGCCAGTGAGGACGGGCCAGGGCCATCTCTGGCTGAGCCGCCCCTCCCTGCCACCGCTCCACAAGAGCTCCGGAGAATTTGCGTTTCCCAGCGCCTTGTTTGAAAAATAAACACGAACCGGGCGCGGTGGCTCACGCCTGTAATCCCAGCACTTTGGGAGGCCGAGGTGGGCGGATCACTTGAGGTCAGGAGCTCAAGACCAGCCTAGACTGGGGGTGAAACCCCGTCTCCACTAAAAACACAAAAATTGGCCGGGCGCGGTGGCTCAAGCCTGTAATCCCAGCACTTTGGGAGGCCGAGACGGGCGGATCACGAGGTCAGGAGATCGAGACCATCCTGGCTAACACGGTGAAACCCTGTCTCTACTAAAAAATACAAAAAAACTAGCCGGGCGAGGTGGCGGGCGCCTGTAGTCCCAGCTACACAGGAGGCTGAGGCAGGAGAATGGCATAAACCCGGGAGGCGGAGCTTGCAGTGAGCTGAGATCGGGCCACTGCACTCCAGCCTGGGCTGCAGAGCGAGACTCTGTCTCAAAAAAAAAAATAAATAAAAATAAAAATAAAAACACAAAAATTAGCCGGGCGTGGTGGCGGGCGCCTGTAGTCTCAGCTACTCGGGAGGCTGAGGCAGGAGAATCGCTTGAACCCGGGAGGCGGAGGTTGCAGTGAGCCGAGATCATGCCATTGCACTGCAGCCTGGGTGACAGGGCGAGACTCCCTCTCAAAATAAATACGTAAATAATGAAAAATAAACACGAGTTCAGCCTGGGCAACATGGTGAGACCCCGTCTCAAAAAAAAAAAAAAATCAAAAAACAAAAAAAACCTTGCCCTTCCTCAAGCAGGCTTTCCCCTCTCATTTGGGAAGAGCCTCTGATTCCGTTTTTTGCCCTTTCCTGCAACCCGGGACAACTGCGAAGGGCCCACAGCCAGGCCCGGGCCACCGACCGCCCTTGCACAGAGTCCACAGGGGCCCAGGTGGGCGCGGGTCGGAGGGCGCGGGCCCAGGGGCGGCCCCACTTCCCGGAGGAAGAACCAGCGGCGCCGCGGGCGGGAGTGCGGGGCCCCCAGCCCGGGCCCGGAGACGCAGCGGCGCTGCCCGAGATCCCGCCGCGCGCCGCCCACCCCCCTGCTCACCGGGTGCTCCCGGGGCCGCGCGCTCGGGCGGCAGGGTCCGGATGGGGTTGGGAGCCCGGTTGGGCGGGCCCGGGCAGACGACGGCGTTCGGTGCCTCCAGCCCAGCCGCGGGACCCGAGCCCCACTTCCGCCGGCTCCGCGCGTTGCCGCGCGACGGTCCGGCCCCCAAAGGCGCCCGGGCTGCCCGCCTGCCCGCCCGGCCCGAGCGTTCCGCGGCGCAGCGTGCCCGCCCAGCCCCCAGGCCCAGACCTCCCGAGCCAGCCTCTGGGCTGCCAGCCCTCCGTCAGCTCGGTTTCCTCGCCTGAGAAACCGACTGGACCTGGCCTTCGTGGAACCCGGACCCCGCCTTGCTCCCAGCCTCGCCAGGTGAACAGGTCCTCAGGCCCTGCGGGATTCCAGGAGGGCCCCGGCCCCAGCCCGGTCCCGCCCCCCTCACCCTGCTGTCTGCAGAGGGGCCGCCCCCAGATCCCCAAGGCCAGTGGTGCCGGGAAGTTTGAACCCTGGTAGGACCAGCCCAGAGGCTGCCGCCAGCGATCGTCAGGAGAGAACACACAGGCGTCCAGCGCCTCCCGATCCCGGGAACAAGACCCCAGCCCAGACCTCAGCAGCAACTATGTTTATTGAGCACCCAACTATATCGCCCAGTTAATCCCCCACCCACAGGACCCAGACATATGAGGGACCTTTCATGGGTGGTGTCCTGTGATACAGGGGAGCCCCACCTCCCCACCCCACAGGGGTAGGGCCAGACACCATCCCCTCCCAGCTCCCTCCCCCATACAGGCCCTTCCCTGGACCCAGACCCACGGGGTAACCCAGACGCCTCTCCTTTCATGCCTCATTGCCCCACTTGTAAAATGGGAGGAGAGGGTTAGACCCCTGTTTTTTCTCAGTTTTCTAAAGCAGCAGGAGTCTCTCCTTGTAGGAAGGCTCCCCCAGGCCCTCCCAGCACAGCTGCACCATAAGCACAGAGCTGTTTGTCCCTATTTGCAGAATGAAGGCCCAGACAGCTTTCATTCATGGGGACGTGGAAGAAAAGGCATCTGGAGGCCGGGCGCGGTGGCTCAAGCCTGTAATCCTAGCACTTTGGGAGGCCGAGACGGGCGGATCACGAGGTCAGGAGATCAAGACCATCCTGGCTAACACGGTGAAACCCCGTCTCTACTAAAAATACAAAAAATTAGCCGGGCGAGGTGGCGGGCGCCTGTAGTCCCAGCTACACGGGAGGCTGAGGCAGGAGAATGGCGTAAACCCGGGAGGCGGAGCTTGCAGTGAGCTGAGATCCGGCCACTGCACTCCAGCCCGGGCGACAGAGCGAGACTCCGTCTCAACAAAAAAAAAAAAAAAAAAAAAAAAAAAAAAAGAAAAGGCATCTGGGGTTCAGCCAGCCATTGGCCTCCAGACACTCCAGGGTTACCTTCCCCTTACCTCTGCCAGGCCCAGAGAAGCTACTGGAGACTCAGGACTCTAGGTCGCTCTGAGGTTGGGGACACTTCGGGTCTACACCCCTGCCCCAGGCCACCCCACCCAGCCCAGCCCAGCCACACCCTCCCTGCCTGTCTGCCTCTGATTGGGAGGCCTGGGCGTGGGCACCTGGCAGGAGAGCCTGCCTAGCTGTGTGCCAGCAGCTGGCCCAGGATCTCAGGGCTTCAGCTGCCAGCCCCAAAGTCCAGGCATAGGGTCTGAGTGGGCGTGGGGGACATGAATGCAGGGCCCAGGGCACTGAATGGGGACAGCAGAGAGCGGCCCCGGCAGGGGAGGCTGCAGGCCTGGCAGGCACTGACTCTGGGCTGCCCCTGAGATCCGGAGCCTCACCAGCAGGAGAACTCGAGCCCAGCCCAGGGGGTGCTGGCATCAGGCAGGCAATGCCCATAGTCTGGAGGCTCCACCTACCCCGAGGACTCCTCCCACGGTGATCCAAGGGCCTTGGAGCTGGCCTCAGGCACAGGAGGCCTGCTCCAACCCAGCCTCAGGTCAGGCCAGCTCCTTGAGGCCCTGGTACAACTTGATGGAGTTGTCCTTGGCATCAGCCACCAGGAGCTGGCCCTGGGGTGCACAGGCCACTCCCAAGGGCTGCCCAAGCCCCTCCGACACCAGGCAGATGGGTGGCCCAGCCCGGGGAAACAGGGTCACTTGGCGCCTCTGCTCGTCTGCTACAATAATGTTGCCCTCTGAGTTGGAGCAGATGCCTGCTGGGCAGCCGAAAGTGTGCCCCGTCCAGCCCCCCAGGGAGCCCAGGGGCTGGTGGGCACTGCCAAACAGCCTCACATCCCCAAACTCCTCACTCACAGCAAGGCCCCCATCAGGCCCCGGGCCCACCCAGCAGGGGCCCTCCAGACCCAGCATGGAGGCTGGGGCCAGGGGCTCCCAAGCAGGGCTCAACGTGAAGCTGTGCACAGCCCCGGGCAAGTAGTCTGTCACCAGGAGGCGGCTGAGGGCATCCACAGCCAGCCCTCGGGGAGACAGGAAGGTGCCCACGGTCACCCAGCGGCCTCCGGGGTCCTGGGCTGTGTGCTGGAGGGCATGGACAGCCCCGTGGATGGGATCGCTGACCACCACAAGCCCTGACGCTGTCACAGCCACATCCTCTGGAACGAAGGCCCCGGTCCCCGGAGTGCAGCAGGGCAGGAGGCAGACGGGGCGTCCCTCCAGATCCAGCACGTGGACACAGGGTGCAGCTCCGGCCGTGAGGAAGAGCAGGCCATCGCGGGAGCAGTGCAGGCCCCGGGGCCCTCCTGCAGCCCCTGCGGGCACCCGGATCCGCCCAAGCAGCCGGGGCTGCCGGGAGCCAGTGGAGTCTCTAGGCAGGTCCAGCGTGAGGTGCAGACAGCCGGAGGCCGGAGTCCAGTCAGTCGTAATCACCGTCTCAGCTTCTCTGCGGCTGGATCACGTTTGGGGCTGCAAGACAGAGAATAAAGCCCCACTGTGTGTGGGAATGGCAGTCACTCCTCCAGTGCCCTCCTATGAGGCTGGGTCCTCCAGGTCCCGAGGGTCTGCCTGACCCCCAAGCCCAGTGGCCACCTAGTGTCTAGGTGCCTGGAACTCGAGTCTGGGAGACACATGACCCATGGAGCTCGCTGTGGGTTTTCCCCTGAGCCCCAGCTGCGCTCACGGGCATCAGACAGATAAGCAGCATTTCTCAAATCCATCTGCCTACGGAACCCCTTTCTACCTGGGGGTCACCCACACATAGCCCTTCTACCTGAGCCCCTCGGTGAGGGAGACTTCTGACCCCTTGGGGCGAGGCAGCCTGTCCCGAGGGCCTCCACCTGCCCCACCAAGAGGCCCGGGGAAGGGTCTCTTACCTGGGGCCAGTCTCGCTGGGCCCTGCTTCGGGGCTGGGTGGCTGCAGCCTCTGTTGTTGGAAACTAGAACAGAGGAAGTGGGAGGAGCCACTGGCAGGGACGCAGCTGGACCGGGTGGAGGAGAGAGAGCGCAGTCTCAGGCCTCGGCCCGGAAGCTTCTATGAAAGAAAAATCAAGTCTCCTGAGGACTCCCCATGCTGCAGCGTTCCTGCCTCTGCACCTCGTTGCAGGCTGTGCCCTCTGCCTGGACACTATTCCCACGTCCCCTGCACGGCCGGATGCCATGCAGCCCACCCCCCTTCAGGGGGTCCCCCACGGTCCCCCCACAACCAGCAAGTTCATTACTCTGAGTGGCAAGGCAGCCCCAGGCCACCACCTCCAAGCAGGGTCCTTGGGTCTGGACCAGGGTGGGTGACCTGCTGGCTGAGGCACCCTCCACGAGGCCTGTCCTGACAGCGAAGAAGGTCGTGCGCGTCTCCACACCTGGGAGACGGGTGCTGTTGCCCCCAGCAAGGCCATGCTCACCTGTTTGCCCAGTGGGGGTGATAAACTGGGGTGCAGTGGACATGTGGGGGTGCAGTGGACATGGGGGGTGCGGTGGACATGGGGGGTGCGGTGGACATATGGGGTATGGTGGACATGGGGGGTGCGGTGGACATATGGGGTATGGTGGACATGTGGGGTGCGGGGCTGAGGATAGGGAGTCTCCCTCAGAGTCGGGACTTAACACCTCCTGGCTGCCTAGGGCCCCCTGCAGCGCCTCCAAGAAGCCTCTGGGTAGAGGGGCCCAGCTGGGACCTGTCCCCACAGCACTCCGCGCCTGGCCAGGCAGCACCCCAGCTCTGGCTGCCCCAAGGCGGTGGGTGCCGATGCTATCTCCCTGGCAAGGCGACACCCCAGCTCTGGCTGCCCTGAGGCAGGGTCGGGGCTGATGCTATCTCCTCAGTAGTTAATGGGGCCCGCTACCAGCCTGCTTGGACTGGCTGCAGCCCGGCTGGCCCAGCCCAGCTCAGGGAACTAGGTGCAAGCAGGAACTGCTTCTCCTCCTGGGGGGTCAGCGTGGGCTCCAGGGCCCATTCCAGGGTGGGCGTGGAGGGTTTAGCCAGCTCCCCCAGGAGAGAAGTGATTTGCTGTGGGGGTCCCGGGCACCCCTCCCTGCCTGCCCATCCCCTGCCCGTGGGAGGGCCAAGCCAGGCCATGCCGGGAGGGAGGCAGTGAGCCGTGAAGGCCGATACCTATCTCGGCTGCAGGGGCTGGCAGGGGCCAGCAGAGCCCATGCTGGGTGAGCAGCCTCTAGCCACACAGCCTCGGGGCCACCGTTTAACCGCTGGAGAGCTGACATTAGCGCTGCCTTGCTGAATTCAGAGGCCAGAGGATGCTCAGGGGTCCATGCCCACCCCCGACATAGGCCAGATCACCCCAAGCAGCCCAGATCACATGCCTTTCCTTGCTCAGCTCCTGACACTGACATCCCGCCCACCCCCAGACCCCAGCCCCGCAGGGAAAGCCCAGCCCACAGTAGAGGGCGACAGAGGCCCGGGAGGACTACTGCCCACCCAGGACTCCCAGGCCAGGACACTTCCTTAAGGGGGTGTCCAGTCGGCTACACTAGGACCCCAAAGGAAGGAGGCCCAGATGGTGTGTGTGAACACAATTTTCCGTTTTAATGTCCACAATTGTGATCAATAAATAACTGTGACCTCCCATGTCCCTGTGTGGCCCCAGGGAAAAGCGTTGGCCACGGCCCGTGGGGGTCTATCCACATGCATGCGGGGGTGGGGCAGGTCCCAGGCCTTGGCCATGGGGCTGGGGCAGGTGAGGGGTCGGGGCTGCAGGAGAGGGGCTGGCACACTGTGGGCAGAGACGGTCGGACCTCAGGCACTGCTGGTCAGACCTCGGCGCCCCGGGGGCTCTGCAGACCACAGACAGCCTCAGGGGTCTGGGAACTCCCTGTGGTAACACAGGTGCCCCAGCCACTGCCAGGAATGACAGGGTCATCTGAGGCCGGGAGGGGGAGCCCCGGGGGTGGGACACTGGAGTCGGCCTCACACTTTGTGGTGTGGCCGGAGAAGGGTTGGGGCACTGCAGGGCCCAGCATGCTGGGTGGCTCGGGGGTACCCCTGGTCAACATGGGACTCAGCTCGGGCTGCCCCCACGCCTCTCCAAGAGCCTGGGGCCCCTTGGCAGGCGCACGTTTCACAGACAGGTCGAGGGGTGCGTCGGGTGGCCTCGCGGCCCGCTCCAGTGCCCGGTGGATGGTGAGCAGCTCCAGGCGGATCTTGCACAACTGCTCCCGCAGGGGTCTTGGGGCCAGGCCCCCCGCAGGCCCCAGCTGCCCCAGGCGCCGTTCCACCCTGGCGTAGTCACCGAGGGCCCGGGTCAGGTCTTCACCCACATGCTCTGGGCTTCCTGGCACTGGGCCCCGTGGCTGCGGTGGGAGGGGGCCCTCGGGGCCGGGGGTTTCAGGGCCGCCTGGCTCCCTGTCCTCAGGCCACAGCGTCACAGAGGGGCTGGTGGGCAGGCTGTGGGGTGGGAGCCGGTCAGGAGGCCACACTGCTCCCACGGCGCCTCCGGCCCCAGCCCCTCTCCCCTCATGGCCTCTGCCCTGCGGCCCCAGCCTAGAGCCTGGGCTCTCCTGGAGACCCCGAGAACCCCCACGCTGGTTCTCGGGTCTCAGTTCCCCTCTGTGGCCTGGAGCACACTTTCCCAGTGACTGAGCTCAGGACAGACCCCAGCTACCATGCCTAGCCGCCAGGCCCAGCCACCCAGCCTCCATGCCCAGCCACCCAGCCACCATGCCCAGCCTCCATGCCCAGCCACCCAGCCGCCATGCCCAGCCTCCATGCCCAGCCACCCAGCCGCCATGCCCAGCCGCCATGCCCAGCCGCCCAGCCGCCATGCCCAGCCTCCATGCCCAGCCACCCAGCCGCCATGCCCAGCCACCCAGCCTCCATGCCCAGCCGCCCAGCCCCTCCATCCACCCCAGGAACCGGGAGCCCAAGACGCCCACCTGCTCCGGGAACAGAACCTCGTCAGGCTGGGGGGTGCCTTCGGGAGCTCCAGCCTGCTTCCCAGGGACAGCCTCTTCCTGGGGTCACTCTGGGCTGCCCGCTCCAGCTCCCCCTCCTGCCCTGGGTCCCTGGGGGTGACTCGGGGCCATGGCCCCAGCCCTGGAACTGGCACCTTCAGCAGACCAGGAACTAGAGTCCCAGGGGTGCTCTTGGGGGAGACAGGGGCCTTGGCAAGGGCAGCTTTGCCTGCTGGCAACCCCAGAGTGTGCTCCAGAAGCAGTGGGTAGTACAGGCGGGGGCCCAGGGTGGGGCGCTGAGGGGGCTGCGCAGCTGGGAAGGCCGCAGCCGGAGGCAGCAGGGGGCTGGCTGAGGCCAGGAAGGGCACGTGGGCCGCAGCGGCCAGTGAGGGCCCCAAGAAGGAGCAGAGGCCTGGGCTGAGCGGGTAGTTGACGCCCAGCAGAGACAGGTGGAGGCTCTGGGCCTCAGGGAACTCCCCTGGGGCAGGCGGGGGATAGCAGGGGACGCTGCCCTCAGGGCCCGCTGAGGCCACATCCCCTGCAGCCACGCCCCTTGGGCCCCCTCCCATCCCCAGCTTCCACGACTCAGGCAGGAGCCCACTGGGGCCGGGACCCTTCCGGGTGGCCCTAGCCACAGGGAGTGGTGGCCCTGGGGACCCCTCGGCCCTGGGCTTGGGGCCTCCGCCACGGTGCAGGGAGCGGACATCAGCGACCACGAGGTCAGGCGTGGGGACAGCATCCAAGGGCTGCGCTCCCTGGGGTTGCCTGCCGGGGTCGGGCTCCTCGGGACGGTCTGGGGTGGGTGCACGGGGCCTGGGTGTGGCGGAGCCGCGGCGGCATGCCCAGTCCGGGGAGTCCAGCAGCAGCGACAGGGAGTCCTTGCAGAGGCTGTACTTCATGTGGTTGTAGAGGTGCGACTTCTCCAGGCAGGTGAAGGGGCACTGGAAGCATTTGTAGTTGTAGGGTTTGCCCCAGGGCCGCGGGATGTAGTGTGGCTTCTTGGGCTTCCGAGACCGTGCCCTCGCCCCTGTGCCTACGCGGCATGAGCCTGCCTCCCGTGACATGGCAGACTGCTATGGGGCAGGGCTGGGCACCATGGCCACCTGTAGATGGGGCCACAGTCAGTGCCAAGCCTGCCTCTGACTAACTCCCCACTGTTCTCCATCCAGGGCTCCCCCGGCTCCAGGGACAGGAGCCTGGGTGCCCTGTCCCCCCTCCGCCCTGCACCACCCCCAGCCCCATCCTTCGGCTCCTCCCCACACACACTTCCAGGGTGGCAGCAAAGTGCAGGGCACCAAAAAAAAAAAACAAAAGTCCAGGCCCCCAAGCTGCATCTCACTCCGATCAGCAGCACGTCATTTCTGAGTGTTAAGTGACGCCTGGGCAATATTGGAAAGGCACACCAAAAAGGTGTTCATTGCTTATCGGAAATTCGATTTTAACTAGGCATCCTTTATTTTATCGGTTGACCCTACACAAATCCCACCTCTGAGGCTGGCCAATTTCTAGGATAATTCAGCCCACACCCATCTCCCCACAGCATGTGAGTGGCTAAAAGAATCAGCGTGACCAGGGCTCACTCCGGGTAGACGTCAGCCTCCTGGTCTCATTCCCTCCAGCAACGCTGGCCCCTGCCGATCTGCCTGCCCCTGTTCAAAGCCGAGGAAAAGGCACTGAGACGAGACACCAACAGAAGGGCCTGTGTGGGATGATGCTGCGTGTGCACATGTGTGCGTGCATGTGCACACATGTGCGTGCGTGTGTGCATGTGTGTGCGTGTGCGCGCGTGTGCATGCCTGTGTGCGTGTGCATGTGCGCATATGTGTGCATGTGTATGCGTGTGCGTGTGTGCGTGTGTGCATGCGTGCATGTGTGTGCGTGTGTGCATGTGTGCGTGCGTGTGTGTGTCTGCACGCGCGCACACAGCCTGCTCCAGCAGGGCGTCAGGTGGGCACTGGGAGTCTCTGAGGGGGTCGGTCTCATGTGGGGCCAGGCCAGGCTGTGGGGAGTGGACGTCCCAGCATGGCCCCACGGCTCAGCCACCTGCTCAGCCCAGCTCCATCTGGGTGGCTTCAGGCAGGTCAGTGGCCGAGCCTGCAGCGGCCACACTCAGCCAAGACCCGCTCCTCCCCACGCCCCGCAAGGCGCTGGTATGCACGCCACACTCCATCTGGGCCACCACCTGGGCTGTCCACCGCCCCAGCACGCGCCTGTGTGGGGTGCACAGCCTACAGGCTCACACGGAGCCCTCACCCAGCACCCAGAGAAGCCACCTCCTGAGCTCAGAACAGAGCCTGCCACCAAGTGCGGGGCCCTGGCTGCACACACATCACACCCCATCACGACTGACATGGCTGCTTGTCTGTGGTAACACACTCACTGCACACCCAGGTGTCAGGGGCTTTCCAAACCACTCCAACACAGCACTCACGAATTCACACAGGCCCTACACACCGACTCCCCAGGACACACGCAGACATGGCTGGGAGTCACACCCATGGTCATGCATGGCCGGTAGGTTGAGCAGGGTAGGGCTGGGGCAGTGCTGTCTGCTGCCCGCAAAACACTGTGTTGGTACCGTTGGGGGGACGATCAACAGGGCTGGAGAGGTCCACTCGTCCAAAGGCTTGGGGCCCTGCAGGGGGTCACGGGCTGCGGGAGCAGGCAGAGGCTGACCAGCTGGTTTGTGGCTGAGACAGGGTGGGGGTCAGGAGGCAGGGGCTGGGGGAGGAGAGGGCCTGGGGCTCCCTGAGGGACTGCAGACCCGGCCTGGACCGCGTGGTGGGTGCAGAGGCGGCCCCTTCTCCCTGCCCACCGCCCCCCCACCCCATGTGGATGACAAATGGGTGTGGGCGCTCCGGCGACAGAGGCGGCTGTGCCGGGCCATCGATCACCCAGCCCTGGGAGCCACACAGCTGTGCCGACTGATGCCACAACCCATCCCACCTCCCAGCGGGGACTGGGGGCTCCTGGGTCAGGGGCTTGTCCAAGGGGCTGTCTCAGCAGCTGCTGACCCCATGGGGACCCGGAGGATGCCTGGCACCCACCTGGTGTGTGTACACAGAGCCGAGGACACCCCCGGACAGCAGCCACACGCACACACAAAGGCACACGCACTCACACGCTCGTCCCAGGCGGACCCGGCAATTGCTCCCCGGGCAGCCAGCAGCCCTGTGCCAGGCCCCGACACCCAGCCCCACTCACCTTTCCCTGTCTGGGCGAGAACCAGTGGCATGGAGGGCACAGATACCCCCCCAGGGCAAGAGGGGGCACCCAGCAGCCGGGGATCCTGACCGGCCATCCGCAGATCCCGCTACCCCCTGGGAACGCGGGGCTCCCCACACAGGCGGGTACGGAGAGCGCAAGGTCAGGCTCCTGCCCCAGACCCCAGACCCGGCCCCTGCCCTCCCCGCCTGGCACCTGAGGGCGGCCCTCCCTCCCCTCGCGCTGCTCCTGGACGCCTAGAGGAGAGTGGGGGGGACCCGGCCGCCCCTCGCGCCCCCCCCACGCCTGGCCACCCGCCGCCCCCGCGCCCCGCGTCCAGTCGGCCCCGCGACGCCCCAACTTGCCGCCCCCGCGGCTCCCGCCGCTCCTACCTGCGCCCGGCCGGGAGCGGAGCCGCCAAGTCTGTGAGGCCGCGCGTGGGGCGCAAACTTCCCGCCCCTCCCCGCCCCGCGCCGGCCCCGACTCGGACCACGCGGACGCGCTGGGGCTCTGAGGGTGGGATGCGGCTCCCGCGGAGGAAACTGAGGCCCGGCGCCGGGCGCCGGACCCCCGAGCCCACGGTCCCTCGAGCGGCAGCGACTCCCGCAGCCTCCGCCGCCGCCCGCGTCCCCCCGACGCCGCTCGCACCTCCCGAAGTTGGCGGCAGAGGCGGGCGCGCGTGCGCCTGGGCTCCGGGCTCCGGGGGGCGCTGCGACCTCCGACTGCGCTCCCGGCGGGAGGGAAGGAGCAGCCCCCGGCCCGAGCCCCGCGCCCCCTCCTCCCGCGCGCCCCCCGCCGCCCCCTCGTGCGCACTCACCGGCCTTGTGCGCCGGGACCGGCTCAGCTCTCTGGGTGCGCGGTGGAGCGGCCGGGAACCCGGGAGGCAGTGCCCGGAGAGCGGACTGCAGCGCAGGTATGCGGCCGAGTCAGGGGCGCCCGGCACCTCCCGCCCCCGTCGCCCGCAGGCTGCCGCGGGGGTGCGCAGAGGCCGCCAGGTCTCCCGGGTCCCCGCCGCGGCGTGACGGGTGTCAGCGGCACGGGGCGCGGGAGAGGGGCCGTCAGCGCTCATCCGTCAGGGCTCTGGCCCCTGACAGCCGCAGGCCCACCCAAGGCAGGGCTCAGGGGGGCTGAGCCCCAGGACAGGGGGACCGCGGACTGAGCCAGCGGAGCCGGGCTCCTTTCCTTGCCCTCCTGGGGCGAGCCCTGCCCTCCGTTCTCTCTTCCTCCAAACAGGAGGCTGCCTGGACCGGCCCCTCGCACCCCGCCCTGCCCGCTGATGGCCTCCACCTGGGGCTGGTCTCCAGGCACCCTCCCCCTTCCTGGATGCGGACCCCTCCAACCCTCACTCCCGGCTCCGCTGGGAGGTGCCTCAGGGCTGCCCCACCAGGCCACGCACTTCCCTGCTGTTTGAAAGACCCTCTCCCCACGGGAGTCCCCTCCTGAGAGGACCTGGGGCGGTGGAGGTGAGAAGCAGGGCCGGGGAGGGGCCTGGACCCCCAGCCACACCATGAAGCCCTTTCCCCAATGTCCTCCTGGCCAGGGCTGCTCCCAGCCCCACCTCCCCGGCTGCACCAAGTTCCAAGCAGCTCCCTGAGCTGCCAGAACGTAAAGGCTTGGAGCCCCACTGCTCAGCTGGGTCCTAGGGGAGATTCACCTGACCGGCCTGCTCCCTCCCAGACGCGGACACAGGCATGGCTGGGGCAGAGCCCCTGCCTTCACTCAGGAGAGACGTCCTAAACCCGACACATGTGATGGGCGGCCGTCTGGGGGTCTCCAGCCAGAGAGGCGTGTGCTACTCCCCGTTGGCTCTGAGGCAGCACAGGGAGCCCGGCCCACATGGCTCCCCAGGACCTGGGGCTTCCTGCAGGCTCAGCTGCGGGCTCCGGGGCTGTCCCCAGATCAGGTCGGGTTCAGGGGTGCCTTGGGGAAGAAGGGAGGACCCCACGGGACTTCTGGGTGTCACCCCTCGAATGGGGCTGAGAAGAGAGCCCAGCAGCATCTCCCTGTGGTCCTGACCTGGCTGCTGGCAGAGCTCCCTGGTGGAGCCCACCCAGGGTCCATGAAAAGCAGTCCCTGGTTCTGGGGTGGGCATGGGGCTCTGTCTCCCTCCTGCCTCCATGCCACCTTCCTGACACAGCCACCCACGCCCGTCTGAGGGAAGTCCCTGGGGTGGGGCAGGGGACTGGGAGGGGTGCTGTGGATGGCAGAGCATGCCAGCCTTCTCTCTGCCCGCCTGGCCTGGCCCAGCTGACCAGCTGACCGTGCAGGCAGCTCCAGGCCGGGAGACAGCTTGGACTGCCGTCACGCCAGCAGCCCCGTGGAGAGCGGGGGCCAGGAGGCCGGCTGCTTCCATACATAGACCCTACTCTGGACATGTTCAGCCGAGCACTGCCCCTGGAGACTAGGGTCCAAGGTCACCCTGACACCGGTAGTCCCTCACCGGCCAGCCCGAAACTGACCCCTCTGAAGGTCTGGAAGAGGCCACAGCTGACAGCACAGGAGACCAACTGGCCGGAGGCTCTGGTCATCGTCTGGGGAAAGGAAAATAGGGACCAGGGAGCCCTGGTCTTGGGGCATCTAGATCTCAGCATGCAGGAAATAAAGCCAGTGAAGCTCAGGGGGCCAAGGAACCCCAGAGGCGGAACAAGGCTGTGAAGGAGCTCCCCACCCCTCACCACCGATTGCCTTTGCAGAAGTTTGCATGAGAAGAGAAGAGGGGCAGCCCCCAGAGGAGCCCAGGGGCACAACTTGGACGTGTTTCTGGCCTCCCGGAAGGGCTCTGGCAGCGAGGATGAGGAGCCCTGCACTTGCTGGTGGGGGTCCTGAGATTCGGCCGTACGCGGGGTGGGGGGTGAGGGGCATGTGAGGCCAGTACATCGTGTGCCCAGATGACTGTTGCCATCACGAACAGCCAGGGGAGGCCGGGTCGTCAGTGCCAGCAGCCCCCAAACACAGGGCCCCCTGGGCACATCAGCTTCTTCACTGTGACTATGACCCACTTGCTGGGACCCAGCCCTTGCACAATGGGCTGACTTTGGGTATGGAGAGGTGGCCTCTGCTTCCTGAGGCAGTGACTGGGACTCTGTTTTGGCACCTGTGCCCCCACCCCACCAATTTCCTGGGCCACGGCCCCCATCTGCAGAATGGGCGGTGGGGTGCTCAGTCTTCGGGCACTTCTGCTGTAGTCCTAGTGGGTGCCCTGATGTCTCCTTAGCCCGTCCCAGTGCAGGGCGGGATGGGGACCCCATGGCCCCTCCTTCTGCCTCTAGCCAGAAGCTCATTTTGGCCATTAACCTCTTCTGCCCGGTCTGCCCACGGCTGCCCGCCTGTCACCTCCATTAACACTGGGACTGTGTGCCCGGGGCTCACGGGCAGGATGGAGAGCTGGGCTCAGGGAAGGCAGTGGAGGCAGTGCTCGGCATGGCCAGTGCCCGGGGGCAGGCCTGTCTCATCCCCTCAGCGTCCACACACAGCCAGTGTCGGGACAGGTGCAGGGGCCGGGGCGCCTGCACCCGCGCAGTGAGGGCAGTGGCAGAGCTGGAGCCAGGCTGGAGGCCCCACGTAGGTCTTGAGACTGGCGTATCCTGCGGCAGCAAGTTGGAGCCCCCATGTGGGATCAGTACCTTGCAAGGCGCCTGGTCACAGCTGATGTCTGTTCAATAACGGACCCCAGGGCCTGTGGCCACCTGAGCACTTCAAGAACCCCAGGTCTACAGAGCACAGGCCTCCTGAGGGCTTCCTCCTTCCAGCCCACTCAAGGATCCCTGGTTGAGAGGGGCAGCCCGGCCTTGGCCAAAGGGGTCATGGCCACACATGAGGGCCCTGGGCACCAGCCTGAGGCTGGTGGCCTTGACGGGCGGGTACACAGTGGTGGTGTGGGGGGAGAACGGAGGGGGCTGGGCACCCGAGTGGGCCAGAGCGCCCAGGACAACAGCCCAAGGGTGGGGGGCACACAAAGTGCCTGCGGAGCTCTGGGGTCCATCCACCTGAGGGATCCTGTTAGGAGGTGCCTGAATGGGTCCCTGGCTCCAGGAGTCTTCCGGCTCCAATGCTCTGCATGCAGCTCTACCAGGCAGAGTCCTCCCTAGCAGCCCCGACCGTCCCAGACTCCACTCCAGAGAGCCCCCTTCCCACCCGCCGCTCGGCTCTGGAAGACCCCAGCTGGGCCCTTCTCCATGCACTGCACTCTTTCATGGACATGCCAGGTCACTGGCCACCCTGGGCCGGGTGTGGGGCTGACCCTCTGTGTGTCCTGAGCCTCTGGGACAGATGAGGGTATGGGACACTCCTTGGAGGGCCAAGCTGCTGTAGTGAGAGTGAGCCCCCGTTCCAGGAGGCTGGGATGTAGACTGACAGAGGGGGCAGCCGACCAGGCGGGTGGGACGAGAGGCTCAGGCTGCTCGAGCCCCCACCGGCTCCTGAGCCTGGCACTGACCAGCAGCGCCCGGGGCCGACAGCAGCCATATGTTAGGAAGAGGAGCTGTGTGCGTCTCTCTGCGGCCCCCGGGGCCGGCCTTCCTGGGCCTGTCACAGATGATTTTCCCCGCCTGAGTGGCAGGCGGGCTGGCAGGCGGGGTGGCGGGGCCTCCAACTGGCAGGTGGGGTGGTGGGGCCCCATGTCCAGCCCCCCTGTAGCCCTCAGCACCAGGGCTGGCCACTCTTGGGGTAGATCCAGGTCCTGGGCCTTGGCCTCCCACCCCCACAAACCTCACTGAGCACCCCCAGCCCGCCGTGGCCACCCCCAGCCAGGTCTGGGTCGGGGTCCTGGGGGAGCCCTGGCCGGCCAGTGGAGAGCAGGCACTCTGGCTAGGACATGGGCGGGCAGCCAGGGGTCCTCACTGGGCAGCCGTGCGCCCCGGGCAGGCAGGAGAGGGCCTGGAGCCGCAGCCCAGTCAGCCTGGAGCCCAGAGCTGCGGAAGGAGGCGAAGAGGCCACGGCTAATTTGTACACTAAGTGCTTCTGACAGGGATGCCTCGTAAGTGAGAACTCGCCACTGCCTGCCCCGGGAAGGCCACTTGGCTAGCAGCGCCAACAAGAGGGGCCAGGAGAGGGCACCGTGGGGGCACAGGGCTGGCATAGTTCAGACACACCAGGGAGATGGTGCTGTTGGTGGGGGTGAGACCCAGGAGGAAATGCGGGGAGGGGAGAGGCCTGCACAGAGAAGGGAGGGGAGGGCTGAGCAGGGGCCGGGCCGTGTCAGTAAGGAGGAGGCAGCCCCGACAGCTGCCCCCGGGGTCTGCCCTGCACCAGGGCTGTGTGTTCTGCCCAGCCAGTCCTCCCTGCTGCCTGCAGGACGCTCGCACCTGTTCCCCTTACCTGCTGCCAGCCACCTCCTCCAGGTCCCCACAGTGGCCCCGGCCCAACACCTGGCAGGGTCTGGGCTGTGGGAGCCCAAGTCCTCTGCAGATGCCCCCCCTTTCCCTCACCACCTCCCTGTTGGAGCTGCCCCCCGGGGGTTTCAAGCGGAGAGGAGGCTGCTGGCTGGGCCAGTGGGGACTCCGGGCAGCTAAGAGGGTGGGCACGGACCCCTCGCCTGCTATGGAGACTCCTGCCCACGAGGGTCCTTCTCATGGGCCTCTGTCCTGGGTCACCACAGGGCTGGGGCGGCAGAAACCAGAGAGGTGGGTGGCGGTGGGAGTGGGGCCAGGGGCAGAGGAGCTCTCGGGAGGAGCGGGGGTCCCAGATACCCCAGGGCTGGACAGAGCCCGCTCTGTGTCAGAAGAGAGTGGGTGCGAGCCTGGCCCCCACCCCCAGGAGGAGTGCGGTGTGGCCACGCAGGCGCGGACAGCAGGGCAGGCGTCCGCTGGCACCGAGGCGAGATGCGTTCTGGCAGCTCCCCGCCGCCCCAGGCCCGCCTGGAGCCAACACTGCTGGTGGCTTTAATTGCTTTCACATTCGATACGCTGCCCGTGACAGCCTCTTACCCTGCACCGGCCGCACCCCAGCCCCCAACTCCGTCCAGGGAGACAGCAGAGCCTCCGACTGGGCACTTTGATCAGCGGCACCTGCGTGGGGGCAGAGGCCATCCTGGGACGAGACTGGGAGGGGACAGGAAACTTTTCTCCCCACAAGCCCCTCACTCCATCTTTTCCTGCCGGGTGACTGATGGGTTCAGAAAGGGCCCCCAGTGCGGATGCCTCGCTGGGAGAAGCTGCATGTGCTGCTGTCCTGTCTGCCCAGTCCTTCCTGGCCCTGGGGCTGCGGCCCCTGCCCCCGCCCAGTCACTCCGTCCTTCCTGGCTGCCCCTTACAAGCTTGTGAGTCACCCCACCACGGCCATCTCCAGGGGCCCCCATCTGTCCACCTGCCCGGGATGCCTGGGCAGGGCCTATCCCTCGGACCTGCAACCTCTCTGCCCTTCCACAGGGCCCTGGACAGAGCAACAGCCGGAGGAGGAGGCGTGATTACAAAACAAAACGCTTTTATTTGGTCCATTGGAGCCTGAGTCAGAAGCCACTGTGGAGAATCCTATCGTAAAGGAACGGTGCTGACGGTTGATAAAATAGTCTCTGTGTCACAAGAGCTGGCCGTATTTACAGGGTTAAAAATATTCACAGCTCGGAGTACAGGGAGGCCAAAGGGGAGTGGGAATGTTTCTCCAGGTGTAACAGCCCCGGAATCCCCTGCCAGGGTACGAGGGGGCGTGGGGGTGGGGCTGGCTCGCTGCCTGGGGGTGAGGGGCCAGGAGGGCCGGGTGGGGACGCAGGAAGCTGGACTCAGACGTCCACACGCTCCTGGGCTTCTGTGGGGAGGTGGGAGCGGCTGAGCCCTGCCAACGTCCACGATGGGCTGGGGTCCCTCTCTGTGGCAGGGCCGAGCTGAGGGACAGGGTTGGCTGAGGAGCCTGCTGGTCCTGGCCTGCCCGGCAGCAGTGAGCGGTGCTGAGAACTGGTGCCCACCCACAGCGGGCCTGGCGCCCGCCTGCACCCGGTCATGGCTTCGATCCTGGCGGGCGCAATTGCATAGTGTCGCTGGGGGGTGGCTGGCCAAGGGCCCCTCCTTCTAAGACAGGGACCGCCCTGGGACTTTCCGCTCCACACCAGGGCTCCAGGGACCCCGCCTGCCCCGTGGCGAACAGGGACCCGGGCTCTGGGGGAAAACTGATATTATGCCCCGAGGAGTGGTCCCTGATCCCACCCTGGGGTCTTGGCGTCTGACACCCAGATTTGGTTTTGTGGACAGAGCTCTTGGCTGCCTCCCCCACAGAAGACTCTGAGCCCACAGGGAGGGGCAGACTGGCCTCAGCCCCCCGTCGGGTGTTGGGGCTGGCAGGTGAGTGGGGCTGGCTCACAGCCCGTCTGGTTCGAGGTATTCTGCGTGGTGGCCGGGAGGCCTGGCCAGGCGGGCTGTGGGTGCTCAGGGAGGGGAGGGAGGGGGCGGGAGGCCCATGGGAAGCTGCACACTGGGCTGGCAGCTCCCTGGGCAGGGTCCTGAGATTCTGGTTCAAGCGTCCTCTGTCGGGGTCTCCCTCATAAAGTGCGTGTAGGGGGTGGGGGTCCGTCTGCACACAGCCCCTGCCCCGGGCATCGTGGTCACAACGGCCGGGGCCCATGCAGACCAGCGACCTCTGGCGTGAGTGGGGGGCTGTGGGTCCCCTTGGAGGCTGTCCAGTCACTGAGAAAGGCCTGGGCTGCCTTGCGATGTGCCAGGCGGTGGGTGATGGAGAAGCCCGCGTTGCCCTCCAGCTGGGATAGGATCACCAGGACCTGCCTAGGGGAGGGGACCGGTGACCGGTGAGGACCAGGGGAGGGCAGGGGGGGATGGGGACAGGACTGCACCCACCCGTGCAAGGGCAGGGGCAGGAGTGGGGTGACAAACACCCGTACAGGGGTGGGGGCAGGGGTATGGGCACCCCCGAGCAGGGGTGGGGGTATGGGTTGGGTGTGGGTGCAGTGGGGTGGGGGTGGGGGTATGGGATGGGTGTGGGTGCAGTGGGGTGGGGGTGGGGGTGCACCATGCAGGCGTGGGGCAGGTGTGGGGGCGGGGCGGGGGCGCACCTGTGCAGGGGTGGCACGCTATCCTGGGTGCGCAGGCTGCCGCGCGTGGACACCACATTGAAGCTGTCGGTGCAGTCACACTGCACGTGCAGGTAGGCCTTGGGGTGCCGATTCTCCACCACCACAATGAGCCCTGCCCAGCCATGTGTCAGGTAGTAGCAGGTCATGCCCTCACGGCCCTGGGCACAGGCACAGCAGTTGTGGGGCAGGGCAGGGGCTGGGGCAGACTCCCCCTGCCCCACGCCACCTGTCCCTAGGACCCCCCACCCACCTCGTGCCGCTCTCCCCGGCTCTCGGTGAGCAGGATGATGGCGTCGGCCAGCGTGGTGGGCTGAGCTTCCACAGGCTCCACCATGACCAGCCTGGAGCTGTACACAGCCAGCACGTGGCCCGGCGGCTCTGGGGAGGCTCTTGGGACCCCTGCCGAGGGGCTGGAGGCTACAAGGAGGGGCGTGTGAGCCACAGCCCTCCCTGCGGGCCTGGGGCATGAGCCTGGGGTAGGGGGCACGTACCCTGGGGGGCAGGGGCGCCCGGGGGGGGCGGCCCCCAGTGGTTGAAGGCACAGCACACCACAGCGTACTCGCCAGGCTCCAGCATGACGTCGCAGCTGACAAACTTCTTGACCGCGCGCTTACTGTGGGCCAGGAGGCGGCCCAGGCTGAGGTGGCCACCGCTGCCGAACGTGGCCCGGAACACCAGGATGCACAGGTCCAGCAGGTGGCTGTCCACTGCGTCCGAGCGCCTGCGTCAGACACCGCGGGCTGGGGTCACGCGTGGCCGTGGCCGCCAGCCCAGCCCAGCCCAGTGCGGCCCCACAGCACACACCTGCTGCCCTCCTGGAAGAGAGCGAACTCCAGCGAGGCCCGCTCCAGCACCGTGAGCGCTGTCACCCCCATGGGCGCACTGGCCGAGCTGGGAAAGCAGCCCTGCACCCGTGCCTCCTGCCAATCCGAGTGCACCTTACAGATGTCCACAGAGTCGAAGTACCTGGGGGCAGCGGGAAGATGGGGCCCTGAGCCCACCGCAGCCGACACCGCCGTGGCTCCGCTCCTGGCGCAACCACAGGCCGGTGACCCCAGCAGGTGCCAGCTGCTCTGTCACCGTCCTCTTGCAGCCCGGCCCCTGGGGGCCCATCCCTGAGGCCTACACTGGAAGCCGTCCAGGGGTGGCTCTTCAGGGCTCTGGGCTCTGCTGACCTGGGTGGACCTGGATTCTGAGGTCGGCACCCTGGAGCTGTAGCCCCAGCTCCCATTTGCGTTGGGCCACAGACCAGCCGTCCCCACCCCAGGTCAGCAGGCGGGTCAGGCTTGTTCTACAGAGAAGGACCTGGCCCTGGAGGGCGGCGGCAGCGCACACTGCCCCGTGGCGCTGATACCTGACAAAGTCGCCATACTCCATCCAGAAGACGCCCTCACTGCTGCCGTGTGGCATGAGCTCGCCACGCAGGTGCCCCGGCCAGTGTGGCCACTCGTCAGACCAGCTGCCATTCCAGGAGAAACGGCCCCATGGGTTTCGGAGCCGCAGAAGCCTGCAGACCACAGGGGTGAGGATCAGAACAGCACTGCCCGTGGCTCACCGGCACCCTGCCCACCCTCAGCCAGCCCGGCCCTACCTGGTGCCCTGGACATCTCGAACATCCAGGACGGAGTAGGCATGGCGGGGGCGCAGGCCCAGGCTCTCGTAGGCCGAATCGTCCACCTTCATGTTGCCCCCGCCACAGGAGGCACCCATGAGGAACCTGCGTGGCAGAGCGGCCCTCACTGAACAGGGGCCTCACCGACCGGGGCCCTCACCGACCGGGGCCCTCACTGACCAGGACCCTCACCGACTGGGACCCTCACCGCCCGGGACCCTCACCGCCCGGGACCCTCACCGACTGGGGCCTCACCGACCGGGGCCCCACCGACCGGGGACTTCATTGACCGGGACCCTCACCGACCGGGACCCTCACCGACCGGGACCCTCACCGACTGGGAGCCTCACCGACCGGGACCCTCACCGACCGGGGACTTCACTTACCGGGACCCTCACCGACTGGGGGCCTCACTGATCGGGGCCCTCACTGACCAGGGGCATGGCTGACTGGGGCCCTCACCAACTGGGGACATGGCTGAGAGGGGCCCTCACTGACCGGGGGGCCTTGCTGACTGGTGCCCTCCCTGACCGGGGCCGTCACTGACCGGGGCCCACTCCTGCCTGTAGGGAGCATGTGAAGTGTGTTCAGGAGGGTCTGGACCAGCCCCCTCCACCGTGCCTGAGGCACACAGGGCCTGAATTAGGGGTGGCAGGCCTGGGTCCCCTGGAGGCCTTGTGAGGCTGGCTCTGGGCTCTGTGGCTCCCAGGCGGGTGGACAGCGGCACTGCCCAGGGTCAGCTGAGGAGGGCTCTGGGAGCTTTGAGGTGCTCGCACCGGGCCACTCCCAGCAGGCCTCCAGGGGTCAAGGCACAGACCCGCTGACCAGGGTGTGGCCAAACTTAACACGCCCCTCACGCCTGCCCTGAGGGGGTGACAGCATCGGGCTCGCCCCACAGTCTGGGCCAGGATGTGGCCTTCCTGGCATGAGAACGCCAGCTCCAGATCCGCCCAGGGAAGGGGAGGTGATGGGGGCTGTGGCCTGGCCACACGGGTCAGCCCACACCGGGGCACCTTGTGGATGCAGAACCGGGTCAAGGGGCCGCCAGCCCCACGTCTCCCACCACTCCGCCTCGCCTCTCCTCCCAACGCAGCTGACCACGCAGTGCCCCCCCTCTTACCCAGCCTCCTTAGAACTCAGCATTTTGGCCCAGATGAGGTCAGTGTCAACGGGCTCCTCGCGGGGGTTAGTGGAGCTGACCTGCAGCGCCAGGCTCTCGCAGGGGGCGCCGGTGAGCGTGGCCAGGCCTTCAATGGCGCGGCCCGCCTGGAGCGCGAAGTAGGAGCCATGCAGCTTGGCCAGCGCCTTCTCGATGAGGGCCACCCACAGCTGCTTCCGCTGTGCCTGCAGAGGGCCGGGGTCAGAGGCCACCCCCGCCTGCCCCCACACTACCCGCCCTGTGAGAAGAGGAGGCAGCCAGCCTTGTTTGTGGGGCACGGGGGCCGGGGTCAGAGGCCGCCCCACCTGTGAGAAGAGGAGGCAGCCGGCCTCATCGCAGGGCAGCATGTCGTCCACCAGCACCGTGGTCCACGTGCCATCCTTACACAGCCGCACCTGGTAGGCACCCTCTGCACACAGGCTGCGTGTGACCATCACCCGCTCCACCAGGTCCGGCCGCTCTGCCAGCACCGCCAGGGCGCTTAGGAACCTGTGCAGAGCCTCAGGGTAACCTCGGGGCAGCTTCGGGGGGACCGCGGCTGGACACCCGCCCACAGCCCCAACCCGGCCTTGGAGAGGACCTCACCAGCAGTTCCCCAGTAGCCCCTGCAGGATGTCTGAGGGTCGCAGCGTGTGGAACACAGACCACGTGGTCCTGTGGTCCCTGAAGACGGAGCAGTTGATCTCCTGGGGCCGCAGCCACTGCCTCACGCGCTGCTGCACGCTGTCGCCCGCGGGGAAGCCCACAGACTCAGGCCCGGGAGGGAAGCTGTCATCCACAAAGCTCACGTTGTTCTGCAGAGACCACGGCCACATGCTCAGGCTGGGCAAGGCGGCCTCACTCCACCTGGCAGGGACAAGACCCCACCCAGGAGAGCGCCCGAAAGCACTGCCTGGGCCCCAAAGGGACGGGTGGAGTATGGACAGCCATAGACCTGGCGCTTGGCCGCCCTGCCCTGTGTGGAGAGGCCCTGGTGAGGAGCAGGGGACGTGTGGGCCCAGGGGGACAGCTCAGCCCCCAGTGGGAGGCTGCAGGGACAGGGGTGGCAGCATGGCTCTGGCCCTGACCCTGCTGGGAAGGATGCAGGCCGTTCCCCAGTTGACTGTGGGTGACTCCATGCTGGATTTGAGGGTGGAGCATGAGCACATCCCGACCTCACACTTCACATCCCAACCTCACACTTCACATCCCGACCTCGCACTTCAGATCCCGACCTCGCACTTCACATCCCGACCTCGCACTTCACATCCCGACCTCGCACTTCACATCCCGACCTCGCACTTCACATCCCGACTTCACACTTCACATCCCGACGTCACACTTCACATCCCGACCTCGCACTTCACATCCCGACTTCACACTTCACATCCCGACTTCACACTTCACATCCCAACCTTGCACTTCACATCCCAACTTCACACTTCACATCCCAACCTCACACTTCACATCCCAACCTTGCACTTCACATCCCAACTTCATACTTCACATCCCAACCTCACACTTCAGTGGGGTCTCCATGCTGCCCCTGAGGGTGGGGCACGGGCACATCTCCACCTCACACTTCACATCCTGACCTCACACTTCACATCCCGACCTCGCACTTCACATCCCGACCTCGCATTTCACATCCTGACCTCGCACTTCACATCCCGACCTCAAACTTCAGCGGGGTCTCCACGCTGCCCCTGAGGGTGGGGCACGGGCACATCCCGACCTCACACTTCACATCCCGACCTCACACTTCACATCCCGACCTCGCACTTCACATCCCGACCTCGCACTTCACATCCTGACCTCGCACTTCACATCCCAACCTCGCACTTCACATCCCGACTTCACACTTCACATCCCAACCTCACACTTCATATCCTGACCTCACGCTTCACATCCCGACTTCACACTTCACATCCCAACCTCACACTTCATATCCTGACCTCGCGCTTCACATCCCAACCTCACACTTCACATCCCAACTTCATACTTCACATCCCAACCTCACACTTCAGTGGGGTCTCTACGCTGCCCCTGAGGGTGGGGCACGGGCACATCTCCACCTCACACTTCACATCCCAACCTCACACTTCACATCCCGACCTCACACTTCACATCCTGACCTCGCACTTCACATCCCGACCTCAAACTTCAGTGGGGTCTCCACGTTGCCCCCGAGGGTGGGGCATGGGCACATCCCGACCTCACACTTCACATCCCGACCTCACACTTCACATCCCAACCTCAGACTTCAGCGGGGTCTCCACGCTGCCCCTGGGAAGCCCTCGCCTCCCTGCGGCCCGAACATCAGACGGGGCTCTGGCGCCCTCCTGGCCAAGGAGGAGGGCTGAGGTGGGTGAAGGTCGTGCATCTTGGTCATGAGCAAGGACCAAGGTCAGGAGGCCAAGCCAGACCCCAGGGACGTCGGGAGCTCGGAGCCTCGGGGTGGAGGGTGCTGCCCACCCCATCACGTCTTAGGCCTTGCGGGCTGCTCCCCAGCCCACGGCCAGAGCCCAAAGCCTAGGACGGGGAGGGCAGAAGCAGGAGGCTGAGGAGCAGGGAGAGGGTGAGGGAGGGGCGCCTCACCTCCCGGCAGAAGGCCACGATGTTCTCCCAGAGCGCCTTGGCCTCGCCCTCATCTGTCTGCCGCCGCTGCTCCACGTGCATGCTCTCCCTGCGCCTCAGGGGCGCGGCCCCCCGCCGCTGGGTCACCAGGAGCTGAGGCGTGTGGCAGGCAGCGCAGTGCTTGGCCCGTGGTGCATTGAGCAGGGTACAGGCAGGGCAGGCCCACTGGCCCGGGCGCTCGGGCAGCACGCGGGTGGCCTTCTGGGTCGAGGAGACCCGTCCGCAGCCTCTGCCACAGGGGCCGGGCTTGTCCGCCCCGCAGTCGGGGCAGTGGGTGGGGGGCTCGCCATGCTCTTGGAAGCCGTGCAGTTTGGAGCAGCCACAGGCCGAGCACCTGGGGGCCGCCGTGGGGTTCCTGAGTGTGCACTTGGCACACGACCAGGTGGTGAAGTCAGGGCTGGAGGGGCTGGCGGGCGTGTAACGCACGGTGTCTCCAGCCAGGTCGATGACGTCGCTGCCCGAGGCGGAGCTGCTGGCCTCTACGCGGCTAGAGCCGCCCTCCATGGCCTCTTCCTCCAGCACACTCAGCCGCTTGCCAGACAGCAACTCTGCTAGGCGGGCGGCCGCAGCCCAGCCCGAGCCCTGGGGGGGCCCCCTGCAGCCGGCAGAGGGCGACGGCTGGGCAGCCTCAGGCACCGGCGGCTGCGGCTGGGGCGGAACCTCGCGTCGGCTCCGTGGCACGGGGTTGTTCTGCAGGGTGGACGAGAAGGGGCTGAAGGGCGGGACCCTGGGCGGCTCTGGCTCAGCAGCGGGACCCTGGCTGGTGGCTGGGGGGTTGGCCTCGGCGCCTTCCGCAGGGAGGCCGGGTGGAGGCGCGGCAGGCACAACGTGGAAGCCGGCCGGGGCCACCACTTCCGGGACCACCAGGGCTTCAGGAGGGATCCGTGGCAGCGAGAGCCTGCGTGGGCCCCCACAGACGGAGCAGGAGCTGGCCACGGGTGTGTTGTGCAGCGTGCAACGCGGGCAGGCCCAGCCCCCTCTGGGCTCCGCCGCCCCCTCCTCCTCCTCCTGTTCCTCCTGCTCCTCCTCGTCCTTGTCCTTGTGTTGCCCCCTGGCGGGCTCCGTGGCCACCAGCCCCGCAGTCCTCACTGGACCTGCTTCCTCCTGGCAGTTGCCCTTGGGCTCCCCAAGGATGGCGGGTGGCTTGGGGAGGACTCCGTTGAGGACTGGCAGGAGGGCAGCTCCAGGTGCAGGCTCTGGGGTGAAGCCGCACACCTCGCAGGCCTCCTTGCCCAGGAAGTTGCGGAAGGTGCAGCGGGCACAGGGCCATTTTTGCTCCTCCACGCTGAGCCGCAGGATGTGGTTGAGGTCGGGCTTGTGCCGGGGGGCCTCGCAGATGGAGCACTGGCGCTGGCCGGCCGGGTTCAGGAAGGTGCAGCGCACACAGGACCACTCTCCGGCCGTGGCCATAGACCCGGGCGAGTGGGTGTGGCTGCAAGGGAAGGGGCTCATCAGGGCCACCCTGTGAGGTCCTGAGCGGCTGGACCCCACCCTTCTCTCAGCCTGGGGAAGGCACCGTCTGTGGCTGCAGAGCTACGGGGCCGAGAGCCTAGGGCTGAGCATTCGAGGCAGGCGGTGGTGGCAGCTGCCTCTGCCTAGAATGGATCCACGCACGGCTCAGGGCCCCTGTTGCCCATTGGAGGCCTGGCAGACCCCTTGAGCCACACAGGATCCTACAGAGAGGGCTGAGCACCCCAAAGCCGGGCTGCTGTTCAAGGGCACTGCTTTCTCTGTCACCAGGCCTGTGGATGGCAGATGGCGGGGGGGCCCGGCCAGGCTCAGGACCAGGTCGTCCCGGGCATGGAACAGGTACTCAGACAGAAGGGTGGGTGGACGGGCAGGGGCCTGGGGAAGGCATGGGCTGATCTGAGCAAGGGTCCTCCCCACTCCATAGCACAGCCTCTGAGACAGACTGGCTGCTCTGCCTGGCAGAAAAATCAATTGTTCTTGTAAATATGGCATGAATCTTGTGCTCCATCTAAAACCTTTTGGTTCAGGAAGAAAGAAAACTTGCCTCTTCATAAGAAACAAAAAAACAAAAAGTCTCCGAAAGCAACACGATTGTTTTGTGGAGCCGAGTGAACTCTGATGCTACCTTCCCTGCGCTCAGCCTCGCAAGGCGAGGGCCCTGAGCTGCCCCTGGCAGAGTGGATGGGAGTGGACTGTGCCCGGAGAGGCTCAGGGCGTCCAGCTGGAGCACAGAGACCAAGGCTCTCACAGTGGACTTCTGTGAAAAGCCCAAGCAATCTGCCTGCAGACAGCCAGGCCTCTCCCCACCATCACTCACTCGGAGAAGGGCATGGATGCAGCTGTGGCTGGCGGGCTCCCGGCCGCACCTGCACCTTCCCTGACGTCTGGCCCCACCGCCCCTGTGGGTTGCAGAGTGGCCACGACCTTTGCAGCCCTGACTCCGGGAGATGCCTTCACAGACTCTGCGCCCCTCTGACCGCAGGTGCAGGCAGAGGTGGGCTGGGCCTCCTGAGACACACCCTCCCTTTGGGTCTGTGGTTGTCACTGACTAGCAAGGACAGTGTCACAGGCTCCAGAGAGGAGAAAGAGAACCCAGGTCCCCATGACCAAAAAATCGCCAGTGGGGTGTGTCTGCTGGGAGACACCTTTTGGAGCCGTCCTGGCAAAACCCAGGTGAGTCAGGAAGACGGTCTGCAGTTCAGGAGGGTTTCCAAGAAGCAAGAACAAGGCCTAAAGTTCAAACATGGCCCTGGAACACGGGTGAGGAGGGCGAAGGCAGGGCACAGCCCTTCTGTGGTTGGAGACTCTGAGTGGAGTGTCACCAACCCCGCAGTCTGCACTGTGCCGCCCTCTCTCGGTGGGCTGAGGTGGAAGGGGGTCAAGGGTCAGGGGTCAGGTGTCAGTGACAGGAGACCTTGGTGGGGCCCCCACCCTCCCTTCCCTTCAGCACTGGTTCTGGTCTCCACAACCCCCCAGCCACTCCAGGGCCACCCTCACCTCTGCAGGGCCTGGGCAGGTTCACGGGCTCAGACACCTGAAACCCTTACAATAATTTTTTTTGACCTTTAGAGATGGGGTCTGACTCTGTTGCCCAGGATGGTGCAGTGGCTCATGCACGGCTCACTGCAGCCTTGACCTCCTGAGGCCAGACCACCAATGCCTGGAAGTAAAATGCTTACGTCAGGAGCCCAAAGACCCAAAGCTAGGCCTAAGCAAAGCCCTTTCGGAATTCTCAACCCAGAACCCTCCTAAAGTCACAGCCACACACGCTCAGTGAGGAGGCCCCACTATCGTGGGATGAGCACCTTTGAAGGGAACGGCTCAGGGGAGACAATGGGCCGCTCCTTACTGTACAAAGGCCAAGGTGAATGGAAAATTGAGGCAAGTGTCCAGAAAATCCAACACGCAAGACCTGTGTGCCCCAGTTATCTGGGTGTTGCCAACACTCAGCTCCAATTGGAAAGGGAGGTGATGAAGCCGCTCGCTGTGTGCAAGACGGAGCCCACCCCGAAGCAGCCGGGACAGCAGCCCCCGGAGCATGGAGGCCACGGGTCTGTGACTGGTGCCATCCCAGTCCTGGGAGGCAGCCTCTTTCTTAGGAAAAGCGAGGAGCAGGAAGCTGCATTCTGTCCCCCAGGGCCTTGGTCAAAGCCACCGGAGCCCCTGAGGCCACAATGAGAAACAGATGCCCCGTCTGGCCCGGGCAGCCCTGCGACCTGTGCCCAGACAGCTCTCGGGACACGCCGGGGTGCCAGACTTGGTTGGAAGGTCCTCCTGCTGTGCCAGGGTGGGTGATGCCATGGGGGCTCTGCTCAGTGCTCTAAGGGGCAGAAGTGGTGCCTCCCTCGAGCTGGGCTGCACTCTCCTAGGCTGGCCACAGCCCAGCCGCTGGTCAGCCTTCCAGGTGGGGTCTACCCTTGTTGCCTCTCTGTCCTAAGCCGCCAGTGCCTGGCCCGTTGCTTACTGATTGAGGGACAGCACCTGCGCTTGTTCCTCTGTGTCTGAAGCCGCTGGCCCGTAGACTACTGGTTTACTGATTGAGTCAGGCCCTGGCAGCTGTACAGGACCTCAGCCCCGCGCCGGCCACATGCTGCGCGGGAGACACAGACTGCACCTGGCTCTCCCGGGCTCCGCCGGCCTGTGCACCACCCCTTCATCCATACGGGGGAGCAGTCATGGGACCACAGCACTTGCTCTCCTGGGGCGTTGGGAGAATTCAGCGGCCACCAGGGCAGCGAGCCGGGCAGGCAGCTCTTCAGTCAATGCCAGGGCTGCTGTGGCCGACCTTCCCCAGTCCCAGCGCCCTCTGTCGGAGCAGAGCAGGGGTCGCCTGTGCATACATGTGGTGGGGAGGGCTCCGTGTGTGGACCCCATCTGCCTTCCCAGTCTGCTCTCCCACCGCTCTCGCTCATCTCTAGCCTGGGGGTCTCCTCGCCACGCACCTTGGGGGCCTGCTTGTAGCAGCAGACAGGAGCTGCCTGGAGCTCAGGCCCCACGGCAGCGGGCCGTGGCAGGAGTGGCCCCAGGGATGCCGACCCAGGGGAGGGCCCAGCAGGAGGCAAGGGTGAAAGAGAAAGAGCAATGTGGTGTCACCAGACGCCACGGCCTGACCCTGCAGGCCAGATCTAAAGTCTGACACACGCCCTACACGCCCGGCACGGCAGACCCCGCGCCTGCCCCGCCGCCCCGCCTCCCTCCCCGTAGCCAGAATCACCGCAGCCACCCCCAATAGCCCTGGGCCAGTCCCAGGGGATCCTGGGAGCGTGGCCTGAGGCCGCTGGGAGCTGTAGACCGGAGAGGCCCTCCTGAGGTCTGAAACTCCGCCCGATGCTCAAAAAGCAGGGGCCGAAAGTCCTCTGCCCTCTGGAAATGAAAGGGAACAATTGTTTCTACATTTTTCTGTAAGTTTTTTTCAGACAGCGTCTCACTGTGTCGCCCAAGCTGGGCTGCGGTGGTGCGATCACAGCTCACTGCAGTCTCGACCCTCAAGCTCAGGGTTTGTATTTTTATTTTATTTTATTTTGAGACAGAGTCTCACTCTGTTACCCACGCTGGAGTGCGGTGGTGCAATCCTGGCTCACTGCAACCTCTGCCTCCCGGGTTCAAAGGATTCTCCTGCTTCTGTCTCCCTAGTAGCTAGGATTATAGGTGCCCGCCACCATGCCCAGCTAATTTTTGTTTTAGTAGAGATGGGGTTTCACCATGTTGGCCAGGCTGGTCTTGAACTTGACCTCAGGTGATCCACCGGCCAAATTTTTTTTTTTTTAATTAACCAGCTGTGGTGGTGCACGCCTGTAGTTCCAGCTACTTGGGAGGCTGAGATGGGAGGTTCCCTTGAACCCAGGAAGTAGAAGCTGCAGCAAGCTGTCATCACACCACTGTACTCCAGCCTGGGTGACAGAGTGAGACCCTGTCTCTGAATGAATAAATAAGTGAATGAATGAAAAGAAGACAGGCATAGGTGGATGAGACAGGGAGAGAGGCCCCACAAGGCTGGCCACCAGGGAAACGCAGATCAAAGCCAAGCAGATCCAGCTGCCACCCCCTGGGATGGCCAGAATCACAAGGACAGACAACAGCAGGAGCTGTCAAGGGCCTTGCGGGTGGGAACCAGGTGAGGCAGCCGCTGTGGAAGACGGCTTGGCAGTTCCTCAGGACGTCACAGAAGTTCACCACACGCCCCAGCAATCCCACTCCTAGGTATCTACGCAAGGCAAGTGAAAACAGGTCCACGCAAAACCTCATCAAGAATGTTCACAGCATTGTCCACAGAAACCACGTGGAAGCAGTCCCCGTGTCCAGGAACAGATAAAATGTGGCTCGTCCCGCAACGGAGCAGTGAATGAAACTGCCTCGGGCTGCACGTGCATGAACCTGGAGGGCACGGTGCCAAGTGAAGAGGCCAGACACGGGGCCCCACATCCACGCACCTTCTGCACAAGGCAAACCCAGACAGGAAGCCGGTCAGTGGCCGTCCGGGGCTGGGGGTCCCTCTGGGCTGCGGGATGCTGTAATGCTGGACTCTGGGGATGCGGGGGGGTCCCTCTGGGCTGTGGGATGCTGTGATGCTGGACTGTGGGGCTGGGGGTCCCTCTGGGCTGTGGGATGCTGTGATGCTGGACTGTGGGGCTGGGGGTCTCTCTGGGCTGCGGGATGCTGTAATGCTGGACTGTGGGGATGTGGGGGGGTCCCTCTGGGTTGTGGGATGCTGTAACGCTGGAGTGTGGGGATGTGGGGGTCTCTCTGGGCTGCGGGATGCTGTAATGCTGGACTGTGGGGCTGGGGAGGGTCTCTCTGGGCTGCGGGATGCTGTAATGCTGGACTGTGGGGCTGGGGGTCTCTCTGGGCTGCGGGATGCTGTAACGCTGGAGTGTGGGGATGCAGGGGTCTCTCTGGGCTGCGGGATGCTGTAATGCTGGAGTGTGGGGATGTGGGGGTCTCTCTGGGCTGTGGGATGCTATAACGCTGGACTGTGGGGATGCGGGGGTCCCTCTGGGCTGTGGGATGCTATAACGCTGGACTGTGGGGCTGGGGGTCTCTCTGGGTTGCGGGATGCTGTAACGCTAGAGTGTGGGGATGCGGGGGTCTCTCTGCTGCGGGATGCTGTAACGCTGGAGTGTGGGGCTGGAGGTCTCTCTGGGCTGCGGGATGCTGTAACGCTAGAGTGTGGGGCTGGAGGACTCTCTGGGTTGTGGGATGCTGTAACGCTGGAGTGTGGGGATGCGGGGGTCCCTCTGGGCTGCGGGATGCTGTAATGCTGGAGTGTGGGGATGTGGGGGTCTCTCTGGGCTGTGGGATGCTATAACGCTGGACTGTGGGGCTGGGGGTCTCTCTGGGTTGCGGGATGCTGTAACGCTGGACTGTGGGGATGTGGTGGTCTCTCTGGGTTGCGGGATGCTGTAACGCTGGAGTGTGGGGATGTGGTGGTCTCTCTGGGTTGCAGGATGCTGTAACGCTAGAGTGTGGGGATGCGGGGGTCTCTCTGTTGCGGGATGCTGTAACGCTGGAGTGTGGGGCTGGAGGTCTCTCTGGGCTGCGGGATGCTGTAACGCTAGAGTGTGGGGCTGGAGGACTCTCTGGGTTGCGGGATGCTGTAACGCTGGAGTGTGGGGATGCGGGGGTCCCTCTGGGCTGTGGGATGCTGTAACGCTAGAGTGTGGGGCTGGAGGTCTCTCTGGGCTGCGGGATGCTGTAACGCTAGAGTGTGGGGCTGGAGGACTCTCTGGGTTGCGGGATGCTGTAACGCTAGAGTGTGGGGCTGGAGGACTCTCTGGGCTGCGGGATGCTGTAACGCTAGAGTGTGGGGCTGGAGGTCTCTCTGGGCTGCGGGATGCTGTAACGCTAGGTTGTGGGGCTGGAGGACTCTCTGGGTTGCGGGATGCTGTAATGCTGGAGTGTGGGGATGCGGGGGTCTCTCTGGGCTGCGAGATGCTGTAACGCTGGACTGCAAGGACGGCTGTACAACTCTACAAACGGCTGAGAGTGACCAAACTGCAGTCTTGTAACAGGTGAATCTGGTAAGTTCTACCTCAATAAAGCCGTTGTTGGCGCACGTGGAGACGCTCACTGGGAGGCGGCTGGGGCAGTAACACCAGGAACTAGGAGGCGCTCCGGTGCCACCACATGCAGGAGGAGCACCAGGCCCCACACGGCCCCACCTCTGCCACATCTCCCTGTCCATCGGGGTAACTCAGATGGGGCTCCTCCCTGTCCATCGGGGTCACTCTCAGATGGGGATCCAGGGCTCTCCCACACGGCCCCTGGCTCATCCCCTGCATCCTCAGCCCTGTCGGCCGGAGCTCAGGCCTCAGCTTGGATGCCACCTGGAGGCTGGTCCCCAGGCCTGGCCACCTGTCATGGCCTTGCCCACTGCCTGCAGCTCCACACCCATCCCCCCCACCTGGGGGCCAGCAGACAGCAGGATGCCGTCCCACGTGGGAGCTGGGTCTGCAGGAAGCTGCTGCCGCGTGCAGCCTGACAGGCCCTTTCCAGTGTGAGATGCAGGCACGTTGTCTGCAGAGGCCAGGCCTGGACCCTCTGAGAGAGCAAGAGCTGCCACTGTAGCACTGGCCGTGAGGCCCCGGGCCCCTGAGTCCCTGCCTCCAGTGAGGGCCAGGATGGGGTGACGGCTGGAGCATCGGTGGTGTCCAGCTAGTCCAGACCTCGCCGCCTGGGCTGCCTCCACACCAGGCACCCCAGAACCCAGTGGGGGCTCCCAAGGGACGCAGCGGGTAGCCAAGGCCACGGTAACAGTTGTGAGAAGCCAGCACGTGGAGTTCGGCCACCAAGCCATGAGGCCTGTGACCCCCGGAGGGGCAGCAGGTGGAGCCCAGCGAGTGCTGGCAGCTCTGAAACCGTGGGCAGCAGGCAGCATGCCCAGAGCATGCAGCCGCCAGCGATCCCAGCCCAAAGAGAAGGTTCAGGAACAGCTTCTCTGCGTGCAGCAGCACAGCCTGTGAGAAACACAGGGCCGCCGGGATTGGGCGCACAAGCCCCAGTTCCCACCCACGGCCAGCCAGGCCGAGGCCGGGGTTCCCCAGTTCCCACCCACGACCAGCCAGGCCGAGGCCGGGGTCCCAGACCTGCTTAGCTTCTGTACCCTGGGAAGAGCTGCTACAACTGGTAGGAGCAGGGACCCACTTCTCTGCAAGCACCTCTGCCAAGGAGGGGGCACCCCGACAAAGAGGCCCTCTGCCCCCGGGACCCCTCCGGGGCCACCCCTCCCCACCTCTTACCTGCGGGCCCGGGGCCGTGGGGGCTGGTGCTGCCGGCTGACCAGGGCACCTCCCCAGACGGGTCCCCCTGGGCCGCTCCTACACCAGCCAGCCGCTGCCGGGGGACCTGGGTAGGGCGGCCCCCGGGGGAAGCTGTGGTCCGACTCGGTCTCTGCGGCCAGGGAGGAGGCGGAGCTCCCCATGGCCCCCCGGCCGGCGGCCGTGCTGAGAGCCGGACCTGGTCACCTCTGGCCGGCAGCGGGCGAAGCGGAGCATGGAGGGAAGAGACAGGGCGGCCGGCTGGTCAGAGTGACACACAACAAAAATAAACAGACAGAGAGAGAAAATAGAGAAGAAACAGCATGATTCACACACACAGCCTGGAAGCACTTCCCAGCATGCCCAGCCGCCTGGGGTGAGCTGAGGGGATGTCTCGGTGCAGGGCCCGGGGCCCGACGTCGGCACCCACGGGGCTCCTCCCTCAGGGCCCTAGGATGCCCCCCAGCCCCCAAAAGCCCGGCATCACATCTGTGGTATTCAGAGACGTTTTATTCCTTGGTGAGAAAAGAGATCACACGCTTTTGCTTTATCACAGAAGAAAAGGTCAAGAGGACGTCTACCCAAAGGTAGGCAGGGGAGGTAGCAGAGGGCCTAGGGAGCTGCTGCAGGCCAGGCCAGATGGAGATCTGGGGCCACGTCACACAGCTGCCCACACGCCACTCTGCAGCCTTCTAGAAGGATGGGAGCCTGACCGTGCCGTGTGCACCCACAGAGCCTGTGCCCGCCCCAGACCCCGAGAAACACAAGGAACCTGTGATGCTGTGGCCAAGGGCGGGGCCGGTTCCTGGGGTCTCCCCTCCAGAGAGGCGAGAGCCACCCCTGCTGGGAGGCCCGGGAGAGGCACAGGCTGTCCAGGGCCTCTGACACACAGCCCACCTGTGCTTCTGGGAAGGCCATCTTACCCCCTCTGGCTGAGGAGAAATCAAATACAGCTGAGAACGTTAACCCTGAGACGGGAGGACCCTGCCAGTGCAGGCAGCTGCTCTCCCCAGAGTCCAATACACCCCCCTCTCCCTGCCAAGATCGGGGCCAAAGTGGGCGTGCAGGCAGGCAGGCCAGCTGTGGGCTGACTGGCAGTTCCCACTGCGACACACTTCACAGCCCTTCTACCAGCTTCTGATTAAGTCTCTGGGACACAGAGCCAGTGTCGGGGTAGAGCTTGGGAGGAAATGGTCAAGTGTCAAAGCTGCCATGTGTGGGGGATCACCTGAGCCCAAGAGTTCCAGACCAGCCTGGACAACACAGTGAGACCCTGTCTTTACAGAAAACTAAACTCTCTGGGCACGGTGGTGTGCACCTGTAAACCGAGCTACTCAGAAGGCTGACGTGGGAGGATGGCTTGAGTACCACAACTGCACTCCAGCCTGGCAGACAGAGCCAAAAAAAAAGCACCAAAGGACATACCCTTTGGAGTTCAGGGATGTGGGGGGGCCTTTCCAGTCAGTGTCCTGACACCCGGGAGGGGCCTGCAGCTCTGACACCCGGGAGGGAACTGCAGCTCTGACACCCGGGAGGGACCTGTAGCTCTGACACCCGGGAGGGGCCTGCAGCTCTCACACCCAGGAGGGGCCTGCAGCTCTGACACCCGGGAGGGGCCTGTAGCTCTGACACCACGGAGGGGCCCGCAGCTCTGACACCACAGAGGGAACTGCAGCTCTGACACCTGGGAGGGAACTGCAGCTCTGACACCCGGGAGGGGCCTGCAGCTCTGACACCCAGAAGGGAACTGCAGCTCTGACACCCGGGAGGGACCTGCAGCTCTGACACCCGGGAGGGACCTGCAGCTCTGACACCACGGAGGGGCCTGCAGCTCTGACACCCGGGAGGGACCTGCAGCTCTGACACCCGGGAGGGAACTGCAGCTCTGACACCCGGGAGGGGCCTGCAGCTCTGAGACCGCAGGAGTTGAGCTCAGTGAGGCGCGAGCACCTGGGATGGCACAGCAGACACGCTAGCCCTTCCCTGGTTCTTCCCCACAGCCTTGGGGACAGAAGCTTCAAGGGCAGGGGCTGAGGGGGTGGGACAGACAATTCTGGATCCCCTCTCCTTTGAAGCCTGGGGCAGAAGCCGCCAAGTCCCCCGTGTGGTGATAACGTTCGCCTGAACCACTGCACTCGACTCGAGGGTCCGTTTTCTCTGAAGGTGCTGGGGTCGTGGGAGGGGTGAAGCATCGCGGGCCCTGCACCCTGAGGACCCTGCAATCCTGTGGTGGCTCAGGCCTGCCCCGCAGGCAGAATGGGCACAGGACAAACAGGGCCAGTGTGGGGTGCGGACCAGAGCCCAGCCCTAAGCCTGGTCCAGCCCTCAAGTCAACAATGGCTTTTAAAGTTTTAAATGGTTGGGAAAAAATCAAAAGAAAAACAATACTCCGTGACAGGTGAGAGTTCCATGAAATTCAAGCCTCGGGGTCTGCAGGGGTCTGACTGGGCACAGCCTGGCTCACTCGCCTGCCGGTGCTTCTCCCCAGGGACCACCCTGTGCTCACATCTGCGCTCGAAGGGGCAGCTGGCAGCCAGGCTGGAAAGCGCCACGCAGTGTGGACGGGGGCCACGGGAGTTGTGGCAGACCTCCTGGTAGCCACGTAAGACAGGAGAAAAGGAACAGACAAAACAAGCCTTGGCCACGTGCCCTGCACGATCCGAGGTATCTGAGACATCGCTGCATCCGTGTGAAACGAACGTAAAACCATGACGGAGACATCCAGGCCCGTTCTCCAGGCTTCGTCTCTGGACACAACTGGGCCTGGCCACTCATCTCACGTGGATGCGCCACACTACAGGCCCTGTAGTGCTGGCGGCCTCCACAAGGGGCAGCGTTTAAACGCGCAGGACACAGGCGAGGTCCACAGGGCCCTGAATGCCACTGGATGCAATGCTGGGAGCCCAGCACACATGGAGCAGGCTCCCCAGCAGGGAGCCCACATCAACTCAGGGCCTCTTGTGTGGCTACGCCAGACACTGGAACCACCCAAACGACCCCTGCACTCCCCAGCCCATGCCACGCAGGAGTCCTTCATGGGAGACGGGCTGGGCATTTCCGACACTCCCCTTCTGCAGCCGAACCCTAAGTGGGGCAGGGCTTGGGTGGGAGCTGTGACTAGCGGAGGTGCCACGGGACAGAAACCGCTTGCACTGGGCCCTGAGCTGGTTTGGCTCTGACAGGAGCCCTGCCCCTGTTGTGTGTGAGGACTGTGTGCCCGCTGGGGCCAGCCTCAGCGCCTTCGCCACTCACCCACCCACGCACTCACCCACCCATGCACTCACGCACGTGGCACCTGGGGTCACGCGCGCTGCTAGAAACACAGGCTCATACGAGGTCCTGCCTGCTCCTCACTGATGCCTTTAGCAGGCCCAGGGCAGACATGGTGCCCAGCTGCACCCAGGGCAGGAAGTGAGCTGCTTGCCGGCCGCCTGCTCCCCTGTGCTCGCTCAGAAAACCCTCCCTGAGCTGGAGCCAGTCTCAGCCACCCGACCCTGCGGGCCCCATCTGGACAGGAGCGAGGCCTGTCCTAGGAGAGCAGGGACAACACAGCGCCCTCTCGTGGGTGCTCGGAGGAGAGGAGCCTGCCCAGAAGAGTAAACATCCCTGTCACGGAGGCGGAACAGCCGGCTCTGTTAAGGCCTCTCTGGAGTTTTCCAGCGCACGCCAGGGGATCTCCAGAGATGGCATCACTGAACCGCCCCTGACCTGCTACCAGAGGAGTCGAGAGCCCTGTGTGGGTGGCGGGGGCCCTGCCCTGGCTGGCAAGGCCCACTAAGGAGCAAGGGCTGCAAGCAGTTGGGACTCCCGGGACACAGCTGCCAGCCACGTGCCAACCTGAGGGTCCCATCACAGGGGTGACTGTGGGAAGCTGGCACTGATGCTCTTCCGGAAATCCACCCTGCCAGCCTTCCCGACTGCAGGTGTGGGTCCTGGGTCCCCCTGCGTCCCCATCCACTCATGGATGGACAAATGCTAGTACAGGACGAGCAGCTACGGAGAAGACTCCCAGGCCGGGTGTGGGGGCTCCCGCCTGTAATCCCAGCACTTTGGGAGGCTGAGGGGGGCGGATCATGAGGTCAGGAGTTCGAGACCAGCCTGGCCAAGATGGTGAAACCACATCTCTACTAAAAATACAAAAATTAGCTGGGGGTGGTGGCACGCGCCTGTAATGCCAGCTACTCGGAAGGCTGAGGCAGAGAATTGCTTGAACCCGGGAGGCGGAGGTTGCAGTGAGCCGAGATCGCGCCACTGCGCTCCAGCCTGGGCAAAAAAAAAAACCAAGGCTCCCAGCCGGCGTTCCCCTACAGGGAGAGAACTGCATTTAGGAGGAAGACTCCGATGGGAGGGAACCCCAGGAAAGAGGGGCAAGGAGTGGTGAGAAGGAGGGAGGGCAGAACCAGCAGCCACCTCCAGGGACAGCACCCAGCCAGGGCTGATTGTATCTCAGCCGTGGGTGCTGGCTCCGGCCAGACCTTGGCAGGGGGTTATCATGTCCAGGGCCACTCGCCTGAGGACAGCGGGGACAGGGCCTGCTGCAGCCAGCCAGAGGCTCTCGGGAGGAAGGCTCGCTTGCCACTCCCAGGTCCAGCCCACTTCAGGGCCTGGGCACATGTGAATCACCCAGTGCAGTGACCCTGAGGAGGGCTGGACGCAGGTCAGGTCAATCCGTGGTTCCCCTCCTGGCTCCCTGTCCGAATAACTGGGTGGGAGGGGCGATTGGGGGGGCACTGTCACCGTCACCAAGTTCCTGTCTGAATAACCGGGGAGGGGAGGCACCGTCACCAAGTTCCTGTTCGAATAACCGAGGGGGGAGTGGGGGGCACCGTCACCAAGTTCCTGTCCGAATAACTGGGGGGGGGGGGGCACCGTCACCAAGTTCCTGTCCGAATAACCGGGGGAGGAGTGGGGGGGCACCGTCACCAAGTTCCTGTCCGAATAACTGGGGGTGGGGGGGAGACACCGTCACCAAGTTCCTGTCCGAATAACTGGGGGGGGGGGCACCGTCACCAAGTTCCTGTCCGAATAACCGGGGGAGGAGTGGGGGGCACCGTCACCAAGTTCTTGTCCGAATAACTGGGGGTGGGGGGGAGACACTGTCACCAAGTTCCTGTCCGAATAACTGGGGGTGAGGGGGAGACACTGTCACCAAGGAGTGTGCCCAGACTGGTCCCCCAGGGACACGGTGAGGACCCGCAGAGCATGTCGAGCCCTGACCCCCGGGACACGCCCTGGGCCGCTGCTGCTCCTGCAGGGCCTGCTGCTGGTGGAGCATCTGTGCCGCTCCTGTGAGCCGCATGTGCCCCCCGCTGGTTTAGCAAACACCCCCGGGGCCTCTGCTGTGGGCCAGGCTGTTTTAGGTGCTTGCGAATGGGAACCAGCAGGAGCCGTGCCGGCAGGGGCTCACTCTCAGGGCGGCACCTCGAGAGTGGCCAGGACTTAGCCCTGTCACAGAGCCAGGCTGCAGCCACGCCCACCTCCGGGCTTCCTGGAGGGGCAGGGTGCTGAGGGCCCCGGGCTGTGTGGACCCATGCCTGCCCCCCACAAGTCCAACCGTGCAGCTCCCCACCCTCCCTGGGAACCGCTGCCCTAGTTTTAAATGGGGCGGTGGCCTAGATCCAGCCTTGGAGAATTGCAGAGGTGAGGCTGCCACTGCCCTGTGGGGACAAGTGGTTAATGAGCAGGGCCAACTGGCTAGTCCCTGTCCTGTATGAGGCATGCCACACACATACCCCATGAGGGCAGCAAGGAGTGTCCAGCCAAGGGATGCGCATGAGAAGGGCCAGTATGACCACACTGTCCACGACTCAGCACAGGGCTGAGTCCTGGAGGTGACCGTTGCCGCCCCACTCCATCTGTGGCCACTGAGGTCTGCTGGGGGTCTCTGGTGCTGGCCTTGACAGCCCACCTGTGGCAGGACAGGGTCTCAGGGTGCCTCTCAGTAGGTGGTGGGCTCAGTGGGCATGATGTGGGGATGTGACGCATGTTCCTGAGACTCCAGTGGGTGCAGGCAAAGGCACCTCCCTGGGTCAGCATCCCCACCTGGGGAGCTAGGAGCCCACATGGGAGCAGGGCTGGCACAGCAACCCCCAGCCTTGCGCGGGTGGCACCCACAGCTGCATCCACTCCACACACCTCACTGTCTTGCTAACTAATGACGTACATGGCTGTATACCCTGGGCCCTCCCCTGCCCCGCAGGTGACACAGGCGTGTACCACTCACACAGCACCTGCTCCCGGGCCCTGCATCTCGATCAGTCTTTCACCAGAGCCATCTCACCACCATGGGAACCACAGCGACCCCAACGAAGATACCCCACTGTCACCCCTGCCTGAGTTGGGGGTGTGTGGGGCAGCAGACAGAAAGCGGAGGCCCCTGTGTCCAGGCAGCTGGTGGCCCGGCCTGGCCCCACGGCAAACCCACTGCACCCTAGAACTGCACCCACCAGACCAGAGGCTGCTGGTCCAGACAGAAAACAAGAGCCAGCCACTACTGGGACAAAGCTCAGTCGGTCCCCACAACCCGAAGACAGGCACCTCTGCCTGTGTCCCCACTGACGCTAAGGCCCCCTGTGGAGGAGAAGGCCCCAAGGACGTGAAGCTCATCCATGAGGTGGGAGGGCTGAGGACAGGGCTTCCCATCGTCCCTACAAGAAACCAGGCCAGGGCCCCGCCCTGGGGGAGGACATGGACTACGACCGCCCATCCCCAGTGACAACTGGCAGGACAGCATTCTCCAGAAACAGGTGGAGGCCGCTCCCCAGGGACCAGGCACCCTCCTGGCTGAGGACAGTGGCGGGGGCCATGCACATGCTCCTCATCAGCCCCGCCCCAGTGCTGCCGTGGGGACGGGGGGCTCCATCTGGGGGCCGGGACCACAGCACAGGGGAGGCCACCAAAGCGTCAAACACCCCTGTCAGGACCCCAGGCAGTGCGCCCTCACTGTCACCTCCCACGACAGGACCACAGCCCAAACGGCTGGGAGAACCAGGCTCTTCAGGGCAGGCAGGACTGCGGGCTTCGAGGGGCTCTGTGAATCAAGGGCTCTGAGGAGAGGCCCCCAGCCATGGGCACTCCAACCCCGCTGCTCCACAAACAGTTCTGCAGCCCAAACAAACCCATAAATGAGCCGCGGTGCTTGGGAGCAAACTCACCTGAAGCTGCCGCAAGCTCCCGAGCCCTCTCTGTGCCGCGTCTGGGCTGCTGCCTAGGAAGGGAGGCATTTAATCAGGCCCCTCAGCTTCCACCCGGAGGACTCTGGCCCTGGAACACCAAGCCCCGCCTCCAGGCCTCTCTGCAGGAGCCAAAGTCCCTGGAAATCAGCCCCAGGAGACCTTTCGCCTTAGAAGCTTGTCTGTCCGAGAGCCAAAGGCAGCCTGGGGAGCATCATGGGCTCGCCTGCTTCCTCACTACCCTGGTTTAAGGCCCCTGACCTGTCCAGTGCAGTCAACCTCCGGCCAGCCAGGACCGCAGACAGGGCCATTCAAGATCCTGTCCGGACCTCCCACAGCCCGGCCCTGCTACAAGGAACAGGCCACGGGCAAGAGTCCATGAGTAGGGCAGCAGAGCTTACCAGGCACTGCCAGGGAAAGGTGCCCAGCTTGGGCAGGGCTCAGGCACACGGCCAGGTGGCCACCTACACTCCCCTGGATCCCGGCCCGAGTGCTACCCGGCCACTACAACTGCCAGCAGGGCGGCCACTGCTTTGAGCCAGGCAGCTTTGCTTCTCTCAGGTCCTGCTTTCCATGGTGGAGCGACTGCAGTGGACCGGACGCTCATACTCCCTGCGCCCTGTCCTTCCTGGGCCCTGTGTGCGGCCCACGGTGGCCTCCTCACTCAGCCATCACCTTCTTTTTTTTGGTTTTAAATTTTTGTTTCATTCTATTTTTTGAGATAGAGTCTCATTCTGTCACCCAGGCTGGAGTGCAGTGGCACAATTTCAGCTCACTGCAGCCTCCACCTCCCAGGTTCAAGCTATTCTGCCTCAGCCTCCCAAGTAGCTGGGATTACAGGCGCCTGCCACCACGCCCAGCTAATTTTTGTATTTTTAGTAGGGTTTCACCATATTGGTCAGGCTGGTCTCGAACTCCTGACCTCAAATGATCTGCCCGCCTCGGCCTCCCACAGTGCTGGGATTACAGGCATGAGCCACTGTGCCCAGCCCCTCACCCTCTTTGTGATCAGCATGAGGATGGTGTGCGGGTGTGTCCAGTGGCACAAGCATCAACTTTTTTTTTCCTTTTTTCTTTTTTTCTATTTTTTTT
This sequence comes from Macaca mulatta, assembly GCF_049350105.2. Lineage (NCBI taxonomy): Eukaryota > Metazoa > Chordata > Mammalia > Primates > Cercopithecidae > Macaca > Macaca mulatta. Next base: position 1,742,997 of record NC_133425.1, on the reverse strand, counting down.
TTTTTTTTGAGACGGATTCTTACTCTGTCACCCAGGGTGGAGTGCAGTGGCCGGATCTCAGCTCACTGCAAGCTCCGCCTCCCAGGTTCACGCCATTCTCCTGCCTCAGCCTCCTGAGTAGCTGGGGTTACAGGCGCCTGCCACTACGCCCGGCTAGTTTTTTGTATTTTTAGTAGAGATGGGGTTTCACCGTGTTAGCCAGGATGGTCTCGATCTCCTGACCTCGTGATCTGCCCGTCTCGGCCTCCCAAAGTGCTGGGATTACAGGCTTAAGCCACCGCGCCCGGCCTTTTTTTTTTTATTTGTTTTTTGAGACAGAGTCTCACTCTGTCGCCCAGGCTGGAGTGCAGTGGCGCAATCTCGGCTCACTGCAAGCTCTGCCTCCCAGGCTTACGCCATTCTCCTGCCTCAGCCTCTGAGTAGCTGGGACTACAGGTGCCCGCCACCACACCCAGCTAATTTTTTGTATTTTTAGTAGAGACGGGATTTCTCCATGTTGGTCAGGCTGGTCTCGAACTCCTGATCTCAGGTGATCTGCCCGCCTCGGCCTCCCAAAGTGCTGGGACATGACAGGTGTGAGCCACCACGCCTGGCCTTTTTTTTTTTTTTTTTTTTTGAGACGGAGTCTCGCTCTGTCGCCCAAGCTGGAGTGCAGTGGCCCGATCTCAGCTCACTGCAAGCTCCACCGCCTGGGTTCACGCCATTCTCCTGCCTCAGCCTCCCGAGTAGCTGGGACTATAGGCGCCCACCACCTCACCCGGCTAGTTTTTTGTATTTTTTAGTAGAGACGGGGTTTCACCGTGTTAGCCAGGATGGTCTTGATCTCCTGTCCTCGTGATCCGCCCGTCTCAGCCTCCCAAAGTGCTGGGATTACAGGCTTGAGCCACCGCGCCCGGCCTTTTTTTTTTTTTTTTTGAGACAGGGTATCGCTCTGTCACCCAGGCTGGAGTGCAGTAGCGCCATCTCGACTCACTGTAACCTCTGCCTCCCGGGTTCAAGCAATTCTCATAGTTCAAGCAATTGTACTGTCTCAGCCTCCCAAGTATCTGGGTTATAGGCACACGCCACCACGCCTGGCTAATTTTTGTATTTTTAGTAGAGACAGGGGTTTTGTCACGTTGGCCAGGCTGGTCTCTAACTCCTGACCTCATGTGATTCACCCGCCGTGGCCTCCCAAAGTGCTAGGATTACAGGTGTGAGCCACTGAGCCCAACCGAATTCTACCTTTTTTTTTTTTTTTCCTGAGACAGAGTATCGCTCTGTCGCCTAGGCTGGAGCGCAGTGGCTCCATCTCGGCTCACTACAACCTCCGCCTCCCAGGTTCAAGCAATTCTACAGTCTCAGCCTCCTGAGTATCTGGGATTACAGGCGCACACCATGACACCCAGCTAATTTTTCTACTTTTAGTAGAGATGGGGTTTCGCCATGTTGGTCAGGCTGGTCTCGAACTCCTGACCTCAGGTGACCCAGCTGCCTCGGCCTCTGAAAGGGCTAGGATTACAGGTGTGAGCCACCACACCCAGCCCCAAATTCTATTTTTAACAGGAAAAAAAGGACCAGACAAGCACTCGTGGTTTTTGGCACTTCTCTATTTCTGTGCTTGCCAAGTGGTGGCAGGAGCAGCCCTGGTCTGGGCATCCCGGCGACCTCACTGGTGGCCAAGCAGAAGCCGCTGGGACACAGGGGGCACCTGTCACCGCAGAGAGGGAGACTGGGGCCTTGGGAGCCGTGTGGCCCTGGGCCCCAGAGTAGGCCTCTTGGCACCTCTTTCCCCACCAGCTCCGGCCTCTCTGCAGCCACCTTTTCAGGAGGGGCAGGAACTCCAGAAAGCTCCAAAACGTGTTGCCTTTCTCATTACAGGGGGCAGGGAGGTGGGGGGTAGGGAGTGGGGATCAGGCAGGCGGCAGAAGGTGTAAGAGGTTCAACCTGCCTGGGGGACTTTACTTACACAGGGCAGAGGCTGGGTGTGGTGGCGCCCACCTGTAGTCCTACAGTGCTCTGGGAGGCTGAGGCAGGAGGATCACTGGAGCCCAGGAGACAGTGACTATGACAGAAACCGCACTCTAGCGTGGGCAACAGAGTGAGACCCTGGCTCAAAAAAATAAAACTTAAAAAATTTAAAAAATAAACGGCAACTTTTTGAAGAAAAGTGAGGGGAAGGGCATGAGGAGGAATCCCCTCGTTGGCAGAGCGAGCTCCTTCCACAGAGGAAAGGACGCTGCAATCACTGTGACATTTCAACAAGCAGTGATGGCCCTGCGTCCTGACGTCCCGTCTCGGACCTCCAGGGAGAAGGGGATGGCAACCCTGGAAGCTTCCCTTTGATGTCAGGGAATCTGAGAAATCGTGGGATCTGGAGGCCAGGACGGTGAGGGTGATGCCCATGATCCGATGGGACTCAAGGGTCCACCCTGGTGCCCTAGATGAGTTCTGGGGAGGGCGGCCACGATGCTGGCTTCCCATGCAGCACTCGGGCAGGCCCCTCGAAGTGTGCAAAGCAACAGCCTGACGCAGCTCATCTTGGGGGGCTCACATGGTCCCTCCTGGGGTCCCTGCCCTGGGCTAGGATGCCCCTATCCTCTCACAGTCCCCATTCCTTGCACCCTGTGGGCCCAGCAGCAGCCCCTGTCCTAGTGGTACAATGTAGCTGTCCACAGACTCCATGCCCAGACACCTCCCCGGGCCACGCACCATGAGGTCTCCACCCAGCTGTGTGTGACCCACATAGTGACAGGGTGTGGCTGAACAGGTCTCCAGGCCCAGCTTCAACCCACAGCCTCCCTGCAGCGAGACACACATGTAAGGGTCACAGGCCAGCAAGCCTGTTCTCTCAGACTCAGAAACAAGCCGAGCTCAGGTGTGGCCGCGTCCACGCCATAGAGGCTGCTGTGCTGCTCTCCTGGAGCACCCAGGAGTCCCCCTTGGCCGCCAGAACCCAGGTATCCAGAGCTGCCTGTGGTGAGAGCCGACCCCAGGTGCTCACTGACCACCTGCGCCACACACGGCTGGACGGTGCTTGGCACTGGGCCTGCCAAGAAACAGAAACGGGCCCTGCCCTCGCAGCACCACATCCAGCAGGGAGACAGGGCGGTCACAGTGTAAGAGCTGCAGGCAGATCCCATGGAGGGGAGCCAGGGACCAGCTGCAGGGCAACATGAGAACTGCACAGACTTGAGCGTTCTCGCCAGTGTGGGGCATGAGAGTCCAGTAGCTCCACGAAGCTGAGGCACAGCCCGGTGGTGAGGAATCCCACATCCACACTGAGAGGCTACCAGGGATGCGGAAGAGCTTTAGGCAGAGAACAAGCCCAACTGGGCTTCTGGGCACTCCTGCTGGGCCAGGGTCTAGGGCAGGACCAGAGGGGCAGAGCAGAACAGGAGGGCAGAGCGCACGAGGCAGCCCCTGGGCTGGGGGTCTCTTTTCTGGGTGTCTGATGAGGAAACCACCCAAGCACAGCCCCCCGTCTGCTGTCATTTCAGCCTCACAGTCCAGGGCTGGGCGGTCGCCCAGGACAGATGCAGACCGGACAAGTCACCAGCTTTCCTGGGTTTCCGCCACTGTTTTTCAAAGACCCCAAGCTGTTTTGTTTAACGATGTCATCTGCCTTCTCAGCACCTTTCCACACCTAGTGCAGTGAATAGAGGCATCACACTGCAGGCCAGAGGGCTGGACCAGGGGCTGCTTGGCCACCAACGGCCATGTGGGTGGCCGGCCCCTCTCAGGTTCTTCATTGACCGGTTCAGGCCCATGAACAACACGCATGGTTTTGGAGGATTTTCTGAGCAGCAGAATCCTTCCCTTCAATTGCCTTGTATGAGCTGGTGGAAAGAGCAGGAGGTAGAGACCAGGCACTCAGCCTCCCTTGGCCCCTCCCTTGCCATCAACAGCTGTCTCCAGCTTTGGTTCCTCACCTGTGGCATTGGGGTTACCAGAGTGCTACCCAAGGCCAGGGCAAGGATAAAGTGAGGGATGCCCGGAGAGAGGGCCAGCAGAGCTTGAGGCTCTTACACAGATGCAGGATTACAGGGAACCAGCCGCTTCCTGCTCTCAGACACCAAGGTCTGTGGAGGCCCAGACAGGAGGCCCTGTGCAGTTACGAAGTCACTGAGCCTCGGGCTCTCCTGGGGCCTCAGAGGTCACTGGCTCGTCTGCCAATCAATGAGCTCTGGAGAGCCTCAGACGCAGAGACAGAAGCAGGAAAAAGAGGGGTGCTGCTCCCGCAAGCAGAAGGACTCAGAGGAGGCAAGGCACACCTAACCCAAGGCCAGGCCAAGCTGGTTCCTGCAGGATCTGCCTCCCCTGGAAAGACCAGAAAAACAATCTCTCTTGCCCCACTTCACAGTCGAGAAGTCACTTAGAACCGGAAGGCAGATCACCCCTATATCCTCACCCAGCCCCAGACTCTGGGAACGCGGAGGCAGTTACGGGACACTCCCACACTGAACTGTGACTCACGTTTCCGCATCCCTCAGACCTGGGCCGAGGAAGAGACCCGGGTTTCCCAAAGGAGAAGCACCAAACTCTTCAGCACCCAACGGAGTCCCAGTCTTCCCCACTGGCCCCTTACACCCAGGCCCCGCCTCAGGTTCTGGGTCTCACCATTGCTTTCCGGGTCCTGTTACCTGCAGTCTGGTAACAAACTCCAGGGCGGTAAGGGGGCCCCCGAGAGCTCACCTGGCCAGGGCCACGGACTACACAAGAGTTCCCCCCGTCAGGACTAGAGCGGTCCCTTTTGCAACCAGCAGGAACAGCTGGCTTGTCAGAGAACGGATCTGCAACTTCCCAGTTGGTGCCGCAGCAGCCCCAGAGGAACGCGGAAGAGAACACTGCCATGGCTGGCACAGACGGGGCTCCTGCCAGCCCCTCCACGCCAGGTGGCCGCCCCCAGGCCGTTCCCCAAGTGACAGGGGAGCCATGCCCGCACCAAGCACCACATCCCTAACGCGGCCGAGACCGCACGATGGACCCGGATATAAGGGCACTCAAGGGCAGGCAGGGCCGGGGCAGGCAGGACCGAGGCCGCCTCCTGTGTGCGCGGCCCCCGCGGCTGGCCTCGAGTGACCCACATGGCCCAGGTCCCTGCCGACTTCCCGCCTTCCTCTGGGCTCCTCTCCGAAGCATCGCCCAAGCCCAGCCCGGGCCCCCACCGGCCTGGAGGCGCTAGCGGGCGGCGGGCTGACCCCACTCGGAGGGCCCTGCCGTCCCTGCCCTGGCTCGGAGCCCGGCGCGCCCAGCCCCCGAGGCCTCCCGCGTCCCGCCAGGCCCGCGCTCCCCGCCGTCCTCCGAGCCCGCGCTCCCCGGCTGCGCGCCCGGCCCGGCCCGGCCGACGGGACTCACCTCCACAGCCCGGCGGCGCCGCCTCAGTCCTCGCGGCCCGGGCAGCGCGGCCCCGGCCCCCGGGCCCGCTCGCCCCCGCCGGCCGATCCACAACTTCTGCCTCCGGAGAGCGGCGGGGCCCCTCTCGCCGCCGGCCGCGCTGCCCGGACGGCCTCCCGCTCCTCAGCCGCGGAGCGCCCCGACCCGGCCCCGGCCCCGGTCCCTGCCCGCGTCCGGCGCCCGCCTTACGCTTCCTTCGTAGCGTAGCGCCCGGCCCGGGCCCCGCGGCTACGGCGCGCCCGGGGCGCACGCGGCGCTGTGAATCGCGCGTCCGGACTACGGCTCCCACAGGGCTGCGCGGCGCCTCCGGGGCGGAAGCTCGGGGCGGTGCCTGCGCGAGGCAGGCCGGGAGTTGTAATCCTCGGGTGGCGGCCTCCTAGCCTGCAGACCGCCTGGGCCACTCCGCCTGCCCGTGCTGCTGGAGACGGCCGGGCCCCGGGCCCCGGGCCTCGGTCCCCGGGAGGCGCCGCGCTCCAGGCTTATCAGGGAGTGGGACGGCCCGAGGTGCTGGGACTACAGCTCCCAGAGGGCCCTGCGAGGGGCACGGAGGGGCGCGGCCTTCCGCCGCGGCGTCGGCGCGTCCGGGGCGTCTCAGTCCCGTGGGGCTCGGGGGTGGCCGGGCCGGGGGCGTCCGTGTCCCGCGGGGCTCTGGGCGGCCGCCCTATTGGGGACCCACGACTCCGCCCCGACCCCGCCGTGTTCGCGAGAACCGGAGACCCCTTCGCTCCTCCCAGGGCACCCCTCGCGACACCGCGTGCTGTGCTTGGTCCCGGCGGCCAAGAGCGGCAGTGGCAACGGGACCGCCCTGGCCCGAGACGCGACCTGGCCTGGTAGCGTCGCTTGGGCACAGCCTCTCTAGGCCCCTTCCTTCTCGGTCGCGGAGGGACGCCATTAAATGGCCACGCCGGCGCCCAGCCAGGGCCTGGGGGAGGGAAGCCGGGGCGACTCCTGGGTCCTCCCAGGCCCCTTGCGCAGGCCTCATTCCCTCCCCGGAGGTCCCCTTCCCGCTGCCCTGAGGCCACTCTCCTGCCAGCAGCTGCTGGGCCGGCTCTCGGGAAAGTGCCTTGGCGTCAAGCTTATCAGGCTGCAGGGTGGGACGCGAGTGCTGAGGGCAGCCAGACTCCCGCTCTTAGGCGCAGATGAGGAGCCTGAGAAGGCAATGGCCCTGCAGGAGAGGGAGACACAGGAGCAGGGCTGGTCCCCTGAGAGTCCGGAGAGACGGTTTGGTTGTGCTCCGATTCTGTGGCGAGATTTACAAGTGGGAGGTTGGGTGACGATTGCTCCGGGGCCAGAAACTCTAAGCCAGTCTCAGCAAGACCTACAAGGCCAGGGCCAGTGCCCCTCAGAGGATATTCATGCTCCAGGAAAGCCAAGGATGGGCCTCCATCATGCTCTACATGGTGCAGTAGGGACACCTGTGTCCCACCTGGAGCTCGGCTTCTAGCTGCAGTCAGGGCAGAAGCTGGCAGGAGGGGTTTACTTCTGTCCTTGGAAGCTTTTGATAAGGACACTTCATTCCTGTGTCTTGGACACCCCCCTCTAGGTCTGCTGCCCCCTCTGTGAAGACAGGCAGGGCAGCTGGATGCGCCGTTCCCAGCCTATATCCATGCAAAGGCATCCCAAGGGCAGGAAATGCGTCCTCGGGGGCCAGTGGGGGTCTGGGGGCACAGAGGGCTGCAGAGTGAGAGCTGGCTCTCCTCTGGCAGATTACTGGCCAAATGGGGCTTTCGAACCACAGGAGAGGGTGCAGTCAAGGGTTGACTCAGGGACTGCAGGTTCCCTCCCCTTCCCAGTCCTTCCCTGGCACTGCCTAGGTGGCTCCCTGGCCAGGGGCCGGTGATCTAGCCGGCAGAAGGTTCATGGCATTATAACCTCCCAACCAGAGAAGCAGCTGCAGTTGAGCCTGTGGATCTGATGCTGAGGGCCCTGCCAGCTCACTGCAGAGTGGTCAGTTCTGGCCAGTTTTGCCAAGCCAGGCCCATTTGGGGTGAGGAGAGGGTGGGAGCACCCCAGCCCTCCCCAGTAGCTTGTCATGGTGGAGGAGGAAGCCCATTCACCCAGAAGAGGGCCTCAGGAGGCATCTTCAAGATGACTGAAGTTGCCCTGCACAAGGAGAGAGCTGGAGGGAATGGGTGCGATGAGAGAGAAGAGTCTCTCGTGCATCCGTGAGGCCAGCCTGTGATTGTCTTGAAGATTCTGAGTCACAAGACATGAGGCACACAGGCGTGAATTGTAAAAGCCTGCACAGCAGAAGGTAAGTGACTCTGGATTATCCAGACCATTGACCGAGCCCTGCTCCATGCCAGTGCAGTCCTGGCCTGAGGACACAACCCTCATATCCAGACAGACCTGAGCAGCTAATGCACGTGCGCAGAAGAGCCAAGAGGTGAGCCGTGATCCCCCCTTGAGGAGAAGAGGATGGGGAGGGCCAAACAGAACTGAGACTGGAGGCATCGGTTTAGGCACCCAGAGAAAGTCTCACTTGGACACAGCAGCAAATAGAACAGACCCCAGTGCCATCATGGAGCCCAGACTTGAGCACACAGGGACTTTGGCGTGGAGCACGAGGGTGCCAAGGCCTGCAGGTGGCTGACTTGTGTGCTCTGGTGCCATGCTCAGATTTGACGGGATGACCCTGCTATCACCTGCTTTGTGAGCCACACAGGCCTGCGTCAAAGACTATGGACCACCAGCCTGGGCAACACAGATAGTGAGACCCGTCTCCACTTAAAAGATAATTAGGCAGGTGTGGTGGTGCATGCTTGTGGTTCCTGCTACTCGGGAGGCAGAGGCAGGAGCATTGCTTGAGTCTGGGAGGTTGAGGTTGCAGTGAGCTGGGATGGCACATGGCGCTCCAGCCTGGGTAACAGAATGAGCCTGTCTCAAAAAAAGAACGGGTGGCCCAACAGGTGAAAACAATGGACGAGGCCCCGGGAGAAGTCCCTGCCCTTCTCTGCACCACTGCCTCCCGGTTCCTGGACTGCCAGCAGGTAGAGGGGCCAGGATGCCGTCCGGGGGGCCTGCTGAGGGGGTCCAACCTTCCTATACCTGCCCTTTAGCAGAGGCAGGCTGGGGCGGTCCTCATGTGAGGGGCTCTTGTTCCAGGGCAGGGGCAGAGCCGCTCCTCTCCATTCTGCCAGGCAAGACTCCTTAGTGCTCTTCCGTTGGGCAGAACTGACCAAGACTCAGAACATTCAATGTCAGGAACCAGCTGGGGACAGGATCTGCCTGCACAGTTGAGGGTGGGGGGGGGCGACACTCCAGAGGGACACGTTCAGGCCTCCCGGGGGGGTGCGGGCTTCTGGGCACGTCCACCAGGCATGCACACTGGCCGCCCCACCCTGCTCTCGCTCACCGACAAGGTCTCTGGCAGCCCTTACGGGAATGTTTCCATTTCATCCTGTGTCCTCCTGTCTTAAACTCCTTTGGGCTAGAGACCCCAATGGGTCATCGAGGTGGGGCCAGCTGGACTGTGTACAGGCTTCACGTTTAAAATCTAGCATGGAAATGAAACTGAGGTGCTCCTAGACCACAGTGGGGTATAAGAAGGAAGCTGCTCCCCTTCCCCTCCCTGGCTCTGGCCTGGAAGCGTGTAATGAGTCCCTCTCCCCACCTCCAGCTTCTCCCTCTAAGCAGGAATGGGCCCTGCTGGCACCACACAGAGACCCCTACGTAGGTGAGAGAGCAGGCCCTTTTCCTGGGAGCAGGAACTTGGCCTTGGACACGCCCACACCACCCATGTCACTCCTCAGTTCTAACTCATGAAGCAACCAGGGTTCCTGGGCTCTGTGACCTGGAATCATTCTGCTGCACCTGCACTGAGGGTTCAAGCACTCCTCACTGTAGGCCACGCCTGGTCCTCTTCCGGTCACCAGCCCACAGGCAGCAGCTGGGCTGAGGGGATGACAGACCTGGGTCCTCAGCCTCCCTGGGCTTGGTTTCTCCATCTGCATCTGAGAGTGATGGGCAGGCGGGCATCCCGGGCGGGGACAGGAGAAGAGAGAGATGCAGATGCAGTCTGCTTTCTGGATGCCAGACCAAGTGGTCTAGTTTTCAAGGCTTGTGTTTTTGGGGGACTCTTGATCAGATGAGACCACTCCCCACAGGCCGTTCCTTGTGGCTGCAGTGGCACTAAGCTCTCAGACTGCCTGGCTGCCCCTGTGACCTCAGGAGCCCACTCCCATCGGGCCCTGCCTTCTCTCCTTCCTATGCCTCTGGTGCTGGTCCTGTGTCTGCCCCCTCGTCTGAGGTATGTTCTCCCACCACCCTGCACATCACTGCCCTTTTAAATTCTTTTTGAAATGGGGTCTTGCTCTGTCGCCCAGGCTGGAGTGTAGCGGTGTGATCACAGCTCACTGTAACCTCCATCTCCTGGGCTCAAGCAGTTCTCCCACCTCAGCCTCCCAAGGAACTGGGACTACAAGTGTGCACCACCAAGCCTGGCTAATTTATTTTTTAGAGATGGGGCCTTGCTATGTTGCCCAAGCTGGTCTTAAACTCCTGGGTTCAAGCGATCCTCCTGCCTTGGCCTCCCAAAGTGCTGAGATTATAGCGTGAGCCTCTGTGCCCTGCCCCCCGCTTCTTCTCTTCATCCTGGGGACATGCTGACAGCTCTCCCGACAAGGGACGTACATCCCCAGAGGCAGGGATACTGACCCAGAGCTGTGATGCCCACACAGCCCTGTGCTGCCCCCTTTGCCCGGCCCCCCGCCCTCCTGAGGCCCACACAGCCCTGTGCTGCCCCCTTTCCCTGGCCCCACCTTGATGCTGTCTCAGCAACTCGTGAGGATCCAGAACCTAGCCAGAAAGCTGCCAGGCTCTGCTGGACCTGGAGGTGCAATCCTGCAGCCTTGGAAGGGTCTTGGTCTGACCAAGCTGCAGAGCCAGGCACGTCTCCTGGGTTCTGAGCTCAGACAACTGATGGCCCCGGACGCCTTGAGGGAAGCTGGGCCCGGCCCACAAGACTCCCACCCCACCCTGTGGCCCCCCGGAGGAAGGAGCCGGCCTCTGCGTGTGCAGTAACAGCTTTAATCTGTGGTGGCCCCTGCCCTCCTGCATCCAGGCAGGAAGAGCCGTTTCTTGAGGAATTAAAGCAGGAGCGTTTCCCACACTGTCTCCTGGGAGTCCATGCTTATAGCGACAGCACTGCTGAGTGGTGCCGTGTCACCAGGGCTGGGCCTGGGCACAGAGAGGCAGGGTGCCAGTCTTTATATATTATACATATATATATATATATATTTCATGTGTATACACAGATAGTTTTCTCTCTTGAAAGTATTAAAAAATTGATCAACCTTCAATCTATAAAAAATACCTACTCTACATGATAGAAAAATTTCTCCTCCAAGTTTACACTGATTTACACCCAAGGCTTTCCCCAAATGTACAATAGGAGGCGACTTCTTACATCCTAGCATGGAAGGCGGTGGATGCGGGGCCACACAGGTGCACGCACGCACGCACGCACGCACACATGCGCGCACTCACACGCAGCAGGTGGCCAGTCTTGGTGATGGGGTCTGGGCCCACCCGGGAATGCTGGGGGTCGGGGGCGGGCCTGCAGCCCTGTGGGGTGACACCGCTGCGCCTGGGGTGCGGACCCGAGAAGCGCAGCCCCTCCCGCTCTGCTGTGAGTCTTCCCTGCCCTCTCCCTCCTACAACACGCACCCTCGGGGAAGAACCACGATTTCTAAGTGAGACACAAACAAGAAAACAGGGTTCCTGATGTTTGGACTCTGGCCTGGGGAGTGCGTGGGGAGGGTGTGGCCTTTAGGAGGCCAGGTCAGGCCGCACCTGTGGAGAAGCAGCACCTGGGAGCCAGAGGAGCCTGCAGCATCCACCCCACCCAGGGAGAGAGCGCCACACAGCTGTAATCTCAGGTCCTGATGTCGGAGTGGAGGGCCCCAGTGGCTCCTGCCCGACCCCCATAGGTGGTCAGAGCCCCCAGGGGTTACTGCAGCGAGGAATGGGCCATGGGAACAGCCACATGGCCTGGAGGCCCCAGAGCTGGACTGAGGTGACCACATCTGACTGGGCAATGGCCCAAGCAGCGTAGGTAGAGCTGGGGAAATGCACCAGCCTTGCCCACCCGTCCTTCCCGCACCACCATGTCTGAGGTGAGGGTCCGGGAGCCCGTCAGCCATCAGCAGCGGCTCAGCATGGGTGAAACGGCACCAGGGTACTTGTGTGGGTGGCTTAGGCAGCAGCACCCCTGGAAGGACCCGTTTTCTTCCTTTCTTCCCAATAGGGCTGCATGTGGAAAGGGACCACCACAAGGAGGCCATAGCGGGGCTCACCCCACACCTCTGCACAGAGAGGCTTTCCAACCCATCCTGCTGAACTGAAGTATAGGCGTTCACAGCCAGGGTGACTTAGGGCTGGAAAGCTCTGGGCCCCCCGAAAGGTCAGCGCTGATGGATGGCCCCGCCACAACCCTCACCCTCTATGGACCCCGGGCCCTGGGACTTCCCTTTCTCCCTCTCCTCTCCACCACCCTCTGCCCCTTTGGCAGCCCCTGTCTTTGGCGGCCCCAGCCCAGCTGCATGAGGACTCCCTGCATGCTCTGGGCACCGTCAGCTGTGGGACCTGCTGGTCTTGGCTCCTCACGGTGTGACGGGACCACTCCAGGGTGCTGGAGTCCCGAATCCAGCCCAGGCTGGGCCTTCCTGCCTCTACTTGACCTCCAGGATGGACGGGTTGGTCTCCATGATGGCCACGATGATCCTGTCGATGTAGTCCTGCAGGCGGAAGTTGATCTCCTCCTGCTTCTGAATTGCCTCCATGAGCTGTAGGGAGAGCAGGCAGTCAGAGCTGAGGCGCACGGGCCACAGGCCACAGTGCATAAACCACAGCGCACAGACAGTGCGGGCTGTAAACCCCAGGCCACCCTGTGCAGGCACGGGATGTGTTACCTCATCTCGGGAGACAGAGCTGATCTCTGCAGCCAGGGACTCAGAGAAGGCTGTGGAGAAGAGGCTCTTGGCGCCCTGGATGCTGAGGGTAATGATCTGCCCGTTCAGCTCCTCGTTCTGCTCCTTAAGGTTGCGGTTGTCCTGGGAGGGCACAGCAACATCACTACTGGGCTGTGGCCCCTGCAGATGGCTGAGCAGGGACAAGGACTGCCCAGGGAAAAAGGCCTCCAGCTCAGATGCTGACCCTCCATGTCCCCACCTTCCCAACCAGCCTTGTGGAACATTCTGCAGGAATGTGAGGGAGGGAGGCCCAGGCCTGCCCACCTGCTTCAGCCTGCGGACCTCCTGCTCCAGCTCGCTCTCCCGGGCGCGGCTGTGGTACTCCTGCAGGCCCATGCTGCTGCTGCGGCCCCGCCGCTGCTCAGCTTCCAGCTTCAGGAGCTGCAGGTGCTCCAGCTGCTTTCGGAGGTCCTCGATCAGCTGCAGGGCAACCGCTGGGTGAGCCGGGGGGCCTGGGCTCCCAGGGGACACCATCAGCCATCACTTGGCTGTAGAACCTCAGGGTTGATCTGGCCGTCTCTCGGGAAGACGACACACACCAGCAGCTATGTCCAAAACTCACAGCCAAAAGCTAGCATCTTAGGAAACAAAGGCTTCCCCTGGGGCAGGCTGGGGGCAGGACTGGCATGGGGCAGGGTGGGTGCCAGCTCACCTCCTGTGTGGCCTCCTTGTCCCTCTGGAACTGGTGCCTCTCGTGACTCAGCCTGTCCCCCATCCTCCTCTTGTTCTCCTGCTCTTCGCTGAGCCGCAACGTCAGCGACTCTATCTCATCCAACAGCTTCTGCTTCTCCTGCAGGGGTGGACACCTGCCCTGGATGTGCGTTGCCCTCCCACCTGTGCATGCAGCTTGCCCCGGTCGTCTGTCCCTCCAGTCTCTGAGTCTCCCAAACAGCAGCATGGTAGCCCCCGTGTTGGAGCGCGACAGGGCTGGGTCTGAGCCTTCTTGCCTCTCAGTGGAGGTCAAGGCCACCTGCCTCTGGGCGCCTCACACACACAGGCCACGAGGGCCATTTCTCATGAGGGGCAGGAAGGACCTTTGTGTGGACAGGAACTGACTCAGTGGCTGTGGGCAGCTCCAGCCGGGCTCCTCTGGTTCACGGGAGCCAGGGCCCAAGTGCTCTGAGAATATCCTTCCTGGGAGCTTCCCAGAGCACAGCTGGTGAGGTGGGGGGAGGGAGGTCTCACAGTGATGAGCTGGGGTGCGGGAACCCCACATGCAGCCTCTGCCTCCACGTCTGCAGGGGTCGGGGTGTGAGTGGCTGGCTGATGCCTTCCCCTTGGAGGACAATTCCCAGATTCAGAGCCCTGGGTCCATCTAGGAGTGAGCCTCTGGGCCCTGCTCCTGTGGGTGGAGCCTCTGGGCCCTGCTCCTGTGGGTGGAGCAGGTCCGGTGCCTTCCAGTGGCCTGGGCCCTGAGCTGGCCCTGTTCCCTCACACACAGCACAGCATCCTGCTCAGCACAGAGCTCAGGGCTACCTCGGCTGCCCCACAGGCAGGGCACGGGCTGGGCCCACTAGCCACAGCTCCAGGATGTAGGCAGCTCACCTCCTCCAGGCGCTCAATGTTGGCCTTCAGACAGGGCGTGCAGGACCGGAGCTCACTGTTCTCCTCGTCCAGTTGCTGTAGCCTGGGACACGAGAGCAAAGCTGAAACTCACTCTGGGAAGCATGTGCCTCTGCAGGACCAGAGCGCCCCGTGTCTCAGGGAAACCCTGCTGGGGCTGCCCTGTGACACACAGACGCCCCCAAATGACCAGGGCCAGTCCTTAGGTGCCCACCCAAGTGCTCCGGGCAGAGCTTTTCTGTAATCTTTGAAGGATTTTATTTTTTATTATTTTATTGTATTTATTTATTTATTTTGAGACGGAGTCTCGCTGTGTCGCCCAGGCTGGAGTTCAGTGGCGCAATCTCGGCTCACTGCAAGCTCCGCCTCCCGGGTTCACGCCATTCTCCTGCCTCAGCCTCCCATGTAGCTGGGACTACAGGCGCCCGCCACCACACCCGGCTAATTTTTTTTTGTATTTTTATTAGAGATGGGGTTTCACCGTGTTAGCCAGGATGGTCTTGATCTCCTGACCTCATGATCCGCCCGTCTCGGCCTCCCAAAGTGCTGGGATTACAGGCGTGAGCCACCGTGCCCGGCCTTATTTTTTATTTTATTTATTTTATTTTTTTTGAGGAGGAGTCTCACTCTGTCACCAGGCTGGAGTGCAGTGGCGCAATCTTGGCTCACTGCAACCTCCACCTCCTGGGGTTCAAGCAATTCTCCTGCCTCAGCCTCCTGAGTAGCTGGGATTACAGGCGCCCACCATCACGCCTGACTAATTTTTGTATTTTCAGTAGAGACGGGATTTTGCCATGTTGGCCAGGCTGGTCTTGAACTCCTGACTTCAGGTGATCCACCCACCTCAGCCTCCCAAAGTGCTGCGGTTACAGGTGTGAGCCACCGCACCCGGCCCTCTTCTCTGTTTATTAATAGTCATTTATTTGTGTCACGATGGACTCATGAACTTTATGTTTTGGATTGTAATCCAATGCTATCACTATGAGTTTGTTACTTGAACTGTTCCAGCTTTGGCGTCTGGCAACTCCTTCAGCTGGCCCGTGTCCCTCTGACATACCCTGTGTCTGTGCTCATGGCAGGGGGGGGTTTAGTGTAAGCACTTCCTCATTTTCAGATACTACACACTGCTGCAGGCTCAGCCTGCCTTTTCCCGTCCCAGCCTCAGAACTGGCCATTTCTCCAAGGAACCCTGGATCTTCTCCATAATCCAGTTGTCCTCACTATCCTGTTACCCTGCCATCCCTTCTAATTCAACCTAACCTGCACCCACACCCAGAATTTGGTGTAAGATGGAAACCCAGGGGCAGCACAGGGCTGGGCGGGAAGGGCTTCAGGTGTCCTCTACCCAAGAGGGGACTTGCTCTTGCTTTGCAGAACTGATGATTGAGACCAGGGGCAAAGCAGATGCAACCCCTTCCCAAGAGCACCTGCTGGCCTCTGCACCACCAGGGAGGCCACGGGGTGCCCAGGACAGGCGTGCTCCCAGGGACTTGTCTGGGGCTGGTCAGACCCTTGGCCACAGGCGTTCGTCAGGAGGACAAGGGCACTCACTGGTGTCACTCCGGTGTGTGTTGGTGCTCTGCAGTCCAGACTCCTCCTCTAGGGTGGGGATGGGTGTGACCCAGCTGTATGTGGGGGGGGACCCTCCTGTGTGAGCCTTGCCTTCACCCAACTTCCACAGTTCCTGGTGCTACCCACTTCTGAGCCTTCATGTACCAAGATGCAAACCCCGGTACGTGTCGCCTGCGTGGCTGCCCCGAGATGCAAACCCCGGTACGTGTCGCCTGCGTGGCTGCCCCGAGATGCAAACCCCGGTACGTGTCGCCTGCGTGGCTGCCCCGAGATGCAAACCCCGGTACGTGTCGCCTGCGTGGCTGCCCCGAGATGCAAACCCCGGTGTAGCTGCTGGCGCAGGGTGTTGTGTGTGTTAGGAGTGTGTGCAGCTGTGCTTTCTGGGCTACACCTTTGCCATCTGCCTTTCCTGTTGTTTTGCTGACCAGAGCATAGTAAGCTCCATTCTCCACCTCTAACCCTGGAGTCCAGATGGCTCTACCTACAGTTGTTTTCTCCTTTCAGAGTAACACTTGCATGTTTTGTTCATAATTATTGAAAGCAAATTATGTTTTAATTCTATTGAATTTCAAAACTACAGACATGCAAAGAGAAGAAAATACAGAGCTGCACAGCTTCACGCACAGCAGCGCTGCCCTCCCGAAGCCTGGCCCCTCTTTCTTTCCTCCTTGCCCCAGTCTCTCACTGTCCATCAGACACACTCAGCTCTGCCCAGCGCTGGGGTCAGTCTTTCTGCCTTCTTTCCTTTCAGTATCAGGCTCGGGGGAGTCTACTCACATTTTTTGGAAGGACGAGCTATGCTACGTGGCAAAAGCGAAGGCTTCCCTGGGCTTCCTTGGCTCACATGCTGCTAGAAAGCACCACACACCAGGGCCACATTCACCCAGTTCACTCTGCCTGATGATGGGTCATGTACCCCAACGCCAGGGGTTCAGCGGGTGCCATAACCCGCAAATCAGGCCCTGGCCTCTGTGGACATGCCACTGTGGCCCCATCAGCCTTCACTCCAGCTCTCTGTAGCCTGCCAGGGGCTCCCATACTTTCTGGAGGCCCCTGGGGGCCCCACTCCCAGAGGTACCTGGCCTTTCCTAGAACCTCTTCCAGGCCCTGTGTCCTGAGATTCAGATCTCTGCCTGTGACCTTCGTACAGCCCCATTCTGCTGATGACACATATTCTTCTTTCCCGGTCCCTAAACAAGGATGTCCAAAGTTCCGGTCTCTCCACTCCTCCATCTTCTCTATGCCCTTTCAGCTTTAACTTTCATCTCTACTGAGGCCCCGCGCCTGAAATCCAGCTGTTTTCTAGGCACTGCAACTGCAAAGACGGCCAGCCCTGCTGCTCCCAGGAGGTTCCGATGCAGGTGCTGGGGGTCCTGCCTCCTGGCCCTCTGCTCCTGAGGGACCCCGGACTGAGACTGTCATTGCACTGACCAGGGTCTTCCTATACACCAGACGGGCAGAGGCCAAGCTGGGGAAGTCCCCAAGATGCCAGAGGCTTCCGTGCTGGGTTGACTGCAGGGGCCTCTGAGGGCCTGAGCAGCCCTGAGAACCACAAGGTTGCTGGTGGCCACTCCAAGAAGCTGCAGGAGACTGACAAGGTCCAGAACACGGTGGCACTGTCCCCAAGGGCTTAGGGCGGGTAGGCGGCTTGCTCACAAGAGGCAGTGACACTGGGCCCTGCTTGCTCCCTGAGGGCCTCGTGAGACCCCTATCTTGTGCCCCTCCACACCAGAGCACACAGAGGAGGCAGGATGTCCACACAGCTGTGCCTCAACCTCAGCCCCAGTGGACAGGTGCCACGGGAGGTGCTCCCTGGTGCTCACAGACGAGAAACGTACTTTAATTTGGAGCCCACTCAACTGTACTGTGCCAAGGCCAGGGGAGAACACTGTCCTGGCTGCCCTGACCTTGCTCCCCAGAAGACGGCGCCCCACTGCGATGGCAGGCACGGAGGCCTCCCTGTGCAGGGCATCCCGCACAGCTCTCTGCGTGCAGGCTCCTTCCTGCCACCCACTTTTGAAAACGCCTAGGAGCTCTTCTTAGATAAGGCAAGTATCTTAGCTTTAAGAGCTGGAAGGAACACAAGCAAAAGAACCTGAAATCCCTTTATGAATATTTAAAGCAACTGTATTTCAAAATCTAAAAGTAGTACATGCTCAGTTTAAAGAAGCCACATGAGGTGGTTCAGGCCCATAATCCCAGCACTTTAAGAGGCTGAGGTGGCTCTGCTGAGAGTATGGGGAAGGAAAAAAAACGACAACCAAAAATCCCAACAACAGCAACAAAACGAGGCCAAGGTGGGAGAACTGCTTAAAGCTAAGAGTTCAAGACCAGCCTGGGCAACATAGCAAGACCTCATCTCTACCAAAAAGGAAAAGTTAGCCGGGTAAGATAGAGCACACTTACAGCCCCAGTGACTCGGGGGCTGAGGCAGGAGGATTGCTTGAGCCCAGGAGTTCAAGTCTGCAGTGAGCCATGACAGAGCCACTGCACTCCAGCCAGGGCACAGAGCAAGACCCCATCTCAAAACAGACAGACAAACAAAAAACTGTATAAAACAACTTCCTCCACTCTCACTACCCAGACACACAAGGATAGACAACTCTAGATTCCTCTGATTATAGGTATTTTAAATTACCTGATGCTTTTTACCTTTACAGAACCGTTCCTTGCAAATGTATTTGTAAACACACACCAGGAATCCACAGCACGAGTTCCCAGATGGAGAAGTACGCGAGGCACTGTGCTGCTTTAATATTAGTTTGTGCCTCGGCTGGCACGGTGGCTCACGCCTGTAATCCCAGCACTTTGGGAGGGCGAGGTGAGAGGATTGCTTGAGCCCAGCAGTTCAAGACCAGCCTGGGCAACACAGCAAGAACCCCCATCGCTATTAAAAATAATGATGTTTTGGCTGGGCACAGTGGCTCACACCTGTAATCCCAGCACTTTGGGAGGCCGAGGCAGGTGGATCACAAGAGTTCAAGACCATCCTGGCCAACATGGTGAAACACCATCTCTGCTAAAAATACAAAAAATAGCCGGGTGCAGTGGTGCGAGCCTGTAGTCCCAGCTACTAGGGAGGCTGAGGCAGGAGAATGGCTTGAACCAAGGAGATGGAGGTTGTGGTGAGCTGAGATCGCTCCCTGCACTCCAGCCTGGAAGACAGGGCGACACTTGGTCTCAAAAAAAAAAAAAAAGGCCAGGTGCCGTGTTTCACGCCTATAATCCCAGCACTTTGGGAGGCCAAGGTGGCTGGATCATGAGGTCAGGAGATCGAGACCATCCTGGCTAATACTGTGAAACCTGTCTCTACTAAAAATACAAAAATTTAGGCAGGTGTGATGGCAGGCGCCTGTAGTCCCAGCTACTTGGGAGCCTGAGACAGAAGAATGACGTGAACCTGGGAGGCGGAGCTTGCAGTGAGTCGAGATTGCACCACTGCACTCCAGCCTGGGTGACAGAGCAAGACTCCATCAAAAAAAATAATAATTAAAAAATAAGTAAAAAAATAAAAAATAATTTTTCCCTTTATTTTTTTTATATATATATATTTTAATTAAATTGTTTTTGGAGATGGAGTCTCACTCTGTCATCCAGGTTAGAGTTCAGTGGCACAATCTCAGCTCACTGCAACCTCTGCCTCTGGGTTTAAGTGATTCTCATGCCTCGGCCTCCCAAGTAGCTGAGATTACAGGCGCGTGCCACCATGCCTGACTTTTTTTTGTTGTTTAGTAGAGACAGGGTTTTACCTTGTTGGCCAGGCTGGTCTTGCACTCCTGACCTCAAGTGATCCACCCACCTCGGCCTCCCAAAGTGCTGGGATTACAGGCGTGAGCCACTGTGCCCTGCCTCCTTTATGATATATTTTAATATAGTATCGTTAATCTTCTTCCTTATTGTTTTCCCACTTTTTCTGACTCATCCAAGGCTATGTCTCCAGATGAATGTAAAAGTAATTTTGTCAAGTTCCCTTAAAAAAAGATTGGTATTTTATGCAAAAAAATTAGCTGGGTGTGGTGGTGGGCACCTGTAGTCCCAGCTACTTGAGAGGCTGAGGCAGAAGAATGATGTGAACCCGGGAGGCAGAGCTTGCAGTGGGCTGTAATCGCGCCACTGCACTCCAGCCTGGGGGAGAAAGCAAGACTCTGTCTCAAAAAAAACAACCCCAAAAAACAAAAAAAAAAACAAAAAAAAATTAGTGTTTTAAACAGACTGGATATATTGTAGACGTAGATTTAGAGAAACCAACACCCACACAGGGTCAGTCTTTGAACTGATTTCTTGTGGCTTTTTGGGGAGTTTTAAGGTCTTCACCACATAGCTTTTCCCCTTTTTCTAAAATTCAGGTTATTCCTAGCCACTGCAGCGTTCTGGGGTGGACAGGCTGTCAGGGAACCTCTCCTACCTGGCCTACAGCATTCTGGGATGGGCGGGCTGTGGGGAACCGCCTACCTGGCCTGCAGGTTCTCGATCTCGATGCTCTTCTCCCTCTCCATCTTGCACAGGAGCTCCTTCTGCCGACGGGTCTCTTCCAGGACCATCTCGCAGGCTCTCAGCTCCTGCTCCTTCAGCTGCTCCTCCAGGGCGTTTGCTCTTGAAAGGCAAAAGGAGGAGCTGAGCTGTCTCCAGGCAGGGTGTGCAGTGGCTCCACCCATGCCCAGAAGCTGCCTCAGGACCTCCAGAGAACCTGCCGCCACCAGGGAGGAGGGCCGAGAAGGGCATCCCCGAGCTCTGATCAAGGCAGTTCTGAAGCAGCGCACACACCCCCAGATAGCCTCGCCTTCCACACTAAAGGCAGCTAGGGGTGGCCAGAGCAGTGTCCACTGCACCCCGGCCCAGCTGATACCCACAGGCACTGCCCGCTTGTGCTATGTGGACTGCAGCACCCCGAGGGCCCGAGCCCGCCAGGTGACCGCCCCTGGTGCACTCTGTTCATGCAGCTGCTCCACCTGCGGCCACTACACACAGTGAGTGAGCTCAGGGCCCAGAGGCACGGAGCCTCGGAGCCTCGGAGCCTCGGGAAGGAACGTGAAGGTACCAGGGTCCAAGGGCCACAGCATTTCCAGGAAGTGAGTCTGATGAAGCACATGGCCCGTGGCAGCTGAACACCGGGGAACTGAGTGTGCGGGCGGTGTCTGCCTTCAGCTGCAGTATAGTCGGTTCATGGCACATCTCCCAAAGGTGCTCACGAGGCTTCCTGAGTTGCCAGGTCCACATGGGAGCCAGGACGAGTCTACCTCTGGCTGCTGGGCACATCTGGGCCCCAGAGGCTGTGAGGGGCCACAAGTGGAGGGGGGCCCACTCTGCTCCCAGTCCCCTCCAGGCTGGGGAAGTGGGTATAGAGACCAGTCCCATCCAGGTCACCTCAGAGCAGAGGCAGGGCAGGTGTCAGCTAGACCACAGGGAAAAGACGACATTCCCACGGGGCGGGGAGACCCTGGCCTTCCCTAGATCTTCACAACCACCTGCAGGAGACAGGACTGGACTGTCCCAAAGAGAAGGGCACAGGCCCTGCCCACTGACACAGCACAGCCCAGGCCCTGAAGCCCTGCCTTGCACAGAGCCTCTTATCCTTGTGGTGCCTCACACGCAGGAGTGGACGGATGGCCAAAGATCACCAGACACAACAGGCAAGCTTTCAACAGGAACTGGCCAAAGCAAACACCAAGCGAGGACCCCAGGGAGACACATGATGCAGGAGACAGTGAGGAAAGGTCCCTGAGCCAGTGCCCTCCGCGAGCCAAGAACCACAGCTGCAGGGTCAGGGCGGGCCGCTGCAGAACAGACAGACAACAAGGAACAGCTCCCAGGAACTGAAAGTGTGGGAAGGACGATCTAAACCTCCGATCAAGATGTTGGGCTCACGCCTGTAATCCCAGCACTCTGGGAGGCCGAGGTGGGCGGATCACCTGAGATTGGGAGTTCGAGACCATCGTGACCAATGTGGTGAAATCCCGAATCTACTAAAAATACAAAAATTAGCCAGGCGCAGTGGCACATGCCTATAATCCCAGCTACTTGGGAGGCTGAAGCAGAATTGCTTGAACCCGGGAGGCAGAGGTTGCAGTGAGCAGAGATTGCACCATTGCACTCCAGCCTGGGCGATACAGCAAGGCTCTGTCTCAAAACACAAAACAACAAACTGAAGGCTGAAAACCAGGTGCATGACACGGCAAATAATACAAGATCCTCATCCAAGTATGTAGGGTGGGAAACAGAAGTTACGGAGAATAGCAAGGCCCTGCGGCAACAGCGGGTCCTCAGTCACAGCACGGGGTCAGAGGTCTTCAAATTCTCAGGGAATTCAATTTCTGACCTAGAATTTTATGCCCAGCTACGCTATGGACTGGAGCAGGGGTGGGAGGACTAAGCACTTCCACACAAGCAGTTCTCAGAGCATCTGGCTCCTGTGCTCCCTCTTCCAGGCAACTATCAGTGACGTCCTCAGAAAACGAGTTGGCAAAAAGAAGAAAACGTGGGACCCAGAAAATAAGGACTCAAACCCAGGGGAAGCACTCGGAATTCCCAGGATGGCAGCTGTACGGCACGGCTAGAGAGCAAATGGCTCAGGACGGGCAGATGATACTGAAAACGGGTAACGTGTTGTTTAGGACAGTGGAGGTGAGCACCACAGGGAACAGCCACAGGAACTGAATGTGGCCGGGGCTGCGCTGCAGATGGTCAGTGGGCGGAGCAAGGCAGCAGGGTGGACTTCACACCACACACACGGAAAACTGATGAACATACTCCAGACTCAAATGAAACCTTGACAGTCAGCTCAACAAAGGCATCTAGGCTGGACACAGTGGCTCACGCCTCTGATTTCAGCACTTTGGGGGGCCAAGGTAGGAGGATCGCTTGAGGCCAGGCATTTGAGACCAGCATGGGCAACATGGTGCGACCTCATCTCTACAAAAAATTTAAAAAGTAGGCCGCGCACGGTGGCTCATGCCTGTAATCCCAGCACTTTGGGAGGCTGAGGATGGCAGATCACAAGGTCAGGAGTTCGAGACCAGCCTGGTCAATATGGTGAAACCCTGTCTCTACTAAAAATAAAAAAATTAGCCCAGCATGGTGGTGCATGCCTGTAGTCCCAGCTACTCAGGAAGCTGAGGCAGAAGAATCGCTTGAATCCAGGATGTGGAGGTTGCGGTGAGCCAAGATTGCGCCACTGCACGCCAGCCTGGAGACAGAGCGAGGCCGCGTCTCAAAAAAAAAAAAAAAAAAGGCTGGGCGTGGTGGCGCACACCTGTAGTCCCAGCTACATCGAAGGCTGAGAGGTAGGCAGGTCACTTGTGTCTGGGAGGTAGAGGCTGTAGTCAGCACTCAGCCTGAGCAACAGAGGGAGGCCCTGTCTCTTAAAAAAACAAAAAACAAGCATGTCTGGTGGCCCCTCCAGATTCTCCTTGACAAGGAGGAGACAGTGGTCTCTGGAGGCGCAGCATATGTGTAGCACACTACTGGAGCCCAGCCCCTTCGCCAGCATGCCTGGCCCCTCTCCACAAGGCAGCAGGGGCCGGCGGCAGGCCCTCCTCTGCTGAGAATCCTGGAGAACGGGCAGCCGCAGAGCCCAGGGTCTTCACTCCACAAGAGAATGTGCTTTGCTTTGTTAGAATTAAAATGATGTGCAAGTTACGCCCACGATCCCATGAGACATTTTCAGCGCTCACAGGGCAGATGGATCTGAAGCTGAAGGGCGGGTCACGCATGTTAGTACGGTGCAGGGTGAGGGCTTGGGGGCTTTGGGAGTGCTGACTGCAAATGCCCTGCTGCCAACACACGTGTGTGCAGGCTGCTCAGAGCCCTGAATCTACCTGGTCAGTGGTAATGAAGACACTGAAGCTTCAAGGGACAGGGCCCTTGGCTGAGCTGAGAATACGTGGAAGGGCAGGGATGTGCCCGGGCAGCTGGGCAGGGAGCAGAAGCTCACAGGAAGAACCTCTTCTGCAGATTCCCCAGGTGCCTCACAGGCCTCCTGGCTGCCTCCTCTGCCCCTAAGAGGCTGCCAGTGCCCAGCTCCAGGTGGCACAGCCTGGGTAGATGACTCCTGGGCCAAGCTCATCTTACTTTGCATGAGAAACAGTACTGCAAATCGGCTATGAGACAACATGGCGTGCCTCGTTTGAAAAACACTGAGAATTACACAGTATTCTAAGAAAAGTCTGCAAACGAGAGTGGGGTAAGCAGCTCCCACTCTTTCTCTGCAAACACGGCGTCACACTTCGCTTCCTCCCTAGCACTCCTGCCCACAGTGATGAGACTGTGCATCCTGTCACGTACTCAGCAGTCTCTGCTCATTTCGCTTTCTGCGGCTGAGCAACTTCCCTAACCTGCATTCTTCCAGGATGGGCACACCTCGTATGGACCAGAGTGGGAGAGCTGCACCTCCAGGCCTGCTGGCGAGGCTGGGCACTGCGTGGGTTTGCAGTCAGCTCCTCCTCTGGGTGGGTCAGGTCTCACACTCCTGAGAGGGAGGCAGTGCCCTCCTCTGGCCCTCTGTGTGTCTAGGGTTCATGGACAACTCCCCACGAGAGCACCAGTCAGAGCCTCAAGTTTCCTGCCTGCAGCCCAATGGGTAGGCTCAGATGACCACCCGGCACCACCCCCTCAGCCGGCTTCCACCCTGGGATGGACTGGTGGCCAAGCCCCTGCTGTGTGAGGTAAAGAGAAGTAAATGGGGGCTGACAGGTGGGCACAGGAGGCACTACGCAGAGGCCCAGGTCTCCTGGCCCAGGCTCACCTGTGCACCAGCTGCAGGTTCTCCTGCCTCAGGCGGCTGTGTTGCTCGCCAGTGGCTGCCGTGTCCTTTTCCAGCTCCAGCACACGCCTTTCCAGGAAGACGACCTTGGCAATGAGACCAGGCTTCAGGGTCAGGTAGTCAGAAGCAGAAGGGCCTGCACCCCCAAGGGAACTACCTGGGAGGCCGCCTGGGGATTTTCTCAGCACAGAATCAGATCCACCTAGCTAGGCTGGTGTCGGATCCAACTTACCCTTGGAACTTGTCCCATAAACCCAAGAAGATGCAGCTCCTAATGGGGCCGGGGGCTTGGGAAGTACTGTCATCTCGACACCACAAATGCACACATTGCCGCAGCTCCGAGAGCTAGAGGCCCAGGGGTGCCTTTGGACTGGCTGGCTCATGGGCAGCAAGACTCTGCCCCCAACACACAGTTGGGTCTCTGCTCAGCCAGATGCAGCTCACAGAGGCAGCCCAGGTGCCCATGGATGCAAGGGACGAACAGACTCATGTCTCGGTCCCTCCCTCCCTCAGAGAGTTCACATCAAGATAAAGTCAGACACCTGCAGAGGTAGGAGAAGGAGTAAAGGGAGCAGAGGAGGACTCAGCCTGGGTCAGCAGACTTGAGATGCTAGAGAAGTTGTAGGGAGGAGGAGGTGGGGGTGCAAGAGGAGGTGAGGTACAGAAGGTGATGGGGTACAGGAGGAGGTGGGGTGCAGGAGGAGGTAAGGGGGCACAGGAGATGAGGGGATACAGGAGGTGAGGGAGTGCAGGAAGAAATGAGGGGGTATAGGAGGTGAGGGGGGTTCAGGAGAATGTGAGGGGGATAGAGGAGGTGAGAGGGTGCAGGAGGTGAGGGGGTACAGGAGGACATGGGAGTGCAGGAGAGGAGGTGAGGGGACACAGGAGGTGAGGGGGTTCAGGAGGAGATGAGGGCTGCAGGAGGTGAGAGGGTGCAGGAGGAGGTGAGAGGAGTGCAGGAGGAGGTGAGGGGGTACAGGAGGAGGTGGGAGGTACAGGAGGTGGGGGGTACAGGAGGAGGTGAGGGGGTACAGGAGGAGGTGAGGGGGTACAGGAGAATGTGAGGGGATACAGAAGGAGATGAGGGGGTATAGGAGGAGGTGAGGGGTACGGGAGGACGTGAGGTGGTACAGAAGATGGGGTACAGGAGGAGGTGGGAGGTACAGTAGAAAGTGGGGGGTGCAGGTGGTGAGGGGGAACAGGAGGAGATGGGGGTACAGGAGGTGAGGGGTACAAGAGGAGGTGGGGTACAGGAGGAGGTAAGGGGGTACAGGAGGAGGTAAGGGAGTACAGGAGAAGATGGGGGTACAGGAAGAGGTGGGAGGTACAAGAGGAGGTTGGGGGTACAGGAGGTGGTGGGGGTGCAGGAGGTGGTGGGGGTGCAGGAGGTGGTGGGGGTGCAGGAGGTGGTGGGGGTGCAGGAGGTGGTGGGGGTGCAGGAGGTGGTGGGGGTGCAGGAGGTTGGGGGTACAGGAGGTGGTGGGGTGCAGGAGGTGGTGGGGGTACAGGAGGTGGTGGGGTGCAGGAGGTGGTGGGGGTGCAGGAGGTGGTGGGGGTACAGGAGGTGGTGGGGTGCAGGAGGTGGTGGGGTACAGGAGGAGGTGGGGGGTACAGGAGGAGGTGAGGGGGATGCAGGAGGTGAGGGAGTACAGGAAGAGGTGGGGGGATGCAAGAAGAGGTGAGGGGGTATAGGAGGTGGTGAGGGGGTACAGGAGATGAGGGGTACAGGAGGAATTGAGGGGGTACAGGAGGAAGTGAAGAGGTCACAGGAGGTGAGGGGGTGCAGGAGGTGAGACGGAGTCTCGCTCTGTCACCCAGGCTGGAGTGCAGTGGCACGATCTCAGCTCACTGCAATCTCCGCCTCCCAGGTTCAAGCGATTCTCCTGCCTCAGCCTCCCGAGTAGCTGGGATTACAGGTGCCCGCCACCTCACCTGGCTACCATGTGTATTTTTAGTAAAGACGGGCTTTCACTGTGTTGGCCAGGCTGATCTCAAAACTCCTGACCTCAAGTGATCGGCCCACCTGGGCCTCCTAATGTGCTGGGATTACAGGCATGAGCCACCACATCCGGCTGAAAAGCGGGTCTTGACCACGGCAAGGCTGCCTTGCCCTGGCTGCTGCCACCCATTCCATTTAAGTCCCCAGGAGAGGCCTGTTCCTCAGGTTGCTGGCTCTGCAGTCACTGCAGGGGCAGCCGCCTTCTCCCAAATCATGGGTGCCCCAGGTCACGTCTCCATGGGCCTGGTGGACTGAATGTCTGGGTGTCCCCCAACCCAACTCAGACACAGTGGGGGTGGGATCCCTGAGGGCTCTCATTCACTGCCCAGTCCACCCCTCCCAGCTGGCCCTTTGTGCACAACAGGAAGACTCCTTTTTATCACATGCCCACAAGATCCCTTGGGGAAACTTGCCAAAGAGCAGAGGGTCTGGGGAGCCCTGGATGACATGGGGTCACCTCCGGCTGTGCTGTCCCCACCTCCCGGGATGTCTGCAGAGGCCCTCAGACATGGCTGTGTCTAAATCCCCTACTTGCCGCTACCCAGCCCTGCAGGACCTACCTTGTCAGCAATGTCCTCCTCTGGGCCCTCCACGAGCTCGGGGGAAGGGTCCTCCAGGGCCTCCATAGTCAGGGCCCCTGACTGGTGCAGGTACCTATGGAAAAGGAACAGTAACAGAGGGAAGAAAGGGAAAAACCACAGGACAAGCTCCGTCAGCACAAGCACTCCCAAGTCAATCTGAAAAGCAGGCGGCAGCATTGTAGGGGACAGGTCCTCCCCTGATCTGGGTGGTGGTCTTCTCCCACTTAAAGCATTATATACAGGGGGAGGTCCCAGGCTGGACATCTTTACCGGGGCTGGGAGAAAGCAGGCCGTGCTCTGTGGTCTCAGAGTCCTCCTGGCGCTCTTTGGAACCTGACAGAACACGACCTCAGTCCTGGCCAGCGAGTGGCAGAGGACTTTGTACTTGGCAGCAATAAAACGTGTCCTTCTTCACAGAGACACGAACAATCTTGTCTCTACCAGAAGCCTGTGAGACATCAGCTCAGGACCTCGACCTGCATACACCTCCCCTGTACACATTCTTCATCTCGGACTTTCACAGGTGCTCTCTGCGGCAGGAACAGTGAGGGTCCCAGGAAAAGTGTCGATCCCGGAAGTCTCACTCAGTGTCAACCTCACGGACACACTGGGAAACCGGTCCAACCAAGTCCAGGAAGACACCAGACACACGTGTCCTCTGGGGCACCAGCTCCTGTGGACGCGTCCCCAGCCCTGCAGGCCATGCCAGGTTACTACCTGGGCCAGGCTCCGGGACACAGCCCCGTGGTCCTGCGTGGATGCAGCCAGCCCATAGGCTGCCGCCTCGGGGCAGGAGCTGCTCCAGGGAGCTTGAACTTCGGCGCGCAGTCAGCGCGTGCTCGTGGTCACCGCTGGGCCAGATTCGCTGTGGTGAATCTACACCAACCCCAACTTGCTGGGAGCACAGAAAACTCTCAGAGCACTCGCACAGAAGAGCCAACAGCAAAGGCGCGTGTTCAGTTCTTTATACATCCTGGGAGCCTCAGTACCGAGCCAGGCTCCGGGCTGATAGCCTGATGCTCACAACTGCGTGACTGTAAAAAAGCACTGGCCCTCTCCCAGCTTCCTTGCCTGTGAAATGGGGGGACCCTCTCTGAGCTTCCTTGCCTGTGAAATGGGGGGACCCTCTCCCAGCTTGCCTGTGAAATGGGGGGACCCTCTCCCAGCTTCCTTGCCTGTGAAATGGGGGGACCCTCTCCCAGCTTCCTTGCCTGTGAAATGGGGGGACCCTCTCCCAGCTTCCTTGCCTGTAAAATGGGACCCTTTCCCAGCTTCCTTGCCTGTAAAACGGGGGGATCCTCTCTCAGCTTCCTTGCCTATGAAATGGGGGGATCCTCTCCCAGCTTCCTTGCCTGTGAAATGGGGGGGATCCTCTCCCAGCTTCCTTGCCTATGAAACGGGGGGACCCTCTCCCAGCTTCCTTGCCTGTAAAACGGGGGGATCCTCTCTCAGCTTCCTTGCCTATGAAATGGGGGAACCCCCTCCCTGCTTCCTTGCCTGTGAAATGGGGGGATCCTCTCCCAGCTTCCTTGCCTATGAAATGGGGGGACCCTCTCCCAGCTTCCTTGCCTCCTTGCCTATGAAATGGGGGGACCCTCTCCCAGCTTCCTTGCTTATGAAATGGGGGGATCCTCTCCCAGCTTCCTTGCCTATGAAACGGGGGGACCCTCTCCCAGCTTCCTTGCCTCCTTGCCTATGAAATGGGGGGACCCTCTCCCAGCTTCCTTGCCTATGAAATGGGGGGACCCTCTCCCAGCTTCCTTGCCTGTAAAATGGGGGGATCCTCTCTCAGCTTCCTTGCCTATGAAGTGGGGGGACCCTCTCCCAGCTTCCTTGTCTATGAAGGGGGGGACCCTCTCCCAGCTTCCTTGCCTATGAAATGGGGGGACCCTCTCCCAGCTTCCTTGCTTGTGAAATGGGGGGACTTTCTCCCAGCTTCCTTGCCTATGAAATCGGGGTATACAGGCAATTGAGGTTGGACCAAGGTCCTGCATACAAACAGCTTGGCTAGGGACATAGCAGGGTAAGAATTCCATAAAATGTTAGTGTTTTTCCACTGAAAATGTCTACCAAGTGTATGAAGTTTGATTTGCTTCTTAGTATGGACTGGGCTTGAACATTTCCATCTTTTTCCCCATAAATGCTCTGAGGAGGAAAAAAGAAGGTATCTTTGCCCGTGGAGACAAGCCCTGAGAACGTGCACCAGCTGGAACACACCAGCGCCCTTCCGGGGCCCTGGGAATTTCATCAGATTCTCAAAAGCTGCTGCTGACGCGGATCATGTTCTTGGCCAGTCGCTGCCCTTAAGCGCCCATGACCTTGCCCCCAAATATGAGCCACTCCAGGCAGGAAGCTGCAACCCAGAGCCTACCCTGAGGAGAGGCCATGGCCTGGGGCCTGTCAGTACTTCTGAGCTGTCCTAGAGGCTTAGGCACTTCTGGGGCTGACTTGGGGACAGGAGGCACGGCCATCCCCAGGCACCCAGCGTGCAGCCACCATACACGGCCACCCGTGTGAGGTAGAGGGTCCTCAGCATGGCGTGTGGGGCTGCTTGTTTATTTATTTAAATTTTTTTTTTTTTGAGACAGAGTCTTGCACTGTCGCCTGGGCTGGAGTGCAGCGGTGCTATCTCAGCTTACTGCAACCTCTGCCTCCCGGGTTCAAGCGATTCTCCTGCCTCAGTCTCCCAGGTAGCTGGGATTATGGGCACCTGCCACCACGCCCAGCTAACTTTTTAATTTTTTTATTTTTTAGTAGAGATGGGGTTTCACTATGTTGGCCGGGCTGGTCTCAAACTCCTGACCTCATGATCTGCACACCTCGGCCTCCCAAAGTGTTGGGGTTACAGGCGTGAACCACCGTGTCCGGCCGGGCTGCTTATTTAAATCCCCCAGAAAGAGGGATTCTCCAGCTACACCACACCCTCACTTGGGAGAACCCTCCCCTCAGAGAGGGAGCTGTGGAAAAAGCCTGATCTGCCCCGAAGGGCAGTAGGTCAAGCCTGGCTGGTGAGCAAGGAGGTACAGGGATCCCTGAGGCCTCCCACCCAGGGCCCTAGGAGCCTGCCTGCTGTAAGCACTTCTTCCTGTCCTGATGGACTCGGCTCTGCCTGGAGCCCCTGTCCCTGCACACGCACAGCTGACTGGAGAAAATCACTTCCATCTCATGGACAAGGATGGAACAAGGCTGAGGGAGGTGACAAGGCAGCCAAGCCCAGGGGCTACAATGGCTGCCGGCAAAACCCACCATCTCAGCAACAGTGCAGCGCGAAGGGCTGAGAACTGTGAGAAGCGAATCACGACAGTTATTTTGCGCTTCCTTAGCCTCTTGTGGCATATTTGGGGCAAAACAGCAGATTAAATGTTGCGTGTATATATTTACATGTGGATAGATATATTGCGAACATGCCTCTGTTTTGTTTTGTGTTTTTTTTTTTTTTTTTTTTTTTTTGAGACGGAGTCTCGCTCTGTCACCCAGGCTGGGGTGCAGTGGCCGGATCTCAGCTCACTGCAAGCTCCGCCTCCCGGGTTCACGCCATTCTCCTGCCTCAGCCTCCCGAGTAGCTGGGACTACAGGCGCCTGCCACCTCGCCCGGCTAGTTTTTTGTATTTTTTAGTAGAGACGGGGTTTCACCGTGTTAGCCAGGATGGTCTCGATCTCCTGACCTCGTGATCCGCCCGTCTCGGCCTCCCAAAGTGCTGGGATTACAGGCTTGGGCCACTGCGCCCGGCCCATGCCTCTGTTTTGTAAACTCTAACGACAGATAACTCAGATAACTGCAGATCGGGTTTTTTTTTTTTTTTGAGATGGAGTCTCACTGTGTTGCCCAGGCTGGAGTGCAATGGTGCAATCTTGGCTCACTCCAAGCTCTGCCTCCTGGGTTCAAGCAGTTCACCTGCCTCAGGCTCCTGAGTAGCTGGGATTACATGTGCGCACCACCACGCCTGACTAATTTTTGTATTTTTAGTACAGATGGGGTTTCACCATGTTGGTCAGGCTGCTCTTGACGGGCCCATGACCTCATGATCCGCCCACCTCGGCTTTCCAATGTGCTGGGATTACAGGCGTCAGCCACTGTGCCTGGACCAGATTGGGCTTTTTTTATACCAAAGGGTATCCATGAAGGAAACATTAAATTTCAAAGGGTGTTTCTGACACAAGGCTGTGACAGCCAGCTGCAGGCTGCGCCCCATCCTAGGCACAGGAAGCCTCAAGGAGATGCCTCAGCTGGCCTTGACTGGCCTTTCATGTCACCAGCTGCAGCCTGTCTGGAGTAAAAGACGATGAAGTGGGGAGGAAGGTGATGCTGAACTGGTTAACAGAAGTGTAGCTGGCTGGGGATTCTCTTCACATTCCTAAGAGCTCAATGCTTTTCTTTCTTTCTTTTTTTTTTTGAGACAGTTTCGCTCTTGTTGCCCAGGCTGGAGTGCAGTGACACGATCTCGGCTCACTGCAACCTCTGCCTCCAGGGTTCAGGCGATTCTCCTGCCTCAGCCCCGAGTAGCTGGGATTACAGGCACATGCCACCACACCTGGCTAATCTTGTATTTTTAGTAGAGATGGGGTTTCTCCATGTTGGCCAGGCTGGTCTTGAACTCCCAACCTCAGGTGATCCACCCGCCTCGGCCTCCCAAAGTGCTGGGATTACAGATGTGAGCTACCGCGCCCGGCCAGCTCAATGCTTTTCTGAAAGGGGTAGGCAAGAAGACAGAAAAAAATGCATGATGACATTCACCTCTGCTTCCTCTAGCCCCTTGCCCCTAAAATGATGGAAAACGAGTGGGACACGGTGGCTCATCCCTGTAATCCCAACATTCTGGAAGACCGAGGTGGGAGGACTGCTAGAGCCCAGGAGTTCAAGACCAGTCGGGGCCTGTCTCTACAAAAATTTAAAACTTATCTGGGCGTGGTGGCGGGCACCTGTGGTCTCAGCTGCTCGGGAGGCTGAGGAGGGAGGATCGCTTGAGCTTGGGAGGTCTGGGAAGTGAAGACTGTTGTGAGCTGTGATCACTTCACTGCACAGAGCAAGGCAGAGCAAGACTGTCTCAAAAAGAAAAGAAAGCCAAGAAAAGAGAAGAGAAACAAAAAGAAAAAAGTTTCCATCCATGGCCAGGTGTGACGACTCAGGTCTGTGATCCCAGTACTTCGGTAGGCCAAGGTGGGAGTCTCCCTTAAGCCCAGGAGTTCAAGACCAGGCTGGGCAACATACTGAAACTCCATCTCTATTAAAAATTAAAAGACGGTCGGGCGCAGTAACTCAAACCTGTAATCCCAGCACTTTGGGAGGCCGAGACGGGCGGATCACGAGGTCAGGAGATCAAGACCATCCTGGCTAACACGGTGAAACCCTGTCTCTACTAAAAAATACAAAAAACTAGCCAGGCGAGGTGGCGGGCGCCTGTAGTCCCAGCTACTCGGGAGGCTGAGGCAGGAGAATGGCGTAAACCCGGGAGGCGGAGCTTGCAGTGAGCTGAGATCTGGCCACTGCACTCCAGCCTGGGTGACAGAGCGAGACTCCGTCTCGAAAAAAAAAAAAAAAAAAATTAAAAGACTAGCTGGGCATGGCAATGCACACCTGTAGTCCCAGGAACTCAGGGGGAGGAGGTGAGAGGATGGAGTGAGCCTGAGAGGTACAGGCTGCAGCGAGCTGTGATTGTGCCACAGTACTGCAGCCCAGGTGACAGAGCAAGACCATGTCTCAAAATAAAAGAAAACGGAAAACAAAAGGTTTCTGTCCCTGGCCCGGTGTGGTGGCTTACACCTGCAATCCCAGAATTTTGGGAGGCCAAGCTGGGAAGATCACTTGAGCCCAGGGAGTCTGGGGCTGTCAGACCTATGCCTGCACCTGTGAACAGCCACTGCACGACAGCCTGGGCAACGTAGCAAGACCTTGCCTATTTTTCTTTTATTTATTTATTTTTTTTGTAGAGACAGGGTTTCACTATGTTGCCCAGGCTGGTCACAAAGAAACCGAGTCAGAACGGTTAAACCTCAGGGTAGCAAGTCTAGCTCTAGAACATAAGCAATGCCGTCAAACATCTTACAGGAAAACTATCCACACTCTCACAGTCCAAACCAACCGAGGCTCAAGTCTATCTCCTGAGCACCCCTTTTCTCAAGAAGCTACAGGAAGATGTGCTGGACAAAAAATGGAGAAAACAAACAAGAAGGAAGACAGAGCCAGGGAGCTAGAGGATCCAACCCCTGAAACAAAGGAACTCACTGGTGTGGGGAGACCCGTCCAGGACCACAGCCACGAGGCCTGGAGAATGCCCAGCACAACGGGGCAGAGAGGCGGCTCCGGGGGGGGGATGTTCCAGAGGAAGCCGGAGAGGCGTCTCCCGGCCCTGCCAGAGGCTGGGCCATGAAGCAGGATGGGGACAGGGAAGGCAAAGCAGATAAAGACGCGAAGCCAGTCTCTGATGGCAACAGAGGCCACCCAGCAGCCACACTGCGTGGCTCCCTGAGAAAGGCCTTAACCCTGCATGCTTATTTCGGTAAGAACTGGCAGGGGGCCGGGCGCCGTGGCTCAAGCCTGTAATCCCAGCACTTTGGGAGGCCGAGACGGGCGGATCACGAGGTCAGGAGTTCGAGACCATCCTGGCTAACACGGTGAAACCCCGTCTCTACTAAAAAATACAAAAAACTAGCCGGGCGAGGTGGTGGGCGCCTGTAGTCCCGGCTACTCGGGAGGCTGAGGCAGGAGAATGGCGTAAAAACCCGGGAGGAGGAGCTTGCAGTGAGCTGAGATCCGGCCACTGCACTCCACCCTGGGCGACATAGCGAGACTCCGTCTCAAAAAAAAAAAAAAAAAAAAAAAAAAGAACTGGCAGGGGAGGAAGATAAAAGTGTATGTTGCCATCTTTCACAGCAGGAAGGCAACAGATCTATGCAAAGCTGAAAAATGAAGAAATGGTCTTTAGGAATTGGAGTCAGACCCACCCCTCACCTTCAACTCACCTTGGGGAGCTGCCCAGACCCGGCTCTGAGAAGTCAGGCTCCTCACCGGGTCTCGGTACCTCAGAACTAACGTAGAGCAGACGTGGGGATGGTGGCCCCTTCCAGACCTTAGTGAACACTCAACAGGCCCAGCACCAAAAGCTCCGACACCTACCTCCTGGTCACAAATCCGGGTCCAAATTCACAGCCCTGGAAACCCCTTTCCCAACACGCCCTCAGGATACCTTCAGCCCCAAACCATGTAAAGTAACTTGCAGGAGTTTAAAAAATACCTCGGAAAAGAACATTTTCTAAAACTTTTTTTAAAAACTATGATTAATTATCCACTTCAGAACGTTTTTCAGCAGGAACCAGAGACCCACCTACCTTGCCACCTTCTTGCTGGAGAGCCGCTTTGTTGGACTGTGCAGAAAACAAAATAAACAGGAAAATTGTTAGAACAGACAGAGAGGAGCAGGAGGAAGCAGGAAACTCAGGCTGTGGAGATACGGGGTGGGCGGCCTTTCAGCAGTGCTCCCGGCATGCAGGGCCCCCCAGGCAAGCCCATGCACAAACGCTCACTCAGCAAAACAGCAAGGACACGGGGGTGCTGGGATGAGGCCGCATACGTCTCGTTACTCCAGCCCCCGAAGAGGCTTCCAGATGCAGCCACCCCAGACTGCGACTGAGGGGCCAGCGCCACAACTGGTCCCATCAGCTGGCTGCACTGTCCCAATGCTTCTAAAGCCAAATTACCCCCAAACGCTTGGCCTTCGGAGACCCCCAAGTGAAAAGTGACCCCAGATCCCGCTATGACAGGAGAGTTTGCCGCTGACTTCGACTTAGGCACTGATGCATTATGCTCAGAACGCCTGCCTAGGCATCAGTTTGGACACCTTTCCCGTTGCCATTTCAGGGCAGTAAATGTAGCCAATTATACATCAACTGTTTGATTTAACCATCTGCAGTGGCACATGAGCCAAACTTACCTTCTCTCTCATTTCTGAGGTCCAAAGTTGTATTTTACAGTATAGCTGCTAAACTATTAGCCTCAGCCTGCAAGAAGACACCCTCACCCCCAGGGCCTGGAAACCATCAAGATCCTGGAACTCACAAAGCCACATCTCTCTTCAGCCTACCTGTCTCAAAAACACCCATGATTTTCTTTCCAGGGTCAGGCAGAAAAATCTGCTGGAGGGGCCGGGCATGGTGGCTCATGCCTATAATCCGAGCACTCTGGGAGGCCAAGGCGGGCGGATCACCAGAGGTCGGGAGTTCAAGACCAGCCTAGCAACGTGGAAAAGCCCTGTCTCCACTAAAAATACAAAAATAATCGGGTGTGATGGCACGTGCCTGTAATCTCAGCTACTCGGGAAGCTGGGACAGGAGAATCGCTTCAACCCGGGAGATGGAGGTTGCAGTGAGCCAAGATCACGCCACTGTCCAGCCTGGGCAACAAAGAGCAAAACTCTGTCTCAAAAAAAAAAAAAAAAAAAAAAAATCTGCTGGAGGAGAACCAGCTGCTGTGCCAGGTATTAATGTAGACCCCTCAGCTCCAAGTCCATCCTTTTTACTGGCCCTGCAGAAACAGCGCTGGGCCCTTAGCAGGCTCCTCCTCCATGATGCTGCGTGTCATCAGCAGAGGGAGCCGTGGAGCAAACACAGCAGGAAGAGGTTTGCCTCCTGGTTCTGACCACTCTCTGCAGGGCCCTCTAACACACGCAGCCTCCCTAGCCCCCACTCTAGAGAGCATCCTGCCCACTGTAGCCAGAACCAGGGGCTTCCCCGACCCCATTCGGGTAGCTGTTCTCTAGGGGGTGACTCTGCCACGCATCCTGCAACAGAATAGCTTTCCTGGCAGCCAGGAGGCAGGTTCCCCACAAGCCCTGACAGCACGGTGGTGTCCCCACCACCCGGTTTGCAGCTGCTGCAGATCTCAGCCTTGGGTAGCAGTGGCTGCAGCTAGGGGGCTCTGCCCGGGCCCTGGGTGGCGGCTGCTCCTGTGGCTGCTATCCCTATGCTCTGCAGAGTTCTTTTCACTCATCCCAACCAGTGCCTCATTACTCCCATAGCCTGTGGCAGTCATTATTTTTCTTTCCCTAATGATTTTAAAAATTTTTTGTTTGTTTGTATTACCTTTTTTTATAGGCAGGGTCTGACTCTATCGCTCAGGCTGAAGTGCAGTGGTGCAACCACAGTTCACTGCAGCCTCAACCTCCCAAGCTCATGGGATCCTCCTGCCTCAGCCTCCCAAAGCACTGGGATTTCAGCCCACACCCAGTCCATTCTTTGTATTAAACTTTCCTTGTTCAAATTACTGTGTGGCTCTCCTTTCCTGATTGGAGACTAATACAGGTCTATTTTTTTTTAGACGGAGTCTCACTCTGTCGCCCAGGCTGGAGTGCGGTGGTGTAATCTCGGCTCACCGCAAGCTCCGCCTCCCAGGTTCACGCCATTCTCCTGCCTCAGCTTCCCAAGTAGCTGGGACTACAGGCGCCCGCCACCACGCCTGGCTTATTTTTTGTATTTTTAGTAGAGACTGGGTTTCACCGTGTTAGTCAGGATAGTCTCGATCTCCTGACCTCGTGATCCGCCACCTCGGTCTCCCAAAGTGCTAGGATTACAGGCACGAGCCACCGCACCCAGGCTGAATACAAATCTAATTTTATCCTATTATTGTTGAGACTCCCTAGAACTAATAAGACAGGACAGACTCATCGTTCAGTTTACCTACTGAACGTTCAGTTTACCTCTCAGGGCCTGGACTGGCAGACCAGCAACAGCGTTTGTAATTTGAAAATATACCTCCAGGCAGGCCAGGCGCAGTGGCTCAGCCTGTAATCCCAGCACTCTGGGAGGTTGAAGCGGGAGGATCACGAGGTCCGGAGATTGAGACACAGTGAAACCCTGTCTCCACTAAAAATACAAAAATTAGCCGGGTGCAGTGGCAGGCACCTGTAGTCCCAGCTACTTGGGAGGCTGAGACAGGAGAATCGCCTGAATCCGGGAGACAGAGGTTACAGTGAGCAGAGATCGCACCACTGCACTCCAGCCTGGGCAACAAAGCGAGACTCTGTCTCAAAAAAAAGAAAAAAGAAAATATACCTCCATGTAAAGCACACTTCTTAGTTTCTACAAAATGAAATGTATTTAGAGGCTCCAGGATACCTGGAAAATGCAATAGCTGTTGGCCTGTTCTGAGGTGACTGGACATCATATCCGATATCAAAGCTTCCAGAGGTGGTCTGGACTAATCACCTCTTGTCACCCACAAAGCATGACCAAATAAGCTTACTTTTGGGCAAGTCCATGGAAACTAAAAGGCAAGATTCAGATCTCCTCCACTGAGGGTTCTGGGGAGAATGTTCTCACTGGCAGCTGTGTGCCCTGATTGTGTTGAACTGAATAGCATATTAACCACTTGGCAGAGTCTTTTTTTTTGGAGTCAGAGTCTGGCTCTGTCGCCCAGGTTGGAGTGCAGTGGCACAATTTTGGCTCACTGCAGCCTCAACTTCCTGGGTTCAAGTGAACCTCCCATCTCAGCCTCCCAAGTAGCTGGAACTACAGGCGTGCACCACCACTCCTGGCTAATTTTTATATTTTTAGTAGAGACAGGGTTTCACCATGTTGGCCAGGCTGGTCTCAAACTCCTGGCCTCAAATGATCTGCCTGCCTCAGCCTCCCAAAATGCTAGGATTACAGACGTGAGTCACTGCGCCTGGCCCGCTTCGTAGAGTCTTAGGAAAAGGGGTGGCAGAACCTGGACGTGAGGCTCCACAGGACTTGCTGGTTGTACTTAGCTACATCCTAGTCCCTTCTCTAACCCACAAAGCCCAGCAGGGGTGACCATGGCCATCCTGGAGCTAGTTCTCAATGTGGGAAAAAATCCCTTCTATGTCAAAAATCTTCAGAGAATGAGACGAGACCTGAGTCTTCAGGCTTTACTTTCACATACGGAGATGATATGCTTGCACTCAACTTACCGGTGGGTGCGAGGGCAAGTCTCTGCGTGGGAAGAACAAATCACCCCTCCCCAGGCAGGATGAGCCATCGTCACCGAGCCCTGAACCCTCAGCTGAACAAATACAGCAGGCGAAAACCGATTTCCCCTCAAACAGAGGCTAGCGGATCTTTGGAATCACCGGATTCTGGATGGCCTCCAGTCTCCCAGGAAGGCCCTCTTCAAAGAGCACTTCTGCTTTCTCATCAGTGCTGCCAAGACCCCCTGATGCTCCAGAATGGCCATCAGTGCCGGGCCTCACCGGCATCCTCTCCACCTGAATGGGCACTGGCTGGAGGCCCTGTGTTTCACAGCATTTCATGGAACCTAAGAAGAGTTAAGTGCCCTGGAAATGGAACTAGAGGCAGGACAGAAGCCTCAACAAGGCTGTGAGCAGTGAGCACCCACCAGCAAGGATGGGTTGGCCTTGGCAGAAGCCCCCTGGGGGCAGGGACAGAAGCAGGCCCAAGACAGTAAGCAGTTTCACAAAGACCTCTAAACATGCTAGAACCATAACGGTAGCTCACCTTTCCGCCACCTTTACAAACCCTCCCAACAGGCCAGGGCTCGTTTTTCGGGAAGCCATCCCGGATTGCCAGCATGAGCCTGCATGCTCACTCACCTCTTCTGCTAGGCTAGGGCTGCTGTGGAAAGCTCCAAAGGGGCCCATTTCTTCACCAGACCCTCCTCGAGGGCTGTCCACCCAGGGGCTTCCCCATGGGCTTTACTGCAGGCGAAATCAACACAGATGCCTAATAGGCACGTCAATAAGTGCAAACCACCCAAAACTGTCTTCTGTAACTGGGGGTTAGACACGAGGCCAGCCACAGAAGCTCCCCTGCCGAGACACAGTCAGCTCCCTTACAGGCTCACTGTGAGTACACAAAACTCCACTGAAACTAACAATCCTGAAAGCTGTTTACACACATTTGTTCTTAAAGACCAAATCTTTTAACTTTCCCAATTCTGTCTCATGAGCTCAATGAAAGAAATCTTTTAGTAAAATGCAGAAAGAATCCTCTTTCACACACAGGACAGACAGCACAGCTTGCAAAGACTGATCACTTTCTCCACCAACACAAGCGCTGGCCTGAGCTGCGCATGCAGGGGAGGAGGCGGGGCGCCGGCGGCCCGCGGCGTGCAGGGGAGGAGGCGGGGCCCCGGCGGCCCGCGGCGTGCAGGGGAGGAGGCGGGGCCCCAGGGAGAGTCCCGCTGGCCTCGCGGCAACCAGGCCAGGCCTCAGGAAGCACCGGAGTCAGGTCAGGCCCTCAACGGGGCTGTGGGTATCGGGAGTCCCCCACACCCTGGGAACAGACAGCAAGGCCAGGCGCTCGTCAGTTACCTATTCATTTCAAGATCACTCAGGCGGGCGGAAAGATCCTCAAGGCGGTTGATTTGTTTGTGGCACTGGCTACAGTAAAACTCAAACGCCTCATCAGTGAGGATGCTGTGCAGCTTTGCGGCAAGAGGGTCAGTGCTAGAGAGACAGAAGCGTCCGTTCAGGAGAGGATGGGGACCCGTGGGGTCATCTGTGACTCCGCACAAGGGGCTGAGGGGGACAGGACGGGACATGGTGTGGAACAAAAGCACGTGGAGAATGAGCTGTGCAATGTTCTGGCTCTTGCCTTTAGACCGCAGTGAGCCCACACCCCTCAGCTGCCTCCAGGAGCCCCGGACAGGCACCAGCTCGAGCATCAGGGGGCCCCGCACACACCTGCTCCTCTGGGTCAGGTGCCCAGAAGAAAGCAGGGGCAGCCTGAGAGCTTCCTTGCAAAGCAAAAGCCCTTCTTTAAAAAGAAGGTAAAAAAACCACACTGCTTTCTCTTTTGCCAAAAACACATCAACGTGATAGCAAACCATATCTCCAGG
This sequence comes from Macaca mulatta, assembly GCF_049350105.2. Taxonomy (NCBI): domain Eukaryota; kingdom Metazoa; phylum Chordata; class Mammalia; order Primates; family Cercopithecidae; genus Macaca; species Macaca mulatta. Next base: position 1,703,369 of record NC_133425.1, on the reverse strand, counting down.
TAAACTTTACTTACTGTACTATATTTATGATTACTCCAAAAATCACCTCTAGCAAAAACTATGCATGAATGATAAATCTACAATAGTTTTCTGATTTTTAAGATGTGCATTAAAGCCGGGCATGGTGGCTCATGCTTGTAATTCCAGCACTTTGGGGGGGCTGAGGTGGGTGGATCGCTTGAGCTCAGGTGTTTGAGACCAGCCTAGGCAACATGGTGAAACCCTGTTTCTACAAAAAATACAAAAATTAGTCAGGTGTAGTAGCTCACACCTGTAGTCCCAGCTATTCAGGAAGCTGAGGAAGGTTGAGGCTGCAGTGAGCCATGATGGCACCACTCCAGCCTGGGCAATAAAGTGAGATCCTGTCTCAAAAAAAAAAAAAAACCCAAAAAACCGACCTGCGTTAAAACTCAGTGTTCTGTACCGTGGTGGTGCTAGCTAACCTCCCTGTGACTTCACCTCCAAGGGCTTCTGGGGCACTGGCAGGGGGTGCTGTGTCTGCGACGCGAAGGCAGAGGAGCAAAGGCAGCCTCATCTTGGGCACTGGGACCCACAGGCTGTGGAAGCTCAAGTAAAGAAAGGTGAAAAGTGAAACATACAATGTAGCATAGATGACACTTGAAACAGGTAACAATGAAAACACTGCACAGGAGACAGGGAGGAACTACACAGGTAGGAAGAGGTGATTACCAAGCCCAGAGACACAAGTTTAGAAACGCCCAGTCCTCTGGCCCTTGTCTTGACACCACCACCCGCTGGGAGAGGACAGTGCCGAAGACAAGCACACTGCCTCTGAGGACGCCTGCGATGCCTCACTCACGCACAGCTCTCCCAGGACGCTCGCCGGGACAAACCAGCACACGGGACATCCGTGCAGGGTCCCCACACCCAGGGCTGATGGGTGGCTTCAGGGAGGGCACATGGGAAACAAAAGGAGGGGGACCCTATGGACAGATGAGCTGCTCAGCTCAAGGGATGGCCCCTCCTGCACCGCCCTCCACCCAGGTTCCCTGGGCCTCGGTAACAGCGGGCAGGTGGCGGGCAAGGGAAGACTCGTGGCTGCCTAAAGAGACTCGACCTTGAATGCTGGCAAAGATGGACAACAAGAACCTAGCAGCAAAGGGGAGAAGGGATTGAAGTAACAACCCCATCAGCCAGGCGAGGGTCTCCCTGAACTCAGGAGCGTCCTCGAGGGACTGACTCCCACGCGGGAGCCCTAAGCCCTCAGACGTGCGTACCCAGACCCCATGTTTGGATCCAAGCCAAGAGGACTCTGGACGTTTGTGAGTAGGCATCTCACCCACTGCGTGTCATGCTTCTATTTATTTAGTCACAGCTTTCCAGTTGGGATGTCAGATATTTACAAGGAAATGAATCTGAAGACTCACTTGTGATCTTGAGGCCTCCCTCAAAAGCCTGCACAGCCCACCATGTGATCCATGGCCCACAGCTAAGGAGCCTGCAAGCCGAGTGTCCAAACACAGCTCTGTGCCACATGATTCTGCTGAAGCCTCAGAAATGCAGTGATCTGGGGATGTAGCTGGATAAGAGGGACTTCACCCAGCTTTCCTAAATCCAGGTATAAATTTTAAATTTTTGAATATGGTTTACTTAATCACATTACATCAAGGAAAGCAAGTTCTCTCTTACCAACGTACGAACCAAAAAGGGAAACTTCCTATAATCAACCACGGGAAGAAGAGGGAGGAGGGTGTGCTGGTGCAAGGTGTCATTACCTGGGCGTGAGGAAAGCGGGGTCGCTGCAGCCGAGCTGCCCGTTGCACAGGGTCTCTGGGGACAGCTCTGCCTCACTGCCTTCACCATAGTCCTCAAAGTGCTCCTCACCCCCAATCACTGTGATGACAGACTGGCCATGGGGGTGAGACCTACAAAGTAAAACAGAAATGATGTCTTCTGACTGAAGGCCATAGGCATCCCCAAGCTGAGGGTATGGAAGGTGCTTTCCACAGGGTGTGCTACAAGCCACACGTGAGTCCTGGGAGTCACGTTTAAAAAAAAACAAAAGGCCAGGTGCGGTGGCTCACACCTGTAATCCCAGCACTTTGGGAGGCCGAGGCAGGTGGATCATGAGGTCAGGAGATCGAGACCATCCTGGCTAACACAGTGAAACGCTGTCTCTATAAAAATATAAAAAATTAGCCGGGCTTGGTAGCGGGCGCCTGTAGTCCCAGCTACTCGAGTGGCTGAGGCAGAAGAATGGCATGAACCCAGGAGGCAGGGCTTGCAATGAGCCGAGATGGCGCTGCTGCATTCCAGACTGGGCAACGAGTGAGACTCGTCTCAAAAAAAAAAAAAGGTGGGCTGGGTGCGATGGCTCACACCTGTAATCCCAACACTTTGGGAGGCCAAGGCGAGCAGATGGCTTGAGCTCAGGAGTTTGAGACCAGCCCGGGCAACAGAGGGAGGCCTCAACTGCAAAAAAAAATTTCTAAATCAGCCAGGTGTGGAAGCACACGCCTGTAGTCCCAGGTACTCGGGAGGCTGAAGTGGGAAGGTTGCTTGAGCCTGGCAGGTCGAGGCTACAGTGAGCGGTGATGATGCCACTGCACTCCAGCCTGGGTGACAGAGCAAGGCCCTGTCTCAAAAAAAAAAAAACAAGTAAAGAAACAGTTTTTTTTTCTTTTTCTTTTTTTGAGATGGAGTCTTGCTGTGTCGCCCAGGCTGGAGTCTATGGAGCGATCTCAGCTCACTGCAAGCTCCGCCTCCAGGGTTCATGCCATTCTCCTGCTTCAGTCTCCAAGCAGCTGGGACCACAGGCGCCCGCCACCACACACGGATAATTTTTTGTATTTTTAGTAGAGACGGGGTTTCACCGTGTTAGTCAAGATGGTCTCGATCTCCTCACCTCGTGATCTGCCCGCCTTGGCCTCCCGAAGTGCTGGGATGACAGGTGTGAGCCACTGCGCCCGGCCCAAATATATTTTAATAAAACATTTTACTTAGCCCAACATGCAGTCGTTTCAAACACTCCAGCCTCTTCACTCTCCTCACTCTGCAGCAAGTGTGTCCTCCCACATCACGAGTCCCGCAGCCCCACACGGGACAGCGCAGGTCCACACAGACAAACATCTGGGTTCAAGCACCTTCACCTCTTCTCTAGGGAGCTGCTGTCCTCACGCAACCACTGGGCGATGGAATTCAAACTTCTACTTTAATCTAAAACTTAACAGCAAATCGCAACGGGGAAAAGGAAGGGGTTTCCAAGTACCCGTTCTCCTTCTGAAGAGAGTGACTCCCCCACAGCCAAGTTCTGGAAAACACAGTGGCTGGAGGCAACGGGAAACAGCTGTGCCTCCAGTGGCTCCTGTGCTCCAGCGCTCCCCACTCCCACCCTTCCCCAGAAGTCCTCAGGAGAACCTGCCGTGCAGGCCAGGTGCTGCTTCGTTCCAGGAAAGAAAGGGGCCTGGGAGAGTGAGGCGGCTCCTCGTGCCCAGGAGAAGGGGGCAGAGTCAGGAGGATCACGTACTCTGCTCTGTCCAGACCTGCTGTGCTCAGCCGTGAGAAGTTCCAGTTTCATACCCACAGAAATGCCCACCACGCACCACTCCTGGGACAGCTCAGGATGAATCCCATGGCCTTAAATACGCAGGCTTTCAGTAAAAATGATAGAGAAACCAAACCAGGGCCGGGCGCGGTGGCTCACACCTGTAATCCCAGCACTTTGGGAGGCCGAGGCGGGCGGATCACGAGGTCAGGAGATCAAGACCATTCTGGCTAACACGGTGAAACCCCGTCTCTACTAAAAAGACAAAAAATTAGCCGGGCATAGTGGCAGGCGCATGTAGTCCCAGCTACCCAGGAGGCTGAGACAGGAGAATCACTTGAACCCGGGAGGCGGAGCTTGCAGTGAGCCAAGATCGCACCACTGCACTCCAGCCTGGGCGACAGAGCGAGACAGGGTCTCAAAAAAAAAAAAAAAAAAAAAAAAAAAAAAAAAAAAAAAAGAGGCCAGGCGTGGTGGCTCACGCCTGTAATCCCAACACTTTGGGAGGCCGAGACGGGAGGATCGCAAGGTCAGGAGATTGAGGTCATCCTGGCTAAGAAGGTGAAACCCCTGGCCGGGCGCGGTGGCGCAAGCCTGTAATCCCAGCACTTTGGGAGGCCGAGATGGGCGGATCACGAGGTCAGGAGATCGAGACCATCCTGGTTAACACGGTGAAACCCCGTCTCTACTAAAAATACAAAAAACTAGCCGGGCGAGGTGGCGGGCGCCTGTAGTCCCAGCTACTCGGGAGGCTGAGGCAGGAGAATGGCGGGAACCCGGGAGGCGGAGCTTGCAGTGAGCTGAGATCCAGCCACTGCACTCCAGCCTGGGCGACAGAGCGAGACTCCGTCTCAAAAAAAAAAAAAAAAAAAAAAGAAGGTAAAACCCCGTCTCTACTAAAAATACAAAAAAAAATTAGCCGGGCGCAGTGGTGGGCGCCTGTAGTCCCAGCTACTAGGGAGGCTGAGGCAGGAGAATAGCGTGAACTCGCGAGGTGGAGCTTGCAGTGAGCTGAGATTGCACCAGTGCACTCCAGCCTGGGTGACAGAGCGAGACTCCATCTCAAAAAAAAAAAAAAAAGGAAAAGAAAAACGAAAAAGAAACCAAAACCGGGAGGCGTGCGCCACTTCATAGCCTCCCGATAGGGTCTTCAACTTGGTCTGCCTGTCTGCATCAGTCCCCTTCCTACACAGTGACAGGCAGGCGTGGCTCCCTTCCACAGCCACCATCTAAAATTAGGCTACGTTACAGGAGGACTCTATTTTCTGTTTCTTATGATTGGGTGCTTGTTTTACCAACAGGCTCAGATACTGTGACAGAAAACTGCCCTCTGAGGGGAGGAGAATCAGCAAGAGGAAAACACACACTGGTCCATCAGCCAGGAGGCCCTTCCCCCTCCCCGGGCCACTGTGGTGAAACCTGCTACTCCCTCAGAAGCAATGACGAGGGGCTCAGCACCCCTCCCCACCCCATCTCCTCCTCTCCTCAGCACAGCTTTTCCTGATGCGTGACGGGAACAGAGAAGGCCCACATGCAAGGTCATGCTGGGGACCAAGAGGCCCACGCTGCATGGCAGAGGCTGTATAAACCAGACGGTCTGCACGCAGATGCCCAACGCGCTTTCCATGCCAGGTCCACAGAAGATGGGTAACACTAGCTAGCAATCAGATCCGGTCACAAATGAGCTTTTCAAAATATGTGTCCCCTAAAAGAGTTATATATATATATATTTTTGAGACAGAGTCTCGCTCTGTCGCCCAGGCTGAAATGCAGTGGTGCAGTCTCGACTCACTGCAAACTCTGCCTCTCTGGATTCAAGCGACTCTCCTGCCTCAGCCTCCCGAGTAGCTGGGATTACAGGCGCATGCCACCATGCCCAGCTAGTTATTTTTAGTAGAGACAGGGTTTTACCACGTTGGCCAGGCTGGTCTCAAACTCCTGACCTTGTGATCCACCTGCCTCAGCCCCACAAAGAGCTGGAATTATAGGAATGAGACACCACGCCCCACCAAGAGTTATACTGCTTAAAAACTAGTGAGAAAATAAATGCCTGTAATCCCAGCACTTTGGGAGGTCAAGGAGGGCGGATCACTTGAGGCTGACAGTTTGAGGTCAGCCGGGCCAATATGGCGAAACCCTGTCTCTACCAAAAATACAAAAAAATTAGCCAGGCGTGGTGGCGGGCGCCAGTAGTCCCAATAATCAGGAGGCTAAGGCAAGAAAATCACTTGAATCCGGGAGGCAGAGATTGTAGTGACCCAAGATTGTGTCACTGCCCTGCAGCCTGGGCGACACAGCAAGACTGTCTCAAAAGAAAACATAACAAAAAAATTATATAGCGATCACAGATATGAATATGAAGGTAAAACAATAACATTTTTAAAGGAAAGCATAAGTAAACATCATAGTGACTGTGTAGTAAGCAAAGATTTATTGAGTGGGACACAAAAGTGCTAATAAACATAAAAGAAAAATGGATTAACTCAACTATAGCAAAATTTAAAACATCTGTTCTGGTCCAGGGCGGTGGCTCACGCCCGTAATCCCAGCACTTTGGGAGGCCAATGCGGGTGGATCACAAGGTCAGGAGTTCAAGACCAGCCTGGCCAAGATGCTGAAACCCCATCTCTACCAAAACTATAAAAATTAGCCGGGCGCCGTGGCAGGCACCTGTAATCCCAGCTACTTGGGAGGCTGAGGCAGGAGAATCACTTGAGCCCGGGAGGCAGAGGTTGCAGTGGGCCAAGATGGCACCACCGCACTCCAGCCTGGGCAACAGAGCGAGACTCTGTATTGGAAAACAAAAATAAAAACAAAAATCTGTGCCTCAAAAGGTGAAAAGGAGACCCAGAGAGAGGACAAAGGATCTGTGATACACACACCCCATATGGGACTCATATCTAAAGGACTCCTATAATCAGTGAGAAAAAGACTGAGGACCCAACAGACCGGGGCAGGCCAACTCTGCCAATCCTGCCATGGCCCATTTCTGAAAATTGTTTCACGGGAACACAGCCGTGCTCGCTGACCCACGTGCCTTTGGCTGCTTCCGCAGCACAACAGCAGAGGTGAGCAGTTGCCACGGGGGCCATGTGGCCTGCAACTCTTTTAGAGAAAAAGTCTGCAGACCCCTCCTGTGATCAGCAAGCAGGCAGAAGAGCTCCCAACCCTAATGAAAGGTGCACACCTTATTAGTCACCCGGGAAGCGCAAGTGAAGCCGTGTCTGCACGCCTCGCACAAGGCGAGCAGGAGAGCAGACACGGCCGTGTGCTGCTGAGGTCAGGCAGCCCGGGGCCCACAGATGCTGGAAGCAGGTGACCCTGCAGCCCCTGCAGGAACTTCCAAGGCTGAAGGGACGTGCTCCCGATGACCATCCTGCTCAGGGCCGTACCATGCTCCCAAAGACAAGGAACTCCTATAGCAGCTTCACCCTCAAAACCAAAAATGGTAAACTACCCACTGCCGTCAACAGGAGAATAAATTTTAAAGTCACAGCATGTTCTTGCAATAGAATAATAAAAGTAAACAATTTACAGTGAAGCACAAAAATAGGGCTGAATACGGCCAGATGCAGTGGCTCACACCTGTAATCCCAACACTTTGGGAGGCCGAGGCGGGCGGATCACCAGGTCAGGAGTTTGAGACCAGCCTGACCAACATGGTGAAACCCCGTCTCTACTAAAAAATACAAAAATTAGCCGGGCCTGGTAGGGTGCACCTGTAATCCCAGCTACCCAGGAGGCTGAGTCAGGAGAATCGCTGGAACTCAGAAGGCAGAGGCTGCAGTGAGCTGAGATCGCACCACTGCACTCCAGCCTGGGCAACAGAGCAAGACTTCGTCTCAAAAAAAAAAAAAAAAAAAAGGGCTAAATCCACAAGCACAACAGCAAGTGGAAGAAGCCAGGCACAGGAAGGACCTCGCCGTGTGGGGAACTTAAGGAAGATGCGGGGCCGGTGGAGAGCTGGCTGCTGTCAGGGGCCTGGGAGGACCTGAGAAAAGGGCCGTGGGAATGGTCAGTTTGAAAAACCTGCTGGCTCTGCACTTACAACATGGGCATGCACTTGTGGGTGTATTATGTTGGCAAAAAGACTTAAACTCTGTAAAATATTTGAAGAGGTTTATTCTGAGCCAAATAAGAGTGACTAACAGCCCGTGATGCTGCCCTAGGAAGCCCTGAGAGCACATGTCCAAGAGGATCACGCTACAGCCTGGTTTATACATCTTGGGGAGACATAAGACATCAACCCTACATGCAAGATGCTGGTTCAGTCAGGAAACACGGGACAACTCTAAGTGGGGGACAGGAGGGCTTCCAGGTCATAAGCAGATGCCAAGATATTCTGATTGTCAACTGTTTGAAAGAGTTATTCTCTAAAGACTTGGAATCAATAGCAAGGAATGCCTCCGCTTAAGATAAGGGGCTATGGAGACCAAGGCTTTATCAAGCAGATGAGGCCTCCAGACAGCAGGCAGCAGACCTGAGAAGGTGCCAGACTCCAAGTTCATTCCCTCCTGCATCAGGGAAAAGACCTGGGAAGGGAGGAGATTCTCTACAGGGTGCAGACTTTCCCCACAAGAGACAGTCCTATAGGACCATTCTGAAATATGTCAAATAAATAGATATTTTGGGGTAAAATACTTGGATTTCTTTCAGGGCCCGCCACCTGTCTTGTGATGCTGCACTAGAGTCAGACTGGAATGTGGTGTGCTGTGGCTGCTATAAAAAGTCCACCTTTGTCAGTCTCTGTTTAATGTGAATGCTGGTCAGCTGGGCCTGAATTCCAACGGGAGGGGCCTAATGAGGCCTGCCTGACCTCCCTAACGATGGCCTGAACTAGATTTTCAGGTTGGCTGAGCAATGTCTGAGGCTGAGAGAGGGGTCCATCAGTTGGTTGGGGGGCTGAGAATTTAATTTTTGCTTCACAATTACACTTAAGCATGCTGAGTGGGCTTTCCAGTAGCAGGGGCAACACTGAAAGCACTGATTCAGGTCCACGTGAGCCACCGGACACCTCCCTGATCTGACCTTCTCCCAGACTCTGCCCTTCCCTCTACTCCAGCCCCAACTACCTCGAAATACAGGGGGCTACAGAAATCCTGAGGGTGGGGGACAGGTGGGGAGAGAACATGGCCTCCACAGGGGTGCTGCAAAGGTGAATGGGTTCCAAAACCCTGCTGAGACATCCACTTCTCCTATAAGTTCTCTCTCTACAGCTAAAGATGTTGAGCAACACTGGAAACCACAGGAAAGTCAGCTGGAACAGGGAGACCGCTCGGGCAAGGTGGGCAAGGTGATGTGGGCTCATTCCAGGAAGGTCAGGAGCTACTGCAGGGCCAAGCCCCACCCCCATGTAATGGATACTAGCCAGCACGCACTCCTCCAAGATCCCAGTCTGCCCATTAGACACCTCCACAGGTGCCACATCCCAAAGGCCTCTCCAGGAGGCTGGTGGCGGGGTACAGACCTGCCCGGGAGCAGCAGCAGGGCACCATGGTCGGGCTCCTCCATGGCGTCCAGGCACTCGGAGGGCACTGCCGAGCCGCCGGCACTGTCTGCGTCCCCTTCAGGTTGCAGCTCAGGGTGCACCAGGGTGCTGGTGTCCTCGTCCGTGAAGGTCTCACACTCACTGTAGGTGCTCTCGGAGCCCATGTACGCGCTGTCCGTCACCTCGTTGGCCTAGGAGAGAGTGCGCCAGCAGTCAGCAGGCACCAGCTGGGAAGGGAACTGCCAACGCCCCACACCTCACTGCTGCAAGGCCCTGGAGAGGGCAGTGTGGAGGGAGGGGTCTGACGCTGAAGTCCCAACCGTCTCTAAGCAGGGACATTACTTATAAAACACAATTCAGGCCGGGCGCAGTGACTCACGCCTGTAATCCCAGGACTTTGGGAGGCTCCGGTGGGTGGATCCCTTGAACCCAGGAGCTCAAGACCAGCCTGGCCAACAAAGTGAAACCTGTCTCTACCAAAAATACAAAAATTAGCCAGGTGTGGTGGCACCTGCCTGTAAGTCCCAGCTACTGCAGAGGCTGATGGAGGAGCTTGCTTTTTGTTTTTTGGGGTTGTTTTTTTTTTTTTTGGAGACCGGGTCTCACTCTATCACCCAGACTGGAGCGTAGTGGCATGATCTCAGCTCACTGCAACATACGAGTCCTGTGTTCAAGTGATTCTCCTGCCTCAGCCTTCCGAGTAGCTGGGAAGACAAGCATGCACCATCATGCCTAAGTTTTGTACTTTTAGTAGAGATGGGGTTTCACCATGTTGGCCAGGATGGTCTCAAATTCCTGACCTCAGGTGATCCATCCACCTGAGCCTTCCAAAGTGCTAGGATTACAGGAGTGAGCCACCATGCCCAGCCAGGAGGACCATTTCAGCCCAAAAGGTCGAGGCTGCAGTGAGCTGTGATCACACCACTGTACTCCAACCTGAGTGATAGAGACCCATCTCAAAAAAATTAATTAATTAAAAATAAACATAATGGCTGGCCGCAGTGGCTCACACTTGTAATCCCAGCACTTTGGGAGGCCGAGGCAGAAGGATCAACTGAGGTCAGGAGTTCAAGACCAGCCTGACCAACATGGAGAAACCCCGTCTCTACTAAAAATACAAAATTAGCCGGGCATGGTGGTGAATGCCTGTAATCCCAGCTATTCAGGAGGCTGAGTATTTGCTTGAACGAGAATTGCTTGAACCAGGGAGGCAGATGTTGTGGTGAGCTGAGATCACGCCACTGCACTCGAGCCTGGGCAACAAGAGCAAAACTCTGTCTCCAAAAAAAAAAATAATTACATTAAAATAAATAAATATAGGCGGGCATGGTGGCTCACGCCTGTAATCCCAGCACTTTGGTAGGCTGAGGCAGACGGATCACAAGGTCAGGAGTTCAAGACCAGTCTGGCCAAAACGATGAAACCCCATCTCTACTAAAAATACAAAAACTAGCCAGGCGTGGTGGCAAGTGCCTGCAGTCCCAGCTACTCATGAGGCTGAGGCAGGAGAATCGGTTGAACCCAGGAGGTGGAGGTTGCAGTGAACCGAGATTGTGTCACTGTACTCCAGCCTGGGCGACAGAGCGAGACTCTGTCTCAAAAATAAATAAATAAATAAATAAATAAATAAAATGTAATTAGCCAAGTGTGGTGGCACGTGCCTGTAATCCCAGCTACTCAGGAGGCTGAAGCAGAACGGCTTGAACCTGGGAGGCAGAGGTTGCAGTGAGTCGAGATTGCGCCATTAAGCTCCAGCCTGGGCGACAGAGTGAGCCTCTATTTCAAAAATGAAAATAAAATGAGTAAAACACAAATCATCTTTTTTTTTTTTTTTTTTTTTTTTTTTTTTTTTTAGACAGAGTTTCACTCTTATTGCCCAGGCGGGAGTGCAGTGGCACAATCTCCACTCACTGCAACCTACACCTCCCAGGTTGAAAACATTCTCCTGCCTCAGGCTCCTGAGTAGCTGGGATTACAGGTGTGCACCACCACGCCTGGCTAATTTTTGGGTTTTTAGTAGAGATAGGGTTTCACCATGTTGGCCAGGCTGGTCTGGAACTCCTGACCTCAGGTGATCCACCTGCGTCGGCCTCCCAAAGTGCTGGGATTACAGGCGTGAGCCACCGTGCCCGGCTAAATTCAACATTTTTTTAAATGAAAAATAGGTACATGTCTGAAAGCAGAAAACAAGGCACTCTGAGTAATTTTGATTGTTGTTTGAGCTAGTGTCTCTCTGTGCCGCCCAGGCTGGAGTGCAACAGTGTAACCTCAGCTTACTGCAGCCTTCATCTCCTGGGCTCAATCTATCCTCCCACCTCAGCCTCCTGAGTGGCTGGGACCACAGGCAGAAGCCACCATGCCTAATTTTTTGAAATTCTGTGGAGATGGCATTTTGCCATATTTTCCAGGCTGGTCTTGAACTGTGCTCAAGTGATCCACCAGCCTTGGCCTCTCGAAGTGCTAGGACTACAGGTGTGAGCTACTGAGGCTGGCAGAGTCATTTTTTTTCTTTTTACTTTAATAAAATAGACAGGATCTAGCGGTAGCTGGGAATTACTGGTGCCACCACACCTGGCTCAGTTCTTTGTTTATTTGTTTAATTTTGAATCAGGGTCTCACTCTGTTGCCCAGGCTGGTCTCCCACTCCTCACCTCAAGTGATCCTCCACGCTGCTCAGATGACAGGCATGAGCCATCGCAACCAATTGTTTTTACTGCTGTTTCTTGGTTTTTGGTTTTCTGGGATAGAGTCTCACTCTGACACCCAGGCTGGAGTGCAGTAGTGCAATCTCGGCTCACGGCAGCTTCAAACTCCTGGGCTCAAGCAATCCTCCTGCCTCAGCCTCCTGAGTAGCTGGGACTATAGGTGCGAGCCACCACACCCGGCTAATTTTTGTATTTTTTGTAGAGATGGAGTTTTGCCACATTGCTCAAGCTAGTCCCAAACTCCTGAGCTCAAGTGATCTATCTGCCTGCCTTAGCCTCCCAAAGTGCTGGGATTACAGGCATAAGCCACCACACCCAACTTGTTTTTACTCTTAAGTGTCTAGCACCTAACATAGGACCAGGCATAGGTAGATAGTAAATATTTATGAATTGTACAAATGAACATAAAACTAAAGAACTATTAAACAGAACATTTTATTTTTTTCTTTTTCTAATTGTTTTTGTTTTTTGAGATAGGATCTCACTTTGTCACCCAGGCTGGAATGCAGTGGCACCATCTCAGCTCACTGCAACCTTTGCCTCCCAGGTTCAAGTGATTCTTGTGTCTCAGCCACCCAAGTAGCTGGGATTACAGGCATGCACCACTGTGCCCAGCTAATTTTTGTATTTTTTGTAGAGATGAGGTTTTGCTATGTTGCCCAGGCTGGTCTTGAACTCCTGGCCTCGAGAGATCTGCCCACCTCAGCCTCCCAAAGTGCTGGGATTACAGGCGTGACCCACCGTGCCCAGCCAACATTTTCAATTTATAATTTCAACCTTAATGAAAATGAAATTGCTGGTTAGGAAAAGTGGCCAACATTTCATGCTCAGAAGACTCTGAGGTTAACAATTTGCAAATAAACAAGATCTCAGAAAAGCTGCAGTCCCAGCAGAAAAAGATGCCCTTTGCACTCTGGTTCTAGTATCGTAAGAAGCAGACAAAGTGGCTGGGTGCGGTGGTTAATGCCTATAATCCCAACACTTTGGGAGGCCAAAGCAGGTGGATCACAAGGTCAGGAGTTCGAGACCAGCCTGGCCAATATGGTAAAACCCTGTCTCTGCCGAAAATACAAAAATTAGCCAGGTGTGGTGGCGTGCGCCTGTAGTCCCAGCTACTCAGGAGGCTGAGACAGGAGAATTGTTTGAACCCAGGAGGCAGAGGTTTCAGTGAGCCAAGATCATGCCACTGCACTCCAGCCTGGCAACAGAGCGAGACTCCGTCTCAAAAAAAAAAAAAAAGTAGACAAAGTGTGCTAAGACCTGCAAGGGCTACCAGAGGGTCCCACCCCAGGCTGCACCCACCTGAGCCTCACTGAAGAGACATGAAGGGCTAGGCCGAGCTGCCAGGAGCCTGGCGTGCTTGCAGGAGGCCCCAGTTCCATCTTTGGCCCCTTTATTAAAAGCCATGTGACCTCAGACGCATGACTCAACCACTTGGAGCCCTGCCGCAAACGGGGTTATAAATTCTCGTCTCACAAGGTGGCCACCTCGTGGCACCAAGAAAGACAACCCAGGAAGGTGCTTTTCAAAGCACAGAAACAGGGTGCAAGTGTCACTGGTGGGTGGAAAATCCCTGCCAGCTGCTTCTAGAGCCATGAGGGAACAGGGAGTGCTGTGGAGTGTACTTACTCTGGGTGTCCAATTATGGGACTTACACTTCCAGGGGAAAATCCAATCTCCCCTAGGATCTAAGGAAGTAATTCATAAAAACTAAGTCATTCCTCAAAAGCATCCCCTGTAAAATCCAGAACCAGGAGAGCACTGTAAGAGACTCCAGCTCTCATGTTACTCACCGTCCCCAGGCAGCTCCGGCTCCTGCAGGAAGGCAGGGCCCAGGGTCCACTCAGGACAGGGCTGGCCTGTGCTGGGCCTGCAGGACACCAGGCAGGAAAAGGCGGGAGTGGCCAGAAAAGCAGGCAGGCCCAGGATGTCTGTCAGAGGCTGGGTCTGTGGGGAAGGCATGACCAGGCGGGATGCGAAGCCCAGCGCACAGGTCCGAGATGGTTTGAGGGCAGCTGCCAGCTACCCCAACAGGACTGCACACTCACAGGGGCCACACTGCCCCAGAGTTGTCAGCGACAAAGACTCACCCCAGAGGCACCAGGAAGACCTGCCGTCGACTCTGAAAAGTGTGGTTATTACAACATCACGTTCAGTAGTTCAGTATGTAGCCTAAAATTTCTTTTTTCTTTTTTTTTTGATAGAGTCTCGCTCTTGTCGCCGAGGCTGGAGTACAGTGGCATGATCCCGGCTCACTGCAACCTCTGCCTCCCAGGTCCAATTGATTCTCCTGCCTCAGCCTCCCAAGTAGCAGGGATTACAGGCGCCTGCCACAACGCCTAATTTTTTTTTTTTTTTTTTGAGACGGAGTCTTGCTCTGTCACCCAGGCTGGAGTGCAGTGCAGTGGCGCAATTTCGGCTCACTGCAACCTCCACCTCCCAGGTTCAAGCGATTCTGTCTCAGCCTCCTGAGTAGCTGGGATTACAGGCAGGAGTCACCACATCCAGCTAATTTTTGTATTTTTAGTAGAGACAGGGTTTCACCATGTTGGTCAACCTGGTCTCGAACTCCTGACTTCGTGATCTGCCCACCTTGGCCTCCCAAAGTGCTGGGATTACAGGCATGAGCCACCATGCCCAGCTTAAAATTTATTTCTTTTTTTTTTTTTTTTTTTTTGAGACAGAGTCTTGCTCTGTCACCCAGGCTGGAATGCAGTGGTGCAATCTCAGCTCACTGCAAACTCCGCCTCCCGGGTTCAAGCAATTCTCTTGCCTCAGCCTCCCAAAGTGCTGGGATTACAGGCATGAGCCACCGCACCTGACCTTGGACCAGCTTTTAAAAAGCCAACGGACTGGTACTTCTGACGGATGCCCGATGCCCTTCCCTAGACAGAGTGGACCCTGAGTCCCCAACAGGAAGCTTGACGTTTCTAAGAACAAACCCACACTTTCTCTCAAACAGCTCATGGAGCCCTGAGCAGAGCGTCTGTCCTCCTAGGAAGGGAGGGAGGTCGGGCAGTGGGGCCTACTTATTTCACCGAGTTCCTATCAGACCTGTAGCTGAGGAAGATGCCCCTGCAGGAAAAGCCAGTGCCTCCTTAGAGGCACCTGTACTTCCTTAGAGCTTAGAAAGGATGGTTTGGAACGGAAATAATTCTCCACAGACACAGGAATAACGAGGCAGACGCTGCACAAACTCGGACTCCCTGCCAAGCCTAGGACTCACACACTCCGTTCTGGGCCCACCTTCACCTCCTCATTTCTAAAGTAAGCCTGAGGGCCGGACACAGTGGCTCACGTCTGTAATCTCAACACTTTGGGAGGCCAAGGTGGGTGAATCACTTGAGGCCAGGAGTTCAAGACCAGTCTGGTCAACATGGTGAAACCCCGTTTCTACTAAAAATACAAAAATTAGCTGGGTGTGGTGGCAGGCGCCTGTAATCCCAGCTACTCAGGAGGCTGAGGCACGGGAATCACCTAAACCTGAGAGGTGGAGGTTGCAGTGAGCCAAGATCGTACCACTGCATTCCAGCCTGGGTGACAGAGTGAGACTCCATCTCAAAAAAGAATTTAAAAAATAAAAAACGGGCCGGGCGCGGTGGCTCACACCTGTAATCCCAGCACTTTGGGAGGCCGAGGCGGGCGGATCACAAGATCAGGAGATCGAGACCACGGTGAAACCCCGTTTCTACTAAAAATACAAAAAATTAGCCGGGCGCGGTGGCAGGCGCCTGTAGTCCCAGCTACTCAGGAGGCTGAGGCAGGAGAATGGCGTGAACCCGGGAGGCGGAGCTTGCAGTGAGCCGAGATTGCGCCACTGCACTCCAGCCTGGGCGACAGAGCGAGACTCTGTCTCAAAAAAAAATAAAAATAAAAATAAAAAATAAAAAATAAAAATAAAAAACAAGGGCCGGGCGCAGTGGCTCAAGCCTGTAATCCCAGCACTTTGGGAGGCCGAGACGGGCGGATCACGAGGTCAGGAGATCGAGACCATCCTGGCTCGATCGAGACAGTGAAACCCCGTCTCTACTAAAAAATACAAAAAACTAGCCGGGAGAGGTGGCGGCGCCTGTAGTCCCAGCTACTCGGGAGGCTGAGGCAGGAGAATGGAGTGAACCCAGGAGGCGGAGCTTGCAGTGAGCCGAGATCACGCCACTGCACTCCAGCCTGGGCGACAGAGCGAGACTCCGTCTCCAAAAAAATAAATAAATAAAAAATAAAAAACAAAAAATAAAGTAAGCCGGGCCTCCCTGCCATTGCAGAGTGGCTCCATGCACTGTAGATCCCACAGAGATGAACAGTTCCACTCCTCAGCGACTTTGGTCACTACACCCACCCCTTTATTTGCTCTGGGGTTGCGGATGTCCACTTCCATGCCATCACCATTGACACTCAGAGCCCCTGGCTGGCTGGATGCCCTGGGGGTTCCGGAGAGCTCAGCTCACAGGAGCCGCCCGTACCTGCTCACTCCCAAATTGAGGCCTGCGGGTTGGTTTCTGTGGTTCAAGGCCTCCCTGTATGGAGTTTTCCAGGGCAGCCATCACCTGCCTTTCCAGAGACAAAAACGTACCTCAGAGCACGGTGCCTGCTCACTCCCAGCCTCCTGGATAAAACGCAGTAACAGCTCACACCGGCCCCGGCAGTTTATTTTATCTGCCAGCCAGCCAGGACCTGGCCTTGCCCAGAAGCCATCGAGTCTATGCTACCAACTTTTTAATATTTTTACAAATTACCAATGTTCAGAGGAACTCAGTTGAAAATCAAAGTGCATGTTAGAAAACGTCGCTATGTCTAAACGTTACATTCACTAGTTAACAAGTCCTCCACCCAAATCACCAGCGGGTAGAGAAAATCAATAACTTTCAGAGCCATCAATAACTCGAGTGGGGCCAACACTGTCCCCGTCACAGTTCCTTCTTCCCTGAGCCTTTCTCCACCACAGAAATAGGAACACTGGGCACAGTGCACACTACTGCCTCCTCTTACCCTCAGATGCTGGCCTGGGTGGCCTCACAGGCTGCGCCTGGCTCTGTACACAGCTTCCAGGAAGCGCATGCTGTTGGAGATGGGCTCTGGGCTCCCCATCGTGTCTCCGTCCCAACCGGGTCACTGGCTTTTCTCAAACAACGTCACCTTCCTACTTGCTTGTCATGCTGGGGTTTCTGCAAAGCCTGTGTGCTCACCAGGAGGCACACCACCACCTAGGAGAAAGTTTAACCTGCTCCCAGACACACTCTAATAACCCTCCTGCTGGTGCTGCCCAGGCAGCGGGAGGCAAAGTTCAGGAAGTGTCCTTGCTGGTTTAACAAACAGTTAGTTAGTCAGGGCTCAAAACAGAGTGGCTTTTGTTTTTGGCTTCCTAAGCTGATAATGGTTTGTACAAAAGACACATTTCCCCGTCATTTCACTAAGGCGGCTCTTTGCTCCAGACACCACCGGTAGTGGGAGAAGGAGGGAGGATGGGAGAGAGCACAGCCCGACGATTCTGGGAGATGTGCCTTACACTCCCTGACTTTCCCTTCGCTCTTCCAGAAACCCTGACAAACAGCACCACCCCCTGGGCTCCACCTGCTCAGATCCTCAGACATCACCATGCCCAGGAACTCAGCGGCACCACAGTCCATCCCCTTCCACTCCCCCCGCTTACTCAGACACCACGGCAGCAACTTTCCGTTACAAGCTGCCTGTCGAGAGGATCGTTGGGAAGACACTGCGAGCCACAGACCCACCAGTTCGGCCATGACTAACTGCACACTTCTGCCGACCACCACGGTGCGAGTTCCCAGTAAAAAGAAATGGGTCTGACTGGAACCATTCAGAATATCAATCAATTAAAGGTTTATTTGCCTGAAGATCACCTGATCAAGTGAAGGGTCCCTGAATAGGGTATCTGGATGGAACACACATACTCCCCACTCATATCTTTATTAGACTTTTTTTTTAAAGATGATGTGATGTACAAGCTGTTTTTTAAAAGAGCAGTCTTTCCATAAGTTTCACAGTATCGAATTCCACTTTGTGGAAAATTATATCCCACCCTTAAAAAGCAAAGCAAGACATGGAGGAACTGTAACTGCACATTGACTAAGGGGAAGAAGCCCATCTGAAAAGGCTGCATGCCAGATGGTTCTAGCTCCGTGACGTTCTGGAAAAGGCAGAGCTGTGGAGACACTGAGGATCGGTGGTTGTGGGGGCTGGTATGGGGGATGAGCTGGCACCGAAACGACTCTGTGACACTATAATGCTGGACCTGTCATTCTACATTTGTCAAAACACGGAATATACACCCCCAAGAGTGAACCCTAAACTATGGACTTCAGTTAATAATAATGTATCAGGCCGGGTGCAGTGGCTCACGCCTGTAATCCCAGCACTTTAGGAGGCCAAGGTGGGTGGATCACTTGAACTCAGGAGTTTGAGACCAGTCTAGGCAACATGGTGAAACCCCATCTCTACAAAAAAAAAATACAAAAAATTAGCCAGGCATGGTGGTTACTGGGTGTGGTCCCAGCCACTGGAGAGGCTGAGAAAGAAGGAACACTTGAGCACAGGAGGCTGAGGTTGCAGTGAGCCAAGATCAAGATCGTACCACTACACTCCAGCCTGGGTAATAGAGCAGATTGTCTCAAACAAAACAAAACAAATAATAATGTATCAGTATTTGGTCCCGGAATGCTCTACACTATGTTCCATTTTCTGTAAACCTAAAATTGCTCTAAAACATGAAGTATATTCATTTTTTTTAAGTAAAAACACTTTCTTCCTGTGGGCGGCAAGCCACCCAGGTGCTGAGGCAAGAGACTGAGGGCACGAGCTGTTTTAGAAAAAACCACCGACCCTATGGGGCTAGACCTGCCCTTCCATTCTAAAAAAGAAATCAGGATCTAAAACTATGAGATTCACTCTGACACGTCAGGTTCCCACCCTTCTGAAGTGACCAGCGTGAGGCTCGGCCACGCCCTTCAGACCACACAGGCCTTTAAGGATAAAATGCATTGGTGCCTTCAGTGCCTCGAGTAATGTAACTCAAGGTATCCATGCCCAGGGCTGCCACAACAAACTAACACAGACCACGGGGCTTGAAGAAACACCAGTTTATCCTTTCTCAGTTCTGGAGGCTGGAAGTCCAAAGCCAAGGTGTGAGCAGGGCTGGCTCCTGCCTAAGGCTCTCGGAGAGGACGCATCCTTGCCTCTGCTGGCTTCTGGGAGCCCCCGGAGTTCCCTGGCTCGGTCTCTGCCCCGTCTTCCTATTGCCTTCTCCCTGTGTGTCTCTCGTCTTCCAGGGATACCTGTCACTAGATTTAGGGCCCAAACCAGCATGATGTCATCTTGAGATCCTTAATGAACTACATCTACAAAGACCCTTTTTCCAAATAAAGTCACACCCACAGCTTCTGGGTGGATGTATCTTTTGAGAGGCCACTCTTCAGCCACTGCACCATACATAGGACATAAAAAATCAACAATGCCCTAACAAACATGAGAGGGGGATAAAAAGACAGACACAAGTGAGAAAGAGTGCCCAGGCACATGAACGCCCAGGAACACAGTTCCCCAGATGCTGCAGACCAAGGCCTCTGGGTTACCCTGCAGGACCTTGGGTGTCTCCTCGTGAAGAAGCCGGGTCCTTCTCAAGGCCCAGGAGCTGCCGTCTGCAGTCTTGGGGTCTCCCAGCATGTTCCACACACCGCAGCCATGCGAGAGGGCCCAACTCCAACTACACGCCCTCTCAGCCAGCACCTCACCGCTGCCTCATATGCAGAAAGGCACAGCCAAACGTGGGACCCACAGTGGGCACCCTGGCCCCGGAAGCTGCAGCCCAGCTGATAACCAGGACTCCGCTCTAAGGGAGGACCACTCCTGGGGTCTATGTGGGCAGAAGGGAAGCTGCCCACCTGAGGGTGACTAATCCCTGGGGCAGCTTCTTGGAGCAGGGAACGGAGTACAATCCCATGGCTCCCACTGTCCAGTGGCATCCAGAAGCAACTCAAAAACTACCCGGTGCCAG
Organism: Macaca mulatta; assembly: GCF_049350105.2. Taxonomy (NCBI): domain Eukaryota; kingdom Metazoa; phylum Chordata; class Mammalia; order Primates; family Cercopithecidae; genus Macaca; species Macaca mulatta. Next base: position 1,683,663 of record NC_133425.1, on the reverse strand, counting down.
CCTCAGCTTTCGAGAAGTCAGGGCACAGAGGACTGACCTGAGAAGCTCAGGCCCCACTGGCCGGCAGCTCAGCCCTTCTGGTGCCCTTGCTCGGCAGCAGGCTGACCAGGACTGGTGGCTGCCACCTCCACCTTCCCCGCGGTTCCCAAGGGCTCAGGTTCAACTTCATGCATTTTCTGCGGCAGCCACATGGCTCTCCTGGAATCCCACCCTCCAGACCGGTGGACACGGTTACACTCTGTCCACCACGACTATGCTCGAAGACCCTCTCCCCAGCTATGTTGAGAACAAGGGACCCACAGTGACAGGAGACACCACGTCACTGTGACAACCCTGGCTGCATCTGGGAGCAGGGTGGAGGACAGCCAAGCAGGGGCAGGCGTTAGTCAGGCATCCCCAAACACAGAAAATCATTTGCAAGTTGACAAAAGGAATCCTCCCAAGCCCTCTGCTCCACCTGTGCCTGGAGCCTGGCAGCGGGTGGTCATGACGTCACTGCCCACCCCACCTCTGCTGGCTGACAGGCCCTGGGGGAGGACTCCTGCCCAGGCTGAGAGGACGTGTGGAACAGACAACTGTGGGCCTCCTGTCACAGCCACACATCCCCACGGTGCACACAGGGCAGGAGGCCTCACGCCAGCTTCTACAGAAGACAGCCCAGGAGCAGGAGGCACAAGCCGCAGGGCATAAAGGAAGAGGTGGATGCCAGACTTGCCTCGTAGGTAACGAAGTCATCGAACTCATCCGGGCAGGCCAGGGGCTCCTCGTCTTGGGCAGAAGCGACGCCACCGTAGCACTGGCCATCGGGATCTGCAGGGAGAAGACCTCGTGCTCAGCACGTCACCCACAGCCACCCAGTGACAGGACCCCTGGTGGCCTCAGGGCTCCCAGGGAAGGAGGCCCCCAGGGACAGATGTGTGGGAGTTGGGGACCCTGCGGGGGTCAAGACAAGCAAGGGAGTGAATGTGAGAAATTCAGGGAGAGAAAACAGCCTTGTGGACGGGTCAGAGATGCATTCCCCATGGGAACAAGGCTTCTGGAGAGAATTCTGAGGAGGAGGTGCGGAGGTAGGAGGAAAACTTTTTATTTCTTAAAAGAAGCAGACAGCGCTGCAAAAAAAAAAAAAAAAAAAAAAGAGAGAGCAAGATGTTGAGCTCTGTAAAACTGCTCATGGCCTTTAATAAATGTTAGGTACCACTCAGATTTTTTTTTTTTTTTTTTGAGACGGAGTCTCGCTCTGTCGCCCAGGCTGGAGTGCAGTGGTACAATCTCACTGCAAGCTCCGCCTCCCGGGTTCACGCCATTCTCCTGCCTTGGCCTCCCCAGTAGCTGTGACCACAGGCACCCGCCGCCAAGCCCGGCTAATTTTTTGTATTTTTAGTAGAGACGGGGTTTCACTGTGTTAGCCAGGATGGTCTTGATCTCCTGACCTCATGATCCACCTGCCTCCGCCTCCCAAAACCAGATTTAAACCTTTAAAAACATTTACATGAGAAGGTGTAGGTATGATGAAATAATATGAAAACAGGCCGGGCGCGGTGGCTCACGCCTGTAATCCCAGCACTTTGGGAGGCCGAGGCGGGCGGATCACAAGGTCAGGAGATCGAGACCACGGTGAAACCCCGTCTCTACTAAAAATACAAAAAATTAGCCGGGCGCGGTTGTGGGCGCCTGTAGTCCCAGCTACTCGGGAGGCTGAGGCAGGAGAATGGCGGGAACCCGGGAGGCGGAGCTTGCAGTGAGCCGAGATCGCACCACTGCACTCCAGCCTGGGCAACAGCGTGAGACTCCGTCTCAAAAAAAAAAAAAAAAAGAAATAATATGAAAACATCTTTTCCTGGGTGCTGGGCTCACGCGTAATTTTCATTTTCTTTTCTTTCTTTTTTTTTTTTTTTTGCTTATCTTCTATAATCAGTGTTTTATGAGAAAAACTTTAAAGGAAAAGCTATCCTCTCGTGAGAAGCTATAATTCTTACGTTAGCTACAGTCATCACTTTGCAAACACAACCCATCCCGCAGCACCTGCCTCTCCTCCTGTAGGAAAAGGCAGTGGCTTCCAGCCTCTCAGTGATATTCACAGGTCAAAGCACCTTCCAGGGCCTGTGAGTGACAGAAGACACTTAGGTGTCCTCACACTGTCTCACTATTAATTCAACTACTTGCTTAAAATATACCAGCTACGGCCGGGCGCGGTGGCTCAAGCCTGTAATCCCAGCACTTTGGGAGGCCGAGGCGGGTGGATCACGAGGTCAGGAGATCGAGACTATCCTGGCTAACATGGTGAAACCCCGTCTCTACTAAAAATACAAAAAACTAGCCGGGCGTGGTGGCGGGCGCCTGTAGTCTCAGCTACTTGGGAGGCTGAGGCGGGAGAATGGCGTGAACCCGGGAGGCGGAGCTTGCAGTGAGCCGAGATCACGCCACTGCACTCCAGCCTGGGAGACACAGCGAGACTCCGTCTCAAAAAAAAAAAAAAAAAAAAAAAAAAAAAAAAAAAATATATACCAGCTACTTACAACATAGCAGTACTTACTCAATATCTTTAACACAATCTATTCTAATGTCAATCACTTATTTTAAAAGTGAAGGTTGGGGCCAGGCATGGTGGCTTATACCTGTAATCCCAGCACTTTGGGAGGCTGAGGCAGGTGGATTGCTTCAGCCCAGGCAATTGAGACCAGCCTGGGCAACATGGTGAAATCCCATCTCCACAAAAAATACAAAAATTAGGTCGGGTGCAGTGGCTCACACTTGTAATCCCAGAACTTTGGCAGGCTGAGGTGGGAGGATCATTTGAGGTCAGGAGTTCAAGACCAGCCTGACCAACATGGTGAAACCCCATCTCTACTAAAAATAGTAAAAATTAGCTGGGCATGGTGGTGAACACCTATAATCTCAGCTAATTGGGAGACTGAGGCAGGAGAATCACTTGAACCTGGGAGTTGGATGTTTCAGGGAGCCGAAATCGCACCACTCTGCACTCCAGCCTGGGTGACAGAGCAAGACTCTGTCTCAAAAAAAAAAAAAGACAAGAAAAAAATTAGCTGGGCATGGTGGCACACACCTGTAGTCTCAGCTACTCTGGAGGCTTGAGCCAGGCAGGCAGAGGATGCAACTGGCCAAGACTGCACCACTGCATTCCAGCCTGGGTGACAGAGCAAGACCCTGTTGCAAAGAAAAAATAAAAGTGGAGACCAGGCATGGTGACTCACACCTGTAATCCCAGCACTTTGGAAGACTGACGCTAGAGGATTGCTTAAGTCCAGGAGTTCAAGACTGGCCTGGGCAATATAGCAAAGATCCTGTGTCTACAAAAAATAAAGATAAGGCAAGGCACGGTGGCTAATGCCTATAATCCTAGCCCTTTGGGAGGCTGAGGCGGGCAGATCACTTGAGATCAGGAGTTCCAGACCAGCCTGGCCAACATAGTGAAACCCCGTCTCCACTAAAACAATTAACCAGGTGTGGTGGGTGCCTGTAGTTCCAGCTACTCGGGAGGCTGAGGCACAAGAATCACTTGAGCCTGGGAGGTGGAGGCTGCAGTGAGCTGAAATCGCGCCACTGCACTCAGCCTGGGTGACAAAGTGAGACCCTGGCTCATAAATACACACATAAATAATAAATTAAAAATAATAAAAAATAGGCAGGTGCAGTGGCTCACGCCTGTAATCCCAGTACTTTGGGAGGCTGTGGTGGGCAGATCACGAAGTCAGGAGTTCGAGACCATAGTGGCCAACATGGTGAAACCCTGTCTCTACTAAACATATAAAAATTAGCTGGGCATGGTGGCACGTGCCTGTAATCCCAGCTACTTGGGAGGCTGAGGCAGGAGAATCGCTTGAACCAGGATCCAGGAGGTGGAGGTTGCAGTGAGCCAAGATCACACCACTGCACTCCAGCCTGGGCTACAGACAGACTGTCTCAAAATAATAATAATAATAATAATGATAATAAATTAAAAATTAAAAAATTAAATTACATTTTAAAATGCTAACAGTTGGCCGGGCGCGGTAGCTCATGCCTGTAATCCCAGCACTTTGGGAGGCCGAGGCGGGCGGATCACAAGGTCAGGAGATGGAGACCATCCCAGCTAACATGGTGAAACCCCGTCTCTACTAAAAAATACAAAAAATTAGCCGGGTGTGGTGGCGGGCGCCTGTAGTCCCACCTACTTGGGAGGCTGAGGCAGGAGAATGGCGTGAACTCAGGAGGCGGAGCTTGCAGTCAGTTGGGATTGCGCCACTGTACTCCAGCCTGGGCGACAGAGCGCGACTCCGTCTCAAAAAATAAAATAAAATAAAAAGTAAAATGCTAACAGTCTTGCCTGCACTTCCAAACACTGAAACACAGAATTAAAAACTTTCAAAACACAGCAAAGCGTTTTGGACACAGTGCATGAGAGCTCAGGTTCTGACAGTGGGCAAACAATCTGAGGGTCTTGCCCCAGAGGGCAGAGCGAAGATATGAACACAGATGGCATTTTAATATTCTTGGTAGGACCTAAATACCATCCTCATATCAGTTTTCTCTATAACAACGAAAACAATTTTCAATTAGCTGGGAATTTTTCGTGTGCGTTTCTCTTATTCTTCCAGAGCGTGAGGGGTGTGTGAGACACAGCAATGGCCTATTTGGAACAATTCCCTCTCTATCTCATTCTATTCCTGAAACAAGGCCTGTGGCTGTGACGGTAAAGCCTCCTTGTGCTTCCCTGCAAACTAGGCCAGCACATCCTGCTGGCCACTCCTTGACGCAGCAGGGCTGACGGACAACACAGGTTGCCGCAGCCACAACAGAGGTAACAACACCTGAAGTGAACCTCGGCTGAAGTGCGGTTTGGGTGATCACATTTTTTTTTCTTCTAAGTGCTATGAAATAATTCCATTCGATTTCATTTTATTCTACTCTCACTCTCCTTCCTAATGGAACATAAATCATGACATCAAATTACACAACAGCAAAGCAGAGCCCGCAGCCCCAGAGGCCATGTGTCCAATGCCATGGTGGCACCTCCTCCCTGACGCCCCAGCACCTCCTCCCAGACGGCCCAGCACCTCCTCCCAGATGGCCCAGCACCCCCTCCCAGAAGGCCCAGGACCCCCTCCCAGACGGCCCAGGACCTCCTCCCTGACGCCCCAGCACCTCCTCCCTGACCCCCCAGCACCTCCTCCTTGAAACCCCAGCGCCTCCTCCCTGATGCCCCAGCACCTCCTCCCTGACGCCCCAGCACCTCCTCCCAGAAGGCCCAGGACCTCCTCCTTGAAACCCCAGCACCTCCTCCCAGAAGGCCCAGGACCTCCTTCCTGAAACCCCAGCACCTCCTCCCTGACGCCCCAGCACCTCCTCCCTGACCCCCCAGCACCTCCTCCCTGACCCCCCAGCACCTCCTCCCTGAAACCCCAGCACCTCCTCCCAGAAGGCCCAGGACCTCCTTCCTGAAACCCCAGCACCTCCTCCCTGACGCCCCAGCACCTCCTCCCTGACCCCCCAGCACCTCCTCCCTGAAACCCCAGCACCTCCTCCCTGACCCCCCAGCACCTCCTCCCTGAAACCCCAGCACCTCCTCCCTGACCCCCCGACACCTCCTCCCTGACAACTCAGCACCTCCTCCCTGATGGCCCAGGGCCTCCTCCCTGACACCCCAGCACCTCCTCCCTGAGGGCCCTGCACCTCCTCCCTGACACCCCAGCACCTGCTTCCTGAAGCCCCAGCACCTCCTCCCTGAGGCCCCAGAACCTCCTCCCTGACGCCCACTCCACTCTGCTGTCAGCTCTGCAGTCGGCTCGGTGTCCCACCCCTCACACCAGCTCTCAGGGATGTCCCACCAGCCTCTTCAGGAGCCTGAGGCTGGAGACAGAATTGTGAGGCCTGCCTCTCACCTCCTCCTTGTGACCCTGCCTCACCGTGGCCTCCAAACATGCCAGGTGCAGCCCTCGTGGGATGCTGCCTTCCCATCCTGCACGTTCTCAGGGAGGCCTCCCCGCCCCTCTGCCTCCCTATTTCCCGCTTGTTTGTGGTCTGTCTCCCACTGGAAAGCTCCCAAGGGCAGCGGTTCTGCACTTCTGTTTCGTGCTACGTCCCAGAGCCTGGAACAGGCTGGTTCGACGGCACTCATGGGACCGTTGCCCCATTTGTCCCCGTCCATGGTCCTCACAGGTCCCAGCTGTGCTCTCCCTCGGCTGCAGCCACCTCCACCAGCCTGGCTCAAGCTCTCCTGCAGTGAGATAGGAGAGCCCTGGCTGGCTCACGATGTCTAGCTCACCGCCCTCTCAAGTAGACAGCCACAGGAGCACCCCAGGCCCACCTGTCAGCTGCTGGGAAGGAGAGAGGGGTGACCCAGCTGTTGTGGGATTGACCCAGGTGAAGGCAAGGAGAGAAGGGAACGGTGTCTGGGAGAAGGCCCCACCTTGGCATGTCAGGTTGCTGGGCAACCACTAAGAAACATCTGGAGACGGGCTGTCCTTGGGCCATCACTCTCTCACCCCTACAGTCACTAAGCCAAGATGCTGGCAACCACAGGCAGCCACAGTCCACAGCTGGCAGCCCCCAGGCTTCCCGGACAGAGCATCAGGCTCCTCCAAGGGCAGCAAGCCAGGCTGGAGGCTTCATTCTGCTCAGTGGGCAAAGCCCACCCCAGGGCATGGGCCTGCCAGGAGGATACCCTGACTCCTGAGCTGAGAGTGGGCACCTTCCAAGCCAAGGCCTCCCAGGAACCCCTAGAGCTGAGCTTGCCCCATTTCGTGTTAGCCATGGTTCACAGGAGCAAACCAATCCTCACCCTGAGGACAGAATCATGGACCCAGGTGGCTCCCTCCTGCCCATACCATGGTACCCAGGGCCACTGCTGTTCCCAGCCTTGACTCTGCAGAGGGATCTGAGCACCTCACCTGCCCAAACCTACAAAAAGCCGTCTTAACTCTCCATGACAGGCTGTGTCCCTGACCCCGAGGGACACATCTCTGTCCCAAATCGCCTGCAGTCCGCCCTCAGTTACAGGCCCAGGAACACGCTCTGCCAGCCACATTGTGCAGAGCAAGTTTACCCTATGACAAGCCAAGAGCAGCACCCAGTGACTGGCGAGGGCCCTGAGTACTCTGAGTCTTTGTGGCACCAAGGAAATGGGTTGTAACATTTATAACAAGACCAGCAGTCACAACAAATAATTTCTGGTTTTATACAAAATGCATAGAGTTACAGTCCTGTTCCCTGTGATTTCATACACGTGCCTGTCACTAGAAAATGAATGCAGGCAGGGCGCGGTGGCTCACATCTGTAATCCCAGCACTTTGGGAGGCCGAGGTGGGTGGATCACCTGAGGTCAGGAGTTCGAGACCAGCCTGGTCAACATGGCAAAACCTCGTCTCTAATACAAAAAAATTAGCTGGGAGCAGTGGCGCGAGCCTGTGGTCTCAGCTACTTGGGAGGCTGAGGCAGGAGAATCGCTTGAACCTTGGAGGCGGAAGTTGCAGTGAGCCAGATCACGCCACTGCACTCTAGCCTGGATGACAGAGCAAGACTCCATCTCAAAAGAAAAAGGAGCCAGTGCTGACAGGTTGTGACTACTGACAGGCCACCGACACTCCCCTCTAAGCTCGCATCTACTTCCTCTGTATTTTCCAAACAGTCCCCATGAGATGCCCTGCCACACTGCACCTTGCCCCATTTTCCATCCTCCAATCTTCCAAAATGGTTACATCACCATCTTCGGTTACATCAATATTCAATTTAATTATTACGACTATGTAAAATATGGCTTGTTGGCCAGGCGCGGTGGCTCAAGCCTGTAATCCCAGCACTTTGGGAGGCCGAGGTGGGCGGATCATGAGGTCAGGAGATCGAGACCATCCTGGCTAACATGGTGAAACCCCGTCTCTACTAAAAATACAAAAAAATTAGCCGGCCGTGGTGGCGGGCGCCTGTAGTCCCAGCTACTTGGGAGGCTGAGGCAGGAGAACAGCGTGAACCCAGGAGGCAGAGCTTGCAGTGAGCCGAGACTGCGCCACTGCACTCCAGCCTGGGGGACAGAGCAAGACTCCGTTTCAAAAAAAAAAAAAATATGGCTTGTTACTGGACCAAGAAGTACAGGCTCTCTTATTCCACTTCTTGTTTTTCATGGAAGTGGTAACTGCCACCTGGGGTCTTGTGCTTGGCCTCCATGCACCCCCATCTCAGCCCCAAACACTGAAGCCTCTCTGATAACAGCAAGTTCTGGGGGTCCCCAGGCTCCCTCACCATCAACCTAGAAGCCTGCATCCAGTAATCCTTGACTTAAGAGTGAAGATGAAACACAGCCATACAAAACAAAAATGACAAAGCTACCAGCTTCATGAGGGGCTTTTCTCCTCCCTGCGACTGAGACCAAGCAGACGTGAGCCTCCAGCTGGCACCTCCATGAACTCAGGGGACCAATCGCTAGAAAAGAAGCATCCTGGCCGGGCGCGGTGGCTCAAGCCTGTAATCCCAGCACTTTGGGAGGCCGAGACGGGCGGATCACGAGGTCAGGAGATCGAGACCATCCTGGCGAACACGGTGAAACCCCATCTCTACTAAAAAATACAAAAAACTAGCCGGGCGAGGTGGCAGGCGCCTGTAGTCCCAGCTACTCCGGAGGCTGAGGCAGGAGAATGGCGTGAACCCGGGAGGCGGAGCTTGCAGTGAGCTGAGATCCGGTCACTGCACTCCAGCCTGGGCGACAGAGCGAGACTCCATCTCAAAAAAAAAAAAAAAAAAAAAAGAAAAAGAAAAGAAGCATCCTCTCGGGCATACCACCCCATGCATAAAAACCACCCAGCCAGCCCAACAAATACCAAAGCATCAGTATCATGAAGATCGCATTCTCTATTACACACAAAATTCGATTTGGAATTAATGGCAAGTTTTTTGTTTTGCTTTGTTTTATTTTGTTTTTTGAGACAGGGTCTGTCACCCAGGCTGGAGTGCATGGAGTGCAGTGGCACAAACACAGCTCACTGCAGCCTCCACCTCCTGGGGTCAAGGGATGCTCCCACCTCAACCTCCCAGGTAGCTGGGCCCACAGCATGCGCCACAATCTCAGCTCCTTTTTTTATTTTTTTTGCACAGCCAAGGTCTCGCTATGTTGCCCAGGCTGGTCTTACCCTCCTGGGATCTACTGATCCTCTCACCTCAGCCTCCCAAAGTGCTGGCATTACAGGAATGAGCCACTGTGCCTGGCCCATAATGGATTTTTCAAACTAAGATGAAAAAGTTTACACCTAGAATCTCCCCTGAGCTAACCAGTGAATCAGTTAGAGGACAAACTCATCCCGAGGGTCATGGGCAGGACTGCCATGTCATGAGTAACCTGAGGAGAACCAGACTTTCCAGAAGGCCTGGAGGGAGGACCTGCAGCACACCATGCAGCAAGCCTCAAGGCACAGGATGCGAGAGCCAAAATTCTCACAAAGCTGCTACTGAAAGCTTTGTGCAGAAGGACAAAGGTTAAATAAATTTATCAAGTATACATCTATCCTCAAGACGTTACTTAAGGGTTGCAGCCTATCAGTTAGACTGAGACACGGCCCCATCAGCCTCAACCTGCTGGTGCTCAGCCTGCAGACTCTAAGGCCTCCTGACTGTCCTCTTCCTCCCCCTTCTCCTGCCAATGCTGCCTCCTGAGGATCTGTGGCTACCTGCTCTGCCCATTGCTCTGCAGGCCCCTTGACCCAGAGCTTGCCTGCACCCTCCTCTCAGCCTCCAGGGCCTGCAGTCTCTCTCCATCCTCGCCCCACCTAAGGACTGCTTCCTCACCTGGGCCAGGTGGTCTTTACCTGGTTGTCAGGGTGTCCTTTCTCCCCTCAACCCCTCCTCAGAGAGGGCTGCCTGCCTAGTTCCCATCTCACCCCCGGCCTGCTACACTGACAGCGGCAGCACCTCACCCATTTGTCCTCCTGCCGCCACCCACTGGCCTTGCTCTGGTGCTGGTTCACCACAAAGGCCCTGGGGCCAAGCCCAGCGCAGAGGCCACGATGGTCCCACAACACATTCATGGGTGAAAGAACAGACAGTGGAATACAGAGTAACAAATGGAGAACAGACTGGGCATGGTAGCTCATCCCTGTAATTCCAGCAACTTGGGAGGCCAAGGTGGGCGAATCACCTGAGGTCAGGAGTTTGAGACCAGCCTGACCAACATGTTGAAACCCCGTCTCTACTAAAAATACAAAATTAGCCAGGCACAGTGGTGCATACCTGTAATCCCACCAGCTACTCAGGAGGCTGAGGCAGGAGAATTGCTTGAACCTGGAAGGCGGAGGTTGCAGTGATATGAAATCGTGCCACTGCACTCCAGCCTGGGCAACAAGAGCAAAACTCCGTCTCAAAAAGAAAAAAAAAAAAAAAAAAAACAGGGAACAACACACAGCACATTCCCCAGAGCCATCAAAGGACTTGGCATCTGATAAAACCCAGTACCTTAGAGACACTGTCAGGCAATAATTTTGTGGAGGAGACAGACAAGACCTGAGGTCGAGGCCCAAGGGCATCCATCAACCTGACTGCACCTGTCAACTCTGCAGGACCCAGCCAAGGTCTGACTTACCCTGCACGTGCAGGAAGGAGGGAAGGGCCCGCCACCGTCACCCCTACACCGCCTGGCCAAACATGAGAAATGAGAAGGCCTGTTCAGAGCTTCAGAACTTGACGTAAGATGGACAGTGCATAGGGACTGGTGAGAGTGTGAAACGGCACGGCCACTGTGAAGAACTGACTTTATCCCAGCACATGACCCACTCCTAGATACAGGCCCCAATGACTTGACGACACGCGTCTACACAAAGACTTGTACACAAACATGCCCATCACCAGGAGAATGAAGAAATGAAATACGGAACAAGCACACAATGGACGCTGCCCCCACAATGGACAGCACAGAGTCTGAAACATGCAAACCACACAGATGAATCTCAGAGGCATCGTGCTGGGGAAGGGATCGTGCTGGGGAAGGGATCATGCTGGGGAAGGGATCGTGCTGGGGAAGGGGTCGTGCTGGGGAAGGCGTCGTGCTGGGGAAGGGGTCGTGCTGGGGAAGGCGTCGTGCTGGGGAAGGGGTCGTGCTGGGGAAGGGGTCGTGCTGGGGAAGGGGTCGTGCTGGGGAAGGCGTCGTGCTGGGGAAGGGATCGTGCTGGGGAAGGGGTCGTGCTGGGGAAGGGGTCGTGCTGGAGAAAGAAGCCAGGTGACAGCACGCGACCCTCAAGGCAGGTGAAACTGGCCAGGCATGGTGGTTCACGCCTGTAATCCCAGCACCTCAGCTTTGGGAAGCTGAAGCGAGTGGATCACCTGACGTCAGGAGTTCAAGACCAGCCCCGCCAACATGGTGAAACCCCGTCTCTACTAAAAATACAAAAATTAGCCGAGCATGGTGGCGGGTGCCTATAATCCCAGCTACTCGGGAGGCTCAGGCAGGAGAACTGCTTGAACCCGGGAGGTGGAGGGTGCAGTGAGCTGAAATCGGGCCATTGCACTCAAGCCTGGGCAATGAGAGTGAAACTCAGTCTCAAAAAAAAAAAGAGAGAGAGATAGGCAAAACTAATCCACGGTGACAGAAATCAGCAACGGTGCCAGCAGGAGGGAAGGCACTGCCTGAGGGCAAGGGGTATGCGGGACCCACACGGGGACAGTGATGCGTGTGACAGGCTCCGCACTGCCAGGCATGGGACTCTGTCGGAGCTCACAGAGGAGCAGGCGTGAGCTGTACATTTCACTACAGGTAAATTTTTACTCAAAGGAAGACTGGAAACAAACACTGAGCTCTAGGGAACGATGGTGGTATGGGCTGCAGTGTTCAGGGTGGTGTGCGTGGAAGCATGCTGACTGCAAACACATCCCATTCGAGAGGGTCTGGGGGACAGACGAGATGGACAGAGACATGGAGAGAGTGCAACAAAGTGCTGCCTGCAGAGCACGGTGGTGAACACCCACGTGGGTGGCCATGGAATCATTCTTTCAGTACTTTGAAAATTCTCAAATTTCCATCATGAAATCTTTGAGGAAAGGGGCAATTGCTTTCTAGCATTATGGAAAAGTAGTTGACTCAGCCAATTCTGGAAGACAGGGTGTGTGAGGAGAAAGCAACAAGAAAGGAAGGAGACCACCTGGAAACCTGGGGGATGTTGGGGGCTTCATGGAGAAGGAACGATGACAGTCGGCACGAGGAGCCCAGTGACATGCAGGTGGCTGAGAGGATGGCTGAGGAAGGGGAGAGGAGGTGGGAGCTCATGGCGGGGACGACTGACCTCCGTTTCTGATGGCTGTGATCCCTTGGTAGAAGTCTTCAAAGCTGATCACGCCGAGCCCACTGGGATCCAAGTACTTAGTTAAGTCCTTCACCTGTAATTGCCAAATGAGACCAGGTTACCCTAAGCCTTTACAGCAGGGGTCCCCAACCCTGGACCTCGGACTGGGACAGATCTGGTCTATGGCCTGCTGGGAACGGGGAGGCACAGCAGGAGGTGAGGGAGCACTACCGCCTGAGCTCCCCTCCTGTCAGATCAGCAGGGGCAGGGTATCAGGGTCTCACAGGAGTGCAAAGCCTCCCGTGGGCTCCGCATGCGAGGGGTCCAGGTTGTGCGCTCCTTATGAGAATCTAACGCCTGATGACCTGAACAGTTTCATCCTGACACCACCCTGACCCCAGACCCGTCTGTGGAAAAGTGTCTTCTATGAAACCAATCCCTGGTGCCAGGAAGGCTGGGGGCCACTTTAGGGAATCAGGATTAGGTTGTATCACGTGCTTGGCTTTTTCACCAAAAGCACAGAAGCCGCCAACGTGGTGGTGCTGACAGCGACAACGTCTGACTCCGCACATACAAGAGGCAGCACAGCCTTCACAGGCCACTGCGGACGGCCACAGCCACAGGACAGGCAGCACCCTGTAAATGGGCTACCAGCAGCACCTGGTGTGATGAACCACGGGAGTGGGACCCTGGCCACTGAAAGCAGCCAGGGTCTTATGTGGGGAGATCAGTTCTGAAGTTTTAGATATTGTTCTGGCAAGGATCCAGCAGGCGAACATAGATATGTTACATAGATAACATAGATAAGCGGCCGGGTGCCATAGCTCATGCCTGTAATCCCAGCACTTTGGGAGGCCGAGGCGGGCGGATCATGAGGTCAGGAGATCGAGACCATCCTGGCGAACACGGTGAAACTCCATCTCTACTAAAAATACAAAAAATTAGCCAGGCGTGGTGGCAGGCGCCTGTAGTCCCAACTATTCGGGAGGCTGAGGTAGGAGAATGGCGTGAACCCGGGAGGCGGAGCTTGCAGTGAGCTGAGATTGCGCCACTGCACTCCAGCCTGGGCGACAGAGCGAGACTCCGTCTCAAAAAAAAAAAAAGATAACATAGATAAGCACACACCGCCCATTCAGAAATGCCTTCCTGGCTCTGCAGAGTCCTTGGTAGAAAATAACTGAGGAAAAGAGACCCTAGATATCAAAAATCATAAACGCTAAGTAGGTTAACTCACACACAGATATAACATAAAATGAAACTCTTCAGAAAGAATGCAGGTTTATTCTGCCAAGTGTAAACTGGATTTCACAAAAATTTAAAAAATTTCAGGCCGAGCGCGGTGGCTCAAGCCTGTAATCCCAGCACTTTGGGAGGCCGAGAAGGGTGGATCACGAGGTCAGGAGATTGAGACCATCCTGGCTAACCCCGTGAAACCCTGTCTCTACTGAAAAATACACAAAAACTAGCCGGGCAAGGTAGCGGGTGCCTGTAGTCCCAGCTACTCAGGAGGCTGAGGCAGGAGAATGGCGTAAACCCAGGAGGCGGAGCTTGCAGTGAGCTGAGATCTGGCCACTGCACTCCAGCCTGGGCAAGAGTGAGACTCCGTCTCAATTAAAAAAAAAAAAAAATTCAGGGGATGGGTTGGAAGCGGGGAGAGCATTAGGAAAAATACCTGGGCTTAACACCCAGGTGACGGGCTGACAGGTACAGCAAACCACCATGGCACATGTTTGCCTATGTAACAAACCTGTACATCCTACACATGCACCCCAAAACTTAAAAAATAAAAAATAAAAATTTAAAACTTTTATGCTCAAAAGATAACAATAAAAGCAAAAAAATGACACTGGGAGAAAGTATTTGCAAATCATGTATCTGTTAAATGACTTATGTCCAGAATATATAAGGAAATCTTACAATTAAGAAGACAACTCAGGCCGGGCGCGGTGGCTCACGCCTGTAATCCCAGCACTGTGGAAGGCCAAGGTGAGTGGATCACCTGAGGTCAGGAGTTCGAGACCATCCTGACCGAAGTGGAGAAACCCCATCTCTACTAAAAACACAAAATCAGCCAGGCGTGGTGGTGCATGCCTGTAATCCCAGCTACTCAGGAGGCTGAGACAGGAGAATTGCTTAAACCCAGGAGGCAGAAGTTGCAGTGAGCGGAGACTGTGCCATTGCACTCCAGCCCAGGTGACTGAATGAGACTCTGTCTCAAAAAAAAAAAAAAAAAAAAGACAACTGAATTTTTTTTAAGTGAGCAAAATACTTAAATAGAAATTTCATCAGATAATATGTATGAATGGTTGATAAACGCATGAAAAAATGCTCAATTAGTCCTCAAAGAAATGCAAATTAAAACCATAATGTGGCTGGGTGCCTTGTGGCTCACGCCTGTATTCCCAGCACTTTGGGAGGCTGGGATGGGCGGGTCACCGAAGGTCAGGGGTTCCAGACCAGCCCGGCCAACATGGCAAAACTCCATCTCTACTAAAAAAACAAAAATTAACCAGATGTGGTGGCACTCGCCTGTAATCCCAGCTACTCGGGAGGCTGAGGCTGGAGAATTGCTTGAACCCGGGAGGCGGAGCTTGCAGTGAGCCAAGATTATGCCACTGCACTCCAGCCTGGGCTACATAGTGAGAGTCTGTCTCAAAAAAAAAAAAAAAAGAAAAAAAGTTTGAGGCTGGGTGTGGTGGTTCATGCCTATAATCCCAGCACTTTGGGAGGCTGAAGCAGGCGGATCACCTGAGGTCAGGAGTTCGAGACCAGCCTGACCAACATGGAGAAACCCCGTCTCTACTAAAAATATAAAATTAGCTGGGCGTGGTGGCGGGCACCTGTAACCCCAGTTACTCGGGAGGCTGAGGCAGGAGAATTGCTTACACCTGGGAGGCGGATGTTGTTGTGAGCTGAGAGAGATCATGCCACTGCACTCCAGCCTGGGCAAAAACAGTGAAACTCTTGTCTCAAAAAAAAGAGGTTTGAACATTGATAAATATTTGATGATATTAAGGAACTGTTCGTTTTTGCAGGTGTGGTTATATTTTCGTAATTTTTCAAAGAGCACTGCTTTTTAGACACATGTACTGAAAAACTAAGAAATACCTCAAGAATCTGGGGTGAGGTACAGATGTCACCAGAGGCATGCCTGCACGTTGCTGCGACTGGGGCTGAGTACCAGTGCACCGTTTCACTACTCTCCACTTTCATATGGGTTTGAACTCTTCCATAATGAAAACTTCAAGAACAGCAAAAGAGGAAAAAGAGAGCAAAGAAGAAAGAAGTGTGGGCCAGGGAGAAAGGAAAAAGGAGGCAGCACTCAGCCACAGAGGGAGCAGACTCCTGAAGGAAGCCCCTCTTGGGTGGGGGGCTGGGCTGTGAAAATGCTCAGGGACAGGGAGAGGCAACAGGCTGGCAAGAGCCCTGGCTGCAGCCACATCCATTAACTGACAAACCCCTAGGCCCTGCGGTGAAGTCCAGATGCCCCGGCTGCCAACAAGCAGCAAGCACGGAACCCTCAAGGGCAACCCCGCTGGAGACGCCAGGACACAGCTGCTCTGTTTCAGGACAAGGATAGGGGGTGCAGCATGTGGTCAGCAAGGCCATCGCATGGGATGCGCCCAGGAGGCAATCCAGAAAGCCCGAAGCATGCAGGCCAGGACCCCTGCGGCTGGCCCTCTTGCCACTGTCGGCCAACATACCCCATAAAGTCAGGCTCAAACAGGGCCAGCCCCAGCTAACGGACCCCACAGTGCGGAATTCCTGAGCCAGAGACTGAGTTTCCGCTTCCCCTCCACAATGGAAGAGGCTGGGGCCATCGCCTCAATCCTAGGGCCCCGTGTGCCAGTGCGACTCTGGGCTCGGAAGTCCATCATCAGCCAACTTCCCGGAGGCAACCGGAGTTTATAAAACGTCTACCCACTTATCTCACAAAAGTCCTCCTTCCTAAGAATGTGAGAGTCTTGCTGGGTACCTGAGAGTTACCTAATCCAGAGTCCAGACTGGCCAATCTGTCCTGAAGATTCCTAAGGATTTCAACACTGAGGTTACTAATTGAACACAAAGTACCAAGTTGTTCATTCTGAAACATTCACCAAACATTTTTTAAACAAATCATTAACTACAATAGGCCCCTTTACGTGTTACCATGTTAGAATGAATAAGAGTGAATCAAAGTATACATTTTTAAAACTCCATTTTAATTGTATTTTCTTTATAATTTGTAGAACAGACGAGCTTCATGTAACTGATGATTTGGGGATAGTTCTAATTCTCCAAGCCCAAAATACTCAATTCAGAGGCTTCGGAAAAAAAAAAAAGGTGAAACTGTGAAAAATAAGACAGTCTACCCTTCCCTGCAAAATCCAGTAGTGGCAGAAAACTGAGCCAAGAGACACAAACCAGAATGGCCAAAGCCAGCCAGCACCGCTCCAGCAGACGGACAGTAAGTTATAGAAACACCAGAGGCAGAATCCACTCAGTCACTGGCTCCAGGGTGACTGCAGTATGAAAAACTTACTGACAAACGGCATTGTTCCTGCTATGGATATAGAAACATGATCCACTGATCTGAAAGAAAGGAAAGCAGAACGAGTTCTCCCACCACAGTCAACTAGGATCCCAGAGACTCCTCCCAGGATTCTCGAATAACACAGTGTTATGGCTTCACAGCAAAGCACCTTTCAAAGGAGAAACACCACCTTTCTACATCCTGTTGTTACTATCATACTTGAATGTTTTCAACAAAGCTTATCTTATCAGAAACCATGGCAATAATAAGCAAAATGTTCCGAGGCGCTCCCTTAGCTATTTGTAAACGTCACACTAGATCAGTACGTGGGCCAGCGTGGGCAGGGAGAGAGGCAGCTCTGAACGCCTGGCTATGCAGTATCTCCCAACAGCACTGAAGCCTGTGGTTCGCCTGCCGACGGCACGGACGCTTCTTTCTAAAAGCAGACGCCAAGCAGCTAAACATATATATATACACAAAGGGTTTTCCCTGCTGTTCCCAACAAGTGCTTGCTTTTTTGTTTTGACTTTTCTTTTCTGTTGTTTTTGTTTGTTTGTTGTTGAGATAGAGTCTCGCCCAGGATGGAGTGCAGTCGTGCGATCTCAGCTCACTACAGCCTCCACCTTCTGGTTCAGATGATTCTCCTGCCTCAGCCTCCCAAGTAGCTGCGATTACAGCTACCTTCCACCAAAGTCAACTAATTTTTTTTGTATTTTTAGTAGAGACAGCGTTTCGCTATGCTAGGCAGGCTGGTCTCGAACTCCCGACCTCAGGTGATCTGCCCACCTCAGCCTCCCAAAGTGCTGGGATTACAGGCATGAGCCACTGCACCCAGCCTTGTTTTTCTTTTTCTCTTTTTTTTTTTTTTGAGACAGGGTCTCACTCTGTCACTCAGGCTAGGGTGCAGTGACATAATCTCAACTCACTACAACCTCTCCCTCCCAGGTTCAACCGATTTTCCTACCTCAGCCTCCGGAATAGCTGCGTGTGCCGCCATAGTTGGCTAATTTTTGTATTTTAGGTAGAGACAAGGTTTTGCCATGTTGCCCAGGCTGGTCTCGAACTCCTGACTTCAAGTGATCCACCCACCTCGGCCTCCCAAAGTGCTGGAATTACAGGTGAGCCACTCAGCCCACCTTAGAGACGGGGTTTCACCATGTTGGCCAGATTGGTCTTGAACTCCTGATCTCAGGTGATGCACCCACCTTGGCCTCCCAAAGTGCTGGGGTTGCAGGCGCGAGCCACCGTGCCCAGACTTAATTCTTGATACTAATACCTGTTGTCCTGCACTGAAGTGGGAATCTTTCTGGTTGGTTCATTTTAACAGAGATAACTGAAGTACTCTTACAAATGAAAAGATGTGCCGGGCGCGGTGGCTCAAGCCTGTAATCCCAGCACTTTGGGAGGCCGAGACGGGCGGATCACAAGGTCAGGAGACCGAGACCATCCTGGCTAACACGGTGAAACCCCGTCTCTACTAAAAAATACAAAAAAATAGCCGGGCGAGGTGGCGGGCGCCTGTAGTCCCAGCTACTCGGGAGGCTGAGGCAGGAGAATGGTGCAAACCCAGGAGGCGGAGCTTGCAGTGAGCTGAGATCCAGCCACTGCACTCCAGCCTGGGCGACAGCGCGAGACTCTCTCTCAAAAAAAAAAACAAAAAAAAACAAAAAAACA
This sequence comes from Macaca mulatta, assembly GCF_049350105.2. Taxonomy (NCBI): domain Eukaryota; kingdom Metazoa; phylum Chordata; class Mammalia; order Primates; family Cercopithecidae; genus Macaca; species Macaca mulatta. The sequence goes on along the minus strand of NC_133425.1, from coordinate 1,665,225 downwards.
CAAATGAAAAGATGTTTAATAAAATATCTTAGAGATGCACTTACTATAAAGCCTAAACCAAACTAAGGCCAGGCGTGGTGGCTCACACCTGGATTTCCAGCACTTTCGGATACCAAGGCGGGTGGATCACTTGAGCCCAAGAGTTCGAGACTAGCCTGGGCAACATGGTGAAACCTCATCTCTACAAAAAATACCAAAAAGTTCCAGCTACTTGGAAGGCTGAGGTGGGAGGATTGCCTAAGCCTGGGAGGTTGAGGCTACAGTGAGCCATGATTGTGCCACTGCATTCCACCTGGGCAGAACTGGTATCGAACTCCTGACCTCAGGTGATCCACCAGCCTCGGCCTCCCAAAGTGCTGGGATTACAGTTGTGAGCCACCGCACCCCCACTGCGTGGTTCTCAATTCTTTGATCTGAGTGGTGATTTTTACATATCACTGTATAGAGAACAGACAAGAAAGCTTATTCTTCAATCTGGTGCATGTGGTCAAGAAAAAAGAAAGAAAGAAAGAAAGAAAGAAAGCCTATTTCTTAGGCCGGGCGCGGTGGCTCAAGCCTGTAATCCCAGCACTTTGGGAGGCCGAGGCGGGCGGATCACAAGGTCAGGAGATCGAGACCACAGTGAAACCCCGTCTCTACTAAAAATACAAAAAAAAATTGGCCGGGCGCGGTGGCGGGCGCCTGTAGTCCCAGCTACTCAGGAGGCTGAGGCAGGAGAATGGCGGGAACCCGGGAGGCGGAGCTTGCAGTGAGCCGAGATCGCATCACTGCACTCCAGCCTGGGCAAGAGCGTGAGACTCCGTCTCAAAAAAAAAAACAAAAAAAAAACAAAAAAAAAGAAAGCCTATTTCTTTTTTTTTTTTTTTTTTTGAGATGGAGTCTCACGCTGTCACCCAGGCTGGAGTGCAGTGACGCGATCTCAGCTCACTGCAGCCTCCACCTCCCGGGTTCAAGCGATTCTCGTGCCTCAGCCTCGAAAGTAGCTGAGATTACAGGCATGCACCACCATGCCTTGCTAACTTTTGTACTTTTAGTAGAGATGGGGTTTCGCCATGTTAGCCAAGCTGGTCTTGAACTCCTGACCTCGGGTGGTCTGCCTACCGCCTCAGCCTCCCAAAGTGCTGGGATTACAGGCGTGAGCCTCTACACCCGGCCAAGAAAGCTTGAATGAGAAAGAGCCTGTATGTGACATTTCCTAAACCTGCAGGAAGGCTGGCTTCTGCTGCAAATCACATTAGGCTCAGGGACCTGGACAAAGAGCTCCAGAGACAGGGGTGTTTTCAGGGTTGGTTTTGTGGGGTTTTGTTGGTTTTTGTTTTTGCGCTTTTTTCGTTTTGGTTTTGAGGAGGTCTACAGTATGAGAGATGAGGTCTGCAATATGTTTTCCAGGCTAGATGTGAACACCTAGACGCAGCCAATCCTCTCACCTCAACCTCCTGAGTAGCTGGGACTAGAGGTGCATGCCACCACACCCAGCTAATTTTTGTATTTTTTGTAGGGAGGGGCTCTCACTATGTTGCTCAGGCTGGTCTGAAACTCCTGGACTCCAGCAATCCTCCCGCCTGACCTCCAGAGTAGCTGGAACTACAGGGATGAGCCACGGCACCTGGCTAGAGAGTTTTCCCTTCCCATTTAGTCAGTTTTGCACCAACTACTATAGCAAGTAACTTTATGGGGGGTTATGCCTGGCAACTGATGCTTAAAGACCCTGCTCAGAGTCTGCCCTAGATGAGGGGAGGTCTTTGCTTTTAATCGGGTGTGCGAGCAAGGAACAAAGACCCGCCTACTGGATGCCTCAACCACCTGGAATGATGAGGTCCTGCTGGGAAAATGAAGGCATCTGAGTAAATCTCATGTCTCTTTTCTTGGCAACTTAAAAGCTATGGTGTGTATACCTCTAAACTGAAATTTGGAAGAAAGACAGGTAGGTTAAATCACATGAGTTTTCCTACTCTGAATGTGCTCAGTGGCAGCTCAGTTTCTCTGTGTGAAGTACAAAAATAGCTTCCTTGGGCCAGGCGGGCTGGCTCACGCCTGTAACCCCAGCACTTTGGGAGGCCAAGGCAGGCGGATCACGAGGTCAGGAGATCGAGACCATCCTGGCTTACATGGTAAAACCCCGTCTCTACTAAAAATACAAAAAATTAGCCAGGCGTGGTGGCAGGTGCCTGTAGTTCCAGCTACTCGGGAGGCTGAGGCAGGAGAATGGCATGAACCCAGGAGGCGGAGCTTGCAGTGAGCCGAGATCTCACCACTGCACTCCAGCCTGGGCGACAGAGCAAGACTCCATCTCAAAAAAAAAAAAAAACAAAAAAAAACAAAATTAGCTGGACTTGGGGCCGGGCGCGGTGGCTCACGCCTGTAATCCCAGCACTTTGGGAGGCCGAGGCGGGCGGATCACAAGGTCAGGAGATCGAGACCACGGTGAAACCCCGTCTCTACTAAAAATACAAAAAATTAGCCAGGCGCAGTTGTGGGCGCCTGTAGTCCTAGCTACTCGGGAGGCTGAGGCAGGAGAATGGCGTGAACCCGGGAGGCGGAGCTTGCAGTGAGCCGAGATCGCGCCACTGCACTCCAGCCTGGGCGACAGAGCGAGACTCCGTCACAAAAAAAAAAAAAAAAAAAATTAGCTGGACCTGGTGGCAGGCGCCTGTAATCCCAGCTACTCGGAAGGCTGAGGCAGAAGAATCACTTGAACCCAGAAGGCGGAAGTTGCAATGAGCCAAGATCACACCACTGCACTCCAGCCTGGGCAACAAGAGCAAAACTCTGTCTCAAAAAAAAAAAAAAAAAAAAAAAAAAGGCTTCCTAAATCAGAGATCTGTTCTGATTACCCATGACGAGGAACTGAGGCACCGACTTGCTTTCCCTGGTTTAGAGGAGAAAAGTCTAGAATAAAAGCATTGTGCTGGTCTGACATGGAAAAGGTTACTCCGTATGTGCCCAGAGAGTCATACCACATATTCAGGAATCCACTTTCATCCATCAGAAATAGATGTGGCCAGGCCGCGCACGGTGGCTCACTCCTGTAATCCCAACACTTCAGGAGGCCGAGGTGGGCGGATCACAGAGTCAGGAGATCGAGACCAGCCAGGCTAACATGGTGAAACCCCATCTGTACTAAAAATACAAAACTTTAGCCAGGCATGGTGGCGGGCGCCTGTAGTCCCTGCTACTTGGGAGGCTGAGGCACAAGAATCACTTGAACCCAGGAGGCGGAGGTTGTGGTGAGCTGAGATCGCTCACTGCACTCCAACCTAGGCAACAGAGCGAGACTCCATCTCAAAAATAAAAAATAAAAATAAAAAAAAAAGAGGCCAGCCGCGGTGGCTCATGCCTGTAATCCCAACACTTTACGAGGCCAAAGCAGGCAGATCACGAGCTCAGGAGTTCAAGATCAGCCTGACCAACATGATGAAACCCCATCTCTACTAAAAATACAAAAATTAGCCGGGCATAGTGATGTGTGCCTGAAATCCCAGCTACTCAGGAAGCTGAGGCAGGAGAATCACTTGGACAAGGGAGGCGGAGGTTGCAGTGAGCAGAGATCACACTACTGCATTCCAGCCTGGGCAACAGAGTGAGACTCCGTCTCAAAAAAAGAAATAAATAAAATAAAATAAACAAAATAAAGAAATAGGCCGGGCGCGGTGGCTCACGCCTGTAATCCCAGCACTTTTGTAGGCCAATTGAGACCATCCTGGCTAACACAGTGAAACCCCGTCTCTACTAAAAATACAAAAAGTTAGCCAGGTGTGGTGGCGGGCGCCTGTAGTCCCAGCTACTCGGGAGGCTGAAGCAGGAGAATGGTGTGAACGGGGAAGGCAGAGCTTGCAGTGAGCCGAGGTCGTGCCACTGCACTCCAGACTCAACGACAGAGCAAGACTCCGTCTCAAAAAAAAAAAAGAAATAGACATGTCCACCTAACAGCAGGAGGAGGCCTGCTTAGCACCCAGCTCTAAGTCCTTCTTTGTGGCTTTTTCTTTGTTTTCTTTTCTGAAATGGAGTCTCACTCTATCACCCAAGCTGGAGAGCAGTGGCGTGATCTTGGCTCACTGCAATCTCAGCCACCCAGGTTCAAGCGATTCTCCTGCCTCAGCCTCTCAAGTAGCTGGGACTAGAGGCCCCCACTACTACGCCCAGCTGATTTTTTGTTTGTTTCCTTTTTATTTTTTTAAGACGGAGTTTCACTCGTCGCCCAGGCTGCAGTGCAGTGGCGCGATCTCAGCTAACTGCAACCTCTGCCTCCCAGGGTTCAAGTGATTCTCCTTCACTAGCCTCCCGAGTAGCTGGGATTACAGATGCCTGCCACCATGCCCCGCTAATTTTTGTATTTTTAGTAGAGATGGGGTTTCACTATGTTAGCCAGGCTGGTCTCGAACTCCTGACCTCAGGCGATCCACCGCCTCGGCCTCCCACAGTGCAGGGATTACAGGCATGAGTCACTGAGCCCAGCCTTTTTTTTTTGTTTTTCTCATTTGTTTGTTTTTGAGACAGTCTTGCTCTGTCGCCCAGACTGGAGTGCAGTGGTGTGATCTCAGGTCACTGCAACCTCCACCTCCTAGGTTCAAACAATTCTCCTGCCTCAGCCTCCCAAGTAGCTGGGATTTACAAGCACACAGCACCATGCCTGGCTAATTTTTTGTATTTTTAGTAGAGACAGGGTTTCTCCATGTTGGCCAGGCTGGTCTTGAACTCCTGACCTCAGGTAATCCACCCGCCTCAGCCTGCCAAAGTGCTGGGATTACAGGCATGAGCCACTGCGCCCGGCCTAAGTCCTTCTAATCACTGCGATGGGTTCCTTCTTCGTGACAGGCCAGGGACGAGAATGTGGGGCTCCTCCACACCACGGGCACCCCTCCCTGACACCTTTCCACCTTCGTCGGGATTCCAATAGGCTGCAGCCCTCCAATAATCTCAACACCCCACTCTGTGTTTGAGAAGCTCCCTGGTACGGGAAGGGTGGGGAGGGTGAGGTGCAGGGGTGAGGCGGGGGGAGGGAGGGATGGCCAGGGACAGAGGGGACTCCGGGTGCTCCAGAAAACACAGCAGTACGGACTCCGTACTATTTCTGTTAACAGCTTTATTGAAATAAAATTCACATACCACAAAATCACCCATTTGAAGGGTACAATTCAATGGTTTTAGTATATTCAGAGCTGTCTCCACATTATTTTAAAGACAGGAGACTCTTAAAATGCACATCAGAATACTTGGAAAACAGCCAAGGGGATACATTCAAGCTTTCAGCACACACGCTGAGGAAATAAAACAGAATTGATGAAAGCAACCAAAGAATCCACACATTGAATGATGGCAGACGGAGCGCTGCGGGAAGCAGAAGGCTCCTTCCTGCACTTCAGGTCTGGTCCCTGGAGAAGCAGGTGTGTGCCCCAGGCAAGGGGAAGGTGAGCAGCTCCTGGGGGGACTCTCTCCCTGGGGCTAATGAATACGCTCCCTTTATGGCTCTTCTCTAGAATGCCAGTCAGCTGGGACTCCTCAGCTCATAGAACTCCGTTCCTGCCTTGCTTTCAAGGTCAGCATGCCCTCTGACCTACAGATGCCACTCAGATCCTCGGTCCCTCCCCTGTACGCAACAGAGAAGTGGGGCCCTCACTCGCCAGCCCAGCCAAGCCCTGCTAGCCGCTACAGTGTCCTGGGTAACACCAGCCCCCATGGGGACACCCTCAAGTCCTGGCTCAGACCTAGACCCCTGAGCGGAAGTAAAGGAGGAAGAAAAGTAAATTAAAAAGTTATCCAATACTTGGTTGGGCATGGCGGCTCACGCCTCATCCCAGCACTTTTGGACACCAGGGGATCACTTGAGGTCAGGAGTCTGAAACTGGCCTGGGCAACACAGTGAAACAAAAATACAAAAATATCTGCCAAAAATACAAAAAATTAGCCAGAGCTGGGCATGGTGGTGCATATTTGTGGTCCCAGCTACTTAGGAGGGTGACACAGGAGGATCGCTTGAGCCTGGGAGGCAGAGGTTGCAGTAAACCAAGATTGTGCCACTGCATTCCAGCCTAGGCTAGAGTAAGACCCTGTCTCAAGAAAGAGAAAAAAGGTTTGTTCTGCACGTTCAGGAGGTCAAATGGTGAACTTCCTTGTTGGTGGCCTGGGTAGTGACCTGGCTTCCATGTTGTCAAGGAAGGTGTGCCAGGACTAGACCATGGCAGCAGGCAGAATTCTAAGACTCCCTCTCCTCAGTGTTGGCAAGGTCTGTGCATATGGTGGGACAGTCACTGTGATGAGGCTCACTTAATCCTTAAAACAAAATTTTTTTTTGAGATGCAGTCTCACTCTGTCACCCAGGCTAGAGTGCAGTGGCACGATCTTGGCTCACTGCAACCTCTGCCTCCCGGGTTCAAACAATTCTCCTGCCTCAGTCTACGCCAACAGCTAGGATTACTTACGCCCGCCACCACATACGGCTAATTTTGTATTTTTAGTAGAGATAGGGTTTCACAATGTTGGCCAGGCAGGTCTCAAACTCCTGACCTCAAGTGATCCACCCAACTCAGCCTCCCAAAGTGCTGTGATTATAGCTGTGAGCCACTGCACCTGGCCTAAAACTTTTTTTTTCTTTTTGAGACAGAGTCTCCCTGTCACCCAGGCTGGAGTGCAGTGGTGTGGTAAACACAGCTCATTGCAGCCTCAAGATACTAGGCTCAAGCGATCCTCCCACCTCAGCCTCCTGAGTAGCTGGGACTACAGGTGTGAGCCACCATGCCTGGTTTTGATTATGTTAACTTAAGACTCCACTGTAGCAGCCTGCTGGTCTCAAAGAATTAAGCTGCCATACCTGGGAGGACCACGTGGTGAACCTGAGGGTTCTCCAGGACCTAAGAGCCACTTCTGGCCAACAACCAACCAGAAAACAGGGTCCTCAGTTCTACAGCCTCAAGGAGCTGAATTCTGCTGAGCACCTGAACGAGCCTGAACTCTGTCCTGCCTGGTGACAGTCCTGTAAGACACTGAGCTGGAGATGTACAGGACTGCGTGTTCCAGACAGAGGGAACAGCTACTGCACAGGCCTGGAGGAGGATGTGTGCCTGTGGAGTGTCAGAAGCAGAATGAGCAGGGGGCCGGCAGCAGGAAGTGAGGCTGCAGGGGCAAGAGGGCCAGAGCGCACTGTGACGAGGACTTTGGTAGAGTGTGGTAGTCTAAGCGGACAGAGCAGGACCTGGTCGTCTTTGGCAGCCATTATTTGGCCTACCATAGCCATCTTACTTTTTAAATTTGAGGTATAATTTCCATCCTGTTTGTTTGTTTATTTATTTATGTATATTATTGATTTTTTTCTTTGAGACAGCGTTTCATTCTTGTTGCCCAGGCTGGAGTGCAGTGGCGTGATCTCGGCTCACCGCAACCTCCGCCTCTCGGGTTCAAGCAATTCTCCTGCTTCAGCCTCCCGAGTAACTGGGATTATAGGCATGCGCCACCACACCCAGCTGCTTTTGTATTTTTAGTAGACAGGGTTTCTCCATGTTGATCAGGCTGGCCTCAAACTCCTAACCACAGGTGATCTGCCCACCTCGGCCTCCCAAAGCGCTGGGATTACAGGCATGAGCCACCACTCCCGGCTACTTTTTTGAGACAAAGTTTCCCTCATTGCCAGCGCAATCTCAACTCACTGCAACCTCTGCCTCCAGGGTTCAAGCGATTCTCCTGCCTCAGCCTCCCAAGTAGCTGGGACTACAGGTGCCCGCCACCACATTCGGCTAATTTTTGTATTTTTAGTAGAGATTGGTTTCACCATGTTGGCCAGGCTGGTCTCAAACTCCTGACCTCACGTGATCTGCCCACCTCGGCCTCCCAAAATGCTAGGATTACAGGTGTGAGCCACCATGCCTGGCCAATACGCTTTTTCATATGTCAAATTTTCTTTATAGTTTTTTTTCTTTTTCCTTTTTTAATTTTGTTCTACTATTTTACATTGTCGTTATTTTTCACAATTCACTGTGCCCAGCCTGGCCTGTGGTTTTAAATTAGTCTACCTGAAAGCTGAATTTAACCCTTTGTTCTCACCCTTTTTTCAGATGCGTTCACATTAACCAGACAACGGTCTGAGCATGATTCTCTTAATGAGTTTTTGTAGTGAGACAGGTATAATTTATACGTTTTTAGTCTTTTTATTTTTTTTTTTTGGAGAAAGAGTCTCGCGCTGTTGCCCAGGCTGGAGTGCAGTGGTGCAATCTCGGCTCACTGCAACCTCTGCCTCCCGGGTTCACGCCATTCTCCTGTCTCAGCCTTCCAAGTAGCTGGGACTACAGGCACCTGCCACCATGCCCGGCTAATTTTTTGTATTTTTAGTAGAGATGGGGTTTCACCGTGTTAGCCAGGATAGTCTCGATCTCCTGACCTCGTGATCCACCCGCCTCGGCCTCCCAAGTGCTGGGATTACACGCGTGAGCCACCGTGCCCGGCCCTTAGTCTTTTTTGTTTTTTTGAGACAGAGTTTCGCTCTTATCGCCTAGGCTGGTGTACAATGGCACGACCTTGGCTCATTGCAACCTCCACATCCTGGGTACAAGCGATTCTCCCGCCTCAGCCTCTCAAGTGGCTGGGATTACAGGCAGACACCACCATGCCCAGCAAATTTTTTTTGTATTTTCAGTAGACACGCAGTTTCACCATGTTGGCCAGGCTGGTCTCAAACTCCTGACCTCAGGTGATCCACCCACCTCCACCTCCCAAAGCGCTAGGATTACAGGCGTGAACCACCGCGCTTGGCCTTTTTTCTTTTTGAGACAGGGTCTCCTCTGTCACCCAGGCTGGATGGCAGTGGTGCAATCACCACCCACTGCAGCCCTGACCTGCCCAGCTAAAGCGATCCTCCCATGCCTCAGCCTCCCCAGTAGCTGGGACTACAGGTACACAGCATCAGGTACAGCTAAATTTTTAATTTTTTTGTAGAGATAGGGTTGCACCATGTTGCCCAGGCTGGTCTTCCACCTCCTGGGCTCAAGCAGTCCTCCCACCTCAGCCTCCTAAGCAGCTGGGACTAGAGGCGTTAGCCACCCAACCTGGCCTAGTTTAGTCTTCCATGAACATCAGTCATGTTAACTTCCATTTGATGTCATAAATGTGTTTACTTTTTCCTGAGGCTAATCTTCAAGTGGCAAATTTCCTTTTCTCTAGAATAATATTTCTGAAAATATAACAGAATTCATGGGCAAAATAATTCATTCTATGAAACAATCTCTAGGAACATATCTATTTTGTTATTCAATACTTTGGAATGCTGTAAATACAGTTATCTAAAACGCTTGAGAAAAAACTGAAATTGTGGTCCATCTTGCTCACTGTAATGTGAGCTGAGCAAAATGCCTACAGCAGGTACTCAGTAAATAGGCGCCCAGAAATTGTTTCTACAATAAGAAATGCAGTGGTTCACACCTGTAGTGCCAGCTACTCGGGGGGCTGCCACCGTGCCACTGAACTCCAGCCTGAGTGACACAGTGAGACCCCATCTCTCTCTCTGACTCTCTTTTTTCCTTTTTGGAGACAGGGTCTTACTCTACTGCCCAGGCTAGAGGACACTGGCACAATCATAGCTCAGTGCAGCCTCAAATTCCTGGGCTCAAGTGATCCTCCTGCCTCAGCCTCCCAAGTAGCTGGAATTACAGGGGTATACCATCACACCTGACTAATTTTTATATTTTCTATAGAAACAGAGTCTCATTATATTGCTCAGGCTGGTCTTGAATTCCTGGCCTCAAGTGATCCTCCTGCCTCAGCCTCTCAAAGTGTTGGGATTATAGTTGTGAGCCACCACACCCAGCCCGTCTCTTAAGAAAATGTTTTTAAAGCTGGGCATGGTCACTCACACCTGTAATCCCAGCACTTTGGGAGGCCAAGGCAGGCAGATCATGAGGTCAGGAGTTCAAGACCAGCCTGGCCAACATGGTGAAACCCCAAATCTACTAAAAATACAAAAATTAGCTGGGCATGGTGGCACGTGCCTGTAATCCAAGCTACTCGGGAGGCTGAGGCAGGAGAATTGCTTGAACCAGGACTAGGAGGCGGAGGTTACAGTGAGCTGAGATCACACCATTGCACCCCAGCCTGGGCGACAGAGCGAGACTGCGTCTTAAAAAAAAAAAAAAAAAGTTTGAGATCTATGAATAAAAAGGACTATATGGAAATAAGTCCTCACACTGAAGTGTGCTTGGAAAATATGTCAAGATGTCCCTATAAGACACATCTGGACACCGGCCTAGAGCAGCAGACGCCACAGACTTCTACCGTGAAGGATGAGACCATGTGACCCTGCCAGTGCACAGAGCTCTGCAGCCACAGTGCCCACCCGGTCTGCAGGCAGTGCCAAGGGCCACCTGGAAGACAGCCTGGCAAGGGGCATTCTTTATGTCCCTCTGAAGGAAATATCCGCTTCCAAGGAAAGTCCACCTGCAAAGTCATTCCCTAAAATAAAACAAGCCTCAGTGGCCCTGCCTCTGGGTACCACTGTTCTGCTTCGCGTAGACAACCAACTTCAGATACGGGTCAGAAAGAGGCCAGGATGATCTTTATTTTATATTTTAAAGACACGGGGTTTCACTATGCTGCCCAGGCTGGAGTGCAGTGGTTAGTCACAGGAGTGATCATGGCTCACTGCAGCTTCAAACTCTTGGGCTCCAGTAATCGTCCCACGTCAGCCTCCCGAGTAGCTGAGACATGCACCCCCATGCCCAGCACCCCCATGCCCAGCACCCCCATGCCCAGCACCCAGGGTGATCTTTAGGGAAACAAAGATGACAGGATGCAAAGCTCCCATTCCCCAAATAGGACCCAACGTCCCCAAATTCTACGATGCACCCTCGTCTCTGTGTCTAGAACACTTCCCAGCCCCACCTACCCACCACCTCACATGGGGCCTACACCTGAGCCACAGGACTGCATCCAGAGAACACCTGTACCTGCAGGCTTCTAGGTGCTCAGGCCATAATGTCCTTTTGCCCATCTGCCTCCCCCAGGGAGCAGCCAGGTCTGTCCCATTCTTGTTGAGTCCCTACACCTGGGCCAGGTGGGCACAAAGCAGCCCCCGCCGAGAGCACAAATGGGGAGAAATGGCAAGTGCCTGGAGGAAGATTGTACTCTGTGGCTCCCAGATTTTCTGGCAGTATCGCTCTCTCCACAGTGGAGCCACTACAGGAACCAACAGTAACCCAGTCTCTGTGGGCCTGAGATTCAGCCACCTGACTGAGGCTGTCGGGCTCAGATTCTCATTCCACAATACCAGACCAGAGTCACCTCCTTGGGTGGGCAAGGGGAAGATTATAGAACACCTATTTTTTTCTTTTGAAATTTGGTTTAAATTTAAAAGTAAGAGCTCCTATACTGGCATAGTACCTAAAACCCAATCTTTTTTTTTTTTTTTTGAGACAGAGTCTTGCTCTGTCACCCAGGCTGGAGTACAGTGGCAAGATCTCAGCTCACTGCAACCTCCGCCTCCTAGATTCAAGCAATTCTCATGCCTCAGCCTCCCGAGTAGCTGGGACTACAGGCGCTTGCCACCAGGCCTGGCTGATTTTTTTTTTGCATTTTTAGTAGAGATGGGTTTCATCATGTTGGCCAGGCTGGTCTCCAACTCCTGACCTCAAGTGATCCGCCTGCCTTGGCCTCCCAAAGTGCTTGGATTACATGTGTGAGCCACCGTGCCCGGCCTGAACCCAATCTTTTTTTTTTTTTTGAGAGGAAGTCTCACTCTGTCGCCCAGGCTTAAGTGCAGTGGCGTGATCTTGGCTCATTGCAAGCTCCGCCTCCCGGGTTCATGCCCTTCTCCTGCCTCAGCCTCCCGATTAGCTGGGACTACAGGAGGCTGCCACCATGCCAGGCTAATTTTTTGTATTTTTAGTACAGACGGGGTTTCACCATGTTAGCCAGGATGGTCTCCATCTCCTGACCTCATGATCCACCTGCCTCAGCCTCCCAAAGTGCTGGGATTACAGGCGTGAGCCACCGCACCAGGCCCCAATCTTTTTTAATAGAGACAATCTCGCTATGTTGGCCAGGCTGGTCTCAAACTCCTGACCTCAAGTGATCCACCCGCCCCAGCCTCCCAAAGTGCTTGGATTACATGCATGAGCCACCGCGTCCGGCCTGAACCCAATCTTTTTCAATAGAGACAGGGTCTCGCTATGTTGCCCAGGCTGGTCTCGAACTCCTGACCTCAAGTAAGCCACCTGCCTCAGCCTCCCAGAGTGCTGGGATTATAGGCGTAAGCCATGGCACCCGGCCAGAACCCGATCTTGAGAGGACTACAAAATTCTAGGAGTTCTAAAATTAGGAGCCTGAGACCTTGCTGAATAAAGTAACTGCAGATCTGGTTGAACAGCTATGACTATCATAATTTCTTTTTTAATTATCAAGAGATCATCCAACAGTACAGAAAACTTTTAAGTCAGCACAAAATGGAGACTCTTCAGAGCCGCTCTCAGCACCATCCTGCTGCTGTCTGCCTTAGCCTACTACCCTCTGCCCTTTACAAGGAGAATGTTACATCAGAACAAAGGTAGTGAAAAGTAGGCATTTCCATGTTCTTTATTCCTTGCTGAATGACGCAGACTGATGGCCTATATCTGAAACTTGTAAGAAAGGATAATACCACAAAGAAAGAAACCCTACAGAAACTCTGGGCACTGTCCAGGGCTCCATGGACTTCAGAGGCTGCCTCGGCCGACCTCCACGCGCAGGTTGAGAAACAGGCGCCTCAGGCTGGAGAACACCTACACCACAACACAGACACACACATGCACAAAAATATGTGTTTATTAACACACAGAGGAACATCGGCTCAAATACACTCCAGGAAATACAAACTAAAACTCCGCTGATATGCCATTCTTCCTGTGTCAGATTGGCAATACTTTTCTGGAGGACAATTTGGTGACGGAAAACATTTTCTTAAATGCTTTAAAACCTACATATTCATTCTCCCAGCAATTCCATTTTTAAGACTTTAACCTAAAAAAATAATAAATTGTGCAGCAAGATTCAGCTACAACAAAGCTTATAATGGTAAAAAAGTTAAAACCTAAAATACCAAAGACAGAGAAGTACTCAAATTGTAGCATATTCATTTACACAGCAGAAAAGCTATGAGCCATTAAGATCATGCTGCAGGGCCGGGCGCGGTGGCTCAAGCCTCTAATCCCAGCACTTTGGGAGGCTGAGGCGGGTGGATCACGAGGTCAGGAGATCGAGACCATCCTGGCTAACACGGTGAAACCCCGTCTCTACTAAAAGTACAAAAATTAGCCACGCGTGGTGGGGGGACGCCTGTAGTCCCAGCTACTCGGGATGCTGAGACAGGAGAATCGCTTGAACCCGGGAGACGGAGGTTGCAGTGAGCCGAGATCGCGCCAATGTACTCCAGCCTGGGCGAAAGAGCGAGACTCCCTCTCAACAACCACCACCACTACCACCAAAGATCGTGCTGCAGAAGCAGATGCACTGATGTCAAGAGGTGGTAACAATATGTTGACTTAAACTGGGTTAAAATGGTCAATTATGACTCTGGTTTTGTTTAACTGTCCTATACAAAGAAAAATTTAAAAGCTAGAAGGCTGAAAAGATTCACAGTGCTGAATGGGGTTTTTATTTTCTCCTTTATTTGCATGTTTTTATTATTTTTATTTATTTCTTTTGCACGTTTTCATTTTAAGTGTGCATGATCTGTGATGTTTTTCTTCTAAGTTTCTTGCTTTCGCTTTAAAGGCACTCGCAAACCAACGAGAGCAGGTTCCTGATTTACCTGTTCCAAATGCCAAGACTCCTCCTGCTTGGTATTTCTTAGTCCGCAAGAGAGAGCCAAGTGTTCCTCAGCGCTGATGAAACCTCACTAACTGGTGTTTCTCTTAAAACGCATCACAGGGCAGGCTTCCCGAAGGGGGTTCTTAAAAATTAAATCACCAAGAGGAAATGTCTTCAAGGCTTCTTCTCTCCTCACCAGACAGAATAAGCCATGCTGACCGGGATGGACGTTTTCATGAAAGGGCTTTTCATTTCCAACAGCAAAAACCTCAGCCTTGTTTTTCTTGGATTTTAGTAAAGTAAACCAACCCACCCAATGTTGGAATGAAATAAAACTGCAGACAAGTGGGAAAAAAAAAAAGAAGGGCTGAGAGTGATGGAAGAAGAGAGGAAGAAACATTTGCAGAGATAACGGCTCTAGCATGGAGCCTGTTCTGATTCTCAGGAGAATGACGCCCAACAAGTAAGACCGGCTCTCTTTCTCGTTCAAAGGCCACCCACTAAAGCAACAGGGTGGACTCCAGCTCCTGCCCACGAAGATACAAAACTCCGTGCTTTGGGACGACTCAGCAGACACTGCCACTATGTCAGAAAAAAAGCAGTGTGACACAGAAAAGCGATGCACCCCTGCCTGACCGCCCTGGACTGCCACTTCAGAAGTAGAGAACTGTGGAAGCATCCAGACACCAGAAGCAGCAGCCCAGCTGAGCAGGAGGAAAACCAGAAATGTGACCTAGCGCACTCCTGGTTGGCCACAGCAGCTCCTCCTGAAATAGCAACCCCCTTCACGAGGGTTCTAATAACCCTCCAGAATGAAAGGAAAGACCTCCGTTGAATTTATAACTCCAACTACCATTCCCAAACTCCCCCAAGACACTCACCGTGGGAATAGTAACCCCATTTCAAAAACCAGCATCATAAGCTGGGTGCAGTGGCATGGGCCAGGAGTCCCACCTACTCGGGAAGCTGAGGCGGGAGGACTGCCCAGGAGCTGGAGGCTGCAGTGCCTGTGACGGAGCCTGTAAACAGCCACTGCACTCAGGCCTGGGCAACACAGTGAGACCCCGTTCCTAGAAAGCAGCATGAGGCCGGGCGTGGTGGCTCACGCCTATAATTCCAGCACTTTGGGAGGCTGAAGTGGGTGGATCAGGAGGTCAGGAGATGGAGACCATCCTGGCTAACATGGTGAAACCCCGTCTCTACTAAAAATACAAAAACTTAGCCGGGCACGGTGGCGGCGCCTGTAGTCCCAGCTATTCAGGAGGCTGAGGCAGGAGAATGGTGTGAAACCAGGAGGCGGAGCCTGCAGTGAGCTGAAATCGCACCTCTGCAGTCACTGCACTCCAGCCTGGGTGACAGAGCGAGACCCCGTCTCAAAAACAAAATCAAAAACAAAAAAACCCAGCATGATTAGAGAACTCCATAGTTCAAGAGTTGTGGAATTCCTTCTCTAGGGAGACAGATCAAAAGGATCAGTCACTCAGACACTGTTACTATGTCATAGAAGGAAGGGTGCCTGGTGTGGGAACACAAATATGTGTTTGCTGCATGGCCAAGAAAGGAGCAGCATGGAGCAGAGGGCTCCAGCCAGAGAGGCAGCTGGCACCGACTCCAGGCCAGTCCCTGTGCACATTAGGGCTTGTGTGTGTGAAATCAATTTAGAGAGGCAACAACGGAGTACCCGGCATAGCAATTATTTTATTACCATTACAAGATATTTCAAATAATTAATTCTCATCACTCGTCTACAGGTGGGCCTTCGAATGAATCAGCAGGACTTACTGGAGAGTGACACAGAGGGGGAAAACTCACCCCCCGTGAGAATAGGCCAGCGTGCTAACGGTGACGGGAAGACCTCGCGTCCCCTGCTGTGCACTCCTAGAGCATGCGTTTGTCTAATCACGGCTACACATGGCTTAGGGGTCAGGAACATCAGGCCACTGAGTGACTGGGAATACCAGGTTACTGAGTGATCAGAACAGGCTTAAAGAAAAATAGGGCCGGGCACGGTGGCTACAGTGGCCTATAATCCCAGCACTCTGGGAGGCTGAGGCGGGTAGATTACCTGAGGTCAGAAGATAAAGACCAGCCTGACCAACATGGTGAAACCCTATTTCTAATAAAAATACAAAAAAAATTAGCTGGACATGGTGGCAGGCGCCTGTCATCCCAGCTACTCAGGAGGCAGATGCAGGAGAATCACTTGAACCTGGGAGCTGGAGGTTGTGGTGAGCCGAGATCGCACCACTGCACTCTCCAGCCTGGGTGACGGAGTGAGACTCCGTCTCAAAAAAAAAAAGAAAAGAAAAATGGTCCCAGCTGACCATCCTGTGTTCTGGAGGACGGCTGGAGGAGGAAGAGGATGGGACAAGGGCAGCTAGGCGGGCCTGTGCCAGCACCTGTTCTCACCTCCTCACTTCCTGCTGCACACACAGCTCCAGCTGAACCAGCAGGGATGGCAGGGACGCCTTCCTGATCCCCCAGCATGGCTGGTCTCCAGAACTAACATTCCCGGATTCATCACACAGCATTTTCAGAAGTCTTTCTTCCCATAAGGGATAAAAAAAATCTGTGTATTTTGAACATCTTTGTGAGGAAGACGCATCACTGACCTAAGAAACAGTAGGCAGGACACGGCCAGCAAAGCAAGGGGATCGATCACTCAGCAAAGAGAAAATCCTTCAGGAAATTAAGATGCCAGCTGGCCAGGCCTAGCTGAGAATGCCCACCAGGTAGGAGAAAGGGGGGAAGGTAGGCAGAGCAAGAGCCTCCCTTGGACTTTGGGCCACTGATCCCAGAGAAGGGACAACAGCAGAGGGGCTGAGCGAGGTAGCTCATGCCTGTCATCCCAGCACTTTGGGAGGCCAAGGTAGGTGGATCACTTGAGCTCAGGAGTTGAAGACCAACCTGGGAAACATGGCGAAATCCCATCTCTACTAAAAATACAAAAATTAGTAAATCTTTAATAAAAAAAAAAAGGAACACAGAAATTTATTGTAGTCCAGAGCGTTTCCATTTTATGCAACTGTAAGTGACAGAATGAGACCCTATCTCAAAAGACAATAAAAGTAAAGAAATAAATATTGGCCGGGCGCGGTGGCTCAAGCCTGTAATCCCAGCACTTTGGGAGGCCGAGACGGGCGGATCACGAGGTCAGGAGACCGAGACCATTCTGGCTAAAACAGTGAAACCCCGTCTCTACTAAAAAATACAAAAAACTAGCCAGGCGAGGTGGCAGGCGCCTGTAGTCTCAGCTACTAGGGAGGCTGAGGCAGGAGAATGGCGTAAACCCGGGAGGCGGAGCTTGCAGTGAGCTGAGATCCGGCCACTGCACTCCAGCCTGGGTGACAGAGTGAGACTCCATCTCAAAAAAAAAAGAAATAAATATTAATCAACCAAGAAGGCCGGGCGCGGTGGCTCACGCCTGTAATCCCAGCATTTTGGGAGGCCAAGGGGGGGCGGATCACGAGGTCAGGAGATCGAGACCATCCTGGCTAACACAGTGAAACCCATGTCTACTAAAAATACAAAAAATTAGCCGGACGAGGTGGCATGCACCTGTAGTCCTAGCCACTCAGAAGACTGAGGCAGGAGAATCGCTTGAAACCAGGAGGCAGAGGTTGCATTGATCTGAGATTGCGCCACCGCACTCCAGCTGAGCAACAGAGCAAGACCCCGTCTCAAAAACAAAAACAAACAAAATGCAACCCTTTGTCTCTCACCTATCTGTGACCTGGAAGCCCCTCCCTGCTTCATGTCTTCCTACCTTTGCTTGGCGTTGTCCCACCTTTCCAGAATGAACCAATGTACTTCTTTCATATATTGACTGATGTCGCATGTCTCCCTAAAATGCATAAAATCAAGCTGTGCCCCGATCACCTTGGCCACATGTCATCAGGAGTACCTGAGGATGTGTCATGGGCATGCGTCCTCAACCCTGGCAAAATAAACATTCTAAATTAATTGAGACCTGTCTTAGATTTTGTGGGTCCACACCCATCGGGAGACTTGAAGGCTGAAGAGCCAGGACGCCTGTTTTAGTCGCACACACAGAACACTGGCTCAACATGAGCTCTGTTTTGAAACTTATGAAAAACACAAGAATATCACAAGATGGTAACCAGAGTAATACCAATTTGCTCAAACAAACTGAGCTGGTCCGAGTGCAGTGGTGTTTACGACTGACGGACCACAATCAGTTACGGGTTGCTTTGGTCCTTCTCCATTCCCACTGTTTCACTTGACTAGCCATAGACAGACAGACAGACAGACAGATACAAGCATGAAGTATCTGGAGAGAAAAATAAAACTACCTACTTAAAGAATTTATTTTCCTCCCTAATCATGACACTGAATCCATTTTTCCTAGTCTGTTATAGTCTCAAGAACTTCTGAAAGCCAGGTGCAGTGGTGCACACCTGTAGTGCCAGCTACAAAGAGGAGGCTAAGGTGGGAGGATCACTTGAGACCAGGAGTTCAAGGCTGCAGTGAGTTGTGATGGCGCCAGTGTACTCCTACCTGGGTGACAGAGCAAAGCCCTATCTCTTTAAAAAATGTTTTGGCCGGGCACGGTGGCTCACGCCTGTAATCCCAGCACTTTGGGAGGCCGAGGCAGGCAGATCACAAGGTCAGCAGATCGAGACCATCCTAGCTAACATGGTAAAACCCTGTCTCTACTAAAAATACAAAAAAAAATTAGCCAGGTGTGGTGGCAGGCACCTGTAGTCCCAGCTAATCGAGAGGCTGAGGCAGGAGAATGGTGGGAACCCGGGAGGCGGAGCTTGCAGTGAGTGGAGATGGGCCACTGCACTCCAGCCTGGGCGATACGGCAAGAGTCCATCTCAAAAAATAAATAAATAAATAAATAAATAAATAATAAAAAATGTTTTAGCCGGGCATGGCAGTTCACGCCTATAAATCCGAGCACTTTGGGTGCCAAGGCAGGCGGATCACAGGGTCAAGAGATGCAGACCATCCTGGCCAATATAGTGAAACCCCGTCTCTACTAAAAATACAAAAATTAGCTGGGCGCGGTGGCGCATGCCAGGTGTCCCAGCTACTTGGGAGGTTAAGACAGGCAAATCACTTGAACCTGGGAGGCAGAGGTTGCAGTGAGCTGAGATAGTGCCACTGCACTCCAGCCTGGAGATAGGGCAAAATTCCGTCTCAGGAAAAAAAAAAAAAAAATTTAAAAGGCCGGACACATTAGCTTATGCCGGTAATCCCAATATTTTGGAAGCCCAAGGCGGGCGGATCCCAAGGTCAGGTGTTCCAGACCAGCCTGGCCAATGTGAACATACGAAAATTAGCCAGGCATGGTGGCGTCTCAGCTACTCACAAGGCTGAGGCAGGAGAATCGCTTTAACCCTGGAGGCGGAAGCTGCAGTGAGCTGAGATGGTGCCACTGGACTCCAAACTGGGTGACAGACCAAGACTCTGTCTCAAAAACAGAAACAAGCCGGGCGCGGTGGCTCAAGCCTGTAATCCCAGCACTTTGGGAGGCCGAGACGGGCGGATCACGAGGTCAGGAGATCGCGACCATCCTGGCGAACACGGTGAAACCCCGTCTCTACTAAAAAACACAAAAAACTAGCCGGGCGAGGTGGCGGGTGCCTGTAGTCCCAGAGGCTGAGGCAGGAGAATGGCGTGAACCCGGGAGGTGGAGCTTGCAGTGAGCTGAGATCCGGTCACTGCACTCCAGCCTGGGCGACAGAGTGAGACTTTGTCTCAAAAAAAAAAAAAAAAACAGAAACAAAAAAAAAGCTGGATGCAGTGGCTCATGCCTATAATCCCAGCCCTCTGGGAGGCCAAGGTGGGCGTATCACTAGGTCAACAGTTCAAGACTAGCCTGGCCAACACAGCGAAACCCCATCTCTACTAAGAATACAAAAATTAGCCGGGCATGGTGGTGCGTGCCTGTAATCCTAGCTACTCAGGAGGTTCAGGCAGGAGAATCACTTGAGCCTGAGAGGTGGAGGTTGCAGAGAGTGGAGAATGCACCACTGCACTCCAGCCTGGGTGACAGAGCAAGACTCCATCTCAGGAGGTGAGGGAAGGCCAGGTGCAGTGGCTCATGCCTGTAATCTCAGCACTTTGGGAGGCCAAGGTGAGTGGATCACTTAAGATCAGGAGTTCAAAGTCAGCCTGGCCAATATGGTGAAACATCATCTCTACTAAAAATATAAAAATTAACCAGGTGTGCTAGCATGAGCCTCTAATCCCAGCTACTTGGGAGAATAAGGCAGGAGAATCACTTGAACCCAGGAGGCGGAGATTGCAGTGAGCCGAGATTACACCATTGCACTCCAGCCTGGGCAACAGACTGACACACTGTCTCAAAAAATAATAATAATAATTACAGTGGGCCGGGCGTGGTAGCTCAAGTCTGTAATCCCAGCACTTTGGGAGGCTAAGACGGACGGATCACAAGGTCAGGAGATTAACACCATCCTGGCTTACACAGTGAAACCCCGTCTCTACTAAAAAATACAAAAAAAAACTAGCCGGGCGAGGTGGCGGGCGCCTGTAGTGCCAGCTACTCGGGAGGCTGAGGCAGGAGAATGGCGTAAACCCCGGAGGCGGAGCATGCAGTGAGCCGAGATCCGGCCACTGCACTCCAGCCTGGGCGACAGAGTAAGACTCCATTTCACAAAAAAAAATAGTAATAATTACATTGCAATTAGTACAATTCTTTTCACTAAGAATTTTTCCCCTTTGATTAACTGACATAACAGTCTTGCATGCTCGTGGCTGCACAGTGATGTTCCGATGTCTATAACGTACAGTTATCAGTTCCGCGTACTTAGCACATCTCTCATCTTCAACATTTATCATTTCTTTGGGTCGGGGAGATTCAATATCCTCCTACTAGTTTTTTTTTTTTTTTGAGATGGCGTTTCATTCTTGTTGTCCAGGCTGGAGTGCAATGGCACTATCTCAGCTCACTGGGATTAC
Source organism: Macaca mulatta (assembly GCF_049350105.2). NCBI lineage: Eukaryota > Metazoa > Chordata > Mammalia > Primates > Cercopithecidae > Macaca > Macaca mulatta. The sequence goes on along the minus strand of NC_133425.1, from coordinate 1,644,510 downwards.
AGGCGTGCACCACCACACCTGGCTCGGTTTTTTTAATTCTATTAGCGATGGGGTTTCACCATGTTGGCCACACTGGTCTAGAAATCCTGACCTCAGGTGATCCTCCTGCCTCAGCCTCCCAAAGTGCTAGGATTACAGGCATGAGCCATCGCACCTAGCCTTTTTTTCTGAGACGGAGTCTCCCTCCGTCACTCAGGCTGGAGTGCAGTGGCGCAATCTCGCCTCACTGCAACCTCTGCCTCCCGTGTTCCAACGACTCTCCTGCCTTAGCCTCCCCAGTAGCTGGGACTACAGGTGCCCACCACCACATTCAGCTAATTTTTGTACTTTTAGTAGAGACGGGGTTTCATGCCATGTTATCCAGGCTGGTCTCCAACTCCTGACCTCAAGTGATTCACCCTCCCTGGCCTCCCAAAGTGCTGGGATTACAAGTGTGAGCCACTGCACCTGACTCCTCCCTTCTAGCTATTTGGAAAAACAGATTTTTAACTACCGTCATCCTACAGTGGCAGAACACTAGGACTTATTCTTCCTATCTCGCTGTAATTCTGTCACTAAGAATTTGATGGCCTAGCAAGGAGGTCACGCCCATAATCTCAATACTTTGGGAGGCCAAATTAGGAGGATTGCTTGAGGCCAGGAGTTCACCCAGGTAACATAGTGAGAACTGTCTCTACAAAAAATAAAAATAAGGCTGGGCACAGTAGCTCATACCTATAATCCCAGCACTTTCAGACGCCAAGGTGGGCAGATCCCTTGAGCTTAGCAGACCAGCAACATGGCAAAACCTCATCTCTACAAAAAACACAAAAGTTGGCTGTGTGTGCTGGCACGCACCTATAGTCCCAGCTACTCAGGAGGCTGAGGCAGAAGGATCCCTTGAACCTGGGAGTTGGAGCTTGCAGTGAGCTGAGATCATGCCACTGCACTCCACCCTGGGCAACAGGGCCAAACCCTGTCTCAAAAATAAACAAATAAATACATAAACAAACAAACAAAACAGGCCGGGCGCGGTGGCTCACGCTTGTAATCCCAGCACTTTGGGAGGCCGAGGCGGGCGGATCACAAGGTCAGGAGATCGAGACCATCCTGGCTAACATGGTGAAACCCCGTCTCTACTAAAAATACAAAAAAATTAGCCGGGCGCGGTGGCGGGCGCCTGTAGTCCCAGCTACTCGGGAGGCTGAGGCAGGAGAATGGCATGATCCTGGGAGGCGGAGCTTGCAGTGAGCCGAGATAGTGCCACTGCACTCCAGCCAGGGGGACAGAGCAAGACTCCGTCTCGGAAAAAAAAAAAAAAAAAAAAAAAAAACATTGGCTGGGTGTGGGGGCATGTCCCTGGAGGCTGAGGTGGGAGAATCCCTTGAACCCAGCCCAGGAGTTCAAGGCTGCAGTGAACTATACATGATCACACCACTGCACTCCAGCCCAGACGACAAAGGGAGACCCCGTCTCTTTTTTTTTTTTTTGAGATGGAGTCTTGCCGGGCGCGGTGGCTCAAGCCTGTAATCCCAGCACTTTGGGAGGCCGAGACGGGCGGATCATGAGGTCAGGAGATCGAGACCATCCTGGCTAACACGGTGAAACCCCGTCTCTACTAAAAAATACAAAAAAAAAACTAGCTGGGCGAGGTGGTGGGCGCCTGTAGTCCCAGCTACTCGGGAGGCTGAGGCAGGAGAATGGCGGGAACCGGGGAGGCGGAGCTTGCAGTGAGCTGAGATCTTGCCACTGCACTCCAGCCTGGGCGACAGAGCGAGACTCCGTCTCAAAAAAAAAAAAAAAAAGAGATGGAGTCTTGCATTTTCGCCCGGGCTGGAGTGCAGGGACGTGATTTTGGCTCACTGTAACCTCTGCCTCCCGGGTTCAAGCGATTCTTCTGCCTCAGTCCCTGAGTAGCTGGGATTAATTTTTTGTATTTTTAGCAGAGACGGGGTTTCACCACATTGGTCAGGCTGGTCTCGAACTCCTGACCTTGTGAGTTGCCCGCGTCGGCCTCCCAAATTGCTGGGATTACAGGTGTGAGCCACCGCACCTTGCCAATGATCCCATCTCTTAAAAAAAAAAAAAGAAAAAAAATTATAAAAGGATTACAAGCATTTTTTTTTCCTTCTCCAAGAAGCAGGAATTACAGGCATTTTCTAATATGCATTTTTCCAAGTATCAATAAAAATAGCCCATCTTCATAAAGCATCTGCAGATGCAAATTCAATGTTCCATCTAGTTCTTTAATTTACTAGAAATCCAAGTTTCTTTAGATGCATTTTGTATATTTTGTACGAACCTTAATGAACTCAAAGTATGTAAATATTTTATCTTTAGGGTGTACTTAATTTTTTTTATTTCTACCAACTGTAATGATTTTTTTTTACTAGATTCCCTTCTATACTGTTTGAACTCTATGCTATGTGCAAAGGCACTACTTTTCAAAATAATTAAAATCAGTAACGTAACAGGAAATATAGACAATACCTCACATAAAACCATTCCCACCATACACCCTGTCCTACACACTCACACCTCTCAACACAAAACTAAAAGTACTTTTAATACATCTTCAAAACTTCTTTCACTTGTAACAATTCTACATGGTTGTAAGTGTGGTATATATTTAGTACATCACTCTATCATAATAACTTACAAGTGCTAATCTAAGTAAGTTTGGAGCCTTTATAATTATCACTTTGACGAGCTACATAATAGACTTAAATGGATGCCTAATCCTTTTGTCTGATATAACTAATGTTTAGATTGAATGTTGCCAGAATTTAAACACAATAAGTGCTTGGAAGAGAAGCAATTCATAAGCCTGGTGCCCTTAACAACCTTGTCTGCACCATCTACATATAATTAAACTCTTCCTGTATGTTAGATCCTAAACTGGAACTAGAATAGTCCTTAACCTTTTTTTTTTTTTTTTTTTTTTTTTTGAGACGGAGTCTCGCTCTGTCGCCCAAGCTGGAGTGCAGTGGCCGGATCTCGGCTCACTGCAAGCTCCGCCTTCCGGGTTGACGCCATTATCCTGCCTCAGCCTCCCAAGCAGCTGGGACTACAGCCGCCCACCACCTAGCCCGGCTAGTTTTTTTGTTTTTTAGTAGAGATGGGGTTTCACCGTGTTAGCCAGGATGGTCTCAATCTCCTGACCTCGTGATCCGCCCGTCTTGGTCTCCCAAAGTGCTGGGATTACAGGCTTGAGCCACCGTGCCCAGCACCTATTTTTTTTTTTTTTTTGAGACGGAGTCTCGCTCTGTCACCCAGGCTGGAGTGCAGTGGCACAATCTCAGCTCACTGCAACCTCCACCTCCAGGGTTCAAGCAATTCTCCTGCCTCAGTCTCCCGCCTCAGTCTCCCGAGTAGCTAGGATTACAGGCGCCCACCACCAAGCCCAGCTAATTTTTGTTTTTGTTTTTGTTTTGAGACGGAGTCTCGCTCTGTCGCCCAGGCTGGAGTGCAGTGGCGCGATCTCTACTCACTGCAAGCTCCGTCTCCCGGGTTCACGCCATTCTCCTGCTTCAGCCTCCCATGTAGCTGGAACTACAGGCACCCACCACCACGCCCGGCTAATTTTTGTATTTTTAGTAGAGACAGGGTTTCACCGTGTTAGCCAGGATAGTCTCGATATCCTGACCTCATGATCTGCCCATCTCGGCCTCCCAAAGTGCTGGGATTACAGGCGTGAGCCACCGCGCCCGGCCTGTTTTTGTTTTTTAAGACAGAGTCTTGATCTGTCGCCCGAGCTGGAGTGCAGTGGTGAGACCTCAGCTCACTGCAACCTCCACCTCCCAGGCTCAAGCAATTCTCCTGCCTCAGCCTCCCAAGTAGCTGGGATTACAGGCACATGCACCACGTCCGGCTAATTTTTTGTATTTTTAGTAGAGACACGGTTTCACCATGTTGCTTAGGCTAGTCTTGATCTCTTGACCTCGTGATACACCTGCCTCGGCCTCCCAAAGTGCTGGGATTACAGGCGGGAGCCACCGCGCCTCGTCTAATTTTTGTATTTTTAGTAGACAGTACAGTTTAGGTTTTGCCATGTTGGCCAGGCTGGTCTTAAACTCATGACCTCAGGTGATCTGCCCACCTCAGCCTCCCAGAGTGCTGGGATTACCGGTATTAGCCACTGCTCAGGCCATCCTTAACAACTCTGAATTTTCCTGGGGACAAGTAAACCTTAGGTTTCCATTAACATATACACCTGCCAGGCCAGTGGCCCACGCCTGTAATCCCAGCACTTTGGGAGGCCAAGGCGGGCGGATCACGAAGTCAGGAGATCGAGACCATCCTGGCTAACACAGTGAAACCCTGTCTCTACTAAAAATACAATAAATTAGCCAGGTGTGGTAGCATGTGCCTGTAGTCCCAGCTACTCAAGAGGCTGAGGCAGGAGAATGGCATGAACCCAGGAGACGGAGCCTGCAGTGAGCCAAGACTGCGCCACTGCACTCCAGCCTGGGCGACAGAGCTAGACTCCGTCTCAAAAAATAAAAAATAAAAAAATTTAGCTTCTACCCCAATATGATCTCAATTGTGTACCTTTGTGGACAGTCACCTGTGTGTCTGTGTCTATGTACAAAGAAGGTCTAAGCCGGGCACAGTGGCTCACACCTGTAATCCCAACACTTTGGGAGGCCGAGGCAGGTGGATCACTTGAGGTCAGGGGTTCGAGACCAGCCTGGTCAACATGGTGAAACCTCGTCTCTACTAAAAATATAAAAATTAGTCAGGCGTTGCACGCCTGTAGTCCAAGCTACTCAGGTGGCTCAGGCAGGACAATCACTTGAACCCAGGTGGTGGAGGCTGCAGTGAGCTGAGATTGTGCCACTGCACTCCAGCCTGGGGGAGAGGGCGAGACTCTATTTAAAAAAAAAAAAAGTCTGAAAAGAAATGTACTAAAATAATGGTAATGTTATTTTTCTTAGGATAGTGGGATTATTGGTCATTTTCTGCTTTATATAACCCAAGCTTCATTTGCCTTTTAGCAATTCAGTCAACATGCAGACCCAGAACACATACACTCACCTGCTCACACACATACATGACAAGCCACGTCCACACAGATATCCCACTCCTACATACAAATCCCTCTCCTGCAGACACATGCTCCCAAACATCTCACCACACATATATTACACACACACATATTACACACATCACATACATAACTGCTCACACACACACACGCTCACTCTCATTCACACACACCTTCACTCAAATTCAAGGCTAACAGACTGGAAATGATACAGAGCAAATAAAAGGTGATGCCAGGCCGGGCGCTATGGCTCATGCCTGCAATCCCAGCACCTTGGGAAGCTGAGGCCTGAGGAGGGTCGCTAGAGCCTAGGAGTTCAATAATATGCCTGGACAATATCACTACACTATACATCGTCTCTACAAAAATAATTTTTTTTAATTTTTGTATTTTTAGTAGAGACGGGGTTTCACCATGTTAGCCAGGATGGTCTTGATCTCCTGACCGCGTGATCCACCCGCCTCAATCTCCCAAAGTGCTGGGATTACAGGCGTGAGCCACCGCGCCCAGCCAATTTTTTTAAATTAGCAGAGCATGGTCATGCCTGCCTATAGTCCCAGCTACTCAGGAGGCTAAGATGGGAGGACTGCTTGAGCCCAGGAGGTGGAGGTTGCAGTGAGCTGAGATCTTGCCACTGCACTCCAGACTGGGTGACAGAGTGAGATCCTGTCTCAAAACAAACAAACAAAAAGGTGCAGTCAAATGTCCCTAGGAACTTCCTACTGCCACCAGCGGCGGTGCCGGAATAAAAAAACGTAGGGAGATCTGAGCATCCACACTTCCTTCAGCAGCCTATTTCTGCAAGTACTGAAGACAGACAATGCCTACCAAGGTTACTGAAGGACACTCTCTGGAAAGAATCAGTGGCTATTAAAATACAAATGCTTAAGTGACTGTAAAAATAACATGTAAAGTCATAATCTTTAAAAACAAAACAAAATTAAAGTAATCCTTTCTCACAACACTCCTAGAATTTATTTTACAATCTCTGCTTCATGATGGGTGGTAGTAAATACAAAAGCATCAGCCCTCGCACCATGAAAGGGTCATGTCAATCTCCAGAGATGGTTGAAGCCTTAAAAATCACCTATTCCAACTTCATAGCTAATTCCTGGATGCATCTGACTATAAATTCCTGTTTCAAGAAAATATAGGCCAGGCGCGGTGGCTCAAGCCTGTAATCCCAGCACTTTGGGAGGCCGAGACGGGCGGATCACGAGGTCAGGAGATCGAGACCATCCTGGCGAACACGGTGAAACCCCGTCTCTACTAAAAAATACAAAAAACTAGCCGGGCGAGGTGGCGGGCGCCTGTAGTCCCAGCTACTCGGGAGGCTGAGGCAGGAGAATGGTCTAAACCTGGGAGGCGGAGCTTGCAGTGAGCTGAGATCCGGCCACTGCACCCCAGCCTGGGCGACAGAGCAAGACTCTGTCTCAAAAAAAAAAAAAAAAAAAAAGAAAAAATAACCAGAAAGCTCCACTTGCTCCTTTCATCTGCTGATTCCTGCTAACATAACACTGTGTTACATTACACCACACCTGATCTATCACCAGATGATGTAATTAGATCCAAACACACCATGACATTGCTAAAGAAAGAGGGACACAAAAGCCACCTGTATTATAAACAGGAGCTGCTTCTATTAAAAATTCAGATAATCCATTTAAATAATTTAAAATGCTACCTTCATAAACAGATTACACAGAAGACATTGAATATGATACCTCTGAAAATTTGATAAAAATTAAGATACTTGGCCGGACGCGGTGGCTCATGCCTGTAATCCCAGCACTTTCGGATTACAAAGTGGCGGGTGGATCACCTAAGGTCAAGAGTTCAAGACCAGCCTGGCCAACATGAAGAAACCCCTTCTCTACTAAAATACAAAAAATAGCCAGGTGTGGTGTCAGGCGCCTATAATCCCAGCTACACAGGAAGTTGAATGAAGCAGGAGAATCGCTTGAACCTAGGAGGCAGAGGTTGCAGTGAGCTGAGATCAAACCATTGCACTCCAGCCTGGGCAACAGAGCGAGCAAGACTCTACCTCAAAAAAAAAATAAAATAAAATAAGATAATCCAGTTGTTATCATCAAGGACAGTAATGTGACTGGACTAAGAGTCTCTCATGTGCTCAATATTTTGAAATCTCAAGGTAGAAAGTACAAAAACTTACGATCTTTATTGCTGTTATCCAGTTTATCTGAACTGTTCCCTAGGGTTTTTTTAAAAAAATCATTAATGTTTTCAAAAGAATCGATATATTTTGGAAATACATACTGAAGCATTTATGGAAGAAATGATATAATGTCAGGAACCCACTTCAAAAATCATCTGGGGGTAGTAAGTGGGTAGTTTACAGATGAACCAAGACTGCTGAAACTGAGGAATGGCTACAGGGTTACATAACATGAAAATCAACCTTTCTTTACCCTGTAAATTATCTGCTGCCGAACAGTAACTTAGCTTGAAGAAATCAAGAGCTCTCCTCCATCCCAGGAACCTGGTCCAAGTCCAGGCACTCAGATCATACCCAACATTGCTTCTTCCTCAGCCGTCCAGAAGAACAGACAGAAGGAGTAATACCAAAGGAGATCCCTTCCACTTTCCCATCCTCATCAAACCCCAAGTCATCCAGTCCTTGCCCCCAACCTTCGAATTCCACCAAGAGCTGTCAGAGTGAAGAATTTTGTCTCACTTGTACTTTGTGATGACAAGAAAGCTCAGCCCCAAATAGCAACCCGAAGTTTTTCCCATTGTGATCATTAAGGGAGGTTATGACAAAAGCTGTTTCTCAAATAAAAATAATTGTATGAAAGTCAAAAAGTTATTATCACAATAGGGATATTGTGAGCCACCACATTTAAGAAGAGGCATCTAAGGTCTAAGAGCCAAAAGATCTAGTTCTACCCCTGTGAGGCCTTGGGAGAGCTACATTAACCTTTCTGAGTTTCTGGTTTCTTACCTGCAAAGTGGGGATGAATCATGCTTGCCTACCATCTCAGAGAACTGTGGTATAATCCAGTGGAAACATACCTGAGCCTCACAGAAGCTCTCTATCAAAGTTGGGTTATGGTAACAAGGAGCAAAGGTGGTACTCTCCTGCCTTCTTTGCTGTACTAAAGCAAGAGTATGTTTGAGAGAAGACACAGTGCACTAGCCAACAGCAACCAAGGGAGCTCAAGGTGCTCTCCAGGTCAGAGGCAAGAAGGAAACACAGCAAAACACCTAGACCAGCAACCACCATCCACACTGACGATACCGGAAAGTATCAGTCACATATTTTACTGCCCATTAGAGTAGGTGGAAAACTATCCTGACAATATCCCAACTGGAGCTAAGCACGTGAGCAGTGCAGGCTGCCCCACAGGCAACCTGTCTGTACACCTTCTTAGTGTGAACTCAGTAAGGAACACTGATTTATCAGGCCCCTGTTTTTTCTTTTTTTTTTTTTTGTTTTTTTTTGAGATGGAAGTCTCGCTCTCGCCCAGGCTGGAGGGCAGTGGCACAATCTCAGCTCACTGCAAGCTCCGCCTCCTGGGCTCAGGCCATTCTCCTGCCTCAGCCTCCCAAATAGCAGGGACTACAGGTGCCTACCACCACACCGGCTAATTTTTTTGTATTTTTTAGTAGAGATGGGGTTTCACCATGTTAGCCAGGATGGTCTCGATCTCCTGACCTCGTGATCCGCCCGCCTCGGCCTCCCAAAGTGCTGGGATTACAGGCGTGAGCCACCGCGCCTGCCCATCAAGGTTCTTAATGTTATGACTGACACCCTAAATAGCAGTGTGCCAATTTTACCTCTTTTCTTACAGACCTTTGGCTTAAACATGCATATGTACTTGAACACCCACTTACCATATGCCTGCATGTGTGAGAAGTCAACAAAATACAAAAAATTGACAGATGCACCTTAGGGATTTCCTACAAAGTAAACTATTTAAAAGTGAGCGCTGGTATTATTTGATGTCCACTGGGTTATTGGCAGAACACACACAGCCCTGCTGTTATCTCCACTTAAACTTATTAAGTGCTGAGGTAGATAGCAATGACTGCATCTTCCGGCCCACCTTCCCCCCAGGAGCAGGCGCCCTGAGGACCGCGCGGACCCCTGCCACACTGTATTGTGCGCAGTGCCTGTCCACGCATTTCACCTCTCCTGCTAGAGTGGAGGTGGCCGTAATGGAGTTCTGCTAGACTTCTGTATTTGCCAACAAGCTCAGAGGCTCATTCCCTTCCTCCCCAAAGGCACCAAAGTAAAAATTCTTAATTCCAGGACCTTCTACAAGCATCGACTGTCTCCCAAACAATAAAAGATTAAATCTAAGTAGAAAAGATGTCAACCACGCACAGTAAAGTAATTGTGCTCAAAATAGGTATCTATCAGTAGGATCTCAAGGTGTCTGGGCAGCCTGGCCTCTGCGGCTCGAACTTGGGTAAATTCAGCCAAGCAGTATCTGGGCCCTCGGGCGAGGGAATCGCGGGGAACTTTTTCATTCAGGGGCACGTCGATCAGGCACCCTGGGGGGGTGTCCCCAGGCCAGGAGCAGACCTCTGTAAGATCCAGCTGACGGGGCGATGGGGGGATGGGAAAAAACTGACTCCCCAGAATAGAACCTCCTTTTAAGAAGGGAATAGGGACTCCAGTGAAATTCAACCAGAAAACCAGGGCCGAAGTGGTGAATAAGCAGCAAAAGCAGGACTCGCAGGTCTTGACAATGCCTTTGCCGACTCCATGGGCCGCGTCGACCGGTCCCACATCAACCCCGCAGGCCAGACGCGCACCTGCCCGGTTCCCACGCCACGGCCCGGGCCGCTCCGTACCTGCTCTGCCCCGTAGACCGTGGCAAACTGGACGAAGTCCTCGATGCGGACGAAACCGTCCCCATCCCCGTCCAGGGCATCGAACACGGCTCGGAGGCGGGGGCCGTCCTCCTGACTCCCCGCGGGCTCGCTCGGAAGGGGGTGGGTCTGGCTGAGATCCGAGGGCTGCGGCGGGGACCCGGGACCCTCATCCAGCGCCAGCTCGCCCGCCGTGGGCGCGGGGAAGGGAGAGAAGAGGTCGACCTCGCCCCGCGCTCGGTGGCTGCTGCTGGACCCCTGCAAGCGGTAAGGCGCGCTCTCCGGGCAGCCCACGGGGCCACACTCCTCGGGCTTCTCAGTCCAGGAGAACAACGGGTCGAGTTCTGGAAGCGGCGCCTCGGAGCGGCGCCCTGGGCCCGGGGCTTCCGGGCTCTCGAGCTGCCCCAGCGGGCCGGAGCGTGGCGGCGGGGCGGGCGCCCCGGGGTCCCCCGGGCCTCCCTCCAGCCCCGGGGCCGGCCCGGCGCTCCAGCGCGCCCCGCCATCCGCAGCGGCTCCGGGTGCAGGCTCATCCAGGCCCGGGGGCTCCGGATCGGAGCCAGCGGCGAGCGCTCCGAGGCGTAGCTCCGCAGGGCCCGGCGCCGGCTGCGTCGCCCCCGGCCCGTCCGGCCCGCCCGGCTCCGGGTCGGGCCCCGGCGGCTCCGAGCCCGGGGGCGAGGCCGGCGGGGCCGACGCCATGCTCCTCAGAGGCTAGTGGTGCGGAGGGCGCGGGCGGCAGACAAAGGCGCTCAGGGCGCGGCGGCGGGCGCGGGCATCCCCTCGGCGGCGCGGGCGGGCGCGCGCGGGGCGCCCGGGCTGCTGGGGCTGGCGCTCGGGCCCTGCTCCGTCCTCGCCCATCTTCGCGCCGCGCCTCAGCTGCCCTCGGCCCGGCGGCGAGGCGGGCGCAGGCCCATGGCGGCGGGGCGGCCTAGGGAGGGCGGCGAGGGGCCGGGCGGCGGGCGACAGCGGACGGGGGCCGAGGACACCGGAGGCCGCGCAGCCTGTGAAGCAGGATGAGGAGACTAAGGAGGCTGAGACTCCTGAGGTACCCGGAGAACTAACGCCGCCGCCGCTGCCCCGGCCCCGCCCTCCGTCGGGCTTGACGTCAGCACGTCCCGGCGGTGCCCCAGCCCCTCGCCGGCTTCCTATAAAGGCAGGCGCCGGGAGTGTCGCGGCAGTGCGGCGGCTGCGGGGGGTGTTCCGCTGTCTTGTATGCCTCGTCTCGCCGGAGCTGGGGTCTCGAGCTTCAGGCGCGGGACGCCGGGGTGCTCCAAGGCTGCGAGTGGAGGCGTGGCGTGACGTGACGTCCCTGGCAAGGGGCGCGCGGAGTCAAACCTTACTTAGAACGGTTCCCGACGTACAGCTACCAGCGGGCGCAACCGAGACCGCGACCCACGCATGGTGCGGACGAGTAAACGGCACCGCGCGGCGAGCGAGAGACGCACAGGGACATAGCCCCCTGGGAGCTGAGCCCTTCCGGGGTAAAGCGTTCTCACGTTGATGAGACCAGGAGGCGGCGCACTCCTGGCTCCGCGGCCCAGGGGTCGCAGGTGCCTCAGGGGTTGTGAGGCGCAGACGCTGCAGAGGGCGAGGCCCAACCCAGACCCCGCGCTGACCCGGCGGACGCAGGGTCTGACACGGAGTGCGGAGGGGCCCCAGACACGCAGTCCATGTCCCTCGAAACCAGAGGCAGGCGCGGCCACGCGCTAGGCCTTTCCCTTAAGCCTGTGACCAAGGTCTCCAAGACGCCCAGCGTTGGGACGGGCGCGGTGCCCCACGCCCAAGCAGGAGGATCGCTTGCGCCCAGGAGTTCGAGACCAACCTGGGCACCAAAGCGAGACCTCGTCTTTACAAGAAAATAAGACTAAAGAAGACACCCAGCGTTAATCGCCCGTCTGCAGCCAGCCTCACGAGCACCGTGGCCGCGTTTGACAACTGACCTCTGTGTCTAGGTGTCCCTGTCCTCAGAGGGACACAGAACCTCAGACAGGACCACAGCCTGGCGGCAGGCATGACGGTGGGACAGACTAGTTAGGAGCAGGTGAGGCACTAAATTTAGCCTGTCGTGATTTGTATCAGGGAAATGATGAACTTGTATTTTTACACACCTTGGGCACCAACACAAGATACGGTTTCGTAAGCAGCTTTGGCAAAAATCAAAGGAACGGAACCTCTGCTTCCAAGTGTACGGTCAGGAGCAGCGTATTAATTGAGTGAGTCATCTCCCGTGGCATAATCTCAGGGGACATGGGACCAGACTTTGTGAGGCTGGCATTGGGAAAAGGAAGATGAGGGGTCCCCCTCCCCAAACTATATTCTCATTTTCTTGTAAGAGCTGTATGTGTTCATGAGGAAGATACTGCATTCAAAGAACGAAATCACCTCCAGCTTTGGCAAGAATTCAAGTTTGGGCTGATGCCTTTGGCCAGATAAAATTTTCAGAAGCAGTGATAGTGATGTGTCAACCTTTCTAAATAGGGGTGTTAGTGTGGGTGAGGCAGAGACAGCAGGCTGCCTCTGCTTTTATGTGCCGGTGCTGCCAGAGGCAGAAGGCTGGCTTTCTGAGAGCAGGGGTGCGCACGCTCTGTCTGTGCCAGGGCTGGAAAACGTCCATTGCGTGCCCGGCTGGTATCTTCCATGGAACCACAGCCTGGAAGCCTGCACCTCCCTGCCTGGACCAGTTAGAAGCTGTTCATGAAAAACTAAAGAGACAAGTTCCCATCTATCCGTCTGCTGTTCAGACCTACTATCTGTGCCCCTTGGTAGGCTGTGAGCTGTGGCAGTTCCCTTTTTTTTTTTTTTTCAGACAGGGTTTTGCCCTGTTGCCCAGGCTGCAGTGCAGTGGTGCGACCATAACTCACGGCAGCCTCAACCTCCTAGGCTCAATAGATCTTCCCACCTTAGGCCAGGGGCAGTGGCTCACACCTGTAATCCCAGCACTCTGGGAGACTGAGGCAGGCAGATCACGAGATCAGAAGACAGAAATGGTGAAACCCCATCGCTACTAAAAATACCAAAAAAAATAGAAATTAGCCACCACCTGCCACCACCCCTGGCTAATTTTTTTTTTTTTTTTTTTTTTTTTTTTTTGAGATGGAGTCTCACTCTATCACCCAGGCGGGAGTACAGTAGCGCGATCTCGGCTCACTGCAACCTCCGTCTTCCGGGTTCAAGTGATTCTCCTGCCTCAGCCTCCTGAGTAGCTGGGATTACAGGCGTGTGCCACCAAGGCCGACTAATTTTTTGTATTTTTCATAGCGACAGGGTTTCACCATGTTGGTCAAGCTGGTCTTAAACTCCTGACCTCAAGTGATCTGCCCTGGCCTCAACATGCGTTTTGGAGGGTATAAATATTCAAACCATAGCCACCATCTTCTCTGTTGTCACGTGTTAGAGAAAGATTGTCTCTTCTGGGCCGGGCGTGGTGGCTCATGCCTGTAATTCCAGCACTTTGGGAGGCCGAGGCGGGTGGATCATGAGGTCAGGAGTTCAAGACCAGCCTGGCCAAGATGCTGAAACCCTGTCTCTACTAAAAATACAAAATTTAGGCTGGTCGCGGTTGCTCACGTCTATAATCCCAGCACTTTGGGAGGCCAAGGCGGGCGGATCACGAGGTCAAGAGATTCAGAGCATCCTGGCAAACATGGTAAAACTCCATCTCTACTAAAAATACAAAAGCCGGGCGCGGTGGCTCAAGCCTGTAATCCCAGCACTTTGGGAGGCCGAGACGGGCGGATCACGAGGTCAGGAGATCGAGACCATCCTGGCTAACACAGTGAAACCCCGTCTCTACTAAAAATACAAAAAAAAACTTAGCCGGGCGAGGTGGCAGGCGCCTGTAGTCCCAGCTACTCGGGAGGCTGAGGCAGGAGAATGGCGTGAACCCGGGAGGCGGAGCTTGCAGTGAGCTGAGATCCGGCCACTGCACTCCAGCCTGGGTGACAGAGCGAGACTCCATCTCAAAAAAAATAAATAAATAAAAATAAAAATACAAATACAAAAATTAGCTGGGTGTGGTGGCACATGCCTGTAGTTCCAGCTACTCAGGAGCCTGAGGGAGGAGAATCACTTGAACCTGGGAGACAGAGGTTGCAGTGAGACAAGATTGCACCACTGCACTCCAGCCTGGGGACAGAGCGAGACTCCATCTAAAAAATTTATGTATATATTAGCTGGGTTTGGTGGCCGGCGCCTGTAATCCCAGCTACTAGGGAGGCTGAGGCAGATAATTGCTTGAACACGGGAGGTGAAGGTTGCAGTGAGTCGAGATCACAGCACTGCACTCCAGCATGGCCGACAGAGTAAGACTGTGTCTCAGAAAAAAAAATTAGGTGGGGGTGGTGGCGGGTGCCTGTAATCCCAGCTACTCAGGAGGGTGAGCAGGGAAATCACTGGAGCCGGGAGGCAGAAGTTGCAGTGAGCTGAGATCAAGCCACTGCACTCCAGCCTGGGCAACAGAGCGAGACTGTCTCAAAAAAATAAAAAAGGCAGGCATGGTGGCTAATGCCTGTAATCCCAACATTTTGGGAGGCTGAGGCGGGTGGATAACTTGAGATCAGGAGTTCGAGACTAGCCTGGCCAACATGGTGAAACCCCGTCTCCACTAAAAATACAGAAACTAGGCCGGGCGCGGTAGCTCATGCTTGTAATCCCAGCACTTTGGGAGGCCGAGGCGGGTGGATCACAAGGTCAGGAGATCAAGATGATCCTGGCTAACACGATGAAACCCTGTCTCTACTAAAAATACAAAAAATTAGCCAGGCGTGGTGGCAGGCGCCTATAATCTCAGCTACTCAGGAGGCTGAGGCAGGAGAATGGTGTGAACCCGGGAGACAGTGCTTGCAGTGAGCCGAGACTGCGCCACTGCACTCCAGCCTGGGCAACATAGCGAGACTCCATCTCAAAAAAAAAAAAATAAAACAAAAACTGAGTGTGGTGGCGTGTCCTGTAATCCCAGCTACTCGAGAGGCTGAGGCAGGAGAATCACTTGAACCCGGGAGGTGGAGGTTGCAGTGAGCTGAGAACACACCACTACACTCCAGCCTGGGCAACAAGAGGGAAATTCCATCTCAAGAAAAAAAAAAAAAAAGGCTGGGTGTGGTGGCTCATGCCTATAATCCCAGCACTCTGGGAGGCCGAGGCGGGTGGATCACCTGAGGTCAGGAGTTCAAGACCAGCCTGGCCATGGTGAAACCCTATCTCTACTAAAAATACAAAAAATTAGCTGGGCGTGGTGGTGCACACTTGTAATCCCAGCTACTTGGGAGGCTGAGGCAAGAGAATCGCTAGAACACGGGAGGCAGAGGTTGCAGTGAACCAAGATCATATCACTGCACTCCAGCCTGGGCAGCAAGAGTGAAACTCCATCTCAAAAAAAAAAAAAAGAGGCTGGGCACGGTGGCTCAAGCCTGTAATCCCAGCACTTTGGGAGGCCAAGACGGGCGGATCATGAGGTCAGGAGATTGAGACCATCCTGGCTAACATGGTGAAACCCCATCTCTACTAAAAAATACAAAAAACTAGCCGGGCGAGGTGGCCGGCGTCTGTAGTCCCAGCTACTCGGGAGGCTGAGGCAGGAGAATGACATAAACCCGGGAGGCGGAGCTTGCAGTGAGCTGAGATCCGGCCACTGCACTCCAGCCTGGGCGACAGAGCGAGACTCCATCTCAAAAAAAAAAAAAAAAAAAGACTGTCTCTTCTCATAAGGGCACTGTTCCCATATCATGGGGGCCCCACCTTGCTCACCGCATCTAACCCTAATTATTATTATTATTTTTTTTTTTTTTGAGACGGAGTCTCGCTCTGTTGTCCAGGCTGGAGTGCAGTGGCGCGATCTCGGCTCACTGCAAGCTCCGCCTCCCGGGTTCACGCCATTCTCCTGCCTCAGCCTCCCGAGTAGCTGGGACTACAGGCGCCCACAACCGCGCCCGGCTAATTTTTTGTATTTTTAGTAGAGACGGGGTTTCACCGTGGTCTCGATCTCCTGACCTTGTGATCCGCCCGCCTCGGCCTCCCAAAGTGCTGGGATTACAGGCGTGAGCCACCGCGCCCGGCCTAATTATTATTATTATTATTTTTGAGACAGAGTCTCGCTCTGTCACCCAGGCTGGAGTGCAGTGGCATGATCTCGGCTCACCGCAAGCTCCACCTCCCGGGTTCAAGCCATTCTCCTGCCTCAGCCTCCTGAGTAGCTGGGACTACAGGCGCCCGCCACCATGCCCAGTTGATTTTTTGTATTTTTAGTAGAGATGGGGTTTCACCATGTTGGCCAGAATGGTCTCGATCTCCTGACCTTGTGATCCACCTGCCTTGGCCTCCCAAAGTACTGGGATTACAAGCGTGAGCCACCACGCCCGGCCCTAACCCTAAATTATTATGCCTTCCAAAGACCTCATCTCCAAATACCATCCATTGGCATTAGGACTCCAATATATAAATGTTGGGGTAGCAACTAGGAAAAGAGATAGTTAGAAAGGATTTAACAGACAAAATATTCATTTCTAGAATACACAAAAGAATTTCTCAAAAAACGGTAAAAGAACAGCAACCCGGTAGAAAAACGAGGAAAGAATATTAATAAGCAGCTCCAGAAGAGGAAATTCAAGTGGCCGGTAAACACATAAAAAAGATCCTCATCCTCACAGGTAACCAGGAAAATGTGTGAAAATAGCCCTGGATACCAATCAGAGTAAGTCTGAGGACACCAGCAAGTGGGAATTTGGCGCTACGCATGCAGCTAGAGGTCGGAGTACTCCAGTGTGGGATCCGCCTTCCGGTGCCTGTCAGAGAAACTGCACATGTTCCCAGGGCGATGGAAAGACTTGTTTCCCTCAGGTGTTTGTATTTCTCTGGAAGAAGAACCGAACGGCTTCAGTGGAGCCTGTTGTCTGTTGTGAAGTGTAGCAGTTTAAGTGAGTACACCACATCTGCACAACTGACACGGCAGACTTCTAGACAAGCTGGGTGAAAAAGCAACTTACAGAATAATACATGCTATATCATATATTTTTTATTTTTATTTTTTAGACAGAGTTTTGTTCTTGTTGCCCAGGCTGGAGTGCAATGGCACGGTTTCGGCTCACGGCAACCTCTATATCCTGGTTCAAGCGATTCTCCTGCCTCAGCCTCCCAAGTAGCTGGGATTACAGGTGCCCGCCACCGCACCTGGCTAATTTTTGTATTTTTTAGTAGAGACGGGGTTGCACCATCTTGGCCAGGCTGATCTGGAACTCCTGACCTCAGGTGATCCTCCCACCTCAGCCTCCCAAAGTGCTGGAATCACAGGCGTGAGCCAACATGCCCAGCCAATTTTTGTTAAGTTTAAAAACACATAATCAATGACCTATCTTGTTTTCAAATGCTTTCATTTGTAATAAAAATACCAAAACATACTTGAGAATTATATTGAGGCCAGTGCGGTGGCTCACGCCTGTAATCCCAGCACTTTGGGAGGCCCAGTGGGGTGGATCACTTGAGGTCAGGAGTTCAAGACCAGCCTGGCCAGCATGGTGAAACCTCTCTCTACAAAGATACAAAAAATTAGCCAGGCGTGGTGGCAGATGCCTGAAATCCCAGCTACTGGGGAGGCTGAGTCAGGAGAATCGCTAGAACCCCAGAGATGGAGGTTGCGGTGAGCCAAGATCACACCACTGCACTCTAGCCTGGGCAACAGAGGGAGATTCCATCTCAAAAAAAAAAAAAAAAAAAAGGCCGGGTGCAAGTGGCTCATGCCTATAATCCCAGCACTTAGGGAGGCCGAGGCGGGTGGATCACGAGGTCAGGAGATGGAGACCATCCTGGTTAACATGGTGAAACCCCATCTCTACTAAAAATACAAAAAATTAGCTGGGCGTGGTGGCAGGTGCCTGTAGTCCCAGCTACTCGGGAGGCTGAGGCAGAAGAATGGCATGAACCCGGGAGGCAGAGCTTGCAGTGAGCTAAGATCGCGCCACTGCACTCCAGCCTGGGCGACAGAGCGAGACTCCATCTCAAAAATAGTAATAATAATAATAATAATAATAATAATTAAACATCACAGAAAAGACAGGAAGAAAACACAACCCACAAACGACAGGGTTACCAGCAATTCTCTTTAATGCTCTTTTCCTTCTAAAAGCTTTTGCAAAGTCCAGTTTATTTTTACAGTAAATAGATTATCTTTTAAGAAAATGCACCATCTAGCAAGATTGTAGCAAAGTGTGTTTATGCAAACAGGTGGTGCAGAGACAGAGGCCCGTCCCAGCTCATGGGCCACGCACGGACGGGAGCACCTCAGTGTTTTCAGCCAAGAGAACACAAGTCTCAGGATCCATGTGGCTCCCTCAGGCCCTGGACCCAGGCAGGCAGGACAGCCTTGACCACGGGGCAGGGGACATCTCAGTATCTTGTCTGCACCTGCACCACCTGCGTGGCACCTGGCCCTCAGACACCGGCATGGCAGCTCCACGGGCCAGGCCCACTGTCCAGTTGCTCCTGCCCTGGAGTTGGGACCATGGGGAGGGAGAGTGCAGAAATAGCTGAGTGTCCGGAGGAGGGGCTGGGCTGCGGGCATTGCTGGTTCAGACTGGTGCTCTCCACCTGGCTGTGAGGCAGAGGGAAGCAGTGACCGGAAGAATCCTGCAGAAGTTCCAGAACTTAGGAGCCGGCTGAGGACGGCTTCCCCCTAAAACACCTCGGCTGCCTCGGCCACCCAGCACCTGCCAGAAATGCCGGCAGAGGCCGAGGCCACTACAGAAGAGCAAGTGCCCTAGCGCCCGCCTCCTGCCCAGCCCCACGGGGCAGCACCCACGTGTGGTCAGGCTGGTGCAGGGCCGGCAGGATGGGGACCAAGGAGACGCCAGCCCCATGGGTCCCGCACAGACCTGCCCATGCAGTGACCAACATCCAAGGACACAGATGACCCCAAGAAGCGGGAGCGGCACCTCACCTAGAGCTTAGAAGAGAAGGATGCGAAATCCGCCAGCCCTTTGACATCGTTTGGGAACGTCAACCATGCCCCGCCATCGGCCACCAGCACAGCCCCCGTCACATAGGAAGCCAGAGGGCTGGCCAGGTAGAGCACGCTGTGGGCAATCTCGGTCTTGTTCCCCAGCCTCTGCAGCGGGCTCACAGTGACCTTGGTGCTCAGGCTGGCCTGGGGGCCACCTGGAGGGCAGCAGAAGGTTTAGGCCCCATGGGCCCCAAGACCCAGCACCCTCCCCTCTCCCCCAGCTCATTCCGAGAAGCATCTGGGAACAGCAAGGGCACAGTCAGTGTCCCCAAGGCCTAGCATGGAGCAGGATCAGGCCAGGCACCGAACATAGTTGCCACCATGGAATCAGCACAGGGCTTTTCTTTTTTTTTTCTTTTTTTTTTTTTTTGAGATGGAGTCTCGCTCTGCCGCC
This sequence comes from Macaca mulatta, assembly GCF_049350105.2. Classification (NCBI taxonomy): domain Eukaryota; kingdom Metazoa; phylum Chordata; class Mammalia; order Primates; family Cercopithecidae; genus Macaca; species Macaca mulatta. The sequence goes on along the minus strand of NC_133425.1, from coordinate 1,625,265 downwards.
CAGGCTGGAGAACAGTGGCGCGATCTCCACTCACTGCAAGCTCCGCCTCCCAGGTTCATGCCATTCTCCTGCCTCAGCCTCCCGAGTAGCTGGGACTACAGGCGCCCGCCTTTGCGCCTGGCTAATTTTTGTATTTTTATTTTTATTTTTTATTTTTATTTTTTTTTATTTATTTTTTTTTTTTGAGACGGAGTCTCGCTCTGTCGCCCAGGCTGGAGTGCAGTGGCGCGATCTCGGCTCACTGCAAGCTCCACCTCCCGGGTTCACGCCATTCTCCTGCCTCAGCCTCCCGAGTAGCTGGGACTACAGGCGCCCACAACCGCGCCCGGCTAATTTTTTGTATTTTTAGTAGAGACGGGGTTTCACCGTGGTCTCGATCTCCTGACCTTGTGATCCGCCCGCCTCGGCCTCCCAAAGTGCTGGGATTACAGGCGTGAGCCACCGCGCCCGGCCAATTTTTGTATTTTTAGTAGAGACGGGGTTTCACCGTGTCAGCCAGGATAGTCTCGATCTCCTGACCTCGTGATCCACCCGTCTCGGCCTCCCAAAGTGCTGGGATTACAGGCGTGAGGGCTTTTCAACATACCCCCTGCCAAGGTTCTGGAAGCTTCCATGGGTACCCTGTGCCCCAGGGGAGGATCTGTGGGAGGCCTGGGCTCCCTGAGAGCCGTACCCAGTCGCCGGAGCCCCTCCGTGCCACTGATGGGGCCAGGGGCGAGGCTGTTGACGCGGATGTTCTGGGGACCCCACTCCACAGCCAAGTGCCGTGTCATCGCGTCTGCACGGGAGAAAGTTGGATATGAAGGGGCCGCTCTGCTCTCTGCAGGGGTCAGGGCCAAGGCCAGGCCTCCCTGCCTGAAGCTGGGCTCAGCTTCACGTGGAGACTGCTGGCTTCCTGGGATGGAAGCAGAGGGCCCAGTGGGAACCCAGGTGGGCAGACCTGGGCAGGGGGGTCATACCCACAGCAGCCTTGGCAGAGCCTGCATGCACCTGGAGCGCCTGCCCCCGGTTCCCCAGGGTGGCAGTGATGTTCACGATCACCCCTCCGTGGTCCTGCAACACACAAGGCCTGAGGCAGTGAGTGGGCGGCCATAAGGGGGAGGCGGTAGGGCGGTGGGCCGGCGGCCGTAAGGGGGAGGCCGCGGGGCGGTGGATGGCGGTCATAAGGCGGAGGCCCCCGCCGGGAGGATGCCCACCCGGAAGAACTTCTCATAGAGCACGCGAGACACATTGAAGGTGCCGCCGGTGTCGATGTCCATCACGGTCTTGAAGGCGTTGAAGGACAAGGCGCCGGCGGGGCACAGGAAGTTCCCAGCCGCACCTGCAGAGTGGGAGACCGCAGGAGCTGCTGGAGCCTGGGGAGAGGGATACCAGGTGGGCGTGGCCAGGTGGGTGAAGGGGAGGGTGCAGGAGGGAGCCCAGATGCCCTGTGGCATAGGGAGGAGACCCATGCCCTAGGATAAATTCCAAAATGACCGGAGCAAGATGGGTGTCCTGGCTGCACTACGTCCCCGAGAAGAGACATGCTGAAGCCCTGACCCCGTATTTGCGACTGTGGCCTTGTTTGGAAATGGGGTAGGTTGCAGAGATAATCGAATTACATTGAAGTCACAATGAATTAGGGTGAGCCCTAAATCCAATGACTAGCATCCGTATAACAAGGGAAGAGGACACACACACACACACACACACACGCCACGTTAAGACAGTGGCAGACAGCAGAGCGACAGTCTTCAAGCCCAGGAGGGCCAAGGACTGTGGCAGTACCAGAAGCCACGCAGAAGGCAGGAACAGGCTATCCCCGGGGCCTTCAGCGAGCACAGCTTTGCCAACACCTTCCCCTTGGACGTTCTGACCTCCAGAACTGGGAGATTATATTTCGGTTGTTTCAGCCACGCAGGTTGTAGTACTCTGTTAGCCCAGGAAACTAATACACAGGATGTTTTTCAAAAGGAATTTTTGCAGAGTGAACCCAGTGTTGGTTCATCAATTGTAACAAATGCAAGATGTTAACAGGGAAAACTGTGGGTGGGAATATGGAATTCCATGTACTATTAATTATTCTATAAACCTAAAACTGTGATAAAAAATAAAAGCTGGGGGCCGGGCGCGGCGGCTCATGCCTGTAATCCCAGCACTTTTGGAGGCCAAGGTGGGCGGATCACCTGAGGTCAGGAGTTCGAGACCAGCCTAACCAATGTGATGTAACCCCATCTCTACTAAAAATACAAAAATTAGCCAGGTAATGGTGGCGGGTGCATGTAATCCCAGCTACTCAGGAGGCTGAGATGGGAGAATCACTTGAACCGAGGAGGCGGAGGTTGCAGTAAACTGAGATTGCACCACGGTACTCCAGCCTGGGCAACAAGAGTGAAACTCCGTCTCAAAAAAAAAAGCTAGACCGGGCTAGCTTTTATTTTATTGGTAACTCTTGCCTGTAATCTCAGCATTTTGGGAGGTCAAGGAAAGAAGATTGCTTGAGCCCAGGAGTTTGAGACCAGTCTGGGCAACACACAGTAAGACCCTATCTCTACGAAAAACAAAAAATTCAAAAATTACCCAGGCGTGGTGGCACACGTCTGTAGTCCCAGCTGCTTAGGAGGCTGGGGCAGGAGGATGGCTTGAGCCCAGGAGGTGGAGGCTGAAGTGAGCCATGATCACACCAGCCTGGGTGACAGAGTAAGATGCTGTCTCAAAAAAAAAAAAAAAAAAAAAACGGCTATTACTTTTTTTTTAGGAGGGAATTTCAGGACACAAGGGCACCCGACTCTGCCATTTAGCCGTGATCATGGAGTCCACCTGGACTGCAGCTGTGCTGACCTGCTGCCTCCCAGAGAAGCGGAGTCAGGCCGGAGACAGAGGCCTGGAGACAGAGATCGGGAAACAGAGGCCCAGAGACAGAGGCCTGGAGACAGAGGGCTGGAGACAGAGGGCCAGAGACAGAGATCGGGAGACAGAGGCCGGGAGACAGAAACCGGGAGACAGAGGGCCGGAGACAGAGGGCCGGAGACAGAGATCGGGAGACAGAGGGCCGGAGACAGAGAGCCGGAGACAGAAACCGGGAGACAGAGGGCTGGAGACAGAGGGCCAGAGACAGAGATCGGGAGACAGAGGCCGGGAGACAGAAACCGGGAGACAGAGGGCCGGAGACAGAGGGCCGGAGACAGAGATCGGGAGACAGAGGGCTGGAGACAGAGAGCCGGAGACAGAAACCGGGAGACAGAGGGCCGGAGACAGAGGGCCGGAGACAGAGAGCCGGAGACAGAAACCGGGAGACAGAGGGCCGGAGACAGAGGGCCGGAGACAGAGAGCCGGAGACAGAAACCGGGAGACAGAGGCCGGGAGACAGAAACCGGGAGACAGAGGGCCGGAGACAGAGGGCCGGAGACAGAGGGCCGGAGACAGAGATCGGGAGACAGAGGGCCGGAGACAGAGATCGGGAGACAGAGGGCCGGAGACAGAGAGCCGGAGACAGAAACCGGGAGACAGAGGGCCGGAGACAGAGATCGGGAGACAGAGGGCCGGAGACAGAGATCGGGAGACAGAGGCCGGGAGACAGAGATCGGGAGACAGAGATCGGGAGACAGAGAGCCGGAGACAGAGATCGGGAGACAGAGGCCGGGAGACAGAGATCGGGAGACAGAGATCGGGAGACAGCGAGCCGGAGACAGAGATCGGGAGACAGAGGGCCGGAGACAGAGATCGGGAGACAGAGGGCCGGAGACAGAGAGCCGGAGACAGAAACCGGGAGACAGAGGGCCGGAGACAGAGGCCCGGAGCCTGAGTCTGGGCCTCAGGTACATGGATGGGTTACAGCCCACCCCAGGGCAGGCAGCTAGGTTCCCTGGCACAGTCCCCACCCCAGGACCAGAGTTCTAGGGCCTCCAATCGGTACCACCAACCTGTGAGAAGCCACCACCCTCACTCAGCACCGACTCACAGTTAATGAGAATGTCAATTCTGCCAAACTCCTTCAGAGCCTGGTCCACGGCAGCCATCACAGCTGGGGGTGCTCGCACGTCCATACAGAGAGGGAGGCAGCGCCGGCCAGTGGCCCCAGCCAGCTTCCTGGCGGCCTAGAAGCCCAGGTAAAGAGGCAGACAGCAGCCCTGCAGCCCCGGCCTGGAGAAAAGGCCTTTGGAGTCTGCAGAGGACAATGGGTCCGGGTTCCACTGGAACCCTGGGTTTGCTGCGGGGCCCCACTCTGGGGAAGCACAGCCTGCAAGTACCCACGACCCTGGTAGATGTTTGTGGGGACCTGCCTGCCACACTCTCCCCGCACCGCCACCCGTCCTAGAATCCTCTCTCTGCATCGCCCTCCAGGCCACTGTCACCCATGTCCTGCCCCTGCCGCAGACCAGTGGCACAGGTGAGACTCTCCTCACAGGTTGAGGGCTCCGGTAGGTGGGATGCACGGACCACCTAAATAACCCAGGTGAGCCCAGAGATCTTTATTGGGGCCACATTACCCCCAAACAGGAAGGTTCCTCCCAGGACCCAATAACTAGATTTTTTTTTTTTTTTTTTTTTTTTTTTTTTTTTTTTTGAGAGGGAGTCTCGCTCTGTCGCCCAGGCTGGAGTGCGGTGGCCGGATCTCAGCTCACTGCAAGCTCCGCCTCCTGGGTTTACGCCATTCTCCTGCCTCAGCCTCCCAAGTAGCTGGGACTACAGGCGCCCGCCACCTCGCCCGGCTAGTTATTTTTTGTATTTTTTAGTTGAGATGGGGTTTCACCTTGTTAGCCAGGATGGTCTCGATCTCCTGACGTCGTGATCCGCCCGTCTCGGCCTCCCAAAGTGCTGGGATTACAGGCTTGAGCCACCGCGCCCGGCCAATAACTAGATTTTTAAAAAGTCAAAGAAGGCCGGGCGCGGTGGCTCAAGTAATCCCAGCACTTTGGGAGGCCAAGATGGGTGGATCATGAGATCAGGAGACTGAGACTATCCTGGCTAACACGGTGAAACCCCGTCTCTACTAAAAAATACAAAAAACTAGCCGGGCGAGGTGGCGGGCGCCTGTAGTCCCAGCTACTCGGGAGGCTGAGGCAGGAGAATGGCGTGAACCCGGGAGGCGGAGCTTGCAGTGAGCTGAGATCCGGCCACCGCACTCCAGCCTGGGCGACAGAGCCAGACTCCATCTCAAAAAAAAAAAAAGTGGAAGATGTCTCTGGTTGGCCACTTACACTGAAGCTCCATATTTAGAAGTGCAAGTTTTGGTGCCGGCTGGGCACGGTGGCTCACGCCTGTGATCCCAGCACTTTGGGAAGCTGAGGTGGGCGGATCACCTGAGGTCAGGAGTTCGAGACCATGGTGGTCAACATGGTGAAACCCCATCTCTACCAAAAAAATACAAAATTTAGCCAGGTGTGGTGGCGGGCGTCTGTAGTCCCAGCTACTCCAGAGGCTGAGGCAGGAGAATGGCGTGAACCTGGGAGGCAGAGGCTGCAGTGAGCCGAGATCGCACCACCACACTCCAGCCTGGGCGACAGAGCGAGACTCCCGTCTCAAAAACAAAAAAAATGTTGGTGCCAACATCCCCTTAGCCTCTGGACCCTCCAGGCCCAGGCCCAGCACCCCCACAGCCACCCGCACAGGGGACCACGGGAGAGGTCCTCTCACCATCAGCACTCGTGGCAGGCTCCTGCTGGCGATCACCGTGTGGCAGCCGTGCCTGCAAAACCAGAAGCAGGTGTGAGGACAGTGCAGGCGAGCGGCACTCCCAGGGGGCATCTGCCCAGCTCCTGGGCAGGAGTCTCTCGGGCGGAAGTACCAGTCCAGGGCTGAAGGCCCAGCTGGCAGAGGGCACAGGGGCGTGAACAGGACTGAGCAACTCTGGAGGGACCTCAGGTGGTGCCCACCCTGGGGTTTCTGGCATGGGACATCCCACCGCACAGGCCTGCCAGCCCTGTCCCAAACACCAGGTACAGAGACTGCTGTGAGCCACAGAGGCCCAGCCCACACATCTGCCTGGGGCCTGCTGGGCCCACATCCTCCACCCTCTTCTCCCTGTGGGGCTGGTGTGGAAGGCCGTTCTGAAGCGGGGTGCTCCCTGCTCCCCTTCCTGACCACATGGATGCAAATCCACCACGTTGGCCTCTAGGGACCCCAGTTCCAGGAAGGCCGCTATGATTTCCAATGTCCAGCTTATCTACTGTTCTTGCAGAAGAGCACAAAGATAAGTCCTGCCTTTAGGTCAAAACAATTTTGATGTTATCTTCAACAAATTCCTACACACTCCCTCTGAAGCAAGACCCTTTCCCTGTGGTACAGAAGCCCTGGGCCTGGGGGTAACAGCTTGGAGACACCTGTCTCGCAGCCACCCGCCTGTCTCGCAGCCACCCGCCTGTCTCGCAGCCACCCGCCTGTCTCGCAGCCACCCGCCTGTCTCGCAGCCACCCGACTATGCTTCTGCCCATAAATTCCCCAATAAAATCACCTCACAGGGACAAACGGGATCTGTCTGCCTTGTTCTTTGATTTCTCCACTCTTCTGGTTTGGGAGTTGCTTCCCCACAACAGCCACAAAGGCAGCTACCCTCCTGCTAGGCAGACCCCACTGGAGCCACAATGTCCCATTCGGTCCTCAGCCACAAAGGCAGCTCCCCCTGCCAGGCAGGCCCCACTGGAGCTGCAGTGTCCCATTCGGTCCTCAGACGCCCCGAGCACAGAGCCACCAGTGGAAAGGCCAAATCTCTTCCTGTGGGGCTCACCTTTCTGGTCTGAAAAGCAGGAGCCTCAGGGGAACCGAAAAGGAGTCCCTCTCTCCCACCTCAGCCTAACTCTAGCCGCTGTCAGGTGGGATACGTTGCTGACCCCGGCCTGAAGCCACAGAATTGTGTCCCAAGAAAAAATGTGCCCTGCCGGGCGCCAGCACTGGGGCCTGACACAGTCCCAGCAGGCCCCAGACCAGAGCCACACAATCTCCATTGACCTGTAGGAGCTCCGAAGTCCTGACTCCCCCCAGGGCAATCCTCAACCCCTCCCCAGTCCCTCTGGCAGGCACCTGGATCCTGTCAGGTGGATGAGCAGGGGACTTCTACCTCCCACCAGCATCTTTCCAGGGGTCCAGCATCCAGCAGGGCCCAGGCAGGGAGAAGCGGGGAGCAGGGAGGGGACTCAAAGCAGTCTCACCGCATGAAAATCTCAGCAATCCGGAACCCAATCCCAGAGCCGCCACCTGTGATGAAGGCCACTTTGTCCCTGAGAGTAAAAAAGGAGGCTCCGTTAGAAGAGCCCTATTGGGCCAGGCCGGTGGCTCCCAGCACTTTGGAAGGCCAAGGTGGGTGGGCCACAAGGTCAGGAGTTCGAGACCCGCTTGGCCAATATGGTGAAACCCTGTCTCTACTAAAAATAGAAAAATTAGCTGGGCATGGTAGTGGGTGCCTGTAGTCCCAGCTACTTGGGAGGCTGAAGCAGGGGAATCGTTTGAACCCAGGAGGCGGAGGTTGCAGTGAGCAGAGATCACGCCACTGCACTCCAGCATGGGCAAAAGAGTGAGACTCCGTCTCAAAAAATATATATAAATAAAATTAAATTAAAATAAGTAAAAAATAAAAGAGCCCTGTTAAAATACACCCCCCATATTGCTACATGGCAATGATTTAAAATGAAAATTCGGCCAGGCACCATGGCTAATGCCTATAATCACAGAACTTTAGGAGGCCAAGGCGGGCGGATCACCTGAGGTCGGGAGTTTGAGACTAGCCTGACCAACATGGAGAAACCCCGTCTCTACTAAAAATACAAAAAATTAGCCAGGCGTGCTGGCGCATGCCTGTAATCCCAGCTACTCGGGAGGCTGAGGCAGGAGAATCGCTTGAACCTGGGAGGCAGAGGTTGTGGTGAGCCGAAATCATACCATTATACTCCAGCCTGGGCAACAAGAACGAAACACAGTCTCAAAATAAATAAATAAAATGAAAATCCATAAAATTATAGTATTTTATATATTTATTTTGAGAGAAATTCTTGCTACATCATCCAGGCTGGAGTGCAGTGGCACCATCACAGCTCACTGCTGCCTTGACCTCCCAGGCTAGAAGGATCCTCCTGCTTCAGGGACTACAGGTGTACGCCATCATGCCCAGCTGATTTTTCTTTTTTTTTTTTTTTTTTTGAGATGGAGTCTCGCTCTGCCGCCCAGGCTGGAGTGCAGTGGCCGGATCTCAGCTCACTGCAAGCTCCGCCTCCCGGGTTACCGCCATTCTCCTGCTCTCCCGCCTCTCCTGTAGCTGGGACTACAGGCGCCGCCACCTCGCCCGGCTAGTTTTTTGTATTTTTTAGTAGAGACGGGGTTTCACCGTGTTCGCCAGGATGGTCTCGATCTCCTGACCTCGTGATCCGCCCGTCTCGGCCTCCCAAAGTGCTGGGATTACAGGCTTGAGCCACCGCGCCCGGCCTGATTTTTCTTCTACTTTTTCTAGAGAGGGGTATTGTTTTGTTGCCCAGGCTGGTCTTGAACTTGTGCTGACACAAACTTGCAAAGTGCAGTGGGGGAAAGAGTATTTTGGTGCACAGGCTCATGCCTGTAAATCCCAGCACTTTGGGAAGCCGAGGCGGGTGGATCACCTGAGGTCAGGAGTTCAAGACCAGCCTGACCAACATGGTGAGACCCCACCTCTACTAAAAATACAAAAAATTAGCCGGGCTGAGGCAGCAGAATTGCTTGAACCCGGGAGGCGGAGGTTGCAGTGACTATTTCGACAGAAACTGACAGAAGTAGATACAAGATAGAAAAAATAACCCTGGTTTAAACAAGATAGAGGTTATAGTTTCCTCTCTCCTAAGCCCTGCATGGCATGAATGTCAAAGATGATTCCTGAGATTCAGTGAGCTAGGTCAGGATAATATGGCTTTTTTATTTATTAGAGATTTTCTTTTTCTTTTTCTTTTTTTTTCAGACGGAGTCTCACTCTGTCGCCCAGGCTGGAGTGTTGTGGCCGGATCTCAGCTCACTGCAAGCTCCGCCTCCCAGCTTTACACCATTCTCCTGCCTCAGCCTCCCGAGTAGCTGGGACTACAGGCGCCTGCCACCTCGCCTGGCTAGTTTTTTGTATTTTTTAGTAGAGAAGGGGTTTCACCGTGTTAGCCAGGATGGTCTCGATCTTCTGACCTCGTGATCCACCCGTCTCGGCCTCCCAAAGTGCTGGGATTACAGGCTTGAGCCACCGCACCCGGCCTTATTAGAGATTTTCTTGTACATATTAAATGTGTACTAATCGGTATGACTGGCACAAATTGTACCAGATGGATGGGCAGAGCTCTAAGTTGCCTTTCCTATTCTTAATGATTAAAGATTAATTTTGGGCCAGGCGCAGTGTCTCACTCCTGTAATCCCAGAACTTTGGGAGGTTGAGGCAGGTGGATCATCTGAAGTCAGGAGTTCCAGACCAGCCTGATCAATATGGTGAAACTTCATCTCTACTAGAAATACAATTAGCCCAGCGTGGTGGCGTGTGCCTATAGTCCCACTTGGGCACACTGAGACTGAAGCAGAATTGGGAGGCTGAGGCAGGAGAATTGCTTGAACCCAGAGTGAGACTCCGTTTCAAAACAATTTTTTTTTTTTTTTTTTTGAGGCGGAGTCTCGCTCTGTCGCCCAGGCTGGAGTGCAGTGGCGCGATCTCGGCTCACTGCAAGCTCCGCCTCCCGGGTTCACGCCATTCTCCTGCCTCAGCCTCCCGAGTAGCTGGGACTACAGGCGCCCACAACCGCGCCCGGCTAATTTTTTGTATTTTTAGTAGAGACGGGGTTTCACCGTGGTCTCGATCTCCTGACCTTGTGATCCGCCCGCCTCGGCCTCCCAAAGTGCTGGGATTACAGGCGTGAGCCACCGCGCCCGGCCACAATTTTTTTTTTTACTTTGCAGAACACTCAAAAACAATTGTCAATACCTTTCCTTGGAGAATATAACTTAAAACTTTTTTTCTTTTTTTTTTTTTGAGATGGAGTTTTACTCTTGTTGCCCAGGTGGAGTGCAATGGCGCGATCTTGGCTCACTGCAACCTCCACCTCCTGGGTTCAAGCGATTCTCCTGCCTCAGCCTCCCAAGTAGCTGGGATTACAGGTGTGCACCACCACACCCGGCTAATTTTTTGTATTTTTAGCAGAGGCTGGGTTTCACCATGTTGGCCAGGCTGTTCTCCAACTCCTGACCTCAGGTGATCTGCCCACCTCGGCCTCCCAAAGCGCTGGGATTACAGGCGTGAGCCACTGCTCCTGGCAAAAGATCACATTTGTAATAAAAACTTGAACATGTTGCAAATTGAAAAAAAGAAAAGGAAAGAAAAAAAAGGATCCGCCCATTGGCCGAGTGAGGGAGGACTTCGACCTTTACCCGGGCTGCCTTCCCATGTGAACACCAAGGCGTTTGCAGGAAAATGAAGAGCTGCTGGGCAAAACCCGGCATTCCTGGGCCTTCTGGGTCTTCGGAAAAATGATTTCAACCTAAAATTTTATGTTAAGAAAGAGGAAGCCAGGTTGGGCCAGGCACGGTGGCTCACGCCTGTAAATCCCAGCACTTTGGGAAGCCGAGGCGGGTGGATCACCTGAGGTCAGGAGTTCAAGACAAGCCTGACCAACATAGTGAGACCCCACCTCTACTAAAAATACAAAAAATTAGCCGGGCTGAGGCAGGAGAATCGCTTGAACCCAGGAGGCGGAGATTGCAGTGAGCCAAGATCGCGCCACTGCACTCCAGCCTGGGCGACAGAGCGAGACTCCGTCTCAAAAAAAAAGAAAAAAGAAAAAAAAAAGAAAGGAGCCAGGCGGGACAGGTTTCCTAACACACGAGCCCTCCGTGGGGACCCCGCCGGCCCTCTCGGCGCTACGGGGACCACGTGGGGGCGCCCGCGCCCAGGAACCGGACGCCGCACCGAGGCTGCGCCCGCTTCCCGGGCCCCGCTCACCGCAGCAGGTCCGGGCAGAAGAGGTGACGGTACGAGGGGAGACAGTCGTCCCCCTCCACGTCGGGCGGCGGCTGGGCCATGACGCTCGCGGCGAGGACTGCGGGGACAGCGGGCGGGAGCTGCCTTGGCCTCCGGGACCCCGCGCGAAGCGGCGAACGCTCCTGTAACCGGGAGCCCCGCCCCACTCCCCGGACGCCCCGCCCCTCCTCTGATTTCTCCCCGGAGGCCCCGCCCCCCGCGGGGGCTGCTGGGACTGGAAGTCAGCGCGCGAGGTGCAGGCGCAATGGGGTGGGGGCGGTTCCCGCGGCGGAAGTCCGGCGTTCTGCGGTCCCCTCCCCGAGTCTTTTTCACAGGTATTCGGCGTGAGCGTCGCGTTCGGAGCCTGCGGAACTTGTGGGATACCCCTGGCTCCTGGGTCCAGGCCGGGCTCGCAGCCTCTGGGCCCCCGTTCGCATCCCCGTAAACACCATGGGGAGCGCGGCCTGCCCCGCGTCGCTTCCCAAAATGACCCGTTTTGAGGCCAATAAAGAATGGTCCGGGGCCGGGCGCGGTGGCTCACGCCTGTAATCCCAGCACATTGGGAGGCCGAGGCGGGCGGATCACGAGGTCGGGAGTTCGAGACCATCCTGGACAACATGGTGAAACCCCGTCTCTACTATCAAAATACAAAAATTAGCCGGGCGTTGTGGCAGGTGCCTGTAATCTGGGCTACTCGGAAGGCTCAGGCAGGAGAATACCTTGAACCCGGGAGGCGGCCCCGGCGGGGCTATGCCACGAACCCAGGACGGGGCGCCCCGCCTGTACCACTGTTGGAAGAGGGGAGCCCGCCACGGTCACGGGGGAAAAACACGCTGGGCCGTTCCTGGACTGGACATACCCGCGGGCCAGCGGCTTCAGGGGCGGGATGGAGCCGCCACCGCCACAGTAAAGGCTGCCAGGCCCTTTTTGCGCCGGATGGTGTCAGCCCGCCGGCCCCTTTCTGCCCCTTCCCAGGGAAGGCAGCTCCTCCTTTGGCGGCATCAGACTCCTGCCCAGCTTGGGTTCCCCCGGATTGCAGGTTGGTGGTCTCTGGACCCCCGCCTGGCTCATACATCCAACAACGTTATAGAACTAGGTGTGCAAAACTTCATCTTTACTCTTCAACTCTTTACAACTTGCATAAAAGCGTCATTTCTACCTCAGAGTTGGTGGAAGTCATAATTAATGTACCACCCATGTGCTGGGCATGGTGAATTTTAATGCCTCCCCTTTGGAGGAAAGGTTAGGATAACTTTCGAAGACCCTCCCACCACAAAGGCTGTCCGGCACTTTGGTGCAAAACGGATTGGTCCAATCTTGTGCTGGCTTGGGGTACAGAAAGGCACTGAAGTTGGTGGCTGAAACTCCTCTGGGCTGGGCTGGGGCAGAGGTGAACAGGGAAGTAAGTGGTTTGGGATAGGCAGGGATGGACGTGGGCTTGGGTTCTTGCTGACAGAGGTAGTTGTTCCTGCGTGGAGGCTGGGGTGGTAAGGGCAGCTTGAGCCTCAGGCTGAGTGGATGCTGCTGTGCTGGCCCCCGTCTGCCCAGCTCACCAGCTCACTGCTCTGGAACCACAGCTGGATCTCCCGCTGGGCCCCCTCCACAGAGTCGCTGGCGTGGATGACGTTCCTGTGCCAGTGACAGGAGCAAGGTGAGGCTCAGGCTTCATGTGCACCCTGAGGAGTCCCAGGGACCATCTGTTGCTCCCCTGTTGCCCTCTGTCTAGGGGAGCAAGCCTGTGACTGCAGACAGGAAAGGAGTAACAGTGGAGCTGGGAAACCGGGTTCCAGCCTGGCCTCAGCCTTTTACAGCCTCGTGGACCCCCCCCAGACCCCAGCTTTTGGGAGCCTCATTTCCCGCCAAGTTGCCCCATGCCAACCCCTTGGGGTGTCAGGCAATGATGGCACGGTACATATAACACAAAGGGAACGCCTCATTGCCCTGTGTGCAGGAGGGTCTGGAAGAACACCGCTGTCACCAATGTGAGCTGTCATGTTCCACCTGGCTTCAGCCCAGCACAGCAAGACACCCAGGTCTCGTGGATCTGCCACCACCCCAAGTGCTGGCCCTCTTCGTCCCCAGCAGCAGCCCGGTGTGTCAGGACCCCCGTACCTGCTGATGTGCACGCTGAAGTCACCCCTTATGGTTCCTGGGGCAGCCTCAGCCGAATCAGTGTGTCCAATCATGGCCCTGGAGGCGCGGACGACATTGTACCCTTCCCAGACCTGCAGCGCGAGATAATGGTTGGGAAGAAGTGGGGAACACCAAGGCCCCTGCACTCAATCCAGGGCCCCTCCCTTTGCTGGGGGGAAGACACACCCCCAGGCCCTTCCACCACCCCTGCCCTGCCATACCATGGCCACCATGGGCCCAGAGCTCATGTAGCGGATGAGGGCAGGGTAGAAGGGCTTCCTCCGCAGGTCCTGGTAGTGCTCGGCAAGGACGCTCTCTGGTGCCTGGGTGGCATTGAGGGAAGGAGGAGGAGCCACAGAGAGTAAACCTGGGCACTAGCGCAGCAGCTGTGATGCCCTGACCTCAGGCACCTTGCAGATAACACCAGCATGGGCAGCACCCCCACTGCAGAACAGATCCCTCCTGCCCCTTCAACTGCCAAAGCCGGGCCCTACCCCGGCACTGGTTGGGATGTGAAAAGGCTGAGAAGGATCCCCCAACCCTGTCCCCATGGGGACACCCACAAGCCCAGAGCCCCACTACCTGCAGCATCTTCATCCCCACCAGTGTGAAGCCCCGCCTCTCAAAGCGCTGGATCACGTCCCCAACGAGCCGCCGTTGCACCCCATCTGGCTTCACCGCCACCAGGGTCCGTTCCCGGGTCCAGGAGGGCCCTCCTTTAAAAGGCAAGGGGTCGGGGCACTGACACCTCAGCCTTTCACATCCCCACGACCCGGGTTTCCCTGCCAGAGCCCAGGGGTCACCAGGCTTCAGGGTGTCTGCCACTATGCAGAGCACTCTGGAATGGACAAGGATGGTGCCCATAGCCAGAAATGCTCCCACGATAGTCCCTGTCAGGGACACCCAAGACAATGTGTCCCTAGGGCTTCTAGCCTCTCCCAGGGGCCATGGCTTCTCCCAGCAGAGGCAGAGGCTGCCTGAGATGTGCGATCGCCCAGAGGTTCAGGGAGATACTGCCTAAGCTCAAGGATCACCACCCCAAGGTCCATAGAGGCACAGCCCAGCTCAGGGACCACCCCGAGGTCCAGGGAGGCACAGCCCAGCTCAGGGACCACCCGAGGTCCAGGGAGGCACAGCCCAGCTCAGGGACCACCCCAAGGTCCAGGGAGGCACAGCCCAGCTCAGGGACCACCCCGAGGTCCAGGGAGGCACAGCCCAGCTCAGGGACCACCCCAAGGTCCAGGGAGGCACAGCCCAGCTCAGGGACCACCCCGAGGTCCACGGAGGCACAGCCCAGCTCAGGGACCACCCCGAGGTCCACGGAGGCACAGCCCAGCTCAGGGACCACCCCGAGGTCCACGGAGGCACAGCCCAGCTCAGGGACCACCCGGGGTCCCCAGAGGCACAGCCCAGCTCAGTGGCCGCAGGGAAGTCTGGAGATCTGGCAAAGCTCCAGCCTCACTTTTGACTCCAGCCCTTCTGGATGACGACAGACATGGTCTGAAGCCCAGACTTTCCACGTGAAGAGGAACCCAGAGCCCACCCTGTGTTTGAGGTGAAGGAGTGGCAGGAAACCAGGGAGAAACACACTTTCCCCACCGGTGAGCCCTGGAAACACGGACAAAGGGGGCCTGAAGATTGAAGAGGGAAGGTAACAGGGTTCCTGCCCGAGCCAGGAGACGGGGTCTGTGCTGCTGTGGAGTTTCAAGGCCTGCCGCTTCCAGACCCAGGGTCAGCACTGAGCTCCGCCCCAGCCGTCCTCCACTGGAGGGGACGCTGCCAGGGAGACAGAAGACGTCCTCACCCTCCCACAGTCCCAGGCTGCTCCAGAGCCAAGCTACCCTCCGCAGCGGGTCCCTGGTTTCCATACGAGCCCAGACCCTGTATGTCCCACAAAGAGGCTGGAAAGAGCCAAAGGGGCCCCGCCAGGCCAAGAGGAAAAGTTAACCCCAGCAGGCGGCTGAGGCCCATGGGAGGAAGACCCCCTGATTGGTTTGTTCCCCCAAAACCCAGTTCACAGGGCGCCCTGTGTAGCCTGGGGCTCTGCTGCGGCTGGTGCGGGCATTGGAGGCGGCGGCTCACTTTTCAGAGCCGATGGAGGGAGCCCTGGGACATGGATCGTCCTGTGAGGTGGCAGCTGGGGGGGCCGGGTGGCGGCGGGGCCGGGGACTTAGCGCCTGGCGTCCCAGTCAGATTCTGGCCTAACTTGGCCTTCAGCGAACGACCCAGCGGAGCGGCTCCCTACCCCCACCCCGGCCGGGAGCCCCCTCACCGCCCAGTGCTGCCGCCGGCCTCTGCCTTCCTTGGGCTCCTGGGCCCTCGGTCGCCCCGGATCCGCCCAGGCTGCCAACTCGCCGGGCGCCTGCAGCCTGGGGCCTGGGGAGGCGAGAAGGGGCCGCAGAGCCGGGCGGGCCCTGGAGGGGCGCGGGGGTGCAAGCCGGCGCCTTCCCCAACTCGGGCGGACCCCGCAGCCCGCGCCCCGAGGCCTCTGGGGGAGTCGGACCCCGATCCGCACGTGCGCGGACAAAGGCCGAGCGGCGCGCGCCCCCTCCGTCCCCCGCGTACCCGCCGGGAAGCGCGGCCCCACTCACCCGAGCTGGGGCGCACGAGCAGGCTCGGGTCCGGGGCCCGCGGGCCGCAGCGCAGCCCCCGCAGTGCGGAGCGCCAGAAGAGGCCGCCCATGACGCCCGGCCCGCGGGCCGCTGCGAGAGCGAGGAGCGGGCGCGGAGGGCGGTGCCAACCACAGACCCGCCCCCGCCCGCCCCGGAGCCCCCGCGCCGATGTTATCCGCAGCCCCCCGCCGCCCCAGACCCCCGTGGCCTGGCGCTCACGGGGCGCGTGGAAATGTTCAACGCCAATTTCTGTTAAAATTGAAGAAAAAACAGAAAATAATAATGAATCCCTCTCGAATTGCATTCGTCTTTATACGGACGCAACTGTTAACTATCATTTTAACGCTTTCCCGCGGAGGAAGGCCCACTCGGGAGGCTGAGGCGGGAGGATCGCTTGAGCCCAGGAGGTTGAGGCTGCAGTGAGCTGTGACTGCACCGCTGCACTCCAGCCTGGGCAATAGAGCAAGACTCTGTCTCAAGAATAAATAAATTCACGGACCAAAAGGAAGTCTGTCTAGAAGCCCTGGCCTGAGCTGCCTCCAATGGAGGGTGAAATTCCCACGGGAGCCCCAGGGCGGGAGGAGGCATGCGCTCCGGAGACGCTGGCCCTGCGGCCAGGACGAGTAGGCGGGACTACAGACCCGCGCCACCACAACCAGCTAATATTTTAATTTTTTGTAGAGATGGGGCTTCCCTGTTGCCCATGCTGGTCTCAAACTCCTGGGATTAAGAAATCCTCCTGCCTTGGCTTCCCAAGGTGCTGGGATTACAGATGTGAGCCTGGTCTGTGAATGTGAATGGGGAAAAATCCGACCTTTATTCTCAAATGGCCGCTGATGTGGCTGCATTCCTCTAATTCATTCAGTTGTGGATATGAAGAACAAGGCACGGTCATAGTTGCAGGGCCTGTGACTTTGTCACCAACAGAATTCACAGGTATGGTAATATTGGGTAGATACCACAGGGTGCTACTGTTTGAAATGGTTAGGTCTCCCACTCCTAGAACTTAATGAATCTTGAAAAAGCTTGTATTCTTTTTGCTGCTATATGAATGGAATTGTTTTCTTATTAAAATTGTCCGTTGCAAGTGTATAATGTACAATTGAGGCTGGTTGGTTTGTTTTTAGACGGAGTGTCGCTCTTGCTGCCCAGGCTGGAGTGCAGTAATGGCATGATCTCTGCTCACTGCAGCCTCTGCCTCCCAGGTTCAAGCAATTCTCCTGCCTCAGGCTCCTACAGGTGTTTGCCACCACACCTGGCTGGTGTTTTTTTGTATTTTTAGTAGAGACGGGTTTTTGTCATGTTGGCCAGGCTGGTCTCAAACTCGTGGCCTCAGGTGATCCACCCGCCTTGGCCTCCCAAAGTGCTGGGATTACAGGCGTGAGCCACCCCGCCCGGCCAACAATTGAGCTTTGTGCATTGGTCTTGTATCCTGCAAGCCTGCCGAATGCATTTATTAGTTCTACTAGTTTTTTTAATGAATTCCTTGGGAATTTCTTTGTATAAGATTGTGTCATATGGAGCGGGGCACAGTGGCTCGTGTCTGTAATCCCAGCACTTTGAGAAGCCAAGGCGAGCAGATCACAAGGTCAAGAGTTCAAGACCAGCCTGGCCAATGTGGTGAAACCCCGTCTGTACTAAAAATACAAAAATTAGCTGGGCACGGTGGTGCATGCCTGTAATCCCAGCTACTGGGGATGCTGAGGCAGGAGAATGGCTTGAACCCAGGAGGTGGAGGTTGCAGTGAGCCGAGATCGTGCCATTGTATTCCAGCCTGGGTGACAGAGCAAGACTCTGCCTCAAAAAAAGTCATGTCATATGGGAATAGAGATGGTTTCAGTTCTTTCTTTCCAATCTGAATGCTTTTATTTTCTTGTCTAGTTGCTCTGGCTAAAATTTGCAGTACTATGGTATAAAGAAGTGGCTTTGTTTCTTTTTAGAGGCTGGACTCTATGGCTCAGGCCTATTGTCCCAACAATTTGGGAAGCTGAGACTGGAGAATCACATGAGCCCAGGAGTTTGAGGCTAGCCAGGGCAATATAGCAAGACCCTGTCTCTTCAAAAAAATAATAAAAATAAATAAAAAATATATGAGTGAAGTGTATAATATGTCAATTGTATCCCAATAAATCTATTGCAAAAAGGAAAAAGCAGTTATTATTATATCGTACATTGTTTAATGTTTTGTTTTTGTTTTTTTAGCAAGAGTCTCGTTCTGTCACCTGTGCTGGAGGGCAGTGGTACAGTCATAGCTCACTGCAGCCTTCACCTCCCAGCCTCAAGCAATCCTGCCTCAGCCTCCCCAGTAACTAGGAAAACAGGCCTGAGCCACCGCACTTGGCCTAAAATATTTTGTTTGTTTGTTTGTTTGTTTATGAGACATAGTCTTACTCTGTCGCCTAGGCTGGAGTGCAATGCCATGATCTTGGCTCACTGCAACCCCCACCTCCTGTTTCAAGCAATTCTCCTGCCTCAGACTCCCAAGTAGCTGGGATTACAGGTGCTCGCCACCACACCAAGCTAATTTTTTGTATTTTTAGTGTAGACAGGGTTTCGCCATGTTGGCCAGTCTGGTCTTGAACTCCTGACCTCAGGCAATCCACCCACCGCAGCTTCCTAAAGTGCTGGGATTATAGGTGTGAGCCACTGTGCCCGGCCTGGCCTACAATATTTTCATAATGGTATTTCAGTATAGTTTTTTTATTTTTTCTTTTTTTTTTTTTTGAGACGGAGTCTCGCTCTGTTGCCCAGGCTGGAGTGCAGTGGCACGATCTTGGCTGACTGCAACCTCTGCCTCCTGGGCTCACGCCATTCCCCAGCCTCAGCCTCTGGAGTAGCTGGGACCACAGACGCCTGCCACCATGCCCGGATAATTTTTTGTATTTTTAGTGGAGACGGGGTTTCACCATGTTAGCCAGGATGGTCTCGATCTCCTGACCTCGTGATCCACCCACCTTGGCCTTCCAAAGTGCTGGTATTACAGGCGTGAGCCACTGTGCCTGGCATTTTTTTCTTTTTATTTCCGTGTATTTTATTTTGCACATTAAAAACATGCTGGCCGGGCTCAGTGGCTCACGCATGTAATCCCAGCACTTTGGGAGGCCGAGGCAGGCAGATCCCTTGAGGCCAGCACTTGGAGACCAGCTTAGCAAAATGGCGAAACCCTGTCTCTACAAAAAAAATTCAAAAATTAGGTGGGTGTAGTGGTGCGCGCCAGAACTCTTGTTAGAAACCATCAAGCTGTTGTTGATCCTCCCATCTTGGCCTCCCACAGTGCTGGGATTACAGGCGTGGCCACAGCGCCCGGCCCTGGCCTCCGTTGTTTCTAATGGGAAGTTATGCCATTCAGTTGTTCCCTGGACTATAATGTGTCATCTTTCTCTGTCTGCTTTCAATATTTTCTCTTTAAGTTCGTTTTCCAGCAGTTTGACTATGATGTAATTGGTTATGGTTTTCTTTGCATTGATTCTTGTTAAGGTTCACTAAGCTGCTTGAATCTGTAAATTAACGCCTTTCACCAAATTTTAGAATTTGGGGTATTTCTTCACATATCTTTTTCTGTCTCAGTTTCTTTCCTGTCCTCTTGGAGTTCCATGTGTACACACGCTAGACTTCTTTCTTTCTTTCTTTCTTTCTTTTCTTTCTTTCTTTTCTTTCTTTCTTTCTTTCTTTCTTTCTTTCTTTCTTTCTTTCTTTCTTTCTTTCTTTCTTTCTTTCTTTTTTTCTTTCCTTCCTTCCTTCCTTCCTTCCTTCCTTCCTTCCTTCCTTCCTTCCTTCTTTCCGTCTTTCTTTCTTTCTTTCGAGACGGAGTCTCACTCCGTTGTCCAGGTTGGAGTGCAGTGGCGCGATCTCGGCTCACTGCAAGCTCCGCCTCCCGGGTTCACACCATTCTCGTGCCTCAGCCTCCCGAGTAGTTGGGACTACAGGCATCTACCACTGCGCCTGGCTAATTTTTTTTGTATTTTAAGTAGAGACGGGGTTTCAGTGTGGTCTCAATTTCCTGACCTCATGATCCACCTCCCTGGGCCTCCCAAAGTGCTGGGATTACAGGTGTGAGCCATCGCATCCAGCTAGCCCTCTTTCACCTCTGCTCAGGTCACTGCAGGGAGGATCCAGGAAGAGTGGGTTCCTCCTACAAGGAGGGGCCCAGCACAGCCTCAGTCCCATCGGCCAGCCCAGGTACACTGCTGAGGGATGCAAGGGGAGCCCTCCAAGCAGAAAGCAACTCTTGGGCCTCCTGCCCCAGCAGTCACCTCTGTCCCTGTCACCTTTTGTTCCCACCCCTTGGAAGGGACAAGGACATCTGCTGTGGTTCCGTGCTCCAGTACTGCTGGACTCACCCCAGGCTCCCTGCAGGCTGAGCGCTGTACGGTCACTGCCCATGCCCTTCATCTTCCAACTCACTAGCACCCACACCCAGGACAGGCGTTCATTTGCTCAGACAAAATAGGGATAAATAAGAACCACTGCTGGGCGTGCTGGTACTGGCCTGTAATTGCAGCCACCTGGGAGACTGAGGCAGGAGGACCCTTTGATCCCAAGAGGCCAACGCTGCAGGGAGCCACTATCTTCCCACTGCACTCCAGCCTGAGTGACAGAGCAAGGCCCTGTCTCAATTAAAAAAAAAAAAAAAAAAGAAAAAAGAAAAACCCATCTACTGCCATCTACTGAATGTAAAATAACAACAAAACACTGTACTGAACATAAAACAAAAAAAAAAAAACTGAAACTTCATTCAAATTCTAAGAGTATGTACTTCCGGCCAGGTGTAGTCGCTCATGCCTGTAATCCCAGCACTTTGGGAGGCTGAGGTGGGCGCATCACCTGAGGTCAGGAGTTTGAGACCAGCCTGGCCAACATGGTGAAACCCCGTCTCTACTGAAAATACAAAAGTTAGCCAGGCGTGGTGGTGCACACCTGAAATCCCAGCTAATCGGGAGACTGAGGCAGGAGAATCACTTGAACCTGGGAGGCAGAGGTTGCAGTGAGCTAAGATCCTGCCATTACACTCCAGCCTGGGGGACAAGAGCGAGACTTTGTCTCAAAAAAAAAAAAAAAAAAAAAGTGTAGGGAAAAGAAAGAGAGATCAGATTGTTACTGTGTCTATGTAGAAAAGGAAGACATAAGAAACTCCATTTTGGGCTGGGCGCAGTGGCTCAAGCCTGTAATCCCAACACTTTGGGAGGCCGAGACAGGCGGATCACGAGGTCAGGAGATCGAGAACATCCTGGCTAACACAGTGAGACCCCCATCTCTACTAAAAATACAAAAAATTTAGCTGGGCTTGGTGATGGGCGCCTGTAGTCCCAGCTACTCGGGAGGCTGAGGCAGGAGAATGGTGTGAACCCAGGAGGTGGAGGTTGCAGTGAGGCAAGATCGCGTCACTGCACTCCAGCCTGGGCAACCGAGCGAGACTCCATCTCAAAAAAAAAAAAGAAAGAAACTCCATTTTGGTATGTACTAAGAAAAATTGTTTCTGCTTTGATATGCTGTTCACCTGTAACTTTAGCCCCAGCCCTGTGCTCACAGAAACATGTGCTGTGTGGAAACAAGGTTTAAGGGATGAGGGCTGTGTAGGATATGCCTTGTTAACAATATGTTTGCGGCTGGGCGCAGTGGCTCAAGCCTGTAATCCCAGCACTTTGGGAGGCCGAGACGGGCGGATCACAAGGTCAGGAGATCGAGACCATCCTCGCTAACACGGTGAAACCCCGTCTCTACTAAAAAATGCAAAAAAAACTAGCCGGGCGGGTTGGCGGGCGCCTGTAGTCCCAGCTACTCGGGAGGCTGAGGTAGGAGAATGGCATAAACCTGGGAGGCGGAGCTTGCAGTGAGCTGAGATCCGGCCACTGCACCCCAGCCTGGGCGACAGAGCAAGACTCTGTCTCAAAAAAAACAAACAAACAAAAAAAAAAAAAACCCAATATGTTTGCAGGCAGTGTGCCTGGCAAAAGTCCTCGCCATTCTCCATTCTCGATTAACCAGGGACACGATGCACTGCGGAAGGCCGCAGGGACCTCTGCCCAAGAAAGCCTGGGTATTGTCCAAGGTTTTCCCCCACTAAGACAGCCTGAGACATGGCCTCGTGGGAAAGTAAAGACCTTACCATCCCCCAGCTCGACACCAGTAAAGGGTCTGTGCTGAGAAGTAGTGAAAGAGACAGGCCTCTTTGCAGTTGAGATAAGAGGAAGGCTTCGGTCTCCTGCTCGTCCCTGAGAATGGAATGTCTCAGTATAAAGCTGACCATTCGTTCTATTCTGAGATAGGAGAAAATCACCCTGTGGCTGGTGGCGAGATATGCTGGCAGCAATACTGCTCTGTTACTCTTTGCTACACTGAGATGTTTGTGTAAAGTGAAACATAAATCTGGCCTATGTGCACATCCAGGCACAGTACCTTTCCTTGAACAGATTCCTTTGCTCACATGTTTCTCAGCTGACCTTCTTCCCACCTGTTGCTCTGCTACACTCCCCTCACCAAGATAGTAAAAATAATGATCAATAAATACTAAAGGAACTCAGAGACCAGCGCCAGTGCAGGTCCTCGCATGCCCCTGGGCCCACTGTGTTTTCTCTATACTTTGTCTCTGTGTCTTAGTTCTTTTCTCAGTCTCTCGTCCCACCTGACAAGAAATATCCACAGATATAGAGGGGCAGGGCCCCCTCAAAAATGGTATGTACTTCCTACTTTTTTGGTTGGAAAATGACTTTTTTCTTTTTTTTTTGAGATGGAGTCTTGCTGTGTCTCTGTCACCCGGGCTGGAGTGCAGTGGTGCGATCTCAGCTCACTGCGACCTCTGCCTCCCAGGTTCAAGCAGTTCTCCTGCCTCAGCCTCCCAAGTAGCTGGGACTACAGGGCATGCTAGTTTTTTGTATTTTTAGTAGAGACAGGTTTCACCATATTAGCCAGGCTGGTCTTGAACTCCTGACCTCGTGACCCGCCCACCTCTGCCTCCCAAAGTGTTGGGATTACAGGTGTGAGCCACCGTCCCCAGCCCTTGGATGATTTAATTAATTAATTAATTAATTAATTTTTGAGATGGGGTCTCAGTCACCTAGGCTGGAGTGCAGTGGTGCGATCTTGGCTCACTGCAGCCTTGACCTGCTGGGCTCAAGGGATCTTCCTGCCTCAGCCTCTGGAGTAGCTGGGACTATAGACACACATGCCACCATGCCTGGGTACAATTTGTTTGTTTGTTTGTAGAGACGGTTTCACTATGTTGCCTAGGCTGGGAAAATGACCTTTTTTTTAATGAAAGAATAATAATGTATGGTAGTTGAGCCTTAAAAAAAAACCCGGCCGGGCGCGGTGGCTCAAGCCTGTAATCCCAGCACTTTGGGAGGCCGAGACGGGCGGATCACGAGGTCAGGAGATCGAGACCATCCTGGCTAACATGGTGAAACCCCGTCTCTACTAAAAAATACAAAAAAAACTAGCCGGGCGAGGTGGCGGGCGCCTGTAGTCCCAGCTACTCGGGAGGCTGAGGCAGGAGAATGGCGTAAACCCGGGAGGCGGAGCTTGCAGTGAGCTGAGATCCGGCCACTGCACTCCAGCCTGGGAGACAGAGCGAAACTCCGCCTCAAAAAAAAAAACAAAAAAAAAAAACCCAAACTCTGGGAAAACTATTTCTGTCTGTGAAACTCTGATGAAACTCTGATGTCTGGGCACCTCTGGTGTGGTTCATGCTGACAGTTTGGGGCACTGGGTCAGAAAGACGGGGTTACTGTCTGCACCCCTCCTGCCTGGCCACAGAGTGAGAGAGACCCATCTCCTGCCCTCAGGAAACTCGCGGCAGAGTGGGGAGACAGGTCTGCCATGTCTACCAGGTGGCCATGAACAGACAGAGGGAAACTCCTGTCAACCTGCAGAGCATGGGAGAGTGTCTGCGCGAGAGAGCGGTCCTCATGCAGTCTCACACACGGGAAGCATTTGGAGGAGGTGCACAGGGTGGTTATTTGGAGAAAACTGGATTACAGCTTTCTTTTTGCTTTTATTTAACTTTTGATATTTTTATCCAAGGCAACTATAATAATGCTTATTGCTGCTGGGCGAAGAGCACACCCACTGTGGAAAGCAGCTCCCACACCCAGCAAGCCTCCCCTCTGGCCAGGCCACAGGCAGCTGGAGTTCACCCTCACCCAGGCTCACTAGAGGGGGACCTGGGGAGGGGGCTTGAGGGTCTTCCTGTTTATTTGGAAATACGATGCGTCCATGTTATCCAGCAGCTGAATTTTTCCACTTTACCGACATTCCTTCAGAAGACACATTTATAGACCTATCTAAAAGTTGCATAAAAATTCAGAGTAGGCTGGGCGTGGTGGCTCACGCCTGTAATCCCAGCATTTTGGGAGGCCGAGGTGGACGGATCATGAGGTCAGGAGATCGAGGCCATCCTGGCTAACACAGTGAAATCCCATCTCTACTGAAAACACAAAAAATTAGCTGGGAATGGTGGCGGGCGCCTGTAGTCCCAGCTACTCGGGAGGCTGAGGCAGGAGAAAGACGTGAACCTGGGAGGCAGAGCTTGCAGTGAGCCCAGATCGCACCACTGCACTCCAGCCTGGGCAACAGAGTGAGGCTCCATGTCCAAAAAAAAAAAAAAAAAATTCAGAGTGTATTATAGCATAATTTGTTTACCCACTGCCCTCATGGAGCTCCCAGGTTTTTGCAACTACAAACAGTTCTGCTGCAAACATCCTTGTGTGTCTGTCCCTAGGCCCTAGTGTTCTCCAGTACATTATTATTATTATTATTTTAATAATAAAAAATTATTTTTTAAATTAATATTATTATTTTAATAATAATAATTTAAAAAGATGGAGTCTTTCTCTGTTGCCCAGGCTGGAGTGCAGTGGCCTGATCCCTGCTCACTGCAACCTCCGCCTCCCGGGTTCAAGTGATTCTCCTGCCTCAGCCTCCTGAGTAGCTGGGATTACAGGCGCATGTCACCATGCCTGGCTAATTTTTGTATTTTTAGCAGAGACAAAAATAATTTGCTATGTTGGCCAGGCTGATCTTGAACTCCTGACCTCAGGTGACCCCCCCCACCTCAGCCTCCCAAAGTGCTGGGATTACAGGCATGAGCCACCGTGTCCGGCCTCTCCATTACATTTTAATGTTGCCACAATAATTTTCAAAAGGTTGAGGGGGTTCACATTCCTGCCAGCAAAGCGTGAGCGCCTGTTGTGGCGAGGGCTGCGTGGCTGCTTTTTGACAAAATGACTTGTTTTAATTTGTTTCCCTGACCACTGGTGTGACTGAGCTGTGTCTCCTGTTACAGAAGAGTCTCTCCAATGCCAGCGCTCTGTGACTTAGCAGATGTCTGTGGACTTCTGTCTGGGGATTCTTATCCACCTTCAAGTTCACCAACCCTCAGCTGGAGCACTGGAAATGGGGACTCTGCTGCTTCTCTCCCTCTCTGGTGGGGAACTTGGGGCACAGGAACCTCAAACTAAGGTGACTCACTCAGGGGAGGGCAGTGGGAGGAGCGGGGCTTGGCCCCAGCCTGGTGCAGGGACTGGGTCTGATGGAGCAGTCCTGGGTGCTGGTGCTGACCATGGCTGCTGGGTGCAGCCCGGCACAGCACACTCAAATCATGGCTCAGCAAAATCCACGATCTGACTTCTGTGCCTTTAAATTGAGAACCGCCTAGGAGCCCCCTCACCCCTCAGCAGGGCAGAGGACGGCCAGCTGGCATTCCCGGGAAACAAAGGGTTTCTTTAAGGCTCAGCCGGGGCTTCCTTCCTCCCCGGCCAACACCTCCACCTCCGCTGCTTTGGCCTTCAGGGGTCTGGGCTCGTGGAGTCAGCTTCCCTTCCCCCGCTCCGTAAACCCTCACCCCCCGCTGCGGCGTTCAAAAGGTACAAACGGGTATAGTCCCTGCGGCCACCCCCACCCCCACCCCTGCCTCTCCGGCCCCCAAGGTCAACCAGTGTAGCCGGTGCTGGATCATTCCAGACATTCTATGCCTTTGATACACACAAATGAAACGTGTTTTTCTCCCTTTTCTACACAAATGGTAGCGCTCTGAACACACTGTTCTGCCTGTTCCTTTCTTACAGCTACTGCTGCATCTGGTAGACCATTTCTAAGCAGCACAGCGCTTCCTGTCTTTCCTGTTTCGGCCACGCTCTGTCGCATCTGGACCCCGTATGAATGACTTGAATGCCCCACCGGCCAGTGACACGCATGTAGGCGGTGCCACGTTAAGTCACTGGACGTATGCAGTATCCCACTTCCGTGAACGTATCTGCAGGGAAAATCCAGAGGTGCAATTCCCGAGGGAAGGTCATTGCTGCTGTTACTTTAGTGGACAAGTCCGGAGTTCCCACTAGGCTCCCACATCCTCTGCCTGCTGCAAGCAGTGTCTGTGGGCCGCAGTCTCACCTGTCAGTACAGTTTTTATTTGCCAATGTGTTAGGTGAAAGGAAAAAAAAGTCACTTCAACGGGGTTTTCCTTTTATGTTTTACTTTTTTACCCTCACATCCTGGGAAGGACACTTTAGTGTTTTGTTTTTGTTTTTGTTTTGAGACGGAGTCTGGCTCTGTAGCCCAGGCTGGAGTGCAGTGGCGCGATCTCCACCTCGGCTCACTGCAAGCTCCGCCTCCCGGGTTCACGCCATTCTCCTGCCTCAGCCTCCTGAGTAGCTGGGACTACAGGCGCCCACCACCGCGCCCAGCTAACTTTTTGTATTTCTAGTAGAGACGGGGTTTCACCGTGGTCTCGATCTCCTGACCTCGTGATCCGCCCGCCTCGGCCTCCCAAAGTGCTGGGATTACAAGCGTGAGCCACCGCCCCCGGCCTGGAGAGGTTTTTAATTTGCATTTCTGCGCTGAGGGGGGAGGATCCCCGTATCTCTGGCAGCTGTCCTTCAGTATCTTCTCCGGGAGCCTTTGTATGGTTGATTTAGAGCTGTTTATTACTACACTGTTACTAGTCTTATTAAGGTGAGCTCTGTGATGTGAGTTGCAAGTTGTGTGCCCCACCTCACAGTTGGGGGCTCGTCTTTTTGACTTCGCTTATGTAGTTTGGCTCTGCAGACGCCCCCTACCCCCCTCCCACCCACGACGCGGTGGAACTTCTGGATTCTGTGCCACGCTTGGAAAAGCCGCCTTGGCCCCAAGACAGAAAAAGCTTCCCTGAGTTTTCTTCTAGGCTTTATCGCTTCCTTTTTTCGGCTTAAATCTTACATGATGGGACTCCATCCCGGTGCAAAAAAGTACCACGACTTGACCACGCACCCGTCTGAATCGCCATCCCAATCGGGTACTACAGTCCCTAAGCACAAGCAGCCTTCTCGTCTGTGCATAAAAGCGTGGATCTGACACGCACCTGCAGCGGCTCTGCGGCGTGAAGGCCGGCCCAGGGGTCGCCGTGTTGAGGCGCCTGGCTCAGGCCCACGCGCGCCGGGCAGGGCAGGGCGCGGGCCCCTCTAGGTCCCAGGCGGAGGTCGGCGCCTCTGCGCCCCGCGGGCTCCCCGAGCCCGCCACGGACGTCCCGGCCGAGCAGAGCTGGGACTCACCGAACCGGCGGGGAAGCCCCGCGAAGCCCACGCCTCGGGGAGAATTTCCTGCGTGTTCCAAGCGCGCCCGGCGCGACCTCTCCGTCCTGGGACCCCCGCGATCCCTCCGTCCCGCGCGATCCTCCGTCCCGCGAGCCCCCTCCGGCGTCCCCCAGACCCCGCGTCCCCCGCTCTGTCCCCCGCGCGTCCCACGTGAACCCTCCCCCCGCGCCCGGCGTCTGCGACCCCCCGGTCCCGCCCCCCGACCCCGCCCGCGCCCTCCCAGCTGGGCCTGCGGGGCGGGGCCTGCGGGCGGAAGTGCCCGGGGCGACGGTGGCGGAGACCGGCCGGGCCATGGGCGCCGGGGGCAGAGGCGGCAGCGGCCGCGGAGGCGGCAGAGGCTGCCCGGGCGGCGGCAGGGGCTGGCGGCGCGGGACGCGGGCCGGGTAGCGCTGGGCCGAGCGCGGAGCCATGGGCCGGGCTGGCACCGGGACCGGGGGCGAGGCAGTGGCCGCGGTGGTGGCGGGGCCGCTACTGCTGCTGCTGCTCGCCCGGCCCCCGCCTGCCTCCGCCCGCGACAGCGGGAAGAGCGGTGAGCGGGGGGCGCGGGCGCCATCGGGGGAGTGGGGCTGGGGCCGCGGGCGGGGCGGGATTGTGACTCACCCCCGGCGCACCTGTGCGCTCATCTGGCGCCGGCGCGGGGCTGGGGTCCCCGCCGCGGGTTGGGGGCTCAGGGTGGCCCTTTGCGGCGGTTCGTGTCCGAGGGGTCGAGGCGGGCGGGACCCCGCTCTTCCTCCTGGTTTCCCTGAACTGGGTTGGGCCACATCGGCCCCTGGAGCGTCCTCTCCTGTCCCTCCTCCCTCCAGAGCGCTCGGGTCCGGCGTGCCCGGCGCACTCGGCGCGGGGAAGTTGAGGGGCCCAGGAGACTGCCCGGGACTCCAGATGGGAGGAGTGTCTGGGCCGTGAACTCACCGGCCCGGTCCGGCCTGGGAGAGGGGCAGAGCCAGGAGAAAGTTGTTAGACACTGGAGCGGGGCCCGTGGGCGTCATGGCTCCAGCCCTTCCACAGCGACCACCAGCCCTGGTACAGCCACTTCCCACCGCCCGCCCGGCTTCTGGGAGGAGGGACTGAGGAAAGGGCGCCCCTCTCCCCTCTTGTTTGGAAACTTTGCATTTCTGTTCCCTGAGGGTCGCCGTCCCTGACTGAGGTCCAAGGAGCCGGCTGCACCAGGGAGAAGGTGTTGCCCTTCCAAGGTCTGTACAGGGTAGGGACGTGTGTGTGGAGACCGCCAGGCCTTGGCCACCCGGAGATGCTGAGGACTTGCCCTGGCCTCTGTGGCCTCGCTCGAAGGGTCGTGTCCTTGCCGGCTGGCTGGAAGGGCCCACACGTCCCCAGTCACTCGGGTGCCCAGGTTGCCTGCAGCTGATCCGGTGCTGTTCCCTGACTTCCCGGCCCCCAGCCTCTCCCCCGCCCCTGAAATATTGCTCCTTTGAGCTCCTGTTTCTTCTGGGGGCTGTGCCTCCTGCTTTCTGAGCTTGGCACAGCTAGAGATGAAAAGCAGTTTTCCCCGAGGACGGTGCCCGGGATTAAATTGCTCCATGGCTGGGCGCAAAGCTCACGCCTGTAATCCCAGCACTTTGGGAGGCTGAGGTGGGTGGATCACCTGAGGTCGGGAGTTCGAGACCAGCCTGACCAACATGGAGAAACCCCATCCCTACTAAAAATACAAAAATTAGCTGGGTGTGGTGGCCGGCGCCTGTAATCTCAGCTACTCAGGAGGCTGAGGTAGGAGAATCCCTTGAACCCAGGAGGCGGAGGTTGTGGTGAGCTGAGGTCGCTCCATTGCACTCCAGCCTGGACGAAAGAGCGAGACTCCGTCTCAAAAAAAAAAAAAAAGAAAAAAAGAAAAAAAAATCACCTGGGTGTGGTAATGTGAGCCTGTGGTTCCAGTTACATGGGAGGCTGAGGCTACCATGAGCCGTGTACATGGCACTGCACTCTAGCCTGGGTGACAGAGTGAGACCCTCAAAAAAACCAAAACCTTATTCCTTAGGAAACTGGCAAAGGAAATTCTCCTGTTCCAGAACTCAGGCCTGGTGAGGGGTCCCTGGGAGATGGAACACCTGGGTGTGGGCAGTGGAGAGGCCTGATGGGCTGGCTCAGCCCCTCACTCCTCCCAGCCTACTGTGGAGTAAGTGCTCTGTGGCATCTGTGGGTGGTCAGGGTCTCCCATGGGTGCCTGTCCTGGTTTGGAGGATGTGGGTCAGGGGTCTTCACTCAGGTTCCCAGGACAGGGACAGGGACTTGCATTCCCACCTTCCTCACCCGGCCCTGTGTCCGTGGAGGGGCTGTGGGGCAGGCAGGGGGGGTGTGTGGCTGGCCCTCCTCACCCTGTGGTCACCTCGGGCTCAGAGCACCGCTAACAGCCTGGTAGCGTGGGCGATTTGGGCAGGGAGCTTGGGCTACAGAGCCCTGGGAGAGGCCCTGAGGGCCTGTGAGCCCTGGGAGTCGGGAACTGGGTGTTAGGACAACCTTGAACAGATCTCTTATCTCTGTGTACTTGCTGAAACTTCACAGCCACCAGCTGGGTTCTAGGCGCCCTCAGGCTGGCGCTCCAGGGCCAGAGGGGCTGAGGGCTTTGCCCCAGCAGGCCCAGGGGCTGTGTGCTGCTGGTGGCCTCCCCTGCCTGTCCCCACAGAGGCCGGCTCTCTCCAGGACACCGTGGCCCCGGGGGCTTGAGTTTCCTCTGCCCACATTATCAGGCCACAGCCTGGTGGGTGGGACCTGGTGGCCAGCAGACACCTGGAAAGCCTGGAGTCCGTCGTGGGTGGAGCCTGCCCCTGCCCCTGCCCAGCCCCCAGGCCAGGCTCCCCTGGAGCTTGGCCCGGCTTTTCCGACAGGCTGCTGTTGGCAGGTATATCGTTTCTTCGGGTGCCTCTATGGGAGGGTCACCAGGCTGGCAGGAGAGCCTGCTGCTCACCTGTCTTCCTCCTCAGGAGGGGCCTGGGCCTGGGCCTGAGCCAGCCACTCTCCAGTGAGACCTAGGCAGGGTTCCTGAGTGCAGGATGGGGAACTGCAGTGGGGAACTGCAGCGGAGGGGAGGATGCCACACCCTGCTGTGTCCACTGTGCATTTCCTCCTGAAGCCTTTGTCATTAATTAACCTCAGAGGGAGGGGCCCCCAAAGGGACGTGCCCTCCACCCTGACCTACCCAGGAGAAGGCTGGGACCCAGGGAGGGAAGGATGCCCAAGGTCACAAGGGCACGAGGTCGGAACTGGCACGGGGGCTGGGGGTGAGAGCCTGTGAGTCCTCGCCTGGGGCCATGAGCAGGATGTCTCCCACGGGCCCTTCTCCATCCCCGCACCAGGCATGGGCGCATTCCCTGAGGACAGTTAGGAGCCTTGCCCGCTTGGAATGCAGGGGGCAGCTGTCCGCTTGTTCTCATGGCTGGCCAGGCTTCTGGCCTGGGTCCCTCCCGCACGCGGGGTCTCACTCTGGGTAAGGGGGAATTTGGGCTCTGGTTTGGCTGTGTCCGAAGACATCATAGCCCAAGCAGGCAGCCAACCCATCCAGAGATGGGGGATGTGGAAGGCTGAGAGGAGGTGGGAGGGCCATGCCTTGGCCTTGGTAGCCAGGGCATCTGTGATAAGGGGCGGGGGCTCCTTCCTGACACCTGCTGGGTCCTTCAGCTTCAACCTGGGTTGGCCGTGGGGAGTGGGGTCTTCTAAGGTTGGAGGCAGTTAGGGTGGCGACGGGTGCTGAGGTGCCCTGGGACTTGTTTGGAAGCTGCTGCAGTGAGATGGCAGCTTTGAAAAGACCCAGATGCCAGGAGGGTGGGATGTAGGTCATTTGGGGAGGGATGGCAGAGGACTGGCTGAGGGGCCAGAGGGTGGCCGTGACCTTTACCAAGGTCAGAGTTGGTGTGCCAAGGGCTGCAGGTGGGTCCCCTGGGGCTTACAGCCCTTTCCTTCTGGGGACCTCATCCTCCCCATCTGCGGCCCTGGAGGAGGGCTCCCAGCCTGGCTGACGCCTCCTTCTCCTCACAGAGGTGGGGCTGGTGTCCGAGCACTTCTCGCAGGCCCCGCAGAGGCTGTCCTTCTACAGCTGGTACGGCAGTGCCAGGCTCTTCCGCTTCCGCGTGCCCCCGGACACTGTGCTTCTGCGCTGGCTGCTGCAGGTCTCCCGGGAGGGCGGCACCGCCTGCACCGACGCAGAGATCACCGTGTAGGTGGCCGCCCGCCTGCCTGCCCACCCCCCGCGCCTGGCCAAGCCCTGTGCCTGAGCCCTGTGCTGCCCTCCCGTCTCCAGGCACTTCCGTTCCGGCGCTCCTCCCGTCATCAACCCACTGGGCACCAGCTTCCCAGATGACACCTCGGTGCAGCCCTCCTTCCAGGTCAGGGTGCCACTGAGCGCTGCACCGCTAAGCAATGCCTCTGTCAACGTTTCCCACCCAGCCCCCGGGGACTGGTTCGTGGCCGCCCACCTGCCCCCGTCATCCCAGAAGATCGAGTTGAAGGTGAGAGGGGCTGCCCTCCGGGATGGAGGCAGAGAACCTCGCGGCGATGGCCAGTCCCTGCCGTTCACCTCTTTGGGGTGGTCCTTGCTCTAGGCTCCACACTGCATTCTGGGGCCAGCCCTGCTCCCTGCATGCCTGGGGTTTCTGGTGGGACCCTGCCCTCATGCCTGCATTCTCTGACACCACCCCTGCCCACACCTGTTCTCTCCCTAGGGCTTGGCTCCCACCTGTGCCTACGTCTTCCAGCCTGACCTGCTGGTCACACGGGTGGTCGAGATTTCAGTCATGGAGCCAGATGTGCCCCTTCCACACACTCTCCTCTCCCACCCCAGCTACCTCAAGTGAGCGGGGCCTGGTGGGGCAGCCCAGCTCTGGCCTCCGGCCCCACCTCAGATTTGGTGGAGTGGGTGCGAGAGCCTGGCCCTGAGCCCTGGGGGTGGGCTGGGAAGTAGTCCAGATGCCTGGCCTCCTTGGGTCCCCACGAGGTGGGCTGAGGAATGGCAGAGCCTGAGCCAGCTGTGTCCCCTTGCTGCAGGGTCTTTGTCCCCGATTACACGCGGGAGCTTCTGCTGGAGCTGCGGGACTGTGTGTCCAGCGGGAGCCTGGGTTGCCCTGTGCGTCTCACCGTGGGCCCGGTCACCCTGCCTAGCAACTTCCAGAAGGTGCTCACCTGCACCAGTGCCCCCTGGCCCTGTCGCCTGCTGCTGCCCTCACCGCCCTGGGACCGGTGGCTGCAAGTGACAGCTGAGAGCCTGGTGGGGCCCCTCGGGACAGTGACTTTCAGTGCTGTAGCTGCCCTCACAGGTGGGCCGCACAAGGGCTGGAGGGATGGCCCTGCCCCTCCCCAGATCCCTAGACATTCCTCCAACCAAACCCCTTGTCCTCTCGGCAGCTTGCAGGCCACAGAGTGTAACCATCCAGCCCCTTCTGCAGAGCAGCCAAAACCAGAGCTTCAATGCCTCCACTGGTCTGCCCTCCCTGAGCCCCGACCACCAGTATCTGGGCAGGAGTGGCAGCGTGGACCGCAGCCCCTTCTGCCTCACAAACTACCCAGTCATGCGGGAGGACATGGACGTGGTGTCCGTGCACTTCCAGCTCCTGGACAGGGTCTCGGTGAGGGTGTGTCCAAACACACCGTCCATGATGCGACTGCGCCTGAACACCGGCATGGACAGCGGGGGGTCCCTCACCATCTCCCTGCGGGCCAACAAGGTACCTGCTGTCTGCAAGCGGCCTGTGGCCTGGGCTTGGGCAGGGCGTCGGGCGGCCCCTGCAGGGCCTCCTCATTTACCTTGGCACTGGGACAGGCAACACAGTGACACCAGCAGGCATGGGCCAGGACAGGGGCCCATGTTGGGGGCGCCTACCCTGCTGGGCAGCCTTGCTCCTGTCAGCAGGGCCCAGGGTAGCTAGGGTCAGAGGTGGGGTGGAGGCAGGATGTCCCAGGGCCCGGGGAGGAAGGGTCTCGGTGGGCCCTGGGCCCTGGGCCTGCAGGAGTCTCAGAGAAAGGCACCAGCACTGACCGGGCACAATGACTCACACCTGTAATCCCAGCACTTTGGGAGGCCAAGGCGGACAGATCACGAGGTCAGGAGATTGAGACCATCCTGACTAACACAGTGAAACCCTATCTCTAGTAAAAATACAAAAATATCAGCTGGGCGTGGTGGCGGGCACCTGTAGTCCCAGCTACTCAGGAGGCTGAGGCAGGAGAATGGCGTGAACCCGGGAGGCGGAGCTTGCAGTGAGCCGAGATCGCGCCACTGCACTCCAGCCTGGGTGACAGACCGAGACTCCGTCTCAGAAAAAAAAAGGCACCAGCACCAGGCTGAGCTGGCATGTGGGGCGGATGACCCCACTGTGGCCAGGGGCTGCTGGGGCTGAGCCGGCACTGCCTCCCTTTCCAGACAGAGATGCGGAATGAGACCGTCATAGTGGCCTGTGTGAACGCTGCCTCACCCTTCCTTGGCTTCAACAGTTCGCTCAACTGTACCACAGGTATGATGGGCAGGCGTCACCATCAGCGTGGCCCCTGCCAGCTCCCGACCCGGCCTCCTCTGATGGGGCCCTCTGGCTCCCCTGCAGCCTTCTTCCAGGGCTACCCCTTGTCTCTGAGCGCCTGGTCTCTCAGGGCCAACCTCATCATCCCCTACCCAGAGACAGACAACTGGTACCTCTCTCTACAGCTCATGTGCCCTGAGAACGCTGAGTAAGTAAATCTAGGGCAGGGACGGGGGTCAGGCACCCTGTCATTTCACTCAGGATCACAGGCGGGCTGCCTGAGGTTGGCATTCTGAGTGACCCAGCTAGAGGGGTGCTTCTTCCAGGGCTACTGAAAGCTGAGGGCCTCAATGCTGGGTTCTCATGTCCGTCAGCCTCTTGGGTGTGCTGGTGGCAGCTGGGCTGTCAGACCACTGCACCAGCTTTCCTGTGGCCCCTTCCTCAAAGGGAGTGTGAGCAGGCTGTGGTCCATGTGGAGACCACCTTGTACCTGGTGCCCTGTTTGAACGATTGTGGACCCTATGGCCAGTGCCTCCTGCTCCGCAGACATAGCTACCTGTATGCCGGCTGCAGCTGCAAGGCAGGTGAGGGCCAGGGCCCCGCCCGCCCCGAGACGCTGCTGCTGTTGGCTTCCAGTGCTGTGCCATGCCTCTCCCCTGGGGAAGCGCCACAAGGGGCTGGAGAGAGACCCCTGCAAAGCAATGCAGGGGCAAAGCCTCCTCCCCACTCCCCTGTTCCCCACCAACAATCTGTCTGCCTGGCACAGGCACCAGGTATCCCCGCGGGTGATACTGCCTCCTGACCTTGGCCCCGCCCACTGTGCCTACCCAGCTTGCCCCTGGGTGATGAAGGGGCTTCTCTGCAGGGTCCTGGGTGAGGGGTGGGCCCTGAGTTTCAGCAGTGCCCCCAGCCTCCGCCGTGGGGTTTTGTGCCCCCAGGCTGGCGTGGGTGGAGCTGCACGGACAACAGCACAGCCCAGACGGTGGCCCAGCAGAGGGCAGCCGCACTGCTTCTCACGCTCAGCAACCTCATGTTCCTGGCCCCCATCACCGTCTCAGTGCAGCGATTCTTCCTGGTTGAGGCCTCCGTCTACGCCTACACCATGTTCTTCTCCACGGTAGGCTGCCCTCCTGCAGGGACTTGGGGTGGGAGGGCGGGATGGCGCTCACGGAGCCTCTCCACAGTTCTACCACGCCTGCGACCAGCCCGGGGAGGCGGTGCTGTGTATCCTCAACTATGACACGCTGCAGTACTGCGACTTCCTGGGCTCCGGGGCGGCCATCTGGGTCACCATCCTGTGCATGGCGCGGCTCAAGGCAGTCCTGAAATACGTGAGTGGCCCTCGACGTGGGGTGTAGGCTCTGGGGGAGCAGGGCCCCCAAGTGCAGCCTGCAAAAGGCAGTACCGTGGGAGAGGCCGGACCTGGCATTGGGCACAGCCCCTGGAAACCTCACATCTCGCCCTAGCACGGTGGCTCTGGTGGCTCACACCTGTAATCACACCTGTAATCCCAACACCTGGGGGAGGATCCCATTAGGCCAGGGGTTCAAGAGCAGCCTGGGCTGTACAAAAAATCGAAATGTTAGCTGAGCGTAGTGGGTGCATGCCTGTGGTCCCGGCCACTCGGGAGACTAAGGTGGGAAGATCGCTTGATCCCAGGCGTTGGAGGTGTTGGAGTGAACTGAAGTCACGGCACTGCACTCCAGCCTGGGTGACAAAAGAAAAGAAAGCTCATGTCTTCTGTGATGCCACACGGAGATGCGGGTCTGAGACCCTGCAGGCAGTTGTGAGGGGGCAATGCCAGCTGTTTGGAGGATGCCAGGAAGGAAGGTGGTAGGCAGGGGAGGCCAGGCCCCCTATCCTTGAGAAGCCCCTACCCATGCTCCCTGGGTCCTTGGTGCCAAGGATGCTTTGGGGACTCTGTGGCAGCTGGCCCTGGCATGGGGAGACTCGTGCCCTAGGTTTGTGAGCTGTATGCTCTGCCCTCCTGTCTGCTCTGGGAACTACAGGCTGGGTGCTGCCCCAAGGGGGTACCCATGGGAGCCCCACAGCCAGGGCAGGGGGAGGCTGGGAAACACCAGGGTCCTGCAGGGCTGAGTGCAGGGCCTGAACCTGCAGATAGGCAGAGAACTGTAGGTTGTGGGCAGAAGTGTCTGATGGAGACTGGGGGGTAGGAGCCCCTCCCTATGGAACAGTGGGCGGGAGACTGAAGCCACCCTGATGGGGGATTCCTGGAAACCCAGGGGTACAGAGGGCTAGTGAGTGTGTGGGTGCAGAGCTGCCATATGTGGCTGTCCGGTTTGACCACCCTCTAGTCCCCCAGAGGTGCGCGCCTGGCCACATTCACCTGTGGATGCAATGCAGAAGCTGAAGGAGGGGCGTGTCCCTGCCGGCTGGCAGAGCTGGTCAGAGGGTGGCAGCAGCTCCGAGGGGGCAGGCAGAGGTGCTGCGGGGCCCTGGGGTACACTTGCTCCTGCTGGGCCTTCACCCTCAGAGGTGTCCCTGCAGTCATCCCTGTGTCTTGCCCAGGTGCTGTTTCTTCTGGGCACACTGGTCATCGCCATGTCCTTGCAGCTGGACCGCAGGGGCATCTGGAACATGCTGGGGCCCTGCCTCTTTGCCTTCGTGATCATGGCCTCCATGTGGGTAAGGAGCCGGGCTGGCTGGCACTGCTGCCCAGATGCTCGCAGAAGAGAGCCTGGCCCCTTGCTCTGGCCACGTTCCCGGTCTTGCTCCAACCAGTGAATGCCCGTATCTGCTGGGGGTTGCCATGGCACCCACAGAGGCCCAGCATGGCTGTGTCCCTGAGGCCTGGGCCTGAGGACCAGTGGCCTTGTGCCCTTGAGCCCCCTTGAAGCAGCCCACCCTTGTCGTTCTGCTGCCCAGAGCTGGGCAGGCCCCCAGTAACCGCTGTTTCCGGGCCCTGGGAGCTGCGGCTGCACTGATGCCTGCGTGGCTGTTTTCTCTAGACTTACCGCTGCGGGCACCGGCGCCAGTGCTACCCCACCTCGTGGCAGCGCTGGGCCTTCTACCTCCTGCCCGGCATCTCCATGGCGTCCGTGGGCGTTGCCATCTATACCTCCATGATGACCAGCGACAACTACTACTACACCCACAGCATCTGGCACGTCCTGCTGGCCGGGAGCGCAGCCTTGCTGCTGCCGCCACCTGATGAGCACGCTGAGCCCTGGGCCTGCTCGCAGAAATTCCCCTGCCACTATCAGATCTGTAAGAATGATCGGGAGGAACTGTACACGGTGACATGACACCAGCCTGGGGACAGCTGCTGCTCTGATGATCTCTTCAGCCAGGAGCTGCATCGAGGAGGGGGAACCTGGTTCAGTCCTGGACAGATTGATTTCCAGCTGAATAAAATTGGCCTGGGTACCCTCTCACTTCCTCCTACTGAGGAGAGGGCCACCCCCCCTCACACGCACCTCTCCCCACCAGCTGCCTGCTGGCTGCTGAGGTCCCTCTGCAGATCCCAGCTGCTGTCTGCAGTGGCCCCTGGGGCCTGGGCTTAGTTACCTGGAGACCACAGGTGCCTGTGCGAGGATGGGGCTGTGTGCTCTACTGGCCTGAGGGTGGCTAGAGATGGGGTGAAGGACTCCCTGTGGTCCTGTTCCCTGGTGAGGCTGTGGTAAGAGACCCATGGAGCCCAGGAACCCTGAGCCCACCACTGGAGCTGGGAGCTGTGAACTCCGAGACCCCTGCTCCTGGCCCCTATGTGGCCCTGATGCCAGCCTGCCTGAGGCATGGAGGATCCCCCTCTGCTGCTGTGGTCATCATAGGGACTGGAGACCAAGGTCTCCACCAAAGCTGATGGGCGCTGGGGATGCAGGCTTCCGCCCCGCCCTTCCCTTTTTCTTGGCTCTGGAGCCTTGGGTCCCTGAGAAGAGTCTCCTGGGACTGGTGTGCTCTGCTGCTCTGGGGATTTGGCCCACAAGGAACCCCTACCCAGCCCAGTCCACCCACCCCAGCGTTCCTGGGCCTCCCTCTGGGAGCTTTCTCTGGGTCCCAGGAGCTGTGGTTGTGTCTGCCCCCTGCACTGGGCTGTCTGTGCCCTGCGGGTGTTCAGGAGACTGGGCTGTCTCTGCTCCTCATGCAAGCCTTGTGGGGGAAGCAATGACTAGGAGCAGCACCTGGCCCCTCCCTGAGGCCTGTGAGTGTTGGATCCACCCTGGGGAAGTGGGCGGCTGAGACCCGGGTGGGGTCCTCCTACACTTGGCTCTGGGGGCTTCCTTTCTGGGTCTTGTCCGGGGTGTGGCTTTCCTGAGGGTCTTACCTCCCCCAGCCACCCTGCCTTTGACCACCAAAGCAATCTCTAAGCTTATAAAAGAAATATGTATATATGGGGTGTTTTGGAGTAAAAGAAAATTCTAAGACATTAAGACATATTTTTATGTAGATCTGATTTATCTGTGATTGGTGAATTTAATATTTCAAACTAAACGAGTTTTTACATTTTTTCTGCGCTCGTTCCCTGGTAGGGTAAGCGGGCCCCGGGAGAACAACCCCCGCCCCGCCCGCGTCGCCCTTTTGCGGAAACGCCTGGGCCGCACATTGCCAACGGTGCCTTGAGCTGCTGCTGCTGTCTCTGCAGGGTGTTTTTTACGGTCCCTAAAGGGGGCGGAACGAGGGGTAGACGGATGGCCTTTGCAGCCAGTCAGCGGTGGGAGGAGGTCCAGGCGCGGCGGACCGGCTTCCGGTTCCGGTGGGGCGCCGGGTTTAGAGCTCTGAAAGGTGGGCGCGGGCCGGTGGGGTGCGGCGGGGGGACCGCGGCAGAAGGGGAGGGGCAGGTGGGTGCGGGGCGGGGGCAGGAGTAGGGGGTAGGAGGTGAGAGCCCGGGGGCAGGAGTAGGAGGTGAGAGTGGAGGCAGGGGTAGGAGGTGAGAACCGGGGGCCGGGGTAGGGGTAGGGGGTGAGAGCCGACGGCCGGAGTAGGGGTGGGGGGTGAGAGCCGGGGGCCGGGGTAGCGGGTAGGGGGTGAGAGCCGGGGGCCGGAGTAGGGGTAGGGGGTGAGAGCCGGAGGCCGGGGTAGCGGGTAGGGGGTGAGAGCCGGGGGCCGGGGTAGGGGGTAGGGGTAGGAGGTCAGAGCCCGGGGGTCAGGGTAAGAGCCCGGGGCCGGGGTAGGGGGTAGGTGGTGAAAACCGGGGGCCGGGCCAGGCTGCAGGTGACTGCGAGCCCTCACGTCCCGCCAGGCCCGCGATGCCTCTACACAAGTATCCCGTGTGGCTCTGGAAGCGGCTGCGGCTGCGAGAGGGCATCTGTGCCCGCCTGCCTGGCCACTACCTGCGCTCCCTGGAGGAGGAGCGGACGCCCACTCCCGTGCACTATAGGCCTCATGGGGTCAAGTTCAAGATCAACCCCAAGAACGGGCAGCGGGAGCGTGTGGAGGACGTGCCTATCCCCATCTACTTTCCCCCCGAGTCCCAGCGGGGGTTGTGGGGCGGCGAGGGCTGGATCCTGGGCCAAAGATACGCCAACGACGACAAGGTGGGTCGGCAGGCGGGCTTCAGGGGCTCCTCCCAGGGCTTGGCTGTGCGGAACGCCCGGGGTACCTGGAGAGATGTGGATGGGCTCTGGGGATTACAGCCTGGCGGAGACACAGCTCCAGCAAAGGGGCATGCAGAGCAAGAACCGCAGTTCTGGCAAACAGGACTGATAAACTAGGGGTGAGGTGGGGTGATTCAGGCCGGGGAGCAACCAGAGGCCGTGCGGAGTCGGGGTAACGTTAGGATGAGGAGGAGCAGAGCAGGTCCGGGAGGCGAGCAGAGCTTCGAGGCTGCTTATGATGGACTTCCTGGCGGGACTGCTGAAGCCTCTGGGGAGACTTGTGTCACCTCCAGCCTGGAATGTGACGACCTGTAAACTGTGGGGTTGCACATGTTTCTGAAACACATCCAGCAACCATGTGACAAGGGCGGGAACGCCCAGCTTGCTGGGGAGCAGCTGACTTCTGGGTACACAGCCAGGACCAGCGGTTGGGCTAGGGCAGCAGTGGGCTGGGGGCCGGCCCACTCAGCTCCAAGTCCCCAGTCTGATAGCCGTGGGTCTGTGATGGAGTCTCCCAGGGGAGGGTGAGGGCAGTTGCCCTGGGTCCCCCTTGGTCTGTAGGAGGAAGCAGCAGTACTCACAGAGGCTCTGTTGCACCCTCAGCTCTCCAAGAGGCTGAAGAAGGTGTGGAAGCCACAGCTGTTTGAGCGAGAGCTCTACAGTGAGATCCTGGACAAGAAGTTCACGGTGACCGTGACCATGCGGACCCTGGACCTCATCGATGAGGCTTACGGGTTCGACTTTTACATCCTCAAGGCAAGCGGGGTGGGGCGAGTCAGTGCACAGCAGGGTCTGGGATGGGCCAGTCAGACTCAAGGGAGCCCCAGGTCAGCATCACACCGGGGCGCGCTGGCATCTGTGCAGGAGAATCACTGGGAAAGCGTGAATGGGGCCGTGCCCCTTTCTGGCCAGCGCCTGTGGGGTCTCCTGCCTGCAGGAGAGGCCGTTGCTCTGTGGGTGGCTGACTTGCCGGTGGGGCCTGAGTGAGCACAGCTGATCCCTTCCCTGCTCTTGGACTTGCTTCTGTTCTGATCCCACCCCCGTGGGATCAGGCGGCCCCACCTGGGCCTTCTCTGTCCTGTCCTGGGACCACCAGCGGCTAGAGAGGAGCCGGGTGGGTTGGCTGGAAGGGTAGGCGGGGCCCTGCCACCAGCACCTGGCCCCATGTGAGCCTCCTGCCAGACCCCGAAGGAGGACCTGTGCTCCAAGTTCGGGATGGACCTGAAGCGAGGGATGCTGCTGCGGCTTGCCCGGCAGGACCCCCAGCTGCACCCCGAGGACCCCGAGCGGCGGGCGGCCATCTACGACAAATACAAGGTGAGGGTTTCCATCCCGCTCCCTGCCCCTGGGGCCTCCTGGCTCGGCCCTGGGCCTCACCACCCTTTCCATCTCTGTCTGCCTAGGAATTTGCCATCCCAGAGGAGGAGGCAGAGTGGGTGGGCCTCACACTGGAGGAGGCCATTGAGAAGCAGAGACTTCTGGAGGAAAAGGTGAGGGTGTGAGCACTGCTGCCTGCCCAGGGCCTGGTGTGCGGGGTCTGGGAGTGTGCTGCCTTGGAGAGAGCCTGCATGAGGGGCTGCTGCACTGGGTGGGCTAGGGGAGGAGCTGCTGCTCTGCATTGCCCCCACAGAGGAGCATGGCCCGCTCCCTCCCCTCCAAGTCCCCACCCTGTCCTGCCACAGGACCCTCAGTAGGAGGATTGGGTTCCTGCACCAAGGGTTTGCTCGGCCACCAGCATCCCAGGGTCTGGAGCCTGTGGTAGCTGTCGGGACCGGGAGCCCCTGATGGCATGGCAGTTGGCTGCCCCCATTCCCTCTGTTTATCCACAACCACAGGGATGGGACAGGGGCAGGTGTGTGCCTCCAGTGTCCCCAAGGGAGGGGGTTTCTCATCTCACTGACAGGGCTCTGCCCTCCAGGGCCTCTCATGCCCCAGTTCCTCTGGGCGGCAGCTGCTGGTCCCATCCCCACCAGAACTCCAGCTGCCTTGGGCTTCCCTGGCCTCACCATGAGCCCCTCTTCCCTTTAGGACCCTGTACCCCTGTTCAAGATCTACGTGGCGGAGCTGATCCAGCGGCTGCAGCAGCAGGCACTGTCAGAGCCGGTGGTGGTGCAGAAGAGAGCCAGTGGCCAGTGACCACACAGCTCCTCCGTGCCTGACCACCAGGCCCAGCCTTCCCTGCCAGGCCCTTTGCACCGAGGACACAGATCCTGGGGAGCTGTGAGGGCCACTCGTGGGCAGTGAGTGGATCCTGGTTTTGTGTGCTGCCCATGTACCTTCCAGCCTGGGGCCAGCTTGGCAGGGATCCCCAGGAGGCCTGGGGCCACCCAGTTCCTCGCAGGCGGGGGCCCCCATGCTCGGGGCAGTGCTGCTTGTGCCCGTGGGGCTGGGAGCGAGTAAAGTCTGGGCCAGGCTGTGTGTGTGCGTCTTTGCTTTGAGGACCGGCGTTCTCTTTGGGGACCCTGATCCTGTCACCCCTGCCCCTGCTGTCCCTGAGACCTTGGATGAGCCGTGGGCATTGACTCTGGCTGCCTGTCCCCAGCTGAGCTGCAGAGAGCGAGGTTTGATTCTGTGTTTTGTGGTTTTTTGTTTTTTTTTTTTTGAGACGGAGTCTTGCTCTGTCACCCACACTGGAGTGCAGTGGCGCAATTTCAACTCACTGCAACCTCCGCCTCCTGGGTTCAAGTGATTCTCCTGTCTCAGCCTCCTGAGTAGCTGGGATTACAGGTGCCCACCACCACGCCCAGCTAATTTTTGTATTTTTAGTAGGTGTGGGGTTTCACCATGTTGGTCAAGTCTTGAACTCCTGATCTTGTGATCCGCCTACCTCGGCCTCTCACCATTTTTTTTTTTTTTTTTTTTTTTTTAATGAAGTCTCATTCTGTCATCCAGGCTAGAGTGCATCTATGTGATCTCAGGTCACTGCAACCTCCAACTTCTGGGTTCAAGCGATTCTCCCACCTCAGCCTCCTGAGTAGCGGGATTGCAGGCACCTGCTGTCATGCATGACTAATTGTATTTTAGTAGAGAAGGGGTTTCACCTTTTTGGCCAGGCTGGGCTTGAACTCCTAACCTCAGGTGATCCACCTGCCTCGACCTCCCAAAGTGCTGGGATTACAGGTGCGAGCCACCACCCTGGCCGGATTCCGTGTCTGTCTTTCCTCTGGTAGAGGGTCTGGTGTAGCTGGGGGCATCCAGGGGTGTAGCCGGCTGATGCCCGTTCCCTCTCCATTGCACATTCTTGCCCTTCCCGAACATTCTCCAGAGCAGGGCTAGGGAGGCTGTGGCCTGGCTCTTCAGGGACTGGAAGGAACCAGGAGGGGCCTTCAGAGGGCCCCACTGGTGCAGCCGCCTGAGTCAGGAGCCTCCCCTGGTCAGCACTGTCGTGGCAAGTGGTACAGGAGGTGGGGGTGACACGAACTTGGGGACCTGCGACCTTGGTGTCCCCTCCTGCTACTTCCCACCTGACCTGCAGGGTGGAGGTATGGCCAGCGGGAAGCTGGGCTGTGTACCCTAAGGCTTTTCCTGCCCTGAGGTTTAGGGGTGCCTGGCCCTCTCCCCTGACCCTTACCTGGATATCCTGATCCTCCGGACCCATTCAGTTCTCCTAGGGAGCACAGGGAGGGCTCCCCCAGCCGCATGTGCAGAATGACAAGGGGGGTTTATGTCCCCTGAGCCTAAGCCAGCCCTAGCTGGTGGCAGGTTGGGGTGAACTGGAGGCAGCTGCCCGATGTGGGCCTGCTGGCTGATTGAGGGGCCCTGAGCTCCCAAGAGGGCTGTGGCAGAGTCCAGAGGGAGCAGCTGGCCCTGCTGGGCTGTAGAGGAGCCCGTGGCTCCCGGGGCCACAAGGGGTCACTGGGTCAGGACCTGCCTGGTTCAGAGCCCTGGGAGTGCCTGTGAGGTCTCTGTGCACACCAGGCACCTCTGCCCACGTGTCCTGCTGCTCTCCATACCAGCGCCTTCACGTGACGCCCCTGCTCTGTGAATGAACTGGAACCTGCTGCTCTCCATACCAGCGCCTTCACGTGACGCCCCTGCTCTGTGAATGAACTGGAACCTGCTGCTCTCCATACCAGCGCCTTCACGTGACGCCCCTGCTCTGTGAATGAACTGGAACCTGCTGCTCTCCATACCAGCGCCTTCACGTGACGCCCCTGCTCTGTGAATGAACTGGAACCTGCTGCTCTCCATACCAGCGCCTTCACGTGACGCCCCTGCTCTGTGAATGAACTGGAACCTGCTGCTCTCCATACCAGCGCCTTCACGTGACGCCCCTGCTCTGTGAATGAACTGGAACCTGCTGCTCTCCATACCAGCGCCTTCACGTGACGCCCCTGCTCTGTGAATGAACTGGAACCTGCTGCTCTCCATACCAGCGCCTTCACGTGACGCCCCTGCTCTGTGAATGAACTGGAACCTGCTGCTCTCCATACCAGCGCCTTCACGTGACGCCCCTGCTCTGTGAATGAACTTGAACCTGCTGCTCTCCATACCAGCGCCTTCACGTGACGCCCCTGCTCTGTGAATGAACTTGAAAAAAATTTTAGGCCGGGCACGGTGGCTCAAGCCTGTAATCCCAGCGCTTTGGGAGGCCGAGACGGGCAGATCATGAGGTCAGGAGATCGAGACCATCCTGGCTAACACGGTGAAACCCCGTCTCTACTAAAAAAATACAAAAAAGTAGCCGGGCGAGGTGGCGGGCGCCTGTAGTCCCAGCTATTCGGGAGGCTGGGGCAGGAGAATGGCGTAAACCCGGGAGGCGGAGCTTGCAGTGAGCCGAGATCTCGTGCCACTGCACTCCAGCCTCGCCGACAGAGCGAGACTCCGTCTGAAAAAAAAAAAAAAATTTGGGATGGGTGCGGTGGCTCACACATGTAATCCTAGCACTTTGGGAGGCTGAGGCAGGCAGATCACAAGGTCAAGAGATAGAGACCATTCTGGCTAACACAGTGAAGCCCCATCTCTACTAAAAATACAAAAAATTAGCCGGGCGTGGTGGCACACGCCTGTGGTCCCAGCTACTCGGGAGGCTGAGGCAGGAGAATCACTTGAACCTGGAAGGCAGAGGTTGCGGTGAGCCGAGATCGCACCACTGCACTTCAGCTTGGGTGACAGAGCGAGACTCAGTCTCAAAAAAAAAAAAAAACAAAAAACTATGGCCTGGCACGGTGGCTTACACCTGTAATCCCAGCACTTTGGGAGGCTGAGGTGGGCAGATCACTTGAGGTCAGCAGTTTGAGCCTAGCCTGGACAACATAGTGAAACCCCATCTCTACTAAATACAAAAAATTTGCCAGGTGTGGTGGCACACACCTGTAATCCCAGCTACTTGGGAGGCTGAAGCAGGAGAATTGCTTGAACCTGGAAGGTGTGGAGGTTGCAGTTAGCTTAGATTGCACTATTGCACTCCAGTCTGGACAATA
Organism: Macaca mulatta; assembly: GCF_049350105.2. NCBI lineage: Eukaryota > Metazoa > Chordata > Mammalia > Primates > Cercopithecidae > Macaca > Macaca mulatta. The sequence continues at coordinate 1,580,602 of NC_133425.1, read as the reverse complement.
AGAGCGAAACTCTGTCTCAAAAAAAAAGGCCGGGTGCAGTGGCTCAAGCCTGTAATCCCAGCACTTGGGGAGGCCGAGGTGGGCGGATCACGAGGTCAGGAGATGGAGACCATCCTGGCTAACACAGTGAAACCCCGTCTCTACTAAAAAATACAAAAAATTAGCCGGGCGTGGTGGCAGGTGCCTGTAGTCCCAGCTACTTGGGAGGCTGAGGCAGGAGAATGGCGTGAACCTGGGAGGCGGAGCTTGCAGTGAGCCGAGATGGTGCCACTGCACTCCAGCCTGGGCAACAGAGCGAGACTCCGTCTCAAAAAAAAAAAAAGTATGAAAAGCAGACAGTGCTTAGCCAGTCCCTTTCCCAGCTCTGTGGGGCCATAAGGCTCAGCCCTGCTGCCCATACCATGAGTGCTGTTCCAGGCCCCAGCTCTAGCCAGAGTTGGGATGTTCTGGCCACTCTCTGCCCCCTATAGTTCTGGTGTTCAGCTCTGAATTTAAGCCAAGCCCCCTCTAGTCCCTCACCTTGCCCCTGGCTCCCCGACGGTGTGTGTGTCCAACACGTCCCAGCTCAGGCCTCAGCAGCTGCCCCTCACTCACCACCTGCTCCTTCCCACCCCACCCAAGGCCCCAGGGCAAGCAGGGCTCCTGTCAAGGCCAGTAGGGTTTCCTGGGTCAGACTCCGGGGGCCCCAAGGGGTGAGGGGCCAGGCTTGGCAGCGGGCTCGCAGGTGTTGGCCTCGGTCCCCCTGTTGGCCGTGGTGGAACGTGCTTATCAGTGTCCTGATCTATGTTGACTCAGGGTCGTGGGTCTGGGACCAGGCTGCCAGCTGACCAGTGAGAGGAGCTGCATTTGGCCTCAGCAGGTCACCTCCTGTGCCAGTCACCTCACTGGAGCCCACGGCAGGGGAGGCCAGGCTGGACTGAGGTGGGGTCTGGGTGTGGCCAGGGCCCTGACTGCTTTCTGGTCAGAGGCCACAAAAGTGCTTGACTGAGAAAAGGGCAAGAGGCCTTCCGTGAATGCCGGACCCATCTCCCAAGATCAAACCATGACTCAGTTCTGGGACGGGCCCAGCAGCTGGATCCAGCATACTAGTCTGCCTTCTGGGATGTGGGGAGGGGTCCCAGGGACTGTACCGGTTCCGCCATGGACATGCGGAACCCAGAACTGAGCTGGGAGCCTGGGGAGCCGACCTGGGAATGACTGCCGGCCACCCTTCCCTGTCCTCCCTGTGCCCACCCCACACCTTCCTGCCCTGCCTGTGCCCACCTCACCCCTTCCAGAGCCAGGTCAGGCTGGGGCCACTGGACCCTCCTGCCGTCCTCACCAATCGCAACTGTCAGGCTGCTTCCTGAAGTGTTGGACTCGGTCTGTGAGAACGGCCAGTTCTCCCTCACTGCGGCCTGCAGACCCTCAGGTACCAGGAGTGGGAGAGGGGTCTGTGCAGAGCAAGATGAACCCTGCAGGAGGCAGAACTGCCCTGGGCCAGCCTGCACCAGCCCCAGCATGTCAGAGCCCTCAGGGGCCAGGAGTTCCCCACCGTGTGTCCCAGGCTTGGCAGAGGCCATGTGTCTCCATGACAACAGTTAGCTGCGGTGTTGGGCAGAAACTGGGCTGTGGACTTCAGGGTGGACTCCGGGGTGGACCCTCACCATGGCTATGGGCAGGGGTCCTTTGGGGGTAGAAAACTGGAGGCCTGGAAAGGGCGTCAGTGACCCCATCACTCCACATAGAGACTGGGAAGCTAAGGCCAGAAAGGGTAGGGTGGAGTGGATGTGAGGCTGGTCTGTGGTACCCAGTCTCAACTCCGTGTCTGACCCCTGACCCCAAGGGTCTCGCCTGCTTCCTGAGTCCTGCTTAGGTGCACAGAAGCAGCAGGATAGTGGAGGGAAGGGTGTGGAGAGCAGACGGGCCCTCTGGGTCGCTTGGCACCTCTGCTCCTGTCCTCTGCCCCGTCAGTGTGCTGGGAGCTCAAGGGAGCTGCCAGGAGACCACTGTGTGTCCCTTGGTCCTGCTTAGGGCTCCGCCTCCACCTTCAGTCCTTGGCCGCCCTCTCCCTCTCACCAGTGCTCATCTGTAACACCAACCCTCTGCCGGCCCCCGGCACAGGCTGAGTTGTGTGGGGCTCCCAGGCTCCCTCAAGTCCCTGTCCCTCCTACACCCACCAGCCACCAAAGCTGGAACCCTGGCCACATGGCCACACCCAGCAGCCTGGGCTGCCTCGCAGTCCTGGCTCCCTCTGTTGCAGTGCCCCGCAGCCCTCCCTAGGCTGGCTCCAGCCCTGGACCATCCTCCCCAACCACTGCCTGCTGTCCCAGGCTGGCGTCCCCACCCACACCCTGTCCCCAGACAAGCTGGTAGCTCTGAGCATGGCATGGGGGGGGTGCTTCAAGGCCGGGTTCCATCCTGGGACAGGTGGCTCACCACCAGGCCAGTGTGAAGAAGCCTGGAGCTAGGCCCAGGGTCCTGGGGGAGCAGCCGCGGCCCAAGACCCCCAGCGCCCAGGCCATACCATGTTCCCTGGGACCGGCCCCGAAGTTGCCCTCTTGAAGGTGGATCCCCGTGGACTATACTGCAGGCTCCCCTGGCTCCCAGGTCCCTCTGCTGGCCTTGGCAGTGGCCTCCCTGGGCTGCAGCAGCCCAAGGCTCTCGCTTGCTCCTTGCAGTCCTGGAGCGGTTCATCACCAGATTCTGCTCATCAGGTGCTGGGCCTGGGCCAGGAAGGGGGACTTAGCTTCCTAGGCTTAGGCGAGGCCTTCGAAGGGGTCTTGGCTGAGCGGTGCTGCTGCCAGGGCGCTTGGACAAGCCAACGCTGTTTCTGGCTGTCACAGGGCTGGGGGTGGGGGGTGGCTCTGAGGATGCTCAGTGCCCTGCAATGCCCAGGATGTCCATGGGTGACGGGTGAGAAGCCTGGTCTCCGGACATACGGGAAAGCTCTGCCAGGGCCGATGCTGATGCACCCTGGAGGGAAGAGGCATTCTCGGGACGCAAGAGGGCACTGCAGCCCAGGGGGAGAGCAGGTGTAGCCGCAGGTGTGTGGCTGATGGCCAGACGGTCTGCTCAGCGTGGCCAAAGACCCAGAGTCCTGCCCGGCGGGAACCCCAGGTCCAGGGAGCAAGGCCATGGGAGGGGCCTCAGGGGGCTTGTGAGACAGGACTGTGTGAGCACATGAGTATATTCCAAGGGCTGCAGCTAACGAGAGGGTGGTAGAGTGGACTGTGGGCAGAGATAAAGCTGGCAGCCTTTGCCGTCTGAGGTGGATGAGAGCTTGGCTCTGCCCACTGGGGCTAAGAAGTTCTCCCTGCTCCCCCTCCCACTGCTTCTACCCTTTATTTTCCCACCAGAGTGTGCTTGGCCTTCAGCCCCTGGGGCAAGCCTGACCTGAAGTCCTCCTCTCAGCAGGGGCTTCAAGGCCAGTGCTTCTGCCTCTGCTGGGGGTCAGGCAGGGCACGGAGTGGCCCCAGACAGGCCAGGAGAGGGACAAGGACCCCACACACTGGACATGAATGAAACACATGCAAACGCTTAACAGCTGTTGTGGGGACAGCTACCATGCAGCCATGCCCGTCTCATTCCTCCAAGGGGACCCTGGCATGGGCCCACGGGCAGCGCCGCCTGCTCCCTCGGCAGTCAGGAGTGGCTCGGGGGTGGCGGTGTCTAAAGGGGCTGGTTGCCATGGCTACCATAGGGTTCCGAGGCCCGTCATCTGGTCCCTGCCTCAGCCAATCGGCGGCAGGAGCCCGAGCTGCAGCCCAGAGTCACGCTTCTGCCTCCCAGCCACACAGTGGCCAAGAGCAGGGACCTGCTTCCCAGAGTGGCTGAAAGTGCTCGGACGGACGGCCAAGCCCATCATGGCGGACAGCGGGACGGTGGGGCGTGAGCAGGCACACGGAGCCAGGCAGGTGAGGTAAGCCGGGCAGGCGGCCGGGCGGACAGGTGGACGCGCCTCCTCTGCCCATTGTTCTCGCGGCTGCGGCCCTGCCCTCGACCCACCCCACCCTCAAGCGCAAGCCCACACACAGCGCCCGCACCCTCACCCTCAGACCCTCTCCGGGTGTCCCAAGGAAGGGTCAGGGGAAGAGACAAAGGGAGCAGGGTGAGGCAGGATGGATCCTGACGGAACTCGGACCCCAAAACCGCCCTGGTGGGTCTTCCACGTCAGGTTTCACATAGAGGCGGCATCAAAGACCCCCGACTGGTCCAGGCCAGCGTCCCGGCCACCGCTCCAGGGTGACAAGCCATGTCAAGTCGGTGCCATTTAAGCAGCATTTTTTCGAGGGGAAAAAAAAAAAAAGAAAGAAACAGAAGCGATAAAAAGAAAAAAATGTCCACCTATGACAGGGGAAGCGGCCAGCCCGATGGATCAGAAGCGCCAAATCCCATTACTCGGGACTTCAGGGACAGGCCCTGCAAGGGCAGCTGCGATTAAGAGCTTGTCAATGGAGTCTCCTTTGGAGATCAAAGCGGGGCGTGCTTGTGTGTGTGTGCATGTGCACGTGTGTGCGCGTGCATGCGTGTACGGGCAGGAAAGGGCACCGTGGGGTGACAGCAGAGATGTCGTGCACCACAGCACTGTGGGACCCACACGTCGCCCGCACGGCCGTGTCCATGCCGCTTGTGTCCTTGCTGCCGTGTGCGACGTGTGTGGATGTGGCTGGGGGCCTGGGCCGGACACCTGGTCCCAACACCCGCACCCTTTGGAAGACCTCTACCTCCTGCTAGAGGCTGTCCCTTCCCCAAGTTCTGCCCAGAGGAGCCTGCAGGGGCCGAGCCGGGTGTGAGGACAGCCGTGGCCGCGTCTCCTCCCCCTGACCACGCCCTGCTGTCCACAGAGGCCTTGAGCTCTCATTTGGCCTGGCAGGCGCGCCCTGGGGGTTCAAAGCTCCCGTCGACATGATTGTTAGGTTATTAGGTAAACTCTGAGAAGCAAATCTTTTAATCCACTGTGGCTAATCCAGTGCACTTTTGTTTGCCACGACAGACGCTGCGGCAACAAAGGGGCCTGGGGCCCAGCACACACAATCACACACTCAGAACTTGGCCGCGGCCGCAGGGTTCCTAGGCAGCCGAGAGAGACGTCTTGGGACAGCCGAGCAGAGGGAGGCAGTGGAGGGCACAGGTGGACGGGGCCACAGGTGGGCCAGGGTGAAGGGAGCTGCCCGCTGGGGGCTGCACTTCCTCACCTCCCGTTTAATGTCCCCTTGCCAGCTCGAGGGGGTACCGCTGGGCTCTGGGGTGTGCAGGCATTGGGGCCGCTGGGGAGAGTGGGTAGAAAGACAGATGAGCACCAACGGGGGGCGGCGGCGCCCAGAGAGTCCTGTGGGATGGAGGCCATCAGGGCAGGGAAGGGCGTTCAGGTGAGGGAATAGCAGGGACAAGGACTGGGATCCGTGGGGCAGGGGCAGGAGTGCCCCCAGCAAGGACAGGAAGCGGCCCAAGGCTGCCCAGGGAGGTGGGACTTCACCTGCTGCTTCCCGAAGTCAGCCCGAGGACCCTCGGGGCATGGCCCCTGCACTTGGGTGCCACCTTTTTTGGGAAAACAGCACTGAGGTTGGGGGAGGCCAGTGGGCCCTGCCCTGTACTCACGATGTGCCTGGAACACCAGAACTGGGTCACGGCCAGCTGTGGGCTCCGTCCCACCACCCAGCCTGTCAGGGAGCCAACACACCTAGCCCAGAGTCAGGTCTTGCTCTCACCCAGACTGGTAGTGGAGTGGCACCATCTTGGCTCACTGCAGCCTTGACTGCTCAGGCTCAAGCCATCCCCATCTCAGCTTTCCGTGTACCTGGGACCACAGGCGCACGCCACCATGCCTGGCTAATTAAAAACAATGCTTCTGTAGAGACGGTGTCTTGCATTGTTGCCCAGGCTAATCTTAAACCGCTGACTTCAAGTGATCCGCCCACCTCAGTCTCCCAAAGTGCTGGGATTACAGGTGTGAGCCACCGTGCCTGGCCCACATTTTCTATTTTCACGAAAAGTGGTGCTCTATGTGTGTGGCCTTGCAGCATCTCTCCGGGGTGTTATATCTCCTTGTTCTCTGTTGGGCTTGGGATGGGGGCACAGGCAGCATCTGGCCTCTCCCATGGGCTCAGAACTGATAGAAAAAGAAGACTCAGGGATGAGAGCTGGGGCTTGCCTTACACCTTACCACCTGGAAGGCCACGGAGGGTGGTGGCGGCTGTGCCTGCGATGGAAAGTGCAGTCCTCCCTCACCCGAACTCCCCCTCCAGGGGCCTCCCCTTCCTGCCCACTCCCACCTCTCACACCTATGGACTGGGTGGAGGGGTGGGGAAGCGGCAGACAGGAAGAGGCTGAACCCAAGGCTTCCCCCGGCCTCCGGTACCCTGGATCAGAATCGTCCGTCCTTTTCCCCCGCTCCCCTTACACTGGTGTAGGGACGCTGGCTACACAGCATCCGTCTCTGCAGCTGGCTGTCTCCATCACACATCGTACAGCGGCAAACGCTCCCCAACGAATGTCCTTGGCGTGTCTTCTAGGATTCCTTTGAGTCATTTTTTATAAGTAGTCTTCTTCAGTTAAGTGGATAAACACATTTAAGGCATCAAAACTTTATTATTTTCTTTTTTTTTTTTTTTTTTAAGGCAGAGTCTCACTCTGTCACCCAGGCTGGAGTGCAATGGCATGATCTCGGCTTAACTGCAACCTCTGCTGCCCAGGTTCAAGCAATTCTCCTGCCTCAGCCTCCGAGTAGCTGAGATTACAGGCACCTGTCACCGTGCTCAGCTAATTTTTGTATTTTTAGTAGAGACGGGGTTTCACCATATTGGTCAAGCTGGTCTTGAACTCCTGACCACATGATCCATCTGCCTCGGCCTCCCAAAATTCTGGGATTACAGGCATAAGCGACTGCGCCCGGCCTATTATTTTCTTAATTTTTATTTCTTTGAGACATGGTCTTACTCTGTTGCCCAGGCTGGAGTGCAATAGTGCAATCACAGCTCACTAAAGCCTCCAACTCCTGGGTTGAAGTGATCCACCTGCCTCGGCCTCCCAAGTAGCTGAGACCATAGGTGCGCAACACCACCCCAGCTAATTTTTAAACATATTTTAGTAGAGACAAGGTCTCACTGTGTTGCCCAGACTGATCTTGAACGCCTAAGCTTAAATGATCCTCTGGCCTTGGCCTCCCAAAGTGCTAGGACTACAGGTGTGAGCCACTGTGCCTGGCCTTTTCTTTATTTTTATTTTTATTTTTTTGAGAGAGTCTCGCTCTGTCACCCAGGCTGGAGTGCAATGGGGAGATCTTGGCTCACTGCAACCTCTGCCTCCCAGGTTCAAGCGATTATCCTGCCTCAGCCTCCTGAGTAGCTGGGACTAACGGCGCCCGCCACCATGCCCGGCTAATTTTACTATTGTTAGTAGAGATGGGGTTTCACCATGTTGGTCAGGCTGTCTCAAACTCCTGACCTCGTGATCCACATGCATCGGCCTCCCAAAGTGCTGGGATTACAGGCGTGAGCCACTGCTCCCAGCCAGTCACTTTATTTTCAAAGTATTCCTTCTGGCTGGGTGTGGTGGCTTGGGCCCGTAATCCCAGCACTTTGGGAGGCTGACGCAGGTGGATCCCTTGAGCTCAGGAATTAGAGACCAGCCTGGGCAACATGATGAAACACTGTCTCTAGCGAAAACACAAACCATTAGTGGGGTGTGGTGGCGCACACCTGTAATCCCAGTAACTCGGGAGGCTGAGGTGGGAAGATCACTTGAGAATGGAAGGTGGAGGCTGCAGTGAGTCAAAATCATGCCACTGGGCTCCAACCTGGGCAACAGAGTGAAACTCCATCTCCAAAAATAAAAAAGCATTCCCTCTATGTCTACATTGAAAAAAATAATTTCATGTCTGCTCTTAAGTTTTTCATTTGGTGCCTAGAAACAAAACCTGATTAAATGTCATCCATGGTCAATCAAATAAAAGCCTTCGTGGCAAACTCGCACTCGAAGCAAAGGGCGTTTGCCCCTTCTGTGAGGAAGAGGTGGCTGAACCTCACCCTGCACACCACAGGCCCCCACGGCCTCCCTGCCCTCCTCAGGGCCTTCCTCTACATCTCTCCTGCCTGGCCTGCCCCTACTTGTGCCAGACTCAGAGAATCTCCTCTCCATACCAACACCCCAACCTACTTTAGAAGGGCTGCTGCATTTCCTCCAGGTTTTCTGACCCCTTTCCTGTCCCTGCAGGGCAGGGGCCCCGAGGAGCTGGAGGCCCAAGGGCCTTGTTCTGGTCCCAGGGCTTGGGGACACATGCCACCGAGGGCCAAGAGGAGGATGGACATGGACACAGCCCCAAGAGCCTGGCCCGGCCGCAGCGGCAGCTCTGCAGAACCAAGGCAAGCATTGGGGACCTTGCTGTGGGAGTGGGGGGCAGCCCATGGGTCAGTGTCTGAGGTCCTGCTGCCTGGCCATCCAGGACTCCCTCATCCCTGGAAACTGGGCTATAGCATGGAGGCCACCCACTCTGTCTCCTCTAAGGTTCTGAGGCTGAATGGGCTGGGGGGGCTTGCAGGGAGGACCCAGTGTCCAGCATTGTGGGACCTGGCAGGGTGCTTGCTGCCAGGACCCAGCGGGACCAAGTGTTGGCTTACCAGTACAGCTTCGTTCATATCCCCAGCCCCTGCTCACCTGCTCTGAGCATGGTGATCTAGGAGGTGGGCCTGGGCCCTTGGCAGGCTGGGGACAGCCTAGTGGCCCTCATCCCTTGCTGCCCCCTTTCCCACACAGCAATGCTGGGATCGGACACCATGCTGAGTGCTGGCAGGGGCGAGGGCTGGCAGGGGCGTGGGCTCGGAGGCTTCCACACATGGTTCCCCATGCAGTCCCACCTGTGGGAATCTGGTGGGGGGTGGGCTGGCGGCTCAGGGAGCCTGGAGCTGGGACTTCTGCGCTTGCCTGGGAGCTCTGAAGGATGAGGCTGGGCACCGAGGGTGACATAGCCCAGGGAAAGACATGGGGCTGGTGTGAGAGGTGCCTGGAGGGAGCTGGGGGGTATGGACATGATGGACACAGAAGCACAGAGGCGGGCAAGTGGCCAGATGCATCTAGGGGAGGGCATGGGGGAGGCGCTGTTAGGAAAGGCCCTGAAGGGCTGTGGGCACCAGAGAGCCCTGGGAGGCCTAAAGCAGAGGGCAGATAGATGAGGGTCGTTGGCTCAGGTGTGGGGTGGACGAGGTGGGGAGCCCTCACCCAGCAGGAGGCGAGCTGGTCCTGTGTGGCCTGAACTGCAGCTGTCTCCTCTGTTAAATGGGGGTATAGCTGACCCCAGGGGGCTGCCTGGGGCGTCCTGGGAGGTGTCAGGCCCAACAGTGCTCTGGGAAGGACAGGGCTGATCCTGGTACTGACATCCTCCTCCTTGGGGGAGGCAGGGCCTGATGGTCGGCTGAGGCCTGGGTGGAGAGCAGAGGGTTGGTTCTGACAGGGTTGGGCTGGCCAGAGCTGGTGTGGGGGCTGCTGCTGGGGTCCTGTGCCTCTCTGCTGTGGGATGCCTGGGGCTGTGGCCTTGTGCTCTGTGGCCTGCAGGGCAGGTGGCACGGATCTGGGCAGCCAAGATGGCAGGATTGGACTGCACCCCTTGGCAGGGCCGCTGTGGAGACAGCCCAGGGGAGGGGCTGCAGGGTTTCAGACACTCCAATGGCCTTCCTCTCAGGCTGGCCTGGGCAGCGGAGGGAAGGAGAACCCTTCTCTGATACTAGATGGTGCCTGGGAGAAATCAAGGCAGAGGGTCCTAGCCGGTGGGCTCCTTGGAGGTTGTGGCTCCTGTCCGGGTGACAGCCAGCACATATTGGGGCCTAATGTGTTCCCTGGCGCTGTGAGTCCCGGCTGCCTGGGGACTCAGGAGGGTGGAGCCCACGCCACCTTCCAAGGGACCTGGCCATCCCTGCCTGCCGACCACCCAACTCCTGGGAGCCTGCTTCCCTCACGGCGGCTGGCAGGCCGTGGCGGTCTCCGCGGGGGCCTCCGGTCCAGGGCCGGCGGGGCAGGGAGCCCCGAGGCCTGCAGCCCCCTGGATGCCCACCGATGTACTGGCGGCAGAAAAGGGCTGCGCCCCGCGTGCGCCCGTCGGGGCGGGCAGTCCGCCCAGCGCTCCCCACGGTCGCAGCCATTCCAAGCACCTGCAGCGGCGCCTCCCCCACTCCGCACTCCGGGAAGCCGCAGCCGCCGCGGCTCTGCTTCCGCGTCGCCCCTCGGGAAGACCGCGCGACCACGCCCCCGCCGCGCCCCGCCCCCGGCAGGGGCTGACCACACCCCTCTCCCGCTCACGCAGAGGCCCTGCCCCATGCTTCTCACCTCGTCCTCGCTTCCGGCCCCGCCCCGCGCACGAGGCTCCGCCCCACGCTCGTTACCTCTTCGGCTCGAGGCGGGCCCCGCCTTGCTCCCTGGCCGCAGCCCCACTCCCAAGGCCCCGCCCTGCGCTCTTCACCTCGTCTTCTCGCTTCCGGCCCCGCCCGTGCTTGGGCCCCGCCCTGCGCTCCTCACCTGTCCAATCGCTGTCTGCCCCGCCCCACGCTCCTCACCTTATCCTCGCGCTTTCAGCCACGCCCCGCGCCTGAAGCCCCGCCCCACGCTCTTTACCTCGTCCCCTCGCTGTCGGCCCCGCCCCGAGCTGAGGCCCCGCCCCGCGCTCTCACCTCGTCCCCGCGCCCCGGCCCCGCCCCCGCACTTCCGGGCGCCGCCGGCGGGGGCGCTCGGGCCTGGGCTTCGGCGCTCTGGGCTCGGGCTCCGGCTCCGGAGGCAATCGTGGCCGCTGCCGCCGCCAGAGCCGGCCGGAGTCGACCCGGAGCCGCGTCCACGCGGAGCGGGCGGGTGGGAGCTGGCGGCTGGGCCCCTGCGGCGCCCCCGCGGCCTGCCCCGCGTCCGCCCCCGGGCCGCCGAGCCGCAGCCGCCGAGATGGGGGCCGCCCCGGGCCGCGCCCCCGCCGAGTCCCGCCCGCCGCGCTGCCGCTGAGCGCATGGGCCGGGCTGCGCCGCGCCGCTCCGGGAGCCGGGCCCGGGGCCCCGCCGCCTCCGCGCGCGGGTGAGTAGGGCCGGGCGCCGGGGCGGGCTAGGCCGCGCTAGGCCGGGCGGGCGGGACCCGGAAGCGGCGGGGGGCGCGGGTGGCTGACGCGCGTGGGGCCGAGGGGGTGGGCGCGCGGGGAGCTGGGGCAGGGGTGTCCCTGGGCAGCGAGACCGGCGGCGCGGGGGCCGCTTGGAGTTCCGAGGCCTCGGGCGCGTCTGGGGGCGCGGAGCAGCTGCAGGGGCCGCGCATCGCGTGCGGGAACTCCGGGAGAGCCGGGCCTGGAGCCCTCCCCGCCTCCCAGAAGTCGGCAGGAGTCCGGCTGCCCCGGAGGAGGGCACTCCCGCCCGCCCTCGCCGAGGCCGCGTACCGGGTCCAGGTCGCGGTGCGGCCTGAGTAGCCGCGTGCTCAGGCGTTCGTGCCCTCCAGGTTTGATGCCTCGCTGCCCAAACACTCGTCTCTCTCTTGGGTGTGGTTCCTAGATTCTACCTCCCGCCCGGCACTTTGGAATTTAGCCCCCAGTGAAACCAGAGCTGCATTGCCTGAGCAGTGAAACTTTCGGCTTGGCATTGAAGAAAGTAGAGAAAAACATGTCAGTTCTCTAGGGATTTTTCTCAGCCCATCTATAAGGTAATTTTTTTTTTTTTTTTTTTTGTAGAGATGAGGTGTCACTATATTGCCCAGCAAGTGTTGTTGAACTCTTGGCCTCAAGCGATCCACCTGCCTCAACCTGCCAAGGTGCTGGGACTACATGCGTGACCACCGCCCCCTCTAAGATAATTTTTTTTTTTTGAGACGGAGTCTCGCACTGTCGCCCAGGCTGGGAGTGCAGTGGCGCGATCTTGGCTCACTGCAACTTCCACCTCCTGGGTTCAAGCAGTTTTCCTGCCTCAGCCTCCTGAGTAGCTGGGATTACAGGCATGCGCCACCACGCCCGGCTAATTTTTCTATTTTTAGTAGAGACGGGGTTTCACCGTATTGACCAGGCTGGCCTGGAACTCCTGACCTCAGGTGATCCGCCCACCTCGGCCTACCAAAGTGTTGGGATTACAGGTGTGAGCCACCGTGCCTGGCCCCTTCTAAGATAATTGATAAAGGGTGCAGTGCAATAGTGCGATCTCTGCTCACCGCAATCTCCGCCTCCCAGGTTCAAGCGATTCTCCTGCTTCAGCCTTCCCAAGTAGCTGGGATTATAGGCATGTGCCACCAAACCTGACTAATTTTGTATTTTTAGTAGAGTTGGGGTTTCTCCATGTGGGTCAGGCTGGTCTCAAACTCCTGACCTCAGGTGATCCGCCCACCTCGGCCTCCCAAAGTGCTGGGATTACAAGGGTCAGCCACCACACCTGGCCTCAGTTTCAGTTTTAAGATCTCCATTCGGGGACAAGGATGGGAAAGCATGAAAAACAGTGTTTTTGTTTGATTTTCAGCTGGTGTTGACTTGGATTTCTAGTTTCAGAAAAGCTAAGCAGACTTTTTCGGATTACATTAGTCACTGAGAATTTCAGTGATGGGGGAACAAATTACATGTGAAATAGTAGCCCTGAACCTTCAAGAGTTAAATCAGTGGACAGCTGGGAAGATGTCAGAGTCGTGCTGTTTTACTTGCATCCTCCATGTAAATCAAAATTTCAAAAGTTAAGTTTGGGTAAAATAAATACCTACACACGTAGGTAGCACTGAGTTTGCTGCCATGGTGCCTGGGGCATATGCCTAAGCAGTGATGAAAGGGAATTTTAAATACGATATCAGACTTGTAGGCATCCTGCCCATTTTATGGACTCACTTTATTGATGGTAGCTACAGGCTGTGGGCCAGATTCAGTGCTTGCGGGCATTTGATGCTAACCTGAGTAAACATAACTGCTTTATGTGTGGTGTCTACGTGTGTGTACACTAAATGCTTGGTGTGCTTCCATGTGGAAACCCAGAGATTTCAGGAATTGGGATATGTTTTAACAACATCAGTAACTTGTGGAGGGGTTCATGTGCTTCCAGGGACACCAAAAAGTCTTCTGTCAGTTGACAGCCCAAAATACACATGATTATAAAAAAATTTTCTCCTGGGCTCTGAAAAATAGTTTAAAATAATTAAGGTGGACTTGGTTCACACATGAATTAAAACATTAGTTTTGGGGCCAGGCAAGGTGGCCTGTAATCCCAACACTTTGGGAGGCCGAGATGGGCAGATTGCTTTGAGCTCAAGAGTTTGAGACCAGCCTGCCCAACATGGTGAAACCCCATCTCTACAAAAAATACAAGAATTAGCCGGGCGTTGGTGGCTCCTGCTTGTAGTCCCCGCCATATGAGAGGCTGAGGCTGGAGAGTTGCTTGAGCCTGGGAAGCTGAGGCTGCAGTCAGCTGAACTCGCCCCACTGCACTCCAGCCTGGGCGACAGAGCGAGACCCTGTCTCAAAATAACAAAAAAAACCAAAACAATAAAACCCATTAGTTTTGGAAGAATTTGCTGCTGTTTTCTGTAGTACAGTAGTTCAGCATCTGTAGAGAGCCAGTGTTTGGCATCTGTGACAAATGTCTGTCTTTTTTACATCAATGAATTAAATCAAAGAATTAAATATCATTGAATTAAAAATCAATGAATTAAATATTCATTGATGAATATTCAAGCTAGTGAATGGCAGCGCATCTATCACGGTAAGGCTCAGGTGGTCAGGGTGCAGGCCTTCTTTCCTGTGACGGCGTCCCAGACAGATGACCGTGAGCTAGTGTGGAGGTGCCCACACCTAGGGTACTCCCTCCATGCTGATAGGGCTCACAGAGTGGCTGCCGCTGAAGTGGTGTGTGAGCAGCAGGATAGCACAGCTCACTGGGCCTTGACCTTTAGAAGCTGTGTTCCTGCTGAGACCAAGATGACACACTACCCAGCAGCGTTCCCAAAAAGTCCTTAGCTGCTGAAATGTCACTGGGGGCACATAGTTGCAACCCATCCTCCATCTATAGGTACTTCTTATTTATTTACTAATTTTATTTTATTGTTTTAGAGACAGGATCTTGCTCTGTTGCCCAGGCTGGAGTGCAGTGGCATGCGATTATAGCTCACTGCACCCTTGAAGTCCTGGGGTCAAGGGATCCTCTTGCCCCAGCTTTCCAAGTAGCTGGGACTACAGGCATACACCACCATACCTGGCTAATTAAGAAAGTTTTTTTGTAGAGATTGGGTCTCACTATGTTGCCCAGGTTAGTCTTGAACTCCTGGACTCAAGGGATCCTCCAGCCTCAGCCTCCTGAGTAGTTGAGACTACAGGTGCGTGACACCATGCCTGGCTCTGTGGATCCTTCTTGCTTCCAGCCAGGAGCAGCTGTTGGCTGGTAAAGTGTGTGCAATGTGAGGAAGTTGATGTGGGGGACAGATTCCATGTAGACCAGGGACAGCAGTGTGGAGTGGTGGCTGGGAGATCCCCCTTGAGTTGGTCCTGGGTTTTAGGGTTTTATTTGTTCCCCGTGGCTTGTTCAGCACTCCAGGCTTTTGAACCCAACATGCTTCTCTAAAGCCCTCTCTCCAGCCCCTTTTAGCCAGGACCACTTACATCATGGCAGGCTGTGTGGCAGTCACCTGCGTGGCCAGGTTGAGAGGCATAGCCAGAGCTCCTGGGCTCCTATAGTTCGTGGCAGGAAGGACCACAGACCATGGCAGGGTTTCTGTTGGAGCCCTTACCTAGTCTCTTTTGCATACTCCTTGCAGGCTTGTAGCAGCAGCAGCAGTAGTAGCAGCAAATTCTATAGTTCTCTGATGTCTAAGAGGGTGGGTGGTTCGGTTTTCAGCTTAAGGAGTGAAGTCACATGAACTATAGCTTCCTTAGCTACAAACTGTATTTGCATTTCCTTTTATTCTGTACCTTCTCTGTTCCTTAAGTTACCCATTTACTATTTGCTATCTGAATCCTCATCAGAGAGGCTTTTAAGAGTCAAGTGCAGCATTCTGATAGAGCGTGTTAAGATTGTCTCCGCCGGGCGCGGTGGCTCAAGCCTGTAATCCCAGCACTTTGGGAGGCCGAGGCGGGCGGATCACAAGGTCAGGAGATCGAGGCCATCCTGGCCATCCTGGCTAACACGGTGAAACCCCGTCTCTACTAAAAAATACAAAAAACTAGCCGGGCGAGGTGGCGGCGCCTGTAGTCCCAGCTACTCGGGAGGCAGAGGCAGGAGAATGGCGTAAACCCGGGAGGCGGAGCTTGCAGTGAGCTGAGATCCGGCCACCGCACTCCAGCCTGGGCGACAGAGCCAGACTCCATCTCAAAAAAAAAATTAAAAAATTAAAGATTGTCTCCAGTGGCGGTGTCCGAGCGCCTCTGGGCGTGGGTGGTGTCCATGATCCCCTGGTTGATGGGGCTGAAGGTGACCCATGATTATCTCTCTTTGAGGCGCGTGTTGAGAGTTGGAGGAACACCGTGCCGTGTGTTCTCATGTGTTGCAAGGTGTACCGCGTGTGACGTGACGCAAAGGCGGAAAACAGTGGCCTTGAGCCTGGAGGATGTGGGGTTCAGAAGACGCCCACCACCTTCGGGGCTGCAGCGCGCCTTCCTTTCTCTCTGAGTGTTGTTGGGGCTGGTGGAGTGATTGTCTCCATCTTACTTGTGACGGTCCAGCCCTCACTCAGGTTTATACACATAGCCAGGACTAGAGGCAGCTTTCCTGCCTCCGGCCTTCCTGTCTTCCCTGTCACTCAGCTCTGCAGCTGAGGTGGGAGGTGCTCAAGCTGCCAGCCTCCGTGATGTTCATGCAGTGAGACTTGTGGGGAGTGGCATTCCCGTGTCCTGGGCATCCCTTCTTAGCATGAGAGGCATTCCTGTAGTTGTAAAAGTTTCCAGAAATTGTTTTAAAGTGGAACTATGCTTGTAGCCAAAATATAGCTCGACTGAACATTTAAACTGAGTTTCTTGCTTTGAGTTTGAGCGGGAGGGCATCATCGTGAGTCTTGTCTTGAGAAAACCTCTGGTCGTGTTTCATGGACCCACCTTTCCTAATCCTTGTCCTCTTAATGGTTTCAACAGGACAGATTGATTCACTTTGGAGCTGTAAGTACTGATGTATTAGGGTGCAGCGCTCATTGTTCATTGACGCAGAGTCCCAAAATGAATATCCAAGAGCAGGGTTTCCCCTTGGACCTCGGAGCAAGTTTCACCGAAGATGCTCCCCGACCCCCAGTGCCTGGTGAGGAGGGAGAACTGGTGTCCACAGACCCGAGGCCCGCCAGCTACAGTTTCTGCTCTGGGAAAGGTGTTGGCATTAAAGCTGAGACTTCGACGGCCACTCCGAGGCGCTCGGATCTGGACCTGGGGTATGAGCCTGAGGGCAGTGCCTCCCCCACCCCACCATACTTGAAGTGGGCTGAGTCACTGCACTCCCTGCTGGATGACCAAGATGGGATAAGCCTATTCAGGACTTTCCTGAAGCAGGAGGGCTGTGCCGATTTGCTGGACTTCTGGTTTGCCTGCACTGGCTTCAGGAAGCTGGAGCCCTGTGACTCGAACGAGGAAAAGAGGCTGAAGCTGGCGAGAGCCATCTATCGAAAGTACATCCTTGATAACAATGGCATCGTGTCCCGGCAGACCAAGCCAGCCACCAAGAGCTTCATAAAGGGCTGCATCATGAAGCAGCTGATCGATCCTGCCATGTTTGACCAGGCCCAGACAGAAATCCAGGCCACTATGGAGGAAAACACCTACCCCTCTTTCCTTAAGTCTGATATTTATTTGGAATATACGAGGACAGGCTCGGAGAGCCCGAAAGTCTGTAGTGACCAGAGCTCTGGGTCAGGGACAGGGAAGGGCATATCTGGATACCTGCCGACTTTAAATGAAGATGAGGAATGGAAATGTGACCAGGACATGGACGAGGACGATGGCAGAGACGCTGCTCCTCCCGGAAGACTCCCTCAGAAGCTGCTCCTGGAGACAGCTGCCCCGAGGGCCTCCTCCAGTAGACGGTACAGCGAAGGCAGAGAGTTCAGGTGAGTCCGACGCCAAGCGTCCTGCTTTCTGTACTCACCTCCGAGAGCTGGAGAACAAGCCAGAGAAAGGTGCTGATGAGGCGGGCGTGAACCCACACTGGATGTCCTGCTGCAGTTGGGGTTGAATTTTGGTTCTGTTCTTATTCGTGATACTTTTGCATTTGTCATTAGATACTTTTGTATATTTGTAATGTTGAGAGTACTTTTACTGAGAACAGACCAGACTAAAATAGATGACTTTATGAGTCATTAGGAACCTCGGAATTCTTCAAAGTCACGATGACATGTAAACTTTACCCTTCATCAGTAGAGTCTGTACTCTCTTAAATAGGATCTGGATCTATCCGGTAGACATGGTCCTTTGCGCTTAATAAAGGGAGGAGTGGACGTTTCAGGGCATCAATACTTGGATGATTGGATTCTTGCTTTTTTTTTTTTTTTTTTGAGACAGAGTTTCACTCTTGTTGCCCAGGCTGGAGTGCAGTGGCACAATCTCGGCTCACTGCAACTTTCTCTTCCTGGGTTTGAACGATTCTCCTGCCTCAGCCTCTTAAGTAGCTGGGATTACAGGCATGTGCCACCACGCCCGGCTAATTTTGCATTTTTAGTAGAGACGGGGTTTCTCCACGTTGGCCAGACTGGTCTCGAACTCCCGACCTCAGGTGATCCACCCGCCTCGGCCTCCCAAACTGCTGGGATTACAGGCGTGAGCCGCCGCGCCCGGCCAGATTGTTGCTTTTATAATGATCTTCTAAGCTTCTTCCTAGAGGCTGAGAAATAGTAGGGGGGATGTTTTACGTGTGGGGAATGGTCATAGTACTTTGAAAACTTCTTGTGGCTGTGGTGGGCATTCCAGGATTGGGCCTTTTTTCCTGCCAACAAAATCTGTTGGTGGTGTTGTGTAGTCCACAGCAGCGTGGGCCCTGAGGCGATCCTCGCTGGGCATGTGGGGTGTGTGTGCTGCCTGGGACGGAGCAGAGTGGTGCTCAGCCTTGAAACCTGTTTCTTTATTCTTCCTTCCCTGTGATCCCTGCGTGGTTCCTGGAGGTTTATTTGACTTTTGGGCTGGCATCTGTTGTGCTTGTGAACAGAGCACATACATTTCCCACTCTTTCCCTAGAGCTGGTGACCGGAAGCTCCGGCCTGTGTAACTTTGAAAGCCTGGAATTCATTCGACCCCTGTTGATTTAATCAAGACTCCGAAAGCACAGCCCCACGTGCTGGGACTCTCCCGAGGAGTTATTAAAAACTCGCATCAGTTCTTCAAGCTTACTGTGACACAGAAATCCGCTGCTGGCTCATAAACACAGGATTAAACATTTCTAAGGTTAAACCCCTTTAGTCTAAGTGATACGATTTAAGACGGACTGTCGACTGGGTGTGGTGACTCACTCCTGTAATCCCAGCACTTTGGGAGGCCTAGGTGGGCAGATCACCTGAGGTTGGGAGTTCGAGACCATCCTGGCCAATGTGGTGAAACCCCATCTCTACTAAAAATACAACAATTAGATGGGTGCAGTGTTGCATGCCTGTAATCCCAGCTACTCGGGAGACTGAGGCAGGACAATCACTTGAACCTGGGAGGTGGAGGTTGTGGTGAGTCTTTTTTTTATTTTGAGATGGAGTCTCACTCTGTCACCCAGGCTGGAGTGCAGTGGCACGATCTCGGCTCACTGCAACTACCACCTTCCAGGTTCAAGCGATTCTCTCGCCTCAGCCTCCCAAGTAGCTGGGATTATAGGCGCTTGCCACCACGCCCAGCTAATTTTTGTATTTTTAGTAGAGATGGGGTTTCGCCATGTTGGCCAGGCTAATCTCAAACTCCTGACCTCAGGTGATCCGCCTGCCTCAGCCTCCCAAAGTGCTGGGATTACAGGCGTGAGCCACCACGCCTGGCCGGCTGTGGTGAGTCTTGATTGTGACAAGAGGACAAGAGTGAAACTCCATCTCAAAAAAAAAAAAATGGACTGTCCATCTAATGTATTTTTTTTTCCTTTTTTTTTTTTTTTTGAGATGGAGTCTTTATCGCCCAGGCTTAGAGTATAGTGGCACCATCTCGTCTCACTGCAAACTCTGCTTCCTGGGTTCACGCCATTCTCCTCCCCCAGCCTCCTGAGTAGCTGGGACTACGGGCGCCCAGTACCACGCCCATCCAATTTTTTGTATTTTTAGTAGAGACGGGGTTTCACTGTGTTAGCCAGGATGGTCTCGATCTCCTGACCTCGTGATCCACCCACCTCGGCCTCCCAAAGTGCTGGGATTACAGGCATGAGCCACCACGCCCCGGCCTTTTTTTCTTTTTTGTTCATTGTCTTTAGCCAAGTGCTATTTATTTAGCAAACTTTTAGGACACAATATGCCGTAAAGGTATCCTGTTGAATAAGGCTGGTATAACTGAGAGTTTCTTTCTTTTTTTTTGAAATGGAGTCTCACTTTGTCTCACAGGCTGGAGTGCAGTAGCACGATCTCGGCTCACCGCAACCTCTGCCTCCTGGGTTTAAGTGATTCTTTTGCCTCCCGAGTAGCTGGGATTACAGATGTGTGCTACCACGCCTGGCTAATTTTTGTATTTTTAGTAGAGATAGGGTTTCGCCATGTTGGCTAGGCTGGTCTCGAGCTCTTGGACTCCAGTGATCTCAGCTTTCCAAAGTGTGGGCATTACAGGCATGAGCCACTGCACCTGGCTGGTTATTTTTGTTTGTTTTTTTGTTTGAGATGGAGTCTCACTTTGTCGCCCGGGCTGGAGTGCAATAGTCCAATCTCAGCTTACTGAAACCTCTGCCTCCCGGGTTCAAGTGATTATCCTGCCTCAGCCTCCTGAGTAGCTGGGATTACAGGTGTGAGCTACCATGCCCAGCTAATTTTTTGTATTTTTGGTAGAGACGGGCTTTCACCACGTTGGCCAGTCTGGTCTCGAGCTCCTGTCCTCAGGAGATCCGCCCGCCTCAGCCTCCCAAAGCACTGGGATTCCAGGTGTGAGCCACTGCGCCCCGGCTGGTTATTTTTAAGATGGGACTGAAGTTGAGGGCTGGGCTGCAGGAAGAAGATGAGCTCCGTTCTGATTTCCACTGTTAGAACCGCAGTGCTTCCCTCCCAGCCAGTCTCAGTTCTTGGCTGCGAGCAGTAGCTTTGCCGTCTGTCCTTAGTTTGCTGTATTTGTAATAAGCAACCTTTGCTATAAAATTAGTGGAAGACATTGGCTTTTCCTGTCTAATTTTGTGTAGCTGTGTCTACACAGTTTGGGTGCTGACTTGCCTGCTGTGGGGCTGCTGGTGGCAGAGGACCCTGGAGCTTGGGAGTCCTGTCTGCAGTTGAATCCTCTCTGTGGGAGGTGGCCCGTGGTGCAGCCTGTGGTTTGAAGATCTCTGATGTTGGAGTGGTTGCCTGTTAGCACGGACAGGGCATGAAGTCCAGGCTGTGTTCCTCACGTTTGGAACATTCTGTCCTGCCAGGGGCGGGTGAGGGTGCACTAAGTTGGAAGTCGTGGAAAGCCACCCACCTGGGCGCAACCCTGAAGGGCGCTGTTGGGGCAGAGCCTTGGGTGTGCCTCAGTCAGGGCCTGGCACCTTCGCTTTGTGCCAGTCTGACTTTGCCTGCCTGGTGGGCGGCTTTGTGGGCTTTTGTGTTGGAGGTGGCTGCTGCAGTGACCTTGGGCTCCGGGCTCCCTTGTTTGCAGATGCTTCTCGCAGCTCTGAAGGACGGGCCTGCCATTGCTCTGAGGAGGGCACGTGTGCCGCTGTGTCCTCTCTGTCTCAGCACAGTCATGGTGTATGCACGGGGGGCTGCGCAGCAGGGCCATTCCTGAAGGAAAGTGGGGTGCTCCACCCAGACAGACGCCTGCTCCCCAGTGGGGAGCCGGGGGTGGTCCTCCAAAGGAAGGCAGCGGGTAACGCAAAGGGAGGAGGAGAGTGGGTACTGAACGGGCAGCTACCACAACTGGGCCAGAAGCTTGGGCCTCACGTGTTAGGGGATGCATTTCCCGTGGAGAGCCGGTTAGTCGTCCTGGGGTGGAATCTGCGTGGAGGAATGTGTCAGGAGGGCCAGGCCTTGGATGCTGACCCCTCTGTCCTGGGGGCTGCTTTGCCTGTGTCTCTGCCACAGTCCCTCATCCCCTGCGGTGGGGCTGCTGTGGTCCAGCACGGCCACAGGCGTCCAGTTTCCCTTTGGGAGGCCTGGGTGTGGGTCCTTGTTGGTCCGTGTGTGAGCCGCGTAGTGGTTTTACATACTTGATTTGAGGAAAGTGATGTGTTTTGCTTAGGTCTTTGTCTCAAACTAGGAAAGAGCTCCATTCCTAGCCCTTCTCTGTGTTTGTCCCACTTACCCGCTGTCATTTTAAGCTCCTGGGCCAGGGTTTCCTGGGGTTCTTCCCTGGCTCCCCTGTTCTGCTTCTGTGGGAACACCTTCTGCACCCTCAGGTCTTTGTTCCCATTGTCAGTGGAACTTTGAACAGAGTTGACTGGTTCACGTGTCATTTCAGCTGTGTGGATCAGCAGGCAGGTTCTGCTGTTGACCGAGTGGTCGGGCGGGGAGCCCAGGGCCTGCACTCCCTGGCTGGCGGGCTCAGGCTCTGCTCCCCTTCAGGGTGGCTTGGCCCACCAGGTGGCCTTCAGGGCTGGCCTTGCACGCCCCTGCCAGGTCCAGTTGGTCAGGCTCACAGTCCCCTCGCCGCTGGCCTCTTCTGTTGACTGCCCTGACCTTCCTTGCTGGCTGGGGACAGGGTCTTCCTAGATATTTTTGTGTGTCTTCCTGGGCCAGTCCAGTGAGACAGTTGTGGATAGGGCTGGTCAATGTGGCCGTGGCCAGAGAATGGACGACAGATGTGTCCACAGCAGGAGCAACATGGTAGCTTGTCTTGGGCTCCTGGTTCATGGAGCTGCTCAGAGGACCATTGGGTCTTTCCAAGGTGGGCAGCCAGCCCCTGCTGTTCAGGTTCCCACAGTGGTGCCTAAGGAACCATCTGACCTGCTCATTAGTTTATTGACTGTGTTTCTGGTAATGGCGTAAAAGTTTAAGAGAAGAAATGGTTTAAAAAAAGAAAAGAAAAGAAAGGGACCAAAATGTGTACAGAGTTGTGTGTGGTGGACTGGTTTTGGGTTTCCGTGTCAGCTGGACCTCAGGCGGTGGTGCTGCGGAAGATGCCTGGCCTCAGAGGGGCTGTGTTGCAAGGGTGGACTCTGCTTCCTGTGCAAAGGGGGTGGTCCGGGGTAGGGCTGCCCCAGGCTTGTCTTGTTAAGGGGACCTCTGCTGTGGTGCAGGGGGCAGAGGTGCTTGTGAGCCATACTGCCCCTGGTGTGGGCTCTGCTTGCCTGGGTGTGGGGCTTTCTAGTCTCCTTTGGGGTATTTGCTTCCCCTGTTTGAGCAGATCTAAAGAGAATTTTTTTGTTTGTTTTTTTTAAGACAGTCTTGCTCTGTCACCCAGACTGGAGTGTAGTGGCACCATCTCGGCTCACTGCAGCCTCCACCTCCGGGGTTCAAGCAGTTCTCCTGCCACAACCTCCCCAGTAGCTGAGATTACAGGCACCTGCCACCACGCCCGGCTAATTTTTTTTTTTTTTGAGAGGGAGTCTTGGTCTGTCGCCCAGGCTGGAGTGCAGTGGCACGATCTCAGCTCACTGCAACCTCCATCTTCTGGGTTCAAGAGATTTTCCTGCCTTAGCCTCCTCAGTAGCTGAAACTACAGACCCACGCCACCACGCTCGGCTAATTTTTTAGTAGAGACGAGGTTTCACCGTGTTAGCCAGGATGGTCTCGATCTCTTGACCTTGTGATCCACCCACCTCAGCCTCCCAAAGTGCTGGGATTACAGGCGTGAGCCACCTTGCTCAGCGTTTTGTTTTTTTTTTTTTTTGAGACCAGGCTGGCTGGTTTTGAACTCCTGACCTCAAGTGATCTGCCCGCCTCGGCCTCCCAAAGTGCAAGGGTTGCAGGTGTGAACCACCATGCCTGGCCCAAAGATAAATTTTTTTGTTTGTGGATGTCCAAGGAAAACTTTGAAAATGATTCCTGGCCGGGCACGGTGGCTCACGCCTGTAATCCCAGACTCTGCTGGGCTCTGCTGGACTCTGTCACCACAGCACCAGCTTGCAGCCCACTTTTTTTTTTTTTTTCCCCAAGATGGAGTTTCACTCTTGTTGCCCAGGCTGGAGTGCAATGGCGTGATGTCAGCTTACTGCAACCTCTGCCTCCCAGTTTCTCCAGTCTCAGCCTCCCTAGTAGCTGGGATTACAGGTGCGTGCCACCATGCCTGGCTACTTTTTGTATTTTTAGTAGAGACGGGGTTTCGCCATGTTGGCCAGGCTGGTCTTGAACTCCTGATCTCAAGTGGTCCACCCACCTCGGCCTCCCAAAGTGCTGGAATTATAGGCGTGAGCCACTGTGCCCAGTCCATCCTGTATGTTTATGCACCTGTCAGTAGGCGAGGACTCCAAACATATTTTTTCTCTTCTTCAGTCATGTAAAGCTCCATAGTCACTGACAGGTTTCAGCAGAGTCCACGAAAGTATCTGTAGTTGCCTGTCAGGCCAAAGGATTCTGGAACCGAGAGGCCCCTTTGCCTGGGTGGACCTCCGTCCTGAGTTGTGTGGGTGGGTTGTGAAAGGGAAGCACTTTGCAGGCAGCCAGTGGCAGACGTGCTGATGAGACTGTGTTCCTGGCCCTGGTGCCGGTGTAGACCTGCAGCAGCTGTTTCTGGGAGGGCTTGGGGCAAGTGTCCCTGTGGGCCCGTGTGGTCCTTGTTGGAACTGAGCTGTAGCCGTGACTGGCACCCCAGCCCATTCTCACATTTTGCACCAGTGTCACAGATCTGAACTGATGCACATGCTCCGGTTCTGCTCGTCCTTGTCAAACGCAGACGTCGTTTGTAGCAGCATACCCTGCAGTTATCAGAGGTGGGGGCCAGGCTGGGCCATGGTGGCTGTCAGGGAGGGAAGGCCACCTGTTGGCTCTTTCTTGGGCCCCTCCGCTGTCTACTTGTGCGTGTGGAGGGAAGCAGCTTTGCCTCAGTGTCCCCGTGTCATGGGGTCCTCTCAGAATCCATTAGTTCCTCAAAGTGTTTGGTCTCTCCATTCCCTCAGAGATGGAGACTGGTCATGGGACTCTATTACAGCAGACACAGATCTGCCATGCTGCTATGGCGTCCGGAGGCCGCACGCCAGGCTGAGTTCGCATAGGGCCTAGACTCCATGCCCCTTCTCCTCCAGCAAGGACCCTGGGCCCTGTCCGGAGTTGGACGCTGGCTTGTGTGGATTGCAACCTCGGCCCACGGGCTTCCTTCGTGATCCGTTGAGGCATCTCCTGGCAAATGGGCTCAGCTCTTGGCTCAGGGGGTGGCTGGGTGGCCAGGTGGCCGGGTGACTGGGCGTCTGGGTGTCCGGGCAGGCGCTGTCCTTGCTGTGAGCTGCAGTGGGCTGCTTGGTCCTGGGCCCTGCTCGTGGCACTCACCCTCCTGCTTCCTTTGAGGTTGCTCCAGTGCTTTTTTTTTTTTTTTTTAATTTAAGTTCTGGGGTACATGTGCACAATGTGCAGGTTTGTTACCTATATATACATGTGCCATGTTGGTGTGCTGCACCCATTGACTCGTCATTTACATTAGGTATATCTCCTAATGCTGTCCCTTCCCCCTACCCCCTTTGTTTTGGTTTTGACCCACTCTGGATCTTTACCAACTCACCTGTTAGTCTATGGGATTGGTGTCTGCTCCTAAACAAACATTTAAAATAATCCTAAGGAGTGCTGCTTGTAATATTCTAGCAAATAGGATGACTTGAATACCCAGTGGCAGGCTGGTTGGTTACACAGGTATTTTTTTCTGTACAGTTGGATATGTGGGCTTCTAATTTTTTTCTTTTTGTTTTTCTGTATTTTCCGAATTCCTATAACACCATGTTTGTAATTAGAAAGTATATTATTAAAAGAATAAAAGCTTTACAATATGCAGCTATTCAAAACAGCTGCATATTTTTATTTTGAGATGGAGTCTCGCTCTGTCACTGGAGTGTAGTGGCGCGATCTTGGCTCACTGCAAGCTCCGCCTCCTGGATTCATGCCATTCTTCTGCCTCAACCTCCCAAGTAGATGGGACTACAGGCGTCCACCACCACACCCGGCTAATTTTTTGTATTTTTAGTAGAGACGGGGTTTCCCCATGTTGGCCAGGATGGTCTCCATCTCCTGACCTTGTGATCCGCCCGCCTCGGCCTCCCAAAGTGCTGGGATTACAGGCATGAGCCACCGCGCCCAGTTGCACATTTTTTCTTTAAAAAGGATACAGGCTGGGCGCGGTGGCTCAAGCCTGTAATCCCAGCACTTTGGGAGGCCGAGACGGGCGGATCACAAGGTCAGGAGATCGAGACCATCCTGGCTAACATGGTGAAACCCCGTCTCTACTAAAAAAAATACAAAAAACTAGCCGGGCGAGGTGGCAGGCGCCTGTAGTCCCAGCTACTCGAGAGGCTGAGGCAGGAGAATGGCGTAAACCCGGGAGGTGGAGCTTACAGTGAGCTGAGATCCGGCCACTGCACTCCGGCCTGGGCAACAGAGCAAGACTCCGTCTCAAAAAAAAAAATAAAAATAAATAAAAATAAAAAGGATACAAGTAAATGTGTCTTTTTTTTTTTTTTCTTTTTTTTGAGATGGGGTCTTGCTCTGTCACCCAGGCTGGAGTGCAGTGGTGTGATCTCAGCTCACTGCAACCTCTCCCTGCCAGGCTCAAGAGATCCTCCTCCCTCAGCCTCCCCAGTAGCTGGGATTACAGGCGCCCACCACCACACCTGGTTGTTGTTGGTTTTTTTTTTTTTTTTTTTTTTTTTTTTTTTTTTGAGGCAGAGTCTCGCTCTGTCGCCCAGGCTGGAGTGCAGTGGCGCGATCTCGGCTCATTGCAAGCTCCGCCTCCCGGGTTCCCGCCATTCTCCTGCCTCAGCCTCCCGAGTAGCTGGGACTACAGGCGCCGCCACCACGCCCGGCTAATTTTTTTGTATTTTTAGTGGAGACGGGGTTTCACCATGTTAGCCAGGATGGTCTCGATCTCCTGACCTCGTGATCCGCCCGCCTCGGCCTCCCAAAGTGCTGGGATTACAGGCTTGAGCCACCGCGCCCGGCCGGTTTTTTTTTTTTTTTTGAGACAGAGTCTCGCTCTGTCGCCCAGGCTGGAGTGCAGTGGCGCGATCTACCCTCACTGCGAGCTCTGCCTTCCGGCTTCACGCCATTCTCCTGCCTCAGCCTCCCAAGTTGCTGGGACTACAGGCGCCCACCACCATGCCCGGCTAATTTTTTTGTGTTTTTAGTAGAGACAGGGTTTCACCGTGTTGGCCAGGATGGTCTCGTTCTCCTGACCTCGTGATCCACCCGCCTCGGCCTCCTAAAGTGCTGGGATTACAGGCGTGAGCCACCGTGCCAGCTCACACCTGGTTAAGTTTTTGTATTTATTTATTATATATTTTTTTTTTCTTTTTTTTTTTTTTTTTTGAGACGGAGTCTCGCTGTGTCTCCCAGGCTGGAGTGCAGTGGCGTGATCTCGGCTCACTGCAAGCTCCGCCTCCCGGGTTCACGCCATTCTCCCGCCTCAGCCTCCCAAGTAGCTGAGACTACAGGCGCCCGCCACCACGCCCGGCTAGTTTTTTGTATTTTTAGTAGAGACGGGGTTTCACCATGTTAGCCAGGATAGTCTCGATCTCCTGACCTCGTGATCCACCGGTCTCGGCCTCCCAAAGTGCTGGGATTACAGGCTTGAGCCACCGCGCCCGGCCTATTTTTTTTTTTTCTTGAGGCAGAGTCTTGCTCTGTTGCCCAGACTGGAGTGCAGTGGTGCAACCTCGGCTCACTGCAACCTCCGCCTCCTAGGTTCAAATGATTCTCCTGCCTTAGCCTCCTGAGTAGCTGGGATTATAGACATGCACCACCACGCCTGGCTAATTTTTGTATTTTTAGTAGAGCTGAGGTTTCACCATGTTGGCCAGGCTGGTCCTGGACTGACCTCGTGATCTGCCCACATTGGCCTCCCAAAGTACTGGGATTACAGGTGTGAGGCACTGCGTCCAGCTGTTCTTTTAGGGACACCAGCCCTCTTGGGTCAGGGCCCTACCTTTACGATCTCATCTAACAATAACACTTCCTTATTTCAAGCACAGCCATGTGGTGGTCAGGGCTGACACGTATTAATTGGGGGACACAGTTCGGTCCTTAGTGCCTTTTCTGAGTAATGTGCTTACTGCTATGTGTCCACTGGCTCTTTGAGAACTCTGCTGCTCTCCTGTCTCACTCCTACCCTGAGGTGTTCATGCACCAGGGCTTGGTGCTTTCACTTGTGAGCCAAGAGTTTTGCTTTTGTCCCCTAGGCTGGAGTGCAATGGCATGATCTTGGCTCACTGCAACCTCTGCCTCCTGGGTTCAAGCAATTCTCCTGCCTCAGCCTCCCAGGTAGCTGGGATTACAGGCGTGCGTCACCATGCACAGCTAATTTTTGTATTTTTAGCAGAGACCAGGTTTTACCATGTCGGCCAGGCTGGTCTTGAACTCTTGACCTCAAGTGATCCGCCTGCCTCGGCCTCCCAAAGTGCTAGGATTATAGGTGTGAGCCACTGTGCCCAGCCATTTTGTTTCCTGTACAATTTTGTGTGTTTGTTTTTGAGTTAATAATTGCTGTTTTTTTCATTTGATTAAATATTTTACTTTCCAACTTAAATCTTCCCATTTTCTTCAGCTCAGTAGAGTGGTTGTGAATATTCTTCTCCTCACTGTAAAACCTGTTAAATAAAGTATTTTTTCTCTGGAAGACATGTGTTCTGAAGCCTTCCATATTCCCACTCTGGTTGAAACAGTTACTCTTTAGGCATCCTGTGGTGACTGGGTGCCGTGGCACTGGTGTGTGTGGTAGTGGCATGCTTTGTAACTGGGCGCAGTGGTACTGGGTGCTGTTATTGGGTGCTGTGATACTGGGTGTTGTGTTATTGGGTGCCATGGTACTGGGTGCTGTGTTATTGGCATGCTGTGGTATTGGGTGCTGTGTTATTGGCGTGCTGTGGTACTGGGTGCTGTGTTATTGGCATGCAGTGGTACTGGGTGCTGTGTTGTTGGTGTGCTGTGGTACTGGGTGCTGTGTTATTGGCATGAAGTGGTACTGGGTGCTGTGTTACTGGTGTGCTGTGGTACTGGGTGCTGTGTTATTGGCGTGCCGTGGTACTGGGTGCTGTGTTATTAGTTTGCCATGGTACGGGGTGGTGTGTAATTAGCGTGCTATGGTACTGGGTACTGTGTTATTAGTGTGCCATGGTACTGAGTGCTGTGTAATTAGTGTGCCATGGTACTGGATGCTGTGTTTTTGGCATGTCGTGGTACTGGGTGCTGTGTTATTGGCATGCCGTGGTATTGGGTGCTGTGTTACTGGCATGCTGTGGTACTGGGTGCTGTGTTACTGGCATGCTATGGTACTGGGTGCTGTGTTATTGGTGTGCTGTGGTACTGGGTGCTGTGTAATTAGCATGCTGCGGTACTGGATGCTGCATTATTGGCGTGCCATGGTACTGGGTGCTGTGTTATTGTCATGCTGTGGTACTGGGTGCTGTGTTTTTGGCATGCCATGGTACTGGGTGCTGTGTTATTGGCATGCTGTGGTACTGGGTGCTGTGTTATTGGTGTGCCATGGTACTGGGTGCTCTGTAATTACCATGCCATTGTACTGGGTGCTGTAGTACTGGGTGCTGTTATTAGCATGCCGTGGTACTGGGTGTTGTGTTATTGGTGTAATGTGGTACTGGGTGCTGTGTTATTGGCATGCTATGGTACTGGGTGCCGTGGTACTGCGTGCTGTGTTATTGGTGTGCTGTGGTACTGGGTGCTGTGTTATTGGCATGGTATGTATTGGGTGCTGTGTTATTGGCATGCTATGGTACCTGGGTGCTGTGGTACCATGGTACTGGGTGCTGTGGTACTGGTGTGCTGTGGTACTGGTATTATGTGCTCATGCCAAAATAACTTGAGGGAGAGATGAGTTGGGTTTACAATTTAGGTTGGGTGGCAGGCACCTCCCCAGAGATCTGGAGGAATTACACCATCACCTTCTGTTTTTCTGAGCTGCACTGGAAAGGTCTGACTCCATTCTCTTCATACGGTGTGGATGGGGCTTTTTTTCTTCTCTTCAGACATTTTTTGGATGTTTTCTTTATCAACAGTGTTATTTCATAATATTGTGTTTTGCTTGGGGCTTTTTTCTTTCGTTGTGCTGAAGAAACTTGTCCTTTAATTCTGGACTTTAAAAATGCTATTTGTTTCTTTTCTTTTTTTTCTGAGGTAGATCTGGAAAAAAAGGCTCAAGCAATCCTCCTGCATCAGCCTCCAGAGTAGCTGGGACTACAGGCACTAGCACACCCCACTAATTTTTTTTTTCCCCCCGAGACGGAATTTTGCTCTTGTTACCCAGACTGGGGTGCAATGGTGCGATCTCAGCTCACCGCAACTGCTGCCTCCTGGGTTCAAGCGATTCTCCTGCCTCAGCCTCCTGAGTAGGTGGGATTACAGGCATGCACCACCATGCCCAGCTAATTTTGTATTTTTAGTAGAGATGGGGTTTCTCCACGTTGGTTAGGCTGGTCTCAATCTCCCGACCTCAGGTGATCCGCCCGCCTCAGCCTCCCAAAGTGCTGGGATTACAGGTGTGTGCCATCGCACCCGGCCCACCTTGCTAATTTTTTTACAGTTTTTTGTAGAGACAAGGTCTCCCTATGTTGCCCAGGCTGGTCTCAAGCTCCTGGCCTTGAGCGGTCCTCCTACCTTGCGCTTTCAGAGAGTTGAGATTTCAGGTGTGAGCCATTGATTGCATCTGACCAGAGATGTTATTTCTTTGATAATTTCTTCTCTTCCATCTTGACCATTTCTCGTTTTAGAACTTTTTTGAGATCTTATTTAGATTTTGGACCATTTAGAGTGATCCTTTAAATTTAAAATCTTTCACATATTTTGCATTTCTTTTTGTTGTGTTTTCGTAGCTTTTCAATACTTTTTTTCTGCCTTTGCTTTCTGAATATACACTCAAAAATTTATCCTTTTTTAATATATGTATATCAACGTTTAAAAATTTTTCTGGAGATGTTAAGATGTTAACTGTAATTTTTTTTTTTCTTGAGACAGTCTTGCTCTGTCATTCCAGGCTGGAGTGCAGTGGTGTGATCTCAGCTCACTGCAGCCTCAACCTCTTGGGCTCAAGAAATTATCCCACCTTAGCCTCCTGAGTAGCTGGGACCACAGGTGTGCCTCACTGTGCCTGGGTAATTTATTATTTATTTATTTGTTTGTTTGTTTGTTTGTTTTGAGACAGAGTCTCTCTCTGTTGGCCAGGCTGGAGTGCAGTGGCACAATCTCAGCTCAGTGCAACCTCTGTCTCCTGTGCTCAAGCAATTCTCTTGCCTCAGCCTTCTGAGTAGTTGGGATTACAGGCGTGTGTCACCATGCCTGCCTAATTTTTGTATTTTTAGTAGAGATGGGGTTTCACTATGTTGGCCAGGCTGGTCTCGAACCCCTGACCTCAGGTAATCTGCCTGCCTCAGCCTCCCACAGTGCTGGGATTATAGGCATGTGAGCCACCGCACCTGGCCTGTTTTTTAAAATTTTTATTATTTTAATTTCTTTCATTATTTTTAATTTTTATTTTATTTTTTTATTCAATTATTATTTATTATTTATTATTTCTGTCACCCAGGCTGGAGTGCAGTGGTGTGACCACTGTTCACTTCAGCCTCAACTAGAGAGGGGGTTTCACCATGTTGGCCAGGCTGGTCTCGAACTCGTGACCTCAGGTGATCTGCCTGCCTCTGCCTCCCAAAGTGCTGGGATTACAGGCGTGAACCAGTGCTCCTGGCCCTGGCTAATTTTTTTTTTTTTTTTTTGTAGAGATAGGTTCTTTTGTGTTGCCTAGGCTGGTCTCGAACCCCTGTCCTCAAACAATTCTCCTGCCTTGGCCTCCCAATGCATTGGAATTAAAGGTGTGAGCCATGGTGCCTGGCTGCAGGTCTTTTTTTTTTGAGACGGAGTCTCGCTTTGTCACCCAGGCTGGAGTGGAGAGGCGTGATCTTGGCTCACTTCAAGCTCCGCCTCCTGGGTTCACGCCATTCTCCTGCCTCAGCCTCCCGAGTAGCTGGGACTACAGGCGCCCCCCCACCACGCCCGGCTAATTGTTTCGCATTTTTAGTAGAGATGAGGTTTCACTGTGTTAGCCAGGATGGTCTCCATCTCCTGACCTTGTGATCCACCTGCCTCGGCCTCTCAAAGTGCTGGAATTACAGGCATAACCCACCGCGCCCGGCCTGGCTGCAGGTTTTATATCCTGTTTCTAGAAGTTAAATATGCTTTACTTGTGGTTGTGATGTTGCCGCCGCGAGTTCTCTAAACTGTTCTTGGACCGTGGGGCCCTTGTTTGTTGCTGGTCCACCACCATCTGCAGGAGTTGTGAACAGAGGACTGTCAGGGACCATTTTCGCTGCTGAAGGCTGCCAACCTGTGGATTCTCGCGCTGCCTGTCTCAGGCATCAGGCCATCCGTGAGCCCCTAGCGAGGTGTGGGAGTGTCATGCCATCCATGTGGAAACTGAGGCCCTGGAAGATTAAGTAACTTCCCATCTGCTGTAGTCAGGGTCAGGCCCTTAGTCACCTCTGTCTCTGGAACCCACAGGCCTGGAAACGGCACTTTTGAGCAGGGGCTCAGCGAGGCTGGGGGTCAGACCAGTGGCTGAGGTGCACCTGTGTGGAGATCTGAGGGTGACGTAAGTAGAGGCACTGGGGTAAGGGCCCCTCATGCAGTGTCAGGCTTGCACCTTTGCTTAGAGATTCCATTAGCTTTGGAATTTATAGCTTCATGGTGCAGTGTGAAGTTATGTTGAAGATACCATAAAGATAAAGCATTTCCATGGCGAACAAAAAAGTTTGCAAATAAAAGCAGTCCAGGCCGTTTTTGTTTTGATTTTGTTATGCGTCCGCTTACTGCTGTGCATTCTGTACGCCGATCGGAGTGTTTGGTAGATTCTCATGAGTTGGTTGCGTTTAGTTCATTTGGGTGAAGTGAAACTCCTTTTAAAAGAAGTAGAAAAAAGTTAAATATCTCATAAAATTAAAGATTTTCTATTTCTGCCTCAGAGTGTTTCTCTCCAGACAGAGGCTTCTTCCTGCTGCACACTCAGAGTCAAGGAAACTAGACACAGCTGCTTTGGAGTGTAAGGGACGTCCATGAGCTGTCAGCCCAGGGAAGGGTTCCAGGATCCCTGACAATGTCACAAAAAGGGTAGACCCAGCTTGGAACTTGCAGTTTCTAAATTACTTCAAGGGAACAAATCAGAGTGCTTCATGTACAAAATTTTTATCTTAACTAGATTCATAAGTATCAGGTGTTTTAATTTTTAATAAGACGTGGCTTTCAGAAGTTATCATTTTCATCTTGTAGCTTCAGCACTGAGAACTGGTCTCGTTTGGGTGAGTTTTATGCAGGATTCAGGGACCATGACTGTAAGCCGGCAGCCTGGTTCTGGGTAAATTATGGATTCAGACTTCTGCTGAGGAGGCTCTGAGGCTGGCGTGAGACTTGCCACCCTGCAGTCTGCAAGGGCTGTGGTCTGGCTGGCCTTCGTAAAGACCCTGGAGCAATAGGGCAGATTGCATCTTGGCAAATGACTCTAAATTGCCTGCAATTTGTTGGGAATTACCACTTCTAAATGTTTGTTGCAGTCGTAGATATCTGAGCTTGTGAAAGGTCATTGGCTCTTCTTTGGAACTGATAAATTTCTGGGGGCTTCTGCTCCAGGGGTCAAGGCTGGAGTGAGGGGGCTAGTGTCTCCTGGGGAGGAAAGCATAAAATAATTTTTGTTCTACTTTTTAAATGTTACCACTCTTCATTACATAAAGTGTTTCTCATCAGATCCTTGTGAACCTAAAAATGTGATGTGAAGCCATTTGTACAGTTCCAGGCTCTGAAGAGACTTTTGCGACATTTAAGAAGTCTGGCAGTGAGCAGCACAGAAGTGGTTTAAATGTTCACTGCCAGAACCAGTGGCACAGAACTGGTTTAAATGTTCAGTGTTTATGCTGAGCAGAGGAAAGAGGTCTTCAGTTTCATAGCTGATCGTGTTGAGCAGTAACTAGCGAGTCTCATTAGTGAGTTCTTTGGTGCGTTATAATTTTCAAAGTGCTCTTCATGAACATTACTTCATAGTTGTCAGTCAATGCAAAGACAGATTGTTGTCAGAGTTCTACGTGAAAGACATTTGGTAGCGGGCACAGTGGCTCACATCTGTAATCCCAGCACTTTGGGAGGCTAAGGGGGTTGGATTGCTTGAGCCCAGGATTTTGAGACCAGCCTGGGCAACGCAGGGAGATCCCCATCTCTACAAAAAAATAGAAAAATTGAGATGAGTGTGGTGACACGCACCTGTGGTTCCAGCCACTCGGGAGGCTGAGATGGGTGGGTCACCTGAGACTGGGAGGTTGAGGCTGCAGTGAGTGAGGTTGTGCCACTGTTCTCCAGCCTGGCTGACAGAGAAAGACCCTGTCTCAAAAAAAAAAAAAGGGTCGGACGCAGTGGGTCATGCCTGTTATCCCAGCACTTTGGAAGGTCAAGGCGGGAGGATCACGAGGTCAAGAGATCAAGAGGGGCCGGGCGCGGTGGCTCAAGCCTGTAATCCCAGCACTTTGGGAGGCCGAGACGGGCGGATCACGAGGTCAGGAGATCGAGACCATCCTGGCTAATATGGTGAAACCCCGTCTCTACTAAAAATACAAAAAACTAGCCGGGCGAGGTGGTGGGCGCCTGTAGTTCCAGCTACTCGGGAGGCTGAGGCAGGAGAATGGCGTAAACCCGGGAGGCGGAGCTTGCAGTGAGCTGAGATCCGGCCACTGCACTCCAGCCTGGGCGACAAAGCGAGACTCCGTCTCAAAAAAAAAAAAAAAAAGAGAGATCAAGAGCATCCTGGCCAATATGGTAAAACTCCGTCTCTACCAAAAATACAAAAATTGGCCAGGCACGGTGGCTCACGCCTGTAATCCCAGCACTCTGGGAGGCCGAGGTGGGCGGATCACAAGGTCAGGAGATAAGACCATCCTGGCTAACACAGTGTAACCCCATCTCTACTAAAAAATACAAAAAAAAAAAAAAAAAAAAGCCAGGCATAGTGGCAGGCGCCTGTAGTCCCAGCTACTCAGGAGGCTGAAGCAGGAGAATGGCGTGAACCCGGGAGGTGGAGCTTGCAGTGAGCCGAGATTGCGCCACTGCACTCCAGCACTCTAGCCTGGGCGACAGAGCGAGACTCTGTCTCAAAAACAAAAACAAAAAAATACAAAAATTAGCTGGGCATGGTGTTGTACGCCTGTAGTCCCATCTACTTGGAAGGCTGACGCAGGAGAATTGCTTGAACCGGGGAGGTGGAGGGTGCAGTGAGCTGAGATCGCACCACTGTACTCCAGCTTGGGCAACAGAGTAAGATTCCATCTCAAAAAAAAAAAAAAAGAAAGAAAACACAGAACAAAGAAATGATCTGATATCCCACTGCTCAGAGATCCTACTATTCTATCTAGATCCCTCTAGATTTTTCTTAGCACATTTTTTCCCCTCAAAAATGGAATCCTGGCGGATCACAAGGTCAGGAGATCGAGACCACGGTGAAACCTCGTCTCTACTAAAAATACAAAAAATTAGCCGGGCGCGGTGGCGGGCGCCTGTAGTCCCAACTACTCAGGAGGCTGAGGCAGGAGAATGGCGTAAACCCAGGAGGCGGAGCTTGCAGTGAGCCGAGATCGCGCCACTGCACTCCAGCCTGGGCGACAGAGCGAGACTCCGTCTCAAAAAAAAAAAAAAAAAAATGGAATCCTAATTCATGTTACCCACTCTATATGTTTTTCACTACCTTTTTTTTTTATTATTTTGAGACAGAATCTCGCTCTGTCACCCAGGCTGGAGTGCAGTTGTGCAATCTCAGCTCACTGCAACCTCTGCCTCCCGGGTTCAAGTGATTCTTCTGTCTCCACCTCTTAAGTAGCTGGGATTACAGGCGCACACCACCACGCCTGGCTAATTTCTGTATTTTTAGAGTAGAAATGGGGTTTCACCATGTTGGTCAGGCTGGTCTCGAACTCCTGACCTCGTGATCCTCCTGCCTTGGCCTTCCAAAGTGCTGGGATTACAGGCGTGAGCTACCGTGCCCAGCCCACTATCATTTTAAATAATTACTGGTGTGAGCAGCGTGGCAGCACCTGGGGGTTTTGCAGAGAGGACAGGGTGCCTGGCAGACCCTTCCTGCCTGCTGTCTCTCCTGGGAAGCGGAGCAGCAGCTTCTGTCTGTGGGGGACTGTGCAGAGAGGACAGGGTGCCCGGCCACCCTCTCCCTGCCTGCCATCTCTCCTGTTTGTAGCACCTGTTGCCATGTGCCTTTCAAAATCATGAGTGTTTGGGTTCCTGTGAATATGCTGTTCTTGTTAAGTATTTATTCTTCTTCTTTTTTTTTTTTTTTTTGACATGGAGTTTCACTCTTGTTGCCCAGGCTGGAGTGCAATGGTGCGATCTTGGCACACTGCAACCTCTGCCTCCAGGGTTCAAGTGATTCTCCTGCTTCAGCGTCCCTTGTAGCTGGGATTACAGGCATGTGCCACCATGTCTGGCTAATTTTTTATTTTTAGTAGAGATGGGGTTTCTCCATGTTGGTCAGGCTGGTTGCGAACTCCCAACTTCAGGTGATCCACCCGCCTTGGCCTCCCAAAGTGCTGGGATTACAGGCGTGAGCCATCACACCCGGCCGTATTAGTTTTTTTTAGTGACAGGGTCTTGCTGTGTTACCCAGGCTGAAATGCAGTGGCATGATCATGGCTCACTGCAGCCTCAGCCTCCTGGGCTCAGGCAATCCTCCTGCCTCAGCCTCCTGAGTAGCTGGGACCACAGGTGCATGCCACCACACCTGGCTAACTTTTAAAATATTTTGTAGACCTCGTTGTCCAGGCTGGTCTTGAACTCCGGGACTCAAGCAATCCACCTACCTCGGCCTCCCAAAATGCTGGGATTACAGGTGTGAGCCACCCTGCCCACCCTTGGCTAATTTTTGCAACATTTTTTTGTAGAGACAAGGTCTTGCCTTCTCACTGAGGTGGATCTTGAACTCCTGGCTTTAAGGCATTCTGCCTCAGCCTCCTAAAGTGCTCGGATTACAGGCTTGAGCCACTGTCCCCAGCCTGGTGAAGCATTTGTTTAGACTCTCACAGACAGTTAGTTGGAATTGTGGGTTTAACTGTGACCTGGAACCTTTCCCACCCAGTCCCGTAACTAATGTGCAGGACACTTTGGTTGCTGGGCTATGGGGGAGGGCTTCCCGCATTGTGTGCCTGGCTTCACCCAAACACTATTTGCTGAGATGCTCAGAAACTTTATAAAGAAGTGGCCACTGTCATTTTCACTTTGTAAGCTAGGAATTGGCAGACTGCCTGTGGTGAGTAGCCAGTAAGTGCTGGTGAGGGGCATTTGGCCACAGTTTGAGCTGTTGGCCTCCCGGGATGGCAGGTGTGGGTGGCTGCCAGGGCCACCCCGCCCGTGCTGCGCCTGTAGACAGTCTGCAGAAACATATGCCCTCTCTATCTTCACTGTTTGATTTTGACCATAAAGGGCCTTTGATGTGTTGTGCAATTCACAGTGGGCGGGTGGGGTGCACCAACGGTATTATAAAATAAATAAAAGGCTGGCCGCAGAGTGGAACCACAGCGAGGCACCTAGGCACAGGCGACAGGGCTGAGCCGGAAGCTCCTGCCTGGTGCCTGGTGACTCATTCTCTTGCCCTTTTGTGTTTGCCACCCTAAGTGACCGAGAAATCACCTGCTCATTCAATGTGAGCAGAATGAGTGAGAGTCCCCTGCCGCACGGTCAGTCGATGCTGTCCGGTCAGCCCATCACCTGTTCCTGCCCCTAGGGGTGACACCAAGTGTCTGCCACCATGCAGAACACCCACCAGATACATAGGTGGGGCATCCTGGGACCTGATGGGGGTGCTGGCAATCTTTTTTTTTTAAGATGGAGTTTTGCTCTATCGCCCAGGTTGGAGTGCAATGGTGCGATCTCGGCTCACTGCAAGTTCCGCCTCCCAGATTCACGCCATTCTCCTGCCTCGGCCTCTCCAGTACCTGGGACTACAGGCACCCGCCGCCATGCCCGGCTAACTTTTTGTATTTTTAGTAGAGTCAGGGTTTCACTGTGTTAGCCAGGTTGGTCTCGATCTCCTGACCTCATGATCCACCCGCCTGGGCCTCCCAAAGTGTTGGGATTATAGGTGTGAGCCACCATGCCCGGCCGGCACTGGCAATCTTGGCTGACCCTTCAGGTAGAGACCACATCCCTGATTTTATGGAGGAAGTAAAATAGAGATTTTTATAGCTGACGGTGGCCTGATTTTGATGACTTTTTTTTGATCCAGGTCTGTCACCAGGCCGAGTGCAGTGGTGCAATCTCGGATCGCTGCAACCTCTGCCTCCCAGGTTCAAGTGATTCTCCTGCCTCAGCCTCCTGAGTCGCTGGCACTACAGGCGTGCCACCATGCCCAGCTAATTTTTTGTATTTTTAGTAGAGATGGGGTTTCGCCATGTTGGCCAGGATGGTCTCAATCTCTTGATCTCATGATCTGCCCGCCTTGGCCTCCCATGGTGCTGGGATTACAGGTGTGAGCCACTGTGTCCGGCTCTCAATCACATTTTTTAGTATAAACTTTGTCACCTTTGGGTGCAAAGGTAGGTTATTTGTTTTATATATACGTTTATATGTGTGTGTGTGTGTGTGTGTGTGTATATATATATATATATATATATTTTTTTTTTTTTTTTTCCCCTCTTGTTGCCCAGGCTGGAGTGCAGTGGTGTGGTTGTGGCTCACTGCAACCTCTGCCTCCCGAG
Source organism: Macaca mulatta (assembly GCF_049350105.2). Classification (NCBI taxonomy): domain Eukaryota; kingdom Metazoa; phylum Chordata; class Mammalia; order Primates; family Cercopithecidae; genus Macaca; species Macaca mulatta. The sequence goes on along the minus strand of NC_133425.1, from coordinate 1,542,743 downwards.
TTCAAGAGATTCTCCTGCCTCAGCCTCCCAAGTAGCTGGGATTATAGGCGCCTGTTACCAGGCCCAGTTAATTTTTTGTATTTTTAGTAGAGATGGGGTTTCACCATGTTGGCCAGGCTGGTCTTGAACTCCTGACCTCATGATCTGCCTACCTCAGTCTCCCAAAGTGCTGGATTACAGGCATGAGACACTGTGCCCGGCCATTGTTATATATATAGTATATAAGTGACAGTATCTGCATGAATGGGGGCCAATTGTCAGTAAACAGAAGCAAGACCTCTCCATGGCGGTGTGAACTAGGGCGGGCCTTTTCCATGGCCAGCGTGAACAAGGAGGGCCCTCTCTGGTCAGCATCTGCATTTTGTGCACTGTGCCTTTGTCACATTCGTATGGAAGTTCACGTGAGGTGAGGAAATGCTCGCCCTGCTTCTCCCAGTGCCTGTGTGCTTTGGTCGTTTCTTGGTGTTTCCAAGAAGATTGAGCTCACACAGGGCAAGGTGCCTAGTTGAGGAACAGCCCTCTCCTTCTCAGGGCTGGAGCCTGCAGCCACGTGGGACAGGCCATAAGTTGTACACACGAAGCTGCCGCAGCCATCACTCTGTGGCGGTGACCCCTCCTCAGCAGTCGGCCCCTGCGGGCAGTGGGTTGAGCCCTGGTCTGGGCGCCCTTGACCAGGTTTGTGTCTGGACTGGGGGAGGGCGAGACGTGAGGAGGGCACTGGCTGTGGCCTGGCAGTTGGCCTTGGGGTCAACTCTTCCTGCTGGGAAGCGCTGTCCCAACTCCGGGTGGCACTGCCAAGCAGTTGGAGAAAAACACCGTGGTGCATCCTGGCATGACATGGCATAAAAGGGATGAGCCGCTGGTAACCATGAAGGCAGGGGTGCATCTCAAGATCCAGTGCCAATGAAGAAGGCCAGAGCGGATGGGGCGCCGGAGCAGAGGGGGCACAAGCTCCCCGTGAGACTGCATTTATCCAGAACTCTAGAAAAGGCCGACTGACCTCAAGCGACAGGTGGATTTTCACAAGGGAAGCCTGGGGGACCGGGTTGAATACGTGGGCTGAGGCGATGGTTTCCTGGGGCGCAGGGGCGCCGGTGGGGGATGAGGTGATGGTTTCCTGTGCTGCGAGGGTGCCCGCAAGGCTGAGGCGATGGTTTCCTGGGGCGCGGGGGCGCCGCGGGGCTGAGGCGATGGTTTCCTGGGGTGCCGGGGCGCCTGCGCGGGGCTTGAGGTGATGGTTTCCTGGGGTGCTGGGCCACTCGTGGGGCTGAGGCAATGGTTTCTTGGGGTGCGGAGGCACCCGCGGAGGCTGAGGCCATGATTTCCTGGGGCGCGGGGGCGCCCGTGGGGCTGAGGCGATGGTTTCCTGGGGCGCAGGGGTTCCCGCGGGGCTAAGGCGACGATTTCCTGGGGTGCGGGGGCGCCTGTGCGGAGGCTGAGGCTATAGTTTCCTCCGGCGCTGGGGCGCCTGCGCTGGGGCTGAGGCGATGGTTTCCTGGGGCGCGCGGGCGCCCGCGGGGCTGAGGCGATGGTTTCTTGGGGTGCCGGGGCGCCTGCGCGGGGCTTGAGGTGATGGTTTCCTGGGGCGCGCGGGAACCCGCGGAGCTGAGGCGATGGTTTCCTGCGGCGCAGGGGCGCCCGCAGGGCTGAGGCGATGGTTTCCTGGGTCCTGGGGGCGTCTGCGTGGAGGCTGAGGCAATGATTTCCTGGGGTGCTGGGCCGCCCGCAGGGCTGAGGCGATAGTTTATTGGGGTGCGGGGGCACCCGCGGAGGCTGAGACGATAGTTTCCTGGGGCGCGGGGCCGCCCGTGGGGCTAAGGCGATGGTTTTTTGGGGTGCGGGGGCACCCGCTGAGGCTGAGGCGATAGTTTCCTGGGGCGCGGGGGCGCATGCGCGGAGGCTGAGGCGATGGTTTCCTGTGGCGCCGGGGCGCCCTCTGGGGCTGAGGCGATGGTTTCCCGGGGCGCGGGGGCGCCCGCTGAGGCTGAGGTGATGGTTTCCCGGGGCGCGAGGTCGCCTGCGCGGAGGCTGAGGCGATGGTTTCCTGGGGTGCTGGGCCGCCCGCGGGGCTGAGGCGATGGTTTCTTGGGGTGCGGGGCACCCGCTGAGGCTGAGGCGATGGTTTCCCGGGGCGCGGGGGCGCCCTCTGGGGCTGAGGCGATGGTTTCCCGGGGCGCAGGGGCGCCCTCTGGGGCTGAGGCGATGGTTTCCCGTGGCGCGGGGGCGCCCTCTGGGGCTGAGGCGATGGTTTCCTGGGGTGCAGGGGCGCCTGCACGGAGGCTGAGGCGATGGTTTCCTGGGGTGCGGGGCACCCGCTGAGGCTGAGGCGATGGTTTCCCGGGGCGCGGGGCTGAGGCGATGGTTTCCCGGGGCGCGGGGCTGAGGCGATGGTTTCCCGGGGCGCGGGGCTGAGGCGATGGTTTCCCGGGGCGCGGGGCTGAGGCGATGGTTTACTGGGGCGCGGGGGCGCCCGCTGAGGCTGAGGCGATGGTTTCCTGAGGTGCGGGGGCGCCTGCGCGGAGGCTGAGGCGATGGTTTCCTGGGGTGCTGGGCCACCCGCGGGGCTGAGGCGATGGTTTCCCGGGGCGCGGGCTGAGGCGATGGTTTACTGGGGCGCGGGGGCGCCTGCTGGGGCTGAGGCGATGGTTTCCCGGGGCGCGAGGGCGCCCGCTAGGGCTGAGGCGATGGTTTCCCGGGGCGCCAGGGCGCCTGCTGAGGCTGAGGCGATGGTTTCCTGAGGTGCGGGGGCGCCTGCGCGGAGGCTGAGGCGATGGTTTCCTGGGGTGCGGGGGCGCCTGCGCCGAGGCTGAGGCGATGGTTTCCCGGGGCGCGGGCTGAGGCGATGGTTTCCCGGGGCGCGAGGGCGCCCGCTGGGGCTGAGGCGATGGTTTCCCGGGGCGCGAGGGCGCCCGCTGAGGCTGAGGCGATGGTTTCCCGGGGCGCGAGGGCGCCCGCTGGGGCTGAGGCGATGGTTTCCCGGGGCGCGAGGGCGCCCGCTGGGGCTGAGGCGATGGTTTCCCGGGGCGCGAGGGCGCCCGCTGAGGCTGAGGCGATGGTTTCCTGAGGTGCGGGGGCGCCTGCGCGGAGGCTGAGGCGATGGTTTCCTGGGGTGCGGGGGCGCCTGCGCGGAGGCTGAGGCGATGGTTTCCTGGGGTGCGGGGGCGCCTGCGCGGAGGCTGAGGCGATGGTTTCCTGGGGTGCGGGGACACCCGCGGGGCTGAGGCGATGGTTTCTTGGGATGCGGGGGCACCCGCGGAGGCTAAGGTGATAGTTTTCTGGGGCGTGGGGGTGCCCTCGGTGCTGAGGCGATGGTTTCTTGGGGTGCGGGGCACCCGCTGAGACTGAGGCGATGGTTTCCCGGGGCGCGGGGCTGAAGCGATGGTTTCCTGGGGCGCGGGGCCGCCCGCGGGGCTGAGGCGATGGTTTCTTGGGGTGCGGGGGCACCCACTGCGGCTGAGGCGATGGTTTCCTGGGAAGCGGGGGCGCCTGCTCGGAGGCTGAGGCGATGGTTTCCTGGGGCGCGAGGCTGAGGTGATGGTTTCTTGGGGTGCGGGGCACCCGCGAAGGCTGCGGCGATAGTTTCCTGGGGCGTGGGGCTGAGACGATGGTTTCCTGGGGCGCGGGGTTGCCCGCGGGGCTTAGGCGATGGTTTCCTGGGGCACAGGGATGTCCGCAGGGCTTAGGCGATAGTTTTCTGCGGCGCGGGGGCGCCTGCGCGGGGGGCTGAGGCGATGGTTTCCTGGGGCACGGGGCCGCCTGTGGGGCTGAGGCGATGGTTTCTTGGGGTGTGGGGGCACCCGCTGAGGCTGAAGCGATAGTTTCCTGGCGCGCGGGGGCGCCTGCGCGGAGGCTGAGGCGATGGTTTCCTGGGGCGCGGAGGCTGAGGTGATGGTTTCGTGGGGCGCGTGGGCACCCCTGGGGCTGAGGCGATGGTTTCTTGGGGTGCGGGGGCACCTGTGGAGGCTGAAGCGATAGTTTCCTGGGGTTCGGGGCCGCCGGCAGGGCTGAGGCGATGGTTTCTTGAGGTGCGGGGGCATCCGCTGAGGCTGAGGCGATAGTTTCCTGGGGTTCGGGGCCGCAGGCAGGACTGAGGCGATGGTTTCTTGGGGTGCGGGGGCATCCGCTGAGGCTGAGGTGATAGTTTCCTGGGGTGCGGGGGCGCCTGCGCGGAGGCTGAGGCAATGGTTTCCTGGGGCGCGGGGCTGAGGCGATGGTTTCCTGGGGCACGGGGGCGCCCGTGGGGCTGAGGCGATGGTTTCCTGGGGCGCGGGGGTGCCCGCAGGGCTTAAGCGATGGTTTCTTGGAGTGCAGGGTCGCCTGCGCGGAGGCTGAGGCGATGGTTTCCCCGGGCGCGGGGGCAACTGCGCTGAGGCTGAGGGGATGGTTTCCCGAGGAGCCAGGGCGCCCGCCGGGGCTGAAGCAGTGGTTTCCTCGGGCGCGGGGGTGTCTGCGTGGAGGCTGAGGCGATGGTTTGCTGGGGCGTGGGGGCGTGTGTGTGGGGACTGAGGTGATGGTTTCCTGGGGCGCGTGGGCGCCCGCGGAGCTGAGGCTATGGTTTCCTGGTGCGCAGGGGCTCCTGTGGGGCTGAGGCGATGGTTTCTGGGGTGCGGGGGCTGAGGCTGTGATCTGGTGCGCATAAGAACTCACTAGGTAGGACTGTAATTCTGTGCCGGTCCACTGAGCATCCAGCTGTGCGTCAGTAGAGCTGATTTTTACAAAGCATTTTCCTTGCCTTCGTGCATCCCAGCGTTCTCCGCCCTCAGGAACTATGCACAGGGGGGTGCTGCCTCCCTGAAGGCTTGGGCAGAGGCTTTCCCTGTGCTGGACTCTAATGGGGCTGGGCCTGGGAAGGGCCTGCGGCTGCTGGAAGCTGCCTCTGCAGGGCGGGTTCCGTCTGCTGGCTGTGCTGTTCGGGTGGGTCCGGATGCAGGTCGCTGATGGCACTGGCCGTGTCTGAGGATTGGACCGCTCAGCTGGGGTGCCCCTCCTCCTCCTGGTATAAATTACGACTTATCTTGTCAAAATAGGCATCAAGTAAGTGTGTCTGTGTCATGTGCTACCGTGCGGCATGTGGTCTTGTGATCACACTGGAAGCGTCTACTGACCACCTGCGGGCGTCTTCTGCTCAGTTGTGTTTGTCAAGCTTCTGTTTATCCCCACAAATTCTGTGGGACACTGGGCGGGTTGGGCGGGAAGCTGCTCATGGTGTCCTTGGCCCTGTGGTCCTTGCAAACCTCCCCGTGCGACCGTGGGCCTGTGGAGCCTGTGCCTGACCTGCCTTTCCATAAGCTTCTGCCCTGCGCTGCTTCCAGCCCCCAGCCTCCTCCCAGGAGGGCTCGGAAAGGATCCAGCAGGAGACCTGTGGAGCAAATGTAGCCCCCATGCTATGGAATCGATGTCCTTGAGCAGGTGGCCTCAAGCCCAGTCCTGACCCATAATGTGGCCAAGGCCACTCTCTGACACTTGGCCCCAGATCTGCCCCGCATGGAGGCTGCTCCTCAGTGCGGAGGGTCCTGGGTATTTCAGATGCGACTCAGCTCCCCATGGTCTGCGGGGTTTCCCGTGGGCTGGTCTCCGTGTGGGCTGTGGGGCTTCCCATGGGCAGGTCTCCCCATGGACTGTGGGGTTCCCCGTGGGCTGCTGGGCTCATGGGCCATGGGGCTCTCCCATGGGCTTTGGGGCTCCCACAGGCTGGTGTCTTCGGGGTGGGTTGCTCATTTTGTGCTGTATTTCATCCCTTGTGGCAGTTTATACCTTTTCACTTTGTACCCAGAGTGGTGAAGAACTGTGCCCATGCTCCTAGAGAGATGCAGATGAGAAAGCAAGTTACACCCCTCAGTGTTGTTTTTTTTTGTTTTGTTTTGTTTTATTTTTGGTGAGGTGGAGTCTCCCTCTGTCGCCCAGGCTGGAGTCAGTGGCTTGATCTCAGCTCACTGCAAGCTCCACCTTCTGGGTTCACACAATTTTCCTGCCTCAGCTTCCCAAGTAGCTGGGACTACAGGTGCCCGCCACCACGCCCGGCTGATTTTTTGTGTTTTTAGTAGAGACAGGGTTTCACTGTGTTAGCCAGGATGGTTTCCATTTCCTGACCTGGTGATCTGCCCACCTCAGCCTCCCAAAATGCTGGAATTACAGGCATGAGCCACCGTGCCTCACCTGGGTTTTTTTTTTTTTTAACCTTATTTTGGTTTTCTTCCTTTCTTTCCCTTCCTTCTTTCCTTCTTTCTTTCTTTTTTTTTTTTTTTTTTTTGGGACATGGTCTTGATCTCTTGCCTAGGCTTGTCTCGAAATCCTGGGCTCAAGCAGCTCTCCTACCTCAGTCTCCCAAGTGCTGGAATTTCAGGCCTGAGCCACACTTGGCTCTCAGTTTTGGGAAGCAAGTGGCTCTGGCATCCATGGCCTCTGCCACATGACCACTCCCTGCCGTCTGGTGCCAGAGCCCCTTCCATGGACATGAGTGCAGACCAGAGCTGGGTCGCAGCTGCAGGCCACCTCTTCCCCCAGGCCACTGCCCGCCATCCACAGAGGTCTTTTCTGCCCATGTTGCTTCTTGCCAGGCTTTTGTGTCTGCCATTGTCTGGGCTCCGAAGGATACACTCATCCATCCACCGTCCACAGCTCCAGAAAATGAAGGGAGTCCCCAGGAGCCAGCGATTCTGTGTGTAGGATTCACCCACCATCCTCAGTGGCTCTGTGGGACTGAGGTGGCTGGAGACACGTGGATGGGGTCTTGAGGGGCAGACGCCCACCAGGGTCTGCATGGATTCCTTGCCTCACAGACAGCCGGGTCCCACTTGCTTCAGGGATGAGGATGTGCGGCCCAGCGGATTCTGCCTCTGCGCCCAGGTGAGGCACAGGTCAGCACCAGCACCTGCCATGCTAACTCAGCTCCTGCACAGGCCTCCCACACCTGTGCAGAGGAAACACAGCCGTAGGAGCACACCTGTCCCCACACCTGGGGGCAGGTGTACACTTCACTGCAGGCAGGTACAGGGTGATGGGTTGAGGGGAGACATACTCAGTCATGAGTCATTGCCTCCTGTTAGACCCCACTACCAGCAGGGCCCCGCACAGCGCCCGCCCCTCAGGGCCATCCCTGGAGCCTGGGGTGTACGCCATGTTCCCCAGCTGCCCCTCAGGGTTACCTCCTCCTGGAGCCTGGGTTGTGCACCACTGTTCGCAGCCACCCTGATCTGAGCCAGGCCTGGGAGAAGCACCCAGCCTTATGTCTGTGGCGTGCACTGCCTGGGTTTCCCTGGCCACAAGATGGGCGCTCTGTGCGTCTCAGGTTGTGCATCTTTGGGTCTGTGCGGCCATCTCCGTCTTCATGTCCAGCTCACTTGGAGTTGGGCTTTCATTGACTCATTCCTGACTTATCATCCAGGGCTCACAGATGTGTGTTCCCAGCCATTTCACTAATTCCAGCCTCCGTCTTTCAGAATACAGCTGGTCCCCAACTTAGAATGGTTCCACTTAGGCTTTTTCAACTTTACGACCAGCCTGAAGCATTCAGGGTGCCCGTCAGCAAAAGGCAGGGCTGTGTCTGGATAATCCTTTGAGGTTGGAATCCACCTTCCACCTCCACCACTTCAACCCAGCTATGACAGGTTTATCAGGATGCAGCCTTGTCATGAGTAGAGGCGCTCTGTGGTTGGAGAAAAGGGCAATTTGCCTCTCAGAATGGCTGTAATTATTTTAGGTGGCGTACTGATCTGTGCTACTTAAGCAAAACCATCAGAACTTACTTTTAACAACACAGAGGTCTTGGCGGGGTAGGGCCTGTGCTATGCAGAGCTCTCCTGGGGTTGTTGTTTGCTGTTTCCCCATAGTGGTTGTCACCAGCAGGTGCCACATGGTGCCTTACTACCAGGGAGGGTGGCGGCTCCTGCCTGGGTATGGAAGGCACAGACAGCAGCGGGCTCAGAGCATCCCAGAGCATGGGTAGCATGAGGCAGGAGGGCCTGTAGCAGTGGCTTCGGGTGATTCCCAGGGCCAGATCTACCTCCAGTCTCCTCTTCCCATGTTCTGGATGGCGTCCGTCACACCCAGGAGGTCTTTTGGCATTAAACATTTTTTGTGGCTAGGCGCGGTGGCTTAGGCCTGTAATCCCAGCACTTTGGGAGGCCAAGGCGGGCGGATCACAAGGTCAGGCGTTCGAGACCAGCCTGACCAACATGGCGAAACCTTGTCTCTACTAAAAATGCAAAAATTAACCAGGCATGGTGGCGCGTGCCTGGAGTCCCAGCTAGTCCGGGAGGCTGAGGCAGGAGAATCTATTGAACCTAGGAGGCATAGGTTGTAGTGAGCCGAGATCGTGCCACTGCACTGCAGCCTGGGCGAAAGAGTGAAGTTCCGTCTCAAAAAAAAAAAAATATATATATATATATATATATGTATGTTTTTGTTTTGTTTTGTTTCATTTTAATTTCTATATTCTTGAGTGTACTCAGTAATTCTAAAGGTATTTTATGAGGAAAGCTGGAACTCTCTTAAACTTGCCCGTGTGTGTTAAGGGATGTGGTGGGATGGTGTGAAGCTTGACCTGTTCCTAAATTTCTCCATGAAACCATCACAGTGAAGCTTCATAATTTTGTGTAACTTTTCTGTTTAGATTTTATCTGCCCCTATGTCGCATTATTGGTGTTGTCATCTTACCTTGCTGGAATCCTTTTAAAGCATTTACCCCTTTGCAGTTCAATAATTAAAATGATCTGATTTGTGGCCAGGCACAGTGGCTCATGCCTGTAATCCCAGCACATTAGGTCACCGAGGCAGGCAGACTGCTTGAGCCCAGGAGTTCAAGACCAGCCTGGGTGACATAGTGAGACCTCATCTATATAAAAAATGATAAAGTCGCTGGGCGCGGTAGCGTGCGCCTGTAGTCCCAGCTACCCAGGAGGCTGAGGTGGGAGCCCAGGGAGAAAAAAAGAAAATGTCAGTGCGGGAAATGTGTTGCTCATGAGTGTGTGGGGGGCTGTCAGTTCTGAGGTTCTCATGCGGCCTGGGAAGTGGCAGGTGTGATGTGTGGGATTGAGACATGTCCACGCACAGGAACCAATGAAAGAACTGTACAACATTTACTTTTTCAGAGGGAGGAAATGGAAAGCAAAAAATACCCCAAAGAAGGCAAGAAAGAGCAAAAGGAAGTAGAGCAGATGTGATAAACCAACCCGATCCGACGGTGGCCCAGCTCCCTCCACATCACACTAAATGTAACCGGACCAGACAGCTTCATTAAAAGGAAAAACTGTCAAGCTATCTTTTAAAAAGGCAGCCTGTTTACACAAGTACAAGAATATAGAATGGTTAAATGTGAAAAAACGGAAGATGAAAGTACCACAGTGACCAGAGAGCCGGTGCCGTGACCATGCTGGATGTGGGAGCAGCTGCAGGAGTCCCAGCAAGGTGCCTTCCTGTGGCAGGAGGAGCACCTTTCTCCACCATGTATGAACATCTGGGCAGGGGAGACCTGTTGTGTGGCCCTGACACTCGGCCCTCTTAGGCCATCCTGAAGTGCCCTGGCCGCCTCTCAGCTTCTCATTTCCTGTTGCCTTGAGGCTAATAGGGTCCTTGTAGCTGTCAAACCCCACAAGGTGTTTGTTTATGACACAGCTCCTGGGCATTGATTCTGCCATCAGCCCCTCCTCACCACTTCACTGGACTTTCTCTTCTGTGATGGGCACGTTTTTCCCTAAGTTGCCGTGTCTTCTCATGCCTCCTCTCCACAACATTTTTGTTTGAGACAGAGTCTGGAGCACAGGCTGGAACACAGTGGCGTGATCGTGGCTTACTGCAGCCTCAGACTCCTGGGCTCCAGCGAGTCTCCTGCCTTACCTTCTCAAGTCTCTGGGATTCCAGGTGTGCACCACCACACCGGTGCCTAAAGAAAGCCTTTGAACACACAGAAGAGTTGCGGGGAGTCTGTCGCCACCTAGCTCTGCAGGGTATGCCAGCCTCTGTATCCCTGGACTCTGCCTGTTCCAGAAGAGCTGTGCCCGTTTTCCTGTTTCAGGTCATCAGTGCGGGGGGGCTGGGCACAGCTCTCACCAAGGCCCTGGCTGTATTCTCACCGCATAGCGAGGGATCAGATCTGCTCTCACCGAGGCTCCAGCCACATTCTCACCGCACTGCCAGGGGTCAGATCCGCTCTCACTAAGGCTCCGGCCACATTCTCCGCACAGCCAGTGGTCACATCAGCTCTCACCAAGGCCCCGGCTGTATTCTCACCGCACAGCCAGGGGTCAGATCCGCTCTCACCAAGGCCCTGGCCGCATTCTCACCGCACAGCCAGGAGTCAGATTCGCCCACAGCATCTCCACGTGTCTGAGAAGTGCAGGAGCAGGTGGAGGTGCTCGTGAGGGGCGAGCACACATAGGCACACAGATGCACACACAGATGGACATATGGGCACACACACACAAAGTACACATCCATAGGTGCACGCACAGGCAGGCACACGAGCACATGCCCCCCCTGCCGCTGGATCCCAGCTATATCTGGGGGGATCCTGGAATTCCCATGTGACCTCCCCTTGGACGTGTCTTTGACCAGAACATTCTTGGTCGCATCCACTGGTAGTGAAGGCCAAGCCCGGCCGCCTGTGTCTTCAAATTCAGGAGCCATCTGAGCGCTGAGGGCAGATCCTGGGAGCTAGGGCAGTTGTCCGGGATTGTTACGAACATCAATAGTAAACAGCCTGCCCTTCTTCCTTTTCTTTCCTCCCAGCCGCCTTCTCCTGCTTCTCTCCCCTTTGCTGCCTGACCTTGGTGCTTGTGTGCAGTGGAACTTGCTGTGTGCTGGAGCTTGTGGAAAATTGGAAACCTGCGTTTCTCCTGCTTCTGATTTTAAAGACAAACAGGTTTTCCACAAATATGAAAGGCACACCTGGGAAGTCAGAGTGGGAGAAGGATTTGGAATTGGACACATGAACACGGAAGGCTTCGTTCTGCTGTATGTGGCTCCCAAGTGATGGGACAGGTGTAAGCCCCATGGCAGCACGAGGGCAGGGCGCGTGCTTCTGGTGTGTGCTGAGACAGACGCGCCGTGTGCCGTGGGCTGCAGACGCACCCGCGTGCTGAGACAGATGTGCCGTGTGCTGTGAGCTACAGACACGCCCGTGTACCGTGGGCTACAGGTGCGCCGTGGGCTACAGACACGCCCGTGTGTCGTGGGCTGCAGACGCACCCGCGTGCTGAGACAGATGTGCCGTGTGCTGTGAGCTACAGACACGCCCATGTGTCGTGGGCTGCAGACGTGCTGTATGCTTTGGACGTAGACTTCTTAAACTTCTGCGCAGCAGTGGCATTCTCTCTTAAATTTGAAATGTTTTTATTTGGCCAAATAGATGTTTATGGAAAGTTAACAAAGTTCAGTGTTCCTTCATAACAGGGAAACAGTTGAGTATTTAACCTGAGATCTGAGTTTGGCTGCAGTGGTTGTTAGAGGGATAATATCAGTAGCTGCTGAGCAGCTGTGGCTTTAAGTATCAAAGGAATAACGGTGTCATTTAAAAATACTGCATGATGTTTAAAGAGCCTAAAGCTGCAGGCTGGTATCATTTTATCTGCTCTATGTCAGGTACAGAGAGGAGACGAGGAGTGAACCAGACTTGCAGCCCAGCCACTGGTGGTTAGTGTTTCCAGAGAACCTGTTTCCCAAGAGCGGCCCTGTGGTTGCTGTCAGCCTGAGGCTGCTGTCACCCGGCCATGACTGTCCGTGGCCTGCAGTGAGTGACCAGGCCACAGTGGATGGGTCAGAGGGACTCACAGACGTTGATGCTGGCAGGGGCCTGACATCGTGAACCCTGTTTTCCATTGTGGCGCGAGGCCCTGCGCCTCCCTCCCAAGCAGCTGAGCACAGTCAGCCACACTGTCCGTATGAAAGGCCCTGCTTGTGTGTGTGGCCCCATGTGATGCCCTCCAGAGTGCTTGGAGGCCACAACCCCAGGGGAAATGGCCCCGTGCAACGAGGCCCCACCCACCAGTGCCACAGGCTGTCCCCAGCTCACAGTGCCAGCTCATCTCCCCAGGCATCTCATGTCACCAGAGTCCAAGGTGCCAGGCTGCCCGCCCCCCTCCCATCTTGTCAAAGGGCCTTTCCTGGCGTGAGTAGAACTGGGGCTTTCCCTAGGTTCTGCTCATCAGGTGTACAGCTGGAAGCCATGCTGGTCCCTCCCTCCACACCAAGGACTCTAATGCACAGGTGCCCAGTCACCAATGCAGGTGTGCTTGCACCCCCAACATGGCAGTTCCTCCGGCCATATGCACGTGCAGGGCGGTCCATTGTGGTAGCCTTGGGAGCTGTCTTGGTTATCTTGTGTGATTGTGATCTGTGAAGATCCAACTGAGGTCGTCGTCACCCCTTGTGGGACACATTCCAAGACCCCAGTGGATGCCTGAAACCGCGATAGTGCTGAACCCTGTATATACTGTTTTCCCCTCTGGGAACACATGTCTGATCAAATTTAACTTACAAGTTAGGAACAGTAGAGACTAAAGACATTTGTGAATCAAACGGAATGATTGTAAGGGTGCACTGTGATAAATAAACATTGTGAGGATGACGACTGTAAGGGTGCACTATGATAAATACCCTGTGAAGCTGGTCTCTTTCTCTTGCAGTCTTACCGCTCTGTGTGCATCTAGTTTTAGACCTTGGTTGAACACAAGTAACTGAAACCAGGGAAAGCAAAGCCGAGTGGGGGCAGCCGCTAGAAGGGAGAGGCAGCCTCAGGGCACACTGTGGGGCCTCGGCAGTTAGGGACCCTGCAAACTCCACACGCCAGTTGTTTGGCAGCACAGCAGAGCACCCGGAAGGGGCACATGCCTGTGACAGGAGTGAGATGTGGTGGAAAGAGGCGCTTAAAATTATTGAGGACAAGATGGATTATTCAGTATTTAATGCTAACAGCTGGCTCTCCATTTTGATGTGAAGGGGTAAGCTAGATTTTATTTTTTATTATTTTATTTTTTACCTTTAGGCTCTCCTGGACTGGGCTAGATTTTGTATACACGCATATCAGGTGGAGGTCTAAAAAAACTGTTCGGAGCGTATAAAGAAAAATAGAGGCCGGGCGCGGTGGCTCAAGCCTGTAATCCCAGCACTTTGGGAGGCTGAGACGGGTGGATCACGAGGTCAGGAGGTCGAGACCATCCTGGCTAACACAATGAAACACCGTCTCTACTAAAAAATACAAAAAACTAGCCGGGCGCGGTGGTGGGCGCCTGTAGTCCCAGCTACTCGGGAGGCTGAGGCAGGAGAATGGCGTGAACCCGGGAGGCGGAGCTTGCAGTGAGCTGAGATGCGGCCACTGCACTCCAGCCTGGGTGGCAGAGCGAGACTCATCTCAAAAAAAAAAAAAAAAACAAAAATAGAATATATTTGTAATCTTGGAATAAGGAAGGACTGTGTTTCCAAAATAGAAAAAATAGATAAATAAATAAATAAATAAAAAGATTGGAATATCTGATTTTTTAAAATTTATTTTTATTTTTTTATTTTTGAGACACTCTTACTCTGTCGCCTAGGCTGTAGTGCAGTGGTGTGATCTCAGCTCACTGCAACCTCTGCCTCCCGGGTTCAAGCAATTCTCCTGCCTCAGCCTCCCGAGTAGCTGGGATTACAGGTGTGTGCCACCACGCCCAGCTAATTTTTGTATTTTTAATAGAAATGGGATTTCACTATGTTGGTAAGGCTGTTCTTGAACTCTTCACCTAGTGATCCACCCGCCTCGGCCTCCCAAAGTGCTGGGATTAAAGGCATTAGCCACTGCGCCCGGCCTGTCTGATTTCATAGAAATGAAAAACTTTTGTTGGACCAAAATCAGCACGAGCAATGTTGAAAAGAAAAATGATGTTTAGGCCGGGCGCGGTGGCTCACGCCTGTAATCCCAGCACTTTGGGAGGCCGAGGCGGGCGGATCACAAGGTCAGGAGATTGAGACCACGGTGAAACCCCGTCTCTACTAAAAATACAAAAAATTAGCCGGGCGCGGTTGTGGGCGCCTGTAGTCCCAGCTACTCGGGAGGCTGAGGCAGGAGAATGGCGTGAACCCGGGAGGCGGAGCTTGCAGTGAGCCGAGATCGTGCCACTGCACTCCAGCCTGGGCGACAGAGCGAGACTCCGTCTCAAAAAAAAAAAAAAAAAAAAAAAAAGATGTTTAGGGAGAAAATGTTTTTCACATATATAACCAGAAATTAATAACAAGTCTATTTAAAGACTTCTTTAAATCACCAAGAAACTCATAATCCACTCCATAGAAAATGGCAAACCATATGAACAGATAAAGAGGAAGAAGTTTAAATGACACATACCCTAAACTGCCAATGTGACCATTAATCAGGGAAATGCAGATTGAAACAAGGTGTCATTTCCTGGCTAATTTTGTGGTAACAAGATGAGGTAAATTGTCCCAGGAGCTGAGGAGGAACCGCTGCTCTAGGTAGGGGAACAGGAGGTGGCACCACCCACACACACTATCACATATCAGCCCTGACATCAGTCCCGTGGCCGTGCTTGGACTTGGGCACAGGTGCAGAGACGTCTGAGCTGAAGCCCAAGGGCCTCGTCCTGATCATCGTCCTGTCCTCTCCTGACGTGCACTTCGGAATGAGCAGAACATCTGCGTCCCATTTCTAGTGCCGTGCATGGAAAACAAACCCAAGTGATCATGTGTGGATGCTCTGTGTGTGCGCCAAAGCCTCCGCCTAAAATCAGGGGAGAGATCTGGCTTTAATGCACCCTGTTGGAAAGGACAGAGGGACGAGAGGACAGGTGGAGATGCTAGTCTTTTATCCATGCTCCATGTTTTAAATTAATACATTGAGATATTCAGATAATATGAAAATGTGGAATAAGATGAGAGACTTTTGGCAGGCTGTCACTAACGTGCCCTGCTTGCTTGTTCGCAGGTATGGATCCTGGCGGGAGCCAGTCAACCCCTATTATGTCAATGCCGGCTACGCCCTGGCCCCAGCCACCAGTGCCAACGACAGCGAGCAGCAGAGCTTGTCCAGTGATGCAGACACCCTGTCCCTCACAGACAGCAGCGTGTAAGTCCCGCCCCGGATCCCCTGTCCCTCGTGGACAGCAGTGTGTAAGTCCTGCCCTGGACACCCTGTTCCTCGCAGATGACAGCATGTAAGTCCCACCCTGCTGCAGAGCGCAGCTAGCTGAGGGGACTTCGTGCTGACCCAGCGATGCCTGGGCTTTGTCTTCAGGGAAAGCGTTTCCTGCCCCCCCAGGTCTCAATGAGAGTGCATCTGACACGCAGCAGGCTGCACTGCAGAGGCTGTCCTCCAAGCAGCACAAGTGAGGGCTCAGCTTTGTGTCGATTGCTTCTCTCTGTGACCAGGGCTGCTGGGACCTCCCCACGAGGAAGGATTGAGGGTGAACCTAAGACAGTCTGTAGGCTCCCCAGGCTAGAGTTTGGTCTTTGGTTTTCAGAGTCTGGGGTTTCAGCTTAAAAGACAGGCACAGGCCAGCTGTCTCACCACTGGCTGTGGTGAGTGATGTGGTCCCCAACGCTGGTGCAGTACAGGGTCCTGTCTTGTCCCTGTCACCCACTTGGCAAGGGGCTGGGAGCAGGAGTGAGGGAAGGTTCTGTGGTTGTACTAAGGCCAGGGCCTCAGTGGCCCAGGGACGGCCTGAGGGTTTGTTCAAGGGCCCTGAACAAAATCGCTTACACATGTGTGACCCTTGAGGTGACAGGCGGAAGCTTATTCTTTCATTGTCCAGGGAAACCCCATGTGTAAGAACGTGCTTGCTTTATGACCTCTTCCCCTGTGCTTCGCAGCTGGGTTTTTGGGGCCTATGTACACCCCACCCTTCGGAGTTGCTGAGGCTACAAGCATGCGCCACCACACCCGGCTAGTGATTATTATTTTTGTGGAGACGAGGCCTTACTGTGCAGTGTCGAACTCCTGGGCTCAAACAGTACACCCAGTTTAGCCTCACGAGTGCTGGGATTACAGGCATGAGCTACTGTGCCTGGCTGGTTTGTTCTTTTCATTTGTCTATCTTTAAACATTTTTCCAAAACCTGAATTTCAGATGAGCAGAACAAGTTGTCAGATTTTATTTCTGAACCAAATTCAGCCAGCCCACATTGCCATAGGTCTTGGCCCCTTCGTTTTTCCCCAGGTAACTGTGGTGGTGCAGGGGCAGCTCCCTGCCCCTTCCCGGCAGAGCTGCTCTGTGTGGCTTCTCCTGGTTTCTTTCATCCTCTTTTAATTTTGAATCTTCAAAATAAAATGTTGACTTGCTTTTAGCAGCACCTCACTTGAAGTTATTGGAGTTGAAGCAGTGCCTGCCATGGCCCTGAAGCCTTGGGCCAGATGGTTGGGTGCAGAGCAGCCCACAGAGCGCCTGAGCAGACCACGCATCCTAGCATCTGGTTTCCCTCTTCCCCAAAACTGCGTTACTACAACAAAAATTAACCTGCCAACTCAGTTTTCTCAAAAAGTCTCCTAATTCTCTCTAAGAAAAGGGACATATGTTTCCTAAAGGGAGGACCTAAAATAAATAGATATTTTTTTTCCTCGATATTCTGTTCATCTTGGTTTGTACTGAAGTGTTTAACAATTTGGCATGTAAAATTGCTACACATACTTGAAAGTACATCAGAGGTAAAAAGTGGACAGGTGAAGAGCATCATTCCGGTGGGGCAGCTGGGCTCTGCTTTTGTGCTGGGGGCGAGCTCACAACTGTTCCACATGGCGCTCCAGAGGCTGTGGGCTGTGGACACAGATGTGGGGACAGTGCCTTATCCACAGAGGCCTGTGAAATTTCCCCATCCAAGTGTCACATCTGGGAAACCAGTAGAGTGGTGGCTTCAGGGCCCTTGAACAAACCCCCGAGGCAAGTGTTAGGTGAGTTGTAGATTCGCTTGTTCCTGACGCCCACCGTGACCAAGCCAGACCTGGACTTGGCTCACCATTGCCCACAGCACTTAGTGGTACTGTGACAGCTGAGGATGCCTCAGGAGGTGCCGTGTCTGCCATGCAGCCCTGGGTTGGGCGCTCTCTCACGTTGCCCTGTGTCTCCTGGCAGCTCTGGGAGGCCCCTGGGTGCGGCACGGATCCGTGGAGCTGCCATGCTTTTGAAGGCGGCTTTTCCTTTCTTTCTTTTCTTCCTTTTCTTCCTTCCTTCCTTTCTTTCTTTCTTTTCTTTCTTTTCTTTCTTTTCTTTCCTTTCTTTCCTTTCTTTCCTTTCTTTTTTCTTTTTTGAAACAGAGTCTCACTGTGTCGCCCAGGCTGGAGTGCAGTGGCGCAATCTCAGCTCTCTGCAAGCTCTGCTTCCCTGGTTCACACCATTCTCCTGCCTCAGCCTCCTGAGTAGTGCTCCCAAAGTGCTGGGATACAGGCGCCTGCCACCACACTCACCTAATTTTTTGTATTTTTAGTAGACAGGGTTTCACATGTTAGCCACGATGGTCTCAATCTCCTGACCTCTTGATCCGCCCATCTCAGCCTCCCAAAGTGCTGGGATTACAGGCGTGAGCTACTGCACCTGGCCCGAAGGCAGCTTTTCTAATAGCGGGGAGAGGGCGAGGGCTTTCTTGAAGGATGGTTGTGAGTGAGTTATCTTAACCCTGGGGTCATTTTTCAGACCATGTATAATTTGACTTATGTGTTTTTTATGATCTTCTAAAGGGTTCATAAAGAAAACGTGTTGTGGGCCGGGCGTGGTGGCTCATGCCTGTAATCCCAGCACTTTGGGAGGCCGAGGCGGGCGAATCACGAGGTCAGGAGATCGAGACCATCCTGGCTAACACAATGAAACACCGTCTCTACTAAAAATAGAAAAAACTAGCCGGGCGTGGTGGCGGGCGCCTGTAGTCCCAGCTACCCGGGAGGCTGAGGCAGGAGAATGGTGTGAACCTGGGAGGCAGAGCTTGCAGTGAGCCGAGATCGCGCCACTGCATTCCAGCCTGGGCAATAGAGCGAGAGACTCCGTCTCAAAAAAAAAAAAAAAAAACCTGTTGCGAAAGAGCTACCTTGTGCCTCCCTCAGAGACGACACTGCCCTGCCAGCTCCTGGAGAGAAGCAGAGTGTGCAGCCTTGGCATCTCTTACCTTTCCGTGGGGCGCTGGTTGTCCTGGCTGCTCACTGTGCAAACCTTGAAATGTTTTTGGTCCATTTAGCAATGCCCTCCAAGGCAGGCACACTCCACCATGGTCTAGGCCACAAGCAGGGACCAGCAAACGTTTCCCATGCAGGGCTGGCAGTGAATATGTGAGACTTTGCAGCCACATGCAGTCCCTGTCACAGATTCTTCCCCTACCCTTTAAAAGTGTGTAGAAATCACTCTCAGCTGTCAGGCCCTAAAGAACAGGCAGGCACAAGGAGGCTTTATGGAGGTGCCCAGTAAACACCAGCTGGGAGGGTGCGTGTCTGGGCACCTGGGCTTTACCGTCACATGTGAACCTTTGTGTGTACATGAGTGTGCACGTGTTCCCCTGCACACATATGGGTGCCTGCATCACCCGTGTGCACGTGTCTCGGTGGTGGCTCACGGGTGTCATCACCATTGCCTGCTGACTGGCGGTCGGGGCCGGCAGCCCTACTGGCACGGTGCTGGCCCTCCTGCTCCTCTCTGAGTTAACGGCTGCCTCTTTCTCCTGGACAGGGATGGGATCCCTCCGTACAGGATCCGTAAGCAGCACCGCAGGGAGATGCAGGAGAGCGTGCAGGTCAACGGGCGGGTGCCCCTACCTCACATTCCCGTAAGTACTGGTTCTGCGGCCCTCAGCCCATCGTCCTCCCCGCTCAGCGTGGGCCTGGCGCGCGGGAAAGGCACTTGCCAGACTTCCCACGAGCCGGGCTTACCTCTAGGCGTAAGCGTGTGATCCCAGAAACATCTGCACGTGGCCAGTCCCTGAGGGTGGCCGGGGACATCAAGTCTCAGGCAGCATTTAGGGCCCAGAGGGAGCTGTTCATTCAAGAGGGCCCCCACGCCCTGAGGCCACACCCTCCCTGGTGGTAGGAAGTGTCTTGCCTTGTGAAGTTGGGTGCTTCCCCTCAAGGGGAGAACTCTGAGCCTTTCTCATGACTCAGAGCCCAGACCTGGCCCCTGCACAGCGCTTGGGGAAAACTTGGTGTTTTTGTGGCTGAACGAGGGTCACCTCTGGGTGAACATCTTGATTTTAAAGCTGCCTCGGCTTTCACTTTTGAATAGAATAATGGTGCCTTTGCCCAGTCTCGGGCATGGGGGCTTGGCTGGTCATCAGGTCACAGAGCTGAGTGCCGGCTGGAGCCCAGCACAGCCTGACTCTGTCTCCAGAGCACTCCTGTGTTGATGAACAGATTAATGATCTGTCCTTATTTTGATGGGTTGACTGAACAGGAAGGATGTTTATGAGAAGGTGAGAAAAGCAGTGTTTTTTTGTTTTTTTGTTTCTTTTTTTGAGACAGGAGTTTTGCTCTCACTGTAAGCTATGCCTCCTGGGTTCACATCATTCTCCTGCCTCAACCTCCTGAGTAGCTGGGACTACAGGCGCCCGCCACCACACCCGGCTACTTTTTTTGTATTTTTAGTAGAGATGGGGTTTCATCGTATTAGCCAGGGTGATCTCAATCTCCTGACCTCGTGATCCGCCCATCTTGGCCTCCCAAAGGGCTGGGATTACAGGTGTGAGCCACCACACCCAGCCTCAACTGTGGGTTGTTCTCAACCCACTGTTAGCTGCGGTGTCTGAGGGTGAACCACGTGACCATATGAGTGTCTGTGCAGGGAAGTAGGCATTTTGAGAGCATTGACAACATTGACATTGAAATCTTGGTCAGGATTTCTTAGCCTTTTAGCTTTTCTGCAGACATCAGTTTCCAAGTCAGGAATTTCTTTATGGTTGAAAAGAAAGGATGTTGGTTTGTTCTCACTTCTGAGAAGATGCCAGCCAACCCTTGACTCAGGTTTGGCTAAAACTAGGCGCTCATGGTGTCTACTTAACAAAAAGCAGATGATATTGTAGGCCATGTGTGGGTGCGTGCGTGTGTGCGTGTGCTCTGGAAGGTCTGGGGCCCTGCCTGCCAGGCATGGCCGAAAGCTATCATGAGGTCACAGCCCAAGTCGACGGCTCCTGCACAGCCACCGGCCTCTGATTTTCAAGTCACAGATCCCAAACGTCCAGAACCCGCAGAGCCGCCCTGATGAAGGAGGCCCGAGAGACAAGACAGCTGAGCGACCACAGGCCCAGGCCAGCCCTGTGTGCCCCTGAGGATGGGGCTTGAGTGGGCTGAGACCTGTGGAAGGCTTCTGTCCACAGGGGTGCCCCGATTTTGGGGTGCTGGTCAGAATCTTCATGTGTAGAAAGTGCATGTCACGGACTCTGAATGAGGGGGCGTCAGGCAGACAACCTCCCCTTGGAAGGGTCAGGAAGGACAAAAGCTGAGGAGTGCGTTGGTGCCTGGAACGTGGACCTGGAAAGACCTCTCAGGATGCAACACAGAGAAAAGAGGAGGCCGATGGCGAGTCCCTGGTGTCATCAGAACCTTCCAGAACCGAGGGAAGCACAGAGCCCTCAGGTCCTGGAGGGTCATAGTTGAGTCACCGGGAAGATGAAGCCATCAGAGTCGGCAGGCACAGTCAGGAGCAGGCCCTGCCACATGCCGCACTACCAGAGGGCCCTTGTGTGGTGGGGTGGGGGCCACTGTGCGTTTCTGTGTGAACAGCCTGCAGCAAACGGCCTCATCAGAGGCTCTGTAGGAACCTGGATCGAGTCCATGTGGCCTGTCAGGCGGGGCTGTGGTTGGAACCTTCGGTGGGCAGTCCCTCAGCCAGAGGCCCAAGTGAGAAACCCACAGCACGAGCACAGCTGCCCGGGGCCTGCTGACTGCTGCTACTGGGAAATTGCACCAGAGGATGGTGGTGAGCCGAGGCGGGGAGGCCCAGGAAGCCGATGGGCTAGCAGGACGTGCCATGGCTGCACCGCCCGCTTCTGCTCTGTTGAGGGCCTTGCTTTTGCGAAAGCTATGCTGTTTCTCTGGTGGGTCCATGGCTCTGCAGCAGGCACAGCAGGATGGGAGCAGCTTAGATGCTCATAGGAGCAGAACCCTGTTGTGGCTGCACCCATGGATGTCCAGGCTGCATGCCCCGTGTGAGACTTTTTAACACCTGACCATGAGAGGTGGAGCAGGTTCATCCCGAAACCCCCCCGCCCCAGCTGTCCGTGGAAAAATTGTCTTCCATGAAACTGGTCCCTGGTGCCGAAAGGTTGGGGGCCGTGGCTTTGCCGCATCTGGTCCCAGAATCCCTGGGGATCTTTGGCCTTTGTAATTACTTTGAAGTTTCACGTTTTCATTTACTTGGCTTTTTCCTTTATGGTATTTTTTTCTGTTCCTCCAAAGCTGGAGAGGTTGCCATTCTCGTAAATGTGATGACTCTGACAGTTTTGCTGTTCTCAGAACCGTGGTGACGCAGCCTGCAGGGCCACCTGGAGTCTTTTTATGGAACTCACGTGGCGGCCTGAGTGCTCCTCTTGGCCCCTCAGCTGTGCTGCTCTCTGGAGTCTTATTTTTTATTTTTATTTTTATTTATTTATTTATTTTTTGAGACGGAGTCTCCCTCTGTCGCCCAGGCTGGAGTGCAGGGGTGTGATCCCTGCTCACTGCAAGCTCCGCATCCCGGGTTCACGCCATTCTCCTGCCTCAGCCTCCTGAGTAGCTGGGACTACAGGCGCCCGCAACCACGCCCGGCTAATTTTTTTGTATTTTTAGTAGAGACGGGGTTTCAATGTGTTAGCCAGGATGGTCTTGATCTCCTGACCTCGTGGTCCACCCACCTCGGCCTCCCAAAGTGCTGGGATTACAGGCGTGAGCTACTGCGCCCGGCCCCCCTTGGAGTCTTTTTATGGAGCTTGCGTGGCGGCCTGAGCACTCCTCTTGGCCCCTCAGCCGTGCTGCTGTCTGGGCCTGATGATGGGCTTTTCGTCCTGCTCTTGGTCTCTGTGGTGCTGACTGTTCAGACCATGAGTGCTCCTGTCTGTGCCTCTGGCTATCTGCAGACACAGCAGCTGTGGTCCCTGCAGTACTGGCAGCTCCCAGTCCTGTGTGTGCCACTCCCGCCTTTGCGCCTTGCCCAGCACTGGGCACGGAAAAGCCAGCATGGTCCCCCAGCCACCCAGCCTCTGGGGCCCGGCTGCAGCGGGAAAGGGTGGCTTGTTAGTTCCTTGCCATCTGTATGGATGCCCTGCTGTCCACACATCTGGACACACCGGCCCATGTCCCTGCTGGTGCCAGCCCCAGCCTTCCTCATCATCTTCTAGAAGCACTGGATATTCATCCTTGGCTCCGGGACAGACCCTTCCCGACACTGGGCACGGCCGAGACTCCAGCAGTGACTTCTCCCAGCTCTGAGACATCACCCAGTGCCCTGGGCGTGCCCTTGGCCCCTTCATACTCCCATGTTCCCTGAAGTGAAGCCTGTGGTTCCAGGCCCAGCCTCTCTCTGAGCCCCGTCTACCGTGGAGCATCTGAGCCCAGAGGAGGCCTTTTGTATAGCTTCCGTGTCCCGTCTCGCCCCATCGTTCTGAGGGTTAGGTGCTGTTTCTACTCTCATTGTGTAGATGAGAAACTGGGGTGCACAGAGCCAGGACTGCGCCAGAGCCCATGGCGGAAGGGCAGGAAGGCCACACACACGGAGGGTCCCACCTCCCAGCTGCCACCCTGCTCGCAGTCACAGGGGAGCTGTCCCTGGCTCCATCCCTCCACGGCTTAGACACTGGTAGCCTGGATTTTAAAGCATGTTTTGCCGTGAAGGATGTTATTGGAGCAGCTGGCCAAATTGGAATAATATCTGCCACATGATGTTACTGTATCGGGGTCAGTTTTTTTAACCATCTATATTTGTACTGTGGTTAGGTATGAGAGCGACCTTGCTTTTGTTAAATACACTCTAACTGGTTCAGAGCAGTGAGCGTGCCTGTATGTGTGTGCGCCTCTGTGTGTGTGTGTGTGTGCCTGGGCGTGTGCCTGCCCATGTGTGGGCGTGTGTGTGTGCCTGTGTGTGTGCCTATGTGTGTGTGTGTGTGCCTGCCGGTGCGAGGATGATAAAGTACTTATGGCAGAATGTCAGCCCTTGGGGAATCTGAGTGAAGGTGGACGGGAATTCCTTGTTCTATTTTTGCAGCTGTTTTGAAGTTTGAAATTTAAAATGAAGTACCCTCAAAAGTTACACAGCGCCAGGCATGGTGGCTCACACCTGTAATCCAGTGCTTTGGGAGGCCAAGGTGGGAGGAGTTTGAGGCTAGCCTGGGAAGCAAGACCCCCATCTCTATTTTTTAAAAAAGCTATATGGTGCATTACTGTAAAATACACTGCAGATATATTGTTGTTATTATTATTATTTTGAGACGGGGTCTCACTCTCTCACCCAGGCTGCAGGGCAGTGGCGTGAACTCGGCTCACTGCAGCCTTGATCTCCCAGGGCTTGCGCAATCCTCCCACCTCAGCTCCCAAGTAGTCGGGACCACAGATGCCACCACACCTGGCTAATTAAAACAAAATTTTTTTTGTAGAGACGAGGTCTTTTTTGGCCAGGCTGGTGTCTAATTTCTGACCTCAAGTGATCTGCTCGCCTCTACTTCCCAAAATGCTGTGACTATAGGCGTGAGCCACCACCTGGCCTTTACATTCTTTTAAAAAGGAAAGCCCGCCTTTCCCAGACCTCCCCTGTCCTCCAAATCCTGTGTGTCCTTCCCTACCCTGGGGCCTCGGGGGTCTTCTGCTCACACCCGCTGCGGGCATCTCCTCGAGTGTTTCTCTGAAGCGGATGGGGAGCGCTGGCTGTGTGTCCTGAAGCTGCCCTGCTCAGGCCTCTTGATCTGGTAGTGGGGAGATGCTGGAAAGAAGCAGCCCTGTCTCCTGGGTCTGTGGGGGAATGATGGACAGACTAGCCGGACAGGAAAAGGGGGGCCGTGAGGAAGTTGATTCCCAACTGAAAGGAGGAAAAAGTAAACTCTTGCTTTAAAATACAACGAAGGCGGCCGGGCGCAGTGGCTCACGCCTGTAATCCCAGCACTTTGGGAGGCCGAGACGGGCGGATCACGAGGTCAGGAGATCGAGACCATCCTGGCTAACACGGTGAAACCCCGTCTCTACTAAAAAATACAAAAAACTAGCCGGGCGAGGTGGCAGGCGCCTATAGTCCCAGCTACTCGGGAGGCTGAGGCAGGAGAATGGCGTGAACCCGGGAGGTGGAGCTTGCAGTGAGCCGAGATCCGGCCACTGCACTCCAGCCTGGGTGACAGAGCGAGACTCCGTCTCAAAAAAAAAAAAAAAAAAAAAACAACAAAGGCTGGGCCTGGTGGCTCACACCTGTAATCCTAACACTTTGGGAGGCTGAGGCGGGCGGATCACCTGAGGTCAGGAGTTGGAGACCAGCCTGGCCAACATGATAAAACCTCATCCCTACTAAGAATACAAAAATTAGCCAGGCGCGGTGGCGGGCACCTGTAGTCTCAGCTACTTGGGAGACTGAGGCAGGAGAATCGCTTGAACCCGGGAAGCAGAGGTTGCAGTGAGCTGAGATCGTGCCATTGCACTCCAGTCTAGGCGACAGAGTGAGAGTTCGTCTCAAAAAAATAAAAAAATAAAATACAACAGAGCTAGCACACGCCCTTTCCCTTCACAAAGAAATGTTTTAGCAGTGACCTTTCAACCCCCATGCCTCACCGTCCTCTCCGTCGCAGCGCACGTACCGGGTGCCGAAGGAAGTCCGTGTGGAACCTCAGAAGTTCGCTGAGGAGCTCATCCACCGCCTGGAGGCCGTGCAGCGCACACGGGAGGCCGAGGAGAAGCTGGAGGAGCGGCTGAAGCGCGTGCGCATGGTGAGTGGGCCTCGGTGGTGTCCTGCTGTTCTCTTACAGCTAGGATGTCCTGATGATCAGGACAGCTTTGGCCCCGATTCCTTGCGGGGATGCCCAGGGCTGGCCGAGGCCTGCTGACCCATGAGGCCTCCCTGCTGAATCCCCCATGCCCCTTTCTCCGCAGCCAAGCCCCAGCTCAGGATGGGATGTCCAGCGGCCCCATCCCACCCTCAGAGGCCCAGAGACACACCTTGGTCACCCGCATTGAAGGGGCTGGGGGTGACACAGCTGCCTGCTGTACCTGGTCCTTCGTGGGTAGCAGGGCCACAAGCTGAGGCTGCAGCAGGTGATCTCAACTTCTTCACCCCATGAGGCCGGCAAGTGGGATGAGCATGTGCAGAGCAGGAAGGGCTAGTGGCATGCAGGAGTTTTCTTCTACGTGCACTCAGGGGCTGCGATGCCTGAGAAGTTCCACCACCTCCTGGTCACTCTTGGTTCCTTGAGGGCCATGGTGCGCGAGCCTCTAGGCACTTGTGTTGTAGGACTCTTTGCTGAGTTCAGCTAAAGACAGGTCCCTTTCACATGGCCACGAAAAATTAGGTTCACAGACAATTTGAAGGGTGAGAAGGACAGAGTTTATTGGGTGAAAAGGTAAAAAGGGAAACAGGCAGGCACGGTGGCTCACACCTGTAATCCCAACACTCTGGGAGGCTGAGGCAGGCGGATCACCCGAGGTCAGGAGTTCCAGACCAGCCTGGCCAACATGGCGAAACACCATCTCTAATGAAAAATACAAAAATTGGCCGGGCGCGGTGGCTCAAGCCTGTAATCCCAGCACTTTGGGAGGCCAAGGCGGGTAGATCACGAGGTCAGGAGATCGAGACCATCCTGGCTAACATGGTGAAACCCCGTCTCTACTAAAAATACAAAAAACTAGCCGGGCGTGGTGGCGGGCGCCTGTAGTCCCAGCTACTCGGAGGCTGAGGCGGGAGAATGGCGTGAACCCGGGAGGTAGAGCTTGCAGTGAGCCGAGATCGCGCCACTGCACTCCAGCCTGGGCGACAGAGCGAGACTCCGTCTCAAAAAAAAAAAAAGAAAAATACAAAAATTAGCCGGGTGTGGCGGCAGGCGCCTGTAACCTCAACTACTCAGGAGGCTGAGGCTGGAGAATCGCTTGAACCTGGGAGGTGGAGGCTTCACTGTGCCGAGATTGAGCAACTGTACTCCAGCCTGGGTGACAAGTGAAACTCTACCTCAAAAAAAAAACTTCCCACAAAGCCAGAGTTCTGCTGGTATGCTTCCTGCCTGGCAAATTGAATCCCAGGTTCCACCCAGGAAGAGGCGGGGCCAGGCTCCTCCCCACTGCAAATGGCGCAAACTTCTGTGGCTCCACCCCATTGTGCGCTCCTCGCAGTGCGCGGGCCGCCTGGAGTTTCTCTGGAGACCCCTTCCTACCTGGATGTCTCACTTGCAGAGCTGCCCTTGTGGGCTGGGCAGGCAGTGCACACCAGTGACCCCAACACTGCGGGGGGCTGAGGCGAGTGAAACACTTGAGCCCAGCAGTTGGAACCCAGCCTGGGCAACGTGGCAAATTCCTGTCTCTAGAAAAAATTTCAAAATTAGCCGGGCACAGTAGCACACACCTGTGGTCCCAGGTATTCAGGAAGCTGAGGTGGGAGGATCACTTGAGCTCGGGAGGTCAAGGCTACAGTGAGCCGAGACTGTGCCACTGAACTGCAGCCTGGGTGACAGAGCAACCTGCCTCAAAAAAAAAAAGCCGTTGCTTTTCTCTTAGCCAGATTAATTCCTATGGGAGGTAAATGGGCACCATCAAGTGGGGGGGGGGGGTCCTTCATTCTTTCAATATTCGTGAATATGAATACTTAGAAAACGTATACGCTTCTGAGCATTTCCATTCACCTGATCCGTGATGTAAAATGCAGACCCTCAGCTCTCCTCAGACCACAGGAGACCCCTTGGTGCACCCACTCTTTCACCCACAACCCGGGTGAGCTGTGCCCTGAAGCCTGGAGATGCCACCATGAGGGTGGATGCAGGGTGCAGTTGGTAACCGAGCTTGGAAACCAAGCGCCGGGCACTGTGTTGAGATGGTGGGAAGACCTTACACAGCTCAATGAGTAGCTGAGATTCATGTCGGGGACCAGGTGTGGTCGCTGCAGGTGGTGGAGCTCTCCATGAAGGGGTTTGTGTGAAAATGTCTCACACACACACATCAATTTTTTATCCTTGGTGAATTGTTCTGCCACCATGTGGAGCTGCATCCTCTCGTCTCCCCTGGCCCTGGGTCTGAGGGTCACTCTCATCTGGGTAGGGCACAGGTGTGGGTGGTGCCAGCTCCAGGGCTCTGCAGGTGCCGAGTTCACCTTCTCCACAGTCCCCCAAAGAAAGGACTCAGGGAATTTGTCCTCCAAGATCCTGAACCTAGCCAGGGCTGGCAGGACCAGCATCAGTGCCACGTGGTTCCTGTGGCGGTGAGTGAGGCCTCACCTTGCAGACCTGGTGGTCACTGGAGCAGCTCCCTTGCTTCCTGGGGTGGCCCTGGGGAGGCTGGCTGTGCGCACGTGAGGTCAGCGGCGTTGGGGCCTGCCTGGGGGCCTTACTGGGCTGTTGTCTGAAAACCAAACATTGGGAACAGAGTTGCCACGAATACAGAAACGTCGGCAGGCCACACCCGGGTCCACGGGCTGTGACGTCAGCATCATCATTTGGGTGGCAGGTGAAGGTTACCAGCCCTTAAACAAACATGCTCACAAAAGAAACGTAGGAAAGGAAAGTCTTTGCTGTTTTGCTGCCGTGTTGGCCTCTGTAATTTTCTGCTGATCTTTGTGCCTTGACCCATTCGCAGTGTGTGCTTCTGGTAGGGCAGGTTCACATTTTGAGTGAGACTTATTTTAAAAAAAATTTTTGTAGAGATGGAATCTTGCTATATTGCCGACACTGGTCTTGAACTCCTGGGCTCAAGTGATCCTCCTACCTCAGCCTCCCTAAGCACTGGGATTTCAGGCATGAGCCACTGCGCCCAGCCTTGGGCAGGACATGTTAAAGGCAGGTGTAGCCACAGGTGCTGAGTGTGTGGCTTTCACCTCTGACTCTCAAGGCTTCCCCACCCCATGGAGTCCTGGCTCTGTCCCAGCAACAGGGAGCACGGCAGAGTCCTGGCTCTGTCCAGCACCACCAGGGCCCGGGAGTGGTGGTCCTTCCCTAAAAGGAATAACTCCAGATTTTTGTTTTTCTTTGTTTTGTTTTTTCGAGACGGAGTCTTGCTCTGTCACCCAGGCTGGAGTACAGTGGCGCGATCTCGACTCACTGCAAGCTCCGCCTCTCGGCCTCTTGGGTTCACGCCATTCTCCTGCCTCAGCCTCCCAAGTAGCTGGGACTACAGGCGCCCACCACCGCGCCCAGCTAATTTTTTTGTGTTTTTAGTAGAGACGGGGTTTCACTGTGTTAGCCAGGATGGTCTCGATCTCCTGACCTCGTGATCTGCCCGCCTCGGCCTCCCAAAGTGCTGGGATTACAGGCGTGTACTCCAGATTCTTTTTTTTTTTTTTTTTTTTTTGACGGAGTCTTGCACTGTTGCCCAGGCTGGAGTGCAGTGGCGCGATCTCGGCTCACTGCAAGCTCTGCCTCCCGTGTTCATACCATTCTCCTGCCTCAGACTTCCTATAGCTGGGACTGCAGGCACTTGCCACCATGCCTGGCTAATTTTTTGTATTTTTAGTAGAGACGGGGTTTCACAGTGTTAGCCATGATGGTCTCGATCTCCTGACCTCATGATCTGCCCGCCTTGGCCTCCAAAAGTGCTGGGATTACAGGCATGAGCCACTGCGCCCGGCCGAACTCCAGATTTTTTTTTTTTTTTTTTTTTTTTTTTTTTTTTTTTTGAGACGGAGTTTCGCTCTGTTGCCCAGGCTGGAGTGCAGTGGCCGGGTCTCAGCTCACTGCAAGCTCTGCCTCCCGGGTTCACGCCATTCTCCTGCCTCAGCCTCTGGAGTAGCTGGGACTACAGGCGCCCGCCACCTCGCCCGGCTAGTTTTTTGTATTTTTAGTAGAGACGGGGTTTCACCATGTTAGCCAGGATGGTCTCGATCTCCTGACCTTGTGATCCGCCCATCTCGGCCTCCCAAAGTGCTGGGATTACAGGCATGAGCCACTGCGCCCGGCCGAACTCCAGATTTTTTAAAAACCTATTTTCATCATAAAATTTGGGAAATTAAAGTACAAAGAAGAAAACGAAAACCATTAGCTGAACGGTTAAGTTAATCTGTAACATTTCACAGCCCCATGATGGAATTCCTGCCAATGCAGACCTCGACTGAGGTGGCGAACAGCATCAAAACTTGAAACACTTTTAGTCCCTAGGAAGACCTTCGGTTAAGAATTCTCCCCAGAGTGCCCAGGCCTTTTAGCCCTACAATAACAAGGAAAGGGAGGCAGCATAGCCACATCCACCAGGGGATGCCCACCACCTGCCTGTCCTCTGGCTCTGCCCCAGCGTCTGTCTATCCTCTGTAGTGCCATATTTCACCCTCAGCCCCGGTGCAGGTGCCCACAGCCAAGCCCACAGCAACTCTGGAGCATGCCTGTTCAGTTGCGTTTGGACACTTTTGCAGGTGTGAGAGTTTGGTGCTAAACGTTGGGGGGTTTGTTTATATTAAAACACAGAGGTAGGCTGTGCACGGTGATTCACATCTGTAATCCCAACACTTGGAAAGGCCAAGATGGGAGGATCACTTGAAGCCAGGAGTTTAAGAGCAGGCTGGACAACATAGTGAGACTCTCCATTTCTACAAAAAAAAAAAAAAGAAAGAAAAAAAATTAATGAGGCGTGGTGTCCTATAGTCCCAGCTACTTGGGAGGCTGAAGCAGGAGGATCGCTTGAGCCCTGGAGGTTGAGGCTGCATTGAGCTGTGATCGCACCACCGCGATCAGGTGCAGTGGCCCAAACCTGTAATCCTAGTACTTTGGGAGACCCAGGCGGGTGGATCACCTGAGGTCAGGAGTTCGAGACCAGCCTGGCCAACGTGGTAAAACCCCGTCTCTACTAAAAATACAGAAAGTGTAGCTGGGCATGGTGGTGGGTGCCTGTAATCCCAGCTACCCAGGAGGCTAAGGCAGGAGAATTACTTGAACCTGGGAGGCGGAGACTGCAGTGAGCCAACATTGCGTCATTGCAGTACAGCCTGGGTCACAAGAGCGAAACTCCGTCTCAAATGAAAATAAATAAATAAATAAATAAAAATAGGCCGGGCGTGGTGGCTGACGCCTGTAATCCTGGCACTTTGGGAGGCCGAGTCAGGCGGATTGCAAGGTCAGGAGATTGAGACCATCCTGGCTAACGTGGTGAAACCCGTCTCTACTAAAAATATAAAAAAATTAGCTGGGCATGGTGGCGGGTGCCTGTAGTCCCAGCTACTCAGGAGGCTGTGGCAGGAGAATGGTGTGAACCCAGGAGACGGAGGTTGCGGTGAGCTCAGATGGTGCCACTACACTCCAGCCTGGGCGACAGAGTGAGACTCGTCTCAAAAAATAAAATAAAAAATAAAAACAAATAGGCCGGGAGCGGTGGCTCACGCCTGTAATCCCAGCACTTTGGGAGGCCGAGGGCGGTGGTTTACCTGAGGTCAGGAGTTGGAGACCAGCCTGGCCTACATGGTGAAACCGCGTCTCTACTAAAAATACAAAAAAATTAGCTGGACATGGTGGCACACTCCTGTAATCCCAGCTACTCAGGAGTCTGAGGCAGGAGGATTGCTTGAGCCCTGGAGGTGGAGGTTGCAGTGAGCCAAGATCGTGCCACTGCACTCCAGCCTGGCTGACAGAGCAAGACTCTGACTCTAAATAAATAAATACATACATACATACGTGGTAGCTTAGTTCCGTCGCTTTCTATTGTATTAATACCAGATTTACTCAACACTTTTAGTTTGTCAATCCAATAAGATGAGAAAATAAATATGAGATGCAACTTGGAATTAAAGCGATCAAATGTTTGCTCTGACAGATAAGCTTCGCCACCTGTTAACTCGGAGAATCAAGTGAAACTCCACTGGCTTAATGTGGAAGTTCGTCAAGAAGCATCACAGCATGTACAAAGCCCAAGAGCCCTTCTGTATAAGGGCAAGGTTCTCCTTAAAATATAAGGGGAGGCCGGGCGCGGTGGCTCACGCCTGTAATCCCAACACTTTGGGAGGCCGAGGTGGGTGGATCACGAGGTCAGGAGTTCGAAACCAGCCTGGCCAACATAGTGAAACCCTGTCTCTACTAAAAATACAAAAATTAGCTGGGCGTGGTGGTGCACACCTGTAGTCCCAGCTACTTGGGAGGCTGAGGTAGGAGAATCACTTGAACCTGGGAGGCAGAGGTTGCATTGAGCCAAGATGGCACCATTGCACTCCAGCCTGGGTAAGTTATATATGTATAACATATATATACACATATAACGTGTGTATATATATATATACACACACACAGGCCAAGGCACGCAATTTGCTTGAGCTCAGGCATTCGAGACCAGCCTGGCCAATATGGTGAGAATCCCATCTGTTCCCAAAATACAAAAAACTTAGCCGGGCATGGTGGCATACGGCTGTGGTCTCCGCTATTCTGGAGGCTGAAGTGGGAGGATCGCTTGAGCCCGGGAGGCGGAGGCTGCAGTGAGCTGTGATCACACCACTGTTCTCCAGCCTGGGCAACAGAGCAAGAACTTGTCTCAAAAAAGGAATAAAACTAAACTAAATCCTTGCAGAGCTCCGCCCACAGCCGACACATACACTGCATTCCTTGAGGCCTTGCTGTCTCCGCTCCTTCTGTCTATGCCCCATCCTGCCTCTCCATCCTCAGGGACAGGACTGGCGGGGAGGGGCTCCCAGCCACCTTGGGCTGGGACGGCATCGCTGGGGGCTGCTGGGCCAGGCCTGATGCTTTCTGTTTTCCCCAAGTGTGCAGCTGGTGCTGAGAGGTGATGGTGCTGCTTGTCCCCACACAGGAGGAGGAAGGTGAGGACGGCGATCCATCCTCAGGGCTCCCAGGGCCGTGTCACAAGCTGCCTCCTGCCCCTGCTTGGCACCACTTCCCACCCCGCTGTGTGGACGTGGGCTGTGCCGGGCTCCGGGATGCACACGAGGAGAACCCCGAGAGCATCCTGGACGAGCACGTACAGCGTGTGCTGAGGACACCTGGCCGCCAGTCACCTGGGCCTGGCCACCGCTCCCCGGACAGTGGGCACATGGCCAAGATGCCGGTGGCACTGGGGAGTGCCGCCTCGGGGCACGGGAAGCATGCGCCCAAGTCAGGGGTGAAGCTGGACGCGGCCGGCCTGCACCACCACCGACACGTCCACCACCACGTCCACCACAGCACAGCCCGACCCAAGGAGCAGGTGGAGGCCGAGGCTGCCCGCAGGGCCCAGAGCAGCTTCGCGTGGGGTCCGGAACCACACAGCCATGGGGCAAAGTCCCGAGGCTACTCAGAGAGTGTGGGCGCTGCCCCCAACGCTAGCGATGGCCTGGCCCACAGGTGAGCAGGTGCCTGTCAGTGAGGAGGGGGCTCGGGGTGAGGCTGTGTCCC
Source organism: Macaca mulatta (assembly GCF_049350105.2). Classification (NCBI taxonomy): domain Eukaryota; kingdom Metazoa; phylum Chordata; class Mammalia; order Primates; family Cercopithecidae; genus Macaca; species Macaca mulatta. The sequence goes on along the minus strand of NC_133425.1, from coordinate 1,510,356 downwards.
TGTTGAAGGCCAGAACCTCCCTGTAAAACTCAGGAAATCCAGGACCACCAGCAACAGGCAGGAGCCCTCTCTGCTGGAGGGAGTGGGCTGGGCCCCGGGTCAGGGGAGTCCACGCCGTGACCTCAGGTGGGAGATGAAGATCAGGGGCCACAGCCCGACCCTGGCTCCCACTGACCCTCAGTCTTCAGGGATGAGCAGTGACCGCCTGTGTGTTTAAAGAGGAAACACCCCGGGCAGCACCAGGACAGCCAGCAGGCAGCTGCTGTGCCGCGGGAGCCTTACAGAGGCCGGGTGGGGGCACAGCCTCAGCCACGGGAGGCCAGGGCGACTCGCCACTCTTGCTGTTGCCTTTGCAGTGGGAAGGCGGGCATGGCGTGCAAAAGAAATGCCAAGAAGGCCGAGTCAGGGAAGAGCGCCAGCGCTGAGGTGCCAGGTGCCTCGGAGGATGCAGAGAAGAACCAGAAGATCATGCAGTGGATCATTGAGGGGGAGAAGGAGATCAGCAGGCACCGCAGGACCGGCCACGGGTGAGCACCCCCCACACACAGCCAGCCTCGTGGGGCCTGCTTTGCCGCTTCTGGCCTCCGCACAGTTTCAGTGTGTGCGGCTTCAGTGTGTGCGGCGAGTGTCGCCTCTGATGCCTCACACTTCCCCTCTCACTGGGGCACTCTCCTGGGCATCCTCCAGCAGGCTCCCTGGGCCTGGGAGAGAGGCCTCACGTCTCCAGGAGGAAAATCTCATGTCCCCAGAGAGAGACTGTCCCTGAAGCCCTGAGCGGGAGGGAAGCCAACGTGGCTGTCACCCCACAGGTAGCACAGATGCTCTCGGGAGGTCATTTCCAGTCTGACCCCCACATGAGAATGACCTAAGTCACCTGGGAAGGCCACCGCTGGCCATCACTCCCAGGGCACCCATGGAGAAGCCTTCTGTGCTCACACCTGGCCATCCTGCTGAGGGCTGGGAAAGGCTCTTGTGTAGCCTGAGCACTACTCTCCTCCCAGCAGGGCAGAGGCCTCGTATAGGTGTGGAGCAAGGCCCTGGCACCACAGGTCCAGCCCCTGCCGCTGCCCGCCGGGCCGGTCTTGGTGTTGCCCCTGCTCGCCTCCTTGGCCTGCACTTGTGCCCAGAACCCAGCAGGAGGGCCAGGGGCCCCACAGAGGTGGTGCCCCCCATTTTCCCGTCGTGGTCAGAGGCAGGTCAGCTGGGAAGTGTCAGCCCTGGTGGGTAGGTGGCCCCAGCTTTCTCGGTCTTAGATCCTCATCTGCCCCCCCACACCCAGACCCTAGCCAGGGTGCACCTCCCTCCACATTACTTGGTGAGAACTTTTGAGGCAGCCGAGCGCCTGGGGCGCGGTGCTTCTGCCTGTGTTGGAAGCCCGTCCCACGAGGCCTTGGGGTCCCCATCGGTGCTGACTGGGATGGGGACGGGCTCGTCGTTTTTCTGGGACTCCTGAGGGAACGGAGGTGCACAGCACCATGCCTGGCTCATTTTTTGTAGAGATAGGGGTCTCAGTGTGTTGCCCAGGTGGGTCTCAAGCGATCCTCCCACCTTGGCCTCCCAAAATGCTGGGATTACAGGCATGAGAGTCACCACTCCTGGCCTTCGAATCTTTTTTTTTTTGAGACGGAGTCTCGCTCTGTCGCCCAGGCTGGAGTGCAGTGGTGCAATCTCAGCTCACTGCAAGCTCTGCCTCCTGGGTTCACGCCATTCTTCTGCTTCAGCCTCCCGAGTAGCTGGGATTACAGGTGCCCACCACACGCCCAGCTAATTTTTTGTATTTTTAGTAGAGACGGGGTTTCACCGTGTTAGCCAGGATGGTCTCGATCTCCTGACCTCATGATCCGCCTGCTTTGGCCTCCCAAAGTGCTGGGATTACAGGCGTGAGACACCGCGCCTGGCGTTTTTTTTTGTTGTTGTTGTTTTTGTTTTTTTGAGACAGAGTCTAGCTCTGCCCCCTGGGCTGGAGTGCAGTGGTGCAGTCTTGGCTAACTGCAGCCTCCCCCTCCCGGGTTCCAGCGATTCTCTTGCCTCAGCCTCCTGAGTAGCTGGGATTACAGGTGTGTGCCACCACGCCCGGCTGATTTTTGTATTTTTAGTAGAGACAGCGGAGGGGGTGACCATGTTAGGCTGATCTCGAACTCCCGACCTCTGGTGATCCACCCGCCTCGGCCTCCCAGAGTGCTGGGATTACAGGCATGAACCACTGCGCCCATCCGAATCCTTTTTTTATATAGCTGTATATACTAAATACTGCATGTCCCATATTTTAGGATAAGTATTAATACGTTCTACTTTGAAACATATTTATAATTTTTATTCATTAAGACTTTTTTTTATTTTTTGAGACAGAGTCTCTCTGTCACCCTGGCTGAAGTGCAATGGTGCAATTACACAGTTCACTGCAGCCTCGGCCCCTAGGATTAGTATATAATTTATATCCCAGTAAAGCTGTTAAATGGATGCAAATGTTAATGGATGCAAAACCCCATCTCTACTAAAAAAAAATACAAAAAGTTAGCCATGTGTGGTGGCGGGTGCCAGTAATCACAGCTACTAGGGAGGCTGAGGCAGTAGAATCGCTTGAACCCGGGAGGCGGAGATTGCAGTGAGCCGAAATCACGCCACTGCACTCTAGCCTGGGCAACAAGAGCAAAACTCCGTCTCAAAAAAAGAAAAAAGTCACCATGAAAGGATTTTTTTTTTTTTTGAGACAGAGTTGCACTGTGTTGCTCAGGCTGTAGTGCAGTGGCACAACCTCGGCTCACTGCAACCTCCGCTTCCTGGGTTCAGGCGATTCTCCTGCCTTAGCCTCTCAAGTAGCTGGGACTACAGCACGTGCACTACCACGCCCGGCTAATTTTTGTATTTTTAGTAGAGATGGGGTTTCACCATGTTGGCTAGGATGTCTCCATCTCTTGACCTTGTGATTCGGCCTCCCAAAGTGCTGGGATTACATGCGTGAGCCACTGCGCTCAGCCTTTTTTGTTTCTTGAGATGGAGTTTTGCTCCTGTTGCTCAGGCTGGAGTACAATAGGCCGGTCTCAACTCACTGCACCCTCCACCTCCCCGGTTCAAACGATTCTCCTGCCTAAGCCTCCCGAGTAGCTGGGATTACAGGCACCCAACATCATGCCCAGTAAACTTGGTATTTTTGTAGAAACAGGGTTTCACCATGTTGGCCAGGCTGGTCCTGAACTCCTGACCTCAGGTGATCCACCCGCCTCGGCCTCCCAACGTGCTGGGATTACCGTGCCTGGCCAGTTTTTTTTGTTTGTTTGTTTTGGTTTTTTTGTTTTTTTTTGAGATGGAGTCTCACTCTTTCCTAGGCTGGAGTGCAGTGGTGCAATCTCAGCTCACTGCAACCTCTGCCTCCCAGGTTCAAGCAGTTCTCCTGCCTCAGCCTCTCGAGTAACTGGAATTACTGGTATCCACCACCACACCTGGCTAATTTTCTGTATTTTTTGAGTAGAGTCATCGTTTCGCCATGTTGGCTAGGCTCTTCTTGAAGTCCTGACCTTAGGCGATCCGCCCACCTTGGCCTCCCAGAGGATTGGGATTACAGGCAAATCAGGGATGGTTTTTTGTTGTCTTTTTTTTTCTGAGACCGAGCCTCACTCTGTCACCTAGGCCGGAGTGCAGTGGCGTGATCCTGGCTCACTGTAACCTCCAGTTCCCCAGTTCGAGCCATTCTCTGGCCTTAGCCTCCAGAGTAGCAGAGATTATAGGCGCCCGGCTACTTTTGTATATTTAGTAGGGACGGGGTTTCACCATGTTAGGCTGATCTCAAACTCCCGTCCTCTGGTGATCGCCCACCTCAGCCTCCCAAACTGCTGGGATTATAGGCGTGAGGCATTGTGCCCGGCCGGGATGTTTTTATTGTGTGGTCTGAGGAGGACATCCATGTGTCTTGGTGGCCAGGCCCCAGTAGCCCATCCTATCCTACCCCTGAAGGAGGCTGCCCTTGTGAGATGGGTGTAGCCCCACCAGGCCACCTGGCCAGGGTGTTGGCCACAGCCACAGCTTGTTCTCTTGTTCCCCAAGGTCCTCAGGGACAAGGAAGCCACAGCCCCATGAGAACTCCAGACCCTTGTCCCTTGAGCGCCCCGCGGCCGTGCACCCCTGGGCCGGCCCTCAGCTCCGGACCTCCGTGCAGCCCTCCCACCTCTTCATCCAAGACCCCACGATGCCACCCCACCCAGCTCCCAACCCCCTAACCCAGCTGGAGGAGGCGCGCCGACGTCTGGAGGAGGAAGAAAAGAGAGCCAGCCGGGCACCCTCCAAACAGAGGTACGGCCGCATCGTGGGGTGGGGTGGGTCTTGGGAGTTACCACAGCACCATTCCTGGGGCTGAAGCTCCCCAAGGCCTGAGGTCTTCAGGGGAAAAACGGCCCTCTGGTGTCGCCCAGCCATACTGGGCCCTTCCTTCCACTGAGAACCACTGAGGAGCCATGTGGCAGGCGACCCTGCGGTGGACGGAGGGCTGGGGCCGGAGCTTTCACACACCCAAGGCCTCTGTGCTCACTGCTCTTGTGGAGGGGGGTCCTTCCTGAACCTGAGCCGCGTCTGCAGGGCCCCAGTGTGTGGGGAACACTGGTCCCAGCCAGAGGCTGCTGACTGCTGGGCAGCCTGGGCTTTGAGGCAGGGGTCCTGGAGGCATGGCGGCTGCCTCTTGACAATCGCACCCCACGAGCCCTGAGTGGCTCTACGCGGTTGGAAAACTACGTGGGTCTGCAACCTGTGCAGATGTAGAGTTGTCATCCTGGACGTCCAGCCCCCAGCCCCTCCTCGCTAAGCCTTCCTTGGCCTTCTGGGCCCCAGTAGCCAGACCCTGTTCTCTCCCCAGAGCAGGCTGGCTTCTGCCTGGGCTGCAGCGAGGCCGCTCCTTTGTTCCGGCAGCGTTTTTGCTGCAGGCCAGAACCTGCCTTCTCCACTTTCAGCTTTTTGCTCTTGAGGCCAGTTTTCTCGGCCATCCTGGGTCATTGGAATTCCTCACACATCAGGGTCTCTGTGAGGGTCCTGGGAGCCTGTAGCTCATGCAGGCCCTGGGGCTGTGGTCACAGAGGCCATGGTTGCCTTCAGAGGTCACCAGCTCCTCCTGTCCACCTTGGGTCACCTGGGGCCTGGGGTCCAGGCCCACCTCCTGGGCCTCCAGCTTTGGGGCTGTGCCACTCCAGGGAGGCTGGGGCCAGGGGCCCTATTCTGCCAAACCAGCATCAGGGTTCAGACCCTTCCCAGCCGAAAGCCTGTGTGGTCTCAAGTCATTAAAGTTTCAGCCTAATGACAGCTCTGGGGCCAGAGAGGGTCACAGTTACCTCAAACCCAAAGGGTGATCACTTTATGGCCAAACGTCTGTGACCCTGTGATCTCGTTCAGCCAACAAGGAGCCAGAGCCCCGTGCCATGCAGGAGCCTGGTGTGTGGTGCTCGGAGCTGGGGCGTGTGACCGGGCTGGCAGATGAGCCGGGGGTGGGCATCATGTGCAGCAGGTTCAAGGCCCTGGGCCTGTGTGCTCTCTCCTGCTGGGGCTTCCTGAGCCCCCTTGTTGGGCTGAGCAGGGGTCTCTCGAGTTGCATCTGCCCTTTCCCCGGGCACCCACAGGCCCTACATGATGGCAGGGGATGCCCGTTGAGCCGTGGAACCATTGCCGCCGTTCTGAGACACGACCTTCCTGCCCCTGTTTGGATGCTGTGGGGAAACCCAGAGTTGCTGGGTTTGTCTGTCCAGGGGACACGTTTTTGCGAGAAGCTGTGGAGACTTGGAGTGAAGGCCCAGAGGCAGGTCGGGTGCTGGGCCCTGTCGGGCTGTAGAGTAGAAACTACCATCAGGGTCGCCCAGTGCACCCCGGTGGAGGTGTCCACGTGAGAGGAGCTGCCGTGCTGCCCCAGGATGGCCTCAGTTGTGGCGCCGGGGGGCTCTCAGCCTCCCTGAGGTGCAGACAGAGTTGCCACACCCCAGAGCCAGTGTCCACGCCATTGGTGGGGAATTCATGCCAGAGACCCAAGGACAGGCTCTCGGGAGGAGATGGCGTCCCACCAGAGGGGATGAGGTGGTAGGATCCCAGGACCCCAGATCAGAAGCTCCCCAAAGTGCGGTCTGGGGAACAGGGGGGTTGGTACCCAGATCGTGAGTGTGGAGTGTGCTGCAGTGTCTGGCACCACTGAGGCCTAGGAGGGGGTTTGGTGTCTTGTCCACCCTGCAAACTGGAGCCTTCACGGGGCAGGTTGTACAGCCCCTTCATGCTCCGTCTGTCCCTGCGCGGCAGCATTGGTCGAGGCTCCTTCCCCAGGGCTGGTGGCCGCCGGCGCAGCCACCATTGACGCGGGTTGTTCCCTAGGTATGTGCAGGAGGTTATGCGGCGGGGACGCGCCTGCGTCAGGCCAGCGTGCGCGCCAGTGCTGCGCGTGGTACCAGCCGTGTCGGACATGGAGCTCTCCGAGACAGAGTACGTGCGTCCTGAGGGTCCTCCTGGTCCTGCCCACCCAGCCCAGGCGTCTCAAGCCAGGTCCCATGGTAGAGCCGCCGTCCTGGGGCCTGAGCTCAGGTACCACGCTGAGAAGCAGCTGTGGCAGGAGAGGGTCCCACGGCATCAGACTCCAAGCTGCCCAAGAGCCTTCTCCCGTCTCCATCAGAGGAGATGCTGACTGTCCAGCATGACGATAAGTGACCAACAGGCCCGGCTGGAGGCCTGGGAACAGCCAGCCCTGTATCCACACAGGTGTCATGGGAGGCCCCTTGTGGGGCAGAGACCTACCCCTGCCCCTGGCCCCACCCGGCTTGGAACTGGCTGGTCCCCGCAGACCTGGCTTGAGCAGGGTCGGGGCTGCAGGTGTTTAGGTGCGCGAGGTGCGTCAGCTTGCAGTGTGGGTCTCAACTATGTGCGTCTGTCCAGTCCGTGCAGTCCGTGAGTCAGGGCTCTGCTCCCACCTGCAGTGCTGACCACTCCGAGCCCGTGAGAAAGGCTTACTGTGTCCATACCACGTGATCCCACATGGGCTGTGTCAGTGGCGCCTTTGTGTGCTCAAGGTGGCAGGAGGGGCATATCCCAAAAGGGGCCTTGAGAACAGGGGTCCCCCAGGCATTACCAGGCTTGCCCCAGATGCAGGTTTGTTGTGGCTGTCATCCTCTAGGGGGTCTTGGAGGGGCCTTCACCCGTCCTTGGGGCAGCCCCCACATGTTGGCTCATTCTCCTATGGGCCTGGCTCCAGGGGGCTGCAAGGATGTGGCTCTGGGAGAAAGTCCAAGAATGCAGGTGGGTGGGGGCCTTGGTGTGCGAAGTGGACGGTCACCTGGCTGAGGTGGCCGTGAGGCCTTCCTGCCATGATGTCGGCTCTGGCAGCCTCTAGTGCACGCAGCCAGCAGGAGGCCCGAGGCCTGAACCCCAGTGGGCCAGGGGCAGCTTCTGGAGTCATCTGAGGGACAGGTGGTGGCAGGGGAGCCAAGCAGAGGGTGTGAGTGGAAGCACAGCCCCTGTAAGAGGAGGGCCCAGCTCAGCCTGGGCAGGAGACGGTGCCAGCCCCACCCCCTCTGAAGGGCCTGCTGGCCGCACCCGCAACAGTCCTGGGACAGACTTCACTGTGGGGTCAGGCTCATCCAGAAATCGTGCATAGTTCTGTTTGTCCAATCCCTGCCCTTGAGATGTTTTTAAGGTTTGGGGGCCGTAGGTCTTCCTGGCATAGGAGCCATGCAGCCTGCCCTGCCATCCTAGAGGTGAGAGCTACAGTGCGCCCAGTGGCCAGGCCCTGTCCAGTCGAGGGTGGGGCTGTAAGGCAGCGGGGAGACCTTTGTGCTGCCAGTGAGTGGAGTCAGACTCCACTGCTGGTGGAGTAGACCCCAGATTGAGATGCTGGGGCGGGGGGGCAGTGGGGCCTGGGGCCCCAGGTGTTTGCAGGCCTGCCCCACCCTTTGCTGGCAGCCTGAGGCCAGCAGGAGGCACCCTGTGGGACCTCAGTCCAAAACCAGGGACCACTGCTGCATCTCTTTCCCCAGGACGAGATCGCAGAGGAAGGCGGGCGGCGGGAGTGCCCAGCCGTGTGACAGCATCGTTGTGGCATACTACTTCTGTGGGGAGCCTATCCCCTACCGCACCCTGGTGAGGGGCCGCGCTGTCACCCTGGGCCAGTTCAAGGAGCTGCTGACCAAAAAGGGCAGCTACAGGTGAGTGTGAGGGCTGGGGTGCCCACTCCCTGCAGGGGTGCGTGGGTGCCCAGCAGTACGAAAAAGAGGGTTTCTAGCCAGGCATGGTGCCTCACTTCTGTAATCCTGGCATTTTGGGAGGCAGAGACCGGCAGATTGCCTGAGCTCAGGAGATCGAGACCAGCCTGGGTAACATGGTGAAATCCTTTCTCTACTAAAAATACAAAAGAAATTAGCCAGGCATGGTGGCGGGTGTCTGTAATCCCATTTACTTGGGAGGCTGAGGCAGAATTGCTTGAACTCAGGAGATGGAGGTTGCAGTGAGCCGAGATCGCACCACTGCTCCCCAGAACTCCAGCCTGGATGACAGAGCGAGACTCCGTCTCTATCCAAAAAAAAAAAAAAGGCTTTCCGGCTGTTTCAGCTCCTGTCCCTCATCTGCACCTACGCCAGTTCTCCAAGCCCTGGGCTGAGGATGGCATCAGGCCTTCGGCCCCACAGGACTGAGAGGGTCCCTAAGGGACTCCTTCCAGGGCCCTCAGCTTCGGGGTGAGAAAACAGCCAGAGGCCCAGACAACAATGGTCTGAACCTTGTGTCGGGCTCCCCTGGGCCAGCCTTGTCTCTAGGCTCTGGATTCAGCTCCTTTTGCCCAACTGAAAAGCCAGGCCCCATCCTACCAACGTTCATTGGGCCTGGGCCCCTCAGCCCTGAGGGCCTGCCTGCAGCCAGTCTTGGAGGCTCCTGAGTGAGCACTGGGGGGTGAGCAGAGGGGGCCTGACCACAAGAGCCTGGCAGAGGTGGTTCCCTCTGTCCACAAGCGACTGCAGACACCCGTGGACTGTGTCTGCAGATGTGGTGCTGAGGGAGGGCCCCAGTCGGGGTCACTTCCATGACAGGGCTCAGCCCTTGGGAAGCAGATACCCCACACCCATCCACTTCCCCCCTGCACCTCCTGAGAGGCTGGGGCAGGTACTCCTAGGGGGCTGTAGGGTGCCTCCCAGCAGGCAGTAAACTCACCCCCTGTAGCTGCCACTTCACCCACATGCGGTCATTGCACTGTTCACTGTTGCCCTGGGAGGGGCGCACGTGGTGGGAGTGGTGGGGGCGGTGGGGCATGGACAGGAGGCTCCTCGGGATGGGGGTGTGGACACGCCATCCCCGCCACAGGCCTCCTCCCATCTGCGGCACTGCCTGCTCACTGTGCTCCTCACCTCCATCCTGCAGATACTACTTCAAGAAAGTGAGCGACGAGTTTGACTGTGGGGTGGTGTTCGAGGAGGTTCGAGAGGATGAGGCCGTCCTGCCCGTCTTTGAGGAGAAGATAATTGGCAAAGTGGAGAAGGTGGACTGACCAGCTGGCGGGCTGACCGCTGCACCAGGCGAGGCCCTCGGTGGGCACAGGTGTCACAGCCAGGCAGATGACCTCGTACTCAGGAGCCCGATAGAGAACAGCGTGGGGGCGCCGCCCACCCCTGCAGTCTCGCCGTGTCTGGGCGGGTAGGGGTCCCTCCGCGTGGTCCACAGGCTTCTGTCCTGCCCCCGAGGAGGCAGCCGGACACTCCCCATAGCAATACTTGGAGGGCCTAGCCCAAGTGGGGCAGCCAGGGTCCCTGCTGCCGGCTTCAAGTGACGCCCCGGCACCTCCCCTGGGCACGTGTGCTGGGATCTGTTTTTCCCTCTGGGATTTGCCCACGTACCCTGGTCTGGCTGGGCGCAGCCCCAGGCCTGGGCGCAGAGGCCTGCAGGGCCTCTGTCAATTGTACTCGCCACCGAGTGCCTTCAACACAGCTTGTCTCTTGCCTGCCACTGTGTGAGCCGGCGACGGGGTACTGCACCTGCCTCCAGCTGCCGGCTGCGCGGTCCCGGGTCCTCCTTTCTGAGGGCCCATGTAAATATGTACATTTCTCAGGCCAGGGCCAGCAGGGGCTGCCCAGGTCTGTTTTTCATGCGATGACACTTGTACAATTATCTTTTCAAAGGTACTTGGATAATAAATAAAACTGTTTTTGAACCTGCCCTGGCTGTGGTGTGTCTGCTGCCAGTGGGGCCTGGCCTGGGTCTCCCAGCCTCAGCCCCTGTGGTTAAGGTCATGCTGGCCTCCAGCAGGCATGGGGGTCGTCCTGTGACTCAGAGGCTGGCCAAGCTAGAGCATGAACGTGGTCCACCTTCCTTCCCAGGAGCCCGCGTCTGGGCAGAGCTGCATCAGGCCAGCCTTGCTGAGGGATCAGGCACACACAGTCCAGAACCAAGCTCTTTATTCACAATGCACAGCTCCCTCCAGCACCCAAGGAGGTGCCCTCCTGTCCAGCGGTGAGGAGGGGAGTGACACGGGGGTAGCTACAGCTCCTCCTTGGACCCCACGGTTGAGTTGGCCCGTGGCTCCTAGAACGGGTCACAAGTACAGCTCGGAGCTCTGCTCCCAGCCTACCCCTGCCCCCGCCCCACCAGCCCTGTGTAAAGACGGTTTGTGCAGAGGCCTGGAGCCCTGGCTTAGGGACACCCACCGGGAACGGGGCTGCCGGCTCCTCCGTGGGCTCCTCCGTGGGCACCGCGCCCCCGTTGTCCAGGAACTTGGACAAGGTCTCCAGGTCCCTGGCGCTTTTATATTCAATCACCTGAGGAGAGGCAGGAGGCTCTGGAGGACAGGCCAGGCCCAGCCCCATGCCCAGGAGGATGGCATCCCAGCTTCCCCAGGCACCTGTCCCCCATACCTTCCGACCTGGCCCTGCTGGGAAGTACTTGAGGGTAGGGAAGCTGTGCACGGCGAAGGCGTCCAGCTCGTTGGCCGTGGCATCCAGCTGAGCAATGATGATGTCCTCATGGTCTTGGTACTTCTCAGCCAGCGCCTCCCAGGCAGGGGCCATCTCCTTGCAATGGGTGCACCATGGGGCGTCTAGGACAGGGGCCATTGAGCGCGGCCATCTGGGCACCCCCTGCCCAGCCCACACACCCCGTGCCTCCCTCAGCACTCACAGAACTTGACAAACACATTCTTGGTTTCGTCAAAAGCCACCTGCTCAAAATTCTTGCCCACGAGGGTCTTCACTGGCCGCTGATCCCAGTCAGGGGGTACCTCCTGGCTCAGGAGATAGGGCTGGGGGAGACCAGGCCAGGCACTTTGCTAGGGGTCCTCTGCAGGGCTCAGGGGGGAGGCCTTCTGTGGGGCTTGGGCGGGAGGGAGGCCTTCTGTGGGGCTTGGGGGGGAGGGAGGTCTTCTGCAGAGTTGGGGGCTCCTCGGCGGAGTTGGGGGCTCCTCGGCAGAGTTGGGGGCTCCTCTGCGGGGACTGCAGGGGTGGGGGCCTGAGAGCTGCTGTTCCCACCCCCTGCCAGGCTGGTAGATGAGGTCAGGGTTCCCCTCCCTCTATGAGCAGTCTGCAGCGGACCTTGACTTGGCCGTTGAGGACTGCGTGGCAGAAAGCAGTGACGGAAGCTGCGGTGACAGGGCCCCCATCCACAGGCGCGTACTTTTTAGTGGTCTCAACGTTGATGAAGCGCAGGGTGGGGGCTGCCTCAGCCTTGAGGCCAAAGTACTGCAGCACGTGCTCATTGTCAGCCGCCACGTCCACCACCACGAACAGCACCTGAGGCCAGGAGTCCACACTGGCACCGGCCACCGTCCAGCTGCCCCTTTCCCCGGACCCCAGTACCTGCCGCCATCCAGCTGCCCCTCACCCCGGACCCCAGTACCTGCCCCCGGAAGTGGGGAGCTGCCTCCCCAAAGCCGGCTAGGAGCTCCCTGTGAGCAGCCAGGGTCTGGTTGACAAACAGCAGCAGGTGGTTGAGGATCCTGGCCGCGAAGATCTTGGGAGATGTCTACAGTAGGGAGGGTGCTCATGACTCCACAGGACCCCCAGCCTAGGCACCCCCATCCCTGGACTCCTCCACCCTGGGACACCCCCAGCCCAGGCACTGCAGCCTACGTACCTGGCTGTTGAACTCCGTGACCAGGTGCATGCTGTGTGTGACCAGGAAGCGCGACAGATCCCCCAGGTCCAGGCCAAGCTCCTCATCCACTGGGAAGTCTGCCCGCCCCTCATCAAACTGGACAGCAGCAGATGGGTCAATGAGCGCTGCAGCCGGACCCCAACCCACGCCTGGGCCTGACCTACCTTCTTGAAGAGAACCACGGTGTCCTTGGTGAGGCCGAACTGCTCAAAGAGCCGCGGCCGGTCCGTGAGGCCAAAGGTCATGTCCAGGGCGTCCCGGGCCAGGGCTAAGAAGGTGGCCACGTCCTCATCCTGCAGGTCCTGAAGGGCCCGGCCCTGTGAGGCCACCAGGTTCCACAGTCACTGCCCCCATGGCCCAGCTCCCCACACCCAGTGGCTCACCTGGAAGAAGCCGATGACCACCAGGTCCCGGCCATCGATCAGCGCCTGGGCGGCCGCCTCGTCCTCCAGCTGCATGGCACTGGGCCCCACCCGCCGTCGCAGCCACTCGGCAATGCCCTCAGCCTCCCGTGGTCCTGCAGGGAGTCCCCCTCAGCCTGGGCCTGGCCACCACCCCCCAACGACCGGCCCGCGCCCACACCTGTGTACTCCTCCGGGTGTGTGCGGTTCCCGCTGCGGAAGAACTTGAGCGTAGGGTACTCCGTCACACCGAACTCCTCAGCCAGCTCGGGCTGCGCGGGCCCGTCCACCTTGGACAGCGTGACCGCCGTTGACTCGGCTGCGAGCAGGGCAGCTGCCTTGCTGTACTCGGGGGCCAGGGCCTTGCAGTGCCCACACCACGGGGCATCTGGGGGACGGGGCCGTGAGTGCCCCAGGCCACCACAACCCCAGGAGCACCCTCCTCTCCACACCTGACAACCCAGCAGGGAACAAGCGTGCTCCTCCATTCTGCCCTGAGCCCTGGCCATGGCCAAGCTGAGCGCCAGCGCCTCTTTGTGGCCCCCCGGCTGCGGCACAGGGACCAACAAGGCTTGGGGGGGCTTGAAAGACCCCCCTCCCTACAGCCGCGCCTGTAATCCCAGCACTTTGGGAGGCAGAGGCGGGTAGATCACCTGAGGTTGGGAGTTAGAGACCAGCCTGGCCAACCTGGAGAAAACCCGTCTCGACTAAAAATACAAAAAAAAATTAGCCAGGATTGGTTGCGTATGCCTGTAATCCCAGCTACTCGGGAGGCTGAGGCAGGAGAATCGCTTGAACCTGGGAGGCGGAGGTTGCAGTGAGCCAAGATTGTGCCATTGCACTGCAGCCTGGACAACAAGAGCAGAACTCCGTTTCTAAAAAGGAAAAGACCCCTCCCTTTCCTGCCCTGTAAGGCTGGGGCTCCCAGGCCCATGTGGCTGCCTGTGAAGACCTCCCAGGCAAGAACGGTTCCTATCTGTGTCAAGGGTTGTAGAAAGACCACAGAGCACATGCATCAGGGACCTCTGTGGGCCCCCAAAGCCCGAACACTGCCTGGGCCTCCGCAGAGTCTGTGGGATGCCCTGGCAGCTGGAGGAGTGGCTGACAAGGCGGCGACTTGGGCACCACGGCCGCTGGTTGAGCAGGGAGGTACAGGTGCTCTCATGTCCTGTGGGTACCCCAGTACTACCACCGCTCCTGCCTGCCCCAACCGGACCCCCAGGACCCTCCTAGAGAGCTTCTGGGCACAGCGGGGGCAAGTGCCTGCGGGGAGGCCTCTCTCAGGCACATGCCCTGCATTTGCTGGCAAAGGGTGGGGCCCCCAGGTGGGCCCTGCTAGTCTCCGCCGGTCCCCAGCTCCACTGGCCCCAGCACTCACAGAACTCCACCAGCAAGGCAGGGTGCTCCCGCAGGGCCAGGCCCAGGGTGTGGCGGCTCAGCACCAAGATCCCATCCTCCTTGGGGATTTCCTCCTCTGGAGGCTCCTCTGAGGGGCTCTTGGGTCCCTGCTCCTGACCCCAGGGGCACGAAGCCCTGAGCAGCAGCAGCAGTACAGGCAGAAGCTGGCGGCTCATGGTGCTGCCAGGGCCCGTGAGGCAGGGGCAGATAAGGGGGCCAGAAGCCAAGCAGCAGCTGCCACGTGGCACACAGGCCTGGTTCCAGCAAAGATAAGGCCCGTGCGGCCCCCCCAGCCCCCAGGGGAGGGGAGGCAGAAAAAGACAACACGCAGGGCACTGAGACAGGGCCACGTTTAATGGGACAGCTCAGGGGACAGCGCCAGGCCCAGGGGGTCCCGGGACAGAGCAGGGGCAGCAGGGGAGGGTCTGGTCACTCACGAGGGGTGCTGGGGATGCTTGGGAGTCCCTGTGCAGCAGCTGAGGGAGGTGGGGGAGACAAGGACTGGGGGTTCAGTCCTTCCAGTCCTGGCTGATGCGGAGACCCCACTCCCAGGACAGGTGGTGCGTCCTGTCATCGTCGGTGAAGAGGGACACGACCAGGTAGGGGCCCCGCACCAGTGCACCCCTCGGCGCTTCCTCCACCGGAGTCACAAACTCATACTCCTGGGCGCTTGGGCCGTAGCTGCCCACCATGTAGACGGTCTTGTCCACTAGGGAGGGCGAGGGCATCAGGGCTGTCCTCTGTCCGCCCCCCACTTCTCCCCCCCGCCCTGTTCCCCCCCCACCCGCTGCCCTCACCGCGCAGGCCCCGGCGGTAGGTGTGGTGCAGACACTTGAGGCCGCTGACAATCTCCCTGTGGACCTGGGAAAAGAGGCATTAGGAGTTCCCTCTGGGGGCCAGGCCTCTGGTTGTTGCCCCCATCCCCAACCCCTCTGCCCACTGCCCTGTCTCTCACCTTGAAGGTGATTTTCACTCTGTAATCAACACCTTCCTTCAGGACAAACACCTGGTCCTTCAGAACAGCCAGGTCCCCTATTGGGGAAACTGCAGCTAGGGTCGGAACTCCCTACAGGCTGAGACCTGCTCCAGGAGCCCCCACGTGGGGTGTGGTGCCCATGAGGTCTGCGATTGTGATGGCCCAGGGTGTGGAACTCAAGGGTGCAGGAGTGTGCCTGGGAGGGCCCTACCTGCGTTCAGGGTGCAGCACCCTGCGAGTTACCTGTGAGATCCATGACGACGGGCCCTGGAGCCTGCTCCGACAAGAGTGTTAGCCTGGTCACCTGCACATTGGGCAGGCTTGGGTCTGAGGAGAAACTAGAAGTCTGCAGGATGCCCCCCCCACCCCCGCTGGGCTTCCCACCAGCACCCCCAGACCCAGCCCTCCAAGCCCAGGCCCCTGCCATACCCACGGCCGGTGGCAGGGGCCCCAGCAGCGCCCGCTTGTACTCGGCCAGGCTCCTGTCGTCCGGGTCCAGCTGCCGGATCTCCAAGAGGCTCTTCCTCCCTGGCGCCCGGTACTCGGGCACAGCCTCATCCAGCACCTCGTCCACTGCTGGTGGCCCACCCTCCTTGTCAGCCAGGAGGACTGGGGATGGGGAGGGGCATGAGCAGTGGCCACTAGCAGACCCTGGCATTCCAGCACCAGGCTGGAGCCCCCTCTGGCCTGCTGTACCTCCCACTACCCAAAGGGACTCAAGGGGAAGCCTCTGGGAGAGGGTAGGCGGCCTGGGGAGGTGCCACACCGCACCCAGACCTTCAGGAGGGGCCTCCAGAAACCACCAAGCCTGCAGCTCCTCTGGCCCAGATGTCCACAAAGGCCCCTTCCCTGACTCGAAGACCAAAGGGTGGGGGAGTAAGACTTCAAATGAGGGCAGCCCAGGGCCAGGGACTACCTGCTTGAGAGCAGCGGCCCTCAGCAGCCCCCGCCCCTAGTAGCTCCGGGGCCCTCTACCATCCTGCTCTGGGCCGGGGTCTCTGAACACTTTCCCACAGTCTAGGAGTTCCTCCCCATGGTGCTGGGGGGGCTGGGAGCCGCTCTCTCCAAATCCCTGGGCTCAGGCTCTGCGCCGCCTTCCATCGTGCCCCGGGCTGGTGGTCTTCTGAAGCCCCTCTCCCTGGTGCCCTGGGCAGGGGTTTCTGAGTCCCTGCCCACTTCGCTCCAGTCTTCTCGGGAATCACCACACGCCCTACGGAGCCTGAGCCCAAGCCCCAGCCCCAGCCCCACCCAGGGGAGAGGGGCTCCAGGCGGCGGTGCCCAGGGGGAGAGGGTCCCAGCCCCGCGGCTTCACAAGCGGACCGGTCAGCACCTGGCTCCCTTCCCCACAGGGGTGGAGCCTGGATGAAGTCCCCCACCGCTGCCAGACCCCGGCCGGGGGTCTGCGCCGCGAGATCCCCACGCGCGCCCCCAAAGTTGCCGCGGGGGAGGGGCTGCTCCCCGCCCGGGGCTAAGACCCAGCCGAGCCCCCCGCCCACTTGGCCGCCGTCCCCTGCCCGGCCCGCTCACCTCGGGCGCACAGCGCCAGCCGGAGCAGCTCCAGCAGCTGCGCCCCCAGCTCGCACGCGTCCAGGCCCAGCATGGTGGCGCGCGGCCCGGGCCGCCGCGGAGCCGCCGAGGAGCCGCCGCCCGCCCCGCCGCCGCCCCGCTCGGCGCTCAGCCCCGGCGCGACTGCGGTGAGCTCATCCCGGCCGGGAGCGCCCCCCGCGCCCAGCGCCGCGCCCGCGCCGCGCGCCCCCAGCCGCTTCGCGGACCCCGCGCAGCCCCGCAGAGACGCGCGTGTTGCCCGCACGGCGCCGGCACCCGGGTCGCCCCGCCGGCGCGCCAGTACCCCGCACAGAAGCTCCCGGACGCGGACGCACGCAGCCGCGGTCACGATCCCCGCCGCCCGCCTGGCCTGTGCCCGGCTCTGGCCGGCAGCGCTGCCCCACCCCCACGGCGCGGCGGGAGCCCGGCGGGGGTGGGGGTCTCCTGGGAAACCCTCTGCAGGGCGCCGAGGCGCAGGTGCGCCCCCATCCCCAGGGTCTCATTATCCGCGGCCACACCTGGGGCCGAACCGTGCTCCCCCTTCCCCTCCCCCGCTCCCGTCGGAGCTTCTGTCTGGGCCGAGGGGTACTCCTGGGGCCTGCCCAGCCTTGGGGTGAGGGGCTGGTCCAACACCCTACAGGTTCACGGTCATCCGTAGGGCGGGACCACGGTGGGCACGAGTCCCACACACACCAAGGTGCGTCTGGAGGCCACAGAAGCAACAAGGGCCCCTCAAAGGCTTAGTGACCTGGCTGGGCTGTGTGAGTTCCCAAGAGGGGGTGTCCCTGCAGGGCTCTTGGAAACCCAATTTCCGAACCCCCTGTCCTTGGGGAGAGGACGCTGACACCGGGGCCGGAGTGCAGAGCCCGGAGCACAGAGGGGGCTTCTGATATTGACACCTAAACTGAGACCTGTGGGTGGGTGGGATGGGACCAGGCAGGGGACAGGGGTGAGCAGGCCCTGGCTGGGACAGCTGGACCAAAGACCTGAGTCTGAATAAGGGAGAAGAGGTCGGAACACCAGCCTGAGTCCCTTTTTCTTAGACACCCCTGGCCCCCTATTCCTGGTTCCAGGGACACCAGAAATTAGACCCGCCTTTGCCAAGGAGCTCCTTGATTGAGCAGAAGACCACCTTGGGTGCTAGGGGGCATTGGGGTTTGGGTGGGGACTGTCTCCCTTGGCCCCCCACCTGCACACAAGCTTACCAGGGCAGGATCCTATGAGCTTGGGCCCAGGCCCCTCTAGAGCCCCACCTCTGCTGACCCTTCACTGTAGGGAGCCGGGGCTTGTTAGGACGCTTGTCTCCAGGCTGCCAGCTCCAGCTCCTACAGCTGTTACCAGATAGAAGGTCTTGGAGATGAGTTGTCCAGGCTCTTGGTGGGTTGAACAAAGAATTGAACAAACACACGAAGTAACAAAAGAACAAGGAAACACAAAGCAACAAAGGAACTGAGTCAGAAGAACGGAGTAAAGAAAGCACAGATTTATGGAAGGCAATTCACAGAATGGGAGTGGGCTCCAGCAAGTAGCTCCAGAGCCTCCGCAATTAGGATTTTTATCAAGCAAAGGAACCTGGCCACAGCCCTTATGCCCTTTAGGAGCCTCCAATTGGCTACACTCTATGAAGGATTGGCCCCAGACCAATCAGAGGTGAAGTGGAAACTTCTGTCTCGTTATCACAGGAGCCAGGATGTGGCCTGTGTGCTGCCCAATCCTGCCTACAACTGGCTGCACCTGCTGTTCTGTTGCTTATGCCCAACCCTTGGCTACCCTCATTCCCTATTCTGCCTCACAGTCACCATAGATGCCCACCCCTGCAGACAGGGCAGCCAGACCTGGGCCACCTCACCCCACCTGTGTGTGGGGCATGGGAGGGCTCACTGGGATCCAAGGGAGATGGTTACCTGGAGTAAAGAGACCCCACAAGCCCCTGCCCCAGCTCATACTGAACCTGGCCTCTCCAGTAATGGAAATGGACGCTGGCCACTATGTTAGGGGCTCCTAGACCAATACCAGCCACCCACCTTGCCCAGCCCCCAGCAACCCCTGAGTGGGTAAGGATGGGGAGAGGTACTCTGCCTCCAAGAAAGCAGAAATAGGCCGGGCATGGTGGCTCACGCCTATAATCCCAGCACTTTGGGAGGCCGAGACGGGCGGATCACAAGGTCAGGAGATCGAGACCATCCTGGCTAACACGGTGAAACCCCATCTCTACTAAAAATACAAAAAATTAGCCGGGTGTGGTGGCGGCGCCTGTAGTCCCAGCTACTCAGGAGGCTGAGGCAGGAGAAAGGCGTGAACCCAGGAGGTGGAGCTTCCAGTGAGCCGAGATCACGCCACTGCTCTCCAGTCTGGGAGACACAGGGAGACTCCGTCTCAAAAAAAAAAAAAAAAAAAAGAGAAAGCAGAAATAGACCAGATGTGGTGGTACACATCTGTAGTCCCAGCTACTCAGGAGGCTGGGGTGGGAGCATCACTTGAGCTCAGAATTTTGAGGATGCAGTGAGTTTATGATTGTATCACTGCACTCCTGGTGACAGAATAAGACCACCATCTCTCAAAAAATAAAAACGTAGCCAAGTGCCATGGCTGATGCCTGTAATCCCAACATTTGGGAGGCTGAGCCAGGAGGATCACTTGAGGCCAGGAGTTCAAGATCTAGGCAACATAGCAAGAAGCTGAGGCCCTTACAGACAGGGATAAGTGAGGAGCTACGTGTATATTTATCTACAAAAATAAAAATTATTAAAAGAAAAATTAGTGACCAGGCGCAGTGGCTCACGCCTGTAATCCCAGCACTTTGCGAGGCCAAGGCAGGTGGATCACTTCAGGTCAGGAAGTTCGAGACCAGCCTGGCCAATACGGTGAAACCCCATCTCTACTAAAAATACAAAAAAAAAAAAAAAATAGCTGGGCATGGTGGCACATGCCTGTAATCCCAGCTGCTTGGGAGCTGAGGCAGAATTGCTTGAACCCAAGAGGCGGAGGTTGCAGTGAGCCAAGATTGTGCCACTGCACTCCAGCCTGGCAACAGAGTGAGACTTGGTCTCAAAAAAAAAAAAAAGAAAGAAAGAAAGAAAGAAAATTATCCAGGCATGGTGGCACCTGTCTGTGGTCCCAGCTACTCAAGAACCTGAGGTGGGAGGATCACTTGAGCCCAGTAAATCAAGGCTGCAGTGAGCTATGATCGTGCCACTACACTCTGGACAGAGGTCATGTCTCAAAAATAAAAACATAGCTCATGCCTGTAATTCCAGCACTTTGGGAGGCCAAGGTGGGTGGATCTCCTGAGATCAGGAGTTCAAGACCAGCCTGACCAACATGCTGAAACCCTGTCTTTACTAAAAATACAAAAATTAGCCGGGCATGGTGGCATGCACCTGTAATCCTAGCTACTCAGGAGGCTGAGGCAGGAGAATAACTTGAACCCGGGAGGCGGAGGTTGCAGTGACCCGAGATTGCGCCACTGCACTCAGCCTAGGCAACAAGAGTGAAACTCTGTCTCAAAATAAATAACTAAATAATAATTTTAAAAAAAGAGGCCGGGTGGGGTGGCTCACAACTGTAATTCCAGCACTTTGGGAGGCCGAGGCGGGCGGATCACGAGGTCAGGGGATCGAGACCATCCTGGCTAACACAGTGAAACCCCGTCTCAACTAAAAATACCAAAAAAAAAAAAAAATTAGCTGGGCGTGGTGGCGGGAGCCTGTAGTCCCAGCTACTGAGAGGCTGACGCAGGCGAATGGCATGAACCTGGGAGACGGAGCTTGCAGTGAGCTGAGATTGCACCACTGCACTCCAGCCTGGGCGACAGAGAGAGACTCCATCTCAAAAAAATTAAAAATAAATAAATAAATAAATAAAAGCAAGGAGAAATAGACACATTTGCACCTTTTAAAAATGATGCCAAGGCTGGGCTCGGTGGCTCAAACCTGTAATCCCAGCACTTTGGGAGGCCAAGGTGGCCAGATCACCTAAGGTCAGGAGTTCAAGACCAGCCTGGCCGGCCGGGCGCGGTGGCTCAAGCCTGTAATCCCAGCACTTTGGGAGGCCGAGATGGGCGGATCACGAGGTCAGGAGATCGAGACCATCCTGGCTAACCCGGTGAAACCCCGTCTCTACTAAAAATACAAGAAAATTAGCCGGGTGAGGTGGCGGGCGCCTGTAGTCCCAGCTACTTGGGAGGCTGAGGCAGGAGAATGGCGTGAAACCGGCGGGGCGGAGCTTGCAGTGAGCCGAGATCGCGCCACTGCACTCCAGCCTGGGGCACAGCAAGACTCCGTCTCAAAAAAAAAAAAAAAAAAAAAAAAGACCAGCCTGGCCAACATAGTGAAACCCTGTCTCTACTAAAAATACAAAAATTAGCCAGGCGTGATGGCGGGTGCCTGTAATCCCAGCTATTCAGAAGGCTGAGGCAGGAGAATTACTTGAAACTGGGAGGCGGAGGTTGCAGTGAGAAGAGATCATACCATTGTACTCTAGCCTGAGTGGACAGAGCAAGACTCGGTCTCAAAAAAAAAAAAAAAAAAAAAAAAAAAGACGGTGGCTGAGCATACCTGTAATCCCAGCACATTGGGAGGCTGAGGCAGGAGAATGGATTGAGCCCAGGAGTTCATGACCACCTTGGGCAACATAGTGAGACCTCGACTTAGTTTTTTAAAAATGATCTGACCTGGCGCAGTGACTCAAGCCTGTAATCCCAGCACTCTGGGAGGCTGAGGCAGGTGGATCACCTGAGGTCAGGAGTTCGAGAATAGCCTGGCCAACATGGTGAAACCTTGTCTGTAATAAAAATACAAAAAATTAGCCAGGCATGGTGGCAGGCTCCTGTAATCCCAGCTACTAGGGAGGCTGATGCAGGAGAATCGCTTGAACCTGGGAAGCGGAGGTTGCAGTGAGCCAAGATGGTGCCATTGCACTCCAGCCTGGGCAACAAGAGGGAAACTCCATCTCAAAAAAAATAATAAAATAAAATAAGATCTAGTCTCCCTTGAGGTCAGGAATTTGAGACCAGCCTGACCAACATGGTGAATCCCCATCTCTACTAAAAATACAAAAATTAGCTGGGTGTGGTGGCGCGTGCTTGTAATCTCAGCTACCCAGGAGGCTGAGGCAGGAGAATCGCTGGAACCCGGGAGGCAGAGGCTGCAGTGAGCCAAGACCTCACCACTGCACTCCAGCTTGGGTGACACAGTGAGACGCCGTCTCAAAAACAAAAACAAAAATTAGCCAGGCGTGGTGGCAGGAGGCTGTAATCCCCGCTACTCAGGAGGTTGAGGCAGGAGAATTGCTTGAATTCAGGAGGCGGAGGTTGCAGTGAGCCGAGCTTGCCCAGTGGGGCTGGAAGGGCCTGGGTCTGGCCCGGGATGCACCTGGGGGATAGGCATGGCCAAGCCTTCCGAGAAGGGAGAGAGCTGGGAGTGGAGTGGGGCCTGAAGCCAGGCGGCCGCTGGTGACACGAAGTGGGTGTCTGTTGAGGTCCTCCCTGCAGTAAAACTCCTCTCCAACAGTGTCAGGGTGCCCTGGGCAGGGTTTCTGCCCATTCCCCAGCGGGCCCACCCAGGCCTGTGTGAAACTGAGGGAAGTGAGTCATGAGCCGTCAGCCACTCCCCTGGAAGGACCTCCGATAAGGGACCCACAGCAGGAGGTGGGGACAGCTGGGTCACACTCTGCAGCAGCCACGTGCTCCACTGACACCGGGCATCCAGCACGTGTAGAAAGCCAGACAGCTAGGGCCGGGCGCGGTGGCTCAAGCCTGTAATCCCAGCACTTTGGGAGGCCGAGACGGGCGAATCACGAGGTCAGGAGATGAGACCATCCCGGCTAACACGGTGAAACCCCGTCTCTACTAAAAAAATACAAAAAACTAGCCGGGCGAGGTGGCGGCGCCTGTAGTCCCAGCTGCCCGGAAGGCTGAGGCAGGAGAATGGCATAAACCAGGGAGGCGGAGCTTGCAGTGAGCTGAGATCCGGCCACTGCGCTCCAGCCTGGTCGGCAGAGCGAGACTCCGTCTGAAAAAAAAAAAAAAAAAAAAGAAAGCCAGACAGCTGGTGTGGGCACCCAACCTCTCATGCCCCAAACCAGCCACTGCCCCAGCAACGTGTGCAGCCTTGGCCACAGGCATCGCAGGACACCAGGCCCCTGGCCCTGGCCCCGGCCCCACAGCCAGGTCGCTGGTCCCTCAATGTCCTCAGGGCCCCACACATAGGACCAGGGCTACAGTGGGCCCTAAACCACGTTTCCCACCCCAGTTCACTCTCCCTACGGGTCTCCTCTACTCACGGAACCCCTCTCCCTCTCCGAACCCCCATCCCCTCCGCTGCCCTCCCTGAGACCCTCCCCATGGTTAAACCCCCTCCCTGATGAGCCCCTCTCCCTCTCTCAGCGACCACCCCCTGCTCCAGCTCAGCCCCGTCCCCTCACATCCCCCCTCGGTCCCAGGCCCACGCCCCCTGTCCCACTTCGCCTCCACCCATGAGGGCCTCAGCGTCCCGGGACTTGGGGGGGTGACTCAGGTAGCTCGTGGGGCGCCGGCTCCTTTGCCTCTGGGCCGTGGCCGTGACTCTTGGCCCCGAACTGGGGCCTGGCGACTCTGGACTCACGGCCCGAGGGTTAACCCGGGCGCGGCACGGCGCGGGGCGGGCGGGGCTGGGCGGGGCGCTCGGTCATCCCCGCCGTCCTCGCCCCGCAGCCATGGCCGCCGGCCCCGCGCCTCCCCCCGGCCGCCCCCGGGCGCAGATGCCGCATCTAAGGAAGGTGCGAGGCAGGTGGGGGTCCCGCCGACCCCCGATTTCCCGGCGCCCGAGGCCGGGAGGGGCCGGAGAGCAGGAGGCACCGGGGCGCGCGGGGCGGGGCGGCTCTGGGGCGGCGGCTCTGCGAGGCCGGGCAGGGCGGCGAGGCCTGGGGTCCCTTGGGGGTCTCCCGGGGTCTTCCCCGGCCCTCCCCGGCCCGCCCCGCGTCCCCGCAGCCAGCTGCGGCCTGGAATCCGCCGCCACCGCGCCTTAATCTCCTTGTTCCCGGATCCGGGGCATCCCGGCCGGTGCGGTGCCAGGGAATCAGGGCTGCGGGGGCGGCCAGAGCAGCCGCTGACGGCTCCCTCCGCCCAGATGGAGCGGGTGGTCGTGAGCATGCAGGACCCCGACCAGGGCGTGAAGATGCGGAGCCAGCGCCTGCTGGTCACCGTCATTCCCCACGCGGTGACAGGTGAGGCGCGTCAGGGCGGGGGTGCGTGCGCGCCTCGGCCTCCCTCCACCTCCGTTTCTCCCGTGCAGGCGGCGACGTCGTGCAGTGGTTAACCCAGAAGTTCTGCATCTCCGAGGAGGGTGAGCGCCCTGCCGCCCGCTGGGCCCTGGGGTCACTGGGCTGGTGGCCTAGGCCTGGGTTTTCCTGGGGGCTGGCAGTTCTCAGAGCCCTGCAGAGCGCGCTGGAGTGGGGAGCACATGCGGGAGGGGAGGCCCGGCTCTTCCGCCCTTGACCGCTTCCACAGCCCCGCGCTCACCGTCCCTCCCCTCCCCAGAGGCCCGGCACCTGGGCGCCGTCCTGGTGCAGCACGGCTACATCTACCCGCTGCGCGACCCCCGTAGCCTCGTGCTCCGGCCAGACGAGACGCCCTACAGGTTCCAGGTCAGACTCTGGGGCGCAGGTGGGAGCCGGTGGGACCCCCACCTCCACCCACCCAACGTACCAACTCGGGGAGCCGGGAGGGGCTGCCGAGCTTGCTGGGATTGGAGTGGGACTTCGCCACTTCACCGTGGGCTGGTGGTCCACTGCCCCCTCCCCAAAAGTCCTGGACTGCAAGTACCCATGTGGTGAGAAGGACCCGGCTGAGGGATGGGGCCTCAGTTTTCCTGGGGGCCACAGCAGGGCCTCACGACGGTTGTATCTGCAGAGGATTCTGCCGTCTTCCTGGGGATCCTTAGGCCCAGTCCCTGAGGGAGGGGCTGTGGAGGCCTGAGGACAGCATTCTTGCCCTCCCTAACCACATCAGGATCCTGGGCCCACCTGCCGTCAGTTGTACCCCTCCCCAGGCACAGACTGTGACTACATCCAAGACTTGTGCAGGCCCCCAGTCCCACCCTGCCCTGAATGGGGGCTTAGGGTGACCAGTGAGGGAGGCAGTCCCTCAACAGGACCCCAAGAAGCAAGCTGGCCTCAGTTCCAGGTGGAGAGACTGGCCAGTGGTCAGTGGAGTCTCTGGGTGGTGGGCAGGCAATGCGACCCTCAGACACCCCCTGCCCAGCCCAGGCTTCTTCCCAGGGAGGTCTGAGGGTGGGGTGACACTGGGGAGGCACAGACACAGGCGTCCTGGACACCTTCTCCCTGCACCACGCCAGACCCCGTACTTCTGGACAAGTACCCTGTGGCCGGCTGCAGAGCTGGACTATGGTGAGCAAGGGGACGGCTGGCCCCAGACAAGCTCCCAGGACTGGGGGCCTCAGGGTGATGCTGTGGGGCAGGGCAGAGCTGGCCCCTCTGCAGGCTGTCCCTGTCCTTCTAGCCATCTACCTGGCCAAGAAGAACATCCGAAAACAGGGGACCCTGGTGGACTATGAGAAGGTGGGACCCCCACCCGCCCCGTCCCGGCTGGGTCCAGCTGGAGGAACCCAAGCCTCATTCATGGCTCCCAGGGCCTCATGATTTACCCCGGAACATACAGCCCAGGCCCCAAGACCCAAGACAGTCCCCAACCCCCCGCTCCCCACACAGTCTCACTGGGGGCAAGGGCCAGGGTGACCCACTGGAGACCTTGCTGCCCCCAGGAGTGCTATGACCAGCTACACACGAAGATCAACCATGCGTGGGACCTGGTGCTGATGCAGGCCAGGGAGCAGCTGCGGTGAGGCCCCGCCCCGCCCCGCCTGCAGGTGCCTAACCCAGGCAACTCAGGAAGCCCAGCACCAGGCCAGGTTCTGGTGGCCCTGGGACTGTGGAGGGCACCTCTGGGTGTGGCTGCCTGCCCAGGTCCAGGCCCGAGGGCCTGCTGTGTGCAGGGCATACCCTCAACTCAGTCTCCTCCTCCCAGGGCAGCCAAGCAGCGCAGGAAGGGGGACAGGCTGGTCATTGCGTGCCAAGAGCAGACCTACTGGCTGGTGAACAGGCCCCCGGTGAGCCCACCCGCGGTGAGGGTGTGGGGTCACTGGCCAGCGCAGGGGTCAGTGTGCTTCCCTGACAGGTGCTCTCAGGACCACCGTTTTGAGCCTGTGGAAGGACCTGCCTTGGAGATCCTGGTGGGGGCAGGACGTTCTTGCTTTGTGACTTAATTGCATTTCTGCTCATCAGAACCCAGGTCTCCATCCCTAGACCACAGTACAAGCCAGCTTCTCTCTGGGCCCAAGGGAGAGTCACTGGGACACCAGACTGCGGGAACTGCAGACCCTCAGGAGGAGGCAGAGTGGGGGTGGCCTCCGCTGCGGTGTGGGGACTGAGTTCACAGACTGGGAGCAACTGGGGCTGTGGGGAGGCCTGGTGGACAGGCCATTTGGGGTTGGTGAGCAGAGAAGAGACAGCTGAAGGCTAGGTTGGAACTCTGTTCCCAAGTTCCTTTGAGTGTCAGTTTCCACATGGGGTCTGGGAGGCAGAACTTAGTCTTAAAGGGGGTCAGCAGGCCACTGGAACTGCATCCCCCCCTCATCTCACCTCCCCTCCGCAGCCCGGGGCCCCCAGTGTGCTGGAGCAGAGTCCAGGGCGGGGATCCTGTGCCGCCAGCCGTGTGCACATGGTGAGCCTCTGCGTGCGTGCTGGCTGCCCTCTCGCTCTGCACACCCGCCGCACCCTGCTGGACCCACCATGGGACTGCCCGTCTGTCCGTCCTTTGGTCCACCCAGAGGGTACTTGGTGGTACTTGGTGCAGCCTCCCCAAGCCCCTGCTCACTCCCGGTCACTCATTTTCCCCAAGCCTCTGCTAACTCTCACTTTCTCTCTCCTCACACCTGCTGCCCTGGGTGCACGTAAGTGCAGTGGTGGGGATGAGGGGGATGGCGGGGAGGAAGGGGGCTCTTCTCCTGGACAGTATCAGGGTTTGCAGGGAATTGGAGGGGTGACAAGCAGGGTTATGGCCTGACAGACCTAAGCAGATCCAGCAGCAACCTGCCTCCAGGTGGAGGCCTCCAGAATCACAGGGACCAGACCAGAGGGAGCATCTGAGCCCCGCAGCAGCAAAACCCTTTGTTCAAACTGAGTCCCATCCAGACCCAACGTCTGGAACTGATGCACCTAGAACCTCACTGATAAAAGTTCTTAAGTTCACGACCCTAACATTTCCCCATACAAAGCTGGTCAGAGACAGCGGGGACGGGGACACAGGCTGGGACTCGCAGAGTGTCCGCCTCCTCTGCTCTGGCCCCAGCGAGGCCCCTACCGATGAACTCAATAAGTCACATCTGGTTCCCCAGTGATTCCCATTAGTAGGTACTTCTCAAGTATATGTTTAACAACATAATTTAAATATATTTGAAAATATGACATATTAGGCCGGGTTTGGTGGCTCACACCTCTAATTCCAGTACTTTGGGAGGCTGAGGCGGGCGGATCACCTGAGGTTAGGAGCTCGAGACCAGCCTGATCAACATGGAGAAATCTGTCTCTACTAAAAATACAAAATTAGCCAGGCATGGTGGAACATGCCTGTAGTCCCAGCTACTAGGGAGGCTTAGGCAGGAGAATGACTTGAACCCGGGAGGCGGAGGTTGCGGTGAGCCGAGATCACACCACTGCACTCCAGCCTGGGCAACAAGAGTTAAACTCCCTTTCAAAAAAAATAATAAAAGAAAAAATATGACATATTACTCACAATTGCAACTTTGAGAACCTCAGGGTTCCGTGGAATATTCTGCAGATCGCCAGACCTTAGGCCCCCAGAGGTCTCCTGGAAAGTCAGATCCCTGATTGGAAGAAGGGGCTCCAAGGGGCGGGACTGGAGGCCTGGGTCGCCATCTCTGCCAGGTCTAGGGGGCAGGAGCTAAGCCTGGGGAGGTGCCCTCCA
This sequence comes from Macaca mulatta, assembly GCF_049350105.2. Lineage (NCBI taxonomy): Eukaryota > Metazoa > Chordata > Mammalia > Primates > Cercopithecidae > Macaca > Macaca mulatta. The sequence goes on along the minus strand of NC_133425.1, from coordinate 1,482,977 downwards.
GCTGGGGATTTTGGACCCCAGCAGGGGACCTGCATCTAACTGCAGCCCACCTGTCCCCTTCCAGACCAAGCGTGCAGATTTCTATAAGCAGGAGGTAAGTCCTGGGACTGGGAGTGAAGAATGCCGGGTGCCTTCCCCAGCCCAGGACCTGACTCACAGGCCCCACATCCTAGATCGAGTACTGCAGGAGAGCGCTGGGCAGGACCCGAGTGAAGTCCTCCGTCTGCCTTGAGGCGTGAGTGGGGTGAGGGGTGGCAGCTGGAGACCCCTGCTGAGTGCCCTGGCTCCTGAGGCCCCTCCTGCACCAGCCCCGATACCCCCTTCCAGGTACCTGAGTTTCTGCGGCCAGCGTGGACCCCACGACCCCCTCGTGTCGGGGTGCCTGCCCAGCAACCCCTGGATCTCAGACGACGACGCCTACTGGGTCATGAACGCCCCCACGTGAGCCCAGGCGGGGCAGGGGGACTGCGGGTGTGCTCCCAGCCTGGGGGGCTGCAGGAGGGTCAGTCCCCAACAGCCCCGCCCTCCCCCCAGGGTGGTTGCCCCCACGAAGCTCCGTGTGGAGAGATGGGGCTTCAGCTTCCGGGAGCTCCTGGAGGACCCCGTGGGGCGGGCCCACTTCATGGACTTTCTGGGAAAGGAGTTCAGTGGTGAGAATCCCCCCAGCCCCCTACTCCAGTCCCAGCAGGGAGGCTGCTGCCTGAGACCCCTCCTGCTTCGGTTTCTGCCAGCTCCCTGGGGACCCCTCCTGGCCCAACCAGCCTGGGAACCCCCTGGCTCTGGCTGCCACTCTCGATGGTATCCTTGACTGGGTGCCCGGCCCCCCAGGAGAAAACCTCAGCTTCTGGGAGGCATGTGAGGAGCTTCGCTATGGAGCCCAGGCCCAGGTCCCCACCCTGGTGGATGCTGTGTACCAGTAAGTGCCGTGTGGTGGGTACTGGTTGGCCAACGGGCAGATGCACCCAGCCAGGACTACCCAATGCTGTCCCCACCCCTAGGCAGTTCCTGGCCCCTGGCGCCGCCCGCTGGGTCAACATTGACAGCCGGACCATGGAGCGGACCCTGGAGGGGCTGTGCCAGCCCCACCGCTACGTCCTGGATGACGCCCAGCTACACATATACATGCTCATGAAGAAGGTGGGTGCTGGGCCAGCCTGGAGGGGCGGGAGGGGGCATCCCAGACAGGCCTCCGTGTCCCCACCCTGGAGGGCTCTGTCTGCACATGCATTGCCCACGATGACTCTGTCCCGGGGAGTGCCTTCCCCACCTGGCTGGGGCCGCCCTGGCCGCTGTCCTGTCAGTGTTCCGTCCTGAGCACACACCGGGTTCAGAGGGGCTGAAGGACTGGCCCAGATCACATGCTTAAAAAGGGTCAAGTTTCGATCTAAAAAGGTTTTTTTTTGTTTTGTTTTTTTTGAGGCGAGTCTTGCTCTGTCACCCGGGCTGGAGTGTAGTGGTGCGATCTTGGCTCACTGCAAGCTCCGCCTCCCGGGTTCACGCCATTCTCCTGCCTCAGCCTCCCGAGTAGCTGGAACTACAGACGCCCATCACCACGTCTGGCTAATTTTTGTATTTTTAGTAGAGACAGGGTTTCACCATGTTGACCAGGCTGGTCTCGATCTCCTGACCTCGTGATCTACCTGCCTCAGCCTCCCAAAGTGCTGAGATTATAGGTGTGAGCCACCGCACCCAGGCTTTTTTTTGAAACAAAGTCTCACTCACTCACCCAGGCTGGAGTACAGTAGCATGATCTCAGCTCACTGTAACCTCTGCCTCCCAGGTTCCACCCGCCTTGGCCAAAGTGCTGGGATTACAGCTGTGAGCCACCAAGCCCCGCCTGTATTTTTTTTTTTTTTTTTTTTTTTTTGAGAAAGTGTCTCACTCTTGTTGCCCAGGCCGGAGTGCAGTGGTACAATCTCGGCTCACTGCAATCTCTGCCTCCCAGGTTCACACCATTCTCCTGCCTCAGCCTCCCGAGTAGCTGGGATTACAGGTGCACACCACCACACCCAGCTAACTTTTGTATTTTTAGTAGAGATGGGGTTTCACCATGTTGGCCAGGCTGGTCTCCAACTCCTGCCTCAGGTGATCCGCCTGCCTCAGCCCCCCAAAGTGCTGGGATTATAGGCATGAGCTACTGAGTCCGGCTTTAACTTATTTTTGTTGATATTTGAACATTTCCAGACAGGCGCAATCTTGGCTTACTGCAGCCTCAACCTCCCAGGCTCAAGTGGTTCTCTTGCCTCAGCCTCTCCAAGCTACCACACCTAGCTAATATTAAAAATCTTTTGTAGAGGGATTTTGCCATGTTGCCCAGGCTAGTCTTGAACTCCTGGACTCACGTGATCCTTCTGCCTCAGCCTCCCAAAGTGTTGGGATCACAGGCTGAGCCACCATGCCCGGCCAAGTTTGGATGTTGTTAAGAGCACTGCAGACTCAGATCTCACCGTATTGGGCGGGTTTCACCATAACCAGCATTATTCTTTTTTTTTTTTTTTTTTTTTTTTTGAGACGGAGTCTCGCTCTGTCACCCAGGCTGGAGCGCAGTGGCCGGATCTCAGCTCACTGCAAGCTCCGCCTCCCGGGTTCACGCCATTCTCCTGCCTCAGCCTCCAGAGTAGCTGGGACTACAGGCGCCGCCACCTCGCCCGGCTAGTTTTTTGTAGTTTTTAGTAGAGACGGGGTTTCACCGGGTTAGCCAGGATGGTCTCGATCTCCTGACCTCGTGATCCGCCCGCCTCGGCCTCCCAAAGTGCTGGGATTAGAGGCGTGAGCCACCGCGCCCGGCCGCATTATTCTTTCATGATGTTTGCATGGCCCCACGTGTGGCTGCCGGCCCCTGAGCCTCATGCTGTGTCCCTGGCACCTAATGCTGGCATCCTGGCTCTCTTCCTGGCACGCACCATCAAACACGGCTAATTTTTAATTTTTTTTGTGGAGATGGGATCTCACTATGTTGCCCAGGCTGGTCTTGAACTCCTGGGCTCAAGCAGTCAGCCCACCTTAGCCTTCCCAAATGTTGGGACTACATGCGTGAGCCACCATGCACGGCCTACCTCGTTCTTTTATTTGACTCCACAACCCTGCCCTCACTCTGTGGGGAACATGGAGCCATTCCTGGTTCCTAGTAATGGCTGTGGAGGTGCTGCGGTTTATTGCTCTACACATAGCCACCAGGGCTCTTGCTATTTTTGCTGTGACATGGCCCAGGCAGATAGGAGCTCAGGTCTCCCTGAGTCTGCCTTGGTCTGGGCAGGTCCGGGGTGGCTGCCTCCAGCACCCTGTCTGCCGGGGACTCCACGGCTGGAGGAGGTTCCAGCCACGCTTGGCTGCCCCTTTGGGGTGAGCTGGCTGAGAGGTGAGGAGGCAGAAGGGTCAGGGTCTGGACGCTGTCTCTTATAGGACTCCTACCCAAGGTTCCTGAAGTCTGACATGTACAAGGGCCTCCTGGCGGAGGCTGGGATCCCGCTGGAGACGAAGAAACGGTGAGCCCAGGCAGTGCCCTGTGGCTGGCGGCTCTGGCCTGGGGGCTGCTGGGCCCCTGAAGTGTAGTGGGCAGGATGCCAGCTGGCCAGCCTGTTCTCAGCCCCCTTCTCGCCCACAGCGTGTTCCCGTTCTCGCGGAGGCCACGGCACTCAAGCCCCAGCCCTGCACTCCTTCCCACCCCTGTGGAGCCCACAGCGGCTGGTGGCCCTGGGGGAGGAGATGGGGTGGCCTAGTGGACCTGGCCCATCTGCCACTCTAGTCCCTGCAGCTCAACATCCTGCATGAATGCACCAGCCACCCCCTCTTGGCCCAGGTCCTGGTGGCTGCTGAACCCAGCACCAGAGTCCCCTTGTGCCCAGAGGGCCCAGTCTTGCTGTGGGGCCACAGCCTCCCTCCCTCCAGCAAGCCCTCCCTGCCCAAAAGGAAGGGGTCCAGGTGTGGATTCCCAGGGAAGGATTTCATTGGCTCAGCTTGGGTCAGGGCAGCACCTGTTACCTGAAGAGAGGTGAGACCAAGGCTGCACGGAGCTCCGCCTTCTCTGGTCTTCAGTCTGGCACTGGGTGCCCATCCCCATCTCTAAAACCAGTAAATCAACCAGCGAATACCTGGAAGCAAGATGCACAGATGGGTGGCTTCCCACACACCCGTCACGAGATGCGGACACGCAGGTCTCGGTGCGAGCTCTGCCCCGTCCAAGAGCCTCTCCGCTGTCGCCCAGTGTGACCCTGGAAGAGGACCCAAGAGAGTGCCGTGCTGAGCCTGCCTCAAGTTCACTGCCTTCCAGAGCTGCGCCTATTTCTCCCTCGCCAGACGCGTTCCAGAATTTGTCCACAGGCGCGCCGGCACCTGCTTTTCCACCTCGAGGCCACGGCTTCCCCCCCGAGATTTTTTTTTTTGAGACGGAGTCTCCGTCTGTGGCCCAGGCTGGAGCACAGTGGCGCGATCTCGCCTCACTGCAAGCTCCGCCTCTCGGGTTCACGCCCTTCTCCTGCCTCAGCCTCCCGAGTAGCTGGGACAACAGGCGCCGCCAACACGCCCGGCTAATTTTTTTTGTATATTTAGTAGAGACAGGTTTTTACCGTGTTAACCAGGATGGTCTCGATCTCCTGACCTCATGATCTGCCCGCCCCAGCCTCCCAAAGTGCTGGGATTACAGGCGTGAGCCACCGCGCCTGGTCTCCCCCCCAGATTTATACAGACAACTCTGACATTGTCACCCCACTGACGAGGCGAGACCCCCCATTCCATAGGGTGGATCCTTGCCAGGTGTCCCTGATCCTCCCTGCCCAACCCTTCCTTTGTGAGCTGGCATTGCTCCCCATCCCCCAAGTGCCCCACCACTCCCCCAGACTGGGTGAAGGTACAACTGGCTCCTTGCAGGGGTGCAGCTTCAACTATCTTAGCGGTTGGGGGGTGCCATCCCCACCCATAGGACTGGCTCACATCCAGTCACTCCCAATAGCTTCCAGCACACAAATAAAAGACCCTTGGGCCCTGGCTCTGAGCCCATCCTGCTGTCGGTGCAGCTTGTGGTGTGACTGTGCATGTGACACACGCATGGGTGTGGTGTGCATGAGCATATGATGCATGTGTAGCACTGAGGCATGTGTGGTGTGTGTGCATAGCACATGTGTGATTGTGTGTAGTGCATGTGTGCAGGTGTACTGTGAGGCATGCGTATGTGGTGTGTGTGCACGCGTGTGTATGATGCATGTGTAGCACTGTGAGGCACACATGTGGTGTGTGTGCACAGCACATGCACGGTTGTGTAGTGCACATGTGCAGGTGTACTGTGAGGCATGCATATGTGGTGTGTGGGCACGTGTAGTGTGTATGATGCATGTGTGGCATACATTGCATGTATGAGGTGTGCATGTGTATAGTACATATGCATGAATGTATTGTGCGTGTGATGTGTGCAGTGTGTGGAGAGGGAGGGGGCAGGTCCCAGGTGTGTGGAGTTGATGGTGGAGGAGGGACTTGACCCTCTCAGACCCAGGCAGCAGTCTTGGGGCATTTGGTCTTTGGGAGGAGACAGCCAGGGGCACTTGTACTCTGGTAGGCTAGGGTGAGCAGGGTAGTGTGTGGGGACACCTGCCCTCCAGAGGGGGAACAGTGAGGAAACTCAGTTAAGGAAGCCTGTGGGGAGGGGCAGTTGTCCCCAACCTGCCCTAAGGCTGCAGAACTCCAGAGTGCCTGGCATGGCATGGCATGGCCCAGACCCTCTAGGGCCCGCAGTGCCTACAGGGCAAGAATCGCATCTTCACAGTCCAGGGGTGCAGGCTGTTACTGCAGGGAGGGAAACCTCTGCCCACCAGCAACAGCACCCCTTGGTCCAGTCCCTCAACTCCTCCTTCTCAGGGTGGGGCTCATGGCCCTGCCCACCCCTCCGTGGCCAGGGGCACAGCTGCTCCTGTGACCTACAGAATGTCCCCTCCCTTTGGGGACCCCCTGCACTCCCTCCCATGCTGTCAGGGGGCAGCTCTTGCAACCCCAGTGAACCTTCCCCTCTCCCTCCAGCCCTACCCTGCCCACCTGGCAGTTCTCTTACAGGACTTGTCCCCAGAGCCCTATGGCCCTTTCATACCCAAGGCCTTGTGTGCTGGGTTACTTTTCTCAGGGACAAGAAAATAGCTTCCTGGCACAAGGGCACCCACCTGTCCAACCTCAGCCCCCATGTCCCCTCCCACACCTTGGCAAGGAGCAACGGCAACAAGGTTATACCTGTGAGGCTATAAAACAGGGCTTTTCATACCTGCATACATGCCCGCGGGACACTCCTGCAGGGTTCTGTAAAATACCTGCCTGCCCCTCACTGCTGCCACACCCAAAGCTGCATCTCAGGGAAGCCCCTGCCTGGGCTCCTCTTGCCTGCCTGCTCACCAGAGCTCAGCCCGGCCCTACCATCATGGCTTCAGTCTGGACTCCAGCCAGCCCCCATGTCACGCGGTGCTGAGGCCACTGTCTGTTCCAGGTGGGAGCCCGCCCGCTTGCATGGGGCCAGGGTGACCAGCTTGTTGGGCAGGGGTCCTCAAACCAGAGACGCCCTGAGGCTGTCAAGACTGCTGGGCACCCAGTTTCTGACTGAGCAGGTCTGGGTGGGGGTGCTCGCCTCCTTGGCAGTCCTCCCCACCCTGACTCAGGATGGCCCGCAAATTCCTGGTCACGCCCCCAGGAACAAATCCATTTGACTACTTAGGGAGCAGAGAGACAGGCAGACGCACACACGCTAGGCTCAGCCTGACCACCGGGGTTTTTCAGGCAAAAATGTTTATTCTGCTTTTTTCCTTGGTGGGTGGGTCATCAGGCTGCTTTGGCTACGAAGCTCAGGCTCTGTGGCCTGGGCGGTCCGAGCAGCACAGAGCCCCACGGCTGCCCTTGGGCCTCAGGAGCAGCAAGGCACAGAGGTGAGACCTGCATCAGGTGACACGGCGGGCATGTGAGCACCGGAAAGGGAGAGGCGAGGTGCGTGCCATGCCTGGGGCACGGGGCCTCTTCAGGGATGGAGCAGCTCCAGTGTTTACTGAGAGGGCACAGCCTGACCCAAACACGCATCCCACAGCCAGTCCCTCGGGATATTCACGGCACGTGCAGCCAGCACACGGCTGCAACTCCACTAAGGACACCTGTGAGCAGCCTCGGGCTCAGCTCCAGAGCAGGCCCCACCCATCCTGCTGGGGGCTTCCTCACAGGGCCTGGACAAAGGAACCAAGTCACACCCCCCATGCTAGAGGATCCCCCTGCAGCTCCTGGAAGGGCTGGGAAGCTGGAGCTGTCTCAGGTTCCCGTTGAGGCCCTGAGGCTGCCCCAGGACCCAGTACCCTGAGTTCCATGACTCCTTGGGAGATGAAGGACAGGAGGAAAAGGGGGAATGGATTTCTACAGGATGGGGTGGGGGATGGCCTGTCCTGGGGACACCCTGGCTCCTTCTACGCACTGGCCTGGGGAGAAGCTGGCAAGGAGAGGGCACTGGGTAAGGATGGGGTGCTGCATGACCCAGTTCTGCCCAAGGTGGCCCAGGGAGACCACTATGAAGGCTGTCTGGTGTGAGCGGGACCCTGGTGGGGTGCAGAGTGAGACCGTGTGTGGGGACTCAGGGAGGACACTGGGCAGGAGAGAGGCCCAGGGTGTCCCCTCACCCATGCACGTCCCTGGGTGCAATCATGGAGGACTGGTAAGGCCGCTACTGCCCAGTGGCGACCATCACCAGGGTCAGGAGTGGGGGAGTCAGTGCGGAGACCCAGGAAGGGGCCCACTTCCCAGGACGTTTAGTGTCAGCAGGCGGAGTCTCTCCCACAGGCTCTGGCGGGCGTACCTCTACGCCTCCCTCCGGTACCGCAGCCGGGAGAACCGGTCCCTGATGGCCTGATCACTGTCTGGCTCACCCTCACCCAGGTGGACCACCCTGCTGCTTGGGACGAGGTCCCGCACCTTGTGCTTGATCACAGAGACCAGGCCGGGTGCCTCTGAGTCTGCTGGGCCTGTCAGGAGGATGTAGGCAGCATGGCGGCTTGGCTCAAACAGGACAGCTGCAGGGTGGGGGACACAGCTGTCAGGGCGGCTCGGGACCAGCCAGGACAGACCCCGCGGAACACCCGGGTCCCTGGCCAAGGCCGCACTCACCATCGAAGGCGACAATGTGGGTAGAGACATTGGCCAGCTCCAGCAGCACACGTGGCAGGGTAGGGTGGAACATATACAGGCTATGCCGGGCCTCCCCGGTTTCCTGGAGCAAGAATCAGCAATGGGTCCCACGCCCCTCACTGAGCACTCCCACAGGACACTGCTGTCAGAGTGACCATTCCTGGAGCTCTGTGTTCACTAGGGGCCCTTTCTGGGTCCCCGACATGCCAGCCCCAGCTCTGTGGCCACCTCCCAGGTCGTCTCGCCCAACCTGGTCCTGACCCTGGTCCTTGCCAGCGGCCACTCCCTTCAAGGCATGGCTGTGTGCTCCCCTATCCACCGAAGGCCATCAGCCCCTTCTCCCTGGACTCCTCTAAGGTCACTTTCCCTCAGCTTGCACCACCTCATCCTGATTGACTGTCACTGGACTTCAATTTATTTGAGGTTGCCCAGGCACCAATTAGCTTCTGGGCACTCCCAGGTGGAGCCCAAGGCTGGGTCTCTGGCCCTGGCTCCCAGCACGGCTGCTCCGAGGGCGGCTCCCGTACCGTCTCGCTGGTGCTGCCCAGCTCGTGGAGGCCCCAGAAGAAGAAGGCTGAGCGGTGGTCTGCGGTCGGCAGGCTGGCGGACAGTGGACCCCCAGGGAGGCTCGGGAGGGCTAGGCTACACAGGACAGCTCCAGTGCCAAGGTCCAGGAACAGGATCTGGGGAGGGAGGGGACACTGTGGGGGCCAACGTCGGGGCTACTGGGAAAACCTCAAGGCTTGCACGTGCCCTCAGCCACGCCAGCCCTGGAGGCAGATGCTCTGAGGGAGCCAGAACCTTCTCAGCGGCTCTGAGGGCAGCAGCCTCCTGGGCCACAGCCCCGTCTGCTTTCAGACCAGTCTGCCCTCGGCTAAGAACAAAGGTGCCACCTCCGAAGGAAGAACGGCAAACCTGTCTGTTGGTGCCAGTTCCGTTTTCAACGACTACAGCCAAGGTGTCTGGTTTGTAGTGGCCGAAGATGGGTTTTCTGGAACAATATGGAGGAAGCACTCACGAGGGGTCTCAGTGAGGAGACTGAGATGCAGGATGCACCCAGGAACAGGTCCGCCCTCAGTCTCCCATGGCCACATCTGGACTACAGCCCAGGACACGGAGCTGAAGTCTGGGGCACGAGGCAGCACCAAAGACAGGCAAGAGGCCCTGGCAGCAGTACACGGCCTCCGGCCCCACCCCCAGGGCTGTCTCATCAGCCAGTGGGACGTGCCCAGGGTGCTGGGGAGGGGTGCAGCACCTGCACGGCTCCTTGGGTAGACCCCGTACCTCAGGACATGGGCTGCCTTGGGCGTCCAGCGGGGTGTCAGCTCCTGCCCGTCCAACAGCACGAAGCCCTCTGAGCCCACAAGGAGCACATCTGCGCCGGTGTTCCCCGGGACGTGCATCAGGTAGCGCACAGCTCCCGAGCTAGACAGGAGAGTGGGAGAAAGGGGCGCCGGGTCCCTGGGGCGGCCTCAGACACCCAGTGGAGGCCCTGGCATCGTCCGTCTCAGGGTGCTCCTCTCAGGCCCCCATAACCCCTGTTTCTCAGTTCTACAGCTTGAAAAGAGAAAAAAGACCCCCACTTTCCATGGAGACAAAGACAGGCACAGCGCCAGGAACCTTTCCTCTCTTTGCTCTTTACTCGGCTGGTTTGACCATTTCTCACATCTGAACCCAGGGTGATCTCACGGCATCCCTAGCACCTCCCTGCCTGTGGGGCTGCTCCGGGCTCCAAAGATTGTCCAAACACCGAGGCAGGGGAGCTGAGCCGTGGCGTGGGCGCTCTGCGTGGAGAAAGGCCGCGGCCCAGACCCACCTGTGGGAAAGCATCCTGCGGGTGGTGGCGTTGAGCATGCTCTCCCAGTGCGGGTCATTCTTGAACGGGCCGTCCCTCCCGGTCACCTTCTCGTAGAGACCCTTCACAGAGCAGCCGCAGAGGGAGCTTGCTGTTCAAAACACGGGAGGGCCTGAGGTCACCAGGGTCACGCTGTGAACCCGGACCAGGAGCATGTGGTGTCACAAGGAGCCAGGCCCCTGGGCTTCCTGACTCCAGCACCTCACGAACAGAAGCAGGACCTGAGGAGCCGCAGGGCAGTCATGCTCCGCGAGGCCAGCCAGGGATGTGGCAGAAACAACGTACCGCAGGGAAAGAGGATGTAGTGGGCACCCGTCCTGGTGACGTGAAGGAGGAAGCCACTTTCTCCGTCCACACCAAGGCCGCCTCTGAGGCCAATCTGGTGCCCGGTGCTGCCTGAGTAGAGGTGGCCACTAACCTGCAATGACACAGGGCCCTAGGAAGAGAGGGACCTGAGCCTGGGGCGGGGCACTCTACCATGGGAGACGTGGAAGGGAAAGGGGCCCACAGGCTCTTGGGTTTGAGGAAAGGGGCGCTGACATCAGAGAGTCTGACACTGGTCAGTGCCTCCACACTGCATGGGGCACAGGAGGCAGCCTCAGTGCTCGCAGATGCTCCCAACCCTCAGAGCTTCACCCCCAACACTGTAACAGCACAAATGGGAAGTGTGTGCTCCACCATTCTTGGGGAGGCCACAGAGCTACCTGGTAGAGGTGGAGCCCCCTCAGTATGCTGGGTCTATGGGAGTTGGGAACGTGGGGCTCTGGGAGAGTCCCCGACAAGTGGTCAGACCCAAATCCTGTCTGGGAAGTGGCAGCAGATGGGGAGGCAGAAGACGGCCGTGTGGCAGGTGGCCTTGGTGACTTGGGAGGAAAGCCAGGCTTGGCTGTACCTCCTCCTGCTCCTGGGTGAAAACCAGCAGGTCTGGGGCCCCATCACTGTCCACATCAGGCACCTGCAGCAGAGGGCTCAGGATGGACGCATTCCTGCTGAAGCTGCTGCTATGGTTCCACAGGGTTTCCCCTAAAATCAAGCACACGGTCACGGAACGTGGCCCTGAGTTCCCTTCAACAGCAGCCTGGCAACTGCATGGCCTGTGACAGGCAGGCTTCCGTTGAGGCATCACCCTCGTGACCCCATGGCTCGCCGCACACTCAGAGCAGAGATGCCAACAGGAGGGGAGGGCGGCACTCCTGTGCTTGTAAAGGAGCAGCACGCAGAGGTGGTGGACACACGTCCTGCCAGTGTATGGAGACTCGGTGGCAACAAGCCAAATGCTGACAGCCTCATTCCTGGGAACCGCAGAGTTCCCCCTTCCTTTTCTCCTATCTGCGTGTCCTAGAACATCTAAAGCCAATGCTGACCCTCCCGCCCGAGTGGATGAAGCCTGACCTCACCCACCTCTAGAAGCCCCTGCCTCCTGCTGGGGTTGCAGGCGTCCCCTTGGTGCCATGCAGGCCCTGGCTGAGTGGCCCCTTCCCCTGCCCTCCACATAGAAGGCAAGAATGGAGGTGTGTGCTCGGAGGCGGACCTACTGACCACAGGTCCCAACGCAACTCCTTACGCACATACAATCTCATCCAAACCTTTTTTTTTAGACAGATTCCTTGATTCTTAAAATATTTCCAGCCTGTTCCTTATTCTCCTCCATATCCTTAAAATGACAACTTGTAAGGGAAATGTGAACATTCACCAAATCTAGGCACAGAATTCCTCCAGACCGTGATGAGGTGCAAGGAGCCCACACACACTCACACGGCCCTGCACACCATGCATTCTTTCCCTTGTGCTTCCATGCAGCCGGCTCCGCTGGGGCTCGGAGACCTGCACCCTCAGGCTTAGGGGCACAGACAGGCCCCAATCTTCCCTGATGGGCTGAGTGCAGGTTCATGTTCTGGGCTCGCCCTGGGCACTGCCACCACTGACACCCGAGGAACAGCTGGCGGCCAAGCCGCTCCTCCTCTCTGCTACCGCGTAGCAGGTGGCATCGGACTGCCCCTGTGTGTTACAGCCCACCAGCAAGGTGTAACGGGAGGTAACAGACACAGTGCAGCTGAAGGCAGCCGAGGTGTGTGACTTCCATGGGCTTGCACCCTCACTTGGAGGTTCTCCCCATAACCTTCCTTCCCATCCAGCCACCCTCAAGATCACAGGGCTGAGCCTCATCGGGGCCTCCTGGCACTGGCCCTCAGTGAGAACCCCGCTGTCTGGCTGGCCTACCTGTGAACGAGTCGACTGCAATGAAAGAACCGGGTCTGCCCACAAGGATGCAGGCAGAAGGTGCCTCACTGCCTCTTGGCTGGGGCACAGCACACTCCACCAGGGCCACGTCTTGGGCCACAGGTCTCTCCCAGAGCGTGCTGCCGTTGGCCCCCGACACAGCAGTGGCAAAGGTGCAGGGAGAGGAAAAGCCTGTAGGAAGAGACAGCGGCCCCTCACTGTTGCAGCCTCCGGGCAGGCGGGCCAGTCAGCTCCAGCATGTGCTCTGCCAGGCCTATCTTCCTCACATCTCTCCTAGGCCACAGCCCCTCCCTCCCAGGTGGATCCCCTTTATCTTGCAGGCTCCCGGGGCTCTAATGCTGACTCCACCGGGGCTCAGTGGCCAGGGCGGTGCTGGGGCTGGGCTTCCTGGCCTCTTTCTGGTCCTGCTAGGAAGGGTGACGAGATGCGTTGCACAGACACCACCAACTGTTTCCCCCAAACACTATGAAAGTGAGAGGGTTACCCAAAACAACGACTCCTCCTTCTACAGGGAGCTCTTTCTTTCTCACATAAAATGAAATTACCTTCATCCACACAGGATCGGTTGAAATTGTTGCTGCTGTTGGTGTTTTTATAAAGAAAGAGAACATCTTGGATCCTGTCCCCGTTTATGTCATCCACAGCCAGGAAATCATAGATAACTGAAAGAGAAAACCACAGACTATATACTCCACGGGCCATGTCTGGTTTCCAGGAATGATCAGGTCCAACATGACCTACTTCTCTGCTCCGTTGAACCTGCCCCTGTGAGGTCACCCAGCGAGGACGGTGGCTTCTTCCTCACTCGGATGAGTAATGTTCTTCCTGAACACAAGGGGTGGGACAACAATGCCCAGTGCTGAGCTTCAGCAAGGAACAAGCCGGACACCTGGGCGTTAAGAACGCGTGTTCTGGCACCTTCCGTTCAGGAAGAAATCCCTCCCTAGACCAAATGGCATCTAGACAGTCCACACTCCATACTCATCAGGGTTTATACTTCCTTTCATTTAAGGACTCAAGTGATAAACTTTACGCCCTAAAATCAAACACCAAAAGAATGGAGCTGGCCAGGGGCGGTGGCTCACGCCTGTAATCCCAGCACTTTGGGAGGCCAAGGTGGGCAGATAACAAGGTCAGAAGATTGAGACCATACTGGCCAACATGTGAAACCCTATCTCTACTAAAAATACAAAAAATTAGCTGGGTGTGGTGGCGTGTGCCTGTAATCCCAGCTACTCGGGAAGCTGAGGCAAGAGAATTGTTTGAACCAGGAGGTGGAGGTTGCAGTGAGCCAAGATTGCACCACTGCAATCCAGCAGCCTGGAGACAGAGTGAGAGTCCATCTCAAAAAAAAAAAGAAAATAAAAAAACCCAAAAAAAATAGACTGGTCGCGGTGGCTCAAGCCTGTAATCCCAGCACTTTGGGAGGCCGAAGCAGGCGGATCACAAGGTCAGGAGACTGAGACCAGCCTGGCTAATATGGTGAAACCCTGTCTCTACTAAAAATAAAGAAATTAGCCGGGCGTGGTGACAGGCGCCTATAGTTTCAGCTACTTGGGAGGCTGAGGCAGGAGAAATGCTTGAACCCAGGAGGGGGAGGCTGCAGTGAGTTGAGATTGTGCCACTGCACTCCAGCCTGGGCAACAGAACGAGACTCCATCTAAAAATAAATAAATAAATAGAGTTGAACCCCGCCCCCTCCTTTTTGTAGAGATGGGGACTGGCTATGTTGCCCAGGCTGGCCTTGAACTCCAGGCCTCAAGTGATCCTCCTGTCTCAGCCTCTGAAAGTGCTGGGATTACAGGTGTGAGCCACTGCATCCAGCATGAAGTTGGATCTTTACATCATGCACAAAAATGAACTCAAAATGAATCAAAGACCTAAACATAAGAGCTAAAACTATAAAACTCCTAGAAAAAAAAAAAAAAAAAAAAAACAGGGAAAAATCTTCATGACATTGCATCTGGTAACAGTTTCCTTGATACAAAAGCACAGGAAGCCGAGTGTGGTGGCTCACGTCTATAATTCCAGCACTTTGGGAGGCTGAGGCAGGTGGATCACCTGAGGTCAGGAGTTCGAGACCAGCCAGGCCAATATGGCAAAACCCTGTCTCTACTAAAACTACATAAATTAGCCAAACATGGTGGCGGTCGCCTGTAATCCCAGCTACTTGGGAGACTGAGGCAGGAGAATCGCTTGAACCCAGGAGGTAGAGGTTGCAGTGAGCTGAGATCACGCCACTGCATTTTCCAGCATGGATGACAAAGCAAGATGCTGTCTCAAAAAAAAAAAAAAAAAAAAAAAAGCACAGGAAAGAAAAAATAGGCTTCATTAAAACTAAAAATTTTGGCCGGGCGCGGTGGCTCAAGCCTGTAATCCCAGCACTTTGGGAGGCCGAGGCGGGTGGATCACGAGGTCAGGAGATCGAGACTATCCTGGCTAACACGGTGAAACCCCGTCTCTACTAAAAAAAAAATACAAAAAAACTAGCCGGGCGTGGTGGCGGGCGCCTGTAGTCTCAGCTACTCGGGAGGCTGAGGCAGGAGAATGGCGTGAACCCGGGAGGCAGAGCTTGCAGTGAGCCGAGATCACGCCACTGCACTCCAGCCTGGGAGACACAGCGAGACTCCGTCTCAAAAAAAAAAAAACTAAAAATTTTTATGCATCAAAGGACACTATCAAGAGAGTGAAGAGGCCAGGTGTGGTGGCTCATGCCAGTAGTCCCAGCACTTTGGGAAGCCAAGGGAGGCAGATCACTTGAGGTCAGGAGTTCGAGATCAGCCTGGCCAACATGGTAAAACCCCATCTCTACTGAAAATACAAAAGTTATGGCCGAGCGTGGTGGCTCAAGCCTGTAATCCCAGCACTTTGGGAGGCCGAGGCGGGTGGATCACCTGAGGTTGGTAATTTGAGACCAGCCTGACCAACATGGAGAAACCCTGTCTCTACTAAAAATACAAAATTAACCAGGCGTGGTGGTGTGTGCCTGCAGTTCTAGCTACTCGGGAGGCTGAGGCAGGAGAATCACTTGAACCCGGAAGGCGGAGGTTGCAGTGAGCCGAGATTGTGCCATTGCACTCCAGCCTGGGCAACAAGAGCGAAACTCTGTCTCAAAAAAAAAAAATTAGCCAAGTGTGGTAGCTTGTGCCTGTAATCCTAGCTACTTGGGAGGCTGAGGCAGGAGAATCGCTTGAACCCGGGAGGCAGAGGTTGCAGTCAGCCGAGATCGCGCCACTGCACTCCAGCCTGGGGGTAGAAGAGTGAAACTCTGTCTCAAAAAAAAAAAAAATTCTTTTTTAATTTTTAAAAATGGGCAAAAGACTTGAACAGACATTCAACAAAGAAGATGGAAGAATGGCTAAAACTCACATGAAGAGAGGGATCCAACATTTTTAGTCACTGGGAGATTCTAATTCATACCCACCAGCATGAGTGCAACAGAAAAGACAGACAATAACAAGTGTTGGCAAGGACCGGAGAGACTGAATGCCTCCTCAGCATTGTAGCCGGAAGGTAAAATGGTCACACGGTGCAGCTACTTTAGAAACAGCTTGTCAGCTCCTCAGAAAGTTAAACATAAACTTACCATAGGGTTCAGCAATTCCACTCCTAGCGATCTACCCAAGAGAAATGAAAACACATGCACACGAAGATCTGCACGTGAATGTTCACGGCTGAATTATTCATAAGAACCCCAACCGAGAGCGAGTGATGCAGGTGATCGCCAGCCAGCAGGCCCCCAGGAGCACTGCTCAGCAACGGAAAGACATACAGACCACGACACAAACGAATGGCAAAACATCACACTAAGTGAAGGAAGTCACACTCCAAAGGTACACACTGTAGGATTTCACTTCTAAGAAATGTCTAGAGGCCGGGCACAGTGGCTCATGCCTGTAATCCCAGCACTTTGGGAGGCCGAGGTGGGCGGATCACCTGAGGTCGGGAGTTCGAGACCAGCCTGACCAACATGGAGAAACCCCATCTCTACTAAAAACACAAAATTAGCCGGGCGTGGTGGCACATGCCTATAATCCCAGCTACTTGGGAGGCTGAGACAGGAGAATCACTTGAACCCAGGAGGCAGAGGTTGCGGTGAGCCAAGATCATGCCATTGCACTCCAGCCTGGGCAACAAGAGCAAAACTGTGTCTAAAAAAAAAAAAAGACTCATCTTTGGAGACAGAAGACTAGGTTGCCCAGGGCTAGGAGAGGAGGGAACAGGGAGTGATGACAAAGGTAATGATGACAAAGGTTCTTTTTTTGAGACAGGGTCTCCCTCTGTCACCCAGGCTGGAGTGCGTGGCGCGATCACAGCTTACTGCAGCCTCAACCTTCCAGATGTAAATGATACTCTTACCTCAGCCTCCCAAGTAGCTGGGACCATAGCTGCATGCGACCATACCTGGCTGATTTTATTTTTCTGTAGAGATGGGGTCTGTGCCCAGCCTCTTCAGGAATCTTTTAGGGATGATGGAAATATTCTAAAACGGAATGGTACTGACAGCTACATAACTCTATAAATTGACTACCAATCACTGAATTGGGCCAGGTGTGGTGACTTACGCCTGTAATCCCAACATGCTGAGAGGCTGAGGGAAGAGGATCACTTGAAATCAGGAGTTCAAGAGCAGCCTGGCCAACATGGTAAAACCCCATCTTTACTAAAAGTACAAAATTAGGGCCAGGCGCGGTGGCTCATGCCTGTAATCCCAGCATGTTGGGACGCCAAGGTGGGTGGATCACGAGGTCAAGAGTTCAAGATCAGCCGGGCGCGGTGCTCACGCCTGTAATCCCAGCACTTTGGGAGGCTGAGGCGGGTGGATAACGAGGTCAGGAGCTTGAGACCATCCTGGCCAATGTGTGAAACCCTGTCTCTACTAAAAATACAAACAATTAGCTGGCTGTGGTGGTGTGTGCCTATAATCCCAGCTACTCAGGAGGCTGAGGCACGAGAATCATTTGAACCTGGGAGGCACGGCTTGCAGTGAGCTGAGCTCATGTCACTGCACTCCAGCCTGGGTGACAGAGCGAGACACCATCTCTTAAAAAAAAAAAAAAGTTCTAGAACAGCCTGGCCAACATGGTAAAACCCCATCTCTACTAAGAACACAAAAATTGGCCAGACATGGTGGCTCATGCCTGTAATCCCAGCACTGTAGGCACCTGTAGTCCCAGCTACTCCAGAGGCTGAGGCAGGAGAATGGCGTGAACCCGGGAGGTGGGGCTTGCAGTGAGCCAAGACTGCACCACTGCACTCCAGCCTGGGCAATAGAGCAAGACTCCTTCTCAAAAAAAATTAAAATTAAAATTAAAAAAATAAAAAAGAATACAAAAATTAGGCTGGGCCCATTGGCTCACGCCTATAACCCCAGAACTTTGAGCGACCAAGGCAGGAGGATCACCTGAAGTCGGGAGTTCGAGACCAGTCTGACCAACATGGAGAAACCCTGTCTCTACTAAAAACACAAAATTAGCCAGGCATGGTGGCACATGCTTGTAATCCCAGCAACTAGGGAAGCTGAGGCAGGAGAATGGCTTGAACCTGGGAAGTGGAGGTTGCAGTGAGCCAAGATCATGCCATTATACTCCAGCCTCGGCAACAAGAGCCAAACTCCATCTCAAAAAAAGAAAAAAAAAAATAGCCAGGTGTGGTGGCACCTGTGCCTGTAATCCCAGCTACTGGGGAGAATGAGGCAGGAGAATTGATTGAACCTGGGAGGAGGAGGTTGCAGTGAGCCAAGATCACACC